>NC_090934.1:829071161-839071161 GCF_040938575.1 Ambystoma mexicanum | reverse complement strand
CTGGAGGAAACTCATAGCAGTGGAAACTCAAGTCCACTACGAATGCTTCTTCTAGAGCTCCTCTCGGGGGAAATTCCCTTGAGCAAAACAGTTTGCATTTCCTGTTGACACTGGTCGCGAACAGATCCACTTGAGAGGTTCCCCAAAGGGTGAAGATCTCCAGAAGGACTTCCTGAGCTAACTCCAACTCGTGGGAGACTGTGCTCTGCCTGCTCAGAGTGTCCGCCGCTATGTTTTGCTCTCCTGCTAAGTGAATGGCAGATAGAGAGATCCCTTCTTCTATTGCCCAGAACCAGAGCTGCATTGCCTCTCTGCACAGTGGTAGTGACCCTACACCACCTCTCTTGCTGAGGTAGTACATGGCCACTGTGTTGTCTGTCATTATCAGGTCATTCTTTCCCCGTACAGCTGGCAGGAAGGCCTTCAGTGCTAGTCTGATTGCCCTCAGCTCCAATAGGTTGATATGTAGTTTGGACTCCGATGGAGACCAACAACCGCTGATCGTCAACTCGTTGGTGTGAGCTCCCCATCCCGTAAGGGAGGCGTCCGTCACTACTGTTATCTCCGGCCACGGTTGCCAAAAAGATTCCCCTCTGAGGATGTGCTGTCTGCAAGTCCACCATTGTAGATCCTGTGCCACCCTGGTTGGAACTTGTAAAAGATCTGACATTTCCCCAGAGAAAGTCGAAGGCCGGTAGATAGTGGGTATTCTGGAATTTTGTTACCATCTGCAGAATGTGGTGAGCTCTCTCTTCAGGAGGCGAGGCTTTGCCCGAACAAGTATCCAAGACTGCTCCTATGAACTGGAGTTTCTGTGATGGTATCATATTTGACTTTTTTAAATTCAGAGAAAACCCTAGTTTGTGAAGAAGTGGCAAGTCTTGGATAGATGGTCCCGGGCTTGTTCTGGGGAACGTGCCCTTATCATCCAGTCGTCCAAATAGGGGTAGACATGAATCCCCCCTTTTCTGAGACTCGCTTCCACTACCGCCATCAACTTGGTGAAAACTCTTGGGGAGGAGGTCAACCCAAATGGCAGAACTCGAAACTGAAAGTGAGAATTGCCAATCGCGAACCTCAGGTACTTTATGTGCTTGAGATGGATCGGCACATGAAAGTAAGCAACCTGAAGGTCCAATGATACAACCAGTCTTGAATTTGGAGAGCCTGAAGGATCTGAGAAAGAGGGCCCATCTTGAACTTGTCCTTCCTGAGGAACTTGTTCATGTTTCTCAAGTCCAAGATGGGTCTCAGTCATCTGTCCTTCTTTGGAATGAGGAAATATGGGGAATACCAACCCTTGTTCCTCTCCGCTACAGGTACATGTTCTATTGCACCTTTCTGTAGCAGGGTTAAGATTTCCTGCAACAGGAGCGGATTCGGATGTTTGAAAGAGCTGTATCCTGGTGGGTGATTCTGAGGTTTCTTTTGAAAAGGAAGGCAGTAACCTTGGGATACTGTTTCCAGTGGCCGAGCATCTGAAGTAATGCCCCGCCATTCTTCTAGATGCTGCGAGATCCTGCCTCCCACTGGGGTCTTTTGGGTCAAAACCTGATTGGTTTTGCGGCAGCTGCAGCAGCAGCTGAAGGAACAGATGCCGCTGCTGGGGCAGGTCTAGCACCTTTTCCTCTCCCCCGAGGAAATTCTCTTTGGCCTCTCTAACTGGCCTGTCCTCTTCCTTTTCCAATTGAGGAATAAAAATGAAAAGGATGACCCGTCCAGGAAGAGGAGTCTGTGTAGGGGCGTTGTTGAGGTTGTCTTATGGCGGCACTTAGTAATTTTGCCACCACTTTGGAGGTCTACAGCTTCTCCAAACTTTCATCCGCCTTGCTGCCAAACAACCTCGAGCCGTCAAATGGCATATTAAGAAGCTTGGATTGCACACCCAGTGCAAAACCCGACTTTCTTAACCAAGCAAACCTACGTAGCATCGTGCTAGACGCCATGGACCTACTGATACTGTCAGCTGTGTCCAAACCTGATTGAAGGCATTCTCCCGAAGCCTCCTTTCCATCCCTTATTATGGCTAGAAAGCCATCACATTCCTCACCTTCTGGGATGTGTTCAGCTGCCGATGACATGCAGTCCCACAGGGTATATGTAAACCTTGCCAGGGTGCAAGTTACATT
The DNA here is from genome assembly GCF_040938575.1 of Ambystoma mexicanum. NCBI lineage: Eukaryota > Metazoa > Chordata > Amphibia > Caudata > Ambystomatidae > Ambystoma > Ambystoma mexicanum. The sequence continues at coordinate 839,069,032 of NC_090934.1, read as the reverse complement.
AGTGGATTTTAAAGCCATACTCCCTGACGTAAAAATCTTCCTGGACCATGCATCAACCTTTTTATCGTCCCTATCCGTAGGGATGTGGGGTATGCAGCATTTCTAGTGGAGGTAGCTGCTTGAACTACCAGACTTTCTGGAAATGGGTGTTTGCTTAAGTATTCTGGGTCAGAATTACAGGGTATATATTTCGACAAAAACGTATTAACTGCTGGAATGGCTTCAGGGTGTTTACATGCATAATTAACCCTCCTTTGTAAGGCAATATGAAATGGAAGTATGGGGTCTTGCTGAAGTGCTCCTAAAAGGATATCAGTCATATCATCATCTTGATAGACTGGTGAATTTCTACCCCATCCCATAAATTCAGTGACTCTATTCATTAATTTTCTGTTGCCCGCATCAGCATGTTCTGCTGGGTCTGGTTTATCAAATTCGTACTCTGGAGAGGTATCCAGGCCACCTGCTGATTGTAAGCATTCATGTAAATATTGTATTCTAGATTGAGGATCAACTAACTCCTCAGGAACAGGTTTTGTGCCAAATTTAACACCAGCAGAGGTCATTTCTTCATCTGCTGATGACTCTCCCTCAAATTGATGACATGGTCCTAAGAAAATCATGTCTACTTTCAGGATGAAAAACCTTTTCGGGTAATGCAGGTTTTTCCTTGGTATAAGCGTGGGCGTTGACAAAAACGTTGATGGCGTTGATGCTGTCACAACAACCTTCGATATTGTTGAGGTAGCCTTCAATGTCTTCGAAGGAATCGTCGAGGGAATTGTGGAAACCATCGACACTGACGAAGGAGCCTTCGAATATGTCGACTGTATACCCAACGTGATTTTTTTTAGAATGAGTTATCGACGCCTTGTACTCTATTGCCTTCAATGACTTCAAGAGCGTTTTCGATGACAACCTCGATGACACATGAGTCTGATGCCATCTTGTATCCTTCTACCTCTGATTTATGCACCAGTAGGATTTTTTCATGAGGTGGCCGGGAAGAGTCCCTGGGTGACAACCTCAACAACTTTTTGTCGGACTTTCTTGTTTTAGATCTTCCCCCGTCACGTTTCTCGTGAGCAGGGGCATGGTAGTCTTTAGACTTGAGGGGGTCTGGGCCGCGTTCTCAAAAATGTTTAACATGGAAACTCTAAATGCTTTCCATTTACTCAGGGAGCCATGTTTCGAAGGGCATGTTATCACTTCCTCAGATGACGTCGAGGAAGAAGAGGAAGAGGCAGATCGGTGTCGTCTTTTGTCTTTTTGGAGGACGAAGAAGAAGACTTCCGGGATCTGCTCCTCGATTTATATTTTCTATGGTGCTTCACCGAAGACTCGGCCAAGTCTTTCCTTCCCTTCGAAGAAGACTTAGATTAAACCTCTCCCATCGGCAGTTTACCTCAATGTTCTTTTGAGGTCTTATGGGTCATCGACTGGCACGAACCGCAGTCTTCAATACGATGGTCGGAACCGAGACATCAGAGGCAATTTTTGTGTGGATCAGTTAAAGACATTTTCTTTCCACATTTTTGACATTTCTTGAATCCCGTCTTCGGTGTGGAAGGGTTTGATGAAGACATTTTTCTCATGAAAAACTGAAGCACCGTTTTTAACGATCCGAATCGAAGCTAACGGAAAAACCGAACTGAAGCCAACGGGCGAGCTCGAGGCATTTATACAGCGGAAGACATTGTTGCTCGACTGATGCCACCGAGGGACATCAACGCCGCGGCTTCGAGGGGAGCACCCTCTGGTGGAGAGAGAGAGGGAAAAAAATTCCAAAGCAGCAAAGCTGAAGGTAAGGATACATGGGAGGACACAATCCATTTGAAAGGTACGTTTATGAAAAACTCCTGGAAAACTTTGAAAACCATCGGATACTAGACCAGGCAAAAGTCAGTTTCAGACCCATGAGAAGAAAGGAAACTATCTACGTGGGATGATCTAAAAACCAATGCAGACTCAGTACTAATATTACTAGATCCATCAGCAGTCTTCCACACAGACCACCATGAAACACTCATCAAAAGACTTGAAGAAATAGGAATGAGCAACACAGTGTTACTAGCAGAAAGAACAGAAACAATGTGGCTAAACCCCTTCAACTCAGCACCTTGCAAAACAACCTGCAGAGCTCCACAAGGCTTATCACTCTCACTACTGCTCTGCAACATCTACATGACCCCTCCCATCAAAAGACATGGTCCCGCTTGCTACAATGGTCCCATTTGCTACAAATACACAGACACACAAATCATCCACAAAATCAACTGTAGTGGAGAACAAGATCCAACCCTTATCAACTGTCTCCCAGAAATAAAACCATTGGATGAGTACTAACAGCCTTAAACTCAACCCGAACCAAACAGAAATCATAATCACGCCCAAATACCCATCGAACCAACACCACATTCTGCCTACTGGAATGGGAAATCAACCAAACATTCTAAAGTCATTAAAAACCTTGTAATATTAATGGATAATGAATTAACACTTGAACCGGAAATTAAGACATTAGTAAAGAAGTGCTGCTTCCACCTACACACAATCAAGCTGATACTACCTTTCTTCACCTTCACACATAGAACATTTGCTGTCATCTCCCTCGTCATGTCAAGAATAGACTACGGCAACAGCATCTATCTTGGAATGCCGGACTACCTTGCCAAAAAACTACAACAAATACAGCATGCAGCTGCAAGACTACTCCTCAGACTGACTAAGCGAGAACACATCACACCAGCACTGAGAACCTTACATTGGCTACCAATCAAAACAATGATCTTATTCAAAACACTCTGCATAACCCAGAGGGCAATAAATGGCCAAGGATCGGAATTCATCCAGGGAAACATTTCCATCTACAAACCAAAATGAACACCAATGTCCAGCAACGACATTCGCCTCAAACCAAAACAATACTCAAAGCAGAAATTTGGTGAATTAGCATTCTCCTGCATCTCGGCAAAACTTTGGCATTCACTCCCAAAGGAAATACGAACAAAAGAAGACAACCTAACATTCAGAAAATTGCTAAAAACATGTTTAACTAACAGAGCTAAACAGGATTATACCCTCGAAGGGAAACAGCCAACAGAACACAAGAGAAACAAGCAGAAACCTAATGAACCAAAACCTGGATACGGAAGCTAAATAAAGCATTTTAAAACAAACCACAATGAACCCTGCCAGACCAACATAGCCATTGCATACAAAACGCAGACGACCCACATCACTAACTATCCCTACTAAAAACGTTCCGATATCCTGCATACTCACCCTGAAACACCAAACAAAACACACACGCCTCAACCGCAGCAGAAACCTAAAAATACACACACTCAGCAAAACCCAACTGTCTCTGCATGCAGTGGTTTCACTTAACACCCACTAGTTCAAAGCAGAAGGTCTAATACAAATTTACAAATGCTTCATGAGCTACACAGAAAACACCATTTTATTTTATTCAGCCAGTTTTGGTTGTTTTCTCTAGAAAAAGGACTTCCCATAACAATCTGCAATAGTTTTACCCACGCTTAGAACATATTTTGGGTCCGAGTTGGAGCACAGGTTAATAAATGTATCCTTTTGTAATAAATATCAGTGTTTATTCAGAATGCCTCTGGTTTTGGCAGATTCCACTTCATATGCAACGATTAATCGGCCTGGGATTTAGTAGTGCCTCCTTAGGAATGTTACAGGCTTTCTGAAATGCTGTTCTTACTATTTTAGATGAATAACCTCACTTCTTCTTAATAATTACAGGTACTCAAAATCACTGTCCAACATGCTATTTCTTCTTGCTCAGAAAATGTTTGCATAAATGTTATCGCTCGGTGGAATAAAATAAAACCACATAAAATGGAATTAGCAGCAGTCTGTTTGCGATACAGCTTTCTTTGAATGTGCATGTCCTTAACTTTAATGAGTAAATGCAGAAACTATTTGGTTAGTAGTGAATTCAAAGCAAAGGAAAAATTTAAAGGAATATTATTGAGAAACATCAGGTTTTTTTTTTTAGCTCCGATTCTGGCACTTACCATAAAACGAACAAATCATCAATGTAGCGACATGATGATATTCACATAAGATTCTCAATGCTATTTAAGAACAACTGGCCCTCCCAACGGTCCATTAGAAAATGTAAATGTGCACGCATTGGTGCAACTTTGGTACCGAACGCTGTCTCTGTTACTTAGAGAAATTATTCCCTGTCAAATGAGACAGCTATGATTAAAAAGGAAATCAATCATTTGAAACAGCATTTTTGTAGGAGCCAGGAAGGTGACTGATGGGTTTTCTTAAAAAAACCTCTACGGCTTCAATAAATAAATAAATAAATACATGTTATTGATTTTTACATAACAAAACAGTCATCAACAATACCCCCAAAAAGCAAACACCAGAGGTTCGGTCCGTCTTCTCCCCTTTCGCTCTTCCGATAGAGTTCACAAGATGTCTAATATTCTTATCATATAGTCACTCCGTAGATAGTGAGCACCGGCCCACCAGGCCCCATTCATTTCTGAATCTCCCAGAGGTCCCCTTGTATCTTGTATGTCACCCATTACAGTGCTACGAAGTTTGATATTTTATACAACCACTCCTGTATTGTTGGGGGAGTTTGTTTTTTTGAATTTTGTGCCATCGTTAGCCATGCTGCTATCAGCAAGGTTATCAGGCCCCGCTTCTGCTTCTTATGTGGTGTCTTCGCTTCCGAGTCCCACATGCCGCACCACCAGAAGTTGTCCCCCATTAGCTCTAGGTCCGGGTATATTTCCTTCATTTGGTTTTGTATTTCCCCCAGAATGCTTGTAGCCTTGGGCAGTTTCTCCAGATGTGTTGCCAGTCCCCTAATGCTTTGCATCCCCTTCAAAATTCGTCTGACGTCAAGGGGAGCATTTTGTGTAATCTTTCTGGCGTATAATGCCACTGTAGGACCACCTTCACCCACATCTCTCTTAGCTGGATCACTCTGGTTAGTTTGCGAATCGTTCCCGATAGGTGTTCCCAGTGGTTTCTAGGGATAGGCCCCCCCCTATTGTTGGCTCCCATCTCTTCATAGTTCCACTGATTTTGCTCTTCATGATCATTCAAGTGTTTGTATAGATTTGAGACCAGCTTTTTTGAGCCAGTGTTTGTGGTAATAAATTGCTCAAATGACATCAGTTGCCTTGTGGCTGCTGCTTTTACTTGTGGGGCACTAAGCCAATGTTTTACTTGGTTATAGTGGAATCTGTCTTTATCTTCTATCCCAAAGTCTTGGGTACAGTCCTCTAACGTTCCCAGATTTGGCCTCTGGTACATATCCCTCAATTTCTGGCAGCCCACTGCTTCCCAATTCCTAAATGCTACCTTGGCCAGCCCCGGTGGAAATTCTGGGTTGCCAAATGAGGGGGAAAATGGTGCTGGTTGCGGTGGTAGGGACCTCCGCCTGATTGCCCCATCCCATATGTCCAGCCCTGCACCCAGTACCTCACTTATCCTTGTGTTGGGGTGTCGCTTCTCTTTGCCCAACCAAAATAGTCCCTGTAAGGGAGTTCCTGCCACCGGCCTGTCGTGCCCAAATTTTACTTTAGTCTTCCCTTAGCCATTCTCCAATGACCCCGAGTTGTGCTGCCTCATAGTATCTGTGGAAATGTGGGAATGCCAGCTCTCATTTGTTACTAGGGGCAGTGAGTGTTGACATTGCTAAACTTGTTTTTTTTTCTTCATATGTACGTGTTAATGGCCTTTTTCAATGAGCTGAAGGCTTTTCGGGAACCTTAATGGAAGCGCCTGAAAGTAATACAGTACCCTTGGCAAGGTCACCATTTTTATTGTCGTCATGCGGCCCCCACCACGGGATGATGAGAGGGTTCCATTTAATCAGATCTGTCTTAATGTTGTTCAAAAGTTGGTGATAGTTTGCCCCGTATAATTTGTCTACTTTTTTTGTGAGGGTGAGTATTTTATTCCTTCTTTAGCCTGCTTTATTTGTGTCATCTGCTCCAGATTCTTTATTACTTCCTGGTCAGCAGACAGATTCAACATTTCCGATTTTTGTAGGTTTATTTTCAGTCCTGAGATCTTCCCAAATTCTTCCAATTTTTGTATTAGGACCGGTAGTGACTGTTCCAGACTCGAAAGGGCTACTAGCATGTCATCTGCAAATGCTATGATTTTATGATGTCACCCCGCCATTTCTATCCTCTTTATTCTGGTAGACTCTTATTTTGACTACTAGCAGCTCTAGATATATGGCATAGAGGAGCGGGGACAATGGGCACCCCTGCTTAGTACCCTGACCCAGGGAAATGTTGCCCGTCACTATGTTATTGAACGCAATTCGTATTGATGGGGTTGCATAATTGGCCCTTATGTTAATATACTTCGTCCCGAAACCCCATTTGCATTATCGTTTCAACAACATTGTCCACTCTACTCTATCGAATGCTTTTTATGTGTCGAGTGAGGAGGATCGCCAGTTTGCCTATTATACCCGCAGGTGGCATATTCTACGTGTGTTGTCTGAGGTTTGTCTTGTTGGTATGAAGCCAAATTGGTCTTGTCCTATTAGTTTCGGTACTAGATGTATTAGTCTTTTGGCTAATATTTGTGTGTATATTTTGGCGTCTAGATTTATTAATGCAATTGGCCTGTATGATCCTGGTTGGACCGGGTCTGTGCCTGTTTTATGGAATACTATCAGTTATCAGTTTGGCTTTGTTCATAGAGGGTGTGATGTTTTTGTGGAATGTGTTGTACAGTTTTAGGAGGATTGGGGACAGAAGAACAAGTTACTTCTTACCTGGTAATGTTCTTTCGATGGGATGTTCCTCCGACGTATTCCTTATCTTGATAGATTTACTTCCAGCTTGCTGGCCTCAGAAAAGTTTTTCAATAGAGGGCGCTGCGCGTCGACCTCCCTCGAGTTGGTGTCCCTCGACAGCCTCCGTATCGGCGCTGACGTCATCATGCGTATAAATAGACTCGCGCAGCGTCCGTTGCTCAGTTCCGTTTTGAAGCTTAAGAGTAGCTGTGCATGAATTGGTTATTGACCTTGAAAGAGCGTAAGCTGCAACCACAAGGGAAGTTTTACTGAGGGGATGGATGGGAGGGACGATAAGGAATACGTCGGAGGAACATCCCATCAAAATAACGTTACCAGGTAAGAAGTAACTTGTTCTTCAAAGGGATTGTGTCCTCCAACGTCTTCCTTATCTTGATAGACTCCCAAGCAGTGGGGTGTAAACAGAGGTGGGAGTAAAATTGCCATGTTCCCCTTTAAGAATGAACAGAGTGTAACACAGCTTTGCCAAATCTAGTCTCTTGGCTAGAGGAGGAATCCAGATTGTAGACTTTTGTAAAGGTATGTGCGGACGACCATGTGGCAGACGCACATATGTCTCGAATCGGTAGCCATCTTTGGAGGGCCGAAGAGGCTGCGATACCCCTGGTTGAATGAGCCCTAAAATTTTGAGGGGGCTCTTTTCCTGCCAGTTTGTAACATTCTAGAATGGCTAAAATAATCCATCTGGAAATGGTCTGTTTTGTGATTGGCAATCCTAACTTGTGCCCTGTGTAACCTATGAACAGTTGGTCTGCTTGCCTAATCCTAGCAAGTCTGCTGATATAAAAACTCAAGGCTCGCCTTGGATCCAGCCTATGTAGCCTCTCTTACTCTTTCCCTGGATGGGGAGGAGGATGGAATGAGGGTAAGGTTATCTTCTGAGTGATGTGGAATTCGGAAACCACCTTTGGGAGGAAATTAGGCTTCACTTGTAGGACAACTTTGTCTTTGTGAAAAATTGTATGAGGGGGTTTACAAGATGGGGCTTGTAATTCGCTCACCCTCCTGGCAGATGTCAAAGCCACTAATAAGACAGTTTTAAGGGTGAGAAATCTTAACAAACAAGAGTGGAATTGTTCAAAAGGAGTACCCATCAGGAAATTTAAGACTAAAATTAAGTCCCATAAGGGAATTTAGAACGGTCTCGGGGATAGACATTAGTTAACCCCTTTAGAAATTGTATTACTAAGGGTAATTTGAAATATGATGGCTCCTCTGCAGTGCGCTTAAAGATCGATAGCGCTGCGAGGTAGCCCTTGATCGTACCAACTTGAAGACCTGAATTTGCCAAATAGAGTAAAAAGGATAACACCATTGGTGTACCACATGAAAAGGGTTCAATATTCCTTTCTCTACACTAGCTGCAAAATGTGTTCCAACGGCAGCGGTATAAAGTCTTTGTTGCTGGCCTTCTGGCTGAAAGCAACACCTCCATGACGTCATCTGGGAGGTCCCAATCCTTGCATCTTAACCTTTCAGAACCGAAGCATGAAGGTTGAGGGTTCTGATGTATGGATGGAGAACCTGACCTCCCTTCTGCGAGAGAAGATCCTCCCTGTGTGGAAGACAAATCGGAGGGCAGATGGACATGTCCAGAAGGTCCGGGTACCACGTTCTCTTGGCCCAGTCTGGGGCAATTAGGATCATAGTCTTCTGGAATCTTCTCAACCTCCTGATCATCTGAGGAATGACAGGGACTGGAGGAAACGCGTTCAGAAGTTCAAACTCCCAGTCTACCACGAACGCGTCCACTAGAGCTCCTCTCGGAGGAAATTCCCTTGAACAAAACTGATCGCACTTCCTGTTGATACTGGTGGCGAACAGATCCACTTGATGGGTTCCCCAAAGAGCGACGATCTCTTGAAGGACTTCCTGAGCAATCTCCCACTCGTGAGAGACTGCTCAGAGTGTCCGCTGTAAAGGTCTTCTCTCCGGCTAAGTGAACCGTCGATAGAGAGATTCCTTTTTCAATTGCCCAAAACCAGAGCTGCATCGCATCTCTGCACAGTGGCAGTGATCCTACGCCTCCTCTTTTGTTGAGGTAGTGCATGGCCACTGTATTGTCCGTCATTATTAGGACATTTTTCCCTTGTACAGATGGCAGAAAAGCTTTCAGCGCTAGTCTGATAGCTCTCAGCTCCAACAGGTTGATATGTAGTCTGGACTCCGATGGAGACCAACAACCGCTCATGGTCAAATCATTGGCATGGGCTCCCCACCCCGTGTGTGAGGCATCCGTGACTACTGTTATCTCCGGCCATGGTTGCCAAAACAGTTGTTTCAAAATGTTCTCCCGACAGGCCCACCACTGAAGGTCTCAAGCCACTTTGTCCGGAACCTGAAGGAGATCTGTCATTCTTCCTGAGAATTGCGACCACTGAGTTCTTAGTGCCCACTGGAGAGATCTCATTCTCAGGCGAGCCTCTGGCACAAGGAAGATGCAGGATGCCATGAGGCCTAGCAACCTCAAAAAGTCAAAGGCTGGGAGACGTTGGGCATTTTGAAACTTGGTGACCATCTGCAGAATATCTTGAGCCCTCACCTCTGGTGGCGAGGCTTTCCCCAGGGAAGTGTCCAGGACCACTCCGATGAACTGGAGTCTCTGTGATGGTATCATCTGTGACTTCTTTAAATTGAGGGAGAAGTCCAGTTTGTGAAGGAAGTGACAGAAATAATCTAGCTGAATGTGAGCTTGTTCCGAGAATACAGCTCTGATCAACCAATCGTCTAGGTAGGGGTAGACGTGAATCCCTTCACCCTTAGACTTACAGCCACTACCGACATTAGCATGGTGAAGACCCTCGGGGCGGAGGTCAGCCCAAATGGCAGAACTCGAAATCGATAATGAGAGTCGCCAATTGCGACCCTCAGGTATTTCCTGTGTTTGAGATGGATTGGCACAGGGAAATAAGCATCCTGAAGGTCCAGAGATACCAGCCAGTCCTGAAGCTGGAGGGCCTGAAGGATCTGAGAAAGAGTTAACATCTTGAACTTGTCCTTCCTGAGGAACTTGTTCAATTCTCGCAAGTCCAAGATAGGTCTCAGTAGGGGGAGTAACAACCCTTGTTCCTCTCCGCTACAGGTACTGGTTCAATGGCACCATTCTCCAGCAGGTCTAGAATCTCCGGCGAAAGGTGCGGATCTGGAAACTTCAAAGAGTTGTTCCCCGGTGGATTACTCTGAGTGGTGCATAGAAAAGGCAGGCAGTTACCTTGAGCAACTGTCTCCAATGCCCAAGCATCTGATGTAATAGCCTGCCATTCTGTCAGATTTTGAGTTAACCTGCCCCCTACTGGTGTCTTGTGAGGGGAGTCCTCAGAGTGGTTTAGAGGCAGCTGATGCAGATGCCGAGGGTAAAGAGGCACCTGCTGCGGCTTTTGTACTTTTAACCCGTCCAGCTCGGGTGAATTTCTTTTGGCCTCTTTGAGCCGGCTGTCCTCTGCCTTTTCCGAATTCGGAATAAAAACGAAAGGACCTACCTCTCCAAGAGGTTCATGAGGGGCGATAGGGAGTTTGACGTATTGCAGCTCCAAAGGATTTTGCTGCTGCCTTGGATGTTTGTAACTTCTTGAGGCGGTCATCAGCCTTCTTACTAAATAAAGAAGAGCTGTCAAAGGGCATATTCAAAAATCTGGCCTGTACATCTGGAGCAAAACCAGACTTTCGCAACCACGCAAATCTGCGGATTGTAGTACTTGCCGCCATGGCCCTGCTGATACTGTCAGCAGAATCAATGCCAGCTTGAAGGGATTCGCACATTGCGTCTTTACCATCATTAATGATGTTCAGAAAAGCTTCCCTTTCTTCTGCTTCCGGGAGGCAGTCAGCCGCTGATGAAGCACACTCCCAAAATGTATGGCTGAATCTCGCGAGCGTACAAGTAGCATTAATGGATTTAAGCGCCATGCTACACGCAGAAAAGTCCTTTTTTGACATACGTCAAATCTCTTATCATCCCTGTCTTGTGGAACAGTAGGGTATGCAGATCTACTGTTCGATGAAGTTGCTGCTTGAACAACCAAACTCTCTGGCGTTGGATGTTTGGACAAATATTCACGGTCAGAAGCAGATAACCTAGAGTTGGCAGATAGTTTTTTGTTAACTGCCGGGATAACCTCAGGAGTTTCCCAGTTGGCCGATATTTTCCTCTGTAATGCAGTATGAAATTAAACCACAGGATCTTCCTGTGGGCCTTTAATTAAAATGTCTGTAAAATGATCTTGTTGAAAAGCAGGTGAAGGTGTAGACCAACCCATGAATTCTATTATTTTGGCCATTAAAGTTCTATAAGGGGTCTCAGCATGTTCCCTTGGGACTGGTTTGGCAAATTCTACTTCTGGGGAAGTATCTAACCCACTTGCATCATGCAAGGATTCTTGAAGGTCCTTCAACCTATTTTCTTCAGAGATAAATTCCTCTGGTACAGGTGTTGTAGTTCCTTGCAACCCAAAAGGTCTTTCCTGATCAGAATCCTCCCCTTCCTCATAAATAGAGGACAAGGATCTGAAATAATCTGACCTTGGAAATGGCTTAAAACCCATTTCTAAAGCAGAAGGGGCTAAGCTTGAAGTAACCGGTTGAGAAAACATCGACGACGCGGAAGTCAAAGGCTTCGAAGAAACCGAAAAAGGCGTCAAAAAGGTATGAAGAGACCTCGAAGAACTCAAGAGGATCGGAATCCTACTCGGAGTCGTCGAGGTTATCGACGACATCCGAGGTCATGGTGGAAGCCCTCGGTATGACTACTGACTGCGAAGTAGTGGCAACCGTAGGTTTATCCTTTATCGGCATCGACATCGGCGTCGAAGATGGCGTCGATTCGACTGATCTATGCGTCGATGGGCCCTTCGATAATGGCGTCAATGACGCAGATTTATGAATCGAAGGGACCTTCGATGATGGTGTCGATGACGTGGTTTTACGGCCTTTGCTCGAGGGTTTGTGACGCTCTCGGGCAGTTTCTTTAGCCGGGTGCAACGACTCTTAGCGTTCCGATTTTTCAGGTCTTTCACCCACGACATCCCCTTTAGCCGTCTGAGTGGGTCGAGGCCGCTTTCTCGAAGACGCAAAATATCTTTTTACGGAATTCCTCCCACTAAGCAGTAGAGCTGTGTTTTGTCGGGCAGGTGACCCTTTCCGGGGAAACAGAAGGAGATCTTCGATGCCTCTTTTTCGAATGTTTGGATCTCGAAGAGTGATGGGAACTGCTTCGAGACCTCGAACAAGAAGGTTTCCTATGAAGGCGAGGAGACGAATGTCTCGACTCTGCCGAGGAAACTTTTGAAGGAGTAGAAGTTTTAACAATCTTACCTCTTTCGGCTTCCCCTTACGCTCCTTCAAGGCTTTCGCCGTCATGCACATGCAGTCCTCGCATTCTGAAAAATGGTGCTCCTACCAGGCACCACAAACAGATCCTGTGAGGATCCGTCAACGACATTTTCTTTCCACAATCTCAACACTTTTTGAAGCCGAACCGTGGGGTCGATGGTTCAGATGAGGAAGAGAGTAAAATGTACTCCAGGAATACGTAGAATCTACTTGAAGAATGAACTGAGCAACCCGATTCTGAGGCCCACGAAGCACGGAACTGAGCAACGGACGCTGCGCGAGTCTATTTATATGCATGATGATGTTGGCGCCGATAAGGAGGCTGTCGAGGGACACCAACTCGAGGGACGTCGAAACGCAGCGCCCGCTACTGAAAAAGTTTTCCAAGGCCAGCAAGCTGGAAGTAAATCTATCAAGATAAGGAATACATCGGAGGACACAATCCCTTCGAATGCTGCTGATTTTATTTAAATAAAAGATAGCTGTGTGTCCATTGCGAAAAGGCGCTTTATTCTTTGGAAAATCCCTCATTGCTTGTTGAACTTCCTCAACCCTCATCACCCCCTCTAGCTCAGCTCTTTCTTCCTCTGTTATGTGTTTTAGCAGGAGGCCCCCTAGGTATTCTGTTTGCCTCTCCTCTGTTATACTGTCTGATGAGTAAAGTTTCTAGTAGAACTCCCTAAAGATTTCCCCATGTCTTCATTTATTGTTGTATCCTGCCCCTGTTTGTTCTCGAGTTTCATGATTGAGACCCTTTTCCTTTCCCTCAGCTGTCTAGCTAAGTGTCCGTCCGCTTTGTTAGACTTCACATAGTGCCACTGTTTTAGGTATAGTAATGCTGGCTCTGCTTTTCTTGCCCTTAATGTCTCTAGTGTGCCCTGAATGTGTCATCGCCTTCAGCTCTTTTCCCCACTGCCATCACTGCTTCTCTTTCCCTGTTTTCATGGCTATTAGGTTCTTTGCAGGTCTCCCATATTGTATCTTTCGAGATTTCCTCCGAGTCATTTTCCCTAAAGTATTGTTGTAGCTGTTGCCTTATCACTTCCACTTGTGTTGGGTCATGTAGGAGGTTGGTGGGAAACTTCCATTTCCACATACCCTCCTTTGTATTCCCCACCCTTAGTGGTATCCATAGTGGGGCGTGGTCCGATAATGATATGGTGCCTAATTCTATTTCCCTCACTTTCCCCACTAGACTTGTGGATGCCCAGATATAATCTATCCTGGACATAGTTGTGTGTATGTGGTAGCAGTGAGTGAACCCTTCCGCCTGTCCACTTTTGGCCCTCCATATATTGTGGACAGGCAATGTTGTCATCTTCCGTTTGAGTGCTTTGGAGGGGGAAAGAGCTCCCTGTACAGCCGACCCGCTCCTGTCCTGTTTCGGAATCCAGGCTAAATTAAAGTCCCCGGCTAGAATTATCTCTCCCTTAGCGAATGTTTCTAGTTTGGTTACTATTTCTCTGATCTATCCGTCTTGCCCCGAGCTTAGGATCTATACTGAAGCGAACGTCAGCGCCTGGCCTCAGATTACTGTGTTTAGGAAGACGTATCTACCCTCCTTGTCCAAGTCGGTGCCCTTAACTTGTGCTCCCAATCTGTCATGCAATGCAGTCATTAACTCTGCCTTTTTCTCCTGTGTTTACATGGTAGATTTGAAAGAAGCCTTTTATTTTAGATCTTCCCTTGTCTTGTTTTTAATGTGCGTTTCCTGAAACACGAGTATGTTTAATTTCCCCCCCTAAGGTGATGTTCCACTTTCCTTCATTTGATGGGAGTGTTTACTCCCTTACGTTGAATGTGATTAGATTAGTTTAATCACCCTCATCCTGGGTCGGCCTGGGTCTTCTCACCCTCCATTTCCCTTCTCCTGAAGGTGATTTCCCTCGCTCTGGTGCCCTCCCCACCCTCCCTTTTCCCTCACCCAACTTCCCCACTTAACCACCCCTACTCCCGCCCTCAACTTCCCCCCTCCCTCTTTCCCATTTCCCTGTGGAGGGACCAGTTTTCTATGTGTGCTCAAACAAGTGTCTGTCGCACCTAGCCCTCTTACTTCCAAGAGATAAATGCGTGGGGAGTCCTAAACCCCACTCGAGTTCCAAGATGCACCCACTTCTCCCTCACCCCTCGAGCTGCATCCTTTTTCAAACATGGTTTTGCCTTACCCTTTTCAGAGTGTCTTCTGAACTTTACTCCTCACTTTACTCCTCACTTTATGTGTCCTTCCCATACGGATTTTTGCATCTTTTTTTTCCCTCATCCACCCCTCACGTTTTGTTTCCGGTTTTCCCTTTCCTTGGGACTGTTTTCCACTACCACAGCTTCCCCAGCTTGACATTCATTTTGTCTTTCGCCGCTTGGCTCACTTTCTTCGCTTTACAGGTTTAATATTCCTTCGCCTTCCTTGCAAGTGGTGATTCTGTGGGTCCGTCCCTCTCACGTAAACAGAACGCTGAATGGAAAAGTCAATTTGTACTTTATTTTCTTCTTTGCTAGGAATTTAACCACTGGGCCCATGCGCTTGCATTTTTGGAGTGTCTGTGCTAGGTCCTGGTATAGATGTACTTCATCTCCATTGATCCTCACTTGCCAAGCTTGACGTGCTTTTCGCAGGATTTGTTCTTTCTGGGAGTAGAATGTCATGCTATTAGCACGTCTCTTGGGCTGGTGCCGGGCTCGCCCGACCTCTTTGGACCTGTCCAATGGATACGGTCCATTTGTATTGATTCCTCTTTGTCCACCGCTAAAATGTCTGCAAAACGTTGTTGCACTGTCTCAGTCATGTCATTTTCTTCTACCGCCTCTGATGAATTCTTTATGCAAATGTTTGCCTGCCTTTAGCGATTTTGTGCTAGGTGTTCCACTGTCTCGTCGCTTTTCTGTGCATCTTCTTCCATATTCTGGACAATTCTTCCTAGTGTGTCTGTTCTCTCCTCTAACTTTGTGACATCTGCATGATTTTCCTGCTGCAACTGCTTCATTTGCTCTTTAAGCGTGTCAAATTGCGATTGAAAGGACGATATGATCTGGTTCTGGAATTCCTTGAACCAGCCCTGCATGTGTTCTTTGCTTGCCATCCCTCCTCCTTCTCTTAGTGATATGGGCTGGTTGTGGGCTGTGTCCCCTTTCTTGAGGGCTATTGTGCTCCCTGTTATCCACAGTTGCTTTAGATTTGGTTCTTGTCAGGCTGAGGGACTCTCACTGCCACCGCCTTTGCTCTTGTTTTTGACATGTGGGTGTTGATTGGGACTCTTACGGTGCACCCTGTATTCCCTGTTGAGGGCAGTCCTTTTTCGTACACCTTAGCTGCCCTCTTTCGCTAGGTTTGGTGTGTCTTGGGCTTTTTTTGCATTATTTTGTGTCTTTGCCTTGGCGGTGGGGGTCTTCCTGTCCCTGGGTCCTATTCTGCTGCTGTTGCCGGTGCGGGTCCCCCCTCTCGTGCCCCAACCCACCACAACTCCTTACAGTGGGTTTTGTTGTTTTTACCCTGTCCCCCCACTTATCCCAAGCGTGGTGGTTCCCCTGCGATCTCTCCTTCCCCAGAGGACTGTCTTTCTCCTGTTCACTGGTTTGCCCCTTTTTCCTCGCTGCTCCAGTTTGGTTGTCCCCTGGGGGATAGGGTAGGTGTGTTGTCTCCCACTCTCCTGTGCCCGATAAGTGACGATGGCGCCCCTTTGATGCTAATTTTCCTTCTTGCCCTCTTCTTCATTGGGGTTTGGTATCTCTCTGCTGCCACACGCGGCTTTTGCCCCTTTAGTGCTGCTTCGCTTGCTAGGACACGTGATTGACGCAGTTGCTGCTTATGCCCCCCCTTTGCCTTTGGCCCCCTGGCCAGGTCTGCTGGTTGATCTTATCTTGCCGCCCGTAGTGCTCTTCTCACCTGTCCCATCTCTCGGCTGCTACCCACGGTCACTGTGTGTTGCCGGTGGGGTGGGGGGCTTCCTCTTGGCCTGTTCCGTGCGGTTTGTCTTTGTGGGCCTCCCTGGGTGTCTCCCACTCTTTGGGGGGTTCCCTCACCTGTTTTGTTGTCCTTTGTTTCTCCCGAGGGTGGGGAGAAGAAAGGGTGCTCTGCTCGCCAATCCCTCACTCTGATGCCCGTTGTTCACTCCCGGTGCTGTTTCCCCTCTGGTCCTTCGGTCCCGATGCTGCTTGCCCTCTGGTTTACTTACTATGCCGATTGGGAGGGAGGGACGGGACCTCGCTGCTCCTCTATCTCTGTGGCTCCACCTCTGTGGCTCTGACAGTCTGTTCCGGGCCCGGCTCCTTCCTCGCCCTGCTCCTTCTGTGCTTCACGCCACAATGCAGCCCAGGTTGCGCTTTCTCCTCGTCTCTGGCAGGCTCCTCCCTCCGCTTCCTTTTCTCGCCGGAGCACCGTTGGTCGTCACATGCACCGGCGGGTAGCTGCTGAGTCCCTTCTTATTCGTGGGGAGACCTTTTCAGCTGTTCCACGTTGCTGTTTGTGTAGCTTTTTTATGTGGTCCGGTGGGGAGAGACGCTCATGCACGTCCTCACTGGCCGCCATCTTGGAATAAACTCTGCTGCTTTTAAACCATCAAATTGAGAAACAATATACAAGGAAGCTACATCTAAAGTGACCAATATACCGTCAGGTTTCCAGGGAATGTTATGGAGTCTACTGGCATCCGTGGAGACAGTGTGATGATTTTGATGTAGATGCAGCGCACACATCTTGAAATAGTGGGGAATTTGTACAGCCCTGGAAAGGCAACTGATGTCCAAGACGAGTGCCTAGCATTTTAGATACGCCATCACACTGTGAAAGATTCTAGTATATGGTCTGGTCCCCTATGAATGTTGAATAACCTACTAATGAGGTTCCTATTGAGTTGTCGAAGCCGGTCATTACACGTGTGATATCAGCAGGGACTTACATGAATGACCAGTGGTCGCTTGAAATTCCACAAAACCATCCACTTTCTGAAGTCACAGATTTCTTGACAATCAGACCTCAGCATTTTTTTTTTAAATCTGTTAGTTCGTGGTGCATACTTTACCGACTCCACTTTGCATCTGGTTTCTGGTATACCTGGGGAAGGTCAGTTTTAGAGTTTTATGGACTAAATATAGGGTTAGGTTGATGCGATCAGGGCATTCATTTCCGTTTATGTCATAAGTGCTATTATAAAATTTGAGAGTGTTTAGGGTGCAAGTTGTTTGCACATTGTGTGTTTTTGGTCTGTGTATGGTTTATTCTTTTATATTGTGGTGCATGTCTTAACTGTTATTTATCATTGATTAAAGATTCTTCTTTACTTGTATTTGGTCACTCTCCGTGGGAGTTCTCGTAATTACCCCTACGTTTTTTGTATGGTGTAACTTTGTGTACCCAGGCAGTAGTACTCGTGAGGGGCCGTGTTTGTGTTTAGTATCGAGTCTATTGAGAACATCAGCTGCATCTTTCACTTATGAGGGAAGGCCTGTGACAAATAGCAGGAGCTAGAAATCAACAAAACTAGTCAGTGGTTCAGATAAAGAACCAATACAGCTTACTATCGGTCTACTAGGAGGGTGCCGTTTACCCATGCGTATTTTGGGTAGCAAATAAAAAGATGGGGTCCAAAGGATGTTTAACCATTTTATATTGATATTCATAATTTTAAATCAAACCTTCTGTATGCCTTATTTGTAATACATGTTAGTATTTGTTAATATTCAGATGTGGGGACCTCCGACACATATTTGCCTGTCCCCAAAGTACCAGGTTTCTCACAAGTGTCATGGTTCCAATTGCCTCCCCGCTGGCTTTTCCTGCCTTATCTAGACATTTCTTTTGGTAACGGGTAAAAAAACATTTCTGTGTTTTTTTACTGCGAAATTCAGGGGAAGACCCCCCTCGTGTTTCCCCTTCCCCATACTTGCCCCACTTTCCATATACCAAACCCAAACCTCCCTCATCTATCCTTTCGCAGTAAAAAATGCAGTAAAGAAATTGACGTAAAAGACGTTTTCTTTTTACCCACAACCAACATGCGAGTACTGAATATTCGTCCTCTGCAGAACTACTGTAAGAGGGTTCAAGAGTCACTGCTGATGCATCCTGAGGTAGTGCCTTGGATGTCAAATATAGAGAGGCATATTTTTTAGCAAAAGTATAAAGACGGCCTCACTTAGTCATTGGCATCCCTTTGGAGATTTCTCGTCTTCCTTCATTCAATTACATCCGGATAGTCATGGAATTTTGAAGACAACATGCCTATAATGTCTGTATCAAAGGTCTCCATCACTGTCCAATTTGTTAACTAATTGCTCATGGTCTATATTTGCATATTTAATGCACATTCTATGAGGCCCGTACACACACACGTTTTGCTTTGTCCCAAAGTCTTTGTCCCACTTTTTTCACCCCCCCGGAAAACTAGTTCACCACTTGTTTTCATCAATGTACGATGGTAAAGGCACGCTTTTTTGGAGGGCCTCCGCCATCTCCAAATGTGCAATGGGATGTCACTACTGATCAAAATTGACATCCTTGTTCTTCAAATAAATGCAAATAAAAGTTAGCTACAAATTTGATGTAGCACCTGTTGGTCCCAACAAAGGCCCTAAATTGAGATAGAGGTGGGTTTCTCCCATTCAAGAACCACCTGGCATAGTAATGAGTATGTGTTAATTATATAGAGCCTTAATCCAAAGCGCTTTACAGAGCACATATTTACATACAATATCCCCCAACCGAAATTGGTACTCATTTATCGATCTCGGAAGGATGAAAGGCTGAGTTGGCCTTGCCAGGATTCAAACCTGCGATCTGCAGATGATAGTAGGTGTGCCCCTTTTCCCCCTACTGCTCTTAAAAAATGTGTTTTTATTGTATTTCCCACCCCTGCTCCCTCCCTTGCCCTGTGGGTGCTTTAAAACAGTATTTTCTTATTGGATGCACCCAGGAAGCAAACAATAGATCAAATTAAATTCAAGTCATTGAGCTTGGGTTCACCTGGCACTTAGACACCTTAATGATGTGCTTAGCTCTCTCTGGAGTGCCTGCAACACCTTACACCAGTGGTTCAAATCATATTTTTAACTGGCACTAAAATCTGCACTGTGTACGTACGCAACACAGCGAGTGAAAAACACCTGCTGCATTATTTTTTTAAAATTTATTGTGCAATATAGTTTCAACTTTAGCAAAACTTTACACATAAAATGGTTACAAAATTTCAGCAAATTAAAAAGAATAACCACATAAAAAACATCAAAATGTAAAAACCGAAGCATAAATTCCTATAAAAACATACAATCCACAACATTTAGCTTAAGAGGAATTGTACATTGCCAAAAACATTTTGCAGGAAATTAATTGCTGCAATTGCCAATTGATCATTTGGATCTATGAGTAGGTGCCGCCACATACTTTCTCAAGATAAAAGGCATTTTTTTAAATAAACCATAAAATGTTCTGCACAGAACAAGGGAATGCAGTCAATTAATAAAATGTTTCAACGTTTCCCTATGACTGTTACAGAATCAGCATAACCGCCCTTTCTTTAGAATTTTGTGTCTTGCCCCCTTCACGTCATTAGTAGCGAATAGATTTAGCTTGACTCTGATAAAAAACTCTCAATTTCTTAGAACAGTGCCTAAAAAGAAAAGACTGTATATTATCGAATGGCTTTATGTCCATACTAAAATGATCAAAAATCTTCTAGGTCGTCAATACTTTTCTGGTATTAATCCAATCATTTTCAAAGATTCTCTTCTTAACTCTACAAGGGCACTGTACTAAATCCTCAAGCTTAAGTGAATTGGTTGCCAGCAAATGTAAGGAAACACTCACCCAATCCTTCAGAGAGTTACATACATTCGGTCTGCAAACTACATTTATTTTCACAAAGTATTCTCAGGAGGCAGTAAAATAGATCAGCATTACTAATCTCCAACTGACCCGTGCCTGCAAGGAAACTAGTCCCAACATATGACGCACAGCAGGAAAAGGTCTACCCACCGGTAAAGATAGTACTCGTTTCCAGATTAGAAACTCAATTTTGGACCAATCCAGCTTTTCTTCACGTACCTCTGCCCGTGGATAATTCTTGGGATAATCATCCGAATGAACATTTTAAGTACCAGCAGTAAAGAAAAACAACCATACTTTCTGTCAATCACACGCAATTGTGACACATTATTAACTAGCACTCAGAGATATTTAAAGTTGGCCACTATCTCCATTTTCTGTGCGTTAATATTTAAATCAAATTTAGCTCTATGACTCATACCCCTTCATACAGTATTCAAAATAAGAATTTTGGACTTGGGTATGTTTATTTTCAAACGAAAGCCGTCGAGATACGCACCACCGCTTTTGGCGACCTTTGTAGGCCAACTGCAGTGTAATCTAGTAAGACCAAATCATCGCATATAAAAGATAATGCACCTTTAGGGAACGCAGTTTCAGGGGATTTGCTCCAATGTCACAGAGACAGTCGCCTATATCAGAAATACCAAATTAAACAAAAACAGGGCTAAAGTGCAGCCTTTCTGCAAGCCCCGCTTCCAATAAATCCAACCTGGTTAAGAGCCCTATTGATGTAACCCAACTTTTAAACTAATGTCTGTATGCAACAGCTGAAGCATGTCCACCAGTATTTCTGGACAGCCTGCAGCCCTCATCTTGTTCCACAGGCTTAGACGATCAATGCAGTCAAATGCCTTGCATCCAATAATGCCAATTAAAGCCGTCTCTTGGTCGTGATCACCTGTTTGACTAAAAGATGGATCAACAAGCAGTTCAGGGAGGTATTTGTACCTCTCCTAAAGCCAGATTGATTAGTATCTAACTTCCCTGAATCATTTGCCCAGCTCTCAAGGCACCGAAGTATACATTTAGAAAAAACTTGAAGGATGTGTCCAAAAGGGAGATAGCGCGATAGGTTGGATCCAATACACCACCCTTTTTAAAAATCAAACTCGCAATTGCAATCTTCCAAGAAGAGGGAAATCGGTGAGTGCTGATTATATTTTCAAATGTTGCAGTAACACCTTGGCCCAAAGCAATGGATACGATTTTAAAGTTACATTGGTAAGGCCATTAGATCCAGGGGCATTCAATGATTTCACTCTGCCAATAGCACTCAGAATCCCATCCAAATCTTCCTTAAGGAAAGACCACGAGTGCCATACTTCTAAGGATTTTGTATATCTCATGAACTTATACACAGATTGAAATTTGTCGAAGAATAAAGTTTAGTAGAATACAACTCCCACTGTGCCCCAGAAAGTAACTGAGCGTGTAGAGAGCTTTGGGGGAGGTACCCCTTAATAATCTCCAGAAAGTGGACGCACTTCTACAGATAATGGATGACATCATTTCAGCATCTTTTTGAAGCAACAGATGTCTATGCCCTTTAAACCAATTTGAATAGGCCTGTTTGTTTCCTTATTTTGAAATTTTCCAAAATTCCCAATTTGGCTGCTTGCCTAATAGCTCTTCTTAGCCCTTTTTTACTGTGCCAAACCAGCTCATTAAATATATGGGGAGGGCTGTCACAGTTACCATTTTTAGAGCTTTTGACGAGATTAACCCTTGAAGTAATTGCTGGAGAAATGGAGCAAAATCCTATGGGGAAAAAAAAAAACAAAATTATATATGGGATACATTACTCACCGTAATCGTATTTCTGATGCTTGTATCTGCTTAGATTCACATGCTGTGCATAGGCTGACATCTAGTGGAAGTTGCAGAGTATTACAGTTTGTTTTTCGAAACTCGAAAATGGGTGTCGACACAGGGCGTGCTAGTAATACTATCCCTAGTGTGACGTCCACTGTACCCATGATCCCTCAAGCGTGTAGGACCCTCAGATTGTATTTTTTCTGACATGAGGCAGCATGAGGAGTAGCATGAGTACAGATAATCCAAGCAGATAGAAAGAAAAGTAAGACTACAAGCATCCAGGCGCGCGTGGGGGACCAGGTAAATACATGACACCATCATGCCTAGCAAACGCATTGCTTTGCGTACCGTTATCCGACGACCGGCCTGATATTGTGGAATTCACAGTAGTATATTCCGAATACTTTCCTATGATGGAAAGGTCAACCCCACTTGTGTGTCTAGGATAGCTCCTAGGAACTGTTTGGAGGTGCTTGGCACCAGACTTGACTTTTTCTCGTTTATAGAGAAACCCAATTCGAAGAGGAGGTTGATTGTTCTTTGAATGTTGTGTTTTGCAAATCGCTGGGGTTTCCCCCGTGATGAGCCAGTCGTCCAGGTAAGGGTACACCGGGATTACCTCCCAGGTAGGTGTGCTGCCGCCACCGCCAGTACCTTGGTTAATACCCTTGGAGCCGAGGCTATACCGAAGGGCAGTACTTTGAACTGGTAGTGCCGACTGTCCACCTTGAAGCGCAAATACTTTGTGCGCTGGGAACATGGAAATATGAAAATAGGCATCTTTCATGTCCAATGTTGCCATGTAGTCCCCCCCCTTTTTTTTTTAGGAGGGGGATTACCTCTTGGAGAGTAGTCATGTGAAACTTTTGGGGCTTGACATATTTGTTTGCAGGCCTTAAGTCTAATACTGGGCGCATTGTTAAATCTTTCTTTGGTACAAGGAAGTAAGTTGAATAAGTACCCTTGTTTACCTGGTGTCCCGGGACGAGTTTGATTGCGTCCTTTGCTAGCAGATTGACGATCTCCTCGAGGAGGATTCTTTGGTGGTCTAGAGAATGTGTTCTTTGTCGTGGAGGGTGGTTCCGGGGACGCTCTAAAAGTTCTATGCAGTATCACTGTTGACAGCACCCATCTGTCTGATGTGATCCCTTCTCAAGCTCGGGTGAAGTTGGAAATGCGTCCTCCTACTAGGGATGCGTGAAAAGGGACCCTGAACAGAGCGTCACTGTTTTGGTGGAGGCGTGCCACCGCCTCTACTGGGGCTGCCTCTACCTTTACCCCATCCTCTCTTATTCCCTCTACTATAACCTTGGGTAGACTGTTGGTTATTGTTCCACTGCGTACCCTGGCCCTGGGAATAGTTAGACCCTCTTTGGGAATTTTGTCTGCGTATGCGGCGAAAATTGCCATTACCCCTTTGATTAGGGGGTTTGGTGGTTAGTTGACCTAGGGACTTGAGTGTTTCATACTCGTCTTTGACATTTTTAAGCGCGTCCTCGACCGCCTTACCGAACAATAGATCTGTTTGTCTAACAATGATGCTTGTGTTTCGGCCTTGAATCCAGACTGCCGTAACCAAGCGTGTCTCTTGATAACAGTCCCCTCTGCTATCAAACTACCGGCATTATCTGCGGCATCAAAGGTTGCCTTTAAAATGCAACCGGATACGGCTCTCCCTTCCGCTGACACTCGTGCCAATTGGCTCTTTAGGGGCTCTGGGGCAGTATTTATGAGTGCCGCGACCTCCTCCCACTGGTGGCAGTTATAACTCGCCAGTAGGGTGGTGGAGTTGGCGATTCTTGCTTGGTAGGCGGAAGTGGAGGCAACTTTTCTGCCAAACCCATAGATCTTTTTGCTCTCCTTGTCGGGAGGAGCTTCTGACGATGACAAGGGTGTTGCTGCCCTCTTGCGGGTGTTTGTAACGACTAGGGAGTCCGGTTTCAGATGCCCTCTTATATACAGTGGGTCTGATTGGGCTGCCCTGAATAGCTTCTCAACCCTGGGATTGACTGCCCTGGTGAGATTGGGGTTTACCAATGAATGGTCTATTCTTCTTTGGATGGACTTAAGGATAGGGATGGCCTGAGCAACAGGTCTCCTTTCTCCAACCAACTCTTCGGCAAAATCTCTTTCCTCTTGAGCACCCTGGGTGTCAATGTGGAAGTGGTTTGCTGCACTAGATAGGACCTCATTTAGGAGGGGTTGGTTGTCGACAGGGGAGTCGGTAACCGGTGGTTCCTTATCTACCGGGGAATCTACCCTGTATATTTCCGGGTCGTCCTCTTCCTCCTCTAGTTCCTCATCGTCCCCATAGTAGCCTGTCCCAGTCTTTTCTTCCAACATGCCCAAATCTGTATCCTCACAAAGGGAAGGATCTTCTTGTTCCTGAGAATAAGGTTGCATGTGGAAGGGGTCTGAAGACTGTTGTTTCAAACCGGGATTTTTTACTTGGCGGGATAGGATCCTTGGAGCCTGAGGGAGCCGACCCGTCGGGGTTATAAGTGAGAAAATGTTCGGGATTTTTAGAATAGAAATCTGCCAATGATGACATTCTTGACATGACTATCTATGTCCTCACTGGACCACTCTCTTGAACTGGGAATGACTTTGCCTGGGGGAAGTTTCCCTGACTCATCTATAATAGAGGAGTGTGACTTATCTGTCTGTTTGAGTGGAATGTTTCTGTGGTGTGGAAGTAGGCGGAGACTGCTTCCTCTGTTGTTTTCCCCCCTCCCCGTGGCTGGAAGAGTGTTTGCCCTGCTTCTTTGGGCCTTTGGAGCTTTGACGCCTGGCATCGAGCTTCGGTAATGGTGGTACTATCCTTCGACCGTGTAGGTTGGGATTCGGGAATGGGCGTTACTTGTACTGAAGCAGACTCCCGGAGTGCGGTCTGGGGGTAGAGGTCGGTTTCGTCTTCCAACGATCGAACCTCGGTTAACCTGGAGAGCGAGGCACTTTTGGATGATTGCCTGGCGTCATGCGGCGATCTAGATCGCGAACGCCCAGAGGACGCCGATTCGGACCGTTCCCTATGTGCCTCTTTCCGAGAGCTCAACGTACGCGTCGAGTCTCGGTGGGACTTCGTGTGTTTGGAAGTGCTGTGGGTTGCGCTTACGTCGCTGGTGGTCTTCCCCATAGCCGCCCTGCCGGACGACCTTCCGAGGTCGGAGACCTGCGCCTGGCTGTCTTTTGACGCTGTCTTCCCCTCGCCGTCCGAAAGTACGGCATCGCTGCCGTCGCTGAAGGCACCCTCTGCGGCCATGGCCTCTTGACGCCTGGCGTGGTGGGCCCAACGCTTGGTGGAACGGTCTTTTAGTGTTTTAGGCTTGAACCTACTATACGCTCTGCAATTTGCCTCGGGGTGATCCCTTGGCAAGCAGAGATTGCACGTGGCGTGTCTGTCAACCCAAGGATACTTGCGGTTGCACTTTGGGCAAAATTGGAAAGGGGTAACCTCCATAAGCACCTTGAGGCAGCAGGCTGGTAAGTGTAGGAATATATATATATATATATATATATATATATATATGTAAGAGAATATATAAGTGTAGAGTATGTCCATGCCCCACTCTCCCTAGTTGTTGGGCCAGAGAGGCCCGGGCCGAGGCAAGAGGCCTTCCTAGGCCCACTCCGTCGTGAAGCTCTCGACGGTCGCCTTCTTCTCCGGTTCGGCGTCGAGTGTCGAATCTCGGTGGCTCAACGTTAGGATGGAGAAAAAAGGGGTAAATATAACAATATTTTTACAAAGAATGGCTAATGCCAGGGAACTCGGCTGAATGCTTCCGACCAGTATGGCGAAAAAAAAACATTGAGGGTCCTACACGCGTAAGGGATTATGGGTACAGTGGACGTCACACTAGGGATAATATTACTGGCACGCCCTGTGTCGACGCCCATTTTCGAGTTTCGAAAAACAAACTAATATTCCGCAATTTCCACTAGATGTCGGCCTATGCACAGCATGTGATCTAAGCAGATTCCACAAGCCTTAGAAATATATATATATATATATATATATATATATATATATACATATATATATAATAATCGTTTCAAACCTACCCTCCAAATGACACTAGTCCACCTTAGCATTAAATCTCAGCGCTAGTTTAGGTCACCTTATAACGGCATGATCCCGTTCCCTTATTTCTAAAAAAACCCTTGCGGGCAGCAAGGAGACCTTTTTTTTACATCCACGGTAAAGAAATTATCAGTTGAGAGCTGTCACTGCACGCGTTACCTATAATTTCCAAAGAAACATCTACATGTGACATTCGGTGAGACAAATGCATAATCCAGAGTGGAATGCGCCGAACCGTTGGTCCAAGTGCATTTTGGTGGCACATCACTCTGAATATTGCTGTTCAAAATGTTCAAATCCCATGAATCTAAAACAGAGAGGACCAACATCCCTCTATTCCTCGCTTTCTCAGAACTTTTCCTGCCACTCTTCAGACCATATTGAAAATCGTCTAAACACTCACAATTGAAGTCACCCAGTATAATTATCCCCGCTTCTTTGACCAGCCTACGGGTCTCAAGAACATTCAAGATAACAGCCAAAAAAAATCCAGGAAATCAGTTGAGGATGGATTAAAATATACATTCAAAACTATGAGCCACCTCCAGCTATTAGAGGTCTCATCACACCAAGTTATTTTGACCCCCTATAGGTCTGTTCTCCCCAGATGAACAAATTACCTACCCCTGGTAATGTTCTGTCGACTGGATGTTCCACCCAAGTATTCCTCATCTTCGATATTCTCCCATAGCAGTGTGTTGCAAGAGGTGGGAAAGAATTTGGTTTATGCTGTGTAACACAGCCTTTCCAAATCCAGATTTTTGGACCGAAAGGGAATCTAAACAGTAATATTTCACAAATGTTAGAACAGAAGACGAGGTGGCAGCATTGCAGATGTTTTGCAGCGGTACCCCTCTCTGGAGGCCTGAAGAAGTGGCTACACCTCTGGTCGAGTGGGCCCGTAGACATTCGGGAACCTCTTTACTGGCCAGGATTTAACATTCGGACATGCATAGTAAGTATGATCCAACGACACAGCGTTCGTTTAGTGACAGCTTGTCACATTCTGTGGCCAAGGCTCTTCTAGGGTCAAGTCTGTATAATCTCTACTCCTCCCTAGATGGAGGAGGAGCAGAGTAGAAAGCCAGTAAGAATCTTTTGTGTCGGATGAAATTCTGACACTATTTTTGGCAGAAAAGCGGGACAAACCCTCAAAACTACCTTGTCCTTATGAAAGACCGTGAATGGTGATTTTGAACACAAGGCCTGAAGCTCGCTCACTCTGCAAGCAGAAGTAATGGCCCTTAAGAGTACAGTTTTCAAAGAAAACATACAAATTGGACAAGAATGTAATGGCTCAAATGGAGAACCCATCAGTAAGCTTAAAACTAGGTTGAGATCCCAGACTGGAACAATACAAGGAACCAGTGGGAAAATGTTGGTCAACCCTTTCAGAAATTGGATGACTATAGGAACCTTGAAGTAGGAACCTTGTTCCGGAGAGCGCTTGAAAATGGACAGCGCAGCCAGATAGCCCTTGGCTGTAGCAACCTGTAGATCCTGATGGGTTAAGTGTAGTAGAAAAGACAAAACCGATGGGGTCTCACAAGTAAATGGATCAATTCCTTTATCTCTTCACCAGCTGCAAAATGTTTTCAAATGGCAGAGGTATAAAGATTTTGTTGCTGGCCTTCTGCCCAAAAGCAACACCTCCATGACATCTTCCAGAAGGTCCCAATTTAAGTACCTCAACCTCTCAGAAACCATGGGTAGAAAATGAGGGTCCTGATCTCTGGATGAAGAATGTGAACCCCTCTTGCGAGAGAAGGTCCTCTCTTTGTGGAAGATGAATTCAAGGGCAGATGGCCATTTCCAGAAGTACCAGGAACCACGTCGTCCTGGCCCAGTCCGGGATCATGGAATTTCGAAATTTTCTTAGCCTCCGGAGAA
Organism: Ambystoma mexicanum; assembly: GCF_040938575.1. NCBI lineage: Eukaryota > Metazoa > Chordata > Amphibia > Caudata > Ambystomatidae > Ambystoma > Ambystoma mexicanum. The sequence goes on along the minus strand of NC_090934.1, from coordinate 839,041,264 downwards.
CATGAGGCATGATGGGGGTCGGTAGAAATGCGTACAGAAGTGGACATTCCTAGTCCACTACGAACACGTCCTCTAGAGATCCTTGGAGGAAATTCCCTGGAGCACACTGTTCGCACTTCGGTTGACACTGGTCGCAGACAGATCCACTTGTGGGGTTCCCCACAGGGTGAAGATCTCTTGAAGGACTTCCTGAGCTAACTCCCACTTGTGAGAGACTGTGCTCTGCCTGCTCAGAACATCTGAACACGGGATGTGTTCAGATGCCACGGCTATCACCTCCCACAAAGTATAGGTGAACTTCGCTAAAGCACAAGATGCATTTGTTGCTTTCAGTGCCATATTCCCTGCGGAAACTTTCTTTCCTATGGCATCAAGCCTTTTATCCTCCCTGTTCGGAGAGACTGTGGGATAGGCTGCGCCCTGAGATGCAGCAGGAGATGCTTGCACAACAAGTCTTTGTGGTCTCTAATGTTTCGAAAGAAATTATAGATCCACTGATGAGGGTCTGTATTTTTTAGTGAAATACTTCTGAACTGCAGGGATGGTAACTGGATTTTTCCAGTTCTCTAGAACTCTATTTTTCACAGCTGTATGGAAGGGAAGGACTGGGTCTTTAGGAGGTCCCTGTCCAAAATATCTGTAGGGTCATCCTGTTCATATTCAACATATGATCTATCCCATCCAAGGTCTTGAATAACCTTGGCCATTACTTATAAGATGCATCAGCATGACCTGAACCTTCAGAAGTGCCAAAATCAACCTCTGTAGAGGTGTCTAGACCACTGGTTCCCTGCAGGGTTTCCACAAGGTGTCTCATTTTAGGTTCTTGGGATATCAGCTCCTCTGGAAAACCAGGAGTGCAGTATTCCCTACCAAAACTATAAATAGGGCTTTCTTCAATATGGTGTGCCAGTAGTGTGTTTGGTGTTGCTGGTGAGGAAGGACCTGCCTGTGTGCTCCTCCTGAAGTTCCTGGTTTATTTGAATTTGGGACCATATTTACACCAAAGTCCTCTTTCTATTTCCATAGACACTGCCCAGCGACCTACAGACACACTGCGCATGCACGGAGCGGTGTGCCAGCAGTGGTTTTGGTGGAACGGTGGTGCTGTGGGGCCTCTCTCGGACTATTGGTAAGATAACTACTGACTTAAAAAGTTGAAAAGTTGAAGAGTTGGAAACTTGAGCCCGGCGTCCTTACAGCAGGACACTTTTTTGCTTCTACAAACGCAGCAATTAATTGCTTTACGCGTTTCTGGTACTTGTGACATTCCCGAGATTTTGTCAGTGGATCTATCCCGGTGTCCGTTGCCCTACGTTGTGGAGCCGTCATGGACTGGGGAAGCTGCAGAGCTACTAGGCTTGGGACTTGTTTGTATGCCCACTGGACGTGCTCTGTTAGCACGTTTGCAAAGGGCGCTTTGACTAGGATGTGGTTTTGTGTTCTATGAACATCTTCTCGGAGCTGTACTTGTGCACCATGGAACATCGGCATTGAAGGCTATTGTAGTCAAGAGTGTGCACGGGAGTAGACACGTTTTGTGTCCGGTTGAGGCCCAGAGTTAGGAGAGATCCTGGAGCGGGAGATCCCGATCCTCTATGATCCACGACTTGCGATATCAAGTCACACCCAATGACACTATGAGGTTTGCTTTGGAATATCCCTTCTAATAAGGGTTGGATATCGCCTGCTACACAGTGGGTGACAGTGGGTGACTGCGGGCATTGAGCCTTTGAACCCTCGTGTTTTGAAACAGCTACATTTAGAGACCTCTTATAAAAGGGTGACTGCAGGCACTAGGCCTTTTTGAACCCTGTTTTTGTACCACAACTTATTTAACGCTCTGGGACTGAAGTGTCTGTTCTTTTTCTTTTCATTTAGAGGGCGATTGTGGGCATTCAGCCTTTGAAAATTTGGTGTGCTGGAAAAGCGCATCAAGCAGAGATTTCTTTTAAAGGCTGTTTGCGGGCACTGGGCCCTCGAACCCTGTCCTGTGCTTTATTGGTTCTTAGGTGTTCCACTCAGGCACTCTAGACAGGAGTGTTTTGCCAGGCTGGGTGTGCTGATAATCCCAGGAGCTGCGCTCGAGCATGCCACTTTGATTCACTTAGGGTGCCATCCTGTTAGGTGACTGCGGGCTTTGATTCTTTGAACATGACTAAGGAGGACTTCACCTGTATGAGTAATGCACTTGAATGGCTGAGCAATAGATTTGCACTTGGCATATAGGGCGCCACTGGGTTCCTACAGCCTTCTGAATGTACGAATACTAACCTAAAGTATAACTCAAAGAAGGATAGTCAGTTGCAAGAACGAGTTTGTATGAGCGCATGATACAAAAGATTATAAGTGATTGTTTCCACCACCTCTTATCACAAACTAGCAAAAAGGAAATTGGGGGGCATTTAGTTCCTTTTTGACTTACACAATACTTTCCTTTTGCCGAATCTAGAGCACTTTGTGCTGGTCTTTTATTTATTTTTATTTTTTTCTCTTTTTCTTCTCACTCTCTTTTTCTTTCCTTTTTCTTCTTTGGTTATTCTATACAATTTATATAATTGGGAACTGAGGTGTTGGGGTGGTGGCTATGGAATTTAGAAAACGGGATCGTGGTAGCAAATAGTGAAGGGTGGTGACTACTGCTCACGTAATACCAGAGCACAGCTACAGTTTTGCTATCCTAGGTAGGTGGGTGTCCACCCTTTAGAGGGTGCAAACTTTATTGACATCACTTGTAGTCCAGAAGTAGATTATGAGCCGGGCACTGAGAAGCAGCAATAAGGCAGGTAATTCCTCCAAGGTTTCTGGGAAGAACTTGAGGAACAAACTGCCTAATGGCACTCTATCCTGGTTACCTCCCAGTAAGAAATCGCTATTATCAATGTCAATACCTATATCAGAGGCATATCATGAGGGGGCTCCTGGTCTAGCACCATTGGTAGGTTTGGCATCTGGAACTGAGGCCTCGCCAAAGATGGTACTCCCTGGCCAGATTCCACCCTCATTTTCCGTCCAAGAAGCTAATGAGAATGATGGGCAGTTGGCGTGCGAGTACTCCCATGTACACAATGGTACCTGTACCCCAATGCATGCTCAGGAAGGCTTTGTGCATGTTTCTGACACATCTATGCTCGCCCCTACGATTATGAGCGAACTAGGGAAGTGTGTACGACTTTCTCTTGGTCCTTCACCTGCCTCTAGGTCACATCCCGTTTGCGAACAAGTACACTTCCACCTCCCCGATGAATCCAGCTTTAAAGATTTCAGCGAATCTGGAAGGGATCCCCCAGTCATATCTTCCCGGGAATTGGGAGGGGCAGGTCGTCATGCTTTGGGCATCACCATGCTAGTCATGCAGGGCCAACTGGGTCTTTCCTGCACCCAGAATTGGAGGCACACACCATGGGGAAAGTTGGTGTTGGCCTTGCAGCCCCCAAAGGGGATGCAAGGTCATCGACTCAGAGGATTCCCCTTCTGACATCTTTCCGCACAATCCTTTTAATTTCGCAGTGATTTCGAGAATACTTAATATTCTTGATAAGGGCCATGAACTAACCCACTGCTCCCCAAGGGAAATGCAGGGCTATTTAGCTTTCATGAAAGAAAAAAATAAATAAAAAACGCAAAACTGGAAGGTTTCATATTGGCTGAGGAGGAATCGAAAGCATTTTACTTCTCCCAATTTCAAAAAAATGATGTTAAGCTCTGCCACCGTTGTCGCACCAGCTGTCTCTGCTTCAAGGTCTCAAGGAACCCAAACGGAAATGGGCAATGCAACGCTTACCCGCCGCAAAGACTGTACACTCGCATGTGCTACAAGGAGTAAATAAGGCGGTAACAGAGCCCGGCACCACTGAGGCCATCGATTTGTTGGAGGTAGCTAAACTCCATCACAATCGTTTGCTTCAGGTAGAACTACTATGCAATGTGGTCACCAAATCTCAACCTTCTGCAAATCCGGAGTTCTCAGGTGGCGGAATGGGGTCCGTCACTGGAGTTTCTTCTCCGCCAGATAGTCCCTCCGCATTGACTGATATTATTGACTTCCAGACTACTTCGGTGAGTGAGCCAGAGGCGGGAAGCACAGATCAAGAGGGAAGGCACTTCATTTCTCGTAAGGCGAAGAAGTCATTCTTGAGAGCCCAAAAATGGCTAAATCTTGCCAAAACTACCCAGAAGAAAGTGCAAATAAAATAAATAATAAAGTTACGTCAGAGACTTGTTCCAATGCTTTTAAGGAAGCCTTGCCTGTCGCAAGTTGCAAAACTGGTGCGAGCAGGGACGACTTAACATTTGATCTCCTCGACTTGAACGAGGAAAGCAAGAAACATCTCCAGATTAAACCACTGAAAAGTGGCAATGTACAGGTGTTGACCGCAAAACCACCTAGGACACCAATTGGTAATTGACAATCCCAGCTACATAGCTTTTTTCTTAGTATAGAAAGTAAAAAGGTGGCTGTTCTGCCCCAGGAAGAAGCAGACCGTGCAAACTCCACAAAAAAAGATATTGGGCACCTGCCCTCGGCATATAATGGAGAAGGTCGGTCCAAAAGGTCCTGTTGTGCAGGAAGCAGGTTCTCCTGTTGAAACACCACACGAGGAGAGTGGATCCCGGGGAGTGGACCATCGGCCCTGGTGAGTAAGGTCACATATAAGGATGAGGAGGTAACATCTGGGAAGGCCCCATTAGTTGAGCCTCCCAAAGATACGCTGTCCTTTCTGGAGATCCCCAAGGAAATCAAACAAATACTTGGATGGGTAAGCAACCCGGCCATAAATGGTCTAGCACGGATCAACAGGACCTTCCTGATTAATTCCTTTTTCCAGATCCTCTCACTAAGAAACTTGGCATCCAAGGACCTGGATTGGGTCAAATTAGCATCCCATAACAATCAAAGAGCACTGTGTAAAGTACAATCTCAAATAATCACCAAATTAATCTTGGACTTTATAGATGATTTTGAAACACTGGGTCTTTTTCCCTACTTATTCGGAGACATGGAGAGCGCATGGTCATTCTTAGATTTTGTCACGCCCACACCAAAAGAACCCATCGGAGCCCTGTTATCGGCTTCAAATGAGTTCCACGCTAAGGAACTATCACAGCAACTGGACTCGTTGACGCAGGCGCTATGTGGTTTATCGTGGTTGGAGCCCCTGATCAAGCGGCGGCAACCACAAAAGCAGAAACTTCGAATTTATAACTCGGAGGGATTGCCGTTGCATCCTGGAACTGCTGTGGCGTGAGAAATCTCACGGCCTGGCACGAACGGGCTGGGTCTTGCGATGATCCCGAATTTTAATACTGCAGCAAACTATGGCCTTACGCGAAATCGTGTTAGATGGATATACATCATTTAGTGTTCCTGGGCGACAGCACCAGTTAGGTCGACCTAATGGTGGCATCGCCATTCTTATTAAAACAGTTTGAAGGTGTCTGCACACGTACTGGATAAGTCTGAAACATTCATATTGGTGGAAATGTTGATTACCGGTAGTAAGATTCATGCAATTCTTCTGCTGTCAATCTATTGGAATCCCAGCGCTGTTTCCTTGGATTCAGCCCTAGCGGAGCTAAATCGGATCCTAGGCAATGCATCGCTGATCTTTCCTAATAATGAAATTCTAATTGGTGGGGACCTGAACTCTTGCCTGGAAATAGATGGAACTAATCCGTTGGCTTACCACACAAATCTATACACAGAACAGCCTTAAGCCTCCGGGCAGCCTGGGAAAGCCTGGTCTTTAAATCGACTGTTCGCATCAGTGGCATGTTCAGGACTGCTTGACCCCATTTCAATCTTGAAGGTGGGCCTGAGTGACCATTGCATGTTGGACACGAGGTTCCTTATTGGGGTCGAGTCGTATGAAATCGCGGTGCCTGCGGTACTGGTGGAAAGCGAGAGGCATATTGTGTCAGTAAAATGGCACGCTAGTACATGTCGAAAAATGGTGTTCCTGGTAAACAGGGACTTGTTGGTGCTCCATGATGACCAGGTATACGTGGACATCATGGAGAAAGTCAATGAACTGAACCCGATGATGATCCTTGGGCACCTGGTGAGTCTATCAAAGGAATGTCTTGGTAAAAATCCTTCCAAAATTGCATGTACATTCCTGATGGAGGTGGCCGCCCTAAAAACTCAAAAAACGGAGTTTCGGAAGGCAAAACGCCTCCCTAGTACATTAACGTCTTATAAGACAGAAAAAAACCTCATTGTGTCCCGGTGTAAGATCACGCAGCCCACAACCTTGCAAACCAACAGATGATTGAACATCTATGCAGGCAAAATCACAGGGAACTTTGGTCCATACTTAGAAATCCCACAGGTAAGGTGGATAAGCGTATGGTTGGGTCTATACCGGGCTCAGAATGGCAGTCCGTTTCTCAAAAATATGAACTTCCGGCACAACATAGAAGGCTGGAGTCCACCATACTGCAGTTGCAGTTTCCAGCTGTTTTCTCTTGGGAACTTAAAGACATAATTTAGGCAACTGTACAATTGAAGTTCTCAAAAGCGGCAGGGCCCAATGGGCTGCCTCCTTGTGTCTTTAAGGACGACCCCCACTTTTGGGCCAGACACCTACTTCCTCAATATCAGTTAATATATCGAACGGACAAAATACCTTCTTCTTGGCTTATAGCAATAGTAATACCCATTCACAAAAAGGGTGCCCTTAATGACCCTGTGAACTTTAGGCCTATTAATAGACATAGCAGCAAAAATGTTTGCTCGCCTTGTCTTGTGTGATTTGGAGAAATACATCAATGCTGCTGGAATTCTTTCCAAAGCACCGGTGGGTTTTCGTAGGGCAATGGGTAGCTTAACGTGTCGATTCTCGCCCACTTATCAGCATCTCGCAACCAGGCCAATGGAACAATTTACAAGGCATCTTTGGATCTATCTGCTGCGTTTGATAGTGTTCTGCGCAACAGCCTTTGGCGGAAGATATTGTCCTACGGCATTCCCTCCCATCTGGTAGCGATAATTGCGGCACTCCATCAAAACACCTCATATAGGGTTCGTATTACCACAAAGAGCCTTTTATCCAGTAGTATCCCTACCAGAATCGGAGTGAAGCAGGGATGTAACCTGGCCGCGGTACTTTTCAACTTATACCTGGTCGATATTGAGAAAATATGGGAATGAAGAGACATCTTTCTGGTCACCCGGTCACTCTGGGCAAGCTACATCTGAACTGGTTGGCGTTTGCCCATGAGGTCATTCTGTTTGATAAGGTACCTTTTGGGTTACAAAATAAAATTAAATATCTCTCAAGAATATTGTGAGTGCAACAACTTGACAATTTAACTCGGCTAAATCCCATATTATAGTCCTTACGACGAAAAAGAAACCCCAGAGGTTTAAGTATAGTGTGAATTCTAAACCGATCAACATCATGGGTGAGATCATGTACCTGGGTTTTCATTTATCAAATGGCATGTCTGTCGGCAAATGGCGAACAGTATTAGACACTAAGCTGAACCCTCTGTCTGCCCAGATGAGAATTATCTTCTCCAGGTATTGTAGGTATTCCCTTATACCCCTGATACACTTTTACACTGTCAAAGTAGAGTCCATCCTATTGTACAGCTTGGATGCCTGCTTGTTGAACTTGGGTCCCTCTTTAAACCTACTTCAGGGAAAAATGTGGAAAAGGGTCCTAGGTCTGACTGGGTATTTGTCTAATGCCATTCTGTTACATGAACTAGATCTATATCCGTTGGTGGACAAATACGAATGGCGCATGATTAACACCTATAGCAAAATGCTTTCGCCACCGGCTAACTATTTACGAGGACTTTAGGTCAATGCTTCAAGAAGTTCACCCGGTATCCATTTCAGTATTTCAAAAACGCATGATTTCAGTTTTAAATTCTTTGAACATGTCGCAGCAGGACTTAATTGACTCACCGGGGAAAGCCAAAATAAGGTTCTCCAGGAACGCATAGGCACGCAATTCTGACCTAATTGCAGGTTACTCATCATTTAGCTCATACGCCAAATTTAGACATGGCCCCAGTCCATGTTTGCCTTATATATTGTGTTTTCCCAAGAAGAATGCTAGAAGGACCTATATGAGATTCCGTCTGGATCTTATCCACACGGGCTCTCGTTTTAGGAATTGGTCAGGGTATAAAGAGATATGGACCTGGGAGCACTGAAGGTTTTGTGTTAGAGTCAAGGAGTCTGAAACCCTTGAACACTTATTCATGTATTGTGTGCACTTTGATCCACAAAGGCTCTGCTGTTTGGGATCCTTTTTGGGCTCCAATTCTTGTTATGAACGCAATATGGTTTGGCTGCGTTGTATGTGGGGCCAGAGTAACTCTATTATGTTAGCGACTTGTGAACATAATTGAGGACGATCTGCAGTTACTAAATGACAGTTTGCACAATGTGAAGGACACTTAGGTGAATTAAACATCCAACCAACACTTATAGAGAGGTTGGCATTGTAGTGTCTGGTATCACTAAGGAGACTTAGCACCTGTCCCCTATGGTTGAGCTTCTGCTTCCTTATTTTATTGAATGTAGACATTTGAATTGGTGTGTTAATTACTTTGGTTTGGCAGTACCGTGATCACTTGTTAATTGGGTGTACCTTCTTAGTATGCAAGATATCTCAAGTGAAGAACTTAGTGAAGCGATGCTAGTAATTGAAACTGCTTATAATTGCTTTTGAATGATGAATTGTTGATTTGTGACATTCTATGCCATGTGATTTTATAGTCTCGTTTTATAGCTTGCTTTATATAATGAAAGTTGATATGTAAAAAGTGTTATTAATTTGAAAAGTTACTTTGTTTTGTAAAGGTGTAAATTAATTTTTACTACCAAAAACAAATAAAAAGATTTTTAAAAAATAGGGCTTTCTTCTTCCACCTCTTCCTCGTAAATAGAGGGCATGGACTTAAGAAAATCTCTTTCCCTGAGGTTTAAAAACCATTGACTGACTTGCAAAAGGCCTCAAGGGCTTCGACCCTGACTGTTTCTGCGTCGATACACTTGCCATTGACGCTGACAATTGAGTTGGAGAAGGAGGATCCGTCTGAGGTGTCGAGGCCATCAGAGGCGGTGGAGATGCCTTCGAGGCCATCGAATCCTTCAACCTACTGTCCGGGCCCTCTGGCGCGCCATCAGTGGTTTTCACAGATGACACCCTGTCGGTCTTTTGCGCGATGGGGTCAGGAGTCTAACTACTTCAACAAAGGGGCTGGCTTTGCCGCCTTCTCAAACACCTTTAACATCTGCCAGCTGAACATTTACAGTTGCACTTGAATAGCACCAGTTTTAGGAAATCTTAACGTTTCACTTCAGGCGAAGAATCCGTAGAGGATGACGTGGAGCGAGAACTCCTTTTCTTTGATCTCCTTGAAGATGACAAAGAGGACCGCTGAGATCGCGAATGCTTCAAACTTTTACTGTGCCTCTTGCTCCGGTACAGAGATCTCCCTCTTGGGCTCTTACCTTCGGACAAAACGTTTGTGGGGATCACCGAAGATGAACTTAGGGATGGTTTGCCCAAAGCAAGTTTCCCCTTCCTCTCCTTTAACGCTTTTCCAGTCATAGATTGGCACGAGCCACAATCAACGATGATGTGGCCCAGTGCTAGGCACCAGAGACATGCTCGATGAGATTGGTTAGGGACATCTTAGCCAAACACTCAGCGCATTTCTTGAAGCCCTCTTTCAGGGTAGGAGTAGTCATTTTTGTGAAACTTGTAACTATGCAGTAAATAACACAGTGAGGCGAAGAACCGTTTCGAGCACCTGTGCGGAAAAACAGAACTGAGGTAACGGGCACAGTGCGTGCCATATATACCAGCGTCAACGTCATACTCGAGGAGGACGGAGGCTCTCGAGGGACACTAGGTCGCCAACACTGCCCGGCACCCTCTGCTGATAAAAGTTTCCGAGCTGCAAGCAGGATATCGGAGTATATCAAAGATGAGGAATACGTGGGAGGACACAATCCATTCGAAACAGGTTTTCCAACGTCGAACTCGGCAACAAGCGCCAGGCACACATTGGACCACTAAAGGGCCTTCGTCTGGGTCCCCTTTGAGCATGCTCATGTACTATAGTAAAACCATCCAAGACTGGAGTATCCAACATTAGCGCCTCCTGAAAACAAATGAAATCAGCTATTCTCTAGATTTCTAATTGCGAGCTCAAGACTATCCTGGCTAATTTTGAATTGAGCATGATCAGGTCCTCTCGCTACAAGCTACTCTTGGTTAAGAAAGCTTCCTCACATCAGCTATCGGGTTGTCCTTAGTAGTCCAATACTTCTTTCCAACAGGCAGACTGTCTGCACACATAATCTGTCCAGTAGTGTGTACACCCTGATTCCTGGGAAGATCCTCCTACAACCTACTGCCTGTAGCAGCACACCCTCAGCAGTCAGTTAATTTCCATCTTATGATTTGTATTTTATTTAGATTTATAGAGCACCTTCGTCAAGGTACTGTACACAATGAACAAGATGGTACAAACAAAAATCACAAAACAAAATCAAACGAAATGAGGCATCCAATGGCAAGCAGTAAGAAGAGAATTAGGAAGATGACTGAGAAGTTAGAAGATGCACCTTGAGAGGCCCCGAGGGGGCACTCTCATTGAATCAGCCTGAGTGCTTGTCTCCCGGTCCAGCCGGCGATAAAGTGGGACGACCCCCACTATAAGACCCCTGGGGTGGATTGGAGGGAGGAATCTCAAGGCACAACTCGAGGAAAGCAGAGGCAAAAATCGTACCCCGGGCTACTTTGATATCTACCTTGGGAGTTGCACTGAGAAAATGAAACCAACTCGGCCTCCACAGAGCTCTGCGGCAGTTGCATGCAGGTGTGCTGCAGGAGCGGCCCGAGGCCTTTAGCAAGAGGCGGGGGGGGGGGGGGGGGGGGAGTGGAGGGCCAGTGCAATGGTACACCGCACTGGTGGTGTGATCTGACGTGCGTGGCCTATGCCTCCCCCCCATATCGGGCTCACTGGAGAGCGCTTCCCCGGAGGCCTGTGGGTTCTGCCTCCCCCCTCAGCTCTGGCATACAGCGTTAAGCGCTGAGACAGGGGAGGTGCACCGGATTGGGCCCGGCTGACTTACAATGCTGCAGGACCGCCTGGAGACAGGCAGAGCTGCAGTGAGGAGCATAGTGCTCGTCTGGTGGCCATTGATCCTGGCGGAGGCCTGTCATTGATGTGTGGACCCCTTAACTGGTGTAGGGGCATGTGCCTGCCTCACTAGGCTGGAATTGGAAGAGTGAAGCAAATAGAGAAGTGTGCCCAGCTCTTCCTCCTCCGGGACAGTGGACATTTTCGAAGGCTCTGCGCAGAGGAGGCAAGAGCTTGGGTCACATTCTAGAAGGTGAAGACTGACAACCTGAACCCGGCATTGGGCTCAGCCCTGGTTGGGGGGTGGGGGCAAATATATGGTGGAAACTCGCAGGCTTTTGGGACACAGAAGGTCTGGGAAGCTGAAGGCCTACCTAGAGAGAGAGGGGGAGCAGTGCAACACGCTCTTAGATAATCTTGTAGTCCCCTGCAAGGATACAGCCCCGGAAAATGCTGAGGAGGTGTCTGAGGGTCTGGAGTCGGTCTACACCTGAGGAGAGGCATGCAGACAATGATGTGGGGGGCTCGCTCCTATCCGGCTTGAGGGTCATGTACTTCATAAGGACTGGAAGTTGAAATTGGAGCGGTTTGACTACCCACGGAATCCAGGCTTGATGAGTGTTACCTCCGGCCCAAACATGTTGGAGTCCGTCCCCACGAAGAGGCAAATCGCCTCACTAATGGAAGAGATTCAGAGACAGAGGGCCGACATTGGGGGAAAGGTGGATAAAATCAACCTCAGAATCGACAAGATGGATGAGAGGTTGCAGGAGATGGAGCATAACCAGTCATCCCTCGATACATTAGAGATGCAGATGGACACGAGGATGGCGGAGCTGGAGAGGAGAGAGACTACCCTTAAGATGGACAATTTTGAGAATCGGGAAGGAGGAATAACCTTGGAATAACCTTAGATTCGTGGGGGTCCCAGAGAAGGAGGGTGCGACGGACAGAGATCTGTGGAGAGGCATGAGGCGGCGAAAGTCTTGTTCGGAGATGACACCATTGACAAGCCTAAGATTGATAGGGTGCACAGAGGAGGTGGGGCCGGTAGAGGACCAAGGTCAGTCTTGACCCGCTTCCATAACTATTTGGAAAAGCAGAGAATATTGGAAAAAGTGAGGGGGAATGGCACAGTTATGCTGGGGAATGTAAAAATGACATTTTTCAGGACCTGTCCTCCCTCATGTTGGCGAAGAGGCGCCTATGCATGCCCCTCATGAAATGGCTTAATGAAAAGGTGGTGAGATATAGGTGGGGATTCCCCTTCTCCGTTTCTTTTGAAGTTGATGGGTACAACTACAAATTGGTTACAGAACAATAATATACAGATGGTCATGGGAGAACTTGTGGGAAGTGAGGAGGCCTCAACTGAGAAAGGACCGAAGGACCCAGAGCACAGACAGCGGCGTATAAAAGGACTGGGCAGACGCAGAATGCCCGGCTTCAGCAAATTTAACACCCCCCAGCTCGGCCCACCCGACTCTGGGGGTCCCGGGCCTCGATGGGGCCCTTTGATTCTACGTCGTACGCACCCGAGTGTTGAGGTCTTTTTGCCAGAAATCAGAGATTGCTTTAGAGTCTTTTTTTTGGCGAGGGATACTAAAGTGAGTTGGTTGTGCTGGGTGGGGATGTATCGTTTCGTCCATTGGTTGTTCCTGTGGGTTGCATTGGAGGGTGGAAACGGTTTGTGAAAGGGGGTGCTTCGGGTGAGGGGGTCGGGGGGGGCTTGAGAGAAACTTCGGTGGTTATTTTGTATTTGGAATGTGGGGGGGGGTGGGCCTGCATTTTGGAGGAGTATGTGGAGGCGACCCAGTGGACCGGGTCCTATTGGAGTTCCGGGGTTCGTCCAGTGATGTTAACTGGATGGAACCCGGCGTCAGAGGGTGAGGGAGGGGGAGGAGGTGGTGCGGGAGGGGAACGGTATTTGGGGAGAGGGTATGGTTAGGAAGTGTTCAGTTAAACTTTCTGACCTAGGGGGAAAATATTTGGTGTAGGGACTTGTCTATCTCGGTTGGGAAGGCTAAGGTGGACCTGAACAAGGGGAAAAAGGGTGACCAGCTTTGGATCTGCACACTAAACATAAAAGGGCTAAATTCGCCGACCAAGAGGTCCTTAGTTGCCAGAGATTTCTGTAGAATGGAGAGAATGGAGATGGATGTACTTTTCCTTCAGGAAACTAGGTTCTCAAGGGGTGAGGAAAGAAAGATCCCAAGTGGCCTCCTGGGCCAGGTATATTGGAGGTTGGGTACGACCAAAAAAAAAAAAAAAAAAAAGGGGGGACGGTTGGCATCCTGCTGCATAAGAGATTAAAGATGGAAGTAGAGAAAGAGTGGAGGTCCGAAGATGGGAGGGCTATATTACTGTCGGGCCTCTTGAAAGGAGTCTGGTTCACCTTTGTGGCGCTCTATGCTCCTAATCAGGGTCAGCTACGTTTTCTTGATCCTATGCTGGTGAAACCTTTGAATGAAGGGGCAGGACACCCGATGGTGGGCGGGGATTTTAATATGTGGTCAGACCTGTTAGATAGAAGGGCCATGGGGCCGACTGGGATAGGACCCCCCCGCCCTCCACCGATGGGTGGGGCTGATCTGCAGGGGTGCTTGTGTGATGCGTAGCATTTTTTTTTAACCCCACAGGAAAGGGGATTCCCCTTTTACTCCATGTCCCATGGGACCTACACTTGTATAGACTATCTTTGCCATCTCAAGAGAACATTTGGAGGGGCCCTGTGGGCAGAGATTCATCCGATCACGTGGTCTGACCACAACATGGTATCACTCAACCTATCCTGGTTAGATTTAGCCTCCCCATAACTCGATATGGAGATGTAACGAGTCCCTGTGGAGGCACCCATTCTATCACGTGGAGTTGGAGGAGGCCATAAGGGACTACTTCCTTTTGAATGACACGCGGAGGAGAATCGGGGCATTGTCTGGGACATGGGTAAGGGGAAATGGAAGGGCCTGCTGATCAGAGAGAGGGCATGTAGGAAGAGAGAGAGAGGAACTTGCTGGAGAACAACTTATGGATGGAAATGGGGGCCTTCGAAAGTCAGATACAGGAGACGGAGGACGGAGTAAGGGAACTGATAGAGGAAGCCAGGGGTAAGAGGGTGAACTCAGGTTCTTGGAGATCAGCAAGATAATCCGAAAGCTTCGGCTCTTGAAGCAGAAATACTATGAAAAAGGGGACACAGCTCATGCCCTGTTGGCAGCGCGGCTTTGGGGCCAGGGGGCCAACAGATGGATATCGGAGGTGGAGGGTCTAGGGGGCCTGCTTAAGAAGTCGACAAGGGGTGTGGTTGGAACCTTCGCAAACTTCTATGAAGAGCTATATAAGGGGGGGCAGGGGTCGGACCGACCAGATGAGTAATGTATAGGAGCCTATCTTGTCATTACCAATGCTGCTCCCTGAAGAGGCTGAGGAAGCCCTGGGGGAAGATGGGTACACAGCTACGATTTATACGAAATTTGCGACTGTCTTGACCCATAATCACCTGGTCAAATTATTGAACACCATCTTGGACACCAACAGAGCCCTGAAGACCTTTGTGTGGGCCCTTATTTCAGTGATACACAAAAGGGGAAGAAACCGGTGGGCCTGCGTTCGTACTGCTCAATCTCACTTCTCAATTTAGACGCAAAGCTATTTGCTCGGGTCCTGGCATCGAGACAAGACCCACATATGCCACAACTCATGCATTCAGACCAAGAGGGATTCAAAAGGGGTAGGGAAGGGGCAGACAAAATGCGTAAGCCACTACATTTGATCAAGGGGGCACATCAAGGGGGGTAACCCCACGCTTTTATCAATCGATGCAGAAAAGGCCTTCGACAGTGTTGACTGGACCTTTTTGAAGGCAACCTTAGCCAACTTTGGATTTGGGCCCAAGTTTATGAGGGGCTTCCAGGCATTGTATTCGGACCCGGTGGCCTGCGTGTCTGCCAATGGAGACTTATGATGGTTTGGGTTGGGGTACGAGAAGGGTTGTCCCCTTTCACCGACTCTTTGCTCTCTCCATGGAACCTCTGGCTCAGACACTACGCAATGACTCCCGAGTTGAGGGAATCTCAGTGGGAGTGGTGGAATATAAACTGGGTGTGTACCAGGACGACATTTTGCTTCACCTCAGGAATCCAATATCGTCGGTCACGGCTGTATTTGATAGTCCAACGGTATGGGGTCCTTTAACGTTTAAAAATAAACAAGGGGAAATCAATTTTGTTCCCATTGGACCAGATAAGGGTGTAAGGGTGGACCAGATAAGGGAGGATAGATGGAACCTGGCCAGTCTGGGGATCAGGGTTGAAGAGGACCAGCTGCATTACCTGGGCATAAATGTGACGAGGGACATAGGTGGTCTATATGAAACAAACTATCTGCCTCTTATGGTAAAGTTATTTAGCGAGCTGGAGAAATGGGGGAAACTGGCAATGTCATGGCTGGGGCGGCTGAACTCCATTAAGATGAACTTCCTTACCAGGATCCTCTACTTATTTCAGATGCTCCTGATTCATGTCCCGGACGCCATGTTTCATGATTTGAATGGCCACCTCCTGAGGTTCCTTTGGCAGGGTAGGAATGGTGGTAGCGCATGAGTTCTTGGTGCTCCCAAAGGAAAAAGGGGGAGTGGGGTTTCCGTAAATCTGCCTGTACTACAAGGCAACCCAACTTTCTGATCCCACATTTAAGGGATTGAGGTGATTGTCAATGGGTCGTGCTGGATAATATCCACCTTACCCTGTGACAGTAGGGGTATCTGTACCGAGGGACCAACCTCCGAAAAAGGGTTAGGGAGCAGCCCATTTTGGGGGTCATTTGGAGCATATGACATAAGTGCCCGGAGATGAGGGGCGTCACGACCTGGTCGTCTCTGCTTAGCCCTCTCTGAGCTCTGGAGGTGAGGGATCGAATCCAAACCTGGAAAGGTTACAGATCTGGTACGAGGCGGCCTGATATTGGTTGGTCAGATGTGGAGGGATGGCCAGTTCATTTCTTTTGTGGATTTGGAGAGGGAGCTCGGTATAGGGAGGTTGTCAGTGTTCTCATACTTGCAGTTGAAAGGGGTGGTTGCAGCGGAGTCCTTGAGGGAAATGGTACAAAGAAAGCTAAACCCATTGGAGAAGGTCAAGGACTCAAGTGTGGAAATGAAGGGTCTGATCTCCTCCCTATACATAGCCTTGGTGGTGGGTGGGAAGGGCAATACGGAAAAGCTCTGTGGCAAGTGGTAGAGGGATTTTGCTCTGGAGCTGGGTGATGGGCTATGGGATAGCATGTGCTGCAGGGCTTCGATTGCATGTCAGTACAAACTTTATGTGATTAAACTGCTCCAAAGATGGCAACATGACCCAGCCCGCCTTTCCAGGATGTTCCCAGAGGTGAGCCCCCTTTTGTGGCATGAATGTGGAGAGAGGGCGGATTACTGGCACATGTGGTGGGGCTGCAAGAGGTTCAAATTTACTGGGATGAGGTGCTCGGGTGGGTGGATTAAATAGCAAAAATCGCTCGAGTTTATGGAAAATCCAACATTGGCAACATTCTTAAGAGCTAATGCATACAACCATTACCCAACCCAAGAGAAACTAAAACCTAAGCAATACAATCATAACAGATATTGTCGAAATGTGAAAAGGAAATAATGCAAGACCCGAGGGTTGTGAAATATGCTATTCATGTTTTGTGGAAAATATAACAACTGATATAAAACACACATTGCCAAGAAAGGAACATGAAAAGAAGACTCTTTCCTTATCAGTATTTGGTAATGTGTGCAGTGGGGGAACGAAAGTGTCAAAAAAGGCTGCCCTTCTGAAAAAGGTTATTCAGAGGAGGGGGGTAGTGTAATTTGCAGAGGGGCTAGTTAAAGAGCACCAAAGTGAATCTGGTTTCCGTGACAAGTTGTTAAAATTTAAAATGCTGCAAAATAACGAACATTGGGAAGTTGTTATAAAACGCAATAAGTCTGTCCTTCTGGAAAAGGTTATTCAAAGGGAGAGGAGCATAATTTGCAGAGGAGTACTAAAGAGTGCTAAAGAGTGCTAAAGTGAATCTAGTTTAAAGATGTTATAAGTAGAAAGTTCACTAATCTCACCAACTAACCCCACGATGGGGGACACGCAGCCCTCCTGCCTCGTGGGTATCCAACATTAATTATACAAAAGGAAGGTTATAAACTAGGTGCCACAACTTCTTTTTACAGAAAGACCTATACAACAATGGATTACCCAGAATACATTATTAAAAAAATTTGTTAAATTTTATTATACTTTTAACACACAATAATACTATTTTAAAACAAAAAATAATGGATAAAACCACAAATTAATACAAACATGTGTACACAATTGATGAAATGTGAAGAAAAACTGTCTAAATCTACACTGGATTATAACCACTCGAGTGTGTTGATCATGCTTATTCTCATTTCATTCAAAGCCAAACTTGTACAGGTTTCTGTCCTAACACGTCAAATAAATGGTTGACATTCATCAGGGGCATCATTTTCCACTTGTGTGCACTGTATGTGGGACCCAGCAATACAATTCGACCTCTTTGAGACCTGTTCTTCCCATCGATCCTCGGTCGCTTGGATGTTACTTCCAACGACTCTACCAACCAATTTGCAAGTAGAGAGGCTGGCGTACCATGTATTACTGACATCCTAGCCAGAGTTGCGATAGTCAAGCGTACCAAGACTGGATGACTATGAAATCTTCTCCTTAGAACGAGATTGCCCCTGTGGCAAGCTGCCAGTGATGGTAGAGATCCAAATTGGTTGTGCACGAGATCAGGAAAAGTATATACCTCTCGTCGCCATAAAGGGGATTTGCACCCAGAGAAAAGGTGGTGCCTCATCTTGAAGAGGGAGAGGAAGAAAACCCGACGGTCCCAGAATAAGGAAGCCAGTGAAAGCAACAAATAATGGTTGCATTAACATCCAGGTTGGAAGTAGCATCCAAGCGACTAAGGGTCGACATGAAATCCAGGGCTCAAAGATGTCGAATTGTACCACTGGGTCCCACATACAGTACACACAAGTGGAAAATGACGCCCATGCTGAATGTCCAGCATTTATTTGCTATGTTAGGACAGAAACTTGTACAAATCGGGCTTTGAATGAAATGAGAATTAACATGATCAACACACTCAAGTGGTTATAATTCAGTGTAGAATTAAACAGTTTTGCTTCACATTTCATCACATTTCATGTTTGTATTAATTTTTGTTTTTAGGCATTATTTTTAGTGTTTTAAAACAGTATTATTGTGTGTGTTAAAAGTATAATAAAACTGAACTATATTTAATTATGTGTTCTGGGTAATCCATTGTTGTATAGTTCTTTCTGTAACAAGAAGTTGTGACACACACTTCATAACCTTCCTTTTGCATAATTAATAAGTAGAAAGTTACCACTAAAGCACATTCTGTTTTGTGAAACGCTGTTCAGGGAGGGAAGTATACCCGGATGGCAAACCTTCGAAGAAGTATGCCTGGCACGGGAGTAGACCAGATGGCAGTTGATTAAGTGTTGCAAAGTGGTCCTACCAAAGACAATTTATGTTGTTTATGAGCTGTATACACCTTCTGTAGAGGAATTACATTTCTTCAAAACTATTCAGTTGTGGTATCATGTGAAGAGACTTCTGAGGTTCATACGTATTCAAAGAACAGAAGAACAAGTTACTTCTTACCTTGTAACGTTCTTTCGACGGGATGTTCCTCCGACGTATTCCTCATCTTAGATATCTCCTTCAAGCTCTGCTGGCCTCGGAAAATTTTTTCTCTAGAGGGCGCTGCGCGTCGACGTCCTCCGAGTCGATGTCCCTCGACAGCCGCCGTATCGACGTCGACGTCATCCTGCCTATAAAGGCCGCGCGCAGCGTCAGTTGCTCAGTTCCGTTTTGTAGCCCACAATAATACTTTCTGGACTAACTAATCACCCTGAAGGAGCAACAACAAGGGAAGTAGAACTGCAGGGATGGATGGGAGGGTCGATGAGGAATACGTCGGAGGAACATCCGGTCGAAAGAACGTTACAAGGTAAGAAGTAACTTGTTCTTCGAAGGGATTGTGTCCTCCGACGTATTCCTCATCTTAGATAGGCTCCCATAGCAGTATTCTAATATCGGAGGAGGGAGTACTGACTTCACGCTGTCTTCTATTGATGAATAGAATGCAGTACAGCCCTTCCAAACCTAGTCTCTTGACTGGAGGAGGAATCCAAATTGTAGAAACGTGTAAAGGTATGGACAGGCGACCATGTAGCGGCCGCACATATGTCTTTAACCGGCACGCCTCTTTTGAGGGCCGATGAAGCTGCAATACCTCTGGTCGAATGAGCCCTAAGGTTTTGAGGGGGCTCTTTCCCTGCCAGTTTATAACATTCCAGAATGGCTAGAATGATCCATCTGGAAATGGTCTGCTTAGTTATTGGTAACCCCAGCTTGTGACTTGCGTAACCTACAAACAGCTGGTCTGCCCGTCTTATCCTGGCTAGTCTACTGATGTAAAAACTTAAAGCCCTCCTAGGGTCTAGCCTGTGTAACCTCTCTTCCTCTTTCCCCGGGTGAGGAGGAGGATAGAAAGATGGTAGGGTAATCTTCTGAGTGATATGGAATTCAGAAACCACCTTTGGGAGGAAATTAGGCTTCACTTGCAGGACAACTTTGTCTTTGTGAAATATTGTGTGAGGGGGTTTACAAGAAAGAGCTTGCAATTCGCTCACCCTTCTAGCAGATGTAAGTGCTATTAATAAAACAGTTTTAAAGGGTAAGGAATCTTAACGAACAAGAATGGAGAGGTTCGAAAGGTGTACCCATCAGGAAAGTTAGTACTAAGTTTAAATCCCATAGGGGAATTTGGAATGGTCTTGGGGGATAAACATTGGTTAACCCCTTTAGAAACTGTATTACCAAGGGTAATTTGAAATAGGATGGTTCTTCCGCAGTACGCTTAAAGATGGATAGCGCTGCGAGATAGCCCTTAATGGTGCCAACTTGAAGGCCTGAATTTGCCAAATGTAGTAGGAAGGACAAAACCATTGGTGTACCACATGAATAAGGGGTCGATATTTTGTTCTCTTCACCAGCTGCAAAATCTGTTCCAACGGCAGCGGTATAAAGACTTTGTTGCTGGCCTCCTTGCCGAAAGCAACACCTCCATAACATCATCAGGGAGGTCCCAATCCTTGTACCTCAGCCTTTCAGAAGCCAAGCGTGAAAGTTGAGGGTTTTGGTGTCTGGATGGAGAACCTGACCTCCCTTCTGTGAGAGTAGGTTCTCTCTGAGTGGAAGTCGAATTGGAGGGCAGATGGACAAGTCTAGAAGGTCCGGGTACCACGTTCTCCTGGCCCAATCCGGGGCAATTAGGATCATGGTTCTCCGGAATCTTCTCAACCTCCTGATCATTTGAGGAATGACAGGGACCGGTGGGAACGCGTACAGAAGCGGAAACTCCCACTCCACTATGAACGCGTCTCCCAGAGCTCCTCTCGGGGGAAATTCCCTTGAGCAGAACAGGTCACATTTCCTGTTTAGGCTGGTGGCGAACAGATCTACCTGAGGGGTTCCCCAAAGGGCGAAGATCTCTTGAAGGACTTTCTGAGCTAGCTCCCACTCGTGGGAGACTGTTCTGCCTGCTCAGAGCGTCCGCTGTCAAGTTCTTCTCTCCGGCTAGGTGAACTGCCGATAGAGAGATTCCTTCTTGGATTGCCCAAAACCAGAGCTGCATCGCCTCTCTGCACAGGGGTAGTGATCCTACGCCTCCTCTTTTGTTGAGGTAATGCATGGCCACCGTGTTGTCCGTCATTATCAGGACGTTCTTCCCTTGTACAGCTGGCAGGAACGCCTTCAGCGCAAGTCTGATGGCTCTCAGCTCTAACAGGTTAATATGTAGTCTGGACTCCGATGGAGACCATTGACCGCTGATGGTCAAGTCGTTGGCGTGGGCTCCCCACCCCGTGAGTGAGGCATCCGTGACTACTGTTATCTCCGGCCAGGGTTGCCAAAACTGTTCTCCTTTCAGAATGTTCTCCTGACAGGCCCACCATTGTAGGTCTCGAGCCACCCTGCCGGGAACCTGAAGAAGATCTGTCATTCTCCCTGAGAATTGTGACCACTGAGTCCTCAGTGCCCACTGGAGGGATCTCATTCTCAGGCGAGCCTCTGGCACTAGGAAAATGCAGGATGCCATGAGGCCTAGCAACCTCAAAAAGTCGAAGGCTGGGAGACGTTGGGCATGTTGGAACTTGGTAACCATCTGTAGAATATCTTGAGCCCTCACCTCTGGTGGCGAGGCTTTTCCCAGGGAAGTGTCCAGGATCGCTCCTATGAACTGGAGTCTCTGCGATGGTATCATTTGTGACTTCTTTAAATTGAGGGAGAAGCCCAGTCTGTGAAGCAAGTGGCACACGTGATTTAGCTGGATCTGAGCTTGTTCCGGAGAAACAGCCCTGATCAACCAATCGTCCAGGTAGGGGTAGACGTGAATCCCTTCCCTCCTTAGACTTGCAGCCACTACCGACATTAACTTGGTGAAGACCCTCGGGGCGGAGGTCAGCCCAAATGGCAGCACTCGAAATTGATAGTGAGAGTTGCCAATTGCGAACCTCAGGTATTTCCTGTGTTTGAGATGGATAGGCACATGGAAATAAGCGTCCTGAAGGTCCAGAGATACCAACCAGTCCTGGAACTGAAGGGCCTGGAGGATCTGAGAAAGAGTGACCATCTTGAATTTGTCTTTTCTGAGGAATTTGTTCAATTCTCGCAAGTCCAAGATGGGTCTCAGTCCTCCGTCTTTCTTTGGAATGAGAAAGTAAGGGGAGTACCAGCCCTTGTTCCTCTCCACTACAGGTACCGGTTCTATGGCACCTTTCTCTAGCAGGTCCCAAATTTCCTGCAAGAGGAGCGGATCTGGAGCTTTCTGAGAGCTGATCCCCGGTGGATGACTCTGAGGTATGCGTAGGAGAGGCAGGCAGTAACCTTGGGCAACTGTTTCCAATGCCCAAGCATCTGACGTGATAGCCTGCCATTCCGCCAGATGTTGAGTCAACCTGCCTCCTACAGGTGTCCTGTGAGGGAAGTCCTCAGAGTGGTTTTGGGGCGGCTGATGCAGATGCCGATAGTAAAGAGGTACCTGCTGTTGCTGCGGCTTTTGAATATCTACCCCGTCCACCTCGGGTAGTTCTTCTTTGTCCCCTTTGAGCCGGTCATCCTCTACCTCTTCCGAATGCGGAGTAGAAGCAAAAGGACTTGCCCCTCGCAGAGGTTCCTTTGGGACGAAAAGGAGTCTGACGGATTGCAGCTCCTAGGGATTTTGCTGCTGCTTTTGAAGTTTGCAGTTTCTCTAAACTGTCATCCGCCTTTTTCCCGAACAAAGAAGAGCCATCGAATGGCATGTTCAAGAGCCTGGCTTGCACATCTGGGGCAAAACCAGACTTTCTCAACCAAGCGAATCTCCTGGTTGATGTACTTGCCGCCATTGCTCTGCTGATACTGTCAGCCAAATCAATGCCCGTCTGGAGGGATTTACACATAGCGTCTTTACCGTCCTGTATAATATTCAGGAACGCATCCCTTTCTTCTCCCTCCGGGATGCAGTCAGCCGCTGTAGAAGCACACTCCCAAAGTGTATGGCTGAACCTAGCAAGGGTGCAAGTAGCATTAACAGATTTTAACGCCATGCTACATGCTGAAAAGACTTTCTTTGCCATAGCATCATATTTATTATCGTCCCTGTCCTGTGGGACGGTAGGATAAACTGTCTTGACATCGGTAGAGGATGCTGCCTGTACCACCAGACTTTCTGGGGATGGGTGTTTAGACAAAAACTCTGGGTCTGTAGAAGATACCCTGTACTTTGTAGACAGTTTTTTATTTACTGCTGGTACTACATCTGGGGTTTCCCAGTTTGTCATGATCTTTCTCTGAAGAGCTTTATGAAAAGGCACCACAGGATCCTCCTGTGGGCCTTTGTCAAGAATATCCGTGAGGTCATCTTGTTGGAAAGATTGTGAAGGTGCAGACCACCCCATAAACTCTGTGATCCTGGCCATTAAGGCTCTATAGGGGGTTTCAGCATGCTCCCCCGGGTCTGGCTTAGCAAACTCCACCTCAGGGGAAGTATCTAACCCACTTGCCTCATGTAAGGAATCATGAAGATCCTTTAACCTGCGCTCTTCAGAGGAGAATTCCTCTCTAATTGGGGTTACAGGTCCTTGCAACACAAATGTGTCTTCCTGTTCAGACAATTCACCCTCTTCCAAAATTGAGGACATAGTTCTCAATTGTTCTGAACTCATAAAGGGAGTAAATCCCATTTCCAAGGCAGAGGGTGGCGAACTTGTCATTATCGGCCTCGAAAACGTCGATGTCGTCGACGCCGAAGGCTTCGAGCGTGGCGTCGAAAACAAAGGCGGAGGCCTCGAAGACCTCGACAGAATTGGAATTCTACTCGACAATCTCGAAGCCATCGACGTCGAGGACCTGGGGATAGTCACTTGGTGTGTCGTAACCGTGACTTTTCTTGTCGTCGACGCCGGTGTCGAAGCTGGCGTCGAGTCGACAGACCCGTGTGTCGAAGGTCCCTTCGACAACGGCGTCGAAGACATCGACCTCGACGGAACCCTCGTCGACGGCGTTGACGGAACCTTCGAGGAAGGTTTGGAGGTCATAGTCCTACTCGAGGGTTCGAGACGCGCTCGAGAGGTTTCCTTCGCCGGGTACTGCGACTCGCGGCGTTTTTGACCTTCGGTTCTTTCGACCAGAGCATCGCTCTCGGCAGTCTTCGAGGGGGTCGAGGCCGCTTTCTCAAAGACGCTCATCATATTTTTGCGGGATTCCTCCCATTCAGCCCGGGAACTATGTTTCGTGGGGCAAGGGATTCTTTTTGGCGAAACAGAGGAAGAGGAAGACGGAGAAGGGGATCTTCGACGTCTCCTCTTCGAGTGCTTCGATCTCGAGGAGTGATGAGACCCACTCCGAGACCTGGCGCGTGAATGGCGACGAGGAGACGAATGTCTCGACTTTGTCGACGAAGAAAAAGCTTTAAAAGTCTTACCTTTCTCCAGCTTCCCCCTACGCTCCTTCAGGGCCTTAGCTGTCATGGACATACAGTCCTCGCATTCCGAACAATGGTGTTCAGCTCCCAAACACCACAGACAAACTCTGTGAGGGTCAGCCAATGACATCTTTTTCCCACAATCTCGACATTTCTTGAAGCCGGATCGAGGAGTTGTCGGTTCCGACGAGGAAGCCATCGAGTACGGATCGAATGACTCGAGGTAAATAGGATAAATCTGACTAAGAACTGAGCAACGGTATTCCGAGGCACTGAGTAAGCGCGGAAAAACGAACTGAGCAACGGACGCTGCGCGCGGCCTTTATAGGCAAGATGACGTCGACGGCTGTCGAGGGACATCGACTCGGAGGACGTCGACGCGCAGCGCCCTCTAGAGAAAACATTTTCCGAGGCCAGCAGAGCTGGAAGGAGATATCTAAGATGAGGAATACGTCGGAGGACACAATCCCTTCGACAGAACATTCTACTTTGGTATATCAGTGAAGTGTTGGAAGTTTGTTGTCAAGTTGACATTACATTACAAAGAACTTTGCTATAAATCGGCATTTCCTTATTTCGTTTTGAACTGTGGAGCAGAATCTGACTTGAAGCTGGGGAAGGGGAATCCACCCAGATCATAAGAAAGAAATGTGATCATATTACGACTTCAAATTGGTCCATTATATTTTGTTGAATTGAATTGCCATGCATTGCCTTGCTGAATTTATAAGTGTAAGGGATGGATATCCTTTTGTAGGGTGTTTCCTTTAGTTGACTGTAGGCAGGGAAATCCTTGTCAGGGTAGGGATAGTGAGGCGTTCATCCAAACTCCTTAATTAATAAAAAGGTGAATGTTGAAACCCTGTTACAAGGTTGTCCACTTCACATTTCTGACCACCAAAGTACAGTCTTCTCCGATCCTACTGGCCGGATGTCTCATAAGGCAGTATACTCTGCCCTTTGTCTACAAAACACCAACTACTGTTGAGGTCCTAAGGACCCTTACAAGGAATTTAGGGCTGTTCTCACCAAACTACAAGAGAATCCATGATTCTGTCCAAGAGAAAATGGTTGAGCTCCTCCATGGAGGACAAGGGTGGGTTCCTGAGCACTTCAAGTCTTTCTCTTGCATCAAGGGTCCTTCAGTGTCTAACATCCTTAAAGTTGCAGGATCCTTCTGTACTTTGGTTGCAACTGACCTTAACACTGCCAGAGATGTGGAATGTGCTGTACCGTCAGGACCCCGCCCTCTGGGATTTGCTCTTTTGGGTGCTGCGAGTTTAGCACTCCTGTTTACGTCAGTCATGCCTCTTCGGTTCGCCCTTTGGACAAGCTCATCTGCAACTACAACTAGCAATCTGGGTAGAGACATCTTGGGGTCAGCAAGATGGAGACCCAAATCTATTAGACAAGCATCCAAAATGTGAAGTTGTACACCTACAACCAAATCGTAAGAATACACCTTGCTGCCACAGAGCCGTCCATGAAACGTCTTTAAGTTCTTATTCTGGTACATGTCCTACATAGTTTAATTGATTTAGATTTTAAAACCATGATCTTATGCCGTAATGATTTGTTGGATAACCTCTCAATTTCCCAGAAAAAAAAATGTGTTCAGAGGTGCGTTAATTGGGAAAAAAATGATTCTTCGTAATTGTAAATCACAAGTAATACCACTTTCTTCTGACTGGATTGTTGAGATGCAAATATGGAGGAGGTAATATTTAGAAGAGAGAAGAGA
Organism: Ambystoma mexicanum; assembly: GCF_040938575.1. Lineage (NCBI taxonomy): Eukaryota > Metazoa > Chordata > Amphibia > Caudata > Ambystomatidae > Ambystoma > Ambystoma mexicanum. Next base: position 839,015,349 of record NC_090934.1, on the reverse strand, counting down.
ATGGACAATTTTGAAAACATTTGGAGAAGATTGCTTGATGTATATTAATTATCGTTCTTTTGCTTATTGGTTTTCTGTTTTTGTTTTAGTGGGGGTTTGATTTGGGCATGTGTAATTCTTATAGTTTTTCTGTTCTGAATCTACATTATTCTTGACTGTATGCTTCTTTGATTTGTCTTTCACTGTTTTACTTTTATATAAATAAACAAGTTAAAAATAAAAAAGTTCTTATTCAGAGTCTTCTCAAATGTGATCACAAACCTCATCTTATTTTTGGCAAATGCTTTCTGGTCACTCTCGAACTGCAGATGGCTCAAGAAACCAATCAAATGTTGTTCTTCACTCACTCTACACATAGAACACACAAAGAGCCAGGTCCGGATGAACCAACATATCCCACTCACTCAATTTGAAATCTGTTGATCCCCCTGCTTGAAGCAGGGATTCGTCCAGCAGCATTGCTGAACAGTAACTATACCAAGACACATTGAACCTGATTTGACCATGATCATACCATTAGTAACCAACAAACACTTCCACCACATGGGCATTCTACTTTTAACATTACCTACAACAAGAAATTACATTTCTTAATTACAGTGCTTTTTATGGACATTCCTTTTTCAAATAATACAATTTAGTTACCGTTTATCCTCTATTCATGTGCATGTCTCTCCCCACCGCCCGCCCCGAGAGGTTGCCATTGATTGTTCCGCCATCAATAAGTGAGCAAAGGGAAGCAAAGGAAACTCAATGACCATTCTGCTTTGACTTAACACCTGAGCTCTACGGAAATCCAACCTCTTTTGTTTTCAGAGTTAGTAGAGCACTGCAACCAGCTCAACAAATTACTTTAAATCAGCATTTACAATTATAAAAGAGTTGAAGCAAATTATCTGCAACATACAAACTTGGCCAGGTCGAAGTTAGAAGAAAAGAAAAAAAAAAAAAGTTGACCAAAATTAACACTGTACCTGGTGGACGCATTATAGGCCTTTGTATTGGTCCAGCAGGGGGTCTCATTCCATTCATCGGTCCATTGTTTGATTTTGTAACAAAGTTTTTCGTTGAAATGGTCTCTGCTACAACAGTGCATTTAGGTTTCGATAAAGAAGATTTCCCATTTTGTAAAACAGAATTGCTGCCCAACAGTCCACCTGGCCGTCCAGATGCCATGCCTGTATTTCCAACAGGCCTCCCAGGGCCTGCGGCTGAACTACTGCCCTGTCTCACAGGTCCCAAACCCAATTTCGCACCAGGGCGTGCAAGTCCTGGGACCGAATTGCTAATAGGCCTTCCAGGTCCTGTGGCAGAGCTGCTTAGCGACTGCTTATGTTCTGCACTCAATCTAAGTTGTGCAGACCCAGAGCTACTGCCCAAGTTGCCAGAATTGTTACTTGGACGTCTGGATCCAGCAACCACCTTCTCAGAACTAGATTTTGTGCTTCCCCCAGAATTTCTGGCTGAACTTCCAGCTGGCCGGGCTGACCCAGAGCCCAAACTGCCTGTGGGTCGGTTTGACACAGTGCCAGATGGCGGAACTGACCCTGTATCTGAACTGCTGGCCGGCCGGGCAGCCCCACCGCCCGAACTGCTGGCCGGCCGGGCAGCCCCACCGCTCGAACTGCTGGCAGGCCGGCCAGACCCACCGCTCGAACTGCTGGCAGGCCGGCCAGACCCACCGCCAGAACTGCTGGCCGGATGGCCAGACCCACCGCCAGAACTGCTGGCCGGACGGGCAGACCCACCGCCAGAGCTGCTGGCCGGACGGGCAGACCCACCGCCAGAGCTGCTGGCCGGACGGGCAGACCCACCGCCAGAGCTGCTGGCCGGACGGCCAGACCCACTGCCAGAGCTGCTGGCCGGACGGCCAGACCCACTGCCAGAGCTGCTGGCCGGACGGCCAGACCCACTGCCAGAGCTGCTGGCCGAACGGCCAGACCCATCTCCCATACTGCTGGCCGGACGGGCAGACCCACTGCCAGAGCTGCTGGCCGGACGGGCAGACCCACTGCCAGAGCTGCTGGCCGGACGGGCAGACCCACTGCCAGAGCTGCTGGCCGGACGGGCAGACCCACTGCCAGAGCTGCTGGCCGGACGGGCAGACTCATCTCCCATACTGCTTGCTGGCCGGGCAGACCCACTCCCTGAACTGCTGGCCGGGCGGGCAGACCCACTGCCTGAACTGCTGGCCGGGCGGGCAGACCCACCGCCTGAACTGCTGGCCGGGCGGGCAGACCCACCGCCTGAACTGCTGGCCGGGCGGGAAGATCCACTGCCTGAACTGCTGGCCGGGCGGGCAGATCCACTGCCTGAACTGCTGGCTGGGCGGGCAGATCCACTGCCTGAACTGCTGGCCGGGCGGGCAGATCCACTGCCTGAACTGCTGGCCGGGCGGGTAGATCCAGCACCCAAAGTACTGATGGCCGGCCGAGTCGGCCCACTGTCCGAATGACCCAAGGGCCTTTTTGAATCAGAGCTTGCAGTGCTTGCTCTGTGCGCCGACTTGATGTCAGAACTGCTGGTAGCCCGCAGAGACTCTGTGCTTGAACTGCTGGTTAGTCGTGAAGACCCAGCACCCATACTGCTCATCTGCTGTGTAGTACGAGTGCCCGAACTGCTCGGAGGCTGGCCAGAGCCAGTTTTACTTCCAGGCCTTCCCATGCTGGAATGCATCAATTCACGACTGGATGACGGAGCATCAGATTGAATAGGAGGTGGTTTACATTTCTTCATATCAATGTTGTTGGTCTGTGGAATTTTGTGTGATCCATTTCCAGTTACCTTTGAGGCTGTTTGAACATTTGACGAAGATGTGCCTACTCTGTTGATATTGGGTTTATTATCACCCCCCCCATAGTGAGATTTGAGAGATCCACCTTGTCCAGTTCTTGCTTTTTCAAGTGGAATGATTTTCGAAGATGAACTTGATGATTTTTCCTTTGACACAGCAGGTTTGGATTTTTTATCAACACTACTCTGGGATGAATGATTTCCTTTTGAAAAGGAATGTTTTTCTGATGAGTTTTTGTCCTTACTATGTGATTTAATCTCCTTCTGAGAATGCATTAGCTTTGACGAGTGAGATTCACCAGCACATTTTGAATCTTTTTCTATTCTTCTGTCATCCTTCTCTATGCATATTTGTTTGTGTTTTCTTTCTCTGCACTCTAGTTCTTTAAGCTCTTCTGCAGTCCTTGGTCTCTCTTCTGTTTTTTTCACAGGTTTAATTAATACAGGCTCAAACTGTTTTTTCTCAGCCAACTTCAATAGATCTGTGAAGTTAATTGGTGGAGGCGGAGGCTGTCTTTTTGGTGGCTTAGGTTTTTCTTCTACTTTAGGTGGCTTAGGTTTTTCTTCTACTTTAGGTGGCTCTACTATGTATTGAACCATTTCTTCAGGCTCCTGAACTTCTTCCTGCTCAGAATCAGTCTGTGTGTATTCAAATGTTTCTTCCTCTGTAAAGGAATCCTCATCAGCACTCTGATAAGACTCCTGCTCCTTTTCTTCAGAAACACACGCTATCCTGGGCTTCTCCTCGACAGGCATGCCATTATAGCCTCTAAAATTGTCCTTTGTCCTGGACGCCATAGCTCTTGCTTTCTTGTCATGTTTCAATTCTTTACGTTTGGCGAGAAGTTCCTCTTTTTTTCTCCTTTCTTCCAATTCTGCATGGAAAGAGGACAACAAAGATGCAGTTACATATCTATAGTCACAAGTACAATTAATTCACAAACCAAAAAAAATCCACTTGAATGTCTACAATACTTAGGAACAGCACAGACTAGATTTCCATTTTTGTTTTTAGGAGCATAAGCATTGGCTTAAACAATATACAATTTGAGTGTTTCCGTTAAGAGCCTTAAGAGACACTAAATGTATTCTTCATGGAGACTCAATTACTACTTACAGTCTCTCCTAACAATGAGTAATTATGAAGGAGGAGCCACCATTTGGTGAGCAGCCAGAAACACCACCTTAATCTTCTAGCAACAGAAGGATGTGAACGTAGTACACCACATTCAAACTTTTAAAGCCATGAATGCTTATGCACAGAAGTGAATGGACAGTGTCAAGGATGAGGTGTTTGAAGGTACAGTAAGTCAGAGGCTCTCACCATCATCTAAATGGGGGCTGGGTGGGGGCCCAAGTCACTAGGTACTGGGGTGGTTCAGCCACTTTCTATGTTCCTCCCAGAGGGTGGAAGGAGCGGGCTTCGCTGGGCTCAGAATCCCACTAGAGGAGCAGTATAGCCCCAAAACCTGGGTTGAGATTCCCACTGGAGAACTCTTGAAGGGACAATATAGGCAAGCATTCCTGTAGCTTGAACCAGTCAATTGGCGGAATATCAAGCAGGGAGAGATGTGCCAGAGAAATCCCATACTCTGGTTCTCACGAATGAAACACTTGCTCACTTACCGCGCAAACCCGAGAAATGACCAGTAGAATACATCACAAGGCAGCTGGGGACCAAAGAACACAGAGCTTCCAAGATGGGACCAAGGACAGCATGCACCCTTAAAACCTCAAGTATAGTTAAACAGGGAAACAAAGTTCCCATTGGACTTTGCTTTCCCAATTCTCCAATACAAGACTTCACTTAAGGGGGAGATATTATGGGTCCCCGATTGGCCAGTGGATATGGGCCCCATAATCTTTAATCTGGAGTACAACTGGGTACAACCAGAAAGAGCAAATCTGGAGTCAGCTCACAACAATGCCAAAAGCCTCAGTGGTATTAAAGGGGCCACAGTCAGTCTTTTGTTGTCTTGCACCTAGAGTTTCAAAAAATGTGTATTGTTGCTCCCTGCCTGTAAGAGGCTGCTGTCTGAAATAAAGAAGACTCAGAGGGTAGCTGACACAGAGGAAGGAAGTGGAATTGAGGGGAGCTGGGAGCTATTTAGCTCCCGTTTATAGCCAAGAAGAGCCTGGTTAGCTTGAAATCAACAGCTACCAGGAGCTACATTTTGCTCCTCATGCCAATTGATGCCGAACAAACATACCTATGTGGATTTAACTCTGTGCATTTGGGACAATCGATAAACATTAGGAAACATGTATACAGCATTTAAAGCATAAGAGATCATATATAATGGACAAAATTATATTTATGCATCTTATGTGGAAGTTAGATGTGTGGAACGCTATGTATTGGCACCTCGTCCCCAAGGGGTAGCTCCTGGTCATAAGTTAATGCTGGATACCTAGGAGCTGCTTTTAGCTCCTGCTCATCAAATCTGAATTTCGATCCCTGCAAAAACTTGTGAAAGTGAGACCGTGTGAAAAGGACACCAGGGTAATCCAGAGATTGGTGAAGTGAAAGGGATTCCAGAGACCTTGACAGTGGAAACAGTTAAACCTGGTGAGAGGAATGCCAAGAGAAAGTAGGGACTGGTGAAAAGGACGGCAGGATACTCATTAAAGTTAGGGGAGTAAAACGGCTGGTGGGAGAGATGCCAATGAAACCTTAAGAATGGAGAAAAAGACAACAGGTAGGAAAGTCAGTTGGAAGCTCAGAAAAAGCCTGATGGAGAAAGCCCTTCAGTACTTTCAGTCCTCTAAGGTAAACCAAAAGCATGCATTTTGGTGGACTGTTTTGTAGTGTAGGACAAGAGAATATTGTGATAGGTTGTGATCCTTTCTGTTGGCTGGCACTTTGGACTTTGTATTGCTTACACTAGGATAAGCCTGGGGGCTAACGGGACTGCTTACATTAAGTTTATTGGAAAATTTTGGTTGGCCATCTCAGTGGAACATCAATTTGGATAGCATTGGACGTCTTGGGGAGACAGATTAAAAATAGACTTATAATCTTTAGATTTAAACAGCACATTTGAAGGATGGGAACACCTCGACATATTCACTTTGTAATGGCCCATTCCCATCATGTTCCTTTTCGGCCATTTCCCCCAGACTTCATTAGTGTTTTACAAACCCAATCCTGAGTCTACCTTTGAATAAAGGGTTGGTTGGGCCCTACCTTACGTTGCCTAAATTGCATCATTGCTCGGCCTTTCCACAAAGGGCAGTGTTGGGAAATGTTACAGGAGGTCGAAGAGAACCGCAGTAGACAAGCAAATCATGTCTGCAATTTCCTCAATGCAGCTCCCAGATGTCGGATGAGGAGTCAGAAAGATCTGAAGTAACTAGTTCTGATAATCGAAAATACCTCCCAAGTTCCCTTGTTGGGATTGATATGGAGGGGACACTGAAATACATCAATAAGGTGCCCTGGGGAAGCTCACTGTTGTAGATTATTCCACTGGCTGCGTGGCTTATTTTTTCATCATTGACTGCTGGGATCTAAATGCTGTGCTGTTAATCCCACTTATTATTTGACAACCCATGCTAAAGAAGTGCTAAATTGAATAGCACTGAAAAGAAAGGAGAGGAATCTGCCATGAAGCACAATATAAATTGAGATGGAGAAATGTCCACCTTTCCAGTGTGACTGCTTTAGATTTGCATGCTATGCGAGATTACTGAACAGTGATTCCTTTTTGGGCGGGGGAGCAAGGTTAGGAATGTTTTATCATTTGTTTAAAACTGCTTGAATCAAATGTGACATTGCTCGCCTGCCAATATAGAACTGTGTGTGAACGTATGTACTGAACTCCGTGTAGTGGGATACATTTTTTGGTGCAAAGGCACATCTGCTAATTGGCACATAAACTGTGTCCATCACAGATCTGTTATTTGTGACATGCAGACTTATAAGAGCAGATTTCCATTGCTTTTTCTGCATCTGCTCTTTGAAACGGTTATAGGTCAAAGGATAAAAAAAGGGTCGAATGACAAAAGGGTCGAGGCAATTTGACCAAAAAAAAAAAGGATCACTTTTTTTTCTCTTTTGGGGGGCGGGGGGAGGGGTGAGGTTCCCCCCCGAACCACTTTTTTGGGGTAAAAGCACCCTTTTAAAGCTACACTAGAGCAACAAAAATATATATATTTAAAAAAAAAAAAATAATCGATCCTTTGGTTTTTGGTCGAATGTACTCGACCCTTTTGCATTCAACCCTTTTGCTTTCAACCCTTTAACTGGACACCCATTGAAACCACTACTTTTGTGATATACTGCAGTATCCAAGATTTGTAACATTAAATACTTAGTTTTATCCTTTGTGACAAATCTAGCAAGCTTGTCACTACTTCTCGAGAGGAAAGCTCCCCACATGTGGCCAGGTAAAGGCAGAAGCTGCCCGACTCTGACCCTGGTAGTTGCCATCTGTTGGATGACTACATGGTGGAAGGATAATCAGGATGCAAAATCAGGCCGCAGGGTCAGAACAGGTCTTTGCCTGCACACCTTGGTAACACCCATTTAATTTTCCCCCATTCTTGTATGGCATATTGTGGTGTGGATAAAGAATCTCCACTTTTGAACGTCAACCTTATGTACATCCCTCCCCCTTTAATGACACTGAGGCGAGGAAGAGGGATGGTGTGATGAAGATCACTAGAAGCAGCAAGACAACGCTGCGTTCGAGTCGTTGGAAGAGGTTAACAGGTGCTTGGACATTCAAATATGGCAACAAGACGAGAGAGTCAGCCCTCCCGATGCTGGTTGGGACATAGGACAAAAGCGATCTGTAGAGCAGAGTGAAGAGGCTGGTGCGTACAGCGTCCAAAGTAAGTCAGGCGGAAGAGTGTTCGCCGCCTTGCCGTCCCGTGCCGCAGAAGCTGTCGAGCAACGGAGAAGGCCAGACTGGAACTGAGAAGCCGCTGAGACACGCTCCCATGCAGCAGACAGACAGCGGAGGACACAGTGAGATGCGAGGTATGCCAAAGCTGCCAGAGAAGACCGGTAAGCCCAGAGATCGAGATTGGGATACCGGGGTGCTTCATGTCGGATGCCATGTGCCATTAGTAAAGAGCACGAACCCACACAAGACAGCTGGGACATTTAATACAGTTGGAGAAGGTTGTGGTGCGACATATGAAAATTATAATTACCTGGATACAGAAACGAGTGAATGCCAATTCAAAGTGTGAACCTGGGATTTGCACTGGAATAGTGAGAGGATCAAAAGGCCCTGGTAGGAGATTAAGCCAGGCACTTAGCGAGTCTGGGACTTGATAGCAAGTGAAAAGACAAAATGCCCTGGCAGGAGAGTAAACTGGGCCTACAGGGAGTCTGGGAACCGCCCCTCCCCCCCCCCAAAACCCCTCCCCAGGAAGTGCTGAGAAAACAGGGGAAGAACCCCCCCCTCCCCCTTTTGAATTGTGGACCAAAAGGGAAGAACCATACCACTTTCCGAAAAAGGCATGAGGGGTCCAGAGAAAGAACTGTAAAGTGTTGTGTAAACAGAGAAAACTCAAGGGAAGGGCCATCCCCTTCCCTTGAGTTTTGGAATATCTGAGAAGGGACACTAACCAGAAAGACTCTAGGGGAAGGCAAGGCCCTTCACTAGTGAAACTGTATTCATTGTATTTCTTTTCTGCACCTTAGAGACTTTATATTTGGAGCTTTGGAAGGAAGCTGCAGGTGTTCAGCCAAGAGACATTCCCCATTTCATGTTACATTGAGTTTAGTGTGTAAGGGCCAGCTTAAGATTTTGGACACAGGGCAGATCACTTTTTTTTACTTTAGACATCCTGACACAGACGTTCCTTAGTTTTGTTGAGGCAGGGAAGCCCCTCTTCAGGATAGGTAGAGTTTCCCCAACCAGTGTTTCTTTTGCTAATAAAAGTATTCGTTAAACACTGAAAATAACGCTGTCAGAGTCTTACTCTTGATCCATCACACCTTGCTCTAAATTATAATCATCTTGGACAGAGATGGCTTCTAGGCTGGCTGGCAAGCTAGTTGCACTATAACATAAGTCAGGAAATTGGCAGAATCACTTTTTGTTTCTGAATTCAATATTTCTCTTTGTTTCCATTAGTTTTCCATGCCATTCATGTGCAGATCATCCCGTTTAGTCGATTTTATTTGCAGGCTGGAACGTCTTGAATTTAAGATGGGAAAAGCAAAACTGGAAGTCCCAGAATACAGACCATAAAACCAGCACTGGATGACATACTTATAATTCTTTGGGAAAGCAGTGGGTCCTGGTTCATAAACAGCAGTAATCTTCATGGGAAACAGGAATGCTTCACTGCTGCACACACTCAAATATTTACTCTGTGATGCCACCATCGGGATGGGTTGATGGGATATGGCATGAGTGATCAACTAAGAGTAGTTATACTGGAGGTTCTGGGGTTATTGCTTTTGGCTCATAGATTTGCCTCAAACAAAACCCATATGAGACCAACCAAATTGTATAGAATATTCTATACAGGGTGACACTTCTTGATAGCACTTAAGGCCACAAAAAGAGATTGGTCATGTCTATCGATCCTTTTATTTGAATTAAACTGATTTGTTGCAACTTGACACTTCTATGCAGGCTCGGATATGCGCATCCCTTTGTATACTGGTTGTTCATGTTATTCTTGAGGCAGAGAGCCATTTACTCTTCTCTTTGGCATTTTTTCCTCCATATGGAATACCCTGATGTCTTTGTAATTAAGCTTTCTATTTACTGTAGGATGTTATAAGCATCTATTTCCAGCCTTTGTATATTCTGTAATTCGGGATGTGGTGGGTAAAATTACTTGCATTTCACAGGCCGTTTGAAGGAGGTTGCAAAAAGAAAATAAGTGAACTTTTCTGAAAAAGAACAAAACATGTTTATGGTGTTTATTGTGGGCATGGCTTGTGTTTTGTAAATGTTACTTTATTTAGAGTGCTAGAAGGTATAGTCATATTATAATGTTAATGTTAAAGGTTACTTTTACCGTGCACTATCACCAACGGAGTGGTCTCCTGGTGCTCTGGCGGATCTGAAAAAGAATGGTGTGAAACAGGGAGGCTGTGGGAGCGGTTAGTAGGGTGCAGTGGTAATAGGAAAGTGAGATGAACAACATACTTACCCCTGGTAACGTTTTTTCGATTGGATGTTCCTCCCACATATTCCTCATCTTATGATATCTCTCCAGCTTTGCTGCTTCAGAAAACATTTTAGACAGAGGGCTTGTATGCAGTTTCATCGAGTCGATGGCCCTCAAGGGCCTCCGTTTGTAGTCATCATCAGCATAAATAGCGCATGCAGCGCCTATTGGCTTCAGTTCTGTGTTTCCCCCCGCACCCCCATCTGAAGAGGAATTCCCAGGCGTACCCAAGACCTTAGGCTCACAGAAAGCATAGAGTGTAATAACATGTAAATTGTACGGCGGGGTAGGTTGGGAGGGGCGTTGAGGAATACCTGGGCGGAACATCCAATCGAAAGAACATTACCGGGTAAGTAACTTGTTCTTCAAAAGGATTGTGTCCTCCCCCGTATTCCTCATCTTATGATAGACTCCCAAAGCAGTAATAATTTGGAGGAGGGAGTACCAATTGAATTTAAATATAATCATGGATCGAATGGAGGACAGCTTTTGCAAAAAGTCCTCGCTAACTGGAGGAAGAATCCAGACAGTAATGTTTTATAAATGTATGGATAGACGACCAAGCGGCCGCTGAACAAATATAATTGATTGTGCCACCCCTTTGAAGAGCCGCAGAGGTTGTCATGCCCCTAGTGGAATGAGCCCTTAAGCCTTCTTGTGGTAGCATTCAGCAATAGCCAGGATAATGAAGATTGCCCAAATTTACAGCGCAGGGTAGTCTTGATTCTATTAAAGACACAAAGGCGAGCATTATGCTTTAATTTCTTTATTGCTGCAACATCAGCACTTTAAAACATTCAACATTTAAACAGGGCATTTTTCTATTTTCCCCCAGCACTCTGAGGAAAAGGTAAAATCCAAGGTTTAAAAGCTCAAGAAAATCTTTCCACAGGCACTACGAGCCCCATGATTCTCTAGACTCTGGTAGTCCTAGGACTCCTCCCTTCCACCCATCAGGAGCCTGTGTGAGGTATAAAAGAGTCCTTAGCCCTAGGTCCCTTCCTCTTTCTTTGCGATTAAATCTACCTTCACTCTGAACATGAAGCTTGCTCTAAGCGAACCATTCCAACAACCGGAACTCTCAACCGATCCCTCGATACCAATGTCTCTCTGGTCCAACGGGACATCATGCTTCAACCCCTCGGTCCTTCAAGCTTTCTCACGCTGTTTTCTGGTCGTCTCCTGCGACGAATGGAGAAGACACCATGAGGGCGGGAATGCGCTAAAGCTCTTAAACAGTATGCCTTTACATGCTACACATCAAGACTTTTGCCATTCTGGGTAGGATATAATGCTTGCCTCCGTGTCCTTAATAGAATCAAGACTACCAAGTGCTGTAAGCATGGGCACTCTTCATTCTATGTCAAGACAGGAGGTGAGCATTATGCTTGTTCAAAGCTCGCTACCATCTTATCAGTTATTTCTGATACAGGTTTGAAATAAAATGTCTTAAGAGTTGACTCAGAAGACCAATCTGCTGATTTCATTATGTCTTCACCGACCTTTCACCTGCCGTGAAAGCTCTAGAAGCCATCGCTCCCACTAGCTGAATGCGCGCCAAAGAAGGACAAGTCTATACCAGCCCACTGTATCACCTCTCTAACCCACCTAGCCATAGTCGCTGTGGCAACAGCGTGATGGGGCTTCCTACGGGCTATAAGCAGCTGTGTTACACCTTGAGGTCTATGATGAGCTGTCGCCTCTCCATAATCCTTTATGCATTGAGCTACGCATATTTTCTTATTCTCAGCGAAGTAAGAGTAGGAAATGATTCTTGAATCGCTCTTCGTTCTCTTGGCTATGCTAAATACTAAGCCTTCCGGATAAAATAACTTCCTGTCTATATCCAGCCCCTTGACATCTGACATTCTCCAATATGCTGCTCAACATAGCAGCATTGCTAGCTTCCCTGAAAGCTGCGAACGAGAAAGGCCATCATTCTCTGGCCACCTGAGAAAGAGGGGCAATACGTCCCTGACGTCCCATAACACTGCATATTTAGGTTCTGGCAGTCTCTTCATCTTTATCCCTTTGAGAAGTCGCACGAATGAGGGGTGTTCCCCCACTGGTCCCCCTTCCACTGTGTCGTGTCCTGCTGGCACCACTGATCTGTAGACCCCTAGCGTTCTATAAGCACAGCCGTCTTGAAACATATCTGCTAGAAAATTGAGACCGTGAACTGCAGGGGCTGAAACGGGATCCAAACCATGTTCCGTGCACCATTGGGTCCAACTGTCCCATGCAGCGCCATAGCTCCGAATGGTGGAAGGCGCCCAGGAGTCTGATACAGTCTGCAGCGAGTTGCGAAATGCATGGCAACTCCCATCTCTTCCTGAAACCCTGCAGGTAATCAAGTGTAGCGTGCCCGCTTCTATCAACGGGTGAGGAAGGCCGATCGGGCCGAGAAGAAGGTCCTGCTGATGAGGAACTATCCTTGGAAAATCCGAAGAAAGTTGCATCGCTACTGGAAACCAGGCCTGGGACTTACAAAACAGTAGTATCATCACAAGCTCTGCTTCTTCTCTGCAGGCTTTCGCTAGGGCTCTCGTGAGCATGATTAACAGCGGGAAGTGCACTGCTCTGTTCCACGGGTGCAAAAAGGCATCTGTTACCGATGCTCCTGGGTCTATCCTCCAACTGAAGTACTTGTTTGTCTGCGCGTTCAGTCTGGATGCAAATAGATTGGTGTCTAGGGGACCCCACATTTCCTGCAACTGTCTGAATATTTGAGGATGTATCTTCCAGTCCCTGGAGTCTAAAAGATACCACAAATTCCAGTGTGCCACCCTGTTCTGTGTCCCTGGTAAGTACTCTGCTGCTACTGCAATGTGGTGTTGTAGGCAATGGTGCCAGAAATCTTTCGCTAGCTCTGCTAACATCCTGGATCTGGTCCCTCCTAGCTTGTTTATGTAGCGTACAGCTGAAATGTTGTCCATCTTGAGCAAGACACATCAGAGTTTGTCTTTGGTGAAAGCGCATACTGCGAAAGAACCCGAGTTCGAGAAGGTTTATATGTCATTTTAATTCTTCTTCTGACCATTTCCCTCCCGTCTCTGCTTGGTTGCATCTGGCACCCCAGCCTGATCTGCTCGCGTCGGACTATCACTATGTCTGGAACGTCGCCGAAAATCGCTCTGCCGTTCCAGGCTTCCATTTTCTGAAGCCACCAATGCAGTTCGGTGAGCACTTCCTGATCTAGGGTCACTAGCTGATGGCAGCCTACCCCGCCTTGCAAGTGTCTGATCTTGAGCCTTTGAAGGACTCGATAATGAAGTGGTCCGGGAAAGATTGACTACTATCCTGGCTAGACTGCGAAGCAAAAAAGGCTTCTTTGCTATGACTGCTCTGAGCTCCTTCTTGATTGCTCTTACTTCTTGCCCCGGAAGTTTGAGAACTGCTTGCGTGGTATCTATCGTGAAATCCAAGAACTCTATCCTCTGAACCGTTTGAGGCTGAGGTTTGTCTAGGTTAACTATAAAGCCCAGCGAGGATAACAGGTGAAAAGCCAACATACATTCTTGCTGAGCGTTGCTTTGCCTGGGCCCAACACTAGAAAGTCATCTAAATGTCATCTAAATTAATGATGCTCTTATTCCGCTCTCTCTTATGGCTGCGGCTATCGTCTCATTAGTTTGGTAAAGGCCCAAGGAGGCGATGCTAGGCCGAGAGATTTCTCCGTTCCACTGGAAGAAAAGAAATCTCTGATACGCTATTGGTAGCGTGAGGTATGCATCTTTGAGATCCAGCTGCGCTAGCCAATCTCCCGTACGTAGGTGGTCTCTGAGCAGGAGAATACACGCCATCTTGAAATGGTTGGATGCAAGTCATTTGTTTAAGTACTTTAAATTTATTACCGGCCTCATCTTTTCTCCCCTGTGCACAAGGAAGATATTGCTGAGGAATCCCGCTCCCCTTGTGTATCGCGTCCTTGTCTACTAGCATTAGCAGTTCTCTTTGCAATAGTGCTACCTCTTCTTGCGGCATGTGTATTGGTTGAGGCTCTACCCTCTGTATGGGGTCACACACAAATTCTAACTGTAGAGGTGCTACTGATGCCCACGCATCGCTCAATAAAGCTCGCCATTCGCTCAAAAAGCAGAGAGTTCTCCCTCCTACTTGCTTGCATGCTGTCCTCACCGCCAGCGCCACTCCACTCTCTGTAGGAATCTCCTCCTCTATGACCTCTGGGAAATCTTGTTCTGGCTGGGAAGAATGTGTCCTGCTGTCTTCCCTCCCAAGACTGGGCTTGCAGTCTTGGGTTCTGCGTTGAAAGTTGTAGTGACCGGATGACGACCCCAGTGGCGTCTGGTCCGGGCAAATACTTGCACCAGAAATATTTTTCTGATGGAGCGCTGGGCCTTTTCTAACGCTGAGTAAGTCCCAACAAATTGCACCATCTCTTTTGTAAATGCTTCTCCGAATAGTAGCCCTTTTGCGGCTTCTCCTGCTTTGTAGGAGGCCAGATCGCTGAGCTTACCGTCCATTTTTAATAACACTCCTCTCTTTCTCTCCAAGGAGAGGGCACAGTTGTCATTGCCTAGGAGGCATACCACATCTTGTGCCCAGTTACCCAGCACCTGGGAAACCACTGGTGTTCCCTTATCTTTGGCCTTCTCTGCCAAATCCATTATTCTGGCCAACAGCCCGCCTAGGTCCAGGAGCTTATCTTGATAACCCTCGCCAGGCGCGGTCCACACCTTTCCTGATGTGTCTCGCCGCCATGATCATGAAGGTGACCATCTTCGGCTCAAGGTCCGGTTTATCCGCCAACTTGCCAGGCAGCTCCGGCCGCGGACATTCTGACCTCATCCGAGAGCGCATATCCCTGTGCAGGTGTTTCCTAATGTGCTGTGCCATATACAGAGCGACTCTAGGTGATGGCACACATTCAGATGATTTGGGGTGTCTGATGCCTCAGGGTCAAACATGTCCCCTGTATCGTCTTCTTTCGGGGGGGTGCTCTCTTCGATGGGCTCCTTGAGGACATCTTCCTCGTGTCCTCCGTCATCTGGCAAATAGCCCTCATAGTTGTCCCCTAAATTATTCACCCCTGGGGCAGGGGGTCTGTCGTGGTGTTCTGCAGTTTTTTGCAAGGAAGGCTTTCTTTAATGTGGTGACAGGGTTGCCTCCTCTTTGGGGAACAGTGTTTACCCTTTCCACCTTTCTCGGGGGAAAGAGTCCTTTCTCTTCCGAGCCACTTTATAGCCCTTCTGCTCAACCCCTCCTTTCCACCTTTCTCGAGGGCTGTCTTCCCGTCTTTCTCTGGAGGCTAGCTGTTCTCTGCCAAACCATTAATGCCTCTAGCATTTCCAGCCTCTGGGCTATGGGCTGTACCCTGAGAGACTGCCTGGGACAGGGAGCCTACCATACCTTTTTAAAACTGAGGGACAACTCCGTTTCCTGCTGCATGGGCTCTTCCTCCCATTCCCCCTCACTCCACTCTGGGGTCGTCAACTGGGACCCTCTAGGAGTCTCAAAATTAGCCATCATTACATGTGGTTGGCAGAGACACCTTCTGGACAGTCAACTGCCTAAACTAGGCTCCACAGCAGAGTAAATGCTTGCTGGCAACACTCTGTGCCTACTGTGCAACGATCGTAATTATCGTTATTTTTTTTTTGCAACTCTGCTCAGATCTTCTTTTCCTTGCTGTGCGCTAATCCACAGCGTTGGTGAAATGTGCAGTCGTTGGGAAAGACCCAGGGGATGCCGGGAAGTCTAGAAGCCTCCTGCTCCCCTGGGTCCTAGTGCTCGCCGCTTTCGCCGGCAGAATTGCGGCTGTTATGTGAGGAAACGTGTGAAGCAGGGCCGGGTGCCCGATACGTGTTCGTTATGGCTCCGGCCCGACTCCAAGGTATAGTTTACAATATGATTTAAACAAATGAAATCTCACGCGCGTGTAATCTCCCCTCATGTGAGGCCCGACTCCCCCATGAAACGCTTGCCACGTAATATACTTTCACCAGAGATTCACTATATAATACTCGAGTAAACAAACCCAAATGTATGTAAACTCTTTAATGCTATGCAGTCTGAACATTATCTCAAATAAATAGACCAATTCTCAAATAAATATGTGTTAGGGAGAATTCTCTGTTTAGGCTGAATTTCCTAACCTAGTGAGTCCCCCAGCAGCTTTGCTGGATTTCTGGAGTGTTTTTTTCTCCTGCCAAGAGTGAGTCTCTTTTCCTCACACTCTTGGACATGATTTGAGGGGTTCCTTTGACTGTTAATGTGTTTTATGGGGTCTTTTACTCCGTAGGGTCTCATGTGTTTTTCCTATGTGTGTTACACAGCACCCTCAGTGCAGTGACACAGGGGTGTCATAGTGACACCCCACCATAGACTCCATACCCTGGGACTGACTACTGTCTCCCAGGGCATGTAAATTCACCATTGGCTTTACTAGTCCCAAACTATGAACAGAAACCAATACAAACCATCATTGTGGACGTACTGGTCGGGGCAATTCGATTGCCCCGGGGTCTGTTAGTCGAGGGGGCACGTCTCCGTCCCCCCTGATCAAGTTTTGGCTGGTGGCAGTGGATACTACTTTTTATATTCGACCGCGAATATCTCTCTATGGGATTTTCCCATTGTTCGAGGCTACCAACTTTAATTATTTAATTCTCATAGCCTCGAACATACCGCCGGTTTATTTATTTAATATTAATTCGCCGGTTGGTATTTTTTGCCAGAACTCGATAATAAAATGGCGTTTGTGTTCTCTTCTGTGACTCCAACCCAAGTCGAGCCCTTTGTTCCACTTTTTGGTGGGCTTCTCCACAGAAGCCTCCAAAAGTGGTGCCACTCTGTCTGGGTACCACAGAGGTTGTGGGAGGGGGTTTAGGCACCCGGGACTGAGTTACCTTGGTAACTCAAGTCACAATTGTGTGATTGGCCCAAGTAGCATGTTTGACAGCTAGGCTGAGTGAATGGGGGTGTGCTGCATAAAAGCAGGGCTTTTGGGACTGGAACTTTAGAAGTCGCCACAGGACCTGAAAATCCGACGAGGGAGAAGCTGAGCAGACCTGCTACGACGACACCACCGGTGGAGCCCTGCGGAAACGACTCACCACTTCCCGACGACAGAGAAGATCTCCCGGCTGGAGAGTCTTCTTCCCCTGACTGGTGGGCACAACCAGTTTACCTTCTTTTTCTCACATCCCAGGACGTCCTGTGGTCGGAATTGCCTGTGCCAAGCACCCCGGCAACCGGATAGCCACTTACCACTGGACCGCGAACAAAAGGACCGCCCCTTTTAACTGAGAACTCTGCGGCTGGTTTCTTCCCTGGCAGTGCAACGGACTCCTGCTTTCCTCCCCGACGAGATCCTCTCTTCCTCCAGATGAAGCACCGACTTGCACCCGCTGCCAGGAGCAACTGCCCCCTCTGGAGTAGTCTCACCACTTTACGGTACCGTGTCCGCCAGGCTACCCTTTCTAAAGATTGTTACAA
This sequence comes from Ambystoma mexicanum, assembly GCF_040938575.1. NCBI lineage: Eukaryota > Metazoa > Chordata > Amphibia > Caudata > Ambystomatidae > Ambystoma > Ambystoma mexicanum. The sequence continues at coordinate 838,997,955 of NC_090934.1, read as the reverse complement.
GGTAATAATAATCCCTTAACCTTCTGGACTGGCCGCCTTGACCTTGACCCTCTAACTGGTCCCTTTCCTTTGGTCCAACTGCTTTCTGAACCTTTGAGACTCTTGTGCACTTTTCAACCGTGTGACCTTGGACACATTTCGTTCTGATCCTCTTAAAGTGGATCCGGCTTTCTGAACGCCAACTTCACAGTTTGATTCTGCCTTCCTCTCTTGCTGTGTTCTTTTAAAAGTGTTGGGATCTGTTTAAATTTATGCTCTGCCTTTTTCTCCCTTTTAAACCTAATTATTAGAGCGCCATCTGCGTTAAGCGCTCACCGCTGTCTGAAAATAAGTGGGGCTTTACTTAAGACTTGTCTAATATTCTTTTAAGGGAGTGTATATCTTTTAGTGACCATGTTTTTGAACTGCTTGATATTAGTGCCAGTGTGTTTTATTAGATGTGGTTTTAAAATAAATAATTATATCTCTTTTACACCAAGCTCTGGTCTGTGTTTGCTTGTTCTACTGTGTTCTTTTGACCTATTGTGAATACTCTGTATACTGCCTAACTCTTCTTGAGGGAAGTCTGACTGCTCACCCACAGCTACCAAGTGAATCTGTGTTGTACAGACTGCTACCAAGTGGGTTTACTGCCAAACACCTGTAGTCTTAAATCTTTTGCAGTGGTCCCAGAGGGAACTGCACAGGTTTCTGCCTAACAATATGAAGTCACTTATCTGAGGCAGCAAAAAGAAAGAGGAAGGGGGCTGCCCCAGGACTACCAGAGTCTAGAGGATCATAGGGATCCTATTGCCCGTGGAAAGATTTTCTTTAACTTTTAAACCTTGGATTTACCTTTTCCTCAGAGTGATGGAGTAAAACAGAAAAATGCCCAGTTTAAATGTTCAATGTTTTAAAGTGCTGATGTTGCAGCAATAAAGAAAGAAAAGCATGAATGCTTGCCTCCTGTCTTGACATAGAATCCATCTGGATATTTTTTGGTAACTGCAAGGCCCAATTTGGGACCTGTATATCCAATAAAAAGTTGATCAACCAGGAAAAATGTAGTCATTCTGGGTATATAAAAACAGAGAGCCCTTTTTGGGTCCAGTCTATGGAGCCTCTCCTCCTACTTTCCTGGATGAGGAGGTGGGTAGAATGTAGGTACGGCAATTTGTTGTCAGAGACTACCTTCGGTAAAAAAGAACATTTTACCCTGAGGGTGACTGTCTTTACAAAATATCGTATGAGGAGGTTTGCAAGAAAGAGCCTGCAACTCGCTTACCCTGTGGGCTGATGACATTCAAAACGGTTTTACTTGTTGCAATAACAAGAGTCTTAAAGGACATGAGTGTAGGGGCTCAAAGGGAATACATGTTAAAAAGTTTAACACAAGAATGAGGTCCCAAACAGGTACATTGAATGGAACTGGTGGGTATACATTAGTAAGGCCCTTCAAGAATTGGACAATCAAAGAGATCTTAAAATATGAATCCCCTTCTGAGGAGCGCTTAAAAATGGAAAGCGTTGCTAGGTAACCCGTAATGGTTCCAATCTGGATCCCCAGATTGGCTAAATGTAACAGAAAAGAGAGCACCATAGGTTTGTCACATAGAAACGGATCCACATTCTTATCCTCGCACCAGTTCCTGAACTTATTCCAACGGCACAAAGATTTAGATGCTGGCCTTCTGGCTGAAAGAAAAATCTCCATTACATCATCCGAGATGTCCCAATCCTTGTATCTCAGCCTTTCAGAAACCATGCGTCAAGGCTGAGTGTCTTGACCTCTGGATGGAGAACCCGACCTTCCTCTTGCGAGAGAAGATCCTCTCTTTGTGGAAGATGTATTGGAGGGTAGATGGGCGGTCTGGGTACCACGTCTTCCAGGCCCAATCCAGAGAAATTAGGATCATGGATTTCCTGAACTTTCTCAACCTCCTGATCACATGAGTAATGAGGGGGACTGGAGGAAACTCGTACAGGAGTGGAAAATCCTAATATGCTACAAACGCATCTCCTAGAACTCTTCTTGGTGGAAATTCCCTGGAGCAGTACTGTTCGCACTTTCGGTTGACACTGGTCGCTAACAGATTCACCTGAGGGGTTCACCAAAGGGCAAAGATCTCTTGAAGGACTTCCTGAGCTAGTTCCCACGGTTGTATACGAATTGTTCGTTTTACAACTGTTCGAATTACAATTGACCTTTTCACAATTGACCGAATTGTGAAGGTCAATTGTAACATATATGTGGGGGGAAACCCCCCACAACCCCCCACCTAACGCAAAACCCCTATATATGTATATATATAAATATATACTACCAAACAGATATAGATATATATATATATATATATAGATATATATATATATATATATACGGTCAATTGTGAAAAGGTCAATTGTGACCCTTTAAATTCGGTCAATTGTTCATTCGAACAATTGTAAACGAACAATTTGGGTAATACCGTTCCCACTCGTGGGAGACTGCTCTGCCGGCTCAGGGCGTCGGCCACTGCGTTCTGCTCTCCGGCTAGGTGAACTGCAGACAGAGAGATTCCTTCTTTTATTGCCCAGAACCAGAGCTGCATTGCCTCTCTGCACAGTGGTAGTGACCCTACACCGCCTCTCTTGTTGAGGTAGTACATGGCCATTGTGTTGTCCGTCATTATCAGGACATTCTTTCCCTGTGCAGAGGGAAGGAAGGCCTTCAGCGCTACTCTGATCGCCCTCTGCTCTAAAAGGTTGAGATGTAGTTTGGACTCTGATGGAGACCAACGACCGCTGATTGTCAGATCGTTGGTGTGGGCTCCCCACCCTCTGAGTGAGGCGTCCGTTACTGCCCTCGTCTCGGGCCACGACTGCCAAAACCTTCTTGAGAATGTTGTCTTTGCAACACCACCAAAGAAGGTCCTGAGCAACTCTGCTCAGAACTTGCAGGTGGTCTGACATATTGCCTGAGAACTGGGACCACTGAGTTCTGAGAGCCCATTGAAGTGATCTCATTCTCAAGCAGGCCTCTGGCACCAGGAAAATGCAGGATGCCATGAGTCGGAGCAACCTCAGAAAATCGAAGGCTGGAAATGCTGGGCAATTCTGGAATTTGGTAACCATCTGCAGAACGTGTTGAGCTCTCACCTCAGGCGGCTAGGCTTTTCCTGAGGAAGTATCCAGGACTGCTCGAATAAATTGGCGTCTTTGGGATGGTATCAAGTGGGACTTGTAATTGAGGGAGAAGCCCAGTTTGTGAAGAGAGTGGCAGATTACACAGCAATGTTCCTGAGCTTGTTCGGGTGAATGAGCCCTGATCAGCCAATCGTTCAGGTAGGGGTAGACGTGAATCTCCCTCTCCTGAGACTCACTGCCATCAACTTGGTGAAAACTCTTGGGGCGCAGGTAGGCGCAAATGGCAGAACCTGAAACGGATCATGAGAACCGCCAGCCTCAGGTACTTTCTGTGCTTGAAATGGATTAGCACATGAAAGTAAGCATCCCGACGGCCCAATGATACCAAGTAGTCTGGGAGTTGGAGAGTTGGAATTGTCCTTCCTGAGGAACTTGTTCAAGTTTCTTAAATCCAAGATTAGTCTCAATCCTCTGACCTTTTTGGGGATTAGACAATACGGAGAGTACCAAACCTTGTTCCTCTCCGCTAGAGGTACATGTTCTATTGTACCTTTCTTTAGCTGGGTCAATATTTCCTGCAGAAGGAGTGGATCTGGAATTTTGACAGAGTTGTACCCCGCTGTAATGATTCCGATGCTTTTTATGAAAAGGAAGGAAGTAACCTTGGGCCATAGTTTCCAATGCCCAAGCATCTGAAGTAATGCCCCGCCATACTGAGAAAGTCTGCCTCCCACTGGGGTCTTCTGGGTCAAGGCCTCAGAGTGGTTTAGAGGCTGCTGAAGCAACAGCTGAGGGTAAAGTTGCCGCTGCTTGGGCTGACTTAGCACTTCTCCCTTGTTAACCACGAGGGAATCTTCTTTGACCCCTTTGACTGGCTTGCCCTCCTCCTCCTCCAATAGAGGAGTAGAAACGAAAGGACCTACCCCCCCCCCCCAAGAAGATGAGCCTGAATAGAGTTGTTGAGGTTGTTTAATGGCGGCGCTAAGGAATTTAGCCGCCGCCTTTGAGGTCTGCAGCTCTCATCCGCCTTGCTGCCAAACAACCTCAAGCCGTCAAAGGGCATGTTGAGCAGTCTTGCTTGCATATCTGGTGCAAACCCCAACTTCCTCAACCACACAAATCAGTGTAATACCGTGCTAGCTGTCATGGATCTGCTGATGCTGTCTGCTGTATCCAAACCTGACTGGAGACATTCACTGATTGCCTCTTTACCATCCTTAATGATCACCAGGAAGCCATCACCTTCCGGGATGTGAACAGCCGCCATGGCAACACAGACCCATAGGGTAAACTTAAATCTAATATGCAAGTCACATTAGTGGATTTGAAAGCCATACTTCCTGCAGTGAAAACTTTTCACGCCCAGGCATCCACTCTTTTGGTCATCCCTGTCAGGCGGGATAGATGGGTAATCCAATTGTCTGGTAGACTTAGTCGCCTGAAACACCAAGCTTTCAGGTGTCGGATGCTTGTTACGATCTTGTCATGATGCATACCCCCGGGCAACCAGACCACGTCCATCAGCCCCAGGAGCAGGCATCATGTCGCCTTGAGAAAACCCAGCAACCCCTGCTAGGGGCTGTCTGGGTTCAGTCCTGGCGCCTATGGCGTCAGGCTCATATGGGACATCAGTCCTGGCACCATAGGTGCCAGGCTCATAGGTGCACACTTACCTGATGCAGACCATGCTGCAAGAAGATCCAAGCCCATGTGAGGCCTGGAAGGGACTTACTTTACCTTAGGGACTATTTTGTTACTGTTTTGGGTGTGGTCGGGGAGGAATACCTACCTGGGTCTACTTTGGAGGCTATTTAAACCACGCCCGAAGAGCAGCACACGCTTCGCGTTATTCTGCATCCAGCAGCGTAACGCTCACCGTGCCAGTAGCAGCATCCAGCCTTCTGCCACGCCCGCCTCAAACCTCAGCACCTAGAAAGAAGGACAGAAGCAAAGGTTAGAACAAGAGTATTACCTGATTTCTTACCCGATTCCTCTGGTTTAAGATGCGATGAATCCGGAAAGACTTTGTTTTAAAGGCGTCGCATCGCCAGCAGCAGCGCCGTGCCATACTCGCCGTTCCACGCAGCATCTCGTCGATCCGGCACTGTCTCCATCTTTACATCGCCGAATCCCGGCACCTAAGGGGGACAAGAAACAACAAGGTGAGCAGAGAGAACAGACAGACAATCTCTTTAGCCGCCATATGCTTACCTGATTTTACCGCCGGAGGTATAATTCATCAGCACGCCACATCTTCTTATGCCGCACCTGTAAGATAAGGAGAAAGCAGCAAGTTTAACCCTTGGCACTATTTACCGGACAGTGTTGGGTAACAGAGACTTTTACCGGAGCACTTTCAGCTGTCAATCTTCTTATTGGGTCAAAGGTGCAAGATAAAAGAGGAATTGGACAGGAGTGAATTCCAGACATTTTGAACTCTTACGAACTATATACTTACGGCTCTTTGCCAGGACCTTTTGGAGTCGCGCGCACCGTGGAAAGTACGAAAAGTACTGTTTACTGGCCTGCTGTGCTTCCCCCGCTCTTAACTGTGGCTGTGGATCATTCCTTGCCTGAAGGCGTGCTGCTGCAGAAACGACGCCTGTAGGACGTAGTTCAATGTAACCCTGGTGTTGCCTGACTTCCTGATTGTGTGCAACACAAAGAAGGTGACTTTTTCCAAGTTGGATTGACTATTGTGTAAGCGTGTAGCGCGAATGCAGTGCACAGCGTGTAGCGCGAACGCGGTGCACAGCGTACCTCAAGAGTGTGTTTAACGTGGTGTGGTGCGTCAACGGCATTAACTGAACGCCGTTCTTTTTCCCTCTCCTTTTCTCTCTGTTTTTTAAGGTCTCCTTCCTGGGTCCCGCCCCTATGTTGAACTAGGACGCCCTTCTTTGTTTCTATAAATAGACTTGTGCCCGTGCACTCGCGCGCGCACCGTGGAAAGTACGAAAAGTACTGTTTACTGTTCGCGGGGCGCGGGAGACACAAAAGCGTCTACAACTTTACTTCACATCTGTGGATATTGTCCATTGTTTCTGGAGCTCCCTGGTAATTTAGCGTATAGTGTAAGTAAATCCTCCTCAATTAAGTGACTGATCAGGATGGTGACTTCCGTGGGGATTTGAGCTCTAATGCTATCGTGAAAGGGCTGACCGCAATTATCCACGTGTGTTGAGGGTGGAGGATTACTTTTTGGGGTGATTGAAGCCCGGTCTCATGACTTGTTTTGTGTTTGGTGACTGAGGGACGGCGAGGTACGGAGTGAGGCCAAAACAACTTGTGTAATTACAGTAAATACTGACCCTTGTTGGTATCTTCCACCCTTTGAAAAATAGAAATCCTCCTTCTGCCGAGTTCTTCTCCCAGTCCTTTCTGCACTATAGCGATTACCTAACCCTGAATTGTGGGTCCGGGGAGGTTGTTGTGGAGGTGAGGTGTTGGTCTATGTGAAGGGTGTCCTTGTTTTCTCTCCCCTTCCACTATGGCTACAATCTTAAGAAATGGGAAAATTTGTCTCCCTACCCCAGTCACAAAAACCCCTAATGTTGATTCATCAAACGAGGGCTATGACCTTCCTGTATTGAATAATGGAAATGACATTTTCGATAGTAAGACAGTGTGATAGGATGTAAGACAGATGAACAAAGGAAGAGTATTTTGGATGTGGGACGGGAGGTGGATACAGTTAGTGACCTTTTGGGGAATGTGTCAGCAAATAATCAAAAAATAACAAACATTGTACAGGAAGTGGAACTATCTCACTTGATTGCACAGGTACATGCAAGGGACAGGGGTAACGACTCAGAAGAGGAGTATGATAAATTTACTCCAGTGGGTTTATCGTTTGACTCCCAAGCTCCTACTCAGACAAGTTTGAGTATTCGAGAGACTTTGCCCGACCATCAGTCGGTGGAACTTTTTAGGGAGTCAGAGGATACAAAACTGGATGTGTCAATGATGTCAAACTGTGAAATTGGAACTGAGTAAACGTGTAATGCTATCGAGAGGACCTTCCACCCCTGTAAATGCTGCACGAAATGGTGTAACAAAGTCCATCTCTATAACACCCTTCCTCGAATTCAGACAATGGGCCCTCATAGAATGTTTTCCTCAGATGTGAAATTCCCCCTTCCCTCAGCATCAATTTTTGCTGAGGATGGGGGGCAAAAATAATCACTCTGCCTATAAAAGAGGGTGGAATTGGTTCAATGGGTCAAAACCAAAATTTGAGCTCTCAGCCTAGTAATCATTCTCCCTTTCCCAGGGGTTCTCTAACCAGTTCTCCAAATGCGGGGGCGAAGATCACTTTGAGGAATCTTTGCCAGTAATTTCTAGGATACTGAATTTCCTGGTTAAGGGACATGAGTTGACTCACTGGGAAATCAGTGATCTGAAACGGGTTGTATTAGACTCACAAGCAAAACTTAATCGGGTGGAAGGTTTCTTAATGGGCAAAATTGGTAATGATATACCAGGAGTGGGGCATTCTACATCACTCTGCCATGGGACGGCTAAAAGCCAAAGTTCCCAAACATGTGTTGCCGTAAATTATCGATCAAGATACTGCCTAGCAGTAACAACAGCAACTAAATCAACAATGACTGACTTCGCTTCTGTGAACAGCTTAGAAACATGTAACGAAGGGGAAAAACAAATCCTTACAGCAATGAAAGAACTATATAAAAAAATGAATAGAGTAGAACAGGGTGTCTTCCAATTGCTTCAGTCCTCTCCCCCAAAAATAACTGGTGGCGAGGGTGAAAAAGGTGTGGTGGCTCTAAAATCCCCGTCTGACTGTCCAGATAGTCCATCGGCCTTAACAGATTTTCTGGAAAAATCAAAAGATGGAAACAGCTCGCTTGAGGGCTCTCAAAATACAGATGACGTATTAATCCAAGATTGTGAGGGCTACTCGCTTTCAAGACGCCAAAAACAGTTGGCTATAAGAGCAAAGAAAAGGCAGCAAAAAAAGAACCAATTCCTGGACAGGGCTCAAATAAAAACTAAAGAAAGTACAGTCGTGACAAGCGAGGTGGCATTGTCCGACTTGATACAGCTTAATGAAGAGAGTCGCATGGCCCTGCAGGTGCAAAATGTTAGCCCTGACTTAAAATCTCCTAGTCCCGTGTTGGTCAATAAAGAAAAAAATTAATAATAAACTACAAAAAGAAAAAAATATAAAGATCGAACGGGGGGGGTGTAATTGGTGGAAATACAATCTCTGGACTTGAAAATAAATTTGGGATATCAATTTCGAAGGAGGAGGACAATAAAGAAGTAAAACAGCTTAAACTATCTAACTTCTATACAGTCCTCGAAAAAAGTGCTTCAAGCCAAATTCTACCACAGGAGATTTTAAGTCAGGAAGAGGAAGTCCCAACGACATCCTTGGAATCTAACAGATTGGGCTTTACCTCACTACCGAGGGTTGGTAATCTGGAACCCCTAGTGACAAGGGATGTGGTCTCTTGGCTTCTGCCGGTCAAGGCTCCAGATTCAGAAACAAACTCAGCTAACATAAAAAAGAAGGAGGCCGCAGAGCTAGTTTCATTGGGGTTAAAAACTGCTTCAAAACAATCTGTAGAAGCACTGAAGAAAGATAATAGTGACTTACCAACAATCATTAAGAAAATTCTATTGGATCTGTTACCAGATGCATCCAAGCTTAGAACTCAGGAACAAAGGGATAGTCAAGATAAGGGAAATAGTAATTTCCATCAGGACCATGAGGAGGTCCCCCCCATTATTAACATACAAGACGAGCAGTCTCTGAAATACCATACTCAGATAACCCAATCAAGTATGGGGGAAAACTCACAAAGGGACTGGGAGAACCCATTGGATCAACCTTCTAACCCTAGAAATGGTCAAACAATTCCCTATCATGATGGGGAGGCTGGCTTGAATCAACAACTAGTCCCTCCAATTCACATTAAACACAGTGATCTGCGTAATATGACTTGGCGTCTACGGCACTTCCTGACTATCCAAGCAGCTTGTTATACAATCTATGTGACATTGGTGGTCCACCGTCCCTAAATAGGGCCTGTGTGTTCTTACTGTTTGATGAAATTCCAAAATTGAGACTAATTTCATCTGCCGATATCAGCTTGATTGACTTTATCCACCCTTCATGGATGGATCACGTGAGAATAGTCCCAAGGTCCCAAAACATCTTTGACCTTATAACCCAGGAGACAGAGTATTTTAATAAAATGGGGTATGATATTCTTGTCTTCAGTTATGGCTGGGATAAAGATAGGGTCTCTAAAGATCAGAAACCCATCGTGCCACCAAGACAGGAGGAGAGGCGTATGAATAGGGATGTTAACATTTCGGCAAAAGGGGGTGATGACCAAGATTGGAGATGGCTAGCGTTATCCCTGCGAGAATCAATTTCCCAAATCCAGACCTTGCAAAAGAAACTTTAAAGTTTCTGATTTTACGCAGAGGTGGAAAATTCTTTCATGGAACTCTAGGGGCCATTCAACATTAATGACCCCAAATGAAGTATGTACTAAATTTAAATCTATGGATGTAATCTGCATCCAAGAAACTTGGTTGAGTGCTCCGCTTCATTTGGATGGTTTTGAATGCCGATATCAATATGCAACAGGGCTCCGAGGTAGATCCTCTGGAGGCCTACTAACAGCAGTGAAAATAGCCAGTGGAACGCGTATACTGGAATCTCTAAATTTTGTAAGTGGTATCGTGGTGTCTATATTGGAATATAGGAATCTGAATTGTTTGACGGTTGTCTTGGTAATGAATATTTATTACAATCCACTTAAGAACGCAATGGAAATGTTTTTGCCATCAATTAATACTTGCCTTTTGAACATGCTGCTCAAATATAGAGGCCTTGAAATTATAATATTGGGTGACCTTAATTCGGAGATTAAACATGGCGTGGGAATGCTTAAGAGGATGGGCTCTATTTCAATTAGATCTATGGGTCTTTCGGGACCGATTGACGGTGCTCCTTTTTCCACCACACGTAAAAGTATGCAGGGGCACATTTGGTCTAAACTCTTTCTCTCCTGGGGACTCATTCATATGAACCCTGTTTTTGAAACCTCAGTAAATGATCATACATGGTCGAATGGCAGACAAAAATCAGTAATAGATCATATGTTTTTGTCAGAGCGCCTCGCAGCCTCTTGTGTTGATTTCTGTGTGGGTGAATCCTACACAAGTGATCATAGAACATTGGTGGCCAAATTGCATTGGAATTTCCCTAAACAAATCCAGGATTCCTTTCCAACTCCAATGACAGTGTCATGCAGTGGAAATAGGATTAGATGGCATGATGGTAACATAGAAAAACTTAACGCCACCTTTCTCTATGAATACGACTGTACAGCGCTTTCCACAAGACAAATACTACTCTCTGTCCCTTTTTTCAATGAATACGTAAAATGTCTAATTGACAGCTCCATAAAACCAAAAAAAAAAAAATCAGAACAACAAGACCACAACATGCACATATATATGATCCTATGGTAAGGGCAAAAAAAAAATGAAACCAATAGACAAATTAGAGCAATCCAAAAATCAAATCAACAGCAGGATATAAAGTTTAATGCAATTAGGTCTATCAAACAAGCAAAAAAAAAACTGGCTGAAATGCCACAAGATGTATATGGTGGAGAAAGACAACACAGCGATGGTAATTGCATTAAGGGATCCATCCGCCTGACATTTCTGGACCTTAATAAACTTGTTAGAAAAAACACAGGCTATGCAACAAACTGTGTGTGTGCAAGAGGATGTCTGGGTTTCTCATTTTTCCACCTTGTATGAAGGAAAGTTTGCAATGACAGACAGTATAGAAACAACTAAAATGGGAAACTGGCAATGCAATTTTGATGTAGAAGACATAGAAAAGCAAATCAAGGCTTCCAATACTTCAAAAGCTGCAGGACCAAATGGGCTTACTAATAGCACACTTAAGAAAAACCCAGAATTGTGGGCAAAGGCTATTTACATATTATTTTCGGATATTATGCTGACTCGCACTATTCCATCTTCCTGGAGGATTTCCTATATAGTCCCGATATATAAAAAAGGGGATAGAAGTTCCCCCCGTAATTATCGACCGATATCTATTATGGATGCGGACTCAAAAGTATTTGCAGGAATTGTCCTCCCGAAAATCGAGGAATGGATGCTTGAAAATAGGATACTCTGCATGCAACAATTTGGCTTCAGAAAAGGTATGGGCACGGAGATAGGGGGGCTAATTTTTACTCTTTTCTTAGAAAAGGCATGTAAGAAAGCCGCCACCCCCATATATTTAGCATCAATTGACCTTTCCCTTGCATTTGATAAGGTGGATCGATCAAGATTGTGGTCCAAGTTAACTTCAATGGGTATTCCTTCTGGACTCTTAACTATACTCATTAATGTACACGAAGACTCCTTAATCCAAATCTGACTAAATCTCTCAGGGGATCTGTCAGGGTCTATACAAACTAGCAATGGCTTGCGACAGGGCTGCTTGTTTGGACCCACTCTCTTTAATTTATATATAAGAGATGTGGATGGGCCCATAACGGCTGCCTCGCTTGTGGCTCCTAGGATCGAGGGTGGGAAACCTTCTTGGACAGCTTATGCAGATGACATACTTCTGATTGATTCTACTCCGGTGGGTCTCCAGCGGAAATTGCTGGCGTTCTCAACATATGTGGATGAGAATGGCCTGTCTATTAACGAGAAAAATCAGTTGTAATATCACTGACTAATCGGAAAAAGCTCCCCGTGTTTAAATGGAAGATAGAGGGATATCCATTACTAAAGGTTTGCTCACTGTGTTATCTGGGTTTCCCTATTTTCTGTGGCGCCTCTGTCCATATGTATTGGAATTACTACCTTGATAAAGTGGATAAACTTATTTATCAAATGCAAAAGGTTGCCATTAAATATTGTAAGTATGCAGTGACCCCGGTAATTAAGTTTTATAATCTTAAAGTCTTACCCAAATTGATATATGGTTTTGAAATTTTACCATTTCCGACACATAAATTAGCAGCCAAATTGGAAGCCAAAATTTGGCGGAAAATTCTGTGTTGTCTACCCAAGGGAGTCCCAATGTCAGCTATCCGTTTCGAGTTGGGTATTTTATCACTTGACAATAAAATTAAGTTGAAGAGACTAAATCTTTATCGGAATTTACTGCTTGCCAAAGAAAATACTTTATATGCATTGATTGGCTGTAGATTAAGAACTGGTTCTTTGACTTCAAAGTGGTTGGTGAACCTACAAACAGACTGTTTGAACTATCTTGACTCAGTTTGTTTATCATTGGAGCCCTTGATTATTAACCCACTGAGAGTTAAGGAAAAACTTCAATCCCTGAACTGGATGCAATCAATGGAACGGGTCAAGTCCTCCAGGATCTATAAGCAGATTATTTATGACGGAAAAAAAATGGGTATGCCGGAATCATACTTAGTTAAATTCCCTGATCCTAAAAGGAGAGCTGCATACATGCGATTTCGCTTTAATGTTCTGTTAACAGGGGAAATTTAGAAATCCGTTCAGGTACCAAACAGATGTCGCTTTTGCCACAGCAAAGAGTCTTCTGAAACATTGAAGCATCTGCTATTACACTGTCAGGCATTGGCAACTCAAAGACTTACAATATTTAGTAAATGTGTTCACGATGCTTCTAGAGTAGATATTGAAGATTTATGGTGGAATATGTTGTATGGTAAACTTAACACATTGAAATTGGCTATTGTGAAATTCCTGGCTGAAATTTTTAACTTGACTACAGCAAATTAATTTTCTTATTTTTTGTAAAAATTGTAAAATGGAAAAGTTATTTGAAAAGTTTTATTTTTATATGAATGTATGTAAATGTTATAAGTTTAAGTTAGGAATGGTATAATATTAGTTCGGTTGCCCTTTTGTGTTAAGAATGGGGTTTCCCTTTTCTTTTTAAAACTGTTTTAACGATTCTTGATTTTCACTGTTTTGTAAAAAAATGAAGTGTGTGTTCTTTTTTGTAAAGGTTTATATTTTGTAAACCAAAACACAAATAAAAATAAAATAAAAAAAGAGTCAGGATTCGTCTACAACTCTTCCAATATCTTCAGGCCAGTGAAGTAACTAGTCATCAACACGCCCCTGAGTGCTTTGCAGGATGGAGGGCTCATCCTTCAAGAATATAAGGTGAGATTGCTGAGAGGGCGCTTCAGAGGTGATTAGTGGGGAGGACAGTGGGGGTGCTATCACTTGAATCCACAAGTGGCTAAATCCATCTCTCCACTTGTAGGAGAATATTTCTACGGGCCAAGCAGACAAGATTAGGAGGGCAGATCCAGTCAGTCATCGCTGCACTACGCATCACGTGGGTGGAGGCCGCAGCAGTCCGGGTCCGACCGACGCCCCTGTGGGAGCCAGGTGAGCGTAACAGAACGAGAAGACAATCTACAAATCCCCATCCGGGCGTTCTGGAAACTTCAGAAACCGACCAACTATTGGGGGAATTTAGGGCGGAAGTGCACTCCGCTCGCCAAGAGACTAATGCCCTCAGAAGAGAACGAATTGTATCGAAGGAGCACACAGATGATCTCGCTAGACAACTGCTGCAAACTCAAGCTGGACAAGCACCCCTACCTGGTTTCGGGGGAAACCCAGCTCCTGTGTTATCGAGTAACACTGTGCAAATAAACCTACCAGGAAATATTCCATTAGCTCCACCCGAACGCTTTGCCGGAGATCCCAAAAGGTTCGCCGTGTTTATGAACCAATGCCGCTTGCACTTTTTATGCAGACCAGGAGCCTTCCCAAACGATCAAGCCAAGGTAGCCTTTGTATTATCATATCTCAGCGGCAGTGCAGCTGATTGGTCAATTCCACTAGTTACTCAGGATGACCCAATTCTTCGGGATTCTCAGGGCCAACCTATATCGCAACCTTCAATAGTTTGATAGTGGAAACCGGATGGCCTGAGGAAAAACTAATTACATTGTTTCATCGTGGACTTCGGGGAGAACTTAAAGACGTCTTGGCTCAAGTTGTGAACCCACCTCAGGATTGCGCAGAGTTTATAGACTTAATGGTCCAGCTGGATCATCGACTCCAGAATAGAAAGGCTGATCAAGCTAAGTTTGAAAATCGGGTATTGGTTAAATCCAACGTTGCCCCTAAAGGAACAGATGCATCAGAACCTATGCAAATCGGGGGGGGGGGTGTCAAAGGACCCTTAACTCAAAAGGAAAGGGAAAGAAGAAGACAAATGCAATTGTGTCTGTACTGTGGATTTTCTACGGGATTGCCCTATAAAACCACCCAAGGTGGTGGAAGGAGTTGCTGATAAAAGTCCAAAAGATAAAACAATAAGTGTCTAAACTTAAAGACACTCCCGTCCCCTGCACACCTTACAAGCTGAAATAAATCAGTCAAATTTCATAACATTTGCACTTTTATATATAGAAAGAATTGTCAATTTAGAACATAGGTAACAAAATATCTTCATAAAAGTACAGAAAAAAGCTATCAACTGACTTCCAATATGGCCAGCATGAAAAACAAATCAAACCAGACAAAGAAATAAGCTCCCAATTTTGAACTGCAGCTTCAAGCTCTACGCGTTTCGGGGACTATCCCCTTCTTCAGGAGCAAAAATATCTGCAAGTATAGATATATATACAATTAGAGGACATCTCACATATCATTAAAAGTTTGGACAAACTAAACACATTAAATAAAGAGAATACATTAAATAATTATGTACACATAAATCGAACCACAATTCTACATAGCATACACAAGTGGTTGTATATTCACAGTGGTACAACTGGTATGGCTCCAAATGTAAATCTCAAAATGCATTAAAACCTAAAACACTTATTCGTATGTACCTCACAGTGGGAATGTTGTCAAAGAAAATAGAGTCTCTGTCTGTGCATCTGTCTGTGCACGACGTACACAGAACCAGGATCCCTGCGAATACTCCTGCCGTCCTCAACAAGTGAAATGTGATTGCCGAACTCTGGAATACCAAAGTATATCTATCAGCTCCAATTACACGTAATTAAATCACCAAACCTTAATGACTAAACAACTAGTTCAAAAAACACCTATTACTCATTGGCAACTAATCTGTGCAGCTCAACGATCACCAAAATCCACAACCTTGTGCCACCACCTCATCTTTGTGCCAACACATCAACTTAACACAGAAAGTTAAAAAGCCCAAATCCTCAAAGAAAACCCAAAATTTAAATTGTGCAACTCTTCCAACATATATTATTTACCTAAGGCAAATCAATAGCCAATCCAATCCAAATTCAGGACTTCCAGTACTCCGCATCCAATGTAAAGCATCCTGCTGATTATAGATATGTATAATGCAACTAAAAAACAAACACAAAATATACCATTTACAAACTAACACCACCTTTCCAATACAAACATAAATAAATATAAACACATCCACACAGCTTAAACTTACTTCCAGAAGCGCACCTCTTCACCTCAGATTCAACGGCTCCTCTCCAATTTACACGTAACAGATCCCAACCCACAACACACTTCCTGGCTCATTTTATACTGTTTCCTGGTAGTCACATGATAAAGTCACGTGACCCGCCGGCACTGAATACTAAAAGAATGCACAAAACTCCCTGCAACCTGCCAAATACACAGCTAATGCTAACTAAGCACACAGGTACTGAGTGAGTAAATCAAACAAAATAAAAAAGACACCAAAGATAAATGTGTGTGTAGTTAAAAAGGAGATAGACATAGAAGAAAGACTGCATTTTTGAAAAAATAAAAAAATAATAAATAAGTGCCTTAAAACTATTGCTGTCCATCAACCATACTTAACTACGCGGCAAATTCAGAAATAACCAAGTAAACTAGTTATGTACTAAAGATAAATGTGTATGTACTTAAAAAGAAGATAGACATAGAAGAAAGACTACATTTTTGAAAAAATTGAAAAAATAATGAATAAGTGCCTTAAAACAATTGCTGTCCATCAACCATACCTAACTACGCAGCAAGTTCAGAAATAACCAAGTAAACTAGTTATGTACTAATTACCCAAACCCAATAACTACTATTCCATACACCTCTAATGGAACAACCAGTATGTAACACCCGGAAAACACAAATCCCTCCATGTGACCTCAAACTCATATCAATTTATGCATTATGAACTACGCGGCAAATTCAGAAATAACCAAGTAACCTAGTTATGTACTCATTAAACAAATCCAATAACTACTCTTCCATACACCTCTAATGGAACAACCAGTATGTAACACCCGGAAAACACAAATCACTCCATGTGACCTCAAACACATATGAATTTATGCATTATGAACGACTTAAACCATTCACCAACCATACCTCGACACCTACACAAAACAATTCAAAGAGAACTCTTCATTGAGCCCTCTTGGAGATAAAGTCCCCAAGAGGTCAATCCAAAACATCTCTCTCTGGGCTAATATTCTCAAAAAGTCACCTCCTCTGGGTGGTTTCTTCACCACTTCCAAAACATTAAACCTCAATTGTGCAATAGTATGTCTAGACATATTAAAATGCCTAGCAACTGAAGATTTCTCATTTTTACACCGTATTTGAGATTTATGTTCAGTCCATCTTTCACGTGCGGATCTGGCTGTCTGTCCAATATACATTAATCCACACGGGCACTTAATGCTGTAAATCACCCCTGTGGATCTGCATGTGGCAAAATCTCTAAGAGTGATTTTTTTGCCCGTCTGCGGGTGAAGAATGTATTCTCCTTTAGCCACATTGTTACAATGACTACACGACAAACAAGGAAATGTTCCCTTTTTTCAAAAATGTAGTCTTTCTTCTATGTCTATCTTCTTTTTAAGTACATACACATTTATCTTTAGTACATAACTAGTTTACTTGGTTATTTCTGAATTTGCCGCGTAGTTAAGTATGGTTGATGGACAGCAATAGTTTTAAGGCACTTATTTATTATTTTTTTATTTTTTCAAAAATGCAGTCTTTCTTCTATGTCTATCTCCTTTTTAACTACACACACAGTTATCACACACAGTTATCTTTGGTGTCTTTTTTATTTTGTTTGATTTACTCACTCAGTACCTGTGTGCTTAGTTAGCATTAGCTGTGTATTTGGCAGGTTGCAGGGAGTTTTGTGCATTCTTTTAGTATTCAGTGCCGGCGGGTCACGTGACTTTATCATGTGACTACCAGGAAACAGTATAAAATGAGCCAGGAAGTGTGTTGTGGGTTGGGATCTGTTACGTGTAAATTGGAGAGGAGCCGTTGAATCTGAGGTGAAGAGGTGCGCTTCTGGAAGTAAGTTTAAGCTGTGTGGATGTGTTTATATTTATTTATGTTTGTATTGGAAAGGTGGTGTTAGTTTGTAAATGGTATATTTTGTGTTTGTTTTTTAGTTGCATTATACATATCTATAATCAGCAGGATGCTTTACATTGGATGCGGAGTACTGGAAGTCCTGAATTTGGATTGGATTGGCTATTGATTTGCCTTAGGTAAATAATATATGTTGGAAGAGTTGCACAATTTAAATTTTGGGTTTTCTTTGAGGATTTGGGCTTTTTAACTTTCTGTGTTAAGTTGATGTGTTGGCACAAAGATGAGGTGGTGGCACAAGGTTGTGGATTTTGGTGATCGTTGAGCTGCACAGATTAGTTGCCAATAAGTAATAGGTGTTTTTTGAACTAGTTGTTTAGTCATTAAGGTTTGGTGATTTAATTACGTGTAATTGGAGCTGATAGATATACTTTGGTATTCCAGAGTTCGGCAATCACATTTCACTTGTTGAGGACGGCAGGAGTATTCGCAGGGATCCTGGTTCTGTGTACGTCGTGCACAGACAGATGCACAGACAGAGACTCTATTTTCTTTGACAACATTCCCACTGTGAGGTACATACGAATAAGTGTTTTAGGTTTTAATGCATTTTGAGATTTACATTTGGAGCCATACCAGTTGTACCACTGTGAATATACAACCACTTGTGTATGCTATGTAGAATTGTGGTTCGATTTATGTGGACATAATTATTTAATGTATTCTCTTTATTTAATGTGTTTAGTTTGTCCAAACTTTTAATGATATGTGAGATGTCCTCTAATTGTATATATATCTATACTTGCAGATATTTTTGCTCCTGAAGAAGGGGATAGTCCCCGAAACGCGTAGAGCTTGAAGCTGCAGTTCAAAATTGGGAGCTTATTTCTTTGTCTGGTTTGATTTGTTTTTCATGCTGGCCATATTGGAAGTCAGTTGATAGCTTTTTTCTGTACTTTTATGAAGATATTTTGTTACCTATGTTCTAAATTGACAATTCTTTCTATATATAAAAGTGCAAATGTTATGAAATTTGACTGATTTATTTCAGCTTGTAAGGTGAGCAGGGGACGGGAGTGTCTTTAAGTTTAGACACTTTTTGTTTTATGTTTAACACATGCTCCAGTGTCAGGGCGTGTATTCCTCCCCAGCACCCAGAATTGTAATAAAATCTCTCTAAATAGTTATTTAGTTTTTGAGTAATTAGGTGTGCTCTGATAGATACTTCTTTTTTTAAAAGTCCAAAAGAGCCCGATTCGGAAAACGACCACGCCCGACAAGCGTAGAGGTCTACTTGCCGAGCTTAAAGAAGGACACTCAGACCTCGAATCTGATCATACCAATGGTCCTAATTGATCCTAGACAACCCGCACGTATGCATGCAGTAAGGGCATACATTGATAGCAGGGCCGTAGGGAACTATATGGACCACGAATTGGCTTCCAGGATGAATCTACCTCTATGCCGAAAAACCACCTCAGATGTCATCACCACAGTTGATGGAACTGAAATAGCCTCTGGGCCTGTAACTCATTCCACTGCAGAGATGACACTATTGGGTCAGGATGGGCATCGAGAGACTATTGTGTTTGATCTAATCAAAGCCCCACAGTTCCAAATAATACTGGGGATACCTTGGTTGGAAACACATAATCCTTGTATTGATAGGCGAGAGAAGAGAATAACCTTCCCGGATTGTGCACAAACCTGTTACCCAAAGAAAAATCAGAACGCAGGCCTGGCCACAGTAACCACAGCAGTCATGCAACTACCTCCAGAATACCAATAATTCAAGGATGTCTTCCAAAAGGAACAGGCAAACACCTTACCTCCTCATAGATCGTACGATTGTCAAATTGATCTCCTACCCGGTGCACAACCCCCCCTTGTAGCAGGATCTATGTCCTTACGGAACCTGAGAACCTTCACCTACGACAATACTTAGACCAGTACCTTGCCAATGGCTTTATTCGCCCTTCCAAGTCTCCTGTATCCTCAGCTTTGTTCTGCGTGCCAAAAAAGGAAGGTGACCTTAGAATGTGCATAGACTACTGTGCACTAAATCAGATTATGGTTAAAAACCAGTACCCATTGCCTCTGATCCCCGAATTACTAGACCAAGTAAAGGATGCTTGTATCTACACTAAGTTAGATCTCGGAGGGGCATATCATCTGGTACGTGTAAAGAAAGGCGACAAATGGAAGACGGCCTTTCGCACCAAGTACGGTTTATTCGAGTATCAGGTGATGCCCTTCGGGTTGTGCAATGCACCAGCAGCCTTCCAGTATTTTATGAACGATGTCTTTCGTGAACTCATTGACATCTGTGTTCTCGTATACATAGACGATATCCTTGTGTACTCCTCCTCAGAATAAGACCATGTTAAGCACGTACGTGCAGTCCTTGAGAAACTACACCAGCACAGGTTATATGCAAAATCGGAAAAATGTGTTTTTCATGTTACGGAAGTTGAATTCCTTGGATTTATCTGGACTCCAAAAGGAGTCCGAATGGACTCGCAAAAGGTGGACGCAATTCTCAAGTGGCCATCACCTAGTTCAGTTAAAGGGGTGCAAAGCATGCTCGGATTTGCCAATTTCTACCGCAGATTCATTCCAGAATTCTCACATCCCATCACTTTTGCGAAAGAACAAACGTTTCTTGTGGACCGAAGAGGCTGAAAAGACCTTCAAAGAGCTGAAAGCGAAATTCACGTCTGCGCCTGTCTTAAAGCATCCACGCCCAGGGCTTCCATACATAGTGGAAACTGATGCATCCAGTTTAGCCATGGGAGCTGTCCTATCCCAGAAGGATCCTGAAATTGGTCAGCTTCACCCAGTGGCATTTTGGTCCAGAAAGTTCTCGGCACCCGAGTTGAACTATGCGGTTACCGATAAAGAGTTATTAGCCATCAAATCCGCCTTTAAGGCTTGGCGACACTATCTTCTTGGTGCCAGGCATACCATTACTGTAATCACTGATCACCGGAACTTGCACTATCTAAAAGCAGCCAAAGCCCAATCATCGCGCCAACTTCGATAGGCATTGTTCTTTGCCGAATTCGATTTTGTTATCACTTATCGACCAGGCTGTAAAAATGGCAAGGCAGATGCCTTATCCTGAATAGGAATGGAAGAAGCATATGCGAACCCAGAGCCGGTGCCTATAATTTCTGAACAAAGAATTCTTGGCATAACTACTTTACAGACACTAGAAGAAATTCATTTAAAACTCCAACAACTCTTCAATCCAGCAGCCCTGCAGGACTGGGTAAAGAAAGGCCCGGATTACTCAGTCATCAATGACCTACCCTATTATCAAGGACGAATATTTATACCACACAAGAAATTACAGGAACTTGTCATCTCCAATTATCATGATACCCTAATGGAAGGTCACCCAGGTGTCGCAAAAATCGAAGCCAAAATTAAGAGACAATTCTGGTGGCCCACCTGGCGAAAAGATATAAAGTCATTTGCGATGTCTTGCGGCATTTGCGCCCAAAACAAGAGTCAGAAGAAAAAACCAGCTGGCCTTTTACAACCTTTGGATATTCCACCTACACCATGGCACACCTTATCTTTAGACTTTATTACTGATCTACCTCCATGTAATGGATTTAAACACCATTCTAGTTATCGTGGATCTTTTTTCCAAGATGGTCCACTTTATTCCTTTGAAGGGATTACCTTCTGCTTCAGTCATGGCCAAGGAGTTCCTCGAAAACCTTGTTCGAATACACAGGTTTCCTTCTGTATTGGTCTCTGACCGAGGTAGTCAATTAATTTCACATTTTTGGAAGAAATGTTGCCAATTGGTGCAAATCGACGTAAGGTTATCAACCAGTCACCATCCCCAGACCGATGGTCAGACGGAGAGGACCAACCAGACCATTGAACAGTACCTTCGTTGCATGCTTCACCAGACCGAAAGTAATTGGAAAAATATTTTATGGATTTCTGAATATGCATACAATAACTCTGTACATTCAGGAACCGGACAAAGCCCCTTTTATACCATATATGGACACCACCCTCGAACCTCAGAACTCAATTCGCCTCAGCACTTAGAAATGCCTGCAGTTAGTCATTTACATTCTACTATTACACAAGCCTTCAAGGAAGCGACAGAACATTTGAAGCAAGCAAAAGAGAAATACAAGAAGAATGCTGATCTACATAAAAGTGAAACTCCACAGTACCAAATTGGAGATCAGGTTTGGCTAGCTACAAAACACATACCTCTGAAAGGAACTCAGACTTTTAATCCTAGATATTTGGGACCTTACACCATTAAGGCCATTATCAACCCGGTGGCCGTCAAACTGGAATTACCCTCCAATATGCGAATTCATCCCGCCTTTCAGGTTTCACTTTTAAAACCAGTTCAACCAGGAACAAGATTAACCAAACCACCAGATCCTATCTTGATAGATGGAGAACCTGAATTCGAGGTGAAAAACATCCTGGACTCCAAGGTGGTTAAATCTAAACTTTTTTACTTAATCGATTGGAAAGGTTACGGGCCACAGGAAAGGTCATGGGAGACTAGTGACCACGTTCATGCACCACGATTAGTGAAGAGATTCCATCGGGCCTTCCCAGACAAACCAGGACCAAGGGGAGGAACGACTTTAGGAGGGGCCTTGAGGGGGAGTGCTGTCATGATGCATACCCCCGGGCATCCAGACCACGTCCATCAGCCCCAGGAGCAGGCATCATGTCGCCTTGAGAAAACCCAGCAACCCCTGCTAGGGGCTGTCTGGGTTCAGTCCTGGCGCCTACGGCGCCAGGCTCATATGGGACATCAGTACTGGCGCCATAGGCGCCAGTCTCATAGGTGCACACTTACCTGATGCAGACCATGCTGCAAGAAGATCCAAGCCCATGTGAGGCCTGGAAGGGACTACTTTACCTTAGGGACTATTTTGTTACTCTGTAATGTGGTCGGGGAGGAATACCTACCTGGGACTACTTTGAAGGGTTTTTAAACCATGTCCGAAGAGCAGCACACGTTTCGCGTTATTCTGCATCCAGCAGCATAACGCTCACCGTGCCAGTAGCAGCATCCAGCCTTCTGCCACGCCCGCCTCGAACCTGGAGCACCTAGAAAGAAGGAAAGAAGCAAAGGTTAGAACAAGAGTATTACCTGATTTCTTACCTGATTCCGGATTCATCGCATCTTCAAACCAGCGGAAAGACTTTGTTTTAAACGCGTCGCATCGCCAGCAGCAGCGCCGCGCCATACTCACCGTTCCACGCAGCATCTCGTCGATCCGGCGCCATTTCCATCTTTACATCGCCGAATCCCGGCACCTAAGGGGGACAAGAAACAACAAGGTGAGCAGAGAGAACAGACAGAGACAATCTCTTTAGCTGCCATATGCTTACCTGATTTTACCACCAAAGGTATAATTCATCAGCACGCCACATCCTCTTATGCCGCACCTGTAAGATAAGGAGAAAGCAGCAAGTTTATCCCTTGGCATTAATTACCCGACAGTGTTGGGTAACAGACTTTTACCGGTGCACTTTCAGCTGTCAATCTTCTTATTGGGTCAAAGCTGCAAGATAAAAGGAATTGGACAGGAGTGAATTCCAGACATTTTGAACTCTTACGAACTATATACTTACGGCTCTTCGCCAGGACCTTTTGGAGTCAGGATTCGTCTACAACTCTTCCAATATCTTCAGGCCAGTGAAGTAACTGGTCATCAACGCGCCCCTGCGTGCTTCGCAGGATGGAGGGCTCATCCTTCAAGAATATAAGGTGAGATTGCCGAGAGGGCGCTTCAGAGGTGATTAGTGGGGAGGACAGTGGGGGTGCCATCACTTGAATCCACAAGTGGCTAAATCCATCTCTCCACTTGTAGGAGAATATTTCTACGGGCCAAGCAGACAAGATTAGGAGGGCAGATCCAGTCAGTCATCGCTGCACTACGCATCACGTGGGTGGAGGCCGCAGCAGTCCGGGTCCGACCGACGCCCCTGTGGGAGTCAGGTGAGCGTAACAGATATTCCAGGTCACTGCTGGAAGGTCTATGCTTCTTTGCAAAGTTTTTATTTACTGCAGATGCAGTTTTCGTGGTCTCCCAATTAGCAAAGACTTTTTTCTGTAGTGCCATATGGAAAGTTAAAATTGGGTCCGAGGACCACGTTCCAAGACAGTCATATCATCTTGTTCGAATGATGGGGGAGCCTACTCCATCGCATAAGTGTATTGACCTTTCCCCATAAGTTTTCTGTAGGATGAGTCAGCATGCTCAGAGGGGTCAGGCCTGCCACTCTAATTCTGGTGAGGTATCCAAGCCACTAGCTGACTGCAGATTATAGTACAAATCTCTTAGCCTGGATTTGTCAGAACTAATGTCCTCTGGCACATTGGGGGTGCCAAACTGTAGACCAAACGGTGGTGCATCATCATCAGAGGGTTGGTCGTCCTCATAAATGGCTGAAAGCGACTTAAAATAGTCTCTTTGGCAAAGGCTTGTAAACCTTTTCTTGCACTATCAACTGCTTTGACAATGTCGTAAGTAGTCAATGTGGGCTTCATAACTGGTGTCGTTTTAGCCAATGTCGACCTCTGTTTTGGTGTGGACGGCTCCAGTTCTTGACAGAGCCACAGTTGGACTCGAAGCTCTCCACGATTTTCCGTCCGATCGAGAATGTTCTCGATGCGACTGTGGCTTTAAGCTCTGCTTTGAAGTTTTAGACTTCGACTTCCCCTTGTCATCCTTACGCGGAGCGACTGGGGCATGGCTCTTTTGCTTTTCACTCGAGGAGGTTGAGGTCGCTTTCTTGAAGATTTGCATCATATCACTACGAAATACGTCCCACTTTGCAGGGGAATCAGATTTCGTAGAACACAGATTACCTCCATGGAGGTGACCCATTGCGTCTTTTCTTGCCCTTCTTGAAGGAAGACGAAGGGTGACGCAATTGACTCCTCGATCAGGACCTTTTTTACTTTTTGCGTCGCGAAGAATTCCTCGACTCAGTCTCTCTCTTTGAAGGTGACTTTGAAGCTATCCTCCCCACCGCCAGTTTACCTCTATGCTCCCCGAGAGCCTTTTCTTTCATTGCCTGACAGGATCTGCAGTCGGTGGTACGATGCCCAGAACTCAGACATCACAGGCAGGCGCCATGAGGATCTGTAAATCGACATTTCCGACCTGCAGTCCTGGTATTTTTTTTAAACCCGACTTGGGCGTCGAAGAAGCCATTTGCTTAACGAAAATTTCACTGAAGCGCGCCGTAATTCACTAGAGCATTAGCTCGGAAAAACAGAACTGAAGCTAACAGGCGCTGCATGCGCTATTAATGCGGATGATGACGTCGACCGGAGGTCCTCGAGGGACATCGACTTGACACTGCATACAGCACCCTCTGCCGAAAAAGAATTCCAAAGCCACAAAGCTGGAGAAACATTCATCATAAGATGAAGAAAATGTAGGAGTACACAATCCATTCGAAATTATGTTCTGTTGGCAGCTTCAGTTTGGTTTGTACCGTCTGCAGAGCTTAGGTCCTATTTTCGAGTGAGCGATTCCCATGTGCTGCTGTGCACGGTTATGTGTTGTGTGTATGTTGTTGCAGTGTGGTGAATGACGTGCGGTTTGCTGTGCATAGATGTGGTCGTCTGAGTTTCTGTAGGAGAAGAATTTGCAGAATAATTTGGTTTCTTACCCCTTTGCTTTGGTTTCTGTGGTCGGCATCGATGACCATCCTGCGTGCTTGGATATTGTTTGGCATCCTAGTCGGCAGGTTTTTTTTAAATTATCTTCAGTAGAAGTCTAGCAGTATGTGGACAGGGTCGTGGAGGTGTCCCCTCCTCCCTAGGGTTAGAGATAGTTAGGTAAGGAAGGTTATGGGTCTCTCCCCGCCTACTGTGTTATTCCTCTGTAAACCTGGCCCTGTGTGTGCATGAGAGGTCCAAAATATCCTCCCAACGCCCACCAGTTGGGGATGGTTAGGCAATGGATTGTAGGTCCCTCCCTGGGCTTCCTGTTTCTGACAGAATGTATAATTCCTGCGTGTTCCCTTCTTATTCTGGGGTAAAGAGGCATGTTTTTAGTCGTTTTCTGAATTCCAGATGATTCCTTTTATTGCGTATGTTTTTTGCTAGGGAATTCCATGCTTTAGTAGCCAGATTTGAGAAGGATGCTCCTCCGAATTTTCTTTTATTGTATGGTTTTGGTTCTAGGCGAATGTCGTAGCTTGATCGGAGTGGTCTTGCTGGATGATAGATGGTTATTTTCTTCTTCAGGAACTCTGCTCCTCTGCTGTGGATTGCTCTGTGCGTTACACACATTGTTTTGAACCTTATTCGCTGTTTTATCGGTAGCCAGTGTAGTATTTTCAGTGCTGGGCTAAATTCTCTTCCTGGTAGTTTGAGCAGGAGACTGGGCATTGCGTTTTGGATACGCTGAAGTTTCTTTAATAGACATTCTGGCATTCCTAGGTATAGGCTGTTGTCATAGTCTACTCTGGACATGAGCGCGATGATGGTGAGTGTTTTGTGGGTGAAGGAGAGGAACGGTAGGACTTTCTAGATTATAGCATTTACTTGTGGCTCAAGTGTTAGTTCGCTGTCCATCAGGACTCGGAGGTTCTTTACTGTTGTTGATGGTAGGTGCTGTTCCTAGTTCCGTTGGCCAAGGGATACAGTGGTGGTTTTTGGATATAACCATTATTTCTGTTTTGCCAGGGTTGAGTTTGAGGTTATGTTCATCCAGCCATAGAGCTCTTGTATGCATTCTTGCAGATTTGTGTTTTCTTACTTTGTAGATGTGTGTCATCAGCGTAGATGTGGCATGTGAAGCCATGTCTTCAAATGAACTTGACTGGTGGAGCCAGGTATATGTTGAAGAGCAGCAGAGATAGAGAGGATCCTTGTGGTACTCCAAAGGAGGATTCTCTTGGGGTGGATTTGAAGGGTTTGATCCAGACGGTTTCTGTTCTATCTGTTAGGAAAGATTTAATCCAGCGTAAGGCTAGGTCAGCGATTCCTATTTTCTCCAATCTCCTCATGAGGATGTCATGGTTGACTGTCAAATGCTGTTGAGAAATCCAGAAGTATTAGAGCTGTGCATGTGTCTGAGTCTGCATTAGCCTTCAGGTCGTCCCAGATTGAGAGCAGTGCTGCTGCTGTTCCTCTCATCGGTCTGAAGTCTACTTGTGCCTGGTCCAGCAGAAGGTGTTCTTCTATGTAATCTTGTATTTTTCTATATACGTAGGTTTCGAGCAGTTTCGATGGATAGGGTATGTTTGAGAAGAGTTTGTAGTTGTCAAGGTCTTCCACGCTGCCAGCTGCGTCTTCGAGGAGCGGCTTCATGTATGCCAATTAAATTATGAAATAAGTTATTTAATATCAAACAGCAACAGAATGACTCTTTTATGAAAGGAAACACACCATTTCATATAAAAGAGTTGCATTCAACTACATGAAATGGTTTTATTTAGAACATTGCTTTTCCGTCAGATTTTGTAAACTTTTATTTTTTTTCTGTTCACAACGTTCTCCTTGTGACATTTCTGGTAGCAGCTACTTGTGGCTGTCATATTCCTGAATCATACTCCCCAGTGGAGTGTTCGAACGTAAGAGACGTTGCACCTCAGTCATCCACAACAGATTCACATCCGAGGACAGGAATCGGAACAGGCAGAATTCTTTCCCCGAAGATGGACTTTTAGTCCAAAATGCATTGGACTCGGTTGTTTATTTTCTGTCTGTTTTGCCAAAATTTGAAAATTTTGTTTTGTTATTCACATTTTATTAAGCATATTAGTTAACAATAGTTCATTGATAACGAAACATCATACTACAGAACACTGTACAAATAGAAATTCTGTCCATTTACATATCTTCATTAAAAGTTGAATGACAATCAAACTTGCTGATCGAACCTAAACACATTTCAAAGGCATTGCCACCCCTTAGATTACCACTGTTACAAACAATACAGAAGCACCCAGTTCGCCGTAACTTAAACAATAACAATAAAGTGAAGGACCGCAAATCTTGATGTTTGTGATGCACCCCCAGATAATAATGCAGGCGAACAAGCTGAATAAAGGAACCTCATAACTCCAAATATCTTGGCATCTCAGCCTTTGGAGAGGCCTCAGTTTTATACATTACGACCACAAACCACAGACTCGACCAAGATTCCCTTTGCAATCGCAGTTTTTCAATTCCGAGCCATTGTGACCCTGGCTGATGCTAGGAGGCGAGTGAGCAATTTATTACCCTTTGCTGTGAATTCATATTGACCCTTTGATCTTCATTACCCAATAAAACCACCAGTGGATCCAATGGGAAATCTACGCCCTGATATCAGTGTAATTTGGGCAAGCACCTCCTACCAGTACAGTTCAATAAGAGCACATCTCCAACATGTGGAAGGAATCGCCAAATTGATCTCATGAAGGTGATCCGGGGTGAGATACCAGTGATAGAATATTTTATAACTGTTCTCCATAAATTGAACACAGTTGGATGACTGCAGCTCTAGACCAAACGTTATACCATGACATCTCGTCAATCGAGAAACCTAGATCCTCCTCCAATCGTACAATGTATGTATGAGACTTAAATCGGCTTGTGTTAAGAATGTTGCAAAGCGAAGAAATCTTCATAGCCTGGGGATCCCCCCAAAATGAGTATTCCAAAGGCGTGGTTTCCCTCATTGCCTGTCTAGATCCTCCAGTGTTAGAAACCCAATCCTGAAGCTGTATAAAGCCATATCCATCAATGTCCTCAATTAAAAATGCCTGTTTGCAATCTTCAAAAGACAATGGGTTCCCTCTGTCAAATAATTGGCCCAATTGCTGCAATCCTCCTTCCCTCCATCCAACCAATGTAGGAACTGGCATAAAGCCTCAGAGGACACTCTGGATTTTTCCAGAGCGGAGTCAGAGGAGATGGGAAAGTTGTAGTGGTGCTTTTCTTTACTGCTCCATCCCAGTAGAACAACATAGCCTTAGTTGAAGGAAGCAACTAAGCAGCTCTGCGTCAAACTTAAGGCAAAGGAGCACCCAACCCCGATTGTTCAAGGTCATTCCAATCTCTCCACCCCACCCCCCGCACGGCCCATATACATTTAAATACCTGTGTCTGGAGATCCTGCATTACTTTCTTTGGAACCAAAATTGGGAAGGCCTGTAACACCTTGGCAGCAGAGTCATTTTTACTACTGCCACCCTCTTCAGCCATTAAATTTCATCTTTGCCCCAGTGCAAATCTTCTTTAAGAGTCAGTAGTAGCACCATTGAAAAAAGAAAAGCCGCCTCTAACCTAGTAACTATGTTAGGACGTTCCGATAGGTTAAGTATGTGAGATTTAGTAGAATTCATTTTAAATCCCCGACGGTTTGCGAAAGAATCTAACAGGGATACTATATTAGTTAATGTGACGATAGAGTCCTGCATACAAAAAAAAAAAATGATCAGCAGCATATAATGCTACTTTATGATGGTAGTGAGCCATGTCTATTCTCCAAATAAGCACCGGTGAGCAGACTATGTGCCAGTGATTCAATTGATAAAGCAAATAGTAAAGGTGATAATGGGCATCCTTGGTGAGCCCCTCTAGATAAAGGTAGTGGATTAGAAAATATCCTGTTCAATACTTGTGGTAGAGTGGACAAGATTAGCTAACGCTCGTTTAATAAAGGTGTGCCCAAAACCAAACCCTGTAGTACCTCAGAAAGATAGCCCCAGACGATCCTGTCAAACTCTTTTTCAGCATAGTGCTAACGATTCGATCTTTTGCCACGCAAATTCAATCACATCAATGGCCCTTCATATATTATCTTGAGCCGGTCTACTTTGAATAAACTGTGTCTGATCCGTCAATATAATACTCTGAAGAATACCCGCTAACGTGGTGGCCAACATTTTTGAGTAAATACGGGTATCATTGTTAAGGACTGCAATTGGCCTACAAGATTCACATCTAGTTGTATCTTTCCCTGATTTTCCCAAAAGTGTCAACATGAATTTCGACAGTTTCGCAGAAATATCTGGTATCACAATCAGTCACGAAAAGTCTTGTTTGTTCCCACTTGCTGGCCTGACTAAAATAAAGAACTGCTACCCACCCGAACAGTAAAATGGAACACTGACACATTTCGATACTTGGGGATAGATCTATACCATGACCCTGCTGCTGAGCATAAATACAACACACCAGTGCTAGATGGCGTACATTAACTTTTGGGTACGTCTGCCGCTGTCACAAATGGGCAGGGCAGCGTTGCTGAAAATGGTGATATTGCCCACACTGTTAAATTACTTTGTGAATATTCCATATAATATATCGAAGTGCATCTTCAGCATGCTAGACACAGAGTGCAGATGACTTTTATGGCAGAACACATGATGTAGGGTGGTCTTAAACAGACTCCAAAGAGCTTATGAAGAGGGATGGGTCAGAGTCCCGTATTTTGAACTCCATTTCCTGACAAGCCAGCAACAGTTTGTGGCAGGTTGGCTGGCGGACAAACCGACACATCCCTACTTCAACCAGCAATAAAGCGGTTTTATTTAAAGGAGATTCTATTGTCCATTTAGGACAACAACCATATTTGGCGACGTTGGGCATAAAGCTGTGGGACAGCCCTGCAAGAAACTAGGGGTCAAGGACCCTGTTTCCTCACAGATTCCCCTGGCTGCGGTGCAGTCAGATGAATGGCAATTACGATCTGGTATACGCAGATACTGGGAGCCGTTGGGGGTTGTCATGATAGACCACCTTTTGCTAGATGACCCATTGACTTCCATACACTGAAGGAACGCACAGGCATACATGAGGGACAGTTCTTACTACACCAAACCATAACACATGAACTAAAACTACAATGGCCAACATTTTGCGGAAAGGCAGCCACGCACATTGTGGTGGACACTGTTTTTGACATTTCGGAAGGGGGCCTTCAGTGTACAGACTTTACGATCTATTCCTCTCTAATTACTCCTCCAATACATTGAAAGTACCACACAAACGGGAGACAGACTTGCATAAGCCCTTTACTCTCTGCCCTTCCGCGCCATTGATCAGGTATCATAAACAAGTATCCAGAAATGCCAAACTGCAACTGATACAACTTAATATAACAGACAGAGCTTACTTAATGCCTCATAAAATCTCAAGATTTAAAAGGTGCAGGCAAACAACACTGCCCCAGATGTGACTTAGAGAATGCTGGGATATTGCATATGTTTTGGGCTTGTTCGGAAATACAGCAATACTGGGGGGAAATCATGAGCAGAAGGTTTAGGAGAGATCTAATCCTGAATTTGCAATCCCCTGCAGCCTGCCTGTTGGGAATTTTCCCACGCTTGAAGAATGGACGATACATAAGCAGAATGAAGGACCTAGCCTAGGTGTTAGAAAAGCGTAGGATAAAAATAAACTGGAGATCCCCGAAAGGCCCTGCGGTAGAGATGTGGTGGAGAGATTTACAGAAATGGACACTGGCAGAAACGACGGTGTGGCAAAAAGCGGCTAGCCGGGTCTTAAACAAACTTAGTGACGATATTATGTCTTGGAATGCACTAACACAATCTTTGTTTGCACCCACGATCTCAGAATCTGAGCGTTCTGATTGTGTCTAAAACAATTCATCAATGTGCTTACAAACAGAACATAATGACTAAACAGCGAGAAGACCGGTAGTATGGACTAAAAGGCTTGTTTGAAGGGTGTGGGGGGTAACGTACTGGGGGCACAACAGGCACCTATAAGGCGGGATACCACCTTAGGAGATCCAAAACTATATATAACATGATAGGTCATACTGTGTATGTTATGGTTTGGTTTGTTTTGCTATTTATGGTTTGAAAAAAATCAAATAAAAATGGTCCCCACTCCCTCTACTGTAAAGGCCGAAGCCGGAAGATCAAGGCTACTGACAGTTGTCGAAAAATCAGTCAAAGACTCGGAGGGCAACAAGCAGGAACAGTCAAAGAAATTGTCAAAAAGGATGCGAAGATGAATAGAAACAGCAATCAATCTCTTTAACACGAGCTCCGCACGAAAGCGACCGTCCAGAATGGTGGAAAAAAATTATCTGGGGGGAGCTTGACGCACGAAGGCTCATGGGTACACTGCACGCCTCGATAGGGACAGCGTAACAGGCACGCACAAGTCGACGTCCCTTCAAGACCTTTGAATAAAAGATACAATACTCCATGATTATGCCAGACTATATGCACAGCATGTGATTCTAAGTAGATTCACACAAACAAGGTTTTCTGTTGCTCACGTTAAGTTGTTAGGTAGAATTTACATTTTTGTGCCAATTCCCTTTTAACTTAGAGACCCCCAGCTCTTTGGCTGGACTTTTAATTTTTATCCTGGAGCGAGAGACCTTTTTCTCACTCTCTCAAGTATTTTTCTCCGATTTGGACTCTGTTTTTCTTTTGGTTTAGGAGTCTGACAAACTCCATAGGCATAATCCTCTTGTATTGTGATACTCAGCACCTTCAGTGCAGTGTCACATAGAAGTCATTTGGATTTCTGTTAAGGTTTAACCTCTTTAATGCCAAGGACGAGCTATCTCGTCCTTGGGATTACCTCCCTGTTGCCAAGGACGAGATACTTCGTCCTTTCAGGCACAAAACTGTAATCCAACCCCCCCCGGCTATGTGAGGGGGAGGTCCCCCTTCACTGCCCGGGAGTTGGATTACCTTCAATTTCACGTCGGCGTGCGTGACGCACGCCGACATGAAATTGAAAGTAAATTCACTGCGGCAGCCATTTTCGGCTGCCGCGGTGAAGAGAGAAGGTAAGAGCCCCTCTCCCTCGATCTCCAGCTGTATTTCAAGCCGGAGATCGAGGCAGGTATCGTTGGAAAGGGGAGATCCTCCTTTTTCCAACGATACCTTGTGTGACAGCATTGCTGCCCGCGGATCGGGCGCAGAGCTCGAGCCGCGGGCAGCAATGCGCACTAGACCACCAGGGATCTGTTTTGGGAGCGGGGGAGGGGGCTGCTTACTAGGTAAGCAGCCCCCTCTTCTCCAAGCCACCAAAGCATGGCGCCACGTCTGTGGAGACCCCTGAGGGCAGAGATCATCTGCCCCAGGGGTGACATTTTTTTAGAAGCATTGCTGGTCACGGATCGGCGCAGAACGCTCCATCCGTGACCAGCAATGGCCACTAGACACCAGGGATTCGTTTGTGACATGGGGGGGTGGAGGGCTGCTTACAGTAAGCAGCCCTCTCCCCCCCATCCCCCCAGCCCCCAAAGCATGGGGGCACATATCTAATCAACCCTGGGGGCAGATGGCTGATCATCTGCCCCCAGAGAAGGGGGCAAAATAAAAAACTAAAGCACAAAAACAAAAAGGGAATTTTGGGTGGGAGTGGGGCCACTTGCCACCAGGGATATATTTTACAGAAAAGGAGGGTGGCTCTCTCCCCCTCACCCCAAGCGGAAATGGGGCCACCCCTTGTAGCCCTCCCTGGGGGCAGATGTCTGCTCCTAGGAAGGGGCATCTGCCCCCAGGGAGGGCTGAATGAGATGCCCCCCCCCCATGTATTTGGTGTGGGGGGGTAGAGGGACACCCCCCATTACATTAGAAAATTACCTGGCGGTTTAGGGTGCCCCTCAGCCCACCCTATAGTGTAGTGTAGTGTACCATTTATCATTTTTTTCTTTGTTTACAAAACTTGTCTTGGCGCAGAGGGGCACATTGGTGTGCCAATCTGGCGCCGGGGTGCCCAAACCTTATTGCCCCACCCACTGGGGGGGCCTGTCCCACCATTTTTGGGGGCCCTCTCCCCCCACCCCTCTGTGTATTCCCACGGTTGTCCTCTTTTGGGAAATGCATGGGGTTCCCGGTTTCCCTTGCTGGCTTCGACACCCTAGGCCCAAATCTGTAGGTTGCCCACATTAACAAAATGGGCAGTGGCGAAAGGCATGGGGTTACCAGTGGGTTACCCTTTTCCTTTTGCGCCCCCGGTAGGTGCACCCACACATGTGAGGTACCGTTTTCATCGGGACACCTGTGGGAACGCGGGACGGTAGGCCATGTGGTGTTGGGGGCGTGTTTCGATGGGTGAGCCAAGCGAAATGTGCGGAAAATGTGTTTTTTCCCCCCCACATTTCGGACTTTGCGGGGGGTGTCTGGGTAATAAATTCTGGGCCGATGTGCGCAAATCACACCTCTGCGGATTCCCACGGGTGTCCTCTTTTCGGAAATGCATGGGGTTCTCCGTTTTCCTTGGTGGCTTGGACACCCGAGGCCTATATCTGTATGTTGCGCTTGACTGGAGAAAGTGTCAAAGTCAGGTGTGGAAACAGAATTGGGGTTACCTGTGTTTTAGGCTTCCTCATTGGCACCCAGGTAGGTGCACCCACACATGTGAGGTACCGTTTTCATCGGAACACCTGTGGGAACGCACAAAGGTATAACATTTGTTGCGTTTGTGTGGTTTTCATAACGTTTTGACCCATTTACTGGTGCCCTTTGTCACACAACCCTTTCATTTCCCAAATGTGACCTACATTTAGTCTCTGCTTTAGGCATCATACACTTTTGTAACCTGCACAAGTCACCTACCCTTGAAAAGGTCTGCCTGTGCTCTTTCAAAAAATTGATGCTTGCCGTTCCTCACCACATTGATCTTCCCGATTTACACATGCTAAGTACGTCTGCTCAGGCCGTGAGCATAAAACTCCTGTGGTACCATGGCTCAGTGTTTGGCTTGTGGTATTGCTTGTTTTGTAAAACACTACAAAAATGTGTGCTTTCCTAACTTCAAGAGTCGGGGCAAGGTAGCGGAGCATTGCTTTTCTCAAAATTCATAGAAGTCATTGCCGTACCAAGCCAACCATGTCCAACACATACCTTTTTTTCAGTCATTTTCCTGCTTTTTTCCCAATCTATGGCATTTTCCCCCACGTAGTTGTTGCCTGACCTACGCAAATCACCCCTTCCTAAACTTGGAATTTTGTCTACTTTTCAGAAATATATGCCTTTCTGTCCTCCAATTCTGCTTTCCTACCCTTTTCTCCCATTCCGTCCATGCATGTCCAATTGGCAAAAAAGGCCAAAATCGCCTACCTCTCACAAAAAACGGTTGATAACCACATCAAAATAATTTTCTCTCGTTTCCACTCAACCTGTTCTTGAAAGCCAGGAAATTGGGGAACTCAGCACAGCAAACCATATGTTCCTAGCTCTTACAAGGAAAAAAACACAGGCTTCTTTGTACATCATTTTATTGGCATTTTTTGAAAAAACCCAACATTTTCGGCCTTTTTGCTTATTTTCTCTCAACCCCCTACAGAAACCTAGAATTCCTGGGTGGCATTACGACCGCCTACATGTGGGAAAAAAAGGAGCCAAATTTGGCCGAGATATCTCATGTAACAAAAAAATTACAGGCCAATGAATTGCCACATACCGAAATCACCAAAAAAGGACCTGGCAGTTAAAGGGTTAAATACCGTCTCTTGAATAAACTACTTTTTCCAAGAGTAGTAAAGTGAAATTTACTTTACTTACCGTTTTCTCTTTGTAGACCCAGCACACATTATCTTACGTGGAGTGCTGGGGGGTTGCTTAGTATCCCCTTGGTCTACCTTCTCATTTAACATTTTTATCCTAACGACAATTAATGGCTGGTGGCAGTGGTTTAATTTTCATACCATTGCACGTTTTTACCACAGGCTGAATCCTCAGCTGCAGTATTGCACCCATGGGTGCCCTTTTTGTCAAAATGGCCCAGTCATTTTTTGCCATTTCCTGTTTGTGAGGTCCTTCTTAGGTTTTACTCCGCGCGCTAAACCAGGTTTGGTCCCTTTGTTCATTTTGTCTTTGGCAGGATTCACGGGTGAAGACTGCCTCTGGCTCCAGCACTTCTGGCAGGGTAGGAAGCGAGGGAGGTTCCCGAAACTCCCTGTGCTTAGTTGGTTACAGGAATGCACCCATAGGTGATTGGGTGGCTAGCTGTCCTTTGAGGACAGTCACCCTGCTGTGTGAGTGACAGCTAGGCTACAAATGAATGGGAGAAACCTCCATAAAAGGCAAAGTCTTTTGCAAGGAAGGCAGAGTCGACCACTGGGCGAAGGGACCGAAGAGGAAACTGGAAGAGCAGCTTGCTGCACCCTCCTGGACCGTTGGTTTGGCCGGTAAAGCCCTGCTGCAGTGCTGAAGCTCCAAATTCCGAATCGACTAGAGAAGCCCAGAAAGGACGACTTCTTCCATTGGGTTGGTGGGTCCAACTGACCCCAAGACGAACTCCACTAGAAGACCTCTGCCTGCTGGCTGTACTTCTTTGCTGCTGCTGGAACCGACTGCCAGGGGACAGGAACACCAGGAACACCAGGAACGAGTGCATCGCATTTGAGCCAGACCCGAGCTCCAGGAAGATCCTAAGGACTCCCTATAAGCAGGACGACCCAAGCCTGAGCAACCTCAACAGAGTGCTAGACCCCATAAGCAAGGGGAGCCCATAAGCTGTCCAAGAACTGCAGTGGTGCTATTTTCCGGTAGCTGAAACCACAAAGTGCTGCTGATCTGAAGTAAGCCCATTGCTGCAATCGACCTTCAAGCTGTAGTGGAGGAGTCCCCAGATGTCCTCCCCCTTCCCCCCACGACTGAGGTCCGGGAACAGGATCTGCAGGACTACAACAGGAACAGAAGCCAGCTGGACCCTTTTCTTCAGACTCAAGATACTATGTAACTAGGGGTACTTGCCTCTTGTTGTGTGTAGCATGCTTGTTCTCACTTGGAGACTTGCATTTGCTGCCTTTAGCAGAGTTGCTTGCATCTTTGCTTTTCACAAGCCTCACAGCTTGTGGCCCAACAGAGATTCTTTCTCAACAAGCCTTCTCTATAACATTGTGCAAGATTGTTGTGCCATCTTCAAGAAATGCCTCAACTCCCCTAGAATTTGTTCAATTGACATTGTCTGTCCTGGATCCCTGCAGACTCTTCTTACCCTCGGACTTTATCTGTCCCGCCAAAAAAGTAATATATATGTTACTTGTATAGCAGGGAAAGGGTTAACCTATACTTCATTGCAGGATTGTAAAGTACTTACCTGTTCAGAGAACTTGTTAGCCTTAGTTTCCTTCCCAAACCTATTCCCTTTTGCACAACCTCAGTATTGCATTAAGTGTCCAAGTGATATATCAATGGCCACAGTTTCCTAGCTATTGAAGTCACCTCAGGGTGTAGGAAGTGTGTGTGTGTGACATCCAAAAAGGGCATCTACTTACTTAACTGAAACTGTATTTTTGAAGTGTATGTTATTGTTGCATCTTGCCCTTTCTAGAGAAGGGTTATTTTTAATACATCATTATTTGAATAGGAAACCTTGAGTATAAGTGTTATTTGAAAACCAGTCACTGTGAATCTCTTTGTTACACCTCTACAGCTCACATTGACCCCTCTTGAGATAAGCCTGGCTGCTCAGTCACTCTACCAACTTGAGCAGTACAGGCCTATACCAAAGGTTGGCTTACCTATTGCAAAGAGGACAAGGCTGGTGTCTCCCACAGGTACTACATACAATCTTGCCTAACAGTTGTTATTACGTATGCCGTTAATATCCACGGCAAGGTGCATTGTCAAGTCATTGTAAAGTTTAACCCCCCCCCCACCTCCCTACAAACCCACAAGTACTAGTCTCTGTGACTGGTATGTTTTCACTGCTACTTCTACTGGGGACAAAACTTCAGCTGGGGGGCTACAAAACAGATTATCGGAGTCAGTTCTGCCTCACGTTGTCTGATAGTGGCCATTATCCAGAGGTCTTTGCAATCGGACTGGGTTGGTACGACCGAGGTCCAAGAGTTGTTCGCTGAAGCGGATACTAACACTGCAGGATCTGCTGGCGTTACAGCAGTGCTTTTTTAAACCAATCAAATCTTTACAGAGATTGCATCTGTCACTATTGATTAGGTGGGTTTCTTGGAGAAGTGCAATGTCACACTATTCCCTTTTTAGCAGTACTTTCAGAATCACCATTCCACAATCTCCATGCCACTAAAAATACAGAAAATTAGAAACGTGTATTGTATGGGATTTGGATAGCACAGACCTAGCTGAGTAAGACAAAATGGTCGTGGGAAGGGAGGTTGATACAGTCTTTGGCACTGGACTGGCAACATTATAGCGAGGCGCATACCAGCTGTTTCTTCATATGTTGAGGGGCCCCGTAGCTTCCAAATTGTGGATTTGTTTAATTGGCCCGTGATAGTGCTGATTTAGCAAAATTCCAGTCCAGCACTGGCCAAAATTTGGACAACTGTTACTCGATGACAGCGATTTGTAAAAAGGGTCATGAAGGCTAGTAGCTTTTACACAGTGGTCTTCAGGTGTAGCAGATGGGGTCAGGGTTAGCATCTTGGGATGTCATTCTTTTGAAAGGACAAAGAATCAGGGAGCATTTTTGGAAACTTTGGCATGCAGAATTATAAAGAATTTACAGGGCACATTACACACCAATAAACCTCATGCATGGCACAGAAAAAAAGTAATCTGTTATTTGCAATAACAGATTTATGGTGCTTTGTAGCTTCATTGAAGGACACTGTTCATACCATCAGCCATTGTAATCTTTGTAAATGGAGAAGGTATCTGCGGGCATAGTTTGCTGTCCCTCTCTACCTAGTCATGTGAATAGAAGTTGAATGTCATACCACATTTTCACCTGGAGTGTGAAGCGGTGATCAGTATTAAACAGGACACTGCTCTTAAGTCTCTGCAAATCACTTTTGGAGATACTGACTTGTGCATGGTGTGATCCTTTACTCCACACCTCGATTGTTTAACAGACACATGGGTCATCTGCATTCTGGAAGGCTTTATCATGCAAGAGACTGATATTACAGGAATAGGAAGGGTTGCTAATGTTCAATTGTTGGCCAGAGCGGATTAATACAAAGCTGACGGCTTGATAGTATGATCCGGAGGAGTTTCGTACCTCAGCATAATATTTCTGCAAATAGTTATTTAATGCTGCAATAGGTAGAGTGTCAACATTGGGAGGCAATTTGTTCCTAGCCAAGTCACAGTGCCCAAGTGTTCTCTCACGGATGCCCCTGGGGACTTAGTAACCCAAGGGCATATTGCATCAAAAATGTTATTTAAATCCAAGGTAAAAGGAATAAACGAAAAACACTGGGGATGTGTTGGTCCTTTTCCCCCTAAATATTTTAAGAGGGTACAACTTACTATTCCTACTCCAGTCTTAGAAATGTTGGGGAAGGTTTGGAATTTTGGAACCCTGCAGGTTGAGCTACAGGACATTCCCCCAGGAGACTATTTAGACAATACTTAGGTCAACTGTCTTAGCCAATCAGCATCTTAAACTATCTGTGGTCCATTTGGTGGCTTCTGTCGGTTAGCCCCACCTATTTTAAGCAGGTGCACTGTCACTTTGCCTTCTATTTGAATCTTGCACCAACCCTTCCTCGAAGCTGGAGGTACAGAGCAAATCTAGAGGAATCGGTCATTGCAGCCTGCTAGGCATGTCTTAGCAAGTAGAAACGTGCTTCTCACAGTGCATCGGCTGGAGTTGCTGGTGGGTGGTGGTAGATTGGAAGCAGTAGAGATCAGCTGTGGGCCTGGTGCTGCAGAATCAAGAGGTGAGCATTGTGTCTCTTTTTGAGCCAAGGAATCGACTGTCACTGGGCAGATTGGCTCTGATGCAGAGCAGCAACAGCAGCTTGGCAAGTAATGATGGTGGGTTGGACAGCTCAGAACAGGGGTTGACTGGGAATCAAAATAGGCCCAGGAAACAATGTTCAGACTGGCCCAATAGTACACATTTTCCGCAAATCCAACCCTTTTCTTATGGGCAATTTTGGAAATAACACATAAGAGGCCCAGGGTGCAGAGGCCTACTGGGAAATCTCCAGAGTTCCCTATAGGCCAATCCAACACTGGCTCACATTCACTGCTGCCAAGTTACACCATCTGAGGTCTACACCGCTCTATTTAGCCCACAGATCGTCCAGTTGCCACAAAGAATGCTGCGCTTGTTCCAATTATAGTTACACATTAACAGAATGTACTACAATGGATAACACTTCATGCCACTTATTGGTCTGGAATAGATAACTTGGCTAACTTGATAAATACTCATTTTGAAGCTATAAAGTGTTAACTTGGACCAAGAAAGCCGGGAGGAGAAATGTCCTTTCAAACACAGGTATAAGATTTTGATATTACAGAAAACAAAGACTTTCAAATAAGTGCTTGGCAAGAGATGCAATTAGCAGCTGAAGGATTTCTAAGGCCTCTGTGGGTTGATGACCGAAGATCTAAGATCTAAGATCTAAGAGGTTAAGTGCCAAGGATTCAAACTGCTAGTTGGGTTCAATATTCGGAACACCGCTCCAGGATGTTACATCAAGAAAACAGGGACGAGTAGTCCAAATATCTTAAAATATTTTGGGGACTAGTTGAGAATCCAATTCTCCTCCACAGATGAAATGGTAAAATTGAGTTAAAACAATCCAACAATGCCCCATGGGTGTTTCACATCCTGTTTAATCTTTTAAATCAAACAGGTGCTACCTGTCCTGGAACGTCATACAAGGCAGAGCTCAAGCCCTAAAATTTGCACTTGCCACAAGCCACTACAGAGTTATTTTCATGCATGCTGGACATTTTACCTCTGGATCTGGAACTCCGTCTGTACGCAGAACAGGTTATGCTCATAGAACTGCTAGACCGTTTTATTCGAGATGGAGGTTGTTTGATGCATTACCAGGAAAACGACGTCTGCATTATTCATGTAGTTGAATAAACATGATTCAGGATAGTCACGTGTGTTACGGCAGAACGTTCATAAGCAGCGTCGATACATGGCTCGCTGCTTCTGATTGAACATTTTGGCGTCTTGGTAGCTGAACTCTTCATCTGCGTTTTCGCATTCCCGTCAGTTGCTTCTTTGGCCTTCATCGACGTGTTTCCTTCACACACGATCTCCTGTATCTGCCTTCAGCAGGTTTTGTTAGCGTGTCTTCTCACACGCGGGTGTCTGTTCCATTCGCATGCCGTTTTCCTGTCCGCGTGTAAGTTTCCGCTTTCACTCTAACGCGGACGCTGGAACTCTTAGAGCGCGGCTGGCCTGGTTGCGTGTACTTGGTTTGTGTGTAAAATCCCACACGGACGCTGGAACTCTTCAAGCGCGGCTGGCCTGGCTCCGTGTACTTGGTTCGCGTGTATCCAGCACGCGGTTGCTTTTGAACCTGTGAGGAAATAACAGGTGGACTCATTTCTATTTTGTTCTGTCCTTTGTGGGAAAGGAAGGTTTTTCTACTACTTTGATTTGAAGGTGACCGTGCACAGAACTATGGACGCTATCCTGTGGTTCACCAACCCGGTATCTAGCGTAAGCCTTGTGCCATTCGGGAGGAGTCTCCCTTACTAACCTTCCCTCCTTTGTCGTTGGTTCTTTTCCTGGATTTCTTCATAGACTTTGGTGGATACTCCAGTTCTAAGCCTACAGGTTAGTGTTGGAATTAGCGTTATTGCCATTGTATCAGAGAGATTAGTTGAGATAGTTTCTCATGAAGCTTAATTTCTTCCTAGACTGCCTTCCTATTACTTTCCCACGCCCTTTCCAGTGATCCTTCTCTCTGCCTGTTTTACCAGTAAGAGAGTTGTATCATTTGGAAGGTCTAAATTGACATCACTACTATCAAATCGTATGAATTCAAGGATCCGGAAGACCCCTATCAATTGTATCCTTTTTGGTTACCGTATCCTTTCATAAGAAACTTTTGTGATTTATGACAGTTATAAAACAGGTAGTGAAATTTAAGAAATTTTAGGCTATGTTGTGTTGCTATGTTGATTTATACTGTGCACCAATACCACTCGGAGGCAGTCTCCAGGCACTCACGTGGCTCTGCAAGAGAAGAGGGTGGCGTATGTTAGTGAGGACAGGATGATAGGATAGGTTCAGAACCAGGTGGAACTGGCATGTGTGTGTGTGTTTTGCACATGGTAATAGGTTCGATTTGAGAGGTCCTGTCTGTTGTAACCATATGGGTAGGACTCATCGCCTCGGATGTGTGCATTGTTTGAGGTTGGGGTAGGGTTGTAATCATGTGCACTGGTTAGTTAGGTCCATAAGGTGGACCAGAGTCACCGATGACTGTTCACAAACAAAACACCTGTTAGGTAAGATTTTCATAAAAATGGTAAAATCTTCCTAACCTGGGTCAACCCCAGAACATTTTGCTTTTATGCCTCTGAGTGTGAATCTTTTTCCAAACTCACAGAATCTTTTACTCTTTTTATAGGTGTCATTGTGTAGACTCTCCATAGTGCCTTTTTAAAGTTATCCTCTTTAACAACTGTTAGGCAATAAGTGCCTGTTGTTACTGGGTTGCCCTAGGGGATCTCCTTTTAAACTTTATCTGGCTAACCTTGAGAGAACTACAGTTCCCAGG
Organism: Ambystoma mexicanum; assembly: GCF_040938575.1. Lineage (NCBI taxonomy): Eukaryota > Metazoa > Chordata > Amphibia > Caudata > Ambystomatidae > Ambystoma > Ambystoma mexicanum. The sequence goes on along the minus strand of NC_090934.1, from coordinate 838,956,082 downwards.
GGTAGAAAAGAACTTTGGATCCCTTTCACATTCTGTTAGGTGAAACCAGCACACCCCACCTCATGTGGAGTGCTGGGGAGATGCAATGTATCCCCTTTCACACCAACACTGTATCCATTCTGTTACAGGGACAAGCTTGCCTTCAATGGCTGGTGTCAGTGACACCTTGTATTAATTTGGTGCACCTTTACCGCGGGCTGTGATCACAGCTGCAGTAAAGGCACCTAAGGGTGCTCATTTTACCAAAATGAGCCAGTCTTCTTTTTTCGCTATTTTAGTGTTTCTTGTCCTTTCTTGTTCCTTCTCCTGACAACCAGGGTGGGAAATTCCTTTGTGTCATTTTTATCTTCGGCGGGAGTCTCCTTGACTCCCCGCCCAGGCTCCAGTCTTTCTGTGAAGGCAAAAAACGAGGGAGGAGTCCAAAACTCGACAGCCATTAGTCTTCCTCCTTGCCTGAATGGGGACAAGTCCCAGTGGGGGGGCTGGCTGTCCTGATTGCATAACCAGACCACCCCTTGTTGTAAAATACAGGGAGATAATGCAGAGGTTATGCTGTAGTTCCTGTTAAATACTGCAAACCTGGAATTTGAAGACAAGTCGGCTACTGGAACTGAAACCGAAGAGGATGAACGAAAAGCGGCTGAAACGATTTCCAGCAGCCGGAGAGCCTGCTGTGTAACCGGAGCCTGCTATAGCCCTTCCTTGCAATCAATCTGGGGACTCTGAAAATGACGACCCTGACCCAGAGTGTGGTGAGACCCACTAGCCTCAAGACTACCTGCATTTTGAGCCATCCCACGCGTTGCTGCAACTTTGCGGGGCTGCAATAACCAATTCCCTGGGACATCAAGCCATCGTCCGGTGCACAGTCTTCCGAATTTCGCTGAAACTTCATGGGCATCCTGGTGCATCTCCAGAGACACTAATCAAGTCCAAAAAGTCCCCTCACTAGAGTGCTGGACCTTTGTAAAGACGAGAATTCAACCACGATTTTCTGTCTTCTTCTGTGCTCCTTGGAAAGGCACCAAATCCACACAACCGCATCCAGACACGAGGAAAGCCTTGCCTAGAGCCTTCTCCGTTGATCCCTGCTGCAAAGTCCCTTCCAAGGTTCTGTTTTCAGTCACCACGAAAAGGAATAGGAATCCAATGACCGGGTTTTTGGATGCAGATCCTGAAGTCCTCCTGCTACAAAATCTTCAATGTTGAGGTACTGTGTTGTCTTTGGTATGTACTTACCTTAAGTCTCTTAGGATTTGTGTAGCTGTGGGGTGTTTTCTGTGATGGGGAGGCCTTTCATCCAGTGCATCCAGTCCCACTGCTAGAATCTGGGAAGCCCCTGGACCCTCTTCTAACTCTAGAAGTAAAGTACTTACCTCTAAGCCCAGTCTTCCTAAGGAACTCCGACTTTTGCTACTTAAGAACCTATTCTGACACAGTCTGTTGGTCACTAGATCCTAGTGACTCCCCTTCTGCACTGAGAACACTCATGCTCCAAGAATAAGGGAAAGACTTAAGGGATTGGGCCTTTTACCTAGAAAAGAAAATACGTGTTTAAAAGTTACTTGTAAAAGAGTTGGTTGGTAACTGTAACTCTAGTGAACAGTTGCAAAAGTTCTCATCTTGGATATGTGATGCACTATTCTAAAAAGTATGGTTAACATCTTTCGTTCCTTAGAAACCGTTTTGCCATTCTAATAGAAAGTAGATGTAAAGTTACTCACCTGTGATTTGGCTGTACCTCTTTCCAAAAGTGATGTGTTTGTTTCACCAGATTATTCCTGTTAGGTTAATTGTATGAGTGTCCCCCAAGTGGGTCTTGCTTCCCCTGACTTGCTGTTAGCGCCTGTCCAGAATAAGTCTGCATTACGTCCCATCTACCTAGAATAACTTGAGTCATTCAGTAAAGTGTAACATTGGGTTTTGCTTTCCCTGTGCTACTTGGACAGACACAAAAAGAGTGTTAAGTTTTTACCTGCCCCCAAGTTACTGATAGCTCCTTGAAAAAGTATGTAGGTTTTTACTCACCTAGTATATCTTGTGTTATCACAAAAGTAGTTATAGGTTTTTACTGTACCTGGAATAAGTGTTTGAATATTCACAAAACTTATATTGTCCAGTTGACCGATTATGTGACTTGTTACTGAGCATCACTGTACAACTGGTAGGGTCTACTGCCCTGGACTGGAATTACTGAATGTAATTGTGAAAATAACCATTGGTTTTTACTCCAAGAATAGGTGTAACCTATACTGAATGTGTATGAAAAGGTTTAACTTCCCTAGAACTACTGTTAGGTGTTCCAAAGAAGGTTTAAATAAATTATTTTTACATACATAGTGTTTCTTTGGACTATTTGTATTACAATTTCATTTGTTAGTGCGATAGTGCCTCTGATTTGACTTGAAAGGCACTTATTAAGTTCGACATTCGCCCAAAGGCACCTTGGTGCTACTAGCAGGAAAAAGGGAGAAACTAAAAGAGAAAGGTTTTCAATGCTTTTTGAAAATCCAGATGATTGACAGTAGCGCTAAGAGGGTACGGGAGGGCATTCCAAAGGCCAGCTGCTACCACAGAAAAGGAGCGGACCCCAATGCGACTATTTCACCATAGGCACAGCCAGAAGACAAGTGCCCGATAAGCGCAGGGTCTGTACCGGGACATAGGGGCAAAACCTATCCTGCAAATATTCTGCATCTTGTACATAGAAGGCACGATAACCAGGAAAAATGCTTTGAAGTGAATACACTTAGCCAAATGAAGCCAATGCAACGTAAGCAAAATAGGGGAGATATGAGAACAGCAGGGGTTAGATGTAGGCAGCAGAGCGGACAAATTTTGTAGGATGGGAAGGCGTATCAAGTAAGACGGTTGGGCAAGAACAGTGAGGTACAATAATCAATAGAAGAGGAGACGAGAGAAGACACCACTGGAGCGTGAAGGTGAGAAGGGATATAGGGAAGAACACGACAGAAAAGCTGGAAGTAGCACCGCTGACTGCAGTCACGTGAGGTTTCATAGAGAGTGAAGACAAAGGTTTCACTTCCAGATCTTTCACTAGAGAACCAGTAAGGGAAAAGGGTCCAACGAAGGAGGCCAGAAATCAGTAGTCCAAAAAGAGGAAGCCGAGTGGGGGCCAACCACCAGTACCTCAGTCTTTTTACCATTCAACTTGAGCCAGTTATTCATTCATTCCCCACGACCTCTAAACATACACAGAACCTGGCTGCCACCTCCGGAATGGAGTTGTTAAAACATACCAGAATCTGTGTGTCGTCCACATAGGAATAACAAAGGAAGCTGTGGGAGAAGATCAGTTTGGTCAGAGGTTGAATGTGGGTGTTAAATAAAACAGGGGCGATGGCAGACCCTTCAGGGGTACCACAAGTGAGATCCACCACCTGAGAAAGTTTGACACCAATTAAGCACCGGTTGACGCCTCTGAAGTGAGTCATTGATTGCTGCTCGATCGTACCTTCCCATGTTCTTGGTTGCGGTCCGTCGGTCTGCCCTGCCTCCTCTCTAAGCATCGGGCTAACTTCCCCTAAGGGTATGAGGGCAGGGGTTGGTTGTACCCAGTATGTTCCCAATTCCTCTGCAGGCATTAGTCGGGGGTGGGGTTCCTTTTTGGCCTTTTGTGCAGTTGGCTTCTAAACTGGTGCACAGCTGGTGTTATAATAAATTTGAGGCGGTTGTGATCTACTGGGCGACCCTAGTTATGTGGTGAGCAAGGTTAGGGAGATGCTTGGATGTAGTGCATTACCTGTATGGGCTTTCCTGAGTGCACGAATTGCGTGTGGGTTATCTTTACTTGAGTCTGGCTGTTAATTGGAAGGGGTACTCTTGAAGAGTGGATGTGGAAAAATGTCATTCACAAACTAGGCCGGGTGACTATTACGCATGACTAGCAACTTAAAACCTGAAACGGTGCATATGGGAGTTCAAAAACTGCGAACTTGGAAGAGAGATGGAATTATCCCCAATTTTAAGAAAGAGGGGTGGGGGTAATCTAGCAAATTATAGGCCAATAACCCTCCTTCATGCTACTAAGAAAGTACTGAAACTGCTACTTAACAGGCTCCAAGCTTTGTAGAAGGCCAGGGAAACTAGACACAAGCCAAAAGTAGTTCAAGACATGCTTTCAGTGAAATCTGAATACAATATTCCACACTTTAAAACTGTTTGATTAAGCGAATTGGATGAAGTTGTAAGAGATACTAAAATAATTGGTGACAAAGACTTAACAGATAGGGTCATATGATTAAAGAATAGGGCAAAAGGGGTGGCGCTGTTGCACGGTGAGCCAAGATGGCTGACCGTGCTTGCCCTCCACACGGAGTGGGGCACGCAATATTGTTATACAGCGGATTGCATGCATAATACATTGTACAAATCATCGGCTGGCGGGAGTGTGTTGAACACCTCGTATCGTTTTCCGGGACTTTGAAACAGTTAACCCACAGACCGAAGCCTGTGAACCAGACCCGCATTGGAAACCGCAGAACAAGAGAGCTCATCGGGGGAGCCCCCCTAAAACACTGGGTGCTCCTCGCAGTGCAAAGCGAGGGAAACCCAACGGGCGACCAAACTGATCTGCTACATCCGGGCTCGCAGGGGAAGCTGATGAGGATCGCCCAGCTGGGAACGGAATGCACCATAGCAGCGGCGTGAGCCCCTGCGATATCGATAACGGCAAGGAAGTGCGGCCTCTGCAGCGCAAACAGAGACACTGCTCATCTCTGCGGGTGACTTTAAATGAAGTGAATGTGTATGCGGCCCGACAACTGGTACATGCGTTACCCTGAATCACCACACGGTCCTTGTATAATAGGCCTAGTGTAATGGATTCCATGCAAAGGGGCTTTGCCGCTATAAACGATAGGCTAGACGGCATAACAGCAAACGTATCCTCGATTCAAACCCAACTAGAAAAGGAAACAAAGTATAATTGAGGCCGAATATCATATCAGCAACAGTGAGGGCACATTGACATTGCTGCAGGAGACAGTAACAACACCAACTAAAGATAGGAGGCCAAATGTGAAGGCCTAGAATCAAGATCACGTATAAACAAAGTGCGTATCATTGGGGTACAAGAGGAAGCACTCAAAGGCAATATGGAGAGAGCAGTGGAAGAATTGCTGCAAGACCTCTTGAGAGATCCTCGGTGGTCACCTCTTTTCACAATTGAGCGGGCACACAGAGCACTGTCAGCTAAGCCCAAGCCAGGCGATTATCCAAGACCGATAATTGCTCACCTGATGAACTACTGTGATAGGGGTTTGGTACTGCGTGCTGTCCACGAGAAACTGCAACTCAAAATGGGCTTAAATATAGTATGCATTTTCCCAGATTATACGATAGCCGTAAAACAGGAAAGGGCACTTTCTTACATGCCAAGAAATTGCTCGGAGAGCGCAACACGGCATATCTCATGCTTTTCCCTGCAAGGCTTTGCATTCATCACAACAACAAAACCTACTTTTTCACGCTTCCGGAAGCAGCGGTGGCATTTATAGAAGCACAAATCCAGACACCTTCAGGACGAGGAGCCACAGAGACTTGATGTACTAAATGGAAATTCCCACCAACTCAGATCCGGCGACAATTGGCCCATGGAATCGGAATGGTCGATATCGCGCATCAATTAAATATGGCCCTAACTGGGCAATTGATTAGTTCCCCACTCGTTGCGGTAACTGCCGCCCCCGATGCAAGTGCTATCATTGTGTAGGGTGGTTCTGCTAAAGGGATGGGAGAGAGGATGAACATAATGAGAGTTCGGGGGGCTAGGAGAGCGGAGGGGGTCGGGATGGCAGAGGGTGTTGGGAGAAAAAGTTATATGGTGGAGGACATGAAGACCGACAGCGCATGGGAAAATACACTAGCAATTATGGACCTGGCAATAGATACGGGATGACACATAACGAGAAGGGAGGATCAACTATTCAAATGCTGAACTGGAATGTTAGATAAAACCAAAAAGGTCATTGCATACGCAAACAGACTTGGCGCAAAGATTCTGCATCTATAAAAAGCTCATATGCTTAGCCACCTGGCCAGTCGAGTAGCTACGGGATGGGGGAACAGAGATATTACACTTCATACTCCTGCAGGGCATGTGGAGTGGTGATATTGATACATTGCTCCCTTCCATTCAAGTACTACGAAACAGTAAGGTATGAACAAGGTCGTTTTTTGTTTGTGCATGGTCATTTATGTGGCCACAAGGTTCTGTTGATTAACGTGTATGGACCAAATACGGATGACACTAAATTTTACAATGAAATGTTCATGTTCAACAGGTGTGCCAAATATCCAACAGCTTTGGTGTTATGTCGGGGGGGACAGGGACTTCAACACAATACTAGACTTACAATTACCTCTATGATGGCTATATCCCCCACCAATGTAGCCCGCTCTATACTAACACACATTGAAGACCTAGGGCTTGAGGATGTATGGCGAGCCTTGAACATAAGCCCCTGGTTCACATTTTATTCCTCATGATCAGACCATTCACTGATCCAAAGTGACTTATAATGCAATGCTGTGAAGTTCAACATGGAAGTCCTCATTGTTTTTAATGTTTGAAGTGTTGTTTATAAAATAATAAAATATATTTTTTTTTAAATTAAAAAAAATAAAACTATACAACTGTAAGGACACACTGGTAGACAAACACTGGCGTTTTAAACCAGCGGCTCTAGAGGACCATGTATTCCGGCTAAATATGATGGAACACATTACACAATACTTTGAAAGCAACTAAGGCTTGATAACATTCCAGATAACATTGTGGCAGGGCTTTTAGACCTACATCAGAGGCGTAGCTATCTCAACTGAATACGGGGTGTTGCGGGACATCAGGAGGGAACTGACACTAAGGGGATTCAGAATGGACTACAGCATGGGTATGCCACTGACCCTTTCACGAGAAGAGATTGGACATTAAGGCTGCCCTCGACAAATACCACAAACTAGCGGACAGGGAATTGAAGTACTTTGACAGAACTGCTGTTGCCTGGAGGTACGGTTAGAACCGATATGGGCACCCCACATATACTAAGTCTAACACGCACAGATGGATAGGTGGCAAATCTAGATGAGGTTGTGACCAGAGTGTTTTACGACTTTTATGCCGCATTGTATTCCCCGAAAGGTGCAACTGTGGCTCCAGCAACTGATGACTTTCTGAGGAAGATACCCACAACACTCCTATAGGATGATGCTAGACTGTCATTGGAGGAACCTAAAAGTATGGCCGGGATTAAAAAGGTAATTCGAGATCTTCCCAATGGGAAAGCACCAGGATCAGATGGGCTTGGCACCAAATTTTACAAAGAATTTGCAGAGGACTCGCGCCCCGCTTGATGCAAGTATGGTCAGAGTCCCTGGTCTCAGGGTTTCTGCCTGAATCAATGCGCGAAGCAATCATCATCTTGTAACTTGAACCTGATAAGGCTGCAAATGAATGTGGATCATACAGGCCCCTATCATTAACACTGGTGCCAAAATATTTGAAAAAATTCTGGAAATATGACTGACCCCACTGATGCCGCACATGGTACATGAAGATCAGGCAGGTTGATCTTCATGTACATATGACTGGTCGACAGCATTAAATATATGCAGACGGTACAATATTATTGCACAGGTACCACAAGATAGCCACGCAGTGGCTTTGGATATGCAAAAGGCGTTCAATACCGTCTCCTGGCCATTCCCTTTTAGGGTACTGGGAAATTAAGGGTTTGGGCCTAGTTTTATAAAATGGATACAGATACTGTACTCTCAGCCATATGCAAAGGTATACACAAATGGTATATTGTCTCCAATACTTGAGCTGAATGGTGGCACCAGACAGGGATGCCCATTGTCACCCTTACTCTTCGCTCTAATTATAGAACCAATGGCCAACTTAATACGTGCCAGGTTTTGGGGTTCCGGCATTAGCATTGACATTATGCTGTATGCAAGTGAATCAGAGCGCAACAAGCAACAAATATTAAACACTGTTGTAGAGTTTGGTAAACACTAAGGCTTACGTTTAAACAGCGGTAAGTCTGAAATATTTCCCCGGGCGGATAGTACCCGGAAACAGACAGACACATGGGGTCTCTGGTGGTCGCCAGGTATTTGGGAATAGAGAGCGCTCGTACTACTTCACTGACCAAAACCCTGAACTACGATAGATATATGGCCAAACTGGCCATCAAGCTCAAAAGGTGGAAGCACCTCCCCATATCACTAGCAGGCCGAATGGCATTAGTAAAGATGATAATTCTTCCCAAATTTCTGTGTTTTTTCCATAACATACCGATGTGGCCCTGAAGGGAATTCTTCACCGATCAAGCCAAGATGTGCGCCTCATTTGTACGGAACGGGCAGATCAAGGCAAAATGGCGCCCTCTTACACTACCCTACGAGACCGGGCGCCTCTCTGCTCCGGACTTTGAATTAGATTATTTTATGGTACAAACACACTTTGCAACATACTGGTGTGATCAAGATCCAAGTCCCCCCACACATGTGAGATTAGATAAACTCCGGGTGACCCCTGGACCAATGGTGCAATTAATGGTAGGCAACAAGTACCGACTCACACATCAATTGGGGCAAATTATGACTTCACTTTGGCGACGCTGCATTGTATCATAGGGAAATACCGCTTTGGGGACTGCTGGACTAAACCCCCAACCTGGTTAAGTTAATAGCAACTCGCTGGACTGCTGCAGGCCTAAGAGTACTGGGTGACCTGTTCACTGGTGGTAATTACATCATGTGGGACATGATTAAGGAATATATAGGAAATACACCTTTATAGCTGTTCCAATACCACCAGGTCCACTCAGCGATGGCATCTAGATGGCCGGTATTCCCAACAGAACCAGACTCGCATCCGTGCCTTACATACATCATGTCACAACGAGTTGGAAAGAAATCCATATCTGCTTTATACAAAATAGCACAAACCACAACCCCACAGACAGTGGACATTAGGGGCAAATTGGAAAAATACTTTGGCGCACCCTTTCAGGACATTCACTGGACACACATTTGCAGAATTAAGAAACATATCATTGAAATCCAGGTATAGGCTGACAGTTCAAGGTCTTTCACAGAACGTATTATACACCGGCTAGACTTTCGAGGCGGTTTCCCATATCAGGGCGGGAATGCCCCAAGTGTCGAGACACAAACCCCTATCTCTTCCACATGTTGTGGGACTGCCCTGCTTTGACTCTTTACTGGTAAGCAGTGAACCATACACTAGACGACAGCGGGCAAACCCTTAATGCTGAATGCAATTGATTGTGTACTGCGCTATGTTGAGAAATGTAATGTACTGAAGCATAAATGTGTGTCATGATGCCCGCTCCCGGAGAGCCGGTTCAAGCCCTGCGTCCCCGAAAGCGGACATCCAGTTCCCAAGGAAGGACCCAGCAAGCCCATATAGGGGCCCGTTGGACAGTGTCCTGGCGCCCATGGCGCCAGGCTCAAAGGACATCAGTCCTGGCACCATAGGCGCCAGGCTCATTATGGGAGTGCTTGGGTGCACTTACCTGATGCAGACCATGCTGCAGGATCCCGGCCTCCTTGAGGCCTGAAAGGAACTACTTTACCTGTGGGACTAATTTACCATCCGGGCGTGGTTGGGGAAGGATACATACCTGATTGGATGGAGGAAGGATACATACCTGGAACTTCTTCCAAGGCTATTTAAACCCCACCCGAACAGACACACGTGCTTCGCGTTGTTCTGCATCTAGCAGCTGGACGCTCACCGTGTCTGCTCCTGCAGCCTGACTTTTGCCACATCTGCCAGCATCCTGGATCACCTGCAAAGGAAGAGAAGAAGAGACCAGAAGAAGGAAAAGTCCTTACCTGCTAAAGCCGCATCCCGGAGACATCTCGCCGACAATCCTGAAAAGGAAGACTTATTTAAAAGCTCATTGCGTCGATCGCTGCAGCGCCGCATTCCACTCACCTTTACAGGGCGCCTCCATGTTCAGCAGCGATCATCCGGATTCGCAGTCACGCCCCAGCGCCTAGGGAGAAAAAGACCAGAACAAAAAGGTGAGAGAGAGAAGGGAATAAGGAAAGCTAAATCTCCATGTTAAGACTTACCTGTTGATTCATTCCCTCTTCATTTCGGGTCCGCGCCGCATCCTGGCATTTCCGGACCCCGGCCCCTAGGGGGAAAAAGAGACATCAGCGTTAATGAGCGAATGAAAAGACATTACCAAAAAACGCTCATTAAGGACTTACCTGATTTCTACAAGGATTTCACCTCTCATCTCGGGTCGGTGCCTGTTCCCCGGCATTCCGTACCCGGCCCCTATGGGGAAAAAGACACTAGCATTAGTACATTAATGCATGGACACAAGGGGAACCTCTTATCAAAAAACTTACCTGGAAGCCAAGCAAGTTTGGTTCTCACCAATCCGAAAATCCAGTGAAGTAACTGGATACCAACGCGCCCCTGCATCAGAAGCAGGATGGAGAGCTCGTCCTTCCAGACCCTAAGGATACTTCTGCGAGCCAGACAAGCCTGATTTGGGGGCCCGGTCCAGTCCGTCTTCCGAACCCTGCGCATCACCTTAGAGGAGGTCACAGCAGCGCGAACCAGGCCAGCGCCTCCGTGGGAGTCAGGTGAGCGTAACAATTTGTCAATCTGGGGCTCCTGCTTGCTAAAAGTGCTATTCTTATGCGGTGGACGCGGAAGGAAGAATTATTGTTAACAGACTGGTTACATGAAGTTATATGGGCTAATAATATGGAAGAAACATGTCAATTTACAGACATAAGCGAGTCAGCCACAAGACATTTGGGCTGATTTCCGAGCATTCTTGACAGAGGGAAAGGGAGAGAGAGGAGTAGAACCTGTACATGGAAATGTTCAGCTGCATCATCGGGAGACCAGAATCATGCGTCTATGTATATGCTGCTACAAAATATTTACCACCATTATGTGTAATAAATTACGATTTTTAAAAAGTGTCATTTAGCAGTTGTGGCGAAGCAAGTGTGGATTTTGAAGTTCACAACCGCATTTGGAGGGGATCTCCACTCATTCAATGTCATGGTTTTTATTTACTGATGTGGCTGCAACCAATGTTGATGTTCCACTCACGAGAAGAACCAAGATACCAATGCTTCTACTTGTGGGTGATGCAAATCGCCATAGCAGGACTGAAAAATTAATACAGAGTAATGGAAACATTTGAAAAGTGTTGCAATAACAAAGCGTTAATTCTAAATGTGTAAAAATGAGGTTAGGATTTTAAGAAGACATCTCTAGAATGGCTATGTTACACAGTAGAGTTCAACCTTAGAAGCTTTCTAACAGCTTAAATACCCACAAACAAAACTACTGCACATCACTAGGTAGAGTGCTTAGATCTGGAAAAGAGTACGTTTTGCGATTTACTTGTGCCTATGGATCATCTACAACTCCTGGCACTAAGAAGGTTAGACATACAGTTGTCCTCCAAATGTATAGTAAAAGGTGGATAGTCCAGATATAAAAAGTAGAGGCAAACTTAAGCACAAAAATGTGAAAACCTGAAAAAGACCCTATGAGCAAAATTGGAGTGGAAGAAAGCTTGATCAGTCCCAAAATACAAACGTGGATCAACTCTCCTCTCCTCATCTTAAGGCTTCCTCTCAAATTTCAGACTGGATATCGATCTTCTGGCTTGGTAATTGGAGAGGTGGAGACTTCTTTTGGAGGAAAAAAGGTGCCAGGTTTGTGTGAAAGGTACCATTATAGTCGTAGAGCATTTAATGTTTTTTGTCCACCCTGCAGAAAGATGAGCAGCTAATTGCTTGCACTGTTGTCATGAGAGCTGGAGCAGTGAGATGTGTAATATGGATTTGCAACTGTTCAGGGTTAAAAAGATAAGGCAGCTTTGTATAAAAGATTTTCAAAATGTACAAAGAGATATGTGATCTCATAACCGGTACTCGTAGCACACAGAGGTTTTTAAAAGATTGCTTCCGTTAAACATAGGTGTACAAAATGTTATTCGAAATAGTGACAACAACCTTCTTAGTCCACAATCCTCTCTCCTGCATACTTCTGGGCATTAAACAGATTGTGGACAGGGTTGAAGCCTGTTGCTTAGCAGTAGGTTCATCAATGTTCTAGATTTTTGTTGTGATGTAGTCATGTTATGTGCTGTCACTGGCCTGGAGTGCTTGATATCCGAATGTTGATGTATGAATGAGCAGCTCAGGAGAATGTTGTGTGGGTCTGAGTGAATGTTCCATGAATGTCAGTTGGGGGCCTGAGTTGGGATGATAGAATGGCCGGTGGGTCTCTGCTCCTTTGTTTGTAGTGTATTACCTATCCCTGTTCCTGTCCAGTCATATGTCACTGTAAATACCTCAAGAGTAACTGTACATGCTGTACATATGTATAATAAAGCGTAGCAAACTCCAACCAAACTTAAAGCAAACACATGCACATCATCCACAACACACATTCAGTGCTCACATACATATACAGTGGAACAAGGCGGCATACACACAGATGCAACCTCTCACAACAGGTGGGCACATACATTCCCACCGTGCCATGTACATCCTTAAACCCAAACACCCATGCATGCGTCAAAAACCCAAACACAACCAGAATCATGCACATAAAACAACATTTAACAAATAATGTTCTCCTGGTAGCACTAAATGCAGTAAGTAAACTATAAACTTAAACCTTATGAATTACCATAACTAAATTCTGTCACAGAACGGGTTTCTTTTCTTTCTGTGAGGCGTCAGAGGTAATCACATCATAAAGGACTGCTTTTGGTTCAGCACTGACCTACATCATGTAAGGCACCTTTTGGTGAGGAATCACGAATTAAACAAAATTGCGGAACTGCTGCACGGAAGGCATCTATTTTGACGAGTGCCGTAAAATTACCTACATTAGATATTACAGATGAAGAGGAACATTCTGAAATGTGGAGGAACAGTTCTGCAGTATTGGAAGAGCGTAATTTGTGTACTGAAGCTGCAATGAACATGGTCAGTAATGAGGAAACTAATGCAATGCATTTTAGTTTTATAGAAAATGATGGTTAATTTCACAAAGGCATTTATGGTGTTTAATAACGATTTTTTTTTCCACAGGGAGGACTTGAGGCTGTTTTTGGATTTTACAATTATTTATGGTATGCTGGCCCTGATCAAGCTAGCATGCATATGGAAGGAACATTTTTTTTTTTGTGAATGCAGCCCTCTTAAGAACAATATGAATGAATTAGGTAATAATGTGAGTATATATTGAAACTGGGTAAATATGAATCTAAGATGGACCGTTTTGGTGCATGTTGCAATAATTTAGTTGACGTGTTTAAAACATGGGCATCATTTTTATGTTAGAGGTTGGAAGTTTAATAGAGTTTCCATACAAGAGTATATGCCAAACATGTGCGTAGCAATGAGGAAATGTTTATGAATTTAGGAAACAGTATTAGGGTTTTGGTAAGACCCTATGTTGAAATGTATTTGAAAAATGCACAGTATATAGATACCATGTAAGAGTGTAGGGCCATTGTCTTGTGACGTTTGTGAGGTGTAGTGGGCCCAAGTGTTAATTGCGTCATCCCGACCATAACCATGTGTTGATGTTTATGGTCGAAGTGCAGGAAAATCTGAATGTAATATGTGTGCTGAGAAATACGTTTTTGGAGGCATTTGGAATGAAGGTAAGAATTCCAGTACCATAGGTGCCAATAGGAATATGGCGAAATGTACGCTCATACATGAGGTACACAGGTGACAAGTACACTCAAATTTGAGGTACAGGGGTGGCCAACCAAAAAGGGTTGAGCCTGACAGAAATAAATAAATATTAGTGAGTATGGAGGAATTTTAGACAAATTTAATGGCCAACCAGGTAAAGGTTGCTATGTTGTGAGATGTATTATTTTAAGTGAAACTTTGGAGGTAAGGTTATCTCAACCAAAGAGGGTGTATTGGCCAGTGGATGAATTAAAAATGTATTTAACGTGAACTGTAATTGATAGGCCTATAGGTTAAATTCATTTAGTTATTGTTATTCATAAGGTTAACGTTTATTCTGGTTGTATGACGCATGCGTGGGTGTATGGGTTTAAGGATGTACGTGGCGTGGGTGAGAATGTATGTGCCCACCTGTTGTGAGAGATGGTATCTGTGTGTATGCCGCCTTGTTCCACTTTCCCCCGTATTTGTATGTGAGCACTGAATGTGTGTTGTGGATGATGTGCATGTGTTTGCTTTAAGTTTTGTTGGAGGTTGCTAAGTATGTTCAATGGTTGTAATATTGTGGGATGTCTGGAGGGTGATAAGTGGGAGCGGTTTGTGGTTGAATGAGATGTGACGCGAGAGCGGAAGAAGTGTGATCTACATATCCCTTCCGTAAACATTGTCCTGGGTGTGGCAACACCTCTCTGCCTGGTTGTTAGTTTGCTGGATTTTCACAGACAAAATTTTCCATTGAGTTTTGCTTCACAGTTATGGTAGCACCCAGGTCTGTTGCGGGGCAATCTGGGGTCCCACCCTCCTGTATGTATGGTTGATGTTCCCATGGTTGTTTGGTTGTGTGCCAGACTCTGTTTCTGGATGTGGCAGGTCCAGAAGGAAGGTTGCTAGTTGTGGTTGGAAGGATTTGTTGTGAAAGGGAGATGTTGTGGTTGTGTCTTGGTATGAAAGTGATGTAGTCTTGTTATGTGCTGTCACTGGCCTGGAGTGCTTGCTATCAGAATGTTGATGTATGAATGAGCAGCTCAGGAGAATGTTGTTGGGTCTGAGAGTGAATGTTTCATGAGTGTCAGTTGGGGGCCTGAGCTGGAATAATAGGATGGCTGGTGGGTCCCTGCTCCTCTATGTTAGTGTATTACCTATCTCTGTTCCTGTCCAGTCCTATGTGTCACTGTAAATACCTCAAGAGTAACTGGTCTATGTACATGCTGTACATATGTATAATAAAGCTACCACCTGGACTAAACAATGGCTCCACAGCTGGTATGTGTCAGTGCTGAGCCACTTGAATGACAACCAGGCGAGTGTACCACAAACTTCCTTTGTGTAAGGTGTGTACAGCCAACACCCCGCTCAGGGCCTCCCTGTGCGTCCCATCCAAACATCAGTCCCTTTGCCCAAAACACCTGAAGAATTTTTAACCAGGGAAGGCAGGAGTGCGTATGGAGGAACAGGGACTCTTGAGTTCCATTGTCACTATGGTGAGTAGCTTTTTCATAACCTTACATTGGATCCCTTTTTCGGCCTTAATTGAGGGAGATTCCAAAGCATCTCTACTCTTAAAAAGAGTAAATGGAATTTAGTGATCATTGCACAAATGTTTGCACAGCACTGCATGACCAAAGCGGCATCCGCTCGAGCTGAAGTCCCGGGTGTAGTGCAAAAAGCACGAGGGGCTCGCCCAGTTCCCGGTCTTGCAAATATCCTCTAGGGCAACATGCCTTGGAAAGCAATAGTTGCGGATTTAGATCTTAGAAGGTGAGCAGAGAAAACAGTCCGGCTGTGTCGTTCCACGCCTTGTGGGGCTTGATAAAGTCAAAAGCAAGCCAGAGAGGAATAGTGGGCTTTGATGCTGGCATGCCTGGGGAGCTGGCATCAAAAGTGACAAAAGGTTGCTTGGTTTTTCTCACCTTATTAGTCCTGCCCAGATAAAACTTAAACACCCCTGCCATATCCAGAGAGTGCAAGGTTCTGTCCACATCAGAGGATGGATTTGGGAATCAGATGGGCAAAGCAATTTCTTGTTTGATGTGGAAGTTTGAGGCCACATCAAGCAGGAAGGAAGGTGGAGTGCTAGAGTCTAGAATCCTTCAAACAACTTTGTCCCTTTGATAAATTAGGTATAGTTCCTCAGACCAAAGCACTTGTAGTCCAACCCTATACGCTGATATAATTGCCACAAAAAAAAGACTGCCTTTAATGTGATCCACTTCAGATCCCTTGTGTCCATAGGCTCAAAGGGTCTTTCCATAAGTTCTAGGTGGCATCTCCTTACTGGAGGGAACAATTTTAGAAGGCCCTTGAAGTGCCACTTAACAATGGGGTTTGTCAGAGCCATAACTTGTAACCTGGTGTTAAGGTAAGTACTAATCTGCAACAGGTACTTCCTGCAAAGAAAGTAGTGAAAGGAAAGTATATTGTCCACCATAATTTCCCAGTCTAAACATCAGTGACAGAAATCTGTCAATTTAATCGCATATGGCGACATAGTACAATCCTTGCTGGCTGCCCTGATGACTTTTAGTTTATCGTCTTGGAGAACCCTATCATTACGAGTTGGGCGGTGCAGGTTCAATGCAGCGGTATTACCACATACCGCTCCATTACTGCACTGCCTAACTAG
Organism: Ambystoma mexicanum; assembly: GCF_040938575.1. Lineage (NCBI taxonomy): Eukaryota > Metazoa > Chordata > Amphibia > Caudata > Ambystomatidae > Ambystoma > Ambystoma mexicanum. The sequence continues at coordinate 838,939,704 of NC_090934.1, read as the reverse complement.
GAGTTGGCCGGAAACTTGGAGGATTCACATCCAGCTATCAGCCAACTTCCCACCACATTTTTGGTGGAATTACCACCGCACTACTTAGTTACTGCGGCGGTAATTCTGCTGAATGCCCCTTAGATTAAACACTGCCACTTGCAATCCGGCGGTCATAGCACCGGACCAAGTGGCAGTAACGGTGATACAGTTTGGTGATATCTCGGCAGATCTACTGCTGAAATACCTTCAAACTCGTAATGAGGTTGTATGTCTTCAGGAAACAGGCTGCTACAGTTAGAGATTGACAGGGTGGTGAGCGGGGTTTCAGGACCATCGCCCATGCTGAGACAGAAGATCCTGACTACGGAGCAGTGTCCAAGGCAGCTTGCTCTGCATTTTTGTCATATCTGAATACCAGATCCCTTCGGGCCAGGTCCACACAATCATTATCACATGACAGCCTGGTGACCGGTTGGGTTTGTGCAATACCTTTGGGAGAGTGAGGGGAAAGGCCTAGACAGTCTGTGGTGCCCAAGGAATGTGGAAATCATCGCACACAGAATCCATGCCTCTTCCTGTCCAGGGTGCATAAAAGGGATAGTTTGTGTTCTCAATGTTGGCAGGTAGATCCAGGAGTGCAAGGTGCGGGGCTCCACATGCTTTGAAGAATGAGGACCAGCAGGTCCCTCGGGAGAGTCCATTGGTGTGGGACATGGGAATGCCTGCTAAGGAAGTCTGCTTGTACATTCTGTTCTCTAGACAGATGCACCACTACAGTGGGGAAGACACCAGATCTGCAGTGCAAGAAAACAAAGCTCTCAAGATTGCCCCCCCCTTGCTTGTTCATATAGAGGATTGTTATAATGTTATCAGTGCAGAGTGACAACGTTCGCTCTTGTAGAGCTGGAAGAAAAGTCCTCCTATCCAGCTAAATCATTTAACTCTAGAAAGTTGTAATAGAGATCCCTCATCGGTCTTGAGGTTGTGAAGTTCCCTTGTTCCTAAATTGCTCCCCAGCCCATCAAAGATGAGTCGGTGGAGACAGTCCTCATTGGGGAAGGTGGGATTAAGAGGACCCCCCTCCACAGATCTTTTGGAGTACCATCCACTGAAGTAGGAACCGACGCATCCCAGGCAAAATCTGGAGCAGCCTCGACAGACTGCTAGCACCAATGCCTATTGTCCGCCAAATGAAGTTGGGTGCACCTCAGTGCAGTCTTGGGCGTCGTCTCACCAAAATGCATGAGGCCACAAGACCTAGAAGTCTCTGGAAATGTAGAGCAGACATAGGATGTCTGCTGGCATCCGTGTCTGCTGGCAGGGTGAACATGTAAAACAAACATTGTGTGCACAACCTTTCCAGAGGCTTCTAGATCTCATGGGATAGGACATAAATGTCTTGATTTTGATCTTTGCAGGGAAAGACCCTGCCCCTTTTGAAAACCCAAACCAGACGACCTTTATATTGAATCCTTTGGGTGGGGAACAGCTTTCCTTGTATAGGCCCATCGCATTCACGAGTTCAATTCCAAGATCGACTGGCACCTTAACCTGCAAGTGTAACCCCAATGAGCCAGTTATCTAAATTGGGGTAGATGCGGATCCATCAGAGCCATGGATGCAACTGGATGGAGTTCATCATAACTTTGGTGAACATCCTCAGGGCCTGAAGGGAAGACCCATGTATTGGTAATGGGCATCCATATTCCAGAAGTGCAGATTTTCCTGTGGGGTATCAAGATGGGGATGTGCATATATGCATCCGAAGATCACCGTCACACAGCCAATCCCTCCCCTTTTATCAAAGCTGACCGGATTTTTCTTTTGGAATGCACTGGAAGCCTGAATTATCCAGTATCGTCCTCCACCCAGCATTGTTCTTGGTCAAAGCCAAAAAACACAAGAAATAGCACTGATTCCAATTGTCTGAATAGGGCAGGACCTTCTTATCACGCCAAGTTTAATGGGTATCTGAACATTATTGGAGGAACAAAGGGCTGGGGAGGATAGAAGGGGGTGTCTGCGTCTACTTTGTAGACAGAGATAGTACATAGTTGTCAGTCTCCAAAATGTAAGGTGGCGACGGATCCTGCCCCCAACTGGTGGAGAGTAGAGCTGGACCTCAAAGGTTCAGCTTTTCGCCCTGAGCAGAGGTAGTGACAAAGAAGACCTTGCGTCTCCTTGAAGGGGGCGGAGCTGATCTGGCTTCATGTGTCCCTATTCTGCGTTATAGAGAGGAAACCACTGAAGCCTCCCGTGTTTTTGTGCTGGGCTTTATGCCAGCAAGAAAATGTTTTCTTCGCTGAGGGTTTGAAGATTGCCAAAAAAACTCTTCACTGAGAGAGTGGGCCTTCTTGTTCCACTCCTTGTAGTGGGGAGAGATGGACAAGGGTCAGGCCATGAAGGGGAGGGCCCCTCACCTTTTCTTACACTTCTATTAAAAGTGTGATACTCCGCAGGCCACCCGGCACATGTCCTGAATCAGGCACATGACTCTCGCTACTACGTCAATGTGCCCTGCCTCTAAACCAGGTTATTTTGTGCCAATTACTATTGTCCTATGTTCCCTGAGCCCAGACAAAAACTGCTCCTTGTATCCACCAGAAAGGTCTTCTGCAAATTCCTCTCACTCCTTCCATAATTTCGTATTGCAAGCAGCTAAAAAAGGCATCTGCATTGGCAAAATGTAGGGCACTGTTGGAGCATACCCTCCTGCCCACAAGATCCAGGCTTTTCTCTTAGTATCCCAGGGGGTGTCCACATTGGTTGCCTAGATGGAGAGATTGAAGGGGGCTTGCTCTGTGTCTGGGAGGCTGAAACGTCAACCAACTGCACCAGAATAGTTATGCCAAAGACAGTTTTTCAGATGGCAACTGCCAAAACCTGGCATCTAATTTTGTATTCACATGGTGAATATTATCAGGCGTTTCATATCTTTTTTGCATCTTTTACTGCATAAGCTTGTGAATGTCTGTGTGGAATGGTTTCTGGGTAAGCACAACCAAATGGATGCTGGTTTCCACAGGAGGATTACTTGGAAGCTGGAGCTCTAAACACACTGGAATGTGGATTTTTCTTTCGTAAAAGATTCAGATGGAGGGAGGACCTTCCTCGGTGTCTGTCAAATCAGTTGAATTTTATTGGTCGGGCTGATCTGCACGGCTCATGTCCCCCATGTGGGCAGATCGCCATGGTAGTGGCAGATTTGCAATCCAAGTTCTGTTCGGCTGTTTGAAGTTCACTTGCCGCGGTTGCGGGACTGGTGATCTCTGTGCTGCCTGATTAGGGGGCATCACCTTCTGGATGATATACCTCTTGTCGGGCCCTGTAAAAAAACTGGAAACTGTGCATGAGTGGCTCCTCGGATGGCCGGGTTAGGGTCCTTTGTCCCACCATTACCATAGCAAAGTGATCTGGTCAAAGGAAGGAGTAGGAGGATGGGCATGGTATCTGCTGTGGAAGCCAAAGGTTTGAGCCCCGGTAGGATTCCCTCAATGTCAGCGTGTGTTTGCGCATGAACATGGGTACATTCGTGACTGTACTTGTCGGGGTGACGACAGCAGGCTGAGATGCCTTTTGGAATAATATCCAACTGACACTTCGGCATCTAGTGCGTACCCCTCCACAACGGAAACGTGGCAGACCCAGTGCTTTGGTATTGCCTATTTTATTATCAGCCCTGCCACAAGGGATTCATATGTGAACCGCAGAATCACCTTCAGTGTGTCGTGTGGGTGAGTACAGAACTCCTTTTGACCTTGTTGCATGTTAGGGAGAATTCTCATAAATGTGCCAATTCCCTTCACCTTAGAGACCCCCAGCAACTGGATTTTGACGACTTGATTTTTTTTACCTGGAGAGAGTGCAAGCCTTTTATCCCACTCTCTCATGTATTTTGATGTGTGTTTTACTCTCGTGTTCTTTGATTATGGAGTTTTAAAACCACTCCATAGACATCATCTTTTCATGTATGTCACACAGCACCCTCAGAGCAGTGACACAGGGAAGCCTTTTAGGCTCTCCCAAGGTATAAACGCCTTCTCTGGGATAAACTACTGTTTCCCAGAGAAAGTAAAGTTAAAATGACTTTACTAGTCTTTTTAAAGTCCTAGACCCAACACACACCATCTTCCAATAGAGTACTGGAGGGGTTACCCATTATCCCCCGTGTCTAGAAACTCATGTAGCAGTGCAATTCTATCCTTTCCTATTGAAAGGACTGGTGGCAGTGGTTTTACAATGAACTACCATGATTTTTCCCGACCGCAAACACCGGTAGCGTTAAATCGCCATGTTTTTCAAGATGGCGTCTGAGCCTCCTTTGTTTAAACTGGGTCCCGGTCTTCTTTTTTCGCCATTTATTTTTGGAAAGGTCCTTCTAGAGTTTGTCTCTGCATGCCAAACCAGGTTTGGTCCCTTTGTTCCTACGCCTTTGGGGCCTCAGGACTGAAGACCACCTCTGGCGCCCGAGTGTCTGGATGGGTAGGAAGTGAGGGAGGTGCCCGAAACTCTGTGCTTAGTCTCCTCCTTGGAGACCCGAATGCACTCTGGCCTGATTGGCTGGCTGACTGTCCGGCAAGGACAGTCGCCCTGCTGGGTGAGTGGCATCTAGGCTGGAATTAATGGGGGAAAACGGTTTAAAAGGCGAGTCTCTTGGCTTGGAAGGCAGAGGCGACCACTAGAACGAAAGAACCGAAGATGAGCTGGAAAAGGGCGGCGGCTGCAACTACTGGACCATTGGTTTGCCCGGTGAAGCCCTGCTGCAGGTCCGAATCGCCAAGTTCATCTCGACAGAGAAGTCCCTTTGAGTTGGTGGGACCAATCAACTCATACGCCATCTGGATACCATTCTCGGAGCTGGTTGTATTTGCCTCAGAGTGCTGCAGGAAATTGAATAGCCAGGGAGAAGGACACCAGTTTCTGTGCTTGACGACAGCTATCAGAATAGAAGATTTGCCAGTTTGTCAGCTTTGTGACCAGCCCCCGTGCAGTGCAGGAGTCCCCCAATGTCCTCCCTCTTGTCCCCATGACTGAAGCTCAGGAACAGCGAGATCTGCAGGAACAGCCAGGAACAGCCAGGAACAGAAGTCTTCAGCTGCATCTTTTTCTTCAATCTAAGGTACTGTGAAAACCGGACCGAGAGAACTTACCTCTCACTGTGAAAGTGCGTGAAACTTTGGCAACTTGCAGGCTTAATCAGCTTGTGACCCAACATATGAATCTTTCTTCTATGAACTACTTCTGAGAACCATGGCAAAGACTTTTTTCATTTAACTACCAGAATCGTTTTTACCTATACAAGTCTCTAGCCCATTGACTTTGGCCCATCTATTGCATTGAATCAACTCCTCTGATGAACTCAAACTATTTGCACTGTTTAAGAGTAACTACTATTAGTTTTATGAACTTTCTGCCTTTTTGCTCCTACTTCAAATGCTCTGAATGCCATTTTGCTCCACCTTCAAAGTAGTTTAAATGCCTCAGAACCTGATGGTGTGAAGTGCTGTAGAATGTTTGAGTGTGATATTGATTGCCTCCTTTTAGTGAATGTTTTCTAACTGACTGTGTAATAAATTTAGAAGTGTTTTACCAAGAAACCTTGAGTAGAAGTGTCTATCTGAATACTTGTGATTGTAGACCTCTGTGTAATACCCTTACAAGCTCACATTCCCTCTTGAGATGGCTGCTCAGCTAGCTACCAAAACCAGTGATACAGACTTATACCAAAGGTTGGTTTTGCTTACACCTGTAGTCATAGTTGTGTGTAGTAGTCCCAGATGGTACTGCATACAAACTTTGCCTAACATTGCCCCCCCTGGTGCTTCAGAAAGTGGCCTTTGCGCGGAGAAAGGCTCAAAGTGCTGGACATTCTCTGGGCACGTTAGGTGCACCCCGTGCCCAAGCCCAGTGACGTGAGGAATTTGGGTAGCCCCAGTTGGGCCCTCAGAGCACTCTCCAATGCCAAAGCTTGCCCAGCCTTCAGCAGGGAGTTGGACTGGCCATTAGTGCACAAAGCACGAGGTGGTGTGGACCTGCACACCCTAGTCAGGCAGAAGTGTGCCCCTCCCGCCCCAGTGGTGCACAGGGTACAGGTTAAGCCCAGTGAAGGGCCTCTGCCTTTGTCCTGTGCACATCCATTTTGGGGGGTATGGAAGAGGGTCTGGGTGACTCCTCTAAACTTGTGATGCTCTTTTAAGCTGTCAACAGGCTAGGGTGTCCAGATAAAGAGTTTGACTTACCTCTTTTGACTTGGACTGCACAAAGACATTGGTCTCCAAAGGAGCTGGCACCTGGAAGATCTCCTCCAAACCCCCAAGTCTCCGACATGAGGGCTTCTGGAGGAGAGGGGTGCAGGAGGAGAGGGGTGCAGGAGTTACAAAGATGTCAAGAGTGCTTGGCACCTACACAAATTAGGCACCAAGAGTGTGGGTCATGTGAGAAACCTAAGGGGGTCTTCAAATCTACTCCCCTTGGATCCTCTGCGCAGGTGGCCAGGGAAAGACCATCGCTGTTGGATCCAAACCTTCGGGGAAGAGACGCGAAGGAGCATCACCTGGGTGGAGGGTTATTGGGGAGGGGTTCATTAAATGTTCCCAGATGAGACAGCATTTCCCTCTTCCATGACAAAAAGGAACCCTAGTCCCAGAAGCTTTTGTGGGATATTGTTACCCCATTCCCACAGGTCCGAATAACAGGAGAAAAGACAGGCCTTGAAGGCCCAGAAGGAGGGTAAGAAAGAATAGGGTGCCCTTGGGTGAAACATGGTATCCCCATTTCCCCAGTGACAACCAATCCAAACCCTCCACAACCTTTATGGGCCACTATAAGCCAGCTCCCCTCATTCCTCCACCATTGACACTTGGCAGTGCTGGGACGAAGAAGAGGCAACTAAGAGCAATGAAGTCTATGCTCTTCTACCATTCTAATACTGGGAAGAGGAAGATGCCTGCTAGGAGTAGTGAAGGTCAGGCATGTCCCTTTAATGGGAGTCAGGCGGGACTGAATAATCATTCACACTTGCCGCCCGTCAAGGAGCTGTAGGTGTATAAATTGAGCCCAACCGAGTGGCAGAGGGAATCGACGGGAGAAGGACCAGGAGGCCATTGCATGCAGCAGAGGACCGTTCAGAATGGCGTGGAAGAGAAGAAAGGTGAAGGGAGCTGTGCTAGAAGGCTGCCCCATTTCTATTTAAATTGCTCATTCGCGTGTGGTGGGGGACAACCCCAGGAGTGTATGAGGGCCAGAAACTGGAGCCCCGGCACTAAAGGAAGAAGGCTGTGTAATCCGTGCTGCAGCCCAAACATCCTAAGTGACCAGTGAGTTTCTGGGGCTTGAGAAACCCAGTGCAAGTGTGTGAATTTACGCATTTTATGAAATACATTGCATCAGAGTGTTTGCGTGCGGCAAAAGGTACGTTTTCGAAGGTCTGCGAACAGTTCAATTAAAGTGGAATGAACATTTTTGCTTGTTAAGTATACAAGAACGGGGAATACTTTATATCAGAGTGGCCGTATGTAGCAAGGAACACGTTCAAAAAGGTCTCTGAAAACCAAACTATAAAATTAAACCAAATCAAGCAGTTATATTGGTCTAACATTAAACAAAAAGGGAATATCGTGCATCATAGGGGTTGTGGGTCACGTGTGATGAGGAGCACGTTTTTCAAAGGAGTCCACACATTGAATTATAAATTTAAAGTGAAATGAACATTTATTGAACTCTATATGAAGGGAAAACAAACCATAAGCCAGAGGTTTAATTATTGAACACTAAATTGAATTAAGACTTTGTTGCTAAACAGAACCAAAGCTTTGAAACCAAAAGGTGACAAGAATAGGCAGACAAAGGACTCTGCAGCCTAATACACATGCAATTTCAACCTGTAGAAAACCTACAAAATCATTTGAACTGTGCATTTGAAAACAACATTAACCAAACTGTGGACGATAAAGACATTGTGCGTTTCTTTTGGACTTGGGTTTTGGAACTTGGGGAAGGGAATTCCGAGGCCTGAAGAGACTTCTTTGCATTCTATTTCTAAATAAGGGGATTTTGAGACTTTGTTGAACTGTTTTATATTTGCGAAAGGGAGCTGAAAGGAAGCTGCAAGCTGGAAGAAGCTCAGGACTGTGTTGAACACTGTTCTCTGTTGATTTCTGACATCCATACACTGTGTATAGTTCTAGGTGTGAGGGCACGCATTGGTTTTGAACACAGACAGATCCCTAAGTTGAACTCTTTTGACTCAGACTCTCCTTAGTTTCATTTAGGTAGGGAAATCCCACCTTAGCATAGGGCAAGTTAGGCCTTTTTGCATCCTGACATTTAAGTTCATAAAATTTGATTATTTGGAATTGGTTGTCTGTGTCCTTGTTCACAAAGCGTTCACAGTCAGCAGATGAAAAACTCTGGGGTCAACTCACACACTGCTAAAAGCCCTTCAGCATAGGTGTGGAGAGTACAACTTAAGGAACGAAGGTGCTACTCGTAGAGCGGCTAAACCAGGCCGGTTCCAGTCGATGAGGAGAAAGGGACTGATTGTCAAGGCTGTTAAGATGGATTTCTTGAATCTGGCTGGCCTGGTGGACAGATTTTAGGAGGCCACACTAGTTATAGTGAACAGGAGAACAGAGGTTAATCAATACTGAGTCAAGATAGCAATGGAGCGCAGTCAAGGTTATTCATATGAGTTTGAGTGGGGTAATGGGTCAACAATAAGTCCACAAAGAGAAGCACACAATAATTCAATTTAGACAGGAATGTACACAAATACTTCATTTATTCTAGAGCCAACACACATGCTAGAAAATGAAACCAGGGTGTGAGAATATCACACAAGAGTCAATATATACAGTCACCAAAGGTTCTAAAATGCATCCAATGACTTCCATTAATAGAATAAGTTAAGTGATGCAGTAAGACGGAACCAAGTCACAAGAAATATGCCCTAGCTTCAGAAATACAATCCCTATGAAGAGTTGAGCCTTGTGCCCAAACATCACAATGCTTCTCTGCAGAATGCATCTGATCCAGGTAAAGTACTTGTGTTGGTGAAATGTTCAAGAGAACTGATGCAACTAAGTTACTGCTAAGTAAAAATAGGTTCTCATCTTTCAGGTTACACTGCTTAGGTGTGATGACCAAAAAGCAGTGGAATGGAAGGATTCCTACGAGACTTGTTCTCAATTTTTTCCTATAAAGGACAGGGGGGGATTGCATTTATGTACACCCCTGACTGATGATTTTCCCAGACGACTGGATGGTTTGATTTGGATGGGGGGGGTGGATAGGTGGGGGGGGGGGGGGTGGGGGAGGGATATTGGCTGGGCAAGTCTGCTGGAGGTTGGATTTCCTTCTGTTGGTTCCGTTGAGAGATGCTCAGGAGCTGCGGGTGCAAGGATTCTTCCGTTTGGATCCAGGAGCCAAGTGCAACCCTTGCTGATTGAGCAATGCAAAAAGCACTGATCACTGATGCAGACCTCTTCAGGACACTTGACAGGATCGGGGTTTGAGGGGTACGGGGGTGTCCAGCAACAGCCACTGCACACAGACAACGGCAGGTGTCTTTCCAGTCATAGTTGAAAAAGACCTTCTAGATAAGATCCCTTGAAATTGGAAGGCTGAAACGCAGCAGAAAGGTAACTTACACCACAAGCTCACGACCACTGACGTTCCGGCTGCAAATGCGGAATGGCAATGGTTCTTGCGAGGTAGCCCACTGGATTGTTGGTCAGTCCACTGGGTGGTCCAGGGACACTTCTAAATGCTCAGGATGGCTGGATACTCGAGAACACATTGAGACTGGTTGGTCCCACCAGTTCAGGTGCTGAGGCACCGCACAGGGCCATTGCAGATCAGGTGGTCCAACTGGGCTTCACCGGACCAGATACAGGAAGGGATTCTGGGCGTCTTCATGAGCCTTCTTTGTATCTTCCGTTTGCTGTTCTTCTACAGGGCAGTCTTGGCTCCAACGCTAATCTGGAGAAATTTACAGCAGGAGTCCTCTTGTTCAAAATCCTGACTGGAGGCTAGTCCAAGCCCACCAATGGCAAGGATCTGCACCATTCAACAGCGAGCAGTGGTCCAATCATGGGCCACTGTGGTTTCACTCATGTTCCACAGCCAGACTTTTAAGCACCACAGATGCGTAGTGGGACCAGACAGCCCGACCCCGTTCTTGAGCCAAACACATGCACAAAGGCATCATACTAACCCGTGAAAGCAGCTTTCCCAGGCAACTGCTTGACCTTATATGCGATTTCCTGACCTGGCAAGGCAGGAAGAAGACCCAACAACAATATGACCACAGAAGAAGCAAAAACCTCATGGGGTGGTCATTTTTGGGCATTCGCCACCTTCAGTAGCCAAACACAGTAGATGCGAATGCGCACAGAAGAGTACACAAATGGTAAAAATATATTTGCTACCAGCAACATGTCTTTAGGCACATATACAAGTAACCAAACATCCCAAGATGTGAAAGGCTGGGGTGATTCAAAAGGGAAACAGTTTCCCAGTACTGATGGTCTAAAGGACTGATGGGTTTCCCCATAACAAAATGAGCAAAAGGCCAGAGGAGTGAAGCTGAAGGCTTCACTTCCCTGTAAAAAGTCAGGAGAGGTTCAAAAACAAAAGCTAAATGTTTGGGGGTCCATAGAACTGTGGAGGAAAAGTTGCCACAAGAGAAATCTTTCGTAACAGGGGCACACTATGGGTAGGACCAATGAAAGTGTTGCCTGTGCAAGGGATGTTCCAGAAAACAAATTAATCTGCTGCTAAGAAACAGCATCTGGTCCTGTCCTCGTTCAGCGGGAGGTCCCAAAGTATGGAGAAAAGGAGATGGGATGTAAAAGTAGACAGGATGTAAGAATATGTTATACGTTTTTGTCCAACCAAATAAACGTGTATGGATGAAGAAACGGACCAAATGCAAAATTAAAAAACTGCTAAAGCCTCCTGTGACGAATCACTGGATATCGACCCTTCTCCCCAGGGGTGAACCTTTTCCCATGAGGTCAGGGAGGTGAGGCTGCTACTGGATAGTTCCCCTGGGGGTAGTATAATGCGGGAGGATCTCATGGGGAGGGGCTCACCTCCCTGCCCATCCGGGGAGAACGAAGAGCAGCTAGGGTATAGCCCTTATGAGAACATTAGACACCCACATACTCTAGCCTCTCCTTCTGCTAACCTCTTTGTAGACAGTAGAAACATGTACTGTTATAGGGCAGATACCTCAAGGTTCTGCAAGGTACTGAGATGAAGAACATTATTGGAAAATAGTTAATCCAAGAACTGGGACGAGCTGCAACAAAGGGACAATGAAGAGCAATACCAAGAAAGAACTGCAGCAGTATAGACTTCCACAGAGGCATGGGTCCTCTCACGCCATAAAAACCAAAGGAGAACTGCCTAGCAGAGAAACACAGTCATCCATGACAAGAGACCGTGAAGCCCATGAAGCACAAAGGAGATGCAGAGAATGGCAGGACTGAGCCAAGAGCAGTCCACTCGCAGAGTGGCTAGGAGAACTGGATTCCTTTGCCCAATGGCATTCAGACAGTAACGGGAGGCTGGTAGGTGGTGACACGAATGCAAGAGGCGGCGTCCATAAAGTCGGTCCAAGGGCCGGGTAGGAGATCCGCAAGGTGAAGGCACCGAGATGCCTGTGCACACAGAGTAACAGGAAGAGCAGTGACAAGGAAATGAAAAAACGTCCAAATTAAACTGCAGTAGTGACATTCACTAAGGTATGCAGAATACAATTAAAATTACTCCCATTGAGAAATACCTTTCCTTTTGATCTCCTCCTCTTTTCTCATGAGAAATGCTCGCACAGCTGCAGACTGAACACCCTTCACCTTTGGATCCTTTTTAGGTGGACCCACTGCCAAGCTGTATCTTTTCTAAAAGAGAACACAGATACATATTATTTATTCAGATTTGTAGAGCGCACGTCAGCCCAGGGGCATTGTCGCGCTTGTTACAGACAATATCTTGGTTACATAGGATACAATGTTTACATACAATACAATATTTACAGTAGAAATGTACAAATTAGGAATGCAGTATATTTACATGGGTTCACAAGAGTTTCCTATTAATTTGCAAGGAATGAGGTTTTCAGTTTCCTGCGAAAAATCGGGAGCGAGTTTTCCGCTCTAATGTCTGCAGGAAGAGCGTTCCAGGTCTTGGCTGCAATGTAAGGGAAACGTAGACCTCCGGCTTTGGCTTTTTTGTTGTGCGGGATGCACAGTAGGTTGGAGTATTGCGTCCTAGTGGGACAGGAGGAGGATGGTTTGAGGATGGTTTCTGATAGATAGGCCGGGGCGGAGAGAGAGAGGCATTTGTGTGTGAGGGTGAGGATTTTGAGAGTGATCTGCTCTTTGACCAGGAGCCATTTGGCTGAGTGCCTGGCATGGGTGATATGCTCTCTTCTTGGGATACTAAGAGCGGCCCGGAGAGCATTGTTCTGCGTGACTTGTAGTCTGTTTAGGTTTTTGGCTGATGTGCCTGCTAGGAGTGCATTGCAGTAGTCCAGTTTGGCTCTAATGGTTGCTCTAGCTATAGAGAGGCAGTTGGGTTTAGAGAGGTAGGGCTTGATGGTGTTAATGAGTTTGCTGGTGTGCGCAGATGAGGAAGTGATTGCGCTGACTTGTCTAGTCATAGATAGTGAAGAGTCAAGGTATACTCCCAGTGTCTTTACAGCTGTGGATACGGGGATAATGGAGTTGTCGATGGAGAAGATAGCGTACAGTTTGTCAAGTTTATCTAGGGTGTTCTGTTGACCTAATATCATTTCAGTCTTGTCTCCATTGAGGAAGAGGCCATTAACTGCCATCCATGCCTTGATGATGGAGTAGATTGTGTGGAGTGCCTTGGCGTCTTGGTTGTATGATCCTGAAAGGGGTAGAAGTACTTGCGTGTCGTCCGCCTAGTTTGTGTATGTGATGCCGTAGGAGTCGAGTTTGTCAAAGAGGGGCTTGGTGAACAAGTTGTAAAGTGTGGGTGCAGTGCATGATCCTTGAGGGACCCCCCCAGTGGATTGTTGTGAGAGTGGCATTGGCGATGTCCGAGAAGACTTTCATGGCTCTTCCCTCTAGGAAAGAGGTGATCCAGAGAGCTGATTCTCTGGAGAAGTTGGCCGAGTGTGAGGTGTGAAGTGAGAGTCTTGTGATCAACCAGATCGAAAGCGTCAGAGATCTAGAAGGAGCAGAAGAGCAGGCTTGCCTTTATCCATGATTTGGGTGATCTGACTCTTCAGATCCACCAGGGCTGTTTCTGTGCCATGTCCTTTCCGGAAGCCTGATTGCCTAGACCCGAGGATGGAGTGGGTTTCCAGAAAGTGTTGGATTTGGCAATGTGCGGCTTTGTCCAGTAATTTCAGGAGGAATGGCACTGTGGTTATAGGTCTGTAGTTGTTGGGTTGTAGGGGGGTCGAGAGTAGGTTTTTTTTTTTCTTTTTTTTTGGAGAGGCCGGACCCAGGCCTCTTTGAGGTTGGCTGGGATGATGCCTGTTTTAAAGGACGCATTGATGAATGCCGTAAAGAGCGGCGCAAAGCAGTCTGCGCAGTCTTTGACGAGTTTTGGTGGGCAGATATCGCCTTTACAGGGGGAGGGTTTGAGATTTTTTAGTAGGTTGATAACTTCTGATTCAGTGACGTCCTTGAAGGAGAAGTCAGGTATGGTGGGCTTGGACGAGGTGGGTGGGGCGTTGGTAGGCTTAGTTCCTGTCTGTTGAGGAAGTGCTTTGCAGTGGTCTTTGATTTTCTTTTGTAGAAGGTCAATTTTGTGTAGCATGGCAGCTTGAATGCTGGTACACCAAGCTTCATCTTTGATCATTTCGTCTGGTGTATTGGGGGGGGGGGGGAAGATGTGCTTGTTAAAAATGGCGAAGATCTCTTTAGAGTGTGATTTGACATTAGAGATTTGTGTGTTGAAAGCGTTGGCTTTGGCATCGGTGATAGCTATCTTGTATTGGTGGGAGATTACATTGAATTTGTTTTTGGTACTGGGGCAGGGGTCAGATTGCCAGTTTTTTAGGTCTGCTCTTTTGTGGGATCGCATTGAGTGCAGTTCTTCAGTAAACCAAGAGTTGATATGAAGAGATTTCTTCTCTTTTTTCCATTCGAGTGGTGCCATTTCATTGATAGCTTTGGTGATGCCATCTTTGTAGATGTCTGCTAGGATATTGGGGTCATTAGCGAATGGGGGTGCTAACTCCCGGGTATTGAGGTATGGGCGCAGGTTATCCGCGGTGAGTTTTTTTAGAGCTTCTGACTTGTGCAGCGCTAGCAGGGGTCAGAGTTTTGTGGTTTTTGGCGATGGGAATAGAGAACTCGATGCAGTTGTGGTCAGTCCAAGGCAGTGAGGAGTTTGAGGTGATAGTGGAGAGGCAATTATGGTCAGCAATCCAGTCAAGGATGCAGCCTTTGGCTGGAGTAGGACTTTCTACTTTTTGGGTGAAGCCCAGGTCACTGAGTTCCTTGGTGAGAGTGACTGCAGATTTGTCCTTAGTATCGTTGAAACTGAGATTGAGGTCTCATAGTAGAAGGGTTTTGGCGGAGCTTTTGATATTATTGCTGAGGGTGTGAATGATGTTTTCATGGGAATCTAGGGGTTGCCTGGGGGGCGGTATAGTGGGTGAATGTTAATGGTGCTGTTGGGTGACAGTGTGAGTTTGGCCGATAAGAGGACAGAGTTGTTGGTCGAGGGGTGGCTGATGGGTCGGAGCTGGAGGTTCTCCTTGTAGATGAGGGCTACTCCGCCTCCTATTCGATCTGGCCTGTCTTGTCTGAGTATGGTGAAGCCAGGTGGTAGTGTAAGTGCAACGGCGGGGCCTGTGCTTCATGTAACCATGTTTCTGTGATGGCCAATAGGTCAATATTATTGTTAGTTATGAGGTCATCAATATCAGATGCATGAGCTGGGAGTGATCGGACATTGATGAGGGCACATTTGATGTGAGGTGAGTGTGGTTTGTTTGTGGAGGTGCGGGTGGTGGTAGTATCTGATATGTTATGTGAGGAGGTATTGTGGGGTGTGGTGTGGTGTAGACTGTGGGAGAGTAGGTGTCCCATGCAGCGTTTGGACGTGGTGCGGGAACTCAGTCTAAAGTTTCTGTATTCTGTGGGAAGCAGTAGTGTGCTAAGTTCTGTGGTCTGTGTGCAAGCTCTAAGTCTTTCTAGTCTATGCATAATTACAACGCAGGGTGTGCGAGGTGGCAGGGTTTGTGTGGTATCCGACGTAGCGAGATGCTTGGGGTAGGGCAGTGGGCTTAGTGGTGTGGGTATGAGGGGATGGAGAGGAGTATGGAGTTGGAGAGCAGTGAGAGTTGTGAGAAGAGTGAACATCGTGGTGGTGGCAACGGTGAGCTTGCAGGACGCTATGGGCATGATTGTATGTTGGGCGCGGCTGTGTGTGGAGGAGGACACAGTCAGGTTGGGTGGACCTAGCCTGAGGTGGGCAGGAGTGGATAGGTTCAGGGTGGGCTAAATTGCATCCTAGGTACTAGGAGGTATCAGTGTGACTTATGCGCAGCAGGAGACACCGGCAGGATCACAGATGAATTCAAAAGTGGTCTGTGAGCGACCATAGGGCACAACACAATTCAAAAGTGGTCTGTGAGCGACCATAGGGCACAACACAATTCAAAAGTGGTCTGTGAGCGACCATAGGGCACAACACAGTAGCAAGGTTAAATAGGCTGGTTCAATAGCAGTAGGGCAACAATAGTTTAAAATAGGCTAGTTCACTAATGGTGGTATAACACGAGTTCAATTAGACTATTTCAATGGCAGTTGGACAGTGGCATAGATCATAGGAAGGCTGCGTGCACATTTGCAGGTGGAATCAGACCAGTATGCTAGTCACGCTATAGCGAGGAAGCAGTTATACAGGAATCTTGTTTTCGCACCAGCGGGGTGATTGCACAATAGTGATGGGCTGGTGGCAGAGGTAAAAGTCAGTAGTGGGCACAGAGTACTGGATTGGAGGGGTGGACTGGAAGTAAAAGTTTAGAGCGACTGGTAGTTTGTAGGTACACACGTTGCACGGTAAGGGCCAGGGTAATGTGTTCAAGTAGCGTCAGGTGGCGTTGCAGCGGATGGGAGCGGTTCAGTTGAGATAAGGCACATGCGAGAGTGGGACGCTCTTCTGTACAGCGGTTTAGTGGATAGCGTTTATATAGAGCCTGGATGCTGTTATTATAAAGTAGTACTGTTGTACTTACATCTATGGTCCAAACTGGCTCCAGACAGGCACACAACAGGCGCCTTCGTGCATCGCCTTCGTGCGATGAGCCGGCTATGCTTCCCAGCGTTCTGGATTGGTGCAGAAGAGGAAGCAGGCACCAATCTGGAGTCGGGGGTGGGATGTGTGCACAGATTAGGTGCGGAATGCCTTAGGCAGCTGTAGGGGTGGCCATCTTTGAGTATGTGGATCCTCGTGGTCCTTAATGGTGGCAGGTGCCTCGGTTGGCGTAATCAGGAGAATCAGCCTATTCTAAGGCTGTTGTAGAAGGCAAATGGGTCGCATGAAAAAGTTTGCGACTGCTGCTAAAATAAGAGATTTAGCATCGCATAATTTCAGAGGTGCAATAATTTCCACTTGGAAAGTGCCCAGGCCCTATGGGCTTACCTGGAGGCACTGCGCTCCTCCGGCTGGAGCGGATACTGCTCCGGCAGTATTGGGAAGATCTCCAGCTCATCTGGGGCCTGTGAGGTTATAGATACTGCAATTCCCTAATATTTGAATGCCAACCGGTACAAGCTTCATTACATGCAGCTCTACAGATAAGGGGTGCATCAGTCGCTTTTACTCCCTAAAAATAGGCAAATACTCCCAAAAAATAAAAACGGAGTAAAATACTTCTACAACAAACAGGAATCAGACACGTAGGACTTTGTGCCCCTGCTTTAACCCACCCTACTCAATGGATAGGTTTAAGCCAGCAGTGCATGTAGTACCACAGGAAGAAATATTATTACTCCCCGATTGGAAGACGTCAACCTGTATCTTTTAATGTGCATGAATAACTAAGTGCAGAGAAATAATTATTAAAATAATATTTCAGTTTTCCAGTTAAAACATATTTGTACTTGCTTATAAAATACTCCCACTGGGGAGAGGACATACATTTTTACTCCCTAAAAAATTATTTTACTCAACTTTAAAAAATAGGGAGTAAAACACTTTCCACTTCCAAATCTTATCTGGAGCACTGATTACAAATATCAATGCAATAATCCTCACCCTAAGATTTATTTTGTATTTCCAAATCATACGAAATAATTACCCTTGAAAAACATTTTTGATTTTTTGTGTTTACATTTTATAAAAACTTATTAAACAAAAACAAACCTTTCTCACAGGAACTCAACAGATACACAACAGAGAATGACCTAATTCAAAGTAGACGTTTGTAGAGGCCTAAAATACATTAGCTTGACCATTTATCATACCCATAGTTGTTTTTTCAAAGGTAAAAAAGAATAAACATTCCTGATGGTTTTTAATAAGAGGCAACCAAAAATCACTGTGATCAAAACCATTTGTGTAGTCCATCTTCCTCCAGTAACACCATACTATGCCATATAGTGTACCTGGGCAAATCCCGACCTTGTAGCCCTGTTCCAAACACAGATTATGCTCAGCTTCAGCCCATTTTCTTACATCTCTCAGCCAGGAGATCCTTCCTTCTTCCAGTATATAGCCACACAGCTTTTTCCCAGGCCTAATGCTTTTTTACGTTTCATCAGTAACAGCCCAATAAGTGTGGCTTGACTGCAGTCTACGATTGCCTATCAAGGAAGCTTGCTAACTTTTCTACCACCCTCACCCAGAAAAGGGATATTTAAGAGAACTGTCACCACATATATAAGAAATCTGTTTATTCTAGTACACATTTCCTTGAAGCAGGCATTTGCATTCTGACCTTGCAATACAATATTACTGCAGTAATATAGGGCCTCATGAGAGACAATCAACTAGCTTCCAGCTGTGCGTGCATGTTCAATTCCATATGAAGACGCATTTGCAGTTTATCAAATGTTTGATATTCCAGGAATGTATCCTTGTAGAGCAGCCTTATCTTGCCCATCTGTGGGATTCTTCTCACTCGCCTGTGACTTGCGGCGAGACGCATCGCAACAATTTATTTTCTCATGACTTATCTCTCTGGGAAAAACAGGTCTCAGTCGTCACCATTCGGTTCCACGCAACTATTATAGTCACCACAGAGCGGTTAACTCGTTTAGTTTTCTGCAGTGTATCATTTTTTAAAAATCATACCTATTATCTCGTACCTCAGCCCATTGGATAAACACAGCACTAAACATTTTAAGAAGCTGCTCTGTTGTATAGCCTGAAATCTAGTACTCCTATCCAACCCACTTCATATGGCATTTTTTTGGAAACTAAAGCTATCCAAAAGGGTTTTACTGTCAACATAGCAACCACAACAAAAGGAAGTTCAGCTTCTGGAAGTATTCGCATGACCATCAGTACTATCTGAAATATATCAAAACAACTGCTCAGGAGCCTCCAGAATACTAGTCAAGTTCTATCCATACACCATGTCCTTTTTGCAACAGACCTAGATTCCGAAGTACTTGAATCTTTCTCAAGTGACCCCTATTTGTAATCCATCCAGTTCCAAACGTAACTACCTTGGCAGAGCAGATTTCACCCAGTTCATCTCCAATATCAATAACATTCCAAATTCTTCAATGGTTTTAACTATAAACAATATGTCATCTGCATACACTGAGGCTACTCTGACTTTCCAAAACGTTTTGCAAAACATTACTGCTTAAGTTTCCATTGGCGATAGTGGCACCACCATTTGGTGGTCCCCTGCTGTATTGTCCATTCTTTGGAGATCTAGTAATTTCTTTGCACCCTGGCCATCAAATGTTTAAACAGCAAGTCCTATCCATGTTAAGAATCCAGCTCCCGATCCAAATCCCTCTAGTACTATCTGCATGAACTGCCAATCAACCATATTAACGGCTTTGAGAGCACGCTACCTTGCAAATGACATAGGCTTGCATCTGCCCTTAAGGTTACTATGGGGTGTGAAGTCCTCTGCCGGGTTCTGGGGACAAATAAGGTGGGTCTCTGAGGCCAGCATATTTAAGGAAAGAACAAATTGTCAGAGAAAGTCACGATCCACAGCGCTTACAAATATAAATTAGACCAAGGGGGTCAAGGCTGCAGGTACCTGGGTAGTGTGGATATACTGCCAGTATAATTCCACTGAGGTAAGTACAATTGAAAAACAAACAAGTCCCAGTTTCACTGCGCCAAGTATAGCAAAATGAAAATCAGGAGTCCAAGTGATTTGTATTAAAGAACAGCCTTTAAAGTCCAAGGTTTAGTACAAGCAACAGCCTAACACATGTTTCAAGCCTTCCACTGCTCTTCATCTGAGGCTATTAAAAATAGGATACAACAACAAAATGGAGCGTGCAACATTCAATAATATAGCGACACCATACAGTTACATAAGCAGGACAAATAAAGGCATAGCATCCAGGGGAAAAGCTGGGGATGAATGAGCCAAAATTAAATGTATACAATTTACAATGGGGTTAATGCAAGACAAAAACTAAAATTGAAAGCATATTTGACAAGAAAAAATTATAAACGTAATAAATTTAAAGCCATAGCAAAAGTGGTGTAAGTCCATTAGGAGGTGGATGTTGAAATATTCAAAATAGAGAGAAAAACAAATTTGTGCTAGGGTTACAATTTATTCGATGGAATGACTGCAGCAACGCTATCAAAAACAACAGTGCCAAAAAAAAAAAAAAAACTAGTGAAAATGTACATTTAATAAACCAGACACCAATTAATCTGAGGCAGTATTACCTTAATAGGGATAGAGCCTGAAATTTAAGCTGAAGGGACTATGCCCAAAAAGTACTCTGCGGAGGAGAAAGAAACAAACAATCTATGAAGAAATGGCCAAATCCTTGCAATTTGAGGGATGGAAAAAACAAACAAAAAAAAAGAAAGGGTAATTAAAGTACCTAAAGGCTTCGCAATTGCGGTTAAAGCTGCAAAATAAAGGAAAGGGAAGAAAAGAAACGAACTGTTGAGTCGGAGGTTTAAACTCTTCATGGAATCTTGAGAGCATCCCCCATAGAGGAGGCTCCCAACCCCCTCTGGAGGCCTACTGGAAGCTTCTTGTTTACCGCCGTAGCGAAGAGGTCCACCTCCGGTGTGCCCCAACGCAAAAAAATCCATGAGAGGACCTCCGCCTTCAACTCCCACTCGTAGCCGACCACTGTCCGCCGGCTGAGGGCATCCGCTGTGACATTCAGCTGGCCAGGGATGTGCACTGCAAGCAGCCAAACACCATGAAGCACGGCCCACTCCCAAATCTGGATGGACAGGTCCACGAGGGGGGGGGGGAACTTGGTTCCCCCTTGCTTGTTGATGTAATACATCGACACCACATTGTCCGTACGTATGCGGACCACCTGAACGCCCTGAGCGCTAGGAAAATCGCCAGAAGCTCTAAATGATTTAAGTGGAGGAGCTTGTCCTGAGGCGACCAGAGATCCGAGACCTGAAGAAGATCTAACGTCGCACCCCACCCCAGGAGGGAAGAGCCCGTCGTGATCTTCACTGTAGGGCTTGGGTCCAGAAACCCTGCACCCACCGACAGGTTGCTGAGAGATAACCACCATTCCAGGTCCACTCTCATGGAAGCAGGAATCATCATCAGCTTGGAATCCGGGTCCACAGCCTGACGCCAAGAACTCCAAAGAGCCATCTGGGTCCGTCTCATCTTGAGTCGAGCAAGAGGAAGACCCAACACGCACAAGGCCATGAGGCCCAGAAGCCTCTGGAACCACCAGGTCGACATGCTCTCCGACTGCGCAAACATCGGACACGTGGCTAACAGATCAGCCATCCTGTCCCCGGTCAGGTACACTCTCCAGTCGATCGTGTTCCAGCGAAAACCCAGGATAATCGAGTCCTGCGAGACCGTCATGGAAGATTTCCGCCAGTTCACTGACAGCCCAAGATGGAACAGGAGCTGAAGGAGAGACTGAAGATTGCCCGCTGCTTCCAACGGACAAGCGCTGCGTAAGAGCCAGTCGTCCAAATAAGGATACACATGGATACCCTGCAGACGAAGATAGGACGCAATCACTGACATCTTCGTGAAGACACGCGGCGCCGAGCTGAGGCCAAAAGGAAGCACTCGAAACTGAAAGTGCTCCTCTCTCAAAGAGAAACGGAGATATCTCCTGTGTTGATTCAAAATCAGAATATGCATGTACGCATCCTGAAGTCCACCACGCTGAGTCAATTGCCCATCTACAAGGAGGACCGTATCTGGCTAGGCGTGATCATCTTGAATTTCTCTTGGGGTAGGAAGAGATTGAACTGGGAAAGGTCTAGTATGGTGCGCAGGCCAGTCTGGTTAATTTTGGGCACCGTAAACTGCCGGGAGTAGAAGCCCTCCCCTCGTTCCCCGAGGGGAACTGGTTCCACAGCTCTGAGGTCCAGAAGCTTCTGATCCTCAGCTTTGAGGGAGGGTGAAGCAGACAGCTGAAAAGGAGGGTTGAAGGGTGGGGTAGGAGGTAGGGGTAAGCGGAAGCCCACCCGAGCGACTCACAAGTCCCATCTGTCTTCGGTGATTGTCTGCCACGCCTCCCAATGAGACGCAATGCGTCCTTCCACCGGGGTCTCGTGCAAGCGCAGAGAACCCTCATTTAGCAGGTTTTTCGGTGGTGTTGCCACCTGAACCCGAGGAGGAGGCTGAGGAGCGGGAGAAAAACCGAGTCCGTTGTTGCCTATGGCGGTTATTTCCCGAAGGATTATCCACTCTACGAGACTTCCGGTCGAGGAATCCCCTAAAGCCAGAGGAGGGTCGGCTTTGGGACAACGGTCTCTGTGTTTTGAAAGGGGTTTTAACAAGGACCGACAAGGACTTGGCTGTCTGAGAGCTATCCTTCATCTTGGTGAGCTCTACATCTGTTGTAGAATGGAAGAGCTCCTTACTATTGAACGTAAGGTCCAACACCTTGTCCTGCACTTCTTTTGAGAATTTACTGGCATGCAGCCATGCCTGCCGTGAGGTATCAACCCCCAACATAAGGCCCGAGCTGAGGTGTCTACCTGATGAGACGCAGCCTCCAGGAGATCCTGCGCCAAGACCCTGGCGTCAGATAAACCCCCCTTAAAGACTTCCAACTTCTCGACCGGGATGAACTCCTCAAACTCCGACAGACCTTGCCACATCCGCATATTAGCCAACGCTAACACCAGTTTGGCATTGGCCTGCCTGAGCTGCAAGGCCGAGTTGGCGAAGATTTTCCTCCCGAGGGAGTCGAGGAGCTTGTCCTCCTTTCCCAGAAACTGAGTAACCATCGTGGAAGAGGATGCTGCAGGCCTGGACTGCAAAGTGGCCGCAGCCACCACTGTGGAGGGGGGGGGGGAGGGGCAGACAAGATGACAGGACCACCTCTTCCGAAGAATGTAGCCTGTATCTCGCGTCAATTTTCTTATTGATGAAAAGTCCAGTGTGGGGCTTTTTCCAGACCCTGCGGACCTTGGCCAGAACGTCCTTCTGCAAGAACAGGCCGAGACAGGGTGAATGCCCCAGAAAGCACGCCCTCCTGCAGAGTGGGTGCCTCGGGCACAGGAACCTCTAAGAAGTAAATTATGTCCAGTACCCGGTCATGAAATAAAGCAGGGCAGGTCCTCGTTGTCCTGATCACCTTGCACGTCACCTGACAGGTCCGGATCCTGCTGAGTCGTGTCGGGTGCTCCCTTGTCCACAGGGGACAATGAGGGCAAAGGCGGAAGAGTCGGGGAAGGCACAGTAGGCAATGGAGGTGCCGGCGGAACTACCGGAGGAGCGGGTGGAGCCGGAGGCGCGGGCGGACATATCTCCCTAAAAAGCCCTTTGAAATACTCCCTCATGGGGTCGGCATGCATAAGCGTTTGAAATTTACCGAAAAAGCATCCTCCGGGGACTGTTTTGGAACCTGAGGAGGCCTCTCATGAGGTGGACAAATCCAGGGACGTAACGGGGAAGGGTGCCCCACTGGCCCACCTGCCGACGTATCCACATAAATCAAAGGTGCCGACCCCACAGGCAACGAAACATTGTGTGGAAGAGGCATCCGGGCGCTCCAATCGTAAACTGGCCGCTAAGGATGCGCACAAGGGACACTCTGTTCACCCAAGGAACCAAGCCCTACACCCGAGGCCGATGGCGTAGTTGTAGGGGAAGCACCCAAAATGGCCACCGGGGTCGTGGCGGGAACGGGCGCCATTTTGTCATCGCCTGAGGGGGACTGCGGCACATGAGAAAGTGAGGCAGGGGTCCCCGTCGATGGATCAGGGGTCTTAACTTTAGCCCTAACATAAGGAACCTCAGCAGAGCCGGTACTATGAGGCCTGGAATGTTTCTGTGACATACCAACCGCCAAATTAGCCTTCCCAGGAAGGAACTCAGCAATGCCGGTAAAAGAAGAACTTTCCTTCTTTGCCCCCTCAACAGATATGGTGTCGCCGCAAGAGCAGGAATGGTGAGAAACCGCCTTCACCGTTAAGGCCTTGTCAGGCCTCTCAGAAATGGTGGTAGCTTTAGCCTCTGAAAGAGGGACCTCGGACCCACGTCCGGTGACAGCCTTATCCTCGCGGGCCTCAAACATGCGTTCAGTGACAGCAAGCCCCACCAAGGCCTCGGGGCACATCCCAGTCTCATTTTTGAGGGAAGCCTACAGAGAGGCCTCAGAGCGAACTCCGGTATCCCATGATTCAATAGAACTGGGTCTCAAAACAACCCCCACAGGAGGGGCCTTGGAGCGTGCTCCGGTATCCACAGGCCCCTTACAGAGACCCTCGGAGAAAACTCTGGTACAATTATTAGGCCCAACGGGAACCTCAGGGCGAACCCCGTTGACAGAGCGATCAACGCTCCTCCCGGCCCGAGAGGAACCTGGAAAGGTATCCCCCGGCCGGGGTGCTCTGAAAAGTAAAGAACTTACTGGGCGTTTTTTCTTCTCGTCGATGAACGCCTGAAAACGTGAAGGAGGAGTTCGTCGGAACACCTGCCACCGCTCCAACCGACGTTGAAGTGCCCAGACCGAAAGGGAGTCGCAGTAAAAACAGGAGTCCCAACAGTGATCCGGACCCAAACACTCTAAACAAAGGATGGGGATCCGCCCTCACGAAGCGACAGTGACACGATGAACAATCTGGAAAGTCTAGTTTGAACGACATACAATAGTACACGATTGCTAGCGAGAGCCAGAGAGGAAAAAAGGGAAGAAAATCTTCCGAAGATGCAAGTTCCTCCAGTCCCGAACGAGCGGAGAAAAGGACTGATGGGCGATGCGTGGAGCAGAGCCAAGGTGGGCAGGGTTATGGCCGCGTGCCGGGCCCCGCACCAGAAAGAGGACGGACACATTTTTTAAAACAATTTTTGGATGCTTTTTACAAAGTGCTCTGGTACCGTCCCACAGGACGGAGAGATGTCCCATAAGTATGGAGGAAAGGGGACGGGACGTAGGAGTAAGAGACATTAAGGAATCGTCACGCAGCATGTTTAAAGGAGAAATCATCATCTTCATCATGACGGGCTGCCTCAAGCGATCTGTACATTATATTCATTTGAGACCAGGACCAATGCCATTCAGGGCCAAGGCAAGGACAATTCCTGTGGCGTTGGTCAGAAACGGAGGGCAAACTAACCTGCATGATGGGTGAAGGCATTATAGAGGAGGCCGAGGCAGCGGAGTGGATTAGCCCTGTTGAGGCGGTGCAGTAGCCCAATGATAGTGTGAGGCTCTGTATAGACCTGAGGGCGCTCAATAAGAATGTGATCCAGGACAGGTTTCCTTTACCAAGGATCAACAAATTGTTGATGGAAATATCAGGGGCTGAAATGTGGCGGTTGCACCCTTCATCGATGGCTTGGACGACATTCAACTCACCTTTCGGTCTGTACAGGTGTAGGAGAATGCCTTTCGGTCTGATCTCTGCATCTAGTGTATTCCAAAGAGTTATGAACGGGTTGCTCAGTGGCATGAAAGGTGTGCGCCGTCATCAGGACAACATTCTAGTGTGGTGAAAAAGCATAAATGAACATGTGAGAAGGAGTGTTGGAAAAGATAAGCAAGACTGTTTTGACAATTTCTGGAAAAGTGCACATTTCAGATGGACAAGGTGCAGTATTTGGGACATGAATTATCAGTTCAAGGTAGAAGGCCCAAGGTGAATGCAGTGGAGGCTATAGTACAAACAAAGTCACTAAAACAAAGTCTGAGTATGACCCTGCCACCTTGGCTCTGCTCCACGCATCGCCCATCAGTCCTTTTCTCCGCTCGTTCGGGACTGGAGGAACTTGCATCTTCGAAAGATTTTCTTCCCTTTTTTCCTCTCTGGCTCTCGCTAGCGATTGTGTACTATTGTATGTCGTTCAAACTAGACTTTCCAGATTGTTCATCATGAGTATCTAGGTTTGGTAGAGTATTACGGGAAATGTGTTACAAATTGGGCTGAGAGAACAAAATTGCATGAGGGAACTCACTGAAAAAATGCCAGGTTTGGGTGGGATGAGCACCATCAAGTGGAGTTCAAGGACATAAGAAGTTTAGTGGATGCCCCCATGCGGAAAGGTTTCAGGGAGGATTGGGAAGTTCACTCGTATACGGATGCCAGTGAGAGTGGACTAGGATGGGTACCCATGCAGAAGAAGGGGAGCGAGGTGCAAACAGTGACGTCTGCCTTGCTGGAATTTATGGGCAAGACTCCAGCTACATCAGTTCTATCTTTGACACCATCGAAACCAGGATGGCCACACTTTAGCTCTGTCCGAACGATGAAAAAACAGAAATCCTGGTAGTTTCTTGCCAAACTCGAACCTGCCTTGCGCTCATTTACCATTGATGCCTGCTCCATCCCGGTCTCTACCCGTCAAAACACTTGACATCTACCTGGATTCCAGCCTCAACATGACAGGCCAAGCCAACACAATTGCATCCTCGACAGCTCACACCACTAAACTACTGAATGCCACCAAGCATCTCCTCTCCCTACAGTCGTAAGACCATGGCCAGAGCGGAAATTGGTTTTTGGCTGGACTACTTAATTTCCTCTTTACCGGCAGATCAGAGCTCAATCTGCATAAGCTCCAGTCCATCCAGAACAATGCCATGCAAGCTGCACTGAGCGTATCGAAACGTGAACATGTCTCAGTCCATCGAAAAGCTGCACACTGGCTACCTATCAAAGAGAGTATCAACTTCAAAATTGTATCCATAACGCACCGCTGTCTCACCAACACAGCGCTTTGCTGTCTCTCTCAGAGGATCTCCAAGATCAAGTTCTCCAGACCTACGAGATCGCCACAATGCAACCTACTGACCAACCCGCAATTCAAACGTAGCAGAGTGGAGGGATCCAGCTCCCGGCCACAGCAGCTCACCTATGGAACAATCCCCCCCACCCCCACCTGCGGGGCAAGCCTCGATACTGGCCTTTCAGAAAACAATTGAAAACATGCTTGTTCAACGGACTGTAATCCGCAGGGCATGACAACTCTGCCCCTTCGATCTGAAATACACACCAAAAACATTGTTACTGTGGCAGTACCCCTCCTGCCTTTCTCCCTCCCTGTCTCCCCAACCTAAGTTTTTAGCCCCTTGATGCCTGCTGGTTTTTCCCCGCTATATAAATGTAAAAATAAAAGGCAGAGGAACACAAATCATACAGGAGGATAAAGAATGAGTTGAGCGTGGAGAGGGGAATGTTGATCCGAGGACACAAAATGGCGGCTCCGAAAGGCTTGAGAGAATCCGCCATGGGAATTGTCATGATGGGCATTTGGGAGTTTAAGACCAAGGGCATAATCAGGCAGGACCAATGGTGGCCTGGTATGGATGTGAAACCGTTGTAAAGGGGTGAGAAGGATGAACGAACATTGATGAGGTATTGATCACAAGGGTTCCCCCAATGAAAGTGGAGACTCCAGTGGGTCAGTATGGGATGCAGTTGAGGTAAACATTCTAGGGCCGATTACAGTGAGGGGGAGGACAAGGAAACCATATAATTGTGGCCATGGAGATCCTGTCAAAATAGGCCAAGGTATGCGTTTTAAAAGAAATCAGCGCACGTAGAGTGAACCAGTTTTTAGAGTCAATATTTTGGAGGGAGGACTTCCAGAGAAAAATTGTCCCGTATAATAGTCCAATTTGTATCAAAAGAGATGGAGGAGCTTTTGCGAGAGAAAGGTGTGCAACATTCCACCATGGCCTTGTACAATCATAAAGGGAATGACATGGTGGAAAGGTTTAACAGGAAGTTGACGGATGTGAAGTTGATGTGATAAACATAGCAGTTGCGACAGGTGGACACTGGGTGCGTGCAGTTATTGAGAAGGATTATTGAGAACTAACATCTTCATTTATTTTACTGCATCTTGTGTAACATTAAAAACCTTTTAAAAAAAGGATCTATACATATTCACCTAGTAACATATTACTAAACCTGTGCACAAGCACTTACACTCTAGCTGTTTACTGTGGCTGGATTTTTCCTTTTTCTCCCTGTGGCACTTTTGCCAATACTATGGTACACTGACACCAGCTAGAGTGTTAGTGTCAGTTCTCAATAATAGAGTGGTGGTCTAAACAATTTGTGAATTATTCAGATTGTGGTTGTTCTGATCTGTTGCAACTTAGGGACTATAAGAAGGGGTAGTTGACCTATCTTTTTCCTTTGATATACAAGTCTCCCATTTGATAGTGTCACCAACCCCCCCCCCCCCAACCCCCTCAGATATCAAAATATCCAGGAGTACCAAATTGTAAGCATCAATCAGTGTAGGGCCAAAGAAAGATCTGACAGGAAGAATTGCATGAGAGAGATACCTATGCCGAAAGAAACCATGGTCAAAGGTAAAATGGGAAGAGTGGAGAAAGGTGCATTCAAGTACACAGGCAACACAGTGCACTTGTGTAAAGAAAGAGTGGCTGTGTTGCCTGAAGTGCAAGAAAGAAGAGTACCATCTGCAGGGAAGTAGGTGTGTTGTATAACAAGCGAGTGTCCATTAAGCGTTAGATGCTTTGTGTACAGAAACATCCTGGAATATAGAACGAAGCTGCCCAGTTGGAAGAGTGTAGGAAAATGTTGCCATTTCAAAGAAAAAGGTTGCCAAGAGAGAGGAGTAGAAGGAGGGGGTCTACTGGGGCTGCTTATGCTTCAACATAAAGATGTTTGTTACAACATACATGCGATCCGCATGAACACCACTCCCCCTAGCTCAGTGGGACAAACAGTCTGGGCAGCTCTGTCCATGCCCAAATCCCTTTAGAAACCTTCAGCATAACCTCATTACATCCCCTCCCCAACTTAGGGAGCACCCAAATTCATAAAATTGGTGGAAGTAGCTTTCCCTTTAACAGGGAAGGTTTACGTGCACTTGTTGGTAGTAACACTAGTTTAGATTATGTGGCCACTTCCCTTGGCACATGAAAATAACTTTTCTGACAGTTTGCAGGAACCATGGCGAACTCCATGGAACTACAGAGAAGAAATGTGTTTGCGGCTTACTGAACACAGATTGCAGCACAGAAAGGAGCAGAGTCGTGCGCAGAGTCTTGAGAAGTCTTTCTGCTCATGGAGTCTTTCTACAGTTTCTTTGTTACCGGAGAGCGGGTGGCAAAGTTTCCTGCATTAAACCCGATGTGCTTCGTGGAGCGTATGCAGAGTTGTGTGTTGTGTCTTGTGAAGTCCTAGGGAGTTGTCTGAGTCGCTGAATGTAGCAGGAATCCCCCATACATGCGACTCTGCCTCAGATGCTTATTTCCTCAGCAGCACACAACCCTGCTTGTGGTGCAGTGAAATTAAGAAAGAAAGGGGCAGAGGATCAACAAGGGTTTTGGTGGCGAGTGCTTTTGATCCCTGCTAAAACAGCATCCTGTGAAAATTATTTAGCATCAGAGAGTGCCCCTGATTCAGAACATAGCACTGTTTGACGCTACAGTGGGGTGTTGAAACAGGTCTGCTCTTTGTTCTTTTGGAAATGACATTATGTTTGGTTTTAGAAGCCTCTCTAAACACAGTAACCAATCTTTACATGAACAAATGTTAGAAATGGCAGCTGAAACATCCCTTCCCAACTCTCCTCCGGCCTGTTCAGGATCAACTCAATCAGCGTCTTCCACCACTGCAGATGAAATGTTGGTAGTATGCTCTCTCAAGCAAACTCCTGCATAAAGATGGCAATTGGTTGCCTTCTTGTGGGACGGATGAGGAAGTCAAAGTACATACTGTGGGAATTAACCACAGGAGAGTGGGCCATAACTATGCTGAACTAACAAAGCCAGCCCAACTTGCCCCCGAAGGAAGGAAAGCTGCAGGGTGAAGTTTGGAAGGGTTGCCTCTCCTGAATTCCTGGACAAGAGAAGAAAATCATGGTCATCTCAGGCAATGGCCTGCCGTCCTTTAAAGGCAGGTCCCGAATCAACACACGTTTGCGAGACCCCCTGGTGGGGCCTCCAAGGAATTCCATCAACCAAGAAACAGGGCCCAGTGTATCATACGATAAAGTTTGTTAGACCAGCAATAAACAGTACTGAAGGGAACCAAAGGTAGCGATGCACATGGCGATTAGAAGCTTGGAACCACAAGGACCACACAAACAGCCAACATGCAAGCCGCAACCAGAGTATAATCCAACACTCGCCGACTGCATCACAGAAATAGAGCCCGTTATCTAGTTCTGGAAGGCAACTTTTTCAAAGAAAGAGGTCTTGTTCTAAATCGATCTGTAGTTTTGTCACTGTTTTCGGAAAACCTGCGGTTCAGCGTGATCTCAACTAGAGACATTGATAGTGTGGAGTTCCCTAAAAGTGGTCGAACTGGCAAAGTGGTGTTCGGTTTTGACTAGAGAGGTGTGTAGGAACATATCCTGAGGCAAGACCAAGTGCTGCGTCAGATCGGTTTTATTTTCTCTACCTTTGACCCAGAGCATGATCATAACTTGAAGGAGGATAAGCAAATCAACAAGCATTGGTCCCAGGGCTGCAACCACTCACCCCCAATTACACACACTTTGAGCATGGGTGAAGGGAACCAACCATTCACCACTTGTCTAGGAGAAGTAGCAAGAGAGGATTGGTCATGGGTCGCTCCAGCCCTCAACTACACTCGAGATGTTGAACGATTTGAGCCTCAGATCTAGCTCCTTTCGTTCTCAATTTAGTCTCATGGAACTCCAGGGGACACCAAGCTTTTCACAAGTGTGGAAATGGGGTGGTTATTGCAAAACTCTAATTTCCAAGAAACTTGGTTGATGGAACGTCCCGCAATGAACGAATGAACAGGTATAATGTAACATCACAGTTGGCAATTAAAGGCAGCCAGGGGTGACCCAAAGGGATGGGGGAGGGGGGTCTCCCAACTATGTGTAAAACAGACTGTAGTAGTAGGCTAGTGAAGAGCTTGGACACTAACAGGAATACAGGCTACAGAGTGGGAAGGAGTAAAAGGGTGAAAGGATCTGCTCCTGCATAACATCTATTGGCATGAGGGAGTCAATGAAATAGATTTGTTCCAGGCAATCCTCACAGAGCTAATTATCACCGGGAAGGCAAAAAACAGGGACGGTCACGTATTTGTTTTAGGGGATCTTAACTTGGCATGCTTCGATGGAGAAAAAGATGCTGACTTTGCAAGGGTCCCAACTGTGGGGGAAACTATTTCACATCCTGTCGCCATAGGTAAATTCGATAATGATACAAAGTGGAAAAACTGCCTTAATAGTGCGGGTATTTACTTTTTAAATGGCTCTGAATCTGAAGAGGGTAATTGTATTACTTGGAATAGAGGCAGGCGAAAAATTGTCCGTAACCAGTGACTGAAATAATGAACACAGTTTGGAGTGATCAAGGTTTGCTCAGAGTTGTAATTAAGTTCCCTGATAACACAGAAAGAGTACACTGAAGATCTTAATGATATGGCATTTGTGACACACCTATACCCAAGTGCTTCATCCTGGTAACAGATTAGTATGGTCTGAACACAGAATAGACTAATAGTGCTATAAGAGGGATTCTTGAAACCTCTGATTATAAGTGGAAGTTAAAAACATGCACTTATGACAAGGACTTGAGATACACAATTCGAAAAATAAATAGAGAAATGGCTAGTGTCCCTTCTGTTGCCTTAAGTGTAAAGAAGGTTAGACACAAGTGCAGAAACTGGATAAGAAAGCACTGTGCCTATCTAGTTCAGGCAGATTCAGAGGCAATGCTGAGGTACCTCCAAGGGAAGGACTCCTGCTCCTTTTGGGCTAGGATGAGTGACCAGAAAAAGGGATCGGGGGATTACCTAATCAATTCTGAGACAGAAGACGACTTGGAAGTCCATTTCAGCCATTTATATGGAGAACCTGTGAATGTGCCCAATTCAATAAGAAATAAAATAGTGAAAGTGATTGAACTAGTGAGGGCTATCACCTTTGAAATGGAAGATGTCTTCCAAGTTATTAAGAAAGCCAGAGACTAGGAGCACGAGGCCCCAACAAAACATTGAATAGGCTCTTTAAGGGTGCCTCTTTAAAATGGGAAGGAATTGAGATTTTTTTTTTTACGATCTCCTGAAGATGGGTAACTTTGCTCCAACCTGGAGTACAGCTTACATTATTCCAATTTTTAAAAAGGGTATTAGAAGTATTCCATAAACTACCACCTAATTTCGATCTTAGACTCAGACAGTAAAATCTTTGTGAGTCTCATACTAAAACATCTAGCAACATGGGTGAGTAATAATTCTCTGATTCCATCTCCTCAAATTGGCTTTCGTAAATCACATAGTACCAACTTAAATGTTTTCCTCTTAAGCAGTCTTCAGGATCTCGTTGATCGGGGAAAATACCCCATCATTCATGTTGCGGTATTGGACCCGTCATATGCTTTTGATACTGTTGTAAGAACTAACCTGTGGTAAAGGTTATCAAAGTGGGGCATGCCTGGTGGGTTGTTAAACCTAATAAAGAAGCTTCAGGAAGGTTCCCTAACAGAACCGATACCCACTGCTAATGGATTGCGTCAGGGATGCATCTTGGCACCATGTCTCTTTAATTTATACATGGCAGAAGAGTTCAAGAAGTTAGAAGAAGCAGCATCATTAGTTCCATCATTAGCTCCACCAAAGATTGGGAATTTGTCAGGCTGCTGGATGGCTTATGCTGACTACTTTATTTTTATTGATCATACCCAAACTGGCTTGCAACGGCTCTTGGAGCCCTTCGAGGCCTTTGCGAGTGAAAACAACTTAACAATCAATCCCAAGAAGACTCAGATCATGTCCCTGGTAATAAAGAAACAAAAGATCTATTTGCAATGCTCAATTAATGGCATTACCTTGATTCAGATCACCTCAATTACTTTTTATTGGTTTTCCTTTCACCAGTTCCCCAGATAGACTATACATCAATAAACTCTTGAGAGCGAAAGCAGACTTTTACATACCGCAAATGAGAATAAAGAGTAAATATTGCAGATTCTCCCTGGTACCTGTAATTCAATGTTACGAAGGCAAAATCAGCCCCAAATTGCTTTACGGCATAGAACCTTTGACGACTGGGAACTTGAGCACCCAGCTCCGATAGAAGGTGTAATCTGGCAGAAGGTTTTGGGTATCACAAACTCGGTCCCTGTGGCTACCATTCGACATGAATTTGGCTTCACTACACAAAATGTGCGAGGTCAATGGCGCATTTTGGTCCTTTATGGGAAATTCCTTGAGCCAAATATAAACACCATGTACCATGCAATTGCACAGGAGATGAAGACAGGGCTATTGATTAAACGCGGTGAAACCTTATTAACTCAAATACACCTTACGAATGAGGACCTGGCCAATAACCCTGTTAGGACAAAAAAGAAATTCTTTGAGCATGATTGGTGTTCCAATACGGAAAAAAAATGCGTGGATATGTGTCTCTTAGGCAGCTTAGTAATGATGACAGAAGTAGAGGGTCATTGGCTGCCTACATCACTAAGTTTCCGAGTAACAAAATCGGAGATGATTTCATAAGATTCCGATGAATTTATTAAAAGTCTAAAGAGGTTATGGTCAGAAGGAAAACTGTTGCCTTGGAAAATGCACAAGTGTTTTTTTGACATATGTAGCTATATTGATCATGATTTTTTTTTTGGGAAAGTATTTCTGGTCAACAGAAAAATTTGGTGGTCTTGATGATTAATTTCCTGTGCAGTTTGAATTTGGATAAACACGTACTAAGGGTGGACAATCAAAAAAAAGAATGGGACGTAGTAATGATTAGGCGTATGCTTTCGCACTCTTTTACTTTTCCTTTTCTTTATTCCTTGTTTTTATTTTTCAAATTTTTCATTGGATGCAAAGTAATAGCATTACCTGAATTAATTTTTGATGATGGTTATTTCTTTTAAACATTTTGTGTAATGATTTTAAGAATGGTAGGTTTTGTCAGTTTTCATTAATGTTTTTTCTTATTGTTAAGGTTGAATTAATTGTAACCCAAAAAAAGAGCATCATTCCCCACAAGAGATACAACATGTATCATTCCCCTGCACGGAAAGTGAAACAAAAGCATACCCCAAGCTTACCCTTCAGCTTACTCAGCAGGTTCCCAGACAGTAAATACACACTGTAAACACTGAAGAGCATAGTACAACACATACATCGGAAGGGCCGGGCGAGAAAGAATATAAGGATTGATAGGCCAATTTTAAACATGGCCCAGCCCCTGCAACCCAAACTTCCACAGCTGCAAAAAGATAGGACAGGCAATCACAACCCTCGCTTAATTTCCAACCACAGGTGCACACCGAGGAGGGATCACATTATAAAAACACCTTCTCCAGCAAGAATGTGTTGCAGGGACAACAGGAGGCTTGGGATTAAAGAAAGGGGGAAAGTGAGGTAGTGGGTTCCAAGAGGGTCAAGAAGGCGGTGGTGACATCATGGGGTGACAGTGGTTACTAGAGCGGAAGTAATAATGGAGGGGGTGGAAGAGATAAATTTGTAGGTATAAACTGATGAGGTGGAAGAGAAGGTGGTAACATCAAGTGAAGGACAGTGGCAGAAGAGAAAGATATCAATCCAGGATAGTGGAAGAGAAGAGAATGTTGTAGGAGCTAGAGTACAAGAGGAAGTGGTGAGACCCAAGGAGGAGAGGAGACCACCAGGGACTGGTAGGGTTACTGAGGAGGTGAAATATGGGGGGGGGAGAAGAGACACTGAATAGGCGAAAGGGAGATCCCACAAGCAGGAGGTGACATGACAATAAAAGGACATATGGAGGAGACATGGAAAATTACATCAGAAGGGAGAGGGTGTCCAACCGAGACAGGAGCCTCAGACAGCAACGAAAGTGATCAGGAGGAATGCAAGAGCCATCACCTAGTTAGTGAGCAGGCAGGTTCAATTGAGCCAGGTTTGCTTAGGTAGGATCAGACAATTGAAGGAAGTAAACACTGGGTCAATTTGAGTTTAGTGAGGTGGGGAAATGACCAGAAAGTCCAGGAAGAATCCATGGACATTTTCTCTAGCTCTCTGCTGACTACACCCACAATCTCGCCTGCTCGCAAGGATATACAATGGAGTGAGCAATGTGGTACCGGACACTGGAAATCCTGCATTTAGTTTAGACCAAGAAAGATTCGTCACCATATAGTCAAAACATCCACCCTTACTTTGCTCTATTTGAGATGGAACTTTTGCTTGGGAGGCCAGGAGGGCTGAGTCAACTACATCTCACATAAAGGAAACATGAGGAGGAAGAGACCCAACCCTATTAAAAAGGAGAAGCTCATCCGGACACCTCTTTTGTTTGGGAAAATTCTATTTGTTTACTTTGAGTTGCCCGAACAAACATTTAATAAAAGTTAGTAACACTATTGGGGTACCTTTTGATCTTAGGTGGAACCCTATGACAAAGGGGATAAAGTCTGCCTGGCCCTCATGTACCCCTCTGAGATTTTAAGTCCCAGTCTGCCTACCAATACCCTACATAGATATTTATGTGCAAATTCATGCGGGAGAGATAGCAGTACGATTCCCCAGCTTGACAGCACCTCTCAGACATGCGTAAGGAGACAAATGACTGGGTTAATTAAAGACTTAGCAGCCCAAGAGCGAAAAACTATTTTGCATTTCCTGTTCATTTCCAATAGTAAGCCTCTTCCTCAGCGGACATTTCCCAGACTTGGGTTATCTATTGACTATTTTATGATGGCGTCTGAAGTGGGGTTCACCCAGCTCATACTGTCTTCCTGTGAAACAGTCAGCAAATGAACCTCTACCAGCCATTCCGTCACTTGTTCATCACTCATCCTAACAAATAAAAAAAAAATCTTTATTGGATGTTCATAACAATTCAACATTAACTACTAGGATCATACCACTGATAAACTCACCCCCCGCTCAGGCTTATGAAACTGCACATACGGTATTACATGAGTTTGATTATTCACATTAGATCATCCAGATTTACCAAGTTTGTGCACTCAATCCGAACATCTCTCCATCGCAATCCAGGATCTCACTGTATCCAACTCAGAGGAGGGTCTTATGCTAGTCCAAGGGGATTCTCAGATCGATTATGCGACCCCCGGGCCACTCAAACAAACAGTCTTAAAGCTGGATGAAATATTTTCATTGCAAGGTGTCCCCAGCTGTCAGCGTGGTTTGTTTCAAATCTCAGTAGTATTGCCGAAATGGGGGCCAGTAGTCGATCAGCCTCCTGGTGGCAGGGAGCGTTGCTGCATATCGGGTTTCTCTTTGTTCACTTATGTTCACAAGCTCCAGCCACCTCAAAACCAGGTGCATTGCATTTCCCCTCTAAATATCTAGCTGTAACCATGGCCATTCCCAGTAGTCTCTCAGAACTAGGAGCCACAGTTCCGGTGTATAGTTTTGGGTTGTCGGTAGCATCGTGGTCATTACCTCCTCGATCTTTCCCCAAAAAGACATGATGTACGAACATGACCAGGCTACATGATAAAAGTCAGCCAAGGTTTCTTTGCATCTTCTGCAGGAGGAGGATCTCTCAGTTAAGAATCTGCTCAACTCGGCAGGGGAATAATAGGGTTGATGTAGGAATTTGTAATGTATCAGCCGGACACGGCTATGTAGTGACAAATTGCGTGTCAGCATGCATATTAGTTTCCAATGCTCCTCCTGTATTACTGTCCCCAGATCTCCCACCCAGGTATTTCTGTAGGTCTGTCCCCTCATTTCCTTACCCTCTCTGACCATCTTGTAAATGATTGACACCAGTTTCCTGGGGGATAGGGGATTAAGCACATATTGAAGAATTGGATGGGGGTCAGGGGATTGGGAGGGACACGGGCCATTTGGATCTCATTGCTTCCCTGACTCTTTAGTACAAGAGTAGGGTCACTGCGGTCCACTCTCCCTTGGTCCACAAGTGCTCTCATTTTATGAGCCGTCCTTCACGCACCATGTCCCCTACCATGTGGGCCCCCAATTACTGGAACTGGAAGGTTTTCATGTGTGAGTGGGATCCCTTGGATTTTGTACAATGGGAGGTCTGGGGAATAACAGGCTACTGCACCAGGCAACCGGCCGATGATCTCCCAGGCCTTTCCTGTCGCAGCTATGGGTTGCACCTCAGCATGCGATACCCTTACCCGGGTGCCCCAGAGTGTTCCCAGTAGGTCATCCGGGTTTGTCACGTCCTTTGCTAGTAGGGAGTGGGGGTAAATCGGGGTGGGGGATCTCCATCTTGCTATGTATTGTACCTGCGTCGCAGGAAATACAGCTATAGATCAGGGTATTCCAGCCCACCTCGTTCGTACGGCAATGCGAGAGTGTCGTAGGATATTCTGGCTCGTCTACCTGCCCAGGCTAACGCATCATCAAGCTTTTAACTCGAGCCGCGAAGCGCGCAGAGGGCCAAATGGGTATGTTATTAAAGATATAAAGCAATTTGGGCAGGATGACCATTTTAGCTAATGCGATACGTGCCGCCTAGGAGATGGGTAGGAGGATCCAGGATTCTATCCTGTGTTCCAGTATCTCAAGTGTTCTCACATATATAGAGATCTCCCATCGACGTGGTTACTAGTACGCCCAAATATCTTATGCCCTGGGTGCACCTGCCGAAGTCCACCCCTGTGTCACCCTGTTGCATTTGTTCCAATTGATTCTCAACCCAGAGAGTTCCCCAAATCTACATATCTGCTGTGTCAGCGGCATGTGGTTCAGCCTAGGGCGTTTAACGTAAAGCAGGATATTTTCCGCATATAATGAGAAAACCTGTTACGCTCACCTGCTCTCTGCGGGGACGATGGGGCACGGTTGCAGCCCTCCCTGGAACCGATTCCCTTGATCAGGCTTCTTCCCCTGCTCCCGTATTGTGGACTGCACTGCTTGTTGGTACTGCCCATGCGAGAATACGAGAGGCAGTGAGAATTCTGTGATATGGCTGTGGTCTCTCTCAAACCCTTCTTCCCAGAATGTGGTGAGCATACGCCTACCCATATAGTCTCACCTGTTTAATTATGATGGCGAGCTCTCCGTCCTGCTTCTCACTGCAGGGGTGCTTTTAAATAGAACGACTTTCTTCACTGGTCAATTGGCGTGGCAGCCCAGACCGGCTGTGGCTGAACCACTTCAAAAGGTAAGTATCCTTCGATAATGATTATTGTCTGTGTTGTTTTGTAATGTCTTTTCCCTTGATTATTGTCTCTCTCTCTCTTGTTATGTCTTTCCTTCTTCCCAATAGGTGATCTGAGGCCCAGTAGAATTACGGTGCAAGAAGCGAGCCCCAATGGAGAAAAAGAGGTCACGATGTCCCAGTAGATGGTAAGTTTGGTTCGTAAGTCAAGTGCGAGGATTGGTGTGAGCGCGACCTTAGCGTAATGTCTTTATAGTTTTCTCTAAACTTGTTTGTCCTTTTCTCTTGCAGGGATGGCCTGGCGAATTCTGACTGGGATGCTGTTATCCGAAGATCTGCTGGCGGGAGAATCCGCAATGATGCAGGCCGAAGATGGACTCCTGAGTAAGTGTTGAGGTTGGAAGCCGGGGTCAGGTAAGGATGCACTTCGACTGCGGTTGCTGCTGGAATCAGGTAAGGATGCGCTTCAGGCGATGGTTAATTCTGGAATCAGGTAAGATGCGCTTCAGGAGACGGTTAGCGTTATGCTGCTATGAGCAGACTAAACCGAAGTGCTTGCATGCGGGCAGGGGCAGACTTAAATAGCCTGGTCCCGGCCACGCCCATTTGTTTTGACTTGTGGCCCCATCCTGCCACTCCCAGAAGATGCTGCACGTGCAGCCCAAAACACTCAAATGGCCACACCCGACTTGGAGGGACGCGGAGGCCCTGCAGGGGAGAAAATAGCATGTGCACCAGAATATAAGTGTGCAGAGCACACCTTCTCATGAGACTGGATGCCCTGTGGCCATGACAAAACCGTAATGTATTCGTATGCCCCGGTGTGAGTGAAACTCTCGGAAGTGGCACGCTAGTGGCTTCATTGTGAGAGCGAAGAGGACCGGTGAGAGGCGGCACCCCTGTTTGCCCTGCGTTGGGTAGATGTATTCTGACATAATCCCGTTCATGTATATCGCCGCCCTGGGTGCGGTGTACAGTAGGCGGATACAGCATATGAATGTCGGGCCAAACCCGGATCAGCGAAGGACCTCAAAGAGAAAGGGCCACTCGACGGAGTCGAAGGCCTTTTCCGCGTCCAACGCAGCCAATACGATAGGGACTTCTGGGTCCACGTTGTGCCCGAGTGTAAACAACCGTCTCAGATTATTCAGTGTCGACCGGCCCGGGATGAAGCCCGCCTGATCTGGCAAGACCAGGGCAGGCATGTGTGGGTGGAGTCGATGCACTAGTATTCTTGCTAGTATTTCATTATCTGTATTAATTCGACAATGGTCTGCATGATGTACATTTTTTAGAGTCTTTTTCTGGCTTGAGAAGCACAGTTACCAGTGCCGTCCTTGTAGAGTCCAGGAGGGTGCCCGTAGACAATGCACTCATAAATATCCCGCACACTTGGCAGCAGGTAGTCCATATAGGATTTATAGAATTTGCCTGTTATTCCATCAAGACCCGGGGCCTTACCATTAGGTAGGGAGAGTATGGCCTTGCAAATCTCTTCATCAGTTATGGGAGCGTTCAGCTCTCCTCCTTGGTTCGGGTCTAACCATCCCAAGGCTATCTGATCTAAGTAAAGCATTATCGTATCATGCCCTACGCTGGAGCGGGACAAGTATAACTGATCATAATATTCTCGAAAAATGTGGTTAATCCCCTGAAGGTCTCTGGTAAGGTGCCCATTACAATCCTCAACCTCCACAATAGGTGTTAACTGATGTTCCCGTTTAATGGCCCATGCTAAATTCCTACTTGGGCGGTCTCCCTCCCCATATCTAGCTGCTGCAATAAGATCCCCAAAAAATCTCTCCTCTCTAATTGCCAGTTGACGCAGTTCTTCCCTATGCGTTTTTAGGGCTTCGCACATTTCGGCCGAGTCTTGGACCCCCTGTTGATTCTCTAATTCTTTAATAGTCCCTTCCAGTGCATGCATGGACCTAGGTAGGGCTTTCAGTACGAACCCTTCTTTACATTTACAGCATCCCCATATGTTTATCAAAAGTCTCCAAGGTCAGCCCTGGTGTACCAACCCCACGTTAGTCTGGAAATAGGTCTGTATGTCTTGGCCAATTTCCTCACAGAACGCCCCATCTTCCAGTGCCGTGGCACTGAACCGCCACCGTAATTGCCTCGGAGGTCCTGCCTGTCCCGTTATACGGGTCAGGGCCAGAGAATGGTCCGAGAGGGTGCTCTGGAGTATACCAGCCTCCAACACACCTCTGGCCATGGAGCGGGTGGCCATGATGTAATCAATTCTCGACGAGGTGCCATGAACGCCGGAGAATCTATAGGGTGCATTTCCCACCACACATCTTGTAGCTTGTGGTATTTGGCTATAGCGGGCCACACTTGAGCAGCACGGATTGTGTCGCAGAGGACCTATCCAAATCCAACATGGGAGCCATGTTAAAATCTGCCGCCCAGATAATATCATACCCTGGAAATGTATGGATATAATTGGCATGTTGGTGAAAGAAATCAGTGGAGACAGTATTTGGTGCATATATGTTTATCAGCAGGAGTTTTAGCCCTGAGGGAGCCATGTACGTAGATTGCCACCTCTCTGGAGTGCGGGGTGTAAGAGGACCAATATATATGGATGCCCCAGGCCGCTAATCTGGGTGGGACCACCTCCCAGGCCAGGTGTGTCTCTTGTAGGCATAGTATGTTAATGTTGTGATTCTTGCAGTAATTTGCTATCAATCTTTTTTTTTTTTGTTAGTGAACCCTCATATATTCCATGACATTATTGAGAGTGTGTTACCCGAATTTCTTCCATATATAAACTGTGACCATGTAGTAGATAATAAAACAGAGTTTCTCCCGCAATAGGTCTTAATTAGCGGAACTGTGTAGCAGCCCGGATACTTCGTGTTACCATGGTGCATTGCGTAAATTGGGAGTCTCTCCCATACACAGACCATTGAGCCTTCCCCTTCCATACCTATACTAACTGACAAGTGAACAACCCCAGTGCCGTCCCGCTCCCAGCCACGCTAGAAACAGTAATCTACCAGCTCCCTCATCCCCCTCCAACAACAACCCACATTAAAAGAAAAACCTCAACAATTCACGAAGTGTCTGCGGATAACAGAGCGCCGAGGGCGGCAGGCACGCTATTGGTGATGGCCGCTATGTGTTCTGAGACCCTGTCCAATGCCCCGGGAGCCTCCAATGAGTAACAATGAGGTCGCTAGGACATATTTCACCAACTTAAAAGGATATATAGGTGCCATAAGGGAGAGTGCCACAGTGATCTCTCCGGGTCTGGGAGATTCAAGGCGAAGCGCTCCGCTGCTTCTGGTGACATGAAGAAGATAGTGTGTGGGAGCGAGGGGCCAATGGGCCCCTCTCTACCATCGCTTCTCAGTACAAAACGTGGACCAAGTGCCTCTAGTGGTGGGTACACCCCTCGCCCTTATGCGATATTAACTTTTGGTTATATTCGCGTAGATGAGACCACCGAGTAGGACACAGGGCATCCATTTTCTGTACCCCCTTTCGACTCCATCTTGGTAACTAGGCTTCACTGCGATAGTACAAAATGCATCTCTCCCTTTTGCCTGCCGCTGTAGCTCGGAGCACATGGCCCCCACCCTCGTCCCCACTCCAACTGGAAAACTCTGCGGCTCCATTCTCACGCTGAGACCAGAGCTGCTTGCAACAAATAATAAATGTAACATCCCTTTTCCTCTGAGATCACTGTCCTGCATGTGAGCCAACATGAGCCAAGCACATAGCTCGTCCATCTCCAGAAAAGTGTCCTTGCCCTCTTACCCTCACCAGTTGAATCTTATTGCCATTATAACCCTGCGTCCTTGCAAGGCATCCCTTTCATGTGCCACACTGCCAACCTCGCTATGAAGCCCACCCAACAGTCCCCCCAACTAACATTAGACCCCCGTGTAGTATATCGTGCCAAATACTAACAAGTGCCACATACCTGAGATTCTTGTGAGCCTAACCCCATAGTTCAATGACAGTATTATAGTGGTCAAGGCCCTTAACCTGTGACCTGTGTAACCCAAATGTGTGGATGGTATAAACCCTTGAGTGATTTGTATAACGACATGATACACTACTGAGAGTCTTTTGATCAACTGTTATTTAGTGCATGCATTACTCAGAATGTATTTTCTTAGCTTAGATAGTGACCACCGTGTTTCACAGCGACCTGACCTTCACCCATCCGGAGCACAAATGTCTGACATCAATCCACCCGCCAACCAAGCAACCAACCCGGAGGAAGAGATGATGCCCACACCTAAGTCACCACCACGGCTGACCAATCCTGGTCCAACGTAGCATCATATGTTAAAAATGTAGATCTACGATATAAATGTGTTGTAACCTTGATGTGGTCAGAGCACTCTCAGAGAGCTAGATAGATTTTCCTTAAACTCTCGCAGCCTGCACTTTTGTGCCTTATTCCCTGCCCAGGGAGTGTCTGTTTTATTCATTTTACAAACATTTGGTGACACCCTGCAACGTGATCGGAGAGGTGCCTCGAGGCCGGCACCGAGCGGCGAGATCCGGGACGCCCCCCAGCGAAACCATCGCATCCGCAGCCGACCAGCCTGTGCGCACTACGAAGAAGGGTCAAGGGTTCCCGTTGACGAATACCCGACTGAAAAGCTGCTCACCGAGGCGGGCCAAGGCTTGGTTGGGGTGCCAGCCTGACTGGGGTCGGACTGCAAGCAGCGACCCTCGGGTCACTTGACTGACCACGTGAGTGCCGGTTGCGAAGGTTACGAAGGTAAGGGGGAAATAGGGGGTACAGGTGGTAACGGGTAGTAGGGAAGAGTAGGGCCTGTGTGAGTGATGATGAGGCTTTTCTGATCTATCCTTTATATGGCCATTAGGTTTTGGTAAGAAGTGAAGAGAAAAAGAGAAGTGGTATTCTAGCCCGAACGGGGTAGAAGGCGGCGCCGCGTAGCATTGTCTCGTCCAGTGCAGAATATATAAGTGAAGTTACAGAGAAAATAGTAGGAGTATCGTATATTGAGTAGACTCGGAGTAGTTATTTAGAACATTCTTTTTCTGGATACAAAAGGATTCTTGGAAAAGAGTAAGAGGGTGTAAGAGGTGGGGAGTGAATGAGAAGAGTAGGCGAAACGGGAAAGAGTGGGGAAAAAAGAGCAACAGGGAGAAAACGCGCACAGGTAGTGCATGTGCATGATAAGTGTTATATGTGCTTTTGTGTTCTGTCCATTTTTTGTCAAGGATATCCAAGTACTGTGATTAATTTGTGGTTAAAGTGGCAAAATATGCAACAATGAACTG
Organism: Ambystoma mexicanum; assembly: GCF_040938575.1. Lineage (NCBI taxonomy): Eukaryota > Metazoa > Chordata > Amphibia > Caudata > Ambystomatidae > Ambystoma > Ambystoma mexicanum. Next base: position 838,896,782 of record NC_090934.1, on the reverse strand, counting down.
TTGAATTTGAACATGCAATAACTAGAAGGTTAACGTTGAAAAGAGAGTTGATATATATATATATATATATATATTATATCTTGATACATATATGTGCATACAAATTACAAGTAACTGACAAAACTTGTGGTATATTATCCAACTGGTGAAGAAGTGATTAAGGGGAAAGGGAGGTCAAAAGATAAGTACAGACAGAGGGAGGGAAGGAAACACATTGTCATGGGAGGAATAACACCACTAGCACATATTTGTCAGCACCTTCCGTTATACAGTGAGAAAATACAAAAATACCATGATCAATGGTTGACGGAGATAAAAGGGGACAGTGCGACACCAATCTGGCCAGAGGGTGGGTCATTCGACAAAAGAGAATTAGATCTAGTATCTACACACTTGTTAGCAAGGTATAAGGGGGAAACAATTGCAAAACAGAAGGGAAGTACTAGACCCATGGCGAATGTTTGAAGAAGTTACGCCTGCAGCAGATGTAAGGAAAGAGAAAGTGAAACGAAACACAGAAAACACAGGAAGAGGTAAGTGGAAAGCCAAAGGGCGAATGCACAACCACTACAGCTGAAGGCGACAACTAAAATATGTCCTCTAATGTCCAGACCAGCAGTAGGATATAGTGAGCCCCTGTACGTACCAACATGTTCAACTCCTACACCTACAACAGGAGCAGTTGCCACAGCCCCACCCCCCTATGATAAAGGAGGGTTGTATGACCCAACAAGTGCACCCCCCCGTGAATTTAGCAAACATCACTGGAGAATTAGACCGCCAGCTAGCGTATGCACAGATGGAGATAATGCGGCTACGAGTGTTGTGCGACAGGAGCGAAATGCTGCCAGGGGGAGGAGAGGTGCCACCATTATCCATAGCGGATCTAACACCAACATTGAGCACAGCAGGGCAAGTGTCGCAAGCGATCTCAGAGCCAGCACGGTCAGTATCATCACAAGGAACACGCATACCACAAGGACAAGAGAAAGAGTGGCGGTCGGGGGAGTTCCTGTTTCATCTAAATGAAAAACCTGTGAGGATTATACGCCCAGCCACCCCAGACGGTGAGAGAGGAAAAGGATGTGAAGGGAACAATGAGCAAGAATCAGAACTTCAAGACTTGTGGAGTGACTTAGACGAATATGAAGAGGCAGCTGCCGAGACCGGGTCCCCATTGCCAAACCGCCTGTACCCAGACACACCATCGCCACCACTATGGCAGGGTAGGCTAAGACAGTGAGGGGGAAATATGATGGTAAGTAAGACAAAGAAAGGTGCGCTAAGTAAGGTAGGAAAGAAACACAAGTTACAAATGCCATTGATACATAAAGGAGCAGGTAGGCCACATTACATTCCGTGGGCTCAAATGGATAAAAACAACTTGCTAAAGGTCCTCCCCCCCACTATCGGGAGGGGCTGGGAAATGGATACACGCCTTTGAGAAAAACACAGCTGGAGTGCCGCTAGCGATAGGGGATGTGAAGAGCTTATTAGTGTCAGCAATTGGTGATCAAGCAGACGCAGTGTGGGAAAAGGCCGGATTCCCCGGAGTCACGATAAGTTGTGACCGCCACGATGGATCGGAGTTCAATAATGTTCGAGCACAGGTATGGGATGCATTGAGGCGCACATTTCCAGATATTCCAGATTTACATTTAGTGATGCAGTGCACAATGGAGTAGAACGAGGATCCTGCGCAATTCATACTGCGGGTGCAGGATTTATGGAGAAGCAAAACTGGCACGGCATGGAACCAGTCCACCACCTTGTTTTACTTTATCATTAAAAAGGGGTTCCCGAAGGAGGTGCAGAAGGCCTTGGACAAAATAGCTGGGATAGAAGCCAAGGGCTGGCCTGAAATCCAGAGTATAATTGTGCACCACTGCAGGAGGATCAAAGAGAGAAAAGGAGATAGCACAAAAAAGGCTGGCAGACGAAGCGAAGCTGGTACAGAACAAATTAGTGAAGGTCGCCACCGTCAACGCCAGCGCAACCAGACCGAGAAAACGAGGGGGACGAAGGAGCAGGAAACAGACCAGCAACAATAGCAGCACTGCGGGCCACAGGAGGACAAGGGCAGTGGAACGGAGAAGAGCAATACAGTGGACAACAGTGGCAAGACAGACCAGCAAGAGGAAGAGGTGGGTACCGTGGCCAGAGAGAGGGGTTTGGAGGTATGGGAAATAGGGGATTTTTGCAGCCAAGGAATGAGAGGCGGACCACAAGGGTCATGCTGGAATTGTGGGAGATGGGGACACTACTCTAGAGATTGTAGAATGCGGCCTTCAGGGTATTTCCAGGGGCAACAGCCCATGGAGAACGAACAAGGGTGGGGGTGTCCACACCCAGGTATCCCCTACGGACTACCGATGGGAAGTGGGAGACAGCAAGACTACTTCTATAACAAACCTCAGGTACAACAAGGACAGCAACCACCACCACCACCACCACAACCAATGGCAAGACAAAATGCAGTGGGAAGTGTGACCAATAATTGTTATGCAACATCTGCAAACGGTGCGCCCGCACCGTACCGTGGCGTGACCGTGATCAGAGATAATGTCTTCTCCGTGCCAGGGCAAGAAAAACATTCAGACTAGGACAGCCCACAGGGAACACTTGCGTGTCCAGTCCTATCCACCACCCTATGTGCAGAAGAGGACGCCCTAGTGAGGGCAGAGATAGGAAATAAGCAGTTTATCTTTATGGTAGACTCTGGAGCAGAGAAATCATGTCTTATGGAAGGGCGGTTTCCGTTCTCGGGCAGGAATTTAGAAACGCAGGGGTTCTCTGGGGCTATTTTAAAAGTTCCTTACACTAAAGATCTTGATATAACATTGGGGGAAAAAACGTGCGCGCACCCTTATTGTACCACAAAGACACGCCAATAAACCTGCTGGGTAGAGATTTGTTGAGCAAATTGAATATGACGATCTCTTTTACAGAACGAGGAATAGTGTGCTCAACACCAGGAGTATGCCCAGTACGAGCAATGTAATGAATGAAGTTGTGGTGCGAGGAGTACCCATTGATATAAGCATGTTCATTTATGGTATCAAGGGCGTTAGCACGAGTGGTGCCAGAGATAACGAGAAAAGAATGGAGAACACGATCAGATTTCATATTCCGCCCAATTGCACACACAGACATTGTACCAGGAACGATAATGTCCATAGACATTGAGGCAGTTCAAGTATCCAGCAAACGTATTGTGGTCATAGGACTGGACACGCAGGGGTGCGGGGGGAGGACTGTTATGCATAGACCCAAACATAATGCTACGAGATATAACAGATGAGGAATTGTTCACTGATGGTGAGGATAATGGAGAAATAATAATGGAAATAAGCATACCATGTGATATTATGGTCCAATACAGAGAGGTACATAACCCATTGATGGCTAGCGTTAAAGCCCCACTGACTATTTGAGGAAGACATGACAAAAGTAGCACCTGAAATTTGGACCACCAGGCCCCACGATGTAGGGCTGCTGCATGAGGTTACACCAATAAAAATAAAACTCAAACCAGGTGCAATGCTGCCGAGAGTAAAACAATATCCCATATCAAAAGAAGCGGAGGAGGGAATTAGAGAGACCATAAATGCACTCCTGAAACAAGGCATCATAGTGCCATCAACCTCCCCATGCAATAAAGCGATTTTCCCGATCATAAAAGCAAAGGGAGGGGCATGGAGGATGATCCAAGATCTCCGCCCACTCAATGACATCATTCAAAAAGAGTTCCCATTAGTGCCTAACCCGGCATCAATATTGTGCAGTGTGCCAAAAGAATTAACATGTTTTACTGTAATTGACTTGAAGAATGCTTTCTTCTCCATACCACTCGACCCAGGATCCCAGTACCTGACAGCGTTCACAATAGGGAACAACAGATATGAACACCGCTGACTCCCGCAAGGGTATTGTGAAAGCCCCAGCATTTTTAACAGGGTGTTACGGGAAGACATTGGAAACATAGATGTAGAGAGCACCATCATTCAATATGTAGACGATTTGCTCGTCTGTAGCCATACAGAAGAAAAGTGTCGAGAAGACTCGATAGCACTACTGAATGTGCTAGCTGCCAAAGGATACAAGGTAGACAAAGGGAAATTGCAATACTGCCTTGCCGAGGTTGTATACCTCGGACAGTTAATCTCAAAAGATGGGAAGCGAATACTCTCAGACAGAGCAGCTGCTATACGCAACATAATACCAAAAACTGTGAAAGACATGCAAAGATTTCTTGGCATTTGTAATTATTGCCATGCATGGATCCGTTATTACGCGGCAGCATTAAAAGAGGCACAGAATAATAGGGCGACAATAAAATGGACGCATGAAATGATAATACAGTACTCGAAATTAAAGGACCTCATCGCTGACGCCCCAGTCCTCACGAACCCAGATTACGAGAGGGAATTTTTCTTGTTTTCACACTGCAATGGGACACTGATGACAGCAGTACTGACACAGATGACATCACTAGGTCACAAACCATTGGCTTACTACAGTGGGACACTAGATCCAGTAATGCAAGGTCATTTCGCGTGCAAACAGGCCCTCGCAGCTGCGGCCTTCGCGATTGAAAAAAGCGCCACCATTGTCATGGGATGTTCGGTAACGCTATATGCGGAGCATTCCCTGTTCGCCATCCTTGAGTGATCAAAATCAACACTAACGACACAAAGAGTAACAGCATATGAAGTAATAATTTCAAGCCCCAACGTACACGTTGTGAGGTGCAAGACAGTGAACCCAGCAACATTTATTACAGAGCCATGCACGACAGAGGACATACAAGAACACGATTGTACTAACTATGAGGGGGAAGGTGACGACATCCCTAAAGCAAGTGAGAATGCCCTGCAGGAGGGAGAAATATATTTCATAGATGGGTCAGCATCAATAAACCCCGAGACAGGGGAAAAACACGTTGTAATGGCGGTAGTGCGCATGGAAGAAGATGAATATGAGACAATTGTGCAAAGGCGATTCCCATCCCATTATTCAGCACAGGCAGCAGAATTAACTGCCTTGATTGAAGCCCTGCGCACAGCCAAAGGCTGTGCGGTGACAATAGACTCAGACACAGCGTATGCAACTACCACGGTGCACTCAGGGCTGTCACGGTGGCGTATAAGAGGATTCAGGAGGGCAGACTGTTCTTCAGTACAGCGTGCAACATTGTTGAATGAACTGATGGATGCATTAGCAGTACCATCGGTAGTGGCAGTGGTGAAATGCCAAGCTCATACCAACAACACAGACACAATCTCATTGGGAAACGCGGCAGCCGACGCAGCCGCGAAGGAGGCCTCGTATTTCAATGACACCAACACTTGAGTGCATCACAAAAGCAACCACCACAGACCCACGAGAGGAAGCATACTATAATAATCCAATAGCACAGATAATAGAGTTACAAAAAAGAGTGTCCCAAGAGGAGCAAGAACTGTGGAGCAAACGGGGATGTACACAATCAGCCACAGATCTCATTTGGAGACAAGAGACGACAGGAAAGGTTGTAATACCCATAGAGTTACTAGAAATAGCATTCCAACAGTTCCATTTCCCCGGCCATGTAGCGAAGCAACACATTGCTGCAGACATTCAGGAACACTGGTTCGTCCCCAATTTGCAAGAACACCTGTCAAAATTAATTGTAGAATGTATAACATGCCAAACATATAATTCAGGAATGACATTAAGAACACTGCGCGGTACCTTGCCCCGACCAACAGGACCATTTAGAGAGCTCCACATAGACTATGCTGATATGGGAGAGCAGTGTAACGGAGCAAGATATTGGACTGTGGTGGTGTGCCCCTTTTCAAGGTGGGTGGAAGCGGGCCCATGTCCCCACCCAGATGCGAAATGTGCGGCCAAGTTCCTTGTGCGGGAGGTGTTTTCACGATGGGGGATATGCGATGTGATTAGATCAAATAATGGCACGTACTTTGTGAATGACCTCTTTAAGGAAGTGACATCACTTTTGGGGGTGAAGCACAAATTATGCTCAATTTATTACCCAATGGAGAATGGGGTGGTAGAAAAGATCGACGGATTATTGAAGAGTAAGTTGTCTAAATTGTGTAACACGTTGGAAAAGAACTGGGTTTATTGCTTGCCCCTAGCACTGTTCCAACTCAGGACGCAACCGTGTAAAGACCACCATTTGAGCCCCCACAAAATTGTAACTGGGAGGAGAATACACACGCCAGTATCCCTGATTAGAAGAGCATCGGATGCACACAGGGCTGCCACAGTGCTGGGGGAAGAGTTCAAGGAATACCTAACCCAGTTAACACGCGCAGTACGCAGCATAGAGCGACAAATAGCGCTGCCTTTTACTGAAAATGTGATGACTGATACTACTACACCGGCCACAGATAGTTCCAGCGGGCCACTAATGCCGGGGGCACAGGTGTATGTCCGCAGCTTTGTGAGAAGGTGGAATTCACCCAGGTTTCATGGCCCCTACGAGGTTATTTATAGTGCACCCACCGCGGTGAAGGTGAAGGGATTGAAGTATTGGGTGCACTTATCCGATGTGAGGAGGGCACACAGTAGTACAATCCCCCAGGAGGAGCAATACAGCGCTACTGGGACAACAAATGAGGGTGAAGGAAAATAACAAAAGAGTCAGTAAAAGACTATGCAGAGATAAAAATGATATGTATTTTGTTCTGCACAGCTTACTTCCTCGTCCTTTCTTTTCCGTCTCTCCCCCCCCTCTCCTCTTCAATTGGCCAGCATATTGTTTATATACCTCACCTATCTCTCCCCTCTATCTCCCACCTTCATTTTTTTTTGTTGATGGTTGTCTCTACAGCAATAATACATGAACAATAGAGTAACAGAACAAGCCTGACTGAAAATAATGATTAAACGTCAAGTTGAACAAGAATGTAAATATATTTATATATTGTGATGACTTAACGAATTTATATCGCCCCTCCAGGTGAACAATGGCGCAATGACCCACGATCGGAGAGAGCAAATTAATGTTAGAGAGCAATAGGGTCGCCATTAGGGCTAAAAGGTTCAGTGATGTTGAATGCATTTTGAAATGTGCCGCAATTTTTATGTCAGTGATGTTTTTTGCAGCTTGGTACAATACCCTTTTATCTCTTGTTGATGACATGCAAAGGGGGGGGGAGCGGGGCTAACATGATAAGAGAAGGATCGCAAATGATATGGACTGGGGTGAAGACTATATGGCAGGAGTCACATAAAATTAATGTTAACAAAACAGATGGAATGCAACCCTCAGAATACATCACTGTGGGATCAACAAGTGTGTCAGTGTTACATTTCGATGTAAATATGAGTAATGCTTCTGGATATAATGAATATGATGGAGATTATTATTGGACGAATGATTTAATTAACACTAGTACTAATGCACAGACAACCATACACTCTACCTCACACAATATTGCTGCTACTAATGATGATACATATGCCATATTGTATAGTAATGATACAACATGGGCTAGGATGTTTCCAATACATTACAAAAGAGTGAAAAACAATGATCAGGAAGTGAAGAGGAGGAGGAGAAAAAAGGGAGGCGGGAGGGAAAAGATACGACATCTACCACGACCTGGGATTAGATGAAATAGAAGATCCCCGCCACCCTGATCAATCAAATAAATGGTATTCTGACAGGAGTGCCACGGCCAAGCAAGCAACAAATGAGAGCCGCTACGTCTGTTCACTCATCCCGCACGCATCAAGAACACCGAAAATGTTAGTACCAAAGGAAGTGCCCTTGTCAGAGGCCCAATGTTTAATTCATCTGGTTTTATGCAGAATAAAGAACACATTCCAGGCGCACACTGTCACATTGGAAAAGCTGGAGAATGAGAAAACATGCACAAGCCAGCACCAAGGAGTAATTTGCCTCGAGGAACCATTTCTTGTCATCAAGGGGACATGATTTGCAGAAAATAAATGGCACGAAGAAACAATACAATGCAAAGCTGAAGCGCTTCGAGGCCTACCAAATGATACTTTCCAATGGATAAAAGGGGCATGTGACCCCATCTGGTCGCAACATATCGCAAAGCTAACATGGGTCACAGCATTAGAAAAACCTATCAAAATACAAAAAGAAGTGCCACATGAACTTTGTTTCCGTGGGGAAGGGAAAGTGAACATGGGGGAAGCAAGGAGATGTAACAAAATGGTAATAATTCCCGACATGAAGAAAGGCACAGCTGCACTAATGGACATGTATTGGGTTTGTGGCAAACAAGCTTACCTGCACCTCCCCGCTTTGTGGAAAGGAACTTGTGCTTTAGCGACACTCCACACAGCCCCGATGGTAATACCAGAGAGCCACATCCCAGAGGCAGCAGAGCAATCGGCTGGAATATCGGCAGCAGGGCAATCGGCTGAACCATCAGCAGCGCCCCAACTAATGAGAACAGAAGCTCCAGCATATGAACTATTGTCAGAATATGAACTAAGATTGAACTAAAGAAAAGATTGACACGAAGTAAAAGATCCTCCAATTACATCTCATCCGAATCATAGAAACTCCTTGATGAGATCCCGCAGAAATACAAGCTCTTTTCATCAGCAGAGACATTCTTTGCCTCACTTCCCGCCCCTGGACTACAAGCGCGAGCAAACGCCAAATGGTTGCAGATTGTGCGCTGGCAGCTTATTCAATTGGCTAACGACAATGAAGAGGGGTTCAAAGTGATAAAGATAGAGCTTTGCGCGTTGCGCCTAATGACAATGCAAAATAGATATGTCCTCGATCTCACGGCGATGGACGGTGGTGTTTGCTGAAAAATAGGGGGTGTGTTGCACATACGTGCCAACTGAAGACGCTGATAACGGGACACTCTCCCATGTGATAAACGCATGCACAACTTAGAAGAGAGAATGAGAGCGGAAGGAGGAGCAGAAGAAAATACATGGTTCAAAAATTTGCTCCGCTGGATACCATCATGGGTAAATGTGGCAATGAAAATACTTATGCCCATTATCGTTTTTGTGCTCCTGTTCTTTTGTGTGTGCCAACTGGGACTACGGAGTTGTGAGAAAAGCATGCCAACCTCGGCTATGATGATGGTGACAATGGGCCGACCGACAATGGTAGCTACCATGATAGATGCACAAATGCAAACAGGGGAATACACCACACCACAATACAGAATGACAGCAATTTACAGGCAATATGGGGATATAGTGTATAATTTGCATTACACGACCATAAAGGAACCAAGAGAGTTGCAATGGTACCAAGAAGTATGGGTAGATCTAGATGGGGATGGAGGTATTTACTTAATGTGTACACCAGATGAATATGCCAGACAAGGAAACAGCCTTAGAAGCGTTTGCAGAGCTTGGGTGCCCATAAAAGGTACCCCCGCGTGGGACGAGGCGGTGGCAGAGGTTGAGTACTAACGAAGGGAGAATGAAAAAAAATAAAAAGTAGAAGTATTCGTTACTTTAGATGTAACAAAGGGGGGAATGTGTGGAAGCGGGGGCCAATAGGCCCCTCTCTACCATCACTTCTCAGTACAAAACCTGGACCAAGTGCCTCTAGTGGTGGCTATGTCCCTCGCTCCTATGCAATACTAACTTTTGGTTATATTCGCGTAGATGGGACCACCGAGTAGGACACAGGGCATCCATTTTCTGTACCCCCCCTTTCGGCTCCATCTTGGTAACTAGGCCTCACTGCGATAGTACAAAATGCATCTCTCCCTTTTGCCCGCCGCTGTAGCTCGGAGCACATGGCCCTCACCCTCGTTCCCACTCCAACGGGAAAACTCTGCGGCTCCATTCTCACGCTGAGGCCGGAGCTGCTTGCAACAAATAATAAATGTAACACATCCCTTTTCCTCTGAGATCAGTCCTGCATGTGAACCAACATGAGCCAAGCACATAACTCATCCATCTCCACAAGTGTCCTTGCCCTCTCACCCTCGCAAGTTGAAACTTATTGCCATTCTAACCCTGTGTCCTTGCAAGGCATCCCTTTCATGTGCCAGCCTGCCAACCTCGCTATGAAGCCCACCCAACAGACCCCCCCAACTAACATTAGACCACTGTGCAGTATATAGTGCCCAATACTAACAAGTGCCACATACCTGAGATTCTTGTGAGCCTAACCCTATAGGTCAATGACAGTATTATAGTGGTCAAGGCCCTTAAACCTATGACCTGTGTAACCCAAATGTGTGGATGGTATAAACCCTTGAGTGATTTGTATAACAACACGATACACTACTGAGAGTCTTTTGATCAACTGTTATTTAGTGCATGCATTACTCAGAATGTATTTTCTTAGCTTAGATAGTGACCACCGTGTTTCACAGCGACCTGACCTTCACCCATCCGGAGCACAAATGTCTGACATCAATCCACCCGCCAACCAAGCAACCAACCCGGAGGAAGAGATGATGCCCACACCTAAGTCACCACCACGGCTGACCAATCCTGGTCCAACATAGCATCATATGTTAAAAATGTAGATGTACTATACAAATGTGTTGTAACCTTGATGTGGTCAGAGCGCTCTCAGAAATCTAGATAAACTTCCCTTAAACTCTTGCAGCCTGCGCTTTTGTGCCTTATTCCCTGTCCAGGGAGTGTCTGTTTTATTCATTTTTACACGTTAGTCAGGGTGGGTACAAACAATAGTCGAGCCATTATGTTGTACCCCCGCTCCGCTAATAACCCAAGCCCCCTCCTCGCCAAGTTTGGTCGGGTACACATTGAGTACTGTTGTACTTTTTTGCACAGCATATTTATACAGACTGGAATGGCCTGCATTGTTCCTGTACCAACGGGCTGAAGTCCGGAAAGAGCCGAATTATACAAGACCACCCATTTCAGCTCCTTCTCATCTCTGGCTGAGGTGAAGCAAAATATCCCTGTCCCGGTACCTGAAAATTCTCATAATGATGGGGCGCTCCTGTGCTCCACTGGGAGTCCTCACAGGCAGCGATCGATGTGCCCGCTCCACCAGGAACATGGTCGTAAGTGGGGGATATCCCAGGATCTCCACTAATAATTTCTCCACAAACTTCTCCATATTGTCGATCAATGTAGACTCTGGTACTCCCAGGATACAAATGTTATTACACTTGGAGCATCCCTCTAAGTCCTCGTTCTTTGCCACCACTTTCTTGATGGATTGCTGTAGGTCGTCAACTTTTCGTTGTAGAGTATCCACTTTATCTTCCCCTATCCTCTGTTCTGCCGCCGACATTTCGGCCACACAGATTCTCGATTTGTACGGCCGAGGCATCAACCTTACATGTGAGAGCGTCAATCTTTGCTCATAGATAATCGGTACTGCTCTTCAGTGCTAGTAGAGTCTGATTAAGGGCCGACATGTCCACAAGGGCCGATGCTTGGTTCTGGCACGGAGACGGGGAGGGCTGTGAATGACCTGCCTGTGCAAATTGTTCAATTTTTGCTTGTTTTTTAGGATTAACCATAATCCTGTCACCACCACCATCACGCACTTCTTGTGTCGGGTCTCTATATGGGTCGAAAAATGCGTCATCCTTAAGGGCAGTCTTGACTTTGGCGATACTAGTATTGTTGTAGGAGCACGCTTGCAAGGTGCTCCAGTTATGACAATCAGTACCAGTTCGGATCATGGCTATGGGCGAAGGCCTACACTAGACGCTGAACAAATTCTCTCCGGTACCACGGCGCAGACTCATTGCGTCCGACTCGTGCAGTGGATCGGCTGTGTTCCCCACTGGAGTGGGGCTAGCAGTATTGCCAGCAGTTTCCAGTATTGCCAGCAGTGTCGTCCTGGGTATTGCAGTGCAGAAGAGTATGGGCTCAGCTGCAACGCTTCATTGCACCCTCCGTGGTATCTGTTTATAGAAGGCATGCGTTGTCAATTTTTCACCCCACCAATAATACAGTGTCCGCAAAACAGTAGTCTACAAGAGTCATGGGTCTCCACAGCTGGTTATTCCCAGAGTTCCACTGCACCCCAACTCTTCCTAAAGTCCTGCTGCGGCGCCTCCAGTAGATGTTATTTAGGGCTTAAAGCTGGGGGGGTCTACGCTTTCACAGTGGGGTTCCAGTTCTTGATAGGTGGTCGCAGGCACTGGGCCAGTGGTCCAGGGTCCTCGAGGGGCTACCAGTGCAGCGGTGCCGTTACAAAACACAGCATCAGCTACGATTGGGATATGCACACTGTCGTGGTAAGGGTTTGCCGAGTGTTAGGTGGTTGTCGGGATGCACTGGATATATTGGTGTGTTTTAGTGCAGGTTTAAATGCGGCTCTGAGTCAAACCTTCTGTTGCACCAGTTTGGAGGTGGTGCAGTGTACTTCTTCATTCTATTCACATTGTAGTGTCCCCCTACCCCCATATCGCAGCTCCATGCCAGACACTATGCTTCTGCAGTTCGTTGCCCCCAGGGTCCAGTTATGCCGTTGCTCCTCATCTGTTTGATTTCTCCCCCCCCCTTCTGGTTGCAGTGCCCACAGTATGTATTGCCAGAGGGACCAATCTAATGGTTTGTACTTCTGTATAGGGATCCTGGCTCCACGAGATCAAAACCAACACTAGATCAGAGGCCCCCGGTATCTTAGAGGGCCAATCACATGAGGAGGCAATCTCCAGATATGCCTCCAGCAAGATGGGAGCCGCACAGCACAGTGGCAGTGTGTCACAGAGCGCCATGTGCCACCCCTTATGTCCGGAGCATGGGCTGGTAAGCGGCCGCCTCATTCAGCGTCTTTCCACCCAGGCAAACTCTGGGGAGCAGCCCACAGGCGGGTGAGGAGGATAGTGTCCAGAAGCCTCTGAGAAGAAGGATTCCAATTCCAGCTCGTGTGGAACTGCTCCATGATTCACACGCCCGTGTACCACGGTGCAGCAAAAGGAGTATCCCTACCGGATATCTGGGTCCAATCACCCGTCAGGCACTGCACCAGACCTCCACGTGTGCCGTTGGTCTCCTCTTTCCACCTCCGCCGAGCAGGGTCTCTCCAGGAGAGGTGGGGGGGCAGTTGCCGCGCGGCGGCTGCACCGCGTCGGAAGGAGGGGTGGGGGGGCTAGGTGCCAGCCACCTTTCCGGTTATTATGAGACAGGATCGTACGTCCCTGCAGGTCTCCCCGGCATCCGCTGCAGATTGGCGCCCGCCGCCAAGGGATTCTGGCACCTTGTTGGTCTCAGTCCGGGTCGGTCCCTCCCCCAGCCAGCTCCAAAGTTATCAGGGTTAAGGAGCACTGCTACGCCTCTCTGGCAGCACCACGACGGGACCTCGCTTCAGGCTAGAACTGTGCTCACATGAGTCCTCATATTCTCTTTCATGTAAGACATAGGCTCATTGGGATAAACGAGCTTGCAGAACGTGGGATATTTGGAAAGGATAGTTGTGCCGTTGCTGGAGCTTCTCAGGCGGAAGCCACATTTGTCGGCGCGCAACAGCACCCCCCCTCACTCAACTTAGCACTTGTAGAAATCATTATAATACAGTCGAAAGACTTTATTAATTCCTGCTTGTTCGGATATTGCTAACCATCTGTGGCTTATTTCATTCAGTTTGCAATCCCTTTACTAACTAAGCCAGCAACACCCCCATCCTGCCTTTTCACCTTCATTATGCTGTCAATCTGTGTAACTGCATATTCAAATATCCATGGCCTTTCATGAGCCAATACCTTAATTTGCAGCATTTTCCTTTCTCCGCCCACAGCCGAGGTTACTGTTGCTCTATATGAGCTTACCTAGCCCTCAGTTTACGCAGCTCCTGCACTAGCTATCCTCAAACACCTACTGATGCCAAAATACAGCACCTGATCGCAGCCTTAAAAGGTTCTCAGATTGAACCCATCTCCCTCCTCGTTCCCTCATTCATAACAATTAAAGTCATGATGTCAGCCTCCAGTGATGCTCTAAACACTTTCAGAACATGTGTATTCAGGCCCAAGGTACAAATTAGCATCCATTGTCCACCAAACTTTTATCTGATTATTTTTAAAAGGGCATGATCCAATAGCATTCTGTCCAAATATGGTATGGTATGGTTTATTTATATAGCACCTATACACAGAAAAGTGTTTTAAAGCGCTCAATGAGGGACAGAACATGGAGAAAAAATGAAAAATGTCGCTCAGAGTCCTTGAAATTCAGAGACGATAATAGTCTGCACAGGCAGACTAAGTGAGTAAAAAATACATTTAACAGTTTGGGAGACAGCAAACAGGCCTGGCAGCGATTCTGCAGTTTTAATAGTGCAATTAAGGGGTGAAGACAAGGGAGAAGAGATATTATCTTAGACGTGGTACGTACAGATCCAGCAATTGCAAAGAGGGTCACAAGAGGGTGCGGGGGATGGGGGTGGGGGGGATCAAGTGCACCCGGTCAGGTGAGACTGGGTTAAGTGCAGAGAGCCACTCTCTAGACTTCACTTCATAAGTGCATGGAGTGTGGGTGGGGTGTAGAGCCCTGTGGCAAGTGCGAAAGCTGACTGGCGGGGGAGCCAGGGACCAGTGAGACTCTGAGGTACACCAGACAGCCAGTCCGCGTGCTGCAAGGAAGAGGAGGGAGGGAGGAAAAAATAGAGAACTCAGTTAGCAGGGTAGAGAGAAGGAAGAGGTGAAGAGTAGTCGTGAAGAGTTTCTGGAATTTAAGGCGATCCCGATGAAGAGGAAGGGCGGCAGGGAGGCCATTCCAGAGGGAAGCACCTCCTGAGGATAAGGATCTCCCTCCAAATCTCTGCTTGGAGAACCGGCTCATTCGCAGAAGGTTGGAGGTAGATGAGCAGAGGGCTCATGAGGGACAGTATTTAGGTATGCAGCGTTGCAGGTATGTAGGTCCCAGGCCCCACAAAGCCTTGTGAACAATGCAAAGGGTCTTTAATTTGATCCTTGCATCCACAGGGAGCCAGTGGAGGGATTTCAGTGCCAGAGAGACACGGTCCCTGGGCTTGAGGCCAAGGATAAGTCTTGCGGTTCTGTTCTGGATGAGTTGCAGAGGGCGCAGGGCAGAAGGGAGGCTGAGGAAGAGGCTGTTGCAATAGTCCAGCCTGGAGAGAACCAGGGCTCTGGAGACAGTGAGCGTCTAGGGGAAAGTGAGAAAAGGTAGACTACCTCGGAGGATATGAAGCCGATAGATTTATTTTTTAGAGATGTCTGAAATGTGAGAGAAGGAGAGAGTAGAGTCAGAGGTGACCCCAATGTTTCTTGCTTCGCAGGTGGGTGCAGGCGCAGGGCCAAGGGAGGCTGGCCAGAGCGAGAGTGGGAAAGTGGGAGCAGGGGTCCCAATGCAAACAATCTCAGTCTTAGAGGCAGAGGTCGTATGCAGCACACCAAGACTGAATAGCAGACAGGCAGTCAGATTTGAGTGAAGAGGAAGAGGCGGCTGAGGGTAGCCTGAAAGATAGTTGCTCGTCATCCACGTAGCACTGGAAGTTAGAGGTGAAGTGGCAATCGCACGTGCCAGGGCAGCCATATAGACGTTGAAGAAACAGGGGGACAGGTTAGATCCCCGGGGACCGGCACTGGTTGAGAGTGATAGTTGAGTGAAAGGCTCAGAGTTCCACCTGTGATGGGCGGTCAGCGAGGAAGGAGGTTAACCACGTCAGAGCCTGACCTGTAATTCCCAGGATGTCACGGATAGGTGCGATCAGGATGTTGTGGTTAACTGTGTCGAAGGCAGAGGAGAGGTCGGGGAGAATGAGGGTTAGAGGGGGTGTTAGTATCAAGATTTGAGAGCAGGTCTTGCTACTATGTAGCTAGTGCAAACTTCTGAATGTCACTGCTCCAGGTAAGGCACAGACAATCCAGCAGTAACACTCGTGAGCCGCTGAATAAAGCTTTTCCACCCTCCTTCCCATGCACTGAACTCCAGATTTTCTTCAAATCCATCACTTTCACAAGTGCTTTATATACAATATTGATTAGTCTATTACATTTGCTTCTATTGAGATCCTGATCCAGGGCGCAGTTCACATCAGCATGTGACAGCAGTACCCCTTCCCAATTCTTAGGCCCCTACTGTCGCAGACCCTGCAACAGTAGGGACATAACAAAACCCTCTTATTAGCACTGCGTACTACCAATGCTATTAAAAAATTCCAGCCTTCCTGTGACAAATCAACTTCCAGGGCACCAGTTGTCCAGGGATGAATATTGTTTTCTAAACCATCAATCAGACCTATAACTCCAGTACATCAGAAGGGATCTGAACAGATTGGAAACACAAGCAAATTATAAACCTCCTTGTCCAATTTTGGTAACATGGACGGAACAGCACGCTCATCTCCAAAACATTGTGGATCGTTGGTTATTTGCAACACAGCGAAAATACAATTATTACCCAATGATAGAAGGGACAGTCCAGGTTGCATAAAAATATCTACTTTATTATCACAACAGACAGTTCTAGCACACTACAAAATGCAATCCAGCCTGTAAAGGAATGCAGAGGACAGATAGTTTCAAAGAATGAAAAGGGATGCACTATAGATACCGACAGGAGTGTAGTCAGTATAGTAATTAATCGCAATAGTTCAAAGATATTTGGTTTCAACAAGAAGGGAACAATGGGTCGTAAAACGTCACTAGGGGCCTTCCGAGAAGGACCATGGTGACCAAACCACAATGTACCTTGTGCTGTAGGAGTTCTTGGTGCTTGATGGGGTCGAGACGGTTTTAGGGCGCTTTGCAGCTTCTGCGACAGAGTTCAAGACAGGAAACAGATGCAGGTATCAAGTTATCAGGTATCAGGTGGCATCAAGTTCGGCGAGCGAAGCTGGACCAACGGCTCCAAAGCACTGGTTGAGGCGTCTCGGCTGTATTTTGCGACAGCGCCGTAACAGCCAGCAGTGCAGGCGGTTGCAGCTCGAGAGGCTCGACTGGCTCCAAAATGTCCTTTAAGGCGGACGTCGGTAGATGCTAGTCGATGCACTACTCCTAACTTCTTCACTGAGCGTGTGTCATAAGGCGGACGGCCCAAAGCTGATGAGTGTTGCAGGCAGCTGCCATGTCCTTGGTTTAGTTCAGACACTCCTGTACTCTCACCTAGGACGCTTGCTGCATAGCCTAGCAGGGCATGCTGTGTGCCGACTAGGTACCGGTTCTGGAGCTGCCAAGGGTTCTCTGTATTCGGCATCTTCCTCTGTTCCATGGGAGATGTTTAGAGGAGGGATCTTGCATCCCTCTTGGAGGTCCTGGCCTTCCTTCCCTGACAGAAGATGTAAGGCAGACTGTACCTTCAGCCAGGGTACAACGACGAGTTCTTCTTGCTACTCCTTGCATAGTCTTCAGATGATCTGTCAAAAGAGGGGCTCAGATCTCTTAAAGCCAAATGGACCACAGGGATTGGCGCCGGCTAAGCCTACCATAATGAACCAAACCAACAATCTCCTGTATGCGCGAGGTCATAACCAGAGTGCTTTGCAACATTAAAGGTAAAAGGGTGAAAACCTGTACTACTAAGTCCCACCCATTACCCTGTCTGTTGTGGATGAAAGGGTCTCTCTGGTTCATGGAGCTCTCTGTGGTTCCCGATTAAAGCGGCAGGTCTCCCTTGAAGCAGCAGCCAGACCACACTTTCTGGTTCTGTCAAACGACATACTCATACCTTTTGAATGGGGTCTCCCTGCAGGGATGACTACTGTAAACACGCAATCCTAGACATAATATTTCTTCATCAATCAATACTGTGGGCAGGAGCTGGAATCAGGTTGACAGTGTATATGAAAGGGGGTTGGGGTTTCCTGTCTCCTTTGTTAGCCTCTGCAGCTGTGGACCTGTTTGAATTCAACTCAGATTAGTATGTGAATGCTGCCACCAGCTACAGGACTCAACAAAAGGATGGGGCTGATCCATGGAGCCATTGTTAGTTAATTAGACTGGCCAAGGCAGAGAGAAGATTTGGCCCTCCCCCTTCTGAGATGACATGGTGTACTCCTGGCTGTCATATCCCAACTAAATAGGACATGGGGGACTGCGCCTGTAGGCTGTGTCAACCCAGAGTAGACCAGTCTATACGTATGTGGTGCAGTGAGCGTAGGAAAACGTGTGCAAATAGCCCTACACATTTTCCAGGGGTTGATCTACCATCATTCAATTTCATTTAAAATTTCAAAAAAGCCCAGGCGAGTGCACACCCACCGTGCGGATGGTCCAATTCCTCAGACTTTCACATCAGGGAACATATCAGTCACCTTCAACAGAAGTGTGTTCTGCACCCAGGATCAATAGCTCCCTGGAAAAAACCTTTACCTCGATAGAATTTGAATACATAGCCGTGCAAGCAAGAGTGTCTTCTAGAACAAGTCTAGCAAATGCTTTGCTTGTTCAGGAAAGAATAATCTACTTCTTTTCACCACCCTATTAATGCCACACACACACTCCAACTCCACAGGTTATATTCAACATGTCCTCTGCTCATGTTCCTTTTGTCTGAAGTCGCTCTCTAACTTGCCTAACACAACATTTGAATAGAAAAAAAAAAAAAAACACTGAAAACATTATTACCCCACCACAAACTCGCACAACCAATACAATCAATATTAGTGCGATACTGGCATACCAGACCCTACCTGATATGCACCCCAGTTACTCCTCCAACACCCAAATAACCACATCCTCTCCATTATCGTACCTTTAAAGCTGTTCAGTGCAGGCCTGATTGCGACTGTAGACTGCAGCCCTAAGTGCCTACAGTTAGATGTGGGCCAACCATAGACTAAAACATTTATTACACCAACCCTCCCACTTCTTTTTTTTCACATAAGAGTTGCTCTAGAGATTAGTCTTCACCAGGTTTCATAAAAAATGCTACCAAAAAAAAAAAAAAAGGAAACGAACAACTTTTAAATCATAAGCACAGGGGGGGTGGCTAGCCGCAGGATGAGAAGGAAGTAGGTCTCCTCGGCTCCCGCGACCGCAGCAAATATCCTGATAAAATCGCCTGAAATTCGACGACACAAAAGCTGATAACAACCCCGTAGGGTGTTGGATACCCTTGGGCACAAACGAGGCGTAGAGCAGAGGAAACCGCAGCCGATTCTAAGAAATACGACCACGAGAAGTTTCGAGGCGATCGACATCCAGCTTCCAAAATGGCCGCCGGCGCGCACCGACGAACGCCCTGAAGTGAGTCTGTGAGGCATCGGAATCCAGCCTGTTACTGTTCCGCAGTCGACATCGGAGGAAGAGAGTGGTCCCGGCGGGGCGGTGTCCCTCCCAACGGGCGGACAATAGTGGACCAGTGCGGAGGTGAGAGCAGAGCACGTATCCATCCACGTGGGACGCCGTGACCCCCGCCGACAGCACTGCTACTCGAGAACGAGGGGCACCTTCCCGTGCGGCCCAGCATGTGAGGCAAACCTGTGAGCCACGGACGGGGAAGAGGTGCCAGAGCAGCTGGGCGGCGTGGGCGAGTGTCCCCTCCCACCCCCCGAGCTCTGCTCCAGCAGGCGACGGCGTGCAAGACAGGCCAAGCACGCAGCCCCATACGCAGCTCGTGATATCGGTACCATGGGGAAAGACAAGGCAAGGAAACTTCCCACACAAAGCAGGATGGATCAGTATACCATCCAACCGCCCCAGGCGGCAGACCCCCATCCGCAATCCGCAGACGAGATGGAAACGGACCAGGGAATTTCATTGAAGGACAATTATGGCCGCGATAGCCGATTCCCGCACATCAATGGAGCAGAAAATGGACGGGATAAGCATGGATGTATCCCTCCTTCGACACGATCTTCAAAAACTAACAGCACGCACCGGGGAAGCGGAACATCGCATATCCAACACAGAGGATAATATGCATAATATGCAACAGCAGCTCCAAAACGTAACAACCAAACTGAAGGTACTGGAGGACAGAATTGAAGTTGGAGGGCAGATCAAGGCGTAACAACGTGCGTATACTTGGTATACCTGAGAAGGCCAAAGGCCCCTGCATGGAACTTTTTCTAGAACAATGGCTGACTGATCTGTATGAGCCTGACGCCTTCTCCAAGTTCTTCTCCATAGAGAGGGCACACAGAGTGCCCACGGGCAGACCTCCAACCGCCGCACCTCTACGCACCATAATTGCAAAATTATTAAATTACAGGGATCGTGATGCCCTACTGCAACATGCGCGCGCAAATGGCGCCGTCACATTCAACAGTTCCAAAATTGCCCCCCCCTCCCCCGACTACACCAGGGAAGTGCAAAAGGCGAGACACTACTTGGACCACCTCAAAAAACAATGGCAAACAATGGGGGTGAAGTATGGCCTGCTCTTCCCTGCGCAACTCAAGATTTACCACAAAGGGACAACAGTCCACTTCAATGATTCCAAGGAGGCTTGGCGCTGGGCTGAACAAAACAGACGGAGACTGGTCGAACCCCCGCGACAACCGGAGGCCTCCACCAGACCAGCAGCAAGAGGTCCGTCAACCACCAGCGCAGGACCCACCAGAAGATCAGGGAGGCTGACCACTGCCCCGAGGCCTGCCAGATGCCCGAGGCCCCGTTGGGTCACCCAGGTTGAGCTACTGTTTTACTCTGTCTAGACACACATTCGCAACAGTAGGCTACACACACTTTCCTCATGCGGTCGCGGTGTGCCCCAAGACCTCCACACAAGGAGAGCCCCCTCCCGATAGTGCAACTATCTCCACGGGTATTATTCATGGCGGGTCCCCACTAGCCACCCCTCCTCCCCCCAAGAGAGGGCTCTCCCCCCCTGGGATCCAAGCCGGGGGAGGCAACCTGTACTTGAAGTTAAGTTAAATGCTTGTAAGGTGTCCAGTTGACACCGTGGTTTTTTGTTCGGGCGACCGATGCTTCTGGTTGGGAGGAGTATGGGGAGAGGGGTTGGGGATTTGTTAAGTTTAGTTACAGACAGGACCCGTCAAACGCATAGGATGATAAGGCTAGGTAAGACAGAGTTCGCCTACGGGCGTTTCCGCAGCTGGCCTATAACACTGTCAGTGGCAACATAGGCAGTGACCATCACAAGCACCCATGGCATCACATAGCGGTAGTAGCGACGCTCTCAGAAGACTGAGGCTCATGACTTGGAACGTTAATGGGCTGGGCAATGTAGTCAAGCGTCGGCTGGTGCGGCAATTTCTCAACAGGCGGGGGGCTGACATAGTGTTCCTGTCTGTGCGTCTGAATAGGGAACAGTCTGTGCCCGCAAGATGGGTCTCAAACTACAAGCTGGCGCTTCACTCAGGTTTCACAATGGGCTCAAGAAGGGTCATGATCCTGGTACACAAAAACCTCCCCTTCCACCTCACGACGGTAACCCATGACACAGGCGGCAGATATGTGTACGCGACAGGCAAGCTATGGGATCACTCCATCGCTCTGATAGCTACCTATGTACCCCTAGCCCCGATAGAGCCGCTGCTTACTGACATTACCCCGTTAATCGCAAACGACACATCTAACCTCATGATACTGGGAGGTGACTAATGAAGTCATGAACGTAACCCTTGATAGATCACACTTGAGGAATAGAAACCCCAATGTTCCCACCAGACTTGCCACGTTTGCCAACGCACTAGGCCTATGCGATGTGTGAAGAGAACTCCACCAGGACACAAGAGCATACCCTTTCCACTCAGGGGCACCTTCCACACTCTCCAGGCTAGATTATTTCTTCATCCCAGCAACTGATCTACATAGGGCGCAGGAAATTAACATTCTTCTCCAAGGCATCTCTGACCACTCCCCGTTAGAACTGACTCATAACATCCAGGCGGATTCCACCGCTGAGCTGGCACCTAAATAGCTACTACCTGGGTGACCCTGAGCTTGTGGACAAGCTACAGGAGACGACCAACACATACTTCGAGCTCAACTCACAGACAGCGATGAACCCAAGAACACTGTGGGAGGCCTACAAGACGGTGTTAAGAGGCGAACTGATATCGTGGACGACTGGGAAAAAAAGACAGCACTGGAGCAAGACTCTTGGGGCCGAACAACAGGTCAAGCAAGCAGAGGAGAGGCACATAATTGAGGACACACCGGCCTCGAATCGGACGTTGCTACTGGCACAGAAAAAGCTGCAAAACATAGCGATGGACAATGCGAAACAAGCGCATACTGCAATGCGGGCGAGAATTTATGAAACAGGTGACAAGGCTGGCAAGATGCTCGCTTGGCTGGAAAGGATGGAGCAGGGACGCAGTCAAGTCCGAAGGCTCGAGACAGGAGGGCTGAATGTAGGGGTGACCGATCAGGAAATAAGCCAAGGCTTCGCGGATTATTACGCTGAGTTGTACAGAAAACCCACGACACAGATGGACGTCACGATCATGGACCAAATTAACATCCCCACCGTAACGGAGACGCAACTGCAACTGCTGGAGAGGGAGATCACAGAAGAGGAGATCCTAAGTGCCATGTCGAGCCTCCAATCCGATAAATCCCCATGACCTAACGGCTTCCCGGTTGAGCTATGGCGAAAGGTGGGGACCAATGTGGTCCAAATGTACCAACATGCGCTAGAAGAGGGCATTCTCCCACCAGATCTGCGAGAAGCAACAATAATAGTGATACCCATGCCGGACAAGCGCCTGGAAAGATGCAGCTCATATAGACCCATCTCACTCATCAATAGCTAAACTAAAATTCTGGCGAAATTACTTGCCGACCGCCTGCAACAGGTTATTCCCACCCTGATACATCCGGACCAGTGTGGCTTCATGCCCCAGAGATCAACACGTATGAACCTCCACAGGCTATATTCGGCCTTGGAAAGGGCCAACAGCATACAGGGCCCGCTAGCCCTGCTAGCAATTGACTTCGAGAAGGCCTTCGACTCGGTGAGATGGGAGGCCATCTGGACCATAATGCAACGCATGGGCTTCGGTGAGAACTTTATGAAATGGGTGCGCCTGTTGTACGAATCCCCGGTGGCCAGGACCAGAGTTAATGGCTGGCGTTCGGACCTTTTCAACCTGGGGAGGGGCGCGAGACAGGGCTGCCCGTTGTCGGCCACGATTTTCGCTATCGCCATCAAACCACTGGCAATCCTCTTGCGAAACACACCAACCTGGGAAGGCTTCCGTTGGTCCGAGACCTGGGAAGACAGAATATCTCTCTATGCAGACGACCTTCTCATATATCTGAAAGACCTGAGCAATTCCTGTCCCAGAGTCATGCACCTGTTAGAGCAATATGAGGCATTCAGCGGATTACGAGTGAACTGGTCCAAATCCATCCTCCTCCCGTTAGGGGACACCTCGTTGGCAAACTTGGCGGCTGGTCGTTACCAGATCGAAAGAGAACAGTTCAAGTATCTGGGGATACGTATCATGAAGCATTTGACTGAATACACAACCCTGAATCTCTCCCCCCTTATAACAAGATTTGCAGAAGATACTCGCCATTGGATCTCCTTGCCATTAACGCTGATGGGCAGAGCGGCCCTGTTCAAAATGATAGCCCTTCCTAAATTCTTATATATCCTGCAAAATGCGCCATTATACATTCACCAGCGAGTATTTCACAAAATAGAGTGCACCCTTCGGAAGCTGCTATGGGGTGGGGGGTGGGTTGACACACACGAATTGCTCTCGCCACGCTCTAAAGGTCTATCTGGGAAGGAGGGATTGGAATGCCCAGGATACAGTCATATTACTGGGCCAGCCAGATGGCGGTAGTAAATGATATGCTCCACGGAGACGGAGGCCTCCCACATATCAAAGGTCTTATCTGTAATGCCACGACCACGCCTCTAGAGCATCTGAATGGAGGCTTAAACCGCACACCACAAACGGATATGGCAACGCATACAGTGAGAATATGGAAGGAAACACATCGGTACCTAGGATGGGGCGGGAAGCTAACGCTGGCACAACCCCTATGGAACAACTGCAACCTTCCCGAAATACGAAAGCTGCCCAGATGGCCTGAGTGGGTCCAGCGAGGAATCGCCAGTATAGGAGATGTGGTTCACGAGGAAAACCTGGTACCATTTGAGACATTGCATGAAAAGTTCTCCCTCCCAGACACAGAGAGGTACCACTACATGCAGCTGAAACACGCTTGAACGACCCACAGACACACAACACGAGATATGCCGGAAAGCTCCCCATTAGAGAGAAACATAGTTTTGGACCGGGTGGACCGGAAAGTCACCTCTACCATGTACAATGTGATAACATCCTTTGCGACACCGGAACTAACCAGCTTGAAGGCAAAGTGGGAACGGGAAGTGGGTCCCCTTCAAACGGAGGACTGTGTGGAGGCCCTGATGTACCCACGAGAAACGACCATTTCCTCAAGACTCAGACTGGTCCAACTGAAGATCCTGCACTGCACCTATTACCCAAGAGTGGCTCTCTTCTGCTGGGGCAAATCCTCAGACGCACGTTGCCTACGCTGCAAAAGTGAAGGTGGTACCTTTTTCCATATTTTGTGGGAATGCAGTAAGATACAGCGGCTCTGGGAGAGATGCTGTGATAAACTGTCTAGCGTTATAGGTAAAGCGATACAGAGATGCCCGAAACTCCTTCTCCTGGGGATCTCCAGTGACACGGACCTTTCACATTATGAGAAATTGTTCTGGTCGACTGCGGTGGCAGTTCTCAGGCAGAACATTGCGCAACTGTGGGGATTGGAACCTACGCCAAGCTTTGAACAGTGGGTAACGGATGTGGACATATGCGCTATAATGGAACATAGAGTGTACGCGGCGAGGGGTTGCCCGGAAAAAGCGGACACAATATGGAGAAGATGGGAAGAGGCTAGCTAAAGGACAAGGATGGCTCCACAGCCTCTGTGACTGAGAGTTGCCCCGGGAGAGTGGGGGGTAATGCCTCTGCCGAGAATAACCTATGCCACGAGGTCATCTGATGTCAAGTTGACGGTCTGTCGGACCATGGTCCTGGAAGTTGAGTTTTTGATTGTTTTTGTTTCTTGATTGGCTCTCTCTCTCTCTCTCTCTCTCTCTCCACATCCTATCACATGCACCTGGAAATGTAGATTTTGCATATGTTCCTCTCCCGTCAAGTCCCCCCCCCCTTCCCTTCCCTTCCCTTCCCTCAAATTTTCCCCCTCCTTTCCCACGTACCTACCTGGTATTGCAGAGAGATAAGTGTAATGTTGTTTTATGTTTAAAATCAATAAAATCTTTGATAAAAAAAAATCTTAAGCACAAAAAGGGGCAGCCACACTCAGGAGAAAATATAAACTTAGGTTTTCTGGGCAATAGTTCAGCGTGTTCCCTCTAACTGTAAATCATGTAACACACCACCCTTTAGCTCTGCCCCTTGTGATCTGCTGCATTCTGCTTAAGAGCAGCACATAATCTTCATTCAATTTATTCCACTTAAATCAGAAAGAGGGCTTAGCTTGCAACCATCTAAACATAGCATACTAGTACTCAACACATGAATGTCCTTGATCATCCATAGTCTGGGTTCCTGTTACTCCAACAGCCTCTACGAAGATACTACACTTTGTTCAAAAAAATAAAATGCAAGTCAACAGTGGGAGGCAGGGTTATTGACAGGAACATAAAATACCATGCCTGTGAAGCTCAACCCACACTACAATCTCCTCTGCATGGTCTCATGGGAACAAAAGAGTTCCATCCTTGGCCATCACGATCCTGTGTTTCACCACAAAGGTTTACAGCACCAATGATCTTCAAACATATTCCCCTCTCTTCTTGACATCATGCTTGCCCTGTGGCCTTCTATTCCTGAACCATGCTGTAGTCATGCCCTCTGCTCTTACTCGTGTCACAATTCTTGTACATCCAGTCCCAAGCCTCCTCTGGGTTTCTAACGATCTAAAAGACATGCTTTCCACTGTAATCACCTCTTCACCGGGTTCAAAAGAATGCATTTCATGTCGGGTTCCCTCAGCCACCTTTTTACCGAGTCATACTGACTGCTTTTGTACTCTGAGAAAGTGAGGGTTTGCAGGACCGGAGACGTTCTGTTGAGCACCTGAAACAGCACAGAGTTGGGAGTAGTGGTAATTGCCGGTCTGCTGTATGCAGCGGGTACGGGACGGGCAGAGTTTATCGTCCCGACCACCAGGAATTGAAAAGCCCGGAGGACTCACTGACAGCGGTCACAGCTGCTAGCAGGCACAGAGGCCAGTAGTATGTGGGGATTCTGTGGAGAGGATATGAGGTGGAGCGGACCGGGGCACTGTTGGCACTCCCCTAGCACCATGGAAGAAGGGCAATGAAAGCAGTGGTGCGAGCGGAGAGTAGAGAGGTCGAGAGGGAGGAGAAGGGCCTTGCCACAGGCTTGTTGCAGACAGGGGCAGAAGGGGGGTGGGGAGTTGTGTGGCCGGAGCACTGCAAGTCGGTGAAAGGGGCCCGCGGGAGCTGGAGGCAGCAGAGTGCTGGGGCTGCAGCCCCAATGGTGAACACCGTCCCTAGTAAAGGGAGGGCGCTGTTATGTCCCATTTAAGAGACTGCGTAAGCAGTCCTCTGTTACGCCGGTAAGCATCAGACTGGTGTCCGTGTCCTTTTATGAGCTCCAGGGCCTGACCTGGACCAGGCCCACCTCCACATAACACTGGCGACGAGGGGGAAAACTCCCCACCATCTACAGCACGCAGAGGCTGTTCCTGCCGCAGCAGGATTTGTTTACACACTGTAAACTTCGCAAGGCTCTCAGCTTCTCCCACGGGCCCCTGCGTTTCCCTCAAGGCCGTAGTACGCGACGGACAGACCCTTGCACGGTGGGGAGGGGCGACCCGCTCCAAATTGTTTTTTTTTATTTATTAATTTCTTTATTTTTTTTTTATTCTCTCTTCCCGCTTATAGCCTCACATCATTTTCTGGAAGGAGCCCTCCTCACCACTGGGCACTGCGCACTGCCAGTTTCAGTATCAGTGACTGGGCAAGCCAGCCCCACCATTCCTTCAGCGCCACACGCTGCCACCTGTACGGTACCACTCACTGATATCAACTTTGTCGGTTGCAGCTCCTCAGTGGAGTGCCTGTGTGCCCAGCCGCCACCCGGGTGGCCGATGGTTGGGTAGGGTTGCAGCTCAGGAGGCGAGTGCTTGTGCGCCCTGACCCCACAGCTACCATCGCCAGCAGAGCCTATTCTTTACATACAACCACCACAGCTTGTGGGCAGGGCGGGTGAAGGAGTAGCGCCGCAGGCTGGCACGCGCGTCAGTGCAACTCGCCCCATTGCAGGAGTTCGACATTTCGGGTGCCCAGTCTTTGTTGGGTCCCCGATGGATTGCATGGGTGAAGAGGTTGGATATGTTCTTCAAGGCCACCGGAGAGGATGACGACGAGACCATGAAGTCCATCATGCTGTATGTACTCCGCCCACCCGGCGGTACACACTTTTGAAACCCTGCAACCGGTGGACGACTCGTTTGCAGTGGCCAAAGCAGCCCTGCTGGAGTACTTTGCGGCCATGGCAAATGGGGACTACGAAAGGACCCTCATGAGGACTGCAGTGCAGAAAGGTGAATCTTTCAACGCTTTTCACAGCAGGTTGCGACGCATGTCAGTGGCGTGTGCCTGGCTGGATGTGGAACACGAGATACGACAATAAGTCATACAGGGCTGCCTCGAGATCAAGCTGCGACGCCAGATACTGCGTGAGCCGTAATCACCCTTGCGCACATTCTGAAGCTTGGGCGCCATCAAGATGTGCTCAGTGATGAAGGCAATCAAGCTGGAGGACGTGAGCGCGGTGGGACGGAGACAGTTCCAAAAGACCGACAGGCGCCAGCAGTGGAGCAGGAAAGAAGAACAAGGGGATGTGAGACGGGGGATTGAAGGGGGAACAGTCCCCAATGACTTAACTGCGGGTATGACCTGCTCCACCCCAAAGAATGTCCGGCAAAAGGACATGTGTGCGGTCGCTGTGGCACAGCAAACCATTTTGCACGTGTCTGCAGAGCACCGGCACCATCAATGCATTCAAGAGGCCCGGTATCCTCGAGACTGACGCTGCAGAGGGCACAGAACAAGGTTGCCCAGGTCGAACAGCCTACGGTGGAGGACGACGAGCCGGAAGAAGACAAAGAGGATATTTTCTCGAGCATGTCGGTCCTACAAAGATCCAAACAACAGCAGCCAAGGTGTGTAATTCGCATCTGTGACTCCCCGATACCTATGGTGATAGACACCAGCGTTTCTGTGAGCGTCATGGCGGAGGACCATTACCGGCAACTGAAGAGTGCACCACCTCTAAGAAAGACAAACGTTTGCATGTTTACCTTCGGAGGGAAGCAACCGCTACCACTGGAGGGTGCGTTTGTAGCCTGGGTCACTCAGGAGAACACATTGATCAAGGCTCATTTCTTTGTAACCAAAGTCTGCGAGGTGACTCTACTAGGGTGCGCCACCGCCGAGGCATTGCACATTGTGAACTTTGCATTTGGAGTGCACCTGGAGGACGTCCAGCCGCTGCTCACCAGATATGCAAAGGTGTTCTCTGGAATTGGGAAGCTCGTAGGAGATCAGGTGCCGCTGCACATTGACAACAAGGTACAACCGGTTGCGTTAAAGCATTGCAGGGTGCCATTTCACCTGAGAGAACGTGTGGAACAAGAACTTGACAACCTGATCCATCTTGACATCATAGAGAAGGTGGAAGGTCCGACTCCGTGGGTCTCTCCTATAGTAATCGCAAAGAATCCCAAGCAGCCAGACGCCATACGCATCTGTGTGGATATGCGCCTCCCGAACAGAGCAATCTGGCAGGAGCCACACATTACACCGACCCTGGATGACACCCTGGCGGATCTACAGGGTGCATGTTACTTTTCCAAGTTGGACCTCCATGATGGATACCACCACCTTGAACTGGATCCAGAGTTGCATTAGATTACGACCTTCAGCACACACAAAGGGTCTATACAGGTACAAACGCCTACGCTTCAGGGTCTCTTCATCCGCAGAGGTTTTCCAAAATTCCATCAGAGGGGCACTGGCGGGACTACAAGGATCAATTAATATCAGCGACGACATCATGGTATACGCAAAGTCTGAATAGGAGAATCTGGAGAGACTAGAAGGTGTACTGCAGCGCATCCAACATCTTGGGACAAATGTGCTCTGATGCAGAAAGAAAGAAAAAAAAATCAAGTTCTTTGGATTTGTGTTCCAAGAGGGTGGCATATCCCCTGACCAGAAAAAAATGAAAGGCATCAAGGAAGCAAGCACCCCGATAAATGTGTCGGAGGTGTGCAGCTTTCTTGGCATGCCAACGTACTGTGGCCGGTTTATACGAAACCTGGCAACTCTCGCCGAACCGCTCTGAAGTCTACTGAAAAAGGAGTGCGCATGGAGATGGACAGCGCTTGAACAGAGCGCGTTTCAACGAGATCAAGGGAGCCTTGGCAGCAGAAGACACAATGGCATTCTTCAATCCGGAAAAGGATTCAGAGATAATAGTCGAACCAGCCCGTTCGGCTTAGGGGCCGTCCTTATGCAGCCTGGTGAAAACAGTATGGACCATCGAGTTGTATTTGACACTTCGGCAACCGAGCAGAGATATTCCCAGATTGAACGGGAGGCCTTGGCGGTACTCTGGAGGTGCAGACATTACCATCTTTGCATCTACGGCAAACCAGTGAACGTCATTACGGACCACAAACCCCTGATCCCGATCATGACTGGATCCTCTGCCAATATTAAATATATGAAATCTAAGTATATTGTTTTTCTTTTGTTTAACTGTTGGTTCTGTTAAAGTTGTTTTGGTTATTAGTTAGTGACACAATTAAGAGGATTGTTCATGTGTATTTAGGTGGTTTCAGTTTATATATTGATCCCTTCACTTTATACTTCCTTTCCCCTCTCGTTGATCATAATTAATGGTGGATTATTTTCTCATTTTTTGATTGTAATGAATTTGAGCAATGATTTTTAAAAAAAAGACCATATTGTATACCTAAGTAGGTTATACAATTTTTAAGAGCATGATTTGAAAAAAATAAAATAAAATATATAAAAAAGGTTTTGTAAAATTATGGGCTCAAACGTGCAATTTCATTGTCCGGTGTTGTTGCATATCCTCGAGGGTCCATTATGAGTATTCACCTCATTTAAGAAGGGCAAGAGTGAGGTAGCAGGATCTTTTTGTTGATATTTTCTGATTTGTGGTAGGGGCACGGTCCTGACCTCAGGTTTAAAAACAATTCCCAGTCCTCATTTGTCTCCTGGATCCTCTGCCAAGCCGCCAAAGAGAATCGAGAAGTGGCTTCTTGCTCTACATGAATACGATGTGGAGCTTGCGTACTGCCCCGGGTCACTAATGCTGCAGACTATTTGTCACACCACCCCATCCCAAAGACAAAGCACGGAAGAGGTGGAGACGGCGGAGAATATAAACAATATTGCCGAGGCGATGGCCCCAACCCTCATGTCAATCGACGACATTCGAAAGGCGTCAGCCGATGACTAGTATTTCAGAATTCTTCAGACGGCTGGAAGGAGAGGGGAATGGGGAAGAGTCCTTGAGACGTTTGAGGAACGGAGCGCAGAGGCTAGAACAGCGCTCGAGCAGTTGTGGAGAGTGAGAGGGGAACTCACATTCCTGGACGATGGTTTGGTAGTAAGGGGCACGAAATTGGGCATCCACGCCAGCTTGGTGGACAGGGTGTTAAAACTGGCCCACAGAGGTCACCAGGGTGTTGCCAAGGCCAAGGCCCAGCTCTGTATGAAGGAGTGGTTCCCGGGGCTAGAAGAGCGGGTGGAGCAGTTTGTACGCAACTGTGTGTGGTGTCAGGCATCGCTGCCACACAGACGAGAACCTCAGATATTGTGCATGGATAGGAGCTGTGTGCCATGGGGCTCGATACACATGGACTTCGGGTCGACGTTTCGAGACAGCCATTTTGTGGTCCTTGTCGATCAATGGTCAAGGTACCTGGAGGTTGAGTTTGTGGACTCCACAGCTCTAGAAGACATAATCCCAGCGCTGTAGAGGATCTTTGCCACGCACAGACTCCCAGTGGAAATATACTCTGACAACAGACCTCCCTCTCAAGGGAGAGGGTTTGCAGAATACTTGCACGACCACAGTGTTGCCCACTGCAAAATCATGCCAGTGTGGGCGAGAGAAAACTGGGACATCGAAAGAGTCATGAGGACATTGAACAAAGTTTACCGGATAGCCCATGGGCAGGGGAAGTGCGAGAAACATGCCCTATTTAGGTTTCTGGCGGAATATCGTACAACTCATTGCTCTACGGGGGTGGCCCCCGTTGAAGCACTATTTCAACAGTGCCCACGTGGTTTTCTCTCAGACCACCAACCATATTCACCGGGGTCATTAATGATGATGCCGTAGCTGACGGAAGGAGAAGGGAAAATGAAAGGGTTAATGTCTGCAGGAATCTGCAAAGCGACAGTTTGGAGATAGGCGCTCGGGTACTGGTGATAACAAGAAATGCGCAATGAAAACTGTCCCTGCCTCACAAGCCCACTCCCCTCAAAGTGGTGGACACTAACGGATTAATGATAACCGCGTCAGATGGAAATACGACAGTGACCAGGACCTCGTTTCTTCCAGAAGCTGGGGGAGTCACCAGAGTCAAGCCCTGAGCGAGGACGGGGGACCGGCTCCACACAGGGGTGGCTAAGTATGGATTGTGCAGGAGAAGAGAGGAGCCAGGAGGGCCAGATGTCTAGCGACGGGGGAGACAACCCTACCAACCAAGGAGGAGATCTGACCTCAGCGGACGATGACCCAGGGGGGAAAGGAGGTATCCTGCAAGAGAACGTCACAGACGGCCCACCTATCTGTAGGACTTTGAAGTGGACTGTCCCCGAGGACGCAGGGCACCCGTTGGTGCAGTGCTTCAAGTGGTAATGATGAACTGTGAAGTCTACGTTTTAAGTTTGATATGTTTAATGTGATAAAGTAAAAATGTCCATGTTCTGGGACATGTGTCTATATTCTGTTTATGGTTGGTTTGAAAAAAAAAATATGAAAAAGGGAGGAGTGTTAGGTCACCTTTAAGAGACTGCAGAAGCAGTTATATGTTACAGCAATAAAGACCCGGTAAGCATCAGACTGGTGTCCGTGTCTTTTTATGAGCTCCGGGGCCTGACCTGGACCAGGCCCACCTCCACACAACAGGCGCCACCCCCCACTCCCCAAGTGGGAAAGAAAGGCCCAGAGGGGCCTTCCGATGGAGGTGAGGGGCCGGTAAAGTCTGGGGGCATACAGGCAAAATCCACCAGAAGACAGAATTGGAGATAGGTGGGGGCGGCCCCCCCAGAAGAAAACTGGAGGGGGGGGGGGGAACAGAGGAGGAAGCACTGAGATGTATAGGTGTGAGGAGAAGGAAAGGAGGGGCACTGGACAGACGAGGTAGCTGGTCGTCATGGGGGAGCAATGCTGAGGTTCCTGCACCCCAACTGGGAACACCAGGGCGAGGAGAACTGGGTTTGAAATCTCCTAACCCTACCCACCCCTGCCACTGTCCGCAGAGAAATCAGAAAGCATTAAGAGGAGCAGGTGAGCACAAGGAAGAGGTGGCTGGTGTCCGGCGCCTGGGCCCCCATAGCGGAGGGGAAATCGGGTGAGGAGGAAGAAAAAAGAAACTGCCACAGCTGGGGATCTTGTGAACAGGACCTTAGCAGAAAAACACTGGTGGGAGCCGTGCGGCTGGGTGCCAACGGCAGAGGGGGCTGAAGTGAGCACCAAGGGGGTTAGAAGAAAGGAGGGGCCACAACGCGCCCTTGGCACGCCAGTGCTGCACAACATGTAAAAAAACAAAGGTAATGACCCGCTGATGGCTGCCAAGTCAGGAAAAAAAAGATACAAGAGGGAAATCTGCAGAGACTCTGGCGCAGGGAGGCAGGCACCCGAAATGGAGGGGGAGCGGGGGGGGGCCAAGGGCCCTCGGTTCTGGGGGAAATCTTGTCTGTGCCAGTATTTTCAGGTTTTGGAGAGAAGATCACAGACACCATTCAGTCACAGCGGAGCCTGATGCGGTGGGTGGGGGTGGGGGACTCTCCCACACTCTGTAAGAAGTGAAAGGGGATATGTCGAAGCTGGAAGAGCGGGTAGATGCAACGGAAAACGATTTGCAGGAGGTAGCGGAGAACACCTGAAAAATAGAAAAGCTGGTAGAACAGCTCGCTAGGGCCATGCAAACCGTGGAGACCCAGAGTGAGGACCTTGAACAATCACTCGAGGGGGTCCAATATTAGAATTAAAGGCCTAGGCGAGGCAGTGGCTGACAAGGACCTACGAATGATTGCACAACAGGTATTTGCGGACCTTCTAGGAGAGGAAGATTGGTCCGATATAGAGCTGGACTGCATCCACAGAGTCGGGCCTAGGAGGGGAGAGCCTAGGGCCAGACCCAGGGACATCGTGGTTGCCTCACACCAATATGGGCAGAAGGAAAGGGTCCTGGTGGCCACTAGCAAGGCTAAAGTGATCCAAGTATAATGAGTTGGAGATTCAACTCTTCCAGGACTTTGCCCAAGTCAGCCTGACGAGGCGGAGACTGATGGGGCCAGTGGTGCAGAAGTGTGATACAAGTGGACCTTTCCCTTCGGCCTGCTCTTCGAGTGGGAGGGGAAGCAACATCCAATTACCACGTGCGAGGAAGGTTTGATGATCCTAAGGCTGGCAGAAGAGGGACCTCTATGGGGTGAGAAAAGAGCAAGGGAATGGGCAACATTTTCAAAGAAAGGAGCCAAACAGCAGGCTCTTACAGGCCCGAAGACGCCATCGTCCAAGGAAGGTGGAAGAGGGGATAAGTCCCTGCTAGAGACTATATAGGGGACTCTGCCAGCACCGAGACTATGGTGGGTGTTAAGGCAGTTAATACCTACTGCCCGGGGAGGGCGATACGAGTGGGGAGTGGGGGCGGAGGGGGGGGGGATTTCATCTTGGTTCGGTCATGGGTTTGGGGGTATCCGCATGTTGTTACTCGGGATGTTAAAGGGGTTCAGCTCCCGGCTGGCTGTGCCCGACCAGAGTTGAGGGGAGGGGGGGGGGGCAGGGGCACAGGGGACAGCAATTGAGTTAGATGACCATTTGTCTGAACTACTACAGACTAAATGCATAGTTTTAGGATAATCGCTCTCAATGTAAGGGGCCTTAACTCACCGGGGTAAAGGAGGAAGGTTGAGCAATTTTTGGGCAGGGAAAAAGCTGACTGGGTAGCACTCCAGGAGGCACATGTTCAGAGGAGGGATAGACAAACTCTGGTTCAGAGGATATACCCAACTGATTCATGGCAATGACAAGGGGAAACAAGGTAGAATGCTCCTGGCCCTATGCGCACAGCCAGATCAGCGGGTTACAGAGAGAAAAGGGAGATCCGGAGGGCAGATACATTATGGCTAATATCACTTGGGATGGGAAGGGGGTACACCCTAGAGACAATATATGCCCCCAATACTGGGTAGGAGGGGGTCCCTCAGGACTGTATTGGGAGAAATCTAGAGGATCGCGAAGGGGAGGACAGTGCTCATGGGGGACTTTAACTTGGCATGGGACCCAGATAAAGATAGGTGCGCA
Source organism: Ambystoma mexicanum (assembly GCF_040938575.1). NCBI lineage: Eukaryota > Metazoa > Chordata > Amphibia > Caudata > Ambystomatidae > Ambystoma > Ambystoma mexicanum. The sequence goes on along the minus strand of NC_090934.1, from coordinate 838,862,323 downwards.
AGGATATACCACAGTTAAAGGGGCCTCAACCAAGAAAACAAAAGAGGGGATGGAGTAGCTGGGTCTGGTGGATATATGGAGGGAACTAAAAAGGGTCTGGGGGACAGCGGATACACATTCTATTCCTACTTTCATTGGTCTTTTTCAAGAATAGATTATGTGTGGGTGGCCTGTGCCCGCACTTGGGGCAGGTGGGTGAGATTGAGTTGGGGGCAATAGCGCTATTCGACCATGCACCTATTGGCCTCTCACTGCAAAGGACGGGGGCACGCGACTGTGCAGATGGAAGCTCCCAAAACACCTCCTTAATGATCCGGTGACCTGCGATGAGTTGAGGGGATGGATCAAAGACTTCTTTGTGACAAACGCTGGGGACAGAAGCACAAACCGCTTGGGATGCGTTTAAAGCCACCACGAGGGGGGGAACTGATGGCTAGAAAGTGCAGAGGATAGACAAAGAAATCATTTGCAGAAGGACCTCGAACTAAAGGGGGTAATGTCCAGAATGGAGAATGAATTAATGTGATCAGAAAGGAATATAGGGCGATTAGGGGTCAACTGGATGTCCTCCAAACTAAGACGGCAGAGCAATCACTCCTATACCTCCAGCAAAAATGTTACATTAAAGCCAACAAGGTGGATAAACTACCGACTAGACAGTTGAGGGAAAAATGAGGGGTCCAAGACTATAAATGAGATCAGGTCCAGGGGAAAAAAAGGGTAGTGCACCTAGAATGAGGACAACCTGGATGCCTTCAGGGAATTTTACTTAAGCCTGTATGCAATGGACTCGCTGGAGGTGGGGGCCCAAAGAGATTACTTGGAGAGGTCCTCCTTGAAAAAGATATCCCGGGAGGAAGGGGGGGGGGGAAATTAGAGGGGGCAATCACCCCAGAAAAGGTGAGGGCCATGATACTGTCGCTGCCGAAGGGGAAAGCCCCGGGCCAGACGGCTACCTGGCCAGCTTCTATAAAACATTTTGGGGCATTCCGATACCAATTCTGATGCCCTTGTTCAATTCTTTTGGAACAACAGGGAGAATTGCCTGCTCTATGGTTCTGCTCTTGAAGCCCAATAAAGACCCAAAGCTATGCAGGTCTTATCGCCCCATTTCCCTAATTAATTTGGATGTGAACTTATACACCAAGATATTGGTGACTGGTCTAGAGAGGTTACTCCCGAAGTTGATCGGGGTGGACCAGCCAGGATTCATTAAAAACAGGCAGGCTTCTAACAATACACGTAGGATATGTCACCTCAGAGAAAGCTACCCTGATTGGCACTTCCGCTTCAGTCCTGGCTTTAGATTGGGATAAAGCCTTCGACCGTGTTGCATGGACGTTTCTTTTACACACTATGGAGGCCAAGGGGATGGGGGAAAAGGTTCATAAGCATGGTGCGGGCTAAATATAGGGATCCAATTCTCCGCCTTGCAAGAAATGGCTGGTTCTCTGAGAATATAAGGATATCCCGGGGAACTTAACGGTTTTGCCCACTCTCCCCACTCCTATACGCAATGCATTTAGAACCCCTACTCTCCCGTAATAGGGAACCCTGGAGATTACAGGAATTAACTTCAGCAGAGGGACCCAGGAGGTGATCGCCTACGTAAACTATATACTGCTGACAGTTGCAGACCCGGAGACAATGCTGCCTGGGATAGGGAAGGAATTAGAGGAGTTTGGCATGGTAGCGGGCTTGAAAAAAATATATATGTATCATAAATCAGAGATGCTTAACTGGATTATACCCGGTGAGGGTGACCGTGCTAACGGAGGGGTGCCCCTATGCTTGGGCCAACGGAAGCCATTGCTACTTTGGCATCCAGCTTACAGGGTCACTGGGGGAGATGTACAAAGCAAACTACCCATCTCTTCTGGAGAAAGAGAAGCAGCTATTGAGGGAATGGGGGCCTCTTTCGATTTCATGGTTGGGGAGAGAAAATGTCTTGAAGATGGTGATCCATCTATCACTCCATTCCCATTAAGGTCCCATTTCACTTTTTCAAGGAACTCCAGAGGGATGTGATCAAGTTTGACTGAAACAATAAAATCTGCAACTCTCCACAGGGCTGTTAATGACACCTACCCACAAGTGATGCCTGGGTGTTATAAATGTCTATCTTTACTATCTAGTGGCTCAGGGTAGAGTGGTACGAGTGTAGTTTAGGGCTGACTGAGAAAAGGTATGGGTATGAGAGAACATGGATAGGGCCGTTAGGGCATCATAATACACAGTCCAACGGCCTAACCCTAATGCAGATAGGTCAGAGGATATGTACAGGAGTCAGATTACAGCCTTGGTGGGCAAGGCATGGGATTCCCTGGTCAAGAAAGTGGGATTGGGGACCTTGCCATGCCCTTTGATGCCAATATTTAGTAATCCACAGTTCACCCCAGGAAGGAGGACTGAGCCTTTGGAAAATGGGAAAAAGTCAGGTGTTAAAGGGCTTGACGGAACGAGGGGGAAGTTAAAACATGAAAAATGTAAACGTTATTTTAATTTGGGGAGGAAGAAAGGTTTGGGTACTCCCAAATAAGGCAATGGTTAAGGAACCCCCGAGGTCATAAAGGTGGCAAAAAAGGACCTCACCATCTTTGAGAAATACATAACAAGCAACACTGGGGAGGCTCATAGTAGCAGACCTCTATAGAATATTTTCGTCCCGCAAAGAAACTTTGAAATGGCCCTACATGAAACAATGGGAGGATACAGTGGGGCAGGAAAAAGAAAGGTAACAGTGGGAGCACCTGTGGACGGATATTCCCCACTGGACCAGAGCGGTGTAAATTAGGGAAACGTGGATCAAGATTATGGTCCGGTGGCACCTAACTCCGACAAGGTTTCATAAATACTACCCAGCGGTTTCAGATAGAGGTTTGTGAGGATGTGAATCCCTGAGCACTCTGGGACACATTTGGTGGTCATGTGGGAGGCTAGTGCCATTCTGGGAATATGTAAAAAAGGCGATGTCAGACATTTTTGGCATTCAGGCCCACAAGGACATTAAAGAGGCCATGCTGGGGATGGGGACATTCTGGAGTCATTGCAAACTAGAGCCCAGAAGGCGGCCTACCTGATCCTCAGCGTAGCAGCATTACTACTGGTGGCCCAAAAGTGGAAATCCAGAGTAGTCCCGAATGAGCATGACGGGTTGGCCAAAGGTTGGCAATTTGTGACCTTGGAGCATTTGACCAACTCTTTGCAGGAGGAACTTCAAAAATGAGGAGGTGATGGGATGCGATATTATTTCTCTGCAGTGACAAGAGTGGGGCTATGCCGGAGAGGATGGAGGATATTAGAGTTGGTGTGAAATCAGGAAATGTTACGATTCAAGAGGATGAACAGCTGTCCTTGGGGAAATGCGAGTGGAGGTTGGGAAATTAGTTGGAGTTTAAAAATGCCAATTACCTGGGATGCCATTAAAGCTGGTATTAGGGGGGGGGGGGTACTGATTTCATACACAGCGGCCTACAATAGGTGCAAGGAACAGATGAGACCGCTTGGAACAGGAGATCTTGGAGATTGAAAACAAATATAAACAGGGCTGGTCCCCCAAAGTCTATGCGGTCCTTCGAGTTGCCCGGAATAAATTGGAGGCCCTTTACGCTGAAGAGACGGTGCGTTCCCCAACAGCAGGGAAACAGGGCTACTAGCCGAAAGGCAATATGGCCAACCACCTCCTAACCAGTAAGCTGATGCAGGTGAAGAAGCAGAACTTTATTGTAGGCCTCACAGACCAACATGGAACAACTCATTAGGGTAACAGGACAAACTGCGCTTGGCACAAGAACATTTTTTAGAGGCTATGAGGGACCCAGGTAGGACGCTCACAACACAGAAGGCATACGTCGCTGCGGCAGCCTTACCGCACCTAACCAAAGAGGATAGAGAGGTGTTAGAGGCCCGATCAGACAGGAGGAAGTAGAGTATGTCATCAAGGCCTTGACACAGAGCCCGGGACCCAGACGGATTCTCCCTGAGATTCTACAAGATCTTTAATGCCCAACTAGCTCCCTTCCCTAACAGCTCGGTTTAATACGTTTGGGGTAATGGGTGCGGCGACTCCATCGATGATGACCTCAGCCAGCCCTCCAGATAAGGTTCGTATTGTGCCTTTTTACGCATGTAATTATGGCCATTACGGAGCATTTCATTTTCTACTGTGTACCGTTTACGCTGTATTTATTTTCATTAAAAAGCACACTTTCCTCCACTAGATGGCACAAGAGTGCAAAAGGTGTTTTGGATCTGCACCAGTGAAGAGTTAGTGCACCATGCTGGGTCTTGGAGTTTATGGAACAAGCCCCTAAAAATGAAATACAGACCATAGGCATCCTTCAAGGGCTAATCCAGGGAATGTTTTGCTGACTTCTGGGAAGATTCCCATGGGGGCCAGGAGCTCTGCATGAGAGGAGTTAAACTAGAATAACGGAAACAAAAAATTCACCCATTTCGTAAGAACAGTAATAGTCTGTGGGGAGAGCATTTATGGATCAATGTCTCGCTTGGTCAAGGGCTCGAGGAGGAGGAGGCCTTTATTGATTCGATTAGCCAGAGTAAGCAAGGGACGTGGAGGCAAACATTAAGTAGCAGTATGAACAGTGAATAGCAGTCTGGACAACCACCGCGAAGGGAAGCCTTAAACTTAAAGTACAAGGTGAAACCAGGCTCACTACCAATCATGCTGTGTCAAGTTGTGAACGCATTCTCCACACCTTTGGCCTTCCTGCAGAGCTAACGCATGTGCAGCATGTGGCATATTAAGTCCATTGTCCTGCCCCGCTCGCCCCGTCCCTTCCCAGTCTGAGACATGTACCCAGGGCTCGCCCTCGCCCCCTCTCCTTCCCTCCCCTCCACTCTGCAAGACATTTCCTGCACAGGTGCCCTTCACTCCACAGTACTGCTGCATACTTTCAGAGGAAGAGTAGCCTTGGACCCGCAGCTGAGACAGTAGGCCACAAACCCACAGGGGTGGTGACGCCAGGAGACACCAGCCAGGTGAACATCCTGCCCTTTTGCTGCTGCTGCTGCTGCTATCTCACCTGCATTGGGATGCTTTTTCTTTCTCCCGGGCCAGTTCCAGAATCAGCTCAGGCAGACATTCAAGCACTGCCAGTTTACCAGGTCTCTCACTAGGCAAACACACGGCTCTGCAGGTCGTTAAGTGCTCAGGTTGCAAAAAATGTTTTTATTAGTAGCAGAGCATTTCATATGCATGTTGGTACATTTCCAACTAAAGGAGCTCACAAAGCACCAGTTACCTTGCAGATCTCCGATAGTTAAAGTGAGCAACCCAAAGCCCCCATTTAATTATGTGTTTATATTAGCACATCATTAAATGGGCGCTTTATAGATCCATGATGTCTACTAACTTGACATGCAAAAAAATAAAGTTGCTTTAAGTCACTAATCAAATGTTTTCAACATCATGAATAACAATGTGCTGGAAGTTTGTTACAAAGAACCTCCATATCTGAGTTTATTATACAATTTATTTTATTACATGTCTTAAATCACTGAAAGTACTTTGGGGTCATCTAGATTTTTCAGGTTGACATGATCTTGCTTTCTGGGACTTATAGTATACCATTCAGGACGTGAACATTAAAGCCATGGCTTAACATGTCACTGTAAGGATTTACATGTTGTCATGTGGCGTTATTATGCAATGTGTTTTTTGTAAGTAAACTCTATAAGACATCATTACTGTCTGTTGGCCTTGAAATCCAAACTAATTGTAGCAAGTAAAGCTTGGAAGGTGGTCAAATGTGCAGAGTGGATTAAAATCCCTGCTTCACAGTTCAGGCAAGGTTTGTGATCCTGGCCCCGTCCCATACTACCCTCTTGCCTACCCACCCCATCTGTCCAGCCACCCCACTCCCTCCTTTTTGGATGCAGCCAGAGTACTAGTAGTTCCTTTTTTCCAATTCCACCACTCATTAATCCCCCTGATGTGTGTTAGGGGGAATTCTCTGTTTAGGCAGAATTTCCTAACCTAGTGAGTCCCCCAGCAGCTTTGCTGGATTTTTGGCGTTTATTTTTTTCTCCTGCCAATAGTGAGACTCTTTTACCCTCACTCTTGGACATGATTTGAGTGTGTTCCTTGGACTCTAGATGTGTTTAATGGGCTATGGGGTCTTTTACTCCACAGGGCTTCATGTGTTTTTGTGATGTGTGTTACACAGCACCGTCAGTGCAGTAACACAGGGGTGTCATAGTGACCCCCCAGTATAGACTCCATACCCTGGGACTGACTACTGTCTCCCAGGACATGTAAAGTCACCATTGACTTTACTAGTCTTGAATTCTGAACAGAACCAGTACAAACCATCATATTGTGGACGTACTGGCTGGCGCAATTCGATTGCCCGGGGTCTGTTAGTCGAGGGGGCACGTCTCCGTCCCCCCTGATCGAGTTTTGGCTGGTGGCAGTGGATACTACTTTTTATATTCAACCGCAAATATTTCTCTATGGGATTTTCCCATTGTTCGAGGCTACTATCTTTATTTAATTATGATAGCCTCGAACATACCGCCGGTTTATTTAATTATTATTAATTCACCGGTTGGTATTTTTTGCCAAAACTCGGTTCTAAAATGGCGTTTGTGTTCTCTTCTGTGACTCCAACCCAAGTCGAGCCCTTTGTTCCACTTTTTGTGTCTGAAGCCCTCCAAAGTGGTGCCACTCTGTCTGGGGTACTTAGGAGGGGTGGAGGGGGATTTAGGCACCCTGGACTGAGTTGCCTAGGCAACTCAAGTCGCACTCCGTCTTGATTGGCCCAAGTGGTGAGCCGGCTGGCTTACCACTTAGCATGTTTGAGTGACAGCTATGCTGAGTGAATGGGGGTTTTCTGCATAAAAGCAGGGCTTTGGGGACTGGAACTTCAGAAGTCGCCACAGGACCTAAGAATCCGACGAGGGAGAAGATGAGCCGACCTGCCACGACGACACCACCGGTGGAGCCCTGCTGGATCGTCTCACCACTTTTCCCAACGACAGAGGAGATCTCCCGCCGGAGAGTCTTCTTCCTTTGACTGGTGGGGATAACCAGTTTCACTGTCTTTTCGCCTTCCCGACGCATCTCGTGGCCGCCTTGCCTGTGCCAAGCACCCCGGCAACCGGAATACCACGCTTTACCACGACCGCGAAATAAAAAGGTAATACCTTTAACCGGAAAACTCTGCGGCTGGTTTCTTCCCTGGCAGTGCAACGACCTTCATCTTTCCTCCGAGTCGAGATCTTCTCTTCCCCTGGACAAGGCCGAGACTTGCACCCGCTGCCAGGAACAACTGCCACCGCTGGAGGATCCTTCCCACTTAAGGTACCTTGTTCCACCTGGCTTCCCTTGCCACCGACTGTACGGGGTAGATTTAGCCCCCGGCTTTCGAACCTGGGTTAGCCTGGGACACCCTGGCTAAACTTTTCTGAGCCTCTCTAAACTCTTTCCGAACTCTCTGCAAGACTTTCAAAGCCTAGTGAAACTGTGTGATCTTGGGCACATTTGTGCTCTGCTCTTTCTAAAGAGTGGGCCCAGCCTATGGACTTTGGCTCACAAGTGACTTTTGCTCTTCTGCCTTGCTAAAAGTGTTCCTAAATCTTAGAGCGGTGTACCTTCCCATTTCTGTCTTTTTCTCTCCCTTCTTCATGAACTTATTGGAGTGCCATCTGTCTGGAAATAAGTCGTGTTAACTAAGACTTGTCTGATAAGGAATAAGGGTTGTATATATTATAATTGTAATAGTGTTTAGAGTGTTCTACAATAAGAGTGCTGGAGTGTTTCAAACAGTTTGTTTTTAAATAAATAATTATATACTTGGATACCAAAGCTCTGGTCAGTGTTTGCTTGTGCTATTGTGTCTGAGGACCTATTGTGTATACTTTGCATACTGTCTAACTCTTCTTGAGGGAAGTCTGACTGCTCAGCCACAGCTACTAGGTAAATCTGGGTGGTACAGACTGCTACCAAGTGGGTTTACTGCTAACACCTGTAGTCCTAAATCTTTTGCAGTGTTCCCATAGGGAACTGCACAGGTTTCTGCCTAACAATGTGATTAGCGATTACGGGCTTAATTGGCTGTGATGCGTGTTATGCCAGAGATGCAGATTATCTTGGAAGAAACCTATCGGGCAATCAGACTGCTCACCTATGATGGAAGTAGAAGATGGGGGAAGGTACATGCAAGTTTTTAATACTCGAGGAGTTCATGTGAATTTATATTAAAGAAGCAGCAAGGAGTAAGCCACAAGACATATACACTTTGGGCCTAATTCACAGAAACCTTTTATAAATGCAACACCCCATTGGAAAACGCTCAATGAATTAGGCCCTTTGTCATGTGCATCATATAAATTGCCACTACTATTTTTTTTAAACATTTTTTGTTGTTTTTAATCAGACAAATTGATTTTTACAATTTACAGATTTTTCCGATCATGATCTCATCTAAGTAGGCGACGTCCATGTCGCCTTTTTAGTGGAATAGTCGCAGAAAGGACAAGAGAAACAAGAAAGCAAGGTTTAGTCTCATAAGTCAGCTTGTATTTCTAGCGCTGAAGGGTTCGAGATCTCTTGTAGGATTGATGTTATATGTTGTAGAATGGTAAAAGTAGCCGTTTGCCACGTTGTTTTGTCTCCACTAATCAATCATTCTGGACCAGAGTTTCTTTGTCTGCGAGAAAAGAGTTTGAGAAAAAAGACTTGACGTATTGGGACCTCACACATTCTGTGCCAGGGAAGGATAAAAGGAGATGGCGGATAGTCTCTTCCTCGTTTGTGGATTTGCATATTCTGTAAGTGTTCGTCGTTGAAAGTCCTCCAATTTCTCGGATCTCGTTCGTATCTAGGAGGTTGGGCCTTGTTCTTAAAATGAAGTTACGGGCTGGCCTGCTATGGAATTTCTTGATGCATCATTGTAGGTCGTTTAGCTTTTTCCAAGTAGGGGGGCAGGTGTGTGGTGAGTTTGCATCCATCCGCCTCTTTCAATGTCTCAATCCAGTCCAATTTGTTTTTTTAGAACTTTGACAGGGTTGCTGATTAGGTCGTCTTCTCCACACAGTATTGATTGCAGAATAAGCTGGTTGTCATTTTTCCACCGTTTCAGCATTTCAGAGTCTCTCAGAGCTTTGTTTATCAAAGTGTAAAGGTAAGTACCATCTGGCATCACACTTTCTGTAGAGCATCAAAGATTTATTATTCACCGTGCCCTTCATGGAGAGCAAGCTGAGCTCCTGCCTTATTAGTGTGGCTGGTGTAGATTTGGGTAAGCCCAAAACTGTTCTCCAATAGAGTGTTTCTAGCTTTACCCACATTGCTTTTGGCAACCTTGGCATTGCTTCAGCACCATAAGTGAAGGTGGGGACTGCTTTTTGTTTGTAGAAATTTAAGGCAGGAATGGAAGAAAAGGTGCTGAATTTTCTATCGATGGCCTTGCCTTGAGCAGCCAGTTTGTGAGTCTTCATAAGAAGGTTTGTCTGCATTGCTTTATCTTTTTTTGTGGTATCCAAGATTACTCCAAGGTATTTGAAGTTTGTTACTTTCTCCATTTTCCTTTTATTGAGAGACCAGGTAGATTTTTCCGTATTCTTGGGTGCTTTTTCGAAGAGCATTATTTTTGTCTTCTCGATGTTAATGTCGAGATTGTTTGCTGTTGTGTAGGCTCGCAGATTGTCAAGTTGGCGTTGAAGCCCGATTTGGGTCTGATCAAACAAAATTAGGTCTGCTAATTTTTGTTTGCACTAGATTCGGAGGGAATGATCAAACCGAGTCTTCAGATTGCTTGTAGTCTCCTATGCACGCGAGGAACAGAGCTGGGGCTAGTGGACACCCCTACTTAACGCCCCGGTATGTCGGAATCGAGGCTGACAGGAACCCTTGCTGGCTCAGACGGACTTTTACATTGGTGTTTGTATGTAGGGCTTTAATGGGTTCCAGTATTTTTTTTTTTTTTTTCGGGTAATCCCAGCGTGACAGTTTCCCCCAAAGGCGGCCTCTATCAACCCAGTCAAATGCCTGGGATAAGTCTATAAAAGCTGAGAATAGTCTGGGGCCCCCCTCCATCACTTTGTTCTTCGGGATAGTTATTAGCAAGATGTTGATCACAGTACCTGTGTTCTTTTTGAATCCGGACTGGAATTCGTCATTGCACACTGCTTTTGTGGCCCAGCTTTGGAACTGTTTTAGTAGCAGGGAGCCGAAGATTTTTCCTATCGGATCCAGTAGCGCAATAGGTCGACGGTTGGCTGGGTCGTTGTAGGTTCCTTTTTTGAAAATAGGCACTAAGATGGCAGAAGTCCAGGAAATCTGAATTGATTTTGAGTCCACGCATCTTATAAAGACTTCTGTCATGAATTTTGCCCATTCCTATTCGTGATGCCATTAGGGCCTGGCGCTCTCGAGTTTTTCAACTTTTTTTTTTTAGAAGGTACACCATTTCAGTTGGATTATCGAATTTGATCCATTTGGTTGGATCAGTTTGTGGTCTTTGTTGGATTTTGCTTAAGGAATCTGTCAGATCTACAGCTGTAGGATTTATGCTCCACAATGTTCTTAAACAGGTCCGTTCAGATTCCTCCGGGGCTTGGAAGAAGTTAGTAAAATAGCTGACCCAGGTTGCTTCCCTAATTCCATTTGAAACCACATCATTAGTTGCTGGAGCCGCAGATCCCAAAAATTCTTTGGCGTTGTTGCTGCAGCTTGCTTTAAGCATGGCTTCTGCATCTAGTTGATAAAGTTGCCAATGGTGCACTTTTTCCCATGAGCGATAGGATTTCACTGCTTCTGCGAAGGCTCATTTTGCCTGATGCAAATTCATTTTAGTCGCCATTCTTTTTAGTCTCCTGAGCTCTCAGCGCTTGAGAACCACAGCATTATCGTATGCATGTTTTTTCTGGGAGGTCGCCGAAAGTTTCCCCTTAACTGGTTTGTGGTACACAGTCAGCAGAGGGCCATAGTCTACTGATTTAGTGCCGTTGAGAATGTCTGCCATCATGCATCTCTGGGCCGGCTCATGGATGTTTTTTTCAGATAGCTTTAGCCTATTTCGTTGGTTGTTCACTTCCAGTGTATGTTTAGTTCTTTGATCAGCCCGGATGGAGTTCTTCCACGTTGTCAGCAGAAGATTGTGGTCGCTGGCTTTGGTTTGAATGACTTCGAAAGACGTTGTCATCTGAAGGAGTTGGGTAGAGACAAAAATAGTCAATAGTGGAGTTTAGATTGCCGTTATTCCACGTAGGGAGGCGGTCTTCGGTTTTGTAAGTACTGTCTAGGTTATGCAAGTTTCTTGAGTGCATCAAATTGAGCCATAATGTTCCTCTATGCTCAGCTTGCGAAGATTTGGATTTAGGATGTAGAGAGAGGCAGGTGGCATTTAAGTCTCCGCATACTAAGATGTGATAGGTTTGATGTACTGCTAGGATTGAGTCAATTGCATTCTCGATTGTATAAGGAACTGTGAAGACGTAACTGCTGCTGGGTCCCAGTACACGTTAAGCACCGCCGCAATTTTGGTCTCCTAGTTGAATTTGGAGCCGGCTGGCTTATGTGTCCAAGTCATTAGCACAGCAAGAAGAAATCGGTTTGCTACTAGTGTTTCCTTCATCAAGAGCCCTGGCCGCTTTTGCAGGCGGTTAACAATCCAGAGGATGGGCGACGCAAGGGTCCTTGCTTTGCCGGGGCCAGAATAATTTTGCATCCATCCAGAACTGGGGTTTTTGTTAACCAGGTTTCTTAGAAGCACAAGATGTCATAATGAGCGAGGTTAACGTCTCCTGTGGCCGTTAGATGGAGGAAGCCCCTTGTGTTCCATCAGCCCAGCCAGGTCGTCTGTGAGAGAGTTGAGCCGTAAATCCTCCTGTCTGTGTGGTTCCACGAACTTGGATTGCTATTTGGTTCGCTGGAGGGTTAACGCTTTCAGGAGCCAGGACCAGAAGCTATGTTTGTTCAATCTAGTTTCATTTGAAGCCACCAGGGGGCTTTTTCCAAGTGTTTGAGTGATAGTTCTTTTTGTTTCTTTATAATCCATTTCCTTTATTTCTGAGCCGAAGGGCTTTTCTTTTTCCGTTTCTGAAAGTGGGAGGTTTTGCTTAGCTCTTGTGGTGATTGTTTGAGAGATTTCCTCAATCCTGTTCATTGCTCGTTTGGGGGATGGCTGCTTTGTCTGGGAGCATTTAGTTCGAACTTTGCCACTCTCGTAGTCTTCTATGAGTGGAATCGAGCGATGGTCATGTCTCTTCGATTGTAGGTCCCCCTTCCTTGTTTGCCAACCTCAAGGGTTTGCTTATGTTAGATGAAAGCCTCTTCAAGGTTCTTTCTGTGGTCGGGTTTACATCTTTGCACTCGGATAGATAGTAGCCCAGTCTTAATAGTTCGTCTTTTTCTCGCTTTAGGAGATCTTTGACTGTAGTTGATGAGATATGTAGAAGGCTTGACTGTGGCTTGGTTCCACTATTTTTAAGTCGTCGGTTTTAATTTGTTGCAGCTTTGGGATATAGTGGAGGAGCTTCAGAACCAAGCTTCTGTTTAGATTCACGTCATCATGATTTTCCTGGATTTTGTCTAGTTTCAGAATCTACTTGTGGGGAGATCTGTCACTTCTCGTTGGCTTCCGATATTTCTGCGTTCTTGATCTGTATCGATCTCGGAAGTAAGTTCTTTGTGGCTCGTTGAGCCTTTCCTGCGAGATGGATATTTAGAGGCTGAGTGTGGTTCAATGGATTTTCTTTAGGTTTCTCGTTTGTTTTGTTTCGACTCTTGACTAGAGAATTTTACATTACGGATAATCTGCATGTCTGATTGCCTTTGAGGCTCTGTATGCCTTTCAGGATGACGGTTCATACCTTGGAGTGTTTTCTTACTTCGATTGCTTCTTCATTCTTCCAATGTAAGGAAGGGCGTTGAAGCGGCGCCTTCAGGACCAGGACTGCTTGGGTCAGTGTGTTAGGTGGTAGGCATCGCAATCCTCTGATTTTCAAGCAAGGCCTGGTTCCTAGACGGTGCAGGTGGTTCGTCATCAAGATGTTGGCTGATGTCCATTAAAATTTCATACTCCAGGAAGTCTTCTGTTATTGTAGGCGACAACGTTGGTCTTCCACACGGGCGGTCCCATGCGGTGGAGGCTGCTTGAGTTCCAATTGGGGCTTCAGCACAGTTATAAAGGGTGATGTAGATTTAGAGCGGCTTTCTGCAGCGATGTTTACTGCTTTCAATTTGGATAGTTGCTTGGGCCTAGCGCCTTGGGCCTTTTCCTGGCGCTTTTCAGGTCTTGTCTGTGATTTGACGAATATTGCATAAGCTTGATTGCGAGACTATTTTGGTTGTGACTTATTCATGTGGTGTTGGTCACACTCATCGACAATGAGTACGGCTTCTTTGTCTTTTACCGTAGACACAGAGGCTAGATTTATTTTCTTTGGTGTCTTAATAGCTGGCTCCTCTATAGATTGAGGAGCATAGGCCCTGTTTGTAGCTGTCAGATTGATGACTGGCAGTGGCAGCACGCTGGGACTCGATTTTTCTAGAAAAGGAGGAATTTGTTTTTCTCGTTCTGTTAATATCTTTTCTGTGGCCAAGAGGTGCGTTGTTAGTGTCTCAAGGGTTGAATTTGTCCGTTTGGCCCTTTCCTCTTGCGCCATTATATAACCTTCAGGGTAGATCACCTTTGTATGGATCATTGCTTGAAGCGTTGTATGATCTTTCATTGTGTCGGAAACTGACTCAAAGTTTCATGAAGGGCACTAATGAGATGGTGATAGCCGACATTATAGAGACGATATCTGTTTTTTTCTGGAGTGTTTTTGGTGGTTGTTCCGGACTGGAATTGGGATTTGTTCAAGCGAAGAGGGGAGGGAGAAGGTCCCGAGAACTCTCTAGAATTGTTTTGGTTGAGTGGGCAGTCTAAAGAGAATCTGCGGAGCGGGCACCGAGTCAGGTTCATATTAGGCATATCTGTGTGCATTTCTGTGCGTTTGCGTCCGCAGGACGGTGATGTTATAGATTGAAAAGTTTCTTGGACTTCTAGTTCGATGATACTGTTGCTGAGACTCATACCCTTTTGGTCCGAGGCACTGGGCTCTTTTGGCTTTGATTCACTTATCGGTTCTCTTTCAGTAGGCTTTCTTCGGGCCCAGGCTGATACAGCTTATGGGGTGTACTGGCTTTGGTCGAAGTAGCCGGAATGATAGAGTGCTCCAAAGTCAATTTGTCATTGAGGACTTCTTTCTGGGTATCTCCTGGAGCATTAGGCGTAGCTTCTGGTATATTTTGCTGCAATGGCTCAGGACCAGGTAAGGCTGTAAGGGCCACGCCTGTAAGAGTGGGAGCTTTCAAAGGCTCCAGGTTCCATAAGTCTAATGGTACTGTGGTGTTTTGGTTGCTTATGGGTGCTAACGACACATCTGCAGAATCCCAATTGGTGTTTAGAGATCCAAGTTTTGTTACAGTCTTGTCGTTATTCTTGTCGTTTGTCCTTCTTAGTTTGTGGGCTGGTTGGTTCTCCAGGACAGCCTCTAAGACCTCCACGTCTGACAGTTTGAAGCCATTGTTGGTAAGGTGATTAGTCCGCTTGCTAAAATAATTAGCCAGAAGAGTTAGGGGAGATGTTTTTCTAGTTGGTTTGTTCCCAGTTGTAGTTTTTTTACCGTGAGTTTTTGTTTTTTGGGGAGCAGTCAGCTGTGCTTTGTTTTTATTTGTGGCTCTTGACATGTTCCAAGTTTTTGTTTTACCCCACAGGGTTTCAAGCACTGGTCTACCCGTTTCTTGGGATTTGAAATTGGAGGTAGCTTGTATGTCTCCCAGCAGTCTGCCTTAACAGGCAGCTTGGGAGCTTGGGTGGCTGTGTCTGGAGCGGCAAATCATTAAAAAAGGGGGGTGTCGCTGTGCCATGGGTTTTCAACAAAAACGGGGGTGGATTCCTGAAACTCCCCTTGTTAACCCAATAGAACAATGAATGCTGCGATGTTGTGTTTAGATCTAACCCTCTTGACAAAAACAGTAAAATACCAAAGAGAGGCAGGTATCATACAAAAATATTTTTATTATATAAAAAGTAATGAAGGAACAGTCAACAAATGGAACAAAAAAAAGAAAAGGAAACAACATAAGTCTCAAATCACAAAGCAATTTGTGGTAATATGGCACATACCTGAAATTGGAGGTAGCTTGCATGTCTCCCAGCAGTCTGCCTTAACAGGCAGCTTGGGAGATTGGGTGTCTGTCTGGAGCGGCGCCTCCTTCCTCGGCAATCCCCTCGGGGGCAGAGTCAGTCTTTGAGGCTGGAGCGTCGAGAAGTTCACCCAGAGGGGAGGCAGGATTCACCCTCCATCGCTGCCGCATGGATCATCGGCCGGACCGGGAAAGCGGTCAAAAGAGAAGTCAAGGCTCTTTCAGGGACGACTCTTCGGCGGCTCCGACAACCATAGAAAGTCATGGGGTTGCGTCATGGATGACGACCTCGGAGCTCGCATCGCCAGTGTTGGGCCCTGGCCCTGGATCGGAGCTGGCGCCCCACCCCTCGGCACCCTCTGGGCGGGTGCCAAGACAGCAGAGGGCTCCGCTGCCGCGGCGCTGTGCTCCACGTCAGCAGCCTCCCTCAACCCCCCTCCAGAAGCGGACGGTAAGCATGCTGAAGCTGGGCAACTGGCCACGCAGGGTGTGAGCGGATGGCTTGGTGAAGTTGGCTCTTGGTGGTTGCCGCATGTAGGAATTGGGAGAGGCATCGCTTGTGGAGCGGAGGGCACATTTAAGTTGCGAAGCCCCTTAGCAGTTTTTGGCGCGGCAATTCCGGCCTGTGCCTCTGCTTTCCTATTAGAGTTTTTGTTGTGTAAACGAAGTTGCGGGGGACAGTCTAATCATTCCAATGGTTCTATGGAGGGAGCAGAGTCTGTGTTCAGCCGCGGACTAGTGCTCCGGAGCCTTCTCCCTTCCTCATTGTAAGGGGATAATTGTGGGGTGGCAGCCCTAGCAGCCAAGTCTGCCATGACTGCAGGACTGCCACTCACCATCACTCCACGTCCGCTCTGGGTCGCAGGAATAGTTTGTAGTAGGCTGGGTTGTAGGCTCCTCCTTCAGACAGTAGCAGGGAAAACAGACCAACAAAGAGGGTGCTGCAGGACTGCCACTCACCGCCACTCCGATTAATGGAATAGTTCAGATAGTGGAACAGGGGTCGGTCAGGCTTTTTTGAGTAGTAAATAGTTGGCAATAAATCACTTGTTATAGACATTTCTGTTTTTTGCTAAAAAGGCACAGTGGCAAAATTAGTTGTCCAGGATCACACACTTTGGTGTTGAAGCAGGGATTTGGGACCTGTCTGCAACTTATGCACTTGTCTGCATTTCTTCCCAACTGTAATTGCCAGAATCATGTTTTTGGCTGTGTACACAATGTGGGGATCCACATGAATTTCCTGCAGCAGACAGCAGGGAAGGTATTTTAGCAGGTTGTGACTGTAAGTAAATCCTATGCTAACACTTGCTTACTCACACTCCCTCCTCAAGCAATACATTAGTCTCTATCTATAGTAGTTCTTTGTTTTTAATTCTTTATTTACATTTTACCAAACAAGAACATAAGAAAATACAGAGCATAGAGAATCACACAACATAGCATATAAAGCTTACCAATATTAACATCATGAGGAGAGGAGAAAGAAAAAAAATGTAATTAAAAATAAATAAATTGTAAGAACTAGTACATACTCAAGAAAACATCCCAGACCTTTGCATTGAAGTGCATTTTCCCCAACCTTCTGTAGATCACTCCTTCAATAGCCGCCAAACAAACCATCTCATCAACCTAATCATCTGAATTTGGCGGGATTGGGGATTTCCATCCCCTCAAGATCATTTTCTTGCAAATTGACGCCCCCTGAACAAAAACTTTTTTTCAGACAGGGAAAAATCTTCAAGTAAGGCACCACAGCCCAAAACCATTGTTTTAAAGTCCAAATCGATGCTGCGATTCAGGACCCGCAGAAACATCTTACAGACCTCCTGCCAAAAACCTCTGACCCAAACACAGTCCCAGAGTAAATTCTTGAAACTGCCCAACTCCACATCACACCACCAACACACATCACAATCAGACAAACCTCTTCTTTTGAGTCTCTCTGGGCACCAATAAACCCGGTTGAGAATGTTAATTTGCCTAGAGCGCTCGCACAAATTAATTGAGCAAAGCTTCACATTAGCACACAACTCACGCTACACATCAGCTGTGATATCGCACCCCAATCTCCTACTCCACTCATCCATTAGACCATAATTCCAATTGTAGTTAGCAACAATTTGCCGATATACTCTGCTCGCAAGAGATTGACTGCCTATGTTAAAAAATTCCAAACTCACAGATCCATTCCCATCAACCTCACCAACACATCTCCTTAATTTCCTGTAGTCTGCAACTGAAAGATTGTCAATCGAGAAAATTGCGCATAACACATCAAAATCAACCCATTTCCTATCCCTGTACACATCATTTATCCAATGAGCACCCCCAACAAACCATTCCTGCCACAATAAAGGTCTGCCACCATCTGTGATTGCTTTTGAAGTCACCTTCAGCCTCAATTTGGCTTAATAAAGCTATCGAACCACACATGTCATGAAAACCTTTCCACACATCCCTCAGAAATTCAGTCAGGGGAAATCTACCACGCCTGCTAACTGTCGTAAGCACAGCTCGCGGGGCAAGAGGACCCAACAAGCTCGCCTCCACCACTGCCCAAGCACTTGGAGAATCACCCAGAAAAGGAAGCAAAAACTGGCAAGTGAACACCAGATGATACACCTTCAATTTGGGGACCCCGAGTCTCCCCCCCCCTTAATGGGCAACTGCAGCTTCCACAGTTTTATTTTAGGAGGTTTCCCGTCCCAAAGGAAGGATTGTAGAGTTGCATCAATCAGTTTCCAGTAATCTGCATTAACCTTCAGGAGGGAGCATACTCAAAACATAGTTGATTTTCGGGGCTGCAACCATCTTCAAGGCGTTCACCATGCCCCACAATGATAAATGTAAAACCGACCACCTCTGCATATTTAATTTCAGCTCCCGGCAGGCCTCCCCTATGTTCAACTCCATCATATCACTCACAGTTGGAGTCAACCAAATCCCCCAAGTAATTTATTTTGTGTAAACACCATTGAAATCCATAACCAGTCACCAATGATTTAGCACAACTCCCCGTGATTGGCAAAACCTCAGACTTTGACCAATTTATTTCATATCCGGCCACCTCATGGAATCCATCAAGGATGTTCATCAGAGATGGCAAAGAAATCTCCAGGTCCCGTAAAACTAGTAAAAGGTTGTCTGCATAAAACCATGTTTTCTGTTCAACCCCATTGAAGGGCACACATTTCAAGCCCAAATCACTTCGTAAAGCAATAGCAAGAGGTTCAATGGCCAGCACAAACAGTAACGGTGAAAGTGGGCATGCTTGCCTGGTGCCCATTAAAAGACTGAAAGATTCAGACAACAAGCAGTTCGTCTTAACATCCGCTGTGGGACGGGCATACAAAAGTGAAACCCAAGAAATGTATTCATCACCCAGATTCATTGCCCTCAGCACTGAAAACATATTGCCAATTAACTCGATCAAACGCCTTTTCAGCGTTGAGAGAGCGCACAGTTACGTCCTCATCCAAAGTCTGGGCCTGCGACATGGTCAACAAGAGATTTCGAATATTGCTAGAAGTTCTACGATGTCTGACAAAGCCAGACTGATCCATGTGAACAAGTATTTGAATCTCCTCAATGTGCAAAGCAGGTATTGTAACCAAAATCTTATCAGTATTTATTAAACTTAACAGCCGGTAACTGGAAGCTAAGACGCTGTCCTTTCCTTTTTTCAGAAATACTGAGATGGTAGCATGATTGGTAGACTCTGGGAGCAAGCCCACCTCTTTGGATTCAACATACATATCTCTCAAGAGCCCCAACACCGCCTCAGGAAAAATCTTATAGAACTCAACTGGTAAACCATCAGGCCCTGGTGTTTGCCCAGAATTCAAGCCGTTAATAGCAGTCCTAATCTCATCCAAAGTCACCGGCCATCTTAGACCAGCCATCTCTTCATCTGAAATCCTCGGAATATTCAAATTACCAAAGAAACATCCACTTTAACCAGTAATTCCAGCCTCATTCTCATACAAGTTTGTGTAGAAATCTTTGAAAACAGTATTAAATGCCATGGGTTTCCCCCCCCCCCCAGTGACAGGCCTTTTTTGGTGATTTCAGTATTTCACCATGCAAAGCCTTCTAAATTTTCTCCTTCATTAATCCCTTAATTGCCAAGGACGAGCTATCTCTTCCTTGGCACTGGGGAGGTAATCCCAAGGATGAGATACCTCGTCCTTGGCACTTAAAGGGTTAATCTTGCGTGGATTAAAAGTGACCACCCCATTCAAACTCTTTATAGAAGTAATGGCCCCTCCTGAAGCCTCTTGCCTAAGTCTGTAGGCAAGCCATCTGTCACATTTTCCCCCCTCTCGAAGTAGGCACATTTGATCCTATATAAATCTTTTTCAGCTCTAGCACCCAAAATGTCGTTCATATCCTTTTTCAGTTTCTTTAATTCCCTTCTCTTATCGGTGCATTCGGATCATGTACCAAATCACTCATCACCTCAGCAATACGCATATCAGTTTCGTACCGCACCTTTGTCATTTTTTTCCTCCTGCCACAGGATAAGCCTAAAGTAATGCCCCTAATTGTACATTTGAACACCTCGCATGTAACATTACTAAGCTCATCTAATTGATTTTCTCTCACAAAGCCTTCAGCCTCAGACCTGATTTTCTCCAGAATAGCCTCATCATGAAGAATCGAGGTATTCATCTTCCATTGAAAGGTTCTACAGCATTCTTCAAAATTTAAAGACAGGCTCAGAAAAATAGGTGCATGGTCAGTGACTGTGATACAAACAATTCGACTACTCAAAAGATTTGCAGTCACCCCACCAGCTGTAAAAACATATCAATCCTCGAATAAGTATTGTGAGATCCAGAATAAAATGTGAACTCCCTGGAGTCAGGATGTTGAAATCTCCAACAATCCTTCAGATCAAAATCCCGAACCAGCGCCCGAAACGAGCAAAATGTGTATCCTTTCTCTAATGTTTTACGCCCAGTGCGGTCCAAAGATGGATCAATCAATCAGGTTAAAATCACCACCAAGAATGATATTAGGGGAGCTCAAATCAAGTATTAATTGCGATACAACTCCAAAGAAAGAACCATCACCCATTGAGAGAGCATAAATATTGCGCAACACGTGTTGAACACCCTGTATTTCCACCAAGAGAGCTACAGCTCTCCCCTCCCGGTCACAACTCGTTTTCAGAACTTTAATAGGAGAGTTCCTCCATAAAAGAATCGCAACCCCCCTACTCTTAGAGTAATAACAGGAAGCAGAAACGTCACCTAGCCATTTCCTACGCAATATACCAATATCGTCTAACAAAAGGTGAGTCTCCTGTAGAAAATAAACATCACATTGCATGTCTTCCATACAATTTAGAATTTTCTGCCGTTTCATAGGATTATTCATTCCATTGACGTTCCAAGAAGAGACCAAAAGAAGAGACCCTCTATTGATAGGCATTTCAAAAGATCTGAGGCAATCCAAAAAAATAAGTACTAGTCCAAAAGTCAAAAAACAGAAAAATGACGCCAACACTGAAAATCGCAAAAAAAAAACCCACAACACCCCCGGCACCCCTCCCAAAGAATAACCTCCGCAGCATCGAATCCTATGATAAGCCTCTCAGCAGAAACACAAACAGACATTACATCAAACAGAAAGGAACCAATATCAAACCCCTACAGAATGCCCGGCAGCACAATCATTTCGAAAGAGTGCATAACCCATCAGTGTCCCCCCCATCAATGTTACCCAATGTATGTCAAGCATAAAGCCTAAAAGATAATCAGGCCACATCCATGGAAGGTGAACAAAAAAAAAAAAAAAAAAAAGGAAAGTCCCATTCCTCCAATGCAGCCCTGGCAAAATCACCACCGCCCCCCACCCCCACACACCCTCCCATGAAGAAAAACCAAAATGCACACACACACACACACACACACACACTCCGCCATTGCCACCATATCTCCAAACATTCCAAAAGATCCATATCAAGAACATATCTCAAAAAGCGAGCACTTAGCATAATGCAGCGTTACAGAAATAGGGCTCCAAACTAGGAACCCAATTCCAAAAAGCAGGGTCACCAGCCATGCAAATACCATATATAGGGGGAGGAAATAAGCAACAACTCAACATGAAGTAACAAAACAACATATGGTAATAAAACAGTCAGCTTCCAGCACATTTTCCAACTAGCTAAACACCAAACTATTGGAATTGACAATTGTGACATGCAATTTGGTGCATTTTGGAGGACGTGATGGGTGCAGCAATGGCATGGATGCTAGGGGTGTGGGCTGAGCAGATGAAGGAATGCATGGCTACTGCAGGCGCCACCAAGGTTGTACCACCCTGGCAACTGTACTGCGGGCATTCCCAAAAGGTCTTGGGCTCAGCAACAAGTACATGGTACCAGAAATTCAGCAGCTGTGCCGTTTGTTGAGCACTCATTCGGAGGTCCACTGCACCCCCTATGTCTGATACGTGTAACCGTGCCAACGGCTCATAAGTGCTTCTGTGGATTTACCTGTTGAGTGAGACGCGTGGCAGAAACAAGCAGGTACATAAGGGAAACCTCCTAGGTACTGGGGCGAGCACAGGTAAGCAGGAAGTGAATGAGGGCGTCCATGCAGGCAACACACACAAAGCACAGGCGAATTCCATATGTTGATATGGACCGCAACAGAAGGAGCATTGCCATCAACGTGAAAGCATTCCGATCCTCATCGAACGCCATAGTACAAACAAATTGTTACCTTTGAACAGATCGAGTCTGCTTTCACCACGACTGTTCCTCATACAGTGCAAATCGCCATGTATACGTCGTGAAGGCAGCTTCTGCATCCGTCTCAGCGCCAGTTCCCCGGCCTCAGCAATACACCGAGCCAGTCAGCCCTACCTTCAGACACGCACATACCGAAGCCGCTCCCTGAACAGACTGAAATTGACAACGACTTCACACGTAACACGTTAGGAAACCAGCTGATCGGAATAGGACTCGCAGGTTCTTTACTCCACGCTGCATTTACAATTCCGGATGAAAATGAGAAATCCACGTTACGAGAGGAAAACGTTAACTGATACAATGAACGGCCAACATTTTCATGACATTACAAATCAATAATAAACCATATTTAACATACAACAAGGTAAATAAAATGAAATAAAACAACAATAAAGGCCAGCCAACGTCAGTTACACGGCTCAGTCAGCAATAGTATCAGGCGCACTAGTTTCTCCAGCCATGAAAAGGCTTCCCGAGGATCAGACGTGGATTTATTTCCATCAGGCAAAACTAAAGTCAGAGTATTGAATCTATTCAAGAAAGCCTTTATCTGAAGAGTCTTAGTCCGGTCTTTCACATCTTTAAAGATTTTTTTCTTGCTTCCATCACTTCTTTAGGATAATCTGGAACACATAAATAGGTTTGCCCTTAAAAATAACAGAACCCCTGATCTTCGATGCATCCAACAAAGATTCCTTTCTCCTTGTAGAGCAAATGTCACCAAGATGTGTCGTGGTTTTGAATCTGGAAGTTTACCAATCCGATAAACATGATCAATGTCATTCTCCAAAAGGGAACCCACACCGTAGCAATCCTTAAATACCTGCAAACCAGTGGCAACAGCTTCTCATTCTTAGGGTCAGAATGCTCTGCAACTCCCACTAGTCTAATGTTTCTTTCTCGCAGTTTTAAATCCATTTCCAAGCGATGGCTTTTCTCCTTCTACATATCAGACTTAAGGATATTGTAGGCCCTGTAGCTTCCAGCCATTTCAGATCCCATATCAGAGGATTTCTTTTCCAGATCAGTCACCCTTGTATCCAAATGGGTAACCTTTGTATTCAGTTCTGCCATAGTAGTTTTAACTTCAGCCATGTCCAAGGCCACTTGACACATCAATTTGAACAAATCTTGAATGCTAGGGTTCTCTTCATCCAACTCAGAAACTTGTTTGTTTTTTAGAAGTAGGATTCTCTAGTTCTTTTTCGTGGAATTCATATCAGCAATGAAATATCTTCAGGGAGGAGGCCAGGAGCTGAAGGCTTAAGCTGCTCTCACCTTGGCCACCATTCCGGCAGGGAAGGTAGCTTAGCAGGTTGTGACTGTTGCTGAGATTGTGTGCCTGTAAGTAAATCATATGCTAACACTTGCTTACTCACTCTGCAAGCAATACATTAGTCTATCTATAGTAGTTCTTAACAGAGTTTCTAGGGTCCAGAATTTTGAAAATGAAGCTGTGTATGTAGAATGTACTTACAAGTCATTTTATGGCAGAATATTTTCCACAAGTATAATAAAACGGTTAAAGGCAAGCCAGATAAGTTTGATCTACAACTCTTGTGGTCTATGGGTCTGATTTTATGTATGCATTGGGTGTATGTTGGATACGCTTTACTCTCTTGCAGAAGAGAAAACTCATGCTTACGCTCCTGAAATTGCATTTACTCTCCAATTTGAAAATTCATGGGTAAAATACTCCCACCTCAAAATCTTATCTGGAGCACTGCCTTCAGCCACAATCTGGGTCCTCAAGCCAGGTAAAGACCCCTGGGAGTGTGCCTCCTACAGGCCAATCGCTTTTAAACATTGACACCAACATCTACTAGAAGGTACTGGCAAACCGTCTAGCCCCTCTGCTCCCTTCACTAATCGACGACGACCAAACAGGGTTTATCATGGGGAGAAAGACCAGGGACAATATTAGAAGGGCCCTGGACCTTACTGACTTTACCACAATTGGAAAGGGGAAAATTGCCCTATTGGCGTTAGACGCTACCAAAGCTTTTGATGATTGATTGGTCCTTTCTACATCCGACCCTCAAAGCATTTAACTTTGGTCCCCACTTTAGAAGTATGATCGCGGCAAACTACTCCTCCCCGAAAACTATTACAAATTAACCATATGCGCCCAGCCCCAATCCCCCTTACTTTTGGCATGCGACAGGGCTTCCCCCTCTCTTGTTTGCTCTGGTCATGGAACCACTAGCCCAGCACATTCGAGATAACAATCCGAGTAGAGGGGTACAGACCCATGACTCTTCACACAAAGTTTCCCTATATGCTGATGAAGTGCTTCTCACCATCTGACATCCAGCCATCCCTGAAGGATGCCACACAGGAACTTAGGG
Source organism: Ambystoma mexicanum (assembly GCF_040938575.1). Classification (NCBI taxonomy): domain Eukaryota; kingdom Metazoa; phylum Chordata; class Amphibia; order Caudata; family Ambystomatidae; genus Ambystoma; species Ambystoma mexicanum. Next base: position 838,838,049 of record NC_090934.1, on the reverse strand, counting down.
CTTTTGGTAAAGTGGTGGGTAAGGGTACTTAAATGGATCAGTATATGCTGTAACATAATGCACTGTACTCGGTTCTGTACTAAAAAAACAATAAATCATATATTAAAAAAAGAAAAGAAAAAAAAAACTATGGAAGTCACCAGCCCTCTCTGCCCGATTCATTGGGCCTCTAGCTCCATCAAATACTTAGGGGTCCGGCTCACGGCTTTGCCAGCGGATCTCTATGCGACTAATTTCCCCCCTCTCTTCGAGCAGCTGGAGAAAGACTTAGACAGATGGGCAAAACAAGAGATATCCTTAATGGGCGGGAATACAGCTGTAAAATTGAACCTGCTCCCTTGCCTGCTTTACTGCTGTGTCTCCCTACCAGTCATGATCCCCAAAACGGCAATAGACCACCTTCAATGGAAGGTTCTGGGTTTCATTTGGCTGGGGTAAAAAGCCAGAATACTAAAGAAAGTTACGATGGGTGGTGCTCGCTTGTGAGGGTTTAGGGGCCCCACATTTACGGAAATATAGTGAGGCAGCTCAACTCATACACTTATTGACATGGACATCCGCAGTGCCACCTCCGAAATGGATGGCGATTGAGCACTCACAATGATCTCTCCGTCTCCTTCTTTCCTTTCATCCCACACTCGCTGCGGAAACAATAGCCACTTCACCGCGACTAAGATCACTTTGAAGGTGTGGGATGAAGTGCTCAAAGAGAAGAAAATACCAAGAGGCACGGGTCCATTCTCCCTAATTTTTGACAACCTTTGCTTCACACCGGGTATGCCCCCTGGGGCATTCGTTAACTGGAAATGGGGGAGACTACAAACTCTCGCCCAATTGTATGTGGGGGCCTAACCCGCACATCTGAGGAATGCAAGCGAGAATTCCGCCTGTCAGATTCGGACAGGTTCCCCTACCTCCAGCTGCGGTACTGGAACACCAACCCTGAGATCAAACACAAAGCCACGTGCACCGTAAGCCCGCTTGAACTAACAATTTGGGAGGGCTCAGTCAAGGGAAGCATCTCAAGACTATACATGCTTCCGAGAGCGGGCCTTCCAACCACCCGTAGACCGGACTACATACCCCGATGGGAAGCGGATCTAGGCCTTCAGCTGGATGACGCAGAGTGGCTTGATGTCTGGGCCAGAGCCCATTCATCCTCCACATGTGTTACAAACAATGAATATGCCCTGAAGTTGATATTTCGTTGGTATTGCCCCCCCCCCCAACCCAGATTCACCACTTTCAGGCATCCCTTCCCTCTACCTGCTGGCGGAACTGTGGGGCACAAGGGACGTATTTTGTTATGTGGTGGAGTTGCCCCCGTGCTCAGCTATTCTGGGAGTCTCTTGCAGGGACGATAGAAGACCTAATGGGGAGCAAACTCCCGATCTGCCGAAAACTATATTACTGGGGTGTCCAGTGGAGGGGTCTATCCGAAAGTGGGGGTGCGAGCTAAACTTCTAACAGCTGCGATTGGCGGCACGTATAATGATTGCTAGGCACTTGAAAGCCTCGGAGGGCCCAGACACGATTTCCTGGTGGGGAAAGATCTGGGATGTGCTGGTGTCAGAGAGAGTAATTGCAGCTAGGGAGGGGAAGCTTCACCAATTTCATACTATCTGGGCACTGCTTCATGAATACGATAGCAAATATCGGGCCCTGACTTTTAAGCCCCGCCTGGCTCGGCTGTATCCGAGTCAAGATGGAAAGTGATAAGAAGAGCAGGAGGGGAAAGCACTGGCGGGAAGGTCTCATGGGAAGAAACGGAGTCATATATGTTGTCTTGCTCATAATGTTGATGAGCCTATACATGCTGGTACTAGGAGGTTGTACTATGCTCCAACAGTTTCACAATATGTTAAAAATGGCAATAAAAATATATTTTAAAAAAATAATAAAGTTTGTGTTGCCCTAGCCTTCACTGGCTGCAGAGCTGTATCCCAACCCCTGTAATTAAAGAACTAGGCCACCAAAGCCCTACGCTGCATCGTCTAGCAGGTCTTATAGCCAGGACCCTATCAGCTCTTCTATAGAGAAGAATTCAGAGGCCACATGGCTTAAATGTTTCAGTAATACATGTATCCATCAATAGCTCCACGCACAGACTACTCTCCTTCCAGTAAACCCACTACCAAAATAGTGTTGTATTGGGCACAGGGTCCTTCCTGATCCTGAGCCCTCCATTCCAGTGTTTTTTTTTCACCCCCCGGGCCTTGCTGCCCTCTACCGCTGTCTCCAGCTCGACAACCCTCTCTTCTTCCTCCGACACTCATTCACTTTCAGCTGTGATCAGGGATACAGCCACGCTCACTTCATCAATCTTTTCGGCTGGTTTCCTGGATGCTTCCACAGCTTCCAGGGCTCTGGTCAACAAGAACTAGACGGAATGGACATGTACTAGCCAATATTTACCCAACCACCTTTCTGACCAGCAGAACCAGGCTGACCAACACTTCTGGTATTGGTCATGACGGGATGCCACAAAGGCCACCTGTCCCCAAGTCTCCTCTTCCGGCCAGCGCTTTGGTCCGCTGTATCTTTGTCAACGCTCTGGCATCAGTAGACGTAATCATAAGCCACCTTGGGTGGCTCTCTTCACTTAAACATACTGCCCACTACTCCTTGATAGCTCGCTATCCCAGAACAGCTTGGCAAGAACCAGACACAGGAGGCACCTCTGTCCCTCACCCCAGTGTATAAGGGCCCCAAGCCAGCCAAATCCCTCCAGGCAAAAAAACAAGACAAGGATGCATACTGGCCGCCTGTCTTTTCAATCTTTACCTAGCAGATTAATCTGTAGCACTATCATCACAATCCCCAGCAAGCCCGAAAGATTGGCGCTCAAGACATACAGTGGATTGTATATATTGTATATGCAGATGATGTGGTCCTTTTGGAATACACACCACGAGGACTTCAGTGTCTACTTAATGCATTTGGCTCCTATGGAAAAAGAAACAATCTGATAGTGAACCCTTTAAAATCTAAAATCCTGATTTTTATTAACAATGGAATGCGGCAAATCATATATAAAATGGATGATACAAGAGCAAATAATTCCAGTAGTCCAAGACCGAATATATCTGGGTATTAAATTGAATTCATCACCGTCCAAAGGATCACGTGATGAATGAGACCTAAAAACCGTTATGTGGTGCTCAAATGAAAAAAATATACACAGTGTACTGCAAATTTTCGATCACTCCTCTGTTAAACTACTACAAAAGGTAAAGTAGTGCCATCATTTCTCTATTGGTAAGAGACAATTTCACAAGCAAAGCAGATAAATTGTGAACAAATAGAAGGAAAACTCTGGAATAATGTGCTACATCTACCAATGAGTCATCCTATGGGCCATTAAGATACAAGCTAAAGTTGCCCTCGTTAAAAATGTCTCTAGACTGGAAAATGTGTCCTACATTAAGAAGTATCATGGCATCAAATGAAGAATCCCTGTACCGGGACATTCATCAAGAACTAAACAAGGGTCCAAATATATTCCTATTATCTCAATACATACAAAAAGACGCATGTGGAGGGGAAGAATAACATACTATATTTAATACATCACACATTTTGGGTGATTAACATAGGAAATATAATCCAGTGGGGATTTCACAGTAGAATGATTGCCAGTTTGGAATATGATAAGGCACTTTGTACTAATGGAGTGTGGTTAGTTTATCTTTTTCTGGGAGGAGAAATTGTCTAGTTACGAGCAGTTGAAAGAATTTAAGGGGAGTTTGCTTATTAGGACATTGATGTTAAAAAATGTTTGCAGCATATTTTATTCATAACATGTTTTCTTTTATTTTCTCTGCTTTGTATCAAATATATTACTAATAAAAATCCAGATTTTACAAAACAACGCTCTTAGAGCAGCCCTGAGCATTCCCCAAAAAGATCATATTTCCAACATAAGGAGAGCCAATTACTGGCTCACCACTAAAGTCAAAATGTCATTAAAAGTAGCCGCACTTACACATAAGTGCCTTAACAATTCCGCCCCATGACACCTCATGGACAGATTTCAGAGATGCACCCCCAACCGGCCCACTAGAACTGCTAACACTAACCTCCTCACAGTGCCCAAATACAATTGCTCCAAAACTGGAGGTTCCAACTTCCAGGTGAAAGCCGCCCAACACTGGCACTCCCTTTCCCTTGCCATAAGAGTCACCCAAACGTACCCACACTCCAGGCCCATTGGATTAAGGAAAATTACTGCTAATGACTACCTCTCTCCTCCCGGTCCCAGCCCCAGCGACTGGTCACTCTTGTATACATATTGAAAAATTCTGACACCTGCATTCTCTTGTACGCATATTGTAAAATGCTGACACTTGCACATCATTTATATACCGTAATTCTACGTGCATTCTCTGTATATATGAACCTCTGCATTTACATGTATATTATCACTGTATATCTTTACTGCACAGCAATGTAACCAAGCTGAAAATATCCGTACTGCATTCTGCGCCCCGATACCTCCGGTTCTGGTACGCATTACAAGTATTAAAACAAACTAACCCCTGTGATTTGCTACCATACGTATGACATCACACGAATATGTATAAATATTCAAAATGGCAAACAGGTGGAACTCCACTCATCAATAGCTGAATGCAATATGTACGTACAACTGCCATCTATTTTTGCTAAATGTTCTGCCTATTTTCCCCTCTTGTTAAAAATAAATTCCTTCATATCCTAATATCAGTTTTTAATAATTATTATGTTTTTTACAGGTAACACATAGGACCATGACCCACAATTTAAACATTATTTAGCTTTTTTCCAGTTAAACTAATAAACATCAACCTTATTTAACTGATACAGGAACCTTATGTCAACTCATTAAGAGTGGTAAGAAATAATTCTTTGTATACATTTTCCCTTCCATGTTCAATCACGATAATAAGAAATACATAATCCCAGAATTGGCCTTTTTATTCTATATTACAAGTAAATCCCAAGAATTGAACCAAATGATGTTCAACAAATACTATTCACAAATTTCACGTGTTATCTTGTCAGCCACTTTGGACATAGGTAAGACTTGCACACTATTTTTCTACTACCAGTAGACGTTTCACAATAACTTTGAAAAATTCAAAGTCCTAATACAAATTTCCACCTTATTTGTGGACATGTTAGCACTTGAGAAGATATTTGGGATATTACAATTGAACTAAATGTATTTCAATATCATAAGAATTGTTGCCTTATTCTACGTCTTAAGACCACTGGTCAAAACACGGGTTGGCAGGGCAACCTTTCTCAAGCTAATGTTTGATTTGATAGTTTTTCTGGTATTTAGGTTTAATACCAACAAACTCTACTAGAGCAATTGTCTGAAGAAACATTTTAGATTGCATAACCTGAACTTGGGTGACTGAATATCTCATTTGCTTCATTTTGTACCAATATTAAATTTGAATATATACATCCAATCTCTATCAAAGCAAATTACTTTTGAATTGGTTCAATTGAAATTTTGGAGTATGTTTTAACTTCCTGTACAGACAGCACCCTCACACATAACGTTCATACTATAACTGAAGTGGGTCACAGGACATAAGAATTACTCCAGGCCTCAGATACGGTTCAAGGGTTTTCAAATTTTGTGGGCTGTCTCGTCTTATTTACCACACAGACCCCAGGTTAGTAGCTACAGAAGTTTGACCCCCTACGTATCCAAGCCTGCCCCGTAGTAGTGGTGAGGACCTAAAGGCAAACCGCTTTCTCCAACTAAACTTTCTCAGGGACTTCCCAACTGTCCCTTCTGTATCCAATTAAGTGTTCTAAAGGGATAGGGGATCTGTGACTTAGACACCCTGTTGGATTTGGTCCCATCACACTCTCCTCTCCTTTCTTCTACTCTCTTCCCGCAACTCCAGCCAATTCTCCCTCCACTCTTCTGATGTCTTACACTCCTTGGTCTCTCCTCCCCCCTCTGATGTTACTGCATACTTTTTGCCGTTAGTAACCCTTCCTCCACATACTACTCCCTCCTCCACATACTACTCCCTCCTCAGACAACCTCCTCACACTCCGTACCATACACTTCCTAGTCACTCCTTACACTAACTCTTCTAACCACACTAGCATGCACACCCACACTGCAGTACCATGTTTACTTACTCACTAGCCAATAACTCATCTTCAGAAATTAACTCAACAATCTGTTGCTCTTTCCTCCCTCCCGTTGGTCATCCACCTCCTTCTCCTCGGACTTCACTCTTCCTCTTCCTTCTCCTCTTCCCTGGATTGGTTCTCTGTGCCGGGACAATATTGTCCAGTCTTCCACTGCACAATATGTATTGTAAAAAGCAAACCACTTCTACTGCGTAGACCCACCGCAGAACAGTAATGGCAGCCCGGGAAGTTGACCGAGTTCATGTTAGGGTGCCCCAAAGGTAAGTCCAATTGTAGAAGGGGTTTGTGAACCCTGAATAAGTTAATGGTGGTCTAGAGTGTTTGGTAACGGCTGTGCATACTCGCTGTGATCACCCTACCGTACCATACAGCTGTCCAGTGCGCAGTGAAGCATCTCTCCTTTCTCTCTGCTGCACTGTCTCTGCTAGCACTGGGCTGCAGAATGCAGCTCTGGTGTTGGAGGGGTGGGGGGGTGCAAGGGAGGTGGGCTGGTTGCCAGGTCAACAACAATACGCTGAACATGAGGCTGAAAAGGACCACAATTCGGGTGGGGGCGAGTGCGGGAGGAACTTATTTGACAAAAGAAAACAAGGAAGCAAAACATTTTTTGAACACCTTGACATGTGCCCTTAGCGTTTCATATTTTTCCTTACATTTTAGTGGACTGAGTAGTCCGCTCATATTGGCATCAGGTACTGCTGGTTGCTGCCATATCCGACTATGCAGAGGCACAGAAAGTGCAGGCTTTGAATATGCAGCCCCTTGTTCATTGAGCAAGGCCATCAGCTTGATTCTAGTGGATATTGCTGGTCTAAACTTGCGCACACAAGGGACCATTTGTCCACAATGGAAGCAGTCACAGAGGTGGAGACCCATCACCTGAGGAATGCAACCCAAACATCACGCTGCCATGTTTTACCTGAAGCTTGTTAGTCGGGCGACAACCCATGCACATACAGGGACCAATCCCTAGAGACAAAGCAGCATTATTGTTCTAGATGAGGCTGGAATAGTGGACTGGAAGGCCAGAGAAGTGCCTTTCGATGTTGTGGTGTCAATCGTATTGAGCGTACCTGGGCTGCGGGCAGCTTGGGAATGGTTTAATGCTAGTGTACTGTTTGTTTGTTTTGCAAGATTAACAGTAATAAACCCCTTTTCCTCAGCTCATTGAATGCGTGTACACCATCCACCTCAGGGCTAGGGCTGACTCTCGATTTCTCCCTCGTAGGCCCTACCACCCCAGCAGAGTGGGGTTCCCATCTCCACTTGAAGGCCAGGGTACTGGCCTTGGCACTAGAAACACTATAGACACAAATGGCCTTCACCAAGGAGGACCTTGGATTCCGTGTGAAATCCTGGTAGGACTCCCTCACCCAGGAAATGACTGGAACGATGAATGCAGTACGCAAAACACTTAACTGAAAGTGCAGATAACCTCTTTTGGAGATAAGTGAATTGCAAAGAGCAAGATCTCAAGGACATACCAGACATGGTCCAAAGGTTCTCTGTGGGCTACCACTAGCACCAGGGCCTGGCAGCCAACTTTTCCCTGAAATGTGAAGACTTTGAAAACCTTTCAGGACAAGATAACATGCAACTAAAATCAAATGCGCTCCACCCTGTGGGAGCTCCTCATCACTGTGCTGAGAGAAGGAAGAACAAAGGTGAAACTTGGTCAGATCAGAGACAGGATAGTGAACATCATACTAGAGACAAACTGTTTAACGTGCATTATTTTGTTTAAAATAAGGCTTCTTCAGACAGCCCATGGTCAGGGCACATTGGAATTCTTGGTATCTTGGGTCGAACTGTTACAAGATCTTTCCAGAACCACATAATGAAAGAAAATGAATCTTAAAAAGATTATGGATAAAATGGATGAAAGGTGACAGCGTTAGAGGCACTTATCCAACAGGCTTGCAATTAAAGTTTCAGGCACGGCAGAAGCATGTCTCGTTACTGGAACATGGCGGTTTTCTTCTCGGCATATCAATTGCAGGGCATGGGGAGTCTGGTCAAAATAAACATCCCAAAGCAAAACAGAAGGAACTTTGGGAACCAGTGAAGAACAGGAAAAGGAGTAGAGTGGCAGTCAGAAAGGAGAATTGTAAATGAGCAAGTTGATCAGCAGATTGAGATATGGGGAGTAGTCTCCACTGCCAACTCTCATGGGTCAGAGATTCTTTGGGTCTGATCTTGTTGATCAAAATGACTCACTAACAGAGTCCCAGAGGGAAACAATGGATGTATCAGTTGATGTTTTTATGTATAGAATTCCCGCTATTGTTTTTACTGACATACTCCTGTATAGTCACCTGAGAAAGGGGCCAAAGGTAGCCCATCTGTGGCTCAGCTTGAGAGGTAAAGTGGCCAGTGGGGGAGAGGAGAGGTCAGAAACAACCACATTATCGAATGTATACTAGTTTCCCATAGGTAAATAATTGGAAGACTCTCCATTGTTATGTTAAAAGTCTTTTATACAGAGCACATCACCAGCATAGTGGTCTTAACGTACTAAGCCTGGTCCATGTAGATGCAAATTGTAAGCGACCCAGTGTGTCATCCAGACTGTGGTCTACGGAGTGAAAAGGGGCAACGATGAGTGGAGAAAGGATAGAGTTTAAAAAGTCAGGAGGCAAATCCTACAGATTTAATTCAAAACACAAAGAGCAATAAATGGTCAGTAACAGTGAATCGCTGGGATTCGTTTCTATAGTTTTAGGTGTTTAGACCAGAAAGAAACACTAAACAAAAAAGGATCAAGAGCTTCCCTTATTGACCAGAAACAATGACATGAAAGCAAGTAATAGAGCAGTACTGCAATTTCATTAATTTGTGTTGTGGACACATGTGACACTGACTGCAGGTGAGATTTACTCTGTAAAGACTGTGCTCATCTGATGTATTGTTTTGTATGGTTATTTATATAGCGCTCTTTCTCCACTTGTATGGCCTCAATGCGATTTGTGGGTGGAACGCCCTTTGTTACCAAAGTCAATGTGCTGGAGGTTCTAAGAGTTGTAGATCCGGAGAAGCATGTGTGCATTTTTGCAGGTCTAGGACTTAGGTGGCTGGCTAACTCGACTAAGCAGCCCAAAAAGGTCAGGCACGTTGGTGGGCCCTGTTGGTGGTTTGCGATAGAGTGCTATTGTTGAAGAGTCGATGTGTGGCCAGCTATACCAAATTTCTTTTCGTTGGTAGTCTCTGTACGCTACTGGCAGAGGTTTTGAGGTACATCAGGTGTTTCAGTGTGGACAGCTATGTGCGCCGCTAGGCCGGATGGGCATAGCTGTAGCTGCATTCTACGGTGCATGGATGTTTGCCCGTGCCTGCGTCCTGTGTCCACAGACATGGTGTAAGGTATACGTACCGTAGGCTTCGATGTTGTTTAGCTCCAACAATCTTTTTCCAGTGTGGACGGCATGGTATCATTATTCCTGGTCTCTCTGGTGAGAGAGTGTGAGCAGCAAGGACGAGCAAGTTTATTGCGATGTGCCACAGTGAAAGCTGCTGGCTTCCCTGGTGTATTTGCCAGGTAGGGAAGTTGTTCATGGGGCGATGGTTTGTCAGGGTGAGTCGATACGAATGCGGTCGTTGGACGTGTTACAGTTGGAGGTGGAGTAAGAGGTTTATTGCGGTGTGCCTCCGCGAATGCTGCTGGCTTCCATGCAGTATTTATCGGGTAGGAGTATTGTTGTTGTGGATGGGGCGATGGTTTGTCAAGGCGAGCCACTGCGAATGCTGCCGGCATCAGAGCTGTGATTGGTGTATAGGAATGTGTAGTTTAGAGAGGGAGGTGTTCAGAATGAAGCTTGGAAGAGCCCATTTTTTAGGGCCTTTCTTAATTTCAGATGATTTTCAGTGTTGCGAATGTGTAGGGGTAGAGAGTTTCAGATAATTGGTGCTTGAACGGAGAACGAGGACCCACCCAGCCTGGAAGAGTTGTGAGGTGGGCCCACTAGGCGATATGCTGTGCGAGATCCACGATTGCTTGAGGGCTGGATTTTGTCTTGAAGGAAGTCCGGTCCGGTGTTGTGGATGGTGCGGTGGGTGAATGCACATGGCTTTAAAAGGTAGCGCGTCGGACAATTGGGAGCCAATGGAGGGCTTTTAGGGTAGGGCTGATGTGTTTTCTGGGGGGGTAGGTTAATGAGCAGGCGTGCTGCCACGTTTTGGACTCTTTGGAGTTTACTTAGTTGAAAAGCTGGAGCGCCTAGTTAGAGGGAATTTGCGTAGTCTAGGCGGGATAGGAGGATGGAGTTGGTGGCTGAAAAACGGTGGTGATAGGTGAGGTAAGGGAAAATACGCCTGAGAATCCGTAGGTGGAAGAAACTGGTTTCAGATATAGAGGTGGTGTGTTGGGTGAGGGATAAGTTCATGTCCAGCGTGCATCCAAGGTTTTTTATCATGTTTGAAGTTTCTGGTGCTTGTCCCAGGGAATGAGGCCATGGAATTGGTTGGGGAAGGAGGGCTGTTTTCCCGCAAACTAGGACTTCAGTTTTCCCAGGGTTGAGGATAGGTGGTTGGTCGTCATCCAGTGGTCAATATCTTAAAGGCACGAAGACAGGTCCGGATTGCCGAAGCCTTGAGATTTTGGGATTTTAAGGATGATCTGGGTGTCGTCTGCATAGCTGTAGCAAGTAGGATTGTATGAGTGATTGATTGCGGGCAGGGGTTTTATGTAGAAGTTGAAGATTAGGGGAGATGGGGATGCTCCTTGTGGGACACCTTTTCTTACTGGTCGCGAGGTGGATGTGAACTGGTGGTGGTGCATGATTTGTGAGCAATTTGAGATGGAAGAGGAGATCCTTGAGAGGGCTGCGTTTCTGATTCCTAGTGTGTGTAGCTTGTCTAGTAGGATAGTGTGATGGAACGGAAAGTTGCAGTGGCGTCCAGTAGGATTAGTACAGAGCAGCCTTCTGTTTCAGCTGTTCTTTTTAGGTCGTCCCAGATGGACACTATGGAGGATTCTATTCCCCGAGTGGCCTGAAGCCAGATTATGCGGGGTCTAGAAGATTGTTGGCTTCGGTGAAGAGGCCAAGCTGCTTGTATGCTGGGCGGTCCACGAGTTTGGCGATGAAACGAGTGTTGGATATTGGCGGTAGTTCTGGAGCCCCTAGGACAAAGGCCACTCCATTAAATATCTACTGACATAGTATCATGGTCCGACCAACTAACTGGGTGAATTGCCGAGCCCACTGCCAAGTTCCACAGGTCCCTGGAGATGCATAATCTATTCTTGTTATGGTCCCATATGGGACGGAGTAAAAGGTGAACCCGCTTCCTCCCCGTCACATGGATGTAGGTGCTGCACCCAGTAGAGCTCCACTGCCATTCCCAGCTCCCTTCCAACCTGATTCTGATTCTGGGGCTCATGTTCCCCGGACTGTCTGTCCATGCCGACATTGCTCCAGACATTAAAGTCTTCCCCCCAGTATAAGGTGTCCCCAGGCAGCGTTCATCATTTTTTTGAAAAGGCTTCTCTGCAGTAACCTCCGTTGACCCCGATTAGGGGCATATATAGTGACAAATGTGAACCTATTTTTTTTTTTAGTTTTTTTTTTTTTTTTAAATCAGACCAGAGATCAAGACCGCCCTTCCCTCTATGTCGGACCACACCTTAGTAGCATCCATACAAAGCCCCCTGCGGACAAGGATCCCCAACCCTGCCTTTCTTGTTATCCCCGAACCCCAGTATTCACCCCCCCCACACCAAGCCACAGGAGATCCTATGTTCCTCACCCCTCAGATATTTTGTCTACTGGAGGAATAGGACATCAATCCCCGATCTTCTAAATTCCCTCGCATCCAGGGACTGATTGGCCAGGGAGTAGAGCCCCTTCACATTCAGCGTACAGAACCTCAAGCTGTCCCTCCTTTCACCCTCACTTATTGAATCAGCCATATCCGAGACTTGTCTCCCAGCACGTTGTCCGCCAAGGAGTAGACCCTCCCTGTTGCGACATGTCAAAATGTAAGTTTGCATACATAATTTTCAGATCGAGAAGCGCCAAAGCCCCTATGTCCCTTTGCAGCCCCTTCCACCTCAGGCACCCAGCCCCTCCCAGTTACTCACACTCGAAGGGTGCCGAACCACCCAACAGGCCCGCAACCCTGGCCCCCGCTCATGACATCTCGATCCCAAGTGCCCCCCGTACCCCCTAACGCAATCAATGTTCAAAACTTTGCTTACTGACCCCCGGTTCCCTCTATCCCAACATTAATAGTAGAACGTGAAAATATGGCCCCCCCATAAAGATTCCTCCCTCCCTCCCTCCATCCATCATACGACAGGCCAACAGAACCGTCAGCCCCTTCAGTCAGCGACTGCCGAGGTTCGGCCTCAGCCCGGAATGTGTTCAGGGCGTGTCCGCCGGGGTGTGTTAAGCTTCTGAAACTTCATTGATCCGGCAACCAGCTTCCTTCTAGGGCCCTTGATACGCCATGGTCTGTCCACTCCACCTTCGCTTTGTGAGCCAGAAGGCACCCTCGCACCCCTCCCCCACCCTCCGAGCAGCTCCACTGTTGTTCCGTTGATCTCTTACTCCATAGCAAGCCTATACTGCAGGCCGTCCAACTCAAAGGAAACAGAGAATGTAAATCCCCATCTATATCGAACCCCTTTTCCGTTCAGCCATTTTCATCAGGGGAAGACACATTCTCCTCTTGTTGAGGGTCAGGAAAGACAGGTCTTGAAAAACAGTAATCCTCGCCTCACCCAACATCACAGGACCTTTCGTCCTTGCGCTTTCCAGAATTTTAAGTTTGCCTGGTTAATTGTTGAAGCAGGCCTGAACCGACCATGGGCCCTTCCCCGAACCCCTGGCTCTATGAATCCTCTCAATTTCCATCTCATCAATGGAGTCATCTTCAAAGAGAAGATTAGTAATGTTATGTATCCTCTCTGTCTCTGGTATGCCAAAAAAGCATAAATTGCTCCTCCGTTCGAGATTCTGAAAGTCATCCATCTTCAACACCATCACCACCTCTCTCCTCTCGATTTCTCTCATCCTTACGTCTATTTGGGTCTCCAGAGTGTCCAGGGAGGATTGGTTGTGTTCGACCGCTTGTAGTCTTTCCTCCATCTTGTCGATTCTCATTTATCTTGTCGACCTCGCCTCTGATGTCCGCCCTCATGCTCCTAATCTCGTAGTTGCCGCAGAGTCCCCCCGCTTAGTCTCCATCTTCTGGTCTGCTTGGGTAAGCAAATTTGGGCCAGCTTTGTTCTCATCTGCATGTAACATTAGGCCAGGGTGGGGCACTCAGGCGAGATTCTTTACCCCCTGCATCCTCGCCACCCTTGGAGATGATTTATATGAACCCTCAGCCGTCAACAGGATCACCCTCAAAAGAGAACAACAGGCTGTAGCTCTTCCATGAAAAGGGTCTCTGTCTGCCGCCTGTTAGGGAGGGGCTTAAGGGTCACAGTTCCGTGAGTAAGGTGGGCACACACCCGTCTTGGGGGCCCACACCTTTCCCCACTTCCTTTAGTTACCGGTCCAGGGCTGGGACCACTCATTTAACCCACTGGTACTGTGCAGTTTCCGCATTTCGGAGATCTGTGCCCGTGAGGGGCTCGGCTCACTGATTCCAGCAGTTCGCGACACTGTTCTTCCAGAGCGGCGAGACCCCGCTTGGCCCCGACTTCTGGGAGGCGGGCACATGCCCCAAGACTGGGGGCGCACATCACCTGTGGTATTCCCAATATGGACCAAGTTAGGGATCACCTGTATGGCCCAGAGGTTCAATGAGGCACCCCCTTCGTCGGATCCCATCCTCAATCTCAGCCTGCTAGTCCAGGGACTTCCGCAGTGCAAGGAGGACCACCCACAAGGATGCCCGGCTCGTTGCCCCCAACCTTCCAGCTCCAACTCTTCAGGCTGCCTCCCAGCCTCAGCGAGGCAGGTGCACACCCCTGTATTGAGGGCCCCTCCTCATGTGTGTTGCCTTGTAAGGCTGGGCCACTATCCTGCTTTCTGTGCTATGGTAGTCCTCAAGGTAGGCGGATGCCGGCATTAGCTCAGGCAGCCCGGACTGCTAAGGTCTCCTCTCTGCCCTTGCTCACATCAGCTCACCTCACCGGTGGTTAATCACAGCAAGTGTGCCGGTGTCTGCTCCAGTGGGTCTCCAAAGTGTACTTTACGCCGCACTTTTGGCACCCGGTGGTGGCGGGGAGGAGACCACCCCACAGCGGCCTTCCACAACGCAGCCTGCAAAAGCAGCCAGCCACACCAAAAGCACTCACTTCTTATGCCGCAGTCAGGCCGACGGTGCTTGGCTCCCGTGTGGCCAATCCCCGCAATTTGTGGGCCAGATGTGCTTCATAGGTTCCTCAATCCACCTCTACCAGCGTTTACACACGGGGGGGGGGGGGCATAAGTGGGGGCACGCTTACTTTTCTGGGGCCCAGACAATGGAGGAACACACTCGAGCAACCTTCACACGCGCCCCCTCACAGCCTCCTCTTTAAATCAACACTACAGAAAGTCACAACCGGGTACAGTAGCACCAAATGAATATGGAGGTAGGAGTGCATTAAAACTTGCTGGTGCTCCACTGCTTATGCTAGAGAAACGAGCACGCACAATCTTTCCAGAGGTTTAATTGGTGTTACTTGTTTTCTGAATAGTCATTTTGGACACATTATTTGCTAAAAATAAACATAACCAATAAATATTCAGGAAAAAACACATCAGCTATGTGTCCTTTGTACACTCGCCCATCTCCCACTGGTATGGTCTTGTAGCAGTGTCTAGGGATATAATGGCCCCCATATGGTAGCCTTTGAATGCTTTTTTCTTTCTTTAAACATTCCAACAGAGGCAGGTCCTCATATCCCCACCGCCACTGTACTGAGGCACACACGGAGAGGTGGCGTTAATCAAATGGAAAACATTCAAATTGCAAGCTACTAACCAGCCATAACAAAGTCACTCACCATCTCAATTCTATACTTACAGGACTTGATTTCTTACTCGCCAAGGGTCAGAAAGGACTAGAGGGGAGTGCACATTTTGCACCCAGACACAAATAACTGCATTGCTCAAACAATCCCCTCCAAAAATAAAGTCTACAGAGGACTGTTGGAATACAGATCTTCTCAGGGCACTCTGCCCCCACTTATCCATAAGAGCCTACCCGCCCCCTCTGGATTGTCAGTCATTTTGTTAGAGCCATTCCAATGTATTTCAGCACCATTTAAAACAGGGGATAAAAGGGGAGCCAATTGATCCTCCATCACCTTAAAATCAATCTAAATATTGCATGGAGAGCACGGATTCATGGAAATTGGGTTCTTTTTCAATTTATTGAAAGAGGCTTCTTTAAGTTGGGAGTCACCAGTTAGGAGAACTCTCTGGCCCTTCCACAGGGCGAGGCCTTGAGGTTTGAATAATTCCTTCTGCCATCTTTTCTAGGTTTTCTGCCATCTCTTGTTTGGAGAACTAGCTCAAGTCAAGAGGATTGCTAAAGTGTACATGTAGTTTAGGAGGCTCGCCCTTAAGTTGTTTATCTAGCTTCAGGCACAGTACTCTAGACACTTTGTAAATCCATCCAGTGCGTATCAACAGTGTGCATTATCCTGCACCCTCACGCTACCGACGCCTCTGTGTTCAGAGAACAATGTAGTGTTGAGAAGCTGCTGTGGAAAGATTCCAACATGGGCCTTAGTGAATTCTCCAACTTGTTCACTGCTCCCCAGAGCTCTGGCTCCGGTCCACTATGATCTTCATAGCTTCCAGTCTGGTTACCTGCTCACTCACCCTCAGCTTAATTGGTCTTCCTGCCTCTGCCACCACCAGTATTCTCAATATCTGTGCTCTAGGGATTGTGCATGATGTGCAAAGGGGACAGGTCTCATGCATTCAATTAATCTCCAGTGCTTCAGTCCAAGCAGTTAAACATGTGGTGCTCAACGGCCACAGAGATGAGCCCCAAGCGCAAGTGCTGCCATCTTGGGGTTCAGATTCTCCTTCCTTATCAGTAGTTCACATTGTATAATGATATGGAGCAATTGCACATTGCTGCTTTTGTTAGGGGAGGAAGGTTTCGGTGCAGACCTCATTTGCAGATCTATGAGCTGTTTTTCATTGCATATGTGGACTAAACTAGGAGGAGAAGTGTGCATTATTGCAGCGATTACTTAATAGTAATCTTCATTAGTCCCTGTACTACTCTTCCTTGTCCCAATAATTACACATTAACACCAAATGCCATCTCACAGAGAATCCTAAAACTTGTTTGATTTGCATGTTTCCCCGGCTCTCCTATAAAAGAGGAGACATTAACCAACCCATTGCCTGATGGAGGGCGTAAAGACTGGGACAAGGAAGAAAAGAACAAGGAGTAATTAAGATTAGTACCAAGTAATCACAGCATTACCTACCTTCACACCCATTTTCCTCATCCCATTCCTTACACATGAAGCATTCACAAGATGACTGTTGGGTGGAACCATAAACCAATTGGACATCCGATACTGCACACCCAGTAAAGCTTTAATCCAGAAAGTGTGCATTTCAGAGAAGCAGCCTGCAACAGCATGGCTTAATCCCCTCTTCCCTTTGCCCTGGCAGGTGCAGAGAGTAGTGTTGTGCAAAGGTAAGCATTGAATACCATGTGGGTGCCCACAAAATCCTTATGATGGATGCACAGCCTGGCCTCTGCCTAGGAGGCAGCCATTCCATTGGTAGTTAGACCCTGAACCCAGGGAGTGGGCAGAAGGCCCTCCATGGTTTAGGTCAAAGTAATAGTCTCTTTTCAGCCAACGACCGACAGTGAAGGAAGAGGCTTTCCTCCCTCTGTTGGACCTCCTGAAAGATGCAGTTCTGTCAAGATCTGCTAGAAGCATCTCAAAATAGGCGAAAGCAAAAATGTCTCAGCCGAGAGATCTCCAGAAAGGGAGCAAACAATCTATGAGACAGATGGAAAGAGGAGACCTCCTTCTGCAGAAACCAGAAGATAAACAGGGGATCTCTGGGCTCATTCAGCTGTTTTGCCAAGATCTTAGAGTCCAGGAAGGCTGTTTTCAAGATGAGGAACTTAAAGTCTATGAAAGCCAAGGGCTTAAAGAGGAGGCCCAGAAGAGCACACAACAATCAGGGAAGCTCGGAACCTGGAGAGAGACCTTGACTTAGGATGGGCTACCAAAAACCTCTCAAGAAGATGTGAGATAGTTGGATATATCACCCTCAAACACCCCCACCCCCTAGTGGGAGGACTGTGTTAACTGTGTATCCATGGGATGGGAGGGATGGAGGGAAAGAGGGAGGGAGAGAGGGAGGGGGGAATATGCCGGCAGGTTGGGGGGGGGGGGGCACCGATAGGTTGTACTCTGTACCCTGGTTTCCAGTTTGTATATGTTTTGTTTTTAGGAGTCATGTACTCTCTACATAGAGAAGAGGGGGACAGCCCCAATGAGAACTCCCCCTGAAGAAGCCGAGAACACTGAATACCCACTGCCTGCTGCACCAAGCCATGTACGACCTCCAGAAGCACCAATAAGAGCCAAGACTACCACTCCTACAGAAAGCCTGTGAATAAATTGAAACTTCCCCCTTTGGACCTTGCTGTTGAAGCCCTGTTGCTTGTTGCTCAGCAGAGAGCACTTGTGGGAGAGAACCAGTGGAGGATCTTGTGAGATAATCGGAAAGGGGGTGGGGGGCAGAGGCAAAGCTCGACAGATCGAGAAATCATGTTCTCCTGGACCACCAGGGAGTGACAAGGATCCCTTTGGACCTGCTGCACCCGATCCTCCAGATGCCTAGGAATGAAGGGGGATGGAGGAAAGTCAGACAAAACCAGCTCTACAAAAGGAGAGGGAACACAACAGTCCCCATGCTCCCTCCTCCCATGTCCATGAGAAGAAGAGCATTTAAACCTTGAGGCAAACAGGTCTAGGCCTCCTCCATTAGCCTCCACTCTGTAGATAAACAACAAGACAACTGATCTGCCAGGAAGTTCTCTACTCCCCTGAAGTGGGCTGCCCCGAAAGAGATTTGTTTCCCCCTGCACCCCCACAAAGAGACCCAGTTTCCACGCTATCTGGTCCAGGAGCCTAGATCTTGTTCCCCTCTGCCTGTTCACATAGGCAAAGTCTGATGTGTTGTCCATCCAAACCATTCTGCTGAGCCTGAAAATTGACTCAAACTGTCTCTCCCTACAAAGTCTTGGATCCCAGCCACACCTCCCAAACCTGGGGCTTTGGCATTTGTGGACAAAATAAAGGAAAAGAGGGCAATTGAGTGGGAACCCTCAAAGAGGTTTTCCAGCACCAGCCACATGGACACAGGTATGTTCGAGATAGGAATCTTCCTCAAATCCTGGGACCAAGGGCGCCAGAGCCAAAGAAGGAGCGAGACCAGAGGGAGAAGGTGTAGGCAAGACCACATAGTGATAACCGACATTGGACCTTCAGACATGCCCGGGCTGATGTCTCTGGGGGACAGGGTGGGGAGGGTGAACAGCAAAGCTGAAGCGATTTTTTTTTCATGTCAGGAAGCACAATCTGGTCTCTGGCAGTTGAACAAAACCCTTCTCCAAGTTGATGAGAGCACCTATAAACCGCAGTCTCTGCATTAGGCCATTGATCCAGAGACAGAGACTGCAGCAGATAGCCACTGAGGTTGAGTTTCCTTGCTGCCTCCCTTTGCGGTGCTCCCTGAATCAGTCAATCGTCAAGGTAAGGGTAACCCCACATCTCCCCTTCAGGAAGCAAGGAACTTTAGGAGGGCATGCTGCTCTGCTCAAATCTGGTTTTCTGAGAATGGGAACAGGGTTTCAGCCCGAGGGTGCCCACATTGGACCATGTCCATCTTATCCTCCAAATCATCCCCAAGCCGTGTAGTGCCAAGAAAAGGGAAATAAGGGGTCAGTGTGTTGTCATGTTTCCAGTCATGTACACAAACCTGCTGCTCGGCAAAGGACGCCACTCCCATGGTAAGGGCTGCTGCTCTAACCTCATCAAAGCAGGACCTTACAAAGAAAATCTGCCTGAAGGTGCATATCTTCAATTAAGCCACCTTAATATTCCCCACTCCTGCTTTCATGTTATCATAAAGATGTTGAAAGTCCTCAAGCAGAGATTTTGCATTGTAGAGGGCTCAAGGTACACGCTTGCATTGCTAGGTGTGCATCCACAATGTTCTTCTTTAGGGAGGCATCTACCCTCCTATCAGTTGGGGCTCGCAGTGCAGCTTCCTCTGCTGACATGGACGGTCTGCCCTGTAGGCTGAATAGCAAGGAGTCCACATCAATGGAAATCCACAATGCCTGAGAAATGTTCATTAAGCGAGGTACCAGCATTTTTTCCACCAGGAATATTTCATCCTTTAGAATCTTCTTTCCGATAGGAATGGGTAGGAAGACCCTTTTTAAGCGCTTCCTCAAATAGCACTGCTTGGGCTATCCTCCACATTGGCTTCTTGAATTTCATACCCATAGAGACAACTGCTTCTTTTGGACTTGCTTTTATCCATTTTGAGTTACTGTACCCAAGGAGACCAGACGCTGCTGCCACCTGCATCCAAGCAACATTGGGTCGAGAGGGACAGAAGTCCGTAATTTTAAAGCCCTAAGTCTCCCCATTAGTAGGATCAGAGCATACCAACTCCCTTAAGACTCCCTCTGCTCGCCCACAACTATCACCTCCTCCCACCCCCCACCAGCTCAGGGATGAGCTTTCCACACCTTGTTATTCCCCTGCTCTCCCACGTGACTATTCCAATGCGAGCACAGGCATTGCTGGCGGCTGAAGGGGAAGTAGATGGAAACCAGTAATGGCTCACCTATTCCTGTCCCTCCGCTGGTCCATCTTCAGGGAGAAACCTTGTGCCCAGATCTCCCAGCCCACCCACCCTACCCGGCTCAGATAGCCAGAGGACCTTTACTTTCCCAGGATCCAGCCTCCCAACCTCCAGTTCCCTACCCCTCATAAAATGGCAGACTCCAGCTCAGGGGCCATGGGTGAGGAAGGAGTGTCTATGTACATGGAATAGTTACAACAAAGTAACTGTGCCTGGCAGAAGTAGCTCAGCAGATACAAATTATGCAAACATGGCCGTGCTGGACTGGCTGCAGTCTTTAGGAATCCATGGAGGGGACTGTCTGAATTACCAGCACCAGTAATTCTGGCATTTATTTACCAGCGAAGGCCCGATTTACCTCCAGCTCTTGCCTGGAGGTAACTCAGTACCCCCACCGGCAAACTTGTTTTGCCGGTCCGGGAACATTGCTGGGATTACCAGCAATTTTCCCAGACTGAAAAACATTTAATGACCCCCACAGTCTCTGGCTCGTTCTACAGCACTCATGGTCACCCTCTCTTTCTGCGACACTGTCTCTCACACACACTGTTTTCATGACACATGACCACTCACATGCTGCAAAACACACTCACTCTCTCAGACTCCCCTGTGAAATACATTCTGACACTCCTGGAGATAGATGCATTTCCAAAAGAATGCAGACTATCCATTGTTCTTTACAGTTCATTATTTGCAGGATTTTGATGGTGTTATGTGCTTCCAGGTATTGTGCTGATTTTCCTGATGCCTAGATATAGTTTGACCAGAAAGAGTTTTTTTGCACCAGCTCCTCTCCATTTCTAGGCTATGGTCACTGACCCTGTATTTGGTAATTACAGGTCTGTGCTTAAGGTATTTTTTTGAATGTATTTTGTTTCTTAACTGCAACAACATAGTCTCCAAGTAGGAGTCTATGCAGCCACTGGTAGCATTTCTATTTTTTAGTGTCCAAGTTTAGACTTCCCAGTCTGAGATGCATCTATTCAATGTCTTCTGTAGGAAGGTCGAATGATCCAAGATCTTTTCACTTCTGTGGGGAACAGAGTCGATGAATATTGATTGCAAGTGTTTGGGGGGGGATAGTTCTCTTTTTTTTGTCCTCCACCTGGGTTTTTTTTTTAAACTCTTTTTTATTAGTGGTAACAGGAAGGCAATAGCATCGTTGCACAGTTCATTTCACAGATGCAGCAGAAGTAAATTTGTTCAATACAGTGTTACAAAACAATATTATGGTGACCAAGTCATCATCAGTAATCATATTGCACAGGTAAACTCTAAACGGACCCCAAATGTCTTTTGGTCTGCATGTCGAATGTTGGGTCAAAACAAACTGCTCCTCTGATTCATTGATATGTGTCAATTCTTGTAGGAATTGGTTAATAGTAGGTGGAAGATAACTTTTCCATTTTAATAAGATACATTTTTTGGCAACCGCACATGAAATGTTAAATAATCTTCTGATTCTTTCTGAACGCTTGCCTATGTCCCCGAACATATATTTTTGTGGGGTTAAGTCGGGGGGAACCTGAGTAATTTCCTCCAACAATTCTGCCACTTCCCGCCAGAACCCCTTAACCACCGGACACTCCCAGTACATATGAAAGGAACCGGTCTGAGGAGCATTGCATTTAGGACAGGCATCTGAAGTATCCGGTGCGAATTTAGTGATCATGGCCAATGTACAATGTAATCTATTTAAGATTTTAAATTGGATCAGCCTTAGACCGGAATTAAGCAAGACCTTAGTTAGCGAACAATATCTGACCCATCTCTCCTCTTCGATGGGAACTTTTAGGTCCGCCTCCCATCGCTCCCTTATCTGATTCACCATGGGGGTGTGGGTCTGAACTTCTGTATATAACCTAGAGATTCCCAGACCATTTTTAGCCGTCACAAGCTGTAAACATGGATGTGGTGGAGGTTCATCTGGGAAGAGAGGTCACCTTTTCTGAAATGCAATCTAATACGGTAATATTGCAGTGTTTTCAGTGGACATCTCCCAGCGCCCTCAACAACAGATCCAGGTCCAAATAAATGCCGTAGACAAACATGTCACCGAGTTTCATTTCACAGGTAGGGTCCCAGGATTCCTGTATGATCGTGCCGTGTGTAGGAGAGCTTCCCGGAAAGTTCCACTGAGGTATCTCGGGGTTATAAGGGGCCTCCAGCCCAAGCCTTTTGTATATAGCTTCCCATGCCCTGACTGTGCAGCTAACTGGGTTGTACTCACAAGTATCTTTAAAGTGCGGATCAAAAATAACTGATTGTATGTTTGTGGGATTTGTAGTGTATTCCTCTATCCATGCATGGGGTGTGTTGTTTTCGTCATTGTACCAATACTTTGCAAAATGTGTTTGGGCCGCATAGTAGTAGAGCTCGAAATCAGGGGCTGATATACCCCCCGAAGAGTGGGGTTATGTCATTTTTTCCCCAACGTATCCTCACTGTTTCGCCGTTCCAGAGGAATGTTACCGCCATGGATCCGAGTTTGGAAAATAAGGCTCTACCCGGCCATATAGGGATATTGACAAACAGGTACAGAAGCTTAGGCAGGACAACCATTTTAAGAATAGCGACTCGCCCGGCTTAAGAAATCGGGAGCCGCCCCCACATCTCGAGCTTGGTAATTAAAGTGTGCAGGGCGGTCTCGTGGTTATCTGAGTATAATGGGAGCTTATTCCTGGAGACAAGAATTCCCAGGTATCTAATATGGTCTGCCGACCATTTGAGTCCATCTGTCCACCTTGTCTTGCGTGCATGTGTTCTCCAGAGAATCGAGTTTGCTTTCGATAGTTGACAGCTCGGCTCTCACAGCTTTCAGCATACCTGTGGTTTTGGACATCAACACCCCCCTTATCCAAACCTTAAAGGATTCCCACACTGTTGAACATTTGTCCACCGAACCCACATTGTTGGATAGGAACTCGGTGATCTCAACATGTAGTGCTTCTATTGTCCCCGGGTCTCCCAACAGTCCACCCGGCATCATCCATCTCCTAAAAGGGACACAGGGTATTCCGGAACACCAGTTCCAACAGCACTGGGAAGTGGTCCGACAATGCGAGGCAGGATTTCACATCCCCTCACCACAGCCGTCATGGACAGGGAATCAAACCAATAATCAATCCTAGATTCATGTACTGAGTCAGTCATGTACTGAGGAATAAAACGTATACCTCCTACCATCAGGATGAGTTTCCCGCCATGCATCAACCAGGAAAAGTTGCGACAAAACATGTCTCAGCCTCAAGCCCGCCCTATTTGGGGTTCGGACCACCTTCGAGGATCTATCAAGAACCAGGGCCAAATTAAAGTCTCCCCCCCATAACACATTTGGTACATCAAGCGACACAATTATGCGATATACATCCATGTAAAAAGCAGGGCCATCGATGTTAGGACCGTACGTGTTGACCAGGAGTATCTGTTGAGTCCCCAGACCATGACATATCTGCCCAGCAGATCCACCTTATGACCTCCCACCTTGAACCCAAGGCCTGGATGAATAAGGGCAAGCACCCCTCTGGACTGGGATGAATAGTCAGAGTGAAACCTCAAGGGTCCCCACTTGGGCAATATAGGAGCATTAACCATTCGCAACTGCATGGGTTTCTTGTAGCATCAGGATTTGAGGATTATGCCTAGCCACATAGTTGGTAATCTTCTTAACCTTAACCTGATTATTTAATCCTCGCACATTCCACGTCAGGAGTTGGACCTTAAGCCCCTCACCAGGGCACTGAGAAGGAGCATTAGCCATTGTCACACCTAACAGGTTTACAGTGATCGTGCAAGACGGTCGGTGCCAGCCTCAATGTCACCATTATTTTAACTTTTCAACCAACTGGTGCCCTCCCACCACTTACCACCTGAACAGAGCTCCATAGAGTGGCACCAACCCCCAACAAGGTGCCACCATAAGTCAAAACAAGAGCTGAACTCACCAAACCCCAAACGCTGACCCACCCCCCCACCCTCATCATCACCCACAACTTGACGATGTGTCCAACCAAACTTATGGAGTATTCCGCGGGTAGCCATGTTGCTCCACATGGCCACTGATCAGGTCCAGCCGCTCCACCAACCAAATTGCCTGGTACAGTTGGATAAAGTACTTGTCTTGAATATAGCCCAAGAGAGGGTTGTAAATCGAGTGTACCTTAGTATGCAGGTCTGGGTCTGTTATTTTGCGCCGGTCTACCCCCTCTAGGAGGAAGAGGTATGGAAGTTTCAATATAGTGCGTGGCCTCGGCCGGAGACTCAAAGAAATGGGCCCTTCCTGCATGCTGGATCCTCAGTTTTGCCGGGAACATCAAAGCATATGGGATCTGGCGTTCCCTTAGGAGCCTCTTGACTGGCTCGTAGGATCTTCTGCTTGCCTGAACACCCACCCCCCCCAACCCCCCCCCCCCCCCGAGGAGAAATCTGGATAAAAGTGGATGCGACTGTCCTCATATTGGAGGGTGCCTGCCTCTCTTGCCTTACGCAGGATTGTGTCTCTGTAATTGAGAAGTCGTGTGATTATAGTGCGTGGTGGTGCGCCTGGTTTAGGTGGCGGGCCAATGTTGCGCTCATTCTACCAAAAATTGTTCAGAGAATGACTCCGGTCCAAACAGGGTTTTCAGCCGTGACTCGAGTTGCTTCTCCATTTGGCCTTTGCCAAATGATTCCGATTCACCCACCACACAAATATTGTTTCTTCTTTAGCGCGATTCTAAGTCCTCACATTTGTTCTGTAGTTTAACCAGGTTTTCCTTGATTTCGGTGATGTCACGGCTATGTTGTGAGATAGTCTTTGTTTGTGCTAATCCTGCTTTCAGTTTCTGTTATGCGTGAACTTTCTTTCTCCACTCTAGCCTTTAAGGAGCCGATGGTGGACACTATGTCATCCAATTTCGTGTTGACTGCGCGAAAACCATTCTGCACTATTGTGGTTAGGTTGTTCAAATTCTCACTGCCTCAACAGTGGGGGCCTCATTAGCATCTGTGTGGGCATCGTCCACGACAGCCAGACTGACTGCCCGTGTAGGCATCCATAGGGCCTTTCTTCTGTTTCCCCGGAGTCTTGGAACTCTTTCCCGGCTTCTGTGGTTCCCCCATAATACTGTCGGGAAGGTGTTCTGAAGCAGTGCGGTATATTGTCAGCTAGGCTTTTATTCACCGTCCCCACTTGCTCCCTATGCCGTGCTCCAGCCCTTGGAGAGGATCAGATGCAGGGGCCAGGGGCTAGAGGCGTTATGAATGATTGCTCCACAATGAGTGGGAGTCCGAGTGGACTGTGTTCCCCCACGTACAGCACTCCACGTTTGCCAAACACGCAGTGCTTAATGGATCAGAGTTGTTTACAGGGGGTTCTGAGCCACTTCGGTTTGAATCTGCAGTATATTTTAGGATCTTCGCCCAGTTCGGTCCCCGGCGAGGGCGCGCTTTGTATTTAGGCCCACAACAATGCCGTCCCGTGTCCCCGGAGGTCCCGTGGCGTGTACTATAATGTGCCCGGGAGCCGGAGCACGACAAGTGAATGGGCCGCCCAGTGTGTTGCAGGCAAAGGTCTGCGGCCGAAATCAGGGGTTTGGGGCGCTCCGAGTCACAGAACCGCCGCAGTGACTCCAACGTGCACCGCATACCACTAGGATACGCCGGCCCAACAACGCAGCAGACCACGTATAGCGACCCAATGAGTGTTGTTGCCGGGTTTGCTCCAGCTGCCACCCCCGTAGACTTGTGTCCTTTTTGCGGCACTCCCTCGCTGTCCAGCCGTACCCCCTTACCAGGCAAACTCCTTCTGTCCTCGCCTCTGGGCTTCCTCGCGGCCCCGCACCGCGGACCCGCCGAATGCCTCGGCCCGTGTTGCAGTCCCGGTTCCGCAAGGGGCCCGCTGGAGCTCCACGGCCGCGGGTCGTCACCAGCCGGGGCCGTACCGAACCACCCGCGTCACGGCTACCTCAAAGCCAGCGGCATGTAGGCAGCAGGGAACAGGATCTGGGCCGCAGTGCAGGCTCCTCCCATCCGGGGCCCCGCTCTTTCACCCGTGCAGCGGCACTCGCGTAATCTCCCTGGAGATCGGCGCAGGATATTTCAGC
Source organism: Ambystoma mexicanum (assembly GCF_040938575.1). NCBI lineage: Eukaryota > Metazoa > Chordata > Amphibia > Caudata > Ambystomatidae > Ambystoma > Ambystoma mexicanum. Next base: position 838,811,999 of record NC_090934.1, on the reverse strand, counting down.
CGCATGCACCGGGCGATCTGTCCGGGCCGTAACTCCAGCGTCCCCAGCCCCTAGTCCACAGGAGTTCAACTGACCCAGCACATATGACTGGACTACCCTCTCCGAACGTTTGGGCTAAGCAGGCAATGTTACAACGGATGATATGGCGCAGGATCTCTCAGTGGAGCGGGAGCTCTGCAATCAGGTGGCCATTACTGTCATGCGCAACAGCGCCCCCCCTGCCCTCCACCTGGGTTTTGAAAGCTTTGGCCTGGAAGGATTTGTTCCTTTTCTTGAGATGCAGCTCGAACCCCGGCCTTTGCTTTTCTAGATTGATCAATGGTTGCTAACCCAAGGCCTGCTGAGCATGCACGGTTGGAAGTATTGCAGTGAACTCATAATTCTTGTTTGCAGATCAGCAGGTGCGTACCTTCAATTGGGCTGCTGTGCCATTATGTGTATTTCAGGCCCCCGACATCACTGGCATTTAAATAAGAGCAGCGTATAGACTTGATTGCCAAGTGAATCACCTTCATCCAGGGTCACCTGCAACTTCATGCAATGCTTTTTTTGTACTTGAACTGACATTTCTTGCAGGCATTTAATGGCTTCAGTGAATTTCCAGAGGCCTAGATTATTATTCCTTGGTAAAACTATTTGGATGTGTTTACGACTTCCCCATCTAAGTTGAACTGGTATCAGATGGTTTGTGTTCTGGGTTTTTTCACTGAAAGATCATCATTTTGATCTTTACTTTGCTAATGTTCAAGCACTATACATTTGCAATAATAACCTCCACATCCCTCGTCCCAGTACTTAGTCCTGAAGGCGATCCAGCTTCCAACAGAACACTTTCCCAAAAAGCTCGTTTTTTCTTTATAGCTCCTTCCTCATCAGTTTGGCCCGGAAATCACTGTTTTGCTTTCGGTCATTCGAACTGTAACCCCGAGGAGGCCTGCAGGGCTTGTCTCCTCTTTCTTGATGGGGCCCTGCTGTTGGGCTTTGGGGGTTCTTGATCATCTTTCCTGCTCAGTCGTTGCTGTACTTTGGCTTTGGAGGGAGCGGGGGCACCAGGCCCTGGTGAGTATGTGAGGCAGCTCTGGATTCTTTCTGGGCAGAGCACTGCTGAGCTCCGACCAGTGGCAGCAGCTCTATTACGTCCCCCCCACAGCCAGCATCTCCAAATGCCTGCTAAATTTGCCTGTGTCTTAAGGAGTGTGGGTAGCAAATAGTGCTCTTCCCGGGATTGAAGAGCTAACAGGAGTTATTTTGCATCAACGACCAGTAGTAACAGGTAGGACACAGACACTGGCCTTTGCGGGTGAGCTGCGGTCCCACCCATACTCCCTTGCAGGTTTAGTCAGGGTGGAGAAGGGCAGTCCCAGTGAGTATACGGGTTGGAACTGGTATCCCACAGCTATGGTTTGTGGTTACTGTATCCTGTTCTATATCCCTTAACATAAACCTTAATCCTACCGATTGAGCTCACCCATAGTTGTGTGTGTAAATATCTTTAAATCACTAGTATGCAATACAAACATTAATATACATACATTGTTATTGGTCACAATATCATTGGATCATTAATCCTGTTAATCACAAAATACCATTTTTCTACCCAGATCATTAATCCCATTAATCACAAATAATCACATGCCTTTTCTAGCCGACACGTGTTTCGACCCAAGTCCTTTTCAAGGCTGAATTTGGCAAAAAGAACTTTCCTCAGTTTCCATTGGACTCCACAAAACTAAAATAATGTCACCGTTTTTCTAGGTGCTTTCCTGTATTCATTGAAATATTCTGCTTTCTAGGTGGTTACCTAGTTGCATCATTGGTTTCCTTCACATCAATATCACAGATTATTGCTTAATTATCAAACAAGTCCTGGTCATTTTTGTTGATCAGGTTATTGCCGCGTTGCATCAATGGTGTTGTGCCTTAGTGGGCGTATAGTCATTGAAGAAATCTTTGTCACTATATCAGTGGACGTCCTCTCTTAGGATCCTCCTGCAGTGCTCGGCAATCCGCTGAATACAGGAAAGCACCAAGAAAATCAGTGAAATTCTTTAGTTTTGAGGAATCCGATGAAAACTGAGGAAACTGAGGCACATTTTTTGCCAAGTTCAGGACTAAAGTTGAAACACTTGTCGGCTAGAAAAGGCATGATATTTTGTCATTAATGATCCAATGATATTGTGAACAATACAATTTATGTATGTTAATGTTTGTACTCCAAGTGCACTTTAATCTGGACTTGCACAAACGGTGTACTACTGTTTTATATCCCCCTGCAAGCCTAGGCTGGACTCCAGCCAATAAACATGGGTGCATCTCTCTGGCTGTAGCTGGGCAGATCCCAGAGATGCCCCTGCCTACGTTGGACCGTAGATTACTCTCCTTAAGCCTGCTATTGGCAAGGTGCAAGGTTCAGTGGTATGGGAAGTCTAGGTGTACCGGAAGGGTTGCAACCCACATCACACAGAGGGTGCTTCATGGGTTGGGGATGTGCAATACAATGCTGTGAATAAATAAAGCAGCAAAGGTATTGGGGCAGTGCTTGTCTGCACACTGCAAGTATCTCACTATTCCTGCCAAAAACATATTCCCCAGTCAGGTCCCTCTTTACAGTGCCTCGAGGCAGGTCCTGCAGATCAAATTAGTATGGAATTAATTGGGCCCGCTCTCTGGTGTTGATGCAACTGCCATTTGCAATGGCGTTATTCATGAGGGAGATTGGAACTTCTGAATCTGTACTAGATACAGGCGTCTGTGCAAATCCCACCTCTTGTTCTCATCTTAGCAATGCCCCTCTACCGAGCTGAAGGTCTTTGCATGCAGATTCAGCAGGGCAGTTCTGCCAAGGTCGGCCTGACTCAATGAAAGAATGCGGGTGAAATGAAGTTGGGTGCACCAGAACAAAAGGAGTCCACTGTGTGGCCTGTAACACTTGGAGAACAATGCACTGAAGGTTTCCCCTGGAAATGTGTCCATTCAGAGTAAGGTGAAATACGTGGACATTTGCATTTCTGATGGATTTGCGGTTTTACCTGCCTTCTTTAGTGCCCATCTCTCTGGCCTGCCCTCTGCTGAGATTGCTGCAGTGGGGCTGGTCAGATCAATTCTCCCGGGCCCCCACAAGTCTATTATCGTGGCAGGCAGGGACACCCGGGGTTGGAGCGGAGATTAGGTGTCTTCTGGGTTAGCTGCGAGGCTGGCACTTACATCCGGACCCTGTGTGTACATCTGGGTTTGCTGCTTGGTGTTGGTGGGCAGATGCAGGAGCTGCGCAGGGTTCGGGCTGGTGTCTTGGGAGAAAAGGTATGCTGTTAAGCTGGCTGCTTCCTGGCAAGAACAGATAACTATATAGTTCAAACGAGTGTATAAATTGAATGAGTGAACAGATCGGATGAGGGTATAGAATAGATTATCAAAATTATCGCTGGTGCAGATAAATGTACAGCCCTGGCGAATGTATAGAACGGATGAGTGTATAGAACAGGATTACTGCATATCAGCGAATGACCTTATTGCTGTTGAATGAGTGGAAATCAAGAGTGCATAAAGCAGAGGAGTACACAAAGCAGAGGGGATGAGTGCATAAGAGGGGATGAGTGCATAAGAGGGGATGAGTGCATAAGAGGGGATGAGTGCATAAGAGGGGATGAGTGCGTAGAGATGCTGAATGCATAAAGCAGACGGAATGAATGAAAAATATAGATGGAGTCTATATGGATAGAACAAATGTTATACGTGAGTGCATACATGAGACAGACAAGAGTGCATGCATTGAGCAGACAAGAGTGCATGCGTGGGGCAGACAAGAGTGCATGCGTGGGGCAGACAAGAGTGCATGCGTGGGGCAGACAAGAGTGCATGAGTGGGGCAGGCTGGAGTGAGTGGAGCTAAACTCGAGTGCATGAGCGCGTCAAGTGGGCCGAGGGTATGGAGCCATCTGGGGTGCACGAAAGTGATAGAAATGCGTGACATATATAGTATGGTCTGGAATGAAGAGAACGTTCAAAAGAGCTTATATCACATCATAACACACCACCACGCTTACTCTCTCCTTACACCACCACTCAACTAGAACACAGAGATACTATGACACCATTCGGTATATCTGTTCTCATACCAACATTCTGCCTCATACTCCCCATCACTCTAAACACTGCTGGTTACCCACCCCCCAGCCAGGCATTCTCTTCAGGCCTAAAGCAATAAATCCTGCCAGAACGAACACGTACTCCTGACCTCTCAACCACCACACCTACCGCTAAGAAGCAGCTATTACACTAATACCACACCAGCTGCACACACAGGTGCTCACACGCACCTCGAATCTCTCTACTCTTTCTATTGACCTGAACTTCGGTTCCCAAGGGCGTTCAACCTACCAGCGCCTTCAGACCATACCAATGGTATATAAGGCGCTATATAAATGCAAAGTAACATAACATAATATAACATATGAGGGTGTAATTGGAAACTCCAATGTGGTGAGACACACCAAGCTTAGGTGGCCCGTCGGACATGGGAGACGGACAAGAGGACATGTTTTAAAAGTTTCTAGTAAGCTGAAAGAAAACCTACTCTGAACATGATAGAAAATAAAAAAATAAAATTAAAAAAATAAAAAAAAAAAAGCGCTCGTCAGGGCGTCTTTACAAAATGAACCGTCATCTGTTAAATCTAAACTAACCCATCGCTGCCCTACCACTAATAAAGGAAAACACAAAGAAACAAATTCTAACTCAGCAAACAGATTACTCCCCTTTTGGAATATCAGTATTGGCTGATTATCTGACCCCTATAGAGTTTCCTTCAGCTCCAGGCTTCGTGGATTTTAGCCGACAACCAAAATCCAGATAACTAACTAAATAAATAAATAAATAAATAAATAAATAAATGTACCTTTGTTTCGAATACCACAATGTCCTCATCGAGTAATCCAAAAATTTGCCAGTTCATCCCATCTCCTGGGATGCATTCTTGTAACCAGAGTAGGTCGATATTTACAAGGGAACCAACAAAGTTCACTCTCAGTGGCTCCGGGATTGCTCCAACATGTAGTCTCAGATGGTGCCTGGACCTGCTCATTCAGCCCCTTTGGGTTTGATTTGTGTTCCCAGCCCCGGGTGGGCTATGGTTTTGCCACCTTTCCGTAACGGTTGTAGCCTAGGGTATGCCAGTCCCGGTTTAGGCTACAAGCTTGGTTAGTCCTATTTATTGCAGCTATTAACTTACCCCCCCAACTCCAGGGGGGCTTCACTTTCTCGGCTCCAGGTGGGCTACAGGCTTGCTTTGCCTGTATTACAGCAGCTTTATCCCCCACTTCCTGGGTCTTCAGGGTCTTTACCAAGGGTGGGCTATTACAGTTCGCTCATCCCCTCGCGGGAGGTTTACTTTCTCAGCCTCTGTTAGGATATTCAATGCAGTTCTTTTACACTCTCGCTGTGTCTTCACTTTCTGCGGCCCAGGTGGGCTAGAGGCTTGTTCCGTCCAGATTACTACAGCTCTTCACCCGCTTGCAGGGTCTTCATTTTCGCAGCCCCCATTGGGCAATGGGCTCATTCGGCCCGTTTGGCGTGCGTCACAGCCCTCCAGCCAGTCCCCCTCTGTAACTGCATTCCTTCACTTTCGCAGCGGGACTCAGCTCTGGCGGGTCCTCACCTTTGAGTCCTCTTGTCTGCGTGGTTGGTTCTGCGGCTCTTCTGCCTCCAGTTTGGGACTTCGGCATCTGGGCGACGAGACAACTGTTTTTCTTGTAGCTTGGAGGCACTCTTCCTGCCTCAGCGACTCCTGCCTGGTTGGGATCTCCATCCTCGAAGCATCCTAGTTTCTTGTAGAGCCTTCGCTCTCCACCCACCACGTCCTCTGTGTGGCTCTCCTTCCTTCATCGAAGGGACTGCCACTGAATCTCAGCACGGACTGCTGTTCTGTGTTCTCTGCCAGATTCTCACTCCTCTGGCTGGTTTCCCGCTGGTCTTAAATTCCTATCTACAGAGGAGGCAAGAATTCCATTGGTCAGCCATCTACATTAAAAAATGTCCCCTACATTATTAAAAGGTTCACTTTCGATACAACTAACAAACATTGGGATCTTTTTAAAAGAGGGGGTATGGGGGGTGGGGGGGTTGGATGGAACCCTGACTTAGACATTCCTGGTGCTGCATGCGGTGTCTAACGACCCCCCTTCCCCACAGCTATCTCAGCTCAATTCAGATAGGGGTTCTAGCACCCTTCTTATGCGACGGAAGGAGCAATTGACCACTGGACTGACTACAAGGACGACGTCTCTCCCAGGCCAGGCCAGGCCAGGCCGATCTGTGCTCTTGCTACAATTATTAGATTTGTGGGCCTCAAGGCGGGGTTCCCTTTCCCTCCTTCACGGTCACAGCATTATTAGAACCTGACAGATAACTTACGGGATCAGCAATAGTCCATCGTCATTTGTCAGGACGTATCCTAATCCACACGCACGTGAGAAGAGGGGCAAAAGAACAAATAACAGTGCTTCTGATAAGCTGTTCTCAAAATACTCAGTGCCAGTAAATTACCAGAGCCAAGAACGACCAGTGTAGTATATAAAATAAGCATTTTATTTTCAATCACAAAGGTCCCTCGGTTTGTTGTGGCTAAATCAACATAAGGTTCCAACGCATTTATCATTTTCAACATTATGATTGTCACAGTTAAAACCTCTACATGAGATGAGCATCAAGTCACTTCACTTAAGTAAACCAACTGGCATCAATTCTCCTAACATGGGAATCAATTAATATTCTGAATACAAAAAGCCTATTCTATCTTTTCTCTAAGGAAATTCTAAAACAAACCAAAAGCTTAATTCAATGAAGCAATATTGGAAAGTATTGATGCAAAGCACAAAGCCACAGGACCACAATTGCACACTAGCCAGTCATCAAAACCCAGTGCATTTCAAAGCATAAATCAAACATGGCTTAAGGTGAGGCCAGATCCCACACCCCTCCCTTAATATCCGGCACTGCATCAGCATTAGTAGCCCTGTTCTATGGGCCAGCAGCCTATTTATAATGTTTCTCAATTGGGGCTCCCCCTTACCATAAGTGCTGTGTCTGTTAAAGCGATTCTCTTAGCTTCTGGCTTTCTGAATGGGAGTACCTGCCTTTCTAAAAGGATAATTGTAAACAATATTGGTTGGTACCACCCCCAAACACTCCGTCGAATTATCAGAAGCTTCTTCAAGCTGAATTATCATTAACAGCTCCAAGAGGATTTATCTAACATGCCAGGAATGTCCTTCCCTCAAGGCTTCAATGTCACGAGAGGCTTTTTCTTAGCTCCCAAGCGAGATGCTGTCTATTTTGCTAAATAGAAAATCGAGTGGATTTGGTTCCACTGCTTACTCATACTTATATATTTGCCTAGGTATGAAAGTAATGAGTGTTCAAAACTACATTACATATGTAGGCATGTATAATATGTTATGGTCAAGCTGCTTAGCGTCTTGCTATGCGGAATGGTTACATAAATGAATGAAAGTTAACTCAAAACACACTTCTCATTATGTGTCTGAGACATTGGGCCTCATTACGAGGTTGCCGGTCCGGTAACAACGGTACTAGAATGCTTGCCAGTACCGTGGTTACTGGACCGGCAAACTCCGAGTTGTGCCGCGGGTGCCTTTCATTCCACCAGGTCTGCCCTGGCGCAATGAAAGGCACCCGCGAGCACAGCATGCCCGTAGCACTGGCACCGTTATGAAGGCTGCCGGTGCTACAGGCATCCCCATTCAGCCCTATGGGGCTGAAATGGGAATTGGGGGGGGGGGGGGGGAGGGAGGAAGGGGTGGAGAAATCTACCGGCACCCACGAAAGAGCAATTACCGGGTCCAGCAGGGTCAGAATACCCCGGCAATTACCCATTCACGGGTGCCGGACTTATGCCGGTATGGAGGTAGCCTTGCCGCTCTTACCGGCAAGGCTACCTCCAACCTCGTAATGAGGCCCATTATCACTCCTTTGCTATGGAGCTGCTTTTTCCCAGAAGTCCAATATAGGCCTCTAGGGGCCCATTTCAGCACTAAAGCACTTACGTTTGCAGTGTTCACCACTACAGTTGCTGGTTTAAGTGAATAGCAGGCTCACCCATGCAGGGAGAGCAATGCTGCAACGTTTGTTACATTGAATCTGCCTCTATTGTCCCACAAAATGATTGGATGATGTCCACGTTTATTACCATGCCGGAAACGTGCCAGCAGGCGAAGCTGGTGGGCCACACTTAAGGCCCACACTTAAGACCAATTCCTGTCTGGCCCGAAAAGGCCCATCAGCCTATGACACAATAAGGTCCGCGCTTCCCTACAGTACACTATACACTGCCACCCAGTTTCTGCCTTCTCTCATCCACCACTATTCAGAAGTGAAACCCACTGTATTCCTCCCAAACCTTTTATACCCTCAGGAGATTATCAATGCAGTTCTGCTCTGTTACGCAGTCCTGCTAATGAGCATGCTACCATGTGCCCTATACGACAACTGTCCCATTCATTGGAGTCCATAGACTTCTTCACCTCAGGGAATGAACACTACCCTCACAACTCAAGTCTCACTGACCACACCCGTCAGAAACACCCGCCTTAGAAAACCTTTATACTATGGGGAAAATGTTGCCCAGTAGATTGAAGTTAAAACCAATAATGGCAACTAGACACATTTTATGGATGTGGTTTGGAGAGAACAATCAAACGTATGGATTCAGTGACGATGCTTCACTCTGGCATAAAGAGGTACTACAGCTTAACAATAGATGCCTGAATTGGCAGAGTTGGGTCAAGGAGGGTATTTTGACTCTTGGTGATATATTAGATGGAGATCGTCTTTTGACATTTTAGGAAATAAGAGAAAATATGATCTGGATACAAGAGAAAGAAGAAAATATGTTGAATTAATCTCATTGATTAACCTGAGGAAAAGTATGGTTAATGATTCCTTGAGGGTCAGCCCTGTCCTGTGTCAACTGATTACAGTACAGGAATATACTGTGCGTAAATACGTGAACTTTATGCAATTGGAAAACAAACATGTTGTGGCATGGGAAAAAACTTAGAACTGCATGGTCAGTTGATATGAATATTGACTTCACAGATAAAGATTGGAAAGGTATATTTAGGGTGAGTGCCAATGTGGGAATAGACTTGAACTTGCCTATGATCAGACAGAAAATTATAGGCAGGGTCTACTGGACACTGGTTAAAATGTATAAACTGAAACTACAAACAGATGATTTATGCTGGGGGTGTCACGACCCTCGCCCAAAACCCCCTCTGGCAAACCAATTGGCCAGGTGGAGTCAGGACTCGGGCCTCTAGAGCCTGGCATCCTCTTCAAAAGCCTATGGCGCCAGGCTCATACACCATGAAAAACAATGTGCTTGGGAACTACTTTATTGTATTGTCAGCCAAATGGAGGCATCCACATAGCTTGGTTCCTAAGAACCAAGCTATGCGGTCTAGTGTTTTGGGGGTGGTAGCCTAGGGACTACTTTACCTGGAATATTTTGTTGGGGCTATTTAAACCACACCCGAGCAAGACAACACACTTTGCGTTACTTTGCAGCTTGCAACGTGACGCTCACCGTGTCCAGCTATTCCCTCGAACCTCGGAGAAGCAGAACCTGCAAGGAGACAAAAGGATCATTATTAGTAGCAGCATCTTACCTGCATTCTTCATCTTTAAACACTCGCAGCTACTGAGAACAGCTTCCTCGAATCTGCACGTCTCCCGGACAGAACGACCTGAAAGAGGAAGATAGAGGTAACATTAAAGAAAGCAGTAGAGACATTTACAAATTACGAACTGCTCAAAAGGCTTACCTGGCTGGTCGCCTCTCGGCTGGCACCACTCCGGACATTCCACTTGCGCTGAACACCACTGCGACTTACAAGGAAGGAAAACACAGGTTAGCAAAGGCAAGACTTCGCAGCGCTGGGCATAGCGCTTACTTACCGCATCATAGCGCTCTTAATGCGCCATCATTTACCAGCGGGGCTCAACCAAGCCAGTTAGCCGCGCTGAAGCTCTGCATACCTAAGGGAGAAAAAAAAGAGACATTTTAAACAAAGAAAGGCATGCAGGATAGCAACAAAACTAAAGAACAGCAATAAGACCTGCGTGATCAATATCAAACGAGGCGGCGCCAGTGAAGTAACTGGACCGCACTCGCCCATGAAAGACAACGCGCCCCTGCAAAGAAGGCAGGACTGAAAGCACGCCTAATTCTACCACAAGGTGAGGGGAGGGCGCCGGAGGGACTGAAATCATATGGGGGTGAAGGGAGGATACTTACCTCAGTCGGTCAGTCTTGAACCCAGTCCTCCTGTATTTTCAGGCAGAACCTTCCTGCAGACCACATCAGGGCAAAGCTGAGAAGCATACCAGGGCGCTAACCCAGCTGGGTGGCGTCCCTGTTGATACCAGGTGAGCGTAACAGGGGGTGTGGAAATGAAAAGGGGTACCCTCTTGCACCTCCTCTGGAACTGCTCAAGAGTTCAGAGTTTCTGGAAAGAGGTGGTTGATAGAGCTGAAATGATTTTAAATATAGTTTTGCAGAGATCAGCGGAAAATATAATCTTACTCCTACACCGGGATAGATGTAAAAGCTCTATGCAATACAATAATTGGATAGATAAGGCTATGTTGATGGCAATGAGACTGATCCTCCGGGTCTGGAAAACTAGGAAGAAGATTTCTGTGTAAGACTGGATAGTTGATTTGCAAACTTTAATCAAATTATGAAAACTCTCATTCAAGGCAAAAGAAAAAGAAAAAAAGAGTACACTCTAATTCGGGGACCATTCAGGATAATAATGAGGAGTGGGCTACTTTCTCCTCTCCCTCTCCCCCTCTTCTCTTTCTACTTCTTCTTCTCCTTCTTTGTCCTCTTTATTGGGTGGTTTCATTTGGTGATGTCTGAGAGATGTTATGTATGTGTCTGTGTCCTAAAATAAATTGTGTTTTTATCTTTTGTAATTTACTCTTTTACTGCATACATAAATTGAACGTTTCTTAGTATGTCTGGGTGGGGGGATTTGATTGTGACGTTTATCTATTGATATGCAACTAACAATATGTTTCTGAATTGTTCATTTATGGTTTTGCTAGACACCTCTGTATTGTACTGTTATGAAAGTTGTTGACATACTAATAAAAAGAGGTTTAGAAAAGAAAAAAAAAAAAAAAAAAGGAGGAAACACCTGCCTCAGAAGCCGTACACTGAACACACATTACCTCGGCACAGACTGTACTTTAAATTGATACGCAGCCTTGAGTGAGACAATAAAAAGCAGTCACAGCCATTCCAGCTGCCTTGTGGTTAGCTAGTCGATGCTCCCTCTGGTAAGCCTTGCTAGCGTAACAATTGAGTTAATCATGCCAGCCAATACACACCCTACAACAGCCGCCAAAATGGCCCGCTATGCACTGTGAATCGACCATGTTACAGCCATTCTCTCACAACCGCAAATAAGCTGCTTCTAAGTCCTCCTCACCATGCCCGCGCACCAGATTGAATAACCCCCTGCCCTAGGAAGCCTTGTGCTCCCGATACTAACCTTGATAAGTTTGTCACCAGCCTTTCAATCACCCTCTCACTTCAACCCAAGCCAGGCACCATCATAGGCAACATACCCCAATTGCCTCCTGCTCTAGGTAATTTGGCAGAACACACCTTCACCGGTCTCCTACCCGCCCACTCACATTAAAGCCCAAAATGGACTGGATCCCCAGACGCCCCTTCCCCTCCATCAGCGCCAGTCCTGACCCATACTACCAATACCCCATCCTGCTCACCATATTCTAAAGCAGCTACCTCAAACCAACAAGAGCACCTGGATGCCTCAGAGTCGTACCATTCCAATGGCACGTCTACACAAAGCAGCCTTATTACCATCTCCAAACCCAACTTATTTACTACTCAACTGTGCACTACTCAAGCCCATTCCTTCGGCATCCACAACCTCATCAAGGCCAATAACCTTGATATGCTAGGCATCTCTGAAACTTGGCTCCACTCGACCTCTGGGCCTACATTGTCAATTGCCATTCCCCCAAACTATACCATTTTCCGCTGTGACAGATTTGACGCCAGAGGTGGAGGGGGGGGGGGGTTGTCACTCCGATAGCAAGAGACACCCTCTCTATCATACAAATTAGCACTATGCAGCCGGAAAACAGCGACTTAGCCTCCCTCAAACTACCCCTATCCCACACAGACACCATTACCATGCATGTCATTCATCGTCCACCAGGCCATCTGGACTCATTCGAGGAGAACATCCTCCACCTGCTTAGTACCAATAACACGCCTACCTTTAAAACAATCCTCCTTGGCGATCTTAAACTATGATCCTGACAACACCAATGCTGCTTCTGTAGTCAACTCTCCAAGCTTCAAACAGTGCAGCAAAGCACCCACCCACTCACTTAAAAAGGCCCCACCCTGGACAAGTCAGCACCTAACTTCCGCTGCAAACTTCTAGCCAGAGGCATCGAGCTGGGTCGCCTCATTCCTGAGACACAAAACCATCAGTCTTTGCCGATAATGCAAGCGTCCCTCTTGCACCCATCTCCTGCGTCTTCCCAACACTAACATTTTCACAAAACCACTTTTCGGCCTCCCAGACTCAATTGGTATTTTCTACACCAACAATACCCAGATCCTCCTTCCCCTCTCTGGCAACTAAGACTAAGAGAAGCTATACTCCGTCTATGAGACCATCCAAACGTGGATGGCCTCTAACTTGCTCTGTCTTAACGATGAAAAAACAGCGATCCTAATCATCGGCCTGTCGACAGTGCTTAATCTCAACCATCAATAGATCTCCTTCACCATCGACAGAATCCCCATGCCGGTCTCCCAGTCAGTAAAAACCCTGGGAGTCTACCTAGACGCCTCCCTCTCTCTTACACGCCAAGTCAATACTATCTCCTTCTGCAGCCCATACCATCAAACTCACAAATGCCTGCAGACCCTTTCTGTATGCTGTGACAGTTGCCTTACCATTGCCTGTGCCGTCATAGGCGCAAGACTAGACTACTAGAACACCTTGTTCGCTGGCACCGCCAAGCATAATATTCACAAGCTGTAAGTAATCTAGAATAATGCTCTCTGTTGGACTCTGAACATTCCTAAACGAGATCACATCACCACTGCTACAAAAAAGGCCCATTGGCTCCCTATACAAGAACAAATCACATTCAAAATGCTGTCAATCACCAATAGGTGCCTCTCTAAGACTGTCCCCCCACCTTGCCAAGGAATTGGCGAGAGCGATATCAACAAGACCGACCACAACTGCCTATGCCAACAGGCTCATCCTGCATAAATTCAGACTGGCCAGAGCGGTTGGATCGAGATTCCAAGGCTTCTCTGTGAAACTATGGAATGCACTACCCCCTACACTGAGAACTGAACAATCATACTGGATCTTCTGTAAATTACTGAAAATGTGTCTCTTCACGAAGAGCAAATGACACCTTTCCTTCAGCCATGTAACCTTGTAACCTCTGAACACTGTCCTGTAACCTTTGCTCTGCAACTGTGCCATGGGTTTAGTGCATGATACGTAAAAACAAATAAAGTGTTGCAGTCTATACTTAAACATAATCTAATATATCCTAACAGAATATAATATAGGAATCCATTTGCTTATCCCCTTCAAGTCACTTTATTCTATTCAACATAATGCTAAAATACTTCTATAATGAGGGGGAAATTCTGAAATGAAAATGGTGTCTTACATGTTACTCTTACCCACCTGGGGCAGAATGGGTAAAATCCTAGGACACTGGTCCCTAAAGGGGACGAACCCCCTAGGGAGCGGATTGTGTGGTGGGTTTACCTCCCTAATTCCAAAGGGGGTTGCTCCCCCTTCAGGAGAAGGGACGGAATTCTTGGATTCGTCACACCTTTCAGCCCAATCCGCCAGCCCCAGGCCCCGCATTCCACCGCCTACAACCCATGCTCCCTCCCGCTTCCTGGTGCTTTCCATTCCCGCCTCTGTGCCCTGATTGATCCCTAGTCCTGGAGTGCTAACCCAGGTCACCGCCACAACATCCGTGTTCTCCTTTGTCCTGCTGCACTCTCCAGGTGAGTTTGCCCAATCTGTGCTCGAATTTAATTTGATTTTGGGTGCCCCTGCACCAAAAGCCCAATCCGCCAGCCCCAGGCCCCGCATTCCACTGCCTACAACCCGCGCTCCCTCCCGCTTCCTGGTGCTCTCCATTCCCGCCTCCCGACCCGCCTCTGTACCCTGATTGGTCCAAACAAAAGATCAGCATTCATTGCCAGTCCTCCCTGGGCTGCCTCTGCCCGGCAGCCCCACCGGCTAAGGACCCAAGGCAAAGGACGGCTCCTACAGCGACGGATCCAGGTCGTATCTGCAGGTATCCGCAGGAGAAGCAAGAAGCCAACAATAAGTAAGTGTGGGAAGGGCAGGGCCAGAAGCAATCACTTCACGCCATACTACCCAACCACGCATCTAACAAAGCATCACCACTGCAAACTCTTATGTCTGTAACATATTTTGCAATTGGAATCTCTGTCCTATACATGTAAGAGTTGCATTTAGAAGTGTGCCCAATAGCCTCTCTGTGAAAGTTGAATTTAGGAAAGTGTTCTGTGAAAGTCGCTTTTAGAAGTGCTCCGAATAACCTCTATGTGAAAATTGCATTTAGAAGTGTTCCCAATAGCCACTCTGTGAAAGTTGAATTTAGAAGTGCGCCAAATAGCCTCTATGTGAAAATTGCATTTAGAAGTGTTCCCAATAGCCACTCTGTGAAAGTCGCTTTTAGAAATATTCCGAATAGCCTCTCTGTGAATTTAGAAGTGCGCCCAATAGCCTCTCTGTGAAAGCTGCATTTAGAAGTGTTCCCAATACCCACTCTGAAAGTCGCATTTAGAAGTGTGCCCAATATCCTCTCTGCGAAAGTTGCATTTAGAAGTGTTCCCAATAGCCTCTCTAGGAAAGTTGCATTTAGAAGTGTTCCCATTAGCCTCTCTGTGAATTTAGAAGTGCGCCTCTCTGAAAAGTTAAATTTAGAAGTGTTCCCAAAAGCCACCCTGAAAGTGGAATTTAGAAGGGTGCCCAATAGCCTCTCTGTAAAAGTGGCATTTAGGAAAGTGTTCTGTGAAAGTTGCATTTAGAAGTGTTCCCAATAGCCTCTCTAGGAAAGTTGCATTTTAGAAGTGTTCCCAGTAGCCGCTCTGTGAATCTAGAAGTGCTCCCAATAGCCACTCTGAAAAGTTGAATTTAGAAGTGTGCCCAACAACCTCTCTGTGAAAAGCCGAATTTAGAAATGTGTGCAATAGCTGCGTCTGAAGGTTGAATTTAATTGTGGGCCCAATAAACTCTCTGTGAAAACTGAATTAGAAGGGGGGCGCTGTTGAGCAGCCGTCAAAATGGCTGCCTAGCTGTTTAGCTCCGTGCACAGCTGCTTTTCATCCGAGGACATCTGCGGGCTGAAGTGTCTTTGCGCCTATCTGGTCGATCCCCTGTCCTTCCCATAACTGGGGCTACGTGTCACCGCGATCCTGTCTCGGATCGGACCCTGGGAGCCAGAGATCTCCGTGAGCAGGATCCTCGAGGCTGCCGTGGCGCTCGGCGGCCCAACGTGACATTTTCCTCGGCTTGCGCCGCCCCACTGCTGTCTCCCCTGCCGCATCCCTCTACTGGACTGCCTACTGTGGCGCGTATCGCGGGTGCTCTGTGGTCCACGCTGGGAGCGCCGTGGGCTGGGCTGCACCCTTCGCTGACCCGGCATCCGCAACTTGGGCCGCGCCCTGCACCGGCCCGACCTGGACTGTTCCCCCGCGCTGCTGCCGGGGTCCTCTGGCCTTGTTGTGACCGGTCTTGCCGGCCGGAGAGCCCGATATCGGGGGGGGTCCCTGGTCCGCCCCTCGCCCGCGCATCTCGGCACCCGGGCAGTGCGTCCCTCCTAGAGGAGCTGTGCCTGTCGCTTGGCTTGGCTGCCGCACTCGGCGGCCTTTGGCCTGGAACCCACCTTGGAGGCGCCGCGGGCTGGACTCCCGCTGGCCTGGCATCTGCGGCCTGGGCTGCGGCCTGCATCTTCCCGCTCCGGCTCGTCCCCCTGCACTGCTGCCGAGACCGGACCTGCCTCTGGCAGCGCCTGCAACCGGGGAGCCCGTGTCAGCTCCGCATCCGTGCCGCCCGGCTTCTGGTGGTGCACCTTCTCCAGAGGAGCTGCGCCCATTTCCTGACTGGATCCTCGTGGGCTGTATCTCAGGTGGGGAGCTGCTGGGGCTGCTGCGCGCCGGAACTGCATTGACCCCGTTTCTTCGACTGCAGGCCATCCCCGGCCTGGGCCTCTCCCCCGCGCTGCGCAGCCCCGGCTGGCTCCCGTGCCGCATTGACTGGTCTCTGGGCCCATACCCTGCTGCGTTGTTGCTGTTCCGCATCCCGGCGGACCCGGATTGCCCCGCTGCCACCTTGCTCCAGGCTTAATGGACCCTAGATTGATGCCGTGGCTCACACCTGCACAATCTCCAGTGTGCCCGCCTTGAGCGGGGGGGGGGCCCTGCAGCGACGCTCTCTACCTGTCGCCGCACCACCTGCCAGCTCAACACTACTACTATGGCACAGCTTTTCGTCTTTACTGGTCATTGCCTTCACTGCCCCATGCAATATTCGCCTGTGCACTAATGCCCACGCTCCTGCTGTTCGTTCTTCCTGTGGTGCTTACTCGGGGTCTGTTCTGGACACCGTCCTCATCCTCTAGGGCGGTGGGGTTGCACTATCCCTGCAGCTACTCTATACTTCCCTGACGCTATTGTTCCTGCCGCCTCTGCTAGGATTTGTCTGGGCGATTCGGATCGGCGGGCTGGCCCACTGACCTTTGACTGCGGGACTTGCGGTGGGGCCTCTCCTGCACCTCCACACCGTGTGGCCTCCTGCCTCAACGCCCTTACTCAGGTCTCCACTCTGGCCACTCAGTGCCCCCACTACATTATTTACGATGTCTAACAGATCTAGGAATACCAATAAAACCGGGGCCATGGACAAATTTGCTAAAGCCACCCCGAGGTCCGACTCGGCCCACACATCAAGCGATCCAGCCGACGACCCGCCTTGCGCCGAGGCACCTGCCACTGACCTCACAGCGATAATGGAATCCATGGCTAGAAACTTTGCAGCCTTCCACGAAAAGCTCGATGACATTAATGCCAATGTAGCATCGCTCAGAGCCAAACTGGATCAGCAGGGGGTTCGAATCACGGAGGCTGAAAACAGGATTGGAACCAATGAAGATAATATATCTACACTCCAGGGCACTGTGTCCACTCTGGTCTCAGATATGAAGGCGGTCAAGGCCAAATGTGATGACCTCGTATCTAGGTCGCGTAGAAACAACATACGCATCGTTGGTGTCCCTGAAAATGCGCTGAAGGGTCGACTGGAATTGGCGGTCGAGGATCTCTTGAAGGACCTATTGGGCAATCCAGACATGTCTCCCTTCTTCACCATTGAGAGGGCCCATAGGGCACTGTCACCGCGGCCTAAACCTGGTGACTTTCCGAGGCCCATCATTGCCAAGGTTTTGAGCTTCAAAGACCGCGACCAAATTCTCCGCCTCGCACGGGAAAGGGGCGAGTTACGAATGGACTCGCAGGTGATCAGGATTTTCCCCGACTTTTCCACCGGAGTTCAGCAGGAACGTCGCCAGTTCGTTGGAGTGAAGAAACTCCTTAGGGAGAGGAACATCCCCTACGCCATACTCTTCCCTGCACGCTTGAAGTTCACGTTCAACAACAAACTATACTTTTTCACGGTGCCATCTGAGGCGGTTAAATTCATCGAGGCACATGTTCCTCTCCACCCTCTTGCTGATGACTATGAATAATGAGTGAATCCTATGCTTGCTCTGCGCTGCCTTGATACTATGCCTATATGTAGATCGAGCCCTACCACTCTTTGTTCACATCCATGGGCGACCACACCTCTGCATTCACCTGGATACAATGCTCTCCTACGCAGGTTTAATTTCCGCTCTGTATACCCGCTCGACGGGGAGCAACTGTCATCCCGTCCAGTTTATTCTCCCACACTTACTTCTGTTGTTCTCTGACATGCAGAGCTCCCTTGTTCTGGCTGCAACGCTTTGCCCCCTATTCACGAACACTGGGACATGTTTTGTCTCACTGTTCCGCTTGGTTTGGGTTGCTGGATCTCTGTGGTACGTGTGTTGTTCGCTGTGCCCCATTGTGTAGGACTGGGGTATTCACAATATGACCGCTAACAATGTTCGTTTTGTAACGGAACCAGCTGGTTCCAAGCGTGCTTCTGCACGGCAACGGCTCACCCCACTGCGATTGCACTGTTCTTGGATTTGTGGGTCAGCCCCTGTTGGGCTTTTGTGCAGTCTGGGCCACGTTGGGGCCGGCCCAGCTCTGTACAGTTGAGGGTGGGTGATGTTCACACTGCTGATTTTGGGTTAGTGGTGAGGGTGGCGGGTGGGAATGGGGTGTTTGGAAAAAATGGCATGCAAGGTCTCACGGCGCGCACTTTGGCAAAACATGAGCGCACTCCCGACTTTAACCCCGGGAATGCGCACTACTGCTGGATCTGGGATGTTCATTGATGCGAGTATACCGAGATTAGATATTTGCCACTGACATGTCTACCGTCATAATGTCCTGGAACATCCGCGGATTAAGCAATCACACTAAGGCCCGTAAGATCATGGCCTTTGCTAATAGGCATGGCTGCAAGGTACTACTCCTACAGGAGACACACTCCAATGCCCACATTCCGGGCACCATGGCCCCGTCGTGGGGTCCCGCTAGATTCTTTACTTCCTACTCCTCCCAATCCAGGGGAGTCCTCACAATGATCCACAAATCGATTAAATTTATTCTGCACAAAAGCTATATATGTCCTGAGGGTCGTTGTGTTATACTGCACTGCACGATGGTGAATAAAGAATACCTACTTGTTAACACGTACTGTCCCAACGTTGACTCTCCCGAGTTCTTCGATGCGGTAATTGCTATACTGTTGGGATATGTAGGAATCCAGATTATAGGGGGGGGGGGGCCTGAACCTCATCCTCGACACTGTCCTGGACAGGACCGGCACGTCCTCTCGAGCCCTAACCAGCGCCGCACACAGACTATGTGGCCATATGCAGACGCTCAATGTTTGCGACGTCTGGAGGACACTACACCCCTTGTGCCGGGAGTACACTTATTACTCGTCCGTGCACGACAGCTCGTCTCGTATAGACCTGTTCTTCGTGTCAAATGAAACCATGGGCGGGGTAGAGGGGTCCTGGATCCTCCCCCGCACTCTGTCTGACAACGCTCCAATTATACTATCTGTGAAGCTGGGTATACCCATCCCGACACTCAGCACCTGGCGATTCAAATCGGAGGCCCTCAGGGATATTGTTTTTAGGGCCGATATGCTTGCAGACATTGTATCCTTATTTGACCACAACTCTCCTCAAGACACATCAGCTGCGGTCAGATGGGAGGCCTTTAAGGTATATATCAGGGGGATGTCCATCTCCCGAGAGGCTGGGGTACTGAAAGCAATCCGAGCTGGCCTCGGTCGTTCTGAAGCCAAATTGAAGCAGTTGGAGCAGCAATGCTCCACGGGTGCTGATCCCGCCATACTTGTCAAAATTAGCGAGGAACTGCAGGCCTACAATGCGCTCGCTACCAACGAAGTCCAGTACTTCAGCCGCCCACAGGCCGCCAGGAAATACGGCGAGGGTGACAGACCGGGGAAGACATTGGCAAACGTGGTGAGGGGAATTTGGCTGAGCTCAGATCACCTCCATCAAAGATGTATCTGGCAACGTACAATGGGCTGACCAACAGATCTTGGAGGTATTTACTGAGTTCTACAGGTCCCTCTACTCCCAACCTGCCGAACACTCCGAACGACACATGTGCGAGTTGCTTGCTCAGATCCCTACCACCGAAATATCCCCTGCTGCCCGCGACCAGCTGGACTCCCCGGTAACACTGGATGAGATAGTGACGGCCATCTCGAACCTGCCCAAAGGCAAGGCGCCGGGTCCAGATG
Source organism: Ambystoma mexicanum (assembly GCF_040938575.1). Lineage (NCBI taxonomy): Eukaryota > Metazoa > Chordata > Amphibia > Caudata > Ambystomatidae > Ambystoma > Ambystoma mexicanum. The sequence continues at coordinate 838,791,928 of NC_090934.1, read as the reverse complement.
GCCTTACGGCTGAGTTTTATCAAGAACATGTGGCCATACTGGCTCCCAAATTACTCGAGGTCTGGGATGAAGCAATCCGCTTCTCCATCCTCCCCCCGTCCATGCGTGAAGCTGTCATCACGGTACTACTCAAATCTGGCAAGCCGGACGAGTGTGGGTCCTATAGGCCTCTTTCCCTCATGAACCTGGACACGAAAATCATTGCTAAGATCATAGCTAACCGCTTTCTCCCCATTATGCCATATCTGGTCCATGAGGATCAAGCGGGCTTCGTCCCCGGCAGGTCCACCTCCCATAATATAAGGAGATTGTTCAATGTTATGTCCCGTATAGATCAAGACGCCCAGGCCGTGGCGGTCACTCAGAAGGCCTTTGACATGGTCTCTTGGAACTACATGTGGCTGGTGCTTGAGACAATGGGCGTTGGCCCAAACATGATCGGGTTCATTAAACTACTTTACGCCTCCCTTGTGGCTCGGGTTAGGGCTAATTCATTGACATCTGACCCTTTCACACTCTTCAGGGGTACCCAGCAGGGCTGCCCCTTCTCCCCGATACTCTTCGCTCTCGCAATTGAGCCGATGGCAGATTATGTCCGTGCTCATCATGCCCGCAAGGGAATACGGTTGAAGGATGACCCCGAAATCATATCTTTATATGCGGATGACGTGCTATTATACATTAGAGAGCCCACAACCCACATTGACCCCATACTGAGGGACATCACCCGCATCGGCACCTACTCTGGCTTCACGATCAATTATTCAAAGTCAGAGATCTTCCCGCTCACTAAATCTACCCAACAACCCACCACTGAGTACCCCCTTCGCTGGTCCCCGAACGGTGTCAGATACCTGGGTGTGCAGATATCCTTAATTAAATCCAATTTGCTAGCCAACAATTACTCTACCGTGGCACAAACGGTTGAGGCCAAGATGTCAAGATGGCGCTCGCTCCCATTATCCATGGCTGGTCGGCTCTCTCTCATTAAAATGATCCTGCTCCCCAAGCTTCTTTACACTTTCAGCAACGTTCCCGTATGGCCTGGGAAGGGTTACTTCGCTAAACTGCATATACTATGCGCACAGTTCCTATGGCACTCCGGTGCAGTGCGTAAGAAGTGGACCGACATGGCGCTCCCTTATAAACAAGGGGGCTCACTGCTCCGGATCTGTTATTCTACTGGACTGCGGCCCAGGCTCAACATGCCACTCACTGGTACCTGTGCTCCCCAACGCGCCCGCATGTCAAGTTAGAGCGACTTGCGGCCGCTGGCACCAACATGATGTCCCTTATACTACATCGTCATTAAACACCTGACTCACCTATTGACCCCGTTGGTGCGACCATTCATGCCTGGAAACGCTTGCTGTATCCGACGGCCAAATCCCTCCCTTACTATAAATGGCTCCCGGTGTGGCGCCTGCCTGGTCTGGAACCCACACATGATAATGCCTTAGCCCAACTGTGGGGAACTCTGGGGTATCAAGCACTGTCCGAATTCTACCCAGAAGGTAGGTTCATTGACCCCCAAACATGGAAACAAGGGCACACCAGATCCGCCTTGGAGACCCTCCGATACTATAGACTACGGGCAGCGTTCCGTACTACATGGCCCGCATTTCCTGATGAGCCCCCGGATAACCCGGCGATCGCATACATTGCCAACTCAGGCGGCGCCCGCGGTGTCGTCTCTTCACTATATAAGATCCTTCAGGAGTCCATCACAGTCCCAGTGCTTAGGGCGCGCAACGATTGGGCGAATGAATTGGGCCTGGAGTTATCTGATGGCGCCTGGGGCGCAATGTGCCTACACACAAAAAGAGTCTCCTTCAATTTCCGTCACCGCGCCATGCAGTACAAACTTCTCAATAGGCTCTACTATACTCCACACAGGACCTCGACATTCACCCGCACCGCGGCGGCCCTGTGTCCTCGCTGTGGAGCTGAGGAAGCTGATCACCTGCATATGTTTTTGACCTGCAGGGAGCTATCTGGGTTTTGGGAATGCATCTTGAAAACACTCTCTGACATAACTGAAACTGTGGTTGATCCTGACCCCCTGTCGGTTCTGTTCGGGGTCTGGAAAACCGATGAAACCAGACGCCTAGCTAAATTCCTAAATATAAGCTGTATGATTGCCAAAAAGTGTATACTCCAGAGCTGGAAAAGCCCCTCTCCCCCGGTCTTTCAGAAATGCTTGCGCTTACTCACCTGGTCACGGAATTGCGAGGAAGAATACTTGTCTATGCTCCCCGCCCAATCTCGCCCCAGGAGCATTTGGGCTGAATTTAATGCTTACCTTAGCATCCAAAGCGATGGCACTCCCGAATCTGGTCTGCCCCCTGCCCCGCCGGGCTCTGATCCCACTGCGTGAGGCCCTATTTTTTTTGCTCCTTTTAAGGTACCGTTCAGTTGTCAATGCTGTGATTGCTGTATCCTTTTTGGTGTGCTGCTCTATGATGTAACTGCTATGTATTTGTTGCCTTATGTGTGTGCCATGTGTACCTCTGCCGTCCAAAAATAAAAGTTAAAAAAAAAAAAGAAAACTGAATTAGAAGTGTGCCAAACAGCTTCCATGTAAAAGTTGAATGTACAAGTGTGTCCAGTAGACTCTCTGCAAAAGTGGAATCTAGAAGTGTGCCGAATATCTTTATAGTATAATACCATGCTGGACCGAACTGACTAATCTCCCTAATAACCACCCTGTGCAAAACCGATTAAGATGCATGCCCAATACCCTCCCTGTATAAAGCTGAAAAACAAAAAAAGTGCACCTATTAGCGTGCCTTAATCAAACTCGCTAGTATCACTTAGCCTCTCCGCACTTAGTCCAAAGTTAAAGTGTACATGACACCAGTGAGGTTAAGAAGAGTACCTAAATATCCTAATTATTAGTATTCCTATCTGTGTAAGGTAGAATTTAGAACTGTGCCCAATAATCTAATATCCCCACTATACAAAATGGAATCTAGAGATAGTCTTAATATCATCTCTATGTACAGATGAACTTAGAAGTGCACCTAACTAATAACTAGTAGCATAATATCATCTGTGTACAATTCAACCTAGAAGTGCACAGAATAGTCTAGTATCGTCTCTGTGCAATTGAACTTGAAGTGTGCCTAAAACCGTGCCCCACGGAACTTAGAGCTACAATTAGAAAGCCCTCCTAAAATCCACCTAAAAGCGCGTACCAAGCATGAGTGCACCCACTTCACCAGAGTTCATCGCAAATGACCACCGTGGACCGGCCCTACTTCCCGATCTGCCTTCCCTCCCGTCTCCCCCTTCCCAAACCACCCCCCCTCCTTCGCACTCCCTGCCATTCCCCTCTCCTGCCATTCCCCTCTCCAAACACCAAGCAAGAGGGGCATGATGGCGAGCCAATCACCCTAAGACCACTCCTCCCCTGAACACCACCACCGACCAGCCATCGTTAACCATGCCCGCTCCCGTCACTATCATACCTGGCACACCCCGCCCTGAAATCACCCACTCTTTGCCTTGTCCTCACACCCCTGCCACTTTCGACCCCGGTCCGCACCCTTTCCCCTCCCTAAAAAACGGCACGCCTAGCCCTTGCTAGAACCGAAGCTACATCCCTCTCCCCCTCTGAACCCCCCTACCCTCTCTCACACCCCAATAGCAAAAAGGAAACTAAAGAAGAAACATTCCTGGCCCCCCTCACTCTCTCAGCACTCTTCGCCTCACCTGTCTCGACCCACCACCTCATTCCCGCAATCACCTCCTTCCCCCGCGGCTTAACCCTTCCTGAAACCCCTCTCCCTTGATTTCTCATCAACTGCAACTGAAACTCCTAACCGCCCACACCCCTCCTTCAAATCCCCCGAATCATCCTAACACACCCAGCCACCCAACCCCGCCCGATTTTTTTTCTGCCCCCCCACTATTCCCATCGACCATCACCCACCCTACCCCCCTCTCTCCTCCACTCTCTCCACCACCACCCCCTCCAACTCCAGCACCGAGACCAACCTCGCCTGTCGATGTGAACTGCATCCTATTTAATGCCCGAACCGTAGCAAAAAAAAACAGACACTGCATCTTCGACCTCCTCGCCTCTGTCAAGCCAGACCTTGTTTTCATCACCGAAACTTGGTTCTCAGACGACTACGCCCCAATCGCTAATGAAGCCTCCCACCCCCCCCCCCCCCGACTACTCCCTTATCCAATAGCATTCGTCTTCAAGTCTCTCTTCCACGCCTCAATCATCGACAACCAACCTTCCATTCCTGCCTGCGAATCTCTCCTCGTTAAACTATCCATCTCCCCATCTCTCTCACACAGCTTCCTAATAATCTACAGGCCTCCTGGCTACGATGGACAATTCGCAAACAACCTCTGCGACTCTATCGCCACCCTTCAACTAAACCATCCCAACCTCACCCTTCTTGGAGACTTCAACATATAGCTCGACATCCCCACGAACCCTATGACACACTCTCTGGTTGACGGTTTAGATGCAATTAACCTCCAACCCCACATAAATGGCCCGACTCACTATAAAGGACACACTCTTGATGCCATCGTTACCTCCAACGCTCCAATTAATCTAAAACCACCCACCCCTATCATCTGGTCCGATCACTTTATTCTCTCATTCACCTTTCACTCACCAGACTCCCTTCCCGTTCTCGAATCTGAACCTCCGAATCTAGGCAAATGCTGGCAAAAAGTAATAATCACCCCGGACCTTGCCGAGGCACTCCTCCAGTCTCCACCACCTACCAACCCTCTCAAACAACTAACCCCTGACGCCTTTGACTCATGGCTCAACGCATCTCTGATGCGGCTCGCACCCCAGTGTAAACCATCAGCCCGCCGTGGCCTCTTCCCCAAATGGTTCACCCCTGAGTTGAAGATCACTAAACAACTATATAAATACCTAGAACGCAAATGGCAGAAAGACAAAACCCAGGAGAACAGTGCCACCTTGGCCCGTCACCTCTATCAGTACAAGGCCGAAATCCGGAAAGCAAAAAAAAAGCCCACTACAACTCACGAATCCTAAACTGCAAAAACCCAAGCAAAGAACTCCACAAAATCATCTCCGAATTCACCAATCCGGCCTGCACCACGACCGTCGCGACCCCCTCACAATCATTGTGCGACTCTTTTACACCACGGCTCTCGAAAGAACAAAAACCCTAACCACCAAACTGGCTCTTTTACATCCACCAGGCAATTCTCCGCCCAGCCCACCAGCTGCGACCTCTACGCAACCAACTTTCGAATCCTTTAGCCCAATATCACCAGAGCAATTTCTCAAACTTCTATCTGCCTGCAAACCATCTGCATCGCCGCTCGACCCTTGCCAAGCCACAACCCTCAAAGAAATTTCCGCATCCACCTGCGCAGGAGAACACGCAAAATCCATCATAAATGCCTCCCTCTGCTCTGGTATCTTTCCCGACACATTCAAAACGGTTCACGTCAAACCTCTAATAAAAAAAACCTTGCTCGACCCTCTGGAACCCAAAAACTATCGCACCATCTCAAACACCAGGTTCCTTGCCAAACTCATTGACCGAACCGCCTACTCCCAACTAAATGCCTTTGTCAAAGCCAACAATCTCCTAGACCCCGCCCAATCAGGTTTCAGAGCCTGTCACAGAACTGAAACCACCCTAACCTCAATCTGGGATGACCTTAAAATGACGGCAGACTCCGCGGGATGCGCCGCGCTAATCCTTTTCGACCTATCTGCTGCCTTTGACACGATTAATCACTCAATCCTCCTAGACCGCCTGCACTCCCTAGGAATTCGTGGAACCGCTCTTAAATGGATTGCTTCATTCCTCAAAGATAGGTACCAAATAACGATACTCTCCACCTATACATCCCAAGTACGACCAGTCGACACGGGAGTCCCACAAGGAGCATGCCTATCTGCCCTCCTATTCAATCTCTACCTGACCACCCTCCCACCGATAATCCGTTCACACAACAGCCTGTGCTACAACTACGCTGACGACACTCAGCTAATTCTAAAACTCCTGAACTCAAAACTCAATCTCCGACCTGACCTGGCCTCCTGCCTCCTTGACATAGAACTCTGGATGACCCAAAGCCACCTCCTGTTAAACCCCTCCAAAACGGAAATCATGGTATGTGGCAACTCCGAACTCCTTCCGCACCCACTACCATGACCATCCGCCATGGGCAACTCACCGACCGCCTCCAAATCAGTGAAAAATCTTGGATGCACTCTTGACTCTGACCTAACTCTCTCGTGCCAAGTCAACAACGTCTCAAAGTCCTGCCACTACTACCTTAAAACCCTTAGACGCGTCTTTCCATATATCTCCTTTCCCAACAGACTCTCTGGCGTCCAATCAATCGTTATATCAAGACTGGACTACGCAAACCCCCTATACCTCGGAATCCACGCATACCAACTGAATAAACTCCAAAGGGCACAAAACGCGACAGCCAAATTACTACTTGCGCTTGGCCCAAGAGACCACGTCTCCCCAGCCCTTAAAACGCTTCACTGGCTTCCAGTAGCCCGAAAGGTGACTTTCAAAACCTTATGCATCTCCCATCGAGCACTGCATAAAACTGGACCTGAATATCTTCAAGACAAACTAAAACCCTATCAACCCCCACGCACCCTAAGATCGAGTTCAGCCGGCCTCCTAGTCATACCGAAGACAAACTCAGTCAGGCTAGGCGGATCATCATTCTCAGCCTTGGCCCCCACGCTATGGAATTCACTCCCACCCCACATCCGCCTAACTGAGGCTTTAACGTCTCTCCGCAAACTGCTGAAAACCTGGCTCTTCCCATAAAACCAAACCGCACCATATCATCCCAAAACAGACTAACAACAACTGAAAGACAGCAATCCAACACACTACCGATGCGAGAAATTGACAACTAATAACCCTTACTTTAAACTAGAAGAACAAACAGAATTAAACGAATAAAGTAGATCAAAGCCGTATAAGGGTTAATAAGAGTAGATCAAAGCAGTATAAGGGTAAATAAGAGTAAATCATACGAAACAGTAAAGAAAGTTAAACTGCTGAAATGGACAGATTGCATGTGGCGTAAACGAAGCGAATGGCTGGGATGATATAGCTAGAATTGATGAAGCCGATGGAACAGATGAATGCGCTGAGTCGAAAAATGCATGAGTGAAAGAACAGACAGCTATATAGCGAATGAAGGTGGAAATCAAAAGAATAAGTAAACCGGATGAGTGTATAGAATGGATGAACACGTTGAACGGATGAGTGTGTAGAGCAGACGGGTATGTAGTGCGAACGAGCGTGTAACACGGATGAGTGCGTACTATAGATGAGTGTGAAGAATAGATGACTAAACCGAATGAGTTTGTAGAACAGACGAGTATGTGGAACGGATGAGTTTGTAGAGCATGCGACAGCCCCAGGTCATAGTCTGCAGGTTTCCGCAAAAGAGGCAAGTAAAGCGCATGATCGAGTGGATAGCGGATGAACTCGGAAGTGCAAAGCGGACGAGTGTATGGAGCAGAGGGGTGTATGGAGAGGATGAGTGGGCAGAGCTGTTGAAGATATAGCACAGACGAGTGTGCGAGATTGAATATATAGAATAGGATATCGCTGTTGGATGCGTGAAAAGCACGAGTGCTTAAAGCGGAGGAGTGCGAAGAGGGGATGTGTCCATGGAGCAGAGGAGTTTGTGGAGCAGATGAGTGTGTTGGAGGGGGTGCGCGCGTACATTTCAGAGAAGCGACTAGATCGCAAGAATGCGCAAACCGGATGAAAGTGCAGAACGGATGAGCGAAAACAGGATGAGTGTGTAGAACAGATGAGAATATGGAGCGGATGAGTAAGATAGCCAACGAGTCTGGATAGCTGATGAATGCGGAAGTGCAGAGAGTGTGTTTATCGCCAAAGCGGACGATTGTACTGACCTGGCGAATGTATGGAGTGAACGAGTGTAGGGAGCAGACGAGTGCAGGGAGCGGACGCGTGCAGGGAGCGGACGGGTGTATGGAGCGGTTAGGTGTATGCAGTCAGCAGATCGGTGTATGGAGAGGTTAGGTGTATGAGCGGATAGGCGTATCGAACAGATGAATATATGAAGTGGATGTATACTCAGAGTAAATGAAGGTATAGGACAGATGAGTGTAGAGATGAATATATAGAACAAGATATTACTGCTGGATGCGTGAAAATCATGAGTGATTAAAACGAATGAGTGCATGGAACGGTTAAGTACATAGAGGGGGTGAGTGCATAGAAGGGTTAAGTACGTAAAAACAGGTAAACGCATAGCACGCGTGAGGGCATAAAGCGGATGAGTACCTGGAGCGATTGAGTGCCCAGAGTGAACTGACGGGTCACGTAGAGCCAACGAGCACATAGAACAAACGAGCACTGACGCATCCAGTACTGATGAGTGCGTAGAATGGATGAGTACGTTGAGCTACTGAATGCGTAGAGCATGAAGCAGTCAGGAGTGCATGCCTGGGGCAGTCAAGAGGGCATGCCTGGGGCAGACAAGAGGGCATGCCTGGGGCAGACAAGAGGGCATGCGTGAGGCAGACAAGAGGGCATGCGTGAGGCAGACAAGAGGGCATGCGTGAGGCAGACAAGAGGGCATGCGTGAGGCAAACAAGAGGGCATGCGTGAGGCAGACAAGAGCGCATGCGTGAGGCAGACAAGAGCGCATGCGTGAGGCAGACAAGAGCGCATGCGTGAGGCAGACAAGAGCGCATGCGCGGAGCAGACTAGACCACGCAGGGCGGACCAGAGTGTATTTGGACCTGACTGGAGTGCATAGAACGGATAGCTGTCCACAGTACGGACTGGAACGCATAAATATTGCGTGACGTATATAGTATGGTTTAGAATGCAAAGAACGTTTGAAATAGCATATAACTCATCATATCACACCACCATGCTTATTCTCTCCTTTACATCACCACTCAACTAGAACACAGAGATACTATGACACCATTCGGTATAACTGTTCTCATATCAACATCCGCCGCTCACCCCACATCATTCTAAGTTGACACTGCTGGTCTCACACCCCCCCAGCCAGGCGTTCTCCTCAGGCCTAACGCAGCCGCAGCCGTTCTGGATAAAAGCTGCCTGAACGAACACATTCTCCTGACCTTTCCACCACCACACCTACCGCCAAGAAACAGCTACTACACGGATATCGCACGAGCTGCACACATACCCGGTGCTCACATGCACCTTTTGACTCTCTCTACTGATTTGAACTTCGGTTCCCAAGGGCGTTCAACCTACCAGCACCTTCAGACCATACCAATGGTATATAAGGCGCTATATAAATGCAAATTAACATAACATATCTGTCTATGGAGTTCAAGGGAATGCTTCAGTTCCTGCTACCTCATCATGGTGGCAATACATGTGGTCCTGAAGTGCTATATAAAAAGGTACCCGTGTTGTATCCCGGAATAAATTCTTTGCTAACCTGGCCTCCAATTTACAGTTGGTTGGAATGTCTTCTCCAAGATACTAGAAATACTTGTGACAGAATTAAGGCATGAACATGATCTTCCTGTCCAGGGTTTGCAATACTGTGGGAGTGATTATTGCCTTGTGCCTTACCTGGTCCTGTCTGGTGGGGTGCCCCCACAGTACTCTTGGGTTTTTGTAGCCCTGTGGGTCTACACTTTCCTAAAAAGCCTTATTGCTGCAGAATTTTAGGGCTCCAGTATTCTGCTAGGTTTATTGCTATGGACCATGGGCATGCCAGCAGCTCTTGTCCATGGAGTTGCTGTACAGTGATTTTGGTGCTATTACGGCATGCTGTAGGTGGGATTCCCACTTCTTGTACTCCAGATCCTCCGAGATAGTTACGCGCCACATCTAGAAAGAACATGGAAATGTAACACATATCACTTCTAGATAGTGAGGCCAATAACCAACGCACTAACCATTTCACCCCTCTGCATACACCTCTCAAACTCTAACCAAACACAACCACAACCCTAAAGCACAACAAACCGCATACTTCACTACACCGCAACAACAAAACAAATCACACATAGTTTTGCAGGACAGCACACGACAGCTACTGACCGGAAAGCCCCCCCACCCCCAACATCAGCAAACGTGTTAACCAAACTGAAGCTGCAAACAGCACATCACTGCTCTCTTGCACTTATCCTGCATGTTCTCACTAACTCAACCCCCACCCACTTTCCTTTCCAGATCCGCCAGAGCGCCAGGGGACTACTCCGGTGGTGATAGCCAGGAGTACAAATATCCTTTAACATGAACATCATCCAAAGCAACAAGTTGCAAGCCAGTGGTAAACAATGAATTAAAAGCAGGTGCATTCGGGACAGTGTTTTCATATCTTAAAAGTAGGACACCCCCACATAGGGCACTTTGCAACAAGTTGAACTTGTTTCATATCAGACTTTTCATATTGCATCATGCTTCTTGTAGTCCTGCATTTATGATCTAGTAGTAATAGTAGTAGTAGTAGATTTGCCATTAATATGGCCTCTGAATGTGTGTAGAGAAAACGCCCTCAGTGGACCAAGGTCTAAGGTATGGGAAAGTTGTCAAGAGGATTAGAACGTGTGTGCTTGTGAAAGCGCTGTACACAAATACAAAATTACATGCTTAAAAGGTATAACTGCAGAATATGAAGTGTAAGCTTTTCCGTGAGCTGTTATCAATGTTTGCTCCGCCCTAATTATGTTACGTAAGAAAAGTGGGCAGTGTGGCATTTTAAGCGTTTGTATTTTGAATTCTAATAGTCAGTAGCCTGCCCTACCTTTAACTCTTTGCAGGAGCCTTAACAGTGCCTCTACGCTCAGCCATCATTTGCCCATTTGCAGGCTCTATTTGCTTAGCCTGTGTTCTTTCTTCTGGGCTGAAAGAGACACCAGAGGAATCAATGGGCCGTGAATATCACTGGGGTGGGGGCCATCACTGTTAAAAGCAGGCTACCTACATGTTTCCATTGTTTCCCAAATGTGCACCTTACGCTGGTCTAGAAAAAAAACAAAAGACATTTCCAAAATGAAACTTGCTTTTTAAACTTACATTCATTTTCTTTAAAATGTGTTTATTTTTTTGTCGGACTCCTACACAAATACCCTGTGATTTTTGTGCTCCTTCCTTTGCATTTTAAAATCACAGGAAATATTTCTAAAGTGGGTATGCTTGTCAAACTGTTTAATCAGAAATAAATGCTTCTATTGCGTCGACAGCAGTCATTAGGAAATTAAACTCTGGGTTCATGGATGCCAACATTCGATTTTCACTATGGGGGGGTGGGGGGGGGCGGGAGGAGGGAAGAAATTCCCCCACCCGTGCCCTGAATTCAAGAAAGGTACCAGTAAACCCAGCCTCTGGCCGAACACATTTTATAGCACTTGTTTTTTATAAGGAATTTCAAAAATTCATCTGCTGAGCTATCCTGATAGTCTTCTACTATAGGGCATCTCTATGGATCCCTTAACGTGTTCAAAATCACTGCATTCCCAACAGTGTAGTTTGTGTACATGACTTCAAAGTCAACAGTATTTTATCTCCAGCCACACTGACCCTGTGCATACATTCATTAACATTGTACCAGTGGTGGATTTCCCATAATGGACGAGGGCACGCCTACCTACAGGCACTTGGCTCATAATGGAGGAGCCAACCCAGTGTAAACACTGAGCACTCCCCCAGCTGCTTTTTGCAGCCGAGGGAGCATACCTCAGCTGGCTTGGCTGTCAAAGGGGTTTCCGTTTGACAGTTCTATTCCTCAGCCTCAGATATCCTGAGGAACTGCAGGTTTGTATGTGCGAGTGACACATACAAACGGAGCAGGAGCAGTTCATCAGCGCTCCAGCTCTTGCGAGTATGTGCATGAACCAGAAGCGCCGTTTGCTTCCTGGTTCCTATTCGTGATACGCAGGAGCTGGAGAACTGGGAGGAAACATCAGGACTGGGGCAGAAGGTGCGTTAATTTAAATGTGTATGTATGTGTGTATTCCTGTGTTGTGTGTAATGAGTACTTGCATGATGATCAGTGCACGTGTGATCAAGTGCCTGCTTTGTGTGAAGGCTGTGTAAATGTGTGTGGGCCGTGGAGCCGATTTTGGCGAGAGGCACAAACCCCCTTCGAGGTATTGACAGTCTGTAGCTAGCTGGGAAGCGATGATTTACAATATTTGAGTTCTTTATTGACGGACGATCAGTACTCTGCTTTCTATGGCGACTATTATGATATGCTTTCTACCCCTTTCCAGGTCGGGTCAGTGCAAGATACAAGAAATCCATTGTTGATGTCAACTACTCTCTTCCAAGGAGACAATGTTTGTCTGCTTTTTACGATTTATCCCGCAACACAGTTATTTACCCACGAGCAATGTTCCCTCTATTTGTTGTTGTCTATGTGCGGAACCGGTTGGCTATCATGCACACAATGGATTTCCATAGATTCAGTGGCTCTTTATGGTTTTAGCACCTTTTTCTGAGCACCAATGAAGGATGAGAAGCTCAGTTTAGGATTTCCTTGATCCCCCAGTCCTGGACTCTGGATGTGGATTTCTTGCTTCTGTAGAGTCCTCTTGATGTCCACGAAGATCTGGACAGATTTTGACTTTGAAAGACAATGCACTCACAAGTGGTCGAGGTACCCCAGGTATTGAGCTTCTGCAGTGTATGAAAGTCGCAGCAAGTAGGGGGTTGCGCCAAAATAGAGATTGTCTCGACACAAGTTGGTCCCGCCAGACTAAGGAAGGAAGTCATCCTTTACGGGTCCTCCCTCTCAATTCTAACACAGAGTCAGCACAGCTATAGGGCTTCACTGGGCACTTTGCAGTCAAGGAGGGTGCTGCTGGTGTCTTCTCTTGTTTTCTTCTTCAGATGTTGTCCTCCAGTGGTCGACTCTGCTCTTAGTCCCAAAACCCTCGCTTTTTATGCAAGTTTGCATTGATTCACAGCCCTAGGCTTTCAATCACACAGCAGGGTGTCTGTCTTTACAGGAAAGCCAGGCAGCCAATTGGAATTGGTTTCACTCAGGCACACCTAGAGACAAAGGACAGGGAAGTTTCAGGCCCCTCCCTCACTTTCTGCCATTCCAGACACACTGGAGCCTGCCAAAGGCAAACTACACAAAGGACTCAAACCGGATGCAAACAACAGAGTAAAAGCCTAGAAGAAACAAAATTGTATTTCCGTTGTGTTGCAACTAACCAACGATCCATGATCTTTCAGAAATAAGCCTGCCGCTCCATCCACGTTACCAAAATTGGGCAAGGAGGTTTATAATTTGCTTGCATTTCCAATATGTTTGGATCCCTTCTGGTGTACTAGAGGTTTGTAGCTGATTGTTTAGAAACCGATATTCAACCCTGGGCTGGACCACTGGTGCCCCGCAAGTTCATTGTGCTACATAGTCGCACTATACGCAATGTATCAAAAGGACTGTAAGAAACATCAAGTGTGAACAAATAGCCATGTTAAATCACTGGAGTAGTACTCCAGTATAAAAATGTATGGGCACATTAACAGTACATATGTTATCATACGGTGGCATGGGATTTTTAATGGTAAAGACAACTGGAGTATGTTCTTATTTGAGGATACTGCCATATTTTGGCAGAACAAGTGTGGACATGTTTTCTTATAGTATTTTTATTACTGACATTATGTGCAAAGCAAACATGGATATGTTCTTTAACTGGAATACTGGCATATATTGGTGCAGCCAGCATGAAAATGTATGAGCGCAGCCAGCGTGAAAATGTTTTTTTAATAGCATATATTGGGGGCAAAGGCATCATGAAAATGTGTTGGTAAAATGCTCCTCTGCGCTGTTGGTGACTTGCATCTATTGGATTGTTTCATGAGTTACCTTACAAAACTAATTGCAAAACATGTTTTGCATTTTGCCCAATTTTTCAAAAATATGTGTGCTTTAAAATGCACCATTTTAAGCCATTAAAAAAAAATTCTTGGGGGTGGGGAACCAATCAATACTTCTTGATTGGTTCAGGCTTCCTCGCTACTCTCCATCACACAAGCATATTTGGGGCAAATATTTACGTCCCTCCAATTAAAAAAAAATTCACCAGCCACCACGGGGAGGTACAGAAACGGAAAACAATTCTACGTGGGCAAAGTGGTATTCTTGCAACCATTGCTCAACGACTAAGGGAGCAACTGTCTCCTTTACCCCTTGTACTCAGAGTCTTTATGTGACATTTCCCCTGTTAAAGAGGGTGTCCTTGACCGTCATTTGAAACCGAGGTATGAGTGTGTGGTGATATCATTATAGTTAGTATGTAGACACGTGCACTGTATCCCTGACAACATCTTTGTGTATTGTTCCAGAATGTTGACGGAACCATACACGAAGATGTTGCTGTAAAGAAGGTTGGCCTCCTGGGGGCTCCTCCTATTAAACTCATTTAATACTTATCACTGAGTAATGTGCGTGATATACATATATATACGAAAACACAACAATTGGCGATGAGGGATTGTTCCTGTGGAGGGAGCCCCCGGGTACAGAAAGGAGAAATTTCGATTTAACCGCTCCAACTGCAACGCGGTTCATGTGATAAACAAACAGCAGCTGGAGTACGTCGCGCCACAACAGGAATAGAGGTGAGCGGCGCACAAGCGAACTTATATGGAAATAGACTTTAAACTTTTAACTTACGGCGCCGGCATCATACGGATGCTCTGTGAGAGCAAGGCCAACCGCCGCTGTTATTAGAGGAAAGGACCCTCATGCGTGCCGTACGTGCCACCATCTTGGGTGTCACAGGGCAACGCTATAAAGGCAGTAAACATAACGCGACCTGAGGGTGAGATAAATGACGTGTCAGCCTTCGCACCAAGAAAGGGGGCGATGAGGTCAAGAAACGAAATCAAGCACGCACAATGAGAGATAAATACAGATTATGGTTGCAGTGCAAATGTATGCTCATGTGAAGAGATACTAAATATAGTGAGCATCGAAAGGGAAGTGATAAATAACAGTGGATACATTGAAGCAGTTTGAGACATTTACATATGAAACCCAGTGGACAACGCAATAAAAAAAAATTATTATATAAATACCAGCACAAGCACTGCCACTGAAAATTCAACTGAGCACGACATGCAGAGTATAGCTGAAATGTGTGCCACTACCAGGGAATCCAACATGCCCCTGGGAACAATGGCAAGATAATTTCCAAGTGTATTTGAGGGCGATAGGAGGCTCCAAGTTCAATGATGACCAGAAAGAGGCTACTCTTCTAAATTGCATAGGGGCAGAGGCGCTCAGGATTTTCAAGACATTGCCGGATTTGGAACATGATGAGGAGAGCTGGGGAGAATCTTCGAGTGGAGTTAGGAAGTATGACACAGCGATTGCCAAGCTTAATAAACATTTCGGAAATAAAACTAACATTGTATTGGAGAGATACAGATTTTTTTCAAGGAGACAAAGTAAAGAGGAAAATATAGACTCCTACTTGGCTGCACTGAGAGGATTGATGGCTACGTGTGCTTTCACAGGAGTAGCAGATGAATATTTGAGAGATCAAATGGTTTTACACGTGGCAGATCCACACATTCAACAACGTCTGTGGCAAGCAAAGAACCCGACACTAGAGAAGACAATTGAAATTGCCAGGTCGATTGAATTGGGTGAAAAATATATGAAGGAGGTCCAAAACAAATTGGAGAATGCTGAAATAAAATCAGTTCAAGATATGGAGGATGGACAACATAGCAATCAGGAAGAATATTTGATTGCCACGGTTAAGAGGTTAGTCAAGTCTGACACAAGTGGTGGACCTAAACAAGAGAGAGGAGGCATGTTCAGACAAAATAACAGATGTTTAAATTGTGGATGGTATAAACATGCGAATGCAGAAAGAGATTGCCCAGCTGTGTCAGCAGAATGTTACAGATGTGGACATTTAGGCCATTTTGGAAAAATGTGTCACAACAGTAGAGGAAGAGGCAGATTTAATAGCTGATATGGGAGGAATACTGGTCGGTACAATAGAGGCAGAGGTGCAGCAATGACGAGCATAAAGGCATTGGAAGAAATTGGTGGTCCAAGCAGCTTGTTGGCAGTCACAGATCGACTTGAAGACAGAGTACAGATACTTGCTTTTACACCAAGTGAAGGTGGTGTGGGAAATTGGGTCCCATGGAAATAAATGGCATAACCTTACAAGTCATGGTTGATACTGGGTCTCCATATACTATGGTTGATGTAGAGACATATGTGAATATATTGAAGAAAAAGATGGAGGAGTTGTAGATGACGAAAATTAAAGCAACAGGTTATGGAAAACACCCATCAACATTATAGGTTTTGTTTGGGTACATTTAAACTTTGAAGGAAGGAAGACATACTGCAGACTGTATGTGGCCGAGAATGGGTTTTCAATAGTAGGATGGTGGGAACAAGCATCCTTGAAGATCAGAATACACCGAGGTGAGAATGTGCCCATTCTATGTATCATTGACAACAGCTGTGACACTGCAGATAATTTGGCAAAGACTTTCCCTAAAGTTTTCAATGACAAAATTGGTTTCCTTAAAGGATTTGAACATCATATCATACTTAGAAGAGGTGCAAAGCCAGTAATACACAAAGTGAGGAACATACCCATTGGTACCAGAGAAGCATTGAAGACCGAATTAGAAAGGCTATGCATGCAGGATATTATCGAGCCCATTGAAAGTTCGGAGTGGTTATCCCCGATTGTAATTGTAAAAAAACCTGATGGATCTATCAGAACGTGCGTTGATTTAAGAGACTTGAATGCCAATATTTGGATAGATCGGCATCCTCTGTCGAACATTGGGGAACTGTTGACCACCATGAAGCCAGCAAAGTATTTTACGACGTTAGATCTATCGTCAGCGTATCACCAAGTTGTGCTGGAAGAAGAGTCTAGGCATTTGACGTCTTTTATAACACTGTTGGGAGCTTTAAGATACAAGAGAATGCCTTTTGGATTGGCTTCAGCAGCCGCTGTGTTCCAAAGGTTAATGCATCATTTGTTTGAAGGTCTACAGGGAGTACATTATTTCCAAGATGATATCTTGGTGTCAGGAACATCTGAAGAGGAACATGACACAAAGTTATTAGGGGTACTACAGGTCCTACAACAGAAAGGAATGACACTCAAAATTGAAAAGTGCAAGATCAAGAAAAGTGAAGTAACCTACCTAGATCATTGAATAAATGCTGATGGAATAAAGCCAAAAGAATCATTGGTGGACACCATCCTTAAAATTTCTGATCCCAAGAACAAGGACCAACTTCGGAGTTTCATGGGGTTAACAGAATATTACTCTAAATTCATTGATCATTATTCCGATAGAACTGAGAGGATGAGAAATTTAATGTGCAAAGGCATGAAGTTTGATTGGTCTGAGGAATGCAAGAGAGAATTTGAGCAAATCAAAATACTGATTAACAAAGCACTGGCGTTAAAGATGTTTGACTCGAATGCAAAGACAAGAATATCAGTTGATGCAAGTAATATAGGATTAGGAGGTGTGCTTGAACAAGTACAAGGAGGTGAGATTGTTCCCATTGCCTTTGCCTCAAGAACATTGAGAGGAGCTGAGAAAAATTGTTCGACAATAGAGAAGGAAGCCCTTGGTGTCAAGTGGATATTAGAACACTTCAAAGGACTCATTTGGGGCATTCCGGTGGACATTAAAACAGACCATAAACCACTTGTTCATGTTCTGAACTCGAAAAATCCTCAAAAAATCCTCACGCATAAGAAGATGGGCACTGATTATCATGCAATTTAATGTGAACATATTAAACTCATTTAATACTTATCACTGAGAAATGTGCGTGATATACATATATACGAAAACACAACAGAGTGACATCTCTTTTGTTAAACAGAATCTTTTTGACTGACCATTTTGAAAGCTGAGCTGGATGCTTTGTCCCTTCTACTAAAGACCACTTCTAACTACACATTTGACGCTGCTCTGGGAGTGACGTCTGCTTGAGTTAAAATAATGCAGTCTCTGCTTAGTGCAATGCCATTTTTGCAACTGTTAAACATGAGTTAACTTTTCAGGATGTATATTAGTAACTGCTTTTAAGAAACAACTGAAAACTTTCCTGTTAGATCTAGGCCATGGGTAAAGTCTCCTCTCCTCTTGCTATTGACATTACCCTCAGGGCTTTAAGTGGGCCGGGGCCTGCCGGGGCCGGGCCCCGGCAGTCTCCAAAAAGTGGGACTGAGCCGGGGCCCTGCCGGGGCCCCCGTCCCACCACACGCAACATTGGCGGGATGCATTATCCCGTCGCGGCAGCAGCCGCGACGGGATATGCGCCTGCCATGAAGTCAGGCGATCTGACAGAAGTGGCAGCCAGCCACAGCAATGCTGTGCCTGGCTGCCACTTCTGTAAATCATAGTAACTGCCTCTGGTGACCTCTCGCGCGAGGGGTCACCAGAGGCAGTTACTGTCCCTTTGTTTCCCCAGGTCGCCGAGGCGTCTTTAACCCTCGGCGAACCTGGGGATTCCTTGATATTTTTCGAGGTTTATGAAAGATGGCTTGAAAAGTACACAATTCAAGCCATCTTTTATAAAGCTTTGCCGACGGACAATTTTGTCCGTAGTCAAAGCTTTATAAAATATGGCTTGAATTGTGTACTTTCAAAGCCATCTTTTATAAAACCGAAATGTTTTTTTTAAAAAATGGCCTGAAAAGTAGGCAAACCGTAAGGTATGCACACACATATATATGCATGTCATATATCTGTGTGCGTACCTTACTATGGTTTGTGTTCTTTGCAAGCCATCTTTTCTAAACATAGAAATACATATTTCTATGTTTAGAAAAGAGTGCTTGCAAAGAACACAAACCATAGTAAGGTACGCACACAGATATATGACATACATATATATGTGTGTGCATACCTTACGATTTGCGTACGTTTTAGGCCACGCCCCCCACAAGCCACGCCCCCAAATGAGGGCCCCCCCTCGATTTCTTACCCCACTTAAAGCCCTGATTACCCTCATTGTGTCTGTCCTATAACATCTTAAGACTCCTCGTTTTTCATGTAGAGTCTGGCTTGCTTCCACCATTTTTGTCCTCTTCCTATTCTCTGTTTTCTGGTGTCTGTTTGTTTTTTCTCCTGTGTGCGCCCTGAGGCCTTAAGGTTAGTGGCGCAATACAAGAACACAGATAGATATATTAACAGCTAGGTAAAATATAGGTATAATTAAACCAGATTGGCCTGTTTATGCTCAATTGTAAGATGTTCCAGCATACATCGTGGTATATGGGGCATTGTACGATCTTAGTCTTCTAAACCTCCTAATAAATTTGCCGTTGGCCTCCAGCCCTGCTCCTTTCCCATGACTGTGACCCCCCCCCCCCTCCTCCCCATCACCGGCTCCCTTATGCCTCCTCCATACCCGCACCTCCCCCACCCCCGCCCCCCCTCCCTCCAATCACAGGGCACACTCGCCTAAAGGACTCTCTCGCGGCATGGCTCACCCTCTCGTATCCAGTGTTCTTGGTTCTTCCATTGCCACCCAAAGAGAGCCTCTCATCTCGCCCACGACCCCCACTCCCATGAGTGTCCAGAAAGGAGCGTGTGACTCCATACCTGTGCACCGCTCTTGTCCTGTTGCTTGGCAGCCACCATCAAGATATCTTCGAACTCCATGACGAACACAGGGTGTAGGGATTAGCGCACTAGGAGATAGCACCGAGTGTCAGGATGTGATGCCGGGTGTCCGCACAAGAAGTCAGAGAACAGATCCCAATGGTGGTTGTCAGGGCACTGGATCTCTGGGTGCAGATAGCGGGGCCCGGGGTGTCAGGGCGCACGCCCCCGGGCTGGGGGCCACGGTTCACACCCGGCCGGGACAGCAACAGCTGTTGATGACGGGAGGGACTCCTGGGAAGAAGTTTAGAAGCGTCACAGGAAACAAGCGGCGCAGCACCACGTCACGTGACATCTGCGTACTACGGCCAATGCCCGCCTTCTGTTGGTGAGCGACTTCATGATTGGACGGCTGCTTGACGGCTTAGGGTTCTCTTCTCACTGGCATAGTCGTTTGTTTTGGTAGGTCGCTGTACGGTGACGCGACGAAGAGAGTACATGTGCCTGGGAACTATGGCCTTACTCGAAGACTACTCACTTCTCCCAATTTTACTACCAGTCAAATCCGCAGCATTGCTCCAATCCCTTTCATTGATTTTTGGAAGCGATCATGTGCGTGTGCACTGATGTGGCCTTACAAGGCCATTGCATCGGCGTTAAAGCCATTCACACGCTAGGGGTGTCACGGTATTAGTTTTATGATGGTACAATAACCTTCTTGCCAAATGACGGTATATCATGGTTATCGCGGTATAGCAGATGGAGTTAACTAATCTTAACAAATATTTTCTAAAAAATTCATACATTGTCAGATTTATCATCGTAAACAAAACCAGGCACCCAGGGCCAGAATTGGGCTTTTCAATATACTTTCCACTGAAATGCCACCCCTTGCTTCCACCAAACTCAAACACAGTGTGGAGAGGAGGAGGGGCGGGGGGAGCCCTGCTGCGACTGGCAAAGCAAACTGAATGGCTTTTCTTAAGTGGTCATTTAGGCTTTTAGCCCCCCCACTGGCTACTGGTGAAGATGAACATGTTGCCATTTTGATAACCTGCATGCCACAGATCAATGGATTCTGATGATAGTATACGCTTGTGCGCATACACATGAACACGCACTTTCTCTTTATGTTACAGCCTTTAGTTTACTTGCGGACCAAAAGGTGTTCAGTAATCACGGACATGTTACACCTTGGTATGGCTGCAGGGAATACCCACAGAGATGAGTACATTTCGCAGTGTGACTTATTATATGTAAATTCAATGATGGAACCAGGGAAATCCCCCATTGTCATATGTTTAGAAAACTTTATCCATTATAAATATATAAACCTCAAAGCCGCCAACCCAAAGTAAACCCTTTTCCTTCTTGGCACTGTATTTATTCTTCCTATTGCTAACATATTGATTTTGTGTCAGGCACGTGTGGTTTATGGAATGGCATTTAAAAACTGCTCCAACTGAAACTACTTGGCAGACGGCACATCCAACAGTGCAAGACCCTTCCTCTCCCTCTGCCTATAACCTCCCCCCTCCTGGGCAGCCCTCTGCCCGGCAGCCCCCGCGGCTAAGGGCCCCAGGCCAAGGGCGACTCCTACAGTGCGGCTCCCTGTGTGTCCGCAGGGGACGCCAGGCGCCAGTTCCACCTGTTCTCCGGCCCACCCCTCCTCACCTTGCTCACCTCATCCGCTTGATGCCTCGCCCCCCTATTCCAAATTTCTGGTAAACTAGGGTGCTTTCTCTCCCCTCGCAGGATTCTCAAACTTAGGTGGCCCTGACCCACTACGCATTACTGTTTGCTCTGCACTGTGTTAAACTAGGGTGCTTTTCTCCCCTCGCAGGATTCTCAAACTTAGGTGGCCCTGACCCACTACGCATTACTGTTTGCTCTGCACTGTGTTATACTAGGGTGCTTTTCTCCCCTCGCAGGATTCTCAAACTTAGGAGGCCCTGACCCACTACGCATTACTGTTTGCTCTGCACTGTGTTAAACTAGGGTGCTTTTCTCCCCTCGCAGGATTCTCGAACTTAGGTGGCCCTGACCCACTACGCATTACTGTTTGCTCTGCACTGTGTTAAACTAGGGTGCTTTTCTCCCCTCGCAGGATTCTCAAACTTAGGTGGCCCTGACCCACTACGCATTACTGTTTGCTCTGCACTGTGTTAAACTAGGGTGCTTTTCTCCCCTCGCAGGATTCTCAAACTTAGGTGGCCCTGACCCACTACGCATTACTGTTTGCTCTGCACTGTGTTATACTAGGGTGCTTTTCTCCCCTCGCAGGATTCTCAAACTTAGGTGGCCCTGACCCACTACGCATTACTGTTTGCTCTGCACTGTGTTAAACTAGGGTGCTTTTCTCCCCTCGCAGGATTCTCAAACTTAGGTGGCCCTGACCCACTACGCATTACTGTTTGCTCTGCACTGTGTTATACTAGGGTGCTTTTCTCCCCTCGCAGGATTCTCAAACTTAGGTGGCCCTGACCCACTACGCATTACTGTTTGCTCTGCACTGTGTTAAACTAGGGTGCTTTTCTCCCCTCGCAGGATTCTCAAACTTAGGTGGCCCTGACCCACTACGCATTACTGTTTGCTCTGCATTGTGGTAAACTAGTGCCCTCCACTCACTTCCTGTCTGCATACTCGTGTCGTTCGCCTCCCCTCCTACTCCATGGTGCTCTCTATCTCGCCTATCTACTCTAACTGCTTCTCCATTGACTATCCTGCTCTCCTCACTAAATCCGGTAGGAAAAAGTTTAAAAAGGACATCGTGTTCTCCAACCCAGGCCTCCCTATCGCTGACACCTACACGAGCGCCTGCTCCAAGGAAACTCTCACTGACATTCTCTTTTTCGTGCCTTCACCTGACCTATGGACCCCTCACATGGTCGCTGTGCTTTCTCCTTTCTCCACCTCTCCCATTAATGGTGGCACCCGTTGGGATGTCCTCTTGGCCCCTTTCCGCTCCTCTAAGGCCATCATTAATGTCTATGTTAACGGGACCGTCTTGGTCCAAGGCCCTCAGGCCAACCTTCTCCTCTTTGATAGACGCTTCCCATGCCTCATCAACTTCCTCTCCGCTCCCGCTGTCCCCCCTCCTCTATCCTCGGCTACCTTGGCTCTCCCCTCCCTCCCTGCCCCCTCTCTTGCTCCCTCTTCAACTCCTTCTCTAACACCTCCGCAGGACGTACCTCTGATCTGTACCCCTCCCCGGAAGTTTTTCAAGGGTGGCAACCTTCTCCACATTGCCACTCTAAATTCTCGCTCTGCCATCAAGCACTCCTCTGATATCTGTCGCCTTCTTGAGGAACTGGACCTCGACGTCCTCGGTCTCACTGAGACTTGGTTCACTGCCAGCTCTGCCACCAGCTTCGACACACTCCTACCTGACGGCTACAAGATCCTCTCCGTGGCCAGGCCCAACCGCTCAGGGGGTGGTGTTGCCCTTATCTTCCCTGAGTGGATTCCTGCCACTGTCACTCCTACGCAGACCTACTCCTCTTTTGAATGTCTTGTCTGCCGACTCTCTCTCTCTCCTAGCCATTCCCTTACCGTAGCTACTATCTATCGGCCACCTGGTCAAATTTCCTCCTTCCTCTCTGAGTGGGCTGATCTCTCCTCCTCACTCCTGTCCTCAACCACCCAACTCCTCTTTCTCGGTGACTTCAACATCCACCTCGATGCCTCCTGTCCCCCCACTGGTCTCTTTCGCAAACTCTGCAACTCTCTCTCACTCTCTATTCTCCCTTCTGGTCCTACCCACTCTGCAGGGCACACTCTTGATGCTCTGATCTCTTCTGACCTTCCCCTCTCCCTCCCTCTCTCCACTCCTCTCTCCTGGAGCGATCACTTTCTCCTATCCTCCCACCTCTCCCTCCCTACCCCACAGGCAAAGCCACTCTCTTCACTGCCACCCACCTTCTCGGTCATCCGACCCATGAAGCGCGTGTCAGTTGAGGCTTTCGCTGCTACCTTCTCGCCCCCTCCTCCCCCCTCGGCTGACTCCCACCCTGACACAGCCCTCGCCTTGCTCTATTCCTCTATATCTGATACTCTCGATATCCTTGCCCCCGTCATGAGAATCCGCCTGAAGCCCAAAGCCAAATGTAACTCCTGGTATGACTCGGATCTCGTCACCCTAAAACGCAAGTGCAGGGTGGCAGAGAGGAAATGGCGTGCTTCATGTTCATCCTCTGACAAACTGGCCTGCCGCCTGCTCCAAAGGCAATACCGGCTCTCCGTTCTCACTAAGAAGAGAGCCCTTATCCAAGCCCGCATCTCTGAGGCATCTAACAACTCGGCCGAACTCTTTAAAATCTGCAAGGAGCTGGCCAACCCTGCTGCAGTCTCTACCTCTCCTGTCCCCTCCCAGGCCCTCTGCACTGCACTGGCCTCGCACTTCATCTCTAAAACTCAGGACATCCTGTCCTCACTCTCCTCCTCTCTCCTCCCTCCCTCTCTTCCCGGCTCTTCCTCTTGCTCTCTTGCAGCCGCCCCTCCGCCCTCCTTCTCTGCATTTCCACCTTTTTCTGCTGATGAGGTTTCCAGACAAGTCCGATCTATGAAAGCCTCGTCTAAACAGGTTCACCCCTGTTCCTCCAAAACCATCAAGGACCACATCGTCTCCCTGGCTCCTGCCCTGGCTGACTTCTGCAACCACTCATTCGCCTCTGGAGTCTTCCCATCCCCCCTCAAGCACTCCCTTGTGCACCCCCTCCTCAAGAAACCCTCTTCCGACCCCTCCTGCCCGGCCAACTATCGCCCAATCTCCATTACTCCCTTCCTGGGCAAGCTCCTGGAGAAACTGGCCATCTCCCAGCTTAACCTCCATGCTGAATCTGTTGGTAATCTTCATGACCATCAATCCGGCTTCAGAGCGGCCAGAAGCACGGAAACTGCTCTCCTGAACATCCATGAGGACCTTCTCCTGAACCTCGATTCCAACACTCCCTGTGTTCTCATTCTGCTCGATCTCTCCTCTGCCTTTGACACTGTCAACCATGCCATCCTGGTAAACCGTCTCCGTGATAACCTGGGTATCACTGGTCAGGCTCTGGCATGGCTGACCTCTTTCCTCTCCGGTCGACCCTCCCAGGTCCAAATGGGCTCCTTCCTCTCTGACATCTTTTTCTCCACCTGCGGTGTCCCCCAGGGATCCAACCTCTCTCCCTGGCTTTTCAACCAGTATCTGGCACTCCTTGCCCACCGCATCGCCGCTCTCTGCCCCCACTTCCAGTGCTATGCGGACGATACCCAGCTTATTTTCAGGCTACCCTCGGCCTCCTCCTCTCCTTCCCTCATCTCCGATTGTCTGTCTGCTATCCAGGAATGGTGTGCCGCCAATGACCTCTGCCTTAACGCCAGTAAGACTGAGATTCTACTCATCGGCACACCCACTCCCTCCTTCCCTGCAGCTCTCTCGCCGGCCTCCCTTGGCCCCCTTCCTGCCCCTACCTGCAAGGCTAAAAACCTTGGGGTCATCTTCGACTCCACACTCTCCTTCTCTCCTCATATATCTGATGTCTCTAAGAAATCACACTACCAGCTGCACCTCCTCAGAGGTATTCTTCCCTTCCTCTCCTTCCCCCAGAAGCTCACTGTCTCCCGAGCCCTGGTTCTCTCAAGGCTGGACTACTGTAACAGCCTCTATCTTAATCTCCCTGCCTCCACTCTCCGCCCTCTGCAACTTATCCAGAACAGAACTGTGAGACTTGTCCTTGGCCTCAAGCCCAGGGACCGTATCTCTCCAGGACTGAAATCTCTTCACTGGCTCCCAGTGGCTGCGAGGATTAAGTTCAAAACCCTCTGCATTGTCCACAAGGCCTTCTGGGGCCTGGGGCCTAAATACCTTCAACTCTCTCTTCCTAAATATCTTCCTTCACGAGCCCTTCGCTCATCCGTCTCCAACTCCCTCATGGTCAGCCGCTTCTCGAAGCAACGAGCTGGGGGTAGATCTCTCTCCGCAGCAGGGGCCTCCCTCTGGAACAGCCTGCCTGCCTCCCTGAAACTTGAGGAGAACCATCTCCGGTTCCGGAAGCACCTCAAAACCTTCCTCTTCGCTTCTGCCTTCTCTCTCCCTCTCCCCTGCTAAACCTGCTTAACTCCCCACTGAATTCTGCACCTAACCTGCATCTGGGCCACTCTCAGCGACCTCGGTCCAGGGCCCAGCCACTCTCCACTTGCACTGCCTCCCTGGCTCCCCCTGCACTGTGGGACTGTCACTGTATCCCTACAGCCCCCTTCCCAGCACTTGCTCTGCACTTACCTCGCACTTGCCACCAGCTGGCCCTTTTTATTTATTATTTATTATTTATTATTTTATTACGCCACTTACCTTTTACTGCACTTACCCCCCACCTCCTCCCCCTGCACTTTCTCCTTTTTCCCCTTACCTCTGCACTTGCGCGATCTGAATGTCACCTGGCCTAGTAGGATCGTTTGTCTGTCTTCCCCTTGTTTCCTCCCTCCCTGCCTCGTCGTGCCTTGAAACACTTGTGTATAGGCGCGTTACAAATACCATATCATATCATATCATATCATATCAAGACTGCGCAGCACTTGCTTACTGCAGCCTTTCCAAATCAGATTGAAAAGCACACTTAACGGTATGAACGTTATACCAGTATAAACAATGTGACGGTTATTATTGTTCAATTAAGTGGTTCATGGTATCTTTTTTACGGTATACCGTAATACTGTTACATCCCTATCACATGCACACATCTATTCCAACATGAGCAGTGAACGGAATAGGTCTCTGCTCGAAAACAGCAAAGGATGAATGCCGCGTGCTTCAGCAGGAAGGAAACCAGAATGAGCAGCAAAGCACATTGTGGTGCCATTGTGGTGCCAATGTGGCATCATTTCCAGTTACCCTAAATCTAATGCTACAGGAAGCAGTTTTATATAGAATGCATGGTCTGCTATGTGGTGTTGTGCCCTTTCAGGACAAGGAGACCCTGTGAAGGGCTCGTGCTCATATCACATGTCAGTGACCATGAGACCACATCAATAAAAGGGATGAGTGGTTTCATGCATCAATCCAGACCAACTGACTCCTGCCTGCTGTGTTGTTCTTTGCAGCGCGGTGCCGGATCTGCGTAGCAGACAGATGCACCTTTCCTGCATGGCCTTTCAACAGGATAGTGCCCCTGCTGGGAAACGCTGTCCCTGAGGCCCCCATGTCAGAAGCTCCCCTGCCGGGCAACTCTGCACCTGTTTGCCGGTGCCCCTGCTGGGCTACTCCGGCACCGTATGTCATGAGGGCCTGGGTTCCCCCAGCCCATGGGTCGAACGTGTGCCCACAATCTAGTAGGGTGATTCCTGCATCCAAGTGTGTCGGCTGGCCGACCGCCAGCAAAGGTTTGCCTAGACCCTGTCCCCTGGGTCCAGGACATAACAATGACGACAAGTAGTCTGTTCCTGCAGTGTGAAGTGCAGCGTCTGCAGCTTCCCGCTGTGGCCTGTGATGCGTGTGCCCTGTTGGGCGAAAGTAGAGGATTGGAGGAGGAGAAGCAGCATCTGCTGCATCCTTGATGGTGAGTGTGCCTCCCTATGCAGCGTGTGCTCCAGACAGGAGAGAAAAAGGGAAAAGCTTGTGGGGGAGAGCACCTTGCCTGAGGCATTTCCGGGCCGCATTGGCAGGGGTTTCTAAAGCGCTCGTGTCAGAGCAGAGAAAAAAACGATGGCAAGAAAGAGAAGGAGGCGCTATAACAGCGAGCCCCAGGTGGTCGTTGGAGTTGATCCGGGCCATGAAGGCAGTGAGTCTTGATGTACTCTGTGAATCAGAGTTTTCAAAAGACACAAGATGAAAAAGTCCAATAAATAAGCCACGCAGCTGCCCGCATGTGTTTGAAGAACTACAATTGGTGTCGGAGCTGGTGGGAAAAGAAAAGTACATCCCACATTGCTGCCCAACCCCAGTGGCTGCAGGGGGTCAACGCACTCCATGACCAGAGCTCATAAAGGTGCCGGTGTAATGTCACTTTTTGCTATCTGTCAGAAAATCCTATCGGTAGGAAAATCTGACAGGAATTGTAATGTCATTTTTTGCTACCTGTCAGAAAATCCTACCGGGAGCAGGCATTGGGCAACCCCCCCAGGGGTAGGAAAAAGTGACGGGGTAGGAAAATCTGACAGCCTGACCTGTCTTTTTTTCCTACCCGTCAGAAAATCCTACCGACAGCAGGCATTGGGCAACCCACCCCGGGGTAGGAAAAAGTGACGGGGTAGGAAAATCTGACAGCCTGACCTGTCATTTTTTCCTACCCGTCAGAAAATCCTACCGACAGCAGGCATTGGGCAACCCACCCATTTGTTGATGGGTAAAGGAATGACCGTAAGCGCCACCTGTGATGTTTGTCACTCAAGGACCAGACGCCAAACTCTGCACTGAGCAGAGATACAGGCAGTGATGTAAGTACAAGGAGTCCATATCAAATATATAATGCTGAAATTCAGCACCAAAGTGTGAAAAATAGTTCAGTTTATTTCAACATTACCAACAGCATTAACATTGGTGTGGTTCATTCTGTGTGTCCAGTGGGCAAATGTCTGAGTGGAGACCTTCCAGTGGCAGTGCAGTAGCAATGGGAGATACTTGCTGGCCAATAGCTTAGCATTCTACATGAAGCAGCAATATGTGTCTTAACCTGTAACTACCACCGACTGAGATTGCTGAATTTGGGTGTTGGCTCCAGGAAAAGCAGAAGCACAGCACCCACTGCCCCCTCATCCTTATGCCCCATACAGGCCCAGACTGCCGCCAATTTGTCCTCCAGGTCCCTCTGTTTCTTTCGCCCCCCCCCACAATTGACTTTGCTGGTCTTTTCCTGTGCCCTTATGCCTCAAGAATCAACCCTGATCCAAAAACCTCCTTCCCTAATCCCTGAATCAGTCCTCCCCTTACCCTCCACAACCCCCCCTTTAAGCCCGTTGCCTGCTCCTTTTTCATAATCCCTACCACTGCTTCTCACCCCCTTTGAAGTCAGTAAGCCTTCACAAAGAAATTATTTCCGTTATGGTTTGGTCCTTAACGGAAATAATTTCTTTATGAAGTCAGAGTGACTTCAAGAAGAAACAATGGGCATCATTACGGGTTTGGCGGTAACCGTGCCGGTGCTACCGGCAGGTTGCCACCGGACCCGTAATTATTTACTGGTGCCTGACCCTCTTCCGCCCGTCGCCCCCAAACCTACAGATTAGCTTAACTTGGCTTTGCTTAGCGTGTGATGTCTACTTGAGCACAGTTTTGCAGAACACTTAGATAATAAGTATTTCTAGAACAGCCGAGAACCTTGCTTCATACGTCAGAAACCTAAATTACTTTGCACTTTGTTACGTCCCCCCCCCACGCTGGGTACATGGGATAAGTATTCCACTAATTCAAAGGTATATTGTCCAGTCGGGTAATTATGTGATTTGCATTGACAGTCACTGTGCGACTGGTTTTCTGGCCAGTTTGGGCCAGCCTGCCGAGCCACTTCGCCATGCAGCTGAAAGCTTAGGCCAGTCTTTTGACCGGGTTGTTAAAAAGATCAATGCTGTTGAATAGATCTTCTTTAACTTGTGCAGTTTGGATTACTTTTGTCAACCTCATCCCATGAACCCCCTGACAGTGCCACAAAGGAATGAAACCCCACATGCCACTGTGTACTGACAAAATGAAAACAAACGGCCAACCCTTAACCAACCTATTCCAAATTGCCAGCATTCAAAGGCGCACAGCCCCAAAAGAGAAACTGTGGGGCCTTTCCTTGTAACTCCTTTTCTAGTTCGTCATTCGTAGTTGACTGTGGTGTGTGTCAATGCCCCGTGCTACCCGGAGCTCGCATGGCGCGTTAACAACACTATGCAAGCCTAATTTCCCCATCATTTAATTGTGCATGACACCAATATTGGCAAGTACCTTTTCCACTCTCGGTTAGCCTGGCACATGAAACCACGGAGACCGCATGTTGCTATAAACTCACCATGTATGCATATTGCCCCCTTGCTTAATTATGCCTGGCACCAGTATTGGCAGGTAGCCTGGTGCATGATTATGCAGCTTGGGACTGCCCATTCAGAATGTTCCAATTAGGTCTACCCATCTATCTACACATCCATCTCACTGGAGCTCTGTGCCCCTATGCACTTGCACGTTCTCAATGTCACTGGGCCTAGTAAAATCGATGTTTCATTCCCCCCTGTTCCCCTCCTGCGCCTTGTCATGGCAAAACATGTAAACGTCCCACAAGAGAAGACCCCTGCACCTGTGAACAGTCCTACAAGACTCCAATACACAAGTACTAACACCTCGAAACTGTGATGGAAACCACAAATGCTACTTCCAAACAGTAAACACGCTTCCCCACAGATACGGGGAGGTAAGCAGACACTGATAGCATATCATAGCATTGTCCATTACCCTCCAGGCAGAAGCAGAAAACACATAGGCACAGTACTGCCCCTTCCAGGCAGACTCCGGAAACACATATGCACATTACTGTCACCCCTAGGCGGACTGGCCTATAAGGAACTCTGGAGATTACCTGTTGGGCCTCTGCACCCTGGCCCTCTTTATGTGGCATTCCCACATTTTTCGTAGGAAAAGCCTTGAGCTTGCTGAAAATTAGTAATATGGGGCCACTTTGAATATTACTTCCAAGGCCTCTTTTAGTTCCCAGTCCACCCCTGCAGTGCCATCTACGAACAGACCAAAAGCATTCCATACAAAATAACAGACACTTCCAAATAGATTCGAAAACCTTGAGCGGTCGGAGGCAATGCTTAGAAACAGATCACCAAACACTAGCTGTCTACGCCTCACAGTATGACGACGTGCTGCGGCCATGTATCTTTTTGCTGTTGCAAGCAGCGCAGGATACCGTACCGTGCAACGCAGTGAGCTTTGGTAGCACCTTGCAGCTAAGCATCAGTTTTAAGCGCTATACAAAGAAGTCTAAGGGGACATCTTCATGCACTGCTCTGGTGCCGGGTAACATGGTACTGCCATTTGCAATGGCCTACTGGTGCACATGTTCTCTATGCACTGGTTAATAGGTGGTCATGTGATTCTCGTCAGTGCAGCTCCAATTTCTGTGGGCGTGCGTGGGCGCGCAGGTCACTGCAAAACATCTTGCACTAGTGCAAAATTGATGCCAACGGCCAATCTAACCTTTGGTGTTTACGTTTAAAGTTAGGGTTACCATCCCATGTACAACTCAATCTCTGTGGACCAGTTTGTTTCCAGCCCCAAGCCTTCCTTTTGCAAACCTTGATAATCTGCTAAATGTCATTGAAGTAAATGAATACCACAACTCCCAGAATGCATTTGGTTCTTACACAAAACCCGGACCTGTCTGCATTTAGTGATCCAATGCATATACCATGCCCTAAACCTCATAAAGGCACACTGCCTTGGCGAACATTCTACAAAACATGATGATGACAATGTTCTCCCGTTTCTCATTCCCGAATCCCCCCCCCCCCCCCACTCCACTCTTGCTCTGCCTGCCCATAACTCACTACACCCTCTACATTCCAGATTTCTTGATCACCAAGTGCCCATCTCTCCCCTACTACAACCTGAATTCCTGCTGCAGACACCCTGGTCCCTGGACCACATGTCTAACTACGCAACCTGGCTAGGCGCATTGCCACGGCCATAAACTTCAGGTGCCAAGCCATACCGGTCTGTTATTTAACATTTCCTTTGGTGCTTTTATAGCCGGCATGTTTCGGTTAGCACTCACAATAATCAGTATAAATTCTAGCACACAGCCAAGTGCGTTTTAACGGTCAAAAGCCCATGCACTCCAGAACGTGCAATGCGACAATATTGCTTCCAGTATAGCGCTCAGGATGAAGCTTCGCAAGTCCCTTATAATACGGTACAATCCAATACAAACAATCCTGGTGGGTACCATAAATACTCTTCGCCAAAGTCGAGTCCCCAAAAAACAACATTTACCATGGAGCTGTATGTATGCAGGTCTGCCACGTTATGTGCGCCTTATGTCACCAGCAAGGCAGGAAGGTTACTTACCTGCAACAACAGCGCTTGGCATTTGTGCCTAGTACAGGTGGCTATGAGGGCAACCAACTGCCCATTCTGGAGCAACGGGGCCTCAGCCACACTGTCTCCGTACATTTGTTTACATTTTCCAGCCGCTTTAAAGACATGTGTCCCACCCTTTTATTTCCCTCCCACGTTCCCGGGCCAGGCCATTAGGTGGCCAGGCCCTCTCCAAATT
The DNA here is from genome assembly GCF_040938575.1 of Ambystoma mexicanum. Lineage (NCBI taxonomy): Eukaryota > Metazoa > Chordata > Amphibia > Caudata > Ambystomatidae > Ambystoma > Ambystoma mexicanum. The sequence goes on along the minus strand of NC_090934.1, from coordinate 838,760,082 downwards.
TATGGCCTGACTTTATGGCCCAAAATTATGGTCCTGCGCGGTTTGCCCAAGGTGACACAGAACACTCTCACCCTTATCTCCCACTTGGCCCACCCTGCATTACCCAAGGCTGGCCCCCCAACCCTTGCCCCTTGGTATGCAATCTTACGTTCCCAATCACCCCCAGGACATACCGAACACCTCGGCCCAACCGTAACTAAACCGCAAATCGCTCCTGCTGCATATTCCCTGCACCGCCCTACTTTTCCCGGCCCGACCCTTCTCCTACCAAGCTGCCTTACGCCCCTCGCACCATGCCGCCTTCTCCGCTGCCAGAACCCCCACGAACATCCCCGTTGCCTCCCTAACCTTCTACCTCGTCCCCCTCCCTGCAAACTCCACACCCCGTGCGTCTTGCTGGTCCCATAACAATTCCCCCATTAAAACCCCTTGTTATATTTTTTTGCACATTACCATTGCACATCACTCCCTGTGATGCAGCATAAAACACCCCCCTTATGCAACAGGCAAAAACCCAATCTTTTAGTTTGTGCTGTTCACCGCACAACCGTGTGACCCAACTTTTACACCCCCTCTCCCTGCCGCATCCCGCTTACCGCACTGTATTCATGCGTGCGCCTATCCGCTCATTTATACCCACGCCCTTGCCGTGTCCACTACCTAACCTCAATATACCGTTCCTTTTCGCCCAGCCCTGCACCCCACCTCCTCCCTCCCGACAATTCCCCCTACCCCCTGCATGAAGCCTACTCATTTGCCACCTCTAACTCCCGCTGCCCGTATCCCCAGCAAAAAGCACCAACCCCCATCTGCAATGAGCAGCTTGGACACTGCTCGCCTTGATATTTGAACAAAGTTATATCACCACCCTAAATCATCCAATGCCCAATAACCTTCTCGCCCCCTTACAGTGCTCGCCTGGATCCCCTAAGGAAACCCTAACACTGATACACACCTAACCATTTTTGAGGCACCGTTGCCAGCGCATGAAAGTGCCAAATTGACACGGGACCGCCGAATACTTGTACTGGTAAAACATATTCATGAAGGGGTACCACCACCCCGCCGCGCTCAACTAACGTATCTATGTATGTATGTAATGTATATGCTATGCGCAAGGGTACCGCGTGACGTTCATCCCCCATTAATTAACGCGCCCAGCATGACGCTCGCGATATCCCTTATAATATGCCACAATCCACTGCAAACAAAACTGGCGGGTACCATACTCACTATTCGCCCATGTTGCTTCCCCGAAGAACATTCCACCACCGTATCCTAATGCCCAAACAATAATTGCCGCAGGTGCTGCCTTGTAAATAAATAGCCTGTGGTGCCTGCCCCATACATCACTTGTGCTCCACCGTGCTTTCCTACTGTAGCGCCCCCTCCGTTCCCAACTTGCATGTCCCCACTTGAAATATCCTTGCTTGCAGAGTGCATTCGTTCATGTTTTCTGGTAATTAATCCGCAAACCATTGATTTTGCATATGTCTGCAATTCATTCAGGAGTTTCTAACTCCCACATAAGTCTGGTCACACAAGGCTAGATCGTCAACATATGGAACACAGTATTCCCGACTTGCGTGTCACACTTGAAACGCCCAGTTGGCTTACAACCCTACAGGCCCCAAACCCTTATTATGAGTTTACAGTCCCTTCCCTAGAGTATTTACCTCTTATAAATATTCTAGTACCACACACGACTCTTTCCTCTTTGGAACCAACCCCTCTTCACTGGAAGTCACTAGTCAGCCACATATGCCCTGTTCTTGTACAGATGCAGAAAAGATAGCTCACTGTGTTGGGTACCTGCTGCTGAGATCTGTGCTCACAGCATATATATTACACGTACAATCGTACTAAGGAACAAAGCAGTTTTTTTCATTCTGGTCAATAATGAGAATTCACACCAGTGATGCTAAGAATCGCTATATTGAAGTGTTTACAGCTATGTTTATTTTTGTTATAGCTTGTGCACACTGCTGCCAGTTTCAGGTCCCCACTGTGTAGGGTATTCAATTCAGGCTTCCTCACGCGCTGAGCATGCGCATGCATGCGCAATCAGCCAGACTTATCACGAATATGTACGTGTATGTGAACTAAGTGCATTATTATCACGTAAATAATGCACTTAGTTCACATACGTATACATTTTTGATGAATTCTTTAATATGTTTTGCACATTTTGTGCTTACTAGAATCCTGTGAGCCTATAAAACAAAGTATCCGCTGTGTTCAGGTTCCTTCGTCCGCTGGGTTTGTGGTTTTTATGTCCGTTTTGGAGTTGCTAGTATTATGTAATCATAAAGTTAAACGTATTGCACCCCCGGGACCTCAGAAAGACAGGCACACCACATTCCTTGTGTCAAAAAATCCTATCCGTTAAGTAATGACTGAGCATGCGCATGCATGCTCAGTCAGCAGGATAGGATTTTCTGACACATAACAAAAAGTGACGTTACACCGGCTGTGTGTGCACTCTGCAAGAGAAGTATTGAAAGGAAAAATACAAAAACAAGGAAAAGGAAAAAGAGCAGCCCGCACAGCAGCTACTGCAAAATGAACTTGACAGGCTCCATGAACGATCCCGGACCCAAATGGCGGTGACTGTCAAGAGGAAAAATAAAATAATGAAAAGATAACGAGAATGGCAAAGAACGGTTGCAGCTCCCATGAGTGCTTGTGCGCCTTTTGTGCCAACAGCCCATGCCTGGAAGGGGGCGTGAAATGAGTGGCCTAACACCCTGCTACCAGTGTTGCTGCCGACCCCGACCATCCATGGAGTAGGCCGATGTGGCCCCTGGTGCTCCGAGGTATGGCTTTGCCGGCCCCTGAACTGTGGTGTTGACTGTTGTCAGTTGATGTATGTGCCACTATGAATTGGTTTTCCGCTACTATGAAAGTGCTTAAAGTGGACTCAATAGCATGCATTTGTGATGCTGTGTGCGTGCATTTCATGTATTTGCTAAAAGTGGTCCCAATTAAAATGTTATGTGAAGCTGTGCTCCAGCACATTGTCGGCATGCTTTAAATGGTGCCAGGAGCTAACAATGGTGTCATTCAGTGGTTTGAGTTCCACTCACCAAGGTTAATGAAGGGTCCTTTTAAAATGTGGTGAAACTACCAACATGCCACCAGCAGTGCACCAACCCTGACATTTGCCCTCAATATGTACATAATGCCCAGTGCATGTTTTCTGTTTCTGCCTGAATCTTAAGTGTATGAGATTATTGCTTGCCCTCCCAATTTCAAGTGTTGCTGTTTTTGACTGTTACTGTATTTTGTGTCCAGTGATGCTTGTCAGGGTTTCATTTGTTGGGGAAAAACGTGTGGTGTTGTGCCCCTTCAAGGACAAGGAGCACATGAGAAAGGCACGTATCACATGTCAGTGACCATGTGACCACATCAATAAAAGGGATGAGCGGTTTCCCACTCATCAGTGCAGACCAACTTACTCCTTTGAAGAGAGGATCCCGGGAATGCCCATCTTGACCTCCATAAGCATGACAGCCCGAAGAGTCAGAGATGCAAAATGCCAGTCCCTGTTTGGGCAGGCTCACAGGGGGACCAGTGACAAATACATACGCAAACAGAAATTCTCTCTCTCAGGCAGCCATTCAAACTCTATCCTGCTAACGTCATTATGGATACAGGTGCCCCAACACTGATCGTGGATCCAACTGCCCCAATGGACATGATTGACTAATGACAATATCTTGCAGTGCTGACGTCATTAGAGACACCACGGTTTAGTAACGGTAGCCATGAAGCGCACTTGCATCCACGCACAAAGTTAAATGGACACACGTGCGCACACGAAGAACATGCTTACACAGTTCTCTAGAGGACAGATACATATACATAAATTCGAAAGCTTTTATTTTTTCTCATTAGCCAAACGCAGACCGCAAGGCGAAGCAGAGATGCAGAGCAAGCTTGCAGACGCTTACTGCAAATAACCACATGGAACTACAGGATCATATAAGGAACCTGGAAGAACCAACATACTACTAACCTATAAGAAGAATAGCAGAATATAGACATATAGCAATTATAGCATAACTATAGTAGAGTTACATGAAGCAACAGGCTTCATAACGAAAGACGAAGCAAAGCAGAATTAGGCTGCATGAAGCACCAACCCAGAGCTTGCAGCCAAGGTCAGAGACAAGCAGCACATTCCTAAGATCAGAGACAAGGAGCCATCTGCAGAAAAGCGGAATAAATCCTCACTAATTGCAGAGCAGAATGCTCAATTTTGCGGTCTCCACCCCCGTGGTACAGCCAAGCCGAACAATGGTCATTCACCCACAGTGGGAAGAGGAGCAGTTCCCACCAACGCAGACACAACATGAGACAAATATTGTTTTACAATGTTGCAACTCTACAGGCACTCTCAAAAGCAAAGTGGTAATACTGACGGTTACAATGGGAACACATCGGGCCTCATTACAAGTATGCTGGTCCGGAAATAGTGGTGCTGGTAGCTCCGTACTGGCACCTTTTTCCGGTCCGGCATACTCTGAGTTGCGATGCCACTAACACTGTCACCGCAAGTGACCTACCGTATCTGTAAACAACGGGACAGGAATCTGCAGCAAAACGCGTAGGCCGTGCCTGAGACACCGGCATGGCGTAAGTACGTGCACATTCCAAGTACCATGTACACAGAAACACCAGCATAGACATGACAGTAGCACCGTGAATCCTGTGCCGGAAACACTGGCATCACAGACCAGGTGTTAACTAGAATCAGGTGTGCAGAAACAGGTCACAGGTGGCCAAATTCAGCCCAGGTGGCCCCATTGAGCACTGCTAAAGCACAAAAGGACCACTCCCACACCCCTTACAACACTACCATGCTAGCAGTAGCAGTCCTGGAGCTGGAGGCCCTGCATGCAGGCCTACTACTTGAAAGGGCAGGGAGGCAGAGGATGCAGCAGAGGCACAGGAGCAGAAGGACGGCCATCATGGCTCTGCAAAACAACAACGTCCAGCAGGTTGCAGCCCACAGGCAGCCACCTATTCCACGCATAAGGGCAACCCCCTTCGACCTGAGCCGAACCCAGATCCACATCCTGTACCGGCTAGACAGGGAGACCATCACATCCATAGTGAACATGATCCATGATGACCTGGTCAGCCTCATACAGATCCGTACAGGCATCCCCCCCTTGCTCAAGGAAGTGTCTGTGCTACACTTCCTAGCCACTGGCACCTACCAACACACTGTGGGTGCACTGCATGGGTTATCGCAACCCTGTTTCTCACGTGTCCTGTTCCAGGTTATTGATGCACTAATGCGGCACGTTGCAGATCACTTAGGCCTACCCAGATTGGCTGACGAGGTCAATGCCACAAAAATTGCATTCCATACCCTTGCAGGCATGCCCAATGTGATAGGTGCATTGGACTGCACAAATGTGGAGCTGGTGGCCAGGCATGCCGTTGAGGCAGTGTACAGGAACCGAAAACTCTACCACTCACTCAATGTGCAGATGGTGTGTGATGCCTGCCACCTCATCACCCACTGCTGTGCCAGATTACCTGGTTCAACCTACGACTCCATGGTGTTGCGGAGCTCCACACTACCAGGGTACATGGCATATCACAGAGGAGAGCGTACCTGGCTGTTGGGTGAGTGTATCTACCTAAGCATGTGCACTTTTGGAGGGGGGGCAGGATACACCATAGCGTACCTTGCTTTTGGGTGAGTGTATCTTCCAAAGCATGTGCACTGTTGGAGGGGGTGTAGGGGAGCTGGATACACCATAGCGAACTTGGCTGTTGGGTGAGTGTATCTACCAAAGCATGTGAACTGTTGAATGGTGGGATGTACAACACTTATCAGCAGTGCATGTGTGCAATGCAATGTCCAACACAGAAATATCATGCAGGAGTTAAAGGCCTTGACCGGCGTGCGCCAATTGTGCAAACAACATGCGCATGAATAACAGTATCAAATCTGTACTGCAACATCAAAAGCACTACATTTACCAGTATGCATCACACCAATAACCCAAACCGCTGCACAAACACACTCAGTACAACCCGCACCACCTGCTGCACAGACTAATCATTCTTAACCATCACAACACCCCACCTCCATACCACTAGTGTAGCGCACACCAGGTAGACAGCTCCCCTGCCTGTACAAGTGCACATACAAATATGCATGTTACCTGATTTGCAAAGATGTAGCCAGGCATATCTATGAATGGTGCTCATCATAGGACTACAGAATTGAAACACAATAAGAAAACACACCAGTCTCATTTATGTCTGTTGAAGTGGAAGGGTCAGAGGTCAAGGTGGGTGTGAATGAGCCATGGAAAAGCGACTACAAATCACACACCCACCACATATATTGCCAAGGCGTATTGGCTTGTTGGCAATCATTATGCTGTCATTGCCTTCCCCATCCATTGCATTCCTCGTATGGTGTCCCTGTGTAAATATATATACACATCGATCATTTTGCCATACTCTTTGATGCTGTACAACCACTCCCATGCAGCACGTCAGAATGCAAGTACGACTTCAGACATGTACTGAATCCCAAAAATATATTAACTCTCATTTCAACTCAGATTTACGTCCTTACTTGTGTCCGACCTGCCTACTAGGTCTGCGGCCACCGGCAGGGTCTGCCGTGTTGGGCACACCGGCTGTGTCAGTCTGAATACTATTTTGCAGGCCGAGAAACATTGCCACCTGGTGATGGCACTGGCACGCTTACACCCTGGACAAGTAACAATTGCATTTAGAACGTGTCATTACATTGATATTGAAGACTGCAGACATACATTCCTAACATGAACCTGATCCTGCGTAAAATGGTCCATACAATGCATGGACATCCATTCACACTGACAGTGCACATGTTAACATGCACAACTATCACATGTGCTACGTCACCAGCGTGCATGGGTAATCTTGCATTGCTTAGTGGGCACTATACATACTGTACCAACATGAAACGGCCACAACAATGACCTACCTTTTCTGTCGCTCCCATGCAGGTGATGCTGGATATCCCCTGATGCCATGGCTGATGAACCCGTTAGGCAGTTACAGAACCAGCACAAGCAGGGATACAACCGTGCTCACATCCATACTCGTTGTACAATAGAGCAGACATTTGGCCTGTTAAAGGCAAGGTTCCGCTGCCTGAGCAGATCGAGGGGTGCACTTATGTACAGCCTGGTGAAGGTGGGCAAGATAGTCCTGGCCTGTGCCATGTTGCATAACATGTGTATGAGGTGCAACATCCCACTGCCCCCCAACATGTACATGAACCCAACAGAGGCGGAGGAGGATGACAGGGATGATGAACTGCCATTGGCACATCGCAGGGATGCCATGGATGTCAGTGTTGCATGCAACAACCTGATTTACAACTATTTTTGGCACTTGACACATGCACGTGGCACAGGCCAGCTATCGCCCTGCGCACTTCACAGTAAATAAATGACCCAAATACCAATTTCCAGTCATGATTTGAATGCAATACTAACTCTAATGTGTATAAAGGAATTATTTACAAATGTGGAAAAACAATCACTCCCAAAACTATTCCATCCCCACTCTCTCTCACCAACTATCCCACCCCACCACCCCTCCCCAACTAACCCTCCCCACCCCGCCTCCCATACTGTCTCTACATGGTATGCAGTAATCAAATTGCGGCAAAAATGTTGCCTTTACAAAGAATGTATTGAGGGTCTACACTTTCCTGAAAGTCTTTTTGCTGCTGAATTTTAAGGCTCCAGTATTCTGCCACATTTATTGCAACACACACAACCTTTAGTTTCCCAGCTCTGTTTCTCATTCTGGGGGGGCGCCTCTTGGAGGTCCGCCAGTCTGGAAAGGGATGTTAGGGGGTCCTCAAAAGAGAGGAGAAACAGCGGCACCTAATCAGGAGCCTGTGGGCCATGGAGGGCTGCATTTATGGCATGGTGGTCTGCCACTGCATTTCCCTGCTGAATGCTGCCTGAACACTTAGTATGGGCCTTACATTTCATGGTGGCCAGCTTGTGGGTAGCAAAATAGCGTTAAGCAGTGCTTAAGCAGTGCTTCAGCATATGGTGCATTAAGGATAGTTGTTCCTTGGGCAGTGAGATAACCTCTGTTTCCAGAGGGTTCCATAATCATGTGAGATGGCAAAGGCATAGCAGGAATCTGTGTATATAGTGGCTGTGCGTTGTGTGGCGATGGTGCGGGCCCTGGTGAGGGCAATAAGTTCAGCACCCTGTGTTGATCTTACTGATGGGAGCTGAACGCTTCTTTGGGCTCAAGGTCGTACAGACTGCAAATCCTGCCTGTCAATTTCCTGTGGAATCTCTAAGACACGAGACATCAACAAAGTTCTAGGTCAGCATTGGGAGGGGGACATCTTTGAAGTTGGGTCGTAGAGAAGAAACTATGTCAACCGCAGCAAGTCAATCATGCGGGTGACTATCATGAGGAGTGGGTAACAGCGAGGCAGGATTAAGAGGGGCACATCTGATGAGGGTGATATTGGTGATGTAGGACCAACACAGAGTGTGGCACTGCCACATTTATGTGGCGTGCCAGTGTAATGGTGTCAACTTTAGAGAGCAGGAGTGCAGCAGCAGTCACCGCCTTCAGACATTTGGGGAAGGCAGAGGCTACCGGGTCCACCTGAGAGCGGCCGTAGGCAACTGGGCATTGTAGGTCACCATGCGTCTGTGTGAGTACACATAAGGCCTACCCCTCTTTCTCATCACAGAACATGGTGAAGGATTTGGAATAATCCAGTAATGCCAGGGCAGGGGTGATGGAAAGGCCAGTTTTCATTTTGGGGAAAGCAGTGGTGGCTGGAGATCAGGCAATGCATCTAAAAATATCTTTTGTATGGTCACAACAAAGGAGGCATAATCAACAATCAAAGGGCGGCAAAAATTGCTCATTCCCAAAAAGGAGCAGAGCTGTCTCTTGGTGTCAGAGATAGGGCATTGAAGGATGCATGCAACACAGGAGTTATTGTCACTCTTTGTGGATTGGGACAGAAAAGAATGCTGATGCCAGATCAATGCACATAAAGAAGGTGGCATTGGAAGGGAGGCATCAGAGTATAGTGATAGGATCTGGCACAACTGGATGAGAAGGGATGACAGCCTTATTAAGACCTCTTAAGTCATTTGTTGAAACGGTACTTGTCCGTCCTTTCTTTGGCCAGAGGGAGAATGGAGGTATTTTCACATGCTTGTGGCGTAGTATAAAAGCCCTTGGTCAAGGAGTGATTGAATGACAGGCTTGATACCTTCTTCTTGGGGTGAGATCCTATACTGTGGCACTCCTGGCAGAGGAACCTCAGGATTCAAGGTGGCATGTACTGGTGATGCCCACAATGAGATGGGGCATCAGTCTACGAGGTGTTACAATTGTATGGGGGCATGGGTGAGGGAGATAGTACTGTTGTAGGAGGAATACACATTCAGCCTGTTTAGACTGTGGAACCTCAAGGTAAATACCCTCCATGGAGCAATAAATGATCAAATTCATTTTGTACAATACATCAATACTCAACAAGTTAGCAGGTGAACATTTACTAAGGAGAAAAGCATTTTGGTTAAAAATGGGGCCAATTGAAACAGATAGGTTGTTGACACTGGCTGTGGGATCATTGTCCCAGTCATTCCAACAGCATTGATAATTTGATCAGAGACCTTGACATGAGGAAAGTCTGCTGCCCTTAGCGTAGAGCGGCAGGCAAAGGTATCAACCAAACAGTGTATATTTTATCCCTGAATGTTACACTACAGGCTGGTCCAGCGGGAGCAAAGCAGCCAGCACGGCAGCGCCCCTCTGGCAACGTCATTGTGCTCCGTAGGAGATCAACCTATCAAGCTAGCCCCCCTTTGGAGGAATTGGAGGAGGGGCAGCAGGGGTGGTGGATTAACAATGGAATTGCCTGGGGTAAAGATGAAATAATTTCTGGGAGCAGTGGGGCCATATTGCCGTGGTCTGGGGGTTTGATAGGGCCTTGCTGGATGAGGAGACCGGTCTGCTTATAATCTCTGCAAAATGGTTGCCCCTGTTGAGGTTGCTGGGTGGGCAAAAATAGATGTGCGCAAGCTTGTGGAGGCAGTCGGGCCTGGGCAAAAGGAGGGGCTTGTTGAATGCAATGCTGGTGTGAGAAACCTGGGCGTCCCACAGTTGCCTAAGGCAGTTTGTTGAGCATGCTGTAATGCCATTAGGCGGGAGACACCATCTTACTCTTGTCTTTTGAATTTGTCATAGAAGTGTTGGGCAGTTTGGAGTGCTTTTTCAATGTATTCAGCTTGCCACCCAATTTGTACTTTTTCAATGTTCTTTGAGATTTCAGGAAGGAGGCTGTTAGCAAAATGCGATACAAGGGCAGGTTGAGCCTGCTCACCATCATAAGCAATGCCAGAGTATTTAGTAAACCAGTATGTCAGTCTAGGCAGGCAGTCCGCAAGGAATTCAGACTGTTTTAGTGTTTATGGGCTGCCATTTCTGCTCCTAGTTGGATTTGACAGGGTATTTCCGTTTGATGAGGATGTTGAGCGCATCCACACTAGCAGTAATGGCGGGGAGTGTGTCAGGCCATTGGAGTTTGTCCATAATCTCTTTGTATAGAGTGTCTATGAGTACTGCTCGGAGGAGCTGCTTAAGATCCCCAACAGCAGGATCATAACAAGCAATTCCAGTGGTCAAATGATCCCTAAATACAGCAGTGTTGTCAGGCAGAGTAGGGAATTTCTGTGCCATAAGATACAAGTCAGTGGAGCACCATGGCGTGTGTATTCTAATAGCAGGATTAGTGACATCAGGTTGACGGTAGGTGCGCATGGCAAGAAGGCAGTGCCTCCTTGGGCAGCACCGGGCACATCCATGGTGTGAAGTGAGGAGAGCTCATCCATAGTAGAGTGTGAAAGTTGAATGTCTTGTTTAGTAAGGAGATACATGGCAGCATTGGCAAGGGGTGACCCCGGATCTGCTGAGGGACAATATTTGCATATGAAGGCAGGTGACCACTAGGGTTCTAGGCGGTGCCGTCTCTGATAAGTGGAGGCTGCATTTGGCATTGAGGAAACCAGCGGGGGCTGTTTGGCAGCTCCTCTGATAAAGTGAGGTGAATAGTGCATGGATGGGGCAACTGCCGGGGAAAGTGACACAGAGAAAGAGGTGGATGGAGATGCATCAGCTGAGGGGGAGGAAGTTTGGGTGGTCAAAAGGGAGGGAGCTGCCGGAGTTGCTGGCCGAGGTTGCACCGTCACTCGGTGTGGTAGGGTGGGCTCTTAGTGTGGTAGGTGTGCTGGGATCACACGCTTTGGAGGAGAATAGGGTGGCAGAATTTCATCAAGGAAGTCCACTTGTGGGACTGAGAGGGCGTAAACCTATCCAGCCATCCGCAACAGGCAGATGTGGCAAATAATCAACACAGTACAAATATCTAGGGCACCCCCACAAGAAAAAACTAGGTATACCAGGCGTGTTCGGCAAGCATGGGGTAGCAACTGGAATCCCCCTTAGCGAGCCTGCAGGCAAATTTAAAGAGCTCACGCGTAAATGGCGCTGTTCAGTGGTAATGGCATACCACTACAATGTGTAGGGAGGCAGTGGCAATGACAAACTACAATGTTAACCACATAAAACCCACTACAAGAGAGTAAACAATGAAATCAGCATCTTTCAACAAATCTACATAAACACTATGCCTCACGATATTACCTTGACTGCATGCAGATGCAGAACCTCTAAGAGAAAGCAGCTGGCATATACAACGAAGATATTTCAACGCACTCGACAACACAAGATACAAACAGGCGACCAATGGAGCAATGCTTATTCCCCATTAAAGCGAGCCTGCCGGAAAAACTCAAGAGGCGTCTGCCGTGAACGAAGGCAGCATGTGGTAATAGCATAACACTTAAACACTTTGGAGAGAGAAGCAAGGACAAGCCGCAGACAGTATTTAAAACAACAACTTGACAAGTGACCAAAGAAAACGACAGCCCAAATTATGCGCAACAATTCAACAACGGCAGCGTCCTGATAAGGTGATGGATAAAAGCAACAGAGACTTTTAGCAAACTTGGGGCCATGTGCCAAAACACAGAGGATCTCCCCAGCGACCTGGCAACACTGTAACCTCTGTTTCTGGGACAGCACCCAAAAATCGATGTTACAATCAATTGTAATATTTACACAGATAACCACATCCAGGGCTCAACCTGCAGCTAGGGGCATAGGCATGACCCCTTTAAACACGGAAACCTTACTTAACCCATGGACCCTGGGACGGTACGCAGGGGCCATTGGTTGCAATGCACAAGATCACACAACCAGATGACAAATGCTGTGGTAAACGCAGTACAGAAATGCAGTGCTTTACGTTCCACGCTTTACTTTCAGACACCTCAGATAACACAGATGACACAAAATTAGCAGAGGCAGTACTGTACATGTAATGACAATTGGACGTGAGGCAGGTGATAGAGCAATGAAAATGATGGAGCTGTGACATTTATGCGCCAATGAGGTGCATTATAAACACAGAGAAGGAAGTATGTGCCAGTGCTGGCAGCTCCTAGTTGAACTGTAGAGCGAAAAAGAGGAACTAGCCAATGCCCTGCTCTGCAGGGCCTGGCAGAGGAAAAGGGGGAAGTGGTTGTGGCGCAGCTTGAATGCAGCGATAAGTATCTTGGAAGGCACTTATAGGCGCTTTATAGGAGCTACAGTGTGGGTATTTTACTTTCAAAATGTTGTGCCCAGTATTACGTGAACATTACCTGTGGATCATCCAGCATGTACTCTGCACCCTACTGGTCTCTTGAATGGGGCACTATTCCGACAGTTTCCTACAGGATAAGCCTGTGAAAGCTAATATAACTGTGGGCAGCCTCCTGGAGCACAGTCTCTGCACTGAATCCAGGAAACCCACCAAATGACAATGTGCATCAGGACAATGCAAGTATGAAACTGATAGATGCAGTGAACGACATTTAGGCACATACTGAAACCCACATAACAGATTATATTATTTCATAGACAGGCACATGCATTACAATACAAAACACGTAGGGAGAGGGGTACCAAGAAGTCCAGATGGACATGAACGAACAGACACAACATAACAAGACACCAACCTTCAATACAAAATATGTGTACCCATGGACAGCAGAATATTTAGACAGCCATGGACAGAGCTACCACTTCAGGTAGGTACTGCAAATGAAGATGTACCCTGGCAGTGATAGAACATAACATGTCATGGAGCAAATGCAACAACAAATATGAAATGGAGACAATGCAAAACTGTAAACACAATGACGTGGAGATAATAATGAAAAATAATCACAAAGAAAATTCTAAAGAAAAGCAGTTTGATTTACCCATCAGCATTAATACATAAGTTCGCAATCCGTGATGCACTCAGCTCGCTGCAGACCACCAAGGAGACCATCACAAGCAATATTTGGCAACTTTGATATAACAGGCATGCCCTGCTTGCTACAAGCAATTACCTTTCACGACCACTGTGGTGTGTCTTTGCTTGGCAACCTCTCTGGTGGTCTGCAGAAATCAGGAGGCAAACAGGAAAGGCGAGTCACGGCATCATCTGATAAGGAAATCTCCAAGGCAGAGGGAAGCCCTACAACAATGAAGAATCAGGTCACAGCTGATAGGCAAACCAAGTTATTTTTAGAGAAAGACAAGCATCAGAATACAGTAATACAGAATGACAAGTGACAGGCATCAGACGGAGAGCTCTCTGACGGTGTTAGGTCAGAGCGTGTCTTATATAGCCTGGCACGTTTCCATGACGTTTTTAATACTAGGAAGCATACATTTGTGAAGAAGTCTTGTGGTTACATGCAAGGTACATTGTGTATCGAGCAAGATCAGTACGCAACTTTGGCATACACAATTGAATACTCCTTGTAAGGTGGTATTTGTACACACATGTGGAAAGGTACTGGGAGCTGGTGTCTCATGGGTCCCGAGAGCAGCATTAGGTTGTGGCCTGCCGAGCAAAGGTGGGGTGTGGGCATGGCAGGAGAGCTGGGTGTAGCAAGAGGCCTCAGGCTAAGCCAAGGTGAAGTATCTGGGGCCTAGTATGGGGAGGGTGATTGCTAGGAGGTATAGTATCAGGATAATCCTGCCACATCAGGTTATACCTGAATAATAAGATTCACCAACATGCATGTGGTAGAAATAGCATCAAAACTGCATTCTGTAAAATGTTTAAATACATACATAAGTACAAAAACAAAATGGACTTCGTTTTCTAAAAAGTGAATCGATCCAGACTGCCATGAAGGTGCCTGTATGGTGAAGAAAATCATTTGTCATCTAATGTGTTTGAGTTTTCAAACCATTAACATTGCAGTGTGAGGTTGGATGTCATTATCACTGTAATGATTATCATCCTCATTATCACTAGATATTGGGTCTACCTGAACCGCTCTTTCATGGCAACCTATAGACCTATACCCACGTGACCATCAGCAATAGGGAAAAATTCCACTCAGTGCTCCTCAGTTCACATCTGATAAACAGCGAGAGTGAACACTCAGATGCGCACTCTCTATAACTCCCAGTCTTACAGATTGCAGGATTGTATTTTACTTCTTTCACGTTTTAGGGGTGGGACATTTGTGTGGGTAACCCATATGAACTGTCCCCCATGAAAAAAGAGGGTTTAGCATAGACAAAGTAAAGAAATAACAACTTACTGAGAAGTCACACCCATCTGTTTAACCAGTTCAATAACTGTGAAATTAACCCTTGTGTATATGAATCCCGCTTGCAGATTTTCTTTTTGAATGCTGAAAGGCCGGTGGTGCCTCAAGTGAGAGCAGTAACTTACCAAGCTCTCACCATTCAGTAGCCAGCCTGACATATTTAATGGGGCAGCTTCTTTCTCCATTGCATCTAATCCGGGAGGGATACAGATCCAACATGAGAGCCAGAGTCTGAGGCAGCTCTTGAATGGTAGCAGACGAGTCTCTGTATCTTGACCCTTTGCTTCTGTGCTCTTGCTTGAGTGAGGAAGACAAAACCCGCTGTACACTGCAAACTGGTTCCTATGAAATCCACCCTTCGAACATGATTAAGCTGTGATTTCTTGACGCCTATCAGGAATGCTAGTCACTAAAGAAGGTTGCATACCCGTGCTGTGGTTTCATTGCTAGTTAGTCATCCAGGTATGAATGGATGCAAACCCTTTTCAGGTGTAGACGGCCTACAACTGGCGACACCACCATGGTCAAAATGCTCTGTACCACCTTCAGGGCACATAGCAATGTTGTCCTAACGTGGCAAAGCAGTCATGATGATAGGCATTTTGGAGATAATTTGATATATTTATTTGCTTGGTAAGATTAGCACTTTGATCAGATGTTCCATACAGGGATCAGACAGGTATCAGTGGCAGTTCCATTTCAGGTTGCCTTTACAAAGTGTCACATGGCTCAAGGAACACACAGCTACTGACACCAGAATAAAGTTAAAGGGTTGTATTAAGCAAAAGTGAAACACAAGACTATTACATGGACATTCTTTCAGGATGGCTGTAACATAAAGGTTCTTGGGAAGCATAGTTCTTGAAAGATGGATTATGTATAAAGAACGGCAAACAAAAAAGCATACAATAAGTTCAGACAGGAAAATATAGTGATTTCTAGACAGTAGTTCTTTTTTAAATTATTATTTATTGGTTACAAAAAAGAAAACCTTTATACTTTATATACATTGGGCCTCATTACGAATCAGGCGTTAAGGGGTTAGCGGCGCCGTAAACGGCGCCAACCCTTAACGCCTGATTACAAGGTCCGTTAGCGCCATGGTGATATTAACGCCTGCTTTTTGCAGGCGTTAAAATCCATGGTGCTAAGGGACCATGGTGCTAATTACGCCACCGTAATTTACGGTGGCGTAATTAGCGCCTTCCCCACTCCCATTATGCCCTATGGGGCAAAAATGGGAATGGGGAAGGGTAAAATGGGAAATGGGGATTCACCGCCCCACTCACTTTGGAATGGGGCGGTAAATCCGCCATCCACCATGGTGTAAACACAGTTTACACCATGGTGGTAAGGGTACGACCCAGGCGGTAACTTACCGCCTGGGTCGTAATGAGGCCCATTAACTCAGAACAATTTGACGTTACAAAAACAGTTTATGCCAATTCGTCTAATTATATCCATACGTCTTAAATATTAAAGCCACTTCATACAGGTTAGTTCATATTTCTCATTCCACTCTTGAAAGTAGTGTTCTAAATATGTCTGATAAAATTCCTTATAGGTTGAATGTTAAACAGTCCATTTAAAGTAGCAATGGTGTGTGCATGCTAAAACTGCGCTAAGAAGACTGACCATGGTGAGTATTAATGGTTGATGGTTACCCTCAAATAGACTATTCCAAAAGGTATCAAAGCTATAAACTCCCTCTGTAGAAATGAATAAGCGAAGGTGTCTGCGTCCTAACAGGTTAAATTCAGTACATTCCAGCAGTAAGTTCCTCCAAGTATTGTTCAATGATGAACTACAGAATCGGGAAACACGATTCTCTGTAGATATTGCAGAACGAGCATTAGTCACTTCACCTACCAGAAGTAAGTTTAGGCGAAATTGCAAAAATGTACTTCCGAAAGATTTATCGAGAATTATATAAAATAGCTTGAGAGTGTATTTTATTCCTTTTGGGTAGACCCCAACTCCTTAATAAGCGATATTTGGTCAATTCATTCCTAGTGTTGACCCATTCAATTTTCCATAGTTTGTGCTTAATTCCATTTGGGTTTCGTTTGGATGGCCACTATGGTTATAGATAGGCGTGTTAAGATGTTTTTGCATTGCGCCACTTGGCCACTCAGTTCCTCATATGCATGGTGACCATTCTGTTCAGGTCTTCAAATAAAGAGGAACGGAGCGAAGACTAGAATTTTATGGTACAGCAGTAATTGGCTCCACTGAATACACGTCTTCATTGAGGTTGTAAAATCCCAGTTCATATCTAATTGCCGCTGTTGGTTCTCTATTGGGCAAGACTAGGACCTTTCTCCAAAACACCCCTACAGAACTCTCCATTTAGGCCACTCACTTATGTTCCAGATCTCACAACCCTAAGTGAGGGTGGGTATAACTTTGATTATATAGTATTTTATCAGTGGAACTATAGAAAACTGACAGAACTGGAAGTTTATACATTTCATCTGAGCAATGAAACAGCCTTCATAAAGATGAGTATAATATATTCAAACAGAGCTTTGAATGAAAATGAAAGCCTAAATAGGACAGCTGGTGGACTGCTGCTATAATTGAGGTTCCTATTCTCCTTTTGTATATCGGCCAATTAATGCTTTTGGAAAAGAGAATAACCTTTGTTTTGGAACTGTTTATCTCCAGTTCATTAGCTAGGGTATATGAGGTAAGGCCATTCAGTAACTGTTGTAATCCAGGGGATTGGTCCAAAAGCATCAGGTCGTCGGCATAAACCAGCCACCATAGTTCAATTGTTTCCAGCTTGGGAGGAAAACTGAGAAGATCATCTAAATGTGTGCCCAAGTCTGAGATATACAGATTAAGCAGGCAAACTGCCCCTTGTGGGTAATTATCGTGTTTGTTAGGGCTCCTTTCATGTTCATTCTTAAACGTATAGATGTATCTTTATGGAGATGGATTAATATGTACAGAAGCCCTTTTTGGAGCCCCCATTGTTCCATTTTTTGCCAGAGAAGGGCATGATTGACATAGTCAAAGGCTGCTCTCAGGTCAATACTAGTGATGTAAAGCGCTCTATCTTTCCCCATATTATCTTTTCTTGAGACAAGCCATGATGTATGCATTAAGATTTGTACCCAGAAATCATCTCAAACCATCTCAGAAGCATTATTCTATTCTTTTTGGTCCAGGATTCAAGTTCTAACAGAATTAGTGAGGCTAAGATATTACTAGCAATGTCAAGTAATGTTATAGGATTATAGTTTAGGGGCTCTGCCCGGTCTCCTTTTTTAAAGGTTGGGACTACCTGGGCAGTTCACTAGCTGTCAGGGAATCTCCTACTCCTGATCACTCCCCTGGAACAAAGAGGTAGCAATTCTGGACAATAGTGTGGGTGAGCTTATCAGCATATAGACAGAAAAACCATCCGGTCCGGGAGCATTGGATGTTTGGCTTTCCTAATTAGCCATTCTATTACTTCTGGATAACACTGAAGAGACCATAGTATGTTAGCAGAGTCACCTTCGTTTGAGCACATAATTTTGAATTTAGAGTAAATCTTAGTTTGATAGGTAATCCAAACAGGATAATGTTGGCTTGAAGTCCAACCTGTCATTCATTGGAGCGATTGGTTAAAGCCCAGAAATCAACATTTGTTTTGTTCACCAAAATGTGGAACAATACTTGGCTATCCCTCACAAGCATCTGGTGCTTTTGACAGTATTTCCAATTTTTGTAATCACGCCTGATTCTTGTTAATTTAGAATTGTATAATTAATTTGTCATATGAGGGTTCCTCAGTTGTTTTATTGTTAAGCGTAATTCCCTTTTTCTCGTATGAACCTCAGGATCACAATGTTTGTGTCTCTGTTTAGTGTGCCCTGTTTGTAAATATTTTGATTTAGTAAGCTTAGTAATATTCTCCAGGATAAACTTGTTTAACTCTATTGAAGACAAGGAGCTTGATTGGTGTCGAGTGGCGTTATCCCATTGGACCTCCAACACAAATTACATTTTTGGATGTTATTTTGGTGCCAAATAATATGATTGCCCTGTTCGGTAATAGATATGAGTTGGACGGAGGGCATGTAAACATGGAAGGTTAATCCCAGGTGAAACTTGGCGAAAAGCTAAATTATGGTCACTGTCCATTGTTTGGATCATTTCAAAGGGAATAACACAATAAAACAGATTTTGGGATACCTATATATAATCAATATACAAGTGTCTGTCCCTGGAGTGCCATGGGGGTGCAACCACAATCATGCTTCATTATTCATTTTTGCAACTCCCAAATGTTAAATAGGCTACTCCAGGGTACACTGTCTTCCGTTAATCTCATGTTATTACCGAAGCCCTTCTCATTTGGGGATCGTAATTGGGGAAATACGTATTAAAGTCACCACATATTAGTACAAATTCGGAACTTGAGCTTTCATATCTTCTGGGGACCACAAGGTCTCACCAACTCTCTCTGGATTTGATCCCTTTGCCATGTGTCTCAAAAGTCCCCCCCCCCTTTTTGGGGCTCTCCCTCTTTCTGTTACTCCCCTCTTGCGGGGCCTAGGGACTCTCCCCATCTTTTACTGCCCCTCTCAAGGTGATCAAAGTCACCCTCTCTTCACTGTTTGTTATCCTTCTTCTGAGCCTACAAGGCTCTCTTACCTCTCACCTCAGCACACCCCTTATCTTGGGTTCAAAGTGCTCTTCTCTTCTGTTACACGTCCCTGCTTCTGGGGATCAATGTCACTTTCTCTATTACTACTTCTCACCCACCTCTTCTCTTGGGTCAGGGGTGTTTTTCCTCTGGTCTCAATTGGCTCTCCTATCCCCTCACTGGAGCACACTCGTCTTCTCGGGCCCTAGGACCTTACATCTTCTTCACAACTAGGAGCACACCCTTCTTCTGTGGCTTAGGAGGTTCTTCTCCCTTTCATGTAGCTCACCCCTCTTCTACGTTCTGGGGGCTCTTCTACAACTCACTGGAGCACATCCCTTATCTGGGGTTCATTCTGCTCTTCCACCCCTCACTGGAGCACATCCATCTTCAGAGCTTCAAGGGGATCTTAACCCCCTCACTGGAACACACTTCTCACTGGGTTGAAAGTGCTCTTCTCCCCTTCCCTAGAGCACACCGCTCCTCTGGGGATAAAACAGGCTCTTCTCCTCCTTACTGAAGAACTCCCCCCTCTGGGTTCAAGGAGTTTGCTTCTCTGTTTCTCTACAGCTTTCTCAACACACTCCTCTCCTCTGCTCCCAGCTCAGGGACACGCTCTGTGGATCGTAGCCTCTGTCATAAAGCCCCCACTGTCCTGCCAGTGCCTGAATCAAGGTTTAAAATTGATTGGTTAATTGACTTCTTATTCAATACCAGAGGTGGAAGTGTTTAAAAGACTTGCTAGCATTTTGGATTTCTTTCATTTTGTTTCCCATGCTACAGCTGATGCTTGCCTGCTGCTCTGTGCCTGCCTTGCCTCCTGTCGGTCCCCCTGCATAGATGTTTGCTGTGTGGGTTTCTGGTGTTGCAAGGCCACCACAAGGGACAGGAAAACCTCTAGTAAGTTCTTGCATGTGAAAAAACATTTTTCATTTTGGGAGGAGGAAGGAAGTATTTCTTGCTTTAAATGCAGCAGCTTCAGGGGTGGAAGAAAACAGTCCCATTTCTCCTTCGAGGATCAGAACCTCTTCACTGCAGAGTCTCTCAGGATGTGCCAGAGTTTAACCGTGGCATATCCTTTTCTGAATCCCTGAAAGACAATCCGAAATCTCCTCTCGGTTTTGGATTTGTAAACCGGATGCATCTTGGGATATGCAGCCCCAAATACCCGGTTTGTTTGGGACCTGATAGTTTCTAACTAGTTGCTCTCTCAAAGAGTTTGGGAATAGTTCAGGGCTGGTCCTATTAGTCCTGCTCTCAGGCGTAAAGGAGGGATGGATGTGAGGTTGCCATTGTGACTTTGTCACAATAGTTACAGTGAATATGTGGCTATTGGTGAGCTGGGTGATGTGTGGGTAGTGCGTGGAGATATGAGATGTGGACATCAGGTAACCCAGTGACATTAATAAATGCAATGGGCCTCATTACAAGGCAGGCGGCCCTGTAATGAACGGTGCCGGTAATGGACCGGCACCGTTCATTATGGGCCGCCACATTACAGGTCTGCTCCCGGGTGGAGGAAAGGACATCTGGTCCAGACCAGGCATCCTTACCGGCACCCGCAAGCAGACCAGGATGCTAACAACGGGCTCGCCATTAACAGGCCCATTGTTAGCATCCACCCCATTCCCATTGAGCCCTATGGGGGCTCAAATGGGAATGGGGATGTACCGGGTCCGTGTTACCGGGAAAGGGAATTACCGGGCCCTCCAAGGGCGGAATGGCCTGGTAATTCCTCATTCCTCAAACCCGGTGCCCGGTATGGGTGTAGCCATGCTGCTAAGAGCGGCATGGCTACCTCCATACTCGTAATGAGGCCCAATGTATACTTAGGCCTTGTGACAGTGGTTAGACAAATGGACAAATACATATTTACAGTTGTTTTGCATCAGTTTAGGGTGGACAGAGCATTCTGGGAAAGGAACTGCAGGAGGGGGGAAGTACAGCATGGCCCTTCACTGGCTAGCTGGTGAAGCTTCGGATCAGTCCTAAATCTACTGATTGAACTGCTTGGATGCTGGGGTGAGCCATCCAGTGTTGAGGGTCCAGTTGAAAAAAGATGGGGTAGAGAATACAGAAGGTGTGGAAAAGAGGTTATGGAGGGTAACGGTACACCAAGGTGGTAAATGTTTAAGGCTGGCTGGTAGAGGGTGCGTGTGGCAAAACTAGTATTTTGTTGAGTGGAGTGAAAGAGTAGAGGGGGGGTTTCAAGATTATTGAGGCGCAGGGTGGAAATTAGAGTTTTGCGAGTGGTTCGTGAGGTCTGGCATGTCTTTCTATTATTTCAAAGGTTGATCCTAGCAGCAGTGGCAGTGATGATGTATTGTAGTGTAAGTTTGCTGTCAAATAGGACCCCAGGGTTGCAAGCCTCTATTCTCTATCATTGACTCGTTCAACCTTTCTTCCCATTTCTATGCAGACGATTCACAAATCTTCTTCTCTTTTTCTACAATTTCTGCCTCTCTTCACACCTCTGTTTCATCCTGCCACTCTGCTGTCCAAGGCTTGATGCACTGCCACTTCCTTAACCTACTTCCCTCTCACCTCCCTCAGGACTCCTCTTTCCCCTTCTGTCCTCCCTTTTGCCTCCTCTGCCCGCAACTTCAGTGTTATGTTTGACCCTTCTTTAATTTTTGCCTGTCATATATTTTTCACTGCCCGCACTAGCCGCGTTCTTTTAGTGTCCTCAAACTACGTCTTTATCTATCCTTTCATGCCGCTAAACTTATTACTTCTTGCATCCTTTCTCACCTTGACTACTGCTCTGCCCTGCTCTTTGGGCTTCATTTCTCCTACCTCACGCCTCTACGATCAGTTTTTAATTCTGCAATTCGCCTTCTTCTTTCACTTCCTGCTTGCTCCTCTATTTCTCCTTCTCTTCTCTCCATCTCCTTTCTCCCTCATGACTCTCTTCTTCGCTTTCTTTTTCTATGCATTGTTTTCAAGTGCTATCATAGCCTGGCTCCCCCTATGTTGCTTCTCTTGTCTCCCTCTATTCTCCTTCATGTTCGCTTCACTCTGAGCATCTTCATCTCCTTACCTCTCCTAACCCTTCTTGTGTTCCTTCACGCTTCTGTTCTTTCTCCCTTTTTGCCTCCAAATACTGGAATGCTCTGCCACCTGACATCCACGCTTCCCCCTTCCTTCACATATTTTGCTCGTGTCTCCTCTCTTCTCTGTCATCTTCCTAAACTCTTTCTCCCCTGATTGTCATTGGAATGATTATTTCATTATTTGGTACCAACTTTGTCCTTTTGTACAGTGCCTTAGAGAAGGCGATTAGTACATTTAAATAACTACAAATACAAAAAGTGATGGAGTGAGGTGCTCAGGAAGAATGGAGATAGGGATCGGAAAGTAGGGTTGGCATAAGTGGCTGGATGAAAAATGAAGCGTGTCTCGGAATTAGGCAACTTAGTTCATTCAGTAACAAGTGTCAAGGAAGCAGTTATCATTTAATTCTTAGATATCAGCTGTGTAGGAAGAAAAGGAGATTCACACCGGTAGAAGTGTGAGTAGCCAATCAGGTGGCTGGAACAGCGGGAGAGCATACACATTCTCCACCCGCTGTTCCAGCCACCAGATACCCTTCCCCAGGTGGAGCCATTTTAAAAGAAAAATGCTTATGTGAGCAGGCAACAGGGAACCTCTCCCTGTTGCCTCCCTATCGCCCCACTCCCCCGAAACCAACCAAATCCCTTTCCCACCCCTTCCCTCCCCTCTCTTCCCACTTAACTTCTGAACTGTAGCTTTGTGCTCCGTTCCCGGCACTCCTCCTGTCTCCCGTCAGCTGCCATAGAAATGGAAAAGGGACTTAGTAACTGTTCTCTATGGTGGTGGCCATCTTGTTTTTTGTTTTTTTTGTTTTCCCTGGAGATTTCTCACATGGAAAAAAAGAAACCATTTGCACCCCAGATAAACCCTGGTGTGCGAATGACTTTCACTGCTGCTGTGGGGGGCAGACAAGGCCATTAACAGCCATCTGGGTCGGGCTGGGGAGGTGTTAAAGGTCATATCCGCCCCTCCAGCAGGGGTGAAAGCCGTTAGAAGACCTGAGAGTCATCGGCAAAGAGGTGGTAAGCAAAAGCCGAAGGATGAGATGAGATTGCCCAGCCAGCATGTGTATAGAGGGAAAAGGAGTGGGCCTGGGACATATCATTGTCTGGTGCTGTGAAAAACCTGAAGGTGTCCCCCCCGCTAGTCCCCAGAGAGCTGTTGTCCAGGTGGCCAGGACACAGCCATCGCTATTGGATCCAGTTCCTGTGGGTGGAGCAATCGGGGATGATCACCTGGGCAAGGGGTCTTCGGGGAGTGGAAGTGGGACACAAAGGGTTGAGCTGCGGTATCCCCTTTCCTGTAACACCTTTTCCCCATCCTACCCTGTAGGTTATTTAGAAGCTCTACCTCTCCCCCTTTTTCCCACATGAACACTTTCTTACACAGTAACAAACAACGGACTAACACCAGAACCATTTACCTGACATGTCCCAATACACGGGTCAGGCAGAGTCAGGCAATTGACAATAATCATGCCCACCTGACGGCCCTTTACCTTCCCCACAGGGATAAAAGGTGGAGCATGAAAGCACACTTCGAGCAAGGCCGAACGCACGAGGAGATGGCCAAACCCCAAACTGGCAGTTCAAATGGAGAAGGAAAGCAGTGAGACCTGGAAGGACGACGAAGGGGGAGTTGCCCTTGCCCTTTTCACCTCAGACCTGCAAAGCCTCTGAAAGGGAAATTATAAGACCGGGAGCTACAGCTGGCGTGCAAAGCAGCAGATGTCAATGGAACACAGGGACCTGCCGCTTTGATTACGCAGGCGGAAAGGCAAGCTGGCTACCGTGGTACTTTTCTTGACTCCAGAGAACAAAGAATCCAACGGGTTCAGCACAGCTGGTGAGTCGGAGGAAACTGATAGTAAGCCAAACTGTGTTGAGCCCAAAGTTGCAAGTGGCAAACATTTGGAATCCGAAAGGCAAGGAATTTGTGTGTGTGGTTTAACTGTCGAGAAAACCAGTTGAGGTCCAGGTGCAGAGGGCTCTGGAGCCACGTGGGCGCTCATTCGAAAGACTCTGACCAGGACCTATTCTTTGAAACTACAAGAACCAGAAGCCCTGGGAAAGGGTGGCGTGAGGCATCAGAGTGGTCCTATAAGGATTAGGTCAAATCCCTTATACCATCGAAAGTCTCTGACCCGTAGCTAGAGGAAAGCTAGGGGAAGGGAACCCAGCTTTCCGAGAAGATTGTGAACTGTGTAATAAAGGCAAGTGTGAACCTGACAGAGGGATAACGTGAGAAAGCTAGAAGGAACACCTTTCTGTCTGATGAAAATGAGCAATGTATGAACTGTGTTAAAATACATCAACTGTGTTAGAGAAAGGCCGTAGTGAACCCGACGGAGGGAGGCCCACAACTGCAAGAAGGTTCTGAGCCCGGCAGAGGGAGATCCTGGGGGCAAAGTGCAATCGCATAAAAGTGCAAGATCACCAAGAGAACTTCTTGTTTATCATTGTGAAACACCAAAGGTTTCTAAGGCAAGAGACTTTTGAAAGAATGAGACTTAGCCTCTGAAGGTTTTGTATATCGTTGAACTGAACTGTAAACCTTGTGGTGATGAGGCCAAGGAGTGTGCTGTGCTCAAGAGTCCCGCATTGTCCCGTGCTTCAAACGTGGGGAAGTGAGACCTAGCCTTACCACCCTGACTTTCATTTTAAGAGCATTTCTTTCTTTTCTGGTGAACATTATCCCACACTCTTTTTGTAATTTAGCAGTAAGGAATTGGCAATAGTTATTTTGTTAGTATAGGCCCGTTTTATTTGACAAGACGCCACTATGACTGCCTTATTATGATTTGATGGTCGTAGCTTGCTCCCATCCTAGATTTAGGTTTAAATTAGGCGTTTATCTCACCCATCATAAAGTTCAATAAACACCCTTGAACTGTGATCACCTGTGTCTGTATCTACTGTTGGCACCATGAGTTCCTTACAATGCCCACTGGGAGGGGAAGTGTTTAAGAGGTATTAGAGTTACACAAGATGGAGTAGCACCCAGAAAGAGGAGAGATTTTGTAAGAGGGAGAGATAATCCACAGCATAGTTGGCAGAGAAATTAAGTAGGATGCATATGGAGGAGATGTGTGAGCTTTAAGCAGTGGTTAGAAAGTTAGAGACATAAGTTAGAGCAGTATCAGTAGAGCGCCTACTGCAAAACATGGATTCGAGAGTCACACAGGGGATATTACCTCAGGGATGTTTATGATGCTCTTGTCAAGTGTTTTGGAGTGTTGAGGCAGGAAAGAATTTGGCATTGTTGAGGTCGGGAGTAGATTATTGTCAAGATGGTTATGATCATAGCCACATTGTCGCAGGCTGGGAAGGTGCCAGTGGACAAAGAGAAGTTGGAAAGGGAGGAAACATTGGAGGAGGTGATAGGTTCGAGCTCTGATTGTTTTGGGTGTAAAGGGATCACTGCACAGAGTACTGTTGGCTCTGTGAAGTATGGGTATAAGCTTCACATGGGAGGTGAAATGGAAGGGTGATAGTGAAGACATGACTAGGGTGAGGGTGGCAGAAAGATGGAGGGGGGCGATAGAAGGGTGGACAGGGTGTTGCATATTTTTTAAACCTAGGTATTTCCTATCGCAAACGCTGCTGCTCTGGTTTTCTTGAGCTATGCAGCATCCTAGCTTCTCGGCCAGGCAACACAGCATACCAGGGTGGATGGCCTTGTGGACAAGGCACATAATGTTAAATAAAAACATGTGTTCTAGAAAAATCAGATGCAGAGCGTTACCCATTTCATGTCAAAACAGAAAGAAAAACAGCAAGCCGTTCAGGGTCTCCCTTATTCTTATTGGTCCAAATCATAAGTGGGGGACTATGAGGAAAGAGACTAGAGGAAAAGTAAGACTTGTTTTTACATTTCTTGTGGAGCAGGTGTATAATATCTCCAATATGCTCTGTAAAGTAGATTTACTCAATTGAAGACTTAATGCTGCATTGCATACCTGAAAGGAATAATTATAGCCCTTGAGTTAAACAGAAAAATGATAGTCCTCGATTTACGCAGACATAATCGCCTACTCCAGAGACAGAGAGACAGAGAGATACACTCTGCTATCATTATCTGCTATCATTATTCCTTCAGATAAAGAGGTCACATGCTATAGTACGTTTCAAGTTCTACAACGGGAGCGTCTAAACAAATGCATTTTCTTTAAAGAAAGAAATACAGGACAAAGAAGGTATATATATCCTCCTGGTGAGCTACTGCAGCAGCGAAACACAACCCATGGAGTAAGAGGATTAATTAAAAATAAAGATTGATGATTAAGAGGATTAATTAGAAAAAATGAGGATTGAGAGGATTAGTTAGGGAGAAAAAATAATGACCTACTGAAGAAAATTGATTGGAAAAATCACAGCAGACTGGAGGATTCATTAGAGGGGAAAAAATCATGAACTACTGAGCAAGATTGGTTAGAAAAAGCACAACAAACTGGAATTGGATTGAGGATTGTTTCAGAAGAAAAGTGTTTAAAGCACAAACCAAGATTCACTAACTAATCGAGGATTGGCTGGATAGTTAAAACATGAATTGCAAGAGGACTAATAATACAATTGATGAGTGCTGGTTTAGAGAAAAGATCAAAATATTGATTTTTATAGATGATTACTGTGAAATCTAGAGAACTTCCAATACCAAGAAATTTTCAAAACTTAGCAACTAAATATGTTTTGTTGATGTAAAATCAAAAAAGATTAAATGCAATGGGGCGTGGCCTTGAGAGACCTGGTGAAGATGTCCCCCCGAGTGCCTCTGATCAACAAAGGGCCAGATCAGGGAAACTCCTCACTCCAAAGCAGCACCGATGAGTCCTGGATTGGGGTGGGGAGAATGCCTACTGATCCCCTTGTGCATATCATGTCCAGGTATGAGTTTGCGTAACCCCCCTGGATGCTAGGGCACTAAATCCAGAGCATAAGCTGAGTAGCATGCGCCACCTGCAAGATGGTGCTTGAACTGGATGCACAGTGTTTCCCTGCCCATGGAGGTAGCGACGCACCTGTGTCTCGAATGGCGGTTCTTGTGCTCCACCCGTCAATGAAGTACCCAGAGGTTTCTGGAGCCTCCCAGCCATGCTACACACAATGGCATGGGGATCATGGTGAGATTGTATTTGTACATGCAACAGTGGTGAGTGGAGAAAGTAACCGCAGCGGGGACATAGCTCTGGGTGGAAGACGCGGTGGCACCCCTTGTTGATGGCACTTGCGCTGTGGTTGGAGCTCAGGGAGGTGGGGGCTCCCCCAGCCAGGAAACATAAGCTCCAGCTCTTCATGAGCAATGGTATTATTAACTCTACTTTGGATTGGGTTCCCAGTTACATGTATGATGCTATGAGGACCTGTGACATGGTTAGGTATCACTGCAAATTGAATCCTTTGTGACCATACCACCCTACAATAAGCACTGGCAGGTACCTACAGCCTTACACAAAAAGACTGGAACATGTGAACAGCATGCTAACAACACAGTCTGTTAATTACTCCTAACAGCAACACAGTGGTTAAGCAGAACACACCCACCAAGAACAGTGTCATTGCAACTATGCTGTAGGCATAAGAGAACAACATGAAACATTTAACAGCAGTAGCAATTGTGCATATGGCATCTGAGGAAGAAGAAGGTTGTAATCACGCTGCTACTAGAATGGACCTGAGAAATTTGCTTAGCAAAATTAAAAAGGAAATCGGGGGCAGCATGGCAGAACTCTCGGGACAGATCTTAGAGCTGGATAGATGGGTGCTGGACACTGAGGCACAGATTAATGAAGCAGAGAGGGCTGCCTGCAATATTACTCACAAGATATCATAATTGACAAGACGCCTGCCAACCCTGGAAGATAAATGCGTGCGACTCCCCCTATCCAAGAAGGAAGACTTGAAAAAGGGATCTACGTGTAATAACATCAGAATAACATGAATTCCTCTCCTGATAGCAGACAAAGATCTGTCTGAATATGTCCAGGCCTGTTCAGTGACTTCCAGAAGATTTGACAGTTCTGCTCAACCACACACACTGCTCTGTACTGCCAGAGGAGCGCTGAATGATCTTTTCACCTAACACATTTACTTGTGTCCACTTTTACAATATGGGAAACAAAATAATGGAGGATGCTCGTAAAACATTGAATATTACCTTCAGGGAATACCCCCATTCATATATTTTAGTACCTTGCACCGAAAACAGCCCAAAAGCAGAGAGCCTTGTGTCAGGTTAACTTATAACTTGGAAAAAAGAAAGTGGCATATACGTGGGGATTCCCCTCAATTCTCATCTTCAAATACAACAGATGCTAGAGGGCTATATCATCGCCATAAGAGGAAGCATGACTTATTGACCCCAAGAGCACAGATCCCCACTTGAGATGGTCTTCTCCTCTGATGGCACCTCCTGATGATGAGAGCCCTAAGCCCCAGAGGAGAGCCTGTAGACCTAGTGTCCCTATAAAGAACCAATGCCCTCCTCTGCTATGCTTCCGTGACTTTATCTTGACATTGTCCCCACGATATTTGACAGTGACTCTATGTCCTGCTGAAGTTGTGCACTGGGTGATCCAGTCCTAGGTGGTGTTGTCACCCTCCTAGTCTTTATGAGGAGTAACCTCTTGAACATTAGCCAATGCATATAAGTCCCGGGTCTTGCCGGGTAGTCCTTCGGAGATCCCCTAGAGCCATGATGAAAATGGTTCCTGTTTTTGATATGTTTTTTTATTTTTATTTGAAGGGTCGGATGGGAAACATGAGGAATGTTGTTTTGTCTTCTCGGGGGAACAATTGAATTGCATGCCAATCCGGGCAGACAGACTCACAGTAACAAAACATTATCTAGGTATGGTATCCTACCAGCTATTCTCAAGCAAGACGTGACAACCCAGCAAATCCCACCCTGACGGCCCTCAATATTCTCATTCTTAGCACACTAGGCCACAACTCCCCAAATAAACGTAAATCTGTTCTACATAGTATGGCTTATCTTGAATGCTTGATCACATTACTTCAAGAGACACACTGATGCCCTGCAGGTGGTCAAAGTTTGTACAGTAAGAAGTTCCCTCGACATTACATATCCTCCAGTCGGTACAGGAATGGTAGTTATGGGATCTTTCTTGCCCACGGGATTTCTTGTCATGTGATCGACATTAAATGAGCCCCTTGTGGGAGATTGGGAATCAGGGGTACCCTATTTGGCTATGTATTTATCATCCTCTCCCTCTACACCCTGAATGAGGGACAAGGGAAGTTCCTGACATACTTCTTTGAGGAAATTGCCTCATTTGTAGAGGGCCAATAGATACTGGGAGATGACTTTAATTTCGTTCCTGACCGACCGGCTAATAAAACCCCCTTCACTTCAGTTGATTTTAAAAGTGCCTTAATCTTTATTTTTCTTTATTTTTATTTTTTACATTTATTTCAAACTGCTTAGAGAAATGGAATTGGTAGATGTCTGGTAGTACTTGCATGCCAATCAGAGAGACTATACCTATTTTTCACACCTCCATAAGAGCTTTTTAAGAATTGACATACTTCTGTTGCCATCATCCCTGACACCATTTATTCCCAGGTCCCAAATTGGAATTCGGATTCTCTCGAATCATTCTATGGTAGTGTTGGCCTTCTCAATATTAAGATTGGTCACTCGCCCAGTAAACCGCTCTGGAAGCACTTGTAAAGACCGGAGGGGGGTCTGTACTTCCGTTC
This sequence comes from Ambystoma mexicanum, assembly GCF_040938575.1. Classification (NCBI taxonomy): domain Eukaryota; kingdom Metazoa; phylum Chordata; class Amphibia; order Caudata; family Ambystomatidae; genus Ambystoma; species Ambystoma mexicanum. The sequence continues at coordinate 838,729,930 of NC_090934.1, read as the reverse complement.
TCTATATGGTAGAGGAGAGGCACAGAGGACATCTGCCAAGATTCTCTATTATTGGTGTGTGGTCGAGCAATCAAGGCCTAGCTCCTCAGGAGGTGATGCAGGCTGGTTCCTAAGTACAGTGTAGTCCCCAAGCACCCACAAAGGAATGTCCACACACTGTATTGGTTAAAACACAGTCTTTATATAATTAATATTCAAGGTGATGTACACTATCACAATAACTCACTTTGTACTCAGAAATCAACAATGGCAAATATATACAGCTCTAAAGTGGTACCACTAATGTTATCAGATCTCATTAAAGTGGATACGGTCAGAATGACACACAGATCAAAATAAAGAGGAAACCAGCAGTAGAGAGAGGAAGGAAAGCAAGATGGTTGAACAATTGGCAGAATACTGGCCCCGATACCTAGACAGCGTTCTGTGTGGAGATCCCTCCACCTGGGCAACCTGTAGAATAAAGATACAAGCCCAGTCCATATATTGTAAAGCAAAAGTGAATCCAGGACTCAGCGCCATCAAATATGTGCTTGTTTAATTGTGTTGTATTGTCACACATTCAAAAACAGAAAGAGCCCATAAACGATAACATGTTTCGGCTATGCTAAGCCTTTTTCAAATCTGGGCTACATAATATTACACAACCAATCATCATATGCATGTGATAATGTTTGCCATAATTACATCAAGTAAAGTTTGTAGAAAGGCATGATATCAGTATAAGTGCAATGATTAAGTTACAAGAATTGTGACACATACAGTATCGCGTCATTACACAGTACATATTATCACATCAAAGTATTAATAAGAAGACAGAAAAACAGGGGTTGGTTAAAGGGGAGGATACAAGGGTATAGAAAGACATATCAAAAAATGAACAATGTTGCAAAAATCAACCAACCAAATAAACCAAAGGGGAGACAACACAAAGGAGAGAAAACCAGAAAAGTATAGTGATTAGTGAAATCAATAATAATTAGGCCAATGTAGGCACAAGGTCAACGTATTAACTAGTTATGTACGTGGTGTAAATGCTTACCCATAGTAGTATGAGACAAATCCGTGGCAATAAACGAGAAGATTTACGATCAAAATTCATTAAACTAGAAAGAATATTCAAGAAAGAAATAGATAAGTATTGGGAGAAAGTTTCGCTTGAAAACTATGTAGCAAATGACAGAGCACCAAGAGGGTTGAGGATCCTCATTTTTCCAAATTTCAACAATGATCTGGATAAAGATTTAGCTGAAGGCTTGGAAGCAAATTTGAGCAATAGTTCAATGAAAATGATGGACCTATTGATAGAGCATGCGACTAGAGAACATCAGAGAGCAGTGGATGCAATTGAAATCATCAAAAAAGAAATTTCGGACATGAAGTCTAACAAAGCCACTAAAACTAAAATTTATGATAAAATGTATGAAATCTTACAAATCTACCAGAATGAGGTTAAAATCAGGAAATTGAGAAAATGTCATAGAGATGAACGCGATTATAAGGAAGACAGAGTGTATACTTTTCAGACTAAATATGACTCCAGTTCCAAACCATCTTCGAGACACTCAACTCCCAATGCCTCATCAGCCAGTTCGGATGCGGACTCTGAAATAGATAATCAAGAAAGTTCAAGTGCAAGGTCGCAGGAACCAGGTGGCTATATGAATCAGATCAAGCGATATAAGAAGGGCAACCGTAACTTCGCTCACAAATCAGTCCGTTTTCAACAGCCTGTAGACAACAATACTCTGACCTCGGTACAAGGAGGAGAGTAAGGAGGGGGGGTAGGCGAAAAAGACAACGCAGAAGCCTCACAGCAGAAAAACAAATGACAGACAAGAGCCAGCTCCAAGGAAATGAGCAGTACCAAATAAGAGGAGATTTAGTTTTGAACTTGTCTCACAGGGATATATCTCATAATGAAAGACTTCTTCTGAATAAGGGCGTGTCCTTTGCACCTTCATGTAACTTCAGCCAAGTGGACATTCACATAGATCTGTTCAAATTTATCAGAAAACTTAAATTAAAAAAATTCTTCGCAACTAAAGCTCCAGGGAATTTCCAAGCAAAGGAACTGAATATACCAATCAGTGACATGTCAATCCAAGATATTGAGGATACTTTCTTAATACGATCATTGGTAGAGGATGACCAGTACCAAGTACTCCATCTTTTGGACGATTTGAAAATTCAATCTGATACATTGACAGTTAAAGAACTCAAAGCGCAATCTAAATTTGTGCCACAACTGGCACCCGATAATGTCATTGATACATTTTATAAAGCAGTCTCATGTGACTTCTACAAATTGAACCAAGCCGGAACCAAGCACAAGAAAACAACAAATAACTTGACACCAGGAGAGAAAATAGCTCTTCAATCATTGAAATCGGATACGCAAATCGTGATCAAAGAGGCAGACAAGGGGGGCAATATTGTTATAATGAATCGAGAAGACTATTTAGCAATTTAGCATTTGACAACCCCCGGCTGCTATGTTACAAGAAATGACAACTTCAAACTTACGGCACTGGAACAAGTTGATACACATATCTTGATGTGGCATAGGAAAGGCTTAATCATTGATGAGGAATGTGCCTTTCTAGGAATCAAGGAACCCGTGACTCTGACTATGTATTTCTTGCCTAAGATTCATAAACATTTTGATACCATGCCAGAGGGCCGCCCAATCATGAGTGGGAATGGTTGGGCCACTGAAAATATATCGGAATATCTTGACTCTATCCTTAAACCAAGGGCTAGACTTTTGTATTCATACTTACAGGACTCCACTAGTCTCATACAGAAATTACAGAACTTCACTTGGAATAAGACTTTTCTGATAGCTACTCTTGATGTGAAGGCATTATATACTTCCATTCAGCACAAATGGGCTATGATAGCAATTGACTATACTTTCAGAAATGAATCAGCTTCTTATTACAATCATTTGCAGATGATCAAAGAAATGTTGCAGCTCACTTTGGATCTCAATCTATTCGCTTTCGATAACCAAATATATCAACAAACTAAAGGGGTGGCAATGGGCGCCAAGTATGCCCCAGCCCTAGCTAACCTATTCATGGGCAAAAGCGGTTTATCCAGAAATTTTCTACAGGACAAAAATTAAGATGTGGACACGGTATATAGACGATATTTTCTGTATCATTGATGGAAGCACAGATGAGTTTCAGAATTTTGTGACAGCTCTGAACTTCAATTGCTTTGATATACAATTCACAGGGGTCTGTGATCAACACGAAATTAATTTCTTGGATTTGACAATACACACAGATGGTGATAAGCTACAGACATGGACATTTAGGAAACCAACAGAAGTGAACTCGACGTTGCATGCCAGCAGCTGTCACTCTCAATCAACCATCTTCAACATACACTCAGGTGAATATATTAGAGCGAGACGCAATTGCCAACATGAAGATAAATTTGAAGATAAGTGTACACTTTTACAACAATGCTTTAAGAACAGGGGTTACTCGAATAAATTTGTGACAAGGGCATACAAGAAAATAAAACCAATGATGCAACAAGACACTTTGGGATATCGACCAAAGAGGAACTCTGATTTGAATATGGCAATAAGTTTCATTACCCGATATTGCTCTGACCACCGGACAATACAGAAAATACTCAAGAAACATTGGTACCTACTCAAATTGGATGATCACATTTGTAACTTCGTGGGTGAGCATCCACGTATAATCTACAAAAGAGCGAGCACACGTAAGTCCATACATGGTCCATCCCTGCTGCCGGACATTACGAAAGATAATGAAGGCACATGGCTATATAGAAAAGATCAGGGTTTCAGAAAATGTGGCACATGCCCGCAGTGTAAATATGCACATGATTCCACGAAGGAGTTTGAAGACATTAATGGCAAACATTGGACCATTAAACAGGGAATCAACTGTAAAACAAAATTTGTTGTTTACTGTATCATCTGTGTATGTAAAAAATTATATATTGGTAGCACTAAGCGAGCTATGAGAATCCGGATACATGAGCACCTGGCAAAGATTGGCAGCCAGGACCCAAAGATCCCACTAGCAGAACATTGGCAGAAGGTACATCAACTGCACAATAAATCCGAGATCAAATTTATTGGTCTCCAGCAAGTGACTTTGAATAAAAGGGGTGGTGACAGACTGAAAGCACTGAGGAAAGCTGAAGCGCAAACAATTTGTTATTTCAATTCCACTGTCACAGGTCTTAACAGTGATAACGAAATGGTCTCCTTTCTGTAGTGTGGGCTAATTGCAACATAGCTCTTTAGTAACTTGCAGTATTGTATACCTCAATGAATGTGAAATGTGTTTATTTTTCCTGGAGTTTTACATTGCAGGTGCAAAGCTGGTACCCCTACTGTGTTATATGTTTTTTCTAAAATGTCGCGTAACTAATTCTTTTTCTTGCATTACGTATAGTACTCTTCCAAATTATCACGTTTGATTGAGTCAGCATGAGGTAGATAAAGTTTCATAATGTTAACTGGTGACAACAGTTGGTAATGGGTTTAGGGACCGCCTTGGGAATGGCGGTTGCCACCTCCAAGATGGTGGGATGTTAATGACATTTGAGGTCACGGCGGACGTCTTCCAAGTGTTCCGTCAGACGCAGATCTCCGTGGCAACGTTACAAGCATTGCCATGGACACCGTACATGGTAGAGATAACAAGATGGCACCCCCGGTCGGCACTCTGATTTCGCCGACGCGTGTGACTGTCTGTTCGCAGAGTGAAGGTAAGCCAGAGTGAGTTCTGGTCTTTGAATGCTCTGTTTTTCAATGGGTCTTGTTAGACGTAGACTCGTGAATTCGGATACCTAGCCAGATAACTATAAACCATAGTGTTTCTGTTTTGTAATAAGACATTTTGGGATGAGTTTGCATGTAAACTTCTAACAATACGTTATGGCAAGAGGGAAGTATCCCTTAGCATACGGAATTCCTGTTCCTTTTCGAATTCGTAATACACCCTAGCCCAGGAATACTTTCGGACACATTGTGATTAATATTAAGTAGGGACATCACAACACGTTACTTACACTCAACATAGGGGATTTTTGGCATGAATATTTTCTTTTAGAATGAGAACTTAATCAACATCTTTTGTTATACCAATACTTAAAATTACACTTACTTGTTTACAGATTCTGTTCTGGGGATCTTACCCCGTTACTACTACAGTGACAATAGTCTTGTGGATTTGTCTCATACTACTATGGGTAAGCATTTAAACCACGTACATAACTAGTTAATAGGTTGATCTTGTGCCTACATTGGCCTAATTATTATTGATTTCACTAATCACTATACTTTTCTGGTTTTCTCTCCTTTGTGTTGTCTCCCCTTTGGTTTATTTGGTTGGTTGATTTTTGCAACATTGTTCATTTTTTTATATGTCTTTCTATACCCTTGTATCCTCCCCTTTGACCAACCCCTGTTTTTCTGTCTTCTTATTAATACTTTGATGTGATAATATGTACTGTGTAATGACGCGATACTGTATGTGTCACAATTCTTGTAACTTAATCATTGCACTTATGCTGCTATCATGCCTTTCTACAAACTTTACTTGATGTAATTATGGCAAACATTATCACATGCATATAATTATTGGTTGTGTAATATTATGTAGCCCAGATTTGAAAAAGGCTTAGCATAGCCGAAACATGTTATCGTTTATAGGCTCTTTCCGTTTTTGAATGTGTGACAATACAACACAATTAAACAAGCACATATTTGATGGCGCTGAGTCCTGGATTCACTTTTGCTTTACACTGTTTTGCGGTGACAGTTAGGCTTTACTACCGTCTGAATACAGTGACCTGCGACATCCGTGTTTTCTCTACATGATCCTATATTGATGGCATTCTCTTTCAAATAGATTATCGATTTTTTACTCCCAGAATTGTAAGGCGTCGCCCTCCAGAGCAACGTATATCAAAGCCATTAGTTTCATTCCAGTCCATATATTGTTCACACTAGACTTTCCAATAGTTCTACAACCCCAAAGAACCTGGTGTTGTAGCGTTCCTCGTCGGGCAATCGATGGCCCTTCTTGAGTGTCCTCCCTTTGAGGCAGGAGTCACGGGTCGTCGAACGTCTGACGGAGAACAGGTCGAGCTACGACGGTGAAGTGGCCGTGTCGTTCCTAGCGGTGCTCGTTGTCAGGGAAGCGTAAACGTCCTGCAAGGAAGAGGTGTGCGGGGCACCTCGGTGTCGATAGTTCTGGACCACAAAGAGTTTAAAGAACTGTGGCCCAGCAAGGGCGTCGAGTCGTTGGCGTCTCTGTGGTCTTTGGGTGGCAGGAAACCCACCGGTGGATGCTCCTCGGCACGTCGACAGTCAGGCCTTCTCCAGCAGGATACAGCGGCGACGATGCAGACGAGAGCTTCCTTGGATTCGAAAGTTCTTAGGCAAACGGGAGCACGGCGGCTCCAGTCAGCGACGGCGGTCGTCAACAGTGGCGGACAACAGTCCAGACGCTTCTCCTTGGAGTTCCGCAGCAGTCCCCGTATCGGGTCGGCAGCCTGTCGAAGGTCTGGCTACCAGGGAGCTTAGGCAAAGATCAGCTGATGCATGATGGTCCCTCGTAGCTCGGGAAGAGGGTGCCTTACCAGGTCCTCTCTGGGTCAGTCCTTGGAGGCACAGCAGTATTCAGATTGCGAAGGAGAGCAACAGCAATTCTTCTCGTCCAGCAGGGCTTCAAGGTCAAGCTTCAGTTACTCATCGTAGTGGACTTCAGCTTCTGAACACGATTCCTAGCAGTGAGAGGTGTCCAGATATACTGTTGATCTCCCATTCATTCCGCTGGGTCACACTCAAGCATCCAATCACGACTAAGGGCATTCATGCAGGCAGGCAGCCAATCAGGCACACAGTGCATTCAAGCCATTCACTTCTCTCCAGACACTCACAACAAGTTATGTGTATTGGGACAAGTACAGAGCCATTCAACACTCCATACTGCATTCATACCGGTTTCGGGCAGGGCTGTCTCAGCCATTGTGTCAAACACCAGATACTAGACACCCACAACATAGAGTGCATATTCATCACACACTCCATTCACCCAGGTCCCACCCACAGGTGTACCCATAAGATACGGTCGTTGAGAAGGCTCCAGCCAGTCTGGTCGGCACTTCCCCACACTACCATATATGGAGCTTCCTCCCAACACCCAGTCAGGGGGAAGGGACAGAGGCAGGGCTTCCCGGGACTTCGGGAAGATCAAGGTAACAGGTGATGGAAGGCAAGAGGCCATGGGGGCCATTTTGTCTCCATTAGGAATCTCAGGGCACCAGTCATTTCAGCACGGAGCTGCCACCAGCCCGTACCATGCTCTGTGGGTCACACACAGGTGCCCAAAAACATACACTAGGGGCATATGGTTGTACCTCCCCATCCATGGGTGCTATAAGGGTATCCCATGGGTCCGTTCACCAAACCAAAAAGAGAGAGCTGCACCGCCAGGAGTCCCACATGAACTCCTGCGTGGAAAACACGACAGAACACACGATAAAAAGCAGTAAAGGACAAGGGTACGGAGGCCCTGTCCCTCTGATGCATTTCCAGCATCACAGCACTACGATTCGGTCCTTAGCCCTTAGCGATTCAGTTCTCAGTCATAACATTGCTAAAGCTATTGAAACTTATTCATAAATGGTAGCAGGCACCCCTCTCCAGAAAGAACACAGCATGATAACCTATTCATTGGTTTTTTTCCACTATGAGAGTTCGCAGCCATTTGCTTTTTGCTCACTGTACCTTTCACAGATGGGAAATTTTCATTTGCATATCAGTCTTTGTCCCCCCCCACATGGGCAGTCCAGCACTGTAATGCTATGGCAATTGCTTTCTGAACAAGAGTACCAACAGCAACCCCATACATGTGTTTCAGCCTTGTTGGGCCTCATCAGTGAGGTGGAGCTGTGCCTCTCTGAGCACAGTCACCAGGGAGTCCATGTCAGGGTTCCCCCAGGTAACTCAGGGTGACCAACCCCAAGTTCCTTGCAAACATTTTTCATAAATGGTAGCAGGCGCCCCACTCCAGAAAGAACACGGTATGATAAACTAATTGATAAATTACTTGTGCGAAAACTCAGCCAATACCACCTCTGTTTCAATACTCTGGGATGCAATGAAAGTCGTCACCCGAGGCAAGCTCATTTCACAAACAGCGGCCTATACTAAAAGGCATACTGTGCTTAGTACTGAAGCAGAGATAAAGGAATGCAAAGCCATACATAAGCAGAAATGTTCCCCTAAATCACTGCAGAACTTACGATTAGCACAAAATAAACCTGAGGCCCATTTGACAGACAGAACAGCACAGGCAATTTTGAGGACCAAACAAACACACTATGCGATGGGCAGTAAGGCAAAAAAACTCTTTGTTCGCAAACTCCGAAAAGCAAACACCAGAGACTTTATTGCGAGCCTGGAAGACACCTTGGAGGAGATCCAGTACGCGGATGATATGAAATTAGATGGACCAGTATTTTTCTGTCATAATGGCGTAAGAGTCTCTCTCTATGGGAGGGCAACAAACTTACATCCACTCCGCCAACCTCAGCCAACCTCCTACAACGCTCAGATTCAGAGTGTATGGTTTTATAAAGCCCAATTACTGAGGAACAGCATTAGGGGCAATGAAGAATCGGATCCTTGGACCCAACGGGTTCTCCACCCTCTTCTATTGGTCCTACAAACTACAATTACTCAAAAGCTTAACACAACTATTCCGTTAATTCGTCAAGACCAAATTGATCTTTCCATCCATGAAATGGTCTTCTACACTACTGGTACAGAAACCTGGTAAGAGGGCTCAAGATGGTGCCTAGTATAGACCTATTACGCTGCTGAATATCGATGCCAAGCTGTACTGCAAGATCTTAGCATGTAGACTGAACTTTCTACTGCCAACTCTTATCGAACCAGACTAGCCGGGCTTCATCACAGAAAGATGGACCCAGGATAACATCAGAAAAGCACTGAACCTAATCGAGCATGTAGGGAGTATCAGAGGTGAGGTGTTTTAGCCTTAGATGCTAATAAAGCTTTTGACAAAGTGAACTGTGTATTTAAGCAGCAGGTCTTACAGGCCTTTAATTTCAGTCCTGTGTTCCAAGGTTTGGTGTTGGCAAGTTTTAAATTCCCAGTGATTAGAGTATGGGTCAATCGAGGTGCACTGGCACAGTCACAATTTTGTAGAGAACTGGACAGGACTCCCCGCTGTCCCCACTTATCTTCGCACTGGTCATGCACTGGTCATGGAGCCGTAAGCTAAACGCATTAGGGATAATCCCATGATCCTGGGTATACCTGTGAACTGATTGATTACAAGGTTTCCCTTTATGCCTACAACCTTATTTTGACTCGGACTGATATCTCAAAATCTTTGAATGCCATGGTGGAACTGGGGAGTTCAAATTGACCTCAAACATTTATATCAAACAGCACAAGTCCTATGGTCGGAATGTCTCTGTGCCTCAGGAGGCACTTGGGAGACTGAGGTTGGCCTGCCCTTTGAAATGGAAACATTATAGCATATATGAGTGTACAAATTTCACCCTTCCCCTTTAGAATCTTTTCAGAGGATCTTAGCAAATAGTGCAAACAAGAAATCAGTTGGATGGGGCACATAAGTGCAGTCAAGAGCAACCTTATCCCCAGATTCCTATACTTTTATTTGGCCCTTCCAGTGTAGATTTCAACCCCAGCCCTATTAACACTTCGAAAAAAGATCTTTGACTTTATATGGGTTGGAAAAAACCTTGGATACCCAGGCCAGTGGCACTACGGAATGTCAGACAGGGAGGGCTGGGGACCCCAGATTTCATTTGGTACAACTTGGCCTCTCAGACTTCCCACATGTTGTGCTGGAGGACGACCGGTAAGTAAGCTGAAATGGGTTATGATTGAACAAGCCATGCCCTAGACACCGTTATCAGTGCTCCCTTTAATTGACACAATCTATAATGTCAATAATACCAAACTACTGTCCTGTACTAAGATCTCACTGTACGACTGTTGTTAAGATGTCAGAAAATGGGGGAGCAAACCAGGCTTGCGTCCCTTGTCACAGATAGAGGGTAACCCTAGCTTCTCTCCAGGATTTGTGGGGAACTTCTATTCACACTGGTCGCGTGGAAGGCTCATCCAGCTATCCCAACTCTATAAAGATATAACAACCCTGACATTTGAAGAATGTAAAGCAAAATGTCACTTGAATGAGTCTGAGATAATAAGATATATCCAACTACAGCATTGGGTCTCACCCCCAAAGTCAGACAAGGGGAAGATATGTATCCCAACTTCACTTGAGCTCACCTTGCAGGCGGGTGTTGAACGAGGCAGGGTATCGTAATTATATAAGCTGATAGGTATGGACATCGCATTGATTGGACCCATGAACATAACAAATTAGGGGACTTATATAGGTTGCCCCATCCATGACACTTGGTCCGAGATATGAATGAGAATCCACTCCTCTTCTAAATTATTATATTGGTGATATCTATCCCTTGCGAAACTTCAAAAAATGAGCATCGCACTTGATGCATCTTGACGGTATGGATGTGGCCATAAGGGCGATTTTTTCCATATGTGGTGGTCCGGCCCGAAAATCGAAACATTTTGGGGGTAAATCTTATCCAATATTACATTTATAATCGGGCTAATGTGCATAAAGGAAGACATTTTCAGAGTCTAAATATATAATGTGGTGTATTCTAACGTAATCTATGTCAATGGAAAAATAAATTGCAAAGGATCTTGCTCCTTTTACTTGGAGGAGTAGTAACCTTGATAAAAATAAAATCTCACCGAATCTGTTGAAAGTTCGACATAGTACTTATGGCCAATTGTTGTTTTTGCTCCTCATTGTCATGGATTACACTTATGGATTTTGGGCTCAAATATATAATGTTGAGGGTTTTCAGAGTAATACAATTCACATGAAGCATGATTTGAAGTTGTTACCACCTCACTTACCTGTCAGAGGGGGCGCGGTTATGGGTGCCGACGCGCCCCCTCCTGGCGTTGTTATCCCCGATACCGGTTGGGGGGATCGCGGCACCCAGCGTTTCCGGGGTTTCTGTGTCCCGGGGTCTGCGCATGCGCGGAAAGCCGCGGCTCGGTCTCCGCGCATGCGCAATCCACAAGCTTGCTTCCCAAGCCTCGTTCCGGACGCGGCAGCACTCGGGACAGCACGGCTTGCGTTCCAAGCCTCCTGAGTGCTGCCGGTCCTATTTAAGCAGCGAGATCTCGAAACTCAACGCGTCTCAACGCGGTTTGTTTTGCGGATCGTGTCCTCGCTCCTGAAGCCTTGCTGCTTCAGTTCCTTACCTGCCTCAGCCTGCCTTCTAGTCCTACCTGCCTCAGCCTGCCTTCCAGTCCTACCTGCCTCAGCCTGCCTTCCAGTCCTTACCTGCCTCAGCCTGCCTTCCAGTCCTACCTGCCTCAGCCTGCCGTCCAGTCCTTACCTGCCTCAGCCTGCCTTCCAGTCCCTACCTGCCTCAGCCAGCCTTCCAGTCCCTACCTGCCTCCAATCTACTCTTCAGTCCTGCTCATCTGGCTCGCCTTCCAAGACCTGCCTGCCTCTTCCTTTCCGCCTACCTGCTGCCTCCAGATTGCGTCTTCTGTAATATACTACTGCAATCAGTCTGCAATCCTACCTGGCATATTGTTACATTCTGCAAGAACAAGGAAGGTGCACTTTTGGGGCGTTGGGAGCTGGTCGACCTCTAACCATGTTGACTTCAGGGGAAGGGGTGCGCTGGTTTCTCGCGTTTCATAATCTACAATAACCTATCGGACAGCCTGGCGACCTCACCACGAACAACTACCGGAAGCCCAGGTACTCAGCGCCCTAGAGACGCCATCTTTAACAGATTGAGACGCCTGCCTTCCGATTCCGAGATGGACGAGACTCAAGAACTCCGGGAGGAGATGCGCGTTCTTCGGGCCGAAATGACAGCACTCCGCCAAGAGAACATTGGTCTAAGACAGATGATGTCACAATCCTCTGGAGGAACGTCTCAGGGAGAAGGGGCCATGTCCCTGACTACGCCCATCAAGTTTGACGGAGATCCGAGACGTGTAGCGGAGTTTTGCAATCATTGCAGAATACATTTCCTCTTCAGAGCCTCACATTTCAATTCCGATAAAGCCAAGATAGGATATATTTTGGGGAATTTGATCGGAAATGCCTTGGCTTGGGCCGTTCCGTTGGTGTCCACTAATAGCCCTATACTTAATGACTTTGCAGCTTTTGAAAAAGCATTTCTGGAAGTCTTTCAATCACCTAATTTGGCCTCCGCTGCCCAGAACTTATTGATGGAACTGAAACAGGGTGCTACAGATATCATAGCTTAAATTGGTCGTTTCCGTCAATTGGCAACCGACTCCCAATGGCCTGAGATAACCCAAAAGACTTTGTTCCGAAGAGGTCTACGAGAGGAGTACAAGGATTAATTATTACATATTCCTGAGCCTGATACCCTGCAACAATTAATTGAGCAAGTCTTGCGAATTGACCACAGATTGGCAGAACGGAAGGGTGAAAGAAGACGAGCTGAACGGCTGTTTACAAGACCACCCAACGCTCAAACTGGAAATTCCGGACCCTCGGACTCTGGCCCTGAACCCATGCAGTTGGGAGCCGTTAGGGGTCCGCTCTCGGAAGCTGAACGGAAACGCAGACGGAATTTAAGACTTTGCCTATACTGTGGGGCTGCTGGGCATTTCTTGGGTACTTGCCCTTTACGCCCACAAAGAAAGTCGGAAAACTAGTTGACCTGTCGTCAGTAGGAAGGGCAACGACAGGTCCAGATTCGTATTCAGTCCTTTCCAGTTCAGTCTCTTCATTGCAGCCCATGCAACCGGCAGTTTTATTGGTGGTGAGGATCAAGTTGTCATGGTTAAACAAGGAGACAGAGGTGCTGGGCTTACTGGATTGTGGAGCATCTGGGAACTATATTGATGAGACATTTGCAGCCTGCCAAGAAATACCCTTGTTACCCCGGAGAAGTATCTTGCCCGTCGAGGTTATTGATGGAACTCCGTTATCTTCCGGTCCGATTCGTCAACAAACCATGTGTCTTCATATGCAGATTAAAGAACACGGGGAAAAGATCGTCTTGGAAGTCATCAGATCACCCTCTTATCCCGTGGTCCTGGGTTTACCTTGGCTTCTTCACCACAATCCTACCATCAATTGGGGGGCTCGCCTTTTGGATTTCACCTCAGTTCTCTGCCTCCAGGACTGCTGTTTGGCCGGTGTGTCAAGGAAGGAGATTTCCTCCATACCCCTCACGAGGGGTACTGGCTGTCCTGAATTTTGTGCTCTATTGTCTGTTCCTCAGGAGTATGCTGAATTCCAGCCAGTGTTTTCTGAACCCAAAGACATACCATTACCACCTCATCGAACATTTGATTGTACTATTGAATTGGTACCGGGTTCAGTGATACCACATGGGAAGGTATACGCCTTGACCATTACTGAAAAGGCAGTTCTTCAAGACTATTTGTCAGACTGTATTAAGAAGGGTTATATCACTCCCTCGAAATCACCAGCCGGATTCCCACTATTCTTTGTGAAGAAGAAGGAAGGAACCCTACGACCCTGTATTGACTACCGTCAATTAAATGATATCACAAGAAAAGACAGGTATCCATTGCCTTTAATTCGAAGCATCATGGAGTCCCTTCGAACTGCTCAAGTGTTTACAAAGTTGGATTTACGAGGCGCTTATCACTTAATCCGAATTAAAGAGGGAGACGAGTGGAAGACGGCTTTTAAGACCCCTTTTGGGCATTACGAATACAGGGTTATGCCATTCGGATTATGTAATGCCCCGGCAGTCTTTCAGCGTTTCATGGACAGCATTTTTTGTGATTTAATCGGGATATCTGTTTGGGTGTACCTCGATGATATCCTTATTTTCTCTGTCTCCCTAAAACAACATGTGGAACATGTTCGAGAGGTGCTTCGACGTTTGTCCCAGAACCACTTGTACGTGAAAGTTGAAAAGTGTTCTTTTCACCAGAAAAGAATGGAATTTCTGGGCTATGTGATCAGTGGCACTGGAATTTTCATGGATCCAGCCAAAGTACAAGCCATTCAGGATTGGACTCAACCAGTGCTTTAAGTGGGCCGGGGCCTGCCGGGGCCGGGCCCCGGCAGTCTCCAAAAAGTGGGGCTGAGCCGGGGCCCTGCCGGGGCCCCCCGGCCACACCACGCCATGGCAGGACGCATTATCCCGCCGCGGCCGCAGCCGCGACGGGAGATGCGTCCGCCACTTTAACGTCAGGCAAGCTGACAGAAGTGCCAGCCAGGCACAGCGTTGCTGTGACTGGCTGGCACTTCCGTCAGTCACTGTAACTTTCTCTGATGACCCCTCATCTGAGGGGCCCTCAGAGGAAGCTAGAGTCCCTTAGTTTTCCCTCGCCAGGTCACTGACCCTCAGCGAACCCGCAGGCTCCGTGATCTAATCTGCAGATTAGATCACGGAGCCCGCGGGTTCGCAGAGGGTGAAAGACACCTCGGGCTCAGTGATCTCTGCTCTAAGCAGAGATCACTGAGCCCGAGGCGCCTTTCTGCTTTGGCAAGGTTTTATAAAAGATGCCTTCAACTGTGTACGTTTAAGCCATCTTTTATAAACGTAGACATATTTCTATGTTTATAACAGACGGCTTGAATCGTACACAATTCAAGGCATCTTTTATATAGCTTTGTCGACGGACAAAGCCACCTTGGGTTTTGTCCGTCCTCAACGCTTTATAAAAGATGGCTACGTTTCAAGCCGTCTTTTATAAACATAGACATATGTTACAAATGTCTGTTTTTAAAAGGCAGCTTGAAAAGTACACAAACCATAGTAAGGTAAGCACACAAATGTGCGTAACTTACTATGGTTTGTGCACTTACAAGCCACCTTGTATAAACATAGAAATATGTAACATTGCTATGTATATAAAAGAAGGCTTGAAAAATCACAAACCATAGTAGTACGCAAACAAATATTTAAATGCTCAAATACATTTATATATTTGTTTGCGCACCTTACTATGATTTGTGCACTTTTAGGCCACGCCCGCAATGGAAGCCACGCCCCCAAACGAGGGCCCCCCCTCAATTTTTTACCCCACTTAAAGCACTGGACTCAACCTTCTGATGTAAAGTCCCTTCAACGGTTTTTGGGTTTTGCTAATTTTTATCGGCAATTTATACCCCATTTTTCCCAACTCACAGCTCCCTTAACTCAACTAACTAGCATTAAAACACCTTTTTTCTGGGATACACAAGCCACCAAGGCTTTCAACGTCTTGAAACAGGCCTTTAGTACTGCTCCAATTTTGCGTCATCCCAATGACGAGATGCCATTCATTATAGAAGCCGACGCTTCCGACCTTGCGGTGGGAGCAGTCCTTTTACAAAAAGAACCAGAAACGGATGTGGAACACCCTGTGGCATATTTTTCCCGCAAGTTAACACCTAGCGAACAGAATTATGCAGTAATCGAGAAGGAATTGTTGGCAATAAAAGTTGCTTTCGAAGAGTGGAGACATCATCTCCTCGGAGGTCAGCATTCCGTGGAAGTACGTACTGACCACCGAAATTTGCAGTATTTGAAGTCCCTTCAGTGCAGAACCTCTCGTCAAGCCCGATGGGCCTTTTTTTTCTCTCATTATGACTTCCATATCACATACATTCCCAGTGCTCAGAATTTTAAGGCTGATGCCTTGTCTCGATCCTTGGAGGTAGAAGCAGGAAAGCAGTACAGAGAAGAGCCAATAATATCCCCAAAGCATTTCTTGTTCACTCTCTCACCTTATCTTCAGAAGATACTACAAGAAACAATATCCGATCCTGATCGGGAAAACCTCATGAAACGTCCACAGATTACTGAAGATAATGGACTGCTTTTCTTCCGGAACAGGCTATATGTTCCCACGACCAGTCTTCGAACTCTAGTGCTTCAGGGGTTTCACGACTCCCGAGTTGGTGGTCATAGGGGAATCGGGGCAACTCAAGAAATAATATCCAGACAGTTCTGGTGGCCCGGTTGGGCCAATGATGTGGAACGTTACGTAAAGAGTTGTCCTGTGTGTGCCCAGGTGAAGATTCCTAGGAAGAGGCCCCTGGGATTGCTTCATCCCACCGAGATTCCTCCATACCCTTGGCACACCATAGCGGTTGATTTCATTGTGGAACTTCCTCCATCTGAAGAATATACCTGTATCATGGTTGTAGTGGACTGTTTTTCCAAAGCAGCGCATTTTGTTCCATTCTTTAAAATACCAACTGCTACTCAGATGGCATCAGCATTTCTTTTGGAGATATACAGGTTACACGGACTACCGCAAAAAATCATATCCGACCGAGGGTCTCAGTTCTTGTCATCATTCTGGCGTCAATTGTGCAGCCATCTCGGCATTCATCGTGCACTCAGTTCTGGATATCATCCTCACACCAACGGCCAGACAGAAAGGACTAACCAGACTCTGGAACAATATCTTCGCTGTTTTGCCAATGCCACTCAATCCAATTGGAAGTCTCACCTGGTTTTTGCTGAAGTCTCCTATAACAACACAGTCCATTCAGCTACGGGACTGAGTCCGTTTTTCTGTTTGTCTGGCTTACATCCTAGATTGGTACCCTTTTGTCCTGTACCTTCGAGTATGGTTCCCTCTGCTGATTGGCTCATCACTTCCATTCAAGATCAACACTCCTTGGCTCGCAGTACTTTGGCAGAGGTCCAGACTCGGATGAAGAGACAGGCTGATAAGGGGAGGTCACCTGAACCTGCTTTTCAGGTGGGGGATTTAGTTTGGTTGTCCTCAAAACATCTTCCCATTCGCAATCTACCCACCAAATTGGCTCCCCGGTATTTTGGCCCTTTCAAGATCACTAAACGTCTGTCTGCTGTGGCTTTCCGTTTGCAACTGCCTCAAACTTGGCGGGTGCATCCGGTTTTTCATGTCTCCTTGTTAAAGCCATACGTGGTGGACACATTTGGCCGATCTACTCCTCGTCCAGCGCCTGTTGTGATCCGGGGGTCTCCCGAATTTGAGGTACAGGAAATATGCGATTCTCGCATCAGGCGAGGGGTGTTGCAGTATTTGGTGGACTGGAAAGGCTACCCAGCCTGTGATAGAACTTGGGAACCACACAGTCATGTACATGCCCCCCGCCTGGTCCGAGATTTCTATCGCCGTTTTCCTTGGAAACCTGGGGTTTCTGGGCTTTCTGGGAGGGGGCAAAGTGTTACCACCTCACTTACCTGTCAGAGGGGGCGCGGTTATGGGTGCCGACGCGCCCCCTCCTGGCGTTGTTATCCCCGATACCGGTTGGGGGGATCGCGGCCATCCGCGGCACCCAGCGTTTCCGGGGTTTCTGTGTCCCGGGGTCTGCGCATGCGCGCAAAGCCGCGGCTAGGTCTCCGCGCATGCGCAATCCACAAGCTTGCTTCCCAAGCCTCGTTCCGGACGCGGCAGCACTCGGGACAGCACGGCTTGCGTTCCAAGCCTCCTGAGTGCTGCCGGTCCTATTTAAGCAGCGAGATCTCGAAACTCAACGCGTCTCAACGCGGTTTGTTTTGCGGATCGTGTCCTCGCTCCTGAAGCCTTGCTGCTTCAGTTCCTTACCTGCCTCAGCCTGCCTTCTAGTCCTACCTGCCTCAGCCTGCCTTCCAGTCCTACCTGCCTCAGCCTGCCTTCCAGTCCTTACCTGCCTCAGCCTGCCTTCCAGTCCTACCTGCCTCAGCCTGCCTTCCAGTCCTTACCTGCCTCAGCCTGCCTTCCAGTCCCTACCTGCCTCAGCCAGCCTTCCAGTCCCTACCTGCCTCCAATCTACTCTTCAGTCCTGCTCATCTGGCTCGCCTTCCAAGACCTGCCTGCCTCTTCCTTTCCGCCTACCTGCTGCCTCCAGATTGCGTCTTCTGTAATATACTACTGCAATCAGTCTGCAATCCTACCTGGCATATTGTTACATTCTGCAAGAACAAGGAAGGTGCACTTTTGGGGCGTTGGGAGCTGGTCGACCTCTAACCATGTTGACTTCAGGGGAAGGGGTGCGCTGGTTTCTCGCGTTTCATAATCTACAATAACCTATCGGACAGCCTGGCGACCTCACCACGAACAACTACCGGAAGCCCAGGTACTCAGCGCCCTAGAGACGCCATCTTTAACAGAAGTAGACATGAGATCATAAAACAAAGTACTTTGAAGTCAAATGAAGTTTAAAATGTACATGAAGAGTATTATTCATATAATAATACATACCATGAAATATTACAATGAATAATTATGTAATACATGAGTAAATTGAAGAAATAGTAATTTATTTTGTTAGAGAAATAGTGCTTAATGAAATTAATTTCTGTTTATATGTTTTTTTAAATGAATATATTTTCTTAGTGTATGCAACTTGAAGCATGCTGTTAAAGTGGTATCCTGCCTTGGGCCTTTTCTGCAGCTAAATGTATGTTATCATTGTTGAAATACACATTTTGTTCAACTGGAAGATGAACTTGAAGTCTTATTGGTGTATGCGTAAGGCAACAGCTCCTTCTAGCAGTGATAACAGGCAAAGCGGGCAGGACAGCTTTGGACAAACATACATCTGGCCTTTTATTATATAGTATGATAAGCATCCACACACACAAACTCAGAAGATGTTTTTATTATTTGCTCATAGTTGGGCTGAAAGTAGAGCTCATTTTCTGAGGAACGTGAGGAGGCAGATGAGACTGTGGCAATAGCTAATTTCTGTGTGTGAACCGTACTGGAAGTCCACGCTACCAATTCGTAGTTAATGACTGAAGATATATCTTCAGGTAGACCATAGAAAACAGTGAAGCAGTGACTTTGTGTGGCCTGTGCCTGTCCAGTGAAAAGCATGGGCTGCAAAATTGCTTAAGGAATATTATCACGATATGGTGTGTCCAAGATGGCATCAATGCAAGAGGGACTTCTGGACGTGCCATTGCCAGGCTTAAGACAAGAGGAGGAGCACGTTGCATGTCAGAAGGGAGCGGAGCAAGCCCCTTTCAGTGCAGGTGGGCTGCTGATTATTCTGGGGTGAGGCGAGCTTAGACAGATCCGGGGGTGGCCAAGGTGTGAGAGATGAATGCTCAGCCCCCGAACGACATCTTTACTAAAAGCACCACTTCTAGTTCCCGATAATGGCGGTGAGGGCTGAAAGTGAGCCACCATCTTTACTGAGGACTGGAAACTTTAACTCTGATCTGTGGCAGTAGCATATTGAGACCTGTTGTCATGTCGATGCACATCCCTTAATGTTTCCTACTGCTTAAACGATAACCAGAGAAATATAAGAAATTAATCTTGCAAGATACAATTGTGAGATACTTTGTTGGTGCAGCCCACCTTACCTCCTTTTTGTTATCTGAGCCTGTATGCCATGCATGGGCTGTATATAAAGAGGAGCAGAGAGAAGAAATATGGCAACTGGTCAAAACAATTATAAAAGAAACACATGGACCCAGATTTCTTTTCTGCAGGCAGCATGCAGCCAATTCCGGATAGATCCTGAGACGCCTCACCATTGAAAGATCCTGTGATGGCTGCGTTAGGTGGTCGCATTGAGAAGTCCATGTCTCGTTGAGAAAATAAGTCTGACAAACTAACAGAGAAAAGGGCCCAATTGGAAACAAGAACTGGGACAGTGGAACTGAAAACCTCAGAATTGGAACTACAGTGTAGACAGTTTACTCCAGGAATTAAATGCATTGGGAAAGAGTTGGAAGCATTCATCCAAGGCAGCAGAGCCATGGAGAGTAGGCTGCAATATCTTGAGAAGGTGGTCAGAGCGAAACAGATTAGGATTTTCTGCCTCCCACCAGGAGTAAAAGGAGACGATCCAATCTCCTTTATTTCCAACTGGCTGGATGAGACGCTTGGTCTTGAAGCAGAGGGTGCTCCTATATATGTCGACAGTTGCTACAGAATCAAAATGCCCACACCTAGCAAGAATCACAAACTGGGGTCTGGTTCAACACTTACCGTCAAGCTTGTAGACGCTCGACACAGGGAAAGAATTTTAAAAGCTGCTTCTACAAAAGGAACTATTGAATGTCAACAACAAAAGGCTATTCTTTTCCCAGATCTAGCACCACCAACAGAGAAACAAAGGAGAACACTGAACATACTCAACAAATCGTTTCTCAGTCGCAGGGTGAAGGCAGGGTTACTGGGACCTGCTTAACTGAGAATAACCTGGAAAGAAAAGGAATATGCATTCTGGGACTCAGAGACAGTGGAAGGACTGCTTAAGGTAATCCCAAATATGTTGCACATGATCAATTTGGAACAACACACAATCACAATATAAGGATCTTCGATAATCCTGCATGCATAACTGGAAAACAAAACGGGTGCTGGCTGGAAGGTTTAGAATTAATCTTAACCTCTGCATTGCTTTGGGCAACCTTCCACACCATCTTCTTTGCCTGTCAAGCCATTACAAAAGGGGACAGACCATATGCAAATCAGGCTTGGTCCCAGCTCAAAAGGGGCAGGCCAGCCTGAACTGCTTGGTCCTATCCCTTCTTCACAAGACCACAAGCATCCCCACACATGGTTGGGTCTTTTTGGGCCTCATCAGTGAGGAGTAGCTTGGGTCTCTAGGCCCAGCAGGCACGGGAAGCACATCTGGACATACCTGTCCTAATGGACAGACAACTCTGTACACATTATTTTTCTAGTGTCAGAACACTCATTAAAAAGCCACATTTTTCTGAAAAATTACATTTATTTAAGTTATGTAGAAAATATTTAAAGTCACCAAACCTACATCTAGAATACAATATTCCAAAAATATCAAAGTATTCACATCATGGATGCCTCCAATTACACTAAGGAATACACGTACCCTACCACATACACACAATACTTACAATACACGCAAATACATACAAAAGCTATATATGTCGTGTGCAAATGTTACGTGGTTTGCAAATCAGTGTAAACCAGACACCTGTGATTTTGACATGTGTCTGCATATTTATAAACGGCCTCTTTAATATTGCTGCATTCTCTGTTGCTTACTTAAGTAGGCCTCGTAATTCCATGGCCCAGCCTTCTTCAGGGCGTGTTGTTCTTTGCCAAAGGAGAAAATTATCAGTGGTAGATGTGTTTATTGGACATTTGTATGACGACTATACACAAGTGTTTCGATGGAAATGTATTCTATATTAGAGGTCTCAGTGTTATTATCGATTAAAGCAAATGTGTACACAGTGAACATTTACGCTACAGGGTGGCAGAAGAAGCTTGATTTAATGGCCCATAGTTTGGAAAGTGCAGCTTTACTTGTAGTCAAGGGGTACCCTCATCAGTGTGCATCTTGGGCATTAGAGATGAGTGATGGTTGTTTCCAAAGAACTGTGTGGTATTTGTGTTGCAGGGGAATTTAGTCACGTGAACAGGACCCTGGGCCTCATTAGGACCCTGGCGGTAAGTGAAAATCGATGGCGGTAAATGGTTACCGCCATCGTTTTCCGCCAGGTCCGATCATGACTCCTGACCGTAAACTACGATGCCAATAGCGGCATCGTAGTTAACGCTGCCGCTAACTGCGCTAAGGGTGCGCGCACGCGACCGGCCACACCGTACTTAGCGCCATGGCGGAAAGGTACGCAAATGCCGACCCAAGCGGACATGCACCTAACGCCATCACCGAGGCCGCTAAGTACCTTACCGCCATGGTGCAAATAACGCCATCGCGAACCAACCGTAAAGGGCCAATTCAAGTGAATGCAGCTGCCACAGGTGCACAGAAACAGCACAGGTGAAGGCAATACAGACTCAGGGGAGTACAAAAAGAGCACACCCCACCCCTACCCACACCCAGTCACACTCCACAATGATGGCAATACGACTAGCAATGTTGGGGCTGGAGGACCTGATAGCAATGCATGTGCTACTACAACAGCAACAACAACAACAACAGGCAGCACAGAGGAGACGCAGGAGGAGAAGGAGGGCAAGGCAGGCCCAGCAAGCCCCACCAGCACAGCCAGTGCCACCACGCAGGCAGCCCCCAATCCCACGCATCAGAGCCAATCCAAACAACCTCACTGCTGAGCAGATCCACACCCTGTACCGTTTGGACCGGGACACCATCACCGCCATCGTAGACATGACACACGACGACATCGTCAGCATGATAGAAAGTCCAACCGCCACCCCCCCCTACTGAAGGTAGTGGCTGTACTCCACTTCCTTGCCACAGGCACCTACCAGCACACAGTGGGGCACCTGCATGGCATTTCACAACCATTATTCTCACGAACACTCATCCAAGTGCTCGATGCCCTCCTCAAGCACACAGACGACCACATCTCATTACCACGGACTGCCCAGGAGATTGCAAACACCAAGGTGGGTTTCCATGCACTAGCCAGCATACCCGGTTGCATTGGTGCCATCGACTGCACCCATGTGGAATTGGTGGTTCCACGTGCCATGGAGGTACCGTACCGCAACCGGAAACAGTTCCACTCCATCAACGTGCAAATGGTCTGTGACTCCAACAAGATCATCACACATTGTTGTGCCCGATTCCCCGGATCAACCCATGATTCAATGGTCCTGAGGAACTCCACAATACCACGCTACATGGAGCGACATGCAGGCCCAAGATCCTGGCTACTCGGTGAGTGCAATGTCATGGAAGTGGGCATGGGAATGACGTACCAGTGCATACTCCACCTGGCAGAAAGGGGGGGGGAGATGCATACTCCACCTGGCAGAAAGGGGGGGGGAGATGCATACTCCACCTGGCAGAAAGGGGGGGGGGAAGATGCATACTCCACCTGGCAGAAAGGGGGGGGGAAGATGCATACTCCACCTGGCAGAAAGGGGGGGGGGGAAGATGCATACTCCACCTGGCAGAAAGGGGGGGGGGAGATGCATACTCCACCTGGCTGTGAGTAACACAGAGAACGGATACAGAGGAAGGGCACCCACAATGCACAAAACCCCTCTGCATACATAGGGTGATGGCATGCAAAACAGGCCATGGCAGCAATGAGCATATACTGGTTGCATAGTGTGAATCAATTAGTGCATGTAGAAGTGAGCCAAGGTAACAGTTCCATGCCAGCCATGGTGGAACATCATGTTCCTGATCAGACAACATGACTGACACATACATTCTCGCCTACATACAGGTGATGCAGCCTATCCCCTGAAGAGGTGGCTCCTCACGCCAGTCCGGAACCCGCAGAACCAGCACGAGGAGGACTTCAACCGTGCACATACACGTACTCGTGTGGTCATAGAGCAGACATTTGGCCTCCTGAAGGCACGGTTCCGAAGCCTCAGCAGGTCTGGTGGGGCACTCCTGTATGGCCATGAGAAGGTGGCAAAGATCGTCATGGCATGTGTCATGCTGCACAATATGTGCGTCAGACGGAATGTGCCCCTGCCCCCTGACGCAGAACTGCAACCACCTGACGATGAGGATGAGGAGGGTGCAGATGGGGCGCCACCACATGGAGGAGGCGATGCACAGGAGGGGCGTGCCATGCGCCAAAGTATCATCGACCACTGCTTCTAGCACACACGGCTGGTGTTAATGGCATGGAGACTGCACTTGGGGCACTGTGTGTCTCTGGGACATGCACGCTGTGGACTGTACACCAATAAAGCACACATACGCAATGAAAATGTCCACACATTTCTTTTTTTGAGACAAAAAAGTGTATTGGAACTATGAACTGTCGTGTCACACCCCCTCCCACCTCCCCCCTGCACACCCCAACACACCCCCTCCCACCTCCCACCTCCCCCCTGCACACCCCAACACACCCCCTCCCACCTCCCACCTCCCCCCTGCACACCCCAACACACCCCCTCCCACCTCCCACCTCCCCCCTGCACACCCCAACACACCCCCTCCCACCTCCCACCTCCCCCCTGCACACTCCAACACACCCCCTCCCACCTCCCACCTCCCCCCTGCACACCCCAACACACCCCCTCCCACCTCCCACCTCCCCCCTGCACACCCCAACACACCCCCTCCCACCTCCCACCTCCCCCCTGCACACCCCAACACACCCCCTCCCACCTCCCACACCCCATGTAGCTGTCAACAGATGCCTGTGGCCGTGTCCACAGGCCGTCACAAGCCCCCTCTCCCGGCACCCGGGGCACCCCTGGCTGTGGAGCGCAGGTTGCGTCCAGAACGGCGCACGGGGCTGCTCTGCGCAGAACTGGCAGTGGAGGATGTCCCTGGCTGCCCATGTGCATGCAGCTCCTGTCGTGTGTGGGTGAGGTCAGTGACCGCACGACGCAAGCCCGCAAGTTCGGCACAGATGTCCCTGGACATGGCCTGCATGGCATCCCTCAGGGTGGCAGTGCTCCGCGCCACTTCCGCCCTTAGTGTCTCCGTGGCCTGTTCAATGCTGAACCTAGCCCCCACACATTCCGCGGCATGCTCATCCAGCATTGCGGACAGTTGATGCTGCCGCTGAGTGATGTCCTCGAGGGACGGCTGGCCGTGCTGGCCCATGGCCAGTGCAGGTGGAGTGATGGAGGGGCTGGTCCCCTCCTGTGGAGTGTGGACAGGGCATGGGGTGGAAGGCCACTCCTCTGCCTCAGTGTGCCCCTGTGTGTCGCCCTCATGGGGGCTGGCGTCTGAGAAACAGGGGGAATGTAGTTGGTCAGTGGGGCTTCTGACCTCCTGCTCCATGTCCGAGTCAGAACATGCAGCTGTTGCAGCTGTCTCCCCGATGTTGCTGCTGGCCGCTGACCCCCTGCCTTCTGTAGCAGGCAATGTCGGTGGAGGTGGAGCAGCTGCTGCTGGCCTGCTGACAACAGGGGTGCTTGCCGGTGGGACCTCCGGTATGCCTGCAGTGGGACCTGATTGTCGTGGGGTCTGCCTCACTGCAGCTGAGGTTGAGGGTGCAGGGAGGTTGTCGTTGGACTTCGCTCTCTTCGGCGCAGGGGTGTCCTGGTCCTCTGGGTGTGATTCTGTGCCTGTGGTGGAGCAAAGGTGGGAGGGCGTTATTGATGGGTCTACGGACTTCTGAATGACAATGGTTGACATTATTTTGGCCAGTGGATGAGGAAGATTTCAGGCAGTGCCATGCAGGTTGTCTCCTTTTGGTGTGGTATGTGGATGCAGGTATGCGGGTGCCAGAAGTGTATGCAGGGTGGTGCTCGCATGTGGCTATGGGCAGTATTGATTTGTGTTGCATTTACACTCTAGGGCAACCTTGTGCTACACATGATTGGACTGCTGTGACTATGGCATGTCTTGTATGAGGCACCTACCTTCATCACCTGATGTCGGGGCTCCCCTTTCCATCCCTCCAACGCCTTCGATGGATTCCATGCCGATGGTGGTAGCACAGATCTCCTCCCACGGTTGGAGTTTCAGGGGGGATTCCGACCCTCCACCGGTTGCCTGGGCAAGGTTGCGGTTTGCCGAGATGACGGCTCTGACCCGTATGCGCAGGTCATCCCAGCGCTTCCGGCACTGCTGTGGGGTGCGGGGTACGGTCCCCACCGCGCTGACGCGCTCAGCCACCAGGGCCCAGATGGCCTTCTTCTTCCCGATTGCTGTCCTGGTCATTTCAGGGGAGAATACAACACCTGCGTTGTCCTGCAGGGTCTCCGCTAGCATGCAGAGTTCCTCCCGGCTGAATCGCTCCTGGCGCTGGCGGTCACATGCCTTTTTCACAGATTTTGGCATTTTCGGCACTTGGATGGGTGGGTGTTTGGTTGGGACAGGTGTCAGGGTTGGGTCTGGTGTTGTTTGGTAGGATGGCGATGGATTGTGTTTTTAAAGATGGCCGACGGGCTGCTTCCCGTTCCGGCGCGATGACGCTATTTCCGGTTTGGCCTTTTTTACGGCCGCCGCTAATTACGGTGGCCGTAAATTACGGTGGTCGTAAATTACGGTGGTCGTAAATTACGGTGGCCGCTACTTACGCTGGCGGAAGGGCACCTTGCTCGCTTAGCGATGGCGGTAGGGGCCTTTTCCGCCATGGCGTTAATTGCATTACCGCCATGGCGTAATGCTCGTGCGCGATGGGTCGTGATGTGGCGCTCTTTACGCCATCGTCCCACGGCGTAAACGCTCATTACGCCATGGCGGTAATGACGGGCGATTACCGCCAGGGTCGTAATGAGGCCCCCTGTCTGCTTCTTTTGCCACTGGCAGGGGCAGAAGAAGCACTGCCAGGGATAGCAAAAATATTACAAGGAGTCACTGATTCTACTCCTGGGGACTAGGGACGTCATTTGGGGATGGCCATGGGTCGCACTTGCAACCCCTGAGCTCTCCCTTGCTATCCCTAAAACAAAACGGGGGAAAAAGTTATTTTTTGCATTGAAGCTCCTGTGCTTTGGCCAGTGCTATGTGGCTCTTTGTTTTAGAGAGGATGGCTTGCTTGTTCAGGCCTCTTAAAATAAACATGGGGTTGTACAAGTGTAACACTTTGCACCAGACCTGCAGATGAACTGGCCTGCTGTTAAATCTCACTTACCAGTTTAATGGTGTCCACTACAGAGTGTATTTTGCTTTCTGACTTTGAGAATGTTCATACATGTAATTGCTCATTTTACTATAGCCGTTCAGATAGCTATAGCTGGTAACATAGCTCAGTGGGTTGAGCACTCGCTGCTGCGATGTGCGAGTTATCTGCAGGTTGCAGGTTCGAATCCTGGCAAGGTTAATTCAGCATTTCATCCTTCTGAGGTTGATAAATGAGTACCAACACAGGTTGGGTGATTTTATTTGTTTAACATTTCTAAAGCGCTCACAGCATCGAGGAACTGTTACAGGAATTGTTTGTTTTTCTTAGTTGCGTAATTGTGCTTTTTTTGTCTCAGTATTTATAATAATAATAATTAGGCTTTTATATAGCGCTACAAACCCTCAGGTATCTGAGCGCTGCTTATTATTACCCACGGTGTGTGGTGCTCATTTATCGACCTCGGAAGGATGAAAGGCTGAGATTGGCCCCGCCGGGATTCGAACCTGCGTTAGCAGGCTCTGCACGGATGTCAAAGCGAGCGCTCTACTCACTGTGCCACTTGACCGGCTATAATGCGCTTAAACACCCAGAGGTTTCTAAGCGCGATCCGGGATCGAACCTGTTGTTGCTTCATGTTGTCTTGCTTCCAAGACACACGCTGTCGCTGAGCTACCCTCCTGGGATATTGTATGTATATTTGTTCTATATAAAGCGCTTAACTGTAAGTGCTATATGATGACACATCATTATCATTTGGCCATGGACATCTGCTTGCATTCACAGTAACGTGGTAATGTGTGCCTGTGCACACTGATATTAACGATACATATGGTGATCCATTCTTGTATGAAATGTATATCACATTACAGTGATATCATAACCATATTTTTCGTAGTGTACTTAGGAAAAATGCTATGTGATGCCACTTCCTGTTTTGTCAAGGGGTGAAATGCTGTGTACCATCACTTCCCTTGATGTCACTTCGGGTTGGAGTCTAATGACAATGACATCACTTCCTGTGATGTCATCAGAGGTCAAGGTTCATGTGATGTCACTCCCTCCATCCCTGGCATTTCGGTGAAATGACGTCCCTGCGGACTCCTAATGGGCCGAAGGAGTCAATTTCCACATATATGGTTTCACACATTTTCAATTAACACTGCGCTAAGGATTTAGGTGTGTTGGGCGGGGTAACAACACTATGAATGCTGTAACTAGCCCAGGAGCATGTCAGGATGATATCCGTCCTTCCAGACATTGCCAGAAGCTTGTGAAAGTGCAGCAGCCGTGAGAGCTGGGACTGCAGATCAGAGCTGGGGCGAGTTCAACAAGCAGGTCCTGTCAGCCTTCTGGGAGGTAATGGCTCTGTTGCAGCTGTAAATATGATACTACTAAACATTTCCTAACTAAGTATAGCTTCAGCCACTCCATTTGTAGACAGCATGTGTATACTGGCATCTGTTCGTTGCACAGAATTTCTGTTATAACGAGCATTGGCAGAGCCAACAGTTCTGGCTGTATAGGTATTAGAAAGGCATTTACCAGGCACTGCTATCCTACAACCAAGTACTCATACCATGTTGTTGGCCCCCTTCATTTGCCACCCCTGACTGTGATGTTCCCTGAACCCAGTTAAACCCCTTATTAGACCATGATATCTCTGTAATTAGGGTTGTGTTCATTGTTGTTTGTGTTGCCATTCCTCGTCAATAATGACCAGAGATCAACCTTGAGTAGTTACCCTCCTTCGTTTCACTATTGCAGGTAGTTTTCTGAGAGCCTTCGCTTTTCTATGCGTAGTTTGGCCCATTCTTTCTCCAGTTTTTCGAGATGTGTGATTGATATTTGCCAAATACTATTTAACGAAGACATTTACAAAATTCATGATGAAAGAGACAAAGTATCAGCCGAGCAGCGTTTTTGCTCCACAGACTGTTCCAACATTCATGTTTGTGACTCTCGTGCCCAATATCCCTGTAAGTGTTGTTGACCCCTTTCCTCAGGGACTTACCACTAATGTTGCTCTTCTCTTCACTGCTATTTTCAGCGCCTTCCTTCAATTTGCCCTTACTTTGAAACAAGCAGTTGTCCACCTTTTCTTGGCCTGTCAGCGATAACTCTCGCCTGTGAATGGCAGTGACTTTGATGTAAGGAGGGGAACGGTCAATCTCTTCCAGAAGCCACCCTGTCCCCTGGCGGACAGCTACAGCTGACAGACTGGGGAAGACTCGAAGGAAGGGACAAACAGCAGAGGGAAACCCCAGTACGGGTGGTAGAGCCTATGAAGTCATGGTACAACTCCAGCAAGACAAGTGAGGGTGTGGGGGCAGTGGCAGTCAAAGACAACCAAAAAACTAAAAGGAGTACGGGCTGGCTTAAAGGTAAGGCCACGAGGACAGTCTGAAAGGCAAAGACCAGGAAGCCAAGGAAAGCCATCAGTGAGGATCTGCCTCAAGAGGAGCGGATGGCGGGACAAGCAGAAAAGGTACAGGAGGAGCAGCAAATCAAGGAATAGAGACCAGCCAACAGGGACTCAAGAAATTGGAATCAGCATTTGTGATGCGCTGGTGAAAACGCGGGCCTCCATATCATCCAGGGGGTCATAATGCACCAGCCCAACCCATTGCGAGGGCACACCAGTGCGTAGAGGCATGGTATCCACAGTGCTGGCATTTGAGCACATGAATTGCCCATATGATGGCATTAGTTGGCCATATGATGTCTTTCCTTGCATACAGAACCAGTATTCTACTTCACAAAACACTGCGGCGATAAAAATACCTACTCTGATCACACCCCACCTCCGCTCCGCTTGCCAGAGACTGTTGGACCTGCATACAAATAGGGGTGGAGCTTAAGACAGTTTAAACATATTCTGAGGCTTGTAACACTTCGTCTGAGGAAAGAAAAGGCAGCAGTTGGCCCAGGGAACCAACTGAGGTGGCTAGCCAGTGGAAAGGTAAGGGGGAGGGTAACATGGACGACAGGAAACTAGAAGGTGTGGTTGTTCGGGTGAGGTCAAAGGAGGAGCAGGACGACCAAAAGACGAGGCGGATCTAGGACGGAGCAGAGAAGCTGGAGAACATTTATTACCAGATTGTGCAAGGTGAGGTGTTTGATTGAAAGGTGTGTGTGTGTGTGAGAGACATATAGGGGGAGAGTATGGATAGATTGATAAGGTGACTGTGGGAAGTGAAATGCGGGAGACTGGGGAAGAAGGTGTGGGTGGAAAGGAGATTAGTAGTAGGTTGGAGAGGGGATTAGTAGTAGAGTGGAGAGGGAGTAGTACTAGAGTAAAGAAGGGAGCTTTAGTAGTGTGGAGAGGCAAGAACAAGGGAGAAGCAGCAGAGGAACAAAAGAGAAAGTATCAGGGAGAGGAAAGAGAGCCAGTGAGTGGAGTAGGAGGTAGAAGAGTAGTGGGAGGAATCGGAGAGTGACATAAAGACAAAG
This sequence comes from Ambystoma mexicanum, assembly GCF_040938575.1. NCBI lineage: Eukaryota > Metazoa > Chordata > Amphibia > Caudata > Ambystomatidae > Ambystoma > Ambystoma mexicanum. Next base: position 838,699,936 of record NC_090934.1, on the reverse strand, counting down.
AGAGTGGAACGGTAGAGCTTTGGAGGATAAGACCAATTGGGGGCAGCAGTGTCTGGAAGACACAAACCCGTTAAGTTCCATCTAGGGGAATCTCAGAGCAGAGACCCTCTGGATTGTTCCCTGAGGGAGTCTAGGTAGATAAGGCGTCCGTCTTTAGGCCATTATCTGGAGTCAGGCAGTTTGTTGATAGTAGGGGTTACTGATTTCTAGTGACCATCTTGGGGTCGAGGGAAGCCTGGTTTAAGGAGGGGACGACTGTCTCTAGACGAGAGAGAAGACCCTTAGAGAGCTACTTTTCTAATAAAAACACTTGAACTGCCTTTCGATAGTGTATGGAGACCATATGTGACAATATATGTCATTGCTTGGACGGCAGTAAATCCCTAATCGTGCAGAAACCCTCAGATTCCAGCTTGAAATAATGATAATGAAAGCATGTGGAAATCAGGTCAAACAAATCCGCATAATTTGCAATGAGGGCCATAATGCCTGTGTTCTGGTGAGCCTTACAAGGGTTCCTGTACCCTTACTCACCCTGAGGGCTCTGGAGTCAGGCATGTTCTCGCGTGGATTTTCCTTGCTATTTGAGTGTTGTTTAGTAATGTCTCCTCCTTTACCTTCTGACACGCTTCTTCCCTTCTTTTCTTGATCTCTGTTTATCCTTAGTTATCTACTCTTTGCTCTCCGGTTTCCCATCTCCCTTCCAGAATCAGTCAGCTGCTTCCACTCTACACCCATAAGAAGTGTGCCTCTTGGAATGGTATTTGTGCCCCAGGAAAAGCCCTGCTGAGTAGCCATGGTAAGACTGGGGGACTACAAAGAACCCAGAGGAGGTGTGTCCAGCATGTGGCAGCGTAACGGAGGTCAAAGAACAAGAGACCAGAGAGTGGGACAGCAAGACAAGGAGAGGGAGAACCGCAGAGGGAGCTACAGCAAATATCGTATACCACAGCCGTATCTGAGAGCGAGGATGAGCGAATCAGCCCGGTGCCAGAGGCCGAGTGGTGAAGGGGGCACAGAACATTCCAACGAGTGAGAGGCATGTGCAAGGCCCATGAACCTGAGACACAGAGATTGATAAGCAGAGACCCATGGAGTACATGGCATAGCCAAAGAGGGGGACCACGAACCAGAGATGTGTGATCGATAAAGAAGGACCAGGGGGAAAGATTGCAGACAGGTGATGGCCAAATGGCAGGAACACAGATAAGCGACAAGCAGAAGCAACCCACAGGGCAGTACCGGGTCACTTACAGAGAACAAAAATCAAGCGACCCAGAATTGAACCACTGAACTCTGATGAAGGAAGAAAGAGTCCGGTATGAGAAGTAGAGTTATTGAAATACTGCATTCTGGGACACAGAGTCAAGTGCCAAAGCATTATAGATATAAGAGAAGAAATACTGAAATACTGTTTTCGGATTGAATACTTGCATTTTGTAAATCCGACTTCAGTCCCAGAACATGACATGAGCCATAGTGAAAAACCCAGTGGAATCCCATATCCTGGGAGATGGAGTACACAGCCAGCCAAACTAACCAAAGAGAGGGAAGCGATCCCAAGAGAATTGTTGAATTGTGGGTGAGAAATTACATAGAGTACAGAAGCCACATCAAGACAGACATGTGAGGCAAGTGCCAGAGTCAGAAGAGGAAAAGTAGGGGTCACAGAACTGGAGAAAGACCTTCAAAGACATTAACCCAACTTTGACAACTATATTATATTTTAAAAAATCCTTGACAGTGTGTGTTTCATTGCACTCTTTGTCACACCTCGTCATATGGAACTGTATGCCTGTTTTTCAGGTAAATCTGTTGTTTTCGATTCCAATAGCTTCCATTAAGGTAACTTTAGGATCCTTGTCTCACACATGTTACCCGTTACTCTGATCAAACTTTGTTACTGAGTATTTCTGCTTGTTTTCCACCTTTTATTTCCTTTGGGTCAGCCAGTTCCAGGCTCGGCACTTCATGAGACCCCCTGTTCCTCTCTGAGATATCAACAGTGACACTAGAAGCTTTGACCAACAGGCGCTCTTGACTATGTAACCAGCAGCACTGGTCGCCCTGGGCTGTTCTGGAGACATCAGCACCCATCGAAGGTTCTCATTCCTGACAAAGGGGCCCCTCTAGACACGAAACATGTGTTACCTGCCGGATTACAATGTGTCTAACGGGAAAACACGCTGTTGGAAAGCAACCTCGCCTGTTTGAGGTGCACATTTGGATGAAATTATCAGGTGCATAGCAGGCCCATCCGGTACTGTCTCTAACCTGCACAGACTGTTCTCTTCCACCTCCTGCAATCAATGGCACCCCTGGAGAGAGGGGGTATACTCTCAGAGCACACGCAGCAAACATCTACTATTGCACAATAACTCATAAACAAAGCACGTAGGGCCTGATTCACAGAAGCGCTTTATAATGGCACAATCCCATTGAAAAATGTTCTGTGAATCAGGCCCAGAGACTCTATTACCTATCAGAGAGCTGTCCAACTCATTTAGGAAGCAACATCTGTACCTGCACTAATGTCCAGTTAGCTTCACAAAGACTCTCCCCTTTGCATACCACTCGAATGATACATGCATCCACAGAAACGTCCATTCATACAAAAATCACACAAAAAAATCCAAATCAACACACAGCAATACACCTAAACCACAAATGCATCCACTCTGAATCGAAACATCCACCTATATATTACATAACACCATCACGTAAAGCAAGCCTGACCTACTGACTTTGCCAATGCATGTGTTTTCCTTAAATCTATAAAAGTAAAACATCAACAGCAAATTAAATCACATTCAATAGCTCAGTCATTGAATTAAGAAAAGGTATTCCTACCCTATGTCTAATATCAGAGAGTTAAGTATTGGGATACCGGGGTGAAATAGCCAATAACATTTATTGTTTTAGAATGTGAACATAGAACAAGCCAATCAAACAGGTGTTTACAAACAGCAGCCATTTTGTAGTACTTTTTTGTTTACATTGTTCGTTAATCCCTTACAGGACCAAATGATATGAGAACAACCCCAATTGTAGTAAAATGTAATGTATTGTCGGTATCAGAACAATGTAAAGATAGTACTGTTTTTTTTTATTAGTCATAATTGTTTGGGCAAACTGTGTGACAAAGGTGTACTTCATGACAGAACACACAGTAGTAAAACATGTTTAGGTGAACATCTCCCCAAGATAGTATTGCAATGGAATCAGTTGAAGGATTACCACACTGCAGTGTATTAATGATCTTTAAGAAAGTTTAGGCAGCTTATTCAAAAAGCACTGTGTGTGACATCGTTAGGGCCCAGTAACAGTAGATGAGTCTAATCGAAATGGTACTACCTGTTATTGAATCGGTCATTACTCCCATTCAACTTAACTACTGTAGCATACACACCTTGGACCATATTGGATCCATTGCACTGGTTGGTGAACCTGACGATTGTTGTCTTACATTTCTAAGTAAATAGCTATCACTGGGATATCATGCCGTTGCTGCTTGTACTTTTAACTGCAAGGCCATTTATTGAAGTTTTTACCTTCAACAGCACTGCCATCTACTAACTGCACTGCCATCTAGTGATACAAGTGTGTGCTTGCAGCCATTTCTAATTGATATCCTAAACCTTTTATAGACAGTGATCCAGGGTTACTAAATTGCCCTCAGCGAATGAAGACATGTTGGTGGTAAATTGTGTTGAGTGGCATATTCCCCTCATGAAGGATGCATTGATTTGTGTTCTAAATGTGTAGCAGATAGGGGCACACATAAACTACATATTCAAAAAAGGAAATATTAACTTTAGCACTAATGGACCAAAATATAACAGAAAAGCAATGTAACACAATAATGTCAATTTAGACAGTTTCTGTAATCCGGCTGAAGAGGTTTTAGGATTAACGGGAGAGTCGCAGAACAGTTGTGGTTAGTGGTTTCTTTTGGGGTCTTCTTTCCTTACCTTTTAGTATTTGCGTTTCTTAGTTCCACATCTATGGAAATCCTGCAAGTTTGGTATTGTAGTTTGTCCGTCTAGTTGGCAGGTATTCATTCAACTCATTACACACATTTAAAAATCTCAATGTGCATTTTAAACATTCAGCCACATTTTCTAAATGTGTTTACAGCACAAATGCACTTCCTGTTTGCGTAAACGCAGTCTGGAGGTTTCCCTTGGAGACACCCACTACCCCTGCCTCTTAACTAATGTTGTGAGTAAAACCAGCCAGTGTCTTAAATGCTTGCCACTGTAACAGGATGATACAGGGACTGGAATTCCATGTACACTTGTAAAACCATGTTTCCAAAAACCTCTGCAGAAAATGCGTGCCTGTGCTTTGCAGACTACAAAGTGAAGGCCAGCTCCACCCCTAGCCAGTTAAACTTGCATGCAGGGGAGAGGCTGGGCAGTGGCTGGCTAGGGTCTGGTTCGCCTAATGATATCAGGAAAGGGGTTGGGATGGAAGGCAGAGGTCCTCAGTGTAGGGTTTTGCGCGGGCCCCGTAAACCGCTGGGAACAAAGGTCACACGGGAGCCGGGATTCATGCAACCTCTTTAATCTCTGATCTCACAGGAACTGACTCAACATTTCCCCGCCCCCTCGCTAGCCCAAGGTCACTTCCCCTTGTCCGGGGAACTAAGACCGCAACGGCGGTCTGCCCACACAACGATGCGGGCGGGCTGCAGAGCCCTCAGTAACAACCTGACATCTCCCCCTTTTTTAGCAACCAAGTTGCTCTCTCCTCCTTACTCCATTTCTTCTATGAGTCTGTGAGGCTTGAAGCGGCTTCTCTGGGGTCGACCACTGTGGCCAGGCGTCTGCTCAGCCAGGCCCTGGGGTGACGCGATGTCCTCACCTTCTGAAGTCTCGCTCTCCTCCACATAATAGCTGTCCTGAGAATGGTCGTCCTCACTGTCTGCTTCTCGGTCCTGTACGTCCTCCATGTAATACCTCTTGGGTTTGAAGTACGACACATTTCGAGTGACGGAGGACTGATCGGTTCTCTGGGCCGTGATCATCGTCCCTTTCTTGTGCGTGACTGTCAGCGGTTCCGGTGCAAACGTGGCATCCTCCTTGCGTTGCTTGGGTTGCCGCAACCACACTTGGTTTCCCAGTTCCACGTTCGACTCCTGTGCCTTTCTTTTGTGATCAGCCTTGTCCTTCATTTTGGCTTTGGCTGTGTCGTCCCTGTGTCTGGCCTCCTGTTCCAGGGGCGTGGCCTCTGCTGCATGTGTGTCTTCCGGCAACCGTGTCTGGACTGGTCTGCGGAACATCAAGTCGGCTGGGCATATGCCCGTCGTGCTATGGGGGGTGTGACGATAGTCCCTGAGGAACTGATAGAGTGCTTGTTCGAATGGTTTATGGAGGATGATCGCTATTTGCAGGGTTCTTTTGATGTTGGCCATGAACCTCTCGACCATCCCGTTGGCCTGTGGCCATCTCAGAGTTATCTTCCGATGGTGGAATCCCATATACCTCGCAAAGTTCTCGAAGTCTGTGCTCATGAACGGCGCTCCGTTGTCAGATTTTATGATCCTGGGTATTCCATATGTGGACAACATGCGGTCCAGTACCGGGATGACACTGGAGGCTGCCGTGCTGTCTACAATTTGTGCGTCCGGGAATCTGGAGTGTTCATCTATTAGCACTAACACATAGGTGCCATTTCTGAGGGGTCCAAAGAAGTCCACCGCCAGTTCTTCCCATACGTGTTTCGGTAGTGGCGACATGTGGAGTGGGTTTGGGTGCGGAGGCGGTGCTACCTGCGCACACGTTGTGCATTGTCCTATGATTTCCTCCACCAGCATGTCCAGCTTGGGGAACCACACTTTTTCCCTTAGTAGTCTCTTGGTGGCGACCACTCCTCGGTGCTACCTGGATTGTTCTGGTGCGCAGCGACTTTGGGAGGAGTACTTTGCACCCTTTTAATATGACGTGATCGTCGACAATGGAGAGTTCGTCCCGGACATGGTCTATTAGTTTGATGTCCTCTTGGATCTCTCCCGATTCGTGCTGCGCCTGTTGACGCATGTGTGCCCTTCTGTCTTCCTGTATGCAGTGTCGTACAATTCGTAGAGCCGGGTCTTGTTCTGAGTGTGCTATGATGTCTGCCCACCCCACTGGTAACGGTTGTAGGTGGTGAACCACATTATTGAGATATTCATCGGCGATGGATGGTTGGGAGTTGGCAGGGCCAGTCGGGTGGCACGACAGATAGTCCGCTGGATTGTCTTCTTTTCCAGGCCGATGCTTGATGATGAATTTGTAGTCCTGCAATCGTAGGCCCCATCGGGCTATTCTGGGCGGCATCCTTGACTTGGGGTCTCCGTAGATTGTAAGCAGTGCCTGGTGGTCCGTGATGATGGTGAACTCCTTGCCATACACGAACAGGTGGAAGTACTCGCATGCCCATACCACCGCTAGGCTCTCCTTTTCGGCCTGGGAGTAGGCTTGTTCTGTCGGGGTTAGGCTCCTGATGGCGTATGCGACTATGTATACTTTTGCGGGTTCCAGTGGGTCAATTTGTGTTAATATGGCGCCCAGACCGACGGGGCTGGCGTCCACTATTACCTTGGTGTGCCTTTTGGCGTCATAGTAAGCCATGTCCTCTGCCCTTGAAATGACATCTCGTATCGCCTCAAACGCTTTTTGGCAGTCTGTGGACCATGTGTAGGGTTGATCCTTGCACGTCAAAAGGCACAACGGGTTGCTGATGGTTGCGTAGTCATTTAAGTATCTGGAGCAATAGCTGGCCAGTCCCAGGAAGGAGCGAAGCTCCGTCATGTTCGTCGGGGGTGCGGCTGAGTTGAGCGCCGCAACTTTCTCCGGGTCTGGTCGCATCCCTTTGTCAGAGAATATGTGGCCGAAGAACCTTAGTGAGCCTTTCCCGAACTCGCATTTGGCCTTGTTGAATGTTAGTCCGGCCTCTTGCAGTGCAGCGCACACTCTGTGGAGAGCTGTGTCGTGCTCTTCTTTAGTCTTTCCAAATACGAGGACGTCATCCGAGTAATTCAAGCAGTTGGGCACGTGTCTGATGACTCTGTGTATTTCCTCTTGGAATATTTCGGCTGCGGAGGATATTCCGAAGCTAAGTCTTTTATACTGGAATAGACCCAGGTGTGTGACGAATGTCGTGATGTACCTGGATTCGGGAGCAATCTCAATTTGATGATAGCCTTTCGTGAGGTCCAATTTCGAGAAAACCTGTGCCCCGTGGAGGAGGTGTATCATGTCAGTGATCCTGAGCGCCTGATGCCTTTCCCTCTCAATGGCCACATTGGCTCTCCTCATGTCGACACACAGGTGTATCGATCCGTCCGGTGACTTCTTGGGGACGGGAACGATGGGGGACACCCATGGGGTGGGCCCTGAGACTGGTTCAGTGACGTTGAGCTTGATTAGCTTGTCTAGCTCCTCTTCGACCTGGTGTTGTATGTTTATCGGAATGCCCCTGTAGTGCTGGGCGACGGGCGGTATCCTCGGGTTTATGTGCAGCTGTACCTTTCGATGTTTTAGTTTTCCTAGGCCTTTGAACAGATTGGGGAATGTCTGTTCGATGGCGTCCGGTCTGGCGAAGTATTTATGTGCCATAAACTGATACAGTATGTGCACCAGACCCATCTCGACGGCTGTCTTAAAGCTGAGGATGCACCCGCTGTTGGCTTCCGTCTTCAGGATGTGTAGCGTGATCTTTGCCGCGTGCGATTTGTGCACGCACCATGCTGATATTGTTCCTTTGCATGGGAGCGGGGTTGTAGCTCCATAAGGGTATATGTCCACAGACGCCTTTCGGATCTTTGGGGGGTTGGTGAGTGAGTTGTACGCCTGTTCACTTATTATGTTAACTGTCGCCCCCGTATCTATGAGGAATTCCAGAGGTGTGTTGTTGACTTGTAAAAGGAGCGTCGGACTGTGTTGGGTGGCTGTGGCGTTGTTGAGTGCCCACACGTACCCTTTCCGTTGATCGTCCTCTGACGACTGGGATTCGCTGCCTGACGGGGATCTCATCTCAATATACCGGACGAACCGTCTTCTTTGTGATCGCCTTGATCCGTCAGATGGCCTTCTGTCGTCTCTGGTGTAGGAGCTCCTTCGAGGTTTTTCTTCTCTCCGGGGTCCCGTCTGGTCTTCTTCTCCTCTGCCTGCTGGTGGGCTGTGTCGCGAGCTTCTCCTTCTCTCCTGTTGTCTCGGTCTGCTGGATCCCTGTCCCGGCGGATTCTTGCAGACAGCTCTGTAGTGGTCCCTTCCGCCACTGCTGGGCAGTCATCCACGTGTGGATACTCGAACCCGCATCTGTAGCACGTGGCGTCTGTTCCTTTCCCTCCCGGTGAGGGCGCAGTATACAGTCTGTTAATGGCTTCTGCATTCGGTGTCGGGTGTTGAATGGTGACCTTGCCTAGGTTGTCGAGCTGCGACTCAACTGCGGCTTCCATCCTGGCAAGTGCGAGGATTTCCTCGAGGGACCTTTGTTTTTGGAGCAGCTGCTTCCTGAAAGGCTGCGAGATGCAGCCGGCTATGACTTGGGATTTTAGCGCCTCGTCATTTGAGTACTTATGGAATTCACAGTACTTTAACTTGATGCGTAGGCGCATCACAAAGTTATCAAGGGACTCTCCTTTGTCCTGTCTAGTAGTATGAAAGACATGGCGCTCGTAGTCAATGTTTGTATGGGGCGTGAAGTATTCTGATAGTTTCCCATGTAGTTCTCCATAGGTGACCGTGTCTACATTCATCAGTTCGCCTGCGATGTCCGTGACAGCGGGGCCTACTGTCATGAATAGGGTGTTTTTCAGCATCGCGTCATCGGTCAAACCGATTGCCCCCGTGTAAAATTTAAAATCCCTGAGCCATATGACCCATCTGGGTCCTAGGTTGGATGTGTCTCTGACATCAAAAGGGCCCGGTAAGGGTAAGTTTTGTGCGGCGGTACCTGATGTTGGTGCCTGTTGAGGGCCATCAGCCACGGCTCCAGATCCATCCGATGAGGAGGCTACGGGGCTCGCTGGGGCCGACATGTCCGCCGTAGCTGTAGTGGACACCAGGCACGCCTATGCCAACTCTTGCCGTGCTGTAGCCCTCAGCACGTGTTGGTGGTGTGCAACCTCTTCGCGGGCTGTTGTGTGTCCTTTTTGTGCTGTCCCCTGGGTCCCTGGCACTTCTTGGGGCCTCCTGCCGACTGCGGGTTGATGTGAGAGGGGTGGGGGTGGGCGGGACCAGCGCCCGCACCTGCCAGCGGGTCCGCCGCGTTCGCCTCTCAGAGCGCGAACGCGCCCGCGCCCACGTGGTGTTTGCGAGGGGCCGCTTCCCTCCTTGGCACTCCGTGCCTCGGCCGCTTCCCTCCTTGGCACTCCGTGCCTGCGGCTGATCCGGCGGGTCCCTGTTCCCGTGAGGTGCGCTGACGCGCCACGCCGCTCGACCGCGGACCTCCGTGGCACCCCCGGGCCTTCGGAGCGGAGGTGCGCCGACGCGCTGCACCCGCTCGCCTGCGGGCCTCCTGTGGATGCGAGTGGGTACGATGTACCCCTCGTCGCCAAATGTAGGGTTTTGCGCGGGCCCCATAAACCGCTGGGAACAAAGGTCACACGGGAGCCGGGATTCATGCAACCTCTTTAATCTCCGATCTCACAGGAACTGACTCAACATTTCCCCGCCCGCTCCCTAGCCCAACGTCACTTCCCCTTGTCCGGGGAACTAAGACCGCAACGGCGGTCTGCCCACACAACGATGCGGGCGGGCTGCAGAGCCCTTAGTAACAACCTGACACTCAGCTCCAGGCATCTTCCCACTTAACCGGATAAATAAATAAAAACTTGCAAGCAGAGAGATGACCTTGCATCACTTGCTTCAGAACTCTCGGCCCCTTTTTAATGTGCACTGCAGCTGTTCTCCATAAATGACTCTTTAATTTTTACATTCTATATAAATACATTTCTTTACATATTGATTACGCAGTAAACCCGCAAATATATATTTTCCTAACACATCATCTAGCTGGTGAAGAATACTGACATTTCTGTTTTCATAAATAATACAAAGACATATTAATTAACACTTGACTTACACTCAAGACAAACACAACCACAGTGATTACTTTGAGCACAAACCAACTCCAAGGTGAACATTTGTGCTAGTATTGCCACTACACTATGTTTCTGCCACCGCAGCTCCTAGAAGTGTATAATTGAGCTGTAAATCACATTACAATAACATATGGCTGGAAGGTGTCACTTAAGCTTCCCCCCACCCCCCCCCACACACACACACACACCGTTTCTCCATATTCTCCCTCTTTGGTCCGCTTGGGTGAAACAATTTTGGACAAAGTCCGAACTTTGACATTTTCTTTGATAAAGACTTTGAGGGAAAACTCAGAATAAGGCATCAATTGCTTATTGTTAATTCCAGTTGGAGACCTGGGCCCATGCTTATGATAATGTGACAATATCAAGAACTGCACGGGGGTCGGGGGATGGGGTGCTCTGCTTGCTTCCAGCTGGGCTCTGATGCAGATATGGGTTATCCCACACTTAGGGCAGAGGAAGAAACAAGGATTCAGATGCAAAGGATCTCTATCATAAATGCTATGGAAGCGATCATATCGCATGGGAAGTGTAAAGAGTGACATAAGAACAGAGCAATGGGTTGTAAGGAATTGCTGGCTGCAGTGCATGGAGTGGTCCAATGGCACATGGTAAGCATGACATGATATGGCTTTTATAACGCGCCTATACACAAGTGTATCATACTAATGACACATAAAAGAGGGGTAGCATAAAGAGACATGGATACAAGGCCCGACAGCCTGTCAGGGCTAGAGAAGAGTTGGCCACATGCCTGCCCGACCTGCGACTTCCTTGGTTCCAACCTCATACCTGGGATCCCTGCATCGATAGGATTCCGGTTCTGGCAGAAAAGGAGCCCAAGTGAATTTCCCAGCATTCCACACTATCTGCTTAATGTGGCCAGCTGGAATATTGGGGTCTCCAAGCTCACCAGCTGTCAATTTAGCCACTACATAACCTTTGCCCCAGTGCTGAACTTTACTCTTCTCTCCATAAATGATAGAAAGCAACGTATTTGGGGGAAAAACAAAGGTATCTATATTTACTGTCAAACATTTAATGCCAACATGGAAGTGATGAGCACCCCTATCATCCCATTACTGAAGCACATGGACACGGAAAAAGGTCCCAAATATGAGCCATAATGGTTGCCCCCTCATGCTTTCTACTTAACTAGAATCACTGACTCCTGCTTTTGTGTGGCTACTGCTGGACTATGAGGATGGGTTATATGCCATACCACAAAAGCCATAAAGCCTGGCGGGGCCTACCCTTCATGCGATTTTCATTACCTCAACTACTAGGTGGACCAAAAAGTTCTAAAACACTATTTTTACGCCTCGTAATGCAAACAGTGTATATACCACCTGGCATTTTCCCAGGGCAGACAGCATTTACAATGGATACCAACGGAATCCGCCTGCTTTTAGCACGTGTTAAAACAGGCAGACATCGTAGGAATCCATTGGTTTTATACAAGCATGAAACTGTCATGCTGGCGTAAAAGCGATGTGGTTTATGCAGGAGGCAGAGAGTAAATAATGCCTCTGGCTAGTGACCTAGTGGCGGCCATATTGTAATGATCATGATTCCTTATAAAAACACATGTAAAACACATCAGTGGCAAGCACATTTCATATGACATACATGTTCATAATATAAGTTAATTCGTAAATGTTTCCAAAAAAGTTCACTTAGAGTTATCTTAAACAGAATGCTGGTAACCAGCAGCTGCGATGAGTTCTCTCTTTCTGACACGGATCACACTAGGTTCAAACAGGTTAATCACCTACAAAGAAGCACTCATTGCTTTGAAAATATAATTGCCTTTTGGCACCCGTTGGCCGGGTGGCCCTGGGTGACAAAGGTAGCTCCTGCTAGGTTTTGGTGGCAGGCTAACTAGGCTCATGTGAGCTGCAAACAGGAGCTTCATAGCTCCCAGCAAATCTGAACCCTGCAATCGTACTTGAAAAACGGTGTTGCTAGTCATGGCATTGGGTCACTTCCGCAGTAAAGGTTTTCACAGCGTGAGGGAGGAGGGGGGGGGTTTAAAAACAAGAAAGGGTTTTAAAAAAACAGGGTTTACAAGGGTGAGCTCTCAGTGACATCATAGACAGCTGGATCTTCACTCTTGTTGTCTATCAGATGTCACTAGGAGTCCCTCAGTGAAATGTATCTCTATGGTCGACAGCTGCCCTTCTATAATTGGATATCTAATGCACGGGTGTGGTCTCCCAGAGGTAACCTTTGTATGGGGCACTTCATTTCTGTTTCCTTTTGCTGCCAATTGTTGTGACAGTAGGCCTTGGTGTTGCCCAACTTATTGGCACGCAGTCTATCAACATCACGAGGATGAAGGGGTGTTTATCCTGTGACTGAAGGCTGAATGTGGAGCTCAGCAGCCAGTACTTCCGGGCACGTGGGAACATCTTTTCCAGGTGTATTGCTCCTCCCAAATGTCACTCAGTCCCCGACCTGCACACATTTGCAGTGGGTGTTTAATCAAAGCTGGTTTTCGCCAGACTTGACCCAGTGCATGTAAAGAGTCAACGTGGATGCTCTGCTTTCCATTGCTTTGACTCCATTATCTAACCATTCACAAATCTGCCCAGAGTGAGATGGGCTTGCAGCCTATCTGCACGCTCCCACGCCATTTCCCTCAGACTTTCCCGCAGCCCTTTTCTGTTAAAAGATGCTGAGTAGACACTTCCCAAGGCCTGGCCTGCCTGTAGGCAATCGAACAATCTTGCCTAGTGTACACCAGGTCAAGAGATGTTTATATCCTCACCTGCACAGGTGTTGCTATTACACTAATCATCACAAACTTCCCTTTGCCCCTTTCTGGCCAACATTTGAATTTGCTGTCTACGGTGGTGATGAGCCCTTGTATACCACAGTGTGTTTCCTCCCTGATCACCCACTGTTATTGTGGCCTCCATGTGTTCTGGCTCCATGACGTCCAATTGCAATGTGAGCCTGTGATCTCGCTTGTGGTGCATTGGAGGGATGCTCTAAATTGCCACAAACCTTCCGAAACCAGCGCTCTCATCTTCCATCCTCAACCTATATGCAGACCAGCTATGCCACTCACACATGGATACGTTTCCAAATCCCTTTCTGCAGGCATCAAACAACAGACTGCTGCGCCTCTACAACAACTTACGTACCACCACCATAGCCGCACAAGGCTCTCATCTGGACACACACGCCTCTAGACCACCTAAGAACAGACCCGGGTGCAGAGCACATGGTGCGTCCAGTCTGCACTCACCAGCATAGCAGCAACGCTATCTTGCATTTCCCCTCTCCCCCCTAACCTAACTAATTCCCCCTCTCTTGCACATCGAGCAGAGTGCCTTGAGGTGATGCAAGCAGCGGCAGGGCGTGATATAAAATCCAGTACATCCACGCAAAAAGCCTTGAAAAGCCCTACATGACTCATTCAAATCTCACAACATACCCTCACATGAAGACCTGCATATATCATTCATAATACTTCTGTTCCAACATCGACAAACTCTTCACCACAGCGCCCAACTGGGAACACTGTTTATAGAATCAAAAATGGAATTACGTGCTGCCCAACTGCAAAAGCCCTTACCTAACTTGACCGTCTGCACCGCGGAGAAAGCCCCATCATACCAAAAAATACTTTCATTATTATCATCCATCCTAAATCTCAAGACCATCTTCACAGGTCATGCCCCACAATTCATCAGCCTGAAACCTTGAGGTGCACGGCGAGGCCAACCACACAACTCTATACAAAGCATCTGACTGTTGCCTTGTTACCACTGCACCCACAATCATCAGCTCACCCCTTCATTTGCATTGGGAAGTCAATGCATTCACGCTGGCGCCATTGCTCAAGTAACCACCGCAAGATCGTGGACTCATCTCCAACTACTCAACTTTCATAAGACTTCCAAGGCACGGCAGGACACCAGCTGTGTGCCAAAAATCCACCACATCCAGGATGACTATCAATGGAGCCTTGACCCAAGCAGTGGAATGGAAACAGCATTTAGGCATCTGCTGGTTCGACACACTGCCCGGTCAGTGACGATACTGTGGCTCGTGCATGCTCATCCGCACTGACCTCTCTGCAGTCTTTAACAAAGTAATTCTAAAAGGCCTCATGGAACCGCCAAGAGGCTCTGTAGCACGTTCACCTCTCCACACCACCGGAAAACAATAAGACCAACTGGACAGATCAATAGAAAAAGCCACAACTTTAGGCCCGCGCAGTCAGTCAACTATCCTCTGCATGCCCACAATTCCATTCACCATGCGCATGCTCATTCCGGAAACCATGACGTTGGGCCGTGTCCGTCGCTCTGCCCACTTGCGTGCAGATGCTGCCGAAATTTCCAGTGAGTCAACAGACTCTAGGAAGAAATCTCTGCGGTGGTAGAGGGCCTTCACCACCCAGAAGAACGGATGAGAGGAACATGGCTCGTGCTTGACAGCTCCACAATGGTGGTCCAGCTTTGCTCACCACCATTGTGGTAGCTCACTACCAACTGCACCTCCTCAGAGGCATTCTTCCTTTCCTCACCTTCCCCCAGAAGCTCACTGTCTCCAGAGCCCTGGTTCCCTCTAGGCTGGACTTTTGTAACAGCCTCTATCTAAATCTACCTGCCTCTACTCTCCGCCCTCTGCAACTTATCCAGAACAGGACTGCGAGACTTGTCCTTGGCCTCAAGCCCAGGGATTGTATCTCTCCAGGACTGAAATCTCTGCACTGGCTCCCAGTGGCTGCGAGGATTAAATTCAAAACCCTCCGCATTGTCCACAAGGCCTTCTGGGGGCTGGGGCCGAAATACCTTCAACTCTCTCTTACTAAATATCTTCCTTCCCGAGATCTTTGCTCATCCGCCTCCAGCTCCCCCAGGGTCAGTCGCTTCTCCAAGCAACGAGTTGGTGGTAGATCTCTTTCTTCGGCCGGGGCCTCCCTCTGGAACAGCCTTCCTGCCTCCCTGAAACTTGAGGAGAACCATCTCCGGTTCCAGAAACACCTCAAAACCTTCCTCTTTGCTTCTGCTTTCTCTCTGCCTCTCCCCTGCTGATTTCTTCCTGAAACTGCACCGCCTACATGGCCACTCTTCCTGCTCACAGGCCTAGGTCCCGCCAGTTGCTCACCTGCACTGCCTCCCTGGCAACCCCTGCACTTGGAGACTGTTCTGCATCCCTACAGTCCCCCTAACCTACACTTATGTCTGCACTCACCTTGCACTTACCACTAGCTGGCCGTTTTAATTATTCTTATTCTACTATCCCATGTACTGCACTTTTCCCCTCTCCCTGCACCCTCACACTTTTCCCTTTCCCCCTTCCCATGCACTTGCGTGATCTGAATGACACCTGGCCTAGTAGGATCGTTATCTTCTTCCCTTGTTCCCCCTCCCTTGCCTCGTCGCGCCTTGAAACACTTGTGTATGGGCGCGTTATAAATGCCATATCATACCATATCATATCAAGACATATCAAAAACTCCACGGCCACCGTCCACTCTGCCCACTCCCTGCATCCTCTTTTATCAATCAGTTAATAGCCACTGTACAACTGGAGCCACTTCAGACTCCTAAAATGGACCCGTCCAAAAGGGAGCTTTTCCAGAATTGGCTGTGTTTAATTCTCCTCCAATATTCATGCTACTTTAGTGGGCCCTTTTAGTCAAAGGACTACACAAGTGCATTACACGCCACCATGCCACGAACTACACACACTCAACCCAAAAAATCAATGTTGCCTACCAGTGAAGGACAGGATTAGGTTTACTGTCCTCTGACTGAAAACGCAATACATCCCAACCGTTACCCCCGCCCCACACCCATCAACAGGATCTCCGCATTTGTCCTTTACAAGACCCTATGCTCTGTCTCTCATACGCAAAATAGGTGACTCTTCGTAGTCAAAATCCCCAGACTAGATATTTACCAAATCGTATCCAGCTGCAGGCAGTGGTCAAAGTGAGCGGGAACGGTGGGGAGCGGCGTTCCACTGATTTTTTTGGTACACTTCTAACACTGGCTGCAGGATACCCCTTCAAGTATGAGGGTGGCCAACAAATGGGATCTAATAGAGGCGATTCATTTCTGGAGTGTGTGTGAAACAAATCCCACACAAAGATTTCATTGGAACCCCTTTCAGTTTTCACATACAAGATATAATGAGTTGATATGTTCGTCAGTAAGACCAGTGTGCTGATGTATTGACAACGAAACTATAGCCACAGCAAATCCAAAAAGCAGTTACATCCTTTTGCTAATGTTGGTTCTTAGGCAGGATTACCAATGGAATCTTCTATTACCAGACCATTCAAAGTTGCTCTTTTTGTTACAGTTCTTGCAAAGATTTTCTTTGGTTTATTTTAAATACATGCCGCCATTTTGTTTGCCACTTGCATTAAGTTGCATTGCAGCTACATCCATGCAATGAATGGTTTCTATTCGAATATAAATACTGAGTGCTAAAGCCGAACATGGCTAATTGGTGTATTTACTTATTACCCCGCGCCCAACTTGGTGATGTAAGCTGTCTTTACTAGCAGCACCTCGTGGGCTTCCAGGTTGAGAACATAATCAGAATGGCATTCTCCTGTAGTTGGTTGCTTCTTTTCAGAGTGGTCTGTGTGTACGGGCAATAGTGACCCCCGCAGGGGCCAAACAACTACTGTGATCATTATACTCCGCCTGGGTGAGAAGGGGGCCGTGTAAAAGGACTGTGATGCTCCAGAAACAACTAGGTGACAGGGGCGCTGCTGGGAGTAGGTTGTTCCAGCCCTTCCTCCTGCCTTACTGTGTGCTATAAAAGGTAGTTACTGCCCCCTGACAGGTTTGACATACTAGTCGACCACGGGCAGTCAGGGAGAGAGTACGTGAAGCGTCCAGAGCGTCCCCTGTGCTGGGCTGCTATTTTTATTCTTCAGAAGGGGTAAGCGTCAGCCAAACCTGCCAATATCGTCAGGTATAAGTTGGGAGGGAAGGTGGTTCGCTCCATTTCCAAGCACCTTCTCATAGAGTGATGAGCATGGAAGCAACTGCACTGTAAACTACACTGGGATTCGGGTGTGGACACTGAACAGCCCTGGAAACAGTGGCGTGTCCAGACTCTTGACTGGGGTGGCCCAAGCGGGGCACTAAGTTATGCAGGGGTATGATAGGATAGGTTATTTATAACGTGCTAAATTCCCCGAGGTTTCTAAGCGCGGACCCGGGGATCAAACCTGTGGTACTCCGTGTCGGCTTGCTTCCAAGGCGAGCACGTTGCCCCTGAGCTATCCTTCCGAGACAAAGGGTAGCATGAAGTACGAGCGCAGTGACATAATGATCGTAGTTCAGGATGGGGTGGTCCCTGCAGTGGCCAATCAAACTCCCTGGGTAGCACGTGCCACCCCAGGCCACTCCCTGGACACGCCTACGCCTGGAAGTGTGCAAAGAGGGCTATCTATCTATCTATCTATCTATCTATCTATCTATCTATCTATCTATCTATCTATCTACCTATTGTTCGTATAGCGCCACTCACCCTGGGGCCCTAGAGCGCAAAACACAGATATGGGTCGAAGCTGTTAAGCCGACGTCGCTCTAGGCTTTACCTAGGCTGCACGCCCCTGCGCCTTGTGCACCAACCTTGGGAGTGTGGTGTGTCCGTGACTAGGCCCCTCTGCCGCTGGAGAGCCTGCAGCTCATTGCTGCGGTTATTCTGTCTTTGTATTCAGTGAGCATGGAAGAAAATACCATTTCCTTGTCTCTGAAGGCCTGTCACCTCGTACTCTCTTCTATTGTGTTTGTAATGGGGGCATCGGCCACTCGTGGCAATATAAGAGCAGGGCCGGGATCTTTCTGACGAAGGCTCTCACACTGCATTTGGGGTTGACTGTGCATCTCGGAACAAGGTTTAGGGATCCAACCAATGCTACCAATTGCGATTGGGTAACCATGATAATGCATGTAAATATGTGCTATGTAAAGTGCTTCGGATCAAAGCGCTGTATACATAAATATCAAATCAAATGTCAAACTGCAACAGCCATCCAGAGGCGTCCAGATCCATTCAGATCCATTCTTGGAATCTGCTGGGCTGCTCAGACATCCCATATTATTTTATTTATTGTATTTGTTGATAGCGCCCAGACCCGGAGGTGTCTTTGTAGTTTTCTTTGAGCCTATTGCAGTGCTTCATGGATGATGCTCCACTATGGTGGATGCCCACGCGTGTATAATCTATTTATTTCCTTATTACATTAAAGCGGTTGACCATCCTTTTCACTAATGAGCACCTGAAACTGTGCATCACTGGAGTGACTGCGTGAGTTTATTACTGGATGACTTGTGGTTTACTGCTATTACTGACTGTCCCAATCATTCCCCGCACATCACCTGCAGGCCACATCCGAAATCTCAGAGCAGGTCGGTAGCAGCATCCGAGTCTTCTTTTCTGTTGAACTGACCAGCCAGAGCCTGCAACCAAGATTGGTGCACTTTTGTTATGGAGTTTGTTTGTTTGAGTGTACTGTGGTTCATTGAGTCTGTGGACTGGACCTTGCAGGTCAGCTTTGACGCCACTGGGGTTACAGAATTGAATTTGGTCGCACGCAGCTGGATATAGTTTGACTTGACACCCCACTCCTCCCCTTCCATTACTCTTTCACTGGCCCGAGATGTTAACGATGAAGACAGTTCAGAAGAGCAACCTGCACTTATGTCAGCACTCTTAGCACTTGCCGTTTCAGGGGTGAGGTGAGAACTGATACCATCCTCCAATACGGTATCCGAACTGCTCTAGCTGAATTCAGAATACAATGCAAACCACAGGCCACCACCCAGATAACTGAAGTTCTTACCAACGTGGAATGGTATATGATAGACTTTGGAAGAGCACTTTTCTTAAAATGATCTTATTCCTAAACTTCTCACAAGCTCAGAAATGTCTGATTTGTAAGAGACCATCGAATAAAGAAAATTAACAGAAAGGGCCTCTGTTTTCACACATGATTTTAAAATGATAGTTCAGTAAGGATTGGTACCCAAAGTAGGGTGGGCTAGTACTCACATCCCTTTTCATAACATGGTCAATAAACTAAAGTGTGTCTTATTATTGCCCAATAGCCTCGTTTGACATTAGGTAGACAGTATTTACTTTCTTATCACTATGCAAACGTTTTCAATTTCTAGTTCTCAAGCTGGGTTTATGAAGGAGTGATCCACTATGGACACCTGCCTTGCTAGTCTATCACTGGGTGATCCGCTCGTCACTGTTTCCTCCCCCGATTGCTTGTAGAGCCCTTGCTAGCAAACTGCCCACCTTCCACTGCTTTCTCCCCGCTCCCTTGTTTCTCTGCTTCCTGCACCCTGTTCAGCCCCCTATGGTTTGAAAGCACCCCATTGCTTCCTGAAGCTAGGGCCACACTCAATAAATATCCTAGCAATAATAATCTAACCAAATGTCTTAGTAAGGTGCAAAAGTGTCCACTGTATGTGGGAGCTATACATTGTTCAGTGACTTCTCATCGTATAAACTAGCAGAAATGATGCAGAAGCTTCCTGGATTGAGGGTCCCTGCAGACAAGAAGACAAAACTAACTACATGGCTGGGGGGTTGGCTGAGGGGCAACGTGTTTGTCTTGGAAACAATACAACGCAGAGCAACACAGGTTTGACTCCCGGTCCGTGCTTAGAGACTGGTGTCCAGTATTTAGTGTGTTATACAAGATTAACTAATGATATCCCTCTATTCAGAGACATGAGTGCAGGTTAGGACAGAGGAAGGGGGAAATGTACTGCTACAATGCCTAAAGGTCGTGATTAAGGAAAGGCTGCCTCCTCCTAGCACCGCAAGCATTTGAATTATTTCTGTCCGATCTCCCAGAAGCACCTGGGGCTACGGGATGATATTAGGTGAAAACTGGCTCCCAGCATATTGGATCATTATTCTGTGTAGATTATACTATTCTGATCGATTTGACTTGATTGATATGCAAAGTTCACTGATATTGTATGATCTGGTCTTTAATGAATAGAAGACCAAGGTTTTGATATTGTCACACAAGGAGAAAAAGGGATCTTGGTTCATGGAGGAGTCCATATTGGAAAAGTGGTCTGTGTTGGTGGCCTCAAGCTCTATTCTAAATGGCGATGGCAATCCCAATATGAGGGTTCAACGGCGCACTGCGGCAGGAATGGAAGGACAATCTAGATTTAACTCAAACTGGTGGTTTGATGGTAGGTCTTTCAAATCAGTGTCTATGAAGGGCCATCACCCCCACTTATGACCCCACAACCCCCAAAGCCCTATACAGGACTGCAATGTGGAATGGTGCTGGCAAATATAAACTAAGCAGTGGGAACGGTTTGAAAGGAAAGGGTTTTTGCGTATGCCAAGTTAACCTCACACCAGACAATTGGCTTTGAATTGGGGCCGATGGGGGAAGGTATCTTGACTATAACTAACAAATAGATTTGCTCTCGACAAAAGGAAGTCAGGCTCAAGACACAAACACGCGTTTGTCTCTGAATAACGATGCTAAGGATTTCAACCTGCAGACCCCATGTTATAGATATTTTCTCATGCAACGAGTCTGTTAAAATCATTGATAAGAATGTTCCATTAAAATAATTGATGGCATAAGACAATGACCCCATCAATGGTAATTGATGCCTGGATGCTCTTGTGTGGGCAGGCATCAGCCATGGATGACAGCAGGGGTGTTGCTAGGTCTGGAAAAGATCCAGGGCTACACTAATGTCGGCACTGTCAGGACTCGGGGTTAGCTAGTTTTTTGGTTGTAGCCCCTAAGCTTCTATCTGGGACTACAACCAAAAGGCCCAGGGCTATAGCCCCTATGCACCCCCTCCCCCACCCCCAGCAACGTCTCTGGATGACAGTAGGTGAAGCAGAAAAGATGGAGGCCTCTGGGCACTGCAGGCGAGCTAAAGAATTACTTCAAAAACATGCATGAATATTACAACAATGAAGAATACATGAAGCTAGGGAGGACAACTTAATGAGGAAACAGGAAATGGTGTTGGCGCATCCCCGTCAAAAGGCTTCTTTTCCCAAGCCCAGTTGAAGGGGTGTCCTGCATGGGAAGGGAGTTGGGGACAAGTTAGAAAAGGAAGCTGCAGGAAAGATAGGGCTATGTGGTGGCTTGTGAGGGGTCACATTTGGAAGACATTTGCATGTTCCCATCTTAGTTGACCCTCCATATGTGTATCCTGTATATGCACATTTACTTTGCTAAAGGGTTATGGGTGTAAGGATTGTGTACAGAGCTCCCACCAGTACCCACACTGTTGTGATCCACGCTGGGGTGGCAGAACATTCAGACGTGTTTCTCACTATAATGAAGCATGGCAGAGCGGATAGATACATGTGACATTCATTTACTATTGATCACCACATCTAAACATTATTGATAAGGTCTGTTCTTTAAATGGATTTTGAATCTTAGTCTTGACACAATAGAACAATGTTTCCTAGCCACTACAATTGAACTCCAGAGGTTAAAGTGCGTCTAAGTCATGGGGTTGCGGCCAATGAGCATTGCTGATATAGTCCAGGTGCCGGTTGAGGAAAAGGTCCCACTAACACAAATATTATGAGAGTTTCAAGATTGTAGTGAGTCCACGCTGCGCGTCTTCATATCCGCCGCGGTTGAGCCGGTGTTGGCCACGGTCACTCTTAGACCCCCAGCTGCTGGTGCAACTTGCTGAGGGCATCGCTGACAATGTCCAGCTCGTGGCGCAGGTCACTCACCACACTGGTGATGCTCCGGGTGTCCTTCAGGATCTGCACACTCTGCGTATAGGGGTTGTACTTCAAGCCAAAGGGGCGCTGGATTGTGGTGGCAAATTCTCTGTTGAGGAAAAAATAGATTAGACACGCATTAAGATGACAGGCAACAGCTACATCCTGTTTAACTATACCCAATTTGCTGTGGCACACACTGTTGCTAATTCCATATTCCGTTCCATATTTCCCCCGTGCATAGTCTGAAAATTGCATAATTCACCCATGTAGCTTTTAAACGGTAAAAGTCTTAAAAGTCTTGAACTTGAACCGGTCATTACAAAAGCATTATGATTGGCTCTCACCAGCCAATGAGGCCTTTCTCCATATTTGGTGGGTGCCAGTGGAAAACAATCTTCCTTTGAGACCTGTGAATGCCCATGTTTAGCCTTTCAGAGTGACAGTACTACAGGGCTGCATCCTGGATAGGGTGGTGCCTACGGGTCATCCCGGGCAGTCTCTAAATCAACCATAAAGGGGTTAGGTGCGTGGCACCCCAGAGTGACTATGGGACATGACAAGTTGCTGACAGTGATGCGTGAAATAATGTTACTAGAACAATAAATAGGAGGAATAAAGCAATACTTGGGAATGAGTGATGTGCAACACGTTATGGAAACGTATTGAAAGTATCCATACTGGGTGGAGGGAATATTTGGAACAGAAAGACACCAATCGGTGTCAAGTGAGGGCCTTATGAAATCGTTCTAAGTGTTTATTTT
This sequence comes from Ambystoma mexicanum, assembly GCF_040938575.1. NCBI lineage: Eukaryota > Metazoa > Chordata > Amphibia > Caudata > Ambystomatidae > Ambystoma > Ambystoma mexicanum. The sequence continues at coordinate 838,677,349 of NC_090934.1, read as the reverse complement.
GTGCATGGCCTTCATTTTGGCAAATTATATAATGAGGCGATATTAACCAAGGTGGCGGGCCGTCCCTGTCGGTAACGGGCCGCCACCCAAGTCAAGAGCCAGAGTGAAGCGAAGGTTCCTTAATGACAGGGTAGGCCCGCCGCCTCAGGTAATATCGCCATTAGCTCCCGTGTAGCTTCCCTCCACTGGTGCCAATGGTGATTTTTTTTTTAAAGGCAGTAACTTACCTTTTTAATGTAGCTCGGATCTGGCAGTGCAGTCAGGGAAGTCCATTTTTTATGTTGATGACTGTGATGTCAACAACACGGAGAATGGACTTCCCCAAGAGCAGCACTGCCAGAGCTGAGCCGCGCCGCGCCACAAAGGTAACTTTCTTTTTTAGTTTTATTTTTCAAAAGAGGACACCATTAGCACTACACGGGTGCTAAATGGTGAAGCGGGGAAGTGAAGCGGGGAAGTGAAGCGCCCGTCACCAATGAGGATGCTTGGAACGAGGATTTTCCTTAGTGAATACAGCCTGTGTTCCGAGCATTCTTATTGGTGGATGGCGCCTCCCACGGTGCTAATGCGAAGTGTGCTATCTAAACCATAAGGTGCCTATCCATTCTAGGACAAGACAGGAGGCTCATATTATGCATAACAATCTTTACTCTGAAACCACAGCAGCAAAGAAAACTTTTACAAACAAAAAAGTTGTAAAGAACAGAACTAAAAAGAGTTCAATGTCAATGTAAGGGAGCTCCCCAATCCATCATGGAGGACAGGTCATGCCCTGCAGGAGACCAATGAGCAGGGACCCTCCCTTGTATAAGTCCATTACTCTAAACCCAACTCCTCTTTCTTTGCTGCTGACACCACAGCTAAGTCACTCCTTTCAGTTTGTGTCTTGCATGTTGTCAGTAGAAATAAACCTTAATTTGTACATTAAGGAAGGAAAACTGTGTGCATTTCTTGGTGTTACGTTTAATATATATTGGCCCTTTATGTTATAAAGGCATGTATCTGGCTAGGTACTGTTTATTTAACTTTGCTTTTATCCCATGCGCGCCGGTCTAAATGGAAGCCTTGCTTCAGACCTGGAGCACACGGGTCTCTTTTATGTAAGTTTTATGGCTGACAGAAGCTGCTAATGCTTCGTGCCGATGCGCGCAAGCATTCTTCTTCTTCTTGGGTTTAATTTATGTTTATTTTATGATTTATGGTTACGGCCGTCATGCGCATGTCTGAATGAAGCTGATAAGCTTCAAGGCTGGCGCACGCGAGCCTCTCTCTCTTGCTTGTTTAGCCCTCAGCGTTTGTTGGGACTTGCCGCCCTCCATGTTCAGAACACCTGGGATTACCAGGTGCTGCATGAACAATGCTATGGTGACGCAACAGCCTATTCGGGAAGCCCTTTTGTGGGCTGCAGTGTTCTTTTGGAAAGCACACCCTCCAGTGGCTCATCTGCTTAATGCTTAGTGTTGGAATGCTGGGGACCTGAGTTCTATTCCAATGTCCGGAACATCAGGGGTATTTAGAAAACATGTATACTTAGTTCAATTTACATCTCATTTTCCATTAAATTTCCTGGGAATGCCAGGTGCTGCGGGCGCGCTCGGCCCGCTATGTTTTCCTTTCTTTTCTTTTATATTTTGAAACTAGTCACTGGAGCACAGTCAGTAGGGGTTGTCACTTGTACCTGGAAGGTTCGGGGTTCGAACCAATCCTCCAACTTAAATATGTTGAACGTGTTGTTGAAAATAATTTCAATTTTTATTACCATACCGCCCAACCATGCAAAACCGGATGGGGTTTCTAAAATGAAACCCAGGTCGTCTGGTCGCCCTAGTTATGCGGGACAACTTGAGCCAGCCCAGTCTGGATTTTTTCACTTTACAAGATTATATATAATTTTAATTACATTTTAAATAAGAATATTTTATAACAGATATGTTTGGAACCCGCATGCTCAAGTGCCTGGTGCGCTACTAGTCTGCAGCCTTGTTTAAGCGCGGCATATGGCATAGAGGATTACCTTCACTGTAGGTGCCATAAACCTGCTCGGTGGCAGGCTTTGCCTGTGTTCTTCTGCGAGGTGAACCCCTTGTGTACTGCTGGTTCCACACCCTGCTCGGGTGAGCAGTTTGAGGTGCACTTGCTCAGTGTATTCCTCCCTTAAACTTGGCAGCTTTGTTTAGGTGATGCATGTGGCAGATGTCATTATCTTCCCTGTAAGGGTGCCGTCACCTACTCGGTGGTAGGCTTTGCCTGTGTTCTAGGGTGAGGTGTCCCCTCGTGTACCTCGGGTTACCACACCCTGGTAGGGTGAGCAGTTTGAGGTACACTTGCTCAGTGTCTTCCTCGCTTAAAGTCGGCAACTTTGTGTGCTACATATGGCATTGGTGATTACCTTAACTGTTTGTGTGCCATAACCTGCTCGGTTTCAGGTTCTGCCTGAGTTCTAATGCGAGGTTACCCCCTTGTGTACTGCTGATTATCACGCTCTGCTAGGGTGAGCAGTTTGAGGTGCACTTTCTCAGTGTATTCCTCCCTTAAAGTTGGCAGCTTTGTTTAGATGCTGCATGTGGCAGTTGTCATTATCTTCCCTGTAGGTGTGCTGTCACCTGCTCGGTGGCAGGCTTTACCTGTGTTCTTCTGCAAGGTGAACCCCTCTTATACACTGGTTCCACACCCTGCTAGGGTGAGCAGTGGAGGTGCAGTTGCTCAGTGTACGCGTTTACTAAACTATATATTTAAGCAGTGCCTGGAACACATTCGTGTTTTCAGGATTGTCAGTAGCCCGGATAGCTCAGTAGGCATCAGCTTCTATAAGGGCTGGGGTTCGGACGTGTAACCCCTCTTCCTTGGGCATTTTATATTATTTTATATTATTTTATATTTTATTTATTTATTTATTCATTAAGTACTTTAAAGAAAAGAGTGTGTAGAGGTGGTTGTAAACAGACCCATGTGGGGGCTTGTACCTTCCTCTCTAGCCATCACTCAGGTGTTAACCTTCGTCTTTTAGTTAAATTCTGTCGCCCTTTACCTTAGTTAGTTTCAGGACAACTCAGTCCGTTCCTTAGATTTTTCTTTCCCCAATACCAATTGCTCCACTCAGTACCTGTGCTGATTAAGTTGCAGTATTTGTCTCTCAACATGAGGAAGAACAAATGGCACGTTATGTCCCTATTGAGGTCTGCAGGGCTTGATGCTCTCTTTAGAGGGTGGCGTGTTTCCCTTACTATTTGTCCCATTATGACATCCATTATACTATTCGGACTATTGGTGGAGACAAGGTCAGCTCGAGGGTATCTGTTCAGTTTTGTTGCAAGGCAAGTTGAGCAACCATGTTCTAATTGGATGGAGTGTTTGGAAACACTTGCTGGTATGAGAGGGACGAGTTACCAAATAATAGCTTTCTGGAGCCCACCCCATGGTTTTCCTCCCAAGGCGTGGCCTGTTTTCAGCTAACCGCATGGCAGTGTGTTACAATTTCTCCTCTGCTCGAGGAGTACAAGCAGGCTTCTGTACCCTCAAGAGAGTTGTTTAGTTTCTTTCATTATATATTTTATCTACAGTGCAGCGAATAGAGTTCCGGCTGTCAAATCTGTGCAGAGCCTACTGATGCAGGTTCCTAATTTTGGAAGGGTCTAAATCAGTCTTTCATCCTGCTGAGATCGATAAGTGAACACCTCACACCACACACCTTTGGTAGTATTGATGAGCAACACTTGTATACCTGAGGGTTCATAACACTATATAAGTGCTATTTTGCTATGGGCAATGTGCTTAATTTCTTTCCTTCCCCTGATCCCCATATAGGCCACTTAGCCAGTCAGCCTTACATGCATAAAGAGGCCCAACAAACACAGATGCTCAGACCTCAGTGTTTGAAGGGACAGTGGTCCCAGTATTCTTTCACAACCTTTCATTTCGGGGCATGATAATTATCCCAAAGTCCTTTCCCCCCTCATTCCCCTTACCGCCATCCTTGGGGGAGATTGCATCATAATATTACACCTCTTGGAGTAACACTTGATGGTTTCTGTTTTTCCTTTTACAGGAGTTCTGGCTCAAGACCAGTGCAGACTCGCACTGAGCATTTCCCTCCCGTAAGTTTACTTTCCTTTGCGCCAATTTCCTGGTATTTCACTAAGTTAAGCGGAGGCCCCCTTCCATGGTTAGGGGGTTGGTTAGAAGTGCAAGAGTGTATTTATTTTAAGGGTGTAAAGCGGGGCTTTAGTGTAATCCGCAGGGTAGACTTCTTCTGCTTTCCAAGGTTTTCCTTAGATAAGTGGGGGAGGTTTCTCCTCCTTTGGGAAGGCACAAAATCCCTTGGTGGGAAAGAGGGGTCTGGGAGTGCTACTCATCTTCCATCCAAGTTATTACGGCCCTCTATCACAAGGCGTTCCAACGTCTCTACATTAACTACCTCAGAAGGTGCCTGTCAGTGCGATTTGCTAGGATATATTTAGTTAATGACTTGGTTCTCCTAGTCACCTGCATGGCAGGTAGACCTTTTGGGTTTTCACAGTAGATTGTTTTGCAATAAGGTGCCAGCACAGGGTGCTGGGGACTTCTAAGTTCTTCAGATTGGCTATGATAGAGGTTAGTCCTCTTCTGGTGAGCAACTTCATTTTAACTGTTTAGTGATCAGTTTCTTTGCAGTTTAGAGTCTTTACTAAGACTATGGAATGTAGTGGTCCTCCTTCGGTTAGTTTACGATCCTCTAGGGGATTTATCAACCATGGAGGAGGGAACAAGGTCCAAGCACCTGGCACATCTACAAGGGGGTTCAGATATCACTATAATGGTAGCGATTGGATGTAAGATACATTTTTTCTCCTTGCCAAGTTCGTTCTCTTAAGGGTCAGGTTTTGGTAAATATCTTTCTTTTGCCATGGTAGCAGAGTCCTTCTTCAAGAGCTCGGGAGGTCTGAAGGTCTCCGTCTTGGCGGTTTGGCAGGTTTAACTTTTCAGGTGGGGCCCCTCTCTTCCATTCTGCTTCTGCCTCCAGAAGACATACCTTTCTTAGTATACACATATGTCTGGGGACAATTGTATGTTAAGTCTATTGCTTTTCAGCTCCGCTCAGGATAGGTCGTCCTATTACAGATTAATAAAATGACTTTTTACTCCCATTTTACCGTTTATGAAGATTTGTCTTTCCCACTTGGTTCCCCAGTGTAGTTATGTGACATGTCCTGTTTCTAATATGATATCCTCCTTTAACACATGGGATGGAACCTACAAAGCTTTTATCTCCTAAGGGGTATTATTTTCTTTATCTCCAGGAGAGCTAAGTGTTATCTTCTTTTGTTTGCTATCTAGGATCCCAAAGATGGTATGAATTTAAGTGTTTTAAATGTTTGATTGGACAACAGAGGAGTTTAGTACTCAGATGGGTTTTTCCTACCCTATTAGTATATGAAAACTTTGCTCAGTGTTCCCCCCTCTCTTTTTTAATTTTTTTTAATTTTATTTTAACCAGTTGGTTTTGGTAGCCTGTAAGGAACGCTGGAATTGACACATCTTCCAGTTGTTTTTCTTGCAGTGGATTTGGCTATGCCTTATAAAACAGTTATTCGGGCAGCCTAGCTTTGGCCAATACTCTTGCGGTCAGCTGATTGATCAAATGAAACCATTTAAAACATTTTCTTCTCCTATTATTTTATTATATTGTCACTATTGTATTGATCATGTTGTACTAATGGGATGCAAGGGCTTCAAACTTGCATAATATGATCCTCCTGTCTTATCATAGAATGGCTAATCCCCCACACTAACGTGAGATTGGGGTTTAGATTCTATGAAAGACAAGGAGGCGAGTATTATCCCACCCACCCACCCTTGATATGATATGATATGGCAGTTATGACACACAAATACACAGGTGTTTCAAGAGAGAACATTCTTTGGTTTGTTGTTCTTCCCATTCACCCACCCTTCTTGCTTGTTGTTCTTACAGCTACGAGTTGAGGTTCTGATCAGGAGTGTGGCACACAGTTTCAAGATGTGGAGTGCGTGGTACGAGAGCTTCGCTGGATTTGTCATCATCGTTTATCATCTGATCTGTGCAGTAGATGTCTGGTTCAAGACAGCTACAGAAAGAGGAGTTGGGTTTAGAGTAATGGACTTATATAAGGAAGGGTCCCTGCTCATTGGTATCCTGCAGGGCATGACTTGTCCTCCATGATGGATTGGGGAGCTCCCTTAGATTGACATTGAACTCTTTTTAGTTCTGTTCTTTACAACTTTTTTGTTTGTAAAAGTTTTCCTTGCTGCTGTGGTTTCAGAGTAAAGATTGTTATGCATAATACTCGCCTCCTTGTCTTTAACAGAATCTAAACCCCCATCTCACGTTAGTTTGGGGGATTAGCCGTTGTAAAGTGTGCATCGTGGGAGCACTGTTGAAAATTCCAAGATGTGTTACCACACCATGATTTAAGGCATACTACAAAATGTGCAATCGAATGGTGAATAGCTCGCAGTTTAGGTAACTTCTTTGAGGGTCTGAGTCCCTGTAAAAACCTCATTATCTACTTGTCAGGAACCTCCAAAATATACGGCCATTCTAGTAGGACACCAAGGAGTCAAGTGAGGGAGTTGAAGGTCTAGCAGTGCCCCCAGGATGGGATTTGGGGCGTACCATGAGTTCGGCGAGAGGCTGCACTATAACAGACTAGTGGTGTGACGCTCTCCTCTGGTTTCGGAGAGATACTGTGTGTTAATTCATGCGGACAAGTCTTTTATAAATCTGATTTGATGTTCACGGTCTTATGTAAAGTGGTCTCTTGCCTTGGGGAACAGGACTGCGCCACATATGTCACTAAATAAACAAAAATTGGATTTAAAGTTGAAATTACATGATTTTCTGTGTGATCTCTTTAAACTTCAGATGCAGTAAGGGGACAGTTTATGCTGTCACTCAGACCGCCACACTGTTTGCCAGATTCCTCATTGGTGGCCGGGGACTGAAGGCGGGCCAGCGGTTATGTTGTCACTCAGACCGCCCCACTGTTTGCCAGATTCCTCATTGATGGCAGGGGACTGAAGGCGGGCCAGTGGTTATGTTGTCACTCAGCCCGCCACACTGTTTGCCAGATTCCTCATTGGTGGACGGGGACTGAAGGCGGGCCAGTGGTTATGTTGTCACTCAGACCGCCCCACTGTTTGCCAGATTCCTCATTGATGGAAGGGGACTGAAGGCGGGCCAGTGGTTATGTTGTCACTCAGACCGCCCCACTGTTTGCCAGATTCCTCATTGATGGCAGGGGACTGAAGGCGGGGCAGTGGTTATGTTGTCACTCAGACCGCCACACTGTTTGCCAGATTCCTCATTGGTGGCCGGGGACTGAAGGTTGGCCAGTGGTTATTTTGTCACTCAGACCGCCACGCTGTTTGCCAGATTCCTCATTGGTGGCCGGGGACTGAAGGCAGTTGTAGGCTCTTTGGCACTATGCTGGGGTTTGCCCTCACCCTAGCAGTGGGACAGTACATCGGTATTCCACTTGCCTTGTTTGCTGCATTTTTTTCTTACGTATTCCCAAATTGCGCCCCATGGATTCCCTTTGTGGGGACAGCAGTTTGCTTTATTTACTCAGGGTGGACCACAAAAAGATACCACTATTTATCAAAATAATAATATAGCACAAAATCAGGTGTACCTCCTCTAGAAAATATATCCAACAGCTTTATTTTCTCAGGGTGGACTCTATTTCTTCCATCATGGGGCCCCTTCCTATCAAGACACCTCAAACTTTAAGACTGTTCATTTTGAGGTGCTAATTATCGAAGATAGCTTTCCTCCCAATGTGCTCCAAAAAGAATAAGTAATTGGAATGTAATTTTAATTGATTTAGCATGGTAAAATGTGTGCTCTTTCGAAAATAGATTTCAATTGTAGTGTTTTCTTTCGTGAAGATTGTTTTTTTCGGGGCGTGGAATTGGAGTTCTTGGGGTTTGCTGGTCCCACCTGGTTGGCCTTTTTCTTTCAACCGTGTTATGTGGATTACATTGGTGTTTTATGTAAAACAAAGGCAATTATTGCGATACATTAGAAAAGTGAGAAATGAGGCACAAGTGTAGTTCAGCAGTTGGCCTTTTCGTCACTTCCCCCAAAGCGACACTTGATCACGGAGGGCCAGATGCTCATAAAGTAGCGCAAACAAAAAGAGGGCACAGAATGTGCTTTCTTCATGTGCGCTCATTTCAGAAATGCACAAGCTACCTTATTCTCAAAGATGACCTCCACAATTAAGCAGGGGCTGGACAGTGGCGCAAAGATGCACTGGTTAGCCCCCTTGCATGCATTACTCTCCCAACACTAATGTATGACAGTCTCCCAGCATCTAATGTTCCGTCTCTTTCAAATGCTCCGGAAAAAAGTATTCCCATTCCTGTTTGGGGGAATGAAATGCAAGTCTGCCAGCTGCGGTTTAAAGCACAGCTGTCACACGCAAAGAAAAAATCAGGACAGGGTCCGAAATGACACTGTCATAATTTGTGCCTCCGCCTGCACCTGTTCCGAGCAGGCGCAGGGTGATGATCCTCATTCATGTGCATTTAAAAGCGCATCTTGTTTGTGAATTCGGAATGTGCTTTTAAATGTGCAGAAATACTCCTTAATTTGCACACATGCGCAAAGCGATGAAAGAGGGCACCTGGATGAGCGCATCTAAGATGCTCTCATTCAGATGCCCTTTCTGGATCAGCCTGCTCCTTTTTTGTGTGCAAGTGATGAGATGCGCTAGTGCTAGCCATCTCATCACTTGCGCCACAAAATCTGTTTGCAAATCTTGAAGCGACACGGACGCTTAAGAGGGGCCGCGTGCCCTCGTGAGTTTCTAATGGATGCCCCGCAGTAATGGATCCCTTTTTAGCTTTGGCTATTAGGTAGCGCTGCAAGCAGTGACTACAAGCCAAAACTATCGATCTGGGAAGTGAAGATTGTAGAGAAATGGGAAGTGAGAAAGGACACACAGCCTTTGAGTGTTGTTTGATTTGTATCCACCCATTGACCACACATGGCCCTGCTAGTCCACATAGGGATTCCCATGCAGTACCTACCCATCCCTGCCAAAAACACAGCCCCCTGTGATCTCGTTGAAAACTCTATGTGCATTTAAGGGGATACCAATGCTATTTGTCAGGCTTGTCAGCAGTCGACAATGGCTTGATTGCAGATGTAAACCAGCTCCTGGTGCAATGGAAAGGTCTTAACCAAATGTGCCTGCAGCTACTTTATTTATAAGCAATACGTGTGTATGTGCAGCTGTCCTGACAAGCGTTGATCTTTATAGTATTCCATTGCCTGTGCCCCATGTTCCCTCCCCTTGCCCAGCTTTGAAACACAATTTCTTGCTGTATAAGCACCTTACAAATGCACAATAAAATAAATAAATAAAAAGCCAACCGTCTTGGCTCTTGTACAGACACTAAAGAGGCACTGCCATTATAAGCCAAGTGAATAACACCATTTGCCAACTATTGACATTTTATGGCCAGATAATCCCATTATTGCATTGCTTGAAAAATGGCTACTGCATGCCTAGACAAAAGCCAAAACCATTTGGCTTTGCCTATCCTTGTCCATGACATATGGTACAAACTTTGCTGTTAACAGATATAGGTGGCGATCAATCACTAGCTGGTATCACACTCCATTATATTTAGGAAAATGTGGACCTGACTTTAGTCAAACTGGATAAAGAAATTTGAACACGTAGTGGTCAGCATTGGACCCTGGCTAAAATATGAAAATGTGTTATCTTTTTTCAATATCAGGGTTAATTTGCTCTCTCTGAAACAAATCCAGCTGAATTCAATGAATGTTTTTTGCTTTGGCTGCCAGTTTGGACCACACTTGCATCAGCGTCACCTCCTGTGCTCTTGCTCTGTTCAGCCTGCCCCGGGTCGAGCTACACAGCCACCATTGTGCTCTCTTCCACCATCTCACCATTTTGGGGTTGGCCATCCATATTGGCCCATTCCTTCTCAGTCCTTCTCAGCCCCCGGCCCGGCTCCACACCTAGTGGAAGAGAAGTAAAATCATGTGCAAATATTCCAGATCAAGAGAACACACGTGTCCTAGAACCTTCAATTATGGAAATCTGGATGCCAAGTGTTGGCATTTTTCCTTTTTTTTTTGCAAGATCATTTTTATCGCTTGGTGTTTGACTTGTTTCAGTGTTGTCCAACATTAGGCTGCTCGGTTTCCTCTGAGAGGCAATGAGAATACCATTGAGAGAAAGGTCAGGCGTGCATACAGTAGAATGGACAAGGCCATGGTCAACACTGTGCAATGCACCTGACCATTCTTAATTCTAACTGTTGGCTATGAAGAAACATCACCTTTGGGGACCACTTCTCTGGCACAAAACAGGTGAGTCATGTTTCATTTCACGATCAATTTCACATTCACACTGATGCCCGCGTTCTTGTTCCATCCGCGTGCAGAACATAATCCATTCCTTGAACTCCTCTGTAAATGTGCAGCAAACAGTGGGCACCGTGTTGAGGGCACGTGAGGACTTGCTGCTGATCCATGGCACTATATCTTCCCCCTTTAAAGAGGCTGCACTGCCTGCCTGTAGAATTGCTGCACCTAATGATATCAGTAACATGGTAACACAAGTGACAGCACCACCCCCGTGGCAGGATGAGGGTGGGGGATTTCACTAACAGGCCATGTTGGTGCGATGTGTCAAGGTTTCTCAGTTTGGCAACTCACAGACTTCTAGTAATTTCCAAGTGTGGAAGTATCATGAGAGTGAAATCTTTCTCATTCAGCCATCAATCCACTCTGGGCCCTCAACCACAATGACCATGACCAGCAATGCCTCCTTCTATCACAAAAGGCAATGACACTCGAGTGAACGCCTATTTTCAAATTGCCACATGGTGTATTCGAGCCTTTTGGTGATGCACTTGCGCGTTCTCATTGTCACTGGGCCTATTAAGAGCGTTGTTTTGTTCTGCCCTGTTCCCCTTCCTTGCCTTGTCGCGCTTTGAAACACTTGTGTGCGAGCGCGATACAAATAAAATATCATATCATATCATTATATGTAGCACCTTGCAAAATCCCCAAATGAATGCATGAATGTTCCTGCCTGCATGAGGGTGGAGGGGAATTGCACTGCTCACGGTGCCCTACAATCCCTCCAAAGTCACGGATTGTACCCCGTTTTTATTATAACTGGCTCATGTGTTCTCCCAATGTGACACTGTTGTGTTTCCTCACTGCAGAACACACACATGATGGTAATGCACGAGCTAACATTTATAAACCCCCCCCACCCCTCACTGTTTCTCGTCTCCCCTCCCGAGCTGGGTCACAACTATAACACTTATGCACTTACACTAGCAGATATGTGGTCAGGCCTAGTATTCTAGTTGTCTTTCTCTGTTTTGATCATTCGGAATCTTCAAGGCCTAAGAATGATTACTGTATTCCCTTGTTCCCTTCCCGCCTCGGGGCGCTTTTAAGCACTTCACCTGTGTATAAGCGATGTATAATGAACTATAAAATAAATAAACTGACAATACCTTTGGACAGCATTTGCATCATTGTGTAGCTTGACAGCGCCTAGACGCCCAAGCTTCAGCTCGCTGTTGATATCCCACACTGCGGTATGCACGTATAGGGTTGGCTGAATGATTGTGCAGCAAAGAGGTGCCCCAACCCTTTGGAATGGACTGCATGCTGTGTGGTGGGCGTAACAGGTCTGCATAAGGCAACCCCCCCTTATTTATTCGCACAGATGAGCTGAACCTTTGACAAGTGCTGCCAGAGGTGTAATCCAATGGTTTCAGAAGTATAAGCTGATCATTCCCTTGACATTTGTACTCTCCTTCCTGGTTGCTGCCTCTCTTCCATGCCTGATTGACGGCGCTGCAAACTGCTAGGGTTGGCCTGCACTCTGATGAGCCATGCATGGAACACAGTAGGCATTCAGTGGGTGACATTCTGTTCTTGGAGGCTGGCTCCCAGGCTTCCATTGTAAGTGATGCCAGGTGACCTTGCCTGCACAATCCTCTCATTGAAGGCGTTGCAAGGCTGACCTCGTTCACGCTCACAATCCTTTGCAATTCTATGCCAAGGCCAGGGCACGTCCAGGCTCCATTCTCTTTCTTAATGAAGCAAAGCCAAACACATTAAGTTTACAAACTTGCATTTCTCAGAACGAATAGAGACAAAATACGTATTCTAAAAGGGAGACTTGGCCGTAGCTGAATCCAGTCTCAAGTAGACACTGTTCTCCGCCTCACATCACCCATCTTTTCGCCCACCATCTTTGTACCATATTTGATTCATGGAATGTGGTTGGGAAATTCTTGTGCTTGACAATTGTTCTTATTCTTTTTCCTTTGTATCCTTTTAGGTTTGAGTAAGTACTGAAGAGCATTAGGGAATGCGGGATGTTTTAGGGTGGCAGGGAGCCACCCGAGGAGGAGCTGCATGCTCGAGCTACCCAAGAGAGTGTACCCTACTCCCCCTACTCTCACCCACTCCCCTCCTAGACCCAGGCACCTGTCAGGGTATTGGAAAGTAACCACACTGGACCTGGACCCTTGCAGCCTTTCCTTCACATGCTTGCCGGCTTTTGGGGCACTTGCATTAGACAGGGATTGGCAATGATGCATAGGGCATCCACTGCTCAAGCACGCGCGCACACACACTCACACTTGACGGTAAAGGGCGGGAACGCAGCTTGCTGCTGTGTGCATTTCCCTTTTAGCAAGCGCAAACCTTGAACATCCAGTGCACTCGAGACACAACTGAGCAGGGATCGAAATTAAGATTGCATAAGCAGGAGCTAAAAGCAGCTCCTGGGTATCCAGCATTAGCCAGTGACCAGGAGCTACCACTGAAGAACGAGGAGCTAGTACATACCGTTTCAAAAATCTAACTTCCACAGAAAATGCAAACATGTAATTGTGTCCATTATTTATGACCCCTTATGCTGTACATTTATGTATTTGTCCTAATATTTAAATTTGCATAGGTGTGTTTGTTCGGCATCAGTTGGCCTGGGGAGCCAAAAGTAGCTTCTGGTACCTGTTGGTATCAAACTAACTAGGCTCTTCTGTGCTCCAAGCAGGAGCTAAATAACACTGAGCTCCCCTCAATTTCTGACCCTTTAACTGAGCATCCACAGGTGCCAACATTTTGCTTCTTTCTGCAACAGAACACACGGTAGCGTAAGGCACTGCAGCAGTGCAGCTACACCAGGTTCAGGGTCATGCAGGAGCACAATTCCTGGGGACAGTATTACACCTGTTGGATATTAGGGAGGACAGAAGAATTCCAAGCATTCAGGAGTGGGCATTAACTGTTCCAGTAGGCGGCAGGTCAGTTTCTAGCCATTTGCAACTTCAGGAAATTCCTGAAAGCCTTCCTGTTCAAGTAGCTCCTACCCGCTCCTTTATCTTTGAAGGAGCTACCTTGCTTGTCCTGTCTTTAATGGTCGTACCCTGCATGTAATTGTGTGCCCCGATGCCCACGGACTACCGGCGCAGTATAAATAAATAAATAAAAACTTGAAGTTTACAGATTACTGCCACTTATTCGAGAACCGTTACATAGTCAGCAATGTTGTCACACGGTCCAAGTTTTAACGTTCGTTATCGAGTGATGAAGGCAAACCAAATACATCATGACATGGCTATTGGCTAGTACTGGGGTATGCTGTAAACAAAACGGTCCGCGCTGTCATGCTGTCATCTCGGCAGTAACTGACCGTAAAGTTTAATTGTTTTGCTACAAGAGTTGATCACTAGATCCATCATGTCAGGGTTAAAACATTCAGATCACCAAGACGCGCCACAGATTAGAAGTGTCCTTGAACCCTCAGGGTTCATGATCACCAGAAGGAGGTACAGGGGGAAAGGCCCTGAAAATCAGGGAAATTAAGAGCATACCATTGTTAAACGGGATATCATATTGTGCCTCCTTTACTGTATAAATTGGCCTAAGCCCAGTCGCTCTGCGAAGAAATCCGCGTTACAAAGTTCCGATCCTAGATCGATTTAGCAGCCATTTTAGGTCCATACGCCATTTTGATTTCCATTCCGAAGTTACTCTGTGTTCTAAAATGGTGGACAGTGTTTTCCACTTGTAACTGAGCCGTCCTGATCTTTGTGCACAAGTTAATGATTAAACTGTCTGTTGGCCGAATGTTTGGGTTGAGTAAAGAGACCTTGTCTCATGTCTGACTTGTAGACAGAGGATTACCTGCGCCAACAAGTCCAATCCGCAGATATACATCAACCACAATGCTGTCTAAATACTGAATGTGGCCACTTGTTGAACTACATTGTATAGGACATGTGTTAAGGTTTATTGTTAGATCCAAGAATACACTGTTGCCATTGTGATTTGTTAGTGTGTAAACTGAAGATGATCCACATGCATACAGTTGGACAAACTAGAAGTTAACTCGGCACGAACCCTAGACCCAGTATTATTAACCTGTAGGGGGGTTGGACATTATGATTGGAAATGTATAAAAAGCAGAACTGTTTAGATGTCCAGTACCTCTCACTTCTCACACCGAAAGGGCTCGTATTCGCTGTGATGTACTGAGGGCCAGATAGCTATCTGATACTTTGTTTCTTTGTAAACTGTACAGTTATAGAATAAAGATCTGTGAATCTTTATAGCCCGTGTTTGGTGTATTTCCTTTTGGGGTACTCAGTCTTGATATTTCCTTTTGCTCTTACAGATGGCGCCCGAATAGGGACCCTCAAGATTAATGCCAGCTCATTGAAGGTTGACGCGGCTATCGGACCGGGATCGGACGGTGTACAAAGGGGGCCCCTTTCTTGGATGAGACACGACACTGCAACAGCGCTGCACAATCCGATCCCTGGACGGTGAGCCCGCGGTCCGAGACGGCATCTTGACGAGGGTCCATATATCGAGGTGGGCAGATTTGCCGAAATCACCAACCACGTGGGACCTTAGTTAGAACTTTGAAATCCGATCGGACCTCCTTAGGATTTGAACAGGTGAGTCGTGACCCAATTCTTAAGTATCCTGATAATTTGTTTTGTCGCATTGCACTTGCAAGAACAATTATTGACCAGATAACACCAGTATTGTACAGGATGAATGCGTAAAAAGAAAGATTTGTTGTCCCGCAGAGTTACTGAGTATTTATAAGAGAGCTTTTTCGTTTGAGACTTCTTCGGCTGCTTTAGCGCTCGATCTAGCTCTGTTGCTTAGTAAGCGTTTGGAGTTGCCTACTTCTCAGTTGTCTATGAGAGAGGTTCCTCTGACATTTGTCCCAAAAGTTGAGATTCCGGCTGATTCTGCAACTGGTGCAGTTGCTCAAGATATTCCTGCACACTATGTGTCACAGTCCGTTCACGTCCCGTTCTCGAGACAGGAAGTGAACACCATAAAACAATCTATTCCCGATATTAGGAAGAATCCTACAGGGTTCTATAAAGAAATAGAGTCTGTTTTGCAATCATCAGTATTCACATTAAGTGATATTGATTTGTTATTTCCCGTACTCCTGCCTGTTGACTTGTGGAAGCAGAGTAGGACTGTAGATGATGTACCTGGGTTAGGAGATACATGGAATAACATGATTAGACTCGATGGAGAAAGGCCAGCTGGTGAGAGACCGCCACAGGTAATACTAACTTTGCCTGATAGAATAGTTACGAAATTGAAAGCTATAATTCCTGAGAAGAGGATTATTTGGGACAAGCTTACTGCCTGTGTCCAAGGGAAGTCTGAGGGTGCTACCGAGTTCTTTAATCGGTTAGAACAGGTATTTTCAGATTTCAGTGGACAAGACTTAAGCACAGAATCTGGGAAACGGCTATTTGTGGACAAATTTGTGCGTGGATTGCTGCCTGACATCCAGTCACAGATTATGTCCTCCGAGAGCGCTTGGCAAGCGAAGTCTCAGTCAGAAGTATTGCATATGGCTCAGTACTATGAGAATCATGTCAATAACGAAAAAGAAAGAGTTGAAAAGAGAAAAGGTGACTTTAATACAAAAGTATTATTGCAGCTGATTGTTAGAGGCCCTAGAGGGGGTAATTCACAATTTAGGGGTCAGTATGTTCCACAGGGAAATGCGTCATTGGGTCCTGTAAACATAAACCAGTGTGCTTATTGCAGACAACAGGGTCTTTGGCGTGCACAATGCCCGATCCTCCAGCAGAGGTCGAATAACGCATTTGGTAATATGGGTAGACGACCCAGAGGCCGCCCTGGGGGAGCGGGTCCTGGTAGAAGTCAGTTTTCACAGGATTCACAGCAACCTTTTTCACAGGACAACCAGGCACAAAGTGTGGATAATAGAAACATTTTTGATCATCCTTCTGCTGCTTACCTCTCTGAAGAACTTCCTTTTGATGACATTTTGTTTCGCTAGGATTGCCCGAAGCAGGGTTTGGAACCAACGCCTATTCCCGTTAATCAGAAAGGTCCCTATGTTGAGATGTTAGTGGGAAATAGGAAACATCTATTCTTGATAGATACAGGGGCACAGAAGTGCTCCATTGACCATTCACAGGTTCCAAACATTCCACTGTCAGGGCAAACCAATGTTTCTGTAGGGTTTTCTGGCACACCAGTTGTCTGTCCGGTTTCCTTGCCGGTACCTATTTCGTTGGGTCCATTTATGGACCACTGTCCATTCCTTTTGACTACGAATTGCGGAGAGAATTTGTTGGGGTTGAATCTGTTGAAGGAATTAAATGCGGTAATTCATTGTTCTTCTAATGGAGTGCGTTTGACGATTTCACCACAGCAACTTTCTGTCTCTCAATTTTTGACCAGACCTTTGCCGCCGGAATTTAGTGATGTTCTGGAGTGTTTATGGGCAATTGACGATAATGATGTCAGTGTTTTGCAAATTGAGCCTGTTAAGATTATTTTTAAACATGGAGTATAATTGCCACGTATTTCCCAGTATAAGATCTCGGTCGATGGTGAGCAAGCTTTGAAATGCATAGTTTCCGATTTTGTGCATCATGGGGTAATTGAGGAAATTGCAGGTAGTTTGTGCAATAGTCCGATTTTGCCACAAAAAAGGCGATAATGCAATTCCCTTCCGTTTCATTATTGATTTACATGCCATCAATAAGATTGTTGCTCCACAATTTCCCATTGTGCCTGATGTGACAACAATATTAACACTGATTCTGGCTTCAGCTACTCACTTTAGTGTGGTGGATCTAAAGAACGCCTTCTTTAGTATCCCTATACATAAAGACAGTAGATACTTGTTTGCGTTCATCTTAGGGGGACGCTCGTTTACCTTTACCCGTGCGCCACAAGGTTACACGGAAAGTCCTAGCATCTACAGTAGGGCTTTGAAAGAGCAGCTTGACACACTCGAGTTGCCCACTACTTGTACACTGCTTCAGTATGTAGACGATCTTCTCTTAGCTGCTGACTCAGAGAGCGCTTGTAAGGAGGGCACTGTGTTGTTGCTCATTCACTTGGCTAAACATGGACACAAAGCTTCACTGAAAAAATGTCAATATTGTTGCCAGGAGGTCGCCTATTTAGGCTATCTCCTGTCAAAGGAGGGAAGAAGGTTGACACCTGAACGGATAAAAATAATTTCTAGCATGTCTGTCCCAAATATCCCAAATACACAGAAGGAAGTTAGAGCCTTCATAGGAATGGCTTCTTACTGTACGCAGTGGATCCCAAACTTCTTCTTAGTGATTAAACCAATGTTGGTTTTGACGAAGAAGGACATTTCTTTGCCATTGCCGTGGAACTTGGAACACCAGCAAGCATTTGATCTGCGTGCTCGGCACCAGTTTTGGGCACACCAAACTATGAAAAGGCCTTTGTGTTGTATGTGCATGAATGTGATGGATGTGCTTTGGCTGTGTTAACACAGGAACATGGCGGGAAGAATAGGCCGTGCGGCTACTTTTCTTCCGCCCTTGATCCTGTTGCATGCGCTTTGCCAAGATGTTTGAGAGCTGTCGCTGCTGCTGCTGCATTCGTAAAACAGAGCGAGGGCATGGTCCTAGGCCATGCTTTAACCCTGATGGTACCTCACTCTGTAGATGTTCTATTAAACAGAACACATACGCAACACCTCACCTCCGCACGATTGACGAGATACGAATTGATCTTGTTTGCACCGCACATACAAATAAAGAGGTGTTGTGTCCTTAATCCGGCTGAACTTTTACCTTTTCTGCAAGGAACTGCTTGCAGTGGCGAAGAGTCACATAACTGCCTTTAGACTACAGAACTCGAGACCAAAGGCAGAATCGATCTAAGAGACATTCCTTTGAACAATCCACAAGGGGAGCTGTTTTGTGATGGCTCTTGCTTCAAACTCCCGGATGGTACATCCACAGCTGCTTATGCAATCACCACATTGAGCACGGTTGTGAAAACCAAAAGAATCACGCATAACTCTGCGCAGGCCGCAGAGATTATAGCACTGAGCCGAGCTTGTGAACTTTCCGAAAGGCTTACCGTGAACATATATACTGATAGTCAGTATGCCTTTGGGGTGGTTCACAACTTTGGCAGACTTTGGGCAGAACGAGGTTTCTTGACCTCACATGGCACTAAAATTCAGCATGGCTCTCTGATAGTACGGTTACTTTCAGCGCTTGCACTCCCTACTCAGCTAGCAATTATGAAATGTGCAGCACATCAGAAGATTATAGATAATGTAGGGAAAGGGAACGCTTTCGCTGATCAGATTGCCAAACAGACTGCCACTGATCTCTCTTCAGAAATGTATACTCCAAGGACAAGTCTCACAGTCCTGTTCTGGATGAGTTGCAGAGGGTGGAGAGTAGTAGCTGGCAGATTTATAAAGAGGCTGTTGCAATAATCCAGTTTAGAGAGAACCAGAGCTCTAGACACAGTGAGCTTCTGGGGGAAGAAGAGGAAGGGAAGAATACCTCTGAGGAGGTGCAGCTGGTAGTTTGACTTTTTAGAGATGTCAGAGATGGCTTGATAGCGCGTTCCAGTGTTTGGACACTGTAGTGGAAAAGACTGAGCCTCTTGTGTTTTTGTCTTCAAAATCTTCTGGTTTCAGTACTTCTTTTCTTGATCTTAGGCCTCTAGACGGGGGGGGAGGGGTGTGTGTGTGTGTGTGTGTGTGTGTGTGTGTGTGTTTTGGGGTGTGTGGATAGATGAATTCATGGTGACATTGTAGGTATGTGGGTGGCTGGGTGCTCAGCAGGAAGGAGAAGGAAACAGCTACTATAACAAGCAGTAGCAACACCAACCGTTCTGGCTTTTCTTAAAGCCCAGGAACCATAATAGAGCTAATAGGCTATAAGGTGCCTACAGACAGCAACACAATTATGCTAGTTCCCAGGCATAAGTGGCTAAGGGGGCTATAGCCCCTGGTCTTTTGGTTGTAGCCCCGGATAGAATCTCAGGAGCTACAAACAAAAGGGCAGGCTAGCCCCCAGTCCCAACAGTTCTGACATTAGCATAGCCCCGGGTCTTTTCCAGACCTAGCAACACCCCTGATAATATGGTATTGACTCGCAAACTCTAATGGCTATACAAGAGTCAAAACTGTTGGCATTGGGAATTATTCTCTTTAACCGGAATTGAGTAAAAGGAGCAGGTGCAAGGATACACACTGCATATGAATCCCATTTCTGAAAGCACACTTGGTTATGGCAATGTTATCACATAAAACGCTGGTTTCACTGATTTATAGCTGCAATTAAGCCACTGCCTTTCTGAAGGTTGCTCAGAAAGCACCGAGCTAGACTGGAAGAGAATGTGATCTAGGGCGCCGGGAAGAGATGGGGTGCTGGGTGTCTTGGGAAGAGAGCGGCAGATAGTAGCTGGAAAGCTGGGAATGGTCATAGGCACTAACATGGCCATGGGCTGTCAATAGGTGGGTAAATAACTAAACGACACCCACAGGCTGTGTCCCCCTGCTCACATGAAATATCTCTCTTAACTTTGCATGATAATAGTTTTGGCTCGTAGACAGTGCTTTCAGCGCAACATAATAGCTTCCTGGTGCATGGGCTGCGTCTGGAGACAGTTGGAAAGTATATCTGTCTGGGTTTGTTAATTGAAGACTGTCAGTGTAATAGAGCTGACTAGCAGGCAAAGCAGGCACAAGTGGGGGCTGGGGAGGGATGAGAGTGCAACATGGAGCGATCCATCCCTGCAGGAATGGGGGATCATCTATAGCCAGGTTAAGGAGGGGAGATCAAGCACTGGGACAAGAAGAGACCCATCCCCGAAGTCAGGAGAGGAAGCGTACAGTATGCTGTAAGAGCAGAAATGACGCACAGTGGCACTGGGGAGCGGAGGGGGGAGTGCAGACAGCAGCATAGGCAGCAGAGTGGAGATCACAGGCAGGACAGAACGAAGCAGCGAGGTCAGTTAAATACACCATTTTCCCATAGAGTAGCAGATTCACACCCACCAGTACAACGTGCAACATTCAATGGACCAAGGATGCGTCGCTCGCCTCCGCCATTCCTCAGCAAACGCTACTGAAAATGCACCCTGCGGCAGCGAGCGCGTTAGCACAGTACCTGCCCCGGGGTCTACTGACAACAGCCCTAGTATTACTCTGGGAGGTCCTGCTAATGTGCCCGGCAGTGGTAGGCACGCCATCATCACCCTTCGCAAAATCACACACTGACAAGGATCATATCTGGAGATGTGAGCTACTCCAGTACAGAAAGACCTTAAGGTCCCAGGCAAGAACATCAGGAGGGTGCGTGGTTTTCCAGATAGTTGTGAAAAAGATAATCCCATTGACTTTATGCAGAGAACCCTGTCTACACTGTTGTTGCTTCCTCAAGAAAAACAAGCATTGGCAAAGCCAATAGTTTTGCTTTTTTTGTGTTGGAATGGGATCCACATTTTCCAGGCACTGGTATTACTTGGCCAAAATATGCCAACAGCTAACAAATGGTGTTACTATCTGGGCATATTGTGGCAGTGCCTGGAAAACACATATGTATTGCTTACATGAGAGTTATAACTGTCGGCTTTGCTAATGCTTCAGGGATTCAGTGCAAGGAACAGATGCAAGTATGCACGTACTGCTTATAAAGCGTGTGGCTGAAGGCACACTTAGTTAAGACAGGAGCTGTTTTTTTAGCTGCCATTATGCCATTACCTTTCAGAAGGCTGCCCGGAAAGCAAAGAGCTGGACTCAAAGACAACACAGGAGGGTGTGTTTTGGGCAGGGAGGGGGGAGGTAGTGGGTGGAAATGGCCATAGGGACTAGCATGACTCTGGTTGGTCAATGCATGGGCAAATAACCAAACAATCCCCACAGGTTGTGACCCTCCACATATATCATCCCTCTCTATGTTCCCTTACCTCGCCAATAGTTTCAGCTTAAAGGCATCACGTTCAGCACCAACTAATAGCAAAAGTAAGCCATGCAACTTGAGAGAGGTCACTGTCCTTGTGAGACCCTCCCAGCGTCCGGTCGTTGGCCCTTTATTACTAGATTGCTTGCCAGGAAGCTATAGGACATTTTTTGGGAAGGTAAAGGCGAGATCATGTTCTTTAATGACTGCAGCAAATATGCACTCAATAAGAGAAGACTCTTCATGGAGTCCAGTTCAACAGCTAAGGATTAAGATAAAGCTTTCTATGACCAAAGAGACAATCAAAGCATTCGGTAGCTAAAGGGAAAGAGAACGATTTCCACATCAAAAGGCAAAGAAAATGCGTTCTATGGCTTAAAAGAAAAACAAAGCTTTGTCTAGGCAAAAAGAACGAGAAGGCGTTCTGGAGCTGCAGAGACTGTTTACTATGGTGTGAGGAAATCACTGGCCTGGGTATGGGGACCGGAAAGGTGGTTAATAAGGGGCCAGCTGTCACCCCAAGTCAGTGGATGCCGGGGCATTATGGGAGAATCCCGAGGCACCACACATTGGTCCCTTTAAGACTGCAAAGGAAAATGACACTCCTGCACCGCAGGCCACTCCCAAGGGTCTAGACTTCCCCCACACCACTAGCCCCTAGGGTAGTGCTGGAAGTCAAGCCTGAGACAAAACCTTTTTTAAACTCTACAGTGGTGCATCTCCTCCCCTACTGAGAGAGCCTAAACCCCCCCCCTAGGCAGACCCAAAGCTGCAGCAAGGTAAAACAAAGATTTCCCAGGAAGGGAAATGGTTCTACAACACTGGTCAAAGATAGCCATTGCTTGATTACTTTAGAATCCACAGCACACCAAAAGACATTCCCAGTGAATTTGTAAGACCTGCATTGACCTCCACGAATCTGCGGAATACAATGTCCAGGACAAAGAGTTTCGGAGGCATTGCTTCCTGGACAGAGATTCTATTTCCAGAGATACAATGTTACTATTTCCCTTCACCCCACATTGAAACACAGTATTCCACAAAGGTACACATCACATGTTGGAGCCATCAGAGAGCTCGGCACAGCACAGGCAGCCAACGACAAGGTCGAGAAAGAAGGATGGAAACCTAAAATGGTGGACAGGACAATTATGGACTTGGCCCAGCTGCTTCAGTACAAACCAGCCCCAGGTGCACAACAAAATATCAATCAATTAAACCCCTCACCAAATTACCAGCTCCATGGGGCAGACCGTCACTGGAGGACCCACCTAAGGGAACGAGGGAACACCCTACAAAAGCACCCAACTCCAATTGGGCAGTGTGGGTTGCTGAAGAAGGTTTTGGTGAGCAGTGAGAAAGTGTTAGAGTTTGAAAGGAGAAGTGGTTAGGGGTGCTAGAGAGGAGAGGGCAAAAAGAGAGAGGAAGAGGAGGAAGTAGGAGAATAGGAGGTGGTGGTTACATCAGAGGAAGAGGTGATAGTAGGAGCAGAGGAGGAGCTGGCAGTAACATCAGAGGAGGCGACAGCAAGAAGCAGTGAGGATGTGGTAGTAAGCTAAGAAGAGGAGGTGCCCGTACCTTTGGAGAAGGAGACAGGAGAGGGGAAGAAGGAGGGACACCCCTTATCTAAAAAGAGCAGGATGGTATGAGGAGGCCGGGACAGCCCAAGGCAGGCTGAGAAAGTGGGAGGAGGAATGAGACCCCAATAGCCTTGAAACACTTGTGTATAGGCGCGTTACAAATGCCATATCATATCAGATCAAGGGGAAAGAGGAGTAGTAGCAAGGGTGGCAAAGAAGTGGACCCAGTCCTGAGGAGGAAGGTATCCTAGAGCTGAGGGAGGTCAATGTGCCAGCGTAGGAGGACAAGAAACCTTGGACCACCCTTACCCTGACAAAGATACTACTGCTTTATGCCACAGATGGGCTCAACAGCACACTAACTCCCTAACAGAGTTCAAAGGTTGTTATTGATATGATGAAACAAGCTCTAAGGGCCGTCCTTCTCTCTCATCTGGAGATAGCGATTCCCTCCTTAGGTCAAGCGTCCCTGCTCTCCAGGGTAGTATCTACTGCGTATTAACACGTGTTGTCTCAGTTCTGTCTTTTTTGAAGTGATGGCCTTAAGGAAAATACCTTAACTATTTAACTCCATCAGGGACTTTCGTGGTGTGACCTAAACTACTTCCCATATTACTTCTGGAGATTGTAGGGGGTACCCTTCAGACACTCTTGCCCTACTTGGTCTCTTCCCTCTTGCACCCCGGTATTTCTCACCCTATTGCCTTCTGTACCTTGCCTTCTGTCCCTCTCTCTCCTCCTATACTTCTCCCTCGACTCCATCCACTTTATCCTCTCTCTCCCTGCTGCTTCCTCATCTGTGCCCCAATGTACCTCTTACTCGACTACCCCCACCCTCTGATCTTACTTCTTCTTACTTGCTCTCCTTTCCACAATACCTCTACTTCCTTCCTCAACACCGCCACTATTCCCCACTCTGCACTCTACCAGTACTCTCTCATCGCCACACTACTACTACTCCACCCCACCTTCTCTTCACTCATCCTCCTGTCACTTTCTCAGTCATCCCCCACTCACTCCCTACTCTTCAACTACCACTCCCACTCATACACCTTACATGCACAATCACAACAAAGCACGACCTTTTCTTACCAATACCTCACCTTTTCTGGGAACCATCTCCAAACTCCTGTCCATCGTCCTTCCTCCTTGTGGTCTGTTGGTCTGCCACCTCCTCCTCCTCTGACCTCACCTGCATAACTCATACCTTCTTGTTTCATATCCATGGCTTTATCCTCCCCTTCCTCTCCCTTGGCCTTCTCCTACTGCTTCCCTTGGCCAATCATGGCTGCTCTACCCCACCCAGGAGGTGTAACAGATTGGTGAGCATGCAAAAAGGGGGCTAAGCTCTGCCGCTTTTTTGCCATGCAGATCTGGCGGCTTTCGTTAATGTCCGTCCATGCAGAATAATATCTAGGTTCGTGTCATGGATCTGCTTCACAGCTAAACCACAGGTAAGCAGTTTGTTTTGCAAGATGTTCAAGCTCGTGTCAGGGAGCCAATCCAAGGCCACTCTGCAGGTATGTGAGACCATGTCGGCGGCGTTGCATAATGATCCATGGTGCTGCTTAGTAAAGTGGTGGCTGTGGCAAACAGTTGTTATCTCCGGTGCTAGTGGCGATACAGTGGCAGGAGATCTCTCACTGGAGCATCTGATGGGCTGTCTTGCCACGGGTAATCTGCCAGGACTGTTGATCCATGTGATCCTCTGCAATGATAAGAAAGTGGTAGGCCAGAATGTTCTTCCAGGCACCGAGAGTGGTAGTTCCCAGACACATTTGGGCACTGAAAGAGGGGACAGTGACTGTGACCCTCCCAATTGCCACCTGCCCCCACTGGTGTAGGACTGGCTCTGGCTTCAACCCTGGTAGGCCTACCTGGAGGGGCCCCATCCCCTCTTGACAGGGTCTGGCTATTGAACCTGTCACATTTACCAACTGATGAGTCAAGACTGTGCAACTAATAGGCAGACTTTCCACCTGGAGGGACAAGGTCAGAAGAATAGGTTGAACAACCCCTGAAAAACCCACAAGACCAATGCTGAAGTTGAGACGATATTCCACCCAGTGTGAGAGACTTGATTCTTGATTCATTTTCATCCCATTTTGTTAACAGATATATCAAGCCCTCCCTCCCATCATCAGTGTTCTGTGCATCCTGCATACAATTCCCGACAATGGCTAAAGCGAAGGAGAAAGCTTCCTATTGCTAAATAGAAAGACAAGGCGTTAATTGGCTAATGGGGGAGAGTAAGCTTTCTACAGTTAAAGAGAACGCTGCACAGGTCACGAAGAAGCAATGGAGTTCCTTAAAAAGTACAACCGAAAAAGCAAAAGACTAAACCAATCCCACAGAACGTGAATGCAGTCTGAAACACACGTAATCAGGGTAGTAATAGGCAGAAGGTATGATTTTGCAAGTTAAGTGCAATTATTCAAGCTATAGTTATCTGTTTATGTATGTATACTTCCATTGCAATCTGGCACTCAATCGAGGCAAGATGGAACTTATGGTTGTCGGTTCAGTGTCCAAATTAGAACCCGAGTATAAACATTTTTTGTTGGGGGATGTAGAAATCACCACTCTCCCCAAGGTTAAAATCCTAGGAATTGTTCCTGATCAGGTGTTGGATATGAAAACATATGTAGATTGTACCGTTGCCTCAGAAACTTATTATATTTAACTATTAGCCCACATGAGACCTTATATCTCTCAAGATAATACGGAAAAAATTGCGCGAGCAATAATAGGCGCAAAAATCGATTAATGTTGTTGTCTTATGGCAAGAGCTAGCAAAGCTTCTATCAATCGGCTTCAAGTTGTTCAAAATGGGGCTGTGGGAGTGGTATCTGGCCTATCCCCGCGTGCCTACGTAACAGAGTCATGCCGCGCCCTGCACTGGCTTTCTGTGGAGGCTCGTATCGTTTTCAGTTTACTGGTAATTACATTTAAGTGCCAAATGGGTACGATGCCAACCTATTTACAAGACCATATCAAGGAAAAACCCAATTGCAATTTCTACTCACAAATACCTGTGTCCAAGATGAACATGAATGTTAGGAGCTTGACTGAATGAATCATGAAAGGGCAAGGGAGATGTGTATGTGCTTACACAAGGTTAGTGGGCATACTACTCAGGGGCTGCATTGCTAGAAAAAGATGTGGAATACAGTCCACGTGGCCGCTTTGGCTGAGGAGTTCAAGTTTCCCCATCGCAAAGGAGAGAGGGGGTATCGATTCAGCTTTAAATGAATAAGGACAGACTCAATCATCGATAGTGAAGGCAGAATTGAGCTATTAATACTTCTGGTAGGATTAGCATGTTTTTTGCTATGCAACGTGTATGCACCAAATGTAGGTCATGGAGAGTTCTTCAAGAGTCCACTTCAAAGGATCTCAAATCTAACAGTGGATAAACTCATCATTTCAGGAGACATTAATGCAATGTTCGGGCCCTACTTGGATAGGTCCGAAGCATGATAATGACAAGGCTTGCAACACATTATGAAGAATGGGCCAGATGTAAACATCTGCTGTAGCCCACTGAGTGAAATTACACTCATCTCTCTACATGTCACAACAGTCACTCTAGGATGCAGAATGAGTGTGAGAGCACCAGGAACATATGGCTACCAGGCTGAACTTGTCCAAATATGTGTGTGATGTAGAAGTAGCCGGTTGCAGGAATCCGTTAGGGCAGTGTGTGCCCCAAGCAAGGGATTAGAGAAGGAGTTTTGGATTCCCACAGTATTGGCGCTTTGTACACAGTTGATAGGTGCACTGAACTACTCCTGGCAACACGCCCCACCAACTCAATGTACAAGAAAAATCACAGCTTGGTAGGCTCACCTTAAAGTGAGCAGATCCCACCAACTGACACAAATATTTCTTCCTTCCCTTCCTTGGTGCAATTGTTTTCTCTCATTTCCTATGTGTATTATTCCCACCTGTATGCAATTCATACATCTATTACATTGATCTATATAACATGTTCCATATCTTGATGATGTACTGATAAAAATATGCTTCATAAAAATATAAATCACCTCTTCTTTCACTTCTTGCACATGTCACAACATGCACATGTCACAAAATTCACCCTGCACTTGCCACAGTTGTATTTGATATGACATCCTACGAATCTGTAAACAACCATTGTAAGATGGATGACTACTACAGCCTTGATAAAGACCCTTGAGTGGTCGAAACACGTGTCAGCACCGACAGTGATAATGAAGACCTAATGGCACAAATCCATAACTAATGGACTTTCCTTTTCAACAAACTTCGATCCAACCCAACATAGGAACTTCCTAAAAAAAACTATCAACTGTGTACAAAACGCCAATACCGTGGGAATTCAACACTCATTCTCTAAACTCTAGGATTCATATTTAAGGCTCTGGTCTGACTTAGTTCCTGGGGTCTCAGGCCATTCATGGGAGATAGTGTCACCCCGGAACACGCTCCAGTCTACCTTGACGTGCTCAAACTCTTGGCGGATGAAGCTATCTTTGCTGCTCGATAAAGTCTTTAACAATAGGGTGGAGACCACATTTACTGATTTCATGCTTCATAACCTGGGCTTTGTAGGTTCAGCCGTGACATTGTGAGATTCTTGGAAATGTTACATAAGGGGAAAATAAGATGCTATGCCTCTGTGAAAAAGAGTAACACCTTTGTGACAACCTATTTTGAGCAAACATTTTGAAAATGCAGGAATTGTATACATGCGACTTCAGAACAAGGGGACGGCCTAGCCTTAATCACCAAACCAAGATATACCTTCGTTCAACTCACACATGACAAGGTGGCACATGCCATGACTAGACTACGCCAACACAACTGAGAACATGGTGAAAAAAATGGCAAGCTCGTAGCCCAGAGAATTAAAAGGCAGCAATTCTCATGGATATTACATGTCAGTGACTCTGTTGGTGAGATACATTGGAAGAATGCCAGTATTTGAACATTTCTACACAATTCATTATAGTGATGACGGCCTATCAGAGGCAAATTAAATAGATTATTTCCTCACACACATTCAACTACCCAAGCTAATGTGGACAGGGGCCAACTGTGGCCCTGGAAATGTTTTTCAAAGTGGCCCCATATTACAGTGCGTGACCGAAGGCAGCGAGCAAGTCCAACCACTCACAGAGCAGTTAGAAAAAGCACACCCTTTCCGAAGAAAATTGGGAAAAAACTGCTGCAAACGATGAATTTCAAAGCACATTTTTCACTATGTAAAGATAAAGAAGTAATTGAACATAAAAAAACAACTGGCATAAGATTTGATAAGAGAGCGGAATAAACTATTGGAAGCATTAGAAAAAAGGCCTTACTTGCACTCAAAAGAGCCCCGTGGTGCAGAGGTCCACCAGGAAATCTCCAGTGTTCCCTAGTGGCTGGTCCATCGCTGGCCAAGTGAATCTGACTGACAAATGCTTAAGTACCTGTTTACCCTGGATAAAGGGTTTAAAAACTGACATAGCCCCGAGTCTGAATAGATTCCCAGAAGAATTCTAGAGTAACTAACAGACTGATTACAGTATTACATGAAATAGACTCAAGGGTCCCGATAGAAGGTCGTTTCTTTCCCAGTCTGGCTTTGAACAAATAAAATAAATGCCATTAGCACCACAGCATGTCATCCAGAGTGCTAAAAGTGTTTCTGGCAAAAACAAAACGGGTTCCTGAAATAAAGGGGTGCATGCGGTTGGCCACTCGTTCATGAAAGGGAAGCTTACGCTGACACGTGGAAGGAAGAAGTACTGGGAGTTGGCAACTGAAGGGCAAGGAGAGGCAGAGTGGGATGGGTTAAGGGAGTGTGGGGAGGTGGACAAGTGAGGCGGGAGCGAGGCGGCCAGAGCTGAGACAATAACAACGAGAATGGTGTTCGGGGAGCAAGGTAGCACTTGCCTGGAATGTGGACTTATGTTACATTAGTGGATTTGGCACAGTGCTCCTGGAAGCTGATTGGTTGTCTCCACTGCACTCAGGTGCTAAAACTTTGCTAATACTTTGCAAATACTTATTACCACCCAGGGGAGTGGTACTAGCCAATCAAGAGGCTGGCCCTGCTGGTATAAGGCCACATTCCTTTTCAGCGTCTGTGCCACTCCCCTCGTGCCATAATGTCTCTTTTGTCTGTTGCTCTGTCTTTTTGCAACCTTCATTACCTCTCCCTCTCCTCGGCCACTCGCCCACTTATTCACCGGCCACTGTTCTAGGCCCTTGCAGTCAACTCAGTGAGGCATCTCAGACACATAGAAAAGGGACATGTTATACGTTACATGTCAGCCATCTCGGTTTGTCGCTGTTCTTTAAAGGCAATTGGGCTAGTGATGCAGGTGTGGGGGAACTAAGAATATTAGCATGCCAGAGAAAGACACCGGCTGGTAATAGGTTTAATGAGTGCTTTGGGGTGGCCTTGCCAGGTATTGGCACGGAGTTCTTGTGGAAGCCTTTGCCTCACTCGTGTCTATCTTGGCTCTAGATAGTGGCCCATTACAGGCCATGCATACCTCCCAAAACGCTGGTTAACACTACAATACAGATCTCAAGGTACTGCCATGTAGTTTCTCACTTGGATTTGGTAGATTCATGCCAAAATTAGTAAAGGCTATAAAAACTGGTTTAATTAAGGGTGGCTCATTCAAAATAATGTCAGATCGTTGGGAGCCCTATTTCACATCCAACGTCTCCCCATGTCTCGTCGCTAGCCGCTGTTACGTCAGATAGAGAAAATATGTTTTGACAGAGCCAATTGGCTTTCCCGGCACAAACGTCTACTTCGGTCTCCCTTTTCTTTTTGAAAATATGATTAAGACGCAGAGGTGGAAAAAGCAAACGTATTGGGTAACGTTACATATATATTTACTGTAAAGATTTAGTCATATGACATGCTTAGTATATGCAGAGCTGTGTTATTAAGTTAACTCTCATATATTAAGGGTGAGCAAAGTCACTTGCAAAGTCCACATTAGCTTTTTATTTAGCTGATGATCAAAGAAGCAGACTTCGTTCTGCATTGTGTTACTATGCCCCTGTATCAGGGGTTCTTTTTTTGTTTTTTTACACAAAGATAAAAAATATGTTATGCATTGCATTTGTATTCAATTTATATTGACACAAGGAAGAAACATGCATAACATCAACAAATGCATAGGTAAATCTTCAAAGAAAATGTAGTCCAACATATGTACACACACGTACAAAGCAATTTCAGAGCCGTGTAGACAATTGATGGTTAGCCTCAGTATACAACACATAAACAAAGAGTTTTTACATTTTTCAGAGGGCAACCAACATAACATATGTGAAGGAGTTCAGTCAGAATCTTCTTGGTATTAAATGTTTGAAGTTGACTGATGAGGGAAAGACCTAGTCATTGTCGTTGCATGTTTCTTCCTTGTGTCAATATAAATTGAATACAAATGCAATGCATAAAATATTTTTTATCTTTGTGTAAAAAAACAAAAAAAGAACCCCTGATACAGGGGCATAGTAACACAATGCAGAACGAAGTCTGCTTCTTTGATCATCAGCTAAATAAAAAGCTAATGTGGACTTTGCAAGTGACTTTGCTCACCCTTAATATATGAGAGTTAACTTATTAATACAGCTCTGCATATACTAAGCATGTCATATGGCTAAATCTTTACAGTAAATATATATGGAAAGTTACCAAATACATGTGGTATGACGCCACCTCCTTGTTTCCATTGTTATTAGCTCACAAGTCCTCGCACATTTTTGAGCAGTCCCTCCCGTTACCTGGAAAAAGCAAATGTTTAAATCATTGGTATGACATTAGTCTATTAAATCAAGAAAGTGGGAAGAAGCACCCTTAACTCCAGAAAATGAAATGGTGTTTTACCCAGGAACTGGTGCGTCATACACATGCTCGCTCCAAGAGGTAGCAGCTTGGCATGGTGACTTCCACATAAGGAACACTCAAAGTCCAAGACAGTGAACCTGATTAATATCAACTGATTTTCTCCCTTCATGTGACAAGGGCCAGGAAGCAGAGCATGATGGGAAAAGGGCCGGTGCTAAAACGGTCTTCATCAAAATAATTGAAGCAAAAAGGGAATTAAGCGCCCTACCAATTAGAGTTCACTAGGACTAGGAGGGGAATAAGAAGAGCAACATTTCTGGAAGCTCGTTAGTCATCATCTGGAGGAGGAAGTATTGCCCTACTATACTGATATGATATAATGTGGCATTTATAACACGCTTGTACACAAGTGTTCCTAGGTGCGACAAGACAAGGAGGGGGAAACAAGGGAGGACAAAATAACGATCTTACCAGGCCTTTTGTCATTCAGATCATGCATGTGCGCGGAAGAGGGAAGGGGAGAAGCGCCAGGGGGAGGCAAAGGGGGAAGTGCAGTTAATTCACAAGTGCAGCCAGAGGGTGGTTCGAATGTGCAGAGAGAAGGGACTGTAGGGTTGCAGACACAGACACTTAAGTGCTGGGGAGCCCAGAGGCAGTGTGAGGGCAACTGGAAATGCAGGAACCTGGGCCCGAGTTCGGAGGGTGACCAGGTGACCAGTGCGCAGAACAATCAGGTGCATCAGCAGGGGAGAGGAAGAGAGAAAGTGGAAGCACAAAGGAAGGTCTTCAGTTGCTTCCGGAACCGTAGGTGGTTCTGCTCAAGTTTGAGAGAGGCAGGGCAGCTCTTCCAGAGGGAGGCCCCAGTCAAGGAGATAGATCTGCCCCCAACTCTCTGCTTGAAAAAACGTCTGACCCTCAGAGAGTTGGAGGTGGATGAGCGGAGAGCTTGAGAAGGAAGATGTTTTGGAAGAGAAAGTTGGCGGTAGAGCAGTTCTGGGCCCAGAAAGCCTTGTGGACGATTCAGAGGGTCTTGAAAATATCCCTGCAGCCACGGGGAGTCAGTGGAGCGACTACTGCATAGCTAATGCAGACAGCCTTTGACATTTAGTGCCTGGCTGCATGCAGAAAAGCTGATGCGTGAAAGCCTCCTCAGAACCCTGCATAGCACTTAAGACCTACGGTGCATTGAGAACCCTCAAAAGTGCATTGAGCCTGAGATTGGCATGGAAAAGCCTGACATACTGCTTAGAGTGAGAGAACAGTGCTGAGAAATTTGGCAGTCACCTAGAACTTGACAGGGCAACAGAGAAATTTTAGAAATAGCTCCAAGCCTGAGAGAGGCACTGAGAAGTCTTAAACATGCCTCAGACTTTGAGATGTGTTTTGCAGTTTTAGAAAGAACCTGCACCCTAAAAGGGGTGCTAAGAGAGCAGCATTGAGAAGTTGTAGAAAGTGCTTAGAGCCTGGGAGGTGTGGGGCTAAAAGACTGAAAGATACTTAGATCAGGATAACCATGAATTAAGCGAATCCGAAAATAACTTTCGGTTTTCTCGCCCCTGGATA
This sequence comes from Ambystoma mexicanum, assembly GCF_040938575.1. Taxonomy (NCBI): domain Eukaryota; kingdom Metazoa; phylum Chordata; class Amphibia; order Caudata; family Ambystomatidae; genus Ambystoma; species Ambystoma mexicanum. The sequence continues at coordinate 838,645,063 of NC_090934.1, read as the reverse complement.
TTTCGTACAACCCCCCCACCACCTTACTTACCTGTGAGGAGCACACCTCTTTGTGTGCCGCCATCTTCTGCATCCCTTTGTGACGCTGGTTCCCTTCAATTGCGTAGATGGGAACAGGCCCTGCAGGGTCCTCTTTTCTTTTTTTTCTTTTTTCTAAACTTTATTTCAACAGGGGCGGGGTACACCCCCACAACCCCTGCTGACATTACAGTGAACAATGGTGTGGGGTACAGACCCGTAACCCCTGCTGCCCTTATTCACTGTAATGCCACCGACTGGGGGACTTGTTCGAAATTCTGTAAAGTCTCCCATTCGTTTTTTTGTTAGCGTTATTTTGTACGGATTCCCTTAGACACATAGGATATTTTTCTGCCATTTAAAAAAGGGCCTACAGTCTGAGAGGGGGAATACGAAGTTTATAAGATGGCTACAACATGAGAGCCGAGAGCCTGAGAAAGGTCTAGAGAAAATAAAAGTATGTGAAAATGAAAAGGACTATGAATTGTGAAAGATGTTGCAAAACCAAAGAGCGATTAGCAACATTAAGGAAGGTGTAAAGAGGTGAAGAGCAGACTTCATGGCTAAGTAATCCTGAGGAGAACCCTTACTTTAAGTGATGAACTTGGTCTTATAAAATAATAAACGATGACAATTTGAGACATAGTAAAGATGTCCTTGTTTTGTTTCTACCTGCCACTTTCGGAGTTGTAAGTGGGATTCAAAGGATCTGACCAAAACTCTTGACCCCGTTTTCAAAGAAAACACAAACACAGGTAAAAACATCTGCGTATTGATGGCTTGTTCAGAAGACTTGGCCACTTGGTGGAAATTATTTAAACTGTCCCTTCAACGAACCTTCCAGAATCACAAAGACTGCAATTACATTGTGAACACGACCTCTATGATGGCTATAACCTTCTACAGCAGATACTGACAAATGAAAGAGACTCAGGACTTGGCAAGACTATGAGACAACAAACAGAGACTGGCAATATGGGGAAAGGAGCAAAGAGGTTAAACAGGAATAAGTAATCATGGCAGAGTGTTACGTTGTGAAAGATGACTCTGGCACCTCAAGTAGGGAGTGAACTTCTTTACTGAGTTCCAGAGTGACAAGGTGACACAACAGGATACGTTCAAGGTAAGTAAGGAGGAAGGTACAGTGGGACATCACCGGTCTCCACTCTCCAACACTGTCTCACTCCAACTGACATTCATGGAACTTCAACGGGGCTCTCACACCACAACATTCCCCCCAGCATTCCATCATAGCCAGCACTCATGCAGGACCAGGGAAAGGGAGACACAAGACACAACACAGAGCAGGGAGAAACCTAACTCCATGTGAGAAACATTGTAATATAAATATACTATTCTTTAGACAAAATAATACTGTAAAGGTCCAATAATGCCACTTTGCCACATATGGCTGCCCTTGGTTGACTTGGCCCTGGAGCCACTAGCTGAAGCAATCATAGCTGATGGAAATGTTACTGTGGATCACTTAGAGAGGCAAAGAACACAAGCTGCTAGATAATAAACTATTACTCCCTGCTGACGTAGACCCTCCTTTGAATCACATGCTATACCACCCAGAGAAATGTTTGCCTGGAAACATTTACATTTAAGAAAATGGGAGTAGTCCCTATTTCACAAACATATTTCAGAGGTAGTTCTAAGAAAATTTGTGCTAACTGGGCGAGGTCAACTTAAGACATCCTTTCAAAGCTTAATTAGGACATTAGTAGACTTGAGATAGTGAATATAGGTCCCAGGAGGAGAAGAGTAATATGATTAAGGTAAATGTGCTACTCAAATCTCTACCTGTATTTACAAAACAAAGAAACATGACTTTTTGCTTGTGTGCAAAGGCTTTCAGATTTCCTCAGACGAATCCCCAAAACGCCTAGGTTTTCTAGGGATGTCTAGTAGGGGTGACTCTGCATCCTCTGAGCTTGAGTTACATCAAAAGATGTTTCTTTAGTGCATTAGAGAGATCTGCATTTAAGAGATACAGCCTTAGATTCTGATAAACCTGCCTGGATGGAAATCTGTTCTCCTGCCCTTCTTGGTCAATGAGGCTATGTCGATGTCTGAAAAGTTGAAGTGGAAATGCGTATATATTCAATAACATACCTCTTGATGGTATAGACTACTGTCAAAGATGCTCCTCTGAGATCAACTTTATTCCATGATCAATCACTAATATGGCCATTACTCTTGCGCCAGGAACCCAACAGGGCTGGTAACGGCTCTCCAGCCTGAGCATAGGTAAGCCCGAGCTAAGCGAGGGGCTCACTGAGGGCTAAGGGATATTACCGGCCCTGTACGCCCCCCAACAATGGGGCAATAGCTATTCACAACCCCGGGTATAAATAGATTTAATATTTGTTTCTTCACAGATGGGTTGCACACTTCTTGGGCATACCCAATGTCCGGTCAAAATAAATCAAGATGGCTGACGACTTAATAAATAGAAATGGGACTAATTCCATTTTCTATTTCTATGGTGGACTCCGAGGAAGGGCACAGAGTACATCAACCGGAGCAGAAAGCACCATGCCAGCAGTAAGTGGGTGGGTGGGGATGAGGGGGGAATGGTGGGGTAAGGAATTTCTTGCAGACCTGTGGGGGAGGATTAGAGGAGGGGGAGTGGACAGGAAAAGGCTGTTGGTCAACTACAAAAACAAGCTGGTGGTGCCCGGAAAGGGGCTCAGTTGGCTGGTGGAGCACAGGCAGTATACTGGCAGTTCACCCGCATCTTCACCCAAACGATTAGCTGAGCACCCTTCCCCGGGTGCGAATATTAAATGACAATACATTGAAATCTACTACATGGATTAAGAATAAAGGGCTTTCCATGTAACATGTAGGATTAGACAGGAAGATGCACCCATGTTCAGTTCTTAGAAACAATTTCAGTCTAAGGGAAGAGGAATTGTAGAATTATTCAGATCTTAAAGAACTTCTTGAAGATTATGTCTCAGGCAGCAATCCTTGGATGTAATGCACAACGTCGTCTTTTCAAACGTACGAAGCTTGACTTGTCATTATGCTGGTTTAATGAGAGCAAAACTCTCTCAACCTTTACATGATATGAAACATTGACAGTAATTGAACATTCGAATAGATTTTGAACTCTGGCATAAATTAGTGGGTAATATGTTTAAGGGTTTCTGGGACTACTTGCTGCCACTCCTGCAACATTTTTTATTTTCTACACCGTACTCACACTGAAATGGGATTTGCCTGAAAACAAACATTGTGGGATATGGCACAAGCCCCCGGGGTCCCTGCTCCACTTGCTCTGCACTTGAGATAGAGTGCTGCTATTTTGGAAGGAGATATTTACTCGTACAGACAGATGTGAGCCATCCGCCCATGCTCATTTAGTTCCCTACAATGTGAACCCCTACGCTGGGGGGAATATGCGTACACTATGGTAGCAAACAAGCAAACCATGTATAGATATTTGGTGAAATGATAATTGTGGAGACCTATGTATAAAACTGCAGCTCTCTGCAAGCATGTAATGAGATCTAGTGAATATTTGAGCAGTATTATCATCTGTGAGTGAGGTCAATCCTTGGTTGTGCAGAAAGTATGAATAGGCACCTTCTGACCTCCCTCACCTTTCCCTCTCCATTTCCATCCCTGTGTGTTCTTGTCATGTGTGTTGCTCAACATGTCTGCGATCATAAAAATAGCTGATCGATATAGCTTAAAAGTTACATCAAGTAATGTGTTCTTACCTGTTACAAAGGCAATTTACCTGGGAGAAAAGTGGCTAATTCACCAATTCATTGAGCTCCTTATACATTCATGCATTTCATGGTTAGAATACACTTTGTTGTGCCCTAATTTGCTTATTAAACTCAATAAGTATATAGTTACAAACACAGACCCACAAAGAAGACTTCATTCCAGTGGAATTCCACAGAAGCTCTTTCCAGCATAACCCAAAAGGACCCCTTATCCTCTAGCAAGAAGCTTTTTGACTTTTCAATAAACTCGAGCATTTTGGGGAAGTTTAGGAATGGGCCAGTCTAGTTGTCTAAAATGGGGCAGTTACATTTTTGTTGCACCTGCAGTGTTCGCTGTTGGTATGACTGGAGCTGAGAAAGCACCCGCTCGCTGCGATGCATCGCAATAAATAGGCTTGATGTGTCTGTACACGTGAAATGACATATAGCGGCAATATTTTTATCCAGTGATAGAAATGTACTCGCGACTTATTTCAGTCCACATGGTACATCAAAGGACTAATCTGTCATTTTCCCTTTGTCTCAAGACTGAGGCAAATTATCTGAAATTACATCTAGTGCTTTTTCGAATATCAGTTTTCTAATTGCTTGAAGAAACAGCCCAATTGTCTATTGGAGAGTCTGGGACGCCCGAGGAAAGAAGAAATGTTAAAGTCGGGCTTTACATAAGATCCCAGCTATGTCATGATTGTAAAGTACAGTAGGTAAGTCAGTCAGAAAAGTCTTGTACCAGCGACTGTTGCAGTGGCTCAGCCATTCTGCACATCTAGTGTCACGCGGCTTCACCTACACACCTGAAAACCGAAGTAAGAGGGGAGGTGAGTGAACTTCTTACTAGCCGTATCAATCGTCAGACACTATCTCCCAATTTGTCTGTTTCGTGTTTGATCAATTATCTCAATTGATTTCATTCTATCGTGGTTATAGTGTATGATGATTCCTTTGGTATTTTAACAGAATTTGTATTTACACAATTCTGAGGCAAAAGCCTATTTCCTATACTGAAAAAAAAACATGAGTACCCTTAAGGCACATATACGTATAAATGTCCTCATTTGGGACGGGGTAGTACGTTCTGCTCCCCCGGCTCCCACCAACAGACCGTAAGACAACCTGCCAAAAGTGTTTTTTTTTGGCTGTAGCATAGTCCTATGAGTGGGTGGGGATGGGGATCAAAATTCAAAAGGTTATAAGAATACATGCAGCTGTGACTGCATGCCTTGGGAAAGTGCAGCTGCTATAATTTTCTGGAAGCTGCGATCATTCCGAATTCGATTAAAATAATTTAGCTTTGAATCCAGAAACTTTTAATTGAAGGAAAAAAAAACGTGTTTGTGGTCGCAATTTGGGGATACCTTCGTTTGTGGGATGGCAACTAAAGACGAGAGCAGATATTTTCAGACTGATGATCAAATGTAAAACTGTACCTCATCTTCTCCTTGGCTTCTTCAAAACTCTCCGAAACGAAGTAGACATCCTGGAAGGTTGTGATGATGCATTCCTGATTGCAGGTGATGTGAGGATCAAATGGTTTCACTTTGGCAAGACCGCAGACTGCATGCTGTGGCAGGCAAAGAAAATAAGATTGATCATCAGTGGGATATCCGCTTTGGTGAACAGCACATTTGCAAACAGGAGCAATTAATCAAGTCGAATCATGACACCAGAAGGTAAACTGCAGCAACATTTGATATGGCAAGGCCAAGTTAAATATTGTAGTACATATATAAAATTGTAGATGGGTAACTACCATCTCGAGTAGTCTCTGATGGCACTGGGAAAATCAGCAGGGTAGATCTCTGTTGTTTATAGTTACACACCTTTAATTTTATTTTGTGTATGTACCACCCATGCCCCCTTTCACGCCCACGCTGTTGTTTCTATCAATTGGCAGTCCAGTGGATAAAGAAGGAGGTATGGGGGAACCATAGACAATTTTAATAGAGAGAAAGAGAAACACTGTACCTGGCATCCGGCTACCTCCCTGCCCCTCACCGCCCAAGGCGGTACCCCACCAAACCGAAAGAATGCCTGGTGGCCTGCCGCACCCTACCACAACCCCAACTTTACATCCCAGTCATCCTCCTGCCACTCACAGCAGTTTCCTGCTTGATAGCACTGAAGCTGTGGGTCTGCCTTTGATGGGGAGCAAGTGGCTGTTTCTTCCCATCTTTAAAATAAGCTACACATCTAATTCACAATAACTCACAGTCTGAACCACATGCATGGCCCTCAGGCATTTCATATCAGCATCTCATGAATAGTGTCTCCATCCTACGGATTCTTAACCAAAACCTGGGCAACCCTTCTAGAAAATTGGTGAAGTCAAGTCAATTGATAAGACAAAGCCACGTAGCAAGGTGATTTATTTATCTTCATTTCAACCATCCATTGGTTGGGAAGATATCTGTTGCCAGTAGTACACATATGCCACACCATGAGATTCTCCAAATACGAATCCAGGGCAGAATTCTTATAACTACAATCACTGGTACCCATTTTCAGGAATCCTTCTGGCCTAGAATTGCTGCAAATAGATAGCTCTGACAGTGGGACTCACATAGGAGAGCAATAATAACTAAGTTGACACTTTCACAAACAAGCAGATTTTAATTATTGTACATATCATCTGTGGCCCTTAATAGAGTAGCAGTATCATGCTACACAATACACTTCTCCCTTCTTAGGATGATCAACCCTTTGCTGCCAGTAAACCCATTTCAATTAGTGGTTCAGGCTATGCTATGTCCACATATGTATGGGGGGTAATGCAATCTTTTTGGGGGCACTCAGTTGCTTTGCTACACCTCAAATTGGCCTTTCAATCAATCGCTCAGATTGTGGTTGATTTTAGAAAGTTCAACCATATCTCGCACATCCTAGAAAAATGAACCTGGCTGTCATTTGAGGAAAGTATCCATTTTAAAATGGATTGCGATACCTATAGAGCCATGGTAAGAAACTCCAGCCGGCAGCCGGTCGGCACAAAGCAAGACAATTTCTCAGTTTTACACCCCTAAATTTAAAAAGTCCCACACTCGCAATCAAGCATTCTCTCTGGTTGTTCCTCTATTCTGGAACTCTTTTCCTGCTCAACTCCCGGTTGATCCTTCATAGTTTGCATGTCACCATAAATTATATACATTTTTTATTGCTAAATGGTATTTGGTGATTAGGACTATGACTACTCCAGCGTGCTTAATCTGCGTGATCTGTGGCTAAATCCTGAAACGATAACTATAAATAGCAAACGCTCTGTGAAGCATGCAGCCAAGCGAGTCATGTGCGATCAACTGAAAAATTCATGCCTATCGTTGAAATCAGGGGCTTACTTCTTGGCTGCAAAAATGAATTTGGTTTCGAGGGGTATCGTGATTTTATCTCCCCGGCCTATGCACAAGCACCTTATATGGAATTCAGGACACATACTGTGAAGCCTGCTAAATTCACTGGCAACTGAAAGAATACTAATTCTGATATTTGCCCACTGTGTGGCATTGATGTGGAAACTATTTTGTACTTCTTGATTTTTTGCGATTCCCTTAAAGATTTGAGGGTGTTGTATTTGCTTCCGCTGTTCAAGAAGGTCGGAGTACGTAGAGCTGCAGAAGCATTACTGTTATCTCAGCTGACCACTGATCGAAATATTGCCTACTTTGTTGCTAAGTTTATCTATCGAGCTTGGGCCGAAAGGAAGCACTTCATTGAACTCTCACCCAATGCCAATTGACGGATGCATTCCTTTTCACGATGCACCTAATTCTGGATTATATTTATACCCATACCGCGATTATAGAATTTGATGTTTTTGAGTGATTTTAATTGTAATCCTATATTGGCTGTGTTGTTATTTGTTGTGTGCTAAAGACTTTTCAGTCGAATAAAGCTTTTATGAAATGAACTGACTACTCCAGGTGAGGCGAGGGGTCAGTATGCATGCCTTTATTGGGTTCATTTACTTCGGACGTTGGTCTCTTTTACTTAGGATGTTATCCTGCATTTTAGCTTGCATTTGTTTACACTTTTGTACAGTTAACATTTTGCATTTTAATTAGATGTTTGTAATGTACAGCACTCTGGGGCTAGATTTGTGCTACGCTAAATATTTACAATAAAACATATAAAGTGTGCTTGAGAAACGACAAAAGACTAATAGGCCCAGGTGATCTGGTTGACCCTGAGCATGTTCAGGAGTTGCTGGTTAAGGCAATGGAATCATAGTTGAGTCACTAGCTAGATAAGCACTGTACAGCACACTGGAGCGATCTAAGAATGAGTGGGGGATGTAAACCTTACGGAAGGATAGACCCCAGATGTAGTGGAACGTTGAAAAACGGCACCATGTAGGCCACCTCCTAAAATTGCTACTGCACAAGCAATATTATGAATGTAGGCACATTCCCACAGTGAAGGCCCAGCCCTCACATGAAACTGCATAGAAGTGGTATTGACTTTTGTGCCCTCCTTGAAATCCACAGAAGATTGACAACCCAGGCCTCAGACAGCAGCCAGGAAACACCATGAACCCACAACGCCAACCTGCACTTTAACCATGCCCCTCCCCACTGCTCAACAGCATCACGTCACAACTTCCAACATGATGGAACAAAAAGAACCTTGACGCCTTCAGAATAAGAGCAGGTAAGTTGCAGAGAAGCAAGAGCAAACCGTATCAATGCTTTCTTTGACCAGTTAAGATTATCAACAAATGTTCGATGAATATGCTGGAACACATACAAAATATTTTGGAAGCAGGGCCTGATTGCTAGTGTATTATGACATCTGGAACCAACAATGGATGCAGATCAAGCAGACACAAGAAATGTCACACCTGGTTAGCAGATTGCAGTGGTTTATTAAATGCAAACTCTGCCATGTGCAACAGAGTGCTCCAATTATTCTTGAGTGTGTTTTATACCCAGTCGCGTTCATCCTCTCCATCTAACCATTACTTGATGGTGAACGCCATTCTGCACCAAAGTTTTATTTTTATTTATTTGTTTATAAGGCGCCAAAAGCCCGCAGGCATCGGGGCGCCACATAGAGACATTGACTTACACATAACATGTTGACTATAAGGTACAGGGCACGAGATGCTTGGTAAGCCAAGACACAGATGTGGACAAGTACTGCTGAGGGTTGTTTAGTTCATTTAAATAGGAAGGTTTTTAATTGCTTTCGGAATCTGAGGAGGTTGGGTTCCACTCTCAGGTTCAATGGCAGTTTATTCCATTGCTGAGCTGACCGGTTAGGGAAGGCTTTGCCCAGCCCATTTGCTTTCCTTTGAAGATTTGTTGTAATAAGCCCTTGAGTCTCAGATCTTAGAGTGCGGGTTGGAATGTAGCCCACGATCTTGGACTTTAGGTAAGCCGGAGCTTTACCATATAGGCACTTGTGAGTGAGTGTCATTGATTTGAAAATTACACAGTCTTCGACCTTAAGCCAATGTAATTCCTTTCGTTCTTCACTGATGTGGTCAGTTTTTGCTTTCTGCTCATTTATCCGAACAGCATGGTTCTGAATATGCTGGAATTTTGTCAGGCATTGTTTACTAGCCCCCAATAGTAGGGCATTGCCATAGTCCAGTTTAGACAGGATGGTCGCTCTGGCTATGGTAGCGCAGTTTGATTTGTTAAGAACAGGTCTGTTGGCTTTTAGCAGTCTTAAGTAGTAAGAGCAGTTTTTGCTGACGTAGGAGGCTTGAGCATCTGAGCTCAGGGAGGCTTCCAAAGTCATGCCCAAGGTTTTCACGCTAGTCACTACTTGGATGTGGGACTCTTTTTTTCATGAAGGATTCGTAGCTGGATGGTAGTTTAGCTCTGGCCTGTTTGGACCCGAATACTATCAACTCATTTTTTTCCCCGTTCAAACAAATCCACTTATGATCCATCCACTGTTCGATGATATTGTAGAGTTCATTTACCATTTTGTTGTCTTTCACGTGGTCCCCGTTCAGTTCCACTACCAGCTGAGTGTCATTAGCGTAGTTAGTTAAAAACACTTCACACATGAGGCGTAGATATAAGTTGAAGAGAAGTTGTGATAGACTAGCTCCCTGGGGGACACCACAGAAAATGGTGGACTCACTAGAGAATTTGCCACCCCAATGTACTCTGGAGATTCGGTGTGCTAAGAATGACGATAGCCAGCCTATAGCTTCCCCGGAGCAGTTGGCGAAATCAAACACAGCACTAAGGTCTAGCAGAATCAGCAGACCAATGTTGCCCCTATTGATGATACCTGATTGTTGGTGATGTAATATTTTGTTGGTCTCTACATATGCTTGCAGTTGCGCAGTTGCGACTTTGTCCATAACTTTTAGAATGAAATTACAATTTGTTATAGGTCTTAAATTCACTGGCTCTCGTTGGTCTAGGTTGGGCTTTTTGACCAGTGGGGTGATAGTCACCTTTTTTATATTCTTGGGAACCGTTTGGTCTCGGAGTGAGGTATTTACCATTCTTGCAAGTACAGGTGCAATATGTCGGCATTTTCGAGTATGATTTTAGGAGGAAGTATATTTTCTGCGCAGGATGAAGGCTTCATCAATGCCAGGGTGTTCAGCATGTCCGCCGTCATAATTTCTTGAAAATGAAATTTGTCTGGATGATCTGTTTTCTTTTTCATGTGTGGTTGTTGGTACTTGGTTTTATTTAGTTGGGCACTCGCTATTACTTCTCTTGCTTTAGTGATCTTATTACAGAAAGCGACTTGGGTGTTTTCACATTCTGCTTGGGACGGGACAAAGGCCGGAGTCAGCGACTCAGGCTTGTCGATAGATTTTAGTATCTCAAACAGTTTAGCTGGAGTATTGGAGGCTTTCTGAATTTGTGTATTAAAGTCGTTCTTTTTAACTTTACAAAGTTCCTTTTATAGGACCTCTCGAGTTCCTTCCAGATGTCCTTGTTGCTAGTGGTTGGTTTTTTCAACCATCTGGCTTCAAGCTGTCTTTTCCGTTTTTTGAGCCACTAAATCTGAGTTATAGCATTTCTGGTGGTTGGTGTTAGGTCTAACTTGTTTAGGGCGTAGGGGGGCTAATTGGTCAATGAGAGATGTGGTATGTTGTTCATATTTGGGTATGATTTTCTCACAAGTGTCATCCTCGCTAAGGTCTGCTCGGATGTTATTATCACAAGACACTATGTGTGTTCTTTCGATTTTCTTGAAATTTCTACATGTCATTTTCTTGGGTTCATTGGGAGTTTTCCTGAGAGGAGTGGGCAAGGTGGTTGTGTAGGATATTTTGTAATGGTCAACCCAGATATACGGAGTGGTCGTATAGTTGTTGGTGGCTAGATTATTCGTGATGATCCAGTCTAGCTGGTGACCATTGTCCATTGTGGCTTCAGAGTTTTTAACTTGAAAATGAAGATCGATTAGAGCCTTCTCTAGGTCTACTGCCTTTTTATCCTTGGGGTCACCCCACCAGCGATTAAGATCTCCTAGGACCAGTGTGGATGAGTTGCGACTTTTAAGTAGTTGAGCAGTCCAGTGAGATCCTCATTAAATTCTGACGCAAGAGATGGCGGTCTGTAGATGAGGACAAAGTTCACACAGTTTATGTCAGTAGGGCAATGTTTCAAATGAAGTGTTTTGCAGCCTTGGCATGTCAGTGGAGAAGGAAACATAAGTAGTGAATCTCACATTATCATTGCTACCCGACCCCCTTTTCCTGTGTCTCTATTAGTGTGATGTATAGTGCAGCCTGTAGGAAATGCAATGGTGCAGGTGGGACCAATCGGGTCTTGCAACAATGTTTCAGTGAGACACATGATATCAAGGTTCTCCTCCAGTATGAAATCATGTTCGTTTTGTGCATGTTGGTTTAAGGAGCTTGTGTTTAGCAAACATACCTTTAGATTTATGTTTGGTATGATTTCACTAGGGGTTGTAATACTCTTGTTTGTCTTACATTTATGTGCCTGTTTCTGGAAGGGTTCATATTTCAGGAGCGAGCAGTGTAGGGTATTGTGAGGATGTATCGTACCCCGTTCCATGACCAGCATTGCATGTTGATGGATTGCCTCCATACGTTGCATGTCGTGTAATTCAACCCAAATGTCACCCATGGCTTCAATTCCCATTCTTACCGTGTGCTGGGGTAGGGCTGGAGAAAAAGTAGCAGGGGTCTGGCCCGACACCGAGGGACCGCGAGGACTGGCACAAGACCGGCTTGTCACTCGAAGCGCCGGCGCTGAAGCGCCTGACGTTACGAGTTAAAGGGTGCCGATGCTTCTGAGACTTATAGTCCAGCAAAATCTTATTACTGCCTAGGTAGGCTGTGGCAAGTCCTTTGCTGCAATGAGTGTGGGACATGTAGTGGCAGTGCACCCTAACACTAGTAGCATGCAAGGTTCACCAGACTATAAAGCAGATCTCAAAACAAATACAATCGGGAGGCACGTGCTGCTTTATATTATCACAGCACGAGTCCCTAATCAGTTTCAAGTCAGAGAGAGTATGCAGTAGTCAACAATGGGTCAAGGTAGTTCACAGCGCGAGTCCTTGGTAACAGGGCGTAGTTACAAAACAACAGTCACTCAATAAGCCCTGAGCTGGCAAGAACCATCCACCTCAGACAACCCTTCTGAAATAAGTTTCCCAAAATATCAAAATACTGACAGAGCCTTGATAAGCAATATTTGCAAAAAATGCAAACAAAAGTGACAAAAATCCCCACAAAAAAGATTTGATCCAGCTCAATGACAATGGGGGAACCTTTTAATGGGGTAAAGTGGCCCCACGTGAAAAAAGTATCCACAGTAATCATTATTGCTATACAACCTCCGAACAAAGACAGCCTAACACAGTGTGGAAGTGACATTCAACGATTTCAACAAACCCACACATTGGTTGGTGGAAAGACTAATTCTGGATACCCAACAAAAAACATAGTGACATAGACATGTACATTAGCAGACCACTTCCTAATCCTATCTTAAAAGTTCTTTGGAACCCCATAGTTCACTGCAAGATTAACATACTCGAAGGTGGACTATCCCCATCTTTTAACACAAGAAGACAAAGTATCCTGCAAAGGGAAGCTAGACAATTTAGATAATACACTCTCTGGAGAGAAATAGAGACTCCAGATACCACAGTATCTAGATTTCCCTCTTCCTTTTCTGAAGGCGAAAGTCTATAAGCTTCACCTGCTCAAACAATCCCTGACTATTGGGAGTATGGGTGACTCAAGCCAACTCATCTGTTATTTTCTCTGCAATACCCTTCAGAACAGATTGTCATGCACCCTTTGTAACCAATGGGTTTCTGCTCACTGCTCTCTGGTTGAAACTGGTGATATAGAAGAGCACATCAACTGTGCTTTGTTCCAGACCAAACAACATTTCTTTAGCAGAATACTCTGCAACCAATGGCCAAACCTTTGGCAAAAGGCAGCCATTAGGCAGAATATACCCCCATGACGCATTAAATGTCATCACTAAAGGCATAGCCGAAAGCAAGCAGGGTGAGGCTGGTTCCCAACACAGGCCCAGCCTTCTTCCTGTCTGAACCAAACAAACGAGGCTTACATTTAAATTGGATCACATAGGAATCAAGAAATTCCTTGATTCTACCAGGTTCCACATCAAACTAATCATCAGAGAAATTAATTTAGAGGGCCTCAATGCATAGCTGAAATGGCACAGGATCTTTAAAATACGCATTTTTGCCTTTTATGATCTGCAGCTCCACTGCCAGACTATGAACTGCACATTTCAAATCTAGTCTCAAGTTTTTTTGGAATTGCACTCTGTCAGATTTGGGTTGAGCCAAAGACTCAAAATATTTCTTGACTTGACGATATAGACATTGAAGCGACTGCACCACTTCTTTTGGGAAATCAAAGTAATTGAAAGAGTCTCTCTGGTTGGGAACATGTTTCTACAGGGAAAAAGCGCCACACACAGAATAATGCTATATCATTCACGCCCCGCCGCCGGGGCGGACATGACCAGAGTGAAGCAAAGGCCTCAGCTTGGGCTGCGGGCTGTTAAATGCCATGTCCAGCCCAGCGGCGGTGAAAGTTATTCGCCCCCCGGGATTTGCGCTGCCGTCATCTGAAAAAGGGACCTAGTCCCTTTACTATTTTCATGGCTGTGTCCATTTCCTTATTTTTGTTGCTTATGCCAGGCGATGTGCTGAGCGCAAGCACATCTCCCTCGGAAAGAAAAGAAAGATGAAAAAATGGCCACCACCATGAAAATAAAAAAGGTACTACACCCCTTTTTGGAAAACGGCACCCATTGAAAACATGTTCAGAAATGGCCGCCGCCGTCATCTAAAAAGGGACCTAGTCCCTTTTCTATTTCAATAGTGGCGGCCAGACAAGGGGGCATCGGTGACCGGAGCCCCCGATGCTCCTCCTGCAGGTAAGTTAGTGGTTGGGGGAAGGGGAATTGGGTTTTTCAAACGTGGGAAAGCAACAAGGAGAGCCTCCCTGTTGCCTCCACACGTTACAAAAAAATTATAAAAAGAAAAAAAGCACCACCCGGAAAGTGCCTCGGGTGGCTGGGACAGCGGACAGTGATTGTGTAATCTCACCCGCTGTTCCAGCCACCTGATTGGCTGAGCACCCTTCCCTGGGTGCGAATAGCAGATATTCTGAGATGAGATAGTCAAGAACCAAGCAAGGAGTGCACATCAAAGGAAGGAATGTAAGGATGCTACCCTGTATTTTGAACTGCTCAATTTACCAAATAGGTGAGCTAAGGGTATCTCAAATAGCCATGCTTGTTTGTTTTCTACTTTTGGCAACATTACCCAAACTCTAGCCTAGAACATGTAGAAACGCCCTGACAAGCAGGTTGCAGAGATTTTCACTACTGTATTGCACATACCCATAGCTGTGCATTTTCAACAGGGTAATCTCGCAGCCCAACAACAAATGATCTTACTCCATAAACAGACCAACAATTGTTAAGTCATTATTAGAGCAGCAGGCCTCACTCCGGCAGCAGCCGGCAGTCTCTCTTGCTCCAGCATTAGCCCTATCTTGCTTGCCTTAACCCTCACTGTCCAACCCTCAAAATGTGCTAATTGTAATGTTAAAAATGACACATTTTCCTGCTTTACCCAGCAACGTGTTCATCCTTTGTAATGCATTTCAAAGGAATGTTCAAGTTGGACCAGCATTTCAAAGTAAGAGAGCACGCTTACTTTGAATTTTTATCTATACTCACTTTGGTCACTGGCTTTTGTTATTTTAGAAGTAATTACAACCAATGTAAAATTACAAATGTACTCAAAAAGGTAAACAAAACATGACAATTAAACGTAACTCAAAAACAAATTCCCACCCAACACCTTTCCTCGGTTGCCACATTCTCACAGAATACCATCAATTGGATTCAGTTCTTCTTGTCTGATAGGTCGACTAGGGTCTTCGCACCTTCGGCTGCAGATGACCCTGTCCCAATCCAATGTGGAGTACCCGAAGGTTCTTGTATTTCCCCCACGCTTTGCAACATCTTTACCAAGCTCCTCTTTGACCAACTTGACGAACTGGGTGTCACTTATACCAATTACGCGGACGACACCCAGGTCCTCATCACACTCACTGGGAGTTATGAGAAGGATACTGCAAAACTTAATGAAATCTACCGTGAAATTCAAGCATGTATGGCCACCCATAGCCTCTGCTTGAACGACGACAAGACGGAACTGCTCATAGTAGGATCCCAGGCCCGCCTTAACAAATTGGACCCTAGGTTCCAATCATTTACCATTGATGGCAATATTATAAAAGTCTCAAAAGAAGTCAAAACGTTGGGCGTGTATCTCGACTCCACATTATCGCTCAAAAAACAAATAAACGCCACCATTTCATCCACGGCCTACACTAATAAACTAATTAATGCCTGTAAGCCATTTCTCTCAACTACCAGCTGCCTCACACTATCTAGAGCATTGATACTGTCCAGACTAGACTACTGTAATACACTCTTCCTGAGCTCCACTAATCACAACTTGAACAGACTTCAGGTCTTACAGAATAATGCCTTTAGATGTGCCCTTAACCTTTCTTGCAAGGCCCACATCTCTACCATCAGCAAGGAAGCCCACTGGCTCCCTATCCAGGATAGAATCAAACTAAGATTGCTCGTAATTACTCACAAATGCCTCTCACTGACTGCCCCACGCTATCAATCTGACAAATTCTCCAGACACAGTTCATCCAGACCTACTAGCACATGCACTAACAGAACATCCCCAAATTCAATCTGAAAACAGCAGGTGGATCTAGTTTCCCTGTGCTGGCAGCGAAATGCTGGAACGCACTCCCCATGATAATCAGGTCCGAAGAACCATTCTGGGCATTCAGAGCTAAGATGAAAATGTGGCTTTCATCGCACTAAGAATACAATTCCTACACACATGTAATATACTTTGAACTGCAATATGCAACTGTGTCGCGGACCACATTGTAACCCGGTCCTCTTGCCATCCACTGTATTATCCTCCAATGTATTTCGCATTTGCAACCTTTCTGTAACTTCTGTTGCTCCTCAAGTCTAATACGCCCAGTTACCCTAGGGTTTGGCTGCGCTATACAAATAAACTAGCTAAACTAAACTAAACAATTTATAAAGGGTAAAAGAAATACACGTGTACACAGGACCTAGCGGTATATTTGTGTACTTGACAGAAAAGGGAACTTTAGCAGAGAAAAACAAAAACGGGGAGATGAACGAGTCGAGGAAAAGGGTGTGAACAAAAATAATTTTGGCAGCAAATATAGCATGCCTGCATCAAAGAGGGACATTTCTAGGATAATATATATAAAATTAGGATCAGCTAGCAGGTCCTCCCAACTCATTAAAGGCATTCGATATGAGGATGAGTATCTTTTTATCCTTATTTGCACTCCTGATTTCTTTCTTGGAATTGAGCAATGCTTATGGATATTTTCTGGAAGAGGTCACCATCCTTGGAGACTCCTGCTAGGCCATAGGGCACGTCCGGCCTAGAGGGACATCAAGATGAAAATGTCCAGAGGGCCTCTGTAAAGCACCACTGGAACGTTTTGCTGCAGTCAAAGGGCCATAGTTGAGGTGGAGCAATACATTTGCAGTCTGTCACTCCTTAATGCGCCTACCAGGTCCTCCCAGGTTTTCCTCCGCAAAGACGCTGATCATGATGCAGTCATTCATTAAATCCCAATCGTTGCTACTCACTCTGCTGAGCTTTTCCAAGTCATGTAACCAAACGAACCTTGACTCTGCCTTGTCGCTAAACCGTGCCACTGTTTCATTTGGAAGTGCCTCTCATGGCTCGTGCCTTGACCTGCGAGTGCAACCGCCTCTTCTGTGACAGGCTGGTGTAACAGGTGGGGTAGCAGACTCAATCACCTGGAATGGTCTCTATGCCCCCCCTGCCCTCTTTCCCCTGTTTCTCCGTTCGTGTGGTCTCTCTCTCCCTCTCTGCACTCTGCTACCTCTTATCCTTGCATAGACATGTTTGATGGATGTATGTCTTGTCCCCCCCTCTCTTACTCCTCTCCCCTTTTCCTCCCCCTCTTTCTGTCCTTCATGCCATTTGGCACTTACTCTGATCATTTGTCCCATGACCTCTGATAGCAGCCTGTCTGTCCCCCCCTGCCCTCCTTGTCTTCTCCCTTTTCCCTTAGTCCTTAGTCATTTTTGTGTTCCTTTCCTCCCCTCACTCCACCCTCCCCTTCCTCTTGTTTTACACTTGTAATTTTAATTGTCGTCAGGCATAGTAATGTTACTGCTTGTTTGTTCTCATGTTCTTTTCCCTCCCCCTCTCCTCCATAAATGTTTCCGCACTTGCACTATCGGAAATGTCACCAGGCCTAGTACGATAGTTATTTCACATTCTGAATTGTTTCAAGGACTTGTACGAATGTAATTTGTTTTCTCCCATGTCCCCTCCCTCCTTGAAGCGCTCTGAAACACATTGGCCCTCATTACGACCCTGGCGGAATTCGGAAAACGATGGCGGAAATGCAATACCGCCATCGAATAGCGCTCGGTGCGACTATGACCCGTCACCGCAAAGTACGAAGCCATTAGCGACACCGTAGTGAACGCCAACGCTAACTGCACCAAGCACGCGCGCGCGCGCCATGCCAAACCGTAAATACCACCATGGCGCAAGGGTACGCCAATTCCGACCCTAGCGGACATGTACCTAACGCCATCAAGCATGGCGGAATGTACCATTCCGCCATGGTGAGAAGTACGGCATTGCGAATCAACCGTAAACGGCCCCACTGAGTGCCTGTACACCGCTCCCTGCCCACAAAGTACAACTCCCCGTAGGTGCAATGAAGTCACAATGCAACCAGTGAAATGTACAAGTCACCCATGCATGCCAACGAACAAAAGAAACACAAGAGGGGCCAATGGGAGCTGCAGGGCACAGATGGCACGAATACAGAAGCCAATCCAATGGACATGACCACAGTCCCCCCCCCCCCGAAACGCACGCAAACACAGGCACCTGTGACCAGCAATATTCCGAAAATCACATCATTCCACCAGTCCACCTGGCTGACCGGCATCTGTTACACAAAACCCAATCCCCCGCCCCTGAGCATGACAACATTCAAACAGTCATATTGGCAGCCCCCATCCCTGACCTCACTGGGCTTCGTAGGCAAACGCGCCCAGTACAGTACCACGCAACTAAACTCCGAAGCTGGAACCCAATGCAGATCTCCTCCCAATACATCGCTCCCCAAATAGGAATATGCCACATCACTTGCAAAGAAGAACGCTACACGGGCCAAATCAGAATAGAAATTTAATGCACAACAAAATCACCAAGCCCATACAGCCATTAGGCCATGAACTCCAAAACACATTTCACCATTGTGGGCTGCATCCGCAAGAAATGACCAGCCACTACTTGTGTGACGCCCTGTTCCATCATGGTACACAGAGCCACATTCACGTACGAAAAGGCAACATGGAAGCGCACAGAACCGCAGGGCCGTCCCAATGTGGAGGCACTAGTCCAGCTGAAAGGCCGAAATGTTGCTCCGAGCCACCAGTACTGCGTAAGGGCATGTGGCCCATTGGCGATCGTCCCATAAGATCGTAATGCTGCTCCACTGATTAACACGAAGCAGCAGGTGTCGGGAGTAAAAGCCATCTGCAGGAGTGGCATACAGATGGCAGTGGCAAAAGGGGAGGAGATACCTGTCAACCAAAAGAAAAGAAAAAGAACAGAATGGCAATCAGAACTACATCCGAACAACTCACTTCAATGATCACACTAAATCCACAGCCATATGCATGCTAGCCCACTCCAAAGGATCATCACCACCCCAAAACCACTTGCGACTCATAACCATCTATATCGAGGTGTAAACACCATCACAAACGAGTGTACCTGTGCATGCGTCTGTCAAAACAGAATCCATCAGATGGGATTGGTAACGTGCATGGACACAAGTGTCTGAGGGCGCGTCGAGACAGGGAGGGCTCAACAAGGCCAGATAGACGATGGTCCCACTATGGCAGCCCTGCATCACATAGCGCAGGGGAGGCGGATAGATTCCAAGAAGCCCTGTACATGGCAAACTCTGTATCAAATCACCTGCCCATGCATCCATTCATCATTCCCTCATCCCGGGATTAAAACGCCTGAATATTTACTCACATAACATTAGAAATATCCATTGAGTCTGTGCGTTATGCAGCCTGCAAAATCCACAGTGCCCCAGCCCGTAATTCCAGTGTAGTGAAGTAACATGTATTTGGGAACGTCCGGCCTCATCGCCCACGTCGCTATTGCGCATCCCAAACCATTCATATCAATCATTGCATCCTCGCCATGGCCCCTGTCTCAAGGACATTGAACAATAGAACGTTATATTTGCAGTCAGACCTGTGGGCATTTCCTCGCCGCTAGCTGAAAACCGAAAGCGCCGCCCTTCGAATTCCTCATTTGCAACATCACGTCGAAGAGGCATCTGTGGCCGTTTGAAATCACTAATTAATCCATCTAGTGCGGCTGTGTGTGAAAATGGCAACTGCCTTCACCCACAAATGGGACGCCCCGCCCGTCGTTGCAACTCGGTACAGTGATGCATGAGGGCCCACCGTTACTCGAGTACTACGTTCCACTGACCCTTCACAAGTCTGTTCGCGCCTGCACAGATAGTATGTGAAACAATGGGACCACAGCAGAATGAACATATCAACCAATGTTACACGGCCATCGGGTACAAATACATGATTGCAATAGCAAGATGCCATTCCTCGAATTGCAACGTTGTGTGCGGGACGTGCTCGGCCAAAGGGGAGAGCAGTTTGCAAAGGTGGAATGAATCACCACAGGTGGAGGCCATACAGCCTGAAAACACATAAATTGCACACCCAGTCTCCTCCCACAACCACACCCACACCGAAATGCTACCGGCAGGACTCGCGATGTTGGCCCTGGGGGACCTGATAGCACTGCAAGTACTCCAACTCCAAGAAGAAGACGAACACCAACTACAACTGGCAGCACGGAGGAGACGCAGGAGGAGGAGGAGGGCAAGGCAGGGCCAGCAAGGGCCGCCAGCACAGCCACTACCACCACGCAGGCAGCCCGCAATCCCACGCCTCCGAGCACATCCGTTCAACCTCACTGATGAGCAGATCCACACCCTCTACCGTCTGGACCGGGACACCATAGCCGCCATTGTGGACATGACACAGGCTGACCTTGTCAGCATGATAGATAGCCCAACCGCCATCCCACCCCTACTGAAGGTGGTGTCTGTACTCCACTTCCTGGCCACAGGCACCTACCAGCACACAGTCGGACAGTTGCATGGCATTTCTCAGCCACTGTTCTCACGGACACTATTGCAAGTGCTCGATGCCCTCCTGCAGCACGCAGACGACTACATCTCTCTACCACGCTCGGAGCAGGAAATTACAAACACAAAAGTGGGATTCCATGCACTTGCCGGCATACCGGGTTGCATTGGTGCCATCGACTGCACCCATGTGGAATTGGTCGTCCCACATGCCATGGAGGCCCAGTACCGCAACCGTAAACAATTTCATTCCCTGAATGTACAAATGGTGTGTGACTCCAACAGGATCATTACACATTGTTGTGCCAGATTCCCTGGATCAACCCATGATTCTATGGTCTTGAGGAACTCTACTATACCACGCTACATGGAGCGACACGCAGGGAACAGATCCTGGCTACTCGGTGAGTCTCATTTCATGCATGATGATGTGGGGTATGTGATGCGGCAATGACCTGGCAGGAAGGGGGGGGTGCGTACGTAGCAATGGCATTCCACATCATACGTTTCTCGTCCACATACAGGTGATGCTGGGTATCCACTGAAGAGATGGCTCCTCACACCAGTCCGGAACCCACGGGACCAGCATGAGGAGGACTACAACCATGCCCACTCACGTACCCGTGTAGTCATAGAACAGGCATTCGGCCTACTGAAGACTCGTTTCCGCTGCCTCAGCAGGTCTGGCGGGGCACTCCTGTACCGCCATGAGAAGGTTGCAAAGATGGTCATGGCATGTGTCATGCTCCACAACATGTGCGTACGTAGAAATGTGCCCATGCCCCCTGACGCAGAACTGCAAGCACCTGATGATGGTCATGATGAGGGTGGGGATGTGGCAGCACCTCAAGGAGTCTGCGAGGCACCGGAGGGCCGTGACATTCGTCAGCATCTCATTGATGCATGCTTCTAGCACTCACGCCTGGTGGCTGATACATGGACACGGGACTCGTGGCACTGTGTGTGTCTGGGACATGCACAATATGGACTGTACGCCTATGATGGCCTAGTACACAAAGATCAATGTCCACACATCTCATTGGTTGATCGTGCACTGTTTATGGCATATGTGATATCATGTTGAACACCCTATCGACCCGCCACCCAAGTGAGCCCAACACACCCCCTCCACCCTCCTACCTCCCCCCCGAACACCAGTGTCCAAAGATGCTCATTGTCAGTGGGCTGTCGCTATTGCAAGCCCCCTCTGCGGGTATCAGGGGCACCCCTGCCTGTGGAGCGCAGGTTCCTCCCAGATCTACGTTGGGGGCTGCCCTGGACGGAACTTGCAACGGATGATGTCTCTGCCTGCTCACGTCCATGCATGTCCCTAAGGGTTTGCGAGAGCTCAGTGAGCACACGGCGCACTGCGGCAAGTTCGGCACATACGTCTTTGGACGTCGCATGCAGTTCCCCCCTCAGGCTCTCGGTGCTTCTCTCCATTTGGACTCTCAGGCTCTCGGTGCTTCTCTCCATTTGGACTCTCAGGCTCTCGGTGCTGCTCTCCATTTGTGCCCTTAGTGTCTCTGTACCTCTCTCCATTTCTGCCCTAAGTGTCTCAGTTGATGTTTCTATGTCTGCCTTAGTGCCCCCACATTCATCGGCATGGTCCTTGAGGATCGTGGCCAGTTGCTGCTGTTGCACGATTAACTGGTCGAGGGACTGTTGCCTCTGCTGGGCCATGGCCATTTGCGGGGGTGTCACAGAGGGGCTGTTGACCTCATGTTGCCTTGCCACAGGGCTTGTGGGGGATGGCCAGTCGTCGTCTTGTGGGTGCCCCTGCGTGGTATCCTCATGTTGTACGGGATGGGACAGACAGGGGGATTGGGACAGGTCATGGATGGATCTGACTTCGACATCCCCGTCTTCTGTGTCGGAGCATGCTGCCATCAATGGGGTGTCACCTATGGTGCTGCTGCCACCAGAGGCAGTGCCTTCTGTGGCATCCGTTGGGGGGACCTGTGGTGGTGGTGGTGTGGGCATGCTGGCTGCTGGGGTGCCTGTTGATGTTCCCTCCTCTGTGCTGCCACCTGATTTGTGCTGCTGCCGTGTCTTGATGCGTGCAGCTGAGGTGGAGGGTCTTTGGCCGTTGGTCTTGGCCCTCTTTGCAGGTGTGCTGGTAGGGGTGTCCTGATGCTCGTCGTTTGGATCGGACCCTGTGGTGGAGTAAAGGAGGGCGAGGGTTATTAATGGGTCTGCGGGAATTGGAATGGCATTGTATCACATGCATTGGGGTGGTACCTGAGGGTGATTTGGGTCGGGGCCTTGGAGGTGCTTTCATTTGTGTGTGGAGTGAGGGTGCAGTTGTTTGGCAGCCTGCAGTTAGGGTGTGCCTGCTGCACGTGTAGTGGGTGTTTTAGGGGTTTTTAATTATTTATGTATTTATTGTGAGTTTTAACGTGCGCTATCAGGCCGATGTATGTGGACGTTCTCCTGGCCATGTGTTTCTGTTGCACTATGTGGACACATGGTACTTCGCATGATTGGACATTGTGGATTTAGCATTGTTTTATCTGGCCCACCTACCTGAATCTTCGGATGTCTGCACTCCTTTCTCCATCCCTCCGACTCCCTCTATGCTCTCCATTCCGATGGTGGAGGCACAGATTTCTTCCCAGGGGGTCAACTTGATGGGTGATTCAGGACCTCCCCCGGTGGCTGTGGCAATGTTGCGGTTGGCAGAGAGTATGCTGCGGACGCGTATCCGCAGGTCGTCCCATCGCTTTCTGCATTGCTGTGGGTTGCGGGGTGCGGTCCCCACCGCACTTACCCGCTGTGCCACCAGAGCCCATATGGCCTTCTTGTTCGCAAGTGCCGTCCTGGTCATTTGCGTGGAGAAGACGACGGCAGCATTCTCCTGGAGGGTCTCTGTTAGCACGGTGAGTTCCTCACAGGAGAAGTGGACCTGCCGCTTGCGGTCGCACGCTTTCTTCGCTACTTTTCCCATTTTTCTTGGTTTCGCTAGGGTGGATGACGGGTTGGGGTGTGTCTCAGGGTAGTGTTTTTGGTGGTTGTGTGGTTTTAGTGGTTTTATAGGTGTTCGGCGGGATGTTTCCCGTTCCGGGCCCATGTTTTTACTTCCGTTTCCGTATATTTCCGGTCACCGTACTTTCCGGTAGGCGCACACTGCGGTGTCCGCTGTGATGGGTGGCGGTATTGCACCTAGGGCGCCGTACGGCGGCGGTGTGGGCCGTTTTGGGGTCATTTCCGCCATCGCGGACTTTGCACTTCCGCCATGCCGTGGTGCTCGTGCCCGATGGGTCGGAATGGGCCGCACTTTGCTCCTTCGTGCAATGGCGGAAACGCTATTTACGCTGTGGCGGTCCGGTCAGTCACTTTCAGCCAGGGTCGTAATGAGGGCCATTGTGTATAGGCCCTATACAAATAAACAATCAATCAATCAATCTTACTATTGATACTGTTCTTCTTATAATATAAAAGTGAGGCGAGACTGCAGGATTATGGATTATGATAAGGTAGTTTGGGGAGACTCAATCACTCGTGAAACATTACTGGAGATCTCTGTGAGTGATGTCTTTTGAATACTGCGTAGACTGTTCCATTGCTCATGAAGGCCCCGCCAATCCCAAGCACTCCATGTGTGCCATGGTGTGATATGCTTTCTCCTTTTCACTAGTAACTATGGAGACTAATGGAGGGCACGTGCCTTGATTCACTAGATGCTATGAATGGCACTTCATTTGATTCTGAACATGCACAGGGAACTTTGCTTGATTTACTCCTTATTTCTCTCTCCCGTCTGCTCTTTTCTGCAAAAGATTGAAATCTCTATTTGCTTCTCTTAAAAATATCATGTAGAAGACGTCGGATTGGCCGAGAAAGCGTTTTATTTTCTGTGCCTCTATCTCTTGGCTTCTCCTCCACCCAAGCCTGGGTCACCTCACTGTGTAACCCTCGTAAGCCAGTTTGTGTTAACTTATTTGCAGCAGTTATCATTTCCTTAAGAGTCTCTGCACTTTGAGATGTTGAGCTTGCACATTCAGGCCCAAAGTCAGCGATGTTCCACTACATGTATGGGAATTGCAGCAGAGGTAGCTATGAGGACTCTGGGCTTTTGATCACTTTTTGGAGACATTTCATTGTTACTAATTAAGATATATTTCAAATGCATAATGTGCAGCCATACTGTGGTTAATACACTTCTTATGGTGGATAAGTTATTTCAATAGGCTCAAGTAAACGCAGCCAAACGCCAATGCACTGCTTCAGCTGTCATGTTACAACAATAGCTGCACTAGAGGATGCAGCGAGCTGCGGTGGACAAAAATGGCAGCTGCCAATCACCAAGTAAACAGACCAACATACCAGCACTCGCGTTCACACCAGTAATGTTTGTAACAGGCAACATATGGCAAACCGCAGCAGAGACATACTACCTTGCACAAAGGGTACTCAGAGGGCAGTGCCCTGTAATAGTGCACCCCCCCCCACACCGATTAGGGAAATGCCAGACCACCACATTGCAGGCCAGTGCCCCAGAGCTCCACCCCCTCATAGAAACTGGATATTGAAGGACACTTGCGACTCAAGGGCTGCGGATAATTTACTGGGATGCAACCACATTTTCCCCAGTGTGGCAGCAGCTTCGTAAACTGTGGCTCGAGCTATGTTCCAACTCCGGCCTCAGCACTAACAACAAATGATTCAGCAGCTCACATCCCAGTGGCGTCGCTAGGTGGGGCTGCAGGTCCTGGGGCCCCCTCCGAAATCCTGGGCCCCCCTTCACCCCTGCTACATCAGCTGGGCTGCTCTCTCTGCACTGTCAAAGCAACACAACACAGAAGCTGAACAGCATAATAGTGCACCGTTGTGCAGAAATAGTGAACTGAGGCTGTCATAAGGCACCATAAGCACTTGGCTTGACTCATAAGCACAACAATCAAAACAGTTCAGTTCCCCCTGCAGCTAAAACCAGCCACTCCCATCAGAATGGAGTGCAGGAAACTGCTAATGATGGGCCATTAGTCACTGAATGGTTTAGTGCCTGCAGTCTGGTGGGAGGGGAGGTGCAGTGAGGCATGGGTAGTTGGTGGGCACAAAAGCCTCTCTGCAGGAGTGCTTGTGACGTCACTCATTCCCTTCCATAGGCGCCCCTGCACCTTTGTATGTGGCCGCCCCTACTTTTGTCGTTGGGCCCCCTCTGTGCCCCTCCTAAATTTGATTCCTGGTGACGCCACTGCTTACATGTGCTCTTGCAAACAGGAAACAGGAAGGAGTGGGCAGATGGGATAGAAGGGGCGTGGTCCACAAGCCGCACGGACGAGAACAGAAAGCCACCTCAGCAGATGCATGCAGCTGGTAGAAAACTATTCATGACTGACTCTGTTAGAGGCTGGAATATCTAACTCTTTTAGTAGGTCTTGGAGAATCATCTTATTCTAGCATTAGGGATCAGACCCTCATTTCATCAACTGGCCCCAAAACGAAAGGCAATCTCTCGAGTCTTATTCCTTGAGTTCATAACCTTTTGAGGGCAGTCGAACTACTGAAGGCCCATGAAACATCTTAGTTTAGAGACAAGACACATAACCTTTAACTCCAGCTGCAAAATATACAGGGGGTCATTTTTCATTGAATGTTAACTACTCGCAGGAGAGTGTCCACATTAGCACTTACACGCTGTTGGGGCCTCTGAATGAAATTTTAAACATTTCCAAAGAGGAGGGTGGAAGTGAAGAGTAAAACCACACATTGCTCTTCGTTTTTTACCCTCCATTTTGCTAAACATGTAAATGCCACTTGCAAATGATGCTGTGCTGCTGTGTTTACAAATGGATTCCTATGGCATCTGCCTGCTTTTTGCATGTGCTAAATGGTGGAGGTATCCATGCGTTTTGTGCCTGCATGAAAATCTCATGCAGGTGCAAAATGAAGAGCCCTATCAAGACAGAGGTGGAAAGTACGGTGGAGATGTCGACTCTGCTTTGCAAAAGCAACGGAAAATGTGCTGGAGCGGTAAATGAAGGCATAACGCCATTGCACCTTGCTTTTATGCCATCCTTTACAGCCGTACCGATTATAAAATGAACTCCAGATTATCTCAAACTAGTTGCAGACTCCAATGACTCACACTCCTGCAGCAAAGTGCAAAGTGTCACGCTCGTGCCAGTGTCGGACTGGGGCATAAAATTGTCTCGGCATCAATGAAAAAGTGGCCCACGGTTACGGTTGTAAATGGTAATTCATTCCTTTTGTGACAGACTGTTTGAGTAATACCCAAGGGGGAGATTTTTGATAAAATGTAATGCAAATTGTACAATTTAAAGAATATTCATTCAGCAACAATGGTCAAAACTACTATCCAAAAATGAAGTAACTCATCAAACTGGCCCACACTGGCCAAAAAAAGGGCCCGCTTTGACCAAAAAAACTGGCGCACACGAGCATTTTGCATTTTTGGTTCGGCCAGGGGCCTCTTGCCCTAGGGGCCAGTCCAAGCCTGGCTGCTGCACCAGCATCTCTCTAGCAGCAGACAGCAGAGTTTCTCACTTCAGCTACAGGGCACCTCACTTCAACGGAAGGCTGCAGAGTCCCCGACCTCAGCTTCAGGCAGCGATGTGTCAATCAGATGTGTGCAGCAGGCCATTTCCCACAGCATTGCACAGAATGTCTCACTCAATTAGAGGCAGTCAGTCCATCAGTAGACCGCTGA
Source organism: Ambystoma mexicanum (assembly GCF_040938575.1). Classification (NCBI taxonomy): domain Eukaryota; kingdom Metazoa; phylum Chordata; class Amphibia; order Caudata; family Ambystomatidae; genus Ambystoma; species Ambystoma mexicanum. Next base: position 838,617,846 of record NC_090934.1, on the reverse strand, counting down.
CAGCCTCACTTTTGTGCGTTTGAATGGGAAAAACAGAGACGCCAGCTTTTCATGCTTTCCCCGTCTGCCTATTCTCATCAGGATGTGAGTCTGGGCGCAGTGCACTTCCATGCCCATCACAGCACTGTGGTCAAGTGGAAACACTGCACCAGGGTCCATGTTCCAAAGATAGGTGTGATTCTGCTATGACTGCTTTACCAGTAACCCACCAGATGCCTGGGGGTTATCCGTATCACCCACTATCTGGTGAGACCCCATTCATTTAGTTATTTAATTGTTTTTTTATAACGCGCCTAATACCATAGCCGAGTTCGGTTTCTAAGCGCGGATCCGGGTTTCGAACATGTTGCTCTGCGCAGTCTTGCTTCCACGACCAGCGTGCTGCCCCTACCTTGGAGGCTGTAAAGGACCAAGGAAAGGGTTGTTCCCCGGGCATCAGGAGCAAATGTGGGAGCGGGTGGGCAGTGTTCAAGGGCCATTTGCCATGGCAAAGTAAAGATTCACTGCACACATATGGTGTTCCCCAGGAACGAGCCTGGCTCACAATGAAACCTCAGCGCAGACCAGCCGGGGGTAGCACTGGAACATGATCCTCTGGGAATAGCCCTACCTATGGCAGCAGTCAGGATAGTATCTATGGATTGTCCTTCGATAGGAGAATGAGGGTCCATAGTCGTTTTCTTCAGCAACGAACAGCAGTTTATTTTTCTGGCAACCATGTATTTCCTACAGCGCTTAGATTTTCCCACCATACAACCTGGTCGAGTGTGTCTGTTTTCTATGCTAATGTTGACATTCACAATAATTGTTGAAACTAATTTACAGTCATCGCGAGAAGGTACTACTCTGAATATTTTGCTAAGCGTTCTTAACTTCTTTAATTTTTTATAACTCTAGAACAGAAGTTGAATTTACACATTTACACAAAAATGCATTATTTGTTATAGGGCAGCCTGTCAAGTCTCTTTTGCTCCTAGTAAGGCAAGCATTTATGTTTCTAAACAGTTTGACCATCCCTTCTTGTTTTGCACTTAATGTGTGTCTTGAAGTTCTGCTGAGAAACTCCACAGCCTGCTCCGCCGCTGTACCCTGGGAATACAGCTCTGGCCTCCCAGCCCAATCCCTTAGCTCAACCTCCCTACTATTTGCTTACATTGAGACACACGCTTTGACCACCGTTGGTGAATGAGAGCTTCAGAGCTGTCAAGGTCACAGGGATGGAACTAGAAGGAACAGATGCTGGTGAGGAAGCAGGACCAGTTTAATCCATACCTTGAGTTCACTGATGGAAGAGAGCAGCCCCGCTCCATAGACTCTGAGTTTGCCATCCTGCTTGCACAATCCAAACTCCACAGTGAAGAAGTAGCACTGCAAACAGGGAGCAAAAGGTTAACAACGTTCAGTGCAAATGTGAACAGATATATTTGCAAAGGAGGGACTCGTGATTACAGGGTGAGTTTTCATTATAGAGATGTCCAGTGATCTGGCCCATGCCAGCCGGGCAGCACTCCCAGGCTGAGTGACTTGCTAAGGTGGCCTTCACTAGGTATAGAATGAAGGTATTGAGGTTGCATAGTCTGTTTATGCTTTTATTCATTACATTCGAGAGGCACTAGTCCAGTCCTGGGTTTAATACTGCATTCTGGGATGTGTAGTCCCGTGCGTATAATGGGGAAATCCAGGACTACACGGCCCAGGATGCAAAGTTAACACCAGGACTGGACTAGTGTCTCCTGAATGAATAATGCTGCCATGTATGGTGTGCACGAGCTTTCCCAGCCTTGGGTTCAGGGCATAGGAGTATGTTGTAATCAAGGCAGGCGTTGTCCCCCTCAAGGCCTTCCCGTGCTCATCTAGCAGTGTGTGTGGACGAGTAGACAAGGTCGCAGGAGAGGAGATAAGACTGACACGAATACAGTGCAGCGCAGTGCTCCCCGAATAACGTGACGCCCAAACAGAGAGGTTATTAACGTATTCTCCTTATCTACGCGTTGCAAAGAAAACAAAGAAGCTACAAGATAGATATGGGGTGTCTAGGGGTGCCCTTTTCACATTAGCCAACTGGCTACAGGGTCCAGCGCTGGTGACCGGCTGTAACACACATACATCCTCGCAGGAGTTGCGTGGGAATCGGGTACACAGGAAATATTCACGAGAGAGATTAGTTGTGTCAGTGAGAAAAATAACAATTACAATGAAAACATCTGAGTAAAAAGCAGAGACCAGGAAAGCATGCTCGAACTAACAAATAGGGCATGCATGGACAGAATGAGCAAGGCCAGCCAATAGCTGGCATTATTACATCACTGTCTCTAAAACATCATGTAAAGAGACCACAGGGCAACATGTCACCGCTCTCTAAAACGAATCAATGCGAAAATGAGTACTTTTTTTATTTAATTGAATTGAATTGATTATTTGTATTGCGCCTATACACAATGGGCCTCATTACACGGTAGGCGGTAGCCATGGTGCTTTTAGCGCCATGGCTACCCCCTTACCGCATTCCGGGTCCGGGTTCCCAAAATAGGGACTTACCGGGTCATTCCAACCTTCGAGGACCCGGTAAGTCCCCATTCCGGGAACCATTCCCCATTCCCATTCGAGCCCCCATAGGGCTCAATGGGAATGGGGATGGAGCTAATAACGGTACCGCAATTTGCGGTACCGTTATTAGCTCTGAAGTCCCTTAACGGGTCCCTTCCATAACGCCTGGTAACCAGGCGTTAAGGAAGGGACCCGCTAAGGGACCTCGGAATAGGGTGGTAAGGGATTACCAGCACCAGTGCCCTTACCGGTGCCGGTAATCCCTTACCGTCTACCGCGTAATGAGGCCGAATGTGTTTCAATGCTCTTCAAGGAGGGAGGGAGCATGGGAGGAAAACAAGTCCTTGAAACAATTAGAATGTGAAAAATAACTATCATACTAAGCCTGCCACCGTTTCAGTGCAAGTGCAAGCAACAATTAGGGAGAAAGAGGGAGGGAGGCAAGGAGACAAACCAGCAGTTGCAGTGCATGAATAACAAGAGGAGTGGGAGGTGATGGGGGAGGGTGGAGAGAAGGAGTAGAGGGACACACAAGCGACTATCTTAATAGTTCAGACGACGATAAAGAATAGTCAAGGAGGGGAGTGGGAGGATAAGACAAGGAGGGAACGGGGCAGACGACCTGCTATCAGAGGTCTTGGGACAAATGATAGGAGTAAGTGCTAATGGACAAAACAGAAAAAAGGGGGAGGGAGGGGATGGGAAAGTGGCTGCAACGACGGGGGAGAGGGGAAGGAGAGGGGAGGGTTCAGGGGGGGCAGGTGGATGAGAAAGACAGGCGGCTACGATTACAATGCCTGGCGGCAATTGCGGTAGTGCCGGACTATAAAAAGAGAGGGGGCAAGGGGGGGAGGGAGGGTGGCTGCGAAAGACAGGCAAACTTTCTGCGAACTTCATTGCGCAGTAATGTTATTTTTGCGAGGGTGCATGTTCAGAACGACCACCAGAGAGAGGTTGTGGTAATGGATTTGAAATCAAGCCCTCTGCCCCCACAATCCCTCGTAGGATGAAAAGAATGGCATGTACTTACTGTGGCTAGCTTCTGGACAGCTTCGTCCGATGCGCCAAGGGATGCCAGACCAATTTCCTGAGAGAATTGCGCAAAACTTGGCTCTGCCAGTAAAGGGACATGTCCCAGGAGCTCATGGCAGGTGTCTCTAAAACAAGACAACATCAAATGTCTTTATATGGATAAAAACATTCTAACAACTGATCATTGTAAGAGGAGAAAAACAATGTTGGGGTATAATGAGGGGACATTCATTTTAAGACACAACTCAATAGAGTCCATACCAGCATAATATACACTTCCCAGAAACATGACCGGCCATTCACTTGTTAGTGAGACTTGTTTGTTACAGCCCTTGGAAGCACAAGAAGAAAGTGAGGATTCTAACCGTAACTATGGTTACTCTTTATCAAGTTTTCAAAAAGACAATACGGCCTACCATGGCGCAGGGTGGTATGCCAAAGGTTTTAATGCAACCTTCTTAGACTACATCTGCCCACCATTCTCACAAAAATGTGCCATGAATCCACACACAAACACATAAAACATTTCAAAATAAATGTTTCAGAAGCTGTCCTGATACTTTTAACTTAATGGAATGAGGGCAAACTCCCCTTGTGAATTCTACGCTTGATGCGTGACCCTACACTGTTTTTATAATAGGGGACGCAGAAGGTTATATTTGCCTATTCGAGTGTGCCCTTTGGCTCCCTAGTGATGGCTCTTGCAGATTTTCCCCACTCAGCCCCCTTATCGGGAGAGTAGGAAAAAAATGCTAGGAAGGGCGGTATTTGTGCATCACAGGCCCTGCGGGAGATGCTGTGGACGACTCATAGGATACAAATCGTCCCCCCATGTCCTCCCGAGAACACATCGCCTCATGACATCTCTGTTGATGACATGCAACAGCACATGGTCTCGAAGCAAGAGCTGTGAGGCCCACCAGGGCACTTGCCCGGTTTCCAGTTTTGGCTAAAAGGTGGCAAAGTCACCTGTGGGCAAACTATTCCAGCACTCTACGATTTTGAATTCGTGTAAGAATATAAAGCACGGCATCCCGTTTGCGCTCTGTACCTGGCACACTGCAAAGGGATTCACAGAGGCTGACAACAGTTGTGTATTTATCCTGCTTGACATGTCTTGAAGAAATAGTAAGGTGCGATGTGGGTCCCGTGCAGCTTTTCCGGGACAAAAACAGAAGTTGCCACCAGTTACCTTGCTCCCCACTCCATGGTCTCCAACTACCCATGCTTAACGTGGAGTAGGAACAGTGCTTTGCACTGTATGTGGACTGCAACAGCAAGATGGTACAAGCAGGGAGAACAGAACTAAGAAACAGACAGGAGTAACGTCCTGACAGGACTTGGTAGCTAGAAGACATGGAACGAAAAAGGAGGCAGGGAATCAAAACAAACCATGTATAGAAAAGGGCAACCACAGGAGGCGAGAGAGGGCAAAACAAGGAGGCAACAAGCAACAAGGAAGGAATAAGAGCACAAGGCCCCAGGGTGAGAAATGATCAAAAAGAGCGTTAAGATGTGCCAAACCTTACTAGTGAGCCATGTTTATAGAAGTCTTGAATGCAGAAGAGGGATCAGCCCTCATTGCAGGGTTTGGCATGGTAGCACTCAGAAAGCAGTGAATAGTGCTTGCGCATAATCACAGCTCAGGTAACATGCACATGCATGAGAGGGCAAACATGGTGACACCAGGTACACACATGGCACTCGTACCATGATTTAGTTGGAGCAGGGATGCATCTGTTTTCCAATTGAGTCTGAAAACCCATGACCTTTGGCACCATTGGGAAAGGAAACCAGTGTAGCAGGCAAGAAAACGATAGCTCCTTGGTAAGGATCAATTACAGGAGATGGGGCTGGTGGGACTCAGCCCCATACCAGCCACACTGGTACTCCAGTTTTCCATGGTTGTAGATGGTAGAATTGTTTCACCAGATGAGGTGCGTGAACCTGGGATGCAGGTTCCCGTGTCCGATCAAATAAAGTCATAGCCTTTTCAATACACTAGATAATAAGCTGTCCTTGCCATGCCATTGCCTCCGTTATTTCATTCACCTCATATTCCAGGTGTCCTAAAAACCTAAACCAGGGCTGGTCATGGGGAAGAACGTTGGTGGTGATCCAGCACACATTGCTTGAGCAGAGAATCATGCAAAATCGGATGGATTGTCCAGGAAGGTGGGAACTGAAATCGGTGTGCTGCTTTAGGTAATCACAAAAGGATGTGAAATGTTTTCAGATAGCAAGGAGTCAACTTCACTGGTAAAGCTTCATATTAACAAGCCTTGGTTGGCAACCATAGTTTATTGCTGGGTCTGAAGTCCAGGTCTCCTCAGCGTCTTTTTCTGACTGGAATTTTATTGACTTTTCTTGATTTCCTCTAGGACAGTTCTTGCTGTCTTATGGATTTCCAGAATTGTTTAAACCAGGTCATCTGCTGATGGTACATGACTGGGTCTGATAGAAGTTAAGGACATTAGCTTGGGATCTCTGCTATAGAGACAAGATAGCATCTAAGTTTTGTGGCAGAATGCGTTGCATTATTATAGGTTACTTCGGATGTGCCATGTTGTTCACTACAGTTAGATTGCACAGCATTGTAAATATTGAATATTGTTCCAGTGTCTGGTTTCTCCACTCTGTCTTCCCATTGGTCTGAGGATGTACCCTGAACTCAAAGCTCATTGGAACTAATATGAGAACAGAATGTGGGTAGCAGTGCGAAATGAACTGGGATCCTAGATCAGTTATCGTTTCTTTTTGGCCAACTATGCAAGAGATATACTGCATAGAAAAAATTCTTAACCATATTCACGGCTGAGGTTACGGAGGAAAAAGGGAAAAATTAGCTGCTTTAGAAAAACAGTCCACAGCTACCATGGTACAAATATAACTGGTAGATGGGGAAGATCCATATTAAGTTGAGTAGTAATTGTGTGCAAAGGGAATGGTGGAATATCTGTGGGTTGGAGTAAACCAATAGGCCTCAGTTTTTCAGACTTCTTCTCGGCTCAGACAGTGCAAGATAACATATATTTCTGTGTTTGGGTTGACATTATGGACCATCAGCACTGAAGCAAGAGTCAATTCAAGGCACCCCTGATTCCTATGTGCCCAGATATCGGAGCGTCATGGCAGCTAGAGAGCAGGCTCAATTGCATTTTTTCTGATGCTACACATACCTGAATGTTATGAAATAAAATCCATTCATGTTCTGTAATGTCTGATCATGATAGTAGCTCTTGCACTAGTTCATCATGGGAAGTCTCTTCCTTGATTAGTCCCAAATAAGGGGTAAGAGGCAGAAAGGAAGTGTTTTGCTATTAACAATATAGGTGGAGCACAGGTAGATTTCTCAGAAGCCACAAGAGACAAGGTGTAAACTCTGGTGTGCTGTGATCACTGGATAACAGTGAAAACAAAACTGTAAAATTAAGCCCACCTGGTGTGTTGGTTGTTCTGGCAGTTATAGTTTTCAAGTACTAGAGATTTTGAAAGGAAGTGCTTTTCACCACTGGATGGGCCCCTCATTGCAGATGATGTTTCCATTCCTCTATTGCTCCCTTAATGTCGAGTAATTATTTTTTGATTTCTGTACAGGATTGATCGCAAGGTTTTCACTTTCATGAATAGAAGGCTGTAAAAGTATATTTTGCATGAATACCGCCTGATAGTAAACATTGGCCTAAGCACATTCCCATCGCACTGTAAATCGCATTGAATAAACCTGAAACAGGCTGACTACGCTGCCATTTTGAGTTATCCACCATTTTTATCGCCTCTTGCTTTCTGTCCCATGTTAGGAATTGTGTTTTCGGCTCCAGCAGAGCAAAATGAACTTTGTACTGTTTCTATGATTTCAAGGTAGATAAGCATGTTAAAGCTGCTAAGGTGGATTGTTTGTCCTACACTGAAGGAACATTGGAGCTAAACAAAAGCCGTACTAATCAGTAATTTAGATACCATCTGTGCCAACAGTGTCTTCCCCGTTCAAACAGCAAAGTAGAATGATGAATAGCTGAACATGTGCTTTTGCAGAAATCTTTGTTTTCACTCTTTGAAACTAAGCTGATTTTAAACTCAAGAGCAAATGGTACACAAATATAAGCGAGTAAAATAAGGACTGTTACCTTTGTGTCTTATGTTTGGAAAATATGTGAAATATTTAAGAGAAAACAACAAACTTGTTAAACTTGTTTAACCATTAATTAGTTATGTGGAAAGGCTATGAACCCTAGGCAAATATATTACATGAAGAGGGGCTGGACGATGTGTCCGGGATTGTGGAAAGCCTGTATAAATACTTGTGTTTTTGAGATGTCCAGTACTCTCTCATCTCACGGCGTCTGCTTGCACACATTGCAGGGTGTTGAGAGCCAGACAGCTGCCTGTTAATAAATAGTAAATGGTACCTTTGGACTCGTGACTGGCGTATTTCCTTTATGTGGTATTAAACCTCGATATCTTTTAATCTTTCAAGGCTGTGGGATGTTCCAACCTTATACCATCATTGCTTGTTTTGTGAGAAGATAGCACCTTCTGATAGATCTGAGGTGTATGCTTCCACAATGAATGGTTTAGAGTTGTCTGGATGTTCCAGAAAAAGAGCAGAAATAAAAACATACTTCAAGTCTTGCAAGGCCTTCTCTGCCCTAGCATTCCAACATAAATCATTGTTCTTCTGTAGAAAATGGAATATATCTGTGTGCACCAAAGCAATGTTTGTGATGAATTAATGGCAGTAATGTGTGAATCTCAGGAACCTCTGCACACCCTTCATATTGTGGGGACTCTGCCAGGTAACAATTGCCTGATTCTTCTTAGGATCCATCATTATCCCCTGTTTTCTTTCTATGTATGCTAGGAATTCGATGTGACCTTGATGAAATAAACATTTTTCAATCTTGGCAGAGTGGTGGTTTTTGCCAAAGGTTGGACAATACTACCCTGATTTATCACACATGTTCTTCCATGAGTGGGGCGAAAACAAAGATATTATCTAGATAGACCCAGACTGACAGACCCATCATGTCAGAAAATATTTGATCCTTGAATCACTAAAAGGGAATTACACAATATTCAAAGTGTCCCAAAAGGGTCATAAAAGTGGTTTCCCACTCATCCCAGCTCTTTAGTCATAAATGCTGATAGGCCCTCCATATATCCAGTTTTGTCAGGCCCATAGATGCATGTAAGACTTTATGATGTTATATTATGTTATCTTATGTTATTTGGCATTTATATAGAGCCTTATATATAATTGGTGTGACCTCAAAGCGCTGGTAGGTTGAACGACGCCCTCAGGAACCATAGTTCAAGTCAGTAGAGAGAGAGAGTTTCGTATGGTGTGTGGGTGCACTGGATATGTCTGCAGCTGTGTGCTGGATCAATGGTACTGGCTACCTGTCCTTAAGAGTGATTTTGTTAAGTCTTCTATAATCGGTCAGGGTCTTAGTGTCCCCTGATTTCTGTAATGAAGAACAGGGGGCTGTTAACGGTGACGAAGAAGAAGTGATATAGCTTTGTTCCAAATAGTCGGCTAGGTAGTCCTGTAACACTGTGTTTTCATTCTCAGGTAATTAATACATCTGGCCATGTGGGATGGGTGATTCTTCAATGTGATTAATCTCACAATTGTATGGATGATTGGGTGACAAAGGTGTTTTTTTGGTTCTGCAAATACATTGAGAAAATCTCAGAAGTCCTGAGGAAGCACTTGACAGGAATTTACCATATTTCTGGGGATGTTATCTGTGGGTACTGGGTGAGTGGGTCCCATTTCTGTATTTTGTCAACAGCTTCTAGTGCACTTATCATAGCAAAATATAAGAGCGCATGTGGGCCAATTGATTAATGTGAGTTGACACGCAGGGGCATACCAATGCAATGAGTTACAATAGGATTCAGATTACATTGCAGGCAGGATTTCTCTATGCTGATTTATGGCCATGGTAAGAGGGCCCATATGTAAGATAATTGGACCAGATGCCAAAGGGGCATCCTTTTCCTGAGAAGCCATGGAAGTACTGCCTGTGGGTATATTCTTCATACTTAAGAATGACTGGACAACATAGTTCCCTGGGGCACTCCAATTAAGCAAGGCTGTCGTGTGAGTTTCCATTGTTCCACAGCTGTGTTGAATTTCCAATGGAAATAATGACATCAGAAGAAAAGATGGTGGCCCTCTCCTTTGCCAGCTCGAGCAAGAGTGGCAGCCACTTCATTGAGTTGGAGGCTTGCGCAATGTGTAAAATGCTGAATATGGTTTCTTATTTGCCTTCTTTGATGACTTGAAACATGCAGTGGAATTGGAAGTAAATCAGCGAGAAGGCATCAAAGGCGGGTATGGCATAAAGTAGGTACCGTTTCCATTACTCTAAGTCATTGGCATGACAACAGATTGTTGCAGACAATTCTTGTTACACAAATTGGACTAGCAGGGATTTATGACTTGTCCTCTTGTGGTAGATGGAATGGTTTTAGTTTTTTGTATTTATTATTATGTACATGTGTCATATGTGAGGTGATTTTTGTATCTCGTTATCATTTACTTGTGGGCGTTGTTTTTATAGAACTGTTTGAGATGTGTAATATGTTTAAATATGAATTTGTAATACAATTAAATCAGTTATTTTATGAACATACTCGTGGGTCCATTCTTTCAGGACCAAGCTATAGGGTTATAATAAGAATCAGTCGCCAGATTGAGTTGTAAACTGCATTTCCCTTTCTCTTCTTTTTTCATAGCAATTGAAAGGAGCATATCATATCACAAGCCCAGCATTAACGGGGCTTGCTTTCTGAAACAAGGGGGAACTCCCTTGCAGCTTTTCATTTACAGGCTAATCCACGTTGGAATACTGTTTCCTTGATTTCAAGGTCCGGCCTTCCAAATGGATTTAGTGCTGTGTTAGCAGAGGCTACACTGACCTCTCCCACTGAAGCTACACCCCAGGTTTTTTTTGGCGGTGCTCATAATTGCCAAAATGTCCAACGCCTTCTGCCAGTTCTGGTTTTGCATGCTGGGATGTCTGTCTATTTCCAATTGAATACATGGGCATACACGTCGCAGCACAGAATGTGTAAAACCACAGCTGATGGAAGACGTCATGCATGATACGGGTCCAATTGGCAGTTGGCAGCTGTGCATGCTAGCACCCCTAAACATACACACTTTAAGAACTCTTAAAACAGCTGCAGTTGCATAGCCCCACACTGCCGATGAGGGTGTACACACGTCCTTTCAATTTTCTTTTTTCTGTTCTTGATTCCCACTCCTTAAACAAGAGTTTTCCAGCAGCCCCCTATAAATTCATATTATCTCCTTTTTTTCACCTTTTACTTTCTCGTCCATCTTTTCATTGTAGTATGAATAGTGCTCTCTGCATAACCCTTCGTAGCTATATGTCAAATTTTAGGACAAGAAATTGCTTTGTAAGATGGTGTCAACCGGGGCGGGATTTGTGCAGGAACAAGACAGAGTTCCGCTCCGGCAAGAATTGTCTTGCCGTAGCGCAGCGGAGCTCCGTCTAGACCCGTGGCCCAGACTGCCCCATAGCCACTGGGCTGTTTGCTTTTTGCAAATAAATGTCCTGGAGTCTGCTTAGGCGCCGATGCTAAACTCTGAGAACTGGGCCAGTGGCCCTCATTACGACCCTGGCGGAAAGGGGTTTCCTGAGTACGAGTTCCCGTAGCGCCATGGTGATTTTTACGCCTGCTTTTTGCAGGCGGAAAAATCCATGGCGCTACGGGACTTGTTGTTAATTACGCCACCGTAATTTACGGTGGCGTAATTAACGCCTTCCCCACTCCCATTATACCCTATGGGGCAAAAATGGGAATGGGGAAGGGTAAATGGGGATTGGGGACTTACCGCCCCGCCAAGGTCGGAATGGGGCAGTAAGTCCGCCAACCACCAGGGCGGAGTTGGCAGCTTAGCGCCATGGACCATGGTGCAAATTGCACCATGGTTCTCCGCCAGGGTCGTAATGAGGGCACTGCCTAGCTGACCCATTCCAAACCAATGATTGGCTGTTTGCTAATCTTTATGATTTTGCTGAAGCTGAATAGCAGCTTCAGCTTCCAATAATACGGAGGAACAGAAGCAGCCAATAATTGTGTCTGGGGAAGTGAGCTGCTGGTGCCATACTTAACTTGATGCGATCCTCTTCTGCCCCAAAGCACTGTCGCCATCTTGTAGTGCTCAGCCCTGACGTGTCTTCCGTAGTTACTGCTACTTTAGGTAAGAAAATCTTGCCCTTATGTTTCAAGTTTTACCGGATGGTGATCGTAAGAATGATTTTCCTTTCTTCCCGCCGGTGCTCGCAAGGATTATTTTCCTTGTGAGCAACGACATCCGTTAAATGGATTTACAAAATATTATAAAGGCAGATGAGAAGTTAAACAGCTAAGCGCTAAACGCTTTCTTGTTTACCCTCTGATCTGCCTTTAGGTTGTTTTGTAAATGCCAGGGCTCGCAAGGATTATTTGAGATCAGATTAATGTTTCCTGTTTGGATATTTAATTGGTTTGCCATGGCACTGTATACTTTCCAGCACGTGAGTCATTATCAAACAAACAGCTGTTTTAAAGGTTTTCTCCAAGCTTTTGAAATAGAGAAAAGGTGTTGTAGAGATGGCACAGAGAGATACATTGTTCCTATATAACACAAAAAAGAAACACTTTACATAGATATCGCTCACCCCCCCGCCCCCAAACTAATTTCCATTTCCAGCACTGGTGGCAATTTATAAAAGGGGCGTGGATAGCGTCAATGACAATGCCTTGTGCAACAGATGGAGAAAGGGAATTGTTGTGGATTCCTTGACTGTATCACACAAATGTAACATGGGGAGGAACACTTTTCTGTGTGAAAGCACCTGCATTTAGGGATTACTGTTGAGTTTCAAATGTGGCCCAACAGGTGTAGCACTGATTCCCATACTGGTGCGTACACACTGCCTAGCAAGTTCAGTGTTAACCACCTGCCGGTGTTTGCAATCATCCCTCTTCTCTCTGTATGTCTCTGTGTGCATCCTGTGTTTGTTTCTCTTTCTTACTCGGTATTGCAAACATGGACATTCTGTGCTAATTGTGCATAATGAAACTCGCACATCTGTGCTTATCTGGCACAATGACATATAGCCCTGTCTTGAGAATTGGGCAGTAAGGAATCTTGACATTGGCCCTCATTACAACCCAGGCGTTAAGGGGTTAACGGCGCCGTAAGAGGTGGCGGCGCTGTTAAACCCTTACTGCCTGATTATGAGGTCCCTTTGCGGGTGGCACTTTAAAAAACCAACACACAAAGGGACCTTGGTGCTAAGTACGGTGCCGCAATTTGCGGCACCGTACTTAGCGCCTTCCCCATTCCCATTGAGTCCTATGGGGCAAAAATGGGAATGGTGAAGGGCCATGGCGGCATGGGGAATTACCACCCCGCCAACCTCGGAATGGGGCGGTAATTCCCCATTCCGCCATGGCAGAGTCGGTAAGTCACCGGCATGGACCATGGTGCTATTAGCACCATGGTCCAACGCCTGGGTCGTAATGAGGGCCATTGTGCGCTAACTGGACATAATGGCATCTACTGTGCTTGACGGGCATACAGGAATCTAGATACGCTGTGCTAACTGGACATAACGTAATGCTTCCTTCCTTTGTTAAGTGGACAATATGAAATCTGAATCTGATGTCCTAGCTGGGATTGATAGGCCTTATTGTGCTATCTGAGCATGAGGAATCCCAGGCCAGGACTGCTGTGCAAAGGAGGCACTGCTATAGCTGGGCCTAGTAGAATATGGCACTGCTGTACTAGGTGGTCATGATCATTCTTGCAGGTACTGTGCTAAATTGGAATAATGGAAACTAGCCCTACTGTCGTAACTGAATGCAATTCAACCCAGCACCATTATGCTAAATGGCATATCTTCAGCAATGGTGCGACTTCCTGCGCATTAGATAGCAATGATACACGAAACTGGGTTTTTAATAACATCTATTCAACACATTCATTAAGCTCACTGGCCATGGAGTTCAATAGGCCAAGTCCATGTCACCCTTATTCAAGGTATCCTTATTTTCATGTTCATGGACATGCCATGGCTATCCATATCTGCATGCATTATTCCCCATTGCTTTTTGTGACAAAATATGTAGGTACCTTGCCATGTGATGCCTATACATGGCCAACGCCTATACATCATATAAAACTATTGGCTCTGCCAGTGTTTGTTTTCTTTGTACGCTAGCAGTGGCCAACATGGCCCCCAATGCTCCCATAGCACAGGGCCAGGGAGTCCCCCCCCCCTATATTGTTTACCCGACCTTCTTGTGATCCTAGTTTCCCTGCCTTGTCTAGTGATTGTGAACACGTATGCGATCTGCTTTTTAGCTATCTTTTATATCTTTTATTGGACATTCAAGATAATGATCAATGCCAAATAATGTCGAAACTCACCTGTGACCCCCCCCTCCCCCCCGCTCAGTATCATTTGTTTTTAGGTCGCTCTACTGTAACTCGCACCTTGTTTCATATTAATGGTTTATCTCTTGCACGTTTGGAAGTAAGATGGAAATTACTCACGGCTCTGGTGTGTAAAGGGGGTCAGAACTGTGCCGCACATACTGGGTGCAATGGAAAACCCGGAACGCTAATCCTGCCAGGAAGTCTCTGGGAGACAGATATCCGGCAACAGGGCGGATGGTGAAGCCAGTGCGCTCTGAAAGAAAGGCCCAACCGTTAGTGATTACAATGCATTTCCTATTATTTTCATCTGTAAATACAGCCCGTAAAACATAGTAATCCTCCCAGTGAATTTGGTTCAAGTTTTAAGAAATTAGGTGAATCCATCGTTGCTTGTTTGGACGCAATGCTAGTACTAGGAGCACAAATCGACTCAATCAAGCATGGCCGTAGCAGAAGAGAACGGTTACCACAGAGCTTCAACTGTTTCTTCAACGTGGCTTGCCAGGAAGCGGGTCAGTCATTTTCGATGCCATTCCATGATTGGCTGACTGCCTCAGCTTTTTGTATCTTGCAATTCCTTTTTACCCAAGGATGACAAACGCTTCTGTCTTTGGCGTAAATCCTCCAAATCCATTTGATAATTATGTACGATAATTCCATCATGTTCAGGCCCTCAAAGAGACTTCCCACAACCGGGGTAAAATAAGAAAAGGCACCTGTCTTTGGTATAATTCCACAGAACCCATTCAATAATCATGTAACCCAGGGGCCAGGTCCTCAAAGAGGCATCCCGCACCCCAAGGTAAAATAAGAAAAGGCACCTGTCTTTGGTATAATTCCCCCAGAACCCATTCAATAATCATGTAAACCAGGGGCCAGGTCCTCAAAGAGGCATCCCGCACCCCAAGGTAAAATAAGAAAAGGCACCTGTCTGTGGTATAATTCCCCAGAAGCCATTCAATAATCATGTAACCCAGGGGCCAGGTCCTCAAAGAGGCATCCCGCACCCCAAGGTAAAATAAGAAAAGGCACCTGTCTTTGGTATAATTCCCCAGAACCCATTCAATAATCATGTAAACCAGGGGCCAGGTCCTCAAAGAGGCATCCCGCACCCCAAGGTAAAATAAGAAAAGGCACCTGTCTGTGGTATAATTCCCCAGAAGCCATTCAATAATCATGTAACCCAGGGGCCAGGTCCTCAAAGAGGCATCCCGCACCCCAAGGTAAAATAAGAAAAGGCACCTGTCTTTGGTATAATTCTCCAGAACCCATTCAATAATCATGTAACCCAGGGGCCAGGTCCTCAAAGAGGCATCCCGCACCCCAAGGTAAAATAAGAAAAGGCACCTGTCTTTGGTATAATTCCCCAGAACCCATTCAATAATCATGTAACCCATGGCCAAGGTCCTCAAAGAGACCTCCCGCACCCCAAGGTAAAATAAGAAAAGGCACCTGTCTTTGGTATAATTCCCCAGAACCCATTCAATAATCATGTAACCCAGGGGCCAGGTCCTCAAAGAGGCATCCCGCACCCCAAGGTAAAATAAGAAAAGGCACCTGTCTTTGGCATAATTCCTCATATAACACAAGGTCCAAGTCCTCAAAGAGACCTCCCGCACCCCAAGGTAAAATAAGAAAAGGCACCTGTCTTTGGTATAATTCCCCAGAACCCATTCAATAATCATGTAACCCATGGCCCAGGTCCTCAGAGAGACCTCCCGCACCCCAAGGTAAAATAAGAAAAGGCACCTGTCTTTGGTATAATTCGCCAGAACCCATTCAATAATCATGTAACCCAGGGGCCAGGTCCTCAAAGAGGCATCCTGCACCCCAAGGTAAAATAAGAAAAGGCACCTGTCTTTGGTATAATTCCCCAGAACCCATTCAATAATCATGTAACCCATGGCCCAGGTCCTCAAAGAGACCTCCCGCACCCCAAGGTAAAATAAGAAAAGGCACCTGTCTTTGGTATAATTTCCCAGAACCCATTCAATAATCATGTAACCCATGGCCCAGGTCCTCAAAGAGACCTCCCGCACCCCAAGGTAAAATAAGAAAAGGCACCTGTCTTTGGTATAATTCCCCAGAACCCATTCAATAATCATGTAACCCAGGGGCCAGGTCCTCAAAGAGACCTCCCGCACCCCAAGGTAAAATAAGAAAAGGCACCTGTCTTTGGTATAATTCCCCAGAACCCATTCAATAATCATGTAACCCAGGGGCCAGGTCCTCAAAGAGGCATCCCGCACCCCAAGGTAAAATAAGAAAAGGCACCTGTCTTTGGCATTATTCCCCAGAACCCATTCAATAATCATGTAACCCAGGGGCCAGGTCCTCAAAGAGGCATCCCGCACCCCAAGGTAAAATAAGAAAAGGCACCTGTCTTTGGCATAATTCCTCATATAACACAAGGTCCAAGTCCTCAAAGAGACCTCCTGCAGGCAGCTAGAGTTAGAATATGCAACCTATATCGTAATGCTAGTTGCGTAGCGCGGCCTTAGTCATTTGTCATTACATCATTGCATCTCTTCCACAGCCAGACCTCCAAATCAGCTGTCATTATTGGAAAATTGCATTTTCATGCTCCCTGCTTCCAGTTCACGCCAGCGCAGGCCCTCCTCTCCCAATGCACACATTCATTGGCGCTCTTACACATCCAACCAACACTACTTCATTGTTGCTGCTCTTCGTTACCCACGCTGCAGCCCATTCATCTTCCAAAATCGCAGTTTGCCCCTTCCAAACATGAAACTACTCTTGCCACCAAATTCTTTGCAAATATTCGAACTCCTGCAAATGCTCCAACCCTTCTATAAAGTTTGCAGAATCATAGATAGCTCATCTCCCCGATCATAATTGCCATATTTCCCGGTAACCCGGTCATTGCATCGACAGCGAAAACAGCGACAGCATATCATCTAAAAAAAAAGCATCTAAAAAAAAGCATCTAATGCATTTTTTAGATGGTAAAGGGTTTAGTTTAATAAAAATGGGTTTTAAAGGTTAAAAAAAAGGGGACTTGGGGGAGGGGGGTCGCCCCCATTAAAGAAATGTTTTAAAAAATGGAAGAAAATTCATTAGATGCTTTTTTTTAGATGGTATGGCATTAGATGCTTTGGCTTTCGATGGAATGACTATAAACCATATTTCCCTCATCTCCACACCTGATTTCACATCTGGGCCCCACCGCCTCAACATGTATGCATTTCTACTGTTGTTTCCAAGCTTTCTTTGCAAACCCAGCAGTGGCAAAAATTACAGACCATTCTTTTCGGATGTTCAGAAGCAGCAGAGCGCACTTGGCACTTCTTCCCCACATGTGAATGACGCTCTCCACTGCTCTCACAGTGCATGCACGCCTCCCTTTCTCTGCCCATATCTTGGCTCATGCACCTACCAATTTGCAAAGAAGAAGCCGGCCAAAGTGCAAGATTCTGGCAGTATCACCTGCAGATCATTTTCTTTGGCCTTGAAATACAGACAGTGAACCTGGCTTGAGGCCACTTTGGCCAAGAATCCTGCACAAGTGGGGACTATGTACCAGTTCCAAATTAGGTTCAAGGAAGATTTGGTTATCCCGCCAGGTGGTAACCACACCTCAATTGCCCCGTACAGGAAGTGCAAACTTGGCTAAGAGGAGTAAGGGCTGTTAAAACTGTGAACAAGCACTGTTTTGGATTTTAGTTACTGGAAGGTCCATTGCCCCATTGCCATCGCAAGGGGAATCCCCTTTATTGTGTGTTTTAAGGCAGTTCTATCTCTAGGACTTCTTCCCAAAGTCATATATGTTTGGATTTTGGATGATTCCTTTCTATGAAGGTTTGATCAAAGAAGTATGTCAATGTGGCCATGAACACGGTCATTGCTCTACCAGTCTTGGAGAGGAACACCATATGACAGCCAAAAGACCGGCCCACAACCTGGCCCTATTAAATGAGACGCAGTCAAAAGACGCCTTTCCAAACAAATAACCACCTCATTCTTATAAAGATTTAAAAGAAACAGAAATAGGGCACTGCTTCAGCACAGATTGGAATGCTCTCGGCATCGATCCATTCACATGTCCTCCCAAAGAAAATATCCCATGGATGTCCAGGTGGCTTTCCAAAAGGGGAAAAGGCAAAATAAGGCCATGCTCCAAATGTTAGCCTTTTAAAAAATTGGAATCGTGCTTCCTTCCAGAATGCCAACACCAATCCCCGTACTAGTACAATATTGGAAAATTGACATTATCTGGGGACCCAGAAATCCAGAAATTGTTTAACCGCCCCAATGCGATCAGGCCATAGGCCCCCCTCTTTCTAAGACACCATGCTCTATAGCAGGTCCAGGAAGGGAAATGCAGGGGCCTTGTACAAAAGAAATTCAACACTCTGCCTCAGGAGATGGGGATGGGGTCCTCTGCCACGCTACATGGATACGTAGATATAAAGGCAGAAGGAAATGCCAGCACCATCAAGTGCGTCCAAGTCCGCCCTTATTTATTTTATTTATTTATTGTGCACTTGTTAGGCGCCTTTACAACAGAATGGGGTTTCAAGGCGTCACAAGGTAAAGTGGGGAGGGAACAAGGGGAGTAAATTACAGTGGCAAACACAGTAAATATTCAGTCGTGGTCCTACTAGGCCTTGTGACATTCGGACGTGCAAGTGCAGTGAAGAGAAGTGCGGGAGGCAGGGAGGGAGCAAGGTATGGGCAAGTGCTGTTGAGAATCCGGGAGTGAAGTGCCATTGAGAGCCAACGGAGGATGCCACTGGCTAAGTGCTAGGGCGGAGGAATCCCAAGGCTGGGATGCACAGCCACAAGGTAGGGGTCCGCAAGGGCAGTGCAGGGTGGGTGGGTGCTGGTGTCGACTGGGTAAAGGGCCTGGAAACATGTGAGATTCATGATGACCAGCCCACCAGTCTCAGCGGCAATGGGGTGGTTAGCAGGGCAGGGGGAGAGGGAAAGAAGTAGGCGAAAGCAGAGTTTTGAGAAGTGTCCGGAATTTCAGGGGGTCCGGTTCAAGTCTGAGGAGAGCAGAGAGGCAGTTCCGAAGAGTGGCACCAGTCGAAGAGGGGGACCTTCCCCCGCACTCTCTGCTTTTGAATAGTAGAAAGTTGGAGTTAGAGGAGAGGAGGGCTTTGGCACGGAAGAATTTAGAGAAGGAAAGTTGGAGATAGCGTGGTCCCAGGCCCTAGAAAGCCTTGTGGATGATGCAGAGGGTCTTGAATTTGATCCTTGCGTCCACCGGGAGCCAGTGGAGGGGTTTTAGCGCTGGAGAGATATGGTCCTGGGCTTAAGGCCACGTATAAATCAGTCCTATTCTGGATTAGCTGAAAGGGGCGAAGGAAGGAAAGGAGGAGAATGAGGAAGAGGCTGTTGCAGTAGTACAGCCTAGAGAGGACCAGAGCTCTGGAGACATTGAGCTTCTGGGGAAACGTGAAGAAAGGGAGAATGCCTCTAAAGAGGTGAAGCTGGAAGTGGGCCTTTTTGCAAGATCCAGGATGTGATGGGTAAAGGAGAGAGCAGAGTCAAAGATGATCCCATGGTTTTTGGCCTCACAAGATGGTGAGGGTAGAGGGCCCAAGGAGGATGGCAAGAGGGTAGGAGGGAAACAGGGCACAGGTGTCCCAATGAGAAGGAGCTACATCTTACTGCCATTAAGGTAGAGATCGTTGGTTGAACACCGTGTTTGGAGGGCAGTGAGACAATCAGGGATGAGAGAGGAGGAAGAGGAGGTAGAAGAGGGAAGTTTGAAGGAATGCTGTGTGTCATCAACATTACACTGGAAATGAGAAGAGAAGGAAGGTGAGCAAGAGGGGAGAGATAGATATTGAAGCAATATAGTGATAGGCTAGAGCCCTGGGGGACGCCGCAGGTGGAGAGTGAGGTGGTGGAAGAGAATGGGCCCAGTTGCAGCTGGGAATGGCAGTTATTGAGCAAAGAGGTCAGCCAATCCGGTGCCCGGTCCGTGATGCTAAGGGTATCCCAGAGCCGTTTTATGAGGATAGAATGGTTGACAGTGTCATTGGCAGAGGAGAGATCAAGTAGAATGAGGACAGAAGGAGAGTTAGAGTCAAGATTTACGAGCATGTCTTCACAGGTGTGCAGGAGAGCAGTTTCCATGCCTCTTGATGCCCAGAATGCAGATTGATGGTCATGGAGGCATCCCGCAAGTTCAGTATGAAGGGTCATTTGTGGGAGGACCAACTTCTCAAAGAGTTTACCCAGGAAGGGGGTGGAGGAGATAGGACTGTAGTTAGCCGGGCAGGAAGGGTTAGTAGATGACTTTTTTAGGAGAGGGTTCACAAGGGAATGCTTGAGGGTTAGAGGTAAAGAGCCAGTAGTGAAGGAGTGGTTACAAAAGTCAGCGAGAGGCGGGGCAAGAGAAGGGATGTATCCTTAAAGGTTCTAGAGGAGCTGGGCAGCAACTGTTTGGATGAGATCTTCATGGAGCGGACCACTTTAGAGACCTCATCAGGTGGTATGTGAAGGAAGGAGGAGAGTGCAGGGGGTAGAGGGAGGGGAGCAAGGGAGGCAGGGGAGCTGCAGTGAGAGTGGAGATAAGGGTGGTGGAGAGTGAGGACAGGATGCCCTGAGTTTTAGATGCGAAGTGGGAGGCCAACATGGTGCAGAGAGCCTGGGAAGGAAGGAGAGAGGTGGAGATTGCAGTTGGATTGGCGAGTTCCTTGCAGATTTTGAAAAGTTCAGCCATGTTTCTAGTGGCTCCAGAGATGCATGCTTGGATGTGGGCCTTCTGCTTGCAGTGGATAGAGAAACGATATTGCCTTTGGAGCAGGCGACAGGCCAGTTTGTCAGAGGATGAGTCCAAAGTCTGCCACGCTGTTCGGCAACTCTGCTCTTACATTTCAGAGAGGCTAGATCAGAGTCAAACCATCCATTACACTTGGAGGCAGGCTTCAGGCAGATCCTCAAGACGGGGGAAAGGATGTCAAGGGTGTTAATGATGGAGAGGTGAAGGTTAACGAGGGCAAAGCCAGAGGGAGAGTCAGAAGCAGGGGTGGGACGAGGGATGAAAGTAGAGGCAAAAGCAGAAGCTGACACTCTTTCATCTGTTGAATGACAGCAAGGAGGCTGGCAGTGTGGGAGGCGGCTCAGACAGAGGGCCGAGGCGGCCCAAGTGGGAGAAGAGGAGAGGGTGGTCAGACCAGGAAAGGGGGTGGGTGACTGGGTTAGAGATAGAGATCAAGGAATCCAGAGTGTGTCTGGACCGGAAGGAATAGTATGAGAGAGGGAGTCACTGAGGTCAGGAACAGTAAAGTGGATGATTCAGGAGAGTCCAGGTGGATGTTCAAGTCACCAAGGAGGAGGAGTTTGGAAGTATAGGTCAAGATGGAAGAGATGAGTTGGGCCCATTCAGAAAAGAAGGAAGAGATAAGGACAGGGGGGCTGTAGATGGTAGCAAGGGTGAGTGAGAGAGTAGGGGAGACCCCAAGCCTACAGACAAGGCATTCAAAGGAGGAGTAGGATTGAGTAGGTATTATAGAGGCAGGGATTTACTATTAACCCTATTGTGCCTTCACCCTTGTCCCAACATTGGCTGCCATTTGGGACCATGCACAGTCTTATAATCACTGGTGCCACATTGTTACAAACTACAGATGTGCAATTGATAATGTTTTTGGTTTCTCAAGTTTAACATTAGAGGAGCACTCACATTTGTATTCGGTTTACTGTTAATCTTTCAAACTTTCATAAAAAAAGCAAACTTAAATCAGTGTTGTACCGTACCTTTTAGGAAGCGTGACACATCTTCCAGTTGAGGTAAGTTGTCTTCCCTATAACCACAATGTTTGGTAAGTAGAGGTAAGTTCTTCAGATACTCTCTGCAGGCATGGGTTGGATACAGTTTGTTGAGTTCTCGAAACACTGTCCCCCAGGTCTTAATCTCCTCCTCAGTAAATTCAATGCGAGGGATTAGCTCACCACTGCATGGGACAACAAGAATTAAATAATGAGTATTAGAATCACATTTACATTTACATTTTTGCTATTCCTAAATGTATACTTAGGTATACGAAAGTAGACATTACAGTATAGTAGAGTACACTCCATGGTTGTATGTTGAAATATTTTTTTTTATTATGTCTTTATGAATAGTGCCTTCCACTTTTGGCTATTTCTAGGTCGGCTAGAGAGAGGCTTAGTTCTCTCCCAGGGCTATTGCGGCAGTATGTACAGGGTTATTGGTGTCATATCACTAATTCTAAATGTTGTGAAAGATAGAGTGTCTATGTATCTAGTATTCACTGATGACTGTCCAGCTACTACTCAACGGTCTCCACTCTACCCTTTGGGGATCACCCTATGTGAAAATATAACATGATTTCTGGGTAGAAAACAATGGTGTCTAATCCAAGCATGGCCTCATGGGTATGCAAATGAGACCTGTTTGATTTTTGAAACATGTATGATAGGCGCTGGTCAGAGAGCATAAAAGGCAGATATGACGGCAGACCAACATGGAACCTTGGCAATGTGGGAGACATTTTGAAGTAGACCTTTTGGGGATCCTCTTCAAACGCAGATCTACAATGATAAACATTAGCAAAGCTAATAGGTCTGACTTAGCAAATGTATAGGGGAGCCTTTTTCGTCCTCTGGGAGCTTTGTATAGATTCTTACCTTCTACATATACAAAGCCTGAAGTTTTGACTTTGCCAGTGCTTGTCTTTTAAGTCTGGCCATGTGTTTTATGCATTGTTTTTTTAAAAAGGAGTCTTCAGAGGGGCTTATGGTGGGGGCTGTTTTTCTTGTGCTCAATTCACGTTCCGTATCAGCATTTCTGGCCATGTCTTTTATGTGTGAATCATGTCCTAATTGACCTGACCAGTTGAGGGGGCCACACCCCGTGCTCCTTTCCTTTCACCCTCTTATCCTCCACCTTTTCTTTGATTTGATTTTTTCTTTTAACCGTATCTTCTTTGATCTCCGCAATGTCTACTTTTTTGTTGGAAAGCATATTCCAGCAAGTGTTTGTGCAGAGTGGTGTTCTTGAGAAGTTGTTTACAGGTTTCCCACTCCATATGGATATTTCTTATTAGCCTAGGGACTGTGTAACATATATTAGCAACCAAGCAAGTGGCCTTTACCCAAAATACTGTCGGCTCTTGGATTACGATATCTGACATATTCCTGCCACCAAACAGGGCCCTAACCTTACCTACACGCTATATCTTGAACATGTAGTACCACTATCTGCGAACTCTCTTGGTAATGGAAGTGATAACTCAGGATGTACCTTTTCTGTGCATCATTAGGCACATAGTTCATACTGACTTGAGAGTTGTCCTGCAAATGATTCTTCAGCGCGTCAGGCATAGATGGAATGGCCTATCCGATGGGAACTCTGGAAAGAGCCCAGCACAACGTATCACAGTCACAGGCTAGACAACTAGAAATGCCACTGTTTTGGCAAGAAACAGAGAGATGCCAGAGATATCCATGCCTGAGCACCAATGAGGTGAACAACCGTGTCTTGTTTAAAAAAGCTTAGACATGTCTGTTACCATTCAGACTGCAAAGGATATCTGCAGAACATGCATGAAACATGCCTAAGACAACATTGCAGGAATGTAAATTGTGAGAGTAAGAAAGACAGTCTAGACCTGCATGTAGGGGTGTTGTTGCAAACTACAGAAGCACATGCTTATTATATAGGGTTTGACACTCCTTTGTTTTCTTAGCTTTGCATAAAACAGTTATTATTATTATTATTATTATTATTGTTGTTTTATTTCTTGCTTCGTGACACATGCCCTTAGGCTTCAGGGTGCACCTAGTTAACCTAGTTTCAGATTAAACAAGTACGTTTTAACTGCCCCCTTAAAAGCTGACAGAGAGTCGGAGGCTCTCATGGTTAATGGAAGCGCATTCTCTGAGGATCTGTACAGGGATGCTGACACCCCTAAATGTAGCCAGTCTGAACCGAGGTTGTTTACATTTAGGGTTATCTTTGGATCGGAGATGTCAAGAGGGATGATGGACAATCAACTGCTCAGAAAGATATGAGGCGGTAATGGAGGCCCAGCACTTACAGGATAGTGCTGAGATTTTATGAGAGATCCTCTGCTTGACAGGCAACCAGTGCAGTGCCCTTTTAGAATCAGCAATATGCTCCTGTTTGCATGGACCAAAAACTGCTCGCACTGGCCTGTTCTGGGTACTCTGAAGTCTTACACTTCTTAATGGGCCCGATAGCACATACATTACGCCAATAGCCAATTAGGCAACTCAAAAATTACTGTTCCATCAAAGGGCGGTAACAAGCCGTAGCAGAATTAATTTATTTTGGAGGTACCCCACCAGCCCCGCATGTACACAGCAGCACATGTCACACAAACCAAAGAATGTGTCAAATGTTCTGCTGCTTGAATTCTACAGATTCAGACACTTGTGTGTGAAAGAGCTGGACGACCACTGAATAGAAGTATTGCATTTTCTGTACGTCTGCTCCTCAGCATCTCTTCGTGGTCTCCAGTTGAAGAAGGAGTGATGTTTTGAACCAGGCAGCCCCATTGTTCAAGACAGTGGAAGGATGCATGCAGCAGCCAGCAGACAGGATTGGGCTCTAACCGTCTATCGGGTAAGCCCTTCTCTAAGTTGACTAAAGAGGCCCGCAGCCTTACATCACTCTATTGAAATATGAGATTGTGTGACACAATTTGGACTTAGACCTGCCTTAAAAATAATCAGGAATTCAAAAGAGCACAGACGATGCATATTTTCGAATGGCTCAATTCTGAGAAATGAGCAGGTCACTGAATTCACAAAGGTGACCTGTGCATCTCCCAGGGGGCGTGCTCCAGCACGAATGATGAGCTGTCCAACCACCTTGAAGACATTGGTGTCTTCTGCCTGTGGCACACACTCATTTATTACAGGCTCCCAACACCTGCATGGGTGCGGTGGAGCCCATTTACCCATAATGAGTACTTAAAGGCCATTCATGTTCTCTGGAGGAAGAACCACTGTTAAGTTCTTAGGGTGAGAACCGTCCAGGGACCTGGGGAAATCATTGGCCTATCAAGACGGGTGGAATTGCTTAGAGAAGAGTTTGATTTCTTAAAATATAATACATTTCACATCCTGGTATCCCGCTTGATTTGGTCGAGCTGGAAAAACCATAGATGGGCTGTGCTGGAGAGAGTGTGGAAATGAGGATTCTTTTATACACATGCTGTTGGAGATTTCCTAAAATAACTGTTTTATGTTTGGGTGTCTTGCAGAGTTGGGTTTAGCTTTTGATGGGGAAGGTTGACAATCACCAAATTAAATGGAGGGCAATGGCTCTTGCAATGGGCAGAAGGATACTACTGCATGATTGGAAGCACATCTCTAGAGATATGCTGAAGAAATGGCATGACCTGATGATAATAATCACATCTTTTGAACAACTCCTAAATAGAGATACTGGCCACTGTGGGAGGAGGGTAGGCCAAAGATGTGGGCTGCACTTTTGGAGGTATAGTGTTAATTTGACGATAATTATTTTTTGTTTAACATCATGTTTTCTTGTGTGCCTTCAGCATTTATGATCTGGGAGTATGATGCATTGTTTTTGAACAGGAAAATGACGGGAGATTTGAATAAGGGGGGAATGTTTGACTGTCATTGCAGTTGATGTTTGAAGAGTTGGAAATGAAAATAAAGATTCTGAAAAAAAGGACCCCTTATATTCCTGACTGAGAGATAGAAATGCAAGTGGGCATTAGCAGTTCATACTTCGGCTTTTCTTTGCCCCGTTTAAAAAAATAAAATGTCTACAGCAGTGCAAAAGGGTATCCAGTGACTTTACTGAGGATTTTTTATTCAAGGCATTTTTTACCAAATAATATGGTGGGGAAGTGGTTAAAACAGGTGCGGTGGGAGTTGGAGGGTTAAAAACATGGGGAAACAGGTGACTTGGGGGTGGGGGTGTGTGCCCCCCAAATAAAAAGAATTTTAAAAAATTGGTATTTTCTGGGTAAAATGTTTTGGTAAAAAGTGACTTCAATAAAATATCTTCAGTACAATCACATAGAACTTGCAAAAGGATGACCTTCCTATGCATCATGCAATCTCTAGTGCCTGTCTCTAGTGCCTGTCTGTGAAACAACTGTGCTCTTCCAGTCATTTAAAAGTCCCTCCTTTTTGTGAATCAGGATACACTTGTATTCAAATCTTTATATTAGAGTTATAAAAACACAGGCCAACTTGACATTTGCTGAAGTTTTAATAATGAAGAGTGGCGTTGTATGTGTTTGATTGTATCTTCGTTTGGGGGCAATGTTAACTACATGAGTATATATGACATATAACTCTGCACCGTCCCATATGTATGCAAACAGTGAACTGGGATGAGGAAGGAAGTCCCCAGATAGTCAAGACACCCTATTGCCTTAGAGAGTAGGGTTTAAGGGGTTCCCCTTCTGGAATTACAGCCAAAGCCTTTGCAAGCAGTTGCAGAAAGGCACAGCTATGGACAGGTCTACTCCTAGGTTCAATTCTGCCAATCCTCGCAACCACCAAACTAAGCAACGTTAAAGATTCGGAAGGTGAAGCCAATTCCTGCCCCCTAAGACTATCAACCAATAGGTTATCTCAGATCTTTTTTGATTACACCACCACTGAATGCAATGAAACTGGAAGCGATGTCCATCTAAAACAAATCCTCACAAAGGTCGAGTGTGCTTTACCTGCTCTCACATGGATGACCACGAATCTGGTTACAGACCCCAGTAGATCCAACTAATAGTCCAGCGAAGAGGACATCCCTTGGGCACGTTCCATCTGGCATTCACTTAAATTAGATTGCTTTTCAGTTTAAAATCCTAGCTGAACCCCCTTTTTTATGAAGGACTGTATTTAATTGTGGTAAAGTTATATGTAAAGAATTATTGCTCAGCAGCTGAATGAGAAAGGAGTTGTGTGCCCCTGGAATCAGTACTGAAGTTCAGATAGGTTGAATGTATGCAGATACTGTTTTTCTTTGCTAAAGAGTCAATAAACCGCTGCATGAGTAAAACCTGGTTGTGGATCAAAGTTATATTTGACATTATCATAATGAATACTCTTTTGCTGAGGTAAGGCTACATTTAGACACCATGACTTAACCAAAAGACTTGGCTAAAACCATATTAACTCCCATCCAAAAACATGTTAACCTATGTCACCTATGTCATCAAAGAAGGACTAGCTGGAGTCCTGCCTAGCCACTCCATTGTGATCCTGCAGAATCTGCTGGCACCGTCAGCCATTTTGGATGCTGTGGGAACTCCTATGACCCGCCACCTTCCAGTCTGCTTTCCTCCTCACCTGGGTTTATGACTAAGGCACTGCATCTCAGCGGGTGCCTGAAAGCCACATAGTGAGGAGAACACTCTCCCTCAGACCAGGTTGTTGGTGATCAATATGCCTAAATGATATCACTAAGTATAATTTTTCAGCCATTCGAGGAAGTGTATTGAATAAGTTGTTTACATGTACACGCTGCCTCGGCAGTGATTATTTTAGGGAAATTGATTGATTGCACTATGTGATGAATCAGCAATGATTCCCCCAGAAAACCTGGCCTGGGACCCTTCTCATGTGGGCCGGGAAAGGCAGACGCTTTCTGATCCCGACCCTGGGGATGGTGTACGGTGGGAGGAGAACATGAAGGGGTAAGCAAGTCAGGAGGAATGGGAAACCTCTTTGTTCAACTTTCCCCAAAGCCCCACTCTTCTAATGGCTTTTTGTAAAACAACAGAAACTCAAAAACCTATAATTTCCTAAGTACTGGGACGAAGAATAGGGCTAAAAAGGTACAATGTTGCAGGAGTGGTCAGATCATTAATGCTGATGACCCACACCTGAGGGAGACAGAGAGGCTTAAAAGGCCCCCTCAGGTACAGACCATAGAGAATGAGAAGAGCAGAGGAAGCCAGAAGCAGAAGCAGTGTGGTTCGTGCAGGCAGCCCTGGCAGAAGCTGGAGGAGAAAGAAGACGCCGGGACCACTGTTTGGCAGATATCAGCTGCTGGTCCTGAGAGGGTCTGTGTCTCCTGAAGCCTGAAGTGCAGAGGTCACGCAGCGGGAAAGTGTGCAAGAAGGAAGCTTGCTCTCTGGAGACCTCTTATGCAGAGGCTGCTCAGGGGCAAGCAAAACAGAGAAAAGATTTCCTTCCATTGAGGATGTCTCCAGTGGGTGGCCTGCACCCGACGGCCTCAAGGCTGTCTCCGGTGGCTGGTGTAGGTGGACTAACAGCAGCAGTTCGCCAGGTCACGAGGAGCCACAGAAGCAGAAGTGCAGCGAGGGGGATTGAGGCGCACGTTTTACCCAGTGAGTTCACAAGCTGTTAGATACTCCGTAGCAATCCATACCTGCTTGCCTGTCCAAAACAGGCATCTGGCAAGTGAGCAATGCTCGCATATAAATGAAAGTAGTTCAGAAAGCAATTTTTAATACTTAACTATTGAAGAGAATCAGCAGCAGCACTCGCCTATAAGTGAAAGTGGTTCCTACAGTAATTTTGAATACCTAACTAGTGAAAAGCAGCTAAAGCCTATTGTAAAAAAAGCCAAATGACTGCAACCTTAAAAGTGTCTGTGCAAAGTCCAGCAACCAAGTGGGAGACATTGTTAAGGGGTAAGACCTACGAGCATTGACCACGCCACGAGAGACTAAAACTAAGGCGAATACAATCCAGCCAATATTGCCAACAGCTGAAGGGGCTAATGAAAGGTTCATAAGCTGTGAAAATGTTTGGCCATACTTTGTACAATATATGGTACAAGCTGGTATAAACTCACATTGCCAAAAACAAGGGAGAAGTAAAGACCATATCCCTGTCAGTGTTTGGTTACTTGTGTAGTGGGAAACAAGAGTGGCAAGAAGGCTCCGCTTCTGGAAAAGGATATGCAGAAGGAGAGGAGCAATATTTACAGAAGAGTATTAAAGTGCACCAATGTGAATATTATTTTACCTGAAGAGTTGTTGAAAGGTTTGAAGCTGCATTTTGTTGAATATTATAAAGCTGTTGTGAACCTCTTGTCGGTTGAACTTAACCACAAAAGCATGTGTTGTAATGAAATGCTGTTTGGGTAGGGGAGTATACCCGGATGGCAAACCTTTGGAGGAGTAGGCCTGCCATGGGAGTAAACCAGGTGTGAACTGAGGTTGTGGGCCTGGCATGGAAGTAGACCAGATGGATGTTTCTACAAAGTTGCTAAAGGAAGAGCTGAACAGAGCTGTTACAAATAAGTTATATTTCTTTGGGATTTTTCCGTTGTGACAAATCATCCTGACCAATGCAACTATTGTTGCTATTGATGAACTGAGAACCTGTTCAAGGAAGAGGTAGGGCCTTCTATTTTCTGTGCTGCAACTTTCTGTTGACAAGTTGAAGTTGCACAGAACTGTGTTGGAACTTTTGTTGCAAACCTGGATTTCCTTGTTTTCTTTTCTTGAACTGTGAAGCAAAACCCTGTTTAAACCTGGGGAAGGGGAATTCACCCAGGTTATAAAGAGAGACTGTGGTTACATTATGAAATCAATCATTATTGTTTTGAACGGCCATGTATTTCCTTATTTATTTAATGAATACAATACCCCAACCAGAATCAAGGACAAACTGGAATCCAATACCCTCTACATGCCCTACATCACCAAAGACTGGAACAACAGATGGGTACCAACACAATTCACCAGCCGGAACAAACCAACCAACCCTGCCATCACCCTTTCCAGTCTCCTCGACAAAGAGACAGACCGGCAACTAACTCAACTTCCAAACAGGCACAACCAGGAGAGAATCACCCACAACGTAAACCCAAAACACACTGAACCGAACCAACAATACAAACAACAACTTGAAAGGAAAATCAAACAAACTACATTGCAGCCTTCTCAACGTTAGATCCATGGCAAAACACTCAATAGAACTATGACATGCTCTTTCTTACAGAAACCTGTTTATTGGACAACTACAAAGCCATCGCAAATGAAGCCATACCAGACCAAAGAGGAGGCGGAATTGCAATCATACACAAAGAACACATTCGAGCATCTGAACTCATCACAACCGACGTAGAAGACTGTGAATCCCTCCTCATCAGATAGAACTCAATGACCAAATCAACATAGTATTCCTCCTGATCTACAGACCACAATTTTACAACCGAAACTTTGCAACAAAATTAGTGGACGCGGCTGCCACATTAGCAACCTACCATGACAACTTAGTCATACTTGGAGACTTTGACTGGTTCGAAAAAGAAAATGAAACCACAGTAAACTCACTCTGTCCACTCCTGGAAACTTTGCACTTCAAGCAAATAGTAAATGGATCCACCCACAACACCGGACACACCCTGAATGCAATTTTCTGCTGAGAAGGACTTTGTGCATTTGCCCCACCTACTATGAAGTGACCACTACTAGATTCCATTCTGCATCACATCCAGAACCTGCCTTCTAGACGGAAACGAAATTCTCCATGCCAGCAAGAAGAGAAACTGGAAGAATCTAGTCCTAGAGGCTCTAACAAAACTTCTAGACTCGACCCTTCCAAGCAAAACAGAACCCATCGCAAAAACAATAGACACAACAGAAAAAACACTGAAGGATCACCAAGGCACTAGACCAGCTAGCACCAGCAAAACAATTCAAAGCAACACCAAAAGAACAGTCACCAAAATGGTTCACAGCAGAACTGAAAGATCTTCATAAAGAACAACTTCAAAATGGAAAGCAAATGGAGAGAACAATACAACTGACGAGACAAAATTAAATACCAAAGATAATTCTTCAAAATCATCAAAGAGATAAAAAAAAACCTCATCCTACAAGAATTCCACCATCCCAACACGAGCACTTTGTGATAACATGCCCAACCAGCTGAGATAAAAAATAGATACAATCCAGGAGACCATCAACACAGCCCGGGCAACTACAACCACAACAGCCAGACCAAGGACACCAGGTGAAATGCAGATTACAGCAAAACTCACCTGCCTAGAAGCAATCACAGAAGAAACCTTTGCTACACTGATCAAGGGCACCAACCGTACAGGATCTCCAAGGGATCCCCGCCCCCCTGACATCTTCAAAGGAATCCTCAACCACAGAACACTGGCAAATCACTTCCGGATCCTAATGAATCTATCACTCAAAAGAGGAATAGGACCGTCCGCCTTCAAATCAGCATACATCAAACCACAGATAAAAAAGGAATCAGAAAGCGAAGAAGACCAGAGCAACAACAGACCTATATCCAACATGCCCTATCCAGCAAAGATCCTGGAGAACCATTTATGCAATATCTTACTTAAATACGTCGAAACAAACGGAATACTCGACTGGTCACAAGTTGGTTTCAGACCAATAAGAGGAACAGAATCAGCACTCCTATCAATATAGAACGACCTGATAATAAACACACACAACAACACCCAATCGGCCCTCATACTGCTGGACATATCAGCGGCATTTAACAGATTTAGCCACACAACACTAATAAAAAGATTGATGGAATGTAGCATACAGGAATCCGCACTAAAATGGCTTACCTCATTCCTAACGAACCGAAAGAACTTACCTACCACGTTCACCTCAAACACCAAAAATATATCCTCCAGAGTCCCTGAGGGATCTAGCCTATCTCCTCTGCTTTTCAACATCTACATGTGTCCATTGATGAAAATCATTTGAACCCACCGCCTACAACTACGCAGATGACACACAACTGATTGTGAAAACAAAGAGAACCCAGGAACAAAATAACTTCCTCAACAACTGACTCACAGACATCTACAATTTAATGAAAATGAACAACCTTAAACTGAACTGGGCCAAAATGGAAATAATACTCTCACCCGCAGGATTCGACAGAAGGAACCCGCAACTGGACTGGCGGGCTGGCATGGGAACACAACCAGAGACTACCAATGTAGTAAAGAACCTAGGAATACTAATGGATAACGGACTATGCCTGGAACCGCACGTCAATGCAATCACCAAAAAATTCTTCTTCCTCCTAAGTCTACTCAGAGGATTAATCCCCGATCTCTCCTTCCCTCATAGAACTCTCACAATCATATCCCTGATACTCACAAGAATTGACTACGTAAACTGCCTCTACCTAGGAATGACAGAAAGACTCACAAGAAACGCCAAAGAGTGCAAAATACAGCAGCCAGGATCCTATTAGGACGGAACAGAAGAGACCACATCATGCCAGCACTGAAAAGCCTACACTGGTTACCAGAAAAAAAGCACATCAAATTCAAAACACTCTGCATCACCCGCAAAGCCTTGCAAAGACAAGGATCTTAAT
This sequence comes from Ambystoma mexicanum, assembly GCF_040938575.1. Taxonomy (NCBI): domain Eukaryota; kingdom Metazoa; phylum Chordata; class Amphibia; order Caudata; family Ambystomatidae; genus Ambystoma; species Ambystoma mexicanum. Next base: position 838,585,505 of record NC_090934.1, on the reverse strand, counting down.
TCCTCCAAGACAAGATTAGCCAGTACCGCTCAAGAAGGGACCAAAGATCCAGCAACGACCTACAAATAGAGGCAAAACATTACGAAAAAAGGAAATTTGGCAGAACAGCATTCTCAGATCTAATTGCTAACCTCTGGAACACTATGACCAAAGAAAGTAGAACCACAGAAGAACACATCACCTTCAGGAATTGACTCAAAACCTGGTTATTCAACAGACAATGACAGCTGCAAAGGGAAACCGGCAGCACTAACATCACAGATAAACAATCTAGAGAGGAGCCGAGATGGGCCGATGAGACACAACCAGGAACCTGGGTAGATTACAATCAGGCGGCAGCCAAAGAATCACACCAGAACCTCCAACAAACCAACAGAATTATTAACCCACATCCTCTTCCTGCTCCTTCGACATAACCAACGTCACTACTCCAGACCTTGGGCTTGTCACACTTCACATAAACAAAACAGGAATCAATTCTATATTCACACCCACTGTCTCTGAGATGCTGGAAGCACACCTAGAGTCAACCACCCCACATAACCCACACAATCGTCATCAACGCATGTACATACCAAGATAGTCTTACAGCTAGGACCACCTGCGACTCTGGATCCCTTATGGGCACAATCTAACCAGTGCGAACAACCACAACCCACCCAACACTACAAACACTAGAACACACCCGAGACACTGAGTCTTACCCATACGGTTACAATGCACGTGGCCTCGTCACCAACTCCCACATGCAAAACAACACTCACAGACACCAGTTCCTCCTGCTTCTGAACCTATCCTCTCATTCTGAACCTATCCTTTCACTAACCTCCCCACTCCCCTTTCTTCCAGAGCCATGCAAGCACCTGGAGACTGCCCCAGTGTGGTAGCAGTGCGCGGTATAAATCAATATAACATAACGTAAGTGTGAGGGAGAGATATCCTTTGTTAGAATATTTCCTTTAGTTTATTTTAGGCAGGGAAATCCTCGTCTGGGTAGGGATGGGGAGGCGTTCATCCACTGTGGCAAGAAACCTTCACAAGGTTGTTCACCTCGTTTCTGACCCCTCACAGCTATTTCAGCATTACTTGATGTTCTCTAATGATAGCGGAACAGATGTCTTTATCTATCCTTCAACCTTTGGCTCTCCAGATCATTTGAACTACTACTTCCATTAGCCCTAGCCAGCTTTGTATGTGGTGATGGATCATGAGAGTCAAGTCCAAAACATCTGGAGAGCATGTTGCATACCCTTGCCTTATAGGAACACGGTCCAGACCGCAATCCATTTCTGCTCGCTATCTCAGGGCCACCAAGAAGAACCAGGAGAGACACATTAACTCTTCAAGTAAGTTTGGATTATCTTAAACCAAAACGCCCCTAGAAGGCACCACATATTTACTATTTCCGGCTCCTCAGTGGGACCATCATCCAGGGACATAATTTCACCAAAATGCCAATGGTAGCGGAAATTGACATCACACACCCAATGACATCACATGATGTGGTGGCATATGACCTTTGACCTCGAAGCCATCACATGACATTTAACCTCACTGTTAGCATCTAAAGTGACGGTCAGGTATAAAAACACACAAATACATTTAATGAAATACCAAACAGGAACAGACATAGTACTTTTTTAGATTCCAACCACATTTTAAGACGAGCTGCCTTAATGATCCGTTTCACCTTTTAGAGTTTTAATAAGCAATTTCACCGGCCATACCGACCTTCCTTTGTCACAGGCATTTAAGCACTCAAGACGTTACAATTTACTCAGACCCAGGATTAGCTTTTGGGATCAAGTCCCATTGTCACATTGAAAGTCAACTGCTATTAATGGCACTACTCCCTGACATAGTGGCAGCAATGCTTCACTTCTTTGGCGGCATGCAGCATTGCGTGCTGACGGCACAGGGCTAAGCTACTCAGCCTCTTTTACATTCCTAATGTCTAGGGGTACCCGGAGGGTGGAAGAGAAAATGCCTATTCAATGCTCTGACATTACACAAATATATTATAATTTTCATTGTCAAAAGGCATAACGCTTTACAAGTGAAATACAGCCTTTTAAACTGTATGGTGTGTACAATGACTGCCAATCAAAGCCATACAGCACAAAGAAGTAATTGCGCCAGATACACATGCACGTGTGCACACTTTTTGTTAACACTTTGTGCCTCATTGTGCCAAACTGAATGACAGTTCCTGCCATTGGTAATGGTAATTCATTGCATGAATGTGTCCCATTCGGAGGGCCCATAGGACCTCATTTGGTAGTGGGGTTATTACTGCATGTGGTAGTACCGGTTCCATGTGTTAATATCCCTGCAAAAATATCGCCATACAAAAATATTTGCGGCGATATTAAGCTATGGAACCTGCGGGGGACACCCCCACACCCGCCATATTATCTAAAAGGGAGCAGGGGACACCCCGCAACTCCCAGTCCTATTTAGCCCATAAATGATCCCCAGCAATAATATCGCCTATGGCCTTACCCCACGACCATATATATGGCGATATTATTGGTGGGGATAATATTACCTGATACCGTAGTACCACCTGCACCAATACTGCCATTTTCAGTGGAAGTATGTCCTGCAGTCACAAGCAGGCAGTCTTCTTGCTTGGGGGTCACAAGACCCATTTTCAGGCTAAGTGCTAAAACAGTATTGCGAAGGACTAAGGGTTTTACTGCTACCACTATACTCAAAATGATGCCCTTTGTGCAGAATTGTATGAAATACCACCTCATATCTTTGTCTCACTAACCAGAGGACCCTGTCTCCTTTATGGTGTATTACACTAAGCCTGACATTATTTATTACATGCGTGACAGACTGACCTACACTAACACGATGAGTAGCGAAGTGTTTTGTCACCTTAATTTTCCAAACTCGTCTTCTTTGTATCTGACACGCGATTATGGCATGGAAAGTGAATACATGGCAAATACATTTTTATCATGGGAAGAAAAATGCCAATCTACAGACAAAGGGAAAATTAGATTGTATGAATTTAGAAAAGGTAAATCTCAAATGAGCCAATGAAAGAAAAACACCAGCTAACAGTGCGTCAGTATCAACGCGCTCCCCCCACCCCGCGCGCTGCACCGCCGCCCCAGGGAATAAAATACTTCAAAGAGCGCCCAGGTGTTTGCTGAACTCATCTCTTGATCCGTGAGGCGATAGAACAGCTTTCGCAATGGAACATCGCACTGTGGCGCCATTCAGGTCATAGCCCATTTTACTTTTTTTTTAGATAATGGTGAATAATGCATAACAAAGTGAGAAGGCTTAGCTGCTCTTCGATGTAAATGAAAAAGGTTGCGTCCCATTAACAGCTTGTAATATCTCAAGAGTCCTGGCTCTGATATCTTAGTCATAGATTCCTATAAGGAGGTGACGACAACATGGCCATTTAATTTATAATGATCGCTTCTAATTGCACTAAGCAAAACGTGTGTATGTAGTCCTAGTTTGTGCCAAGATTTGCACTGCCACAATCTAGGTGCATTACAAACTATTAAAAAAAGCAAACATATTTATGCCCAGATTCTCCAATTGCAGAGTCAAGGCAATTATTCAGGCGGCACTGTCTCGTGCAAACGTGCACCAACCCACTGAGCAAGCACAAGTTCTAGTTCATTCAGATTGCACAAGCGACGCTCGGATACCAACACCTCCCCAATCCAGCAGATTTAACATAATCAAGGCTGGCTGCGCCTGGATTCTCTTATTTGTGTGTGCAGTGTCATTTAGAGTGAGATGACTGGGTACCCACAGCGAGGAGGGCACTTTTATTCTAGAAGGCCTCAGACACGGGGGACTCATTATGCAAAACCAGAGTGATTGTGCTCTGCTCTCACATATCCTGGTATTCCCGGGATAGCGCAAATACCTCTATCCCTTGGTCTCGAGGCTGCCACCTCAAAGCTGTACTCACCATGATTCTTTTATTTTTGCCGGACACAGAATCTAACTTCTTATTCCCAATGAAAATCTATTCTGAATGTAAACACCACTTCGTTCCTTGGCTTTGTGTACAGCTCTAGAAGCTTTGCCCTCAGGTGGCTCTTTGAATGGCACTGTCAGCACAGCCAGGCTGGGCAGATAACTCTTCTGGGCGCCACTTTATTCGGCAGGTCCTTCTTCTTACATGTTCCTTTTGAGGTATTAGGTCTGGGGTGTGGCACTCTGGCGTGTTCTGTCTTTTGGTCGGTGTATGTGGAGGTTGGCCTCCTTTTGAGGGCAGTAAATGGTTTGGAAAAGGTCATGGGCTGGGAAGGAATTGGAAAGAGGCGAGAGGAGGGGTCTGTTGCTGTACCCTAAACCGTCTGGTGAATTCATGTGTTGGCTTGGGAATATCACTGTTCTGAGGACAGATGCAGAATGCGGCCTTCATATAATGGTGTGGCAGATGTGTTCATTACTATCATCGAGCCTTGATGGATTGTGGCTCTTAAATTATACATTCTGCACGAGGCCATATACTTCTTGAGCCCAGAAAATGGACTGACATGGAAGAATGTTTGTTACATGGGAAACCGCTTTGTTCCTTTGCTGTTTGTAACCTCTATGAGAATATAACTCTAAGGTGGAGACTTGGAGGCAACCTTGTGAAGAGACACCTTGCAAGAGCAGCCAAATAAATAAAAGGGATTCTTATCTTGTATCCCCATACTTTCCCATGGGAAAGCTACCTAATAAATGTTGACAGCAAGACTACACACTGTTTAATAAGGGTTAAAAGAAATGAAAAGACTTAAACAACTTTTTTTGGCCAGGTCTAGCCAGGGAAAACGCAGGGGTTGCAGCTGAAACAGCAGGGGTCACAGCTGCGACCCCTAGTGACCCCCAAATTATGTCCCTGCCATTACCCCTTGCAAGGGGCCCTTGCAGGTTCAAATTCTAGAAATAAAACAAATAGTAAAAATAGATGCTAAAATACATGTGATACAGTTAACCCTCAATAACACTGACTGCAATACGTTTTTAAGGCTTTCAACCACTTAATTCTAACCCACTTCTCTGCCTCCCAGGCATATTCATTCTATTGTTTTTGTTAGATCTATAGAATAGGAAATCATAAGAAACCTCACCCGCAATAGGACCAAATGGTGTCGAACAGACATTTTCTGCAACAGAGTACTGCATACTTGCCAGTACAGAATTGTGGTTTTGGACGCCATTGGCTATGATGGTCGTAAGGACTTGCCTAAATGGGGCAACATACGTTGGTCTAGTCTGGCAGAAAAACTGGTGAGCATAGTTGTGTGCAGGTAGTCTGTCTGCAATTGGACTACAGGACATTGGCCATATTGAAGAGCTGTTCTTGCAGGCCCCTATAATAAGCAAAGTCTGTTGCTGTGATTACTCAGCCTGTGCAGGACTATCGTTTTTGCCACACAAAAATAAGGCACGTGAAGCTAAGAAATAAGCATGCTGATTGGAGGGGCTCTGATGTTTTGTAAAACACTTCAAGGTTACAAACTATAGAGAGGATGGGCCGGCACGTAATTTTGCTTTGCCACGTGGAATGTATTCTCTGCTGAGGCGAGGCTGTGTTTGTCTTGGCATCACCTTGCCGAGTGCTGCGTTGTGTTTGTCGTAGTCTCCAGAGACAAGTACATTTGATTTGCTAAAGATGTACCATTATATAAAGGGTTTTTCACTTTTAATTATAATAAAAATAAAAAGTGAGTTTAAGATCCAAGAGTTAGAAATGATCAGCTACAAACATTTATTGTCTGCCATTTCCAGGGCCATCTTAAGCACTTTTGGGGCCCTGGGCACGGACATCTTTGGGGGCCCCCCTCCACCAAACCAAAGGAATTAAGGGATCAAGAATACTGGTTACGCCCCCCACCCGTTGCGCTCTCAACCTATAGGTTGATGTGCTGTCTCGCAGCATAATAAGCATGTTTACTCACTTTAATTCCCCTTGCCATCTTCATTCTTGCTCTACTCGGAATAATAAACATGTAGCATTTGAAGACCAACATTAGCAGTCAACAAAGGGGTTACTGTTCTAGAACATACAGGATACTTTTTTTATCAATAACATCCAGGAAGGTAGATGGAGTATTAATGCAGAACCGTATGTAAAAGGTACATGTAACCCATAATAGACAGAGAACTCACATTAGCTTCCTCACAGAATGCAAAAGTGCTCATGCATGGATAGAGACCACCAATTGGAAGGAAGGAGAATGCTACACATACCGTAGCATGGATAGTGGAGGCAGATTAGAAGCTACCAGGAAGGTGTCTTTATCCAGACAGACTGAGATTAGAAGTGGGATTTGTTGTGTTGCCATTAGCTATCAAAGGAACAAATTAATGCCTGTGCTGTGCGATATTAATATGCTCACTATTAACCCAGGGAAATCATGAATAAGGATTTTATGAAGATCATACCATGAGAAGGAAATCACTTGGAAGATCTGACAATTTTGAAAAGTTTAGGGACTGGCACTTTTGAGAGGTTAGGCAATAGGCAGAATAAATGAGATGTCCAGGATCACACATTGGTTAAGGGGTGAAGTGGTGAAGCTGGGATGTGTGCCAACTCTGCAATTTCTGCATTTGAACACTTTATTTCCAAGTTCTCACCATGAACTAAAACAATCTCATTTTATTTAAAAAACGGACTTGGAAAGTACACAAATCACATTACCAAACATTAGCATTTTTAAACAAAATATTATAGAAGGGTGTTATGCAAAATGGGAATGATTCTAGCTTCGTTCTCTCCATCAAGGGAAGTATATAAGAACCAGCATACCAATCGATGTGATTTAACACATTTATTCTGGGGTTGTCTTTTCTATTTTAAAACTTTAAATACTCCCAAAACACAATGGCTTGTGACATTTTCATTTAAAAACGTGCATAAAAACCTTTGACTTTTACAAAAAAACAAACCGTTTTTTGTGTCAAACAAGCAGACCTTAAAATATGCTTGCATGAGGCCTGCAACATATGGTGCGCTCTGTTCTGTCAACCAGCCCTTCCATCCAAATGGCCTACATAAGAAGAAAGATCAAGTAATGGGCTAAATGATACCAGCAGCATGCAAGAAGGCAAACCTCACAGAAGAAAGCATAGTAATGTAAGATATATTAGATAATTTGACCAGGATCACTGTATCGTCTGCTGACAAATCCAGGATACAAACATGAACGCTGTCGTTCCATAGTCTTGAATTTGGATACTTCACCTCTTGGACTAACAGTTTATGCCATCGTTGTAGGGGATTGCCTAGGTTTTACAACACCCCATCTGAACAAACCATACGGATGATATATTAGTTTTTATAGCAACCCCTATCTGGTACAGGTACATTGCTGATAATAGCAGATGTTGTTCTGCAAAACTAAGTACATATGCAGGCAGGTTTATAAACTTCAGACATAGGAAAGGCCCAGCCAGCCTTTCTGGAATGTGATATTCTAATTTTGAATATGAACACATATCACTGCAATGGGTGCTTCACACACTGAGCTAACTTATGAACCATTGTGGCACTCAATCTAACAATATGCATTTCACCATTGCCTATTGCACATGATCAACATAATTCTCACAGGAAGGAAAGAATGCTACAGAGTTGTGCCATAAGGAACACGCAAACTATGTATATTACAGTGAACACAGAAAGCAATACATGATGAATTGATCAAGGCAGAATGCACTTGCCAAAACAGACAGGCAATAGGTTTAGAGCCTCAGCAGCACCCCATAAAATATCCTGAAGTGTGCAATATAAGACTGGTGCAAAATGGAATCTTACTTCTTCAGATCAGCCAGCCTTGTGGGGCCCCCTCCAAGGTGGGGGCCGTGGGCAAGTGCCCCATTTGCCCTCCCATAAAAACGTCTCTGGCCATTTCCTCCAAAATGTTACTTATGAGAGTACTGCACCACATTAGCCGATCCAGCATTGACTGTTGTCAATGATATAATACATCCAAAATTCTAAATTCAGATTAGTATTTTTTTTTAAATCCAGAGCCTTTAAAATAATCGTCTTTTCTGTGGCACCGTTGATTGTGTTTGTATGAAACTCAATGCAGCCAGGACACAAGTTGAGGGCAGAGGTGTGTGGGTGGCGTCCTCCTACTACCTTTAGAGAGGAGGCTCCCTTCTGCATAGGTCGGGAAAGGAAAGACAGGATGGTGTCCCCTTTAAATGTGAGCCTGTGGTGCCGAGCACGTCAGCAGATTCGCATGTTGGGCGTATGAGAAACCGGAAGGTGTCTCACCCGCTAGTCCCAGCCGATCTCTCTCTGAGGTGGCCAGGGCACGGCCATTGCCTTTAGATCCAGACCATGGGGGTGGACAAGTGCGGGAGGTTCACCTGGGTGAGGGGTCTTCAGGGAGTGGGAGTGGCACACCGGATGGCAAGACGCGGTATCCCTCCCCCTGTAACACCTTTGCCCCATCCTACCAGGTAGGATATGTGGGAACTTTACCCCCCCCCCCTCCCTTTCCCTGCACAAACACTTTCACGCGGACAGCCTGCTCTGGGATTAAACAGACGTCCTTGATCCCGTCACTGTTTGTTTTGAGCCGAGTTTGTCCAATGTATATCTACGTTTCCAAACCAAAACCCAATTGGATGCTCAGCATTTAGTTACATTCAAGATAACAAAACAGAATCAAATAAGTTGTTCAAACCTGTCCATTCAAAGTGCAATAATTCTGCTCGTTTGACACACAGAATACATATTGGCTATACTGAACTGATGATGCATGCAAGTGTCAAAGGAGGACTTAAACACATGTGACTTTATCACAATTCCTTTGGCCGTTCAATTATTTTATTTTAAAACACTTAAGTCATTTACCAGTTGCAACAAGGAGAACACTAAGGGCCCGATTTTGATGGCGGCGTAGCAGAGAGGCTAATCAGACTACATGCATTTATTTCAGGGTGCAGTGCAGACACATTCGGTGTTGCGGTTCGATTTTGATGTGGCACGAAAGTGTCAGAGTGGTGTGTGGTCCTCCAAGTTCAGAGTTGTCTTTATCCTCACTGACGCTGTAGGTATGGCAACCCATTTCCTCCCTTAGGAACAGCATGCGTTCGTGCTTACTGCCAAATGTGCTATGTGTTGTCGGTGCGCTGCTTCAGACTGTATTTCGATGCTTCTTAACCACACATTTTCGGATATATGTTTGGAGTCAGTTTCGGAAAACAAACAATGCAGCATTTACCGCTCTTTCGACCAGGCTTGGGCCAATATACTTTTTAGAGAAATCCAAAAAAGTTCTACTACTGCTCGAAAACTGACCGTTGATGGTGCCCTATTCTAGAAAGCTTTTTATGAGACTGTCAATTAAGTGTCTACCATGTGTGACCTTGCATCTGCTCCAGCACATCCTATGCAAGCAGCTGTCCTTGTAGTCTCAGGACAGCGAGCAAGCAGGCCATGTAAGCGGAGGATATTCAGCGAAAGGGTGATGCTATGTTCACAGTCCACGTAGTCCACAGACCCAGGGGGGGACTGGCCTATAGGGAACTCTTGTGATTTCCCAGAAGGCGTCTGCACCCTGGCCCTCTTTTGTGTGCTATTTCCAAATGTTCCCATAGGAAAAGGGTTGGGCTTGTTAAAAATGTGTAATGTGACAATTTTTCCAGGACCTCTTTTGATTCCCAGTCCAAGCCTGCACAGACTGTGAGATGTCCATGGCTGTGGTGAGGCCTACCAGAACATGTTATACCTCCCATGTCTTCTGGTCAGGCCCATCACATGATGCAGTGACCATCACATGAGTCGGAAGCTAACTCGCTACAAAGAAAACTGTGGCTCTAACCACTCCGACAACATGCCAACATCTTCAGGCACTTGCTGGCTGAATACTGACTCCATTGACGAATATTTAGCAACTTCACGAATGCGGCCCTCAAAATACAGAGGTAACACCACCCAGAAAGACACTGCTAATTTGTCTGAGCAAAATAGAGTCTGGTCAGTGCCCACTACGTACCAACATTATTACATCCGGACCATGACAGAGTAATATCACCAAAAAATGGGGCAGAGCACCATTGAGCAGATCAGCATCTAGCCCTCCCCACTCACTACTCCACCCTGATATTTTGGTCTATGTTGACTTGACCTGGCTGACCTGCAGAGCTGTACAGAACAGGACGCAGACAATAAACAGTGCCTGGGCTTTGCTGTTAACAAAGGCCTGGCAATTACTAACTTAAAGCATTTTACTGTTAGTGTGATGAACCAACTTTCGAGTACCAGTGGTCCACGGGTGAATATTGGTTTCTAAACCATCTATCAGCCCCACACCTCTAATACACCAGGCGGGATCGGAACAGATTGGAATAACAAGCAAATTATAAACCTTCTTGTCCAATTTTCGTAACTTGACCGGAACGGCAGGCTTATCTCCAAAACGTTGTGGATTGTTGGTTAGTTGCAATACTATCCGTTCCTATTATGTATAAATTAATTGTAACCTTTGTAACTCACGCCTAAAGTATAATTGTAATCTTGTGCAAATGTGTCCAGATACCCTCGGGTTTGGCATGCAATACAAATAAACAAACAAACAAACACAGCAAAAATACAATTATTACCCAATGATAAAAGGAACTGTCCAGTCAAGGTTGCATAAAAAATATCGACTTTATTTACATCATAACAGGAAGTTCTAGCAACACTTTAAATACAACCCACCCTGTAAAGGAATACAGAGGACAGACTGTTTCCAAGAACAAAAAGGGATGCACTGTGGATACTGACAGGAGGGTAGTTGGTACGGTTAATAACCACCACTGATCATTAAAGTTGCTTTGCTTCAGAACAAAGGGGGATAAAGGCCTTATAATGACTCTAGGTGCCTTCTGGGAAGGACCAGGGGGACAGAAGCACAATATACCTTTGACTGTAGATGTTCTTGGTGCTCAACAGGGTCGAGTCAGTTTCAGGGTGCTTTTCAGGCTTCTGTGACAGAGTTCAAGATAGGAGTCAGCTGTGGGTAACAGGCAGCAAGATGGTTCAGCGAGCGAAGATGAACGAAAGGCTGTAGGATGGCCTACATGGCGGCTCGGGTTCAGGAATGGTCTCAGTGTTGATCAGTGGTCTCAGATGTCTTTATCCAACTGCGGCTTGACAATGGTCAGCGTTGCAGTCAGCTGCAGGCTAATGAACCCGGCTTGCTTGAAAATGTCCTTTAAGTCGGACGATGGTAGAAGCTCGTCGAGGCACTTCTCCCAGCTTCTTCAAAGGGCTGGTATCATCCTTTAAGGCGGACAGCCAACAACTGTGGAGTGTGTTGCAGGCAGCTGCCTTGTCCTTGGTTTCAGGTTCAGAGACCTTCTGGAATTTCCTACCCATGAACCTTGCTGCAGAGCCTAGCAGGGCACGCTGTGTGCTGACTGTTCTTTATCTCCTTCTGTTCCTTGTGAGAAGTTTAGGGGAGGGATTTTGCTTCCCTCTTTGGATATTCTGGCCTTCCTTCACTGGCGGAAGATTTAAGACAGACTGTACCTTCAGCCAGGGTCCAAGCTTAAGTTCTTCTTTCTTTCTTCTTCTGAAGTCTTCAGATGATCTGCCAATAGAGGGGCTTGGCCCTCTTCTAAAGCCAAGTGGGCCACAGTGATTGGTGTAGGCTACGTCTACCTTAGTCAACCAATCCTGGGGTTCCTACCAACATTCTTTTTATACGGCTGAGGTCATAACCAGAGTGCTTCACAACAGGAAAAGGTAAAGGGCTGGAACAGGAACCAGGGGTGTCCCCGAACCAAGACGGCGGAAACCTCCTTTCAACAGAAAGAGCTGTGGGATCATCACCCATCTGCGTGGCTGCTATGATCAAAGAGTCTCCCTAGTTAATGGATCTCCCTATGTGGTCCCTATTAAAGTGTTGTCTCTTGGGGCTGTTATCTTTCCCAGTGCCTTCCTTGTGTCATGGCTCATGTTACAAAATATCAATCATACTCAACTGATGACTGCAAGACACTTTCGATAACAATGAGAGGTACTGTCTACTGTTGCAATATAGTAATAATGGCCTTGACTATGGGGACATTTTTCAACTATGAGGTGCAATGATACAATTCTGAAATTGGCTAATTCGAGAGTAGCACATGTATAATGCTATTATGTAATTATATTTTAGCCATCTTTCTACCCGACTTTCGTTCTTTACTATTCTTGTTACTTTTCTTTTTACTATCTTTTAATTTCTCTTTCATGTTGTCATTATTTAGCCTTCCTTCCTTCCTTCCTTCCTTCCTTCCTTCCTTCCTTCCTTCCTTCCTTCCTTCCTTCCTTCCTTCCTTCCTTCCTTCCTTCCTTCCTTCCTCCCTCCCTCCCTCCCTCCCTCCCTCCCTCCCTCCCTCCCTCCCTCCCTCCCTCCCTCCCTCCCTCCCTCCCTCCCTCCCTCCCTCCCTCCCTTCCTTCCTTCCTTCCTTCCTTCCTTCCTTCCTTCCTTCCTTCCTTCCTTCCTTCCTTCCTTCCTTCCTTCCTTCCCATGACAGTTCCACATTAAGCTGGCATGCATTTTCATTCTGATATGTGTAATGCTAAATTTACGAAAATAAAATAAAACTGCAAGTAAATTACAGGAATTCAAAAATGAGATGAGCTAAACGCCAGGGTGGGAAGAATAGTATTTGTGGGATCTGAATATTCTTAAAAATAAGCGAAAAGGGTCGAGATCTTCAGATGAGAGAAGCGGGCAGTAGTTTGTCAGAATTGCTAGAGTGGTTGGCTCCGGCCCGTGTTCCCTGGAAGGGGCTGCAGTGGCCTCGCTGCGACCTCACATGCTCAGCTGTTGCATCCTGTGGTTTTGCACATTCTGTGGGTGCCATGATTGAAAGGCTACTAACAGGTGTAGGGTCAAGTGAGCGATCCATGCTGGGTTTACACTCCATGATTTACACAAAACAATACAGTGACCCGCCCCCTGAACTGCTGTGGTGTGTGTGTGTGCCAAAGAAAGATGAGGTCGGTTGGGGCATTGTGCATTAATCACCGAAACTCTACGAAATTCCCTTTAACAAATGGCACAACTGTGCCAAAGAAATAACGTGTTTTCCATGGAGTGCTTGCTGCCACCGTTTTTATTGTCTCATAGCGCTGTAAACCCAATAGAACAATACTGTATTTCACGACTTCAGGAGGATGAAAGGCTGAGCCGGCCCTGCCAAGATTCATACTGTGATTGCAGATTGAACTAATCACGGCAGCAACTGCTAAACTCCCTGCACTATCTGACCACCACAGTATCTGTTTCCTCCATAAGGCGGGTGTGCATTTTATGACGTAATAAGAAGATGCCCACAAATCCCCAAGCATGTGGGAAATAACTAAACGAAATCACAGGCCGCTGACTGATGGCAACCCTAGAAAACACTGGGACCTTTAACAATTGCTCAACGATCTGCTGATCAGTACAACATCCCATGTGCTGTTTTTCAGACCATGTTACAGTGGTCGAAGTGAGCGGGAACGGTCAGGAGCGGTGTTCCACTACTTTAATTGTTCACTGTTAACAGCTCCACTACTTCTTGCAACCATTTTCACCATTCTGGAAGTGTTCTTTGTGAAGTTAAAGCACACGTCTCCATTTCACCACTGGATATCAGTTACAGATAAACTGAAATCTGTTTCAATTTAATTGGATGTCAACCAGCATGACTGCAACCCTTGAAACATGTGTTGGATGCTTCTCCCTTCCTACTCTGTCCCTTGCCGGAGTCACAGTTCCACTGCTTTTTTGGTACAGTTCTATCACTGAGTCCATGTACAATTGACCATGGTATTAATAACTATACTTCGCGTGAAGATTGTGAAGCTTTTTAGCTGCCCTGCGCTTCCGGAATGCATGCATCAATATTGCGGCTCGGAATGAGAAAGGAGCAGCACTTCAACACTGGCTGTCTAGAAAGTTCTAAGGAAACATCAGGGAAACCGCCAGCTCCTCGTTGCCGATTCGCCCTTGATTCTAGTACTAAACATGCTTTATTTGCAGAGATTGGGGCTTCTGCAATACACTCCTTGGCAAATGTGTATTTCCCCCAAGTTTTCTCGGGGGGTCTTGATACCGGTTTTACAACCAAGGTCACAATTAGGGTGAACAAGTCTTGTTTGAACCCATCTCAGCCTGTAGGGGAAACACGCCGTGTTCCCTCTTATGATCTCCCTCCGTAACGTCTCAGAAGCACTGGCATCGCTGGCACAAGAGGTCAGGCATAACCAGTGCCGTACAGATTTCACCACACAGGATCTGCCCAAAAATATTCTTATTTGGGACAGCTTCATTTTATTATTTAGGAACTCAAAAACACGACAGAGTAATTATAACATTTTCTTATTTGTTTTTGGCAAGGTCTTGAACCCTTCCCTCCCCCACAAGTATCTAGCCTCCACTGGACACCAATGAAATCCCCAGAGCTTTCCAGGTTGGTCAAGTACTAGGAGTGATTGGTAGTAATTCAAAAGTGACACATTTATTCTCAGGCCAAGCATCTCTCAAATTCATTTTTTAAAAACATTAAAAACATTCTATTGGTTATAGAGCAGTCCTAGCTCGATAGCAGTGGAGAGCTATACAACGAGCGCAAGCGTTGGTCATGGCGTTTTTGCAAGGGTGGAAAACCATGGATTTATTTGTGAGGAGGTATTGATGGAAAAGCCCCGTTTTAATTGTTTTGCGGAACTGGAGAATGCTGCGGGTATTCCGAAGCTGCAGGAGGATTGGGTACCAGAGAGCCAGGTGTGGCAGGAGAATGACAGTTCACGGGTTTCCTTTTTGTGCCACAGCTGTGTCCCCAACCTTTTGAGGGATTTGCAAAGGGAAGCACACAAGCCTCCAGAGGTGTGGGGTTTGGCCAGCAGGTGTGTTGATTTGCCCTTCAACACCACTTTGTGGAGGATGCAAGCAGTTTTAATAGGATCCTGGGTGGGGCAGCGAGAATCAACCACCTTACAGCTCTTGCAGGGAGGGAGAGATATGGTTGAATTTGTTGGTGTCTGTGATGAGGCAGGATATGACGGAGTGGACAGACTTGAGGGGGGCCTGATGCGTGTCGGTTTGCCTGGATAAGAGGGCAATTCCTCCATCAACGTGGGAGATCATGAGAGCCTGAACCACAGTGTGAAGTTGTATGGGTTGATGATGGCTTTTAATTTTGTGGAGAGTGGCGATCTTTAGCCAAGCCACTTGGGTTTTCCTGGCTATGAGGTTTTTGAAGGAGAGGCTGCTGTCAGAAATGTGGGTGAGAATGGCAGCTGCACAATTAATCCTTTCAGTTACATATCCTCAAGCCACTTTTTGAGGCAATGTTGTTTGGTAGGGGGCCAATGAGGATGAGTTCGGTCTTGGTGTGGTCAAGCTTAAGGTACGTGTTCCGCATCCAGGTTTGGATAGTGGCCAGGTTCTACACAGAGGTGGGTGATGTCCTGCGGGCCTTTGAAATGAGTTCCAATTGATTGTCTTCTGGGTATTGATGAATGTCTATGTTGGGGTTTTAAGAAAATTCCAGAGGTTCCATATAGAGTTCAAGAGTATTGGGTAGAGGATGGATCTTGGGGGACCCCACATCTGACAGGGAATCATTTGGATCTGAAAAGACACATTTGTATTGCTTGGTGTCTGCCAGGTAGGTAGGAAGTGAATAATTATCTCAACTGTCTGATCAATATTAGTTTTTGGATTCTTGACATATATACATCATTTGAAAACAACGAGATCAGAACTTTCTGTGTATAGAATGATAAGTCTGTTTCACTATACTTGGTCCTGGGAATACAAGCCAAGGGGTCCACAGTTAGTGCAAACAGTAAACTGGAGAGTGGGCTCCCCTGTTGCGTCCCATACTGCAGATCGCATGAGGGAGAGATACTACCATTACCCTGACCTCTAGCTGAAGAGGGGCATATAATAGGTGACCTAATGATAGGAGATTATCAACAACCCCCATCGTGTGGAGCACTGTATCGACTTAAAGGCTCTTTAAAGAAGTGAAAGCCTTTCCGGCATCAAATCCATTGCCACTTTCTCTAGGTCAGGATCTATCTGCAACAGAATTGGTAGACCTAGTGTGAATAAATCCAGATTGGTTAGCTAGATACATGTCGTCAGGCCTAGTATGGTAGTTGCCTGTCTGTTTCCATTTCCTTCCCACTCTCCCCCTCCCTTCCTTATCTATGTCTTAGCTCTTGCAATATCTGAAATGTCGTCAGGCTGAGTAGGATAGTTAATTACACATCCTTACTGTTCATGGCCTGTAAGAATTCCCTTGTTCCCTCCCTTGCCTTGAAGCGCTTTGAAACACATTGTGTATAGGTGCTATATAAATAAACTATCACATAATATCATAAAATATCATATCATCCATCAAAAGACCTAGTTCACAAGCCAACACTTTGGACAACATTTGATTAACTCATTTCAATAATGAAAGAAGTCTATACGAGGAGCACCTAGTCTTATCTTTCCCCAGCCTGGGTCACAGAACAATAATATTGAGGGGGGAAGAACTCCAGTTTTTAGAGCCTCGCTCTAAACTTCAACCAAAAGGGGTGCCACAAGCTCAACGGGTAGTATAGCTCAGTGGCACCATGCTCGTCTTGGAAGCAAGTTGATGCAAAACAACACAGATTCAAATCCCTTGTCCGCGCTTAGAAACCTCTTTGGTATCAAGCGCGTTATAAAAAAACAATTATAATTTTAGAATTATGTGTTCCTTATCTCATCCAGGCCAGAGCATTACCAGGAGCCAAATCATGGATGGCAACAGCAACACCCGACACCATAACAGTGGTGTCAAGGGACATAAGGAGTGCATCTACATAGCAAGCTAACTGTGCTCTATTTAAAATACTGATCGATAAGCTGCTCAAAGATTGGTTCAGATGCCTTGTATGATGAGGTATAATAATCTATAAAAGCCAGTATCTTATTCTCATGGTTCTTATGGCTCACCCCACCTAACTCAATTTAATCTACCTACAAAGGTGGTGACTCCTTCTGCAGAATTCAGGACAACATCATGCCCAGCTGTTCACTTGCCTCATATCTTCTATCTGTGATTCTACTTGACATAAATCTGATTTCACAATCAGCAGTCTCTTGAAAAGCATCACATTTCCATTGAATCTCAGGAGAACACTACTTTCTTAAGATTCTGCATGCATGACCTCATGAGACTTAACTGCCCTTGCAGTAGCATCTACTGTCACCCTGATCGATTTTAAAATCCTCGCTTCCTTGGAGACATGTACACGCCACAAGAAAATTTGATTTCCCATGGTGTGGCAGCACTATCTGTAGAGATCTTATTAATTTCCACAAATTGTGACAATCCTCTGTAAAGGCCATCTTAAAGACCCCATCCAGGAGTGCATCAGATTAAAATCTCTAATGTCTCTGGCTAGTTTAATTGTCAGATAATGATGACTCCAAGGCCATGGGGGTATGGCATGAAAGAGGCCTAGTGCATGAAGATATGAACCCAAGTATTGATCGGGTAGCTAACCAGACATGTATTCTAGAGTGGGAATCGTGCACACTTGAATGGAATGTATAATTCGTGGTCAGGCCTCTCCAGGCACTGTCAGACATGTATAAAATGATACATAAACAAAGAGCCATTGTCCGCATCCTCAAAAGATCTAGACAGAACCGCCGATCTGTCCAAAACAAGATGAGTTCTCATATTTAGATCACCCTGTAACAATCACACGATCAATACATCCATGCAGCTTAGTGCAGACAGATTCAGAGAACAATGATGTGTCCACGTTAGGTGCATGAACATTCACCAACACAATACAAATCCCCATAAGTATCAATGACACAAATGCAATCTACCCTTGGGATCTGTAATGCCGCCATTGCACTGAAATGTGGCTTTACTCTGCTCCAGGGACGTCACTCCTGTGAGTGAAAGGAAAATAAGTAATACTGTTTACTTATCCCCTAACTCTCTCCAAATGTAGAATGTTGGCGTTTAACAAATGCACCCCCTGAGGCATAGACACAGTAATGGAGTGGTGCTTCAGTTAAGTTGAGACTTCGATAGCTTTAATGGCATTATTCAGTCCACTCTGTGACAATGTTCTCAATGTGTCATACTTGTATTATGAAGATATATACAAAAAAGGCAATTGGCCCATGAACACTAGGCATGGTCTCTGTTGCCTTTCCCTCATCCTTAAAGGGGGCTCCCACCTCCCTTGTCCAGTGTTCCGGCTCCAATGAGTGTATAATCAGTAGTCTCTAAAGCCAGGGTACCCTTATTGTCTAGTGTGTCCCTGTCCTAGGGAGGGTCTAAAGGCCGTTGTCTTAGATCTCTAACTCCTTGAGGGACATCCTAGGTGATCTAAAGCGGTAGTCTGATTGCCCTAGTGAGCGTTTCCTCCAGATAACCTTCTCTCAACGGTTTCCTCACTCACCTGTCTTCTCTGTTCCCCACCCTCCTTTGTCTCTCTCTCACTCTCTGTCTCGCTCTCTCTCTACCTTTCTCTCTTTCTCTTTTTCGTTCTCTCTCTTCTCATTCCATTCCCCGGTCTTACTACTCCATCTTCCTTCTCCTCTCTCCACCCTCCATCTCCTCCTGACCTGTCCCCTCTCTGTACACTACACCAGCTGGTCTTACTGCTCTTTCCCTATTCTCCTGTCTCTGCCCCCAAGCTCCATCCTCTTGCCTCCAAATCTTACTCCTCCCAAAAGAACCCCTGGCCGGATCTCGTCTATCCTCCTGCCTCTCTCTCATTCTCTCTTTCAAACACAAATACACACTATTACTCTCAAACCCACCCTTCTGCTGTCCCTCCAAAACTATTTTCAATCACTCTCTCACTCCGTCGCAAACAAATTAATATCACCCTCTCAATCCCAATACCTTACTGTCACTCTCTCCAATTATGGCAAAAGTCCCCTCTAAGTCGTCAGCCACCTGCTGCACACTCCTTACTGGTCTCTTGGCCTTCCTCCAACCTCAACCAAGCACCTCTCACTGCCAACGGTTTCTGTTGCCCTTTTATTTCCCTCCCCTTCGTGTCTGAAAGGTTCTCTACACTCCCATTGGCTACCAGAGTCAGCTGCTTCCCTCGGCCAAACTCTAGATTCCCTAATCTCAACGTCTCCCATCTCCCTCACAGGAAGTGATGTCATTTGACCCCCGCACCTCGAAGTGACATCACGGGAAGCGATGGAACACGACCTTTCACCCCTTGACAAAACAGGAAGGGACATCACATATTGTTCCTACGCACAATACAAAAAAATATAGTTGCGATATCACTATGATGTTATATACATTTCATACAAGAATGGATCACCATATGTATCGTTAATATCAGTGTGTGTAGGACAATATTACCAAATTACTGTAAATGCAAACAGACGTCCAAGGCCAAATGATAATGGGCCTCATTACACGGATGGTGGTAAGGGATTACCGGCACCGGTAAGGGCACCGGTGCCGGTAATCCCTTACAGCCCTACTACGAGGTCCCTTTGCTGGTCCCTACCTTAACGGCTGGTTTTACCAGCCGTTAAGGACGGGACCCGCAAAGGGACCTTGGAGGCAATTACAGTACCACAATTTGCGGTACCGTAATTGCCGCCTTCCCCATTCCCATTGAGCCCTACGGGGGCTCAAATGGGAATGGGGAAGGGCCAATGGTGAATGGGGAATTACCGCCCCGCCAACCTTGGAATGGGGCGGTAATTCCGCCATTCACCATGGCGGGATCAGTAAATTACCGGCGGCAACCATGGCGCTAATAGCGCCATGGTTACCGCCTTTCGTGTAATGAGGCCCAATGATATGTTATTATTTAGCACTTACGCTTAAGCGATTTATATAGATCAAATATACATACAGTATCACCCAACCTGTGTTGATACTCATGTATCGACCTCAGAAGGGTGAAAGGCTGAGTTGAGGTGTTTAAGGACAGGCTAAATCAGTGACTCACCACCTGAAGTTTGCCTGAAATAAACCTTTATGAGTCTAGCAATTACTGGATAGAATTCCAGCAAGACAAATTATTTGTTATTCTTATTCTTTCTTATTTAGCGTCACTGCTCAAAGTGATACACCTGTGGAATCCCGTTTCTTTTTTTAAGAGGCCTGAACAAGAACGTCAGCCACTCCAAAAATAAGGAGCCACAGCCCAGGAGCTTACATTAACAAAAAAAGTTTTAAAAAAAAGTTAAAAAGGAAATCTTTTTTTTCTATGGGTAGCAAGGGAGACCACAGGGGTAGCAAGGGAGACCTCAGTTGCGACCCTTGGTGACCCCCAAATGATGTCCCCGGTTGGGACTTCGGCAGGAAGTCTTCATAAGGGCCATTTGCCCTGCCCTCTTTCCAGTCTTTATCCTTCTCCAGCATGCCATGCAGTCTCCTGCATAATTTGCCCTCTGTTCCCCTCCTGTTTCCAGTAAGTTAATGTCCACGAACAATCTAGGGATGTTCCCTGATCTCTCCTAGGGCTGTGTCAGGCTCTGCTGGTTCCAGATCTGCCATTGCTGCTCCCCTGTTTCCCTGTAGCATGCCTGGCAAATCTATAGCAGGTTTTTGGTCTCCAAATCTGCTTCTGGGCAACACACATTCCAAGTAATAGCAGTCACTTGTAAGTGCCTTGGTGTTACCCTGTGGATGTAGACCAATGGAAGACTATATCCTTAGCACAGATATTCTGCCCTGTCTTTTCAGCTTTCCCTAATACTGTGGTATGCCATGGCCTCGTCATTCCCTACTACAGCGACAAAGGTCAACTTCTGAGTATGAAACAAGGGCAGTACATCAGCAGAAATCATACTTTGCCCATCACCCAACCTCTCCGGGAAGACCCCAGCTGCCAGTGAAGCACGTCCCTAACCAACCCAAAAGCAATATAGTGAACCAATCCAATATGGGTAATAATGTCTATCACACTACAGGGGGTGGGGGGGAATATACACAACTAACAAAATCAGTACACTCAGTTAACAATTCCATTATTACGCCAGGCTTTACGACAGTGCCAACAATGCAATTTCTAACAGAACTAGATAATATTAGCCAACATCCTTTAAATAGCACTGGTTTGATAGAGTACATCAGGTTCGTCCTGCGATTGTTAGCCACTTGATATGGATCTTGATCTCGCTATGTTAGAGTCAATAAAGGACATTGCTTCCTTTGGCATGCTGAGGGAAGGTGACTTGTCTTGGTGTATGGTCTTCAAACGGGATGAAAAGAGCATCTGATATTTGACATTGCCCGCAACGGCTTCCTAGCCACTCTAACAGCACAGCTAAAGACAGTAAGAATTGTAAGCTTGACATTGTCATAATGAAGTCTACCTATCCTCTTGCAGCTTCATAAAAAGTGCATGTTCTTGCAATCACTGGACGAGACGGCATATGTGGAGCCAGACGAGGACCTAGCGAGCGAT
Source organism: Ambystoma mexicanum (assembly GCF_040938575.1). NCBI lineage: Eukaryota > Metazoa > Chordata > Amphibia > Caudata > Ambystomatidae > Ambystoma > Ambystoma mexicanum. The sequence continues at coordinate 838,564,081 of NC_090934.1, read as the reverse complement.
GTGCTCTCTGGCTGGAAAACATAGGTCAAACCAGCATATCCGGAAGCTATATCTCTAGAAGCATTTCCACTGACCCCTGTACTCCGACTCCGAAAGGGCCCCAGATCCTAATGTCACATCAAGACTTGGAGCTTAGATCTTAATGTTTTAATGTTTTGACTTACCTTCTTTTTTAAATAAGCTTATGTCTGATTCCAATTTAGAAACAATATCCTGAGTGTCACTTAGGTTCTTTTCTGTGCCTGAAACGTACCCACAAAGGTGGTCTTGTGCTGCAAGGCCTCCATCTTTTCTGTGAGTGAATCAAGTTTAAATTTCACGCCCAAAGAGTTCCTTTAATCTCAAGCATGAGAACTCAAATATCAGTATTCAGAGACTGGTCTAGTGTTGTCCTATTGGAAGCTATATGGCCCACCAAGGCTGAAACACGTGTATGGGGTTGCTGTTGGTACTCTTGTTCAGAAAAGAATTGCCATAGCATTTCGGTGCTGGACTGCCCATGTGGGCGGGAAAAAACTGATATGCAAATGGATATTTCCCATCTGTGAAAGGTACAGTGAGCAAAAAGTGTGTGCTGAAAACTCTCATCTCAGAACAGGTTATCATGCCATGTTCTTTCTGGAGAGGAGCGCCTGCTACCTTTTATTAAATGGAAGCTATAGGGACCATTGGGGTGACAGCTTCAGCTTGGGAGCGACAAAGGTGTCATCTTGAAACAGCTAAAATGTACGAGTAACATTACGGCCGCAATGACGTAATTACATCGCATACCTGTGACACTATTTGTTTACAACTGCAAATAGCAACCACCAGTGTGCGTTAGTTATTTTAATGCTGTTGTTACTTGCACAGTTCTTATCATGGAACTGTGCAAGTAACTGTGCTTCTTTATTGCCCACATGTGTGTAATGTGAATGCTGTTCACAAATGGAAACTAAGGAAGGCGATTGACACCCAAGGTGGGAGATGTATAGAAGCCAAGATCTTAGCATAGAAGATCTCAATTGTACCTAGTATCCTCTTGTCCCTCAAAGTATTCCCATGGAAATGGGTAGTATCTTTGGGCAGGTTGGAGAGAAAGATTTTACGTTCTATGTTAAATATGCCCCCGGGCACCCCAATAAAGTCAATTAGATTGGAATTGGGACTCCCCCCCCTTTTTGTTATGTTATGTTATGTTTTTTTTTAAGCTTTATCTTTGCATTTTAGTAAACATGAGTACCAACAAGCCCAAACAGTGAGCTGATAACAAGCCGCCGAATGCCCCACTCACGTCCACCCTCCCACCCTCCGACAGTCCCATCGCACAACAGGCAATTAACGCATTTACATTTACACCAGAGAAGTCTGTGGTGGCTGATCGGTTGTCCCGGCTGGTGCTGCGCTAGAGAGGAGGTACGAGATGTACGGGCCCCATATATCTGGGGGTCTTGCGTGGAGTGGAAGTGTCTTTATGAATTCTGTTTCCGTTTCTGGGCAGTATGTGATTTCCCTCTTCCAGTTCGCTAGGGTAGGGGGCGTGCCCCGTCCCCATGCCATAGCCACTCGTCTACGTGCCAAAACCAATAACAAGCTTGCCAGGTTCCGGATGTGTGAAGACAGGGGTCTCGTTAGGCCGAGGAGCGCCACCAGTGGTGAGTGTCCCACTCTCTCGCCGATAATTGCGTTAGTTTCGTCAAGCACATCTGACCAGAATTTAGACACTGGTGGGCAACTCCACGCTAGGTGCAGGAAATCAGCGTCCGGGGACCCACAACGGTCGCAAGATGCATTGGTGTCTGTTTCTCTTGTTAGGGGTATAAGGAACAAGTTACTTACCTGTAACTGTTGTTCTCCAGCATGGGTCTGGCATGGATTCACATGCTCATGAATATTCCCCGTCGTCAGGCTGGGAATCCTCGGTAAAGAAAAAATCAGTATCAGTTTCGTTTCTGATCTGTCTTTCGTAGTAGTAACCAATCACTGATCTCTGCGTCATACTGACCACAGCCAATGACTGCCCTCTACCTAAGCCCCGCCTCTGGCAGCCATCTTCAGATTTGGTAGCACGTGAAGTGGCAGTATGACCAAGTGAAGAGCCGCAGAGGGGTAGGCGGGAGGGTTCGCATGTGAATCCATGCCAGACCCATGCTGGAGAACAACAGTTACAGGTAAGTAACTTGTTCCTTCTCCAGCATGGGGTCTGGCATGGATTCACATGCTCATGAATAAAGAATACATAGCAGTACACACATGCACAACCACGGGAGGTGGCAAAGGCTCAACATTAAGCATTACATCAAACTCAACATTAAGCAATTCTTACCTCCTCACCAGGCTCACCTTAGGCGAACAGGTTGCGCAGCACTGCTTGGCCGACCCTGGACTCCTCCCTGGAATCCCGGTCGACGCAGTAGAATTTCGTGAAGGTGTGCGTCGACCTCCACGTAGCAGCCCTGCAGATGTCCAGCAAGGGCACACCAGATAGGAATGCCGTGGTAGCCGCGATCGCTTTGGTAGAATGGGCTCTCGGACGGCCAGGCAGCTGTCGGTTTGCCAACCGATGACAGTACATGATACAGCCAGAGAGCCATCTGGAAATGGAGGCCTTTGAGAGAGCCTTCCCCTGATTGACAGGTCCAAAGTTCACAAAAAGTTGTGACGTCTTCCGAAAACCCTTTGTGCGGTCCACGTAGAACTTCAGCGCTCTAGCCACATCCAGCAAGTGCAAAGTCCTTTCGGCCGGCGACGAAGGCGACGGGAAGAAAACAGGCAACACCAAGGGTTCGTTGAAGTGGAAGTCCGACGCACCTTGGGCATGAAGGAGGGGTGCGTCCTGAGCACCACCCTCGTGTCGTGAAAAGTCAAGTACGGTGGCTTGCAGGAAAGGGCCTGGATCTCTCCCACTCGTCGTGCGGAGGTGATGGCCACAAGGAACGCTGTTTTCCACGACAAGAACTTCAACGGAGCCGAGTGCAGAGGCTCGAACGGAGGTCCCATGAGCTTGGTCAGCACCACGTTGAGCTCCCACGCCGGGGCCGGAGCCTTCACCGGCGGGAACGATCTGAACAGTCCCTTCATGAATTCTTTCACCAGACGATGAGACCACAAAGACGTCCGTCCCGTGGTTCTGGTGTATCGGGAGATCGCAGCAAGATGAATCTTGATGGACGTGTGAGCAAGCCCAGCCTTGGCCAGCGTCAGAAGGTACGGCAGTACTTGAGGAGCCGTTATCCGTAGAGGGTTAATCTTCTGTGCGTGGCACCAGATAGAGAACCTCTTCAATTTGTGTCCATAGCATTTAAGAGTTGAGGACGCCCTGGCCTTTGCAAGAACCTCTCTGCAGTCGGCCGGTATGTCGTATCCTCCAAACTCTAACGCTGCAGGAGCCAGGCCTGCAAGTTCAGCGACTTCGGATCGTGATGGAGGATGGCGCCTCCTTCCCTGGAGAGAAGATCCGCGTCCACTGGCAGCTTGATTGACGGGGACGCTGACAAGTTCAGAAGGTCCGGGAACCATATCTGCCTCGGCCACGCAGGTGCGACGAGGATCATCCTGCACCGTGACCTCCTGAGCTGGTTGATGAGCCGGATCAGCAATGGCAATGGAGGGAACGCGTATAGAAACAGGCCCTCCCAGGGGAACGAGAAAGCATCGCCCATGCTCCTCGGCTGGGGAAACCTGCTGGCGAACCTCCGGCACTTGGAGTTCGTCGCCGTCGCAAACAGATCGATCTGGGGAGCGCCCCACCGTCGGAAGAGGCGGTCCACTAGATCCTGTCGTAGTTCCCACTCGTGGCACGAGCGCAGTTCTCTGCTGAGCGAGTCGGCGATGGTGTTTTTTATTCCTGCCAGATGCAACGGCACCAGAAACATCCCTTGGGCGACGGCCCAATGCCACAGATCCTGCGCCTCCCTGGACAGGGCTGGGGATCTGGTACTGCCCTGCTTCCTGATGTAGAAGGTGGTGGTGGTGTTGTCGGTGAAGATCCTCACCACCTTGCCCTTGAGGGACGGAAGGAAGGACCTGAGGGCCCAAAACACTGCACGGAGCTCCAGGACGTTGATATGGAGGGACTTCTCCGTCGGGAGCCAAAGGCCTCTTGCGTGCAGATTTTCAGTGTGCGCTCCCCACCCTTCCAGGGAGGCATCCGTGGTCACTGTCTCCTGGTGGTCGGGGGTCTGGAAGTCCACACCCGCTGTCAGATGCGCGCGGGTGCCCCACCACCGGATTGCTCGTCGGAAACTTTCGTCGAGTGTGATCCTCTCCTCGAAGCTGCCCGTCCTCTGGATCCAACGCGCGTCCAGGAACTCCTGTAACGGGAGCATCCGAAGCCTGCACAGGCGGACGAGATAAATGCAAGAAGACATCATTCCGAGGAGGGATTTGATGGACCTCACCCTGGCCGCGTCCGCAACCAGCATCCGCTGTACCTTGCCCAAGATGGCCCTCGTCCTTTCCTCCGACGGAGAGGCCAGAAGCGACACTGTGTCAAGCTTCGCTCCCAGAAACAGTGCGACTTGTGAGGGCACCAGGTGGGACTTGGTGTAGTTTATGGAGAATCCCAGGTCCGTGAGTAGTTGGACGGTCCTTGCCGTGTGCTCCACGGCGAGCTCCTTCGTCTTTGAGCGGATGAGCCAGTCATCCAGGTAGGGGTAGACGTGGATCCCCTCTCGGCGCAGCTGCGCCGCCACTGGTGCGAGGCACTTGGTGAACACCCTGGGTGCCGACCTCAAACCGAAGGGAAGGGCTTTTAACTGGTTGTGACGCCCTTGGTCCACGAACCTGAGAAACTTTCGGTGCCCCTTTAGGATGGGGATATGGAAGTAGGCATCCTCCAAATCCAACGACGACAGGAAATCGCCCTCCTCCAGCTGACCCAGGACGTGTTGGAGGGTGACCATCCGGAACTTCTGTGCCTTGATGAATTTGTTCAGTCGTCGTAGGTCCAGGATGGGACGCCATCCTCCTGTCTTCTTCTTCACGAGGAAGTATCTTGAGTAAACTCCGGAGCCCCGAAGCCTCTTTGGGACGAGCTCGATGGCGCCCTTCTTGAGCATCGCCTTTCCCTCCAAGAGAAGTTGAGGGACGTGATGTTCCTTCCTGGCCACAGGGGGAACGCGCGGGCACTTCTTTAGCAACTCGAGCGCGTGACCCTGAGCTAGGGCGTCCAGCACCCAACGGTCGGTGGAGTCGGACTCCCACACGCTGACGAAGCTTGCCAGCCGGCCTCCCACCGGGGTGCTTCGGTGGGGGCCCGACCCCGCGGCCGGTTCAGTCTTGCTTCGACGAGGCTTTGCCGCCTTGCCCTCCCGGGCGACGACGACGGGGTCCGCCTGACCTGCCTCGTCCCCTGTATGCTTCCTGAGACGACGAGCGTGCCGCTTGACGGTAGGTGGAAAATCCGCCGCTGGAACCTTTGGAGGCACCCTGTTTGCCTCCGCCGATCCGAAAGGGCTGCCGCCGTTGCTGGAGAACCCCCAGAGCCCGGGCCGTCTCCGTGTCTACCTTGATGGCTTGAAGGGAATCGTCCACTGTTTTACCAAACAGGTTGTTTCCGTCGAACTGCATGTCCAAGACTCTGGTCTGCACGTCCTGACGGAAGTCCATAGCCCTGAGCCATCCACGCCGCCTAAGGCACACACCATTGCCCAACTGGCAGAATCCAGTGTCCGCGATGTCCGTCGCGATCGTAATGGCGTGGTCCGACGCCACGTCTCCTTCCTGCAAGATCTCTAGAGCCTCCGCCCTCTTGTCGTCCGGTAGGAAGTCCAACAGGGGGGCCAGTTTGTACCACAACTCCCTGTCATAGCGGGCTGCGATAGCCAGGGCGTTGGCCGCCTTAATCGTCGTCGCTGCCGACGATATGACTCTGCGTCCCATCGTGTCCAATTTCTTAGCCTCGCCGTCCGGCGGGGTGGTCGACGTAGAGGCCACGCCCCCCCGCTTTCTTCCTGGCCGCCGCAGAGACGACCAAGTCCGGGGTCGGCTGTGCCCGGAGGCACAAGGGGGCCGCGTCAGGGACCCTGTACTTCTTCTCATACCGATCCCTTCTAGCCGGCGTCGTGGATGGGTTCTTGAGGAGGGCAAGGCCCGCATCCCAAATATCGTCCAGTAGAGGTATAGCGAGGACCGTCTTCCTCTTGGCCTCGCAACGTTGATAAGGAAACCTTCCTTCTTCTCTTCCGGGCAGAGCTGGAAAAGCTCGGATGCCCTGGCGATCATGGAGTGAAACGATCCAATCTCGTCGGGCGGGGAAGCCCGGGTGGGAGGTGACGACGGGAGATCCTTGTCGTAAACCTCATCGTCCGTACCCGTCGCGGCCGTGTCAGTCCCTGTATCATCCCCACGTGTCGTGGACGGGGAGGAGGGCTGAACAGGGCGGGATGGCTGAAAAGGAGGTGGAGGATGAATCCTTCTTCTCTTAGGGGGAGGGCTCCCAGAAGGGCCTGGTTCCGGGTCCCCCGTCGGGAGCGGTTCCTCCGTCAGTGGTAACGGCAGTCTCGTCCTTATCTCACAGCATAAGGACTGTATAGTCAACAAAATGGCCGCCGAGTTGTCCTGCGGCACTGGTAGAGGGGAGTCCGACGGGCGGTCAGGAGCCCCGTCGGCACCCTCGACGTTCTCGTCGTCTCCTACGTCGGGGTCCCTCCCGACGGGCTGGTCTTCTTCCACGCCAACGCCGTGGCTTAAGACTTCGATCAGCTCCTCCTCAGAGGTTGAGGCCGAATCCACGACGGCCTCCTGCCCCCCCCTTTTTCTTCTCCGTCGGAGGTTTCACGGGGGTCCTGTTGATGGGCAAGAAAGAGGACTCCCTCCGCGGTGGCAGGGAGACTCTGGGCCCCGAGATCGCCACCACTGGTGTAGCCTCCACAGGCTGAGCCAGGGCCGCCGCGACTGTCTCGATAGAGGCCTTGGCCGGATGGATTAAGGCTTTCACCACCCTAGGTGCGCTCACCGCCTTCCCCTTGGGGGGGAGGGTCACAGCCTCGCTCCCCCTCCGATGGGGCCTTCGAGCTCGACCGGGGTCTCTCCAGAAGCTTCGCCGGGTGCTCGGCCTTCCTCTTACCCGAGCCAGAGCGTTGGCTCGTGGTTGATGGTGCCGGGGAGGATGCGCCCTGCCTGGCGCCCGTAAAGCCCGACTGTTCGGTGCTCCCGGTGCTAGCGGACTCGGGGTGCTTGGCCTTCTGTTGGACCCCCGTCGCCGGGGCGCCCTCAAAGGTCTTAGAAGACCGCTCGGATTTCTTCTTCTTCTTCTCACCTGACGGGCTCTTTCCTTCCAGCCAGTTGGCGAGACGTTGGTGGCGGTCCTTCATGGTCCGCTCCGACATATTGCCGCAAAACGCACAGTCCTTCTCCACGTGCGTCTTGTCCTCATGTAGGCAGTAAAGGCAAAGGGAGTGTTCGTCCTCCTTAAAGACATTCTGAAGCTGGCATCCAGGGCAGACCCTGAACAGCTTTCCGGGCGTCGAGCTTCCCTTCTCCTGGGCCATGTCCGAGATGGGCCTGAGAAACTTCTGGAATCCTCCAAAAGCGTGGCTCGATGAAAACTTCACCCTTGAGGGGCGTAGACGAATCCGACACGGGTCCCCATTAATCGGATGAAGAGACGGTGGAGCTTGAGGCTCTTTGACCGAAAAAAGAGAATTTTTTCTGAGAAAAAAACGTGAAAAAAGCACTAACGCTCGAGAGCAATAGCACAAGGATCCCAACACTTGAACGTGCGGTAAAAATCTGAAGATGGCTGCCAGAGGCGGGGCTTAGGTAGAGGGCAGTCATTGGCTGTGGTCAGTATGACGCAGAGATCAGTGATTGGTTACTACTACGAAAGACAGATCAGAAACAAAACTGATACTGATTTTTTCTTTACCGAGGATTCCCAGCCTGACGACGGGGAATATTCATGAGCATGTGAATCCATGCCAGACCCCATGCTGGAGAATAGGTTTGATGCAGATAGTTAAAGTAGATTAGTTTGAAGCGGGAATTGAGTGCCACTTTTTGTGTCTGTTATAAAATATAGCTCCAGTCTTCATCAGGAATGGGGGTTTGAAGCGTGGTTTCCCATCTTGTCTTTGTTTTGGGGTTCGAGGGGAGAGTGGCGGTGAGCAGGGTTTTGTAGATGGATGAGACTAGTTTGCCCTCTCCTTGTGCCTGAATGGTCCCATGCAGTAGTTGCCAGGTGGGAGGTGTTGCGGGAATGATGGGATAAGGGCCTGCAAGGTGTATCGCACTCTGAAGTACAAAAAGATGTCAAGGGAGGACGTGCCCCCCTTTTCCCTCGCCTCCTGGGGTGTTATGAAGGTGTCTTGTATAAAGAAGTCACCTAGAGTTTTTATTTTGCACTTATCTGCCCAGTTCAGGTACACTTTCTCGGCGGTGAGTGGGATCCCGGGAATGAATTTCGCGGGTAGAAGAGGAGAGTATCTAAGCTGAATCTTGTACTTTTGAGCTATTTTCCGCCATATTGCGAAGGTAGATTGCACTATGTTCAGCGTTGTGTGTGGCACTGCCTGATTGCTGATAATCACTGCCCTTAGCAAGTTGGGTGAGGCTAGTGCCCGTTCGACCTGAACATGCGGTCTTACGAATTGTGGTTCGTACCAATGACTGAGAAACTGAGCTTGTGCTGCCCAGTAGTACCGTTCTAGATCGGGTAGAGCCAGGCCACCCTTATTAACAGGAAGCACTAGGGATGAGTAAGCCACCCTTGCAGGTTTGCCAGACCATATAAGGTCCAGAACTAGGCTTCTCAGATTACCCAGGAAGCGTCGGGACAGCAGGATGGGGATGTTAGCGAAAAGGTATAGGAGTTTGGGTAAGATTACCATTTTTACCAATGAGGCTTGCCCCCAGATGGTGAGCGGTAGCGATTTCCACCTGTTTACCTTGTCTCTTAATAATTTCAGTGTGCTATCGTAGTTGTCTTTCAGTATATCTTGGTGATTTAGGGACACCTTAATTCCTAGATATCGGACGTGAGCTGTCTCCCACTGGAAGTTAAAATCGTCTTGGACAATTTTGGTTTTTGTGTTTAAGGGAAAGACGATTGATTTCGATTGGTTAATTTTCAAGCCAGATACCAACCCAAACTTGATTATTTCACGCATTATTGGATTAAGGTTTTCGCAGGGGTTTTGCATGAACAGGACTATGTCGTCGGCATAGAGTGATATTATTAGCCGGTGAGGACCCATTTTAAGACCTCTCTGGATATGTCGTTCCCTAAGGCCAAGGGCTCCATCACAAGGGCAAATATCATAGCGGATAATGGGCATGCCTGCCTAGTGCCACGCTGGAGGTTGATCTGAGCCGAGCGGGTCGACCCGAGCGAGATTGCTGAAAGGGGATGGGTATAGAGGAGTGAGACTAGCCTGATAAACTGTTTCCCAAGTCCGAGCTGCTTAGCACGGCGAACATAAAGGGCCACTCAACAGAGTCGAATGCCTTTTCGGCGTCTAACAGCACCGCCACTCGCTTCTCTTAGTGTCTGTGGGAGAATGCCGGATTCGATCGCCTCCTCATAGACATTTAGCAGGAGAGGGGCAACAAGAGGGGTGAAGTATTTATAAAACACACCAGTTAGCCCGTCTAGTCCCGGGGCTTTGGAAGATGGCAGATTTTTGATGGCTTCTTGAATCTCTTCCATCGTTATGGGCGCATTCAGTGGCTCACGGAGTTCTCCCTCCACCCAGTAAAGTTCAGTGTCATTAAGGTAGGTGCGGATCGCAACAGAGTCTGTAGGACCCCCGGCGCTGTATAGGTCCTGGAAGAAAGCCCTGAACACCTCGACTATATCTTCTTCTTTGTGCAGCATATTTCCCTGTGGTGTCCGGATACTGTCCACCCTTGTCGGCCTCCTGTCTGGCGCTATGAGGCGAGCAAGAAGGGCTCCAGGCCTCTGGCCTTCGCCGTATTGTCTAATTCTGTGGTTGTGCCCCAGAAATGTTATATCCCGTTCAGCCAGTTTTCTAAAGTTCAGAAGTTCTTCTTTCAGCCTCGCCTGGATTTGGTCTGAATTGTGTGCGACTTGCTGCTTTTCCAATTCCTTCAGGTGCATTTTGCAGGTTTCTAGTTCGCGTCTAATAAGTTTCAGGATTCCGTTTTCCTTGGCTAGACAGAAGCCTCTTATGTAGCATTTGAAAGATTCCCATAGCACTCCGGCAGAGTTGACGGTGCCTTGGTTAATGTCAAGAAAGCAGTTGATTTCCTCACTTAGCTCGGTGGCGAATGTTGGATCGGTGAGGGATCTGGGTTTGAAGCGCCATTGTGGAGGACGTGGCCTGGTGGTCGGCCGGAGGCATTCGAGTGTTACCGTGGTGTGGTCTGAGAAGGTTTTGGGGAGTATTTGACATGCCCCCCATTGCCAGCGACTGTGAGCGGAGACTAACAGATAGTCAATGCGAGAGTTTGTGTTATGAACACTTGAGTGATATGTGTAGTCTCTGGCTTCCCAATTCTGGCTCCTCCAATTCCGGCAACCAGGAATCCGCAAATGACGAATTGACAGCCAAACACGGTCTCCAACCTGATAAACAGGAGCCGCCACTCGTTTCTTATAGGCCTTGGTTTTCATAGAGGCTTGGGCTTCCCGCAAATGAACCAATGTCTGGGCATGGATAGATTGCAGATCCCGAGCACATAGATTGGCGGCGGGAGTGGAGGAGGAAGAAAAATCGGGAAGAGGAAGAGAGCGAGGATGCTGCCCATCGAGTGAATAGAAGGGGGAGAACCCAGTGGACGAATGCCAGGCATTGTTGTATGCGAATTCAGCCAAATGGAGCAGGTTCAACCATGTATCCTGGTACTGAAGGGTCAAGCATCGCAGGTACTGTTCGAGAGCCTGATTTACCCTCTCGGTCTGGCCATCGCTCTCCGGGTGGTAGGCTGAGGAGAAGCGTGCATCAATGCCAAGGATCTTGGTAAGGGCCTGCCAAAAACGGGATGTGAACTGTGTAAAGCGATCGGATACAATGACTTGTGGAAGACCAAAGAGACAGAAGATCGACTTGAAGAATAGTCGGGCCAGTACAGGGGCTGAGGGAATTCCGTGGCAAGGAATGAAACGGGCCATCTTAGTATAGGAATCGACTACCACCCAGATGGAGTCGTACCCTTGTCTGCGAGGCAAATCTGTAATGAGGTCCATTAAGACCGTATGTCATGGTCTGGGAGGAATAGGTAGGGGCTGAAGGAGACCCACGGGACGACCCCTGCGTGTCTTGCACTGTGCACAGATAGAACAAGTGTTTACGTAATGTTGCACGTCCTGTCTCATAGATGGCCACCAACACCATCGCTTTAGTAACTCCAAAGTGCGATGCTGTCCAGGGTGCCCATTAATGGCCGCATCGTGAGACCAAGCAAGTGCCTGGTTACGTACATCGCTAGTGGGGAGGAATAACTTATCCTGTATGAAGGGCAACCCTTCCTGAAGTACCAAATCCCATTCTGTTAGTACTTGTGGATTATGTGAAACCCACTGTCGGATGAGAGTTAGCATGGAGGGAGGAGGAGTGCAAATGCATATGACATGACCTTCGTTCAGAAGAGTATCTGGGTATAGGGGCAAAGAATCCCCTCCGGGCGAGCGAGATAAAGCATCGGCCTTACCATGTGAAAGTCCTGGTCTATGTTTTACCACAAAGTCATAGGCGGCAAAAAACAGGTGCCAGCGCACATGTCTGCTGTTCAAACATTTAAGGGAGGCCAGGTCCTGCAGATTTTTGTGATCTGTGTAAACCACGGTTTGATGTTTGGCCCCAATGAGATGATGTCTCCAGGTCAATAATGCATCCTTAATGGCCAGCAATTCCTTCTCGGTAACTGTGTAGTGGGACTCGGAAGGTGTACATTTCCTTGAGTGGAATGCTACGGGATGCAACTGACCCGTGGAGGGACAGGGTTGGGAGAGCACTGCGCCTAATGCAAAGGAAGAGGCATCGGCCTCCACAACAAACGGGAGTTCGGGGTCGGGATGCTGTAGTACAGGAGCTGTGGTGAATCTAGTTTTGAGTGTCTCAAAAGAACGCTGATGTTCTGAGGTCCAACAAAACGGGACCCGAGGACTGGTCAAGGCAGTCAGTGGTGAAACAATGGATGAAAAACCGGCAATAAAACGCCGATAAAAGTTGGCAAAGCCCAAAAATGACTGAAGCTGTTTGAGACAAGTTGGAGCGGGCCAGTCGATGATGGCACGAACTTTGGACATGTTCATGGATAGACCTCCAGGCGTAATAAGAAAGCCTAGGAACTCTACTTCCCTAGTATGAAATACACATTTCTCGGGTTTGGCGTACAAGGAATGTCTTTTTAGCCGAGTCAGGACTTCTGTGACATGGCCCATGTGTTCCTCCAGTGAGGACGAAAATATCAATATATCATCTAGGTAGGCCACAACAAAAACGTCTAAGACGTCAGAGAACACCTTGTTAACAAAACGCTGAAACGTAGCGGGGGCATTGCAGAGACCGAAAGGCATTACAGTATACTCGAACAGCCCTTGTCGAATACAAAATGCCGTCTTCCACTCGTCTCCGCTACGCATAAGGACCAAGTTGTACGCCCCCCGAAGATCCAACTTAGTGAAGATGGATGCCTTGGTCAATCGGTCTAATAGTGTGGAGATGAGGGGTAAGGGATACCGATTCTTGATGGTAACGGCATTTAATCGTCTGTAATCAACACAGGGACGTAAGTCACCCTCTTTCTTGGGCACAAAAAAGATCGGACTAGCAGCTGGGGAGCTAGAGGGTCGTATGTGACCTAAGCGCAGGGCTTGTTGGATGTATTCCTTGAGTACTAACTCTTCCGATGGAGATAAGGAGTATATTCTGCCCTTTGGTATAGTTGCCCCAGGAACCAAATCAACGGGGCAATCATAGGGTCGATGAGGTGGTACGCCTTCTGCCGTGACTTTGTCAAAGACCTCTTGGAATTCATGATAAACAGTGGGAATCCCAGCTGTAATGGCACCCACAGTATGTGGGACGTTCATGGATGGATCTGTCTCCTCAAGGCTGGCAGAGGCCATAGCCCCAAGGACAGTGGCCGGGGATGAAATAGTAGCGGACTCGATCAAACAAAAGTGTTGGAAAACTTCAGATTCAAATGTGACCTGTCCACTGCCCCAATTAATCAAAGGATTGTGTTGTTTAAGCCATGGAATGCCTAAAATGATACCGAACTGTGGCGTGGAAATGAGGTCGAACGCTAACGTCTCTTGGTGCGTGCCCTGAATCAGCACTAACATGGGAGCGGTCTGATACTCAATGGGACCAGAGACAAGTGAGGTACCATCGACCGCTTGTACCGGCTCTGGATACTTTTTCTTGATCAAGGGTAGATTAAGGTCATAAGCCAGCGAAATATCAATAAAGCAGCCAGTGGCCCCGGAGTCAATCACAATCTGTACCTAGTGTACCAAATCTCCGGCTGGCTTAAGCTGGGCCTCGACCGTAATCGGTCTGATGGGACCGAATACAGGTTCATTGGGGGTCAGAGAAGGACTCGCCCGTACCCCCATGCCTAGGGGCGAGCTTTCTGAAAACCCGAAGTTTTATTTTTAGGGCGGTGAGGACATTCTTTAACATAGTGCCCTAAAGTACCACAGTAGAAACTAGGGTTATCGGTTCTCCGACGTTCCCGTTCGGCCTGAGTGATGGGACTCCGGATCCCACCGATTTGCATGGGTTCCGGAACAGAGACGGATGGGGCTGGGAGTGTCTGATTGGAAAAAGCCGTCTCTGCTTTCCTCTCAGACCTGCGAGCGTCCACCTGTAGAGCCAGATCCACTAACTCAGGGAAGACTGAGGGAAGAGCCGGCACTACAGAAAGAGCGTCTTTCATGTGGCTACAGAGACCGCGGTAGAACACTATGGCTTTCTTTTCCTCAGGCCACGAGGTTTCTGCAGCCAATTGATTGAAACGAGTGATGTAATCAATCAGTGTTTGTTTAACCTGTGTAAGATCCAGCAATTCCAGGTCTCAGGATTGTGCCTTATGCCTGGTATCAAAAACCTTTGCCATTTCCATCACCAGTAGGTCGAAATTGTATAGAGCAGGGTGATCACTCTCTAATAACGGGTTCGCCCAAATGGCCGCTACACCTGACAGGTGAGAAAGAAGGAAAGCTGCTTTGGTAACAGAGTCAGGAAAAAGCTGGGGTCTACACAAGAAGTGAAGTTTGCACTGATTGAGAAAGGTATGATATTTCCTGGGATCCCCCTGATAACGTTCGGGGGCAGCAAGAGGAAAGGAGGTTGGAAGGACCACTGGAGTGGGGACTGTGGATGCTGTGGACGGATGTGGAGATGGATCTGGGGGGGTGGGATCGCCAAACTCGGCGTCTGCAGGCAAGGGAGCACGTGTGCTTTGTAGGGCATCGAGTCTATGGTGGATAGCCGTTGTGGCTGCGGCCATGTCGGTCCTAAGGGCCGCAACCGCTTGCATTAGAGCGGCCACAGGGTCCCCGGAGGAGGTATCCATACTCTGGACGACCAGGAAGGCTTCACAGTCTGTTCTGATCTTGATGGTCGTGCAGATTATTGAACCTCCGTCCCCAAGTACCGCACAGACAGAAAGGATACACTGTCTGTGCAATCTTTGAGGCCACAGGTGTGTTGAGCCGTCAATCAGGTAGCAGGAACGCCGGAAGGACCCCTGACCGCTGCAAGGCAATAGTTAATGATTAACAGGAGCAGTGCAATTGATACGGTTAGCGGATAACAATCAGTATTAACAAGGCTTACCCAGGAGTGTTGAAAGTGGTGTCCTAAATGTGGTAAGAGCCACAGATTGTTGGTAGTGGTGAAAGAAGCGTTCTGCACGGCTAGAAGGTGGGACACACCTGGGTCTGATGTAGATGGACCAGTAAGGCAAGAAGTTCAAAAAACCAAGTTCCAAGATTCTAGATTCAGAGAGGATAATCCAAAGGCAGTCCAAGAGAGTTCCAAAGGTCAAGGTGCCGGGGAAACAAGGTGGAATCCAAGTAACAGAAATCCGAGGGGCAGGCAAGACAAATCCAAAGAACAGTCCGAGGTCACAAAATCTGTGATCAGAAACAGGTAAACCAAGGCGCTACACAATCCTCCAGAGATCAGCTGTGAAGCGCTGTAGCCACGTTGCCAAGATGCTTTTAAACTGATTTAGTAACCACGTGATGTGTCTCACGGACGTGTGAGACGTGACGTGATCACATGGTCACGGAACGCGCTGGATGTTCGTTGCCGTGGGAGTCTCCGTGGGCGTGACCAGCCGTGAGCGCGCCTCCATGGTAACTGCCAGCGAAACAAAGGACGGTAGACGCCAGGACTACAGGCTGGTGTCCTCCTACGCCAGGCAAACTGCTGATTCTTTCTATGTGCAGGGACTGCTCTTGTTGTTAGGTGTGGTGTGGGACTTGTGGTTGTGTGAGTCTCAATGGGGTGAGCAACGGGAGACGTAACACTCACCCTCCACCATGCCCCGAACCATAAGCGCCCTTCCCTCGCTGTCCCTCTCTGTTTGGATCAGGCGAAACCCCAGTGAAGAGTGGAGAAGAATAGCGACTCCTCTGGCATAGGATGAGTATGAAGAAAAGTAGCGATGGCAACCCCAGCTGCGGGCCCACAGGTGCTCATTTTGCGGCAAGAGGTGGGTTTCCTGAATCATAGCCACCTCGACCTTGTGACGTCTGAGTAGTTGCAGGATCTTGCGTGTCTTAGCCGGGATGTTGCCCCCTCTAATGTTCCAGGTTGCTACTTTGAACGTACCAGTGATGATCTATATAACACCGGAATGCGGCTAGACCGGAGTCGGAGTTCGGGCATATGGGAGCAGCGTTAGGCGGGAGGGCTCGAGTGGGGCGGCGGGGGGGCTCAGGGTGAGGCCCGCGGTTAGGCGGTGGCGTTCTGAGCACGTTTCGAATGACAACAAACAAACAAATTTCCTTACACGGACAACCCCCAACTCGTCCGTTTGGAATCCCCCCAACTGGAACATACTGCGTGCTGTGCACAGGGTGCGGGTGGTCTTCCTAGGCACAGTCCCCAGCCTCCCGTTTGCGAAGGTTGTCCTGGTGGCTTGGTTCCTGCTTGCTTTGGTGCAGTAGTGCGGGTGTTTGTCACGGCGGAACTCTCTCTGCTCTTTCTCTGTTTGAGGCACCGGGCGTTTGGTTTGTGGACTTGCATCCCCGCCTGTCAAGGTATAGTGAGGCTTCTTCTGGGGAGTTGAAGAAGTGGGTATTACCCTCTATTTGAATGTGGAGCCTCGCCGGGAAGAGCATCGAGTATGTGATCTGGTTGGCGCGCAGTCTGTGTTTCACCTGGGTGAACGATCTCCTTTGGGCTTGGAAAGACGGCGAAAAGTCTGGGAAAAACTGGATGTCGTCCCCGTCGAAGTGTAGTTTGCCCTTTTCCCTTGCCCTTCTAAGGATGGAGTCCCTGTCCTTGTAGCTTAGAAGCTTGGCAATGATCGGGCGGGCAGGGGCTCTCGGCGCCGGTCTTGTTGAAGGGATTCTGTGGGCTCTTTCCACTACGAATATTTGCGATAGGACTGTGGGACCAAAAAGCTCTGTCCATAATTTTTCGACGTGTTCTTCCATTCTGACTGGTAGTTGTCTTTCTCTGATTCTGATAATCCTGATATTATTTCGTCTGGAGCGGCTTTCCAGGTCCTCGTTTTGGCGAGTACAGTTTTCATTTTCCCCTCGAGCGTGGAGACCCGGGAGGTGAGTGCTGCTGTGCCGTCGTCCAGATCTGACACTCTCTGTTCGACAGAGTCGAGCCTGTCGCTGTGTTTGTCAAGCCGGTATTGTAACAGATCTACCTTGGACGAGAGCGAGTCTATCTTGCTGTCCAGACCGCCTATCCCAGCTTTTAATTCCATCAGGATTTCCCTGATGTCCGTTTGTTGCTGCAATTCTGCCTCCGACTGGTTGTTCGGGGATTCAGGACGGTGTTCCGGCCTGGGTGTTTTAGGCGCTGGGCCTGCATCAAAGTTGAGCCGTTTCTGGGACTTGTCCGGCTTACCCATCTTGAGCTTGATGACGGAGTCGGAGCATCTGGTCATGGCCCGGACGAGGCACCCGGATCTGGTGCGAGGGGCTGAGATCAAGGCGCGCGGGGAGATGCTGCGAGTCAGGAAGGCGGGGACGCCGTGGCCAACTTGCCCTTTTTGCGTGCTTCTGTGGGTCTCCTTGCACATCCCGCTCCGCCACCGGCTGTGGGTGCCCCAACTCCGAGCGATTCCCCCTCCGCCGCTTTCTGCTGGAGGTGGTCGCGGCAGGTCCCTCGAATGGCTCTCGTCCGTTTACGAAGGATTTTGGGCGGGCGGGCGGGACTCCCAGGCCCCACGCAGGTCGCAGCAGTGCATGCCACACTACGCAGCGAGTTTCTCATGGAAGGCAAGTCCGATTCGCTCCGAATTTTCGAAAGGGATGAGATGCCGTGCTAGGATATATTATTCTTGCAGATTTAGTAGTTTCGCCACAGGATTGCCGCGATTAAACAGGATTCATGCGGGAGGCAGCTGGGAGCTCACAAGGGAGCGGCCATCTTGGTCGGCCCTCTAGCGCCCTCTAGCATGTTATGTTATGTTACAGATATTTGTGCAAGCGCACGTTCGCTCGAAGGCATCTTGGCACTGAGGAGGGAAGACATGCTACCAAGAAGTAGTTAGAAAAGCAGAGTTTTTAGTTTGCGACAGAAAGCAAGATGGTCGATAGTATCACGCAAGGAAAGGGGTAGGATATTCCAGGCTTGAGCGGCAGCCACCGAAAAGACGCGGCCTCCCTTGCAAAAAAACTTGAAGCGAGGTACTGCCACCCTCTGAGTGGTTTGGGAGCGTAGAGTGCGAGCAGGTTGATAAGGGGTGAACTTAACTTGCAGATATTCTTCTCCCACACCAATCCAAACAAAATCCGCTGGGCGACAGGGAGCCACTGTAGTTGCCTCAACAAGGAGTCACATGGGCTCCAAAATGCGGGCGAATGATAGATCTTGCAGCAGCATTCTGAAACAGCTGCAGACCTCTAGTGAGGTAGCCTGGTTGCGCCAGATATAGTGAATTACAATAATCCAGTACACTGAGAACATAGGCTCCCACCACCTGGCTCGCTACAGGAATAAACGGAAGAACCTTCCGAAGTAGCCAGAGTTTAAAGTGGCCAGATTTACAAACCGCGCTAACCTGCTTGTCCATAGTCAAAGTAGCAGAAAATTGCACTCCCAAGTACCTAACTGATAGAACAGGTATGGGGAGAGGACCCAGTGATGAAGGCCAGAAATCGAATGTCCAATAGAGCTGAGGAGTAGAGGTCCCTACAACCAGGACCTCAGTTTTGCTACTGTTGAGCTTGAGCCAGTTCAGTGTCATCCATGTTCCAAGTTCCTCCAGGCATTTATTTAGCCTACCAGTTGTATCAGATTTGGGCCAGGATAAAATACGCATTAGGAGGACTGGAAAGCTTACTGTCACTTGCCCATCAACATGCTATTAGATATCCAACAAGCTAATGGTTTAGCAACTTGGATATAAGGGTTAAGCAGTATTTGCAGGACATTGGTGTGACCCAAATCCCGGGCACCTGGGTGGGATTTAACCTGGCAAGGATTCCAGCTAAAGTGAGAGCCCATGACACTGAGCAGGCATTAACACATCTCAACTCATTGAAGAAGTTTTGGGAATATCCGGACAATCTTTGGCAATGGGTAGCCCCAAATCTTATTTAACAAAAAGATGGTATCCGGCCCTGATTAGGTTTATTCTATCAGTCAGGCTCCAGACAATATTAGTATTTGAAAACACAGGGGCTTTGGCAGGAATCCCACATGATAATAGGTTAGGCAGACTATGCGGGGAAGATATTGAATCAGTACGATACGCCTTAACGCAAAGCAATGTTTTAGAAAGTCACTATGGTCGCGCCTACGATAAATTCAAAAATCTGTCCTCCAATCAGTTTTGGAGTGCTTTGTTTGGGGCGGAATCGCTTGTGTTATCAGCAACTGCTATGCACATCTGGGAAATAGCTAGTAGAAAATGTATTGCAAGGGGTGAGAATTTGAAAAATGTATAGTGGTTTTATGTATATAACATTGGTATGAATCTCTGTTTTAGGTGGGCAGCCTAATTTTATCATTCTAATGTCTCAATTTTATTTTACTGTGTATTTTTAATGTGTATTTTACTGTGTATTTTTGTATTTACTTTATGTGATAGTGCGAAAAGTTTGCAATGCAATCAAATGCACTTGAAATCAAATTAAAAAAAATAAAAAAAAAATGGAAAGCTTTTATTAACAATTCTCGTAAGCGACCAGATTTGAATCACCATGGCCTGGAAGGAATATAATGGATTTTAGGATCCTGTCCATGAGGTGCATTAGCCCTGATAGGGGATAGATTGAGTTGTGCAGCCACGCTGCCCCAAACGGATATCAAAGGAAAATAACTCATGCACGTGTTACATTGATTTGAAAATGATATAATTAGAGTATACGTTGATATGTCATATTCAGTACCTTCCCAAACAAATGAACCCTACATATGGTGTCTCCACCATCATTTCCCTGCATTGGCAAAGATCTGCTCGTGCAATTCTGAAACCGTACATTACAAACAAATTACAATTCCTAATATAATTTGTGAAGCCCAGAGCTTATGTTGATCTATGCAATAATTGTTTGAATTTTGATTGATTTGTGAAGTCTAGAAGAAGACAGTCTTTTTGGCGAAACAATACACACGTGCGCCAACTGGTGATTGTTGGCTTATTGGATGTTACTTTTACTGCATGGTGTATAATAAATAAGTATATTCATACTGATTGACCTATGAGCTTGATTATCCTAGCCACTGAGCGCACTGCAGCAGGGGAAACCTCTTTTTTTCTTCCTAGTTTCTGGACGGTTTAGTGTTACATTCCTTCCCCTAGCACTTGCTTACAGTAGGTGTTAGTGAATTCCATGACTTTGTGGTAATCAATTTAATGTTGGCACAGCGACCCATATCACTGTTACAATTGATCCACTTATTATGGTCTTACGCTGGAGATCAGCCCTCAAGGGTCCATCTTGGCCACATCGATCAATCACGCGCCAAGTCACATTTTTTAAACATACTAGCTGTACTCAGCGTGTCGTATACCAATCTAGCTCGTTCTCTCTCTCTGCACTCTCTTTCTCTCTCTTTCTGTCTCACTCTATGTCTCTATCTCTTCCGATGTGGACAGGTGTTGCATTGCCAGTTGTGCATTTCATAGTGCCACCCCAAAGCTTTCTGACAGCTATGCAGCCGAGAAATAACATAGATTCATTGAGGTGGTGGAGGCTGTATTTGTTTTTGCAAAACCAGCTATTTAAAAACAGGAAATTATTTAATTGTACCAACATTGTAAACTGGCTCGTTTTTAAATTTCACAATTTGCATTTCTAATGACGACTTATTAAATATTTTAGTCACATTAAGAACATTACACTTATCTTACTGAGCAAAGTATTTGACCAACCTCTAAAAATAACCATATACATTAATTTGTGATGGAAGGTTGTCCTTTCAGGGTAGCCAGTATGAAATTCTTGTATTATGATCTTTCAAAATACCCCTAAGCCAAAGGGCCACGGACAAACATCACAAGTAAGAACTTGCTTTGCATAACATCCAATAGCATTTTGGTAACATGACAATGAATAGACATCTTTAGAGTTGACAAATATGTCTGAATACAATGACTGTATGCCTGAATCTCTAAGTACATATTGCCCATTATGTTTGGGGCTTAAGTAATTTTTCACAGTACTCGCCCTAACATTAAACATTACAAAGCTAGTAACTTTGAACGATATTTAGTGAATTAGACAGCTTAATGCTTTGGATGTGAAGATAAAAAGGCTGTGACATCAGGCACTCCGGAAGGATTCAAGGGTAATGCTTCCTTTTCCGGCATGGAATTTTAGCTGGATCTCAGAGTAAGGACTGCTGTACACATACTCAGCCTCCAATGCACAGAGATCGCTAGAGAATTATGCATATAGGATTTCTTGATGGGACGACCTTTATTCTACTAGTCCCGGCATATGCAACTTTTGGCTCTCCAGAGGTTTTGGCCTACAACGCCCACTAGCCACTATAGCAAGTGGTGGGGGATAACAGGAGCTGAAGGCCAACACGTGTGTAATGCTGCTGGCTACCTACCTCATATCAGCCATTTTTATCATACAAAGATTTGCACAGTTGCACGCATCTCCAGAAGTCACTATGGTGAAACCTGTTTGCCTGCTTACAGTTTTAAATAGTTCTGAATAAGGTACCCCTCGCACAGTGCCTTATCGAGTGTAACCCTGCATCATCTCAATTATTCCAAAAGAAGTGTTACCCTTCAATTTGAATCTGGTCACTGTAAGGAAATCTGATATTGGTCATAAGAAGTACGGGGAGGGATAAAGTCTTCAATGAGCTACGCCATAACACGTACCATAACTCGGCTGTAGGGTGTCTGAATTACGAAGGCGAACTAGACCGAACCAAATGTGTATGTCTGCTTTTCCTCTTTATTGGTACTATGGGTTGAGGGCAGGATAGATTCTTCTGAAACGGGAGCCAGCACTGCAAGACTCCAAACAAAGGTAATATGGTGAGTATCAAAATATAAAGATTGCCTATAGAAATATGGACTTTACTTAAAAATAGGCACGGTAATCACATGAGTAAAGCAGGCTAAATGGACTGTGCACGCTGGGTATTGTGACGCGTGAGGGAATGAGTAAAACGGTTCAAACACAAATAATTACTTCAAATGTCCTTCGAAAGAAAGGGTAAAGGGTCCTAACCAGTCTCTAAGGCTCATGATTAAGGCCAAGTGGACAGGGTGGTTTCTGGACCCCATAGTTACTACTTTGGTCTCTTTTGAAGGCTCAACAGCGTTCAGGTGCGTTCTTGGTCCCTTCGAGCGTTTCAGCCGTGATCCGATAACGCCAGCTGGCTTAAAGGGATTCGAGCACCACAGTGTGGATCAACGAGCAGGAGGCTTGATGGCTCGATGGTAGACAGATTCAGCGGGCAGTGATTGAAATGTGTGCTGCTCTATGGCTCAATGTGCATCTCGAATAAATCAGAAGCAGGGGTTCAGTTTAAGTGTTTTGTGGCAGCAAGACCGTACAGAGGTTATGCAGGGGCAAAGGATGATTTGCTACCGGTCTTTGTGACTGGCAGTCCAGTCCGGGCATCTCGACAAAGTGATGGGATGGTTCTGTACACAGGAAACAGTCAGGTGTGTGCGTGTCAGCATCTCGAAGGCCATTCAGGGACAGCTCACCTATCTCAAAGGTGTCTCAAATTAAAATGGTGAAATGCTAAGAAACACTAATTATCAGAGCTACTGCTCTTGGGGTTTTGAAGTATGGGGGTTCCAGTGCACATCCCCTTCAAGAATGGGGGGCCTTGTCCGTTCTTCCCAAGTCTGGAAGATTTGTCACTGTCACCTGCAGGATTCTTTCTCCTAAAGTAAAGATGAGTGTCTTGGGAACTAGTTCTCCAACTACACTTATACCTACGGATCTTCCAGCAGATAGTGTCTCTCTGTCCCTTAGAACATCTCCAACATTCACCACAGAGATAGGTAACCGCTGCATATATAACAGAATCATAACAAGGGTTAATGTGTTTTAAGGCCTCTTCCAGGGCCAATAATTACCACTTTTTAATAAAGTGTATTCCATCTTTTGTTATGATACATAGAGGCCTGAGGCTTCAGGAAGTCCTGTGAGGTAGGAGAAAGGGATGCAAAGAGCATCTAAGATGTCAGGATGCTTCCTTCGTGTGCAACATGTTCCTCTGGCTGCCTTAGCCATCCTCATGTCTGTCACCTGCAGACCACATACTCTCTGCAGTGATTATTTTCCTCCCGACCACCCAGACCCTGCTATAAAGCTTTCTTTAAGATGTACATCACTCAGCCATTCACATCAACCCAGCTCCTCCACATGGGGGCAAGGCGTTACCTTCTGACTTGGAGCTACAAAGGATTTCCTAGGTATAGCTGATTCAAAAGAGGGAACATAATTCAGCATATGTCTCTTTCGTCTGATCAGCCAATGACTGGAAGGCAAAACATCCAGATAATCTTTAAATTGGCAAACGCAAGATTGACCATAACATCAATTTTCAACACGTCACAATACCGATTTTATTAGAGTGTTGTTATTATTATTGTTGTTAGGGTATTTATAAAGCACAGACTAAGCTTTGGGAAGAAACAGAGTGCTTTAAAATCATAGGGGAAGAGCACAGTGAGGGAAGAAGTGAAAAAGGGAATGGGGAGCTAACAACAGGTGTTGGAGTAATTGGCAACAAGGGATCTACAAGCAACCAGGGGAGGGAACGGTGGGGAGCAGATCACTGAGTCTCAGGTCGAGTGGGGAGTGGAGAGTGTGTGAACCTAAGTGTTAGGGCTGAGCCATTCCTCGAAGAGGAAGGTCTTCAGCTCTTTTCGGAATTGTAGAAGTGATGAGGCAAGTCTGATGTTGATGGGGAGGAGGACAGAGAAGGTCTGGCTTCTGGTTCTTTCCTTCCTGCATGGCAGAGGCCAAGTCTGCACATATCCTTATTTCTGGGGGAATGAAAGCCTCCAGAGATGTAGAGTTTCTTAGTGAGGTAGCTTCAGGACTTCGTGGTGACAGCCTTATAGATGATGCAACATGATTTGAAGATGATACAGGTGTGCAGTGAGAGGCAGTGCAAATTGATGAGGGTCGGGGTGATGTGGTCGAACTTGCAGTGTCCTTTGATGAGTCATACTGCAGCATGCAGGACACATCACAGGGGCGCCTGTGTAGTTGCCTGAAGGCCTTCTAAAAGGGCATTGCCACCATCCAGGTGGGAGAGGAGCAAGGCTTGGACAGCGGATCTGGAGTTGTTTTCTGGAATAAATGGGTTGATTTTCTGTAGGAGAGAAAATTGGTAACAAGCAGTTTGTGGCTTCCTTGCGATGTGCTATTTGAAGGTGAGGTGTCTGTCGATGTTGGACTCAAGCTACTTGATGCAGGTGGCCAGCTGGGGTGTGAAACCCTCGAGATTCAGAGCAGAAAGCCAGGTCTGGATGTCAAGGTGTGCTGTGTTGATGGTCAGCAGTAGGGATCTAGTCTGGAGGGTTTGTGCTTCAGGTACGCACAGGACATCCTCGACTAGATCAATGCGGCACAAGCCTTGAGCCTGTGGATGTTTTAGATGGAGGATATATTGATGTAGATCTGCGTGTCATCTACATATTGGTGGATGTGGATGTTGTGGTAGTGCTTTATCTTCAAAATAATGGAGCCTCAAATGTATAGCTTCATTCTTCTGCATTCATTTCACCATAGATTCATTTGATCACATTTACCACGTTTTACCTTTTCTTCTTCTGTGTTCCAATTCTTCTCAAATTCATGTCATCGTTATGGGGGAGATTGCCTGTAAGCCCCTTCTTTTCTATCCCAAATCTTTCCCCACCCCCCACTAATCCTAACCCTAACCTTACAGCCTGTCATAACCATATGCTTTGCATTAAGCCTATCCCCAACCCTATCCTTCCCCCTTCCCCAAACTCCCTACCCACTTCCTTACCAGTGTCCTTAAAACCTAACCATAACATAAAAATGCACCCTAACAATGATCCTAACTCTAACTCTGATCCCAGCTCTGACCTATCTCTAACCCTTGACCTAAGCTTGACAATGTGACGATGCAGATGAACTTAAAGCAAGAAGACGCATATGTCTGAAGAAGTGAACATGAAAGAAGTCAACGTAGAAGACTTTTTGGAGGTGAAGTTAAGGAGTATTAAAGTATGAGAGCCACATAAAAAAGCCATTGTGGGTTAGCATGACATAGTATTAAGGCAAATGTAGTGTTAGCAGACTGTTTACAATCACACCATACTTTCCCACACTGTTAAAAGTATTGTTGGTAGAGCGAGGAGTGCCGCCAGACATCTACATGATATTTCGGGGTCCCCTAGTGCCAAGGTAGCCGCCAGCTATGTGGTAAGTGTGAATGTTTAGCATAGCACGCTTTCCTCCCAAATAGCCATCTCCAAATTGCACAGCAAAAATCAAGACAGCCTAGCTACAGCCCCGTCAATAATACTTGCAGTAACTTTGTTTGACAAGTTTGGGCTCCAACCTGCTGGAGTATCAAAGCACACACGGCTCTCTGTTGGTGGGCTCAAGGAGAAGCATGTGTTACTCACTCTGTAAACGCAACTGGCTTTTCAGGCTAATGTGGCAAGATCCACTTTCCTTTTAAACTGTGTCCAATGGAGCATGTGATCATTCTGAAATCTGATCCTTCCCCGTTTCTAGTGCCTGGTATGGCTACCACTTTGTATTGAGCCATTAGAGCTCCTCTTGATGAAATGTATAGAATCCCGTCATTTTCAATGTTATTTAAATGTAGCAGTTATTTTTATTTGAATGCTTTCATTTTGCTTGGATATTTTTTGTCCTGCTAACTTGTGCGATGGCGTGAGGAAATGGGATTTCATTGTATGAATGGGCAGAATCAACTTTTCTAAAGGCAGGATAATACACAGAAATAATGTCACTTTCCACACTTTCAATGTGACAGGTGCTAACACTCTGCAATGTATTATTCAATATCAATGTTGTGGGAGACCTACAGAGGGTGAATTTTAGGTGAGTTCGATTTTACAGGATTGAACCAGCTCTTAATTTGAAAGGTCAGTGAGTAAAGTGTCCTCTTTATGGACTCAGGGCCCAGCCCATGGCTACTGTAGCATCATGTATTTTGCAAGACAACCATTGCAACATCACTGCCTCCATTGATTCTTTATGGTTCCTTAACATCGATAATGTTTCCGTTTTCAAATGGCACTGTGAAGTTATGAAACCAAGCATGTCCTTGGCAAACCAGAATATACAGAAAAATACGCATACAGAGGTTATCAAAAAAATGCCTAGCATCCAAACAGTGTCGCTTAGTTGTGATAAATCTGAGGGCTCAACACTTAATGCCAGGGACGTCATTTCAACAAAATGCCAGGGGTAGCGGAAGTGACATCACATGACCCTTGACCTCTGACGACATCACAGGAAGTGATGCCATTTGACCCCACCCCGAAGTGACATTATGGGAAGCGATAGAACATGATCTTTCACCCCTTTAATGAGTCTAGCAATTATTGTAGAGAATTCCAGAAAGACACTTTTTTCCTTATTCCTATTCTTTCTTATTTAGGGTCACTGCTCAAAGTGTTACACTTGTGGAACCCCCTGTTTTTTTTTTTAAAGAGGCCTCAACATAAAATCCATCCACTACAGAAACAAAGAGCCACACAGCACTGGCCACAGCCCAGGAGCTTCAATGTATTTTTTTTAAAAAAGATTTTCTTTTTTTTTAGGTGTAGCAAGGGGAAACCTCAGGGGTCGCAGTTGGTGACCCCCACATGACGGCCCTGAGTGATGCAATTCCTTCTTTGTTACTTTGCCTTGCTAGTGCTTCCTTCCAGTCAGCATATGGGTTTGCCTGTAGAACCAGTCTTTTCTCAATGTCTTGTTTCTAATTCAATGTTCGAGCAAAACGACCACGTGACGGCCCGAGCTCTGCAGTGCAAGAAATCAACACGCAGGTTGCCTCATCGACAGCACAAAGGGCCTGTTTCCCATTCGCAGGACAGCAGGCACCAACAACATCACTACAGTGGCTTTCGGTTCTACCTGGAACAAAACAAACCAATATGTCTTAGAAATATTCACACTTACTACTTGTAGTTCATCGCCAGGTCTGCAAAGTACTTTCTTCTCGTTCGGTAGACATTGTCCTTGAACCCCTGCAAGCAAGGAAAGTAGTACTTACTCATTTTGGAATACTCAGGCATATACTGGTGTTCATTTCTCTATTTTCTGTATAATGTTTGAGTACAAATACTGCCTAGGAGGGATTGGTTGCAATACTAGAATGTTCT
The DNA here is from genome assembly GCF_040938575.1 of Ambystoma mexicanum. NCBI lineage: Eukaryota > Metazoa > Chordata > Amphibia > Caudata > Ambystomatidae > Ambystoma > Ambystoma mexicanum. The sequence continues at coordinate 838,537,162 of NC_090934.1, read as the reverse complement.
GCCTCAGCAGAGCTACTACTTGAGACAACATGGAAAATGGAGAAAAACACTAAAAGCTCATCTGTCCCAGACTGCCCTTGCCAAAAGCTGTCTTTAACCTCCATGCTCCACCTCCTCGGAAACTCCCTCTGAGACATCCTCGATGGCAGGAAGCCACCTAGAAGATAATCTAACATAACCAAACCTGCATTCTTCTCCACTATTTGGGAAGAGATCTACTCCAACCCCTTGCTTACATTTGGGGTTAGTTATCAGCCTTTGGGCCTCATTACAACTTGGGTGGTGCTGTAAAATGCAGCGGTAATACTGTATACTGCCACATTACCGCACCACCCAACTATGTAGCTTTAATTTGGAGGATTCACCTCCAGCTATGAGCAGGGGGTAAATCCACCACTGTTCCACCAAATTCCAGTGGAATTACTGCTGGTGAAATGACTGCTGCAGTAATTCCACTGAAATCCCCAATGGAGTCCAATGGACTCCAATTAAATGCAGACTAACACATCCACCACCACTTGAAATCTGGCGGTAATACCACCGGACCAATTGACAGTAACAGTATTACAGTTCAGTGGTATCTCAGTGGATTTACCACTGAGATACCACTAAAATCATAATGAGCCCCTTTGTGTCTTCTTGCTGGTGAGCAGAGGGCTAATCTTCTTTCCTTCCTGGTTTGACTAGTGGCATTACTATATTTCATTGGCCAGTTGTTGTACTGTGGTCACACATTTTTCACTACAGGGGGCAGTGCTGTGCTGAGAAGATGATGTCATTTGGGAGGGCCCTCCTTGGAGTGACAGTTTAGTGACCCATTCAAAGATGTTCATTTCATAGCTTTTGACAGTTGGATCTATGATAGGCATTTTTAGAGGGAGCTGGTAACTGGAGGAAGGTGTTATCCAAAGGCCTAGGAAGGGGATCATAAATGATGTGCCTTGACTAGGAGGTTTCCCTTTTTAAATTCGTATGCCCCTCGCTCCCCCTCCCAGGGGAGGAGGGAACCCCCAACATGGAAACACAGATGTCCACAAGCTGCACTTGTATGTCTCTCTGTTTGCAGAGGGGGGCATATTTTGGGGCATGGCTCTGGTGCGGCCCCTGGAGAATTAAGGCATCAGCAGAGGGTGTGCTTGACTGACATAGGACAGTCTGGGAAAGGAAAGGAATGCATGTGGATAAGGAAATTAATGTCTCAGAAGCCAACACTTCAAATTGATAGCGGTCTGGAGGACCTCTTTCATTGAATGACCCTCCAGCGCATAACCCGCTTTTTATTTTACTGCTGCCTTGCAGTGTAGGTTTCTGCAGACCCAAACAGCAGTGCTTTGCTGGCTGTGCCTAGCAATCATGGTGGTGGGAAAGTGGCTGTATACGTATTCCCTGACAAGTTGTGCTTTGTTTCTGCTTGTGCTGTCAGAGTGCCCCACCGGCGGTTCTGGAGAAACCATGGAGTGGTCAGGTAGGAGCTAAACTAGCCCAGTGGGAATGGTCTCGTAGACACTCATCCTAGGGTTCCTCCCACAATGGAGCACATGTGCCATGCATGCGTGTCTACATGATGCCACATAGGTTCTGGCGAGACATTGGGCCTCATCACAAGTTTGGTGGTAGCCTTGCTGGTAAAACCGGCATGGTGCCAGTGCATCCGACATGCACCGACATGCTCTGCTTGCGGGTGCCAGTACGTCCGCCAGGTCACTCCTGGTGTGCGGGAAGGCACCCGCGAGCTGAACTCGTAGTTTGCTGGTCCGGTAACAACGGTACCGCCAAGCTTACCGGGACTGTTGTTACCGGACCGGCAAACTTATAATGAGGCCAATTGTGTTAGTCATGTTTATGTGCTATCAAGGTGTCAAGTTTAGAATATGGCTTGACATGGAGGTTGTAATTGTAATTGGTTATAACGTGCGTAATACCCAGAGGTTTCTAAGCGCGGACCCGGGAATCGAACCTGTGTTGCTCTGCGTCTTCTTGTTTCCAAGACGAGCGCTTTGCCACTGAGCTGAAGTTCATGCTGCGCCCACATCAGAGAGTCACTCTGAGGTTTTAAAATAGCCCTTCACACATTAACAGACCGGTTAGATGAAGGCAACAGCCGGGATGGCCCTATTTGGGCCGTCCTGTCCTTGCCCCCTTTCTGCTTACTTCTTAAGTGCTAAGGACGAGCATGCTCGTCCATTTTGCATAGAACTGCATAGAGCTCAGGTGCTCATCCTGAAAAGGCAACTAATGGACGAATGTATATATTGTACAGTACACATTAATAGGTGTTTCTATTCAGAGCTATACTTTCAATAAATAAAATGAAATAGCTTGTCTCGCATAAGGTGGTGGTGTCCTTTAAGAGACTGTTGCCTGTATAAGGGTAATTTATCCCTGGAAACCCAATAGCCCCTTCATTGTATATGTGTTAGATGGAGGTACATTTTTAGATGTATTACACCATTCAAATCATAATTTCACCACCCTGCGCCGCCAATGCCTTACTGTGTATCTTTTGTTTCAAACCAGTATTGCTCTCGTCTGTCGTCGTTCGCCCCTATGCTGTTTCACAAACAGGTGAGCACCCTGAACCACACCGCCCCCCTAGAATGCATCAAGGGTTGTAATCCCTACATGCACTCAGGAACGGGGACTAGACTAGTATCGCGTGAGTTCTGTTCAGGAGAGGAGCTTTTGGTTGTTTGCGACATTCCTACAGATATTGGGCCTGTGCGAGCACATACGGCATCATCTGTCAGTATAAGCGGGCAGAAGGCACCCCACGCCTATGGAGACATGGCAAGTCCGGATCTAGCCTGGAAATCAAATCGAAGATACTGGCTCAATGGTGGATCCAGAATGCATCCTCCCCAGCTTAGACCCACACTAAATCCAGACAAGTGGGATCTGTTTTACAGGAAGACCTCGGCCTAACATTGAAGGTCTGCATGCAGGCAGAGCATGTGTTTTACAGGACGATCTCGGCCTAGCACTGAACGCCTGCATGCAGGTAGAGCATGTGTTTTACAGGAAGACCTCGGCCTAGCACTGAAGGCCTGCATGCAGGTAGAGCATGTGTTTTACGGGAAGACCTCAGCCTAGCACTGAAGGCCTGCATGCAGGTAGAGCATGTGTTTTACGGGAAGATCTCGGCCTAGCACTGAACGCCTGCATGCAGGTAGAGCATGTGTTTTACAGGAAGATCGCAGCCTAGCACTGAAGGCGTGTATGCAGGTAGAGCATGTGTTTTACAGGAAGATCTCGCCTAGCACTGAACGCCTGCATGCAGGTAGAGCATGTGTTTTACAGGAAGATCGCAGCCTAGCACGCAGCGCCTGCATGCCGGTAGAGCATGTGTTTTACAGGAAGATCTCGGCCTAGCACTGAACGCCTGCATGCAGGTAGAGCATGTGTTTTACAGGAAGATCTCGGCCCAGCACTGAAGGCCTGCATGCAGGTAGAGCATGTGTTTTACAGGACGATCTCGGCCTAGCACTGAACGCCTGCATGCAGGCAGAGCATGTGTTTTATAGGAAGATCTTGGCCTAGCACTGAAGGCCTGCATGCAGGTAGAGCATGTGTTTTACGGGAAGATCACGGCCTAGCACTCAACGCCTGCATGCAGGTAGAGCATGTGTTTTACAGGAAGATCGCAGCCTAGCACTGAACACCTGCATGTAGGTAGAGCATGTGTTTTACAGGAAGATCTCGGCCTAGCACTGAAGGCCTGCATGAAGGTAGAGTATGCGTTTTACAGGAAGACCGATCTCGGCCTAGCACTCAACGCCTGCATGCAGGTAGACCATGTGTTTTACAGGAAGATCTCGGCCTAGCACTGAATGCCTGCATGCAGGTAGAGCATGTGTTTTACAGGAAGATCTCCGCCTAGCACTGAACGCCTGCATGCAGGTAGAGCATCTGTTTTACACGAAGATCACGGCCTAGCACTCAACGCCTGCATGCAGGTAGAGCATGTGTTTTACAGAAAGATCGCAGCCTAGCACTGAACACCTGCATGTAGGTAGAGCATGTGTTTTACAGGAAGATCGCAGCCTAGCACTGAACGCCTGGATGCAGGTAGAGCATGTGTTTTACAGGAAGATCGCAGCCTAGCACGCAACGTCTGCATGCAGGTAGAGCATGTGTTTTACAGGAAGATCTCGGCCTAGCACTGAACGCCTGCATGCAGGTAGAGCATGTGTTTTACAGGAAGATCTCGGCCCAGCACTGAAGGCCTGCATGCAGGTAGAGCATGTGTTTTACAGGACGATCTCGGCCTAGCACTGAACGCCTGCATGCATGTAGAGCATGTGTTTTACAGGAGGATCTCAGCCCAGCACTGAAGGCATGCATGCAGGTAGAGCATGTGTTTTACAGGACGATCTCGGCCTAGCACTGAACGCCTGCATGCAGGTAGAGCATGTGTTTTATAGGAAGATCTCGGCCTAACTCAACGCCTGCATGCAGGCAGAGCATGTGTTTTATAGGAAGATTTCGGCCTAGCACTCAACGCCTGCATGCAGTTAGAGCATGTGTTTTACAGGAATATCTCCGCCTAGCAATGAAGGCATGCATGCAGCGAGAGCATGTGTTTTACAGGAAGATCTCGGCCTAGCACTCAACGCCTGCATGCAGGTAGGGCATGTGTTTTACAGGAAGATCTCGGCCTAGCACTCAACGCCTGCATGCAGGTAGAGCATGTGTTTTACAGGAAGATCTCGGCCTAGCACTGAAGGCCTGCATGCAGGTAGAGTATGCGTTTTACAGGAAGACCGATCTCGGCCTAGCACTCAACGCCTGCATGCAGGTAGAGCATGTGTTTTACAGAAAGATCGCAGCCTAGCACTGAACACCTGCATGTAGGTAGAGCATGTGTTTTACAGGAAGATCGCAGCCTAGCACTGAACGCCTGGATGCAGGTAGAGCATGTGTTTTACAGGAAGATCGCAGCCTAGCACGCAACGTCTGCATGCAGGTAGAGCATGTGTTTTACGGGAAGATCAAGCCCTAGCACTGAATGCCTGCATGCAGGAAGAGCATGTGTTTTACAGGAAGATCACAGCCTAGCACGCAACGTCTGCATGCAAGGAGAGCATGTGTTTTACAGGAAGATCACGGCCTAGCACTGAAGGCGTGTATGCAGGTAGAGCATGTGTTTTACAGGAAGATCTCGGCCTAGCACTCAACGCCTGCATGCAGGTAGAGCATGTGTTTTACAGAAAGATCGCAGCCTAGCACTGAACACCTGCATGTAGGTAGAGCATGTGTTTTACAGGAAGATCGCAGCCTAGCACTGAACGCCTGGATGCAGGTAGAGCATGTGTTTTACAGGAAGATCGCAGCCTAGCACGCAACGTCTGCATGCAGGTAGAGCATGTGTTTTACGGGAAGATCAAGCCCTAGCACTGAACGTCTGCATGCAAGGAGAGCATGTGTTTTACAGGAAGATCACGGCCTAGCACTGAAGGCGTGTATGCAGGTAGAGCATCTGTTTTACACGAAGATCACGGCCTAGCACTCAACGCCTGCATGCAGGTAGAGCATGTGTTTTACAGAAAGATCGCAGCCTAGCACTGAACACCTGCATGTAGGTAGAGCATGTGTTTTACAGGAAGATCGCAGCCTAGCACTGAACGCCTGGATGCAGGTAGAGCATGTGTTTTACAGGAAGATCGCAGCCTAGCACGCAACGTCTGCATGCAGGTAGAGCATGTGTTTTACGGGAAGATCAAGCCCTAGCACTGAATGCCTGCATGCAGGAAGAGCATGTGTTTTACAGGAAGATCACAGCCTAGCACGCAACGTCTGCATGCAGGGAGAGCATGTGTTTTACAGGAAGATCACGGCCTAGCACTGAAGGCGTGTATGCAGGTAGAGCATGTGTTTTACAGGAAGATCTCGGCCTAGCACTCAACGCCTGCATGCAGGTAGAGCATGTGTTTTACAGGAAGATCTCGGCCTAGCACTCAACGCCTGCATGCAGGTAGAGCATGTGTTTTACAGGAAGATCTCAGCCTAGCACGCAACGTCTGCATGCAGGGAGAGCATGTGTTTTACAGGAAGATCACGGCCTAGCACTGAAGTCGTGTATGCAGGTAGAGCATGTGTTTTACAGGAATATCCTGCCTAGTACTGAAGGCCTGCATGCAGGTAGAGCATGTGTTTTACAGGAATATCTCCGCCTAGCAATGAAGGTATGCATGCAGGTAGAGCATGTGTTTTACAGGAAGATCTCAGCCTAGCACTGAAGGCCTGCATGGAGGTAGAGCATGTAGCATGTGTTTTACAGGAAGATCTCAGCCTAGCACCTAGCATGTGTTTTATAGGAAGATCCGCCTGCAGAGCACGCTTCCCGTGCCACTGGGCAAGTACTAGATGCTCCATTGGGACACAATGAGGCTGTCCGTAATTTCTGGCTCTTCCTTCTTTTGCAGAAATACTTTTTGCAGGATTTTAAATGTGATGATAGTTCTTGAAGCTTCGCTTGCTCGATATCTGTTATTAAATTTGAAAAATAAAAGTTTCAAGGATTCAAGTCTGAAAACACACAAGTTTGAAAACCAAAAGGGAGATAAAGTGAGCAAAAAAGTTGGAAAGAATTAAGCTACTACGGAAATAATCAGGAGTAACAGGAAAATTGGATTCGGGGAGGAGGGAAGGTGGTACGTCAGCTCATTATTATTATTATTATAATGTGTTTAAAAGGAAATAGAGTGCAGTTTTGGAGAACATTTCTGCATGAGAAACTGCCCCACCCATAATGTCAGAAAATAAATGCGTAAATATAGCGGCGGAGAGAACAAGAAATAGAAGGTGTGAGGGAGCACAGGACAGGGGGATATTAGGAGGGCAGTTGAAGTAAGGCACTTTAATCGTACCATTACAAAATAAAAGCATCAACCAATACATATTGTGCTTGAGGCATTGCAAATCATATTAAAAAGTGTATTTTCGAAGTTTAATTTTCGAGATTTCATTTTCAAACTTTGGTGTTTCAAAGTGAAAGTTTTCTCAGTAATCCCCTATAGTCTGCTGTTAATTTGAGCGCGTTGATCTTTAGCCTGTACATTCTGTGATGGCGTCACTGCTCACTTTGAGGACCTAATCCTCAAGCACTTTCTGGTTTTGCCTTATTGCACTTATTGCCAGCTGTTGGATTTAAAATCCTCAGTAATCTATGACTGTTTTCTCAAAGATTAGCCCTCTGGAAGCTGTCCAGGACGCTGCACCGCACCTCATGACATGACTAAGAAATGTGATCGCATCACCCTATCTTCGGGAAGCTGCAGTGGAGTACTGCACCACTTCAAGCAAGCACCATGTTCAAGATAGCCTGCATCACCTACAAAGCAGCCACAACCAAAACACCACTGCACCTGCCAGAGAAAGGCACCCTCTGCAGAGGCCAACGCGCCACCAGAAGCCGCAACACGGCCAGACTGGAACCAAACAACTGCGAGAGGGGAAACTACGATATGGGCCTTTTCCTGCTATGAACCCTTTCTCTGGAACAAGATATGATTGTACCCCTACTTCCTACACTTCTGGAGGAACCTAAAGACGCTACTCTTCAAGGAACATCTCGCCAATCACTGATCACTCTCCTAATCGTACTTGTCCCCATTCCGGAGCGCCCCCTTCCCTTGTTCCCCCTATACATACTAGCTACCTCTGCTATCACCAGACCCTACATTTAACCTCCCGGTGTGTCCCCTGTGTAGAGCGCTGCATTGTCTCTCATCTGGATGTGCACTCTATAAACCCCATCCCTTCATACATAGAAGCTACGTTGACAGGGCCCGCTGTCTCTTGGTTTACAATGCTGCAGAAACGACTACCCACAGCCAGGTGCAGCTGATGGGAAGACAAAGGACGCCCGCTACTCGGTGCGCATAGACTTCTATTCCCAAAGGACATCTTGTACTGACCAGTAGAGCCTGTAGGAATTGGAGACGGATATCGGATGACTGACATGCTACAGCAGCTCACCCGAGAAAGCCGCAAGCATTTTGTCTGCAAAGCCCGGTTCAACATTGTGTTTTCTGTCGCAACCAGGTCTGAGAGCCTCTTAGTGTGCTGCCTGAAGGCTTGGTCGATTTATTGGAGATTCAGAATACCAAGGCCCTCCCTGCCCACGAGCGGGAAACTATAGGCTAAATAGGATTGGTTCCCATGGATGTATAAGAACAGAGGGAAGTTGCCCTACGGGCAGCATGAAGCTCATGCATAGAAATTCGGAAAAGACAGTGGATGTATATTTGCCAAGATGGAGGGAGGTCAGAACGAGGCCACATCCAGAATACGTTAGAACCACAGCCAACTGTGACGGCCATTCCAGGCTGCAGGCATTTGCCATCTCACAGCAGAAGGCAGAGCGATAGAGACGCAAATGGCACAAGTGCCCCCGGATCACGGGAAGGAAAAGAACACAGGGAGACAAACATTACCTACTATTGGCTGGGAACCTGCCCCATGGAGAGAGTTATTCAATGGAGGCTCCATGGCTGGACAAAGGCTGAATTGCACGTCACAGACCTTAAAGTCACCCTATCCTAGATTCAGGAGAGCCGCTCTCATCAACTTAAAAAAAAAAACTAAAATCAAATATTCCCAGTTGTCAATTGAGCACGGATGGGCGCTCGCACAATTGATGCTTTGCCTCTTTGCCTCTTAATAAAAAGCTGATTTAGATGTCAGGTCTCTAAGGAGGCAGTGGGAACCCGCAGCCCCTCCACCACCCCTTCTATTTAGGGACCTTTTCTAGCACAAAACTAACACTCACCAGTAAAGGAGGAGCCCTTTGCATTGAAAGAGCAAGTAGTATCGGCTAGAATACAGCAGTACTGGAGTCACGCATGGCAAGGGATGTGGGCAGGTGAAGAGCACCCCCAGGTGGCGCAAAGGGAAGGTCGTGTCAGAACAAGGCGCTGTAAGAACCCTGAGGCGTCATTGCTCAACTCTCCAGGGAAATCCCTGTTCTCGCGTAGTTGCAGCCAGAGCCGGACTAAGGGCAGCAGCGCCCTGGGCATACTGACGCCCCTCCTACCCGCACGCCCTGGTCAACAGGGGACGGGGCGGGGAGGCAGGATATGCCACTTATTTTTTTTACCTTCTTTATCCGGCACCTCACAGGGGGTTAATCTCTGGAATAGGGCGCACGAGTGCCCTATTCTAATGCAAACTGCCTTTCTTCCCGAATCGGAGCAAGGAGGTAATCATCTGCAAAGCATCAGCACCCTATTGTTATTAAAAGCACCCCGCCGCCGCGGGCACATTTAATAACAAAGGGCGCATTTAATAACAAAGGGGTGCCTGCCGAGCTCTAGAGCACGGTGGAGCCCTTGAAAGCCTCCCCTGAGCCGGCGTGGTGGGGCTAATGGCACCCTGGGGGGCGTGGCGGCCCGGGGGTCGCCCGGCATGCCCTCCCCTAAGGCCGGCTTTGGTTGCAGCTCCTTATTTCTACCCATTGGTGTCACATTTTCAGAAGGACGTGCAAAGCAAAGTGCTTATATGTTTTAATAAATCTTGAATGAGTAATCTTCACCAGCATAAACCTGACATAATTCCTCCTGCATAAGCAAGAGATTCGTGAAACCCGTGTTGAGGAGAACTAAAAGCATGAGCCGACACAGAGGAAATGCACGTGTCAGACAATGAACAATGAGGCATGCTAGAACACAACTATACGCATCCAGACGTAAAATGAGCATGCGCAAGAGTTAGCCCTACCTTCATCTCTTGCAAAGTCAAGTCGGGCTTCATTTCTTTTTCTTAACTGAAGAAGTGTTGGGACAAACCCGAGGGCCAGGGTGACATCATTCTATCGTCTGTGACTGTGTGTATGCACAATGCTTGTGCGTAGGGATGCTCCTTGTGACATTTTGGGGATCCTCAGCCTTGCCAGTGTTCTGTTACTGAACCACTGCCACTCAGTGCTCCACTGAAGACATTTTTGGATGTTTTTGGACAGAGGTGGCAGAAAGTGGAAGCCAGGAAGTCAAAGTTCCTGTGACAATCTATGGAAGACTTGGGATTCCTTAATCCTAGTTTTGGCTATTTGTGATCTTTAAAATGTCTGAAGAGGGTTTAACTGTAGTAGGTGGCCACCTCTATGATCACCAGGGCTAGCACCGTACTAGAAGCCAATCCTCCACCTCCGCTAATGCAGGCTGCATCACCTAAAGGTGTTCCAGGATCAGTATGCGGCCAAACAATACTTGGATATAAGTTCTGGGGCATTTCCCCACTCCTAGAAGTCATCAGCGGGGTGGGGGAGGCGGGTTACCAACAGCAACAGCCGCCATTGGCCATAGCAGCAGCACTCCAACCACCACCAGGACAAGCATGAGCAGCACCAATACCATCACCACCACCACTGCCACAACATTGCAGGCATCAGCAATGGGCTGCCTGGTAGCTGCACTCTGGGAAGCCGCACATGCTCTAGATCTCCTCCTTTAATAGTAGCAATACGAGTTAGTCCTAGGTCCTTTAGATGTTCTGTCACAAATTGTATAGGGCCGCCCAGTCTCCATATCACACTTTCTCTGCTTTCAAGAAGAAGGAGAGGTCTATGTGCAGGTGGCAGACCTACAGCAGCTGATGGAAAAGCAGGAGCTTAAGAGCAACGAGATGGAAAGGCTCAGGACAACACCTACCTTTCACCAGTGGCACAAGTCAAGAAGCAAGCGGCCGAAGCCGTGGAAGAGCTGAAGGTGGTAAACCTCACTGGCAGCGGGTTATCCAAAGAGCCATGGCTGCTGCTAGAGACAGTGGGCCTCGTTAGGAGTATGGCGGTAAGGCAACAATGGAGCTGGTATCGCTACCGGCACCGTTGCTACTGTACCGCCATACTAGGGGCTCTGCTCACGGGTGCCCTTGCACCCACATGGTCTGACCAGGTGGCCGTACCGGCACCCGCGAGCAGAACTTGATGGTAGCAATGGTACCGTTAAGAACGGTACCGCTGCTACCATCATACCCATTCCCATTGAGCCCTATGGGGGCTCAAATAGGAATGGGGACGCACCAGCTCCGGCACCCATGCAAGGGGAATTAATGGGTCCGCCGAGGTCGGAATGGCCCGGTGATTCCTCTTTCACGGGTACCGGAGCCGAGTTTGGGGGTAGCCATGCTGGTAAAACCGGCATGGCTACCACCAACCTCGTAATGAGGCCCAGTGATTTATGGTGATTCCTGCACTTCACCAATGGGCTTTAGATGAGGAGGATCGTGCTGCCAGATGGGGCGTCACTCCTGTAATACCACAATTCGGTACTCTTGTTCAGAGGAGAATTGTCTGGCATTTTGGCACTGGATGTAACGCTCACCTGATTCTCGCAGAGGCGCCGGTCTTGACTGGGCGACTACCGTATCTTCAAAGGTGATGTGTAGCACCCGGTTGGCTCTTTGGGCTGGACCTCTGTGCACTGTATGCCTGACTTCAAGAGTAAGATGTCTGCAGACAGAAAATATGGGATTAATGAACTGGGGTTATTGGGGTGTCCCTATCTCTTCCCTTTTTTGCTCTCCTGTAGACCCCCAAAGGTTAACGCTCTCACCTTAGGTAAGTGAATGCCGAGCTCTCCATCTGCCTCGGGGCAGGGTGCTGTAACCAGTTTCTTCACTGGATCGGTAGCGCAAGCCTCTTGACTTCAGAGGACTGCTGTCCGTCGTTTACTGCACGAACTGTAAGTTTCGAGTAATTCTATTGTCTTTAAAGTCTTTAGCAATGATGTCTCTTGTTTTGCAGGTTCCGGCGATGGCGGATGACGGGCTGAAGTGAGTTGAAGATGGAGTCCGTATGATGAATAGAAGCGCTTGGAAGCACGTAAGTAAGCGCTTGTTGCCTGCTTCACGATGCGCTCTAACTGTCTTTTATTTTGCAGGTACGAGTTCGGAGCGGCTGCAGGGTGCCGGAATACCCACTGGGGTTGATGTGGAAAGGAGTAATGGCACGTGAGTATCAAAGTTCCCCAATGTCTTTAAACGCACCTTGTTTTGTCTTTCAGATGCAGGATGCAGCGCCGAAGGCCTCCGGAGCGTGCGAAGAGTCGGTAAGCTTTTGTCTTTCAGATGCCGGAATGCAGTGTGAAGACCTCCGGAGCGCACGAAGAGTAGGTAAGCCTTTGTCTTTCAGATGCCGGAATGCTAACCTGTTCTTTCTTGTCTTTATAGGTGTTGCTGAAGACTGGATTCAGGATGGTAAGCCTTTTTCCTTAGGCCCAGGATCCGATGAAGAAGACACGATGAGCGTTCTGCTGCAGAGGATGCAGAATAACGCAAAGCAAGATTCATCCACCGGGTGTGGTTTAAATAGCCTCCTGTAGTGCTTAGGTGTCTCCTTCCACAGCCACGCCTAGGTAAGAAAAGAGTTCCTGCTTTCCAGAAGAGTTCCAGTGTTCTGAATCTAGGGAGTGGCTCCTGCCCCACCCAACAGGAAAAGTAGTTCCAAACAGAAGAGGATCAGAGGCTCAGCTGGCAGGCAAGTAAGCAGCATGGTCTGCTGCAGGTAAGTCCACCCAAGCATCATGAGCCCGGCGCTTCCAGCGCTGGGACTGGGCACATTTATGAGCCTGGTGCCACTGGCGCCAGGACTGGGTCCAAAAGGTCCCAATTGGGACTGGTTGGCCCTCGGAACCTGGGTTATGGATCTGCTTCCAAGGGAGTTGGGAAAACCCTGACCTTTTGGAAGCAGAGATCATGACAGTACCTCCCCTCAAGGCCCCTCCCAAACCGGGCTTCTCCGGGGGTTTTGGCTTGTCAGGAAATGTTCGGTGAAATCTTTTGATTAGGCGAGGAGCGTGGACATATTCAGCAGGTTCCCAGGATCTCTCTTGGGGGCCGTAGCCTTTCCAGTCAATTAGGTAAAATAGTTTAGATTTGGAGATCTTGGAGTCCAGAATGCTTTTGACTTCAAACTCGAGTTCTCCATCAACTAGGATGGGTTTTGGAGATTTAGTTAGTCGGGTTTGAGGTTGCACGGGTTTTAATAGAGAGACGTGGAAGACCGGATGTATCTTCATGTGAGGGGGCAAGTCCAACTTGACCGCTACTGGGTTTATTATGGTAGTGATGGAATAGGGACCAAGGTATCTTGGGTTGAATGTGCGTGGCCCTTTTAGAGGTAGATATTTGGTGGATAACCAGACTTGGTCCCCTACTTGATATTGAGGGGCTTCCTTCCGATGTTGATCTGCTCCTTTCTTGTATTGTTCTTTAGCCCTTTGAAGGTGAGAAACAGCTTCCTTAAAGGCTTGGGTGATTGTAGAATGCAGGTAGTCTACTGCTGGTGTTTCAAGATCTTGGAGGGGATCCAACTCCGAGGTTCGAGGGTGACTGCCGTACAAAAGAAAAAACGGTGTTTTCCCAGTTCCCGAATGGACAGAGTTATTGTAGGCATATTCGGCTATCCAAAGGATGTCTTTCCAAGTTTTTTCAGTTTGTTGCAGCATGCAGCGTAAATACTGTTCCAGAGTTTGATTGGTCCTCTCGGTTTGTCCGTCGGTCTGAGGGTGGTGACTGGTCGATAGTCTCACATCAATTTGAGCCGACCGACAGCAACTTCGCCAAAAATGAGAAATAAATTGACTACCTCGATCCGAAATTAGAACCGAAGGAAAACCGTGTAGTCGGACGATGTTTTCGAGAAATTCTCGGGCCAGAGTTGCTGCTGTTGGCAAGCCTTTGAGCGGAATGAAATGCGCCATCTTGGAGAATAAGTCCACGATTACTAGAATCGTATTGTATCCGGAGCATGGAGGTAGATCGGTGATGAAGTCCATAGAAAGCGTATGCCAAGGGCGAGGTGGGATGTCAATAGGGCGTAAGAGGCCTGCTGGTCTTTCCTTTTGACTCTTGTTTTGGGCGCATACTCCACAAGACATTATAAAGTCTCTAATATCTTTTTTCCAAGACGGCCACCAGAAGTAGCGCTTGATCTTTTCTGAGGTCTTGGCCATACCGGGATGACCTTCCATTAAAGAATCGTGATAACAGGAGATTACTTTTTTCTGTAAATCTGTGCTGGGTAGGTATAATCGTTCTTGGAAATACAATAAGTTGTCCTTTACTGCAAAGTCCTTTCCCTGCAGATGCCAATTTTGTATGTCTGCTGGAGTTACAAGTTGCCTGGCTTTATCCTTAACTTCCTCTATGGATTCTGTGGCGATTACACCCAGAATTCTTTGTTCGGGAATGATTGGTACAGGTTTAGGGTTGATCAAGTGTTCTTCCACTCCCATCCGAGAAAGGGCATCAGCTTTACCGTTCTTTGTACCAGGTCGATAGGTAATTATGAAGTCAAACTCGGCAAAGAATAATGCCCAACGGAGTTGTCTAGAGGATTGGGCTTTTGCGGTTTTCAAATATTGCAGGTTTCGGTGATCCGTAATCACAGTAACGGTGTGTCGGGCCCCCAGCAGATAATGCCGCCAAGCCTTAAAGGCAGACTTGATAGCCAGAAGTTCCTTGTCAGTAATCGTGTAATTGATTTCAGGAGGCGAGAATTTGCGGGACCAAAATGCCACGGGATGCAACTGATTGGTTACCGGGTCCTTTTGTGATAGAACTGCCCCCATGGCAAGGCTTGAAGCATCAGTTTCCACGATGTAGGGGAGTTCGGGGCGAGGGTGTTTTAAGATTGGTGCAGAGATAAATTTAGTCTTCAAATCCTGGAAAGCTTGTTCCGCCTCGGTAGACCATTCAAAACGTTTGTTTTTCTTTAACAAGGCAGTGATGGGCTGGACTATTCGAGAGAATTCGGGGATAAACCTGCGGTAAAAGTTAGCAAAGCCTAACATGCTTTGCACACCTTTTACGGAGGATGGTGATGGCCATTTGAGAACTGCATCGACCTTCTTTGAATCCATACGTACTCCGCCAGGTGATAATATGAATCCCAAGAATTCAACTTCAGTCACGTTGAAAACACATTTTTCCAACTTAGCGAAAAGTTTGTGTTGACGCAATCTTTCGAGGACCATTTTCACGTGTTTCCGATGTTCAGATTCCGATGAAGAATAAACGAGGATGTCGTCAATGTAAACAACAACACACACATCTATGAGCTCTCTGAGGACATCGTTCATAAAATATTGAAAGGCGGCCGGGGCATTGCAAAGTCCGAAGGGCATGACCTGATATTCAAATAGCCCATACTTGGTGCGGAAGGCAGTCTTCCATTCATCGCCCTCTTTTACTCGTACCAAGTGGTAAGCTCCTCTAAGATCCAGCTTTGTATATATGCATGCTTTTCTGACTTGGTCCAGGAGTTCAGGGATCAAAGGTAACGGATATCTATTCTTAACGGTGATCTGGTTCAGGGAGCGATAATCGATACAAGTTCTAAGGTCTCCTTCCTTTTTTGGAACGAAGAACAAAGCTGAAGAAGCAGGGGACTTGGAAGGGCGAATAAACCCATTCGCCAGGTATTGATCCAGGTATTGTCGAAGGTGAAGGTTCTCAGGCTCGGTGAGGGCATAAATTCTACTACAAGGAGGAGTAGATCCAGGTATCAGGTCTATCTGGCAGTCATAAGACCTATGAGGAGGTAGAGTGTTAGCCTGATCCTTCCGGAAAACATCTTGGTATTCAAGGTATTCGGGAGGTAACTGGGGAGTCTCTGAAGAAATTGCTGCCAGTGCAACACCAGGTGGAGGGTGACAAGTAGAGACACATTCTGGAAACTGGACCGTTCTTGCTCGCCAATCGATCAGAGGATTGTGTTTCTCTAACCAAGGTATTCCTAGAATAATCTGAAACTGAGGGGCCTTGATCACATCGAACACGATCTTCTCATGGTGTCCATCTTGACTTACTAGCGTCACCTCTTGAGTGGTATGCGTTACTGGCCCGGAGGCTATCTCCGTACCATCCACTGTAGTAATGACGTCCTTTACAGCCTTGGGACAAAGAGTTAGATTCATCCTCAAAACCATTTCATGATCCACATAATTGCCGATGGCACCGCTGTCGACGTAAGCTTCAATTGCATGTAATCGATCCGGATTATCAGGGCTAATGAGGACCATAGGTATCACGAAATGCGAGGTCACGGAACTGGTTTTCACGCTCGGCAAGAGGACCTCTATTCTTGTCGGGCGAGGTCGTTTCCCTGCTCAGAGTTTGTAACTTTGGTAACTGCAGCTCCTACTGCCTTCTTGGCAGGTTTCACCGGACAGTCTCGAAGAAAGTGCCCTGAGTTTCCGCAATATAGGCATAATTGCAACTGTTTTCTCCTTTCCCGCTCCTTTTGTGTTAGAGGACCTTTCAGACACCCGATTTGCATGGGTTCCCCGGAGTCTACTCCTTTGGAAGGAGTTGGCGGTTTGGAAAATACTCGAGCATCAAACTTGGAACGGTCGGCCTTCCTGTTCTGCAGTCTATGATCTATTTGAACGACCAAGTCTATATAATCCGAACAGTCTTGTGGGGGATTCACTACTTGGGCTAAAACGTCTTTGAGCTCTCCACGTAGACCTCTGTAAAACAGCGTAATCCTTTTGTCCTCAGGCCATTGAGTTTCCACTATTAGTCTATTGAAAGATGCAATATAAGCCAAAAGGTCTTGATTACCCTGTCGCAACGAAAGAAGCTCATTGTCCAAGGCCTGCCCCTGTGAATGTCTTGCGAACAGTTTTTCCATACTAAGCTGAAAGGCTTGAAAATCATGGAGAACCGGATCATCTTGATTAACTAGAGGGATCGACCAGTCTGCCGCATTGCCACTAAGGTACGAAAGTACAAAAGCTACTTTAGCTTGATCAGTTGGAAAGGCTGCTGGCCGGCATAAGAAGTGCAACCGGCACTGATTGATAAATACTGCAAACCTCTTTGGGTCACCAGAAAATCGTTCGGGCGGAGCCAGAGGTACATTCCCAGGTAGGTTGATCTGCACTGGATTCATAGAGGATGTTGAAGGAAGATTTGCCCCTGATGCGGGTAACGGGGTTTGTCCGGCTTGTGACTGTAGCAATTGTCTAGCAAGACCGTCTGTTCTCTCCTTGGAAATAATTAGTTCCCTTCTTAGAGCATTCGTTTCCTGACGAGCTGCATGCACTTCTGCCCTTAGTTCCCCAAGTAACCGGGCTAGATGGTCAGTATCCGAGGTTTCCATAGCGCCTGGGCGAGAGTTTTGCGGTAGGCTTTGCGTTCTGTAACGCTCACCTGATTCTCGCAGAGGCGCCGGTCTTGACTGGGCGACTACCGTATCTTCAAAGGTGATGTGTAGCACCCGGTTGGCTCTTTGGGCTGGACCTCTGTGCACTGTATGCCTGACTTCAAGAGTAAGATGTCTGCAGACAGAAAATATGGGATTAATGAACTGGGGTTATTGGGGTGTCCCTATCTCTTCCCTTTTTTGCTCTCCTGTAGACCCCCAAAGGTTAACGCTCTCACCTTAGGTAAGTGAATGCCGAGCTCTCCATCTGCCTCGGGGCAGGGTGCTGTAACCAGTTTCTTCCCTGGATCGGTAGCGCAGGCCTCTTGACTTCAGAGGACTGCTGTCCGTCGTTTACTGCACGAACGGTAAGTTTCGAGTAATTCTATTGTCTTTAAAGTCTTTAGCAATGATGTCTCTTGTTTTGCAGGTTCCGGCGATGGCGGATGACGGGCTGAAGTGAGTTGAAGATGGAGTCCGTATGATGAATAGAAGCGCTTGGAAGCACGTAAGTAAGCGCTTGTTGCCTGCTTCACGATGCGCTCTAACTGTCTTTTATTTTGCAGGTACGAGTTCGGAGCGGCTGCAGGGTGCCGGAATACCCACTGGGGTTGATGTGGAAAGGAGTAATGGCACGTGAGTATCAAAGTTCCCCAATGTCTTTAAACGCACCTTGTTTTGTCTTTCAGATGCAGGATGCAGCGCCGAAGGCCTCCGGAGCGTGCGAAGAGTCGGTAAGCTTTTGTCTTTCAGATGCCGGAATGCAGTGTGAAGACCTCCGGAGCGCACGAAGAGTGGGTAAGCCTTTGTCTTTCAGATGCCGGAATGCTAACCTGTTCTTTCTTGTCTTTATAGGTGTTGCTGAAGACTGGATTCAGGATGGTAAGCCTTTTTCCTTAGGCCCAGGATCCGATGCAGAAGACACGATGAGCGTTCTGCTGCAGAGGATGCAGAATAACGCAAAGCAAGATTCATCCACCGGGTGTGGTTTAAATAGCCTCCTGTAGTGCTTAGGTGTCTCCTTCCACAGCCACGCCTAGGTAAGAAAAGAGTTCCTGCTTTCCAGAAGAGTTCCAGTGTTCTGAATCTAGGGAGTGGCTCCTGCCCCACCCAACAGGAAAAGTAGTTCCAAACAGAAGAGGATCAGAGGCTCAGCTGGCAGGCAAGTAAGCAGCATGGTCTGCTGCAGGTAAGTCCACCCAAGCATCATGAGCCCGGCGCTTCCAGCGCTGGGACTGGGCACATTTATGAGCCTGGTGCCACTGGCGCCAGGACTGGGTCCAAAAGGTCCCAATTGGGACTGGTTGGCCCTCGGAACCTGGGTTATGGATCTGCTTCCAAGGGAGTTGGGAAAACCCTGACCTTTTGGAAGCAGAGATCATGACACTGGACTGCCCAAGGGAGGGACAAAGACTGATATGTTATGGATATTTCTCCTCTGTGAAAGAGATAGTGAGCTAAAGAATCTGGGTAAGACTCTCAAAACCGGGACTAGTGGTGGGCAGAGGGACCCGCAAGACCCCCCCCTAGTTTTTTGTGTAATACCACAATTCTGCAGGCTGAGGGAACTGGGGTATTACACTATTTAGATCAGTCGTTGCACCTGCCGACATTTCACGTTATCACCCCCAATGTTGTACCCTTTTCGGTAGCTGGTCTAGCTTTACATAAATCTTGACCTCCTTGAAACGGTTCCATGGCCTTTCATTGCTGGAATATTTTTCGATTCATTTTTTGCCGAATTTTCTTTTCTGTAATAAACTCATCAAATAAAATGTGTTGGGGGATTCCCCCCAAGTTCCTCCTCCATCATACTTTAAATTCTATTCCCAAACCCAATACCCCTTATAGCCACCCTCCCTATATTTTCCGATGAGTTTTTTAGGAGGGAACAATTAGGCAAAAAACTCATCGAAAAAGAATCCGGCGATGAATGTATGTCGTACCCTTGCAACAATTGTATTGGTAGTAGTTTACATGTACCATTCTCCCCCTAAGAGATAAGAGAAGGCTATCGCCCATGCCAAGAGGAGAGCGACATCTGCTGACTCCCCGGTCATAGCCATCCACTGCTAGCACAGCTTCCCTTCCCTTTATTTGATCATAGAATTTCACCCAATAGAATGTATGTTCATCCATAGGGTGACATATGTGCAAACATCTAGAATTGTTTACTCACAGGGTGGTCAGCATCCAGGTCCGAGCCGTACATCAGTACACGGTTAGCACATTTGTCCAGATCTGAGATCTTCTTAGGAAACCATGAAACGTTCTCCATGTCTGCAAAATGCACATATGCAAATCATATAAGTATTGGAATGCTCAATGAAAGATATTGCTTTTACGTACAATAAACGAAACTCACAGACAACCATGATGGGTGCAGCAATAAGTCATGACCGCTAATCCTATTCCCTTCCAAGTGTCTAATGTAGGGTATACCCTCTCAGCACTGAAGGGGTTAACACAGGAGCGCTAACTAAAAGACTCTCTCACTGACATCATGTTTTGTTTAGCTGCGTGTCCATGGTTTCCAAATGGTCAGAAACCCATTAAGCTTGTAGAGAAAAGATTAATTCGGCACCAAAAGGGGAGTTTAATCACAGGTAGGCTGTTGAGAGAAGTTTCAAACTTGGAGAAGCGTACAAGTGGAGTACCTCAGGGGTCTGTCACCAGCCTCCATAGTAACACAGAAATATCTTACAGAAACGTACAGAAGTCCCTGTTTTTCCTCAATTTGTGCCCAAAACCAAATTGGCAAAGGTTAACACAATAGGGTACATTTGTTCACGTGTAGATTGTTCATTGTGATGGGGGAGATATATCGGCCCAAACAGGCCCTGAACCGCAATTCTTACCAAATTAAGCATCGGTTCTCATGCTCATATGGAGAACAATGGCTTTCTGAGGTAAACCTTGCTTGCTATTGCAAAGCATGAGGCTTCCACTTCTGGAGTGATCTGGGGGCATAGTTGAATAAATAACACAATTCAAGCAGTGATTAAATAAATGAATAATGAACAAGAATGTAATAAGCACAATCAATGACAGGTATAAATACCAGGGCTCATATTAAAACAAGTGCCCCTTCATCAAGTAAAAGAGAAACCAGATGCTTGTGAAATGCGGGATGGTGTGGAGCGAGGTAGAGCCATTGGAAATATTGATCCAGTCCCTGTTGCCTGCCTACATTCTTGGCTTCATTTGCTCCCACATCGGTGGGCAACCTGTGTCACCAGCCTCCACCAGGTCCCTCCAGTTTTAGGCCACCTCCTCCTGGCCGCTTTCCTCCATCTGTACCCTTTCACAGAGGGGATCCAAGGGTTCTCCCAGTGGCATCCTGACACCTGGGCGAGAAGAATGGTCTGCAGTCGCTGCAAGCATCTGGTGCTGCGGGCCCTCAGGGTTGAGCATAAAGATGGTGTTGGCTTGAGGTGCAGAGTCAGAGGGGCGCTAAGGGACTGGAGAAGGGATGATGAAAGGCCAGCTGCTTATGTGCTCATTGGTGAGGTCCAGCTGCCACTTTTTTGCCCTCTGCCCAGTTTGCCCAAAACGTGCATGTCCTGCTCAACACCAGAAAGAAAGAGCCAGATCGGAGGGTGCATTTCACTACATACTTACGAATAATGAACTTACATAGATTGGCTACATGATGTGCTGTACATGTGTGCATTAGCACTCACCTTCTCTTCCTGTTTCTAAGCCACTGAATTTCTCAAAACCCATCAGGTCAATGAAACCACTGACCTTCTTCTATTCCAGCACTAGCTCCAGAGCTGGTGATGGGCCACATTCTGTGGTAAAGGACTCTGGAGGGCTTTTCATCAATCTGGCTGCTGACACACATCTCCAAGTCATTCTACTGCTTTTGTAGGTCCTTCAGGTATTGGAGGTGCACAGCTACTCTGTTAACATGCAATTGGATGCCCTTCACATCAAGTTCCTGGGGGTCAAGTGAGTCTATGTCTTGAGTATGGTGAACAGGTAAGCTTCCTCCTTCACAATACAATCCACCAAATATGTCAAAGAACGTAATTGTTTGGGTTTTCCCCAGACATGATGCAGGTGGAGTCCTGATGTAATAGGGATGTGTGAAATCACAGCCAAGTGGTCTAGGTGTTAACCACAGGTCATTGGGGTAGGCTTCAGAAACAGGGAACTGGTGGTTGTGGGGAGTTCAGGCAGGAGTGGGAGCTGTTGTCAGGGTCAAACACGAATAGCACCTCAAGACAGCAATCCAGTGGAGGGAGCAGTAATCCCGGGCAGGGCAGAATTCTGTAGAAGTGTTTGCAGCAAAGAAAGTGGCAGGACACAACAGAGTGTTCTCAACTACAAGTACAAGGGGAAAGGACACACAAGGATGTGCAGGTGTGCAGGGTATAACCCTTAGCCCCTAGTACAGGAGGTGTAACTAGGGTAAGTTTGTCTGTGCTGTTCTTTTTGTGAAAAAGTAAATTATGCAAGCCGTATTCTTCCTGTGGTCTGACACTGTTTCAATATTCACACATAATGTTACATCAACAATACACTTATGTCTGGATTTTACAAGGAAGAAGTCGCCATGAATGTGAAAACTCCACGGATCCACTTTTTCTCAACACACGAATTGTGCGTTTACTTCAGGGTACAGGACAACCTACTGTAGGCAGTAAGAACTATGCTAGTTTCTGGGCACACTCTCATTATTTAGAGGGAGGCTGGCAGACTCCAACACAGAGGATTGCCTGCACCAATGACTGAGCAAAAAACAAGAAAATGACATTGGATGCTAAATGCCAACCGTATCTAGCTTCAACACATCACAGTTGATGCCGCAGCCAGAGCTTGTGCTCTTAGGTTAATTTTCTACTTTGCCAGAGAGTAAATCTCCAGAGAAGGGCCCCAGCAGGGTGAAGTTATCATGAAGAACCGTGCATTGTAGTTTTTGGGTAGGCCTGAAAACATAAATTGGTTCAGGTCTGTGAGAAACACAAAGAGGCAGCAGAGGCAAAGGTTTTCGGATACTGCCAAGGCCAGATCACAACATTTAATGTGTATAAATAGGGTTTCTGGCTTTCAGTTTTTATATTTTGTCAGTTTCAGTGGTGTTTTCCAGTGTTTTCACAAAATGTAAACATCGGTGTAAATCAGTGTTTATACATTTGTTTTGCGGGAAATAATGGCTTGCAGCAGTGTTTTTCCAGTGTATATGAAAAGCATGCGTTTATTAGCATGCATACTTTATGGAGTAGAAATATAATGGCCTATACAATGTTCTCAATGGACAGGCTACTGAAGGAACAGTCTCTCAAAAGGGGTAGCCAACACGATTTTGCTGAAAAATCCCGAATGATGCCCTTTATCAATATTCACGGCAGGTTCTATGAGGTGTAAGGGTTTGTGTGACAAAGAGGGCAAGTGCGAAAAAGGATGTGCAGGGGGTCTAATTTCCATATGTATTGACATCATTGTCATGATCAAGTCTGGAGGATCAAGCCTCTCCCTGCTTCTCTTCAACTTCTACATGACCCCCCTAATGATACACATTCAAACCCATGGACTGAAAGCCTAAGACTATGCAGATGACGCCCAAATCAATGTCAAGATAACTTCCAACCAAGACCCTGACAAAACCCTGAGTAAATGCCTCACTGACATAAACACCTGGATAACAAACAACAATTTCAAGCTCAATCAACCAGAAAAGAAAGAACGATCTCCCCATCGGAAGACAAAGAGATTGCCAGCGATACAAAATCTGGGAATCCTGATGGGAAACGGCGTCTATTTGTAACCACAAATACCAATAAAATGTTTTTACCTCCTGTGATTAATAAGAGGGATCCTCCCTCACCTCAATTTCCCATACAGAACAATTTATAACGACCAGAGATGACCAGAATCTAGCTCATCAGCCTCCCTTCACTTTTCCACACCCTCACACCTCCCACATACTATACATGCCCAGAGGGCTAGTGAAACAACCCACCAAAAACAAGCAAACCACACACACACCGCTTTAATTATGGTACAAACCCAATACCGGCAGACAACAAACAACTCAGACACTGGACGCCACCCTTTTGGAAACAACAAGCCCAATGCACATAACAAAGCACACCTAGAAAACTCACGCACACAGACACCAGTTTCTCGTGGTTCTCCGCGTATCAACAGATGAACACAACATCTATCCTATCCTTCTCTCCCTCACTAACCAACCCTACCCACTTTACTTACAGAGACACATGAGCACTTGAAGATCATGCATATGGCAGTGGTGCACGGTATAAATCTACATAACTTAAAATTGTATTGTATGTGAAAAACAAAATGTGTGATGTGATATAGTTTGTTATGATGATATGAGCCGTCCACAGCTGCCATTTGCATGGTCTGCAAGTGCTCTATTAATGGTCACTCTTATGAAGGAGCAATAGAATGAGTGGGACATTTTGTTTCTAAAGTAAACTGTGCACAGAATCACTTCTACTTTTTCACAGATACGTCACAGTGAGATGAAATGATTTACCTAAGATCACACACTTCAGTTAAGTGGTGATGCAGGAATTTGAGCCCAGTCTAAAACATAAAGGTTTGACCACGTACATCTTCCAGGCTCCAGTTGGTAGAAAGATGTGCTTTTGTCTTTCCAGAACACTCTATACACACATTGTAATAATCACTTTGACAAATATATACATTCTTGTAGAAATATATTAAGCTAAAACAGGATAATTGTATCATATGATCTGGCATTGTCCCATGCATCGGAAAATCTGGTCTGCAGTCCTAAAATGGATATCAGCTACATTGGACCAGACCATCCCATATAATCCATGCTTTTCCTTATGGGGTGTATGGGGTGAAACCGCGTACTACTGCTATGAAAAACGTTTTATATCAAATGCACTTATCGTAGCTAAACAAAACATAGCGATGAAATGGGGTGCGGCCGATGCCCTCACACTTGCTCAATGGGAAAGAGGTTGTGATAACTGTATGTTTATGGACGAATGAATACCTAGATCCCTGGAGGAACAAATATATAGATCCCGTGGTAGCCCCCAGAAGTATGTAAAGATTTGGCAGAAGTGGGCATGTGGTGACCAACTGTATGATATAGATCATACCAACTTCACCTAGAGAATCTACAACTTACACTGTGATACATCACAATCTGTCCTCATATTTGTCCTTGACTGTTGCGTCCTTTATGTTTACTCTTCGCTTGTATTGTTTACCGTATATTTTTCCTTGCTTGCTTTCTTATTCAAAACCCAATAGAAGGAGTTATTAAAAAAAGAGGTAATTGTAGCTTTGTTTTCCCCATCTTGAACAGAAGCCTCAGTGTATAAGAATGCAAAGCAGTGTGAGACTAAATAATTACTTTTGAATTTTGTAAATGTACTTTCAAGACTTAGGTGCAACAAAATATTTCGATGAGGTTAACTGATTTAGTCAAAGTTTTAAACAGACATTCAAGTGGAGACTAGGGAGGGTCACTGGTGTAACTGGGGCAACATCAGCTCCTGCATTGCGGGGGGCACTCCCGCGCCATGTCCTGGGGAGGCCCCAGTAGCTTTCAAAAGAAATCATTTCTTTTGGAAGTCAGAGTGTGACTTTGGAGAAGAAATGATTTCTTTCAGAAAAAAGGAAATGTTCTGGTTGTATCGCCGGATGTTTGGTCCTTCCCGCGGTGAAACCAGAACATTTCTTTCCGGGTCCAGCTCTAGCTCCTCTGCGCTTGTCAGGAACCAGGAACCAGGGCCTCTCCCTGCTTCCTCGTTCCTGTTGACTTGGTGGAGCTCAGGGAGCTGGATACCTGCCTGGAGAAGAGTTACTCGCCACGGGGAAACAGCTGCTAAGAAGAAAAAGGCAAAGAAATTGTTTATTTTGTTCTAGAAGTTTAGAAATTGAATAAAAACGCTTCATTGCAAAAATAAAATGAAATAGAGGTTGACTGAATAGTCCCTGATGATTAATAACACGTCTGCACATGTAACTAATTTAACTAATTTACTTATGAAGCAAGCGAAAATTAAAGTGTACCGTTTTTTTTAAAGTCTAAGTGTTCTTTCTACAGTTTGTGGCATATTAATTGTGAATGGAGTTGTTATCTGTAAATATTTCTTACTCAATGCATTATAAGGCTACATGTGTTTTGGTAATAAAATGATGCATTGCAAGGTATGAAGAAATATGTAATCTATAATGAAAGGTATGTTCCAAAATACTTAATACGACGCTGAGCAACTATCTAAACCCATTGCATCTTCTGTCAAGTTTGATAAATAATGCAGACAGGGACATCATTTAGGAGTCATCAAGGTCTCCCTTGCAACGCCCCAAAAAATGTTTTTTTGTTCTTTTTAAATGTAGGCTCCTGGGCTGTGGCCAGCAGCATGTGCCTCTTTGTTCCTGCAGTGGCTGGTTTTCTGATAGCTATAGCCGGTAAGATAGCTCAGTGGGTTGAGCGCTCACTGCTGAAATGTGTGTGTGATGTACAGGTTGCAGGTTCGACTCCCAGCAAGGTCAATTCCATCTTTCATTCTGCTGAGGTTGATAAATGAGTGCCAAAAAGGTTGGGTGATATTGTATGTATATTTGCTCTATATGAAGCGCTTAAGTGCTACATGATAACACATCATTATCGTTTGAGCTTGGAAGGCTGCTTGCATTCACAGTAATTTGGTAATATGGGCCTATACACACTGATATTAATGATACATATGGTGATCCATTCTTGTATGAAATGTATATCACTTTACAGTGATATTGTAACCATATTTTTCGTAGTGTACTTACAAGCAATGCTATATGATGCCACTTCCTGTTTCATCACGGGGTGAAAGGTCATGTTCCATCGCTTCATGTGATGTCACTTCAGGGTGAGGTCTAATGATATCACTTCCTGCGATGTCATCAGGGGTCAAGGGCCATGTGGTGTCAATTCCGCTACCCCCTGGCATTTTTGTGAAACAACGTCCCTGAATGTAGAGGTCATCTTGGCAAACAACCGGGGGCCAGATTACAGAAACTTTGCACTGGTGCATGTGCAAAGTTGCTCGGTATTAGCACTAGGACAAAGTTTGCCCTTGACATATTAGAAAACTATTGCATCATGACAAGTGCAGTTTGGCATGTTACAAGCACTGGGGCCAAAATGACCATAGTGCAAAAAAGATACATTTTCACTGCATTTTTGCACCAGGACAAAGTTTGTCCAAGAGCTAATACAGAATGGTATTAGCACTAGGGAAAACTTTGCCCTGGTGCAAAAAGGTATCAACAAGTTAGCCTTTTTGCACTAGGGCAATTTTTGCCCTGGTGGTTATACCATGCCAAACTGCCCTTGTCATGATGCTTTGGTGTTCTAATATGTCCCAGTGTTGTTAAAAATAGGGCAACGCTGAAACCGAGTTATGATTCTGTCTGGCCCGCCCCTGCTACTTTGAGCATGTACTCACAGCATTCCATGCAGTGTCTATCCATTCACAGTGTACTTGCTTTGCATGTAGAAGGCTACCCATAGCTTGGAATGTTTGGAAGAAAGTAAATGGTTCATTCAATCGCCACAACTCCCTGCCATACATGAAAACAGCTGTCAAACCAGCCCCCACGCCACCAATCAAAATGGGGAACTTTCTGTTCATTCTGGCAGCCTATAGAGGCAATTCAGCTTGCTGCGTTGAACTATATAGGTCTACTCTCGCTCACATTCTGCAACCATCTGTTTATCCCCGATAAAGGGCCCGATTCATGGAATTTTTTTGCACGGCTCAAAGGACTTTGCACTGACTTTGCACTTGAAAAATACACTTTGCACAGTTCCATGAATCAGGGTTTTTGTCAGCAATGCGTCACTTTTCAGCAGTGCAAAGTCACTTTGAACCGTGCAAATATTCCATGAATCGGCCCGAAAGTGTTGTTAAGCATGTATTGTTTATTAGACCTTATGGCGCAAAGCACAGTTCGAGGGACAGCTTCAACGCTCTGCACAAAACTGATAATCTACAATGAAAACAGCAGAAACAAAAGGTATGCAGCCAGCGGCCATACAAAACATCACCCAAATATCTTCACCCTGAACGAAACCGAATAGGGCAATGACTAGGAGAGGCCGAATATAGGATTGCCCGCAATGTGAAGACCACCCTCTTCAAAGCTCATGGTGGAAAATGGACGGAATACATGTGACATTTTAACACGTATGCACCAGTTGCTGGTGGCTATGAATTGCCGAGTGGATGATGGAAAGACAAAAGGAGAAACGTACTGAACGCAGAGATCGTGCACACTCCACTCAGAACTGTTGAACATTCCCTACTGAAGTGTACTGAACCCCTAATAGGGAACCAGTGGTGGAAATGGAAAAAAATGCTGGGGGGTCCCACAAGGGCTGGGGTGAGGGAGGGATTTGGGGGGCATTACCGAGGAGGTTAAGGGGGGCGGAGCTGGCAGTTGACCTCCGATCCAAGAAAATGTCCAAAATAATAGTTTAAAACGGCGCTATTTCTTTCATGCTGCTTCTTTTCAAAACTGCATATCAATTCCACTTTAAACCACTTCCATGGCACTGGTGATGAGCTACTTACTCCACTATGTGGATAATAGTTTTGACCAGTGTTGCTGATAAATATTCTTTAAAATGCACAATTTTCATCCCCTTTTATGAAAAAAAACTCCCCCTTGGGTACTATTCAAACGGGGTGATTTCTGTTCGCCATGAGCAACGTTTTCTTTTCCTTGAACCACTCCCAGCACAGCTCCTGCAGCTCCCGTCTGAAAGCAGTTGGGTTGCTATATCGTGTGTGATGTTAATAGGGCTATTTATTTATTTATGCAATGTTTGTTAGAACATTGCATAAATAAATAATCTGGGTCCACGTATCCGACAAACATTGCATAAATAAATCCGGTCGTGCCTGAGGACCGGGTCGTGGATGAGGACTGTAACTTCCTATTGTTACCCCTTGCAAGGGGTCACCAGAGGAAGTTACAGTTTGCTAACAAGCGCTTTTTTTCCCCCAGCGCAGAGGAGGGGCGGCTGACTCTGGCCGGATCCCGAGAACGGGCTACACATCTAGTGCCGGATCTCGGATCCGGCGAGAGCCGGCTCAATCGCCAGCATTGTAGGGAAGGAACCCTTTATCATGGGTCGACTTAAGACTCCATGTGATTTATAGAATGCTCTTTCTTCCAACAAATGTCTCTTTTTAGCAGCTTCTTGAAAAATCCTGCAAGTCCCTTCCAGCCTCTGCAGGTGGCGCTCGTGTTTCGCCTTGGAGCATCTCTCTACGCCCAGTTACTTCTGGAAGCGCAGACCAACGAGTGCAAATCTCTGTCTTCTAAGAACGGAGCGATCCTCCAATGAACTTGGTGGTGGGTAGTCAATTGGGTCAACTGTCAATACAACAGTAAAAGTGAAGACGACGTGTGATAAAAACGTAGGGATTAAAGGTGGGACACAAAACAGTGTCACATTTCTTGCACAATGATGGCGCATTTCGGGGACGCCACCTCAGGGCAGAACAGTATTGTCTGGGCACAATAGCATACACTAACCGTGTGTTGGTGGGTTGCAATGTCGCACGTCTTTGAACCCCAAACACGTCAGCGGTTTAGTAAAACGAGTAGCCCGACGGGTAGGCAGATAGTTTTAACCTCGATACACAGGGCAGTGCTTTAAATGGAGAAAACAACTGCAGGTTCTCGCCTATCTAGGCTTTAAGTGGACAGCCTCTTAAGGTCTTACAATTGCTCTCACGCCAGGCCTGGCAGAGGCTCGCAGACCAATTTCAATTCATCTCACATTGCGCGTGCCGCTGCATGTGCACAGTTCTCCATTTGTCGTACATATGTGTGCCTCGCGCTCTTCATGTCTCCTTCGCTATTTGTGTCTGCCCCCTCCCCCCCAGCCCGCCCCCAGCACTCGAGTCATCTTGCCCACCCCCTACCTCGCGCACTCGAGCCATCTTCTCAAACCCTCTCTCACAGAAACTTCTTATTAAGCACGGCTTTCAGAAAACCTGAAAATACATATAAAACCAGACTCCTTTTTTTGCGTGTCAAATCAGCAGACATCGATCTAAACTAAGCGTTAACGGGGGAGTTGCATAATTGTTCGCTTTAATAATGCGTTTGGTAGATAACTTGAGCTTTGTGAGGGCTTTCAGTCTGAAACATCCCAACACAATTACAAACACTTCATTATTTACGCATTACATAAGGCACTGCTAACAAAGAAAAGCGTTTATAAAAAGTATATATGTATATATTTTTATTAAAGTATTTGCCCATGTTTTCTTCCCTGGGGTGCTGCCCGCACAGGGGTATCCCGAACAGATTAAACCGGACTCCCCGTGAAAACTCTCAAGGGACCCTTTGGGTGACAGGTAAGGCCCAATTAGTGAAATGAAGCTCGGCGCCTGGTGAGCTGGAAGCTCTGGGGCTGCAGGTTTTGCACTCCCTTACCTTCTGAAGGGTGGGGCCTGAAGGAGACATTATGGACACAGCAGGTGGGGTGAGGGCAATGATTTTCAAAGCAGTGCGGCAAGAACTCAGTCCTTCTCTGAGGTACAGATGAATAAAAGGCTTCAGTTCACCTCGTTCCATAGATGGGTACCGGTACCCTCCTTAGAGCTTCTAGAAATGCAGGTTCTCATATTGTCAAGGATAAGAAGTGCCGGTACAGAGGGCCGGTGAGGGCCGGCCCATTTAAAGCACTGACACAGGTACACATATAGCCAGATGCAAGGTATTGCTCCTCACATCATTGAAGATTGGTGATGAAGTGCACTGGCAGTCCCCGGCATCTACCAAATCATATTATCGGGTGAGGGCAACTCTCTTGGCATGATCAGCCTACCAAGAATTTTTTGAAGCGAGCTATATTAATAGGGCGGGCAAAACTGCATGAGCTGCACGGCTGAACTCAAAATAAGTGTGATTTCGTGACAAACAAGCAGAAAATGGTGGCAAGGCGGGATTTCAGATAAGATGCGAATTAAACAATGAAGGAAAACGCCAATATGTCTGGATTTAGTAAATGCAACTTGCATGCCCTATATGCTTAAGGGGAACCACCTTTGATGGGCCTGATATTGCCATCATATACGAGATGCAGCCTGAAATGCCCACATGCTACAATTACATTCCTTGGCAACCCTCTAGCCCCATCTACAGCCAGCATATGCCCAAAACAGGCCATGGAAACCCTTTAGACCCATCTACAGCCATCATATGCCCAAGCCAGGCCATGGAAACCCTCCAGACCCATCTACAGCCAGCACATGCCCAAGCCAGGCCATGGCAACCCTCTAGACCCATCTACAGCCAAAATATGCCCAAGCCAGGTTATGGAAACCGTCTAGACCCATCTACAGCCAGCATATGCCCAAGCCAGGTTATGGCAACCCTTTAGACCCATCTACAGCCATCATATGCCCAAGCCAGGCCATGGAAACCCTCTAGACCCATCTACAAGCAGCATATGCCAAAAACAGGCCATGGAAACCCTCTAGACCCATCTATAAGCAGCATATGCCTAAGCCAGGGCATGGAAACCCTCTAGACCCATCTACAGCCAGCATATGCCCAAGCCAGGCTATGGAAACCCTCTAGACCCATCTACAGCCAAAATATGCCCAAGCCAGGCCATGGAAACCGTCTAGACCCCTCTACAGCCAGCATATGCCCAAGCCAGGCCATGGAAACCCTCTAGACCAATCTACAGCCAGCATATGCCTAAGCCAGGGCATGGAAACCCTCTAGACGCATCTACAGCCAGCATATGCCCAAGCCAGGCCATGGCAACCCTCTAGACCCATCTACAGCCAAAATATGCCCAAGCCAGGTTATGGAAACCATCTAGACCCATCTACAGCCAGCATATGCCCAAGCCAGGCCATGGAAACCCTCTAGACCCATCTACAGCCAGCATATCCACAAGCCAGGCCATGGAAACCCTCTAGACCCATCTACAGCCAGCATATGCCCAAGCCAGGGCGTGGAAACCCTCTAGACGCATCTACAGCCAGCATATGCCCAAGCCAGCCCATGGCAACCCTCTAGACCCATCTACAGCCAGCATATGCCCAAGCCAGGCCATGCAAACTATCTAGACCCATCTACAAGCAGCATATGCCCAAGCCAGGCATTGGAAACCATCTAGACCCATCTACAAGCAACATATGCCCAAGCCATGCCATGGCAACCCTCTAGACCCATCTACAGCCAGCATATGCCCAAGCCAGGCCATGGCAACCTTCTAGGCCCATCTATAACCAGCATATGCCCAAGCCAGGCCATGGAAACCCTCTAGACCCATCTACAAGCAGCATATGCCAAAGCCAGGCCATGGAAACCCGCTAGACCCATCTACAAGCAGCATATGCCCAAGCCAAGCCATGGCAACCCTCTAGACCCATCCACAAGCAGCATATGTCCAAGCCAGGCCACGGAAACCCTCTAGACCCATCTACAGACAGCATATGGCCAAGCCAGGCCATGGAAACCCTCTAGACACATCTTCAAGCAGCACATGCCCAAGCCAGGCCATGGAAACCCTCTAGACCCATCTACAAGCAGCATATGCCCAAGCCAGGCCAAAGCAACCCTCTAGACCCATCTACAGCCAGCATATGCCCAAGCCAGGCCATGGAAACCCTCTAGACCCATCTACAGCCAGTATATGCCCAATCTACAGCCAGCATATGCCCAATCTACAGCCAGCATATGCCCAACCCAGGCCATGGAAACCCTCTAGACGCATCTACAGCCAGCATATGCCCAAGCCAGGCCATGGCAACCCTCCAGACCCATCTACAGCCAGCACATGCCCAAGCCAGGCCATGGCAACCCTCTAGACCCATCTACAGCCAAAATATGCCCAAGCCAGGTTATGGAAACCGTCTAGACCCATCTACAGACAGCATATGCCCAAGCCAGGTTATGGAAACCCTCTAGACCCTTCTACAGCCAGCATATCCCCAAGCCAGGCCATGCAAACCCTCTAGACCCATCTACAGCCAGCATATGATGGCAACCCTCTAGACCCATCTACAGTCAAAATATGCCCAAGCCAAGTTATTGAAACCGTCTAGACCCATCTACAGCCAGCATATGTCCAAGCCAGGCCATGGAAACCCTCTAGGCCCATCTACAGCCAGCATATCCCCAAGCCAGGCCATGGAAACCCTCTAGACCCATCTACAGCCAGCATATGCCCAAGCCAGGGCATGGAAACCCTCTAGACGCATCTACAGCCAGCATATGCCCAAGCCAGCCCATGGCAACCCTCTAGACCCATCTACAGCCAGCATATGCCCAAGCCAGGCCATGGAAACTATCTAGACCCATCTACAAGCAGCATATGCCCAAGTCAGGCATTGGAAACCCTCTAGACCCATCTACAAGCAACATATGCCCAGGCCAGGCCATGGCAACCCTCTAGACCCATCTACAGCCAGCATATGCCCAAGCCAGGCCATGGCAACCCTCTAGGCCCATCTATAACCAGCATATGCCCAAGCCAGGCCATGGAAACCCTCTAGAACCATCTACAAGCAGCATATGCCAAAGCCAGGTCATGGAAACCCGCTAGACCCATCTACAAGCAGCATATGCCCAAGCCAGGCCATGGAAACCCTCTAGACCCATCTTCAAGCAGCACATGCCCAAGCCAGGCCATGGAAACCCTCTAGACCCATCTACAAGCAGCATATGCATAAGCCAGGGCAAAGCAACCCTCTAGACCCATCTACAGCCAGCATATGCCCAAGCCAGGCCATGGAAACCCTCTAGACCCATCTACAGCCAGTATATGCCCAATCTACAGCCAGCATATGCCCAATCTACAGCCAGCATATGCCCAACCCAGGCCATGGAAACCCTCTAGACGCATCTACAGCCAGCATATGCCCAAGCCAGGCCATGGCAACCCTCCAGACCCATCTACAGCCAGCACATGCCCAAGCCAGGCCATGGCAACCCTCTAGACCCATCTACAGCCAAAATATGCCCAAGCCAGGTTATGGCAACCCTCTAGGCCCGTCTATAACCAGCATATGCCCAAGCCAGGCCATGGAAACCCTCTAGAACCATCTACAAGCAGCATATGCCAAAGCCAGGTCATGGAAACCCGCTAGACCCATCTACAAGCAGCATATGCCCAAGCCAGGCCATGGAAACCCTCTAGACCCATCTTCAAGCAGCACATGCCCAAGCCAGGCCATGGAAACCCTCTAGACCCATCTACAAGCAGCATATGCATAAGCCAGGGCAAAGCAACCCTCTAGACCCATCTACAGCCAGCATATGCCCAAGCCAGGCCATGGAAACCCTCTAGACCCATCTACAGCCAGTATATGCCCAATCTACAGCCAGCATATGCCCAATCTACAGCCAGCATATGCCCAACCCAGGCCATGGAAACCCTCTAGACGCATCTACAGCCAGCATATGCCCAAGCCAGGCCATGGCAACCCTCCAGACCCATCTACAGCCAGCACATGCCCAAGCCAGGCCATGGCAACCCTCTAGACCCATCTACAGCCAAAATATGCCCAAGCCAGGTTATGGAAACCGTCTAGACCCATCTACAGCCAGCATATGCCCAAGCCAGGTTATGGAAACCCTCTAGACCCATCTACAGCCAGCATATCCCAGAGCCAGGCCATGGAAACCCTCTAGACCCATCTACAGCCAGCATATGCCCAAGCCAGGGCATGGAAACCCTCTAGACGCATCTACAGCCAGCATATGCCCAAGCCAGGCCATGGCAACCCTCTAGACCCATCCACAGACAGCATATGCCCAAGCCAGGGCATGGAAACCCTCTAGAACCACCTTCAAGCAGCACATGCCCAAGCCAGGCCATGGAAACCCTCTAGACCCATCTACAAACAGCACATGCCCAAGCCAGGCATTGGAAACCCTCTAGACCCATCTACAAGCAACATATGCCCAAGCCAGGTCATGGCAACCCTCTAGACCCATCTACAGCCAGCATATGCCCAAGCCAGGGCATGGAAACCCTCTAGACGCATCTACAGCCAGCATATGCCCAAGCCAGGCCATGGCAACCCTCTAGACGCATCTACAGCCAGCATATGCCCAAGCCAGGCCATGGCAACCCTCTAGACCCATCTACAGCCAGCATATGCCCAAGCCAGGCCATGGAAACTATCTAGACCCATCTACAAGCAGCATATGCCCAAGCCAGGCATTGGAAACCCTCTAGACCCATCTACAAGCAACATATGCCCAAGCCAGGCTATGGCAACCCTCTAGACCCATCTACAGCCAGCATATGCCCAAGCCAGGCCATGACAACCCTCTAGGCCCATCTATAACCAGCATATGCCCAAGCCAGGCCATGGAAACCCTCTAGACCCATCTACAAGCAGCATATGCCAAAGCCAGGCCATGGAAAACCGCTAGACCCATCTACAAGCAGCATATGCCCAAGCCAGGCCAAAGCAACCCTCTAGACCCATCTACAGCCAGCATATGCCCAAGCCAGGCCATGGAAACCCTCTAGACCCATCTACAGCCAGTATATGCCCAATCTACAGCCAGCATATGCCCAATCTACAGCCAGCATATGCCCAACCCAGGCCATGGAAACCCTCTAGACGCATCTACAGCCAGCATATGCCCAAGCCAGGCCATGGCAACCCTCCAGACCCATCTACAGCCAGCACATGCCCAAGCCAGGCCATGGCAACCCTCTAGACCCATCTACAGCCACAATATGCCCAAGCCAGGTTATGGAAACCGTCTAGACCCATCTACAGCCAGCATATGCCCAAGCCAGGTTATGGAAACCCTCTAGACCCATCTACAGCCAGTATATGCCCAATCTACAGCCAGCATATGCCCAATCTACAGCCAGCATATGCCCAACCCAGGCCATGGACACCCTCTAGACGCATCTACAGCCAGCATATGCCCAAGCCAGGCCATGGCAACCCTCCAGACCCATCTACAGCCAGCACATGCCCAAGCCAGGCCATGGCAACCCTCTAGACCCATCTACAGCCAAAATATGCCCAAGCCAGGTTATGGAAACCGTCTAGACCCATCTACAGCCAGCATATGCCCAAGCCAGGTTATGGAAACCCTCTAGACCCATCTACAGCCAGCATATCCCCGAGCCAGGCCATGGAAACCCTCTAGACCCATCTACAGCCAGCATATGCCCAAGCCAGGGCATGGAAACCCTCTAGACGCATCTACAGCCAGCATATGCCCAAGCCAGGCCATGGCAACCCTCTAGACCCATCTACAGAGAGCATATGCCCAAGCCAGGCCATGGAAACCCTCTAGACCCATCTTCAAGCAGCACATGCCCAAGCCAGGCCATGGAAACCCTCTAGACCCATCTACAAGCAGCATATGCCCAAGCCAGGCATTGTAAACCCTCTAGACCCATCTACAGCCAGCATATGCCCAACCCAGGCCATGGACACCCTCTAGACGCATCTACAGCCAGCATATGCCCAAGCCAGGCCATGGCAACCCTCCAGACCCATCTACAGCCAGCACATGCCCAAGCCAGGCCATGGCAACCCTCTAGACCCATCTACAGCCAAAATATGCCCAAGCCAGGTTATGGAAACCGTCTAGACCCATCTACAGCCAGCATATGCCCAAGCCAGGTTATGGAAACCCTCTAGACCCATCTACAGCCAGCATATCCCCGAGCCAGGCCATGGAAACCCTCTAGACCCATCTACAGCCAGCATATGCCCAAGCCAGGGCATGGAAACCCTCTAGACGCATCTACAGCCAGCATATGCCCAAGCCAGGCCATGGCAACCCTCTAGACCCATCTACAGAGAGCATATGCCCAAGCCAGGCCATGGAAACCCTCTAGACCCATCTTCAAGCAGCACATGCCCAAGCCAGGCCATGGAAACCCTCTAGACCCATCTACAAGCAGCATATGCCCAAGCCAGGCATTGGAAACCCTCTAGACCCATCTACAAGCAACATATGCCCAAGCCAGGCCATGGAAACCCGCTAGACCCATCTACAAGCAGCATATGCCCAAGCCAGGCCATGGCAACCCTCTAGTCCCATCTATAACCAGCATATTCCCAAGCCAGGCCATGGAAACCCTCTAGACCCATCTACAAGCAGCATATGCCCATGCCAGGCCATGGAAACCCTCTAGACCCATCTTCAAGCAGCACATGCCCAAGCCAGGCCATGGGAACCCTCTAGACCCATCTACAAGCAGCATATGCCCAAGCCAGGCCATGGAAACCCTCTAGACACATCTACAGCCAGTATATGCCCAATCTACAGCCAGCAAATGCCCAATCTACAGCCAGCATATGCCCAACCCAGGCCATGGAAACCCTATAGACGCATCTACAGCCAGCATATGCCCAAGCCAGGCCATGGCAACCCTCCAGACCCATCTACAGCCAGCACATGCCCAAGCCAGGCCATGGCAACCCTCTAGACCCATCTACAGGCAAAATATGCCCAAGCCATGTTATGGAAACCGTCTAGACCCATCTACAGCCAGCATATGCCCAAGCCAGGTTATGGAAACCCTCTAGACCCATATACAGCCAGCATATCCCCAAGCCAGGCCATGGAAACCCTCTAGACTCATCTACAGCCAGCATATGCCCAAGCCAGGGCATGGAAACCCTCTAGACGCATCTACAGCCAGCATATGCCCAAGCCAGGCCATGGCAACCCTCTAGACCCATCTACAGCCAGCATATGCCCAAGCCAGGCCATGGAAACCATCTAGACCCATCTACAGCCAGCATATGCCCAAGCCAGGCCATGGAAACCCTCTAGACCCATCTACAGCAGCATATGCCCAAGCCAGGCCATGGCAACCCTCTAGACCCATCTACCGCCAGCATATGCCCAAGCCAGGCCATGGAAACCATCTAGACCCATCTACAGCAGCATATGCCCAAGCCAGGCCATGGAAACCCTCTAGACCCATCTACAGCAGCATATGCCCAAGCCAGGCCATGGAAATCCTCTAGACCCATCTACAAGCAGCATATGCCCAAGCCAGGCATTGGAAACCCTCTAGACCCATCTACAAGCAACATATGCCCAAGCCAGGCCATGGCAACCCTCTAGACCCATCTACAGCCAGCATATGCCCAAGCCAGGCCATGGCAACCCTCTAGGCCCATCTACAACCGGCATATGCCCAAGCCAGGCCATGGAAACCCTCTAGACCCATCTACAAGCAGCATATGTCCAAGCCAGGCCATGGAAACCCTCTAGACCCATCTACAGACAGCACATGCCCAAGCCAGGCCATGGAAACCCTCTAGACCCATCTTCAAGCAGCACACCCAAGCCAGGCCATGGAAACCCTCTACACCCATCTACAAGCAGCATATGGCCAAGCAGGCCAAAGCAACCCTCTAGACCCATCTACAGCCAGCATATGCCCAAGCCAGGCCATGGAAACCCTCTAGACCCATCTACAGCCAGTATATGCCCAATCTACAGCCAGCATATGCCCAAGCCAGGCCACGGAAACCCTCTAGACCCATCTACAGCCAGCATATGCCCAAGCCAGGGCATGGAAACCCTCTAGACCCATCTACAGCCAACATATGCCCAAACCAGGGCTACAGTAAGAAAGATGCCTCTCTGGCTCTTGCTGCCATGCTCGGTGCTGCTGAAGGGTCTTAAAGGAACTGGACCTGAGAGCACGGGATTACACCTGTACAGGGCCGGGAAATCTTTCTGCACACCTGGCTCTGTATTCACCTTCACATAGGCCCTGGCCTTATTCCAGATTGATATGCTGAGGTATCGCCTCACATTTATTAGGTAATGATTGGGCATGTTTCATGTTGGACTTACACAGAATGGTTCAGCACTTCAGAGCACATAATGACAAGAGGCAGGATGAGTGAACTTTAATGGAAGCCCCTTCTTGACAACAAGCATGGCATAGCGAATAGGTCTGACTCGTTTCAAGCATGTGTGCTCTGTATTGGTTGGCTATGCGCAGTCAATAAAAGAGTGCAATCTTATGTTTTGTTGCCTTATACCGTGCACTGTTACTACCAGAGTGGTCTGTAGGTGCTCACGTGGCTCTGCAAGAAGAGGACGGGTTGTGTTAATGAGTATAGAATGATAGGATACGTCCAGAACCAGGAGAAACTGGTGCCTCTGTGTGTTGGCTTGCAGGTGAGTTGGTTGCGTGCACTGGCTTGCATCCATTAGGGAAAGACTCAATTCTTCTGGTTTATGTTGTATATGAATGTGGTTATGTTGGGTGCATGTTTTTGTGTTTCATTTGCGATTTGGTTGGTAGTTTGGTTGTGCGCACTGAATTGTTGTATCCATAAGGACAAGGTCCAGTTTCCTGGTTGTTTGTTGTATGCAGGTGAATGTTATGTTAGGTATGTGTTTTTGTGTGTTTCATGTGTAGTTTGCCTGGCAGTTAAGGTTGTGCGCACTGGCTTGTTGTGTCCGTAAGAGTAAGGTCCAGTGTCTGTGCTTGTTTGTTGTGTGCTAATGTTAGTTACGTTTGATGTGTATTTGTGTGCAGTTTGGCTAGCCCATATGCATGTATAGTATGTGTGAGGTATGTTGGAGAGGAGCAGGAGCAGGGTGGTTAGTACATTGGTTACTCACAAAGTTCTTCCAAGTATGTACTCAGGGCTCATCCAGCTGCAGCTCAATGGTACCCTTCAACTCTTCCAGGTGCGGTACACTGACCGCCCCAACCACCCCACCAATCTCAATGCACTAGCTGCTCCCACAAATTCCTCTAAGAGCAATATATTGGCTATTCCCATTAGCCCATCTCTTTGCAGCAAGAATTACCAGGTATAAAGTGTGCTTGGTTCCATGTCTTTTCATTGAAACATGTTTCAGTGAAAGATGTTTCATCAAAAAATGTTTCATTGAGACATTTTTCATCTAATAAGGATTAATGAAATTTTTCATCGAAAATGTGTACATCGAATTTACTGAAATGTATTATTTTTTTAATTGGGGCGTCCCCCCAAACCCTTGTTTTCTGCCCTTTGAAACACCCTAAACATTCCCAAATATATATATTTAATTTAATTGGGGGTGCGCTCCAAACCGTGGTTTTCCAACTTTAACCCTTTACCCCACCCAAACATGCATACATATTTTTTAGATAAGAAAAGTTCTCAATGAAACATTTTTTCAATGAAAAACATTTTCACTGAAACATTTTCGATGAAACATATTTTCAATTAAACATTTTTCAATGAAAAGACTGAATGCCAGTGTGCCCCTGGGTGCAGTAGGATTAAACAGCTAAAGTGATGCATGGCTAATCTTCACAGATCTATCTAGGAGTGACACATGGCTAATCTACACAAATCTATTTTAATGTGACGCATGGTTAATCTTTACAGTTCTGTCTAATGTGACGCATGGCTAGCCTTCCCAAATCTATCGAAATGTGATGCATGGCTAAATGGTTAGTCTCCTTAGATCTGTCTAGATGTGGGGCATGGGTATGTGATGGTGGAGAAAAAAACAGTGACGCGCAAGGCCACGTCCCCGCCTGTTCCCAAATGAGAGCGACATTCAGAATAAGAACATCTGAATAAGGTGTCATTTTGTGTATGCCGCCACTATGTAGAATGTCACACAAATAGGATAGAGTTTGTTTTGCGACAGAGAGTGAATTTAGTAAATGGTGGTATGCACAGTTAGGTGTATATATATATATATATATATATATATATATACACACACACATATATACAGCAGCATTATACATGGCAAGAGAAGCTCCATTTTCCCTTTGTAAGGCCCGGCATGCACATGGTTAAAAAGCATAGCATTGTAGTTTGAATAACTTGATAAGGATTTTTGTTGGTCCATGATGGTGTCCAGACGACTGAAAGTGCCAAGGCTGAGTAAAAGGGAGGATAGCTGAAACGGCAGAAATAGGCTTTTCTCATGGTTCCAGTTTAGATCAACAACAATGAAGTTCGTTTTGTTGCTAGCAGACAGAAATACATAAGCTTTAATTGCCAAGTACACGCAGTAATGTTGCCAATAACACACTAGCCAGATATACCCACAGCACCACCAATAGTGAAAGCAGTTCAACGCACGCGCAAAGAACACATTAACAGGTTGAATACATTGAAAGCAATAGGTCTCATACACTAGCCTCACACTACAATGAATAAGCTGTGCACGTCATGGCCCAATTAGATCAAACACCTGCAAGCAGCAGTATGTATCAGAAGGGAGTACAGGAAGAGCTGTCCAAGGTTGAGGAAACTGTTGGGAGATTGGAGCACAGCCTGGTAAAATGAGATGTGAGTGAGTTTGATAGTTCTTTGGCTGGGCAACGTTTCAATCCCTCCTTTCCCACCAGAGTTAATTTGACTGTTGTGGATTAGTATAAAATCCAAGGCCACATTAGTAACAGGCATCATTATTGTAACAATCTCAGCATGTTGTGGTGGCCACCAATTAGAGCATGGTCCGATGGTGCCCAAGACATGACGTTTTGTATAGTAGGAGAGACTTTGCACAGGCTCAAAGATAATGATTATGCAATTGGAAATGATGTATAGAACAATAAAAGTGATTTATTTGAATAACCAATAGCAGTTTGTGAATATTGTGTTTTTAGTGATTATGACAATAGTAATTTGTTTAGTTTACAACCCCTGGGTTACCAGGAAGTAATTGAGAATGTCTGTGGACCTTTTCCCAGCCGAATGGAGTAACTAAAATGTTTTTTTTCGTGCACCTTGGGTTCCTCCCTTATTTTGGTTGGTGTGGATGATTGGGAGCTGGTTAACAGCTATTCTTCCCAGATATATCTAACTGTGATGCATGCTTAGGAGAGGAGTGGGAAGTGGTGCGTTATTGGTTCGCCACTCTCCTTCAGTCCCCATTGGTATTGTTGGTATTACCCCTTCGTGCTGGTCATTGGCAGATGAAGAGCCATGTTTTCAGTCATTTTCTGAGCTGAGCTGTCTTCTGTGGTACTAATTTCATTTGGCATTGTGGTCCGTAGATTACCAATTAGGCGCAAGAATGCAGTTCCTCTGCATTTCCTTTTTTCATATTGTTTTGTCTCAATTTGGAGGTAATTCGAGTGTGGGAATGGTAGAATATCCTTAAGCAAATTCTTTATAACGTAAAAAGAACTAACACAAAAAACCCTTTATAGGTTAAATAAGACTGAACAAGGGAAGGGGGCAAGAGCCACAAAGCTTCCCTTTAAAGAAGGACCTGTTTCTAGAACACAGTGGTGCCACCCATCTAGACAGACTCTGTGGGTGGACTTGCATGCTCATCCCCAAGTAGTGTCATATTAAGCCCTGACACTCATGCCGTATTCTAGGTACTGTTGTGATATGGACGTGCATTGACACCATATTGTTGGGGTGGATATCGCAAGAGTTAAATGCTCGCCTCTGGCATGGGACAGCATGGCTTTGGAGTTCTTACTCCAGGGCATTGCTAACAACACCCTTCATCCTTCTGAGGTGAACACATTGACTACCATTAAATAGGCGTATACACACAGCGATTATTATAGGAGTGAAATGCTAAGAACAGTGTTAGGGTAAAAAGCACCAACCTGGAAGAGTTTTCTTATCTCTAGAATGAGTTCCTTTCACGTGATGCCTTGAGTTATGATCTATGATTAATCTACTGGCAGCACCCATTCGGGGGAAGACTGTAACATCTGAAACAGCTTCAATGAACATATGCACGTGCACCAGTTTGGTAAATATTGGCATAATTGGAAGGCACACTGGTTTTTAGGTGCCAAAGATTCAACTTTTGACCAAATCATTTCATTTCAAATCCACACTGTTCATGGCTCATAAGAGTTTCTTTTTGGATTTCAATATGACTTCTGTGCGCTAGTTTTGCGGGACAGTCCCTAGTAAGCTATTATTATCGCATTTTGATGTGGGATGAGTCCAGCATGAAGCATATATATAAGAACCACCAATATTATAGGTTTGGGTCCAAGCAACATGTGGCAGGCTTTGCCATACTATTACCTCCTTTGAGTCCTCACATGCCATGCTATACCCCCTTATGGCAGGCATTTTGTTAGCCAAGTGTACCGGACGGATGGAAAGCAACTTCGGTGATGGGCGCATTAACCCATATGATGGGTGGCATTTCATTTATTTTTAGGATGCCAATATTTGCACTTTCACAGAACTGTGAATGATGACCAGTGATTTTATTGTTGCAAAAAACACAGTCCAAAAAAGAAAAAAGGGG
The DNA here is from genome assembly GCF_040938575.1 of Ambystoma mexicanum. Lineage (NCBI taxonomy): Eukaryota > Metazoa > Chordata > Amphibia > Caudata > Ambystomatidae > Ambystoma > Ambystoma mexicanum. The sequence continues at coordinate 838,494,771 of NC_090934.1, read as the reverse complement.
AAAAAAGTCCACAAAATATAGTTTTTTCATCATTGACAAAATACATCATGGGGGTTGTTGTCTGGTAGCAGAGTGGTGGTGAGGGGCCAAAGGTTTTTTTTGGGCTAAAGGGGTTTACCCCAACATTTGATCTAGCCTAAAATGGGATACGTGTCCCTGTTATTTCTATCAGGGTGCATGGCGTTTGTTGTCTGACGGCGGGTCGGTGTTAAGAGGACAGGGGAAGGGGTTTATGGGGACGTGCCCACCCCACCCTCCCTCACTGTATTAGATCTAATCTAAAAAATGGAATAGGGTGGAAGTGGGACCAGGAAGTGTCATACTCTGTGGAAGTGGGAGAGGGTGGAGCGGTGATGCTGGCTTTTTGGCTGGGTGATGGAAGGACTGCATTCATACCACTTCAAAGATATGTTCTTCATTTATGCGTTCACAGGGCAACAAAAGATGACGGGCTTCATCACGAGTCAGAATACCGGCAGTGCAAACAGCGCTACTGCCACTCGATCCGGCGCTATTAGGGCTGGATCACGAGTAGCGGTTGGGGGGTTATTGCCCATTCCCTATTGGGTCCATTGGAAAAAATGGGCGCTAAATGGGATTTTCACCTCCAGCAAAAAGCTGGAGGTAAGACAGCCCAATTTGCGCCCAAATCTTGATCAGGCCAGCCCTTAAATGCGGCGGTAACAGCGTTACCACCACATTTAAGGGCTACAGCCCAACTCGTGATGAGGCCCGATGTTTTTGAGACACTTTTAAGGCGAGATTTGCACACCGAAATGTTTCCTTGTGGGAAGAGGAAGCTTTTTTTTATTGAAATATCTGTGCTGGCATTTCTTTAGAACAGGGTTTTTTCCATCACACACATCCGGTGTGCAGATAAACGCCCGGCCTCAAGCACTGCTGCGGCTGAGCTCTATCGCTCTGGTAAATATGCAAACGAATTATCAGTTTTGCATTTGGTACAATGTGCTAGTCTTGCGAAAATGCACATTTTCTGTTTTTTGTCCAGCAGGCACCTCAAACCTGGGCTCTCCAAGATTAATGTGAGAGTCATGGCTGGGATGTGGGGTTCGCATGTTATTTTTATTTGTCTAGAACATGCGAAAATATAAGCCTACTCTTTTGTTATTTTGAGGAGCGCCATTGCATGGCCTAGACTATGTGGACAACATTATTGTCTTTCTAGCTTGCTGTTACGGTCATGTCTTGCTGTTGTGATTGCTATGGGCACTTGAATTGGATATACTTTCAGAATTCGAACAGCCCCTCAAATTATATGAAAAGTAATTACAGATTTTAGGTGGTCTCAGTGATCTGCCCTCTGGTGTGGGCTAGATTTGCGCGCATGCAGTGAAGTGTACTGTTTTCGTGTCCGGGTAGTGTAGTCTGTCGCAAGCTCAATGCTATATAATTTCTGCATTTCCGCAGTTCGATATACAGACCGAGGCCGCTTGCTTACTTTCCTCTAGCATGCCTGGAGGTCATGCTGTTCCAGGCAGGCTTCCTATTCAACATATTCAATGCCGTCTTCTATTTGTCATATAGTTATGATAGTAAAGGACAAGTCAATTGTGAGTTGACGCTGTTCTATTATTAAACGTTATGTTGGTATGGAGAAGCCATTAGCAACCACCCCTGCACCCGCCACCCTCCCTGTTTGCAGGCCTGTATGAACAGTTGCCTTCCAACGCCTACCTCACTGTGCTTCTTTTAACCTGTCCCAAGACCATCTGCATTGCTAGTCTCATCCCTGCTTTTGACTCAGCCCATAATATGGTATATAGGCTTGGTTGTAGGTAACATCAGCACACTCTGGTGCTACTCAGCAATTGGCTGAGCTGTGAGTGACTGCCCTCATTGGTGTATGATGCCCCGCCGTGCAGGGCGGCCCGGTGGGTTCATTGCCCTTGCATCACTTATGGCAGCAAGAACCACGCAGACACAGTGTTACTAGGCAACTGCCGAGGAGAAGCCCGCTCGCCACCTTTATTGGTGCGGCCATAACGTGTGACTCAGGACGAACCCTGTGGCTCGTTGCTGACGTCACAACAATCTCCCTGTCAGAGTTTGACCAAAGATCGCTTTCCTGTGTTTAAATGTGCCTACCATGATCCGATATTGACTCAGCAGTGCAATCACAGATGTCTTAAAGCCCAGTACTAGCCTTCAAGCTTTCACTATACCAGAATAGAAAACAACTTAAACTGTGCAATGCATCCAAGATCCTAGGTCTTGGGAGGATAGCTCAGCGGTAACGTGCTCACCTTGGAAGTAAGATGCCACGGAGCAACACAGGTTTGAACCCCGGGTCTGCGCTTCGAAACCTCTGGGTATTAAGCACGTTCTAAATAACCCATCATATCTCACCCGGCTTTTTCCACCTGACCATCATCTAAATCTGCCTGAGTGACACCAGACCAGGCAGCAGGGTTTGCAAAGCCAATTTGGAACACTAGGCAACATAGCTCAATGGCCTCTCCAGTCTTCTAGATTCAGGTTACACGCTGCAGCCAACTTTTTCCATGTTTCAACACCCACCTGCAACCAAACAGCTTCTCCACACCTCACTGTGAGTCTGCAAGCCGCACTGCAGTCCACCGAATAATAATGGACAGCTGGCAGCTGGCGCACAGCTCCTGACTATGCTTCCACATTAATGTCACATCTGCAAGCCACGCTGCTACCCACTTTTGCAAGCAATCATAAAACACAAATGTAAGGCAGCACACAAGTGAAAAATGTATCAATGCACCAACCAGTAGGGAAACAAAACATGCCCTTAAAAGGAACACAAGCACGATTTCACGTGTTAAAGAGCTCCACTCGCTCCTACAAAATGGTGACAACTCAAACAGAGCTTTCAGAATGACACATTGTTGTTCGTCACAGATAAACTGACTGGCATAATTTCCCCTCTAAAGAAGTCTGTTACCAGACCTAAAAAGGATACTTGTAAAGGTGGGGTCTGCAACCTGCGATTTTCCAGATGCTTTGCAGTACACCCCCCTTGATCACTTATCATTGAGTATGCCGGTGAAGGCTGATGGAAATTATGGTCTAAAACATCTGGTAAATCATTCTTTGGAGACCCCTCTTTTAAAGAATGCATGCAGTGAAAATGGGAGAAAAGAGGAAGGACACATATGAAGTGAGAGGGTATAGACGTACGGTGGGGGATGGGAGAAAAGAGGAAGGACACATATGAAGTGAGAGGGTATAGACGTACGGTGGGGGATGGGAGAAAAGAGGAAGGACACATGAAGTGAGAGGGTATGGTGGGTGGTCATAATTTCGAAAAGAAAATGTCGACAGACAAAAATGTCGACAAAAAAATGTCGAAAAAAAAAATGTCGACTTTCGTTTTTTTAAATTATATATTTATTTTAGGGGTTCGGGAGTTAAAAAAAAGGGAAAAATGTTAAAAAAAATTAAAAAAGGGGGGTTGGGGGGGGGAACCCCCCCATTTAAAAAAAAAATGCATTGACAAAAAAAGTCGACATTTTTTTTTTCGACATTTTTTTTTCGATATTTTGACTTTCGACATTTTTGTTGTCGGAATTATCACTATAAACCAGAGGTTATAAAAGGACGGTGGGGGATAGGAGAAAAGAGGAAGGACACATATGAAGTGAGAGGGTATAGACGTACGGTGGGGGATGGGAGAAAAGAGGAAGGACACATATGAAGTGAGAGGCTATAGAAGTACGGTGGGGGATGGGAGAAAAGAGGAAGGACACATATGAAGTCAGAGGGTATAAAAAGACGGTGGGGGATGGGAGAAAAGAGGAAGGACACATATGAAGTGAGAGGGTATAGACGTACGGTGGGGGATGGGAGAAAAGAGGAAGGACACATATGAAGTGAGAGGCTATAGAAGTACGGTGGGGGATGGGAGAAAAGAGGAAGGACACATATGAAGTGAGAGGGTATAGATGTACGGTGGCTGAGGAAATCCAAGTGACTACAGCATGCACTGCAGATCTGTGACTTGGTGCATTCAAAACCATCCAGCCATCACCTCATTTGTTTTGCTTTAGTCACCCTGAGTGGAACGGGTATGCCCAGACATGGGTCCTGTGCCTGCTGGTCCTAGAGATCCAAGCTACTTCTCACTGATGAGGCCCAACAAGGCCAAAACATGTTTGGGGATGCTTGTGGTCTTGTGCTGAAGGGATGTGACCAAGCAGTTTGGCGTGGTATGCCAGATGTGGTTCCTGTGCCTTCTGGTTGTAGAGACCCAAGCTACTCCTCATCAGGAGGCCCAGCAAGGCCGAAACATGTTTGAGGATGCTTGTGGTCTCGTGCAGAAGGGATGTGACCAAGCAGTTCGGGCTGGCCTGCCCCTTTTGGGGTGGGACCAAGCCTGATTTGAATATGGTGTTTTTCCCTTTTGTAATGGCTTGGCAGGCAAAGAATAATGGCCTGAAGGGTTGCCCAGAGAAATGTGTAAAGAACTCATGGTGGCAACAGTAGAGACAGAAACAAGGGATCACAGTTCAAAGGTGTTTATTAAACTATATGCAGGTTGGAAAAACACCTAATCTAAACCTAAATCTAAGATGGGAGCAAGCATTGACCATCAAATGAAAATAAGGCAGTCCAAGTGGCGTTCCGTCAAATAAAAAGGGCCTATACTAAGAAACCTATTGCCAAACCTTACAACTAATACAAAAAGGGTGTGGGTTGGTTTTCAAGAAAAGAAAGAAGTGTTCACAAATATTATGTCAGGATGCGGTAGCCTGGGTCTCCCTTACCCACGTTTTGAGCACGGGTTAAGGTAGGATCTCAGAGCACAGTACACTCTCAGGCTTCCCCAGCACAAGACGTCAGTTTAGCTTGCAGCTATCAGGGTCATCGATGGCCAAGTCTCGTTTCTCTTGAAAGTCTCTTGCCTTCGAGGGCCTGCTGTTTGTAGTTTCACTCAGACGGGGACCAACCAGAGTCTCTCGACTTAGTACCCACATGCTGCCAGTTCCCTCTGTAGCTGGTCTCCCCTTAACACTTTTACAGTTCTTTGAGCTTGATTCAACTTGCTGCTTTGTGACTTTCATTTACCACAGCCCGGCTCTTATCGGCTCTCCCCTCAACTCACTGGCTGTGATAAACTGATTGGCTTACCTCGTAACTGGAGTCAAGACCGGTACCACGCTAGCAGGAGTTTCCCTTGCTCCCGCTTATCAGCGTCGACATGCTCCGTGTACCATTGACATCTGTGGCAGCACACTTGGCTATTGTCCTCGGTCTTATTATTCCCTCTGTGGAGGTTTTGAGGGTGTGCGTTGAAAAGGGCAAGGTTGTATCTCTCCTTGTCAGCCTCTCGATATTCGCCACCTTTCTCCTCTTCTTGAACTGCCAGGCCAGGCTAGCTGTCTCGTTGTGCGGTCTGCCTTGCTCGTACTGTGCTCTCTTGCTCCACCTTTTATCCCTGTTGGGAAGGGAAAGGGCTGTCAGGTATGTGTGATTCTGGTCAGTTGCTTGACTTTGCCTGACCCATGTGTCGGGACAGGTCAGGTAAACAGCTCTATGATTAGTCTGTTGTCTGTCACAATATTGAGAAGTGTTTGGGTTGGAAAAAGAGGGTGGTAAAGTTTCCAGATATCCTACAGGGTCAGAAGGGAAAGAGGTCTTACATGGAATTATATTTTTTGTCCTAGGGGTGTTGGTAAAGTCAGAAGGATAGGTTTTGTAGGGTTTGTGAAATGAGGAGGAGGGTTTGCAGAGCAAACAGGAATAACCAGGATCGTGAAATAAAAAAGTAGGATTGTGGGAAAGGTAGTTGTCTGTCATAATAGATTGGGTGTTCAGGAAAAAATAAAGGCAGGTAAACGGCTCTGGTGTTAGTCTGTTCTCTTGCATGTTGTGCGAAAGTGTTCATGTCGGAAAAGGGGGGCAGGGTTTTTGAATGTCCTACGAGAGAGGATGGGGAAAAGGTGTAGAAGGAATTGGGATACCGCCTCTCATCCACTGGTGTCCCACTCTCACTCCTCCCGAACTGGATACAATAGCGATGGCTGTGCCCTGGCCACCTGGATGGCAGATCCCCAGGTTTCTCACAAATGCCAGAAGTTAGGATTAATTCTAAACCTTCCAGCCATCACCTCTTTTGTTTTAAAACCTTTGTGTGCCTAAAAATCTGGCGGATTGCACAGCCCTTCAAGGCTTGTGACCCCTGAATCGAGCTTGAATATAGGAGGCACATCTAGGGAATACAAATATCCAATTATTAAGCCAATAAGCTCCATAATATTCTCCCAGAAGTCATTTACCCATTCACACTCCCAAAACATATGTGTTAGCATGCCCACGCTCTTGATGCAGGCCCAGGATGGGCCTTATCATCTTCATTCGTGTCAGGGCTGGGAGTAGAAGGAACAAAGCAGCATATAAAAAGGGCACAGTGCTAACAGGACATTGCATTAGCCATGTCATAGACAATTCATTAATGGTCAGGACAAAACAAAAACATTGTTGCAACTATAAAAAGGCAATCCAGCCATACAGAAGGCTTCTCTGCCCTTCTTGCAGGAGAAAGCCCTAACAAGCTACATTACCCAGCAGCACCTGGGTTCCACACCTGAGAAACGCCACGTTGGGAGTGGCATGCTGTCACGCGTGTGCAGAAACCGAGACACAGGGGATGTGCTTGAGTCCACATGGTGTGAAGACGTGTTTTCAAGCTGCTCCAGCCTACAATGCTAATGTGAGGGGCCACGCCCCACCGGATCCTACCTAAAGAGAAGGTGAGCTGTGCGCAGCAGGACCAAGAGAGATGCGATCCTGCAGAGCGGCAGTGGTTTCATCGGCGAAGGGCTGACATGCTGATGCAGGAACCAAAAGAGACTCAGCCAAGAAGGGAAAGCTTGCCCAACAGTACGCCCTCGCAGCCGCATAATGAACCACCAATAAATCAACCTAAACAAGTAGGGGGCCCCGGGATGTGCGAATAAATTAATTAACTTTTGGGAAGCATTTTTGAATACCAACCAAATAGAATTAAACAGCAAATGAAAACATGGTACAATTCTCCTGATATGAGATGTCAGTTGGGAGAATCCTGGAACCGGCATTGCCATAAACCAAAAGACATTACATAAAGAACAACAGGCCAAATATAGTACCATTCTTGTGAGGTGAAATGTCAGTTGGGGGAAACCTGGAACCAGCATTGCCCCATAAGACACAATACTTTGGGCCTCATTACGACCCTGGCGGTAAGTAGCCGACATTACCGCCATGGCGTAATGAACGTTTACGCCGTGGACCGATGGCGGAAAGAGCGCCACATTCCGACCCATCGCGCACGAGCATTACGCCATGGCGGTAATGTAAATAACGCCATGGCGGAAAGGGCCCCTACAGGCATCGTAGGCCGCGCAAGGTGCACTATCGCCACGCATCTCAGCGGCCACCGTAATCAGCGGTGGCCGCAATTAGCGTTCACCGTAAAAAGCGGAACCGGAAATAGCGTCATCGCGGCGGAACGGGAAACAGCACGGCGGCCATCTTTAAAAACACAATCCATTGCCATCCTTCCCAACAACACCAGATCCAACCCTGACACCTGTCCCAACCCATCACCCACCCACTTAACCACCCAAAAATGCCCAAAGTTGTCAAGAAGGCATGCGACCGCCAGTGCCAGGACAGATTCTCCCGGGAGGAACTGAGCATGCTCGCGGAGACCCTACAAGACAATGCAGCCGTTGTTTTTTCGCCGCAAATGACCAGGCCGGCGATAGCCAAAAAGAAGGCCATATGGGCCCTGGTGGCAGAGCGCGTCAGCGCGGTGGGGACCGTACCCCGCACCCCACAGCAGTGCAGGAAGCGGTGGCATGACCTTAGGCTACGTGTAAGAAGCATCATCTCTGCCAACCACAACCTTGCCCTGGCTACCGGTGGAGGTTCTGAATCCCCACTGAAACTCCAACCGTGGGAGGAAATATGTGCCAGCACGATTGGCATGGAAGGCATTGAAGGCGTCGGAGGGATGGAAAGAGGAGTACCGACATCAGGCGATGAAGGTAGGTGCCTCAAATCAAGACATGCCATAGTCACTGAAGTCCATTCATGTGTAGCACAATGTTGCCCTAGAGTGTAAATGCAACACATTAGCTGGACACTGCCCACAGCCACATGCGAGCTCCACCCTGTATACATGTAGCATGCACACCCTAACTGCCGGCACCCACATACCTCCATCCTCATTCCACACAAAAAGGAGACAACCTGCATGCCCCTGCCTCAAATGTGCCTCATCTACTGACCAAAATCATGTCAATCATTGTCATTCCAATGTCTGCAGACCCATCAATAACACTCTCCCTCCTTTGTTCCACCACAGGCTCAGAATCACACCCCGAGGACGAGGACACCCCTGCGACAAAAAGAGCCAAGAAGGCCAAGACAACCATTCACGCACCCTCAACCTCAGCTGCAGTGAGCCAGACCCCACAGCAAGCACAATCCACTGCCAGCAAACAGGACGGCCCAACGGCAAGCACCCCAGTAGGCAGCAGGCCAACAGCAACAGCACCACCTGTTCCAACATTGCCTGCCACAGAAGGCACCGGTTCTGCGGCCAGCAGCACCATTGGAGAATCAGCTGCCATTGCAGCATGCTCAGACTCCGACATTGAGGAGCACGATGTCAGACGCCCCACTGACCTTCCACATTCCCCCGGTTTGTCCCATGCCAGCCCCCATGAGGATCCCACACAGGGGCACACAGAGGAAGAGGAGTGGCCATCTACCCCATGCCCAGCTCTAAGTCCACAGGAGGGGAGCAGCCCCTCCATCACACCACCGGCAATGGGCATGGCCCAGCAGGGGCAACAGTCCCTTGAGGAAATCATTCAACGGCAGCAACAGCTGTCCACGCTACTCACCGAGCATGCTGCGGAATGTGTGGGGGCTAGGGCAGCCATCGAACAGGCTACGGAGACCCTAAGGGCCGAAATTGCGCAGAGCACTGACACCCTGAGGGATGCAATGCAGTGTATGTCAAGGGACATTTGTGGCGAACTTGCCGGGGTGCGCCGTGTGCTCACAGAGCTCTCCCACACCCTACAGGACATGCATGCACGGGAGCAGGCAGGGACATCCTCCGCTGGCAGTTCTGCCCAGAGCAGCCCCATCCGACGTTCAGGACGCAACCTGCGCTCCACAGGCAGGGGTGCCCCGGGGGCCGGGAGAGGGGGCTTGTAATAGCCTGTGCCCACTGTTACAGGCATCTGTAGACAGTCACAGGGGGTGTGTTGGGGTGTGGAGGGTGGAGGGGGGAGGCGGTGCTTTGGGGTGTGCAGGGGGGAGGGGGGAGAGGCTGTGTTGGGGTGTGCAGGGGGGAGGGGGGAGGGGGGAGGGTGTGTGTCACAACAATTTATGATTAAAATACACTTTTTCCTTTTTCCGAAATGAAATGTGTGGACATTTTCATTGCATATGTGTGCTTTATTGGTGTACAGTCCACAGTGTGCATGTCCCAGAGACACACAGTGCCCCAAGTGCCGTCTCCATGTGATACACACCAGCCGTGTGTGCTAGAAGCATTGGTCGATGATATTTTGACGCATTTCACGCCCCTCCTGTGCATCGCCTCCTCCATGAGGTGCGGCCCCATCTGCACCCTCCTCATCCTCATCGTCAGGTGGTTGCAGTTCTGCATCAGGTGGCAGGGGCACATTTCGTCTGATGCACATATTGTGTAGCATGACACATGCCATGACGATCTTTGCCACCTTCTCATGGTGGTACAGGAGTGCCCCACCAGACCTGCTGAGGCATCGGAACCGTGCCTTCAATAGGCGGAATGTCTGCTCAATGACCACACGGGTACGTGTATGTGCACGGTTGAAGTCCTCCTCGTGCTGGTTCTGCGGGTTCCGGACTGGTGTAAGGAGCCACCTCTTCAGGGGATAGCCTGCATCACCTGTATGTAGAGGAGAATGTATGTGTCAGTCATGACGTCTGATCAAGAACATGATGTGCCACCATGGCTTGCATCCAACTGTTACTTTGGACCACTTCTAAATGCACTAATTGATTCACACAATGCAACCAGTATATGCTCATGGCTCTCATGGCCTGTTTTGCATGCCATCACCCAATGTATGCAGAGGGGTGGAGTGCATTGTGAGTGCCCATCCACTGTGTCCGTTCATGCTGTTTGTTTTGTTGGCCTGGCACGTGTCCTGTGATGTCAATGCGCAAATCATTGCAACATTGCTGTGGGTCTCATCATGACCCCAGTGAGCAATGCTGATGTTGATAGGGACATTTTGGGGGCCCTGCTGTCTGTGTAATGGTGTGTTGATGTTTCTGTCCGTCATGTGCCTCCTTCGTGGGCAGTTATGGGGGACAGGCCTTTCGGTTGATGGTGTTTGGTGACGTGCATGTATGTGCATTTCATTGTTGACAATGTGGTCTTAATTGGTAGAATGCACTTGCAGATGGTTGTGTCATGGTTGGGACACAACCTCATTCACATGGTAGGGTTGCATACATTGGGTATTGGCTTTACTGGTGTTGGGTGGAGTTTGGGTTGCTTTAGGGTATCATCTGTCTCCGTTCTCTCTGCTACTCACAGCCAGGTGGAGTATGCATCATTCCCCCCCCCCCTTTCAGCCATGTGGAGTATGCATCATTCCCCCCCCTTTCAGCCAGGTGGAGTATGCATCATTCCCCCCCCCTTTCAGCCAGGTGGAGTATGCATTGGTACGTCGTTCACCTACCCACTTCACATTTCCATGGTCATGACATTAGACTCACCGAGTAGCCAGGATCTTGGGCCTGCATGTCGCTCCATGTAGCGTGGTATTGTGGAGTTCCTCAGGACCATTGAATCATGGGTTGATCCGGGGAATCGAGCACAACAATGTGTGATGATCTTGTTGGAGTCACAGACCATTTGCACGTTGATTGAGTGGAATTGTTTCCGATTGCGGTACGGTACCTCCATGGCACGTGGAACCACCAATTCCACATGGGTGCAGTCGATGGCACCAATGCAACCAGGTATGCCGGCTAGTGCATGGAAACCCACTTGGTGTTTGCAATCTCCTGGGCAGTCCGTGGTAATGAGATGTGGTCGTCTGTGTGCTTGAGGAGGGCATCGAGCACTTGGATAAGTGTACGTGAGAATAATGGTTGTGAAATGCCATGCAAGTGCCCCACTGTGTGCTGGTAGGTGCCTGTGGCCAGGAAGTGGAGTACAGACACTACCTTCAGTAGGGGTGGGATGGCGGTTGGACTTTCTATCATGCTGACGATGTCGTTGTGTGTCATGTCTATGATGGCGTTGATGGTGTCCCCGTCCAAACGGTACATGGTGTGGATCTGCTCAGCAGTGAGGTTGTATGGACTGGCTCTGATGCGTGGGATTGGGGGCTGCCTGCGTGGTGGCACTGGCTGTGCTGGTGGGGCTTGCTGGCCCTGCCTTGCCCTCCTTCTCCTCCTGCGTCTCCTCTGTGCTGCCTGTTGTTGTTGTTGTTGTTGTTGTTGTTGTTGTTGTTGTTGTTGTAGTAGCACTTGCATTGCTATCAGGCCCTCCAGCCCCAACATTGCAAGTCATATTGGTATCATTGTGGAGTGTGGCTGGGTGTGGGAAGGGGTGGGGTGTGCTCTTTTTGTACTTCCTGAGTCTGTATTGCCTCCACCTGTGCTGTTTCTGTGCACCTGTGGCAGCTGGATTCACTTTACATGGCCATTTACGGTTGGTTCGCGATGGCGTACTTAGCGCCATGGCGGTAAGGTACTTAACGGGCTGGGTGATGGCGTTAGGTGCATGTCCGCTTGGGTCGGCATTCGCGTACCTTTCCGCCATGGCGCTAAGTACGGTGTGGGAGGTCGCGTGCGCGCGTCCTTGGCGCAGATAGCGGCAGCGTTGACTACGATGCCGCTAATGGCATCGTAGTTAACAGTCAAGGGTCATAATCGGACCTAGCGGAAAACGATGGCGGTAATCATTTACCGCCATCGTTTTTCGCTTAGCACCAGGGTCGTAATGAGGCCCTTTGTAAAAGAAACAAAGATGCAAAAGTTGCACAATTATCCTGATATGAGATGTCAATTGGGGGAAACCTGGAACACGCAATGCAAAGAGCCAAGAGGTGTTGAAAGAAAGGTTGACAGACAGAGCTTATGAGAACAAACACTCATATTTGGGATGACAGTATGGGGGAAATTAGCACAAGTAATAACTGAAGTCAACAAAAATGTGCTAGTAAAAAAGTACAATTGTGTAATACTTAAGAGGAATGTGAATTTTGTAGGGAGACCTGATAAGAGCATCAGGTAGTGAACCTTTTTGAAAAGAGATACCTGGCAAGAGAGTACACCAGGGGATCTACATGAGCCAAAGAGAGATATTCCTGGCAGCAGAGTAAACTGGGATATCAAGAGTTTTAGTTTAGATGTTTCCTGGCAGGAGAGTATACCAGGAACCCATTTTGAACTTTTGTGGTAAAGAGAAACTTTGTCATATTAAGTTGTTGTTTCAATTGAACATTTTATCAACCAGGGAATTAGAAGAGATTAGCCTTTTGCCATACTTTAACTCATATTGGAGAAAACCATCCTGAAAGTAGGAAATACTTTCCTTTGCTATATTCCCACAAGTGTTTTGGAAAATACATTCTGTTTTGCCATCCTGAAAGCCTAGGAGAGACTTTCTCTTTGTTATATTCCAACCAGGGTTGTGGAAGAGACACTTGGTTTGCTATCCTGAGGAAAGTACTAGGTGAAAGATACATTTGCATTGTCTTTAAGAGACTATCGTTGAAACAATAGGTTTTAAATAATTTCCCTCAAATAATTCAGTGGAAGGGAACAAAACGCTGGACACAAAAATTGTTTTGTTGAAGTTAAATGTTTACATTAATCCAGTGGACTGTAACAAAACCCTGGACACAAAAATTGTTTTGTAGAAGTTATATGTTTACGTTTTTACACATTTTTATTGAATTGAAATTCAGAACATTTACCTTACATCTTTTGATTGTGTATGTTAGTGTGAGGGATAGATTTCGTTTGGACACAAGATCAGCCTCCTTTAGTTTTAGTATCATAGGAAAGGACATGTTCTTCAGGATAGGGAAAGTTAGGTCTTTATCCAAACCCTTTTCTGTTAATAAAATGGCTAATGTTGAGAATATTACCACTTTGTGTCTGCCTCTCATTTCTGACCGCTCACAGCAGATAGGGACGTAGTCTCTCCTTCCTCGTGGTGAGCAGCTGCAGGTTAAGCTCTTCTGTCTGTGGTATGGCAGCTTCGCTCACGGTGCCTCCAGGGAGGGACTGACAACATTGTTAGTCCTTCCCTTTTAAGTTCCACAGAACAGAACAGCTAGACTGCTCATTGAGATGGTCTTGTGGTTTCTTTCTGGTTCAGAACTTCTTCCTCGCCTCAGTATATTGAACAGATAGCTCAATGGAGTCAGCACTAGACTTCCTCCTCTCAGTATATTGAGGGGATAGCTCAGTGGAGTCAGCTCTACTCTTCCTCATCCCACTTTTAGCGGTACTATTGCTGTAACATAAATACATGGGGGAATTTATATGATAAGAGGAAGGTAAAGAAGGTGAGGGGAAAAAGGTGGTTGAGGGTGGTTTATAACATGTTATCCCATGATGTTCTCCCTGTTTCCCAGACGGGCAATCCCTCCCCATGAGATCCATCCGCTGAGTACCACCCTCAGGAGGATTATCAGGTAGTGGCTTCACCTCTGTGGCCTCATGGGAATGGCCTTCCCCTCTGGGAGAAGGGATGACATCATAGGATTTGTCACACTATACAAAGAAAAGGATAAAAGGGTGCTGTCCAAAGAGAGATATATATGGAAGGGGCTTCATGGAAAGACACATTAATAACAGTCTATAAGTCTCTCAAAAAATCCTACAGATTCGGAAACCTATGAAATCCTGTCTGGGACAGTTTGTATTTGCACATCAAGATTTCAGATTACAGCAATGAGTAGTTACACTTACAAGGAGTAGTTACAAACATCACTTACTTTGAGTATCCCAACAGTAACCCATTATGATGAGTGCATATTTGTATTCCTTAACGCTAGGGCTGGGTTGCCCAATAATGTGGGATCTTCATGCTTAAAGAAGCTTTCACCCATGTCACCAACTTCACATTTACATTCAATCTCATGCACCACTCAGGGAATCAGGAAGCATTTACCAGAATACTTGTTCAAGGACAGGAACATCATATGTGTTTCATAGAATTGTGTTTATTAATTCAAATTGCATCATTTGAGGCAGTGTTTTTAAAATGTCGGCCAAGACATGTACATGTTTCGATTCTGTGGGATCGTTCTCAGTTGGCTTGCAATTTAGATCGCCTTCTGCTTTCTGCTTTCCGATCGGAGCGTTCTCTTGTTGCTTCCTTCTCATAAGGTAGTACTTGGCCTAACAATTTATTATAGATCTTGGCAACAGTTTTATGTCAGCATTTAGGAGGGAGATCGCTCAAATGTTACCGTATGGGGTTCATGATTTATGCAGTTTAGGGATAGTCTTTGTGGGAGAGAGTCCCTTGGACCAAATTCATTGAATAAGCTCATTAAAACTGGCAAGATAACATGGCCAAATGTAACATAAAAATCAACCAGTAGCCTATCCAAACCTAGACATTGGTTAGCCATCATTAGCTTTGAGGCTGTTCTTATTTCTTCGATCGTTAATTTAGAATCAACATATTCAAGGTCCCCCGCCCCCAAACTCAGTGTATCTAGGCTGCTAAAAAGGCACCTGGAGCACTTATTTCAAGTTCCGCATCTAATGAATAAAGAGTTGAATAACGATCAGAACAAGCCAAACAAATACCTTAATTGAACATTACAGATGCCCCTTTAAGATATGTAATACAATCCTCCATCCTGTTAAACATTCTCACCAAGAACCTATCTGGCCATGCCCCAAATTCCCAAAATGTCTGCTTAACATAGAAAACTTCTGTCTCCACCTCCTGAGTCAGTGAACACGTCAACATATGCCTTGACTTTGTTACGATGGCCTGGAAAGTCCCATATTACACATAGGTTCTGGAATCATTCAAACCAGATTAGATAACGAAAATAGACAACGTGCAAAGCAAAACCCAGCTTTATTGTCATCAAAATAAAACAGGGACAGCATACAAGCATTACATTCTTGGAGCTCTCACTTGTTACATAAAAAACAATGGTTTATATATTCGGCATTTGTCATGACTGACATCATACTGTAATCCTAGTTAACAAAAACCTATGGGGGATGGGGATTATTGAAAGATGGTGATTACATATACATTCTATAGGGGTTGAATTTCTAATTGCCAGGGAGATATCTGTCCTGCCTCAGTCATCAAGTAAGGTGCCAAAGACCTGGCCCCATTCATTGCCGCTGTGATTAACTCCTCCTCCAACACTAGCTCGGACCCCAACATACCAACCAATTATAGGCCCATTACAACTGTCCCTTTCCTCTTAAAGATCCTGGACAGAGTGGCCTATGTCCAAATCCCAAAACATCTGGAGGATAACAACTTACTGGGTCTCTGCCAATCTGGATTTAGACCGAGGCACGGCACTGAAACGGCCTTCTTGGACCTAAACATCCAAATGGATGAAGCCAAAGATAAAGGCAACCTGGCCATCCTTCTGCTATTGGACCTATCTGCAGCGTTTGACCTTGTCGATCACCAGATCCTCACAGAGCATCTGACCACTGCTGCTGCCTTTTCCATAAATTATTCCAATTGGATCCAATCATTTCTCTCAAACCAAACAACTAGGGTCTTCGCACCCTCAGCCACAGCTGTTCCAGTCCCAATCTACTGCTGAGTACCACAGGGCTCGTGCGTCTCCCCGACTCTCTACAACATTTTCACAAAGTTCCTCTTTGATCGTCTTGATAACATGGGTGTCACTTACACAAATTACGCAGATGACACCCAGGTTCTCATTACGCTGACTGGGTGCTATGAAAATGACTCCAGACTTATAAACAAAATCTACCTTGTGATTCAGGCATGGATGGCTGCCCAGAGCCTGTGTCTCAAGGATGACAAGACGGAGCTACTGATCATTGGATCCCAAGCACGTCTAAATAAACTTGACTCATGATACATGTCCTTCAACATTGATGGGAACACCATCAAAGTTGCAAAGGAGGTCAAAACTTTAGGTGTATATTTGGACTCAACTCTTTCACTTAAGAAACAACTGAGTGCCACTGCCTCAACAACAGCCTATACCAATAAACTGCTTAATGCCTGCAAACCTTCCTTGTCACCCAATAGCTGCATCACGTTAGCCAGGGCACTAGTCCTATCGAAGTAAGACTACTGCAATACACTCTTCTTAGGTTCCACAGAACGGAACCTTAATAGACTGCAGGTTCTACAGAATAATGCCTTGAGATCAGCGTTAAACATCCCCAGATCTAACCATATCTCAAGCATCAGACAGGATTCCCACTGGCTCATGGTGCGCAACAGAATCTCGCTCTGTTCTCTAGTTATCACTCATAAATTTGTATCAAACTCCGCTCCTAAATATTTGGTTGACAAATTCTCTAGAAACCAACTCACCAGACCTACTAGCTCATTCTATTCGCACTGCCTCAATATCCCAAGGTACAATCTAAAAACCGTGGGAGGAGTTAGTTTCCCTGTCCTGGCCGCCAAATGCTGGAACTCTCTCCCTCTTACCATTAAAGCTGAACCGTCCTTCTGGTCTTTCATATCCAAAGTGAAAAACTGGCTCTCTGACAAGAAACCCTAATAGGCTCAGGCTAATCATAACCTTCCGCCACTGAATCCACTGCACCCTAACACATCTCACGATGTATGATTGTATTTCCTGCATTGTTGCCCATACTGTAACCACCGGCGACAACTATATGCTCTTATACATTTCAATTTGTAAGTCGACTAACTTGTAACCCATCATCGACAACCACGCCTCTCTTATGTACTCTACATGTATGCATCTGTAACTTTGTCATAAGCTCTAGCGTCCAGTTACCTCAGAGTTAGGTGAGCTTTATAAATAATAAACTAAACTAAACTAATTGGGTAATGCTTGCCTGATGGCTCCTCCTATGTACATTGATAAAGGTAAAAAGACATCATCTCTGCAATCGGTAATTGGCTGGCACCTTACTTAATGGGCAAAGTAACATTGGGGGTTTTCATTGGTCGGCTTCGTACTAACCGACCCTGGATAACTGACAGGTCATCAAGATATGAGTCGGACAGGAGTAAGGGGAGATAGGTCCACAGACTGCTTTCCTTTCAAATAAAGAAGATACCATCCCTTAGTTCTAGGCCGTGAGGCAGGGTGATCTCTTTGTATTTGGCATTGTGTGCCGTCTCGTGTCTGAGTGTATGTGTAAGGAGTAAGGCAGGTGTCCTATCTGTGTTAGTTGCTAATGAGTAGACAGTGTTCTTCAATTATGGGTCACGTGTGATGGGGCCATGTTTGGAATTATTTCACCCTGCATTTATTGCGATTTTAGCTAATAATAAAGTGAGGGTTCTGGTTAATTTTACCCATGGGGACACTATTGAGTTATTCTGCATGGATATCTCTTGGCTTATAATAGCGTGCACCTGGCTAACAAAGGTTGGTTGTGCTCTTCTAAACGTTAATTAGTCTGGGAGTATACATCTGCACTCTGGGAATTGCTATCTTGTGCCTTCTGTGCAATGTTATGACCCTCCCCTAATTCTCTGTAACCTTGGCCGTGGTTACCAGCTTCTGCATGAGCTCGGCAAGGATCTGTACTTCTGTGGTTGCAGCATTCTGTGTTCTCCTGCAGCCTTGAGGCCTTTGTCCATCTGAAAGCGTGCTATAGCTTCCATTTGGGAAAAGATGGCTGCTCATTACTCTCGCATTTCTATGTTAGTGAGCTATATTCGCATGTTGTTCATGTTGCATTCAGATTATACATTGCTTATGTTAGTAGTCTTCATGTTTTATGGATGCTATGTGCCTATGTCACAACATTAGTTTGATTATCTTTGCCATCTTCAGCTTAGATCACGTCTATTTCTAGCTGTATTTGCCTGGTATAAAGACGGTACAGTTGTCTTAGTGAGTAGTGTTTCTCACCTTTATGACATTGGGCCATGGGAGGGGCAGAAGCTATGGATGATGTATTCATCTCCCGTCCAACAACGTATTAAGGGACCAGACATTACCCTCGGAAGGATCTACAGCCACACTTCATTCCATTTCCTTTAGCCATGTCCCCGATCCAGACTTCTCTCCATGTTTCATTTTCACGTGTGCACCTAAAAACATGCAGCCTCCCATTTGACAAAAGCCTTAAGAGCATCAAAAAAACAAAATATTCCCTGACAGATTTGGAGGTTCTAATCAATAAATAGAGCAAGCTATCGTTCATCAAGCTAGAATTCAGCCTCCATGGGTTTGAACCACTCCCCTACAGGGAAAGCAAGATATGAGAATTATCTGAATTGATGATCTCAACAACATTCAAATCTATGACCAACCTTATCCATAGAGTTCAGTAACGACAGAAAGTAATTAATGTGGCATTAACACCTGATCCGGCGGGCCGGATCAGGTGTTATCATCCCAGGGCCCTAGTTAAAGGCCCAAGCACGCCAGAGAGGGTGTTAAGGCCACTAGCACCCTGGTTTACCAAAGCTGTAACCCGGGGCATCAAAAAAAAGCATTTTCATTCATTGAACAGGACGCTGTGCGCATCCTGTTCAATGAATGAAAATACTGTCTCAAGATGGACGCCATGGATACGGAAGGCGGGGGTCCATATGGAGCCCCTCTTCAATTTTCATGGAGGCCACGGATCCGGAGCAGAAGTGCAGGGGCGGCAGAGGAGGCAGCAGAGGGGCCGTCGCCACTGAAGAAAACAGGTAAGTGGGGCAGGGGTGGAGGGCAGCGGTAACATTAAAAAAATTTAATTAATGGGAGGGTGGGGGAAAGATGGCGCTGGGGCAGGGGAAGCACCCTCTAGGTTCCATGGAACGCGGGTTGAAATTAACGGTTTCAGCCTGCAATCCAAGGAACCTGATTGGCTGCTCAGCCCACCCTGTGTGCTAATGTCGGAGAGAGAGCCATGTACGTTAGAACAGAAGGTGTAACCACTAGCCAAAGGGTTGTATATATGCCAAGCATCTGCCAAGTTTATCGAGTGCTTAAAAGTCAGCATATCAATACTTGCCTGGCGGTACGACACAGAGGCGACACCAGAGTTTATCATTCTTGGAATCCGGGACCATATTAGCTTGCTATTTCATAGTGACATTTCTGGCTTAGGATATATTCCTTGTCTTTGGGTAAAAAATGAGTTTCATGTAAAAGTCCTACATTGCTGCTCAATTGCTCTAATATCTTAAATATGAGTTTGCCTTTAAATCCTTTCACGTTTCAGGAAATCACATGCAAACATTTACCCATTCTTATTGTTGCTTTGTGTAGAATTTGCAGAAAGCCACAATTAGGGTTTGAGGTATGGGACGGCCCAAAGATGGGCCGCCACACATGGGAGATTTCAATGTGCATCAATCAATGTATGGCTCCTTATGCCAGCTTGACACTCAAAATCCATTATCGTGACAGACATATTGGTGCAGACCTTGTAAAATAATGTAATGTCCCCATACTTCTGCTCCTGCATCCGTCAGAATTTTTAAACACCTAAAAATGCATAAGACACCATATTTAATCACTATAATAGAAGTGAACATTCATACTTGTTCCTCTTCTTTGTAAGTCTCTGGAAGACAATTTCAGCTCCACATTCTCAAAGGCGTTCTCCCTTTCCTCACCTTCCCCCAGAAACTCAATATCTCCAGAGCTCTGGTTCTCTCTAGGCTGGACTACTGCAACAGCCTCTTCCTCCCTTTGCCCTCTTCAACTAATTCAGAATAGCGCTGCAAGATTTATCCTTGGCCTCAAGCCCAGGGACTGCATCTCTCCAGTCCTAAAATCTCTCCAGTGGCTTCCGGTGACTGCAGTTATCAAATTCAAGACCCTTTGCATGATCCACAAGGCTGTCTGGGGCCTGGGACCTCACTACATCCAGATTTCTCTCCCTAAATACCTCCCTGCTAGAGTTCTTCGGTCCTCTAGCTGCAAATCTCTGCAGATAAGACGTTTCTCCAAGCAGAGTGTGGGAGATAGATCTCTTTTTTCGGCAGGAGCCTCCCTCTGGAATGGCCTCCCTGCACCTCTCAGACTTGATCTGGATCTTCTTAAAGGGGAATCACCCAAACATTTTATTGTTTCAAAATATCGGCCATAATAAAATATATATATAAAAAATATGTATAACAATTTTTAGCTAATGAGGCTCATAGTTTTGACATGGGGGCATCCATTTTGTGAAATGAAGTCGCCTCCTCTGTTCATGTTAAGCTCTGCTCTGGCGGTAATAATCAAGCAAACGTCCCCACTGGGAGGTTTTGCTTACTGCTGCCAGAGCTTAACATGAAGAGATGAGGCCGCCACAGTAATTGCCATGACTTTCATTTTACGTTTTCTGCTCCCCAAGCCCAGGGAAACACAGAAAACATAAAATGAAAGGCACAGCAATTATAAATACTTAACATGCCACCAGTAGAGTTTTCATAATTGCTGCGACTTTCTTTTCTAGTTTCCCGAGAACAGGAAACTGAAAACTAAAGTCGCAGCAATTATGACTACTCTGCCGACGAAGTATTCATAATTGCCCAGACTTTCTTTTTAAGTCTCCCGGGCTCCCCCAAGCTCGGGGGAGCCCACGAGACTTAAAACAAAAGGCGCAGCAATCATAAATACAACATTGTTGTATTTATGATTTCCATGCATTTCTTTTTAAAGAGAGCCTGGGCGACTTAAAAAGAAAGCCACGGCAATCATAAATACAACAAAGTTGTATTTATAATTGCCGATACGTTCACTTTAAGTCTCCTGGGCTGGAGCTCGGGAGACTTGAAACGAAAGGCACTGCAGTCATAAATACAACAACGTTTAAGTTTCCCAGGCTTATCCAGGTCAGGGGAGCCTGGGAAAGCAGGGAAAAAAGCACAAAGAAGCACTCACCAGCAGCACAGGGCAGGAAGGAGCCTGACAGCATTCTCTGCTCTCCGGCCTTAATAAGCCAAAGCTCCCAGTAGGGGATTTTTGCTTCACTATGGCTGTGAGAGCAGAGCATAGCACAAGCACATGAGGCTCATTCATTTCACAAAATGGATGCCTCCTAGTGCTTGAAATGTTTGACTTTGAGCCTCATTTCCTCAAAATTCTACATAGGAACATTCTTGAAAAATATTTTTATAAATATTTTTTATTATGGTCCATCCTTTCAAACAATAACATTTTTGAGGGAACTCCCCCTTTAAGTTCTAGAAACGTCTCAAGACTTTCCTTTTCTCCTCCTTCCCCCTCCCTTGCTAATGTCCCCCTACCTGCGACTGGTGCCTGGTGCCTAATGAGTCTTACAGGGGCCAGGCCATCCTCGACCAGTCTACCCCAGCATCCCTAAGCAGCACTTGCCCTTGGCATCCTTCCCGGCCTGAATCTGGTCCACCCGTCCATCGCACTTGATTTCCCTTTCCCCTGTTTCTCCTGGCACTTGTCCTCCGAGTACTCAAAATGTTAAGTGTTGGGGGTCAAACATTCAGCCATTCTTTGTTTTTGCACTGATATTGCATTGCATTCTGGAACTTATTGTTATAAAGTAAATGGTTAACAAAACAGTGCAGGCTATACATCTTGCACCTGCTCTTTTACAATTTGAGGAACTTGTTCCAACTCTCTATGTTTCCAATATAAAGCAATAGGTAAAGCAAACTAATTTATGAGGCTCCAGTTGAACGAAAATAACTATAAACGTGCACCTCCAAACTCACGTTTGAAACCTTGAACTAATAACTGCCCTTATTTTTAAATTGCTATAACTTTGCAGAAATAAAATAAAATGGCTTGGTATAATTTGAAATATAAATTAATTCACTGGGCTACTTTTAACAGTTATATTGCAGGGGGATTAAAGAAGGCAACTATAGCAGCTAACCGAGCAATTGAAAGTAACCCGCCAACATCACCAGTTAACATAAAATGCACAAAATAAGCATTTAAATAATGTATGAAAAGACTGCTCTTGTGCTGAAATAAGCAAAAAGTGCTATTTTTATTATAGCAGATGGATCCAAACAGGTTAATGGAGGCCTAAATGCTATCCTGAGGGGTCTTTATAAATGGTCAACTCATTACCAGCCAATAAATACAAGCAAAAATAAATAAAAGTGCTACTTTGTTTGGCTGTCGACTGCCAACAGCTAAACAGTCAATAAAACCCAGAGATTGGGACATTGAAATGTTCCCTAGCATTATAAGCTGCAATAAGTGCGTTTTCCAAGTCATGCTTTGTTTTTTATAATCTGTAGAGAGTTTGTGTTCTGTATCACTGCAATTTACTGGAACAGCTCTCCTAAGTTGTCCCATGTCAGGTGTGAGATGCTTAGCCATGCCTTTAATTTTCATTTGAGTACTTATAGTTTTGCTTCTCCCTTTATAAATACAGAACGGCAAGTCCCACAATGCAAAAGAACAGGAGCGGATGGGAGATACCTATTCAAAGTGGGATATCGCGAGAGCTCTGCAGAGCGCGTGTTCCCCAGGTGTGTCTGGCACTGATCCTGCAGAGAACCACAGCTTTGGCCGATAGTGACAGCACTGCTTACTGTCTCGTTGGGTGTCAGCTGTTCAGTCATTCCTGGCTTTGTATCCGCATTCGCTTACTTTTGCTATGCTTTTCCTAGAATGAAACAGTATACGGTATAATCAGCTAACAGATCAGAGGAAACTCGTAGGAGCAAGTGAAGCTTAACACAGAGATGTTTTTATGGGAGGGCAAAAGGGGCACTTGCCCAGGTCCCCCACCTTGAAGGGGGCTTCACAAGGCTGCCTGTTTTAAAGAAGTAAGATTCCTTTGTTCACCAGACTTAAATAGCACACATCAGGATATTTTATGGCATGGTGCTGAGGCTCCAAAGTACTGTCTGTCTGTTTTGGCAAGTACATTCTGTATCGATCAATTCATCATGTAATGCTTTCTGTTTTCCTTGTGGTAAATATAGTGTCTGTGTTTGTTCCTTGCGGCACAATCCTGTAGCATTCTTTCCTTCCTGTGGGAATTATGTTGATCATGTGCAATATCCAAATTTGAAATGCATATTGGTAAATTGAGTGCCAATTTGGTGAAGGTCTAGAAATTGGTTTGTTCAGATGGTGTGTTGTAAAACCTAGGCAATCACTTCCAACAATGAGCATAACCTGGTAGTCCAAATTTGGAACCAAAGCATTGATGCTTGTATCCTTGCCAGCAGACAATATAGTGATCCTGGTCAAATCATCTACTATCTCGTACATTACTGTACTGTCTTCTGTGAAGTTTGCCTCCTTGCATGCTGTTGGCATCGTTTAGCCCATTACGTGATATTTCTTCTTATATAGGCCATTTCAGTGGAAGGGGTGGTAGACAGAAGGGAGCGGACCAGATGGTGCAGGAATCGGGCAAACTTATTTTAAAGTCTGCTCGTTTGACACAAAAAAACTCTTTGCTCGTTTTTGTAGAAGGCAAAGGTTTTTCTGCACTTTTATAAATGACAATTTCATAAACCAGTGTTTTGGAACTAAGTAAAGCTTTAAAATACAAAAGACCAACCCAGATTAAATCTGTTAAATCACGCTGATTGGTATGCTGGTACATAGATACTTCTCTTGATGAGGGAGAGAATGACGCTCTTACACCTTTCTATAATATTTTGTTTTTAAAAATTGACATGTTTGGTAATGTGATTGGTGTACTTTCCAAGTCAGTTTTTATAAAATTAGATTATTTTAGTTCTTGGTAAGAACTGGTAATGAAAGTGTTCAAAAGCAGAAATTGCAGAGTTGACACAAATCCCAGATTCACCCCTTAACCAGTGTGTGTAATGCTGGGCATCTCATTTATTCTGCCTATTGCCTAACCTCTCAAAATTGTCAGTCCCTAAACCTTTCAAAATTGTCAGCCTTTCATAGATATTTCCATCTCAGGGTATGATCTTCAAAACAGCCTCAGTCATGGTTTCACTGGCTATAGTGTTGCTTCCACTATAATAGTGAGCATTGATATATTGCACACCACAGGCACTTTATTCTTTTGATCTCTAATGGCAACACTATTTGTAAACCATGTCCCACTTATAATCTCATTCTGTCTGGATACAGACACCTTCCTGGTAGCTTCTAATCTGCATCCACTATCCATGCGTTCTATCATATGTGCAGCTTTCTCCTTCCTACCAATTGGTCTCCTCTATCCATGCTTGAGCACATCTGCGTTCTGTGAGGCAGCAAACGTGAGTTCTCTGTCTATTCTGGGTTACATGTACCTTTTACATACAGTCCTGCATTAATACTACAGACTGCATACCTTCGTGGATTCTATTGATAAAAAGTCTCCTGAATCTATGCTAGAACAGAAGTAACCTCTTCGTAGACTGATAATGTTGGCCTTCAAATGGTACTTGTTTATCATTCTGATTAGAGCAAGGATGAAGAGGGTATGGGGACTTAAAGGGGGTAAACATCCTTATTTGTAATGCTGTGAGGCAGCATATTAACCTATGGGTTGTGATTGTGGCAGGGGGAGGCGGGGCAGATATTCTTGATCACTTAATTCCTTTGGTTTGGTGGAGGGGGTCCCCAAAAATGTTCATGCTCAGGGCGCTAAAAGTGCTTAAGATGGCCCTGACCCTGGAATCAAAATATTCAGTTCCTGGGCACGGAAAAGGCAACTGGATTACTGCACAAGGAAGCAGGATTGATTGGTGATAAAAAAAATATATGCACCCCAGTTTCGGGAGGTTAGAATGCAACCCTTGGCACTGAGAGCCCAATGACAGCTATTAAAACCATCTTAGAGGTCAGAAGCCTGTAAAAAAATATAGGCCTCCGGAGAGAACACCCCCGTCCCAAAAAAAACAATAAAAGACACACAGGGCCCTATTCACAGCGAGTTTGTTAGTGGGATTGCACCATTATGAAATGCTTCTGTGAAGCGTAGTGCTCTATTGCTGCCCAACTAGGTGTGTGCTGTGTAAAAACCCAATGCATACAAACGACAGCTGCCACCTCTTCAAGCTACTGGTAAACAGAGACCGAGCGTGTGTAGATGACTGCCCTAAGTGGCAACAAAGGAAACATCTCATTGTATGCTCAAATGAATACAGAAAATAAAACCCTACTGGGGAGAGGCGGCTGCCGTTGGATTTCCTGCTTTACTAATCCAGGCTTTCTGGCCTCTTAAGTGAAGTCTCAGTGCTCTTACAGAAGGGCGGAGTCTTATCTACAACAGGTTTTCTATACAGAGCTGCAGGGATGATGCCTTTGTCTGTGTTCATTGAGATTTGTGATTCCTTATTAATGGCTTATTTCAACAGGTGGCTGTGGAATTCCAGGTGGTATTTAAACTTACCACTGCATTCATAAAAAGGTTTAGAAGATCTGTCTAACATCTATGGCCACATTCAATCATTGAAAAAACAAATTGGTTGTTCGATAATGATCAGATTACTGATTTCCTTGTAGTAGTAACACAGAACACTATGTGAATTCAAGATGGTTACGTATCAACAGTGTTGATATATTCCAGCAAAGGGTTCTGCGCGACATATCATAGGCAATCATAGCGAAGCGCAAGTCTTCTATGTTGTCACTTAGGTGGGATATATCCACTTTCCTTGATAGTTACTCATCTTTAGTTTTATTTTCTACGTGCCCGACTGCATTTCCTACCATCTGCGCTGGCCCTATGTACCAGCAATGGAGCGGATGAAGAGGAGAGGCATGAGGAAACTATAGACAATTTAGATGGGCACCTCTCCCCCTTAGATCCTCTAACCCCCAAACACCAATAAAATACCTGGCCTCTTGACACTCTGGTTTCCCGCTTCCCCAAGAGGAAAAATAATACCTGCCACCCGGCCACCCCCATGTCCAAAAGGACTGTCCTCTACCCCCGATGCCCCAAAGCAAAACAATACCTAGTGTTCTGCCACCCTCCCCCACCTGTTTCATATCACCCGCCCCAGTAGTAAACACACCTGGTATCCAGCGCCCCTCCCCCACCTCCCTCAACTTTAATTGCCCTCCCCCATGTATCAAAGAAATACCTGTAGTCCTTCCTCCTCCCTCTGTCTTCCTTTCCCATTTCCCCCATTGGAAGTGGTTTTCCAACTGGCGGCGCTGGAGACGCAGACCTGTCATAGGCCCACAGCTCCAGTAGTGTCAGTAAGGAGAGATGTGCTCAGCAGTAGGGTTCTAGCACAGAGGCCAACTGCAGTGTGCAGAACTACTTTCTGGGAGCGTGGGAGCCGCGGTGAGGTCGCAGAACACCACCAGTTGGCCTGAGTGTGAGACACCCACTGCCAAGAGGGGTTCGGGCGTTGCTATTCTGCCGTCTTCTCTGCATCTCTTGTGACTGGGGCCACATGGGGGAAGCAGAGAAAATACCCTATTCATCTACTGTGGCATAACGCTGGTAAAAATATGGTTTTTCGGTTTTCACTGGTGTGATGTCAAGTTAAGGAAATAAAGCACTTATGAATATGAATTGTTGATAATGGCTTTCGAGGGCAACCATACACAGCATGCATATAATTAGAGACCTTTTAATTATATTTTACCATTGCATGCCATAAGATTCGGGACATTACCATCTACCTGCCATAGAGGGGGTAAGGGTCAAGAGTAAAGATGATGGGAGGTGGGGGATAAAGGGTGCCCCTGTATAGAAAAACAAAACTAAAAACAGAATGCTGCAACCAGCGTTCTTGTTATGTAATGACATTTACTAAACGCAATGTCCACCAAAAGGCATCTTGGCGCTAACCTACAGCTAGGTAACTCAGAGAAACAGAGAAACTAGGCATATGCATTCAAAAAATATAATTTTCCTATATATCTGGGCTAGGGTTCTCACAAATTTCACCCGTCCCAGCACTTTCATGCTAAGCACTAATAGGTCACGATCAGCCCACTATGTTGTTGACCTTCATGCCAATAACCAATCACCATGCTTGTTTGCTGCTCAAGAAATAGTAAATAAGAAATGCTTGATTTACACAAATACACGTATAGCTTAAAGGGGAACCAGATGGTGGCCAGGTATTGACAAACCAAAGGCTATACTCAAGATCTAGCTCCAAATGCTTTTTCCAATGTGGATTGTGAGAAACCTGAAGGTGTTTCACCCGCTAGTCCCCGGGGATCTGTCATCCAGGTGGCCAGGACACAGCCATCGCTTTTGGATCCAGTTCCCGGGGGTGGACCATTACGGGAGGATCACCTGGATGAGGTGTCCTTGGGGAGTGGAAGTGGGACACCGGAGGGTGAGGTGTGTATCTCCTCCCGAATAACACCTTTTCCCCATCCTACCAGGTAGGATACCTGGGAACTCGCCCCCGCCTCTCCATTTTCAACACAGACACTTTCTCACGGACAGTTCACTGTGAGCGACAACGGACTAACACCAGAGCCGTATAACAAACATGTGCCAGCACAAGGGCCAGGCAGTCAGGCAATTACTGATAATTACACACACCTGACTTCCGTTACACTTCCCCACACATATAAAAGGTGGAGCACGAGAGCACACTCTGAGCGACGCAAAACACCCAAAGAAGCAGCAGTTCTGAGATGGAAGTTTAATAGGAGGAGAAAGACGGCAAGACCAGAAAAGGGTTGCAAGGAGGGAATTGCCCTTGGCCTTTTCAGAGGAAGAAAACTGTTACTTTCACAAGCTCTCGAAGATAAGAAACATAAGACCGTGAATTAAAGCTGAAGAAAGGTGCATTGTGTGTCGAAGGTACCCGGGGATTTCCCACATCAACGGCCGAGGCGGGGAGGAGCGATTCCCGCCGTGGTACTGTCCTTGGCTCCGACAACAAAGCCATTCCAATAAAGTCAACACAGCCGGTGTGTCGGGGAGTTACCGACTCGCGCTCACACACCGGCCCCATTTGGCCCAGAAGCATGATGAGTGTTGCGCCCTCATTGAGCCGTCCCACAGCAACATCTGCGTTGGCTCCGAGGAGTCCCTTTCCTAACCCGCAGAAGTCCTTTCCCACCCCGCACCCTCTTCCTGCTTTTCCCTTCCCTCCCGCCTCCCAACCCGCCCCCCTTGCTCTCATTGGTCTTTAGGACCATGTTGTTTCGAGTCAACCGACTCGCACACACACACACTGGCCGCATTTGGCCCAGAAGCACGGTGAGTGTTGCGCCCTCATTCAGCTGTCCCACGGCAACATCTGTGTTGGCCACAAGGCCCTTTCCTAACCCGCAGTAGTCCTTTCCCACCCCGTACCCTCTTCCTGCTTCTCCCTTCCCTCCCGCCCCCCTGCTCTCATTGGTCCTTAGGACCGTGTTGTTTTGAATCTACCGACTTGCGCGCACGCACCAGCCCCATTTGGCCCAGAAGCACGGTGAGTGTTGCGCCCTCATTCAGCCGTCCCACTGCAAAATCTGTGTTGGCCCCAAGGCCCTTTCCTAACCCGCAGTAGTCCTTTCCCACCCCGCAGCCTCTTCTTGCTTTTCCCTTCCCTCCAGCCTCCCGACCCGCCCCCCCTGCTCTCATTGGTCCTTAGGACCGTGTTGTTTCGAGTCTACCGACTTGCGCGCACACACCACCCCCATTTGGTCCAGAAGCACGGTGAGTGTTGCACCCTCATTCAGCCGTCCCACTGCAACATCTGTGATGGCCCCGAGGCCCTTTCCTAACCCGCAGTAGTCCTTTCCCATCCGCACCCTCTTCCTGCTTTTCCCGTCCCTCCCGCCTCCTGACCCCCCCCCCTGCACTCATTGGCCTGCATAATCTGTGCCTCCAAGCCATATCTGACGCTTCCAGGGCAGCCTCCTGCCTGTTCAGCCCCACGGCTAAGGGCCCCAAGGCAAAGATGGGATCCAACAGAGGCGGCTCCAGGAAGTGTCAGCAGGTGTCCACAGGGGAAGCTAGCGGCCAGCCGTCAACCAGCAACGACCAAGGACCGGTAAGGTAAGAGTGGCCTAGGTGGGGGATAGAGCAATAGCTTCACCCTGGAAGCCTAGCCCACTTATAAACAAGCATGCTACATTTGTTCCCAAATTGCATTGTGTGATGTTCAGATTGCATTGATAGGCTGCTCTCCCACCATAAAGGTCTCTCAAGTTTAGCAGGGGTTCTGTTCCCAAATTGCATTGTATGATATTCAGATTGCATTGATAGGCCTCTTTCCCACTATACAGGTCTCTCAAGTTTAGCAGGGGTTCTGTTCCCAAATTGCATTGTGTGATATTCAGATTGCATTGATAGGCCTCTCTCCCACTATACAGGTCTCTCAATTTTAGAAGGGGTTCTGTTCCCAAATTGCATTGTATGATATTCAGATTGCATTGATAGGCCTCTCTCCGACTATGCAGGTCTCTCAAATTTAGCAGGAGTTATTTTCCCAAATTGCATTGTATGATATTCAGATTGCATTGATAGGCCTCTCTCCTACTATACAGGTCTCTCAAGTTTAGCAGGGGTTCTGTTCCTAAATTGCATTGTGTGATATTCATATTGCATCGATAGGCCCCTCTCCCACTATACAGGTCTCTCAATTTTAGCAGGGGTTCTGTTCCCAAATTGCATTGTATGATATTCAGATTGCATTGATAGGCCTCTCTCCCACAATACAGGTCTCTCAAACTTAGCAGGAGTTCTGTTCCCAAATTGCATTGTATGATATTCAGATTGCATTGATAGGCCTCTTTCCCACTATACAGGTCTCTCAAGTTTAGCGGGTGTTCTGTTCCCAAAATGTGCATTGTAAGGATTACAATACTCCTTAGAGTCCCCCATACCATACAGGACTCTAGAACATAGTTAGACCTAGGGCCTCATTACACGGATGGCGGTGGACCAAGGTGCTTTTAGCACCTTGGTCCTTGCCGGTAAAATACTGGCACCGCCTTGGTGGAAAGGGGAATTACTGCCCTATTCCAAGGTTGGTGGGGCGGTAATTCCCCCTTCCCCCATTGCCCTTCCCCATTCCCATTTTTGCCCCATAGGGCTCTATGGGAATGGGGAAGGCGCTAATTACGGTACCGCAAATTGCGGTACCGGAAATAGCTCCCTGGTCCCTTTGCGGGTTGGTTTTTACCGCCTGCAAAAAGCAGGCGTTAAATTCCCCAACCCGCAAAGGGACCTCGTAGTAAGGCGGTAAGGGTTTACCGGTACCGGTAAAATACCGGTACCGGTAAACCCTTACCGCCTACCGTGTAATGAAGCCCCTAGTCTCAAGCACAAACCTAGCCTAACCACCTTTACATACTCCTAGAGAGGACCAAACTGTGATAGTATAGATTCAACCACCCTCACCTTTTCCGAGAGACCTACATAGACAGCCACTGAACTTTGTACTACACCCCCGACAACTGTACGCCCAGCACCCCAACCCCCCCAGACAACGCTCCGAGGATACACAAACCAACCCACCTGAAGAACAGACAGCACAAAAAGCACCCTAGCCTACCAACACAAGAAGAAACTCCAGTACTGCCATCACAAGACACCGCAGCCAACCACTCAACCGGCACCTCCGCACAGAGCACCAAAATGCCCCAGACCGGGAAGGGACACCAAGAAAGGGCACAAGACAAGGTCACACAGGACACAGATGCACAAATCCAACCTACCACCAAAGCAACAACTGAAAATAGAGGAAACACAACGCCAAAAACCGAAACGACCAGAACAATCTTCCAAAGGGAAAAATCCTTATATCTCACACCTTACCTCACAACAACCCCTGAACCAGGACACCCCAACGACACAGAGACTTCAAGACACACAAAGAACAACCCGCACAACCAGGAAAAAGACGAGAGCACCCAAGACGAGTGTGGATAAACTCCGACCCCATAACCCCATACATCACAAGAACAGAAGGACACCCTCAACACCCACGCCACACCGGACAAAACAATGACGAAGATCTAAAATCCAACAACCCAAACATCAACCTAACTGATCAATTCAATGAAGAAGAAGCCTTCATGGACCTTCACCTAACCGGCGTAAATAGAGAAGCACCTCCATTGAACAACCAAGCTTTCAATCTAGTAGACCGTGTCAATGAAGATGCAGCCGTGGTTGATCCTCATCCGCCAACCTACAATGAAGACGCAGCCTTCGCTGATCCTCATCCACCCCCAATCAACACCAATAACAATGCACTGCAACCAAACAACCACAAACCAAAACACGGAACAACTAACAAGCAAAACCACACCAAAAAGATCCAATGCAACCTCATTAATGCAAGGTCAATGTCCAAACATGCCACCGAAATAAACGATCTGCTCTGTGACGGAGGGATCGACATCCTGTTTGTAACAGAAACATGGCTAGACAACAACTACAAGATCACCCTCAACAACTGCCTGCCTGAATACCTCAAATGCATCCAAGCAAATAGAAAAACCAAAAGAGGATGGGGGCTGGCAATCATTCACAAGGAACACCTGGATATCAAATTGGAAGACCCACTAAACATTGATAAATGCGAATCCCTAATCATACGTCTAACAGTAAGCCCCAAAACAAACCTGAAATTCATACTAATATATAGACCACCAACCTATGATGCAACCTTCATAGATGCCTTCACAGAAGCAATCACTGTCCTAGCCATCAAACTCAATCACCTGATAGTCCTTGGAGATTTCAACATCTGGTTTGAAGAAGAAACCTCGACCATGCAAAAATCACTAGCCAGCCAACTAGCAGCAATGAATCTGCAACAACTAGTCAAAGGATCAACCCACTCGGCAGGGGACACACTTGACGCAATCTTCACGGACAAACTACTCCTCACCAAGGCACCCCCAATTCAAATACCCTGGAGCGACCATCTCATCATCCCCTTCATAATCAAAGTGACCACCCCAACAAACAGTCAACCGGACAAAAAACCGAACACCATGAAAAGAAATTGGAGAACCATCAAAAACTCCAACTTGATTGAACTCCTGGAGCTTAGCAAACCACACCAAACATTCATGGAAGAAGATGACCTGGACAAAAAAGTAGCCCTGCTGCATTCCTGGATTATAACTACTATAGACAACATTGCCAAAGAAAAACACTGCATACTTCAGGCCACTACTCAAAGATACAGCGGGAAATGTAGAGGACCTCTCCAACTACAGACCCATCTCCAACATCCCATACACAGCCAAACTGCTCAAAACATACATATACAAAATGACCCAAGACTTCATAGAAGAGCACGGCCTACTAGACCAAGCACAAGTTGGCTTCAGACCAATGAGAGGAACGGAATCAGCTCTACTCTCAATATGGGACGATCTAAAAATGAATGCAGACTCAGAGAACAGCACTGCCTTGATACTCCTAGACCTATCAGCAGCATAATGAGATTAGAAGGACTGGGAATAACAGACACCGCCTTACTATGGATTAAATCTTTCCTAACAAACAGAACAGAACGAATTTGAAACCCTTCAAATCTAGCCCGAGAGATTCGACCTATGGAGTACCACAAGGATCCTCCTTCTCCCCGCTACTATTCAACATCTGCCTGTATCTACTTATTAGAATCATCAAAAGCCACGGCCTCACCTGCTACAACTACTCCAACGATACACAAATAATCTTCAAAATACAAGACAACCCGGAAATAAACTCAACGCTAGAAAACTGCCTCCGCGATGTATTCCTCTGGATGAACTCCAACTGCCTTAAAATCAACCCAGGCAAAACAGAAATAATTATCGTCACAAAAAATGGAGGAGAAAACCACTTCATCCCTTGGCCAAGGGAACTCTGGACAACCCCAGCACCCTCGCCGATTGTAAAAAACCTGGGGGTCCTGATGGACAATAATGTCACACTAGTTAGAGCCACAAGTAAACGCCCTTCTCAAGAAAAGCTCCTTCCTCCTGCGAGCGGCAAAGAGGATCCTACCATTCCTATCGCTCGCCAACAAAACAACCACCATCATCACCCTAGTCATGTCCTGAATAGACTACGCCAACAGCCTTTACTTAGGCATGCCGGAATGACTTTTAAAAAAACTACAATGCATATAAAACGTGGCAGCCAGACTGCTTCTGAAACTACCCCGAAGAGAACAAACCACACCAGCGCTGAAAACACTACATTGGCTACCAATAAAACAACAGATAAAATTCAAAACAATGTGCATCATGCTCAGAGCGGTACACAATGAAGGAGCTGAGTTCCTGAGAGACAAACTGCATCTACATCAACCAAGAACGCTCAAATCAAGCATTGACATCTGCCTGGAATCGAAACCCTACAACTAAAGAAAACTTGGAGGATCCTCCTTCTCTCACCAAGCCCTGAAAACCTGGAACAACCTTCCAAAGTACATACGCAACACAAGAAACCACCTACTATTCAGGAAACTACTCAAAATCTGGCTCTTCACGTTGTAACTAGAAAGACCAGCCGCAGGGGCACACATACAACTAAAACATCTATGAGCCTAGAGAGAGACCCAGATCCACACCAAGCAATCAATGGGGAAGAACCCTCAGGAAAATATCCCACAACATACTAAACGACTAACCGGGAGACGGCCGCAATATGACCAAAGACTGTATACATAGCAAGACAAAGACAAAAACACTAGGATGAATCATCAAGAGGACCATGACCTTAAACCATAGCCATTCCCAACAGACCTAAGGACAACAGACAGAGAGGGAAAGGAAGCCATACACCATGAGCCCCAAACCATTGGGTGAGAAAGAGAATGTTTCATCATTACACACTGTCCCCCTACCACACAGCGGGAAGCACAATACCCCATCACACAAAAACTACAACAACATCCCCAAAGATGTTCACCCCACAGAAACCAATGAACCAACGGAAAGACAGTCATGACAGGAGGAAATTAACAACTAAATACACAGGCTCGCCAAGACGGAAGCACCAGAACACCACATCAACACCACTCCGACCCTGAACCATTCAAAACCTCAACTGACCAGTGTCACACCAGATAACAAGAGAATAGAGATATTACCAACCCAGCCCCACACCAGAAGAAAGGTTCAGACGCACCTATCAATCCAAACAATACTCACTATGATACAGCGGGGTCAGTGCAGCACCAACAAAGCGAGTCGGCTCATGAGGAACCAGCATCAACCCAACCCACAGGGATAAAACTCTAAGGGAATCAGAAAGTACCTGAATCAGGACACAGACCCCACTAAGCCAACCCTCAATCTTCTGCATATTTAAACCACACAACCGTATCCCTCCCAGCAATCCGCACGCACTTTACCACACTGTATCAACAACACATAAAAGTCATCTACAGCACTCGAGGTCTCGCCGATCCGATAATAGCACCAAAGCCCAGCACTCGGTGTATACCGAGCTGAAGCTGCCAACAGCACATCACTTCTCCCACTCTCCTGCTCCCCTCCTCCAACCTAACCATACCCGTCCTTCCTGTTTACAGATCCGCCAGAGCGCCTGGGGACCAATTCCGTTGGTGACGGCACGCTATATAAGTACCTTTAACATAGCATAACATAACTTATCATTGTATGTCCTGTTCTAAAAGCCAAAGTTTGAATCTGAATTGATCTCTCAGCCTCTTCTCTTACAGGCAGTTACAAGCAGCAGATGCCTAAATGGCCTGCTTCCTAGGTTCTATCGATGAAGGACTTTCCCCTAAGATCCTGGAAGGTTCTATAACTGCGTAGGATCAGTAGGGAAACAGATAATGTTTCTTGAACTTTAATAACATCAAACTCTTTTAGAAATGCCATCCATTCCTGATCTCTTAGCCCAGATGTAACCTCTTAAATCCCATAAGAGCAAACTTCTGGAAATAGGCAAGTATATGGGATTCATCGTGGACTTAGGCATGGCTGTACCAGTCAGATTACACCCCCCTGTCAGTGAAGATCCTAATGTTAGTCAACTGACATCCTCGTAAGTGATCCTGGTGCTATGGAGATGCATGCGGAAGTGCCAGCATAGCATAGAAGTACACGTGTGTTCATGACCCCAATAGGAGCAGGTGTTTACTGAAAAGCTTTCCTCTCACACAAAGAAAAACAGGGAAAATAAAGGCACCTCATTACACTGCTAAGAGTGGAAATGTATTTGCTTGGATCCACATAACTAATTCATAGGTAAGGCAATATTCAAAGTGGCAAGACACAGTCAACTTAGTTTACCTGGCACTAAATGTAATGTGCGTGCCCCACTTCTGTGTTTTAAAGCAGATGATGAAAAGGGAGCCGTTATTCCGGTGCTTATATGCTTCCAATGATAGGAGCTAAAATCCAAAATCTGAAATCTGAAACCGCCCCACCGACCCGGCGGTGTGCACATTACCTGTGATTCTCAGATTCCAACAATAGGATTCTCCACATATTAAATAATACGTTTATTCAAAAAATGTTTTCAAACGTTTTCATGCGATGGGTAATTTACTTCTTCTCCTGCATCTATTGCTGCATGTCCATGTCCTGACACTTAGAGTATGAAGGTTATACAAATATTTCAATATAGTTCCAACATTTTCGCACTCCAAGGTAAGATTGGTAGATCTATAGTAACACCCCCTATTTATGATCAATGTACGTTCACATGATATAGTATAATAGCTTCTATTTATGAAGCTCCCCTATGTTTATAGCTAGAGATCTCTATTTTGGCACAGAAAACTTCCCCCGAAGAAGGTTCAGCTAAGAGCCTGATGGACCAAAACATGTTGTGGTAAGGATGAACAAATACTTTAATGAGACAACTTCTCTTCCACTGTTAAGAGTTTGATGCAGGGGTCAAAGTGTATGAAAAGAAGTAGTGGAACTACGTTCCCTGCTGGCTCACCCCGATACCCACAAACCTCCTTGCCACGCCCCCTCCCACACACAATGCAAACCCAATACCCGAGTCCCACCTTTGCTCTATTCCTCCCCCACCACTGTGTAAAGGCTGAACGAAACACAGTGAAAGAAAATGCTAAACCCATTTTAAAAGACCCCCATTACCTTTACTGATCGTCTCCCACAACATTCAGCTTTACACACCCTCCCCTTTCAAATCACCCACCACCTTATGGGTTATGCTAAAGATTAAAGATGCCCCTCTCACCTACCCATTAGCTGCAGGCACGGCTGTGCCTCCAGTGTTTTCACGGTAAGTTGCTTAAATGCAAAATAAAAATTATGATTACTCAGCGATAAAGGCTATGATGGCACTTAAGAATGGGCTTCGAATAACAGCAGCTCCGTGATAGCTCACCAGAATGCGAGGCTGGAGCTGATCCAGCAGGCCCCCCAGGCAGTACACTCAAGTATCAACTTCTTCCTACCCTTTTATTTAAAAACGAAACCATTCCAGAATGGTTTCTTTAAAAAAATAAAAGGATAGGAACGATAAAAATGAATTTAAAAAAAGTAGAGAAGCACCGCTCCCAACCTCTCTCACCCACTCCGAGCACTGGTTTCACTGGCCTTGAGCTGTTTATAGAGGATATTATTTACTGGAAACCCGCCTAATGTACCCTCCATGTGCTCCACCATATGACCACTTGCCTTCTCCAAAAATATGAACTCTGAGGAGTTTTGGGCTATGGAAGGATTAAGTCTTTTGCACAGTTTTTTGACTATATTGGCTTGCAGGATGTGGGTGGGTAACAAGACTAGGCGGAGGGGTTTTGGGTTTAAGAAAGTCATCAAGCTGACCATGGGTGGAAGGGGACTCCTCCGCAGGAACGCCTTTCTGAGCAAACTCTTTTCCTTTTTTATTTATATTATGTGCAGAGAATGCATCAAGAATATACACATCGCCTTCAAAGATAATTTGCACACCCTCAATCATTTTTGCTATTGTGTCCGTCCCGTGTCAATTATAGCCTACTGTTTAATTTCTACACTAGAATCTCCTCCATAAATAACCAAAAACTGGTGGGGAAAAAACAGAACAGGGAACAAACCCTGAACAATGAAACATCCCAAGTGCCTCCCCAGCAAGCAAAAGCCCTTCCTCTTGAATTAGGCTCTTATAAGTCTCGTCCCTGAAATTACAAACAAAAGACACCTTCTTTAAAGAGGTGCTCTGTCTACACCATTACCTCCAAGGCCTCCGATAGTGACTCATTTAGTTCACTCCCTTGGCTATTTTCTCTGGGCTTTCAAACTATTGCACCCCCAAATATCTCAGAGTACCCTTCCAACACCCTTCCCAAATCTGCACACTCTACAGTTTCCCCAACACAGCTAATTTCCCAGTGGCATGCTTGGCATGGACTCTGTCCGACACCAACAACTGCTTTATGGGCTGCCCCCCCTCTCAAAGCTGCATTGACGCTCCTGATCTTTGCAAATCTCATTGTAGAATGTCCCCATGCAATCTTGAAACACCTTAGATACCAATCTTCATGCCATCCTCAGCGGCCTGCATACTGCAATAGCGTCCTCGCCACAGTGCATCCCTCCTTCTGTGCCAGACTCCTTTAAGGGCCCCTTCTGAAGCTAGAGCTAGGCTTTTCTGGGAATCATCTGCTTATACCACTTCTCCCAAACTCCATCACTCTGCTGCAGTCCCTCCCTTACTTTAAAAGCCGGAAGAGCAAAAATCTACATAGAGACTGACCAACCTTACAGTACACCTGCCATTGGTCTATCCATTGTCCAATGAAGTCCAGATCAATCTGTCCCATTTCTTATATTATGAGTAAAGGTATGGTTCGGAGGAATCAAATGAGTGTTGCGTTGCTTTAGTTCTGGCAATGACACGGTGTATCAGTCAGAGCTTCGACTGGTTCTGACCATTTACCGATTCTGCTCTCAGCCAGTGCTAAAGTAGAGGGTACACGTGGGTGGACTGCGTCCAACCACTTTTTTCAGAGGGTGGACTTAGTCCCCCCAGCTAAAATAAACAACATTGAAAGTCTTCCGTGAATTTATGAATTACAGCCAATCTCGGGCATCGAACCGCAATCGTCAGGTTTGCAGGCAGGCACTTCACCACTGCACTATATAAGCTGATGCAAGACAAAAAACAACTAAAGGTGAAATGTCCCATTTCGATACTGCATGTTCCAGGGAAAACATTTGTGTTGGTTCTTGGAGTTTAAAACATGCACATCTTTTAACATTTTCAAAAACACTATTAGAAGAAAATATCCATTTTGTGTGTGTGTTGATTTTATGAAAGGCAAATGCCATTCGCTCTGTGGAATTTGGGTGGTTATGCAAAGCCAAATTAATGAAATGTGCACATTTCACCTTGATATGCTAATTTCTGGCGACGTCACATCCCTTTGCATTTATTGATGAGTCCCCCCACTTTTATTTTTAGGACTTGACCCCTGCTCTCAGTCCAGTTCTTTCAAACATTCCTTTGATTTTGTGGTGGGTCAGGAGAACGTTCATACTTTATTCATACATTTCTTAAGTCTATTTTGTTTTGTGTGGGACAGAATTCATAATGTAGTGACCTTTGCGGTGTCCCTTTTCATGAAGCCACTATCCTGCCCACCATTGAAAGGACATTCTTTTATATTAAAAACAGTTCTGGCAAGTGTTGAGTTAAACTAATTGACAAACACAATTTGTGTAATTTGTAAAACCTGCCCTTACAAACGGGTATTAAAACGTGCAATTCAATTAAATGATACTCCGACAATAACATTGTATGATGTTCGGATGTACTGTGGTTGAAAAATACCCGCATACACTAATTCTGGCAATGAATGCTTAATAGGAGACACACAATGTAAGGAAGTACCCTGGTGGGGATCCCATGTGACCAGTTTACACATTGATTCTCGATTATCCAGTTGCTTTTTAACATCTGCTGGACTACTCTGGAAAACAATCCAGCTAATCCCATAGGGTTGTGCCTTCACACTGCTAACAGGTTTGTCGTGGTTGTCTAAGGACTTGTTAAGCGTTTCCTTTGTTTTATCAGCTGGACATACATAGTGCATTGGATATAGGACACAATTACCATATGATGCAACTGCACCCTCTGGAATTCAACTGGAATTTCTACCAGGGTTGTCTGAACTCTAAACAGGACAAGGTATTGAGTTAGCTGCACTGGAAGTATATGTCCAGTACTGCGACAAGTCTTACCATCCTCGTGCACACTGAAATGGTCTGGTGGATTCATGGGTAGAGCGTTAACGTGGGAGGTGAGCAGCTGGAAGATTTCATTCAGTTGCTCTCGGTTACTCTCACAGTCTACAAAGATCTCAAGCTCAGAGTTTCTTCTCTTGGACTTTCGTGACTCGATGTGGACCAGATTCGCCTGTTTCTCCTGCCAAGAAAAAAGGAGCGGTAAAGAGAAAGCAGAAATGTCAACATTGGATAGATCTGGGAGAGGATGGTGTCAAGGAACATGACCTTCACATACACACAATGGTGTCCGGTCAAAATGTCGAATACATTGTTTCAAAATACAATAGTTTAGAAACAAAAGGACCGGGAAAAAAATAGTCGAATGCCTTTCTTTTAAATGTCTTTTTTTTTGCTTTCGTATGGGAAAAAAACAGTTTTTTACACTAAATACAGGGGTATGGGGTGGAACCCCCCCCAAAAAAATGTACATTTGTCTTTTTTTCTGGTCCTTTTGGTTCGGAACTATTGCATTCGAAACAATTGCATTCGACCCTTTCATCTACAACCCACGCAATACCACAAAACATTCGGAAGCGTGCAGTCAGGTGTTTTCGTGTGTAAGCTAGTCGATACTTTTGGCACCAATCAATTTTTGAAGACCTGCTCACAGTTGTCTTTATCGTATTCATTGCTTTTTGCATTAATGAAACAACTCAAATGTGATGGATGGAAAACCGTGAGCCAGTCATAACCAGGCGCCAGTAACTGTCATCACTGGGATATTCTCTTTGCCACCAGAGTGCTTATTCTTCCTCTTTCTAGATCAGC
The DNA here is from genome assembly GCF_040938575.1 of Ambystoma mexicanum. NCBI lineage: Eukaryota > Metazoa > Chordata > Amphibia > Caudata > Ambystomatidae > Ambystoma > Ambystoma mexicanum. The sequence goes on along the minus strand of NC_090934.1, from coordinate 838,454,770 downwards.
TACTCCCCATCGTATCTTCTCAATTCGTTAGTTCTTTGGCCTCTTCTTTCATTCTCACTTCTCCCTACCCCTCACTTTTGCCATTTTTCTTTTTCTTTCACCACAGAGTACGGTATGGTTACTCCGGGTGAGGGCACAATTCACCAAGTTCTTGCACTAGGCAACAGCACCATCATATTTAAGTGCCTACTCAACGCCAAAATGACCGACTTGACTGATCACATTTGGGGCTTTATTTCGATGAAGCATAAAAGTGGCACAGTTAATGGGTTTGCCCTACGAAGGTTTTTGTTGCAATATGCCACTACCTGTCATAGGAGGGGGGTGTGGCATCCTAGGCAACCATGAAGGGTGCAGTTCTGCAGGTAAATTATGAGAGTGATGTATTTAACTGCTACACAGCACTCTAGTCCAATGCTTGCCATTTGCAGCTTAAATACTGGCTTCAGATTGAAATATATTTGCTGAAAGTGCACAGCCTGTATAATACATATGTGTCACAATGTCACATGATATACATATGTGCAAGATAAACGAGTGAGAGCGACTACCCTTCTCCAAATCTGCTTTGTTTCAGAAAAATGCACCACTTTCTCTATTACAAAAATAGATTGTAAATATATATCACATGTTCTCTCCAACATTTCAAATAAAACACATTTTAGTCATAAATGTATACATCAACATAAACACCATTAAGATTACTCATGTGTCCTTTGTTGCAGGCACTTTTATACAAGGTGCGTCTAAGATGACTTCATGACGATATTTTGCAACGGGTGAGGTTAGTATGTGACACAGTTGTTGTGTTTGCTGGATTGACTGCCTAGAACAGTCAGCAGTTTTTCTATTTCATTCCATACTGTCAAGATCACGGGGCTTTTTGATTTTTCAGAGGCTTTTGCTATGGTCTCTATTTATCTAGGTTTTCTATTTCAAAGCACAAGGATTGTCGACATATGTTCCATATGTTTCGCCCCTTCCAAACACATTAGGTGCTATCCCCAGTATCTTTTCCTGATGTGGCCATCTTCAGGACAAAGGGATTTCTTGAATGGTTGCAAAAGGTCACTGGAACCCTTTGGGTGTCGTCTCACACACACTGTTTTTTGAAAAACAGTCGGATCAGAGTCTTTTTCCTCTTTTTTCCTGCAAATCTGATTTCTTTAATGCAGTACGGCACTGGTTAATGTTGCCTGCGCTATTAGCACTTGCGCTGGTGACTGACAGGGTAATTCATAGAATTTCGCAGAAAAGTGTCGCAAGCGGCTGGTGCAGAGTGTCCGCGTGCGATTGACTGCGCCAGGCACGTGCGCTAAAACCGATTTCCGCGCACAGCGTATTCATGGATTTTAGGCTCCCAAACCAGCCGTGGCGCAGAGTATCGCAGCGACCCTGCAGCAGCGCCAGTAACGCCCCCAAGAACGCCCTCGCGCAAGGAAAAGCCATCAAAATCGCCCAATCATCTCAAAGGGCTGCGCTAACCCTGGACCAGTTTACAGGGCTGGCAAACAAGGAACGCAAAGCGGGTAACGTGCATATCAGGGGTACGCGTGAAGTTATACACGCGATTAGCCAGGGTACGTGTATTACAGGGGTACGCGGGAAGTTTAACACGCGATTGGCCAGGGTACGTGTATTACAGGGGTATGCGGGAAGTTTAACATGCGATTAGCCAGGGTACGTGTATTACAGGGGTACGCGGGAAGTTTAACACGCGATTGGCCAGGGTACGTGTATTACAGGGGTATGCGGGAAGTTTTACATGCGATTAGCCAGGGTACGTGTATTACAGGGGTACGCGGGAAGTTGAACACGAGATTGCCCAGGGTACGTGTATTACAGGGGTAGGCGGGAAGTTTCACACGCCATTAGCCAGGGCACGTGTATCACAGGGGTACGCGGGAATTATCACATGCGATTTGGCTGTGTACGTGTATTACAGGGGTACACGGGAAGTTTTACACGCGATTCGGCTGGGTACGTGTATTACAGGGATGCGATTTGGCCAGGTACGTGTATTACAGGGGTGCGCAGGAATTATCACACGCGATTTGGCTGGGTACGTGTATTACAGGGGTGCGTGGGAATCATCACACGCGATTTGGCTGGGTACGTGTATTACAGGGGTGCGTGGGAAGTCACACGCGATTAGGCTGGGTGGGTCCTCACAGGTGTTCCCTGTACACCCTCCACGGCCCCTGCAGGCAGCCTACAAAACAGGGGACTACCCTGCACACCTGCTCATGTCCCCCTGCACCCCCACCCCCCAGCAGTGCAGGGGCAGCCTCCACCAGGCCCCCACCCATGCCTCCCACCACCCCCAACCCCCAGCAGTGCAGGGGCAGCCTCCACCAGGCCCCCACCCATGTCTCCCACCACCCCCACCCCCCCGCCACCAGGGGCACCCTCCACCAGGCCCCCACCCATGCCTCCCACCACCCCCAACCCCCAGCAGTGCAGGGGCAGCCTCCACCAGGCCCCCACCCATGCCTCCCACCACCCCCACCCCCCAGCAGTGCAGGGGCAGCCTCCACCAGGCCCCCACCCATGTCTCCCACCACCCCCACCCCCCCCGCCACCAGGGGCAGCCTCCACCAGGCCCCCACCCATGCCTCCCACCACCCCCAACCCCCAGCAGTGCAGGGGCAGCCTCCACCAGGCCCCCACCCATGTCTCCCACCACCCCCACCCTCCCGCCACCAGGGGCAGCCTCCACCAGGCCCCCACCCATGCCTCCCACCACCCCCAACCCCCAGCAGTGCAGGGGCAGCCTCCACCAGGCCCCCACCCATGTCTCCCACCACCCCCACCCCCCCGCCACCAGGGGCACCCTCCTCCAGGCCCCCACCCATGTCTCACACCACCCCCACCCCCCCCCGCCACCAGGGGCAGCCTCCACCAGGCCCCCACCCATGTCTCCCACCACCCCCACCAGTGCAGGGGCACCCTCCACCAGGCCCCCACCCATGTCTCCCAACACCCCCACCCACCAGCACTGTGGGGCACGTGGCCAGCAGGCAGTCAGGCAGCAGCAGGTGGGAGCGTGCTCAGGGCTCTGGGGGGCAGTAATTTGGCCTCCTGGCCAGGAGCGTGGTCTCTCGTGTGTGAACGCGTGGACAGCCTGATAGGGAGTGAAATCCCACACGTCAGCAAAGGCCCTTAGCGCGTAAACCCGTCAACAGCATATGCGCGCCTATAGTCACCTGCACGTGCAGGAAATTGTTGCGTGACACGTCCCAGTGTCAAAGCGTGTGATTGGTGAAAATGGATCTACACGCAGAAGTGACAAAGCGTGTGATTGGTGAAAATGGATCTACACGCAGAAGTGACAAAGCGTGTGATTGGTGAAAATGGATCTACACGCAGAAGTGACAAAGCATGTGATTGGTGAAAATGGATCTACACGCAGGAGTGACAAAGCGTGTGATTGGTGAACGTACACGCCGCGTAAGTGACGCTGTACGTGTGGGCCAGTATATAAGGTACATGTAGAACACCATTTCCTTGTACGTGCTTTTCGTGGAGAGCGAGTGGGTGAATTCTGTACTTCTTGTCGTTTCACACGCGATTTACTTCACAGCGTTTCCAGTTCGTATTCCCTGTTACCTCTGACAGCTTTTTCTCTTTTTTCTCTTTTACTGGTTTACCTGGGCCTGTTCCCTCAAACAGTGTCCCCTTCTACTGTTGTCCTGTCTTCTCAGACAGCGTACACATCTTCTTTTGGCGGGGGTTTAGACAGCCAAACGCGCTCATTTATCACGCTCTTTTACCTGGCAGACGGTGAGTCACGCACGTATCCAACTTCTGTGCTTGCCCCGTGTGTAGCCTACCCCTTCAGAGGTCATTCTAGGCTGCGTGTGACACGCATACGTTCATTCTTGTGTTACTGGGTGCCACAGCGTAGTGCAGGTTTTTCTTTCTGCACACGTGGTCTAGGAGGGGTTGCGTGCACGTCATCTCCCTTTTTTGGGCCTCCTGTGCGTTGCGTGACCCGTCATCTTTCCCCAGGGGTTACAATCAGCCGTGCTAGAGCACTAGGGTACAATTACCATCTGGTACCCAACCCCTTTGACCCCCAATTGCCCAGGACAATTGTCTACAGCCACTCCCATACGCACATTAATATCAGTGCCATGGCTGGGAGGCGAGGATTCCGTAAGGGTGGCAACGGTGGAAGAGCCACAAGTGGTGGCCGTTGTGGATCCGGTAGGGGACGTGGTCGTAACTTGCAGGGTGAGCCTGTCCCCCCATGTGTGGAGGACCAGTCAAGGGCACCCATCATCCCCCCCCCCCTCCCGTTGAGGCTGAAGTGGCTGACACCATCCATGCTCAGCCCTTGTTGGACCAGCCCATTGTGGCACCAGACCTGGCTGACTCCATGGCTGACTTCCAGGTCAGCAGGGCTACGACACGTGCGCTGGTGCACGTTGATGCCATCATGCCACGTGGATCTGGGGCAGCAAGGTCATCTGCTGCACCAAGGAGGCAGGGCGGAGAGGCTGCAGGGGCAGCTGCGGCTCCATCCACCCCAGCCCTCACACACCCAGCCAGGACAGTGTCGGTCCTAGTCCATGCTGCTGACATTCCCCCTGACACCATCACACTAGAGCCAATGCCTGCACCAACTCCCATGCTGAGTGTGCAATCCCACACTCCTGATACAGAGTCCACCAGGGCTCCTGCCCCTAGTGTCCAGAGCGGCGCAGGACACTCAGGATCACCACCACCTTCCAAGCGGAAGAGGAAGAGTGCTCGTCCGGCACAGGCTGATGCCCCAGACACGGCTACACAGTCCGGCCCGTCCAGGAAGCCCAGCTTCACGGATGACGAACTGAATGCACTTGTCGAGTATGTGTCCGGACATGACAACGAGATGGTCATTGTTGCAGGATCCAAGACCACACCTGCACAACGCCAGGCACACTGGCAGACCGTTGCGGACATCGTAAGTGCCCTTGGAATCGTGAGGCGCACAGCCAATGATTGCTATAAGCGCTGGAATGACCTAAAGCGCAGGGCAAAGAGTAAGCTGGCCTCAAGTCATGCCGCAACTCTAGTGACTGGAGGTGGGTCTCCAGTAGTAGACATGGAACTCACTCCACATGAGTCAGTCGCTGGGACCTACGTCACGGAGGAACAGATCCAAGGCGTGGGAGATCTGGCTGATTACGAGGCATTGTCCGGTGAGTGCACATGCATGTGTGTGTCATCCATGTGCATGGTGTGTGTGTGAGGGCTTCTGTTCGGGTGCCAGGTGAGAGTGTGTGCGCCTGAGTCGTATGGGTCAGCCATGTGCTTCATGCAATCCTTCCTGCGCAGCTGCATTTGGCCATAGGAGTATCCCTTCTGCCAACAGTAGACATCTAGCACAACTGCACGCCAGTTGCCCTTGAAGTGTCACCTTGACACAACATATTTGCTTCTTTTTCACTGTTCATTCAGTCAGTTTGTTTGCATTCCACCACTTTCACTAGGCATGTCGCTGTCCACTAGTCACATGTCTGACATGGGTATGGTAAAGTGGAGTGACTTTGTTACCTGGATATCATTTGTACACACATGTCCCTGTGCAATTTGACCATTTCAGACTGGCAGCTCCAGGTGAAAAATCTGACCTGTTAGAATTAGAAAAGCTATTACATGCGGGAACTGGACTGAATGAATAGGTGCTGCCCTCCTCTCCATCTTCACTCAATAGCAATGGTACATGCCATCTGTGTGATGGCATGTGTGTTTCACCTGCCAATCACAGGCCAATGTGTGATGCCACTGCCAGGCAGCATGCAGAAAATGTGTTCATCTTCCATCTTGGTGTCATCAGTGTGTGCCATTTGCCTGCACTTCATACGCAGTGAGGGTGCATGCATGGGAGGGTTTTAGTCATGTGGGACATGTGTCAATCAAGTACTGGTTCTCTTGCTTCTCAGCCCTCAATGTGTGCCATGGTGCTAATGCCTGTTTCCATTTCTTTGTTTACATGTCTTTGCAGGGGAAGACGCACCTGATACTGCTGGGGTTGTGGAGATGGCGCAGACCCAGGAGGTGTCCCAGGGCCGACCAACCACCAGTGAGGGACGTGGTGTGGTGGTGGGGGAGAACCCACAAGTGCTGCAGGTCGTGCTCTCAAGGGGTGTCTCTGGCTGCACCTCCCCCGAGCTGTACTCAGGTGTTGATTCGGATGAGACCTACGTGCCGTCGCAGGTGAGTGTTCCAGGGAGGGATTCTGTTCTGTCTCACCCACCTGCACCAGGGTCAGTACCCTCCATGGGGATGTCAGTGTTGGCAGCTACGCCTTCGGTGGTTACGGTTGCAGGGTCACACTCCGCGACATCTGATCCTGTTCCTGGGCCAGCAGATCAGAGGGGGAATGCAGTCCTGCAGCCTCAGGCAGTGCCGGCACAGCAAGGCGCAGTTCGCCTTGCCCCAGACAGGTGTGGTGCCCGCCGACGTGGTGGCCGTACGCCACCCGGCAATACCGCATGGGAGCAATCCATTTACGGTATGGCTACCCAACAGGCTGCATCATCCGAGATGATGGCTCAGGCCATGGATAGGGTGGCCACTTCCATTGTCCCCCCAGAAAGGCTGATGGAGCGACTAGAGCAGGCAACCGACTCCATCTGCCAGTCACACAGGGAGGACATGTTGGGGTCCAACAGGGACAGGCGGGCGGCACTGGCGACTCTGCAGGAGGCCATCTCCATTGAGTCCCAGGGCCACAGGGAAGCCCTGAGGCAGGAGCTCCTACACCTCAGGACGACTCTTGTTGAGCTTGAGGCTTCAACACACCAAAGGACAGAACAGCAGCTGGAGCGTCTCACCCGTACGCTCTCAGCTGAGATGCAGGCAACGAGGGCGGAGGTCCGGGCATCCCGTGAGTTGTTGCATGGGGACCTCCGCACACTCATCCTCCAGAACCAGACCTACCACACCCGCATGCTTGCAGCCATGGAGGAGCAGACTAGGGCCTTGCGTGGGCTGCCTCCCATAGTGCAACCACCTCCGGATGCAGCTGCACAGGGTGATAATAGCGACAGCAGTGATACTCCCACAATAGGGTAGCCGTGTGGGCCATGAGCCCATGGAGGTGTTTTATCTTCCCAGGATCCACGCAGGTGGGTTCTGGTGTGCATCCTGTCCTCGGACCTCCTGGGTGGCCTCCCCAACCCCCCCGGGCCCATCAATGGCCATTTTTGATTGTTTCTTATTTTTATTTTGATTTCTTTTATTCCCAATTTTTTTGGGACGATCTGTTGGCTTCGATCTGTTGGCTTCGATCTGTTGGCTTCGATCTGTTGGCTTCCGTGGTTCCTGTGGGCATACGCTGCATTGTGGCTGGGCACATGCAGGCTTGTAATGTATTTGGTTCAGATGCTTGGGTTTGAGTCACACACACCCCTCCTGCTTCCCGTTTCCATGGGCTTGCAAAGGGTGTGCCCAAGTGACAGTGAATTACACAGTGACGTTGGACTCCCATGAGCTGTGTGGCCAGTCTGTAGTCAATACTGTGTATACATTCATAGTGCATATTGCTGTTGTGTTGTACACTGCATGTTGCATTGATGTGTAACTCTTCTTCTGTGTCTACCTCCCAATTTGCAGGTCCCTTCCTCAAGTCCACACAAGGACCTCTAGTCTGGAGATGGGGACCATGTTGGCAGCAGTGCACCTACAACTCTACATGGCGCCAACACTGCACAGTTGGTAGTGGTGGGAGTGCAGGCATTTCCAGGTGGTGAGACTACTAATATGTAACATTTGTGATGTCATGTTAATGGTACTACGTGCTCAAGTATGTTGTTGGTCCGGCATTGCTGTGAGCATTTCAGGTGTTGCAGGTTTCTAATAGTGCCACTGTACATAGTGAGAGTGATGTCATGTTGTGGGGATTACTTTGTTTACCTGCAATTAGCATGACATGGCACGGTGTGTCGTGTGGCAGTGCTGGGGTTGGGTTGGCTGACATGGCACTGTCCTCTTGTTAAATTTTGCAAGTGGGTATTCATTTTAGCTGCTTCAATGTGTAACTTCACAAAACTGCATTGGTGGTGTCTGTGTGGGTAGGGATGCACACATTGTGACACTTCCAGGTGAACAATCTCAGGCTGACATGGTATTCCCGGTTCATTCTCCAGACATTCAGGATCAGTGTCAGGTTGAGTCATCATTGATTGTCAGATGGAATGTGCCAGGGCAGTGTGCACTCCACAGGGGTGTGATTTCTATGTGAAGTAATTAGCCACTAGCTGTGTACGGGCTGCCTCCCCCCGTGCCCTTTCCCCTCCCATGCGCAGCGGCTGTGCATGTGGTTGGGGATGTGGGGCCACCACCATGTCCACGGCCAGGCCCCGGCGTGTTGCAACGTTGTGCAGGACACATGCTGCCACTATGATCCTGCACACTACTGGGGGAGCGTATAACAGCTGCCCGCCAGAACGGTCAAGGGAGCGAAAGCGTGACTTTAGCACTCCGAATGTGCGCTCCACTATGCCCCTGGTTGTAATGTGGGCTGTGTTATATCTTACCTGGGGTGGCGTGGTGGGGTTCCGAATTGGCGTCATCATGTGGGGGCTGAGAGGGTAGGCACTGTCCCCTGTGGAGGTGGGGATTGGTATCATTGGTGAGGTTGTGACCTTGCTCAGTATCCAACATGCATGCATGTGCAGTGGCATACATACTCACCAAGCAGCCATGTATCGCCATGCCGCCCAGCTTCTAGGTCCCGGCTTAGGGTGGACATTCGGTAAATGAAGCTGTCGTGGGTGGAGCCGGGATAGTTGGCATATACTGAGGTGATGATTCCCTTGGCATTACATGCTACCTGCACGTTGATGGAATGCCAGTGCTTGCGGTTCCTATAGATGTGCTCAGATGCCCTGGGGGGACGTAGAGCCACATGGGTGCAGTCGATGGCACCTAGCACTTTGGGGAATCGTGCCACTGCGTAAAAATCCAGGGCGGCAGCATGCCTTTCTGCAGGTGTTCTGGGCAGGTATATGTGCCTGCGGACTGATGGGCGTGAAGTCATGATGTTCAAGACCTGGTGTAGGCAGCGTGACTGGGTGGCCTGTGACACCCCACCCACTATGGCACTTGTCCGCTGAAATGATCCAGTGGCTAAGAAGTGCAGTACATTGAGGACCTTCTCCAGGGGGCTGAGTGCTTTGGAGCACAGGGTGGGTGATGTGAGGTCATCCTCCCACTCACTCACCAGGTCCAGTATGATGTGTGGTGGAAACCTGTACCTCCCATACACCTGGTCATCAGGCATCCCGAAAAGGCTGGTTCTGGGTGTGAATATTCTGGCCCTGACTATCCTCCTCCTCCTCCTTTGGTAGCCCACTGCCACTGCTGCTAGGAACGGTATGTTCATCCTGGCGTCTGAGCTTGTTATTGTTAAAGTCCGCAATTTTATGCTTTGCGCGTGTTCTAGGCGAGCGTGTGACCCGCGCACCCCTGGAATCCAGTTCCCAGTCCAATAGCGTGTGGAAATTCACACGCACCACGGGATACAGCGTGTGACCCGCGCACCCCTGGAATCCAGTTCCCAGTCCAATAGCGTGTGGAAATTCACACGCACCACGGGATACAGCGTGTGACCCGCGCACCCCTGGAATCCAGTTCCCAGTCCAATAGCGTGTGGAAATTCACACGCACCACGGGATACAGCGTGTGACCCGCGCACCCCTGGAATCCAGTTCCCAGTCCAATAGCGTTTGGTAATTCACACGCACCACGGGATACAGCGTGTGACCCGCGCACCCCTGGAATCCAGTTCCCAGTCCAATAGCGTGTGGAAATTCACACGCACCACGGGATACAGGTTCGCTGACGTACTTGCGTGTGTAAGTGGCCGCGCACCCATTAAATACACGTACATAGGCCAATCGCGTGTACGCGCACTTTTGTCCAATTACACGCGATGACACTCTGACGTGCAGTATCTCCACGTGTGCCCCGTCATCACGTGCTGAGTGGGGAACACCCGTGCGGGTCACGTCACAGACGCGCTTACGCGCTGAGGGACTCTGGTCCAATAGAATCGCGTATGCGTGCTGACGCGCTTACGCGCTAAGGGCCTTTCCTCGGATTTCACGCTGACGTGCAGGATATTCACGTGCCAAATCACTCCGTATCAAGCTGGCCACGCGAAAACACACGGAAGCCCACGCTCCTTCCCAGAAGGCCGAGTTACTGCCCCCCAGTGCCCCGAGCAGCCTCCCACATGCCATCTGCTGCTGCCTGCCTGCCTGCCTGCCTGCTGCCACCGTGCCCTGCCATTTGGTGCTTGCACATCCGCCATCTGCAGGGGTCCAGTTGCTGTGTCCACCCCTGCTGGAACTGAAGACTCCCGACTGGGATTACATCGCTCCACAGCCCAGCCCCAGGACCCAGTTGCCCACCCACACCTGCCTCTGGGGTTGCCATGTCGGGCACTTCCACATCTGGCACCAGTGGCAACCCCAGGCCAGAGGGGCAGAGGGGCACCAGCTTCACTGTCACCGAAGTTGGTGTCCTGGTGGAGCATGTCCTGGGGCAGTATGATGCCCTCTTTGGATCGTCCCGCGCCAGCAAGGAAGGACGGCAGAGGATCTGGGCCGACTGTGTGGTTGCCATCAACGCGGAGGGGGTGGCAACCCGCGACGTCCTGAAGATCAAGAAGCGCTGGGAGGACTTGAGGTCCAGGACCCTTGTGAAGGCCCGGCGCCTCGTGGAGGGGGGCCGGGGCCGCATGAGTTCCATCCAGATGAGGGTCCTGGAACGCGTACGCCCAGATCCTTGAGAGGGAGGCCCGTCTGGAGTTGAGCGGTAAGTGTCCATGCATTACTGTGTGAGACAGGGCATGTTGCGGTGTGCTGGTTCTATGATACTTGCCTGTATGTGTGCCATAGGCCATGTATGCATGTATGTGTGCAGGGACATCATGGTAATGCATGTGCGACCAGTGATGTGTGATGCACATGGTTGTTGCATGTGTTGAAATGCCGCATGGGGAGCCCTATTCAGATTTTGAACATGAGAGCATGCCAGTCTCTGTACCTGGACATGGGTGGGGGTGAGGGATGGGTGCTGATGCCAGGTACATATATGGTAGCCATGTCTGTGTGCCTGACCTGCGTGTCTGTGACTTGTGCATGCCATGGATGCATGACACATGTGTGTGACAATGCAGAGATTCAGTAAAGCAGCCAAATTACCCTTGTATCCGCTGTGTTTGGTGTGTTTGGGGCCAGATGGATGTGACTGAGGTGAAGTGTGTGCATGTGATGGGCATGAGCCATGATGCATGTGAGTTACATATCATTGAATGTTTCAAGAGTCCATTGGACATGCATGGAAATGTCCATGGCATGCACCATGCCTGTTACTGTGTGTGTTTTGCCTGGACTGACCCATGTGTTGTGGAGGGACATGATGGAAGTGTACTTTGACAGTGGTGCTCATCTGCTATTGCTTCCTGTCTAGGGGACCATTGTACAGTGCCCTGATGCTTGTGTTCTTTGTCTCCCTCTACGCAGCGGCTAGTGAAGAAGAGGGTGGAGACGGCGCTGTGGAGCAAGGCGGCGGGGATGCCCCCACGGCTGCAGCGGAAGGGGTGGGTGAGCCCCCACAGGGGCCTGCTACGGTGGGAGACGGTGAGGAGCCATCCAGGTTGGTGGTTTGCACAGAGGAGGAGGAGGCCGCCACTGGGGCACACATGGGGCCTGGTGGGGGCATCCCTGCTGGTGCAAGTGGTGCAGTCCAGGGCCAGGGGCAGGAGGCAGCACAGGTCACCGTGGAGGGGCCTGTGCATGTCGCTGTCCCTGACCCTGTGAGTGCACCACCATGCACCAGCAGGGATGCCCCGTCCCAGGCCTGTCCGCAGGTAGAGGGGATGTCCATGTCACCTGACTCCCCTCCACCTGCGGACGTGGGAACCCCTGGCCGTGCGGAGAAGGTCCTGATTGGGGTCGCGATGCGCACGGCTGTGATTCGTGATGCCGTGCGTGCTTCCCGGGAGGAGCACGCACGTCATCACGAAGTGCACCGTGCCGACGTGGCCCAATTGGGATCGGCCATGTTCGGGGGTTTCCTGCATGTGTTGGCCAATGTGGCGGCCCTCTCCTCCTCTGTGCAGGCTATCCACCAGTCGTTCTCCTTGCCGTCTTCCAGCCCAGATGCCACCAGGGCCCCCTGTGTACCTGCCCCGACCAATGCAGCCAGCTCGGTGGGGATCCCATCCCTGCCACAGTCGGGAGTCAGAGATCCAGCAGGGGTGGACACCAGAGCAACTGGACCCCAGCAGATGGAGGATGTGACGGCATCATCGGGCAGGGCACGTGCACGACGGCGTCGGTGGTTTCCATCAGCCTGGATGCCGTCGTGCTGGCACAGGCAGTTGCGTCGGAGGCAGCAGCAGGCTCAACGTGGGAGGCATCATGGCTCGGGGCCATCAACATCAGGGGTGCAGGCATCGGCCGGAGGGCAGGAGAACCCTGGAATGGGAGTGGCTTCCGTGTGGGAGAGGTTGTGCCAGCGGATAGGTGCGGAGCGGCAGCGGGCAGAGGAGGAACGGCTCACGATGGTCAGGGCGGAGGACTCCATGCGGAGGGCGCTGAGGCGGGCTGAGTGCCTCGAGGGTCTTCGCAGGGAGTTTGAGCTTGACACTGCGTTATCCCTGCGGGACCTCGGGGCCAGGGAACATGCCCGCCTCCAAGCCATTGACCAGGAGTTCGATGATGCCCTGGCCCATGACAACAACCAGTGAGCCGTCCGAATAGCCCGCTGCCTTTGTATATAGTTGTATAGTTAGGGTTAGGTTTCCTTTGTTTTTTTGATTTTTTTTTGGTTGCGATTGGACAATGCACCACTTTTTTGTATATAGTTCACTTTTTAGTTAGTAGTCAGTTAGGTTTAATTTGGTAGGGCTCATGGACCCAGGATGATCTTCTTCATTGGCTTATTTTAATTTTTCAGATTATTTTCTTGGACATTCATCTTGTTTTGTTTGATTTGCTTTGTGTTTTTTCTTATTTCATTTCCATTCTACTTGCTGTTAAATACATATTATTTTTTTAATCTTCAATGTGTCGTATCATCTCATTGCTTTCAGGCATGTCATGTTGGGTGTTTTGTCATTCACTTGCAGCCATTGTGTGTGACAGACATGTGTTAAATTGCATTATTTAAATTGGGGGTGTAACATGTAATTGCCTTTGATATGTGGGTGGGTGTGATAGTTGGTTGGGCCTTTTGGCAGGGGAGGATGGGCATTACGGACATGATTGGGGAATGTTGGGACCCAGGTGCAGGGGGGCATGGATTGGACATGGGTGGGGGCCTGCTGGCAGGTGCCCCACAGTGCTGGGGGGGTGGGGGTGGTGGTAGACATGAGTGGGGGCCTGGTGGAGGATGACCCTGCACTGCTGGGGTGTGGGGGTGGTGGGTGACATGAGTGGGGGCCTGGTGGAGGGTGACCCTGCACTGCTGGGGTGTGGGGGTGGTGGGTGACATGAGTGGGGGCCTGGTGGAGGGTGATCCTGCACTGCTGGGGTGTGGGGGTGGTGGGTGACATGAGTGGGGGCCTGGTGGAGGCTGACCCTGGTGGCTGGGGGGTGGGGGTGGTGGTAGACATGAGTGGGGGCCTGGTGGAGGGTGACCCTGCACTGCTGGGGTGTGGGGGTGGTGGGTGACATGAGTGGGGGCCTGGTGGAGGGTGACCCTGCACTGCTGGGGTGTGGGGGTGGTGGGTGACATGAGTGGGGGCCTGGTGGAGGGTGCCCCTGGTGGCTGGGGGGTGGGGGTGGTGGTAGACATGAGTGGGGGCCTGGTGGAGGGTGACCCTGCACTGCTGGGGTGTGGGGGTGGTGGGTGACATGAGTGGGGGCCTGGTGGAGGGTGACCCTGCACTGCTGGGGTGTGGGGGTGGTGGGTGACATGAGTGGGGGCCTGGTGGAGGGTGCCCCTGGTGGCTGGGGTTTGGGGGTGGTGGTAGACATGAGTGGGGGCCTGGTGGAGGGTGCCCCTGGTGGCTGGGGGGTGGGGGTGGTGGGAGACATGAGTGGGGGCCTGGTGGAGGCTGAGCCTGGTGGCTGGGGGGTGGGGGTGGTGGTAGACATGAGTGGGGGCCTGGTGGAGGGTGACCCTGCACTGCTGGGGTGTGGGGGTGGTGGGAGACATGAGTGGGGGCCTGGTGGAGGCTGACCCTGGTAGCTGGGGGTGGTGGTAGACATGAGTGGGGGCCTGGTGGAGGGTGCCCCTGGTGGCTGGGGGGTGGGGGTGGTGGGAGACATGAGTGGGGGCCTGGTGGAGGCTGACCCTGGTGGCTGGGGGGTGGGGGTGGTGGGAGACATGAGTGGGGGCCTGGTGGAGGCTGACCCTGGTGGCTGGGGGGTGGGGGTGGTGGTAGACATGAGTGGGGGCCTGGTGGAGGGTGACCCTGCACTGCTGGGGTGTGGGGGTGGTGGGTGACATGAGTGGGGGCCTGGTGGAGGGTGACCCTGCACTGCTGGGGTGTGGGGGTGGTGGGTGACATGAGTGGGGGCCTGGTGGAGGGTGCCCCTGGTGGCTGGTGTTTGGGGGTGGTGGTAGACATGAGTGGGGGCCTGGTGGAGGGTGACCCTGCACTGCTGGGGTGTGGGGGTGGTGGGTGACATGAGTGGGGGCCTGGTGGAGGGTGCCCCTGGTGGCTGGGGGGTGGGGGTGGTGGGAGACATGAGTGGGGGCCTGGTGGAGGGTGACCCTGCACTGCTGGGGTGTGGGGGTGGTGGGTGACATGAGTGGGGGCCTGGTGGAGGGTGACCCTGCACTGCTGGGGGGTGGGGGTGGTGGGGGACATGAGTTGGACATGGGTGGGGGCCTGCTGGCAGGTGCCCCACAGTGCTGGGGGGTGGGGGTGCAAGGGGACATGAGTTGGTGTTCATTAGTTCAAGGAGACATGTGCCTTTGCTGGGGGGCATGCCCATGGTGGGTGGGCTGCCTGCGGGACATGACCAGGGATGCAGGGTAGTCCCCTGTGGTGTGGGCTGCCTGCAGGGGCCGTGGAGGGTGTACAGGGTACACCTGGGAGGACCCACACTGTCAAATCACATGTGGAACTTCCCGCGCACCCCTGATATACACGCGCCCAGGCTATTCGCGTGTGGAACTTCCCGCGCACCCCTGAAATACACGCGCCCAGGCTATTCGCGTGTGGAACTTCCCGCGCACCCCTGAAATACACGCGCCCAGGCTATTCGCGTGTGGAACTTCCCGCGCACCCCTGAAATACACGCGCCCCCAGCCTATTCGCGTGTGGAACTTCCCCCGCACCCCTGAGATACACGCGCCTAGGCTATTCGCGTGTGGAACTTCCCGCGCACCCCTGAAATACACGCGCCCAGGCTATTCGCGTGTGGAACTTCCCGCGCACCCCTGAAATACACGCGCCCAGGCTATTCGCGTGTGGAACTTCCCGCGCACCCCTGAAATACACGCGCCCAGGCTATTCGCGTGTGGAACTTCCCGCGCACCCCTGAAATACACGCGCCCCCAGGCTATTCGCGTGTGGAACTTCCCCCGCACCCCTGAAATACACGCGCCTAGGCTGTTCGCGTGTGGAACTTCCCGCGCACCCCTGAAATACACGCGCCCAGGCTGTTCGCGTGTGGAACTTCCCGCGCACCCCTGAAATACACGCGCCCAGGCTGTTCGCGTGTGGAACTTCCCGCGCACCCCTGAAATACACGCGCCCAGGCTGTTCGCGTGTGGAACTTCCCGCGCACCCCTGAAATACACGCGCCCAGGCTGTTCGCGTGTGGAACTTCCCGCGCACCCCTGAAATACACGCGCCCAGGCTATTCGCGTGTGGAACTTCCCGCGCACCCCTGAAATACACACGCACAGGCTCTTCGCGTGTGGAACTTCCCGCGCACCCTTGTAATACACGCGCCCAGGCTATTCGCGTGTGCAACTTCACGCGCACCCCTGGAATACACGCGCCCCCAGGCTATTCGCGTGTGGAACTTCCCGCGCACCCCTGGATCTTCCCGCGCACCCCTGTAATACACATAGCCCGCTCCCCCAGGCCCGATCGCGTGAGGAACTTCACGCGATCCCCTGTAATACACGTAGCCCGCTCCCCCAGGCCCGATCGCGTGAGGAACTTCACGCGAACCCCTGTAATACACGTAGCCCGCTCCCCCATCACGCGAACCCCTGTAATACACGTAGCCCGCTCCCCCAGGCCCGATCGCGTGAGGAACTTCACGCGAACCCCTGAAATACACGTAGCCCGCTCCCCCAGGCCCGATCGCGTGTGAAACTTCACGCGAACCCCTGTGATGCACGTACCCTGCTGAAATCGCGTGTTAGACTTCCCGCGCACCCCGGTATACACGCACACGTATTTTTTGTCAGCGGGTGTCCGTGTTTGTGGGTACCCCTTTGCACGTCATTTTTCCTGGAGGGCCACAGTATGGGACATTCATCATGGCAGTATATAGGTGCGATTTGTTGGCGCACCTTTTGGCGCACATTTCTTACAGCCGCAGAGACGCTACCGCCTGCTTTCTTGTGGCGGTCGTGTTTGTGCCTGTGCGCTGGTTTGAGCGTGCGCTTTTTTCCCCTATTCTATTCCATGAATACGTGTTGTAGGCGAGCGTGTGGGCGTTCCGCGCACTTGTGCCCTGTACTTCCCCCGTGACGCCCACGTTTTGGCAAGTTGTTCCCCATTCCGAGTGTTACGCCCGTGTTCCGCCTACTTTTGTTGCGTGCGCCGCGCTATGTGCGAATTTCGCTGTGGCCTGTGCGATTTTCGCTGTGACCTGGCGCACGCTGTTAGATGGCCTGTGCGCCAACGTGCGCCGTGCACTTTTTTATCGCACATCCGCTGGTTTTCTCGCGCACGGCCTTCCATGAATCGACGTGCGCTGCTTTTCGTGCGATTTTCGCAATTGCACTGCGATTTTCGCTATTCCACTGCGAATCGCACGTTTTTGCCCACTTGCGCCGCGCTAATTATTCCATGAATCGGCCTCTGAGTCTTTTGTTCGTCGTGAGCTGTCAATCACATTAGTTATTCCTAGCGCAGTGTCTCGGGCTGTGCTTGCATCCGTCTTCAGTGGGAAATACTATCAAGCCATATATATACTACATAGAATGGTGATCCAAAAGAAAACATTGAGTTGATACCTTAGTTAGGCTAATAAAGCCATTTATCTTTCATATTGGCAAGCTTTCGTGGCATTGCTCCAAATCCTAAGGCAGAGCTGAAATGAAGCATTTGAAAAACATTATAGAATTATAATTTACATGGCCCCTCCCGGAAATACCCTTTTATCTGTGCCTGTCTGTGTACCTGATTTTTAGGTTTGCTCAGAAAGGCATGTATTTACTGATGCAAGTTTTTACGAAGTAATTGCCAAAGACAAAATTACTTTGAAAAAACTCATTGAAAACAAATAGGGGGTGGGGTAAGGGATTAATGGGGGCGAAGAGGAGGTTGGGGTAGGGGTAGTATAGGGATTGGGAGGATTTGGGGGGACCCACCAAAATTAAAAATGAGTTTTTTCGAAGTAATTTCGTCAGAGAAAATTACTGAAAAAATGTGCATATGCGAAGGGACATGGAACTGTGTTAGATGTTGCACTCCCCCACACATTGCAATCTTCAAGGTCTAAATGGTACTCTGTGTTAGGTGGGGCAAAGGTCAGTGTAACTGAAGAGCAGGGAAAGAAGAAACAGCACACCCTGTCAGTGCTCTCATGGGTTAGTGTTAGTCATAGTAGGTGCAGTCCAGTTGAGACTTGTTATGCTAGGCCAGTCCTGTTGCAAGAACATTGGTAGCCTAATCATTAACACATCAGAATTGTGCCGCTAGAGGGCTGCAAGATGGGATACACAACCAGGTATGTGTTGGGCCTGTGGCTCATGAAGTCCTGTGTGGTACCTTTGGGTCAAATACCATCTAGGGATCGTGTTACGTCACAATCATGAGGAAAGGGTGAGGTTTGTCTAGAGGCAGGGGCCCTGACATGTCTCTGGGAAGCTTTCAGCTGGGGAATTTTGAGGGCAGAGAGGGTTGGGTCAGAGTGAGTCTGGCAATGATACAAAAAAATATGGAAAGTGTCAGGTCTGAATCTTGTGATTTCTGTAGCTCTAGGGGCAGAAAAGTGAAAGTCTGTTAGTTGGGATAGTGCCTCGTGAAACCATGATGTCTGTTCAAGCCCCCTGTTAGTGTATTGAAAATGTACATGCATTTGAATTCATAGGTCTTTCTGGCTTTGTCAGTCCTGATATTACCCCCAGAGTACTGCAATTTTGAGCTCATCAAGCATATGATTAGCTTCTGTAAAATGCTTGGCAACTGCACTCTTGCTTGTGCATCACTTGACACTCTGACGATGGTAGTTCATGCGTTTATGTAGAGGTTGGCTAGTTTCCCCAACATAGTACCCATTCCCGGGACATTTCCTGCACATAATCAAGTAAACAATATTGCTGGATGCACATGTAAAATGCCTCATAATCTTGTAGTCCTGCCCCATGTGGGTATCTGGATTGTGTCCAAAATGTTGACATGTGGGCAGGCGAGGCATCTTTTGTTTCTGCAAAGCACACTTCCATAATCTGTGGTATTTGTGTGCAGTTTGCTTTTGACCATCATTCCCTTCAGATTGGCTGGGTGTCTGAAAGCAAGCAGGGGCATCTCAGGGAAAACCTCTCTCAGACGTTCATCTTGTTGCAGGATGGGTTGGAGATCCTTAGCAAACTTGTGGAGGGCTTACAACTCTGGATGCATGTGTCTACCAGTGGCAGCCAGATTTTTATCTCTTTTGCTCTGTATTCTATGTGTGGCACCGGGGGATCCACGTTGCCCTGTAAATCTCTATGTCCACAATTCTGTGGTTGTATCCATGGTTTATGAAGTCTGGTCATATATTTTGAAAGAATAGGGCCCCTTCCCTCCTGCACTTCTCCCTCTCCTCCCTCTCCCTATCCCATCCCTCTGTCGTGACCTGCCTGTGATGGTGGAAATGCATTGGAGGGAAAGGGCCTTGTCCTGTAGTCCTTTTATCATGTGTGTTCTGTGTTATTTTCTGTACAGTAGTCCACGTGTTTGTACAATTCGTAGTATTTGGCCGGCCGTGTCCTTGTAAGCCTATCTATTTGGGAGGATATCCTCGGTCACGTCCTAGCGCCGCCTGCTTTGATTTAAGGCTCAGGACTGAAAGGTGCTTCTTTACCACCTCTAAGAGGATAACGTGGTATTTGGCATTGTTTTCCCTTGGACATGTTCTTCTATTATAGTTGTTTATTATTACTAAAATAAAATACAGTTGGCAAAATAATGTACTTCAGTTCAAAGCGCTACAGTATGGGACCCCAATAGGGAAATGGAACACTCCTAAATGTCCATCACCAACTGGCAAACTGAGCATTGTGTTTTTCAGCCTATTTCCCAATGTAATAACATTTGTCTGTGGGTTTCATGTCAAGGGCTTAACTTTGAGGCTCCTTGCAATTACTGTGTGGGAGGATGAGAAAGGGAAGTGTGGGGTGGATTCAAGGGGAAACAGTATAGAGGGATTGAAGGGAAGTGCAAGGGGTGGGGTTTAAAGAGGAATAATGGAGCCTAAGGTGAAAACAACATGGTCTGATAGTGAGTTAGGAGCACATTGAGGAGACAGGACTAGGAAAGAGGGGGCTTAGGCATGCAACTCTCTCCCTCTTCCCCCACCCTACTGGCAGGTGCCCCCTTAATATTCCATGGCTCTCCTTCCAGTGGATATGTTTAGTCCAGAACTATAGAGAGAGAAAGAGCTGAAGTTTTACCCGGTGCGCACCTCTTCATTTCCCCAGGCAAAAAGGTTTCTGGGAGGACAAGAAAAATAGGGTTCAAGGGAGGACATATTCCCAGAGGTGCTGTGGCACAGGTTGTGGCCATCTCTAGGTCAGGCGCGAGCTGACGTCGGATCCCAAGGGCCGTCAGTAAGTTCATTTTCGTGACTGCGCCTTAGAGAGTAGATTTGGAAAGAGATATGTGGCTGAAGGCTTTGATTACATTTGGGAGAATTGGGGGCGGAGGGAGTTTGGAGAATACAGCGAGCATACATCTCACTGTTAAGCTCCATGATTAAGAGCGCCTGTGCATGGGGTAGGCAGCAAAA
Source organism: Ambystoma mexicanum (assembly GCF_040938575.1). Classification (NCBI taxonomy): domain Eukaryota; kingdom Metazoa; phylum Chordata; class Amphibia; order Caudata; family Ambystomatidae; genus Ambystoma; species Ambystoma mexicanum. The sequence continues at coordinate 838,434,638 of NC_090934.1, read as the reverse complement.
GGAATGGATATACCTGATAATTGGAACTGGAGAGCAGGGTAACATAATATATGGTGGTGACTGGCTTTGATGGACATACTAGAAACCTAAATACAAACAATCCATAGCTCTCAAGTGACCTAACATTATGCAATCCTTTTTGAACAAATACAGCAAATTTGTCTGTTGGGACACTGCAAGGTCACACATCCCAATTCCGTTCAATGGAGATATTTAAATGGGCAAGCATTTTTAGTGAGATAACCTTTAATTAGAACCTAGGAAAGTTTAAGTTGTTATGTTGTATGAATGTCGTGTGGCATTGTGCTTATTATAAATTCTGGGTTTGGATTTTGGTTAATGGATGCTCTGCTGTGTTTTGTTGGTCATATTATTTGAACATGACATGTAATTTAAAATTGTAGATAGTTCAAACTCAGCATTTTGGTTGTTGCTAAGTTCTGTATGTGCAAAATTAGAAATTAAGAAAAATAAAAAAAGAACCTAGGAAAGTTAACAGTAATGCAAACCTAATGTGAACACTTCATACTTCACCTCCTCCCACTACCACAAGCAGCATGCACGTCCAACCCTTCTGTAGCCCCATCGCCACCCCCACCTTCACATTCCTATTTACCTCAAGCACACCTATCAAGCATCTCCTGCAGAGTGACCCAAATTTGGATGGTCTCACCGACATCTAACACCAATTTTCCATCTAAAAATAAACATTTCCCATTACATTCTACAGTTTCAATAAGTTAAACTTGAATCAGCATTTTGATGCCAGTGAATTTTCATTCGCACCCAGGGAAGGGCGCTCAGCCAACCAAGTGGCTGGAACAATGGTTGAGAATAAACTGTACCGCCCGCTGGCACATGAGGCCCTTTCCCAGGTGGTGACCTTTTGATTGTGCGACAGCAACAGGGGGCATCTGTCTGTTGCATCCCCACATCTCCACCCTCCCCGCAATCCCAAAAACAAACCTTACCCTTTCCCCCCACTCCTCACCCTCCTCACTTATATGCCTGACCGGAGCTTTGTGCTGCGGTCCTGGCGCTCCTCCCTTGATGAATAGTGGACAAAATATGAGCCACAGTAGTCAAATGTGTGCCACAGCATGCATAAGTAACATTTTCCTGAACTATAAGGACATTTAAAATTGTGTATGATTTGGGGAAACCGTTTTGAGAAAACCTATTAAGGTTTTTGTATAATAGAAAATATTGTGTGAGGAAGGTCATACCTTTGATGTTTTTGCCTTTCAAATCAGCCTAATTAATATTTTTGAATTTTGTTTGAATTCTTTGGATGTTAATATTGATGAATGTGCAGTATAAAAACAAACATCTGATTTATGAAATTGCCTATGTGAATGTTTTAATTGGATTGTCTTTTATATAAATACATTGTAAGGGGTCCTTTGTGCCACCCCCAAAGAGTGTACCGGGGTTACCCGTTGGCAATAACAGGTTTTTGTGGATTGTGGATACCTGGTGGCAGAGCCACAAGATAACCAAGGAGAAGTCAGAGGAATAAAAGAGTACACCCTTAAGCCAAGAGGCCAATACAAGGAGTCAAGTGGAGATGACTTTGTGAGCAGGAGCCCGTGCCAAGAAAGTTTTGTATGGGCTAAGGAACCTAGGGATCCTAGTTGCGCGACCTGTAATGGGTGGACCGTGCGGTCTGAGAACTGCATCCATACCAGAAAGCCATGATTGGTGAACACTAAAGGCCATCACGAAGCAAGCGCAACAAAACCTCTGCAACACTTTGAAAAGACTGAGACAAGTGAAGTCTTGGGGAAGGGAATCCTGAGGCTTGAAGTATTTCACTTGTTCTCTTGGGAACAAATTCCTGAGACCCTTTATGTTTGGATTGTGCAACTTAAAGCTTGGGGAAGGGATCCCCAAGGATTGGTTTTGAACTATATCACCTTGAACTGGAGAAGGTAAAACATTGAAACATTTTGTTAATTAAATTTTCAAATGCTTGTGGAGAACATTCAAATACATGGGGAAGGGGATCTGAAAGAAAGCTGTGAGCTGGAAGAAGCTCAGAACTACACATTTATTGGTTATAGTTGTGAGGGCAAGGATAGGTTTTGGACACAGACAGAGTATTAAGTTGAACTCTTTGACACAGAACTTCCTTAGTTTTGTTCAGGTTGGGAAAACCCACCATAGCATAGGACAAGATAGGCTTTCAATCATCCTGACATTTGAGTTCATACATATACTTGTAAACCCTTGTATATTCTCTTTAGAATGTCTGAGCTGCTAATGTTGCAACCCCTTGTCTGTGATATTTGTAACAATCTGTAACCATGTGTGTCTGTTTGACTGACTCTCCTTCATAATGAGGGACAGTCTGTGCAAACTACAACGGGAATATAAAACAACAAATGGGGTCAACAGGGCATAATCTACAGGGTTCCCTGTCATTTTATCCTTTTTGTACTAGAAGGATGTTGTTTGGATGGTCGCTGATCGAACATAGTTCTGTGGACAATGTTGAGGCTCAACAGAGCTTTGTTTTAGAGAATAGCGTTTCTCAAGCAGTTATTCAAGGAAGGAAAGCAATGAAGGTCTGAAACCCTCAGAACGATGCAGCAACTGATGCCAGGATCTTGGTAAAGATTTGCGGAGCTGTATTCAGACCAACAGTAAGCACTATGCACTGACATTCTTTTTCACTTATGGTGGACATAAGGTACTGATTGTTGTCTTGTTAGACTGGAGTATGGCTTTTTTGTGCCCTGAAAGTCAACCAAATGTAACCAGTCACATCCCTGAACAACCTCCACCCTTTTTGAGCCAGTGTTACCACGATGAAGTTGTGGAGAGGGAAGAATTCATTGAGGCCATGGAGGCTCAGAATGTTTGTATTTGTATTTATCTTTTATTTATAGTGCTTTCACCAAAGCGCTTAACATAAAAAGACGGTACACTAATAAGAACCAAATTCCATGAGGAATTTTACAAAGAAGAGGCAGATAGGAGATGATATTTTAAATGAGAATGAAAGGGAGGAAGATAAGAAAGTGATTTAATAGAACGAGGGAGTTGGTTTCAATGTTTAGGCGCAAGAAGAACAAAGACACAGAAATGGGATTGAGCGCAAGGAGGAGGAGGAACAGATAAGAGAAGCTGGGATTGTGATCGGAGGATATAAGAGGTGGAATAAAAGGAAATCAAGGCAGAAAGATGGCGGCCAGACCATAAAGACATTAAAAAAATAAATACAAATTTGAATAGTATACAGACCAGGGTGCACAGATTCATGAGGAGAGATAGCACACAATAGACATATAGAGGATTTATAAATAGAATGCAGGGGAGACAATTGGCTTGCAGGTAGACCAAGAAGAAGAGTAGGGCAGTATTTTAAGTGAGAAAAGATATAAATCAGAGCTTTGGTGGAATAGAAGAGAGAGAAGCACAGGATTTCTGTATGTCAAACAATTGAGAATGGCGCCGAGTGACAATAGAATGTGTACAGAAAACGAGAGCAAGGAATCAAAGATTACACAGAGATTATGAACTGAAGATCTCAATGAGAGAGAAGATGGAGGAGAAGAGATGGATGCAGGAGGCTGAGATGGCCGAATAGTTGAAGAAGGAAAGAAAAGAATATCTGTCTTGGATGTATTAAGATGGAGATAGTTGTCAGACATAGTAGACTGAATGGCAAGTAAACAAGCAGAAAGAGTGGTGTGAAGAGACTCAGTGAAAGCCGAAAAGGAAAAGAAGATTTGAGAGACGTCGGCAGAGCAGTAGTGAGAAAAACCAAATGAAGAAATAATAGAAGATAAAAGAATAGAAAAGAGAAGCTGGACAAGAACAGAATCTTGGGGAACCCATACGGAAGAGGATTAATCAAGCAGGCATTAGCAGCACATGTGACAGAATAACTACGGTCAGGGAGATTGGACTGAAACCACTTAAGCACAGAGCCCTGAAAGCCAAGGTGAGAAAGAGTGGAAAGAAGAACAGAGCATTCAACTGTATGAAAAGACAAAGACAGATTAAGAAGAAGTGAAGAGTGATCTGCAGAGCCACCAGGAAACAGAGAGTCATTGGCATAGAATAGAGCTATTTCAGTTGAATGGAAGGGAGGACAGCCAGATTGCAATGAAGGCAAAAGAGAAAAAGGTTTAAGTGAGCAGAGACTTGAACAGAAAACCATATGTTCTAGGAGTTTGAAGACAAAGGAAAGAAGAGATATAGTATGAAAATTAGATGGAAAGGGAGGGTCAAGTGGACAGTCTTTTGAAGTCGTGAGAATAGAAGCATGTTGCAATTTCAGCAGGAAAAATAGCTATCACATATAATTATCATAATTATACAAGTAGATAAGCAGAAAAGGGTAGACTTTAGGAATCAGTACTGAGGGTCAACGGTCTGAGAGAGCATCTGTGGGCCAGACATACATAGGTGTCACCATCTGTCTTGGAAAGAGGAAGAAAATAGGTGATCAGAGGAGGGCAATAGGTAGAAAGAAAGCAAAAGAGTCAGAAGGTGGATCAGAAGAAGAAGAGGTACGAAGGGAGGTAACCTTGGAAGTACAATAGCTGGCAAAATAAAAAGCTGAGAGAGAGAGGAAGAAAGAGAGCGATTAGGAGAGGGAGGGGAGAGCATATGATTAAGAACTTGAAATAGGTAATGAGGTTGAGGAGAAAGAGTGATTATGTGGTCGGCATAGTATTGCTGTTTTGTGAGTAGTATAGAGGAATCATCGGAAGGGTGAAGAGAAGATAGTGTACTAAAATCCTGAGGGGAGTCAGATTTTACCTGACAGCATTCTGCACAGAAAAGAGAATGACAAGAAGAAAAAAGAGAGGGGCTTATTCCAGGTTGAGGAAGGTCCTGAGGAGGAGAAAAAGGCAAGGATGGATAGAGTAAGTAGGTATTACAGACACCCCTTCACTTTTTGCTGACAAGTAATTAGTGGGAGTAAAATCCCTTCTCGCTTTTGATGGGGTGGTGTCACAGCCTCCTTTTCACCCAACAGAAGGAGGCTCTGGACCTCTGCAAGACATTTTGTAGAGGCTTGTCAGAAAGGTTGCGCTCTAAAGTGTGGAAGCTCAGCCATTTCCAGCACATGATCAGTGCAAACTACTGGAAGTGCACAACTATTCCAGATGATCTGGGAATAACTGACGATTGGCGAGACGGTCTTCCTCATGTTGAGATGGAGTAAACCTTCAAGTATGGACCATCAGGAGATGCACAGTGCACAAAGAAATCACACAGATCGCTATATACTAACTTTAGAATGGAGGTGAGGCTTGACCTTGGCTCCGTATATTGCTCTGTATATTGCTCTGTATATTGCTCTGTATATTGCTCTGTATATTGCTCTGTATATTGCTCTGTATATTGCTGCTTAGCTTTAACAACAAGCATGGAAGAAAAACAGTTGGAACCCGAGGCTTTTGGATGAAAGGAGACTGTGCCTTCGAAGACTGAAATGTTTCGAAATCCGAGGTCTGGCATGAGTTCATTTGCCATCAACGTCATCTTTGATGTCCTGGGTGTTAGTCTTAGCAGTGCACAGTGGTGGCGCGAGTTATGGTTGCTTAGATTCCCTGGATGTGTTATAGAATTTGAAGCGCAAACTGAAGGCTTTGCTGGTGGATCTCGGTTAGGAACAAGGGCTAAATTACTTTCACTCTCCAGAGGAGGAACAAGGGTGCGTGTCCGGATTGACTTGTCTCAAGCACCCTGCAATCGTTATTGGTGCCAGTATCTGGATTAGTATCCAGGCCAGCTGAATTTGCAGAGTTAGCTGGGCATACGTGCATTATTCAGAGCCATAGTTTTACAATCAGAGCAGGTCTAGCAAACTTTTTATCTTTCTGAAGTTGATAAGTTGAGTGTCATTAAGTTGGGAAACAATCACAACTGTTGTCACAGCACATAGAAGTCTAAGGGATTTCCATTTGGTGATGTATTCAATCTGATATTGTATTATTACTACTATGAGTATTGTTATAATGATCATTATTATTATTCTCGTTATTATATTAGGTGAGTTTCTTTAAAAGAGGTTCAGTCAATGTGAGCTGAGGCCTAAGGCGCTGATCATTAAGTGGAGTATTCGGGGGTGGTACGAGGCGCTGGTACTAATCGTAATTTATCTTTTAGCTTTTTATTATGCACCCAAAGAAAAGTCTCCAATGTGAGGGAAGATAGCATGTAATGCCCTTGTTGTTTTAAGTTTGAAAATGGTAGGTGAAACTGATGGATGTTTTGTGAGGCACAAGAGGTGAGTGTGTCTGTGTGTCTGTGTCTGCGTGTGTCAGTGTGTGTCTGATCTGCAATGCGTTAGGAGTACACCAGCCATTATCCTGCACTTGCATTTCCTGCGCATACCCTCTCCCACCAATCTATTTGTGGGCATTGGTAGATATTGGTGTGCATATGCAATGATTATTGATGTTTTCTCACCATTTTGTCTCCTCCGCTCTCTTCGACCTTGCCCATATAAGGGCACTTCCTAGCCCCAACCTACTCACGTCTTCTACCTTTTTACATGGTCTACCTTTGTCAAGGTCTGGATCGCAGCATCATAGTTTAACTGTAAATGTTCCAGGACTCCCTCACCGCTCCATCCTCCTTTCTTCATCTTACCCCATCCGGTGTCAGAAGGTGTAATGCAGCCCATCAAATGTAGCTGCGAATGTCCCCTGCCCGTATAACCCTACCCTTCTTTATGTTTTCTTCCTTTCTTTGCTCCCACTTCCAGTACCAAGATTTGAAATGTGATCCGGTTTAGCTATGAATGCCCCCTGGCTTCTTACACTCTCCAGTGCTAGATTCTGGAGTGCAGCTCATGGCTTCGTATCCCTTCCTCGCTTCCCGTTATCCGTTCCACTCGTCAGATTACAAGGTGGCATTCAGTAATGCACTAACTAAACACATAACATCAAATGAGTGAAGTGTGAGTTTGTGCATCTGGGAGGACTGTGCTTGTGGTCATAATGTATGTGTGTGTGTTTATATAGCGCCTATGGCCAAGGCATCTAAGCGCTGATTGAACTGATTGTTGTTTAAAAAGAAACTACACACACAGCATTTTTTCTAAAGATCAACAAGTTATTTAGACTTAGACGATCAAGAGGCAGTGAATTCCAAAGCTTGGTGGCTAGCACCTGAACGTTATAGCACACAAAAACCCTAACAAGGAGGAACATTTCTTATAGTCTTACTTCTTTTTGCAATTAATGTGTAAGCTACCACAGTCCCTAAATGGAAGAACACCCTTTCCATATGTGGGGTGCCTGTCCCTAGGTAAGAGGTGGTGGGCTGCCTATCTAATTGGGAAAGAGAGAAAGAGGCTGTCCCTGCAACTACAAGGACACTATTCAAACCTCTCTCTTAATGACTGCACCAAAGGTTGGCGAGGGGGCTTAGCCACATCTACTTTCAATCCATTGACATTTCGTGGAGGAAGTATTTCCTTTGGGCGCATGGGCTAACGTCAACGTTTTGAACTTGATTCGTGCGGCAATTGTCAACCAATGAGACTTCCTCAAGACTGAGGATATATGTTTTCTTGGGGAGACACCAACTACTGCCTGTGCGGCTGTATTTTTGTTTACTTGCAACCTGTTCAATACATGTTTAGGGGATACATTTGCGTAATCGCGGTGTGAGCTGATAACAGCACGGGTGATAGTAGCTGCGTGGCCCACTGATATGAAAGGTTGGGTCTGTCTGAGAATCATTAAAGAATAGCTTGAAGCACTGACTTGTGTGTTTACATTTTGGGCCATAGGAAGCTCAGAGTCAAAATAAACCCCTAGATTTTTCATGACTGTTTGGAAGTTAATGTTGACTTTATCGAGACGGAGCTGATTAGATAACTGCTGGAATCCAGCCATCAGAAAGGAATGTAGACCTTCCGTCTTATTAGCAATACGGCTCCACCAGTTCCGATCCATCCAATGTTCAATGTTGTTAAAGGTTTGATTCTTATTGTCTTTATAGCGCCCATCTTGGCATTAGTGGAGGGCATAAGGAAGATTAGCTGAGTAGCATCAGCATAATTCTGAAAAATGACATTTTGGTCCTTGAGCCAGTCATGTAAAGGTTTAGAGTAGACATTAAATAGCAAAGGGGACAAACATGCCTGTGCGGTAGCCTACTGTCAAGGCAGCATGTTTTACCATCAAACTGATCTATCTCACCTTGTCAGCTGTTAAGAATGAAATAAGCCATGAAGAGGCCTTATCCGAGATATTTATTAGCTCCTTTAACCTGAATGGTGTGATCTAGGGTATCAGAAAGGGCAGAAAAGCCGAGCAACATGAGTAAGGCGGCAGAGCCCTGAACCAGGAAACTGAGATGCTGGTACTTCACTTATACCAGGGCAGTTTCTGTGCTTTGGCCTGACCGAAAGCCAGATTGAAAGTCCCCAAGCAGAGTGTTATTTTCTATAATGCTCCTATAGCAGAATGTGTACTTATGGCGTGGTATGGATCAAAAGTTTGGTAGCAAAGGGGAAAGGCTGCTGGCAAAGGGAATGGTGGATTGTCTGTCAGAGCTCAGAGCAGGGAGAGCATTGTTTAGTATTTATCACACTGAATGAATGAGAAGAGGCTGCAAGTTTCCAGAGAGTGAGATCATCCCTAGGTGTTTCTCCAGGGACTCTTGTGCGATGGTGTGTGTGTGTGTATGAGGTGGGGAGCTAGGTATTGGGGCCTTCTGAACACTAAGCTGCCAGTCTCTGTCCATCACACACAAGTCGAGTCTTCATTGTTCTCTAGTTGCCTGACTGATAGAAGAGTCAACAGACTCCATGCAAATGTGCAACCTACTCAGAGAGACGGGCGGCTTTACCTCAGCGAGATTTACAGTTATTGCAGCACAACTAGGTTACGGTTAATCCCTTTAAAGTTCAGTTGGTCAGCTGATCTCTTGGCTCAACAGATGAAACCACTGGGGGTTTAAAAACACCCTATTGACTTCCGATAGTGTTCATGGTCACTTTCAAGGTCCACACACTGGCTCACAATATGGTCAGCAGACACTCTTTTCTTTCAAGTGTTTGAGAAAAACGTGTGTCCTCGAGATCACAAGGATCACCAACTACTCACTTCACTTGTCTTCCTTTGGAAACGTTTTCTTTGTGTTGCATTTGTACCCACCTTGTGTGAAACATGATTATTTAAAGTACGCAGCATCTCGTAAAATAAAATGAAAACCTGGCTCGTTAAGTCCTTCTATGCATTTAGCTATTATTGAAAACTATTGCCTACTCCACTGGCCTACTCAAAGCCCCAGGAACCACAGTAGCCAAAGAAATACAAAACACACCGTAATCCCGAGATGAGGTTACAGAAAGTGACATCACGCAATCATTAGCCTCGATGGAATCACAAGAAGTGAATACAAAACCCTGAACCGTGTAAAACAAAGAATAACTTCAAAATCTCAAAAATCACAACAGGCTGACAAAAAATAGTTAAATCTCGAGAATCGCGAGAAGCTGGCAAAACAAAAGGTATGGGAAATTCAAGGGAAGGAGAGTGGCAGCAGTTACAACCTCTGATGACCCTATCGTCTGTTATTGTACCTCCAAAATGAGCTGTAGAATCAGGAAGGGGCTCATCTGAAAGCTGAGATGTCATTGGGATTGTTGTGGGGGTTTGGGGGGACTGCTCTGGGCATCCAGCAGGCACCATGGATTGTTGCCGGGGAACACACAGTCTTTGTTGGGGGCAGAGGATCTTTGTTGGGGGCAGGGCAAGCTGTGCCCATGACCATGCAGACCTCTGCCACCATCCTGGCACGAGGGTCCCACAGCATCATGGCCTGCAGGCCTGTGCTCATGCGGTGTGGGCCTGCAGGCCTAAATGAATGAGACACGGACTTAGTCGTTCCTCTTTGGGAGTCTGCAGCAGTTCTGATGCACGTGTCTGCAGTCTCCTTTTATTAGCTTGGGGAATGTTAAAAGGGAAATACACAGGGGAGGGACACATTCCCTTAAAGGGACAATGCACTTGGGAGGGTCACACACCACACTCCTCTTTTTTCAAAACAAACAAACAAATATTACTGAAACATACATGATCCCCTCCCCCCGTTACAGAACAACATTACTTGGGCTACTTGAGCATTGTAGGATCGACAACAAATGGGATATGCCACTGCTACACACATGGGGCTCACATATCTATAGACATACAACATATACACATAACCCGCAGGTGACAGTCGCGATTGGTGAACTGCCGGCGGAACGTTGGCAGTTCGACCACATATTTCAAAACCCTTTATTAACCTGGGGCCAGTGGAACTTCCACCACTGAATGACGCCATTGCTAGCTGCTGGCACCAGTTAGTGCATGCCTACAAACCTATGGGAATACAGCTACACGTCCATTTAACTCGCACCACTTTAAGCACATACTTTTCATACAGGCCCCCGGCATTTAAACACGTGTCCACTGAGTCTTCTCCGAGCACTCACAGGACTTCAGGAGACCAGTTCACTTTGCTCCAGCGTCCGTTCAGGATAGTCATTTCCACGGGCCCAGGTCCGTTGATGTTACAGTTCAAAGGCCGGTAAAGCCGCACCTTGGGGGCACCAGGGGCCACATCGGCTTAGTCCCTAGAATCAGGTAGCAGGGTGTGCCAACTGCGCCAGGCTCAGTCAGTCCCTTGATGTTGGGCAGTCAGCGAGACGCAGGTAGCAGGGTGTGCCAACTGCGCAGGGCTCAGTCAGTCCCTTGATGTTGGGCAGTCAGCGAGACGCAGGTAGCAGGGTGTCCAGGCTGCGCCAGCACCAGGCTTGGTCGGTCCCTTGATGTTGGGCAGCCATCTAGACACGGGTAGCAGGGTGTCTAGGCTATACCACATGATGTCCACAGGGCAGGGGTGGTGGAATGTTACTTAGTCCCCTCTTCCTTTGCCACGGTCCCCCAGGCAGGAGTGTCTCTTCACTGTCATGGGACAGGAGGGTGCACAAGCACTCCTACTGAGTTGCAACCCTCTCTTGCTCCTACCACTTCTTCTGGGTGGTGGGCTTGAGGTCTGCTTTGGCCGATCACAGATGACAGGGTGTCTGGCCACCTTCTTGTCCTCCTCCCAGGCAGGAGTCACTGATGCTGACGGTGCAAGTGATATCCCAGTTTAGGGTTTGCAGGAATCGTACCCAGGGCCACACCGGCCTGGACCATGAATGGTGGGCCCGGCAGGGCACACACCAGTGGCAGGGCGATGAGGCCACCAGATGCCTGGTTCTCTCCCCCAGGCAGGAGTGAGGGCAGGGGGGACCCACACGGCTGGGCATTGAGGTCCCTTGCTGTTAATTCCTCCCGCCTAGGCCGGAGCATGTGCAGGACGCTGCCCATGGCAGAAAGGCACACTTTCTTCTCCCCGAAGGCAGGGGCTGTTGGTATCACCCTGCTAGCATTGGAGGGTGCACAGGCAATCCCCCTACACTGCACTTTCCAAGTTGGCCACATTTCCTCTCGTTGTAGGGGTGTTTGCTGGCCTGGAACAGTTTACTTTCCATTTGGCTCCCACATGGAGCACGTTCAAGTCCAGCACCATTTCGGCTCTGGGATCATCACTTGGCAGGGGCCTTTTCTTTCATCCTCATTGCGCCAACATGTAGCGCTTTATTTTCCACCGCCACATTGGCCCGGGATCACGGGGGCTCAGCTGCTTAACCCCCGGCTGGCCTGCCTGCAGGGAGGTGGGCCACACGCTCACCTCCGGCATCGGGATCTCCCCTGGGGTGAGCGGGGCCTCACCTTCCTTAACTCCGACACAGAGCTGCAGATACCTTCAATGCTAGGTGCCCTGAACTCATCTTCATACTGCTACGGCATGGAGCAAGGTTTGTCTCATTCTTGGTTCTGAAACGGAGCTCTGATCACCTCACTGTGCTCACAGCTGCACAACGTTGCTCTATTCTATAGGGGGCCCGATGACAGGAGCATGCCCATTCGCACCGCCGCAGGCCCGAGATGAAGGGGGCACCGGCCTCAATAATCCCTTCCTTCTTCTTTATCCTGCATCAAGACGGAGCACATTGTCATTCACCACTGATGGGGCCCTGGACTCTCCCTTTCCCTGCTCTGACCCTGGAGCACCTTTCACTATCGCTCCGACATGGAGCTGTTGGTTTCACCACCGGTCGAACCGGTATCACCTCAGGTGGAGCTGACGTCACAGCAGAGTGCTGCCCACTCTACTTGTGGAAGCAGGCAGCCTCTGTTCACTATACTCACCGCCGGGCCTGGGACATTATTCTCCCCAGGTGGGCGGGCTCTTTGTTCTTGTGCCTGCATTCCTTCTTGCGGCCGCCCACCCTTTCCTCGCAGTTGCGGCCACTTCATGCCTTTGTTGCAGCAGGGCAATAGGGCCCTCCCCCTCACCTCCCTCATGCTGGTGGGATTCTCCTTCTCTGCGGCCGATGCCGCACACTAGGGTGTGGATGACCCGCGCAGGCAGTGCTGATTCTGGTGGTGTTGGGGTAAGCACTCCACTGATTTGGCTCCACACCGGAGCACATATTAAATAGCCTCCTTTTGCGGTGGATGCAGGCAAACTCCAAACCCGACCGCATGAGCACCCTCCTCACAGTGGGCCACGGGCAGGGGAGATCACCAGCAGGGCTCCCTCATCATCCTTCCCCGTCATCCCGATGGGTATGGATGCAGCATTCTCTCCCCCAGCGGGAGATCCATCTCTTCTTCCGCGGCTGTAGCCGCCCACTCCCTTTGTTTCTTCATGGTAGCGGATGCCACAGGGGCTGCCAGCAGACCCTCTCTCCTACATGGCACATGGGATCTGGCCTTTACTGCGGCCGAGGCTACACTTCTTTCCCCAGCAGGGGCACTTCAATTCCTCCAGTAGATGACATGGTGGATGCTGCATTCCACGGCCGTGGTTGCCGCTTCTTCCTTTCCCCGTCGGGCAGGCGACCACACTGTGGGGGCTCTTCTCCTCCTCATCGCCAATGTTGTGGGGTTTGGGGGATACTCTGGGCATCCAGCAGGCCCCATGGTTCTAGGGCATATCAGCACCATGGATTGTTGCCGGGGAACACCTGGTCTTTGTTAGGGGCAGCGGGTCTTTGTTGAAGACAGGGCGAGCTGTGACCATGACCATGCGGACCTCTGCCACCGTCCTGGCCTGAGGGTCCCACAGCATCATGTCCTGCAGGCCTGCGATCACACAGTGTGGGTCTGCAGGCCTAAATGAATGAGAGATGCCGTTCTGCTGCATGTGTCTGCAGAGGCTCCTTTTAGTAGCTTGGGCCATGACACAGTCATGGCCCATGTTAAAAGGGCAATACACAGGGGACAAATATTGTAGCACTGATTTTGCCTTACTGCGAGGGTGAAGGATTTAATACCATGTACGCCCTTGCCTACAAGGCACAGTGATATAAACTTTACCATACTGACTATATCGGCAGCCAGTGGACAATGCAAGGGCCGGTGGTATAGGAATTAATTTCGGTGCATGCAGAATAGGTCTTGCAGCAGAGTTCTGTACCCTGTGCAGTTGAGTCAAGCATTCGGCTGTAAAACCCTGGTACCAAGATCCACTTTGAATATACAAAGGAATTGACTGTCAAGATTTGATGAGGGAATTAAACAAAGAGTAACAGAAGTTCCAGTCCGTGGAGCTGAAAGAAACAGGCCGTCGCCATGACATATTCTTAAACCATGGAGTCAGTCTAAAATGTATAAGCATTCCAATATTTCTGACAGTGTCAGATGGTTGTGGGCAGAGCCTTAAACAATGCAGCCAATCAATGACTTCCATACTCGGATCTATTTCGTCAACTGCTCCATTAATTGACCAAAAGCTTTTTTTTTTTTTAATCTATAAACATACCTTAGCTTTACCACAATAGGAGAAATCGACAACATTTTGATTATGCAATGACATTTTAAAATAAAAAAACAAAATGCACATACAATACCTGAAAAAGTTTTAGGGCCTTTGCAAGTCCACCAACTTCATTCTTTAGGGAGAAAATAATGGCAGCTCTTCCTCTTTCTGTCGAATTGTCTCGATTATCCTTATTTTCATCAGCATGTATGTATTCTGACTTGTTTAGCTGCAAATACAGACACAAGGATAATTGATTCAAAATGTAGAATGCAAAATGAATGCTGCAAAAGTACATTACTGTGGGGCCCCTTCAAACAACAGGGGAACATTTAGCTAAACAACAGTGGGAATGGCAGTTCATTTCTTTAAGAAATGAATTCAAGATACAGCTGAGTATTGGTGATTTTTTTTTGGTCTCTGAATAGCCCAGTCAATCACTGATGAATCATAGGGATAGGACCATTACAAATAACCTTTACGCTGTCGGAAGGCAGCAAAGGACACCTAGGAAACAGCACAGTTGCTATACAAAATGAAGGGCGTGCTCATGATTTAGCAATAGGTTTGTGTATAAAGGTGACTGGTTTACAGTAAGCAAAAAAAGGACCAAAAAAGTAGGCACATATTAGTGAGATAAAATCTTTAAAATAAGGCTGATGAGTCAGACCAACAAAATAGTAGGTGTGTGTTTGATACATATGAATCTGCCACTGTAAGGAGGAGAAGTTCTTTTTTAAGTTCGCCTCAATGTAAACATTTCTCGTGAACATTATTCCAGATTGAAATTCAGGAGGTACAAATGAAGATGTAAAAATAACTAATTTTACATTGAAAGTAGCGTAAACGGTAACAAGAAAGACGTGTTTAAGAAAGAATGACTAAATATGATTATATATTTCTTATAAAAAAGGATATTCTGTCCAAATATATGAATTTACTGTTTTAAATTTGTTTTAGGTTTCTTACTGATTTAGTAATACATGAGCAAGTCATTGTAGCCCACTACTCAATGTAGCACCCCTTCTTTTGGACTTATCATTTTTCACCCAGGAAGATGTGCTTTCAAAATGGGGTAACGCTCCAGACCCTTTGAATACTCCCCATTGCCCTCCCCTGCGCTAGATCATACTTCTGCTGGACAGGACGATTATTTAAATGGTATTTAGGAACATCAGCAATAGAGCTTGTAGAGACTTCCCAGTATTTGGAGATACGCATCAGCAGGAGTAAGGTTGAAGTCCGTAATACCTCCGCCTTAAAAGGAAAAGTGGCAATGCTAGCAAACCAAGCGTTAATACTGAAAAGAAAATTCTGCTGCTATTCAATGCTCCCAATACTTAAATTCTACAGGTTAAAGGTTGTGGCCTCCTTGACGTACAGCTTGGGCGCCCTGCTGTTCTTCCCTAAAAAGCACTGGGTGATCTTAGAAGGTACATTCTGGAAGAAGGTTCTGCGCCCTCCGAGATCTACTCCTATCCAGGTCATCAGAAGGGACCTAGGGCTAACCTGATTGAAAGCAATGGCCGTCTGGAAAACCTTGGCTTTCTTTAGTCCAAGAGACTCCTGCCCCAATCCTGGCCTCAATAAAAACGTGAGATTGAAGGTGGAAATGGGAGTTTAGTAGACCGGTGGGGGTCTGCTTGTAGAGACCTGTTGGACCAGCTCAGTGTCCCAGCTAAAGATCTGTTAAATTACCCAGGCAAGGTCAAGTGAAAGTTGTGGGAGTCCAACTGGATCCTATAGGGATGCTCTGCATTTCAGCCATGTCGAAAGGTTGACACAGCTCAGACTTGTATGGTATATGGCAGAATACACATAAAATGTTCAGATTGGTATGCAGCATAGGTGTGCGTTAGCGCTGATGTAGGCTAATGGCGTGCACCGATGTAGGGGTGGCTAGGGATTTGCCCCCAATGGTGGTGCAAACTTTCAGGGAGTGTCGGGACTAACACCTAACTTCAACAATTACTAATCTACAAATCAAGGATTCTAACATGTAGCAAACTAATATAATTAGTGTTTGGAATGGGATTGCTCAGTCCATAGCTCCTTTGTGCAAATCATTGGTACAAATGGGGCTTCTTCATGAGGCTGCAAGCACAGGCTCAGCGATGTTGCTTGGAAAATGCAAGAAATAAAGCTGCTTTTGCAATGGAGATGTGAGCCGAGGAATGTGCAGTGAACTAGGTCCATTGCTTGAAACTTCCAGCGCAGGAAGCCGAAAGGAAAGTTGTTTCAATTAGACCATCCACTCTCTGAGATGAATTCTGTGTAAAAGGTGAAAGGAAAGTGACACATGGCAGCACCCTGGAAGCTTCCAGGAGGTTTGACTATCCAAAAGGGGTGACTGATTGATGGGATGAAATCGCAGTCAAGGGCAGGTAGATTTTACACAATATGTAGGAGAATATAAGTGAAGTGGACAGGTAGGAGAAAGGCTTTAAAAAGAAGACATGGTGGAGGAAGGTGGGCTGGTTGGCTTTTTGCTGGTTTTTCCTGCCAAAAAGGAGAGAATTAATATTGCAGAGAAGAAGTGGTTTTCCGTGTGCGAGTGCAGACCAGAGCTGAAAGAGGCCTTTCCCACAGAAGTTGAAAAGGAGGGGGAACCCCAGTCTAGCATCCGAGGGCACACAGAGCCTGTCCTTCGCTGGTGACAAAGCCTTCAGGCATTTTAAAGTGAGCATACCAGTACCAAGTGAGAACATTATGTTGTGTTTGTATGCAATAGAATTTAGCTCGGGTGAGTTTTGCGTGTGAGAAAAGAAAGACATACAAATGTATCTCAATGTCTATTTAGTAAGTGAAGTGTGTTTCCCTATGCAAGATTAGTTGCCAAAGAATTATAAATAAAAAAGAGAGGTTACCGCTCTCAGGAGCTAAGAGTATTCTGTTTTCCTCAAGGTTGTTCACACAGTCGCTGTTGCCAAGTTTAGAACAGGGGGGCAGCAGCAGTATTGTCACTGAGCAGACCAAGGGACATTTTTGCCTGGTGTGTGAGGAGCAGAAAGTATTCTAAATTGCATCATTTTTGACAGTTTATGGAAACGGCATGTGTTGGTAAATGAGTGTACATTTCTTTGCTTTCAGCACACCTACAATATACAATGAAGGCATGTCGTGTTTCCCTGTGTATTTTATGAAATAACAAAGGCTGTGTGCGGCTATTCTCTGTGTGAGTCATTATTACTGTAAGGTATAAAAAGCTGTGTTTGGTTAACCCCATGTTGAAATGACATCATTTTTCAGATGGCCCGGTTAGTCTATTCGGAATCATCATACTGAACCACCAATGCAATACGAATAAGGTAGAGAAACGGTATCCCTAGTGCAATCCTAAGTCCTGTTTTTGCCCCAGAAGTGATCCTAAAGTGAGTTTAGCCCTGTGTTAGTGGCCACCTAAAAATCCAAAATACAAATGGCCTCCCCACAAGTGGGGCGGTATCCCGACTGGAAAACTGCCCTACTATATTTGCATTACCGCCCACCCTTCTGGCAGTGTTACTGCCGGATCATGGGTTGGGTGGTAAATGTTATTCCCCATTGGGTCAATTGGACCCAATGGGGAATTTTTGGTGCAATTACCGCCAGTGGTATTACTGTGCAGTAATTGCACCAAATATCTGCATTTTTCTGGCGTGTTTACCCCCAGCTCTGAGCTGGCTGTAAATACGCCATACTCATGAATGGGTGGACCCTTAAATGCGGCGGTAACCCCATTACCACCGCATTTAAGATCTACTGCCCAACTCTTGATGAGGCCCAAAGTGTTTTATAACCTATCTAATGAAATACGAGGATTAGGGAACACTCCGGAATATTTAAAGACATTTCCAAAACCTTTTTATAGGTCTCAGTTTATGAGGATCAGACTCAATCGACATAAAACTAAGGAAGTGCCATCAGTAAGAACGTCAAACCGCCCCAAGGACTTAAGAGGCAGGTTTTGTTAAAAAAATCTTACAGCACATTTTTCAGTTTTGTACTGCTTTAACTTTACCTAAGACAAAGTGCTTCAAACACTTTTTGGAACGCACAAGCACTCTATCAGCAGAAGAATGGTGGTGACTACAGTTGAAGGGGGGAAACTTCCTTAACCATTGCAGCAGTCGCATTTTTAAATAATGTACTGGATAAGAGCGATTCTCTATGAAAGGCTGTTGTTTAGGTTATTTTTAATGTGTGGATAATTGTTAGTTTTCTTTTTCGACCGTCTACTGTAATGGTTATGCTAAAAGTTTTTAATAAACTAAATTGCAATAAAAAAGTGGTTTTCTTTTTGTTTTTATCTTTTTTCTCTTGTATGGGGTTATTGTTGTTTCCTTCATTTGCCCAGTACATATTTCTTTTTACCTCTTCATTTTAAGTAGTGCTGATTTTTGCTGAGTTCATTTCACTGAACAAATTGAACTTTCCCTGATATAGTGCTTTCATTAGTGTGTCTTTTTGCAGATAACACTTGGGAAGGAACACTGTGCTATAATGTGCATCAAAGCAGTTACCGTGTAGTCCTTGTTATTTGGATACTCTGTGACAGACATGATTAAAAGTAAATGGAAGTGGTTTATCATGCAAGTCTGAATGTGCAAATTCAGTAGAAATGTGTACAGCCTAAGGCAACCATGTTCCTATTATATTGTGTATGGTGTCCAGTCATAATTTCGAAAACATAATTTCGAAAGTCAAAAAAGTCGAATCAAAAATGTCGAAAAAAAAAATGTCGAATTGTTTTTTTTTTCGATATTTTTTTTGGGCTCTAGTTTCTGTGAAAAAAATAGGTAAAAATTAAAAAAGGGGGGTTGGGGGGGAACCCCCCCATTTCGAAAAAAAACGTCATTAAAAAAAATTCGACATTTTTTTTTTCGACGTTTTTTTTTCGACTTTTTGACTTTCGAATATTTTCTATTCGAAATTATGTCTATGAACCATTGTGTATGTACTATTGCCAATTCACCTATATTATTGAATGCTTAGTTATTTGTCCATATGACATGCTTATGCCATTGTCACAGAGGGCAAACAAACATTTAACAAAACATCTGTAATATGCCTGCTGGAGACAATCCTATATACATATATTTAGTATGGTGTTTCAAAAATGTTTATTGAACTGTACACTGGGTCTAGAGCTTAGGTCTCTTTTTGCCATGGTACCATTTCATACAATTGTGCTACTAAATGTAGTAGCACTTTATTAAACTGTTCATTGGTTATACATTAATGAACGTATAATTAATATAGAACAACAGTTTGCAAGTAACTCAATTCTGTGCAACCTACACATAACTACTGGTTTTACTCTATGCATAATGAGTGATTCACAAGTACTGGGGTGCAAATGCCAGTTGGTTGAGCATACTACAAACAGTTGAGACGCCCTGATGAACCACTTTCGGATGGCTCGAGGGGGAAGAGACTTTACTGTGACGCATGAAATAGAGATGAAATGTGTGTGAAGGAGACAGAGGCTACCCTGGCATCAAGGCACACAAAATAGGGGCTAGTGACAGATGTGAGTGGAGGGACAGAGCATCGGTCATCAGTAAACAAGGGGCGGCTAATGAGAGATGGCTGTGTGGGGCTTTCCTTTCTAAACTCTCAATAACTACGGTTAAGTTGGGTAATAACTGCAGGTACCATTTCAGAGCTTAGAGGCAAGAGGAATCTGGCATGAAGCGCTATTTAAAAATCTGATGTTATTTTTATTATTCTGAAGAATGTTGTAAAGTAAGAACCATTAATGCATTGGTAGAAGAATACCCAAAAAAGTAGTGGAACTGTGACCCCGGCGGGGGACATAGGCAGTAAGGGAGCAGTGTGCAACACATTTTACTAGTGTTGCAGCCATTTTGATTGACAGCCAATTGAGTTGAAACAGAGGTCAGTGTAGCTGTAACTGCCATTGAGTAGTAAAGTGGAGAAGTGTACTTCACAAAGAACAGTTCCGGAATGGTGAAATTGGTTGCAAAAAATAGTTGAACTGTTAACAGTAAAAAATAAAACTAGTGGAACACGGCTCCGGACCGTTCCCGCTCACTTCGACCACTGCATTAGTGTAGTTTATTTACGCACAGTGGTCCAAGGCCAACAAAAATGACAGAAGGGTGCGATATGAGACTACTTTGGATTGCGTTATTGCCAGTGAAATGAGAACTATTAATAATGTGCATTTTTAATGTTATCGATAAAGACTTGGAAATGTTTTTAATAGATATTTTTTCATACAAATGTGCATAATATAACTGTGAATCATCACACATTTTCCACGGATTTGGGTTCCCCAAGCGCTGCTTAAGGTCAGTAGTATTCTACAAGCACTTTTTAATCAATCACAGTTAGCGATCACACGGACAGAACAATGTGGGTTGGAGAAAGACCTGCCCGTGAGCGGCCCAATCACAGTACCACAGGAAACACAGCTGTCGACACTGCCTCAGAACAGTACTCGTGGGTACACTATGTTTCAAGGGCTGAGAAAGAATAAATGATATCTTCAACAAAGCAGCTTATGATGACACCACATCGAGGATGACCAGGGTCCATGCAAAGTAAGCCAGAGGAGGACAAGCAGCAGGGGCATATTGTCACCTGAACCTTGTGCCATAAGCCATGCATACATGAGTATGGCACCTCTGCTGGTCCGCGCAGAGCGGAGTCAGCGATTTGGAAGCAACGCCAAGTGCAGCATTACCAAAATCAGCAGATACCAAACAAAGTGGTGGCTCCTACTCATATAATAACCCCTAAGTGCCTACAATAGATACCATGGACTAACTATACCAGGGTGTATTAAAAGCTGGGAAGCCAGCCAATATGGTCAAGAAAGACCATAATTGTTACTGAATTCTACAGTTGTGTAAATGCTGGTGGTGGACCGTTGCAAATAAAAAGTGTTAAGTGGTCTAATAGCCTCTACGGCAGGAAACTTCAGCCCATAGTTCATCTGCCTGCAAGTGTGTGATTTGGAAAACCACGTTGTTGTCGAGGTAAAGCAGGCTTGTCCAGGAAGAAAAAATAAACCACTAGACCCAGGGCATTCTAATCAGTGTTCAAATGAAGGACGACCTTGCTGTACTGGCTCAGTGTCATCTTTCACATTACTCTTTATGGCCAGAAACCTTCGTTCAAGCACCAACCTCAGCCGAGCTGCTTTCCTCAGCCTATCACTCAACCACACCCATTCCCCTGCTGGCCCTCAGTCTGTTTAGTGATTCCTGGGCCATTATGTCTGACCGCTTGCAAACCATCTTCATATCTAATGCTAAAAAATAGATGTTCATAAAATTGGATGGCCACATCCTGGCACGTGAACAGCAACCTGTGAAGTGCCCTCAGGCAAGAGCTTGCTTTCCAGCAAAAGGGGCACCTAGACAGGTGCAGTCATGGTGGCAGGTATGCTGAAAGCAGAAGCATTGGGGAAGACTGAGGGATGATATCACCATAATTGACTAGCTTAAGCAGACTTTATTTTGTGTTGGTTTTCTCCCACATATCTCGAACTTATCAAGGTTTGCCAGCACCCGCGATGGAAAGAACCACAAGTACAGTGATTGAAGACCCTATCTTTTATTTATTTATTTTTTTATTGTTGCATTTACAGTTTACAAGAAACCATACACAATATAAGTATGAAAAGAAGAAAAAATAGAATAAAATTACAATTTACAAAGAAACACAACTTCTATAAAAATCATTAAAATACAAACCATTCAGTACATTTGTTAATAAAAAAATCAATTTAAAATATTTCCAGTACTACATTTTTCTTATCCAATTCAGAACCATGAAATGTAGGAAAAAGATTTAAGGCTAAGACCAAAGAAATAGCAGTGCCCCACATACAACGACACCAGAACAGGTTCCTGGACACCTCTGAGCTACCAATTATCTTATCCTTGAAGAACTTGGATTGATTGAAGACCCTATCACTGATGAGCATTAGTTCTAGAATTTTCCCCAAC
The DNA here is from genome assembly GCF_040938575.1 of Ambystoma mexicanum. NCBI lineage: Eukaryota > Metazoa > Chordata > Amphibia > Caudata > Ambystomatidae > Ambystoma > Ambystoma mexicanum. The sequence continues at coordinate 838,412,835 of NC_090934.1, read as the reverse complement.
TCCTGCACAGAGGTGCGAGTGTAGAATGCTTGAATTCCACTCCAGCGAATGCCACATCTACATTTCACGACTCTCACAGTGGGAGCCATGTGCATCATTCTCAAAGACACCCTCAGCGAGCTCAGCCACATGTACGGTGTTAATGTCACAGAGGAAGACACTGAAGCCTGAAAGGAAATTGGAGTTGTATTAAGACACCAACACTAAAGTCCAAGCTGAAAGACGTGATAAGTGGTAACTCGTTGTAAAACATATTTTCCTAGGATCAACAACACATGGTAGACCTTGGCTGACCACACTCTGCTGAGAACAGTTGTAAAGCTAACAAGGTGTTCCACGTGCTTATTTGAATTCCTGTTTACAATATTTTGGAGGTTTTCCTTATCTGCCTGCTCTGGGGATGAGACTGGGCTGCCACCTTGCTCATGTATATAGTTTTATAGAAAGACATTTCAAGACCATCAGGATGGAGGACAACAATTTGCCTTTTTTGGAGTTCAAACTGAGCCAAAAAGACACTTACTTGATACTAGAAATAGGTCAAACCGAACATGTTTTATTACTCTGTGTGATTGAATCCTTCGCACTTTTCTTCTACAGGACAAATCAGTGTGTTGCCCTTTCTTTTTCTATATATATACATATTGAATATTAGGGTTCTTCCTCATTACAGGAATAATCACTTAACGTACCTATATTTTGCTATATATATTTTTAATATTGATTGCAGACTATCCATATCTTTGATGCCTGAGGAACCGCATTTGTGCACAAAACACATCCGGCTGTTTGAACACTAAAAATAGCTCATTTCTATAACTGAATAGAACACATGAATAATCAAACATGAGACAGACAGCCATATGTAACTAAATCATCCTGTGTGTGATATGCCATGGCCTGTCTTTCTCTACAGCTGCATGCAAATGTGTGCAACACCAACTTTGCAGACTTCAGTTGCAAACCATTAAAAAGTAGATTCTCTCATCCAGTCTATGGATCCTGAGGCATAGCGCCCTCTCGGTGAATGGTACTGATGTGTACATTCTCGAAATCAAAACGATGAACCATGACAAAGGAGCAAGGACATATTCTACTGTAACTGCTCTCACACATTAAAGGTTTGGACAGGACATATTTCTGCAACCGAATATATAGTGTCTGTCAGTGGGACAGGATTAGACTCCGTTTGTACAAACACTATTTTAAAACAACTTGGCACATATATACTTTCTGCCGTATATGGCAGGCAAATGCATGGAGTGGGGTCGGACTACATTTCTCAAAACTCCAAAGAACATTCTACTGGACATAACAAATGTTGTTTTTGCTCAAAAGCAGAAAACTCAAAATACTGAATGCATTTCTTTTCCCACAAAGTTCCCAGGGACCCTCGCAACATTTCCCAAAATATCATAAGATGAGATCCCATAGAGCAGGACAGAACATTGTAATTACAAGAATGTATGCTTTTTTAATTTTCTTACATTTAGAATACTTCTTTTTTTTTTTTTAGGTTTTTGTTTTGTATGTGTGCACACGTTGTTTTTTCAAACCACTGAAACAAGTCAAATAACTGCTCCACTTGACACTGATAATTTTCCGAACTATATATCAAACCCTATTTACAAAGGTTGGCGGTTGGTGATTTACCTGGAGGTGGGAGGAGGGCGCAATACCTGGCAGGCATCACTTCATGCAGTGGCATATGCACAATGAAGATTTTCTAGCATGGCCTGAAGTAAATTATAAAAACCTCACTTGCAGTTAAAACATGCCATGGTACATCATCAGTCAATTGAACTTTACACTTTGGAAAATACAACGAAGGCTGAAATCCTGCGCTCAGCCTGGCCAAGACAGATGTATGTGTTGGTTATCTACATTTCTTCACACAGAAACAAACATTAAAGGGTACTGCTACTGTCCTTTAACAAGTGTACCAGCCCTGCCAACCCTGCACTGCCCTTTCATCAAAATAGCAGCCATGTTAAAAGGTACGAGTATCCTTCTACTATGGGAATAAAAACCCAACTAAGAATTGGTGATACTGTTTCACTCATACAATGGTGATCAATGTACCCCGTCAGTGACTGTATTGCTCTTGCCAAACTCTATTCAAGGCGCCTTTTCTCTAGGCCCCAATGTGTCCCGTTCCAGTTAAAGATTGAATGGGTAGAGACGATCAAGGTGTATGAAAAGAGGCATTGATCCTGATCCGTCGCAATAAGGTAAATTGAAGTTGAAATCTACCTGTGTGGGTCTTAATCTCAATGATAACTCAGTTCATTTCAATAAGCAATTAAAGTTTGTCGAATTCTCCAAGACGTCATTGCCTTCGTACCAATTTACCCAAAATGAAATAGTTGTTTTAAAAGGTTTAACTGAAGACAGAACCATGGCCAATGAACCGTCTGAAAAGATGGAGAATGTTTCTTGTGGCCACTGAGCGCGCATTACAAAAAAATAAGCGTATGCGAAAAATAATGATAACATATATTGTGTAGTTCTTATGCCGAACTGAGTTGTCATTCAACAGTGAACATTTGTGAAAATGTATGGCTACTCTTGGGTGAATGGCAAGTCAGGGCTCCATAATACAGAAGGTAGAGCACTAGCCTTCTTAGAAAATGATACATGTGGGTGAGTGCACTGCTAGCTCAGAATGTGTTGAATGTGCCTTGGTGTGTTCTCACAAAAATTCGATGCTTATGAAGATTAAGTATTTGTGAAGTCCTTGAGGCTACAAGGGATGGGTGAGAGGTAATGGGGGTGTGGAATATGAAGCTGCCAGCCACTTTCTTGCATTCGGCGGTACAGATTTAAGATTCTTGAAATGTAATAGGTATATTCACTTACACATTAGATAAGATAAAATAAAAAAATGACCATGTGTAGATTCAAGTTCCTTTAACGTATTCACTTTATACCCCTTTGGTGCTTATCAAGGAGGAGGGAAGCATTAATTACTGAATGTAACGTCCACCTGATGCCTTGCAGGAGCGTCTGGAATCCCAGCTGAGTGTCCTCCACCTCTCACCACCCCAAGCACGTGCAGCGATGGCCAATGAGGGACTGCTGTGGTTAGAATAGAAAGGGTTGGGGTTATAGCGTGAGTCTTGCCCGCAATTGTGTAATGTTTTCTTGGGAAAGCTGGATTACCCACCTACAACCAAAATACACCCTATTACTGCAGGGTTATTCCCAATCCCCCCCACACCCCCTTTAGTTACCAAGTCTTGAGGGGCTAGTGGCAAGAGGGAGGCTGGACTTCCCTTGGGCGCCCTGTTGGTGGGCCTGCATCTACTCAAGTAACTCTGGCTCCCAGTTACTTCACTGGTTGCTGAGCGCCAGGTCTGCTGTAACATGCGATGTGGCACTTGAGGGCTCTTAGTCCTTTCGCTTTCTTTTGTGTCTTTTTGTGAAAGATTTGTTGTAGGGGTTACTGTCCTCTATCTTCTTCTTGTTTCCTATATCTTCCCTTGCTGCACTTTATTGTAATTTTTTCTCCCCTTCCTTGCCTCTAATCACTTATTGTATGTAGCTTCCTTTTCTGTAGTGCTGCAATAGTTTGCTCCAGTATTGACCTCTTTGTTCCTGTAATTATCTTATTACTACAGGGAAAGGAGGCGTGTGCTGCGTGATGCGTTGCTCAACAGTGTTACTTGGATGAGGGTGCTAATGCAGTAAGAAGGTGGCTTCTTGTGCTTGTTGTAGGTTCAACAGGTTACTGCTGTGTCTTTGTCTTTGCAGGTTCAGCCAATTAATGCTCCTTTGTCTTTGCAGATGCAGGTGTGGGTCGATGTCTCCAGCATTCCAGGACAGATCCTCGTTAGGCAAAGGTTGATGGCTCCGGGGATCCAGATTAGGGGAAACACAGCAAGCATCCTGCTTCCTTCCTGACAGGAACAACGTGAAGTGAAGGGTGTGGGCCCAGGGCGTGGTTTAAAGAGCCCTTGATCCATGCTCTGAGAAGCTGGAACAACTCTTGGACCAGTACAGAAAAGGGAAACATGGTGGCCATTTTGGATGACTGGCAAGCCCTTAAGATGGGTTCCACCTTTTTTGTCTTCCCATACCTCTGCTGCTTGTTGCAAGCACCAGCATTGTACAAGTGTAGTCCAGCCTTCCATAGCCCATGGTTTTTTTCTGGGGGCAAATGTGGCAGGGACCATAAATATACCCAATGGGGCTGTTCTGACCCTTGGACCCCCCGTGACCCTGACACTGCATGAATAAGACATATATTTGACCAACTGTAGACTTATCTTTCTTTTACCCCTTTGGAACTGAAACACACTGCATAGTTACAGATGAATAAATAATGTACTCTCAAGCTCCAGTCTGAAATTCTTTTGGAAAGTGTGAATTGAAGGAGTCTATCGCCCATCAACTTGATATTAATTCTGTCTTATATTCCATAAGGCTTGAGACATGCCATCAGTGTGCCATAAAGTATTACTAGAATTGAGATAGTAAGTGTCAATATAAGGGATGACTGTGTGCTGTGGTGGTAACACCCATGTAGACACACATGAGTATGAATAATTAATTTCTATAATTTCTTTATAAGTAAATCAATTATGGTCTTGTGAATTCACTGCATTATGTAAGAATTATAAAAACGAATGAGTTTGACATATTGGTTTTTGTTTATAGAATCAATGTACTTACATACTTAAGTATAAACTGTGTTGATTGTGAATAAAGTTCTTTGCTACTTATATCCAAGCTGCTGTGGTTTGTCTTTGAAGTTGAATCTGATATGTTCATAATTCATCAAAAGTATTGAGACTCCTATTATTCAATAGAACATGATTGTTTTTAAAGGTCTATGAAGAGAACAATCATCTCCAAAAGGACATCCTAAGGGCATTGCAATCCTTCTGGTTCAGTCAAACAAGGGATTTTTTGGAGAGATCAATTGTGGGGAAATGTCAAACACGTGTGTCATGCCACGTGGACTTTTAGAAGACCCTCCTAGTGGTGCTGCTCTCTTTTTACTATTGAGCAGTTATATGTAGGCTTTGGATTCTCCTTCTATCATATATGGTTTATAGCAGCCTGGGTATTTTTACTAGTAGAAGAGCAATCATTTAAAAAAAGGAAATGCCTATTAATTCCCAATTATTCTATGTGTGTCCTTTTTCCTTTACTTAATATGCATTGCACATCCTTGGATTTGTTGGGATGCAATCCTATGCCACAAACGTGAGAGAAATCTCTCTAGCATGAGACATGATCAACACAGAAGGCCAGCCACCTTGATATTATGCACAACATATAGGGCTTCTGTGAAGCTCACAAAGGGATAGATGAATTTCCGAGAGCAGTCAATGAAGAAATACAGGTTAGAAACCTAAAGCATTTAACACATTGGGCCTCATTCCGAGTAGGGTGGTAAGGGTTAACGGTCACCGGTAACGAGACCGGTGCCGTTAAACCCTTACCGCCCTACTACGAGGTCTCTTTGCGGGTCCTTCCTTAACGCCTGCTTTTAGCAGGCGTTAAGGACGGGACCCGCAAAGGCACTTTAGTGCTAATAATGGTACCGTAATTTACAGTACCGTTATTAGCGCCTTCCCCATTCCCATTGAGCCCTATGGGGGCTCAAATGCGAATGCGAAAGGGCCCTGGTGAATGGGGAATTACCGGTCCCTCCAACCTTGGAATGGACCGGTAATTACTCCATTCATCAGGGCGGAGTCGGAACGATTTTGGAGGCAGCCATGCCGCAAATAGCGGCGTGGTTACCTCCAAAGTCGGAATGAGGCCCATTGAGAGTGTAAAGTGTGTAGAGTAATGTAAGAGGTGACTAGTAAATAGCAGTGCAGTAGAAATTGATGGACTTATAAGTAAAGGAAGGAGACACATGGCACTTCCTGCAGTTGAAATATTATTCATAGAAGTGGTATAGACAGCAGTCATAGAAAATAGTAGGGAACATATAGAAATTTATTTTGGCAAGCTAGCATGGAGTAGCTGGGGTTTGTACCATTGTAAATTCAAATTCATTTTGAAAAGCTACAGTAGTTAGAAAACTAGGCCGCAGAGAAACATTCATATTTCCAGTGCTAGGATACACTTCATTCCTGCTTGTCTCAGACGCTAGAGACAAGATCAGACCCCTGGAGGGAAGATGTGAAAAGCTGCACAGGGATTGGCTAGAACCAAAGGGAGCAGCAGGTTCAAAAGCTTTAAACGAGTGAAATAACATAACAAATAATGTTCTTACACATCACTTAAGATGAGGGTCACGATTTGGTTAGAATGAGGTAGTGTGCTGACTTGTGCACCAGTCGAAGTTCATCAAACAGGGGATACACACTGCCCCCTGGTGGAAAACGCCCAGCTAAGATCGAGGCTACAAGCACCAAGAAGCACAAGTATTTTGATTAAGAATATAAGAAACCAGGATTCATAACCACAGAAGCGGAAAGATGATTGATCAATACAGGAAATATAGTAGAGGGCGATGGAAGCGTGGGGGGTTATATCAAGTGCATTGATACCTCTCTAAAAACAAATATATTCACAAGGACAAATATCAACTCACACCCACCCACACATTCGAGATTTGCACACAGACTTGGAGCAGTATTCAAGAAGTGTCTTTTAGGAGGTTATGTGTTCCCACTGTGGGAAAGGAAGGATATGTCCCAGAAGGAGAAACATTTTTTCCGAAGAGAAGTCGCAATATTAACAGTCATTTGCACAGTCACAAGTCTAAGAACGGTCAGATGGTGCGAACTTTTGGGTCTCATGAGAAAGTGATGAAGTATTCATTTTTGTTTCCACACTGTGTACACCTCACAAAATGATTGGTCAATGAAGGGGGGAAACCCCGGTGTGCAGTCATAATGTCGAAAATAAAAAGTCGAATGACAAAAATGTCGAAAAGAAAATGTCGAAAAAAAAAAGTCGAATCTATTATTTTTTTATTTATATGTATTTTTTGGGTTTGGTAAGTATAAAAAATGGGTAAAATACAAAATAAAAAAAAGGGGGTTCGACTTTTTTTTTTCGACATTTTTTTTCGACATTATGCCGTTCGACATTTTTGTTTTCGACCAAATGACTATAAACCGGAAACCCCACCATGGAACACTCGAGGTGGGATAACCAATATGACACTGATTTGTATGTTGCAAAATGTTAGAATTTACATCGTCCAATTAGGAATGGAGAAGATGGATAACCGGATTATTAGGTAATTGTCAAGAGGAGGGCAATAGAGCAGTCACAAGGAATAGGATAAGGCTAGGTATTGTATGGGTTCCTATATGGAATAGCAGGCACTGTCCAATCAGTGAATGTGAATGTACATGTATCTTGAAACATAGTCACAGACATGAAGTCACTCATTCCTAAAAAAGCTGCTGTTTAATGATGAAATTTAAATGATTTTTGAATTGTTCCCGGTTGAGGCTGCATGTAATAAACTTTTGTTTTTCTGGCTACTCGTGCACATTTATTGGCTCAATGCATTCATTATTGACTAATGAGGTTTTTGGACCTACCTTACAGATGAATGTGCCCTACTTATTAGTGCCACAGCGGCATCTGCAGTCAGTCTGTGTGATAGTACAGTGTATCATAACTGCATGAAATACTTGTAATTCAGTGTTTGCCACTGAATTTGTTGCTTCTCTGCACTCTAACTACCAGGTGTTGTTATTCCAGGTTCAACGGTATGTAATGTACTGACCATGGAAAAATAAAAGGTTGAGGCACTGCATGGTTGGAAGGGTTGCAGAGCTGACTCCATTGGCTGCAGGTCACGTTGCTCTGACGTGGGGTGAAATAGGATGTGAGCCATATGGGCAGTACCATCACCTTATCTGCAATACCTTCCATTTGCCTGAACAACATAAATGAATGACATCCCTGACAATGAAGTATGTTGAGTTTCTTCTAGAAATAGTACCATGAGACAACTTCCACTGAATGACACCTTTTGGAATAAGGTTGACCTAAAACACATAAGGAGCTCATGGGAAGAGACCAAGGGGTTAAAAACAATTAGGGAAGGAGGGATATAGCTGGGGGCATGGACGAAAACTGCTACAAATAAAAAAGAAGAAAAGAGACAACTTTTTGTTTTGTAGCTGACCTTATTACCCAGGACATTTCTGAGGATTAAAGGATACAGATTTGAAAACCCTCCTGGTGCTGTCATGCTACACAACAATGAGCCAAGCACCACAACTTCCACAATATAATCTGTCTAGCTTCTTGGCAATCTGGAACTGGAATATACCCTCTTCAACTTTTCACATGCTCTTATGCTGGGTACTACCATGTGGCTTAAACCAGTGTCTTCAGACCACCAATGTGCTCATCTTTGGAAGATCCAGAGCTAGACGTAGGGCCTCATCACGAGTTGGGCGGTATTCCATCTGTAATACCACCCAACTGTAATAGCAATAGCACCCACTGGTCCGGATGTATTACAGCCGGATCACGGGTTGGGTGTGAACGGTAAATCCCCATTCCCCATTGGGTCCATTGGATCCAATGGGCCATGTTCAGCGCTAATGCTGTGCGGTAATACAGCTGCGGTAATACCGCCAAAAACAGGGCCTTAAATGGGAGTTTCACTTGCAGAAAAAGCTGGAGATTAAACAGCCCATTTAGCGCCCAATTCGCGATAGGGCCAGCCCTTAAACTCAGCAGTAATACCGTTACCGCCGCATTTAAGGGCTACACCCCAGCTCATGATGAGGCCCAGAGCACTTTTTGACATTCCTAGATGGAATCCCACAATTTCAAGGACAGCAATGCCAACTAACCAACCAACTAACAATTCCATCCCTCTGCATACACCTCTCAAACTATAACCAAACACAACCACAAGCCTAAAACGCAGCAATCCGCACAAACTTCACAACAATGCAACAACAAAACAAACCACACATAGACTTGCACAACAGCACACGACGACTACGGACCATAAAACACCCCAAGCCCAGCCAACGGACCCACCGGGCTGAGGCTGCCAAAAGTACATCACAGCTCTCTTGCACTTTTCCAGCTTATTCCCACTAACCCACCCCCTGTCCTCCCCTTTTTCAGAGCCGCCAGAGCGCCAGGGGACCACTTCGGTGGTGATAGTGCGCGGTACAAATGTCCTTTAACATCAACATAACATTAACATTCCTCATGTTTGATTCCATGAGCTGAAATCCCCAATTCCGAAAAGATTCAGAGCCATGCTGTGGCAGCATCACTCAGAACAGGCCCAGGTTTGGGCAATCCGGCTTCTACAAGCACTGTAGTATTCCTTAACTTTTAAAATCTCCAGTGATCTAACAATTCAAAACAGTGGATGGTTCTGCAGACTTTCTCTGATGCAGTTAAAACAGTTCACATAATCAGTTGTCAGGATCCAGGGCATGGCTATCAAAGGGTCTATCAGGGTTTGTCTTTTGAAGTCCTGGGTATTCGGGCAATTGGCCTTTAGAGCCCTTACCAGTAACCAGTGTCAGTTGGCATGTACATGAAACACCTATTACATATTCCGCAATGTTCCGCAATGCACTGTGCTGAGCTTCTGAGAGACTGGTAAACTGGAATCTGCACTTGTCATTCTTAATAATGCTTTGTATCTGGATAACGTTTGGCCACACACTACGTCTCTAGAGACACACAGAACTAATCTAATGCAAACACCATTTGATGTATAGGCACTTTATAAATAACCAAGAAAATAAATAAATAAAAACATGATAAGAACATTTCCATTTTTCAGTTTTTCTGATGCAGGTATAGGGAAATGTATGGGATATAAAATTGCGTGTGAAACTACTTCTGAAGGGAACTGTGCTAAACTCCTAGTAGTCCTAGAACCTTCTAGATGGTGACATGCTGTTTTGACTTCATGGTGTCCAGCATCACAACCTTGTGGAACTTTAAATGTGCAGGTCTTGGATCAGGGTCTTTCAGTAGCTCAGTATAAGTCACTCTGTGAGATGCAGTTTCGGCTTGCATGGTTTTTAGGACAGTATTTATGAAGTCCTACCTGACTTCATCAAAACCATACAACTGAGACAGTACAAGAGGCCACTCTTAGTATAAGGCTGTACCACCTGAGTATATGGTAGCGTAGACAGAGCAGCCAGGCTTATCTTAGGAGGGAGAGAGGGCTGTAGACTCAGTACAAAGAAATTGTGATATATAGATAGACCAAAGAAACACTGATAGACTATAAATTGTAAAAATAAATGGTTTATTTAAATACAAGTAGGTCCAGATAAATATAGGGGGAAAAAAGTACTATCACAGTATATATAACCACAATTATAAAAACACAACACTATGCTTGAAGGTACACAGACCAAAGCATATAACCTTATTTGGAACACCTAACAGTAGTTCTGGGGAAGTCAAAACCAATAGTTACTTTTGGATTACTTACAGTAATACAGGATAGTAGACCCTAACAGTTGTACCGTGACGCTCAGCAAGCAATCACATAGTAATTCAACTGGAAAATGTACTTTTCAGAATGGTGGAACACTTATTCCAGGAACAGTATAAACCTATAACTCTGATTCAGGATAACACACAGTTATACTAGGGGATTTGGACCTTTGTATGCAATATACAATTATACTTATATTTTAGCTCAGTGAAACGCAGTCTAAGATCAGTAAGAATGTATTACACTGTTTTTGGATGGCTCAAGGCAGACCAAGGTTAGCTACACCTAAGAACACTTTTCAAGAATGCCACAAGCTATTCTAGGCAGGTAAAACCAAATGTTGTAATATACTATTACAGTTTGCTTTTTAGATCAGTTCAACACAGATTAAGGCAAGCAATAACTCTTTAACTTGTTTTAGGATGGCACACAGCTAACACAAGGTAAGTAAAACCTATATACTTTTCAAAAGGAGCTATAAGCAACTTAGAGGTAAGTATAACTTACAGCAGACATATTCTGGACAGGCTAACAGCAAGTCAAGGGAAGCAAGACCCAATTGGGGACACTCATACATTTATCCTAAAAGGAATAGTAAAGTGGAACCAACAGCATTACTTTTGAGGAAGAGTTACAACCAATTCACAGGTGAGTAAATTAACCTTACATATATACTTTTCAGAATAGTGTAACACACATTTCAAGGTAAGAACATTTGTAACTGTTCACTTTTAGAGTTACAGTTACCAACCAACTTCTTTTACAAGTAAGCAACTTGTTATTCTTTTCAAGGCAGAACCCTTTTCATATCCAGTCCTTCCTTTCTTCTAGAGCATGAGTTCACTCAGAGGCAGTAGAGGGGGGACCCTAGTGGTCTAGGGGACAGGTGTAGGCAGGGTGAGATAGGGTACAGTTACAGGCAAAGTCAGAGTTCCAGAGGAAGACTGTTCAAACAAGTATTTCACTTTAAAGGTACTTAAGGGTCCAGGGGCTTCAGAGAAGACACCCTAGGAGGATTCCGCAGTGGACCTGGGTGAACTGGATGAGTGGCCTCCCAATCACAGAAAACACCCCAAAGCTATACAGAAATCACAAAGGCTTAAGTTAGGTAAAATACCCCAGCCAACACAGTACCTCAGCACAGAAGAAGAATTGCAGCAGGAAGACTTCAGGATCTGCAGCCAAAAACCTGGTAGATGGATTCCTTTGTCCTTTGTCAAGAAGACGGAAAATGGAAGACAGGACTTTGGAAGGACTTTTGCAGCAGGGATCACAGGAGAAGGCTCCAGGCAAGCGTTTCTTCACAGCTGGATGCGGCTCTGTGGTTTTGGCACCTTTTTAGAAGCCAGGAAGAAGGCTGAATATCGCTGGTCGGATTCTCATCATTTGCAAGATCCAGCACTCTGATGAGGGGGCTTTTTTCGGACTCGATTCATGCCTCTGGAGGTCCAGCAGGATGCCCACAAAGTTTCAGCAAGATTCAGAATTCGGAAAACCATGTACCATTCAATGGCTTAAAAAAAGAAGACGGGCCATTTTGGTAAAATGAGCACGCATGGGTGCCTTTACTGGAGCTGTGGAAAGAGCCTGTAGTAAAGGTGCGCCGAATTAATAAAAAGGTTCACTGCCAGCAGCCATTAAAGGTAAGCTTGTCCTTGTAACATACATATTACAGTTAAAAGGAGAAAGGGGATACATTGTATCTGCCCACCACTCCACATAAGGTGGGATGTGCTGGTTTAACCTAATAAAATGTAAAAGGGATTAAAAGATCCTTTTTACCCTTGGGAACAGGAGTTCTCACAAGGTTAGCAATAGAAAGTTAAAAGGGGAGCCCCAAGGGCGACCCAGCAACAATTGGCAGTATGTGCAAAAAGTTGTCAAAGAGGATAACATTAAATACCCACTATGGAGAGTCTTAAAAATGACACCTCAAAAAAGAGTAAAGGTTTCTGTGAGTGTGTAAAAAGGTTCCCACTCACTGAGGTATAGGGAACAATAATCCACCAGTAAAGCAAAAAGTTCTGGGATTGACACAGGTCAGGAAGATATATCATTGCTATGAAAATCTTACCTAACAATGGTAACCAGCATGACAGTATGAAGACGTCTGAAAAGTGCATATTCCAGTAGCAGGTCTCCCAGTAGCTCGGCATGCTGTACTTTGGGAGATGTAGTTGTATTATTAAGCCAGGTTTGTAATGCTTTCTGTCCAAAATTCTGCAACATATTAGTTAAATAAGTGATAATTCACAAAAGTGGCTTAAACAATTTTCAGCAATTTTACACTGTGCACCAGTTCCGTTGTGTGTGTGAAATTTGGTTAAAATGAGCAAGGCCGATCTTTAAAAATCGTTTCTGAAAGATGGTTCAATGCATTTAGTTAAGTCTTAATGCCGAGTTTGGCAGGCCCTACTGGATGGTAATAGCCTGCTGCCCAAGTTACAGAGGGACGGTGGCCCGTTACCCCCCAACCCATTACAGCCTGAAAAACTTGCTATTATGGCTATTAGCACCCTGGTCTGTTATCTGGAGTGTTAAGGACTGCTTTTTCAGTAAATAAATGGGTGGAACACCTTTATTACCTAGTATGACCGGCTAAACTTCCCATTATGGCGATTCACACACTCGCCTACCATTTGGGATATCGCAGGCCGATTTTTCTGTGAGAAAATGGGCCACTGTGAGAGTATGACCTGCGTTATCACAGAAAAAAGACTAAACTACAAAAAATATGCCCCCCATGGAAATGATGGACTGGCAGACAGCAAGGAGTCTGTCCAGTATGCCCATGCTGGCCGAGGAGATGTAAAAAGACCACGGCTGCAATCAAGCGCTGCAAGGAAGGCACCATGAATTCAGGTGTTGTACGCATCAGGCAGGGGGTGAGAGGCTGAGGAGCCAAGCAGGCTGCTGGGAACATGGGCATACCTGTAGGTAATGCCTGCAACCCGAGCAACCTGATTGGCTGCCTGGCAAGCTTCCTTTCTCACAGAACTATAACTTTTGTAATGATTCACAAATATTCAGTGAACACCATTAACCCAATGTTCCGTAATTACTAGATGGGGACGTTTGGTGAATACCAGCAAAGATATGTTGCATTTCCCAGTCCAATGTAGCCTTCATCGAGCTGCCGCAATTGCAGACGTATACTAATTATTTATTACTTTTAGCTGGCAAGCATCTCGACTATAAACGAACGGTCTATATGTAAAACGGTGCTCTTACAGGTACAATACAACACTGACATCTGGAATGCCCACTTAAGCAGACGCAAACCTCACCTAACTAGACGATTGCACGTAAATGCTATAATCCATTGCAGCGCATTCAAGTACTGGTACAGGAACGCACACACGTGGCGTAAAAGATCCCACAAGCCAGGAACGCATGTAAACCTAAATATTTGTGTGGAAATTGAAGCGAAAAACTCACTTCAAAAGGAAACCCGAGGATAATTCAAGCAGGAGCAGAGGCAACCGCAACGCTTCATACAACACGTTGCGGGTGGAAAAGAAAGCGTAGATATAGTGCGCAATATGCTGAGGAGAGGTATAGAGGAAGGGGGGTATGGGCACCCAAACTTATAAAACATGGCGCTCTGATTAGACGTCCACCTTATAGAAATGAAATGGGCTTCTTAACCAGTCTGCTAAAAACTGACCACTCAAATACAAAGAACACAAACCGCGACTTAGCCAGACATCTCTTGGCTTATAGGCGGAAACGAGCTTATACTTGTAATACATATAAGAAAACACGATTCATTATTTCCTAGACGTGTTTCTTGTATTGGTCCCACAGCGCGTGCTTTCATCATTTGCTTAAACTCCCCGGCTTACCTCTTCCCAGGCTTTCACTCGTCCACCTGCAACTGGGTTGCCACAAAACCAAACACTCCCTTCTGTTCCTGTGACTTTATTATCCGCGGAGATAAAAACAGCAATAAATCAAGAGCTGGGGCGCAAACACCTGCGACCAGCGACCAGGCGCCGGAAGTGGAGGTGCGCGCGTCTGCGGGAGCCGCGCTGCCGAGAGATCCCTGCTGCACCGACCCGGCTATTTATCCCCCTTCTGCGCCCTCTGCCGCCGGCATCCCAGGAGAGATGCGAGCACCCACCAACCCCTGTGCCCCTCGGCGGGGGAGCAGGAGTCGGAGGCGTGAGTCACAGCACTGTTGCCCTGAGCCTCCCATCAGGTGCAATGAGTCTGAAACTGATTGAGATGTCAGGCTGGTGGTGGGAGAATGATTGCCCACTTCCCCGGGAAGTAACGCTCGTCCCGGAGAAGAGTTTCCACGTGGCTACAGAGAGGCAGGCAGCAGGAGCCATGTGGGAGAGCGTGGCTGTGCACGGGAAAGTGAAGCTGGGCATCCATGTGAGAGTGGAAACACTGAGGAATCAACAGACGCATCAAAAGCATGTTCAAGTTCTCTGTTGAGTTTGTTATTGTCACACCGGGTTTGGGGTCGGGGTTAACTGAACCAAGAGTGATGGCCCCCAGCAAGATTGTCAGCTTCCTCGTCGGTCCTCAGTCCTTCCCTCCCTTCCGTATTTCAATGAGCGTCCCAGGCTGTTCAAACTGCCACTCACAATCTCTGGGATTGTATGTTGTTCCAGTCACTTCTTTCTTGATTCACCCACTACCTGTCACCCTTACTATGTACATTGGGGATCAGGCATCCAACAAATCATAAAAAGTTGGACAACAGTGCACTTCTTCTTTCCCATCCTGGTTTCCTCACAAAGGAGCCACCTTAACATTAGGCTGTATTAGAAGTCTCCTCTGCTAGGTTCTAGGTCCCCCTTAACGTTGGCTCATTATTCAGCCTCCTTCATTCAGCTATGGCGCACTCTCCGGGCCCAGTTCTTCAAAGACTCCCTTTACTTTTCCTTCTGTTAAGATCGTACTGCCTTGCTTTCCTCCATAAGATCTTTTCAGTACTCATCCTCTTGTTTGTCTGCCTTATCCATGTCATGCACCCAGTCACTTGTTCTCCCTGCTCGTGCCTTTCCTCTCTCTATTCTCATGTCCCTCCTCCATCTCCTCCTCTCCTTCTTCACTCTCCATACCGTCCTCCTACTTCTCCACACACTCCCTCTTCCTTTACTCCAACCTCCCTCCTTATATATTCTTTCTTTTCTGCTCTGCTTTCTCTCTCTTTCTCTGCTCCAACATCTCTCTCTCTGTCTCTCTCTCTCTCACACCCTCTTCTCTCAGCCTCTCACTCAACGGGCTTCACACCTACTCCTCCTTATGCCTTATAACCCGAGATGAGCTTATGGGAGTCCTGGGGCTAGCAGTACGGTCCCCAATGACAGTTCAATGGGGCGGGCTTCCTATGCCCGTGGATTGCCGAGGGAGGTGTTGGTCAGAACTTTCTTGGTCCTTTGTTACAATAGTCCAAAACAAGCAGCAACTAAGGGCAGGATAGCGTCTCCATCATTTTATAACACATACTAGTCAAAAGGGAACGTTGTCTTCTGAAGATCCAATGAAAGCAAATCAAAAGGGTTCTAGGATTTCCATCAGTATCAAAGTCTGGGACACTCCTGGCAATTCTTTAGAAGGTTTACAGTCACTCATGACCTGGGTGTATTTTAAGTGTCCCCTGCAATTGGTTCCCCTTGTTCAATGGTCTTCGGCTCCCCACCATCACCTTCTTGGCGGGATCCATGTCCATGGGTCACAAGGGGCTGACATCTAGATCTGGAAGATCACTGAGAGAGGATTAGGGCCCACTACCCTTAGGCCCCAAGACTTCCAGGTGAGCTTTGGCTGGCTATGTGGGATAGAGGGATGGAGAGAGGTTCGTGTTGCTGTAGCCTAGATGTTCCACTACTGGCAATCAACTCACCCTTCTGGCTACTCTCTACACTCCTTGCAATGCTCTTTTTCTTCTGTGGGCCTCCTTTATTCTCCTACTTTAGTGCTAAATGGAGCCTGACTCTGAACTCCTGTTATCTCCTCGCCACCACACCACGTGTGTACGTCCTTCTGGCTACTTCACTGATCCACTGAGTACCTGGGGTACCGTCCTTCTTTGTCTTAACCATACCACGCTCCTCCTCCTATACACCTGTTTCACTAGAACCTCCACCACGTCCTGTTCCTCTACTTCCTATTCCTATTTCCTTCTTGCTATCACCTCATCCGAACTTGCCACCTACTCCTGCTGTCTCCCAAATGCCTCCTGATTACTTTACTCCTTTTCCTTTTGTCTTGCTGCCTCCTTCTGGTGTCCCTTGTCTCCTCCTTCTGCATTTTCACCACCTCCTCCGAATCACTTTCTCTCTCCTCCTCTTACTTCACCGCCTACTCTTAATTTCTTGTCTCCTCCTCTTGCTGTCTCACTCCCTCCTCCTGATATCGTCCTTCCTCCTTCTCTTGGTGTCTCACAGCCCCCTCCTGACCCTATTCCTCCTCATTCTGCTGTCTGGCCACCTCCTCTTGATAACTCTTTGCCTCATTTACCCGTTGTCTTCGCATCTCCTTCTGATTGCTTATCTCCCCCTACATATCCATCTGCTATTTCCCAGCTCATCCTCTCCGTCTCCAAAGAAACCCCTCTTCTCTTCACCTCCTCTGCCCCATCAGCTTTTATCTCATTAGCCTCCTCCATTTAGCCTCTCTAGCTTCCACAGCCCCCCTTTTGCCACTACTCCACTCCCACCAGACTCAAACACCCTTTTACTGTGTTCTATTCTTTTCAAATGGGCCTCGCATGGCGCAATTTTTTTACCGGTGACATTTTTGCTGCAATTTTATTACCTGGTACCTGGTGGAGGATGTTCCAGAGTCTGAGAGCTTAGAGGTAGAAGGCCTCTCTTCTGGTTCTTTCCTTCCTGCACACACAGAGTTAAAGTCTGCAGGTGTCCTACCTTCTGGTGGATCGTAGGCCTCTGGAGATGCTGAGTTTCTCCGTGCGGTATCTTGGGGACTTTAGGGCGACAGCCTTGTAGATGATGCAGCAGGATTTGGAAATTATACATACTTATAGTGGGAGCCAGTGCAGTTCGATGAGGGTCGGGTGATGTGGTTCAATTTGGTGAGTCCTGTGACAAGTCCTGCTGCAGCATATAGGACACATCTCAGTGGTGCTGGGGTAGTTGCCAGAAGGCCATTAAACCCATCCAAGAGGGAGAGGACTAAAGCATGGACAACAGATCTAACATTGTTTTCTGGGACAGAGGGTTGGATTTTGGTGGTCTACTGTGTCAAATTCTGCTGAGAGGTCAAGGAGACTAGGAGGCAATGATGGCCATTATCAAGGATGTTAAGGGCATCGTCGATTACCTTGATGGTGACTGTTTCCCAATCACCTTGTCACAAAGTGTAAAGTTTGTTAACAAAGGGTTGTTTCGAAAAAAAAATGTATTAATTGTGTTTAGACACTATGATGGCTTTTTGTTATTTTGGTTTTGAGAATGTTAAAAGGACCATTAAGCATTCAGTGGGCACAGTCAACACCCTGAATGCCTCCTTGACCATGCTTTATTGTATACACTTTGCAATTCAATATTGTACCATCCTTCCACTGATGGGGTCCTTATCCTCGTGGTGGCGAACTTCAGGATCTCTCTTTTTAGCAGCTCATGGAAACAATGCGGACTGAAGGAATCCTAGGTCAATTGTTAGGACTTTTTTATGGTAACTTTAGTAATTTGGGAAAGCACAAGTGCTTGCCGTGCTTCTCCTCTGGATCATCATGGCAACCCAGTGCATCTGAGTGTCGTGGCCATAGCTGGCAGCGGATTCTTCATATCAGACTCAGGCACCGTGTCCAGCTTGGCTTCACCGAGCACCAAGACAATCTGCTCGGGGAGGGCCTTTCACACTGTTTCATCACTGCTGGTATTAATGTGCTTTTACAGACTCGGGTGAGGTTTGGCTACCAAGATTTGGTTTAGGATTGTTATAAGATTTCTGCCATGTAGGTTTTCCTTCATCAATTTATATTGGCTGAAATTCATAGGCTTAAGTGAGGTGGCAGTAACGGGAACTGAGTTTGACTACTTTTACTTTTTAATGTTTACATATACATTACTTTTACAATTATTTTCACATTTCTGGAATTCTTCCTTTTGGGTTGGTTTAAATCATACCGCTTAACTTTACTTTACATGGTTTTGGAAACTATTCATTTCACTTGTGCTGCGGATGAAAACAATGTGATAAACCGTACTTGTTCTTGTGTGAGTGTGGAGGTCAGGACAGCACTTGCTATTCTTACATAGTCACATTTTGGAAAGTACGCTGTACAAATGTAGGATCACATATCCATAACAATATGAAAAATATATGATGATGATGTTTATGTACATTAATGACAAAACTATAAAGAATTGCAGAATGAAGAAACCCAATATCTTAACACATATTGAAATCACCTCATATTACTATTTGCTGTATGTTTCCTTTCTAAAATTATTTCGAAATTCATTACAAAATGCACAATTTAGCAAAAAAATTGAAAATTCCATAAACAAGCTAGAACTCCCCTTTAAAAAACCCAATTATTTCTAATTCTCATTGAAAAAGCCTATTATTTACAATTGTTTGACACATGTTAATGATATTTGGAGTTAAGTATTACAGTTGAACATTTCAGTGCAGGAAATTCTTCAATCCAGTATAAACCCCCTTCTCCCATCACCTAAGCAAGTCGTGGATCATAATTAGCTAATCCGCAAAGTTTAAATAATTTCAACTACTATTATAAAAAGAACAGTGACAGGGGAATAAAGCTGGATGAGAATGTGACTCTTTTCCATCAAAACAGGTTAAGGGCTTTCAGACTAAATGGACAGGGAATGGTTTTGTATTAAATGAACAATAAACCTGTATGTGTGGGGGTATTACCGGTGTGTTAATGCCCCAGTCACAGGGGCCTCAATGTGAGCCCTGGGGCATTACCAGAGCTGCTAATGATGCCGCTCGGAGGGGTTTATTGCTATTAGCATCCTAGCATGTTTTTCAGAGATGCTAATATTTTTTTAAGTTGAAAAATAGTATGTTTGCTGTTTTGCAACTTTAAAAGACTACAAAACAAGATGGCCACCAGGAACAAGGGAGAAGAGAACTGCACATAGTCCCTTCTCCCTTTCTATGGTGGCTATTGCCACAGTGGGGAAGCGTCATAGCACTGAGTGTTCCGGCCACCATCGAGGAATGAGGAAGCTGCAGGTAAGTAGGGTGCTGTGAGTGGAATTGGCGAGAGAAGTCAAAATTGGGGGTATGGAATGGTGGCAAGGGGGCGCATTTACCTGCTTCCTGGCACAAACGATGATGGCCTCCCGCTTCTGAGTCAGCACGGAACATGGACTTTACCATGAGGTGAAGCCCTCATTCTGACCTTCCTGATTGTCTGGGATGGCACCGGACCCTGCCGCCAGGATGTTAATCTTTCGTGTAACACAATAAGGAGATCCACACTTCACAGAATCTCTTGTGTGATCATCATATGTTGGGTGTTAGTTTGTCCCTTTCCAAAAGTTTGTAAACCTTTATGAGCCACAGGTTAGTGGTTGGTGTCCCCCCAGCGCACCAAAGAGATGTAAGTCATCATTTTGAAGACAACAGCAAATGGGCTGCCAGTATCCCTGTCACTGATAATAAGGCAAACCAGGTATCATAGAAATCCCCAAGACAAGTCTAAAGAGGTTCATGTGAAATAGGCAGCTTCTATCTCATTTATATGGGTCCTGGATACCAGCCAGAAAGCCCTAAGATTAGGTCACTCTTATTGAGCACATCACAGAGTCCCTTCTCCTGCAGATCACCTCCAGCATTGATTGCTGTGAGTCGAGGGTATTTTATAGTTTCTCATTGGATTGTGATATCATTGGTATATGACCTTCATATGTGTGTTAGTGGGCACAGTGTGTTGAGGATTTGGCCATTATCTTCTGAATGGGTTCTCATATCACATCCGTGATATCCTTTGGAGTTTGTTTCCCCATGCAGTCTTGTCATTCCACCCCTTCCATCTTTTTTTTTATTAGTAAACTACACAATTTGAGACCTGGTCTGTGTGAGGAAGCGCTCTATGCTCTTAGGGCTGAAAAGAAGCACGCCTTTGGGATGGAAGAACAGGAACACTATTGATATTGCACCGAACAATTAAAGACCGGGGGACTGCTGGGGATCTCATGGAATTTTAATGGTTCTTGCAACTAGCCAAGTCGACAAAGGGCTTGATAATAAAACTGTTTATCATTCATAGCAGAGGTAACATCACTATTACCCACATATCTCAACTCAAGCATCCTGTGTTGCATGTGTGATTGGATTGCTGTATACATTAGGGGATCTTAGGTGCCCTTCAGCCATGGTTGCTACCAAATATGCCTTCCAACAACAGTTTCATCTTTATCGAGAACATTTTCTTTAGAGCGAACTCTAGTAAATTCTGCAATCACTCATTCTTGGAAAACTGTGCAATACCTGTAAAGGTCTGGGCTAACCACATCTCCTCTTGTTTTGTGAGTAAAAAGAATGTGTCTTTGTATTATGGGTCTCCTGCCTTTTCAAGCGAATTTCAGTGTATCTGCATGTAACTTTCCAAGTATTTTTTAGGATTCCCAATCAGAAACGATACAGCAGCCTGGGGAGGATTTGTTTTTTATAACTGATATATTTAGTAATAATTTAGCATTTATATAGCGCCACGACCCCTCTGGTATCTGAGCACTGCTTATTATTACCCACAGTGAGTGGTGCTCATTTATCGACCACGGAAGGAGAAAAGTCTGAGTTCGGCCCTGCTGGGATTCGAACCTGCATCAGCAGGCTGTGGACAGATATCAAAGCGAGTGCTCTACTCGCTGTGCTATCGGACCACACAGCTGGAATAGGATTAGGGTATAAAGGTATTTCTTTTGTCTTCTGACATTGACAGATTTAGTATTACCAAGCTAGTAGTATTATCTGTGAATCCAGAGACATTTTGATTAGTATCATTGCTGATCTTACAGAGATTTCTTCCCCTGTAAGTGCTAGAATGACATTATCCCTAGCTGATGTATTTTATGTTGCTTATTCCCGTCTTACCCCTGAGGTCTAAGAACCACTTTATGGGGCTGTGATCGGACATGATCCCCAGGAGAAGGTCCACCAGTCTTACCCTCTGAAGGGGAACCACCCAGAGATATATATATATATAATCAATTCTAGAATAGGATCAGTAAGCATATGGAAAGTGTGGGAAGTCCTTATGTTGGTGAGAATCACATCTCCATGAGTCAATAAGACACCTCACCATTTACAGATGTCTTAATTTGGGGTGGGCTGTTTTCAGGGTAATCATGACTATGTTCATGTCTTCTGCCAACATCTGTTCCCCTTCCAAGTAATCATGCTGGCAAGGAAGCCTATATTAGGTGCATAAAAGGTTGTCACCAATCATTTTACCCTTTACTATAATTAATCTTCCTTCTTTGACTCATAGGGAGTCGTCTTCTGGGAGGAAAGATACATTTCTACGAAAGAGTAGTGCTACACTTGTTCTCTATTCCCTGGTGCAGTAGATGTTCTTGGTGCTTGACAGGGTAGAGCTGGCTTCAGGGCACTTTGCAGGCTTCTGTGACAGAGTTTGAGACGGGAGCCGCTGCGAGTATCCGGCGGCATGACAGTTCGAGTGAAGCTGGACGAATGGCTGCAGGCTAGCATATACAGCGTCTCTGGGCCAGGAATCGTTGTTTCAGTGCTGATAGGTGGTTCTGAAGCACTGGTCGAGACGTCTTGGATGTCTTTAAGCAACAGCGGCTTGACAATGGTCAGCGTTGCTGTCAGTTGCGTGTCAAGGAACTCGACTGGCTCGAAAATGTCCTTTAAGGTGGACATTGGTAGATGCTCATTGAGGCACTTCTCCCAGCTTCTTCACTTGGTTCATGTCTCCTTTAAGGCAGACAGATCAAAGCTCAGGAGCGTGTTGCAGGCAGCTGCCTTGTCCTTGGTTTTAGGTTCAGAGACCTTCTGTCACTTCCTATCCAGGAAGTTTGCTGCAGAGCCTAGCAGGGCAGGCTGTGTGCTGGCTGGGTACTGGAGCGGCTGGAGTGTCCTCTGAGTTTTGTATCTCCCTCTGTTCCCTGGGAGATGTTTAGGGGAGGGATCTTGCTTCCCTCTTTGGATATCTTGGTCTTCCTTCCCTGGTGGAAGATGTAAGGCAGACTGTACCTTCAGTTAGGGTCCAAGGATGAGTTCTTCTTTCTTACTTCTTGTGACATCTTCAGATGATCTGCCAAAAGAGGAGCTCAGCTCTTTTTTAAAGCCAAGTAGGGCACAGTGATTGGTGTAGGCTAAGCCTACCTTAAGAAATCAATCCTGGGGTCCCTAACAACAATCTCCTGTATGTGTGAGATCACAACCAGAGTGCTTTGCAACAGGGAAGGTAAAGGGGTGAAAACAGGAACAAGGTCTGCCCCCGAACTAAAATGGCAGAATTCTTCTTTCAGCAGAAAATAGCTCTGGGCTCAATCCCTTGTGACACTAAGTCCCACCCATCTTCCAGTCTGTTGCCTTCAAAGAGTCTCTCTAGTTAATGGTCTTCACTGTGTGGTCCCTGTTAAAGCGGCAGGTCTCCCTTGAAGCTGTGGCGAGACCAGACTCTCTGGCTCCTGCAAACCACATGCTTGTACCTTATGAATGGGGTCCCGGTAGTGGGGTGGCCTACTGTAAACAACCATGCCAGGCATGACAGTTCACTGTCATTGATACTGAGGGCGAGAACTGGCTTCAGTTTGACACAGTTACATATGAAAGATTGTTGGGTTTCCTGTCTCCTTTGTTAGCCTCTGCAGCCAGTCCCCATGTGAGCCTGCTTGAAGTAACCTCTATTGGTATGTTAATCGCTGACACCAGCTCCAGGGCCTTACAAAAGAGCAGGGCGGATCCATGCAGCCTTTGTTCGTTAATCAGGCTAGCCATGGCAGGGAGAAGGATAGCTATGGGGCAACGCGTTTGTCTTAAAAGCAAGACAACATAGCGCAATACAAGTTTGAATCCCGATACCATGCTTAGAAAACACTCATTGGTATTAAGCACATTATAAATTAACAATTATAATATTTATAATGACATTGTGCGCTCTGATTGTCACATTCCAACTAAATATGACAGGACGGACTGTGTCTGTAGGCTGTGTACACCCAGAGTAGAAAGGTCTATGCATTTGTCGTGGTGTGAGCATAGGAAAATGTGTGTGGATTAGCCCCACACATTCTCTTGACGTTGGACTACCATCATTCAATAAATATTTTCAATAAAGCCCTGGTGAATGCACACCAACCGTGCGGATGGTCAAATTCCTCACAGCCCTTTAACTTGGGTATTTAGCCCACTTCTTTTACAGGACCCTAGGCTATAACCCAAGTTATAGATAGCCATAATGACTATGCAATCTTTGTACATCAAATAATATAAGTCACTCCTGATTTATGGAGTGAATCAGCAACCAGATTCAAAAAAGAAAAAAAAGTGAAGAGCTTGCTCATGTAAATCCACGCCTTCCGCTTCTCTCACAAAACCCATAAACTCTCCTTACAACGCATGTTTAACTAAAACATTCAACACGTAAGAATAAAACACCTCCCCCCTTGTTTCCTCCCCAACCAAATAGGCAATCATTTCCCAGAAAAGGAACATCATTCAATAACATTGCTCTGGTTTCTCCGCACACCTCCCGCCATCTCCTTCAGAGATATGGGATGCAATAAACGGTGTAATTTTAACCTAAAATGTAGCATAACTCCCTTCTACAATTGTGTCCTGTCGGTTCAAGACAGTTGTAACTAAATACCAGTAAATACAGTGTCTATCTAATGTCTATGACTGATGTCATCTATCTATTAATAGCGATTGGTTGCGTCCTACACTTCGAGCATAGCTACAGACCTTGGGATATAATATTCCCTCTACTAGTCCATCACAGCATGGCTTTTGCATCGATCAGAGGGGGCCCCAATGGCTGCTGTTGGCTTCCTCTCTCATTTTCTTGTGTCTTTTGGTTTTGTCGAGTTGCCGACAAGGAGGCAGACTCGCCACCACAGACTTGGTAGAAAGACTTACACCAAGCACATTTGCTCCTTCCTCCAATGTGAAGACTGCCATGACCACATCATCGATCTGGATTTCAATCCAAAAAGGCCCTTTTATACTTTATCTGCAGTCTAGAAAGATTCTCAGTCAGTGGTTTTATTGATCTTCGTCTTGCTAGAGTGGTGTGTGCTAAACCCAGAAAAGGAATAACTGAGCCACTGGGTAGCTAATGTGCTCCATCTTTCTTGCTTCATTTAAAATGGATTCTTTGACAGTATAATCATTGGGTTTCACTACAATATCACGAGATAGCAAGTGTGCATCCTTTTCAAGGGGCGCTATCTATTCTAATCTGTCCATTCTGTGAGTCATTTAGAAGTAGACAAAAGAGTCCTCCTGCACATTTAAGCATATTGTTTAGCTCTGACCCCTGCTTCAAGAATTTAATTCATCATTTGTTGTGATGGGCCATATATGTTTTTCATGTCTTCCCACCTCAGCTGAAGAGCTGAATTTGAATATAATAGTTCTTTCCGTTCTTCTGTCAATAACAGACACTTTTTCTCAAGTAACCTGTGCAATATTTTGTTTTTTTCAACGCTTTCACCAGAGAAGAAATCTCTTTGTTTATTCCCAGCGATTGCCTCTGGCAGATCTGACGGCAAAAAGGACATCTCTGAATTTAAAGTCGCTCCTCTATATGTGATTTCAACGTCTTGATGAGCAGTTGTTTGGTCATAGAGGTGTTTTGCATTGAGTCTTTGGTAGTGGCGGTCATGGGCCTTATTTATCGGGGCACAAGGGTGTTTTTGTCCCCCAACTTTTGTGGCACATCATTTTGTCGCAATCATTTGGCAGGGGCTCTTTTCATTTAGATGTAATGCCTTGCCCAGCCTACCATTTTGAGCAAAGTTCCTCCACTGGTGATGATACTTGACACCATTCTCTGTTTTGCATCTGAGGTTTTTGCTGAGGTGGATTTCTTGGCGGAATTCAGAAATGTATGCACACATAGGTTTGCCGCTGTGCAGTGCATTTTGGTCATTATATGTGGCGGCGAGGAATCATCGGCCATTTTTGGTGTCACACGGCAATGTTAAACATAGCCATCTAGAATGTAAAATATAGTTGTATGGGCACTGCAGGGATCCCTGGTCTATATCAGCAGCATGGCCAGCCAGGTCCACCTCGTTAAGTGATATCTGAACATTCTGGATCAACCCTTAATCTGGGATACCTTTGCAGCTGAGGAGGGTCAGTGGTTGATAATGCTGCTCCAATCATGTCTAGAAGTGATCACATCTATCTTTGTTAGGGTGTCCCCTCAGCTATTCTTAAGGTTGCACAGTACCTTACTCAGTGCTTCTTGAAATCTGGCCTCTTTCTCAAAATCGCTGGCCATGGAGATGGCACCCAAACTGCTTATACTGCCAGCAGCTTCCAACTCAGATTACCACCATATACTCCATGCTCATCTCGGGCAGCCACATGAAGTTTCTTTGACCGGGTGATATAGAGTGGTCCAGATAACGCATGCGTTCAGCCTTTGAGTATGGAGCGCGCACTCTGCCTCTAAACTCTAGCCTCCTAGAATGTTACAGTTGCACTTACTTGGTCAGGTATCACAATTACTCATTTTACCCTTAGGCACCAGAACCGTAGCGAGGCTCGCACAGCTTGTTCCAAATGGCAACATCCTGATCCCTGAAACACAGCCTGCCACCACATTGAAAGTGAACAGTGCGTGGGCAGATCTCCCGTCCGGCTGCTTTTCAGCTACGACATATGCCATGATTGCCTTCTGTATGCTTTTCTTCAATCGCACATGCGTGTTGAGGGTGATATCCTGGATTCATGCTTTTGTCAGAATGTTCATTAAGGGCTGGTCAGGGAGTTGGGCACAGGAGCCCGTGCTGCCTGAATCCATGGACTATGGCATTTTGGCCACGCCCCTGGTTTTTTTCTTCATATTAGCTCAATACATCTTAATTTCTGTTTTTGACTTAACTAATTGAATAACATGTAATTGATATAAAAAAAATAAAACATACATTTTCATTATTAATACACATTTTATGCCTTACTGATCACTATTCATTTTAAATTTGTACTTTAGATTTCTCAATTTGCTTCATACTCACATAATGTCAAAGTTGCAACCAGATTCCAGTCAATCACCCAACTACCACAGACTCCCCACCTCTACGTTCTGCGCCACACGACAAAACTTGTGGGATTTATTGAGATGGAAGAAATGGAAGTCAAATAAGTTTCCTGCGCTGTTGCAAGACTCCCTTCTCTTTTTTTCTTCCTTCCTTTCCCGGCTTGACTCTAGCCTATACAGTTAAGGCCCCTTTAGCCCTTAGAACCAGCCATGCATAGTAGACATGACCCCTTAATTGATTTGTACAATAAAAACGGTGCTGACTTGTATCTTCACCAGATGAACCGGAAGTCAATGAATGACCCCTCCTTACCAGAAATAAATATCAACAGCATACATTTGGCCCACTGCGAAACTTCTCCATGCAACGAAGTCACATTGGACGGGCCATCTACCGAGGCTGGGAAATCATTGGGAGTTCTTTGCCTTTGCTCATAATACTCCACCATCTTAATGATGTTTCGCACAGAATTACTAGCAGGACTGTATTTCAGTAAACAATATTTTGTGGATGAGTTCTTTTCTTGGTTTTTAATTTATCAAATCTGTGTGGTCATAAGTTAAAGCGTTCATAGCTTTCGTCTGAATCCACCGTGGTGCGCCTTTTAAGGCAGCGACAACATCCGTGATGTTATCATCGGACCGGATGCTTTGAAATCGCTGAATCTGCAAAACCGATTGGCACCCACGAATGTCGGCACATTCGTGTGCCTCGCGTGCAGCTGGTGCCAAAATGTGTTCAAAGGTTGAAAAGCAATACATTCATAAAGCGGTGAGGCGGCACTACTCAAAGGGTATGCCACCAGCATTTCAACGTGTACTATCTCTAGTTAGTTTGGTTTAACATTTATAACGCGCTGTGTACCTATAGGCCTCAAAGCGCACATGTAACAGAGACAAGCTAAAACAGAAACACAATTCAAGACCAACGGCCTAAATGTGTGTCATTACATGCCTTTGGGGAAAACAATACATTGGGGAAACTGACAGAATGGCGAGAACGGATTACTGACCTAAAACCATGAAAGTGACATAAGGATTTGCAATAGAGGATCTCCTTTTGCAATGAACTTTGATCAATACAGACTGTGACAAACACTCCTGCCTGAGTGACCAGAGGTGTATGGGGCAATGTGACCAGGGTTGCTAGCGGTTATTCCCCGCCCCTACAGTGCCGCCAAACGCTGCGTGATGCAAGGCCCGAGGTTGGTGTAAAGAGGATGCAATGGGCACACGCTAAGAACACCTGAGTCAGTTGGCGGGGATGTGGGGAGAACGCCCCCCCACGCCTCAACAAAAAAAAACACTTGGGACAGGGTGTTGTCACATTTTCCACTCAAAGACGGAATACCTAGAATTTGCCTCTATGACAACGAAAACATGTTCGCCCAGTTTAGTTATTGCGTAATCCAACCCCATTGAAATCTTCGCTCTTTAGTGCATTGGGTTATATGCTTGGGGTCTGGGTTGTAGACATCATAATATGTTTTACTAATTATATAGACCGGGTGGAACATGTCAGTGCATTTGATCATGGAAGGGTCATCTTTCCCATAACAGTGGGCCCCATCGAATGGAACAGGCCATTTGGACATGTTCATGCTCTGTAAGGGGACTCCCGCATGTTTGGCACATTTTGAAATGCTTGGTGTTTCGCCCTACGTCATTGAGGGTAATCCACGCGTGGACCCCTTGCTCTTGGTGTCTAGAGAGCAAAACACCACAGCCATGCCTCCCTGATGCGACCCAAGAACCGAGGAAGGTAGAAAAACATGCCTGCACTGAGGCCGCGGGTTGGGCTCTCTTTTTACTGCCTAGCATTTCAGTGCCGAACTGTCCTTGTAGGAGGACCAGACTGATTTGCAAATGACTTCAGAACCAACTGAATGGGCACCATCCCATAGCAACGTTTATTGGCGTTTTGCCTTCTCAGTAGAGATACATTCACATTGTTGGCACACCTGCACAGTTTTCAGTGGACATGAGCTGCATAATCTATTCACAAATCTACTAGTTTTTAACGGCCCATTTCCGAAACGGAAACAATGAATTTAAAGTGCGCAACATTACAAAGGAAAGTTCTGGCACTTTATAGAAATACACATTATCTCAAAAAGTCTGAAACGCAATGGGTCGTGTGCAACATTCGCTTTCTCTTCAAGAGTATGAATCAACCTGGGAGCCAACACATGAAGCACACGTGCAGTGTCCCACAGTCCATGCAGAACCATCCAAGATGCACCCATTCCTACATAGCATAACATACAGTACAGTGTCCCACAGTCCATGCAGAACCATCCAAGATGCACCCATTCCTACATAGCATAACAAACAGTACAGTGTCCCACAGTCCATGCAGAACCATCCAAGATGCACCCATTCCTACATAACATAACATACAGTGTCCCACAGTCCATGCAGAACCATCCAAGATGCACCCATTCCTACATAGCATAACATACAGTACAGTGTCCCACAGTCCATGCAGAACCATCCAAGATGCACCCATTCCTACATAGCATAACATACAGTACAGTGTCCCACAGTCCATGCAGAACCATCCAAGATGCACCCATTCCTACATAGCATAACATACAGTACAGTGTCCCACAGTCCATGCAGAACCATCCAAGATGCACCCATTCCTACATAGCATAACATACAGTACAGTGTCCCACAGTCCATGCAGAACCATCCAAGATGCACCCATTCCTACATAACATAACATACCGTACAGTGTCCCACAGTCCATGCAGAACCATCCAAGATGCACCCATTCCCACATTACATAACATACCGTACAGTGTCCCAACATAACATAACATACAGTGTCCCACAGTCCATGCAGAACCATCCGAGAATCACCCATTCCTACACAACATAACACACCGTACAGTGTCCCACAGTCCATGCAGAACCATCCAAGATGCACCCATCCCTACATAACATAACACACCGTACAGTGTCGCACAGTCCATGCAGAACCATCCAAGATGCACCCATTCCAACATAGCATAACATACCGTACAGTGTCCCACAGTCCATGCAGAACCATCCAAGATGCACCCATTCCTACATAACATAACACACCGTACAGTGTCCCACAGTCCATGCAGAACCACCCAAGATGCACTCATCCCTACATAGCATAACATACACTACAGTGTCCCACAGTCCATGCAGAACCATCGAAGATGCACCCATTCCTACATAGCATAACATACCGTACAGTGTCCCACAGTCCATGCAGAACCATCCAAGATGCACCCATTCCTACATAGCATAACATACAGTACAGTGTCCCACAGTCCACGCAGAACCATCCAAGATGCACCCATTCCTACATAACATAACATACCGTACAGTGTCCCACAGTCCATGCAGAACCATCCAAGATGCACCCATTCCTACATTACATAACATACCGTACAGTGTCCCACGGTCCATGCAGAATTATCCAAGATGCACCCATTCCTACATAACATAACATACAGTGTCCCACAGTCCATGCAGAACCATCAGAGAATCACCAATTCCTACAATACATAACATACCGTACAGTGTCCCACAGTCCATGCAGAACCATCCAAGATGCACCTATTCCTACATAACATAACACCCCGTACAGTGTCCCACAGACCATGCAGAACCATCCAAGATGCACCCATCCCTACATAACATAACACACCGTACAGTGTCCCACAGTCCATGCAGAACCATCCAAGATGCACCCATTCCTACATAGCATAACAACCGCACAGTGTCCCACAGTCCACGCAGAACCATCCAAGATGCACCCATTCCTACATAGCATAACAACCGTCCAGTGTCCCACAGTCCATGCAGAACCATCCAAGATGCACCCATTCCTACATAACATAACACACCGTACAGTGTCCCACAGTCCATGCATAACCATCCAAGATGCACCCATTCCTACATAACATAACACACCGTACAGTGTCCCACAGTCCATGCAGAACCATCCAAGATGCACCCATTCCTACATAGCATAACATACCGTACAGTGTCCCACAGTCCATGCAGAACCATCCAAGATGCACCCATTCCTACATAGCATAACATACCGTACAGTGTCCCACAGTCCATGCAGACCCATCCAAGATGCACCCATTCCTACATAGCATAACATACAGTACAGTGTCCCACAGTCCATGCAGAACCATCCAAGATGCACCCATTCCTACATAGCATAAAATACAGTACAGTGTCCCACAGTCCATGCAGAACCATCCAAGATGCAACCATTCCTACATAGCATAACATACAGTACATTGTCCCACAGTCCATGCAGAACCATCCAAGATGCACCCATTCCTACATAGCATAACATACAGTACAGTGTCCCACAGTCCATGCAGAACCATCCAAGATGCACCCATTCCTACATAACATAACATACCGTACAGTGTCCCAGAGTCCATGCAGAACCATCCAAGATGCACCCATTCCCACATTACATAACATACCGTACAGTGTCCCACAGTCCATGCAGAACCATCCAAGATGCACCCATTCCTACATTACATAACATACCGTACAGTGTCCCACAGTCCATGCAGAACCATCCAAGATGCACCCATTCCTACATAGCATAACATACCGTAAAGTGTCCCACAGTCCATGCAGAACCATCCAAGATGCACCCATTCCTACATAGCATAATATACCGTACAGTGTCCCACAGTCCATGCAGAACCATCCAAGATGTACCCATTCCTACATAGCATAACATACAGTACAGTGTCCCACAGTCCATGCAGAACCATCCAAGATGCACCCATTCCTACATAGCATAACATACAGTACAGTGTCCCACAGTCCATGCAGAACCATCCAAGATGCACCCATTCCTACATAACATAACATACCGTACAGTGTCCCACAGTCCATGCAGAACCATCCAAGATGCACCCATTCCTACATAGCATAAAATACCGTAGAGTGTCCCACAGTCCATGCAGAACCATCCAAGATGCACCCCTTCCTACATAGCATAACATACAGTACAGTGTCCCACAGTCCATGCAGAACCATCCAAGATGCACCCATCCCTACATAACATAACACACCGTACAGTGTCGCACAGTCCATGCAGAACCATCCAAGATGCACCCATTCCAACATAGCATAACATACCGTACAGTGTCCCACAGTCCATGCAGAACCATCCAAGATGCACCCATTCCTACATAACATAACACACCGTACAGTGTCCCACAGTACATGCAGAACCACCCAAGATGCACTCATCCCTACATAGCATAACATACACTACAGTGTCCCACAGTCCATGCAGAACCATCGAAGATGCACCCATTCCTACATAGCATAACATACCGTACAGTGTCCCACAGTCCATGCAGAACCATCCAAGATGCACCCATTCCTACATAGCATAACATACAGTACAATGTCCCACAGTCCACGCAGAACCATCCAAGATGCACCCATTCCTACATAACATAACATACCGTACAGTGTCCCACAGTCCATGCAGAACCATCCAAGATGCACCCATTCCTACATTACATAACATACCGTACAGTGTCCCACGGTCCATGCAGAATTATCCAAGATGCACCCATTCCTACATAACATAACATACAGTGTCCCACAGTCCATGCAGAACCATCCGAGAATCACCAATTCCTACAATACATAACATACCGTACAGTGTCCCACAGTCCATGCAGAACCATCCAAGATGCACCTATTCCTACATAACATAACACCCCGTACAGTGTCCCACAGACCATGCAGAACCATCCAAGATGCACCCATCCCTACATAACATAACACACCGTACAGTGTCCCACAGTCCATGCAGAACCATCCAAGATGCACCCATTCCTACATAGCATAACAACCGCACAGTGTCCCACAGTCCACGCAGAACCATCCAAGATGCACCCATTCCTACATAGCATAACAACCGTCCAGTGTCCCACAGTCCATGCAGAACCATCCAAGATGCACCCATTCCTACATAACATAACACACCGTACAGTGTCCCACAGTCCATGCATAACCATCCAAGATGCACCCATTCCTACATAACATAACACACCGTACAGTGTCCCACAGTCCATGCAGAACCATCCAAGATGCACCCATTCCTACATAGCATAACATACCGTACAGTGTCCCACAGTCCATGCAGAACCATCCAAGATGCACCCATTCCTACATAGCATAACATACCGTACAGTGTCCCACAGTCCATGCAGACCCATCCAAGATGCACCCATTCCTACATAGCATAACATACAGTACAGTGTCCCACAGTCCATGCAGAACCATCCAAGATGCACCCATTCCTACATAGCATAACATACAGTACAGTGTCCCACAGTCCATGCAGAACCATCCAAGATGCAACCATTCCTACATAGCATAACATACAGTACATTGTCCCACAGTCCATGCAGAACCATCCAAGATGCACCCATTCCTACATAGCATAACATACAGTACAGTGTCCCACAGTCCATGCAGAACCATCCAAGATGCACCCATTCCTACATAACATAACATACCGTACAGTGTCCCAGAGTCCATGCAGAACCATCCAAGATGCACCCATTCCCACATTACATAACATACCGTACAGTGTCCCACAGTCCATGCAGAACCATCCAAGATGCACCCATTCCTACATTGCATAACATACCGTACAGTGTCCCACAGTCCATGCAGAACCATCCAAGATGCACCCATTCCTACATAGCATAACATACCGTAAAGTGTCCCACAGTCCATGCAGAACCATCCAAGATGCACCCATTCCTACATAGCATAATATACCGTACAGTGTCCCACAGTCCATGCAGAACCATCCAAGATGTACCCATTCCTACATAGCATAACATACAGTACAGTGTCCCACAGTCCATGCAGAACCATCCAAGATGCACCCATTCCTACATAGCATAACATACAGTACAGTGTCCCACAGTCCATGCAGAACCATCCAAGATGCACCCATTCCTACATAACATAACATACCGTACAGTGTCCCACAGTCCATGCAGAACCATCCAAGATGCACCCATTCCTACATAGCATAACATACCGTAGAGTGTCCCACAGTCCATGCAGAACCATCCAAGATGCACCCATTCCTACATAGCATAACATACAGTACAGTGTCCCACAGTCCATGCAGACCCATCCAAGATGCACCCATTCCTACATAGCATAACATACAGTACAGTGTCCCACAGTCCATGCAGAACCATCCAAGATGCACCCATTCCTACATAACATAAAATACAGTACAGTGTCCCACAGTCCATGCAGAACCATCCAAGATTCACCCATTCCTACATTACATAACATACCGTACAGTGTCGCACAGTCCATACAGAACCATCCAAGATGCACCCATTCCTACATAACATAGCACACCGTACAGTGTCCCACAGTCCATGCAGAACCATCCAAGATGCACCCATTCCTACATAACATAAAATACCGTACAGTGTCCCACAGTCCATGCAGAATCATCCAAGATGCACCCATTCCTACATAACATACAGTACAGTGTCCCACAGTCCATGCAGAACCATCCAAGATGCACCCATTCCTACATAACATAACATACAGTACAGTGTCCCACAGTCCATGCAGAACCATCCAAGATGCACCCATTCCTACATAACATACAGTACAGTGTCCCACAGTCCATGCAGAACCATCCAAGATGCACCAATTCCCACATAACATAACATACAGTACAGTGTCCCACGGTCCATGCAGAACCATCCAAGATGCACCCATTCCTACAAAACATACAGTACATTGTCCCACAGTCCATGCAGAACCATCCAAGATGCGCCCATTCCTACATAACATAACATACAGTACATTGTCCCACAGTCCATGCAGAACCATCCAAGATGCGCCCATTCCTACATAACATAACATACAGTACAGTGTCCCACAGTCCATGCAGAACCATCCAAGATGCACCCATTCCTACATAACATAACATACCGTACAGTGTCCCACAGTCCATGCAGAACCATCCAAGATGCACCCATTCCTACATAACATAACATACCGTACAGTGTCCCACAGTCCATGCAGAACCATCCAAGATCCACCCATTCCTACATAACATAACATACCGTACAGTGTCCCACAGTCCATGCAGAACCATCCAAGATGCACCCATTCCTACATAACATACCGTACAGTGTCCCACAGTCCGTGCAGAACCATCCAAGATGCACCCATTCCTACATAACATAACAAACAGTACAGTGTCCCACAGTCTGTGCAGAACCATCCAAGATGCACCCATTCCTACATAACATAACATACTGTACAGTGTCCCACAGTCCATGCAGAACCATCCGAGATGCACCCATTCCTACATAACATAACATACCGTACAGTGTCCCACAATTCATGCAGAACCATCTAAGATGCACCCATTCCTACATAACATACCGTAGTGTCCTAAAGTCCATGCAGAACCATCCGAGGTGCACCCATTCCTACATAACATACCGTACAGTGTCCCACAGTCCATGCAGAACCATCCGCGATGCACCCCTTCCTACATAACATACCGTACAGTGTCCTACAGTCCATGCAGAATCATCCCAGATGCACCCTTTCCTACATAACAAATACCATAAAGTGTCCTACAGTCCATGAAGAATCATCCGAGATTCACCCATTCCTACATAACATAACATATAGCATACAGTGTCCTACAGTCCATGCAGAACCATCCTAGTAGTGCCCATTTCTACATAACATAACATACTGTACAGTGTCCTAGAGTCCATGCAGAACCATCCGAGAGGCACCCATTCCTAGATAACATAACAAACCGTACAGTGTCCCACAGTCCATGCAGAACAATCCGTGATGCACCCATTCCTACATAACATAACATATCGTACAGTGTCCCACAGTCCACGCAGAACCATCCAAGATGCACCCATTCCTACATAACGTAACATACCGTACAGTGTCCCACAGTCCATGCAGAACCATCCGAGATGCACCCATTCGTACATAACATACCGTACAGTGTCCCACAGTTCATGCAGAACCATCCGAGATGCACCCATTCCTACATAACATACCGTACAGTGTCCCACAGTCCATGCAGAACCATACGAGAGGCAACTATTCCTACATAACATAACGTACAGTGTCCTACAGTCCGTACAGAACCATCCGAGATGCACCCATTCCTACATGACATAACATACCGTACAGTGCCCCACAGTCCATGCCGAACCATCCGAGATGCACCCATTCATACATAACATACCCTACAGTGTCCCACAGTCCATGCAGAGCCATCTAAGATGCACCCATTCCTACATAACATAACATTACATGCAGTGTCCTACAGTCCATGCAGAACCATATGAGACACACCCATTCCAACATAACATACCATACAGTACAGTATCCCACAGTCCATGCAGAACCATCCGAGACACACCCATTCCTACATGATATACCATACAGTGTCCCACAGTCCATGCAGAACCATCCGAGATGCACCCATTCCTACATAACATACCATACAGTGTCCCACAGTCCATGCAGAACCATACGAGAGGCAACTATTCCTACATAACATAACGTACAGTGTCCTACAGTCCGTACAGAACCATCCGAGATGCACCCATTCCTA
This sequence comes from Ambystoma mexicanum, assembly GCF_040938575.1. Classification (NCBI taxonomy): domain Eukaryota; kingdom Metazoa; phylum Chordata; class Amphibia; order Caudata; family Ambystomatidae; genus Ambystoma; species Ambystoma mexicanum. Next base: position 838,376,520 of record NC_090934.1, on the reverse strand, counting down.
CATGACATAACATACCGTACAGTGCCCCACAGTCCATGCCGAACCATCCGCGATGCACCCATTCATACATAACATACCCTACAGTGTCCCACAGTCCATGCCGAGCCATCTAAGATGCACCCATTCCTACATAACATAACATACCATACCATACAGTGTCCCACAGTCCATGCAGAACCATCTGCGATGCACCCATTCCTACATAACATAACATACCGTACGTACAGTGTCCTACAGTCCATGCAGAATCATCCCAGATGCACCCTTTCCTACTTAACATATACCATACAGTGTCCTACAGTCCATGAAGAATCATCCGAGATGCAACCATTCCTACATAGCATAACATATAGCATACAGTGTCCTACAGTCGTTGCAGAACCATCCTAGTAGTGCCCATTTCTACATAACATAACATACCGTGCAGTGTCCTAGAGTCCATGCAGAACCATCCGAGAGGCACCCATTCCTAGATAACATAACTTACCATACAGTGTCCCACAGTCCATGCAGAACAATCCGTGATGCACCCATTCCTACATAACATAACATACTGTACAGTGTCCCACAGTCCATGCAGAACTATCCACAATGCACCAATTCCTACATAACATAACATGCCATACAGTGTCCCACAGCCCATCCATAACCATCTGAGATGCACCCATTCCTTCATAACATAACATACAGTAGAGTGTCTGACAGTCCATGCAGAACCATCCGAGATGCACCCATTTCTACATAACATAACATACTGAAGTGTCCCACAGTCCATGCAGAACCATCCGAGATGCACCCATTCTTACATAACATAACATAACATACCGTACAGTGTCCTACAGTTCATGTAGAACCATCCGAGATGCACCCATTCTTACATAACATAATACAACATACAGTGTCCCACAGTCAATGCAGAACTATCCACGATGCACCCATTCCTACGTAACATAAGATACCATACAGTGTCCTACAGTACATGCAGAGCCATCTAAGATGCACCCATTCCTACATAACATAACATACCATACCATACAGCGTCCCACAGTCCATGCAGAACCATCTGCGATGCACCCATTCCTACATAACATAACATACCGTACGTACAGTGTCCCACAGTCCATGCAGAACCATCCGCGATGCACCCCTTCCTACATAACATACCGTACAGTGTCCTACAGTCCATGCAGAATCATCCCAGATGCACCCTTTCCTACATAACAAATACCATAAAGTGTCCTACAGTCCATGAAGAATCATCCGAGATTCACCCATTCCTACATAACATAACATATAGCATACAGTGTCCTACAGTCCATGCAGAACCATCCTAGTAGTGCCCATTTCTACATAACATAACATACTGTACAGTGTCCTAGAGTCCATGCAGAACCATCCGAGAGGCACCCATTCCTAGATAACATAACAAACCGTACAGTGTCCCACAGTCCATGCAGAACAATCCGTGATGCACCCATTCCTACATAACATAACATATCGTACAGTGTCCCACAGTCCACGCAGAACCATCCAAGATGCACCCATTCCTACATAACGTAACATACCGTACAGTGTCCCACAGTCCATGCAGAACCATCCGAGATGCACCCATTCGTACATAACATACCGTACAGTGTCCCACAGTTCATGCAGAACCATCCGAGATGCACCCATTCCTACATAACATACCGTACAGTGTCCCACAGTCCATGCAGAACCATACGAGAGGCAACTATTCCTACATAACATAACGTACAGTGTCCTACAGTCCGTACAGAACCATCCGAGATGCACCCATTCCTACAGGACATAACATACCGTACAGTGCCCCACAGTCCATGCCGAACCATCCGAGATGCACCCATTCATACATAACATACCCTACAGTGTCCCACAGTCCATGCAGAGCCATCTAAGATGCACCCATTCCTACATAACATAACATTACATGCAGTGTCCTACAGTCCATGCAGAACCATATGAGACACACCCATTCCAACATAACATACCATACAGTACAGTATCCCACAGTCCATGCAGAACCATCCGAGACACACCCATTCCTACATGATATACCATACAGTGTCCCACAGTCCATGCAGAACCATCCGAGATGCACCCATTCCTACATAACATACCATACAGTGTCCCACAGTCCATGCAGAACCATACGAGAGGCAACTATTCCTACATAACATAACGTACAGTGTCCTACAGTCCGTACAGAACCATCCGAGATGCACCCATTCCTACATGACATAACATACCGTACAGTGCCCCACAGTCCATGCCGAACCATCCGAGATGCACCCATTCATACATAACATACCCTACAGTGTCCCACAGTCCATGCAGAGCCATCTAAGATGCACCCATTCCTACATAACATAACATACCATACCATACAGTGTCCCACAGTCCATGCAGAACCATCTGCGATGCACCCATTCCTACATAACATAACATACCGTACGTACAGTGTCCTACAGTCCATGCAGAATCATCCCAGATGCACCCTTTCCTACTTAACATATACCATACAGTGTCCTACAGTCCATGAAGAATCATCCGAGATGCAACCATTCCTACATAGCATAACATATAGCATACAGTGTCCTACAGTCGTTGCAGAACCATCCTAGTAGTGCCCATTTCTACATAACATAACATACCGTGCAGTGTCCTAGAGTCCATGCAGAACCATCCGAGAGGCACCCATTCCTAGATAACATAACTTACCATACAGTGTCCCACAGTCCATGCAGAACAATCCGTGATGCACCCATTCCTACATAACATAACATACTGTACAGTGTCCCACAGTCCATGCAGAACTATCCACAATGCACCAATTCCTACATAACATAACATGCCATACAGTGTCCCACAGCCCATCCATAACCATCTGAGATGCACCTATTCCTTCATAACATAACATACAGTAGAGTGTCTGACAGTCCATGCAGAACCATCCGAGATGCACCCATTTCTACATAACATAACATACTGAAGTGTCCCACAGTCCATGCAGAACCATCCGAGATGCACCCATTCTAACATAACATAACATAACATACCGTACAGTGTCCTACAGTTCATGTAGAACCATCCGAGATGCACCCATTCTTACATAACATAATACAACATACAGTGTCCCACAGTCAATGCAGAACTATCCACGATGCACCCATTCCTACGTAACATAAGATACCATACAGTGTCCTACAGTACATGCAGAGCCATCTAAGATGCACCCATTCCTACATAACATAACATACCATACCATACAGTGTCCCACAGTCCATGCAGAACCATCTGCGATGCACCCATTCCTACATAACATAACATACCGTACGTACAGTGTCCCACAGTCCATGCAGAACCATCTGCGATGCACCCATTCCTACATAACATAACATATCGTACAGTGTCCCACAGTCCACGCAGAACCATCCAAGATGCACCCATTCCTACATAACGTAACATACCGTACAGTGTCCCACAGTCCATGCAGAACCATCCGAGATGCACCCATTCGTACATAACATACCGTACAGTGTCCCACAGTTCATGCAGAACCATCCGAGATGCACCCATTCCTACATAACATACCGTACAGTGTCCCACAGTCCATGCAGAACCATACGAGAGGCAACTATTCCTACATAACATAACGTACAGTGTCCTACAGTCCGTACAGAACCATCCGAGATGCACCCATTCCTACATGACATAACATACCGTACAGTGCCCCACAGTCCATGCCGAACCATCCGAGATGCACCCATTCATACATAACATACCCTACAGTGTCCCACAGTCCATGCAGAGCCATCTAAGATGCACCCATTCCTACATAACATAACATTACATGCAGTGTCCTACAGTCCATGCAGAACCATATGAGACACACCCATTCCAACATAACATACCATACAGTACAGTATCCCACAGTCCATGCAGAACCATCCGAGACACACCCATTCCTACATGATATACCATACAGTGTCCCACAGTCCATGCAGAACCATCCGAGATGCACCCATTCCTACATAACATACCATACAGTGTCCCACAGTCCATGCAGAACCATACGAGAGGCAACTATTCCTACATAACATAACGTACAGTGTCCTACAGTCCGTACAGAACCATCCGAGATGCACCCATTCCTACATGACATAACATACCGTACAGTGCCCCACAGTCCATGCCGAACCATCCGAGATGCACCCATTCATACATAACATACCCTACAGTGTCCCACAGTCCATGCAGAGCCATCTAAGATGCACCCATTCCTACATAACATAACATACCATACCATACAGTGTCCCACAGTCCATGCAGAACCATCTGCGATGCACCCATTCCTACATAACATAACATACCGTACGTACAGTGTCCTACAGTCCATGCAGAATCATCCCAGATGCACCCTTTCCTACTTAACATATACCATACAGTGTCCTACAGTCCATGAAGAATCATCCGAGATGCAACCATTCCTACATAGCATAACATATAGCATACAGTGTCCTACAGTCGTTGCAGAACCATCCTAGTAGTGCCCATTTCTACATAACATAACATACCGTGCAGTGTCCTAGAGTCCATGCAGAACCATCCGAGAGGCACCCATTCCTAGATAACATAACTTACCATACAGTGTCCCACAGTCCATGCAGAACAATCCGTGATGCACCCATTCCTACATAACATAACATACTGTACAGTGTCCCACAGTCCATGCAGAACTATCCACAATGCACCAATTCCTACATAACATAACATGCCATACAGTGTCCCACAGCCCATCCATAACCATCTGAGATGCACCCATTCCTTCATAACATAACATACAGTAGAGTGTCTGACAGTCCATGCAGAACCATCCGAGATGCACCCATTTCTACATAACATAACATACTGAAGTGTCCCACAGTCCATGCAGAACCATCCGAGATGCACCCATTCTTACATAACATAACATAACATACCGTACAGTGTCCTACAGTTCATGTAGAACCATCCGAGATGCACCCATTCTTACATAACATAATACAACATACAGTGTCCCACAGTCAATGCAGAACTATCCACGATGCACCCATTCCTACGTAACATAAGATACCATACAGTGTCCTACAGTACATGCAGAGCCATCTAAGATGCACCCATTCCTACATAACATAACATACCATACCATACAGTGTCCCACAGTCCATGCAGAACCATCTGCGATGCACCCATTCCTACATAACATAACATACCGTACGTACAGTGTCCCACAGTCCATGCAGAACCATCCGCGATGCACCCCTTCCTACATAACATACCGTACAGTGTCCTACAGTCCATGCAGAATCATCCCAGATGCACCCTTTCCTACATAACAAATACCATAAAGTGTCCTACAGTCCATGAAGAATCATCCGAGATTCACCCATTCCTACATAACATAACATATAGCATACAGTGTCCTACAGTCCATGCAGAACCATCCTAGTAGTGCCCATTTCTACATAACATAACATACTGTACAGTGTCCTAGAGTCCATGCAGAACCATCCGAGAGGCACCCATTCCTAGATAACATAACAAACCGTACAGTGTCCCACAGTCCATGCAGAACAATCCGTGATGCACCCATTCCTACATAACATAACATATCGTACAGTGTCCCACAGTCCACGCAGAACCATCCAAGATGCACCCATTCCTACATAACGTAACATACCGTACAGTGTCCCACAGTCCATGCAGAACCATCCGAGATGCACCCATTCGTACATAACATACCGTACAGTGTCCCACAGTTCATGCAGAACCATCCGAGATGCACCCATTCCTACATAACATACCGTACAGTGTCCCACAGTCCATGCAGAACCATACGAGAGGCAACTATTCCTACATAACATAACGTACAGTGTCCTACAGTCCGTACAGAACCATCCGAGATGCACCCATTCCTACATGACATAACATACCGTACAGTGCCCCACAGTCCATGCCGAACCATCCGAGATGCACCCATTCATACATAACATACCCTACAGTGTCCCACAGTCCATGCAGAGCCATCTAAGATGCACCCATTCCTACATAACATAACATTACATGCAGTGTCCTACAGTCCATGCAGAACCATATGAGACACACCCATTCCAACATAACATACCATACAGTACAGTATCCCACAGTCCATGCAGAACCATCCGAGACACACCCATTCCTACATGATATACCATACAGTGTCCCACAGTCCATGCAGAACCATCCGAGATGCACCCATTCCTACATAACATACCATACAGTGTCCCACAGTCCATGCAGAACCATACGAGAGGCAACTATTCCTACATAACATAACGTACAGTGTCCTACAGTCCGTACAGAACCATCCGAGATGCACCCATTCCTACATGACATAACATACCGTACAGTGCCCCACAGTCCATGCCGAACCATCCGAGATGCACCCATTCATACATAACATACCCTACAGTGTCCCACAGTCCATGCAGAGCCATCTAAGATGCACCCATTCCTACATAACATAACATACCATACCATACAGTGTCCCACAGTCCATGCAGAACCATCTGCGATGCACCCATTCCTACATAACATAACATACCGTACGTACAGTGTCCTACAGTCCATGCAGAATCATCCCAGATGCACCCTTTCCTACTTAACATATACCATACAGTGTCCTACAGTCCATGAAGAATCATCCGAGATGCAACCATTCCTACATAGCATAACATATAGCATACAGTGTCCTACAGTCGTTGCAGAACCATCCTAGTAGTGCCCATTTCTACATAACATAACATACCGTGCAGTGTCCTAGAGTCCATGCAGAACCATCCGAGAGGCACCCATTCCTAGATAACATAACTTACCATACAGTGTCCCACAGTCCATGCAGAACAATCCGTGATGCACCCATTCCTACATAACATAACATACTGTACAGTGTCCCACAGTCCATGCAGAACTATCCACAATGCACCAATTCCTACATAACATAACATGCCATACAGTGTCCCACAGCCCATCCATAACCATCTGAGATGCACCCATTCCTTCATAACATAACATACAGTAGAGTGTCTGACAGTCCATGCAGAACCATCCGAGATGCACCCATTTCTACATAACATAACATACTGAAGTGTCCCACAGTCCATGCAGAACCATCCGAGATGCACCCATTCTTACATAACATAACATAACATACCGTACAGTGTCCTACAGTTCATGTAGAACCATCCGAGATGCACCCATTCTTACATAACATAATACAACATACAGTGTCCCACAGTCAATGCAGAACTATCCACGATGCACCCATTCCTACGTAACATAAGATACCATACAGTGTCCTACAGTACATGCAGAATCATCCCAGATGCACCCTTTCATACATAACATAACATATACCATACAGTGTCGTACAGTCCATGAAGAATCATCAGAGATGCACCCATTCCTACATGACATAACATATACCATACAGTGTCCTACAGTCCATGCAGAACCATCCTAGTAGTGCCCATTTCTACATCATATAACATACCATACAGTGTCCCACAGTCCACGCAGAACCATCCGAGATGCACCCATTCCTACAAAACGTAACATACAGTACAGTGCCCCACAGTCCATGCAGAACCATCCAAGATGCACCCATTCCTACATAACATAACATACCGTACAGTGTCCCACAGTCCATGCAGAACCATCCAAGATGCACCCATTCCTACATAACATAACATACCGTACAGTGTCCCACAGTCCATGCAGAACCATCCAAGATGCACCCATTCCTACATAACATAAAATACCGTACAGTGTCCCACAGTCCATGCAGAACCATCCAAGATGCACCCATTCCTACATAACATAACATACTGTACAGTGTCCCACAGTCCATGCAGAACCATCCGAGATGCACCCATTCCTACATAACATAACATACCGTACAGTGTCCCACAATTCATGCAGAACCATCCGAGATGCACCCATTCCTACATAGCATACTGTACAATGTCCCACAGTCCATGCAGAACTATCCACAATGCACCAATTCCTACATAACATAACATGCCATACAGTGTCCCACAGCCCATCCATAACCATCTGAGATGCACCCATTCCTTCATAACATAACATACAGTAGAGTGTCTGACAGTCCATGCAGAACCATCCGAGATGCACCCATTTCTACATAACATAACATACTGAAGTGTCCCACAGTCCATGCAGAACCATCCGAGATGCACCCATTCTTACATAACATAACATAACATACCGTACAGTGTCCTACAGTTCATGTAGAACCATCCGAGATGCACCCATTCTTACATAACATAATACAACGTACAGTGTCCCACAGTCAATGCAGAACTATCCACGATGCACCCATTCCTACGTAACATAAGATACCATACAGTGTCCTACAGTACATGCAGAATCATCTCAGATGCACCCTTTCATACATAACATAACATATACCATACAGTGTCGTACAGTCCATGAAGAATCATCTGAGATGCACCCATTCCTACATGACATAACATATACCATACAGTGTCCTACAGTCCATGTAGAACCATCCTAGTAGTGCCCATTTCTACATAATATAACATACCATACAGTGTCCCACAGTCCACGCAGAACCATCCGAGATGCACCCATTCCTACAAAACGTAACATACAGTAGTGTCCCACAGTCCATGCAGAACCATCCAAGATGCACCCATTCCTACATAACATAACATACCGTACAGTGTCCCACAGTCCATGCAGAACCATCCAAGATGCACCATTCCTACATAACATAACATACCGTACAGTGTCCCACAGTCCATGTAGAACCATCCAAGATGCACCCATTCCTACATAACATAACATACCGTACAGTGTCCCACAGTCCATGCAGAACCATCCAAGATGCACCCATTCCTACATAACATAACAAACAGTACAGTGTCCCACAGTCTGTGCAGAACCATCCAAGATGCACCCATTCCTACATAACATAACATACTGTACAGTGTCCCACAGTCCATGCAGAACCATCCGAGATGCACCCATTCCTACATAACATAACATACCGTACAGTGTCCCACAATTCATGCAGAACCATCCGAGATGCACCCATTCCTACATAACATAACATACTGTACAGTGTCCCACAGTCCATGCAGAACTATCCACAATGCACCAATTCCTACATAACATAACATGCCATACAGTGTCCCACAGCCCATCCATAACCATCTGAGATGCACCCATTCCTTCATAACATAACATACAGTAGAGTGTCTGACAGTCCATACAGAACCATCCGAGATGCACCCATTTCTACATAACAAAACATGCTGAAGTGTCCCACAGTCCATGCAGAACCATCCGAGATGCACCCATTCTTACATAACATAACATACCGTACAGTGTCCTACAGTTCATGCAGAACCATCCGAGATGCACCCACTCCTACATAACATAACATACCATATAGTGTCCCACAGTCCATGCAGAACCATCCGAGAATCACCCATTCCTACATAACATAACATACCATACAGTGTTGCACAGTCCATGCAGAACCATCCGAGATGCACCCATTCCTACATAACATAACATACCGTACAGTGTCCCATGCAGAACCATCCGAGATGCACCCATTCCTACATAACATAACATGCCGTACAGTGTCCCAAAGCCCACCCATAACCATCTGAGATGCACCCATTCCTTCACAACATACCGCAGAGTATCCGACAGTCCATGCAGAACCATCCGAGATGCACCCATTTCTACATAACATACCGTAGTGTCCCACAGTCCTTGCAGAACCATCCGAGATGCACCCATTTTTACATAACATAACATAACATACCGTACACTGTCCTACAGTTCATGCAGAAGCATCCGAGATGCACCCATTCCTACATAACATACCGTACAGTGTCCCACAGTCCATTCAGAACCATCCGAGAATCACCCATTCCTACATAACATAACATACCGTATAGTGTCCCACAGTCCATGCAGAACCATCCCAGATGCACCCATTCCTACATAGCATAACATAACATACCGTACAGTGTCCTACAGTCCATGCATAACCATACGAGATGCACCCATTCCTAAATAACATAACATACTGTACAGTGTCCCACAGTCTATGCAGAACCATTCGAGATGCATCCATTCCTACATAACATAACATACAGTACAGTGTCCCACAGTCCAGGAAGAACCAATCCAGATGCACCCATTCCTAAATAACATAACATAACATACTGTACAGTGTCCTACAGTCCATGCAGAACCATACAAGAGCACCAATTTCTACATAACATATAATGCCGTACAGTGTCCCACAGTCCCTGCAGAACCATACGAGAGGCACCCGTTCCTACATAACATAACATACCGTACAGTGTACCACAGTCCGTGCAGAACCATCAGAGAGGCACCCATTCCTACATAACATAACATAACATACCGTACAGTGTCCCACAGTCGTGCAGAACCATCTGAGATGCACCCATTCCTACATAAAATAACATACCGTACAATGTCCCACACTCCAAGCAGAACCTACCGAGATTCACCTATTCCTATTTAACATACCATACAGTGTCCTACAGTCCATTCAGAACCATCCGAGATGCACCCATTCATACATAACATAACATACCATACAGTGTCCCACAGACCATGCAGAGCCATCTAAGATGCACCCATTCCTACATAACATAACATACCGTAGTGTCCTAAAGTCCATGCAGAACCATCCGAGGTGCACCCATTCCTACATAACATAACATACCGTACAGTGTCCCACAGTCCATGCAGAACCATCCGCCATGCACCCATTCCTACATAACATACCGTACAGTGTCCTACAGTCCATGCAGAATCATCCCAGATGCACCCTTTCCTACATAACATATACCATAAAGTGTCCTACAGTCCATGAAGAATCATCCGAGATTCACCCATTCCTACATAACATAACATATACCATACAGTGTCCTACAGTCCATGCAGAACCATCCTAGTAGTGCCCATTTCTACATAACATAACATACTGTACAGTGTCCTAGAGTCCATGCAGAACCATCCGAGAGGCACCCATTCCTAGATAACATAACAAACCGTAGTGTCCCACAGTCCATGCAGAACAATCCGCGATGCACCCATTCCTACATAACTTAAAATATCGTACAGTGTCCCACAGTCCACGCAGAACCATCCGAGATGCACCCATTCCTACAAAACGTAACATACCGTACAGTGTCCCAGAGTCCATGCAGAACCATCCGAGATGCATCCATTCCTACATAACATAACATACCGTACAGTGTCCCACAGTCCATGCAGAACCATTCGAGATGCACCCATTCCCACATAACATAACATACAGTAAAGTGTCCCAGAGTCCATGCAGAGCAATCCGCGATGCACCCATTCCTACATAACATAACATATCGTACAGTGTCCCACAGTCCACGCAGAACCATCCGAGATGCACCCATTCCTACATTACATAACATACCGTACAGTGTCCCACAGTCCATGCAGAGCCATCTAAGATGCACCCATTCCTACATAACATAATATACCGTAGTGTCCTAAAGTCCATGCAGAACCATCCGAGGCGCACCCATTCCTAAATAACATAATATACCGCACAGTGTCCCACAGTCCATGCAGAACCATCCGCGATGCACCCCTTCCTACATAACATACCGTACAGTGTCCTACAGTCCATGCAGAATCATCCCAGATGCACCCTTTCCTACATAACATATACCATAAAGTGTCCTACAGTCCATGAAGAATCATCCGAGATTCACCCATTCCTACATAACATAACATATAGCATACAGTGTCCTACAGTCCATGCAGAACCATCCTAGTAGTGCCCATTTCTACATAACATAACATACTGTACAGTGTCCTAGAGTCCATGCAGAACCATCCGAGAGGCACCCATTCCTAGATAACATAACAAACCGTACAGTGTCCCACAGTCCATGCAGAACAATCCGTGATGCACCCATTCCTATATAACATAACATATCGTACAGTGTCCCACAGCCCACGCAGAACCATCTGAGATGCACCCATTCCTACATAACGTAACATACCGTAGTGTCCCACAGTCCATGCAGAACCATCCGAGATGCACCCATTCGTACATAACATACCGTACAGTGTCCCACAGTCCATGCAGAACCATCCGAGATGCACCCATTCCTACATAACATAACTTAACATACCATGCAGTGTCCTACAGTCCATGCAGAACCATATGAGACACACCCATTCCCACATAACATACCATACAGTACAGTATCCCACAGTCCATGCAGAACCATCCGAGACACACCCATTCCTACATGATATACCATACAGTGTCCCACAGTCCATGCAGAACCATCCGAGATGCACCCATTCCTACATAACATACCGTACAGTGTCCCGCAGTCCATGCAGAACCATACGAGAGGCAACTATTCCTACATAACATAACGTACAGTGTCCTACAGTCCGTACAGAACCATCCGAGATGCACCCATTCCTACATGACATAACATACAGTACAGTGTCCCACAGTCCATGCCGAACCTTCCGAGATGCACCCATTCATACATAACATACCCTACAGTGTCCCACAGTCCATGCAGAGCCATCTAAAATGCACCCATTCCTACATAACATAACATAAGGTAGTGTCCTAAAGTCCATGCACAACCATCCAAGGTGCACCCATTCCTACATAACATAACATACCATACAGTGTCCCACAGTCCATGCAGAACCATCTGCAATGCACCCATTCCTACATAACATACCATACGTACAGTGTCCTACAGTCCATGCAGAATCATCCCAGATGCACCCTTTCCTACTTAACATATACCATACAGTGTCCTACAGTCCATGAAGAATCATTCGAGATGCAACCATTCCTACATAGCATAACATATAGCATACAGTGTCCTACAGTCCATGCAGAACCATCCTGGTAGTGCCCATTTCTACATAACATAACATACCGTGCAGCGTCCTAGAGTCCATGCAGAACCATCCGAGATGCACCCATTCCTACATAACATAACATAACATACCATGCAGTGTCCTACAGTCCATGCAGAACCATATGAGACACACCCATTCCCACATAACATAACATACAGTACAGTGTCCCACAGTCCATGCAGAACAATCCGCGATGCACCCATTCCTACATAACATAACATATCGTACAGTGTCCCACAGTCCACGCAGAACCATCCCAGATGCACCCATTCCTACATTACGTAACATACCGTACAGTGTCCCACAGTCCATGCAGAGCCATCTAAGATGCACCCATTCCTACATAACATAATATACCTTAGTGTCCTAAAGTCCATGCAGAACCATCCGAGGTGCACCCATTCCTACATAACATAACATACCGCACAGTGTCCCACAGTCCATGCAGAACCATCCGCGATGCACCCCTTCCTACATAACATATACCATAAAGTGTCCTACAGTCCATGAAGAATCATCCGAGATTCACCCATTCCTACATAACATAACATATAGCATACAGTGTCCTACAGTCCATGCAGAACCATCCTAGTAGTGCCCATTTCTACATAACATAACATACTGTACAGTGTCCTAGAGTCCATGCAGAACCATCCGAGAGGCACCCATTCCTAGATAACATAACAAACCGTACAGTGTCCCACAGTCCATGCAGAACAATCCGTGATGCACCCATTCCAACATAACATAACATACCGTACAGTGCCCCACACTCCATGTAGAACCATCCGAGATGCACCCATTCCTACATAACATAACACAACGTACAGTGTCCCACAGTCAATGCAGAACTATCCACGATGCACCCATTTCTACGTAACATAAGATACCATACAGTGTCCTACAGTACATGCAGAATCATCCCAGATGCACCCTTTCATACATAACATAACATATACCATACAGTGTTGTACAGTCCATGAAGAATCATCCGAGTTGCACCCATTCCTACATGACATAACATATACCATACAGTGTCCTACAGTCCATGCAGAACCATCCTAGTAGTGCCCATTTCTACATAACATAATATACCATACAGTGTCCCACAGTCCATGCAGAACCACCCGAGATGCACCCATTCCTACATAACACACCGTACAGTGTCCTAGAGTCCATGCAGAACCATCGGAGATGCACCCATTCCTACATAACATAACATACCGTACAGTGTCCCACAGTCCATGCAGAACCATCCGAGATGCACCCATTCCTACATAACATACCGTAGAGTGTCTTCCAGGGCGTGCAGAACCATCCGAGATGCACTCATTCCTACGTAATATAAAATACTGTACAGTGTCCTACAGTCCATGCAGAACCATCCGAGATGCACCCATTCCTACATAACATCAGTCCATGCAGAACCATCCCAGATGCTCCCATTCCTGCTGAAACATACCATACAGTATCCCATAGTCCATGCAGAATCATCCGAGGTGCACCCATCCCTACATAATATAACATACCGTACAGCGTCCTACAGTTCATGCAGAACCATCCTCAATGCACCAATTCCTACATAACATAACATACCGTACAGTGTCCTACAGTCCATACAGTACCACCCGAGATGCACCCATTCCTTGATAACATAACATACTGTATAGTGTCCGACAGTCCATGCAGAAGCATCCGAGATACATCCATTCCTACATAACATAACATACCATACAGTGTCCTATAGTCCATGCAGAACCATCCCAGATTCACCCATTCCTGCTGAAATATACCATACAGTATCCCATAGTCCATGCAGAATCATCCGATATGCACCCATTCCTACATAACATACTGAACAGTGTCCTACAGTCCATGCAGAACTATCCACGATGCACCAATTCCTACATAACATAACATACAGTACAGTGTCCCACAGTACATGCAGAACCACCCAAGATGCACTCATCCCTACATAGCATAACATACACTACAGTGTCCCACAGTCCATGCAGAACCATCGAAGATGCACCCATTCCTACATAGCATAACATACCGTACAGTGTCCCACAGTCCATGCAGAACCATCCAAGATGCACCCATTCCTACATAGCATAACATACAGTACAATGTCCCACAGTCCACGCAGAACCATCCAAGATGCACCCATTCCTACATAACATAACATACCGTACAGTGTCCCACAGTCCATGCAGAACCATCCAAGATGCACCCATTCCTACATTACATAACATACCGTACAGTGTCCCACGGTCCATGCAGAATTATCCAAGATGCACCCATTCCTACATAACATAACATACAGTGTCCCACAGTCCATGCAGAACCATCCGAGAATCACCAATTCCTACAATACATAACATACCGTACAGTGTCCCACAGTCCATGCAGAACCATCCAAGATGCACCTATTCCTACATAACATAACACCCCGTACAGTGTCCCACAGACCATGCAGAACCATCCAAGATGCACCCATCCCTACATAACATAACACACCGTACAGTGTCCCACAGTCCATGCAGAACCATCCAAGATGCACCCATTCCTACATAGCATAACAACCGCACAGTGTCCCACAGTCCACGCAGAACCATCCAAGATGCACCCATTCCTACATAGCATAACAACCGTCCAGTGTCCCACAGTCCATGCAGAACCATCCAAGATGCACCCATTCCTACATAACATAACACACCGTACAGTGTCCCACAGTCCATGCATAACCATCCAAGATGCACCCATTCCTACATAACATAACACACCGTACAGTGTCCCACAGTCCATGCAGAACCATCCAAGATGCACCCATTCCTACATAGCATAACATACCGTACAGTGTCCCACAGTCCATGCAGAACCATCCAAGATGCACCCATTCCTACATAGCATAACATACCGTACAGTGTCCCACAGTCCATGCAGACCCATCCAAGATGCACCCATTCCTACATAGCATAACATACAGTACAGTGTCCCACAGTCCATGCAGAACCATCCAAGATGCACCCATTCCTACATAGCATAACATACAGTACAGTGTCCCACAGTCCATGCAGAACCATCCAAGATGCAACCATTCCTACATAGCATAACATACAGTACATTGTCCCACAGTCCATGCAGAACCATCCAAGATGCACCCATTCCTACATAGCATAACATACAGTACAGTGTCCCACAGTCCATGCAGAACCATCCAAGATGCACCCATTCCTACATAACATAACATACCGTACAGTGTCCCAGAGTCCATGCAGAACCATCCAAGATGCACCCATTCCCACATTGCATAACATACCGTACAGTGTCCCACAGTCCATGCAGAACCATCCAAGATGCACCCATTCCTACATTGCATAACATACCGTACAGTGTCCCACAGTCCATGCAGAACCATCCAAGATGCACCCATTCCTACATAGCATAACATACCGTAAAGTGTCCCACAGTCCATGCAGAACCATCCAAGATGCACCCATTCCTACATAGCATAATATACCGTACAGTGTCCCACAGTCCATGCAGAACCATCCAAGATGTACCCATTCCTACATAGCATAACATACAGTACAGTGTCCCACAGTCCATGCAGAACCATCCAAGATGCACCCATTCCTACATAGCATAACATACAGTACAGTGTCCCACAGTCCATGCAGAACCATCCAAGATGCACCCATTCCTACATAGCATAACATACCGTACAGTGTCCCACAGTCCATGCAGAACCATCCAAGATGCACCCATTCCTACATAGCATAACATACCGTAGAGTGTCCCACAGTCCATGCAGAACCATCCAAGATGCACCCATTCCTACATAGCATAACATACAGTACAGTGTCCCACAGTCCATGCAGACCCATCCAAGATGCACCCATTCCTACATAGCATAACATACAGTACAGTGTCCCACAGTCCATGCAGAACCATCCAAGATGCACCCATTCCTACATAACATAAAATACAGTACAGTGTCCCACAGTCCATGCAGAACCATCCAAGATTCACCCATTCCTACATTACATAACATACCGTACAGTGTCGCACAGTCCATACAGAACCATCCAAGATGCACCCATTCCTACATAACATAGCACACCGTACAGTGTCCCACAGTCCATGCAGAACCATCCAAGATGCACCCATTCCTACATAACATAAAATACCGTACAGTGTCCCACAGTCCATGCAGAACCATCCAAGATGCACCCATTCCTACATAACATACAGTACAGTGTCCCACAGTCCATGCAGAACCATCCAAGATGCACCCATTCCTACATAACATAACATACAGTACAGTGTCCCACAGTCCATGCAGAACCATCCAAGATGCACCCATTCCTACATAACATACAGTACAGTGTCCCACAGTCCATGCAGAACCATCCAAGATGCACCAATTCCTACATAACATAACATACAGTACAGTGTCCCACGGTCCATGCAGAACCATCCAAGATGCACCCATTCCTACAAAACATACAGTACATTGTCCCACAGTCCATGCAGAACCATCCAAGATGCGCCCATTCCTACATAACATAACATACAGTACATTGTCCCACAGTCCATGCAGAACCATCCAAGATGCGCCCATTCCTACATAACATAACATACAGTACAGTGTCCCACAGTCCATGCAGAACCATCCAAGATGCACCCATTCCTACATAACATAACATACCGTACAGTGTCCCACAGTCCATGCAGAACCATCCAAGATGCACCCATTCCTACATAACATAACATACCGTACAGTGTCCCACAGTCCATGCAGAACCATCCAAGATCCACCCATTCCTACATAACATAACATACCGTACAGTGTCCCACAGTCCATGCAGAACCATCCAAGATGCACCCATTCCTACATAACATACCGTACAGTGTCCCACAGTCCGTGCAGAACCATCCAAGATGCACCCATTCCTACATAACATAACAAACAGTACAGTGTCCCACAGTCTGTGCAGAACCATCCAAGATGCACCCATTCCTACATAACATAACATACTGTACAGTGTCCCACAGTCCATGCAGAACCATCCGAGATGCACCCATTCCTACATAACATAACATACCGTACAGTGTCCCACAATTCATGCAGAACCATCTAAGATGCACCCATTCCTACATAACATACCGTAGTGTCCTAAAGTCCATGCAGAACCATCCGAGGTGCACCCATTCCTACATAACATACCGTACAGTGTCCCACAGTCCATGCAGAACCATCCGCGATGCACCCCTTCCTACATAACATACCGTACAGTGTCCTACAGTCCATGCAGAATCATCCCAGATGCACCCTTTCCTACATAACAAATACCATAAAGTGTCCTACAGTCCATGAAGAATCATCCGAGATTCACCCATTCCTACATAACATAACATATAGCATACAGTGTCCTACAGTCCATGCAGAACCATCCTAGTAGTGCCCATTTCTACATAACATAACATACTGTACAGTGTCCTAGAGTCCATGCAGAACCATCCGAGAGGCACCCATTCCTAGATAACATAACAAACCGTACAGTGTCCCACAGTCCATGCAGAACAATCCGTGATGCACCCATTCCTACATAACATAACATATCGTACAGTGTCCCACAGTCCACGCAGAACCATCCAAGATGCACCCATTCCTACATAACGTAACATACCGTACAGTGTCCCACAGTCCATGCAGAACCATCCGAGATGCACCCATTCGTACATAACATACCGTACAGTGTCCCACAGTTCATGCAGAACCATCCGAGATGCACCCATTCCTACATAACATACCGTACAGTGTCCCACAGTCCATGCAGAACCATACGAGAGGCAACTATTCCTACATAACATAACGTACAGTGTCCTACAGTCCGTACAGAACCATCCGAGATGCACCCATTCCTACATGACATAACATACCGTACAGTGCCCCACAGTCCATGCCGAACCATCCGAGATGCACCCATTCATACATAACATACCCTACAGTGTCCCACAGTCCATGCAGAGCCATCTAAGATGCACCCATTCCTACATAACATAACATTACATGCAGTGTCCTACAGTCCATGCAGAACCATATGAGACACACCCATTCCAACATAACATACCATACAGTACAGTATCCCACAGTCCATGCAGAACCATCCGAGACACACCCATTCCTACATGATATACCATACAGTGTCCCACAGTCCATGCAGAACCATCCGAGATGCACCCATTCCTACATAACATACCATACAGTGTCCCACAGTCCATGCAGAACCATACGAGAGGCAACTATTCCTACATAACATAACGTACAGTGTCCTACAGTCCGTACAGAACCATCCGAGATGCACCCATTCCTACATGACATAACATACCGTACAGTGCCCCACAGTCCATGCCGAACCATCCGAGATGCACCCATTCATACATAACATACCCTACAGTGTCCCACAGTCCATGCCGAGCCATCTAAGATGCACCCATTCCTACATAACATAACATACCATACCATACAGTGTCCCACAGTCCATGCAGAACCATCTGCGATGCACCCATTCCTACATAACATAACATACCGTACGTACAGTGTCCTACAGTCCATGCAGAATCATCCCAGATGCACCCTTTCCTACTTAACATATACCATACAGTGTCCTACAGTCCATGAAGAATCATCCGAGATGCAACCATTCCTACATAGCATAACATATAGCATACAGTGTCCTACAGTCGTTGCAGAACCATCCTAGTAGTGCCCATTTCTACATAACATAACATACCGTGCAGTGTCCTAGAGTCCATGCAGAACCATCCGAGAGGCACCCATTCCTAGATAACATAACTTACCATACAGTGTCCCCCAGTCCATGCAGAACAATCCGTGATGCACCCATTCCTACATAACATAACATACTGTACAGTGTCCCACAGTCCATGCAGAACTATCCACAATGCACCAATTCCTACATAACATAACATGCCATACAGTGTCCCACAGCCCATCCATAACCATCTGAGATGCACCCATTCCTTCATAACATAACATACAGTAGAGTGTCTGACAGTCCATGCAGAACCATCCGAGATGCACCCATTTCTACATAACATAACATACTGAAGTGTCCCACAGTCCATGCAGAACCATCCGAGATGCACCCATTCTTACATAACATAACATAACATACCGTACAGTGTCCTACAGTTCATGTAGAACCATCCGAGATGCACCCATTCTTACATAACATAATACAACATACAGTGTCCCACAGTCAATGCAGAACTATCCACGATGCACCCATTCCTACGTAACATAAGATACCATACAGTGTCCTACAGTACATGCAGAGCCATCTAAGATGCACCCATTCCTACATAACATAACATACCATACCATACAGTGTCCCACAGTCCATGCAGAACCATCTGCGATGCACCCATTCCTACATAACATGACATACCGTACGTACAGTGTCCCACAGTCCATGCAGAACCATCCGCGATGCACCCCTTCCTACATAACATACCGTACAGTGTCCTACAGTCCATGCAGAATCATCCCAGATGCACCCTTTCCTACATAACAAATACCATAAAGTGTCCTACAGTCCATGAAGAATCATCCGAGATTCACCCATTCCTACATAACATAACATATAGCATACAGTGTCCTACAGTCCATGCAGAACCATCCTAGTAGTGCCCATTTCTACATAACATAACATACTGTACAGTGTCCTAGAGTCCATGCAGAACCATCCGAGAGGCACCCATTCCTAGATAACATAACAAACCGTACAGTGTCCCACAGTCCATGCAGAACAATCCGTGATGCACCCATTCCTACATAACATAACATATCGTACAGTGTCCCACAGTCCACGCAGAACCATCCAAGATGCACCCATTCCTACATAACGTAACATACCGTACAGTGTCCCACAGTCCATGCAGAACCATCCGAGATGCACCCATTCGTACATAACATACCGTACAGTGTCCCACAGTTCATGCAGAACCATCCGAGATGCACCCATTCCTACATAACATACCGTACAGTGTCCCACAGTCCATGCAGAACCATACGAGAGGCAACTATTCCTACATAACATAACGTACAGTGTCCTACAGTCCGTACAGAACCATCCGAGATGCACCCATTCCTACAGGACATAACATACCGTACAGTGCCCCACAGTCCATGCCGAACCATCCGAGATGCACCCATTCATACATACCATACCCTACAGTGTCCCACAGTCCATGCAGAGCCATCTAAGATGCACCCATTCCTACATAACATAACATTACATGCAGTGTCCTACAGTCCATGCAGAACCATATGAGACACACCCATTCCAACATAACATACCATACAGTACAGTATCCCACAGTCCATGCAGAACCATCCGAGACACACCCATTCCTACATGATATACCATACAGTGTCCCACAGTCCATGCAGAACCATCCGAGATGCACCCATTCCTACATAACATACCATACAGTGTCCCACAGTCCATGCAGAACCATACGAGAGGCAACTATTCCTACATAACATAACGTACAGTGTCCTACAGTCCGTACAGAACCATCCGAGATGCACCCATTCCTACATGACATAACATACCGTACAGTGCCCCACAGTCCATGCCGAACCATCCGAGATGCACCCATTCATACATAACATACCCTACAGTGTCCCACAGTCCATGCAGAGCCATCTAAGATGCACCCATTCCTACATAACATAACATACCATACCATACAGTGTCCCACAGTCCATGCAGAACCATCTGCGATGCACCCATTCCTACATAACATAACATACCGTACGTACAGTGTCCTACAGTCCATGCAGAATCATCCCAGATGCACCCTTTCCTACTTAACATATACCATACAGTGTCCTACAGTCCATGAAGAATCATCCGAGATGCAACCATTCCTACATAGCATAACATATAGCATACAGTGTCCTACAGTCGTTGCAGAACCATCCTAGTAGTGCCCATTTCTACATAACATAACATACCGTGCAGTGTCCTAGAGTCCATGCAGAACCATCCGAGAGGCACCCATTCCTAGATAACATAACTTACCATACAGTGTCCCACAGTCCATGCAGAACAATCCGTGATGCACCCATTCCTACATAACATAACATACTGTACAGTGTCCCACAGTCCATGCAGAACTATCCACAATGCACCAATTCCTACATAACATAACATGCCATACAGTGTCCCACAGCCCATCCATAACCATCTGAGATGCACCTATTCCTTCATAACATAACATACAGTAGAGTGTCTGACAGTCCATGCAGAACCATCCGAGATGCACCCATTTCTACATAACATAACATACTGAAGTGTCCCACAGTCCATGCAGAACCATCCGAGATGCACCCATTCTTACATAACATAACATAACATACCGTACAGTGTCCTACAGTTCATGTAGAACCATCCGAGATGCACCCATTCTTACATAACATAATACAACATACAGTGTCCCACAGTCAATGCAGAACTATCCACGATGCACCCATTCCTACGTAACATAAGATACCATACAGTGTCCTACAGTACATGCAGAGCCATCTAAGATGCACCCATTCCTACATAACATACCATACCATACCATACAGTGTCCCACAGTCCATGCAGAACCATCTGCGATGCACCCATTCCTACATAACATAACATACCGTACGTACAGTGTCCCACAGTCCATGCAGAACCATCTGCGATGCACCCATTCCTACATAACATAACATATCGTACAGTGTCCCACAGTCCACGCAGAACCATCCAAGATGCACCCATTCCTACATAACGTAACATACCGTACAGTGTCCCACAGTCCATGCAGAACCATCCGAGATGCACCCATTCGTACATAACATACCGTACAGTGTCCCACAGTTCATGCAGAACCATCCGAGATGCACCCATTCCTACATAACATACCGTACAGTGTCCCACAGTCCATGCAGAACCATACGAGAGGCAACTATTCCTACATAACATAACGTACAGTGTCCTACAGTCCGTACAGAACCATCCGAGATGCACCCATTCCTACATGACATAACATACCGTACAGTGCCCCACAGTCCATGCCGAACCATCCGAGATGCACCCATTCATACATAACATACCCTACAGTGTCCCACAGTCCATGCAGAGCCATCTAAGATGCACCCATTCCTACATAACATAACATTACATGCAGTGTCCTACAGTCCATGCAGAACCATATGAGACACACCCATTCCAACATAACATACCATACAGTACAGTATCCCACAGTCCATGCAGAACCATCCGAGACACACCCATTCCTACATGATATACCATACAGTGTCCCACAGTCCATGCAGAACCATCCGAGATGCACCCATTCCTACATAACATACCATACAGTGTCCCACAGTCCATGCAGAACCATACGAGAGGCAACTATTCCTACATAACATAACGTACAGTGTCCTACAGTCCGTACAGAACCATCCGAGATGCACCCATTCCTACATGACATAACATACCGTACAGTGCCCCACAGTCCATGCCGAACCATCCGAGATGCACCCATTCATACATAACATACCCTACAGTGTCCCACAGTCCATGCAGAGCCATCTAAGATGCACCCATTCCTACATAACATAACATACCATACCATACAGTGTCCCACAGTCCATGCAGAACCATCTGCGATGCACCCATTCCTACATAACATAACATACCGTACGTACAGTGTCCTACAGTCCATGCAGAATCATCCCAGATGCACCCTTTCCTACTTAACATATACCATACAGTGTCCTACAGTCCATGAAGAATCATCCGAGATGCAACCATTCCTACATAGCATAACATATAGCATACAGTGTCCTACAGTCGTTGCAGAACCATCCTAGTAGTGCCCATTTCTACATAACATAACATACCGTGCAGTGTCCTAGAGTCCATGCAGAACCATCCGAGAGGCACCCATTCCTAGATAACATAACTTACCATACAGTGTCCCACAGTCCATGCAGAACAATCCGTGATGCACCCATTCCTACATAACATAACATACTGTACAGTGTCCCACAGTCCATGCAGAACTATCCACAATGCACCAATTCCTACATAACATAACATGCCATACAGTGTCCCACAGCCCATCCATAACCATCTGAGATGCACCCATTCCTTCATAACATAACATACAGTAGAGTGTCTGACAGTCCATGCAGAACCATCCGAGATGCACCCATTTCTACATAACATAACATACTGAAGTGTCCCACAGTCCATGCAGAACCATCCGAGATGCACCCATTCTTACATAACATAACATAACATACCGTACAGTGTCCTACAGTTCATGTAGAACCATCCGAGATGCACCCATTCTTACATAACATAATACAACATACAGTGTCCCACAGTCAATGCAGAACTATCCACGATGCACCCATTCCTACGTAACATAAGATACCATACAGTGTCCTACAGTACATGCAGAGCCATCTAAGATGCACCCATTCCTACATAACATAACATACCATACCATACAGTGTCCCACAGTCCATGCAGAACCATCTGCGATGCACCCATTCCTACATAACATAACATACCGTACGTACAGTGTCCCACAGTCCATGCAGAACCATCCGCGATGCACCCCTTCCTACATAACATACCGTACAGTGTCCTACAGTCCATGCAGAATCATCCCAGATGCACCCTTTCCTACATAACAAATACCATAAAGTGTCCTACAGTCCATGAAGAATCATCCGAGATTCACCCATTCCTACATAACATAACATATAGCATACAGTGTCCTACAGTCCATGCAGAACCATCCTAGTAGTGCCCATTTCTACATAACATAACATACTGTACAGTGTCCTAGAGTCCATGCAGAACCATCCGAGAGGCACCCATTCCTAGATAACATAACAAACCGTACAGTGTCCCACAGTCCATGCAGAACAATCCGTGATGCACCCATTCCTACATAACATAACATATCGTACAGTGTCCCACAGTCCACGCAGAACCATCCAAGATGCACCCATTCCTACATAACGTAACATACCGTACAGTGTCCCACAGTCCATGCAGAACCATCCGAGATGCACCCATTCGTACATAACATACCGTACAGTGTCCCACAGTTCATGCAGAACCATCCGAGATGCACCCATTCCTACATAACATACCGTACAGTGTCCCACAGTCCATGCAGAACCATACGAGAGGCAACTATTCCTACATAACATAACGTACAGTGTCCTACAGTCCGTACAGAACCATCCGAGATGCACCCATTCCTACATGACATAACATACCGTACAGTGCCCCACAGTCCATGCCGAACCATCCGAGATGCACCCATTCATACATAACATACCCTACAGTGTCCCACAGTCCATGCAGAGCCATCTAAGATGCACCCATTCCTACATAACATAACATTACATGCAGTGTCCTACAGTCCATGCAGAACCATATGAGACACACCCATTCCAACATAACATACCATACAGTACAGTATCCCACAGTCCATGCAGAACCATCCGAGACACACCCATTCCTACATGATATACCATACAGTGTCCCACAGTCCATGCAGAACCATCCGAGATGCACCCATTCCTACATAACATACCATACAGTGTCCCACAGTCCATGCAGAACCATACGAGAGGCAACTATTCCTACATAACATAACGTACAGTGTCCTACAGTCCGTACAGAACCATCCGAGATGCACCCATTCCTACATGACATAACATAACGTACAGTGCCCCACAGTCCATGCCGAACCATCCGAGATGCACCCATTCATACATAACATACCCTACAGTGTCCCACAGTCCATGCAGAGCCATCTAAGATGCACCCATTCCTACATAACATAACATACCATACCATACAGTGTCCCACAGTCCATGGTGAACCATCTGCGATGCACCCATTCCTACATAACATAACATACCGTACGTACAGTGTCCTACAGTCCATGCAGAATCATCCCAGATGCACCCTTTCCTACTTAACATATACCATACAGTGTCCTACAGTCCATGAAGAATCATCCGAGATGCAACCATTCCTACATAGCATAACATATAGCATACAGTGTCCTACAGTCGTTGCAGAACCATCCTAGTAGTGCCCATTTCTACATAACATAACATACCGTGCAGTGTCCTAGAGTCCATGCAGAACCATCCGAGAGGCACCCATTCCTAGATAACATAACTTACCATACAGTGTCCCACAGTCCATGCAGAACAATCCGTGATGCACCCATTCCTACATAACATAACATACTGTACAGTGTCCCACAGTCCATGCAGAACTATCCACAATGCACCAATTCCTACATAACATAACATGCCATACAGTGTCCCACAGCCCATCCATAACCATCTGAGATGCACCCATTCCTTCATAACATAACATACAGTAGAGTGTCTGACAGTCCATGCAGAACCATCCGAGATGCACCCATTTCTACATAACATAACATACTGAAGTGTCCCACAGTCCATGCAGAACCATCCGAGATGCACCCATTCTTACATAACATAACATAACATACCGTACAGTGTCCTACAGTTCATGTAGAACCATCCGAGATGCACCCATTCTTACATAACATAATACAACATACAGTGTCCCACAGTCAATGCAGAACTATCCACGATGCACCCATTCCTACGTAACATAAGATACCATACAGTGTCCTACAGTACATGCAGAATCATCCCAGATGCACCCTTTCATACATAACATAACATATACCATACAGTGTCGTACAGTCCATGAAGAATCATCAGAGATGCACCCATTCCTACATGACATAACATATACCATACAGTGTCCTACAGTCCATGCAGAACCATCCTAGTAGTGCCCATTTCTACATCATATAACATACCATACAGTGTCCCACAGTCCACGCAGAACCATCCGAGATGCACCCATTCCTACAAAACGTAACATACAGTACAGTGCCCCACAGTCCATGCAGAACCATCCAAGATGCACCCATTCCTACATAACATAACATACCGTACAGTGTCCCACAGTCCATGCAGAACCATCCAAGATGCACCCATTCCTACATAACATAACATACCGTACAGTGTCCCACAGTCCATGCAGAACCATCCAAGATGCACCCATTCCTACATAACATAAAATACCGTACAGTGTCCCACAGTCCATGCAGAACCATCCAAGATGCACCCATTCCTACATAACATAACATACTGTACAGTGTCCCACAGTCCATGCAGAACCATCCGAGATGCACCCATTCCTACATAACATAACATACCGTACAGTGTCCCACAATTCATGCAGAACCATCCGAGATGCACCCATTCCTACATAGCATACTGTACAATGTCCCACAGTCCATGCAGAACTATCCACAATGCACCAATTCCTACATAACATAACATGCCATACAGTGTCCCACAGCCCATCCATAACCATCTGAGATGCACCCATTCCTTCATAACATAACATACAGTAGAGTGTCTGACAGTCCATGCAGAACCATCCGAGATGCACCCATTTCTACATAACATAACATACTGAAGTGTCCCACAGTCCATGCAGAACCATCCGAGATGCACCCATTCTTACATAACATAACATAACATACCGTACAGTGTCCTACAGTTCATGTAGAACCATCCGAGATGCACCCATTCTTACATAACATAATACAACGTACAGTGTCCCACAGTCAATGCAGAACTATCCACGATGCACCCATTCCTACGTAACATAAGATACCATACAGTGTCCTACAGTACATGCAGAATCATCTCAGATGCACCCTTTCATACATAACATAACATATACCATACAGTGTCGTACAGTCCATGAAGAATCATCTGAGATGCACCCATTCCTACATGACATAACATATACCATACAGTGTCCTACAGTCCATGTAGAACCATCCTAGTAGTGCCCATTTCTACATAATATAACATACCATACAGTGTCCCACAGTCCACGCAGAACCATCCGAGATGCACCCATTCCTACAAAACGTAACATACAGTAGTGTCCCACAGTCCATGCAGAACCATCCAAGATGCACCCATTCCTACATAACATAACATACCGTACAGTGTCCCACAGTCCATGCAGAACCATCCAAGATGCACCATTCCTACATAACATAACATACCGTACAGTGTCCCACAGTCCATGTAGAACCATCCAAGATGCACCCATTCCTACATAACATAACATACCGTACAGTGTCCCACAGTCCATGCAGAACCATCCAAGATGCACCCATTCCTACATAACATAACAAACAGTACAGTGTCCCACAGTCTGTGCAGAACCATCCAAGATGCACCCATTCCTACATAACATAACATACTGTACAGTGTCCCACAGTCCATGCAGAACCATCCGAGATGCACCCATTCCTACATAACATAACATACCGTACAGTGTCCCACAATTCATGCAGAACCATCCGAGATGCACCCATTCCTACATAACATAACATACTGTACAGTGTCCCACAGTCCATGCAGAACTATCCACAATGCACCAATTCCTACATAACATAACATGCCATACAGTGTCCCACAGCCCATCCATAACCATCTGAGATGCACCCATTCCTTCATAACATAACATACAGTAGAGTGTCTGACAGTCCATACAGAACCATCCGAGATGCACCCATTTCTACATAACAAAACATACTGAAGTGTCCCACAGTCCATGCAGAACCATCCGAGATGCACCCATTCTTACATAACATAACATACCGTACAGTGTCCTACAGTTCATGCAGAACCATCCGAGATGCACCCACTCCTACATAACATAACATACCATATAGTGTCCCACAGTCCATGCAGAACCATCCGAGAATCACCCATTCCTACATAACATAACATACCATACAGTGTTGCACAGTCCATGCAGAACCATCCGAGATGCACCCATTCCTACATAACATAACATACCGTACAGTGTCCCATGCAGAACCATCCGAGATGCACCCATTCCTACATAACATAACATGCCGTACAGTGTCCCAAAGCCCACCCATAACCATCTGAGATGCACCCATTCCTTCACAACATACCGCAGAGTATCCGACAGTCCATGCAGAACCATCCGAGATGCACCCATTTCTACATAACATACCGTAGTGTCCCACAGTCCTTGCAGAACCATCCGAGATGCACCCATTTTTACATAACATAACATAACATACCGTACACTGTCCTACAGTTCATGCAGAAGCATCCGAGATGCACCCATTCCTACATAACATACCGTACAGTGTCCCACAGTCCATTCAGAACCATCCGAGAATCACCCATTCCTACATAACATAACATACCGTATAGTGTCCCACAGTCCATGCAGAACCATCCCAGATGCACCCATTCCTACATAGCATAACATAACATACCGTACAGTGTCCTACAGTCCATGCATAACCATACGAGATGCACCCATTCCTAAATAACATAACATACTGTACAGTGTCCCACAGTCTATGCAGAACCATTCGAGATGCATCCATTCCTACATAACATAACATACAGTACAGTGTCCCACAGTCCAGGAAGAACCAATCCAGATGCACCCATTCCTAAATAACATAACATAACATACTGTACAGTGTCCTACAGTCCATGCAGAACCATACAAGAGCACCAATTTCTACATAACATATAATGCCGTACAGTGTCCCACAGTCCCTGCAGAACCATACGAGAGGCACCCGTTCCTACATAACATAACATACCGTACAGTGTACCACAGTCCGTGCAGAACCATCAGAGAGGCACCCATTCCTACATAACATAACATAACATACCGTACAGTGTCCCACAGTCGTGCAGAACCATCTGAGATGCACCCATTCCTACATAAAATAACATACCGTACAATGTCCCACACTCCAAGCAGAACCTACCGAGATTCACCTATTCCTATTTAACATACCATACAGTGTCCTACAGTCCATTCAGAACCATCCGAGATGCACCCATTCATACATAACATAACATACCATACAGTGTCCCACAGACCATGCAGAGCCATCTAAGATGCACCCATTCCTACATAACATAACATACCGTAGTGTCCTAAAGTCCATGCAGAACCATCCGAGGTGCACCCATTCCTACATAACATAACATACCGTACAGTGTCCCACAGTCCATGCAGAACCATCCGCCATGCACCCATTCCTACATAACATACCGTACAGTGTCCTACAGTCCATGCAGAATCATCCCAGATGCACCCTTTCCTACATAACATATACCATAAAGTGTCCTACAGTCCATGAAGAATCATCCGAGATTCACCCATTCCTACATAACATAACATATACCATACAGTGTCCTACAGTCCATGCAGAACCATCCTAGTAGTGCCCATTTCTACATAACATAACATACTGTACAGTGTCCTAGAGTCCATGCAGAACCATCCGAGAGGCACCCATTCCTAGATAACATAACAAACCGTAGTGTCCCACAGTCCATGCAGAACAATCCGCGATGCACCCATTCCTACATAACTTAAAATATCGTACAGTGTCCCACAGTCCACGCAGAACCATCCGAGATGCACCCATTCCTACAAAACGTAACATACCGTACAGTGTCCCAGAGTCCATGCAGAACCATCCGAGATGCATCCATTCCTACATAACATAACATACCGTACAGTGTCCCACAGTCCATGCAGAACCATTCGAGATGCACCCATTCCCACATAACATAACATACAGTAAAGTGTCCCAGAGTCCATGCAGAGCAATCCGCGATGCACCCATTCCTACATAACATAACATATCGTACAGTGTCCCACAGTCCACGCAGAACCATCCGAGATGCACCCATTCCTACATTACATAACATACCGTACAGTGTCCCACAGTCCATGCAGAGCCATCTAAGATGCACCCATTCCTACATAACATAATATACCGTAGTGTCCTAAAGTCCATGCAGAACCATCCGAGGCGCACCCATTCCTAAATAACATAATATACCGCACAGTGTCCCACAGTCCATGCAGAACCATCCGCGATGCACCCCTTCCTACATAACATACCGTACAGTGTCCTACAGTCCATGCAGAATCATCCCAGATGCACCCTTTCCTACATAACATATACCATAAAGTGTCCTACAGTCCATGAAGAATCATCCGAGATTCACCCATTCCTACATAACATAACATATAGCATACAGTGTCCTACAGTCCATGCAGAACCATCCTAGTAGTGCCCATTTCTACATAACATAACATACTGTACAGTGTCCTAGAGTCCATGCAGAACCATCCGAGAGGCACCCATTCCTAGATAACATAACAAACCGTACAGTGTCCCACAGTCCATGCAGAACAATCCGTGATGCACCCATTCCTATATAACATAACATATCGTACAGTGTCCCACAGCCCACGCAGAACCATCTGAGATGCACCCATTCCTACATAACGTAACATACCGTAGTGTCCCACAGTCCATGCAGAACCATCCGAGATGCACCCATTCGTACATAACATACCGTACAGTGTCCCACAGTCCATGCAGAACCATCCGAGATGCACCCATTCCTACATAACATAACTTAACATACCATGCAGTGTCCTACAGTCCATGCAGAACCATATGAGACACACCCATTCCCACATAACATACCATACAGTACAGTATCCCACAGTCCATGCAGAACCATCCGAGACACACCCATTCCTACATGATATACCATACAGTGTCCCACAGTCCATGCAGAACCATCCGAGATGCACCCATTCCTACATAACATACCGTACAGTGTCCCGCAGTCCATGCAGAACCATACGAGAGGCAACTATTCCTACATAACATAACGTACAGTGTCCTACAGTCCGTACAGAACCATCCGAGATGCACCCATTCCTACATGACATAACATACAGTACAGTGTCCCACAGTCCATGCCGAACCTTCCGAGATGCACCCATTCATACATAACATACCCTACAGTGTCCCACAGTCCATGCAGAGCCATCTAAAATGCACCCATTCCTACATAACATAACATAAGGTAGTGTCCTAAAGTCCATGCACAACCATCCAAGGTGCACCCATTCCTACATAACATAACATACCATACAGTGTCCCACAGTCCATGCAGAACCATCTGCAATGCACCCATTCCTACATAACATACCATACGTACAGTGTCCTACAGTCCATGCAGAATCATCCCAGATGCACCCTTTCCTACTTAACATATACCATACAGTGTCCTACAGTCCATGAAGAATCATTCGAGATGCAACCATTCCTACATAGCATAACATATAGCATACAGTGTCCTACAGTCCATGCAGAACCATCCTGGTAGTGCCCATTTCTACATAACATAACATACCGTGCAGCGTCCTAGAGTCCATGCAGAACCATCCGAGATGCACCCATTCCTACATAACATAACATAACATACCATGCAGTGTCCTACAGTCCATGCAGAACCATATGAGACACACCCATTCCCACATAACATAACATACAGTACAGTGTCCCACAGTCCATGCAGAACAATCCGCGATGCACCCATTCCTACATAACATAACATATCGTACAGTGTCCCACAGTCCACGCAGAACCATCCCAGATGCACCCATTCCTACATTACGTAACATACCGTACAGTGTCCCACAGTCCATGCAGAGCCATCTAAGATGCACCCATTCCTACATAACATAATATACCTTAGTGTCCTAAAGTCCATGCAGAACCATCCGAGGTGCACCCATTCCTACATAACATAACATACCGCACAGTGTCCCACAGTCCATGCAGAACCATCCGCGATGCACCCCTTCCTACATAACATATACCATAAAGTGTCCTACAGTCCATGAAGAATCATCCGAGATTCACCCATTCCTACATAACATAACATATAGCATACAGTGTCCTACAGTCCATGCAGAACCATCCTAGTAGTGCCCATTTCTACATAACATAACATACTGTACAGTGTCCTAGAGTCCATGCAGAACCATCCGAGAGGCACCCATTCCTAGATAACATAACAAACCGTACAGTGTCCCACAGTCCATGCAGAACAATCCGTGATGCACCCATTCCAACATAACATAACATACCGTACAGTGCCCCACACTCCATGTAGAACCATCCGAGATGCACCCATTCCTACATAACATAACACAACGTACAGTGTCCCACAGTCAATGCAGAACTATCCACGATGCACCCATTTCTACGTAACATAAGATACCATACAGTGTCCTACAGTACATGCAGAATCATCCCAGATGCACCCTTTCATACATAACATAACATATACCATACAGTGTTGTACAGTCCATGAAGAATCATCCGAGTTGCACCCATTCCTACATGACATAACATATACCATACAGTGTCCTACAGTCCATGCAGAACCATCCTAGTAGTGCCCATTTCTACATAACATAATATACCATACAGTGTCCCACAGTCCATGCAGAACCACCCGAGATGCACCCATTCCTACATAACACACCGTACAGTGTCCTAGAGTCCATGCAGAACCATCGGAGATGCACCCATTCCTACATAACATAACATACCGTACAGTGTCCCACAGTCCATGCAGAACCATCCGAGATGCACCCATTCCTACATAACATACCGTAGAGTGTCTTCCAGGGCGTGCAGAACCATCCGAGATGCACTCATTCCTACGTAATATAAAATACTGTACAGTGTCCTACAGTCCATGCAGAACCATCCGAGATGCACCCATTCCTACATAACATCAGTCCATGCAGAACCATCCCAGATGCTCCCATTCCTGCTGAAACATACCATACAGTATCCCATAGTCCATGCAGAATCATCCGAGGTGCACCCATCCCTACATAATATAACATACCGTACAGCGTCCTACAGTTCATGCAGAACCATCCTCAATGCACCAATTCCTACATAACATAACATACCGTACAGTGTCCTACAGTCCATACAGTACCACCCGAGATGCACCCATTCCTTGATAACATAACATACTGTATAGTGTCCGACAGTCCATGCAGAAGCATCCGAGATACATCCATTCCTACATAACATAACATACCATACAGTGTCCTATAGTCCATGCAGAACCATCCCAGATTCACCCATTCCTGCTGAAATATACCATACAGTATCCCATAGTCCATGCAGAATCATCCGATATGCACCCATTCCTACATAACATACTGAACAGTGTCCTACAGTCCATGCAGAACTATCCACGATGCACCAATTCCTACATAACATAACATACAGTACAGTGTCCTACAGCCCATGAAGAACCACCCGAGATGCACCCATTCCTTGATAACATAACATACTGTATAGTGTCCGACAGTCCATGCAGAAGCATCCGAGATACATCCATTCCTACATAACATAACATACCATACAGTGTCCTACAGTCCATGCAGAACCATCCCAGATGCACCCATCCCTACATAACATACCGTACAGTGTCCCACAGTCCATGCAGAATCGTCTCAGATGCATCAATTCCTACATAGCATAACATACTGTACAGTGTCCCATAGTCCATGCAGAACCATCCGAGATGCACCCATTCCTGCTGAAATATACCATACAGTATCCCATAGTCCATGCAGAATGATCCCAGATGCATCCTTGCCTGCATAACATAACATACCATACAATGCCCCATTGTCCATGCAGAACCATCTGAGATACACCCATTCCTACATAACATAACATACCATACAGTGTTCCAGTCAATGCAGAACCAATCCGCGATGCACCCATTCCTACAAAGCATAACATACTGTACAGTGTCCCACAGTCCATGCCGAACCATCCGAGATACACCCATTCCTACATAACATAACATACTGTACAGTGTTCCAGTCACTGCAGAACCATCCGAGATACAGCTATTCCTACATAACATAAGATACCGTACAGTGTCCCATAGGCCATGCAGAACCATCCGAGATACACCCAGTCCTACATAACATAACATACCGTACAGTGTCCCACAGTCCATGCAGAACCATCTGAGATGCACCCATTCCTACATAACATAACATAACATACCATTGAGTGTTCCAGTCAATGCAGAACCATCCGTGATGCACCCATTCCTACATAACATAACATACCGTACAGTGTCCCAAAGTCCATGCAGAACCATCCGAGATACACCCATTCCTACATAACATACCATACCGTACAGTGTTCCAGTCAATGCAGAACCACACGAGATGCACCCATTACTACATAACATACCATACCGTACAGTGTTCCAGTCCATGCAGAACCATCCGAGATGCACCCATTCCTACATAACATAACATACCGTACAGTGTCCCACAATTCATGCAGAACCATCCGAGATGCACCCATTCCTACATAACATAACATACTGTACAGTGTCCCACAGTCCATGCAGAACTATCCACAATGCACCAATTCCTACATAACATAACATGCCATACAGTGTCCCACAGCCCATCCATAACCATCTGAGATGCACCCATTCCTTCATAACATAACATACAGTAGAGTGTCTGACAGTCCATACAGAACCATCCGAGATGCACCCATTTCTACATAACAAAACATACTGAAGTGTCCCACAGTCCATGCAGAACCATCCGAGATGCACCCATTCTTACATAACATAACATACCGTACAGTGTCCTACAGTTCATGCAGAACCATCCGAGATGCACCCACTCCTACATAACATAACATACCATATAGTGTCCCACAGTCCATGCAGAACCATCCGAGAATCACCCATTCCTACATAACATAACATACCATACAGTGTTGCACAGTCCATGCAGAACCATCCGAGATGCACCCATTCCTACATAACATAACATACCGTACAGTGTCCCATGCAGAACCATCCGAGATGCACCCATTCCTACATAACATAACATGCCGTACAGTGTCCCAAAGCCCACCCATAACCATCTGAGATGCACCCATTCCTTCACAACATACCGCAGAGTATCCGACAGTCCATGCAGAACCATCCGAGATGCACCCATTTCTACATAACATACCGTAGTGTCCCACAGTCCTTGCAGAACCATCCGAGATGCACCCATTTTTACATAACATAACATAACATACCGTACACTGTCCTACAGTTCATGCAGAAGCATCCGAGATGCACCCATTCCTACATAACATACCGTACAGTGTCCCACAGTCCATTCAGAACCATCCGAGAATCACCCATTCCTACATAACATAACATACCGTATAGTGTCCCACAGTCCATGCAGAACCATCCCAGATGCACCCATTCCTACATAGCATAACATAACATACCGTACAGTGTCCTACAGTCCATGCATAACCATACGAGATGCACCCATTCCTAAATAACATAACATACTGTACAGTGTCCCACAGTCTATGCAGAACCATTCGAGATGCATCCATTCCTACATAACATAACATACAGTACAGTGTCCCACAGTCCAGGAAGAACCAATCCAGATGCACCCATTCCTAAATAACATAACATAACATACTGTACAGTGTCCTACAGTCCATGCAGAACCATACAAGAGCACCAATTTCTACATAACATATAATGCCGTACAGTGTCCCACAGTCCCTGCAGAACCATACGAGAGGCACCCATTCCTACATAACATAACATACCGTACAGTGTACCACAGTCCGTGCAGAACCATCAGAGAGGCACCCATTCCTACATAACATAACATAACATACCGTACAGTGTCCCACAGTCGTGCAGAACCATCTGAGATGCACCCATTCCTACATAAAATAACATACCGTACAATGTCCCACACTCCAAGCAGAACCTACCGAGATTCACCTATTCCTATTTAACATACCATACAGTGTCCTACAGTCCATTCAGAACCATCCGAGATGCACCCATTCATACATAACATAACATACCATACAGTGTCCCACAGACCATGCAGAGCCATCTAAGATGTACCCATTCCTACATAACATAACATACCGTAGTGTCCTAAAGTCCATGCAGAACCATCCGAGGTGCACCCATTCCTACATAACATAACATACCGTACAGTGTCCCACAGTCCATGCAGAACCATCCGCCATGCACCCATTCCTACATAACATACCGTACAGTGTCCTACAGTCCATGCAGAATCATCCCAGATGCACCCTTTCCTACATAACATATACCATAAAGTGTCCTACAGTCCATGAAGAATCATCCGAGATTCACCCATTCCTACATAACATAACATATACCATACAGTGTCCTACAGTCCATGCAGAACCATCCTAGTAGTGCCCATTTCTACATAACATAACATACTGTACAGTGTCCTAGAGTCCATGCAGAACCATCCGAGAGGCACCCATTCCTAGATAACATAACAAACCGTAGTGTCCCACAGTCCATGCAGAACAATCCGCGATGCACCCATTCCTACATAACTTAAAATATCGTACAGTGTCCCACAGTCCACGCAGAACCATCCGAGATGCACCCATTCCTACAAAACGTAACATACCGTACAGTGTCCCAGAGTCCATGCAGAACCATCCGAGATGCATCCATTCCTACATAACATAACATACCGTACAGTGTCCCACAGTCCATGCAGAACCATTCGAGATGCACCCATTCCCACATAACATAACATACAGTAAAGTGTCCCAGAGTCCATGCAGAGCAATCCGCGATGCACCCATTCCTACATAACATAACATATCGTACAGTGTCCCACAGTCCACGCAGAACCATCCGAGATGCACCCATTCCTACATTACATAACATACCGTACAGTGTCCCACAGTCCATGCAGAGCCATCTAAGATGCACCCATTCCTACATAACATAATATACCGTAGTGTCCTAAAGTCCATGCAGAACCATCCGAGGTGCACCCATTCCTAAATAAGATAACATACCGCACAGTGTCCCACAGTCCATGCAGAACCATCCGCGATGCACCCCTTCCTACATAACATACCGTACAGTGTCCTACAGTCCATGCAGAATCATCCCAGATGCACCCTTTCCTACATAACATATACCATAAAGTGTCCTACAGTCCATGAAGAATCATCCGAGATTCACCCATTCCTACATAACATAACATACCGTACAGTGTCCTACAGTCCATACAGTACCACCCGAGATGCACCCATTCCTTGATAACATAACATACTGTATAGTGTCCGACAGTCCATGCAGAAGCATCCGAGATACATCCATTCCTACATAACATAACATACCATACAGTGTCCTATAGTCCATGCAGAACCATCCCAGATTCACCCATTCCTGCTGAAATATACCATACAGTATCCCATAGTCCATGCAGAATCATCCGATATGCACCCATTCCTACATAACATACTGAACAGTGTCCTACAGTCCATGCAGAACTATCCACGATGCACCAATTCCTACATAACATAACATACAGTACAGTGTCCTACAGCCCATGAAGAACCACCCGAGATGCACCCATTCCTTGATAACATAACATACTGTATAGTGTCCGACAGTCCATGCAGAAGCATCCGAGATACATCCATTCCTACATAACATAACATACCATACAGTGTCCTACAGTCCATGCAGAACCATCCCAGATGCACCCATCCCTACATAACATACCGTACAGTGTCCCACAGTCCATGCAGAATCGTCTCAGATGCATCAATTCCTACATAGCATAACATACTGTACAGTGTCCCATAGTCCATGCAGAACCATCCGAGATGCACCCATTCCTGCTGAAATATACCATACAGTATCCCATAGTCCATGCAGAATGATCCCAGATGCATCCTTGCCTGCATAACATAACATACCATACAATGCCCCATTGTCCATGCAGAACCATCTGAGATACACCCATTCCTACATAACATAACATACCATACAGTGTTCCAGTCAATGCAGAACCAATCCGCGATGCACCCATTCCTACATAGCATAACATACTGTACAGTGTCCCACAGTCCATGCCGAACCATCCGAGATACACCCATTCCTACATAACATAACATACTGTACAGTGTTCCAGTCACTGCAGAACCATCCGAGATACAGCTATTCCTACATAACATAAGATACCGTACAGTGTCCCATAGGCCATGCAGAACCATCCGAGATACACCCAGTCCTACATAACATAACATACCGTACAGTGTCCCACAGTCCATGCAGAACCATCTGAGATGCACCCATTCCTACATAACATAACATAACATACCATTGAGTGTTCCAGTCAATGCAGAACCATCCGTGATGCACCCATTCCTACATAACATAACATACCGTACAGTGTCCCAAAGTCCATGCAGAACCATCCGAGATACACCCATTCCTACATAACATACCATACCGTACAGTGTTCCAGTCAATGCAGAACCACACGAGATGCACCCATTACTACATAACATACCATACCGTACAGTGTTCCAGTCAATGCAGAACCACCCGAGATGCACCCATTCCTACATAACATAACATACCGTACAGTGTCCCATAGTCCATGCAGAACCATCCAAGATGCACCCATTCCTACATAACATACCATACAGTGTTCCAGTCAATGCAGAACCATCCGCGATGCACCCATTCCTACATAACATAACATACCGTACAGTGTCCCAAAGTCCATGCCGAACCATCCGAGATACACCCATTCATACATAACATACCATACCGTACAGTGTTCCTGTCAATGCAGAACCACCCGAGATGCACCCATTCCTACATAACATAACATACCATACAGTTGTTACGCTCACCTGGTATCCACAGCGACGCTACCCAGCCGGGT
Organism: Ambystoma mexicanum; assembly: GCF_040938575.1. NCBI lineage: Eukaryota > Metazoa > Chordata > Amphibia > Caudata > Ambystomatidae > Ambystoma > Ambystoma mexicanum. The sequence goes on along the minus strand of NC_090934.1, from coordinate 838,336,525 downwards.
TACTCGCTGGTATGCTTCTCAGCTTTGCCCTGATGTGGTCTGCGGGAAGGTTCTGCCTGAAAATACAGGAGGACTGTGTTCAAAACTGACCGACTGGGGTAAGTATCCTCCCTCCACCCCCGTATGATTTCAGTCCCTCTGGCGCCCTCTCCTCACCTTGTGGTAGAATTAGGTGTGCTCTCCGACCTGCCTTCTTTGCAGGGGCGCGTTGTCTTTCATGGGCGAGTGCGGTCCAGTTACTTCACTGAAGCCGGCCTGTTTGACATTGTTCAGGTAGGTCTTATTACTGTTCTTTAGTTTTGTTTCTATCCTGCATGCCTTTCTTTCTTTAAAGTGTCTCTTTTTTCTCCCTTAGGTATGTGGAGCTTCAGTGCGGCAAGCTGGCTTGGTTGAGCCCCGCTGGTAAATGATGGCGCATTAAGAGCGCTATGATGTGGTAATTAAGCGCTATGCGCAGCGCTGCGAAGTCTTGCCTTTGCTAACCTGTGTTTTCCTTCCTTGTAGGTCGCGGTGTTCTTCAGCACGAGTGGAATCTCCAGAGTGATGCCAGCCGAGAGGCGACCAGCCAGGTAAGCCTTTTGAGCAGTTCCTAATTTTTTAAATGTCTCTGCTGCTTTCTTTAATGTTGCCTCTATCTTCCTCTTTCAGGTCGTTCTGTCCCGGAGGCGTGCAGATTCGAGGAAGCTGTTCTCAGTAGCTGCGAGTGTTTAAAGATGAAGACTGCAGGGAAGATGCTGCTGCTAATGATGTTCCTTTTGTCTCTTTGCAGGTTCTGCTTCTCCGAGGTTCAAGGGAATAGCTGGACACGGTGAGCGTCACGTTGCAAGCTGCAAAGTAACGCAAAGCGTGTTGTCTTGCTCGGGTGTGGTTTAAATAGCCCCAACAAAATAGTACAGGTAAAGTAGTCCCTAGGCTACCACAACCAAAACACTAGACCGCATAGCTTGGTTCTTAGGAACCAAGCTATGTGGATGCCTCCATGTTGGCTGACAATACAATAAAGTAGTTCCCAAGCACATTGTTTTTCATGGTGTATGAGCCTGGCGCCATAGGCTTTTGAAGAGGATGCCAGGCTCTAGAGGACCGAGTCCTGACTCCACCTGGCCAATGGGTTTGCCAGAGGGGGGTTTGGGCGAGGGTCGTGACAGCACTCCCCCCTAAGGCCCCTCCCATGGTGTTCTTTCTGTCTGGCCCATATTCGGCTATCCATAGTAGGTCTTTCCAATTCCTTTGTTCATGGTGCAGCATGCACTGTAAATATTGCTCGAGTGTCTGATTGGTTCTCTCGGTTTGGCCGTCCGTTTGGGGATGGTGACTGGCAGATAGCCGAACGTCGATCTGCGCCATTGCACAACATTTTTTCCAGATGTTGGAAACAAACTGGCTGCCTCGATCAGAGACCAGAACCGAAGGGAAGCCATGTAGCTTAACCACGCCCTCCAGGAACACTTTTGCTAAAGTGGTTGCATCTGGGAGGCCTTTGAGAGGAATAAAAATGGGCCATCTTCGAGAATAAGTCCACAACTACAAGGATGGTGTTGAACCCTTGGCTTGGAGGTAGATCAGTGGTGAGGTCAAGGGAAAGAGTGTGCCATGGAACTGGAGGAATGTCCAATGGTTGTAGGAGACCAGATGGTTTTTGTTTCTGTGATTTATTTTGTGCGCATACACCGCAGGACTGAATATACTGAATTATGTCCTTATGTCAGGTAGGCCACCAAAAGTTCTCTTTCACCTTAGCTAGGGTTTTGGTGATCCCAGGATGCCCTTCGATCAGTGAATTGTGATAGTTTGAAATAATATGCTGTTGTAATTCCTTCTTGGGTACATATAGGCGATCCCTAAAAAAGGGTAGATGGTCCTTGATGGTATATTGTTCTCCTTGAGTTTGCCATGCAAGGTAGGCATCAGGATTCATTGTCCGTTGGATTTCTTTTCATAATTCTGCTTGTGTTAAGGCTGTCGTGATACCCAAGAGATTGTCTTCAGGTATAATAGGTACTGGGTCTGGAGTTGTATATACTATTTCATCTATGCCCATGCGAGATAAGGCATTCGCCTTTCCGTTTCTGACTCATGGTCGAAATGTGATTACATAATCATATTCGGGGAAGAAAAGGGCCCACCATAATTGGCGCGAGGACTGGGCCTTGGCTGTTTTGAGATATTTCAGGTTTCGGTGGTCTGTGATGACTGTAATGGTGTGTCTGGCCCCCAGAAGGTAGTGCCTCCAGGCTTTAAAGGCAGATTTGATAGCCAGGAGTTCCTTGTCCGTTATGGCATAATTAATCTCTGGAGGTGAGAACTTTTTGACCAGAAGGCCACAGGATGTAGCTGGCCGCTTTCCGGGTCTCTCTGTGAAAGGACAGCCCCCATTGCGAGACTGGATGCATCAGTTTCAATGACATAAGGGAGGTCTGGTCGAGGATGTTGCAGGATTGGAGCGGAGGTAAACCTTCGTTTAAGTTCCTGAAAGGCTTCTTCTGCTTCTTCGGTCCCAGCAAACTTTTTATTGTTTTTTCGTAATAGTGCTGTGATTGGGTGCACAACCTGAGAGAAGTCTGGGATGAACCGGCGGTAGAAGTTCGCAAAGCCCAGCATGCTTTGTACCCCTTTCAGAGACGTCATTGAAGGCCATTTCAGAATGGCATCTACCTTGTGCACATCAATTCTGATGCCTCCTGGAGTAAGGATAAAACCAAGAAATTCTACTTCGGTGACATGAAAAAAGCATTTTTCAAGTTTGCAAACAAACAATGTTGACGGAGCTTGGTGAGGACTGAACGAACGTGCCTGACATGATCTTGTTCCGAGGCTGAGTATACTAAGATGTCGTCTATGTACACTAAGGCGCACACATCAATTAACTCCCTTAAGACGTCATTCATGAAATACTGGAATGCTGCAGGAGTGTTGCATAACCTGAAGGGCATGACTTGATATTCAAACAAGCCGTACTTAGTACAGAAGGCGGTTTTCCATTCATCTCCTTTTCTGACTCAGACCAGGTGGTACGCTCCTCGAAGGTCCAATTTGGTATAAATATGGGCATCTTTAACTTGGTCTAGCATATCAGGGATAAGTGGCAAGGGGTAGCAGTTCTTCACGGTGATCTGGTTCAATGCACGGTAGTCAATACAGGTTCTCCAGTCTCCTTCCTTTTTCGGTACAAAGAACAAAGGACTGGCTGTGGGGACTTCGAAGGACGGATAAATCCGTTTGCAAGGTACTGGTCTAAATAGGATTTCAAATGAAGGTTTTCTGGTTCTGTGAGAGCGTAGATCCTGCCGCAAGGGATTTGTGCACCAGGAACAAGTTTGATCTAACAGTCATAGGGCCTGTGCGGCGGCAATGTATTGGCTTGGTCCTTTCGGAAAACATCCTGGAAATCATGGTATTCACGTGGCAAGGTATTAGTTCCTCCCAGGGTTGATACTGTCGCTCCGGGAGTCATGGGAATACAGACGTCGGGTTTCTCCTCTTGGTAATAGCAGGCAGGGGAGCAGTCACTGGGGAAGGTTAATTTTCGTGCCCGCCAGTCTATCAAAGGGTTATGAGCAACAAACCATGGTATCCCTAGTATTAGCCTGAACTGAGGTGCTTTGATGAGATCAAATGAAATAGACTCCGATGTCCGTCCTGGCACAGCAAGGTTACCCTGGCTGTGCATTGGGTTACTGGTCCGGAAGCGATTTCTGTCCCATCCACGGTGGTTACTTTGTCCATAGTTGGTTTAGAACACAAAGGAAGCCCCATCTCTGCTGCCAGTCCTTGATCAATATAATTTCCAACAGCTCCTCTATCGATGTATGCTTCAACGGCATGCATTCTTGACGACTGTTGGTGGTTAATTAAGATCACTGGTATTGCAAAGTGCGAGGTCAGCAACTCTTTCTTCTCACTCGACAAACTGACCTCTACGTTTGTCGAGCTTGGTAGTTTTCCGATTCCTTAGCTTCATCCTTCTCTGTGGCTCGACTGTTCTTCTTGGGGGTTTTACTGGACAGTCCTTCAGGAAATGTCCTAGTTTCCCACAATACAAACAAAGCTGTTGTTGTCTTGTTTTGTCCCGCTCTTGTTTTGTTAATGGAGGCCGTATCCCTCCAATCTGCATGGGTTTTACAGCATTTTCAGGTACACGAGGTGTGTTTTCCCTTGGTCGAACATACACGGTCCGAGGGTCCGTCTTAGACCGGTCTGCCTTTCCGTCCTGCAACTGGTGGTCTAGCTGCATGACCAGATTTATTAATTCTGCACAGTCTCTGGGTGGATCAACCACCTGGGCTAAGACGTCCTTCAATTCGCTTCGTAAGCCTCGATGGAATAACGTGGTTCTTTTGTTTTCTGGCCACCTAGCTTCGGCAACAAGTCTGTTGTACGTTAACAAGTCCCGATTCCCCTGTCGGAGGGACAAGTGTTAATTGTCTACTGCTTGTTCCTGGGTATGGCGAGTAAAAAGTTTTTCCATTTCTCTCTGGGATCCCCCAAAGTCATGTAATAGAGGATCGTCATGGGTTACCAACGGCACCGACCAATCTGCTGCACTACCACTCAGGTATGATAAGACAAAAGCTACCCGAGCTTGGTCTTTTGGAAATGCTCCAGGCCTACAAAGAAAATGAAGGCGGCACTGATTGATGAATGCCGCATACTTCAGTGGATCGCCTGAGAACCTTTCTGGTGGTGCCAGGGGCAATGTTTCAGGTCACGTGATCTGTACCGGAGTGGGTGGTATGGCGGGGTTTTGCAACGTTGGATTGCTTCCAGGTAGAGGCGTCTGTCCTGCCTGTGATTGCAAGTATTGCCTGCTAATCTCTTCAGTGCGTTTTTGGTCACTATTAGGTCTCTCCGAAGGGCATTAGTCTCTTGTCGGCAGAATGAAACTCAGCACGAAGCTCTCCTAGTAATTGGGCCAATTGGTCCATTTCTGATGTTTCCATGGTGCCGAGGTGGATTTGTTATGGTAGGCTTTGCGTTCTGTTACGCTCACCTGGTATCCACAGGGACGCCACCCAGCCGTGTTACTCGCTGGTATGCTTCTCAGCTTTGCCCTGATGTGGTCTGCGGGGAAGGTTCTGCCTGAAAATACAGGAGGACTGTGTTCAAAACTGACCGACTGGGGTAAGTATCCTCCCTCCACCCCCGTATGATTTCAGTCCCTCTGGCTCCCTCTCCTCACCTTGTGGTAGAATTAGGCATGCTCTCCGTCCTGCCTTCTTTGCAGGGGCGCGTTGTCTTTCATGGGCGAGTGCAGTCCAGTCAATTCACTGACGCCGGGCCGTTTGATATTGTTCAGGTAGGTCTTATTGCTGTTCTTTAGTTTTGTTGCTATCCTGCATGCCTTTCTTTGTTTAAAATGTCTCTTTTTTCTCCCTAAGGTATGCGGAGCTTCAGCGCGGCAAAGTGGCTTGGTTGAGCCCCGCTGGTAAATGATGGCGCATTAAGAGCGCTATGATGCGGTAAGTAAGCGCTGCGAAGTCTTGCCTTTGCTAACCTGCGTTTTCCTTCCTTGTAGGTCGCGGTGTTCTTCAGCGCGAGTGGAATGTCCGGAGTGGAGCCAGCCGAGAGGTGACCAGCCAGGTAAGCCTTTTGAGCAGTTCGTAATTTGTAAATGTCTCTGCTGATTTATTTAATGTTGCTTCTATCTTCCTCTTTCAGGTCGTTCTGTCCGGGAGGCGTGCAGATTCGAGGAAGCTGTTCTCAGTAGCTGCAAGTGTTTAAAGGTGAAGACTGCAGGTAAGATGCTGCTGCTAATAATGTTCCTTTTGTCTCCTTGCAGGTTCTGCTTCTCCGAGGTTCGAGGGAATAGCTGGACATGGTGAGCGTCACGTTGCAAGCTGCAAAGTAACGCAAAGCGTGTTGTCTTGCTCGGGTGTGGTTTAAATAGCCCCAACAAAATAGTCCAGGTAAAGTAGTCCCTAGGCTACCACACCCAAAACAGTAGACCGCATAGCTTGGTTCTTAGGAACCAAACTATGTCGATGCCTCCATGTTGGCTGACAATACAATAAAGTAGTTCCCAAGCACATTGTTTTTCATGGTGTATGAGCCAGGCGCCATAGGCGCCAGGACTGGCCCCATGAGGGCTTTTGAAGAGGATGCCAGGCTCTATAGGCCCGAGTCCTGACTCCACCTGGCCAATGGGTTTGCCAGAGGGGGTTTTGGGCTAGGGTCATGACAACAGTGTCCCATAGTCCATGCAGAACCATCCGAGATGCACGCATTCCTACATAACATAACACACCGTACAGTATCTCACAGTCCATGCAGAACCATCCTAGATACACCCTTTACTACATAACATAACATAACATAACGTGCAGTGTCCCACAGTCCACGCAGAACCATCCTAGAGGTGCCCATTCCTACATAGCATAATAATCTGTACAGTGTCCCACAGTCCACGCAGAACCATCCTAGAGGTGCCCATTCCTACATAGCATAATAATCCGTACAGTGTCCCACCGTCCATGCAGAACCATCCTAGAGGTGCCCATTACTGCTGCAAAATACCGTAAAGTGTCCCACAGTCCATGCAGAACCATCCCAGGTTCACCCACTCCTGCTGAAATATACCGTACCATGCATAACCATCCTGATCTACCCAGATGCAGCCATTAGTACTTAGCATAATATACCGTACAGTATTCCACAGTCCCTGCAGAACCATCCCAGTGGTGCCCATTCCTGCTGGAAAATATTGTACAAAATCCCATAGTCCATAAGAACCATCCCAGATGCACCCATTTCTGCTGTAAAATACCGTACGGTATCCCACAGTACATGCAGAACCATCCCAGATTCATCCCTGCTGGAAAATACTGTACAGTATCCAAATGTCCCCGCAGAACCATCCTGATGTACCCATTCCTGCTGGAGAATGCTGTACAGTATCCAACAGTCCATGCAGAACCATCCTGATGTACCCATTCCTGCTGGAGAATGCTGTACAGTATCCAACAGTCCATGCAGAACCATCCTGATGTACCCATTCCTGCTGGAGAATGCTGTACAGTATCCAACAGTCCATGCAGAACCATCCTGATGTACCCATTACTGCAGGAGAATGCTGTACAGTATCCAACAGTCCATGCAGAACCATCCCAGATGTACCCATTCCTGCAGGAGAATGATGTACAGTATCCAACAGTCCATGCAGAACCATCCCAGATGTACCCATTCCTGCTGAAATAAAATGTATCAAATGTTCCACAGTCGAGTGCTGCTACTTTGACTTGTTCGTTTGGATTTAGTGAAATCTTATAAACTGGATACACGGGGGATTTTTGAAGTCCAGGAGATGAGCACGTATCCAGGTGGCCTGACGTGCCATCAAAACCAGATATGTATGCCCGCTGTGAAGCTGGGCCATGTGTTGCTGTAATGGTACAACGGCAATCGATTAGCTGGGTATGGCGTCCATGGGATATCCTACAAACCTGGCCTTTTGGGGTATCTAGGTTGCGAAAGGTTTCTAAAGCAGCACCATGTCTCATTTGCTCTGTGGCCAGGCCAACTCTGGCAAAACTATAAGGGTGCCTGCGTTCTGTTCAAATTCCCACAGGTCTCTGCACACAGGCACCAAGGGATCTTCATGGAATTCACCAAGGAATGGTCTCCTTCTCCATGTTTGTCATGGACTATTTGCCTACTCTTCTGTCTAGCTGTGTGTGCACTTCTTCTTAGACACACCTGTAGCCACCCTCCGCTTTTCGACACACTTCTGGGTGTGGGTGTGCTCCTGCTGGGGTGTATGACGTACACACCAACTAACTGCTTTGCTCAGATCAGCTGGTTGTGGAATTTGCACCCCATCCGCCCTTTCAACAACAGAAGGGGCTGATGTACTTGTCATCATCACGACTCATGCGTAGCCATTCCTCACTCTCCGCGTCTTCTCTCAAAATGTCCACATAAAAAGCCTTCGAAACATGTTTTTAGAGACAAGTAGAGGGAATAGTAAATGAGAATTAAAGAGGCAGGGTGGCAATTGGGAACTGCAAGGAGCAAATGAATATGAATAGAGTGGGTTAACTCTAGAAAACCACTGGCTCAGAGAATAACTAAAGGAGCAGTTGGACAGCAGAAAAGCTCAACATTAAAGTGTTCGCAGGAGATATCAGCCTGGGCCGCAGAAGATGGCCCTCGCCTAGTTCCAGGTGGTGGAACACTGTAAAGAAAGTCACCTTGGTCTTGGACCAGAGAAGGGAAAGCTCTGGAGCAGTTGGGCAAGGGCCATCAAACCGGTCAATTAGCAGTTTCCAGGTGACAAAGCTAGCGCATGCGTAAATTACAACTTACAAACTTTGGAGACACCATGTTTGGCCAGGAAAGGTCTCAAGGGGTAGGTGACACGTCACTTGTGGCATGCAGGCAGACAAGATGGGAATTTATAGAGGAGGGAGTAGTTTTGAGATCTAAACAGAGGTTTGATGGCTAGGTAGGATACTGTGTCTATTAGCAAGTGTTCTTTACTAAGATACTAGACTGCGTCTACCCAAGTCTACAAGAAGGGTGGAACGCCTCTTCTTTGATGTCAAGGAAGGATGATTGTGGTAGATGGCGAGTGCGTGAACATGCTTGAAGAGAGGGGAAGTCAGACTTAACCCAAGAGAAATGTTGGGCATATAATTTTGGTAGTGGAGCATGAGTTGTTTTTTGGTAGAGGAGCGTGGTTTTGTCACATGACCAACTGCTATGGCCCTTGTACATTTTGAAAAATATGGATTGCCATTGAAAACCGGTATTAATAAAAGGGTATCTCTTATTTGGGTATGTTAATTGCCATCATTATGTACAAAGCGGGAGTCTCCTGGGAAACAGAGTCAGTCTTTGTCCAATCATTTTTTTCTACTCCCCTTTAAGTCCACCTCTCACCCAACTAATGCCTAGATCTGCCACCAGTCTCGATTTGAGGGCTGACCCCCACTATTTAAAAAAAATAGTGCTATTTCCTCTGATTTGTTCTGCATTTATTGAATTGAATTTGACATAATGAAAGGTGAGGCGAATGTGAGTGCATTCATTACTCTTACAGGGCTAGCCCACCGACATCATTTGGGGGTCACCAGGGGACACAACTGCGACCCCTGGCAACCCCCATGCGAGCCCAGGCACTGCCTCTAAGACCCATGGATATATGGCCGGGGGGTCAGATTTCAAAATTAAATCATCTCTTTATGGAGTCACTCAGACTTCGGAAATAAATTATTGCCATTACAGATTTCTTAGCGGAAATAATTTCTGTTTGAAGTCAGTCAGAATGACTTCAAAAAGAAATTATTTTTTTAATGTAAATCTGAGCTCCTCCAGCCCCCAGGATATGGAACACTCCAGCTCCTCTGCTCTGCAGCGTATGACAGGAACCTGAGCTGGTTCCTTGTATGCGTTGTGGAGCATGGGAGACAGCGACTTGCCTGCAGCAGAGGAGCAACGCATTCCGCAAGGTAAGGACATTTATTTGGTAAGTGTACGAGTGTGAGTGTTTATATATTATGTTATGTATGTGTGTGTATATTATATAATGTACATGAGTGTATATATTATGCAATGTGTGGGGATGTGTGAATGCATGATGTAGGGGTGGCTGGTTGTGCGTGTGTGAGTCAATGGTGAAAGGGTGCATCTGTAAATGAGTAAGTGTATGGTGTGTGAATGTGTGGGCTTCTGTTCAACGTCTGGATTACTTACCCCAGTAATCTTCATTACTCCTAGTCCTACTCTTCCTCATCCCAGTACTTGCCTATGACACACCTTGCCTCATACATAAGTACTGCGATGAGGAAGAGGGGCGTGGAGGTAATGCTGGGACGTGGAAAAGATTTTGGGGTTGGAGGTGGAGAGTGGGAGGGAGAGGGGACGTGTGGCAAGGGTGGGGCAGGAGGGTGTGAGCTAATACATATTGGTCATCAATGATAAAGCAGGCATGATATGTGTTAATAGTGGCTAGACTGGCATTTGGGTGCAGCTAGTCTAGCCATTTCTTACTGTGTCATAGCATATTTTTCTGGGCATATACAATGAATTAAGAATCGCAAGTGCTATTACGTGGATAGACTAACATTTTGGTGCAGCTAGTCTAGCCATTTCATACTGTGGCTTGACATTTTGTACTGGGCATCACTGATAAAGCAATCATGATACGTGTCATTACCTGGCTAGACTGGAATGTGGGTGCAGCCAGTCTAGCCTTTCCTTACTTTGGCATTGAATATTTTTCTGGGTATCTATGATAAAGTAAGCACAAGAAGTGTTATTAAATGGTTAGATTGGCATTTTGGTGCAGCCAGTCTAGGTATGTCTTACTGTGGCATGGCATTTTTTACTGTGAATCATCAAGGCTATAGCAAACATGATAAGTCTTATTACGTGTCTGGCCTACATTGTGCAGTCAGTTTTCACATGATTTCTTACTGTGGCATTGCATTTTTAATAGCAAAGAGGTAAGATAGCTCAGTGGGTTGAGCGTTCGCTACTTCAATCTATGTGTGACTGGAGGTTGCAGGTTGGAATCCCGGCAAGCCCAATTCAGCCTTTCATTCTTCCAAGGTTGCTAATTGAGTACTAACTTCAGTTGGGATAATTGTATGTAAATATGTGCTATGTATAGCACTTTGGCAAAAGCGCTATATAAATGGTATTGTATTGTGGTTGTCATTTATATAGCGCCTTTTAACATTATTATTCTACCTTTTCTCCTGACTGTACATCTACTTGCCTCCATGACTCTCTCAGCTTCTCTTGATCTTCTTTTATCCCTCTCCTAAATCTCCACAACCTTGGATGTCCATTATTCTTTGCTTCATGTGTCAATCTGAGCATCATTGGAAAATACTCAGGACCCAAATGATCTTGCTTCTTTATCTGTTCTCCATTCTTCCTATAATTCTTCTCTTCTTAGTGACAAAAAGTACTATTTCACCACGCTCACTTCTTCTCTTCACCAGCATCCCCTTTGCTGCTTGCAGGTTATCAACCGCCTGCTCTCCTCCTCCCATTGACCCCTCTAATTCTTTTCGGTCGTCGTCTGAGTTCACCGATTTCTTTACCTCTAACGTCTTACCTGCTACGGTCCTCATTTCCCTCTGGCTCCCAACTAGCCGCCTCTTCCTATTCTCAACTCTTTCTGAGGCGGACACTGACTCTATGTGCCCATGGTCACCTTATTGCCTCCCCTCTTGATCCTCTGCCTTTAACTATTATTCTGCTAGTATAAACCTTTCTAATTCCCTACCTAGTGTCTCTTTTCAATCTTTCCTTGTCTACGTCTACCTTTCCTACATCCTTCAAACACGCCACAATAATCCCCATACTTAAAGAAAAGTCTCTTGACCCCTCTAAGCTTTCCAATTTCCGACCAATCTCCCTTCTCTAAATTCAATCTAAACTACTGGAGAAACGATCCACTTTCAAACCTCTGATTATCTAAATTCAGACTCCCTTCTTCCACTAACTCAATCTGGTTTCCGTCCAGTCCATTCAACTGAATCTGCTCTTCTGAATGGAACTAATTCACTTCTCATGGCGAGGCATAATAGAAAATCTTCTTTTATTACCTTCTTAGATCTCCGGCTTTTGATTCTGTCGATCACCCCACTCTACTTTTTGCCCTCACTACTCTGGGCTTCTCTGACCCTGTCATGCGTTGGTTCCACTCATACCTCACTGGCTGCACCTACTCGGTTTCTTGGTCTGGTGGCTTAACCCCCAACGTTCACTCTCCTAAGGTGTCCCACAAGGCCCGGTACTTGGACCCCTATTCTTTTCAATGTACACTAGCCCTCTTTTTTTCTTATTAATTCTTTTGAGTTTTCTTCTCATTTGTTCTCGGTTATTTCACACATTTTTTTTTTGTCTTCTTTCATAGATTCACTTAATTCATCCATATCATCCTGCCTTTCTGTTGTGTAATTGTGGATGTCCTACCGGTTTCTACACCTTAACCCTTCCAAACCAGAGATTCTATTCTTTCCCCTCCAGTCCCTCCTCCTGGCCTTTACTTTCCCCCTTCTTTACTACCTTTTTCCCCTTCGACACGTAATCTTGGTGTCTCTTTCGATTCTTCCCTCATCTTTTCTACTCATATTTCTCAAACTGCCGCATCTGTCGCTTGCACCTCTACAACATCCGTCGCATCTGCACTTACCCGTCTTTCCATACAGCGAAACCTCCAATCACATCTACCATTTTCGCTCGCCTCGATTGCTGTTCGGCCATCCTCGTAGGCCTTCCTGCCTCTGCGTTCTCCCCTCTACACTCTGTCTTTAAATCTGCCATTCGGCTTACCTTTCTACTGCCCTCCCGCTCCTCTATTACCCCAACTCTCCACTCGCTCTCCCGTCTTCCTTAGAATTCTCACCTACTTTTCAATGTTCTCTATAGATTTTCAATATTATTATGGTCTGGCTTCCCCTATCTTTCAGATCTTGTCTCTCCTTATAGCCCCTCCTGGCACCTCTGCTAACAACATCAGAATCTCCTTGCCTTTCCCAAACCCCCCTTTGCACAATCTCACTTTCGTTCCTTTTTTCTCCTGGCACCCACATTTTAAAATGTTCCGCCTCTGCTTAAAAGCTCATCTTCTTGCCTCTCTTTCTTAAACCTCCTTTGTCTCATCTTTTTCTGATTGATGTTTTGTAGTCCACCAATTCATGTTTCTGATGTACAGTTTTGTCTAAATTATGTGCAGCGCTTTGGCGAAAGTGCTATATAAATACCGTTTTGGGAGGATAGGTTAGGGGCAACGTGCTCGCCTTGGAAGTAGGATGACACGGAACAACACAGGTTTGATCCCGGGTCTGCGCTTAGAAACCTCCGGGTATTAAGCACGTTATAAATAACCTATCATATCATACCAATAAAATACAAATACAATGACAGGCAGTGTAAATTAACATAGAAAGCATCTGAAAATGTTACATGTTGTAATCTGTGTCATGGGCAACAGCAAACTGTCTGACCAAATTATCTAAGTGGGAGAATGACATTGGTGACTCGAACCATGAAGGCTCACCCAAAATATTGAGCACTACAGTTTAAGGGATTGTTCACACAAGGCACACGTTGGAGGTGTATTATCTCCAGTCCAGTATGGGAAGTTGGGGTTCCTTAGCTCAATTAGGCAGATATCTGGACCATACAGTTTATGTGGAATTGAGATAACATAGAGATTGGCATTAGATGCATGTCTCGTGAGGAAAGCTCAAGGGGCAACGTGCTCACCTTGAAAACAAGACGACAAGAAGCACCACAGGTTCGATCCCCGGGTCCGCGCTTAGAAACCTCTGGCGGTTAAGCGCGTTATAAATAACCCATCAGGTACGTGCAGTTTCAATAAATAGCGTTTAATTTCGAGGCCGCCAGGGTCTAGGCTTCCAATTTTAGTCATGTATGGCGATACGAGACCAAGGTGATTTTCCCAGAATCACGTATTTTAATTGTATGGTGAAGACAGGAATAGAACCCGGTTGTCTCTCCTACACGAAAAGCCAAAGTCTTACCAACTCGGCCACACAGCATAGAACATAGGCAAAAAAGGCGTCTAACCCACTGGCGTAACAGGGGCCCCCGCGGTACGGGGGGCCCGCGGTGCGGGGGGCCCCACCAGCACATGGCTGGGAGGGGGCCCCAGTAAAAAAAAAAAAAAAAAAAAAAAAAATTTAAAAAAAAAAAATAAAGTTTCTTTTGAAATTCACTCTGCATTCATAAAGAACATTTCTGTAACAGAAATAATTTCTTTATGAAGGCAGAGTGACTACAAAAAGAAACTTTCTTTTTGAAGTCTGAGGGCCCCCGTACCCCATGACATGGAAGACCCTAGGCTGGAGGCCTCCATGTCATGGGGTGGGGGGGGGGAACCTTATGCCTTCAAAAAGAAATTGTTTGTTTTTGAAGCCACTCAGCCATCATAAAGAAATTATTTTGATTATGGTTCGGTCCTTAACTGAAATAATTTCTTAAGGAAGTTATAGTGACTTAAAAAAGAAACAATGGGGCTCATTCTGACCATGCCGGTCCGGAAAACAACGGTGCTGGTAAGCTTACAGGCACTGTTGTTTCCGGACCGGCATATTACAGGTCTGCCTGGTGGGGCTGCCGTGCCCGACAGGTCTGACCCTGCCAGGCACAGCAGCCACGGTAGGCAGACCTGTCACGGAAGCACCGGCACCGTTAACAAAGGTGCAGGTGCTTCTGTGTCCCCATTCCCGTGGAGTCTGGGGTTTAACGAAATTACCGGCACCTGATTTCCCAGCCGCCGGACTTGAAATAGCACGGTGGCACCGGGAAGTCAGGCCATGGTAATTTTTTATGGGTCTGGCGGCAACCCGCCGGTAGCACCGGCACGGTTACGCTGGACCCGTAATGAGCCCCAATTTCTTTTTTAAGTAATAGGGCCCCCCCTCAACTCCATGAGGTGTGCGTGTATGAGACTATGGTGAAAGGGTGCACACTCAAATGTATAGCCGGCTGCCTGTGTGTGTATGGTGAAAGGGTGCACACTTAAATGTATGGGTGGCTGTGGGGGTGTGCCTGCATGGTGAAAGGGTGCACACATAAATGTATAGGTGGCTACCTGTGTGAGTGTATGGTGAAAGGGTGCACACTTAAATGTGTGGATGACTGGGTGTGTATAAGGTGAATGGTGTGTGTGCTTGTGTACAAGGGCACAAGAAAACCTTCATTTCGGGGGGCTAACCCTTCAAATGTTGGGAGAGGCGCTAACTTCACATGCAGTGGGGAGGGGGAAACTTATTTGTGTGGGCGCATCCAAATTATTTACGCATTTTAATGAGACTATTCTAGTGCAGATTCAATGTTACAAGCAGTTAACTCTCTCCTATAAGTCTCCTGTTCCCTCTCTACCCTTCCAATCACTCCCCTGGCATGCAAGTACTAAACCCACATCACGATTTCAATCGCCTAAACAATGTGGCATTTGAATGCAGGTACTAACAGTGAAATGCTTTACGTTGGTAATTGCTGGGTTCTTGTTAACAGCAAAAACCAGGTGCCGTTTAAAATCTGTGTCCTGTTCGGTCTGGCAACTGCTCTAAAGGTTAGCCAAGTTGAGTCAATATAGCCCAAAATGTCAGGGGGGGTAGTGCTGAAGCCCAGTCAACTCAATGGTGTTGCGCTACTACTTGTGTTTAATGCCTTGCTTACTCCTAGCCCTATTCTTCCTCGTCCCAGTACTTATATACGAGGCAGTACGTGTGTTTGAGGCACTCTGCCTCATACAAAAGTACTGGGAAGAGGTAGAGGTACATGGAGGTAATGCCTGATTTAGCTACCTGTAATCTTCATCACTCCTAGTCCCACTGTTCCTCATCCCAGTACTTACCTATGAGGCAAGGAGCCTCATACGAAAGCTCTGGGACAAGGAAGAGGGACGCAGAGGTAATTCTGGGCCAAGGAGCTGATTGTGGAGGTTGGGGTGGTGGGTGGGAGGGAGAGTGGATGTGTGGGGGGCAGGATTGTGTGATAAATCATAATGGTTGTCCATGTCCAGGCTAAGCAGGCATGATATGTGGTATTAGTGGCTAGAGAGGCATTTTGATTTAGCCAGTCTAGTCATTCCTCAGTTTGGTATGACTTTCTTTTAACTGGACATTTCTGATAAAGTAGTCCTGCTAACTTTAATTACCTGGCTAGATTGGCATTTGGGTGCTGCCAGTCTAGCCATTTCTTACTGCGGCATTGTATATTTTTTTGGGCATCTGTGATAAAAATGATATGATGTGATTCAAGTCATTTATAATGCGCCTGTACACAAGTGTACACAAGGGAGGGATGATAGAGGGAGGACAAGACAAACGATCTTACTAGGCCTTGTGTCATTGTGAGAACGAGAAGTGCAAGGGAAAAGGGAGCAGGGAAGTGCAAGTGAGAGGGGAGGGGAAAACAGGGCAGCAATGCTCTCAGTAAGTGCAGCCAGGGCAGAGCAGCTATTGGTTGTGCAAGGAGAACAATGGACTGCAGGGTTACAGTTACAGCCCCTAAGTGCATGGTAGGCCCGGAGGCAGTGCAAGGGTGACCAATCAAGAAAGAGCCTGGACTCAGAGAGACTCTGAGGGTAGCCAAGCAGCCAGTCAGTACAGCAGACAGGTAGGTCAGGTAGGTCAGCAGGGGGGAGAGAGAGCGAAAGCAGCAGAGAAGAGGAAAGCTTTTAGCTGCTTCCGAAAATTCAGGTTGTCCGCCTCAAGTTTGAGAGGGGCAGGGAGGCCATTCCAGTTGGAGGCACCAGCAGAGGAGAGAGGTCTACCCCCACTCTCTGCCTGGAGAAATGTCTAAGCCTTAGAGAGTTGGAGGTAGCTGAGTGAAGGGTTAGAGAAAGAAGGTATTTTGGAAGAGAGCATTGGATTTAGTGTTGGCACTGGCCCCAGAAAGCCTTGTGGGCAATGCAAAGGTTCTTGAACTTGATCCTTGCAGCCAGTGGAGAGATTTCAGGGCTGGAGAAATACAATCCCAGGGCTTGAGGCCAAGGCTAAGTCTTGCAGTCCTGTTCTGGATTATTTGCAGATGACGGAGACTAGAGGAAGACAGATTGAGAAAGTGGCTGTTGCAGTAGTCCAGCTTAGAGACAGTGAGCTTCTGGTGGAGAGTGAGAAAGGGAAGAGTCCCTTTGAGGAGGAGCAGCTGGTAGTGGGACTTCTTGGTGATATCCGAGATGTTAGGAGAGAAAGAGAGTGTGGCGTTGAAGATGACACCAAGGTTTTTTGCCTCGCAGGAAGGCAAAGGAAGAGGGCCCAAGGTGGTCTGCTATAGTGAGAGAGGAAACACAGTGGCAAGGGTCCCAATGAGAAGGATCTCTGTCTTACTGGCATTAAGGCAGAGATTGTTGGAGGCGCACCAATCCTGAATCGTGGATAGACAGTCAGGAATGAGCAAGAGAGGAGAGGAGGATGAGGGGAGCCTGAAGGAAAGCTGAGTCACCTGCACAACACTGAAAGTTAGAGGATAAGGTAGAGATCAGGGAGGCCAAAGTGGCCAAGTAGAGGTTGAAAAACCAGCGTGAGAGGATAGAGCCCTGGGGAATGCCACAGGTAGAGAGAGGTGGCGGAGAGAATGGGACCACGATCGACCTGGGAGCGGAGTGGCGGTCCAAGTGGAAGTAGGTCAGTCACTCTAGGGTCTGATCTGTGATGCCCAGGTTCTCACAGAGTCGATTGATCAGGATGGCGATGTTGACCCTGTCGAAAGCAGAGGAAAGATGAAGGATGAGAATAGAAGGAATGCTGGAATCAAGGTTAGAGAGCAGCACAGGTGTTAAGGAAAGCAGTTTCCATGCCTCTGGCAGCTCTGAAGCCAGACTGATGGTCATGGAGACAACCAACAGATTCAGTGTGGAGAGTAAGCTGGGAGATGGCAAGCTTTTCCAAGAGTTTGCTCAGGAAAGGTGGAGATTGAGCGATAGTTTTCCAGCAGGTAGGATCAGCAGACTGCTTCTTGAGGAGTGGGTGCACAAGGGAGTGCTCAAAGGGAGAGGGGAACATTGCAGTGGTGAAAGAGTGATTACAGAAATCGGCCAAGGCTGGAGTGAGGGTGTCAATATGGGCTTTGATGGTTCTGGAGGAGCAGCGGAGCACCTGTTTGGACGACACTTTCATATATCGGACTTGTCTAGAAACCTCGTCAGGTGTTGTCAGAGAGAAAGAGGAAAAAGGAGGAGGAGAGAAGAGATGGCCAAAATGGGCCGAGAGAGGAAGAGGACATAGAGGACAGGATGTCCTGAGATTTAGCAGAGAAATGAGAGGCCAGAGCTGTACAGAGGGCATGGGAGGGAACAGAAGAGGTATAGACCACAACAGGATTGACCAGTTCCTTGCAGATTTTAAAGAGTTTGGCCGTGTTGTTCGAGGCCATGGAGACACATGCTTTATTGTGTGCTCTCTTCTTGATGAGTGTTATTGCTTTGACTGGCATTTTGCTGAAAACAGTCTAGGTATGTCTAAATGTGGCCTGGCATTCTGTACTATAATGTTATTACGTGTTTACACTGGTCTACATTGTGCAGCCAGTTGGAAGCATTAATGTTCCTGTGCACTGTTGGTGACTTGCATGTATTGGATTGTGTTACCCTACAAAACAATTGCAAACACTCTGGCTTTATAGCCAATTTATCTCAGAAAGTGTGCTGTATATTGCATTAAAACACATATTTATATCTTTTTCCTAGTGCAGTGTGCGGCATACCCCTTCAGCAGCACGTTCATGCGTATTGTGCAAGCGTGACAGTCTAGGCCGGCCCAGAGTGTGGCGCAACCCGTGATTTGTTGCCGAGTTGGGGGGCCCCCTCAGCATGGCTCGCAGGGGGGCCCCCACATTTTGTGTTACGCCACTGGTCTAACCCACCACTCACAGGCGGTAAAGTGGGGGGTCAGCTGAATAATGAAGATGTTTTCTTCTGATAAAATAAAGAGGCACAAGTAGGAGGACTCCACTCGGCTACTTTCATGATGGAAAATGCGGACTGGATTTGCAAGAGGGCTGCAGAAAATGTGCATGCTGGATTGACATGCACACTACCCTGGCCATCCCAAAATGTCCCACCTTGGTGGGAGAATAATATTGACATGTATTGCATGAAGCGCTGTCTCCCAACCCTTACCATGGAAATGGTAGACGTAGAATGACGCGCCACAAAATGAACTCTACTCTGGTGCTTGAATGGTGACATTACTGACTGACCGAAGGGTTGACATTGCATCTACTCTGGCAGGACAGCTTGCGGAGTCTCACCCCTGTGAATCACACCCGAGACCCCCAACCTGAACAGAAAGCCTTACTGCGTGCTGCACATACAACGAGCAATGTTCGGGGTGCACTCTTCTGCCCAGTGTTATTTAATCACATAATCAGTGCAACGCGGTGTTGCAGCGTTTGCTTGCAAGGCGTGTCGGAAGAAGAAGTGCCTGACACACACATTGATATATGCTTGCTTCTGGGTGACAGTGTAATTACTCCCAGTGATGCAGAATGCAACATTAAGGCTGATTGTGTTGCACTGTTGGTGTTGGAGACTTAATAAAGACGCGCGTGCGTGTGTGTGTGTGTGTGGGGGGGGGGGTGTTTTTCCCGTTCCCCGACAACTAGAGAAATCCAGAAAATCTAATGGGCAATGACTCATTTTAATTGCGTTGCTCGGTGTCTGTTAAAGTATAATTTTTTTTTATTTTTTTTATTGTGTTACAGTTCAAAAGAACTTTTCACAAATATACATATAAGAGAAATAGAACAAGAAAATTAATTTAACAGCACTTGCAATTGACTATTAGATACATAGGGAAAAAGAGAAAAAGGTTAGACAAATTGCACAGCAGATACAAATATAGAAGATTAGCCATCAGGTAATAGAATTAGAAACTGTATGAGAGAGTCAGTGTGTGTGAGAGAGAGAAATATTAAGAAAGAGAGAGAAAGAGACTGCCAGTGCGAGCGAGTTGCTGAGTGTGGCTGTAGGTGATTAAGTGAATGACCTGGATTAAGTGAGCAGAGGTGCCTCGTCCACAGTGGTGATGGAGGGCTGCCACGCCACTGCCACTATGGTGGAGCCATAAATGAAAATATTGAGCACTCTCTCAGCTGTGGCAACTAAGTGATAACGGGCTGGCGTTGCTGTGGGGATATGTGGTTTCTCTTTGCTTACAGTACCCCAGCTATGGCATGCCCATTGAGACATGCATGGCAGGAGCAGTTTTCTTCCCCAGCTCTGCCTGGCCCGTTGGGCACACAGGCTGTGGGGCTATGGGCTCAATGGTGTATTGGTGGTCCTCCTGTGCCGGTCCAAGAATTAGGATGGACAGGGGCATGAGTTGTAGGCACTCTGGCCCCACTGTGCAAGTCAGGAACCACAAAGAGAGAACATCGCTCCCTGCTTCCTGTGCGGTGTACAGGAGCCAGAAGGCCATGCAGGTAGTCTGAGGGTGGCAGCCATGGTGGTAGTGGGAGTTCTGAGGCATTGGGGCCATGCGGGTAAAGAAACAAACAAACCATTGCACATATGTATGTCTGTCTGCATGTATGTTTGTATTCATACACGTGTCTGTGTAAGTGAATGTATGAATTAGATTGCAGTGTGTTTGTTATAGAATATGGGTGCACTTGTGAATGAGAGCATGTGAGTGCAATGTGTGTTGTATTGCAGTGTTAATGTTATTTTGTATGGGTGTGCGCATGAATGGGAGAATTAGTACAGTGTGAATGTTGTATCATATGAATGCGGACGTGAATAGAATAAGTGCAGTGTGAATGTGCATGAATGTGAGTGTGTGGGCCGCTGGCAAGGGAGAAGAGCATCTGATTGGGGTGGGGACTGAGGGAATGATCTCCCTCCATGTTTTCTTACAGTGGCATATCTTGTTTACTGCCATTATGAGCAAAGTCAACATGATGAGTATTCGTAAGTGAGGATTCTGGTCTACATTGGTGCAGCCAGTGTGAACAAGATTTCTTACAGTTGCATATAATTTGCATAATATATATTTCTATAAACATTATTTGTCCATCAATATAAGAAAAAACAAAGCAATGATATTACATGATTCCCCCAAAAAATATGAATATCAGATGGTATCTTGAAACTACCAAGCTTGATTTGGTCAATAACAAATACTTAAGTGTGAAGATTGATAATAAACTACAGTGCGATGACTATATGGAGATGGTAAAGTGCCAATTAAAATATTTTTTGTCTGCCATTGCCATTTTCAGAAGGAACCATTGTGGTTATAAGATGCATCCACTGATTGACTACTATACAAAGAAATTGGTTCTGATTATGTTTTACGGATCTGAGATATGGGGATCTACCAAAATAAAAAGCTGGTTATGATGGACAGTATGTATCTGAAGAACATTTTTGAGTGTGCCAAAAATCTGCATGTAGAATACCTGGGAGACGAGTTAGGACTTACATCGATTCAATTCCAGTTTATTAAAAGACGATTGCTAATGACTAATAAAATACTGCCCCGCCCCGAAACCACAAGAGATGAATGTCTCAGGTACACCAAGCCAGTTCTGCTACTGACACTTGTTTGACCAATACTACCATGGGTCCACTTGTAACAGAATCGAGACACTGGTCTATATGCTTGAATTATCGCTTCAGGTGCAATATGGATATGATTGACAATGGTATGACAATCTATTTATTTGATTGCGAGCAGAACAAGGTTGATCTCACAACAAACAGTTTGACATTCGAATATATTTCTTGTATCCCATCATACAAAGACACACCCAAACCCAAGTATCTACATGAATTTGCTAACCAGAATATTAGAAGAGATTGGGCCTCAATACTAGTTTGGCGGTGTGGGAAAAAAGTGGCAGTAATTCTGTTACTGACACTTTTCCCACACTGCCAAACTACAAGTTTGCCGGTGGGGTGGCCTGATTTACCACCAGCCAAGAGCTGGAGATAGGTCAGAAACCCCACTGGCAAAAAACAGCCAGTATTACCGACGCCAGTAATATCTGCAATTCCCCCATGGCCATGGAATGGGGAATTACTTACCCTTACTGGCACCTGTAATCTGCCTAATATTACGGCAGATCAGAAGCTGGTAACAGTAATTGCATTTGGTGGTATCCCACCGACTAAGTGACTGGAGTCTGGCACAAAATGCCCATCATAAATAGGTTTTTTACCACGTGGGTAGCATTAAAAGTTTAAAACACTTGATCCTAAGCTGTCACGGTACCTCAGCTAACAGAAACAAATGCTTAAGTTCATACTACACAGCCCCAATAACACAAGATGTTACAAACAATATTTGGCATAGAATCATGAAAGGGGATGTATTTCATTCGATTTATTGTGTCATTAACTATTGGCAAGATATTGACGCCTTGCTGCATGATTTGAACATGTGAAAACGAACAAGATGTACTCTTAAAATATGACAAAGTGGTAAGAATTGTAGGATAAATGTGTTGTATTATTAGGTTTTATATATATGTGCAGGTGTTTGCCTTCATATGCTGAACAAGTCAACATGATGAGTGTTCTTAAATTGGAATACTGTTCTTCATTTGTGCAGCCAGTATGGACATGTTTTCTAGTGTGGCATATCTTTTTGGCTGGCATTATGGGTAAGGACAACATAATCTGTGTTTGTAAGTAGGGATACTGGCCTATATTAGTGCTGCCTGTATGAACATGTTTTCTAATGCTGGCATATAATATTGACTAGCATTATGGACAAGTCTAAAATGGTGAGTGTTCTGGCGCAGTCAGTATGGATATGGTTGCCTACAGTTGCATATCATTTTTACTGGCATTATGGGTAATTTATACATGCTGATTGTTCTTAAATGGAGCTATTGGACTACATTAGTGCAGCCAGTATGGACATATTTTCTACTGTGGCATATCATTTTTACTGGCATTATGGGAAAGGCCAACAGGATGAGTATTTATAAAAGGGGATACTGCCATACATTGATGCAGCCGTTAAGGGCATGTTTTCTTAATGTGGCATAGCATTTTTGCTAGCATTATGGCCAGGGCCAACATGATGATTGTTCTTATGTGAGGAAACTGGCCTACATCGGTCTAGCTAGCAGGAACAAAGTTTCCTACAGTGGCATGACACTTGTACTACGATTATGAGCAAAGCAAACATGGATATGTTCTCACATGATGATACTGGCCAAAATTGGCGAAGCCAGCAAGGACTTATTTTCTTATTATGTTGTTAATGGTGTGGAGGAAAAATGCTGTTACATATAAAAGACTGTCTAAAGGGAAATAAATAGGAAGTTAAACTAAGTGAATTTAGTTGGGAAGTTGGAAAAGTGTTCTAATGCAAGAGAACTAGGCCTTGTACTCATTCACACAGACTTGGTATAGCTTCGAAGACTCCATTTTGAATTATTTGTTTGCAGTCAGAATGGAAAAGCGAGACTTGCCCCACCAAAGTGATCTGTTACTTGCATGCTGGCATACCTCAGCACACATATCTGTAGCCTCACACATGATATAAATGCTTGTTCTGGTACTTGTTGAACTCACTCCAAAGTGTGAAGACCGCATGGGCCTGATTCACTGAAGTGTTTTATAATGGTGCAATCCTATTGGAAAACGCTGTATGAATCAGGCCCCATACGTCTTAATTGAACACTGAGCACACATCTTTGTTACTGTCTCTTAAAGGTGACAGGAGTAACCTTGGAAGACCAAGTCTCCTCCATCCCATCATAGAGGTTTAATGTGCTAATCAGAAGAAGTAGAATCCTCCCTAATTAAGTCATAACATCTTCTGCTGGTTACATTAGAATCAATGCATTGAAACGTCTATATTAGTTGGTGTTCTGGGGGCAGGGCTAACACAGATCTGAATTGTTTGGAGATTGTGTGGTGTCCGTTTCTGTGTTAGACCAGAGGTGCTGCTATTCAATCTTTACTGAACTAACTTCACCCAAGATATGAGTTCTGACTTTAATGACTTCAACCATGAGGCAAAGTAAACAAGAGTATGTTCTTATTTGTGGGGTTCTAGCATATGCCGGCACAGCTAGGATTGGCATGTTTGGGCACAGTCAGCATGAAACTTGTTTTTATACTGGCAGAATACTGGCATACGTTGTGGGCAAAGGTGTAAAGAAAATGCCCAGGAAAATGCTTCTGTGCACTGCTGGTGATTTGAAATCTATTGGATGTTTTCATTTATTTATTTGCATTTTTAAAGCACTCCCACAGCCCGGGGGCATCGAGGCACTGTTACAGGAATATGTCTCTTAGTTGCGTATTAATAACACGCTTAATACCCGGAGGTTTTTAAGCGCAGACCTGGGGGATTGAAATTGTGTTGCTTCGTGTCGTCTTGTTTCTAAGGTGAGCACGTTGCCACTGAGCTATCCTCCTGGGACAGTGAGCTAGCCTCCTCATACAAAACCGAGTGTAAACTGTGTGGTTGTTCTGCCCAATTTTGTTACAGAAATGGTGCTGTAAAAGGCACAATTTTAATACATCATTTCAAAACATGTCTCAGAGGGAGAACTATCCCGAACCCGCTTTGGTTGGGTCCAATGCTCAGTCTCTCGAGGACATTCATTGGAATTGTTTACGTGCATCTAATTAATACATTCACTTGCCACCACAGTCAACGAGTGAACCAATAAGCGTGTCTGTGTATGAGATTGTGAATGAGTAACTGTGCGTGCTTGGGTGTGTGTGCGTGAGTGCATGACAGAGTGACTGGTTGAGTGTAACTAATGTAAAGCATGTTGGTCTATCCGTGTACATCTGTAAACGTGAAGTCAGCCGGGGATTTGCTCAGTAAATTCCCTTATTTGCAAGCTCCCAGTTGAGTCCGATGCCCTGTGATTCCCCACCTCTGCTGCAGGAACCTCCGTGCATTAAATGTGGCCGGACGGTGAACCCAGAAATACTCCTTAAGGGACAAAGGTGAGATGTACAGATCCCTGCAATTTACCAGGAAGCAACAGCAGTTGAATGGATGTAAGGACTCGTCGCGGCTCGTGTGAGTGGTGGAGATGTTATTACACAGTTCTGTGTGCCTGTGCCGTGGCGTGTGCAAATACTAAGGCACACCGTTGTGTCTCCAGGGAATGTGCTATGTGGGGAAGTGAGCAGGTGCACTTCATTCGGACTTTTGTTAGGTTTTATTAAGTGGGAAGAGTGAGCATAAGAGTGCATCAGTGATTGGTTGTCGAACTGAATACGTGGGTGCGCGCGCATGACTTTCATTACTGATCTCATTCAAAATGAGATAATTATGGGTAAATAATGGGCATTCCCTTTGAGCAGAGCAGGGCACAATAAGAAAGAGGGGCCCTGGGACCCGAAAGGTACTGCAGCCACAGGGCACGGGGGCAATAACATTCCCCTCAGTTTTAAAAACGAATCCACAAGATGGCTAAAAACACAGAGAACGTAGGGGGCGAGTAACGGAATAAGACCAGGGCTCAAGTCGAGGGTACACGCGGGGGGGACGGAGTCCACCCACTTTATTCAGAGGGTGGACTCAGTCTCCCTCAGCTAAAAGAGAAACATTGGATGTCATCTTTGAATTTATGAATTAAAGCCGACCTCGGGCAGTTATCAGGTTTACAGGACGGACACTTCACCACTGCGTTATATAACCTGATGAAAAATAACAAACAACTAAAGGTGAAATGTCCCATTTTCGTACTGCAAGTCCCAGGGAAAACATTTGTGTTGGTTCTTGGAGTTTAAAACATGCACACCGTTTAACGTTTTCAAAAACACTATCCGAAGAAAATATCCTGTCTTGGTGTTGTGTGTGTGTTGATTTTATGAAAGGCAAATGTGGTTCGCCCTGTGCAATTCGGGTGGTTAGGCAAAGCCAATTAAATTAAATGTGCATGTTTCACCTGTATAAGCACATTTCTGGCGACGTCACATCCCGTTGCGTTTGTTGATGAGTCCCCCACTGAAATATTTAGGACTTGACCCCTGAATAAAACAGTTTATATCCGAAGCTGTACGAAGTGTTGGGAAGGTGACAGGTGAGACTCGACAGTGCAGCGAGGCCCAGGGGACAAACGCGGCAGAGAATGCGAAGGAGCGTATTGCATTCCCAATGCAGTACCGATCCCATAGCGGTGAATGCACACAGACACGCCTCTAGACGCATTTAAGTAATGGCTGTATTTAGTTGCCGATGTATGTCTGTGTGCGAGCTTGCCCGGATGCGAAGTAGGTGACTGCACTCGAGGTTCACACTAAAAGATGATTCTCGGCAGGGACGGCGGTAGGGCCTTTCAACATTTTTAAATGAAAGGAGCCTCGAGTGTCCGAGCGGGCCCCAGCAACTGCAATCTAATAACCCGTCCATATATTCCCTTGTGTATTACTTTTGATGTGGGGCTTACAGTGTGCGCTTTGCACGGCTCGCACCACAAGCTGCGTCTGCTGGAGCCCCTTCCAGCGCCAATTCCATTGGTGAAACCAGAGTGTTATCGCCGCGTCACGTTTCCACGCTGGTTTCTGCACGTCAGGCACTTGATTACAAGGAAGGATTCATTGCTGTTCAGCGGGCATTCGGTGTTTCAGCTCTCTGCTGGCTGGCAGCCTCATGATAATTGGCGGCTACGAACCTTACATTTATCTCAATTATAATGTATGCCCCTTTACTTATGTCTCAGACTGTGTTGTGCTCTAAAACGGGGGAAGGAGCAACCATCATGTTGAAATGGTCCCCCGCAGATCTCCAGCCAGCTCTGCTTTTTGGTGCTATATTATCGCCAAAGGGATCCGTGGGGTTCTACTTTGCGGCGTCTCGTAAAACTGCAGTCTCTATTTAGTAACCCCTCCAGTTAGCAGTGAAGAACAGGGCACACTTGCTATGCGGGCCGGTTATTTCTCTATGAAATATATACATAACATTGTAGATAATACTTTATCTTATCAGAATTTTGCAGTTCTGTGTCTGGGCGCTATACGGTGGTGAGGAATGAACGAATGCTTGCAGGACACGCAACACTCGAATACATCTCACGCCGCTTGATCGCAATTGGACCAAATGCTGTGTAACATTTACATAAAAAAAGACAACTGGCCGAGCATGTAGCTCGGATATATGTACTTGAAATCATTTCTGCCTATATGAGTTCAGGTTAGAACGATTCGTTGCTATTTACACTTCGCCGTTTCCCAGACAATGACAGAGTTACTAATATATTCATTTCTGATCATAATTTAATCTGGTGATTTGCTGTTCATTTTTATGAGATCCAGCTTTTGCAAATGCACCTAAAATGAAAATACGCGTGAATCTGCTTCAATATAGCGCTTATAATTATTTCGTAGTTCTATAACTCCTAGCACTCAAATAATTGACGGTATTGATTTGGGAATAATGAAAAGCCGGCTCTGCTTTGGTCCCCTCCTTGCGCATGTGGAGGTGACTCCCCGGGGTCTAACTTTCAGCTACACCGATGTGTCCCAAATCGTTAGGTAGGGCACTCATGCAGATGTGTGCATGTCCTGTTACATACAAAGTGTGTGACGGGGTGACCTGGCATCTACACAGGAGAAATGTGTATTAGTGCCATGCTGAAGCAGGCAGCCCGAGGCGACGCGGTGCGGCACCCAGTGTAGCCGACCTACAGCTAAAACTGCGGCCCAGCACCCCCTCACCCTGCCGGAGATTATAGTCTGGCATAATCCCCTCTGATCGTCAGCATCTCACATCCATGACAGCCTTTCAAATACTAAATCGTAGCGCGCCGCCCCTAACACTCCCCGACTGCCCTACATTCTCCAACCCGAGCCCCACTCCTATGCCCTCGAGGAAAGCACCCACATTTTAACACCGACCCGGTTCCTAATTCTTAGTGCGTCACTCCCCCCTCACGGTGGCTGTATCTTTCAGAAATCCGAATAAGAAGTGAACGGATTAATAACACGCTAGGGCCTGGGCAGTAGCCCTATGGACACTTTCCTCACACACAAGAAAGCGCCACAAACACACTCTAAACCTCTAACCTGCCGCCCTGGGCGTAGACGTGCGGAGCACAGACCTCGTTCTGCTGCTTGTCGCCACAGCCAGAGTTCATGGAGTCGAAGGAACGACCCCTCCGCGGGCCTCCCATCCTGCACGAGTGCATGCCGCTGGGATGAGGGGGTTTCGGGTGCTGACTGTGCTCCTCTGGGGCTGGATGTTCGCACCTCTGCAATGTCGGGGTGTGGGGCGGAGGCAGGGACAGCACACGCTGCAAGTGGCCGCGCTCTTCTGGCGCCTCTGTCAGGGTTCTTCTGGCTGGTGGGCTGGTTGCCAGCGGAGCTCTCGCCTCTGCACCGTCCCACACTGCTTAAGTGTGTCAGAATTCAATATGCACAACCCTGTCTGCTTCCGTTTTCAATGCGCACAACTGAAGTGTGTCAGTCGTCAGGGTGGGCGCTGCTGGCAGGTTTCAGCACCGCGCAGCGTAGGTTAGCAGCGTTTCCCTTCTCTGGCAGAGTCCAGTATACACACAGCCTTCCTCTACAGGCTGGTATGGCACACTCCAGCACGTAGCCAGCACCTGGCACTACAGGCTCAGTGTGGAAGAGATCAGCAGCATTGACCCAGTGCCGCTACAGGTTAGGCATGGCAGTGTTCCGCAGTGCGCACACAGCCACTGCCACTACAGGCTGGAGATGGCCAAGTTCAGCACTCGCACCCAGGAACTGCCCCTACAGGCTGGGAACGGCAGGGGGCTGCAGATGTCTGCGTGCACCTATACGGCTGGTGTACAGGGACGATGAGGGTCCAGCATAAACGGGTGGTGCCTTTGGCGTGTGTCGGTGCCGTGGCTGGCTCCTCTGAAGTCTGGGTGTTCTGGGAAGTGTGACCCCCACCTCTATTTATCTGTAGGTGTATCTTGGGTGAGGGGCGGGGGGGGGGGGTGTTGGGCGGGGGGGGGGGGTGTTATCCGGAACACCGAGTCTTAATCTCGTCACAAAGTAAAAGGCAGGGAAGAAAAACAACCATTCCACGTCAAAGGGGAATTAACGGCGGTTCATTAAAATGAATACATTCATTACAAAAAAAATAAATAAATGAAGCCCAGATCAAACAGGGTGGTGACGCGCTTCAGCCCGGGCTAAGAGGATAAAGGAAAGTAAACACGCGCGACGTGGCGCGCGGCATTTCATTGTAATTACTTCTGCCGGGGTTCCATCTTCCCCATTAAGTGACGTTTTCTCGAACAATATTTCACGAGGCGTTCCGGTTAGTCACGCTGCTATTTCTAAGAAGTTTCCGAGCAAGTAATTTCCTCCTGCCGGAGGCATTGTCTCTCGTGAGGTGGCACAAACATTCTTCGGACGTGTTGCCGACTTACCGTGTGTCATGCTTACTATAATGTACAAGGAAGTTTACTGCTACATCCATGTTCCCATCCTCCACACTCAACGCATGTGGAGTCCTGGTCACAGCACATGCCCTCTGAACTTATAATGTTCCTGAAAGCAATATTTGTACATATCACTCCTTTATATTGTCCGAAATGGGCACCACTGCCCCCACCCCCCAATCTCCCTGATACATAAAAGCATACAGCTGTGACTGACATTGTCTACCATTCTGCCACTAACCATCTTCATTTGTATCTCCAGCAATGTTCCCTCCAATTATTTTTCTCTATGTGTGGAGCTGGTTAGCTTCTCTTGGGCACATTATTTTCCATGCGCGCAGCTGACTAATAAGGTAAGCCACTTTGTGAGCATGCGTGGTTAGTGAGCTACTGTCTCCGAATAGATATTGGAAAGGAATTTCTGCTTTCCTTCCACTGCAATTCTTTGCAAATCTGTGTAAAAATTGAATCTTCCACCACTTTTTGCAAACACATAGGCTAAACAAATATTTTATGTTATTTATTCATAGTAGTTTATTTCGGTAAAACATAGAATATTATATAAACATGACAAATTACATCGTAATATCCAAAGAAACATTGAACAAATAAAATCATCATAAATGCTTCCCAACAAAACTATAAAATCCTGAACAGTCAGAATTTATTAGAAGTTCTCTTAATGACAAGGCACGCTTTAGGAACGTCAAAACGGCCCATCCCACCTGAACCGAATCTGCTTGTAACAGATGTGGGCTCATAACATCGAAAGCCAATGTGGGGTGCATTTAAAGACCCCAAACAGAAGTCCCTTTCACACGAATAGCAAGATTTTAAACACTGAAACAAAAACGACCTGTCATTTGTTTTTGTTGTCAAGTAAAGTTAAAGAGCCATGTGTACCTGTCATTACCAATGGACAAGCAGCATTTTAATTTAAAAAAGAAGGAGGAATCAAAGATCCCTGTCACATGGAAAACAGGATTTTAAAAATTGAAAACAATAACGGCCTGCACATGTGTGTGAAAATAAAAATGGTCTGCAAAAGTAAAAGTGAAAAAAATATCACTGCTCACAGAAAAATACCAGGAAAACAAAACATGATGGGTGGGTTGACAAAGAGCAATGTATAATATGTTTCACCCACAAAACACCAGTGACATTTGAACAGCTACTTCGTCTTCATGAAAAAAATGTCAGACCAAGGTAGACTGTAGGAGTAGCTGTAGGAGCTGAGAATTTTAGCGATGTGACTCCACATTTCAGATCATCATTTTAGCATGCACATGTAGCTCGTCGTTTTAGCATGCACATGTTAGACTGGGTTGCACTGCAATAGGGGCTCAAGAGTGTGAGTATCAAGCACGATTAAATAAAATGGCAATGCACAAAGCATGTGTTTAAAATTGCATGTTATTTCAAGATAATATTTCAATTGACTGAGCTGCACTGAATATAATACTAATATAATACTAATATAAATTAACATACTAATCCAATCCCAGTAACAGGTAACTGAATCCCTTAATAACATCTAGTGCAAACTAGTCTATGTTGAAAAAGCCTGAAAGCAGTTTGGAAAATGCATGATGCTTTTTAAAATGGGAAATTAAAAGCGTGCATGCTGAATCTGTGCTGTGTGGTAAGCTGAGAAATATGACAATCCGCACTAATAAAACAGGGCATTGTTGAAGCAGGAAGCAAGGAGAGAGGTATTTTTTCCATTCAGCAATGAAATCACATGGCATTTTCAGTGGAATGATCCCTTGAGTGGCACAGATAGGGAATACAAAGGGTTTGAGAGGGAGTAGCTGGTCAGACATCTTCGGAGGCTGGGAGACGATATTAGCAGGCTAGCTAGCAGGCTGTCCGGTGTTGTAGCAGTCCTAATCTGAGTGACCAACCCTGGGTGAGGCAGACAGAACGATTGGTGAAGGTTTCTATGCCAAGCTGAAGCACAAATATCACCAACATAGCTGGGTAATTATCAGTTTAAGTGAGGAGCTGCTGTTTAATGGGATCAGTTAGCCAGGGCTTTTTAGAACATTTCATTAGTAGGTCCTGTCTACTTTAACGTGCATGTAGTTCTGTATTTGTGCTAAAGGTCATTGCCGTTTTTTTTCCAGTTTCTCAAAGTGTATTTCTCTTGCCAAGTTCCCTACTATCAAGGACTATTGGTAAGACTGGGCACAGATAAAAATAGAAAACTAATTCAATGTAAAAATGGTAAAAATAGTTATTGGACAATATTCTAAAGTTAGTTTTACCACTATACGAATACCCCAATGAGTCACTACAGTAAACTATCAGCAAATACCACCATAATAAAAGAGAATACCACCAAGTGATAGCTATAACCCCAAAATATATTCAACAAGACCCTTTTGCTGGCTGTGGGCAAAATTTCACAAGGACATCTCCCACTTCCAGCCTGGATGTCACATCTCCCATGTAATGACCAACCTCACTAAAAATGTCCTGCTAAAAGTGTTGAAATTCATTGTTCTCCAAACCTGCTGAAGTATGGGGAAACAAAGTAGGAGTGTATATATATTTATTATGGCGTTACAACTTGTAATATTAAGTATTATTGGTAAATAAGAAGGGGACATGAAATGGACGTCTTCTCTCCTTCTCTCCTCTTACAACTGACATCGGAGCCAACGTTCCAGGCTTCTCCATCTCCCTCTCTTCCACGTGCGTCCCCTCGTGCGGATGCACGAGCTATGTACAGTGTACTAGGACACTACACCTGCTGCCTCTTAAAGCATGGACTTCAAGAAAAGTCACACTTGGCTGGAGCATGACTAATATGTGTGAACATGGGGGAACCCACTTCAAAGAGCAAGCTTCCAACACAAAGGAGACTGATAAAGGTACAGGCTGACCCAGTGAAAACAAACAGCTGGAAGCAGGAGCACCTGAAGATTCACAATTTATTTAAAATTAATATTATCATCTAGGCCGTTTTCGGAGCCATCATAAGGCAGATTGTTTTCGTTTTTGTACCATTTTGTATGTAATTTCCAGGCGATTCTGGGGATATACAATTCATCCACATGTGACTTGTGGAACTGTAATGGCTATCTAAGATGTGTTTCTGGCTGATCTGAACATGTTCCAAATGTGAGAGTTGGTGAGCGGGTGGAAAATGAATTTAGGGATATGCTTAATACCTTATATATTCATAACTGTTGTGCTTTTTATGGAAACAGCAGAAAGGTGCTACCTGGCCGTGCTACATTATACAGATTTGGTGGTCATCTTATCTAATTCCCCGTGATTAGCGGAAACAGAAACTATGTTTAGTCTGGCAGTTGCTAGTAAAATCATGAAGTTGTGATGCTGTCATGCGCCCCGGTAGCTAGCGCCTTTGGAATCGTTGTCAGCTCGGCCGCCATTAGTTGTCCTACCATGTTCTTCCTTGGGCGCAGGTGCCTGTCTAGTGGTTTTTGCAATGGCAGCCGCCGTGAACCATAACTACCATTGAGTTCCGGTGGTCGGCGTGTTGCAACCCCACTTCGTTGCCTTGGCAGTCTTTGGGTTTGTTGCGCTAGTATTTCCTCGTTAGTTTTGCTATTCCTCTCTGCCTTCCGTTTGCCCTGCGGTTTGGCCCTTTGTTTCCGTGCTGCTTTTGCATTTTCTACGGCTGGCCGATTTCCGCTTTTGCCAGCCTTTTCTCTTTCCATCTGTACTTTCCTGTGTACAATCCGCCCTCCGCGGATCGGCGCTCCTTCCTTGCGCTTTTTTAGGTTCCATTCTTACCTGTGCCTTCGCGCTCTTCCTCCTTGTTTCTTTTCTACGTTTCTCTCCTCCTCCTGTCAGCTGTTATTATTCCACCTTCCTTTTTGGTACTCCGGCACCTTGCAGCCCTTCCGCTTACTCTGGTGCTTCTCGCTTTCTCCTCTACTCTCTTCTTTCTGCTTCCGCACCATATTTGTTACCAGCTCTGAGTCTTCCGCATTTTCCTTTTCTGTTCACCGACTACAAGAAGCTTCTACATACTGGAGCCCACTTCCCTCTGAGATAATATTGCCATCATCAGTCTTCTGACCCTTCAGGCACCCAGAGTGAGCAGGAGCAGTGGAAGCACTGGACTTGATACCACTTTTTTTGTGCCTCAGGCTTTTTCCCCTTACCGGGCTTGTCTTGGGAGGAGGTCCGGAGGTGGCTGCTATTGGGCTTCCAATGTGGCTTCCTCTCGAGGCAGGCCATATCTGCACAAAAAAAAGAAGGAGCTTGGAGAAGAAGGAAGAAGACTTCAACTGTAACCAGCAGTTCATGCGAGGAGAGGGGGATTCACGGAACACTAAAGACAAGAGGTACACACGTGACAGTGCAACGCCTAAATAAAGCCATAGCGACCCCTGAACAAGTCCAAGAATTGGTGGCAGCTGTGCAAGGACTGAACCCAGAGTCCAAAATCTGAAGACAGAAAATGTAGTCCTACGACAGCTAGTAACTGGACGCTAGAACCCTTCCATTGATCTACCCCCCATGGCACTCTCTTCAGGCAAGTTCGATGGTGTACCCAAACGTCCAAAAGAATTCATTGAGGCCTGTACGATTCACTTCGCCTTCAGACCTCATACCTATGCATCGGAACACTCTTGAGTAGGCTTTATGGTCTCAAATATGACTGGCAATGCCCTGGCCTGGGCCACACCGATAGTCACAGGAAATGATCCAATCCTTGAGGACTATGATGGGCTCCTCACAGAGCTTAAACAAGCATTTGAACGTCCAGAGACCACATTCGGGGCATGTGAAGAGCTTCTGGATGTTCATCAATGAACTGGGGATTTACTCGCCTATATCACCAACTTCAAACGTTTGGCCGCCGAAGCTGGTTGGCCGGAAAAGGCACAATATGTAATTTTCCACCAAGGCTTAAAAGAGGAACTGAAGGACGAGCTATCCCGAACTCCTCGTCCCGCCACCTTTTCTGATCTTCTTACTGCGGTCCTTCAGATCGAGTATCGTTTAGGAGAACAAAAAACCAAAACAAGAAAGACTAAGGTGCCTGGGTTTTCATCTCTGACCTCGTTTCCCCCTCCTCCTACAACTATTCGTCAGACCAAAGAAGAACCAATGCAGGTTGGTGCTGCTCGACCCCCTCTTTGATCCCAGAGGAACGCAGACAGTACTGTGAAACTAGCCTCTGTATGCACTGTGGCTCCGACAAGCACTTACTCTGGAACTGTCCTGAAGTACCTCCTAGAAGATCTGGAAAGACCGACCTCGGACCTCTTAGGGACGGGAAACTGAGGAAGTACTGGCAGTCCCTATGTGTCTCTCCACTCTCAAGTTTTTAAGACTCTCGACTAATGGTGGTCGCTCTACAAATCCTCTCAGAAGAACAGCCCATCAAAACCCTTGCTCTAATTGACCGTGGGGCAGCGGATAATTTGATGGACACTGTCTGGGAGGATAAGGAGAAGACCAAAAAGTAGAGGTAGTAGATGGTACTCCTCTCACCTCTGGACCCATCACTCACACCACAGAACCACTTCAGTTAAGGTGATGCAACATACCGAGAGGCTGACCTTCGATATCATAAGGGCAGCTCATTTTCCCGTAATTCCGGGAATTTCCTGGTTCAGACCGCATAACCCCACCATAGACTGGTCAAAGAACGTTATGGGGTTCCACTCCATCTATTGTCACCAGAACTGTCTCCAAGAAACAGTAAAAGAAGCTATCCAGGTCATGCCTGCCACCGCTAATGAAAATAAAGGAGTTTATTGTATATCTTCAGAACTTAAAGAATACTAAGAGGTTTTTGTCAACAAGACAATTCTTGACTTGCCGCCCCATCGACCTGAGGACTGCACCATTGATCTAATACCCGATGCCCTGGTGCCTTTTGGTAGAATGTTTGCCTTGTCCCTTTTCGAGAAGAAGGCTTTAAGAGATTATCTGGATGCTCATCTTGAAAACGGCCTGATACAACCGTCAAGAGCTCCGGCAAGGACGTCCCTCTTTTTTATTCCCAAGAGGGATTCTACTGATTTACGTCCATGTAGAGACTATTGGGGCGTAAATAAGGTTACCATTAGGGATAGGTACCCTTTGCCACTGATTTCGGACATCCTATATGCAGTGCAGGAGACTTCCGATTTTTCTAAGCTAGATCTTAGAAGTGGGTACCATCTGCTTCGCATACGAAGCGGGGATGAATGCAAAACAGCATTCAGAACACCATTCGGCTTATTCGAATATCGGGTAATGCCGTTTGGGTTGGTCAATACCCCAGCAATATTTCAGTGGTTTATGGACCGTGTGTTTTCCGATATGCTGTTTTTGAGAGTAATAGTGTATCTGGATGATATTCTAGTGTTTTCTCACTCTCTCACGGACCATATAAAACATCTCAAGGAAGTACTACAGAGTTTACAGACCCATCATTTACTGGTTAAACCAGAGAAATGTTTCTTCTGTGTTGATACTGTACCCTATTTGGGATTTATTTTGTCACCTCAGGGTATCAAGATGGACCCTAAGAAGGTCTCTGTGGTTTTGGACTGGCCTCCACCCGCCCCTGTGAAGGATGTTCAAAGGTTCCTCGGGCTGGCAAACTTCTACCGCAAGTTCATTGTTAATTTCTCCAAGGTTGTTTTGTCCATCACCGGCCTCCTCGAGAAAGAAAACGCTCCCTTCCGATGGTCATCTGAAGCAGATCAGGCTTTCACGGCTCTCAAAGATCTTTTTTGCTCAGCTCCGATACTGTGCCAACCAGATCAGTCAAGGCCATTTCTAGTTGAAGCAGATGCTTCCCCAGAGCGGTGGGTGCTGTACTACTCCAAGAGAAGGAAGACGCAGAGCATCCAATAGCATACCTCTCCAAGACTCTCACTCCAAGTCAGTGCAACTACTCCGTCATTGAAAAAGAACTGTTAGCCATTAAGATGGCCAAAGGAGGGTAAGGAAGGGACACCAGCCACGGGGATAAGAAAGGGCAAGTGGACAGAGAAAGATATAGGGTGAGCTTCACTTAGGTAAGGAGCAGACCTTCTGGTGCTCTGTGACCGTAGCCTCAAAAGCACTTCGAAAACTCTCCCCTCTGCAGAATACTACGTCACAATACATGCACACTATTGTCAACTTTGAAAGGTAAGGGTCAACAACATTGCAAATGGCTTGTGAGGCAGCTGGAGGGAGGCGCTACCCCACAGGAGTGTCTCTTGTGGTGGGAGGATCGGACACGGAGGATGCTGTGGAGGAACTCAACCGACTCACTCTTCACATGGCACCACCTTGTGAATGTCCGCAGTGTGGAACGAAGTGAGGTGTCACTTCATGGTTGTCGTACCAAAGCTGTACTCACCAAATCTCCCGTGACTCAGCACCACCTGGCACTCATTACACCTCACCAGGTTCGCACATGCTTTTGGTACGTTCCCATAAACGGAAAACAACCGCCACAACCACGACTCCCGGCGAGTGCTTGTAGTGCGGAGTTCCTCCACCTCATTCTCTTCTTCCTCTTCTTCCTCGCTCTCTACATCCTCACCCATATATCTCTCCGCAGGCCTTTGGGGAGGTGGTGGTGGTGGCGGGTTTGGGGGTGGTGCAGAGGCTAATGAACCAACAGCAGCCATGGAATCCATTCCGATTACTTTCCTTTTGGTCACTACAGCAGTAAAGGTAGTACACCTCAATCTGCTATAGCTAGAAGGACAATGAAGATGCGCTCGGGGGTGTGGCCATTTATAGGGGTGGAGGGGTGTGCCAGGTGACCATCTTCATCACTGCAAAGCGGTATGAAAATTTTACACAACAAGTCCTGAGGTAAGCTATTGTCTGGGTTATGTGAAATGATATTTTTACACTCTACAATATTTTGCCTTGTGTCTACAAGTTCTTTTGTACTGCTGCGGACGCACACAAACTGCACAAATTAGTCCACACGCTCAGCATGGGTGCGGTCACATGATGATGTCCTGAACACATCCGCGAAATGGGAGTCCGCTGGACAGCAAATGCAGAGTAACAAACCTGCGCATGCGCGCAAGTTTCCTACTGACAGTGTTCGAGTTCTCAAACTAATTCAAAGTGCGACACAAGTGAGACAGACAGTTAGGGACAGGCGCGATGTTCGCTATACTTACGGTTGTACTGCGCATGTGCATACATGATATGCTCACTGTACGTACAGGTCCAGTGTCCTTAGGACAACTCCATTTTGTTTGATTACGAACTTGCCGGCCACCACGCCTGTTCTACGGACGCCACCATTTTGGCTGCGGACGATACGGACAGGCATACTGTCCTTAACACACTCCCATTTTGCTCATTTACAGCCATCCCGGGCACCTGATGTGTTCTACGAACATGTTTCATCTCGTTTGTAAGCGGCATGGCAAGGTATAATGTCCTTAGGACGCCCCTTTCTGTTTATGTACGCACAACTTGAACAGATGTTGCGGTCAAACATCAACTCCATGTTACTTGACATTAGTAAGGGTGGTGTACTGCCTTTACAACACCCACATTCCATTCCTTACGGATGGGTCGAACAGGCGCGCTGTTCGCGAACATTTGAAGTCTTTTTAAAAAAAAAAAAATCCTCAAACTCTATAACTACAACTACTATACAAAAACATTCCAAACACACACACACACACTTCAATCCAAAGAAATAGCGGGGGAAGCAGATACTGACACACATATAGGGGAATTAGGATTCAACAAGGGCTGGTTATGAGGAGAAGATTTGTGAGGGGAAGAAGGGATGGATGTTTCGTGAAAACGCCTATTTTCTTCTTGAAGGTTTGGGGATGTTTCACTAGGGAATGGAGAAGCGGGGCAGGTACAGGTGGGACAATAGTAACATACTTTTCCTCTCACACAGTCCTCCACAAACTCCCTTAAACTTTGTGCCCTGTTCCCCCCACCCCCCGCTCATGCCCCGTGTCTCCCTTGTGTTACCCCCACCCCCCGCTCATGCCCCGTGTCTCCCTCATGTTACCCCCACCCCCCGCTCATGCCCCGTGTCTCCCTCGTGTTACCCCCCACCCCCCGCTCATGCCCCGTGTCTCCCTCGTGTTACCCCCCGCTCATGCCCCATGTCTCCCTTGTGTTACCCCCTCCACCCACCCTCATGCCCTGTCTCCCCTGTTACCCCCACCCCCTGCTCATGCCCCATGTCTCCCCTTCCCTTTCACCCCCCACCCCCGCTCATGCCCCGTGTCTCCCTTGTGTTACCCCCCACCCCCCGCTCATGCCCCGTGTCTCCCCTGTTCTCCCCGCTCATGCCCCGTGTCTCCCTCCTTTGCCCCCTACCCCCCGCTCATGCCCCGTGTCTCCCCTGCTGCCCCCCCCCTGCTCATGCCCCGTGTCTCCCCTGTTTCCCCCACCCCCCGGCCATGCCCTGTGTTTCCCTCCTGTTGCCCCACCCCCCGCTCTTGCCCCGTGTCACCCTCGTGTTCCCCCCACCCCCCGCTCATGCCCCGTGTGTGCCCTGTTCCCTCTCACCCCCCGCTCATGCCCATGTGTCTCCCCTGTTCCCCCCGCCCCCCGCTCATGCCCTGTTGTGTTCTCTTTATACACCCCGCCTTCCCTTTCCATGGTGGCCATCTTGGTAAAAGATTTTCCTTCCTACACCGGGACACCGCAGACGTCCCGGTCTAGGAAGGAAAATCTTTTTTTTTTTACCACCTGGGGTTCCCACTTTGAGGACCTAAAATGCTAGTGGTCGTCATCTATTGAAAAGGATGTTATGGTGCCGTTGCACTAATAAAAACCTATGAAATTCAGTAAATAAGAAATGTGTTACAGGGACGTTATGGTTAAGTTGCACTAATAAAAACCTATGAAATTCAATGAAAAAACTTTGTGAAAGGGACGTTATGGTTAAGTTCGTTACTAAAAACCTATGAAATTCAGTGAAAAAACTTTGTTAAATGGACGTTATGGTTAAGTTGCGCTACTAAAAACCTATGAAATTCAGTGAAAAAACTTTGTCAAAGGGACGTTATGGTTCCAAGTAAAACCGAAAACCCTTGAAATTCGCCAGTTATGGTAAGCTAAGCAACCATAACTCGCGCCACCACCGTGGACTGCTAAGACTAACACCCAGGACATCAAAGATTACATCACAAATGTCATTGATGACATCACTGATGACATCACATGTCTGGCTCACTCTTTTTTCTTTTGCTGACATATCTAGGCCACATGGGTTTCTTCAGTAACAGTCAGAAACTAAACATTTTATTTTATTTGTAGACGTATCCTTCAAGTAGGTTCTTACAGTAATTCCCTTAGAGTCCAGTCACATCATATGAAACATATACATACAGAGGATTCGCCTAATTCCTACGCTTTAATATAGCGGCTAGAAGAAACTTGCATCCAGTGTCCCAAATAAAGGGGAACAAATAGGTCACCACAGCGTTTAAAGACGCCTTGTTAAAGGGATGGTTTTAAACTCCATGTCGGGGTAAAATATTAGAGGCAGAGGTCTATGTAACCAGCTGGAGTTCGTCTTCTCTGTTAACATCTGTGTTATGTGGTGTTTGTTGTGACGTCATAGGACGGAAAGTTTTCCTTCGAGGAACCAGCATAAAAACTGCGGGATTGGATATTTGGCCTGTTGTGGAAGATAAGCTGATGTTTATTGAGTAAAACAGAAGATATAACATTTTGTGGAAAAAACGGGATTGGAGCTTGCAACGAGTGGTGCTCGCTCATATTGTTGGAATTGTCTAAATAAGGAAAGACATAACAAGTGTTGTAGAAAGAGAAAGTGAACAGATTTAAGCATGGAAGACATAACTCCATTAGTACACCAGTGTGCAAGCAGTTGCCAAAACATGCACCTACGCTGAAAAAGT
Organism: Ambystoma mexicanum; assembly: GCF_040938575.1. NCBI lineage: Eukaryota > Metazoa > Chordata > Amphibia > Caudata > Ambystomatidae > Ambystoma > Ambystoma mexicanum. The sequence goes on along the minus strand of NC_090934.1, from coordinate 838,296,857 downwards.
ACAGTGCAGAATGGGTTAAAGGAACCGCCAACAAAATTTATATGCCTTGGCCACAAGGTGGATCGTTATCTAAAGCAGTTTTGCAAAACATGACGACATACTTGCACGCCACATACACGGGCAAAAAATTAGACAAATGCCAAGCTAGTCTAGAGTTGTGGAAAATGTATCAACAGGACAAGGAAGAGGAACCGCCATTAGACTGGATACTTAACGTATGCACAGAGGGGGGTGAGACGCCCTCAGCGCCACCCGCCCCATCTGAAACGAAAATTGAAAATGATAAGGATGAAGGGTTATACCTGCTGAGGGAACTTAAAGCAGCCACACGTTATAGCAACCCAGCATATGAGTCACCTACGCAAAGTAGTGATGTAAATCCAGATAAAGATAGAGATAGAGATATCACCTCCAGAGTCCCGAGGGACAAGGAGAGACGCAAGAACGGGAGAAAAGACCAGATACATGCAAGTACATCTCTCGATGTAGAGAGAGAAGGCAAAAGATGGAAAGGAAGCAAGGATAGAACTGATGAGATAGTATTCACACAGAACGAATGGATGGGAGGGCAGATTCTATTGAAATTTTACGGCAAAGGCATTGATGATGCAAAACAAAAAGAAAAGTTAGATGATGCACAGAGAAAGGAAAAAGGATTGCGAGACCAAAGAATCAGGAAAAAAGATAGGCAGAGACGAGAACAGGTATATCGCAAAGAGTAAGAAAGGCAACACGATCGTAAACAGAGAGCAGCAAATGAGCAAGACAGACAGGAACAGCGAAGGATAGAGGAAGAACAAAGGATACGAGAGAAAAGAATAAAGAGACGAAGGGATGAGGAAATCCGAAGGGCAAATGAACGTAGAGTCGCAAATAAAGAGGAAGGAGATAGGGTCAGAGAAGAAGCGAGGAAGCGCAAATAATTTGATGACAATGTTAAGTGGAAGCGAAGAGACAGAGAGCACGCAATCTTGAATATCTGGAAAGGGAGGTCAAAAAACCTGAGCCTGTAGTAGACTGTGAAGATATAGAAGAATTCTTTCCTGAGTATGATTCATTACTAGGCACCTCTAGGGCAAATATCGAGGATGACTTCGACACCAGAAGCATCAGAGAAACAATCGATAGAATATATGATGAAATGGGGCTAGAACACGTACGCCAAGGGGAGGTGGAAGACAGGCGCCTGGAGGTCACTCATGCTTTACGACACTGAGGACGTCTCCCGAAGTAGTGGGAATAGGGAACTGCCCCTAGATAGATTGGAAATAAGTAGGAACAAAGATGATGCAAGAAGTTGCATGAGTTGGGCGCAGACAATGTCTGATGCTGAAAGAGAGGAGCAAGAAGAAAAGGAGAGAGAAAGTGTAACGCTCACCTGATTCCCGTAGAGGCGCCGGTCTTGACTGGGCGTATACCGTATCTTCAAAGGTGATGTGTAACACACGGCTGGCTCTTTGGGCTGGACCTCTGTGCACTGTATGTCTGACTCGAAGGGTAAGATGTCTGCAGATAGAAAATATGGGATTAATGAACTGGGTTATTGAATGTCTCTCTCTTCTTCCCTTTCTCTTCTCCTGTAGAACCCCAAAGGTTAACGCTCTCCCCTTAGGTAAGTGAACGCCGTGCTCTCCATCTGCCTCGAGGCAGGGTGCTGTAACCAGTTTCTTCACTGGATAAGGGGAGCAGGCCTCTTGACTTCAGAGGACTGCTCTCCGTCGTTTACTGCACGAACGGTAAGTTTCGAGTAATTCTAATGTCTTTAAAGTCTTTAGTAATGATGTCTCTTGTTTTGCAGGGTTCCGGCGATGGCGGATGACGGGCTGAAGTGAGTTGAAGATGGAGCCCGTGTGATGAATAGAAGCGCCTGTAAGCACGTAAGTAAGCGCTTGTTGCCTGCTTCACGATGCGCTCTAACTGTCTTTTTATTTTGCAGGTACAAGTTCGGAGCGGCTGCAGGGTGCCGGAATACCCACTGGGTTAGAGTGGAAAGGAGTAATGGCACGTGAGTATTAAAAATCCCCAATGTCTTTAAACGCACCTTGTTTTGTCTTTCAGATGCGGGATGCAGCGCCGAAGGCCTCCGGAGCGTGCGAAGAGTTGGTAAGCTTTTGTCTTTCAGATGCCGGAATGCAGTGTGAAGACCTCCGGAGCGCACGAAGAGTAGGTAAGCCTTTGTCTTTCAGATGCCGGAATGCAGCGCGAGGGGTTGGTGACAGCCGATGGACCAGGTAAGTGAAGAGCTGTTCCAGTGTTCTGAATCTAGGGATTGGCTCCTGCCCCACCCAACAGGAAATGTAGTTCCAAACAGAAGAGGATCAGAGGCTCAACTGGCGGGCAAGTAAGCAGCATGGTCTGCTGCAGGTAAATCCACCCAAGCATTATGAGCCCGGCGCTTCCAGCGCTGGGACTGGGCATATTTATGAGCCTGGTGCCACTGGCGCCAGGACTGGGTCCAAAAGGTCCCAATTGGGACTGGTTGGCACTCGGAACCTGGGTTATGGATCTGCTTCCAAGGGAGTTGGGAAAACCCTGACCTTTTGGAAGCAGAGATCATGACAGAAAGAAGGCGTGGAAAACGAGTCCCAGGAGGGAAAGGGATAAGTTGGTCAGACTCTAGGGGGTCTGCATCAAGGGCATCAGAAACAGCCACACAGTCAGACCGACACAAAGAAGTATCTCACTGTCAAAGGGGGGTGTCGCCACCACCAAAAATGAGCGACTAAGGTCATTGCCCAGTAGGCGCGATGCAGAAATATTACTCATGCAGTAGACAGGAGAACAATGAGAGAAGAGAGAGGGAGGGCTATGCATCCCAATTTCCGTTGCTCGAGAAAGGTGGAGCAAGACCACAGTATATTCCATGGCCACACATGGATCGGGAAAACCTGAAAATAAGCTTCCAATGCTGACATCGGGAGCCGGAAAATGGATACATGAGCTAGAAAAAATTACAGGAGGGAACACGTTAGCCATAGGGGATATCAAAGGTCTCTTAATCGCCATACTTGGTGATAGAGCTGACGATGTGTGGACACGGGCAGGTTACGCTGGTGTGACCACAGTCAATACCGCGCATGACGGAGCTCCATTTAACAATTGCAGAGCCGCACTATGGAAAGCATTACGATTATTATATCGGATACTTCCGACATGGGAGCTATAATGACACGTAAAATGAAGGAGCCGGAAGACCCCTTGATTTACATTCAGAATTTCCAAGACGCGTGGGTGCTCGAGACGCGGGAATCTTGGGGGAAATTTATACCCGTGTTCTGCCATATATTATGCCAAGGATTACCAGAGCCAGTACAGAAACAGCTCAAGAAATTGGTCGGAATCGAGGCCAAGCTGTGGTCGGAAATACAGTTGACCATTGCGTACTATTGCAGGCTGCTGCAAGAAAAGAATCACAAAAAAGAAGCTGTACGAAAGGGTGAAGAGGCAAAATTAGTACAGAATAAATTGTCAAAATACGCCCTTGAAGGAGCAATGGTAACTAGCGCTCAACAAGTTAATAATCCACAGCAGAATAATGAGGGCAATATTGGGTTTTACCCCAGGGGAAGAGGATTTAGAGGAAGAGGATGGCAGAATAATCCAGGAGGCTTTCAAAACATGCAAAATGGCAATCACGATATGTGAAATGGGCAAATGATCAGACCACCAACAGTATGTTGGTTGTGTGGGATGACAAGGCATTTAGCGCACACATGCAGAAATCAAGGCATGATGCAGAACGCCCAAGGAACAGGAGCAGGCATGGTAAATCCACCTGTGTTTTTACAGCAGGGAGGAAATGGAGTTGCACAGAATCACACGGTGCAACAGCAAACGCCAGGAGCACAGCAACCCAAGGACAGTCTCAACAGGTACCGATGCAACTGTCACATACAGTAAGTACAGGACAGGCCATGAACCCTGGAATGAGGAATAACACTGGTGATGAGGGAAGTCCATTCACACAGGGTGGGACAAAATTATATATGGACTAGGACAGCTCACTGGGAACCCTGATGTGTTCTATCCCATCAGTGACACCAGACCCTCACCGGGAACCAAGGATGGATGTCGTTATAGGGGATAAAGAATATTCCTTCCTAGTTGACACGGGTGCAGCACTTTGTGTATACGTGAAGGCAAATTTAGAGCCTGAAATATTCGCGTATGGAATACGTGTGCTAATGGCAGGGCTGCCAGGCCTTGCTGAGAAAACCATGAGGACCCCAGATGAATTTCACTTCAGGCCAAGAATACCTATGCACGAAGAAAAGGGACGAGTGTTTCCCTTAGTGATACACACAGCCCCGATACAAGGGAAAATGGCTCTGATCTATGGTTGCGATGATGAAGGCCGACAATGGTGCACAGTAATCGCCATTGAAGAAGGGTACAGATTGACTGACATTACTGATGACAATCTGTTTGATGAGCAAGCAGACGGGGGAGAAACAGCAGTTGAGGTGAACCTCACCTTTTGGGTGAAAATGATCAGAAGAGAGGTGCCTCAAAGAATGATTTTAGCACGGAAGCGTCCTGAATATTTCGAGAGCGACATGGCCCAGGTGCCTGTCTCAGTGTGGACGACAGGCCCCTATGACATAGGATTATTGAAAGGAGTCGGAGAGGTGAAAATTAAACTGAAGCAAGGAGCAATTCTACCAAAGGCACGGCAATACCCCATGTCCAGGGAGGCTGATGAAGGAATTTTTAAGACAATTTCTGCCATGATGGATCAAGGCATCTTAGTGACGTCAGAGTCACCATGTAATAGGTCAGTTTACCCTGGGGAAAAAAGTAAGGGGGGGTCTTGGAGGCTAGTACAAGATCTGAGGCTGATAAATGATATTGTGGAAGCCGAGTTCCCTTTAGTCCCTAACCCGGCTACAATCCTATAATATACCAGTTGAGGCGAAATATTTCACGGTGATTGTCTTGAAAAATGCATTCTTCTCAATCCCATTGCACAGACTCACAAGATCTGACATCATTTACATTCAGACAAATGCATCTGAAAAGCACGAGGTTACCCCAGTGGTACTGTGAGTCTCCTTCTATCCTTAACAGAGTCCTGCAAATGGACCTAAGCAATATTGCATTGGAAAGTGTTGTGTTACAATATGTGGATGACATCTTAATTTGCAGCACGAAAGAGGAGAAATGCAGACAAGATTCTGTTCAGCTACTAACTATATTATCTGAAAAAGGATATAAGGTTGACAAAGAGAAGTTACAATATTGTCAACAAGAAGTGCTATTTAGGTCAGCTGATCTCTCATGAGGAGAAAAGAGTTACCCCGGAAAGGGCTGAAGCCATACTAAACACAGCCAAACCGCACACGGTAAAGCAGATGCAGAGTTTCTTAGGCCTTTGTAATTATGTCAGGGCATGGGTCTTTGACTACAGCTCGTACACCAAGCCTTTGCTTCAGGCCCTAAAGAAGGCACAAGTGATGAAAGCAAAGATTGAATGGTCTCAGACCATGGAGGAGGGATTTGCTGAACTCAAAAGAGCCATTTGCACGGCACCAGTTTTAGGGATTCCCAATTATGCAGAGGAATTCTACCTGTTCTCACACACAAATGGCAGCATTATGACAGCAGTACTCACACAGAGAACCAAATTGGGGTACAACCCCCTAGCATATTATAGTGGAATTTTGGACCTAGTGATGAGGCGCCATTTCCCGTGCGAACAATGTTTAGCTGCCGGAACGTTTGCCATTGAGAAGGCTACTACCATTGTAATGGGATGCTCAATGACGTTGTACGTCGAGCACCCGCTATTTGCTATTCTAGAGAACCGAAGGGCACACTGACATCTCAGAGAGCTTCTGCTTATGAAGTTATCATATCAAATCCATCAATTGAAATAGTCTGATGCAAAATAGTGAACCCAGCTATGGTCATAGCCGAGCCAGTCACTGAAGGAGAGCCAATACATGACTGTGCAAATTATGAAGAATTCTATGATGAAATTCCCAGAGTAAAGGAAAATGCATTGGCAGAAGGAGAAATTGTCTTCATTGACGGTTCTTCGAGAATCGATCAAAATGATGGGCAGAGATATACAGGCGTTGCTGTGATGAAACACACAGCAAATGGAGAATTTCTAGTACTTTTTAGTGCACAACTACCATCTCATTATTCAGCACAGGCTGCAGAATTATTAGCGTTGATTCTCGCGGTTGAGAACCATGCAGGAAGTAATAGTGTACAATGACTCTGCATATGTGACATCAACAGTGCATGCAGGCTTAGCGTGCTGGAAAAGGGGGGGCTACCTCAGAGTGGATGGCACGCCAGTACAGCATGCAGCCCTATTGGATAGACAGATTAAGGCACTACAGCTCCAAGTGGGCATAGCGGTCGTGAAATGCACCGCCCATACGAAAGGGACAGATTTTATCTCATGAGGAAATCAAGCAGCAGATACGGAAGCCAAGCGTATGGCATCCAAGAGTGAGACGATCATGGATGTGGAAGTCGCTGACACAAATGAAAAAATTATAGTCGCACAGAGTGCACCTGAAAGCTACAATGATATGGGACAAACGCAGGTAATGGAACTCCAAGGGGAGGCACCACAGGAGGAGAAGAACTTATGGAAACGGCGAGGGTTTTCTTTAAACCCCTCCGAAAGCTTGTGGCAACAAGACAGCACTGGTAAACCAGTAATACCTAAAGCCCTGTTAAAAATAGCACTGGAGCAGTTACACTATCCAGCACACATGACAAAAGAGAATCTAGCGGCAACGCTCACTGAAGACTGGTTCATTCTGAACTTAACGGAGCATGTTGCATTTTCTATGGTGAACTCTATAATTTGCCAACAGTTCACAGCGGGGCACACACTAAAAGTAATTAGAGGAGTTATCCCAAGACCCAGTGGACCTTTTCAGCACTTGCATGTCGATTACGTCAATATGAATCAAGTATGTAACAGGTACAGGTATTTAATTGTTGTGGTGTGTCCATTCTCTAGATGGATAGAAGCAGGTCCATGTACACACCCAGACTCTACCTGCGTGGCCAGATTTCTAGTGAGAGAGGTATTTCCCAGGTGGGGGGTATGTGAAGTCATGAGATCAGAAAATAGGACTCACTTTGTAAATGAAGTTTTTGAGCAGATTAGCTTGTTGCTTGGTATAAAGCACAAGTTCTCGTCGGCGTATCTTCTGAAAGGTAATGGGATCTGTGAGAAGCTCAACAGCCTATTAAAGGAAAGGATAGCCAAGTTGAAGCTTACTCTAAGAAAGGGATGGTTACACTGCCTTCCCTTGGCACTGTAACCACTCAGGAACCAGCCCAGTTCTGACCACCGGCTTACACCGCACGAAATAGCTACAGGAAGAAGAATGCGGACTCCCCTGACACCCCGAGACAGAGCTAGATGTGATGCCCAGTCAACAGGAGAAATCTTAGGGTCTGAAATGCAAGAGTACTTGAATTGCATGACATCTTGCCTTACCTTAATTTCAGGCCAGCTGCAGCGATGACGAAAAGGGTGCAGGGCAGCATGGAACACAGAAGGAGACACTACTGCCGACACAGCTCAAGGATTACGTGTACCATCCATCTTCCCTGGAGATACCGTCCTGGTAAAGAACCACACGAGAAAAAAGTGGGACGAGCCAAGGTTTAATGGTCCCTTTACAGTGGGAGACTGCACTCCCTCTGAAGTGAAGAAGAGCTTGGATCTTTTTGGGTGACATCAAGCCATACATCGGAGAAGACCCCCTGCCTGCACCCCAGCACGAAGAGACTACAGACGATGGGGAAGAACCACAGCACATGCAGACAAGATCCATAACGAGGAAGAAGGATGCATGAGCAGCAGAAAAGCAAGGACAAAGAACTTTTGTGCAATAGTTGTGGCTTCATTTTGGACATTCCTCTGAGCAAAAAAGGGGATAAGGACATACAAAATTGACACTCTGTGCATCCTAATCGCATGGTGAAGAAGGAAAGTGCACGTGAAAGCCACAACATAGTCTGTTGACTTTGAACTTTGGACTGAGGCACACTGAAGCCTTGATTAGAAAAGGATATGCCAAATTTTGATCGAGGACACGTAAATTGGAAGAAAATACAGTATCCAGATTCCTTCCACACAGAGACTTTGTTCGGACTCACTCATGGTGTCCCACAGTAGTGACATCACTAAGGACACTTTGAGATATTTCGAGCTAGTACTGAGATCATACCCGTCAGTGGTGGGAGGCTCACCAGCATCACTGACTTTCTTCAAGATCCTTACAACGAAAAGACTATAAGGAGGCTGCTTACTGTAATTGCAGAGCAGTTCCTCCTACTTCCGGAATACAGCAAGGCAAAACCAAATGTCCCAAGCGGAAGAAGCGAATACACTCATCAACGTGATATTTTTTCGTCTAATTGAAGAGCACCCAACCTTTGTCGGGAGACACACTGATGTATTAACATTTCATCGAGATCTGGCAAACACAGAACGCTTAAGCATAATTTTGAACGGCATCATAATCCAGGTCACTCTCCAGACCAACCTAGGTCGTAGGTCGTAGAAGCCACTCACAGTGGGTACCGAACTGTTCCAAACCTCAGCAAGGACAGGACAAATGTCCCTGTCACCAGAAGATAGCAGATTGGCGAACAACGTCTTCTTTCGCCTTATTGAGGACTTTCCAGAGTTTGTGGGGAGACCTGTCGAGGTTGACGTCCTCACGTTCATCAGAGATCCAGCAAAGTATACCCAGCTAAGCATGCTCCTGCATGGTATTGTAGCACAAATTAAACTCTCCAATCTCCATCAGAGTGAAGCTTTCCGCCGAGGGACAGATCGAGAGAGTAACACCAGAAGGTTCATTTTTTTTTGTTTTGGCAAAGACAAAGTATGTCTTTGGGAATGAAGCAGATCAGAGGCGTAGACTGGGAACTAATATATTTTGAACATGCACAGTAAAGAGACTTACTGAATTATCACCTGATTTTGACATTCTACATAGAGCCCAACAAGAAACTGTGTCCAGAAATAATAGACAATCCAGTGTTCAGACAAAGAGAGAGAATTGTGTAGTACCTACAGCCCGCAAACAAAGTCCAGAGATAACATTGCTTAGAAGGTATATTAAAAAATGAGTATTTCTCAACAGATGATCGAGATGGGGATTCAGAGCAGCAATCTCGTCCTCCCCCAGGTGGAGAGACGTCCGTCCCTTTCTGGAAGTGAATGCTGCCGATGGACTTACAAGGGGATAATGTATTTATGTATTATATTTTCCATTATTTTGCTGTCGCTGACAATCAGAACTGCATTTTTTATTGGTGTACGAAGCGTTCCAATCCCAGTGCATCCACCTAATGTTGCATACTACAAAGGCACCCAGACCTTACATAGTCATTCCAGTCCTTAGAAGATCTGATAATGGAGTGAGTGAACTTGAGATGGATGTGATTAGCAATGACACACACACACTTGTGGTAACAAACATATCGAAAAGCCGGAGACAGGGTCGGCAGAGTGTGAATTAAAAAAGGTTACTGACAACCACACGCATGCAAACATTGAATGCACACACAACAGGCCTAGTGTCAATAACTGCAGAACCACAATCCGAAGCATGGAAGAAGAAGAAGAGACTGCCCACTATGAGAAGTTCCACTAGAAGTGAAGTGAAAAGACAAGGGGAAGAAACTGAACTCCTGAAAAGACAAGAGGAGGTGGAGAATAAACCACCAGAGACAACATTAACAAGCACACATGTTCCATTGGAGGGAACAAGTACAAGTTCTACAATACAGCCATATACTGGACCAATGTCAGAGTGGATGATATGGACATTTCTAACCAGAGGACAAAAGATGCAAGAGGACAAGGAAAGAACTCCCAGACTTTTGTCTACTCAAATGGTACAGATGTGGAGACCTGCACCATGGACCAGGATACCCGAGAATCATCCAGAAAGAAGGAGCCATACAGATGCATTCAGGGATGTAGTTATAGCAAACTACATGAAAACCGTAAGGATCAAGAGAAGCATACACGAAGATGATAGTGAATCAAACGATGACTTGGACAGCACAGCACATTTGGGAAACAACATCTGGTACCAGCACATGAAAGAAGTGGGAAGACGGAGTTCAGAAGAGGAATGCTTTGTTTGTGCACTCCTACCATATAGCATGGGGAAGCTCAAGATCTTCGTAGCTGTAGAAGTTGATTTCCAGACAGCACACTGTCTCTCGCACGTAGCAATGTGCAAGACCAGAGGCCAGTTCATGGGAAGTGATGCCTCATTGAAATGGGCAACCGAAGCAACTGATCCTGATGAAGATGATTATGTCCAGGACATAAACACAAGAAACAGAGCTCATACTAAGAATTATGTGATCAGGTATGAGACGCCTGGAGTAAAAGGAGCAGGAATAAGATGGGAAGTGAATAGGGGACTGGAGAGTAAAGGAAAGTCTGCAGAAGACATTTGTGTATGGAAGAACAGAGGCCAGATGCAAATCCGGGGAACAGTGCTTTCACCAGATGGATGGGAGAAAGGAGTAGTGATCTGTAGAGCATGGATGGTCACTGGAGCCTGCAAGGAAGCAATTGAGAATTCACAAAGTTTATATGCAAGTCATTATGGCCAAAGCTTGCCAAACTATTGACCTGGGTCAAAGACAGAGGAGGACCCTTACAAATAGTGCCACTGGAAAGCTCAAAACTATGCTTCAGGAATAACAGCACAAGAAAGATGGGAGAGAATAAAAACTGTGGACAAATTTTTGACGCTCCAGGAATGACGCATGGAACTGCAGTAATTATGGACCATTAATGGGCACGCGGATCCAAGGCATACATCAGACTGCTCAAAAACTGGGGAGGTATATGCACCATAGTGAATGTCCACTTCCAGCTTTGGTGATCCCGAAGAGTGACCTGAATAATAAATAATAATAATAATAATTTAGCATTTATATAGCGCTACGAACCCTCAGGTATCTGAGCGCTGCTTATTATTACCCACGGTGTGTGGTGCTCATTTATCGACCTCGGAAGGATGAAAGGCGGAGTTTGGCCCTGCCAGGATTCAAACCTGCGTTAGCAGGCTCTGCACGGATGTCAAAGCGAGCGCTCTACTCGCTGTGCCACTTGACTGGAATATTGACAGTTTTCCGAAAGCAGATGCTCACCTGAGAAGGAAGAGATCTGTGGAACTAATAACTCGAATGAAGAGAGAGAATTACTTTTCTGCCAAATCAGAAGAAGCCTTTCATGCAATCCCATACAAACACAGCTGTTTAGCCTCACCTCAACAGTGTTCACAACAATCTTCATGCCTAGATTTCAAGTTGGAGCAAATACTAAATGGTTGCAGATAACCAGATGGCAGTTACTGCAGACTATCAACACAACCATAAAAGGATTCAACGGCATAAAGGAAGAGTTAAGGGCAGTTCGATTGATGACTTTCCAGAACAGATATGTCCTTGACATGATCACAGCTATGGATGGAGGAGTTTGTGCAAAAATCGGAGAATCATGTTGCACATTATACCTTCTCACGATGAAGAAAATGGAACTCTAACAGAAGCCATAGGTATGTTGACAAAACTACAGAGCCAAATGATTGATGAGACTGACGAAGTGGACGACGACAGTTGGTTGGAATCATTATTTTCATGGCTTCCGCAATGGATGGCAGATGCATTCAAGTTCCTAGGATCACTGTTAGTGATGATATTGCCAGGAGTCTGTGTCATCAAGATAATAATCTCTCAATACCAGAAAACTGAGAAAAAAGCTATAGGGATAATGATCATGATTCATGTCAAGCCACGTTGGAAGCCCAAAGACCTGTCTGACAAAGAAATAAGACACTTTGTGAAGGCCAGCATTCACGCACCAGAAGGAACAAAGTTTCGATATCTCAAGAAGCATAGAAATTATGTGGGGAGATGGGTTTACTGCAGCCCGGATGGACAATGTCAATTGATGATGTGGAACAAAGACGAACACGTAAGAACAGCAGGAAGCTTGAAAGGAGTAATAAAGATATGGACCCCAAAGAGAAATGTCTTCTGAACATCATGTATAGACCCAGAAGATGAAGAAAGAATGGACTCAACCAATGAAGCAAAAGAGAAACTGGAAGAACTGAAGAAAGAAGGGAAAGTGGTCGATGAATCGCCCAGAGGGGGGGGAGTGTAGAGGAGGTCCCAAATACAGCCCGCACTCCAACCGTCCATTTTGAAGTACCAGGAACGTTAACGCCGAAATATGTGATGTATGATGAGCAAATAAACCAGCAGAGAGCCGCAGTAGGGCTCTGTCCAGTACCTATCAGAGGAACAGCACCTATTGAAGTACCGATACCAAGGAAACCATGGACAGTAAGATATCCATTGAGAAAACCACATCAACAAATGAAACGTAATGAAGATCGTCTAAGTACAGACCCTGAAGAAACCAAAAAAGTCTTAATGGAAGACGAATTGTGACGTCACGAGAACCTGGACTGACTCACATATAGAAGACATGATGACCTAAGAACAATAAGGAGAGACGAAACGCCATGAATAAAGGATATTGTGAACCTAAAGTGAAAGGACGATGTCAAACGTAAGAAGCTTAAGCCATGAGCAAAATTAAGATATTCAACCAGTTTACACGTGTACATATGCTTGGTACCGCAAGAAAGCTAAGAATTTGTGCGGCTTGCTATGCTTAGTAGAAGGATAGTGCGGCAAGCGCCACATATACATATCTACCTCAAACGAAGCACATTATATAAGTGTATTTCCACTTTGCACAAAAAGCAGAATTAACCAAGACCACTAACGGTCACATGAGAAAAGTTTCACATTCGGCAGAAACGAAACTCAGCAGAGGCAAATCGTGCCTGGAGAACCAAGGCCGTATCTGCCAAGATGAACGAACAGTAGTTACAATTTATTGAAGCAAAGAACAGAATATACTGCTTTGAAGGGTCAAGATAAGAAGCCGAAGGCAGGTGGTGGGTAAAACAAAAATAAGAAGAGGCAAATTCACGGTGTTTGAACCACGTGACCAGCCGAGCGAGCAGAAGTAAGCCTTTCACACCTACGCATGGAGCCTTACTGTACCCATCCTCCTTAAACTTTCTCAGACCAAAAGGCAGACTCAAGGCCAAGTACAAGGCAATAATTGACACACAGCCACTAAGGTGATGAATGGATATAACATAAATTGGAGGAAAGCTGGGGTACAGACTTACTCCCTGCACCTGGCCTCATTATTCTGCATGCTGCTAAGCGAAGTGGAAAAGTACCGGTAGGGGTTGGTGCCAACCCAATCAACCAAGTCATCTAGGGTCCTATGGTTAGTAGAACCAATGAGACGTCATACTTTTATTGATATCTACAGTAGCCAGTTTGAAGGTAGGGCTTAGATGCCCCACCTGACAGTGTTTACCCAATCCTCTTACTCTGTTACCATATACAGATATAGTACCTATAGTAAAGTTAACTTTTCCAAACCAATAGAATTGCATGCCAATTTTTAAGGTTTAAAAGTCACTGATGACAAGTTTTTAGTGTAAATGATGTGTTTTTTATGAAGTTCGTTGGAGTTGTGAAGCGAGAAGGAAGATCACACATCCGCTGATGTTCATGAGACTCCTCATTTTTTGTACTTGTCATTCAACAGACTCCCTTTGCCAAACCGTCGAGTTGTCATTTTTGATTTCGTGTTAGCGTATTTAATCTGCACCCCCATCCATTTCACGGGTGCTGCTATCTTGTCTTAAAGTGTTTCTGGGCAAACCCAACTCTATGGGCAGGTTGGGGGTCTCAGAGCACACTACCCACTATAAAATCTACTCTGGAAGACATCAAGGTTGCCCATGATACTGCCCAGAGGTGTTCACAAGAATCCTGAAACCGATACAAGGTCCAAGCGGATCGCCATCCGGAATGGAATGTGGGTTCCAGGGTGTTGTTGTCTACCCGTTACTTACCTCGCTGGGTTCGACCTTTTAAGCTTTCCCCTCGTTATCTGGGTCCCTATGAGATTCTCTCTAAAATCAACCCGGTGTCTTACCATCTCAAACTATCCTGGAGTTTAAGCCGCATCCATCTGGTCTTTCACTCGTGCCTTCTCAAACCGGTGGAAACCGAGAAATCTATGACACAGGTTAGGAACTCTCATCCCCCTGTCATGGTGGTTCCAGAGGAATACGAAGTCTCTTCCATTCTTGATTCACGTTATAGGAAAGGGCGGTTGGAGTACCTAGTTCATTGGAAGGGTTACCCCTCCTCTGAGGATTCTTGGGAGCCCAGATCTTTTGTACATGCCGCAAGGCATTCCTTGGTTGAAATCATCATTATCAATCTTGAAATCCTACATGCTAGCCTTTTAAGCCGACAGGAAAATCAGAATCACACATTACATGAGTGCCTTTGTTATTGATCAGTGTAATTATTTCGTGAACTGAAATGTGCAGAAAGTGTAGAACTGTGATTGTGTTCTTGTTAACTCACTTTTAAGATTTATTTTGGCTGAGAGAAGTTGATTGTGTTGAGCCACGGATAAAGTGGTGTTTAACATTTTTGTGTTAATTTCTGTTACTTTTAATTTAAATAAATACCAATATATTTCCCCTACACCGGCCTAGTTCTTGGCTCATTGTTGGCTCAGGGGCAAGGGATCCAAGGGGCATAATATGTGTCTGAGATAGGGCTAAAAAAAACAGTTTGTTAAATAACCACTTGAGTGGGGAGGGAAGGAACTCCCTGTGTTGAGGATGGCTTCTCAATAAACCGTTACACAATGGCCCTGCAAAACGGGCTTCAATGTTCATTCCCTGATCACTGAAAAAATACGACAGAACAAAAAAAAATTAGCCAGGTCTTCTTTATACACCCTACAAAAGGGACATGACTGATCCACACTCCCTTTAGACCAAACCGATATCACGACTCTCAAATGTATGCAGTTAAAATGGGCCATTAAGAGAGGAAAGCTCTGGGACGGGTAATTAGCCTGGCTCAGATATTTTTGATGTGTCCTGTTAGCTGGCTTCATGAGCACCAAAGACTCTCTTCTGGCTGAGAGAGACTGGAGCACTCTTATTCTCTCAGACTTTGAAGCCATGAAAGACAGCATAGTTGGCCAATGGAAACCGTGATCCACTGCCACTTTGACAAAACCTAATTTTCTACATATCTGAGGCATGGGATTTTTAAATAGGAGTCTCTAGACACCAAGTAGCTCATTAATTTCTGGGTCAAAAAGACTTTAGCGTTCCCCCAAATCCTGAGCCAATGGCTAGCCGGTAAGGATGCAGCCAGACCACCCAGAAACCAACAGCCAAGCTCTTGATGAACTCCAAAATTGGGGGTAGACCCAGGCAGCCCGAAAATACTCTTACAAATAATTCTCAGCCAACTGGATGGGCTCCAGTTTGCCAAAGCCCCACAGCTCCACACCAAGGGCCTAATTACGAGTCCGGCGGTAACCGAGGCGGTAAAACCACCTGGTTACCGCCAGACTCGTATTACCATTCCGCCTCCGTGATTCCCGGAATTACCAGGGAATTACAACCCCGGTGACCCGGGAATTCCAGAGGCGGAATGGTGTTAATCCCCATTCCCATTGAGTGCCATAGGACTCAATGGGAACGGGGATCATGAAAACACCGGCACCATCTCGTGATGGTGCCGGTGTTTCCTCGTCTGCCTGCAGGCGGGCGGTGTTAAACCCTCCAGGTCAGACCTGGCGGGTTTGACGCCTCTGCCTGCAGGAGTTGTGTTCACCCGGCATGGAAACAACGGTGGCGGCGAGTTTACCACCACCGTTGTTTCCATACCGGGTCGGTTGTAATGAGGCCCAATATCTTGCACAGAAGCAGCTTCACCATGGCAAACTTTCAGAACAAATTCTATTAGCTTCACTTTAAACCGACCCAAAGCTCTGGTTACCGCCCCACCCCCACCAATTGCCTGCTTAAATCTTTGCAGCTGCTTCCCAACGTGTGCCTCTGCCACAAAATTTGCAGAAAATCTCACCTCGAAATAGTCAAAATGATTCACTCTTGGGATTGTCTCTCCATTGCCTGAGATAACTAAAAACCTTGGGGGACACTTCCTCCCACAACAAGCCATAACAGCCGATTTCCGGGCATTTATCTTAAGCCCTAGAGTGTCCATGAAGTAGGAATAATCATCGACCAAGCGTTGTAATGATCTGGGGGTGCGGGCTAAAAGGACCATATCGTCAGCATAGGAAAGTAAAGGCAATCGCCTGTTGCCCAGCCTAGGGAAGCCAGAGGAGGATTTCAATAGATTTCCATATAAGCCGTTAGTATAAAGACAGAAAAGCAATGAAGCCAGGACACAGCCTTGGCGCACCCCACATTCCACCTGGAAAGTAGGGGTGTGTTGTCCACCACTTCCACTCCTACCTTGAATCACTGTAGAGAGGTGCAATCCCTCCATTAGGTCCACCAATGCATCTTGGCAAGTCATGGCTCTGAGTTCACTCTACAGCCTGACACAGTTGACCTTATCAAACGCCGTACTCAGATCCATGAAAAAGTTCCTCCTTGATAAACAGCGAGTGTGCTATTACCAAATAAAGATTCAGGGCCTGCTCTGCTGTACGTAGGCCTGGCCTAAAGCCTAACTGAATAGGAGAAAAGATGCTTGAACTCTGAACCCAAGACTCTAGTCTCCCTAAAAGAGCCTGTCCCAAGATATCTTAAATACTGAGTCTAACAAGGAAATCGGTCTATAGGACACTGGCTGCGCCTTTGGTCCCTTTTTTGTATATTGGGCAGATCAACGCATGAGACCAAGAGGCAGGAATAGGGCCTCCCACACAAACAGCATTAAATCCCAGAATCAAAACAGGGGCCCACAGGTACGGCTGTGCCAGAAACAAATCTACAGGGACATTTTCTGGGCCAGGGGACCTGTTCCTACCTTGGTTGTTAATAGCCAAGAGAACTTTTTCCACTGTGAAGACACTATTGTCCCCTCTATCACATGAGGACACCCTAGAGTCCAAACTGGATTGGCCAACGCTATACTTGCTCACAGAGCTGCTGCTGAATAGGGAGGAATAGTGAGCTATCCATGACATTTCCGAAACCATCACAAATTGCCTGTGAGACATGCAGTGGTCGAAGTGGGCGGGAGCGGTTGGGAGCGGTGCTCCTCTACTTCTTTTAATTAAGTTGTACCGTTGCTATACTTTTATTTTAAAAAGAAACTGTTCCGGAACGGTTTTGTTTTAAAATAAAAGTGTAGGAAGAAGTTGAAACTTGCACTTTCAGTGCACTGCACTGAACGTTCCCTTAAACAGCAGGCACATGTGTTTTGGGGTTTGTACTGTGCATGGGAGAGGGCATGGCAATGGGGTTTGTGAGGAGCGGTGCAGACCAGAAGGGAACATAGATCCACTACTTCTTTTCATACACTTCGACCACAAAACGGTCCCTTGCTAACAATTTCCCAAAAGAGTTTAGCGTTGTTGGTAACAGAGGAATTGATCATTTCACCCATGCCTGCCTTCAATTTCCTGCTTTCTGCGGGCAATGGCTTTCTTATAAGCAATGCAGGTCCCGATTATTTTGAGCTTTGTGAACAAGGGTTTCTTCAGGATTCTTAGCAGGGAACACTTCAGTTTTGCACACTCTGAATTGAACCACCTAGGATAAGGACTACCCTCCCTTCCTTTTGCCCGCCCCCAAAGTGAATGTGGCCGAAAGGTTAGACAAAAGAAGTGCATTATAAATACAACTGATCAACTAGTTCAAGATCTGCCACAGTACCTAGCAAAAATACTCCTGTGCAGAGTAAGATGTGTGTTTTATGCCACTGGAAAAACACTCATGTGTAGTACAAAAACAAATATCGCTCATCATAATTGATGTGGCTGTAGAAAAAACCTCAGACAGAATACAATTTTTACAGATGGAATAATCACAACTAAAAGGAATATGTCCGAAAACATGCCAATAGGAGTTCACCTGCCACTTTAATAAAGTAATTCAAGGGCCAGGAGAACATTCATAGTTTGTGTAAGGATATGTAATGTGTAATAATGATAATTGCATCTGAAAACCAGCACCCCAGAATATGATGGTCAACATTCCTGGGCCTCTGCTTACTATAGACATTACTTTGTCCTGTACTCATACTATACTATACTCATACTCATACTCATACTGTACTAGGACATTACATTGTCCTGTACTTTGTCCTGTACACATACTCATAAAAAGCCTTATAGCTAAGAGGCATATACACCATCCATGCTTACGCCTTACAAACAGGAAAATGTGCCCAACAAAAGTAGTAAACAATGTGTAAAAACAAGGAAATATCGAGTACCACAAAAGGAAATACACCAATCACGAGCTAAAAGATTTACAGATCTTTATTCTGCACAGTTACAAAGAAACACAGATAGCTATCTGGCTGTCATGATTCCTGCCCCTCATGTCCCCAGCCCTCCAAGATGTCAGGCTGAAGCCAGGCCACAATCACCTACATGGCCCTCAAGGGCCTCTCCATCCCTCCAAAGACCCACTTGGAGTCAGACTTGGCGCTTGTGGCACCAGACTCACTCACTCCCGTAGGATAACATTGGGGATTGGACTTGTAGTGCATTGATGGGGACAAGATGGATGCCCCCACATATTTCGGTTCCCAGAACTGCATGTACAGTCTAGTCTTTTGGGTGTGGTTCAGCCCAGAGAAACCTGGGATACCCAGAGACTATTTAAGCCATGCCCAGGCTGAGAAACATGCTTTGTGTTTTCTGCACCTGCAGCGTGACACTCACCGTGTTCGGATTAATCTCCAGTAGGCCTGCATCTTTCTTCTGCGCTCAGCTCCTGCAAGAACAAGAACACCGTTAGGAACAGCCTTACCTTGCGGCGCTTCTGCCCATCATTCATCGCTTCTTCTGTTCTGCGGGCATCTTCGGCGGTGTCATTCCCATCCCGGCACGCCGCTTCCTAAGGAAAAGGGAAAAGAACAGAAAAAAGGCATTAGTAAGCATTCAGCAAATCTTCGCTTATTTTTAAAGACTGTACGAGCTTCAAACGCTTACCTGAATCCCAGCCACTCTGAGGGAACTCTGTCTCCGGAACTTCTCATCCATCTGCAAGAGGGAAAAGACACTCCAGTTTAGCATGGAAACATCTAGAGGCGTCACATACCGTGCTTACTCACCGCATTTCTCCTTCATAACTGGCATCCACGCTGAAAACGTTGCGGCACCTAAAAGACACAGAAAAATAACTCAGTTCAATACAAATACGGATGGGTCGCATCGCGCATCGCACTCTCACTCTCTCACTCACCTTCAGTGCTACTCATCTCAGCAGCACGTCGCCATCCCCGGACGCCGGCCATCATCTAAGGAAGGAAAAGAACGAAGTTAGAGAACTGTTCAAAAGACTCATTATACTTACCTGTCGGACTCTTGCCAGTGAAGTAACTAGGCAGCAACGAGCCTGCATCAATCAACGCGCCCCTGCGCTGAAAGCAGCATGCAGAGCACACTTTCCAAGAAAACAAGGTGAGCTGCGGATCAATGGGAAGGGTTGGACCCTGGGGAAGAAGGGGTTCAAGCACACAGAGACAATAGGGAGTTAAACTCTACCAATCCTGTGTTTCAGGCCCAGTCTCCAGTCGAGTAGACTCCAGGGAAGGGTTTGAGGTCGTAAGAGGTCAGAACAGGCTGAGTGATGTCCCCGTGGATACCAGGTGAGCGTTACACTGGCTGTCAACACCCCACAATGAGTACCAGGCCGTCAAAGAGAGGAGAGAGAGTGCTGGACATTAGAAACATTTGTGCTTTTATACAATTCTGAGCAATATTGTCCAGCCCCTCTACATGTTAATAATTTGTGGTCTAGAGTTCGTGCCTAGTTCACATACAGCTTATACAATAATATGCAAAGGATTACATAGGTTTGCATTTCCATGAAGACACAATGTCGATGTATGTTCTCAAATCCTGCAGCAAGCACTGTTTGTTGTCTCCTCACAATTGCATTCGGCCTGTGTCCACGCTCGAAGTTTGCTTTATATTGTCCCAATGTTTATACAAGGATGAGGCTTTTGTGCGCAGACAATACTTAGATGACAGTTCATATGGAGTGCAAGGTCTCTTTACCCAGTCTAAACAGTCGGCTCTTAGACAGCCTAAACATTAACAGAACTCAAATGTCAGGAGGCTTTGTTGCAAGTTGAAAACACAGTCCACCATTTTAGAACAAAAAATATACGAACAGAAATCAAAATGGCGGATGATTCTAAAAATGGTGGCGAAGTCGATCCAAAATCGGAACTTTGCAACGCGGTTTTCCCCATAGAGCGACTAGGCTTAGGCCAATATAAATCAAAAGGAGGCACTACATGATTTCCGTTTAACAAACCCTCCTTTTGGCCTAAGCAAAGTGCTAAACTAAAACTAGTCGCTTCACGAGGAACTCCACATTTCAATGTCCATACATCCTGAATCGCATTCATCAGATATATCAATCGCCATAAGATCTGCGGCGGAACTTTCCTTCATCACAAATTCGCTGGTCATCCTTTCCGGTGCGTGTATCTTTGGTCCTAACGTTCCCATAGTCTGTGCACAACATCCCCCTAACATTGAACATATGGCAGGAAGACTGAACATATGGCAGGAAGACATTATATACAGCAACAACAGAACAACAGAATACCCAGAATTATCAATACAACCGAGAGAAGCTTCCATCCCCAAGATCGTAAGAAGTCCCAGAATCAAGCACTAAGAATCCAGTTTCCCTCGGGAACATGTACTTCTGAACTCAGGACATGCAGATTTTGTATTGCCTTAAAGATGGTTGGGGTGGAATCTGGTACGAAAACACAGCAAGCGGACCCCACTAATTTGCATACTCCACAACGCTCAGCCAAGATGACGTCTAATAACATCCGGTTTTGTAGCGCCACTAATCTGATAGCTTTTTGCTCTAGAGTCATGTTATAGAGTATGTCAGTGGTCCGGATGATGGTTTTCTCCAGTACTCTTGCTTGTCTCCTGATATCCTTGGAATTCATAATCTGCCCCAAAAAGGTACAAAGGATTTTACTACGTTGCCCAGAACTTGTGACAGAGTATCGGCATTCTCGTCCCGCCTAGGACGAGCCCTAGAGATTTCAGTGGTACTTGCTACATATAGCCCAGGTAGCAGGATTCCCAAATAACAAGTTCCTTGCCAATCCCTAGGTAGCCATGGATAAGCTTCATTACCGCAGACGAAGTAGACAGGTTCGCCTACATACAACGGTCTGTCCTCACTGGTCAAGTTTTCAACACTAGTGCAACCCTTAAAATCGCCCATTGACTGAGTACCATTCCTTTGTATGCAGAAAGAAACTGAGTTGGGGCTATGGTTAACAGTGTAGGAAGGTGGTGTGGCATCCCTATTGCCTATAGGAGCCATCTTAAAAGAAATCAGAGATTTAAAAGGTCGGGACAGTCTATCGGACGGCCTAATAGAAGCGAAATAATGCTTGCTCCTGTTTGCGAAGAGCGAGCATCCCAGAGGCGTTAAGACTCACCTTTCAAATTCGTTCGAATTCGTCCCATCAAAGTTCCCTGAGATGCTATCATTCCATCGGCCAAAGGATAGTGCCTGTAGAGAAGCATAACATGCAGTCGTTAAAGGCAAAGGATGAATATACCAGCCCAACCCTTTTTCCCCATGTTGTGGTAAATGGGAGCAAATCCAGCAGTTAGTTCTGTTCAAAATGGCATGAGTTGCGTTCATTACAAGCAGTAGTGTATTATTATGATAGATTTGTCTATGTTGAGAGTCTCTAGGAGATAGAGTGTGCAGGTGCATGAAAGGTGTAGATACAGTAGGAACATTCTCGGTAGGCAAGAATGTTTCAAGTGGGCGTACTTCTTCCATATACCAAAATCCTAAGGCAGCTAATACTATGAAACCGGTTAACACAATTACAAGAAGACAATATGTCTTGAAAGACCATAGGCCTCATTACGAGTCCAGCGGTAACCGAGGCGGTAAAACTGCCTGGTTACCGCCGGACTCGTATTACCATTCTGCCTCTGTGACTCCCAGAAATACCACGGCATTACGACCCTGGTGTCCCGGGAATTCCGGAGGCGGAATTCGGTAAATCCCCATTCCCATTGAGTCCCATAGGACTGAATGGGAATGGGGAAGTGGAAACACCGGCTCCATCTCGTGATGATGCTGGTGTTTCCACATCCGCCTGCAGGCAGGCGGTGTTAAACCCGCCAGGTCAGACCTGGCAGGAACATCACCTCCCGCCTGCAGGACTCGGGATTGGGCGGTCCGGAATTAACAGTGGCGGCGGGTTTACCGCCACTGTTAATTCCGGACCACCTGACCTGTAATGAGGCCCCATTTATTTGATCGTCCATTGTCATTTTTGGCCACACACGCGATTGTCTGTACCGCATGAGTAGGGTCAATAACAGGCATTGTTCCTGGAAGCTCTTCACGGATAAGTTCCTGCGAAAATCTCTGTAGTCCATTTGCTGGTGATCTCCTGATCACGTGCTTTCTTAGTCTTTCCCAATCCCCAGCCACCTACTTTCCTTAGTGCAGAAAGTGGCAAAGGACAAGCTCTGTAATTACTTTCCTATGGGCACAGTCGTATTCATGCAGTGTGACTAGTGCCGCGGACGCAGATTGTACCTTGTGACTCCTGGTACCATGTGATCTGCGAACAGTGTGTTGTTGCTTCCTGATGGAAGTGATGAATTTGCAGCAGAACCAGACAAAGGTGCAAAAGGATCTGTAGGAGAGTGTGGAGACAAGGCAGCAGTTTCCCCAGGCCCCGTGGGCTCAAGGAGTGTCTCCGAAGCACTCTCAATGCTGTTCAATGCTGAGTGATCGCTGGGAACAGAGCAGGTAAGTTTCTCCTTATCCTCTTCGTCGTGTGGCAAAGGGAAATGTATTCTCTTGACATGCGAAGCGTGGATCCAATGGCGCTTCCCTGCTACTCGTAAAGCAGTCTGTGTGGCCAATAGGACCTGATGGGGCCCTCTCCACCGCGGTGCGAGACAGGATGCTCTCTCGAATGATTTAGCCAGCACCCAGTCACCAGGTCGGATGCTGTGACCTGGCCCCTCATATTTGGCTGGGAGGGCTTCTCGCACCTGTTGATGAATCAAATACAGATTTTGAGTTAACCATTCACAATATTCAGAAAGAAGTATGTGCTCCATATCCCTCAAAGCCCTAGGTTTAGGAAGATTCCAAATGTTAGCTGGCCTGCCCATTACCACCTTGTACGGGGAGAGCCCAGTCCTAGTCTGTGGGGTCGTTCGCATGGAGAGTAACACTATCGGTAAGGCGTCCAGCTATTTCAAATTGGTGCCGGCACACGTGTTAGTGAGTTTGTTCTTCAACTCTACCAATCCAGCACTCTGGACATGTCTGGCTGAATTGAACCATTTATCGATCTGCAATCCTGCACATATTTGCAGAATAACAGCAGCGATAAAATGTGGACCATTGTCCGACCAGATGACCCTTGGCAAACCAAACCTAGGAAAATATTCCTTAAGCATGGTTTTCGCCATTGTCATTGCTGTGGCATCTTTTACAGGAAAGGCTTCAACCCATTTACTAAAAGCACAAATAACAACCAAGACGTATTTCAGATTATTACAACGCTCCATTTCAATAAAGTCAAAGTGAATCATCTCAAAAGGGACAGAAGGTGGACCAAAACTACCCCTTGGTGTTGATATACCCTTCCCCACATTGTGCTGTAGACAGACCATACAACTCTGGACAAAACGCTCAGCAGTTTTCGGGATGTTAACATTTACCCAGACAGTTTCTAACATTTTGCAAATTTTCCAAGCACATAAGTGAGTGGGACCATGAGCCATTGAAACCATCATAGTGATGTACGCGTCTGGCAGCATCCATTTTCCCTCCAAGTTATCCACCCAACACCCATCATCATCCAACCTCGCCAAGCCCTCAGCCCATTCCTTGGTTTCCTCTAGAGTGGCATCTGCTTGGATATTCCTTATAGAATCAATACCTTCATCTATAGTACAGGCCAGGCATTTGTGGCTTCCCTTGTAGTGTACATATCTGAATAGAGATCAGAAGCAGTTTGTTTGGCTATCTGGTCAGCGAAAGCGTTCCCTTTTCCTACATCATTTATGATTTTCTGATGTGCCGCGCACTTCATAATTGCTAGCTGAGTGGGAAGTGCAAGCGCTGAGAGTAGATGAACTATCAAGGTGCCATATAGGATCTTTGTTCCATGCGAGGTCAAGAAGCCTTGTTCTGCCCAAAGTCTACCAAAGCTGTGAACTACCCCAAAAGCATACTGACTATCAGTATATATGTTTACTCTAAGCCATTCAGAAAGTTCACAAGTTCGAGTCAATGCAATAATCTCTGCGGCCTGCGCGGAGTTTTGCGAAAATTCTTTTGGTTTCCACAATCGTGCTTAGTGTAGTGATGGCATAAGCAGCAGTGGATGTACCATCCGGAAGTTTGAAACAGGAGCCATTGCAAAACAGCTCCCCTTGTGGATCTTTCAAAGGTGTATCTTTCAAATCAATCCTACCTTTAGCTTCTTGCTCTGTGGTAAAAAGGCAGTCATGTGACTTTTCGTCACTGCAAGCATGTCTTGCGGAAGAGGTAATAATTCAGCCGGATTCAGTACATAACATCTCTTAATTTTGATATGCGGTGCAAACAAGATCAATTTGTATCTCGTTAATCGTGCGGAAGTGAGATGTTGCGTTTGCATTCTATTTAATAGAGCGTCTACAGAGTGAGGTACCAACAAGGTTAAAGCATGGCCTAGGACCATACCCTTGCTCTGTTTTACAGACGCAGCAGCAGCAGCGACAGCTCTCAGACATCTCGGCAAAGCGCATGCAACAGGATCAAGGGTGGAGGAAAAGTAACCCCACGGCCTATTCTTGTTATGTTATGTTATTAACATTTGTAAAGCGCGCGTTCGCCCAAAGGCATCATGGCGCTGGAAGGAAGCTACCCAGTCGGAGAAGACCAGTGGATCTTCCTCCATGTTCCTGCGTCAACACAGCCAAAGCACATCCATCACGTTCATGCACATACAACTCAAAGGCCTTTTCGTAATTTGGTGTTCCCAAAACCGGTGCTGAACACAATGCGGTACTGAGCAAATCAAAAGCTTTCTGGTGTTCCAAGTTCCATGGCAATGACAAAGAAATGCCCTTCTTTGTCAACGCCAACACTGGTTTGATCACTAGTGAAACGTTGAAGATCCACTGGCTACAGTTAGAAGCCATTCCTATCAGGGCTCTGACTTCCTTCTGTGTATTTGGGACAGACATGCTAGACATGATTTTAATTCGTTCAAGTGTCAATCTTCTTCCCTCCTTTGACATGAGATAGCCTAAATAGGCGACCTCCTGTCGACAATATTGACACTTTTTCAGTGAAGCTTTATGTCCATGCTTTGCTAGATGAATAAGCAATAACACAGTGCCCTCCTTGCAAGCACTTTCTGAATCTGCAGCTAAAAGAAGGTTGTCAACATATTGAAGCAGTGTACAAGTAGCAGGCAACTCAAGTGTATCAAGCTGCTCTTTCAAAGCCCTACTGTAAATGCTCAGACTTTCCGTGTAGCCCTGTGGCGCACGGGTGAATGTAAACGAGTGTCCCCCTAGGGTGAACGCTAACAAGTATCTGCTATACTTGTGTATAGGAATGCTAAAGAAGGCATTCTTAAGATCTACAACACTAAAATGAGTAGCAGAAGCTTGGATCATGGTTAATATCGTCGTTACATCAGGCACAATAGGAAATTGTGGAGCAACAATCTTGTTGATAGCACATGAATCAATAATAAAACGAAAAAAGGAATTGCATTATCTCCTTTCTTATACACCGGTAAAATCGGACTATTGCACAAACTACTTGCAGTTTCTTCAATTTCCCCATGGTGCACAAAATCGGAAACTATACACTTCAAAGCTTGCTCACCATCAACCGAAATCTTATACTGTGGAATACGTGGCAACTTTCCTCCTGGTTTTAAAATGATTTTAACAGGCTCAATCTGTAAAACACTGAAATCATTGTCATCAATCGCCCATAAACACTCCGAACGTCACTAAATTCCAGCAGCAAAGGTCTAGTCAGAAACTGTGAGGCAGAAAATTGCTGTGGTGAAATCGTCAAATGCACTCCATCCGAAGAACAATGAATTACCACATTTAATTTCTTCAACAGATTCAACCCCAACAAATTCTCACCACAGTTTGATGTCAAAAGAAACGGACAGTGATCTGTGAATGGACCCAGTGAAATCGGTACCGGCAGAGAAACCAGACTAACTACTGGCGTACCAGAAAACCCTACAGAAACATTAGTTTGCCCTGACAGTGGAATGTCTGGAACCCATGAATGGTCAATGGAACACTTCTGTGCTCCTGTATCTATCAAAAATAGATGTTTCCTATTTCCCACTATCATTTCAACGTAGGGACCTTTCTGATTAACGGGAATAGGCGTTGGTTCCAAACCCTACTTCAGGCAATCCTAGCGAAACAATATATCATCGAAGGGAAGGTCTTTAGAGAGCTAAGCAGTAGAACGATGATCAAAAATATTTCTATTATCCATACTTTGTGGCTGATTATCTTGCGAAAAAGACTGAGAATTCTGAGAAAACTGGCTTCAACTAGGACCCCCTGCCCCAGGGCGGCCTCTGGATCGTCTACCCATGATACCAAATGTGTCATTCGACCTCTGCTGGAGGATCGGGCATTGTGCTCACCAATTACCCTCTTGTCTGCAATAAGCACATTGGTTCACATGTACAGGACCTAATGGCACATTACCTTGTGGAACATACTGTCCCCTAAACTGTGTAGTACCCCCTCTAGGGCCTCTAACAATCTGTTGTAACAACACCTTAGTTTTCAAGTCTCCCTTTTTCTTTTCAATCCTTCAATCCTTTCCTTCTCAATATTGACTCGGTTTTCATAATACTGAGCCATACGCAACACTTCAGACTCAGACTTAGTTTGCCAAGCGCTCTCAGAAGTCATAATTTGCGACTGGATGTCAGGCAACAATCCACACACAAATATGTCTACAAATAATTGTTTTCCAGACTCTGTGCTTAAATCTTGTCCACTAAAATCTGAAAACACTTGTTCAAACCGATTAAAGAATTCGGTAGCACCCTCAGATTTTCCGTGGATACAAGCAGTAAGTTTGTCCCAGACAATCTTTCTCTCAGGAATTAAGGCTTTCAGTTTTGTCACTATTCTATCAGGCAAAGTCAGTATCACCTGTGGTGGTCTCTCACCAGCTTTCCTTTCTCTATCTTGCCTAGCCAAATTATCCCATGTGTCCCCTAACCCTGGTACATCGTCTACTGTCCTAATCTGTTTCCACAAATCAGCAGGTAGGAGCACAGGAAATAATAAGTCTATATCACCCAAAGTGAATACTGACGACTGCAAGACAGATTCCATTTCTTTACAAAACCCTGTCAGATTATTCCTAATATCTGGGATAGATTGTCTAATGGTATTCATCTCCTGTCTTAAACCGGACGTGAACAAACTGCGATACATAATGTGCATCAATGTCATGTGCGGCTACACCCGTTGCAGCATTAGCCGGGACCTCAACTTTAGGGACAAATGTCGGAGAAACCTCTCTCATAGGCAACTGAGAAGTAGGCAACTCCGATTGCTTACTGAGCAACAGAGCTAAATCGAACGCTAAAGGAGCTGAAGGAGTGTCAGATGAAAAATCCCTCTTATAGATATTCAATAATTCTGCTGGACAACAAATCTTTCTTTTTATACATTCATCCTGCAGGTATTCTACCATAACCTGTATCAATTTCCTCTGCATTTCTGGCGTATACTGACTATACGTGTCATATACTTCTACAGGAGATATCGACATGTCTGAAATCCATCTAAGTGCATCTCTTGTGCAAATTCGTGTTTCTTTACTCATCGATTTACAAAGAGGAAGGAACCGTTTCTGCACAAACATAGCGCCCAAACTATCAGCATCTATTTCATCATTTCGTATCCTTTCCAACTCCCTTCTATACCCAAAAACCCTCTCGACGTGCTCATATACTTTCTCCACAGTACTTCTTGAACATGCTAAAACATTCAGATCCCTCAACCCTTGTGGGATGTCTTCATCATTCAGTTTGTTCCACATTACAGATAAATGAATTCCCAGCCCTTCAATAAAAACTGTTTTCTCAGGAAAACCTTCTAGATTAGAGAGTGTAGCAAAAACATCAGATTGTTCACCTTTCTCCATGCACTGTCTAGCCCATGCATTCAGATCTCGCTTTCTTTCTTTAGAAACAGTATTACGAGTTACAATTTTTGATTCTGCTCCCTTATCAACTATAAGCGGAACAGAAACACTCGGAAGAGAAAGAGTAGACACATCTTGTACACTAGTTAACAAAGGTGCTATCACTGGTGTCAAAGACAAATCTACCAGACCTATGACAGCAGGCAAAGGTGGAGGTACAGGTGTAGGAGCAACAATAGGAAGCGGAGCAATAACTGGAGGAAGTGGAGCAATAGGAGGAACGATAGGAGGAACAGGAATTGCTATGGGAGGAGGGACGACAGCAGAAAGAGGTAGAGCAACAGGAATAGGTTCATAAGGAGGTGGCGCAGTGGCACCAGGACTTAGTTCATTTAAAAGCTTGTCAATCAGTTCATCTGACACATGAAAATCTTTAGACGGGTATATTTTCTGGATGCCAAGTTGAAAAGCCCTATCCATATTTCTAACTGACTCTGACTGTTTTTGTTGATCATATAATAATGTTTTCTTGGCGTTTGACATATGTTTGTTTGTTTGTTTATTTATTTGATAATGTGTACCAAGCCCAAGGGCATCCGGGCGCAGTGGTACAAGAATACTCGAAGCTTAGTTACAGTGTTACATAGTTGGTACGTGCATAAATTACATAGATTACGTAGATTACATTGAAGTATGGGAGACAAATGCAGTGCAAGATTGGTGACAGCTATTCTTAAAGATAGCGCATACTATAAAAAATGAAGTGAAACACCAGATGGGTGGCCTATGGTTGCACTTGGGAGAGCAGGAAAGTGTGTCATAAGAGTTCGGGTTGTGCAAGTCAGGATAGAGAGATGTTATAGGTCATTCGAGCAAAGCCATTTGAGGGCGTTAATTCTGAAACTGGTGTACGGAAGAGGGCATCTAAGGTCAGTAGGGAGTGAGTTCCATGATTGTGCAGCTTTGACTGGGAAGCTAGTTCCTCCCGCCGTTGCGTGTTTAAATCTGGGAGTTTCAAGCAGGAAGGTATTGGCAGATATCAGTGGTCTGGTGGCAGTTTTCCTCGTGATTTTTTCCAAAAGGTAGGGAGGTGCTAGTGCGTTGAGACATTTGGAGGTGAGGGATATAGTTTTAAAGAAGATTCTGTCTTATTTTTAGCCAGTGGGCCTCTTTCCTAAATTTAGAGATATGCTCTCTATGAGGTATGTTCAACGCTGCTCTAAGAGCATTGTTCTGCAATCTTTGAAGTTTGTCAGTGACATACTTGTTGGCTCCTGAGTATAGGGCATTGCAGTAATCAAGTCAGGACATGATGAGCGCATTTGCCAGGGTAATGCAGCTGTCTTTAGACAGGAATGGTCTAGCGGCTCGGATAAATTTGCAAGTGTAGGCAGTAGTAGAGGAGAGAGAGTTAACTTGCTTTTATAGGTTGAGAGAGGAGTCCAGGTAGAATCCTAACGTTTTAACCTCCTGCAGGACCTTAATGATGTTATTGTCAATGTTAAAGGATTTGTAATTTGGAGTTCGTTTTTTTAGATTAGAATTGGAGCCGAGGAGTAGTATCTCAGTCTTATCGTCATTCAGGCAGAGGCCATGGCTTGCCATCCATGCCTGAATGAGGGTGTATATTTTGTTCACCATAGCCAGGTCCTCTTCATAGTTGCCCGAAAGGGGTATGAGGATCTGCGTGTCATCTGCATAATTTTTGTAGGTGACACCCAGTCTGTCCAACTTGTCGAATAGTGGTTTAGTGAAAATGTTATACATCGTTGGTGAGACACAGGATCCCTGTGGGACTCCGCAGGAGATTTGGATGGGATCGGCGCAAGAGGAGGTAGAGAAAACTCTCATTGTGTGATTGGCTAAAAAAGGATTGCACCCAGGCAATGGCTTCCCCTGTGAAATTGGCAGCGAGTCTTAAGTGGCTGCATAACACTGTGTGGTCCACCAAGTCGAAGGCTGCTGACAAGTCCAACAGTAGTAGCAAGGTGGTTTTGCCATTGTCCTTTAGTTCCTCAATTTTAGTCTTGAGGTCTAGCATAGCTGTTTCAGTGCCATGGAGGGGGCGGAATTCTGATTGTCGAGATCCTAGCAAGTGATTAGTTTCAAGGTAGTCTTGAATTTGTAGATAAGCTACCCTGTCAATAATTTTGAGTAAGAAAGGTACTGTTGTAATGGGTCTATAGTTGGTGGGTGTTGATGGGTCAAGGGTTTGCTTTTTCAGTAGGGGGAGGACCCAGGATTCTTTCAGGTTAGTCGGTACCGTATTTGATTTGAAGGAGGAATTCATTAGCTTTGAGATGAATGGAGCTAGGTCTCTAGCTGCGTCCTTGATTATTTGCGCTGCGCAACTGTCACCCTTGCAGTTGGAGGGTTTCAAGGAGAGAATGACCTTTTCGGTGTCAGTGATAGAGATAGTCTTGAAACTAAATGGTGGAGTAGCGTTGTACTCCGGAGGCGGTGATGGTGGTTGGTTATCGGTGAGCAGGAGTCTTTTTTTAAAAATTATTTTGAGTTGGAGGGAGGAGATTTTATTAGTCAGGGCACTTTGTATATTTGTGCACCATGTCTTGTCCTTTGGGACAGTGTCAATTGGTTGTATTGGGTTTTCCATTTCACTGAGGATGGAGAAAAGCTCTTTTGTACTAGATTGGGCCTTTGTGATTCTGTCATTAAATAGGTTTTTCTTTGTGATTGTGATTTCTTTCTTATAGCGTTTAGATAGTTGGGCTAGTTTAGCTTTATTACTATCAGTGGGCGATTTACGCCAGGTGGCTTGTAATTTCCTTTTCTGTTTTCTAAGTTCATTTAGTTGGGGGGTGAACCAGGCATTCAGGTGCCCTACTTGCTTACCTTTACGCAGTTTTAAGGGGGCAATGGTATCTAGTGCCTTGGTCATGGCTTGGTTAAAGGTGTCCACTAGTGTGGCTGGATCAGTGTTATTCTCCAAGCCATTAATGGCAGGGAGGAGAAGTGGGATGAGTTTTTCGGCAGAGATGTCTTTTTTACTCCTAGTGGGTAGGGGGGTATTATGTTTATAATTTTAGGAGTAAGGAGATCAAGTGAGGCAGTGAAGTTGATTAAGTAGTGGTCTGTCCAAAGTTGAGGGACAATGTCAGTGATGGTGATGTTACAATTGAGTTCAGATACCCAGTCGAGGGTTCTGCCTTTAATGTGGGTAGGTGAAAGGATTTTTTGGGTAAGCCCATGGTCGTTCAGAAGAGAGGCTATGGAGTGGGCATGCTTGTTGTCTGGGTCGTTGAAGCCGATATTAAAGTCACCCATCACTAGCGTTTGGGTGGTGAGTCGGCTAGTCTGATAGGTACAGTGTTTTTGGAGATGATGGCTAGGCCACCGCCTTTAGTTTTAGGTCTGTCAGCTCTGAGTATGTTGTAATTGTCAGGTATAGCTAACATCAGAGTGGGGCCTACCGCTTCATGGAGCCATGTCTCAGTGATAGCAAGCAGGTCCAGCTTACCGTTGCTTAGAATGTCAGAGATTTCCGAGGCATGGGCAACCATGGATCTCGCGTTAATGAGAGATCCTGTTAGTGTCAGGGAACTTTTTTGGTTACAGCTCTGTGATTGAACGTTGGCTGTGGTTAAGGCGCTTCTTTGTTTGGACTTTGGTAGGCATTGGGTTTGGAATTTCTTTTTTAGTTGTTTGTACGCACTTGGCTAAGTGGTGTGAAGTGGGGTGGAATCCGATAGTGGTGTTGTTTCTTTTAGGTTCGTAAGTACGGGGTAGTCTTGCCCGGAGTCTGTTGTTTCTATCCAGGGGAGGGTTAGCATTAAGGGAGGCGGCTGCCAAGATAGTGAGGAGCGCCATCGTGAGTAGGATGGACTGAGTGTTCGGGTTTTTGCTCATGATGTGAGATTCGCCTAAGTTCAAGATCATCTATAGTGGCAGGAGTGTGCAGATAGATGTAGGTGGCTAAGGGTTCTTTTAAGTTAAATTAAATTATTTTAAGTTAGGTTCCCGATTGCGCTGAGATGCTACTAGGACATGTGCAGAATGGGTGCAAATAGGCAGTAAGGTTGCCTAGAGTAATTGGTCACATTAGCCTAGCGACTAGCGTGTAGCGGTAGCGCAGTAGGGTTCACTTAGGTACAATTTTCTCTAACTAGCTTGGTGGCACTGGCATGTAGCAATAGTCAGGTAAGGGTTCGCCTAAATTCAATTTTGCTATAGGCTAAGTAGGCATGTGCAAACAAGAGCAATATGCAGTAGGACTAGTACAGTTCACCTAAATACGAATTTTGCTATAGGCTAAGTAGGCATGAGGCATGAGGCAGCTATAAGGCTAAGTGGCATGTGCAAACAGGAGCAATATGCAGTAGGACTAGTACAGTTCACCTAAATACGAATTTTGGCTATAGGGTAAGTAGGCATGAGGCATGAGGCAGCTATAAGGCTAAGTGGCATGTCGGCGTGCATGTTTCTCTCTACTTTTAACTGCTGCATAGCTTCTTTTTTCCAATTTTGCAATATATCAAATGCTGCAGGTCTAGCTTTTTTCTTTAACAATATAGATTCTAAATATTCTATGCGAGAAATCTCAAAGCTACCATTGATTGGCCACTGAAGTTCAGAAGCATGTCTAGTTTGTGCTAAATATCGTTAAACACTATACTACCAATGCCATACTTACAGTACATAGTACATGCCGGCCACCCCTCCTGTGGTGCCGGACAGCCAAATTCCAAAGATTGTCTGTCTCTGCATAATAATGCCCTGAAACAGGCAGATAATTTCTCAGGCATATCAGATTTCTGGTGTTACCTGGCAGTGATTATACTCGCGAGGACAATGCGCCTAATCAAATATCAGGATACTTAGGAATCGGGGCACGACTCACCTGATCAAAGGACTAAGGCGGTCCGATCGGATTACTAAAGACAACAAAGGACCCTCATGGTTGGTGATTTCGGCAAAACTGCCCGCCTCAATATATGGACCCTCGTCAAGATGCAGTCTTGGACCACGTGCTCACCGTCCAGGGATCGGGTTGTGCAGTACTGTTGAGGTGTCGCTTCTCATCCAAGAAGGGGCCCCCCCCTTCTCACCGTACGATCCCGGTCCGATTGCCGCGTCAACACTTCAACGAGATGGTATCAATCTTGAGGGTCCCTATTCGAGCGCCATCTGTAAAAACAAGGAAATATCGAGGCTGAGTACCACAAAAGGAAATGCACCAATCACGGACTAAAAGATTCACAGATCTTTATTCTGTACAGTTACAAAGAAACACAGATATCTATCTGGCTCTGAACACCCTGCAATGAGTACCAGCCCGTCAAAGAGAGGAGAGAGAGTGCTGGACATTAGAAACATTTGTGCTTTTATACAATTCTGAGCAATATTGTCCAGCCCCTCTACATGTTAATAGTTCGTGGTCTAGAGTTTGTGCCTAGTTCACATACAGCTTATACAATAATATGCAAAGGATTACATAGGTTTGCATTTCCATGAATACACAATGTCGATGTATGTTCTCAAATCCTGCAGCAAGCACTGTTTGTTGTCTCCTCACAATTGCATTCGGCCTGTGTCCACGCTCGAAGTTTGCTTTATATTGTCCCAATGTTTATACAAGGATGAGGCTTGTGTGCGCAGACAATACTTAGATGACAGTTCATATGGAGTGCAAGGTCTCTTTATCCAGTCTAAACAGTCGGCTCTTGAACAGCCTAAACATTAACAGAACTCAAAGGTCAGGAGGCTTGCTTGCAAGTTGAAAACACAGTCCACCATTTTAAAACAGAAAATATCCAAACAGAAATCAAAATGGCGGATGATTCAAAATCGGAATTTTGCAACGCGGTTTTCCCCATAGAGCGACTAGGCTTAGGACAATATAAATCAAAAGGAGGCACTATATGATTTCGGTTTAACAAATGAACACATGGGAGCCTATGCCCTGCTTCTAACCACAACTCTGCAATGATATTTGTTCAAGTTAGCTATCAGCATAGCAGTAGCACAGAACTCTAATAATGTTGCTACCCAATCTCAAGAGGAATTTTAAGAGGCAAGAATATATTTAATAGGCATGAAATATCCCTTTTGGCAAAATCTTTTTCTTTTTTATTCCCATAAAATCACGACGTACGAAGGTAAATGACAGGGCTCATAATACAGCCTATGTTTTTGCCCTCCCTTCCTCATCACAGCCTAGACAAAATTAAAAAAGAGACTTAGGGCCCAGTTCTCATGTGGGTGTTAAGTACCGAAGAGGTCGTAAAAAGTGTTAACGACCTTTTCGGTACTTAAGACCTATTCTGAAGGTGGCGCATCCTTCCAAAGTCGGTATGAATGCGCCACTTTCGGAATATATGTGGTGGTTGCTTGGATGGGTGGGAAACCAACCTAGCAACCGGCACATTGTTTACCCACCATATAAGACCAGTATTCTTGTGGCACTCCTCCACTTTTAAATGTGCGTTAAAGTGGCGCACATATACGGTACCATTTCGGTGCCTGTATTGTGGTGGAGGGCCACAGGAAGCCGGTCGCAGTGCAGGTGGGTGGCCAAACATTAGTGTTTGAGGGGGTTGGATGGTTGGGACAGTACCTGAAAGTGTAAACAAAATGTGCTGCGCAAATACAGCACAGACAAATATCCCATTCCATGCTGCAGTACTGTTCCTCTACGGGTACCGCCGTATTCTCGGCAGCACTTTCATTAAATAACGAATATGTTGTTATTTAAGGAAAGTGCTCATGTATACCCGTGTTCTCGGCAGCACTTTGGTAAAGTAACAATTATGTTGTTATTTTAGTAAAGTGCTGCCGAGATTTCTCCATTGCCCCCTTTGCACTCAAAAACAGGCGCAATGAACGTGGTGCACTATCATGCACTACGAGGACGCCCAGGCCCACCTGAGAATAGTGGTGGAGTCTGGGCATCCTGATTTGGCGCAGTGATTCATTCTCTTTAGCACACTCACTGTGCCAACTTGAGAATTGGGCCCTTACTGAGGTTTCATATGGAGCCCAGTTGAAGGAAATCACATATATATGCCTTTTAAGTTAATGGCAGCAATGCTCGGTGGTACAGCTATTAAGTCCCTTCTGTAACCAGGGCCCCCTATTCTGTAATTCACTTCTATCACTTAAATAAGTTGCAGCGGGACGCCTCAGCCAATAAAACGAAGAACACATGATTATATAGAAAAGCCATCACCTATCGGATCATACATACAAACAGAAGGTTCACAAGAGCACATGATGAGCAAGGCAGACCGCACGATGAGAGAGCTTACTCAGCATGGCAGTTCAAGAGGAGGAGAAAGACAGCGAGAATCGAAAGGTTACCAAGGAGAGAAGTGACCTTGCCCTTTTCGACAGAGGCCCCTGAAACCTCCAGAGAAGGAATCGTAAGAACGCGAATAGCCAGCGTGTGTTGCAGCCTGGTACCCGGGCACCTCCTCCCCTGACAGCCAAGCCAGAGGGAGACGCGTGGCCCAATGGTACCAGCCTTGACTCTGCAGACAAGAAAGCCAAGCCGTTCATCACAGCCGGTGAGTTGAGGGGAGAGCCGATAAAGAAACCGAACTGTGTAGAATGAAAGTAGCAAGCGGCTGATTAAAGAAAGTACAAAGAACTATTGATGCACAAGGGGAAATCCAGCATAGCAGAGTCACGCACCACATGGGTGTTCAATCGATAAACTCTAGGCAATTACCCTGCTATTGAACTACAGTAACCAGATGGCCTTGGGAGAAAGGCGAGAAGGTGGTCAAAGTGGTCATGCAGGGGTCTTGTAAAATCCTCTGTACAGTCAAAAGTCTTTGACCGACAGATGATTGTGAAACTAAGGGCAGCAAAACCCACATCGTAAAGTTGGCAACAGTGAACCTGAACGAGGGATGCCAATAAAAGGAAGCGAAGTCTGAAGTCCCGATTAACAGTGTGTTGACAAGTGTGAACCCGGCAGAGGGATGTCCACAGAATAAACTGTTTAAAAAGACATTAAGATTTGTGAGTGTTACAGATGAAGATTGTGTTGAAAGCCACAATGAACCCGGGGGGGATCCAAGGGTGAAAAGACATCACCCGACCAGCAAGCTGAAAGGAACCTTTGTTTGTTATTTTGTTGAAGACATCAAGTCCTCGGAGGCAAGAGACGTTCTTTTGTAGAAAAAAGACTTAATCAACGAAGGCCCTGATAAGTTCAGAATGGAACCGTTAGCTCGTGCTGGGAAAGCTCAAGCGTGTGCTGTGCTCCAGAGTCCAACCTTGTCCCGTGCTCAAAACGTGGAGAAGGGAGACCCGACTACCGCATCCTGACTTATTATTTGTGAACACTTCTTTAGTTCTTGTGGACCCTATCCCACACTTTATTTTTGTATTTAGCGCAAGGATTGGCAATAGGTTTTTCTTAGTATAGGCCCTTTTATTTTGACAAGACGCGACTAGGACTGCCTTATTATTATTTGATGGTCGTAGCTTGCTCCCATCTTATATTTAGGCTTAGATTAGGTGTTTTTCCAACCCGCATATACAGTTTAATAAACACCATTGAACTGTGATTATTTGTGTCTGTCTTTACTGTTGCCAGCATGAGTTCCTTACAATAGTGACTAAAGAACAACTCCCCCAAAAACAATCACCAGCAGAGAACTAATACACAGTCAGGCATTGGTTGAGTTCTTTCACCCTCGGGTGTGTGAGGGGGATAGATGCCTCAATGTACTGCATAGTGTCTCCTGGGGTCTCAAAGAAATGTGCCCGGCTACCATGTAAAATAAGGAGCCTTGAAGGGAAAAGGATGGCATGCTGGGCCTGCCGCTCCCGCAGCAACTACTTGACTGGGTCATATGATCGTCTGGCCGCCTGGACCCCAGCCGAGAAGTTAGGATACACATGAATAGCACTGGACTCAAGTTGGAACCAGCCCCTTTCTCTAGACAAACGCAATATTTGGTCCCTTTTGCAATAATTTAACAGCCACACAATGGTTGTGTGCAGCAGTGCACCAGGCTTGGTATCAGGTACCAGGGCACTATGTGCGCGTTCCACGAGGAAGTGTGCTGAAAAATTTCCATCTGCAAGGAGAGACTTCAGGAGATCCTCCACAAAATCGCTCCATAGGCCCAGTGCTCTGCCAGGAGTATTGGCGAAGGAATACATCCGGACGCATTTCTTGACTGTCCCCTTTGTGATTCCTGGTACCTGCGATGCCCCAGCAGGTATGTCTGCCCCAAGGAAGACCAGCTGTAAGAGCTTAAAAAATATTAGCAAGAGGTTCTGGGCCTGTACTCCACCCCACTTGACAAGACCAGGTATCCTCCAATCCAGTCAGGCACCCAACACCAGGACCATCTACCAAGCACTACACCAGACTAATATGGGCACCAATGACAGAGTACTAGAATGGGGCCCTTCTCCACTCCTTCTCCATATGTAAGCAACTTTGAGCACAAAGGTGAGTGGGGTAATCAGACTAATAACACCACTGGCTCCCTGCCTGCAATGACTGTGCCTCCAAGTAAAGTGCATAAAATGACAGGAACTCACAATGTGGACCGCCACAGGCCCGGGTCTCCAGGAGGAACTACAGCTCACCAGCACTGTCTCCAGACTAGCTTCAAGTTGCCTTCAACGTTCTGCCAGCCAGAGGCCACAAGGATCCCCTGGTATGCTATCCGCCACAGTGGATGAAGGATTAATTACTGGGCCCTCTGATCTGTTTATGGAGCAGCCCAATCCGCAGAGCACCACACAGGCCCACCTCAGTGTGTCTCAGATATTCCAGGCACAGTAGCCCCAACAGTGGGGACCCACAACCCAGCCGTTCACACAGCCTGCCAAGGCGCAGCACGCCTCCCGCTTCCAACCAGCAGGCCGGCACCGAGCCAGGAGAGCCCAGTAACACAGGCCGCAAGCTGCCCATGGTCCCCTCCTGCCAAGATTAGGGCACACACCCTGCAGCCCGGGTCCAGTGTCGTATCTGCAAATCACGGCCACCTGCAGCTTCAGGAGTCGGTCCACGTGCACACCACCGCCTCTGCCTTCGTTCGGGCAGGAGCTTCTCGATCAAGCGGCCATGTCAGCTGCTGGTCAGCAGCATCCCACCACGGCTAACATCGTTTAACAGTCACGTAGAACTGTGCTGTCTGTCGTCGGCATGTGCATCCACTGGATGTGAGAATTGTCTTTGGTCAAGTGTTGTTGAAAGAGCCATGTTTTGGAGAGATTTGAGAAATTCGAGAATTGTGGGGGCATTCCGAGCTGACACGGGGATCAAGTTCCAGAGGGTGGGCGCATGACAAAAGAATTACTGTTTACTGGTCCTCTCTTTGCACACAAGTTGTGATTCAAGCCAATTGGTCCATTTACTGCACGAGGAGCGTGTGCCACCAGATATGCTGGTGTGCTACTCGTGACTGCTTTGTAGATGATACATGCAGTCTTGAACAGTATGCTGGCTTGGAGTGGAAGCCAATGTAGTTTGCATAGGATGGGGTAATTGTCCGTGCTCCCCTAATAAGACAGGCTTTAGCGTGGCAGACTGCTTTTAGGGGAACCAAGTGAGCAGCTGAGAAACATGTCAGGGGAGCATTTTCCCCATCGATGTGCGAGGCCACAACGGCCTGCACTGCAGTGTGGAAGTCCTGCAACGGGATGAAGGGTTTGATTTTCGAAGGGTAGAGATTCTGAGCCAGGCTATTTGGAACTTCTTGGCTATGTGTTCCTGGAAGGACAGACTGGTGTCAATGGTACTAGGCACATATCATTGAGCCATTGTTGGACAAGTTGTTTTTTAGTGGGTGGATTGATGAGGATGGATTCCGACTTGGATGGGTTTAGTTTGAGGTAGACAGTCGACATCCAAGACTGGATGATGGCTAAGTAATCACGGAGATGAATGAGGTCCTTGTGTACAACTGCTTGTGTACAACTGCTTGCTAACCATTGGCTGCCTCTACCCCATGGCCAAAGTACTCCCTGGAGCCGGTGGGCTTTGCCAGCCTCGTTTAAGACCTCAGTTTAAGGCCCTCTACTCATTCCCTGTCTAGCCCTGTCCGGCAATGTCCACATAGGGTACCCGTTTATGCCCGCCTACTATCATCTTTGCTTTTGCGGACAATGCATTTAGCCGTCACTAGCCGCTCTCCGCCTTCTAGTCCTGGCTGCCATTACCCTGGGAGCAGAAACCCTACCCCGATCTAAACCAGGTATGGTTTGAAATCCATTCTGCATAGTTCCTTACACTCCATCTTACTGCACTATGATTGCACTATGATGCACTGCTCGATCAAAGTGGCCGCAGCACCCTTTGCACGGCTTTACTGGTATGGACTCTCCTCTATTCGCTCCTATTACTTCATATAATTCGCTATAACATTCTTCATGCATCTACACTAGCATGTTTTTCTCGAGCGGCACGCAACACTTGCTCTCCTGCCTTACTGTACATCTGCCCTATTACACGATTTCGTGCACTTACATATCCCTTAACTGATGCCTACACATACACTCCCAGCTCCCTATACCTATTGCTTTCAACTTTGACCTAAATTGATGCTTTACAGCACCTTGCTGTCATTGGACTATCTACTACCTACCTACTTTGTCTGTAGCAGTACTGGGCTGCAACTGGTTTTTACCTCCAACTACCTAACTTGACTCTATGCAGTATCCTGCTGAAAATTGATTTTATCTGCAACTACCTTGACTCTATGCAGCATCTTGCTGATAATGGTTTGCAACCCTACACCTGTAACATACCTGCAATGACTGTGCTTTGTCTCTCTGCTATGCCATTCATGCTTGCCTGCATATCTGAATTAGCCCCCCACTCCATGAGGCAAGGCTTTGCCAGAATTTGCACTCATACTTATTTTGTCATTCATTTCTTCTTACATACGTGAAATAGTCCCACACACCGTGAGGCAAGGCTTTGCCATAATGTGCACTCATACGTATTTTGTCATTCCTGTGTGCTTACATACCTGAAGTAGCCCCCCGCACCATGAGGCAATTCTTTGCCAGAATGTGCACTCCTACTTCTTTTTTCATTCATGTTTGCTTACATACCTGAAGTAGCCCCCGTACCATGAGGCAGGACTTCACTGGAATGTGTTTTCAGGATTTACCCTTATTTCTGTGACCCTTTGTGTAGTCTTGCACCTTTCGGACTTTGCTATTGCACTTACTGTTTGTACTCACTGATATCGACTCTTTTTGTCTGTTTGCTCTCATTATTCCTGCAAATGAGCTGTGATACCTCTGGGTCTGGGTGCTATGCAAATGAAAAGATTTAATAAATAAACTCAGTATCGTCTGCTTATTGGTGGATGGCTATATTGGGATCTTTGAGGAGAGTGCCCAGAGGCTCCAGGTAAAGGTTAAAAAGGATTTGTGAGAGGATGGAGCCTGGGGGGACTCTGCAGGAGACCTGTAGTGGGTTATAATACAATTGGTTAATCTGGACAGCTTGGTGTCTGAATTAGAGGTAGGATGTAAACCAATTCAGGACAGTGCCAGAGAACCCCACCCTGTCAGCAAGGAGGAGGACAAGGATGTGGTGGTCGGTGGTGTTGAATGCAGCCGAGAGGTCAAGGTGGACGAGGAGGCATATGTCACCCTTATTCATGATTTAGAGACCATCATTCATCACCTGGATGGTGGCTGTATCGATGCTACACATTGGGCGGAACCCTGAATGTTCCAAAATTTTGCCAATAAATGGGAGGGTTCTAATTGGCCTCTAGTTGG
Organism: Ambystoma mexicanum; assembly: GCF_040938575.1. Classification (NCBI taxonomy): domain Eukaryota; kingdom Metazoa; phylum Chordata; class Amphibia; order Caudata; family Ambystomatidae; genus Ambystoma; species Ambystoma mexicanum. The sequence goes on along the minus strand of NC_090934.1, from coordinate 838,255,809 downwards.
CCGGGTCATCTGGATCTAGAGCTGGTTTTTTCAAAAGAGGTTTATGAGACCTGTTTTGAGGGTGTCTGGGAATGATTCTTCTGTGAGGGTGGGACCAGTGCATTTGCGCATACACACGGAGAGGGGGACTCGCAGCAGCAAACCCTGCAGAAGTTGAAAAGCGGGTGAGATCCACCAGTATTAAGAAAGTAAAAGCTGATCTGTGGACTGGGAGGTGGCCAAGCAGGTGCCCCTCCCCAAAAGTCAGAGAAATGAAGAGCAGGTGAGACCCACATTGATAGCGCAGCAGGGCGCCCGACCTCCACCCCTTCACCCCGCCCTCCCATACAGAAATAACAGTGGGAAAGCAGCGGCAGTGTTGCAAGGCAGGAATGAGGGCCAGGGAACGGCAAGACAGCCACCACTCCACCAACAACACACCACAGGCCTAACAAGCTTGCAAAGGTGAGCAGGGAGAGATCCAAATATGGTGCAGGACAACGGGTTGTAGCACAACCCAGCAAAGGAAAGGCCACATCTCTCCAGGCCCCTCTGAGCAGGCAGGAGGGACCTCTGACCACAAAAACACTAAGCACACCCAGAGGTGCCGCAATATCCCAGGAGTTGTAGGAGGCTGAGGCCTAATACAGGCCCTGCCAATACCGGCTGGGGCCAAGGACACGCCCGTCAGAGAAGGGTCCTGGTAGGACACCTGTGGAAAGGGGCTCAGCACCCAGCGGGCACGGGAAGACCCACACACAGTATTGAAGGGAGAAAGGTGCAGCGGAGGCACCAGGTGGTGCAGCGGAGGAGAGAAGGATGGCAGGCAAAGCTGGAGCCGGAGCAGAGATGGGCGATCTGGGAGGCATACAGCAGGACATACATGCAGTGCTGTCAGAACTACGAGCATTCAGGGCAGAGGTCCAAGGCTTGTTGGGTGCGCTTACTGAGAGAGTCACGAATGTGGAAGACCAAGTGGAAACCTTGGAACACTCACAACGTGCCGCAGACATAGGTGACGTGGAGGTAGGGATGTGGCGGAAGGAGCTCAAATGCAAGGACAGGGAAGTGCGGTCTAATGTTGATGACATGAAAATAGGGAGAGGAGGAACAATCTCTGCGTTTGGGGGCTCCCAGGCTGAGAGACAGAAACACCACCGGATCTTGGAAAGTCCCTCCTTCGTCTATTGCGTGTTGGGGGCGTCACCAGAGAGGGACATTACATTTGACAGAGTCCACAGAGGTGCAGGGCCCAGCGAGGGACCATGCTCGGTGGTAGGTAAGTGCCACTACTACACTGATAAGGAAGATATCTTACAACGAGCAAGGGAGCAGGGCACGATTGAATGGGAAGGAGCGCAGATTAGGATTTTCCAAGACCTATCGACCTACACCCTGGACCAACGTTGCAAATGCAGGTCCCTGATGAAATGGCTTCAAGATAAAGGAGTTAGGTACCATTGGCGCTTTCCTTTCACTCTCACGTTTCAACTTAAGGGAGAAAACTATGTTTTGCATCAAGGCGAGAATGCAGACAATCTCCTAAAAGAACTGCAGAGTGAGGAGGAGCAGCCAGAGAGGGACAGCCAGCATCAGCGCCAGCTGAGAGAGCACTTCAAGAACGCATTTGCCCGACCCAATGGGAAAAAAAGAGATGGGAGCTCTAGACATACTAGGAAGCCAAGGGCCCGGCACTCACTTCCTCCAAAGTGAACTGTCGCTTTAACAACTTGTTAAGGGACGGGAGGTGATCGAGACACTATTCTGCCAGATATGGGCACACTCAGTGGGGAAAGGACGGCCAGGCCGACCTCTAATCTCAACACACACTGCTGACCTGGGGATATCCAGGTGTCCTTACCGAGTTGGGCTATATGCCCTGTTCTTGTTTTCTTGGGGTTCGGAGTTGGGATTGATGTTGTGGGTTATGGAGGGAATAGTGGGAGGGGAGCAGGGAGATGAGGGAAGGGAAGGGAGTGAGGGGGCCGGCATGCACAGGGAAGGGGCATCTACAACATATGGAAGGGCGATGGCCCCAGGTTAGGGGAATATAGTTGATCTGAAGGTTGCTACTCTTAACCTCAAGGGACTTAATTCTCCAAATAAATAGCCCTTAACCTACAATATGTTCCGATCCCTCAAGCTATCAGTCCTGTTCCTGCAGGAAACATATTTCAGACAGGGGATGAATCGTCTCCTAGGGAAAGGGGCGGTGGGACAAATGTTTTGGGCCTCCAACAGGGACCATAAAAAGGAAGAGTTGGGAATTGTTCTAGCAAGGTCTTTCTAAATGAAGGGGTTTCAAATCAAGAGGGGCTTTGAGAGCAGATTATTGTCGCTCAAGGGTTACGTGGAAGGAATACTGTTCACCTTGGCCACGGTGTATGCACCCAATGTAGGCCACATCCACTTTCTCAGAAAGGTCTTTGCGGTACTGGATAAATGGGGGAGGGCATGTACTAGTGGGAGGGGACTTCAACCTCGTGGCAGACCCGGGGTTGGGCTGGTGTTCAGCGAGAGGGTGAACAACTAGGCAGGTGGGAAAGGAGAACAGGGAATTTGCTGCCCTCCTTGAGGACCACTTCTGGACAGATGTGTGGAGGGCGTCCCACCCCCAGGTGGGAGGTCACACCTTCCTCTCGTCCCCCACTCTACATACACCAGAATAGACCTGCTATTGATCCTTTGGAAACAAGCAAAGGATGTTGCTTCCCCCAAAATATAAACGGTCACATGGTCAGATCACGAAATGGTGATGGCATCCTGGAGATTTGAAGCCAAAAGAAGGGACAACCCTGGGTGGCGCTGTAATGATGTTCTTCTTCAAGACCCGGTCTTCAGGGAGTATTTGGGAAATGAAATCCGATCCTACTTCGAGACCAATGACACAGAGGAGGTCCACCCCAATATTGTGTGGGAAACTGCTAAGGCCACAATACAGGGACTGCTAATAGCAGAGAGGGCACAGAAAACACGTGTGAGGGGACTTGTCTAGACTAAGCTATGGGAAGAAATCCATGGGCTCAGGGCTCATTTGAATGGGGGGATAGGGGACAGGGCAGACTTGCTACATGACATTAGAGACAAGAGACAGGCCCGACATACAACACTAATGGGGGGAAGTCGTAAAGAAAATGAGATACACAACGCAACAGTACTACAAAAGGGGGGACCAGGTGGGGTCACTACTAGTTAACAGGGTCAGGGGGAGTAGAGGGGACAGACGGGTTGAAAAGATCTGAGACAAAGAAGGGGGTATGATTGGCCCACAGGACAGAATCCCCGGGTGTTTTGCAGAGTACTATGAGAAGCTATATAGGAAGGCCCCGGAGCCGGGGGACAAAGCAATCAAGACATACCCGGAAGGCCTGGCAATCCCCAAGCTCACCCCTGAGGAAATAGCGGCCCTAGAGGCCGAGGTCACGGCGAAGGAAGTAGTGCCCACCATAGGGAGGTTGAATACTGGTAAAGCCCCGGGGGGGACGGGTTCACCACTGATTTTTTCTAACAATTTCAAGAATTGCTGGAAACACCATTGGAAAGGGTTTTCAATACCTCCAGCGAAATAGGTGAAGTACCCCTCTCCTTCCTAAAGGCCAGAATAGTGGTGATGCCCAAGCCAGGGAAGGACCCTACGTGCTGTCAGGCGTATAGGCCCATCTCGCTGCTCAATGTGGATGCTAAACTCTTTGCGAGGGTACTAGCTACCAGGGTCTAGAGGGTTCTCCCTGGATTGGTCCACCCGGACCAGACTGGTTTTATTAAAAATCAGTAGGGGGCGGACAACCTATGTAAAACCCTTCACATACTACATTCACCTTTGGTTAAAGAAAAGGGAGCCTTAATACTATCCTTAGATGCAGAGAAGGCTTTTGATTGCGTGAGCTGGGCGTTCTTAAAAGGGGTGCTGGCATCGGTAGGAATGGGAGAGAAGTGGAGAGTTGGATAGCAGCCTTGTACTCTACTCCCAGGGCAAGAGTGGTGGTGAATAGGGAGGAGTCGCAACCCTTCAGCCTGGGAAGAGGAACCAGACAGCAGCTCCTGTAGGCGCTGGTCATGGAGCAGTGGGCAAGGGACATTAGGCCTGACACTCAAATCTGAGGGGTGCAAGTGGGGGAGGAAGAGTATAAACTAAGTCTATTTGCGGATGATGCGCTGCTGTACATAACTAGTCCCCAGGCCACCCTCCCGATACTATTGGAAAAGCTTCAGGTATATGGGCAACTGTCGGGCTTCAAGGTAAACCTTAGCAAATCCATGGCATACCCCGTGGGACCAGAGAAAACCCAGATTGAGGAATATATGAAGGGACTTGGTTTCCGAATGCAAGGACATGGGTTCCGTTATTTAGGAACTAAGATTCCAGCAGACCTTGGTGGCCTATTTGACAGGAACCTCTCTCCGCTATTGGAGAAAATAAAGGGGATCTCGACCGATGGACCAGACTTAATCTGTCGTGTATGGCGAGACTCAATTGTATCAAGATGGTAATCCTTCCCAAATTCTTGTTCCTGTTCCAGATACTCCCAGTGTTGGTCCCCGCGCCCTTTCTATAATTGGTCAAACGCAGGCTCCTGAAATTCCTATTGGCAGTTAACAGGCCTAGAATAGCAAACAGAACCCTTATTCTCTCAAGGGAAGAGGGTGGGTGGGTCTCCTGGATCTCAGGACATATTTCAGGGCAACTCAGCTGCGCGTGTTGGTAGACCACCTGGAGTCACACTCGGAAAAGCAATGGGTTGCAATGGACAATTCAATCCTTTCCACGGTCACCCTGGGCGAGTGGTTATGGGTCCCACAGAGGGAGATACCAAGTAGGGCCGTCCGACACCCCCTGCTGGAGGTGCTATGGTCAATCTGGAAGGAAGGTAGTGACATGAGGTGGATCACAACCTGGCCCTCCCCCCTCAGCAGTATTTGGGCGCATCCCCTAAGGAATCATATAGCAGACCCCTGGCAATTTCAGGTGGGGCTCAGTAGGGCAGGGCAGATGTGGGAGTGTAGGGAATTTTTGTCCATGGAAACCCTGGAGGAATACCTCCACATTGGCCAGCTCTCCCCATTTCGTTATTTGCAACAGAAGGGAGCTCTCAAGGCCGCACGGTGGGGATACAAATTAAGAAGGGACCTTACAGCCTATGAATCTCTGCTTCTACAGGGGTGGACACAAAGGGTTGTATAGCAAACATCTATAAAGTGTTGCCGCACTCTGAACCCCCGCAGGACACGAAAGCCAGGGAGAGATGGGCCGAGGATCTGCAAAAAAAAGATACCGCATGAATTATGGGCCACCATGTGTAGAAGGGTTTCCCATTCCATTGCCTCCATCCAGTTCAGAATGCAGGCAATCAAGATCCTGCACCATTGGCACCACCACCCACCATACTGGCCAAAATGTACCCAGGAGCAGACTCAAACTGCTCGAAGTGCCTCGCCCCCAGTGCAGATTATGCACCCACATGCAAATCTATCGGAGGGAGGTCCTCCCGTGGATCAGGGGGATTGATGGGATCACGCAGGGGAAGAGGGTGGGTGGGTCTCCTGGATCTCAGGACATATTTCAGGGCAACTCAGCTGCGCGTGTTGGTAGACCACCTGGAGTCACACTCGGAAAAGCAATGGGTTGCAATGGACAATTCAATCCTTTCCACGGTCACCCTGGGCGAGTGGTTATGGGTCCCACAGAGGGAGATACCAAGTAGGGCCGTCCGACACCCCCTGTTGGAGGTGCTATGGTCAATCTGGAAGGAAGGTAGTGACATGAGGTGGATCACAACCTGGCCCTCTCCCCTCAGCAGTATTTGGGCGCATCTCCTAAGGAATCATATAGCAGACCCCTGGCAATTTCAGGTGGGGCTCAGTAGGGCAGGGCAGATGTGGGAGTGTAGGGAATTTTTGTCCATGGAAACCCTGGAGGAATATCTCCACATTGGCCAGCTCTCCCCATTTCGTTATTTGCAACTGAAGGGAGCTCTCAAGGCCTCACGGTGGGGACACAAATTAAGAAGGGACCTTACAGCCTATGAATCTCTGCTTCTACAGGGGGCGGACCAAAGGGTTGTATAGTAAACATCTACAAAGTGTTGCCACACTCTGAACCCCCGCAGGACACGAAAGCCAGGGAGAGATGGGCCGAGGATCTGCAAAAAAAAGATACCGCATGAATTATGGCCCACCATGTGTAGAAGGGTTTCCCATTCCATTGCCTCCATCCTGTTCAGAACGCAGGCAATCAGGATCCTGCACCATTGGCACCACCACCCACCATACTGGCCAAAATGTACCCAGGAGCAGACTCAAACTGCTCGAAGTGCCTCGCCCCCAGTTATGCACCCACATGCAAATCTATCAGAGGGAGGTCCTCCCGTGGATCAGGGAGATTGATGGGATCACGCATAACCTATCTCCTTGGGGACTCCCCTTTGGTGTATGGGAGGAGGACCAGGGAGAAGATCAGGGAAACCACATGACCCGTACCCCAACTTGGTAGCGGGCAGAAGTTGTGTGGCTCAGTTCTGGAAGCGGAATAGAACCCCTACCGAAAAGGAATGGCTAACAAAGGTTTTTTCTAAGAAGAATTTTACCTGTTGTTGTAGCAAATACACCAAAAATCCATTTCGAGATGTACCCAAGTATTTTCTGATACCCGATTTGTTCCCATCAAGTATTTCTTTGGATTTTATCCTAGAAGTAAGTTTGCCAAGTTCTAGAGAGGTGCATATTTTATTGGGCGCATCTATGAGTGCTATGGGTCTGTAGGTACCGGGATTCAACCTACCTCCTTTCTTGCAGATGGGTACAATGTGAGCCATCCGCCATGGGCTCGTAATATGTTTCTTGCAGATGATGTGTTTGAATAATTGGCATAACATGTCCGTGCACAGCTCTGAGTTCCTTTTAAGGGTGATGTTTGAAAGCCCATCTGGACCTGGAGCTCTCGAATTCTTAACTTTCATAATTCAACGAACAATGTAGTCAAGTTCCACAGTTAATGACCACCTACAGTCCTTATCGGCTAAATTATAAGACAGATGGTTGAAGTGCTCCAGATACTTTTCTGTGAAGAATTTTGTCCACGCTGATTCTTAACTTTAGTCTGCATCACATCTAGATAGGATTGTGAATGTTAGCATGTGCCACACTTAAATGAAACCGTGAATGTTACCAAGTGCCACACTTAGAGGGAATCGTCATCACTAGCCTGCCTCAAATCTAGATAGGATATTGAATATTAGCAAGTGCCACACTCAGATGGAATAGTGAATGATGGCAAGCATCACACCTAGACATAACTGCAAGACAGCAATGCCAATTAACCGATCCACTGACAATTTCACTCCTCTGCATACACCTCTCAAAACTCTAACGAAACACAACCACAAGCCTACAACACAGCAATCCGCACAAACTTCATTACACTGCAACAACAAATTAAACCACACATAGACTCGTACAACAGCACACGACGACTACCGACCATAAAACACCCCAAGCCCAGTCAACAGACCCACCGGGCTGAGGCTGCCAACAGCACATCACTGCCCTCTTGCACCTTTCCATCTTATTCCCACTAACTCACCCCTTCCCTTTTTCAGAGCTGCCAGAGAACCAGGGGACCACTCCGGTGGTGATAGTGCACAGTACATATATCCTTTAACATTAACATTAACATATATATGAGTTTCATATCCTTTTGAGAGACTTTGATCTATATCATGAATTGTTTCCCAGAAACTGTTGTCTTGATTATGTACAAGAATGTTTAGCATATATTCTGAATCACATTGATATTAAAAGGATTGCTGTGACTTAATCCAATGTTTGTATCATTGTTTTAATGTCCTTATTATTTCTAATTGGATATCAAATTGGATAATCGGATAACTCCACTGTCAGTTTTTTTTTTACATAATCTCTTAATTCTTTTTAATTCTTTTTAACTTATTCATCAAATCTGTGTGGAGGGTTTTGTTCTAAACATCAAAGTTCCCTCCTCCAGTCTAATGACTTGGCTTTTTAGAAAATATATTTAAAAAATCACTGTTATGAAGTTACTGTGTTATGTTATAAAAAGTTGCTGCTTGGCCCCATTGTAGATAACTAATAGAGTGTTCCATGTATGTGGTGCAGGTAAGGTTCCAAGTGGAACCCCATATGCTGAGGGAAGCTAAATAATGTTTACTCTTGATATTTGTTCTGTAACAGTTTGAAGTGTCCCAGCCTGGAGTAAGGACGTGCTGGGGGTCTGTACCTACAAAGCTTCAAATAAATTAATATAATCACTTTCATATGATGTGTGCCTTCCTTCATTGGCAACGAGGAGACGTGATCAGACCCCCGGCACCGGAGCAAGAGGGCCATCTACCCAGATTCATGGTGTAAGCAGCTCTGCGCTAGCAAGATACAATATTATATTTCAGCTGCTGCGCCTGCCGGGGTATGCAGCGGCTGTCATGGAAGCATGAAAAAGTGATTCCTTCATATGCAGTAAGCAGCTGGTTGCCAACCGAAAGAAGCCACTCCGCCGTTAGTGGCATATGCAGCGGCCAACGGACAGTGAGTATTGTATAATTTGGGAAAGTGCCATCCAAGCGAAGTTACGCACTCACAATTATACATTTATAATGAACTGCAACGTGGATTGAGTTACTTCATCCACTGTAGAAGAGGAACAACCGTGCGACAAGTGAAATCCCCAAAGAGAACGCGCATGTGCAATACCCTGCCTGATCAATACGGGCGGACAAGTAGTGTGTTCGCATGCACTATAAGAAAGACGCGCATGCGTAGTACACTGCCTGATCTTATACAAGAGGACACAAAGATTTTGAGAATGCACGACAGGAAAATAAACGCATATGTGTAAAGAAGAGTTGAATATAAGGGTTTTCAACAAAGATAAAGAAAATTTGAAGTAACGTGGACCAAGAAAGTGCATTCATACCAAAATTGCATACAATATTGAAAATAACGAAGTTAATGCAGTAACTGCAAGTATACAAAAAAGAGACATAACAAAGAAAGGAGCATATTGTTTATTCCTAAAGGTCGAATAAACAAAAATCAAAAACAAGAACATGGCAATGACAGGTCTGCCAGGACCATCCTTGTTCATGGCGTTTCCTGGAGACCCAAAAGTAAAGTGGTCACAGTGGAAGAAGGGGTTTCAGCACTACATCAGAGCAGCATGTATAAATTCTTTCTTCATGGACAAAAAAGTAGCTTTACTTATGCACTTTTTGGGCTATAAAGGCCAGTGAGTCTACGACACACTGCCAGATTTTCCAGAAACAGGTGAATGAGATGGAATATCAGATTTAGACATAGCATTGAAGAAGCTTTATATTAATTGTAACCCGAAAATGAGTACGATACTCGTGAGATATAACTTTGGGATTAAGGTGCAAGAACTGGGAGAGAGTGTAGAAGAATTTGTGGCAGCTTTGAGGCACTTAGCTCTATCATGCAAGTTCAAAGAAAATTTTGATTTGCACATCAGGGACCAATTTATGATAACTTGCAACAGTAATAAAATACATGAAGAACTATGGTTGAGGGATGAGCCAACTTTGGAAGAAGTATTGAACTATGCGAAGAGGGTAAAACATTCTATGGCCTGCGTAGAGAAAATAGCAGAGAAGGACAGCAGTGAAGCAAATGTTGGGGTGCTTAATGTGGTTGATTCGAAACAGAGGAAGATGGGAAAGGAAAATCTGTATATAAAAGAAAAGAAGATCACCCTTTCTCTTTGGTTAATGATAATTATGGAAATGGATATTCGGAGGATGAGGAAAATACCAATATGTCTTTTATGAGCTATATCAATAATGCGTGGTCTGATATCCTCGGGCACCACCGCTCTACCCCACCGAAGCACAACTCCATCCTCAACACTCAATTCCTCCCAAACCTCCCAAAGCGGCTTCTCCTTCTGGAACAGCTCACCTTTTCTGGGCCAACAGCTCTCCATATACATCTTCACTTTTGATAAAACATCATCATTCTCTACTGATCTTAATCACTCTTCCTTACCTATAAACACTATCCTCAGTGACAAAAAACAACTCCATATCTTCATCTTGTAGTTTCTCTTCTTCCCTTCTAGCCAGCCTTGACAAAGAATCAGCTATCACGTTTTCCTTTCCTGACACTACACACACCTCAAAGCTATGGCATTGTAGCCTCGTGACTCATCCAGCTACTCTTCTGGAAACCTTATCTAATCCTTTGCATTCAAAAATCCCCTTCAAAGGTCTGTGATCCATTTTAATCATGAAATGTGTCCCCCTTAAAAAACTCTTACATTTTTCCACTGCCCAAAAGCAAACCAAAGCTTCCTTTTCCAAAACAGAGTACCTTAATTCTGCACCTTGTAAAGCCCTAGAGGCATGAGCTATCATTTCCTCTTCTCCTTCAAAATTCACTTGGGACAATATTGCCCCTAAACCCACGTCACTCGCATCAACTGTAAGTCTACTCCTCCTCCTCTTATCACATTTTTTCAATGGGGCAGCCAAATCTATTTCCTCCTTAATCTTTTCAAACTCCATTTGACACACCTGATTCCAGACAAATTCTTCTCCCTTCCTTAACAACTTCCTCATTTCGGTAACTCTCTCTGCATAGTTCTTTATACATTTTTGATAAAACTCAAGCATCCCCAAAAAAGAACGCAACTTCCTTTTATTCTTAGGTTCCACCACCTCTTTAATAGCACTCACCATGGAACACTTGGGCCGAAATCTTGTGACCCAGATATTCCATTTTATTGATGCAAAACACACATTTTTCTTTCCTCAATGTAATCCCTCTATCACCAAATATTTTCAAAACTTCGCCCAACCTTTCATCGTGCTCTTTCACACTCTCCCCTGACACTAAGATGTCATACTGGAAACAGAATACGCCATCAATTTTGCTAAATAATTTTTCCATTATCCTCTAAAAAACAGAGGATCCCGACACAAGGCCAAACGGTATCCACTTGTACTGAAAAACACCTTTGCGTGTAATGAAAGGTGTTTACTTTCTACATTTTTCTTCAAGTTCTACCTGGTGATAGGCAGACACCATGTTAAGCTTTGAAAAGATTTTACCTTGACCCACCATAGACAGCATTTCACTCATATTTGGTAAGGGAGGTCTGTCAACAAGTACAGAGCGATTCACTTCTCTCAAATCCACACATAGCTGCAAATCCCCTGACGGTATCTTAACAATTATCAGTGGGGACGTCCACTCCACTCCTCCAGCACTTTCAATTATACCAATCTTCAATAATTTCTCCAACTCTCTCTTTACTTCTTCACTCACTGCCAAAGGCACATGTCTCAAATTGGCATTTACAGGCACACATCCTTTCTTCAACACAATCTGATGTTGCATCCCTCTCACCTTGCCAATCCCCTTTCTGAACACCTCTTCATGAACATCTTCAATGCATAGGGATGTGTTTGTTTGCAACACTTGATCATCTTGGTTCGGATCAAACCTCACCATTAATTTCTTTTGATCCCGCCAAGCAAACAGAGTAATCCCCTTTTTTGTAATATAGACTTTTCCCTTGGTAGAACTTCCCTTCAACTCCAAATCTGCTACAAAATATCATAGTAACTCTATCCGATCCTGATTGTACCCACCCAGATTTATAGCCGGTTTGAGTAAATGCTTGAATCACCTCCCATTTGTTCCTCAAATACTTTCCTAGACATCAAGGATATTTTTGACCCTGAATCCGCCATCATTCTCACACTCCTAACATTCAACTTTACACTTGCATAGGGATGCTCACATTCATTATCATCATCATCCTGTATCACGTTTACAGTAATGTTTTCAACATTGGCATTTTCCTCATCCTATGAATACTGGCGTGTCCCCATTTGAATTAATGAGAGGGCAAAAGGGGTATTTGGAAGTGTGTCCTCCATGGCTAGGGAGAGGAGGTGAATCGGATTGTGTAATTGGAGAGTTGAGGAAGACTCTCAAGACGAAAAAAAGGAACAGTATCTTATGAGGGGAAATATAAAAAGAGGAAATAAGGAACTCAGAGTTGAGTGTGGGGATTATGTAAGGATTAGAAAGGCAGTGATAAAGGGAAAGGGTGATCTTCTTTATTCTGATCCCGTTCATGTGGTTGCAGTAATGAAAGGTGCCGTAAGAGTGAGTGGGGACAGGTTTAGAATAAAAATAGAATAGCTGTGGTGAGAAGAGCTTGTGTGTGATGAGAGAGGGAGATATGTTATGAAGTTACTGTCTTATGTTGTAAATAGTTGCTGCTTGGCCCCATTGTAGATAACTAATAGAGTGTTCCATGTTTATGATGTAGGTAAGGTTCCAAGTGGAACCCCATCTGCGGAAGGAAGCTAAAGAATGTTTAATCTTGATATTTGTTCTGTAACGTCTGGAGTAAGGACATGCTGGGGTCTGTACCTATGAAGCTTCAAATAAATTCATATAATCACTTTATTTATTTATTTATATTTGTAAAGCGCACTAGCAGCCCAAGGGCATCGAGGTGCTGTTGCATGAATTTGTCTTAGTTACAGGAGGGTTACTTAGCTCATGGTTACAGTGAGCGTGAAATATAAACATACATGCAATTACAATGAGAGTTACATCATAAATAGAGAGGAACGTGCAGTCTACATGGGGCAATAGCACCAGATACTATTTACACAAACAGCATAGTTTTTATTGCTTTCCTGAAGGCAAGAGTTGACTCAATACTCCTAATGTAAGGGGGTAATGAGTTCCAATGAGTCGCTGCCAAGACTGTGAAGCTGGAGCCTCCTGCACAAATTCTCTGGGTCTTAGGAATGGAGATCCTGTTGGTATAAGCAGTTCTTGTGGGTCTGGAAGAAGTAGGCTTCACTATTCTTTGAGCAAGGTACAAGGGTGCCAGATCATGGACACATTTATTCATCAGGGCGAGAGTTTTAAAGACTATCCTCTCTTTAATGGGGAGCCAGTAAACCTGTCCCTGGTTTCCGAGATGTGCTCCCTCTTGGAGATGCCAGTGGCAGCCCTAAGAGCATTATTCTGGACAGTTTGGAGTTTGGTGATGTTTTGTGCGGACGTTCCTACAAAGTGGGCATTGCAATAATCCAGCTGAGATCCAATAATTGCTCTCACAATCGTGAGACAGTTCTTTTCTGGCAGAAAGGGTCTAGCTGCGTTAAGCAATTTAGAATGGTAGGCTGAGGTAGATGCCATGGCATTGTCCTGCCTGTTCATGGAGAGATCGGAGTCCAGGTAGACCCCCAAGGTCTTAACAGCTTACGATATTTGGATTGGAATGTTGTCAACCGTGAAGGAACTGTATTGTTCGTCCAGTTTCCTGAGGGTGATAGGTGATCCAATTAGCAGAAGCTTGGTTTTTTCACTGTGAAGGCATAACCAGTTTTCTACCATCCAGGTTTGGATGGTGGAATATATGGACTTAAGGGTTGCCATGTCAGCCGATCAGGGGGATAAGAACCTGCATGTCATCAGCATAGCTGGTGTATGTGATGCCCAAGGCGTCCAAAATGTCAAACCGTGGCCTTGTAAACAGGTTATAGAAGTTAGGTGAGATGCAAGATCCCTGTGGGACTCCACATTTTATGTTGCTAGGGTGGGCACAGGCTGAGTCAGAAAGACTTTCATAACCCTTTCTTGGAGAAACAAGGCCTTAGGGGAGAAGTTGGCAGCGGAAGAGAGATGGTGACAAAGGGTATTATGGTCCACCAAGTCAAAGGCTGTGGGCAAATCTATGAGCAGAAGGAGAGCGCGTTTGCTCGCATCTCTGAAATCATCCATTTGATTTTTAGAACGAACAGTGCCGTTTCGGTTCCATGTCCCGGACGGAATCCCGACTGCCGGAGGCCGAGCAGGTTGTTTGCCTCAAGGAATTTTTGGACTTGCAGATAAACTGACTTATCGAGAATTTTTAATAGGAATGGGACCATGGTAATGGGTCCTGCAATTCCCTGTGACAGTTGGGTCAAGCGCTGGTTTCTTGAGGAGAGAGCGTACCCATGCTTCTTTGAGACCAATAGGGACATGGCCTGACTGGAAAGAGGAATTAATGAAGGCTGTAAGGAACGGGGCAATCTTTAATAAGTTGAGCCGGACATGCATCCCCTTTGCAAAAGGAGGGTTTGATAGATTTAAGGAGGGCGATGACTTCTGGTTTGCTCATTTCCTTGAAGCGAATGGAGGGGAGTCACCAGCAGTGCTACTTTGTGATTTAGAAATTTGGTGGCTGAGCGCCTGTGCATGGGCAAGGATTTTATTTTGTAGAGTGTTAAGTTTGTCAAGCATAGCAGATTGGATATTATTACACCGGTTTTTATCTTTGTGGAGCGTAGGCAGGAGTGTGGGGGGGTATGGTGGGTGTTTCTAACTCCCTGAAGATAGGAAATATTTCTTTAGCCCCAGATTTAGCATTTGCTATCCTTGTGTTAAACAATGAGGCTTTTGCTTCAATTATGGCATCTTTATATTCTTTAGAGATAATCTTTAGAGATAATCTTAAAAGCTAACTTGGAGGCGTCATTAGGGTTCGCTTTCCAATGGGAGAGTGCTGTCCTTTTCCTCACACGTAACTCAAGAAGCTCTTGGGAAAACCAGGCATTGGAATGCTTAATACGCTTAGCTTTCCTCTGGGTTAGTGGGGCGATGGCGTCAACTGCTAGAGTGATCATGGATTTGAAGGCATTGGCAAGAGTTTCTGGTCACTAGAGAAGGGGGCCTGAAGGGCAGGCACTAAGAGGTAAGGTATGAGTTTTTCCTTTGTGAGCTGACGAGAACTTCTGGAGAGTGCTGGGGGGAGGGGAGTCTGTTGCTGACAGGAGGCATTCGTAGTATTGAGTTCAAATCGAATGACATGATGGTCAGACCAAGGAATAGGGGAGATGTCTGTGACCGTAATGGAATAGTTGTGGTGGGTGACCCAGTCAAGGATACAGCCTTTAGTGTGAGTAGGCTCTGTGATAGCCCGGACGAACCCCAAGGTGGATAGGGCTCTGTTAACGGAGGCAGCTGGGGAGTCGTTCAGATCATTAAGGCCTAGGTTAAGATCTCCCAGGAGAATTGATTGGGAGGTTTTCTTCAGATTGTTAGACAAAGAGTGAATCAGGTCATCTTGGAAGTCTGAGACTAGCCCTGGTGGTCTATGTACAATATGTAGAGCAATAGTGCAGTTAGGGGAGAGGTTGACTGTAAGAGGAAGATAATCACTATTATGGCCAAGTTCCCCTTCCACCCTTCTGATATGTTTGGTCTCTTTCGCAATAAGAGCTACCCCTCCGCCATTCTGAATAGAACGATCTTGCCTGAAAATAGTGTAGCCTGAAGGGAGGGCAAGGGCCAGGGCTGGGCCAGATGCTACAGTAAGCCAGGTTTCGCTAATAACCAAGAGGCCAATGTTATAACTAGTGATGAACTCATGAACGTCCAATGCATGGGCAGGGAGAGAATGGGCATTAATAAGGGCGCATTTAAAAGGAACATTTGGTAAAGTCCTATGGGTGAGACTTGGTACAGAGCTATCAGTATTGGGCCCAGGCAAATCAGAAATCACAGTGTTTGGTACAGGCAGATCAACATTCACAATATCTGGGACAGGCAGATCAACATTCACAGTGTTTGGCACAGGCAAATCAAGCTCTGCAGTATTTGGCACAGGCAGGTCAAGCTCTTCAGTATTTGGGACAGGCAGATCAAGCTCCGCAGTATTTGGCACAGACAGGTCAACCTTTGCAGTATTAGGGACAGGCAAATCAGCATTCACAGGGTTTGGCTCAGGCAGATCAAGCTCAGCAGTATTAGGGACAGGCAGATCAACATTACAAATGTTTGGCATAAGCAAATCAACATTTGGTAGCATTGGGCTAAACAAATCATAGGGAGCAGCAATTTGGCTAAGTGACACAATGGGGGAATCACCAGATGGCGAATTATGAGGCCGGTTAAGTACTACACCATGTGGCAGAATAGGTACAACAACATTTGGTAACCTGTGGTTGGACAATACATGGGGTGCATCCACTAGACTGTGTGGCGAATTAGCTTCAAAGGAAGAGGCAGGTTGTGGCAAAGAGGCCACTCAGAGAGAGCAATTTTCTTGAAATGACGCAACAGAAGGTCAACCGTAGGCCACATTTGGGTGTGAGGATTTCTTTTGACAGCATTAGATAGTGAAGATAGTGAAGGTGCCATCTGGGATGCAACTGATGGGCACATTGTGGTAATCAGATTAGCTGTATTAACATTATGAGTGGTGGGCAGGGCGGCTGCCTCAGCATGAGCTCATAATGTTGCTGGAGTTGAGCTAGTGAGGGAGGAGTGTTCCAGGTGTATGAGGCAGGAGCTTTTCACCTCCGGCGGGTGCCGACGCTGCACGGTGGCTATCATGTGCAGTGTGCTTGGGACGAGAGGGCAGGGTGAATACTGGATTGGCGCTGGGGTGGTTTGCGTGCATCTACACAACTCCTTTAGTCGGGGCACATATGAATGGGCTAAATGCGGACTCGGGTGATGGCGGAAGTCTGAAATGGTCCGGTAGGTGGATCTTGGCGGGATGCGCTGGGCAGTGGTAGTGCCAGTGATCCTTGAGCACAGGCGAGCATTCCTGGACCTGGAATGTATAGACATGGAATTAGTGAGGTGAGGATTACAGAGGGTGCGCACTCTTATGCGTGTCTCTCTGGCAGCAAAGAGGTTATGTGGAAGGGTAACTTGCTGGGCGACAATAGTGGGGATTAATGGCCATAGAACATGCACCATTTTTAGAGAATGCCGCTTACCTTGATGGGCTGGTGGCAGGTTTCTGCGGGCAGCGTAGCTGAGAGCTGCAGAGAGGAAATGAGGCCTTTCCCCTCGGCCCTCGCCCTGCGGCTTTGCCTGTAGGTCTCCCCCTCTCCCTTTAAGGGTGGAGGGGCCGAGCAGGCAGGGAAGGCAAATCACAGCCCGGGCCTCCGGCTGTGATACTCTCTGGTGATTCTTTGTTGATGGCCATTGCTACAGAAACACTGGTCTCCATTTTGCTGTATTTGAGTCCCGCGTGGGACAAAACGGCTGCATCCGACATGATGGGGCAGCCTGGAAGCCCCCGAGGCCTTCCAAGAACACAACGATGATCAGGGTTTGCACGTGGCTCTCGCAGCAGAGCTGCAGAGAGGAAATTAGGCCTTTCCCCTCGGCCTTCGCGCAGCGGCTTTGCCTGCTGGTCTCCCCCCTCTCCCTTTAAGGCGGGAAGGGAGGAGCAGGCAGGCAGGGAAGGCGAATCACAGCCCGGGCCTCCGACGGTGATACTCTCTGGCGATTCTTTGTTGATGGCCATTGCTACAGCAATGCTGGTGGCCATTTTGCTGTATTCGAGTCCCGCGTGGGATGAAATGGCTGCATCCGACACAATGGGGCAGCCTGGAATCCCTCGAGGCCTTGCAAGAATACAACGATGATCAGCGCTTGCATGTGGCTCTTGCAGCATAGCTGCAGAGAGGAAATGAGGCCTTTCATATGTTGTGTGCCTTCCTTCAATCACAATTGGTAGTTACACTCATCTTAGATAAAGGATTCCCAACCTCCTTTTGAATTGGAGTATTAAACTGGTCTATGACCTTAGAATACCACTTTAGTCTGGTGTCCTTAGTGTTTGTTTTTAAATGAGTCAAGTATTTAGAGTTTGTTCTACACCTTAGATTTAGGTCTGTAATTAGTTCAAGAATTGAATTATCACTCACGTTAAACTACATTACCTTGAACTCCCGACAACAACACAGGATTCTTCTGGATGTAAAAATGCAGTCTAACGTAGAATTACGATTACCTCTTCTCCAGGTAAATTTAGCAGGTACATTTGGGAGTTAATTACTGTTAAGCCTATGCGGAGCCCACGTTTTAATTCGTTCATTCAACCCTTCACCTCTCATTCTTGCTACACTCTTGGATCTTGGACCGTGGATCACAGGATTGTCATCTACACAGATGCAGTCTGAATTTAATTCTCTACCAATATAATAGCTGGTGAAGATCTCTCATACCAAGTCGTTATTTAACCAGCTGAGAAGCTTTTCCTGTGTAATTTTGTCCGTATTACAATATACATTTAGAATTATACAATTATGAATCACAGCTATATCAAAGTTGTACCAGTAAATATTCACCACCTGCCCTTCATTACCTACAGAATCCATCTGCAAAGCCCTAACTATAAGGTTGGGCCAAACAGCAGTAATGAGACCATCATGCATATGCCCTTTGTTCCCTTTTTGTGCAGGTAGATAAAATAGAGTGCATCCATCAATTCCAGGACAGTCCACCAACCACATTTCTTGAAAACATATTATGTCGCAATCTCACAATGAATAACCATAATACAATTTTTCAAATAAATGAGAATGCCCTTGGGTATTCCAACAAATTATCTTTATCTCTCAGGGTGCGATTTCAAGCATTCATCCCATTCATCCCAGGAGTGTTACCCTTAACTAAAGAGGCAGTTAACCATGACATTCACAGTGATGCGAATTCGTAACAAGCTTAGGTTAATTTGTAGTTGTAATAGTACATTGAACAAAAATACAGTTAGGCTTTTCAATTTTAGGGATCCCGATATCTCCTTATCTTCTTTCCCAATTTCATGTGTTGTCACGATACCAACTTGAACGATGGTGGGAGATTCCTTGAATTTCAAAATATCAAAGCTCAGTTGATCAAAGGATTGGGCTTGATCCATGACAATAGATGAGATCAGGCTATCGATAAAGTAGATATGCACCAGATCTGTTCTATCATCTTTTGGGAACTGGACCAGTTCAATATCTTTTGTTGTAATTTGTCATGAAAAGTATATCTCATGAAATAACCACAGGATATTCTGGTAGTTCAAACCATGTTTTGGGATGCTTGTGGTCTCGTGCAGGGATGTGACCAATCAGTTTGGCCTGGGCTGCCTCTTTTGGGGTGGGACCAAGCCTGATTTGCATATGGTCTTTCCCTTTTTGTAATGGCTTGGCAAGTGAAGAACGATTGTCTGGAGGGTTGCCCAGGGCAATGCCACAGGATAGGATTAATTCTAAACCTTCCAGCCACCACCCCTTTTGTTTTGCTATTGTCACCCCAAGTGGGATGGGTATGCCCAGACATGGGTCCTGTGCGTCCTGGGCCTAGAGACCCAAGCTACTCCTCACTGATGAGGCCCAACAAGGTTGAAACATGTTTGGGGATGCTTGTGGGCTTGCGCAGAAGGGATATGACCAAGCAGTTTGGACTGGACTGCCCGGGTGGGATCAAGCCTGATTTGCATATGATCTTTCCCCTTTTGTAATGGCTTGGCAGCCAAAGAAAAATGGTCTGGAGGGTTGCCCAGAGCAGTGCCAGAGATTAGGATTAATTCTAATCCTTCCAATCATCACACCTTTTGTTTTGCTGGAGGTAAATTAGGCCACCCCACCGGCCGGTCCAGAAACGTGCTGGTAAACAGAATTACCAACATTTTAATTATGAACTATTAATGAAGCCCATTATCCCAAATTGGGTACCATTTCAATTAATGTGAACGTGCATTTTTGACGACCATATGGGCACTACAACATTTTCATCCAATCATTCAAGGTGAAACAGTAATAATTGATACTTCACACCAACCATTACAATATCTTCAATGTAAGAAAGCTTGATCTGAAAATTTGTCTAGGATTACACCTTGGATTTTATCATTGCAGGGTTTTCCAGTAATTATGGGCAGAATACAAAGTGTCATGTGAGGAAAAGGGGAGTGGGGGCTGGCTGTGGCTGGAGTATGGAGGCTTGATTGGCGGTCTGCTAGGAGCTAGAGACTACATTTCCCATGATTCTCACACAGAAAACTTGCTAAAAAAGTCCCTACCCGGCACGTGCTGCTTGTTGGTAATTTTGGCAATCTGCAGGCATGGGCTGGAGGAGAGTAGACGAAGAACTTGTTGGTGGTCAGAGGTGGAGCGGCAGCACTGAATGAGGGACAGGAGGAGGAGACACTGGTAGTCTCCCTCTCAGTGGGAGTGTGAGCGCTGCACAGACCGCATGTTGTCCCACTTCAAGGCATGTTCTACAGAGCCTGGGGAGGAGGCAGACAGCCCCCTCCCCCCCAGGCCTCAGCTAAGTGCTCCATTGCTTGTTTTCCGTTGCTTATGTTATGGCCATGCTGGTGAATGGGGGAGGGAGTAAAGACTGGTGGTTGCGCTCTGGGCAGACAACGCTGCAGTTAAGGAACGTTTCTCCTGGCATACAAAACGTTCCTTAGGCTACCTAGGGAAGGCACATGAACGCTCTTGATGGAGTATGTTTGTGGATAAGGGTCAGGAAGCACACAATATTTGTTTCTACATTGCCGCTTGCTAACACGCATTTGAGATTCACAGGCAGGCAAGAAACTGAAGCGTCAGAGGGGAATTGAACATTGGGATAACTAACGCCATTATTGCGTCATGTATTAATTTGTTTAGCAAGCACCCACATGCTTAAAGGTTATGATCTTGTGTTTTGCACCTGTGTCCATGTTTTGCTCATCCAGGCAGAAAAATATTTAGTTGCAGGATTCTGAAACGTCTGGATCGGTAATAACCAGATTCGATCTGCTGGATACAACATTAGTCCTAGAAGTAGTAAAGTGGCTGAATTGGTTGCAATCATTTAAGCCATATACACAGCAGCAAAGAATCAGATAAAGGAATTGGTAATAATTACAGATTCAGACTATGCAAGGAAAAGCTTCATAGAATATCTCCCAAAATGGAAGGTCCGGAGAATGTTGACATACAACAAGAGACCTCTAAAACACAGAAAATGGATTAAAACAAATGATAAGTTGATCACTGAGAATGGCATGACTGTAAATTTGAGGAAAATTAGGGAACATTCTGTCATGGCACGAGCCACAGCCCCACAAACCCACATCCAGGCCCACTCATTGCCTCCCTTGGTGCAGAGGTGAACGTGAGTCTAGTGGACAAGGAAGGCTGAGGATAGCTGCACAGGATCCTGAAATTCTGTTTTTTCCCAAAACCCTGCAAGACTGAGATCTTGTGGGATCGGGAACTCTTGTGCTCCATTTTGATGGGGGAGAACATATATACCACGCCCATCACCAAGCCCATGCTTATCGTTTGGGAGAGTAACGCTACACTACCTGGTTCTTTGCTCCTGCTCCCAGTTTTGAGGTTGACCTGCAAGAAAAAAGCCACAAGTCGGTGCCACAAGAAGCTGACGCCAGCAGAACTGCGTCTTTGGACTCAGTGAAGCAACTGGCCCAAGTCAGCTTCCAGACTGCCTGAACCTCCCACCAAGATACGCACGCACATACCTCGGGGAGAAGAGAAATGCACATGGACCAGTCTGTCATGCCATTGTCTTGCAGGAAATCACCACATCTTATTCATTGGGTGGAAGAGAGGAAGCAGGTTGGCACAACCACACACCTCCACGCTGATCCCACTAGTGCCTATAACTGCCAATTGGGATGGCTTTGGGAGTGGTGGGGACTTCCATGCACCACCACAATAACCGGAGTACAGAAGCCCAGGTGAGTGTTACACATTCAAAAGCACCAGTAATTGACAAACAAGGAAATGATTTAGCTGACTGATTGGTAAAAGCACAAGCTCTAAAAGGAGAATACATGGAAATTGACCATCTATTAGAGGAAAGACAAAGACTTAATAAAGGCCCAAAGAGAGGATTCAATATTAGAGATATTCTTTTATTTAATTGAAGATCCTGGGAAGAATCCAATTTCAGAAGAAGATTGTGCCGGTAAAGAAGAGCTACGAGTACTAATGAAGACAGAGAAATTATTTAATTTACAAGATGGGTTGCTAATATGAAAGCCTTTATCAGGATTTACAGGTTACATGTGATTTCATTGAATCCCAAAACAACTAATGACATTTCAATGAATGAAAAATAACTAATTTCATTGTTTTTGTTTTTCAGGGGGGTCCCCAGAGCCCCCCTTTTTTTAACTCATACTTTTCCCCCACCCCCAAAACCACTATTCCCATTCCCAACCCCATTTCTAGTTTTTTCCCAACTTGTTATTTTCCTTTTCATTGTTTTTGTATTCATTGTAATGTCATAAGTTATTTTATATTCGATATAATCACTGCATACTGATTTACTCAGTGGGTTTACCCCTTTCTTTCAGAAGATTGATGTTGCAGCATGCACACAACACTATTACTGCAGGCATAGGGGTGCACAAAATAACTTTGAGATTTTGAGGGAATTTGCATATTGCCCACATATGTCAAAAGACATCACCTTGGATACTACAGAATGTTTGGTATGTACCCAATTCCAACATAATTCCCTGACACATAGAGTACATGTACTTAAAAGAGGATTAGCATTGCCATTGTCTGACCTCCAAGTCCATTTTTTGGGCCCTATGCAAAGATCTGCCTTTGGGAATAAATATATGCTAATAGTAGCATGCATAATGACCAGGTCGGTTGAATGCATACCCGTTCCCAATTGTTCCACAGAAACAGCTGCAATATTGATGGTAAATCACATGTTCTCTAGATCTGCTTTACCCCCAAATGATTCAATCAGACAGAGGCAGCGATTCACTAGTGCAGTGATGACAAAAATGTGGAAAATCTTGGGTGTAAAGCAAAAACTGCACATTTCCTACAGATCATCATCTAGTAGGTGTGGCGAAAGAACAAAACAAACCATTGTCCGCATTTTGAAGACCTTTGTGACTGTAGCAGGACCTAGTTGGGATTTGCGACTTCCTCTTGTCCTCGTGGCTACTAGAGCATCACCTTCCAAAACTACTAATCTAGGTCCACACAAATTGATGATTGGATGAAACTCGTATTACGACAACATTTATTAGATAGAACAAATGAATAAATCCTGATCAACGTGTTCACTATTCATGAGTATGTGGATAATTTGACGAACATCTCTATTGCCCACATATTTCACAAGACATCACCTTGTGTACTAGAGAATATTAGGAATGTACCCAATTCCAACCTAATTCCCCGACACATAGAGGACCTTTACTTAAAAGAGGATTAACATTGCCATGGTCTAACCTCCAAGTCCATTTTTTGAGCCCTATGCAAAGATTTGCCCGTGGGAATAAATATATGCTAATAGTAGCATGCATAATGACCAAGTGGGTTGAATGCATACCAGTTCCCAATTGTTCCACAGAAACAGCCGCACCGTTGGATAATTTGAGGAAACATCTCCACCATGCTTTTGCATTCACACAAAAGAACATGGAGAAGGCAGATGACAGTGCCAAGGCATTTTATGATAAGAAAGTAAAGTAAAAGAGTACCAGATTGGTGACTGTACATTTTGATTACATTTTGCCAAGAATAGATCAAAACAGCAGAAATCATGATCACCTGAAATTGAACATTTAAAATCATCAATAAAATATCTCTGGTTGTGTACAAAATCTTGATAAAAGATGGAGTTAAAATAACTCAGCAGTTTGTAAATGTAAATTAAATAAAGCCATGTCATCCAAAATCCAGGATTCCAGAGATTGTGGAATCATTTCAGGAAAAAGTGTAAAAAGGAAAAAGACATGACGGAATGGAGGATCTGGAGACTACACATTGTGCAGGTAAGTCGCTGAGTTTCCAGGGCCAAGACAGTCAGACAAAAGATATGGAAACGAAATACTTTTACAGGTAAGTACATAGGTTTGGTTGACAGTTCTGGCAATATAAAAGATGGGAATCTATATATAAGAGATGAGTATGAATGTTCAAAATGTAAGATGTGAGAGAAAGATAATATTTGAACTGTACCTTATCCCTAGGAAAAGATAAACATTGAAAAGGGAACCAATTATGTGAATTACTACTTAACCTTTCTGTTTTTCTATCTGTTCTATACGTATCTCCATCTCCTTCCTAGCATACTGGGACAGAAGCATATCAGAAGAAGATGATCAGCCAAACAAAAAGGTGGGAAACCTAACAGAATGTTACAAGGAATCCACCACAGAAGAACAAAAACAAAGTATAAAATTCATCGGAAGAAGCTACGAAATTCCAAGAGGAAAGCAGGGGTATATTACCCACTGTTAACCAGTAAAGGGAAATATCGAGGCAGTAAAGAAATAAAAGTACAAAGAAGATTTCCCAGACTCAAGGATCCCAGATTATGAATAGTTGATTACGGAATAAAAATAATGACCAGGAACTAAATTCTACAATGGGATGGAGCTTTAGCAGTATAGAATTGCTAATAATAAAGATGGCAACAATTGTATTATAAGTAGACTGGATATCGTGTAGTAATCATGTACACTTGTTAGACTAAATCTTATGTTTTAGAAATTATTTTAAGCCATGTAGGTTACATCCTCAGATAACAAAAGAAAAAAAAGGTATAATGTTTAAAGGTAGATATGTGAGGTTTTACATGTTCCCGGACATTCCTTTTGAAACCCATCATATTAGAGATGTTTTTTGGAAAAGGTGGGACAATATTTCATAATAATTTGAGAAATGCATGGTTTCAGTAACTAAGCTGTTCTACATTGTAAATACAAAATATAACAAACAAAATGCATATGCGTTGTTCACTTATTTACTAACCCACTAATTAACAAATGGACTGTGCTGGAGGGCAACTAATGTGGGGTGCATTTAAAGGCCCCAGACAGAAGCCCCTCTCACCTGAACAGCAGCATTTAAACACTGGCACCAAAACAGCCTTGTTTTGCTCTTATTTCACATGAGTGGCAAGAATTTCTACACTGCAACCAAAAACGGCCTTGATTTACTTTTATTTCACATCAGTGGCAAGAATGTCTACACTGCAACCAAAAACAGCCTTGATTTACTTTTATTTCACATGAGGGTCAAGAATGACAACGCTACAACCAAAAACAGCTTTTGCTTTCCCTTTCACATGAACAGCAGCCCTTTAAACATTGCAAGTGAAAAACAGCTTGGCTTTTTCTTTGTGTTCATGTCAAATTAAAGAACCATGTGAAAGGGGGCCTTCCGATCATTGTCAATGGGCAAACAGCAAATGTAAATGCACCCAAGAAGGAGAGAACAAAGAATGATGTGACCTGCCAGACAAGATTTAAAAAATTGAAAGCAAAAACAGCCCATATGTGAAAAGAAAAACAGCTTTAAAAAGCCGCAGTGAGAAAAGATAGCACTGCTCACACACAAAATGTCGGTGAAATATGAAGTGGGGGGTGACCAAAGCAAATGTATATTCTGTTTCAAGCCACAAAATTCCAGTCACCTTTGAAGAGACACTTAGTGCAGGAAAAACCAGTTTGGGCTGGGGGCAGGAAACTTCACAATTAAAAGCCCCACTTCCAGCTGGAAGTCGCACCTACCAGCGAACAACCCTGCAATAAAATGTGATGCTGCTGAGGGCGTCATAATTCCCTGTTCTGCAAACATGAAGGCAGGAGCCCAGAGATTTCAAAGAAGGCAAAGTGTGGCTAAAGCATGACCAGGAGGTGTGAACCTTTCCTGCACCCACTACAAAGAGCAAACTGCCATTTTCAAAGGGAGTCATAAAAATCTCTGGTTACCGGCTGAGCCCTGAGGAAGACAGATGGCTGTGAGGGATGAAGCGGACCCTCCCACAGGTGGAACAAGACACTCCCAATTGACATTAAAAGACTTATTTCATTTTAGGCATTTTTTCGCAGGAATCAGAATGAGGATTAATTTGGTTTTATGCCATTTTTTCATGTAATTTCCAGGCGGTTTTAAAAATATAAATGGCATTTTCCTACGTCTTTGGGGGCTGAAATGGCCAGTTAAGACTAGTTTCTGGCTGATCTGAACAGGTGACAAATATAACAGTTGCTGAAAAGATGGGAAATTAAATTAGGAACATGCATGATCATTTGCAGATTCATAACTGTTATACATTTTATAAAAAGGACAAAATGTGCCAAATGACCATGATACATCGTACGGATTTGGCGATTGACTTATCTAATTCCCCATGACCAGCTAAAACCGCATATCTGTTTCACATGGCATTGGCTAGTATCATTATGAAGTTATGAGACATAACTAGTTTTTGTCAAAAAGTGGTAATGAGAACAAAGAATTGTAATAAATGCAAACAGACAGATGATGCTCTCTTCCCTTGAACCAATCATGCCAGGGGGCAGAGAGAGGAATGGTGTCACGCCGCGCGCTCGCTCGCGGGCGCCACTTACTTGTCCTGGGGTCCCTGGTCCACGGCCGCAGCGGTCTCCTCCTTCATGGAGACTATACCCGCGGTGGCGTCTTTCCTCACGCCGACCTGCAGTTCGGATGGGCGCCGTGGACGCCGCCATCTTGCGAGGATCTGCGCATGCGCGGATCATCAGTGCTTCGACGTCCCGCGCATGCGCAGTGTCGGAACATGCGTTCCAAGCCTCGCTTTGACCCTGAGCTATAAAAGGGCACCGCATACACAGGGACGACGCGTCTCAACGCGGTTGTTACTGTGTATGCGCTGCTGGAGTCCTGGCACTTGTTGTCCAGTCCTCCAGTTTCCTGTTCTATCCTTTTCAGCCCAATTCTGCCTCATTTCCTTATTCCAGTCTTGCTTCCTGGTCCTCCTACTCTTTCTGCTCCTTCATTCTGATACCTTGTCCTTCCCTGGGTTATGGTAGAGTAGGTTATCCCTGGGTTCCTAGTTGTAGTGGGAATCTCCTGTCAGTTCTGCCTTCTTACAGTTGCCTCCCTTTGCCTGTCTTGTGTCCTGCCGGTACCTGTGCCTTACTGCCTTTTGGGAGTTCCTGAGTTCAGTCCTGTATTCTTCAGTGATTTCATCAAGCCTTCTCAGCCAGTGGAAACACTGTCCCGACGTCACGCAAATTCTGAGAAGTGCCACCCGTGGCGTTGGGAGTTGGTTCAGTGCCGTCCTGTGTTAACTCACCAGGAGGGGATTGGACTAATTTCTCGCGTTACCCATTCATCGGCCATCATACATCGACATACTGGCAACCTCAACTCCACGGTCTACAAGAAGCAGAGGTAACTCACGATCTCGTGAAGATTCGTTTAACAGATTGAGACGCCTATCCCTCAGTCCCGACATGGACGACATGCAGGAACTACGTGAAGAAATGCGTGCCATGCGCCTGGAAATGACCACTCTCCGCCAGGAAAACAACACTCTCAGACAAGCATTGGATCGATGTTTGGCTAATCCCGCACAACCTGTCACACCGCCTGAGAACTCCATGGCTTACACCACTCCGATGAAGTATGATGGTGATCCGCGTCGAGTGGCTGAGTTCTGTACTCACTGTCGGATCCATTTCCAATTCAGGTCTACACATTTTTCTCAAGACAAAGCTAAGATCGGGTATATCCTTGGAAATCTAACTGGCAATGCACTCGCCTGGGCCGCACCTTTGGTCTCTACCAACAGTCCTCTGTTGGCCGATTTCGCTGCCTTCGAGAAAGCCTTTTTGGATGTCTTCAAACCGCCCAATTTGGCAGCCATGGCCCAGAATCAATTAATGGAGATCAAGCAAGGGTCAGGTGACATAATCCACTACATCAGTCGGTTTCGACAACTAGCAACTGATTCGCAATGGCCCGAAATCACTCAAAAAACCTTGTTTCGTCGGGGACTACGAGAGGAGTACAAAGACGAATTGCTGCACATTCCGGAGCCAGAAACGCTGCCAGCATTGGTGGAACAAGTCTTACGCATTGACCACAGGTTAACCGAACGACGGATTGAACGCCGCAGATCTGACAGGTATCAACCAATTCTTCCAGCACAGAACTCTGGACCGGCTGTTTCTATCGATGTAGCTCCAGAACCCATGCAGTTGGGTGCCGTCAGAGGTCCGTTTTCCGAGACTGAAAAGAAAAGAAGACGACAGAAGAACTTGTGCATGTATTGCGGTGGTTCTGGCCATTTTCTAGGTACCTGTCCGTTACGTCCTCTGAAGAAACAGGAAAACTAACAGGCCCGTTGTTTCAGGCGAAGGCAGCAGCGGGCCGCCCTTCTGAATCCGTCCTTCCCCCCATGAACTCAGTACCCTTGTTGATTCTGAAAGTCGGTGTTGCTTGGCTTGGAAAGTGTGTGAAGACCTGGGCCCTTTTGGACTGCGGAGCATCTGGCAACTACATCGATGCTTCGTTCGCAATTACCAATGGAATCCGTTTACACAACAAGAAACGACCAACGGTGGTTGAGGTAATCGATGGCTCTACTTTGTCTTCTGGTCCGGTTTGCCAACACTCCGATCCCTTGTGGCTCTCTGTGGAAGGGCATCTCGAACGTATTTCATTGGACGTCATCAAGTCTCCTTCATTTCCGGTGGTGTTGGGTTTACCATGGCTGTTGTATCACAATCCCCAGGTTGACTGGACCGCTCGCTCCTTGGTGTTCTCTTCGACACATTGTCCTAGTGACTGTGTAATACACGAAACCTTTCCTGCAATTTTGGAGTCCCTCAATCCTGCTGATGTATCTGCTCGTTTATGTGCCACTCAATCGGTTCCTCATGAATATGCCGGATACCACAAGGCGTTCTCCAAGCCTGAGGACATACCACTACCACCCCATCGGCACTTTGATTGTTCCATTGACATTCTGCCTGGTGCGATCATTCCCCACGGCAAGATCTATTCGTTGACTCACTTCGAGAAGGGCATACTACAGGAGTATATTACGGATTGCCTCAACAAGGGCTATATAGTGCCGTCCAAATCCCCTGCAGGATTCCCGTTGTTCTTCGTCAAGAAGAAAGAGGGCACTTTGCGTCCTTGTATCGACTACCGTCAACTAAACGAGATCACGAGGAAGGACAGGTACCCATTACCACTCATCCGGGACATCATCGAATCCCTGAAATCAGCACAGATCTTCACCAAGCTGGATCTAAGAGGGGCCTATCACTTGGTGCGAATTAAGAAGGGAGATGAGTGGAAGACGGCCTTCAAAACACCTATTGGTCACTTCGAATACAGGGTGATGCCGTTTGGCCTCTGCAACGCCCCGGCAGTCTTCCAACGGTTCATGGACGATGTCTTTTCTGACCTTATCGGAATATCTGTCTGGGTTTACCTTGATGATATTCTGTTTTTTTCTGACACTCATACTGCACACGTGGCGCATGTACAGGAAGTCCTCCGTAGATTGATACACAACGGTCTGTATGCCAAAATCGAGAAGTGCCAATTTCATAGGGAGAGCATGGAATTTCTGGGTTACGTGATCAGCAACACAGGAGTACAGATGGATCCCGCAAAACTGCAAGCTATTCAAGAATGGAAATCGCCACATGGCGTGAAGTCACTTCAAAGGTTCTTGGGCTTTGCCAACTTTTATCGGCGTTTCATTCCACGCTTCTCTCAACTGGCCAACAGTTTAACCCACCTGACCAGTACCAAGGTGCCGTTTCTCTGGGGCACGCAGGCCGAGGAGGCATTCCAGGAATTAAAAAGATCATTCATGTCGGCTCCTGTTCTTAGACATCCAGATGATGTAAAACCGTTTGTGGTTGAAACAGACGCCTCGGACTACGCAATTGGGGCGGTCCTACTACAGCAAGATACAATCACGGGAATAGAGCACCCGGTGGCGTATTACTCGAGGAAGTTGTCAGTGAGTGAGAGAAACTACGCAGTGATAGAAAAGGAATTACTGGCGATAAAGGCTGCCTTCGAGGAATGGCGACATCACTTGCTGGGTGGGAGGTACCCGGTGGTGGTTCGCACGGATCACCGTAATCTACAGTTCTTGCGCTCTTTACAATGCAGGACCTCCCGTCATGCTCGTTGGGCCTTCTTCTTTTCACA
Organism: Ambystoma mexicanum; assembly: GCF_040938575.1. Taxonomy (NCBI): domain Eukaryota; kingdom Metazoa; phylum Chordata; class Amphibia; order Caudata; family Ambystomatidae; genus Ambystoma; species Ambystoma mexicanum. The sequence goes on along the minus strand of NC_090934.1, from coordinate 838,226,035 downwards.
GTTCGATTTCACCGTCACGTACATTCCTTGTTCCCAGAACACTAAGGCTGATTCCTTGTCTCGGTCTCTGGAAAACAACGTTGAAGGTGTCAAGGAACCGGAACCTTTGATAGCGTCCAAACATTTCCTATCGATGGTGACTCCCCAGCTCCAACAGTTTACTGAGGCCACACGAACGGATCCCTCAAGAACACAGATACTACAACGTGCTGACATCAGGGAACGTGATGGCTTATTGTTCTTCAAGGATCGTCTGTACGTCCCCACATTGGAACTCCAGAAAATCGTTTTACAGAATTGTCATGATTCCGTTGTTTGCGGTCACCGTGGAGTCCGTACAACACAAGAACTGGTTGCACGACAGTACTGGTGGCCTGGATGGGCTACAATGGTAAAGCAATACGTGGACTCTTGCCCGGTATGTGCCCAGACCAAGATTCCTCGCAAAAGACCCATTGGTCTTCTAAAACCCACGCCAACGCCTCCGTACCCTTGGCATACCATCGCCACGGATTTCATCGTTGACCTGCCCCTGTCTGGTGGCTTCACGTGTATAATGGTGGTGGTGGATTGTTTCACCAAGACAGCTCATTTCTTGCCCTTTCCTAAGCTGCCCACTTCATCCCAGATGGCACGACGTTTTCTACACGAGGTGTATCGCCTTCATGGTCTTCCGGAGAAGATATTGTCTGACCGAGGCTCTCAATACATCTCTTCCTTTTGGGGCCAACTGTGTCGGCATTTGGACATCCAGCGAGCCCTGAGTTCCGGCTATCATCCGCAGACTAATGGACAGACGGAACGTACCAATCAGACCCTTGAGCAATACCTACGTTGTTATGCCAATGCTACCCAAGACAACTGGTCGGAGTGGTTGGACACCGCGGAAGCAGCATACAACAACGCTGTTCATTCCGCTACCGGACTCAGCCCTTTTTATTGCTCTACCGGTCTTCATCCTCGACTGCTGCCTATTCATCCAACATCTTCCAGCGCCGTTCCATCTGCAGATGCCCTGGTGTCCCTGATTCGCGATCAACATCGTCTGGCGGCCGGTACCTTGGCAGCGGCACAAGCACATATGAAGGAGCAGGCTGACAGGAGACGGAGCCCTGAGCCTGTCCTTCATGTTGGAGACATGGTTTGGCTGTCCACCAAGAATCTACCAGTACGCAACTTACCTGTGAAACTAGCCCCCCGCTTTTTTGGTCCCTTTCGCATCACAGGGCATATTTCACCTGTTGCCTTTCGTTTATCTTTGCCCCGCTCTTGGAGGATCCATCCTGTCTTTCATGTTTCCCTTTTGAAGCCCTACGTGCCCGATGTTATGGGTCGTACCTGTTCCCGTCCTGCCCCGGTCTTGGTTCGGGGGGTTCCTGAATTCGAGGTGCAAGAGATATGTGATTCACGGATTTGGCGAGGTGCTCTGCAGCTTCTGGTCAGCTGGAAGGGTTATCCTGCTTGTGACCGTACTTGGGAACCGCGCTCCTTCGTGCATGCACCGCGCCTGGTTCGGGACTTCTATCTCCGCTACCCTTGGAAACCCGGTGCTCCGGGGTTGTCCGGGAGGGGGTATGGTGTCATGCCGCGCACTCGCTTGCGGGCGCCACTTACTTGTCCTGGGGTCCCTGGTCCACGGCCGCAGCGGTCTCCTCCTTCATGGAGACTATACCCGCGGTGGCGTCTTTCCTCACGCCGACCTGCGGTTCGGATGGGCGCCGTGGACGCCACCATCTTGCGAGGATCTGCGCATGCGCGGATCGTCAGTGCTTCGACGTCCCGCGCATGCGCAGTGTCGGAACATGCGTTCCAAGCCTCGCTTTGACCCTGAGCTATAAAAGGGCACCGCATACACAGGGACGACGCGTCTCAATGCGGTTGTTACTGTGTATGCGCTGCTGGAGTCCTGGCACTTGTTGTCCAGTCCTCCAGTTTCCTGTTCTATCCTTTTCAGCCCAATTCTGCCTCATTTCCTTATTCCAGTCTTGCTTCCTGGTCCTCCTACTCTTTCTGCTCCTTCATTCTGATACCTTGTCCTTCCCTGGGTTATGGTAGAGTAGGTTATCCCTGGGTTCCTAGTTGTAGTGGGAATCTCCTGTCAGTTCTGCCTTCTTACAGTTGCCTCCCTTTGCCTGTCTTGTGTCCTGCCGGTACCTGTGCCTTACTGCCTTTTGGGAGTTCCTGAGTTCAGTCCTGTTATCTTCGGTGATTTCATCAAGCCTTCTCAGCCAGTGGAAACACTGTCCCGACGTCACGCAAATTCTGAGAAGTGCCACCCGTGGCGTTGGGAGTTGGTTCAGTGCCGTCCTGTGTTAACTCACCAGGAGGGGATTGGACTAATTTCTCGCGTTACCCATTCATCGGCCATCATACATCGACATACTGGCAACCTCAACTCCACGGTCTACAAGAAGCAGAGGTAACTCACGATCTCGTGAAGATTCGTTTAACAAATGGTTACTGTCCTATCCGAGCAGCAGGGATAACTACCGGGTACTCCCCCTAGATTGTAAAGTTAGTGATGTAATTTTTGCTATATAAGGGGGGCTGTACTACGTCAGGGGGACACCAAAAAAACAGGAGACAGGAGAAGAAGGACGGAGAGAAGGCTGCTGAACCATACCATCTCTGAGAGTGCAGTGACCAGACCCCTTACCCTAGCTGTCCAGAGTGTCCTGAGATCCAGCTGGCTTTCCTGAATCCTAAACCAAGGCTTGCTTTGTAAGTAGTATATAACCCCCACCCTAAACCCCTTCATTTTTGGAGCAGTACATTTAATCCAATACCCCATTGAAAACCCCAAATTGCCAGTGTAATCCAGTCAAGTGCCCCCTAGAAGAATCTCTTATGTGCTTGTGTATGTTAGCATATCTTCTTTGAAAAACCTCTCAGTGTCTGTGTAAATCCTTAGTATATTTTTAAGTAAATGAATTCCCCATTGAAATTTACGGTAAAAGATTGTTGCAATTTGAAATCAACCATCTTGTTCGTGGTATTTGTATTTAATCGTTATAGTCCTTAAAGTATTGCCTCAAAAGAATTAGTCTCCTTATAACTAAAAACTGAATTTGGCCGTGTATTGTGTGCATTACCAAAATAATTTGTATTTGCATCTGTCTGTTTAAACCCCAACTGGTTTAATTAGTGTGAGCAATCCCTTTTGCCCAGAAGTCTACCTGTTATGTGCCTCTGTCCTTGTCACTGAAAACCAATTTTCCTATTGTAAGTTAAACCCCTTCCCTGAGCTGCCTGTCATTGTAAACCCGAGTATAAACAAATTTCCATTTGCCACTGTATTTTCCCTTTGAATTTGCTTTTTCTCAAAACCGATTTTCCAACTTCATTTTTATTTTTGCCCTGGTGTGCTGATTAATATTCTCTAAACTTTCCCTATCTCCTAAGTGCAAGCAATACGAATTTCCTTCTATTCTTCACCCTGGCAGTTCTGAGTAATAATCAAAATCCCATTCTGCCATTTTGCTCCAAAAACGGGTTTTCCCTTTCTTTGCTGACTTCCCATCTGGTGGTGGTAGGCTTTACCCCAACACCGATTTTCTCTCTCTATTCCTACTCCTTGCCACTGCCTTCCATTCAAAGGAATCAAGTTAAGCGGATGTTTGGGGGTGAGTGTTGCAGGGAGAGTGCTAAACCGTTGGTGCTAAAAGCATTTTATTGTACGCCACATTCATTGTCGGGGAAGGAGTCCCTGGCTGGAGTGTGCCGTGTAATAAAACCGTAACACTAACTGCTTCAAAAAATGCATTTTCTAGAGACACAGCAAACAAGGCAGAGTGTTAAGATTCTAAAGCCAACGTATGGATCATACTAAGGGTTAAAGGTTGCAGGCAAAAAAAAGAATTTGATAACATGCAGGGTTGAGTGGCGTTTCATGATGTTGCAAAATATAATTGCTACACACAGAGTGGGGATGTACAAGAAATTAAATATTATGAAGGATTCATATCTTGCCTACCAAGGCTCATTTATTTATTTATTTGCATTATTAAAGCGCACAGCTGCCCTAGGGCATCGTGGCGCTGTTACAGAAGGCTCACTTGACAATAGGATATTGGTTACATACATTGCTCGTGTTCCGAGTTACATGTGAAACAGAGATATAGGTACAGTATAAGGGCACAGTAGTATTTGTTACAGACATTACACCTGTTCCAGGTACCTGGGAAGTAGTGTCATGGAATAGGTACACATTACTTGAATAGGATGGTTTTCAGCGCCTTTCTGAAAGCCAAGAGGAATGTTTCTGATCTCAGTTTAGGTGGCAGTGAGTTCCAAGATTTTGGTGCTAAAACTTCGAAGCTTGAACCACCGGCTTTGGTTCTGTTGAAGGTAGGGATTGAGAGTTGGTGTGTATACATGTCTCTTTTGGGTCTAAGTGTCTGCAATTAGTGTATTCATTCAGTTAGATAGCTAGGAACCGATTGGGATAGGCATCTATGGGTTATCGTGAGAGTCTTGAACAAGATGCGCTTTTTGACTGGGAGCCAGTGAACTTTTTGTCTAGCTTGAGAGATGGTTTCCCTCCTAGGGATACTGAGGGCTGCTCTCGATGCATTGTTCATTGTCTTGAAGTAAGTGATCGAATCGACAAGTGACATCACATGAGATGTCTGTATGCAGAGAAATGATAGGCAGATCAAAATAGTAGCTGCTTATTCAATTTAATATGTGCAGAGCGCTGAGTAAGGAACGCCCGATGTGCTGAGAGGAAATAAAATGAACGCAGAAATGGATGGAGCAAAACATTTAAAAGAAGATTTTGAATGAACCGAGGAGGAAGAGACAAGGCCTACATTGTGAACCTAGAATGGACGTTAGCTAGATGGTGCAGAAGCTGCGTTTGAAAGAGTGCACTTTCTAAGGGAAACGTTTGGCACATATATGAAACTGACACGTGCTAGCGAACTAGCTGGACTTTGTCAGAGGAAGACAGCGTAGACCGAAATTCCTGGGTGAAGTATTCCAGTGCACTGAATGTCATGACCCGGCGAAATTGCCCCTTCTGAGCCTCATGGTCATTGTCACGAAGGGTTTGTACTCCTTGTTCCTCCCAACATGGCCGTACCAAGCTCTGTGCTACGCACTAGCTTTCACGTCGTGGCACGTACTATAAATTGGTCACGCCCCTGCGGGTCTGCGCGTCTCAAAGCTATCTTCGGTAGTGACCCGATGTGTGTTTGCTCTCTACATTGATTTCCTTGATCCTCTTACTTCCTTCCTTGCCTACTTTTCTGTTCCTGGATTTCCCCCCCTACTTTGCTTGTTATCGCTAATCCTGGATACCCTGGAACCACGAACATCCCGGAACTCTGAACGCGCCCTGCAACCTGACGAGGCTCGGGCGAGCCTATTCAAGACCCGAACCACTCACAGGAAGAGTCCTGCGGCCGAACAAGGGAGATCCCGATCACAGGTGAGACGGGGGGAGATTTACGACAGTTTGAGACGCCGAACGATTAATACGGATTTTACCATGGAGAATGCTATTCAGGACCTGATGCGCGGAATGCAAGAACTTTCCACAGAGATGCAGAATTTAAAAGCCGAGAATGCCGCCCTAAGACAGCTCGCCTTGTCACGCGACTCCGCGAACAAGGACAGCGTATTATTGGGAGGAGAGGTTGATAAATACGACGGTTCAACAAAGATCTTACGTGGATTCCTGGATTCTTGTTTGGTACATTTTACCTTCAAGCCCTACTATTTCACAACTCCTAGGGCTAAGGTGGGCTTCATAATATCGCATCTTTCCGGTAATGCCCTTAGATGGGCCATTCCTTTACTCAATTCAGGGGATGCTCTCCTGGATGATTATGAATGGTTCATCGCGGAACTCAAGACCATGTTCGAACGACCAGAGCTGGTTCACGGTGCTCAAGAAAAGTTACTTGACTTCCAACAAGGATCCCAAGACATCTTGACCTATGCTACCAGATTCAAACAGCTAGCCAAAGAGGCGGACTGGCCCCTGGAAGCCAGTTTTACCTTGTTTCGCAGAGGTCTAAATGAAGAGATTAAGGACGAGTTAGCCAGGGTGGCACGTCCTAGTTCATTCCAGGCCCTCCTGGACTTGTCTATGCAAATAGACTTTAGAATCCAAGAAAGAAAGGCTGAAAACAAAAAGAATAAAGTATCAATTCAAAGAACCTCCCTCGAGAATACTACAAGGACAGAAGCTGCCAAGAGTGCGAGCACTGATTCTGAACCCATGCAACTTGGAGCCTTTCGTGGACCAATTTCCCCGCAGGAAAGGTTAAGAAGGATACACACAGGCTTATGCATGTATTGTGCCTCGGATAAACATCTAGTTAAAGAGTGTCCTCTGGCTCCTCCCCGACGCTCGGGAAACGCCAGCTCCCGATCCTAAATGGAGCAAGGTTTCGGGAGAGCGATGTTTGCTCCACATCAATTCCATCCTTGAACTCTCCTGGACAAAACAAATTGGTGATATTACAGGCCTTTTTATCGCCATCCAAGGACAAAGTCTACCCCATACTGGCCTTGGTGGATTGCGGAGTAATGGGAGTCTTCATTGATCAAGATTGGGTCAGAAGTCATAACATTCCATATGAAGCAAGAAGTTTTTCACAGCCAGTGGAAGCAATTGACGGAAGACCTCTTTCCTCAGGACCCATAAGTCTGCAAACAAGGGAGATCCATCTTTCCATAAATCATCATCAAGAAAGAATTGTGTTTGACATTATAAAATCAGCCCATTACCCCTTGGTTCTGGGCATGCCCTGGTTACAAAGGCACAATCCATATATCAACTGGACGGCCGGATCCTTATTCCTGGGCTCGGAGTTCTGTATTAACCATTGTTTAAACCTGGATACCTCAGTCACAGCCCCTAAAAGTCTACCAAGGTGTCCAGAGACACCACTCATGGTTTCCAATATTGTACAAGTTCCAGAGATCTATCAAGGGTATGCTGATGTATTCTCTACTACCATTGTTCAAGCCTTACCTCCACATAGACCCGAAGACTGTGCCATAGATACTGAACCCTCAGCAGTGATTCCCTTTGGCAGGATGTTTATCCTTTCAGAACCAGAAAAGAGAGCCCTCCGGGAATACCTAGACACTAATCTTGAGAATGGCACCATAAGACCTTCAAAATCACCAGCTGGTGCTTCATTGTTCTTCGTTCCTAAAAAGGATACCAAAGAGCTCAGACCTTGCCTGGACTATCGGGGCCTAAATCAACGCACCCTGAAAGACAGATACCCACTACACCTGATCTTGGATATCCTTAAAGCTGTGAGAGGTGCAGTGATATTCACGAAACTGGATCTCCGAGGTGCTTACCATTTGATCCGTATCCAGGAAGGAGACAAATGAAAAACAGCCTTTAGAACACCCTTTGGTCACTTTGAATACCTAGTCATGCCCTTTGGTCTGACTAATGCACCCGCAGTCTTCCAGCGTTTTATGGATAGGGTGTTCTCTGACATGTTATTTCGCAATGTTATCGTCTACTTGGATGACATATTGATCTTCTCAAAGGATTCCTTGAAACATGAAGAACATGTAAAGGCAGTACTTCAACGTCTCTGTGAAAATCAACTCTTAGCCAAACCAGAAAAATGTTTGTTTCATGTTTGTTTGTTTACATCAGTTCACTATCTGGGATTTGTCCTTAGTTCAGAAGGAATTAGTATGGACCCTTCAAAGGTGAAGGCCATACTGGCTTGGCCCGCCCCAACATCTGTAAAGCAAATACAATCCTTCCTGGGGCTTGCCAACTTCTACCTGAAATTCATTCCCACCTTTTCCGAGATTGTTCAACCCATTGTTAATCTCCTGAAGAAAGGCGTTCCATTCAACTGGTCTATACCACAAGACAAGGCATCCCAACGCCTGAAAGAAGAATTCACTCAGGCCCCCATCCTGGCCCAACCTGACATAAATCGTCCTTTTCTAGTGGAAACTGATGCCTCCAATTACGCCATAGGAGCAGTTTTAAAACAAGAATCCGATGATAAGTTGGAACATCCCATTGCTTATCTTTCACGGACCCTGACCACCAGCGAGACTCACTACTCAGTTCTGGAGAAGGAGTTATTGGCCATTCGCCATGCCTTCACTGAATGGAGGCATCTACTCCTGGGTGCTACAAATCCAGTTCAAGTCTGTACTGATCATCGAAATCTTCAAGTCCTACAATCCATGGAGTGCAGGAACAGTAGACAAGCTCGATGGGCCTACTTCTTTGCTCAATATCAATTTCAAATTTCACATGTTCCTGGACCGCAAAACATGATTGCCGATGCCCTTTCTCGGCGTCCCGACTACGTTCCCTTGGAGGATAAGATCTATACTAAAATGTTTCCACCTACAATCTTTGTAGCTCAAGCGATCAATCTCCTGGAAGAAATCAGAGTACACACTCAATCATCTGAACTCTGGAAGGACATATCCGAGAAAAATCCCTGGCGTCTGACAATCAAGGAAGGATATTTATTCAAGAACAATTCATTGGTCATTCCGACAAAAGAACTTCAACAGAAGGTAATGAATCTATGCCATGATACTCTTCACTCCGGCCAGCGAGGAATAACCAACACCTTCCGTCTTATACAAAGACAGTTCTGGTGGCCAGGGATGAAGGCCAGTGTAGTTCAATACATCAAGACCTGTGCAATTTGTAGTCAGAACAAATACAATAACCAGAGGCCGGCGGGTCTGCTTCTACAACCTACGTTGCCAACCAGACCCTGGGAAGTTATTGCCACTGACTTCATTGTTGAATTACCACCTTCTCGAGGATATACAACCATCATGGTAACCATTGACTTGTTCACTCATCTAGCTCATTTTACACCATTGTATAAACTACCATCTTCCTCAGAACTTGCTGCAATTTTCCTGGAACATATTTTTCGTCTTCATGGCCTACCTTCCAGGATTATTTCGGATCGAGGACCTCAGTATATTTCACAATTCTGGAAACATCTCTGTCATGTCCTAGGAATCCAACGTGCCCTTTCTTCAGGCTATCATCCAGAAACCAATGGGGCAATGGAACGAGTAAATCAAACCCTGGAACAATATCTTCGTTGTTTTGCCACCAAGGTTCAAGACGATTGGTCTCTCCTTATACCTTTAGCCGAATTCTCCTACAATAACTCAGATCATTCAGCTCTCAAGATCAGCCCTTTCTATTGCAGTCAAGGTTATCATCCGTCTGTTTTACCATCAGTTTTTCCAGAATCTACTCCGGTACCTACCCTTGACTCTTGGATTCAGACGCTGATCGACTTACAAAGAGAGGCCAAGGATCAGTTAGAACAGGCCCAGACTCGAACCAAAAGATATGCGGACTCTAAGAGAAGACCATCACCTTCCTATTCAGTTGGCGATCAAGTCTGGCTAGCCTCGAAAATGTTCCCTCGACATCTACGACCAAACAAATTGGCTCCTCGCTATTATGGCCCATTTTCCATAAAGGAGATCATCAATCCTGTCTCCTTCCGACTTAAGCTCCCGGATTCCTGGAAGAAGATACATCCAGTCTTCCATACTTCCCTGTTGAAACCCTACGTTAGTTCTACTCGGAAACCCTTCAAACCCACACCTGTTGTTGTGGACGACCAGTTGGAATATGAGGTGTCCAGGATATGTGATTCCAGGTATAGGAGGGGTCGACTACAATATCTGGTCGAGTGGAAAGGGTAGCCCCCTAGCGAGAGAACATGGGAACCAGTTTCTAATTTAAAGACCCCTCGTTTGCTCAGAAGATTCCATCTTATTCACCCAGGCAAGCCTGGAGGAACCAGTCTTCGGAGGGGGCATGCTGTCATGACCCGGTGAAATTGCCCCTTCTGGACCTCATGGTCATTGTCACGAAGGGTTTGTACTCCTTGTTCCTCCCAACATGGCCGTACCAAGCTCCGTGCTACGCACTAGCTTTCACGTCGTGGCACGTACTATAAATTGGTCACGCCCCTGCGGGTCCGCGCGTCTCAACGCTATCTTCGGTAGTGACCCGACGTGTGTTTGCTCTCTAGATTGATTTCCTTGATCCTCTTACTTCCTTCCTTGCCTACTTTTCTGTTCCTGGATTTCCCCCCCTACTTTGCTTGTTATTGCTAATCCCGGATACCCTGGAACCACGAACAAACCCTGGAACTCTGAACGCGCCCTGCAACCTGACGAGGCTCGGGCGAGCCTATTCAAGACCCGAACCACTCACAGGAAGAGTCCTGCGGCCAAACAAGGGAGATCCCGATCACAGGTGAGACGGGGAGGGGGAGAGATTTACAACACTGAAGAGAAAAGCAAGCAGAAATCGCCTTGTGGTGGCAAGTCAAATGCTCTGTGGTACACATCCTCCTCCCCAAAAGCTTGCAAAAGGGTTCTTTTTTAAAGTGTAAACACAGAGGTCTGCCTCCTTGAAAACCTAACAAAAGGGTTGTTTTTTTTGCATACTGCAGGTTGACACTAACTAGGTCTTTGAAGTACGGTGATGGTAATAGCCATAGATGGGCTTCACAGGGCAAAGGTCATTCCGTAAATCTATTTCTTTGATGTCTTCTCTTTTATTACTGGGCTGGGGTAGACAGGTGTGAATTGGAGAATGCTAATGGACTCTTTCCCTGACAAGTCACAGCTCACTGGGAAGGAGCCATTAGCATTCCAAAGCCCCTAATTCTCTGTATACTCCACAGTAAATGCCTGCACCAAATAAGCCTGAAACAGTGTAATGCATGCACACTTGTACATTGTATTCAGAAGACTCCTGTGTGAAACAATTCTGTGATGTGAAGACAAGGAGGGCAATACACAGAGATGTCTAGTTGTCTTGTGCAGGTTAGAAAATGTCAAGCATGAGGGTGTTATAATTGTTTACGGACTCCTTGATTTCGGGAATAAGGGGCGTTTCAAATGAATGCTGAAAACAAGGAAAGGGGGTGGTTTATAAAAATAGGGACTAGCATGGGTACAACTTTAAACTGAGAGTGCCACGCTGGGAGGGAGAAATCGGCAGACGGGCAGAACAAGTTTAGTCGTGGAGCTGGTTACTTAGGACTGCCTCCAACATCTGTAAAAGAGAGGCTTTGAGAGGATAACGCCTCACTTTAAAAAGATGGAACCCCGGAAGCAGGAAAATAACGATTTAACTTGCTCATATGTAAGTAAAACTACATGTAAAAAAGACATTTAATGATCATAACATTACAGGCTATCTGAACAGCAAGCGCAGATCGCACGTTAATTGTTTCCTGTCATATTTGTCACTGTGAGCTGCTGAATGTTAAGACAGAGTTTGGATGATTGACAAGTCCGAAATCACAGTATATTGTTGGAGTAAGGGTAGGACATTAAACAATAGTGGATGCAATTCACAATTTTTAACCAGTTGTGGTTTGGATGTGTGATGCATGTTTCATTCTAATGATATCTGACACTGTGAACTGTGTGAGGAAGGATAGCCCAGGGAAAACGTGTTTGTCTTGCAAACAAGACAATGCAGCGCACAGAGATTTGAATCCCGTGCTTAGAAACCATAATGCTGGTATTAAGCGATAAATGAACAATTCAATAAAATAAATAAACTAATAAATGAAAGTGAAGTAGCAGCTGACTTCATATCAATGAATTGACTAGTTCAATTTCAACCCATAGAATTAAATGTGCGTTGGTTCATGAGGTAAGACGAAGCATACTGGTAAAATTTAAGATCTGTATTTTTTTGGCTGAAAAGACCCTGAAAAAAAGAACGTTAAAAAATGAAATGTGTGCTGAGTGCAAATCAACAATAGGGGGCTTGAACATAATAACAAACCATTACATTTAAAACCCCTACAGCGCCTTTGAAGCAGTAAATCAATCACTTGTTTGGAAATGAACCAGAGATTGGTTACTTCAATATTGTAAAAACATGCACTTTTTAAACGAAAGGGGAGGTACAGTTGAATATTTAGTTGTTAAAGAACTGTATTTTATGTTATTTCATCAAAAATGTCCGCCATTCAGACTTAAAATACTGTGCATTTCAAATGACACATATAGTTAAGAAGTTACCTAAATTTGTTTAAGGGCTCATATAATGAAAACAAATAATTGCAGTGGCCTGCAGTGTGATGATTTTGGAATGGCCTTTTGATGAAGACTGGTTGTGTTTCTTGACACCTGCAGGCAGCCACTGGTTCCACACCCGGCAGAGCTGAGCCAATTCCCACGGTCAAGATAAAACGAGTACCATTGCATTGACATAAAAACAAAATGTGTTCAAATGACAGCGGTGGCGAGCGACATGTGAACTGGGCTTCCAAAAGGGAGCAGAGCAAAGCTGGTGGTCTGCTGACTCAGGTTCAGGTTTTAGGACCTTTGAGACATTTGCAGTCACTGTGCACATGTTTTGTGATATTGCTGGCAGTCTTTCTCTGCGCTTACTTGTTGCTAACCACCATGCTCCACCCAGCCCCCGGGGATTACTCTTCAGCATGCAAACTGAAGGAAGCTATCTTTGCTGCCTGTGCTGTCCTTCCAGCGGATGTACCATCACTCAACAGGCTTACGTGCAAAAGCACTGCTAAGCAAAGTTCTATTTCGTACATATTTTTCAAATTTATATCAACAGCAAATAAACCCCTTCGGTTTATCCATCTTTATATTTGATAGTTAAGTGCACGCGTACGCAGGATTTCAGATGCGTGTTGCTGATCGGACTTCAGATGCAAAGACGCACACAGTTTATAAATGATTTCAGCAGCATTTAGGCCATTAACACTCAGAATGCGGCTTTGTAAAACTACATGTCGGCCGTCACAGAACAAAGTCTGATGTTATAGCTTGATAAAGCTAGTTCAAAGAGATCCCAGTGGGATGGGTTTTGGCCAGGCAGAGGCGGGTAGTGGGTTGAAATGACAGTAGGGATCAGCATAGCCAGGGGCAGTCAATGGGCGTGTACATAACCAAACACCCACAGGCTTTGTGTCATCTCTCTCCTATTTTCACTTCCCATGGCAATAGTTTTGGCTTATAGACAACGCGTTCAGTGACACCTAACCGCCCAAACTAAAAATGGCTCAATGCTCGACTCTGGCTAGCACATACAATGGTTCGTTGTCAAGTTACTACACTTGTTTCCACAGCTTTTTTTCCCCACTGGTATGTTGGTTACTTCCTTTTGGGCACTCGCTCTTAACACTTTTAAAGTAGGGAGATCCCATTTGTGTATTTTTTGGGTTCCATTCCTTATTCACACGGGAGACCCCCATGAGTCCTTTGTTTCATGTAATACCTACATGGGCCCCCCACTCAATATTGTTGTTTGTTAAGCACCCCACACAACCCTCCTTCAGTGTTTTTCATCATTCCCTTTTTATGCTGTGCGCAGGCCCTGTAGCCCTCTATGCACCAACGTGGGTGCTACGCCCTCTCCCCTAGAACAGTGATAGTTAGGCCTAAAAAAACATCGAGCCGAGTATGACGCATCTACTGAGTCCTCACCCGGGAGCATTGCGGAGAGATTACACATCCGTCATGAGGGGCCAGTGGCTTCTCACAGTAGGCCTGCCAATTTGATTGTACACAATGGTAATTCGTCTAGTCGGGTGTTTATTCTCCTGTTTGAGGTTGGAGAGTTGGCTAACGACGTGTACCACGCAGAAGGCGCTTTCATTCTAGTAAATGTGTGCAGTATTGCCAAAGTTAATCGTGTGCCACAAGCTGAAATCACTTTACTCGGGATAATTAGAGAATTGAGGAGACGTGCCAACGGGCTTTGGTGATCAATGTACTGAAGGTCAACACAGTGTTGACTGGAATTGCAGCATTCTGAAAATGACAGGTGACGCCATCATCAAGTACGCTAGAAGGCCAGCTCCTTATGCAAGCCAGGGACGTGCACGTCAATATTGACTGGCCGAGGGGCTTTAATAGAGCAGCCATACGCAGTCGAAATTATGTTGAGAGGAATGTGTGATAATGAATCCCTTTACAGACAGGATTAGGTCAGGCTGATACTAAACCTGTTCAGTCTTACTGGCACTCTAATTAACGTGACAGCGAGTAAAGTAGCCAAGGCCGTATTACGTTTCCATTAGGTGGATAAAATGGCGGCCAGTACTGATGCAGCACGTAGCCCGTGACGTTTACTTACAAAACATCCCTAGTGACAGTGCTGGGAATTCACGTGGCTTTGGGTTTCAATAGACAAGTGGCTTCGGGTACTGCGTTGATTTGTCCTTTGGAATGTTCTCATAATCACAATATGAATACAATAACGAAAGAATGACAGTCCGGTCCATGAGTACAAAAATAATTTTATTAGCAGTGTAATCTTTACACGTAGTTTCATATGAAGCGGCACAGTTCAATAATTGAGGCACCTGGTGGTTAAAGTAACTTGGCCAAGATCGCATGACCCAGTGGCAATATGGACAAGGGGATTGTTCATCGGGAGGTATAGGGAATTGCATTTCTAAATATTAGTGTCTTAGTGGCCTAATTATATAATATAAGTCTGCTTAATTTCTATTGTCTGCCCCCTGCTTTAGTTCATAAAATACAACAAAAAAAATGTCTGCACTGCCACTTGCTCTCCAGTGCTTCCATTCTATAAGCTCACTTTGGCGTAAACAGTTGATGACGTGAAATGAAGCACAGCAAGTTCTAATCAGAATTCATAAATAATGAGCCTTTCTCATAGCTTCTGTACACCTTGGCCCACTGCAACTTTAGCATGAGCCTTCCATAGGTCCCCTCAGGTCTGAGCACCCCTGGGCTCTGACAATTTAGAACTTACAGAGTTGCCCCAAATTCTTACCAGGCCTGAGGCCGCCATTCTTTTCTGAAGTGTAATCACAGCAAGGCCTGAATTGGTGGGAGATGAACAACATACCTGATCCCCAAAGCCCAGCAGTAGAGGGCTATTCAGAGTTCAAACCCAGCAGCGATCGTGGGGAGGTGGAGCAAAGTCGCTGTGCAAAGATGGGCAGCTGGGCTGCGTGTGAGGCAAGGTTAAGGCATTCCCAGGCGTGACCCCCGGTGACCATGAATGGTAGTCAAATATTACTGCCTGGACACATTGCACAAACTCAGGCAAATACACTACACATCAAACAGGCACAGACTGAGTGAGCCTGTATCACCTACTCGCCGCGACTCCATTACTCCTCTAGGTGCGAAAGACTGTTACTCCACTACAACACTCGCACAGTGCATAGTGGTCCAGAGCAGGTCCTCTGATGCTCGCCGACCCCATATGCTGCTCAATTTCTAAGCCTCACACAGTTGCAGGCCTAGGGAGATCCTTCCACAGTACCTCTCAGGCCCCGGGTGCCCCAAGCATTCTGCCCAGCTTGAACTCACAAATTTGCCCAAATACTCATCTGGGTCGGGCTGCCCTCCCCATGTAAAGTCCAAGCCCAGACTCAACCAGTTCCCATTGGCCTGCGCCCTGCACTAATATGCACACAAGGCTTTAAAGCCCTACTGTATGGTATTTAATTATTGATGCTGACATTACTTTTTGTGGCTGAAGCAGTGAATTGAACACAAAAAAATAATTGCAGGAGTGAATTGGAGATGTAGAGATTGGTCTTGGGACAGAGCCTTTCGAATACACCTCTATTAAGATTATTAATAATGAGGGAGCAGAGTTAAAACATATCTCTGTGTTTGTGAAATGGCTTAAATACAAATATAAGTAAAAGGAGCTCATCGGTGATGAGGTTCGAACCCAGACCTCTTGACTGCTTGCTTCCCTCTAGGCAACAAGTATTCTAACCTTCAGTCCACCAATGCTTGGGCTATGATGCACGTGTGCATCCTTGACAAGTCATGAACGTGCAGGCACATTGACCCTGCTTGAATGACAAGGAGATACCTAATGGCACAACGATAGACCAGGTATCGCGTGGCTGTTTCAGCAGTGTACTGGGAATATTTTAGGACCACAATAGTGGTGATGTCAGGATTCGTAATTCACGGAAGCATACTGGCAGTCTTTCCCTTCCTACTCGCTTACCTTCCTCGCCTGGTTTTCCTCTGCTTTTGTCACGGAGACGCTTGTTCAGGACACGGAAGTTTGCTCAGCCAGTTCGTTCTGTGTCATTTAAGCAGCGCTGGGCTTTACCATGGAAACGCAGTCACTCTGCGTACTTGAGGTCACGTGTCTTTGCACGTTGTTAGACACTCACGTGACTTTTTGGTTTTTGTTCTTATGCCCCGCATCCCTGCTGCTTCTGAAATTGTTATTTCTCTTACCGCTACGGACCTTGCTTTGCTTCTGTTGGATTAGTGTTTGACCCGGATCGTCTACTGGACTCCTGCTGGTTTTCCCTTGTTTTGTGCCTCTGGTTGGTTTGCCTCGACCCTCGGAACCGCTCATTGGAACTGTTACGGATCACAGATGTCTGCTTGATTTTTGCCCGCTTGGTTTTCGATTCTTGGAACTATTCACAAATTTTCACTTGTCTTCCACATTCGGCTTGCGCTGCTATTTACGTCCTCCACTCTGCTGCTACTGGAACTTTCTACAGACCTGTGGATACAGACTTCTTCATTATCCTTTTGGAACTGGAGACTCTCTAGTGTACTAGGCGTCCACGTGCCGTCGGTTTCAGGTGGACATTGTTTGCTTACTGGATTCTTGGTTTAGGCGTCCTCGTGCCGGCGGTGGGTAGGTGGATCAACGCTCCTGCTTGCGGATCGCTCCTGCTCTTCATTTCATCTTCTGGATATTGAACTTCCTTGGAAACTCTCAACTGGTAAGACTGTTCCTATATTTCTAATTCAAGTTTTGGTCCTTGTTTTGGTTCCGGTGAATTACTGGTTATTTTTGTTCTCTTAGAATTCTGACGCCAATCTTACTATTCTGAATTTGCCATTCAGTCAACTACAGTCAATTTTCAGGTACTAAGAGTTTGGGTGGTCTGTTCATTGCTATTCAGGTTGTCTTCTGTCACTAATGTACGGTTCCTTTGCAGGTTGACCGGTTCCTGTGACGTCCCCTCATCTTTAGGTCAATTGACCGTTCAGAGAGTTTCTTCTACCTCTCTGTTGGGTACATTGACAAAAAGAACTCGTCCACTACACGACGAGTTCAAAATCAAGTCAGGATTCTGGTTACTTTGTCAAGGAAAATACCCTGACTTAACATATTCAGAAGTCTTATTATGGACGTCACAGGTGACCCGTTAATCGCATTGGCACAACTAGTGGCTGGTTTATGGGCTGACATGACAGCAGCCCATGAGGACACACAATGCAACATCCATGAGTTGCGATTAGGCATTCAATCTGCTGGGGCTGGCACGTCTGGTTTCTCCTCTGGTTCTGGTGCCAGTTCGGGATCTGCTCCTATTAATCCAGAGAGCGCTCCCGTGGTTCTTGCTGCCCAATTCCCTCTGGCTCCGCCGGAGCGGTTTCATGGGGATCCAAAAACATTTCGGACCTTTATTAATCAGTGTCGGTTGCATTCTTTGTGCCGCCCTACTTCATTTCCTGATTCCACTACCAAGGCAGCATTCGTACTGTCTTATTTAGGTGGCACAGCGGCAGTTTGGGCGAATCCCCTGTTGGAGCAGGGTAGCCATCTACTCTATGATTGTGAGGCATTAATTAAAGCCCTGTCACAGGTTTTTGATACCAGGTATAAAACCCAGGCCACCGATCTGGAACTTCTTTCTTTGCAACAAGGTGACACTACGTTATTGAATTATCTGGCTAGGTTTAACCAGTTGGTAGCAGAAGCCGGTTGGCCTGATGAGAAAAAGGCAGCCCTTTTTTACAAGGGTCTCTCTGAATCCCTGAAAGATATATTGGCCACAGTCCCGGTAGTACCCTCCACGTTTCCGGAATTGTTGGATCTAGTCCTCCAGATAGATGCCCGTTGGGCAGAACGGAAGGGTGAAAAGCGAGGCCCCGTTCCTGCTCCCGCTTCCATAAATGCCCTTGTGCCAGGCAGCGAGGAACCTATGCAGATAGGAGCAGTACGGGGTCCCTTAACCACGGAGGAGAAAGAACATCGCAAGAAAAGTAATTTGTGCTTTTATTGCGGTTCAGCCGAACATTTTTTGAGACAATGCCCTAAAAAACCCAAGAAACAGGGAAACTCCAGGGCCCGGCAATAGATGGAGTCCCATTGCCGAGCAAACTAGGTCAGGACTCCAGACACTCCATCCTTTTTTTTGTTCCAGCTACTTTAGTCTTTCAATCTGCTAATCCATGGACTGTCCATGCTGTCTTGGATTCAGGTGCTACGGAAACTACATAGACGGATAGTATTTACAGGAATGAAAGATCCCTGTTGAACCAAAAAGAATTTCCAGAGGTGGTCAACGCTGTTGACGGCACCTCCCTATTGTCAGGTCTAGTCACGGAGCGTACCATTGAGCTCACCATGACATTAGAATCTGGCCATACGGAATCACTAACTTTTGATATCATTTCCGCACCTCAATATAAGGTCATCTTGGGGTTACCATGGTTAGTGCGCCACAACCCATTGGTCAATTGGCAGTCTGGTTGTATTATGTTCTCTTCCGACCATTGTAAGAAACACTGTCTGTCGGTACCTACGAAGTCTTGTGGCCCGTGCATCTCCTTGTTGGATACGGCCGCTGTGGTTGGTGGTGTTTCTTCAGCCTTGCCAAAGGTATATGAGGAGTTCAAGGATGTTTTCGATAAGATAGGGGCCGATACCCTTCCGCCTCATCGTCCTTACGATTGCCGTATAGACCTACTGGAAGGCGCTAAAATACCTTCAGGACGCATATATTCCCTTACTCAAAAGGAAAATGTCGTTTTGAAGGAGTATTTGGATAAAGCCCTAGCCAATGGTTTTATCCATCCTTCTCGTTCCCCTGCCGCATCTCCTCTCTTTTTTGTGCCGAAGAAAGAGGGAGATCTGAGACCGTGCATAGACTATCGCGAATTGAATGCTGTTATCATCAGAAACCAATACCCTATTCCGTTGATTTCTGTTCTCTTAGACCAGCTGGGTTCTTCAGAGTTGTTCACTAAACTTGATTTACGCGGAGCCTACAATTTGGTCAGAATGAGGAAAGGAGATGAGTGGAAGACAGCGTTCAAAACCAAATATGGGTTATTCGAATATTTGGTTATGCCCTTTGGTCTTTGTAACGCTCCGGCAACTTTCCAAAGGTTTATCAATGACGTGTTCAGTGACATGTTGGACCGTCACGTCGTTGTCTATCTTGACGACATATTGGTATACTCCTCATCCTATGAAGAACATGTAAAACACGTATCTGCAGTTTTGCAATGTCTTCGAGAAAACCGCTTATATGCCAAATTGGAAAAGTGTTTGTTTCATGTTACGGAGGTAGAGTTCCTTGGTTATGATATAACAAACACGGGCATAAAGATGAGCAATGTCAAGGTTCAAGCAGTGTTGGACTGGCCGACTCCTTCTACTATCAAAGCATTACAGTCTTTCCTTGGCTTTGCTAATTTCTATCGTCGCTTCATTCGTTCATTCTCTGCAACAGTAGCTCCACTCACAGCATTGACCAGTAGTAAACAGCCGTTTGTTTGGAATACTGAGGCACAACAAGCATTTGACGCTTTGAAACAAGCCTTTACTACTGCACCGGTGCTTCAGCATCCAGATTCGACCCAACCATTTTTTGTGGAAGCAGACGCGTCTGAAGTCGCGGTCGGCGCAGTTTTGTCACAAATGTGTAAAGACACTGGTTTGCTCCACCCGGTGGCTTATCATTCACGCATGCTCACCCCTTATGAACAGAACTATACTGTTTCGGAATTGGAGCTCTTGGCCGTAAGGGATGCCTTCATTGTTTGGAGACATCACTTACTGGGGGCAGTCTTGCCTGTGCAAGTGTACACTGATCACAGGAATCTTCTGGCCTTACAATCCTTACAGTGTACTACAGCCCGTCATTCTAGGTGGCATGAGTTCTTCTCCATGTATAACTTTACTCTCACATATCGTCCTGGACCCTTGAACTCCAAGGCTGATGCTTTGTCAAGATTGCATGGAAACGCACCGTGTTCTTGGGGGGTACTATTCTTCAGGGTCACCAGGTAGTTTGCGCCTGTACCTTACAACCCTCACTAGTCTCGTCCATCCGGGACTGGGTGGTCTCAGAACCAAGTGAGTTAAAAGAATTTAATATGGACATCGTCAACTCTTTGCCATATGTTCAAGGTCGTTTATATTTACCTGATCTGCCTACGCGGCGCACGGCAATGCAATGGTGCCATGATTCCTTGCTGGCGGCCCATCCTGGGAGACGCAAGACTCAAGAATTGTTACGTCGCTGGTGTTGGTGGCCGTCTCTACAGCGAGACGTTTCTGTTTATGTCTCCGCTTGTTCTGTCTGTGCCCAGTGCAAGGGATCTACCACTAAACCTATGGGACTTATGCAACCCTTACCCGTCCATGGTCGATGATATCCATGGATTTTATTGTTGAGCTCCCAACTGTGCAAGGTTTTGATAAGGTTTGGGTTATTGTGGACTATTTCACCAAACTTGCTTGTTTTGTTCCCTGTCAAGGTTTGCCTACTGCACCTGTTCTTGCGGATCTATTTTTGCATCATGTTTTTCGTGATTTTGGTCTCCCGGATATTATTATATTCGACAGAGGGTCTCAATTCACCTCCAGGTTCTGGAGGCATCTTACTAGTTCATTGGGCATCGACGACCGCTTTTCTAGTGCTTACCACCCACAAACTGACGGTCAGACCGAAAGACTCAATGCCACCCTTGAGCAATATTTGCGCTGTCTGACATTGCAGTTCCAGGAATCATAGTTTTCGGTGCTGATCCATGCTGAGTTCGCATATAACAACTCAATTCATACTTCCACCGGCACCACGCCATTTTTTGCTATGTATGGCCAACACCCCCGAACCCTTCAGCTGGATTTGGCCACGGACATTGCTAATCCGGCAGTACAGGATTGTCTACGAGATGTTACAGCCGTTCATGAAGCTGTACTTCGCCAATTAAAATTAGCAAAGGATCATGCCAAACAATATGCTGACTGTCATAGGGAACCAGCCCCTCAGTATACGCCAGGGAACAAAGTGTGGTTGTCCACCAAGAATCTCCGTATACCAGGTCGCAGATGTCTTTTGCCTCGTTTTGTGGGTCCCTTTCCAGTGCTTTCTTTGGTTAATCCGGTTGCGGTGAAATTGGATCTCCCGTCATCCTGGAAAATACATCCAGTTTTTCATGTCTCATTACTCAAACCTTGCCTCTCACCGATTGGTTCTCCTCCTCGTCCACCACCTGTTATGGTCCAGGGTACTGAAGAATATGAGGTACTGTCATGATGCCTACCTCCAAGGAGCCAGGTCCAACCCAGCAACCCCAGAGGCAGGCATCATTTCCACCCAGGGAAGTGCCAGCGGGCCCAAGCTGGGGCCCTTTGGACACAGTCCTGGCGCCTTAGGCACCAGGCTCATGTTGGACCCCTGTCCTGGCGCCTTAGGCGCCAGGCTCATAAAGCTAGACATGTGTTCAAGTGTTTTAAGGTGCACTTACCTGATGCAGACCATGCTGCTACATCCAGGCCCTCTTGAGGCCTGAATGGAACTACTTTACCTGTGGACCTACTTTCCCTTGGGTGTGGTCGGGGAAGGATACATACCTGATCGGTGGAAGGATACATACCTGGAACTTCTTCCAAAGCTATTTAAACCACGCCCGATCAGCAACTCACGCTTCGCGTTGTTCTGCTCCTCGCAGCTGGACGCTCACCATGTCAGCTCCTGCATCTGGACTTCAGCCACGCCTGTCAGCATCCTGGGTCACCTGCTAAGAGAGAATTGGAGAGAAAGAAGACCTTACCTGCTAAAGCTGCATCACGGAGACTTCACACCGACGATCCTGAAAGGGAAGACATCATTTTAAAAGCATTTCACTTCGATCGCTGCAGCGCTGCATTTCACTCACCTTTCCTGGGCACCTCCATCTTCAGCAGCGATCATCCAGATCCGCAGCCACTTCCCAGAGCCTAGAGAGAAAAAGACAAGAACACAAGGTGAGAGAAGGAAGGGAATAGGAAAAGCTCAGTTTCCTTCTAAGACTTACCTTTTGGGTCATTCCCATTTCATTTCGGGTCCTGCCGCTTCCTGGCATTCCGGACCCCGGCCCCTATGGGGAAAAAAGACAAAGACATTGAATGAGCGAATGCAAAGACATTACCCGAACGCTCATCCAGAACTTACCTGTCATTTACTGGAACTGCACGTTTCACTTCGGGTCGGCGCCATATCTCCGGCATTCCGAACCCCGGCCCCTAAGGGGAAAAAAGACATAAGTGATTAGCGCTTGCTGCAATAAGACAATGAACATTATTATAAGGCTTGAACTTTTGAACTTGCTACAGAACTCTTACAGCGCCTTACCTGAATAGTCAAGCTTATATGAACTCCCATCAAACCTCAATCCAGTGAAGTAACTGGGTTTCAACGCACCCCTGCATCAGAAGCAGGATGGAGAACTCATCCTTCCAGACCCTAAGGTGAGACTTCACGGGGAATCGAGGAAGGGTATCGTGGAGGGCTGGAAGGGAGTGGGAGGCTTGAGAATTATTCCGTCAGTAGGTAATACTCCCTTTTCATGCACAGGGGAATATTCCTGCGAGCCAGTGAGTCCATCTTCAGAGTCCTGCGCTTCACCATAGAAGAAGCATCAGCACTCGAAGCCAGACCTGCGCCTCCGTGGGAATCAGGTGAGCGTGACAGAACGCGAAGCCTACCCATAATTTCCCACCCGGGCGCTATGGAGACTTCCGAGACAGATCAGCTGGCCCAGCTTTTGGGGGAATTACGGGCAGAAGTGCACTCAGCCCGCCAGGAGACTAACGCTCTCAAAAGAGAACTGATCCTATGTAAGGAAAGAACAGATGACCTGGCCAAAAGGTTATTGCAGGCCCAGGCAGGGCACACTCCTTTACCTAATTCCGGAGATACTTCCACATCAATGGGTTTGAATAACCCGGTACAAATCAATCTACCTGGACACATGCCTTTGGCCCCGCCTGAACATTTTGTGGGGGATCCCAAGAAATATGCCGTCTTTATGAACCAATGTCGTTTACACTTTCTATGCAGACCCGGGGCCTTCCCTAACGACCAGACCAAGGTAGCCTTTATACTATCTTACCTCAGTGGCAGTGCTGCCGATTGGTCTATTCCATTGGTAAATCAGGATGATCCTATTCTCCAGAATTTTCAGGGTTTCCAGGCCAGCATGGAAAGATTGTTTGCGCGACACTCTCAAGGACAGGCCCTTGATAACGAACTGCTATCCTTACGAGAAGGTAATCAGGATCTTCTGTCCTACTTTGCCACCTTTAATAGACTGGTTGTGTAAACTGGATGGCCAGAAAACAAAAGGATCACATTGTTTCATCGAGGCCTGCGCGGAGAGCTTAAGGATGTTCTAGCTCAGATAGTAGATCCACCCCAGGTCTGCGCAGACTACATAGACTTGGTGGTTCAACTTGATCACAGACTTCAAAATAGAAAAGCAGATCGGTTCAAGTACGAAACCCGAGTACCGATCAAAACCCACGCTAACTCCAAGAGTACCGACGTATCCGAACCTATGCAAATTGGCGGTGTTAAAGGACCATTAACACAGAAGGAACGAGCGAGAAGGCGGCAAATGCAACTTTGCCTGTATTGCGGGACTTCCGGTCACTTTCTTCGGAATTGTCCGGTTAAACCACCTAAGAAGGTGGTTGGAGCCACAGATAACGATTTATTGACACCTGATTCGGGAAACGACCTAGCCCGACAAGCGTAGGGGTCCGCTTGCCGAGCTTGAAAACAAACTCTTTGACCTCGCATTTTGTCATGCCAATGGTGCTAGTGGACCCAAAACAGCCTCAGCTGTTGCATGCTATAAAAGCATACATTGACAGTGGAGCTATTGGAAATTACATAGACCGTGAATTGGCTTCCAGGATTAAGCTCCCTCTCCGCCCGAAAGTAACCCAAGATGTCATCACTACAGTAGATGGAACCGAAATTGCCTCAGGGCCGTAACGCATTCCACTGTTGAAATGACACTGGTGGGTCAGGATGGACATCGGGAAGCAATCGTGTTTGATGTGATCAAGGCCCCACAATTTCAAGTAATTCTTGGAATTCCTTGGTTAGAAACACATAATCCGAGAATCGACTGGCGAGCAAAGAAGATAAGTTTTCCTGATTGTGAACCAACTTGTTACCCAAGAAATCCAGTTATGGGTCTAGCCTCAGCAACTTCCACCCCTGTACAGCTACCGTCTGAATACCAAGAATTCCAAGACGTTTTTCAGAAGGAACAGGCTAACACGTTACCTCCCCATCGGTCTTACGATTGCTAAATCGATCTGGTACCCAATGCTCAACTACCTTGTAGTAGGATTTATGCTCTTACGGAACCTGAGAACCTACATTTGCGTCAGTATTTAGATCAGTACCTAGCCAATGGTTTTATTCGCCCGTCCAAGTCTCCTGTCTCCTCAGCTCTGTTC
Organism: Ambystoma mexicanum; assembly: GCF_040938575.1. Lineage (NCBI taxonomy): Eukaryota > Metazoa > Chordata > Amphibia > Caudata > Ambystomatidae > Ambystoma > Ambystoma mexicanum. Next base: position 838,201,542 of record NC_090934.1, on the reverse strand, counting down.
TTCGTGCCGAAAAAAGAGGGCGACCTTAGAACATGTATAGATTATCGCGCCCTAAATCAAATAATGATTAAGAATCGTTATCCTCTGCCCCTGATCCCTGAGCTTATCGACCAGGTGAAAGACGCTTGTGTGTACACCAAGTTAGATCTCCGAGGAGCTTATCACCTGGTGCGTATAAAAGAAGGCGACGAGTGGAAGACTGCATTCCGCACCAAATTTGGGCTCTTCGAATATCAGGTGATGCCCTTCGGTTTGTGCAATGCACCTGCCGCCTTTCAGTACTTTATGAATGATGTTCTTCGGGAACTTATCGACGTCTGTGTCATTGTTTATATTGACGACATCCTGGTGTACTCCTCTTCAGAATCCGATCACAGAAAACATGTTAGGGCAGTTCTTGAGAAATTGCGCCAGCACAGGCTATTTGCAAAGCTCGAAAAATGCATTTTTCATACCACAGAAGTGGAGTTTCTCGGATTTATCCTGACACCTCAAGGAGTCCGAATGGACTCGCGAAAGGTGGACGCCATCCTCAAATGGCCATCTCCTAGCTCGGTGAAGGGAGTTCAGAGCATGCTCGGCTTCGCCAATTTCTATCGAAGATTCATCCCGGAATTTTCCCGAAAAACAAACGCTTTGAATGGACTCTTGAGGCCGAACAAGCCTTTCAGGACCTGAAAACCAAATTCACCTCTGCACCTATATTGAAGCACCCGCACCCAGATCTCCCTTACATTGAGGAAACCGACGCATCCAGTTCGGCCATGGGAGCTGTCCTGTCGCAAAGAGACCCAGAAACTAACCAACTACACCCTGTGGCCTTTTGGTCCAGGAAATTTTCTCCTCCTGAAATCAACTACGCAATTACCGACAAAGAGTTACTGGCTATTAAATCTGCTTTCAAGGCTTGGCGTCACTACCTTCTCGGGGCAAGACACACCATCACCGTAATTACGGACCACAGAAATTTACAGTATTTAAAGACGGCCAAGGCTCAATCTTCACGACAACTCCGATGGGCTCTATTCTTTGCAGAATTTGATTTTGTAATTACCTATCGCCCTGGCTGCAAGAATGGTAAAGCGGACGCCTTATCCCGGATTGGCATGGAAGAACCCAATTCGAGTTTAGAACCTGTGCCAATCATACCAGAACAAAGAATCTTAGGCCTAACTTCATTGCAAACTATTGAGGACATCCAAACGCAAGTAAAACAACTTCTAGACTCTTCAGCCTTACTGGAATGGAGTCAAAAGGGTCCTCATTACACCGTTAAGGATGACTTAACCTACTTCCAGGAGCGGTTGTTTCTGCCTAGTAAAGAATTGCAAGAACTTGTTATTGCCCATCATCATGAATCATTAATGGAAGGACACCCTGGTATCGCTAAAACGGAGGAAAAAAATCAAATGCCACTTCTGGTGGCCTTCTTGGAGAAAAGACAAAGTCTTTTGTTTTGTCTTGCGGAATTTGCGCCCAAAACAAGGGTCAAAAGAAAAGGCCAATCGGCCTACTTTAACCCTTGCATATTCCACCGGCACCATGGCACACCTTGTCAATGGACTTTATAACTGACCTGCCTCCTTGTGCTGGTTACAACACTATCCTTGTAATTGTGGATCTATTCTCCAAAATGGCCCACGTTATCCCTTTAAAAGGTTTGCCTTCAGCTTCCACCTTGGCCAAGGAGTTTCTGGAGAATATAGTTCGCATACATGGTTTCCCTTCCATATTAGTCTCGGATCGTGGAAGTCAATTTATCTCCCATTTTTGGAAGAAGTGTTGCCAACTAGCACAAATAGATGTGCGGCTATCCACCAGCCACCACCCCCAGACCGACGGACAAACCGAGAGAACCAATCAGACTCTCGAGCAATATCTTCGGTGCATGTTACACCAATCCGAGTTAAATTGGAAAGACATCCTTTGGATCGCAGAATATGCATACAACAATTCAGTGCATTCTGGAACCGGACAAACTCCTTTTTATACTTTGTATGGTCACCATCCTCGGACCTCTGATCTAGATCCACCTCTGACCCTGGAAATGCCCGCAGTAAATCATCTGCATTCCACAATAACCCAAGCCTTCAAAGAAGCTGCAACTCATTTACAGCAAGCCAAGAAAAAGTATAAAGAAAACGCTGATTTGCACCGAAGTAAAACTCCTCCTTACCAAGTAGAAGATCAGGTATGGCTAGCAACGAAACATTTACCCCTCAAGGGCCCGCGAACTTTCAATCCCAGATTCATAGGACCTTATCCCATCAAGGCTATAGTCAATCCCGTGGCCTTTAAACTGGATTTACCGTCTAACATGCGTATTCATCCAGTTTTTCATGCATCACTTTTGAAGCCAGTACAACCAGGGACCCGACTGTCCAAGCCTCCAGACCCAGTTCAAATTGAAGGGGAAATTAGAATTCGAAGTTAAAGACATTTTAGACTCCAAGGTGTTAAAGTCCAAACTCTTCTATCTTGTTGACTGGAAGAGATATGGACCTCAGGAGAGATCGTGGGAGCCTAGTAACCATGTGCACGCACCTCGATTAATACAAAGGTTCCACCGGAGATTTCCGAACAAGCCAAAACCCCCGGAGGGAACAACCTTGGGAGGGGCCTTGAGGGGGGTACTGTCATGATGCCTACCTCCAAGGAGCCAGGTCCGACCCAGCAACCCCAGAGGCAGGCATCATTTCCCCCAGGGAAGTGCCAGCGGGCCCAAGCTGGGGCCCTTTGGACACATTCCTGGCGCCTTAGGCACCAGGCTCATGTTGGACCCCTGTCCTGGCGCCTTAGGCGCCAGGCTCATAAAGCTAGACATGTGTTCAAGTGTTTTAAGGTGCACTTACCTGATGCAGACCATGCTGCTACATCCAGGCCCTCTTGAGGCCTGAATGGAACTACTTTACCTGTGGACCTACTTTCCCCTGGGTGTGGTCGGGGAAGGATACATACCTGATCGGTGGAAGGATACATAGCTGGAACTTCTACCAAAGCTATTTAAACCACGCCCGATCAGCAACTCACGCTTTGCGTTGTTCTGCTCCTCGCAGCTGGACGCTCACCATGTCAGCTCCTGCATCTGGACTTCAGCCACGCCTGTCAGCATCCTGGGTCACCTGCTAAGAGAGAATTGGAGAGAAGAAGACCTTACCTGCTAAAGCTGCATCACAGAGACTTCACACCGACGATCCTGAAAGGGAAGACATCATTTTAAAAGCATTTCGCTTCGATCGCTGCAGCACTGCATTTCACTCACCTTTCCTGGGCACCTCCATCTTCAGCAGCGATCATCCGGATCCGCAGCCGCTTCCCAGAGCCTAGAGAGAAAAAGACAAGAACACAAGGTGAGAGAAGGAAGGGAATAGGAAAAGCTCAGTTTCCTTCTAAGACTTACCTTTTGGGTCATTCCCATTTCATTTCGGGTCCTGCCGCTTCCTGGCATTCCGGACCCCGGCCCCTATGGGGAAAAAAGACAAAGACATTGAATGAGCGAATGCAAAGACATTACCCGAACGCTCATCCAGAACTTACCTGTCATTTACTGGAACTGCACGTTTCACTTCGGGTCGGCGCCATATCTCCGGCATTCCGAACCCCGGCCCCTAAGGGGAAAAAAGACATAAGCGATTAGCGCTTGCTGCAATAAGACAATGAACATTATTATAAGGCTTGAACTTTTGAACTTGCTACAAAACTTTTACAGCGCCTTACCTGAATAGTCAAGCTTATTTGAACTCCCATCAAACCTCAATCCAGTGAAGTAACTGGGTTTCAACGCGCCCCTGCATCAGAAGCAGGATGGAGAACTCATCCTTCCAGACCCTAAGGTGAGACTTCACGGGGAATCGAGGAAGGGTATCGTGGAGGGCTGGAAGGGAGTGGGAGGCTTGAGCATTATTCCGTCAGTAGGTAATACTCCCTTTTCATGCACAGGGGAATATTCCTGTGAGCCAGTGAGTCCATCTTCAAAGTCCTGCGCTTCACCATAGAAGAAGCATCAGCACTCGAAGCCAGACCTGCGCTTCCGTGGGAATCAGGTGAGCGTGACAGGTACAAGCCATTCTGGATGTTAAAATGGTCAGGGGCAAGCAGTTGTTTCTAGTGGACTGGAAAGGTTATGGTCCGGAAGACAGGACCTGGGAACCGGCTTCCAATATCCATGCACCTGATCTCATGTCACGATTCTTGGCCTCTCGTGGGGGTAATGCTTCATCGGGGAAGGATGCTGTCAGGATTCGTAATTCAGGGAGGCATACTGGCAGTCTTTCCCTTCCTACTCGCTTACCTTCCTCGCCTGGTTTTCCTCCGCTTTTGTCACGGAGACGCTGGTTCAGGACACAGAAGTTTGCTCAGCCAGTTCGTTCTGTGTCATTTAAGCAGAGCTGGGCTTTACCATGGAAACGCAGTCACTCTGCGTACTTGAGGTCACGTGTCTTTGCACGTTGTTAGACACTCACGTGACTTTTTGGTTTTCGTTCTTATGCCCCGCCTCCCCGCTACTCGCTGCTTCTGAAATTGTTATTTCTCTTGCCGCTACGGACCTTGCTTTGCTTCTGTTGGATTAGTGTTTGACCCGGATCGTCTACTGGACTCCTGCTGGTTTTCCCTTGTTTTGTGCCTCTGGTTGGTTTGCCTCGACCCTCGGAACCGCTCATTGGAACTGTCACGGATCACGGATGTCTGCTTGATTTTTGCCAGCTTGGTTTTCGATTCTTGGAACTATTCACGAATGTTCTCTTGTCTTCCACATTCGGCTTGCGCTGCTATTTACGTCCTCCACTCTGCTGCTACTGGAACTTTCTACAGACCTGTGGATACAGACTTCTTCATTATCCTTTTGGAACTGGAGACTCTCTAGTGTACTAGGCGTCCGCGTGCCGTCGGTTTCAGGTGGACATTGTTTGCTTACTGGATTCTTGGTTTAGGCGTCCTCGTGCCGGCGGTGAGTAGGTGGATCAACGCTCCTGCTTGCGGATCGCTCCTGCTCTTCATTTCATCTTCTGGATATTGAACTTCCTTGGAAACTCTCAACTGGTAAGACTGTTCCTATATTTCTAATTCAAGTTTTGGTCCTTGTTTTGGTTCCGGTGAATTACTGGTTATTTTTGTTCTCTTAGAATTCTGACGCCAATCATACTATTCTGAATTTGCCATTCAGTCAACTACAGTCAATTTTCAGGTACTAAGAGTTTGGGTGGTCTGTTCATTGCTATTCAGGTTGTCTTCTGTCACTAATGTACGGTTCCTTTGCAGGTTGACCGGTTCCTGTGACGTCCCCTCATCTTTAGGTCAATTGACCGTTCAGAGAGTTTCTTCTACCTCTCTGTTGGGTACATTGACAAAAAGAACTTGTCCACTACACGACGAGTTCAAAATCAAGTCAGGATTCTGGTTACTTTGTCAAGGAAAATACCCTGACTTAACAGGTGATTTGTGTTGATGAAATGACTGTTTCGGCCAATGAAGAGTGATATGTCCAAATGTCACTCTCAAGTACAGTAGACAAGTAGAGATTGCTAGCTGGATCCAGTATTTGTGTGTCTGCTCAAGTAGAAGTGTGGCATGTCAGTTTCTCTTTACTGGCTAGATGTGTGCCTCAAAAGTCAATTAGGGTCCCTACAGCAGAGGTTTAGCATGCCCTACATATAAAGTGATTCAAGTTATTTGATCCAAGAAGAAGTAAGTACAGTTGGAAAGCAGAGAAATTGAAGCAGTATGGGATATCCCTCCAGGGACCCCATGCAGATTTGCATCAAAGCCGTTTCTTTGATGCAGGCATCATTGCGGCATTCATGTATATCTTCAGAAAACGTTTCACTTTTTCCCAACATAAAAATCAGAAAGGTGTGTGAGTCCAAAATAAGCAAATCACATGGCGTCCCCAGACCCTCATGGAAACTCGCCCTGACCACCACACAGAAACGACTCTCCTCGTTTCCCTTTTTCAACCCACTGAGACTGACTCAAGACCAGAAGGCAGCTTCCAAAAGGTAAAATTCTGCAGCTACGTATCCAGAAGAATAAATACACCATGGAGTCACTGAATTGCTGAATGTATTTCTTCATCTGGGAGGTGTCCTCCACACACAAGAACATGCAATGAAAATCCCCTTCCAGAGGAAATCCACTACAACCCCCAAGAAACATTCCTACAGGATTTATCTGAATGCACTGGCTACTCTCAAATTTGCTCTTGTGAAGCTATTATATTCAATTCATCTAATGTGTAATCCATACTCTCCACAGGGTTTGTTGTTATAATGCCTTCACGTACTGTCATGATATAATGGTTCACATTATACTTCCACCTGCCCAGCAAATGTTTCCTAGAATTCCTCATCTGCCTTTTGGATAACCAGAATAGTTTCCGGAACAGTACCGGCAACAGTGCGCGGTACAAAACCCATTAACAATAACATAACCACCACTCATATTTTCTCTTTGTTTCTGATCTTAAGTCTGCCAGTCGTGCACTCGACAAGTGATGAGCACTGGTCCTCAAAGGTTTTGCTCACTGGTGGAGTATTGTGTGGTTCCTTATGTTGAAACACCCCAACGCTTTGGAGAGGCAAGTGGTAGCTTAACCCAGCCGAACGTGTCATCAGTGGCTCACGGTGTGGGTCTGGTGGACCTTGTGATTCCCTGGGAATGGGAACACTCGCCATGGACGACTACCCTTCACTGTATCCCCCAGATGGGAGCTCCACCAAAGGAGGTAGGATGCAGTCTTTGAAACTCTGCGCAGCAATGACTGAAAGGACCACCTTCAAAGACAAAAGTTAGTCCTTTAAACTGGTGTCTAAGGGATCAGATATTAAAGGATATATCCCCACCGGAGAGCAAGGCATTGCCAGAGTACTCAAGGGTATCTGGGGCTCCAGGAAGGCTATGCTTAAAAAGATTTAAAAGTGAAAGAGGCCATCTCTTCTATTCGAAGCATTACAGGCATGATTTACGAACCATGGGAAAGGCCTGTGCAAATGGGCGCATGAATTAATTAAATAGATTTAAAAAAGATGAGGACCTCTGAAGTGGCATGGTTGAATCCCACAGTAGGGCTAAGTAAGCTGTGACAATCCTAAATTCGTAACTCGGACACAGCGAGAACACCAAGAGGGCAGTCACTGCAGTACTCCCAGGGTATTGGTACATGGGACTTCATTGCAAGATAAGTTACAGGTGGTATTCAACTCTCTACAGCAGCCTGGAGATATCCCTACCCAGTTCCAAATCAAAAGGCATTTCGTCTTTCAGTGTGAGCCAACCCGACAGCAACGAACATGGCGGAGGCACTGTGGTCTGGTACTGCAAGAAGCAAATACTAAAGAGCAGCTCTGACTGGCCACACAACATAAAGAACAGGTCAATGGAGGTAGAAGGCCTCTATTATTTCCAGATTTGAGGTCTGAGGTCCTTTGGTCAGGAGAAAGAAGCTAATGGGGGTCAGACATACATTTCTATTTCTAGGTCAGACTTCATCTATTGGTTGCACTCCTGCTTGAGGTTTCCTTTTGCGGTGCAAGATAATCTTTCTATAATGTAGATGCCTTCCAGAGAGTGTTTGAAAAAACCTGCATGCTTTTAATCGCACCACTGTAGAGTAAAAACAAGGGAACGATTGAAGCGAGTGGTTCCTGAATGTGTTGTCTGTAAGCCTGTTTTCATTGACTGCGAGGCCACAGTAATGGGGGATTCTCGCAAGGATAGGTCAGGGGCAACGTGCGCGGGGCAACACAGGTTCGAGCCCCGGGTCCGCTCTTAGAAACCTCTCGGTATTAAGCGCGTTATAAATGACCATCATAACCATTGCTTCGTGATAGTAAGATGCAGCTGTGTCTCTTTATGCACAGAGAGCAAAGGGGTCCCCATCAAGGTTGCCCTTGCTAATTTAGGGTGACATCCCATGTCGTTCAATATTTGCCAAACGTGTGAGAGCCCCTCTACTGTGAAGGGACAAGGTTAAACAACGCTATTACTACAATATATCGCCAACCATCACTGCAAATCCGAAAATGTTGCATTTCTAAAGCCCTATTTCACTGCATGTCTATGTGGGGGGATGGGTTAAGTTGATAATAAATGTCAGGGATATGGGAGGCTGCCCCCCCATGAATTGGGATAAAAGAAAAAGAAATGTGGTATTTTCTGATTCGCAGTGGGTTTTCCCCATATGTTCATATAGCTCCTAAATAACCAGCTCTATGGGATGTACCCACTCATATTAACGTATAGCCAAACAAATAGTATAATTTCTTTTTAAAAATAAGCCTCCAAAAGTTGTGATCTTAAAGGTGAAATACCTCTAGGCCTGTGCACATTTTCTGTTCAAATCTTTCAGGTTCAGATATGTCTCTTCCCCGGGTGATTCTAGTTCAGATATGTCTTTCCTCTGGGTGAATCTTCTCCCTGAGTGATTGTAGTTCAGATATGTCTCTTCCCCAGGTGATTGTAGCTCAGATATGTCTCTTCCCCAGGTGATTGTAGCTCAGATATGTCTCTTCTCCGGGTGAATCTCTTCCCCGGGTGGTTGTAGTTCAGATATGTCTCTTCCCCGGGTGATTCTAGTTCAGATATGTCTCTTCTCTGGGTGAATCTCTTCCCCGGGTGATTGTAGTTCAGATATGTCTCTTCCCCAGGTGATTCTATTTCGGATATGTCTCTTCCCAGGGAGATTCTAGTTCAGATATGTCTCTTCTCTGGGTGATTGTAGTTTTGATATGTCTCTTCCCCGGGTGGTTGTAGTTCAGATATGTCTCTTCCTCAGGTGATTCTATTTCAGATATGTCTCTTCCCCGGGTGATTCTAGTTCAGATATGTCTCTTCTCCGGGTGAATCTCTTCTCCGGGTGATTGTAGTTTTGATATGTCTCTTCCCCGGGTGGTTGTAGTTCAGATATGTCTCTTCCCCAGGTGATTGTAGTTCAGATATGTCTCTTCCCCAGGTGATTCTATTTCAGATATGTCTCTTCCCCGGGTGATTCTAGTTCAGATATGTCTCTTCTCCGGGTGAATCTCTTCTCCGGGTGATTGTAGTTTTGATATGTCTCTTCCCCGGGTGGTTGTAGTTCAGATATGTCTCTTCCCCAGGTGATTCTATTTCATATATGTCTCTTCCCAGGGTGATTCTAGTTCAGATATGTCTCTTCCCCAGGTGATTGTCGTTCTACTAGCATAATAACAGCCACGGAAGAACTCCTATGTGGGGTCTTGAAAGCTCCCAATTATGGCATAATCCTTGCAAAATGTCATGATGTTGTTTTGCTTTTTTTGGAAAGAAAAGCAACATACTTATGGGCCAGATTCTAATAGCCTACAGGGTTAAGAACAGCCAGTGAACACGCCAATTGGTCTGCTTTTGTAAATACAGAGGGTGAGATTTTTCTTGTAACGCCCATCTGGACAAACACGTCTTACACTCTGTCTCTCTCTCTCTCTGCCAGACAAATTGGCTTTGCAAATGTTTTTTTAGGTATGCAACAATAAACGAACAAAATAAATTGTATTTCTTGCAATGGCCTCGTATTTAAAAGTTAGAGGATCGAACCCCAGACTGTGCGTGCAGAGCACACGTGATCCCCGCTGCCCTATGGAAAAGGCTGCTCAGCCAGGCTGCTGTCTGTACCTATAATATCGTAATGCCGCCTCATCCATTGACTCCTCAGGTGTTATGCGCAGACAAACATTATGATGAACGCATTGCCAGGTTATCTAAAAGGCACAGTACCATGTGCCTTGACGCACCCCGTCCCCCAGGCCAGGGGCTGTCTGTGCTGTAGTGGGAACAGAATGCAGTTCTGGGAAAAAAAGCCAGACGCGCCGCATTTTGCAGTGAGTGAGCAAACGTATCAGCAATCATGACGCTCTCCAATAGAGCTTTGGGCGTTCTCCCCCAAGAAAATATTGGTCAAAATGGCGCTAAAATTAGTCCGTATTTTACAACACACATTTCTGACTGCATTGAGTGAACGGGAAGTAACAACATATACCGATACTGCTGGGTCTCCCATAGCACCTGCCAGGTACCATTCATTATGGGGGTCAATTTGCACAGACTGGTGCGCGAAATGAAGCATTAAAGCAAGGCGTAATGCCTTTACACTTTTATTTTGCGGGCCATTTCATTTTTATGCCCTTCGAAGGCATTGGCGTGCAGCAAAGTGGAGTTTGCATGTCTGCTTTGCTTTCCTCCTCCTTCTTGGAAGAGCACCTGGTTTTTCAGTTCTCTGAACGTTTGCTGATTATTATTTGCCAATGGCATGTTCGCAGAATTTATTTTGGCCGATTTTGCTGCTTTTTTTTAACCACAAACAGCGCGGGAAGCCGCCTTCGAAAGCCCCCCGCCCACGGTCCTCCCCTTTCCACCACCAGACCATCTACTATATACCTTACCCGAATCTACCATCTACCTGTTTGTGGTAAAAAAAAAAAAAGCAAAAAAGAAAAGCATAAAAATGCGTCGAAAACGAATTTGGTGATGTTGCCATTCGGCAAAGGTGATGTATACAGCATAAAACCAATGGATTTCTATGAAATGTGCCGTGCATTTACACAGGAATGCATTATGATATGCCGACTGCAAAGCAGACTTTGCAGGGGATGCTTTGTTTGCCACAAAGCGATGAGTAAAATTCAAGGCCATTTAGCCTTGCATTACTCTTCACAATTACACTCCGCTTGGTGCCTGTTGGAAATTGCATGCAGATCACCCAACATCACCTAGCGACAAACGCTGTCAGGCAGCGGCATGCAATTTGCATTTTATTGAAAATTAACCCCTATGTGCCTACAAGAAAATGTTGGGCCTGCTCCAAAACTCTGGCCACACAACAGGTAACTATTTCTGCCCCCTGGGAAGCAGTACGAGTCAGTGGGCCTCATCACAAGTCTGGCAGTAACGATGCTGGTAAAACCTTGCAGGTCACTGCCAGACTATTGAATTTTACCGGCTCCTGGCTTGCCGGAAACAGGAAACAGCGGGGAATTACAGCCCGAGAAGTCAGGCACAGGTACATGTAAATCCCATGGGGACCACGGAAGCAACTGCACCGTTAATAACAGTGCCAGTGCTTACATGAAACTCTGCGGGTTGGTTCCCCATTCCGCCCGCCAGGTCTGACCCTGGCAGGTGGGACGGCACCCGCCCTCAGAGTCATACTATGCCGGTCCGGCAACAACGGTGCCGGTAGGCTTACCGGCATTATTGTTACCGGACCGTGATAGTGAGAATGAGGACCAGTGTGCCTCACTGAAGAAAATAGCCATTGAAAATCCAATGGCAGAAGACATAACACTAGTTTCAATATTACCCTGTCCCTGTGCCAAGTAATAGCCCTTTACATTTTATGTGCCATAAAAATGTATTAGATGTTAATGTGTGCCAGTGTGCCACCATTTCATGCCAGTGCACTCTAAAATAGCTCTGAGCATGGGTGACGTATTGCAGTGGGCTGCCAATCGTTTCAAGGTTCTGCTCAAATATTCTAGGGTGCTGCAAAAACAAGATGCCCAACATCCAGGCTTGCGCGTGCTGCTGGTCAGATATGATGCTCTGTGTGCCAGCCTTCAAAGCTATTCATGACCTTGCCCACCTCCTCACGACTTCTGCTATCTCCCCCTAGTCCCCTGCTTGTCATCCTGTACACTAATCAATCTTTTTTTTAACATTTCTTTTATTGTTGTCAGTTAAACAACACATTTAACACATTTCAATTAAATCAATCAATCAATCAAGGCTAATGTACAACATCTCTGTCCCCGGAGCCCCTTCAGCAGCACCCCATTTCTGCTCCTTCTCCTGACTCACCCTCAACCCTTCCCCATAATTAAAACCCCTACCAACATCCACGCTTTTATGTCAGCAGGTAAATCCGATCTCTTCCTCCTTGGGAATGCCGCCTAACCACCCCACCCCATTCCACACCCCATGTTCCCCCGCCTTGTCTAGCCACGTTTCTCCTACTCTCTGCACATTCTCCTTGTGCCCATATGTCCTGACTCACCCCTCTTACCAACAGGATCATGGCTCATATTAATTCTCATTGCTGAAGCACCCGAGGAAGGCCTCCTCTGCTTTACTGTGTAATTGTGTCTGTGTGGTTCTGGTCGAAACGTCATGTACCCAATAACCAAATACAAAACGATAGCCCACAGCACGTAAACAACCACCCTCATTGCCAGCATTAGTCCTCACAGAATGTAAAGGGTGTGATCATTTCCAAGAAAACAGTTAGTGGAGCCGGCAATAGAGCGCAATTGCCAGTGGCAGCACGTGACCTCTATCTGCAGCCCCTCAATGTTGAAGGGTGTGAAGGAGATTCCCGCCTCCCTCCAACGCTCACACACATCATTCCCGACGCCTTCATTTCTCCCGCTACCACCATCACTCCTGCTCTCAGCTTACTTCTTGCAGGCCCGTATGCCCGCTTCCTCAGCCCAGCTCTACCCCCATCCCTGCTGCATCCTGCCTAGCTTTTCCACACCTTGCAGTCTCTCCCTACTACCTTTCTGCCTTACCATCCCCTGCAACTTTTGCTCTCCCTCTGTTGCCTAATGTGGGCTGCCCTCTTTTCCTCTTCTGTCTCCTGCTTCCTCCCTTTCTCCGGCTACACCCATGTATCTCCTTGTTGCCCAAGAATTCCAACTTCTCTCTCTCATGTAGCCCATCCAAGCATTGCAGCAACCTGAATCTCCTGTGCAGCACCTAGCCCCTCCCACCCCACAATGGCCCTCCCATTTCCTGCTTTCCTCCAATTAACCAGAAGTGGCTAAAATGTGTGTGTCATTTATGGTGGTGGAATCTTCCTTCCCAGGTCATTGATTAACCCACACATGCCCTCACTCCTTGAAGCCTACCAGAATATCTCTGTTTCCCATATGGCCAGCCCCCCATTGATTAGGGGGCTCTGATAGTTTTCCTCCTGTACCTCTTATTCATTGTGATATAGTTGCCAGCATGACCCCTTCCAATCTGTAAGCGCTTAACTAGTCCGGTTTTTTCTTTGCCTTTTGGGACTTGTAGTACGAGTTTTAGAATGGGAAAAGTGGAACTACAATTCCCAGAGTGGGATCCATGTGATCACTACAACCCCCTTCACACCACATACATATGCAGGGGGAGACCCAAACGCGCTCCATACTACTATTATATCCCATACCCCCCACATATATATGTGGTGTAAGGAGGGTTGAAAATAAAAAAAGTCAGCATTTTGAGAGTCGGAATTCTGAGGACGACATTTTGGGCCATTACCCCAGAAAGCAAAGACAAAACCCGGACTTGATAATCACCTACAGATTGGAATGGGTCATGTTGGCAACTACAATGACTCATTCATTGTGAAGCAGAAACTGTGTAGATTGAAATGCTGCTACATCAATGCAAACCAATAAGTGGTCGTAAATGGTTACACTTGTCAAACAGAGTCAATGGGCCTCATTACGACCCTGGCGGTAGCCGTGCCCTTATTAAGGACACGGCTGGCGCCGGTGATGCTTTTTTACCGGGGCCCAGAAAAGGGCAATAACCGGGTCATACCGAAGTTGGCGGACCCGTAATTGCCCTTTTCTGGGCTCTGGTAAAAATTAATCCCCATAGGGCTCAATTGGAATGGGGAGGATGCTAGCAACGGGCCTGTTAATGATGGGCCCGTTGTTATCATCCTGGTCTGCTAGCGGGTCCCGCTAAGGATGCCTGGTCCGACCAGGCGTTCCTTAGCGGGACCTGCTGCAGAGCTCGTAATAGGCCGGCCCGGAATGAACGGTGCCAGTCCCTTACCGGCACCGTTCATTCCGTGGCCGCCTGGGTCCTAATGAGGCCCAATGTAGCATCTGAGACATTCTAGAGAAACCATAAGAATGTACGCTTAGCTTGCAGAATGCCAATAGATCTACTGGCTGAGGGACGGATTCTTGCCAGCACCCAATGAAGCAGAATGCACACAAAGCCACTGTGGAACTGGTGAACTTGTAGCAAGGCCTTCTTCTATGGGTCGTCACTTGCCTTTGCTGGTTGGTGAATGTTCTGTGGTTTTTGTCTCCCTGCCGGTTGACCGCTGCTCATTCATGTGGGAGCATGTGCTTAAGACTGGAAGGCTGCATGTACCTGCATATTGGTATGGCGTAATGGCGGCTTACTACAACAGAAGAAGGAAGTGCTCAGAAGAACAAGGCGCCGCATGTGAGCACTGAATGCCTCCACGTGCTCACCCAGAGCAGAGCCAGAGCTGTGAGTGCCATTCGCCAGCCATTACACCGACATAGGCACTTATGTATGTTTGTGCCTGCCTGTCCGCTGACCTAGTTACTGGCCCCTGGTTCCACGGCTGCTTTGTTGCTGCCTGCACCCCACCCCAAGCCACCCACCAGTCTGAGCCAGTGCTGGCAGCATGGGTGTTGCTAGGACTGCAAAAGATCTGAGGCTACGCTAATGTCGAGACTGTCACGACTCTGGGCTAGTCAGCCTTTTGGTTGTAGCCCCTGAGCTTCTATCCTGGGCTACAACCAAAAGACACGGGGCCACCCACCCCCCACACCCCCAGCAGCACCTCTGGATGGCAGCTATTACAGTATCAGAAAAGCAGCAATGTCATGCAGGCTGACTGGAGCTTTGTGCAGACAGGGCCAGCAGGAGTATTTTTATTTGTATCGGCATTTATTTGAAAACAGGATGTCATTTTGAACAGAAATGACTTGCAAAGTTAGCAATAACAGAGAGCACAGGCAGTCCTAGGGCAAGGTGCATTTATGTAAGAGCATTTTCGTATTAAAGACACTTCCAGTGTGGTGAAGACATAAGAATAGGAACGAAAACCAGGGACAGTGACAGGTGGACATTACACCATTTTTAACATTGGAAGCCTGCTGCCAGTATTTACTTATTTACAAATTACATAGAGTAGTACATAGGGCCGAATGTAGGAGAAATAGATTTGGTGGTTAGTTTGGAAAGGAGGTTGGAGAGGGCTTTGGGTGCTCCTTCCATTGATAGAAGATCGTTTTAGAGGGTTCCACTGGTGAGATGGCTTTATTGGCCAGGGGTAGAGCACTCTAGTCAAGTGAGGCAAGGAGGGAAAAGAGTAAAAGCCGAAGGCACATGGGGGCGGGTGACTGTTGTGAAGAGGTGGGGAGTTAAGAGTATGAGAGGGAGAGTGCAGTGAGATGCCTTCAGGTGGAAGTTGGAGGGAAGACAATGGATGGATTTATAGATGAGTAGCAGGAATCACAACAGAGTGATTCCGCATGGATAGCTATCCCTCATGGTGGCAGTAACTAGAGGTGGGGGGTCGGGGGGCGGTGCTCTGGTAGGTTGAAAAGGGTGTGTATCAAAGTTGAGGAATTTGTTGAGGAGACCAAAAGAGTAGAGGCGTAGACGAAGAAAAGACTGGCACAGCAGTGAAGGTTACTGAGCAGGAAATGAATTTTAGTTGAGTGGTGTGCGGTTTGGGCTGTTTGGTCAACTGTTTAGGCAGTTGAATCTGGCTGCTGTGGCAGGGCTGCTGTCAGAGAGAATCCCAAGTTTGCAAGCCATATGTGAGGGGAGCCACGGCGGAAAGAGATGGGAAAGGGGAAATCGGGGTTGGCACTGAAGACAGGGAGAAAGATGCCTTCCTTCTTTGAAGAGTTTAGCATGAGGCAGTACAGAGCTATCCAGCGGCAGATGGCAGTCAGAAAGTTTGTTATGAGTTCAGAGATTGCAGGAGTGACAGAGGGGGACGACAAGAATAACTGAGTATCGTCATCGAAGAAGTGATTGTTAAAGACAAGGAAGGTATGAGTTTGTAAAAATAAGAGGTATGTAGGATGAAGAGAAGTGGGCCCAGAACTGATCTTGCGGGGACTCCCATCGGAAAGGGCTGTTTTGGAGGAGGTTCTGGAAACCCATGAGGTGGAAAAGGAGCTGTCAGACAGATAGGAGGGTACCCAGTCAGATACAGTGCCTTTAGAATCAAAGAAGAAAATAGGTTAAAGGAGGGATGGGTGATACACAGTGTAGAAGGGAGCTGAAAAGTCTAGAAGAATGAGAATGGAGGAGAGGTGAGAGCAGTGGGCAGTGGTAAGCAAATTGGTGATATGGATGAGCACAGTTTCAGTGGAGTGTTTGGAAGTGGCAGCTGGTGAATCTTTTTAATTGGAGGGGTGTAAATATTTGGCACAAATATGTGAGAGAGACCGAGCATAGGGAAGGAGCCCGAACCAACCAAGAGAGGTTAGGTGGGGTTCTCATCCCGAGAAATGTTTTGGAATAATGGGTTAAAATGGCATATCATGCAGCTCATTTTCTGTGGAAAAGTGGGCAAAAAAACAGATAGTTTGCAATTAGATTTGTTGGGTAACCGGTGAAAAAGTCTACCAGATGCATGTCACCAACAGTGCACAGGAGCATTGCCCCATGCATTTTCATGATGCCTTTCCCCACAATATATGCCAGTATAAAAAGTATTTTCACGCTGCCTGTGCCTCAATATTTTCGTGCTAGCTGCACTAATATATGCCAGTTGTCACCAATGGCACAGAAATAATCCGAGCCTTTCAGATGAAAATGATGGGCTGTTCTTTGTAGTAATGATGAGAGACAGGCAATTTGTTTGATTAGAGGCATAGGCTGAAACGGGGGTTTGGGAAATAATTCCTGGGCCATCCCTCTCTCTCTCTCGCCTCCCCTGGGAAGTCCACTCTAGTCCAGGCATTAATAAACCCTGGTTAGTGTTATTGACTGGTAACTCCTATTGTCTATGATCCTCTTCTTTCCCTGCTGATGTTCGCCCTAAGTGCAGGCTATCTTACTTCCCTCTGGGACTTCCTAACTTTCCCTATTCAAACCAGGGAAAGTTAGGGATTGTGCCTTGCAGTTATCTGGTAACATTACATGGTTCCAACCATGTCCATGGTTACTTTGCCCTTCTACTCTGCCTGCCTCCTCTTCTCGACTGACTCTTCCCCACCAACCTTCTGTCCCTCTGATGTTTCACTTTGGTTTCCTCCTGCCTCCATCCTTTGATGTTAACAATTCTCCTCCCCTTCTACGAATTCCACTCCTCCTCCCCTACTCCTACTCCTCCCACACTACTCCTCCTCCCACATGGCTACTACCCCCACACTATCACTTCTCCTTTCCCCACACTAATATGAGTACTCCCCACCACACTATTACTACCTCTCCCACAGTACTCCTGCTCCTACACTACTACTACTTTCCTCCCACTACTACCACTATTCTCCTCCTTCATCTCCACTGCACAAACAACCTCCTTCCTCCCAGTATAATTCGATTCACATTCACTTGTTACACTAACTTTTATCCACCTGCCACGCACACATGCACACTCACACTGAGGTACACTTGCACTCACTAAGCCCATACATCACCTTTTTCCAATAAACACCTCCACACTCTGCCACTCCTTCCATCCTCCTGCTGGTGTCTTTGTCAAATTCTGATTTCACTGGAAAACTCACACTTCCTGTTTCCTGTTCCCTGCTTGCATTTCCCTCCCTCTGCCCTGATTGGCCAACTTTCCCCAGCCACTCCTGACCTATCTTCCCCTCCTGGGAGCTGCATGTGCAAGGGGAAGTCTTTACACGGGGGCTAATCCCTGCCCTGAAGGAGTTACATTAGAAAAGGCATTAACTAAGGGCATAAGTCCTGCCCATTTTCTCCACACGGATCCACCAGGTTTCGACCATGGCAGGTCTAGGAGCTCAGTATCCCAGTCTCTGTTGGGATTTGCATGGCAGCCGTTCTCCCAGAAACTGGAGAGGTATGGCCCCTCTCTCATGTCCCTAGTGGTCTAGGATTGAACACAAGTTTCTGGTGCAGCACCAGCCTGGCTGCGGAAGTGAGCCGCTCTATCGTGGACATGGGGCATTGATTGGGGCTCTGTGCTCTGCTGCTTGACTGCTTCACTGGCTCTAAAAAAGATAAGAACTGGTGGGCGTCTTGTGGTAGAGGCATGGTGTGGCACAATAGTCAGCATCTAAGCATCTTGGCACATGGGTAGGGAAAGGGAAGTGGGGTTCTCTCTGCTGCCATGTCCGCCCTAAGAGCCTAGACTGGCTCTGGATTGTGGCAGGCCTCCCCTTTCCTCTATGGACAAGGGCAGATTAATGTCCTTGTCATAATATGTTACCATACAAAACGATACTCATTTTTAATTTGTGCACAATGCTAGTAGCAATACCATAAGAAAAAATATCCAAGCGGGCTCTGCAAATATATGCCAGTACCCACCAGTAAGAACATCCTCCTGTTGGTGTTGCCATTAAAAATGCCATGCCACAATAAGAAAACATGTCCAAACTGACTGCACAAATGTAGGCCAGTCTAGACACGTAATAAGACTTATCATGTTTGCCTTAGCATAGATACCCAGTTCAAAAATCCCATACCACTGTAAGATATTATAGCTAGAGTGTCTGCACAAAAATGCCAGTCTAGTCACGTAATAATGCTTATCCTGCTTGCTTTGTCATATGGGCCCAGTACAAAATGTCAAACCACAGTAAGAAATGGCTTAACTGACTGTACCAAAAGGCCAGTCGAGCCACGTAACATCTCTTAACATTATTGCTTTATCATAGATGCCCAGTAAAGAATATCATGCCACAGACAGAAATGTCTAGACTGTCTGCAACAAAATGTCAGTCTATCCATGTAATAAGAAAAATTATGGGGTTGTGGGATCGATCTGTATAGGTGCACTAGTCACCACTCTAGAACTATACATACAATAATCAAAATATTAGAAAGGTCACTTGGCAGCAGGAAAAAACAATTCCCTCAAGCTTCCCACAGAGCTTGTATATAGAAATGCACAAATAAGATATTTCCGATGATGGGGGAGATACATGGTGGAGGATGACGATGGGAAGGGGGATAAAGAAGCATGTAGGGTAGTGATTATTTAAGGAATTAGACAGTTCAGAATTGCATTTGATAAAGACGTGTTCAGTGGAGTGATCAGGTGGAGGAAAGCGAGCTTGGTGCGAGATGTTGACTTGGTCAAGGTAGGGGAAAATGAAGTTGGACTTAAATTTGCTCTTGGTGATAGATGAGGGAGGAAGATGGGAGAGTGAGGGAGGAATAAAGAGGTTTAAGTGAATGTTAGAGTGGCCAGAGAGGAAGGGGTCATTCATGGGAGCAGACGAGACTACTAGAAGGTAGGAATATGAGGTTAAGAAGAGTTGTACTTCGATGTGGGTTGAAAGGTTATGTAGGTTGACTAGTGAGCTATCAGAGAGAGTGGAGTGAAGTTGGAGATGTTGGATCTTAGACATATTGGAGAGGTTGTGGTCACCCTTTGTGATGCAGGAATGTCAGCTGGGAGTGCGTCAAGCAAAAGGGCATGATCAAAGAAGAAGAGGTTGAGTGTGCCAATGAATGGTAGATTACTAGATAATTAGAGGGAAGGGAGGGAAGTTTGATCAAGATTTGCTCAATAGAGGTGTCAGAGTTTACACCCCACACAAATTGTGGCAGCTACATGATAGAACTACGAGTCCCAGCAATGCCTCTGGTCCAAAATATGAGTGATGTTGTGCATCTTCAACTGCTCCAATGCGTTGCCACTGCATCATGAAAAAAAACAGGGCCCTTCAACAGATCTTGCTCCACAACAAGGTCAGAGGATACACAGTGTTTCCTGTCATTTCTAAATGTACGTACTTACTGTTCCTGTGCATGAACTGTCCTGTCCCATGGAAGTGTCTGCCTCTGGTGACTGTGTACTATTCCTTGGATTGCTGCTACTCCTGTATACGACCCGGCCTGTGCCTTAATTGCCCCTCGGATAGGTCTGCCGCTGGTGACTATATGCCATTTCCTGAACTTCTGTTGCTCCTGTATATAACACAGCCTGTCCCTTTTATATGTTTCTCTCTAGTGCCTGTGCATTGCTGTTTGGACCACTCTGAAACTGGACTTGTCTAGTCAGGACCTTGGACCCAGAACCTGTTAACTCTTAACCCATCTGACTGTTGTCTCGCTGCCTCCTTGTACTGGTGGGTGCTCCTTCGATCCCTCATCCTTAGAACTGGCCTCCCGAGGACAAACAGTCTCCCTGACCCATCCTCAGAAGACCTAGTGGAGCCCTACCAGGTAGGTGCCCTTGTGCCGAACTGTGGGAGGTATCCTTTCTGGTTGGGAACATAGGAGGCGGGAGACACAGGGGTGCATGGGGGTTGTTGGTCCCTTGGATCTTCCCTGGCCCTGATGGATTGTGGAGCCTCTCTATGCCCACCTGGCCAGCATGAAGGCAGCAGCTTCAGATCAAATATCCACCCTTTTCCAAGCCATATTCACCTTATGCACAGAGATTGTGGTGGCCCAGGCATTGACAGATGCAAAATTGTAAAACAAACATGCCAATATGCATTCTCTCCTACCTAATAGTGAAGATCCCCCTGATCTTGTAGCTGTTCTCACACCACCCACCACATCATCCTCTGTAATGGTGTCCTCACAAGTGATCAACATGGGCACATTTCCATTGGCTCAAAACAAACGATTCACTGGTAAACCACAGACCTGTAGGACGTTCATCAACCAATGGGAAGCTACACTTTCATTTTATGCCCATGGCATTCCCAATGCCACTTTCAATGCAGCCTTTGTCCCGTCTAAGTTGGCTTAGCTGCCACATGGGGGAATCTGCTGCTGGAACACAATGGCCCTTTACTGTATGATTTTGATGTCCTCACTGCTGAAGTGGCAAAGATATTTGACACATGCCATAAAACGCAGGCTATAGACATAGAGATGTTAGAATTGGTCAAGTGTATGAGAGACTTATTGAGCTATTAGGCCAGGTTTCGACTATTGGCAGCAGGCACCACTTGGCCAGAAGAGAAGAAGGCAGCATTACTATTATTTTAGTTCCATGTGTGCTATCTGAGGCTCCTGCCAACAAAACAAAGCTACCAGGGCCTTCAACACACATGATTCTACCTGCAAGTATGGAAGTCATCTGGAACAATTTGATTGCTTCTAGTGGGACATTTGACAGTCCGTAGGTTTGTTTTTCAATAAAGATTTTCTTTTTTTCCTTGGCCACTTCCTACTTTGCCAGAGGCCCCAGTGCACCATCTGGGGGTCCTGCCTACAAAACGAAGCTCCCTGGGCCTACAACAAAAAAGGAGTCTGCCGGCAGGTATTGAAGCCATCTAGGACACACACTGTAACTGGCTCCCAGAGGAACATGTGACACACTGCCTCTCTTATTCAGTTTTCCCTGGGCATCCAGCCTGGATGTCTGCATCAATGGGCCAAAAGCAGCAACGGGCAGCTCCCTGTTTGGGCCTGTTAGGGGCAGAACCCCTGCTAAAGCCAGGACTTTACCAAACTCGCCCTGTACCTGACTTCTGCTTCTACGTATAGGGACCCTTACACCCAATGACTATCCATTTATCACGTAGCTTATGTTACCTAACAGGACAAAGGAACATTGCAGTTTTGGGTCTGTCATTTGGTTCCTTATAGCCCTATTCTAGCCCAACCCAGAACTTACACCTGTTGCTTAACACCCCTAGCCATCCACCCAATCTCTTTCCACTTACCCCTCTACCCTCCCCCTCTCTTGGGCTGCACCCTTTCTTCATTGCCTTCACATGCCTATTCCTTCTACCCTCCATCATTCATCTGGAGTTTGATACATTCCTGCTTCTACTCACGCTTCCCAACCCCTTCTGTCATAGCCTTTAGCTTCAACTTGGTTTACCTACTGCACAGGTCTCTAGACTCCCTATCTTCTGTTTCACCCCTGCATCCCAACCCCTCAAATGAGATGCTCCTGTGCTCCCAAGATCTCCAAACCCATCGATCCTCCTTGCCTACGGAACATCACATGCTCCTACGCCCCACCTCCTGTTATTCTTCCACTCGGCCTCTGGAATGCACTATCCTTCTGCAACAAGTCTTCCTACATCGCTGACCATTTTGACTGTTATCGACTTTTATCGCCCTCAACTTACACTTCTTGGTATCTCTGAGCCCTGGATCACTCCTCAGGACTCTGCTGCACTAGCAGCTCTCCACTATGGCTTTGCTACCTCCTTCCACTCTTCCAGACCTGTTGGGAAGGGAGGTGGCATGGAGTTACTCATCAATAAGGGCCTCAACACTTTCCCACTGCCCCCTCTGACATCCACTCTTTCTCTTTTGAATATGCCCCTATTTAACTCCTCCTTCCTACTCCTCTCACTGTTCTGGCTCTCTATTGGCCCCCTGGTTAACTACTTCTCCTCTGATCTGACCCTGCTCCTTGAGTCACTTCCTACTGACATCACCATTATCATGCAAGGGGGCTTTAACCTTTCCAAGCCGTGTCCAGTCACATGCCTGGAACTTAACTTCCTCCTATCTGACCACTCCCTGAACCCCCACCATGACCAGCCTACCCACTCTGGTGGGTGCTCTCTTGACAATGCCTTTGTCTGTAATTCACTCTCCTCCTCTGACCTCTCCATTGACCCCTCTCCCCCTGATTACTCCATTATTCACTTTAACATCTCAATGCCTGCACGCTCTTCTCCTCAACTCCCCTCTTCAATGACTATGGGGAAATTCAGGCAGGACTCGGTTGCCTGCTACCTTGATGATGTGAAGACCTCACTCCTGTTTCTTTCCCCTATTCATACCTCTTTCATTGACCGTGTGCTCTCTGACTTTCGCTATGCACTTATGACTCAATGTAAGCAATGCTATACTGCTTGCACATTCACACCTTCCCGTCCCCGTCCTCAGCCTTGGACCACCTATGAAATTCAGGCCCACAAAACAAACATGCGCCATGACCAACAACGCTGGTGCACATTATGGACACCTTCCCTACTCCTAGCCTACAAATATTCCCTTGCTGCCCTAACCTCTGCACTGGACTCTGCCAAATCATCCTACTTCACAAGCACTCTCCCCCCTTTGTAATGGCCCACACACATTTGTATCTACCCTCCAATCTTTGCTCACATCTCCCAAGTCAATTTCCATCACCTCCATTTCTGCTAATGACTTTGCTCAATACTTTTCCTCTAAAATCTTTTACATTCATGACACTCTCACATCCCTCCTCTCTTTCCCTGCCCAGCCTTCCTTCAGTCCACCACCTCTACCCAACATCTTCTATGCTTGAATACTTCTCCCCACCTCTCCTATTGAATTTGCACCCATCCTTCAAAGTACCAACCCATCTTGCTCTTCTGTCGACCCCTTAACTCCCCATATAGTCAAAGACTTTGGGGGTCATTACGACTTGGGCGGTAAGGGATACCGGGCACCGGTAAGGAGACCAGTGCCGGTAATCCCTTAGCGCCCTATTCCAAGGTCCCTTGGCGGGGACCGTAAGGAGCGTGTTGTCTGACCGCACGTCCCTTACGGGTCCCGCTAAGGGACCAGGGCGCTAATAACGGGCTTGCAAGTCTCGAGCCCGTTATTACTGCTCTCCCCATTCCCATTGAGCCCTATGGGGGCTCAAATGGGAATGGGGAATGGTTTCTTCAATGGGGATTTACCGGTCCCGCCAGGGTCGGACTGCACCGGTAAGTCCCCATTGAACAAGACTGGTGCCGGTCCCGGTATTGGAGACAGCCATGGTGCAAATAGCGCCATGGCTTCCTTCAATCTCGGAATGAAGCCCTTAGTCTTAATCACTTGCCATTATCTCTCTGAGCTCTTTAACCTCTCTCTCTTTGCACTGGACTCTTCCCTGCCTCCTTCAAATCTGCAGTTGAAGAAAGCTCTGCTGATCCAAACATCCCAGCAAACCCTGTCCCAGTTTCTCTCCTTTCCCATTATTCAAAAGTCCTTAAGCAGGTGGTCTGCCACCAGGTCACTAAGTACTCTGAGGATAATGGCCTTGGAGATCCACTTCAATCTGTTTTCCATAGTAAACACTACAAAGACGCTGCACTCATTCATGTCTCCAACGTTCTCTTAAATGCTCACCACTCCAAACTACCTTCTCTACTCATCCTTTTGGACATTGCTGCCACTTTCGGCACTGACAACCACTCCTCTCTCCTCACTCTCCATGATCTTGGTTTCGCAAATCTGTTGTTGCCTGGACCGCCTCCTGCCTGGAAGCATCTCTAGGAACTCGCAAACCTCTGACCCCAACCCTCTCCCCGTCCGTGTCTCCCAAGGATCAGTCCTTGGATCTTTCCTCTTCACCCTCTATCCCTCTGCTTTAGGAAGGCTTATCTCATCCTTTGCCTTTCAGCATCACCTATTTGCAGATGACACTCAAAAGGTTTTCTCTTTTCCCTGTTTCACCCCCGTCATCTCAGAAAACAATTATGAACTGCCTCACTGTAATTCGCCACCAGTTGGCTCTCTGCTGCCTCATGCTGAACTCTTTAAAAACTTGTCAGCTTTCTCCCAGCTTCCAGTGCCATCCCTCCCGTCCCCTATCACCTTCATGCCAAACCTTTTTGCTCCCTCGCCCAGGACTTGCAATCTTGGGGTCCTCTTTGATAACGACCTACGACTGCAAGAATTCATCACTACCACTGCCTCTGCTGCTTGTATTAACCTCCTGAACATTCAGAAAATGTGTCCTTTTCTTACTAACCACTCTACAAAAACTCTAATCTCTTCTCTTGTGCTC
Source organism: Ambystoma mexicanum (assembly GCF_040938575.1). Classification (NCBI taxonomy): domain Eukaryota; kingdom Metazoa; phylum Chordata; class Amphibia; order Caudata; family Ambystomatidae; genus Ambystoma; species Ambystoma mexicanum. The sequence goes on along the minus strand of NC_090934.1, from coordinate 838,176,944 downwards.
AGCAAGCTGGACTACTGCTCAATACTTCTTCTCAGTCTTCCTCTCTGCACCTTCCTCTGTCTAGACAAAGTACTCAACTTGTTGACCTCGCCTTTCTATGACCTAACCAGCCCCTCCCTCACTTCTACCTAGTGACAACATGCAGGTTGGCTCTCTACGCATAACCACTCTCTTTTCAAGTTCCTTCTCCTAGTCTACAAAGCTATCAATGGTCTTGCTACTCAGTACCTGTCTGATTGTATCTCACTTTACTCATCATCTCGTTCCCTCCAATTCTCCTCTGCACTCAACCTTACATGCCTATGCCCTCCCTATGATTCTACTCGCTTCTATTCTTCCTCCCTACTCTGCCTGCTCCACTGGAAGCTACCGCCCACAACAATCAAAGCCAGCCCAAGTTTGGGTTTCTTCAAAACTCGGCTTACACCTCACTTATTTGCAAACGAGGGAGCTCCCCCGCCCTCTGCCCATCCTCCCTACATGATCCACCGTTGACTCCAGTAACAATAAAGCAATTAAGTATATTTAATTAGTAGTTCTCTTTACTTTGAAGCATTTGCCCCCTTGGGTTAATGTTCACCTGTTGAAAATACATTTTATTTCTGTCTGTTTTATTGTGTCCCTGGTATATGTACAAATATGTATACCCTCATAAATTGGCTCACTCCCTGTTTTCATCTTTATGCTATTGTACAGGCACCCTTCACAGGAATGCTTCTGCCATCTGTAAATGTGTTATAGTAAGTCATTTCTGATCGATATTGACATCCCTGTTCTGCAAATAAATACAAATACACATTTTTATAAAGTGCTACGCAATGACATAATGAATGCTATGGCTGTAGTCTCTTTATTACTCAAAGCTTTACTTGAATCATTGATCTTTGTGCTCCAGGTAGAACTGTATCTTGCAGGGCATTGTAGGAAATACTGTAATTAGCATAGTATGCCTCTGCCCAAGTTACCTTCCTGTGCCTCTATCGTCAAGGTTAACCCTGCTGAGGAACCTAGGTGAATAGGTGGTCTGTGAGGCCTGTTAACCAAGGGAGGGAAGGAGAAATGGCATAGCAATTAGCTGTGTCTGTGCTGTGGCCAATCCAGTCCCCTTTCATAGGAATTGTGCATTAAGACCCAATAAACCATCACAAAGCACATTGGCTTGTCCCTAAGGTGAACCGTATGGACAGGCTCGGTTACAATGGGTTCCCAAATACAAGTCTAGCCCACCTTTAGATATATAAACATATCAGTATTGTTATAGTTTGGGAAGCCTTCCCTAGGGGAGCCCTATAATGATTCTGGCACTTCGGGTACGCATATCAATATCACTCTGGTTCAGAAGCTGTGACTTCCCCAGGTCACCAAGGATACCCAAGAACCAATCAAGGACTTTAATGGCAAAGAAATAACAATAGGTCCTATTACAGAACAAACAACCCCGCTGCTCTTGACATGCAGGCAAACACAAAGAATGGACCACCTTTGACATGCATGAGGCCCGTTTTTCAGGATTTTGCTGATCATTTCTTGGCAATGAAACAACCCACATAACATTTAAGTGTCTGTGCAGCTCCATTTCAACTGCAGATATTGTTCAACCAGCTGTCTGATGTACGTCTGAACGGCCTGGTAAGGCACTGACTAAGCCTCGAATGTGATAGCGGTACTGGTCCAGACTGCTCTTACACTGATTGCAATGAAGCATTTGACCCTAAAGTGGTGCATAGCCTGCCATCCCACTGGATTAATGACTGTCCCAGGAGCCGTGCCATTTGGGTGCATCTATTCGCTGATGGAAGCAGGAGATTGGCATCTGCGTGACCATATGGATGAACTCTTGCACTCTGGGTTCACCAGCCAGTGGAAGACCTCGGGTTCTTTGTCCTTCTTTCTCATGCCAAAGAAAGGAGAGGATTACACATATAATTCAAGGATCTATTGCTCTATAACAATTTGCATGTCTGAAATGCAAAGGTTATTATAGATCCTTGAATGATCTCACCATGAAGATTAGATATCCCTTTCCCTCATTTCAATATTATTAGAGCAGATAAAGGGAGAAAACGGTTTATTAAATTGGGGGCATACCATTGAATAAGGATGAGGGTTGGAGGACAATGGAATACTGTGTTTGTGTTCAATGACATGCCATTTGGGTTGTGCAATACTCCGGACACGTTCCAGCATTTTATCAATGATGTTTCCTGGACCAGTGTATGGTAGTTTACATGGATGATTTCATGCTGACTGTTCCCATACATGTCCACGTAGGCTGCAACACTATATAGGCTCGGGCCTATAACTATGGGCTGGGGCATTACCTGACTCGGTTTCGCTCCGTCGTTTCGGAACAGAAAAAAAAGAAAATACAAAGGAAATGGCCGCCAGGAAGGGAAAACACAGTCCGTTTTCCCTTTCCATGGCGGCCATCGGTAGCAGACCCGCTAGGGACAGAAGTGTTCCCAGCGCATTCGCTCCCGAAAAGGAGAAATACGAAGGTAAGTATGGTTGGGAGGGTGGGGAGGGGATTGTGTGCAGGGGATGGGGAGGAAAAAAAACAAAACTTAACCGAATCCCTGGCAGGGGGTGATGGCAGCCTACAGCCATGTGGAGGCTCGGAGCAGGATGGCCCGCTTCGAGCCTCCTCATTGGCTGAGGAGCTGCCAATCCCTCGCCGGGAACAAAAGAGTGAATCCCGGCCACAGGGTCAAAAACAAGGGCAAAAGTAGTGTAGCTACTTTCATAATGTAGCCCCCATTTTTTGCTGTAATTGCCCCTCATTCCATGGGCTCAACTGGCCTCATTACAACCCTGGCGGAAGACTATGGTGCTGTTAGCACCATGGTCCATGCCGGTAAGTTACCGACTCCGCCATGGAGAAAGGGGGAATTACCACCCCATCACAAGGTTGGCGGGGCAGTAATTCCCCCTTCCTCCATGGCCCTTCCCCATTCCCATTTTTGCCCCATAGGGCTCAATGGGAATGGGGAAGGCGCTAAGTACGGTGCCGCAATTTGGGGGTCCCTACTTTAACGGCTGGTAAAACCAGCAGTTAAGGTCGGGTCCCGCAAAGGGACCTCGTAATTAGGCGCTAATAGGTTAACGGCGCCGCAGCCTTTTACGGCGCCGTTAACGAATTAGCGCCTGGGTCGTAATGAGGCCCCCTGTCACGTAGTTCCCTTCATCCCATTATTATGTTCTTAAATGGAGCATTTGTGGATTAGTCATGTCTCTGATAGCTTGATTGCCATTCTATGCTTGAATGGGCCAGTCAACATCTTGGGATCATGGAGATCCAGAGGAGTCCAGAGCCAGGCATTCTCTGCCACTAGCATGTCCCTTCTCTCTTGCTCGTTCACAAGCATTGGCTCTTCCCTTTCACCTGTGCTCCACTCCAGGCTTCCATGAACTCAGGTGCTTTCAGCGTGGTACTCCAACACTATGGGCCTCATCACGAGTTGGGCGTTCATAGCCCTACCGCCAATCCCCCTGGCACTAATAGCGCCGGATCACGGGTTTGGCGGAACGGGTATTGCCCATTCCCCATTGAGCCCATTCTGGAATTCCCCATTCCCCACTGGTCTCAATGGGGAAATTTCACGCTCATACCGCCGGCGGATTTTCCGCCGGCGGTAAGTGTGTGAAATTTCGGCAGATTTCCCCCCAGCTAGGAGCTGGGGGGAAATCAGCCGAAGCCGTGATTTGGCGGACCCTCAAATGCGGCAGTAATAGCGCTACCACCGCATTCAAGGGTTACCGCCAAACTCGTGATGAGGCCCTGTGCCCGTAAACTTGATAAGAGATTCCCGAATGAGTGGCAATGTTGTCTGCTACCTGGATATTCGTGAAAGCACATTGCTGTCAATTTATGACAAAGTTTAGATCGCCCAGATCTGATAAAAAGGATGTTTCAGGATTCCCATGTAGCACATGTCATTGCATCTCAAAAGTGAACGGAATGTGCAGTAAGATTTAATTGCATGCCAGTATTTTGGGATCTTTCTACAGGGAGGCTCCAGCATCTGCTTGTTCAGTCAGTTGTTTTTTTGTTTTTAGCCCATAGTCTATCAAGATTACCATTGTGTGTGTGTGCACGTCTCGTCATAGGACAGATGGCACGTTGCATTACATTGGTTTATTTCTTCTGCAGTTGTATTTTTGATGTGTTGGTTAATGTGTTCATAAACTCTGCATTCATTTTGAATTCTCACAGCACAAAGTACATTTTCAGTAGATTTGGGGTTTTGAACCAAAGCATCCTTTTGTTGCGTTGTCACAGTAAACACCATTGAAAGTCTATAACACTTGAGAGGTTGCGCTTGGATGATCATGGTTGATCTATCAGTACTACATCTCCCATAACTTCAGTCAAATGGTTGTACTGGAAACAAATAATAAAACATAATCATTGAGCAAAATTAAGAACTGAAAATATAACACTATTTCTGTAATTGCATTTCTGTATTATAAATATGGACGTTTTTGAGATACCATTGACTTCAGAGTAAATGTTGCTATAACCATATATTTATGCCTGAAAATCATTTTAAAAAGAGATTCAGAAAAACATCCATGAATAAATAACAGAAATATTATTGATTATATGAACTTCATTGGTGGCAATCTTGATGATGCCATCAATCATACACGCCAAGCTTCATAGAGTTACACCATGGAGATTATTCATCTATGGTACTTTCTGATGACAAAAGGCCAGTCCCACCAGTTTCATCACTAAAACCTCCATGAACTTGCAAATGCTGTGCCAGAGAGCTCAGGGGGAAGGCCTGTGTCTAGGATTTGGAATTACTAAGCTGACAAAGCTCATACAGCAGGAGAGAGAAAACAAAAAGCAGAACAGGCAAAGCAAATAAGAACAATGGAACAGTAGAAAGGGGGAGACTGGGATGTTTGTTCAACAGGAGGAAATTGGAACCATGCACAAGGCAAACAATCTGGAATCCCACTGCTGGTATACACAGGCTTGACTTGAGAGCATGCATGGCAAACAATGGGAATCACACTGCCTCTGTGTATGTTACTCTTACATGTACTCGCATTGTGAGCCCAAAGAAGAGGAACAGCAATAGTGGCTTCTGTGTCTGGACCCCAAGGCACAAACAAGTATACTTACACGAGACCGGCCTATATAGGTTCGGTCGTAACATACAGTTGATGCCTTCAGTAGAAACAGCAATCAACACACTGTGACATGAGATGCACTATGGACTACAGGTAAAACAGGAAAAAGCAAGGGTCAGAGATGGCCTTCTAGGGCATAGGAGCCAGTCTCTATTCAAAGGATTACACAGAGGCACATGTGATAACACTGAAGAACACTTACCAAACAATGAGAAAGTCAAGACAAGCAAAAGAAAGAAGTCAGGTTCGTAGCAGAAAGAATTCTGAATAGGAATGCAGGAGATTGGAATGAGAACAATGTTAGCAAGACTCTAGAACTAGGTAACTAGCAATGGTATAGGACAAGGTAACAAGGGACTAGCATGAGGTAACTGACAATCTGTAGCAAGGGAATTCATCTAGGTAACTGAAGCAAATCGTTGGAACTGTACTGGAAGCAGATGAGCAATAGAAAGCAAGGGTACAATACTAAATGCTAGAACCAAGGGGAACAAGAGCAAACCGAAGCATGTGAGACAGTGTCTCACTCTATAGACCCGAGGGAGTAGGAAAAGAGAGAACAAAAAACAGGGAGCAAGGGTTGAAACTGCAAGAACACCGTGAAATGAACAGGAAACCACAGGAACACAATATGAGGATCAGATTCTGGGGACAGCAAGGATACAGCACATTAAGTAGTGGCAGGAGGCTGCAGGAGGACAGCCCAAGAAACAGGAGCTGGAGGCTCTGAGGATCCAGCACAAAAGAAAGGAGCACTGAGAATGGGTGGAGGAAGATGGGGTAAGTGTGGCACGTCCAAGGCAGTGTTGTTAAGAAACAGGAGACAATCATTGGCATGGCACAAGGAAAATGATCAGCAAAGCATAGAGCAATTCCAAATGGGTTCGAGCTGCAGGAGTTGAAAACTCAATGCATCTACAAGGAGCTTCAGGGCATGGCTGCTTATAAGCAGTGCTAGCAGGGGGAAAACCAAGGGAGGAGTCCTATGATTGGACTACTCAAATGGAGTCTCAGATGTGGTTAGTTCCAATCTCTGGCAGTGACTTTGGGAGAGGAGCTAGTGCTAACCAAACTTCAGGAGTTTCTGTATAGAAATGAAAGCACAGTAATTGCCATGGCATTCTGGGTATTCCAATCTTCTGAAATAAGCGTTTCTCCCTCCATTCATCATGAAACCTGTGTGCATGCAATTTGAGTGTTTCTGGATTAGGTTATGGGGTTTTCTAGACATCTTGTAGATATAGAAATGGAAATGGTGGTCTGGTTTTTTGGAAATGCAGTTTTGTGCAAGCAGGGGTGGGGGGGGGTTTGGGATTCTGTTTCATATCTGGTGATGGCTGCAGCGCACCAAGTCTGCGTATAGCATCGCCCAGTGGCTGTGATGCAAAGTGATGATATGCTCCCTACTAGGTTTTTTTGATATGAGGTTTACTTTTACACTCTGGCCGTATGGCCTTTTGTACAATGGCTGAGCAGTTCCCTGTGAGCTAAGTCCCTGTGATGAATAATAGGTCTGTTACACCTTCAAAGAGAAGAGCAAGGAGTGTTTGGCCATTGAGAGGGCATTGATGAGAAGAGGTTTGGTATGAATTAGTGGCTTGCAAAGAAAGAGGCTTGTCTGTTTCTGGTGCTGGAAGTTGTCTGACGAGGTATTGTGGAATGAAGGCCATAGGCAGCCATTACAGCGGGTTGTTAAAACTATTGGTGACTTGAAGGAGGATATTTTAGATTCTCTTGCTCTCCCTCTCATCATATCCTGATTACTTTCCGTCCCTTTGTGCATGACATGATCTTTCTAGGTTGTAGTTCCGGATGATTTCAGGAGTTCTGCTATATAAATTGCTGCGGTACTTCATTAGATAGGGGCTGTTAATGTTTGAGTGTTTACTCTGTGCTACAGGCAGTTTACTTTGAGGGAACAATCTCATCGTTCAGTGGCCTGTGCTCACAGTAAGGTGATGCAGAGCAAATCACCGTAGGGCACATGCTAAGTGTGAGGGGTCAGAATTGTGAATCTGACAACTTTGGGAAGATTTCTCAACAAGTGCCATTTTATTATAATATAAGGTTGGATGAACGCCTCACTATCCCTACAATGATGAGGATTTCCGTGGCTAAAATAAATGAAAGGAAACACTCTAACAAAGGATATCTGTCCCTCACACTTATACATACAACAAATAAACAAGGAAAGACATGGCAATTCCAAGCAAACAATAATGATTGAATTTGTAATGTCACCAGAGTCTCTCTATGTAATCTTGGTGAATTCCCCTTCCCCAGGTTCAAACATGATTCTGTTTCAAAGCTCAAGAAAAGAAAACAAGGAAATCCTGATTTGCAATAGTGTCCAACCACACTTCACTTCCACTTCAACTCGTCAATAGAAAGTTCCAACTCATTGTGGTGTAGCTTCAGCTTGTCAACAAAGTTCCAACTCAATTTGGTATAACTTCAACGTGTCAACAGAATGTTCCAGCTCAATTTGTTATATCTTCAACCTGTCAACAGAAAGTTCCAACTCAGCAAATTGAAGATTCTTTCCCCCCTTGAATAATTTCTCAGTTCAACAATAGCAACAATAATTGTCTTGGTCAGGATGATTTGCCACAAATACGTTTAGCAGCTTCAGCTTGTCAATAGAAAGTTCCAACTCGATATTGGTATATCTGTAGCAGCTTTAACTTGTTAACAGAAATGTCCATCTCAATTTGGTATACCTTTAGCACCACAATCAACATAAATTGCGTCTTGATCAGGATGATTTGCCACAGATATCTTTAGCCCCACAATCAACATACATTGCCTTTGTCAGTACCCCTTTTTAAGCACTTCTTCAACTTGCACCTAGTTTACTCCCATGCCAGGCCCACTCCTCCAGCAGTTTGCAGTCCAGGTATACTCCCCTGCCCGAACAGCATTTTACAACCACAAGTGGTTTATATCACTTGATACATGTTTCACCACAACTTCACAATGTTCAATACATTGCAGCTTCAAATCTCCCAACAGCTCTTCAGGGAAAACACGATTTACATTGGTGCTCTTTGACACACTTTTGAAAATAATGCTCCTCTCCTTCTGGATCTCTTTTCCCAGAAGGGCAGTCTTTTTTCCCCACTACAAAAGTAACCAATGACTCAAAGAAAAAGGGTCTTTTACTTCTCTTCCCTTGACTTGGATAATATGAGCTTATACCAACTTTCACCACAGGTTGTGCAAAGTATGAGCAACTAGTGTCACTGCTTATGAATCTTACAATAGCCCCCTGCCGCTGTTGGTGCTAGGTAAGAATTGATGTAGTAACACTGTGTGAGACTACACATCACTTATCTGTGGGGTATTAGGTAACCCACCTTTTGGTATAGGCCTGTAACACAAGTTGGTAGTGTGAATGAACAGCCATGCTTATCTCAAGGGAGGTAAATGTGAGCTATAGAGCTGTAGCAATGAAATCCGCAAATACAAGTAGCTAAGTAACACTTACACTCAAGGTTTTAGTTATAAATAGTTAGTTATTTATTTAACATACATTTTTAAATAAGCGTTCTCTAAAAAGGGAAAGATATGTAACAATCAAATATACTTTAAAATACTTTTCCAGAATGAGCATAGGTTTAGTGAATACTCTTTAGCGATGCTTTTTACACACTTCCTACACCCGGAGGTGACTTCCATTCACAATGACAGTAATGGCATTTATATATCACTAGTTATACTTGCAGATTCTAAGGTTCCAGAAAGGAAAGGTTAAAGGAAGGAAAAAGGCTAAAACAGGTTCTCAGCATAGGTGAGGACAATTAATCTTCCAATGAGATCTATGCAAGCCTTTCCCAGCAATAACAATCGAAAACAAGTTACCACCACTGAGGGACAGAAATATCAAAGTCAATAGGCTAGAAAAATCTGCAGGCAGCCAGGACAACCAAAGTCAATTGGAGCACAATCTATGGAGCTGAGGCACTTCTTAGATATTAAAAGTCTTGCACAAAGTTAGAGAGTTTTGTAGAAATCACTTGTAGGGTCACAAGCTGTTACACTTGTGAAAAAGCAGAGTTGGAATAAACTATAACAAAAGTAGCCAATGCAAGTCTCATCTGAGAAGAGCACAGCTAAAGACACTGAGGTAAGTACCCCAAGTCTAAATAGTAGCTTTGGTTTGAAGAAGAGTGGCCCAGCTGGATTCTGTCCTGTTGCAGCAATGCAGATCTTGGGTTCCTGAGCCTCAGTCATGGGGACAACAGCGAGAACATCTGGAGGACTCCTACAGCCGCAATTTGGAGGTCGTCAGCAGCTACGGGCTCTTTTCGCATCAGCAGCACTTCGCGGTTTCAGCCTGAAGTAAACAACACCACCACGGATCTCGGATACCGGTTGGGCTTCCTTCACTCTGGTGAGGGGACTCAAGCTCTGGTCGTCCTGCTTCTGGAGGGTCCTTAAGAGACTCCTGGAGCTTCTGGCTGGATTGCTGACGTTTCATCCGACTACAGATTTCTTGACCCCTGTCACTCGGTTCTTGCAGCAGCGAATAAGTACAGCCAATCATGGAAGATGTTCCAGTGGAGTTTGTCTCGGGGTTAGTTGGTCCTACTAACCCAAGGGAAGAAGTCGTCCCTTCCGGAGATTCTCTTGTCGATCAGAAAAAGGAGTTTCGGCACAGCAGCAGGGCCACACCAGGCAATTCAAAGGACCAGAAGGATGCAGCAAGCTTTGTTCACAGTTTCTTCATCGGGTGTTTCTCCCAGTAGTCAACTCTGCCTCTAGTCCCAAAACCCTCGCCTTTTAAGCAGGTTTCTCTCATTCATGCACAGCCTAGGCTGTCACTCAATCAGCAAGGTGGCTGTCCTGAAAGGACAGCCAGCCAGCAAATCAGGACTGGTTGCATTCATGCATTCCTAGAGACAAAGGACAGGGGCATTTCGGGCACCTCCCTCACATCCTGCCCTTCTTAGACACACTGGAGCCAGAGGCGGGCTTCAGGACTGAAGCCCGCCAAATGCAAAATGAACAAAGGACTCAAACACGACTTTGTGCAAAGAGTAAAACCCAAGAAAGACCTCACAACCAGAAAATGGCAAAAAGAGAAGACCGGGCCATTTTGACAAAAATGGTCACCCATGGGTGCTATACTGCACCTGAGGATTCAGCCTGCGGTAGAAACGCACAATGGTACGAAAATTAAACCACTGCCACCAGCCATTTAAAGTAGTGAGGGGAACATAATTTCTTTTACATGAGAATGGAGGATAAGGGGCTACTAGGTAACACCTCAGCACTCTAAATAAGATGGAGTGGGCTGGAGCCACAAAGAGAAGAGGTAAGTATAGTTGATTTCACTTTACTATGCTTGGGAACAGTAGTTCACACAAGAAAAGGTATTTAAACTTTATGAGAAATCTAAAGGATTTCTCTGTGACACTGCACTGATGAAGGTGCTGTGTGTCACCATACAAAAAGTACATGCCTATGGAGTTTGGCAGACTCTGAAAACAGAGGAAACATATAATCCAAATCAGGTCAAAACCCATGAGAGAGTAAGCAAAAGGTCTCAATCACTCCAAGGTTAAAAGTAAAAAGTCAAAGTCCAACAAAAGAGCTGGGGGTCTCTAAGGTGGGAGGAATTAAGCACTAAAATGAAATTTCTCCCTTACCATTGGCAATGTTGACTAGATTGTAACTGCCTTGGTTTGGCTCTCTCTTGGCTTGGGCAATCCTCGTAGGTGTTTACTTTTAACAATGTTGCCCCTTTATATTGTTGGTGTTTCCATAGACTCACACTCCTAATAGTACAGTCTTTTGGCTTTCGTATAATGTGGTTTTGCTGCTTTTTATTACTTCAGTATTCAAGGTTACTTTGAAAATCTCTCTCGCGAGTATTGCTTTGACTTCTTTTCAGTAGCGCGAGATTCAAAAGTGCTTTTCAAGCCACTTTTATTGACATGCGAGTGTCCCTCATTCGCCGAACGCCTGCCTTGCATATGACGCGAGCAGGGAAGGAGCGCTTCGGGTCACAAACAAGCTGTGTACTCACCAGATAAGATGTGCTCTTCTCTTCCTCTCGCTGCTTGCAGGATTTCTCTTCGTGTGGCTTCTCACTATTCGGCAAACCTCTTCTTTCAGTCCACCTGTGGCAACTGCAACTGGAGTCCTTGCTGCTCCTGAGGTTTTCTCTTGCACGCCAGCCACCAGAGACAACCTCGAGACCCTCAGGTGCACATCAGCCACCTGAGACAGCCTCTAGGAAAGGAAAACTTCCCTCGTCTTCGCTTCCTGCTGCGCAGCCTCTGCAGATTAGGTCGCCAGAGGGCAAGCTTCCATCTTGAACGCTTCCTGCAATGTGACCTCTGCACTTCAGGATTTTAGAGGCACAGACTATCTCACGACCGGCAGTCACTCTCTGCCACGCAATGGTCCCGGCGTCTTCTCTCTCCTCCAGCTTCTGCTTGAGCTGCCTGCACAAACCACGCTGCTTCTGCTTCCTGCTTCTCCTCTCGCCTTTTCTCATGACCTGCACCTGAGGGGGCATTTTAAGTCTCCCTCAGGTATGGGTAATTCACTTTAATGATGTGACCACTCCTGTAATACTGCACCTCTTCATTCAGCCATCTTCATCTCAGTACTTAGAGGATTAGGGGACTTGAAGTCCCTAATGACAAAGTTAGGTTTTCTTATTTGAATTTCACTTCTACGCCTCGATTTGTTATTTATAAGACCTTTTAAAGGAATTTCATGAGGATTAGTCACTAAATCTGACTGACGATGGAAAGGCAATTATTTTAGGCTGTTATTATCTGTAAATTCCCTTTCACTGTACCTTTGAGTGTAACAGAGGTCTTTGGTTTTACACGTCTCTGGGACTTTGTCACGGCTTTCATTTCTTCTAAGGCCTATGAGTTCATGAATGTTTTTACCCCTGTTTACATGTGTATTTTGTGACACAGCAAGATGGTTTTTACAACAAGCGATTACACACTTTGGTATTGCACCGTCACCCTCCGCAGAGGAGGATCAGAAAGCATCTGCCTTTCCCTGGCCACCTTGGAGGAGACTTTAGGCAGGGAAGTAGTGAGGAGTATGTAAGATTCATCACATAAGACACAGGATAACAACAGGCCAGTAATTAATCTGCTGAAACAGACAGAGTGGTCAACCGCCCATCTAATTCACCAGGAATGTAGTACAGTGTGGTAGCATAGGGGTGGGAGACATTACTAGGTAAACGAAATCAGTAAAATTTGCTTCAAATTTCACTTTGAAGTGGATTTATTTTACTGATTCGCCTCTTTTGAGTGACTTCAATTTTCCTGTCTGAAATTTCGTTTTTTGGCACCATTGCCTGAAATTGCTGGTTAGGGCACCGTTACATTCTCCATCCCCTTAATCAATCAGAATTTCCAGCAAAAAAAACAAAAAAATAAAGTTTGTTCAGGAAAGTTCCCGAAATGGCCAATTTCACCCAGCATTCACAATGAGCAAAGCGTGTGGATTATGCCTGGAATTTGCCAATTTCTCCAAGGAAGGATTTTTGACTCTTGCGACCATTCGTATCAGCAGTTAATCTAGGTGACCAGGCAGCAGTAATCCAGTGAAGCAGATGATTGATCAAGGATATCAGGTAGCAGCAATACCTTGGGGCAACAGGCAACCATTCATCAAGAACAGCAGGGAACAAAATATAGTGGGACAAGGGCTTAATCTTGGAAGACCAGGGAGCAGGATCACATGATGCAGGCAGAAATTAATGTTGGATAACAGGAGAGGGAATTTGTGTGTAAAAGCAATTAATCTAGGGCACCAGGGAAGTGATAGAGTTAGGTAACAGCTAATCCAGATCACAAGAGAGCAGCAATACAGCAGGGCAGCTGTGATACATTGGGGCAACAATTGATCTAATACTAGAGTGGTAATACAGTGGGCAGTGTGAGGGGTCAGAAATGTGAGGCAGACAACTCTGTAAAGGTTTTTCATAAGATATTATTGTTATTAACTTAAAAGGGTTTGATAAATGCCTCACTATCCCTACCCTAAAGAGAATGTCCCTGCCTATCAAAATAAACTAAAGGAAACAGAGAGATGATTTACTATGCAGCAATGCCAAAATCTGGACCATTTTAAGTGGGACTTTCTACTGTAGGAGTTTGCTCCACAGGGTCTCCCGACTTAAAGTATCGAAAGCATTGGACATGTCTGTGGAGGCCATATAGAATGGGCCCACCAACCCCTTTTTTACTGCTGCAGAGAGGTGAGAAATGATGGTGCCATTGAGGGAGGTACCCATACCAGATTGAAATCCTACCTGATGTTTGGAAAGAAGGTTGAGCTCCTTTATCTGTTGGGAGAGGTCTCTGAGCAAAAGGGAAGCAAAGATTTTACTAGAAGCATCTAGGAGGGCGATTGGTCTGATGTTCTTCGGCTCAGACATGTCGCCCTGTTTGTAGATGGGTATAATGATGGATTCTTTCCACGTGCTTGGAATATTATCCCCATGATAGATACTCTTATACAGGGTCAACAAAGGTCCCACCCTTAACTCCGGGTCCTGCTTAAAGAGCATTGGCGGGATACCATCAGGACCTGGTGCTGCAGACGGCTTTGCCCTCCCTGTGGCCCACTGTACATCTTCTTCACACCAAGGGCAGGCCCCCAGTCCTTCTGGCCCATATTGATAGACAAGCACTTGCGCTCGTCCCTAGGACGCGCACATTTGTTCTGCAGGTATGCCAGCCTGGTGTACTCTGGTATATCACAACCCTTCTCGGAGACAGAACCATTTGAGGCTTGCCTTACCATCAACCAAAGGTTTGCACGATTATTAACTGCCAGTGTTTTTAGTATCGCCTGATTAGGTGCTATATAGGCTTGACGTCTCCATTTGGTGACTGTTGTGTTGTAACAGGCTTGCATTTTCTTCTTGGCGGCCACATAATGTGATGGCAAAAGGAAGGCCAATCGAAGGGATCACAAGTCCTTTCTTTTAAGATTCTTTGCCCGTGCAATAGTGCCGTCATATCGGTGAGTATTCCTTTTGTTGGAGTTGAATTTACCCTTGGCTGCCAAGCGGGCCAGCCACGTGTGCAGTGTACGATTGAAGGATTCCACTGAAAAACTACTCATTAAGCACCCTTTATTGTGTGATTAAGAATATTGAGGACGTTCCTACAATTTAACACATTTCATCCAACCGACAAGCCACTTCTAGCCAGCAGGATAAATGCTGTCGATAACTCTGTCGGGACGAACTCCAGATGTAAATGCAGAGTGAGAGGTACAATTGATCACTGCCTGTAGGCAGGCCCCTCGTGGGGGTTCACAACAGGATGACAAAGGGGAAGAGACAAAGACATGATCAATCCTCAGGTTTCTGGTACCCCTGGACCAAGTAGTTTCCCATTGATTTTTCTGCGGGAAGACAAATACTTAGATGCCAGTTAGAAACACTCTAAGAAAAGGAATCTGTCCCTCACACTTACACTTAAAATAAACATATGAAGAAAATTTATGGCAATTCAAAATAGAACAAAATCACAGTTACTTCAAAGATATACTTAATAACTGTTCCTCCTTGAGACCTGGTTAATGTTTCCTTCCCCAGATTCAAAGCAGGAATCTGTAGCAATAGTTCAAAATAGGAAAGTTCAGTTTTATAACAAAGTTCTGGTAATAAGGGTTTTCTTGCTCCAACAAATCTCTCAATAGGACTTTCCAACAGTTCCAAAAGAAAATAACAAATCTTGGTTTCTGAACTTGACTTGTAACAAAGATTTCAACACAACCTCTTGGTAAGGAACCAAAACCACTTTCCTAGTTCCTTAACAGCAACAGAAATAGTTTGTCAGGATGATTCCACAATGTTTTGCAAAATCATGTAGTGGCTTTGCCACTTCTTCTTCCGCACAGTCTTTAACCACAACACAATACGTAGATATCTTTTATCTAGTACACTCACCTGACACTGCAAGGTCCCTTGCCCTGGTATACTCGCCTGCTAGGACTAGAAGCTTCTAACTCTACTGCAAGTACATCAGTGGTAAAGTTTGCTTCAAACAACTTGGTAAAGTCTTTTGACTTTCAACACCTTCGGTAATGAACACTTGTTCTAGAAATGCATGAACCACATTGGTGCTGTTAATGGCACATGAAATGCAGATTATGCTCCTCTCCTCCTGAATGTTAGCTAGTATGTATGTATGTCAGGAGTGCAGCTCTTCTGCCACAACAAAGTCTTTTGGTTTTCAACAATGTCAGTATCAACAACTTCATATGGGCTACGTCTTCTGGGAAAACAATAACACAATTATGTTGTTGGTTCCAACTTTATGTTTGTTCACCGTTTGTTCCACTGCACTATCTACAACGCTCTCTTCCTAAATACTCTCCCTCTAGAGTCCTCTGCTTATTTTTCTCCAACTCTCTGCGAGTGGGCCGTTTTCACAAACAGAAATTTGGGGTACATCATTATCCCCTGCAGCTGCTTCCTGCTGGAACATCCTCATTGCCTCTCTCTGTCTTGAGCCAGAGCACCTTAAGTTCCGGAAACTCTTCAAGACCTTCCTTTTCTCGTACTCCTTCTCTCTCCCTCTCCCCTGCTAACCTCCTTTCCTTTCCCTCCACCCTCCTTTTCCTCCCTAACTCTGTTCAGTTTTTTCTGACTGGTTGCCTGATTCACCTCCAGAGCCTTACAAGTCCCAGGTTCCCCATCAGTTTTCTTTTGCTCTTTCCTCTGGGCTGCTGCACTTTGTTCAACATTACTGCACTTCAGCTTATGCTCCTTGAGTGGGGCAACCTCTCTGCACTTAACCCAGGGCCCTGCTGGACCGGACTCTTTGTTCCCCCCCATCTCTGCACCTCTGCCTGTACGTATGCATGACCTAAATGTACTAGGATCAGTTATTCATCTGTCCTGTCCCCCCTTCACCGCACCGTTTTTACGCCCCTCTCCTGAGCTTGGTCTCAACTGTACCACTTCATGCACTTGCACTAGGAGAAATGTTGGCATGCCTATTATGCTAGTTTTTCTGTTTAGATCATTCGGAATCTTCAAGGGCTAAGAATAATTACTGCATTCCCTTGTTACCTTCTCACCTTGAAGCGCTTTGAAGCACTTCACCTGTGCATAAGCAATATATAAATAACAATAAATAAATAAACAATAAATAAATTGATACCTGCAATGCAGATTATGCTTCTCTCCTCCTGAATGTTGGCTATCGGGAGGGCAGCTCTTTTGCCACACTTGTTTTCCCAGTTCTACATAAACCAAATGCTGATAATTGCTTTTCATCACACTTGCTCGTCTTTGGCTTGGACACTACTTGTTTGGGTCTTTATTAACTATTGCTTCTTCTACTCTGTGACCATATGGTTTGCAATGGGTCTGCTTCTTAATTGCCCTCTTCAGGTTTTGGCAATATTGGTTATTTATAAGATCTTTTAATATTGCCTTCTCTTCGCTTTGGCAATGCTGGTTTCTATTACCTTTGAAAGTATAATTACCCCCAATGTTCTTATTCTGCCACTTTAACTGGAAAGCATCAGTTTGATATACAAAGTTATTCTTAGTGTGCCAACTCTACTTCTTTACACTAGTTCGGTATTCAATATTGTTAATACGGACTAGCGGGCGATTACAGAGCGTTCCGGGGTCACATACAAATAGGGAACTCACTGGGTGCTGTATACGCGTCCACTCGCTCTGCTGCCTTTGTGTCTTCTGCTTCCTCCGCTTCCCGTTACATGCTAAGATACTGCTTTCTGGTTCCTGTGGCCCACGCATGTCAGGAAAGGAGCGTTCCTCGCTTCACGAGCACTCCGGTGCTCACCTGCCACAGAAGCACATGCTTCTTGGGGGAAAGCTTTTTAAATAAACGCTTCCCGCCGTGCAACCTCTGCATACAAGGTCTCAAGAGACCCTCACGAAGCCAGCATCCGCTTCACACACAGTAGTGGGCCTGGTGTCTCGACCTTGCTGAAACATTTGCTGCCACTGCAATGTGGAGCGTCGACCAGAACTCCACCTTCTGCTTCTCCTCCTGCTACTTCCCAGGGCCTGCACCTGAGGGGGTCTTTTATACCCACTAATCCCAATTAGGTGTGGGTCATTACAAACACTACACTGCACTTTGCAGCCTTGTGCCCACAAATTCACTCTGCCTAGTATCAGTACTTTGAGCATTGTGGGACTTGAATTCCCCAATGTTACAATTAAGTTTTCCTTCTGCAGTTTCACTTTTACAATAGGCCATTAATAGTGTATGGTCTTTGGGAAAGGTATTATCCCATCTCGCCTGACATGATCCCCACCCCATGTGGTCCTCCCGCAGAACACCACCTCCAGGGTCAGGATCAGAAAGCGCCTGCCTTTCCCTGGTCACATGGGAAGTGCCCTAGGCCAGGTTTTCTGTGGGAATCATCTCTGATTCATCACAGCACACAATTACTCACAGCCGCTGGAGAGCAGTAATACCATGGGGCAAATATGCGTGTAGGGCACCAAGGAACAGACATAGAGTTGCGCAGCAGCTAATGTGGGCAACACTTAATACAGTCAGCAGCAATCAATGTAGGATAATCAGGGGGGGCATAATAAAGTGGGAACCCAATTAATCTAGAGTTCTAATGTAGCTATCACCCCCTTGTAGGGAGGCATATATGGGCGTTAACAGCCTACCAGCCCGAGCCTCGGTAAGGGCAGTGGGCCGGTAACGCCCATGTATGCCCCTTGGCAAGGGGGTGATTGCTATTCAGTGTGTTCAAGTCTGTGTTTCCAGTCACCTGAATGGCTGAGCATCCTTCCCGGCTCAGAATATAGTCTTTAAAAATTAGCTTAGGGCACCAGGGGGTGATAACATAGTTCCGACCGTTAATGAATGGAAGCAACTAATATGTAAGCAAGAATTAATGTACACGACCTGCAAGAAGATATACAGTGGTGTAAAACAGTGGGGCAGAAAATAGTATAGGGCACCAAGGAGCAAGGCAGAGTGGGGTGACAAATACCAATTACAGTGTGGTGACAATTGATACTGTTTGGCAACAATTAATCTTGAGCGACAAGAGACCAAAATGCAGTGGGTGATCATTACTCTAGTTAAACCAGGGTGCAAAATACAGTGGGGAGACAACTGATACAGTAAGTCAGTGTTAGGCAGAATCATCTGCAGTACCCTTAGGGAACACTACAGACAATTAAGACCACAAGTGATAGTACAATTTCACCTTTGGTACAAGCCTGTACTACACAGTAAAGTGGTAGTGATGGCTGAACAGCCAGACTTATCTCAAGAGCAAATTAGCAGTAATAGGAATTACACAAAGGACTACAACTACTGTGACTCAAGCAAACACTGACTCAAGGTTTTTGGTTAAAAAATATAAGTACATTTATTTTTAAACCATCTGTTCACAAAACACTTCACTTCTATTAAATAAAACCACACTCTAAATATGCTACACACAACCAATTCCTTTTGTTCAGGACAATTCAAGGTAAGTACATTTGGATTTGACAGATTGGTGTTGCGAAACAAAGACGTTACCGTGGGTTAATACGCGATCACTTTTTTTTACAGTAATGACAGTTCGGTCTTACGAAAGAAAAGCGTACCCGCGGGAAGAAATATACCCAAAGTCAAACACACTTAGCACATAGAATTAAAACAAGGGAATAGTGGATAAAAATCATAGGCAATACTTTTGTCAAGGGAATAGAATCAGAGGACGTGTTCTAAGAGGCAGATAAAAGTCAATAGGCCTGCGCCAGTGTCAAATGGAGCAGGGGCTCTGTTGTCGAGGATCACACGGTGAGAACAGTTCAAGATTAACGTTGCCAGGAGTACTGGATATTGTCAAAAGGAAGCAAAAGTTATAAGACGGGAGAAAGAAAGGACAAGCCTTCGGAAAGGAAAAGGGTTCACCCTGATTCCTCAAGGTCGGACAGAGAGAACGAGCAAATGGACACAGTACCTTATTCGGATGAAGAAAGCTGGTGCTACGGGAGTTGTTCCTGGTAGTTCCTGCAGACTCACGGTTCCTGAAGCTTCAGTCGTGGGGACAAGAAGGAGGACGTCTGGAGCGATCTGCACTACCCAGGGATGAAGCCAGCAGCAGCAAAGCAACGATGAATAAAAGGTGCGCTCCTTAAAAACAGGAGAGGGCTCTTCTGATGGCTATCCGGACCACCACAGCTCAGTGCAGTGATTTCGACCCAAAAGAGGATTCTCTGGCTGTAGAAAGTGAGCTGGTTGATCCCACTAGGCTCAAGGGAAGAAGACTCCGGACTGGATCTTCTCTGTCGCTGAAGGGTAGATAGCTCAGGACTGCAGAAGGGCTTCACCGGGATCCAGGAGTTGCAGCAGCTGTCTTCTCCACTTCTCTTCAGTTCTTGTAATTCCAGTGGCGACTCTGACTTCCAGCCCAAGAGTCCTGCCTTTTATGCCAAAATCCCCCATTCACACAGCCTGGCTGTCAATCACACAGCAGGGGGGTTGTCCAGCCCGGACAACCACCTCAGCCAATCGACACAAAGTGTGACTTGGGTCTCCAAGGAGAACCTGTGCAGGGGATGACTAAACCCCTCCCTCACATTCAGCCCACCTAGACACCCAAACGCCAAAGGAGGGCTTATTTGCAGAAGCCCGCCAAAAGACGGAGAACAAGGAAACCAAACCTGGTTTGGCACGAAAAGCAAACAATAAGAAAGACCTTTCCAACATGAAATGGTGAAAAACCACCCTAGGACCCAAAATAAAAATGATATGGGGTAGCGGGTTTTATGTTCACATCTGTCACTACAGCCAGAATACTAACATGGGAATCTGTGTAAAAATGATAGTTACCACTGCCACCAGCCATGTCGAGTCAGGAAGGGGGACACAAAAGTGCCCCTTGCGGTACAGGAGGACAGGGGAAAGATATTCCCCTCCAGTACTCCATTGTAAGATGGTTTGTACTGGATCTGTATTTAAAAAGGACTGGTAAAGCCAATGGTGACTTTACATGTTTCTGGGGGACAGTAGTCATCCCCAGAAATGGAGTTCACAAGGGAAGCCTAAAAGACATCCCTGTGTCACTGCACTAAAGGTGCTGTGTGACACACAAGTAACAAGATGACTAGGGAGCTGGTCACACTCCATAGCCCATGAGCACAAAAAGTACAACACACACAAAAATACACTCTAAGAGTGGGAAAAAAAGGCTCACGCTCTTACCAGGTTGAAAAAATAAACCCCAGAAATCCAGCAAAGCTGCTGAGGGACTCACTAAGGGAAATCAGCCATAAATGAGAATTCTCCCTAACAGTCAACAATTAATCTTTGGCAAACAGGCAGCAAGCTACAGTGCAGTGACAATTAATCTAGAGTAACAAGAGAGCAAAATGCGGTAGGAAGACTACTAATCAATGGAAGCCATGGAGCAAAATGCAGTGAGTCAACAATTAATCTAGGGCAACCGGCAAGTAAAATACAGAGCGGCGGCACACAAGGAGTAAAAACAGATGGGCAGCAATTCATCTAGGCAACAAGGAAGCAGAATGCAGTGGGGCAAACATTTGTCAAGAAAAACTGGGGAGTAAAATCCAGTGGGGCAAACATTTAGGATAAGCAGGGAACAACAGAGTGGGGTGACATTACAGTTGGCAACATTTTACCCAGTGTAATCTGGGAGAAAATATAGTTAGAAAAAATTATTCTTGGACTAACAGGGAGTAAATACAGTGGTGCAACAATTAATGAAGTTGAGATGAATCTCTCAGGAACCCGCCTTACATGCCCTGTTGTACGGCTCTTGTGTGAGAAGATATAGGGCCTCATTACGAGTCCGGCAGTAACCGAGCCGGAAAAACTGGCAGGTTACCGCCGGACTCGTATTACCATTCCGCCTCCGTTATTCCCGGAATTACCGGGCATTACGACCCCGGTGACCCAGGAAATCCGGAGGCAGAATTATGTAAATTCCCATTCCCATGGAGTCCCATAGGACTTCATGGGAATGGGGAAGTGGAAACAACGGCACCATGTTGTAATGGTGCCGGTGTTTCCATGTCCGCCTGCAGGCGGGTGGAGTTAAACCCGCCAGGTCAGACCTGGCGGGAGTGACACCTCCCGCCTGCAGGACTCGAGATCAGCCGGTCCGGAATGAACGGTGGTGGCGGATTTACCACCACTGTTCTTTCCGGACCGGCTGACTCGTAATGAGGCCCATAGAGTCAAGTCTCCATGCAGCCACGACAGACAACAAGTGGAAACCAATGTCAAGAGGGGACTCCACGAGGGGTCCAAAATCCAATGGAAAAAACTTCAAATTGAGGGAGGAAAAGAAGCCTTTGAAGATAGAGGATTATTGATGCTGCTTGTAGATAAGGAAGACGTATGAGAAGTAGGTGTAAAGGAAAATCTGTCCTTTGAGTCAATCCTTAAGACAAGTAGCAGACAGGATTCAGAACAGAGAGGGATTTCAATGAAGGAGTGAGGAGGACAAGGTGCAGGCAGCAAAGGCAAGAGATGGAGGAACACGGAATCCAGGTAAGAGTAAGGTACATAAGCGCTATCACAGACTGGTGATTGTGCACACGGGGAAGACAGGAAGGTAAATGCAACAAGAAAGTTGCAACGCAAAGGCTTACCAGGAACGGGAGACTTTTGTGTTGATCATGGCGTCCTTGCAGTGTCCGCGGCCATCTTGGATGACATCAGATGTGACGTGCATGATGGCGCGTCACCGCCATGTTGGAGGTAGTCCAGACTAAAACATCTTCTTCCATTTTGGTGTTCTGAGATGCTGACCGACGGCGAAGGAAGGGAGTCAACACCAGTGCTGCCATGGTGTTCCATGCTGATAGCGGTAAGTGTTAACACAAATAGCCCTGGACATCCATGGACCAAACTACATTCCGGCAATAAAGAATACAGTTGGCAACAATAATCTAGGACAACCAGAGGACAAATATAATCGGGTAGCAATTAATACATTTGACAATAATAAGTCTAGGGCAACCTCATAGAGAACTGGAGCACTATGACATCAGATCAAGAAGCAGCCTACCAGGGACTTTTCTTCTGGTGTGGATTACAAACACTGTAGTGAGCTTGGCACCACAGCTATATATTCCTGTGAAAAGGGCTTGTGGTAAAAGTAGTGGATGGGTGCTATACTCCTTTGACAAATAGTGAGACAAGAATCAGATGGGCTCTATAGCCCTGTGACTGTACCTTTTGTGCCAAGTAGGGAATGGGTTGTATATCTATGAGACTGTGTTATATATAGAGAACCTGGGGAAAACATTATGTCCATGCTAGGAAGAACTCTGATGGAGCAATGTTTGACCCATCCTGATATTCTTGAGTTAGATCACATCCCAAGAGGGAATCCCTAATCTGCTGCAGATAGACCCCCTAGTCCTTTTAGGTGTAATCTCAAACACACCCTGTCTGCAAGTAAAAAACAATTTAATTGTACCCTTATGAAAGTCACATGGTTTGTCAATCCATCAAATACGAAAGCTCCAAAAGGCTGTTCTTAGGAAGCTACTCTGAGCAGCAGGGGTGCGATTGTAGGTGAAGTAAGGTGTCAACGGCATTTTAAACCGATTTGGAGTGGCCAGATAGAAACTTTTGGGGGAAGATATTTATGGGGGGTTGCTATGAAAAAGCAGCGGGTGGATTTCGAAGAAATCAGTACTTTTTACACACTGACCCCCAGGAAGAGCAGATTTTGCAACAGTGACCAATTAAATTTGACATATATTTATGTTTGCCTTTTTAGATGTTATGCTTTTTTGGAGTCACCTATTCCAGAACATACAGAAGTTTGACAAGTCCTACCATCCCAAAACTTTCAAACTTCACATAGTCCATTCCTACTGATCTTTCCCTAATATTGCTTATTTTATGAATACAATTCTAATGAAAGGAGGGCAGGTAAGTTGTAATATGCGTGAATGAAAATGGCAGCAGTGGAGCGTAAGAGTAGATCATGCAGCTGAGGAGGATGTGCAGCCAACAGAGTGCCACAAAGAAGGAGCTAAAGTAAGAAAATAATGTCTCCAAGGGAGAGTCAAGGAGCTCTGGTCAAGTGAAGTAGCTGTCTTCTAAGGGATAGAAATATGCTTGTGACCAAAAGGCTGGCAGAGAAAAGATGCAGGAGGGCGAAAGCATTCACCGATGGGGCACAGGGTAATCACCAAAATGGAAGATCTTCCTTTCATCTTTTTTTGTCTACTCTCTAGTAGTCAAAAGTGGTAATGTAGTATCTAATAATAAATGAAGACAAGAAGACTGGAAAATAAGTCTTTTTTTGTATTCTGTTAGTAATTGACTGGAATTATGCACATTGAATAGTCTTCATTTAGTATTCCGCTTATAAAGAAGACTGTGGAACACTAAAAAAGACTAGGGGCCTGATAACAAGTTGGGTGGTATCCCCTGACGGCAATACTGCCAGGATACCTTGAAAGCAAATAGTGTTACTGCTACTCGGTCCAGCACAATTTGCACCGGATCCCAAGTTGTGGGCGGGGGCAGTAAATCCCCATTCTCCATTGGGGTTGGGGGTGCTATTGCCACCGGCGGTAATTGCGCCAATGGTAATAACACCAAAAACAGCCAAAAAAGGTCCTAAAATTGAAATGTTTACCTCCAGCAAAAATCTCGTGATTTGGCCAGCCCTTAAATGTGGCGGTAATACCGTTACCGCCGCATTTTAGGGCTTAGGCAAAACTAGTGATGAGGCCCCAAGGGCCTCATCAGAAGTCCGGTGGTAGCTCTTAAAAGCGGCGGTAACAGTATTAGCACCAGCAATACCGCTCCTCCGGATCATGAGCCAGCGCAAATACCGCTGACTGTAAAAGTAGGTGGCGCTATTACAGCGAGGCACAAGCACAGTCGCATCACAAGTCCATCCTCGGCTGTATGAGTGCCGAAAATCGGTACAAATACAGTTGAAAACATGGCGCAGTTATCAATGCACTTCAAATGGCTACATAAGGCACACCCCTAACCCAAACACTGTTTTCCACACCTTGCTGCCATTAATCACGGTGAGCTGGGACAGGCAGTTGCTCATGCTGCGTCTGGAAGCAGAGAGGCAGGAGGAGCAGGCCAGGGCACAGCGTGCACAGGGGGGAGAGGAGGAAGAGGAGAAGGAGAAGAACACAAGCAAGGTGTGCACCCATCCCCAGGGACAGGCCCTCATCCTGACCCTCACTGACACCCAGTTTGTGACCCTGTACCGCCACAACAGGGAGATCAATACTGAGCTGCTCAGTACAATACATGAGGACATAGGGAGCAGGATAAACATCCATACAGCTGTGCCCCCACAAGCTTGCCATGAAACGCATCTAGGCTCTCCCTTTCCTCTTGTCTCGCGCATCTTATCCTGAACCGTTCATAATCCCGGTTGACCATGGGCATGAAGTACTCATTCAGTGTGGCAATGGCTTCGGCATTCGATTGGTCCCTGGGCCGCAAAGTCTTAAATAGTTTCTGCACTTGCGGACCTGCTGAATATAGCAGAGTTGGCCGTTTCACCCTTTTTTAATCTCCACTTCCTCAAAGTACAGCTCCAGGTTCTCCACCCACGCCGTCCACCAGGGTCCCAGACTGTCAGGTGCTCCTACCACATCAAAGAAATGCAGTGGCGCAAGCTGTCCATTCTGTTTATACGACCCTTGGGCGTCATTTTCCTATACCCCATGATGGGTTCCTGATGTTGCACAGTTAGTTGTCACAGGGGTGCACAAGCACTCCCTGGGGAGCCACTACCCTTCTGGGTTCCTGGTTTTCCCCACCAGTGACCACTTCCTCCGGGTGTTCCTGTGACACCCTGCTGCCCAGATCCAGCGGTCACAGTGGATGTGTCTTCCCCCCTCAGGGTTGCTCCTGTTGTGGGCGGTTGAGCGGCTGTCATGGCTGTCCTTGTGCCCCTGCACTGTATCCACTAACTGATGGATGCAGGCCCTCACGTGCTGCCTGCTCCGTGAGCAGATGATGAGGGATACAGGCCCTCATGTGGCTCTTGCACCGTCTGCAGCACACAGGCGATTGCGCAAATGAGGGTTGCAGGCCCTCGCTTGTCTTTCCCCCTCACTCTGGGGACTGCTGGCAGCGCATGCACAAGCTCCACTACAGAGCGCGGATCTCTAGGGGTGGGTGCGCGCGCACGCAAACGCACGTCCTCATTTCACCCTACCCACTGTCCTGATGGGTGGCGCAAAGAAACGCGGCTCCTATATGCCCCTCTTTATCCAGAGATACCGGTGGCTGCCAGACATTGTTTTCACAGTCGTGGGCCCGCAGTCCTCAGGCCAAGCACACTCCTTTCGCGGTCAATGCCGCCTCACCTCCCACACGGCTGATGCCGCTTCTGCTCCTCTCCTAGGGCACCGAGTAGCCCCCCGGCAGCCAGCATCCGAAGGGGAACGGGGGCCCAGACCTCCTTGTCACCAATATGGTGTCCTGCTCACCCGGGCACCGGAGCGGGACACACGGGATACCGGGATCCCCCGGGAAATCAAACAGGCTGCAATGACGCAGCGGGTCGGCCCATAGGGGGCACCCTACGGGGTCTGAATCTCCAGGCCACAGACCAGTGCTGGGACAACCAGCAGATGTCGGCCTCGGCTCTGTGGGCACACAGGCCGGGGCTGGAACACAGCCTGTGGTCACACAGCAAGTATTCTTCAATAAAGGAAAGTGAGACAGAGTTGCCGCTTCCTGGCGCTCTGCTGCAGTGCCTGCACGTGCATTCAGAGGCCCCTTTAATTGGCACAAGTCATGCAAGTCATGACAAAGTCATGACTCGTATTCTAAAAGGGGCAACACGCCCCAGTTAAAGGGGCGACACACAACAAATACGTTGCACAGTACATTTAAATCAATGTGGAACAAAGTTTCCCACGATGCTGTCAGTTTTGCCACCCCATGCAAACGGTTAGTGTTGTAATCCCAGCCGCCTCTGTTTTGTTTTGTTTCGTCCATTTTCTCGGAGCACGAGTGATGCAGTGTCACATCAGGGGTACTGCACATGCTCTGCGTGCACAAGAAAACGTATAGAGCATTTGCTACCTCCGTGCACAGTGACTACACGTTGCACGATAAGTCCCAGCAAATGCAGAACAGTCTCTCAAGTTTACAGTGAAAGATATGATTGGTACAATCATCCCACATTCTGCTCTGTTCTGTCTCTCGCTGTGCTCTAGGATATTTCACCTTACAGACTTCGTTTTTGGGACACTCAGGAGAAGTGGATATCTCTACCCCGGGAACCTCTGAATTGTACCTTTGCCCAGCATGGGGTTCCCACAATGAATTCACAGAACAGCACACAATAATCCAATGTTTTTTTCACCTTCAGGATAATACTTATGTACAACAGACACACCATTTTATTTGCCTTCCTTTGTTTTGCCATAGGTTCCAGGGAACCCGTGAGTTACACTGAGGAATTCCACAATGTCCTCTTTTATGGACCCTGGACCCGCTGTCTGAGCACGGGGGCGCCAGTGCTCCAGCTATTTGGAGCTACATAATAAGGTGAGTCGTTAATCAAGGCACACACATTGATTCATTTACTGGTTATTAATGAAAAGAATAGGCTTTTGTGACTGAATAGATTTTTTATGTTTACTTTCAGGGTGTCCTATGCAGTCCTGCCCAGAAGAAGGCGGTTAGCACAAGCCCCCCCCCTGCTGAAACGTCACAGGGACCAGTTACTAGCCCCTTGAGTAGAGAGGCGCCCGACATCCAACTCTTGGTACATGCGCGTGCTGGTCATGTGCATTCACATTAAGTGGGGGCGTGGGCTTATTAGGACATGGCACCCGGCTATGTAGATATTTAATGTGTCGAAGGACATAGGAGATAGTTAGTGCATACACCTTGTCCTAACTTTATTTCGACTGCCCTCATTTGCATTTACTTGGATTTATGTTCAACAAGTTATGAATAAATATCCTTACTGCTAGGGACTTCACTTCTAGTATACCTTGCAACCCTTATTTTCTTTCTCTCGCTTTGTTTTTTTTATATGTAGCGCTAGCTATCAAATTTGGGAAGAATGTATGTAGGCTTCTAAATCAGGAATTCATTGTTGTCAACTCTCTAATAGGCCACACTGATTGGGGCAGGTTTATGATTTTGATTTGTTTCCTTTTCCTGACATTTCAGTTTACTTAGTCTCTTTTCTTATTTGTGAAATGAGAAATGGTTACTTAACAATTAAATGAAAGTATGTTCATTAAAGTACTGTGTTTTTTTTTTATAAAAGAATGATTTTTTGTGGAAATGATGTTTCATAAATAGAAATGTAGGTATGTCTTAACTCATGAAATGACAGGTCTAAGTTTAAATGTATGCCCGGGGCACCTTTGGTAGTATTTTGCAGTGATTGGAGGGGCACTGGAGTGGAAGGCATTCTTGGGGTTGATCAGATCATTAAGGGCACATCACAGGAATCAGATCGTAACCCACACAAGAAATGGAGGCAGGATGGACAGGAAATGCAAGATAAGCTGTGGCTAGAAGATCCGGGGCATCCCCAGGCGATGGCACTAAGCGAAAGGCTCTGATTGGTGCAATTTATGTAACAACTGTTCAGAATGGGAAATGATGAGTTCACCTATCTGTTTCTGGCACTGGACAAGAGACATGGACCTTTCTGCAGAGTGATTACTCTTGTTCTGAATTCAATCCCAAGATAAATCATATCTGCCTGCTGTATTGGATCGGTAACTGGTCGGGCGCTCCAAGACCTTTGTGGCCCCATGGCCGGTAGCATCCAAGAGAGACATTGCTTTGAGAGGGTAGGACTAGAAACATTGAGCAAAAGACTTGTCTTGACAGGGAATGGGCATGATCCTGGTAGGGGACGGATGGCCAGTAGGCATGGACGCCTGTACAAAGAAGAGCTATAAAAATGAGGGGACTCTGAATGCAATGTGACAAAATGCCAGATGAACTTGAATCTCTGCCAAAAACCTCTGGCCTTGGGATGATCTAATGCAGATTCAGATGCATGTGAAATACTTGTTGTTTTCCAGAACTAGAATGGCTCAACATTACCAGTGTGTTGCTATAAAATGGATCTATGTGATCACTGCGACCCCCCAGAAGTCCGATGGCCGAAAATGCCGACTTTTTTTTCTCAACCTCCCATTACACCACATACATGTGCGGGGGGCGACTCCCTGCAGCCCCCCTATAATTATATTATATCCCATACCTCCACAGATGCCTTGGAAACAAGATGACACAGAGCAGCACAGGTCCGATCCCCGGGTTTGCGCTTAGAAACCTCTGGTTATTAAGCACGTTATAAATAACCCATCATACCATATCACATATATATGTGGTGTAAAAGGGGGCAAAAAAGAAAAGCCGCTATTTTCGGCAGTCGGAGGTGACATGTTGGTACAATTCCGCATAAAATGAGCTGTGATTGCTGTGGTTGCACTTTTTATATTTGGTTTTATACATTTTTAAAAAATACAATAAAACAGGATAGTAAAAAAACACTACAGACGTGTCGATTGCAAATGACTGCCAGCCACAAGCCAGCAAAGCCCCGGAGCAGTCCCTTAGTACAGGGTACCTTTAAAAAAATGGAATCCAATTGGCTGGCACCCATACGCTGTCTCTCGATAAAGGCTACCGCAACTAGAATTCCTATGGTTTTTCAATGGAGCAAAATCTCTGAGCAGGTTTTAGAAAGAAACTCAGTGGTTAAGTAGACATTGTGGTCAGTAGTACAGTGCAGCATCAAGGTTACTAGTCTTTCCATCACATTTTTTCCAACAATTTATTTTTCATCTAATGTGGTTTAATACCACTTTCCATCGAAAACCTGTATAACTATTTTATTTAGTTATTTATTTGTAATTGGGTGTCCCCCCAAACTCCTGTTTTCAACCTTTAAAACACCCATTCCCAAATAATAATAATATTTATTTTTTTAATTGGGGGTCCCCCCAATCCCCTGTTGTCCAAATTTAACTATTTAACCCTTTAGCCCACCCAAATACACATACATACATTTTCGATGGAAAAATATTCATTGAAGGATGGAAAAAAATGTCAAAGAACATTTTTCGATGGAAACTCTTTCGATGGAAAATCTTTCAATGAAAAGACTGTAACCCTGGTATCAACACCAGCTCAGTGGATGCTTAGCACCTAGTTCAAGGGACACAGTCCCACACTTGAGCTGTCTCTTCATATGGGTAAAAGTCAGGATGAAACTTTTACAACCTTCAGCGTACAACGCCTGAGCATCCCTTCCAAATGCTGATTCCCTGGGCATGCTCCATCTGACCACACTGGTCGTGTACATATTGTCAATAGGATCCTACAAACTTCTGCCATGTTTTGGTCGGGTGCATTTGAATTTCCTGATCTACTTCACTTCCACCGTGACCATGTTGCATGGAAGTACTTCTGCAACGCTGCCTCCACCTTCCCAGCAGGAAACAAGGGCCCAGGACAAGCTGTTAAATTCCACTTCAAGGACTGATCAAGCCAGTGGGCAAGGGCCACCCTCAATGTGTTTTGCCCTACAACTCCCACCATCCCTACGCAGTATCTCCCAAAGGTGAAGGATCAGGGGAGTCATAGACAACACCTGGAGGGCCGCAGGTGGCCCACCACTAGATCACGCTGTACCCCTCTCTAATAAGGTGATTGGGAGCCGTTGCTCATATCCATTAAATTGACCATATACTGGTGAAAAAACATCAATGGCTACCAGTTCAACAGCAAATAAAATTCAAATGCTCAGTTATGACCTTCAAATGTCAGACAGGCCTCGCTCCTAATTATCTCACTAAGAGACTAATTAAGGCGCCGGCTCAAAGAACTCTACGAGCTAATGGGAAAAATAATCTGCAACAACCAGGTAAAACCTTGGAAAGAGTTGGTGGCGCAAACTTTACTCACTGGGCTCCGAAGATTTGGAATGCTATGCCATCTCCCATAAAAAAACAGCACGTCTCTTACCATCTTTAAGAAACTGCTTAAGAAATATCTGTTAGACGAAGGAGAAGTCTAATAGAATCTCTATCTCGTTCTCTTTGTAGTCTTGTATTTTAGGTTGTTTCTGTCTCTGTTGTGAGTGCTCTGAGGCCTATGGGCGATAGGGCGCTATATAAAAACCAGAATAGATAGATAGATAGATAGATAGATAGATAGATAGATAGATAGATAGATAGATAGACCAACTCATTGCTTTCTGCTCAGAACCCCGACAGCTGTCCCTTAGAATGAGCTGTCCCCTGTGTTTTCCTCTGCCCAGGTACACATTCCTGTTGTCTACGTCAAGTTGTTGCATTGCACAATGGCTGCACACAAAGGCAAGACTGCGTGTTTTCCCTTAGAAGACCCGGCGTAGCACACAGGTAAAACCTGCAATTCCTAATTCATACTGGGCCCTTATGTTGGCGGTTTTACTTTGTAACCTCATAAAAGGTGCTGTTGGAATATTTCCGACGGCCACACGCACGTAATTCTACTCACGAGGGGGTCTAGAGGGATTCTCTGTTATTCTCGGTATTACAACGGAACGAGGGTGTTTTTTCAACAGAAGGGGAAAGATACAGAAACAGGACGAATTGTAGCGCTTTACGCAAAACAAATAAGCAGAAAAGTTCAAGAGGAAACTGCCAGCTCCTTCAACAGAGCATGAGTGTCAGAGGAAATTAAATGTGAAGCCTGGTGTATGTTCTCGCAGAGCAATTGTGTGGCCACAATAAGAAGACAATGATGGATGGCACTCACCTGGCTGGCAGCATAAATCCGGCTAATGCACAAAGCCCCCATCTGCCTCATACAATTACCCCGGCGCTCTGGGTGTTTGTTTTGCAGTGTTTAAAGAGCTAAAATCCCCTTCCTGCTTTCATGTTAGATGCCGCGTAATAAGCTACTGGATGCAATCGGCGCTGCTTGGGAGAACAGTCAGAGCATCCGGGAGGCGACATGTGTGTTGCTTTTCCCAGCGACAGATACACGTATATATCTTGGGGAGCGAGGGAGGGCACCTTCTCTCCACATACTGGTACTTTTAGGTCGCCCACAAGTGTGCAATGACAACAGCGAGCTTGGTGCGTGTTTTGTGAGGACTAAAGAAGCACTGCTGGATTAAAAAGAGGACAGATGTAAGCGTTTGGCCCCAGGACCTCGGCTCATTGAGGACCTACTGACAGGGCTGTCATTTCACCAAAATGCCAGGGGTAGCCGAAGTGACAGCACACAACCCTTGACCCCTGATGACATCACAGGAAGTGATGTCATTTGACCCCACCCCGAAGTGATATCGCGGGAAGCGATGGAACACGAACCTTTCACCCGTTGCCAAAACAGGAAGTGACATCACAGCATTGTACACTACGAAAAATATGGTTACGATATCACTATAATGTGATGTACATTTCATGCAAGAATGGATTGCCATATGTAGCATTAAGGTCAGTGTGTATAGGCCCATATTACCAAATTACTGTGAATGCAAGCAGACGTCCATGACCAAATGATAATGATGTGTTATTATATAGCACTTACGCTTAAGCGCTTTATATAGAAAAAATATACACCCATTATCACCCAACCTGTCTTGGTACTCATTTATCGACCTCAGAAGGTTTAAAGGCTGAGTTTAGGCGTTTAAGAACAGACTAAATCAGTGACTCACCCCCTGAAGTGTGCTTGAAATAAACCTTTAATGAGTTTAGCAATTATTGTACAGAATTCCAGAAAGACACATTATTTGGTATTCCTATTCTTTCTTATTTAGGGTCAGTGCTGAAAGTGTTAGACTTGTGGCACTCCTGTTCTTATTTCTCTTATTTTTTTTTTAAAGGGCCTGAACATGAGATCCAGCCATTCCAGGACTTTGCATTACAAAAAACGAAAAAAACACGAAATGTTTTTTTTTTTATTTCTTTTTTTTTAACAGAGGTCTCAAGGGAGACCTCAGAGGTCGCAGTTGCGACCTCTGGCGACCCCCAAATGACGTTCCTGCCTACTGATAGCCCGTTTTAGGGGCTGCCAAAAGAAGTGGGGCACTAGAGCAGGAGTTCATGTATTTACTTTCCTGATGAAAAGTCTGGATGGGTTCTTCTGCTTACCTCTCTTGATACGTGAATATATAGAACTGGTTTGGGTGGTCCATTGGCAGCTGTAATACAGCCTTATAGACGCCTTCCGAAGTCTATAGGGCAATTAGCGCACGGTGGGAGCAGCAATGCATGTTTTGGAGTTTTGGTGGAGAAGTAAAAATGTTACTTTAATACTGAGAAAAGTAAGTAGGCAGCTTAGTAAATGAAATGTGGTTTTATTTCGTAGTATCAAAACAACCTGGTTGCCCTCATAAATTAAGCATGTTAATGTCAAAGTTGGTGGAACCGGAACAGGTTTAACATGAGCTTTCATTTCATGTGAAAGTAACCAGTTTCTCGGTAAGAGAGTGAAAGCATTTTCCCATGTTTTGGCTTTCGTGTGTTCAATAGGATGTAGCAGTGAGAAAACAAGCATTGGCAATGCAAAAGGTTTGGGCTTTTGTTTAGGCTTGTGAAGGCGCTTCCCGGGCACTGCCGTAGGGCATTAACTGCCCACTGATGGTAGGAGGTGCAAAATGGTGCAAATACCTGGGCATCTAATAGTAGTGCCTGAAAACGCATTAGACTTGTTTTATTGTGGTCAGTTCATAGAACTTTTCACTATATATATATATATATATTAAATGTTCACAGCTAAAACTCAATTTAAAAAATAACAATAAAAAAAATAATGTTTCATAAAATGATATACATTCTATACATTTTTAAAATGTCCACGAAATACTTTTAAAACAGACACACTTTCAACATTTTAGACACATGAGCCCATATTCAATAAAGTGCAATCTGAGCGGAAGGGTTATTAGTATTTAAACAAAAATAGACACAATCTTTATTTTTGATTGTTTCACACTCACGTTCGCTTGCATATTTCCCAAAGTTACACATGTAAACACTGCCCAGCAAAGAGCATTCTGTCATTACATGTCAAGCTGTTTCAGCAACTTGTTTCAACCTGCATATGCATCAGTATATTTCATCAGGGGTAAGTGATTTGTTCTCAACATGAATATCAATTTCCGGATGCTAGGGTTAGGGCACTGTAAAAGGTATGACTGAACAGTGTTAAACATGTAGTCCACCATGGTTAGACTTTGGTAGGTCTTCCAATCCCACACATCAACCTTTTTTCCAAAAGCGTTCTTTAGGATATGGTAAGAATCATTTATTCCAATAGTACATTCCAACAATGGGTTTCACCCAATGTCTCGCTAGCAAAATTTACTCCAATTTCACACAATAGGGGACACTTAGGAGAGCAAATGGCCTTAATGTAACGTTCCCCACGCCCTTTCCAAGGCCAGGCCCCAGCTCTAATCTGAGATATTCCGTTGGCACAGAGGGGGGGCAAATTTAAAATTTTACGCCAACATTTTCCCTGGAGTACATTTAGTCAATTCATATCTTTCATAGAGCTTCCAGGCTCTGGGATGAACGCCTAAGATAAGGAGCATTGCTAGAATACAGCGGCATCTGGCATTACCTGCTTTTTCTCAGTGAGTGCTGCCCTTTGCCGATCCCAAGAGGTTCTGATTCCCATTTGGAAATATCCCTGACTGCACTTACATGCTCTGTGTCGCCAAGCAGCGATCATGCTGTGGAGTGCGTTGGACTGCTGTGACCTACGCCGGCAATCTGAGCTTTTACAGTGTACTACTACTCCTCCACTGACAATATTGGTGTGCTGTTGCCTGCTTCTGGCCCTCATATTAGCATGCCTCATCGCTAATACTCACACTATCAATCCTGCTGCTCCCCCCTGGGTGGGGGCTAATGCTAGCCGTTCCATCGCGGCATCAACTGTGGAGAATCCACGCACAAGTGAAGCAGTGATGACGAAAGGGGCAAGAAGAAAGCAGAGCTCCTATAACATGTATGGCAAATCCACCCAAAACCACCTGGAACCACAAGTGGTGCTACACCAAAAGCCGAGCCTGCAGAGCCTAATGAGCCCACAGAGGTGCAACGCATTATTACCTGCATGCAGGAAGGATTCTCAGCTATTGATACTAAGCTTGAGGACATGAATGGCACGATCACCTCCATCAAAGCATGCTTAGTGAAGGTGGGCCTGCAGCTGACCGAGGCGGAAACCACTGTGGCAGTTGTGGAGGACAATGTCTCTGCACAGAAATCAGATGTTGCCTCATTAACTAAACAGGTTCAAATGGCCACCAAGAGGAATTATGAACTTGAATCCAGGTCACGCCGCAACAATATCCAAATCATTGAGGTCCCTGAGAACAACATTGACAGTTCCATGGAGGACTTTGTGGAGCACACTCCTTTGTCCCTGCTCGACAACCCTAAGCTGTCAACGCAATGTGCACTGGAATGGGCCCACAGATCCCTGGTGCTGAAGCCTAAGCCTGGTGCACCTCCATGCCGGGATAGGGATGCGAACGTGTGTGCTGCCCACGAAAAGGGGGCACTCCTTTGGGGCTCCAGCAGGCTCCCTATCTACCCGGACTTGTCAGTAACAGTTCAGCAGGAAAGGAAAACTTTCCTAGTGGTGAAAAGGAGGCTTCGGGACCTGGGCATGAAATACGCAATGGTATACCTGGCCAAGCTGCGTATTGAGTACAGGGGTAAGACATACTGCTTCATGATTCCTGAGGAGGCCATGAAATTCCTAGATGAACACTCTGCCAGGCCATGCGATTCCTATTTCTGCACTTCATTGTTGTTAAGACTCTCTTGGATTCTCAACGAATGTGTCCATTGACGTTCATGTTTTGCGCAACTGCAAGTGCCTGCACTGAGCTGGTGCAATACTGCTTTGCCTATAGTGGTACTGGTATGTGTCAAGTCGTGATTATCCTGTGGACTATTAATACCTCTGTCGCCAAGTACCAGTCAGAGAGAGTAAACTCACTCACTACCCGATCTTTGGGGCCACAGGTGGCTGGAACAATGGCACCAGGTCTCCAAAGGCTGAAAAGAAAACAGAACAGGTAAGCACCTAAGCAGACGTGTCAAGGATAATGAGTAATTAATCAACTTTCAATTTTCACCTACCCAATAGGAGACTGTAACTGGCGCTGAAGTGGGAAGACAAACAAATACTCCCGCTGTGCAGGAGGTGTTTTTCCCACCCAACGTGGTGCAAGGGAGTAGACAAGCGGTTCCAGCAGCCATAGGGGCCCGTGGGAGATTGAATGTAGGGCACCCCCCAGCAGAGCAGGGAAGCTGCAACGAATGTAATCCGGGTGCGTGAATTCAAAGGGGCAGTTCAAAGGCAGTCCATAAAGCGTTCTGTGTTCAAAGCAGGAAAGCAGTCCAAAAACAAGTCTGAGGGCAAATCCAAATAGCCTGATCCAAAGTGCAGAGCAAAAGGGTCCAGAAAGCCACGATATCCAAGAAGCAAAAAATTATTTGAGTAACCAGGAAATGCCACACGCCGGCCGAAGACACAGCTGGGAAGCAGCGTGTGTGCCGCCGTGAGCGTATTTATACTAGTTACCCAGGCAACAGATCACGTTACCCCTTACGTTCCTTGAAGGGAACTGCAGGTGCTCTCAGAGCGTCTTGCAGTTGCATTGGCAACCGCCACTGAGACAGTGGCCCTCATTACGACCTCGGCAGTAGTTCGACCAAGTTCAGAAGGTGCGGTAATTCCTCCCTCCAAGGACCCGGACCCGGTCCTTCCCCATTCCCATTTCAGCCCCCATAGGGCTGAATGGGAATGGGAGAGGGAGCAAACAACGGGCCATTACGCGTTGGCCCGTTGTTTGGTCCCTCTTCCCCTCGCGGGACCCGGTAAGCACGCCTGGTTTGACCAGGTGTTGCTTCCTGGGTCCCGCGAGGGGACCTCGTAATGAGGCGGTACGGGGTAAACGGCGCCGTTTACCCCGTACCACCAGGGTCGTAATGAGGCCCAGTGGCTTGAACTGCAACTGTGATGGTCTCTGTTGATTCTTCCTAAGCCCTTTTGGATATGTGATGCTGTGGGGAAGTGTGTCGGAGCCAGCATTGACACGGAGTCGGAGACCAGCTGGGTAGCGAGGGGTAAACCGGCTCTGCGATCGTAGCGTGGATGAATGCATGACAGAGTCCCCCTTCAATGGCCCATGTCCACATGGGCACAAGGGAGGATCACGATGGAAACGAGAAACCAAAACCGGCGCGTAGACATTAGTAGCAGGACCGTTCCTCGGACCGTACCCCTTCCGAATAACGAGATGCTGAATCAGTGGTGTACCAGGTAGGTGTTCAACCCTGTGGCCACAGCTGCTACAGAGGACAACAGGCATTTGAACGCCTATGTGCTTGAAAGAACGTCTACATCACACTCTACTCCCACTCAGGGAGCTCCCTAATGGTGAAATAACTAACAGTGCTCTGAAAGACTCTGCATGACAAGAATTGTAGATACACTGGGGCCAAAATAGTTAGATTACATGGTCTGCAGTGGCGACCCGGTAGTTATGGTTAAGTTGGCTTCCCATAGGAAGGGCAGTTTTTGAGTTGCTTATACCTTTGGAGTCAGTTTGACGAATCCGCACAAAACTTTCCAAAAAGAATATAAGCCCGACTTTGAATAATTATGCAAGTTTGGTGTGGTTTGGTCAAAGGGGGACAAAGTTGTAAGGGGGTCCCAAACTTTTCAAAATCCAGATAGACTTGAATGAGAAAACAGTTTTGTTTGCGGCCACATTTCGAACCACTGAACGGATGTGCACCAAACTTGCACGAGCATCGCCGGCCTGGTACTGAAAACATGCTTATGCAAATTGGCTGTTAATCCATCCAGTAGATTCTTTTTAAAAGTCCCAGAAAATAGGTACAAAATTAGTGACATCTTGGTTCAGTGTGCTCACTCACTTCCTGATTCGGTGTCTGCGGACCCCTCTTG
Source organism: Ambystoma mexicanum (assembly GCF_040938575.1). Lineage (NCBI taxonomy): Eukaryota > Metazoa > Chordata > Amphibia > Caudata > Ambystomatidae > Ambystoma > Ambystoma mexicanum. The sequence goes on along the minus strand of NC_090934.1, from coordinate 838,139,847 downwards.
ATCAATCAGGAAGCAGTGTAATGTTCATGGGCATTGCATAAATGCGCTGATTGGTCAATTGAGAAATATGAGGTACGTCAAAATTGTTGAAACAGAAGTTATGTTGGGTTTGTGAATTGCTCCCAAAGTGCGCAAAAGCGTGGTAAGCAAATATTAAAAAACACAACATTACACTTGTCTTACAAATGAAAGAACCTCTGGGGAGCAGAAGGGTGGTTAGGATGGGGTGGAATATTCCAAGAAAAGGCCAAAATTTGCTGTTTTTCTTCTCCAATGTCACGAACATCCCGGATGTTAGTAAACTAGTCTAATGTCAGAGAACATTCATGCATATGTATTATATATATAGTTATGGTTCAGATTCATTCCCTATAGGACAAGCACTTTTTAAGTGGCTTATAACATTGTGCCATTTGACGAATCTGCACAAAACGTTCCACAAAATAAAATGATTTTTTAGAAAGCTTGGTGCAATTTCAATAAGGAGGCGCAAAGTTATATGAGGGGTCCCAAAATGTTCAAAACTTAGATTGATTTAAATAGGAAAAAAATTACCATCACACCTGCAGCCCAAACCACTGGATGGATTTTCACCAAACCTGTGAGAGGAGCTACGGCCAGGCCCCCAAAGCAAGCTTTTGCAAATTTAGTGTTAGTCTGTCCTGTGTTTTACTTTTTAAAAGTGCCAAAATGTAGGCACAAAACAATACTGATATAACTTTGGTGCCTGAGCATGGCATGTGGCATCGCCTGTCCGCTGGCAATCTGGCCACTGGCCAGGGCCACAGGGGACCGGCTTTGGGGTTAAAGCGGGCTCTGGGTCTGACCTCTTTCAATGCCCAATGTCTACTCTGAGATGGCTTGTGGGGTTGTAACATGACTGAAGCCCATGCCCCAGCGATTGTGGCAACATGCCATGGCCGTGAGCCTTGAATAGTGGCCCACGGTCCCACCATGGCCACAAGTCATGGGCAGTGGGCTACAGTCTGACAATTGGACTATAGTGGCCACTGGACCAGGCTGCAGGCCATGCCCAGTCTCTAGTGTGGGTTGCCTCACAGGGCCTGCAACAACTAAGATGCCTATGCCCCAGGGGTTGTGGCCACGTGCCATGGCCACAAACCATGGACAGCAGCACAAAGCCTCATATTGGTATACTTGGAACTGCAAAAACAAGGGGGAGGGCCTGGGAGTCTCTCTGCCAGACATTAGTCATGGTTACGAGACCCTTACCTAGATTCTTTAGCTCACTATCTTTCACAGAGGAGAAATATCCCAAACATATCAGTCTTCGTCCTGCCCAGGGGCAGTCCAGCACCGAAATGCTAGGCAATTCTCCTCTGAACAAGAGTACCAACAGCAACCCCAGATACTGGGAGCTGCACCAGGCTGCAGGCTAGGTCTAGTGGCTATTGTGGGTGGCTGAGTGGGACCTGGAGCATGGCTGACTCTGATGCCTTAGGCACTGCAGCCATATCTTGCATCCCCAGTATGTGTTGCTCAAAGTGACACACATCTATGTGCGCAGCAAAAAAAGTTAAAGGAACTTTATAGTTGTTTCACATAGTTTAAAGAGGAATTTGTACTAACTTACATGCAGTGCTGGAACAGAATAAAACATCTCCATCTATAAAAAGGGTTGAAATTCACTGAAAAAACATTGTTTGAGGAGGGTAATTTAGACTCACACTGTTGGGGTGTTGAAGGAGGGAACTGGAGACTTCAGTTGCTGATTTGCTTGAGGTTGAGAACCCTCAGCAGCTCGCAGTGGATGGTGGGGTGCCCATGGTTAAAATGGTTGGGGGATATTCAGGCTCTGGGTGACTGGCAGGAGTGGGCTGTTGTGCAATGGCTCAAAGTGCACTATTGACAAGAAATTCCCTGTGCATATTGTCCAAGTGTAAAAGCATGAAGTGGAGCAGCCTGTGATTGTCTTCTGGTTGGACTTGTGTTGGCCAGTTGATGTTTCCAGTCTAGGGCCAGACACTTGGCAGACACTGGATGTCTGCGCTTTGGGATTTAGGCCTGAGATGCTCTGTCTGTTTACAGTTTAGCTTGAGTGATGTAGAATAGTTAAGGTGATTGTGTTGGACGTCTGCTTACATTCACAGTAAGTTGGTGATATGGGCCTATACACACTGATATTAATGCTACATATGGTGATCCATTCTTGTATGAAATGTATTTCATATTACAGTTATATCGTAACCATATTTTTCTTAGTGTTCAAAGGAACAATGCTATGTGAAGCCACTTCCTGTTTTGTTAAGGGGTGAAAGGTTGTGTGCCATCACTTCCGATGTCACTTGGGGGTGGGGTCAAATGACATCACTTCCCGTGATAACATCAGAGGTCAAAGGTCATGTGATGTCACTTCCGCTACCCCTGGCATTTTGGTGAAATGGCGTCCCTACAGTGATGTCAAGAATGATGTTATTTGTGCTGTTATCTTTGATGTCCAGGGTGTTATTCTGAGCAGTTCATGGTGGGGGCACAAGTTATGATTGCTGATTGCATACCTGAACATAATTGGTGGATTTCTTGGTTTTCCAATGTTGCGCTGCAATCATAACATCCCTTTAGCAACGTTCTTCTCTAGATTTCAAAGTTTTTATTAGAGTAATTTAACCATAATGTCCCTTTAACAAATATTTTTCTCTGAATATATGTATACATATCTGACAGATAAATACTTCATGGATCAAGTCTGAGGGCCTCATCACGAGTTGGGCGGTATCCCAAAAGGGATACCGCCCAACTCTATTTGCATTACCGCCCACCTGTCCAGCGGTATTACCACTGGATCACGGGTTGGGCAGTAAACTTTATTCCCCATTGTGTCCATTGAACCCAATGGGGAATTTTCAGCGCAATTACTGCCAGTGGTATTGCTGCATGTAATTGCGCTGAAAATCAGCATTTTTCCGGCGTGTTTACCCCCAGCTCTGAGCTGGGGGTAAACACGCCATACACTGGATTGGGCAGACCCTTAAATGCGGTGATAACCCCATTACCACCGCATTTAAGGTCTACCGCCCAACTCGTGATGAGGCCCCGAGTGCTGCAGCTTCCAACAGAATGAGGACACAAGGGGCCTCATTACACGGTAGGCGGTAGCCATGGCGCTATTGGCGCCATGGCTACCCCCTACCGCCGTCGGAGTCCGGGTTCCCGGAATAGGGACTTACCGGTCTATTCCGACCTTTGCGGGACCGGTAAGTCCCCATTCCGGGAACCATTCCTCATTCCCATTTGAGCCCCCATAGGGCTCAATGGGAATAGGGAAAGAGCTAATAACGGTACCGCTATTAGCGGTACCGTTATTTGCTCTGAAGTCCCTCAGCGGGTCCCTTCCTTAACGTGTGGTCTGACCACACGTTAAGGACGGGACCCGCTGAGGGACCTCGTAGTAGGGCGGTAGGGAATTACCGGCACCGGTACCCTTACCGGTACTGGTAATCCCCTACCGCCTACCGCGTAATGAGGCCCAATGTGCGCAATTAGAAGCGGAGAGCAGTCATTGCACATTATCTGTATGTACTGGGATTTATACGGAACAACCCTCTTTGAGAAGCTGTACCACTAGGGGATATTGTAATAGTGTGCAATAATGCAGACACAGTCAGAAGAATAGAGGTTAAGGGTTCATTTGAAGGGACACGGAGAGAGGGCAGACAGGGGGCTACAGGCAGGCCATGCAGGTTATTTGTGAGGAGCTAAGCCATGAGGTGGCTTGAAAACAGCTCACAGATTAGGCAGCAGTCAGGCACTCGGGATCTTCGAGCTGCCATGGACGCCGAGAATGGAACATGTCTGCTGTCCATTGGTGATGGGGACGCTACCATAGCTGTCGTCCTGTGTGGACTTCCCCTCTGACTCTGTGAGCCCCCCTCCACTCTCCATCTTTCTGCGGCCTGCCTCCCCCACACAGCCTCACAGCACCACACGGCAAATGTCATGTACAGCAAATAACGCCTGCATGCAGCCTTTGTTCTGTAAGCTGGCCATCTGAATGCTTAATCTATCGCTGCTGAATGAAGGGCAGTGAATGAAGATGAACATGTGCAGCTTAGACAAACGCCGCCGCTTTGTTCCGACCCTCTGAAGAGCGCTCATATGCAAATACGAGTGACTCACTGCCCGCCACATTTCCATCCCGCCTTACTTACTCATATCATCGAAAAGTTCAAAGCGTGCTCCTTCGTGGGGAGACACCGCCCCCCCCCCACTCCCTCCCTCCCTCTCGCCCTAATGTACACATTAGGTTGGTCTTCTTTGCTCTGTTTGCCTGGTAAGTACAGCAGAGATGGACTGCGTCATTATTCTCGTGCTTATTTATGCATTTGATTATCGGTGCATGTTCGCCTACACTGCGGGAGATGTGCATAATTCATGAATGCACACACTGAAAGGACCCATGCCTACCCTTTCTGTTATTCAAATTTCAAAGCCATGGTCTTTGCAGGACATGGATGTAACACACTGTGAACTTGAAACTCGTGTATGTAAAAGAAGTCTTAAGTCGGCCATCTTGTACCTTGAAAGAACCTTTCCCTGTCAGAGGCCCCGAGTTTGTTTCTTTATTTTTTGAGATTTTCTAAAGCGTGAACTAGGGCCCGGCAGTATGGTGCAATGCTCAGCAAGCGTTCACAGTGAACGTATAAATAGCATAGAGCGTTACAAAAAGTATTACACACTGAGCCAGGTTCGGACTGGGGCATAAAATTGTCTCGAGCACCAACGACAAAGTGGCCCACAGTTGCAAATGGGAATTCATTCCTTTTGTGATGCTGCTTGAATAGTACCCAAGTGGGAGGTTTTTGATCAAAATGGTTACAAACTGTACATTTTAAAGAATATTTATTCAGCAACACTGGTCAAAACTATCAGCCGCATAGGGAAGTAACTCCAAAAACTGGCCCATATTGGCCAAAAATGTGCCCCACTTTGACCCAAAAAACTGGCCCACACAAGCCTTTTGCGTTTTTGGTTCGGCCATGGCCCTATTGCCCTATAAGCCAGTCCGAGTCTGAGTGAGGCACAATACCGCTTAGTCCTCCTTGTAAATTTACAATATGCAGGCATGATTCTATTAGTGGGGTGGAGGCAAGTCTTGTACAGTTTTCTTTCATTTTTAATGGCATCAGGCAATACCAAAAAAAACGACAGCTCCCACAATTCCCTTTTATGTCAATCCTTAACTTTCAATGCCCTGCATCAGTCATGTGCAATCCAATAATCTATCCTTTTAATGAAGAAGGCAGCACATTCTCCTCTCCTTCTGTGGCTGTGACTACGCCAAAGAAAGTTACTCCAGAAAAAAGCAGTAAAACATAACATCAATCCACCAATGATCGGACATATACCCAGTCCAGGCTCTGCATCTCAGAAAAAAAGATTGGGCTCGGTCGTCGATCTTTGTGATGACAAACAGAAGCAGAAATCAATCAATAGAGCAGAGTACGGAGGGATAATACTCACCTGCATGCCACTGATGGAATCACGACTGTCCGCCATACATTCACTAGGACTAATTGGTATTCTTTGGCATGTCATAGATGGCCCTATTATGCCTGCTTCATAGATGAAAAAAGAACAATTTAACAGTTGCAGGAATAAGGAACTAAGGTGTTAGACGAATCAGCTGATTTGAGAATATCCTCTCACCTGGCTCCATAGCAAGCATCTTTGGTAATCATAGTGCCCCTGGAGGAGTGAGGCCCCCATAAAGAGGCACCCCCCCCTGATTAATTCATGGTACACTTAATCCATCTCACTAGGGAAGGAGAAGGAACCAGAGCACTTGGATTACGATATGAAATAAACAAATATGTATTGGTGTTTCACAGTCTGCCACCAGTGTTTCACAATGTCTTAAACTTAAACAACTGCCTACACATAGTTTAGGAGAACCTGGAAACACAATCACTTTAATTCGTGTGATGAGATAAATTAAAAGAATCCCCCAACCGAGTAAACACTCTACCTGTAGTATGAAGTAAGTGTTGATCCAAAACCTACGAAAGGCAACCAGAAACATCAAGGTGGCTAACTTAGCCGATAAGTGGTTCAATGACAGATGATCCCTGGAGGGCCAATCTCGAAAAAAAGACCAAACCAAATTAACATCCCACATCCAGGAATATCGAGATAGGGAAGGTTTGGTCATTCTAACACTTTTCAAAAGTCTACCAATGGGCGTTCAGACAAAGTATGAGGGATAGATACCGCTGGAATGCAAAACTTAACCATGTGACTAGGTTCAGATGGAAAAACGTGCAAGAACATTGATGGCATGGACTACATCTGGCTGGAAGGGATCTCTACCACCCTGGTTCAAACAGCTGTCTCAGCCCTTCTAGGCAGAGCTGTAGGACAAGTTGGAGCCCAGGGGCCATAATTTTGTGGTGAGAGTAGAAGCTACCCGAAAAATGCTTGGTGATTCCCATCTGTCCCAAAAATCAGCAAACCCATAGGAATCAGGTTGTTTGTTAGAATCAGTAGCTGCGATTTGCCATTTGGGCTGTTCAATAATGCAGGAAGGAAGGTAGGACTACTGGGCAATCCATGGGTATAGCCAGGATCACTGGGTACCAAAACATGGGATTTCAAAGAAAGGAGTTATTTTATCATAACCTCTTATCTTTTGTAGCTGGTTTTGCACCATTATTCAGGGATCCACTGCAAGGGCAAAAAGGCATAGTAAGTGCCTGGAACCCAAACCGGAAAGAAATCATCTCTTGCAAATGCAGGGAGGTCTGTTGTCTAGCTAGACAGAACTCCACATCAATTGGATATTCAGTAATAATCATCTTTGAAGGCCTCGATCTGACGGGTCTTCACAAAGGTGGGAACATTGTCTCTTTGTTGTGGATCCTTGGAAGAAATTCTTGCTGGACCTGTAACTGTCTGGATAGGCAAGGTTTGCAGAATTCTGTTGCCAAGTCTGTCAGGCTCTTGCACCTGTTTCCATCCAATTTTGTTTCTGATGACTGCAGAAAGGTTTTTCCATTCCCAGACATAATTTACATCGGATCCTGTCTTTTGCAAAACTCTGCACTGCAAAGAACTCCAAGAATCTTCAAACAATTGATATGTAATAGAGAATGCTGCCGTGACCATTTTCTGCCTGTGGAAACTTGGCTGTATCATGGCCCCTAACCAAATCAGCTGGCATTTGACTCTAAGTTAAGACATGGCATACCAAATATTTATCTTCCATTCCATTTCTGCATATGTATTATCCACCATTTTTAACTCTGACCTTACATCTGAAAAAATGTAGACTTCTCATTATGAGTTGGGTGGTGTGGGCCCAACTATGAGGTGGGCCGAAAGTTGGAGGATTCACTTTCAGCTATGAGCTGGAAGTAAATCCACAGACTTTCTGCCCCTTTTTGGCAGAATTACCACCGCAGAATTTTTGTCACAGTAATTCCACCGAAAACGCCCCATTGAGTCATGTGAATTCCAAAAAATGGGGTGTTACACTGCCACCATCACTTGTAATCCAGTGGTAATTCCGCCAGACCAAGTGGCGGTAACGGAAATACAGTTTAGTGGTATCTGAGTGGATTTACCACACAGATACTACCAAACTCGTAATTACCTCCTTTAATCTCAATAATCAGAACCTGTTTGAGGAAGAGGAATTTTTGACCTTTGAAGGACCCTGTAATGTAACAGACTCAGGAATAGTGAATACATTGACACCAATAACGGTCCTATTACCATGGCCAGACACTGCTGGGTCACTGTTCCTGCCGACAACAATTGAAAAGTAACTTGTTTCCAGACAAGTTACAGGTATTTCGGTTCCGGATAAGTTGGAGAGCGGCTGTTACACAATTCACCAAAAAACCTAGAAAGTGGATTTTCAGAGCAGAGTGTTCTTCTGATTTCTCCTGATTGATAAAAAACACAAGTCCAGGTAAGAAGACCACTATGTGTGCATTTCTCGGAGCTGACTTTCGATCTTGAGCCATAATAAGAATTTTTTCTAGATAAATCAGTAATCTGGTCCCCTTTGCCCTCGCCACAACCCCCTTATCAGTCATCATAATGTTGTGAAATACCATGCCGCCAAAGACATCACAAAGGGCAAAAAGAGAATTAAAAAACCTGATGGTGCCAAACAAAGCAAAGAAGGTGTCTCTGATCCCGTGCAATTGAGAGTGTAAAATAGCAACCCTTTAAATCATCTAAGCGAACCAACCAAGCGTCTTGCTTAAATAAGTCTTTCAACAACGCAATTCTTTCTATTTTGAAAGGCCTGGAAACCACATAATGATTGAGAAACGTCTAGTTGAACACTGCTGAACTCCTTGTCCAGTTTAAAAGAAATATATTGCTGTAAATATTGTTCCTTGTTCTCACTCCTCACTCCGTGGCTTTTTTGCACCAAATTTTCAAATCTCGTGATGAATTAGTTGTGACTGTGCCTGAAGTACCAGAAATGGACGATTTCTGTAAGGGTACACTCCGCAATTCTACGTGAAAGCTCTGTACTGCATCTAGTACCCAAAGGTCTCTTGAATCATGCAGCCATTTGTAAGAAAAAAAATGGTTCCAGCCCAAGACTGGAATCAAGTTGTGAGTAAACTTTAAACAGTTTGGAACCAAAATTGGGTGTTTTATCTCTCTTCTGGGGATCTCGACCCCTTTCCCTTGACCTCTATGTGGAAAGTAGTAAGGTTTGGCGTGGAAATAAACAGCTGGAACTTATGTTTTCTGGTTTACCGATAGAACATCTCTGGTATAAGCCGGTCCAAGCAGAAACCTGGGGCTGGAACAGTAGTCGCAGAAGGTTCTATTTTGAAATAGCGAAAACAAAACACAGAGGCCCAAAAAATCGATTTGTTTCCGAGTTTTTTTTCATTGTTTTTCTTTTTTAATCATGGGCCAGAGCACCCGCCCATCCCCAGACCCTCTATCCTTTTTGTATACCCTTACCCAACCCCTATCTATTTTTTTAAATAAAAAGGTACAAAAATCCTGCAAATGTTCGGCCAAAAACACTCGTTGTTTTCAGCCTCAGTGTTTTTGTTTTTGTTTTTTTGACGCAATACCGTCTCATAAGGCTGTTTTATTTAGAGCCACGAAGGTCAGTGCGCATTTTCCCATCTCCTTTGCAGCACCATCTCTGAACAACATCTCACTTGACATAGCTACTGCCTGTGACTCCGCCAATCCCAAACTCTGGGCAATTTTCAAGTTGCCACCCTTTTTTCACTTTTGTATAATGGATGCATTTGTAACTCCTACAAAACACAAACCTCATTGAGCCAAACCACCAATCAGATCAGGTTTAAAAGGCTGTTCACCCACTCCCCCCCCCCCCAAAGAAGTCTAAACTCTTCACCATTGGACATATAGCATTGAGGTGTCTATTGTGGAAGGAAGCCTTGGCCAGATCCCTGTCCTTTATTTTTTCTTGATCTTGAAAAAATACATTGAACATTTCGGTTCATTATTTGGTGTAATGTGTTGCTTTCCTCACGTGTCCCGCTGTGGGCATTTTACTTTAAAAAAATGTCTAGAATATTATCTAGCTTTTGCAAAGAAAGTGTTAGAGGGAACCTTCTGAATGTGGTAGAGTAAACCATTAGGACATGCAAATCAAAAGGACTGAACATGCGATCCTGCATGTGGCATTGGCTCCTGACGTGCTAAGCATAGGATCAGTGTCGTCATTATAGTTATTAATACGAAGGATGTCATGGACCTTCAATAAGGGGCATAATCGGTGGTGATCACAGAGTTGGCTAACCATCTCCTCACGCAATGAGAATTGGGCCTGTCCAGCTACTACCCTCTTGAATGGATATTGTGTTTCCGCCTTCATTAGTGGGTGTTCCGTGGTGAACCTGAGTCACATCTCCCAGGTGTTCCTTGACATGCCTCAGACTTGGAGTAGATGGAGTGTTCAGCAAGCCATGTACCATCTTGGCTGTTGTAAATATGGCATGTTGTATGCATGGTTCGAGGTGCCACACATTAATTCTCCTGGCAGTATTGTTATCATACCTTGGGAACAGGTCCTGTAAGACTGCAGCTGCCATGTCCTAAACTCTTTAAAAGTGCTGCCATGGGGGAGGCAATCTTTTCCTGCCCTGGCCTTCCTACCAGTGAAGTGATTGCCTGCCTGGGAAGATTAATCGTCAACAAAATGTGCTAGATTCCAGCGCCAGACATCCTCTTCAAAGACCTGTGAGCGAAGAGCAGTCTGTTTCCTGTTCTCCTTGTCACTACATTCCGTGTCAGTGGGGCGCAAAGCGCCACACTCTCTGCATACTGCTTTCAGCGGAAGGGATACATTGGGTGTCATTAGCATTAGAACTAAGGTGCTGCAGGACCCACTGGATTTACGAAGAAAGGTCAGAGGGAGTGCAGACAAAAATGCCACGTTATTACCTTCTTATTTATTTGTTTTGGTGCTTTTTGGTGCCATAAGCCACCAAATATTACCAAAACAATTGCTACAAGAAGAAAGGGGTTCCAAGAAAAAGTCTTTGTGTTTGGAATGACAACTGGAAATGCTGTGGCATACAATTGGCAACGCACAAAGTGTTCATTCCTGTTGTACTGCGCGGATGCAATCCAATAGTGGCTTGTTTAACGTATTTACTCCCAATCAGGAGTACTGTCACATGTTGGGTGCCCTGGATGACCATTTGGAGCATCGACAAGGAATAGGGAGAAGGAGCATCACACTGCATCGCCTTAGGAGTGTTAAAGGGATTTTGCCAGCAGAATTGTTCCAGGTATGTGTGGAGTTGAGGGGGTGTGGTCATATGAGACGCCCACCCCCACCTGGAGGCCTACATGGAGACCGACATTCCTCCTCAAAGTGGGGCTCCCGACCTGTTTGGTTAGGTAACAGCGATTTTAATTATTAATGTACAGGCCGCGACTTGCGTGGGCTGCAAGTCCAATTTGTTAATGTGCGGCCCTCGCCGCACTAGCGCCTGGGGGCCTGCACTTCAGCACCCATGTGTTTTTCATGTGCTGCTGTGTGGACGGCAAGCTCCATATCTAATGTGCGGCCGCTGCCCCTGGGGGCCTGGGCTTCAGCCCCGCACCAGTTTGCATGTGTACGCAGCCACGGCCAGGGGGTTCGGACAGGAAAGTTACATAGACAAAGGTAAGAGCATTGTGCCCAGGCCATGTCATTCTGCTATTTTGTCACTGATTGCCGTGCAGAGACGCTGTTTTACCTCGAGGTTTCGCTCCCTTTTGTTTCTTCTGTTGAGGCAACTTGTCACCTGTTGTTCTCCTGCTGCAACGCTAGCGAGACAAATGCCTCCCTCCCAGCAGCCCAATAGGCGCTCTGGGCCTCTTAAACACGGCTGATTACTTTCTTATGACAGAGATTTTAAAGTGGGTCTGATTTATTAGTGATGGCCTATTTAAGAGACAATTGTTTGGGACAAGGCATTCTTAACGTGTTAAGATCAACATTTCAGCTCACCAACACTACATTGCTGCCCATCAAAAGAAATGCATATTGCCTTTGATACTGTCAACCACACCATCCTGCTCAACCGTCTCCGTGATAACCTGGGTATCACTGGTCTGGCTCTGGCTTGGCTGACCTCTTTCCTCTCAAATCGGCCCTCCCAGGTCCAACTGGGGTCTTTCCTGTCTGACATCTTCTTCTCTACCTGTGGTGTCCCCCAGGGTTCTAACCTCTCTCCCTGGCTGTTCAACCAGTATCTGGCACTTCTCGCCCACCGCATCGCTGCTCTCTGCCCCAACTTTCAGTGCTATGCGGATGATACCCAGCTCATTTTCAGGCTACCCTCGGCCTCCTCTTCTCCTTCCCTCATCTCTGACTGTCTTTCTGCTATCCAGGATTGGTGTGCCGCCAACGACCTCTGCCTTAATGCCAGTAAGACCGAGATTCTACTCATCGGCACACCCACTCCCTCCTTCCCTGCAGCTCTCTGGCCGGCCTCTCTTGGCCCTCTTCCTGCTCCTACCTGCAAGGCAAAAAACCTCGGGGTTATCTTCGACTCCACACTCTCCTTCTCTCCTCACATTTCTGACGTTTCTAAGAAGTCACACTACCAGCTGCACCTCCTCAAAGGTATCCTTCCTTTCCTCTCCTTCCCCCAGAAGCTCACTTTTTCCAGAGCCGTGGTTCTCTCGAAGCTGGACTACTGTAACAGCCTCTATCTAAATCTGCCTGCCTCTACTCTCCGCCCTCTGCAACTCATCCAGAACAGGACTGCTAGACTTGTCCTTGGCCTCAAGCCTCGGGACCGTATTTCTCCAGGACTGAAATCGCTACACTGGCTCCCTGTGGCTGCGAGGATTAAGTTCAAAACCCTCTGCATTGTCCACAAGGCCTTCTGGGGCCTGGGGCCAAAATACCTTCAACTCTCCCTTCCTAAATATCTTCCTTCTCGAGCACTTCGCTCTTCCGCCTCCAACTCCCTCAGGGTCAGCCGCTTCTCCAAGCAACGAGTCGTGGGGAGATCTCTCTCCGCAGCAGGAGCCTCCCTCTGGAACAGCCTTCCTGCCTCGCTGAAACTTGAGGAGAACCATCTCCGGTTCCGGAAGCACCTCAAAACCTTCCTCTTTGCTTCTGCTTTCTCTCCCCCTATCCCCTGCTAAACCACCTAAACTGTACTGAATCAGCAACTGGGCCACTCACCAATCTCGGTCCTTGGGCCAGCCACTCTCCTCTGCACTGCCTTCCTTGCAACCCCTGCACTGCGGGACTGTCTCTGTATCCCTACAGCCCCCCTTCCCAGCACTTGTCTGCACTTATCTTGCACTTGCCACCAGCTGGCCCTTATTATTTATCTTGTTCATTACTAACCCTGTACTGCACTTTCCCCTCTCCCTTCCCCCTTGCACTTTTCCCGTCCCACCTACCCATGCACTTGCGCGATCTGAATGACACATGGCCTAGTAGGATCATTGTCTGTCTCCCCTTGTAACACTTGTGTATAGGCGCGTTACAAATGCCATATCATATCATATCATATCATATCATGGAAAGGAGCACTAGCCTCCCCTGCTCCTTCAAGCCCATTACTTCCTCCCCTAATTGTAACCGATACCATGCTATATTTCAGTTTCAGCCTTTTACAGAGGCCCAGATTTGTAAAATAGTAGCCGGCATGAAATCTACCTTGTGCCCAGCAGATAGCTGCCTTCCTACCATCTTTAAAGCGTGTATTAATACCCTTGGCCCCCTGGGTAACCACATTGGTCAACCTGTCCTTTGCTGAATCTATTGTTCCTGTAGGCCTAAAGGAGTTGTGGAGTACCCCGCTCCTCAAGAAAAATAACCTGGATCCCAATATAGCCAAACACTATCGACAAATCACAAACGTTCCATTTCTTCTAAACATTTTGGAACGTGTTGCATATATACAGCTCCAGGAGTTTATAGAAAATAACATATTGAACCAGAGACAATCATGTTTTAGGCACATGCACTTGACAGAAACCGCCTTGATCGATCTTAAATCCAACATTGCAAACATCGTAGATAAAGGCAGACCTGCTCTCCTACTGTTGCTCGATCTTTCTGCGACAAAGACTAAAAACCATGTCCCCTGACTACAATAGCTTTTCTATAGCTGGAAATCAAATCCAAGTATCCAAGAAGATGAAAACATTGGGTGTTGTGCTGGATGCAGAGCTTTCCATGAAACCCCATGTTGCCTCTGTCCGGGCCTCTTGTGGGTATGTGTCGAAATTATTAAACCACATCCGCCCATACATTTCAGGAAAAAATAGATCCCTCCTAGCCACGGCCCTAATTAACTTGCGCCTCGATTAATTTAACAACTTGTTGGTGGGGACATCCAAGGCAAATCTTCAGGCCTTGCAAGTTGCTCAGAACGGGGCAGTTGGAGCGGTCCATGGCCTTACTGGTAGGGAACATGTCACAAGTGCCAGACAAAGGGCCTCATTACACGGTAGGCGGAGAACCATGGCGCTATTAGCGCCATGGTTCATGCCGGTAAAATACCGGCACCGCCTTGGTGGAAAAGGGAATTACCGCCCCATTCCAAGGTTGGCGGGGCAGTAATTCCCCCTTCCACCATTGCCCTTCCCCATTCCCATTTTTGCCCCATAGGACATAATGGGAATGGGGAAGGCGCTAATTACGGCACTGCAAATTGTGGTACCGTAATTAGCTCCCTGGGTCCCTTTGCGGGTTGGTTTTTAACGCCTGCAAAAAGCAGGCGTTAAATTCCCCAACCCGCAAAGGGACCTCGTAGTAAGGCAGTAAGGATTTACCGGTACCGGTAAAATACCGGTACCGGTAAAGCCTTACCGCCTACCGTGTAATGAGGCCCAAAGTCTTCATTGGCTTCCTCTCAAACGACGTGTCATGCACAAGCTACTCTCCCTGACCGACAAGTGCTGTCATGGTGAAGCCCTTCAATACCTTATCAACCGCCTCACTACCCTTCCACTTAGTCGCCATTTGCGGTCCTAAGATCCCTTAAAACATATCCAACCGAGGTATAACCTAAAAACCTTCGGTGGCTCCACTTTTGGTCAGTCTCCATCATCCTGGAACAAACTCCCGCTTGAACTCAGGCAATCCAACTCCAGTCTCGAGTTCAAGAAAAGCCTCAAAACTCACCTGTTCAACCTTGATCCAGACTAGGTCACCTTTGTATAGATTTGATCAGACCAGGCTAGGTTCCTCCGCACCACTCTCTCGACAGTCATGTCTTGTCTTGGTTTTTTTGTGCTCTTTGAGGCCTACGGGCGAGTAGCGCTTTATAAAACTACAAATAATAATAATAAGAACTGTAAAGGGGCATTTTTATTTTGAAAGCACATGCAAACCAGTTGTTAGCTGCCTAAAGTCTGTGCCCCCACCCTCTCTAACCCCACTCATCCCTACCCATCCCACCCCCACCCTCTCTACCCACACCCACCCAATTCTCTCCCCCACTCAGGCAACCAATACGCATCCCTCAAACCCCGCTCTCTCTCTACCCCCCCACCCACCTACCCTACCTTCATTCTCCCTACCCTTACCCAGCCTACCCTGTCTACCACCACCCAACCCACACCCTCTCTACCCCATCTACTTTCCCCAACCTCTCTTCCCCACCCACCCTAATCTCTGTACCCCAGACCACCCACCTTACCCCCATTCCTTACCCCCCACTCTCCCTACCCCATTCCCTCCACCACACCCCCACTATCTCGACTTTCTTTTATTTACCCAATCACACTACCCCCACTCTCTCTTCCCCACTCTCTCTAACCCAACCTCCCCCCACTGTCTCTAACCCCTCCTAACTACCCTACTTCCACTCTGTCTACTCCCACCCTACCTCTGATTTCTCTACCCCCACCCACCTTATCCGCACTCTCTACACCCACCCCACTCTCTCTACCCCAACCATCCACCTTTCCCCCCTCTCTCTCTCTATCCCACCCACCCTTCCTCCACTCTCTCTACCCTATCCACCCACCCTAGCTCCACTCTCTGTACCCCCACCAAACCTACCCCACTCTCTCTACCCCATCAAACCTCCACCACTGTCTCTACCCCCAGCCAACTCTCTCTACAAGCAGTAACCCGCCTCGTCTCATCCTTCCTCTCACACGCTTGCCTTATTTCTTACCCTCTCACGCACATATTTCCTCTTGCTCCTCATCTATGGCACCCTCTCTCGCTCGTTCCCTCCCTTGCTCTATTCTCCTTCCTTCTTATTCTCTTGCACAACTGCGCTCCTTATGGCATTCTTCTTTGGAACGTTGCACTCTCCTCCTTGCATAAGAGTTGGCTCTGGGAGGAGAGAACGTGTTGCGTCATCCACGTCCCGTGTTTTGTAGAAATGGACGAATGTGTATGTGCTGTGTGTGTTCAGGGGCGGTATGCGCACTAGTTTATTAGTAGCCACTTGTTTCCAGGAGGGGGGAGAGTGTTGCTGCATCCGCGCCCCGTGTTTTGTAGAAATGGAAGACATTTTTGCTGAGATGTGCTCCATGACCACACCTGCGCCAGGTGCCCTCCGCACCGTCAGGTGATAGGTAGGAATTTTTCCCAGCCCGACACCCGCTCCGGGTGTGCACCGCGCCATCAGGGGTGCTTCATGATGAACTCCCGTGCCACGTGTGGCAGCGCAATCACACCACCGCACCACTTCGTAGGTGTTACAAGGCGTTATTTATAACATTAAGGAATTATTTATTAAATGGACAGTGTAATTGTATAATACCTCAGACATTTGCCCTGCGGGAACGTCACGGGGCAGAGGTTTGTGCCTATGCCAGCCTTTGAATACAAGAACACGCTGGCCCGTTAGAAAGGGTAGTGTGCACATTTCGAGTGTGTCTGCTTGTTTCTCTGACCCAAAATAGAGTTGCGGGCAAATGGGGCAGTATGTGACTGGCTAGGCATGGGCACATTGAAAGGAAAAACATGATGTCCTGGATCAGGCCCGCTAGAATCTTACCTGGCTATTAGATACATGCTTGCTTCCTGCCAGTCCTTCCCGTGCAAAAGTGCCATGGCGCCATGTCTCTGTGTTCTTCGGCAGGAGGCGCAGACTACGAAAGGTGTGCAATCGGTGCTTTCATGTGCTTCAGTGAGCAGTCTTGCTTTCCTAGATGGGCAGGAGAATGTGATGAGCCAACATGATCCTATGTACAAATAGGAGCCGGCATTCGAATGGTTGATGGACTTTATCTTTAGTATTAGAGTATGTGCTGAGTTTTACATAGCACATCATATCATATCTTCGGGAAGCAACAGTGCGCTTTACACCATCACCCATCCCAGGCCTCTTTCTCTACTCAGCCCTACCCCTTCTCTCTTTACCCCCACCAAGCTCCCCTCTCTGGCTCCACGCACCCTACACCCTTTATTCACCCACACACCTTGCCCCACTCTATTCCTCCATCTACATTACCCCCTCCCCCTATGCCCCGCTCATCCTACCTCTCACACTCTCTCTTTATTTCTTACCCTCTCACTCTGACCCACTCTCATATTCCCTCTTGCTCATCATCAATGGCGCCCTCTATCAATGCCCCCCTGCTCTAGTCCCCTTCTCATTCTGCACCCCTTATCACATCCTCCTTTTAAAATGCGACCTCTCCTCCTTGCTCCCACGTGCCTATGAATGCAGCATGCAAAGAACATCGGTTAACTCCAAAACTATTGGCATTGCCAATGCTTTATTTTGGGGGGTAGCTCGGTCTATTTGTTCACGGTAGTGAATTGGAAAGAGCCATTAAGAAAAGTCTTTGGGAACAAGAACACCTGGCAAAAATTGCCAATGCCTTTTACAGTTTCCAATCTTATATGTGGTTGCGAAACAAGGGCTGCCTTTTCCGAGACAGTGCCCTGAGCGCCCCACAAATCTTCACACTCGTCTTTACAATACTTTATAACAGGGCACATGATTTAACAGGCGTCCCCTCCCTTTGCAGCATGTTAAACAAAACACACCAGCGCTAAACCATGGTGCTAATAGCACCATGGTCCATGCCGGAGTCCGCCATGGTGAAATGGGGAAGTACCACCCCATTCCAAGGTTGGCGGTGCGGTACTTCCCCATTTCACCATGGCCCTTCCCCATTCCCATTTTTGCCCCATAGGGCATAATGGGAATGGGGAAGGCAGTAATTACGGTACCGCAAATTGCTGTGAAGAGGAGAGAGTGCACAGGGGAAGATAGGGGGGCTTGACCCATTAGGGCCGGTTTCAGGCTCACAGCAAGTGAACAAATCAACTAATGACAAAGTTGCATAATTGCCAGGAACAGCTGAACAAAACTTGAAAACAAGCAAGATGGCAGACTACTCAGAGCTTCAATGGTGTCATATTTTAGTTCCGTAGAGCTCCCCCCCCAGCATGGTGGGTAGGAAGGACATATATAGGTAACACGGTGGGAGATGTAAAGCCAATCCATATTGTAGCAGCTAATTGGTTCATTCCCAAAGAGTTCATTTATGCATTTAGCCAGTGTTATCATGTGCCATATGTATGCAGAATACATTTTTTTAAATTAAATTGGGTTTTTATATCGCACTGTATGCTGGAGCCCAGCCTCTACGCGAAGGATCCAGTGTTGAGCCCATGCTACTCAAAACTGTCTTGGTGTTGTCCCTGAGCAATCCTGAATACTTCAGAGCACAAAGAAAGAGATAGAGGGGGGAAGGAAAACTAGGGTGGGGAGGAAAGGAAAATCGATGAAGGAAGCAAACATGTGGACTCACAGAGCAATAGGCATACCGCCTACTTCAAACCTCTCCTAAAAGACGAGACGGGAAAAACAGATGGCCCTGCCAACTACAGGCCTATATCGAGCCTACCCTATCCATCAAAAAACTTAGAGAACCATGTGTACAAACAACTACTCAATCATGTGGAAAACAGCGGACTACTTGACCCATCCCAGATTGGTTTGACACCCATGAGAGGAACCGAATCAGCACTCTTCTCCACAAGGGATGACCTAAAGAAGAATGCGGACAACAGCGCCGAATCATCCCTCATATTACTGGACATATCAGCTGCCTTGATACAATCAAACACAGAAAATGAATCAAGAGACTGGAATAATCTAGTATTGAAAACTCTGCACTACAATGGCTGAACTCCTTTCTGACTGATCGATCCAAAATAACCTTCTTACCATTGTTTACATCAAACACAAAAAACATCACCATCAGCGTACCACACGGATCAAGCCTCTCTCCAGTTCTCTTAAACATTTACATGACCCCCTGAATGAAGCTCCTTCCAACCCATGGACTGAAAGCCTAAACTGTGCAGTCACCGCCCAACTCATCTTCAAGAGAACTTCTAACTATGACCCCGACAACCCCCTGAAAAAATGCCTCACCAATATAAACACATGGATCACAAAAACAACCTCAAACTAGACACAACAAAAACAGAAATAATGATTACCCCATGAGACGACAACCTGAGACCTCTCTCACCTGCTGCTGAGCATGGGAAACCTCAACAGTGATATGCAATCTGGGAATTCAGTGGTCTCACTTTAGAACCACAAATCAACCTAAAAACTGCAGGAGCAGCCAGCTTCCCATTCCAAGCGGCCAAACGCTGGAACTCCATGCCCCTTACCTTCAGACAAGAACCATCCTTCCCGACTTTCAAAACTGGAATCAAAAACTGGCTAAGCAACAAGCCTCCCCAGTGAGATCCATCTGACTGCAGCCTGATACCGCCCCAACGTCTAAACATCCTCCTCACGATTGCCGATTGCATTTGTGCTTATGTTATGTTAGCTATGATTCTTGCCTCCAGAACTATCTGTAACCACTGGTCCTTTTTATTGCAATTGTCCTGCTCTTTTATTGCTCTACATGTCTGTAATGGAGACGTTTTTTTCCAGCGCCCAGTTACCGCAGGGTTCGGTGCGCAATATAAATAATAAACAAATACAAAATACAAATACAATAGCAAAACACATTTCTACCAACTTCGTCTAATAAGAGGGACCCTCCCGTACCTCAATTTCCCACACAGAACCCGCATGATCATTTCCTTGGTGTTATCAAGAATGGAATATGCAAACAGACTACCTAGGAATGCATGAACGCCTCACCAAAACACTACAGCGTATCCAAAATGCTATGGGAAGACCACTCTTGAGACTAGATAAAGGAGAACGCATCAGACCAGCCCTAGGAAGTCCACACTGGCTACCACTAAGAAACACCTCAACTTCAAAGCCCTTTGCATTACCCATAAATCACTAGAAGGACAAGGAGCTGAATACCTCCAAGCAAAAATCACCCACTACCAAGCCATCACTGACCTGCAAGTAGAAAGAAAACACTGTGAGAAAACAACATATGGAGGAACCACGTTCTACTTTCTGATAGCCAAACTATCCTCCAGACCATTACAACCCCCCCCTGATATAACCTCCTCCAAATCTCAGTCTCCCATGCCTAATGTTACTTATCCTCCCTACTTGCACCACTTCCTCCTGGCCCCTTCTCACACACTTTCCTCCAACAGTCGACGATTCCTGTTTTACATAGCAAGTCTTTTTCTTCCCCTGGGTGAGAATCTGCACCTGTGACACCCAACTGTTGGAGGGCTGGGATTGGCTGTGGTGTCCAGCCTCATTTGTCTCGGGAGGATAGCTCAGGGGCAAAGTGCTCACCTTGGAAGCAAGACGACAGGGAGCAACGCAGGTTCGATCCCCGGGTCCGCGCTAAGAAACCGCTGGGTATTAAGCGTGTTATAAATAACCTATCATATCATATCATTTATGTCCAATTAAGGCTGTAGGAGCCAGCTCAACTCTATATCAACCCAGGCAGTCATCTTGGATCTCATGTTGTTTTTTGCAGGGCCAGGAAGAGCTGTATGTGTCAGGACCAACCAAGAGCGTGCTTGTTGTGCATGTATGCATAGCTGTGAGAGTAAGAGCTGTTTTCAGGTTATGATCCTGTTTCTCACTATGTTTGGGGTGGTTTAGCATGTTCATGGACTTTGCAAGTGGGTCTGCATGCCTGGCAGACTGGTTCAAGACTGGCTGGAAGCTGCACATGGAGAGAGGAAAGAATTAAGGAGACTGAACCCGTAAAATTGCCCAGGTAAGAATGGAAGGTTTGAACAATTGGGTAGGTCTTCCAAATATTCAATGAAGAATATTGAATCTAAGTGAGGAGAACCCTAGCTAATTGGTAAAAATTGACTCATTTGAAAGCTTATCACTAGCCTTGTGTTAGCGACCTTAAGGAAGGACTATGACTATAGAGGTAATCACTTCAAGGAGCACCCATTTTTGATTACCATGTGTCCTTTAATTTGTAGAGCTGAACGAAACAAGAGTTGGCCTTGGGCCACAGTAGCGACAAAAATCCTTTGGACAAGCCTCCCCAGAAAAGGTTCTAAGAAGATTGGTGACCCCGACTCACATGGGCAGACACTGCTTCTGAGAAATGGGCATTTACCCTTAGGTAAGACCTTGAGCCTTATAAGTGCAATGTAGGCGGATGATGACCCATAGAAATTTTAATAACAACAATGAAAGAGGCATTCTTATAAGATAAGAGTACCGTAAACTTGCTAAATTGTAGTAAAATAGCAGGAGAATTCTGGCATGGAGAAAAATGGTAATTCTAATTAGTACCCCCGTCTGTAATTGATTTACAGGTTCTGGTGAAGAAAAAATGATTTCCCAGTAACTAGCTCATAATTAGACATATAACCCGATGAAGCTCTATTTGCATTAGTGTTCCCAGGTAAAAAGACAGGGTCCACTTGGACAACTAGCTAGTGTCCCGAACATACAAGCAAAATTGCTGATGTTTTGTTTTTTCTTGTTTTTATCAACAGTCACATCTCCAAACAAATGAGTATGTCTTCATTGAAAGAAGCTTTTGTAGGTTTTTCCCAAAAACTCCTTTGTGATGACTACTCCTGAAGAAAGTCCCAGAGTTTTCAAGAGGACTGAAACATGTTGAGTGTGGAACTTGGAGTTGTAACCAAGTGTACTTTGTAAATTGAAAATTATATTTCATTGATAAAAATTAAAAGACGGATCTATCCTCTCATGATTTTTGTCAAACAATTGATGTATGTTTACTTTTTATGTTTGGTCATTAGCATATTTAATATGCTTGTTTTAGGGTTGTTTTTATGTAATTTACTGTATTGTAGTTTCTACCTCATGAGATTTTTATCTTGTATTGAATCTTAATAAAACTATTTTGTATTGATGATTTATCACTTTTTTGTAATTGTGATTTGTAGCAGCATTTTACATTATTACATCCTAAACTGGCTAAATACACAACTGTGCACCAAAGGTTTGGTTTTTATCAAGTCACGCTTTGTAAATGGCCGCGATGGCCTGCCTCTTCTTGCCACTTTTTGTAGCATAGCTCACAGCGGGCACGCTTTCTATCACGCAGCTACAGGTGAATTTGGTATTCACCCCACCTACTTTCGTCATTATAGCCTTGATGAAGAGGTTACCTTTAGCCAAAGATTTGAATGCATTGTTTTGGGAAGAGGACAATGGTTGATGGAGCAAACAGCTATGTGCTTTAGTCTAGTCCAGTCTAGTCTAGTGTACGACAAGTGGTAGGCCACCAGCAAAGACCCCCCTGCCCCTCTCCACACGAGGGCTGCAAACAATTCACCAGCATCGCACCAAAAGGTGCTATAGCACAACTGGAAGCAAAATCTCAAAAAAGGAGTCGGCGCCAATTCGGATCCCATGCGCTGTGGTTGTCAAATTGCCAGCCCTTCTGAAATTCTTAGAAGCAAGTCCATCCTACGCCTTAAGGGCCCCATACAGCTGCCAGGAGGAACACAACCCCAAAGGTCGCAGCCACTGAGCCTTCCCACGGGGGTTGGGGGGGGGGTCGGAAGCAGTGAACTGGCTGCTTGAAGACTGAGGGAAGCAGTTTTCTACCTGCAATGCAGAACAGTATCCTGGATTGACCCCAACCAGGACTGGAATTAATTCTGATCAACGCTTGTGTGATAACTTTCCTCGAAACGCTTGGTGCAGGGAACCCTGACAGCGTCCATACTATCCCCAATCTACATGATTGTACCCTGTCCATGCTCCATAAAAAAAACCCATCAGATGAGATACGCAGGAAATGACAAACCCCCTCTCTTTCATGATTCGTTTTATCTGACATTAGATGGGAGACATACTTCATGCAGAATAATTCGATTAGGCCATTTCAAAGATCCGCTCTCCTAATCTGGCTGCTATTTGTTACCATCTTTCAGGGGGCAAGGCTCTGGTTCTTTTCAATCAGACAAGATCCTCAAATAATGTCAGATCAATCAGTGCCTCCGGAGGTGCATAAGATGGTTCTTTAAGTGCCAGCTATCGCCAGCTGATGGTCAGAAGGTTGTAGTGCTGCTGATCAGACAGGAGTCAGGATTTCTTGCCAGGCCGGGCCTGCACACTGTACATGTTTCTTTCATCACGGATTGATCGTGTTTACCAAGCCAAGGTCTGAAGTATCATAGGGTATTTTATGCTTTTAATTAACTATAGGATTCATTCAAACCCCCACTCCCATTGCACCAGAACACAAAGTAATGTGAGCCCAGCAAACATCCCCTGAGCTGCACTACTGTTATTTCAAGACAGGTAACACAATGCACTGTGCGCTAAAGGCACCTGCTTGTAGACATTTTTTTTATTTTTTTACAAGTGTATGAAGTTTGTTCTTATTTGTGTAAAAGCAAAGGGATTTCACTGATTCAAATAGTTCTCTTTGAAGATCTGATTTCTAAATGGGGTGTGTTGGGGCTATGCGACCAAATGCACCCACTGCATTGTAAAGAGCTAAAACATTAATTGCTACTAGGAAGTCGAGGAGGAAAATCAATGAAGTGCCGAAGTACCAGTTGCTTCACAACATTTAAGTTTAGCAGATGGCTCAACTGGGGATGGCATGCCCCCGTAACAGGCTTTAATTTCTGCACGAACTGCATTCTGAGACTGTTAGTCTTATGTCTCTTCAATTAAATAAAACACACACTTAAGTAAAACTAGAGAAAAAGTAAAGCCCAGGACAACAGTAGATGGTTCCCACTGGCAAGACTGCTGCTGGCAACATTTTAAATAATTCATATTAAAATTATCCAGCCAAATGGTATTCATGTTTTGGACTGTGTTAAGAGGAAAGTCAAGCATGCCAGAATTGGCGCATACAGATGTTTTCTCTTCTGCCGTACAAGAGTAACATGCCTGAAAAGTAAGTGTTGAATAACAGAAAAGCCTGTCTCTTCAATGTACTAATGCAGAAAGCCACTATCCACTTTCAAATATGTTGAAGCAGATCTCACAGATCATGTTCCTTAACCCTTTGGCATTTGTTTTGTATGCTATTCTGCATTTCAGTACATATTATTAATAGATGACAGCAGGTGCCAGATGGCAGCATGATGTGAACCTAAAAGCCAGGATTGGTTTATTACATCCTTCCTGATATGTCTCCACTTCACATCTTTGCAAACTAGCATATGGCTGGGCAGCTTTCAGACAGCCCAGAGGTGCCATGTGATAGTCACCTGCTTGCAGTCATTGTATGACACAAGCTCGCATCTTGCTACTATGCATAATTAAGGTAACATTTGCAAATCAGCAAATACAACTGTTAAAAGGCAATCCTGCCTGCTTAGGTGGCGGTTTGGAAT
Organism: Ambystoma mexicanum; assembly: GCF_040938575.1. Classification (NCBI taxonomy): domain Eukaryota; kingdom Metazoa; phylum Chordata; class Amphibia; order Caudata; family Ambystomatidae; genus Ambystoma; species Ambystoma mexicanum. Next base: position 838,115,687 of record NC_090934.1, on the reverse strand, counting down.
GTTCAGTTATTCGTGGGATTGTCTGTGTCTAGTTTAGCAGCAGAGGCTCCCAGTGCTCTCCTTTATAGTGCAGGGCCCCATGTGGGAAAGACCTTTCAATGTGCATGAAGACCTCATGTGCAAACAGTGTAGAATGTACATGCAACATGGTGAAGTTAGAGAACAGAACTACTGCCCAACAAGATCATTAAGCACCATTCCCATCCACTGAAATTGGTGAAATCATTGTATTTGACGTCATTGAGAGAAGCGGGCTGCATGGGTCTCTAGTGGTTTTATTGCCTTACTGTTCCCTGCACTTTACGATGTTTCACTTTTCCGTCCACTGGGAGCAGTCTTCGAGGAGGGCATAGAAGGCCACAGATGCACACTCCACTCTCATCCCTCGCCTGCATGCAATGTGACAGGGCGGCGCCTGGGGAGGAGAGGGCGGGCCTTGCCCCTCAGCCTGCAGCTCGTCTACGCCACTGGACCCAGAATTGGCATAAAATGGATGCCTTCACACACACTCTTCAGATCTTTTCCATGCACATCTTTTTGAGTGCATATTTTCTTCTCAGGTCAGGCACCCAAGTGTCGCATTCTTTCAACACCATTGATAATAAAACGAACCAATAGCATTTCATGAGATGAGATCGAACTCATTGAGGACAGACCATTCTAGAAGGGAACCTGTGCTCCAACAATACATGTGTACTGGTGGAGGCCTTGAAACCTACCAACGACTCACCATTCCCATTGCCTGCATTGGCAGCAAAGCGTATGGCTGAGGAAATCTCCCCGTTTTTGACTATATTTGTTAACAAATCTTTAAGCCAAGGGTCAGTGCTTCAGACATTGAAGCACACAATATTAACACCTTTGTTAAAAAAAATCTATTCTGGGGGAGACCGCTAGGGGGCGCGGCACAAGGTGCCCGTGGGCTAGGGGAGCTCCTGACGACCCGGAGACGAAGCTGCATGAAAATTAAAGACACCACAGTTGAATTCTGACACAAATGAAGGAGATCTAAGCGTTTACCTCCAGGATCCAGAGGAAGCAAAGCGCAACCAAATCGGACCTGAATCTGGCACCATTTGGTCGGCAGCCCCAAAGCTCCAACAAATGCCTGCCAAAAACCACTCATCCAGCCACCGGGAGGCCGAGCGAAGCAACAAGAGCTGCTGAGATAAGACGAACACAAGCCTCAGTGGCCCGGCAGACCCTGCTGCTCACCCCCACACGGAGGAGCAGCCATACCAACCGGGAGACCCCCCAGGGGGCAAGTGGGGACACAGCAGCAACCCCACAGTGTACGGCCAGGGAAGGCAAGGACACCGACCCCTCAGTGTGAGGTGCGGTGCTGAAAGATCACCCTGGGCTGCCGTATCACTACCCACCTTACCCGAGGATCGGGACATCCACCGGGAAGAACGCCAGGAGCTGCAGCGACCAATCAACAGGTAAGCAGGAAGGGGGGAGGAGGAGCGCCTGGGACAGGCCTGACAAGCGGGGAGGCACTCCGGCTCCCAACAGATGTAGTGTGCCACACAAGCACACTTGACGGACGGCACCCCCGTGGTCTGAGCCCCCCACCTCAGCCACTCCGACATGAAGACGGCAAAGACCAAGGGGGAACCAAGTCCAGCGCATCCCCCAGGCGAACAGCACCCGCAAAGCGGATAACACAGATCCCAGGACTGCCGCCAGCCATAGCACAGTGTGTCTCCCAATCTGCCAGACCCGCAAACCATCCGATGGTGGGGGATCGAACTGCCAAACCCCCCCCCCAAGGCTTACAACGCACCCCCTTGCCAGACCCATAACAAACGGGCGAGCATACAACCACAAGCGCCTCAGCCAAGAAGGCCTGGACAACGCCACTGAGAAACACGAGGGAGGGCACAGACCCAGAAATAAGATGGACCACAAGGGCCACCCAACCTGGACCCTAATATCCCAGACGGAGAGATGTCCAGCCGCACCACTCTAGGAGGGGGATACCAAACACCCCTGACATGAGTAAGCGCACTGAAACCCACACACCAATCCAGATGCGCGATAGGGCGCCCTGCAACAACAACAAAAATGAGGGAGGGTGCAGCAAGTTAAGACCCATCCACTACCGCTTGACAACACGCAGTTCCAGGGAGGAGCAATTTCCAGAGAGTGAGCCTCCCCCCATGGCAAATCCCCCCCCCACATGACCTGGAGAACGGAGACCGCACAGATAGCAGCACACGAAACAGGAGCACAAGCCCGCAGACAACCGCTAAGCTTCTCTGCTGACCTTCAGGAGCACACTGGCCCCACCCCACCCTCGGCTACACATTACTCGAGGCAACGGGCAGGTGGAAGAGCTGGAGGGCACACCCGAAGGGACCACATGCCTGACGCCAGCACTCATACCATCGGGGGGACGGGGTGACCCGCCAACAGCCAAACACTTCGGGACCTGCCAAAACGAGACAGACAAGATGAGACCACAGGAAGCGGCAGGGCCCAGAAGTGGCACTGCAACCCACTAACTTGGACGAAAACCTGAAGAAGCTTGGCGCAACAGATCGAATGGGCATGCAAAAAGGAAGCCGCACCCAAGCAGCGTAAGAACCTACAGCCCAATCCCCACACTGCCCAACCAACCAAGAAGGTCCAATAGGAACAGAACAGAGATGGGCATCCAGACACAGCTGCAGACCATCCTGGCGGGGATGCAGATCATTGGGCAACAAACCCAAGAAACGAACAACACCGTACTGGACATCAAGCGGGACCTGCAGGACGTGCAGACCCGTCTGGCTGCCCAGGCAGAAAGCATCACAGACAATGAACAATGGATCAGCGCTGTCAAAGATAACCAGACAACAATGGAGACTGATTTAGACGGGGTGATAAGAGAAGTGCAAAGACTAGGGGACAAAACTGACGATCAAGAAAACCGCTCACGCCGGAACAACCTACGAGTGGTGGTGTCACACTCACCTGTGTCTCTGCAGGAGCGATGGACGAGCCTCCCTTGACCCCGAGTCTTCACTTCCCCTGTTTCACCCGGAGGAATACCTGTCAAATGCAAGGTGTACACTCAGACCTGAATTCACCCAATTCCCCTGAGCCCTTCCCTTCTAGTTACTGTGTCCTGTGATGTCCCCCTATGGGCTTACATTGATCTTTAGTAGGGTGTGCAATCCATCCGGCATTCGCAGGGGCGTGATTCACTCATGTGATTGGTGCCAATGTCTGTAGGCTGAGTTCAGATGCCAAACGCTGTTTTATGCCTTCACAGCGAGGCCGAGAGTTCAAGGCCCCAGTTTCTTCACTGACTAGAAAGTCCTTCCCACAAGTGAACGTTGCATGGAGAATGTTGAGTGTCCAAAATTGTCCGTATTGTCTTTGTTTGCCGGTATTTATGTGGGCAAGTAGCGCTGCGTGTAGAAGCTAGCTGCTGGTAGGTTTGCACAGCGCCTTCAATTTGAGCGCGCCTGGTAATGTCTCTCCCTTTCCCTTGCAGGAGAAATGATGTGGTATTAGCGCCTCGAGTCCGGATTCAGCACTACTGGAGACTTGGTAAGTATGCACCGCGTAGAGAGAGAGAGAGCGCAGTGAAATAAGTGTCCGCGTTATTGGAGCGAGCGCAATGAATAATGTCCCTTTTTTCTTACAGGGGTTTGTGCGCTCGTGCAACTAACCAGGATTCCAGCGTCGCAGGAAGATTCGGTGAGTATGCGCAGCATTACTGATGTGCACGTGTTAACGCTGTTATTCTTACAGGTGCCGGTGTAGAAGTCCCCTCTTGCCTGGAGATAGCTCCTGCATGGAGTAAGAACCAGGTAAGCTGAAGCTGAATGATACGGAGTGGATAAGCAGAAGTAGGATGATCCGGAGCAGGTAAGCAGAAGCAGGATGATCCAGAGCAGGTAAGCAGAAGCAGGATGATCCAGAGCAGGTAAGCAGAAGCAGGATGATCCGGTGAAGGGTAAGCAGAAGCAGGTTGATCCGGAGCAGGTAAGCAGAAACAGGATGATCCGGAGCAGGTAAGCAGATGCTGGCTGATCCAGAGCACGGCAAGTGTGTTGCTGATACAGCTCACAGTAAGCAACACAAAGCACTGGAAGAATCTTGGGTGTGGCTTATATAGCCAGCTACACCCAAACACTAGAGAGCTCATGAGTTATCATGCACTTCCTGTTTGGCAACAGGAAGTGGTAACCAAGAAGTTACTACAAACACTAGGAAGGAATGAAAGGAGGGATTTGTTATGGGTTCTTTGTGTGCCTATGTCAGGCATGCCAAGCCTCCACCCAGCTTCCCCTAACTACCTGCCTGATACCTTTGCCAGGTGGGTCTTCCCGAGAACACAGAGGGAGCAACCCTTGAGACCTTCATTCATTACTTCCTAAGAGATACCCTTAAGATTGAAAATCCACGAGAACTCATAATTGAGAGGGCACACAGGGCACTGATACCGAAACCGGCACGGGATCAACGCCCATGGATCATAACAATGCGCCTTCTCAACTTCCAGCACAAGATGACGATCCTGAAGGTCCTACAGAGTGGCTTGCCCCGTCAAAATAGGAAACGCAGAGATACGCATTTACAATGACTATTCGTTGGAAGTCTCCAGGAGACGCAAAGAATACAACCCGATCTTTGAAGCACTGAAAAACTCTGACATCCGCCACTATATGAAATTCCCAGCCACATGATGCGTCCAACTCGACAAACAATGGCACAGCTTTGAGGACCCAGAGACAGCATGGCGCTTCCTCTAACAGCACGACATAGTCACCACTGATTTTGAACGAATACCACCAGTGACACAACGACCAGAGCAACACCCCCCTCTGCCACGATGGGCCACAATCAAGCGGAAAATGGCATAAAAACAGTACACAGCCTAAAGGATGGGAACCAAAGCGCTGACAGCACCAGGCCCAGCTACCAATAGATCACTTCCCAGCTGCTTTCATCTGACAACTCTACATGCCCTTAGAAAAACCTAGCCCGCCTCGACACTCTGGATCCATGCACCAGGTGCCTCATACGCTTCTCCTTTAGAAAACCAAGCGCACACAAACTGTGAACAGCGCACAGATACAGTCGACCCCAGTGACTCAAGGCTAGCCGCTGCCCCGAAAGGAACACTCGGCGGCAGAAAAAGCACCCGGAGTCGGGTGTGGCAGGAGGAAACGGAGGGCATCGGACACACCTGCCCCTCCAAACCCTCTTGTCATGGCACATGTTCCATGTGTTTGGCATAGGCGTTTGGTTAGACCTACCCAATGTTTGAATTATGTTGTTTGGGTAAGAGTTGGGGAAAGCTCGTGTTGGAGCCAAATTGAGTTGCTCCCATCCAAGGGTAGACGTCGGCGATGACACCATCTGCCACTACATAGCAGTGTGCTCCACAGCAATATTGACACACAACCTACGCCTCCCACGACACTTAATCTCAGGCAATGACCACTCCCATCAACTTGGTGACACTTAACATACAGGGCCTGGGACACCCTATCAAATGCAGAAAAACGCTCAACAGTATGCGGTATCTTCAACAAGACATAATATTCCTCCCCGAAACACATCTAGGTTTAGCAGAGTCAGAGAAACTACAGCACGGATGTGTGGGCACAGCAATCCGCTCGCCTCACCATTGGAAGAGAGGGGTATCCATACTCATTAACAAACGGGTCCCATTCCAGGTCAGACATACCCTCACAGACATGGAAGGTAGATACATACTGGTTCAAGGCTTACTCCTTCTCCACCCTGTTACGCTCCTCAATATATATGCACCCACCACAGACACCCCATCCTTTTTCACAAAGATGTTTGCGGCCTGCGCAAGTTTCATGGACAATCTCACGCTCATAGGGGGAGACCTGAATGTAACCCTAAACCCCCAACTTGATCGCCAAGGTACAACTATAGGGGGCACCGGCACACCCAAGAAACGGGCAGCCCTGATGGCAATTATCCAGGACCTACACCTAATAGACATCTGGGGGGATATCCTCTGGCAGAAACCAGACTGCACATTGTACTCACACCCACACGACTGTTATTCTCGGCTAGACTACTGGGTAATACAGCTAACACATGCTACCGGGCGACATAATGCACTATCCTCTCGACCACGCTATCCGATCACGCCCCGGTCCTCATAAGCATCTCCCTACAGGACACTATACGCAAACCACCCCCATGGTGGATGAACCTACGCATGCTCCACTACCCCGACATAACAGAGCAGCTGGTTGCAGACACAGAACAAGTCTGGGAGGAGAACCTAGGACAGGAATACATGGCACACAAATACTGGGATGCCTACAAGGCTTACTTGAGGGGCAACTGCATAGCACGGTGGGCACATAAATGGAAAATATGGGGGGAGGAACTGGGCCGCCTAATGACCGAACTCAACAAAGCAGAGAAAGACCACAAAAAATCCAGAAACAAACAACTGAAACCACTTCTAACTAAGCTCTGTGCCAAAATCAGACAACGGATAACCAACAGGGCCCAAAAATCGTACACTGGCTGGTCCCAGACGTACTATATCGATAGTGACAAGCCCTTAAGAACTATGGCTTTGGCCCTAAAACAGAGTCAAGCTGTGCAGACAATAGCTTCCATCCAGGACAAGGAGGGAGAACGACTAGTGGGAGACACCCGAATAAACAAACGCTTTGCATAATTCTATAAAGAGCTATATACGGATGCAGATGCCTCCACAACCCAAGATATTGACAGCTTCCTAGACACCATACAAATACCCAAAATCCCACCCGATCATAGAGCCACCCTAGAGGCCCAGATCACGGCTGCGGAGATATCAACAGCCATAGCTGCACACTCCACGGGAAAGCAGCGGAGTCAGACGGGTTACCGATAGATCTCTATAAAGAGCTAGCAGAAGAAATAGCACCCCGACTAGAGGAAGTATTCACAGAGGCAGCCGACCAGGGCCAACTCCTCCAATCTATGCTTGCTGCAAACATAATAGTCTTCCGCAAAGGGGGGTGGAATCCAGAAAAGTGCGGCTCCTATAGGCCGATCTCTCTTATAAACGCAGACGCCAAAATCTTGGCGAAGTGCCTAGCCAAACGCATGGAAACCAGCCACCCCTCACATCATCCATAAAGACCAAATGGGCTTCACCCTGAATAGACACTCTAGCGACAACATCAGAAGACTACTACACATGGTAGCAGGTGATAGAGATCCTGAAGACCTCATCCTGGCCTTAGACACAGAAAAGGCCTTTGACAAAGTACAATGGCCAAAGTACTAAAGTACTATTGTGCCGCCCACCCATTGTGCCGCTTACCTCTGTGCCGCCTTCCTATTGTGCCGCCTGTCCATTGCGCCGCTTGCCTCTGTGCCGCCTGCCTATTGTGCCACCAGCCCACTGCGCCGCTTGCCTTCTGTGCCGCCTGCCTATTGTGCCGCCAGCCCACTGCGCCGCTTGCCTTCTGTGCCGCCTGCCTATTGTGCCACCTGCCCACCGCGCCGCTTGCCTTCTGTGCCGCCTGCCTATTGTGCCCCACCCACGAGCCCACACTAGTCCAACTGCTTAAATTGTAAACCCGTATTTAGCGCATTGTGATCATCAACACAGGTATCACACCCCCAGGCTTCCCAGTTGGACCGTGCGTGGACTCTGCAATTTGCTTAATGCGGCGCAACGCCTGACCTATGATCTTAGCGCATTGTGTATTCGTGTGCCTTTGAAACAAGCACACCAGCCCTGCAACTGCAACTAGCCCACGTACCCACGGTATCCGGTATACCTAGCTATACTTAGCCTCTCTGCTTCCAACTTAAGCTTTGCACCTATCCCACCTTGCCTTAAATACTTCCTCACTTGCAGCCTCTAGTCATTCCTCACCATGTTTATCTATACGACTGAGGCCGCGCCAGCAGTCCTCGCTCTCATTGCTCCAATTAAAAACTGCATCTAACTATTAGCACAGAACCTCCTAGCTCAGACTGTGAAAACTGAATTCTAGACATAGCCCTCTAGCGATACCCTACTGCTAATTCGCTATCGACCGCTAGCCTAAAACACTTGCTGTTGTCAACCAACCTGCCTAATATGACTAAAAATCTGATGACCCAGACCATCCTACTGTAACGCTCACCTGATTCCCACGGAGGCGCAGGTCTGGCTTCGAGTGCTGATGCTTCTTCAATGGTGAAGCGCAGGACTCTGAAGATGGACAGGAAGGGCCCTCTACTCTGGCTTCTCCGGCTCGCAGGAATATTCCCCTGTGCGTGAAAAGGGAGTATTACCTATTGACTGAGTTATGCTCAAGCCTCCCACTCTCTTCCAACCCTCCACGATACCCTTCCACGATTCCCCGTGAAGTCTCACCTTAGGGTCTGAAAGGACGAGCTCTCCATCCTGCTTCTGACGCAGGGGCGCGTTGAACCCAGTTACTTCACTGGATTGAGGTTGGATGGGAGTTCAGGTAAGCTTGATTATACTGGTAAGGCGCTGTAAAAGTTCTGTTGCAAGTTCAAAAGTTCAAGCTTTAAATAATAATGTTCATTGTCTTTTTTCAGGTGATGAATGAAGATTCCTTTGGAGACTTCTTGCAACAAAGCGCTGATGTTGATGTCTTTTCCCCATAGGGGCCGGGGTTCGGAATGCCGGAGATATGGCGCCGACCCGAAGTGAAACGTGCAGTTCCAGTAAAGATCTGGTAAGTCCTAGATGAGCGCTCAGGTAATGTTTTTGCATTCGCTCATCTAATGGCTTTGTCTTTTTTCCCCATAGGGGCCGGGGTCCTGCTTGGAAGCAGCAAGACCCGAAATGAAATGGGAATGACCCAACAGGTAAGTCTTAGAAGGAAACTGAGCTTTTCCTATTCCCTTCCTTCTCTCACCTCTTATTCTTGTCTTTTTCTCTAGGCTCTGGGAAGTGGCTGTGTATCCGGATGATCGCTGCTGAAGATGGAGGAACCCAGGAAAGGTGAGTGAAATGCAGCGCTGCAGCGATCGTAACAAAATGCTTTTAAAAATGATGTCTTCTCTTTCAGGATCGTCGGTGATGTCTCCGTGGTGCAGATTAGCTGGTAGGTCTCTTGTCTCCCTTTGCAGGTGACCCAGGATGCTGACAGGCGTGGCTGAAGTCCAGATGCAGGAGCTGACACGGTGAGCGTCCAGCTGCGAGGAGCAGAACAACGCGAAGCGTGAGTTGCTGATCGGGTGTGGTTTAAATAGCTTTGGAAGAAGTTCCAAGTGTGTATCCTTCCTCCGATCAGGTATGTATCCTTCCCCGACCACACCCGGATGGAAAGTAGTCCCACAGGTAAAGTAGTTCCTATTCAGGCCTCAAGAGGGCCTGGATGTGGCAGCATGGTCTGCATCAGGTAAGTGCACATTAAAACACTTGAACATATGTCTAGCTTTATGAGCCTGGCGCCTAAGGCGCCAGGACAGAGGTCCAACATGAGCCTGGCGCCTAAGGCGCCAGGACTGAGTCCAAAGAGCCCCAGCTTGGGCCCGCTGGCACTCCCCTGGGGGAAATGATGCCTGCCTCTGGGGTTGCTGGGTCGGACCTGGCTCCTTGGAGGTAGGCAGCATGACACCTACTCACGCTTGGTCTCCTCACAACCATGGCCCTCATGACCACCAGAACCAACCCACCCAAAGACAGAAACGCGAGACTCAGATCAAGACTACCGTGCCTTTATGAACCTAAAAGAAATGTAATAAGTAGCACCACGGGATTCCTCACTAGCCAACACAATGTAACTCCGTCTAAGCGAGCACAGGCAACTAAACCTAAGAATCTAAATTCTGCGCCTGCCCACACCCACACAAAGACTCCCATAAGTCAAAATATCCACATAACTAAACCTCCACACATACCCTTACCTAAGAGCTCCCTGATGCTAACTGGATCACTCATTAATGCTAGATCCATGGTAGCCCACGCCACCGAAATTGTAGATATCCTAAACAATAACAACCTGGACCTACTTGCCATAACAGAGCCCTGGCTCCACGAGCCAGTAGGACCTGCCCTTATGATAGCAGTACCTGACAGCTACCAGATTCTCAGAGCAGACAGGCCTAAGGCCAGAGGCGGTGGCCTAGCCATCATCTCTAAAACCACCCTTCTCATCAGACTCGCCACCTCACCTCTGTCATGGGCGCTACTCCCGAGGGGCCAGGACTGGCCCAGCGCCCTCGGAAGCAGACCCGTCTTCCACTACTCCGGACCCAGCAGACCCCTACAGGGGCCCTTTGGACCGTGTCCTGGCGCCTTTGGCGCCAGGCTCATGAAGGGTTTCAGTCCCGGCGCCATAGGCGCCGGGCTCATATTGATAAACAGTGTAATAATGCTTGGGTGGACTTACCTGAGGCAGACCATGCTGCATATTTACCCAGAACAATCCAGTCTGGTTGAAGTCCCCAGCCATCAGGGCTGGGAGGAACTATTCCCTCCATTCAGGAACTCTTTTCTTACCTGGGTGGAACCGGTGGAAGAACACACACTGGAAGCACTTCTCTGCTATTTAAACCACGCCCGATGGAAAACACGTGCTTCGCGTTATTCTGCAGCAGCAGCAGGACGCTCACCGAGTCGGCTCCTGCATTCCAGGTCCAGAGTCATCTTCAGCTTCCGCGCAGCAACCTGTGGATGAAGAAAGACACAGAACAATACTTACCAGATCCCGGAATCCAGTCACCGGCAAAACCTGCAAAGAATAAACATAAGGTTAGAAAAGTGCAACTCGCTCGCAGCCGCGCCCGCTTACCTGATCCATCCGTGATTGCAACGGAGCTAACCGCGGCCTTCTCTTCGGCAGCTTCTCTGCACCTGAAAGGCAAAGGACATAATTAAAAAGGGGTTCGGGTGAAGGCAGTCGCATTCATCTTAACTTACCAGTTTTTGCATGCGCAGAAGCGGCCGCATCAACCGCAGCATCCCGGCACCTGAAAACTAGAAAAAGGACATTATTAGAGGTGCCATTAAAAGCGGCCAACGAACATTATACTTACGTGCATCGGCACGTGCAGCGGCAACGGAAAACTACGCCCACAGCATCCCGAGGCCTGAAACAAAGGAAAAGGGACATTATTGAGGTGCCCATCTTTTAAAGCCTAAAGACTACAGTATACTTACAGGCATCCGCTCGTGCAGTAACGGCGGCATCGCTCTTCGGCATCCCAGCACCAGTGCCACAACTAAGGCCGCAAAAGACTTGAGCCTCAACACTGAACTCATCCAGTGACGTAACTGGAATCCACGCACCCCTGCACCAGATGCAGGATGGAGAGCTCAGCATTTATACGCCTAAGGTGAGAGCTCGCCGAGACAAGTAGAAAGCTAGGCTGTGGGAGAAACTGGCGATTGGTGGGAGAAGAAATCCCATCAAACGGTGATTAACCCTTTTTCTTCCACCTGCAGAAAACTTACCCTGCAAGTCAGACATTCGATAAGAGGAAGACCAGTCCTGAGAGTCGTCCGAGCTCTACGCTTCTCAATTGAAGAAACGATAGCAGCCCAGCCGGGATCAGCGCCTCCGTGGGAATCAGGTGAGCGTTACAACCTCCTTGTTCATCCTGTGAAGTACTCACAGCTAAACTGCTGCTATCCAACAACCACATGATAACTATCCACCTGATTTACAGGCCCCCAGGGCCACTAGGAACCTTCGAAGACGACCTAACTAGTCTCATAGCTAACAATACTAAAGACCACTCTCAAACCCTGCTGATGGGTGACTTTAATATTGGCTTTAACGATATAGACAACAAACATGCCCAATCAATAGAAGCCCTACTTAATAACCACGGGCTTACTCAAAAAGTCCTCTCACCAACTCACATCAAGGGTAGGACCCTTGACTGGGTAGCCGAACTTAACTGCAATATAGCCATCACCGACACTGCGCCGCAACTCTGGACGGACCACTACTTAATTACCTTCACTGCTACACTTGATCTCCTCAGCCCTAAAACTATCAATATGGCAACTCCCTCCCCACCAGAAGCAACAAGGACATTACGGCGGAAAAACGTATCCCACTCCTCCTTCCCGCCATCAATGACCTGGAAAGCAATGCTGATCCTGACACTCTAGTAAACACTTGCAACAACGCTATGACTAAAGCACTAGACACCATTGCACCAGTCAAACTGCGCAAAGGTAAACAGGAAGCTGATCTGAATGCCTGGTTCACGCCCCAACTCAAGGATTTAAGAAAACAAAAAAGAAAGCTTCAAGCTATCTGGCGGAGCTCCCCTACTGAGAACGACAAAACCAAACTAACCCATCTATCCAAAACACCAAAAAAAATATATTCAATGATAGAATCACTAAAGCCAAATCAAATACTAAGGAACTCTTCACCATCCTCCGAGATATGGAATCCTCCATCCAACCGGTAGACACTGTCCCCAAGGACAAGATATGGGGCACTAACATACAAAATGCCCTATCAAATAAAATCTCCACTCCACACTCCCTTCCTCTGCGCAACAAATACCTCTGCCTACTGAGACCAGCACCATTCCGCCCTTTAGCTTCAAGACTATCTCAACCATTGATACAGAAAAAGTCATACTCTCCCTCAAACCCTCCAACTGTAACGGTGACAGTTGCCCAGCGCAGATAATAAAGGATGCAGCCCAGGACCTAGCCCCCTTCATCACGAAGCTCATAAATTCTTCCTTTAAATCAAATACTGTACCCAATAATCTGAAAGTATCCTGGGTCCTCCCCCTACTAAAAAAGCAAACCATTGATCCTTCCATCCCAACCAATTACAGACCTAGCCCCACCGTGCCCTTCCTACTTACAATTATCGACAGAGTTGCCCATTTACAAATTCAGGACTGCCTGGAAACTAATCACCTGTTAGGCACTCGGCAATCGGGCTTTGCTCCCTCCATGGCACCGAAACAGCCTTGCTAGACCTCAAGACACAAATTCAGGAATTAAAAGATAGTGGGAAAACAGCCTTGCTCCTCCTATTGGACCTGTCGTCGGCCTTTGACTTGGTAGATCATGCAGTCTTATGCAGCCATCTCAAGACTGCTGCCAACTTCACAGGGGAAGCTATAGCCTGGGTCCAATCCTTTCTAGCTAACCGGACCATGAGAGTTTTCTCCACCTCAGCCTCCGCCGCGCCCATCCAAATAACATGCGGAGTCCCACAGGGGTCCTGTGTCTCACCCACTATGTATAACATTTTCACCAAGCCACTGTTTGACAAGTTGGACAGACTGGGCGTCACCTAAACTAACTATGCAGATGACACCCAGATCCTCATACCCCTTTCGGGCAACTTCGATGTGGACTCGGCATTGGTGAATAAGATATACATTCTCATTCAGGCATGGATGGCATCCCACGACCTCTGCCTGAATGACGATAAAACCGAGATACTGATCCTTGGTTCCGACACCAATTAAAAAAAATGATCCCCAAACTACACATCCTTCAACATTGATAATAACATCATCAAGGTAATGCCTGAGGTAAAAACCCTAGGATTCTACCTGGATTCCTCTCTCACCCTCAAGAAGCAGGTTAACTCCCTTGCCTCTACAACAGCCTATACCTGCAAATTTATCAGAGCCTCTAGACCATTCCTCTCTAGTGCCAACTGCATTACCCTTGCTAACGCTCTTATTATGTCCAGATTAGACTACTGCAACACCCTATACTCTGGAGCCAACAGGTATGTCACTGACAAACTGCAAAGCCTGCAAAACAATGCCTTGAGAGAAGCAATGAACATCCCCTACAGAGAGCACATAACCAAATTCAGAAAAGAGACTCACTGGCTAAAAATAAAGGACAGAATCTTCCTGAAAACAGTCTCCCTCACTTCCAAATGTCTAAAAAATCTAGCACCCCCTTACCTGTCGGACAAATCGTTAGGAGAACAACCTCCCGACCTACGAGATCTGCTAATACATATGTGCTTGAGACTCCAAGATTTAAACTGACCATGGCTGGAGGAACCAGCTTCCCAGTTAAAGCTGCAAAATCCTGGAACACACTCCTACTTGATCTCAGACGCTCACAACCTTATGCCAAATTTAGACATAATGTACGCAAATGGCTTCATATCAACGACTCATAGCCGCCTCAACCCTACCCACTGCCTTTAACCTACCTGACATACCTTACGGCAACCATTGCACCTGACTGCAACTAAGACGCCTTACCCTTCATCCCTTGCAGGCGTGCTCTTCCAAGCACACGCAATGTTAAATATTGTATTATTATGTACATATCTATATCTATATCCTCTAATATCCTTGATATGTACATTTTTTAAATGTAATGTAACATGACATGTACATTTTTATGCATTACATTGTACTCATGTATGCACTCGCATGTACCCGCCTGCAACAGGCAATGTAACTAAGCTTCGAGACTTCTTGTACTGCTGCGCCCAGCTACCTAAGGGTTTAGTGCGCATTATCAAATCAATAAACAAACAAACAACAAATGGGAATTCATCTTCAAGATCCTCCCACCATATGGCTTCCCCCCACACCTGGTTCAAATGATCAGACTAATATACACGGGCCCCACCGCAGCAGTGGTAACAAACGGGATTACCTCTCCGGCGTTTGAACTTCAATCGAGCACACGCCAGGGATGTCCATTATTGCCCCTGCTTTATGCCCTCTCCATAGAACCTATCGCGATCAAACTCCGGGCAGATAGCTGATGGGCAAGCATAGTACAAGGGGGGTAGGAGCATCGCGTGTCCCTCTACGTGGATGACATGCTGCTTTACATCAGCAAGGGCCCCACATCCCTCCCACACATCCGTGCACTGCTACTCGAAATAGGCCCAATGGCAGGATATATAATTAACTGGAATAAATCAGAGGTCATGTCACTATGCCCAGACATTACGTGGGATCCCGGGGGAGTGGCTCAATTTTCCCTGCAAACGCATCACATTAAATACCTGGGCATAAACGTTAGCGCATAACTGGGTGACATCAGGGACCTGAACTACCCTCCCAAAAATCTGTCAGGACCTTAAAAAATAGGACACTCTAAATCTCTCTCTGATGAGCCGGATCAACGCCCTCAAAATGAACTCATTCCCTAAAATAATATACGTAGCAATGATGATCCCAGTCAACCCACCACTCAAGGCCACGAAAGAACTGGACAAAGCGATAAACAAATTTATATGGAAGGGGAAGAAGGTGAGAATTCGGCTATCGGTCCTACAAGCAGCCAAGGCTGATGGAGGACTAGCGGCCCCATGCCCGAGGGCATATTATCAAGTGGCATAAATATGCTGGGTAAAACGTTGGCTAGACACATCCGACGACACTAGCTGGAGGGCAATGGATATTGAACTAATGAAACAACTCAACCCAATCGAAATCATGACCACCCCACCAAACAAACTGCATTTATCCATAAAAAAAACCCTATAATAGGTCCCACCATCGCTCAATGGCATAAACCCAGAACCAGGCAAGGGGTCCAAATCAAACATGCTCCCCTGTGGTCCAGCATCAGGGTGGTCCTAACTTACGGCTCCCACACAAAACCCACCGTAAACAGGACCAAGATTGGGCTAACATAAGAATAATGGACATTTGCGAAAATGGGGTACCGCAAACGGTCCAAGTCACGCAGCTGAAACTCGGCCTAGGTAGAGGCGATTGGCTCATATATCACACAATAAGCACCACCATACGCATTCATGTCGAACATCCCCCCCAACCACCTTCCATGGTCCCATGCGAGAGGGAAATGGAATGACACCTCAGCTCCCACCCTCATCTCCGCACATTCTACCACATGGCAGCCCCGAATAACCATGGACGGAACCACACTCTAGTGCAAGCCTGGTCCGAGGACCTGGAGGCCCACATAGAAGTAGCAGACATCCTAGAATACTCCACTGCAATCCCTCTGGTCTCCATCAATCTGAGGAACAGAGAGATCCAGTATAAACTATTACACTGACTATACTACACCCCTGTGTGACTACACCAAACAGGGATATCCCAAACAAACACCTGCTGGAGAGAGTGCGGAGCCCTGTGCACGATGGGACACATACTATGGATCTCCCTATACTGGCGGGAGGTGCACAGGCAGATCATCGACATCAGAGGGTCCACCGTAGAATTTAACCCAGAGATAATGCTACTAGGGGCGAAGGCCGATGACTGGCACGCCAACAGGATCACCCGCAAACTCATAGGCCTGCTCCTATTCACGGCAAGGAAACTTCTCATATGCCATTGGAAGGCCAAAACCCCGGCACTGAAGCCGAACGAGCCACACTACTTCCTAAAATCTGTAGACTGGAAATAGAGGCTTTCACCAAGCAGCAGGCATACAACCCCTCAAACGCAATAAAATTCAGAGAACTGACAGAACCGTATACGTAGGAGGAGGGAGGGGGAAGAAGGAGAGACTATTAAAACCGTTAAATACTAACGCATAGTGCGCTCTCCAAGGGGAAACGGTGTGGATGGCAATAGGGAAACACACAGCATACTAACACAGATTCACAATAGTCACAAACAGGACACTGCAACTCTTTTAGGGGGGCAGGCAGGTGGGGCGGGGACAATGTTGATGTTATACTTGTTAGGGATTGTATGATTTAAATACACCCCAGGCATTATCATACAACAAAAAAAAGTGCTCATACGTGCGCAAAATGTCAATGCAATGATCTCAATTGTATGGTACCTTGTCCCAGGAGGATAGCTCAGCGTCAACGCGTTCGCCTTGGAAGCAAGACGACACGAAGCAACACAGGTTCGATCCCCGGGTCCGTGCTTAGAAACCTCTGGGTATTTAAGTGTGTTATAAATACGCAACTAAGACAAAAACAAAAAAAAAATTACGCAACAAAAAAAAATAATTCCTGTAACAGCACCTCGATGCCCGCGGGCTGTGTGAGCGCTTTAAAAATGCAAATAAATAAATAAAATAAATATGATAAATGCCAATAAAACGATGTTTAAAAAATAAATATATATCTATTCTGGATCCTTTGGTTCTCCAGAATTATCGACCTATTGCTGGCCTTCCCTGGCCCGGGAAGGCTCTGGAGAAAGTGGCCACTCAACAGCTGCAGGTCTTTGTGGAAGAGGAGTCTCTTCTTGAACCCTTTAAATCTGGGTTTCGTCCAAAGTTCGGCACTGAGACAGCTTTGCTGGCAGTCTATGATGAGCTTCTGAAAGTGGCTGACCAAGGTAAACTTTCACTCCTGGCAATGCTAGACCTTTCTGCCGCCTTCGATACAGTCACTCATACCATCCTACTTGCTCGGCTGAGGTCGGTTGGCAGGGTATTGGAGCATGCCATCAAGTGGTGTACCTCTTTTTTGGGGAACCGCTACCAATGTGTCAGACTTGGAGGTTTTACCTCAGACTCAGTTACTATGGGATGTGGTGTCCTGCCGTGGTCCTCTTTGTCACCACTCTTTTTTAATCTATATCTTCGACCATTGATGGAGATCTTGAGGCGTCACCGGATGAGTTATAAATCCTATGCTGATGACACCAAGATCTTCATCAAAATCGGTAATTTTGAAGAAACCTTTGTCAGGATAAGTAACTGCCTTCAAGAAATCAGTGAGTGGATGTCTTTCAGTCAACTTCAACTAAACACTTCTAAAACAGAGTTTATTCTGTTAGGACTCGTAACATCTTCTCACAGTTTTAAAAAAAACAGGCAATTCCTAATCTCTTTGGAGTAGAGTTGAAACTTGCTTCCAAAGTAAAGAACCTGGGATGCATCTGGCAGGACAACTTGGGTTGGGAAAGTCAGGTTGGAGCTAAGGTAAAGAAATTGTTTACTCGCTAAGACTTCTCTGCCAGGTTCTTCCATATATCCCAGAAGAAGACCATGCCTTGGTGGTGGGAACACTTACTAACACCCACTTGGACTACTGTAATAGTTTATTGATGGGCATTTCAGCAAAACAACTTCACAGATTTCAGAAGGCCCAAAATGCAGCAGTTAGACTGGTCTGTAGACTGAGCAAAACGGCCCATATATCTCTCTCTCGCCAAGCACTCCACTGGCTGCCTGTAGAAGGCTGCACCAAGTTCAAAGTAGGATGTCTAGAGTTTAGATGCCTGAATGGCCTGGCCCTTGACTACCTGAGGGACAAGATTAGCTATTATCAGTCCTCTAGGTGTCTAGGTTCCAAGGATCAACTTCTTCTGAACATCCCTTCATCTTCCTTTGTATCAAGGGGGGGGGGATATAGGATTTGCCGTTTTTGGCCCAAGGCTTTGGAACAGTATTCCCAGAGGGATTAGAACTCTTGACTCTCTTTATCACTTTCGTAAGGCCTTAGAAATGTTCCTGTTTAGATACATTGTTTATCAATAGGTCTATGTTATGAATCCTGTCTATACCTGAGGATGGCTGAAAATCTATCTCCGCAACCGTTCCCTTTTCGATGCCAGTTGCGCCACTATACGGTTTAGTCCGTCATGAGCGCGATATAAATTCCTAAAATCAAAATCAACAAGCAGTGTGCACCCACAAGAAGCAGGCTTCGGCGGGACCTTTGAGGGAAGCACCACTGCAGAGTGTTTGCAGGTATGTAAAAGGGAATCCTTTTATCAACAGTTGCTTGCTTTTACAGCCCTCTTGGTATGGATTCTAACAACGAGGAGGGATTTGAACCTTCATTTAAACTCACCATACCAGGACCATCAGCTTGTTCCCCGAACAGCCATTCTAGTTTTAGTTAAAGGCATATGAAGTGGCCATGAGAGGCCCACGACCAAAACACCTTGCAAATCTATTTGGGAGAAAACTGATGACGTGCCCTCTGTAATCGTATGCTGGCGCTAGCCTATCCCATGAACACAAAAGATTCACCTAAATTAGATTCATATAAACCTTTCACCAATTACAAAAACACACATTTGTAAAATCACATATCCCTCAAATGATAAAAACCACTCCCCTCCTAAAAATTACAAAAGCACACACATATATATATATATATATATCAAACTTTATTGTGATACAATCCTAAATTAGGATTTTACATAAATTCATATTCATATGTCACAATAGCACGCTGTACAAAAATAAAAATCAAACAAATACAAATGCAAATACGCATAAAACGATAAAAACAGTCTAGCAAAAATAAACAAACAAAAAGGAATTAGATAATAAATTAGCAAATAAGATCAATAGAAGTAAAATCAATCAAATCCAAAATAGGACTAATAATAATAATGATGCAAACATCAATTTGTAACGCAAACACAAGCAAACATGTAACTGTACATAGACTATGCAATTTGGGTCCACGGGGCAGATGTCATTGGCAGCATTTTATTGAGAAGTGCCAAGGGCAGACCACAAACCAGACACCATTGTGGGGAACATATTTGCCAAGTATAATAGAAGGCCTTAAGGTTGGTTGGCGAATCAAGTATGCATAGGGGAGTGAGAAGGTGGTTCCACTTTGAGTGTCCAATATGGTACCCTCTCCATAATCTCAAGTCAGGTACCAGGCCATAGCCAATTTCCATACGTTTTTAGTCCGGAAGCAACGTTTTAACATGGGACCACAATTTAAAGAGTGCAAGTTGGAGACCCAAAGATTCGGAATTTAAACATAGATCCCAAAAGGCTACCTCAGTTATTGATTCATAGTTATGGACCCATTTCCCTAATGTACACATATATAATGATCGTGATTTGGGGCAAAGAGTCAGGACATGTCTAGTTGATTCCAACACCCCTACGGATTGACATATTCGGCAACACCTGGACTCACGCGGCACCTTCAAGCGAGGGCCAGTGATTGCCAGGACCGAGGGTTAATTTTTCCATAGCCTTAGGATGAACTGTCTCAGCTCGGGTGCCGGGCATAGCAACAGATAAGGCTGGGGCTTTCGATATCTGTGGATAACATGAGACACAGCCTCGTATCCACTTAGCTTGGGCAGATGAATAGAGTTCATGCTCCAATCCCATCTGTTCAGTTTTTGTTCAAAAGATTTTTTTAAGTGGATAAAGGTCATGTGCTTCCTGTCATCATAAGACCAACCAATTTACTCAAAGAGGGATTCATTTAGTTGTTTAAAATTGTACCCCCGCGGGTGTCTCTCAGAATCATAATGGACACCGGTCAACCCCAGCAGTTTACACGAGGGAGCGTAGCATGCTTTCAGATAGAATATGCCTCTTGCTCGTAGTGCCATACTTCTCAGAGAAATGAGACCCAACTCTAGGCGCAAAAACTGTACCGAGCAGGAAGGGCCTAGTCCCAGTACTGTGCGCCAGTAATGGCCCTCTAGGATGTTCAGCCATTTTAAGTCCTGCATGGCAAATGCCTCCAGTCCTTACAGGATGGCAGGTACAAAGCACTGTTCATATAGTCTTAAATTGCCTGCCATACTGAAGCCTGCTGACCCCTTCGCAAATTTACAAATTTAACAGCCATTCGAGTTTTAGTTAAAGGCATATGAAGTGGCCATGAAAGACCCACGACCAAAACACCTTGCAAATCTATTTGGGAGAAAACTGATGACGTGCCCTCTGTAATCGTATGCTGGTACTAGTGTATCCCATGAACACAATAGATTCACCTGAAGCTGGTTATTTTATTTGTGTTATTACTTTTATTAGTGCTTTGGCTTACATGTAAATACCTTTCACCAATTACAAAAACACACGTTTGTAAAATCACATATCACTCAAATGATAAAAACCACTCCCCTCCTAAAAATTACAAAAGCACATAATAGTCTTATTCCCCCACACTTAATAAAAAGAATTCCACCTTCCCCTACAAAATTCCACAATGCCTAAACACCATACTTCTAAAACATGTTAAAATCCCGTCATTAAAATTATTTTTCTCTACAAGGAGTAAGATCTTAATTCTCTCCCAACCTAAAATGTTAAGAACATTTCTCAACTTCATTGACCAATCCTTGGGAAATGTCTTCCAAGAAGTGAATGAGTGCAATGGTAAGGCCCACACCCTCTCCTCCCATGAGCTTAGTCCACCATTCATCTAAGGAGGGCGTGCTCAACTTGTTAAAACCTTCGCATAGGTGCAAGGTTCTCTTCTCAGTGAGGCCCTGACAAGTCTGGGTTAAATGGTATAACGACTCCTCAGATTCATGCCTGTTACATAATCTACAATTTAAGTCTGGTCCCTGCCATTGTTTCCTAACCCTCAGGATTTCCTTCATAGGATATAGGTTCAGTCTAAACCTCAAGAACTTAGCTTGGATAAAGCTGCATGGGAACAGACTCAGATATCTTGGAATAGTGTTCCTGTGTCGACATTCCATTTAGAAATTTTGGTATGTCTTATACTTCCCTCTTACAGTTATAGTGTACACCCAATCTTTTTTCCATAGCCTTCTTTTAATTGCGTCTGGGTTGCACAACAATTCAGAGATTCCGTCATACACAAATCTGTCAACATTTTAACACATGCAGACTTCCAGAGATTCAAAGTAG
Organism: Ambystoma mexicanum; assembly: GCF_040938575.1. Lineage (NCBI taxonomy): Eukaryota > Metazoa > Chordata > Amphibia > Caudata > Ambystomatidae > Ambystoma > Ambystoma mexicanum. Next base: position 838,094,221 of record NC_090934.1, on the reverse strand, counting down.
ATTCACTTTTTTCCTCTAAGACCCATTTCAGAACTCTGAACCCTCTTACAGAGGGCTCAGTTCTACATTTCCGGTACAAGGAAAAGGTCTTCCACTCCATCATAGCACAAAGAGACGTGAGATCGAACTCATACCTAATTGCAGGCATCAGTGTACTTCTTGGAATATCCAAGACTCTCCTCCAGAACAGACCCTCTACTACAACCCACCATGCACGATCTGTTGCATAAAACACCACTGCTCCGTAAACTACTATGGCTATCACCTTGGCCTTATAGAACTTGATCACTGGGATCATTGAGAACCACCCAAATAATAGGATCCGAGGTTGCAAAGCCAGGTGTTTTACCTTCGACTTTAGTTGGTCTATTCAGGGGCTGTCATTTAAACTGGCGTTCACCAACATGCCCAAATACACAAAGGTGGATGTCACTGTTATTCGTTCATTGTTTAAGACCCAAACAGGTCTGGGGCCCCTTCGCCCTACTGCATGTTCCAGGATAAACATTTTGGTTTTGAGGACGTTGATCCTAAGCCTGTTCTTCTTTACGTATTCCTGCAGCGCGTTTAGTTGTTGCTGAAGCGCAATGGATGTTTGGTCAAATATGATCAAATCGTCTGGCCTGAATTGCTTGTAACAGCCCCCCCTACAAAACCCCCCACCTCCAGTTTATCCCACAACAGCTGTCTGTCAACAGAGCCCAAGGCCTTTTCAAGGTCCATGAATGCTAAATAGATTTTTTTTTTTATTCTTTAGGATTCTCGTCTTCAGGACATTGAGGAAGAACACATTTAGAGTAGTCCCCACCTGCTTCACAAAGCTCGACTTATATAAGTCGAAGCTTGCCGAGTCAGAGATGCACTGCCTCAGTCTCTTTAGCAACAGGGCCGCATAGATTTCCCCAAAAACATCCAGCAGAGCAATAGGCCGGTAATTGCCAGGGTTTTTTCCCAGATTCCCTTTTTAAAAATCAGGACTATTATTCATGTTTTCCTGAAATCCGGGACCTTTCCCAACTTCTCGATCTTTGTGAAGAGGACCCATAGAAAATCAGACCATGCACTAGGCTCTGCTTTCAACATAACTGTCATGCGGAACAGGTTCTGTTGGTCGTTATGGCATCAATCGAGACAGATTGATTCTGCCTTACTGAAACCTCCCAAGATGGCGCCTTCAGGAGAATGCAGCATTATAGATGTTCAGGAGTCATGTTCTCACTTGGCTCTGCCCCCCATCAAGGAGAATGCTTTTCTGGCTGCAGAACGCAGAACTCACTGCATTGCTACTGATTATTGCGAATGCTCCATAAGTTTGTATCCTTCTGTCTCGAGCCCTCTATCCTTTGCCTGTTGCTTGTGATCTATCCCTCTCTCTCTCCCTTAGATCCAATCTGCCCGCATTGCCCCGATTCTCCGTTGAGCAAGCGGCTTTGATAGTTCATCCGCTTCCGGGTAGGAAACCATTGTCCTGTTACCTTAGCAACGTTTGGTTTCGCTTACGCACTCTGAAGCCGTATTCTCTCTTTCCCGCAGCAGTCCTGCAGGTTGCTGCGAGGAACCTTATGACACGAGCATCAGGGATCATCCCTCCCCCATTTGTAGAATGCCCGACACACGGCATGGAACACAAAGCTGCCGTGATCACTACGATTCAGCACAGAATTACTTGACTGTTGGGTTGGTAGGGCTACGGTCTCCAACCTTTCCATTCTCTGTCATCAGGGTCTTCAATCTCCTTTTCTCGTACTATTACAGGCTTTGGCAGAACTCCTTCCGACTTGATTACGGATTCCATGTTCATTTCTCTCCCATGTGGCTGAAGGCAGAGGTACACTGCTCATACTAATCGCTTCTTTCAAATAGGGTTCTTCCAACCTTCCGATCAGTTCTAATGACTAATTCTATCCTCCTTTTTCATCCTTTTGCAGCACCCTCTCACCACAGACTTACATTGAGAGTCCAGCACACGTTCAGAGGATGGATCTCCAGCCAAAAGAGGGACTTGAGCTTCCAGGGACCACACACAGGGTTTTCTTCACCAGAGGGTTTCCCTGGGAGCCCTGTACTGCTGTGACCATATTCAGGCGGAGGGGCATAGGCTTACCAGGGGGATTTCTCCCATCCACTCACTGCTGTCTCGGATCCAGGTCATACCTAAGGTGGGTTCAAACTGTTACCAAGTCTTTATTATATGCAAGTTATCACAATAACATTAGTTAGCCCGTCCGGCCCCGGTGCTCTAGAGTTACTCGCCCTGATTATCAGTTTGTGGATGTTATCCCTCTCAAACCCCCAAGGTCCACGGCCTCCCTTTACATGGACTTGCATCCGCACTCCCCTCAGCAGGATTGTCAAAGAGAGTGGTGTAATGCTTCACCCATCTTTGCTCAGATACTGCATTTCCTTGGATCTGACCCCACTGAATTCATCAGTTTCCATACCTCCGCTATGCTCTTATTCCGCATCTGTAGTAACATGGATTCCGCGTCAAATTGAACCAACCTCCATTTATAAGCTCTGACCCAGTTGCGGTACTTCTGTCAGCGTTTTTTCATCTTCTCCCCCATCAAAGGACCCTGCTCTGACAGAATTTGTCTTAAATCGGCTCTAAGGAGCCTTTTTCTCTTGTGATGGCCATGTTATAAACATATTTTGGAGCGAATACCATTTTACTAGAACATCCCACCACACATGAGAAGTCCAGCAGAAGTCTAGGGTAGTTAATATCTTCCAAGGAGATGACTCCTGAAAGGCCACTACCTTGACCCCACAATCTCTCATATAAAAACTTAATCTCCCTGGATGACATTCGCAGTCTATTTCAACCGTGTTACTTCCATTCCGGGGGCAAAGATTTTTTTGGGAGCAGCTAAGTAAGTAGACCAACATATGTATAAAACATTATGGTCACTTCTCGATGTCACTAATTTCGAACCTTTTAACGTTCTCCAGCAACTTCCCACTTACGAACACAATCAATTGTGCTCAGCTTTCCGCTCCCTCTACACGTGGGCTGACGCGGATTATCCCCTTCCACCTGGCCATTTAGTTTTTTGTGCAGATTTCTCTCCCACACCTCGTGTGCCCACAGCCATCTCCTTGACCCCTCATCGGGGTTCCTTCCACCAAACACCACCCCCATGTTCAACCCACATTCAAAGTTAGAAACATTAAAGTCCCCACATACTATAATCTCAGAGTCTGGGCAAGCTTCCAGACACTTGTTAAGGGTGTCGGCAAAGGTTTCTAGGAAGATTGTATTGCCCTTGTTCCCTGGTTTCCAGTAAACATTACATTTTATGTAATATTCCCGTCCGCGCTCGTAGGCAGCTTTAATCAATAACATATGTTATTGCGGGTCGGGGTTTACGATCCCCACTATCTCCATGTTGCTGCCCATCTCCACAGAAATCAAAAGGCCTCAGGAAGGCCTCCCCTTTACACCTTCTATGGTGGGATTGAGTATGACTTTTTGAAGCATTATCGGAGGATCACACAACCAGGTTTCCTGCAAACAAATCATAGAGGGTGGGTTTGACTGGGGAACTCCTAGACCAAAAAGGTGTTTGAAACCCTGTGTGTTCCATGAGATTGAGGTGGCCTCTCCCTCCCTAGGTATCATTTAATGCAGGTTATATGTACAATAACAGTTTTTTTTGGGGGGAAAAATGCGACATCCCCCAAATTGATACATTTCCAATTTTCCATCTCATTAATTCACAGTAAATGCCGATCTTCATTTGATTCTCGGAAAATCTGTTAGAAATGGAATTCGTTTTGTCAGTGATGGAGTCAATGCCTTCGCATTCTTTGCATTATCCCTCCGCATAAACTGCACACTGATGATTAAGGCCGCATTGATAGGTGTGGCACCAAAGCAATGGCTGCGTTCCACAGAAAATGTCTACAAAGTACAGGAGAATGTCCTAAATAGCAAATTTTATGAAATTAAGTAAAACTCTGAGCAATGTTTGAAACACATGGTATCATGAAAGTAAATTGAAATGTTCAAAGTGAATCATCTCAAAGTCTGCCTTTCGTGTGTGTTACGATGAGGGGGGAGGGCGCGAAGGTGGCTTCCTCCTTTCGGTTCTTTGGTTGCCTGAGCCAAACTTCGTCCCCTGGTTGCATCGGATTTTCACGGGCACGTCTCTTCCTGTCGGTGATTTCCTTTGTCTTTGCCTTGCTCGTTTCGTCATTGACTCTTGCCTCTTGTTCTAGAGCTGTCGGTTCCCTTGGCAGGGGATCCTCAGGTAACCTCGGGGTGATCGGCCTCCGAAATAGTAGGTCCGTGGGACATATTCCTGTCGTGCTATGAGGCGTGTGTCTGTACTCCCTGAGCAGTTGGTTGAGAGCCTGCTCAAATGGTTTGCTCTGAAAGTGGGTGATTTGTAAGGTCCTCTTGACGCAGGCCATGAACCTTTCAACCATGCCATTTGCCTGTGGCCAGCGAGGGGTTATTTTCCGATGTTGGAAACCCATGTAGTTGGCAAACTTTTGGAAGTCGTGGCTTATGAAGGTGGGACCGTTGTCCAACTTTATGACTTTGGGAATCCTGTATGCTGACAGCATTCGGTCAAGTGCAGGGATGACGCTTCATGTCGCACTGCTTTCCACGATCTGCCCGGCTGGGAATCGTGAGTGTTCATCATTGAGCACCACTACATGTGTGCCGTCGCTCAACGGTCCAAACAGGTCTACTGCGAGTTCCTCCCACACCTGTTTTGGTAGTGGTGACGTCTGTAGTGGGTTTGGGTGTGTTGGTGGGGCCACCTGTGCACAGATGCGGCAGCCTCGCATGATGGGTTCTACCAGGCGGTCAAGCTGCGGGATTCACACCTTTTGTCGAAGAAGACGCTTCGTTGCTACCACCCCTCGTTGTCCTTCATGAGCCAGGTGTACTGTCCTTTCCCGGAGGGTTCTTGGGACGATCACCTTGCAGCCTTTTAACAGTATGTGGTCATCCACCACTGTTAGTTCATCTCGGACTTGGTCGAACCACTTGACGTCTTCCCGTGTCGTGTCCACTTCCGATCTCGCCTGCTGCCTCATGAGGGTTTTCTTGTCTGTCAGTAGGCAGTGCCTTACTATCCGGAGAGCTGGGTCTAACTCCGATTGCGCCGACAGTTCTGCCCATCCTACCGGCAGTGGTTGGGGGTGGTGAATTACGTAGTTTATGTATGCGTCAGCGATAGATGGTTGAGATGCGGTCGAGGTCATGGGGTGACGGGACAGGTAATCTGCAGGGTTTTCTTCCTTGCCAGGGCAGTACTTTATTGTGAATTTATAGTCTTGGAGCCACAGGCCCCATCTGGTGATTCTCGGTGGCATCCTGGCTTTGGGGTCAACATAGATGGTGAGCAGTGCCTGGTAGTCCGTGACTATCGTAAATTCCTTACCAATTAGAAACAGATGGAAGTACTTGCATGCCCATACCACTGCCGGGCTTTCATTTTCCACTTGCGAGTATGCCTGTTCCGTGGCGGTCAAACTCATGCTGGCATACGCCACTATGTAGATGTTGCGTGGCTCAGTTGGATCTGTTTGGGTAAGTATTGCGCCGAGTCCTACGGGGCTGGCGTCCACAATTATTTTGGTGCCCCAGCGGGCGTCGAAGTGTGCCATGTCTTCCGCCTGTGAGATAGTATTCCGGATTGCCTCGAATGCCTTCTGGCACTCCTTTGACCATATGAATGGTGTGTCTTTGCACGTAAGCAGGCGTAGGGGGTTGCTCACGGTGGCGTAGTCCTTCCGGTACCTGGAGCAGTAGCTGGCCAAACCCAGGAACGAGCGCAGGTCCGTCGTGTTTTTAGGGGGGGTGGCCGAGTTGAGTGCTTTGACCTTGTCGGGATCCGGTCTCATTCCTTTGTCCGAAAAGATGTGGCCAAAGAACCTTAGTGACCCTCTTGAGAATTCGCACTTTGATTTGTTTAGCGTTAGTCCAGCTTCCTCTAATGCCTGACACACTCTGTGAAGTGCCATGTCGTGTTCCTCTTTTTTTTGCCGTATACTAGAACGTCGTCCGAGTAGTTCAGACAGTTCGGGACATGCCGGATCACTCTGCGGATCGCCTCTTGAAAAATGTCCACGGTGGATGAAATGCCGAAGCTCAGACGTTTGTACTGAAACAGGCCAAGGTGGATTACGAAGGTGGTGATGTATCGGGATTCCGGCGCTATTTCAATTTGATGATATCCTTTCGTCAAGTCAAGCTTCGAGAAGATCCTTGCACCATGGAGAAGATGGATCATGTCCGTGATTCTGGGTGCCTGGTGTCTCTCTCTCTCAATGGCGATGTTGGCTCTGCGCATGTCGACACACAGACGTATGGGTCCGTCCGGTGATTTCTTGGGTACAGGGACGATGGGTGATACCCAGGGAATGGGGCCCGATACTGGTTCAATGACGTTCATTTTAATGAGTTTGTCGAGTTCATCCTCCACTTGTCTTTGAATATTGATAGGGATGCCTCGATAGTGTTGAGCCACAGGTTAGACAGATGGGTTTATTTGAAGGTGCACTTTTCGGTTCCTCAGTTTGCCGAGACCGGTGAATAGTTTCGGGAAAGTTTGTTCAATTGCCTCTGGTTTGGCAAAGTATTTATGGGCCATCAGCTGGGATAGGATGTGTACGAGGCCCATGTCCACTGCAGTTCAGAAACTTAGAATGCAGCCGCTGTTAGCTCCGGTTTTCAGGATGTGCAACGGGATTTTTGCTGTATGTTCCTTGTGGGTGCACCAAGCTGTGATCATGCCATTGCACGGTAGAGGCGTTGTGGCGCCGTAGGGATATATGTCCACTGAGGCTTTCTTGATTTTTGGTGGTGGTCTGAGCGACTCGTATGCTTGTTCACTGATGATATTGACCGTCGCTCCGGTATCTATTAGGAATTTAAGCGGGGTGTTGTTCACCTGTAGCGTGAGCATGGGGCTGTGTTGAGTAGCTGTGGTGTTGTCATTTAGGGCCCACACGTAACCTTTTTTCCTTTGGTCTCCCTCCGATGATGGGGTGTCGCTGCTGGTGGGGGATCGCATCTCGATGTACCTCACAAAACGCCTTCTTTGTGAGCGTCTGGTATCGTCTGATGGGCGTCTGTCCTCACAGGTGTAGAGGCTTTTCCGACCTCTTTCATCTCTTCTCGTTTTTTGGCGGTCGCTCTCCCCTCTGGATCTAGGTGGGCTTTGGCGGCTGTATCTGCGCTTGTCCTGCGTTCAGGGTTTCCCTGGTGTGTGTACTGGTGCATTTTTGCACATGGCCCTGTAGTGGTCCATGCCTCCACACGCGGCGCATTGCTGTCCTATGGCCGGGCATTCACCTGCATGAGGGTATTCATACCCACATTTGCAACATGTGGCCTCCAGGCGTTTTCCTCCTTGAGTGGGGCTAGCGTATAATTTGTTGATTGTGTCAGCGTTTTCTGCCTGTTGTTGTATAGAGACCTTGCACAGGCTGTCCAGTTGAGAGTCGACTGAGGCTTCCATACGGGCCAGTGCTAGAATTTCCTCTAGTGACCTCTGTTTCTGTAGCAGTTGTTTGCGTAAAAGTTGTGAGAGACATCCTGCGATCACTTGGGATCTGAGGGCTTCTTCATTAGAATATTTGTGGAATTCACAGTGTTTCAGTTTTATGTGCAGGCGCATGACAAAATTGTCAATAGACTCTCCCTTTTCTTGTCTGGTCGTGTGAAAGATTTGACGTTCATAATCAACGTTTGTGTGCAGCGCGAAATATTCGGACAGTTTAGCATGGAGTTCGCCATATGTTACCGTGTCTACATTTAGCAATTCGCCCGCTATGTCTCTCACCACTGGTCCCATTGCCATGAACAGCGTGTTCTTCAATCTCGCGTCGTCCGTTAACCCTATAGCACCCACATAAAACTTGAAGTCCCCGAGCCATATGAACCAACGAGGTCCTAGGTTCGATGTGTCTCGTATCTCAAATGGGTTGGGCATGTGCATGACTTGTGATGCACCTCCTTCATTTGGCGCGGGCTGGTTGTTGCCTTGAGAAGCATCTGCCCCCCTTGATGATGGTGCTGTGGCGCTTGCCCCTCCTGATGACGCTGTGGTGCTTTATTGGTCTGACATTATGGTTTATCTTGTTCTCCCTTGTTCTTTGTGATTGACTTCAGTGTACTTTCCTTCGTATGTGCACCTCCCCTCCTTTGACAGGCTGACTCTTCAGTCTCCCCAAGCCGTCTGCTATGTGCGGTGAGGTGGAGGGTCCTAATGGCCTGCTCCATAGTGCTTGTGCTGTTAGGGGTGGGGCGTGAGGCCACTGTGGGGTTTCCGCGGTGCTTACCGGTAAGCACCGCGGAAACCCCACAGTGGCCTCACGCCCCACCCCTAACAGCACAAGCACTATGGAGCAGGCCATTAGGACCCTCCACCTCACCGCACATAGCAGACGGCTTGGGGAGACTGAAGAGTCAGCCTGTCAAAGGAGGGGAGGTGCACATACGAAGGAAAGTACACTGAAGTCAATCACAAAGAACAAGGGAGAACAAGATAAACCATAATGTCAGACCAATAAAGCACCACAGCGTCATCAGGAGGGGCAAGCGCCACAGCACCATCATCAAGGGGGGCAGATGCTTCTCAAGGCAACAACCAGCCCGCGCCAAATGAAGGAGGTGCATCACAAGTCATGCACATGCCCAACCCATTTGAGATACGAGACACATCGAACCTAGGACCTCGTTGGTTCATATGGCTCGGGGACTTCAAGTTTTATGTGGGTGCTATAGGGTTAACGGACGACGCGAGATTGAAGAACACGCTGTTCATGGCAATGGGACCAGTGGTGAGAGACATAGCGGGCGAATTGCTAAATGTAGACACTGCTTTCCGGGGCCCGTCGTCCGCCGCCGTGGCTTTGAGCAGTTCCTCTGCTTGTGCCTCTGTGTGCGCAGGATCTCCCCGTGTGGGGCGTGTGGCTGTGGGCACGTGGCGTCTGCCCACTGTGCGCGATATGTGCAGGAACTCCTGTGTGCGCCCGTGTCCCGGAGTTCGTGGGGCTGGTGTGCTGTGTAATCGAGGTGCGCCGACGCGCTAAACTGCCCGGCAGCAGACCTCGCAACGGCATGGATGTAGTCCGTAAACCCTCGTTGCCATTGTTGAACTGGTACCCTAGTGCGGGATACCTGTGGGGCCCTCTCCCAATGATACACGGGAGTCAGGACTTTGCACACAACCTTCTTTATTCAATGACAGGTGGCAAATGCCGCACCCTCGTCCCGCCCCTCCCTATCCCCAACGTCATGTCCGGAGCGTCTCGCACCCGGGCCGCAATGGTGGCCCACCCACACAACGATGTGGGTATGCTAACAATCAGGACCCTCACTGTCAGGCACACTCATCGCTGCTCCGGGGAGCGGCATAGCCCAGCAGGAAGGAATGGGGTCGGGCTCGGAGTAACATGGTGGCCGCTGCCGGGGCCAAGCACAGCTGGAGTGAGCGCTGACATGCTCCACTACACAAGGAGTGAAACACAGCATCGGAGCGAGGCGGAAAGCAGATGGTGGCCCTCGCCTTGATCACGACAGTGGAGAGTGCACGTTGCACAGTGTGCTATCTGTGCAAGTGGTTTTGGCGAGTCGAGACCTTGGATGACAGGTACGAGGCATTTTGCTGAGCATTGGAGCACTGACCTTCCATGTGGGCAGAGGTCCCCTCTGTCACGCGCAGTGCCTTGCAAACTATATGGATGTGGCAGACAGATGGGCGCTGCTCATTTAGCTGCCCATAATTGTGGAGTTGCAATTGGGAAAAGAAAGTGAGGAAACATGGCGTCAGGCAAGTCCAAGAAAAAAGCCATTGTGGAAGATGCAGATTTGGTCACACCTGCAGCCCGCATCATGGTTTGGATAAGCCAACACACCAGGTTTGATAAGTTGTCGAGAGATGGAGTCGGTGGTAAGGGGCAGCAAGATAACTGAGACTAGGTTCTAATTTCTTGAAAATGCACTACGTGCCCCCAATCTCTGAATTATTGGCCTCCCAGTAGGAGTAGAGGGTGAGGACCCGGTAGAATTTCTCTCCACTTGGCTTCCTGAACTGCTCAACCTGGTGGTGGTGGAAGACCCGATTTACATAGACAATTGCTATAGGCTGAAAACATCTAAGCCCAAAGTGGCACCGACGTCAGTGGTGGGTCCAATGCTTTTGGTAAGGTTTTTTGCGACTCTCGTGATGGGGACAAATCCTGAAAGCGGCAGGATTCATAACTTTCCAGACTTTTCTCCAGCCACTGAAAGGAAGAAAAGGGCACTGAACGTAGTAAAGAAGGCTTTCTTGGACCGCAGGGTTAAGGCGGGTTTGCTGCGGCCTGCCAAACTCAGGGTATCTTGGAAGGGAAAAGAGTGCATCTTTCGGGAGACAGAAGGGGCTGAAAAACTGCTGAAATCCATCCCGAAGCGACAAGCCATTGTGTACCGACACTAGGTAAAGGGCTGGGAGACTTACGTTCCTCCCCTCTGATTCTACATACTACGGAAATGGTCTTGTTTGAGTACATGTGTAGTCGTTCTAGCACTATATTGTAATCTATTTGTAATTTACCTCTTCATTTTAAATTTCCTGGGTTTCATGTGCTCTGTGTGATCCCCTGTATGCCTGGCGCCATCCAATTATAACCCTGGGGGCATAACCCGAGCTCCACCGAGGGCGGCCCATGTCTCAGAAGTGTAACCATGTTGACCCCCCCACTAATTACTGTGGACTATCTAGGTTGTTGCCAAATATGAACGAGAGACTGTGCTCACTTGTGATACCAATGTGTTGGTGCTTCCTACTCAGTGGTGCCGCTAGGAGGGTGTGGGGGGCCAGTGCCCCCCCCTCTGACATGCTGTCCCCACTTGCCCCCATACCTAAGGCGAGCAGTGACTGTGTTCTCTTGTTCGTGGTGTTATTTATGACACTCACTGAGGCAAATGTCTCCTTTTGTCTCAAAGCGAGCAGTGATCAAGCACCTTGCAGCCGCTCCCATCAGAATGCAGCCCTCCATAGTGTGCAGAGCAGCTTGCAGCCCCTCCCATTAGAATGTAGCCCTCCATAGTGTGCAGAGCAGCTTGCAGCCCCTCCCATCAGAATGTAGCCCTCCATAGTGTGCAGAGCAGCTTGCAGCCCCTCCCATCAGAATGTAGCCAGGAAAGTGCTAATGATGGGCCATTAGTCACTGAATGGTTTCCTGCCTGCATTCTGATGGGAGGGGAGGTACAGTGGGGTGTGGGTAGTTGGTGTGAACAAAAACCTCTGTAGGAGTGCTTGTGTGACGTCACACATTACCTTTCATAGGTCCCCCCTCCACTTTTGTTTGTGCCCACCCCTACTTTTGTCTTTGGCCCCCTCTGTGCACCTCCTAAATTGGATTCCTGGCGAAGCCACTGTTCCTACTTATGTTCCCTTGTATTATTGTTACAAGTCTGAAACAATTAAAAGTTAAATAAAAAGAAAATACACATTGTCAAACATTATTTTTAACACCAAAAATAGGACCACTTAGAACATCGACAAAAAGACACTTCACAAATAAACACACAGTGATCGTTTATTTTGTATCATGTTATACAGCAATAAAAAGACATGCAACGAAACATTATATTCATGGACATTTAAAAAAAAAAACACACATAGGGCTATTAATTAGCCCTTGCAGCCAACTGTGGCCAATACAGAGATTACCTGATACTAAACTACCAACTGTGTAATTATGCAAGCATGCTCATGAACGCCCCACCTCAAATCCACACAAAACACTGCCCTGCTTGTTTCGGTCAGTCAAAAAAAAGCATACTGGACCTACTTTAGGGACTGAAAAATAGGGACCGCAGTAGACAATGAAGATGCTGCAGCCAAGTCTGCCAATAACACAATAAAACAGATCCTATCCCAACATGTATGTCAATGGATATACAGTAGAAGACAAAACACGTCACCATAACGCAGAGATACTTGAAGTTAAGTGAGGGAGACCAAGAATTCCTCTTTCCAGCGTTGCCAGAGGATGGGTCCGCCTCTGGGTCATTGTAGGAATTCGGCTGGTGCTATACTGTTGCAGCATTAGTGTGCACAGAGTTCCTGCTAGTTCGGACCACTGGCACATTTCTCCGGGTCTGGCAATCTGTGGTTCCCCTGTGGGCAGTGTGGTGAAGTAGACGCAACTTGTCATTAGGGAATAGTTGCAGTCTTTGCACTCCCTTCCTCTTCTTTTCCTGTATTTCTCAGTAATGTCTGTTTTCCCTGGTCTATTCATTTTAGGTACAGAAAACTGGAAGTGTCTACATTCCCAGTGTAACAGCTCAGGAACCACCTTAGAATAGTACTTGTGTGTGTCTTTTAAGTTGTATTGGCATCCAATTTTTTAAATTTTTGTTGGTTGAGGCAAGTAGTTGAAGCTGTGGGACAGGATAGTGGTACTGGGAAGAAGCGCTGTAGTCGCATTGCTAAAGGACACATTGCTGAGTTCAGCTTGGAGCAGGGTGCCATGTGAAGGTGCCTTCCTCTAGCAGTGAAGGTGCCTTCCTCTAGCAGAAGTGAAGATGGAGTAGCCAGTGGAGTGCAAGGATGAGGAGCGAGGACGCCCACTGTCTGACCACTGGTTTGGTGGACTGCCCAAATGTCTGTACTGAGGGAGATCCCCTTGTTTGATATGGCCATGGAGCCGGGCAGCAGGTGGTGGAGGGAGAACCACAGCGGAGAGAGCGATGCTCTGTCAGCGTGTGTGCCCTCAGGCCCCAAAGCAATAACAGGGTTCTGGCTGGCCAAGGCCATCCTGCAGCAACCTGCACCGAGGAGTGGTTCTTCACAGGTGAAACTATGATGAGGTGAGTCGCAGGAGCTGCAGGGAAGATGGTCTTTATTCGGGAAAGCAGGCACACTTGGCCAACTCCCCACTTGAGAATCTCATTGCTGCCGGTGATCCAGGTTCTGGAACGCGGAGCTCCTGGCGGCAGAGGAAATACAATCACAACAGGTATTCACATTTCAGTTCACTCATGGTGGGGGAACTGCTCATTGTCCCTACAAACATCTCAACGCATCTGTTTGCATGAGAGGTAAGAACAGTGCCCTGTTCTTGAATCCCACGTGCATTGTCATCTCCTCACCTACTGGTGGAGGCAGAGGTCCTAAGTGAGTATGCGCGTGTGTTTGGTGTAAGGGACCTGTTCTTTATCCCTTCTCCAAAACTGGCACATTAGGGGAGTGTTCCTTTCAGCCGATTCAATAACGTGCTCTGTGGCTCAGGGGAGTCTTTGCCAGTATATTAATAACCACAAGGGCACACTATATGCAGTGATGATTTTGGAAAGAACGCCTAGTGCTACACACTTAGGCTGCCCAAGCAGTGAAGCGCAGCTGTGGTTCATATCAAAGCAGCACACTCTCAAATAAGACGTGCCCATTGCAGCGAGCCGCTCATTTCATGCCGAGATTAACCAGTTGCCTTGATCTAATTATTTTGTTTGCTCCAACATGAAAGAAATGTTCATGTTGGAGTTTTTTTCTTTAAAAAAAAAAACTCAGTGCGTGCACATAAAAACACACGCACACAATTATTGGTTTATTTAGTTCCTGCTCATTCCATCTAAAAATGCAATGCCTCCATGGGTGTGCTGTCCTTCTGTTGGAGAGTAGCTACATACAGAATTATAGATGGGTAGCAACTAGAGAAGCATGTGACCTCTGATAGACAAAAAGAGCAGCGCTTGAGCTGCAGGAAATGCCACTTGGCGCTTCGAAGTGGAATACATCCTTTTAAAAAAAGATATATGTATGGTTTATTATAAACCTTTATACATACATCATATTAAAAAGAATCATCCACAACAATAAACCATAACAATAGCGATACAATCAGATCAAGTACTAAGATTGACAATTTCATCCTAAATCCCAGACAGTTACATCAACAGCCAACAATGAAAGTGCAGGTCCTCTTTTACTTCAGGGCTTAGTCTATGCAATTCACCCAGTAGTTGGCGGCTACCCATCTATACATGTGTGGTAGTATTACTGCTGTGCATCTCTTTTCCACTCCCTTCACTGACTCCATGGATCAGCATGGCAGGCGGTGCAGAGGTCCCACCGCCACACAACAAACCAAAAATGAAAACCGAATACCTTACAGAGAAAATGCCCCCATCTCGCTGCTGTGATATCACACTAGTGTATTATGAATTACATATCTTCGGCCACGATGTCACAGTGGCAGGAGATCGTGTTCAGAAATGGAAGGAGTTGCTATCGTTCCCATTAGAGCCATACACAATGAAAGCAATTCCATAGGGGTCCTGCAAGCTGGGTACTTCGGGTGAAGGGGGAGAGGAAATCTATGGCCTCTTGTTCACAGGATGCAATGCATACAGCAGAAGCGACCACAGAGGCTGGCCAAAGTCAATCCGTCCCATTCAGATGATTGCAATGAAGAAAAGCCATTTCTCGCGCACATGCACACCGTGAGTGATGGAAACCATGGGACACAGAGAACAGCGTGGGAAGAGGATACCTTGGGCAGGCTGGAATACAGGAGACCTGTGAGAATGCCAGTCACTTTGAGCACAACACATCTTCGGTCAGCAACATGTGCAAGGTCGCCATGAGAGTCTGAATATGGTTTTATGAGCTGAGTGGATAAATATGGCTACATGGGTGAATGGACGACTAGGTTAATGGGTGGACGAGTGCCCAAATATGCCTGTTTGGGCGGACGGATGAGTGGGTGAATTTAGTTGTATGGGTTCTTGTGATCCCATAGTCACCCCTGAGAATGTTAAAGTACTTCATTGCCAGTGAGAAGGTTTGCTGCTTTTAAACCTGGCTCCTTGGTGGGGATGGCGCTCAGGCCATGCGAGAAGTGGCCTAAAAAGTGCAGTGCAGTGATACGTGTCCGACCAGCACCCACGGGCAATCTTGAGAAAGGCTGCTTCATCTTCCACCGCAGGTTCAAACCCAAGCCGGCTCTGTGCATCGGAAACGTTTCCTTGGGTGAAAACTGCTGCTGCTTTACCGAAAGACCACCCGTCACAGAAGGTGGCCGGGCACTGCCACATCATTCGCAATTTATTTCTGAAGTAAGTACACACTCCCCGCCCCCCCCCCACACACATAACACGCACCCTTTGCCTTTACACGCTACACTTTAAGAATCTTATTCTCTATAAAATGCCATTTTATTTCCATTAGTATTCTAATTTTTAGCAATAGTTTGACAAAAATGCAGGTTTTTCTTACAGTACATACATGGGTGCACGCACGCGCCACTGGAAGTTGCACCTTACTTAGTCTGAGAGAGGCACAGTTGTGATATTTGGAGTTTGGCTGTAGCTTGCAGTAATAAACACCAACCATATAGTATCAAAGGGATGTGGAGTCTTGGGTGTCGGGACACTTGGTCCTCTGCGCACCTCCTGTTGGTGGTAGTGGTTGGGCCTGCCACCTTGCACGTGGTTTGTCTGGGGGACCAGCTCCTAGGTTCCTGGTTGCTGAATAGCCAAGCTCGAACCGCCGACACCGGCAACAGACCAGGCTAATGAGCCCACACCGGGAACCCTAACCTGGGCCTTCAAACGCCAGCTCAACCAAGAGTTTGCTGCCTAATGATCTATGCCTTGAAAAAGACTTCGGTTGAAACGCGCATCGGCTACCCCTTTCACCAACTTTGAGCTGCTTGTCTCACCAAAATATAACTTTTGTTGGCACCTAAATGCGTATCAATCTGTTTTGTTAAAAATACACGCACAAAATCACCAAAATACATGACCAAAGGACTGGACTCTTACTAGACTACACAAACGTCTCTAATTGGGCTAGCAAACCCAGCCAGCGCCCACAACTAACAAAGGTTTGTCACCCCATCAACCATATAGTACATGCCTTCGACGCCCCGTTTTTTTTTTACTTTAGAAGTAATCTTGCAGATTGCAAAGATTTGCAGTGCAGTTATGGGGTGCTCCGATCCGAGTGCCCACTCTTGATCGCTTCATGCTAAGCCATCTCTAGTGTGCCCAGAAAGGGGCAAATACTGCAAGTAGGGGCAAAGCCACGACAAGGGTGTTTTCACAGGGGCAAATACTGCTAGGTTGGGGCCAAAGCCATCACAAGTGTGTTCTTACTGTAGTAAACACGCACATACTAGCCTTGTTTGTTTTATTGTGCTTGTACAGCGCCTTACGCCAAGGCACGTTACAATCATTAATGAAATGGTAGAATAAACGATGAGAAATCAGAAAACAGGGCACCACAAAAAGAACCCAGAGCAAAGAGAGCCAAAATGAAGGAAAATGAATTAGTGGTCCAATAAAAAGACAAATGAAGGTCAAGCAACATAATGAACAATTGCAAGACAAAAGCAGGCCACCCCAAAATAACACCACTGGAGGGGAGCCAGTCTAAAAGATTCTAAAAGTGGTAAACAGCCAACATAGCCAGCGGGCACCAGTCTCAGACCCAGGAAACTTCTCCAGGGGATAAAGCGGCTCAGCTGAGCAATATCAACCTCAGGTTCACACTCAGAAGGGTGTCCTGGGCATGATGGTCACGCCGGAAATTGCTCCTCGAAAACAAAGTCTGAGACGTGCTGGCAGGGATGCGTGAGGAACTCTACACCACCACGATCTGAGCTAAAGATTCCTCACCAGAAAGCTCCAGCTCAATTAGGGTGTAGGTCCACTTCTTTCTGCAGGGCGGCTAAGGATGCCAATCCCGTCACTGGCATCCGGCTCCAAATCGCAAGAGTTTTTCTTCATGATAATCGCAAGTTCAGAGTCATCTTCTGGATCATTCGCACTGATGACCTCCGTACAGTCTCCTTCATCGGATTGTTCAGGGAATACGGGGAAAGGCTCCGGCTCTTCCTTGATGTGAAAGAGCATATCTGGCGTTAGCTCGTCATCATCACCTGCCAAGAAAGCCCTCATCTCAGACTTCACAAGGTAAAAATTATCTGTACTGCCACATTGCGCTTTTTACTTACCCTGCAGGATACCACCCATCATCACTTGTGTATAGGCGCGTTATAAATGCCATATCATATCATATCATACATTCTGTGGCAAAGGCATCAAACAGCATTCTTACACGAACAGTACTGGCGTATTGGGCTAAACCATTTTGGCTGTGTTCTTACATGTGAAAAACTGGCATTATTGGTCAAAGCCACGGAAATGTGCTCTTACTGTGGCAGTATTGGCCTTATAGGGAAAATGCTGGCATATATTGTGGCCACCAGCATCCTGAAAATGTTTTGGGGAAAAAAAACAGTACTGTTTGTGGCCTGGCATCTATTGGATGTTTCTTGTGTTACCACACATATCCAACAGTAAAGTGTATGGTTATTTTACTCAATTTTCCACAAAATGTATGCTGAAAATACAACATTTCAACACTATATTCTTACAGATTTCTCGGGGGAGCGTCTCCCAAACCTCCTTTAATTTTGTTGTGTTCCTTGACCATCGCACTCGCTATTTGGAAATATTTACTCCCCTTCATTGGAAAAATCACCAGCTGCCACTGTGCAATCTCGAATCGCCAAAAGAAACGTTTTTAAATCCTGGATCTGCTACAGGTTTGTACCGCTGACACCCCCCACTGCACCCAGACAGCTGCTGTCTCCGAGGGCGGGGTTACTGACAGCCAAACAGCTGCTGTGAGGGAACCAGGCCTTCCAAGGAGTAAGCCGTGTCAGCGTTGGATTGGAGTCAGGCAAGCTTGCTGGGACCTAAAAGGCTGCCACTGTCATGTAATTACAACTCCCCCTGTCAGCCACTGAAACAGTACCCCTGATGGTAGTGTTGCAAGGAACTCGTGGAGTCCCATTTTTGGCACTGGATAAAGGTTGGTTAAGCAGAATAGATATGCTTCGTTCTAAGAATGGCCAAGGCATTTATATTAATTTGCTGTTTTCATCTTCAGCAAGTGAGCAAAACTCCTCACTAAGCTGCATGGCTGTTTTATCCTTCTTGAAAAAATTAATTGGTCTAAGGATGGAATTCCCCTTCCTTACAGGGTCAGACAGAAAAATATGAATTCCATTATTGTAATAATATCAGATCTTTATGCAGCCCCTCATGGCAGATTCTTTCTACTTCTAAGCACTGTTAATAATAGGTATTCTATAATGTTAGGGACCACTTAGCCAGTGTTTGTGTTTTGTTTTACCTGGGGTTTGGGTAAGTGGGCACAGACCTCTAGATACTCTGGCAGGCCGGGACTCTGTAGCAAAAAGGGAGGAGGAATGGTCTTTCTAAAGGCATTGTCCACTCTGCGCCAGTGGATTTCACCCTTTTGTCCCATTGCGAGCTCTCTGAACTATGGATGTATTGGAAGATTGAAAGGTGGTAACATATGTCCGTGAGTTAAGCATTCACCTCGTACATCTCTCTGCAACCTGCAATGACAGGGTCAACTTCCAGCATTTACTGTAACACTGCATCCCGCTCAGGTCAATACATTGATTATCATTAACAAGGGTAGTATTACAGTGCTTTAAAGCAAGGAGAGTTTGTCATGAAGCGCTACATAAAAACATGATCTGTGTGGCACAAGAGGCAGAGGCTGCTGCTCCCATAATGCAACACTGGAAAGCTAGAGGAAGCAACACATCAAGGAGAACAGCAGAACATAAATGTGCTAGAATGTCAACTTGATTATCTGTCCTTGACCTTTTTTACAATTATTCTGGCACGGCATCTCAAGATTAATGAGTATAATAATCGACCTCAAAAGTGGAATGGTTTATATTGCACTTCAACTAAAACTCTACACCTATGTGTATTTTTATAGACATAAAGTGTGAGGGAGCAGGTTGAAACAGGTAGATAATATTGAGCTAATCATGAAGTAAACTGAAATAGAAAGCAGCAGACTGCACACACTTTCCATAGCTAATTTAGCTGACTAATATTGCATAAAAAACCATTTCGAAAAGAACATTATCTGCTGATCTAATTATTGGTGCTTTTCAGGTATTATTCCCTGGGCATTCTTCACTAACCAGGTAAATGGTTTGGTAAGCACGCATCTGATTGGATGTAAGGGTATCCATTGAAGAATGCAAAGGACGTAATGGTTTTAAAATGAAATATCCTGTCAACTAATGCTAAACATAACAAAAGCAAGTGTTGTAAAAAATGAAATTAACTAATGCAAAGGAGCTGCTGCGTTTATGCTGAAATGTTTTCAGACATTATTTGATAGTAATGTCATTCTTTTCATTAAACAATGGGCTTTATGAGATGCATTGTGATCTCATGTAACCAAATGTAAAACACAAAAAGACACGTTCTGTTTAACAAGAAAATGAAATTAGCTAATGCAAAAGATTTTCAGTAGTTGTGCAGCCATGTTTCATGATGAGCATGTAGACTTATACAATTTATATTTTAGTATTCTGTAAGGAAATGACAGGCAGAATGTGCATGCCAAGGTATCTGATGGATTGCACTAAAGTTGTTGATAGGCCTTCACTTAGAATTACACAAAGAGCACATTTTCCTTTTAAATGGTAGACCAAAATGGTAGACTTAGTTTGAACTCTGAAAACTTTATTCAGAGATCAGCTTTCTGCAAAACAGACCCTTTTATCCATCACCCTCTCAACCTGCAGCGTTCCCCAGGGTTCTAACCTATCCCCCTGGTTCTTCAACGTCTGCATGGCTGCCCTGGCACGTGTGATTGCCACTTTCACCTTTAATTTCCATTGTTATGAGGATGACACGCAGTTATCCTTCAGGCTACCCTCAGCTGCCTCCTCCTCCTCACTCAGACCTGACTCTCTGTCCGCTATTCAGTCATGGTGTGCCGCAAACGACCTTTGTCTCAATGCCAGTAAAACTGAGATGGTTGGCATTGGGACACCTGCTCCCGCTTTCCCCCTCTCACTCTATCCGGCCTCCCTTGACCCTGTGCCTACCCCCACCTGTGAGGCCAAAAACCTTGGAGTTGTTTTACCCATTTAACTTTTCCTCAAATATAGTTACATGTATGTTTTTTTCAGCCCTGCGATATACTAAATGCTGCTCCAGTGATTATGCTTCACGGATGCAATCAGATGGACCATATACTTATCGAATTCAAGTATGTGGCATGTATTTTTATTCAAAAAAACATCGATTTTATTACTTTTCTTTCATTTAAGGTACACGTAGATTTTTTTCAGACATAGGAGTAATCTAGTGATAACATTTACCCAGAGGGGATTGAAAGGAGATAAACCAATTTGGTCCAGTGAGGTTAGTTAAAGTTAATCAATGTTGTGATGTGTGCACCGTTGTTCAACTTATGGAAGACATTTTAGTCATTATCCTTTATTGTCTTTTGTCTTTTTTGACAGTAATGGAATGCCAGTAAATATTGACACCTGAAGAAGGGGTCTGTGAACCCCGAAATGCGTAGTGTGATATACTGACTATATTTGTATGATATACTGACTATATTTACAAACCCTGTTAGGAGATTGCCCTGCAGGATTAATGTTTGTAGGAACATAATATATATATGTTTTTTTCTCTGTATTAACCTACCAACATTGTGAACTATTCTCTTTTTGAATGAAGCAATTCTCAAAAGTTTTCTTTGATGTGTCAATTTTGAATGTTAAAGTACAACTGTAGTCTAGTTGGCTAAACCATTTGTGTATTTAATTTTATTGAAAACAATTCGAGCAACAAAACATTGAGATATTTATTTTCTTGTCTTGAATCATTTTTGAAGAGGCTAACCCCCTGATTAGAGTGACCAGGGTTTCACCTCAGTGTTGTCTGAGGTTTTGGTGGTATTTGGTCTTTGGCTCTTATTTTTGAGTAGCGAGAGCTTTACCTGGAGCACCAGAAACAATTTAAAAATGTCCACAAAACTTTCCACATTAGAGTGATTTGAATGAATCATAACTTCTTGATTAGAAGTACCCAGTAGTGCACTGATATCCTGTTTTTGCCAAAAACCTTGGGGTCCTCTCCGACTCCATTCTCTCCTTCTCCTCTCACATTTCTGACATTTTAAAAAAGTCTAACTATCAACCACACCTCCTTGGGGGCACTCTACCTTTTCTCACTTTCCCTCAGTGACTCACTGTCTCCAGAGCCCTAGTTCTCTACAGGCTGGACTACTGCAACAGCCTCTTCCTCAACCTCCCTGCCTCTGCCCTGCGCCCTCTGCAACTCATCCAGAACAGAACCGCAAGACTTATCCTTGGCCTCAAGCCCAGGGACTGCATCTCTCCGGCGCTGAAATCCCTTCACTGGCTCCCCATGGCTGCAAGGATCAAATTCAAGACCCTCTGCATTGTCCACAAGGCTTTCTGGGGCCTGGGTCTTACTTACCTTCAATGTTTCCTTCCTAAATACTGTCCTTCTTGAGCCCTCAGCTCATCTACCTCCAACCTTCTGCGAGTGAGCCAGTTCTCCAAGCAGAGATTTGGAGGTAGATCCCTTTCCTCAGGAGGTGCCTCCCTCTGGAACAGCCTCCCTGCCATCCACCGTCTTGAGTCTGACATTCTCAAGTTCAAGAAACTCCTCAAGACCTTCCTCTCCTCCTCTTCCTTCTCTCCCACCCTCCCCTGCTAACCTAGCTCTCTGATCTTCCTTCTCTCCCTCCTTCCACACAGTTTATTGACTGACCGCCTGGTTACATCAGAGTCTCACAGGTCCCAGGCACCCCTGCCAGTCCTTCTGCACTTGCCGCAAGGCCCTACACCCCACTGCACTTGTAATAAAACCTTGAGAGCTTCTCTCTCCGTACTTCACCAGTCTCTACTGACTGGGCGCACTTGGTCACCTGCCCCGCCCATGCCTTCCCGCACTTGCACGATCTGTATACAGCCCTGCCTGAAGATTGTTCTGTCTGTTCTCCCTTGAATTCACTCCTTAATGTTCACTTGAAAAAAGGCCTATTTGCTGTATCTAAACTGTTAAATGTATAATAGTCACTTAATCTGCATTTGCATATCCTTATCGTCTAAGAAATTAAAGGGCTCTGAGCGACTGTTTTTCCCCCTGTTCCTTCTCTCCATGATCACTTTGAAACGATTGCCTGTGTATAGGTGCTATATAAATAAACATTACCATACCATAACGTGACCAAGCAATTAATGAGGTTCCACACAGCTATGTGCACCCAAAGTAAAGGCCCTTTTTTGAAAATACCAATACAATACAGCTAAATGTATGCTATCTATTGGATTCAGCTCAATTTGGCAGACTTGTATTTTTAAGAGCAGAGTAAAGTAATGTGTGTTCATAATAGAGGCTTCACACAGACCCTGACCTGGAAGAGCAATAAGGCCTCACTCATCGTGTGTTTGCTCCATGAAAAAAGCCCATTAAAATCATTTCTTTGTTTCACAAGATATCTATTTCAGCAGATGGATTTAGCTGATAATAATGGGTCAATATATACACACATGGAATTCAAACAGATTGTATAGTAATGTGCAGCATTAGTAATAACCTGTTTTAAAATGACCAAAAAATGTAAAAGACATCATCAGTTCTTATTTTGTAACCCTGTGTCCAATTAAAAAACATAAAAATAGATTGGAATTCATTAGAGTGGACCCAGTGGCATGCATATAAGAAGGATATTTTACAGTGATTGAATTAATAATAAATTCATATTTAATAACTCTGCCTTGCATTCAGGAACAGAAATGATGTCTCTGAATTCAAAATGTTCTTGCGATTCTGAATATATAGTTAATTGTCCACACAAGCAATTATAAGGTAAAGACATGTTTTGGCCAATTTGATCATAATTCCTGAGGGGAGGGCCAACTCACAGCCAAAACATCCCTGTATGACATGTTAAACTACATTGGGCCAATCAAAGAAACGAGGAGGATCCTTGTGGGTGGGTGTAAGTGAAAGAAACCTATCAGAGGCTTTGTCCAATCAAAAAATGCTCAATTAAATGATGTTGCATGGGTGGAGTCATAGGGGTTTTTAAAGTCAAAGACTTGGGCAGAAGGGAGAGTTTTTGTGGGAAAGCAGAAGAGGAAAACAGCTTGTCTATGCGGTACAATGTGGGTGTAGGTGATAGAAACCTCCTTAAGAAGGCTTTTCTTTCTCCAGAAGTACCTGAATGCAGAGGCCTTCCCCAAGACAGACAGAGCTTACCTGAGGGTTTATGGGCCCAGGCTGACAGCCAAAAAGGAAGAGCCTGCCTAGCACTGATGCCAAGAGTCAGTTGATGCCCATGCCTCCCCTCGGCCTTTGAAAGACAAACCAGAAGAAGTACACTAATCCCAGAACATTTTAAAAATGCCCCAAGAATTAATTAAATCCCATATAGCAATTGAAAGTATTTGGGGGAGTCCCGATTATAAGCTATGTCACTGAAAGAAGAAACATAGTACAATGCACATGTGCTTTGAAATGTATCATTAAACTTAAACTCTAGGTAGTTTTCTGCAGCAACATGCTATCTCTGTAGGCTTTAGACATCCCAAATTGAAATATAGAATGACAAGCCTTTGTGACTGGTATCTGCCCTAGTCAAAGTAATTGAAATCTACTTCTTTTGGAAACATTTTGTATGCGTCAATGCAACTTGGATATCTTCTAGTAATCCTGCTACTCGGGCTGCTCTCTCCAATTCTACAGCTTTCACACATACCCCTCATTCATCTGGCAATCGTGGCGGAGGGGTTGGTATTCCATACTATTCTTCCTTGTATCCTCCTGCCTTCTTTTTCTGGTAATTTCCCTATGTTTTCATCCTTCGAGTATCAGTTTTCTTCTTTCACAGGACCTTTTTCTGTAGCTTTTATTTGGTTATATTGACCACAAGGTCCTATCAATTCGTGTTGCAACAGTCTTGGTGTTTTCCTCTGTGTGCTCCTTCCTCTGAATGCCCCCCCTTATTCTTCTTGGAGACTTCAATCTCCATCTCTCTTCTACTCATTCTTTTATCCCTTTAATTTATATCCTCGATTCCTATCATCTGTCTGCCATTCCTACACCTCCCTCTCAGGGGAGTTGCTAGGTCTGGAAAAGACCCGGGGCTATGCTGATGTCAGAACTTTTGGGACTGGGGGCTAGCTAGTCTTTTGGCTGTAGCTCCTGAGATTCTATCCGGGGCTACAACCAAAAGATCAGGGGCTATAGCCCCCTTACCCCCCCCTAGCAACGCCCTTGCTCCCTCTCACATCTCAGGATCCTCCCTTGATCTAATATTTTCCTCCCCTCTTCCCATGACCACGATGTTTGGTTTGCCTATTTATTCTTCTAACCACCATTTAGTTTCTTTTCTCAATTATCCCTGCTTCCACTCAACCAACACCCTCCTCGGATTACTAATTTTCGTGCATTTGACACGTCTTCTTTTGTTTCTACTTATACATCTTTCCTCATTACCTGAGTTTGCTTTACTTTCAGCCAGTGTTGCTGCTTCCTCTCTTTCCTCTTTTATTTTAACTACGTGTGACTCTCTCTATCCTGCATCCCGCTTTCCCCCCCACTTCTAAACCCCTGCAACTCTGTTTTTTTCTCAGCTTTAGTCTCAACAGTCCTTGCTTCGCCGAGCCGAACTCCGATGGCTCAAGACCCATGCTATCTCTGATCTTTCCATTCTCTCCTCTCTTCATTCTGCTTTTGATACTGCTCTTCTTTCTGCTAAACATTCTTACTTTTTCTGATATTCTGCTCTCTTTCTCTTCTCATTCCCGTCGTCTCTTAAAAGCTCTGTATTGTATTCTCACACCTCCCTCTTCTGACCCAGCCCTTTCTTCTTCACTTTCGGCTACTGATCTCACTTCTTATTGCTCTTCTACGGTCACTCTCCTTTGTTCCGCTACCCCCCCTCTGCTTCTTCTTGTTCTACCTCCTCTTTCTTTATTTTCTGCTACCTTATCTTCCTTCACCCATCTTGTAGATACTGATAGTACTGCTTTGCTAGCTAAAGCTACCTCTGCTCCTCTTGATCCCTTCCATCTGCTCTTATTCTCGAAGTCTATCCTTCATCCTTCCTATTCTCATGTCATGACCCCTATCCCTGACCCCTTCAGTTGCAACAGCCCCCTGACAGCAGTGACGTTACAGCCCCCCACATTGAGTCCAAGGGGTTTAAGAACCCATCAACAGCAGACATGGAGACAGTCCTGGCGCCTTTGGCGCCAGGCTCATTATCAACAATAAGGCAAGCCCACTTTGGCCCATAATCCAACATGGAGGCCCTTCCTGCACCTCAGTTCCATGAACTGAAGCATGCAGGCTAGTGTTTTGGGTGTGGTCAAATCTTCAGGTGTGGCTGGCTATATAAGCCACGCCCGAACTGGGATTCACGCTTCGCGTTATTCTGCACTCCTGCAGCTTAACGCTCACCGTGTTCAGCTCCAGCTCATCTGCTTCTCCGGCGGCTTGAATCTGCAGCATCAACCCTGGATTCCACCAGCAAACTGCAAGAACAAGAACAGCATTATCAAGAAACACTTACCTGTGAGTTGAAGCTCCAACATCCATCCGCGCATCAGTCCGCGCTCGGTGGCTCACCCATCTCCGGAGCGGCCTGCAGGAACAAGAACAGCATTAGCGAGGAACAATTACCTGTGAGTAACAGCTTCTTCATCCGTCCGCGCTCGGTGGCTTCACCATCTCCGGAGTACTCTGCAACTTGCAAAGTAAAGGACAACATTTACAGCGGGTTCTAACATCGCGCTACGCTAATCTGCAACTGTGACTGAAAAAACATGCAAAATACCATTAACCACTTACCTGCATACCCGGTCACCGAACAAACTGCATTCCGGATCATCAGCGCACTGTTTCCTGTGTGAAGGAGAGAAAGGAATACAGGTTAGCAAATTGGCTCACGTTGTGCAGTGCAGCGCATCGCATGACGCTAAACTATTTACATCAGCCTTAACCATCCGGCGCTGTGGCTCTGAAACAGCAACAATCTCTGTGAAGACAGAAAGAGACATTAAGAGCAAAGAAGGGAAAAGAACACCAAAAAGCACAGGGAACAAAAAGAAAACAGGAGAGGGAACAAAGACTAAAAACACTCACCTGAGCACATTAAACAAGTCGGTGTAACAGCCGGACTGGACCCGACACAAGGGCACAGGACCAGTGAAGTAACTAGGCCCTAAGAACGCCCTCAACTAACACGCGCTCCTGCACTGAGACGCAGGACGCAAAGCTTCACGCACAAAAAAATAAGGTGAGGCATAACCCTAAGGGAAGGGACTTTTTCAGTGGGAGGTGGGAACCCCCATCAGAGGCTCAGTATCTAAACCCCCCATTCTCCTGTCATAGGACCTGTCCACCAGCCAACATACAACCAAGCAGAAAGGGGTCCAGGACAGCGCACAGCCTCCACCCAGCATCGTGTGGCGTCCCCGTGGATATCAGGTGAGCGTAACATCTCACTACTCTGTTCAATATTTCCCTCTCTACCTCTGTATTTTCTTCTTTCTTTAAACCCGCGACCATTCTTCCTATTCTGAAAAAGCCTTTCCTAAATTCCTCTCTGCCAACTAATTACCATCCTATTTCTCTCCTTCCTTATTTGTCTAAACTTTTGAAGTGTGCTGTTTATTCTCAAGTCTATTCATTTATTACCTCTAATTCTTTGCATTCCCATTTGCAATCTGGTTTTTGCCCCACCATTCTGCAGAAACTGCTCTTCTATCAGGGTGCAATTCCCTATTATCTGCTCACTACACTAAGCACTCTTCTCTCTTAATACTTCTTGGCCTGTTAGCAGCATTTGACACTGTTGATCACTTTCTTCTGCGTTCCTCCATTTCCTCCATTGGCTTTTCTGGTTCTGTTCTAAACAGGTTTAAATCTTACTTATGCAATCACGCTTACTCTATCACTTGGGCTGGCCGCACTTCTCAGACCATGCCCCTTCACCATGGTGTCACTGAGGTTTCTGTTCTCAGTCCCCTTGTTTCTCTCTACCCTTATCCTCTTGATCCTATTATATCTTCCTTTGGTATCTCACACCACTTATATCCTGACGATACTCGACTCTTTCTTTAATACACCTCTTTCTCGTCTGTGATTCATAACATTTCTTCTTGGTCACTGCCTGTCCAATCCTGGATGGCTGATCATTTCTAGTCTTAAATTCTTCTAATAGCAAAGTTCTTCTTTCCTGCTCCTACAATTCCTCACCCCCTTCCACCTGTCTCAATCTATTTTCCTCCCTCCACTTTACCTAGTTCCCCTATCGCTTGAAATCCTGGTGTTTACCGGGATTCTTCTTTCACTTTCCCGTGTACAACATTCATAAAGCTCGGCCCTGTCTTCTTTTTCACGCTGTTTAACTGCTTGTATCTTTGCTAATATTTCCACATCTCTTTTATTGCTCTTCTCTTCGGTTGTCCTCTTTCACATCTAAGTCCTCTTACATCTATTTATCACTCTATCATTTGTCTACTTTTCTCTCTGTCTACTCGTGATTCCATTTCATCTGCTCTTTCTTCCTAGAATTGTCTTCCCTTCTGTCACGTTGACACTCCAGTTCTGGGTCATCAGGGAGGCTGGGAGGCAAGTGACGCGGGAGGGCGGGTTTAGATCAGTACGTGCATGTAGTTAAATAAAGTAGTATAGCTCCTAGCTCCGTCTCCTTATTCTCCCGCAGCGACTTGCAAGCTTGAGGGTTCCTCTGTGATCACCACACCCTCCACTCTCGCCTGTCTGTTGCATGCTGTGCTTGGGGAGCAGATCATCATTTTGCAGTTCCAATGCAGCAAACATTCTTACTGCAGGCCCCTTTGATTTCTATGGGAGAGGGATTGGATCATGAAATGTGTGGTGGGGTGGAGAACTGGAAAGCAGAGGGAAAGGAAGAAAGCAAAAAATAAAATGGAAAAGCATGGGGCAGTCTGAGTGATAGTTGTATGTAACGTTTTTACCACGTGGAGCTCCCCCCATCTGAGCAGTGACATATGCTCCCAAACTGGCTCCATTGACACTAAATTTCGAAAAGGAGAAAAAGACGGGACTGACATGTGCAGGGACAAGAGAAGAACAGGAGGAACCAGCCTGGGAACAGACTTGAGTGGCAGGAGTGGAATAAGGTGATGGTGGCACTGGTGCAAAAAAAAAAGCAGACCCTAGGACAGGGGTCTGCAACCTTTGAATCTACCGCTGTTTCGGACCACAATGCCCATGATATCTAGCTATTGGCTATGTTGGTTAGACATGATGGGAGTTGTAGTCCAAAACATCTGGAGAGCCAAAGGTTGCAGACCCCGGCCCTAGGATGTAAGTCCCGAGGTAAGTGACCACCAACCCTTGCGCGGAATGTGGATTGCTTTCTCACAAAGCCCGCATGTTAACAGGGCATAGCAGGTGAAAATAAATGAGCCACACTGAGCGTATGGCTTCAGGGTGCTTCTATCCCGTTCTACTGTGGAATGCACAGTCCGCCATTCACACCACTGGAATCATCACCTAGTGTGTCTACTCTTCTCCTATTCCACCCTACCCCCTCGTATTGCTGCCTAGAGCTGCAGGGATGGAAAAAAGGACTCCAATCGTTTCTCCACCGATGTTTGCTGTACTGCGCTTGCTCCTTCTTTCAATGACAGCAGGATGGCAGGTGGACCAAGGTAAACACCAGGAAGCTGCACTGTGTTACTGACTTCTGCAAGCCCCAAAGACCATCCCTCTTCCTCTGTCAATGGCTGCGGGGAAATGGGTGCTCGATAGGAGACGCATTTCTCTCTTCTGCCACAGCTGTGTCCTCCTCATTTCTGCTGCGTGGTGCGTGGAGCTTTGCTGCATTTCTTCCCATTGGCACTGCACATTAGTGGAGCTGGGAGCAAGGGAGGGGTCAAGTACTAGGGCAATTGCTGCCAAACCATAGCAACAGTACACGTGCATGGATAGCTGATGGAACTCGGTAGCAATAAAGCAAACAGGAGGGAAGTGGATTGTAATCTTTGGCAGTGGGACAAGTAGATGAGCAGTTGATGGCAATCCTCGGTAATAGAAGAAGTGACTGTGCAATTAATGGCAATTATGTGCAATAGGGCATGGAACTGGGCAGTTGATGGTGACCCTTCGCTTGTCCGTTGGTGGTAAAGCTTGGCAAACCAACAACTGTCTAGCCATATCATGAATATTCACAGCAATGTGCAAATTAGCTGGGTAATGTTTGCCAACCAATGGCAATGGGGCATGCATCTGGCTATTTAACAATGATCTCTGGCAGTGTGGCAAGTACCTGGCATTGGGACAATGACCCACAACTGCGATGACTAACTGGGCATTTCGATACGTAGCTGCTAATTTGATGACAGTACTTGGTAATGGGGTGCATGCCTGCGCGTGGGTATGTATGGAGTGTATAAAGTACAAACCTGGCTGGAAACCAACTGAGTTCTTGGCCACTTGGGCATTTATTGGCAATCCATGGCAATAACCTGACTAATTGGGTATTTGAGAGCAATGGGCATTTAATTGCATCCCTAGATAAGGAGTGAGTGAGTAACTGGTTACTTAAGGGCCATTCCCAGCAATGGTGTGCACATCTGGGCAACCATTGGCATTTGATGACACTACATGCGATATGAAAACTTGGCATTTTGTTGCAACTATATATATTGGATGTGTGTATATACCATGTATATGGCATATCTAGCATTCCATATCACTGCTAGCTTATGACGTGGCACTTGCACATTTATTGGAAAAAACATGGCATATGAAGTGTAGACATGGGCATAAGATAGCAAAAACCAGACAAGATTAAACAATCTCTTGGAAGAGTGTGATTGTGAGTGCAGTTAGCAGGATTAGCAGGTCGTTACCTTGCTGCTTTCCACACCTGGCTGCCTACGTGTTGGGGAGGACTCTGCCTATTTGCTGAAATCCCAAAAAGCCACTGGGCTACGCGCTCTTGCATGTGCGCTCTTGGAAGAGTGCGACTCTAGAGGGGAACCTGTTGGGAATGCATACTAGTTTGTTTCACTATGCCGGAAAAATCCATAAAATGATCTTACAACTTAAGGAGCAACCATAAGAGGGCAGTGGCTTGTAAGGCAACACCCAGTTCAGGGTGTACCCCAGACAGAGCCAACAGAGAGGGTAAACTATGTATGGCTCCTGCACCCCCCGCAGTAAAGGGGAAGATCACTAACTTTTTTAAAGCCCAGACCGAGGTTGTTGCAACTCTTCATGCTATAGCATGCAACTCTGAGGATATGGATAACGCGCAGTCATCTATCTCCGCAGAACTAGATAACAATCATTCTTTATTGAACGTATGTTATTCTTCACAGGCTGTGGTTGTGAATTTGGAAGTTCCTAATGTGCCAATAGCTGGACCACCTTTGATTAATGACAAAACTTTGTCACCAAAAGTAGCTCCGGGCTCCCCCTCGCAGGGACGACTATCCTGCACCCCCTGCTTAACCGATGGTGTCAATGGCCGGCCCTCTCCAAAAATTATATTTGGAGACTATGGGGATGCTACTCAGTTGGTAACAGAACATGATATGTCATACAGCCTTATCCCTGTTGTGACACTAGGGGCGGATGCTGATAAAGAGGCTACTAGCTTTTCCCTAAAACCTTTCCTGAAACTCTGCCACCATTTTAACTGCACTGTACAGCAGCACGCTACGATCCTACATAATATGGTGAAGGGCCTGGAAGATGCTGGTACTCGGGGTTTGGCCTTTGCTAAGAGACCTCTTGTAGTCGGCCATGTTGGAGTGCCTAATATGTTAGTCACTTTGGATGCGTCGGACGCTCAGATTTTGGAAGTGGTGGAATCTACTAAGATGGGGATGGTTTGGAAAACAAAGAGGTGGCTAAAGATGACTCAATACCATACAGAAAAAAACCCAGAAAACTGAAAAAGACAGTTTACCAGAAGGTGACGGCAAGTGATAATCAATCAAAGGGTGGTAATTTGGAAGCCCAACCCATAGACCTAGCGATTCCAACGATGGTAGCATCTAAAAAAGACAGGAAAAAGCTGCCAGGCGGATGAAGAGAGGGAAACAATCCTAAAGAGAAACATCAAGATTCAGTGGAGGAGGAAATAGTGTTGGGATCCGATGAGAGTCTGCAGGTGTCTTTTTCTTCAGAGTACTCTTTGCATATGTTGGGTACAAACTCAAGGACACAGTCGACTAAAGTTCTAGGGGATATTTTGACTGAGGTGAGGCCTACAGCGAGACAGTCTACACTACCGTTAATCTCCTTGATGATTTACAGACTGTTTGATGGAGGAAAACTGTTCATTAATCGTAGCAGCCTATTGGATTTATTCAGTAATTTACCTGCATTTTAGAGTACTCAGAAGTGATGACTTTGAATATTTGTAACATATAGAAGGGCAATACCCCCCAGAACCCCTCCCCACCCACCCCCCACTGTCTAGAGTGCACTCCCGTGGGACTGAAATCTCAGTCTTAGTGGTTCCTGAAATGGGGCTATGACTTGGACCCTGCAGTATCTATAGTAAGCTGTTGTGTGGAAGTGGATGGGGGCAAATTGTTGTCTGGATCTAAGAGTATATCATCTAAAAAAGGTGCTCTAAACTCGTGTGGCCAATGATGCGTCTTTTATAGACCCTTCTATCAAAGCGCACTGGGACTGGCTCCTCTCTCTCGTGCCTCAGGGGGGGAGGTGGGGATAAAAGCCTGGTCTTCCCTACAATTTAAACCCTGGAATACTCATGGTCATTCCCTTTCGTTTAGGGATAAAGGTTCTGCCGTCCTGTTGTGCTCCTCTGAAGCCATCATGTTACAAGAAGCATGGCTATTGGAGGAGGCCACATTTGATGGTTTCGTGAATTATAACAAAAAAGCTATTCAAAGTTTGAGGGGTCGTCCCTCTGGTGGCCTGGCCACTTTAGTGGCTAGTGAGCTAAGATCTGCTCAAATTATAGATTACACAGATAATAGGAACGTTTGAATGGTTGAAATCCTGCTTGAGGCTGATGTGCACCAGCTTGTGGTAAACATATACGACCCCTCCGGGGGACATGTTATGGACAGCAGTCAACATTATGTATATGAAGTGCTGTGTGATAGAGCTCTAAGGGGGGTGGGGAGATTGGTTGCTCATTAGGGGTGACCTAAATGCCTATTGTTTAGATCAAACAAGCCCTATTGGGGCTAATGATAGGCCTGGAGGTGGTAATTCGGTTAAGAAGCCTTGTGGTAAAACGTCCTCAGCCTGGTGTGGGTTCTTTGAAGATCTGGAACTACACATACTCAATAGTACTATAGGGGCAGATGTTCCTGCCTCCACTATGTGGAGGTGTGGACGGAGGTCCTCAACCATTGACTATGTTGCTGTCTGTGAGAACCAGGAGCAGAATGCTGCTGGCTTGAATGTTTGCTTCACTGACTGTAGTGACCATGCAATCTTAACAGTTAAGTTCACCCTGCCCTGTGTCTTAGTGTCTCGCTATGCTAGGGTGGGCACTGTTGCCATTAATGCTGGGGGTGTGCGGGGGGGGGGGGGAGATAGATCGGTATGGTCTGACAAGAACTTGCAAAAGATCAATGACTTTATGACCCAGCCGAATGAAGACTTTAAATCTTTGGATTGAGCTTGCTGACTGGATACATTTAATCACCTTTACGTTTTTAACCATGGTTAATCGTAGGTTCCTTAGGGAAGGCTGCCACCAAGGTCGTGTCTTTGATAAAGAGATCAGTTATGAAAAGAGGTTGTTGACATAAGAACACAGATCTATTAAACTTCCGGGCCTACGAGTAGAGCTGATGAGAAACAATGTGAGGTCATACAACAACAGATTCAGGAATTGGCCAAGAACATGTAAGGCCTCGGGGCACAATGCTGCCCGGCAATTCATGTATAATATATTGAAGTCTAGTCAGTTTTCAATAAAAGATATATTGAAAGCTACTCCTGATTTGGTTTGCGGTGTCAGTGAAGCTAATTCCATGCTGCTGAGCAACATGAGCTGCCTTTAACAGCACTTGGGCTGAAATGTTCACAATGTGTTTTAATACAAAATTTCAAACAATCCAGGGCACCAGGTCCAGATGGACTTTGTAATCTGATCGTGAAGGCGAAACCTCTTGTTTGGTCCAAGATGCATCTGGCATTGTTTAGTGAGATAGTGGAGAGTGGGGAAATACACGATTCCTGCTGAATGTCCCACCTTATCCCTGTATTTAAGAGGGATAAGATAGAGAACCCTGAAAGCTATAGGCTTCTGCCCTTAACAGACAATGCCAGCCAAATATTTTCCACCTGTTTTTTGAAGGAAATAAACAGCTGGGTGGAGTCTAGGGGGGTTTTAAGCTATCTTCAGACCGGCTTTAGACGAGGGCTCTGCACCAACATTAACATCTTTGTGGTTAACACGTTAATTGAGCAGCCCTCGCAAAGAAATATGCGCCCTTTAGACACAATATATGTGGATTTCTCAGCGGCTTTTCACACTGTTGATAGAGTACAACTATGGAGGAAACTTCATAATTTTGGAATGCCGGCTAACCTATTATATGCCTGTGAACTGATTTACCACAATAACGAAGCCTGTATAAGATAAAATGGCTTGGGTGCACTTTCTGCCCCAGTACCAATCAGTAGAGGGGTAAGACAAGGCTGTGTTCTTGCCCCTCTCCTGTTCAATTTGTATGTCTCTGACCCAGGTGTTTCATTGAAGGAGATTAACAACGCTCCCCCCTAGGCTATGGATTGCTGATGTAGGCTGCCTTAGGTACGCCGATGATTTTGTAATTTCTGATACATTTGTTGGAATCAGTAGGTGTGCCCAGGCCATCCTGTCGTGTGCAGCAAAAAAGGACTTGAAGGTCAACACGAAAAAGACACAGTTCATGACCTTCGGTAGGAGTAGTAGAGGCTGCTCCTACATACATAGTAACAAAGGGTGAATTGAAAAAGTGCCCAATTATTGCTATTTGGGCTACGAGATCACGTCCAAAAGGGGAGTAGAACTTATGTTGAGCAAGAAAAAAGCTAAAGCTCTGACAATAATGGCTGCTATTAGACACTTTGCTAGATGCACTGCTGGGTACAGTTTGATAGATATTAGCATCTACAAACAGAAGCTGATCACATCTATCCTTTACGCCCTTAAGACATTTCTGAGGGGGCTGACAGATTGGAGGGGCCTGTCTGGAGGAAAGTCTTGGGCCTGGCTAACTCCACCCCTGTTGAAGCCATGATGCTCGAGTTGGGCCTGATTTCCACCTCAACCTTGATTAACATTAATAGAGGGTCACCCTACTAAATATTGTTAAGACTACCTTAGCAAATCAGAATAGCAAGGTGCTATTGGCGTTTAAACAGTTAAATTAGTGTTTTTTAAATTGTATTGGTTGGTCCCTGGTTTAGGAATATGGCATGGGTTATCTGTTAACATCTCTTGGTGACTGTGCAGAGAAGTGGGACTGGGTGCGTAGCCATGATAAGATTGCTGAAAAGATTTCCCTCAGCACCTTTTCGAAAATGATATTCTCATTTAAAAACACACAGTCCTATATTTTCCAAATTCCCTCACCTGAGGCTCGCAGGCTATTTATGTTACTGAGATTTAACAAATCGGATGTCTTGGCTAATAGGGGTGCCTGGATGGGCATACCAAGGAATGCCCATAGTTGTAGGCTTTGTCACGATCTGAATGTAATTGAGACCAGTAGACATAACTTCATGTCCGGCTATGCAGGGGGCATATGATGTTTACTATAGAAAACATGTAGAGCAAATGAATGTTATGAAGAGTGAGACATTCTGGCTAAGGAATATCTCTGGCTTCAGTATGGGTATGACCATTGCAATCATACAAGTTTAGAAGATGGTTGCTGACAGACTGGGTAATGAGAGCCAGTCCGCTAAATTTAAGTAGGCTGAGGTTGCCCTTGACAAAGCGTCTTTTCTTATTTTAGCTAATGGTCTTGTTTAAGGTCAAAGTCCACATATATAGTATTGTTGCTATGTTTGTTTTGTATATTTTGTACACTTTGTACATCTTGTTTATTTTCTTGTATTGCATCAATGGATCATATATGGTTGTGGCAATAAACCCTGAGACTGTGGCCATTACCCCCTGAGCGTAGCAAGGGCCTTAACGAAGGCCCCAGGGGCATTACCATAGCCAGTAATTCCACATAGTCCCCCGGATCTTCTATTCAGGTGGCCAGGGAAGGGCCGTACCACCTGTACCTCAGACACCTCTTCTTCATCCCAGTATTTATTGAAATGGGGAGGGGCAAATGGTGTGCGCCTGGAAATACCAGAGTGGGTTGGTGGATAATTGGGAAAGGAAGAATACTATGTCTCGCTCTTGAGTATTCTCCTTCCAATCCCCGGTGACCCTCCACTCAGGTTTTTTTTTTTTTTTTAAATATTTTTATTTTATATATATAAACCACACGACATTACAACTTGAACATAAATAAACACAATTGACAACAAACAGCACTGCAATCCCCATCCCTCCCCCCATGAGCCTGTATGGTGTTCGCCATTGGTATCCGCTGTGAACGGGGGGGCGTCATCACTCTCAGATTCAATTGGAGCCGACCCCGTTCCAAACAGTTCAGCTATCAACAATTTCCATGCCGCGAGAGAGCACATTTCCTCCTCCTCCCCTGCAATACTGGTATCCCGCCACACAGCCGTCTCGGCCTCCACCCATTTTTGGAGATCCCTCCACCAGACCTCCGTTCGTGGCTTATGACACTCCTTCCATCCCATGGCAATCCTACGTTTAGCAAGCACATAAGCCAGATCTTTCAATTTCTCGACATGTCTAAGTTTACGCGCTCTGGGATATCCCCCCAGTAAGCAGGCCCAGGCTGAATCCACTTTGAGCGTGACACCCTTTCCTGCCAGCTTCTGCGCCACTTCACCCCAATAGCCGGCAATTACTGGGCACGCCCAGAACATGTGTATCATGTCTGCATTCTCCTCGTCACACTTGGGGCATGCCTGGCGTCCAACATCCCGAAATTTGGATATTCTCAAGGGGGTCAGGTATGCCCTGTGCGTTATATAAATCTGTATTTGCTTAAACCTGCTTAAACCTGGCGTTTCTCGATACTTTTTTATGATACCCGAGGGCTCGCTCCCACAACCCATCTGTCATCGGGGGCCCCATCTCCGCTTCCCATTCCAGTCTCAAGTGCACTAAATCGCTCCCAACCTTCGTCATCAACATCTCGTACAACCTAGAGACCTCATGCCCGCCCTCCGATGTGTCATATAGTATCTCCACCGTGGCATCCGGTTCATCGGCCAGGGTAGTCTCGGGCCACCTATTCCGGATCTCCTGCACTATCCTGTGATATGTCATATATTGACCCCTGTGCAATCCCGACCCTGCCTCTAATTCTTCGAACTCCAAGATGGTCCCATCCTGCCAAATATCTCCCATGGTGACCAACCCCACTGACTCCCAGTATATCCGGATGGTTGCTCTGAGCTGCCCATCTCCCTTCGCCAGTGCGACCAATGGGAACTGCAACACACACGGCAAAGGGTTACCCATCATCCGGCAGGCCCGTTTCCACATGTTCCGTCCCAAAGCTAGCATTTTAGGCCGCTCCCTCATGCATGCATTAGCCACCCAGATCACCTCTCGCAGATAAAAAGGGGAGCAATCCCTCCCAAACAGCCTGTGTTCAGGGGTCTCGTCATCAGAGAGCCACCTGGACACATATTGTAGCTGCGCTGCCACATAATATGCCTCAAAGTTCGGCAGTTTGACTCCGCCCTTCTCGTAGAAGTTCTGCAGCTTCCACAGTGCGACTCTGTTGCGCGTACCGTGCCACAGGAATTCTCTGCAAACACTATGTAGCCTCACACAAAACTTCTTAGGAATCATGTAGGGGATGTTGTTAAAATAATGCAGAAGCCTGGGCAGTACTACCATTTTAAGCATAGCTCCCCGGCCCATCATCGCTAGTGGCAATCTTTCCCAGAACCTCATACATTTCTCGATCTTCCCCACAGCAAGTTCAGTGTTATGCTTGTGCTCTTCCACAGTCGTGTGATACACGTGAATTCCCAAGTATCTAAAGGATCTCGTCGCCCACGGGATCTGCAACACTGGCAACCTCTCTACCGGAGTCCCCACATAGCCCCCCAGCGGAAATAGAGTGGATTTCTGGGGTTTACCGCTATACCGGACAACCAGGCATACCTCCCCATCACCTCTAAGACATACTGCAAATTTTCTTCTGGGTATCTTAGGTATAGCAGCATATCATCTGCATACAGGGATATAAGGTGACACTCTCCTCTCACATCGATGCCGACCGGGTCATATTGCTGCCGGAGGTAAATCGCTAAGGGTTCCAGGGCCAGAATGTACAACATTGGGGACCAGGGACACCCCTGCCTAGTGCCTCTGCCCAACTGCCATCTCTCTGACACCACTGCACCCGTACGGACCCTGGCTAGTGGTGCACTGTATAACATCTCGGCCCACCTAACATAACCTGGTCCCATCCCGTACCATCTCAGAGCCGCTAGCAGCCAAGGCCACCGAACAGAGTCGAACGCCTTAACCGCGTCCAATGCCACTATCGCCATTTCGCCGTCATCACTACAACCCCACTCGACCACCCTGTGGAGGCGCCTGTGGTTGTGAGTAATGTTCCTATTAGGGACATAGCCCGTCTGGTCAGGGTGGATCAACTTGCCGATCACTCTGCGCATTCTAGTAGCCAGGACAGCTGTCAGGATCTTGCTATCTTGGTTCAGCATCGACAGGGGCCTGTAGGAGCCACAATCATGTCCCGGTTTATTTGGCTTGGGGAGCGGTATTATAATCGCCTCCCTAAGTGACTCCGGCAACCGTCCCATCTCGTACGCTTCGTTGAGCATTTCCAGCATGGGCGGGAGCACTTCCTCCGCATAAACTTTATAAAATTCACTGGGGAACCCATCTGCCCCTGGGGCCTTGCTAGTGGGCAACTGTCTCACAATCTCCTTCAGCTCTTCCAGGGTGATCGGAGCATCCAGCTCCTCTCGCTCCTCATCGCTGACCATGGGCAAGCCTATATCTTCCAGCACTTCGTCTATCTCGTCTTGGCTGCCCCCCTCGGAATCTTCGTATAAGACCTTATAGTATTCCACGAATGCCCTGTTCACGCCTTCTTGGGTGTCTACCTCCTCCCCCTTTTCATTGGTTACCAATCTGATCGGGGATCGTGGGGTCTCGCTCTTGTACAGCCAAGCTAAGAGTCGGCCCGTTTTATCTCCCCCCGCATGCAGTCTCTCAATATACTTTCTATAGTTCAAATTACAGAGCCTGTCCCAATGTTCCGCACACTCCTGTTGCAATTTGGAGACCGCCTCCGCATCTGTCCCACCACCTTTCAACTCCTCCTCCAGCTCAGTCTCAGCTCTATGCAAATCCGCCAGGACTCCCCCATCAATCCCTTAGACTTCGCAATGGCGATCCCTCGCATTACGACCTTAAAGGCCTCCCATAAGGTGCCAGCCGACTTAACGCTCCCTTTGTTCACCTCAAAATAAGCAGTTATCTCTTCCCTAATATCCTCTCTGAAGGCAGGGTCTTTGAGCGCCTCCGCCCTAAGGCGCCATGTTGGTATACGCGCTCGTGGGGAATACAGTTGCCATCGCATGACCAGGGGCGAGTGGTCAGAGAGGACTCTCGCCCTGTAGTCTATATGGTCGCACTCCGCGACTATGTCTGGCGTACTGAAAAAGTAATCAAGCCTCGTGTGCAGTAGATGCGGAGCCGAATAGTGCGAGTATTGTCTCACGCTCGGGTGTTTCGCTCTCCACACATCTACTAGGCCAAAATCCGCCAGCAGCGTCTGCAATACCTTAGCCGCCGGACTGGGCTTAGCCATCTTGTCATCCGACCTATCCTCCCTGGGATTCAACACGCAATTAAAGTCGCCACTCCATATCACCGTTGCTCCCATCCCAACACTGAGCTTGGTGCACAGCGTCCTAAAATATGTCGCCGTTTCCTGGTTAGGCGCGTATGTGTTTACAATGCACACTACTTTGTTCTCTACCAGCCCCCTCACCATAACCAACCTCCCATCCTCCTCCACAACCTCCTCAATTAGCTTGAATGGGACGTGTGGCGCCACCCACACCAGCACTCCTCTGGCATAGGCGGAGTACGTTGATCCTACCACTGTTCCCTTCCACTTCCTCCCTACCAGCTCCAGTTTCTCTCGCTTTAGATGTGTCTCCTGTAGCAGGGCTACGTCTATCTTCTGCCTCTTAAGATACAACATGACTTTATTTCGCTTAAGATAACTGTTAAGCCCCCTGACGTTCCACGTTAATATCCTGAGGTCTCCCATGGCCTATCAGTAGTTTCCTCCCCCCATCCGAGGCAATCCCTCCCCACCTTGCGAACACCCACTCCCGGTTTCACCCCCAGGCTCATACAAAAACTAAAACTCCCCCCCAAACCCCTACCCCCAACAACTGCCCAGCTCCATCCCTGGATCTCAGGCATCCCTGTGTTCGGTCCTCCTTGGAAAACCCAAATAGAGAACCCGACAGGGTGTCACCCCACTAACAGTGACTAAACTAAACACAAAAAGGGGGTGTAAAGGGCGGCTTCTGGCGGCTCCTCTACTTCGCAACCATGTCCGTGCCCGGACCACGTTTCATAACCCCTGACGCGCGCATGTTCTCAAGCGAGTTCAATGACTATATTCTAGTCCCAATGTTCATGACCCGACCGGGCCTACAGCGTTACTTATCTTGTCCTTTATTTTCCACCGGCCGTCTGAACATCTGACTCCTGAGGGCAGTTTTGTGCATCCAACCACTCCATAGCATCCTCCGGGGTGACAAAGAACAGCAGCTTGCCCTGAAAGAAAACCTTCAGTTTGGCCGGATAGAGCAACATGTATTTAAGCCCCGCTTCCCGCAATCTCCTCTTCACCGATCCGAAGTTCATACGACTACGCTGTACCTGCAGGGTGTAATCGGGATAAGCCGTTATCTTCGCCGCTCCTCGTTGTATTGTGCCTCCCTTGCGGAAGTCCGCCGCGGTAGGGCCCAATTCTTTCTCCAAAGTCTCTGTGCGCTCTGCCAGAGTACGCACGTCCTGCCTAAGGAGGTTCACGTCCTCCTGCACTGCCCCAACCTGGAGTTCCATTGCGGTCTTCAGTTCAGCCACAGCGAGCTGGAGCTTGGTCTCCCAGGTCGCTTTCAGGTCTGCGATCGCAGCGAGGACCTCGTGGTTCGCACCTCCGGCGGCCATTTCCTTGGCTTGCGTTTTATCTTTGCTTTTGGCTCTGTCTGGGCCGGGAGGCGTTTTAGCGTATTCGTCAAGCGTGTGCTGTTTGGTCTTCGCTCTCAGGGGCTTGTTAGACATGTCTCCCGTCCTTCTATCCCCGCTCGGATCTAGGGCAGGGTGTCACAGTGGGCTCTGCGGGTGCCCCATCGTTATCGCCACATCTCTGACACAAAGTTCCTCTGTCCTCCGGCTCCCCCGGCCATCTTGTCTATTAGCGAGCTAAGCCAGGCCGCGTCTCACCCTTTGAGGCGCACTTTAGGCCACAAAGGGCCCGGGGCACAGTTCCCGGTCACACCGCACGCTCCGGTTACAAAGTATCTTCGGCCAGGCCCTGCTCGCAGGTCCACGCCGTCGGCCTCGCAGGACTAGGTGTCCTTAATGACCTCGATGCACCCGCGTCATGCACCTACACCACCACCACGCTCCAGTGCGACCGTCAGGCGCCCAGAACAAGCACCCCCTTTGTTCCTTCGTTCGGCGGCCATTTTCTCATTCATCGCACTCTCGCCTCCAGGTCTTCTTTTAGCTTCTTGTTGCGCTTTCACGGTGCAGGCCCGTATCGAAACGTATCCACACGTTCACCTGAGATTCATGTACGCAGTCATATCAGTCTCAGCCAAATTACGTCGGTCCTTGCACGGTTTTCAGTCGGATAATGTACGGATCTTCGGGAGCCCCCGTACAGACACGTCCTTTCACATGGCTTCCTAGCCACGCC
Organism: Ambystoma mexicanum; assembly: GCF_040938575.1. NCBI lineage: Eukaryota > Metazoa > Chordata > Amphibia > Caudata > Ambystomatidae > Ambystoma > Ambystoma mexicanum. The sequence continues at coordinate 838,053,292 of NC_090934.1, read as the reverse complement.
CCCGACCCTCCACTCAGGTGATCCTCCCTCGCTTGTCCACCCCCAGGGTCAGGATCCGGATCCAAAAGCGATGGCCCTTCCCTGGCCACCTGAATGGAGGATCCCGGGGAAGTAGGTGGGAGAATACCATCAGGTTTATCACATCAGGCACTTTTCTGCAATTGCGCACAACTGACTCCACTTGACTCCATTGAGGACTATTAAAGATGTGGTTCTGCACAGATAAATGACAGAGCTGGAGATGCAGTGTGGAGCACGGGAGCCATGCAGCAGAAGGCAGCAGTGAGTAAGACCGGGAGAACCTGGAAAAGAACAGAGTCCCGAGATGCTGACCCGGTATGCCAGAAGGGCTGCAGTGTGGCTATTGAGCTGTGCTTCCAAGGAGCCGTAGCGAGGTAGTTGACTGCAAGCTCCTGGCTGTGCTTAAAGGACTGCTCGTTCACTTGGGACGTGTGCCGGTCCCAAGGGTGTCAGAGAGGCAGGCAGTGAGACCCTGGCCTTGCCGCAAGCAACAGAAGTAGACCACCTACCAGTGCTGCGCTTACCAGTGAGTTTCATGAGAAAGGAAGAGAGAAACTTGGTAGCGTGCGAGTGACTGGAGCAGCATTGAAACGTTGTTACATGTGGCATGAAAGTAAAGAAAGTTCAAAGGAAAGCATTCATACGAGTGTTGTGAAAGGAAAGATAGAAAGGAAGCAAGGTTTAATGTGCTAGATGCGAGGAGTGAAAAGGAGAAAATAACTTTAAAAATGAAAGGCGCTAGAGGCGCAAAGACGAGAAAAGTGAAAAACACAGAGAAGGTGCTGGCGACCGAAAGCAAGGAAAGGGCGCACACAACCTGAATGCAAGAGAGGGGGCGAACGACCCAAAAGCAAAAAAAGGGTGCCAGTGAGCACGATAAAAAGGAAAGAATGTGCAAGAAGCACAGTAAAGTGAAAAGGGGCAAGAAACAGGTGCAAGTGTGCACAGTTGCCCAGTAAAGCGGTAAGAAAGTATAAAAGGTATGGAAAGTGTGAAAGGGGTGCAGGAAATCCCAACACAGGAAAGTTAAAAGACTTGTGAACGTAGAAGAAAAGGAGAGGGGTCATTCATCAGAGTGGTCGCGCTAAGGAGGAGCAAAGAGCCTGGCGTTTTCAAAAGTCTCTGATACTGCCCCTGAAAGAACTGTGATTACACACCCTAACAAGCAAAACTTTTCTGTTACATAAAAAAGGCCTAAACTTGGGGACGGGAACTCTGCGAGGCCTACAGAGTTATTGAAAGCTGAACTTTCGTGTGCTGCAACAAAGGGGGTTAAGCTTGGGGAATGGAACCCTGAGAAGCCTACAAGTTACAGTGCTGTATTCTCTTTTGAAACTTGAAAGAATTGAACCTTGGGGAAGGGAATCCGGAGGACCCAGAGACCTTGAAAGCTATTTGAAAATATTGCAAGGTTTCACAAACAACCCTTTTTTATTGTGCTAATTTTTATGACATTGGCTGAACCATACCCGCTGGGAAAATCACCTAAAACCAGCCAAGACTTCCTACCACATTTTGTCAAAGAGTGAGGGCAAGCATAGGTTTAGACACAGGCAGATTTTGTTTTGGACTTGCAGACATAGACAGCCCTTATAAACATCAGTTATGGGAACAATCCCTTTAGAGTTAGGGCCAGTTAGGTATTACACCAACCCTGGAACTTTATTAAATAAAGTGGAGGTAGTGGGATTAACAAGGTAAAGGAGGTGGTGGCATCAGAGGGTGAGAGTGGATGAGTAGGAGATAGATAACCAGAGAGGAGGTAACAACAGATCCAGATAGAGTGAGAGATGTAGTAGGTGGGCAGAATTAAGGAAGTGGTACAAACTAAAGTCATAGAAGAGGAGGTGGTATCATCAACTATAGGATGTGGAAGAAAATATATCAAGTCAGAAGAGTGGAGGTCAAAAGGAGGTTGTAGAAGGCAGAGTGGAGAGAGAGAGATTGCCATTGCAGCTAATGTATGATACTGCACCCTTTCTGCAGAATAATTGTACGGTTGTATACTAAATGATCTTTTCACAATTGACCTTGGGAGAATTGACCTTCGGAAGATTTACTTAATTTAAAAGGTTAATTAGGACATATATGCGGGGGGGAAACCCCCCGCAACCCTCCACCCAATCCTAAAAACCCAGGCAACCCCCCCACCCAATCCCCCTATATTATTTATAATCCAAGACCAACCCAATATATATATATATATATAAAATAACTAAATTGATATAAAGGCCAATTGTGCAGAAGATCAATTAGGACCACTATAATAAGGTCAATTAGGACAAAAGTTCAATTGTAAAAAGTCAATTTGGGTAATACCAATTGTACCACTGGACGGACATGTTTATGCTCTTGGCATAACGCACACGACTTGCAACACTTTTTTATTTTTTTGCCCTATCTTTGGCATTCCGAGGAAGAAATTCCTCCTCCCAACATTGAGGGTATGGGGAGTGAGAAACGTTCAACCAGCCCTTAGGCTTCTTTTATCAGTTTCTGATTTTTACAGCACAGTGTGTTTACTCGTGTGTTGAAAGCACTCTTTTGTTGCTTAACCAATCGTGAATTAAATTTCCTATGTGCTGCTTATTTAAATGCATTATGCTTATAGTTTGTTTTATTTTATTTATTTTATACATGCATTGTTGTTGCTGTATTGTGTTTAAATTGTATACTCTGATGGAGATGATTATTTTCCAAATAAAGAAAGAACTGGCTGAGCCATTGAAAATGCTGGGGCAGTACCCCCTCAAGCAAGAGGTGGCAGTGATACAAAAATGGGTATGAAGGAGACTGAGGAATAGTATCAGGATGAGGAAGGACAACCAAGACAGGAACCTCTGAGAACTAGGAAAGGAATTCGGTGAAAGCAAGAGCCAACATGTGGCAGTAAGAGGAGGTAGGTTCTGGAGTGCCCAGCTAGCACTAGCAAGGACCAGAGGGTGGGAGGAGGTGCAAGTTGGGATCAAGGAGCTTATTGCAAGTTTAGATAGGTGCGGAAAGAAAGACCAGAAGGAAGTCCAGGCAAACACTATGGAACCTTCTCAAGCAACCAGCTGCATCAACTAACTGGTCTGCTCACAAGAATATAAAATAGAGAGTTGTGGGATTTAGGAGAAGGCCTGCATTTAGATCAGCCCAAGAGGTAAGGGTCAGGCACCCTTAAGCCAACAATGTCAAGGAAGGGAGTGAGGTAACCTTTCTCGAATTGGGACTTTTGCTTCTAAAGCCAGGAGGACGTAGGCATTAGCATCATGTAGAAAAGACATTGAGCAAGAGGAGGAAGGCACCCGACTTTATTAAGGGGAAAACACACTGTCCTCTATTTTGTTTGAGAAAATCCTGTTTGTTGATGTTGAGTTGCCCAATCCTTTAACAGCTCCTTAATAAAATATAGTAAACACTGACATCCAATCTTGGCATCCTTCTTGATCCCAGGTGGCTCCCTGTGACAACACACAAACATAATATGCATAGACATGGAATTATCTCTCTCTATATATAAAAGGAAAAATATGTGTGTGTGTGTGTGTGTGTGTGTGTGTGTTTGAAATGTTCAGCATACTCCCCAACATGTTACAAACCTGAAATTTAGCATGTGGGTAGGTTACATGGTGTAGATAATGTAATGTTATAAAATATACATTTTTCTTTTTTCTTTTTGTTAGCGGTCTGCAATGCTTACCCCTGCCATATGTGGATATGTGTGTGTGTCTGTTCGAAATGTTCAGCACACTTCCCAAGATGCTACAAACCTGAGATTTGGCATGTAGGTAGGTTCCGCAGTGTAGACAATGTAAAAAGTATAAGATATATATTTATCAATTTTCTTTTTAACCCATCTACAATGCTTACCCCTGCCATATGTGGCTATGTGTGTGTGCCTGATCGAAATGTTCAGCATACTTCCCAACATGCTACAAACCTGAAATGTGGCATGTGGGTAGGTTACATGGTGTAGACAATGTAAAAAGTATTAAATATACATTTTTCTAATTTCTTGATTTTTTTAAGCAGTGTGCAATGGTTACCCCTCCATATGGCTCTCTGTTCCTTAGTTCTGCCGTAGTTCTACGTAAACTTCAGCCGTTCATTGTTCCTAAACTTTCCACACTATCAGCACTCTAGCTGACATTAGCAGCACTCACTATGGAAGTCATGCGTGTGACACAAAATGGTGCTTTTGTAGTAATGCAGGAGACAGGAAAATAATATAAATTGGCTGTGATCTCAGCCAAAAAGCGAATGTATGACACTGGGATATCTAATGTTCAGCATGAATCTAAAGAACTTTTCAGGGTGTTAAAATAGCTAGAAAATCCTTGCCCAAATAAACAGGACAGCCCCAAAAAAGACTCTGCATGGTATACGTCGATACAAGCTGCCATGTTGGGAAAACTCGCCCTGATTAAACAGAATATTGAGGTTAGTAGGAAGATATTAGAACAAGAAGAGGTCTTTCCTACTATACAAACACAGAAAGTTGCAGAATATCACTTTAACTTCCGACCTGTGTCTGAAATGGAGATGTCAGATATAATTAGTAAACTCAAGACGACAAATTTTAACATGGATACTTGTCCTGCTGTTAAAATTAAAGCCTGCACTCCTGCCCTGTTAGGGATGTTGTCTAAAATTGTACATGCATCCTTTAAAGAGAGCCATGAACAAAATGAGTTAAAGAACACCTGGATTATCCCACTCTTAATTAAAACAGATGTAAGCCCCCTGGTGCCAGCAAACCAGAGGCCTATCACCAATACACCTTTTCTATTTCATATTTTAGATTCTGATTTATATACTCAGATTTTAGAGCACCTGAAAAAACATATATTGAATAAATGGCAGTCCGGCTTTAGGCAAGGGCATGGAACAGAAACAACTCTGCTGAATTTAAAATCCAGATTACTCCGAGTGATGGATAAGGGACAAGCAGCGCTACTTATACTGCTTGACTTGTCCGCGGCATACTACTTGTTGGACCGCCCATTATTAGTCACCAGGTTGAAAGAAGTGGCCGTATTTTCTGATAAGGCAACATCGTGGATTAAGTCCTTCCTTAGCAACAGATTGATCAGGGTGTGCAGTGAGGATGCAGATGCCGTGCTTGCCCTGTTGCATCTTGGGGTGCCGCAGAGTGTATGTCTCTCTCCTTCGCTGTACAATATTTCACTGTACCTCTTTCTGATTTGCTGGAAGAAAAAGGTATTTGGTTTACGAACTATGCAGATGACACACAATGTGTCATCCTGTTGTCTGGCATTAATGAGGAGGATATGAAGAGTGTTAACAAGGTTTACCAAGTGATAGAGGCATGGATGGCTGAAAGTTGTTTAATTTTGAATAATGAAAAAACTGAGCTGATGATTGTAGGTACTGTGAACAAAATGTTCAAGCTTGGAGCCGAATACTTGCAATTCCAGGTTGCGGATTTCACGATTGCGACAAAATAAAAGTTAAACCCTTAGGATATAATTAGATCAAAACCTTAACATGCAGGCCCAAGTGAATAGCTTGGTTTCTACTACCGCTTATTACATTAAGCTGCTATCACAGTTACAACGATATATCTCAACATCAAACTACGAGATGGTGGCTAGGGCCATTATTGGTGCAAAAATAGACTATTGTAGTAGTTTGTTCATTTGGATTTGTAAAATCGATTGCGCAAGGCTGCAAGTAATACGAAACAGTGCAGTAAGGATCATTGCTGGGTTAAAAAGGAGAGATCATGTTTCCAATCCAAGGAGAGGATTAAATTGGCTCCGTATTGAGGGCAGGATTGAATACCATCTTCTTACGATTACTCACAAATTTTTGGTGGTGTCAAGTCTGCTATACCTGGTTGAAGCTATAGAGAGCACACTGCTCATCCGATCTCTCATATATAACAATCTCAACCTATTGAAGGTGCTGAGATGCAAACTTACAAAGGTGAATAAAGGTGCTTTCTTCGCAGCAGCACCTAAAGCCTGGAACACGATACCTCCTGATTTGAGAGCAATTAAATCCACAGAACTGTTCAAGAAGACATTTAAAATCCTGCTTTCAGATAATTTCCTATCCTGATCCATTTGAATGCCAGCCTGCCGCTCACTGTGGTCCTTTGCTCTGGAGTTCTGTTAACTGTTTGTCTTTTGTCCGTCTGGTTGCCCGTGTGCCGCTGGGACTCTTGGTGCGTGATACAAATGTATTCAAGTAAAGTGCATGTCTATCCAATAGTGTCCACAATGATGTTGTCCATCACACCATGGCAGATCTCTCATTACAGGAACTTTATTTCCCACGGGAGTTGATGAATGTATGCCATATCAACAGTACAACGCATAGATGCTTCAGCCGTACACGTACACATACGGCACGTCAAACTTACACGCTTTAGACCTAGACATACAGCTCTTATGTTGAGGTTGCTACTGCCTTGGCTATAGATTGGGACCCAATTATGTTGCTATGCAATCTCAATGCTCCATCTCTTGGGGACATGAATCTCCGAATTTAACCATTTAATGAACTGAACAAACCTATGGAAGAAGAGGATAGCATGTGGAATATCCCACATCTAATAGGGCCGATTAAGAAAAAAAAAGGATAAATATGCCTCTACAGACAGCAGAACTTTTTTAAATTGGGTCTGCATTCATGCAACGGATGACTACAACCCGATATTTCCCTAGCCCCAACATTTTATTGGGGGGATAAAACTAGCAATATAGACTACATATTAGTGGACTAGGCAAAATTTGAATAGTGCTAAATCCTTTGGAATTTTTTTGAGGGGTGAAAGCGATCACAATTTAGTACCACTGACTTTCACTATTCAATCTGTGCCCAACACAGCCCCAACAGGTTTCACATCATTTATATAATAGGAGAAGGCTTAAATGGGAGGGCTCAGATCGCAAATCTAATCTGCAGTTGGCATACAAGGACATTTTACCAATTTTGGGAACAGTGTTGGGTATTTTGTGGATATTTGGGGCTTTGCAGTATTTTCTTACCGCCAAAATACCTTTAGCAATAATCACTCTCTGTATTCATATTGGGTCACACATGACAATAATACATTGCATTATTTCAGAATTCAGACCTATTTATATGGTATGCGCGGTAGTTTGCGTGGTTGGTTGGTATAGTGGTTGGTTTATTTGTGGCCCCAATATCCAACATCCCTTGTTTTTTATCTAGATTGTTCTTGATCACTAGAGAGACCTCAGGCCTACATTTTAGGGATACCACATTTTCAGTGTTAGTGTTGTGTGCCACCATGGGCTATTGTGGTATTTTTGTGGTAATTTCCACTACCTTATATACAGTAGGGAACTATGTCCAGAGAGTCTCTCTTCCCGTTGACTCATGTACCTCCAACAGGCTATGCTACAAACAGTCACTCACAACTGTCCATACTGAATAGAATCATGCACACATCTGCCTTAAAATGACAATTGCACTGTTTAAAAATCTACCCACGTTTAAACCTTTCCCCATGCAAAATGAAAGAGAGAAATAATACACACTAGCTATCTGTTTTCAAATATTTTTGTATTATAGAAATTTCTTTTAAACACAGTTTAACTTTTCTTACAGAAATAAATGAAATGGTACAACATTATTTGTGATAAAATTAACAGAGAGCTGCGAGAATATATTCAATTGGTAACATTAAATATGCTGATAAGAGACTTAGACTCCCTTTAATACACTGACTGAACAGTTTCGCACACTTTCGCACAGCTCCCACTCGTTTCTATAATTACCTTATCTGTTCAGCATGAGTTTTCTTCGGCTATTCTCTTTCTGAATTTGGCTCCCTTGAAAATCAACCCCAGTGAAAACAAGCGTCTGCCGTTCTCAAACCGGGGTTAATGCCTGGAACTCTCAGCTTTTGCAGCAGGAATGCCCCAGCCAGGAAACAGGTCCTTTTCCCAGCTCTGCAAGATCTCGATTGTTCTCCCCCTCCCCTCAAGCTTCTCCAGCAAAGTTCTAATCACAGCCTCTAGCATGATACTTGCTATGACGCTGCTCCAATCAGAATCAATCATGTCATCTCCTCCCTCACTACACAATGGCTCACTTCTACAGTAAAAATTGTAACAAACTGATTTCCTGTTCCTTCGAGCTCTTTGCTTCCTGTAGTTATGTGGACAGAGCAGCAGAGAAAAAAAATGAATGTGCGTTTAAAAGTTCACTTTCAGAGTAGGCCTAATTCTGCAGTGGAGACACATTTTTATTAGTGGGTTATGTTAAATGAAGTTTTATTAGTCAGGTTAGTTATTAATAAGGTTAGTTATTAATTTTCAAATGTGTCTCTTGCAACATAGGCGAAAAATAGTGTGCATTTTGAATGTGCACATGTGTGCTTTTAACTGTAAAAATAAATTTGCATCTTATATGTAAAAATCGTTTTTGACTGAATATCCTGTTTTTACTTATATGTCCATGTTACTCTGGCAACACATATAGCAATGCACCACACCCATGTGGTGGTGCTGCATCAAAAAAAAATGCTACCTGTGCAGTAGTGCTGTACTCTGTGCTGTAACACGCCAAATATCCTTACAACAGTAATGAGCCCAAGTTTTGATAATGACTGGACTATTGTCCAATATTTTTCCAAACCAGCGAAACTAGTGGCAGGTGTACAAGCAGACAGAGAAGGATGGTATGATGGGGAGTGTAGAGTAGCTAAGACAAAGGGCTCTTAGAGCTAATAAACAAAGGGAAAAAGAGAAGGTAACAACATATAGAAAGGAATATAAGACCCTAATGGAGAAAAAAAAGTTAAAGCACTGAAATCATGGGAAACCCTTAAAGCGGAAAATGAGAAAAACAACAAGGAATTCCAGCAGATTGTCTCGGTGGGAAATCGAACAAATAAAAACCCCATTCAAGCAGCCATTACTGAAATACTTGGCTTGCCCACTTTGCAGGCCTCCGTCTTGAAACAGGATCCAATGGTTACATGTCTTTATAACGGATAATTTTATAACGAATGCACATATAACGAAAAGTCTTTTTTGGGGGGTGGTCCCCCCAAAACTCCCATTTCCTACCCCTAAAAATCCACCCCAACTGTTTCCTCACAAGATTTAACCCTTTACTCCACCACCACATACATTGTTATGTTCTTCATTATATAATTTTCCTTATTTATTCATTCTATATAAAATGCTAATTATAAACACTGTATACCAATCCGATTACATGGCCCATGCGAATGACCCCTTTAATTTTGGGGACACTGGCCCAGATTTATTGCCGTTAGAATTGATAAATGAGGTGGTCTGGGAAGCCATAGGCAAACAATCTTGAGGAAATGCTGCAGGTACCGATTCGTTACCGCGACCGCCGGGGCTGTAATGCCCCGGTAATTCTTCAAAGCAGGGTGAAGGAAAAAATCCACAACTCTGGCAGCAGCCTGATGTTTTTACCGGCACAGCTACCGTCAGGGTTGTAATGACCGCCAGTTTCTTTCTCAGTGAACTTTGGGTGATAACTTTCCACTCCTGGATCTCCCTCGGCCGGGCTCGGACCCCAGATGACAATGGGGGCACTTCCCTTCCCCTTGTCTTGCAATACTTCCCGCTTTCACAAATCTTAATGTCTTTTTAAACAGATTTAAAGGCTTTGCCCCTGGTTACGGCTTACCTGTGCTGGGTTCACTCCCGGCGACATTTGGTTGTCGGCTTCCCTTTGCCGGGTTTACTCTCACCGACTTTTACAGACAGTTCTTCACAGACTTTAGACTTCACCCTTTTCATTAGCATCCCTCTGCCGGGTTCACTTTTGCTTATCTTTAGGAAACACAGTTCATGTACTGATCTTCATCATACAGGATTCACTTCCCTTAGCTTCACAATCATCTGCCAGTCAAAGACTTTCTACGGTACAGAGGATTTTACAAGACCCCTGTATGGCCACTTTGACCTTTCTTCACCTCTTCCCAAGTCCTTCTTGTTACGGTCGTCTTTACCATGGGGTAATTGCCCATAGCTTCCTGCATGAGCACCCAGGTGGTGCCAGACTTCTCTGTTGTGGGTTTTCCCCCTCCTTCGTTAATAGTATCTTTTGCTTTTCAAAGTTTAATTTAGCCTTCGGCAACTTTTCATTCAGTACAGTTCCGTTTCTGATCAGCACTCCCCTCGACTCCCCAGCTGTGATGAACCGCTTGGCTTTCTTTCTCCTTCGAGTCAAGGTTGGTACCACAGAGACAAGCTTCTCTCCCCAGCTTGGTTATCAGCGGAGGAGGGTCTTGTGTACCGTTGACATCTGCTGCAACACACGTTGGCTATTGTTCGCAGACTTATTCCCTCTGCGGAGGGTCCATGGGCCTTGGTCGGAAAGGGCAAAGTCGACTCTCTCCTTGTCATCCTCTAGGTCTGCGCCGTCTTTCTCCTCCTCTTGAACTGCCGTGCTGAGTTAGCACTTAGATTGTGCGGTCTACCTTGCTTGTTCTCTGCTGCTGTGCTCCACCATTATATCCCTGTGGGGAAGGGAAAGGGCCGTCAGGTGTGTGTGATTCTGATCAATTGCTTGACTTTGCCTGACCATGGTATTGGGACACGTCAGGTAAATGGCTCTGGTGTTAGTCCGTTGTCTTTCGTGGTCTGCAAAAGTGTTTGTGTGGAAAAAGGGGGGGCAGAGTTTTGGAATATCCTACATGGTAGGATGGGGAAAAGGTGTTTAAAGAAGGGGGATACTGCGTCTCGCCCATTGGTGTCCCACTCCCACTGCCCAAGGACCTCCGATCCAGGTGATCCTTCCTCACTGGTCCACCCCCAGGAATTGGACCCAATAGCGATGGCAGATCCCCAGGGACTAGCCTGTGAGACACCGTCAGGTTTCTCAAAGGACACACCAAGGTTCCAGCCCTATCGAAGAATGAAAACAACTGCTTAAAAAGTTACTGTGGGTTCCTAAAAGCACACCCAATATCCCCTACACATGAACTTGGTTTGGCATGCATCAGCGACCAAATAGCATTAATCCTAGTACTGTTGTGAGCGCACTAGTTTCCCTGTAATTCCCCCTCAAAATATAGTAAAGGATGTTTTCTCTTACCAAAACGCCCTTTCATTGAAATGTGTCAGGCACATCAAGACGTATTTGCATTTGATGAATGTAGAATAATTTTGGAGCAATCCAGCGACCATCAATGGCTGTAGGAGACAAGTTGTTACTGAATCGCATAAAAAGACATGGTGTGGGGCCAATATGTATCCAAGTGCATGCACTTATCAATGGAGTATCATTTTCTGTATATCAAGCAAAGCTACTCCCTGGAAGAATATTTACATCTTATTTAAGGTCCATTCTAGAGACCCTGTACCTAAAATGCATTTAGGCATTTTACCAATAGCTGTGGTCAGGGCTTAATGGAATAATAATTAAACAGAGGTATGCTCTTTTTGCCCTGATAGCACTTTCCTCTTGTATGTGCCCAATATGCTGATATTAGACAAAGAAATTTAAAAAAGTGTGTTTAGCAAACAAAGGCATTGACTCATTGATTGTGGCGGAAGAGCTTTGTAAAAGGACAAATGTAAAGCATATCTTTTTTTCAGTCTCTATTTAGATAGGGACTGGAGAAGAAGAGAGAGGTGTGTAAATATTATGCCTTAATAAGCATTGTGCAACATTAGAGATGTCAGGGAACTGACCCTGTCAAGAAGGGTGAGGAATATCACTGGGCAATAGATGGTAGAAGGGCAAGGGATAACCAGGGCAGATGGGATCCTTCCAAGAATGAAATAGAAATGTTAGTGTTAATCCCATGGAACTAGAAGGTTAGCCAAATTGGTGTTGTACAAATCCAGAGGAGTCTGCAAGAAATCCATACAAAAGCTAGAGTCCAAGGAGCAAGGGTAATCCCACGATGCAATTAACCTTACTCCAAACAGCAAGGAAAAATCTCACGATGTGAAAAGGCTCGATGATGAAAATATCCAAAAACAGAGACATTGAGGAGCACTGTAGGTTACTACAAACGGCTTACATAATTCGGTCAGGACGCCGGTAATGGCTACGTCTTACGTGATGAAGTCTGTGCTTATTGACGTCATCAGGGTCCAACTGCGGAATGCTGGGAAATGTGGTCCATGCAAACAGAGTAATCCCGCAAATCCAACTCCGGGCCAAAGACCAATGTCGGTAGGGGGACAAGGTAGGTCTAACCCTATATGGAGCAATCCTGTAAGGGTTCCCGAACCCCTCAGGTCTGACATGAAGAGAGCAGCAAAGAGGGGACAATAGTAGAGATGGGAGAGTAGTAGGTAGGAAAATCGGAGAGTGAAGGTAGGTGATAGAGCGGGGAACATCAGAGGCACAGAAGGAGTGTGGAGGAGAGATGTGGGAGTAGCAGGGAGGAGAGTAGGAGGATGGGAAAGGAAATCAAGAAATCTTAGGGTGAGGAGTACAAGGGCATGAGAGGAAAGGGGGTTCAAAGTCTGAGTGTTTGAACTGCACATAACCCAGTTAAAAAATCATTGTGATTCTTGTGGGACCCCTGAGTCGGATTCAGATAGGAATTCCCAGAGGGAACTAGAGAAGGCATTTGCCTTTAGGCCATCACAAACTACCAGACAGAATCTTACATAGTAGGAGTTACCAATCTCTGGTGACAATCTTGGGGGTGAGGGGGTGTTGGGACATCTGGGGTAGCCAGTGGAACACCCAGGAAAACAAGAGATCGAGAGGGACACCCCCTAGTGAGCCCCTTTTCAGAAACATCAATAAAAACCCTTGAACCTTCTCTGTGAGTTGATGTGTCCTTGGAGCCATCTGTGACACTGCCTTCAGGAATGACAAAAGCAGGGCAGAATTCTTCATGAGGCCGAGCTTCCCTCTGAAATGATCTAAAGGGTCACATCAGAGACACTGATAACCAGCAACACTTTTGCAAGAGGTTGAAGACCCTCCTATCCAAGAAATCTTACTGACTGGACTCCTACATGCGGATTGTTTAGCAGCTTGGCTCTCCACAAACCCCAACTCTCATGGCACTTCCTTCTTTTTATGCACTTACGCTCCAATGCCTAATTGGATTCTCTTACTCAGACACATATTCGTTTTTAGCTACATCATATCAATGTGTTCCCTTTTCCATTCCATTTAACCGATGTTAATGTTTCCAAAGCCTGCAAAGATCAGATTTCCTCCCTCCTCCCTTTGCTTTGCTTGCTGTTAGTGCCTTTAATAAAATAATGATATGCATATGTACCCCCTGTAAGAAAGGCATGGTGTCAAACAGTAAGACAAGCACAAGTGATCACAGTTCAAGGGTGTTTATTGAACTTCAATTGCGTTTGAAAAACGCCTATCTAAACCTAAATCTAAAGATGGGAGAAAGCTACAACCATTATTAAATAATAATAATGCCATCCTAGTCGAGTCTGTCACAATAAAAGGGCCTATACTAATAAACCTATTGCAAATCCTTATTTCTAAATACAAATAGTGTGGGAAACAATGTCGAAGATAGTCTATGATGTTAAGTGAAGCGGTTCCATTGAGGTAAATGGTGTATGATATAACCCCTTTTAAGGTTGACATAGATTGGGAAGCTGTTCTTTCTGGGGTCCTGGTGTTGGCACTGGATGTTAAGGGCTTACAAGTTACTGTTTCAAGCTTCGACTCAGTGAATAGAGGACTTATTTTGGCATCTCAGATGGAAAGTGCAGTTTCAGAAGTACGTGATTGGTCCTGGTTGTCTGGTGCACTTAACTCATCCAGACCTAAAACTCATAGAGAGAAGAATAATCTTTAGTAACAAGCATTTGTTGAGGGTAGTGTCATGGAACACCGGGGGTCATTGTAAATTGTTTAGAAATCCTGAAATTGCCATTGAATTAAAGTTATATGACTTTATTCTCTTACAGGAAAACTGGTTGATGGAATGTCCTGTTTTAGATGGTTTTAACACTGACTTTCAGTTAGGAACTAGATCAAATGTTGGGCACCCGTATGGGGGCCTTTTAAAATTTGTTTGTTCCTCAGTGGGATTTTCCATTGAGTCACATTATATTATGAGGGGGCTATGGCTATTGTTAGGTTTTCAACAGGGTACATTTCCTTTGACTTGCTTCCCTTAAATATATATTGGCATGAGAGTATTTCCAACCCTAAAAGTGTTTCTAGACATTCTGTTATCATTTGTTCATGGGTGGATGAATAACAACATGAATGGCCATGTTGCCTTGGGTGGGGATTTGAATTCTCTGTGTTGTTTGGATGATTTAATGGATGATGAGGTATGGCTTCCCTCATCCTTCCATTATATGAGTAAAGAGGAGCGTGGTTATAGGTGGGTGTGGCTCTTAACTCATTGGGACTTGTTAGGTTAAATGTATCTATACAGATGATGTAGTGGAATATCCTACTTGGAATAGGGGGAACTTTCCAGGGTTATTGGATTATCTTCTCCTCCAATCATAATATTAGTAAAGAGGAGTGTGGCTATAGGTGGGTTGTGATATGATATGATATGGCATTTATAACGCGCGTATATAGTGGCTCTTAACTCATTGGGACTGCTTAAGTTAAAAGGTATCTATACAGGTGATGTAGGTGACTACCCTACTTGGAATAGGAGGAACTCTTCAGGGTCACTGGATTATATTTTTGTAGATTACTTTTTATATAATTTCTGTATTGGTTTTAAGGTGATCAAACCTGAATGAGTGATCATAATTTGGCCACCGCTTATATTAATATATGCCTTAAAAATCCTGATTCCTCCATTTTGGTTAAGTTAAAGGTAAACCAGGCGAGAAATCGCTTAAATTGGAATGGACAGACTATGATGACATTTAATGGCAAGCTTGACACGATTTTATATGATTCATATTTGGAGTGGAAAATAGCCACTTTTAATCATGCACATTTTCCATTATTTACTGAAAATACTTTACAAAGTTTGTTCCTTTGTGAGTTTGAGAGAGGTCAAAATGAACTCCTTCACATGTCTTTGAAAGTATGGTGTGTGAAGGGAAAAAGAGGTTGATACATGAGATTCATAGGGTTAAGCGGAAGAGGATTAATCCTGGATTGAAGGATAAAGAGATCCTAAAACTTAGACAAGTATAGAAAAATGTGATAAATAATCATTGAGTTACCTTGTTACACATGGACAGAGAAGTTATGTTACAGATGTTATCCTTGCAGGATTACTCTTATTTTTGGAATAAAATTAATTCTTTGGCTGGCACTCAGTCCCACAATTTAATCTGATATTTGAAGTCACCTGGGTGAAACATTTTGAGTCCTTGTATACTACACTGGATGTTGATTCTTTACCTCAATTTAGTAACTTGGCAATTCTGTAAGGGGAGGTTTTCCTGGACGCCCAATATTACCCTGGAAGGTGTGTTTAATATCATTTAAAAAGTTAGTTCTTGCAGGGATGTTAGTCCCAACAAAAGGTCTGTCTATTCAAATGTGACCCCAACACATGGGTGACAATCATGACGGTATATTTTAACAACCTCTTAAATATTGGCATATTTCCATCTTCTTATGTGGTGCTCATATTCAAGAAGGGTAGTAGACTTGATCCAAAGAATTAGCGTCCGATTACGGTAATGGACGCAGACAGGACGATTTTTGCCAGGTTATTTTTAAATAATCCAATAACATGGGTAGATAGCATGAGTCGTCCGTGAATCTTTCAGACCGGATTCAGGAAACAACATGGTACTACGCGTAAGGGTTTTCTGCTTAAGCATTGCCAGGAACAAATGTGTGCTAAAAGTACACTTCTATTTTTATTGCTTCAATTAACTTTACCTCAGCTTTTGACTTGGTGAACAGATTGCTTCTCTGGAACAAGCCTGATAGTAGGGGTATTCCTTTGGTTCTGCTACGGCTCATTATTGGCCTGCATAATTAATCTAATGTTCAGGTATGGTTAGATGCCGAAGGTAATCTATCGGAGAGAATTTATACACAATAAGGCTTGAGACAATGATGCATTCTTGCTCCTTGTCTATTTAATTTGTATGTATCCTATCCTGATGAGTATCTGGCAAAGACTGTTTCACACCACCTAAACTGGCAGATTTTAGTTTTCCCGGTTTGGTTTATGCTGATGATTTCCTTCTATTAGACTGTAGCCCGGAGGTGTTGCAGCCGTCTCTAAATAACTTTCCCTCTTTTGCAGCTGACAACTTTTTGAAAATGAATCCAACTAAAACCAAGATCCTTCAGTTCACCAAGTCTAAAAAGTCTATGGGGCTCATTATAAATTGGACGGTGCGTTAATAACGTGTCGATATTAATATATACCGGTACTTTTCTGCACCAGCCAACTACAAGTTTTGGTGACTTATCACTGGCACTCATTATCTGGTGGTAATACCGCTGTACTGTGTGTCGGTAGCGTTATTACCATTTGCCGGTATCCTGACGGAATTGTGAGAGTTTATGGGAGCGCCTGCTGAATAGATATCCCACCTCAGTTGCTTTGACAGTTTTAGGATTTTTTAAAAACCTGAAACTTGTAGAATTAAATGTATCGATAATAAAGGCAGAATAATCACTTATTTTATATGAATTTTAAATTGTGAATATGTCCATCCTGATTAGACGTCGTACTGGCTCCTCCTCTTGCATCACTGGATACAGTTTGCAGTCACTCTTGAGATCCATTTGGTGTATTTCTTGCCAGTATACTGCTAAAGTTAGTCTCGGATCTTGGCTTGCCTTTGAATTCAAGTGCCCTTTTACGCGTATTGTACTCTCTAAGCAGATTTTACCACATAAAATAAAATTGCATAAATCACAAATTTAGTGGGACAGTTAATAACATCTTTGATAACAAATTGATAATATTGAAGCCTGACTTGTCCATTTGGTTTTCCAGGGGAAATAGACTTTTTATGTCAATTGGCCAATCTGGAATTTGGATGCCTTAACCAGGAAAGTGCTTCTAAGCCACACAATAGGTACGCGCATATCAGAATGGGAAGCATGTAATATGTCCACCTGGTTTAGCAGAGTAGTTAACACTGTGGTGTGCACTAGATTGTAATTTCACTTGTCTATTTATTTGTTTTTTGCATAGTCCTTTTTTTCACAATCCACTTATAAGCATTTAACAAGGGGTGGCGACCTAGGTGTGTGAGTGTACCTCAAGGCATGTTTAAGATTGGTACCCCTGGCTAGCGAGTTGTAAGGATTTATTGTAATCTCAGTAATGTTGTTTGTTTGCTTTCTTTTCTCTCTTTTCTCTCTTCCTTGTTCGTTGATCTTGGTCTATCAATTAAAGGTTGGTGCACAATAATATGGCTTCTGTATCATTATGTGGTTTTGTGACATTGTATTCATGTTTTACAATTTGTTTTAAAAAACAGCCTTGAAAAAAGGTCGAAACAAGTGCTGGCAGAAACACTATTGTTGAAGTTAGAAAAAAGCAATAAACTGCTCTTTTTCGCAATCCTGAATATTGGAACTTACCATCATTTTTCTGTTGTATAATGGGAGCGCACAAAGGCCAGGGCCTTTTTTCCTACCTTTCAGTTTTGTCTGATGTTTGGGCTGTGTCATACTGCACCATTAAACAATTAATCACATTTCACATTCTATATTAGGTGAGAGAGTGTTGCTCCTGCTTGCAGAAGCCCGTTGTGTTATCCCATATAATTTCATATGTTGCTAAATAAAAAGAAACTAGGAAAGGTTTAAGACCCAATATTTAGGCAACTAAAAGGGCTAGAAAAAATATATAATTAAACCTAGTGAGGATGAATTCAGGCACATGATACCCGTGCAATTTGATATCAATACAAAGATGTCAGAACAAGCATGTGGTGTTTTATTAAGATATAAAGGAGAGATATAAGAGATATTCAATAAAGCTAGTAAGCCTCTTAAACCCCTATTTAAAGACTAAAAAGGGAAGTCCAGAATTGCATATATTAGTAGTGAACATGGTGTTATGGTTTCTTCTGATAAGATCATATTGAATGTGTTCACAATATTTTACAAAGGTTTATACTCCTCAGAGCATAGAGACTCCCATATTGACTGCAAGACCTTTTTTTAATAAACTTGGTAGAGGATCATACCCTCGAACTGATCTTAGTTCTTTGGAGGGCTCTATTCATAGCTATTAAAGAATTAAGGAAAAGCATAGTTCTGGACCCAGATGGCTTCTCATCTGATTTATATTCACTATTCATCTATATTGGTCACCAAACTATCTGTACTATTTTCTTATTTCTCCAAGGTGGGCACTCTTGGGTATTTTACCTAAATGTGATAAGGATAATTAACTTGCTAAAAATGATACGCCTATTTCCCTGATTAAGTTAGGTTTTAAGATATTCACAAAAACAGCAAACAGGAAGTGTGCCTTTTCTGGCTAAACTGGTGAAATCCGATCTGGTAGGCCTCAGGATAGGTAGAAACAGATCCTCTAATGCTAGACTTTTCTTTAATGTACTCCATTTTGTTAGTAAGAATAAGGACAGATTTGTTGTGATCGCATTAGATGTGGAAGAAGCATTTGATAGAGTACAATGGGATTATTTATTTGAATCACTAATTTGGCATGGTTTTGGAAAATACATTTTATGTCTTGTCAAACGTTTATATTCTTGTCCAATGACATCAATTTTTATTAATGCTCCCTTTTCTCCAATGATGTGTGGTACACGTTAAGATTGTCCTTTATCACCCATTATTTTCATTATATCTCTGGAACCTTTTCTTAGAATCAATTAAATGGAATGGAAATATCTCTGGGGTTGTAAGCGGTAAAAATGAAATCAATTGGCCGCCTATGCAGATGAAATACTCATCTTTATCAGGAACCCAAATTACAATATTTCAAACCTTCTGGACTCCATATCATTGTTCACTTCAGTTTTAGGGTACAGATTAAATAAAGACAAAACAGAAATATCACCTCTTAATTAGTTTTGCTTTAAACATACATTGGATGTCTATGGGCTGAAATGGTGCCAGAACTCGATTAAATAGTTGGGGATTTCCAACTCACCTTCAAACAGAGACAGTAAAGCTAAACATGGAAACCCTGCTTGATAGACTTTGTGATGCCGTAGCTTCTTTGTCTCTGTTATTCTTAACATGATGGGTTAGATTAGAATCCATTAAATTATGCTCTCTTCCATAGTTTCATACTAATTTAGTATGCTCCCTTTTCCCCTTCCTTCATCTTTATTTAAATCAATTAACATGATCCTTTTAAATTTTCTATGGTGTAAGGAGAGTAAATAAATATCTTGGTAAATAAAGAATTCCTGGTAATGCTGGTGGCATAAGATTCCCAGGCTTCAGATGCTGGGCTTCATTAAAACTTTGCTGGTCCAGAAACAATGGTGCCCTGCCGGGCACAGCGGCCACGGTAGGCAGACTTTCACAGAAGAATCAGTACCATTATTAACGCTGCCGGTGCTTCTGTGGTCCCCATTCCCATTGAGTTCTATCAGACTCAATGTGAATGGGGCTTTACAATTTACAGGCGCCTGACTTTCCGGTAATCCCCCGGTGTTACGAGCAAGCCAGGTGCCAGTAAATCTTGCAAGTCTGGCGGCAACCTGCAGGTTTTACCGGCATGGTTACCGCCAGACTTGTAATGAGGTCCGCTATCACTAAACGTTTAACATTGAACAGGCCCAAAACTGGTTTCAACCTGAAGGTTATGTGGACTCGCCACATGCCTCACTGTTGAAAGGGAATTGGTGTCCTCTTTTTCTGCTATGCATTTATTTAATATTTTCAATCACCCTAAATATATAATCCCCAAAACAATGTATTTCACCACTTCTGCAAGTGCCCCTTCCCATATATTAACAATCTGTCAATGACTTCTTATCTTATTTATGGTGCAACAAAAATAAGAAAACGAATGGGGAAACAGTGTTATGGAAGCCTTGGCTGGGTCAAGGGATTAAATATGTCTTTCAACTTTATTTCATTATTATTATGTTATTGTTGAAAACAGAGACCTAGCTCAAGAGCAGCAGAGTGCTGTACAAAGTGCACATAGTCAGCATTTGGGCTGACATCTTTTAACAGTAATGCATTACTGTGAGTTGAGGTCTGTGTGTCAGTATGTGTGTCGACTGGAATTAATCCTTGGTCAGGTGTTGTTGAAAAAGCCATGTTTTGAGAGATTTGTGAAATTGGAGAATTGTGTGGGCATTCCGAGCAAACACCAGGATCGAGTTTCAGAGAGTAGGTGCATGACAAGAGAAAGATTGTTTGTGAGTCCACTCTTTGCGGACGAGTTGTGATTTAATCCGGTTGGTCGATTTGCTGTGCGAGGAGTGTGTGCCACCAGATATGTGGAGTTTAGCTGCCAGGTCAGGGACGTCATTCAGGGGTCGCCAGTGCGACCTCTGGCTTTCATCCAATCCGAAGGCAGCGTCTGGGGGCGTGGCCACAGCTAGCAAGCACAGAGTGCCATGTGCGCAGGATTCTACCATTTTCTCCACTAGCAGTGCACAGCACACGTTTTTTTTACTGTCCTCGACCTCCTGGCTGGCAGCGTGTGTCGTCGGATCAAGATCTCTGCTCTCCTGGCCTAAAAAACACGATAAGAAACAAATGAGGTCCGGGCCCTAAGGGATGAGTGAGTGTGCTGTAGTCTGTGCCGGGGGCAGTTGCCAGTAGGTCCATGATGTGGTTTAGTGGCCAGACTGATGAGGTTAGATTTAGTTTGTGCTAAGCAGTCAACATTCAGGACTGGATGATGGCTAGATAATTGCGGAGATAAGTAATATCCTGCCTGCTATTTACTCTCACGTACAATGGAGTATCGTCCGTGTGTTGGTGCATGGCTATATTAGGATTTGTCAGGAGAGTGCCCAGAGGCTCCATGAAAAGGTTAAAAAGGAATGGTGAGAGGATCGAGCCTTGGGTGGCTCTGCAGGAGACCTGGAGTCAGTTAGAATACAACAGGTTCATCTTGACATCCTGGTGTCTGCCCGAGAGGTACGAGGTAAACAAATTCAGGACAGTGCCAGAGAATCCCTTCCTGTAGGCAAGAAGGGAGAGGAGGATGTGATGATCAATGGTGTTAAATGCAGCCAAGCGGTCAATGAGGACAAGGAGGCATTAGACACCCTTGGGGCGGAACCCTGACTGAGGTGAAGTTATTTGATTCTAGTGAGTAGTTGTTTAGCAACTACTTTTTCCAAGATTTTTCCAATAAATGGGAGGATCGTAATGGGCTGGTAGTTGGCCAGGTCGTCTAGATCTAGGGTTGTTTTTTTTCAAAAGAAGTCGTATGAGACCAGTCTTGAGTGTGTCCGGAATGACCCTTCTGTGAGAGAGCCATTAATTATACTGAGGAGCATATTGAGTAGCAGGCCCGTTTATTTTTTAATAATGGATGCTGGGATAATATTGTCAGAGTAAAGTAGTAGATTTGAGGGAGGCAATCATTTTTAGGAGATTGGGAGAGAGAGAGCAGAGAATTCAGTCCAGGCGGGTGTCGGGGTGCAGTGGCCGCTAATTCTGTGGGTGGTTGATTCAATGGTCTCTCAGATTTTGTCAAATCTGTCAATAAAAAAATGTGTTGATGCAGTTGCATTTGTCCTGAGTTGCTTGTACCTCAAGGTCAGGTGAGTGTTTGGTACAATCGTTTACTCCTTCAAAGAGGGTTTAGCTCCAGTTAGAGGCTCCTGCAAGGGTGGTGGAGTAGTAAGCAGCTTTGGCCCTGGTAATCAGAATCCTACGGTTGGCATAGGGAGATTTGAGGCTGGTAAGTTCTCCAGGGTTATGTTTTTTGTGCCACTATTTCTTTAGGGCTTTGATTGAGTGTGTGTTGGAGGCAAAATCAGAGGTGTACCAAGGGGCAGATGGTTTGGTCTTAGTGCGGCTCGTTTGCAGGGGGGCATGAGTGCCCATCAGTTTCATAGCAGAGTTGGTAAATATTTCTAGGAGGTCAGAAGTGTAGAGGAGTAGCCAAGTGCCTCTACCGGAAGTCCCACCCCCATTTTGTTTATATATTGGAACCCAGAAATTGTGACAGGCATTACGCCTATAATGATCCCTATACCACGAAGAGGCCATGAAACAAGGTATCCATTGCCAAAGCCCTACATTGTGTACCCACGAAGAAATGACAGTCTTCTAGTTTAGTTTATTTATTTGTATAGCGCAGCCAAACCCTGGGGTAACTAGGCGCATTTGACTTGTAGACAGGAAAGGTTACAAAAGGTTGCAAATGTAATAAAGAGCAGATGACAGTAATAAATACAATAAATAGTATGGGAGACCAGGATACAGGGTGGTCCATGTCAATGGATAGCACAAATATTACAGGATGGACCGGGTTACAGAGTGGTCCGAGTCTAAGGATAACCAAAATTACAGCATGAAGGAGTTTACTAAATTTACTGAGGGCAGATAAACTATTCTGCATCGTAAGCAAAGCCTTCACCTTGGCTCTGAAAGACCAAAACGAGGAGTCATCTGTAACTTCTGTGGGAAGTGTGTTGCAGCATTTCACCGCTAACACAGGGAAGCTTGCTCCCCCTGCTGTTTTCAGGTTGGTCTGGATGTGCTTTGTCTGGTGAATTTATCTGATAATTAACGTGGGGCTGTCAGGGAGAGGCATTTATGTGGAATGACGAGTGATCGTAATTTAATTCTGTCACAAATAGGGAGCCAATGAACTTCCTTTCTGAAGGTGGAGATGTGGGCCTTGCTTATAAGATTGAGTAGACATCTAAGGACGTTATTTTGGAGAACCTGTAATCTATTCAGATTGTCATTAATGGAGCCGAGAAAGAGTGTGATGCAGTAATCCAATCTGGATAGAATCAGATCTCTAGCAAGTGTAAGGCAGCTGTTGGTGGATAAAAATGGTTTACGTGCGTTGATAAGTTTATTAGTGTAAGCAGTGGATGAAATGGTTTATAGTAAAAAAAACGAATAAAAAAATCTCGAAAAAAAAATATCCAATTGAAAATCTCGAAAAAAAAAATATCGAATTTTTTTTTAATACGTTTTTATTTTGAAATGGGGGGTTCCCCCCCCAACCCCACTTTTTTCATTTTTTTTTTATTTTACCCTTTTTTTATACTTACCTGAACCCACAAATACATATAAATAAATAAATAATTAGAGATTTTTTTTTTTCGAGATTTTCAATTCGATATTTTTGTAATTCAATATTTTTTTTTCGGTTTTTTGACCGACCACCGGATGAAATAGTGGCGTTAATTTGTTTTTTAAGCAAGAGTGTGCACACCCAGTGTTTTGACATCTTTTGAGACTTTTATAATATTGCCATCAATGGTGAAAGACTGGTACCGGGGGTCGAGTTTGTTGGGAGAGGCATGGGAGCCCACGATCAGCAGTTCCGTCTTGTCGTCATTTAAGCAAAGGCTATGGGTAGTCATCCAAGCTTGGATTTCAAGGTAGATTTCATTTAGCTTTGCAACATCTTTCTCATAGCACCCGGTGAGTGTGATGAGGACCTGGATAAAGGAAGTTCTGGAAGAAGTGTGAAATGATGAAAGCAAAAGTCTGGTGTGGTGACATCACGACAAGCAAAAATGATACACCAAGGAGAGATACCGAAGAAGAAAATATATAGACCTTATAGAATCTGAAGGTGAATTGAAGTATTGATGAAACACTTTGTGAGCAAAATGAAGATTGCACATGTGGAAAGCACTGAAGAAAATATAAGCCGTTTTATAACAGTACAGATGCTGAAACGCAAGTAGACTAAAATATCATAAGGCTGGCTATACATAGTGAATAGACTGCAGGCGGTGCCACCATTATATATAAAAGTGTGTATAGAATCTGGATGTTACATGACACATTTTAGCAAACTAGGACCCCATGAACGAGAAGGGCTGAAAGTGTGGCGGAGTACAAGAAAACAGCTGATACTGAACAAAGATTCGAGAAAGGTTGTCTGGCCAAGTGTCAAGATTTGGGGCCGCCTAGAACCTGGTTATCTATTAGAGGAGATACAATGAAGGTGAGAAGCGGCACGAGCTTCTGTTGAGGTGTAATGGAAAGAAAACTACAAGTGCCAGGTTTCTATTTATTTAATGATATTAAATATGAAAAAGGAGCTCAAACACAGTCTCCTGTCACATGGTCCAGATGAGAATAGACTTTGGGGCGAGCTGCACCGAGACCAGAAGATAAGGCCATGCTCACACTCCCTTCTATTCTGAGGTGCAGTGTTGCAGTGCAAGACTGATTTCAAAGGACTAATTGAATGGCAGACAGTAGGAGTGATGATGGATGTTGGGCTAATTGGGTGGGGAGGCATGATCAAGCCAACCCTCCAGCACCTGGGGTACCCGCTTGTGTGCTGCTAGCAAGTGGAATATTCCAGAAGGGTACAAGCGTGCCAAACCAATCATAGAGGGCCATGTAGCAAAGAGCCCTATAGTTTTGAGAGCCAATGAAACATGTATTTTTATGATGCAGAAGATGACTTGCACTAGGGTTGGGCACAGCCGTCTACCTGACCTTAGATGTCCAATCCCATTTCAGTCCCTTAGTATGATGTCGCTCGTGACATGTTTTAACTATAAAAGAATTGATTTTTATTAAATGCTTTGAGAGAATGCTTGTGCTGTGTCCGTTGATGCCCGTTGTGCTCCCTGTTTTAGATAATTGATATTAAAGCAGCTACGTTTTTGCCAATATCCTGAGTCGGTATGATTATTGATGTCAGAGTAATTTCTGTGCCCCATCCATCTCAGATGCTGTTACCTCATCTTAAAGGGCCTATGGGTTCACTTGGTAGCAGAGAGAGGATGGTTCAGGTCCGTCGGTTAGTAGGTCTCTAGCGTTTTCGGATAGGTGGACACCCTTCGCCATCCAGCCAGAGGATCGCAAGGTTTCCTGTGGAGAGTGGCTGATATAGAATCTTGCAAGAAAACCGATACAGGTGGGACGGGTCCCTCTTTCACGAAATCCCTCCCGGTTTCCACAGGCACTCCACGAGTGGACTGAAGGTGACGGTGGTCAATTAGAGGAGGGGTTGATACGTGGGATCTTGAGCTGGAAAACGAATGTTGAGTAGATTGAGGGGACTGAAAAAATAGGGGAATGGGGTTGTGGTAAAATAGAAAAGTAACGGGGGGGGTTTCTAGAATAAACGTAGAAGTGTTGTTTGTATTTGTATTTGTATTTATTTTATTTATAAAGCGCACAAGGCCCAAGGGCAACCAGGCGCATCACTTAGTTACAGGCATAATACAGACAGAGACAATTGAAAATATATATACAGGAGATATAACCAAACAAGTTAAATATACAGGAATATACAAAATAAGGCAGGGAATATACATGTTTCGAGTATTAGTTTGAGGCAACAGGCAGTAAATGCTATAGCTGATGACTCTAGAGGTAGGTTGCAGGAGGACAGCCAGGCTTTGGCTTTGCGCTTGAAGGCTGGGAAGGAGGTTTCGGCTCACAATGGATTTGGTAGCGAGTTCCATAGCTTGGCTGCTAGGACTGGGAAGCTGCGTCCACCGGATCTTTGAAGGTTAAAGCGGGGGATGTCAAGTCAGTTGGTTTGGGCACTTCTCAGTGGTCTGGAGGTGATGTGTCCTGTAAATCTGCTGGCTAGGTAGCTGGGGGCTTAGTTGGCGAGGCTTTTGTGTGTGAGCGTCAAAGCTTTAAGATAAATTCTTTGGGATACTGATAGCCAGTGGAGATTCCGTCTGGAGTCTGAGATGTGAAGGTTTCTAGGGATGTTGTGAGCCGCTCTGATTGCATTGTTTTGGATGATTTGACGTTTTTTTCAGATTCCATTGGTTGGTGCCCAGGTAAAGGGCGTCCCAGTAGTCGATTTTGGATAGGACCAAGGTCCTGGCTAGTGTGGTACAATTGGCTGGTGAGAGGAAGGGGCGGCATGCTGTGATGAGCTTGCATGTGTTAGATGCTGCAGATGATACTGCATTGGTTTGTCTAGAGAGTGAGAGTGTGGAGTCAATGTAGATACCAAGTGTTTAAGTATCCTTAGCAACTTTAATAGTGTTGCCATCAATAATGAAAGTTTTAAACGCAGGGTCAAGCTTGCTGAGTCATTGGTGCAAGCCAAGGAGGAGGAGCTCAGTCTTTTCGTCGTTTAAATACAATTCATGCTGAGCCATCCAGGCTTGAATGACTTGGTAGATGGCGTTGATGGCTAGAGAGTCAGTTTTGTGGTCTCCTGTGATAAGTATTTGGGTGTCGTCAGCGTAGTTCGTATACGTGACGCCCAGTGAATCCAAGATGTCAAAGAGAGGTTTTGTGAAAACATTGTAGAGTGTCGGGGAAACACATGATCCTTGAGGGACTCCACAAGTGACGGGAGAGGGTTTAGCAGTGGCGGTAGGAGAAAAAAACTCTCATGGATCTATTGTCAAGGAATAAAGTGATCCAGGCAGTGGCTTTATCCGAGAAGTGGGCAGCGGTTTTAAGGTGGCAGCATAATATTTGGTGGTTTACTAGATCAAAAGCCGCAGAGAGATCTAGAAGGAGTAGTAGGGCCAGTTTGCCCTTGTCCTTTAGGTCCTCAATCTGGGTGTTGAGGTCTAGGAGAGCAGTTTCAGTGCCGTAGCATGATCTGAATCCGGATTGCCTAAGTCCTAGGAGATTGTTGGTTTCCAAATATTCTTGGATCTGTAGGTATGCTGCACAATCAAGGATTTTAAGAAGAAAAGGGACCGTGGTGATTGGGCGGTAATTGGTGGGTATGTTGGCATCCAGAGTGGCTTTTTTTAGGAGTGGAATGACCCAAGCATCCTTGAGGTTGTTTGGGACGATCCCCGAACTATAGAATAAGGAACGTTCAGTGTAAGACGAGGAGGGTCTGTGTAGCCCAGTGTCCTACCTTAAGAAGGTCTAGAAGGAGTCATTTCAAAATCCTAAGAGGATCAATAGGCAACACAAGCAGGTTTATGAAAGGGAATTACTCACACTCCTATCAGGGAATTTTAGGGGCTAGGTGAAAAGGAGTATTATGCCGTGCACGTAAAATGTCCACTTGTTTGTCTGTGTATTTTGTAAATGAAAGAGGTGTCGAGGAGCGACAAAAGTAAAACTGTGAGGTTAAAGAGCAAAGAAAAGTTGTTATCTATCTTTTTAGTCATTATCGCGCCGACTGAACAGGTAGATTGAGATAATTGAGAAGTAGAGGTTTTGAGCGGCGAGTGTTGGAGCGCGCTCATATTTGTTATTTTTATGAAAGCATATTTGTGTAACAACGGTAAGTATTGACAGTCAATTGACACTCGTCACAATGGAAGATATTAAGC
Organism: Ambystoma mexicanum; assembly: GCF_040938575.1. Lineage (NCBI taxonomy): Eukaryota > Metazoa > Chordata > Amphibia > Caudata > Ambystomatidae > Ambystoma > Ambystoma mexicanum. Next base: position 838,026,023 of record NC_090934.1, on the reverse strand, counting down.
CACTGGTGCACCTGTGCAAAACACTGCCAAAACACGCACCTAAGCTTAAACAGTATAGTGCAAAATGGTTCATGGGCACAACAGACAAGATGTTCATGCCATGGCCACAAGCGGGATCCCTGTCAAAAGCGGTTTTGCAACACACAACCACATACTTGCACAGTGCTTACACACGGAAGGCCGCCAAGAACCTGGTTATCTATTCGAGGAGATACAATGAACGTGAGAAGCGGGACAAGCTTCTGTTGAGGTGTAAAGAAAAACACTAGAAGTGTCAGGTTTCATTCATTTAATGATATTAAATATGAAATATGAAAAAGGGGCTCAAACATGGTCTCCTGTCACATGGTCTAGATGAGAATAGACTTTGGGGCGAGCTTCACCGAGACCAGAAGATAAGGCCATGCTCACATTCCCTTCTATTCTGAGGCGCAGTGTTGTTGTGCAAGGCTGAGTTCAAAGGACCAATTGAATTGCAGACAGTAGGAGTGACGATGGATATTGGGCTAATTGGGTGGGGAGGCATGATCAAGCCAACACTCCAGCACGTGGGGTACCTGCTTGCATGCTGCTAGCGAGTGGAGAAGGGTACAAGCGTGCCAAACCAATCAGAGGGCCATGTAGCAAAGAGCCCTATAGTTCTGAGAGCCAATGAAACGTTGTGCATTTTTATGACGCGGAAGATGAATTGCACCAGGGGTGGGCAAAGCTGTCCACCTGACCTTAGAGATCCAATCCCGTTCCAGTCCCCCATAGAAAGCATACTTAGATGTTCTATTTAACCCTACCACAACCCAGTTTAGGTTTCCTTATTTTGCCACGTAGTATGATGTCACTCATGATGAGGTTTTGCTATAAAATAATCGCTTTTTATTAAATGCTTTGAGAGAATGCTTGTGCAGCATCCGTTGATGCCCGTTGTACTCACTGCGTTAGATGATTGATATTAAAACAGCTATGTTTTTGCCAACTTCCTGAGTCGGTCTGATTATTGATGTCAGAGTAATTTCTGTGTCCCATCCATCTCAGATACTGTTACCTAGTCTTAAAGGGCCTACGAGTTCAGAGGCCTTCCTTGTGGTGGGAAAGTCTGCAAAGTTTACTTCTAGCTCGTAGACCGGGAAAGGTTTTGAATTTGAGGTGTTGAGTGTGGGGGCATTTAGCCAGACCGTTGTGAGCTGCAGTTCAGTGAGTGACACATAGTGTGGTGGCAGCGGGGTCAAACCAGTTGAGTGGGATAGGGTCTGTGCAATTAATGAGGGCTATGATGTGAAGACTAAGTCTAGGGTGTTGCCTTGGTTGTGCATGGGGGAAGAGCACAATTTGCTTAAGGTTCATCGAACCAGTCAGTGTGAAAAGCGTGCTTTGAGTGTGGTTGACGGCCGTGACTCTGAGACGTTAAAATCTCAGAGAAAGACATTATTGTGTGATCATTTGGAAGAAGAGAGTAAGTTGGAGAAGTGGCCAATCAAAGTCACTCCTTTGAGGTGGCTTGTAGATGAGGTGGAAGATGATGGATTCCTTGTGCGATAAAGCAAACAAGTAGGCGAGATTCAAACAGGCTTGTTCTGGGAGATGGAATGATGGATCGTGGCCAATCGTTCCTGTGGATGATTGCCACTCCTCCTCCTGCCCTTCCTGGCCTGTTGGGTGCAGTAGCCTTGGGGTAAAAGGACATCGAAATCATTGGGGGGAGCAGGGATAGGGTAAACCATGTTTCACAGATGAAATGGGCATCAAGGTTGTTGAATGAGATGAGGTAAGCGACCTCTGCTGCGTGAGCGACTTCTGAGCTAGCATTGTTCAACATGAGAGGGTGTGTGGTCTGTGGGCGTTGGATTGGGACAGGGCAATATTTATGAAGTCTTTTGGCAAGTAGCAGTAGTAGTGACTACTTTGTGGGTGAACTTCAGAATAGCCAGTTTGGCTTTTGGCCCTATTGGGCTCGAACAGGCAAAAACAGTTGAGGTCCATGTCTCTGTCCGTCCTTTGCTGAGGACGCCTAAGAAGGAATGGTGAAATAGGTGGTGGGCGGAGCAGCTGAGCGGCAGGGCCTGGTCATTTGACCAGCAGCCTACTCAATGCTGTATTTTTTCTAGCATTTATATCTTGACCTTAAAGGAATAGTGCACTCTAAATATTATTGCCTTAAAAGATGGGCAATAATCTAAAACATACTTTAAACATATTTTTAATGAAAGTTCCCATGTAAACCTTTGAGCAAACGAGGCTCAAAGCGTTTACATGGGAGCATCCATTTTGCCATTTGAGGCAGCCTCCTCAGCTCTGCCCTGGTGGTACTAAACAAGCAGAAAAAGCCCCCTACTGGGAGCTTTTGCTTACTGCATCCAGTGCAGAGCTGCATGAGCTGAGGAGGCTGCCTTCATTTTCATTTTACGTTTTCGGTGCTCCCCAAGCCCAGGGAAGCACAGAAAATGTCAAATGAAGGCAAAAAGCGAAGGCGCAGCAATTACAAATACAATATTGTTGTATTTGAGATTACCGTGGTTGGAAAACCACAGAAATCATAAATAAAAGAACGTTGTATTTCTGACTGCGGCGGATTTCGCGTGGAGTCTCCTGGGCTCCCCCAACCCGAGGGAGCCCAGGAGACTCCAAGCGAAAGCCACCGCAGTCAGAATAACAACGTTGTTGTATTTGTGAATACCGCAGCATTTACAAATACAACAATGTATTTCTCACTGTGGCGGCTTTTGCTTGGGGTCTCCTGGGCTCCCTCAGGGTTGGGGGATCCCAGGAGACTGAAAGTGAAAGCCGCTGCAGGCAGAAACACTGCAGCATTTGGAAACACAACTGTGTTGTGTTTCTGCCGGCAGCGGCTTTCACTTTCAGTCTCCTGGGCTCCCCCGACAAAGTGAAAGCCGCTGCAGGCAGAAACACAAAACAGTTGTGTTTAAAAACGCTGCAGTGTTTCTTCCTAGGTATCTCGGGCTCCCCCGGCTCAGTGGAGCGTGAGAAACTTAAAGAAAACTGCAGCGTTTTTAAATACAACAACGTTGTATTTATGTTTGCGGTAGCTTCAGCTAGGAGGCTAGGGGACTCAGAGCTGAAACCACCGCAAACATGAATACAACGTTTTAAAAGATGTGGTTTTCTTTCCAAGTTTTCCGGGCTCCTCCAGCCCGGAAAACTTGGAAAGAAAACCGCAGCTAGTGCTTATTTAAAAAAGGAAATAAGCACTTACCCAGATGCAGCTTTCCTGCCTGCATTCTCTGGTCTCCGGCACCAATGAAGCAAAAGCCACCCAGTGGTAGCTTTTGTTTATTACAGCTGGCTGGCTTTTGCTTCATTAGTGCCGCAAGGGCAAGCATAGGGGGCTTCCATTTCACAAAATGGATGACTCCTAGTGCTTCACATTCTTGAGTTTGAGCTTAATTTGCTCAATACTTTACATAGGGACTTTGTTTAAAAATAATTAATTAAAAGTATTAATGGCTGGTTCAATAATATTTGTAATCTTCACAGATTTGAAAAATGTATAGTCAATTTTCACACATTATTCATGAAATATGAGATGAAATGGCATATATACATTAATTACTTATCTTATCACTACTCTACCAGCTGTGGCTCATTAATTGAGCAATAATGTTTATAAACAAACAGCGTAACAGTTGCTAATGCTATAACCTTACTTCCTTCTGCTTATTTAGCTTAATGCCAACCTGTTGTAATAGTTCTAATACTTAATGTTCTAGCCGTTCCCTCGTGCCCCCCCAACTCCCCTGTGTTTGTCTGTGCTTTGTGTTGTATGTGTCCTGTACGCCTGTGTCTGTTTGTCCTCATGGTCATTTAATACTACTCCATTTTGATGGTATTTTTATGACTCATTTTTTGTTCATTTTTCATTTAATCTTTCAACTCACATTACATAGATCTTGTATTGTTCCTATATATGTACTCTCTGTAGTGGGTTAACAATGTAATTGTTGCAAAATAGTTTATAATGCATTTTATCTGCATGCAATGGTTTACAGTTTTTTTTTTTTTAGATACCTGTACGGATATATATTTATAATTGTTCCAGTTGTATAATAGGATGTGATTGTAGATAGCATGAGTTTAAGAAAAGAAAATCTCGTAAACTGAAAAAAGGAACGTGTGTAACTCGCATTACTAACATGTATCCTCTTGGGGCCAATGTTCTACACGTGGGAGATTGGAAAAGGATGCTAAAAATAGATTAATGGGCAGGGATAGGAGAGAAGTGGTTGCCTATCAAAATTGGCTTTTCATTGCTAAAAACGTACATTCACGCTCACTCAGTACAACTGAGATCGCTCTCTCATAACCACGTGTCTGCCGTGTTCTTCTGTGTGCGGTGAGGATACGAGAGATACCCACCACCTCACCTTCGGAAATTTGCCAAACGAGACAGCCCTTTGACTTAAAATAGAATGTTCTTATATGTCGAATCACACATAACTGCTCCCACTTCTTAGCACTGTAATTGTATAAATTACTATTATTACCTGAAGGGCGCTCAGCCTTTCCACCTTCCGAGAAGGATAAACCGAGTCAGACTTTTTGGCATTCGAACTTACAAAGCGCAGTCCGCGCCTTGTCCGAGGCGAGCGCTTATCTCTCTGAGCTATCCATGATATTATCAATATAGAGCACATTCTGTATTGGACTCACATTGGTGTCATTTGTTTTCTATCCTGCATACCACAAGAAAACTATGATATAACGAGGACGCCCCCATCTCAGAACAGGGCACGGTATTCTGTGCTAGGTCATTTTACCAATGGATTCTTTTTTAGGTTTACCTTATTCGGGGATTGATACAAATAAAATGGAGAGTACGTGGGGTGCCTCCCTCATGAGGAGAGTGCCCATTAAAGGACGGTGGGGTGCCTCCCTCATGAGGAGAGTGCCCATTAAAGGACGGGCAAACCAGCAAGCTCGAAGAGTGGAGGGAGGATAAGGGGGAAACCATGGCATGAGTGTTACTGTAAAATGGCCAACGCCTGGCTTTATTCCCACATACTTTGGGACACATAGTAAACATAAAAGACGGACTGAGACTAGGCCACAGGCATGACATCGACCAGAGCAGCAGCTGAATGAAAAGACAATCTGAGTTCAAATCTTTTTTATTGCCTTTCATGTGCAAAACCAGTACATAACCAATCGGACCCCACCCTATGGTTTGATAACTCGGCTCGAACATAAACCTTTTTGTATACAAGCGTTACACTTTTAAAGCTTCACTTCTACCAATGTTTTCTACGCCCCAACCCTGCCTTGATCACATTTTACACTTCCTGTTCACTACTGGAAATATTTGGATTACAATTGCATGGGGCAAATTCACAAAAATTAGTACAAATGAAAAAGCGCAGAGAAGGTGCTTTTTTTCATTTGCACTCAGCTGAAATGTGTATATCACCTTACTCTCAAAGATGTCCTGCGCATTTCAGGAGGGGCTAGACTCTAGCGCAAAGATGTGCTGTCCAGCCTCCTTGCCTACATTAGTGTCAGAAGTGCACCCCTGACACTAATGAATGAGAGGCTTTCAGCAGCCACGTGATTGCTGAGAGCCCATTTTACAGACAGGGAGGTTTTTAAAGGGCCGTCCCTGTGACATGCTCTAAAAAAAAAAAAAAAATATTTCTATCCCTGTTTGGGGAAGGAAATGGAAGTGTGACAGCCGGGGTATAAACTGCGACTGCCACGCCTAAAGAAAAGATGACCCTGCCATGAGTTGTGCAACACCCACTTACGTTCCCCAAAAAGGTTTTGAGAATCTGGCCCTTTATTTTTATATCACAAATAGAAGGCGCATGCCCACGCGGCACCAGAATAAAAATCCACAGGACCCTATTCTATATTGTTATTTTGCATTTATGTAGCGCCTTATATACCATTGGTATGGTCTGAAGGCGCTGGTAGGTTGAACGCCCTTGGGAACCGAAGTTCAGATCAGTAGAGGGAGTAGAGAGAGTCGAAGGTGCGTGTGGGCACGATGTATGTGTGCAGCTTGTGCGGTATTCGTGTAATAGCTGCTTCTTAGCGGTAGGTGTGGTGGTTGAGGGGGTCAGGAGTATGTGTTCGTTCTGGCAGGATTTAACCAGACCGGATGTGGCTGCGTTAGGCCTGAGGAGAACGCCTGGCTGGGGGCGTGTAACCAGCAGTGTTTACATAGAGTGATGTGGAGTATGTGACGGTTGTTGGTATGAGAACAGTTATACCGAATGGTGTCATAGTATCTCTGTGTTCTAGTTGAGTGGTGGTGTAAAGGAGAGAGTAAGCATATGGTGGGTTATATGGTCATTCGAATGTTTTCTAAAATGTTCTAAAGTGGCTATTGGGAACACTTCTAAATTCTACTTTCTCAGAGAGGCTATTGGGGACACTTCTAAATTCAACTTTCACAGAGAGGCTATTGGGGACACTTCTAAATTCTACTTTTCACGGAGAGGCTATTGGGAACACTTCTAGGTTCAACTTTTCACAGAGGCTATTGGGCACATTTCTAAATTCAACTTTCACAGAGAGGCTATTGGGCACACTTCTAAATTCAACTTTTCACAGACGCTATTGGGCACACTTCCAAATTCAACTTTCCACAGAGGCTATTGAGGACACTTCTAAATTCAACTTTCACAGAGAGGCTATTGGGGACACTTCTATATTCTACTTTTCACAGAGAGGCTATTGGGAACATTTCTAGGTTCAACTTTTCACAGAGGCTATTGGGCACATTTCTAAATTCAACTTTAACAGAGAGGCTATTGGGCACACTTCCAAATTCAACTTTCCACAGAGGCTATTGAGGACACTTCTAAAGTCAACTTTTGACAGAGGCTATAGGGCACACTTCTAAATTCAACTTTCATAGGGGCTATTGGGCAACTTGGCTATTGGGCACACTTCTAAATTCAACTTTTTCAGAGAGGCTATTGGGCGCACTTCTAAATTCTACTTTTCACAGACGCTATTGCGCACACTTCTAAATTCAACTTTTCACAGAGGCAATTGGACACACTTCTAAATTCAGTTTTCACAAAAGGCTATTGGGGACACTTCTAGGTTCAACTTTAACAGAGAGGCTATTGGGCACACTTCTAAATTCGACTTTTCACAGAGGCTATTGAGGACACTTCTAAATTCAACTTCCCACAGAGGCTATTGGGCACACTTCTAAATTCAACTTTTCACAGAGGCTATTGGGGACACTTCTAAATTCAACTTTACCAAAGAGGCTATTGAGGACACTTCTAAATTCTACTTTCTCAGAGAGGCTATTGGGGACACTTCTAAATTCTACTTTCACAAAGAAGCTATTGGGTACACTTCTAAATTCAGTTTTCACAAAAGGCTATTGGGGACACTTCTAGGTTCAACTTTAACAGAGAGGCTATTGGGCACACTTCTAAATTCGACTTTTCACAGAGGCTATTGAGAACACTTCTAACATGCTGACGATCCCATTTCTGTCTAGATGCGACGCAAGCTAGGGTTTAGAAATCTAAGTGTGGTGCATCTTAAGAATAACATTTCTATCTAGATGCGACGCAAGCTAGAGTTAAGAATCCTGAGTGAGGCACATGCTAACAATCACATTTCTATCTAGATGCGACGCAAGGTAGGGTTCAGAATTCTAAGTGTGGTGCATGTTAAGAATACCAATTTTTATCTAGATGCGGTGCAAGCTAAAGTTCAGTTCCCTACACGTGTGGCACTAGATAAAATTGGCAAGTAAGTTCATGTGCATCGTAAGGCAGTATTTACAATCCATTTACAGTGGTCGCAAGTCTTCCTAGGTATGTCTTGATTTAAGTCTATGGCAGTCTATGCTATGGATGGTAAGGTAGAGTGACAGGGGCTTTCTGGAGTAGAGTGATTGCTCTACACCCCACCCATGCCATACTCACAGTTTTGTTGGTGTCTGGCTTCCTTTGCTTCCCCTGCGGACACCTGCAGACACGTCCTGGAGCCGCCAATGTAGGAGCCGCCCTTTGCCCCGGGCCCTTAGCCGCAAGGGCTGCCGGGCAGGGGGCTGCCCTGGAAGGGTCAGTCAAAAGGGGCCAGCAAGCCAATCAGTCCACAGGGGCCGGCTGGGGGCGGGAGGAGAGGGGAAGCAGGGACACGGGGCGGACAACACTGCGGGCAGGGCGCGGGGGGCTCAAGCACCAAAACAAAGCTCAGATCACAAGGCCCAGGAGGGTCGGGCTCTCACCCACGCTCACCTGAACATGCCGGGATGGAAAGGCGGTCGGGAGCTGGGACGGTGACTAGGTTCGCCTGCTGCCTTCGATCAGCCAATCACACCACGGGGGACGGCTGGGGGCGGGAGGAGGGAGGAGAGAGGAGAGAGGAAGCAGGGACACGGGGCGGACAACGCTGCGGGCAGGGCCCGGGGGGCTCAAGCACCAAAACAAAGCCCAGATCACAAGGCCAATATTCTCCTAGTTGAGAAAAAAGCCTCTCTCAGGTGGCATTTACTGAATGAATTGGTGCTACATTTGCAAGGGCAGCTTCAGTTGAACATGTCGTGATGAAGCAGAGAGCCCTAAAGCTATAGGTTACTATATACATGCTTCCAGTCAATCAGGGTAAACCAGGGCTGGGCCAAGGGAAACGCAAGACTGGGGATTTACACCTAGCAGGGGGGCAAGCGCTTGAACATACAAACAGCAAATTGTGCCCCTGTGCAGGCAAAGTGCGTGGGGGGGGGCAACAATCGTTGTAGGCACCAGGATGTGCAACACTTTGGATAACCATATCACCTCGCGTTGCTGCATTGGCAAGTTTTCCAGATTAAATATTCTCTTTAGGTGGTATTTTTTAAAATAAGAAATATAAAAAGTGGACAAGGAAAATTTACTGGGGTACATTTACAGGCTCACCCACACTGGATTGAAAGGTCTCAGATTTCATGCATTCCTAATACAGAATATGTTAGACATTTCTCCCACCGCTGGAGTCAACAGCGGAAAGACCAGCGGCAAGTGCAATTTGCCATGGTATTAGCTCTAGGGCAAAAGCTGCCCTGAGGAAAAAAAAATTATTTCAATGCATTTTTGCACATGGGAAAAGTTTGCACTAGTGCCAATACGGAATGTTATTAGCAGTAGGGCAAAATGCATTGAAAGCATATGGTTTATGCTCTATTGCACTTTTTCTCAAACTACTAACAGTGTGCAAAATTACACTTGCACCAATGCAAAGTTTCAGTAATTAGGCCTGATATTTTGAAAACTATTATTGCTACAGTTCTCTCAGGCCAGGGGTTGGGTAGTAGGTCTGCATAGGTTAGACATATTTCCCTAGCAATCACTGCATGAAAGTCAAGTTTAAATAAAATGTGTGCATACACGCCTGTGTGTATTTGAAGGGCCCGATTCACCAAATATTTTCGCAGATAATAGGGAACTTGTGCGCCAAACGTTTGTCGATCCATGGATTCGAATGCATAGGATTTTCCTTGGACTTGTGTGGATTTTGCGGTGGCCCGGCACGCCCCTGCGAGCAGCCGAGTGCCTTGTGCGTAGAGCGTGGCTTGTGCAGAGGGCAGGTGAAGGGGGCGGATCATGAAAAATGGGGTATAACGTGCGAAACAGTGGGCATTACGAGGGACGGCCCGCAGGCAGTCCATTGCATGCCCACTATTGCATGGAAGAATATGTATTCAGGGATCCGACCGCTCAACCTCCGGTCAGAGAAATGGCCACGCAAGGCCATCATACTATCTGCCACCCGAAGGCAGGCATACAGATACTTATGCATAGAAATCACCACGCAGAGGTAAGATCAGGGGTCAGATTCAGGGCTGCGTGCACGCAGTCAGGGATTCCAATCTAACTTAGGGGTGCTCCTATGCAGTATAGTGGGGGCGCAGGAAAGGTTTATGGGGGTTCGCACACAGATTTTCCGAGTGCCACCCAAGTTACGATAAATTGTACGCATATTGTTGTGGTGCCAGTAACAGTTACGGGGGACTCTGTGCAGGGTCCCCGAGATGCAGGCCTGCTTGTGGGGGACCCCACTCACTGTTCTGAGGGTGCATGTATTCACGCGCAGGGAGCATGCAAAGGTGGCTGTTTCTGATTTGCATGGGGGCGTGTTGTGGGCAGCCACGAATCCCTATACGGTTACTTTGCACAAACAATTCCACGAATACGTGTAGCAGGCAGAAAAACGTCTGCGCGCAGCGTCGCACAGTGGTGTTCTCAGTGCACGGCATTGCAGTATTTCTGCAAACTTTTCCATGAATTGGGCACTAAATAAATAGATATACCATTCTGTATTTTCGGAAACAAGAAATCTGAAAATACACCCCCACCTCACACCCGTTAACCCTTACCTTCAACACCCATGTATAGGGTTTTGGGGGCACTGCCCAGGCTCCAGAAAAACGTATGTTTCTGACATTAAAGGCCATTTTTCCACCCCACACGTTTTGTTTTTATAATCTTAACTTTGCATGCAGTGAAAGTATCCTCTCTCCAGCTGGGCTGGACTCTGGGGCTCCAGTGATCTTGGTATCAAAAGCCAGGTGACAGAGGCAGAACGTATCAGGCCCAGATGGGAGGTCGGGGTTGAAAAAGAAATTAAGCTATGGGTGTAACATGGCAACCAGAGAGGCAGCATGGTTGGTGGTGGTGGTGGGGTTGTGGGGGACTGCAGTGTTTGGGGCGTGGGTAGAGCAATTCAGGATCTATGAAAGGAGCTACGGTTTAGGGAATAGGGGCCACAGTGTAACCCAAGTCCTGGACGCGCTGCTTTCGATCCGTGAATGTGATGGGTAGCTTATCCTGTGAAGAGCAAACACTGGACCATAAATTGTCTAGCAGATTCTGTTGGAAAAGGTGTTGTGCTTCCTGAGTGGTTGCTTTTAAAAGGCATTTTCCAAGAAGGTTTGGTTAAGTACTGGGGAATGCTTGGAGTGGTATTTGTGCCGTCACACGGGCTATGGCTCTTGTCTGATGGGGCTGGAGAGTTCCCAAATCTAGGGAATTCTTTGGAAAAGATGTGGAGGTTTTACTTCGTGTGGCAGGGCGCTGAGTCACCAGACAGTTTGGCATGGCCCAGAGACATCCTTCCTCATTGCTCGGCTTCTGGTGTAGCCTCGAAGGCATGGAACGCTGAGGGAAGTACAGCTTTCTAATTATTTCGGAACAGGGACATTAAATGATGGCTTGCTTTAAGAGCTGTAAATCACAGATGTGATTAACTCAGTAGACCTAGAAAAGAGTGAAGAATGACTGAGCTCAGCTGGGAATGTGATCAATGGCTGCAGAATACACTCACATTAACCTGCTAAACTTGAAGCAAAGTTTTGGTCTGTAAGAACACACAGGTCTCAACAGCTGAACCCACTGAGCTCACTTCATAAACCAAGTCAACAGACTTCCCTGGTTGCCCCTTCAGGAAGAAAATTCGGTGTCTGAACCTAGGCTCACAGGTCCCCCCAATTGTACCGGGAATTAAACATCTCTCGAGATGTTTGAAGATGGAAAGAAAGGACTAGCGCGGCTACAGCACTATTCCAGTAGCTGCATCTCAGGAGACTGATTGAAGAAAATGCACTTTACATGAAGACTAACTCTTCCTACATCCAAACACCTGATTGGTACATAAAAAAACAAACCATTGTTGGTTAGCATGTCAGAAACACACACAATAACAATCGGTGCTGCACCCAATACATGGCACATGCATCGGCAGTTGCTATGCAAATGACATTTTCTGCTTCTAAACACACCTTCCCTGTTTTCACCAGCATTGGTTTGGCCATTGTGGGGTATTAAACACCACCATACGCACAAAGACCAAAAAAGGAATGTCGCTTCACCACTACATTAGTAGGGAACTAGACGGATCGTTAATGCCATGACATCTGCCTCCCTGTACTGTCAGGACTAGTATTGTGGTTTAGAGTTTGCGTGGTTACTCAATAGGGAGAGGTTTGTGTACCCGAGTCCGCTGTGGCTGTGTAATTTGCTTTCCTTTTTATTAACCTCTGAGCTGAAAGTCAAACATAATTCTAATGGGTCTATGTGAATATGCAGGCAGTAGAACTGCATGCTTGAAAATAATTTAATATGTCATGTCTTTGAATAGATCTAGTTTAGCTTAGTATATTTTTTGTAAACACACTATTATTCTCTTCCTTTCATAATTACCGATAGATACATTGTAGGCAAGAATACTCTATGCTCGTGTCGGACTCATTGAGCTGTCCATTTCTTGTCAACTGACCCCGTACCACCTTCCCGGCAGACACTTCCGTTATGCCAGTTTAAAACGGCTCACAATACTCTTGCCGGTCTACCTGGTGAACAGCCAACATGCTCTTACCTTGCAGCAATGTGATGAAAGATCTTAACTGGAGAGTCCCTTGGTTCCAAGAACCCAACAGAGTTTCTGAAAGTCATTCAAGGATGGTCTATTTTTCTAGGCAATAGACACCCATTGCGACCACCGCAAAGTCCTGTTGGCGCCAGGTGGTCATGTGCGGCGACAGTATGCTCTACAAAACAATCGCTTTGGGATCTATTGTCACCTCACTGCAGCAGTGACTGACTCTTTGGTGTCTGACATCTTGTTCAGGGTTTCTCGAATTTTGTTTATGCTGACGTCAAGGTGGATGCACTGTAAATATGTTTAGGTTTGAAAGTTTAGACCTAATCCACTGCACTCCACTGTGCAATGTGAACCACATTTATTCCAACAGGGAATTTTCTAAGGAAAGATTAGGAGCAGGTTCCTTCCTATAGCAAGGCATTCAGAAAAAAAGAGGCTAGTTGAGGCTCAGCCTTTGAGGGAGGGAATCCGGTCAGGCTAATACAACTGCACCCATAGACTTCCGGTACCAGTTCCACAGCAAAGCAGGAATAGGAAGTGATGCATCAATGGCTGTGGTGATACAATCCAGGGGACATGACAACAATTATTTGGTACAGTAAGGGATTTGCTGCCTCTTGGTGGAAAATGTACCTACTCTTACTGGTAAATCGGAACAGTATTTTCCAAACTGTAAACAGGGACGGTATTTAGGGTTCGTTAGAGGTCGCAACTGCGACCTCTGAGGTCTCCCTTGCAACCTTTTTTTTTTTTTTTTTGGTAATGCAAGCTTCTGGACTGTGGCCAGCACCGTGTGGCTCTTTACTTCTGGAGTGGCTGGCTTTCTTGTTCAGGCCCCTTAAAAAAATAAGAAAAATAAGAACAGGAGTGCCACAAGTCTAAAACTTTCAGCACTGACCCTAAATAAGAAACAATCGGTATACCAAATAATGTGTCTTTCTGGAATTCTATACAATAATTGCTATACTCATTAAAGGTTTATTTCAGACACACTTCAGGGGGTGAGTCACTGATTTAGTCTGTTCTTAAACGCTTCAACTCAGCCTTTCATCCTTCTGAGGTCGATAAATGAGTACCAACACAGGTTGGGTGATATTGGGTGTATATTTTTCTATAAAAAAGCGCTTCAGTGTAAGTGCTATATAATAACACATCATTATCATTTGGTCATGGACGTCTGCTTGCATTCACAGTAATTTGATAATATGGGTCTATACACACTGATCTTAATAATACATATGGCGATCCATTCTTGTATGAAATGGACATCACAGTATAGGGATATCGTAACCATATTTTTTGTCGTGTACAATGCTATGTGATGCCACTTCCTGTTTTGTCAACGGGTGAAAGGCTGTGTTCCATCACTTCCCGCAATATCACTTCGGGGTGGGCTCATATGACATCACTTCCTGTGATGTCATCTGGGGGTCAAGGGTCGTGTGATGTCACTTCCGCTACCCCTGGCATTTTGGTGAAATGACGCCCCTGACTGTAAAGCCAATCGGATGGACAAAACCAATGAGAACAGGCAGTGTTCTACCCCAGAGGGGAACGTGTCACACGTGAATGTCTGACGTGCGTCATTTTGAAGGAGTCACAGAAGACTTGGCCATTGCTCATTGGCTTTGTTATAAATGCCCATCTATTTTTCTGTTCCAATAAAGCACCAAAAGGTCAATATCAAAATTAGACCGGTCCTATCAGATGGTATCAATGGAGGGGTGTTATGCCCTTTGGGAAACTGTTAATAAGCCGCACCGCTTGACGTCATTGCCTTTCCAGGATATATTTAATTGTAAAAACCAACACCGGGTGGCTCCTATACATCGAACAGCAGGCGAAAGGCGTGCGCATCCCCTCCCTTGGATTTCAATATCCTCCTATTGACAGAAGATAGGGAAGCTATGCTAACATTGCAGATAAGGCAATTATTTTGGCGATTTTATTACGGGTATTGAGAAAGCATTTCCTATCAGCGAATGGTTAGCAGATGGAAAGTTACAAGGTGCACTTCCTTATTTGAACACCACTGGCCCCAGTGACACACGTAATATTGATACAATACTAGCCTGCAATTAACATGATGTGTGCCTGAATTAGGCACGACTAATGATTTCTGCAAAGCTTGGTCTGCTGATGTTGGGCGTCGCTGTCTGCCGGTTGTTTCCAGTGAATGCAGTTCCTCTAAAGTCATACCGTGTACCATATCACCGTCTTCAATTTGCTACACTACTACTGTGCCCACATCCATGGGATACAAATGTAATATCAGGATGGTGAAATATCTATCCTGGAGTGATGCAAGCTGATGAATCTGCTTGTAAGACAGCCTTCAGACAGGGAAGTAGTAAGGCCAATCTACAAAGCTCTACATTTAAAATGTTCATTAAACTAATGGAGAATTGTACATTTATTAATGGGAGACCATGGCCTCCCACCATGCATGCCTGTAGTGACCATGTAGTACAAATAACTTGATCCACGCAGTGGTCGAAGTGTACAAAAAGAAGTAGTGGAACTATGGTCCCTGCTGGCCTGCCCCTGCTCCCCACAAACCCCATTGCCACAACCACTCCCACGCACAATACACCCCCCCAAACACTTGCACCTGCTGTTTAAGCGAACGTTCAGTGCAGTGCACTAAAAGTGAAGGTTTTGACTTCTTCCTACACTTTTATTTTGAAAAAAACCCATCCCGGAACGGTTTCTTTTTTGAAAAAAATTTAGGAGCAGTACAAGGCAATTAAAAAAAGTATAGGAGCACCGCTCCCACTCACTTCGACCACTGGATCCACGTCATTATATTGCCATTAGGTTACAGGTTCAAGGTTGCCGACATCAGCATCAGTACATTGGGAACAGAGACGCACAAGGGACACATACCATCCAGCTCTGAGGCACCAATTGACAGATATGGAACATTCTCCCAGGCAACACTCAACATTCCACTTAACTACAAGCAGTCCTATCATGCAAATTGGTTGAACTCTGTGGTGAGTTGGCAGAACTCCCCACACTCCTATATGAGGGAGTGAGACACAGGGGGTGCTACCAGATGTGGGCTGAGAGGTTGACTGGAGAGGACCTCACTTAGAGATAGAGTGCTCGATTCACTTGCTGAGCCTGTGTCGCTCTATTTGACCTCTGCAGCAGACACAACTGTGGAGACAAGAACAAGTTACTTACCAACTGGTAACCTTCTTTCGACTGGATGTTCCGCCAACGTTTTCCACATCTTCGACATGTAATGTCCACAGCTGTGCTGCTTTGGAAAATTTTCAGCAGAGAGCGTCCTGCATCAATAGCGTCGGGTCTATGTCCCTCGAAGGCCTCCATCGAGGGTGATGTCATTGGATGTTATAAGTAGCACGCACGGCGCCCATAGCCCCAGTTCATGTCTTTTCCCTCCACAACGTATGACATCACCGCACACAGTGCCTTCTGTACTGCACATAGCCTTGTTGGAACGCAGGCTGCAATCGCATAGGAAATTCTTCAGAGGGGCAGGCTGGGAGGGCAATGAGGAATATGTTGGAGGAACATCCAGTTGAAAGAACGTTACCAGTTGGTAAGTAACTTGTTCTTCAAATGGATTGTGTCCTCCAATGTATTCCACATCTTTGATAGACTCCCAAAGCGGTATCAGTGATTGAAGAAGGGAGAAGAATATAGAGATACCCAATTAGATGGCAGAATAAAGCACTGTTTTACCAAAGGCCATATCTTGACCATGGAAAGTATTCAGGGAGTAATGCTTGACAAAGGTGTGGATGGAAGACCACGTCGCAGCCTCACAAATGTTCCTAACAGGATCTCCCCATTGCAGGTGGAGTGTGCACGCAAACCCTCAGGAGGGTCCTTGCCAGCCAATCTAACATTCAGCAATGGTGAGGATAATCCACCTGGACAAGGTCTGTTTGGTAACAGCCTGGCCCAGTCGGTGTCTAGTGTACCCAACAAAAAGTTGGTCGTCCACTCTGACCCTGGACATCCTACAAATATAAAAGCTCAAAGCTCTCCTAGGGTCCAATCTATGGAGTCTCTCCTCTTCCTTACCAAGGTGAGGAGGAGGATAGAAAGCAGGAAGCACCACCTTCTGGCTCAAATGAAAATCAGACACTACCTTAGGTAGGAAGGATGGACTTACCCTCAGTACAACCCTATCCTTGTGGAACAAAGTAAAGGGTGGCTTAGATGACAGTGCCTGCAACTCGCTCAATGCGAGCAGATGTAACTGCAGTCAATAAAACCGTCTTGAAGGTCACCAGTCTCAAAGGACAGGAGTGCACCCATCAAGAATTTCAAGACTAAATTCAGATCCCAAACCGGCACCTGAAAAGGGGACGGCGGGGACACATTTGTGAGCCCTTTTAGAAACTGGGCAATCAACGGAATTCTAAAATAAGAACATTCTTCAACCGAGCACTTGAAAATAGACAGCACCGCCAGGTAATCCTTAATGGTACCCACTTGAAGACCCTTGTGGACCAAAGAAAGTAAGAAAGAAAGAAAGAACCATCGGAATGGAGCACTGAAAAGGATCGACATTGTGTTCCCTGCACCAGTCGCAAAATGTACACAAACGGCAACGGTACAGGGATTTGGTTGCTGGATGCCTGGCCAAAAGCAACACCTCCATCACATCATCCGGGAGGTCCCAATCCTTATATTCCAACCTTTCAGAAACCAAGTGTGATGGTTGAGAGTCTTGACCTCTGGATGGAGAACCCGACCCCCCTTGCACGAGAGCAGATCCTCTCTCTGGGTAAGACGGCATGGAGGACAGATGGACATTTCTATAAAGGTCTGGGTACCACGGTCTCCTGGCCCAATCCGGAGTAATTAGGATCATGTGGGACCCGAACCTCCGCAACCTCCTTAGAACCTGAGGAATGACCTGAGGAATGACAGGACCCGGAGAAAACACACACAGAAGTGGGAATGACCAATCCACGACGAAAGCATCCCCTAAGGCTCCTCTCGGAGGAAATTCCCTTGAGCAATATGTCTCCCACTTCCAGTTGGCACGGGCCGTGAACTGATCCACTTGAGGGGTTCCCCAAAGGTCGAAGATCTCCTGAGCCAACTCCCACTCATGAGAGACCGCGCTCTGCCTGCTCAGAGCGTCCACCACCGCATTCTCCTCTCTGGCCAGATAAACCGCTGAGAGTGAGATTCCTTGCTGTATTGTCCAGAATCAGAGCTGCATCGCCTCCCTGCACAGCGGGAGTGACCCAAAACCCCACTTTTTGTTGAGGTAATGCATGGCCACTGTGTTGTCCGTCATGATCAGGACACTTTTCCCGCACACAAATGGCAGCAAAGTCTTCAGGGCTAGCCTGATGGCCTTCAGCTCCAAAAGATTTATTTGGGGTTTGGACTCCGACAGAGACCAACAAACCGCAGGTGGCCAGCTTGTTAGCGTGAGCACCCCATCCTGTGAGGGAAGCATCCATCACTACCGTCAGCTCCGGCCATGATTGCCAAAAAGGTTCTCCCTTCATCGGATTCGATTCGCGGGGCAACCACAGAAGATCCTGTGAGACCGTGTGCGGAATCTGAAGGAGATCCGACATTTTGCCTGAGAATTGCGACCACTGCGTCCTGGGAGCCCATTGAAGGGATCTCATCCTCAGTCTGGCCTCTGGCACCAGAGAAATGCAGGATGCCATGAGGCCGAGTAACCTTAAGAATTCGAAAGCCGGGAGACTGGGCATGTTGAAATTTGTTGACCATTTGGACAATGTGATAAGGCCTCACCTTCGTTGGCGAGCACTTCCCCAAGGATGTGTCCAACACAGCCCCGATGTACTGGAGCTGTTGGGAAGGTGTCATATGCGACTTCTTGAAATTGAGGGAGAAGCCCAGCTTGTGAAGGGAGTGGCAGGTGAGGCTGAGCTGATTCAAGGCCTGTTTGGGAGAACGCGCTTGGATCAGCCAGTCGTCCAAGTAGGGGTAGACGTGAACCCCCCCTCTCCTGAGATATGCTGCCACCACCACCATGAGCTTGGTGAAGACCCTCGGGGTGGAGGTAAACCCGAATGACAGGACCCGAAACTGAAAGTGTGAGCTGCCAACCGCGAACCTCAGGTATTTTCTGTGCTTTGGATAGATCGGCATTTAAAAAAAAGCATCCTGTAGGTCCAATGACGCCAACCAATCCTGAAGTCGAAGGGCCTGAAGGACCTGAGAAAGAGTGATCATCTTGAACTTGTCCTTCCAGAGGAACTTGTTGAAGCGACGAAAGTCCAAGATGGGTCTCAATCCTCTGTCTTTCTTGAGAATCAAAAAATATGGGGAATACCAGCCCTTGTTCCTCTCCACCACATGCACTAGTTCTATAGCGCCTTTCTCCAGCAGGGTCAAGATTTCCTGTACAAGGAGCGGATCCGAAATCTTCAAAGAGAGTTTCCCCGGTGGATTGTCGTTAGGCCGATTTAGGAAGGGTAGGCAGTAGCTGTGGGTTATTGTCTCCAGAACCCACGCACCTGAAGTAATGGCTCACCACTCTTCAATATGCTGAGACAGTCTGCCCCCAACCGGCAAATGATGAGACCTGGCCTCATAGCTGTTTCGGAGCGGCTGTGGCAGCACCTGAAGGCAAAGAGGCAGCTGCTTGAGCGGCTTTGGCACCTCTTCCCCATGCACCACAAGGACCTTTAGGATGGCCCTTTGACTGGCCGCTCCTTTCGCTCTACCAAAAGAGGATTAGGAACGAAAGGAACCCCTCCACTGCTGTCCCCTAGGACGAAAAGGCGGAGGTTGACGCACAGCTGCACCCAAAGATTTAGCAGCTGCTTTGGAGGTCTGCAACCTCTCAAGGCTCTCGTCAGCCTTGCTGCCAAATAAATTAGAACCATCAAAGGGCATGTTGAGAAGACGGGCCTGCACATTCGGTGAAAACCCAGACTTCTGCAACCACGCACACCTGCGTATCACGGTGCTCGCAGCCATGGACCGGCTGACACTATCAGCCGTGTCCAACCCAGACTGAAGGGATTCACACATGGCATCCTCGCCATCCTGCACAATAGCAAGAAGCCCATCCCTTTCCTCCCCTTTGGGAATATGCTCAGCTGCCAGAGAGAGACAATTCCACAGAGTGTGAGAAAATCTGGCTATGGGACAGGTGGAGTTGGCCGATTTAAGTGCCATACTCCCAGCCAAAAATCAGTTGCGTGCCCATCCATCGAATCACTTGTTTTCTCTATCTGGAGGGACGGTAGGGTACGCCGCCTGCCTCGAGGTGGCTGTGGCCGCCTGAACCACCAAACTCTCAGGAGTGGGCGGGTGTTGATAGGTAGCTAGGGTCGCTACTGGATGGGCGGTATTTCTTAGTCAACAATTTGTTGACCGCCGGAAGAGACTCTGGGGTGTTCCAAGCAGCAGCCACCCTTTTCTGTAACGCCATATGAAAAGGCAACCCTGGGTATGTGGACGGACCCTGATCTAAAATGTCAGTCAAGTCATCCTGATCGAATTCAAATGGAGGGCCGGACCACCCCAGGTACTCCGTAACTCTTGACATCAACCTCCTATAGGAGGCTCGAGCATGAGCCCTAGGCTCTGGCCTATCAAACCCCATTTCAGGAGATATGTCCAGGCCACTGGCATCATGTAAAGATTGACGCAGATCCTCCATCTGACTGTCCTCAGAAAATACCATGTCAGGAGGTTCAGGAGTGTCACCAGGAGCATCAAAAGGCTCCAACTCCACATCAGACCTCTCCTCATCCGCATATGTTCTGTAGAGAATGGAAGAACTCCTTCCTAGGTACAGGAGCAGACCTGGAGTCAAGAACAGGCCTCACAGTCTTAGACAGAGCCTTTCTCGGAGGATCCACAGCTCTAGGGGCCTTCACCGGAAAATTCAGGCCTAAAGGCCCTGATGGTGTCCAGGGTCCTGAAGGCTTCAGCGTTGACAAGGGCACTGAGGGCTGTGGGGCCTGACCGAGGGCAAGGCCCCCACAGTGGCACTCGATGGACACAGCGCTGAATGTGTAGACGCTCCTCGACACCTTCCCAGACTTCGACGGTTTCGTCAGGGACAAAGACTGCAACCTGGATCTGCCACGT
Organism: Ambystoma mexicanum; assembly: GCF_040938575.1. Classification (NCBI taxonomy): domain Eukaryota; kingdom Metazoa; phylum Chordata; class Amphibia; order Caudata; family Ambystomatidae; genus Ambystoma; species Ambystoma mexicanum. Next base: position 838,005,608 of record NC_090934.1, on the reverse strand, counting down.
CTTTGGCAATCTACCGGAGCCTTGTACAAAGGCTACCTCAATGGTTCCCGATGCTTATCGCGCCAACTGCCCGGGCCCGAGACCATTCCTTGCCGGCTTCAACCGAAGGCGCGGACCGAACAGTGCCCTGAGATTGAAAAATCTCCAGCATTTTCTCCCTGAATGCCTCCCACTCCTCCGGAGAAGAGGATTTAGTGGGGCAAGCCACTTGCCTCGTGGAGCCATCATCCGACAAAGACGGGGAAGGCGACTGGTGACCCTCGACGAGGAGGACGAGTGGCGAGAACCACTCCAGGACAGAGATCCCCTGGACTCGCTCTGACGGGGAGAGTCACCCCTCGAGTCATCGGTGGGAAGACCAGTAGCTTTTTTGGATTTACGGGGTTTGGATAACTGACCTACCTGCAACTTCCCCTTATGCTCTCGCAAGGTCTTAGCAGTCAACGACTGACACTTTGAGCAGTCGTCTGCGTTGTGGCTCTCGCCCAGACACCACAAGCAGATACGGTGCGGGTCTGTGATGGGCACCTTGGACTTACAGTCCCGGCACTTTTGAAGCCAGACCACGGGGCCTGCGGGGTAGAAGATTAAGACATTATCGAAGTAGATAACACGAGGGGTGCAGAGTTTTCAAAGCAAACACGTTTGCGGAATAAACAGAACTGAGGCTACGGGCGCCGTGCATGCTTCTTATAACATCCGATGATGTCCCCCTCGACGGAGGCCGTCGAGGGACATCGACCCAACACCATCGACACAGGACGCCCTATGCCGAAAATTTTCCGAAGAAGCACATGTCAAAGATGTGGAATACGCTGGAGGACACAATCCATTTGAAGGTGAGATTACTTTCAGAATGGGGCATAGGATCATGTACATTCACCATAGGTTGCAAAACGAGACAGTAATTTTCTTTCCATGGTAACCCAGCCTGTCAATCTACCGACTTCAGTTCCCAGATCACCTCATGCGAGAAAAAAGTGGAAAATGAATATAAGCAATAAACCAAAAGAGAAAAGTTCCCAACATTGGGAACTCCCGTCCCCTGCACACTATCTGGGGCCAATGAAGCCAAATAATACTGAAAAGATTTAATGGAGGTATGAGTAATTGCATTAGTTGTGATAGTATCTGATAGTCATCCAATTCGTATATTTAGTAAAACAGCAGGACACAACCTTTGTTTGAAAATTAAATGTGCTTTCTTTGACAATGAATTGGATATCAATTGAGTTTGTGAATACACTAATTGGATGACTATTGCAGTTTAAGGAAGGAGTACTGGATAGTCAACAAATTCATCAGAGTTGAAACTAAACACATGTACATTATAAAAATGACTGGGTAATGCCAGGCAAAAAATATAAAACATCCATATAATTTAAAAAAAAATCTATCATTAAGTCCATCATTTTAAAAAAGTATTTTTCTCACTTCAGGGGTACACCGTGGCTACTCTCTTAAATGTACAACTACATGTTCCAAGTGCAAGCTCTAGCTCTGGGAAACAATAATTCATCCTTTTTCTGACATTTCCTAATGTGATTATGAAGGATACAAAACATGGACTATACGTAATGCACATTGTAAAATATCTCCTTATGGATTCTGCAGCTGTATGTGTACTTCATGTTTTACCACATTGATTTTATTTTATTGACTTATATTGCGCAAATTTTCTCTTGGGGAAGATTGTTACAAAAAGTTAGCAATATCAAGCTTTGCTGAACAGTCCACTTTTCACTTGGTTTCTAGGGTCTGAAGGGGTCAGGTTTAGGACCTTTGTGGAACGGGCTGTATGTGCCACAAACACGGTTTACTGCAAGGAAACCTAGAGGGATCAAATGAAGGACAAAATGTGCAGTCGAGAAACCCAACTATGGCAGAATGCTCCTTCATCAGGATATGCTCAGTTTTCAGGATCAACTCAAATGTCAGGATTGCTGGGGTAAGAATGTACACAGGACACAGGAAAATCCAAGATTTCTTGTTGCCTGCAATTCTTAAGCCCTGGCCTCGACACAGCAAAATACATGTAGAGTGACAAAGAAACAGAGCATTCAAAATAAAATTGGTCTCACAATTCCTCTCACGGTCTCAGCCTGTCAGCGAAGTTCCAGTCTCCGATATTCATAGTTTCCCATCTGTGCTTTTGCGTAGCTAGAGTATGATGAGGAAACCTGGTCCCAGGCCTCTAATTCGAAGTGGAGTCAGCTCCCTGATTCAACGTTTAAGCAATAAGTCACAAGCAGGGGGGTCATTACCGCTTCAGGTAATGCCCGAGGCCCATATTTACAGGCCCAAGCGACAGATCCTTACTTTCCCTCCTTCACCCAACCTGAACCCCAGGGTCGCAATTCTCAGCAGAGTCCAGGTGGAAGCTATCACTGGCCAACCTACAATGACTAAGCCAGTTAATTCCATGTCTGATACCATTTGTGACGAAGCAGAGTGTGATCAAATATAGACCAGAAACAAATGACACTTCTAAATTAGGGGGAGCGTGCAGAGGTAAACCCAACCACTCCCCTTGGGCCCCTGCATAGGTCTTTAACCTGCCCCTTCCCTGTTCATGTACCAATGTTTTTTTGTATGTCAATCCGACATCTTGGAATATTATTTGGGACGGATGCGAGAGAGTCTTCTCTTGTGTGTACTAGGTCAAAAAACAATGGGGATGCCTGATATCACAACTGGTCCCTCAGGCTTTAAACAGTGAAACAATATATATGGAACCAGTCGTAGAGAGGGGTGACCTCTTGTCCTAATATACAATCTTTTTACAAATTTTGACTAGAAATTCAGTTAATTCAATCAATAAAATCAATTTTATTGTGTCATACACATTTTATAAAATAAACACAATCTCAAAAATAAATTCTTCCAAACAAAGTATTTTTAAACAATTTTCAAAAAGCACAATTAATTGTAAAAGAAAACCTAGACTCACCTAACACATTCTACTACCACTCATTCATACTCATTCTCCAGTCCATTCAAACTATCCATTTTTTTTCTCTAACCCTCTTTTGTTAGATGTGACAGTGCATCTGTTGTCATTTTTGGGTTCAGGTCTGTTGCCCAATCAACCCATCTGTGTAGATGTTAATCTCACAGATTCTAAATGTCTACACGTGTTTCGGTTGCATGCTCAACCTCAAATAGGGTCCTCTTCATATAGCAACCTTCTTCAGGACAAACCAACAGCAGACCTTCTATGTGCTGTCTTTTAAGGTAGGGTGAGCCCGGGTCCCTGCACTTGTAAATCGGTGCAGGTGACTCAGATATTGGCCTCAGTCCATATTGCTGTATGGGTCTGTTATTCCCCACAAAGATGGCACAACCTTCTGGAAAGTGTGTGCTATTTATATAGCCACTATGATGTGGACTATCCTCTTGTCCAGAGTCTTTGAACTACCCTGGTTCTTTCACTATGGCCCCTCAACTGATTCAGTGACCTTTTATTTTTTTCTCTTTTCTGCGTGCGTTCCAATTCTCGCAGTGGCTCTGTGTCTCTTTACTTCCGCGTGTGTAGGTACTTTTTTTCTGTTTCCGGCTATAAACATTGAAAAAGGACTCACTACTCCTATTGCAAAGGATGAATATAGAAAGAGTACTAGTTAAGAGGGATGAAATAGTCCTCTTTCTATGTTCATCCACGTGAGGAAATGTCTGAAGATAGTGATACTATGGTAGACACTTCTCTATATAACCAAATTAATAAGCATTACTTTATGTGCACTTAACATATATATATTTTTAATAGACCATACAAACATTGAAAATAGTACACCATAAGATACATCGGAAAAGACTCTAGCGCATCGAAGAAAAAATGGACATGCTCATGGCAAATTTCAACTCTTTGAAACATTTTGTGGAGGACCACATAAAAGAAAAAATTAAATACCATTGTCCCACATGTACCTGTCCCCCCCTCTCCATATCGCAGTCAACTATCCCCAAACCCTCCCCACCAAGAAAAACATTTTGATGAGACGTCCATCCCTTCATCTCCTCCTATCCATCCTCTTGAAACCCCCAATTCCCCTGTGTTTGTGTCAGTTTCTGGTTCCCCCTCTTGTTCATAAATTGTACATCTATATATAATAAAAAATATATATTATGGGGGTTTTAATTCAGTCCTTTGTGTCTTATTTTTTTTAAAAAGGCAGTTGCGGTGTCCGGGATGTCCGTAATTAAACAAAATGGGGGTGTCCTAAGGACACTATACCTGTTCGTACTGTTCGTAGGCAAGGTGAAACTGTTCAAAGAACACACACGGTGTCCGGGGATGTTCGTAATTAAACAAAATGGGGGTGTCCTAAGGACACTATGCCTGTCCTTAATGTCTGCAGCTATGTTGAAACTGTTCTAAGAACACATTCAGTGTCCTGAATATCCACAATTAACCAAAATGGAGGTGTCCTGAGGACACTATACCTGTCCGAACTGTACGCAAGCAAAATGGAACTGTTCTTACAACACGCGCGGTGTCCGGTTTGTCCGCAATTAACCAAAATGAAGGTGTCCTAAGGACACTATTCCTGTCCGTACTGCCTGTAGAACATCTACACACATGCGCACCACACCCATAAGTCCTACGAACGTCGCTCCTGTCCGTAACTGTTCGTCTTACTTGTGTCACACTTTTAATTAGTTTCAGGACCCGAACAATGTCTGTAGAACACCCACGTGCATGCGCACAACCGTTCCTGTACATTTGGTGTCCTGTGGACTGCCGTTCCCTTTGCGGACGTGTTTGCGACATCATCATGTAACCGCACCCATGCTGAGCGTGTTTCCTGAATTGCGAACACTGTCCGGGTCCCCGAATATTTTTAAAGTACCTTTTTAGGCAATCCACAGTATTTTATAGTAAAAATTCACCATAGCAAATATCCCAGACAATGACCCTGACTTTCTACATACTTTTTGGGACCTTTTGAGCCTTTTTTAGGGTGTTCGATCTGTCCGCAGACAGCGCGGGTGTCAGTGAAGCATACACCAGCACCCCTATAAAAGGCCACACCCCAGAGCTGATCTTCATTGTGCTTCTGGCTATCTCACAGAGCATTATCTACTTTGCCTTGCAATCTTCCAGATTTTGCTGCCTTTGCTGAAACCTGATGGCATCCATGGCTGCTGTTCTTCCACCTGGTGCTACATCTGGATCAGCACCACCCCAAACCCCTCCACCGCCACCACCTCCCCAAGGGCCTGAAGAGGGTAACGGGCATGAGAATTTCGAGGAGGTTGAAGAGGATGAGGTAGTGGAAGTCCCTACTACCAGCACTCGCTGTGAGTCTTGGGTGTGGCGGTTATTTACCTTTCATGGTGATGTACCCAAAGCACGTACAAACAAGGTCACCTGCAACCAGTGCAAAATGGTGCCGAGTTGCGGGAGGCCTGGTTCGTACAGCTTTGGTACGACATCTATGAAGCAACACCTAAGGTCGTTCCACGGTGGGGCCATTCAAAAGGTTGTACTTTGTGATCAACGTAGTAGGTAGAGTTCCTCTACTACATCCTCCGTTTCCGCTCCTCTCACCACAAAAGACACTCTTGTGGGAGAGCACATCCCTCCAGCTGCCTCACAGGCCATTCACGATGCTGATGACCCTTACCTTTCGAGGGTCACAGTTTTGTGTATGTACTGCGATGCAGTAGTCTGCAGGGGGGAGAGACTTCGAAGTGCTTTTGAGACTGCGGTATCGGAGCACGAGAAGACCTGCCCACTACCTAAGCAAGGCCGACCCTACATCTTCCTCTCTCCACCTGCCCTTTCTTATCCCTGTGGTTGGTGTCCCCCCTTACCATCCTTTCCCCACCTCTACTAGTGTGTCGTGTGTAAAAAAAACAAATAAAATATAAAACAACAAAAATCCCCCAAAAAAGGCTCTTTTCAGAGTTGCCATTCACAGTCTAAAAATAGAAGTGACAAATAAATGGAGCAGGGCCCTGTGCATTTTTTAGAAGTCCGCGGACTGTCTGCGGACTTTTAGAATTTTGGGGTGCTGCCCTATCAAAACCATTGCACTTTTCTCTGGGAGGAAGTGGTGGCTCTGAAAAGAGCCTTTTAGTGGTGTTTTTTGTGTTTGAAAAACTTGAAATAGTCAACACCTACTGCAAAATGGATGGCTGTTATTCCAAAAAAGGTTGCAATGCATGTTGTAGATTTCTCAGACAAATCTGATTACCAGCATAAGTAAGATGGAAAATGTATGTGCTACGAAACATAATATTTTCATTGTAAAAAGAGGACATGCCAACATCTCTTAGAAAGGCACAAACAGCCTTATTGACATTGCTCCTCGCTTTCTCCATTTGTGGACCAAATGAAGAAGAACGGAGCCACATTTGTCTCTGCGCAATACGAGAAAAAATGACTTGGCAATTTGGAAACATGTCCATGACCTTCCCACGTCCTTCATTCATTGCAAATTGCAAAGAAATTCCAGACACATGTCCTAAACGGTTCCCTCCACAATGAATTATTATTATGTCTGGATGATGCTCTGTCTCCAAAGTAGCCCAGAGAGGTACTAAGTCGATGCCACTTCGTTCCTCGCAATCCGTTCGAAGTGCACTTTGACATTTGGGAATCCAAGATCTACAGCTACTCCACATTTGTCATGACCGTCGCCCAAAATCCCCTCTGGCAAACCCATTGGCTGGGTGGAGTCAGGACTCGGGCCTCTCGAGCCTGGCATCCTCTTTCAAAACCCTCTTGGGGCCAGTCCTGGCGCCTATGGCGCAAGACTCATACACCATGAAAAACAATGTGCTTGGGAACTACTTTATTGTGTTTTCAGCCAACATGGAGGCATCCACATAGCTTGGTTCCTCAGAACTAAGCTATGCGGTCTAGTGTTTTGGGTGTGGCAGCCTAGGGACTACTTTACCTGGACTATTTTATTGGGGCTATTTAAACCACACCCGAGCAAGACAACACACTTCGCGTTACTTTGCAGCTTGCAAAGTGACGCTCACCGTGTCCAGCTATACTCCCGAACCTCGGAGAAGCAGAAACTGCATGGAGACAAAAGGAACATCATTAGCAGCAGCATCTTACCTGCAGTCTTCATCTTTAGTTACTCGCAGCTCCTGAGAAAAGCTTTGCTTGGATCCACATGCCTCCCAGACTGCATGACCTGAAAAAGGAAGATATAGGCAACATTAAGAAAGCAGAAGAGACATTGCAAATTACGAACTGCTCAAAAGGCTTACCTGGCCGGTCGCCTCTCGGCTGGCACCACTCCGGAAAATTCCACATGCGCTGAACAACACCGCAACCTGCAAGGAAAGAAGACAAAACAGGTTAGCAAAGGCAAGCCATCGCAGCGCTGCGCATAGCGCTTACTTACCGCATCATAGCGCTCTTAAAGCGCCATCATTTACCAGCGGGGCTCAACCAAGCCAGTTCGCCGCGCTGAAGCTCTGCATACCTAAGGGAGAAAAAGAGACATTATTAAACAAGAGAGGCATGCAGGATAGCAACAATACTAAAGAACAGGAATAAGACCTACCGGGACGATATCATACGGGCCCGGCGTCAGTGAAGTAACTGGACCGCACATGCCCAAGAAAGACAGCGTGCCCCTGCAAGAATGCAGGACGGAGAGCACGCCTAACTCTACCACAAGGTGAGGAGAGGGCCCCTGAGGGGCTGAAATCATACGGGGGTGGAGGGAGGATACTTACACTGGTCGGCCAGTCCTGAACACAGTCCTCCTGTATTTTCAGGCAGAACCTTCCCCGCAGACCACATCTGGGCAAAACTGAGAAGCATACCAGCAAGTAACCCGGCTAGGTGGCGACCCTGTGGATACCAGGTGAGTGTAACACATTGTTCTGCATGCACCTTCAACCAATGTATCCATGAGTCTCCCAAAATCCAGATAATCTGTTTTCTGAAACACACAGCCATAGCTATCTGTTCTTCTCTCATGAAAAAGACTTTCTGACAAACTCTCTCCTTACACAACACACCCAGTAAACTTTACTGACCAATCCCTTGCTCTGCTCATTCTCATTTGCATGCCTCTCCACCCCAAAATCTCTGTATGTAATACGCGATGTCCGCGGACTACCACCATGTCCGCGGACATATCGTAACATGGACAGCCCTTCTACCATTTCCACTTCACTCTCTGTACCATTTCCTGATTGGATACAGCTAAGCAGTCACACAACCATCCACCAATCACATCCAAGACCTCTACATCTAACTCCATCATCATAGTTCAGCACTTTAAATGTACTGTTAATCACTCTGAGTACAAGTGTCATATCATTGGAAAGAACCTACTACAAGAACAACTGTACAAGTCTCCAAGATTTCTACTTGCAGCTGCATGCATATCCACATGCATGAATACAAACTACAGGTATGCATATTTTCTGCACAGTACATGTACAACTGTTATGAATGCATATAAACAGAGTAACTGCCATTTAACCTGTATAACCTATAAAAATTAACTTACTGTCATTATTCCCATCTGCTACAATCAACTGTCACTTCCAAACCTCTCTGCTACCTATTTTTATTTTACACACACAGCTATCTAAAAAACTATAATATTAAAAGATGGGAGAAATAACAGGATCATTGTAGAAAAACACTTAGTAGTGTATTATAAAATTACACACAGCCAGGATAAGGTCATGCATCTTTATGCACTCACACAGATAGACACTATCATTGAAAAGCTCCCAGCTGAAATAAAACCACTGCCTGCAAATCACATCCTTCTGCTTTATTACATACACCTTGACAAATGCATACATTCCAATGCTTTTCTATGCAGTTTCCGCCATTTACCTTATACAAATTGTAAAATAAGTATATCATTATTTCTTCTATCTCCTAACATGTAATAACACAGCCTTAAGAAACCAAGTGAGTTTCATACACTTACTATTATACTCATTTGCAAAGCATGTTGAACTAACATATTTAAAGTAAAATATAAAGGCTGCACTTACTCAAAGGAAATTGCATGCACACACTATGTTCAGATATCAAACAAGAATACTACTACAAAAACATAAAAATCAATGTCTAAATTAACATCAGTGCTATAAACACACAAAATTACTGACTTCTTTCTTTTACAATTGCAGTGAAGACCACTCTCCTGAAAAGCAGCAGCATCTGAACTACAAACAACATCTCATAAACCTGCTCATTCCACAAAAAAAGAGTAAGTACAATACTACCTTAATATTCTTACTGTTACTCAAACACACTGTGTGGTTCATTCATATAATTTGTGCACAAAAAAAGCAGAGATTTCTGAACCATTCTGCGCACAAATCCCCATTTATTAAACAGGGATTAGCAGACAGAATGGCACACAAATACCAGTTTTTTGGAACAGAACTAACATAACTCAACCCCTAGAATGTTAGTATTACAAAACAAAGAACTGTTTTAATTTTATACCATTACATTTACTATTAGTTCTTCTCCTCACCACTAGCTCACTTTCTACTGTCATCTGAACCACAGTATAGTAACACACCAATAGAAGAATAGCCTTCACAACTAACGGTAGTTGCCCATTGCACAATCACACACCATCACATATATCTTTACCATCATACTCAAACACTCATGCACACAGCACACATACATTGCAGAACAGCCCAACCCATACCTTCTTTATTTTTTTCAATAGACCTCAAAGAATGCCTACCAAAAAGCAAGTCCGTAGAAAGCAACGCAGAAATAGAGCAAACGAAAATAGAAGTGTCCAAAATAAGCATCCATCTCTAGCAGAGTTTGTACAAAAAGTTCAAACAAAACAGCTAATACGGTCATTTAGTGAACCAAAACAAGCTTCCAGTAAAGAAACTTTGCCTCCTCTATCAAAATGTAAAACAAAACAGAAAACGATTAACACGAAATCAGCTACCACTACTGGTAAAACGGCTCCTATAAATCTTGATATAGTGGCAAGTAACCATACCAAAAAAAGTATTTTAGCAAAAATGTTCCGCCACAGAGTCCTTCAGAATCTTATAAAAACAGGAGACAAATCATGCACAACCCTTAAAACCTACCATAAAAAAATAATCTCAGAAGCTTTGATAGACAGTGCAATCCTTCTCAAAAGAAAATTATTTATTTTAGTGTTAAACAGAATGAAACCACTAAAAAAACTAATTAGTAAATTACAAAAAAGACTTCTCAATAAACGGAATGTCAACAAAAATAACTTCTTAAATATCTGTGGAGGTGAATGGATTCACACCACAAGCACAGAACCATATTTTAATGAAGAAGCATAAAAAACAAAAGCAAACAAACATAATTGCCATACATAGCAGTGGACGAGGTCATGAAAAACGTAATAATACCATAATGGAACAAGAAATACTGCTTACAAAAATATCCCCAGAAAATTCAGAATTATCTCTCCATTCGACTGAACCAGAACGTCCAGTATACAAATGGCCATGCACGTCAATGTGTAACATTCCCAAAAAATCTTTCAAATCTTTACTTCAGTTCCTCAATCAGTACGTGAAAGACAAAGACAAAATCAAAATGAAACTGCTGTAAAATATGGATACCTGTCCAGTGCGCAGATACACAGGACTACAAGGACATTCATTAGCCTGCATTTCAGGACCTATTTTCAAAAGCACCTTCCATCATATCAAAATGATATCAACACATCATCCAACTATAAGAAAACTAGTCTATAAACTTTACTATGCTAAAAGTCCTGCTTTAGCACTAGCCAATTTAAATAACAATCTTCTACATGGTACAGGCAAAGACCTGCTTGAAGAAATCGACCATATCCAGAAAAAATATTTTGGAAGTGAAAGCCACTTACAAAATGCAATAGCTTTACAACAGACTAGCAACAAGTCTACACATGGCAACCTTCTACTACACACATACAAAAAGGAAATACTAAAATTTAAAAGTACATCCGCTGAAGTACCAAACCATGTGTGTGTGTGTTGCCGCAGAACTTTTTATAAAAGTAACACAAAAACTGTAGACGTAGCATACAAAATAGAAGACAATGAAGATTCCAAATGGTTTGAATTAGCTCTCTACCTTATAGCAGAAAACAAATACGAAATAACTGACCCCTTAATACTTTGCAGTTACTGCACTACAAAACTTGACAACAACCAAACTCTTTCACATGCTATCGCAAATAACTTGGAATTATTCCCACTATCAAAACCCCTACAACAACTCAATTTATACGAGAGCATCATAATTCAAACAGTGCACCCATTTCAAGCAATAATACGCCTTCAACCATAAACAACAAAATTACCTCCCTCTGAATTGGTGAAAGGCATTTGTGGCAAAGTAGTTTAATTACCATTAGAGCTGAAAGAAAATGTGGACACTCTAGGAGTGCAACGTCCAATAGAGCAATCTTTAATTGTCTTAGTAAATGGTGTACCTACAAAAGACAAAAAAAATTGGCAACAGCTCGTAGAATTACATAAAGTTAGACAAGCCTTGCAATATCTAAAAGACAATAATGAATATTACAAAGAAATGAATATTGAAGAAAACATAAGGTTAACAGCTGAAATAATTCAAGAGTCACCAGAAACAGGTCAATTTGAACTTCTAGATCCTACTACAGTTTCCAATATTTTAGACCACTATACAATTCATCCATTACACTCTAATGACACCATAGATGATGCACTAGAAACGTACCAAATGCGACAAACCAAAGGATCACCAATCGGCATATGGAAAAAAGTATAGAAGCACCTGCTTTTCCTCTACTCTTTCCTACTGGCAAAGGAGGAAGGTATGATGATAGACCCACTCAGATAACAGCATCAGAATACCGCTCGTTACAAATGTATTTTGAAGATCCACATTTTGTCTAAATCTGGGAATACATATTCCACCTACTCTTTGAAAGTGAACTAACAACTCTATGTTATGGAGTTGCACACATATTGAAATCAGGAACCTACTTTCAAAATATGTCAGCAACGCAATTACTACAAAAAGTGCAAGAAAAAAATGAGGTTTTACAATCAAGCATTACAAATCTGTTAGCAAACATGCGAGGTATGAAAGAGTACTGGTTCCGACGTCACGGAGATGTAGGTTGTATGATCAGAAACCTTGGCCCACCCACTTGGTTTGTTACATTAAGTTGTGCAGAATATGCATGGGAGGATTTACATGATTTCCTACGCATATCAAACAAAAACAAAACAAACAGATATACTAACACCTGGAGAACTTTACTCTCTAGATCCTGTTCATGTTTAAAGATATTTCCATCATCATGTCCTTGCTATGCTACACTTTATTTGTAATAAAACTGTTCCTCCCCTTGGAGAAGTGCAACACGTCTTTTGGAGAAAAGAATACCAAGCCAGAGGAGCACCACATATCCACATGCTTTTATGGATTAAAGATGCTCCTAAATTTGGTCAAGACAGTGATGCCACTGTTTTACAGTTTATCGAAAAATATGTCACTTGTGAAATTCCATCGGAAGCAACAAATAGTGATCTTTATGCACAAATTGTACAATTTCAAAGACACAAATGTGGCAAATATTGTCGTCGCAAATACAAAAACAAAGGGAAATACTATACCAAATGCAGCTTTGGTTTCCCCAGACCAGTTACAGAAACAGGTGAAGTGAACAACTTCATGTCTTCAGTTAGACATAGTGTTAAAGGTAAATCACCTAAGAACACATATTACATAAAAAGAACAGAAGAAGCAAAATATATCAATGATTACAATGCAATCATTGCCCTCTTATGGAATGCAAACATAGATGTGCAGTACATTGCAGACAATTCCACTGCAGTTGCACAATATGTTACAGCCTACTTAACAAAAGTAGAAAAAAAAGAGCTTCAAGACCTCTGGAATGACCTATCATCAGACAAAACACTATCTCAGAAATTGTACAGCTTAGGCATAAAAATGCTCTCTCATACAGAATGTGGCTCCTATGAAGCTGCAGATCGTTTAACCGGTACTGCTTTGTATGGAAAATCTGAAAATATAGTATGGCTAAGTCTTGGTCCTGCTAGATCTAGAAAAAGAGTTCTCAAATCATATGAAGACATAGAAACGATAGCCGAAAATGATCCCAACAGCCAAGACATTTTGATAAACAATTTACTAGACACATACTACCCAAACAGGAGTACCACTTTGGAAACCATGTGTCTATACCACATAGCCCAAAACTTCACATACAAAAATAATATAAAACCAGATGAAAAAAAAGGTAGATATAGAGTGACAGATTGTGAAGGCAGTTTAGTGAAACTTACCGAACAAAGCTTAATTAATCATATCAAATTGTCATTAAAAACTCCTCAACATAAAGAACTATATTATATGTCCCTGCTACAAGGTTTCAAAGCAATGAAAGCACTATCACCGATGTAAACTTTACACAGTACAAAACAATGTTGCACAATGAAGAGCAACATGAAGAAGAACTCCAGACCCAACGAGATAAGGACACTCCCAACAGTAGTCAACCTTCTGTAACAGGAAGCCAAGAACAACTGGGACAGCCACTAATAGCAAATAAGGCAGAATTAGCCATGACAGAAGTAGAGAACACCATGTGTCACTATGAAGAAGATACAGAAGACTTAACTGCACTACAATCAAAACTGAACAAAGAGCAGCGTAGCATTTTCAAGAAAAAACAAAAGAAAATGCACATGGTGTACAACATGAAAATAAAGAATGTACCTGCCAAAATTACAAACCTCTACTACTATACGTCAGTGGTGAAGCTAGTTCAGGCAAAACATTCTTAATCAAAATCATCAGCAAGTTCCTTCAACAATTGACAAACAACAAACTGTCAGCTGTTGTAACTGCCCCCACAGGTTTAGCTGCCTACAACATAGGCAGTGTCACTTTACACCGATTACTACTCCTTCCAGTAGAACACCAAAACAAATAAGAATATTACACACTTTCTACAGAAGCTTCAATGGAACTACACAGAGTGTTAAAACAAATGAAAATGCTACTAATAGATGAAGTGAGCATGGTCTCCAACCTAATGTTGGCTTTGATTCACCTCAGATTGCAAGAAGTACTTAAAACAAACTACGAAGAGCTCTTTGGAGGAAAACACATTGTTTTTGGAGATCTTCTTCAATTGACACCAGTGAAAGGTGAACCGATTTTTAAAACCTTAGGACACAAACTCTGCCGTAAAACTGTTGGCAGCATAGGAAATGTCAACCTTTGGCAACATTTCCAATACAGAGAATTAACAGAAAACATGCGCCAATCTGCAGACCTCACTTACGGCAACATTTTAAAAAGTATTCGAGTTGGTGTACTATCTCAAGAAGCACAAGCAATATTAAAAACCCGGCACATCCATGCACTTTATGGCCATAACTCATGTGCTACTGATGTCATGGAACAATTAGCACACAAAAATGTCAATTGTATGTCCTTAATGCCAACTCTTGCAAGCTGTTCCAAATTCAATGAAACAATGTTGAAAAAAGAAATGCAACCAATAATTGAAATTTGCTCCACAGACAAACTGGACATACATGGTATGACACTACCCATGTGTCAACAAACCACAACAAGACTAAATACCTTAGAAAATTCTATCTCTAACACAGCTGGTTTGGAGAAAATATTAAAATTATCCTTAAACTGTAGAGTAATGCTTAAACGTAACCTTGACGTGGAGCAAGGACTAGTTAATGGAGCACTGGGTACAGTTGTTGGCTTTCAAACATACCCACGTGACAACAACATTCAGTTTGTCAATATTTTCTTTGACAAACCTTCAGAAGAAAAAACGATAGGGCGCTCAACAGCCAGATTCCTTCTCTTCAAAGACTTGTATGTACGCAGAGAAAAATGTTCTCTAACTCTAGCATTCGCAGTCACCATTTCACAAATCTCAAGGTCTTACCCTAGACAAAGCATTGATAGATATTGGGAACACAGTCTTTAAAGAAGGCATGAGCTACGTAGCACTATCGCACTTACGTGCACTTGACGGTCTTTTTCTAACCAACTTTTATTCAAGTAAAGTAAACACTGATAATCATTGCATTTTAGAATACAATAGACTACGTTCACTATACACCCCCCATCTAAAACATATCCTGTTCCACTAAAAGGAATATGTTGTAAAAGAAAACTAATTCAAAAAGAAATGCAACAGGATCTCACTGAAAATCCTCCAAAGAGAGTAAAATAAGCTAATCCTTCATCAATTACCACAACCAAAGAAGAACCTATTACTCAAAGTAACTCAGGGACCTCTTCAAAGAAGCAACACACACTCCGAAAAATTGACTTGGACACAGAACTATCTGGTCCATTCAAATTTTCAAATATATCTGATGTAAGTTGCTACGCAAATGTAGCAATGAATATTCTATTTCAATTGCCACCAATTGTTAACCACATTTACTTACACAGTACAGACCAATTGTGTTTGCAAATGTTAGTCCTTCATAGAAACGCAACAAACAATCCTGACAACACATATAGTGTTCATGGAATAAGACAAGAATTGGACTACTGTGCTAGAATAGTGAAATTCACTATAAACTCACAAGAAGATCCACAAGAATTTCTAATGTACTTACTACAAGTACTGGAAAACAAAAACATATCTATTAATGAAATCCTCCAGATGTCATACATGTGGAAACAGACATGCCCTATATGCAACAATGTGGCACAGGAACAAATCACTAATGAGCGCTTCATGTATATATCCATACCTAATTGTGAATCCGTTCCATTTCAGCAACTTGTACAAAATGGAAACCATGGTAGATTATGTACTACCTGCAATTCAGATAATCGCTCCACCTTACTAATACAAACATAGTAAATACGTAATACTAATGCTTCTACGTTACAATGCAGATGGTACCAAAAACAACTGCAAGCTGACTGGATTCACACATGGTCAAGTATCACTTGGTAAGAAAACCTCCACAACAATAGGTATAATCTACAACGCAGGAGCCACAAGCAATGCAGGTCACTACACTGCATATATAAAAAAGAAATGTGGATGGTTCGAATGTAATGCTAGTACCATTACTCTAAAGCAGAGATTACCAGCAAATCTTACAAACGCTTATTAAATCTTCTTAAAACCAAAATTTAATGACTAATCTGTACTTAAACATTAACAAAACTTCAATTAAAAAACTATAAACAGTTAGAATACGCCAACAGGTATCTAACTGCCCCAAGATTCTGCAACAACCAAACAGATAAATCAATACCACTACATTATAAGAAGAAATAAACAGTTAGAATACACCAACAGGTATCTAACTGCCCCAAGATTTTGCAACATCCAAACAGATAAATCGATACTACTAAATTATAAGAAGAAATAAACAGTTAGAATATACCAACAGGTATCTAACTGCCCCAAGATTTTGCAACAACAAAACAGATAAATCAATAGCACTGAAAAATAACAAAAAATAAACAGTTAGAATACGCCAACAGGTATCTAACTGCCGCAACAATTTGCAACATCCAAACAGATAAATCAATACCACTGAAAAATAACAAGAAATAAACAGTTAGAATACGCCAACATGTATCTGATTGCCCCAAGAATCTGCAACAACCCAACAGATAGATTAGCAACTTGAGAATATAAATAAAAAACTATAACCAGTTACAATTCAACAACAAGTATCTAACAATCTGCAACAAGCTAACAAATAGAACATTAGCAAGAAACAACAAGTAAACACTGAAAACACAGAAATAAATGTACTGTACCAAAACAAAAAAAGGTTTTTTTTAAATCCAACATGGATTTTTTTTCCCCACAGACCCAATGATTTTAGCAACAAACACAGAAACTGAGCAAATTGCCCAGTACACTGGTTTGTAATCTACTAAATATGAGGGTCGAAATGAATCAGAAATGTCTATTATTCAATGTTATAAGTGTATAAACTACCAACACTAACATGATCTTTTCTTTTATCACAGAAATTGACAAAGAATATATGTACTCCAGTTACCAAACCAAACAATAAGTATATTATAATAAATACAACTCATAAATACTGCTCCATAACACAACTATTGAAGCAACCATGTACCGTACACCACAATACAAAATATTTACTTCCATGGATATGTTATACTGCAGTGCTTGTTACCAAACTCTAAAATCTTAATGACATGACATAGCCAAAACTTCACATACAAACTATACAAATCAAACAGTACAGAAACTGTAGATTTGCAAATATTTCATAGATATTCCATTCTATTTGTGTAATCTATGCAACCACCGCAGCATATCACACGCATAGATCACACACATAGAATCAAACATTTTAACTATGCTATATGGCCATTTTTTAAAATCAAACAGTACATAAACTGTAGATTTGCAAATATTTCATAGATATTCCAATCTATGGGTGTGATATGCTGCGGTGGTTGTGGCCAGGGCCTAGAGCCTTGGGTGCATGGCCTACAGCCTACGGCCATGCACCCAAGGCTCTAGGCCAAGGCTCTAGGCCCTGGCCACAACCACCGCAGCATATCACACCCATAGAATCAAACATTTTAACTATGCCTTATGTGCATTTTTTATGTCCGTGGACACTGCGTGTGTTCTTAGAACAGTTTCAACTTGCCTGCGGACAGCACGGACAGGTATCGTGTCCTTAGGACACCCCCATTTTTGTTTAATTACGGACATCCCGGACACCGTGCGTGTTCTTAGAACAGTTCCAACTTGCCTGCGGACAACACTGACAGGTTTTCGTGTCCTTAGGACACCCCCATTTTGAATGATTACGGACATCCAGGACAGCGCAGCTGTCCGCAGGGACACAACAAACACAACGGGGGTGCCTGCCACCTAAATAAATATAACATTCGACCCATCTCTTACTCCCCCACCCTCCCCAAACACTCTTACACACCAACACACTTGCCAAAGTTGTATTTCTCCTTCATTTGTCACCACGCTGTCCGCGGATCCAAGATGGCGGGCGCATCAGAACAATCAGACGCACTTCACGGTCTTTATCATCCAATCAGTGAACACGCCGCATGTCCGCGGACATGACGCTCATCCATTAGCCAATCGGTGTCCTGTCCGTGGAGCGAACAGGGAAGTGTGTCCGCAGAGCGGACACAGATATCACTAATTTTTTTGACTTACATTTTTGTCGTTTAAAAGAAAACTACTGGATGGATTTACACCAAATTAACAAAAGAACGCTTTTGGGACCAAGCTGCCACTCCTGCCACAAATTTGGTGAAAATCCGTCCAGCGGTTTGGGCTGTAGGCGTGAGCAAAGTTTTTCCCCATTATGTCTATGGGAAAAAAATACATTTTGGGACCCCCCCTATAACTTTGTCCCCCCTGGACCATACCTCACCATACTTTGCGGAGAAATTCAGAGTGAGCCATATACTTATTCTGCAAAGGTTGGTGAGGATTCGTACAGGGGGAGCGGAGTTATAAGCCGCCCAATAAGTGTTCTTCCTATGGAAACAGCAACTTAACCATAACTACACAGCCACGGTAGTGTAGTTATGGTTAAGTTTGCAAACTTTGCAAAACAAAGTATATGGCCCACTCTGAGTTTTTTTGCAAAGTTTGGTGATGTTTGGTCGAGGAGGGGAAAAGTTATGGGGGCGGTCCCAAAACATCTTTTTTTCCCCATAGAGTGAATGGGGGAAAAACTTTGCGCACGCCTACAGCCCAAACCGTTGGACGGATTTTCACCAAATTTGCGGCAGGAGCAGGAGCTTGGTCCCAAAAGCGTGCTTTTGTAAATTTGATGCCAATCCGTCCAGTAGTTTTCTTTAAAACGACCAAAAAGTATGTCTAAAAAAATTAGTGATATCTATGTCTGCTCCGCGGTCACACTTCCCTGTTCGCTCCGCGGACAAGAAAAACGATTGGCTAATCGGCAGCGTCATGTCTGCGGACATGTGACGCGTTCACTAATTGGATGGTGAAGAGCGTGAAGTGCGTCAGATTGTTCCGATGCGCCCGCCATCTTTCATCCGTGTTTTGGTGTCTGCAGACATCGCCGCTAAAACATATAAAAAAAAAAAATATTGCACTTGTTAAACTCAGCAAACACTGTCTCGGAAGGTGAGGGTTGCTGAGGCTAGGATGGGATGTAGCAGCAGGAAGAAAAAAAGTGGTGGTTTTTTTGTCACGAAAGTCATACGGTACATTTGAAGTTGTTGCTGAACATAATGTCCGTAAAGTACAGGCGAAGTACTACTGTGTCTGTGTTACAATGTATTTAAAATAATATTGCAGTGAAACTGGCGCCCTAGAGTTTGAAATCTGAGGCAGCCACCTGCAGTGTTTGATGGAAACAGCGGGTCTGCATGTGTATGGGAGTACCAGATCTCATGAATGCGTTGAGCCATGTTGTTGCAAAGTGAGAACGTATTTGGATTCTGCATGAAGGTCACTAGCTTTGCTTTTTTGGTTGCGAGCTCAGGAGGCCCAGGCATGGGACTGAACCCATAATGGTCAATTGTTTTTTGACTTTGAGCGAAAGGGAATATTCAGTAAGAATGCAGAGAGTGGAAGTTTGCAATAAGGAACATTTGATAAGGTTATGCATACCAAACGTTTGTAAGACACATGTAATATCAGTTCATGAGGATTCTTTGGTGCAATCACATTGCTGTCTGAGTTTCACAAAGAGAATGGAGACAGTCAATATCGTGTAAGTTTGCTTTTGACGACTCCACACCGGAACAAGATTACATTTTTTATTACCTAAACATTAATTTTGCAATGTAACTGAAGTACTATTTTTTGGTGTAGTTGTCTTTTTTTTGTAGTTATGGGGAGTGCGCAATCTCGCCGTTTGTAGACTATCACTAGATTCACCCGTGTTCAACGCTAATATGTCTTTAAAATGTGATGTATGATCACATCGATTTGTGTATCAGTTTCCACGTTCTTTTTGTCGTTTTTGAAATTGTTTGATATGTGTAGTAATCGTTAGTTTAAACTGTATGCCGAATTAAGAAACCAATAGATGTATTGTAATAAAGGGTGGGTATTGACACATATTTTCTGTTATGTTTTCCAAACAGTTACATGCTGCCTTACTGCGATTGCCATGGATTCCAGATGCCAAGTGATGGATTTTTTGCCCGGCAGGTGCACATACTCGTGAATGGCTGCTTCACCGTGACTATTTTGTGGGACGATCGTGCAGGACCCACGTGTCTGTACGCTGCACTGGCACTTAGGAGTAACATAACATCTTTTATGGTGGTCTAGGCCCAAGTTCATGCCGATGCCCTGGAATTCACTGTGCGCCCGAAGCAGTTCCTTTATCGAAAACTAATACTTTGTGTATGGGAAAAGAACAACGTGTGCCTCACGATTAACATTTTCGATAACGAGCGCAGAAACAATTTTGCAATTTGCTTGTATATGGGAATAGTCCGATGTTCACGGACACTTTATTGTGAAATAAAAGTACTTTACAAATTGTAAAGTGTTACGGTCTTCTTTAAAAAAACGGTTTACTATTTCCAATTGTGATGTGCTATGTTGTACGTCAATGTGTGTTCATTTTCAGGTTCGGCATCACGGCACGTAGGTGTTTATGGGCGCATTTGGCTACGCTGGAGAGGAACGTCATCGAGAAAGGTATTGAATATCACTAGGGTTGGTTATGTGAGGGTCAGGGGCGGTCCATATGATTTAGTGACGTCAAGGCGATTTATCTTAGCCAGTTGCAGCAATGGACAAGATTAGCACAAGATGGACGTGCTCTGCTGTCAGATTTCGTATGTTTCTAAAAGAGGAAAAATTAGGTAAGGCACACAGAAAATGTTTGCGATAGATCAACGTTTGTAAAAGAAATACATAGACAAACCCTCGGGGTAACAATATCTTCTGACCGTTCCGCTTGTGAAACGTATGAAATAATGTGTGGGAAGGTGAGGGTTAATGCTGATGGTTGGAATACTTCTGACGTGATTGCGAATGAGTCCACAAAGTTTGTTGGTATTTTGTGCACACGTAATATGACAAATCGTTTGTGTATTCTTTTGACAGTTTTGAAATAAAAAAAACCTGGGTGATTTTACAGAAAATTTGCATAAGGCTGATTGGCAACGACGGAAAAGCATGATGTTGGAGATGTGGCAGTGTTTTCGTAATTGACAAGTGTCGTTATGTAGTTAAATAGAATAGTGGTACAGCTTAAGTGACAGAGGGGTAGACTGTAGCCATGGGAAGTGGGCACATTGTCGGGGTTATGGTATAAGGTCATGATCCAGACAATGTGGCTATTGGCCATTATCAGAAGGGACACAACATAGGATTAAATTTGCCATGTCCACGAGGACTGGCTTTATGGTACAGTTGTTGCACATTAGGATACATTTGCAAAGGGAAGGAAAATGTGCTGACGGCAACATGGTCACAGGGTTTCCTTTTTGCAGGTTGCAATGGAAAGCGAAGAAGGACCCTGTATGGAACACCCGCCTTCCCTTTCTATGGTGGCCATCTTGGAAAAGGATTTTCTTTCCTAAACCAGGATGCCAGAGGCGTCCCGGTTTAGGACAAAAAAATCAACTTTTTCAGTAGCACGGGTTACTGCTTTGGAAATCTAGATTGTTAATGGCATTCATCTGTCTTTTTAGGGGTTCAAGGGGGGGTAATGATCCAGAGACCTCGATATGCACTCTCGCTTCGATTGGGCTGATAACTAGGCCTGCTGGCCCTTTATCCACCATTCCAGTCCCTGGAACGGATGATGAACTCTACAATATTTCCATTAGCATAACACAAACTGCAAATGGAAATGTTGGAAAATCTTATTGCGTCTATGTACTTTACTGCGAAATATAAAGTAGATGGAGTCTATGCATTTTTTTTTTAGTTCCATTTTTTAACTGTGAAAGGTGGATCATAAAGGAACATTTATTTTGTTTATGAATGGCTTTTGTTTAGGAGGATAGCTAAGAACGAAAGTTGCGAACGGAACTGAGGAAAGAGGCACCAAACAGTAATATGGAGGGGTAGGTGGACGGGGAAAATGTTGTGCGTGTGTTATTTGTAAGCTAGGGGCAGTGTTTCTCATGCTCCTTCATTACAGCAGTGGTGCTGTCTCTTGGGGAGGAGGGATGGCCTTAGGTGAAGTAATTTTAAGATAAAAAGCAGTTTTGCTAAAAGTATGTACTATGTGCTAGATTGTTAATGGCTGCATACGAATAGGTGTTGGAGTTGTGCAAGGGAAATGTTGAAGTTGCAAGTTCCTACAGCAGTACAAAATATACTTCCACACTGTCCTCGAGGCACAGATCTTATTGTGAAGTGTGTATGGGTTTTCGCACACGTCACCATGCAGTGCGGCAGCATATGGTCATGTGGCATTCTTCGGAAGGTGTGCAATGAAGTCAAATGTTTGTTTACATTATGGTTACGTGCCACTACTAGAAAGCTATGAAATTCAGTAAGAAAAACTTTGTTAAAGGGACGTTATGGTTAAGTTGTGCTACTAAAAACCCATGAAATTCAGTAAAAAAATGTTGTTAAAGGGACGTTATGGTTACAAGTAAAACCGAAAAACCCCTGAAATTCGCCAGTTATGGTAAGCTAAGCAACCATAACTCGCGCCACCACCGTGCACTGCTAAGACTAACACCCAGAACATCAAAGATGACATCACAAATGTCATTGATGACATTTGTGATGAAATTAAAACAGGCTGGCATATCTTCCTTCCCTTGGCACTTGTTTTTAATATATGGAAGTACAATAAATATGGAAAGCATACACACGTTTTCCTTCAAACTAGGCAGCATTATACATCAAACTCCCTTCAGCCCCAACACACAGCTCCACTGGATCAGTTGTACCAGCAGAGCAGTGCCACAAATGGGAGCTCTAATATTATTATTGCTTGATTTTAAGAGGAAAGGTAAGGGCACAATGCACATTCTAATTTGTTTGAATTACTAGTTTATGAAGATAGTAAAGAGAGTAAAATGATGAAATATCAAAATATAATTTGGAGTCCTGACAGTGAATGCATTTTGGTCTATATGACTGAGAAAAATAATTGACCTTTCCCGAAATGACCTAATTTGTTTTGTTCGTTTTTTGTTCGAAAATGCAGGGCGAGACCTCCCAGTATCCCCTATTTCCCCCCACCTTATCATATTCCAATACCCCACCCACATCTATATTTGATTAAAATTGACCGAAATTCATGAAAATAAAACAAACAAAAGAATTCGGTCAATTTGGAAAAGGTCAATTGGGCCATGATTAAGTATGCCAATACCCATGAATGTAGCTTTAAGGGACACTCAACCACTTACCTAAATAAAGATATTTCAACCTATTTAGAAATTATTATTTACGTTGTAGGTATGTAAGTGCATAATGCAAGGCGGACATGGATTATGGCATTGGCTCACTTAACTGCAATGTAATGCAAATTTGGTTAATAAAACCGCCCAAAACCTATAGACAAATAATTACAATAATAGGTTCAACAGGAACACAGTACCCTCAGATTTTTACAACAAAGAGTGGTACACTCATGTAGAGGAGGTCCCAGACATGGCCTGCACCCCTGCCCCCCATTTCGAGATAGACAACCTTACCAGCAGCTGACACAAAATGAAGAGTACCTGCAGACTGTCCACGAAGAGACCCAAAGAGCCCTATTGGAAGGTAAATGGTGACGACATAAGCACCTAGACAGCAATACAGATGCGCTTAAACGACAAGCTAAAGGGATAGCATGAACACGAACAACAATCAAAAGATGATACGCAAGAACGAAATGGAAAGATGAATAATATAATGGATTTATAAGAAGAAACAGTGTTAATACATAACGAGACGTAAGGAAACATTGTGGTGAAATAAAATGGAAGTATCCAACCAGCTAACGTGTGTAAATAGGCTTGGAACACAAGAAGCTAAGAAAACGATACTACTTGCAATGCTCAGTAGGAGTATAGGGCGGCAACCACCAATTATATATCTACCTCAATGAAGCACAATATACAAGTGCAACTCCATTTTGTAAAAGCAGAATTAAGCCCATGCTGAAGGGGCCAGCAAGGCCAAGATTCATATTCCAGCCAAAGCCAGGGGAACGAGTGGAATCGAAACTCAGTATGAAGCAGCTCATGCCTGGGAATTCGAGGTCAACCTAAGGAAGGGAGGAGAGCAGCAACCTCAGATAATCGAAACTTCAGAGCATACCAGCCAGCCAGTGAAGGTCGAGATAAAGAGACCCCAGGCACGTGGTGAGGCTACAGAAGAATCGAATGCACAAATAACAGGAAAATGAAGCAGATTCATGGTTAACAGACACGTGACCAGCCAAGGGCAAAGAGGTACCAACATCTGATGTCACCCAGAACCTAGGATACCATACATTTTCCAGATAAGAGGCTACAGTTTCAAGGCCATGCTCAGCCAACTAATTGACACATAGCCCTAAAGGTACTGATTGATGGAAGGGAGGCAGGGTGAATCTTGGGGCACTCCACATCTGGGTGTCCAGTCTGCATGCTGCTAATTAAAGTGGAGCTTTATGCCTATGGATGTAACCCACCCAATCGCAATGGAGCAAGTAATCTAGAGTCCTATAGCTTGTAGAACCAATAAGACGTCGTAGTTGTAGTGACGTCTATCATGAGTGATGTAGAAGGATGGGCGTAGACGCCCACCCGATAAGAGTTATCCAATCCTCACGCTCTGTTACCATATACAGATATAGCACCTATACTTCTATACTTAAGTTACCTTTTCCAACCAATAGAATTGCATGACAAAACTGAGTGTTACACGTCGGTAATGACGAATTCTGGGTATAACTGTTACTGTTTGAATGGAGAAGGTGGGAGTTGAAGCGAGATAGGCGATCGCGACACTGTTGATTACCATTTGTTTCCCAGTTTTTTGTACTTGTCATTAAACAGACTTCCCTTTGCCAAACTATTCAGTTGTCCTTATTGAATTGTGTCGGAGTAAGTGAATCCTGCACCCCAACCTCCTCAAGGTGCCGCTATCTTGTCTTACAGGTACCTGAGGGTGAGCTCTGACCTATGGGCCCGTCAGAGGACGCTCCACCCTCCCGTACACTTGGTAGCATGAGGATGGTTACCAACCATCAACTATTGATTAATTAATACTATTAATACTAAGACACCCATAGACCAACGGCCTATGGCAATATCACAAGTCCTTCGCCATCCGGCTGAGTAGACTGAGAAGCTTCCCATGGACAATGATAGTGTAAGTCCATCAAAATCTGCAGTGGGTCTGAAGGAACCTGCCTTTCAAAGCGTAACCCTTCTCATTCCCACGGGCAGCGGATCGGACAAAAAGACCGCAAGAGGCGGAAAGGAGGGGTAGTGATCCCGAGGTTCCAGAGAGGAAAAGATGTGAGCGGTGAGTGAAACAATAAACTCATTACTTTGGCAAATGTCTTATAAGCATTAGAACAAGTAAGGGAAAGGTAACGGAGGGTGGCGGAGAAAAATAAAAATAGTTGGAAGTAGAGCAGACTGTATATATATAAGGGGTTAATGACTCGAGTATAATAGAAAAGAAAAAGTGGTTACCGGGAGGGCACCCGAGAGAAAAACGAGAAGGATACCAGGAAGGACACCTAAGATAAAAAAAATAAGAGGATTCACCTTATTCCTGTGCTTTAAAATAGCGGTCAGAAGAAACGTGAACTCAGAGCCCACATAATGGGGGACAATTAGACTACGGTGTGGATTAAAGACAGCATTAAAGGAGTTTGTTTAAACTCCATGTAGGGGTATTGATTAGATTAGAAGGCAGGTATATGTGTGTCCAGCTGATGTCTGTCTAGTCTGACAAATGTCTGTCATGCTTGTCCTGTTATATGTTAAATGTAAAGAACTGTATCATTGATTGTTTGAAATGAAGTTTGGGTTTTATGCGATGCTGTAACTAAGAGGGAATCACCAGTGAATTGATGTTCTTAAGTAAATTGATTATATAGAAATTTTGGCGGAAAGGATTGGATTGGAGCTTGCGTATTTGGTGCTCACTCATACTATTTGATGAGTTGAACTGCATAAAATATTGTTGGTAACGAAATTTAAGAATGGAGGAGATTACCCCACTTGCCCATTTATGCAAGCAGTTGCCCAAACATGCACCCAAGCTTAAAAAGTACAGCACGGAGTGGGTTAATGGTACCACCCACAAGATGTTTATGCCGTGGCCACAGAATGGGTCCCTATCCGAAGCCATCTTACAACATATGATGACTTACCTACATGCTACATACACAGGTAAAAAAACTAGAGAAACGCCTTGCTGTTCTAGAACTTTGGAAAATGTTCGAACAGACGAAGGAGGAAGAGCCACCGGCAGACTGGATATTAAATGTATGCACGGAGGAGGGTGAGATACCTACCGCACCACCAGCCCCGCCTGAGCCAGAAATCGAGGGAAGTAAGTCAGAGGGACTCTACCCGCTAAGAGAGCTCAAAGCAGCCATGGGATATAGCAACCCTGCATACGAGTCACCTGCATACGAGTCACCTACATACAGTAGTGACGAAATCAAGGGGAAGGAGCAGGAAATTAATATTACCTCCGCGGTCCTAAGGGACAAGGAGAGATGCGATGATGAAAAAAAGGACCAGGCACAGGTTAGTGCACCTCTCGATAAAGAGAGAGAGGGAAAGAAGTGCAAAGGAAGTGAAGATAGAGCTGATGAGATAGAATTCGTAAAAGACGAATGGATGGGAGGCCAGATATTATTAAAACTGGATGGAAAAGGAAGTGATGATGTGAGACCAAGAGAAAAGTCTGATGAGACGCAAAGAAGGGAGAAAGAAAAGGAGAAGGAAGTAAGGGACGAAAGGGATCAAAAGGAAAGATAGGCTGAGGCGAGAACAGCTATATCGCAAATAGCAAGAAAAACAGCTCGTTCTCAAGCAGAAGGCAGCCTATGACCAGTACAGAGAGAATCAGCAAAGTTTGGAAGAAGAGCAAAGGGTACGTGAAAAGAGGATAAAGAGACGAAAGGACGAGGAAGTTAGAAGGGTAAATGAACGTAGGAACAAAAGAAAAAAGGAAGAAGAAAGGACTAGAGAAGATGCAAGGAGGCGCAAGGAAGTCGATGATATAGAACGCAAACGTAGACAGAGGGCACAGGATCTTGAATATTTGGAGACGGAAGTTAAAAAACCTAATCCTGTTGTAGAATGGGAAGGCATCGAAGAATTCTTTCCTGCATATGACTTAGTACCAGGCACGAGTGGGGCGAATATGGACGATGACTTCGACACCAGAAGCATCGGGGAAACGATTGTTAAAATTTACGATGAAATGGGGCTGGAGCAAACATCCCTCGGGGGAAGGGAAGACGAGCGCTTGGAAAGCACTCAACTATATGACACAGAGGATGTCACCCGAAATAGTGGGAGCCGGGGACTGTCCCTGGACAGGCTAGAGATCAGTAAGAATGAAGAAGATGCAAGGAGTTGCATGAATTGGGAACAATCAGCGTCCGACTCCAGTGGGGAGACGGAGGACGAGGTACACGAAGAAGTGAGACAGCGCAAAAAGCGTCTCCCAAGGGACCAAGGAGTATGATGGTCAGACGCTGGTGAGTCCACACCTAGGGCATCGGAGTCCGCCGCGCAGCCTGGCCGACATGAGGGAACACCCCACGGTCAGAGGGGGGTGTGAGCACCTGCCTATGTAGACAGACTGAGGACATTGCCAGGTAGACGGCGATGCAGGAATGCTACCCCAGCGATAGACAGGAGAGCTATGGGGAAGGAGAAGGAAGACTGCACATTCCAATTTCCACTGCTAGAAAAGGGGGGAGCAAGACCACAATATATTCCATGGCCACACATGGATCGAGCGAACTTGAAAAACAAGCTTCCAATGCTGACATCGGGAGCCAGGAAGTGGATACATGAGTTAGAAAAAAATACAGGAGGTGTCACCTTAGCTATAGGGGATATTAAGGGCCTCCTGATCGCCATACTTGGTGAAAGGGCAGACGATGTATGGAAACGAGCTGGGTACCCTGGGGTAACCATAATTAACACTACCCATGACGGAGCGCCATTTAATAATTGTAGCGCAGCAGTGTGGAAAGCGCTACGAGTGCTATACCCAGAGACTTCCGATATGGGACTTGAAAAATGAAAGAGTCAGAGGATCCGTTGATTTATATCCAGAATTTTCAAGATGCATGGGTACTCGAAACTCATGAATCTTGGACAAAATCTATCCCTGTATTCTACCATATATTGTGCCAATGGTTGCCAGAACCGGTGCAGAAACATCTCAAGAAATTGGTAGGAGTAGAAGCTGAACCATGGGCCGAAATACAGTTGACAATTGCACATTACTGTAGATTGTTGCAAGAAAAGAATCGGAAAAAGGAGGCAACTCGTAAAGGAGAGGAAGCAAAACTGGTGCAAAAGAAACTTTCAAAGTGCGCTCTCAAAGGAGCCATATTGACAAGCCCGGCTGAACCGAGTGCACAACAAGCGACTAACCCATCGCAGAATAACCAGGGTAATGCAGGATTTTACCCGAGGGCAAGGGTATTTAGAGGAAGAGGATGGCAGAGTAATCGGGGAGGGTTTCAAAGTAATCAGGGAGTTTTCAGAATAATCAAGGTGGCTTTCAGAACGTGCAGATGGGCAGTCCAGATATGCCAAATGGACAGATGGCCTGACCACCGCCGGTGTGTTGGCTGTGTGGAATGAGGGGACATGTGGCGCGCGCGTGCAGAAGCCAAGGCATGTGGCAAAATGGCCAAGGAATGGGAACATGCATAGTGAATCTGCCTGCCATCCCGCAACAGGGCGGTGCACAGAATCACACAGTGCAACTGCAAGCGCCGGGCTTACAGCAAGGTGTGCAGCAAGGGGTTCAACCCTCGAACCTGGGGAACACGCCACAAGGGCAAACCCAACAGGCACCACTGCAAATGCCTCAGGGAACAAACTCTGGAGGGGGAGTCAACCCTGGAAATGGAGGAAACCCACAAGTATACAGTGGACCGAATTTATTCATGAAATAGGACAGCTCACTGGGAACCCTGATTTGTTCTATCCTATCAGTGACACTAGACCCTAACAGGGAATCTAGGGTAAATGTCATCATACGGGGAAAGAATATTCCTTCTTAGTTGACACGGGTGCAACACGCTTGTGCATACGAGAAGGCAAGTTTTCCTTGTCCGGCCAGGCCATAGATACTCAGAGTTTTACAGGAGCTCACAGCAGAGTTCCCTTTACGGACAACCTCCCAGTCTCTGTAGGGGATTGTGAGATGAATGTACCTTTGCTATATTTGGGTCAGACCCCAGTAAACATTTTGAGTCGAGACTTAATGACAAAGTTGAATATGACTATCTCATTTACAGAGGAGGGCATAGTATGCTCCACTCCAGGTATGCATTATTCAAATGTGTGCGAAATGATCAGAGCATACTCTGGACGCATAGCCATGAGAGCTATACCATTAGAGGCAGAAGTCTTCGCATATGGCGTGCGAGTGCTAATGGCAGGATTGCCAGGCCTCGCAGATAAAACTATGAGAACCCCTGATGAGTTCCTATTTCCCTTAATGATACATACTGCAGCAGTGCGAGGGAAAGTAGCACTGGTCGAAGGATACGATGATAAAGGCAGACAATGGTGCGCGATCATCGCCATTGAAGAAGGGTATCGAGTGACTGACGTCACTGATGACGATCTGTTCGAAGAACACCCTGACTTAGAAGAGACGAGGGTGGAAGTAAGTCTCATATTCTGGGTCAAAATTATCAAACTAGAGGTGCCACAGAGAATTATGTTGGCACTGGTACATCCAGAATACTTTGAATATGACATGGCCCAAGTGCCTGTCTCTGTGTGGACTGCAGGACCTTATGACGTAGGCCTCCTGAAGGGGGCAGGAGAAGTAAAAATCAAATTGAAACCAGGAGCAATTTTGCCAAGAGCGCGACAGTATCCCATGTCCAGAGAGGCAGATGAAGGGATCGCAAAGACAATTTCCGCAATGATGGATCAGGGCATCCTAGTGACGTCAGAATCACCCTGTAATACAGTGATTTACCGCGTCAAGAAATCAAAGGGAGGGTCCTGGCGTTTAATCCAAGATATAAGAGCATTAAACGATATTGTTGAAGCCGAGTTCCCTCTAGTCCCCAATCCATCTAGAATCCTATGCAACATACCCACTGAGGCAAGATATTTCACAGTGATAGACTTGAAAAATGCCCTTTTCTCAATACCGTTGCACCGTGACTCACAAGATCTGACATCATTTACCTTCAGACAAATGTGCCTGAAGAGCACGAGATTGCCACAGGGGTATTGTGAATCCCCGTCCATCTTTAACAGAGTCCTGCAAATGGACCTAAGCAACATTGCAGTAGACAGTGTTGTTTTGCAGTATGTGGATGACATTCTGATCTTCAGCACCACTGAAGAGCAATGCAGGCGCGACTCTGTCCAGCTACTGACTATATTGGCTGAGAAAGGATGTAAGGTTCACAAGGAAAAGTTACAACAAGAGGTGCTATACATAGGCCAGCTAATCTCACACGAGGGGAAAAAGGTCACCCCAGAAAGGGCTGAAGCTATCATGAACAAGGCTAAGCCACTCACGATAAAACAACTACAGAGCTTCCTAGACCTGTGCAATTACATCAGAGCATGGGTCTTCGATTACAGCTCTTATACCAAGCCTTTGCTCCAGGCCCTAAAGAAGGCCCAGGCGACAAAGGAAAAAATAGAATGGACTGAGACAATGGAGAAGGGGTTTTCAGAACTCAAGGGGGCGATTTGTAAGGCCGCAGTTCTTGGGATTCCCAATTCTACCTGTTCTCGCACACTGATGGCAGCGTTATGACAGCAGTGCTCACTCAGAGAACCTCGCTGGAGTATAAGCCCCTGGCGTACTACAGTCGGAGTCTGGACCCGGTTATGAGAGGCCACTTCCCATGCGAACAAAGTCTAGCTGCCGCAGCATTCGCCATAGAGAAGGCGTCATCCATTGTAATGGGATGCTCCATGACGTTATATGTCGAGCACTCATTATTCGCCATTCTAGAGAAACCAAAGGGCACACTGACATCTCAGAGAGCGTCTGCCTATGAGGTGATTATCTCAAACCCATCGATCAAAGTAGTTTGATGTAAAACTGTAAACCCAGCTACATTCATAGCTGAGCCAGTCACTGAGGGAGAACCTATACACGACTGTGCAAACTATGAGGAATTCTATGATGAAATCCCCAGGGTAAAGGAAAATGCCCTGGCAAATGGTGAGATCGTGTTCATTGATGGTTCTTCAAGAATCGACCAGGAAGACGAACAGAGATACACAGGCGTGGCTGTGGTAAAACACATAGCGAATGGAGAATTTCAAGTACTCATCAGTACATGAATACCATCTCACTATTCAGCACTAGCTGCAGAACTATTGGTGTTGATATTCGCCATTGAGAATCATGCAGACCAGGAAGTAACGGTGTACAGTGACTCCGCCTATGTGATGTCAAAAGTGCACGCAGGACTAGCATGCTGGAAAAGGAGGAGCTACCTCCGAGCAGACGGCACGTCAGTGCAACATGCAGCCTTATTGGACAGGCTGATAAAAGGCACTACAGCTCCCAGTGGGCATAGCGGTCGTGAAATGCTTCGCCCACACCAAAGGGACAGATTTCGTGTCACGTGGAAACCATGCAGCAGACACGGAAGCCAAGTGTATGGCATCCAAGAGTGAAACGATCATGGAAGTAGAAGTGGCACGCACCCATGAACGAATGATGGTAGCGTGAGCCACACCAGAAGCCTTTAGCAATATGGGGCAGACCCAACTAATGGAGCTCAAAGGGGAGGCACCTTAGGATGAGAAGAATCCATGGAAGCATCAAGGGTGTTCTTTAAACCCCTCTGACGGATTGTGGCAGCAAGACAGCACTGGTAAACCAGTAATGCCTGTAGCCCTACTAAATATAGCATTGGAGCAATTACATTACCCTTTCCACATGTCAAAAGAAAATCTCGCTGCAACGCTCGCAGAAGACTGGTTTACACCGAATTTAGCAGAGCATGTTGCGTTCTTTATGGTGAACTGCATAATATGCCAGCAATTCCCCGCTGGGCACACATTAAAAGTAGTGAGAGGAGTCATCCCCTGCCCAAATGGGCCTTTTCAGCACTTACATATCGATTATGTCGACATGATTCAAGTGTGCAACGGGTACAGGTACTTAATTGTGGTGGTGTGTCCATTCTCTAGATGGATAGAAGCAGGTCCCTGTACACACCCAGACTCAACCTGTGCTGCTAAGTTCCTGGTGAGGGAAGTGTTCCCTAGATGGAAGGTGTGCGAGGTATTGAGGTTAGATAACGGGGCTCACTTTGTTAATGCAGTATTTGAACAGATCAGCTTGTTGCTTGGTATAAAGCACAAGTTCTCGTCAGCGTATCATCCGGAGGGTAAATGTATCTGTGAGAGACTCAACGGCTTGTTAAAAGAGAGGATAGCCAAGTTGAAGCTCACTCTAAAGAAGGGATGGCTGCACTGTCTACCACTGGCATTTTATGCACTTCGGAACCAACCAGGCTCCGACCACCATCTTATGCCGCACAAGATAGTTACGGGAAGGAGAATGAGGACCGCCCCCTTACCCCAGAGATAGAGCTAGATGTGATGCCCAGCCAACCAGAGAGGTTTTGGGGACCGAACTGAATGAATACCTGAACTGCATGACATCAAGCCTTACTGTCATTACAGACCAACTGCAGAGGCGACGAAAAGGGTGCAGCACAGCACAAGACACAGCAGGAGGCACTGAGACAGACGCAGTTCAAGGTCTATCCTCGTCTTCCCTGGTGATGCAGTGCTTGTAAGAAACCACACAAGGAAAAGGTGGGACGGGCCAAGATT
Organism: Ambystoma mexicanum; assembly: GCF_040938575.1. NCBI lineage: Eukaryota > Metazoa > Chordata > Amphibia > Caudata > Ambystomatidae > Ambystoma > Ambystoma mexicanum. The sequence continues at coordinate 837,972,622 of NC_090934.1, read as the reverse complement.
CAACGGCCCTTTCATCATAGAGGACTGCACACCTTCTGCCGTCAAACTGCAGAGCAGGAGAGCATCGATTTTTCTAAATGACATTAAGCCATATGTCGGTGAGATCCCTCAAGCTGCAGCCCACCGTGAAGAAATCACAGACATCAGGGAAGAACCTCAGCACGGACAGATGAGATCCATCACGAGGAAGGAGGACACATGAGCAGCAAAGCCAAGACAAAATGAACTGTTTGAAAATTGTGGGTTTTAAACTGGACATTTCCTCTAAGAAAAAAAGGGAAAGGTGATAAAGGACAATAATATGGACACTCTGTGCATCACAGTTGCAGGGTGAAGAAGATAAATGCACATTTAGGCCCTACCGAACTCCTGAATCAAGCCACACTTAAGCATTGTTGAAAACCAAGACTCTGATAGACTATAAACAAGACTTTTTCTGAGAGCTTAACACAGTATCCTGAAACAGCAACCAAGACTTTGTTTTACAGAGCTCAATGGTATCTCCCAGCAGAAACCTCACATGGGATGTACTTACCTACTTCCAGTTAGTAGTAATATCATATCCGTCACTTGTAGGGAGAGTAACCGGTGTCACAGACTTTATTCAAGATCCTGCTTACAAGAAAGTAATCCAGCAACTGCTGACTGGCATCGAGGAAACCTTCGCCGAGTTGCCCGAACACAGTAGAAAGGACACAAATGCTTCCACCACAAGTGATCATCGATGAACTCACGTCCACGCTTTTCTTTCGCATCATAGAGGAATGGCCAGGACTTGTCAGGAGAACAATAGATACACTTACGTATATCAGAGATCCAAGAAACACTGAACACTTGAACCAACTGTGGATCAAGCTGAACTACGTGGTTGCAATCCACACAGCAGGAAAGTGCAGAGGCTGTTCCCGTCAAAAGAAAGGCCTGTGATCCTGTAAGCAGCCAAGCAGGGCAAATGTCCCTTTCACCCGAGGGCAGCCAGCTGGCACACAATGTTCTATTCCGCCTAGTCACTGACTATCCAGAAATGGTGGGAAGGCCTCCAGAGGTTGATGTCATCACCTTCCTCTGAGATCCAGCTAATATCGCACACATGGGGACACTCCTCCATGGCATAATGCTCCAGGTGGAGCCAACTTCCAAAGAGAGTACCTACGGAGATTCCAGTGAAATCGTCCACCGAGGGTCAGATCGTGGGGACAGAGACACAGTTCTTCATCTTTCCGCCGAGGGACAGATTGTGGGGACAGAGACACAGTTCTTCATCTTTCCGCCGAGGGACAGATCGTGGGGACAGAGACACAGTTCTTCATCTTTCCGTCGTGGGAGAAGAGCAGAGAAGAGAATTTCACTGTGTTGTTTATTTTTTAATTTTTATTCTTATTTTTACTTTATTTTTATTTATTTTTTTTAATTTCATTTTTACTTTGAGTGTTACCATTTTTTAATTTTTTCTGCATCTAAACAGGATCCAGCATGTCCTCAGGACTGAAGCAGATTAGGGGACTGCACTGGGAACTCACCTATTTTGAATATGCATAATGAATGTGATTCACCAAAGGTGTTAGTCTAATCTTTCTCCATAGTCTAGTAGGAGAGCTGTTTCACCGAACCAGACAATTGTCACCCCAAGAGGGGGGATGATACAACCTTTTGAAGAGCCGCAACGGAGTAAGTAAAGGGAACTGAACACTGACAATAGACTCATGGTTGAAATGGGGGCCCAGAACAGTAGCTTGGTCCTACCACAAGCAAAAGGGCGCCGCGCTTCCCTGGAAGGAAATGCTGCCAGCTTTCCTATAGATCTATTATGTGTATATGCATAGTAATTATCATTGTTTTTCTGTCATTAACAATCAGAACTGCATTTTTCATTGGTGCACGGAGCGTCCCAATTTCAGTGCACCCACCAGATACGGTACATATGAGTCCCACAAAGGCACCTAGACCCTGTATAGTTATTCCAGTCCCAAGAAAACCTGATGGTAAAGTAAACAAATTAAAATTGAATGTAGTTAGCAGTGATTCATACACACTTGAGGTAACGAATGGAGGGAAAAGCTGGAGATAGGGTCAGCACGGAATGAATGGAGATGTAGCACTGACCACTACCTGCACACACACACTGAATGCACAAACAAGGGCAAGTGTCAATGGCTACAGAACCTCGAACGATGGCAATAGAAAATAAGAGACTGCTTACCGAACAACCAGTTCCAGAAAATAGTGGAAGTGACCGAGAGGAATCAAGTGAAATACCAACTAAGGAGAATATAACAAAAGCCCTCAAGAAGACAGAGACAGCTACAAGAGAATTTGCTGAAAAAACACAAATGCTGATAGACCATTTGTTTCCATTTATAGCTAGAGTGAAGAAAATGCATGAGGAACTAAAAAAAATAGAACCACAGTGACTGTAACGACAAGCACACCAGTTCCAATACAAGGAACAAGCACCAGGCCCGCAACGTGGCCATACGTTGGACAGATGATACACAAGTGGTGGTTAAAGGAGCGCTACGAGAGAATACAAGAGGAGAGGAACAGAAACACAAAACCTCCTCCCGCCACAGCGATGCAGATAATGAAGCCTGCTCCACTGACAAGCATGCCTGAGAAACCCCCAGCATGGAAAAGCAGCACAGACACATTTAAAGATATAGTTATAGCAAATTACAGAAGGACACTAAGAATAAAGAAAAGCCCACATGAAGACAACAATGAACTGATTGACTACCTAGATAGCATAGCACATCTAGGAAACAACATTTGGTACCAGCACATGAAGGAAGTTGGAAGAAGACAATCAGAAGGAGAATGCTTTGTCTGTGCACTTCTACCATATAGTATGGGAAAATCCAAAATCTTTGTGGCAGTAGAAATTGATGTCCCTACAGCACACTGTATGTCACACATAGCAATGTGCAACACCAGAGGACAGTTTATGGGGAGAGATGCCTCATTGATATGGGCAACTGAAAAGGATTACCCTGATGAAGACGGTTCCGTCCAGGATATCAAGACAAGAAACAGAGCGCATACCAAATATCACGTGATCAGGTACGAGAAACCAGAAACCAAAGGATCAGGAACGAGATGGGAAATGAACCCGAGACTGAACGTCCAAGGAAAGACTGCAGAAGAAGCTCAAATTTGGAAGAACAGAGGCCAAATGCAGATTTGGGGAACAGTATGCAGATTTGGGGAACAGTGGTTTCCCCAAACGGATGGGAAGAAGGAGTGGTAATCTGCCGAGCATGGATGGTCCTTGGAGCCTGCCAGGAAGCGATAGAGAACTCAGAGAGGTTATGTAAACCTCTATGGCCAAAGCTGGTAAAGCTGCTGACATGGGTCGAAGACAGAGGAGTACCCTTGCAAATAGTGCCACTGGAAAAAGCAATGGCACAAGGAAGATGGGAGAGAATCAAAACTGTGGACGAATCTTTGAAGCTCCAGGAATGACTCAAGGAACCGCAGTAATCATGGACCATTACTGGGCATGTGGGTCCAAGGCATATATAAGACTACCGAAAAACTGGGGAGGCATATGCACACTAGTGAACGTCCACGTTCCTGCACTGGTGATCCCAAAAAGCGACCCGAGTATCGACAGTGTCACGAAAGCAGATGCTCATCTAAGGAAGAGGAGATCTGTGGAACTGGTATCCCGGATGAAGAGAGAGAATTACTTTTCTGCCAAATCAGAAGAAGCATTCCATGCAATCCCATACGAACACAGGTTGTTTAGCCTCACCTCAAAAGTATTCACAACACTACTCTTGCCACACATCCAAGTCGGAGTTAATGCTAAATGGTTGCAGATAACCAGATGGGAGTTATTGCAGACCATCAATACCACCATAAAAGGATTTAACGCAATCAAAGAAGAACGGAGAGCAATCCGATCGATGACCCTCCAGAACAGATATGTACTTGACATGATCACAGCAATGGATGGAGGTGTTTGCGCAAAAATTGGAGAATCATGTGCACTTTTATACCTTCACCTGATGAAGGAAATGGAACCCTAACACAAACCATAAGTATGTTAACAAACCTAAAGAACCAGATGATCAATGAAGTTGGCGAAGTGGATGACGACAGCTGGTTTGGAGCACGATTCTCATGGGTCCCGCAATGGATGGCAGATATATTCAAGTTACTGGGAGCCTTACTAGTAATGATACTGCTAGGATTCTGTGTTATCAAGATAATCATCACACAGTGTCAGAAGGCTGCTAAGAAAGCCATTGGGATGAAAATCATGGTCGATGTCGAACCAGGTTGGAAACCCAGAGATCTGACTGATGAAGAAATTAAAGACTTTGTGAAAGCTAGCAAATTTGCGCCAGAAGGAACAAAGTTTATGTACCCCAGGAAACGAAGGAAGTATGAAGGAAAATGGATCTATTGCAGCCCAAATGGACAATGCCAGCTAATGACCTGGAACAAAGACGAGCACGTAAAAACAGCTGGAAGCTTGAAAGGAGTGATAAAAATATGGACTCCAAAGATCAACACGTTCACACCATTGTGTACAAACCCTGAGGACGACGAACAGGACACAAAAGAACCAAGGAAGATGAATCTAAAAGGAGGAAGCAGAAGTCTTCTATGAACCGACCAGAGGGGGGGAGTGTAGAGGAGGTCCCAGACATGGCCTGCATCCCTACCCCCCATTTCGAGATACCAGGAACGTACTCACCAAGGTATGTGACGTATAAGGAGCAGATGAACCTACAGAGTGCTGCACGTGGACCCTGCCCAGTGCACATCAGAGGAGCAATACCTGTTGAAGCACCCATAACCAGGCAATCATGGGCTGCACGGTACCCTCTTAGACAACCGTACCAGCAGCTGACACGAAATGAAGAGTACCTGCAGACTGTCCACGAAGAGACCCAAAGAGCCCTAATGGAAGGTAAATGGTGATGACATAAGCACCTACACAGCAGTACAGATGCGCTTAAACGACAAGCGAAAGGGATAGCATGAACACGAACAACAATCGAAAGATGATGCACAAGAACAAAATGGAAAGATGAATAATAGAATGGATTTATAAGAAGAAACAGTGTTGATACATAACGAGACGTAAGGAAGCATTGTGGTGAAATAAAATGGAAGTATCCAACCAGCTAACGCGTGTAAATAGGCTTGGAATACAAGAAGCTAAGAAAACGATACTGCTTGCAATGCTTAGTTGGAGTATAGGGCGGCAAGCGCCAATTATATATCTACCTCAATGAAGCACAATATACAAGTGCGACTCCATTTTGTAAAAGCAGAATTAAGCCCATGCTGAAGGGGTCAGCAAGGCCAAGATTCATATTCCAGCCAAAGCTAGGGGAACGAGCGGAATCTAAACTCAGTATGAAGCAGCTCATGCCTGGGAATTCGAGGTCAACCTAAGGAAGGGAGGAGAGCAGCAACCTCGGAGAATCGAAACTTCAGAGCATACCAGCCAGCCAGTGAAGGTCGAGATAAAGAGGCCCAGGCAGGTGGCAAGGCTACAGAAGAATCAAATGCACGAATAACAGGAAAATGAAGCAGATTCACAGTGAACAGACACGTGACCAACCAAGGGCAAAGAGGTACCAACATCTGATGTCACCCAGAACCCAGCATACCATAACTTTTCCAGATAAGAGGCTACAGTTTCGAGGCCATCCTCAGCCAACTAATTGACACATAGCCCTAAAGGTACTGATTGATGGAAGGGAGGCAGGGTGAATCTTGGGGCACTCCGCATCTGTGTGTCCATTCTGCATGCTACTAATTAAAGTGTAGAATTATCCACAGGGGTGTAACCCACCCAATCACAATGGACCAAGTAATCTAGAGTCCTATAGCTTGTAGAACCAATAAGACGTCGTAGTTGTAGTGATGTCTACACGAGTGATGTAGAAGGATGGGTGTAGACGCCCACCCGATAAGAGTTATCCAATCCTCATGCTCTGTTTCCATATACAGATATAGCACCTATACTTAAGTTACCTTTTCCAACCAATAGAATTGCATGACAAAACTTTGAGTGTTACACGTCAGTAATGACGAATTCTGGGTATAACTGTTACTGTTTGAATGGAGAAGGTGGGAGTTGAAGCGAGATAGGCGATCGCGACACTGTTGATTACCATTTGTTTCCCCGTTTTTTGTACTCGTCATTAAACGGACTTCCCTTTGCCAAACTATTGAGTTGTCCTTATTGAATTGTGTCGGAGTAAGTGAATCCTGCACCCCAACCTCCTCAAGGTGCAGCTATCTTGTTTTACAGGTACCTGAGGGTGAGCTCTGACCTATGGGCCCGTCAGAGGTCGCTCCGCCCTCCCGTACACTCATATTGCATTTTATACATGGTATGACAAGTATTAGAAGAAGATGGTTTTGGAGAGGGTAGGTTCTTAACTTTAGCAAGTGAAGCCATGTGATATTGGGAAAAGTGTACATTCGGGGACGATCAGGGAAATCTAATCGCTTGGATCTTTTTGCTGCATTTTTCTCTGTGTTTTTGGAGGGCAGAGCTTTCTGCCCCTCCTACTACTCTAAAATCCAATACTAAATTTATCCTTATCCGCCCTCCTAGCAAAAAGAAACTCGAAAAATCGACTGAAACAGCCATCTCACTAAATGTGGTGAAACAACTACTACCACCACCATGTGGGGGATTTCCTTACATAGGTAGGGAGAAATCTTGTAAAGCACAACAGATCACCTCATGTGAGGCATCGAGGTGCTGAAAACAGATCTCAGGTGCAGTCCGCCAATAAAAAGTAAAGCGCTAGGGAATAGCCAGGTCTTCAAGTGTGTCCTGAAAATGTAGTGGTCAGGCTCATTCGAATTATTAAGGGAAAAGAGTTCCATCGAGTCGAAGCATGGACAGCAAATGTGTGGCGCCTCATCTATGTCTCTTGAATTTAGGAATAGTCAAGAGTTTAGTGGAGGTGAAGCAAAGATGTTGTCAAGAACATATTGAGTGAAATGGGTCCTTGTTAAGAGTGAACCCGTTTTGTAATAAGCTTTATGTGTTAGGCACAAGGCTTTAAATTCCACGCTTTTAGCCACAGGAAGTCAATGGAAAGAGCGAACAGAAGAGGAAATATGATCATATTTCCATACAGCTGCATTTTGGATATGTTGTAAGTTAGATAGAGATTTCTTAGGGAGCCTCAGATTAACAGCATTACAGTAATCAAGACTAGAAATAAAAGCATTTCAGAAAACGAGAAATATCTCAAGAAGCCCTTCAGAGTTTTTAGTTGGAAGAAGCAGCACTTTGCTAATTTGCACCATCAAGGACAATTCAGGGTCTAACCAGACTCCTAGATTACGTACTGAAGGTGGTTTGGGACTGGATCCCAGAGCAGACCGACAGAAATTCCATTTTCGCAAAGGTTCTTGAGCGGATATGGAACAAGTGTCACAAACCTCTACTTCTGAGTCACTTAATACAGTTGATTCCCCCTCCTCCTCACCTGTTTCTTCTGATGATGAGAGTTGTTTCTTGCCTTTCTTTCTACTGTGAGACAGTTTTTTCCTGAAGAGATACGGCCTTCCTCGGATGGAAGCCACTATGCCGCCATACTCAAGATGGCAGGCAAAGGACCCCCTCCCGAGAACGCCAGAAATGAGGAAAAAGCCAATGGCTAAAAAAACCTCTTGAAGAACTGGTCTTGCAAAGTTATTCGTAGAACGGACAGTCTTGGATGGCGAGTGAAAAGTCAGGAAGGATCCCGTTGTAATGGATAGTCTCTGTGTAGGTAGATAGGCACTCAGAGTATACAATCTGCAAATGGTTGTAAGTAGCAGAGGACAGCAAAATCCCCTGTGCTCCGGTAAAGCAAAGAGCACCAACAAGAGAGGACAGAGGTAGCTGCAGCATTGTGCGAAACAGGAGAAGGGAATAAAGAAGAGGAGCCAAAAGTAAACAGAATGGGACACAAAGGCGAGTAAGGAAAGCAGAAGAAAAAATGGTAAGAAGTTACCAGAAGGGTCCCGCCAAAGCTGAAGAAAAGACAGGAAAGCAAAGAACAAGGAAAGCGACTCGATAGAGGGGCAGAGCAGGGAGAACCACCGCCAAGAAAGAAACAAAGCCGAACCAGCCCCGGTAAAACGGAGCGAGACCCGAAGGAAGGGGGGTTGGTTGCGGAACAAGAAAAAACACAGCAAAGATGCAAAGGAGAGGGAATGCAATAGGAATAATGAAGCCAAAGGGCTAAGAGTAGAAAACTTAGCGTTGGACCCAAAAGCAAAAGTACTGGTAGGGTTACAACGCAAAGACGGAAGTGAGGGGCATGGTTAAGAAGGATGGAAATGGCCAAGGAGGCCAAAAGACTAGAATGATGCAGGGTACAACATGGAAAGCGTGATGGGACATCTTACTGGCTGTGAAACCTCCAGGTATTCCATAGGCGCCATGATGGCAGGAGCGTGAGAATATACCCCCTTCCAAGGGGCGGCCAACCAGGTTTGTTTGGGTGTAGACGATGGTACATACAAACCAACCTGAGTGCATGTACATGCGAAACAGGTTCCCAGGAATCTTCTGTATGGGGATAACCTTTCCAGTGAACGAAATATTCAAGACGCCCTCTCCTGTATCTGGAGTCCATGATCTTAGCGAATTAATATTCCTCAGGAGAGGTATTAACAGGAATCTGTGAGGTAGGAGTAGAACGCTGATAGGGATCCCCCTGGTATTCTTTGAGCAAGGAAGAATGAAACACAGGATGGATGTGTTTCATGTGCCTGGGCAATTGAAGGCGGTAAGCCACCAGGTTAATTCTTTTCAGAACAGGAAATGGACCCAGAAAATGAGGAGATAGTTTTGAGGGTTGCATCCAGCATGGTAGGTACTTGGTAGATAGCCAAACCATGGTGCCTTTGGTCCAGGTAGGTGAACTCTGGCGATGAGGGTTGGTTTGAGCCCGATAACACGCTTGACTTTCTTGTAGACCCTCGTTGACAACGTTGTGTGCTTCCGTAATGTTGGCAAGAACGGCATCCTTGGTAGTATGTTCACAGGGTGAAACCCATAATTGCAATAGAAAGGACTTAGATTGGTGGCTGTATGTTTTGCATTATTGTAAGAGAATTCAGCAGTAGGTAACAATGATACCAAATTGTCTTGTTGGTAGTTAGTATAGCAGCGTCGGTACTGCTCCAGTGTGACATTTAATCGATCAGTTTACCCGTTAGTCGGCGGATGAAACCCTGAGGATAATGCTCTCTCAATCCCCAGTTTATCACACAAAGCCTTCCAGAAATGTGAAGTATATTGACTACCCCGATCAGAGGTTATTTTCTCAGTCAAACCGTGTAACCGGAACACGTCTTTGGCAAAAATGGCCGCCATAGCAGCTGCTGTCGGTAGACCGGGTAGTGAGGGAAAATGAGTCATCTTGGAGAAGGTATCAACCGTGACCATGATGCGCATACAACCCTCAGAAAGAGGGAGGTCCACGATGAAATCAGTGGTGAGACTACTCCAAGGTCGTGTGGGGGCTTGTTTTTGTTCAAGCAAGCCAAGTGGTTTCTGGTTGCGATATTTGCCCTTGCAACACGTTGGACAAGAGGTAACATACTTCTTGAACTTGGCAGAGAGACCCTACCACCAGAACAGCCTTTGGAGGAGATCCACTGTTGATGAAGTGCCTCTATGGCCTGCAAGAGTACTGTCATGGCACCATTCCAGGGCATACCGTCGGAACACCGAGTCGGGGAGATAAAGACGGTCATTTGCGAATATCAGCCCATCATGTCTGCAGACTACGTCCTGTGGTGTGGTCTTGGGAGGAGAACTAGCGAGACCTGTGGCCTCTCTCACTTTCTGGAGGAAGGTGGTAACCTGACACACAATTCTGTTGCGAGGAACAACGTATTCTGGTTGATGACCAGAGGAGGGACCTGTTATGGGGATCCTGGAAAGGGAGTCTGCCAAGACGTTATTGCTGCCCAGCAGGTATGAGATGGTAAAATCATATTGAGCAAAGAAGTGTGCCCATCTGGCCTGCCGGAATTGACACAATCTTCTGTTGGATCACTTTGAGATTTTTGTCATCTGTTCGAAGAAGAAAAGGATGGGCAGCGCCTTGAAGTAGGTGATGCCACTCCTCACAAGCGGTCTTCATGGCTAACAGTTCCTTTTCGATCACAGAATAGTTGGTTTGACTTGGGTTTAGGGCCTTCGAAAGATAGGCCATGGGATGTTCCACTCCTTCGTGCTCTTGTAGCAAACCTGCCCCTATGGCTGTGGCCGATGCATCAGCTTCGACGATAAATGGGAGCGTCTGATCGGGTTGACTAAGAACCGGAGCAGAGCAAAAAAGCTTTTTCAGGATTACAAAAGCTTCTTCCGCCTTTCCTGACCTGGTAAACGGAGTGGTGGTCTTCCCAAGGAGAGCTGCGATAGGGAGAACCATGTCTGAAAACCCTGGTATGAACATATGGTAAAAATTGGCTAGGCCCAAGAATCTCTGGATCTCCTTAACGGAGGTGGGAGATGGCCAATGCAAAATAGCTGGCACCTTCCTGGGGTCTATCTCTACCCCTTGCTTGGGCAGGATAAACCCTAGGTAGGGCACTGTAGATGCCATAAATTTGCACTTCTCAGAATTAACCAATAAGTGATATTCTTTGAGACAACGGAGGACCTGATGTAAATGCACTTGATGACTTTGTGTGGAATTAGAGAAGATGTCCTCAAGGTAAACAATGGCATTGTGGAACAGCAGATCAGAAAAGATTCGGTCCATAAATCTCTGGAAGATAGCAGGCGCATTCACCAAGCCAAATGGCATCACCCTGCACTCGTAGTGTCCGAACGGGGTGTGGAAAGCGGTCTTCCATTCATCCCCTACCCGGACACATAGCAGATGGTAAGCGCATCTTAAATCCAGCTTAGAAAATATAACAGCTCCCTGGACCGCCTCCAGTATGTCCCTAATTAATGTAACAAAAACTAACAGTTCCACAACTAGCTACCCTGCCTCCTACTAGACAGGTTGTAAATTAACAACTCTACACATTAATCACAAATGGCTCATTATATTCCATTTGTGTAAACCATTGACCAGAAACAGTATAAAAAACATATTTTAATTAGTATCACAACATATTATTGTAAAAACCTTTAAATAAAGAATAATACAAAAATAAAAATACCTTACAAAATTCTCAATTGTGTTTAAAGAAGACACAATGCCTCCACCACTTTTGAATTTATGGATGGAGATGCAATTAGTCAAACACCAGTGAAATGTTAGTAACAGAGGTGACTTCTTTTTCAACGTCTAGAACAATATTTTTTGAGATGGGACGTCAGCTCACTTGGGCCAGGTGTAACAATGTTTTTACATAGCATAGGGTGTCAACACTGTTATGTGTTTCTGGGAAACCGCAACCACCAGGAATGGACAGTTCATAAACTCAGTGTGTTGCCGAACCCCGTCTTCAGGACGCTAAAGATAATTGAGCACAATGAGAATGTAGTTACGTGCACAGAGCCCTGATCCCTGTGCACCATACATAAAGCATTCCACTTGGTGGCGCTTGGTGTAGGGGACCAATTTTATTCATAGATTATTGAGCCCATCATAAATGTGGCAGCGATAGGAGCATTTCCATTACTGTGAGAGGTCATAGATGCTTGTAAACCCTGCTTGGTCAGGTGACCATTCAATGTTGTTTGATGTTCCACTATGGGTGTAGCTTCCTCTTCGGTCAGCCTTGTTAAGACAGAAGTGTATCGTCAGCCCGAATGTATTCCGTTCCGTAGTATGTGGTCGTAGTCTCATGGACTAGCAGAGGAGTGCGCTGATTAATGGCATGGGATATCTATCCCTTACGGTGACCCGATTAAGACCCCTGTAGTCAATGCATGGTCTTAATTCTTGGGTGTCTTTTTTGGGAACAAAGAATAATGAAGCCCCGACTAGTGAGCGGGATGGCTGCATCAAACCGTTGTGTAGGTTGGAGTCGAGGTAATTCCGAAGCACTTCCGTCTCCTTGAGGGAGAGAGAGACCATGCACCCAAAGGGAATGAGAGCGTCAGGGAGTAAGTCAAAAGCACAGTCTTCTGGTCGGTGGGGTGGTAGCTCCTGGGGATCTTTATCCAGAAAAACCTTGCTGAAGTCACACAGATCTGTAGGTATCAGGTGGACACCAAGTGGCATCAGAGATGACGGTGAGTCGTCCACGGCCTTAACCATCTCATAGCTGCAACTGGACAAACAGGACTTGCAACAGAATCCAGAATTGAAGGCTATTTGATTCTTGGACCAGTCGATTGCGGGTTATGTTTTCGTAACCAAGATACCCCAAGAATCACTGGAAAGTGTGCAGCCCTTATAAGATCGAACTGGATATTTTCCTTATGTTACAGAACCGACATGTGCATCATGTTGGTGCCGTGAGTAAACAAACAGGAGCCAAGAGGTGTGCCATCCACACCTTCAAACTTTTGGTCTTCTTCCTTCTCGATCCGTTCGATTCCCCTCTTGTTGGCCCAAAGGATGTCCATAAAACTGCTGGCGGTGCTGCAATCTATGAGGGCCAATATATCAATGGTTTTCTGTTTAACCAGCAACTGAATGACTGCCACCGTCAGCCTGTTATATTCCGTAGGAGTGGTGGAAGAAACGGTCATTGAAACGTAGGGACTGGAAGAACAACCTCGGACACTCGTCCCTGCTAGTTCCGAGGACGCCCATTTCCCGGGCAACGAGGAGGCACCTCAGGACAGTCACGGAGAAGGTGCTGATCAGATCCACAGTACAAACAGAGGCTGTTCTCCTTAAACTTGTTACATTCCTCCATGGATAGCGGGGCTATGGTGGCTCCTATCTGCATTGGTTCGTCTTTTGGAGGGCGGAGTGTGGAGGAGGACGGAACTGAAGGGTCTAGAAGAAACATTGGAGTAAATCCTTTTCTTCTTTCCGACTTCTGATCGGACATGCGAAAATCAATCTGCAGGGTGGTGGATGACAAGAAAAAGAAGCAGGTCTTGGGAATCGGGCTAACTCATCTGTAAGTTCTTCACGTAGCCACTGCCTGAATATGGTATTATTGTGCAGCTTCAGGCCACCCTTTGTCAGCGGCCACTCGTTTAAAGTGCGTAATGTACGTAAGTAAATCAGAAGGACCCTGTTGTATGTCGAGTAGTTCTTCTCTGGATACCGGGGAGGACTCCTGTACCTCGAAGGCTTGTTTGAACTGGGCTGTGAACGCCCCATACTCTTGCAAGACCAGGCTTGCGCTGGTCACAAGTGGAGTGGCCCAGGCCGATGCGTTACCCGTCAGGTTAGAGATCAAAAAACCTATCCGAGCTTGATCTGAGGCATAGGTCTGTGGCCGAAATGTGAAATGAATGATACAGGCCTCCAAAAACTCCCTAAACTTTCTGGGTGACCCATCGTACTTGCCAGAAGCCAACAACAAAGGAGGGAGTTCAGCACGTTGTTGATCCCGGGTAGTTATCATCTGTCGCAGAGTGTTGTTTTCAGCCTTCAATGTTTGAACCCCCTGAGAAAGGCCCTGTACAGCATTAATCAATTCCTGAACTTGCTCTGTTGTAGCCATGTTGAAGTCTTCTGGGCGTTGCAAACTGTTAATAAACTCTACTTCTGAGTCACTTAATATAGTTGATTTCCCCCTCCTCACCTATTTCTTCTGATGATGAGAGTTGTTTCTTGCCTTTCTTTCTCCGGTCAGATTTTTCCTGAAGAGATACAGCCTTCCTCGGATGTAAGCCACTATGCTGCCGTACTGAAGATGGCAGGCAAAGGACCCCCTCCTGTGAACGCCAGAAAAGAGGAAAAAGCCAATGGCTAAAAGAAAACTCTTGAAGAACTGGTCCTGCAAAGATATTCGTAGAACGGACGGTCTTGGATGGCGAGTGAAAAGTCGGGAATGAGCTCCTTGTACTGGATAGTCTCTGTGTAGGCAGGTAGGCACTCCTACAATCTGCAAATGGTTGTAGGTAGGAGAGGACAGCGAAATCCCCCGTGCTCCAGTAAATCAAAGAGCACCAGCAAGAGAGGACAGAGGTAGCTGCAGCTTTCTGCGAAACAGGAGCGGGAATAAAGAATAGGGGCCAAAAGTAAACAGAACGGGACACAAAGGCGAGTAAGGAAAGCAGAATAAAAAAGTGAAGAAATTACCGGAAGGCTCCCGCCACAGCGGAAGAAAAGACAGGAACGCAAAGAACAAGGAAAGCAACTCGAAAGAGGGGCAGAGCAGGGAGAACCGCCGCCAAGAAAGAAACAAAGCTGACCAGCCCTGGTAAAACGGAGCGGGACCCGAAGGAAGGGGGCTGGTTGCGGAACAAGAAAAAACACAGCAAAGACAAAGAAGAGAGAATGCGAGAGGAATAATCAAGCCAAAGAGCTGGGAGTAGAAAACTTAGCATCGGACCCAAAGGCAAATGTACTGGTAGGGTTGCAACGCAAAGACGGAAGTGAGGGGCGTGGTTAAGAAGGATGGAAACAGCAAGGAGGCCAAAAGACTAGAATGTTGCAGGGTACAACGTGGAAAACGTGATGGGACATCTTAATGGCGGTGAAGCCTCCAGGTATTCCATAGGCGCCAGGATGGCAGGCGCGTGACGACAAGTTACTTATCTGTAACTCTTGTTCTCCGGCATGGGTCTTGCATGGATTCGCATGCTCATGAATATTCCCAGTCGTCAGGCTGGAAATCAAGATAAGCTTTAAACTAAAAAAAAGACTCATCTGCTCTATAGCCTATCAATGTCACTTTGAGTCATACTACCCCAGCCAATGACACACATCCTCCTAAACTCCACCACTGGTGGCCATCTTCAGATTTGGTCATGCACGTAAAGTGGCAGTATGGACCAAGAAGAGCCAGAGAGGGGAAGGAGAGAGGGTTTGCCTGTGAATCCATGCAAGACCCACGCTGGAGAGCAAGAGATACAGTCAAATAACTTGTTCCTTCTGCAGCATGGGGTCTTGCATGGATTCATATGCTCATAAAGACGATTACACAGTGGGCACATATATACAACCATAGGAGGTGGCAACGCTCACAGAAGCAATACACTTAACCCAAGAACAGACTCACCTCATTCAAAAAGGATGCTCAGCACTGATTGACTGACCTGGGACTCTTTTCTGGAATCCCGGTCGACACAATCGAATCTTGTGAAGGTGTGGTTAGACCTCCACATAGCAGCCCTGCAGATCTCTAGCAGCCGAACACCACAGAGAAACGCTGTCGCTGCAATAGCTTCGGTGGAATGGGCTCGCTGACAGCTTTGAAACAGTCTGTTGGCCAGACGATGGCAATGCATGATAGAGCCGGAGAGCCACCTGGAGATGGAAGCCTTAGACAGGGCCTTCCCATGTCACACAGGGACAAAATTGACAAAGATTTGAGTAGTCTTTCTAAAGTCCTTTGTGCATGCAACGTAAAACTTCAGGGCTGACGCAAAGCCCTCTCAGCAGGTGAAGCAGGATTCATGAAGACAACTGTCAGACCAAAAGCTCATTTAAATGAAAGTCTGACGAAAACTGAAGTTTTCACATGGGGCTACAACCAAAAGACCCAGGGGTATAGCCTCATCAGCCCCCCCCCTAGCAACACCTCTGCACGGTGGTCAAGATGTCCATACACATATCCTTAGGTGCAGTAGCAGGTGCTGGCACCAGAGCTGGGCAATGTGGAGGGCTAACCATCTGGGAAAGCTGGCAGGTTGGCGACCCTTGATGAGGAATTGCCATAAAAGGGTTGGGTTCTCCCTGGACCCCTTCCTGATCATAGTAAAACCCCACTGGCAGGTCTTCCTCAGAACTGGTGTAAATGGCCGGAGAACTCCTGGGGGATCCCAGAGGTCCTAGATTGGGGTGTGGTGCAGCCTTGGTGGTCCTAGGCCTTGAACTCCCGAGTTGGAGGCATTTCCCTCATCAAACCAGAGCCATTAGGGAAAGAGGCGACAACTGGAGCCTGCAGAGTAGGAAAAGGTGCAGTTGCTGATGAGACTGTTGTCGGAATTGTTCAAGGAGGTCTAGACAGCAAGGAAACCCTGGGCATGCTAACCATCCCAGTGGTAAAGGTGAAGGTCATGGATGAGCCCGTTGGTGTTGCAGCCATCGAAAGAAGAGCAGTCTTTGTAGACGGGTCGTCGGCAAGGGACGCGCCAACGGGGTGGTCGTCGACGGTTATGTTTTTACAAATGTTTTTTAGATTTGTAATAAAAACGAATATGAGGTTTTATTCAAGAAAGAGATTTTTTAAATATATTTTGCATTGAAAAAGCTGGAATATCTAGAAGAGCGAGTTATTTAATTGCTCGCTGAGGTATTTATAGGTGATATACTAGCAAAAAATGAGGAAGGGGTAGCTGGTGCTTCTGTCTATTTGTTTGATGTATCTTCCCTGATATACCACTGGCCCCCCGGTAACACAAATTCTGGGGATTGCATGTAGTGTATACTGAGGTGGGGTCCATACATAGTTTTCTTTTACCCCATTATTGTATTTTCATGTATCCCAGTGGCATGCCATGACCAATGTGTGCCTGGACGTAATCCTATATATTGAAACCTGCCATTCAAGTGTAACCTATCTAATGGTAAGAACTTTAAGGAAGGCATGGTATCAAACAGTGAAGACAGGCACAAGTGATCACAGTTCAAGGATGTTTATTGAACTTCAAATGGATTGGTTGAACGCCTATCTAAACCTAAATCTAAGGATCGGAGCAAGCTACGATCATCAAATAATAATAACGCAGTCCTAGTGGAGTCTGTCAAAATAAAAGGGCCTATACTTATAAACATATTGCCAATCTTTACTTCTAAATACAAATGGTGTGGGATAACAATGTATGCAAAAGAAAAGTGTTCAAGAAAGCATGTGTCAGGACGGTTGAGAAGTTGGCTCCCCTTCCCCACGTTTTCAGCACGGGGCAAGGCGACACGTGTGAGCTTCGCACACACTCTGGCTTCTTGGCCACGAGATAACAGTTGAACACATAGGCATCAGGGCCTTCTGCCAAAGTCTCTTTCCCAATGACAGTCTTATTGGAGAGGGCCTGATGTAACGAACAAAACACAAATGTTCCCTTCCTTTGTCAGGGTTTTCACATTCACAAGTTCACAACTGGTCTCCCTCCTTTGGGCTCGGACCACGGGTCCCCTTTGTTCGGGCTCAGATCCTTTCTTATCAGAATCGAAGACTTTTGAATGTGAGATGGGTTTTGCTTACACCGTTGCAGGACCACTTCGATACACTTCACACAATTGTTCTAATCAATCTACTTCTTTTGTTTCTCATTGTGGGATACCCTACAGAGACTTTTGATTGAGCAAATTCACGATGCCGGATCACTCTGTCAACGGTATTGTATCTTTTCTTTCTCAAGTTCAAACATTCATCAGCAGTTCAGCTTTACTCTTGTCTTTCATCACACCTGCTTAACAATGTTCGTTCCAGCGCTCATTATACAATGTTGCCACTTGCAACCTTGACTTCAACAGAGACCGGTCTAGCATTTGTCTTCCTAGCTCAGCAGCTGTGCTGCTCTCTTTGTTGCTTCTTTGTTCATAGAGCCAAAGACGATACCACAGCGCCTGCTGCTCCTCCCCGACTTGGTCAGTTACGCTGGAGGGCCTTTGGTATTCTCTGACACACAATCCAGGATTCCTCAGTCTGGTTTCCCGGCCTTACGCTTTCTGCCTTGAAGGATTTTTAAAAGTAACATCGTCTTGCCGAAAAGGTCAAGGGCGCTTCCCTTCTTACGAACCTTCCTTGGTATGCTGTGTTTCTCCCCTCGTTTCGCTGCTAACTTGAAACTGCTGTACCTTTGTCTGCTTTGCCTCGCTCAGAGTGTACTCTCGTGCTCCGCCTTTTATCTGTATGGGGAAGTTTAATGGTAGTCAGGTGTGAGTGATTGTTAGTTATTGCCTGACCTTAGTAGTGGGACATGTCAAGGTACAAGGCTCGCGTGCAAGTTTGTTTTCTCCCAGGGCGGGTTGTCCGTGTTAATGTGTACATGCAGGAAAAGCGGGTGGGTGTAGACCTTCCATATATCCTACCTGGTAGGATGGGGTAAAGATGTTACGGGGAAGAGAGAGATACCATGTCTCACCATAAGGTGCCCCACTCCCTGAAGACCCATCAACCAGGTGATCCTCCTGCATTGGTCCACCCACAGGGTCTGGATCCAAAGGCGAGGGCGATGCCCTGGCCACCTGAGAGAGAGATTCGTGGGGACTAGCGGGTGAGACACTGTCTGGTTTCTCAAAGAACCCAATAAGAGGACAGAACAACCCATAAAGGAGTTAAGGGGCGTGGTATCAAAGGCCCGCTCCCTAGCTCCATGCATATTATAACTCTTCTACTCTTCTCGTCGTTGCATCAGGGGAAAGTAGAGGAGCCGCTTTGTGTAGAGATGCTCATTAGTAGTCCTTCCGAAGGGGTTAGCCGTTGCTGGTGTACCTGCCTTCGTCTTTGACTTGTTCTGTGTGTGCCTCGTGGTCACTCAGAGAGCCGGCCGATATGGCACCAGTTATGGGCACGCTTATGTAGAAGCAAGGCCAGATCAAATAGCGACATCAGTGTGCACCCTGGTTGCCCATAGCACCTACAGTGGAGAGAACAGACTTATGGTGACACCCGACTGCTAAAGTGGTCAATCAACATCTTCTCAGGTGCGATGAATGGAACAGTTGGTGACCTGTTTCACCTTCTGGGTCTTTTATCCATCCCTTGTTGTGGGCCACTTAGTTTCCATCCTGCTTTTGTCCATCAATTTAGGGAGATCTGCTAGTATTCCAGTTGCTGGTTGGCTTCCTTTTGATTGGCCTGTTCCTCTGATTCCAGCACCTCGATCAGTGTCGACTATTTCATCCTCGTGTAGGAATCGCCATGCTTCCCCCGAGTTTTCAAATGAAAGCCATTTTTGCATATTTAGAAAACGGTTTAGGTCTACTTGATCAAAAATGTTTGACCTTTTCCAATTCAACCAAATATTTGGGGTCTTTCTTTGCTCGAAAAAATCCGGGGGAGGCCACCTGCATTACCGTCCAAATCCCACTCCTCAACCTATTCCCTTACCCCACTCCATATACATATTTCATTAAATTTGACCTAAATTACCCCAAAAAAGATCAAGAAAAATCAGTCAAATTTAAAAGGTCCATTTTTTTCTCGATTAAGTATGCAAATATCTTGAAAACACCACACTGCAGAACATTTCAAACTGTAGCAACAGTACATGTCAAACCGTAGCAACAGTACAACCCTCTCAGCGCCCAAAACAGCAGATTGAATTCCTTGTGTCGTCCAAGACTTACACCGGGAAGTCATGGAACAAGCATACCATTGCTATCTCTAGTTGTATCACTCGCTTTGCTCAGTATGCGTTCATCAACTCCATTCAGGAACTTCATTGTAATTATTCTTGGGCGCTCCCCTTTATTGGGTTTCGGCACTGCTGCTCGGTGTGCTCTCTCTATGACAAATTTGCATGGACTCATAATTTGAAGGCTGTCCTGAAAGAATGCATACAGGAACCCTTCCATATCCACAACTTCTGAGGTCTCCGGCACCCCCACCAGAGGTTATTATGCCTAGAGCTATTTTCTTGATCCTCCATTTCCTCGCCAAACCTATGAACCTCTTTGTGGTTGCGTCAATGTCAGTTGAGAGGGTTTTGTGGTCGTCCTCCAGCGTACTTATGCATATCATTTTCAGTAGTGCCTTCGGCTTGTAGATTTATACAGCCATTAATGTCCTTCATTATGTTCTGTACTGTGTCATTGGTCTCCTGGGTACATTGATTTATGATCTTCATTTGTGCTAGGATAGCTTGAAGTTGGGCTATGTCCATTTTGTTAGGGTGCCTGGAGGATCTACATGGCTTAGGTGTTTTTATAGTGTTTCCTCTGATGTGAGTCGAGTCCAAGTCAGAGGACATTCATCTGAGTGGGTTCATGGGCGTATATGGCTCGTAGGTGTATATCCCTCATCTATCTGGTCGTAACTATGCTTAAGTGTCAGCCGCCCCAAGTCATTATGGGTCAAGTGCCAAGTAAGCACGTACTTAGGCCCTTCCCAGGGATAGCGCCAGTGCTGCCTCCTTCTGACCAGGCTCACAGATATCCCACCAATCCATCCTCTAGGCCCTGGAACGGTAACAGCACAATAAGCTGGTCAATGTTGGAAAATTGCAGACATTTTCAGCGCTCCTGTATCGCTGTGGTGCCCTGCTAATATTTTATCACTTGCCGTTCCCCTCGGTCAATCCCCATTATATTAAGGTCAGCCACTCTGTACACCAAGTGCCCATCCACCTTCTAATATTCATGCGGATCATGGCTTACCCAACAAAGACAGCTGGTCATGAACAGGATGTGTCTTCTTAGTGCAGGCCATTGTGGTTAGGCCTCAAGTTGGGGCGTCGCGTGACACACAGTGCCGTTCCCCCCACATGGCCGTGAATATTCTCGATGTGTGTCCTAAGGGGTGCCTCCCTTCAGCGATCTGCATCTGTTAACACAGCACCGATCATCGCCGTGTTGGGCATCTGCAAGTTGATTCTCCATTAGATTTGCATATGCACCGGCCATTCAGCAGGCCCTGAGGGCCGGTCTCCCTGGCTTCTAGTCCATCACGACTAGCTTGGTCCAACTGCCCCTTCCTCCTCCTTCCGGCAGCGATATCTCAGTCCCGGCCGAGCTGATCTGGCTGAGCTCAGCCCATCTGCTTCTCAGGTCCCATAAAGCGACCTTGCCTCCCCTCTACCTCAGGAGCAAAGTTAACAAACAACATCTTGCTCTGGCTCTGAAGCGCCCCAGAATAGATTGAATTGTATCTTTAAAAAACTGAGAAAGATCCTCTCATAGCTTCTGAGATAGAAGTGCTGTTAGATTCCTGAAACAGGGGTGCATTATTCACTAAGAACTTGAAACAGTTCATTCCTTATGTTGGATCAAGTTAGAATACCATTGAAATAGTAAGCCTGTTTGGCCAGTTTGAAGAGGCGTTTGTATCTCTGAAGCTGTTGCGAATAAGACTGCCGGAATGTTTGTCTCGTGCTTGGCCTCTCTCACTTGGTCGTTGTACCAAGGTTTAGGGGATTGTGAAATTTGTACAGACGCACTTGTTTAGCTGCCGCAAGCAGATTTTTTGTTTCATGCAAAGAGTCAGTAAAAACCTTTAATACGGTTGAAACATCTGATGGTAAAATTCTGGAAAAGTGGATAAAAGTTTTCAATAGAGACCTTGGTCCATTTCCGTATCGTGGTTGACATGTATTGGTGAGGCCTAGTGATGGTTAAGTTAGCAGCCTTAAACTGAGAGGGTATAAACACGTGATTAGACCAAACCACAGTAAATTGATCTCCCATCATAGTCTGAGCAGGACTGCCAAAGATACAATCAAGATTGTGTCCAGCAGTATGTGTTGGGAACTTCACGAGCTGCGACAATCCCAATACAGACGGACATACATGGGGTTGGGGAAAAAATCAGCACTTGGAGATAGAGGGATTCACTGCAGTGCAACTTTGTGAGTCTGGGAAAACACCATAGGCACTTCGCTCTAATGTTCTATGAGGTAAAAAGGAAAATCTGTGTACTGGGAGACTGACACTCCTTACTGTGTAGCTTTATGATCTTTAGCATGGATTATATAATGAAGCTTTGCATTGCAGGCCGGGGAGCAATTGGTATTGGGAGGTCTAAGGATTCATTACAGCACATTAAAAGACAGATTAGTGTTCAGGCTACAAATAGGCATTTAGCTAAGAATGAGTTAAAGGTTACTAAGGGAAATACGCGGGTTTGCGCGTTATAAATAAAATACAATACAATACAATACAAGAGTTCATTTGTGTTAAAATAAAAATGTGTTTGGAATTGTGGCAAAGTTATTTATTCAATTTCTGAACACTTATCTTACTATAATAAAAGGCCAGATGTATGTTTGTCTGATGCAGTCATGCGCAATACAGACTGCCCGCTTTGCTTGTTGTCACTGCTAGAGAGAGCTGTGGTCTTGGGAATTATAGTGGTCCTACTGTGTCCATTTTTGTGCCAAAGGCACATAGCTTTGCCTATTGTCACCGCTCGAGGGAGCTGTTGTTTTATGATTTATAGCGGTCATACTGTGTCGATTCTTTTTCTCTTAACATAAATTACAGCAAAATATAGCACATAATGGGCCTCATTACGAGTTGGGTGGGATCTCAGTGGTAAATCCACCGGAATACCACCCAACTGAATTACTGTTACCGCCACTTGGTCCGATGGAATTACTGCTGGATTACAAGTGGCAGTGACGGTGTAATTCCCCATTATTTTTGAGTCCATTGGACTAAATGGGGATTTTTTGGGAGATATTTCAGCGACAGATTTCCCACCACAGTATTTCTGCCTATTCTGCTGATTTTTCAGCTATTAGTGGCAGAATTCACCTCCAGGATTTTCCTGGAGGTAAATCCTCCAGTCCAGGCCTGACCTTATAATTTGGCGTAGTGGTAAAACCACTTAGTGCCATACTCATAATGAGGCCCAATATATGAACGCTGGAAATGGCTTTCTTTACGTACTTAGGCCCGTGGACACAGACTGTTCCTAGTTCAATATAATGTACAAAGAGTATTTGCTGCAGATCTATAACAAAGTGTACATTCGTTTCCAAAATAACGATAATTGCCTAAAAACTCTGCCGGAAATGGTGTCATTGGCTGTTTTACCCTTGCAGGCTTCCCCAGGGCTTATTACACTTCTCATATTTGTCATGGAGCTGCAAAGTTTGGTTGGCTGGAAGATTTATCCTGCCATTAATATAACGGAATGAGCTTGCTGCTTATGTTCATTCACCTTTGTTGCACAGCATTTTACTGTTTTTAGTTTCATGAGACAGGAATGGTGGGGTTAGAGGGTGGTATCCTCATATAAGTAGAGTTTCTCAAGGCAGTCAGCTGTGCCGGGAGACTGCAATGCTCGGTGGGTTTGTGAGCTTCGTGATTCAGGCTGCCTACCTGCTCGCCTGGTTTATGGGCCACATGTGACGTACAATTGGGTTGTGCTGTGCCTGCCATGCGCAGTGGCACCTCGGAGCTCTCATTTACCACCATAGGTTAGGGTTTTTTCCAAGGATGTCTGTCGTTATTGAGGCGTTATTCAAATCACTGCTGGATGGCTTAGAGATCCACGTGGTTCCTTCATGTCATGTAATCAGTTGTATTTAAAGGGGCCAGTCAGTTAAACATGCCTAAACTCTTTCTTTGCTACATGCACAGGGTTGCTGTGCCATAGTATGCTTAGGCTTTGTTACTTTGATCATAGATTGAATGACATATGCTCTGGGGATTTTTTTTTTCTTCTGCTTGGTGTTTTTCCTCCAGTCAGGATCTAGCACCTCTGATATTTATCTAGCCTGTGGCGTAAATAGGTCCCAGCTCGGGAGAGCTGCATATTGAGATCCTTGTCCCATAGGTTAGAGACACTTGTTTGACTGGCTGCATGTGGGGTGGTGGGGGGGGGGGGCGTTCGCCAGGCAGCCCGGGACAACTTTCTGCAGGGCCCGCCTCCCTGGCCACAGTATGGGCTGACACTGGGCACGGCGGTGTCGCTCTGTTTGGGTAACACAGCCCACATAGATCTGGCAGACCGGCACCATCTTGTCCCTGCCTCCCACGGCCACCCACACACAGCCTTGGGAGGGAGCAATTCTACATATTGGGCCATAAGGTTGTCCCTGGGGGGGGCTGACAGTTCCCACAGCCTCTTGGGTGCCCAGGCTGCTCCAAGCTCATGGCCATGGAGTTGAAGGAGCGGTGAAGGAAAATCCCAGGCTGCCCATCGGGTAGCGGGGGTGAAGGAAAGTCCCAGGCTGCCCGGGTGGAGCAGCCCAGGCAAAGATCAGTGGGCCACCTCTTCTGGGCGGTAATGATTGTAGTGTCCTGCCTAAAGATAAGATGGGGCCACCCAAGAAGGTGTAAAGTGCAGAGGGGTTGTGGAAGAAAATGTGGGTGGCCCCCTCAGTACATGGAGCCACCCACAGGAGACCAATGGGCTGCAGGGTCATGGCAGTGACTGTAGAGGACCACCAGGCAGGCACAGGGTCCTCTGAAAAAGACAGTATGCACGCAAGGTCACATGGTGGGGTAGCGGGGTCCCACATGGTGGTCAAGCCACCCAAGATCAGAATGAAGCAGCAGCCTACATTTCATCTGGCGGGAGAGCCCTAAACACCAGGTCAGTACCACAAAGGTACTGAAAAGGGGTGGCTAACTACAGCAGTCATCCCTGGGTAAAATAAAGTCTTATATGTTATTGTTGTTAGTGTATATTTATGTTTATAGATGGGTGCATGTTTATAGTTTTATAAGAATGTTTCATGTATAGTTGTATTTAAGTAGGAGGGAATGGTAATAGTTAAGTAGAGGAAGGTTTATCGAATTAAGTGAAATGGATAGAGGGTGTTAGGACACTGGCATGAGACAGATATTGAAAGTGGTGGCCTGCCAGGCGCCACCTAGGGGGGCGGGGCCACCTACTGAGGCCATCCTATAGCCTCCCTCAATGGTGGGCAGTACCAGGTGCATGTTAGGGGTCTGTTCCATCAGCTACACCCTATGGATCTTCTTGTGATCCCTCTAAGGAATGTTGGATGATGGAGCAGGCCCCTTTAGATAGAACTCACACTAGGGGGAACCTAGATGGGGTTAATCATTATGAAGAGTAGGACTGTGTAATAATTAAAGTTTAAATGTTTTCATAAATAAAGATGGGTCCCCGTTGGAATCCCTAAAAAAAAATCTATCTTGGTGTTGGTGTCCAAATGGTGTACATTAAGGACCTGTTAACAGCATTTTGCAAGTGCAGAGCCCCTCCCTATACATCTGGCCTGGTGGGCGGGTGTGGTTGGTTCCCATGGAGACTGTCCCTGGTCTGAGGTAAGGGAGGTGCACGCCCTTTCCCCTGGCAGTACTGGAAAAAAGTGGTTGCACCTAACATACATGTGTGCTAATCAGAAGCACCTGGAAGCATCGATCCCGACAGTGGGAAGCATAGAAAGCATAACACGAGTTTAAGCCGGAAGGCGTATAGAAAAGGAAGAGTGATAGTTGTTTAATAGAGGTCGCAGGACTGGAGTGATGGTAGAGAATACAGTCAGGTGGGGAGTTGTAGACAGGGCGATGAATGGAAAGTCAGCATCTTACTTTTTCAGGTGATTCAGTTCTCATCTCTAAAACACTGTTGGTGCTGCAGTCGCAATTTCATGTATTTAACAATATGTGAACTGCTAAAGATTTGAGAATCACCATTAAAGAAAAAAAAAACAAGTATATGGCTTGTGGTGGCCACTAAGGACGACTGGATGCTTAGATGGGTTCTAACTGTCTTTATTAACGAGAAAAACTGGTGGGCATAACTTGTCCTTGAGCAAGGCAGGGGAGTTACTCACAGTTCCAGTCTGGGCCTCCAAGTTACTTCAATGGAGGCAGGGTGTGCACATGGATGGCATGCTGTAAGCTTCCAGGGCCCCCAGGTGGCCTCCTGTGGCATTGGACTTATACCCTGGAAGCTGGACTGTGTGGGCCTCTCTGGGCCTCGGTGATGGTGGCTCCTTATCAGGAGCAGCACTGTCTCTAGACCTCTTGGCCTGGCGCTCAGCCAACTCTAACAAACGTTCTACAACGTTCTTTCGTGGAGCGCAAGCTCGCGGGATCTCGTTGTGTCGAGATCTCGCGAGATCGCACTCCCGCGATCACCTGACGTCCCCACACACCTCCTTTGCTGGAAAAAGGATAGATCGTCATTCCATGACAAAGTCTGCAAACATGCTGGGTTTCCTTTTCTCTCTCTGAGCTCTGCCTTGATCTGAAAACGGTGCAGGGCTGAGGGAGCACTCTTGGGGAGGTGCGGGTGGTACAGGTTCTCCTTGTCTTGCCCTTCGCTGTGACTCCCTGAGTGGGGTTGGGGAGTTGCCGCTTGAGAACTCGTCGCCGTAGGAGGACTCCGAGCCATCTCTTCCTGACTGGCGAGAGTTTTCGGATGGCTCTTGTTGTTCTGGGTCTTCTCCGGTTTCCAAGTGTGGCTGCTCGATGGATTCTTTTCTGCGTTACATGGCCACCCTTTCTAGATTCCATTTCCTTCCGTCGCTGGTGCAAACGTGGTTTGACCCTTTCTCAATGACTTCTATGGGACTGCTGTATCTGGAGCCGGTCGAAGTGTCTTCGTGAGGGAGAGGTATCTTTATCAGGTCGCCTTTGTTAACTGCTGTCTTGCGAGCGGCTCGACGCATGTCCCCCTGAGCCTTCATGGCTTCTTTGTTACGCTGCATACAAAAAACCACGTCTTCCTTGTCCACATCTTCGTCAGCCCTCACTTGATGGAGCCAAGGTGGTACCAGTGTGGATGCTGCCCTTCTGCCCCTTAGCAGATGGAAGGGTGAAACGCCGGTGACGGCGTTGGGGGTGATGCGGTGGGCTGCAACTGCCTCCTTGACCGTCTTGTACGGGTTTAGGCCCGAGGCATGCGCTAGTTGCAGTGCCCCTTTGATAAAGCGGTTCGCCCGCTCGACCAGGCCATTGGCCTGTGGGTGGTAGAGACTTGCTCTCCTCTGTCGGATGTTGAGTTTGAGGAATTTCTCCATCTCTCGAGAGACCAACTGGACTCCATTGTCTGTCACAATTTCCTCGGGGAGGCCTTCGCGCTGGAATATGGTGGTGAGTGCTTCGATGACTGTGCTTGTGGTGATGTCTGAGGTGAAGTCAACTTCGACCCACTTGGAGAAATAGTCGACCGTGACTATCCCATATTTATGTTCTGGGGGCATGCTGTCCAGAGGCCTGATGAAATCCAACCCTAGTTTGCGGCACACCCCTTTGGGGACTTCGGTGGGCAGCATGGGGGCTTGTCTCCCAGTCAGGCGCGTGTAACTGTTTGTGCACTCATGGCACCTTTTGACCATCTGTCGTATGTCCTGATCCAGGCCTGGCCACCAGTAGGCGTTGCGTATCCTGCGTCTGGTCATGTTGCATCCCAGATGGCCTGAGTGTGCTCTGCACAGTATCACTTTGCGAATTCCACTGGGCGGGATCACTTGGTCGCCTCTCAGAATGAGACCGTTCATGGTGGTGATTTCATCGTTCACCTTCCAATAGGGACGTAGGCCTTCAGGGATTGTTCTTTCATCAGGCCACCCTTTGCGGACCCCAGGCTGCTACGCGCTGTAAAGCATCGTCCAGCTCAAACTCCTCCTGCCAGTGGCGCTCACTTAGGTCCATGTACTCGCCATTCCTCAAGTCACTTATAGAGGCTACGACACATTAATCTTCCAAGAATGTGGTCCCAGTGGCGTTTTGGTTCAGGAGTCTGGACATGCAGTCCGCGTGCGCGTTCTTCCAGCCAGCAATGTGGGCTCTCTCGTATGTGTACTCTTGAAGTTTTGCAGCGATCCTGGCCAGTCTCGGGGTGGCAGTCTTGGTGCCGCCTGGGCTCAACATGTGAATGAGGGGTTTGTGGTCGGTGACCAGTCTAAATTTCGTGCCCCAAACATAGGATCTGAAGTAGTCGACGGCCCAGGCACATGCCAACATTTCTTTCTCAACGGTGGAGTAATTCTTCTCCGCTGATGATAGCGCTTTTGATGCAAACGCCACGATATTTTCAGTGTCGCCCTTCTTCTGGGTCAGAGTGGCCCCCAACCCGTACGCGCTGGCGTCCGTTGTGATACAGGTGTCCCATTCAGGGTTGAACAGTTTCAGGCATGGCGCGTGTAGGATTCTCCTTTTGATTTCAGTGAAGGCTTCATTTTGTTCCAGCCCCCGGGAGTAGGCTGCCCCCTTCTTCAGAAGCTCCCTCATGGGGGACGTGGTTTCGGAGAACCTTGGACGAATTTTGCATAGTACTCGGTTAGGCCCAGGAACGAGCGTAGTTCCTCTCTGGACATCGAGGCCGGGGCGTCTGTTATGGGCTCCATAAGATTCTTCTTGGGGCTCACCCCTTCGCTTGAGATGCAGTACCCAAGGTATTCTACCTCGCTCACTCCAAAAACGCATTTCTCGTGGCGTAGATGGACGCCTGCCTCTTGAAGCTTGCTCAGGACTGCCCTGAGTGCTTTGTCATGGGTCTCGTTGTCTTTGGCGTACACGAGGATGTAGTCCTGAAAAAATGAAACATTTGTGAGTCCTCTAAGAAGGGAATTCATCATCCTCTGAAATGTGGACACTGCCAAAGACAACCCAAACGGCATGTGGGTATATTGAAAGTGCCGAAAGGAGTGATGAACGCCGTCAGGGGGCGTGAAGATTTGTGTAGAGGAATCTGGTGATAGGCATAACGCATGTCCAGCCTCGAGAAGATTGTCGCCTCTTTCATCATGAGGACAATTTCGCTGATGCTGGGGAGCGGAAAGCTATCGGTAACAACCGCTAGATTGAGGCTTCTCAGGTCGATGCATATTCTGAGGTCGTTACTGGATTTCTTTTTAACTAGAACCACAGGACTCAACCACTCGCAGGATTCCACGTCTCGATGGTTCCTTCTTCAACCATCTTCCGAAGGTGGGCATCTAATGCAGGTCTCGCCGTGGAAGGTACTGCTCTAACTATGTGTTTCACTGGCACCGCACTGGGTTTCAAACGAATCTTGTGGACAAAGTTTCTCACTTTCCCCAGGTTCTCAGAAAACAGGCTAGGGAAAATCTCCTTGAAATTTTGCACTGCTCCTGAGGAGACCACGAGTACCTGTTCCGGAGTGCTGGGATCCAGTTTAATACTGAGTGTGTGCTGATCGTCCCATCTAAGCACGGCTGGGCCTTTGGGTGAGAAGTACACTTTGGTGGTGGTAGACTTCCCTTTGAATTCAATCTGGGCTCTGATGTAGCCCAGCAGGTTGACAGTTGCACCTCCGAAGACCCCCGGTTTTTGCCTGGTCGTTCTGATTTCCACTTGTGCTTGTCCCATCATCTCCTTATACGTGTCGATCGGAAGGATTGTGAGGTCTGATCCCGAATCTGCCATGACACGTGTTTCCATTCTGTCCACTTTAATGGTGCAGTGGGGCTTTTCTCTCCTGGCGTGGAGGGCGTTGATCATGATGACCAGGGGTCTGTCCTGTAGCTCATCATCATGACTTGAGGCGCGGTCGCCATCAACACGGGAACCGGTTTTCTCCCGCCACGTGCATGCCGGGGCCACGTGACCAATGCGTCTGCACTTGGAGCCCTCTTTATTCCTGGCGGGGCAGTCACGATCATTCGCCATGTGCTTGGTACTGGCGCATCTATAGCATTTTGGCACATCCTTTTGCTTGGGGCCTTTGTCTCTGGGGCCGTCCAGCTAAGTGGGGAGGGCTAAGTAGTTATACCTTTCATGTCTGTCCCTGGTTGCCATACTGCCCAGATGACAGGCAATACGGGGTGGGTCTTGATCATTTTGGTAAGTCTGCTCTGGGGTTTCCATAACCATTCTCCCATTGTGACTGGGGCGAAAATAATGTTTTCAAGGGTGACCCATTGTTTCTCTTTATTTTCCCTCAAGTGGTCCACTATTATCCTGAGCTGGCCTGCTCTACAGTACTCGCTTATATACGGGTAGCTCATCCCGCCTTCATTCTTAGGAAGAACAAGAGTTTTGAACGCAATTCGTGGTCTTTGTCCTGCCCAAAGAAAGGAGAGAACTTTCCTTTTCATCATTAGTAAGACCTCCCTGGGGCCCGTTACTGAAAGGGCTTGAAATAGAAACAATCTAGGGAGCACGTTCATTTTGATTGATGTAAAACACGCTGCCCAGGATGGAGTCATTCTTGACTATCTACTGAGATTTTGGGTGATGGTGGCCCACAGTGGCGGGTAGTTGGTCTCATATAGATCGCCCATCTGTTTTGTGAGAATTACACCCAGGTACCCGATGCTAGTTGTGCTAATTTGTAGACCTTGACACTGTATATTGTCTTTGGTGTGGAAGTTGTCTGTCAATAAGGGTAGTGCTGTCGTTTTGTAAATGTTGATACAAAACCCTGAGTGCAGACCATAATTATCGACTGTTTGCAACAAGATAGAACTGAGACCTCGGGGGATGTAATGCATGCTAGGATGTCATTTGCAAATATGGCACGTTTATATTCACTACTACCACTTTCAAAACCTTTCACATTGGTGCTGTGGCGGATTTCCTGGGCCAGTGGCTCAATCACGAGGACTCATAACAGTGGGGACAAGGGGCATGCCTGCAGGGTACCTCTGCTTAGTCAAACATTTGCTGACGCTACTCCATTTAAACTACCTGGGCTGATGTGTTTCTGTGTAGTGCTAAAGCTCCTGTGATCCACTGCTCCCCCAGGCCCGCCTTTCTGAGAACTGCACCCAAGAAAGTCCAATTGACCCCATCGAATGCTTTTTCGGCATCGATCGAGATAAGGCATTGGTATATGTCCTCTTCAATCAAGCCAGGTATTAGATCTAATGTTGTGCAGATCTTATCCAAACCCTGTCTTCCCTGGACATACCCAGTCTGATCGTTATGTATAAGCTTTGGCAGCATGTGCCCAAGAGGTTCGCTACGATACTCGCGTATATCTTCGCATCAATGTTGATTAAAGAAATTGTGCGTTATAAGGCACAATCCGTTTGGTCTTTCCCTTCTTTAGGTATCACTATAATTCTGGCTTGGTTGAATGCATGACCCCTAAATATGCATGACCCCTAAATGAAGTGGTTAATTTATGGCCCGATCTTGGGCGATTGGGAGGACCTCCTCCTCTATGTACTCTGTCTAACTCTATGGCTGGGGTTGGAGGCACTTCAAAGAGGGCCTCTCCAAGAGCTTTGACTTTGTTATTTAATGACCGCAGAGTATCTCCCTAAGGTTCTTTCAGTCCAAGAATCCTAATGTTGTGCACCATTCTCGGTTTTCTAGGTCACCCACATTTGCGGCTTCGTCTGCCTCCCATTGCTCCAGGTCGTGAAAGCGGCGTCCGGTCTTTATTTCTGCAACTACTGCTGACTGCTGGTGATTTCCGACCGCTTCTACTCTGTCTTCCAGCTTAGTTACCCTTGCCTGGACTGCTGATATCGATGCTGCAACACTGGTCTTCATCGATCTAATCTCCTCGAGTAGCAGCCGAATATCTGCTTTTGTTGAGGTCTCGCTGTCTTCACCTGGTATTGCGGCATTGACCGCCTGTGGAGTTCCCCCATTGCTGTGGGGGTCATGTTGGAACGATTGCAACAATGTTTTTGTCCTGGGATCGAGCTCTGTCTGCAAAGAAGCAATGTTTACTTTAGACTCCTTTCTCCCCTAATGCGGTGCCAGGCTGAAGTAGGGCTAATGGCTTCACAGTAAATCGCCCTTTTGTGATTGGTTTGCTGCTACGCCGTATAGTTATGTGTCAGGTAGTGCTTTTGTTCAGAGACGTTTTCCTGATCACTTTTTCCCATGCTTTTCTATGGGGGTCTAGGCACTGTGGCTGTTGCTTGGTCACTGCCATGCAGGGCGTTAACTTACCGATCTGTCCAGATCTCTTTGGGCAGTCGTAGTTTTCCTTTGTCATATGTACGTTGTACAGCTTTTCTCCGAGGCCCCCATATAGCTATTTCTCTTTGCGTTCAGGGCAACTTCACAGATCCCAGCCTACTCATACTCATGGGCTCCCAAAGGTGGCGGGGTTTATGTGATTTTTAACAGGAGAGGTGCACCATGCTTCTCACTCCAACCTGTGCTGCCCATATGGGTGCACCACGTGTCTATGCTCCTTTACTAGTAATTTTTCTGGGCTCTTGTGGTTGCGCATGAGTTTAAAGGTAGCAGTGGGGGGTGTCAATTATCTTTATTATTGCATGTATGATCATCCACTGGCAGGCACCTTGCCGTGTTGCCAGGGGGGGCGCTCATTTACGTTCTCACTATTCATATTTTCATGGCCGTATGGCCGCTACAGGCCGCTTGACTGGGCAGCGCCCAGCAGCCAGCACTGGCGGAGCGCAGCTGCCGGAGCCCCTCCCCTCAAGGACGCTGCACTCTTAAGTCGCTCTGTGGTTGCAGGTCCTGCTGTCCTCGCCTCTCCAAATTACGCTTGCTGCTTCCCCCCGATGCTGATTTTTTTCCAATACGATGGTGCCTTGGGAGGTTCACCAACGCTCTGATGCTCAAAGTCAAAACATTGAGTGGATTTAGCCGTAACATGCTGCCATTATTTCCCAGACGGCAAGGGAGGGTTACATCAGGCAGCCATCTTGCCTGTGCCACCTAGCGGTCTCCTTCTTTCAAGATTTTAGTTTTCACCCATAAGATTATCTTTGGTAATGCCCCAGTCTACCTCAATGAGAGAATCACTTTCTATAAGCCACACAAACCAAGCCCTCGCCCTCAAAAATGAAAGGAAATAGTAGATCTTTTTCTTATCGAGCATCAAAAGCCTGGAACTCTCTCCCACGGAAACTACGGCTTGAAAACAAGCTACTTTCCTTTCTCAAAAGCGTGCAACCATAGCTATTTGAATACTTGCCTGAAACTAATCCACGCCTACCTTCCAAGCTTATGAACTTGTCTTTGTTTCTGTAGTGAACCACGCCCGATGCCCTGATGCCTGTCGAACCTGAGTCCAATGTCATGAGCAAGAACCCTGAGAGAGAAGCAGCCTGGGGAACTTCAACAAGAAACAGCAGCTCTAAAGAACAATCCCTTAAGGATGGAGGAGCACCAAATTCTAAGAACTGTAAGACTCTGCTCCTAGTACCTTCGGCTTCGCTGAACCATCTGAGAGCAGGTGTTTTGTAGCTGGACAAGAAATAGTTTTAGAACAGGTGGCCTTCTGGATAAGGCATGCTTTCTTAAGCCAAACGTTGTCATCATTCAGGTACTACAGCATGTAACACTGATTCTCAGGGAGTGGCAATGAGCTGACATTGTTTTGGTTTACAATTGCTTACCATATTCACCCGTGAAATGATGCAACAATGAAAATGCAGAAGTTGAATAGTGGTAAACAAAAAGGTTTACCAGAGAATGATGGTGGCCATGGAACAAAAAGAAACCACGGGCAGAGATTACAATGAGAAAATATAAAAACTCAATTTTAGAAGTACTGAAATTCAGTAAAAAGAATACTGTTTACATCTCAATAACCTCAAGGCAACCTTTGTGGAGATGGATGTCAGGCACAACTAGCTGTCATCTTTGTACTGCTGCATAAGGCCTTGCATGCAACTAGCAGATGTTCCAATGGCCTTGTGTCTAAATTGAATAACATTGGTGGCAGAATCAGCCCTTCCAGCACATGCCAAACTTCCCCACAGAGCCACTTAGTCCGACAAAGGCCCATCAGGATCTCTAGGGAACCCTTTCATTTATGGGTCATGCATTCAACCAAGGAACACCATCACCAAGAACAATACAAACCTCTTGTAATTTCTCAGATTGAACAGTAATATGACCTTTAGTGTGTCTTTGAATGGCTCAAACTCTCCCTCACCCAAACCCACCACCTTTCTTCTTCCCCAGCCCTACTCCAAAACCTTCTAACCATGAATTGTAAAGTGGCAGATAATTAAACCACAATGAATAAACTCAGGCACAACAGCAAAAGACATGGGAAGCAGCAATGACAGGAAACCACCATCCATGAAAGTGGATGATGCATGGTCAGAAGATAGACAGATCTGCCCAAAACGCCTCTTCCCAAGCCATTTCAATGATGGAGAGTCAGAAAGCGTAAGAAACATCCAACAGTACCAACAACAGGCAGCACATCACCCAGGATGTGGTGGACATCATTCAGGAACGTCAGCGTAGCAGCCTCAGTGCTGCAGTCAAATCAGAAACCAGATTGACAAAGAGTCATAATGGTGCACTGAAAAATCAAATCATTAAAGTACACTGACCGCACAATTCACAGAATGCTGCAGAGGAAATATATGGTGGTCAACATTCCAGTTCAAAGCAGATGTTTTTCTAGCTAGGTTCAGTAAGGGGGGCAACATTTACATTTGCACACATCGCTGTTTTTGTTGTTGTTCGAATGAATCGGTTACATCATTAACACATCTCAACACTATTTTTGCTCCGATGTTATTTTGATAACGGTTGTGACACATTGTTTCACGACACTATATAATTTCACCAGTAGGTGTCTCCTTTCCATTCAATGGGAATAGAATCACCCACTGGCCCCAGCCACGTCCACTGCCGGCGGAAGTAGTGTGGGATGTAGGCGCCCTTCCAAGCACACAAGCATTCAGGCACCCATAACTCTTTGTGCAGCTGTAGGATGAAAGGCTACCTGGTGCATACTGGATGGATCGGGACCATAATACAGATCTGGTGTGAACCTTAATAAGGTCCCATGTTTCAATCCATCTCCACAGTAAATCATACATTTTACACCTGCAATATTGATTTATGAATTTAATTTGTTTTAACGTAACCACTGATTTTATTATATGGAGTGACATTCTTATTTAAAATATGTTAAAAAACGAATAAAGACCGCTCGGAGACCGGGCGAGAGAAGTCACAGGCGCGAGGTAAGAGTATTTTGTGTGTTTGTGAGTGTATGTGCAGCATAGGAGGGGGAATGTTTTGTGGTGGGGAAGGGAGGGGGCGGGTGGTAAATGTATGTTTGCGTGACTGCGTGGGAGAGGAGGAGGAATGTATTTGGCTGAGAAGGTGTTTGTGGATCAACACCCCCCCCCCTCACCCTCTCCCCCCCTGGTCTTCTAGAAATCCAGCGAGAGAGAGTGGGATCGCCTTACCGGGGGTGGGAGGGTTCAGAATGTCATATTTCAGCCTTTTAAAGGCCGCGCAAAATTGGGTAACACAATTCAGTCTTTTTTGTGTTCGGCCTTTAAAATCCGGAAAAATGTCACATAGAACCGATTTCACTTGTTTTGTCGGCTTCTCACTAGAACAGCAAGTTCTGGACTGCACCATAAAACGGAAGGGCTCCCAACAAAGGATAGCCTTTGAGAGGTCAAAGAACTGCCAGAGGTACTAAAACTGCTGAGTGAACCAAAGACACACCTTTGTTACCAGCGTCCTAACAAGTAGCACTTGGTATGGAATGGATGTTTGTGTAGCTGTCAGATCACAGGGGGGGGGGGGCTTACTCTCCTTCTGATGACCACGGTCCTGGCCCTCATGTGGGCAAGGTCCAGTGGTGCCCACACCCAGCTTTGCCAGAACAAAAACAAATTCTTTTCATTCCCATAGAGTCCAACATGACTCTATGGGAATGGGGACACAGAAGCACCAACACTGTTGTTAACTGTGCCGGTGCTTCCGTGACGGCTTTGCTTACCTTGACAGCTGTGCCTGGCAGTGTCAGACCTGTCAGGCACAGTGGCTCCGGGAGGCAAACCAGTAGTTTGCCGGTCCGGAAATAAGGGTGCCAGTGAGCTTACCGGCACCCTCATTTCCGGACCGGCAAACTATGCATGAGACCCATTTTCTCCTAAATAGGCATGACTAGCATGTGTGTGTACACCCACCTCCTACAGTATAACGTGCTGTATAACTAGTACTTCATCTAAGCCCCTTTCAGATGTTTTCAAGTCTAGAAAAAAGGCCACAACCTCCAAAAAGCTCACAGTAAAACACATCACCCCCCCTGATAATGTAAAACAATTACCCCTGATGCTCTATTATCCTCTTCTGTGCGTGCACTTTTCCACTGCTGTGAAAGTAGATAGTAGACCATGCGAGGAAAATTCAGAGAGTGAAAAGCCATTGCAAAATGTTTGTGATGGAATACCCAGTTCCCAAAACTTTCCCTCAGCCTTACACTCTGGGATGATGCGTTTAGGAATTGCACAGACAGCAGGTAGCTCACAAGTAACAATAGACAATTAATAACTGCACGGCTAGGACAGCTCAGGGGCAACATGTTTGTCAACGCAGAGAAACACAGGTTCGAATCTCGTTCCCACGCTTAGAGACTGGTCCCTGGTATTAAGCACGTAATAAAAGATTAATTAAAGTTGTCTTCAGGCTGGGGTCCTTTAAATGGAGTATAACAGAAGGAGGGGTACACCCAGAGAATAAAAGGCTGCAGTTTTAATTGTTTGGTTGAGTCCATCTTAAGTACAGCCATCAAGGGTTGATGCTTTAATCAGTGTCTACTGACATGTTTCATCATACAGACATCGCCCAAGTGAAACGTTATAAACACCTTGCAAGAGGCTAAAGGCAAGACTGGGCACTCCAGGGATGGTTAATTTCAACATATCAATGGCGCACCCTCCCCCTCAGAAATCCATGGCAAAAAATGAAATGGAAAGATGAGAGATACCTTAGAAATTGAAGAAAGTGATGTACAGTAGAATATATATAGGTCTTTCCAGAAACCAAGCCTTGGCATGCTACTGTGACAATCGCAAAGCATTATAATACACACAACTGATTGCCACTCTGAGGGTGTCCATTTCTCTTTCGGTTTATGGATTCAGCTTTGACCCCATATTGGCTTTTGCTACAAAATCAACAACATAAAATGCAATTCAAAAAACAAAATTTTGATGGCAAGGGGTTACCAGCATGACGATGCAACTGTTTGTACTGTACATGGACCAGGAGCGCACAGGCCAATCCCTTCAACCACCCAAGCTGTGAGGTTGCTTGCGGATATCTGCATCTGTAATACCAATACAATATTAAAAAGTGTAGCACGGATTCCAAGATGGCAGCCGAGACAGGTAGACGTGCGTCAGCGTAGCTCCGTCCCCAAGCTCGGGCCACGACAATAAAAAAATGAAATAAGCAGGCGCTGTGCCCTTCAAGACGAACCTTCCTTCATTAGACAGTGAAAAAGGGGTGAAGAGGAGCCAGGACGAACAGATTGCGGGCGATCAAGGGGTGCCCCGCGGTCCTGACCCGGGACAGTCTCCCCGCCGGGGTAGGCCCGAGACGCTGCGCCGCCAGACCGAGGAAGGCGCCTCCGGCGCAGGGCCAGTGAATATGCCGGAAACAGAGGAGCGGGCCCTAGAGGGGACATCCGGACCCCCACCGGAGTGCACCCCTAAGCGAATCTAGGCCGCAGTCCCCGCCCCGCAGGGAAAGAGTGAGAGGAGCAGGCAGACACGGAAGCCGAGGGAAAATGAGGGGACCGGACGGGCGAGCGACCACCAAGGAGAGGGAGGCGCCAGGCAGAAGGAACCGCACCCCAGAGGAACGACGGGGAGCGGACGGCAAGGTCCGGCACACTGCGGCGGATACAGACGGAACCCAGTGATCCAGGCGTGATAAGCAGGTACGAGGCGGGGCAGGGTTCCGGAGACTAGCGGGGAGGGCCCCCTCGGCGCACCCAGCTATGCCTACCCCAGCACGCAGATTAGGGGCCGAATCGGTGGTCCCACAAAAACAGGCCACACTGGGAAAGGACCGGGGCCACCACCACACAACGGACCCGTGGGGAGCATTTTGGCGCCCAAAGGAACAGACCCCCAGGTACTCATAAGAGACTCGCAACTCCGAGAGCAATAACAGAGGCGGAACCCCACCAGCCCCCCCGAGAAAAAGACCTCACACCGGAGAAACGGCGGGGCACAAGCCCATTCGGGGGCGAAAACGACCCTACACAAAAGTATCCTAACCAGGGAGGCCCAACGAGAGAAAGACGCAGGGATAGCACACCGGCAAAGAAGTCACACACATGTCCAAAGTCAAGGCGAGGCAGGGGTCACAGGCTGCAGCGACAAACAAAAAAGGAGCCAAGCAGGTACAAGATCTGACACACATTTGGGGAACTGGAAACGCAGGACAAAGACAACTAAATAAACAGAATCGTAAAGAAGCAGACCCAATAGAGCGTAGCAAGAACTAGACATAGCCACTCGGGAAGACATGAAAACATGGTTTAAAGAATTCCAAGACCAGTTCATTGCCTAAACTCAGTCACAATTCGATAAAATGAAAGGGGAACTGAAGCAGGCAGTACAGGAACTTAAAAAAGACATTGATTCCCTAGAGGAGAGGACGGACAACCTGGAAAAGACGGTCCAGAACATGGACGAGGAGGCGACACTACAAGCTGAGGCACAAGACCGCCTCGCACGCCTGGCGATGGAACTTGAATCACAATGCGAGGACTTGGAAAATAGATCGAGGAGATCAAACATTTGCATCAAAAATATGCCGGAAACAGTAGAGGATAAAGGTCTCCGCTCAGCAATGCAACAAGTATTTCATAATATTCTGGGGGATGTTCCCGGGGAAGACATCTGCATCGAGAGAATACACAGGGTAGGCCCCAGGAGAACAGGGTATCCTGGATCCCGTGCCAGAGACGTCCTAGTGGCCATGACTAGCTACACACAAAAGGAACAGATATTGAGAAAGGCCAGGACTCTGGATCAAATAAGAATGAATGGCAGAGAAATACTACTGTTCCAGGACCTGGCTCAAGCCACGCTCAGAAAGAGAAGAGAAATGAGTCAATTGACCAAAATCCTATCAGAAAAACAAATCCGGTACAAATGGACATTCCCCTTTGGCCTTCTATTCTCATGGGAAGAAAGGCAACATCGGATCACAACATGTAAAGAGGGCCTCAGGATTATGGGATGTCAGGAACTCGAATCTGATCATACTAAAACAAGAGAACCCCCAAAACAACG
The DNA here is from genome assembly GCF_040938575.1 of Ambystoma mexicanum. Lineage (NCBI taxonomy): Eukaryota > Metazoa > Chordata > Amphibia > Caudata > Ambystomatidae > Ambystoma > Ambystoma mexicanum. The sequence goes on along the minus strand of NC_090934.1, from coordinate 837,934,035 downwards.
GAGACAACCAAGGGGATGGCAAACAAAGAAAAGAAGGACAAGACTCCCATCACGCAATCCAGAACAAAATTAACGCACCAGAACCAGTAGCTCCAATACAGACTAGGAGGGAGTACAAACACCGGCACGAACATCCTAGCATGGGCCAGTGCCGAAAAGTAGGCGCGGCAGAGCCACGGAACATCAGTGGAATTCGCACCACAAGCAGGGTTTAGGATCCCCTGAGAATAATCACCCTGAGACTTTAGAGGGCATGGAGCAAAGGCACCACCCCGGAGCAACCATAGGGCCCAGAGCCCTCCTCAGGGACAATGTTGGGGGGGAAGGAAGGGAGGGGGAGAGGAGGGAGTTCAAGGGGAAGTTCGGGGGGGGAGACTCTCACTCCGATTTAAATGCATCCCATGGCAACCCACTGGAAGGTCCCAATAAGAAAACCCAGGTTCACGTGAAAGAATGGGGCTGAAAATCCTAACGTTTAACATTCGAGGGCTGAACACACCGGTGAAGAGGAAGAAAACTGAACACTTCTTACAAAGGGAAAAGTTCGACATAATATCGCTTCAAGAAACCCACATTCAGAAAAAGAGGAAAAGCCTACTTCGGATAAAAGGCTACAAACAAATCATCCAATCCAACGATGACGAGAAACAAAAAGGTGTACTCATAGCCTTTGCCAACCATCTGCAGGTCCATATCAAGGAGACATTAGCGGAGAAAACCGGCGATACGTATTTGTGAAGATCCAAATAGACAACCGTAAACTAACCATTGCAACCCTTTACGCCTCGAACACGGGCCAGGAAGGATTCATCAAAGCAACAATAAACTCACTAGAAAATTTCACGGAGGGAGAGGTGATCCTAACAGGAGACTTCAATCTAGCATGGAATCTAACAGAAGATTGTTCCAATCCCAAAACCTCCCAACAAGGGGCTCTGTCGCACGCACTGAGACAGACTATGCAGAATCTGGCATTAGAAGACGTGTGGAGAAGACTCAGAGGATCTACTAAAGGTTACACGTATCACTCACACGTACACGATACTAGTTCTAGGATCGACTACATATGGGCCACAGCAGGCCTAGTCGGGGAAATACAGGACATAGAAAAAGCACAATCTCACTATCAGATCATGCCCCACTATGGATTACCCTTCCTAAACTGCGAAAACAATCAGGCCTATGGCGCTGGACTTTCCCTAGAGAAATGATTCAAGATATAGCGACAAAAGAAATAATCAAAGAGAAAATTGAGGAATACTTTAAGAATAATGTTACCCCGGACGTCTCCCCGAGCACCACGTGGAAAGCCTTCAAAGCGGTGATAAGGGGACATCTAATAGCGTTAAAAGCGCAAAAAGATAAACTTTTACACAAATGGGAAGACAAGTTGGGGGTCAAAATGGAAGAATTAAGGGAAGAAATGACCAAGAACACCTCAAGGAAAATGAAGAGAGCTTACCGTCACATCCAGAGCCAGATAGAACTGATAAGAACAAAGAGCTGAAACGCAACTACTTCACACCAAACACTGGTACGCGATGAAATCGAATAAAGCAGACAAGCTACTAGCGCGACAACTCAAAGGCAAACGGCAAGAACAAACAGTGAAAACTCTGACGGATGGACAGGGAGTTAAGAGAACACAAACAAAGGATATAAAAGAGGTTTTCTGGGAATTCTACCAGAATCTGTACACGTCACAGCGTCCGAGCAAAGAGGCACAAGCAGCTTTTTTGTCGGGGATAACATTACCCACAGTGGCTCAGGCAGAAAAGGAAACTCTCGATCAACCAATCACAACAGAGGAGGTGCTGAAGGCAATAAGAGACCTTCCTAAGAATAAAGCTCCATGGCCGGACGGTTTTATCGCAGCGTTTTACAAAACATACGCAGAAACTTTATCGCCCTATCTAACTACGCTATTTAACACCTTCAAGTCAACGCGCAATATAGCAACTTCCATGAATGACGCCAAGATTCTAGTCTTCCATAAGAAAGGGAAAGATCCAGAAAGTCCGGGCTCATATCGACCAATCGCCTTAATCAATGTCGACGCCAAACTCTATACAAAAGTCCTAGCCAACAGGCTGGCACCCCTGCTCCCCAAATTAATTCACCAAGAACAATCAGGCTTCATCCCCAACAGAAAGACCCACGACAACATAAGACGAATAATCCGCCTTATAGAAAAGACCGGAATCATGGAAATCCCATCGGCAATAATAGCACTGGATGCTGAAAAAGCATTCGACCGGGTACAGTGGTCGATGCTATTCGCTATACTACGGAAAATGGGCATGGGGGAGGATTTTATTGGTATGATCCATGCAAATTACAACTCACCGAAGGCCAGGATTGCAGTCAACGGCGAACTCTCGGACCCAGTCATAATAGGCAGGGGAACAAAACAAGGATGCCCCCTATCGCCCCTAATTTACGCAATCTTCTTGGAACCCCTTCTAGCGAAGATCAGAGCGGCCCCGGACATCAAGGGCATACAAATGGGAGGACACACGCACAAAACGGCGGCATACGCAGACGACATGTGGCTGACCATATCAGATCCAAGCAACACACTACCCCTCCTTATCCAGCAGATAGACGACTATGGAGCGATATCGGGGCTGAAAATAAACAAACAGAAATCGTCGGTAATGGCCTTGGTGGGAGAGACAGAGGGAATATACAAGACAACTAAAGACCTAAACCTACTAAAGGCCAAAGGAGGAGTGAAATACCTGGGAGTAACCCTGACCCCTAAGATAAAAGACCTCTATAACGGAAACTACCCTAAACTTATGGAAGAAGTAAGATCCGACCTAAACAGATGGAACCCTCTATCAATATCCTGGTGGGGCAGAAGAACGGTCATCAAAATGACGATATTGTCCAGGCTCCTGTATTACTTCCAAGCTCTCCCCATCCGAATCCCGGCAACATCTTTCATGACCCTCTCTAAAATCATTACAAAATACATTTGGCAAAACAAAACACTGAGAATGTCCCAAAAGGTGCTTTCTGCACATAAATCAGATGGAGGAATGGCGCTCCCCACTTCAAAAAATACTACCAGGCGGCACAACTGTAGGTCCTACATGAATGGATCACAGACAACTCAGAAAAATGGTGGGAGGCACAGGACAGAGCCGTCGCAAGATCAAATCTGCGCCACCTTCTACGGAGGAGACCCGAGCACAGACATCACAACATCAAACTTAGCGAAGTTATGAACACCACCATGGAAATATGGAACAGAGCAACCAAGAAGGAAACCCTAATGAAGGGTCCCGCCCCCTTCATGCCACTTTTCAACAATCCAGACTTCCCCCCCCGGACTGGTGAAAGGATCCTTCAGGAAATGGCGCGAGGCTGACTGCACAAAGGTAGGCGATATGATAGAAAGCCAACAGATCAGAACCTTTTCAGATTGCCAGGAGCTGCTGGGCCTCACGGAAAGGGATAGATACCAATACGAGCAGCTCCACCACTGGCTTTCAACACCAAGAATAACAACAGCATGGACAAGGGACCTCACCCTATTTGAAACATATATGTTGACCCAAACGGGGGGGAAAAAATGTGTTTCCGCACTCTACAAATTTATATACGCCCAAGAAGAAAACATCACGTGGCAGTACAAGAAAAAGTGGGCAGTAACCCTAGGGAAACAAATTGATTGGGACCAGTGGACACACCTCTGGCTAATAATCCCAAAATGTACACGTGCAGTTCAAACGAGGGAAGCCTGGACGAAAGTGATGGTCCAATGGCACTACACGCCGGAGAGAAATCACAAAATGTTCCCAACAATGCAAGGGAAATGCTGGAGGGGATGTGACTCCTTGGGAACCTGGAGACACATCTGGTGGGACTGTATATTACAAAGAAAAGGTTTATAATCACCATGCACACCTAGTCCTCATTTATATTTTTGCATATAGGAGAATAGCTCTGAGTAATTAGTTGGACAGTCGAGTGCAATTTGAGGTGCAGGGGAGAGGTGCTCAGCCTTAGTATCTAGGCTGGGAAAAATACATTGAACAAATGGTTTCCTGATTGAGGAAACCTGCGTCCCCTGCACACTATCAACAAAGGCCGTGGCCCGTATAGAGTTTTTAAGGGTATAACTAGTAACCTTATTGATTTTTACAGGATTTGGTTCTTAATTTCAGTAAGTTTCTGTGCCTTGCTATGACTGCAAAATATTCTGAAGTGTCTCAATTACTACTTGACAATTCATCTGTTTATCAGAAAAACAATAATTTATTCAGATTTTTAACAAAAAAACATTCAAAGTATAATCTGGCCCAATGCGTTTCGAGTATCAATTTTCACTCTTCATCAGGGGCAATCTGTTCTGTATTCTTTACATTAAGTATAAACACTGAAGAGAAAATAAATTAAATTAATAATCTAATGGTTCTGACTATTGCTTTATCCACCGTTTCTGCTGGGTACCCTCGTCTTAAGAATCTCTGTTTCATGATGTCATATTCATTCTGTAGAGTAGCCTGGTCTGATGTTATCCTCTTGAGTCTTAGAAGTTGACTGTAGGGTAAGTTTTCTTTTAGATGTTTCGGGTGAAAGCTGCTATGATAAAGGCAGCTGTTTACATCTGTTGGTTTTCTGTACATCTTTGTCTTGAGTGTTGTCCCTGATCGTTCAATCGTGACATCCAAAAAATTGACCTCCGGTCTACTGATCTCCATAGTGAAACCGATCCTGTCGTAGTTGTTTAGGGATTCCCAGAATTTTATTAGTTCGCTTTCAGTGCCATTCCAGATCCCAAAGATGTCGTCTATATAGCGTCTCCAGCATTTCACCTCGTCTTTCCATAGTGGGTTTTCAAATACAAATTTAGTCTCAAATCCAAATTGTTGCTATTATTAGGAAGTAATGGCATATTCAGGATAAGACCGGTTTGTCCTCTATCTTAATAGGCTCCCAGCATTAGCTAATCTCTTAATATATTTTTCTTTTGAGCAATGAAACTGATCCTGAATTCAAAGAATGAAGTAATGGTGTACATAGAAACATATATATGTGCTTCTAACTGGTTATTGAAGAACCCTGTTTTCTGCCTTAAATGTACATATGAATATTAATATGATTAGATTATTAATTTAATTTATTTTCTCTTCAGTGTTTATACTTAATGTAAAGAATACAGAACAGATTGCCCCTGATGAAGAGTGAAAATTGATACTCGAAACGCGTTGGGCCAGATTATACTTTGAATGTTTTTTTGTTAAAAATCTGAATAAATTACTGTTTTTCTGATAAACAGATGAATTGTCAAGTAGTAATTGAGACACTTCAGAATATTTTGCAGTCATAGCAAAGCACAGAAACTTACTGAAATTAAGAACCAAATCCTGTCAAAATCAATAAGGTTACTAGCTGTACCCTTAAAAACTCTATACGGGCCACGGCCCTTGTTGATAGTGTGCAGGGGACGCGGGTTTCCTCAATCAGGAAACCATTTGTTCAAGGGACTGTATAGTACTGCAACAATTCTGGACGGAAGTGAAAGCACAGATGCAGAAAATCTTCGAGGGCGTGGCTAACTTAGGAGAGGAGATATGGCTGTGTGGTATGTGGGCCCCCCGAGATAAGTCCCTTACGAAAACTCAAAAACTGAACTTTATGGGCTTCCTAATAGCAGCATGGCTAGCCATTGCGCAAAAATGGAAACAGAAGACCCCCCCAACAAAACAAGAATGGCTCAGGAGGATCTGGAACTATGTAGTAATGGAGAGGATCACCTATAACCTTCAAGGAGACAGACAGAAGTTAATCACAGATTGGGGAGACGCCATACACTTCCTACAAAGCGATTATATTCTGCAATGGTGCCCACACAACATCCACATTCTTGATATGTTTACAGCTTAAAATGAACACTTCCAAGGGTTGCAAAGACAATACATGGACATTAACCGGAGGAGAGGGAGTGGGGTGGGAGGGAGGGGATGGTGGGACTGTGTTGTGTCCCGATGTTTAAGTTTGAAGAAATGCCAATAAAAATATTCAAATAAAAAGTGTAGCACGCAATCTAATAAAGAAGTCTGTTTATTATAATTCTGTACAAAAACAAAACACAAGGACAATTCAAAAAGGGATTGGCAGAGATGGCATTCAAACCCAGCTCTCTCAACTGTTCTTAAATCCGAGACCCATGTGGAACCCACTTGCCAATCCAATGCCATAACCATGAAGCCCATCCATGCATAGATGAGCATTAACATCTCTGTGCATAGCGCTGCAAATGCAAAAGTGCAAGACAGACTTCATCTAGCACCACGCCGTGTAGAGAGTGGGGGGGTGCAGTGACTTTTTTTTAGGCATATTGACGATGGGGAAATGAGAAATAAATCAACCAGAGGTCAACTCAATGAAGCACTAGGTCACATTTGCGGCAAGGATTGCATCGCACACCGGTTTATATTACTAAGAGTAATTCAATATTGTTGGACAATGTGTGGATGAGAAAGACAAAAGAGACAAAGGCAGATGTGGGATATGCATATACAGAAAGGTAAGTCAGTGTGCATACCAGGCTATTGAGATACCCAGGACATGCCAAGGAGGGGCCTCCTTTGCAGTTATGGTCACTCACCTAACACCACGCCCAGGTGAGGGGGATGCATGAGGAACACCTGACCTTCCAGAAACTCACAACTCGGTCACAACTCTGTGAGGCTGAGACTGTCTCAGAGAATGAATGCACCCATAACTGATAACAGACTCTGACAGTAAACCCGCTCTGTACCCAGGATAACATCAATCAGATCAGATAGGCAAGCACGTGCAGAGGTTCCAGGCTTCCCACCGAATCCCAGTCAAATCAGCAATAAACCTTGTCAGATACTGAAATCACCAAGAAATAAGCACACCTGCCGGGTTGTCTCTTAAATCAATGTTAATTAAGGAAGGAAAATACCTTTTCAATACCACTTATTCAGAGTGTTAGAAAATATTTCTCACAATCACACAATAAGCAAGGCAACACCTCTTGAGCTGCTAATTTGAGACTGATACAAGTGATCCCAGACTGCCACATAAGGAAGAGCATGTTTTTGGGAACATGTGATCTCAGGGAGCCACAAAGGCGCCTGGAAACATATTGGTACTGCGTAATCAAAAGGGAGACAAGAATCCGTGCACTGCGGGCATGGACATGGTCTCTAATGTCCAACCCAACCCACTCAACCTCCTCCTCCTCCTATATATTACCATCTTCCACTCCATACACTAACCAGCAAATACACATGCAGTAGCGTGTGACCACTTGAACATTGCTTCGTCAGACATTGCACCCTCCCCCCCACCCCCTCAGAACTCCCATGCTTGCAGAGGAGGGTTTGTTAACAAGTATCGGGGCATAACAATATCACCTTTGGTAACCCTATGGCAACACAAAGTCCACATGTCCTAGCCCAAATCACTTAGCATCTCACTATCCCTCAGAGACAGAGGGTGCTTCTGAACTGCAAATATCAACAGCTTGAACTTTGGAACTTGTCTCCTCACTGCACTAGCGACAAACCCTTGTATGACCGAGCGCGAAATGGCAACAGAAAGGTCAGAAGTCACGTAATGCAAGATCCAGCTACATTCCTAAACATAAGTGATAACCACGCAACAGTGGATGAGCAGAGCATCGGAAGGATGCGAGCTCAAGGCTCACTCAATCCTACATCCCTGGTTGCTCAGGCGAAGGAGGATCTAGTACAGCCTATTTCTGACGGTGCTGCAAGGGAAAGGCGAGTCTCTAAGCGTATGTCGCTTTCGCTACCTTTGTGCTCTGCTGGTTTAGCCATCAAAATGGATTTACTGTATTTGAGTGACGTGTGCTCCAGTACATGAACGCGCTTTCTTTGCGTCACTGTTGCTAAGCAGCGGATTACCAAAGGCGTTTTTCATGATGGAAGAGTTGATGTCTGCGGTAGCGCAGGACCAAAAGTCTTTTTTGGTTAGCTACGAACAACTGGGATACTTAAAGGTTGCAACGAAAGTTCCTTAAACTGTTCTGTTGTTTTAAAGTTGCCATTCCTTACAAAAATGTAGCTATCAGTAAACTTAAACACCGATTCTGCTGGATGGATAAACATAAAAGTAAAACAAACATTGCATTTATTTAATTTACAAAGTACTTACCTTCAATATCAAATTCATTAGTTGTGATCATTTTTTTTAACGTTACTACGCCTCCTGACATGCAAAACTGCAACATCAGAAAACCAAACACACAGAAAACGAACACTGAAGACCGCATGCGATGGGAATGAGAAATGTACTTAAGCCTTAAAGATGGAGTGACTGGTCATTATCGTAGAATAATTGCGGCCCCAAGTTATTGGCAAAGACATAGCCGAGGCCGATACATTGGGGGAGAGCATATTAATTTTGCTACTGCTGTGTACAAAACCGATCAAAATACAGTAACTTTTGGAAGACCGTGGAGGAGTGTGCAGTCATTCTGCTTGTGTTTCGACACATTTAGTGCTGTATGATTTTAGTAACAATCCATAATAAAATAAAATAGTGCATGCAATGTCAGCTGTTAAACCGCTGCTGAAGACAGACTGTTTGGAATGAGGCCAATAAATAGGCATGGACTACCCTCGGAGCATCTTGCCTAGTACACAGGAGGCCAATAGTGACCACCCGCCCCCTCACCCACCCTGTGCAAATATGACATTCACATCAAACTGCCATACACCACATAGGCCTGGTGCCTTCAGTATTTACAATATCTTGGTCTACAAAAGTAGATCAGACTGCTATACACTCCAGTGCAGCTCCGTATTACTGTTTCTGAACAGACCTTGGCGCCACAGGTTTGCAGCTTCATAGCACTTTAAGGAACAGATGTGTAAAGGCAAATCAGGTTAAAGACGAGTTTTGCTGTATTTGGCCCATTAATTCTTTATGGGGTAATCAGCATTACCGCATGAGAAAATCTGAGGGGAACTATACAATTCCAACTTTAGCACTGCAAGAGGGGCAACAGAAGAGCAGACACAAAGAACACTTCTAAAGACCGCATGCAGAATAAATACTGCAGGTGGTAAATGCAACTGAGGGATGTGCTGAATGCGTCGAACTGCCTCAGTGGCATTTTTAAAAATACGCTACACAATCTATACAGACTATTAGCGGCAGGAAGCCACCTGTTTTCGGAACACAGAAAGGAGGTGTGTGCCACTCGACATGCGCCCGTGGTGGAGAAGGTGGCCTCCTTCCTAGACCTCGCTAGAGTGGAGGGTTTCGAAAGCCAGGGTGTGTGAAATGGAGTACCAACCACGGCAGAGTTTTAAGGAGGGGGGGGTGGGGGAGGTATTACAAAGGAAAGGATAGCACAATAGTGTGTTTTGAACTGTGAAAACGACCTCATAGTAAGTGTAGAGCAGCAGGCCCGTACAGAGCCCACACAGATACCTTCTGCATTGCTCACGAAGAAGGGTCATATAAAAACCCCAAACGCGTAGAGGTCAGCTTTTGGCATCTAATCGTGTTGAAAGTATCTTTAGACAAGCTCAGATGTTATCCAATCTAGACCTGCAGAATGGATGCTGCGAAACACGCCTCTTATTTACGGAAGTCATTTATGTGAAATTGATGCAACCTTTGGTTCATCCATTGGTCAGTTATAATCCTTTATGTTTAAGAATGGACTGCAAAAAAAAAACGTATTCAATAAACCACGACATGGAGCGATATATATATATATATTCTTAAGTACAGAAACAGCGTGGTTGCCGCGATTAAAAAAACTATAAAAGAAGATGGGTACCATGGACAAAGGAGAAGGGAACTACACTGCCACATTGGTGAAGCACCGGAACCCAGTGTTCCAGGCGTCAGTGAGGGACGAGGCAGCTGCAGGTAAGTGGGGTGCCAGGGAGTGGGCAGAGGAGGTGGAATTTGGAGGGGGGGTGGATGAAGGGGGCACAGGGCAGGAGGCTGAATCCTGTTGCCCAGCAGGGAAGATGCCAAGACGGTGGCCTTCCGCTTCTGAGGATGTCCGGAACGTTGGCAATTCAATGAGGTAAAGCCCGCATTCCGAGCTTTCTGATTGGCTGGGAGCACCCCCCCTTTGGAGTGCTAATTACAATAAAAAGTGTTTTGAAATTGTAATATACATTTGATCTACACTTGTCAAATACATTTACTGACAAATTATTTAGAGGCTGGATTAGCCCTTTTGCGACTGGACATTCCTGTTTGTTTCATATAGTACTCTTGATTAGTCATGCAGGAGGCAGGCATGGAAGGTGTGTTATACTGCCCGCTAGAGGTCACATTCCTGGCCTCTTCATTTGTTTTGCGGGTCCCCAGGGTTGGTGGGGTGCTAACTGTGGAGTTCGCTGAAACATTTGCCAGTAATTCTTACAAGCGCAGATGTGAGGGATGGAACAAGTTACTTACCTGTAACTGTTGTTCTCCAGCATGGGTCTAGCATGGATTCACATGCTCATGAATATTCCCCGTCGTCAGGCTGGGAATCCTCAGTAAAGAAAAAATCAGTATCAGTTTCGTTTCTGATCTGTCTTTCTTAGTAGTAACCAATCACTGATCTCTGGGCCATACTGTCCCCAGCCAATGACTGCCCTCTCCCTAAGCCCCGCCTCTGGCAGCCATCTGCTGCGAATATGCAGGCGGGTTTGAAGTTCCCCCCTCTCGAAAATTGATTATTCTGCACAAATCCTTGACTTCTACATAGACGGGCAAGACTACCTGTCATGCCACAAGTCCAACATATAGTCGCAGGTCTTCCCATTTGTCCTTCTTGTATGCCTTATCATTTGCATGTTCCGAAACCCACCTTGATTATGTTACGCTCACCTTTTATCCACAGCGTCACCACCCAGCCCAAGTTGGATGATTTGCACTCTCGAACCCTCTCCCAGTCCCTTGGTAATGCCTCTGGTTAAAGATGGGTCTGCAATAGAGGAGAGCTGGATTCAATACCAGATTGTCTTTATGTTTTCCCACTTCCATTGGCCTCAACTCCTTCCTCCCCCTTGGCCCTTCTCTTCACCTTAATATTGTAAAAGGTGGATTCTCCGTCCTGCTCCTCGTGGCAGGGGCGTGTAGATGTGGGGGCGAGCAGCGACCAAGTTACTTCACTGGTACAAGCCCCCCTGTGGGGATCCAGGCCTGCTGCGACTGCGCAGGTTTGCTGCTTTACAGTCTTTATATGCAGTTCTTATGTTCCTCTTAGTTCGAATAATGTCTTGCTTCTTTCCTTTTAGGTATGGAAAGGTATTTTGGTGTTGTCATGCAGTTTGAAGATGAGCATGGGACAGTAGGCGAAAGCGCGGTGTGCGCGATGCTGTCCGGTGAGTAATGCGCGATGCGCTGCACTGTTTCGCCTTTTATATTGCTAACCTGTGTCTTTTCTCTCCTTGCAGGATGCGATGTTCCTCGCTGAGCGCCGTAATGTTCCAGCAATGATACTGACCAGGAGATGACTACCCAGGTAAGAATTGTGTGGCTTTCTTTATTCGGGAGGAAACGTGAGTAAACGCTTACTAATGCTGTCTTTCTTTCTCCTCTTTCCAGGTTATAGTATTCCAGGATGCATGCAGTGCCGGATGATGGAGTTCGTACCTTCAGGTGAGTGGAACTGAAGTCAGCGATGGACTGAAGACACAATACTGTTCTAGGTAAGTTTCGGAGTGTTCTTTCTCTCTCTGCAGGTCCTTGGTTTCAGGTAAGCTGGCATCAAAGAACTGGACACGGTGAGCGTTACGCTGCCCACAGCAGAATAACGCAAAGCATGTTCTGCTGTTTGGGTGTGGCGCTTGGGAGTTAGAGATACAGAGACTTCTGTCTGACAAGGTAAATACTGGAGATAGAAAATAGAGTTTTACATGTATGATGACATTGACCTTAAGTTCAACCCCCCCCCATTTTTAAGAGGACAATATAGTGATAAAGGATTTTTTTCCCTTAGAACTAAAGGAGAGTTTTCAGATGAACCAAATTCCGAATAGTGATCACGAAGGGCAATATTCAGCCAACATTAATTCATCAACAACCAAGTAGATAGGTAAGCAACAAAGTCTCTACTATTTCTGTAATACAATAACTCGGGAGACAGTTTACCACAAATTGTGAACTTTTATTCACAGAACGGTCTACACATTGAGATAATCAAAAGGACATCATTGGCACTAGGAGGGACCTAATTGCATCACCAAGGGCAGCTTACTGCACAAGCAGTGGTGAGATTCCAAACAGAAGTGGGAGACACCGTTGGAAGTATCACACAGGTGAATATTTTAATGGATCTAACTAAAGAAGTTAATATGCTAAAATTTGGACACCCCATCTGGGTATATATTTTTAACTGGAGTAGTGTAAAAGGATTGAACTATTCTTATTTATCTGGTATTGTTGGCATTAAGTTGAACAGGCAATTCTGATAATGAGTGAGAAACCGTACTGAATTAGTTAAAATCACCTGGTTAATTATGAGATCATAATTAAAGTGACAGCGACAGTGAAAAACAAAAGAATGGAATTTAAAACCTATAAATCTAAATTGTTTATTATAGATGGAACTACAAGACCTTTGAAGAAAATAGACAACTCCTGAAGAAGGGGAGCATCAAACCCCGAAACGCGTAGAGACACAAGTTAACGGATTGTTATTCTAGAAAATATTGCCAAGATGGGTTATTATTGAATAATCAAACGTCATACTGTATATTGTCTATTTCGAATTGTGAAATGATCAACAAAGTAAAATTTGAAATTCAACAGTTTGGTATTATGTATGGTCTAACATAAATGAAAAAGTGTGTATATATACATTTCTTTGAGTAAAGAATTTTTATAAGACAAGAGTTATTAGCAAAGTGTTATTTTTGAATTACAGAATTGAATATATAGGAATCATTCACTAATTGGTTGTGTTCACAATACTTTTGGGTGTGCAGGGGACGGGAGAAATCTACAAGTGTGTGGTTATCTGTTGTCTATAGTATAGTTTATACAACCTAGTGTCAGGGTTGGTTTTCTCCCCGGCACCCCACTACTAAATTTATACTTTATCAGATTTTAAGGAATAAAAGGAGTGCACTGTGATAAATTGGCTAGAGATTTCATGTAAATCCCCTATTGATAGGGTGTGACACTATAATCTCAGTAGCACCCACAGAGCCAGAGACATCGGGAGATGTCATTTTCTAAAATCAACACATTAACAGAAAAACATGCTACCACTCTAGCATTCAATGAAGAAGAAGCCAACCGGATATTAGGCCTTTTGAAGGACATAGAGACCAGTATACCAACAACAAGCAATCCAGAGAAACTAATAAATCAGTTAGAACGCACTATTAGAAGAGAAATATCTCAGAAACTACATGCCACCACGCTAGCCCAGTACTTCCGAGCCCAACGCATACCAAGAGGACTTAGTGTATATCTGAAACCAACCCTTTGCAGAGAGAATGCCGAGTTTGTGAAAAAATGGGAACAAATTTTAAACAAATGTTCACTTGATCTAATTCTCTTGACGATTGAAGAACTATCGAAATCAGTCAATAATTTGGACAAAGAAATTGAAGATCTATCAGAACAATTAAGCAAGTTTAAAAACAAGGAAGATTTGAATAAAATTCTAACAGAGGTCAATGAATCCCTAGAGAATTACAAAAAAGAAATAGAACAAAGTAAAGTTCATAAATTCAGGAGAGATACTTTGGACTACTTACAGGACATTGTATATACCTGGCAGGAACACTACGCTCAAATAAGACCCATACCAGAGAAGAGACGACCACCGAACCCGAGGAATACTGAAGACAACACTAGTGATCTGAACAGTGAAGCACCCAATAGTGGAGAAGATCGTACCAACGCAGAGAACATCCCGAGACAAGCTCCGAATCTACATACATCACAAGAAGCGACAACTTCAAACACCGAACCTTCTTCTTCTTTTTTAGAAGGAAGACAGCGAGAAGAGGCAAAAAGAAATCTAAGACCCAAAAAGACCGAACAACTAGTGATTAATATTTCGAGCAAACCATTAACCAAAGAACAACTAGACATTCTCAATCTAGGATTGTCCTTTATACCCACACAGAACTCTAGTTTATTAGAAGAGAAGGTCAATTTACACAGATTAACCAGAAAAATGAGATTGAAAGTATTTTTCGACACTAACACGACGATGGGGGAACCAACTGTACCACATGAATATCTGGAAATAAAACCGAAGAGTACCTTCGACCCACAGGTGAATAGCATTGGAATAAGAATGTTCGAGGAACAAATGCAAAAGGACCTCAAGAGGGTCAGCTTCAATAAAATTAGGAATTACAACATCAGAAGACACCAAAGTCAACTAATTAAAGAATTAGCAGATGACGCGAGTTTAACTCTGAAACCAGCTGATAAGGGAGGGGCAATAGTCATAATGGATACAACATATTATGACAATGGAATTAAATAATTACTAAATGACGAAGGAACCTATATTAAGGTTACACAAGACCCCACTAAACAAATAAAGGACATTATCGAAACAACATTGGAGAAAGCTACAGAGGAGGGATGGATCTCTGAGAAGACCAAGAAATTTCTCACCAAAGAATTTCCAATAACACCGGTATTCTACGGATTGCCTAAAATACACAAGAACCAACAAACACCACCACTACGTCCAATAGTAGCAGGAACTGACAGTATTTTTAACCCCTTGGCAGTCTATGTAGATAAGGCCTTACAACCATTAGTCCAGACCACTACGACATATTTGAAAGATACCACGGATTTCCTAAACATACTGAAGAACTTACCAGAAATCAGGGAAGACGATACACTATTATCTTTTGATGTACAAAGTCTATACACCTCGATTCCCCACCAAGATGGACTGGAGGCCCTAGAATGGATGCTAGTTAACACCAACGAATACACAGCGAATAAAGTCTTCCTATTGGAACTAAGTAAGATCATACTTGTCAATAATTACTTCAGATAGGGTAATCAATTTTACATACAAGTAGCAGGCACCTCCATGGGGTCATCAATGGCACCCGCATATGCAAACTTATTCATGTACTTCTTGGAGAGCACGTGAATATTAACTGAACAAAGATGGATGTCCAACCTGGTAATTTGGAAGAGATTTATAGACGACATCTTTGTGGTCTGGAGAGGAACAAGGACAGATGTCGACTTATTTTTAGACTTCCTGAACTCAATTCACGATAGAATAAAATTTGCCATGGAAGTGGGTACACCTAAATTACATTTTCTGGACGTTGAATTGGAGATAGGACCACAAGGCATAACAACGAACATATACCATAAGAAAACAGATGTAAATAATTCACTACATTATCTGAGTCACCACCCAGAACACCTACGAGACAATCTACCATACAGCCAATTTCTACGCTTGAAGCGTATAATCTCGACATCTACAACATTGGAAGAAGCAAATCTCACCATGGCTGAGAAATACAGAAAATGGGGATACCAAAACAATATCATAGAGAGAGCCAGAGAGAAAACAGAGAGATTAACAAGAGAAGAATTACTCACTCCAAGAGTGAAATCAAATGAAACACCATTCATATATGCCTTAAGATATTCGGGACAAAGCCATCATGTCGCCAGGATGATCAAGAAGAATTGGAGAATTATTGAAATGGACCAACAGTTGAATAAATTGTTCCCTAAACCACCAATCATAGCATACAAAAGAGGCCGGAATTTTAAAGATCAGCTAGTACATGCTGAAAGACCACCAAAAGAGAAACAGATGTCTCTACAAACAAGAAAAACAGGAACCTTTGCGTGTTTAAACTGTGGACATTGCAACAACATAATCAAAGGCACCCATGTACGACATCCATACAATGGTATGAGGATTAAATTTAGGGATTATGCCACATGCGACACGAAATCTGTCATCTATGGACTTAGTTGTCCATGTGGAATATTTTACATTGGTCAAACGAACAGAAAAGCCAAGGAACGTTGGCATGAACATAAGAGCAACATTAGAACTAAGAATATAAGATCACCAGTTGCACGCCACTTTAATGAGAACAAACACAACATTTCACAACAAAAGGTTATCATTTTGGAAGTAGTAAAAAGATCTCCACGTGGGGGAAATCATACTAAAAAATGAAATCAGAGAGAGATATATTGGATTGAGAAACTGGACTCCATGTCACCTAGGGGTATGAATGAAGAATACAACCTTGGGGTATTTCTGTGAACAAAAGGAAAGTGAATCTATATGTAGAATACATGCAATACAGAGGCCGATTCATGGAATAATTAGCGCGGCACAAGTGGGCAAAAACGTGCGAATCGCAGTGGAATAGCGAAAATCGCAGTGCAAGTGCGAAAATCGCACGAAAAGCAGCGCACATCGATTCATGGAAGGCTGTGCGCGAGAAAACCATCGGATGTGCGATAAAAAAGTGCGCGGCGCACGTTGGCGCACAGGCCATCTAACTGCGTGCGCCAGGTCACAGTGAAAATCGCACAGGCCACAGCGAAAATCGCACATAGCGCGGCGCACGCAACAAAAGTAGGCGGAACACGGGGCGCAACACTCGGAATGGGGAACAACTTGACAAAATGTGGGCGTCACGGGGGAAGTACAGGGTACAAGTGCGCGGAACGCCCACACGCTCGCCTACAACACGTATTCATGGAATAGAATAGGGCAAAAAAGCGCACGCTCAAACCAGCGCACAGGCACAAACACGACCGCCACAAGAAAGCAGGCGGTAGCGTCTCTGCGCCTGGAAGAAATGTGCGCCAAAAGGTGCGCCAACAAATAGCACCTATATACAGCCATGATGAATGTCCTATACTGTGGCCCTCCAGGACAAATGACGTGCAAAGGGGTACCCACAAACACTGACACCCGCTGACAAAAAATACGTGTGCGTGTATACCGGGGTGCCCGGGAAGTCTCACACGCGATTTGGCAGGGTATGTGGATTTCAGGGGTGCGCGGGAAGTTGCACACGCGATTTGGCAGGGTACGTGCGCGGGAATTTCCACACGCGATTTGGCTGGGTACGTGGATCTCAGGGGTGCGCGGGAAGTCTCACATGCGATTTGGCAGGGTACGTGGATGGGCACCCTCCACCAGGCCCCCACTCATGTCTCCCACCACCCCCACCCCCCAGCATCCAGGGGCACCCTCCACCAGGCCCCCACCCATGTCTCCCACCACCCCCACCCCCCAGCCACCATGGGCAGCCCCCACCAGGCCACCACTCATGTCTCCCACCCACCCCACCCCCCAGCCACCATGGGCACCCTCCACCAGGCCCCCACTCATGTCTCCCACCCCCCCCCAACCCCCCGCAGTGCAGGGGCACCCTCCACCAGACCCCCACTCATGGCCCCTAACACCCCCACCCCCTAGGATCCAGGGGCACCCTCCACCAGGCCCCCACTCATGTCTCCCACCACCCCCACCCCCCAGCAGTGTGGGGCACCCTCCACCAGGCCCCCACCCATGTCTCCCACCACCCCCACCCCCCAGCCACCAAGGGCAGCCCCCACCAGGCCCCCACTCATGTCTCCCACCCACCCCCACCCCCCAGCCACCATGGGCACCCTCCACCAGGCCCCCACTCATGTCTCCCACCACCCCCACCCCCCAGAAGTGCAGGGGCACCCTCCACCAGGCCCCCACCCATGTCTCCCAGCACCCCCACCCCCCAGCAGTGCAGGGGCAGCACCACCAGGCCCCCACTCATGTCTCCCACGGCCCCCACCCTCCAGCAGTGTGGGGCACCCTCCACCAGGCCCCCACCCATGTCTCCCACCACCCCCACCCCCCAGCCACCAAGGGCAGCCCCCACCAGGCCCCCACTCATGTCTCCCACCCACCCCCACCCCCCAGCCACCATGGGCACCCTCCACCAGGCCCCCACTCATGTCTCCCACCACCCCCACCCCCCAGAAGTGCAGGGGCACCCTCCACCAGGCCCCCACCCATGTCTCCCACCACCCCCACCCCCCAGCAGTGTGGGGCACCCTCCACCAGGCCCCCACCCATGTCTCCCACCACCCCCATCCCCCAGCCACCATGGGCACCCTCCACCAGGCCCCCACTCATGTCTCCCACCACCCCCACCCCCCAGCAGTGTGGGGCACCCTCCACGAGGCCCCCACTCATGGCCCCTATCACCCCCACCCCCCAGCCACCATGGGCAGCCCCCACCAGGCCCCCACTCATGTCTCCCATCACCCCCACCCCCCAGCAGTGTGGGGCACCCTCCACCAGGCCCCCACTCATGTCTCCCACCACCCCCACCCCCCGGCAGTGCAGGGGCAGCCTCCACCAGGCCCCCACCCATGTCTCTCACCACCCCCACCCCCCATGGGCATCCCCCACCAGGCCCCCACTCATGTCTCCCACCACCCCCACCCCCCCAGCAGTGTGGGGCACCCTCCACCAGGCCCCCACCCATGTCTCCCACCAGCCCCACCCCCCAGCAGTGTGGGGCACCCTCCACCAGGCCCCCACTCATGTCTCCCACCACCCCCACCCCCCAGCAGTGCAGGGGCAGCCTCCACCAGGCCCCCACCCATGTCTCCCACCACCCCCACCCCCCAGCCACCATGGGCATCCCCCACCAGGCCCCCACTCATGTCTCCCACCACCCCCACCCCCCCAGCAGTGTGGGGCACCCTCCACCAGGCCCCCACCCATGTCTCCCACCACCCCCACCCCCCAGCAGTGCAGGGGCACCCTCCACCAGGCCCCCACCCATGTCTCCCAGCACCCCCACCCCCCAGCAGTGCAGGGGCAGCACCACCAGGCCCCCACTCATGTCTCCCACCACCCCCACCCCCCAGCCACCATGGGCAGCCCCCACCAGGCCCCCACTCATGTCTCCCACCACCCCCATCCCCCAGCCACCATGGGCACCCTCCACCAGGCCTCCACTCATGTCTCCCACCACCCCCACCCCCCAGCCACCATGGGCATCCCCCACCAGGCCCCCACTCATGTCTCCCACCACCCCCACCCCCCAGCAGTGCAGGGGCACCCTCCACCAGGCCCCCACTCATGTCCAACTCATGTCTCCCACCACCCCCACCCTGCAGCAGTGTGGGGCACCCTCCACCAGGCCCCCACTCATGTCTCCCACCACCCCCACCCCCCAGCAGTGTGGGGCACCCTCCACGAGGCCCCCACTCATGGCCCCTATCACCCCCACGCCCCAGCATCCAGGGGCACCCTCCACCAGGCCCCCACTCATGGCCCCTATCACCCCCACCCCCCAGCATCCAGGGGCACCCTCCACCAGGCCCCCACTCATGTCCAACTCATGTCTCCCACCACCCCCAACCCCCAACAGTGTGGGGCACCCTCCACCAGGCCCCCACTCATGTCTCCCACCGGCCCCAGCCACCAGCAGGGTGGGGCACCCTCCATCAGGCCCCCACTCATGGCCCCTATCACCCCCACCCCCCAGCATCCAGGGGCACCCTCCACCAGGCCCCCACTCATGTCTCCCACTACCCCCACCCCCCAGCAGTGTGGGGCACCCTCCACCAGGCCCCCACTCATGTCTCCCACCACCCCCACCCCCCAGCAGTGCAGGGGCAGCCTCCACCAGGCCCCCACTCATGTCCCCCTGCACCCCCACCCCCCAGCATCCAGGGGCACCCTCCACCAGGCCCCCACTCATGTCTCCCACCACCCCCACCCCCCAGCAGTGTGGAGCACCCTCCACCAGTCCCCCACTCATGTCTCCCACCACCCCCACCCCCCAGCAGTGCAGGGGCAGCCTCCACCAGGCCCCCACCCATGTCTCCCACCACCCCCACCCCCCAGCCACCATGGGCATCCCCCACCAGGCCCCCACTCATGTCTCCCACCCACCCCCACCCCCCAGCCACCATGGGCATCCCCCACCAGGCCCCCACTCATGTCTCCCACCACCCCCACCCCCCAGCCACCATGGGCACCCTCCACCAGGCCCCCACTCATGTCTCCCACCACCCCCATCCCCCAGCCACCATGGGCATCCCCCACCAGGCCCACACTCATGTCTCCCACTACCCCCACGCCCCCAGCAGTGTGGGGCACCCTCCACCAGGCCCCCACTCATGTCTCCCACCACCCCCACCCCCCAGCAGTGTGGGGCACCCTCCACCAGGCCCCCACTCATGTCCAACTCATGTCTCCCACCACCCCCACCCCCCAGCCACCATGGGCAGCCTCCACCAGGTCCTCACAATCCCCAATCATGTGCGTTATGGTCAGCCTCCACAGCCAAAAAGCCCTACCAAGTAACCCATTCACCCACATGGAAATGGAAATTACATGTTACACCCCCAATGTTCATGAAGCTAATGAACCCATGTCCGTCACACACACTGGTTGCAATTGAATGGGAAAACACCCAACATGACATGCATGAAACCAATGAGATGATACCACACAGTGAAGTATGAAAACAAAATTGTATTAAAAAAAAGAAAGAATGCTAAAGAAATGAAACAAACTACAATGGGAATGAAAAAAAGATAAGCTGCATGTCCGTATTAAAAAAGAAAAACACCAAATCCTAATCCAAAAAAATGTCGTCCAAAGTTAAATGAAAAAAAATATCTATCCAATTAAGAACTATGTAAAAAACTTCCAAGGGTCCATGAGCCCAACTGAACAAAGGAAACCTACAAAAAAACCTAACTAAAATGCAACTATATACAAAAAGTGGAGCAGTGTCCGTCGACTCCAAATCATAAGAACAAACAAAGGAAACCTAAAACTAAAGAACTATATACAAAGGCGGCGGGCAAGTCCAGCGGCTCACTCCGTGGTGTTCCGGGCCAGGGCATCATCAAACTCCTGTTCGATGTCCCGGAGGCGGTCCAGTTCCATGGCCCCGAGGGTCTGCAGGGACGACGCCGTGTCCTCCTCCAACCCCCTGCGGATTGCCTCGAGGCACTCGGCTCGCCTCAGGGCCCTCCGCATGGAGTTCTCCGCCCTGACCATTGTGAGCCGCGCCTCTTCCACCCGCCGCCGCTCCGCACCTATGGCGTGGCCCAACCGCTGCCACACGGAAGACACTCTCTGTCCTGGGTCCTCCTGCCCTCCGGCCGATGCCTGCCCCTCCGATGTCGAAGGCCCCGAACCTTCATGGCTCCCACCATGTTGCTGCTGCTGCTCTGCCTCTGCCCGTGCACTGCCTCCTGCTGCCTGCACATCCTCCGCCGGCTGGGGTGCAGTTGTTGATGTGGCCACCCTTGCTGGACGTCCGACTCCCGACTGTGGCAGGGATGCCTCCTCCACCAGCCTGGCCGCACTGTCAGAGGCAGCTCCACAGGGCACCCAGGTGACTGATGGGTGGCAAGATGGCGCAGAGGACGACTGGCGCGTAGGGGGTCCAGTTGAGGAGGGGGTCGGAGCAAGCCCCATCAGATGGAGGAATCCGGCCTGGGTGACCAGTCCCAGCAGGCTGACGTGGTCAACGAGCCATTCGAGATGACGTGCAGTCTCTCCATGAAAAGACTGCAGGTCACCTTGCATGGCCCGTTGACGCAACGCCACACCAGCCAGGACAGGCTCAACCCGGACCTGGATAGCCACGTCCACAGGCAGAGGAAGGCCAGTTGACGTCAGCTCATCCCCTGCCTGAAAACGGGTCTGGACGTAGGCATCCCTGCTGGTGCAAGATGATGCAGGGACAGGATCGGGGACAGGATTGCACACAGGCACCTCCGCGGCGGCCTGTGCTGCCTCCTGTCCCTGGTCCTGCACTGCACCACTAGCACCAGTGGGATCCCCACCTCCAGACCCCGTCTCTGGTGCTTGCACGGCCTCCTCCTCCACCAAACCCCCCACCAACCTGGATGACTCTGTGCCATCTTCCCCGGATGGGCCCTGTGGGGTCCCAGCTGCCCCTTCTGCTGCCGAGGAGTCCAACTCCAACCTCCGCCTCTTGGACCTCCCCCCGGCAGCTGCGGCCTGGGACGTGGCACCGGATTCCTCACTCCCCGACGAGATGACAACACGGGAGGGGAGCCGAGCCTTGCGTCTCCGGCTGGCGGTGGGATCCCCGCCGCTGTGCTCCACAGCACCTTCTCCGCCCTCTTCATCAGTTGACGCTGCAGACAGGGAGAAACAAAACACAGGCATCAGGGCACTGTACAATGGACACATACACACATGACAGTTGCACATGAGTGGCATTGGCAAACCTCAGACATGTCATCACAATCCCCAACACACATGTCATTGCAACTCGCACACATGAGCCATACCACAGCCATATTGCAACTGCCACCACCATCCCTACACATACAACAGCATGAGCAGCCAAAGGTGAGCCAGACATCACATGCAACACAGGAAGTGCACCACACATGTACACACACCACCACACTTGCATGCATGTGTACACCTCTGACAAGTGTCGCACTGTTCAGACGGGCATCCATGTCACACCTGCCAATCAGGCTTGCACATACCGCTGTCACATGCATCCATGTTGCATCACTGTTGCACCCTTGTCAAATACACACACATGCACATGTACACAGTGCTCATACATGCAGCCGAAAACAACATACATGCGTGACATCACCGACATGTCTACTTACATACACATTCATCCAAACATCTGTGCCCACACAACTGCATTTGGCATGCAAGCCTACACACACAAGCACCATCCATGTCTCACACATTACAGCCCTCGCATGTGTCAGCCCCATGCCCCTGTACACCCCCACCCATACTCGACCCCATACAAACAGATGTGCAACCTGCACACTACCGAATAATCACCACACGCACTGCTCACAATCAGGATGCATGTACACTCACCGCTCGACTCCAGACGGGTCTGCTTCTCTAGGACCTGGACGTGGAGCGCTGGGGATATGCGTTCCAGGACCCTCATCTGTTCTTCCGACAAGTGGCCCCGGCGCCCCTTGGCATCCGCTGCCTTCAAGAGGCGCCGGGCCTTGTTCAGGGTCCTGGATCTGAAGTCCTCCCAGCGCTTCCTGACATGTTGTAAGTCGCGGACTGCAACCCCCTCCGCGTTGATGGCAGTCACGATGTCAGTCCAGATCCGAGTCCGTCCTTCCTTGTCGGCGCGGGAACTTCCGAAGAGGGCATCATACTGCCCCAGGACTTGCTCCACCAGGACACCAACTTCGGTGGCACTGAAGCTGGTGCCCCTCTGCCTCTCAGGCCGGGGGTTGTCAGTGGTCACAGATGGTGTTTGCCCCGACATGACAACCCCAGAGGCAGGAGTGGGTGGGCAACTGGGTCCTGGGGCTGGGCTGTGGAGCGATGGAATCCCAGTCGGGAATCTTCGGTTCCAGCAGGGGTGGTCACAGCAACAGCACCCCTGGCTGATGTGCAGGCAGCAAATGGCAGTGCACGTGGGCAGCAGGCAGTCAGGCAGCAGCAGATGGCAGGTGGGAGCGTGCTCGGGGCTCTGGGGGGCAGTAGTTCGGCCTTCTGGGCAGGAGCGTGGTCTTCCGTGTGCATACGCGTGGCCAGCTTGATACGGAGTGATTTGGCACGTGAAAAGTCTGCACGTCAGCGTGAAATTCAAGGAAAGGCCCTTAGCGCGTAAGCGCGTCAGCACGCATACGCGATTCTATTGGACCAAAGGCCCTCAGCGCGTAAGCGCGTCTGTGACGTGACCCGCACGGGTGTATCCCACACAGCACGTGATGACAGAGCACACGTGGAAAGACTGCACGTCAGAGTGTCATCGCGTGTAATTGGACAAAAGTGCGCGTACACGCGATTGGCCTATGTACGTGTATATCAGGGGTGCGCGGGCACTTACACACGCAAGTACGTCAGCGCACCTGTATCCCGGGGTGCGCGGGAATTTCCACACGCTATTGGACTGGGTACTGGATTTCAGGGGTGCGCGGGTCACACGCTCGCCTACAACACGCGCAACGCATAAATTTGCGCGCTAACAAAATAACAAGCTCAGACCCAGGATGAACATACCGTTCCTAGCAGCAGTGGGCGTGGGCTACCAAAGGAGGAGGAGGAGGATAGTCAGGGCCAGAATATTCACACCCAGAACCAGCCTTTTCGGGATGCCTGATGACCAGGTGTATGGGAGGTACAGGTTTCCACCACACATTATACTGGACCTGGTGACCTCACATCACCCACCCTGTGCTCCCAAGCACTCAGCCCCCTGGAGAAGGTCCTCAATGTACTGCACTTCTTAGCCACTGGATCATTTCAGCGGACAAGTGCCATAGTGGGTGGGGTATCACAGGCCACCCAGTCACGCTGCCTACACCAGGTCTTGAACATCATCACTGCACGCCCATCAGTCCGCAGGCACATATACCTGCCCAGAACACCTGCAGAAAGGCATGCTGCCGCCCTGGATTTTTACGGTGTGGCACGATTCCCCAAAGTGCTAGGTGCCATCGACTGCACCCATGTGGCTCTACGTCCCCCCAGGGCATCAGAGCACATCTATAGGAACCGCAAGCACTGGCATTCCATCAACGTGCAGGTAGTATGTAATGCCAAGGGAATCATCACCTCAGTATATGCCAACTATCCCGGGTCCACCCACGACAGCTTCATTTACCGAATGTCCACCCTAAGCCGGGACCTAGAAGCTGGGCGGCATGGCGATACATGGCTGCTTGGTGAGTATGAATGCCACTGCACATGCATGCATGTCAGATACTGAGCAAGGTCACAACCCCACCAATGATACCAATCACCACCTCCACAGGGGACAGTGCCTACCCTCTCAGCCCCCACATGATGACGCCAATTCGGAACCCCACCACGCCACCCCAGGTAAGATATAACACAGCCCACATTACAACCCGGGGCATAGTGGAGCGCACATTCGGAGTGCTAAAGTCACGCTTTCGCTCCCTTGACCGTTCTGGCGGGCAGCTGTTGTACGCTCCACCAGTAGTGTGCAGGATCATAGTGGCAGCATGTGTCCTGCACAACGTTGCAACACGCCGGGGCCTGGCCGTGGACATGGTGGTGGCCCCACATCCCCAACCACATGCACAGCCGCTGCGCATGGGAGGGGAAAGGGCACGGGGGGAGGCAGCCCGTACACAGCTAGTGGCTAATTACTTCACATAGAAATCACACCCCTGTGGAGTGCACACTGCCCTGGCACATTCCATCTGACAATCAATGATGACTCAACCTGACACTGATCCTGAATGTCTGGAGAATCAACCGTGAAAACCATATCAGCCTGAGATTGTTCACCTGGAAGTGTTACAATGTGTGCATCCCTACCCACACAGACACCACCAATGCAGTTTTGTGAAGAAACACATTCAAGCAGCTAAAATGAATACCCACTTGCAAAATGCAACAAGAGGACAGTGCCATGTCAGCCAACCCATCCCCAGCACCGCCACAGGACACACCGTGCCATGTCATGCTATTTGCAGGTAAACAAAGTACTCCCCACAACATGACACTAGTGTCACAATGTACAGTGTCCCTAATTGAAACTTGCGACACCTGAAATGCTCACAGTAATGCAGGACCAACAACAAACTTGAGCAGGTACTACCATTAACATGACATCACAAATGTTATGAATTAGTAGTCTCACCACCTGGAAATGCCTGCACTCCCACCACTACCAACTGTGCAGTGTTGGCGCCATGTAGAGTTGTGGGTGCACTGCTGCCAACATGGACCCCATCTCCAAACTGGAGGGCCTTGTGTAGACATGAGGAAGGGACCTGCAAATTGGGAGGTAGACACAGATGATGAGTTACACATCAATGCAACATGCAGTGTACAACACAACAGCAATATGCACTAGGAATGTATACACAGTATTGACTAGACTACCCACACATGTAGTGGGAGTACAATGTCACCATGTACGTCAATGTCACTTGGGCACACACTTTGCAAGCCCATGGAAACGGGAAGCAGGAGGGGTGTGTGTGACTCAAACCCAAGCATCTGAACCAAATACATGACAAGCCTGCATGTGCCCAGCCACAATGCAGCGTATGCCCAAAGGAACCATGGAAGGCAACAAATTGTCCCAAAAAAATTGGGAAAAAAATTATTAAAAATAAAAAAAAATAAAAATAAAAATTAAAGAAATGGCCATTGATGGGCCCGGGGGGGTTGGGGAGGCCACCCAGGAGGTCCGAGGACAGGGTGCACACCAAAACCCACCTGTGTGGATCCTGGGAAAAAAAAACACCTCCATGGGCTCATGGCCCACACGGCTACCCTATTGTGGGAGTATCACTGCTGTTGCTATTATCACCCTGTGCAGCTGCATCCGGAGGTGGTTGCACTATGGGAGGCAGCCCACGCAAGGCCCTAGTCTGCTCCTCCATGGCTGCAAGCATGCGGGTGTGATAGGTCTGGTTCTGGAGGATGAATGTGCGGAGGTCCCCATGCAACAACTCATGGGATGCCCGGACCTCCGCCCTCGTTGCCTGCATCTCAGCTGAGAGCGTACGGGTGAGACGCTCCAGCTGCTGTTCTGTCCTTTGGTGTGTTGAAGCCTCAAGCTCAACAAGAGTCGTCCTGAGGTGAAGGAGCTCCTGCCTCAGGGCTTCCCTGTGGCCCTGGGACTCTATGGAGATGGCCTCCTGCAGAGTCGCCAGTGCCGCCCGCCTGTCCCTGTTGGACGCCAACATGTCCTCCCTGTGTGACTGGCAGATGGAGTCGGTTGCCTGCTGTAGTCGCTCCATCAGCCTTTCAGGGGGGACAATGGAAGTGGCCACCCTATCCATGGCCTGAGCCATCATCTCGGATGATGCTGCCTGTTGGGTTGCCATATCGTAAATGGATTGCTCCCATGCGGTATTGCCAGGTGGCGTACGGCCACCACGTCGGCGGGCACCACACCTGTCTGGGGCAAGGCGAACTGCGCCTTGCTGTGCCGGCACTGCCTGAGGCTGCAGGACTGCATTCCCCCTCTGATCTGCTGGCCCAGGAACAGGATCAGATGTTGCGGAGTGTGACCCTGCATCCGTAACCACCAAAGGCGTAGCTGCCAACACTGACATCCCCATTGAGGGTTCTGACCCTGGTGCAGGTGGGTGGGACAGAACAGTATCCCTCCCTGGAACACTCACCTGCGACGGCACGTAGGTCTCATCATCCGAATCAACACCTGAGTACAGCTCGGGGGAGGTGCAGCCAGAGACACCCCTTGAGAGCACGACCTGCAGCACTTGTGGGTTCTCACCCACCACCACACCACGTCCCTCACTGGTGGTTGGTTGGCCCTCGGACCCCTCCTGGGTCTGCACCATCTCCACAACCCCAGCAGTATCAGGTGCGTCTTCCCCTGCAAAGACATAAAAACAAAGAAATGGAAACAGGCATTAGCACCATGGCACACAATGAGGGCTGAGAAGCAACAGAACCAGTAATTGATTGACACATGTCCCACATGACTAAAACCCTCCCATGCATGCACCCTCACTGCATATGAAGGGCAGGCAAATGGCACACACTGATGACACCAAGATGGAAAATGAACACATTTTCTGCATGCTGCCTGGCAGTGGCATCACACATTGGCCTGTGATTGCCAGGTGAAACACACATGCCATCACACAGATGGCATGTACCATTGCTATTGAGTGAAGATGGAGAGGAGGGCAGCACCTATTCATTCAGTCCAGTTCCCG
This sequence comes from Ambystoma mexicanum, assembly GCF_040938575.1. NCBI lineage: Eukaryota > Metazoa > Chordata > Amphibia > Caudata > Ambystomatidae > Ambystoma > Ambystoma mexicanum. The sequence continues at coordinate 837,906,354 of NC_090934.1, read as the reverse complement.
CATGTAATAGCTTTTCTAATTCAAACAGGTCAGATTTTTCACCTGGAGCTGCCAGTCCAAAATGGTCCAATTGCACAGGGACATGTGTGAACAAATGATATCCAGGTAACAAAGTCACTCCACTTTACCATAGCCATGTCAGACATGTGACTAGAGGACTGCAAAATGCCTAGTAAAAGTGGTGGAATGCAAACAATCTGACTGAATGAACAGTGAAAAATGAGCAACAATGTTGTGCCAAGGTGACACTTCAAGGGCAACTGGCGTGCAGTTGGGCTAGATGTCTACTGTTGGCAGAAGGGATACTGCTATGGCCAAATGCAGCTGCGCAGGATGTATTGCATGAAGCACATGGCTGACCCATACGACTCAGGCGCACACACTCTCACCTGGCACACAAACAGAAGCCCTCACACACACCATGCACATGGATGACACACACATGCATGTGCACTCACCGGACAATGCCTCGTAATCAGGCAGATCTCCCACGCCTTGGATCTGTTCCTCCGTGACGTAGGTCCCAGCGACTGACTCATGTGGAGTGAATTCCATGTGTACTACTGGAGACCCACCTCCAGTCACTAGAGTTGCGGCATGACTTGAGGCCAGCTTACTCTTTGCCCTGCGCTTTAGGTCATTCCAGCGCTTATAGCAATCATTGGCTGTGCGCCTCACGATTCCAAGGGCACTTACGATGTCCGCAACGGTCTGCCAGTGTGCCTGGCGTTGTGCAGGTGTGGTCTTGGATCCTGCAACAATGACCATCTCGTTATCATGTGCGGACACATACTCGACAAGTGCATTCAGTTCGTCATCCGTGAAGCTGGGCTTCCTCGACGGGCCGGACTGTGTAGCCGTGTCTGGGGCATCAGCCTGTGCCGGACGAGCACTCTTCCTCTTCCGCTTGGAAGGTGGTGGTGATCCTGAGTGTCCTGCGCCGCTCTGGACACTAGGGGCAGGAGCCCTGGTGGACTCTGTATCAGGAGTGTGGGATTGCACACTCAGCATGGGAGTTGGTGCAGGAATTGGCTCAAGTGTAATGGTGTCAGGGGGAATGTCAGCAGGATGGACTAGGACCGACACTGTCCTGGCTGGGTGTGTGAGAGCTGGGGTGGATGGAGCCGCAGCTGCCCCTGCAGCCTCTCCGCCCTGCCTACTTGGGGCAGCAGATGACCTTGCTGCCCCAGATGCACGTGGCATGATGACATCAACGTGCACCAGCGCACGTGTCATAGGCCTGCTGACCTGGAAGTCAGCCATGGAGTCAGCCAGGTCTGGTGCCACAATGGGCTGGTCCAACAAGGGCTGAGCATGGATGGTGTCAGCCACATCAGCCTCAACGGGAGGGGGAGGGGGATTATGGGTGCCCTTGACTGGTCCTCCACACATGGGGGGACAGGCTCACCCTGCAAGTAACGACCACGTCCCCTACCGGATCCACCACGGCCACCACTTGTGGCTCTTCCACCTTTGCCACCCTTACGGAATCCTCGCCTCCCAGCCATGGCACTGATGTTAATGTGCGTATGGGAGTGGCTGTAAACTATTGTCCTGGGCAATTGGGGGTCAAAGGGGTTGGGTACCAGATGGTAATTGTACCCTAGTGCTCTTGCAAGGCTGAATGTAACCCCTGGGGAAAGATGACAGGTCACGCTACGCACAGGAGCCCCAAAAAAGGGAGATGACGTGCACGCAACCCCTCCTAGACCACGTGTGCAGAAAGTAAAACCTGCACTACGCTGTGGCACCCAGTAACACAAGAATGAACGTATGCGTGTCACACGCAGCCTAGAATGACCTCTGAAGGGGTAGGCTACACACGGGGCAAGCACAGATGTTAGATACGTGCGTGACTCACCGTCTGCCAGTTAAAGAGCGTGAAAAAGGAGCGCGTTTGGTTGGCAACACCCCCGCCAAAAGAAGATTTGTACGCTGTCTGAGGAGACAGGACAACAGTAGAAGGGAACACTGTTTGAGGGAACAGGCCCAGGTAAACCAGTAAAAGAGAAAAAAGAGAAAAAGCTGTCAGAGGTAACAGGGAATACGAACTTGAAACACCGTGAAGTAAATCGCGCGTGAAACGACAAGAAGTACAGAATTCACCCACTCGCTCTCCACGAAAAGCACGTACAAGGAAATGGTGTTCTACACGTACCTTTTATACAGGCCCACACGTTCAGCGTCACTTACGCGGCGTGTACGCGCTAGGGCCATTTCCACCAATTACACGCTTTGTCACTTCTGCGTGTAGGGCCATTTCCACCAATTACACGCTTTGTCACTTCTGCGTGTAGGGCCATTTCCACCAATTACACGCTTTGTCACTGCCGCGTGTACGCGCTAGGCCCATTCCCACCAATTACACGCTTTGACACTCGGACGTGTCTTTCATTTTTTTCACACGCAACATTTTCATACGTGTGCCCAATTCAACGTGCACGTGACTTCATAGACGCGCATACGCTGGCGACGCGTTTACGCGCTAAGGGCCTTTCCTCGAATTACACGCAGACGTGTTGGATTTTTCACGTGCCAAATCACTCCGTATCAAGCTGGCCACGCGTAAGCACACGGAAGACCACGCTCCTGCCCAGAAGGCCGAACTACTGCCCCCCAGAGCCCCGAGCACGCTCCCACCTGCCATCTGCTGCTGCCTGACTGCCTGCTGCCCACGTGCACTGCCATTTGCTGCCTGCACATCAGCCAGGGGTGCTGTTGCTGTGACCACCCCTGCTGGAACCGAAGACTCCCGACTGGGATTCCATCGCTCCACAGCCCAGCCCCAGGACCCAGTTGCCCACCCACTCCTGCCTCTGGGGTTGTCATGTCGGGGCAAACACCATCTGTGACCACTGACAACCCCCAGCCAGAGAGGCAGAGGGGCACCAGCTTCAGTTCCACCGAAGTTGGTGTCCTGGTGGAGCAAGTCCTGGGGCAGTATGATGCCCTCTTCGGAAGTTCCCGCGCCGACAAGGAAGGACGGACTCGGATCTGGACTGACATCGTGACTGCCATCAACGCGGAGGGGGTGGCAGTCCGCGACTTACAACATGTCAGGAAGCGCTGGGAGGACTTCAGGTCCAGGACCCTGAACAAGGCCCGGCGCCTTTTGAAGGCAGCGGATGCCAAGGGGCGCCGGGGCCACTTGTCGGAAGAACAGATGAGGGTCCTGGAACGCATATCCCCAGCGCTCCACGTCCAGGTCCTAGAGAAGCAGACCCGTCTGGAGTCGAGCGGTGAGTGTACATGCATCCTGATTGTGAGCAGTGCGTGTGGTGATTATTCGGTAGTGTGCAGGTTGCACATCTGTTTGTATGGGGTCGAGTATGGGTGGGGGTGTACAGGGCCGTGGGGCTGACACATGAGAGGGCTGTAATGTGTGAGACATGGATGGTGCTTGTGTGTGTAGGCTTGCATGCCAAATGCAGTTGTGTGGGCACACATGTTTGGATGAATGTGTATGTAAGTAGACATGTCCGTGATGTCACGCATGTATGTTGTTTTCGGCTGCATGTATGAGCACTGTGTACATGTGCATGTGTGTGTATTTGACAAGGGTGCAACAGTGATGCAACATGGATACATGTGACAGCGGTATGTGGAAGCCTGATTGGCAGATGTGACATGGATGCCCGTCTGAACAGTGCGACACTTGTCAGAGGTGTACACATGCATGCAAGTGTGGTGGTGTGTGTACATGTGTGGTGCACTTCCTGTGTTGCATGTGATGTCTGGCTCACCTTTGGCTGCTCATGCTGTTGTATGTGTAGGGATGGTGGTGGCAGTTGCGATATGGCTGTGGTATGGCTCATGTGTGCGAGTTGCAATGACATGTGTGTTGGGGATTGTGATGACATGTCTGAGGTTTGCCAATGCCACTCATGTGCAACTGTCATGTGTGTATGTGTCCATTGTACAGTGCCCTGATGCCTGTGTTTTGTTTCTCCCTGTCTGCAGCATCAACTGATGAAGAGGGCGGAGAAGGTGCTGTGGAGCACAGCGGCGGGGATCACACCGCCAGCCGGAGACGCAAGGCCCGGCTCCCCTCCCGTGTTGTCATCTCGTCGGGGAGTGAGGAGTCCGGTGCCGCATCCCAGGCCGCAGCTCCCGGGGGGAGGTCCAAGAGGCGGAGGTTGGAGTTGGACTCCTCGGCAGCAGAAGGGGCAGCTGGGACCCCACAGGGCCCAACAGGGGAAGATGGCACGGAGTCATCCAGGTTGGTGGGGGGTTTGGTGGAGGAGGAGGCCGTGCAAGCACCAGAGACGGGGTCTGGAGGTGGGGATCCCACTGGTGCTAGTGGTGCAGTGCAGGACCAGGGACAGGAGGCAGCACAGGCCGCCGCGGAGGTGCCTGTGTGCAATCCTGTCCCCGATCCTGTCCCTGCATCATCTTGCACCAGCAGGGATGCCTACGTCCAGACCCGTTTTCAGGCAGGGGATGAGCTGACGTCAACTGGCCTTCCTCTGCCTGCGGACGTGGCTATCCAGGTCCGGGTTGAGCCTGTCCTGGCTGGTGTGGCGTTGCGTCAACGGGCCATGCGAGGTGACCTGCAGTCTTTTCATGGAGAGACTGCATGTCATCTCGAATGGCTCGTTGACCACGTCAGCCTGCTGGGACAGGTCACCCAGGCCGGATTCCTCCGTCTGATGGGGCTTGCTCCGACCCCCTCCTCAACTGGACCCCCTATGCGCCAGTCGTCCTCTATGCCATCTTCCCACCCATCAGTCACCTGGGTGCCCTGTGGAGCTGCCTCTGACAGTGCGGCCAGGCTGGTGGAGGAGGCATCCCTGCCACAGTCGGGAGTCGGACGTCCAGCAGGGGTGGCCACATCAACAACTGCACCCCAGCCGGCGGAAGATGTGCAGGCAGCAGGAGGCAGTGCACGGGCAGAGGCAGAGCAGCAGCAGCAACATGGTGGGAGCCATGAAGGCTCAGGGCCTTCGACATCGGAGGGGCAGGCATCGGCCGGAGGGCAGGAGGACCCAGGACAGAGAGTGTCTTCCGTGTGGCAGCGGTTGGGCCACGCCATAGGTGCGGAGCGGCGGCAGGCGGAAGAGGCGCGGCTCACAATGGTCAGGGCGGAGAACTCCATGCGGAGGGCCCTGAGGCGGGCCGAGTGCCTCGAGGCAATCCGCAGGGGGTTGGAGGAGGACACGGCGTCGTCCCTGCGGACCCTCGGGGCCATGGAACTGGACCGCCTCCGGGACATCGAACAGGAGTTCGATGATGCCCTGGCCCGGAACACCACGGAGTGAGCCGCTGGACTTGCCCGCCGCCTTTGTATATAGTTCTTTAGTTTTAGGTTTCCTTTGTTTGTTCTTATGATTTGGAGTCGACGGACACTGCTCCACTTTTTGTATATAGTTGCATTTTAGTTAGGTTTTTTTTGTAGGTTTCCTTTGTTCAGTTGGGCTCATGGACCCTTGGAAGTTTTTTACATAGTTCTTAATTGGATAGATTTTTTTTTCATTTAACTTTGGACGACATTTTTTTGGATTAGGATTTGGTGTTTTTCTTTTTTAATACGGACATGCAGCTTATCTTTTTTTCATTCCCATTGTAGTTTGTTTCATTTCTTTAGCATTCTTTCTTTTTTTTAATACAATTTTGTTTTCATACTTCACTGTGTGGTATCATCTCATTGGTTTCATGCATGTCATGTTGGGTGTTTTCCCATTCAATTGCAACCATTGTGTGTGACGGACATGGGTTCATTAGCTTCATGAACATTGGGGGTGTAACATGTAATTTCCATTTCCATGTGGGTGAATGGGTTACTTGGTAGGGCTTTTTGGCTGTGGAGGCTGACCATAACGCACATGATTGGGGATTGTGAGGACCTGGTGGAGGCTGCCCATGGTGGCTGGGGGGTGGGAGACATGAGTTGGACATGAGTGGGGGCCTGGTGGAGGGTGCCCCACACTGCTGGGGGGTGGGGGTGGTGGGAGACATGGGTGGGAGCCTGGTGGAGGGTGCCCCACACTGCTGGGGGGGTGGGGGTGGTGGGAGACATGAGTGTGGGCCTGGTGGGGGATGCCCATGGTGGCTGGGGGATGGGGGTGGTGGGAGACATGAGTGGGGGCCTGGTGGAGGGTGCCCATGGTGGCTGGGGGGTGGGGGTGGTGGGAGACATGAGTGGGGGCCTGGTGGGGGATGCCCATGGTGGCTGGGGGGTGGGGGTGGGTGGGAGACATGAGTGGGGGCCTGGTGGGGGATGCCCATGGTGGCTGGGGGGTGGGGGTGGTGGGAGACATGGGTGGGGGCCTGGTGGAGGCTGCCCCTGCACTGCTGGGGGGTGGGGGTGGTGGGAGACATGAGTGGGGGCCTGGTGGAGGGTGCCCCTGCACTGCTGGGGGGTGGGGGGGTGGGAGACATGAGTGGGGGCCTGGTGGAGGGTGCCCCACACTGCTGGGGGGGTGGGGGTGGTGGGAGACATGAGTGGGGGCCTGGTGGGGGATGCCCATGGTGGCTGGGGGTGGTGGGAGACATGGGTGGGGGCCTGGTGGAGGCTGCCCCTGCACTGCTGGGGGGTGGGGGTGGTGGGAGACATGAGTGGGGGCCTGGTGGAGGGTGCCCCTGCACTGCTGGGGGGTGGGGGTGGTGGGAGACATGAGTGGGGGCCTGGTGGAGGGTGCCCCACACTGCTGGGGGGTGGGGGTGGTGGGAGACATGAGTGGGGGCCTGGTGGAGGGTGCCCCTGGATGCTGGGGGGTGGGGGTGATAGGGGCCATGAGTGGGGGCCTGGTGGAGGGTGCCCATGGTGGCTGGGGGGTGGGGGTGGGTGGGAGACATGAGTGGAGGCCTGGTGGAGGGTGCCCATGGTGGCTGGGGGGTGGGGGTGGGTGGGAGACATGAGTGGGGGCCTGGTGGAGGGTGCCCCTGGATGCTGGGGGGTGGGGGTGCAGGGGGACATGAGTGGGGGCCTGGTGGTGCTGCCCCTGCACTGCTGGGGGGTGGGGGTGCTGGGAGACATGAGTGGGGGCCTGGTGGGGGATGCCCATGGTGGCTGGGGGGTGGGGGTGGGTGGGAGACATGAGTGGGGGCCTGGTGGGGGATGCCCATGGTGGCTGGGGGGTGGGTGGGAGACATGAGTGGAGGCCTGGTGGAGGGTGCCCATGGTGGCTGGGGGGTGGGGGTGGGTTGGAGACATGAGTGGGGGCCTGGTGGGGGATGCCCATGGTGGCTGGGGGTGGTGGGAGACATGGGTGGTGGCCTGGTGGAGGCTGCCCCTGCACTGCTGGGGGGTGGGGGTGGTGGGAGACATGAGTGGGGGCCTGGTGGAGGGTGCTCCACACTGCTGGGGGGTGGGGGTGGTGGGAGACATGTGGGGGCCCGGTGGTGCTGCCCCTGCACTGCTGGGGGGTGGGGGTGCTGGGAGACATGAGTGGGGGCCTGGTGGAGGGTGCCCATGGTGGCTGGGGGGTGGGGGTGGTGGGAGACATGAGTGGGGGCCTGATGGGGGATGCCCATGGTGGCTGGGGGGTGGGTGGGAGACATGAGTGGGGGCCTGGTGGGGGATGCCCATGGTGGCTGGGGGGTGGGGGTGCTGGGAGACATGAGTGGGGGCCTGGTGGAGGTTGCCCCTGCACTGCTGGGGGGTGGGGGTGGTGGGAGACATGCATTGTTGATCAGTAGTGCAAGGTGACATGTGAGTTGGCTGGGGGGCATGCCCATGGTGGATGGGCTGCCTGCGGGACATGAGCAGGGGTGCAGGGTAGTTCCCCGTGGTGTGGGCTGCCTGCAGGGGCCGTGGAGGTTGTCGAGCGTACACCTGGGAGGACCCACACGGCCAATTCACGTGTAGTACTCCCCAGAACCCCTGGAATTCACATACCCTGCTGAAATCGCGTGTGGAAATTCCCGCGCACCCCTGGAATACACGTACCCTGCTCGCACGGGGCCAATCGCGTGTGGAACTTCCCGCGCACCCCTGAAATACACGTACCCTGCTCGCACTGGGCCAATCGCGTGTGGAACTTCCCGCGCACCCCTGAAATACACGTACCCTGATGAAATCGCATGTGGAACTTCCCGCGCACCCCTGCAATACACGTACCCTGCTTGCACGGGCCCAATCGCGTGTGGAACTTCCTTCCAGCGCACCCCTGAAATACACGTACCCTGATGAAATCGCGTGTGGAACTTCCCGCGCACCCCTGGAATACACGTACCCTGCTGTAATCGCGTGTGGAACTTCCCGCGCACCCCTGTAATACACGTACCCTGCTGATTTTGGTGTGGAACTTCCCGCGCACCCCTGATGCACACGTACACAGGACAATCGCGTGTGGAACTTCCCGCGAACCACTGAAATACACGTTCCCCGCTTGGCGTTTGCTGTTTGCCAGCCCGGTGAACTGGTCCAGGGTTAGCGCAGCCCTTTGCGATTATTTGGCGATTTTGAAGGCTTTTCCTTGCGCGAGGGCGTTCTTGGGGGCGTAACTGGCGCTGCTGCAAGGTCGCTGCGCCACGGCTGGTTTTGGATGCGAAAATCCATGAATGCGCTGTGCGCGGAAATCGATTTTCACGCACGCGGCTGGCGCAGACAATCGCACGCGGACACTCTGCGCCAGCCGCTTGCTACACTTTTCTGCGAAATTCTATGAATTACCCTGATAGACTACCATAAAAACCAAATAGATCTGGAATGTGGGTGGACCATAGATAAAAAGCATTATTAACAACTCAGATTACAGTACGAATTGATATAAATATGGTCTGTAAAGTAACTGGTGAGTCCAAGAAAGTATCAAGTACTAAAATGTGTATCTATTCTTACTGTATATGATATCTATGATGAAAAAAATATAGTTCAAATGAAAAAATGGACACAAATCATATTGAAATGTGATAACATCATGGAGATGAACGGGAATACATTATATATACAATTCAGAATGTACAGAAGAGAACGAACAATACATTATGACTAATGTCTAATGGTTGGATATACTTTCATCTTCATTGCCAAGAAATGGTAAAACAAATTGTGAGCACGTTTATGATCTCAGAATTAACTTGAGACACCCCTGGTGAAAAAATATGGGATTACCCATCATATAGTAATTTGCCTAATGACACCACAAGGGCCTTTTTTAAACCATCCTTAAAGGACAAAGCCACAACTAAGAACAGCGGCATGTGATGAGATCATCCATGCAGGTCGACAAACCATGAGATATTCACATAAACAACGAAAACATCGAACAAACACATCGAACTAAGACAGAACGGTGGTGCGTATGACGTCATCGCGTTATCACGTGATGACGTCACACATAGAACGTAAATAAATAGAATGGCGGCCATTTTACGGCCGTTCGCACGCGAGGCTGCAGAATCTGGCGCTTGGGAGTTAGAGATACAGAGACTTCTGTCTGACAAGGTAAATAATGGAGATAGAAAATAGAGTTTTACATGTATGATGACATTGACCTTAAGTTCAACCCCCCCCCCATTTTTAAGAGGACAATATAGTGATAAAGGATTTTTTTCCCTTAGAACTAAAGGAGAGTTTTCAGATGAACCAAATTCCGAATAGTGATCATGAAGGGCAATATTCAGCCAACATTAATTCATCAACAACCAAGTAGATAGGTAAGCAACAAAGTCTCTACTATTTCTGTAATACAATAACTGGGGAGACAGTTTACCACAAATTGTGAACTTTTATTCACAGAACGGTCTACACATTGAGATAATCAAAAGGACATCATTGGCACTAGGAGGGACCTAATTGCATCACCAAGGGCAGTTTACTGCACAAGCAGTGGTGAGATGCCAAACAGAAGTGGGAGACACCATTGGAAGTATCACACAGGTGAATATTTTAATGGATCTAACTAAAGAAGTTAATATGCTAAAATTTGGACACCCCATCTGGGTATATATTTTTAAGTGGATTAGTGTAAAAGGATTGAACTATTCTTATTTATCTGGTATTGTTGGCATTAAGGTGAACAGGCAATTCTGATAATGAGTGAGAAACCGTACTGAATTAGTTAAAATCACCTGGTTAATTATGAGATCATAATTAAAGTGACAGTGACAGTGAAAAACAAAAGAATAGAATTTAATACCTATAAATCTAAATTGTTTATTATAGATGGAACTACAAGACCTTTGAAGAAAATAGACAACTCCTGAAGAAGGGGAGCATCAAACCCCGAAACGCGTAGAGACACAAGTTAACGGATTGTTATTCTAGAAAATATTGCCCAGATGGGTTATTATTGAATAATCAAACGTCATACTGTATATTGTCTATTTCGAATTGTGAAATGATCAACAAAGTAAAATTTGAAATTCAACAGTTTGGTATTATGTATGGTCTAACATAAATGAATAAGTGTGTATATATACATTTCTTTGAGTAAAGAATTTTTATAAGACAAGAGTTATTAGCAAAGTGTTATTTTTGAATTACAGAATTGAATATATAGGAATCATTCACTAATTGGTTGTGTTCACAATACTTTTGGGTGTGCAGGGGACGGGAGAAATCCACAAGTGTGTGGTTATATGTTGTCTATAGTGTGGTTTAAATAGTCTCAGGTAAAGGAGTCCAGGTAAATTAGTCCCAGGCCTGCCACACCCAAAGTAGCCCAGGTGAAGTAGTCCCAGGCCTGCCACACCCAAAAGACTAGACCGCATAGCTCAGTTCCTTGTAACTGAGCTATGTGTGTGCCTCCATGTTGGCTGAACTCCCCCCCCCCCCAAGTTAAATAGTCTCATTCTAATGTTGGTCTTCATGATGGTTATGAGCCTGGCACCAAAGGCGCCAGGACTGACTCCAAGAGAGTCTTGGATGAGGTTTTAAGGCCTTTAACCAGGCCCTAACTGGAAGGCTGACTTGCCAGTGAGGGCAAGGGGCAAGGGTCATGACAGCACTCCCCCCTCCGCACCCCCCCAAGGCCAATCTCACTGTGGAACTTCTGCCTGGTCCTGGTTTGGCTGGGAAATTCCTTCTGATGGAACTTTTTAATTAAGCGAGGTGCATTGATGTATTCACTAGGTTCCCATGATCTGTCTTGAGGGCTGTATCCCTTCCAATCAACTAAGTAGTATAGTTTGGATATGGTGTATTTTGAGTCTAAGATATCCTTTACTTCAAACTCTGGTTCTCCGTCAAATAATACTGGTTTTGGTGGTATTGTAACCCGAGTACCGGGTTGTACCAGTTTCAGGAGTGATACGTGAAACACAGGATGAATCTGCATAGTGGGTGGTAGGGCTAATTTAACTGCCACTGGATTTATTATGGATTCAATAGAATAAGGTCCCAGATATCGGGGACGAAAGGTCCGAGTCCCTTTTATGGGCACATATTTTGATGCTAACCAGACCTTGTCTCCAATTTGATAGTCGGGGGCTTTACTACGATGTTTGTCAGCAAATTTCTTTTGTCTGTTCTTGGCTTGGAGTAAATGTTCTGCTGCTTCTTTGAAGGCCTGGGAAATAGTCGTATGTAGTGTTTTAACCGCTGGCATTTCCAAACGGTTTGGGAGATCCAATTCTGAAGTACGTGGATGTCTACCTGTCAGTCTGAAAAAAACAAAACCCTAACCATTTGTATTGCCCCCTCCTCCCCGGGTAAGCATGCCCCGGTCTCAGATAATCTTTGACAAACCCCTAGGGGGTTATGGATCACTATAACAAGCCCCTGCTGCATTCGTATCTCAGGCCCTATGTGCACTGTGTTACTCCTATCTTACTACTGTGGACACAATTAACATAAGACACAACACAAAGATAACACATGAATCGATTCAATTATAACAATGAAATACATTTATTGATGATCACACAGAATGCAAAGCATAACAATGCAGACAATACTGTTGCTATGTCTAATTTGCACCTTTTATACTTCTGGTGCAAAGCTACCATGCAATAACTACAAGCCTTTCAGGTCTCTAATACAAATTGTGCTGCAAGTGTGTGGTTCTAATGCAGTCTAATGCAAGCGCACCTTTATGCAAAATCAATCCACACCATCTTCACACTCTCTATCTAAACAATCCCTGTCTGATTTCCCCTTCACCCAAAGCTCTTTGTTTGTATGCGTGTGTGTCTGTTCTAATCAATCAGTTTAGACTAGGCCAAACCATACTTACCATTTGCATGTGTTTCCAGCTCTGTCTTTGCCAGGCCTCTCCTCTATGCACAACTCTGCAATCAGTCCATCAGTGGCAGGCCTCAAGATCTGGTAACTGCCAGCTGCCAAGCTCTCTCTCTGCCAGATCGATCTCATCAAAGCCTCATCAGTCTGCTGCACCAAGACACCTCTCTCTCATTGCATCTCGTACTCCATCTTGCACCATCCCCAGCCCCAGTTCTCTGCAACTCTCTTGAACTACCTCTTCAGCAACCAACAACTAACAGGCTCTCCTCTCTCCCTTGGTTATAGTCTCCAATGACGCACATATGTCTATGGTTACACACATTCTCTACTAAGAATGTCTATTCCCTTTGTGTCAGCATTAACAATGCCTGCCAGTCTGCTTGCGTGTACTTTCACGGCATGTCTTGTGTCAAAGTGACATTGAACATCGTATCTCTCCCATGGCCATCTGAGTCTGCAGTGCAAAATACCATCTATTCCATCTATTTCACTGTTGGCTCTCTCTGCATTACGAAATGCTCTTTCTGTCCCCGTTTTCAAAGCAACTCCTTGTGTGAAAAGGCTTCCCTCTCCTCTCTCTACCCACTCCATTTCGCTCCCTGGCGCTGCCCCCACCCTCTTGTTGTCTCCGCGAAGCTCAGAGCCCAAGCTGATAAGCTTCCTTCTCTCTCCCCACTCGGACAAGGGTGACTGTGACTTCTTATCTTTCAGTGTTCCAGAACAATCTTCGCGCTGAGCCCAGTGGCGCCGGCAACTTCTGTGTGTCAACCTCAGCAATGGCTCATAGGCCTCGTGCTAAATGCTTCCTAGCGTTTATAATTTCTCCCACAATGCAAGCGCTAACTACATAATGCAAACTCATTCTAAGTGCATACTCAACATACATACATACATACATGTCAAACATATCTCTAAATGTGTCTCTTCAAAGTATAACAATGGCATTCTACTAAATGGCTCTTCAGGTCATTTCAAATATGCCTGTGTGTAGTGTAAACAATACGTTTCTCTCGCCTAAGCGCTATATTCTAATGCAAACATAAATGCATAGCAAATCATGATGCAAATATACTGTGTCTCTAAAACACTATATGGCACTCCAAATACGTGCAAGTGTCATTCTATTACAAATGGCAAAGTGTCTAGCATGTTTCTCTCCTAATGGCAAGCACTAGAAGTCATAACATGTCATTCTAAAAGCATATTGCAAATGCATACAAAGGTGGCAGTCTAATAATGTGGATAGTGTCTACTTCAATAATGTACTACTAGGCAGGCTGCAATAATGGATAATAACTGGATTCCTAAAGGGGATAATACTAAACAATGGTTCTCCACCAGAGGGTCTTATGATTCTTCTAATGATAACAATCCAGCCATCTCATTTTATTCCACAATTCTCTTCTCTTATCGTTAGATAATCATAACATAACAAAACATAGCATATCAATTGTGGTATGCTAATACCAAGCGAAGTTGCAGAAGGGAAAAAGCATATCATTCATGATGCAGAAAAAACCTTCTTTCAAAATGCAAGCATTTCACTCTGTCAGTGGCAAGCTAAAATATCAAATGCAAAACTGCAAATGTGTCAGAAATCAGAACAGCATAGCCAAATGTCAAAGGTCAAAAGTCAAGCCAAAAGTCAAGACAAGAGTGTCTACAAGCCAAAGTGTGAAAGTGTCTCTAGAAGCAGAAAACGAAAATGCAATGCATAGAATCAATGCACGAGTACTGTGGATACAGGTGTTTCCATCTCAATGTGTCAAGCACAAAATATGACAATCACTTTCACAGGTGTCAAAGGTCAGTACAGATGCCAGCAGCCAAACAGGCCAAACATTCCATAGATCAATGCATACATCCAAAGTATTGGTCATATAGGCCAATTCAGATATATTCCAGTCCATGGTATTTCCAAGTCACTCATGTGTGTCCTCACAACTGTGCACAATTCCATGTCAGCACAAAGCAAGTGTTCACAAATCGGATACTGTGCTCACTAAGAGCATATCAGTGTGTTCAGCAAAAGGGTCAAAGTTCAGGTAGCAAGGTCTCCACAGCAACAAAGTGTGAAGCAGCGAAGTGTTCAAGCAAATAGTGTTCAGATAGCAGAAACGTGTACAAGCCAATTCAGGTTGGCCTGCTTGATAAATGGCAGCAAGCTAAATGAGATTTTTTCGCACAGAGCTCCAAAAATACAGGAGCAAGCATGTACCATATGTGCCCCATTTCATCTCCATGGAGTGATCACACATGCCCTTTCACTTTTCAAAGGCAGCACCGGGAAAAACGTGTGTCAGAACTTTCAATTGATGCAAATTGATGCATACGCTCCCTTTTCCCTAGGCCTAGGCCTTCATTCTCGTCATGAACAAAGTCAAGTGCAAAACAAGCACAGGTGCACTCATTCAGAGTGTTTACATGCCAATGCAGATGGTTACTCTCCAGTGCAATTCCATGCACATTGCAATTTCATGCACATTGGCCCTTCTCTGTAGGCCCAAACTCCAGCTTAAAATTCTCCTTCCTCTCGCCAGGTCATGCTGTTGCCAGCCGTTGCCATGTCAGTTCCATGCTCTGCCAGTCCCATGTTCTTCAAATGAGGGACAGCCAGCGTTGAATACAAGTGCAAATTTCAAAGATCAATGCTCAATCTCTTTCACTCAAGAGAGAAAGTTTCACTGCTTTTCAAACGTGGATCAGGCAAGAAATGCTTTCAGAGCATGTATTCCTGCTCATTCCTTCATTTTTCTCTTTCTCTTCAGGCACAAACTTGTCTGGTGCAAAAGGTAAGGCATTCCAAATGGATTCTCTTCTCGATGCATATTACAAAAGCTGCTCACAAAGCAATTCGAATTTCTCTCTTACTTGGCACAGGATGCTGCAAGGTGTATTCTCTCTGTACAGTCGGTCACGTTCTTCACTTCCCATGGCAATAGGTGTCATGCCACAAAGTCTCTTTCGTCTGGGTAGCAAGCAGATTTTCTGGGTACATTCTCAGAGCACAGCCATTGGACAAGGCCACACCCTAAGGCCTCAAATCGGTCGGTCGGCATTCCCCAAAAGTGCTGCTGCAAAGCGTCAAAAGGTCAGATGCCAATGTCTCATCATGGCTGTAAACAAACAGCCATGATGCAAAGTCAAATTACAAGGTGACAAAAGCCAGTCTCTTTCTGGTTCTGCAAAGTCACAAGGTGTCAGCCATCATGCATTTCAAACAGACGGTCATCAAAGTCTGGTCAATCTGGTCTGGTCATGCCGGTTTCAGGCGTCATGCTGCTGCCTATCATGGTCTGGTCAATTCATCCGACGATGCCGTCTGGTCATCAATGCGATCTTGGTCTGGTCAAGGTCTCTCCAGATTTCATGCAAAGAAAACAAAAGTGCAAGTATCAGTCTAAATCAGTTTCAGGTGTTTTCAAAGCCAAAAAAGAAAACAGCATTTCTCATTGTGCGTTGAAGTGCACATCTATTCCTCTACACTTTCCCATGTCTCTCAAAAAAAATTAATGCCATCTCCTCTGTGTCTCATCAATGTGTCAGTGCATCTAACTACTGTGCCTGTCTAACCATGACTCATAATGCATGCACGCTTAATGCACGACTCCTGCCTCCATTGCGATCTTTTTCAAAACAAAACGAAACAATCAGTTTCACATGCTCCAAACATTTCATATTCAAAAATGTCAACTGCATTCTCTGCGTCACATCCATGTCTTCTAACCACAACACTCTCCCCATTTTTCATCATTGAGAATTCAAAGCTGAATAACTACATGTTGAAAAATCAAACCAGTTTCATTCAAACCGCCTCTCTCATATACAATGCAATTCACATTCACACATTCCTGCAATTCACTGCTAACTCGTGCTTCAAATACACAGTCTGCCAGTCCAGCGTGATCTCCAATGTCAACAAACCTTCTTCCCATGCACACATTTAAACTAAAAAAACTCCAGGCATGCAAGGTTTCAAAACATCCAAATTTAGCACGATTCCCTTTATCAACGTTCTCCTGCAATGCTGTTAAAATATCTACGTCATTGGACAATATGTTTTTCTCACTCGAAAACGTAGGAATCAAAAAACTGGTGTTACCACTACTGCAAAAACTGTCATTATAAATGCCAACTCTATTCAAATCAAAGATCTTCACATAACTCTTTTCATACAAAAGTGTCTTCAATGCACAATGCCTCAAATATTCATAGGCAAACTCTCTGTGCATTCCTCTAGCCGATTCTCTAGACTCACTGCACATGTCTATCAAATCTGCACTATCTCTCCCATTATTCTGAGGTAACTCTTTCTCCCCACGAACAATATACATTACTCTAGGAACTATATTCCCGCCCATCACTGCTGATGAAATTGACTTCAATGGGACATTTTCCCAGTTACTAATCATATCTCTGAGACGATAGATTACTGAATACAAATCAACAATATGTGGGCTCCTCTCTATCATAGCTATGTCACTCTTCACTATTTCACTATTCACTACTGTTGGTCTCTGTGATACATCCCAGGCCTCAAGCATGTTTTTAAGCCGATTTCTTATTGCCTTCAGGTCACTAAGAAATTAATTCATTCTGCAGTTTCAATTATTCCTCCCAAACTCACGATGACACCTCAGTGAGTTTACAAAAAGAAAACAAGTTCCAAGACTCCTCCTAAACTAACAGATCTAGTCTATGGCAATCTGCCAAAAATGTGTACACAAATTTTCAACCAAATGGAAACCAAAACCTAGTTCAAATTTCACCAAAAAGTGTCAATTTCCGGATTCAAAGGTCAGTCAGACAATTATGTTCCCCTTCCTACGACGAACAAAATTGTGGACAGCATGCTTATAAATCATTAACATAACATTCCCAAGACAGACAAAACATGAAAATCTATTCCCACGACAAACTAACAGAAAAAAAACACTGTTACACAAGATGTTCAAACTTCAACTGCAGCAAAACCGATAAGTGTACTAACAAACCAGTTGCAATCTATCTTATCAATCAGCATTTAGTGAAGATCCGGGTGTCCCCTCCATTTGTCAGTCTGAAAAAAAGAAACCCTAACCATTCGTCTTGCCCCTCTTCCCCCCCGGGCAAGCATGCTCCGGTCTCAGACAATCTTTGAAAATCCCCTAGGGGGTTATGGATCACTATACCCCCCTTGCTGCATTCATATCTCAGGCCTTATGTGCACTGTGTTACTCCTATCTTACTACTGTGGACACAATTAACATAAGACACAACACAAAGATGACACATGAATCGATTCAATTATAACAATGAAAAACATTTATTGATGATCACACAGAATGCAAAGCATAACAATGCAGACAATACTATTGCTATGTCTAATTTGCACCTTTTATACTTCTGGTGCAAAGCTACCATGCAATAAGCCTTTCATGTCTCTAATACAAGCCTGTGCTGCAAGTGTGTGGTTCTAATGCAAGCGCTCCTTCATGCAAAATCAATCCACACCATCTTCACACTCTCTATCTAAACAATCCCTGTCTGATTTCCCCTTCACCCAAAGCTCTTTGTGTGTGTGGGTGTGTGTCTGTTCTAATCAATCAGTTTAGACTAGGCCAAAACCATAGTTCCCATTTGCATGTGTTTCCAGCTCTGTCTTTGCCAGGACTCTCCTCTATGCACGACTCTGCAATCAGTCAGTCAGTGGCAGGCCTCACGATCTGGTAACTGCCAGCTGCTAAGCTCTCTCTCTGCCAGATCGATCTCATCAAAGTCTCATCAGTCTGTTGCACAAAGACACCTCACTCTCATTGCATCTCATACTCCATCTTGCACCATCTCCAGCCCCAGCTCTCTGCAACTCTCTCGAACTACCTATTCAGCAACCAACAACTAACGGGCTCTCCTCTCTCCCTTGGTTATAGTCTCCAATGACGCACATATTTCTATGGTTACATACATTCTCTACTAAGAATGTCTATTCCCTTTGTGTCAGCATTAACAATGCCTGCCAGTCTGCTTGCATATACTTTCACGGCATGTCCTGTGTCAAAGAGTGTCAAAGTGACATTGAACACCGTATCTCTCCCATGGCCATCTGAGTCTGCAGTGCAAAATATCATCTATTCCATCTATTTCACTGTTGGCTCTCTCTGCATTACGAAATGCTCTTTCTGTCCCCGTTTTCAAAGCAACTCCTTGTGTGAAAAGGCTTCCCTCTCCTCTCTCTACCCACTCCATGTCGCTCCCTGGCGCTGCCCCCACCCTTGTGTTGTCTCCGCGAAGCTCAAAGCCCAAGCTGATAAGCTTCCTTCACTCTCCCCACTCAAACAAGGGTGACTTCTTATCTTTCAGTGGTCCATAACAATCTTCGCACTGAGCCCAGTGGCGCGGCAACTTCTGTGTGTCAACCTCAGCAATGGCTCATAGGCCTTGTGCTAAATGCTTCCTAGTGTTTACAATTTCTCCCACAATGCAAGCGCTAACTACATAATGCAAACTCATTCTAAGTGCATACTCAACATACATACATGTCAAACATATCTCTAAATGTGTCTCTACAAAGTATAACAATGCCATTCTACTAAATGGCTCTTCATGTCATTTCGAATATGCCTGTGTGTGTAGTGTAAACAATACGTTTCTCTCAGCCTAAGCGCTATATTCTAATGCACACATAAATGCATTGCAAATCATGATGCAAATATACTGTGTCTCTAAAACACTATATGGCACTCCAAATACGTGCAAGTGTCCTTCTATTGCAAATGGCAAAGTGTCTAGCATGTTTCTCTCCAAATGGCAAGCACTATATGTCATAACATGTCATTCTAAAAGCATATTGCAAATGCATACAAAGGTGGCAGTCTAATAATGTGGATAGTGTCTACTTCAATAATGTACTACTAGGCAGGCTGCAATAATGGATAATAACTGGATTCCTAAAGGAGATAATACTAAACAATGGTTCTCTACCAGAGGGTTTTATGATTCTTCTAATGATAACAATCCAGGCATCTCATTTTATTCCACACACCATATGTAGTGTAGAAAGGGGTTTGTCCAGTGCTGGTGTGTAATGAATTATTATACGCAT
The DNA here is from genome assembly GCF_040938575.1 of Ambystoma mexicanum. Taxonomy (NCBI): domain Eukaryota; kingdom Metazoa; phylum Chordata; class Amphibia; order Caudata; family Ambystomatidae; genus Ambystoma; species Ambystoma mexicanum. The sequence continues at coordinate 837,887,146 of NC_090934.1, read as the reverse complement.
ATTCAGCTATCCATAACAAGTCCTTCCAATTTCTTTCCACTTGATGTAACATGCAGCCTAAGTATTGCTCGAGGGTTTGGTTTGTTCTTTCTGTTTGGCCATCTGTTTGAGGATGGTGACTTTTGGATAGTCGAATGTCAATTTGGGTCATTGAACAGCATCTCCTCCAGAAGTTGGGTACGAACTGACTACCTCGATCTGAGATCAAGACCAATGGAAAGCCATGTAGCCGTACGATTTCCTCCAGGAATACTTTTGCTAAATTGGATGCATTTGGAAGACCCTTAAAAGGAATAAAGTGTGCTATTTTAGAGAACAAGTCTACAACTACTAAGATAGTGTTGAATCCTTGACTGGGAGGTAGATCTGTAATGAAATCAAGGGACAGTGTATGCCAATGTGCAGGAGGAATTTCCATGCCTTGAAAGCTGATTTTATAGCCAAGAGTTCTTTGTCTGTGATAGCATATTTGAGTTCGGGAGGTGAGAATTTTCGTGACCAGAAGGCCACAGGGTGTAACTGGCCAGTTCCTGGGTCCCTTTGTGAGGGAACAGCTCCCATAGCCATGCTAGAGGCATCTGTTTCAACTATATAAGGGAGGTCTGGGAGAGGATGCCGTAGAACTGGAGCAGAAGTGAATTCTTTCTTAAGTTCTTGAAAGGCCTTCTCTGCTTCTTCGGTCCAATGGAACTTTTTATTGTTTTTTCTCAATAGTGATGTAATTGGATGCACTATTTGGGAAAAATCTGTGATGAATCGGCGGTAAAAGTTTGCAAAGCCCAACATACTCTGGATTCCTTTAAATGAAAGTGGTGACGGCCAGTTAAGAATGGCATCTATCTTGTGCCTATCCATTCTGATACCTTTTGGTGTGAGGATAAAACCGAGGAACTCCACTTCAGTGACATGGAAAGAGCATTTTTCGAGTTTAGCATACAGTTTATGTTGGCAGAGTTTAGTAAGGATGGAGCAGACATGCCTGACATGGTCTTTTGTAGTAGAATACCTTAAGATGTCATCAATGTAAACCAGGGCGCAAACGTCGATTTACTCCCGCAAAACATCATTCATAAAGTACTGGAATGCAGCAGGAGCGTTGCAAAGTCCAAAAAGCATTACCTGGTATTCATACAAGCCATATTTGGTACGAAAGGCGGTTTTCCATTCGTCTCCTTTCTTCACTCGAACAAGATGGTACACCCCCCTAAGGTCCAGTTTGGTATAGATTTGGGAGTCTTTGACTTGATCCAAAAATTCGGGAATAAGGGGCAGTGGATAACGTTTTTTTACTGTGATCTGGTTTAATGCGCGATAGTCGATGCAAGTCCTCAAATCTCCTTCCTTCTTTGGTACGAAGAATAAGGGACTGGCTGCCGGTGATTTAGATGGGCGGATAAATCCATTTGCCAGGTACTGATCAAGATAAGATTTCAAATGGAGGTTTTCTGGTTCAGTAAGTGCATAGATTCGACCACAAGTAATTTGCGCACCAGGTATGAGGTCGATCCGGCAATCGTAGGGCCTGTGCGGTGGTAGAGTCTTGGCTTGTTCTTTCTGGAACACGTCTTGAAAATATTGGTATTTATTTGGTAGCGTACTAGTCACACCTAGTACAATCGCCCCCGTACTGGGAGTAGCAGATGTACATAAGTCTGTTTTCCCCTTTTCTTGGTAATAACAGGTGCGAGCACAATCATCGGAAAAGGTCAACTTCTTGGCACGCCAATCTATTAGAGGGTTGTGAGCTACCAACCATGGCATCCCTAAGATTAGTCGAAACTGAGGAGCTTTGAAGAGATCGAATGCAATAGATTCTCGGTGTCCATCCAGGCACAGTAGGGTTAGTGCTGCTGTACATTGGGTTGCTGGCTGGAAGCTATTTCTGTCCCATCAACAGTAGTAACTTTTTCAGTAGTCGACTTAGAGCATAAGGGAAGCCCCATCTCTGCTGCCAGATCTTGGTCTACATAATTCCCAACTGCTCCGCTGTCTATATATGCTTCGACAGCATGCATCCGAGACAGTTGTTGGTGATTGATCAAAATTGCTGGTAATGCAAAGTGTGAGGTCTGTGGCTCATCCTTCTCGCTCGACAAGTGGACCTCTACGTTTGTCGGGCTTGGTAGTTTTCCGACTCCTTGTTATTATCTTCCTTCTCTGTGGCTCCAACAGTTCTCCTTGGTGGTTTCACTGGACATTATTTGAGGAAGTGGCCTGATTTTCCGCAATATAAGCATAATTGCTGTTGCCTTCTCTTGCCTCTTTCAGTTTTAGTTAAAGGGGTCCGTACACCTCCGATTTGCATGGGTTCTACTGTTTTTTCCAATGTACTTGGAACATTATCCTTTGACCGGACATACACAGCTCGAGTGTATAACCTTATCCGGTCGCTTTTCGGTCTTGTAATCTGTGATCTAATTGCACCACAAGGTTGATGAATTCTCCAGTCTTTAGGTGGGTTAACCACTTGAGCAAGGACATCCTTTAGTTCCTCTCGTAGACCCCGATGAAATAGTGTGGTCCTTTTTTCCTCAGGCCACCCAGGTTCAACGACTAGTCTGTTAAATGTTGCTATATATGTAAGCAAGTCTTGACTTGCTTGATGAAGTGACAAAGGTTTGTTGTCTAATGCTTGGCCTTGGGTATGACGAGCAAAGAGTTTTTCCATTTCCATCTGGAAACCCCCAAAGTCATGTAACAACGGGTTATCCTGACTTACCAATGGTACCAACCAATCCGCAGCACTACCACTCAGATATGACAAGACAAAAGCAACCCACGCTTGGTCGTTAGGAAAAGCCCCAGGTCTGCAAAGGAAATGAAGACGACACTGGTTCATGAACGTTGCGTACTTCTTGGGGTCCCCTGTAAATCGTTCAGGTGGAGCTAAAGGAACTGCCCCAGGAAGGGTTATTTGTACTGGATTGGTGGAAGAAGTTGGTACAGGTGCTGGCGGAATGTTACCAGGCAATGGGGTCTGTCCTGCCTGTGATTGGAGCAATTGTTTCTTGCCTGGCTGAATGTACTTTAGCGCGTAATTGTCCCAAAAACTGAACTAATTGGTCAGTCTCTGAAGTCTCCATGACGCCCAGGTGGATAATATTATTGAGGCTTTGCGTTCTGTTACGCTCACCTGGTATCCACGGGGACGCCACCCAGTCCTGGTTGGATGATTTGCACTCTCGAACCCTCTCCCGGTCCCTTGGTAATGCCTCTGGTTAAAGATGGGTCTGCAATATAGGAGAGCTGGATTCAATACTAGATTGTCTTTTTGTTTTCCCACCTCCCTTGGCCTCAACTCCTTCCTCCCCCTTGGGCCTTCTCCTCACCTTAATATTGTAAAAGGTGGATTCTCCGTCCTGCTCCTCGTGGCAGGGGCACGTAGATGTGGCGGTGAGCAGTGACCAAGTTACTTCACTGGTGCAAGCCCCCTGTGGGAATCCAGGCCTGCTGCGACTCCGTAGGATTGCTGCTTTACAGTCTTTATATGCAGTTCTTATGTTCCTCTTAGTTCGAATAATAATGTCTTGCTTCTTTCCTTTTAGGTATGGAAAGGTATTTTGGTGTTGTCATGCAGTTTGAAGATGAGCATGGGACGGTAGGCGAAAGCGTGGTGTGCGCGATGCTGTCCGGTGAGTAATGCGCGATGAGCTGCGCTGTTTCGCTTTTTATATTGCTAACCTGTGTCTTTTCTCTCCTTGCAGGTTGCGATGTTCCTCGCCGAGTCCCGTAATGTTCCAGCAATGATACTGACCAGGAGAGGACTACCCAAGTAAGAATTGTGCGGCTTTCTTCATTCGGGAGGAAACTTACTAATGCTGTCTTTCTTTCTCCTCTTTCCAGGTAATGGTATTCCAGGATGCATGCGGTGCCGGATGATGGAGTTCGTACCTTCAGGTGAGTGGAACTGAAGTCAGCGATGGATTGAAGACAGGATACTGTTCCAGGTAAGTTTCGTAGTGTTCTTTCTCTCTCTGCAGGTCCTTGGTTTCAGGTAAACTGCCATCAAAGAACTGGACACAGTAAGCGTTACGCTGCCCACAGCAGAATAACGCAAAGCATGTTCTGCTGTTTGGGTATGGTTTAAATAGTCTCAGGTAAAGTAGTCCAGGTAAAATAGTCCCAGGCTGCCACATCCAAAGTAGTCCAGGGAAAGTAGTCCCAGGCCTGCCACACCCAAAACACTAGACCGCATAGCTCAGTTCCTTGTAACTGAGCTATGTGTGTGCCTCCATGTTGACTGAACCCCCCAAGTTAAATAGTCCCAAGTAAATAGTCCCATTCTAATGTTGGTCTTCATGACGGTTATGCGCCTGGGGCCAAAGGCGCCAGGAATGACTCCAAGAGAGTCCTGGATGAGGTTTTAAGGCCTTTGACCGGGCACTAACTGGAAGGCTGACTTGCCAGTGAGGGCCAGGGGCAAGGGTCATGACAATTATTCTGAAAGTTCCCCTGATTATTCTGAAAACCTCTTCCTCGAAAACCTCCCCTTCCCCGAGGTATAAATCCATTATTACCCTGGTCAAACGGCCTTTGGTTTTTCATCTGTGGCATGTTTGCTGCTTGCTGCGAACTTGGTCCGTCTCCACTAGTCAACATTGCCCCATCAATGGCGTAATTGGAGAGTTTTTTCTGCACTAACTTTGCCTCTTCGCCTTTCCTAATATCGTCTTTATTGCGATTCTTTTCTGGCAAGAATCTGCAATAATGCGCAATGGTCAGCTGTATCTCTGACCATGATTTTGCTTCCATGCCCACTAACTTCTTGAGCTGCTTCTGTACTGGGTCTGGCAGCCCCTGACATAGTATATGCTAAAACACAGGTATAGATTTCCCCAAGCCTCGCGTGTTTCCAAAGCTCATTGCTCTTGGAAATTGTGAATATAAACAAGCAGATCATCTCCTTCTTGCATCTTTTTCATTATAGCTCCCATGTCTGACGTGGTCATACTGCACTCAAAGCGCTTTCCAAACTGCTGCTTTGCAATTATTGAACAGTACCCAATCATGAGCAGTGATTACCATGGTAACACCAGAATATCATGCGCTTCACCAAACGTCACCAGCTCTTTCCCCAAGAATAGCAATTAGGAGACCCTTAATGTCCCCTATAGCCAGCATGTTACTTCCTGTCATTTTCTCATGTCTCCATTTTCCAGTGCAAGAAGTTAAAATCAGGAGTTTGCACCTTAAATTATCCTTGTCCATCTGTGGCCAACGTCTTTACTGTGGTCTGGCCCCTCCATTCTCTAACAAAGGAAACTGTGAGACCCCAAATTTGCTCTCATCTCCCATTGTTTGCCCATCCATAGTAGGGACAATGGTTCTGAACGGCCCTCTTCCTGGCAATTACCTTAACCAATGACCCAAGTCTCAGACGCAAGGCACTCTTATGGCTACGATCTAACGACATCTAAGGTGATCCCCCCTCCGCAACATTTCCATTCGCCTGAGAGACACCCTCTTGACTATGCCCTGCTAACTTGTCCCTAGGTACCCCTACCCCCACTGCCAGTACCCAGCTACAAACTGCGGCTGACCACCACTCAGCTCCTTCTTGCTTCCGACACTTGACAATCAGCCGCACTAGTTCTCTCTTACTGCACACCTCACTGAAATGTACCACCTTCCACTCTCTTTCTGTTTCCAACATCTGGCATTAACTGTCCAACACATGCAATCTATAATGTTTCTGAATCTGCTCCTACCGCTTACTTCTGTGTTTGTCACTGTAACCAAGTTCTCAAGTATTCTTGTAATGTTTGCGCCCGGCTACCTGCGGGTTTGGTTTTGCGCTATATTAAATAAACAAACAAACAAACAAACCTGCTCACATAAGGTGGCGAGTCCCCCCCTATGACCATGGGAATGCCCTTTAGGTGGTGGATCTAGCCGCGTCAATGATTCTGTCGCCTGAGATGTAGGTAGGTCTAAATTTGGCCATCAGACTTCCTTATCCATTGTAAAACACCCCTCAGGTCCATATGCATTACCTCACTCCTCCCCACAGAAGGCTTCTCTGTCTTGGTCAGACATCTCCTGGGCCCAACTCGTATGACCTCTCTCCTCTTCGTCTCTATCCAGAGTCAGTCTATCTGGAGACAGCTCTCTGGGCTCAAAACTACATGAGGCTCCCTCTTTATCATACAACTGTGTACTCTCAAGTCGACCATTTTTACCCTACCCATGCAACGCTTTCTTAGTTTTCATATCATGATAGATTTTTTCGATAGCATCCCCAATGCTTCTAGAGTCAAATTCATCCTCTACATTTGCTCTAGATGGACCTGCTATTGGCTCATGTTCTGGGAAGAACTCTTCTAAATCGTCCCATGATACTACTGGATCAGGATCCATTACCTCCTCCTCCATGCGATCAAGATCACGTGCTTTCTGCCTTCTCTTTCGTTCTAATTCATCGTCAAACTCGCTTTGCTTTCTTGCTTCCTCTTGTACCCGGTCTTCCTCTTTTCTTTTCACATCTCTCCTCTCATTTGCACTTCGAATTTCTTCATCTCTACGTCTTTGCATTATTTTATCCCTTAATTTCTGTTCCTCTTCTTCCATTCTGTTCCTTTCTAGTCTTTCCCGGTCTTCAATTGCTCTCTTTTTATTGTCATTTTCTTTGTTCCTCTGCTCTTTCCTGGTGCTTCAATTGCTCCTTGTGAATTGTTCCCGTCTTTCTCTATCCTTTCTTTTTGGCCTATCGTCTTTCAATCTTTCTTTCCTCTCTTTGTCTTTCTTATCCTGGTCGTCTCGATTTTCCCTTTGCCTCACATCCTTGATGCTCTTAGTATCAAGTTTAACCAAAATCTGACCACCCATCCATTCGTTCTGTATAAGCGCTAACTCATCAGCCTTATCCTTTTCTCCTTTCCATCTCTTTATTTCTCGTCCTATATCTAAAGATGTACTTGGTCGATCACTTCTTTCTTTATCATGTCTCTCCTTGTCCCTCAGGACCTTAGAGATTACATCGCTCTCAGTATTTTTCTCTGGGTCCTTGTCACTTCTTTGCGCAGGCTGCTCATATGAGTATATAAGTATTCAATCTGCAGGAGGCAGATCTTCTCTCTCCTCCTGGTACATTTTCCAGAGCTCTAAGCTGGCTAGTCGCTTATTTAACTTTTTTCCTGTATATGCAGCATGCAAATATGTCGTCATATGCTGCAGCAATACCTCCGAAAGTGATCCCCCTTGTGGCCATGGCATGAACATTTTGTCTGGGTTTCTTTAACCCATTCTGCACTGTACTGTCTAAGCTTAGGTGCATGTTTCGGCAGCTGTTTGCAAAGGTGTACAATCCGAGTAATATCCTCCATTTTGATACGTCACTCTTTGACCGTCAATACTCACTGTTTTATTCTTTGCAAATTTTAATAATACTTTTCAAGAAAACAAAAAATATGACCGTGCACCAATCGTCGCAGGCTCCAAACCATCTACATCACGTTTTTTAATTGAATCTGCTAACAATGTTATCAATTCAAGTTCATTAAAAATACATGCTTAATTCTTTAACCCTTGCGTTTCTCCTTTTTACATTTATCAATCTCGTCTACTATATCATCCACATAATCACACAAAACAAAACAGACGGACAAACATACTCGGCCGGCCAAATATATATTAGCCTTTTTCCTCAAGACTTCTCCTGCCTCTAAAAATACTCCCACAGAGTTTGAACAGCCCTCCTTAAACCTGTCTTTAACCGGGTTTGTCTCCTACATCATCCGCTACAGGATTTTAGGTGCTGTTCCTTCTGTTATGTTCTTTAAAATGCAGGTACTCTTTATTGTAGACTCTCCTCACGATACTTCTTAATTGCTTGGCCTCTCCTCAAGTCAATTTACTCTATATTTAACACTCATTATTCTCAAGTTGCTTTACCCCAGCCTTCCTCCGTTACTCGTTTTTCCCCTCATCACTTTCTTCATTCACTGCCATACACAATTTTGCCACCTCACTCAGTCCTACTCACCATTCGTATGTTTGACTTCCGACTCTCGGGTTCATCCGCCTCGTTATCACCTCTTCAACCGTTCGTTCGTTCGTTCGTTCGTTCGTTCGTTCGTTCAGCTTCCTGTAGACACCAGGGGGGGATTCCATGGAAACCGGGGGACCTGTCACACCCTAGCTTTCAAGCATAACGTTTTTAACTAACATCGCTATCTACAGGGAGCTTCATGTCCTTTCAGCCGAATGGCAAAAGTCATTCGATATTGCCAGGACACCAAAGCTTAATTATATCAATGGATTATTTTAAACCATCCTCTCTGCTACCACGTGAACTGGGTGATCTCCAGCCCTTTAAGATGAGCAGCAATACCCTGGAGATGGATTGGGATGCATACCTTACTCATACATCAATAATCAAAATGACTCAGGTAGTTGGCAAAAAGGATAACTGTTTTATTATCAATTATTTAAAACAGGGAGTACAACGGACATACACGGACGTCTCAGCGCAAATTCTCTCAATGCATTACAAAGAAAAGCAATCTTATATAGCAAAAAATCTTCATTGATGACATTAACCTATGTATTACTAACATCAACCTACATGGCAAACTACAAAAACCTATTGAAGAAATTGATTGGGTCTAAGGGATTATCTAAGTATACGTTCTATACTAGTATGGGACAGTGAATGGAAGTAATTGGTTTCTTAACATCAGGTGGGGCAACCAAGCCCTCCCTTCAAAATGGCCACTATGAACGTCACCCCATTGGCTACACAAACTATAGGACCCTTAATTACGTGGTCCCCTACAATTGGTTGGCACTCTAACCTTCGTCAGTACTTTTTCACCTACGGCTAGCAGCACACAGATTGGACCTCCAGGTGCTGGTGAGCTTGTCTAAAACAGAGCTTCCCACCAATTAGCATATCCAATTATCATCACCTCAGTGGTCTGCTGGCAATTAAGACTTTGAACTTGTCCTTGGGAGTGTTCATAGCTCTGGAGAATTCAGGGGAGTGAAGGCACGCTCTGCCCTCATGCGTAGGTGTGATAGTCCTGTTCATCCAACTTCATCTGTCTAAGTGACTATAGACCATGATTTCAATCCTTTCGGGTATTAAAATACTATTTTCTAATAGACCTCTCACATCTTCCTTGTTTTGTTCATGCCTTCTGAACAGGAGCTTGTTCTTGACTTCTTGGCTTGGCTTTATGGCTCATCCAACCTCACCTTTCTAAGATTCACTTTTAATTCATGTGTTTTCTTACTGCGACACAGTGAAAATGAGGCCTTCCTTTTTAGTCCAGCTCTGCTATAACATGTAGTGGAAACATCCATCCTTTACTCTTTATGCATATATGTATATATTGGCGCATGCCGCAATCTAGTCATTATAAAGCTAGCCTCAAGAATACTTTGTCTGCTTGCGTTTCTCTGCATCTGTACACATGTAAACTGACTTGACACCATTTCTGTGGCATAAGCTTCTTCACCTTGGTCCCAAGATGTCACTTATCCTTGATACTCTCTTGATGCCTTATAGAATATCTGCATTATATTGTCTCTGCATCTCTTCTATGTACGTCAGCTCGACTCTATATGACATCACCATTCGTCTTGGGCGTTCACTTGCTCTGCTTCTTCTGGGATTTAATTCAAATGGCCATCATATTTTCTCGTATGCAGGTATGGTTTTCTCAATGGGAAACTTGCTTGCAGGATTCTCTTTGGTATCAGTATTTTTGGTGGTACCGCACGTGTCTCACACTCTGGCTTCCAACATATAGGCAATATGGGTGATGTGGTTGAGTTGGGGGTACTTGGCTCCTTCTTTACAGCATTCTGTAAAGACTGAAGATACAGGATCATGAAGTTTGATGCACCCATATAAAACACATTCCAATAGTCTAGCTTAGAGCCAATGGTGACTCTGGCAATCATGGCAAGGTGCTATTCAGAGAAGCAGATGCAATTGACTTAACAGCATAAGATAAAAATGAGTTGAGCTAAAAATGAAATTAGTATGTGCACTCAGAGCGTGCCATCTAGAGTTATGCCAAGGGAGTTACCCTTAAACTGAATTTTAATCAAAGAGCCGGACAATGGAATTTGAATGCATTTGAAAAATGTCATGCAGAGTGTCGGCATGACAATGTCAATAAATGGTTCTTGACATAAGGGGGGCAGGAACCCCTCTCAGCTGGGCATGGGAGGTCTATAAGGGTTAATGCTGAGCCAGTGCTAACCCTGAGGTGGATGGTTTAAGACAATAGGATCCCAATTCTTGTCCCCCCAGCCCATTTGCAAATCTACATTTGTACAGAACCATGTCTGCAGGCTTGCCTGTAGGTGCATATGCACGGCAGGATCCCTTTGCCTCTTCAGATATGGATATGCCAGAAAGCAAAGAGATGGGGAAAAGAGGAGAGTCGATAACAAAAACAGACGAAATTGCCGGCCCAAACATATATCCAGCACTGCAGAGACACACTTACCGTGGCAGAGAGGTTACCAGGGAAAGGACGCTGACTTCAGCCGCACGGCAGTACAGACTATGAGAAACCTAAAGGTGTCTCCCTGACTAGTCCCCGGGGATCTGTCATCCAGTTGGCCAGGACATGGCCATCGTTATTGGATCCAGTTCCTGGGGGTGGCCAAGTGAGGGAGGATCACCTGAAAGGGGGTCCTTGGGGAGTGGCAGTGGGACACTGACGGGTGACATGCGGTATCCCCCTTCATATACCACCTTTTCCCCAGCCTACTACGTAGGATGCTCACCCCGCCCCATTTTCCGACACAAACACTTTTGCATACCGTGAAAGACGACAGACAAACGCCAGAACCGTCTACCTGACTTATCCCAACACAAGGGTCATACAGAGTCAGGCAATTGACCAGAATCACACACACACCTGACGGCTATTTTCCTTCCCCTCAGAGATAAAAGGTGGAGCATGAGAACAAAATACGAGAGAGGCAGACCGCACCATGAGAGAGCTAACCCAGCACCGCAGTTCAAGAGGAGGAGAAAGACGGCGCAAACCGAGAGGGTGACAAGGAGGGACGTGACTTTGCCCTTACCAACCAAGGCCCGTGAAGCCTCTGCAGAAGGAATTGTAAGACCGCGAACAATAGCCAGCATGTGTTGCAGCAGATGTCAACGGTACCCAAGACCCTCCTCTGCTGATAACCAAGCCGGGGAGAGCAGCGAGTCTTTGTGGTACCACCCTTGACTCCAGAGAGGAAAAGCAAAGCGGTTCATCACAGCCGGTGAGTCAAGGGGAGAGCCGATAAGAAACCAAACTGTGTTGAACGAAAAGTACCGAACGGCTAATTGAACTGTGAATACAAAGAACTGTTGATATCGCGAAGGGGGTAAACCAGCTACAGAGCAGTGTGGCACCACGTGGGTGCTCATTCAGAAAACTCTGGGTGATTACCCGATTGTTGAAACTACAATTACCAGAAGGCCTTGGGAAAGGCAAAAAGGGGGTCAAAGTGCTCATACAGCAGTCCTGTAAAATCCAAATACATTCAAAGATCTTTGGCCGACAGATGATTGTGAAGCTAGGGGAAGTGAATCCTGCTCGTAAGCGTTGAATGAGAAAAGGTATGCTTGACAAGATTGGCAAGAGTGAATCCGAACGAGGGATGCAGATAAAGAGGGGGCGAAGTCTAAAGTCCCGAAATACAGTGTATGGAAAGCCGTATTGAACCCGGCTGAGAGAAGCTAACATTGAAGAAGGATCTGCGCCCAGAAGAGGGGGATCCAAGGGTGAAAGGCATCACCCAACGTGCAAGCAGAAAGGAACTTGCCGGACACTCAGGTGGACACAAAACAGGAGGAGGTCCCTGACACGCTGTCGTCAGCGAAGGACTTCCACGACAGGCTTGCAGGTTTGGCAGAATATTTGGGAACATCAGATGGTCTTCCTCCACAAAAAGAACAATTTCTGGATCAACCTTTGCCTTCCAATAGTTTGCATCTTCTTGCCCATGCTTTCTTCAAAAAACTAGCTAGGGCAAAATTAACTGACAGATTAGATGATACTAATATAAATAACATAGCCGGACGGTGTTGTCCCAGCCCAGAGTCCCTAAGTATGCCCACAAGAAACATTATCCTAAAATAATTATAAAAAGGGCCAAAAAGGACAAGATGTGTAAGAGACTCAATGGCCCCCCCATAAACAACATTATTAAATGTTTCAACCACTTACAGGTGACCGCTTTCACAGGCAAATTGTTAAATCTTGCTCTTGTGAGAAGAAATCTATGTTGGTGAAGAGAAACGTGTAAAAGAGATGCTGCTGACCCCCCAGCTAGGATGGTGGGGCATAGGCTCTTTCATGGGCTTCAATTTTAGCTCTGTTTTAGAAATGTTTCTTACCCTTTCAGGTTTCTTGAAAAGAGAGGCCATATCAAGTTTATTTAATAGGCGCTTCATGTAAGTGAGGTCCAACCCACTTTATAAAACCCATCTACAGAGAGGATATTCCCTATCAACTCTCTGGTAAGGGAACATGTATGGCCTTCCCATCTTTCTGGGACTATATTTCTTATATTTGTGATATATATATATATATATATATATATATATATATATATTTATATAAAAAACAAACTTAAATCATAACGTACACAAGCATGATCGCTGCCAAAAAGTGCAATAAGAAATTAAATGCATAGAACAATAAAAAAGTAAATTAACCATACAGTTACAATAGCTAAATATAAATGAACATTTCAGAATCATACATTATATAAAATAATATAAATTAACAAACTACATGTGATCATTGCAAATACATAATTTAGTAAACAATAAACATAACAAAATGCACAAAAATAAATGATTAAAATATCAAAGTAAAAACTTAGTAACATTTACTGCAACCAATAACATCAATATATATATATACACAAACATACTTCTGTTATGTGGGCGCCTGTGCCAATGTGTACTTTTGTATTCTACCAATTATCCACCTCAACTACTTTTCACACTTGCACATTGGACCTCATTACAAGTGTGACGGTCCAGAAATAAGGGTGCCAGTCGCACCGTACCGGCACCCTTTCTGGACCACCACACTACTCTGGGGATGGGTGACATTGTGCCCGACAGGTCTGACATACCTGGCGCAACGGCCTTTGCCCACAGAGTTTTCACCGAAGCACCAGCACCATTTGCAATGGTGCCAGTTCTTCCGTGTCCCCATCCATGGGGATGGGGACTAACATTTTCCGGCGTCTGACTTCTCGATCCGCTGGCACTTGTAATGTTGCGGTGCCAGCGTGAAGTCAGGCGCTGGTAAAGTGTTACGAGTCCGGCGTCAGACCGGCAGTCGCACCAGTGGGTTACCGCCAGACTCGTAATGAGGCCCATTGTTATTTAAAAACTTCAAAAAAACTAAGAAAATTGAAGACAGATTTAAAGTGTACAAATATATAAGAAATTCAAGATGATCAAGATGACAAAGAAAACCATAGGACAAATTTCCCAGAAAGCCCATCAAAGATGCTAAATCTAACCTGAAGAATATAACTAAATATCAGCCTTGAAGAAGATCCTTATGAATCAAAACAAGTGTCGGAATGGTATTAGCAGCTAGGACATTACATGGAAATTGATTCTTTTGTATTGAAATGGCATGATATTAGTAGTAAGAACATATGACATCAAATGAAAATGCATTCTTTTGTAATGTAACAGTTACAATAATTATGAAATAATATTCATGTCAGGAATGTAAATATTAAAAAGTACATAAAGGAGACGAATATGCTGGACATAACTAAGAATAATAAAGTGTCATTACTGTAACTTAACCTACATTGTTTAAATACAAATTTAAGTGTGAAAAGTAGCCAAGGTGGAAAATTGGTAGAATACAAAAGTACACATTGACACAGGCACCCACAAAATGGAGGTGTGTTTCTATGCATCATGGGTTCGGGAATGCATTGTCTAACAATATCAGAAGTTGGGTTGTCCTCAGAAAATCCTTGACTCTAGTGAGCAACCTTCAGAAATATAGCATTGCGCAGCTTGAGACAAACCATCTCTCTCAGGTGTAACCCTTCGGGCACCTGAGAAAGTTTAAAAAGCATCAATATATTCAACATTTACAATATTAATATTTAAAGTATAACAGCCATTATACTATGTATACAAAAGTATGTAAACATGTAATGTGTGCTAAATGAAATTGAGGTAATAAGGAAAAATGTAAATACTAAAAACAGCGCAAATGTAATGCACAGTTTATATTTTTATTAAACACATCCACAAAACACATTATATGACTTTCACGATAAAACATGCTATAAAAAACAGTATTGCAAACCAAAAAGAGGGTGAGTTAAGGTTACCATGATATTTGATTTTAGTCTAAATTCGGTTTTAATTTATTGGTAGCGTTTATAAAGTTGGTACCTTAATGTTATTATTTCTAATATTTGTAGGCTAAGTTTTTGTTGGTTTAAACTTAACACCATAGCAATTATTTGGGCAAATAAATATATGTATTTTATAGGGCAGCAGTCGCACCCTATAGTTAAGGTGAGTCGGACTCCCATAGGAAACCTGAAAAAAATGAATTGCTAATAACTTTTGACTAGCGCAACAGATTTTGTCAAAATTGTGAAGACAACCAAGTATGCCCGCCCCTCCACCCCCACAGACTCCACATTTTGGGAAGGATTTGTTAAAAACATGTAAAAGTTAAGGAACGGAGTTACAGCCTAATCACCATTAATTTTCCCATAGACAGAAAAGGCCAATTTTTGCCGGACCGCACCGCCCAAATCGCTAGATGGATTGGAATAGGTGTGAAACAACCATCCAGTAGTTTAAATATTTGATCAAGAAGGGGGTGCCCCTTCTAAAAAATAGATAGCTATATCTCGTGTAAATTGACAAGAAACCAAGTGTTCATAAACGAAACAGCCATCATCTTTTTTATCGATTTGAGAGATTGCTGCGGATATTGCCAAGCGTATCAGAAAATGAAACTCAGAAAAAAGCCATCTTCAGGTTAAAACATGCAGTTGCCATCAGGCTAGAGGTGGGAGGAGGTGTGCAAAGGGACACCAAGTGAAATCTGGGAGTTGGTGGGGGTCTAGGGACTGAGTTTGCAACACAAAGCTTTTCTGTACCCTCAGCTATAGCAGCAAATAGCTGACATTTCAAAGCAAACTGCATCACAGAAACACTGTGCTGTGGGGGGAATGGGAGAGGGCAGGGGATGTGAGGAAGCCTCTGGGGTGTGGGGGAGCTGGCACAGATAAGCGGGACACTTGGTGAGGCTCTACGGGGGCACAAAAGCATTTGTTTTGGCCATTTTCCAATATTCGCGACTATAAAGCTAGACATAGCCGCGGCTATCTGCGGTCCATACAAAAATCCTGGACTCCCATCCATGCAGTAGCTGGGACCAACCCTGCTTAGCTTCAAAGCGAGGAAGGTGCCAGCACCCTCAGGGCATGCGGTCTAATAAATTGGCACAGGTTACAAGACCACTTAGAACAACATGGCCTTGGGTACTGCACGGATGGGAGACCTGGATGCCTAGATTAGTATAGACTAGAGATAGCCGTGGGTATAATAATAACCAACATAGTTAATAGCTGCGGTTGTGGGAAAAAAGTTAACAAATCTATATTTATTATTACAGCTACAGTGGTGCCGGGGTGAACAATTACTGGCCAGGGCCTGTGACACGATAGGCATACGGGACTCCCATCCACGCAGAAACCGGGACCAACCCTCCCCCTGCTTAGCTTCAAAGCAAAGAAGGGGCTGCCTCTAAATAATAAAGTACTGGACGGAATAACTAAAAACAACAAAAAGATCACAAGTCAATGCATCTTGCCTACAGCCTCTGGGGACAACAGCACAGCTTCCTGTGAGAACGATATGCACCACTTATGCAGGTAAAGGGTGCTAATCAGAAGACCTGTGAATGATCAAGGGCCCCAGACAATGTACCGCAGGGTATGTGGGGCAGATGATAGCATTATGATTACCAAAATAATTACATTATTATAATTAGGCCACACTCTCCTAAGTAATGGCCTTTCATTATGGGTTATGGTCCCCAAGCTTTTAAATCACATTTAATGCTCTGACGGACCCTCATTTTCCTCCCCTTTCCACCATCCTCTCTTGCTTTTTCCATTCTGTCATTTCCCCCTCTTTTGATGTTCCCTTCCACGTCCTCACAAGCAATGCGAGTCAGTTTCTAGCCCATGATTATGGGCACAGACCTGGCCAACAGACTCCTCCTGCATGGCATCGCTGGCCCCCAATATAGTGCCCGTGTGTACCCAGGCCTCCCCTGCTGCCAAGCAGGGCAGTGGTTTGCATTCTGTGGATGGAAAGCATCCTGCAGGCTCTGGGTCGGATGGTAGTGTGTGACCTCAGGCCCAGGGCTGCTGCATTCTGTCTCTGGCCAGTATAGGGTAAGAAATTGCTAGCATAATTGTCATTCCCAGAAACCTATTTTAGAAGCAGAGCCGATGAAGGGGAGCATTAACTGCCATGAATTGTGGGTACATTTTGTTAGTCAATGATTATTTTGGTCCTTTAAGAACAACCACTTCACAAAATCTACATTGTGGTTCACTGGTGTGTGTATTAACACCTATTCATGCAGCACCTCATGACGGATTCATTCCCTTTTATTGGAAATCAACGTCGAAAGGATGAATGATCGAGTCTGCGCTGCTTGCTACCTCGATCCAGAACCAGGTGCATTTTTGTATGCAGAAGTAGATCCTTGGCTCTTTGACCTGTGGCTGGTTTACCTGTTGCAGGGAAAAGTGCAGTGCAGCCAATGTCTAAAAAACTGTGACCTGCACAAAATGACATAACCGGTGTATTTTGTAGTGTGTAGTGATGACTCTGTATGAAATTCATACAACTTTTATGAGTTTTAGTTCTCGTAAATCTTGTCGTGGACTGACGATCCATGGTATGGTCTCCAATTTGCAATAAATTCTATCATAGTTATGAGAAGCAAGTTTTGTATTCAAAGAATTCCAGAATACTGGATCTGGGCTAGTTGGACCATATAGGTTAACTATAGAGACTGGAATATCATTCACCAGCAAATCAAACATCACCAAACGGCCATCAGCATCCTTTTCTTCTGCTACAGCTTGGCATTTCAGTTTCTTAGCAGAAAGAATAGCAACACCACCTTTGTTTATGAAGAGCTGAAGAGTAGTGCCCTTGTCCAATCCATTGTTTGTTTAATTTATTATTCTCCCTTCAATCCAAATGTTCTCAAAGATACAAGAAATGTCACATTTCAGCTTAGGCAGATGTGCAATTATCTTTTGCTTTTTAATGGAATGGTTAATATCTTTCACATTTCAAGTGCATATTCTCAAATGCATAATAGGGAAATGGTATTATAGTGATACAACATAACTAGTTTAACGTAGCAATACATATTGGTAAGGATAGCAAGCCAACTATAAACATTGTAAAGTGCCTTAAAAATGAATAACTAATATATCGAACAAGATAACTGTTCTTTGTTTGAAGGGCAAACCACAAGAGGGAAGGAGCATATAACAAACATATAAAGACAATGAGCAACATAATTAACACATAAGTAGTATAACCACAAAACAGATACACATACAACCAACATACAATACCCAAAACATGGTAGAACAAAGAAAACAAGTGGCCACCACGTTATCTAGGGCTCACATCAATCAACGAGGAAAACATAGATGAAAAGCAGCACAAGGTATATGAATATAACTATTGGCCTCATGTAGGCAAGTAAATATTGAATAACATAACAGGCTGTAACTATTCCATAAGTAAAGAAGTTAAGCAACAAACAGATTATAAATACAGTGTGCCAACAAGGAAAAGCAAGCTCTATAACCACAGAGAAGAAATGATTCAACCAGCTGGCTTAACAGGGCTTCCATAGGCTTAATTGGTGAATGAGATTTGTCTCTGGATCTGTCCACCGGTCTGTTCTGCTGCATTGAGTATGGGTCTTACTGAGTTTGTCTCAATTTGTTGGTGGAAATTGTGTAAGATTAGATACATCAGATATGAGACCTCCAGCAGATGTAGACAGTGGCACTGAGATTTCTATCTGATTAGAGTCCAACTCATGAAGAAACTTAAGAATGTCTTCTGGTTCAAAACATTCTTTTGTGGGACCATTTGGAATAGTCACAATCATTTAAGCTTCATCCAATAAATCATACCTCATTCCCAATTTTTTGAGTCACGGTCTAATGTCCAAAAATGTTTTCCTTTTATTCTGGGTATCTTTTGAGATGCGTAAGAACTGAGGGTAATTTTCTTTTGCTTGAGATAAAACCATTGATGGATGATGATGAATGAAACGATATTCGAAAATAAATGCTGAACAAGAGGAGCAGAGGTTGCGGGGGTGTCCCCTGCTCCTTGTTTGGTATTATAGCACCAGGGGTTGCGTGGGTGTCCTCCACTTCCATAACATGGAAAGCAGGGGGGAAATAAAGTAAAAAAGGACACTGCAGCAGAGGTTCCGCTCCCCAATTGAAAGAGGGAACTGTCGCAGGGAAACGGCTGCGTAAAAATGAAAGAAGGTGAGTGAGCTGTGCCTTATTAAGGGGTTAATATGTGGCAGGTAGGGCGAATGTGGGCAACGGTGATCAATGTGATTATTGCGCGCCACCATTTTCAAATTTGGAATTTTCCGATTTGACATTTTCAGAGGCGCAGTAATCACTTATATCCAAATGAAACGAGCAATAAAAGGCCTGCGTGGTGGGTTAGTTGCTATAAATCTGTGTCTTATTCTATGAGCCCTTCGCAGTTCTAATGCCGGTGAGAGGGAGATACCGAGAACTTCCGGGATCCAACTTTCTAAAAACCTAACAGGGTCGCCCCCCTCTTCCTTTTCCGGAATGCCATATATGGAAATCTTTTTCCTTCTGTTTCGATCTTCTAATTCGGTATAACCATCTTCCAACTGTTTCATCCTTAATTGCATGTGCTCCAAGCCCTCAAGCCTATCTTCAGTTGAAGAGGCATGTTCTTTCACCTCATCTAATTTATTAGAACAGCATGTTATCTCACTATTGAACGACAACGTCTTCTTGAAAAGCAATAGAACGCATGTCTAAAGCACTAATTGAGGCTTGAATATCAGTATAAATTCTGAAAGCAATTTTTTCAAGATTAGGGACAGCCCTGTAGCCTCCATATTCTTGAATAGATAACCAGACTGTTCATATTAGATATTGTAATTAGATATTGTAACAGCACTAAATAACAAGATATTTAGTTGCACCTTCAAGAATACATCCTATTCATGTTTTCGTTTATTGAGAGACTTTGGCAGCCATTTGCATCAAAATCCACGAGAGAGAGAGTTACTGACGTAAAGACACATAGGAAACAAAGCTATTTCTCAAAATATAATAAAATAGCTCTGCAAATTAGAACAGAGGCCAACAGAGGGTGGACTATACTTAAGCTTCCTGAGACCCTCCGCCCCTGAACGAGGTTAGAACATAGCCTTGAGGTAGAACGCTGAAAGCATTGAATTGGTACTTTGTAACTGATTTGTATATTGTGGAATCATCGCACAGCATTAGTAAGCTTTCGTGATGTAGTCAGGACTTTTGCAGCGGCACGCTTACAGGCTGTGAAATATTTAAAGCAGCCAGTTAACATCGGCGTGCAGAACTGTCAGAATTGTCATCTTGCAACTAAATATTATTTTGTGTATTTTGTGTACATTGGGAATCTAATTGCATATTTATTTGCCTTGTACCAAGCACAGCGAGAGAAAGTACTCACAGTCAGGTTTTCATAAGACACGTACATTATTCACAGAGCTTGCTCTGCATTGAGAACTACATATCTCAGGCAGGCGCTTCTGGGCCAAGCTGGTCTTCGCCGATCCTCCTCGTCAGCAGAGTCGGAGGCTCAAAATCGGAGACACTTCTGCACACACAAGGCAGAAAGTCAAAGCACAAGTAAGTCATGGGGTATTTACAATACATCAAACTCTTGCTTGATATCCACAGGGCACAATGTATCTCGACTGTCCAACAACACTTGCAGACTGCACTGGGTAAAGGGGCACGTTAGCACACAATGGTAACACAGCTAGTGCATCGATATATGTGGCAGATCAGGCAGAACTCACAACAGTCAGCGACGGGGTTGAGGGACTCAAGAAACCGGGCAACAAAGGTGCGCATCCCCCATTTGAAGGAGCTACCAAACAAAGCATGCACGAACAACCCAAAATTATCCAGGAACCAAAAGGTGAACCACATGGGGGAACAAAAGTAGAGATGGGAAACAAAGAAAAAGAGATAAAAAGGGCCTTATTAAATCCAAGGTCCATGAATAGCCATGCCCAAAGTATACACAACTTCATATTGGAAGACAGCTTAGACATCCTCTGTCTAGCAGAAACATGGCTGTAAGAGTTAAGTGGGCCTACGATCGGAAAGGCAGTACCAGAAGGATATACATTTTAAAAACAGAGAGAAGGGACAGGGAGATGGGGTAGCAATAATAGCACATGATAATATCCATATGTTTCCATCCCAAATTCACTGTCAGGCATGTGCAATCATTCACTTAAAACATACAGTTATATTAATATTATTGTGATCTAGACCCCCAACCCTGATGCCAGATTTTAATGATGAAATCGCTCAACTACTAATTAGCTGCAAGGGTCCCAACACTGCGACACTACTCCTGGGAGAATTCAACAGCTGGAGGGGGAAATGACAAAGACACAGAGGCACTAAAGTTGGAAAAAACACTGAACGACATTGATTTTAGGGTAATTAATAAGGAACCCACAACACCAAATGGTCACCAACTGGACTGGGTGATCACCTGCAACCTGGAAATTTAAATGGAAGAAACAATCCCATGTATATAGTCAGACCATTACAATGTAAAATGTGCACTGCCTACTCAAAAATTGCAACCAAAAAGAAGGAATGAACATAACAAGATCCAAAATAGAAACTTTAAAAACATCACACCGGACATGTCATAACAGTGCATAAATAACATGTCATGCAACACAAAGGAAGATTCTTGCCAAAACAATAGTACAAATGTACAACATACAAATACAAAAATGAATAGACCAGAAGACACCAATTAAATGCAAACTGGTAAGGGCCAACACTAACCATCAGAAATTGTTCAATCCCTAGATAAATAGCCTAAAAAGGGAGAAGAGGAAAAGAGAAAGAAAATGGTTAAAGCAACCCACGATGGAAAATAAGCGAAAATGGAAAGAGGTAGATACGCAATTTAAGGAAAGCATTAACAAGGCTAATAAAAACTACTATAACGAGCAGATCTCAACAGCATCAAACCCCACAAGTAAACTATTCCAGATCTTAAAATCCATTGAGAAACCTAAGGCCCTATATCTCCCCCCATTCAACCTAAACAGGAAGAATGCGAACAGGGGGCTTTCACAGATAAGATACTGAAAGCGAGAGAGACAATAAAAAATACACAAGTTGAGAAAATCTGACCTAATAAATTCACCCATAGTCCCACAACCACAGAAGACCATGGGGAAAGAATATGAATTTAGCACCATCACAACAGAAGATATGAGAACCATAATGACAATTATGAGACCCACATCTTGCGCCGAAAACATATTACCACCAAAAACAATCCTGGAACACAGGGATATATTTATACCCCTCTTCAAAAGGATGGTAAATGCTTCCTTTAGCGACGGGAATGTTCCAGTGGCCATTAAGACGGTCACAACCCTTGTAACGAAACCTGGTTTGAATCAGAAGGATTCATGCAACCTCCGCCCTATTACCAACTGCAATGTCCTGCTGAAGATACTGGACAAAGCAGCCACACTCCAACTGCAGGCAGTTGTAAAAGCGAATGACAACTTACACAATAGACAATCAGGCTATATAACCTCACAGCACCGAAACGGCCATGCTGGACCTCCAAACACACATGCTTGCCATTATGGATAAGGGCAAAGCAGGCCTGCTAGTGTTATTGGACGTATCCCCAGTATTTGATCTGCTGGACTATCAACAGCTCCAGAGGGCACTGGAGCACACGAGTAATTGCTCTACAGAGGCCATTAGCTGGGTGATCTAGTTTCTAGCAAACGAAGATCAAAAATCCACTGGGGGAACAATTTCTCCAGCTCAATACCAATCAATTGTGGTGTTCCACAGGAGGCCAGCTTGTCCCCACTACTCTTTAATCTATATCTTAGGTGTCTGTGCACAGTACTTGACAACATAGGAGCTCACTTTATGAACTACGCAGACACACAGCTAGTCGTGGAATAAAGTGGACATTATGACACAGACAACAAGAGAGTGACAACCATATATAACACAATCGAGATCTGTATGAAGGCCAACTGGATGTGTTTAAACGGGAGCAAAACCGAGCTGATGATTTTTGGATCGCATCAAGCAATGGCCAAGCTAAGTCCAGTATCTAAAACCTTCCAGATTAAAGAATCCCCCATCCAAGTTATTGGAAAAGTAAAAACACTAGGGATATACATCACTAACTTGAACAGAAATTTTCAGTACTAGATCAGTTTATTAAAGCACATTAGGCCCTACCTTGATTAAAAGAACTGTGCTACCATTGCATGTGCTACGATATGCTCCAGGTTAGATTATGGAAACGCCCTTCTGAAAGGAGCAAGCAAGGGATGCATCAGGCGATGCCAAACAATCCAAAACAAAGCTGTGAGGATTGTCAGGAGAGAAACAAGAAGGGAACACATAGCAGACAGGAAAGAGCTACATTGGTTAACAATTGAGGGCAGAATCACCTTTAAGGCGATGACGATGACCCTATTCGGACAGGCACCTGCCTATTTGAAGGATAAGATCATACGCTACATCCCGGGTCGGTTCCTAAGATCTAAAGAACAGGGACAGCTACACTGCATCCCGTTTAAACAATCAAATGGCCTAAGCCGTTCCTTCCCACAGAGAGTAGCACAGACATGGAATAGAATGCCAATACACTTGAGACAAGAAGAAAACAACACAACTTTCGGAAAAGCGTTGAAGACAAACATTTTTAAATAAAGGAGTATAAATCCTAGGAACTGAGGTAGCAAGACATTGTCCTGTCCAATTATGTATGTTCGTGTCCAAGTGTTAGCGCCCCAATGCCTGCGGGCTTCTGCGCTATATAAATAAACAAATACAAATAAATTAAATAAATATGCACTTCACTAAGTTCCGATTCAACTCTGGTGAAATGCGAAGTAAATATGACTTCATTTAGAGGCGCCAAAGTATTAAATTGGTGTAAAGTGACAGTATAGACAATCTTCAAGACTCGACGAAGCAAACGGACCCACCTTCGCGTCATCCTCATCGGAGTCCGTGTTATTCACACACCAGCAGTCCTATCAAAACAGGACATGCCAGTCTGTCAGGAAAGCCACACCAGGTTGGTAACGAGACTCAACAATCCGATGGGAGAGCAAGTAGAGCTATCAGACACGACTCCAGAAAGGATTCAACATCGGCACCATGCCACCGGGGCACACCCGCAGCACTGTCAACATAATCTAGCACCGAACTGACATCGGTTCTCTGAGGTAAACCACTCTGCAGCAGGCACTCCACTCCTCAACATCCGGGATAAAGCAGACTTCACCAGAAGAACAAATTGTCAGGTAAGTTAAGATTTTCAGAGAAGCTTAGAATAGTTTATACATGCCTGAGCCACATTAAGAATACATTTTAGATTGATGATTGTGGTGTTCTCCCCTTTAAGAATGTGTGTCATGACTCGGTCATGGCTAGCTCTCAATAAAAGTCACCAGGATGGCATACTACAGCGAGGATTGATTCTCAATTTATATTGGAATCCGGTGGGGAAATCCACTAAAGCCTTCACCAATCTCATGAGACAAGCCATTGATGATGCCATCTACCAGCATAGCCTACACTTCATAATTGTGGGAGGTGATTTGAACTGCCCCTATGTCAAATATAAGACCATAGACATACTACAACAAAATGAGACAATCTGTAACCGAGATGGAAGAGAGGCTGCACGGCTGGAAATTATGACTGCATGCGATCTTCACATCCTAAATGGTCAAAGAAGAGAAGGCTGTCCTTCTAGACCTACTTGGTCCAATGGCAAAACAACTAGTATTCTGGATTACCTCTTTGTTTCCAGTGTTCTATTGCCTGAAATAATTTCCATTGAAATCATTCCTAAGTCCTCAAGTGATAATTTGCTTTTACAACTCTTCTGGCGGGTCTCTTCCAACCACCATTCAAGCATAGGCCCTATCTACATTGAACCGGCTTCAGGATCCATTTGCATACTATTGAAACATCGAGATCTCAAAAAGCTGTCTGCAAATCTATCCAAACAATCATCCCAGAGTGGCGGGGTGAATTACATTCCTCTACTATTGGAGTTTAAGATCCCTACTCCAAAAGAATTTGGTAATCCGATCACATGCCACAATCATGTATTCGACAAAGAGCTTAATCAAGCAAAGAAACTTCTGTGAGGAGATTTAAGGCATATAGGTGGCTCATCTGATCCGGAGCACATCAAGCTAAGGGAAAAACTGGCAGAAATGCCTTAAAGCAGCAATGATTCAATAAGATGCATAGCGCATGCTGAAAGCGATAGAAAATAAAAACACTTGAGCCACTTGGCAAATCCTTAACGAGATGGGGCCTCTTTGCCCCTTTTCTATGATTAACGCAGTGTCCGAACAGTCTTGGTCGAGCTTCTACAGGGAACTATTTGGACTTAGACAACCAATAACATCCATCCACGTCCCCAAGTCGAATACCGACTGGAATTTCCCTCTTGACCTGGTAGAAATTCAACTCCTTATAAAGAAATCGAATCAGTCCAGAGCCCTGGGCCGTGAAGGGATTTCAAACTCTATAATCAAGTCTTTTTCTGAGTTATGGGCTTCTCTTGTCCATGACTTATTGAAGCGAATAATGAAAGTATGTGAAATTCCGCCTTCCTGGAAGTCTGTAATAATTGTTCCTATCTTTAAACAAGGTAAAAGATCTGATCAGGTGAATTATTGAACGATTGCTTCGCTCGACTCCTTGGGGAAACTATTCGAGGCTTTCCTTCTAAAGCAACTCAAAATTTGGATCACGCAGAAGGCAAAAGAAGATTCCAGACAGACAGGATTCACTGCAGGAGTAGGGACTGATTAAAATGTACAACTTCTAAACCTATTGAAAGGGACAGCTTCTAATGACAACACCAGGATCTTCTTGGCTTTTGTGGACTTACGCAAAGCTTTGACCGTCACCTCTTATGGCCCAAAATGGAGGCCTGGAACTGCCCTGGTAATCTGCTGGCAGCAATCAAGACTCTATATGAAGCTACCACAGTGCAAATCCAATTGAAAGCCCAGGGCCACTTGACCAATCCGATCGACACATTTAGTTGCGTGAAGCAAGGGTGCCCCTTGGCACCAACTCTATTCAATCTGTTTCTCTCTGATGTGGGGAAACACTTGGCTAAGACTAGATCTTCCCAGCCTCACCCCCAAGATTGGCGACCAATTTCTATCAAGACTGCTTTTCGCTGATGACCTAGTCTTGATTGATAAAACGCCTATTGGTCTTCACAGAATCTTAAGGCGCTAAATGAATATATGTCTGACAACAGACTGAAAGTGAATACTTCTAAAACTAGCATTATGATTGTCGGCCCAAAGCTCTCGAGTACAGTCTCAGCTTTCAAATGGTTTCTGAATGGCGTTCCTTTGAAGAAAACAAGTGAGATGACCTACCTGGGGACATTGATCAATAACAGCAGGATTGATCTACTACGTCAAGTGGCTCAAACTCAAACTAGTTAGTCAAGCGAGACTGATACAGAAAAAGTTTGAAAAATTCTCTTTAAGGCTAATAATTGCTTTCTATAACCAATCGGTGACCCCCATGTTGACATATGGAGCTGAAGGTTTTCTTTCCACCCCCTTGGAGTTATGGTCGAATTTGGAGGGATCTATCTGGGAGGAAGTTATTAAGAATACACAATCTCAACTCTACTGCGATTATTAGGTTTGAATTGGGTCTGATTTCGCTCCAGGCACGTACTGTGTGGCAAACCTTGGCTCTGTTTCGGAAGTTTATCCTACCTAAACCTGCCAAACCCTTTCGGATATTGAATGGAGCCTTAAAAATGGAAAACAATTCTCTATTGACCCAATGGAAAGAAAGCTGTAATGCACACCTGAAATTTCTATCTAACACCCAGGAAGATCTTATTAACAACCCAAATAAGATAAAACAGAAAGTTTGGCAAATGGACTGGATTAAGACCCAAGCAGATAAGAATGACTATAAATTGCCCACTGCGCTGAAATGGGAAAACAAACTACTGGGCACCTTACCAAAATACCTGACCAAATTCCCCAACTGGCGATTTCGATCCCAGTTAATGCGCTTCAGACTGAATCTTTACCCCACTAAACATATTATTTCTGTTTACAAGCAATCTATAGACTTGGAATGCCAATTCTGTGCTGAAAGGGGAAAGTGTGAAACATTAAAACATATCACCCTCTTCTGCACTATTTGGACTGATCTAAGAACTAGACATTTGGGAAAATTGATTTATTCGGAAAAGGCTGAGGACTTTTGGTGTTTCCTTCTTCGTAGAGGAGACAACTCAGCAATATTTTGCTTGGTGAAACTTTTGACGGAAGCTTTTGAAGTAAAATGACAATCTTGCTGTACTATAGATGTTTTTTCTTTTTAGATAGGATTGCTATGACGAGCTATGGAAACTGATCTTTGTGTTTTTTTTTCTATAGACTAAAGGTTTGTAATAAACCTAAAGTCTTGAATACATTTTTTTTAAAATAAAAAATAAAAGGCGCCTCAGCCGTGACGTGTGTTAGAACGGCAGCGTACTCCATGAAGGGCACTTCCGTATGTGCCTCATTTCGGGCCTGCAGGCTGACGCTGTGTGGTCACGGTACTATGGCCCCCACTGATCTGATCGTGTGTGTGACCTGGCTGTCCCAGGCCACTGTCCAGCCATGTGCTCATGGCTACATTGGAAAGCACAGGTTCCCTCTGCAATTGTCTCCCGCCATGTAACCACAGCACTGTAATTGTATGCTGTATGCCCGCAGCCTGGATCCGGTTGGCCCCACAACAATGATGGGAGGAGAGCCCAGATTATGCTGCCCTCTTGCGGGCTGTTGGCCATGCCCCTTGCCCTGGATTTCTTGATAGATGAAATAAAGGAATAATAGGGATGGTGACAAAAGCACCCAGGGGCCCAGCAGAACGATAGGGATATGTTTGTATCCTTTTCCATTGGGAATTCTCCAGCCGGAGTTTCGATGGCTGATTACCATGTACCTGTTGGGATTTTGATGATGTTGCTGCACTGAATTGACATTCCAACCAGGCTTCACAGCTGGCCACCGCACCTCTGGCATCAGCACTATCCTACCCACTTGTGAGGGGGTGGTGCAAAATGCAATGAAGATAACTTAGCAACGTTGCTGTTGTCTTCTTTTAACTTTGTTTGTCTTTCTGTAGTTCACTGTTTATCTATAACCCACCTACAAGGAAATTACTGAGGGAATCATACAGCGTTTGTTTGGGAGCCATATGTCTTGCTTCACACTCTATTAATACATGTTCAACACCAAAGTACTTAAGACATGAACCCAGCTGACCTGCTCAGTGCCCATTGTTCACTCTTTGGGAACAACCTGCTGCTAGCTCCTGCTGGGCATTTAGTAGGAAGACACCCGTTTGATAACTGGTTGAGAGTTACATGCATTGCGGATTTGGGGCAGACATTTATCCTCCTTCATCCTCTGGCAGCAATGTTTCCTGCCTGGAGAATAGTCGGTTTATGCTGCAGACACATCACCCTCTTTTTCTGTGACACACACCCACCTCCAATTGTATTTACGAACAACTGGAGTTTATTACAGGTTATGCATGTATAATTTTATCTTATGCTATTGGGGCCATGAGTTCTGTAAATTATACAAAGTCCTAAGGCACCATAAGTCAAGGTCTCAATTCTCACATGCAGAAGCTAACTGTAGATGCATGCACAGTATGCTCTGACTAGGCAGGGTGGTCTCGCTAAAGAGGATCATTTATTTAAAAACAACAAAAAAAACTATTTACACCCTGAACATTTTCATCCTCTCATATAATTACATGAAACCTTCTTCAAAACCTTTAGAACAACGACCTCAAACACATTCATAGTAAAGCAGTTAAGTCTATTAGTATAGCTTTTGGTTCCCTTTTTCAGTTCAACCATGTAGAGACCATTATTCAGGATGTGTACAGTACTTGTTAATTCCTTAATTGTTTAACAGTGTGTGGCGGTTTCTCCATGCTCGACCATGCTACCAAATGGAGAGCCCAGGCTATCTCAAAGGGAGTTGGTCTGTTTGCGAAAGGTGTAGTCAGCAGTAGGGTTTTGTGAAAAATGTCCAGTATATCATGTCAAATCACACCTCCTACTCCCCCACGGTAGTTTGAGTAGTGAATACACAGTTAATGACTCTGGAGATATATAGCAGAGCTCGCCCAGGTATGCTTTTTATAAGTGCACAACGAAGTATGCGTGCACAGAACAAACATGCCGACAGTGAGTTAATTTGACTTGACAAGGGAATGTCAGTATCCGGGTATGTGGTATTTGACAAGTTGGCAGCTACAAAGAGCAAACAGGGATATTCATTTAACATAGGGCACAGACTGTCTTTACGATGTTGTGAACCGTGTTATAAGAAGGCTGGCAGCAGCCACAACTTGTCACATCGCTAATTTTCTTTTTATCACACTTCAGTTGATGTGAATTAATGCCATTACAATATCAATTTCCAAAGAAACACAAAATATATACGGATATGGATGGCAAGGTTCTTTTCTCTTTACCTTCAGCCCTGGAGTATCACTTTTTCCAACGATGCAGGAATAGATTAGCCCCTTCTCCAAGTCTGAATCATTATCTAGCAAGAACTAATCAAGTCTGTTTCACTTTACATTGGCTTCATGTGGCTTGATGCTTTCTTCACATTGGGACTGCTGGGGGTCATCCAGGTGCTATGTTCACAAATCTCCTTCTGTGGTGCATAACATTATACAGGCGCTGACTTGCAGCCGTTATGCGAGTACGTGCTTTGGAGTCTGCAATGATCAGTCAGCTGTCCGACATCATGAAGGCCGAGTAGCTACAGCGCTTCCAGCTACAGGCAGAAGAGGAGAACGGTAGCAGGATGCAACCAATTACATTACTTAGTGCATAGAGGCCTGTCATTCAGCTCTGCTTCAAAGGACCTACAACATCCTTGAGTTACGGAACAGTGGGCATTGCAGCTTGGAATCCGGCACCCAGGGAAATTTGGTGAACATTCCTGGGGACACACGGTGTGCAAGAATGGACACTCTGCCTAACTTTGGGACACTATAGGATATTTTTTATTTCATATCGATTGTTGACGGAGATAAAGGGCCATTAGACCATAAAATAGGATATGAATAGAAATAGCCACCCCATTTTTTGGTGGTAAAGGCAAGTCTGTCACTGATTCCTATGGGAATTCTATTGAGCCCGTCAGATTGTGGTCAGCTTTCCAAGAGTACAAGGTCATCCTATATTTCTTTTGCCACCTGGAGATTAAACTGTAGAAATACTTCACTTTGGGATTACAACTAGAGTTCTCAATTGGACATTGTCAGTTCTTCACTTAAGACAGGTTTGTGTCCACGCTGGCTACCCCTCAAACATTATGCGCCTGTGAAAGCCAAACTGATTCAACGGACACATGCTAACTGTTGCACAGTGAAACGGGCTGGCAGGTTGTTATTAGCGGAGACAATTCCCCTCATACAATCAGTGGTACATCACGTCAACCACTATGCGATAATGGCCTAAAGCACGTAGAGGACAACATATCTGACCGCAGCCTGTAGCAGGGTTATTTCAAACTAGAGGTGAGGTACCTACAACTGTGTGGTGTATGGGGACTGCTTGAGACCAGATTAGAGGAACCTGGAGATAATACAAAAGGGTAGGAGCTAGCTAATTGTCACTTTTGCTTTCACACATAAATGGTATAACTAGGGGATTTCCATTTAAATATGGGACCTGGATTGGGGTGCAATTACTACCGACATGAGGAGGATCAGCTCTTTGGGACTCCCACCCTAACCTTACACGATAAAAGTGTATATCACGGGATTACGTCTACTATGGGCATATATGATAGAACAAGCAGGATTAGGCGCCCCTCAGAGAACGAACACGGCTAAATGACCTGTTCTTTGGGAAGGAACCCATTCGAGAGGCCTGCATACGAAAATCATCTTGCGCAATTATTGGATCCACCTGAGGCACGACAAAGCCGGAGTAAACCTCTACACAGCACCCGGGGATCAAACCTATGTTGCTTTGTGTCATCTTGTTTCCAAGGCGAGCATGTTGCCGCTCAGCTATCCTCCCGGGACTTTAGCCACATCCTTAACAGTTACACATGAACTTAAATTACAAACTCACTTAAAAGGTTACCAATATACAACAAGCAAAATTCCAAAACTCAGGAATGGAATAGCAAATACTAAGTACGCACAATTTGACAGTGAAATTATACAAAAAAGAATATTGGCAGCAAGTATGTGTGAAAAGAGGCAATTTCTAAGATGTTAAATAAAATCACGGTCAACAGGCTCATCTCAAATATATTACAAAGCAATGGGCGGCATCTTCTTAGAAATCCCTCATTTGCATCCAGTTTCCTCATTAGAATTAACGACGCTATAAATGGCCATCAAAGCAACCTAAAAGAGCAAATGGTAAATCACAACCATTATCCTTAAAATCACAAATTTCATTACATATCAAAAATCTCTAATCACCCTAGTTCTAAGATTATCAATTCAAACATTTTCAATTAATTTTAATTTGGTTAAAAAGGATAACCTAAATATAGGGCATTGCAATAATACATTTTTGCCATAACAAGGGTTCTGGCGAGGATGATGCAGTTAGGGGCCATTAAGAAAGGTCTGCAAGCTGTTATGAGCTTGCAGGTGTAGGCCAATGCTGAAACAGCATTTGTTTGTCTTGTGAGTGACAGGGTGGAATCAAGGTAGATACCTAATGTTTTTGTATCATTAGAAACGTTAATGGTATTCCCGTCAATGATGAAGGTATTGAAGGTGGGGTCCAGTTTACTGAGTCTAGTGTGAGAACCTAGGAAAAGTAGCTCAGTTTTTTCATCATTTAGACACAGTCCATGATGTGCCATCCAAGCCTGGATGACCGAGTAAACATCATGAAGTGCTTTGGAGTCAATAGCATGGGTGCCCGTGATAGGGATGAGTATCTGGGTGTCATCAGCATAATTGGTATAGGTGACAGCCAGATAGTCGAGAATATCAAAGAGGGGCTTCGTAAATACATTGTATAGTGTTGGGGAGACACAAGAGCCTTGTGGGACTCCACATAGGACTGGTGATGGTTCAGCAGAAGCGGTCGGTGAAAAGACATGCATAGCTATGTTTGCTAAGAATGATCTAATCGAGGAGGTGGCTTCATCTGAGAAGTGGGCAACAGTTTTAAGATGTTGGCACAAAATTTGGTGGTTGACCAAATCGAAAGCTGCTGACAGGTCAAGCAATAGAAGTAGGGCCAACTTGCTTTTTTCTTTTAAATTGTCAATTTGTGTTTTTAAGTCAATAAGGGCAGTTTCTGTGCCATGTCTAGGACGGAAGCCCGATTGACGGAGGCCAAGAAGTTTGGCTGCCCTGTCCAAGACTTTTAGGAGGAAGGGTACCGTGGTAATGTGTCTACAATTGGCCGGGTTACTTGGATCAAGGGTAGGTTTTTTAATTAAAGGGTTAACCCAAGCATCCTTGAGGTTGTCAGGTACTATCCCAGATTTAAAGGAAGCGTTTATGAGGGCAGTGATAAAGGGGGCAAGCTTGTGGGCCGTGTCCTTAATGATAGGTGCTGGGCAAGAGTCACCTTGACAATTAGAAGGTTTGAGCTTTTTAATGGTGTTCTCTACTTCCCATGTGGAAAGTGGTGAGAAGCTGAATAGTTTGCCAGGATATCATGAAGTTGTAGTATGTAGTTGAGCATGCAGGAAAACTAGCCCACCCCCTAATTCTAAAAGAAGGGTGTCCCGGTGCCATCTGCACTATATACTTCAACATCAATCTTGAAGAGGCTGCCACCCCAATGTCTCTCGCTTGGGTCAACTAAGGTTCCTTGTACTCCTTTATGGCTACAATGCAGTGCTGATGGCAAATCGATCATAGCATATCTCGTGCCCATGGTCTTCTGTGTTATTTCTTTTTCTCTCAGACCCACATTCACAGCGCGCAGTCTGTTTTCTCAATCTACTCACCAGCAGCCGATGGATTGGCTTGTGCTGGCTCTTGTAGGACTGCTGATCCGTCTGCTGTATACCCGGCAGGTATGGCTGCTCACGGCCTCCCTGTTGTCATTCTCATTGTTTTCAAGTTGTTCATTTTTGTTTTATCTTAGTTTGTTTATTTAATGTTATTTCTTTTTAGGGTAACAGAAGTACTCCGTGCCCAGGCGGTTGTCTGGATGCCAGTTTTCATGCGTCCATGCATCTCTCCATGTGTATTTCTTTTTTTTAATACGTATTGTGTTATTGAATTATTTTTGTTTAAATTATCAGTTCCTTGTAGTCGAGTCAAGCTGCCTTGGCTGGAGGGTGCCTAGCCTCCATTGAAACTCTGGGGTTTCGCACCTAGGGTCTTTAGTGGTATTTATTTTTCTTTCAGACCTGCATTCACAGCATGCAGTCTGTTTTCTCCATCTACACACCAGCAGCCGGTGGATTGGCTACAGGTGATACAATGTGCAAATATAATTGGAGAAATCCCCGCAAGTGCAGTGGATGAGCACAGCGGAGATGCACCATGCGCGCCAATGTTAAGCCTGTATGTGCCCCACGGACGGCGCATGGGCGGAGCAGTCGCTTTGCTCTACCAGTGAATCCACAGTGACTTGTTTCTCACATAATCCACTATTGCAGCTCGAACCTGCTAATAGTTTTCCCTACGGGCTTTCAAGCCGCATCGGAAATAAGGGCTGATCCTGTTATCAGATCAGCGGACCAGCTGAAATGTTTTTCAGTCCGCTCTCACTTGTCTCTCACACCGCTGATTGCTACGATCTTCTGCATGACCACGAGCCAGACATACTGTGTGTGACCGAAACCTGGCTTTGGGAGTTGTTCGGCCCCTGAGTGGTCTAAGCACTACCCGATAAGTTATAAAATTCTTCAGTGTGATCGATATTCTATTAACCCTGTTGGGGGTCTTGCCTTTATTTTTAGGTCACCTCTGCCGGTATGGCAATACCTTTGGTTCACTTTCTCAATATGGACACTTTATTAGTCAGTGTTTCTATCATAGCATTTTTTACACGTCATCTTCTTCTTGTTTACCGCCCTCCTCGTGCTAATCCCACTTTTGATGAAGCATTTGCAGAACTAACAGCTGATCTACAGATCGGCTTTACCAACTTGTTCATAGTTGGTGATTTCAACATGAAGGCAAACAACAACTTGACTCTCTGGCTACTCGCTTCCTCTCTGCTATGCGTAATTTAGACTTTCAACAGCCAGTGAGCCCACATACTATTTAGGCAATACACTCGACTTCATTTTTTCATCTATTCGGAGGATAAAAACTCGCCCAGTTTTTCGAGTGCCTTGGATTGACCATTTTATTATCCCACATTCTATTGAAGTCAATGCTGCTATTAGGGTGCCGATTACTCGAGGTCCATTACAGCGCAGATGACGCTCAGTGGAAGCAGCCAGGATCTCGACCCAGATCAGTGACTGCTGCATGTCTATGCAGCCTACTGATCTGAACTCTTTCAGAAGCCTTCCTCCATAAAGCAGATTATCTTGCACCACTTTCCATTCTTAAGGCACACGCCCACCGTTGCTTGCCTCAACGAGTTTTGCCTTTGTTGTAGACCGCTGGAATGAAAATGGCGAATGGCGTATTGCACCACTGCCAGAATTGCTTTTCAGCAAGCTACTGTCATTTATCATAGAGCAATTCTTTTGGTCAAACAGTACTTTTATACTAACAAGGTCCAATCTGCTCTCAATCAACCTAAGCAGCTATTCAGTTTGGTGTGCTCACTCTCTGACAACTCAGCTAATATTGGTGCAGTATCCCCTTCACAGGATCTATGCGTCTCTCTGTATAACTACTTTACAGAGAAAATGTCTGCCATCCTGGGGACAATCTTGATATCAGGTCTCTGGACCACTGACCCTATGATGAGTCTCAGGGTTGCAAACCATGCCTCTGTCTAGTCCAGTTTTCCTTATTTTACATCTACAGATGTTATTGTGGCTACAAATCACTTGAAGTCAGCTTCCCCCTGGGATCCTATACCATGTGAGATTCTGAAAAGTCATACCCACTATTGCACCATTAGTTACTCGGGCAGTAAATCAATCCTTTGGCTCAGGATACGTTCCTCTTCCTCTGAAACATGCTTTGGTGATCCCTTGTCTAAAAAATAAAAAAAACACTTTGGAACCTTCCCTTCCAGATAACTTCTGCCCTTTTTCCCTGCTGCCAGGAATCTTTGGCTACCCCTTTACTCAGTAAGTTTCTTGAGAACTCATGCTTTTGTTTACTCTTTTCAGTCTGGCTTTCAGCCTGGCCGGGGCACAGAAACAGTGCTGGTATCAGCAGTTGACGATCTTACTCGCCTCTGTGATCAAGATGGGGTTAGCGGCCTTGATTCTACTTGACCAGTCTGCTGCCTTTCATACTAGTGAGCATTCGATCCTCCTCTATCCTTTGGGCCAGGCAGGTATCACTGGCTCAAGGCTATCCTGATTCCAGTCCTTTTCATCGGACCAGGTCCAGTCACTTTCTCCCGGGCCCTTACGGTTGACTGCAGTTCCATTGATCTGCAGAAGGCTCTGCCCTTTAACCCATTTTCTTTAATGTTTATGTCCAGCCCCTTGCTAACATAATCCAGTCCCACGGTTACCAATGCTGCTCATACGCTGATGATACTCAGTTTATCGTCCGGCTAAATCTATCTCAGCAGGACACAGTGTCCCAGGTTAGGTTGTGCTTGGAATCCGTTGGCAGATGTATGAATAGCAGGCTTACGCTCAATGGGGATACGACTGAGGAGCAAGTGGTTGGCCCTCTCTCGGCCACCTCCTGCTGTACATCTTTTTGGCCCCTTCTTCTTGGTCCTTTTCCTAATCCTGTTTCTGTAATGAAAGATCTTGTTTTCAAGATCTCAGCATCCTTATCAGTAGAGCTGCAAATTAGCATGGTCTGTCAATCAGGACACTTTAAATTGAGAGTTCTTCGGAAGGTTTTTCCTTTTCTACCGGAACCTATGCGGGCCCCGGTAGTTGCCTCTTTGGTATTTCCCTTTACTTAGCACAGTGTGATGAATCCTGAGGATCCCTCACTAAATCCCTGCCTAAAGTCGCCTCCCAGGTGGCCAGGGAAAGGCAGACACTTTGTGATCCTGACCTTGGGGGTGGTGTACTGCGGAAGGATCATCCGAGAGGAAAACAAGGTCAGGGGAGCTAGGGATAATTGAGAGGAGATGCGATATTCATCCACGTCTAAAGAAGACATCCTACACATGCCACAGTATGTAATGGCTTGTTGTCGGCATAAGTCCATTGTTCCCCAAATGAACCATGTGAATGAATTCAGCCATAACTTCTGTGATGTTAAAGTAATAAACATACGGTTATAACTCAATAAGCCAAGGAATACATAAGGCTATACATATTCCCATAGCTCCCAAAAACATAAGAGCAAGCTGTATAGTAATTGAAAGCATAAGACCAAAGAATCATATTCCTCTAGTCAAACCTGCCTTGTGTCTGGTTCTTGTGATATTTCTTTGATAAATGTCTTAGATAGTAGAAACCATATTTGTAATAAAGAAGAGGCTAAGAAAAACTTTATCACTAGGGACTTCAAGTCCCATAATTCCCAAGCCCCATAAGTACTGGGACGAGGGATGCAGAGAAACAAAGATGCAGGAGTAGTCAGCTAATTAGTAAATATCACTTACACGTGAGGGAGACCCAGAGGCTTAAAAGGCCCCCTCAGGTGCAGCCAAGCGAGAAGCAGGACTGAAGAAGTCAGTGCAGGACGTGCATGCAATGGAAGGAAGAAGTAGAGGAGTAAGAAAACGCTGGTACTAGGACGGGTCCTGAGAGGGTCTGTGCATTTAAAGCTCCAAACTGTAGAGGTCACGCAGTGGGAAGTGTGAGAAAGAAACGCTTACACCGTGAAACTATGTTGTGCAGAGGGAAGCAGACGTAGTAGTAGCATTCTAGAGATCTCAGATGGCTGGGTTGCACCGGAGAGATTCGGGAGTCATAGCAACTTCAAATCAGCGTGGCGGAAGCAGCGGGGACCAAGAAGGTGCGCATAAACGGGAGAAGCCACAGATCTAGCAGTCACTGCAAACTAGAAGCAGAGCACCTGCAAGCGACTTACCCTGCGAGTCTGGGAAAGGCAAGTGACTCTAGGGCGCTGTGTTGCAGGCCACGTGTTCAGTGCAGTCAGGAGCGCTTGCGGGCGAGTGAAAAGCAAGCTAACAAGCGTTACAAAAACCGAACTGTTGAAAGCTTACAAAAACAAGCTAATAAACGTTGCGAGTACTGAACTATAACAATCTTACAAAAGCAAGCTAATAAGCATTATGAATACTGAACCATTGAAAACTCACAACAACAAACCAATAAGCAATATGAATACAGA
Organism: Ambystoma mexicanum; assembly: GCF_040938575.1. Classification (NCBI taxonomy): domain Eukaryota; kingdom Metazoa; phylum Chordata; class Amphibia; order Caudata; family Ambystomatidae; genus Ambystoma; species Ambystoma mexicanum. The sequence continues at coordinate 837,850,333 of NC_090934.1, read as the reverse complement.
ACTGTTGGAAATTTACAAAAGTGGCTGAAGTTAAATCCAAAGAACCCTATAACTGAATACATGAGTTTAAGCCAATATCACCAACTCGGTGGAGAGGCCTTATTAGAATCCCATGTATACCAGCAACTCCCAAGCCAAGAGGTATTAAAGAACATGCAATATCAGTCTAACAGAAATAGCCAAACACAAGAAGGGTATGGTAAAAGGCCCCAGGGTTGTCAAGGTTGTGACTCAGGTTCTGGGACATATGTAAATATGGTTGAGGTAAACACACATTTCCACGGCCAAGGCAGAAGCTGGGAAAGACTTTACCCTCACCACTATTTTGGTATTGATGCAGAAGGGAAAGAAATGTGGCAAAAAGGCTGCCCTTCTGGAAGAAGGTATCCAGAGGGAGATGAGCATCATTTGTAGACAGATCCTGGTATGGATCAACGTGAATGCTCTGTTCCCTAAAAGCTGCTACTATTGTGATAAGAAAGAAGACCATTGAGTTGTTGTTATTCATAAAGTTACCATTGAAGCACTTTTCTGTTGTGGTGTTGAAGTAGACGGGCAGGCGAGTACACCCGTAGGGCAAGAAGGGATTGTCTTGAAGAAACATGGTGACAGGATAAACCAGGCGTTAAGGGAGGACCCGCAAAGGGACCTCGGAATAGGGCGGTAAGGGATTACCGGCACCATTGCCCTTACCGGTAATTCCTTACAGCCCGAGTCGTAATGAGGCCCATTGAGTTGTAACATTTGGGGAAGAATTGTCGAAGCTGGTCGACAAAGAGTTACATTTCTTTCTGTAATTCAAATTGTGGTGAACCATCCTGATCAAACTATTAGTTGTTGTTGCGAACAGGAGACAGTTCTTATTCCAGGAGGAGTGAGAGCTTATGCTTTTCCTTTTCAAGATACTTTGTTGAAACAACGGAACTTTGCGGATTTAAGTACAAGACTTAGGAACTTTGTGTTAAAACCGATTTGCTTGTTTTTCCTTCGAATTGTGGAGAAAAGCCCTTATTTGGATCTGGGGAAGGGAAGTTCTTCCAGACTGCAACAAGAGACATTGATCACGTTGTGAAGGAACTCATATGTTATATATTTTTGAATTGAATTGCCATACAATTTCTTTTTGCTTTGATTGTTGTACAAGTGTGAGGGGTTAGATATCCCTTGGTTACAGTGTTCCATTTAATTTACTTTAGGCAGGGAAATCCTTGTCAGGGTAGGGATAGTAAGGTGTCTATTCAATTTGCTTATTAACTAAATGGCAAAAGTTGAAATCTCTTTACAAAGTTGGCCACCTCACATTTCTGACCTCTCACAACAGCCAGCATACTTAATTCAGCACTTGCAGGTTCCAAAATCTGGTTGCCAGAGTTGCCACATAATCACCCTATTGGGTTATTGTTTCATCTATTCTACGTCAGCTGCACTGTCTTCCAGTGCAGAGTGCCCAAGCATGGGGTATCATGTCTTTTATGACACAGGGGCTGAATATCTCCAATCTAAATTCAGTCCTTATCTTCCTTCGCGGACACTTCATTCACAAGAACCTACTTGTCCCGTGATTCTGCCGGTCTAGTCTGGGCAGTCATGCTTTCTCTGTTGCTGCAGCCATTCTAAGGAACCAACTGTCTCGTGCGCTCCAGGCCACAGAGGATCATCTTCGGTGTTCCACCATCTGTTAAAAACACATCTGTGTTTGGTTGGCTGGGTTGCAAGTGTGCCTGCTTGGGTGCATTTATGGCCAAGTGGCCTTCTGGTGTAAGCTGCGCTCTACAAGTAACCCTAACATGACATAACATATGGAGTATTCGGGGGGAGGGGGCTTTGCATTAATCCATCCAAGGCCTCAAGCAAACATTTGGGCAAGATGTCCAACTGGTCAGACTGTCAGCAGTGATGATGGCTCCTTATGCCTTATACAACTATTTCAGCATAGGATTGCCTAGAAAGGGGGGGGGGCGTGGCCAGCACACTTGGAGTGAAGACGCGAATCCACGCAGCTCCCGTTTGAGATCCTGTAAATGATCCTGTAACGGCAGACACAGACTTATCCGATGGCAAGCAATCATAAATAAAATTGGCGGAACCATTTTCCTATCCTCCGGTGCCCTCCCGGAGAGAAAACGCACCAGGGAAACTGTGGTAGCGGCTGTTTTGCAGGACCCGCCTACGTCCTCCAAGATGGCGCTGACGGCTCCCCGAGGCGCGTAAGACCGGGCGGGCCATCTCCGTCACCCCAGAAGCCGACAGAGCGCCTGAGACAACAGAGGCGGCGGGGGGCGAGCCCTGCAGACTTCGGGCCCGGGTCTGACCGCACGCCTGCACCTTGCGGCCGTCGCCGACCCGCAGGCTGACAGGCCTAGGCGGGCTGGTGGAGAGGCGGTGACCGAGGAACACACGAACGACACGGCGGGGAACAGTGCCCCCGGGGCGATCGGGCTTGGACGGGCCATCGCTGTCACCCCATGATGTCCGGGAACCGACTGAGCGCTTGAAGCAACAGAGGCGGCAAGGAGTGAGCCCCGCAGACCCCCGAGCCTGGGCACGGCCTCCTGCACCTCGCGGCCGCCGCAGACTTGCTGGCTGGCGGGCCCGGGAGGAGAGGCGGCGGACGAGGAGCGCACCAATGACACAGCGAGGAGCAGAGCCTGCCCTGGGCCGCGGTCTCGCCTCCGGTGGAAGGAGGCAGAGGGAAGACACCCGACCGAGGAGAACAGATCGGGATTGCAGGTACTCGGAGATCCGGATCGCCCGGAGCGCCTGCCTTGGGGTGGCGTGCCCGTGTGCTGCGGCCCCCTGCTAGTTACAAACAGGGCCGTGTGTGCCGCGGCCCTGGGGGACACTAAACCACCTGGTGGCAGCGGGCAGGAGGCAGCTCTTCCCCACCCATGACAGAGCTGGAGGTCCCCACGAGATTGCATACAAGACTATACAACCCCCTGGGAAGAATGGGCAAGATCTGTCCCCGCAACCTCCACCCTAACGGCGCAAGCGACAAACAGGACCACCTCACCCGCCAATCCGGCTGCCACGGCTGATAGAAACCCGGTAGAAGAGCTCGCCCCTCGGGGGAAGCTAAACCTCAGATAAAATAACAGCGGTTTCGAATTGAGAGCAGATCACGGGTGAAAGGGACGGGAGCAGAGCCATACCTAAATGCCCATATACAAACAATGCCTACCAACAAGAAAACAGAAGTCAAAACTAAACAAGCCACCATGGACACTTTGGCTACAGCACCTGGGAACAAGCAACCAAACGTACAGGACGTGGTGGCGGCGGAGGCGAGCGCCCCACGCCAACTAGTCAACGGGACAAACGGAGAGGTCCTGGAGGCAATTGCTTCCCTAAAGACGTGTCTCGAAAACAAAATGGACATGGCTATAGGTGCCCTGAAAGCATCCCTGGAACAGAAACTGGACACAGTCATGGTGGATGTGGGCCTCCTTCGGCAGGATGCTACGAACTTGACAGGCAGGGTGTCAACAACAGTTACAACAAAACACTGCAGATCTCACGGTTACAAGGACAGAAATGTCAGAAGTGCTGCAGAAAGTCAGGCTCATAGAGCGGAGAGCAGAGGATGCGGAAGGCAGGGCCAGGAGGAACAACATCTGCATAATTGGAGTTCCGGAGGGCGAAGAGGGGAACGACCCCACAGAATATGTAGAAAATATGCTCCTTCAGGAAATCGGAGCGGGGTCGTTATCCCAGGGCTTTGTGGTGGAACGAGCACACAGGGCACTATCTAGGAGGCCTCGGCCCGGCGCCCCACCGAGAGCAATGATCGCCAGGATAATGAACTTTAAAGACAGAGAAAGGATACTGCCATTCTCGAGGGGAGGGGGGAGAGATCATCAGAAATTCCTCCAGGATCACAATATATCCGGACTATACTGCCACTGTCCAGAAACAAAGAGCCCAGTTTGGCCCTACAAAAGAACGCCTCAGAAGGGCGGAGATAAGATACATGCGCCTTTTTCCGGCCAAACTAAAGGTGATATATAAAAGGGAAATCTTATTTTTTCGAATCTACGGAGGAAGCTCAAGCATGGATGGACGGATCCCCCAGCTGACAGAGAGGGATGCCAATAGCGGAAGGGGCCGACCCCGGTGAGGATCCGCAGCCAACTAGGAATAATGATGCCAAAAACATCGAATATACAATGGGAGTTCGGAGAGTGAAGACAGATAGAAAGGAGCGACTAGCTCAGAAGCGCCGGCGGAGGGGGAAGCGGAGGGGGAAAGGCCAAGCCCCTAAGAAGAGCGCAACGCAAGTTTGGATGCCAGTTCTAAGGTATCACACTGTGGCGAGTCTGCTTTGTCCAAAGGAGCATGACAAGAGAAGCAGCGAAGCCCGAGAGGGGGGGGGGAGGGTGGCTGGGCGTTAGTTTAAAGGTTGAAGTTTGGGTTAAGAAAGTTACGGATTAGTGTTGGTTGATATTAGACATGGCCGACTGGCACACGGCACCATCGACGGATGGGATGACTCAAGCAACTACAGCATGTCCCGAGTGGGTGGAGATCGAGAAATCACACAACAGCAAAGCATGCAGACCCACCCCAGAGGCGAAGGAGGAGATAACTTGGCAGGAAGCAGGGCAATGAACGAATTGAAGGCTATGGGACAACGGAGCCGAAAGAATCAATGCATATATGAACCCTGACAAGATAAAAATAGCAACTTGCAATGTGCGGGGACTCAATGCTTATGTCAAGAGACTCAAAGTATACGCCTGGCTAAACAGGATGAATGTCAAAATAGCAATACTCCAAGAGACTCACTTAACATCAGAAAAGCAGACCAAGATGGTAAAGAAATGGGGAGGACAAGTATATAGCAGTACATACTCGAATTATGCAAGAGGGACACTAACATGGATTGCACCGGTAGTGCCGTTCCAGCTCATGAAGCAAGAAACGGACTTGGAGGGGAGGCTAGTGCTGGTACACGGAATGCTAGAAAACAAAGAAATATGGCTGATCAATACTTACGCTCCGAACCACGAAGCAACCGAGTTCTTCAAGAAAGCGGCACTCAGAGTGGCTCAATACAGAGACGCCACACTCATCTGGGCAGGGAACTTCACTTGTACCTTAGACCCACTCCTCGACAGATCAGATGACAAGTACAGGAGTCCGGCGCCTCCAGCCAAGGAACTTCATAGAACACTCACACGACTGAAGTTGGTGGACGTCTGGAGGCAGGTACACGGAGGAGGGAGGGGTAGACTCACTATAGTATGCCCCACGGGGTATTCACACGGATTGATTACCTGCTCACAGCTGCTGAATCCTCAATAGAATTCACAGGAATTGACATTAAAGCACGAACACGATCGGATCATGCCCCGGTAATAGCAACATGGGTGTATACGCATAGGAAAACCCCAATACCAACATGGCGCCTCCGAGCGGAGGCACTGGAGGAGAGCGAATTGGAAGCACACCTACAAGAGGTAATAGAAGAATACTTTGAACACAATGAGGGAAGTGTAGGAAGCAACGCCACACTCTGGGACGCGTTTAAGGTAGTGATAAGGGGGGTGGCGATTGGGAAAACAGGAGGGCTAAAAGGGGCAGCCATGGAGGAACTGGATAAAATAGAAAAAGAAATAAGAAAGGAGGAAAAAAGGGCAGAAAAGCCTGGCCGTAACCCAGGGAATTGCTGACGTTAAGAATAAGATGTATGGAACTCTGGGAGAAATTGGGGAAGCTAAATTATGGGAAATACCTACAGAGACTGCATGAAGAAGGGGATAAACCCAGCAGACTCCTAGCATGGCTCACGAAACAAGAAAACAAAAGGGACCCCATAGTGGTACTGGAAGATGAAACAGGGACAGAGGTTAGAAGTCAAGAAAATATAAACAACCTTTTCGCCGGCTTTTATGAAAAGCTGTATGCTCCTAATCCGGGAGACATTCCGGACGCCCTGGCCGAGATAAGGTAACCAAAGTTAACGGAAGAACAGGCCCAATCATTAGATGCCCCATCACATTAGATGAAATTGAAACAGTGATTTCCGACCTCCCCTCGGGCAAGGCCCCGGGTCCTGACGGACTCCCGGGAGAATTTTACAAGGTATACAAGAACACCATTGCCCCGAAACTATTACAGACATACCTGGAGGCCTATGAGAACATACAACTACCAAATAGCATGTCGGAAACGATTGTACCCATCCTTAAACCCGGGAAATCCCCAAGGAAATGTGCCTCGTATAGACCAATCTCCCTCATCAACCAAGACACCAAAATACTCACGGCGGTCTTAGCGAACCACTTGAAAATCGTGATACCCACATTGATCCACTCAGATCAAACGGGCTACGTCCCAAGGCGCAATACGTCATGGAACCTTCGCAGATTACATCATGTTTTAGAGCAGACGAACCAGAGACAGGACGAGTGTCACTAGACGCCGTCAAAGCATTCGATTCAGTTAGCTGGAAGTGGCTGCTAAGTGTTTTGGCCCATTTCGGCATAGGGGAAGGGTTCCTTAGATGGATCAGGCTACTATACAAGGATCCCAGAGCCAGAGTAAAGACAGGAAGGCACATCTCAAAAGCTTGGAGAATATACAGAGGCACCAAACAGGGCTGCCCACTGTCCCCAATGTTATATATATATTGGCCTTGGAGCCATGGGCGGTTTTCCTCAGGGCAGAATACAGAGACACAGGAATAGACATAGACGGAGTTGTACATCAGATCTCGATATATGCAGATGATACCCTGCTCTTCGTAGAAAACCCACGTACTAACCTGCCCTGCCTCCTGGAAGCAGCAGACGCATACACCAGACTCTCAGGGATAGCCATTAATAAAGAGAAGTCGATCCTCTTCCCCCTGGCTGACCTCAGACGAGTCCCCCGAGACAAACTCCCGGACATGGGTCTGACATGGGCACCAAACTCCTTTAGATATTTAGGAATAGAGATACACCCTAACACTGTAGAATCACATGAACGTAATACACTAGTAGCATTAGACAAAATACAAAAGGGCATGAGCTTCTGGGAGACACTCCCTCTGGGGATGATGGGAAGGGCAGCCATCCTGAAGATGGTAGTACTCCCAAGGTTGCTATATTATTTCACAAACATCCCGCACGCCATACCCAGAGCCTTTTTCAGAAAATTAGACACGATGGCGCGGAGGTTCCTGTGGGGCGGGGGGAGGTGCAAGATCGCCATGACAACTTTACAAAGACAGTACGAAGCAGGGGGTATCAGGTTACCTGATTTTGAAAGATACTACCTAGCAGGGCAACTTCAATTTGTGGTCAAATGGCTGGGAGAGGATGAAGCAATAGATAAATACTCTTCCAACCGGCACTGAAATCATACTACCTACGAGAAATCCCATGGCTAGACAAATCCCTACGCAAGACCTTACCAAGCATGCTTAGGCTTGCGACAAAACTGTGGGCGAGGGCGTGGACACTCCAGAAGGCGATGGACCCTTGCTCGTCACAGATCCCATTAGCCGGGCTATTGGGTACAGATCGGAACATGCTTGCAACATACAGATCCCAATTGGAAGCCAAAGGGTTGGCACAAATAGGAGATCTGAGGATAGAAGAACAGTGGGCAGAGTTCCAAGACATGGTAGAGAGTTTTGATATACATGAAGGCCAATTCATCCTATATAATAGGATGATACTGACAATTAAAAAGAGGTGGTCTGAGTGGCCAGAACAAGAGGATGAAGAAGAGGAGTTAGATGTATGGTACGATATAGCAGAAGGTGGACATACAACTTCAAGGCTATATGAACAGCTGTTAAAATCTAATAACTCACAAGCGCCACACACAAGAGGAAGTTGGGAGGAAGAACTCGGACGATCCCTTACCGATCAGGAGTGGACCAGAGCATTGAAATATCCCAAGAAAGTATCAAGGAACGCAAGGTTCAGGCAAGCACAATTATATGTCACACACAGAGCGTACTTAACACCCAAAAGGATGAATTTAATGAAGCTGGGAGATCCCCGCACATGCCCCCACTGTCCGGAGGAGCAAGCGGCATGGTGCACATGTTTTGGACCTGCCCAGTGAGACAGGTCTTTTGGGATGGAGTCAGAAGCAAGGTGGCCGGAAGCGGACTACAAATACAAGTAGGGAACCCTGAACTATACCTACTAGGCCTCTTCCCTAGAGGAGGCAGAGATTGGTCGCACCTCGCAAAAATGAAAGCCTTAATATGTATATTAGCTAAACGACGGATAGCGATGGCGTGGAACTCGAAAGAGGGCCCAAGAATAGACTCTTGGTGGGCGGATCTCAAGAATTGGGCGATGACAGAAATGGTGGTGTGGGTGAGGGCAGCGCAGAAAGGAGAAGAGGGAATGGGACAAAAAATGATGGAGTGGAACTCCCTGATGCAGGACCTATTCGAACAAAGAGGACAGTGAAGAGGGGGACCCGCGAAGGGAGGAAGAACAGTAGAGGATGGTGCTCGCAGCACCCCCAGTACAAGAAGGTGAAAAAAGGAAACTGCTACACCGCCACATAGACAGAAGAAACTCAAATGGCAGGGTCGCCTGCCCACTCGGGGGCAAAGAGAAGTAGGACACTTATACAGAGTGCCAAGCAGCCAGTCATGTAATGTGTTATAAGTTGTATGTTATATGTTTGTTCGTTCTTGTAACGTTATCAAAAATAAAAAATAAACAATAAAGTGTTTAAAAAAAAAAAAGATTGTCTAGAAAGGTTGAGTGCCTCCTGATTTGGTGAAACAATCACAAGGCATGACGCAGGCCAATGGAGCAATACTTAGATGCTCTAGTAGGCTTAGAATGCAACCTTCTGAGAGAATCTCAAAGATCTAGGTCACAAAGCCTATATACTTAGCAACTCATGGAGTGGCAGTGTAGGTGATTGACCCATCCAATACACTTCAAGAAATAGAAAATATTGTTTTGAAATGCTTGTTGGTACCCCATCGTTCGGTTTTTCTTATAGTAAACATCCAGAATGTAATCCACTCTATCTCCGATACTATAGAAACTAAGCCACTAGAACTGCATTTCAATTAGGCCCAAAACACATGCCCTATTAACAAAAGCCGTACAGAATGACTTGTGGCATATTAAACAACTTCTCAGTCCCGGGTGTGTGAAAATTACTCTAATTAGATCAAAATTAATTAAGCGTTGCTTACACAATTTAGGTTTAGGCTGCTATTACTCGCAACACTTACATAGAGATGGAAGGCGAAAAATCATCATGTTTGCACATGTGCATGCAACAATCACACATAGGAGACAGTTGTACATTTTCAATACATTGCACAAAATTGTTACAGCCAAGACTATTATACCTCGGTTAAAAAAGTACAACATTCAACAGTGTAGAACCATATTTATTTTTTGTCATCGTCTCCTGAGATTTGTACTCGTTTCTCTGTGGAAATGTTTCTGTGAGTGGTACGGTTTATTAGGGCTAATGTGGTATAAGTGATTAGTACTGTACTACTGTCTGGATCGTTGATAGTGTTCTGATTTCTATGCTCCTATTTCTTAATGATTGTATTGCCTTTATGATTATTTTATTCACTGTTCTATCGATTACTTATGTAGTCCGAAATTAACTTCTATTTGATTCAGGTGTACAATCAAATCAAAGTTTACATATCCATTTAAATATTTTGAGGAGGTGGGATTTATAGCATAGCACAAACCGCTACCAGATGCAGTAACATTTTGTATACAATATATTTGGTAACCAAAGGCTCTTGGTAGCTGTCTGTTCAGACTTATCAGTAAGGTTGGCATGCTTCTTTTGCCAAAGATATATAGGATTGCAGTAAAAGAATGACATGCAGCTTGGTTGCCGTTATCCTGGAGCTATCAGATTTATATTCGGAGTAGGGTTGATGTGATTTGTGATGTTGTTAGTGGGCTAACAAGAATTTGAGAATAGTAGGCTTTTATATGTTTTGTTAAGGTGACGAGAGCTGGCTTGGGATGAAGTTTGTGATTAACATATACACCAGTGGAACAGCAGTTTCCCCTAGATCAGGCTTAGGGTGCTGCTGTGCCGCCCTGTGTGTTCCTGTTGGGTTGAAATGCCCTCAGCTACTTGCAATTCATATCCCCAAGGTACTCCAAGGATCCCGCCATCTGGCAAGCCAACAAGACACTCTCTTAAGAAGAATGATCATAAGAATGAATTAAAAGAGGCAGTGAGGAATACATTCGAGAATCATAATCAACAGATACAACAAGAATGTTCGGACCATCAAAAAGTAAGTTCTTTCTTTTACCATTCTGAAGTTAGTAGTGCTTTTGCAGATTTGCATGATTATGTTAACTTTGTTTATTGCCAGAGGCCTTTGTGTCAAGGAAGGCCATACATTAATTTGTGTTGTTTCTCGGTAATAGGACAAGTAAGGTCTGCCTTAGAAATCTCAACTCTAAACCTACTTCGTGAATTGATTGGGGAATCCCAAATCTGGGTTTCGTCCCCACTGTTATTTCAGATTTCTATGAAACCACTGCCGAACAAGCATCATGAACGCAAGGAGAATTGTCACCATTGCAAAGATCATTTGCAACAAAACATAAAAGTCATTTGTAACAATAGCACTGATGCAGACTCCCATAACTGAATTTTCATCGCCAAACCACACCGAATGAACTAAATGCAGCAAAAATGAGAACATGTTGGTCGGCAACCAAAATGCCCAAAACAGCATCGATTACTCTCAACAGGCCTAGATGAAGCAGTTGTTACAACCCTCTACCATGTTAAAACTTTGGGCTGCTCATTTGACGCACAGCTCTCATTGTTGATAAAGGTGCACCCACCTCTTTAGGCCATAAAGACAATGGGTGTCATTGGGGGTAACTGGCAGTTGCAATAAATATTCACCCCCACCACCCCCCCATCATGAATTGCAACCCATGCGATTTCCTTAGCAAACCATGTGAAATAATAATTCTGGTTACTAACTAACTTAACCATTTAACCAAGCTTGATTCAAAAGAGCCTTAAGCTACAGTTTGGGGGATCAGTCCATTAGAAAGAAGCATGCCCAGTCTGAGGCTGTTCCCATAAAGCAAACATCAATTTAGATGATCTGAGAGGATTGTATGGTGGACTGTGTCAAAGCCGGCCTATACCTTTAATAGAACCAAGCTCGTACATCACTGTATATACTCCTGAAGTCGTCCAACATCGAACAAACAACGCACTGTGCCCATCCAGAGGAGAGAATCAGCTTGGTTTAGATTGAAAAGGTCTGCAGCCTTGAACAAGGATTTTAAATGTTTTTTTGTTCAGCTTTCATAGGAACGGGAGAAAGGCGGACAGTTGGCCAATACTGAAGGATCAAGCCCTTTTGTAAGGGAGACAAACGGACCCCAAGCAACACATTTTATGGGCAGCTGTTTGTGAGGAGTTTAAAGTATTTTGTTACTACATTGTGGAGAGTAATTTAATGATGGCACCCAGTCACAAGGTGGCCTTGAAAGTTCGGTTTTCTCACAGTGAAAAGGTAGACCATGTATCAACACTTTTGTACAAGCAGTGCAGTCCCAGCGTGTGCCTGGGGCATCCTCATCCGATAGTGGACATTTGATTTGGAATAACTGCAGGGACAGAGTGATGGAGAATCTACATAGATAAGCGTCCCCCCTTTTATTGCCCCTCTCCGAGTAGGGGTCATCCACTTAAACAGGGGAAATCTACCAGATTCTAGAAATCGATAGTGGGTGGCCCTGCCCATTCCAAACACTCAGGCACAAAGTCCCTAATGACAAAAACACCTTGTGTATACACTGGACCAAATATACAGTGGACACACTCAAAACTAGTTTTTTTTTAAAAAAAACAAACAAGTATTGAAAAAACAAATAATGTAGCTTTAATAATAGACAAAACAGACATTCATGTACAAAAAATGCTAAAAATTACTGAATCCACACGTGTGAGGTTAGCAACCTATTGAAGTGCAAAACGACAGGAAAAGAATATGTATTGTTCATACAATAGCTTGCATAAATAAATACAACCATTTCCACTAAAAAATATATAGTGATAGAACAAGGACACGCTACATATTAGTATCACCCCAGTCCACTGTAAATGCATGAGCTTAGTCTTCCTCGCTGTAGCTCCCGGGTGTACTCCGTCCCAGTTAAGGGTCACTAGGGTAACATGTTCAAATCCATGATCCTCAGGTGTTCCCATCACCTTCGGATGAAAACCAAAGCAGTGGCTGATTCACTGATTACTAATCACAAAAAACATGTCAACACAAGTGTTTCAGCCTCAGACTGTCCAGGGGTACACCCATCCCTAGTGTCCCCAGGAAAAATGTATTTATACGGCCTTCATCAGGACACAATTTATTTATTGTGCATTTGTAAGGCACTTATATATCAAATAAATTGTGTGTCAAATCGCCCACAAGGCAACAGCGAGGGAAAATGGAAATTAAATAAATTTAACAATGTAAGATAGAGGCAGACCTACTAGGCCTTGTGAGAAATCAGAACATGCAAGTGCAGAGAGAGACAGATGGACGAGGGAGTGTGGGGACGGAGGGTAAGTGCTAGGTTTATCAAAAGGGAAGTGCTAGGGAGTGAGCAGCTGTAAGTGCATAGGTGGAATGGTCAACCGCCAATAAATAAGTACAGGCTTGCGGTGACATAGGCCAATGGGTGCCAAGGTAAAGTGTTGGGAGGGGTGGAGGCTGTAGGCAATGGGTGTGAGAGGCCAGGACCCAGGAGGACACATAAGGGCCCTGGTCACCAATCTCAGCAACTGTGGGATTTAGCAGAGGAGGGAGGGAGGAAGGAAAGTAGGAGGTGAAAAGGAAAGCCTTGAGGAGCTTCCAGAATTCGAGGAAATCCGGCTCAAGACAAAGAGGAAGAGGGAGGCTGTTCCATAGGAGGGAGCCTTCTGAGGAAGGAGACCGGCCACCAGCTCGCTGTTTAGAGAAGCCTTTAACATGCATAGTGATGGTGCCAGAGGAACGTAAAGATCGGGAGGAAGAGTATTTAGTGAGAGCAAGTTGTAGACAGCCTTGTGGATGATGCAGAGGGTTTTGAATGTGATCCTTGCAGCAAACGGGAGCCGCCAGTGGAGAGTTTCTATGGCTGGAGAGGTGCGGTCCCTGGGCTTGAGGCCAAGGATAAGTCCTGCAACCCTATTCTGGCAGCCTTGTGGATGATGCAGAGGGCAGAAGAGTCAAAATATGCGGCACACGTGTTTTGCAGTGTTCTTGGTATTACTTTGCTGTGATCTTGAAGTTACCTTTCTCTGCACATAGCAACAACATTCCTAAAAGCCAAGAAAGTGACAGTGTTTACATCGTTGAGAATTTTAGCAATGTGCAACTCTTCCATAAACATTTGCCAGAGGACATGACCTTTTCTAAAAAGGCCATCTTGATATTCTCTATATTTCATTTATAATGCTGATTTGCTATTTTTAACTGCACTAACTGTGGGGGTGATTTGAAATGTACCATTTACTTTCTAACATGTTTTTGTTGCTAGTTCCTTCAAATAATATGGCTTCAAATTCTCAGTTTGTTTTCTTTGCTTGAACTGCTTTCGGAGAGCAAGATCCTCAAGAGTGTAATGTGGTTTGCAGTTTATAAACCACTGCTAAGTCCTACAAAAAAACTCCTGGGGACTGGCAGTGCCCATTTCTTAGTTATATGATATCTAGGGGCAACATGATATTGGAAATCGTGTCAGATACAAAATGGGAAGACCACGAGGGTCAGTCCAGGTAAAAGTCTGCAGTAAATCGATAGAAAAAGCTGATGGGGTTGTGGTAAGATCTTCAGAAGTATATGCCCGGCAGTGGGTGGGTTTAGTAACATGGCGACTAAATCCAAGCACCACCACAGCCTTTAGTAATTGTTTGGTTTTTGTAGGTGCACATCCTCCAGTCAAGGAATGAAGTGTTTAGTCTTATGGAACACAAAGGGATAATTGAGTCTACAAAAGCATTGGACATTTTTGTTTTAAACCAGTAAAAATAGAATCATGGGGAGGTAAAAAGGTAGAAGATCATCACATTATCAGAAGATATTTTTGAGGGAATACACATTTGATGCACAACAAATCAACCTTCCCATGAGCTGAGTATTAAGGATCTTAAATGCAGGTACTCCTTAAAATTGACTCCCACTCTGAAACCAATACTAGATGCCCGGCTCTGACCAATTATTTTACAGTTGGGTTGGTACGAGCTGCTTACTGTATACAAAAGAAAATATCTATATCATATCAAGTCTCAAGTTCAAGTGCTTTATAGAAATTCCAATTTAAGGTTGAGGAGGTGAAAGTTCATTTTTACAGTAGAAAGTGCATTCATTAAAAAAGCCGAAGCCGCCTGGGTTGGTGTAGGTGAACATTCTTACAGTTAAGTGAAACACCGTATTGAGCCTTGCCCCAATCGTGTAAACCTGCCAAACACAGATGTTGAAATTAAGTTCAAAGGGCAGAAGTAGCTCCTAGAAATCTCTGAAAGGAAGCACAGAAACCATGAAATGGCATATTCTCCTGGGACTCTGCTGCATCCCTGGATGTACTAATGATCCAATCAAACTTGTTGGGGGATTTAGCGACAGCAAGGTCAGCCAACAAAGCTACTTTGAACAGATTTACCATTGGAGATATATGGATCGACAGGAAGAAATATGTAAATCGGGTTCTAGAGGATTTAAGGTCTAGTGCTGTCCAAACACGCGTGAGGTAATGGTTTCCAAAAGGCTTGAGGAAGGCCACAGGATATATTGGGTAGCTCTGCAGCCAAAAAGTGCATCTTACTGGACATATCTATTTAGATTGTGACAAAAACTCTTACTTAGTGCTGCTCTAGCATGGTAAGTGACTGAGTTAATACCATCCGGATAAGGTGGTCCATCAACACTTTTGACACATCTTCTGGAGGGGACTTGAACGGATAATGGAGCTATTTCAAAACCAAAAGAGGAGCCAACGGGATGGCTTTTTCCAATACCTTATTTTTGGGTTGGGGTGCTGTGATACCTGTCAAAGACATCATGTTGAACACCAAGAGTACTGCAGTGAAGAAAATCCTGATGCAAGTAGTCCAACTTGCATAACTGCGGGCAGTGTAAAAAAAACATTTATAAATTATGCAGAACCCAGAGCTCACCAGTCAGCATTAATACAGGGACTGCCGCTATGTAGCAGCAGACAGAGTATGGGGGTGAGGAGAGCAGTGGCAGGCATAATGGAAAAATAACATCCCAGCTGTGTCTGAATGAAGTCTCCACAGACATTTCAAATTCTACAGTGAAATGGTGTCCACTGCATCAAGTTGTGAATCAACGCATTCCAGGATGTTTGATAATAGGGAGATAAACACTAGAGAGGAAATGCCTGAAACCTGCAACACACTAGTAAAATGGAAATAGTCTGACAATAGATAATCAAGAAAAGTGACATCTCAAACACCCTTATATAGTTACAGGAAGTAACATTTTATTATTTTACACATTTTTCATGTGTACTTCATGAAGTAATGCGACTGATAAAAACAGGAAGATTCCGATATACATATGTATTCGGGAATACCAGCGTTTCTTGTGGCTAGTGGCTTCTGCATGCACATGGCAATCTCTTCAGGCTACTTTCACAAGACTTCTGGCTAGAACCACAAACTGGAATGCACCCCCCTTGCGAAAGAAATATAATCAATATAGGTTACTATGTATGGTCTCTCAAACTAGGACAATTTATTTCCAAAGCCTTTGCAAGTTTTTGGTCCGCTTCATGAAGAACAGTTACAAAACTCACCACCTATAATTAAAGAAAAAACAAAGGTAAGACAAACATCCAGTCTTGGCTGAAGTGTGTTTTTTAAAATTCAGAACATTTAGTAATTTTTCATAATTTAAAAAATGTTATGTAAGAATTTCAAAGTGCATTTCAATATGTTAAAACATGTTGTGCCCTTATTGCATTGCCAATTGCAGTGTTGTCGAAATGTGTGTGCTGGTTACCTATGTACCAACCAGGATACTCAAAGAGGCACATTGAAGGCAATTCAAATTTTGGCTTGAAAACAGAGGGCTAAATCTTTCCTTTTGTTTATTGGTTAAAACTCAATTCAACCTTTAACAAGCAAACTTTCCAATAAACATTTATAAGCAATACACAACCTTATAAAACATTCATTGAGCAATAAAGATTTAGGTAAAAAAAAAAAGTAAAAACTAGAAAAGAAAATCAAGGAACAAAATCCTACCGATCAAATCATACACATCAGTAGTAAAATAATCTCAAAAAAAAATTCTCAATAGATAATGAATCAAACAATGTAATGACCACATTTACAATTGATGTAGATGAGACTGAAACAGTAATTCCACATCTGATCACCTCCTAAAATTTTATCCTTACTAAATTTCTGAAAAGCTCTTGCCCATATCTGTTCCAAAGCTACACACGACAGCAGCAAATGCCTGGCTGTTTCTCTTTCTTCTTTCCGTTTACAATATCTACAGATAACAGCATACGCATCGACGAGACCATATCTCAACAAGGTTTCCTTTGTGCGTAGCAGATGTAAACGGAATCTCAAATGTGGAACGTGTAGATCTACTGGAGTAAATCAATAAATATGGGCCAGAATTCTTTGCTTTTCATGATCATATTTCAAACGCCTTAAAGAGCAATAAGCATGGAATTCCGTTACAGTTTTCGTCCAATCCAAAGCAAATAATGACTTCTTCACTTTATCGGGATTGCTGACCAGATCACATTCTGTACATCCCATCTTCTTCAATAACAGGGCAATCCCACATATTTCACACACAGCATGAAGGCCCTCATAATTACATGCAGGCCAAAAATTACACCATAGTGGTATTGGCATTAGCATTTTACCATGCAGAGATAGGTATCGCCAACAAAAAATTCTTGCTTTAAGAGAGACAATGCGCAGTTCATACCGAACAACTGAATTAAGCTTAGAAGGTGGGAGGCGAAGGACTCTTCTCCACATGAAGGCTTCAAGGATCGGAAGATACTATAGCATGACTGGATCGTATATATTTCTATTCCATATAATAGTTTTGGTACAGCTTTACCTTCCTAAAACCGTTTACATGGCAAATTTGGAATCCACCCTACAAAGTTGGTTTGCTAAATGAGTTGCTTTAGTATGCAGCCATGATCGAATTAAGCTAACGGAAGGTTTAGAAGTAATCTTGCAACCCAGATATAAAAAAGTCAATCCTCTCCACCAGACTCTACATGCCACTTAAATGTAACTTGCTTTCTGATATTCGCAAGCTGCATAACCTTAGTCATGCAAAAGTTAATAGTCAAGGAGTTTGCTTTTGACAAAAGCTGAAAAACCATTCAGCAGTCTCTGAAGGCCAATTGGTATATTGTCAAAAATAATGTAGTTGTCTGGATAACCAGACCACACAGGCCTAATATTCCAGATGTTTGTTGTTGCCAAAGCCAACCACAACAAATATTGCTCTAAATCGGCCATATATTACCGTTGTAGAGGAAGGGGGCTAACACGCACCCCTGCCTTACGCCTCTGTATATTTTAAACTGGGGCGACACAACGTACCTTGATGATTAGGGCAAACTTGAATGGTCGAGTTGGTATACAGCACAACCAAAAGTCTCAGCAGACCTTACGGAATACCCCATTTCTGTAACTTACACCACAGCAAGGTGCGATCAAACATGAAAGGCTGCCGCCAAATCAATGGAGGCAAGAAACACAGGATTCCCCTCTTTTGACTAAACTTGACCCTGAATACAACGAAGTAATAAGCCATTCAGTTGGGTGCCCATCCCCTTCCTGAAGCCGGTTTGCCATTTTGATATTACATTCTGGCTATTGGCTCAGGTTTCCAGATGTTCTAGTAGAAGATATGAAGATTTTTTAGTCTGCATTGAGGATGGCAATTGGGTGATAATTGCTTAGTTGTGACCTATTCCCCATCTTATATAGGTGGATAATATTGAGCTCCATCCCAAGTGGGCGGAAATTGCTCCCGCTCAATGATGTCTGCAAACAGAATATTCAGAATTTCTGTCCAACATATCAGATTTGTTTTAAAAAGTTGATTTATGAGCCCATTTGTGCCTGGGGTTCGCAAATTACTGATAGAGACGATTAGGTCAATAAGTTTAGCTTGTGAGATAGAAAAGTCAAAAGGTAACTCCTGAAGAACTTCATTCACCATCCCAGATGTGTATGAAAAGGCAGGCGAGGCATACAATGACTCGAAGTGAAGGAGCCAGTCCTCTTCTGTAACCGCATTAACCAATCTCTCCACCTGTTCCTTCCCAGGGGCATTTATTAATGACCAGAAGGCTCAAGAATTCTTGTCTACTAATGCATCGAACTTATTTTCTGCATACACTTGTAAGCAATGGGCTCTAGACCCATGCAGCCAATTCTTAATACCCCAGTTCTACTTTCTTTTTTTGGATGGCTTTTTCGGGTTCCAGGACTAAAGGGTCATTTTTAATATGCCTTATCGCACATCTCAGCTGTCTTCTTCTAAGAACTAACATCCTATTGTATGTATGCAGATAGGAGGTTGAGCGAGAAGCTCCTTTACCAGTCCTGGGAACACTGGGGCCAATTACGCTGGTAAGAAAGCACCCAAAGTTATCAACCTGAAAGTCAGTTTGCATTTGCTGAACAGACTTCTTTTCCATCACTCCAACAAGTGTTTGGTTGACCATAACCAGCATATGTAGAGTCCAATTAAGGTGATTTCCCTGAATATTCAGTGTGACTGCCCTGCCACCAGCCATTCCAGTGGTATGTGTTGGTATGATTATCATTGTGTCAAAATAAACTTTCAGCAGGAGTGATCACTACACTCGGTTTATTAATTTCAAAATGAGAACAATTTTCCAGCAACCACGATCCCACAAAAATATAATCAATAGTAGAGGCACTACAGCTGTTAGACCACGTCCCGGAGGGTGGGATGTCTCCTACAACTGCACCGTTTAAAGGACATAGACCCATACCTTACCATTCCCGCTTTTGTATTCAGTTTTCATTTTAGAGAGTTGACTCACGTACACCGTGGAGATGCACTCTGAATTTAAATCTCCTGCCACCAAAATATGTCCGGAGGGTATGGAATTATACCATTCAGCTAGACACAATTAAATGGATTTGCTCACTTTAGCTAATTCCGCCATGCCCTTCTGCCAGTAAACATTTATCACCAAGATGTTCACCTGCACCTTGCATAACATTCTAATATGAGTTGCCAATACTCCAAAGGCAACATCATATCGGGCCACAACCTTAGCATACAGGGAAAGTTTAACCATGGTTAACAAAACACTATAAGGGCGGCCGCTTGTTCCCTGGCCAGCAATTTGCTGGATCACCTCAATCATCAATGCAGGCTGCACCTTAACCCATGTTTCCTGAAGAGTAAGAACTGTGTGTTGTCTAAGCAAACTGGACAAGGAAACCTTGTTAAATAAATTAGCGTGGCCCGTCAAATTAAATGAAAGCATTGAAAAACTGTCAGGCAATGCATCTTTGGCCACAACAGTAGCCCCTAATTCACAGAAGTGCTGTCCAAGAGCCTAAGCCAAAGTCTGAGGAATGAGCCACGACCAATCCTTCCTTTTTAAAGCTAAAACCTGATCTTCAACAATACTTTGCCCATTATGCAAGTGATACTTTCCTCCGGAACCCTGTTGAAGTCCATAACTCTGCGCCCTCCCCTGCCCAATTTTAGTGTTATAAGGCAGCAGGTCATAGCCTTGTCATCGCAGTTTGTCACGTCCTTTCGAAAGAGTGTCCATTACTAATTTAGATTTGAGAAAGATCACAACTTCATCAAGTCTTTCTCAATCCAGAAAAAGCACTCTCACCACATCACCCGAATTTGATACCACTCAACGAGGGTGTCTCTTGCAGCAGTGACAATATATTTGTACGAGTCAGAATTGAAGAGCGGGTTTCTGGGATTACACTTTCAATAAACACCGCAAATGACTCCTCTTGAGGCTTTTGTTGTTTTGTTGAATAAAGATTACGCAAGCCCATTGGTCCTCAAGGGCATACACTCCTGCAATGATGTCACAGGACCACTGGTGAATAAATTACCTTTTTGTGGCTTTAGCAGGACTGTTAGCAGGGTCCCTTGTACCGTGCCTTGAACTTGTTCCAAAGAATTGGGCATAGGTTGTAATGATGGCGTATACAGCCCCGTCACCGGAGAACAGTTGGCAGCCAAAGCTGATACTGGGTAAGCATGTGAGCCCACTACTGCCCGTGAAGCTGCCCCAGACCCCTGACTTTGCATACAGCCTGCTGTGGATTTTAGGGGATGAGTAGCATCAAGAACTGGAACCCTTCACTCCCACCCAGTCCATCTAAGATAGTGCTGTCTTAACTGCTGTCTGTGTAAATAATGATTTGATGAAGCTTCGTGCACCATGCATTTTTTAAAATTTAGCTGGCAGGTTTTTAGATTTCGTCATCAGTGCCGACTGCAATCTTTTACTACCCAGCAATTTTCCCTGGGTACAGTTTTTAATCAGAGCCATGCTTAAAATTTCCTCCACCGAGTCATCAGCTGAAACTTCCTGAATGATGACATCTGGTGATATGATGTGGCATTTATGGTGGAGAAGTGAACCTGCTTGGTAATTGAGTCATAAGGATCTGTAAACTGCTGTGACGCTGTCTCCTGGGCCAGTTCTGTTGCTTTCAATTGCCTCTCAGTCTGCTCATTGTGGTCAATCAAGCCAGAGGTTGCTTTCAATTGCCTCTCAGCATGCTCATTGTGGTCAATCAAGCCAGAGGTTGAAACAGTTGTAGAGGTCAACTTAGTTTGGTTCACACCACCAAGAGCATACGCCCTCACTGAGGCTTTGGTCAATTTAGCAGGTGACCTCACAGCTTCCATAGACGATACTGGTCGCTATTCTATTAAGCCAGTTTTGTGTGTAAACAAGAACTCAATGGCTGCTGCATGTCTATTAACATGGTCAAATTTAAACAGCAAAGACTCGAGGAGGACAGTATTAGATTTGGCTTCTCTCTGTATCCCCTCGTATTGTGAGAATAAAATGCACAAGACCCGATCTATTTCCTGAAACAAACCATCTCGTTCCTTGCATGTCCCATCCTCCATTTTGCGCATCATCACTGATAAATGTTGTGGCAGCAAAGGAGTTTGAGATGGTGCTGTGGAGGAAGCAAAGAAGTCAGTACCTGAAGCACCCTGCACACCGTGTTCCATAGAAGCAAACTGGGGTGACATGTCAGGTGGCGTATCTGCCATAGAGCAGTTTACTGACACATCATTTTGAAAAGAAAAGTAGACTGCCCGGCTTTCCAGCGGCTTCGAAGGAACATCTGATGGCGATTTTGAGGGTACATGTTGGAATTTTAAGTCCCTCTCGTTCGAAGTCACCAGAGCTTGGGGCACAGCTGGTAGAAGCAATGGGTGGCAGAAAGAAAGACAATCAGATTTTGGCAGTCATTGCGATTCTTCGAGGTTTTCTTCACTTTCCACGGATGCGCCGGATTCAATCAACAGGGGGCCACTCTCGATCAGGCAAGGGGGAAAAGGTAGAGCAATCGCTGCCAACAACTCATCAGAGATCAGTACTGAGGGCGGTACATTCCCTACTCCCCCACTATGGAGCTCATACATCGTTCCAAAGACCAGAGGGAGAGTAATAACAGAATGCACACTCACTGTCTCTAGTGTGCAGTCCTTTACCTGGGGTCTGTGGCAACTGTCTGTAGTAATACTCTTCTGTTGACTTCAGGACGCACCCAACACACAGCAAGCACACTGTGCGTGCTCCGCACCGGTGTGGGTATTTTGAAGATCCGCTCTGCCTCCTGGTGGTGGATATTGGGTAGTGAAGACAAACTCCAAGCAAGGATCCGCAGGATTAATAGAAAGCAGCCTGAATAGCAGTGAATTCAAGAATCTGGGTAGGTACTGTAGACACCTAACACACAGCATGCACACTGCATGTTAAATCTTTCAACTCAAATAGTCTGAGCCCCCTCTCCACCACAATATGGCTGAACTGTCAGTGTGCTGCACATTGATCAGATTTGGTGAGTACTACCCATTTAGAGTTTCTGTTTTTAACTGAGACTTGTTTTTCAAATGTATGTTCCATATGTTTTGATTAAATGTTTGCACCGCCATATTCTATAGATAGAACCTCAAGACATAAAGGAGGAGCTCCTTTACTGTATAAAACCACCTTTATTTACAAATACATCCTTTGTAGTTTACTGTCTCTTTTGGAACTACTAGTTCCCTTTACTAGTAGCACTAACTTATGTTTTTCACCTATAGAGAGAAGCGTATTGCTATCAATACTTTCCTTAATTGCAACATTAGCTCAGATTCAACAGGAACTTCAGACTCCAATGTAGTAAGTAATGGCAGTGTTATATTTTCTTTGGGATCTCCCTTTATTGGACATTTTTTCCCAGGTTCCATTATTTAAGTTTACCCCAATAAGTTAATCGTAAAAAAAACAGTTCATACACCGGTGAAGCTATAACTGCTTGTTGTTAAAAGGAGCATACTGCTGTGGCATTGGTAATGCTATAGCAGGTACTTTATGCATCCTTTTCTTGTGGTACGGAGTTTTCTTGGATTTGATAAAGGACAAAATGTTTCCCTCCTGAAAACAGTCACCTGAAGCCAGCTGTACTTCTGTCAAATCAACCGTCTGCCCTTCGAATATAGGAACCTTGAAAGATTTCTCTTTGGAACTTCAATCCCATATTGATCAGTAGAACCTTTCGTTTCCCTACCAATTGGAGGTTCAATGTGTGGTTTAACAGTTAGATGGAAGACACCCCCCAGGCGACTGGGCGGGATGTCAGTTTACTCATGCAGCGTGATCTCGCTGCGGTTTCAATATTGTGTAAAATGAGTCTTTCCTGGCTATTTTCTCTTCCAGCAGAGGCAAAGTGGGAAGGGCACTCAAGTGATCCCCATTCCATTTTGGCAGATATTACACTATACATATGGAGTCATCCAGATCCCCCTCTGATATTGGGTGCACTCCGCACTTGGCACAAGTTTGTTCAACCTATATACGGAGCTGCTGGGAGAGTTTATTGATGACACCTAGTTATGTCTTAAGTTGTTAAAAGAAGAGGATATCTACTGCTCGAGAATGTGCCCCGCAGTGATTGAGCCATGGATATTTGTTTGAAGCTTAAAGTTTAATCCATCCAACCAAGTTCCTTTACTACTCTGCAAAGGGATGATGTTAGCAGTGCAGTCCAATATTGGCTATCCATCTTAACCAAGAATGGTATTTCATCAACCCTTGTACCTGCCACCGGATCTTTGGACTTCCTTCTCCACCCCATGTAATCTCTGAGGGTAGATGTGACAATGAAAACAAAAATAGACCAGTTCCAGATGGCTCTCACCAGATGCATTAGACTACTTATTTCGGTTGACACATCAGTTATTCGTGTTTTCATATATTGATGAGGTAAAATGACATTCCAGATCAATGGTCTCAATGTTTTGCTATCTTGATATGAGTGTGCATTTTGAGGCCACTAAAATCAAGATTTTAACTCAGGTGCCCAGTTGGAAGTGGGGGCAATAAAAGTTATCCACTCCCCCACCCCCATGCTTTCTGGATTGCATTGGCTTCTCTTTGAAGCCAGGTTTAGGTTGAAATGTGTCAGTTTAGCATATCAAGCAACCATTCTTGTGCAGCCTTGTTATCTCTCTGCATACAAACAGAAAATCTTTGGGTCTTCTGGAAAGTGCCAACATATCTCATGTTGATTAAACTGTGTATAAAATAGCACTGCCCTCTGAGACAAAGAATTTCCTGGAGAAAAAGTGTAGCATTTGGGCTAATTTGCATACTGTTCGGCAGAATTGCAGGCGGTACCCCCTAGGACCACTACACACAATTAGGACTACAGGTGTTAGTCAGACCAACCTTTGGTATAAGTCTGTACCACACCGTTTTTTTTGGTAGCGAGCAGAGCAGCCAGGCTTAGCTCAAGAGTGAATGTGAGCAGTACAAGTAGTTACACAAAGGAAATTCAATCACAGAGGTTCAAGTAATCACTTACACTCAAGGTTTTTTGGTAAAAACAAATTTATTACACAATCATTTAGAAAACATTTCACTAGGAGAAGGCAACTTAATATTATAAACCAACACACTTCAATACACAATTCTACGGTTTTGAGACAATTTGAGGTCCCCTGAAATAGGAGCCAAATAGCAGTTCAGTACTTCAAAAGGAGCAAAAGGCACACGGTAAGAAAAATAGATCAGATAAACTTTTTAGACAGTGCAAATAGTTTCAGTTCACCAGAGGAGTTCAATTCAACTCAATAGGCCAAGCCAAAGTCAAGGGCTAGTGTTCTGGATAGGAAAGAGCAGTTCTGGTATAAAACTGTCAAGTCTTTGCGAAAGTTCTTAGAAGTAGTTTAGGCGAAGAAGAATCATATGTCGTGTCACAAGCTGATTATGCCTGCAAGTTGGGAAAGTTTCACGAACCTTCACCGCAAGAGTGGCGTTCTCTCAATCGGGTTGACACAGTACCTTTGTATGAAGAAACAAATGCTGCTGAAGTCGTGGTTCCTGGCAGGTCCTGCAGATCTCGCTGTTCCTGAGCCTCAGTCGTGGGGAAAAGAGGGAGGATGTCGGGGGACTCCTGCACTGCACAGGATCGTTGAAGAAAGCAACCAAAATGGAGTCACTTCAGTTCCAGTAGTTGTAAATTCAAGAGCATAAGCTGGTGTCCCTCTACCTGGTTAATCCTAACCAGCCTTGAGAATGGTATTCAGGTGTCTTATGAGTTGATTGGTCCCACCAACTCAAAGGAAGAAGCCTTTCTTGAAGGAGCTTCTCTATCGAATGGAGTTTGGCAATTCGGACCTGAAGCAGGGCTTCACCGGGCAAACCAACGGTCCAGGAGTTGCAGCAGCCGTCCTCTTCCAGCTCGTCTTCGGTTCTTTCGTTCTAGTGGTCGACTCTGCCTTCCAGTCCCGGAGACTTGCCTTTTAAACAGTTTTCTCCCATTCATTCCAGCCTAGCTGTCACTCACCCAGCAGGGTGGCTGTCCTTGCCGGGCAGTCAGCCAGCCAGCCAATCACGCCAGAGTGCATTTGGGTGTCCTAGGAGACTAAGCACAGGGAGTTTCGGGCACCTCCCTCACTTCCTGCCCACCCCAGACACTGAGACGCCAAAGGCACACGAACAAAGGGCCCAAACCTGGTTTGGCACGCAGAAAGCAACTCTAGAAGGACCTTTCCAAAAGGAAACGGCAAAAAAGGAAGACCGGGACCTGTTTAAACAAAGGGGCTTAAGGCTTGAAAAACATGGCTCCTGTGATTTATAGCTACCGGTGTTCGCGGTCGGGAAAATCATGGTAGTTCATTGTAAAACCACTGCCACCACCCTTTTCAATACGAAAGGGTAGCATTTGACTGCTACATGAGTATTTAGACACAGGGGATACTATGTAATCCCTCCAGCATTCCATTGTAAAATGGTGTGTGCTGGGTCTAAGAATTTGGAAAAACAAGTAAAGTCAATTTCACTTTACATTCTCAGGGAAACAGTAGTTTATCCCAGAGAAGGTATTCAAACCTTTGGGAAGTCTAAAAAGACATTCCTGTGTCACTGCACTGAGGGTGCTGTGTAACACACATGAAAAGATGCCTATGGAGTTATCTTAAAACTCCAAAGTCAAAGAACACAAATGTAAAACACACATCAAAATACATGAAAGTGTGGGAAAAAAGGCTCACACTCTTTCCAGGTAAAAAAAAAATCAAGTCCTCAAAATCCAGCAAAGTTGCTGGGGGTCTCTAAGGTGAAGGGAATTAGCACATTTATGAGAATTCTCCCTAACACATACCCACAATGCCTTGCTGGTGTATCTTGGAATTGGAGGTGAACTTCCAGCGAGTATATATGGGATACATTACTCACTGTAATCATATTTCCGAAGCTTGTATCTGCTTAGATTGACATGCTATGCATAGGCCAACATCTAGTGGAAACTGCAGAGTATTACAATTGTTTTCGAAACTCGAAAAGGGACGTCAACAGCGCGTGCCAGTAATACTATGCCTAGTGTGACGTCCACCGTACCCATTGCCATCACGTGTCGAAGTCCCTCAGATTGTTTTGTTTCTGACATGAGGTTGCATGAAGTGTAGTGTGATGAGTACAGGTGTATTAAAGCAGATATGTATCAGATAAAGCGCAATGATGCTCAGAAAAAAACATCTATGCACCTTCTACTCCAAGGGGAGGAAGGGTGGGCGCATGTGAATCTAAGCAGATACAAGCATCAGAAATACGATTACAGTGAGTAATGTATCCCTTTTGAGGCTTGTGGAATCTGCTTAGATCACATGCCATGCATAGATTAGCAAGCAGTGTTAAAAGAAGGTGGTGGGTTGTAAGAAGGTCCAGCAGTGAATAGATGTTTTAGAACCGTTTGTCCCACCTAAGTATTTGCTTTAGACTATTTGACAATGCAATAGTGGTGAGGGAAAGTGTGTACTGAGCTCCATGTAGCTGCTTTGCAAATGGCGTCCAGCGGGACGTTTGCGATAAAGACCAGAGTAGGTCCTGTACCCCTTGTGTAGTGATCTCTTGGTGTGAAAGGCAGCGTTTTGCAGATTAGCAGAGCTGTATGCATCCGACTATCCATCTTGAGATGGCATTCTTGGAGATGTGAGGTACGCCAGGAGGTACGGAGACAAACAGTTGGTCTGTTTTCCTGAGCGGTCTGGTCATGTTTACATAGTAGAGGACCACCCTCCTTACATCTAGTGTATGGAATTTTTTCTCAGCTGAGCTTGTTGGATGTCAATGGATTGGTTTACGTGGAATTTTGAAATGAACTTTCTTGCACTGACAATGCTTGAAGTTCGCTGACTCTCCTTATGGAGGTGATTGCCACCAAGAAAGCCGTTTTATACATGAGATGTTTAAGGATTGACCTATGCATAGGCTCAAAGGCGGCTCCCATGAGTTTTGTAAGTACTACATTGAGGTCCTAGCCTGGCAGTGGGTTTGATATAAGAGGGTGGAGTCTCTTTACATCCCTCCATGAATGCCTTAATGACAGGTACCTTCCACCATGAAAGTTTACTTTGAGAGGTGGTGTATGGGGATAGCACCACCAGGTGAACCTTTATGGAGTTAAATACTAACCATGAGTCTAATAAGTGGAGCATGTAGTGAAGATGTATCGGTTTATTTGTTTTGATTGTCAAAATAACAGTGTCTAGTGTTTGGTTTACGTGCCTCCTTGAGGATATCCATACACCTTTGAGGTAAGTTAAGATGTCCAAAGCAGGTTGGTCTAGCACGGGAGCCTGATCGGATCGCAAATCGCCAGTTTGTGCAGATGTGGATACCAAGGTTGTCTCGCACACATGGGAGCAACTAGGATCAGCGTCATTTATTCTTTGTGAATTTTGTTCACCACCCTGTTCATAAGTGGAGCTGGGGGAAAAGCGTAGGCAAATTTCCTTGACTAACTCATCCATAGGGCGATCCCCTTGGAGTCTTGTTGGGGAAACCTGGATGCGAAGTCTGGGCATTGCTTTTTTTCTCTTGTGGCGAACAAGTCTAGTGGGGAAACCTCACTGTGAGAAAATGTGGTGTACGACATCTCGGTCGAGTCGCCACTCGTGATTTTCTGGTAGAGGATCTCTGCTTAATGAGTCTGCTAGGGTGTTGAGTTCCCCTGGAACATGTTGGGAAGTCGGGAACATTCCCCATTTGAGCGCCTACTTCCATATTTTCTGTGCTAGCTTTGACAAATTTGGAGAATGTGTGCCCCCCCCCCTGCTTGTTGATAAAGAACATTGCAGTGGTGTTGTCTGTGAGAACTTGTATCGACTGATTTGTTAGGTGTGCTTCGAAGACTTGGAGAGCTTTGAATATTGCTAGAAGTTCCAGCAGGTTGATATGGTTCTGTGCTGTGATGCGAGTCGACAGACCATGTGCTGTGAGATGATGGTGATGGGCCCCCTATCCGGAGAGTGATGCGTCTGTTGTAACTACCGCTTGCACCGCCGGGTCGTGGATGGGTTTTACCTTCAACACGTTCTCCTTTGTCCACCAGCGTAAGGCTTGTACTAGTGTTGGCGAAACGGCCACTAGATCGTCCCATTGACCACTTGCCTGAGACCACTGTTTCGCCAACCACTCCTGCATTGTGCGCATGCGCAATTGTGAGTGTGGCACCAGGTAAATGCAAGATGCCATCATGCCGAGCAAACTCATCGCTTTGCACACACTTATCTGCTGACCAGCTTGATACTGAGGTATTTGCAGCAGTATGTTCTAGAGTCTTTCCTTTGATAGAAAGACTAGCCCTTCTTCTGTTTTTATGACAGCTCCTAAGTACTGTTTTGTCTTGTTTGGTAGGAGGTTTGATTTTTTCTCATTTATCGAGAAGCCCAATTGAAAAAGAAAATGGATTGTTCTTTGTGTATTTTGCTTGCAAATTTGTGTTTTCCCAAATTTCTCCTGTGATCAGCCAGTCGTCCAAGTAAGGGTACTCTGGTATTGCTTCCCTGAGCAGGTGCGCTGCCACCACCGCCAGTACCTTGGTGAATACCCTTAGAGCTGAAGCTATGCCGAAATATGAAAATAGGCATCTTTCATATCCAAGGATGCCATGTAGTCCCCCTGCTTTAGCAGTGGGATTACTTTTGCAGCGTTGTCATGCAGAATTTTTGTGGCTTGACAAAGGTGTTTGAAGGGCGCAGGTCTAATACAGGGCACATTGTCGGATCTGTTTTGGGCACAAGGAAGCACGTTGAATAAATACACTTGTTTACCTGGTTCGCCGGGATGATTTCAACGGCGTCCTTTAACAGCAGCGCGTCATCCAGGAGTATGTGCCATTCCTCCCTTGTGGTGGCTCTTTGTCACTGACGGTGGAAGGAGGGTTGCAGCAGTAGTTCTATGCCAAAACCGCCTGCTACGGAAGAAGGCACCCACTTGTCCGAGGTGATTCCCTTCCATGTGTGGGTGAAGTGTGTTATCCGTCCTCCTAATGGAGTGACATGGGAGGGTATCTGAAGCGGGAGGTCATTGCTTTGGGGGTGTGGACCCACCCCTAGTAGAGGAGCATCTGCCCCAGCTGCGAAATCTTCGCTGGCCCCTCTGTAAACCTTGAGATGATTATTCTTGATTGGAACCCCAGGATGAGTCCTGACCTTGGTTGTATCCAGATCCTCTCTGCAAATGTTGGCCCCTGAAACGACAAAAATGATTTCCGACCCCTTTGGACGAGGGCTTTGTAACGCTCACCTGATTCCCGTAGAGGCGCTGGTCTTGACTGGGCGTATACCGTATCTTCAAAGGTGATGTGTAACACACGGCTGACTCTTTGGGCTGGACCTCTGTGCACTGTATGTCTGACTCGAAGGGTAAGATGTCTGCAGATAGAAAATATGGGATTAATGAACTGGGTTATTGAATGTCTCGCTCTTCTTCCCTTTCTCTTCTCCTGTAGAACCCCAAAGGTCAACGCTCTCACCTTAGGTAAGTGAACGCCGTGCTCTCCATCTGCCTCGGGGCAGGGTGCTGTAACCAGTTTCTTCACTGGATAAGGGGAGCAGGCCTCTTGACTTCAGAGGACTGCTGTCCGTCGTTTACTGCACGAACGGTAAGTTTCGAGTAATTCTAATGTCTTTAAAAGTCTTTAGTAATGATGTCTCTTGTTTTGCAGGGTTCTGGCGATGGCAGATGACGGGCTGAAGTGAGTTGAAGATGGAGCCCGTGTGATGAATTGAAGCGCCTGGAAGCAACTAAGTAAGCGCTTGTTGCCTGCTTCACGATGCGCTCTAACTGTCTTTTTATTTTGCAGGTACAAGTTCGGAGCGGCTGCAGGATGCCGGAATACCCACTGGGTTAGATGTGGAAAGGAGTAATGGCACGTGAGTATTAAAGTTCCCCAATGTCTTTAAACGCACCTTGTTTTGTCTTTCAGATGCGGGATGCAGCGCCGAAGGCCTCCGGAGCGTGCGAAGAGTTGGTAAGCTTTTGTCTTTCAGATGCCGGAATGCAGTGCGAAGACCTCCGGAGCGCACGAAGAGTAGGTAAGCCTTTGTCTTTCAGATGCCGGAATGCAGCGCGAGGCGTTGATGACAGCCGATGGATCAGGTAAGTGAAGCGCTGTCACTGAAGACCGTAATGCTAACCTGTTCTTTCTGGTCTTTATAGGTGTTGCTGAAGACTGGATTCAGGATGGTAAGCCTTTTTCCTTAGGCCCAGGATCAGATGCAGAAGACACGATGAGCGTTCTGCTGCAGAGGATGCAGAATAACGCAAAGCAAGATTCATCCATCGGGTGTGGTTTAAATAGCCTCCTGTAGTGCTTAGGTGTCTCCTTCCACAGCCACGCCTAGGTAAGAAAAGAGTTCCTGCTTTCCAGAAGAGTTCCAGTGTTCTGAACCTAGGGAGTGGCTCCTGCCCCACCCAACAGGAAAAGTAGTTCCAAACAGAAGAGGATCAGAGGCTCAACTGGCAGGCAAGTAAGCAGCATGGTCTGCTGCAGGTAAGTCCACCCAAGCATTATGAGCCCGGCGCTTCCAGCGCTGGGACTGGACATATTTATGAGCCTGGTGCCACTGGCGCCAGGACTGGGTCCAAAAGGTCCCAATTGGGACTGGTTGGCCCTCGGAACCTGGGTTATGGATCTGCTTCCAAGGGAGTTGGGAAAACCCTGACCTTTTGGAAGCTGAGATCATGACAGGCTTATTGGTGAGTTTACCCGGAGACTTCAGAGTGTCATACTCTTCCTTTGCACTCTTTAATGTATCCTCTGCTGCTTTGCCGAAAAGCATGTTAGGCTCTACCGGCATAGGGTTGCCTATGTCTCTAATTTGAATCTTGACTGGTGCAACCATGCATGGCACTTTATAATTGCGCCCTCTGCTATAATTCTGCCAGCGTTGTCAGCTGCATCTAAATAATTTAAGATACTGTCAGATGCAGCCTTACCCTTTGCTACTGCGAGAGGCCGAGATTTATTATGGTTCTGGGGCCGAGGCCATTAAAGTGGCTATTTCCTCTCACTTGTGGCAGGTGCAACTGGCCAGCAGAGTGGTGTTGTTGGTAATTCTTGTTTGAAAAGCTGTAGAGGTGGACACTTTCCTTTCCTTAAGTGTATAGTTTCTTACTCTCTGTATCAGGGGGTGGTTCAGATGAAGCGAGTGGTGTTCCTGCCCTCTTTCTTGTCGTGGTAACTACCAGTGAATCTGGTTTTAATTGACCTCTTATGTAGAGGGGATCTGATTGGCCTGGGCGGAACATTTTCTCAATTCAAGGGTTTACTGCCCGTGTGAGGTTAGGGGTTAGTTGTCAACTGGTGAATCTGCCACTGGCGGTTCTACATGATCTGGAGAGGGTAAGCCGTCTTCTTCATCGTCATCAAAATAATGATCTAACTGCCCTAGGTTCTCTTGATCCTCAGAATCTGCCTTGGGGTCATAGAGATCAAACTGGTTTGGGTCCTGCTGAAGGGGCGTCTTGAAATGTGTCTGGCGGGCTCTTATTTCTGGGGGTTGAGACATTGTCATCCCGGCAGTTGATGGTGTGTTCAGAAGATTAAGGAGAAAATCGGACAACAGTTTGTTAGAACCCTCTTATTATAGTACTTAGGTGGCAATTAATCTATCCGTAATAATACATATTGCAAAATTCGCTAATACCTGATAGTGTTGCCATGTGGCTTGTGGTATTGTCCGTGTTTGGATCTCAAAGCGGCATAATTCTAAAAACAACCAGAAGAATTATTGCTCAGTGTTGTGAATCTTAGAATAGTATGATAATGGCATGTAGCATAAGCGAGTAATTCTACCTACCTTGCTGTGCAGCTTCTGTGTATTGCTGAGGAGCGCTATGTCAAGTAAAGATCAAAAAGATCCCCATCAGTAATTAGGTTTCACAACATTATGACAAGTGCTGTGATCCTGAAAGTCTCCCTGTGAGAGAGTATCTGCTGTTCTGAGGTTGGAGTTCTATTCTACGTGATCGGAGAAGCCGGCGTCTGTCGCAGTGTGCTCTGTTATCAGAGACTCGGGATGATAGGCGACACGACGCACGCGACTCCAAGTGGCGCTTTGTGAGCGTCCTTGGTTAGAGTGCCCAAATAACAAAAAATTGTGGATGGAAAGAAATCACACCATGCTGTTCGTACGGCATTATGTTTTAAATGATTTATTAATAATATTTTAATAGTGAGCTCCTTCTGTAAAAGAAGAGATGAAATGTGTGGCTGCGACCCGGCGTTTCTAGCCGATGCAGCACCACACGTAGCGACGTGGCTCCCGCCTTTCATCCCGCATGATCCTGTTGCCAGAGCCTACGGGATGCCGGGTTCTCATTGGAGGATAGTTGTGTGTTGTTACAGTATGTCATGTAGCGGATCGTTGTGCTAGTGTATATAACAATAGTGACTTTCTTTGGCGAAACTTCGATGAGATCAGTTATATAGATTGCATGCCATATTGACTACAGAAGTCAGAGACTCTTGATATATATCAATCTCAGTGTAATAAGGCATGATCCACAATCACGGACAGGTCAATATTTTTGCTGCAAAGCTTACTCACTTTATTGTAAGTGTATAAAACAACAATTGTGTAGACATATCTTGTAGTTTCAGGATACTGCATTGTACTACCAACGCAATACTAATCAATGGCCTTAGTAATGTATTCATCCATTCTCTCCTCATTAAGTGAACCTGCTCATGGGGCTAAGGCTCATTGTATGGTGAACTACGGCAATATAGCCATCTACTTTGGAGAAGGGGGCTCCCCCTTCTTCAAAAATTACAAAAACTACTGCATGGAATAACCCCAAACCACAAAAAGGTCTCCAGTAAACGCTTCGTGCCCAAGTGGTTTCAGGCCTGGTCCAAATCCGTCCAGTGGTTTGGACTGTGCGGCCCGGCAAAAATTGACCTTGTTTGTCTAAGAGAAGTAGGCTGCAACTTTAATGTTTATTTTTTTTGTATTCTTAATAACATTTCTATTCTTTAACAAATCTTTACCAAACATTGCATGCTGGGGGTGTGGGACCTGTGTCCCTAATTAACTTCAGAATTTCGTCCAAATCAGTTAATCGTATCAAAAGTTATTATCAATAGATTTTTTTCAAGATTCCTATGGGAATCTGACTCACCTTACCTATAGGACGGTGACCGCCGCCCTATAATATATTTATTTATTCATTGAACAAATCTTTACTTAAGGGGCAGTTAAGGTGATAAGATTTAACGCAGGAAAACCCTTGAAATATAGCAGATGTGGGAAGTAATGATCATCTTAACTCGATGTCCCCTCATTGATGACCCCCTAGGATCCAATGATGTGTTATTCATATAGCACTTATGCCCAAGTGCTTTACATACAACAAATATACATACAATATCACCCAACCAGAGCTGGAACTCATTTATCGACCTTGGAAGAATGAAAGGCTGTTGCACCTTGCTGGGATTTGACCCTACGATCTGCCGATCACACACAGATCACAGAAGTGAGGGATACACCCACTGACCTACCTTGCCAGCTTCTAATTTTCTTTGACATGTTGAATCCCACCGGTTATGCATGTGCTCGTGGGCTTTGCAACAGGAGGTACAATGAGTTAAGATGATCATCAATTCTCACATCCGCTGAAATTCAAGGGTTTTGTTGCATTAGATCTGGTCACCTTAACTGTCCCTAAATGAAAGTTTTTTCAATGATTTTCAAGGGTTTCGTTATACCATATTTTATTCAAGAGCCACTAGCCATGGCCTTCATCCGTAGCTACTATACATGTTGCACCAATAGGTTTCTTTAGAGCCACTGTACATGTTCCACTTAAAGTTTTCCTTGGGGCCTACTAGCAATGGCCTTCAGCCCTGGCCTGTTAGCATGGCCTTTGGCCATGCCCACTGTATTTTTTAATACACCAGGTTTCTTTCAAGCCCACTTGCCATGGCCTTCGGCTGTGGCTGCTACACATGTTTCACCAATAGGTTTATTTTGAGCCCACTGGCCAGGGTCACTGGCACAAAGACCCATTTCCCCCTTCCTAGTAGATGTGATTACAACAGATGTCTCCCCGTTTATCTTTTCCCCCTCAGTTTCCATTACCCCGGAAATTAATGCGGTAATCTTGCGATAATCTCACGCTAATTACAGCAATAAGGCAAACAAATTAAAACGTCCTCACAGGCATGTTTATCCTTCCTTTTTCCAAGGCCCCAAACCCACCTGAATTGATTTTTACCTCCCAGGGCCCACCCATTACTCCCTTTCCGTCTTTGCTTCTTGTGACGCATTTTCATTTCAGAGCACGTCTTGCTTATTACTGCAGTAATCTTGCGAGATTCACTCTAGTGTTCCCCCCAAAAACGTCCAAACTGTGACTGGCTCCCGAGATCACCCCAGCTATACATGATGTGTGCTCTTTCCCACTCCGCACGTCAACCCTGACGCAAATTAATTATTTTCCCTCCTCCAAATAGCTTTTCTTTTTCACTTTTCGTTTTCGCATTCCCCCGGTATTACCGTGCTAATCGCTCGCATCGAGCAAAATGAATAAATAAATAAAATGGTGTCTTTTCATTTCTGAAAAGTCTCTCTGCTGGAAAGCACCATGGGAGATATAGCTCTAATTTTTGGAGAAGGGGGCACCAAATATTTGAAAAACGATTCCACAGAATAACACCAAACCTGTCCCTGAAACTAAAATACTGCAAGGCCAAGTTGTTTCTTATTTGGTCCAATACCCTTCCAGAGGAATTTGCACTTTGGCTTTTCTCTATGGGAAAAATAACTTTTTAATGAATCTGTCCCATAATTTCCAGTTTGGGGGGCTCTGTGCCAAACCTTTTGTTTGGCAAATGCCAGCCAAATCTGTTATACAAGTTAAAAGTTATTAGCAATAGAATTTTCATATATATATATATATATATATATATATATATATATATATATATATATATATATATATATATATATTCACCGAAAACAACATTAGTTAAGGTGATCAGATTTAACGCAACAAAACCCTTCAAATCACCTTAACTTCAGTTTTTTTTTCAGTGAATTTCAAGGGTTTTGTTATACTATCATTTTTTACGGGCCACTAGCCATGGACTTCGACCATGGCCAGTGGCCACTGCCTTTGGCTGGAGCCACTGTACATGTTCCACCTGTGATTTCCTTGAGGCCCACTAACCATGGCCTTAGGCCGTGACCAGTGAACACGACCTTTGGCCATGCCCACCGTATCTTTTAAAACACTACCTTTCTTTCCCGCTCACTAGCCATGGCAAACAGCCCTTGGCTGTCGCCACTGTACACGTTCCACCAATAACTTTCTTTAGAGCTCACTAGCCATTGCCTCCGCCATGGCCATTGTTCATGTTCCACTTATAGGTTTGGTTCTGGCCCATTAGCCAGGGCCTTTGTCCCTGGCCAGTGAGCACAGCCTTAGGCCTTACCCAAAATATCTTTTAAAACACTACCTTTCTTTGAACAAGTCTTCCTTTTTTATTTTAACAAATTTTGCATTCTCTGCTCGAAAATGCAAAAGTCTTTTTCATCCTCACAGGCGCTCCATGTGCCTCCTTACCATTCCCGAGGTCCCACCCGCCCCCACATCCCCCGGCTGTTTTTTTTAGATCCCTGGCCACCTCCCTTTACTCCTTTTCTGTTTTTGTTTTGTGTGATGCATTTTCTTTCCAAGCGCGTCTTTCGCTGTAACCGCAGTTATCTTGCGAGATGACTGCGGTATTCCCTTGATAAGCAGTACATCTTTTTTCTGTAACTGGGTCCCCAGACACCTCCCCCCTCCACATGGTACACCCCCACCCCACTTCCAGCCCAATTATTTTTTCATCCTACCCCCTCCCCACCCCCCAGTGCTTTTCATTTTTTGGCTAATCCTAATATAGCCGCGGTTATCTCTCGGATTGAGCAAAAATAATGATTGTCAGATTTTTATTTGTGAAAACCGCCTCTGTTGCAATGCACCATGGGAGATATAGCTATAATTTGCTGAGAAGGGGGCATCCCCCTTCCCCGTCAAATATTTTAAAAACTACTGAATGGAATAACCCAAACCCCTTACGGGAAATCGAGTTAATGCTTTGTGCCCAAGTTGTTTATTTTGTCCAATTCCAGTCATCGGTTTTTGCCCTGCACTGTGCAGAAACTGACTTTTTCTCCAAGGGAAAAAGAAAGGGAAAATTAATGCAGTGTTTTTTTTTGCTTTCTTAATAACATTTTCATTTTTTAACAAATACAAATTTGTTTGCAAAATATCAGCCAAATCCGTCCTGCAATTCAAAGGTCATAAACAATTCAATTTTCGGGTTCCCTATGGAACTAAGTAAGCCGCACTATAATAAAAAGAAATATATATATTTTCTTCTCACATCATGTCTGTGTATTGGGAACAACTGACCCGGATAAAATTCCACATGGCAAAGGAAACCTTAACTGCATGTCGAGATCCAACAGAGTGATGTTGCAACCATGTTATTATCACATCCAAATCATGAGGCTGTCCAAATAAGTATGTGTTTCAATGTTATAAACATTTTAATATTAGAGTGCTATGAAAAATGAAATGAGCATTAAGCCCAGCGTGAAGAACTCTTAAGTGTCCAGTTCTGATTTTCGTGCAATTCTGGGACTCATAGTTTTGCTAAATTTCAAATGGGAACGAAAAAACTAGAAGTCTCAAAATCCAAATAGAGAAAAACAGGAATGGAGACCCATCTTAAGCATTTTCACGGAAACTTGAGAGCTCCAACTGTGTGTTATGCACTTGGTGATTCAAGCATACAATTCTGTTATTGCAGACATATTTTTCAAATATAAAGATATGTTGCCCTTTGTATGTTCTCTAAAATACGCTTTGGTTTTATTCAAAGCAGATTGGGACTCTCAGTGGTGCACTTTATTCTCTTCCCCCTTTCTTATAGAGGTATTATGAAAAAATAGGAGTGTAGCAGACTGTTCATCTCAAAATGATAACCTA
Organism: Ambystoma mexicanum; assembly: GCF_040938575.1. Classification (NCBI taxonomy): domain Eukaryota; kingdom Metazoa; phylum Chordata; class Amphibia; order Caudata; family Ambystomatidae; genus Ambystoma; species Ambystoma mexicanum. Next base: position 837,813,266 of record NC_090934.1, on the reverse strand, counting down.
TTAGAAACAACTGATATGCTTATCCTAGGTCTTGATCATGCACATTGCTCACTTACGACAAGTGTAATGTTCTTATTAGGACTACATTATATGCAGGAAGTGATAATAAGATAAACATTGTATCCAATATCTTTTTTTATCTCTAGTCACACAGCAGTCAGCAATTGCTAGCGTGACACTAGCAAAGCATATGCACACCTGAATCCACAACTCTCATCCACACAGAAAGGGCCAGGCTGAAAGAGGCAGAGAAGAACAAGTTACTTACCAACTGGTAACGTTCTATCGACTGGATGTTCCTCCAACGTATTCCACATCTTTGACATGTAATGTCCACAGCTGTGCTGCTTCGGAACTTTTTTCGGCAGAGGGAGTCCTGCGTCGAGTCGATGTCCCTCGAAGGCCTCTGTGGAGGGTGACCTCATCGGATGTTATAAATAGGATGCACAGCGCCCGTCGCCTCAGTTTATGTTTTTACCCCCATAACGTGTATCACGCTCGTACACAACTGATGCTTGACTGCACATAGCCTTGCGGGAACGCAAGCTGCAACAGCATAGGAAATTCTTCAGAGGGGCAGGCTGGGAGGGCGATGTGGAATACGTTGGAGGAACATCCAGTCGAAAGAACGTTTCCAGTTGGTAAGTAACTTGCTCTTTGAATGGATTGTGTCCTCCAACGTATTCCACATCTTTGACAGACTCCCAAAGCAGTATCAGTAAATGGAGGAGGGAAAATAATTTCGAATACCCAATAAGATGGCAGAATAAAGCACCGCTTTACCAAAGGCCATATCCTGACCATGGAGCGTACCCAGGGAGTAATGCTCAACAAAGGTGTGGATGGAAGACCATGTTGCTGCGTCATAAATATCCTTAATAGGAACTCCCCGCTGCAGGGCTGTAGATATAGCACGCCCCTAGTGAAGTGAGCTTGCAATCGCTCAGGAGGGTCCTTGCCCGCCAATCTGTAGCATTCAGTAATAGTGAGGATAATCTACCTGGACAAGGTCCGTTTGGTAACAGCCTGGCCCAATCAGTGTCCAGTGTACCCTACAAAAAGCTGGTCATCCACTCTGATCCTGGACATCCTAGAAATATAAAAGCTCAAAGCTCTTCTAGAGTCCAACCTATGGAGTCTCTCCTCTTCCTTACCAGAATGATGGGTAGGATAGAAAGCAGGTACCACCACTTTCTGGCTCAGATGAAACTTAGACACTACCTTAAGGTTGGAAGGACGGACGTACCCTCAGTACAACCCTATCCTTGTGGAACAAAGTAAAGGGTGGCTTAGACAAAAGTGCCTGCAATTCACTCACTCTGCGAGCAGATGTAACTGCAACCAAGAAAACCGTCTTGAAAGACATCAGTCTCAAAGGACAAAAGTGCAGTGTTTCAAACGGAGCACCCATCAGGAATTTCAAGACCAAATTCAGATCCCAAACCAGCACCTGAAACGGGGACGGCTGGAACACAATTGTGAGCCCTTTTAGAAATTGGGAAATCAAAGGAATCTTAAAATAAGAACATTCTTCAGACGAGCGCTTGAAAATAGACAGCGCCGCCAGGTAACCTTTAATGGTACCCAGTTGAAGACCCCTTTGGGACAGAGAAAGCAAGAAAGAAAGAACCATCGGAATGGAACACTGAAAAGGTTAGACATTGTGTCCTCTGCACTAGTCGCAAAACTTACGCCAACGGCAGCAGTACAGGGATTTGGTTGTCGGCCGCCTGGCTGAACGCAACACCTCCATCACGTCATCCTGGAGGTCCCAATCCTTATATCTCAACCTTTCAGAAACCAAGCGTGAAGGTTGAGAGTTTTGACTTCTGGTTGGAGAGCCCAACTTCCCTCGCGCGAGAGAACATCCTCTCTGTGGGGACGACAACATTTCTAGAAGGTCCGGGTACCACGCTCCCCTGGCCCAATCTGGAGCAATGAGGATCATGTGGGATCCGACAACCTCCTTAGCACCTGAGGAATGACGGGGAACGGAGGAAACGCATACCAAAGTGGGAATGACAAATCCACAAAAAATGCGTCCCCTAAGGCTCCTCCGGTGGAGATTCCCTTGAGCAAAATCTCTCGCACTTTAGGTTGACACCGGTCGCAAACAGATCCACTTGAGGGGTTCCCCAAAGGGCGAAGATCTCCAGAAGGACTTCCTACGCCAGCTCCCACTCATGGGAGACCGTGCTCTGCCTGCTCAGAGCGTCCGACGCCGCATTCTCCTCTCCGGCTAGATGGTCTGCCGAGAGTGATATTCCTTGCTGTATCGCCTAGAACCATAGCTGCATCGCCTCTCTGCACAGGAGTGGCCCTAACACATCCCCCTTTTTTGTTGAGGTAATGCATGGCCACTGTGTTGTCCGTCATGATCAGGACAATCTTCGCCCGCAAACACGGCAGAAAAGCCTTCAGGGCCAGCCTGATGGCCCTCAGCTCCAACAGGTTGATGTGGAGTGTGGACTCTGACAGAGACCAACGACCGCTGGCAGTCAGATCGTCGGCATGAGCTCCTCATCCTGTGAGGGAAGCGTCCATCACCACCGTCAACTCAGGCCACGGTTGCCAAAACGCCCTCCCCCAACCCACCTCTCATCAGATTCCCTTCGCTGGCCCATCACAGAAGATCCTGCGGGACAGAGAGTGGAATCTGAACGGGATCAGACATCTTGCCTGAGAATTGCGACCACAGCATCTTGAGAACCCATTGAAGGGATCACATCCTCAGTCTGGCCTATGGCAACAGAAAAAAGCAGGATGCCATGAGGCTGAGCAACCTTAAGAATTCGGAAGCTGGAAGACTCAGGGCACGTTGAAATTTGTTGACCATCTGTACAATGTGATGAGACCTCACTTTGGGAGGCAAGCACTTCCCCAAGGACGTGTCCAACACAGCCCTGATGTATTGGAGCTGTTGGGAAGGTGTCATATGCGACTTCTTGAAATTGAGGGAGAAGCCGAGCGGCAGGTGAGGCTGAAATGATCCAAAGCTTGTTCGGGCAAACCCGCTCGGATCAACCAGTCGTCCAGGTAGGGGTAGACGTGAACCCCCCCTCGCCTGAGATAACCTGCCACCACCACCATTAGCTTGGGTAAGACCCTCGGGCGGAGGTCATTCCGAATGGCAGGACCCGAAACTGAAAGTGTGAGTTGCCAGCCGCAAACCTCAGGTATTTTCTGTACTTTGGATGAATCGGCACATGCAAATAAGCATCCTGTCGGAACAGAGGCACCAACCAATCCTGAAGTCGAAGTGCCTGATGGACCTGAGAAAGAGTGACCATCTTGAACTTGTCCTTCCTGAGGAACTTGTTCAACCAACACAAGTCCAAGATGGGTCTCAGTCCCCCGTCTTTCTTTGGAATAAAAAAATATGGGGAATACCATCCCTTGTTCCTCTCTACCACAAGGACTAGTTCGATAGCGCCTTTCTCCAGCAGGGTCACGATTTCCTGCACAAGTGGCGGATCTGGAAGCTTCAAAGAAGGATTCCCTGGTGGATTGTCGTGAGGCCGCTTTAGGAAGGGAAGGCAGTAGCTGTGGGCTATTTTATCCAGAACCCACGCATCCAAATTAAAAGCTTGCCATTCTTCGAGATGCTGAGACAGTCTGCCCCCAACCTGCGAACAATGGAACATTAGAGCGGCTGTGGCAGCACCTGAAGGCAAAGAGGCAGCTGCCTGAGCGGCTTTGGCACCTCCATTTCCCCGTCCACCACGGTTATCTTTACGGTGGTCCCTTTGATTAACCGCTCCTCTCGTTCTACGAAAAGAGGAGTAGTAATGAAAAGGAACCCCCCTTCCACTGTTGTCCCCTAGGACGAAAAGGCGGAAATTGACGCACAGCTGCGCTCAAAGATTTAGCAGCAGCTTTTGAGGTCTGCAACCTCTCAAGGCTCTCGTCAGCCTTGCTGCCAAACAAGTGAGAGCCATCAAAGGGCATGTTCAGAAGAAGGGCCTGCACATCCAGAGCAAAACCAGACTTCTGCAACCATGCAAACCTGCATATCACGGTGCTCGCAGCCACGGACCAGCTAACAAGATCAGCCGTGTACAACACAGACTGAAGGGATTCCCACATGGCATCCTTGCCATCATACACAAGAGCAAGAAACCCATACCTTTCTTCCCCCTTGGGGATATGCTCAGCTGCTAGAGAGACACAATTCCACAAAGTGTGTGAAAACCCTGCCAAGGCACAAGTGGAGTTGGCCGACTTCCGCGCCATACTCCCAGCAGAAAATACCTTGTGTGCCCAACCATCGAAGCGCTTGTCGTCCCTATCATGAGGGATGGTAGAGTACCCCGCCTGCCTCGAGGTGGCCTTAGCCGCCTGAACCACCAAACTCTCAGAAGTGGGTTGAGTGGATAGGTAGGAGGACTCAGCATGAGCCCCAGGCTCTGGCCTACGAAACGCCACCTCAGGAGACGTGTCAAGGCCACTGGCATCATGCGACAACTGACGCAACTCCTCCAACTGACTGTCTTCAGAAAAGACCACGTCAGGAGCCTCATGAGTTTTAACAGGCTCAAACTCCATATCTGACCTCTCCTCATAGATATTATGCAGAGAACGAAAGTACTCCTTCCTATGGACGGGAGCGTCCCTAGAGTCCACAACAAGCCTCACAGGCTTGGATAAAGCCTTTCTCTGAGGTTCCACAGTACCCGGGGCCTCCACTGGCAAATTCCGGCCAAAGTGCCCTGAAGGCGTCGAGGGCGCCGATGGCTTCGGCGTCGACAATGGCGCTGAAGGCTCTGAGGGCTGGAACGAAGGCAAAGCTCGGACAGCCGTACTCGACCTCGAGCCCTTACCAGATTTCTGCGGTTTTGCTGGGGACGAAGACCGAGACCTGGATCTGGCACATCTCTGGCGATCCACCGGAGCCTTGTCCGAACGGGATTGCGCGAGCATCGGACCGAGATCATTCCCTGGTGGCTTCTTCTGAAGGCGCGGACGGAACTGTGCCGTGGGATTGAAAAATCGCCAACATTTGCTCCCTGAATGCCCCCCATTCCTCAGGGGTCGAGGATTTAGTGGATTTAGTGGGACAAGCCACTTTCCTCGCAGAGCCATCATCCGACGAGGACGGGGAAGGTGACCGGTGGCGCTGCTTCCGGAAGTGCCGAGACGGGGCAGGACACACTCCGGGAACGAGCTCCCCAGGACTCCTTCCGACGAGGAGAGTCAACCCTCGAATCGTCAGTCGAAATACCTGCAGTTTTTTTGCTATTTTCAAGGTTTAGAAACCTGACCTAGCTGTAACTTCCTCTTACGCTTCCGCAAGGCGCACTTCGAGAAGTCGCCGGTATCATGACTTTCGGCCAGACACCACAAGCAGATGCTATGCAGGTCCGTAATCAACATTTTGGACTTACAGTCCCAGCATGTCTTAAAACCAGACTGCAAAGTCGGAGGGGTAGACGATGAAGACATTTTCTTTGAAGAAGATCACACGAGGCGCGCCGAGTTCTCGAAGCAAACAAGTTTGCTGAAAAAACTGAACTGAGGCAACAGGCGTGGTGCGTCCTATTTATAACATCCAGTGATGTCACCCTGGACGGAGGCCTTCGAGGGACATCAACCCGACGCCATCGACGCAGGACACCCTCTGCCGAAAAACATTCTGAAGCAGGGCAGCTGTGGACATTACATGTCAAGGATGTGGAATACGTTGGAGGACATAATCCATTTGAAACAGCCATTGAAAGAGTGGGAGAGAACGCTAAATGGCTGTATGATACGCCGGGTACATCGAGTATAATGTGAAAAGCTAGAACACCATTAGCTATTTGCTGAAAAATAGAGTTGAAGATGCTACACAGTGATGAGCAACGTGCAGCCCTTGTTCTCTTTCTACATTTCAGGATTAGACCAGGACTAAACTGCTCTTAAAAATTTCTCCTAGAACTTAAGTGTAACCTGCAAGTAGGACACTCAAAATAGGATTGCCAGTGTTTCTTAGGCTTCCTTTGGCTCGCCTATTGTTAGCACTGGTTGAGCAGTGATGACCAAGCACTTACTAGGGTAGCAGGATATTCAATCTCAAAGGGAAACACATTCAAATGTTGCAGATTTATATTTTATATACTTTGTAGCTCATTGCAGGTAGTTTAACGTACTGTAAATGGTAAATAAACAATGGTAAATAAGAAGTATTTTTGGGATTCCAACGATTATGGTTGGGAGTCATGGTTGGTTTAGGTTCACTGTAGATTGATATACTAATACCCCTCCCCTCCACAAAGGGTGCACTTGGAGGACCACTGTATCCTGCTCTACCACAGTGCAAGTGTCCCAAACAAAACAGGGAAGACTGAAATCATTTGCATTGGCTAATCAGGGAATGCTCCAGATTATGCGTGGTTGAAATAGGGTGAATAGGATTTGTGATCTGAGTAACTTGGATGCCTCCAGAAGACCATACAGGAGTTTGGGTAATCAATGATTGGTATGGTTTTCAGGCTTCACTGTATGAACTGTCGAACACTCTGGTATATTGTGGTCAGTGATCTTTAGCTGTTTCCGATCAGAGTTCTCAATGCTCTGCTCCAGTTACATTCAGAAATCCTAGCATGAAGGTTTCATGTGTCTTGAGGGTCCAGTGGCAGTAGGAAGCAGCAACACAGGATTTTCAATTAATACAGGTTACTCAAACCCACTTTAGAGGAGTAGTAAACCTGGCGTTAGTGTGGTGAGTTGCCTGAACTCCCCATACTACTCTGTGGCTATAGTGAGCCACTACTGGCTGGGTTGTCGGACTGCTACCCGATGTGCCTCCCAGAGGTCCAAGGAGGAGATATCCTGCAGGCTCCCTAATCCCCATGAGAGGTTGTAGACCTCCCCCCCCCCCCCCCAAGAAGATTCTTAGGCCCCTGAAGGCAGAACAGCCAGCCTACACACGATATGACTGGGAATTGTAACAGTCCTAAAAATGGAATCGGGAACCCAAGACAGGAATTATGAGTGCAGTTCAATAGCCCCAGGACCCAGGGTAAAGACTTAAGAGACCAGAATGCATGAGATAAAGTAAAACCCGCTCCAGGAATGGATCTCCTAAGTTATGATGAAGCAGTGCACCATTTAAACCACAGCACAAAGTTAGACACAATCGCAATAGAAATTAGTAATCCTCTACCAGCCGGACCAGAGGTCCCGAAAGATCCGACAACCTGCGCGTCCTCATCTGGTTCAATGGAAAGCGGTCAGAGTATGGGAGTGCCAGTGAGAAGGAGCCAACTTCCTCCAGGCGAGGGTATAGATTGCACAATGGCGCTGAACGCTGCTGATGCCTTTAAAGTCTCACAATCACGAACAACCTGACTGTTCTTCTATCAGTTGATTAATCAATGCAGAGCTTGGGCTACTAATAAGCTAATAAGGTTAAATAGGAATTCTTACAGGGCTGACCAATCCCCAGTAAGAATTCAAACAGGCCACTGTAATAACCACATAATCTTAGAAATACCTCCTCCACAACGGGTACATTGAAGAAAGTTCAGAAGGAAGGCGAATTCCAGTGCAAGCAGAGCTGCAGAACAGCTCCCTTAATAAAAAGGAAAATCGCAGACGAAAGACGGACAGAGATCATACCCGGCTGGGAGAAGGCAACATAGCCAAGAGACCTAAAGGCCACCTGGAGATCTGGAGGGAGGTGTGGGGAACTGCCAAGACCCAGTGAACTCCAAGGAGTGAGGACTTGCTTAAGTTACAACTTATCGGGCCCTAGGGGAATTGATAGGCAACATCTTACAGCTTACCACCAGCACACCTGGAAAGAAAAGTGAACCCTGACCTGTGACAGTAAAGTGACAGAATATCAGCTGCCCAGCAAGCATCCACAATGTTGTCAATCCCACCAAAATGGTCCAAGAGGGACGCTGTTGGGACTAGTGTGAAACCAAGTTCCAGGAGGGAGCTGTTCTGAAGGCTGACAATAAGGACCAGGAGAGATCAGATATAAAGCCTGAACCAAAGGTCCAGAACAGTTGTAAAGCTTGAAAGCAAAGGACCAGAAGGGATCAGGTATAAAGCCGGAAGCTTATACCCGATTATCTGCCGGTAAAACAGCTCAGCGGGTTGAGCGCTCGCTGTTGCGATCTGAGCGTGAACTGCAGGTCGCAGGTTTGAATTCCGGCAAGGACAACTCAGCCTTTCATCCTTCCGGGGTCGATAAATGAGTACCAATTTCGGTTGGGTGATATTGTATGTAAGTATGTGCTCTGTAAAGCGCTTTGGATTAAGGCGCTATATAAGTAACACATCATTATACCTTATGACAGTCCTCAAACCATCTGGTGAAAATCAACCTTCTCGGCAGAGGTCCTGAAATCTGGAGGTGAGAGAAGAGAGGATGAAGTCCAAACTGTGAGTAACTCCTGAGGGAGTGTACAAGGAACTGTTTGTGTTTTGTTTTCGTGTAGTGGACAAAGATGGACTCTTCAGACTAGGTTTTGAGAGCTCTTGTGTTGATCACTATTGGGATATTTGCGTTATTAGCGTAGGGTAGCCAGGAGACTATTAGACTTCTAAAGAGAAGGATGAACTTTTCTGGTGGCCAATCTGCTTGGATATTATTTGTAGACTAGTGTGACGCTGAAGGGCAAGGACTTTAAGAAGACTGAACTTCATGATTTACTTTAATTGATACTTGACATTACTTTCCCTAGGAACCACTTTATTATTTCTAGAGAACTGTTGAAAGACCCTACAGGCATTTAACAAACATGTTTCTTGTGTGAAACCTAACAATAAAGTCCATCATTGTAAAAACCCTCATTTGGTGTCAAGTGTGTCTTTGCTTGGCCTGCTACAATAGTTACAGACCAGTGTGGTAACACAGAGGTCCCCATTGTGCAAACGTACATGTGTAGATTCCTAGCATGATACAGAAGTAGGGGGTTCACGTCTTGGAGTGCAGGCAGTTTGATTGTCAGTTTGGTCCCTTTAGTAGCTGTAGGTTTGGGACTCAACCAGTATGTTTTAGTTCCAGTGTTCTGGTATCTTTGCTGTAGGTTCGTCTCCCGAACATAGTCATGTGTATGATATGATAGGTTATATATAACACGCTTAATACCCAGAGGTTTCTAAGCACGGACCCAGGGATTAAACTTGTGTTGCTCCCTGTCGTCTTGCTTCCAAGGCGAGCACTTTGCCACTGAACTATCCTCCCGAGACAACTGCTCAAGAGAAACACGTGGCTAATCTCTTGATTTGCACTTCTTACTGTTCAAACGATTAGTCTCAGAATCAGCGCCAACACAGTCTGAGACCTCCAGAATGCCACATTCTACCACAGCATGGTTCAGATGCTCAAGGAGGCGGTTCCAATTGCTCTGCTAAAATATTATCTATAAACCCTTCTGATCTCAAACTAACACACAATCTCGAACTTGGCTAAATGCCTGAAGAAATGGGTGCAGGACTTCACAGAGAATAACCTACTCGATTACTAAATGAGTTGGGTTCCATCCCACAGCACAATCTGCCCTTTCTGCCATTCTATACAGACTCTTTGTTGACAGAGAAGGTTTTGGGATCTTTGATCTGTTCTATCTTTACGCCACCTATGCTATTACTCATGCAGTCTGTCATCAGCAATGTGCCTCTACAGGACTGGAAGGTCTGCACTGTAGCCCACAAACTTCAAACCCTGACCTCTCACCAGCTCCAATGTTTACCATTGCATCTTATCTATGCTATTTCAAATTCCAAAGGAGTCCGACAGCATTAAAGCCCAACAGAGAAGTATACCGTGACCATGATGTTGCTGGCCCCAGCAAGAGACAGATTGACAGTTTGAGGTACATACCAACCAGAAATATATACAACTGATGCATTGTCATGATGACGGTTGGGCCTGACAACTGAAGGATCCTAAAAATGGGGTACCCCTGCTCTTGTGTGTATTGCCCTAAATGGCCACTATCAGCAAAGTAAGTATTGTGAAATGGCCATTAAAACAAAAGTTTTTTTGGAGACATAAACTAATAAGCATGTAATGTTGTATTGTACAACCATTGCAAACTGTGTTAAAAAGAAAATTAGGTAATTTTACATGAGTGTATACTTAGATTTTATAGCGATTTTACTGAAATGTATGAAATTTGAATAGGTGGATTTTATATTGATTTTATCGAAATGTATGAAATATGTATATTTGTAAAGTTGACTTATTGAATTGAATGACATTGTGTATTTGTAAAGTTAATCTTTTTTCAACTAAATAAAATAAAAAATAAAATAAAAAATAAATTAAAATCATCATCACATAAGATTCTTCACATTCCACATGCCGATAGCCATATCAGGTTGGAACAAAGGCACACATTTAAAAAAGCTGGTCATAACTCTGGTCAAAAAAGGAGTGTTGGATTGTAATCTGTGTCAAAGGAAAGAATCTCATGGTTGATCATCAGTAACAGACCGGTCACAGTCATGGAGATAAAAATGCTAAAAGATCAGCATCCTATTTTAATATGTTAGCAAGGCTAAGGTCCAAATGTTGCACTTTTCCCTATGCTTGCCTGTACTAAACTTCCATGTCCAGGTTAATAATTGAATCATGCTTTTAATGAAGTGAAATATTAATTATGTATTGTAGATGCATGTTTTTTCAAACAGCTGAAAAATGATATGGTAAAGCGTCTTGTTCAAATGTTAGTTTGAGAGGGAAAGACCAAACAAAGGCTGGGTGCGCCAAAAGGCCGGGTAATGGACAAGTATCAATTAATGAAGCTTTTTATTCGGCACAGAGCCATAGAAGCATAGCAGTTCATAGCACATGTACATAACAGTTCATAACATATTATCATAACATGGCTTAAAAATCTTGATTACAAAATTAATGATTTTTAAGATCTCAAATTAATTTAATCTGGTGTCATTTTAAAAACGCAAAATAGCTATAAAACAGTAAGTTACAAAAATAAAAAGATACAATTCTATAAAATAGGAAGACTTAAAAAAAACTCAGCTAAAATTGTTCTTAGAAATGTAAGTTCAATCCGAGTTGGTAACAAAGATAAAAACTTCTCAAGGCATAAAGACATTTGATTCATCTTCTAATCTGTCACTAATACACTTCTGTCTCCTGGGTCTGAGTTTCCAACTTCTGAAGATGTAGCGGGAAGTTGCAATTACTGCATGGGGGCGAGTAGACAGTTTACAGAGACTTAATGCCTCACTGGTCTGACATAGCCCTTCTGTTATAAATATCAGATGTAGATACAGTCGTCAGAGCTCAAGAGACTTTGGGCACATCAGGAGGAAGTGGGTAACCAACTCGTATGTGGCCCCTCCAAAGCAGACATTCCTCAGTGTTATTAAGTATCCATAATTTGGTAAGTGGCACGATTGGCTGTATTCCCAGCCTAAACCGTAGGAACATTGCCCTTTCAGGTGATGGACCAACCTGATCTAACTACCTTTGAAAACCTGCTACTGTTTTGTGCAAAAGATACTGTGGGCCAACTGTAATCGGTTTGCTGATTCTACCAAGCGGCTGCTGGATGTCACATGCATGTTTTGTTTGATTCTAGACTGGGTCTGATCATTTGCAGCAAGGGACATTTCCCACAGGGTGTGTTCACCCATGGACAATAAAGTGTCTTTTATGTGTCTCACTCAGTTGAGCTGCTTGCCCCCTCCAGTGGCAACTATTCAACCAGCCCTTCCCTTTGCAACTCAAGCCTCTATGTGTGCCACAACCTCAATTAATATAATAGTGGTTTCAATGAGATAAGTGTCACATGCTGGCATAAAATCTAGTTCCATATGCACACACACAAACTGAGGGCACACGCAGAGGGAGCATCAACAGGTTTTTTTAAATATTTGGATTCTGTGACATCCAGTGACCATGTGTTTCCACAGCCCCAAGGTTCCGACCCATATGTTGATGCAAGGATGGTTTGTTTTTTATGCAAAACTAGAGCCAGGGAGAGTGCACCACTCTCAAGTTTGTAGAAATAGGATTTCACTGCACTGCTATGTTTGCTCAAATTTAAATTAAATTTATCAATCTGTGCTATCCAATCCCTGTTTTCCTGGAATCGAATGCCTAGGTAGTAAAAAACACCTCACTTGTTCCAGTACCAAGCCCTCTATTTCCAATAATAGAAGGCGAAATGTAGAGTGTTTTGGTCTGAAAACCATCACCTTTGTCTTCTCTGTGTTTACCACCATCTCGAGTTACTTACATATTGCTCTGAAGACACTTAGGGAGATTCTCAAACCTTAAGGTGAAGTCGCCAGGATCACGGCATCATAGAGGGTTGGGTACTTTTCCTTTCCCAGCTTGGGGCAGTCCAAACAGCCCTCTTTTTAATGCAGCAATAGTCTCTTGGATATATACACAAAATAATAGTGGGGCAATCCCACAACCTTGTCTGACTCCCTTTTCTACAGCAAAGGGCGGTGTAAGTCCCTCCTGTCCCCCTCCCAGCCGTACCTCACTTCTGCAGTGTTCCCAGAATAGAAAACTGTTCAACTAGAAGAATCAAGTCAGCCAGGGCCTTTCTTTCATACATAATCTGCCACAGAAGTTTCCTAGAGACACTGTCAAATGCAGTTCTTAAGTCTACAAAGACAGCGTATAGGTTGGCCTTTTTTAACAGAATAAAGCATTGGTCCACAGTCCCCTTGTTCTTCTGGAACCCTGCCTGTAAATCAGTAATTATTAAATTGTCTACCCACTCTTGCAACAGGTTTAAAATGACTTTTCCAAATATTTTCCCTGCAATGTCAAGTAAGGAAATCAGGCGATAATTTGCTGGTGAGTCCCGCCCTCCCTTTTCATATATTGGGACTAACAGAGTCCGTTGACAGGAACACAGTACTTTTCCCAACCTAATTATGGCATTGAAGATTGTACACAGAACGGACGCTCAGATATTTATTTCATCTTTGTATAAATCTGATGGAACTAATTCTGGGCCAGCTGCCTTGCCATTTTTTACGAAATTATGGCTTGTATGACGGCCCTGACCCGAATACTAATTTCTGCAGGGCCCAATAAGGGATATTCTGTATGGAGTTTAACCATATTATGATCTTCAACCTAGTCTTTATACAGGCTGCTAAGGTGAGACCACCAATTCCCTCCTGTAATGCTACACATTAGGTATTGGTCAACTCCCTGCTCCTAATCTGACGCTAACTTAGAAAAAAGTACATTATCTTTCTCCATGATAGCTGAATGTAACTTGCGCCATTGGTTGGCAGCAAATTCCTTCTTTTTCTTGTATACCAATTTTTTATATTCCTATATTCCTATCTCAAGGATTTAAGTTGGTGCTTGTTCACCTTACCACCACCTTTAACATTTCCAACAATCCTCTTTTTTAATTGGCGGCATTCAGCATTGTACCAGCCGCCTTTAGTTATTGCTCTCTTTTTTTATGAGGTGGCCTGGTCTGGTGAAAAAAGGTCCCAATTTATCTTTTGAGCCTCGAGTTCGGTCAAGATTTCAATATTGGATCGTGATTCACTACAAATGATCCCTATGCTGCCCTGAATCTCCCCGTACAAGTCTGTCCCCATTATCTTCACCCATCTAGCATCCTTCTGGGTATGTCCTGGGAGAGTGATTTCCTGTGCCCTAGACTCAGGACCTCCCCCCCATCTTGAGCTATTTAAAAGTGTGAGAGGACTATGATCAGTACCTGGCATACTGCTAATTTCAAAATCTAGCATTCTGCCCCACTCTTTCCCTGAGATCAATTTTTAATCAATTGTTGACTGGCCGTTGCAGCCCTTAAATGTGTGTTTGGCAGGTTGATCTTTGGTGGATCGGCCATGACAGGCCCCAAGATTCAAATCAAATAATAGCCTGGCTGTTTACAATGCACTACAATGGACTCTAGTAGGGGGGGTTGCTTTAGCAAATGTGATATCCCATGCCAACTCCTGATCTTCCCAAATCCCCTCTAACTGTTTTATGGGTTCCATCTGTTAATTTAAGTCACCTGCAACGGCGTTGCAGCCCTTATGGTGATAGCTCTCTCCCCCTTGGCTATGCAGGTGTTCCATTATGTCCATGCCTCCAGTTCCAGCAGCCGGCAATACCTCAGCGTCATTAATCTGAATGATCAGATGTTGTAGACTAGTCATGCCCGTGTCAATGGCTGTCACTACCCAGTTCAGTGCTATGTCTATCCAAATCGGAGGTCAACCATACAGCCTTCCTTTAGGCCCTTTATTGGGCTGCTAAACTGTAGGTTTGACAGCCCTGTAGATCTACTGGTGCTAGTGCCCAAGCTTCATGTATTAGGACTACATGGAAGTTCCTTATAAAGGCTATACATTCTGGGTCCTCAAGACACTTAGCAAGACCCACTATAGTCCAAGATACAAACCGGTATGCCTCGGATACCCCTGTTTTGGCTCATCAGACGTTAGTTTATTTGATCTAGATCTACAACAGCAGCCTGCCCTTGAATTTCAGCCCCTCCCGCTGCTGGGCCCCTCTCTCTACTCCCTCTCATCGAGGTCCCTTGGTTTTGCTCCATAGGCCCAACCCCTACTCCTCAAATCTTCGATAAAAATGGTCCTGCAGATATAAGCATAATGTTGACAATTTTTGGCAGATAAGATCTAGCATCTAAGCCAGGAAGCACATTGACCAAACTCTATGATTTCAAAAACACCTGTATATAGTCAAAGCTAGTTTGCGGGATGGGTGCCTTTATGCACTTGACTATGCCTTTTCTAATCATGGGCAGACAAATATGTGGTTTTGTTGATTAGAGCGTGCTGAGCTTCCTTGGCGGTTTAACCCTCTGTCCACCATGCCTATTATTGGGCTGCTCGCAGATTTCAAGATTCGAATTCGGGGCGATTTGTTTTCCCATGTCTGTCTCCCCTCTCGCAGCCCCTCTTCGGCTGCATGAACAGTTGTTTCCAGCAGTAAAGCACCCCCCATGGGCATAAGTCTCAATGACCAGGGCAGTATTGGCTTCCACCATTAATCCCACCAACATCTTTGATGGGCAGTAAATATTTCTGCCACCCCTCTTGATCTGGCGTCAAATCTTCTTGGTATGGAGCCAAGGGGTCCTCTCTAGTAGGGTAACCTATTGCCCTACCAATGTTGATAATCTGTGGTGTGGACGGGAGACAGCTGGCTTCATTGAAGACCGCACAGTTAGACAAGCATCCTACAAACACTGAGGGGTCTAGGATATCTAGGGCTTCGCCGGCAAGAGTGGTTGTAGTCAGCTTTATGTGGCGAAAGTGGGTCCGGTGATTACAGCAGGTGAGTGCTGGAACGCTGGGTCTGCTGCAGGCTCCAAACAGCCTGAGCCCTTTGCCGGCCTGATCATGATAAAGGTTCATCTGGAAGAGTGGTAGTAGCACAATTGGAAAGGATGGAGGGTTAAGAAATACTATGATTAAATAAAATGAGGGTCATAAGGAAAACCTACGCCTCACATCGTTTGAGAGGGGTTGGAGGCAGTACAGATAAGCGTTGCTAGAAGGTTGTCAATGTTTGTGGGAGAGTTCCAAGGTTGGATCGAGTTCAAGAGGCAGGGGTTTGGGCGACTTATGTTTCTTGGGAATGGCAAGTGTCGAGTGATGAGTGATGTTGGTAGAATAGGGTAGTTATTAGTTATAACTCACAGTTTTTGCAACATGGTGAAATAGGTTCCATGTAATAAAGGCCCCGCAAAAATGTCTCCTGACAAAGCTTTCGCAGTTTTTTGCAGAGACATTATTACATTGAACATGCAGGGGACACCCCTGCAACCCCTGATTTTTAAAATATTGTATTCAAGGGGTGCAGGGGACCTCCCTGCAACCCATCCCCATACATAATGTCACCATATATAATGTCGCCAATGGCTTTTCCCAGCGATATTATGTATGGGGACATTACCTGATACCATGAAATACATGCTAGAAACACGTGTGTTAAGGTACGAATCTAATACCATGCAAAGAGAAATCCGATTGTTGTTGTATATTGCTCAAAAAGGCAAATACGTCAATTGCCTTTGAGTGTTGAAGTTTCAGTACTTAAAGCTAATTCACCCACATTTAGTCTTACTCCAAGAAACCCACTTAGGAGACAATGAACATGCATTTCTTGGTAGGAACTTTTACAGCAAGGTCCTTCCAAACTGAACTAACGTGACATATTCCTAATTGTACCGGGCAAAGCAGGGAGGAATGTTCTTACTCTGGTCAATGCCTATGCACATCCTTAGCCAAAAAAGAATTAACAGCTGTGTAAAGTGAGACAATAAGGTTTAAAGTTACTTACCTGTAACTATTTCTCTCCAGCGTGGGTCTGGCATGGATTCACATGCTTATGAATAATGAATATTCCCTGTGGTCAGGCTGGGAATCCTCGGCAAAAGAAAAAACAGTTTAACTTTCACTTTAAAACTGTATTCTCCTCTAAACCAATCACTGTCCTCTGGTTCATACTGACCCCATCCAATGACAGTCCTCTCCCTAAGCCCCGCCTCTGGCAGCCCTCTTCAGATTTGAGAAGGACAAAAAGTGGCAGTATGACCAAGAAGAGATGAAGAGGGGCAGCAGGGAAGGTTTGCATGTGAATCCATGCCAGAACAATACTGGAGAACAATAGTTACAGGTAAATAACTTGTTCCATCTCCATCATGGGGTCTTGTATGGATTCACATGCTCATGAATAACAAATACATAATAGTACAACATTACACAACCACGGGAGATGGCAAGGCTCCACAGAAGCAAAGAACTCTCACCTCCAGAACAGACTCACCTCAAGGGAACATGTTGCGTAGCACTGCTTGGCTGACTCTAGACTCCTCCCTGGAATCCCTGTTGACGGAGTAGAACTTCGTAAAGATGTGCATGGACCTCCACGTAGCAGCCCTGCAGATGTCTAGCGGGGGCACACCAGACAGGAACGCCGTCATTGCAGCGATCGTTCTGGTGGAGTGGATGGCCGGGCAGCGGTCAGTTCGCCAACCGATCACAGTGTGTGATGCAACCGGAGAGCCACCTTGAGATGGATACCTTGGACAAGACCTTCCCATGGTTTTCAGGACCAAAGTTCACAAACAGTTGTGATGTCTTCCGAAAACTCTTTGTGCGCGTCACGTAGAACTTCAGGACACAAGCAAAGCCCAGCGAGTGCAAGGCCCTTTCCGCCGGCGACAAAGGTTTCGGGAAGAAAACAGGTAACACCAAAGGCTTGTTTAAGTGGAATTCCAACACAACCTTCGGCCTGAAAGAGGGGTGTGTGCGCAGTACTACCCTCGATCCGTGGAAAGGATATTATGGTTGCTTACAGGATAGGGCCTTGCTCTCACTTACACGTCTGTCAGAGGTGATGGCCACAAGGCAAGCAGTCTTCCACGAGAGAAACTTAAGCGGGGCCTGATGCATAGGCTCGAAGGGGACCCCCATGAGTGGCCATATTGGACACTGAGTTTGTTGTGAGGGAAATGGAAAAGGGGCTGGAGTGCAGGAAGGGGAAAAATGCAGGGAACCCCGCATAGTGGAGTCTTTTACGAAACGCAGAGAGAAAGACCCCCTCCCCTGGAGACATCAGACAATGAGGCAGAACTATGGCCAGGAGACAGCCAGCCAAGTAAGCGGGGCCTCCAGGAGCCCGAGATACGTAACCGCAGCATCAAAAGAGCACCTACTACGGCAACACAGAGACTTAAACAGGACTACCTGCGGATAAAGAAAGACCCCATGCCTTATATCTGCACTGAACCTCTTCCCTCAAACATCCTTGAATGAGCCCGCCCTGAAGGAGGACTTCCAGTCCGAAATGCATCGGCTAGGGCTTCTGCACAAAAGCTATTGAAGAATAAAAAGATTATGATACAGAAAACCCAAGACTCGGCTGAACTCTTTAAAATCTGCAAGGAACTGTCCAATCCTGCCGCAGTCTCTACCTCTCCTGTCGCTTCCCAGGCCCTTTGCATGGCACTGGCTTCTCAGTTCATCTCTAAAATTCAGGACATCCTGTCCTCTCTCTCCTCCTACCACCCCCCCCTCTCCCTGCTCTCCCTCTGGCCCTTCTGCAGCCACCTCTCCTCCCTCCTTCTCTGCCTTTCCCCTGTTCTACGCAGACAAAGTTTCTAGACAAGTCCGATCTATGAAAGTCTCATCGAAACCGGTTCACCCAGTTCCTCCAAAACTATCAAGGACCACATTGACTCCCTGGCTCCTGCCCTGGCCGACTTCTGCAATCACTCCTTCGCCACTGGAGTCTTCCCATCCCCCCTCTGCCCACCCTTCCTGCCTGGCTAACTATCGCCCAATCTCCATCACTCCCTTCCTGGGCAAATTCCTGGAGAAACTGGCCATCTCCTAGCTTAATCTCCAAACTGAATCTGTTGGTTGTCTTCATGACCATCAGTCTGGCTTCAGAGCTGCCAGAAGCACGGAAACTGCACTCCTGAACATCAGTGAAGACCTCCTCTCCAACCTTGATTCTAACACCCCTTGCATCCTAATCCTGCTTGATCTCTCTTCTGTCTTTGACACTGTCAACCATGACATTCTGCTCAACTGTCTCTGTGATAACCTGGGTATCACTGGTCAGGCTCTGGCGTGGCTGACTTCTTTCCTCTCTGACCGACCCTTCTGTTAGGCAGAAACCTGTGCAGTTCCCTTAGGGACCACTGCAAAAGATTTAAGACTACAGGTGTTGGCAGTAAACCCACTTGGTAGCAGTCTGTACCACCCAGATTTACCTGGTAGCTGTGGCTGAGGAGTCAGACTTCCCTCAAGAAGAGTTAGACAGTATGTAAAGTATACTCAATAGGCACTCAGATACAAAAATACAAGCAAACACTGACCAGAGCTTTGGTATCAATGTATATAATTATTTATTTAAAAACACACTGTTTGAAACACTCTAGCACTCTTATTGTAAAATATTCTAAACACAGTTACTATTGTAATATATACACCCCTTTTTCCTTATCAGATAAGTCACTGTAAAACACCACTTATTTTCATACAGAGGTGAGCGCTTAACTAGATGGCACTCCAATAAGTTTGTGAGAAAGGGAGGGAAAAAGACAGAATATGGAAAGGTACACCACTCTAAGATTCAGGAACACTGTTAGCAAGACAGCAGGGCAAAAAGTCACTGGTGAGCCAAAGTCCAAAGGCTGGGCCCACTCTTAGAGAGAGCAGAGCACAAATGCGCCCAAGATCACACAGTTACACTAGGCTTAGAAAGTCTTGCAGAGGGTTCAAAAAGAGTTTAGAGAGGCTTAGGAAAGTTTTAGCCAGGGTGTCCCAGGCTAACCCAGGTTCGAAAGCCGGGGGCTAAATCTACCCCGTACAGTCGGTAGCAAGGGAAGCCAAGCGGGACACGGTACCTTAAGTGGGAAGGATCCTCCAGCGGTGGCAGTTGTTCTGGTAGTGGGTGCAAGTTGCGTCGTCGTCCAGGGGAAGAGAAGATCTCGACTTGGAGGAAAGATGAAGGTCGTTGCACTACCAGGGCAGAAACCAGCCGCAGAGTTTTCCAGTTAAAGGTGGTACCTTTATTCGCGGTTGTGGTAAAACGTGGTATCCCGGTTGCCGGCGTGCTTGGCACAGGCAAGGCGGCCACGAGGTACGTCGGGAAGGCGAAAAGACGGTGAAACTGGTTATCCCCACCAGTCAAAGGAAGCAGACTCTCCGGCGGGAGATCTCCTCTTGTCGTTGGGAAAAGTGGTGAGACGGTCCAGCAGGGCTCCACCGGTGGTGGTGTCGTGGCAGGTCGGCTCAGCTTCTCCCTCGTCGGATTCTTAGGTCCTGTGGCGACTTCTGAAGTTCCAGTCCCCAAAGCCCTGCTTTTATGCAGAAAACCTCCATTCACTCAGCCTAGCTGTCACTCAAACATGCTAAGTGGTGAGCCGGCCGACTCACCACTTGGGCCAATCAGGATGGAGTGCGACTTGAGTTGCCTAGGCAACTCAGTCCAGGGTGCCTCAATTCCCCTCCACCCCTCCTAAGTACCCCAGACAGAGTGGCACCACTTTGGAGGGCTTCTGTGGAGAAGCCCGCCAAAAAGTGGAACAAAGGGCTCGACTTGGGTTGGAGTCACCGAAGAGAACACAAACGCCATTTTAGAATCAAGTTTTGGAAAAAAATACCAACCAGAGAATTAATATTAATTAAATAAACCGGTGGTATGTTCGAGGCTACCGTAAATAATTGAATAAAGATAGTAGCCTAAAACAATGAGAAATCCCATAGGAAAATATTTGCGGTTGAATATAAAAAGTAGTATCCACTGCCACCAGCCAAAACTCGATCAGGGGGGACAGAGACGTGCCCCCTCGACTAACAGACCCTGGGGCAATCGAATTGCCCCAGCCAGTACGTCCACAATATGATGGTTTGTACTGGTTCTGTTCAGAATTTAAGACTAGTAAAGTCAATGGTGACTTTACATGCCCTGCGAGACAGTAGTCAGTCCCAGGCTATGGGGTCTATACTGGGGGGTCACTATGACACCCCTGTGTCACTGCACTGAGGGTGCTGTGTAACACACATCACAAAAACACATGAAGCCCTATGGTGTAAAAGACCCCATAGCCCATTAAACACTTCTAGATTCAAAGAAACACACTCAAATCATGTCCAAGAGTGAGGGTAAAAGAGTCTCACTCTTGGCAGGAGAAAAAAATAAACCCCAAAAATCCAGCAAAGCTGCTGGGGGACTCACTAGGTTAGGACATTCAGCCTAAACAGAGAATTCTCCCTAACACCTTCCAAGGTCCAACTTGGGTCCTTCTTCTCCTCTATCTTTTTCTCTACCCGTGGTGGCCCCCGATGGTCTAACCTCTCTCCCTGGCTGTTCAACCAATACCTGGCACCCATTGCCCACCGCATCACAGCTTTCTGCCCCAACTTTCAGTGCTATGCGGATGACACCCAGCTAATTTTCAGGCTACCCTCGACCTCCTCCTCTCCCTGCCTCATCTCTGGCTGTCTGTCTGCTATCCAGGAGTGGTGTGCCGCCAATGACCTCTGCCTTAATGCCAGTAAGTCTGAGATTCTCCTCATCGGCACACCCGCTCCCTCCTTCCCTGTATCTCTATGGCCGGCCTCTATTGGCCCTCCTCCTGCTCCCACCTACAAGGCTAAAAACCTCAGGGTCATCTTCGACTCTACACTCTCCTTCTCTCCTCACATCTCTGACGTCTCTAAGAAGTCACACTACCAGCTGCACCTCCTCAGAGGTATTCTGCCTTTCCTCTCCTTCCCCCAGAAGCTCACTGTCTCCAGAGCTCTGGTTCTCTCTAGGCTGGACTATTGCAACAACCTCTTTCTAAATCTGCCTGCTTCTACTCTCCGCCCTCTGCAACTTATCAGGAACAGGACTGCGCGACTTGTCCTTGGCCTCAAGCCCAGAGATCGTATCTCTCCAGGAGTGAAATCTCTGCACTGGCTCCCAGTGGCTACGAGGATTAAGTTCAAAACCCTCTGCATTGTCCACAAGGCCTTCTGGTGCCTGGGGCCTCAATACCTTCAACTCTCTCTTCCTAAATATCTTCCTTCTGAAGCTCTTCGCTCAACCGCCTCCAACTCCCTCAGGGTCAGTCGCTTCCCCAACGAGTTGGTGGTAGATCTCGTTCCTTGGCTGGCGGCTCCCTCTGGAACAGCCTCCCTGCTGCCCTTAAACTTGAGGAGAACCATCTCCGGTTCCGAAAGCACCTCAAAACCTTTCTCTTTGCTTCTGCCTTTTCTCCTCCTCTCCTCTGCTGACCTCCTGGCTGTAACCGGAACTGCACTGGCTACCTGGACACCCTCTGATCTCGGGCCCAGGTCCCTCCCCCGCCAGCGCCACAAACCTGCACTGCCCACCTGGCAACCCCTGCACTTGGGGACTGTTTCTGTATCCCTACAGGCCCCCTGCCAGCCCTTGACACCTGATCTATGCACTTAGCCTTGCACTTGCCACTTGCTGGCCGTTACTTACTTAATGTTATCATCTTTTCCCATGTACTGCACAATCCCAGCCCCCTCCCCATGCACTTGCGCAATCTGAATAACACCTGGCCTAGAAGGATCGCTGTCCGTCCTCCCTTTGTCTCCCTCCCTTGCTTGTCGCGCCTTGAAACACTAGTGTATAGGCGCGTTATAAGGAACAAGTTACTTACCTGTAACTGTTGTTCTCCAGCATGGGTCTGGCATGGATTCACATGCTCATGAACATTCCCCGTCGTCAGGCTGGGAATCCTCGGTAAAGAAAAAACCAGTATCAGTTTCGTTTCTGATCTGTCTTTCGTAGCAACAACCAATCACTGGTCTCTGCGTCATACTGACCACAGCCAATGACTGCCCTCTACCTAAGCACCGCCTCTGGCAGCCATCTTCAGATTTGGAAGCACGTGAAGTGGCAGTATGACCAAGTGAAGAGCCGCAGAGGGGTAGGCGGGAGGGTTCGCATGTGAATCCATGCCAGACCCATGCTGGAGAACAACAGTTACAGGTAAGTAACTTGTTCCTTCTCCAGCATGGGGTCTGGCATGGATTCACATGCTCATGAATAAAGAATACATAGCAGTACACACATGCACAACCACGGGAGGTGGCAAAGGCTCAACATTAAGCATTACATCAAACTCAACATTAAGCATCTTACCTCCTCACCAGGCTCACCTCAGGCGAACAGGTTGCGCAGCACTGCTTGGCCGATCCTGGACTCCTCCCTGGAATCCCGATCGACGCAGTAGAATTTCGTGAAGGTGTGCGTCGACCTCCACGTAGCAGCCCTACATATGTCCAGCAGGGGCACACCAGAAAGGAACGCCGTGGTAGCTGCGATCGCTCTGGTGGAATGGGCTCTCGGACGGCCAGGCAGCGGTCGGTTTGCCAACCGATGACAGTACATGATACAGCCAGAGAGCCATCTGGAAATGGAAGCTTTCGAGAGAGCCTTCCCCTGATTGACAGGTCCAAAGTTCACAAAGAGTTGTGACGTCTTCCGAAAACACTTTGTGCGGTCCACGTAGAACTTCAGCGCTCTAGCCACATCCAGCGAGTGCAAAGTCCTCTCAGCCGGCGACGAAGGCGACGGGAAGAACACAGGCAACACCAAGGGTTCGTTGAGATGGAAGTCCGACGGTACCTTGGGCATGAAGGAGGGGTGCGTTCTGAGCACTACCCTCGTGTCGTGAAAAGTCAAGTACGGGGCCTTGCAGGAAAGGGCCTGGATCTCTCCCACCCGTCGTGCGGAGGTGATGGCCACAAGAAACGCTGTTTTCCACGACAGAAACTTCAACGGGGCCGAGTGCAGAGGCTCGAACGGAGGTCCCATGAGCTTGGTCAGCACCACGTTGAGCTCCCACGCCGGGGCCGGAGCCTTCACCGGCGGGAACGATCTGAACAGTCCCTTCATGAACTCTTTCACCAGACGATGAGACCACAAGGACGTCCGCCCCGTGGTTCTGGTGTATCGGGAGATTGCAGCAAGATGAATCTTGATGGACGCGTGTGCCAGACCAGCTTTGGCCAGCGTCAGCAGGTACAGCAGTACCTGGGGAGCCGTAATCCGTAGAGGGTTAATCTTCTGTGCGTGGCACCAGACAGAGAACCTCTTCCATTTGTGTCCGTAGCATTTAAGAGTCGAGGACGCCCTGGCCTTTGCAAGAACCTCTCTGCAGTCGGCCGGTATGTCGTATCCCCCAAACTCTAGCGCTGCAGGAGCCAGGCCTGCAAGTTCAGCGATTTCGGCTCGTGGTGGAGGATGGCACCTCCTTCCCTGGAGAGTAGATCCGCGTCCACCGGCAGCTTGATTGGCGGGGACGCTGACAAGTCCAGAAGGTCCGGGAACCATATCTGCCTCGGCCACGCAGGTGCGACGAGGATCATCCTGCACCGTGATCTCTTGAGCTGGTTGACGAACCGGATTAGCAATGGCAAAGGAGGGAACGCGTAGAGGAACAGGCCCTCCCAGGGGAACGAGAAAGCATCGCCCATGCTCCTCGCCTGGGGAAACCTGCTGGCGAACCTCCGGCACTTGGAGTTTGTCGCCGTCGCGAACAGGTCGATCTGGGGTGTGCCCCACCGTCGGAAGAGGCGATCCACTAGATCCTGCCGTAGTTCCCACTCGTGGCACGAGCGCAGCTCCCTGCTGAGTGAGTCGGCGATGGTGTTTTTTATCCCTGCCAGATGAAACGGCACCAGAAACATCCTTTGGGCGACGGCCCAATCCCACAGGTCCTGCGCCTCCTTGGACAGTGCTGGGGACCTGGTTCCGCCCTGTTTCCTGATGTAAAACATGGTGGTGGTGTTGTCGGTGAAGATCCTCACCACCTTGCCCTTGAGGGACAGAAGGAAGGACCTGAGGGCCCAGAACACTGCACGGAGCTCCAGGACGTTGATATGGAGGGACTTCTCCGTCGGGAGCCAAAGGCCTCTCGCGTGCAGATTTTCGGTGTGCGCTCCCCACCCCTCCAGGGAGGCATCCGTGGTCACTGTCTCCTGGTGGTCTGGGGTCTGGAAGTCCATGCCCGCCGTCAGATGCGCGCGGGTGCCCCACCACCGGACCGCTCGGCGGAAACTCTCGTCGAGTGTGATCCTCTCCTCGAAGCCGCCCGTCGTTTGGATCCAGCGCGCGTCCAGGAACTCCTGCAACGGGCGCATCCGGAGCCTGCACATGGGAATGAGGTAGATGCAAGAAGACATCATTCCGAGGAGGGACTTGATGGACCTCACCTTGGCCGCGTCGGAAATCAACATCCGCTGTACCTTGCCCAGGATGGACCTGGTCCTTTCCTCCGACGGGGAGGCCAGAAGGGACACTGTGTCGAGCTTCGCTCCCAGAAACAGTGCGTTTTGCGCGGGAACCAGGTGGGACTTGGCGTGGTTCACAGAGAATCCCAGGTCCATGAGAAGTTGGACGGTCCTTGCCGTGTGCTCCACGGCGAGCTCCCTCGTCTTGGCTCGGATGAGCCAGTCGTCCAGGTAGGGGTAGACGTGGATCCCCTCGCGGCGCAGCTGCGCAGCCACCGGTGCAAGGCACTTGGTGAATACCCTGGGCGCCGACCGTAGTCCGAAGGGGAGGGCTTTGAACTGGTAGTGACGCCCTTGGACCACAAACCTGAGGAATTTTCGGTGCCCCTTTAGGATGGGAATATGGAAGTAGGCATCCTCCAAATCCAACGACTACAGGAAGTCTCCCTCCTCCAGCTGACCCAGGACGTGCTGGAGGGTGACCATCCGGAACTTCTGCGCCTTGATGAACTTGTTCAGACGTCGCAGGTCTAGGATGGGGCGCCATCCTCCCGTCGTCTTCTTCACGAGGAAGTATCTCGAGTAAACTCCGGAGCCCCAAAGCCTCTTTGGGACGAGTTCGATGGCGCCCTTCCTGAGCATCGCCCTTACCTCCAGGAGAAGCTGAGGGACGTGAAGCTCTTTCCTGGCCACGGGGGGGGACGCGCGGGCACCTTCTTTGAAACTCGAGCGCGTGGCCCCGGGCTAAGGCGTTCAGCACCCAACGGTCGGTGGAGATGGACTCCCACACGCTGACGAAGCTCGCCAGCCGGCCTCCCACTGGGGTGCTTCGGTGGGGGCCCGACCCCACGGCCGGTTCAATCCTGTTTCGACGAGGCTTTGCCGCCTTGACCTCCTTGGCGACGACGGCGGGGTCCGCCAGACTTGCCTCGTCCTCTGTAGGCCTCCTGAGACGACAAGCGGGCCGCTTGACGGTAGGTGGAGAAACCGCCGCCGGAACCTTTGGAGGCGCCCTTGCCTCCGCTGCTCCGAAAGGGCGTCCGTCGTTGCTGCAGAACCCCAAGGGCCCGGGCCGTCTCAGTGTCCGCTTTAATGGCCTGAAGAGAATCGTCCACTGTTTTCCCAAACAGGTTGTTCCCATCGAACGGCATGTCCAGGACTCTGGTCTGTACGTCTTGACGGAAGTCCGTAGCCTTGAGCCATCCACGCCGCCTAAGGCACACGCCGTTGCCCAACTGGCGAAACCCAGTGTCGGCGATGTCCGTCGCAATAGTGATGGCGTGGTCCGACGCCACCTCACCTTCCTGTAGGATCTCCAGGGCATCCGCCCTCTTGTCGTCCGGTAGGAAGTCCAGCAGGGGAGCCAGTTTGTACCAGAGCTCCCTGTCGTAGCGGGCCACGATAGCCAAGGCGTTGGCCGCTTTAATCGTCGTCGCTGCAGACGAGATGACCCTGCGTCCCATAGCGTCCAATTTCTTTCCCTCGCCATCCGGTGGGGAAGTCGATGTGGAGGCCGCACCCCCCCCCCGCTTTCTTCCTGGCCGCCGCGGAGACGACGGAGTCCGGGGTAGGCTGCGCCCGGAGGCACAGGGGGGCCGCGTCCGGGACCCGGTACTTCTTCTCGTACCGGTCTCTTCTAGCTGGCGTTGTGGAAGGGTTCTTGAGGAGGGCGAGGCCCTCATCCCAAATGTCGTCCAGTAGAGGCACCGCGAGGACCGTCTTCCTCTTGGCCTCGCGCCGTTGATAAAGGAATCCTTCCTTTTTCTTCTCCTCAGGGCAGAGTTGGAAAAGCTCGGATGCCCTGGCGATCATGGAGTGGAACGATCCAATCTCGTCGGGCGGAGAAGCCCTGGTGGGAGGTGACGACGGTAGATCCTCGTATACCTCGTCGTCTGTGCCCGTCGCTGCCGTGTCAGTCCCCGTATCATCCCCTCGGGTGGACGGGGAGGAGGGCTGGACGGGGCGCGACGGCTGAAAAGGAGGTGGAGGGTGAATCCTTCTTTTCTTGGGCAGGGGAACACCAGAAGGTCCCGGTTCAGGATCCCCCGACGGGAGAGGTTCCTCCGTCGGCAAAGGTAGTCTCGTCCTTATCTCTGAGCATAAGGACTATATAGCCAACAAAATGGCCGCCGAGTTGTCTTGCGGCGCTGGCAGAGGGGAATCCGACGGGCGATCAGGGGCCCCGTCGGCACCCTCGACGATGTCGTCGTCACCTGCATCGGGATCCATCCCGACGGGCCGGTCTTCTTCCACGCCAAGGCCCTGGCTTAAGACCTCGATCAGCGCTTCCTCCGAGATTGAAGCCGAATCTACGACGACGCCCTGCCCCCCTTTTTCTTCCCCGCCGGGGATTTCACGGGGGTCCTATCGATGGGTACAAAAGAGGACTCCCTCTGAGGTGGCAGGGAGACTCTGAGCCCCGAGGTCGCCACCACTGGTGTCGCCTCCACAGGCTGAGCCAGGGCCGCCGTGACCGCTTCGATAGAGGGCTTGGCCGGATGGATTAAGGCCTTCACCACCTTAGGTGCGCTCACCGCCTTATCCTTGAGGGGGGGGACACTGCCTCGCTCCCCCTCCGATGGGGCCTTCGAGCTCGACCGGGGCCTCTCCAGGAGCTTCGCCGGGTGCTCGCCCTTCCTCTTACCCGACCCAGAGCGTTGGCTCGTGGCTGAAGGTGCCGGGGAGGGTGCGCCCTGCCTGGCGCCCGTAGAGCCCGACCGTTCGGCGCTCCCGGTGCCAGCGGACTCGCGGTGCTTGGCCTTGTGTTGGACCCTCGTCGCCGGGGCGTCCTCAAAGGTC
Source organism: Ambystoma mexicanum (assembly GCF_040938575.1). Lineage (NCBI taxonomy): Eukaryota > Metazoa > Chordata > Amphibia > Caudata > Ambystomatidae > Ambystoma > Ambystoma mexicanum. The sequence goes on along the minus strand of NC_090934.1, from coordinate 837,785,771 downwards.
TTAGAAGACCGCTCGGATTTCTTCCTCTTCTTCTCGCCTGACGGGCTCTTCCCTTCCAGCCAGTTGGCGAGACGTTGATGGTGGTCCTTCATGGTCCGCTCCGCAAAACGCACAGTCCTTCTCCACGTGCGTCTTGTCCTCATGTAAGCAGTAGAGACAAAAGGAGTGTTCGTCCTCCTTAAAGACGTTCTGCAGCTGGCATCCAGGGCAGACCCTGAACAGCTTTCCGGGCGTCGAGCTTCCCTTCTCCTGGGCCATGTCCGGGCCTGAGAAGCTTCTGGAGTCCTCCAAAAGCGTAGCTCGACGAATTCTTCACCCTTGAGGGGCGCAGACGAATCCGACACGGGTCCCCGTTGATCGGATGGAGAGTCGGTGGAGCTTGAGGCTCTTTTGACCGAAAAAACCGTGAAAAAATAGCACTAACGCTCGAGAGCAATAGCACGAGGATCCCAACACATGAACGTGCAGTAAAAATCTGAAGATGGCTGCCAGAGGCGGTGCTTAGGTAGAGGGCAGTCATTGGCTGTGGTCAGTATGACGCAGAGACCAGTGATTGGTTGTTGCTACGAAAGACAGATCAGAAACAAAACTGATACTGGTTTTTTCTTTACCGAGGATTCCCAGCCTGACGACGGGGAATGTTCATGAGCATGTGAATCCATGCCAGACCCCATGCTGGAGAAATGCCATATCATATCATCATATCATATCATAAGGACTGGTGTATTTATTTACACTTTAAATTCTACAATATGAACATCTAAACCTTTTTTGAAGTAGTATTCACTACATAATCGGCACCTCCAGGCTCAACTAATGTTTTAATGAGCATTTTCTTTTCTGCCCCCATGAGCCTTGTCAGAACCACGTTCAGTTCCCACGCCAGGGCAGGAGCCTTCACCGGTGGGAAAGATCGGAAAAGTCATTTGAGAAACTCCTTGACGAGTCTGTGGGACCAAAGCGAGGATCTTCCTGGAGATCTGGTGTAGCGGTAGATAGCCGCTAGATGCACCTTGGTGGAAGATCGATCTAGGGTCTGCCCCACTTGACAAACAGGAGGTCCACCTGATCCTGACGAAGCTCCCACTCATGGCAGGAGTGCAGTTCTCTGCTGAGGGAGTCTGCAATGGTGTTTTTGACTTCTGCCAAGTTAAGAGGGATGAGGAACATCCCATGTCCGACAGCCCGGTGCCACAAGTCCTGTGCTTCCTTGGAGCACAGGGGATCGAGTGCCCCCTGCTTCATGATGTAGAACATGGTGGTGGTGTTGTCCGTGAAGATCCTCACCACTTTGCCTTTCAGAGACGGTAGGAACGACTTGAGGGCCTAGAACACTGCCCGTAGCTCCAGGATGTTGATATTCAGATCTTTCTAACCCTCCAGGGAGGCGTCTGTGGTGACCGTCGCCTGGTATGGGGGCATGAGGGTTGGGGGGGTTGAAATCCTGTGCCTTGTGCGATGTTGGAGCGGACGCCCCATCACTTGTCATGATCTCTGCTTCCAAAAGGTCAGGGTTTTCCCAACTCCCTTGGAAGCAGATCCATAACCCAGGTTCCGAGTGCCAACCAGTCCCAATTGGGACCTTTTGGACCCAGTCCTGGCGCCAGTGGCACCAGGCTCATAAATATGCCCAGTCCCAGCGCTGGAAGCGCCGGGCTCATAATGCTTGGGTGGACTTACCTTCAGCAGACCATGCTGCTTACTTGCCTGCCAGTTGAGCCTCTGATCCTCTTCTGTTTGGAACTACTTTTCCTGTTGGGTGGGGCTGGAGCCACTCCCTAGATTCAGAACACTGGAACTCTTCTGGAAGGCAGGAACTCTTTTCTTACCAGGAACTCTTTTCTTACTTAGGCGTGGCTGTGGAAGGAGACACCTAAGCACTACAGGAGGCTATTTAAACCACACCCGGTGGATGAATCTTGCTTTGCGTTATTCTGCAACCTCTGCAGCAGAACGCTCATCGTGTCTTCTGCATCCGGTCCTGGGCCTAAGGAAAAAGGCTTACCATCCTGAATCCAGTCTTCAGCAACACCTATAAAGACAAGAAAGAACAGGTTAGCATTCCGGCATCTGAAAGGCAAAGGCTTACCATCCTGAATCCAGTCTTCAGCAACACCTATAAAGACAAGAAAGAACAGGTTAGCATTCCGGCATCTGAAAGGCAAAGGCTTACCTACTCTTCGTGCGCTCCGGAGGTCTTCACACTGCATTCCGGCATCTGAAAGACAAAAGTTTACCAACTCTTCGCACGCTCCGGAGGCCTTCAGCGCTGCATCCCGCATCTGAAAGACAAAACAAGGTGCGTTTAAAGACATTGGGGAACTTTAATACTCACGTGCCATTACTCCTTTCCACATCTAATCCAGTGGGTATTCCGGCACCCTGCAGCCGCTCCGAACTCATACCTGCAAAATAAAAAGACAGTTAGAGCGCATAGTGAAGCAGGCAACAAGCGCTTACTTAAGTGCTTCCAGGCGCTTCTATTCATCACACGGGCTCCATCTTCAACTCACTTCAGCCCGCCATCGCCGGAACCCTGAAAAACAAGAGACATCATTACTAAAGACTTTAAAGACATTTGAATGACTCGAAACTTACCGTTCGTGCAGTAAACGACGGACAGCAGTCCTCTGAAGTCAAGAGGCCTGCGCTACCTATCCAGTGAAGAAACTGGTTACAGCACCCAGCCCCGAGGCAGATGGAGAGCTCGGCATTCACTTACCTAAGGTGAGAGCGTTAACCTTTGGGGGTCTACAGCAGAGGAGAAGAGGAAAGAGATAGGGACACCCCAATAACCCCAGTTCATTAACCCCATATTTTCTATCTGCAGACATCTTACTCTACACGTCAGGCATACAGTGCACAGAGGTCCAGCCCAAAGAGCCAACCGGGTGCTACACATCACCTTTGAAGATACGGTAGTCGCCCAGTCAAGACCGGCGCCTCTGCGAGAATCAGGTGAGCGTTACAGAACGCAAAGCCTACCGCAAAACTCTCGCCCAGGCGCTATGGAAACCTCGGATACTGACCCCCTAGCCCGGTTACTTGGGGAACTAAGGGCAGAAGTGCATGCAGCTCGTCAGGAAACGAATGCTCTAAGAAGGGAACTAATTATTTCCAAGGAGAGAACAGACAATCTTGCTAGACAAGTGCTACAGTCACAAGCCGGACAGACCCCGTTACCCGCATCAGGGGCAAATCTTCCTTCAACATCCTCTATGAATCCAGTGCAGATCAACCTACCTGGGAATGTACCTCTGGCTCCGCCCGAACGATTTTCTGGTGACCCAAAGAGGTTTGCAGTATTTATCAATCAGTGCCGGTTGCACTTCTTATGCCGTCCAGCAGCCTTTCCAACTGATCAAGCAAAAGTAGCTTTTGTACTTTCGTACCTTAGTGGCAATGCGGCAGACTGGTCGATCCCTCTAGTTAATCAAGATGATCCGGTTCTCCATGATTTTCAAGCCTTTCAGCTTAGTATGGAAAAACTGTTCGCAAGACATTCACAGGGGCAGGCCTTGGACAATGAGCTTCTTTCGTTGCGACAGGGTAATCAAGACCTTTTGGCTTATATTGCATCTTTCAATAGACTAATAGTGGAAACTCAATGGCCTGAGGACAAAAGGATTACGCTGTTTTATAGAGGTCTACGTGGAGAGCTCAAAGACGTTTTAGCCCAAGTAGTGAATCCCCCACAAGACTGTTCGGATTATATAGACTTGGTCGTTCAAATAGATCACAGGCTGCAGAACAGGAAGGGCGATCGTTCCAAGTTTGATGCTCGAGTATTTTCCAAACCGCCAACTCCTTCCAAAGGAGTAGACTCCGGGGAACCCATGCAAATAGGGGGTCTGAAAGGTCCTCTAACACAAAGGGAGCGGGAAAGGAGGAAACAGTTGCAATTATGCCTATATTGCGGAAACTCAGGGCACTTTCTTCGAGACTGTCCGGTGAAACCTGCCAAGAAGGCAGTAGGAGCTGCAGTTACCAAAGTTACAAACTCTGAGCAGGGAAACGACCTCGCCCGACAAGAATAGAGGTCCTCTTGCCGAGCGTGAAAACCAGTTCCGTGACCTCGCATTTCGTGATACCTATGGTCCTCATTAGCCCTGATAATCCAGATCGATTACATGCAATTGAAGCTTACGTCGACAGCGGTGCCATCGGCAATTATGTGGATCATGAAATGGTTTTGAGGATGAATCTAACTCTTTGTCCCAAGGCTGTAAAGGACGTCATTACTACGGTGGATGGTACGGAGATAGCCTCCGGGCCAGTAACGCATACCACTCAAGAGGTGACGCTAGTAAGTCAGGATGGACACCATGAGAAGATCGTGTTCGATGTGATCAAGGCCCCTCAGTTTCAGATTATTCTAGGAATACCTTGGTTAGAGAAACACAATCCTCTGATCGATTGGCGAGCAAGAACGGTCCAGTTTCCAGAATGTGTCTCTACTTGTCACCCTCCACCTGGTGTTGCACTGGCCGCAATTTCTTCAGAGACTCCCCAGTTACCTCCCGAATACCTAGAATACCAAGATGTTTTCCGGAAGGATCAGGCTAACTCTCTACCTCCTCATAGGTCTTATGACTGCCAGATAGACCTGATACCTGGATCTACTCCTCCTTGTAGTAGAATTTATGCCCTCACCGAGCCTGAGAACCTTCACCTTCGACAATACCTGGATCAATACCTGGCAAATGGGTTTATTCGTCCTTCCAAGTCCCCTGCTTCTTCAGCTTTGTTCTTCGTTCCAAAAAAGGAAGGAGACCTTAGAACTTGTATCGATTATCGCTCCCTGAACCAGATCACCGTTAAGAATAGATATCCGTTACCTTTGATCCCTGAACTCCTGGACCAAGTCAGAAAAGCATGCATATATACAAAGCTGGATCTTAGAGGAGCTTACCACTTGGTACGAGTAAAAGAGGGCGATGAATGGAAGACGGCCTTCCGCACCAAGTATGGGCTATTTGAATATCAGGTCATGCCCTTCGGACTTTGCAATGCCCCGGCCGCCTTTCAATATTTTATGAACGATGTCCTCAGAGAGCTCATAGATGTATGTGTTGTTGTTTACATTGACGACATCCTCGTTTATTCTTCATCGGAATCTGAACATCGGAAACACGTGAAAATGGTCCTCGAAAGATTGCGTCAACACAAACTTTTCGCTAAGTTGGAAAAATGTGTTTTCAACGTGACTGAAGTTGAATTCTTGGGATTCATATTATCCCCTGGCGGAGTGCGTATGGATTCAAAGAAGGTCGATGCAGTTCTCAAATGGCCATCACCATCCTCCGTAAAAGGTGTGCAAAGCATGTTAGGCTTCGCTAACTTTTACCGCAGGTTTATCCCCGAATTCTCTCGAATAGTCCAGCCCATCACTGCCTTGTTAAAGAAAAACAAACGTTTTGAATGGTCTACCGAGGCGGAACAAGCTTTCCAGGATTTGAAGACTAAATTTATCTCTGCACCAATCTTAAAACACCCTCGCCCCGAACTCCCCTACATCGTGGAAACTGATGCTTCAAGCCTTGCCATGGGGGCAGTTCTATCACAAAAGGACCCGGTAACCAATCAGTTGCATCCCGTGGCATTTTGGTCCCGCAAATTCTCGCCTCCTGAAATCAATTACACGATTACTGACAAGGAACTTCTGGCTATCAAGTCTGCCTTTAAGGCTTGGCGGCATTATCTGCTGGGGGCCCGACACACCGTTACTGTGATTACGGATCACCGAAACCTGCAATATTTGAAGACCGCAAAAGCCCAATCCTCTAGACAACTCCGTTGGGCATTATTCTTTGCCGAGTTTGACTTCATAATTACCTATCGACCTGGTACAAAGAACGGTAAAGCCGATGCCCTTTCTCGGATGGGAGTGGAAGAACACTTGGTCAACCCTAAACCTGTACCAATCATTCCCGAACAAAGAATTCTGGGTGTAATCGCCACAGAATCCATAGAGGAAGTTAAGGATAAAGCCAGGCAACTTGTAACTCCAGCAGACATACAGAATTGGCATCTGCAGGGAAAGGACTTTGCAGTAAAGGACAACTTATTGTATTTCCAAGAACGATTATACCTACCCAGCACAGATTTACAGAAAAAAGTAATCTCTTGTTATCACGACTCTTTAATGGAAGGTCATCCCGGTATAGCCAAGACCTCAGAAAAGATCAAGCGCTACTTCTGGTGGCCGTCTTGGAAAAAAGATATCAGAGACTTTATAATGTCCTGTGGAGTATGCGCCCAAAACAAGAGTCAAAAGGAAAGACCAGCAGGCCTCTTACGCCCTATTGACATCCCACCTCGCCCTTGGCATACGCTTTCTATGGACTTCATCACCGATCTACCTCCATGCTCCGGATACAATACGATTCTAGTAATCGTGGACTTATTCTCCAAGATGGCGCATTTCATTCCGCTCAAAGGCTTGCCAACAGCAGCAACTCTGGCCCGAGAATTTCTCGAAAACATCGTCCGACTGCACGGTTTTCCTTCGGTTCTAATTTCGGATCGAGGTAGTCAATTTATTTCTCATTTTTGGCGAAGTTGCTGTCGGTCGGCTCAAATTGATGTGAGACTATCGACCAGTCACCACCCTCAGACCGACGGACAAACCGAGAGGACCAATCAAAACCGAGAGGACCAATCAAACTCTGGAACAGTATTTACGGTGCATGCTGCAACAAACTGAAAAAACTTGGAAAGATATCCTTTGGATAGCCGAGTATGCCTACAATAACTCTGTCCATTCGGGAACTGGGAAAACCCCGTTCTTTCTTTTGTACGGCAGTCACCCTCGCACCTCGGAGTTGGATCCCCTCCAAGATCTTGAAACACCAGCAGTAGACTACCTGCATTCTACAATCACCCAAGCCTTTAAGGAAGCTGTTTCTCACCTTCAAAGGGCTAAAGAACAATACAAGAAAGGAGCAGATCAACATCGGAAGGAAGCCCCTCACTATCAATTAGGGGATCAAGTCTGGTTATCCACCAAATATCTATCTCTAAAAGGGCCACGCACAATCAACCCAAGATACCTTGGTCCCTATTCCATCACTACCATAGTAAACCCAGTAGCGGTCAAGTTGGACTTGCCCCCGCACATGAAGATACATCCGGTCTTCCACGTCTCTCTATTAAAACCTGTGCAACCTCAAACCCGACTAACCAAATCTCCAAAACCTATCCTAGTGGATGGAGAACTCGAGTTTGAAGTCAAAAGCATTCTGGACTCCAAGATCTCCAAATCTAAACTATTCTACCTAATTGACTGGAAAGGCTACGGCCCCCAAGAGAGATCCTGGGAACCTGCTGAATATGTCCACGCTCCTCGCCTAATCAAAAGATTTCACCGAACATTTCCTGACAAGCCAAAACCCCCGGAGAAGCCCGGTTTGGGAGGGGCCTTGAGGGGGGGTACTGTCATGATCTCTGCTTCCAAAAGGTCAGGGTTTTCCCAACTCCCTTGGAAGCAGATCCATAACCCAGGTTCCGAGTGCCAACCAGTCCCAATTGGGACCTTTTGGACCCAGTCCTGGCGCCAGTGGCACCAGGCTCATAAATATGCCCAGTCCCAGCGCTGGAAGCGCCGGGCTCATAATGCTTGGGTGGACTTACCTTCAGCAGACCATGCTGCTTACTTGCCTGCCAGTTGAGCCTCTGATCCTCTTCTGTTTGGAACTACTTTTCCTGTTGGGTGGGGCTGGAGCCACTCCCTAGATTCAGAACACTGGAACTCTTCTGGAAGGCAGGAACTCTTTTCTTACCAGGAACTCTTTTCTTACTTAGGCGTGGCTGTGGAAGGAGACACCTAAGCACTACAGGAGGCTATTTAAACCACACCCGGTGGATGAATCTTGCTTTGCGTTATTCTGCAACCTCTGCAGCAGAACGCTCATCGTGTCTTCTGCATCCGGTCCTGGGCCTAAGGAAAAAGGCTTACCATCCTGAATCCAGTCTTCAGCAACACCTATAAAGACAAGAAAGAACAGGTTAGCATTCCGGCATCTGAAAGGCAAAGGCTTACCATCCTGAATCCAGTCTTCAGCAACACCTATAAAGACAAGAAAGAACAGGTTAGCATTCCGGCATCTGAAAGGCAAAGGCTTACCTACTCTTCGTGCGCTCCGGAGGTCTTCACACTGCATTCCGGCATCTGAAAGACAAAAGTTTACCAACTCTTCGCACGCTCCGGAGGCCTTCAGCGCTGCATCCCGCATCTGAAAGACAAAACAAGGTGCGTTTAAAGACATTGGGGAACTTTAATACTCACGTGCCATTACTCCTTTCCACATCTAATCCAGTGGGTATTCCGGCACCCTGCAGCCGCTCCGAACTCGTACCTGCAAAATAAAAAGACAGTTAGAGTGCATAGTGAAGCAGGCAACAAGCGCTTACTTACGTGCTTCCAGGCGCTTCTATTAATCACACGGGCTCCATCTTCAACTCACTTCAGCCCGCCATCGCCGGAACCCTGCAAAACAAGAGACATCATTACTAAAGACTTTAAAGACATTTGAATGACTCGAAACTTACCGTTCGTGCAGTAAACGACGGACAGCAGTCCTCTGAAGTCAAGAGGCCTGCGCTACCTATCCAGTGAAGAAACTGGTTACAGCACCCTGCCCCGAGGCAGATGGAGAGCTCGGCATTCACTTACCTAAGGTGAGAGCGTTAACCTTTGGGGGTCTACAGCAGAGGAGAAGAGGAAAGAGATAGGGACACCCCAATAACCCCAGTTCATTAACCCCATATTTTCTATCTGCAGACATCTTACTCTACACGTCAGGCATACAGTGCACAGAGGTCCAGCCCAAAGAGCCAACCGGGTGCTACACATCACCTTTGAAGATACGGTAGTCGCCCAGTCAAGACCGGCGCCTCTGCGAGAATCAGGTGAGCGTTACATCACTCTATTGCCCGTCGGAACTCAGTTCAGAGGGCTCATGCACAGTAATGACTTGATGGCCCGCACTATGGCCGTGTTCATCAATGACAGCCGTTGCATCTTTCCTTGAATGGCTGCTAGCCACTCCTCCAAGGGCGATACCAGGCAAGGCACTGTATTGAGTCTGGCGTCTAGGAACAACACATGCTGCGATGGTGTTAAGCAGGACTTTGCATAGTTGGCAGAGAATCCCAGATCCGTCAATAGTCTGACGGTCCCCTCTGTGTGTTTGTCGGGCAAGCTCCCACGAGCGTATCAGCCAGTCCTCCAAATGCGGGTATATGTGTATGTCCTGTAGACGTAGATGTGCCGCCCCTGGTGCCAGGCATTTCGTGAACACTCTTGGTGCTGACATCAAGCCGAATGGTAGGGCCTTGAACTGGTAGTGCTGGCCCTACACCACGAAATGTAGACATTTCCGATGTTTCTTGTGAATGGGGATATGGAAATAGGTGCCCTCCAGGTTCAACGACGTCAAGAAGTCTCCTTTTTCCAGTTGGCAGAGCATGGTTTATAGAAAAAGGTTTGAATACAAAAGGATCTAAAAAATAGAAAATTCTAAAAAATCTTTTAGAACCTTGTGGCACCCCGCAGGTTGTAGGGATAGGGTCGGCCGCTGCGAGTAAAAAAAGGTCGCATGGTCCTGTTATTCAGAAATGATTTAATCCAGGTAATGGTACCTTGTGAGAAATGCATTGCTGAGGCTAAATGTTTGCAGAGAACTTGGTGGTCCACCAGGTCGAAGGTGGCCGAAAGGTCGAGAAGTAGCAACAGGGCTGTTTTTCCCTTGTCCTTTAATTCAACAATCTGTGTTTTTAAGTCTATTAGCACTGTCTCGGTACCGTGACGGGGTCTAAAGCCTGATTCTCAGACACCGAGGAGGTAACTTGACTCTAAGTACTCTTGAATTTGAATGTAGGCCACTTTGTCAAGGATCTTGAGTAAAAAAGGTACATTGGTGATCGGCCTGCAGTTGGTTGGGATTAAGGGATCCAGAGTCTTTTTTTTTCAGGAGGGGTAGTACCCAAGACTCCTTTAGATTGCAGGGGAAAGTGCCAGAGGTAAATGAGGAGTTGATTAATTTGGTTATGAAGGGCGCGAGGTCTCTAGCAGCATCTTTGATGATCTGTGCCAGACAGCTGTCTCCTTGGCAGTTAGACGGTTTAAGTGATAGAATTACTTTTTCAACCTTATAAGTCGAGACTTGAGAGAATTATGAACTGGTTGGGGGGTTTGTTGGTAGCTGTGGTGGTAATGTTATGTTTATCTATGCTGGGTAGTGTAGCTTTTTTATTGGCAATTTTACTTTGGGATCAGGAGATTTTATTCTGTAAGGTGTTCTGTATGCTTGTACACCAAGGTTTGTCCTTGAGGCAATCATCTATCTGTGGGATGGGAGCTTCCAATTCTCTTAGAATGGTAAACAGTTCCCTGGAGCTTGAGCTGGCTTTATTAATCCTCTCATTATAGGATTCTTGTTTGGCACGTATAATTTCCTTTTTGTAGAGGGATGCTAGATTGAACAAGTTTGTTTTATTTTCATCAGTGGGGCTGACTTTTCATAGGGATTCAAGTTTTTTTTTCTTCCTTTCTCAGAGTTTTTAAGTGGGGCGTAAGCCATGAGTACAGATGGGCTTTTGGTTTACTTTTCCGTGTCTTAAGTGGAGCAATTACATCAAGGGCTTTCGTCATGGCATCATTATAGGCGTGTGTTCGGTTATCTGGGCTAATTGAGTTAGGAAATAGGTTAAGAGTCGGTAAGATAAGCGGAAATGATCTTATCTGCAATGATATTCTTTTTATTCCTTGTGGGGAGGGATGGTGCAATGGGAATAACCTTAGGTTCAGAAGTAATGGCTGGCACAGTAAATGATATCAGACAATGATCTGTCCAGGCTAAAAGTGATATCAATGTGATGGAGGTTACGCAGTTGTAGTCTGCTACCCAATCAAGGGTTCTCCCTTTGTCGTGAGTGGCTTGGGTCACTCTTTGGGTAAGCCCCTGTTCTGCTAGTACATTAGCAATGGCCAGGGCTTGGTGATCATCGGATCATTGAATCCTAGATTGAAATCTCCAAGCAGGAGTATTTGGGATGTCAGTTTGGTATTCTCAGAGAGGATGGCAGAGAGGTCTTCTTCAAATGATCCAATTGGTCATGGTGGTCTATATATAAGATGGATAGTTAAGGTGTCAGGAGTTTAGCTGGGAGTAATTCACATGAGCTGGTGGCGGAAGAGAGGAAGATTCTGAAGGCCAGGTCAGATTTGGCGATAAGAGCAATGCCAATGGAATTGGTTCTGTCAGCTCTTATGATTTCATAGTTGTCCGGTATAGCTAGGAGGAGGGCAGGGCCAGCGACAGCATGAAGCCAGGATTCCGTTATGGCAAGGAAGTCAGTCCTCGCCAGTGATCAGATCTGCTATTTCTGTAGGGTGCGCCACTAGGGATCTGGCGTTGATTAAGGCGCCTTTAATGTCTGGGCGCTTGGTAGCTACCTGGTGTGGGGGTGGTGTTTTGTGGTAGCATTAATGGTGGCGGGCGAAGTAGTGTGGCATAATTTGGGTGAGGAGACCTGAATGGAAGGTGGGTTGGTTTGTTTGTTGTTGATAAGAGTTTTAATTGTGGTGTTGTTGCCATTGAGGGTATGGTTGCTTCGGATGATGGACTTAGATGGTGGTTCGTGGAGCTTGGATAATCTGGCCCGGAGTATGGAATTTCGGACTGGGGGTGCGCATGGTAGATTGGATAGATTGGTGGGATGATAGGTCATGAGGATACGGGGAGGCCTGTAGTTGGAGCCCATGCTGATGGTATTTCCTGACTGTGTGGTAATGGGCAGCAGAGGTAGGGCGTCGAGGTGTTGATGGTGGGCGGGAGGGCAGCCGCCTATGAGCTGAGGGTGCGGATTGGTAGGAATCGTTACTAAGGGGATATGGCTATCTTTACCTGTCCTAGCTGTCTTTAGGTAGTCGCGATTATTTGGGGTAGGTGTGTGCACCTCTGGTCTCAACTTTAGTAAGGCATATGCTAGTTTTAATAGTGTGAACCTAAAGGCATACATAGTGCTGACAGTGTACAGTGGAGTTGTGATCGACGCACTGATGACCACCGTAGCTAGGAGAGGTGGAGAAAAGTAGCTACGTACTATTGTTGTCACTGGGTTCAGGTAATGCAATTGGATGCAGCTATATTTTTAGATGAATAGTGCAGGTCTGTAAGGCAATATTCTCAGTGTAGCATTACATAACACAGTTGGCTGAATAGTGCAGGTCTGTGTGGCAATATTCTCAGTGTATTCTTGTGGTCCTGTACACCAGGATTTCTGCATCTCGCAATCTGCTGCTCCGCATCTTCGAAACCCGTTGGCTCTGTGATCTACCTTGAATCCTCCTCCGCAAGGCGTGATGAGGTCAGGGTGCTTCCTCTCTGTATCGGGCTCTCCTCTGCTCCTTCTGCCCTGACATGTTACAGTTAAATGCACATCTCGAGTTAAAGGAATATTTGATTTGCCTTATTTTCTTCAGACAGATTTCTTTCTGCATTGCCATCAGCCAAACATGAAGTCTCCATAGTTTTCTCCGTGGAAGACAGTCCCATATATGCAACTGTGGTAGTTCCTTCAGGAAGTTCCTCACAGGAACGGGAGTCCTTGTCCCCAAAGGCGGGCAGGGGGAGGAGTCTCTCCCAGTGAGATTCCACTTGCCTCGACCCCTAGGGAGGGTCTTGGGGAGCGGGCTCACATCCCTAGCCTCACAGGGGAGTCTCCCCCTGCGGAAGAGGGGGCGAATACCTGTGATTCGTCACAGTCCCCTAAAAGATATACATTAAACTGCCACATTCCCACAGAAAATGTACCTGCTAATTCCAGATTGGCAAGTAAGGGGGGGGGGTGCTCTGAGAGTCCCCATAGGAAATATTCCAATTGTTGAGGTATTCACGTATGGAGGAACATGTTATCAATCTCTGACAATGCACAGTGTTCCAGTTAATAATCGGTCTCCTCTGCGAGGTCCTGAACTTTGCTTTTTGGACATTAGGGCAGCCGTCCAAGGAGGCCACGTTGCTGACAGAGGAACAGACCTGCTGTTTGTGAAATGGACCCAATGAGAACGGTCAACTCTTTGAAGGAAAAGTCCCATTAGGGGAAGAAACCTCCCTGCAAGTTGAAGTGCAGATTGGGTCTCCTGATCATCCAGGTCTTGCGAATCGCAGACCAGAATCAGAGCGGCAAGAGGGAGAACCCAGGTCAGCGCTGCAGGCAGATCAGAGTGCATCAGGACCAAGACTGGGGGTAATCTGCAGAAGGGAAGAATCGCCTCTGGTGGACAGTCTGAAGGCAAAGCAGAGAAAGGATCGAGGAAAAATGGAAGACGGGACTGTTGAGACGAAGACACTGTGTAGCAGAAACAGCGAAACATGCAAAAAGCTGTAAGGTCCGGGTGATACTCAACCGATATAAGCTCACGCTTGGTAGTATGCTCTGGAAGAGGAAGACTCACAGATCAAAGAGGCGAGTGACCTTATCGCTGACCAATGCTACCACCATATTGGAAAGATACATCACGTACAGAATGCACCACAGCCCTTGGCGAAATGCACTCCTGGGAGAGGTCAGGGGCACCAGGAGTGAAGACGCCCCAAGTAGGTTCTAACAGTCTCCTCGAATGAAAGGATTAGAGCCCTGCCTCCAGATTTTGGATCAGTCATACAGCTGCCCATCCTAAGAATTGGGTTTATCCCTTGCAGACCCACCCGTCCTATTCCTAGTGCTGTTGAATGTCATTTAAAGCCATCCACTGTTATAGTTAAACCTTTGTTTGCCGTCATTCTCCAGCATGGGGTCTGGCATGGATCAATATGCTCATGAATATTCCCTGTTGTCAGGCTGGGAATCCTCTGTAAAAAAAAAAAAAGGTTTCACTTTCACTTAAAAACTGTATTTCTCCTCTAAACCATTCACTGTCACCTGAGTCATACTGCACCATCCAATGACAGTCCTCTCCCTAAGCCCCGCCTCTGGCAGGGATTTTTCGATTTTTACTGTACGCTTCAGTGTTGGGAGTCCTCGAGTTGCTTTCCGAGCTATTTGTATGTTTTTTCATGTTTTGTTGACAGAAAAAGTTCAATTTTTGTTTTGAAGAGCCTGTGTGCACTTTTCTTCATTTGCCGACAGCGGGGACCCGCTGTCAGTGAAGTTCAACGCCTTTCAAGGGTGAAGATTCATCGAAGATTCTAGAGGACCATCTTGGGCCTACTTGCGCCCTCCGACCACGACGAAGCAGAAGGAGGAAGGAACGTCCCTCTTCAGGCCCTGCAACAAATGTGGGTTACGGAATGGGTTTGTGGAGGACAAGCACCTAAAATGCCTCTACTGCCTGCACCTGGACCATAACGAAGTAGAGTGTGAGATATGCCTTGGTTTCTCTAAGAAAACAACAAAGGACAGGCATAGCAGGCTGGCGGCATGGCTTAACACAAACAAGGCCTCTGACCCGTTTCCCGAGCAGGGTCATGCCTTGTCCAGGATCGGCCGGTCCGAGGAGCGGCCTTCTAAGTTCTTTCAGGGCGCCTCATCCGTGGGGGCCCAACATAAGGCCAAGATCTGCAAGTTAGAGTCAGCCGGGTTCGCTGCTGAAGCGGGTACCAAAGCGGATAGGGTGTTATCAGCATCACCTTCCACCTCCATTGGATGCCTACCATCAAGCTATTCTTCAAAGAGGAAGTCATCTACCCCGGCTAAACTACGGGAGAAATCTGAGAAGCTGCGGACAGAGGAGAAGAAGGCCACACAGCCCAAGCAGGCTCAACCAGCACATGCAAAGGCATGGTCGGCGACTCCAGTGATGGCTACTACGACCATGGCAGCTTCAGGCGCTGATCCTAAGAGGGTAGCTCCCACGGTGCAGAAAGTTTCCCTGCCCCCAAAGCGCAACACCACCGTAGAGATTTGGCAAAGTCTACAGGCACTGCAGAAGGGTTGAAACCGGCACCAGATCCTGGTTCAAAGCCCTCATGGAGGAGAAGGGGGAGGGGGCGAGGAGGCCCGAAACAACCCTCCCAGGTCATCGGCCAAACTATGGTGGTCTCGTCCACGGGCGATGAGGATCAGGAGACCTTGCATATGATCTACAAGGACAAGGGTGACGAGGGCACAGGGCCTAGTTTCCCTGTTCTGCCTTCTCAGCCGAGGGACATTTGCTTGGATATTCTTTCGACTCTACACACCTTGGTGTCAGAGATAAAGATGAGAATGCCTCTGGTGCCAGTACCTGTGGTCCCCCAGCTCCCTGATCAGCCTCTGACGAAAAAGAGGAAGCATCATCTGACGCCCCCATATCAACCTCCTCCACCATGTCGGGGCCCCAACTCCCCTAGCAGACCCAGACATGGGAACGGATACGGCCACAACGACGGATGACGACGAAGACTTGGTTGCAGCGGACGGTGAATCGTCACATTGGGTGCCCCACATAGGTGAAGTGGGTTTGCTCCACTACATGATCATCAGGGCCTCTGAGCTATTCCAGCTGGTGCCCGAGGAAACCAAGAAGGAGGGCTTCTTGTATCAAAGGCGTGAGGCCAAGAGGAAGACTTTCATGGCAGTGCCCTTTCTGGACGATATTTGGGAAGAAGGGCTGGCCCTCATGAACAACCCTTGCACAGCTCCGGCCAAGCGGGATAGGCTGGAGAAGAAGTATAGGGTGTTGGATTTCTCACCCAAGTCTCTGGTGTCGGCCACGAGGAAACCATCAGCTAACCCGTCCTGGTCATTTTCGGTCCCTCCGGACAGTGAGGGGAAAAGGATGGACGCCTTGGGGAAGAATGTGATTTACACTGTTGGTCCACAATCAAGGCAGCCAATGCGATGGCGATCCTGGCCAGGTACGACAGGGAATTGTAGTGCAAGTTAGGACTGATCCTAGAGTTCCTCCCCAATGATAAGAAGATGGAAGCCCTCGCTCTCTTTCAGGAAGGGGAGGTGGCGTCAGATCACACTGTCTCAGTGGACATCGCCGACACAGGGTTACGGCAAATGGGGAACAGTGTCTGCCTTCGTCGACAGGGTTCAATGAAGGCCACTCATTTCCATCAGGAGGTCCAAGCGAAGGTGCTGGATGTGCCTTCGACTGGGAAAATGTTTGGGAAGGCCGTCGATCAGTCCCTTCAGGCCATCAAGATGGATACAGAGACGGCCCGGTCCCTCTGCACTCTCCAGCAGCACTGCTCGTCTTTGTCTTGCTCCTAGAGCGGAAAATAGAGCAGGTCTTCAATAGGGTTCTCCACGTCGTACAGACAGCCTTCCCGGTCTTCAACGCCAAAAGTCTACAGAGGCCGCTCGCAGGCCTACCGTAACTGAGGACAGTGTTGCAGTCGCCCGCAAGGCAGGACGCCGGCACCCAAGCAAGCCCGAACCAGCCAGGGCGTTGTGCACCCCAGTGGGAGGCCGGCTAACGCGGTTCATCAGCGAGTGGAGAAAGATCACCACTGAAAGATGGGTGCCCAAGGACACACTTTAGAATTCCAACGCAGTTGTTCGCGGATCCCCCCGGTTCCCCTGTCAGGAGCAGCACATCCCTCAGCTTCTGGAAGAGGTGTGAGCCGTGCTACGAAAAGGGGTGACAGAGCTAGGGCTGGAGACCTACGATGCCTGAACAAATACTTAAAGTCCCACATATTCAGGATGGTCAGTTATGAATACAAAGTTTCAAAATGCAATATGTTCGAAACAAAAAGATTGAAAAAAAATGTTCCAATGCCTTTTTTGATGTCTTTTTTTTTGTTGGTTTCGTGCAGGAAAAAATTGTGGAATTTGTGGTATTTCCACCCAAAAACTGGTCTTTGGCGGTACCCCCCCCAAAAAAAAAACAAAAAAAACGGGCATTCGAATTTTCGATTTTTTTGAATTGGTAGTGCAGTGATGCCAATCTGTCTTGTAACACACCCAGATACCCCAGGATGTAGTGCACTTTATAAATCAATAAAACAAACAAACAAACCATGCATGCAGAGTGGTGGGCAGGACGTCCGAAGAACAGTACAGAGACTACCACAACGGGAAGTCTCGACGCCTTTCGAGCACCAGCGTATGCATACGGTAGATGTCGGACGCCTAGCTGAAACGGGAGACCGAGGAACAGTGAAGAGAGCGAGAAGCAGTACCCGAGCTACAGCTGAGACCGGCAACCCTTCCCCACATCACCAGAGGTACCGGGGGAATAGGTAACAGCGAGAAGTCATTATTTACATAAAGCAACTCGTCCCAGTCTTAAGGACAAAACCATTACCAGAAAGCTGAATGGTTGGAACTGTGAAAATCAAAAGGAAACATAATACATAACCCGGTAAAGAAAGACCGGAAGTATATGGAAAGAGAAACTCTTCCCAGTATCGAGATTAAAATATTGTGGAAGAGGAGATCCCAGATGGCCGTCCGTGTGTAGGGACGTGTGATCCCTTGCTCCGATCCTGGCCGGTAGATAAGCAGTCCCACCTACACGATTGGAGGTGGGCTGGGCACTATTGGAGAAGGCAGCTGTTAGCGCACAAAGCTGGTGACTATGTGGCAGAGGCTCCCCCCTCCTTGTTTACTTCGTGCAGCTCGGAACGCTGTGGCGGCAGAGACAGCTGGGGTGGTGCCCTGTGTTAGAAAAGCCTGACGATCTGTTCGGATAGGTAGCAGCACCTGAGGAATATTGATGCGGGCTACATTCATCGTTATTGAAGGAGAAACCCCAGTTAAGAACCTGTGGGTGAAGGAAAACAGACGTGGGTCCGCGCGAAGAGGAGGCAGTGAACTGGTGAAAGTGGTCAGCTGTTGGGTACAGCAGTCAGCGGAGATCGCAGGTAAAGTGGTGACATGGATTACTGCCACTTGGATTGACCCGACTAGAGCAGTGGCAACAGAAGGTGGCCATGTTGTATGTACGTTGACCGACGTACGTGCGAATTTCGGACTGGCAACGGCTGAGAAGGGAGAACATGAGCGAGAGCCAACGGGACGACCTCATGGTGGATGGCTGCAACAGAATAGCAGCTCGATGCAGGAGTGAAAGCGGGGGTCGTGAGAGTGAAGGGGACCCGGAGTACAGCTGCTACTGGGCCACATGAGGTGGCAAGACTGATGGAGGTAAAAGACGCTGCGGGAAACAAATGTAGGTGTACGCAGTTCCTCTTGACAGCGGGGCAATCAAGAACTTTAACATGGTTGGGCAGCCGGGTGGAAACATCAGTTAGCACGTTGCCTCCTCCTCTTGGACTGATAGGGGGTTTGGCGGCAGCGTTGGTGGGCCGCCCCTTGGACAAATAGGCAGTGACTGCCCGACTGGCTGATGATTGTGAAGGCAGTTCCAGAGCACGGCCACTACATGAGGAAACAACGAAGTGCGGAGAGAGCAGGTATCACTGGCAGTAATTCTCGAAGGTACCAGACAGTATTGGCCTGCACAGACAAATAGGTAACGTTTTGAGGATCACGGAGCAGTAGAATGTGCATGCAGTGAAGGGAATTGACGGTTAAGAGAATACTGTTTGGGGGAAGGCTGCATAAGCCTACGTTGGGCATTTGGCCACATCAAGCATGGGTTTGAGCTTAATGGAAGGACTAGTGGCTCATGATTGCAGAAATATTTGCATTGGGTAAGGACAGCAGTATTTTAAGGGCCTCATTGGATGGCAATGTATGATATGGTGGCTGTATAAGTGAATGCTACATTGGGATTGACTATGCCTGAGGCAAGCGCAATACTCAGGTGAGAAAGCAGAGGGTGAGGTGTTTGTCGCAAACTACGCAGGGGATCCTGGAGCTATGCACTTGAATATTGTCGAGAGGTGTAAGAAGGGTCAATATATTCATCGTAATTGACGAACAGAAACTGGACGAAAAGCTGAAGCATTGCATTATATACAGGGTGTGAATTGTTAACGGTACAACTTGGAAGTCTGACATTGGAACGGAAAGAAGGGGGAAGACAAGCATTGGCAATGGGTGGGGGCGGTGGAATCGCAAAATAGCTAACAGTGGTAATTAATGATTGTGGAAGGCTGCCCAGGTGAAATAGGTGAGACATAGTAAATGAAGTATAATTGTATTATTGTTGGTGAATATAAAATGTCAACTGGGCTCTAATGTCAAAATCTAAAGACAAGGGTACCCATTCTAAATGGAGGCGCCCACAGGCGTAGCAAGAAGGATTACTTGAGCGGTGTTGGAAACAGGGAGGTGAAACACAGCTGGGCTAAAACAAACAACGCAGTGTGGAGGAAGTGAAAGGAGACGAAGTGGAGCCTGGTGCGATGGCGTTTAGCAAAGCAGACTTAAAAGAATGTTTGAAGGAGATGGAAGGGAGACCAACTGATCATTTTCAATAGCAATTTACATCACTGCGGGAAGAACTGAGAACCTCAATGGCGGAAGTGAAAGAGTGGACAGCACAGAAAAAAACATGGCAGAAACTTCAGAAGAGGTCCGACAGAATAGTGAACTGCTGGAGCACTTGGCTAGAGTTTCTCACAACTTAGAATTGCAAGCGGAGGACTTAGAGAATTGGTCGTGAAGGTCTAACATTCGCATTAAAGGTCTAAGCAAAACCTGCACAGACACGGAATTGCAGTAGACGGTTCAACAATGTTTTGGTAGTCTGCTAACGGACATGCAACCGGAAGGCATAGGGATTGATCGAATCCATAGGGTGGGCCCGAGAAGGAGAGAGCCTGTGGCTAGACCCAGGGATGTGGTGGTTGCTATATCAGCCTATGTGGTGAAACAAAATGTTCTATGGGCAGAGTATCCAGATTCAATTGTTTCGGGACTAGGCGCTCATAATGCTCCAGAAGAAGAGGGATATGGGCCAAGTAACAAGGGCTTTTAAAGAGAAGCACATTTTGTATAAATGGACCTTTCCTTCCATTTGGGCTGTTATTTATTCTGGATGGGGTACAACATTGTATAACTGCAAACTCTGAAGGCATAGCGCTTCTTAATATAGAGGAGGAGGGGTGGCATGAAAAGAGTCGTGCAGGATTTACTGCTCAGCATGGAATGCAGAGATGGGATTGGGCATTGGTTACTGCGAAGAAAGGGGGATGTGGAACCTATTTGAAAGGCCCCCGAGGTAGAGGTCCGTGGGGGGGCAGGAAGGGAGTTGTGCAGGTGCCTCCTAGTAGAAGACAATCTCAACTATTGAAAGGGGGATTTCATTTGCCATTGTTGAGTTAATAGACAATTGATATACAGAAGGTCAGTGTGGAGGGCTCGCGGGGTAAGTCTTGGAACTCAAGGAAGGTGGTAGGAGACTTCCCCTTGGGGATATCCCCAGGATTTATATCAGGCCTTAGCTTGGGGTATTATCCCAAGGATATCATAGGATCATGAGTCTGGAACTCAAGGAAGGTGGTAGGAGACTTCCCCTTTGGGATATCCCCAGGATTTATATCAGGCCTTAGCTTGGGGTATTATCCCAAGGATATCATAGGATCATGAGTCTGGCCCTGGGACGTGGGTGGGGCTCATTGGATAGAAGGTAAGGGTAGAGATGTTGGTTGGGGACACGTTCATAGTCAGTAACCTAACTATTGGTATGAGGAACATTCAAGATACTGTCATATAATGTTAGGGGATTGAACTCCCCGATTAAACAGAGAAAGGTAGAAATGATTATTAAAAGAGAAAATGTGAACATAATAATGTTGCAAGAGATGCATATTAGAAAAGTGGACAAGGCGCTGGGGAGATTTTGCATGTTTGATAATGTGTACCAGTCCAATGTGGAGGGGAAGACTTTGGGTGTTCTGATAGGGGTTAAAAATTCATTGAAGACAACGATGATGCGGCAGAAAGAGGACCCAGAGGGTAGGTATTTGTTTGTACAAATGCAGGTGGAACATAAATGGTTTACTTTTAGCAAATATGGGGCAGGTAGCATACATATTGGATGTTTTAAAGAAATTGGAAGAATTTGCTAGGGGTGACATTATATTAAACGGGGATTTTAATATGGCTTGGGATCCTAAGGATGACAGGACAGCAGGTGGGTGGGGGCGAAAGGCACGATACAACCCTCACGAACGCGGACGAGTGGCTTTGAGAACCTGACACTGCGGGATGTGTGGAGGATGAGAATGGGAGATAAGGGATATACGTGTTTTTCACATGTTACCATTCCATATCAAGAATAGATTATGAGTGGATAACAGCAGCATTATTAGGTGAGATTAATTGAAGTGGGATCAATAGCTTGTCGGATCATGCCCCCCTAATTGTTCGGTTTGGGGTTTTTGGCCCACGGATGGGTTTACGGCCGTGGACGTTCCCTAGGGATCTTCTGTGTGATGAGGTAATTGCTGAGGAAGTTCGGGCTAAAATTGAGGAATATTTTGCCATAAATATCTCTCACGGGGTGTCCCTAGAGGGTACATGGGATGCTTTCAAAGCAGTCATTCGGGGTCAATGTATAGCAGTCAAAGTACAAAGGGAGAAGATGAGGGCCAAAATGGAAATTGATTTAGAATCTCAAGTGCAGGAGACCCAAATGGAAATCATTAATCGGAGAATGTGTGTGTTAACTATTAAACTGAAATTGTTGAAAAGTCCTGCTAATTTGATTGAGAACTAGAAAGGCTGAGGTCTTTACTGATAACAAAACAGAGATACTATATCCAGGCCAATAAGGCAGACAGATTGTTAGCTCGGCAATTGAGCGGAGCGGAATCTGCAAAGTTGGTACAACAAATCACTCTGCCAGATGGGTCAGTGGTTATCGGAACAGCAGAGATAGCTGAAGCATTTGCTCAATTTTAAGAGGCATTGTATGTGTCAGATCATCCGTGGGACTGGGAGATTCAAACATATTTCAGTAGAATAAACTTGCCTAAAATAACCCCTAGGGAGCAGGAGGACTTGGATAAGGCAATAACAGAGGAAGTAGTGTTGGCAGCTATAAAGGCTTTACCAATGAATAAGGCTTCGGGAACGGATGGATTTCTGGCCATCTTTTTTAAGAAACATGCTAACAAACTGGCTCCGACGTTAACAAAATTGTTTAATGATATAAAGATTAAAGGGGCAGTGACGCCTATGATGGCGGAAGCTAATGTTGTGGTATTCGGTAAGCCTGGGAAAGATCTGGCAGCAAGATTAGCACTTGGTTTACCTAAATTGATACATATGGACAGACCAATCAGGGTTTATAATGGGGTGACAAACTTTGGATAATATTAGAAAAGTCACTCATTTACTGGAAAAGGTTCAAATTAAACAAATCCCTGCAGTTATAGTTTCCTTAGACGCCGAAAAGACGTGTGAACATGTCGAATGGCCTTTTTTATTTCAGGTGATGAACAAATGGGTATGGGTACTAAATTTGTTGAAATGGTGCATGCTAATTATCAGTCTCCCTCATTACGATTGGCAATTAAACAGATCGCACGTAGCATAAGAATAGGTAGGGGTACCCGGCAAGGATGCCCACTATCTCCTCTCTTATATACAATATACTTTGAACCTTTTCTTAGTAGAATCCGGTAGAGAGAGGAGATACAGGGTTTTAGGTTTGGGAAGGTGGTACATAAGATTGCGGCTTTCGCGGATGATATGTTATTGATGCTACAGGATCCTAGACAATATATAGCAGCTATTTTTTTTTTTTTTTTATTTTATTGGTTTAAATTCAAACCTTTAAAATGTTTTACAACACATATAAAAATTTAAAAGTTACATTAAGTATTTCGAATCCCCCCCAAATGGCCCCCTCTTTGTAGACTCATATTCAAGCGTTACACCGCTTTTTCCTTAATGCCTGGTATACAGTGGGAATGGTGCCGCCCTTTAATCACTCATTATTGTCTTTTAATCTCTCTTCTATCACTGCAGCTATATTGGAGGAATTGGAGGGAATGGAACGAGTAGCAGGATTGAAGGTTAATATGGGAAAATCTGAACTTTTGGAATTAGGTTTACCTCTAAGTCAGAAGGAGGAGTTATCTCTCAATTTGCCATTTATGGAGGCGGATACCTATATAAAATACCTGGGGGTTAATATTACAAGGACGGTTTCCCAGTTGTATGAATGCAATTACCCACCAATGTTAAAACAGGTGAAGAAAGATTTTGGGAGATGGAATCCGTTGCAAATTTCGTGGCTAGGACGTATAGCTACGATTAAGATGGTGACTCTTCCCAGATTATTGTATACGTTTCAAACGCTTCCGGTAAAGATCCCTATGTCCTATTTTAAAGAATTAAATAAAGAAATAAGGAGGTATATTTGGCAAAATAAAGTCCTGAGAGTGGCCTTTCATATTCTAACGGCTTCTAAAGAAAATGGGGATTGGGCTTACCGCACTTTGAAAAATATTTTGAGGCTGCTCATTTACGGGTACTTCGAGAATGGTTTAAGGGTGACACTAGGAAATTATGGGTGCAAATATATCGCTCAGTGGCAGGATGTCCGTTAGAGCGGGTTTTATGGTTGGAACGGCACGATAGACCCCCAAATATAAAGGCTAGTCGAGTATTATCTGTTGTTATAGAGGTGTGGGATCGCCTATTAGATAAAAGGGTCCTTATCCACACGCTCGTCACCATTTACTCCTTTATTTGGGAATCCAGAATTTCATCCAGGAATGGTGGGGGATCGTTAAAGCCATGGCGAGGTGTAGGCTGCATAAGGGTGGGGGATATGGTGCAGGGAGGAGTCCTCAGTACGTTTGAAGAGTGTAAACAAAGAATGGGGCTGGAGGAGAGATATTGGTTGAATATAATCAATTACAACATTGGCTAACAGGTCCAGGAGTGGGGGGAAGTAGTGGGGAGAGAGCTCACGTTATTGGAGAAATGTATTACTACCCACTCTGGAAATAAAACACACAGTGTCAAGGTTGTTTTCGATTCTGCTGGAAGAGAAAACGGGACAGATGTGGGGATTCATTCACAAATGGGAGAATACTTTGCGAATAGAATTGCCGAAGGAATATTGGGAACAATTGTGGAAAAATATCCCTAAGCTATCGAGATACATTCAGATAATGGAGGCATGGTATAAAGTTATGTACCAATGGCACTATACGCCTGAAAAACTTCATATGTGCATCAGACCAGCTTGGAGGAATATTGGCGAAAGTGTGGTAAGCGGGGGGCTTGGCGACATATCTGGTGGGATTGCCCAAGATTGGTACACTATTGGGGGGGAGATAACCGAACAGGTAACTTTAATTGTTTCCTCAAGTAGATAAATGGCCTCCCGAACTGTGGCTACGTGCCGCCTGGAAGCAGAACAAGCAACAGGGGGTAAGGGATCGGTGGATTAAGCTGTGGGGGTTTGTTGACATGGAATGAATGACTTATAACCTGCCAGGCGCCCAAAGGAAATTTCAACAGGACTGGGCTGTAGAGTGTTGGACTATCTCAACAGGGACTTTGTGCAACAATGGTCTACATAATTTGAGGATTTTTAACATTATGTAAATGAAACTGGTCCCAGTACCCAGATTAAAATATTGTGGAAGAGCCCAGATAAGAAGGGAAGTGAGCAAGTGATTAAAATAACATTTAAACAACTCAGGTGGGGAACCAAGACTGGGAACTGAAATCCTGGAAAGAAGGGCAAGAATCCTATATGTCCAAAGTTGAAGCGTGTGAGAAGGAAACGCCTAAAACATAACAAGAAAGGAAAGAGAAGACTCTCAGTTGAAGAGGCTAGAAGAACCCTAAGTCACAGAGAGAGTACAATTGACAAAAAAAGCCTAAATAAATAGAAATAAAGATACTTTGCAAAAGCATCAACAGAAAGATTGTGAAGAATGTGTATGTGAAACCAAGAAGAGTAGAAATGTTTGTAGGGAAAACTACAACCGAGAGAGGACCATAGAAAGGTCAAGAACCAAAGTTATATTCAGTGGTAGGGTCAGAGAGGGTTAGCTTGGATGGAGGACAGTTACTTTGTACTTCCCGACATCGGACAAGCACATTTAGTTTATTTAGATAGTTAGGGTATTCCCTTTAGTCATAGGGACAGATAGGCCTTATTCTTTTAGTTTAATAAAGATAGTACAAAAATGTCCTCAAAGTGTCCGACACCTCCATCCGACCCACCACAGGACCCAGAAGTAATAGACAAACTGAAAGAGGGAACCACTCAGTATTTCAAAGGAAATATGGGTTTGGTGCAGGATTCTTGCAACTTATGGGAGGTGTATGAATTAGTACTGTTGGGAAGGGGCTCTGGGCAAATGGCCAGGGGAAAAAAGGAACAGACCGAGTGCTGGAACGGATGTGGGACCGTTGTGTTTGTTGTCAAAGGGCAAATGGATGAGCAAGAGATACAACTGGAAAAATACTTGCCTGGCTGATTAACAAGGAAGAAACCTATAGCTGTGTTATGGAAATCAAAAATTATCGCAGTTTACGCAAAGGTACGAGGGTATAGATAGCAACCACTTTTGTAACATATCAGAAATTATATCCATGTGACCGGGTTAGTCAAGTCAGTATTTGGAGCCTTTCTGCAGGATCTCACTTTCTCAATGTTAACCAGCCCAACAAGGCGAAGGTCCTAGACTGCTAAGGTGATGTACGGTATCCTGGTAGGGTGCATTTTATTCCTTATAAAGCATGGCCACTTCCTCATGCCTTTTAATAATTGAACTGGTGCTTAATATATCACAAGAGATCGTCAAGTTGATGAAGCATATAATCAACATAGAATCTGTTTGGATGAAAACAAAACCACTAATATGCATTCTGTAATGTGTTGCAAGAAAAACTTTTAACCAGTTCAATACAATGACATTTAAAAGCTGTCTTGTGGTTTAAAACAAGTGATAACATGTATATTGATTCTTGCTTTCCAGTGTTAAACTTCAGTAGTGCAGAAAAAAAAGCTTCCATAAAAAATATCCTTATGAACTAAGGTAGTTTAGAAGAAAGGAATCTGAAAAGCAAAGCATTGTTTTAAATACATGCTACAGTTGCATCCGAAATTGTGCTCTCTTGTCAGTTCAAACAGTAGGCATTGATACCAACTGTAATACATTATATATTGTATTTATTTAATTTTAATGTGCTTCGCTCAAATTAGCTTTTCACATATAGCAAAATTACAGCAAATAAACCACTTCAAATTTTGAAATACATATATATTTATTGTTTGGTTGATTAATCAACCTTTCAATTTCACAATTTAAAATATCACATTTTTACAATTTGTAATCTAATCATATAAATTGACATGTTTTTAAACAAACAGTGTCATATGGGATACATTACTCACCATAATCGTATTTCTGATGTTTGTATCTGCTTAGATTCACATGCTGTGCATAGGCCGACATCTAGTGGAAGCTGCAGAGTATTACAGTTTGTTTTTCGAAACTCGAAAAGGGGTGTCGAAATAGGGAGTGCCAGTAATACTATCCCTAGTGTGACGTCCCCTGTACCCATGATCCCGCACGCGTGTAGGACCCTGAGATTGTATTTTTTCGGACATGAGGTAGCATGAGGAGTAGCGCGAGTACAGAGTATCCAAGCAGATAAGATAGATAAGACTACAAGCATCCATGCGCCTTCTCTCAGAGGGGAGGAAGGGCGGGCGCAAGTGAATCTAAGCAGATACAAGCATCAGAAATAAGATTACGGTGAGTATTGAGGCTTGTGGAATCTGCTTAGATCACATGCTGTGTATAGATTAGCGAGCAGTGTTAGAAGGAGGTGGGATGTGAGAAGGGTCATGAGCAAACAAATGTCTTAGAACCGCTTGTCCCACTTGAGTATCTGTCTTGGAATGAGTGCCAATGCAGTAATGCTGAGTAAAGGTGTGAATAGAACTCCATGTAACTGCTTTGCAAATGCTTTCAAGGGGTACATTTGCAACGAAAGCCAGAGTGGCTCCAGTACCTCTTGTAGAGTGGGCCCTTGGCGTAAAAGGCAGTGGTTTATCTGAAAGGGAATAGCACAGTTGGATACATCTGACTATCCACCTAGAGGTGACATTTTTAGAGATGCGATCTCCCTCTCTGCCTGACGCTATGGAGACGAACAGTTGAACAAGTTACTTCTTACCTGGTAACGTTCTTTCGATGGGATGTTCCTGCGATGTATTCCTTATCTTGATAAATTACTTCCAGCTTGCTGGCCTCAGAATTTTTTTTCAGCAGAGGGCGCTGCGCGTCGACGTCCCTCGAGTTGGTGTCCTTCGAAAGCCTCCGTATCGGCGCTGACGTCATCATGCGTATAAATAGACACACGCAGCGTCCGTTGCTCAGTTCCGTTTGAAGCTTAAGAGTAGCTGTGAATGAATTGGTTATTGACCTTGAAGGAGCGTAAGCTGCAACCGCAAGGGAAGTTTTACTGAGGGGATGGATGGGAGGGGCGATAAGGAATACTTCGGAGGAACATCCCATCGAAAGAACGTTACCAGGTAAGAAGTAACTAGTTGTTCGAAGGGATTGTGTCCTCCGACGTATTCCTTATCTTGATAGACTCCCATAGCAGTGGTATGTAAACGGAGGTGGGAGTAAAATTGCCATATTCCCCTTTAAGAATGAACAGAGTGTAACACAGCTTTGCCAAATCTAGTCTCTTGGCTAGATGAGGAATCCAGATTGTAGAATTTTGTAAAGGTATTTGCGGACGACCATGTGGCAGCCGCACATATGTCTCGAATCTGGACCCCTCTTTGGAGGGCCGAAGAGGCTGCAATACCCATGGTTGAATGAGCCCAAAGATTCTGAGGGGGCTCTTTCCCTGCCAATTTGTAACATTCTAGAATGGCTAAAATAATCCATCTGGAAATGGGGGTTTTGTGATTGCCAATCCTAACTTGTGCCCTGTGTAACCTATGAACAGTTGGTCTGCTTGCCTAATCCTAGCAAGTCTGCTGATATAAAAACTCAAGGCTCGCCTTGGATCCAGCCTATGTAGCCTCTCTTCCTCTTTCCCAGGATGGGAAGGAGGATACAATGAGGGTAAGGTTATCTTCTGAGTGATGTGGAATTCAGAAACCACCTTTGGGAGGAAATTAGGCTTCACTTGTAGGACAACTTTGTCTTTGTGAAAAATTATATGAGGGGGTCTAAAAGATAGGGCTTGTAATTCGCTCACCTTCCTGGCAGATGTCAAAGCCACTAATAAGACAGTTTTAAGGGTGAGAAATCTTAACAAACAAGAGTGGAGTGGTTCAAAAGGAGTACTCATCAGGAAATTTAAGACTAAATTTAAGTCCCATAAGGGAACTTGCAACGGTCTCGGGGATAGACATTAGTTAACCCCTTCAGAAATTGTATTACCAAGGGTAATTTGAAATATGATGGCTCCTCCGCGGTGCGCTTGAAGATCGATAGCGCTGCGAGGTAGCCCTTGATCGTACCAACTTGAAGACCTGAATTCGCCAAATAGAGTAGAAAGGATAACACCATTGGTGTACCACATGAAAAGGGTTGGATATTCTTTTCTCTACACCAGCTGCAAAATGTGTTCCAACGGCAGCGGTATAAAGTCTTTGTTGCTGGCTTTCTGGCTGAAAGCAACACCGCCATGACGTCATCTGGGAGGTCTCAAACCTTGTATCTTAACCTTTCAGAAACCAAGCGTGATGGTTGAATGGAGAACCAGACCTCCCTTCTGCGAGAGAAGATCCTCCCTGTGTGGAAGACGAATCGGAGGGCAGGTGGACATGTCCAGAAGATCCGGGTACCACGTTCTCCTGGCCCAGTCTGGGGCAATTAGGATCATAGTCTTCTGGAATCTTCTCAACCTCCTGATCATCTGAGGAAGGACAGGGACTGGAGGAAACGCGTACAGAAGTGGAAACTCCCAGTCTACTACGAACGCGTAACCTAGAGCTCCTCTCGGGGGAAATTCCCTTGAACAAAACTGATCGCACTTCCTGTTGATACTGGTGGCCAACAGATCCACTTGAAGGGTTCCCCAAAGGGCGAAGATCTCTCAAAAGACTTCCTGAGCTATCTCCCACTCGTGAGAGACTGTGCTCTGCCTGCTCAGAGCGTCCGCTGTCAAGGTCTTCTCTCCGGCTAAGTGAACTGCTGATAGAGAGATTCCTTCTTGAATTGCCCAAAACCAGAGCTGCATCGCCTCTCTGCACAGTGGCAGCGATCCTACGCCTCCTCTTTTGTTGAGGTAGTGCAGGGCCACTGTATTGTCCGTCATTATTAGGACATTTTTCCCTTGTACAGATGGCAGAAAAACCTTCAGTGCTAGTCTGATAGCTCTTAGCTCCAACAGGTTGATATGTAGTCTGGACTCCGATGGAGACCAACGGCCGCTGATGGTCAAGTCGTTGGCATGGGCTCCCCACCCCGTGAGTGAGGCATCCGTGACTACTGTTATCTCCGGCCATGGTTGCCAAAACAGTTCTCCTTTTAAAATGTTCTCCCGACAGACCCACCACTGAAGGTCTCGAGCCACTTTGTCCGGAACCTGAAGGAGATCTGTCATTCTTCCTGAGAATTGCGACCACTGAGTTCTTAGTGCCCACTGGAGAGATCTCATTCTCAGGCGAGCATCTGGCACAAGGAAGATGCAGGATGCCATGAGGCCTAGCAACCTCAAAAAGTCGAAGGCTGGGAGACAGTGGGCATTTTGAAACTTCATTTCATTTCATTTTTATATAGCGCCGGTAGCCCAAGGGCATCAGGGCGCTTTAAACGAACAGAGACACACATAGAACACAGAAAGAGGTCAGTTCAAAGCTGAACCATGAAGATGTCCCTGATCCAACTTATCTCGGTTCATCATCTGAAGGGATATGTTTTCAAACCCTTCCTGAAAGCAAGAAGGTTTGTTTCAGACCTGAGTGTTTCCGGAACACTATTCCACAAGCTGGGTGCCTGAACCAAAAAGGAGCTGCCCAACCCCGATTTCAGCTTGAACTTGGGAACGATTAACAGGCATTTACCCCCGGAGCGAAGACTTCTACTGGGGGTGTGAAGCACTAACCTCTTTTTTAAATACTCTGGAGCAGAGCCATAAAGGCATTTATGAACCAGGCAGAGAGCTTTAAATTTTATACGATCCTCTACTCTCAGCCAGTGTAACGCCATTCTATCTTTAGTGACATGGTCTCTTTTCCTCAAATTTTTGACCAGCCTAACCGCGTTATTCTGAATCACCTGACAACTAGAGACATCCCTAGAGGAACCCCCTAGCATCAGGGCATTACCATAGTCAAGTCTTGATAATATAACGGCTCTGGCTATGGTAGCCATGTTGCCCTCATTAAGGTAAGGCTTAATGGCTTTCATGAGCCTTAAGTAATATGCCGTGTTTTTTTGTAGATAGCTAGTCTGAGCATGAGAGTCTACCACTGCGTTAACCATCATTCCCAGGGTCTTCACTTTCTGGACTACCTGGATAGTGGCGTTCTTGATTTTAAATGACTTATACTCTGCCCCCAAGTTGGCAAGCTGACGACTAGAAACTTGGTGACCATCTGCAGAATATCTGTGAGCCCTCACCTCTGGTGGCGAGGCTTTCCCCAGGGGAGTGTCCAGGACTGCTCCGATGAACTGGAGTCTCTGTGATGGTATCATCTGTGACTTCTTTAAATTGAGGGAGAAGCCCAGTTTGTGAAGGAAGTGGCGGACATAATCTAGTTGAATCTGAGCTTGTTCCGAAGATACAGCTCTGATCAACCAATCGTCTAGGTAAGGGTAGATGTGAATCCCTTCCCTGTCAAGAAATGGCCCGACCACCGATCCATTCCCATACGAACACACAGAACTTACTTCCGGATTAAACACCCCATCCATGGTTCCCGATCAGTTATGAATCCCTCTCGTACTACACAAACTCTTTGGCTCCTATGTACAACCGCTGTTTACTTCAGAAATGGCGTTGGTCATTACCTTGGAGACGCGCTCCTTCAGCGTTCTTACAGTCACGTGTTTTTACACGTTAGCCTTGTTCACGGTATCACGTGACTGGCTCCCTACTTATGCTCCACCCCTTCGCTTGTTTCCTGCTTCTGAATTTGCGTTCTACAGCCTTGTTACCTTGCCTTGAATTGCTTTGTTTCTTGAACCTGGTTACGTCTTACGGAACTCTCTTGTCTTGCCCATTGCCCATTACCTGTTGCCTGGAACTCCTATTGCCGACTCGGACTACCCATGACCTCCTCTCTCCTGCTGGACTGTACTTCTGCTGCCCGCAAGGTTTACCGACTCGGAACTGTCAGCGGAAACTCTTTGTTTTCTGCTGCCTGGTTAACCTGTTGCCGACTCGGATCACTCACGACTTGCACCGCCTACTGCAACTGTACTTTTGCTGTCCGCACGGTCACCGACTCGGAACTCCTGACCAATCTATTCCTGCATCCAGATACACGCTTCTATCATACGGATTAACCTCTCGACCTTACCTGCTGCCTTCTGTCCTGCTGATCTCAGCATTCCAAGAACTACTAAACGCCCGCGTTCCGGTGCCACGTGCTTGCTGGGACAGAGTCATTTCTGGAACAACCTTAGGCGTCCTCGTTCCAGCGGGTGTTAGGTGGATCAACTTCATCACTGGACTGGGGACCTATCCGGAGGACATTTAGGTGTCCTCGTTCCGGCGGGTGTTAGGTGAATCATTGCTTCACGTGAACTCAGACTTTCCACTGGTAACCTTCCACCTCAGTTTCTCTTTCATTCCACCTTCCCTTCCCTGGTCCTATGGTAAGACTTTTTTGGTCATTTTTTATTTGTGATTGAATACAGTATTCTTAGTTATTCAACCCCTCTACCATTATATCTTGTCTTAGGATCATCCATACTCAAGTCAGGAACATTGACCTTGTATTGGGGTGTGATTCTCTTAAACAAGGTATTTAGTTGTGATCTTGGTGATTAGCTACTTATGTGTTCATCCTGAAACTAATCTTGACCTTCCTTTGCAGGTCAGCGGTATCCTGTGACGTCCATCCATCTTTGGGTCAATTAACTCCTCAGGCGATTGTTTTTACATCCCTGAGGGGCGCATTGGCAGAAAGAACTTGTCGGCTACACGACAAGTTCAACTGCTGGAACAAAGCTCCTACCAGGGATTCTGTAGAGATCTGACATTCCCTCCTTAGACTTGCAGCCACTACCGACATTAGCTTGGTGAAGACCCTCAGGGCGGAGGTCAGCCCAAATGGCAGAACTCGAAATTGATAATGAGAGTTGCCAATTGCAAACCTCCAGTATTTCTTGTGTTTGAGATGGATTGGCACATGGAAATACGCATCCTGAAGGTCCAGAGATACCAGCCAGTCCTAAAGCAGGAGGGCCTGAAGGATCTGAGAGAGAGTTACCATCTTGAACTTGTCCTTCCTGAGGAACTTGTTCAATTCTCGTAAATCCAAGATAGGTCTCAGTCCTCCGTCCTTCTTCAGTGTCAGGAAGTAGGGGGAGTACCAACCCTTCTTCCTCTCCGCTACAGGTACCGGTTCAATGGCACCTTTCTCCAGCAGGTCTAAAATCTCCTGCAAAAGGAGAGGGTCTGGAAACTTCAAAGAGTTGTTCCCCGGTGGATGACACTGAGGGGTGCGTAGAAAAGGCAGGCAGTAACCTTGGGCAACTGTCTCCAATTCCTCAAAAATCTGACGTAATAGCCTGCCATTCTGTCAGATGCTGAGTTAACCTGCCCCCTACTGGTGTCTTGTGAGGAGAGTCCTCAGAGTGGTTTAGAGGCGGCTGATGCAGATGCTGAGGGTAAAGAGGCACCTGCTGCTGCTACGGCTTTTGTACTTTTAACCCGTCCACCTCGGGTGAATCTTTTTTGGCCTCATTGAGCCGGCTGTCCTCTGCCTTTTCCGAATGCGGAATAAAAAAAGGACCTAACTCTCCAAGAGGTTCCTGAGGGGCGATAGGGAGTTTGACGGATTGCAGCTCCAAGGGATTTTGCTGCTGCCTTGGATGTTTTTAACTTCTCTAGGTTGTCATCAGCCTTCTTACCAAATAAAGAAGAGCCGTCAAAGGGCATATTCAAAAGTCTGGCCTGCACATCTGGAGCAAACCAGACTTTCGCAACCACGCAAATCTGCGGATTGTAGTACTTGCCGCCAGGGCCCTGCTGATACTGTCAGCAGAATCAAGGCCAGTTTGAAGGGATTAGCACATTGTGTCTTTACCATCTTTAAGCTTCCCTTTCTTCTCCTTCCGGGAGGCAGTCAGCCACTGATGAAGCACACTCCCAAAGTGTATGGCTGAATCTTGCAAGCGTACAAGTAGCATTAATGGATTTAAGCGCCATGCTACACGCAGAAAAGACCTTTTTTGACATAGCGTCAAATCTCTCATCATCCCTGTCTTGTGGAACAGTAGGGTATGCAGATCTACTGTTCGATGAAGTTGCTGCTTGAACAACCAGACTCTCTGCAGTTGGATGTTTGGACAAATACTCAGGGTTAGAAGCAGATACCCTATATTTGGCAGATAGTTTTTTGTTAAATGCCGGTATAACCTCAGGAGTTGGCCGATATTTTCCTCTGCAATGCAGTATGAAATGGAACCACAGGTTCTTCCTGAGGGCCTTTAATTAAAATGTCTGTAAGATCATCTTGTTGAAAGGAAGGTGAAGGTGAAGACCAACCCATGAATTCTATTATTCTGGCCATTAAAGTTCTGTAAGGGGTTTCAGCATGTTCCCCTGAGTCTGGTTTGGCAAATTCTACTTCTGGGGAAGTATCTAACCCACTTGCATCATGCAAGGATTCTTAAAGATGCTTCAACCTATTTTCTTCAGAGATAAATTCCTCTGGTACAGGTGTTGTAGTCCCCTGCAACCCAAAAGGTCTTTCATGATCAGAATCCTCCCCTTCCTCATAAATAGAGGACAAGGCTCTGAAATAATCTGACCATGGAAATGGCTTAAAACCCATTTCTAAAGCAGAAGGGGCCAAGCTTGTGGTAACCAGTTGAGAAAACGTTGAAGTTGTCGACGCGGAAGTCAAAGGCTTCGAGGAAACCGAAAAAGGCGTTGAAAAGGTAAAGAGACCTCGAAGAACTCGAGAGGATCGGAATCCTACTCGGAGTCGTCGAGGTTATCAACAACATTCTCGAGGTCATGGTGGAAGCCCTTGGTATGACTACTGACTGCGAAGTAGTGACAGCCGTAGGTTTGTCCTTTATCGGCGTCGACATCGGCGTCATAGACGGCATCGATTCGACCTATCTATGCGTCGATGGGCCTTTCGATAATGGCGTGGATGACGCAGATTTTTGAGTCGAAGGGACCTTCGATTATGGCGTCGATGATGCAGATTTTTGAGTCGAAGGGACCTTCGACTATGGCGTCGATGACGCAGTCTTACTGCCTTTGCTCGAGGGTTCATGACGCTCTCGGGCAGTTTCTTTCGCCAGGTGCAATGACTCTGAGCGTTTCAATTTTTCGGGTCTTTCACCCAGGGTATCACCTTTAGCCGTCTCCGAGGGGGTCGAGGCCACTTTCTCGAACACCCTAAGCATCTTTTTACGGAATTCCTCCCACTTAGGTGGAGAGCTGTGTTTTGTGGGGCAGGTGACCCTTTCCGGGGAAACAGAAGACGAGGAAGAGGGTGATCTACAACGCCTCTTTTTCGAGTGTTTAGATTTCGAAGACTGATGAGAACCGCTTCGAGACCTCGAACGGGAATGTTTCCTGTGACGGCGAGGAGACGAATGACTCGACTCTGCTGAGGAAACTTTCGAAGGAGTATAAGTTTTAAGAGTCTTACCTCTTTCAAGTTTCCCCTTACGCTCCTTCAAGGCTTTCGCCGTCATGGACATGCAGTCCTCGCATTCTGAACAATGGTACTCCGATCCCAGGCACCACAAACAGATCCTGTGAGGATACGACATTTTCTTTCCACAATCTCAACACTTTTTGAAGATGGACCGTGGGGTTGACGGTTCAGTTGAGGAAGTCGTCGAAAAGAGTAAGATATATTCGAGGAATAAGTAGAATCTACTTGAAGAACGAACTGAGCAACACGATTCCGAGGCCCACAAAGAGCGGAAAAACGGAACTGAGCAACGGACGCTGCGCATGTCTATTTATACACATGATGACGACGGCGCCGATACAGAGGCTGTCGAGAGGAAACCAACTCAAGGGACGTCGACGCGCAGCGCCTTCCACTGAAAACACTTTCCGAGGCCAGCAAGAGGCTAGCAGACTGATGTGGTTCTGAGCCAGTGTGTGAAACCAGAGACCCAGGGCTGTGTGGTGAAGGTAGTGAGCTCCCCACCCTGCCAGAGAGGCATCTGTTGTGACGACGGCCTGTATCTCTGGATCGTGCAAGGGTTTCCCCTTCGTAAGATTCTCTCTTGTCCACCAGTGAAGACTCTGTACTAGTGTTGGCGAAACGACCACTAGATCGTCCCACTGACCACTTGCTTGAGACCACT
Source organism: Ambystoma mexicanum (assembly GCF_040938575.1). NCBI lineage: Eukaryota > Metazoa > Chordata > Amphibia > Caudata > Ambystomatidae > Ambystoma > Ambystoma mexicanum. The sequence goes on along the minus strand of NC_090934.1, from coordinate 837,750,450 downwards.
GTTTCGCTAACCGTTCCTGCATGTATCACATGCGGAGGCGCACGTGGTGAACCAGGTAAATGCAAGATGCCATCATGCCTAGCAAACGCAAAGCTTTGCGCACCCTTATTTGGCAACTGGCCTGATAGAGGAATTTGCAGCAACAAATTTCGAATTCTTTTCTCTGATGGAAAGGTAAACCCCTCTTGGGTATCTAGGAGAGCTCCCAAGAACTGCTTTGAGGTGCTTGGCACCAGGCTTGACTTTTTCTCGTTGATTGAGAAGCCCAATCGGAAGAGGTCGATTGTTCTTTGGATGTTTAGTCTGCAAATTAGGGGGGACTCCCCTGTAATGAGCCAGTTGTCCAGATAACGGTACTCTGAGATTGCCTCCCTGCGTAGGTGCGCCGCCACCACCGCCAGTACCTTGGTGAATACCCTTGGAGCCGGGGCTATTCCGAAGGGCAGCACCTTGAATTGGTAGTGCTGATTGTCTATCTTGAAACGCAAGAATCATCTGTGCGCTGAAAATAGGCATCTTTCATATCCAATGTTGCCATGTAATCCCCCTTTTTTAGTAGAGGGATTACCTCTTGTAGTGTAGTCATGCAGAATTTTTGTGGCTTGACATACTTGTTTGCAGGTCGCAAATCTAATACTGGGCGCATTGTCAGATCTGTTTTTGGTACAAGGAAGTAGGTTGTCCTTTGGCGTCCTTTGCTAGCAGAACAGCGATCTCCTCGAGGAGGATCTTCTGATGTTCCAGCGAGTGTACCTTCTGTCGCGGAGGATGGTCGTGGGGGCGCCCTAGCAACTCTATGCAGTATCCTCCGGACACTGTGGACAGCACCCATCTGTCCGAAGTGATCCCCTCCCATGCGTGGGTGAAGGTGGAAATGCGCCCCCCTACTTGGGATGCATGGGAGGGGACCTGAAGCGGAATGTCACTGCTTGTTGGGTGGCGTACCACCTATGGCAGGGCTGCCTCTACCCCTAATGCGGCCCCTGCGCTGCCCTCTGAGGAAGCCCTGTGAGGATTGGGATTGATTGTTACCCCTCGAGGTTCCCTGATTCTGGTAATAGTTTGAACCCCTTTGGGAATCTTGGCCCCGAAAATGGTTGTTTCCCCTCTGTCCAGAGGGTTTATTGGTGAGTTGGCCAAGAGATTTTAGGGCCTCGCACTCATCCTTTGCCGTCTTTAAAGCTTCCTCCACTGCCTTGCTGAATAGTATGTTCGGCTCCACAGGCATATCTATATGGGTTGCCTGGGTTTCAGGTTTGAACCCTGACTGCCTCAGCCAAGCGTGACACTTTATAACAGTGTCTTCAGCGATTAACCTTCCAGCATTAGCTGCTGCATCAAAGTTTGTCTTTAGCATGCAGCCTGATACAGACCTTCCATCTGCTGCCAGTCGAGCCAACTGGCTCTTTAAGGGTTTGGGTGCAGAGGATACCAAAGCGGATACCTCTTCCCACTGATGGCAATTGTAGCTTGCCAAAAGGGTGGCACTGTTGGCATTCGTGCCTGATAGGCAGATGTGGAGGCAACCTTTCTACCCAGGGCGTATAGTCTTTTACTTTCCTTATCAGGAGGTGCTTCAGAAGAAGCAAGCAGTGTACCTGCCCTTTTTCTGGTGGTTGTTACGACCAGGGAATCCGGTTTTAATTGGCCCCTAATGTACAGAGGATCGAAGGGCGCGGCACGGAACAATTTCTCGACTCGCGGATTAACCGCTCCAGTAAGATTCGGGGTTACCAGCAAGGGATCAATCCTACGCTGGATGGATTTTAACAGAGGGATCGCCTGAATAATGGCTCTCTTGTCTCCTAGGATTTCTTCAGCAAAATCCATGTCTTCTTGGACACCCTGTGTGTCGATATGAAAATGTGCAGCTGCCTTAGCCAGTACCTCATTGAGGAGTGGTTGATTATCTACAGGCGAGTCATGCACCGGGGGGTCTTTAGGAATCGGGGCGTCAAGATTGTAGGCTTCAGCCTCATCCTCCTCCTCCTTGCCCTCGTCATCCCCATAATAAGAGACCCCTGTCTGGTCATCCACCAATTGCGATTCTGTTTCATCACAATATGAATCAGGGTGGTACGGTTCAACCACAAAGGAGTCTGTGACCAAGCCCTGAGTCGGGGCGTCAGAGCGGAGTTTCTTAGCAGAGGGCTGAGAGGACTTAGGTATTGCCTTAGACCCCGAAGGGGCTGAGGTAGCAGGGGTGTTGGCATAACTATGAAAGTAATTAGGGTCCGCCATGAATGACATCCTTCTCATGACCTTATCAATGTCTGCTGAGTTCCATTCTTTAGAGCTAAAAATAACAACATGTTCTGGTTCCTCATCAATGCCCATATCTTGAGCAGTGGGAGGAATGAGTTTACTTTTAGTGGTAGGATCTGAGACTTTGGACTTCCTATTGATTTAGGGGCCTTCTGCTTCTCTTTATGAACATATGTTGTTTATCCCCCTTCCCATGACTAGAGGAGTGTTTTCCAGTGTTTTTAGGGGCCTCTGAGGGATTTGACGCCTCGCGTCGAGTTGCGGAGGTGATATTCGAGGAAGGACGTCTAATCTCGGGTGTAGACGCTACGCGTCTTGACTGTGGAGGATAGAGGAAGGAATGGTCATCTGACGATCGGGCCTCGCGGACTATTGATAGTGCGACACCTTTATCAACCGAAGACGATTGGTCTTTGTCATGAGGCGAACGGGAACGCCCAGAGGATACAGATTCGTTGGACCGCTCTCTTGGTGTCATCCGTTGACGATCGCTCGACACGCGTGTTGAGTCACGGCCGGGGCCGATGTGCTTAGTGGAGGTAGTATGTGTAGCGCTTTTGTCGCCGGGTGTTGTCCCCACAACGTGGCTGCCGGCCAGTCCTTCGGGTCGGGGGCCTGCGTGTGGGTGTCCGAAGTCACCCCCTTTGCCCCCGCTGCCCGATTCGGCAGCGTTGCTGCCATCGCTGAATGTCCCCTCCACTTCCATGGCTTCTAGCTGCCTGGCGTAGTGGGCCCAGCATTTAGTTGAGCGGTCCTTAAGGGTTTTCGGCTTGAAGAGCTTGCAAGCTCGACAGGTAGCCTTGGGATGGTCTTGTGGGAGACACAGATTGCACCTTTTATGCTTATCCACCCAGGGAAACTTCCTATTACACTTAGGGCAGAATTTGAATGGAGTACTCTCCATATGTTACAAAAAGACAGCGGGTAGGTATATCTATGAAAAGGTGGTAAAGAAGCCTGTATGACCACCCCCACTCTCTCTACTGTACAGGGCCGAGGCCCGAAGTCCGTCGTGGCAGTCCTCGACGGCTGGCTTCCTCGATCTTCACCGGCGTCGATCTTTGGCGTACGGTGGAAGTGAACTGGGAAGTATTTAAAGGTAATTTTAACTGTAAACGGCTAAGTGAACTCCGCAACATGCGTCCGACTAGTATGGCGGCAAAAAACGATCTCAGGGACCTACACGCGTGAGGGATCATGGGTACAGGTGACGTCACACTAAGGATAGTATTACTGGCACACCCTATTTCGACACCCCTTTTCGAGATTCGAAAAACAAACTGTAATACTCTGCAGCTTCCACTAGATGTCGGCTTATGCACAGCATGTGATCTAAACAGATTCCACAAGCCTCAGAAATATATATATATTTCTTTTTAACCATTAAATCCACAGTATAACAAGGAAAAAGTAAGAGATTATTTACAATAATCCAATTTTTTGGGAGCTTTGTTAATCAAAATAGCATAACATTTTCATAAAATGTAGATCACAACCACATGTAAAATACATGATTTTAGTAATTAAGTTCTCTACTCTTACAATGTATAATAACCTTCTAAATCCACAAGGTAACATATTGTTTTCTTGCAAAATCTTTTGTGTATGGGAGGCTCTTTAGTCTGTCAATATCAGAACCTATTTCTCTAGCACTGGTTTACAGTGTGTTCAATTCTAGGCCTTCTAAAAATTGAATAGTAGTGATTCTGATTGAAGGTTTTTCTGTGTTAAAGATTTGTTGCCAAGCCTCATCGACACACATGCTTTGGTGTTTAAAACATTTATGGTGTCTTTGGCGTAGGGCCACACATTTAATTACCAGATGCTGAAGGGTTTCTTTGAGAAGATCATCTCGACAGAATCGACATACGTTGTCTTTTTTGTCAAGAATCCCACGTCTGGCTTCAATGTCTCTTGTGAGCCATGAAGTTAATCTAAATCTCAAGTACTTATTCGGAAAGTGTGGAGATAGATATTTTGTAAGATATGAGGCCATAGGTCGAAACTTTTTGTAACCAAATAAAATAGAGTTGAAGTCTATAGAAGTACAGCATTTATTTTGGGTCATTATCCAGTCATGTTGATAAAGTTTGAGTGTGCTCGACTTGGATTCTGTATTAAGAGCTCAATCGCTATATCTGCGTCAGGAGCAGGCCGAATGCTGTAGTTGACATCTAAATCGTAGCCCACTGTCTTCAACTTATTTGCACGTGAACAAATCAGGGACGCCGTTTCAGCCATGGGGTAATGTATACGAGATACACTGTGCTCACTGACTTGGTCCAGGGCTTCCACAAACTCAAAGTTTCCCAACAGCAGGACCCTTAACAGAGGTATTTTCTGGATCAGGTTGAGGAGATCTAAGCACATTTATCCAGTTCAACTTCTTTGAAGAATTGCACGCAATTGTGAAGTCCTCATCATCGAGGGTTACCGCATTCCTGGTGCTCAGGAACTTGTTTGAAGGTAGTCAATGCGTTCCATTTCCTTTTCAGTCCGTTCACCCTGAGACTAACTTTCCAGTGCATTATCTCCATTCCCCACCTCGATAAATGAGTGATCTTCACAGGCGTTGTTGTTTGTCAGCAAAGGCTACCTCTGCTTGATAAGCCAACTTGTAAGAGTCCCTGTTGATTTTGTGAGAAGTTTCTTGCAACGATTTTCCCTAGCGACTTTACAAGTCTCAGATACTTGTGGAGTTTAACGGCTCCACCTGTGCCACTGGAGTTTGCCTTTTGTTTTTTGCCTTGCGTATTCTTTTTCGCTTGACCATTCTACGCGGTTTCCGTGTTTGATATAATTCAGAAATGTTTTTGGAATGACCATTACTCAGAATAGTAGCATCCATAACCTCTGGCAATAAATTATAACAGCTGCAGTAGAGCTGCCATGTGAGAAGCAATATTTCTCTTGCGCAGGGAGCATAACGGGGGTAACAGGCATGAGCTGTTTACTTGCCTTTCAGAACGGTTGGCCTGGGTATACGTTCCCAGCAAGGATTTGAAACACATGTAGCCAATCCAGCAGAAACGTGACAGATTTGATGAACTTCTGTTTCGGCTCCGTCAGCCAGCCTATGTTCACTTGTTTGCTCATTTTACTGAAGGTGAGAGGCTGCATCGTTAATATGGTCTGTCCCTCCTCTACCTTGCATTTCCATCTAGCTACTTGGCAAGTTAAGGTGAAGAGCACTGGCTGCATAAGCATCCCCTCCCTCTGTCCTCCTGCTTCGATGCCCCGAGAAAGCTGCTGAGTGTGTAGCATAGGCAATACTGGTTGGGTCTACTAATGAGGGCAGCCTCTAACCCCGGATAATCAGAGTACCTTGAGGGGAGCAGGCTATTCATTTAGTAAAATGTACAATAAGGGTTTGAGTGGCTTTTAGGTCACACAGTCCGTGCTTTTGCTTTCAGTTGACCTAGTTATTATTTCGGGGGTCCGTTTTTGTGGCTCCAAGATTTTGTTTCAACTGAACATGTAGAAAAATGAAAATGGGAAAGACTGGCAGTTATGAATCCCTCACAAAACGGAAAAAAAAGTTGCCATCAGAGTCTGCGACTGTCCAGATTTCAGAAACAAATATTTTAATCAACGAAATCAAACAATTGTTATCCAATATCAGGAGAACACTACTGCGGCCTGGCACCCCCCTTAAAATACAGTGTGAAAGATACCTCTGCAAGAGACAATGAGGGATGAGGTTGTTTGTAAAACTACTGCTATTACTACTACTACTACTACCACTACCACTACCACCAGCTCTGTTCTTAGCAGCTTATCATCTACTGCCCTGTACGGCGACACCCAGAAACATGTACTTAGATGGTCCACATTACATTTAGGCTGGAAAGTAACAGGATCTATTGCGCCCTGTAATCCAGATTAGTTCCCCACCTCCTGACCCTATAGACAGTGTGCAACAAAGGATGGAGGAAAGAAAATGGTATCCCCCCAACCCCCAACTGCTCGACAACCTCAACAAAAAGTAATACCAGAGTACAGAAAATATTTTGATCACAAAGAGATTCTCTACCCTGGCAATGTGTTCATGTGATTCTTGTCTGGACTTCGATTTCCAGGTGGTTATTGACAACCCACTGTCAAATGGCTTTTCAAACGCCAGGTCTGACAAGCTGCAAGCAGGCGGGCTAAATCCCCTTTTACAATATTTCCCTGCATATATACCCCTTGGGAGAAAAAAGAGGATTGGTCAGGGGAAACTGGCCAACCAGCCACGGGGGAGGTATATTTAAGCAGAGGACAGGAATCAGGAAGTGGAGGTGTATTGGGCGAGGTCAGAGAAAGAGGTGGATGGTGACCAAGAGATGAGAAGTAGGGAGTGGTGGTTTGTGAAGAAGTGTTTTGGACCAAGGGAGGTATTGGATTAGGATTGATAGTAGTTCTGGTGTGTGTGTGTAGAGGAGGGTGGTTCAGCAGTGGTGTGGGAGGACTAGTAGTGTTGGAAGAAGTAGTAGTAGTAGTGTGGAAGGAGGTGTGGTAGTAGTAGAGTGGGAGAAGAGTTAACAGCAAAGGGTGGAGACATGAGAAAGGCGGAGTGAAACATTGGAGGGACAGAAGGTTAGTGGGTAGGAGTCAAAGATAAAAAGGCAGGTAGTGTAGAAGGGTAAAGATAAGAGTGGTCATGTGGAACTAGGTCAATCTAACAGAGCAGTTGCTAGCCAGGACTCCATTCCCAATTAGAACACTAACCTGTGGTGAGAGCAGGAAAAGTGAGGAAGTCCCTGAGGTAGTCAGTGAGGGAAATCATCATTAGAAAAAGACAGAACTCCGACAGTAGGGGTCAACAATCGATGGCACTAATCAGAGTTACGGACACCTGGGTTGCCAGACAGAGGGATGCCAGATTTCTGGGAAGACGAAAGTGAGAGGGGGACGGCCATAGGCTGCACAAAGAATTCAATAAAGACCATTGACCTGTCCTTGAGAGTGCTTTCTTTGCCATCAATGACTGGTGCTCATCACCCACGCCAGATGAAGGGAGTGTGGTGCATGTGCAAGAATATGTGGGCACCAATGCCATTGAAAGCTTTTAATGCACTTATGCAGGAAATCCAACAGCTAAATCAATTGTTACGTAAAACTCTTGAAGAAATTCAATTCCTTTAAATCTAATAACACATTGAATCATGGGTAAGAACTGGAAATCAAGGAAAAAGCTGTGCATCTATATTACGGCTCACCAGAAAACAGCAGCTCGAATGACTAATACCATTACATCTGGAACATCCAATACTTTCAAAAAGGTAAAGCAAATGGTTACGTGGCACACACTACATTACTGCATGTATTTGATTATTTCCAGACTAAAGCACACCAAGGTAGGCTGGAACGAATAACCATTAGGAATTCAAAAGGGGGGAGAGAACTTACAAAAGGATAACCCAAAGAAAGGCTATCTATATGGGTCCCCATAGTTAAAAAAACATTATTGGGAACACAAAGTGTCTGGTAAATAAGGTGGCCCATTGGATACACAATACAAGCTGCAGCTTCATCAGTCTTGAGGCTAATGTGCTTGAGTAAAGGCTTAAAGATCCTATGAGCCCAAATACTGACATTATTAAGATTGTATTTATTGGGTATAGCTTGGTCCAACATCTGTTAACAATAGAACGTAGGTCGGGAGGGTCAGAAACCCAGATGAGAAATAGATTGCTTGGTGTGGTTACAAGTACCCGATTAGGGACTCCTTGGAAGAACATGCCAATCAATGATACTACTGTTGGTTTAATAAGTTATTTTGCATTTAGCTTGGCATTACTCATACTCTACCTGCGAGAAACCTGAAGGTGTCTAACACGCTAGGCCCCAGAGATCTGTCATCCAGGTGGCCAGGACACAGCCATCACTATTGAATCCAGTTCCTGGGGGGTGGACCAGTGGGGGAGGATCACTTGGATGAGGGGTCTTCAGGGAGTGGAAGTAGGATACCGAAGGTTGAGATGAGGTACCCCCTTCTTTGTAACACCTTTTCCCCATCCTACCCTGTAGGATATTTAGAAGCTCTAACCCCACCCCCCCTCTTTTCAGACACAAACACTTTCTTACACCATAACAGACAACGGACTAACACCAGAGCCGTTTACCTGACATGTCCCAACACAAGGGTCAGGCAGTGTCAGGCAATTGTGTTTTTTGTCAATAATCACACACACACCTGTCAGCCCTTTAACTTCCCCACAGGGATAAAAGGCAGATCACGAGAGCACACTACGAGCAAGCCGAATGCACGAGGAAACAGCTACACCAAACCGGCAGTTCAAACGCAGGTGAAAGGTGGTGAGACCTAGAAGGACGTCAAAAGGGGAACTGCCAGACCACCAGGGGGCGCGGAACATGCAGGACGTGTGAGGCTCGCACTTCCGCTGCACCGCAGGGCCTGCTGAGCCTTTTCAGACCCCGGCCGGGGGTACAGAGTTTACCCGGGGAACAGCCGCCAACCCGCACATTGGACCCCACATAAGGAGCACGTTTGGGGGCCTGTTCCGCGACCCCGGGGAAGGGGCCCGACTAACTGAGCGCCGGAGCCGGGGGATCCGCAGGCACTGAGAGGCTGGCCTCTCCTGCCGAGCGAGGTTGAGATGGGGGGGACCGTGCGCCCCCTCTGCCGTCACCGCCGCCCGATGGAGGACGCAGGCCGCAGGAGCGCGGACCCGCACCGCCTGCATCAGACGCGAGCTGAGGAGCTCGGCGAGTGCTGAGGACAGCGAGGTCGATCGGACCACCGAGGACCCAGAGTGCGCTCCGGGCCGTGGCCTGGAGGGGTGCCATGCTCTCCCAGGGGCCGGAGGCAAGGGCTCCTGTGCACACACACTAGAGGGAGGGAGGCACCTTTCAGGCCAGTTCCGCAGCCCCGGAAAAGAAGCAATACAGGCGCCGGCCGCGGGGCTGGGTGTGAGCCACGTTCTGTGGGGCCGGCTCGACTCGCGGGGCCCGCGGGTGATACCCACCCCCTCCGGGGGTGACGGAGGTCCTCGGGCGGTCTGGGGCGCTGCCCCGCCCCACAAGAAATTGAAGGGCCCACGGCTTGAGAGGGAGCCGCTTCGAGCTCCTCACCGGACTATCGGGGAGTGAGGATCCGCTGGAGGGATTTCACGGCGACAATCCCACAGTGGAATCAAGGGCCTCTTGGACCTGAGTTTGAGCCCGCAGGCCCGCCGGGCCCCACGTTGCTGAGATACCGGCCCTTCTGGACTCGGGGGTGGGGGGGATCATCCGGGCGGTGCTGCTTACGTGGTGGTGCTAGAAGGAGCGATCAGACAGACAATAAGGTGAGGAGGAGGCACGAGAAGAGGGGGAGATAGGGCCCCGTATGAGTAGGGAGGTGCCCCCCCGGAAATCCCCCCAGAAGATAAGCCCAGTGGCCGCTCAGGGGACTGCAGACGCTTTGGCCCTCTGGTGAAATCCCCTCCTCAGAGGTAGTGGGGACCTCAGGCTCATTTTGGTTCCAGCCCCAAAGGGGGTCAGGGCAGTTCCCTCTGGACCGGGAACTTAGCAAACACAATGTGTAAAAGAAATGGCAGACAATGAGAGAAAGGGCCGGGTCGAGACAATCAGAATAGGCTCACTCAACGTCAAGGGTCTCAACTCCCCAACAAAGCGCTCTCTTTTGAGGCGTGAAATAAAGAACACAGGGATAGACGTCCTCTTTATACAGGAGACCAAAATCGTGAGGGGCAAGGAAAGGGCCATCCCCGGTGTGCATGTGGGCCCGACAGTTTGGGCTTCCGGCCCCATAAAGAAAGGTGGGGTCGGAATATTGCTCCACAAGCACCAAAAACTCACAGAGGTAACCAGTTGGGGGAGAGAGGACGGGAGAGCCTTGGTGGTGTCTGGTAACCTGCATAGCTTGAGGATCACTCTAGTAGCCATCTACTGCCCCAATGTAGGTCAGTGGGAATTCCTCCAGGAGGTCATGGGAGAAGTGTGGCACAGAACTGAAGGTCTCCTTTTCCTGGGGGGGATCTTAACATGTGGGTGGACCGGGAACTGGACCATAGTGGGGGGCGCACCCAGCTAGAAGGGGCAGGGGGGAATCCGGAAAGTGGGCTCCAGGACCTGATGTGGGAACAGGGGCTGGTTGACATATGGAGGGACCTCCATCCGAAAGTTAGGGGATACACTTTCTATTCGGCAGCCCATTGAAGTAGAACAAGAATAGACTATCTGTTTACAGAATACCAGCACATGAGCAGAATAGAGGCATGTGAGAACCACCCAGTCAGCTGGTCGGACCATGACATGGTCTGGACTGACGTTAGTGTTTCGGGTTTAAATACCAGGGAATCCCTGTGGAAATGCAATGACTTCCTTCTAAGGGACGCAGTGTTCAGGGAAGAAATGTCTAGCGCAATCGAAGAATTCTTCGAACTCAATAATACAGGGGAGGTGGCCCCGGAGATGGTCTGGGAGGCGGCTAAGGCGACCTGGAGGGGGAGGTTGATAAGTGAAGGAGCTTCTAAAAAGAGAGAGAGAGGACCCTCCAGTCCCACAGGCTGAGGTCAGAGATACTCTCCCTGGAAAGGTCCGAGGGGAAGGGAGAGGAGAAAAAGAGCGGGATCTGGGCCTGGCTAGAGAGAAAAGACAGGAACTCCGGGAAATAGAACTGGGCAAAATGTGGCGGGCCTCCAACACCTACGTCAGAGGTACTATGAAAAAGGCGACAAGGCCGATGCCATGCTCATGGCCAAGCTCAGGGGCCAAAGAGCGGACAGGTGGGTGTCACGAGTTGGAATGCAGCAGAGGGGGAGAGATTGGATCCGGTAGGGATAGCAGAGAAATTCGCCAGCTACTACGAGAGTCTATATGGGAGGGAGGGGGAGGTGGATGGGGAAGCACAAGAGAACTACTTAGACTGGGTCACCCTCCCTTCGCTTGGAATACCCGAGTCCGAGGCACTAGACGCCCCGATTTCAGAGGAGGAGGTGTTGAAAGCAATATCGGGACTGAAGCTGGGTAGGGCCCCCGGGGAAGACGGGTACACAGCGGGCTTCTACAAGGCTTTCTTGGGACGGCTGGTGGGGTTCTTGGCCGGTCTGTTTTCATACATAATGCAGACGGGAAGGGTGGCCCCATCATTTGGCAAAGTGCTGATCACAGTAATCCCAAAGGAGGGAAAAGACCCAGCGGACTGTCGCTCCTATAGACCTATCTCTCTCCTCAACGTGGGCGCCAAACTGTTCACGAGGATCATCGCAATGAGGCTCGATGGCCATATGCCGAAACTGATCCACCCAGATCAGGTTGGCTTCATCCAGGATAGACAGGGGGCTGACACTCCGTAAAACTCTGCACCTCATGAGGATCGCAGCCCCGCAGGGAAATAACCCGGTCCTGGTGTCCATCGATGCCGAAAAAGCATTCGACCGGGGGTTTCTGCATGGGGTACTCGTTAAGCTGGGGTTTGGAATCGGGATCAGACAGGCCATCAAAGCGTTATATGAATCTCCGGCAGCCAGAGTAACCGTCAATGGGTGCCTCTCACGTGCTTTCCGCCTCCAGAGAGGGATGAGGCAGGGCTGTCTCCTCTCCCCCCTCCTCTTCGCCTTGACCATGGAAATACTTGCAGAGTATCTCAGAGGTGCTACTTTGGTGCAGGGCATAGAGGTGGGAGACCGCACATTCAAACTGGGTCTTTATGCAGACGATATCCTGCTCCACCTAAGGGAACCCACTCGGTCAATCCCGGCCGCTCTGCAGATAATTGAGCGGTTCGGCCATTTCTCCGGCTTCAAGGTCAACATCGGCATGTCGATGATCTTCCCATTCGCATCAGATGCAGACAGATGCTTATCCGAATTGGCCCCTCTAGGCCTCCAGGTTTGTGCGGATGGGATAAAATATCTGGGAATTAATATAGTTCGATCGAATGAGGACTTGAGTCAGGCAAACTACCCCCCTCTGTTTGAGAAACTATACAGGGAAATGGAGGGATGGGGGGAGTGGAAAATCTCGTGGATGGGTAGAATAAACGCGATAAAGATGAACATGCTCCCCAGAGTGCTGTACCTCTTCCAGATGCTCCCCCTGGAGCTCCCACACTACATCTAAGAGAAGCCAGGAGGCGCATAGTGAAATTTATTTGGCAAGGCCGGAAACCCAGAATAGGGTATGAGACCCTTACCCTCCCCAAAGAAAGAGGGGGTGTCGCCCTCGCAGATCTCGAGGCCTATCACAGAGCGACCCAACTTAGAGTTCTAGCCCCTCACCTTAGGGAGGACCCCCATAAACACTGGGTCTACATTGAGAACTACTTCCTGAGCCCCGTCACTGTTGGTGAATGGTTATGGGTCCCGCTGCAAAAACTCCCAAGAAGGATCAGGGATCACCCAATCCTGGGTACAATGTGGAAGGGTCTAGAAGGGAAGGGAAGGGAAACAGGGAGAAAATTACTACTTGGCCCTCCCCACTAAGTCACATCTGGTCCACCCCAGTACTAGATGAAATCCCAGGCCATGAACACTACCAGCACTGGTTCGATGCGGGGTTGTGCAGGGTTGGTCAGCTGGTGAGGGAGAACTCATTCATAACTATCCAGGAACTTGAGGAGGCATTGGGAATTGGTAGGCTCTCCCCTCTCCTGTACCTTAGACTCAAAGGAATCCTAATGAAGCCAAAACTGAAGGAACATATACAAAGAAAGCTCACCCCAGTGGAGAAAATTTTAGACTCCCATACAGAAATGAAGAAGCTCATCTCACTCCTGTATCAAGCTCTATTAGACCCCTGGGAGGGAACGACGGGGAGCCTTAGAAGGAGATGGGAAAAGGACCTGGGCTGCGCCATAGGGGACGACCTCTGGGGCAGACTCTGCACCACGGCCTTCAAAACGTCCATCTCCTGCCAGTATAAAACCGATGCAGTCAAACTCCTCCACAAGTGGCAATACGACCCGACCACCCTCTCAAAGATGTTCCCTGATGTTGCCCCAGTGTGTTGGCACGGATGTGGGGGTAAGGCTGACTACTGGCATATGTGGTGGACATGCCAAAAGGTCCAAACGTATTGGTCAGAGGTGCTTAGTTGGATCAGGGAGGCGGGGGAGGGAGACTACCCACTGGATCCCATCTTGATGATTTTTGGTTTACAACAAGGAGATGAATACTGGGAAACATTGCCAGACCTGACACTTTCTTCTTCTGGCTGCTAGAGCCGCACGAGCCAGGACTTGGAAAAGAGAGGCCCTCCCCACAAAAAGGGAATGGGTAGCAGTGGCTAAGGACATATGCTTTATAGAGAGACTAGCGGCGGCAATACATGGCTCAAGTGCACAGATAGAAATGGCCTCGCTGCAATTCATGGAGGTGTTTGCCAACACCGAGGTCGGGTCCGGAGGAAAACAGGATCTCGCCACCCGGCCCGAAATAGTCCCTTGGGCAAAACACATTGAATATGACTCGGGAGAGTCAACTATACGTTGACTGCCATAAGCCCGGAGGACACTGCCCAAAGAGGGGTATTATGTTAATTAAACTTTGAACCTCGAGGTAGGGGTGGGGGGGAGGGAGAGAGGGGGAGGCGAGAAAAGTACCGAAGTCTAAGTTATAAAGTTGTTGCGGGCCTGTGCCCAATCTAAAGTACATGCCTAAAGTCTTCTGTTGTGCTGAAAAACCAATAAAAATGGAATAAAAAAAAAAGGGGAACTGCCCTTGCCCTTTTTAACTCAGACCCACAAAGCCTCCGGAAAGGGAATTACAAGACCGGGGAGTATAGCTGACGTCTGCAGTAACGGATGTCAACAGTGCACGCAGGCCTCCCGCATTGATAACACAGACGGGGAGGCATTCTGGCTACCGTGTAATCGTCCGTGACTCCAGAAGCAAGCCAAGCCAGCGGACCCGATACAATCAGTGAGTCGGAGGAAGCGGATAGCAAACCAAATTGTGTCGAGCCCACGGTTGCAAGTGGCAACATTAGATGAACGCAAGAACTTGAGAACAAAGATCTTGTGCGTGTTTAAACTTTTGGGGGAAGCCCAGAGAAGGGCCAGCTACAGAGTGGTCAGGCACCGCAGGAGTGCTCATTCGAAGGACTCTCGCTTGCCCCTTTTGTGTTGAAAGTGCAAGTATCAGAAGGCCCTAGGAAAGGGCAGCATGAGGTGTCGGAGTGGTCCTACAAGGGTTATGACAAATCCCTTGTACAATCAAAACTCTGACGCATTGCCGAAAGAAAGCTAGGGAAAGGGAACCCACGCTTTCTGATGAGTAGAGGAAAACCACAAACTGTGTTGGTACTCATGAATTGTGGTAAAGATGGCTACGTGAACCCGACGGAGGGATGCCAATGGGAAAGCCAATGAAAGTGAATCCTGCATTGTGATAAAGTAAACTGTATAGTTGGCAAACGAGAACCCATTTGATACACCCGTGAACACTGCATCGACAAGAGTAAACCCGGCTGAAGGTTGTTCACAGTGGGAAGTTGAGACATTAAGGCTCTTGAATATTGCAAGCTGCATTTGAAAGGCCATAGTGAACCTGATGGTGGGAGGCCCAAGTTGTAAGAAGAATCCGAGCCCAGCAGAGGGAGATCCCAGGGGCAAAGAGCAGTCGCCCACGGTACAAGATTATCGAAAGAACTTTTGTTTGTTTATTGTTTTGATTGATCAGGCCTTCTAAGGCAAGAGACTTTGCAGAGAAGAAACTTGACCCCTAGAAACTTGACCCCTGAAGGTTCTGGTATTGAGCTGGAATTGCGAGCCTCGGGCTGGAGGGGCCCAGGAGTGTGCTGTGCGCAGATGTCGTGCCCCGTGCTAAAACGTGGCAAAGAGACCCAGCCATACCATTCTGACTTATTTTGTGAACACTTCATTCCTTTCTGGTGAACATTATCCCAAACTTTTTTTGTAACTTAGTGGTAAGGATTGGCAATGGATTTAGTATAGGCCCTTTTTATTTGACAAGACGCCACTAGGACTGCATTATTATTTTTAAAAAAGCAATTAGGTATGCAAGAATCACTGCTAAATAAATTTGAAGAAAATCTTGGAAAATTGTGCCTCGTTATGTTCGAGAAGTGAGGGTCGAATTAGACCCTGGAATCACATCCCATCAGTGACTTTCCCACCTAAGCACTTTGTATAGCCCACTCAAAGTAGGTATGCCTGTTTATGAGAAGCATACCACAGGTGATACTTATTTATATTGAGAAACTGATTACTTAGGATGACCATTCATGGCTTACCACTCAAAAAGTTGAAGTAGCTCTGCTTGCGTAAAAGGCAGGGAAGGCACCAGTGTTAGATCAGCTTCCAAGAGATACATATATTTTTTTTACAAGACCTCATTATATGGGCCCCCTTTTTGAGAAAACCTTTCAATACAATTATTAATAGTGGCATTATTTAAGAAACCTGGGTGAGCACTGAAATTGGCCACATATATAAGAAAGGAGATGTGATGAAATTTCCACCCCATCTCTCAGACTCATTAGAGAGAGTCTATGAAAAAATAAATTCCCAGAGGCTTGCCAATTGGGTCGATGATCAGTTATTCTCATTTGCATTGCGGTTTTAGAAAAAACTGTGCACAATTGAATAAGCATTTAGACTAACAATGCTGATCGACAGATATGTGTAAGAGGTCTTGTTTTAATTGTTTGTCTGACCCGGTCTGTGTATCCCACTCTACATTATGGTCTATTCTTAAATCCCTTGGTGTTGCTAATAATCATCAGATTGAAAAAGAATCCCTCTACACCCACGAACATGGATCAATTAGGTTTGATTCTGGTGCAGTGCAACCCAGATTCTCCTATTTGTATGGCAGTAGTCACGGGTGTGTTCTTAACCCTTTCCTTTTTTGCTATACATTAATGGATTGGCAAAGAAGGTATTGAACTAACGGCTGATGCCCCAAAGCTGAACGGTGAACAGACTTGTATTTCATTATTTGCCGACAATGCAGTACTCCTTTCCAGAACTGCAACAGGTCTTCTAAAACAACTGGCTACCTTTAACAATGTTTATTTAAAAAAACTGGTAAAGATTGACACCGAAAAACAAACTATGGTATGCTGTAAGAAAAAATGCAGGACAATACAAATTATCTTAGAAAATGAGGCAATTAAAATAGTTAATGTGTATGATTATCTGGGAGTAGGATCTCTATGAATAGGACTTGAAAGCAAAAGCATTGCAAAAGAGAAGTGATTCTAGGCCATGGGCAACAATATCCTTTGCAAATAAATATGGAGGGAAATCTGTGGGCAGCACGTTAGAGGTATATTGGGCACAGAGCCAATCAGCGGCCACGTAAGGGGCAGAGATATGGGGCTATCAAGGATAAGAGGCCATTATTAGGGCAACTTAACCAAAATGTCACTTAAACTAAGTATTTTCATTGAACGCACAACCATGAGCAGACTTTTGGAGTGGGAGAATGAGTGAATGGGCGGTTGTTGCAGAGAGAGGAGGCAGGTGGAGCGAAGGGGGCGGGTGGTGAAAGGAGAAACAGGAGGAGGGAATAAGATCTGAGGAGAATGCTGTGAAAGATGGAGCAGGATGAGGTGAGGTTGCAAGGTGTTTGGAGGAAGAATAGGAGGACACTCATACCTCAAAATCACAGGGTGCGGAAGTGGTCGGACTACATACAAGCATATGGCAAAGCATCAATGAGGTATTCTAGGAGCCAGGTCCCTCAAGGAGGAATAGGGGAAGACTGAGGAGTCAGGAAGGAAATTCAAACACAAGTTAGTCATGTTTTTTGTTAAAGACTTTTATTGAAAACAAAAGAGTTGGGAAAAGGCCTATCTGACCCTGCTCTAAGAGAAATTTCCATACCTACAACCACAATCTAAGGATCTGACTGTTAGGATTTCAAAATCAAAACCGTCCGTGTCCAAAGGTTTTATTCGGACACTCGCGCTATGAACTAAACTATAAGGTGTAAAGGGAAATGTGTTTAACCTTAGGTGATATCAAAAGAGTTTGAAAAGGAGCAATAAACAGATGAAACACAAAAGTTCCTCAACTGTGAAAAGCCTTGGCTCCAGAGGGTGGTCTCTTCCTCTGGAATTCTCCTCAATACAAATGATTCTTAGTTTAACAATTCTTTGTGTCTTTCTTGGCCCACAACAGTAATGTTATTTACAAAGCGGCTCAGCTTTGTAGTTCCACTTTTTTCAAAGAGTTCCTTTTGTCTGGTAAACACAGTTCAA
Organism: Ambystoma mexicanum; assembly: GCF_040938575.1. Classification (NCBI taxonomy): domain Eukaryota; kingdom Metazoa; phylum Chordata; class Amphibia; order Caudata; family Ambystomatidae; genus Ambystoma; species Ambystoma mexicanum. Next base: position 837,733,008 of record NC_090934.1, on the reverse strand, counting down.
TATTTCTTATTACTTTGTGTAGATTTGCAACTGCCTGGTATACACCCCTGCCAGAACTGCTTTTATTCATACACATTTGTTATTACCTGGTTTACTCTCCTGCCAGTTCCTCCTTTACTTCCACAGTTATGCATACCCTCTTTGGTATGACATGCATTACTTACCGTAATAGCATTTCTGATGATTGTATCTGCTTAGATTCACATGCTGTGCATATGGTCCGACATCCAGTGGTAACCGCGGAGTATTGCTTCTCGTCTTTCGGGGACCGAAAGGGGGTGTCGGCATAGGCGTGTCTAACACTATCCCTATAGTGACGTGTGTAGTACCCAAAATGCCTCACGCGCCAAGGTCCCTCTGATTGTATTTTTTCTGCCATGAGGGAGCCCAAGGCAATAGTGAGTGAGTACATAAAGAGAGAAAGTAGTAAGACGTCTATGTTCCTTCCACCCCGAGCGGGGAGGCAGGGAGGGCGAATGTGAATCTAAGCAGATACAATCATCAGAAATGCTATTACGGTAAGTAATGCATGTCTTCTGATGCTTGTTAATCTGCTTAGAATCACATGCTGTGCATAGACTAGCGAGCAGTACCCGGAGTTGGAGGTGGGTTGTGAGAAGGAACAGTAGAGAAAAGATGTCTTAGTACTGCTTGTCCCACCTGAGAATCAGACCTAGAATGAGTGTCTAGGCAATAGTGTTTTGTAAAGGTGTGTACAGAACTCCAGGTTGTTGCTTTGCAAATGGACTCAAGAGGAACATTTGCAATGAATGCTATAGATGCCCCAGTGCGTCGAGTAGAGTGTGCTCTAGGCTTGAAGGGCAGTTCTCTCTTAGCAAGAGTGTAACATAGTGTGATGCATTTGACAATCCACCTTGAGATAGCTGATTTAGAGACAGGATACCCTTCTCTACCAGCTGCCACTGAAACGAAGAACTGTTTAGTCTTCCTTAGTGGTTTAGTTCTTTACAGGTAAAACATGACTGCCCTGTGCACGTCTAGTGTGTGAAGGCTTCTTTCGGCCATGTTAGTAAGGTTCTGGAAGAAAGTGGGTAGTTCGATTGATTGGTTCACATGGAATTTCGAGATGAATTTAGGCGCAAACCTGGGATGTGTGCGCAGAACTACCTTATCTTTGTGGACTGTAACAAAGGGGTCTAAAACCGAAAGAGCCTGTAGTTCGTTAACCCTTCTGATAGAAGTGATAGCCACTAGGAAGGCTGTTTTATAAGTCCGGTCTTTCAGACTTGCTTTATGTATAGGCTCAAAGGGAGCTCCCATGAGCCTGGTCAAAACCACATTCATATCCCATCAAGGGGAAGGGTTAGAGATGGGAGGATACATCCTCTTAACCCCTTCCATAAAGGCTTTAATCACCGGTATTTTCCACCACAATACCTTTTGTTGTGATGTGGTGTAGGCTGACAGAGCAGCCAGATGAACCTTTAGGGAATTGAAGACTAACCCAGTGTCCAACAGGTGTGTTAGATACAGCACGATGTGAGAGGGTGAGCAATCGATGGGATTGACGCCCTTGGAATTGCACCAGATGACAAAACGTTTCCACTTGCTGGCATAGCAATAACGTGTATTAGGTTTTCTCGCTTCCCTGAGTATGTCCATGCACCTCTGAGGGTGTTGCAGGTGTCCAAACTCTATGACCTCAGGAGCCAAGCTGCTAAATTCAGAGTTTGTGGGCATGGGTGTAGGGTCTCCCCCCTGTCCTGAGACAACATGTTGTACGGTCAGGGTAGCTTGACTGGTGGGGAGAGGGACATTTCCATCAGGTGAGCATACCAGGGTTGGCGGGCCCACATGGGGGCCACCAGTATCATGGTAATTGGTTCCTGGTGCATCTTGTGCACTATCTTGTTGAGAAGGGGAGTCGGGCGGGGGGGGGGGGAGTGTAGACAAATTTCACCGACCAAGTTATCCAGAAACCGTTCCCCATGGATCGGTTCTGGGGGTACCTGGAGGCGCAGTCTTGGCATTGGGCGTTCTCCTGAGTAGCGAACAGGTCGATCTCTGGGGAACCCCATTCTGCGAAGACGTTGGACACAATGTCTTTGTGCAGTTGCCATTTGTATTCTTCTGGCAGAGGAAAATCTCTGCTGAGTACTTCTGCCATAAGATTGAGTTCCCCTGGAACATGTTGGGACAACAAACACATCTTGTGTTTGAGAGCCCATAACCAAATGTTTTGGGACAGCTTGGATAGCTCTGGAGAGTGAGTGCCCCCCTGTTTGTTCAGGTAATACATTGCTGTAGTGCTGTCGGATAGGACCAGCACTGTCTTCCCTTGCAGTTGCATCTGAAAGGCTTTCAATGCTTTGAACACTGCTAATAGCTCCAGTAAGTTTATATGATTGGACGCTACTTGAGGGGACCACACTCCGTGCGCTGTCTGCTGAAGCAGGTGAGCCCCCCAGCCTGTGAGAGATGCATCTGTCGCGAGAGTGGCTTCTACTGCAGGGGTGGTGAGGGTCTTCCCTTTCAAGAGGTTTTCTCTTGACCACCACTGCAGAGAGAGAACGAGGACTGGCGAGACAACTAACAGACCTTCCCATTGTCCACTGGCCTGACACCACTGGCTGTTGAGCCACTCTTGCATGGGACGCATGCGCAGCCGCGCGTTGGGGAACCAAGTATATACATGACGCCATCATCCCTAGCAAACGCATGGCCTTGCGTACCGTCACCTCCCGACTGGCTACATATTGAGGAATCTGAGAAAGCATGTTCTGAACCTTCTGAAATTATTTTACTTGACTGGGGACCAAGCAGGATTTCTTTACGTTGGTTGAAAAACCCAGGCTGAAGAGGAGATCTACTGTTTTTTGGGTGTTCAAAGAACAAGCGTCGAACAAGTCCCCTGTAATGAGCCAGTCGTCGAGGTAAGGGTAAACTGGGGCTGATAGTCTGCGCAGGTGTGCTGCTGCCACTGCCAGGACTTTGGTAAACTCCCTTGGTGCTGAGGTGATGCCGAAGGGGAGTACCTTGAATTGGTAGTGCCTGTCCTGGATCATGAACCTTAGATATTTCCTGTGCGCTGGCAACATTGAAATATGAAAGTATGCATCTTTCATGTCCAACGTTGCCATGAAGTCCCCTTGCTTCAGCAATGGGATCACCTCCTGCAGTGTTACCATGCAAAACATCTGGGGTTTTATAAACTTGTTCGCTGGGCGCAGATCTAGAACAGGACGCATGGTGAGATCCTTTTTGGGTACAAGGAGGTACACTGAATAAATACCCTTGTTTACCTGAAGAATAGGGACGCCTTCTATGGCGTCCTTTCCCAGCAGTGCTTCCACCTCTTGGATAAGGATCTCCAGATGGTCCGGTGAAAGGCGCTGTGAGCGCGGCGGTCTGAACTGTGGAGGTCGGGCGAAATTCCACGCAATAACTGTGGGCGATCGTCTTTAAGACCCACTGGTCGGAAATTATCCCCTCCCATGCCTTGAGGAAAGATGTTAATCGCCCCCCGACCGGGGTGACATGGGAGGGGACCTGGACTTGGTGGTAATTTCTGACCAGAGGCTGTGGCTCCTCTGGGATTGGGGCCTCCGCCTCTACCTTTGCTGCGTTTCTGACCCCTTGAGGGGTAGTAAGTGGGGCTTCCAGATGTTTGATTTGTCTTGAGGTTACCCGTGCCGTAGTTGTTTTGACCAGCACGGGCTTGCCCTTGAAAGGACCGCCGAGATTTATTACGCCTCTGGGAGGAGGGTTTCTGTGTAATTTAGTGCAGAGACCTTATAGTCTCATGCTCCTTCTTGGCCATCTCTAACGCTTCATCCACTGCTCTCCCGAAGAGGTTAGTCTCCTAAATGGGTTTATTAATGATGTACGCCGCCATGGATGTCTTTTCAGTAGAGCCCCTTGTGCAAGAGACCTGCCTGCCGTTTCCGCAGTGTCCAGGGTGTCCTTCACCACATTCTGGTTAACCAGTCTTCCCTCCGAAACAATGGAGAGAAGCTTTGATCTGGCGGGTTCAGGAACCTCTTGGAGGCCTTCCTGGAGCAAATTCCATTGGGCATCAGCATAGCATGCTAATTGAGTAGTATTATTAGCAACCCGAATGATGTATGCAGCTGCTGTCGTGACACGTTTGCCCAGGGAATAGAGCCGCTTGGACTCCTTGTCCGGTGGTGATTCTCACGTGGCAAGGGGTACCCCTGCCCTCTTTCGAGTGGTAGTCACTACCAGTGAGTTTGGGATGGCGTGCCCTTTGATACATAGAGGGTCGGAAGGGGAAGGTTGAAATAATTTTTTGACTCTAGGGTTCACTGCCCGTGTCTGAGCAGGTGAGACCAATGAGGGAGCTACCCGTCTCTAAACAGAGTTAAGGAGGGGGATGGATTGACTTGCCAGAGGTTTTTCCTTAATAATATCCCCCACGAAATCCTGCTCAGGTACCGCCTCTTGAGTGGCAATTTTGAAGTATTCAGCTGCTTTCTTCAACAAGGAGTTGAATGCCATTTGGTCATCCACAGGGGAGGCCTGGCGAGCCGGAGTGGACGGTGGAGAGTCTAGGCACAAAAAAATCAGTGTCCTGATCTTGCTGTGTCCAAGGGTCGTGACCTTCCTGCTGGGTTTCCTCCCAGTTGTCCGTAGTATCCTGTTGATCTTCCTCATAGTTTGAGAAAAGAAGCTTCTTCTTCGTTATAGATGTCTCTATATGTGTCTATCTGGACCACGTCTTCTTGTTGGAAAACATGAGACTGATCTTCTTGAATTTGGAGGTTAGGGTCTACCTGAGCCCTTTTCGGGGGAGGATGATCAGAAGAACTGATAATCTGCTCCAGCCGATCCATACAACCCACAAATTTTTCTGTAGTCCATTTAGAGGACCAAAATGTGCCTACGCCAGGAGAAACGACGTTCTCCGCACTGCAGCGTCGAAAGGAACCTCTCAGGATGTCGGAAAGAGGCTCTCGACTATCTTCGCTAGCCTCATCGGAATGGGTAACCCAATCCGCCGAAATTTTTTCTGCGGCTTGGCCCATTACCTTAGGCGGAACCGGAGTAAGGCCCACCGCCGCTGCGATTCATCCGATGCTACTTTCGATTGTCGCTGAATCGTCGTGAGACCAAGGCTCAGATGATTTGTCGGCAGTTGTAATACCGTCCGCGGCACTAGGGGGCCTAGTGGTCGGTTTTCCGGGTAGAGGCCTAGCCATAGTTTTCGGGCCTACTGAGGCCTTGGAAACCGGCAAAGCATCGGGCTCCCGCACTTCGACGTGTGTAGGTTTCGGAGTAGCGCCCTTATTTTGTTTAGATTGCCCAGTCGCAAAACGCTGCTGCGGATGCGAGGAAGGCTTTGGATCTGAACGATCCGAGGGAACCGGCGAAGTTTTCGGCAACCCCGTTGGCGCTTTTGCCTTTTTTCGACGAAGGCGTCGAAATTGGCGTAGGGGTTGTGTGCTTAGTGCGATGCGCTTGTAGGCCCGTCACTGGGTGTAGTCCCTGTAGCAAGACCAGAGTCGAGCCTGGAAGGGTCGGGGACGGGCATGGCGGACCTAGAAGCGTCCACCTCAAGGTCTATAATATCTGCATTGGACGTTTAGTCATCTGAAGTACCCCCGTCACTTTCAGCTGGCGTGGCGGTGGGGGGCTCCATGCGTGACATGCCATACGTGGCCCACCGTTTTACACGGTGCTCCTTAAGGGTCTTGGGCCAAAGGAGTTTGCACGCTGCACACCGCTTCTCGTCGTGCTCTAGGGGGAGACCGGAGTTACACATCCTGTGTTCGTCCTTCCAAGGATATCTGACCCTACACTTAGGGCAGACTCTAAAAGTTGTCCTTTCCATAGCAAAAGGGAAGGATGACCAGACCAACAGGGAAAAGAGGGGAAAGGAGGAAAGACATACTAAACAATATGGCCACCCCGACCCCACTCTCCCTACTGTATAGGTCGGCCAGAGGGCCCGACCACGTGGAAAATTCAGCCGCCAGATCTTAGGCGCCGAAATCCACAGCCGTAGACGATTCCCCCGTAGTCTTCGTCGAAGATGTTCTTTTTGGCCGAAGTGACTTAACGGGGAATACACCGACAATTCGGTAAAGATAAACAATGTCTCTAGTAAGAGCTCCACTATGGGGCGACCAGTTATCTGGGCGGAAAAAAACAATCTGAGGGACCTCGGCGCGTGAGGGATTTTTGGGTACTACACACGTCACTATAGGGATAGTGTTCCAGACACGCCTATGCCGACGTCCCCTTTCGGTCCCCGATAGACAAGATACAATACTCTGCGGTTACCACTGGATGTCGGACCATATGCACAGCATGCATCAGAAAGTATATTTCCTCGATACATCATTTGATTTGGATTCCCCACATATTTGGATTCCATACAATCATGTCTTGTTAGGGGCCTTATTCACAATATACTTTCTTGATTCTCATTCGGTCTCTTTACTTTCTCTTTTTCTGTGGCTTTAATTATTATAGTTTGTATTTGGCGCCATCGGCGAAATGCTGCGGGGTCCCCCACTGTGTTTGGGTTGACTCGCCTTGTTGGCATTCCCAGCCCCGTTCGCGATCTAGCAGCAAATGTGTATGTAGCGCCTGCTTCACTCTCCCGTAGCTTTGCCTTGGCACACCCATCTCGATGAAGGTCCTGGTAGGTAAAGCGCTGCTTTCTGTGGTTGCTGCACGCGCAGGAGTTTTCCACAGTCTCCTGGTGTGTCTGCGAGGTGACCTGCAGCGTTTCTCTTCTCCCCTGTTCGTGCTTCCAGGCTTCGCGGATGAATGACACGTCTTCTTCCAAACAGCAGCAGCCTCCATGACTTGGTAGTCTTTAAATCTCCTGTGTACAGGCGTACTTTGAAAACAACTAGAACGCTCATTGAGCTTCCGGCTCTTTTCATTCTGCATTACTATTTCCTTCTTCCTCGTCCCAGTATTTGCGTGATTGTGGGGAAAATGAATCCATTGTTGTCGGGTGAGGTAGTTTTCTTGTAAAATCACTTTCAACAGTTCCAAATGATACCTCAGCTCTAGATGGTGAATAATTAGAACTGGAAACTGTGGTATTGGATCTTCCGCATTTTAGACCAGAGATGGAAGTCTGATCTACAGAGCTTTGGGAAAGGGTATCTCTAGTTTCCCTAACAGGGTGTGTAGATGTATGGCAATAGGCCATGAAGGTATTGGTATGAAGGAGTCATCTTCAGGGGCAAATGAGGGATACCATGTCTCATCCAATGAAGCAATGAAATCTCCCCGGAGGCTGTCTCCTCCCATGTGATCTTCCTTCATATAGCCGCCCCCAGGGTCACGATCAGTTAGCGGCTGCCGTCCCGTAGCAACATGCATGGGAGGAGGTTACTGCCAGGAGATTAGGGATGACTCCACTAGATTCATCGCAAAACCCAATAGAGATTGCAGTGAGGAGGAAATTAAGAGGGAGCAGGTGGGTCATCAAGTGCAGGGCCCTGGGAGATCAAAGTGTGCTGGGGATTAAGCAGCAGGCCCTATTACATCCAGCCCAAACTTCCTCTTTGTGCAAGCCACCTGAATGAACGACTTTCTAGCTGTGGTGGTCTAGGGTCTTGAGATCTGTGCAAACCACTGTACGTCAATGACTACATACTGCAGAATAGCTCTGGACCAAGACCTGCTGGACAGTACACAAACAGTTCCCTGACAAACTGCCAATAGCAGAGTTAGAAATACTACAGAAGAAAACAAATCTTTCTCACCATCAAAGCCAAGGAACCACGAGATAGAGAGTGAGGCAGGGCAGACGCAGAGAAACAATGTGTTGATTGAAGGGAGACATTTTCTCTTTAGGTTTTCCGTTTGATAGACATTTGTTACATGATCAAGTCCATTTGAAGACTAAATCTGCCCAAGTGACACTTGGGGAAAGACTGCTCTGCTTAGAAAGATTCGCCATTCTGACAAAACCCTAGTGAAATCCATTGATTCCAAAGACTGATTTTCTTATACCTGGAGGAAGGGAGCTTTGAGAATTGGAGTTATAAGGAAATCTGTGTAAAGGAACCCTACCAGTATCAGTGAAAATCCCAGCATTGTATAAAAGTGCTGTTTTTTTACATTATATCCCTTTTTTAGAAGCTTTTACCACTTTTTGCTCTTAATCCCCCTTCACTGTCACAAGTCTGATTAGCCCCTTTTTACTTCATTACAGTCAAGAGTGAGGTGCTTCATTGGTTGAAGATGGAGTCTCATATAACCACTTAAAGAAGTGGGTTACAGAAAAGAAGGGACAGTTCTGGTAATATTTAAGCAAGACAGTGTCATACATTAAATACTATACATGGCAATGAAACACAGGGATTTGAGTAGAGGAGGAAGGTCAATCCTGTGGTTGGCTGAGCTGTTTAGAAAAGAAAAGAACTCCAAGTCTTGAGTGCATGTCTTTGTTCGGCACCCTACCGAGCCGAGAATACAGAACACATGCTTTACAAGCAGAGGCTGTTAGAGTATGTAGAAAAAAGTTAAATCTTATTGCAATCTGGACTCAAGCCCATAAGCTAAATTAGGCTTTGCTGGTCACAGTTTGTTGGTAAGATGAAGTGGTCCTTGTGATATTCTATTAGAGGCTTGGTTTCCTTCTTTAAGGTTGCTGAATAAGTAACAATTACATGTGCTGCCCTAACCCTGGACATCAGTTTATTTGAATGGGGAGGAAGGATTAAATGGTGGTGGCCTGAAGTTAAAACCATCTGCAATGTAACTTTCCATTTCTGCTTTTCAGAGAGAACAGACTGAGGCCAGTAGAATGTGGAACCAATAGTTTCCTTTTTTAGAAGTCTTGAGTGAACAACATGACCAACTGTTTCTTCTTGGCAATTTTGGAAGTTGAAGATGCCAAAAGCTACGCTGGATGTTTGTGCTAGAACAATACTCTAATAAAAATAATTAAATCACAATTGTTTTGCTACTTACAGCAGTATAGTAGAGAGGAAGAAGATTTTGAATTGCACAAGAAAGTTTTCGCTCACTTAAATGTCCATGTTTCAATGCCTCCAAAATGTTCTCCTGTCAAGAAAGAAAGGAATGATAAAAAAAACACAATAGCCCTATAAAGAGGTACAGTGACGCAATCTGATTAAGATGCACTTTACCTCAAAAGAATTTACTAGAGGGAACACAAACGAATCATTGCACAATAAACAATAGTTTCCTTTTATATTCAAATGTACCCATTCCAAATTATTTAGCAATGTCCTTGCACCACAGAATTGCTGAATTCAAATATAGGGCTGTGTATCAATATAGTTAAAATGACGATAACTTTAAAGTTCATCTCTTGTTCCCTATATATGTGGAGCAACACCAAGACTCCCATGAACTTTCAGGAGACTAATCAATGCAAATTTACTGTCAAGGAAAACCCCTGTGGCACTTGGTATTCCCCTATGGTATCAAAACCATTCCACTATAACACATTTCATTAAAAATGTGTTTCATTAACACAGATCGATATTAAATCAGTACATTTTGTTAATGTCTCTCCATTTCATTGATGAGGCAGAAGGCATGCGCAATGTGTTTTGGATCTTTGTTGATCGACCCTTGGACATAGTCTGGCTTACATTTTTTACAATTCAAAATTCTAAAATAAGTTGTAGTTCACTGGTTTCATGCCATGGATATTAACAGTGTATGTGCTCCATGTTCGAAAGCTCCTGTATGGGATAATGTAACACATAGTATGTGCTTTAACACAGACCGCCAGATCACATTTTGGTCTATCAACATTTTTACATAGCACTGCCTCACTGTTTTCTCCTCTCCCTAGTCACTTGAAAAAGGAAAGCTCAGATTCAACACACATAATGCTACTTCTTTTTTTGTCATCTTATGCATTCTGCTATCCCTTACAAATGACCAGCTCATGACAGTACAACCACCTACAAGAAACAACTGAAGGTGCATTCCTTTCCAAAGAATTATGAACCAGCAACATAATGCCCCAACCTCTGACGTGCCTTTCTGGCCAAGGCACTCTTGCATGCTTTCTTGCCCACACAGACCACAAACTGAAAAAACATTGTTCTGAAAATCTTACAGACACTAGTAAATGCTAGTATCCGTAACACTATTAGGCCATGGTGATTGAAGCCCCAGGTCCACTAACCTGAATTGGGCCTGCATCTTTAGCAAATTGCCATTCATTTCCAGGAATTAGAATCAACCTTTCCAAATGTTTACAAACTCTTACTGAACAAAGACATTAGGCAGTAAATATCTGATATAGCTTAGTAGCTCTTCATTTATCGCAATTGGCATAATTCTTGTTGGAGAAAGATCCAGTTTCCAAAATAACACTAAATAAACGTGAACCAACGTGAATAGAAAGTGCACCCATAATTTCACTCTGCCAAGAAAATGATCCACTGGTAAATAACAAAGACAAGATGCCTTACCGCTGTGGGAGTGTCATCCTCACATTTTTCAATATTTTGGAAAATTAATGTGCATATTCCGTTGTAATTGCTGGATCATTTTGACATGTGCAAACTCTGGAGCAATGCGGATATTGGTGTTATTGTGTATATAGAGGTGTAACCAAATCTGCAGTCACTTCTTCAAAACAAGAGCTCCCATATGTTTTAACCAAGCTAACTGCTCTGGTGTTCAGTAATGGTACACTTCTTGGGGTAGCCTGGTCATATTTGATCATAGGGGATGGCTCTTTCAGGGACAGTATAAGTAGATCACTTTCTCTTTCTGTCATGTATGCAAGAACCAAACCACAGATTTTACATGCAAGCCTCGTGGTCAAATAAACTTGACAGGGCAGCCCTATTCCCACAACTATTCAGCAGTAAATGTACCGCTTTCCCACTGAGGTCAGGTTACCCCGTGTCAACATATTCCTTATCCCTGAAAACTCACCTTCACAGATCACCCATTCTCTGAATACAATTCTTCCCCAAGGGCTCAGTTTGAGCCACCTGCGAAAATGTGATCCCTTTAGCATGGCTGCTACTATTTGTTCCAATTCTATCACAGTCATGGAACCCTGTCAATTTGCATTTATATCATAAATATTTATAAAACCATTTGTACATACCATTCCATGGAGCGAGTTGTAGGCAAAATATACTAAACAGATTCATAAATACCTTGTTGGTCTCACCCAATGCTGCTTTTAAATGGACATTAATGGTGTTCAGCTAACCCCGTAAATCTAGGTCCTCCAATTTGTTAAATCCACAGTAGTCCAGTGCAAGATGTGTTGGTTATTTTTTTTTTTATTGTAATCTTTAGTTTATACAAACTTTTATCACAATGTTATATCCATTAGTCCCTTGAACTTTAAAAATAACAATTCCTTACGTTAACTAATGTGGTGCACCGTAAAATCTTTTTTTTTCTTATATGCACATACTGTTCTTTGCAATTTGAAAGTCTTTACATTTCCTTCAAAATCACGTCTATGAAATCGATAGTTGCACAAGTTATTTTCATATTATGACTTGAGATTACTCGTATCCACCATTCGTCTATGTTTCCGTTTAGCAGAAAGGAAAATCCCGGGTGACATGTCCTTTGCTCTGAAATTGACAGACATTTTGTGATCAAATGTTGCAGCGATTCTATTTCTTTTTTGCAGTATCTACATAGATTGTCTTTGGTTTCCTTCTCTTTCCTTAACCACTGCATCTCTTTTGTTTTCAATGCATTCAGCCGAAGCCGCAAAAATTGGTCTCGATGGTAACCTGATGGACATTTTAGTAAATATTTTGGTTGTACATCTAGTCTATTTGTTGCACTTCCAAGCGGAATTGCACTGCATAGTGTCACTCTTTTTTCCAGATTTAAGATTCAGCTCCAGGTACGCAGTCGTTTCTTAACTAATTGTGGATGCACCTGTAGCGACTCTTTCTTTAGGTCTGCAGTCGCCAAAATGTTATCTATTTTGTTGGCCCAATCAGTTAACATGTTTGACTTTACACCAAGTGGGCTTTGCTTGAATATTTTATATGCTGGTAATGCCAGGTTTTCTCTTTTTTCGCAGTGCAGCACATGATTTCCAGACTATTATACTAAGTAGAGAATGAATCGCCAGTTCGTGTTGCAGATTCGTCATTGAGACATAACGTGGCAGTTTAAAAACTTTCCGCCAAAAAAGGCCTTTAAGTGCCTCCCAATATTTGGAGTCGAGGTTCCATGCTGATTCTGCACCAAATTTGATTGCCGGTACTACTTTATTCAAGTAAAACAATAAAATGGGGCGCAATGAGAATTTTCCATAATCATTATGCAATTTAGTGCCTTGTAGTGCATACGTAGTCATTCTACTTCTCAAGTCCTGGTACCATGGCCATACTCAAATCGATATGCTAAATATGATTCAGATATATCGGATTGATGTTAATGTTTCAATTTTTTCGCCTGCGACATGCCATCTGGAATTTTTGTTTTTTTACCCTTTTTGTGGGCCCATCTGCATTATTTTGGTTTTTGTAGTATTTATTTCCAAGTTGTTCCTTGTCAAATAGTTATTTAATTTCGACAACAGCTGCTGTAATCCTATTTCTGTCCGGTCTATCAAAACCAGATCATCGGCGTATATGATGCAATTAATTGCTTGGTTGTTTATTTTCGGAGGAAAGCACTTTACGTCTTTCAGATTGGCCGGCAGATCGGAGATCAACAGCTTGAACACAGTTTTACTCCTTTCGTTGTCGATATGATATTTGTCAACTCGCCGTCAAGGTTCATCATAATCCGAATGGTTGTTCCTTAATGCAGAGATCTTACAGGATTAAGTATATCAAGAGCGCATTGCCACTTTGTCAGTTTCTGCCAAAGCAACCTCCGATTTATTCTGTCGAATGCTTGACGCATGTCCACAAAGGCCAGGAATAGATTTTTGCCACCTTTTAAGGACTCTAATTTTAAGATGTTTAATAACATTAAGTTGACTTCTGTCGATACACCTTTTGTGAACCCTGTTTGTTGACAGTCACCTATTCCACCATGTGAAGCCCAGATAGATAACCTTTTTAGTAGAAATGAGGCAAAAATCTTGCCAAACGTATCTAAAAGGGCGATTGGGCGGTAATTTATTGGGTCGGCTCGAGAACCCTTTTTGTGACTAGGGACAAAAACTGCAGTTAGCCATGATGATGGCAACTCCTTTGTAATTGCTATTTTAAAAAAAATAGATTTCAATGAACCATGCCCACCTTTCTTTCTCCTTTTTAAGCATCACATTGGTGATGCCATCTGGTCCGGCTGCTCTCAAATTTTTTTATTGAGTAATTGCATTTTCGGTGTCGTCTCGGGATTCAACGACATTCCAAGGTTTATCGTTGTGCTCATGTATTACTGATTGTTCGACTTATGAGTCATTGAATAAAAGTACCTTTCCCAAATTTTGGGTGTTACCTCGTTAGTAAGTACTTTATTACATTTCGTAATACCGGTGTTTAAAATTGCCCAAATTTCACGTGCTTTATGTTTTGGAACAGCTCTAAGATTAGTTCAGCACGTTCTTGGTGTCTTGATGTGGCGAAAGATTTGACCCATTTTCTATAACGTCACAGACGTTGGTGACAAATTTCTTCTCCGACCTTAATGTTGTTCATTTTTTTCAGGATTCTTATGTCTCGCGATAAGGATTTTTTTTCTATAGCCGTTGACCTGCTGTATTTATGTTGATGTAAGTGGCCAGCAATTCCTTTCGCATCAGTTTTTACAACAAATTTGTTTAATAAAGGGACGTAGTTAACGTCTTGTGGTGCCCTAATTGCATCAAATCCGTAGTCGAATTCCACTGGTGTTTGTACTTAGAGCTGAATTATATTTTTGCGGCGTCTGAAGGCAATCCTCTTTCCAAGTTAATTGCAGCGGATAGGGGTCGCTGTTGCTTGAAATTACTGCGTTTAGATTGTCCACCATGTCAAGTAGATTTTGGGACATCCAAATATAGTTGAGCGTTTTATAACTCTGCTTTTGGTGCCAAGTTGGTTGAGGTGGGATGTCACCTGTACGTTAACGTTCAGCATTACGCAGTTCTGGCTACGCATTGCAGAGTGCCACAGATAAGCGTTCTTCGTCAGATCTTCAAATGCAATTGGCCTTTCGTTTTGAGTCATTTTTCTCATCTCAAACCATGTATTATTTAGATCTCCACATATTAATATTTTCAAGTTTTTATAAGAAGTCAAGTGTGCATCTATCATGAAACACTTGTGTATAGGCGCGTTATAAATGCTATATCATATCAGATCAGAAGTCGCTGAGTTGATGTATTTTGAGGAACTGATCATTGAAGAGTTCCAATGTGTATTTATTAACAACAGCCATGATTTTGCTGTGGTTTTTTTGAGTGAAAAATTCTATTTTTTACCATTGTTAAGAGGCCAGAGAAGGGGCGTCCTTTATGATTTTTTTCAGTGGGGCTTAGCAGGATCGTGTAGTCATCTCTTGAGGGGATGTCACAAAGCCATGTTTCCTGCAAGCATAACGTGAAGTTGTCCTTTAAATTCAAAGGAAAGTCATTAAACAAATACAGAAAACCCCTGGTGTTACATGAAATTAAATTCTGGGTCTTGTTTCATGGTTCTTGTCATAGCTAGTGTAGGTGCTTCTTTGTCCAACTGGAGAGTCTACACTTGCCATTTTGTTGTTGGAATGATGCGTTGATTTTGTCTGATCTTTTAAATGTCAACTGTTTTCTCAAGGTCTCTCTTCTCTGTTCATTTTTTGTTGGTGTAACAAGTTTGACATTTAAATTACCGTCACCTTCCCAATCAATATGTGGTTCAAGTGAGAGGTCGAAGCCTTAAAATAACAGGTCGTCTTTAGCATCCATTAACGTTCTCCTGACACCTTGTTAGTTAATGTGGAGCAGCACTTGGTCGGACGTTCGTTCAGTCGCATATTCCACTATTTTATATGTCGTCAGAAATTACTGTACGCAAAGCTGGTATGCACTTAAATAGTTTCATTATATTACCACGGTTTAAATTGATATCATCATCTGAGTGAATCTTTTGAAGTCTCAGTTTTATTTTTGTGCTTTGCTTGCCATGAGGCCGCTGCAGCAGTGGTTTTATGCTTCCATTGATTTGTTTTTGCATCTGCTGCGAGGTGAGTTTCGGATTTAGATTACAGCGTTCTGTATTTTTCCTAACTTTCTTGTGTGGAGATTTCTTTGGCAAATTTCTTTGAGCCAAAAGGGTGAGATTAGAACTTGTATCCTTTGCTTTACATTTTTCTTCTGAGTTGCCGTTTTTACCTACCTCTTTTTGAGGTGTTAAGGGGCTTAGTTCTTTTGTTTTGTCTACAGAATATGTTGATAGGTTGCAAAGGTCGGATAGCGTAACGGAGGGAGATGACCCTTGGTCTTCAGATTCCACTCTTCGACATTTGTGTGGTTTTACTGCATGTGTTGTGAATGAACCGCAAGATGCTTTATCAGTTTTATTTACCACCTCCTGTGTCCCAAGGGATCTTTTATTGGTCTTTGCACGTTCAAAGGTCTTTGAACGGTCTTTTTCGGTGTAGTTAAGTTTCTAATAAATTTCCTTGAAATCTGTCGGGCTTGCTTCTTGATCTCCTTTTTCAGACAAGGTGGCTGCTGGACGCCTTTTTGCTCGATCGAGAAGGTACCTTCTTCCACATCCTGTGAGAGTGCACATGCATCCAACTATTCTGGGAGGCATGTTGTGAGGAACTCTCCAGAGTCATGGGCAAAACGATTCCTAGAGACCCTAAGTTATTACTGTTGGGAATGGACGATGAAATTGATCTATCTAGTTATGAAAAACTGTTTTTGTTCACCACTACTGCAATTATGAAAAGGATTATTGCCCAAAAATGGGGATCTGATCAGACACCGAGTTATGAACAGTGGAAGACAGATGTCGATGTTTGTGTTGCGATGGAGCACAGGGTATACTCGGCCAGAGGATGCCCGGCTAAAGCACAAAAAGTGTAGCAGAAATGGGAAGACGCCCAATGAGGGCTACTGTTGGACATATGGACACTGAGACATGTCAAAAGCACCCCCTGATACCCACGGTGCTAGCAAAACAGGGGAAAGAAATGTGGTACCCGTGTTGGGATAATTCGACCCAAGTTGCAATATATGTGTATATCAATGGGAGACAGTCATTGACCCTCACCAGCAGTGTGCGTGTATTGTTTGTTTATCTGTTTAATTTGTTTTAAATACCAATAAAATGTGTTATCAAAAAAAAAATGAATATGCTTTGGTAAAAAAACTACCTGGACCAACTATTGGATAGAATAGTACATTTAGTATTCAGTACACCTCTAGTCAGTATTGATAAATTACTGAATTTCAAACCCTTCGAAGTGAAAGAGGTGAATTTGGCAATGGTCCCTTTCCTCTCCCTCTGTTCTTCATCAGAGCCCTAGAGCCATAAAACCACTTGTGTAAACCTCTGTGGCACCATGGAGGTGGAAGGTATGATATTCGGGGGAGCACAGCAGAAACTCTAGGTCCCTGTTGACAACTTGCTACAGATGTTGAAAAACAGATCACCTCTTGAAAGGCAATTCTAGAGGCAATGGGGTGTTTTAAACCCCCAGATACCATATTAACTGGAACCAGTCTGAGTTCCTCGCTCTCTCGATGACTCCCTCTCTCGATGACAGGCAAATTGGATGCGTTGAACTTGACCTGGTGCCATAAAAGACTGAAATACATAGGGATCTAGCTTCAAGAGGATGTGACTGAGGTACTGAGGGTCAACATAGATATGCTGGATCCTGTTCCTATGGGGAAGCATGAACTCGATAAAGATGGTCTAAGATCAATTACGTGCCGGTAATCTTCCCCCGACAGTACCAGGAAGTTAATCAAAGGGATCAACTGGCTGATGTAGAAGCTCATTTGTGACAATAATTCAGCCAGGATTGCTCTGAAGAACCTGCAGCTACCCGAGGTTGAAAACTGCTTTCTACTACCAGATTTGGAAAATGTAACTTGCCATTGATGTAACTTGCCATTTTCTGCCGGACACCTGGGTGGCTGGCTGTCAGAAGAGGAGGCGTAGATGGCCTGTGCAGAGTCAAGCACACATGGCACGTTGCCACCCTTGGCTATTGAGTCAGCAGTCACCTAAAAAAGGCAGATTAGAGACCAGATTATACTGTTTGTAAGGTCCTGCTCTGCGAAGCTACGTACACTTAGATGCTCGAATCATACCTATTCGCAGAGAAATTGATATGATACAGCCTAGAAGTCCCCTTGAATGTAAAAATCCCGTTTTGTCCCAACTGGTATCTATTTGGCTTGATGTAGATTAGGGTCCTATCTGCGAATCGCTATAGGCCATCCTTGGAGAACTTTCAAATGCACATATGGTGGATATAGTACACTGTGGAGTGCATTGTCTGCTACGCACGTCAAGGGAAACATTACTTGAGCAGAAAATACAGACCTGGATGATGTGAAAACTCTTTCAAGGAAGCCAAAATGTGAATCGATCTTCTACAGGATGCTGACAGTGGATGGTGGTGGTCCAGATGGGGGTCTGGTCGTTCAGCATAGGATGGGAAGTGACTCACGGAAAAAAAATGCGCTCCTTGTGCCTCAATACGAAGGATGACTCAATAGAATTAGGTGTGAAATTAATGTCAGTTTAAAGTCTTGCACCAAACCTACTGGACACTGCAGACATTGTTTAGGAAGGTCCTAATGGGCACAGACACATGCATGGTATGTAGCCATTAATACACATGCTATGTGCCTGCAAGAGTGTTGGAACCGTCCAGAGAAGTTAAGCAGTAGCACAGAGTTCATCTTGGGGGCACAGAGTGACTGAGATTGCAACTTATATGGGCTGAGGGTATAGTTCAGGAGGGTGACCATGGGTATCAGGTAATAAAATCGCAGCAAAAATGTCTCTGGTAAAAAAAAAAGAAAAAAAAAAGAATCGCAGCAAAAATGCTGTGGTTTGACCCGGTAAAGGTGTACCCCATTATACCATTTAAGGGTAGCGGGGGGTGCGGGGTGCCCCCCGCTCCCTTTAAATGTTATAATGGGTCCAGGGGTCGCAGAGGTGTCCCACGCATCCTTTACATGATTGTGGCAGCAAAACCACTGCATTTTTGCTGCAATATTTTGTATACACTGCCATTTATGCCGCGATTTTAAGACATGGAACCTGACCATGTGAGTCTGAAAACTGGAATTGCATTTGTGGAAGACATGTATTATGGAGAAGATTGTGCTCAGTGAAGTGAAGTTCAGAGAGATTTGGGCAGCATTGGAGAAACAGTTTGTGTGAACTGAAGTAGCTTTTAATAGTGATGTCGGGAGACCACTGGGGGGCGCCTACCAGGATGGACGCGTGAGAACCTAGCTCTGCTCTCACCCATTGGGCCTTTTAAGCTTTGTTTTCGCCCCAGTGGAGTTGCAGCCATCTGGAGCCGCCCTCAACCTTCAGCAGCATCAGGGGTGCGGTGGACAGTGCACCCCCCTGGCCTGAAGCGGACACGGAGGTTGGGCGGGCTCCGTGGGTCTGTGATTACTGGACAACGTGGGGCTCGCTGTCCCCGCGCCTGGAGCAGTGAAGGGCCTGACATCTACCACGAGAGACCTGCAACGAAGGCGCTGCATCCCAGCGAGAGGCTGCTACGCAGAGTTGTGGTCGCCCTGAGTCGGCTGCGGCTCCTACATAGTAGCAGACTGGGAAATAGAGGTGCAGCGCCGGGCCCCATGATGCGCTGAGACTAGCAGGAGAATTTGTTGGGGACTGGGCCAGAATACCCACCCGTGGTGCGCGGGAGGAGTCGTCCCCCGCCCGAGACATAAAGCAAAAGCGAGAAAGCAGAGAGAAACCCCGACACATAATGGAGAGGCGCCCAAGCCGGTGGGACCTCCACCTGAAGTGAAAGCCCTGTGTGAACAGCTTCCAGAGAGCACCCCCTCTGCACACTGGCCCTTGGCGCCCGGAAGACGGGTGCCCCCGGGAACTGAGAGGACTGGAGGAAGAGGTTTGGCAATCTGCCATCCCAAGGGCACGGTCGCACACAACAAAGGACAAGTGAGGGGCAGCTAAGCCGTAACACGGAGATGCCGCCAGTGAAGAGAGCCATGTGAACTCGTGGTAGCAGGAGCTGAGCCTGGCGAGGCCTGGAGGGGGAGAAAGGAACACGTTGCACCCCGGGCCCAGGAGGTAAAAGCGGAGCTCTCCAGGCAGGCGCGCACTTGGTGACTGGGGCTGGGCGGCTGGGATATCCCTGGACCCGTCCAGTGCCTCACCCAGGCGCAGGCTCGTTGTGCTGCTCCGGATGAAACGGCATTGCGCAGCGGGTGACCAGCGAGGGAAGCTTGGTCAAGGAGTGGAGAAACGGAGCACCTTACCAGAAGGTGATCCCAGGAGCCCTTCGAGGGACATCGCTGAGCCCAGTCCAGGGGTGGACACATCCACAATTGAGGAGGTGAACGGCTGCGCCTGGTGGAGGGGGTCCGGGCCGAGTATTGCGAGGGATACGTGGTGAACTGTAGTCCGCGGCAACACCCAGCCTGGGGGATTCATAGGGATGTGGAGGTTCCCCGGGGTGAAGAAGTGGGTGCTGGGCCCCCCAGACATGATTTAAGATTCCACCAATCCATAAAGAAGGGCCCTAATCACCCAGGACCTCACTAAGATACCGGCCCAGCAGTGCATGCAACAGGGAGCGATAGACGCCCCCAGAGAGAGCAGCCATGTAGAGTGAGCTGGATCAGCACAGGGTGTGAACCAGTCGCAAGATTTGGAACCCACATACCCTTTACAAAATAGGGGTGAAAATAGCGCTGGCCGACTGCACACAGGAATAGGCCTCTACAGGGGCCCTCACTTGGATCCCGAATCCTGGAGGGGTCGGTAGACATGCGCTCAGGGCCAGGTGAGGACGCCCAGCCATTGCCAGAACGTAGAGGTAGACGCACCGCGCCTCCCTCGTTTTGCCACCCCCAGTCCCAAGAGGAGGGGACTACTCCTGGTTGGGAAACCTGAGACTCCCCCTGTAGAGGATACGAGGACAGTCACCAGCTGAAAGCAATGCCGCCACAGGAATTCTCTCCCTGAAAAGTTTCAGAAGGAGGTCGGGCCTGCCCAGGGCGTGACCTCATCCGGCCTTCACGAGATGGCGACCGGTGGAGACGCCCCTGCTCCCGTGTTGACCAGAGACAATCTGAAGGACATACTACAAGAGATAAAGGCCATCAGGACTGACATTCAAGCGTCCATCTGCGATCTCAAGGGCAGAGTTGACTAACTACAAGACAAATAGGAGGGCATGGAAAATAACCACCTGCAAATGGATGTTCTAGATATGAAGTACGAGGCACGGGTGGCGGACCTCGAAATGAGGGAAAAAGACACCCTCCTGAAAATGGACAACCTAGAAAACAGGTAAAGGAGCAATAATCTAAGAATCTTCGGAGTGAAAGAGCAGAAAGGCGAATCTGCCAGCGAAGTGGGTCGGAAGGTGCAGGGCCTGATAAACCAACTGTTCACTCTAGAAGCGGGCAAGGAGGTACAGCTGGCAAGGGCCCACAGGGGCAGAAGCAGTTGTGGCAAAGGTCCAAGGTCCATAGTGGTCCGCTTCCTAAGATATAGGGAGGAAATGGAAGTCCTCGAAAAAGCAAAGCAGCTGGGGAGTTTTCTATTTGAAGGTAACACGATTAAGGTGTTCCAAGACCTCTCGGCCCTGACACTGGCCCGCCGCAGAGATTGCCGTCCACTCACGCTATGGCTCACCGCCAAAGGTATCAGATATAGATGGTCATTACCCTTTGCTTTAACATTTGAACGTGGTGAAATAGACTATCGAGTGACCAGCGGACAGGAGGCACTTCAGGTGCTCCAAGCCATCAAGGGCGAGGAAGTGGCCGGGGAGCAAGAAAGAGCTGAGGAGGCGCCCTCTACACAGCAACGGAGGCCTAGCAGCCCACAGGCTACAAAGAAGAAGATGCAAGGCGGCAGAAAATTCAAGAAGTTAAACACTCCCCCTCCTAAGGAAAGAGATGATACGAGCTGAAGGGCAGAAGCCCAAGGTTTGACTGGAAGGGTGAGGGGGTGGGGGGGTGATCAAAAGTGCATGGTCCCCACCGGGGGGAGGTGTGGGGATAATGGAGTCAACTGTGGAGCGGGGTTCTCTCCCCTAGTGGCACACCGCAAGGTGGGTGTCTCAAAAAGTCTGAGATTCAGGGGTGTCAGGGGGTTGGGGTGGTCTTAAGGGGTCTACATGTGGAAAGGCAGTGCTGAGTGCGGAGGGGGAACCCTGTACTTCTCAGCACTGAGGGGTCAAAAAAGAAAATTATGACTGGCGTGTCCGGATTTTGAATGCCGAGTAGAGTCACTCAGGATAGGCTCCCTGAATGTAAAGGGCCTTAACTCCCCCACGAAACGATCCCTGCTGGGAAGAGAACTGAAAAATTGCAATCCCGACGTACTCCTAGTACAAGAAACCCGAACGATTCTCAGAGAAGAAAGGTGCATCCCGGGGGCACACATCGGGCAGGTCTGTTGGGCCTCAGGATCTATTAAAAAGGGAGGTGTGGGGGTCATACTTAACCGGAGGCTCCGGCTCACAGAATCGTTGGTCTGGGGACGAGCGGATGGGAGGGTACTGGTGGTTACACGGACCATAGAAAATACCAGGATAACCATAGTGTCTGTCTATTGGCCCAAATGCAATTCTTGAGGGAAGCCATGGGAGAGGTCCTGGATAGAACAGAGGGCCTTCTCATTATAGGGGGGACTTCAACATTTCGGCGGACAGGGAAATGGACCACAGGGGTAGGCAGATCCCCCTCAGGGAGCCGAGGAGGATCCAGAAATAGGGGGTTAACAGACTTCAAGTGGGACCAGGGATTAATCGATGTGTGGCGAAATTCCAACCCAACAGTGAGAGGTTACACCTTCTACTCCTCGGTCTATGGTTCCAGAACATGGATGGATTATTTGTTCATGGAACAACAGCATATTAGTAGAGTAGGCACTTGTGCACACTTCCCGATCAGTTGGTCAGACCATGATTTGATAGAAATGGAAGTAGTCCTGGCGGGTCTAAAATCCAGGGAATCCTTATGGCGATGCAATGACCTCCGCCTTAGGGACACTGTTTTTGTGGAAGAAATGAGAGAGGCCATTGGAGAATTTTTCCTACTCAATGACATAGT
This sequence comes from Ambystoma mexicanum, assembly GCF_040938575.1. NCBI lineage: Eukaryota > Metazoa > Chordata > Amphibia > Caudata > Ambystomatidae > Ambystoma > Ambystoma mexicanum. The sequence goes on along the minus strand of NC_090934.1, from coordinate 837,710,864 downwards.
GGAAGTTGAGATGGGTATGATGTGGGATGCAGCGAAGGCAACATGGAGGGGCCTGTTCATTAGGGAAGGTGCTGCTAAGAAAAGGGTCAGGACCCTGCTGTCCCGAAAGCTCAGAGGTGAGATTTGCCTCCTAGAAAAGGTTGAGGGTAAGGAGATGGGGCAGAGGGAGGAAGACCTTAAGGTGGCTAGCGGTAAGCGCCAGGAGCTGAGAGATGGAGATGGGAAGAGTACTCTGCGGCTTGCAATACCTTAAACAAAGATATTATGAGAAGGGGGACAAAGTGGACGCACTGCTGGTGGCGAAACTCCGAGGCCAGAGAGTAGAAAGGTGGGTGGCAACGATTCCGGGAGAGGGAGGACAGAAGCAGGGGCAGTGGCAGGGGGATTTGCGACTTTCTACAAAAACCGATATGGGAAGGAAGGGGTCTCCGATGGAGATATGTTTGGGAAATATCTTGCAGGGGTCTCACTCCCAAACTCCGGTCTGGAGAGATTTTCAAACTAGGTGAGCCCATCACACAGGAAGAAGTGCTGAGAGCGATAGCAGGATTCAGGCTGGGGAATTCACCGGGGGAAGATGGTTATACAGCAAGATTCTACAAGACCTTCGCAGGACCCCTGGCAGGACACTTAGCTGGTTTGTTTTCTATTATCATGGCCACTGGGAGGGCCCCACACCCCTGTCCTTTGGGAGGGCACTGATTACAGTTATTCCAAAGGCAGACAAAGATCCCGAGGACTGTAAATCCTACAGATCCATCTCCCTACTCAATGTGGATGCGAACATTTTTACAAGAAAACTGGCCACAAGAATGGAGGACCTCATGCCGAGACGTATCCACTCAGACCAAGTGGGTTTCAACCAGGGGACCAGATACCCTTCACAAGGCACTTCACCTTATGGGTACGGCAGCGGGAGAGGAGGGGAATCCAGTATTAGTGGCCATAGATGGTGAGAAGGCCTTCGAACGGGTTGACTGGAGCTTTCTGACCGGGTACTCTGGAAATTTGGCTTCAGCAAGGGGATCCAGCAGGGCATCCAGGCATTATACGAATGCCCATCGGCCAGAGTCACCGTCAACGGGCGACTGTCCCACACATTCCCACTACAAAGAGGAACAAGGCAGGGCTGCCCTTTGTCGCCCCTGCTCTTTGCCCTGACAAAGGAAATATTGGCGTAGTACCTTAGGAGATCTCCGCTGGTAGATGGTATCAAGGTAGGTGGCAGGGAATATAACCTCGGGCTATATGCAGACAACGTCATGCTTCACCTGAGACACCCCGCCTAGTCCATCCCCGAGGCCATGAGGGTGATTGGAGAATTTGGGATGTTTTCAGGGTTCAAGGTGAATATTGGAAAATCGGTAGTCTTCCCTTTTGCTCCATATTCCACCAGAAAGATAGAAGAATTAGCAACCCTGGGGCTGCAGATTCAGTTGGAGGGAGTGAAATACTTCGGGATTAACATAGTGCGTCCGGGACAGGATCTGGGTTAGGCCAACTAGCCCCCTTGTTTGATAGGCTAGTCTCTGAAATGGAGACGTGGGAAAGGGGCAATTATCGTGGATGGGTAGACTAAATGCCATAAAGATGAATGTCCTCCCCAGGGTACTATAACTGCTCCAGATGCTTCCGATTAGGGCACCGGAGGAGCACTTGAGAGAAGCCACACGACGAATAACGAGACTCCTATGGTGCGGTCAGAAGCCCAGGGTGGGTTACGAGACCCTTATTCTACCAGAGGAAAAGGGAGGGGTGGGCCTTCCAGACCTGATGACATACTATAGGGCGGCACAACTTGGAGCCATGGTCCCGCACTTGAGGGAGGACCCGGACAAACAATGGGTATTCCTGGAAAATCAACACCTGCTCCCGGCAACAGCGGGGGAGTGGCTTTGGGTCCCTAGGGACAGCCTCCCGAAACGTATCAGAACCCAATTCTAGGAGCTCTCTGGGAAGTCATGGCTATGGGGGGGAAAGAGGGAGGGGAATCACCACATGGCCCTCCCCCATGAGTCATATCTGGGCGCCTCCAGTTAGAAGGTAGAGACGACATACCGGAGGTCGAGCGCCATCAGTCTTGGTTTGAGGCAGGTCTCACAAGGGTGGGCCAACTAGTGCAGAAAGGGGACTTTATAAGCATTAATAAGCTTGAAGAGGCTTTGGGCATTGGTAGATTGTCAGTACTCATATCTCAGGCTAAAGGGAATATTCATGTCAGGAAAGTGGCAGGAGCGTATTCAGAGGGAGCTCACCCCAGTGGAGAAAGTTCTAGATGGGTATTCAGACATGAAGGGGCTTATTTCACGCCTCTAAGGGGCATTATTGGAATCCAGGGAGGGGGGTCACCAGAGGACTTAAGAGTACGATGGGAGAGAGACCTGGGTGTGGAAATGGGAGATAGCCTCTGGCAGCAAACGTGTAGGCGCGCCTTCAAGACCTCTATTTCATGCTAGTATAAATTGTTTGCAAGAAAATTACTCCACTAATGGCAATATGACCCAGTACAGCTGTCTAGAATGTTCCCAATGGTGGATCCCCATTGTTGGCACGGACGCAGAGCCAGGGTGGACTTTTGGCACATGTGGTGGGATTGCCCCTGGGTAAAGGTGTTTTGGTCCGAGGTTCTGAGGTGGATCAGAGACGCTAGGGGTCTGGGGGGGTGGACACATGATGTGGACCCCTTGTTTGTTCTGTTCGGACTGGAGAGGTGTGATGATAGGTGGAGCACGCCATCACACCTGGTACACGTCCTATTGGCGGCGCAAGCATGGCGGGCCAGACATTGGACAAGGGGGCATCTCCCCACAATGCAGGAGTGGTCCAGCACAGCCAACAACATATTTCATGGAGAAGATTTCTGCAGAGCTCCACGGGTGTAGCTCCTGAGTGGAAAGTGAATGGTTACAGTTTAACAACATGTTCCAATAAAGGGAGGGGGATACCGGGTTACAAGGGAGGGACCTACCCGGATTGATAATACAAAATAAAAGAGAAAAGCACCACATATCCCTTGGGAGAAAAGACAATACTATTTCAGCCCACTCTTTCAAAGACTTAAGCATGAGAACAGAGTTCAATCCGCTCACTGCCTACTCGGAGCGTCCACTCTCAACATGGTGAGGTAGGGGTCGGAGGGGGGGGGGCAGAATAAGGTTGTTGAATAACCAATTGTCAAATGTATTGTTGGAGGGTGTTCCCCTCAGGTTGTCTAGTTTGATTATTGTATGACCTTGTCAAAACCAAAAAAAAAGAAATAAAACAAAAAAAAGGTGATGATACCTGAACAATATCAACAGCCACAGCCACACACCTGAATGTATTGCTTATGTCAACATGCAATGATATTACCGGTTATCAAGCCATGTATCTTACCTTTTTATGTCCTAAAGACTTGAAATGATGAAACAAGGCCTACTCCCAATTGTTGTACAAGTTGTGCAATGCGGGTATAATTTATATGCACTTATCCAAGACATGTGGGCTTTGATGGACAAACTGAGTACATATAAGATTTCCATTCATCTCTACTATGTGTGTATGCAATTCTAAAACCGCCAGTAAAAAACGTTTTACACAGACAAAAAATAGACCACTACTACTGTAACTAACAGTTAAGGATTAGAATCTACACCGAAAATGAAATATTTGGTTTACCTTAGTCAGTAGAATGAGAATATTAGACAGGAATTCCACACATATATCCTTCAATATTTTCAAGTGGAAATCTTCCTCATAGATGACTGATTTTTCATTGTTAGTTTCTTCTGTTTTCGACAGTTCTAATACTTCCACGGTCATCTTCTGACAAGCTTCCATGTGTTCCAAGATTTGCACTAGGCTGCTTATTAGAGGAATATCTACAAAAGAAAAAAGGCAGAAATTGGGACATTTACATACGACTCATCTGATCGTCTATCTGTCGCACAAATTGCGTCCAACTTCTCAGCGGGCCATCAGAAAAAGGAATAGCATGCAGAAACAATGACAATGGTAGCCAATAAACAGCAATACCATTTATATATATTTTTATGTTTTTGTTTAAAAAATAAAATGTATTGGCATTTTCAAATATATAGTACAACAGTGACAATACGTCACAATGACAAGCGAAATGGTAAACTCGCGCCTTAACTGGTGATGAAGCAGGTCAAAAGAGCCAATAGAACTCGTTAAACTAAACAACAAACAAACATTCCAGACAAATTCAGACTCATCTACCAATTCGGTGTGGGGTGACCCATTAGTCCGGGGGCTTCATTTGATAGGTGACATTGGCATGCAGGCCGCGTACCATCTGGTTATGTATTCCGGGACTGCAAGACCAGGGCGTCTTTGCTGTGTGCTGCTGTATTTCAAATATTCTTGGCGTTCATGGCGGTTTGTCTATGGCGGGGTCTCCAACCTTTACGTTAGCTAGAGCTACTTCTAGTGGAGGCCAACAGTGGAGAGCTACTGGTGGGCGATATCTGGTCGGGGATATTTATAAACCTCTGAATTTTTACCAACATTTTTTTGGCCCAATTATTTCCTCTCTATAAACAGATGGACTAACATATGCCTTCACGATTATATTAAGAACTTCAAAAACCTCTTCGTTGCATCATTATTTATTAGTAGCTGTCTCAAAAAGACAGATATTTGTTGGACTACCACACAAATATCTTGTAATTTTTGTGCCCTTCCTTTGCGTTTTATGCAGGCTTTCTACATGCTAGGCACACTATTGTTTTCCAAATGTGCATTTCACACTTCCATAAAAAAACGAAAAGTAATTTCCAAAATGAAAAATGTTGCTTGCGTTCACTAGTTTTCGTTTAAATGTTTTTTTGTCAGACACCACACATACTCTGTTATTTGTATGCCCCTCTGTGTTCTAGCACAGGTTATATTTATAAAGATGTTATATGCTTGTCAAACTGGTTAATCACAAATAAATGCTTCTGTTGTGCTGACAGCAGTTTTTAGGAAATTAAACTGTGGGTTCAAGGGTGCCAACTTTTGATTTTCACTACAGGGGCATAAATATCCCAACCTCCATCCTGAATATAAACAAGCAACGAGCCCAACCCATACCCTGGCCAAACACGTTTTATAGGACTTTTTCTATGATTCCAGTGCTACGCGGACGACACTCGGCTCATTTTCAGGCTACCCTCAGCCACCTCTTCTCCCTCCCCTCATCTCTGACTGCCTGTCCGCCACCCAGGAGTGGTGTGCCGCCAATGATCTCTGCCTTAATGCCAGTAAGACCGAGATTCTCCTCATTGGAACACCTGCTCCCTCCTTTCCTGTCACTCTCTGGCCGGCCTCCCTTGGCCCTCCTCCTGCTCCCACCTGTGAGGCTAAAAACCTTGGCGTCATCTTCGACTCCACACTCTCCTTCTCTCCTCACATCTCTGACATCTCTAAGAAGTCACTCTACCAGCTGCACCTCCTCAGAGGCATTCTTCCTTTCCTCTCCTTCCCCCAGGTGCTCAATGTCTCCAGAGCTCTGGTTCTCTCTAGGCTGGACTATTGCAACAGCCTCTTTCTAAATCTGCCTGTTTCTACTCTCCACCCTCTGCAACTCATCCAGAACAGGACTACAAGACTTATCCTTGGCCTCAAGCCCAGGGATCGTATCTCCCCAGGACTGAAATATCTGCACTGACTCCTGGGGCCTCCATACCTTCAGCTCTCTCTTCCAAAATATCTTCCTTCTCGAGCTCTTCGCTCATCCGCCTCCAACTCCCTCAGGGTCAGTCGCTTCTCCAAGCAACAAGTTGGTGGTAGATCTCTTTCCTCGGCTGGGGCCTCCCTCTGAAACAGCCTCCCCGTCTCCCTGAAACTTGAGGAGAATCATCTCTGGTTCCGGATGCACCTCAAAACCTTTCGCTTTGCTTCTGCCTTTTCTCCTCCTCTCCCCTGCTAACTTCCTGCCAGATAATGAAACTGCACTGGTCACCTGGCAACGCCCCCTGCTCTCAAGCCCAACCCCCTCCCCCCCACAGTCGCAAACCTGCACTTCCTTCCTGAAAATCCCCTGCACTTAGGGACTGTTCTGTACCCCTACAGTTCCACCACTAGCACTTGACACCTGATGTCTGCACTACCCTTGCACTTGCCACCAGCTGGCCGGACGCTACTGATTGCTATTTATTATCCCATGTACTGCACTGTCCCCTTCCCCTCGCCTCACACTTTCCTCTTTCCCCCTTCCCATGCACTTGCACGATCTGAATGACACCTGGCCTAGTAGGATCATTGTCTGTCTTCTCTCTGTTCCCCCTCCCTTGCCTCGTCGCGCCTTGAAACACTTATGATACGATACAGCATTTAGTTTTGAATATATAACATCTCAGCATCGGTCTGTCAACCGGCTGAGCTACCCTGGTAGGCTTCTACTGTACAGCGTGTCTATGGATCGCTTAATGTACTAAAAGTGGGTGTACCTGTGTCATGGAAGTGATTTAAAGTGGAAATGTACAGTGTGGAGTTTGGAAAGAAGCCACATGAAAGAAATTGCACCATTTTTTAAATATTATTTTGAACATTTCCAGGCAAGCAGCAGTGCTACTGTGATATTTTCATTGAGTGGTCACAATGATCCTGATCCTGCCCCAACCCCTCAGATCTCTGGCAAACAAGAGCAGCTTGCTTAAGCAATACAGTGTTGGGGGCGCACAAGGCCAACTCTGGTACTACAGGCGGCCTGCAGAAGCAGAATGTGATACTGACATCGGTCAGGGAATTTGTAAGTAGCTCCATGTGGCACAGCAGCCAAGCTCCCCGCCCGTAATTGGGACGACCAGGGTTCGGATCCTGATCAAGGAAAATAACTGCAAAAACACAGCATTGAATAATTTAACTTAAAAAAGTGTTTCTTTTTCAGTATTTCCAGCGCGGGCGACTGAGGAGGCTCAGACGAGCTACTAGTCGCCCGCGATCAACCGTTTGGCAACCTCTGGTCTATAGCATCAACAAAAGATTTCCAGGTCTCGAAGGTGATGACAAGAATGTCAGCTTGTGTGGGTATAGATTTTGCATAAGTCCTTGACTTCGCATCGCACCAGATCTCAAGGTCGTGGAGCCAGTGTGTATAGTGTGGCCCCTTCGGCGACTTCCAGGACATTGCTATCCTTCGTTTTGTGAGTATGCATGCTAGGTCCATGAATTTAGTGACATGCTTATGTTTCCTTTGTTTAGAGTATTCACCCAATAAACATTCCTGTGGGATCCAGGAATATCTGGCTATCCCTGCCCTCTTGCATGCTCGTTCAATTTGAGACCAGAAGGCTTGCACCTCAACACACCCCCAAAACATGTGCATGAGGTCTACTTCTTCCTGGTGGCATCGAGTGCATTGGGGCTGGGCCTCCTTATTGAACTTAGCTATCCTGTTGGGGGTCATGTATGTTCGGTGAAGCACATTGATTTGGAGCAACTAGAACCTGGCATTTCGGGACACTTGTTTGGGGGAAGTATTTTTTTTTAAACTTTATTTTTCAGTTTTTTTCATATACAAACAAAAACAAACTGCACCAATTGGGTACAGTCAACAAAAGTATGTTCATGACTTACAAAATTCCCCGCTTAATCCCCTCCCCTTCTGTAATGTTCGGTGAAGGCATTTTTCTGATGACTGTTCATTGTGTTTCACCTAGCCACGTCGAATGAGGTAGGTATGACCACATTAGTCCTTTGCGTTTGGGAGAGTTGTGGTTGAGGATCTGTGGTGTCGGAGTTGGAGAGTAAGTAGACGATGTATGGGCCCCAGATGTCTGGGGGTCGTGCTGGGAGGGGTAAGGTTCTTGTGAATTCGGTGTCCATGTCTTGACAGTAAGTAATGTCTTTTTTCCATGCTGTTAGTGTGGGAAGAGGACCCCGGCCCCATGTCAGAGCAATCCTTCTGCGTGCTAGCACCAGGGGAAGGGCAGCTAGTCTCCTCGACGGAGGTTGCAGGTATTTGGTCAAACTTAAAAGTGTGATGGTCGGACGAGGGGTCAGCACCTCTCTCACTATGTTGGCCGTTATCTGTAGGACTGAAGACCAAAACCGGGCTATCCCGGGACAGTTCCAGGCGAGGTTGATAAAGTCTGCGGCGGAAGCGCCGTATCTTTCACATTGAGCTGATGCTTCGGGGTGATGGCGTTGTTTTTTTTTCAGGGGTGTAGTAGGTCTGATGCACGAAGTTGAAGTGAATTTGTTTGAAGCGGGTATTTATGGCGACTTTATGGGTTTGGCGAAGAATGTAGGTCCAGTCGTCTTCTGGTATTGTGGACTGGAGGGCTGCCTCCCATTGTCATTTCGCTCGTGTGTTGGTGATTATTGTGTCTGTTAGTAGTGATTTGTATATTGTGGACGCTTGTCTTCCCTCCCCCTTCGCCTGAATCACGTTGTGTAACAAGTCTCATGTTGGTGGTTGCTTGGGAAATGATGGGAACTGGGCTTGTAGGGTGTGGCGTAATCTAAAATAGATGAATATATCGAGTGAAGTGTCACCTCCTCTCTCCTTGGTCATCTGAGGGGTTATGAACATTCCTTCGGGGAAAAGATCACCTATGGATTGGATATTGATTTTGTTGAGCCAGTTATGAAATACCTTTTCGTTTGTCAGAGGTATACCGGGGATGAACTTGATCGGTAATAGGGGTGAATATCTCGTGTGTATCTCGCGTTTATTGGTGATTTTCTTCCAAATGGCGTAGGTGGATAGGACAGTGTTCATCGTGTTGTGTGGCACTGGGAGGTTGCTGAGAATGACGGCTCTTAAGAGGTTTGGAGAAGCTAGGGCCCGTTCGACCTGCACATGTGGGCGCATAAAATCATTGGTGTACCAATGGCTCAGGAATTGCGCCTGCGCAGCCCAGTAATATTTCTCCATGTCGGGGAGTGCGCGGCCGCCTTGTGATATTGGTAATGTCAGCATTGTGTAAGAAACTATTGCCGGCTTTCCAGCCCATATTAGTTCAAGAATAAGTCTTGATTTTTTGGAAAAATGAACGTGGTAGTATTAGAGGTATATTTGTGAATAAATAAAGAAGTTTGGGGAGAATCACTATTTTGGTCAATGAGACCCCCCCCCCTACAGCATTAGTGGAAGAGACTTCCATCTCTGAATGCGTTCCTGGAGGGAGTTCATTGCCTTCCCATAGTTGTCTCTAAATATTTCATTGTAGTTCAGTGACATCAAGATGCCGAGATATCGGACCTTGGAGCATTCCCATTTTAATCCATGGTCATCGGGAAATGTAGGGGTATTCGGTGTCAGCGGAAATATCACTGATTTGGAGTGATTGGTTTTAAGTCCTGAAATGTTGCTAAATTTGATCACCGCGCATTATCGAGTTGAGGTTTGTTTGGGGATCATTGACAAATAACATGACATCATCAGCATAAATGGAGACTACTAATCTATGCGGGCCCAGGGTGAGGCCCCTATCGATTTGGTGGGATCTTAGTCTGGAGGCGAGGGGTTCCATAACTAGGGCAAATATGAGAGCCGACAAGGGGCAACCTTGCCTGGTGCCGCGTTCTAGCCTGATACAGGGAGATTTCGTGTTATTTAGGATGATATAGGATATGGGATCATTATAAAGCAATGAAATCATTATAATAAAGAATTTCCCCAAACCCATTTGTGTAAGTGTCGCAAAGAGATAGGGCCACTCTACGGAATCAAAGACCTTTTCGGCATCCAGTGGGACGGCGATTGCTTGTTGTGTTGGTTAAAGTGCCGCAATGACGCCAAACAGCCGTCGAATACCGTAGGTTGTGCTGCGCCCGGGGATAAAGCCGGCCTGGTCAACTAGCACCAATGTGGGCATGAGGGGAAGGAGTCGAGTTGCTAGAATTTTAGGTAGAATCTTGTTGTCAAGATTGATTAATGAGATCGGACTATAGGAGGCACAGTCTTCTTGGGGCTTGCCTGGTTTATGTATAAGGAATACATTGGCTTCTCGGAGAGTGGGTGGAAGGATCCCCTGCTCTAGGGGTTCTTCGTATACTCCAAGGAGTAGTGGAACTATGATGGCCGCGTGGGCTTTGTAGAATTCTCCTGTGAGCCCGTCGGGGCCTGGAGCTTTGGTGTTTGGAAGGGATTTTATTGCTTCTGCTATTTCCTCTTGCGAGATGGGTGCGTTTAGTGGTTCACGGAGTTCTTGAATTACCCAATATAGTTTGGTGTCGTTGAGGTAATCTTGAAGTGTCTCGGGACTGGTGTTGCTTTTGGAGCTGTATAGGTCTTGATAGAAATTGCGAAACGTATTCACTATTTCCTCTTCTGTATAGACCAGGTTCCCTTGTGTGTCTCGGATATGTTCCACACGGACAGGTGTTTGGTCGATTCTTAGAAGGTGGGCCAGAAGTGCCCCAGATTTTTGCCCCTCACCGTATTGCCGGATTTGGTGTCTGCGACCTAGAAACTTCAGCTCACGTTCCGCTGATTCTTGAAATTTCAATAGTTCTGCTTTCAGGTCGGCTTGAGGCTGCGAATCTTTGGATGTTGTGTATTTAGTTTCGAGTTCCTTCAGGCGTTGTTCTCGGTTTGTCAGTTCGCAACGTATCAGTTTTAGAATGCCATTTTCCTTTGCCATGCACACACCCCGTACATAGCATTTCAGCGTTTCCCATAAAGTACCGGCGGAGCTGACTGAGTCCTGATTTATTTCGAGGAAGGTTGTGATCTCTTGCTGGAGTTCCGATGCGAGAACAGAATCTGAAAGTGAACCTGCTTTGAATCTCCAGTTGAGGGCGGTCCCCTGGATGTTAGGCATCGTGAACTCAAGTATTACCATGGAGTGGTCGGCGAAGGACCGTGGGAGGATTTCACAGGATCCCCAGCTGTATGGGCTTTTGGTCGATACCATGATATAGTCAATACGTGAATTAGTATTATGGACTGCTGAGTGAAATGTGTATTCACGTATGTCTCGGTGGGTGTGTCTCCAGATATCGGTCAGTTCAAAAGCTTGACAAATCTGTCACCTGGTGGCTTGCTTTAGAGGGTTTGCTAACTGTGTTGTGAGATTTGTCATTTTGGGGGTCTAGTGGGGTGTGGAGGTCTGCGCCCCAGATGATTGTTGCTGAGGTAAGCGTTCCCAGTTGAGACATGACCCAGTTGAAGTTATTTGGTCCATCCGTGTTAGGGGCATAGGAGTTCACCAAGACTATTTCTTTTCCAGCAAGTATCCCCCTCACCAAAAGAGCCCTTCCCTCTCCGTCTTTCTTGGAGTCAATTAAGCTGAAGTTGGCCTTTTTGTCAATTAAAATCGCGACCCCTCTTGCAAAGGATGAGTATGAAGAGAAATATCTATGACAACCCCACGACCAGGCCCAGTGTTGTTCGGCAGCTGGCATGAGATGGGTTTCTTGTAGCATGGCGCTATTGATTTTGTGTCTCCTGAGGTATTGGAAGATCCTCCTGAGTTTGGCTGGTTGGTTGCCACCTCTGATGTTCCAGGTGGCTATTTTAAACGGACCCATTGGGGATGGCTAGATGAAGGCAGCTGGGTTCAGCGTGGTCGGCCAGGTTCGGTTGATGCCCGCACGTAGAAGAGAAGCTGTTGATGTTTATGAGCATCGTGGCGGGGGTGTGCGGTTGTTTTGTAGTAGACCGTAGGTGAACAGTCAAAGGTAACTTGGTGAGATTAACATCCCTCCCCTGCGTGGGCAATCCCCAACTGGCCCACGGTGTACCCACCCTTGTGTTCAGAACTGCGAACAATGCTGTGCTTGGGGCATTAGCAGCCTTCCAAAAGGCAGAGTGGCTCCCTGTAGAAGTAGGATTTTGACTCTGTGGTGAGTATCGTGCGTGACAGAAGGTGGAGTGGTACCACCGATATTTGTTGCTGAAGTCATCTGTTATGGTGGGTCTCTTCGCATACGGTCTTCACGTCGCGGCCTTGGGTTGTCTGAGGTGGGTCTACAGCCAGCGCGGTCTAGGAAGTCGTTGTCTTCCTCTGGTGTATTGAAGAATTGGGCTTTCCCCTCGTGCTGGATGCAGAGTTTTGCCGGGAACAGCATAGAATAGAGTATTTGGTTGTCTTGCAATCTCCGCTTGACAGTCATGTATGAGCGTCTCTGCACCTGTACTGTTGGGGAGAAGTCTGGAAAGAATTGGATTGGGTCTCCGTCATATTGGAGTTTCCCTCTTTCCCTAGCAGCCTTGAGGATTGCGTCACGGTCCTTGTAATTGAGTAGCCTTGCTATAATTGGTCGCGGGTTTGCGCCTGGGATTGGTCTGGTATTAGGAATTCTGTGTGCCCTTTCTAAGACAAATAGCTGGGAGAGCGCTTCTTTTCCAAATAGTTCCATGCAGATCCGTTCAACACGGTCTTCCATTTTAGCCTGAAGTTGTTGCTCTCTGACTCAAATAATTCTGATATTGTTTCTACGGGAGCGCCCTTCTAAATCTTTGTTTTTAGCGCAGACTGCCATCATTTGGGATTCTAGGGTGGAGACTCTGGAGGTCAGGGCTGCAGTGCCTCTGATGTCCTAGTTTGGGGTTTGCTCCTCTGCTGGGCCGGTGTCTGGTGTGGGTGATGCCGGTCTACTGTTGGTATTGGGTGGTTTACTGGAGGAGCTGGCTTCGAAATTCCGTTTTTTTGGGGATTTGTCAGTTTTCCCCAAGGTTTATTCTGATTTGGTCTCTGCAAGTTTGTGGATGATAGTGGTTATGACGCTGGTGGTGACGTCCAGGCGTAGTTAGTTGCTTGTGATGCTTTCGCTGTTATTTTTGGTGGTCTGTGGGGGACTGGTTGATTCAACTTGTTTGGGTCTAGCCCCAGGGTAGCGTTGGGATGCTCTTGTTATTTGGCGTAAGCCCCCCGCTTCTTGCACTAACAATTCCAGCGGCGGATATTTTGGGGGGAAATGCTTAGATCAGGGGATCTTTGCTTGGCTTTTCTAGTCGGTCAACACTGGGGCGCTCTTGTTGCGATTCGGGAGGCGTGTTGTCAGCGGTCCTTGCAGGTTGTGGCTCAGTCTCATCACAGGCGAGCCCCAAGGTGGGTGTTATTTGTTGTGATTCTTTGGTTGTGCTTTGCGTGTTTCCAGCTGGCTCAGCGTACAGGAGTCGAGTGTGCTTGATTGCTTATGATGCCTGTGCTTTGGATGCGGCGGTGGGGTGCAGTTGTTAGTGCACGAGGGTGAGGCCTGGTGGTTTGAGCTAGCCGGTCTGTTGGCCGCCTGTTAGTCGAGTCCCATGGGGGATTAATGCGGCGGGTGTCTCCCAGCTACTCCATTGGTCGCGGGGTGCAAGCGTTTCGCCAGTGGATGTTTTGCCTGCGGATATTAGTCTCCAAGGGGATGTTGGAGGACCCCACTTGTTGCTGTAGTATCTGTAGTGCGATTTGGCGATTCGGTGTCAGTGGCTTGCACAGCTTGTCCTATTTGCACGGCGAGCGAGTCTCTTGGGAGATATTGTCTACTAATATTGGATTGACTGTATTGCTCGGTGCCGCCTTCAGGATTTGGTTGTGTGAGATACCAATATCCGTGTTGGTCGTGGAGTGATTTTGCTGTTGGAGGTAAGTATCCTCGAGCCACAGTGGGGTCTTGTAGTTTGGGTTGGCAAGGCGGTCGCCTCTCCATTGTCGGTATGTCGAGTGACTCCGGGAGAAGCATGTGAGTTGTGCGCGGTTGCCTCGCGGGTGGCTGGTTCTTCGCGGGGACGCTGTTAGGAGCTGCCGGCGGAGGCATTTGTTTCCGTGCCTTCCGCTGGCTTTACTGGTTGCATGGGTGGGTCGGGGGGTTCCACGGGCCTGCAGGGGGCTCGGACTGAGCATCGCGCACGCTGTGTTGGGGCTTCTACTCCTACCTGGTCGCCGATCAGGAATTGTTCGCCAGGGTCAGGCCACCTCCTCACCTTGCACCGAGCTGCCGCAGGGACGGAGACAACCGTGTCTCTTCGGGCACTGAGGGCACGCACGTCTACCCGCTTTCTTGCAGAGGCTCGGTTTCCTCAGCGGGGTTGGTTGAGCTTTTGCTGGATGCCCGCTGCTGTCGGTGGTTCGGGTCTCCGTGGGGCTCCTCCCTCTCCGCTTGCGAGCCTCGTCTGCAGCTTGGGGTTACAGCCAGCACGGGGCGACGGGCCTCTGAAGTCTGGCCTGTATCTCAGCGGATATTTGGGCTCCAGAGACAAAATTGGTCAAATTGTTCAGCAGGGTCTCGGGAATCCGCACAGCATTAGTCGTGGGAGAATTGGGCACCACAGAGGCATCGATGACACAGGATTAATTCGGAGCTACACAGAGCTCTCTAGGAAGCCGCCATCTTGGTTGGCTCTCTAGCACCCTCTTTGTTTGGGGATGTTAAGCTCTCGCTCCCATTCTTGGTCGGTGATGACAAAGCCCATGTCAGTTTCCCATTTTACTTTCAGTTTTGGGTCTCTAATAATGACTCCTTCCATTAAGAGATGGTGTAGCCTGGTCACGGGTCTCCAGCCATCTTCTAGCGTGTACATCAATGCTAGTAGTCCCGTCTCTTCCTGTCCAGCTGGCTATCCTTCCCATTTACATCGGCAGCTCCCTCTACTTACATGTTTTGCAGAAATGGTCCTTTGGGTAGGCCCGATTGTTGTGATAGATTGTCTATGTCCCTGAATTGGCCATTGTCATACATGTCTCCCCATGTGTAGAGGCCCCCACTACTCCCAACACCTAGCAGCTCCCAGGGTCTGTCCTGCTTTTACACACCTCAGTAATTATCGGTACATTGGGTGAATATGGGTTACGCATTTGGAGCAGTTTCATTATCCTACACCAGATCGGTTTACCTAGTCTCACCAGCAATGGGGATGTGTTGACACAGTTCGCCGGGAGCCATAGAATTTCATTGAGCCTTGCTGGGGCGACCCGTTTTTGCAATAGTCTCGATTCTGATGTGGGAGGCCCAGCCAGCCATTTTGTAACAAAACTTAGTTCTGCAGCAAGGTAATAAAGTTTGAGGTTAGGTAACTGTACCCCCTCCGTCCTTGTAGGGTAGTTGCAGTGTATTAAGGGCTATTTATATATTTTGCAGTGTATTTATGGCAAGCTGTGCCCCATATACAGTCTCTGATCACCGAGTTGAGACTACGGAAGAAAGCTACCCCTATATAGTGGTGGATGTTTGTAAAGTTGTAGAGGAATCTCGGGAGTACAATCATTTTAAAATGGCAATTCTGCCCATAGTTGACAGTGGCAGTCTGGACCAGAAGGAAATTGACTTCTCAAGGCCCCCCATCACTCTGAGTGTTGCAGTTGTACGTTTCCATAGGTAGGTGTGGAACCTGGATTCCCAAGTACCTGAACGATTTTGTTTCCCAGGGGAGTCCAAGTCTGGCAAAGTGTTCTCGTCCACCTCTCAGAGACCAGCTAGGGGGAAGAGGCAGGATTTCAGTCTATTGAACGAAATCCCTGATAGTTCTGCGAATCTGGGGCTCACAAAGGTAGAGTAGGGCGTTGTCCACGTAGAGTGATATTAAGTGCTTGGAGTCGCCCATCCGGATACCCGCGGTCAGGTAGGGACACTGCAATGGGTTCCATGGTCATTACATACAACATAGGTGAGAGCGTGCAGCAATGACGGTTGCCCTCTTTATGTTCCCGTTAGGCAAGATTGTATGCTGTATCCTTTGGGTGCACTACAACAACCCTGACCTCTGGGCAATAGGCACCCAACCTTTGGTATAAGTCTGTACTGCACAGGTTGGTAGCGTGTTGAGCAGCCAGGTCTCAAGAGGGGTTAATGTGAGCTGTAGGGGAGTTACACAGAGATGCACAGTGACAAGTATTCAAATAAACTCTTACACACAAGGTTTTGCGATTAAATAATTATTAATTTATTTAACAGTCAGTTAGAGTAAACCTTCTGCAGAAGGGGGCAATATAATAGTAACACACATACACTCCAAAATATAATATTTCTAAATCAGTAAGTATCCTTTTGGGATGGCACACACAATTCCTACACCCTCAGGTAACTTTAGTAACTAGGACACTCTGGACATAATATACCACTGTTTGCATTTAGAATCAGACTTGGGAGTATGTCAAAGAAAAAGATTATTAGAACAGAACAAGAGATCACACAAATATTCTGAAGCAGGCAAGTATTTTGGTAACCCCCAATGCAAAGTTAGTTAACCCCTTCCTCTACGGAAGACCAAACACAATGTCAGAGAAGAGTCATTCAGGGAGCCAGGCTAGGCCAAAGTCAATTGGGCAAAAGTCTAGGTGAGCTGAAGCACTTCTTGCAGGTAAGTAAAGGTCTTGCACATTGTTTTAGAAGTCTTTGTAGAAAAGAAGAAATCAAAGCAGGTTAGGCGCCACAAGCTGGTTAGGCTTGTGAAGTAAAGAAGCTGTTAGCAACTCTACAGAGCAACCAAGACAAGTCTCAGCAGAGGACAAGTAAGGTTACAACAAGAGGTAAGTTCTCTTAGACTGTACAGTACCTTTGGTTAAAAGAAAAAGGGCTTTGTCTGGCTTCTGTTCCTGTGCAGCTCTGCAGATCCCATGTTCCTCGGCCTCAGTCGTGGGGACAAGAAGGCGGACGTCTGGAGGACTCCTGCACTGCAACGGGACGATCAGCGACAGAAAAGGACCAACTTCTATTCAGTGGCACTTCACGGTTTCAGCTCCTCGCGTCTAAGCAAATAACAACACCGCAGACTCTTGGCTGTCGAGATGGGCTTTCCTTGCATCTGGGGTCCAGCACTCTGTTGAGGTGGCTTGGGCTCGGTCAGTCCTGCTTCCTGGGAGTCCGGAGGATTTTCCTGGAACTCTTGGCCAACTTAAAAGCAATGCACACTATCTGGTGTTCCTCTCCCTGGCTAGTCTGTTCCAGCAGCAACTGCTGTGGAATTTCAACCAGCTCCGAGAGGATTTCCAGGTGGCTTACTTTAGAGTGGATTGGTTCCACCAACTCAAGGGGAGAAGTCGTCCTTGCAGAGCTTCTCTAGTCAAAACGAAATTGAAGTTTCAGCACAGCTGCAGGGCTTCATTGGGCAAACCAACGGTCCAGGAGTTGCAGCAGACGCCCTCTTCAAGATCTTCTGCGAATTCCTTCGTCGAGTGGTCGACTCTGCCTTACAAACCAAAAAGCCTCACCTTTTATGCAGGTTTCTCCCATTCATTCCAGCCGAGCTGTCAGTCATCCAGCAGGGTGGCTTTCCTTGCCGGACAGCCAGGCAGCCAATCACCTAAGAGTGCATTCCTGTCTCTTAGGAGACTAAGCACATGGAGTTTCGGGCACTTCCCTCGCTTCCTGCCCCCGCCAGACACCCTGGAGCCAGAGGCGGGCTTCACTTGTGAATCCCGCCAAAGGTAAAATGAACAAAGGGACCAAACCTGGTTTGACACGAAGAGTAAATCTCAAGGAGGACCTTTCCACAAAGAAATGGCGAAAAAGAAGACCGGCCATTTTGACAAAAATGGCACCCTAGGGTGCTTTACTGCAGCTGCGAACGCAACCTGCTGTAAAAGCACACCACGGTAGTTAAAAGTAAACCACTGGCACCAGCCATTCATTGAGGAAAGGGTAACATAAAAATGTTACATGAGAAGCTAGCCAAAGGGGATATGAAGTAACCCCTCCAGCACCCTATTGTAAGATAGTGTGTGCTGAGTCTAGAAAGTTACAATGCAAGTAAAGTCAATTTCACTCCACTGCTCTTGGAAACAGTAGTTTATCCAAGAAAACATATTTAAACCTTGGTAAATCTAAGAAGACTTCCCTGTGTCACTGCACTGAAGGTGCTGTGTGACAATGTAAAAGATTCTGCCTATGGAGTTTGTCAGACTCCACAACCAAAAGTAACACAGAGTTCAAAATCACATTAAAATACATGAGAGAGTGGGGAAAAGGGTCTCACTCTCTCCAGGCAAAAAATGAAAGTCCTAGAGTGCAGCAAAAGAGCAGGGGGTCTTCTAAGGTAGAGAGGAATTAACACATTTCTGAGAATTCTCCCTAACAGTTACATATTCCAGATATTAGTTTGCCTGATTTCAGTCGTGCCACCGGGGAAGGGTAAAGGAGTTTAAACCAGTGGATGAATTCAC
This sequence comes from Ambystoma mexicanum, assembly GCF_040938575.1. Classification (NCBI taxonomy): domain Eukaryota; kingdom Metazoa; phylum Chordata; class Amphibia; order Caudata; family Ambystomatidae; genus Ambystoma; species Ambystoma mexicanum. The sequence continues at coordinate 837,692,841 of NC_090934.1, read as the reverse complement.
GGCCTAGCCCAAAGTTCTGTAACAATGTAAGCAGCCACTCCCAGTAGACTGAATCGAAGGCCTTGGTGGCGTCTAGGGATGCCACCACATATTGTTCCTTGCAGGCGTGTGTTTGGTCTAAAATATGTGGAGTCTTCTGAGGTTCAGTGCCGTGCAGCACCTGGCTATGAACCCTGTCTTTGATCTGTTTGCACTAATGTTGTGATAACTCTATGAAGGCGTTTTTCTAGTACTTTGCGAGTATCTTTAGGTCGCAATTTAGAACGGCCAAAGGTCTGTAAGAGTCGCATCTGCCCAATGGTTTCCTGGGTTTGGGGATGGGTATCACTAGAGTTTCCCTCATGCCTACTGGTAGTGTGCTAGTGTTGTAGGCCTCAGCAAATACTTTCTGGAGCACTGGTGTCAGAGTGGTTGTGTAAGCCTTGTAATATTATGAGGGAAGTCGATCTGTGCCTAGGGGTTTGCAGGTAGGTAAGGAGGCTATGGCTTTTTTAGCTCTTCAACAGTAATCCACAGATGCAAGGAATCTTGTTGGCTGTCAGTCGCAGGAGATGAATCTGGAGTAACACCTCATCCAGATCTTTTTGGGGGACTGGGTTTTCGTGTTTGTATAATTTTGAATAAAAAGAGGTAGAGGTCTCGTTAATCATTAGTTGGGATCTCCATGGGGCCCCGCATTCGCCATATAGCATTGCGGTTTGGGGTGTTCCCTTTTGCAGAGCCATTCCAGAATTTTCCCGGGTCTATCCCCTTCTGCGTGAGCTCGGGTTATCTGAGCAGTATAGTCGAATTTGGCTAGTCTTTCCCAGGCATCACAGCACCTGGAGCGTGCCTCTGTCAATTTTCTTTCCAGTGATTGCTGTCCTGGGTGTTGGGATTTTAGCATTTTTATTTCCTCCTCCGTGGACTCTATGAGCTCCCGCAATTTCCGGCGAATGCCCCCTGCACTGGCTATGACCTCACCGCTGGTCACCACTTTCAGGGTTTCCCAAATGGTGCCCCAACTTCTCACACTTTCGACATTATGTTCAAGAAAATTAAGTAGAGAGTCTGATAGCTTCTTACAAAAGGCTAAGTCAGTTAGGGCCCCAGTAGGGAGGCACCACGTCGGGATAGGTGGTCTAGGATATGCTATGAACCACACAATTACTAGCGTGGAGTATTCCGACATTGTGCAACCTAGATATTCTGCGCGGGTGAGTTCAGAAAGGTGTGTTGATCCCGTAAAAAAGTAATCAATCCTTGTATGTAGTTTGTGGGGGGATAAATAATAGGAGTAACCTCTATTGTCGGGGTGTATTTCCCTCTGTCTACCAGGTCAAGGTCTGTTAGCATCTCGCTCAAGGATATAGAGGCCTGGGAGGGAGCAGCATTTGGTGTAGTCCATCTGTCCATCGCAGGGTTTCTAACACAGTTAAAATCCCCATCCCATAAAATGAAGCCTCACTTTTGGCTGTTAACAGTTTGCTTAGGGTGTGTGTGTGCGCTGGTATTTTGCGATTTGGGAAGTATGAGTTGATTATGCAAATTTCCCTATGTTCAAAATACCCCTTGAAGATTAGATATCTCACTTCTTTATCCCTGACTATTTCCATTAGTTGGAAGGGCAGTGAACTGTCAAACCAAGTGAGCACTCCTCTGGAATATTTAGAATAGGTGGCCCCGTATCCTGTTCCACCTCAGCAGGCCAGCAGCGCCTCTTGTCCCTCACGGAGTAGGGGTGTCTTTTGGTGTAGTACTATTGATATCATTTTGCGCTGTATATAGGATTTGACGCTGTTTCCCCAGAGGTAGGAGCCCATGCCCCTACGTTTCAGGACATTATTTTCAAGGTGGTCATCATTGCTTTAAGTGTTGGTTGGCCCTCTCTTGGCCCAAGTGTCTTGTCTCGTGGTTCAGTTCAGGGGCTATATGTCTGTTAGCCTCTTGCTGGTCTTGTGGAAGTTCACCCGGATTTCAGCGTTAGCCTGGATATTGCAAGCACCCCACATCAGGACCGCCAAAGCCCGGCTCATCTGCCAGGTGGGTCCCCTTAAGAGTCGTGGTGTATGGATTTTGTAGAAAGGGACCAACAATAACTGAACTGGAACTTGATGCCCAACACCACTGGGTTGTTCAGGCGAACCTGTATGCTCAAGGGATGGTCTGGCCATTGTGTACTAGGTATAGGGTTCAGCAACAGGCAGGAGCCCTTTAACAACTGTGGGCAGGTGGTGAAGACCGACAGTGGGTGGCTGGGCTCCGCTGCCACCGATGATGTGAGGACTTAAGCAATCGATCGTGTTTCATACATGCCTAGGGGCACAAAGTGCTGGGTAGTAATGGCGTATCTCTTTCAAAGTGGCTGGGTTATTGTTTATGAGCTTAGAGTTGGCGGTTTCCCAACTTGTGATTTGTAGGGGCACCTTGGCACACCAATTAGACCCGATTTTGTTATGGAGACTTGTGTATCTTGCATATCATGGGTCTGCATTGTTCTTTTTGGACAGGCCATTATGGTCCATCCACATGGCCGCGGCCTATGGGCTTTCCAGGAATTGCGCCCTGCCTTAAAAGAGGATTTTGAGTATTGCAGGATATAGGAGCATGTACTTTAGTCCCAACTGTCTTAGTCTCGCTTTTATATGTATAAATGAGTTCCTGGCTCTTTGGACTGTTTTCGTATAGTGCGGGTAGATGGTGATCCTCGCATTGCCCCGCATCATTTTGCCCCCATCTCTAGAGTATTGTAGGATGACTTCCCGGTCACGAGAGTTGAGGATCCGGTGATTATTGTTTGAGGGTGTGACCTGAGGGGAGGGAGGGCTTTTCTTGGAGAGATCGGTGGACCTTTTCAATAGCGAATCCCTGCGAGAGCTTGCCTGGCCCAATCCCTTGAAGCAGTAGGTTTTCTATACAAGAGGCAAGGTCTGGTCCTTCAGTTTCTTCCAGAATACCAAGAATCTGCACATTGTTTCTTCGTGATCTGCCCACTGCATCTTCCGCACGTAGTTCCAATGTGGTGTTCCGCTTTTCAAGTTCCTTGACCCTCTTTTCTAGGTCCTTAGCGTTTTTAGCTGACGTGACTCTTTCAACTAGCTGTCTGACATCTTGCCGTAATAGCTGTATGTCAATTTTGACCTCATCTATATTTGTTTGCAGGGATGAGCGTACGGCCACAATAGCTGCAAGAACCTGATATCCTTGTGGGTCCAGTAGGGCAGCGGGGGCCTGATGCTTTCGGCTTGCGTAGGGGTGCCGATTTTGGCTTGGACCATGAATGATTCCATGGTCATTGGTTTGTTCTTGCTCTTGGTAGGTGACATTATGTGGTATGTTCGTGTGAGGATTTGTCCACAGCGACCTATCCCACTGTTCGGATGATTTTGTATCACCTGCAGTATATTACTAGGTGCTACTTCGTCCGGTGCCGGCGTAGTGATCCTGTTCATGCAGCCGCAGCGTGATGACTGTGTGGTAGGTGGGCCCCCCAGGTAGACTGGACCTCCAGCAGGGTGGTAAAGGGATCAGCAGGCTGGGGTCTTCCTTGCCAGGGGTCTGGGCGCCCCGTGCATGTTACTTGTGCAGTAGGGTGCAGTGAAGGGTCAAAGGTTCCAAGTCTGAAGGCGTGCACAGTCTATGTTCCAAAACTGCGTGTTTGCCAGTATCTTCAGTAGTCTAACTGGGCAGGTAAGTGCGCCAATGGGCTTATATGGGAGGGGCCAGGCTGTGCTACAGTACCCTGAGTCTCCCGGTGAGTGTCTGCAGGGCATAGAGATAGCGTGATCTGGTTCCATAGGTAGGGACACAGTGGGCAGTATGCTGCTGGTGTTCAGGAGTGGGGGAGGAGGGGATTATGCGTTTCACCTGGGTCTATCACACCCAGATTCAAGCCTTCCCTTGCAGCTATTTAGTGCCCCAACTGGCTCTGAAGGGTTCAGTTGAGGTATGGGGCCCCGGGTGTTGCAGCAGTCAAGAATGCCACTCACCACGTTGTTCCAAGGTTGAGGGACGCAAGTCCAGTGTCCCGCTGGTAAGGTCACAGGCAACTGACAGTGGGGGTGGGGTTACAGGTCGCTTCTCGCCTCCGGGTGTCAGGAGAAAGATCTTCTCTGCCTCTGTTCTTCAGTCACGGGGTGCCGGGAGCAGCCCACACGGCGGTGCTTCTTTAGGACCCTCAGGCACTTCAGTCCGCTTTGACGATTCGACATCAGGAACAGGCCCGCGGGGGTCCACCGCAGGTCGCAGCAACACTTCCCGGGTAACGGCCTGGGTGTGCTGCAGCAGAAACAGCCAGCAACCCGCAAGGGAAAGCCGCGCTCTGTTGGTTGGAGGGGCCGGCGTCCCTCACAGGCTGCGTTTCAGCTCTCTCGCACACGCCACAGCGGCCATATTGAGGCGCGAGGGACTCCAGTTCCCCTGCAGATTCCTGGGCTATGCCGCTCCGATTTCCTTCGGGGAAATGTTCGTTGGGTGGGGGTTGTTTCCCCACCTAGGGGTGTATTTTTTAAGCGAGATTACTTGATCTGACTGCCGCTTGCAGGATCGAAACAGGATCTCAGCAGGAGCTATTCTTCAGCTGCTTCTCACAGCATCGGCTCAAGCCACCGCAATACCATTTATAATATTCAAACATTGATTAGGAGGCTTCAGAGGGAGCTTAAAGCAGTGCTTATTATGATGCTCAGGGTAAGTGTGCCTTATTAGGTGTTTAGTCTCATTGTGTGAATAGCCTTCTGTGGTCTTGAATACTATTCACACAATGGACTGTGCGGTTGCACTTTGCTGCTGTTTTACATGGGGTTAAAATAGATTTTCAGATTCAACCCTCTAGGCAGATTTTGAGAGGTCACCCAAAGCTGGTGAACCGAAAAAAGAAACTAATGCCTAGTCAAACTATCAAGGTAGTGTCGTTGAGCAGTAACGCTAAAACTTATTAGATTGTGGGGGTGGTGAAGGGTTCAGTTAGGCACAAAGAGAGCACTCTTAATAATGGATGGCTATGAAGTCTATATTCAAGACGAAAGTCCTAGCAGGGGATGCCGCCCGGCAGGGTGCCTACTCAATGCAATAAGATTATGCCAAGGTCTAAGTACAGCTAAGGTTCCTCTAATAACCTATGGAATTCTGGGAGTGGAATTGATATGGGCAAAACCAACTGACTACAGTCAACTTCAATTAACGTGTAATGGCACCAGGAGTTGGTGAGCTTGCTAAAATCTTGGGAACACTGACTAATTTCATAATAAAATTGAAATGAGATTACAAAAACGGCCGCATGATTCTGGCGGGTGACCTTAAATCCATGTGCTGGGAGCTGGATTTGGAGGAAGTTGATGTATTTGACATAATAGATAACCCTGCAAAAGGGAATAAAGACAAATGGGGGAAGCAATGGACGGCTGCCCTCAATTTGGTAGGGTTACAGATGTTGAACGCAAAAGTGGGAGGAGATGTCCAGCTGCAACACGCACGGCATTGAGGGTAGAGTAAATCTATTCTTGACTATTTCTTTGTTGATTCAGTAATGGCCCAGAAATGTGTAGAATTTTGTGTTACCCATAATACCTACAGTGATCATTGTATGTTGAGTGCAGATTTTTTAACCATTCTGGGAAGGGCATGAATGGGGGGCAACCAACCTAATGGTTAACCATAGTAACAACAGGATATCTTGGAGGGCAGGGGACCTAAGACTGAACAAGACTATATCTGACATGATCCACTCAATGACCAACGAGTGGAAACTAAACACATTCAATGTAAATAATTATGATGAGACCCGTGATGCACATATTGCTACGATACAGAAAAAGAGGACCCTGGCCCAGCTGAGGAAAAAAAAAGCATTCAAATCTATTTCATTGATACCTGGCACACAAGAAAAGCATAAAGTGTGCAAATATTCAGAATACAAATAAGTTGTCCATACCTTAGGTCGAGAAAATAGTAATTATTAAGAAAATAAAACAGAAGTATAAAACCATGACTAAGGCATATAGGGTAAAATGACTCCAAAACTATGTTGAATTCATGTTGGGGATTTTGAAAAATAAGGACACTGCTACCTTCGGAGAAGTAATAAATGCCCAAGAAGCTGACCAAGCCAGTAAATAGGTTAATGCTGTATCCGAAGATAAATGGGTAATGGATTTTGAAGCCTTCTATGCGTGTAAAGACCCCTAGGTTGATTTTGGAAAGGAAATTTATTGGGATAAGGAGGAGAGTAGGAAACTCGTAGATCTTGAAATGAATATGGCCTTCATAAAAATAATGAGTGACACTAGAGCTCCAGGGCCCAACAAATGGACTAATAAAATACTTAAGGAAGATCCTGTACTATGGGTAAGTCTGCCGACGCTACTGTTTGAAAACACAGCAACTAATCAATTTCCCTAACTTGGAGAACCTCGTTTGTGGTTCCATTCTTTAAGAGGGGCGCAGAGACGGATCCTAAGAGTTACCGTCCGATAACTCCAATGGACGTAGATAGTAAAGTCTTCGCGTCCCTTTTATTGGTACATCTGGAGGAATGAGCACACAGTATAGGGAGAATTGGAAAGCGCCAAACAGGTTTTTGCAAAAGGTCATAGTACGGGCCTTGATGGCTACATGCTAAGTTTCATCCAAGAACAGGCATGGTTAAATGGAGGCAATACAATATATGCAGCAACTATAGATCTTACCACAACATTTGAGACAGTGGATAGGAATTTATTGTGGTCAAAGTTAAGTAAGTGGAAGATTCCAGCGGGTCCTAAAACTTTTGCTACGTCTAGATGAGTCATCAGAGATATGGATACGCTTGAACAAAGAGGCAGAGCTGTCACGAAGAATAGAGACAGGTTCAGGTCTGAAGCAGGGATGCTTTTTGGCTCTCTTCCCGTTTAATCTTTATATTTCAGACGTTGATTATTTAAAAACTGCTGCTTTTATATCACCGAAAATGGGGTCTTTTACTTTACCATGGCTCGCATACACCGATGATTTTATGCTCTTTGATAGAAAGCGAAAAGGGCTTCAACATCTTTTATCGGCTTTCTTTTTATTTGCGTGCGAGAACAAATTAATAGTTAACCCACGTAAAACAAAAATGAAGGAATTTGCAAAAGGGAGAAGAAAAATCATGATACAAGTGGTATTTGGGGAAAAAAGCGGTTGATGCTGCAACATGCTTTAATTACCTGGGATACTCTATTACAGAGCAGGCATGGAAACCAACAGTTAACTCCATGCTTAAGCAGAGGGCTCTGTGTGTGGGTAACCAAATGATGAAATTAAATAGAATGTTTGGCCATTTCTCGCTAAAGTCGGCTTTGGCATTTAAAGTAAGGAAAGTAATCCCAGAATTGATATATGGAATGGAACTATCGGGCTGCTGGGTGTTTAACTTGCTGGATAAAGTAGAGGCAGCAATTTGTAAGTGAGTATTAAATGTTCCAAACGCTGTCCCCCTTACCTGCTATTCGATACAATTATACATTTCATTGATGTAAGTAAGGGTACATTGTGTTTTTTCTAAAAAGTAAATATGGATAAAACCAATACCTTCTATTCAGAAATACAAAAACACATGGGAAGGGAGGATGATTTAATGAGAAACTAAATCAATATTGTGAAGTACTTCTAAATTAATTGGGTGAATTATGTGTACCATTCAGGGGGTTGGGGGTTGGCTCCTCTAAACCTGTCCTTGTATCATCTGTATGTGCCTGTCACATACACTATTACCAGTTAAAATTGTACAATGTGTTAATTCCACTAAATCCTTGAATGTGTGTCAGCACTGTGGTGCTATGTAGTATTGTACCCATTCCTGCACTTTGAAGTGGTATCACTGCAACCTGTTGTAATTCAAAACACCAAATAAAATTAAATAAACAAATACAACCCTTACTACCAAAACAATGTTACAAGGATTCCTTTGTACCATGAGTTTTATTACACAGTTCAACAACCAGTAAGGATATATTAGAAAAAAATTACTAAAAACATTGGCACCTACTGAGATATCCCACCAGATATCATCATTGACTAAACACTGCTATAAAGAGTTAACTAATCTCGATAATGTACTTTGTAGTAGCTTCATGAAGCTGAAACAAGTGTGACCTGGCGACCACCTCAACCAAAAGGATTCTTTAGTTGTACCCATTGCAAAATCTGTCGTCCTGCTCTGAATAACGTTCGGCACTTTAACAATAATGGCACATTGGATAAGAAATGCATTTGAATTCGCTCAGCATTTACTGTGTATGTTCTGTTTTGCCTCTGCTTAATGTATGTTGGCATTTCCGATCACCCTGCCCTCTTAAAATGTGAATATGTGAGCATTTGAGGACAATCAAAAATAAGGATTCTCAATACTCCACTGCTGTACCTTTCTCTAAAAGTCACACCAGAAACATTGCTTCCATGCCATTCTTTGCCATTGATAGGTCTGGCAGATCAAAGAGAGCATGTGACACTGAAGTAAGATTCAAAATAAGCTTTATTGTTGTAGTATCGGAAAAAGGATACACATCTACAAGTCCTAGGAGTTTCTATACAAGACCTACAGTACCCAATTCACTTCCTTAGTGATATAGTGCCCACCTCACCTTTGTTGGCATAAAGAGCCTTGCGCACACTCCTACAGTCACAGGGCTTTAGCACACAGCATGTTTTCACAGTTAAATATTCTCATCCTCTGTCCGGCAACTTTCTTCTGGCAAGTTCTTCCATTCAGCTCTCTCAGGTTTTCTGTGTCTATTGGATTAATTTACCCCTGCGGTTTCTCCAGGCACATTGGGGTATCTGGGTCATTCGGCACTTTCGGTCAGTGGGCTCTACATGGTCTTCTGGTTCTCAGTCCTCCCTGTCTTTATGTTCAATGTTCTCCAGAAACTCCAACAAACACCTGCACTCCTGCTTTCTTTCTCCCTTATCCTTCGACAACTGGACCAAATATAGTGCGTCGGCCAAATAGCCACACCCTGTTTGCTAGGGTGGGGTGGTGTCACTCTTCTGTATCTTCATTGGTAGTGGGGCCTTGACGTTCCTGGCTGGGAAAGGTGATCTCTAAACAGCATGGTAACTCTTTTGAGAGAGGACGCTAGAGGGCCAACCAAGATGGCCACTTCCTAGTAAGCTCCCACAAGGCCCGTCATTAATCCTTCAGAATCCTTTCATTTTGGAATAACACAGCCCTAGCTAAAAGCCACTCTCATCAGCCAGACTCTGCTCAACAGTCCGGTGAAGTCTGCAACCGAACCAGTGGACCGAAGCCCCCAAACGCTGCTCCCCGCGCCCATGCTTGAGAGAAGCGCGTGGGCCTGCTGGGAGCCGGGATGTGTGGCGACAGCCCGAACCCGGGCGCAGAACGAGGGAGAGAGGACTGCCTGCCCCTCCGGCGTCCTTGCACAGCCACTGATTGCAGCCAGAACCAGAGGGGGGCTCCCCTCCCACCTTGCCAACAACCCGGATATGGAGGTGCCCGCAGCCCGGGCCGGTGCGGACGCCCAGGGACCACAGCTCGGACAGCGGCCCACAAAGGGGCCAAACAGACACCTGGTTGCCCACGCGAAGGAAGCGCCAGGCGAAGAACACATCCGGGCCGCCTCCCGACCCACCCTCCCATCACGCGACCAGACCCGGCACGGGGTGGAACCGTGCCCGCCTGCCGCGCACCCGCGGAGTCCTTGAGTGGCGAGGCCGGGCCGGTCAGCTGCGGGCCGTGGCTGGGACTGGGAGTAGGACCCTTCCTCCCCCCTTGCCAACAACTCACCTACGGAGACGCCCATAGCCCGGGCCGGAACAGACGCCCGAAGACCACAGCTCAGGAGGCAGACTACGAGAGGGGCGACCAGACACCTGGCCGCCCGCGCAGGGGAAGCGTGGGGCGAGAAACACACCTGCGCCGCCTCGCGGCCCCCATTTTCAACACGAGACCAGACCCGGCGCGGTGTGCCCCCCACCGCATGGGCCGGTGACTGCTCTCCAGAGGCGGAGGGTGATGACCCCATCCAGGCGACAGGAGCCCTGCTCAAAACAGGAGAGACAAACAGCAACCAGAAAGTGTGTCCAGCAGCTGAACACTTGCCACAGTACGGAGCATGCGGGGGTGAACGCCATGCTAACTGCTAGAGGCCCTGCCTGAGCCCCCACTCCTCCGCATTCTGGTGACTACCAACCCTGAGCCACACACCTCGCCAAGTCGGCACACCCTCCCCCGGCTCTTGGCATCTTGGCTGGAGAAGCCTCTATACCTGCCTAGATAATAAACGAAGTGCCAACTGCCGCACCCCCGCAGGATCTGAAGGAGTGATCTACACACAAACCCCAACAGGTGAGGAGCACCTCTCTTCATCCACCTACTACTAGGCTGCTAAGCCCCCCTCAGATCTAAAAAACGTGTCACCCAGCTGCAAGTCCAGATGCTACATCCTCGCGCTCCCCTGGCCTAATAGAACACTCTGCTATTGATGTCACCCGTAGAGCAACTCACACCTTACCTCTCTGCAAGTAGACGACTGGGGCCCTAAAAACCACACACTAGCGACAAACCCAATTCAAAATTGCCCCCAGCAGCGCAGCTTCAATGGGTAGAACGGACAAGTCGCAGCGAAAACTAATGCTCGAGTCCGGATCTGTCCCCAAAACTCCCACACTACAGGAAGAACCAGAGACCCCTACCGCCAGCGGACACCAAATGAACGAGGGAGCCACCTCTACTGACATCAAAGGACTCCTAATGGACCTGAAGGCAGGCATTGGGAGTCTGAATAACAAAATGGACGGCCTGGCCTCTAAAGTTGATCTCCTTCAACACCGAATGGACACTCACACTGAACGCCTCAATGAAGTAGAACGCGTGTCCAATCTGGACGACAGCGCAGTGACCCTCGGAGCAAGGGTTACCCAACTAGAATCCTAAATGAAGGCAACTACCGCCAAATGCGAAGACTTAGAGGGCCGCTTCCGAAGAAATAATATCAGGATCATTGGAGTGAGGGAACACCAGCCTGGAGCAAAGATGGAAGACTTTGTTGAAACGCTATGCACCACCCTTTTCGGTCAAGAAGCCCTCTCCCATTTGTTTGTAGTAGAAAGAGCACACAGGATCACATCCTCCAAACCCATCCCAGGAGTTCCTGCCAGGCCAATAATCGCCAAATTGCTCAACTACAATGACCACAACACCATCCTCTGATTAGCCAGAGAGAAGAGTGAAATCCACCATGATGGGGACAGAATACACTTCTACCCGGACTTCTCCCCAGCGGTCAAATCCCAGAGAAGATCATTCACTTCCACTAGGCAGAGACTTAAAGAGAACCAAATCATATATTCGATGCCCTTCCCAGCACGACTCAGGATCCAACAAAGGGGGAAAGTCCATATTTTCCAGACTCCGGAAGAAGCAAACAATTTCCTAGACAGAGCAGGCTGTTCAGGCTTAAACACCAATCAAGCACAAATACAAAGAGAAAGAAGCAACAGAAACCCACTGTAACCACACACTGGACCACTGGCATCAACACTGTTGCACATATCTCAGCAACCATTCCGAAACCAACACCGGAGTTAAACACTCCAAGGCCGTGTAACTTGGGAAGACCCTAGGGCCCCTTGCACAGCAAAGTTAAAACATTTGTTCATTGTTAATGGGTGAGAAAGCAGGGGATGACTCTGCATCATTGCAGAACGTCCCTCGACCAAAAGTACAAACCAGCACAACGTTAGTAATGTTGATGTTCTTGTTTATAATGAAGGGGTCAATGTGTGCCAGTTGGGAGTACCCCAGCACGTCTGATAGCGCTCGACAAAACACCCACCCGAATAGAACGGATCCGAGATTCACAAGGAAACCTGGAATACATGGAGGAGAACATTGTAAGGGTTTTCCACTCATTCTATCAAAACCTATACAGTTCCAAGCACAGTCCACTCCCAGAGGCTCTACAAAACTACCTAGATGACACAGAACTATACTGGGTGATCAGTGAACTGAGACAACCACTAAACATGCCCATATCAGAGGAAGAGATCAGCTCAGCCATCAAAAACCATCCGAACACTAAAGCCCAGGCCCAGATGGCCTAACGGGTGAATTTTACAAAGCCTTTGCGTCCACCATAGCCCCGCTCGTAGCACGTGTTTATGCAGAGGCCCTAGAACATGGAACACTTCCACCAACGATGCGTGAAGTTACTGTCATCCTACTCCACAAGACAGGTAAGCCCCCAGACAACTGCGCCTTATATAGGCCGATTTCCCTCATTAACCTGGACAACAAAATATTAGCCAAAATTTTAACCACACGACTACTCCCCCTCATGCCCGCACGGGTGCTAGGCGATCAGGCAGGGTTCATCCCAGGCCGCAGCACAACATATGGAATTAGAAGGCTGTTCGCTGTCATAGAGGCACTTGACCATCACAACAAGCAATCGCAGTCCTACTTGACGCTGAAAAGGCATTCGACTCCGTCGAATGGCCCTTCATGTTTGCGGTTCTAAACCGAATGGGACTCGGGAATTCCTTTATCAAGTTAGTCTCCCTACTCTATAGCAACCCTTGTTCCTTCATCACCCTAGGTAACACGAAATCTGACAGCATAAAACTCGAAGGTGGCACCAGACAAGGTTGCCCCCTGTCAGCCCTTATCTTTGCCCTTATAATGGAACCCTTAGCCTCACAACTACGGGCCGAACAGCTCCACCGGGGCCTCACCTTCGGCCCCAATAAACTAATCGTCTCACTCTATGCTGATGATGTGGTCCTATTTGTGCAGGACCCCCAAACCAACCTTAATCGAGTAATGCGCGAAGTGATCAAGTTCAGTAATGTCTCCGGCCTCAAGACCAATCACTCTAAATCAGTGATCTTCCCTTTAACACGACAGACCACCAAATTCGTAGATAACCATGGGTTTAAATGGGAAGACTCCCGAGTCCGCTATCTGGGCATTTATATGTCCCTTAATTATAGTGATATTTACAACGACAACTATGAGCCAACACTGAGATCACTCCAAGAGCACATACAGCAATGGAAAACTCTCCCACTAACTCTTTGGGGAAGGGCCTCCCTGATTAAAATGACGATTCTCCCCAAGCTCCTCTACTTATTTAAAAACATACCGCTGCTCCTTCCACAGACCACCTTTAAGAAAATCAAGAGCCTTACACTGGAGTTACTATGGGCAGGGAAGCCAGCAAGAGTAGCCTTCACAATCTTAATATTACCAACATCCCAAGGTGGCCTTGCACTCCCCGACAGAGATATTTCTGGGCAGCCCAGGCACAATTCTTGAGCCACTGGTATACCACACATTTTATATGCCCACATGTCCAGATAGAAAGAGCACTAGCTTCACCTAACTTACCAAAAGCAGTTATCATCGGCCACATGCCAATACCCCAAAACACAATGAATACCGTCCTTTCCACCTATGCAATTTGGAAAAAACTAGCACGAAAATACAACGTCCAAGTCAGATTCTCCCCTCTGCTGCCAATTAAGTTTATTCCAGGTGTCCCTTTGACAGCTGAAAAAGTGTTTCACCAGTGGCTCCAAAAAATTAATGTGCAATCCCTTGGTGACCTCTTCCCGAAGGCACATTCATTACTCCCCAGTCAGCCAGAGAAAAAGGGGGCGACTCGCCGCTAGACACATTCATGTACTTCAGGCTATGTCACACCGTGCAGTCATTATTCCCATCATTCCCCCAACAGCCAAAGACATGGGCTCTTCTACACAACACGATCCAAGCACAAGGAGAGGGGAAGCTAACTTCCCTGATATCCAAAACCCAATTAGCAGACACAGTGAAAATAGACCCTTGAACGAAAGAGCGCTGGGAAAAGGCCATCCAAACCACAGTTTCAGAGGAAGACTGGACCCATATCCTTCTGCAAATGCAGAAAGTGCAATAAACACACGCTTCAAGCAAATCCAGTTCAATTTTATACACCAAACCTACTTCACCCCAGCCAAGAAGCACAGACAACACCAGCACAGTGTGAGAGGTGTGGCGCTCCGACAGCTGACTTCTTACACCTCACCTGGAGCTGTCCCACGGTCTACCAGTTCTGGTCTCAAGTATTACAAACGATAGGGGAAATAATCGCCGAAGAGCTGACGCCCCTCCCCTTGGTGGCCCTCCTCAGCTTGACCAAGTACCTACACCCCTCAACAAAGAAACTGGCAGCTCTCCTCTTGGCTCTGGCACGAAGGAGGATCGCCATGGCATGGGGCCACGGTCCAGCCCCCTCTCTTGCAGCGTGGAAAAAAGACATCCTGTTCTGCCAAGACTTGGACAACGAATATCTGGGTACACTCCCACTACATGCGCGCCCAACAGACATTTGGGGCCCCTATGTTGCATACCTGCTTACAACAGCAACAGACCCATACTCAGGAGAGCAATCTGCAGGAAATAACTGAATCAAACACCAACTAGCCCACGGCACTGACGGCCTCGTACAACCAAAAGAGCGAGCCAGTCTATATATAACTCCTGCACCTAACAGAGATGTGGCTGGACTGGGGGCAGGGGGAGGGACGGGCTGAGGTCACTGGGATTGTAGTTGCACCCAGGTGGTGCTTGTATGTTTGTTGTTATGTACAACCAAAAGAGAAAAAACAAAAATAAAGTTTAAAAAAAGAAAAATGGTAACCCTTTTATATTTTCACCATGTGCTCTTACTGATGGTGTAGCTGGGAGTTGTTTTTTCTTTCTCCGTCATCTACTGTTTTAGGTAAGAATGAGTGATGGTGGGGGTGTTGGATCTCTTCCACTTGTTTTTCCTTTTTCTTGTGAATTTAGTTTTGGATTTCCCAAGTGTGCTGGTGGTTAGTTGATGTGTTATTGTTTGAAAGTCGTGTTACTGAATGAAGAGGATAATGCCGTTTCTCAAATTGGGTTCCCCTTCTGAGTGAGGGAGCAGTACCTTTCTCTTTGCAGGAACAACTGGAGAAATGGGGGGAGTCCAGGGATTTGTCTCTCCCATCGTCTGACTGGGCTTCGGGTGTCTTTGCTTGTGTCTCCAGGTATAAGGAAAGTGGTCCCATTGAAATAAAAGAACAAGTTACTTACCAACTGTAACGTTCTTTCGACTGGATGTTCCTCCCACGTATTCCTCATCTTGTGATAATTCGTTATCTCCAGCTTCGCTGCTTCGGATAAAAAAATTCTCGGCAGAGGGCGCTGTGCTCGAGGCTGTGGCATCGATTGTCCCTCGACGGACTCCGTACTCTGTCGACGACACCAATGGTATAAATAGCTCAAGCCGCGCCCGTTGCTTCAGTTCTGTTTTTTCGATTAAACATATAGGAGGAACACCCAGGCGTGCCCCATGACCAATACATTCTTCGTGAGAGGAAAGTGTAAGAAAACGTAAACTGTACTGTGGGGTAGGATGGGAGGGTCGATGAGGAATACGTGGGAGGAACATCCAGTCAAAAGAACGTAACAGTTGTTAAGTAACTTGTTCTTCGAATGGATTGTGTCCTCCCACGTATTCCTCATCTTGTGATAGGCTCCCATAGCAGTAGCAATTTTGGAGGCGGGAGTACTAATTTCAGTTTCCGTGGACAGAATGCTGAATTGCCTTGGCAAATAAACCCTCATTAGAGGAGGCAGTATCCAAAAAATAATGTTTAACAAAAGTATGCATTGTTTTCCAGGTTGCAGCTGCACAAATATCTGCTGCCGGGACTCCCCTCTTTAGAGCCGCAGAAGTAGCCATTCCCCTTGTAGAATGGGCACGAAGCCCATCTGGTGGTTCTTTTCCCGCTAATCTATAGCATTCAACTATGGCTAATATGATCCAGCGGGAAATGGTCTGTTTTGTTACAGATAAGCCTAATTTATGACCAGTATAACCCACGAATAGTTGGTCATCTTGTCTCAATTTAGCCATCCTTGAGATGTAGAAACTAAGAGCATAACACAAAGTGTTACCCTTATGTGTTGCTCATGCGCCCAAGTTGTTTTTGCTCCATACAGATGGAGAAGGAAATAAGGTACCACACAAGATTTGTGTTTTGATTCACCAATATTTATATAGAAAACTGTTGCCCTTTAGTGATGACACGTGTTTCAACGTAACCAACGTCTTTCTCAAATCAGGGCTGGTATCAACAAATGACAAGTAATATCAAAAACAGTGCATAATAAATTGATTTAAGTAAACGCCAATGTGGTCCACAAGAACGTTTGCACATGCATGAATTGAGAAATAATTAACAAAATCATAATAACATGGCCATGTTTGGGGGGGGGGGGAAGAGGAAGGAGGTTTGTGGGAAAGCGAGAAGAGAAAAAAAATATAAAAACACATGATTGTTAAACAATATGTTAATGGTGTTAATCCTATTTTTTTAATGAGTACATTGGTATATTTAGAATAATTTATTGTATGCTTATGTTCATTGTATTTCTTACCCAATGTAACCGTCCTCTTAAATGTTCTCAAAAGCTTGAATCCAGTCATGGGTTAAATCCCGTGTCCCTGTAGGGGAAGCATTTACATATGCTCGTTTAACTGCCTTGTATTATGGGCACAGATTGTGTCTCTATATAAAGTCTATCCAATGCTGTGTTCATGCTTTAAATACGTGCACACAGAAATTACAAGGATATGCTGTTCTCACCACGTTACATTGCATTCAAAAACTCTAGGGGAGGGTGTTTGTCCTTTCCTATTTTTCCTTTTCCTTTTGTTTGTTATATCTACAGTCATAAAACACGCAGGCCCACATGTCCGTGAACCTTATTCCTTTCCCACCTGGTGGGCTTTCCTGCTTACCTCTATTTCCTCAAAGTCGTCCCTTTCAGTCCTTGTATGATTGTGTCTCCCAATCTCGTCTTTTGTTTGATCACGTTACTAGGTTACCTATGTCCTACTTCTGTTTCTATGTTGTCGGCCATATTTTGGGGCTGAAAACCTATGTCCTACTTCTGTTTCTACATTGTCCGCCATATTTTGGGCTAAAACTCTATATCGGTATTGTGTTTTGTGTTTGTTTGGACGCACGTTCACGTAATCGAAAATAGTTGCGCTCTTTTAAAGACAAATTGTTCTAATACTTTTTTAGTCTTAATGAAGCGGTGTGTAACACCAAACAGAGTTCATAACAAATGTTATTCTAAATATTATTACAAGGACACTCCCTAAATCGTTAAAGACTCCTCCCCTTTTCTCCTTTTTTGACGCAAGTCATGTCAATGGGACACAAGTTACTGTATCTCCAAAAAATGTATTGACATCTGATTAATTCTTGCGTAATGTGACAAAATGTGTCTTAATCAGTCTTGTGATATTATAAGACACAATGTATCATGCCTCCGAATATCATTATGTTAATCTTTTTGATCAATGTTGATGCCTCTGCCTAAGTACATTTCGGTGTGTATGTTATGGGACATGTGTACCTTTTTGTGTGTTGATGTTTCTGAGGTGATAATTCTTTCATGAAACCCACAAAACAGGATACTGCATTTATAATATTTTCAGAGAAAAGAATACATCTCATTGTCAGAGTTTAAACCTTTTTCAACAGTTCTAAATTTGCAAATCATTCTGGCTTCTTCTTGTCGTAATTTCAGCTCCAAATTTCCTCCTCTTGGTCCTAAGGTTATTCTTTTTAGACCCAAAAATTTTAAAAGTCTTTTTTCATCGCACTGATGCTCTTTTTGCCAATGCTGTGCTAATGGTGAGTTAGAATTAGGATTCCCTATTCCTGAAAGGTGTTCTCTTATTCTAATCCTTAATTCTCTTATCGTACTTCCTATGTACATTTTGTGACATAAACATATAATGACATATATAACATATTTACTTCTGCAATTGATGTGTTCCAAAATTTGCTGCTTAATGCCATATGTATCCTGAAAACTTGCAGTATTGTCTATGGTGTATTTGCACATTGTGCAAGTCCCACATCTTCTGAAACCTTGTGTTTGTTTAGGTAACCAAGTATTCGAACTCCCAATTTCTAGTATAGGGAGCAGAGATGGACTCAATACATTTTTTATGGTTTTGGCTCGTTTGAAGATTATAGTCGGGTTGTCCTTAATGTAGTTCCTGACGTGTGGGTCCAATTGTAGCAAATGCCAATTCCTTTTTAGGATCTTCCTTAAAATTCCATTATTCTTACAGTAAGTCGTAATGAAAGTCACTTCCTCTGTTTGGTTGTTGATTCTGGTTTTCGTAGTTAGGGTGTCTGCTCTGTTAAGAGCTTTGGCTTTCCTTTGTGCTTTGGCAATAATCTTAGTTCCATATCCTCTGGCCTTAAATCTTCTTGAAAGCAGTTGACATTCTTGCTCAAAAGTTTTTTGTTCCGAACAGTTTCGCCGAGCTCTGATGTATTCTCCACTAGGGATGTTCCTTACAACCGAAGAATGATGACAGCTGGTTGCAAATAAAGTTGAATTAGCCTCTGTAGGCTTCCTGAAGGTCCTAGTCAACAGTTGATTATTTTTCACATAGATATTTAGATCCAGAAAATCTATTTGTTCTTTGCTGGTAATCCCAGTAAATTCAATCCCCATAAGGTTATTGTTGGCTCTAGTCTTGAATTGTTCTAACTCCTCTTGTTCACCTTTCCAGATAAGTAACACATCGTCGATATAGCGGGTCCAAAGAATCACATGATCCTGATATATTTCATCTCCATAGATGTGTTTATCCTCATACATTGCCATTGTGAGGTTGGCGAGTGCGGGGGCAAATTTTACTCCCATCGCCACTCCTCTTGTTTGCTGATAAAATTCTCCATTGAAAATGAACACGTTATTTTGCAAAGTTAAAAGTATCATTTCCTTGAGCATGTTAACTGATTGAAATTTTGATGCAGTTTGATTGGAAAATATATAATCTATTGTCTCAAGTGCCGTGTCATGCCTGATGGATGTGTATAATGCCTTTACATCCCATGTGGCTAATATATAATCAAATTCCCATTTGATGGATGCCAATTTATTGATTACAGAAGTTGTGTCCTTCAAAAAAGCTTTGGTCTCAGTGACAATGGGGCTAAGTATATGGTCAATATACTGTGCCATGTTCATTGTTGCCCAATCAATTCCACTCAGGATAGGTCTTCCTTCTGGTACTTTTTCAAAAGCCTTGTGAATTTTTGGCAAAAAATATATTGTGGGTAATGTTGGTTGCTGCATATCTAAAAATGATCTTTCTTCATCTGTGATTAGCCCTTTTCTATGCCAGTTTGTTATGGATTCCCGCAACTCATTTAAGATCTTCTGTTTTGGGTTCCCTTCAAGTTTGTGATAACAAAAAGGAGTATTTAGATGGTTCTCGGCCATTGTTACATAGTCTGCCCTGTTCATAACCACAATTTTTCCTCCTTTATCAGCAGCTTTTATAGTCAAATTTTGATTCTGTTTCAATTCCACCAAAGCTTTTCTTTCTCCTTTGGTCAAATTATCATAATCTTGTTTACTTGGTCTTTTGTGTTTCTTTTTGTCTATGATGTCGTTCAGTTCTTTAGTTACTGCCTTGTAGAAGGTGTCGACCAGGTTGTCTGTGGTTAGTTGTGGAGTAAACTTAGATTTCAGTTTGAGATCCCTCGTTTGGAGACCAGTTTGTTGTATCTTGAGATTCTGTATGGTTTCATGAATCGGTCGATCTGTGGTATCTTGTAATGAACTTAAGAGGTGAATGTTCCTTATATCTTTAATGGTATAGTCACTATCCTCAATGTCGGGTTCTTTGGCATGAAACATCGGAACTTGTGTTGCAAAAAATTTCTTGAGTTTCAATTTTCTAACAAATTTAAACAAGTCTATGTGCACGTTAATTTGGTCAAAGTTGGTGGATGGAGCAAAAGAGAAACCTTTGTTTAGAAGTGCTATATCTTCTGTTTTTAAGTGATATTCTGACAGGTTCAAAATTAAGGTGTCTGTTTGTTCTTCTTGGCTGCTTCTCTTGCTCCTGCTCTTGTCAAACGTCTGAAATCTTCTAGAGCGTCTGGGTGGCCTGTATCCACTGCCCCCTCTCTTGCCCCTCCTCCTGTATTCTGTGTTTGTACATTGATCTGCTGAGGTAATAAAAAACGGACCTGTTTTTGCAAAGTGATTTTGTTGCTTTTCTTGTACCTTCTTATCTGATTTAGAAAACCTAGTCCATCAAGTGTTTTTTCTGATGTTTCTGTCGTTGCTGTTTCCTTAATGTTATCTCCTTCTGATTCTGCATCTGAGCTGCCCGGAGATGTATTTGGTGTACTCTCTCTTGATATCGATTTATTGATTTGTCTATATTTCTCTTGAAAAGTGTAAACTCTATCATCCTGATAATCCCTATTATCACGATGGAATTTACGCATTTTTCTTAATTTGATTTCGTCTTGGTAGTCTTTCAAAATTTCAAACATTTTCTGGTAGTTTTTTTCTTTTGTTGCTTCCAAGGCTTTAGTTTCTGAAATTTCTTTCTTAATTATTTCTATTTGGTCGGTGATTCTCTTATGTTCCCTTGATGCGTGTTCTATTAAAATTTCTAACATAATGTTGGAGCTTTGATTGAGGTTTTTTTCCCATGAGTCTGCTAAATCCTTGTCTTCATCTTTAGTAAGGTCCGGAAAAATTAAGATCCTTAGGCCTCTAGGTATTTGTTTTTTGGTTACATAATTTTTCAAAGAAATTATCTCCCAGTATTTGTCCACTTCTTTCTTAGAAGCTCGTTCCAATTTAACAAATTTGTAACGTAAATCCTCTCTGGGTTTGGGCAGGTTTGATGCGAAAGCATGCACATTACTGCCCTTCGGGGCAAAAAGATTAACAGCATCCTCTTCTCTTGTTTCTAAATATTCTGCCATTATGGCTAATAGCTGATTGTTCCTGGTCAGCAGGTTCTGAAGTACCTCGATACAAACAACAAAAAAGTGAGGAATCTATTTTTTGGTACTAATGTCGAAGAACTCTGCGCCCTTTTTATCTTTTGTGTTCATACAGTTACACATGCGACCTTAACTGTATGAACACAAAAGATAAAAAGGGCGCAGAGTTCTTCGACATTAGTACCAAAAAATAGATTCCTCACTTTTTTGTTGTTAGAAACTAAGAGCCCTCTTGGGATCTAGTCTGTGTAATCTCTCCTCTTCCTTGCCCAGATGAGGAGGATAAAATGTTGGTAGTACTATTTTTTGTGACAAATGGATGTCCGAGACTACTTTTGGTAAGAACGAAGGTTTAACTTTAAGGACTACCTTATCCTTATAAACAAATAGTATATGGTGGTTTGCATGAGAGAGCCTGAAGTTCACTAACCCTGCGGGCTGATGATAGGGCCACAAGTAGGACAGTTTTTAGAGTTAAAAGCCTCAATGGACATGAACGCAGAGGCTCAAAAGGTATGCAAGTCAAGAATTTGAGTACTAAATTTAAATCCCAAGTTGGTGCTTGAAAAGGTACTGGAGGGTATACATTAGTAAGCCCTTTTAAGAATTGAATGATTAACGCAATTTTGAAATATGAAACCTCTTCCGAGGAGCGCTTGAAAATGGACAGCGCAGCAAGGTATCCTTTGATTGTTCCGATATGGAGCCCCAGATTAGCTAGATGTAATAGAACAGAAAGCACCATTGGGGTGCCACACTGAAAAGGGTCCACATTCTTGTCTTTGCACCAGTTACTAAACCTGTTCCAGCGACATCGGTACAAAGATTTTGTTGCTGGTCTTCTGGTCGAAAGCAAGATTTCCATTATGTCATCCGGAAGATCCCAATCCTTGTATCTCAACCTCTCAGAAACCATGCGTGAAGGTTGAGTGTCTTGACCTCTGGATGGAGAACCTGACCTTCCTCTTGCGAGAGAAGATCCTCTCTTTGCGGAAGACGTATTGGAGGGCAGATGGACATGTCCAGAAGGTCCGGGTACCACGTCCTCATGGCCCAATCCGGGGCAATTAGGATCATGGTTTTCCTGAACTTTCTCAACCTCCCGATTACTTGAGGAATTCACAGGGACTGGGGGAAACGCGTACAGCAGTGGAAACTTCCACTCGACTACCAATGCGTCTCCCAGAGCTCCTCTTTGAGGAAATTCCCTTGAGCAGTACTGATCGCACTTCCGGTTTATCGCGGTGGCGAACAGATCCACTTGAGGGGTTCCCCAAAGGGCGAAGATCTCCAGAAGGACTTCCTGAGCTATCGCCCACTCGTGAGAGACTGTGCTCTGCCTGCTCAGAGCGTCTGCCGCTGTGTTCTTCTCTCCGGCTAGGTGAATTGCCGATAGAGAGATTCCTTCTCATATTGCCCAGAACCATAGCAGCATTGCCTCTCTGCACAGTGGTAGTGACCCTAGTCCTCCCCTTTTGTTGAGGTAGTACATGGCCACCGTGTTGTCCGTCATTATCAGGACATTCTTTCCCTGTACAGAGGGCAGAAAGGCCTTCAGAGCTAGTCTGATTGCCTTCAGCTCCAAAAGGTTGATGTGTAGTTTGGACTCTGATGGAGACCAACGACTGCTGATTGTCAGATCGTTGGTGTGCGCTCCCCACCCCGTGAGTGAGGCGTCCGTCACTACTGTTATCTCCGGCCATGGTTGCCAAAAAGACTCTCCCTTGAGAATGTTGTCGTTGCAAGCCCACCATAGAAGATCCTGCGCAACTGCGCTCGGGACTTGCAGAAAATCCGACGTATTCCCTGAGAACTGGGACCACTGAGTTCTGAGTGCCCATTGAAGGGATCTCATTCTCAACCTGGCCTCTGGTACTAGGAAAATGCAGGATGCCATGAGGCCAAGCAACCTGAGAAAATCGAAGGCCGGTAGACGTTGGGCATTCTGGAATTACCATCTGCTGGATGTGGAGAGCTCTCACCTCGGGAGGCGAGGCTTTTCCGAGGAAGTGTCCAAGACTGCTCCGATAAACTGGAGCTTCTGGGATGGTATCATGTGGGACTTCTTAAAATTGAGGGAGAAGCCCAATTTGTGGAGGAAGTGGCAGGTGATCGAAAGATGTTCCTGAGCTTGTTCTGGAGAACTTGCTCTGATCAACCAATTGTCCAGGTAGGAGTAGATGTGAATGCCCCCTCTCCTGAGACTTGCTGCCACAACCGCCAACAGTTTGGTGAAAACCCTCGGGGCAGAGGTCAACCCGAATGGCAGAACTCAAAATTGATAATGAGAATGGCCAATCGCGAACCTCAGGTACTTTCTGTGCTTTGGATGAATTGGCACATGAAAGTAAGTATCCTGAAGGTCCAATGATACCAAC
Organism: Ambystoma mexicanum; assembly: GCF_040938575.1. NCBI lineage: Eukaryota > Metazoa > Chordata > Amphibia > Caudata > Ambystomatidae > Ambystoma > Ambystoma mexicanum. The sequence continues at coordinate 837,669,640 of NC_090934.1, read as the reverse complement.
CAATCTTGGAGTTGGAGAGCCTGAAGGATCTGAGAAAGAGTCACCATCTTGAACTTTTCCTTCCTGAGGAACTTGTTCAAGTTTCTCAAGTCCAAGATGGGTCTCAGTCTTCTGTCCTTTTTTGGGTTGAGAAAATATGGGGAGTACCAACCCATGTTTCTCTCCGCTACAGGTACCAGTTCTATGGCACCTTTCTCTAGCAGGGTTAAAATTTCCTGCTCCAGAAGCGGATCCAGAATTTTGGCGGAGTTGGCTCCCGGTGGATGAATCTGAGGCCTGTTTTGGAAGGGGAGGCAGTAACCTTGGGCTACTGTTTCCAGTGCCCAAGCATCTGAGGTAATGCCCTTCCTTCAGATGCTGAGAGATCCTGCCTCCCACTGGTGTTTTGTGCAACAAGGTCTCAGAGGGATTTGGAGGCGGCTGCAGGAGTGGCTGAGGGTACAGATGCCGCTCCCGAGGCTGATTTTGCACCTCTTCCTCGTGCTCCACGAGGGAAGTTTCTTTTACCCCTTTGAGAAGCCTGTCCTCTTCCTCTACCAAAAGAGGAGTAGTATCGAAAAGAACAACCCCTCCAGGAAGATGAGCAGGAATAGGGTTTTGGAGGCTGGCGCAAAGAGGCGCTAAGTGATTTAGCTGCCGCTTTCGAGGTCTGAAGTTTTTCTAAGCTTTCATCAGCCTTTCTGCCGAAGAGCCTCGAGCCATCAAAGGGCATGTTGAGCAGTCCAGCTTGCACGTCTGGTGCAAACCCCGACTTCCTTAACCACGCAAATCTGCGTAGCACAACGCTTGCAGCCATGGATCTGCTGATACTATCAGTAGTATCCAAGTCTATACTGGAGACATTCCCCCATTGCCTCCTTCCCGTCTTTAACTATATTCAGGAAGCCTTCCCTTTCCTCGCCTTCTAGAATATGATCAGCCGCCGCCGAAATATAGTCCCACAGGGTATGGGTAAACCTGGCTAGGGTACAGGTGACATTTGCAGACTTAAGTGCCATACTGCCTGACGTGAAAACTTTATGTGCCCAGGCATCAACTTTTTTATCCTCTCTATCTGGAGTGATAGATGGATAAGCAGTTTGTTTTGAAGTGGATGCTGCCTGAATGACTAAACTCTCTGGAGTCGAATGTTTATTCAAATATTCAGGATCCGTTCCAGCTGGTCTATATTTTTTTGGAAAACTGCTATCTGCAGCAGCAATACTCTCTGGTTTCTCCCAGTTTTTCTCCACAGTCCTTTGAAGGGCCTTGTGGAAAGGGAGAACAGGATCTTTCTGAGGTCCCTTGACGATTATATCCGTCATGTCATCTTGTTCAGAAATGGGTGAAGTATTACCCCAACCCATATACTCAATTACCCTGGTCATAAGACCCCTGTACCCAGCATCTGCATGCTCTGCAGGATCAGGTCTGGCGAACTCTAATTCTGGGGATGTGTCAATTCCACTGGCAGAATGTAGAGTATCACGCAGGTCTCTCATTCTAGATTCCTCATCAATAAGTTCCTCAGGAACTTGTCTTGTACCATAAGAAACTCCAAGAGGAGTAACTTCGTCCTCTTCTGAAGCAGATTCTTCATAAATTGCTGACATAGACTTGAAAAAGTCTGATCTGGGCAATGGAGTGAATCTCCCTTCTTCCTCTATTATCCGCGTCAAAGGAATTGATAAATCCTTCGAAATTGTCGAAGGGGTCTTCCAAGACTTCGAAGATGACTTTGATACTGGCTTCGAGGATGTTTTTGGTTTTGGAGTCGAAATTATCTACGTCAAGGGCGTCGACGAAGTTGTCGAAGTCTTCGACGGCTTGTGTTTTTTGCATGGCACTGGAGAAGTGCTCGACTCTCGAAGAGTCTTCGACGGATTTACGCCGACTCGAGTTCTTTTAGATTCCACGACGTTACCGGTCTTTGCCATGGCAGTCTTGGACTTCCCTTTGTCGTCCAATGGAGCGACTTTAGGGGTATGGCTTTTTCGAGTGTCTTGGGGCCGCGTTCTCGAAAACCTCCATCATCTTTTTGCGGAATTCTTCCCACTTACTGGGAGAATCCGATTTAGTCGGACATCGAATTTCTTCGGTCGACTCTGAAGAAGATGATGATGAGGGAGATCTATGTCTCCTCTTCATTTTTTTAGATGACGAAGAGTGTCTCGATCTACTCCTAGATCGAGATCTCTTTGAGTGCCTATGGCGATCCGATTCCTTTGAATCAGTCGCTTTCTTATGTCTTTTTGACATAGCCTTCTTAGAGGTTTCCCTCCCCACCGACAGTTTACCTCTCCTCTCACGAAGAGCTTTCTCGGTCATGGATTGACAGGACCCGCCGTCGTCGGTTCGGTGACTGGAACAGAGACACCAGAGACAAATCTGGTGGGGATCGGTGATCGACATTTTAGATCCACAATCTACACACTTCTTGAACCCCGTCTTGGGTGTCGAAGGAGTTGAAGATGACATTTTCTTCACAGAAAATAGAAGCGCGCCGTTCTCGATAGCTAAGCGATCGGAAAAACGGAACTGAAGCAATGGGCGCGGCTCAAGCTATTTATACCATTGGTGCTCAAGCTATTTATACCATTGGTGACGTCGACAGAGTACGGAGTCCGTCGAGGGACAATCGACCCCACGACCTCGAGCACAGCACCCTATGCCGAGAAAATCTTTTTCCGAACAGCGAAGCTGGAGATAACGAATTATCACAAGATGAGGAATACGTGGGAGGACACAATCCATTCGAAAGGGAGTTTCCATGCTGAATGACAGAGGTGCAGGATGTTGTCCTCTGGTGGCTCAATAGGCACTTAGAGGATTTTGACTCTCATCCCGAGGGTCTAGCATTTTATTCATGGGACCCCATTGTCATTGGCTTGTTTTTTTATTATTTGCAGGTAGAATGGCTGTTTTCTTCTAATATCACTTAAGGGAAGGCCTTCTGAATCTGTTCGACATTGTGGAATGTTTCAGCCCACTATACCTCACCTATGAGGCGATTTGCATCTTAAATTTTGTTCCTTCAGTTCTCATGCCTTCATTGTGTCCTGGGCCGGTACCTTCAGATTGTCAGCATAGTGGTGGTCTTCTCGTTGTGCCAGGGTCAGCAAGTTGTTCAGTCACAGGAATTGTCTTGGAAGTGTGGAACCGCCAACTAGCCAGACCCTATCCCGATGCCGAAAGTGACCTCTGCACCAGCATCACCTAGACCCCCTCAAAGGGAACCAACATATGAAGTGGGCCCAGCAAATTCAGAAACCTCTGGGGTGTGGCCTGCTCACAAAATCAGAGAAATGGGAGTGTGTTTTCAAATCTGTTTGTAACCCCCTCCTTCCATAGATTGAACAGGCGCAAAATACTAACCCTACCTCTCCCTTGCCTGGGCGTGATCAGTGGAGTTCTGACCAATGATCTTCCCCCAGGCTTCCCCTAGGGTAGTGGGATTGGGAGTGGATGCCTGAAGAATTTTGTGTGCTTTGGTCCTAACATCCAGGAACACTTACAACTACATGCTGGCTTTGCCAAAACATATTCTGCTCTTCTAAATGACTCCTTACAAACGGCTTCCTTTGTGACTTATGACTCTTAGGGCACTAGGACCCATCTTCTTTAGTAGGGAAGGATTAAGTGCTAGAGCCTTATTATATATGGTAAGTAATTGTAAATGGTTTTCTTTTTTTTAATTATTATGATATTTCATTTTCAATCCATCAAATACAAGCAGTTTTTTAAACATTGTATTTGGTTAAATCAAATCTTTACAATGTAGCAAAATTACAATTCATAAAATAACTATTTAAACATTACACTATTTAAACATGAAAAAATAATTATTGATCAGAATACATAAAACATACATTTCACTTAACTATCCAAGCAGTTGAGGGCGCCAGAGAGCCCAACCAAGATGGCGGCTCCCGAAAATCCTGAAATAAATAAAACCCAAGGTGCCCAAGACGGGGTATCAGTGTATAGCGCCTCACGACAGACACATACATCCTGAATCAGAACGTGGCCAGTGGTCCCCATCCAGAGCAGGAAAACCCAAGATAACACAATAAGTGGGGAAGGGTGCTCCCGCGACTACACCGGTGCCACACAACAGTACCATCCTCAGACGAAACAGAACGGCACCTGGAGCTTAAGCATTGCATAGCATTACCACACTGTAAAATCCGGTTCCAGCCCAAACTGGCGTGCATGCAGACTCCGGCAACTGCCTGAAACACCCCTGACAGCGGAAAAGTGTTTAGCAGGCACCGGTGAGCCCACATCAGCGAGTTCAGAAGCGCTGTGCAGGAGCAAGAGCCTGGCCTCCACTCCAACGTAACATTGACAGCTGCCTGAGGGAAGTCGTGCCAATTTCCATCCGGAAGACCCTGCCTGTGATCCCCAAGCAAAAAGAAGCCCGAAGAAGGTGGTGTCAGGAACAGCAGCACCACAGGACACTTCAGTGGCAAGACCGCTTGGACAACCCGCCACCAGTGAACGAGCACCGCGGGCAGAGTGACGCAGCGAGAGGCTTCACAACACAGCAGTGGCGGAGGCGACGTAGTGGCAGGGTACGGCCTGAAACAGTGAGGATGAACAGACCCCCTCCCCTCAAACAACATCCATTCATCCGATCCCTCAGGCGAAGGGCTGAGATGGACCAGAAAGAAAATAACACTTGCCAACACGCACAGAGAGGGGCCTGTCCCAGGACGAACCACCCTAGCATTACAACATGACTTCATTGAACAAGCGAGTAAGAGGTGGACCGACCCCCCCCCCAAACAACATACCTGCGAGAACCCTGGAACAGAAGCATTAAAGTGGCGCCGGGGCGGAGGGAATATCCGGCAACACTGAGACGTGATCCCCGCCCAGCCAGAGACAGCCAGTGGACATCAGGAGAACAAGCAGCCCGGGGCATACGAAGAGAGGTGAGCCACCTTCCTCCCGCTGCTCTCACCCCCCAATCCCCAGCAGTAACGGGGCCAGCGTACCCTGCAGGGGGTATCAGTGTATAGCGCCTCACGACAGACACATACATCCTGAATCAGAACGTGGCCAGTGGTCCCCATCCAGAGCAGGAAAACCCAAGATAACACAATAAGTGGGGAAGGGTGCTCCCGCGACTACACCGGTGCCACACAACAGTACCATCCTCAGACGAAACAGAACGGCACCTGGAGTTTAAGCATTGCATAGCATTACCACACTGTAAAATCCGGTTCCAGCCCAAACTGGCGTGCATGCAGACTGCATCAACAAGCTCCCAATCCACCAGCCCTGCGCATCACCAGTGAGGATCACTACCAGAATGAAAACAAAGGGGAGATCAACCGAAAAGAGTGGCCAAGCTTGCCAAAACCGTTGGGGAGAGATCAGGACACCACTGTAGCCGCGCAAACCTGAACTCAGAGGGAAAACACCTTGGTAATCAGAAGAAGGTGCATGTTGAGCCACCGATCCACATGAAATAAAAATATACCACACCTGCACCCATCAACCACAGGGATGAGAACCTGCGGGTAAGCGAGTAGGTAGATCAGTGCAACTGGATACTTGCACGTAGGGGACAACAACAACGTCTCCCAGACAGCTGGTCCCCCTGGGAAACATCAGCCAATGGCCACATGACATACCGGAAGGGCAGAATAAACTCAGACACAGATAGCAATTGACCAAGTACAATGAAAGATAGGCTACTTAACCACCCGTAGGATTGGAACAGAGTGACACCCAACAACAGCACAAGACTACAGGCCTAGTCCCATGGGTAGAAACAGGAACCCAGAGCCGGGGACATCCGAACAGGAGCAGGGGTACGGACTGATAAGGCCGGACAATCAGCAACCAAGTCACTGGCTGGTAGGAAATCTGTAGCCTTTGAGAATCCCACCACCTAATTCGCTCTACCAGTGCGTAATTAGTCACCGGTACAGACGCCAACATCCCCTTCATAACCCACTCAAGTATTGTTACAAATGCTCGTCAAGTATGGGAAGAGCTGATAAATCCCAAAGGAAGCTACATTTTGAAGCAAGATCCGCTACCAAAACCCGAGTGCGCACTCACAACCTGATCCCCCGGCGACAACCATGGAACAATGAAAAGCAGCAGGCCTCGTACCGGACACCGATATACGCAAATATCCTGCTGGATCTCAAATATGGCATCGGGAACCTAGACTACGAACTGGACAATCTATCCTTGAAAGTGGACCTACTACAACACCGACTAGACAAGCATGCCGACAGACTAGGTACAGCAGAGCAAAGAGTATCTGACCTCGAAGACAGAAGCACAGCACTGAATGCCAGAGTATCAGCGTTGGAGGGGCAAATAAATGGAGTGGTAGCCAAGAATGAAGATCTAGAGGGGCGAAACCGGCGCAACAACATAAGATTTGTGGGAGTGACAGAGCGTCAGATCCCATGGAAGATGGAGGATTTCATCAAAACCATGTGCAAAGAACTATTCAGAGAATCCTCCTTATCCCACCTCTTCGTTGTCGAGAGAGCACATCGGGTGCTGACCAACCGCCCAATCCCTGGGGCACCTCCACGCCCCATTGTTGAGCGCTTCCTCAATTATAGAGACCGCGACACACTTCTAAGGCTCGCCAGGGAGAAAGGTGAGCCGCACTATGATGGCGACCAGGTCCAGGTTTTCGCAAGCAGTGCAAGCATCGCGCAGATCCTTCATAAATGTGAAAAAACACCTCAGAGACAATCAAATTCAGTATTCCATGCTTTTTCCGGCAAAACTTCCGAGTCCAACACACCGGGAGAACACAATTCTTCACTTCACCTAAAGCTGTAAGCAACTTCCTTGATGAAGCCGGCTGCCGACCCCCCAACAACAACCCGAGGCCGGCAAGAGACGATCGAGGCAGGAGGGACCCTCCCTGAATATCCACGGTATGTGAGACCTGCAAACCATAATGATCACTGAATATCACAGAACGAGTTCTACGACACTCATCTGAACTGTGACATATGCACGTACTCCCAATATCTCATTAACAAATAGCACACCACAACCAGCACCCTTGGCCAGAACTAACTATACTACCAGATGGGAGCCAGCGTACTTGGCTCGGCAATAGCGCCCTGAGCGCAGCAATGTTTTGAAGTTATTGGCCGGGAGTGGGTACTTTGGGCGAGTTGGGGGTTGCCTGCAGAAAAGGGACAAGGGGGGGAACTCCACTACAAGTTCATCGGAGTGGAGCAAGTTGGGAAGGGGTTAGAGCACATGTAGGAAACGGCACTACGCGTAAGACAGGCGCCCACTGACAGACCTCGTGGTCAAATGCCAACAATCAAAAAAGACATGCATATACCAATAAGGTAATACACAAAGTAGAGACACCGGGACACAAATAAAATAAACCAAAACCATTCAAGTTAGCAACATGGAACATCAGAGGGGGGAATAACCCAGCCAAAACCTGGAAAGTATCACAATATCTCAAAAGACATAATGTAGATATCACCTTCATACAAGAGACTCGCCTACTTCCGTCCACTGAGAGCCGGTGGGCCTCTGGTTGGGGATGACACAGATATTACTCTTCCTAGTCATCCTACGGCAGAGGAGTAGCCATCCTGATACACAAGAGGGTACAGTTAAGATTGGTGTCAGAGGCACGTGACGATGAGGGCAGAATGCTATTACTACATGGGGTGCGCAAAGGCACAGAGGTGGTCCTGGTGAACTCGTACGGTCCAAACATAGATGGTACCAACACATTTGACTGGGTGATGACACACCTGCTGGGGTTTGACACAGCTACGTTTATATGGGGCGGAGACCTGAACACCACAGTTGACCTGGAATGGGACAAGTCACACACTACCTCCAACACACCCACTAAGGCAAGCCTCCAAGTACACTAAATCTGTAAAGCCTACAACCTAATAGACTTCCACTCATGGGTTCATGGCACCAGCTCACGACTGGATTATCTACTAGTGTCTCAATACGGGGGAATCCAGTGGGGCGAATGTCGGATACTTCCGAGAACACTTTCAGATCATTCCCCAGTCACGTTCACATGCAACCCCTCAGTGGAGGGAGGGAGTGGGTATAACTGGAGATTCAAGTCAGGAGCACTCCAGGATCCAGTGTTTGCCCAAGACCTCAGAGAGGAGATTGTAGCCTTTCTAACCACTAACCAAGAGTCAGCAACATCAAGTGGGACCCTGTGGGAAACATTGAAATGCTACACTAGGGGAATATGTATGACCAAAGAAAAAGGGATATTGAAAATCATTAGAAAGGAACTCTCAGAAACCAAATCTCGATTGTAAGAATTAGAGCGCTCATACACGGACTCAAAGGATCCTCAAACACTAGCCCTCATGAGGGAGGAACTAGATAAATTTGGAACCAATGCTGATTGCGAGAGATGATTTGTGACAAGAGGCCATCAGATCCGGCAGTATGGCATAGGCCAAAAGCCAGGTGCACTCCTGGCTCCGCTGCTAGCCGCAGATAGAAACCCCCTCAGGTGGAGGGTGTACGAGATCCCCAAGGGAAATTAGGCCATACAGAAAGTGAAATAGTCAAAACATTTTGAGCCTTCTACCAAGACCTGTATATTTCCAAGGTCCCGAATGATCCAGAGGCGCTTTGCAGGTACTTGAACGAAATAGAACTATATTGGGTGGAGGGCGAGGTGAGAGACTTCCTGAATAGACTAATCACATTCGAAGAGATCCTAGCAGCAATCAAAGAGCTTCCGGGAACCAAATCACCAGGCCCTGGTGGTCTAACTGGGGAATTTTATAAAGCATTCGCCCCGGTCCATGCGCCGATTCTACTATCGGTGTATGAAGAGGCGCCGGAGAAGGAATGCCTACCCCCACATTACGCGAAGCAAACCTAATCCTACTTCATAAACTAGAGAATCCCCCAGAAGAAAGCGCCTCATATAGACCGGTGTCATTGATAAATGTAGATAATAAAATCCTCGCTAAGATCCTTACCTCTAGACTACTCCCACTGATGCCAGGCCTAGTGATTGCAGACCAGGCGGATTCATACCAGGAAAGAACACGACATTCGGAATCCGAAGGCTCTTCAGCATCATTGAAGCGCTGGAACCAGCAACCCAGGCAGTGGCAGTCCTATTGGACGCAGAAAAGGCCTTCGATTCAATTGAATGGCTATACCTCTTCGGAGTATTAAACAAACTAGGCCTTGGGAGCTACTTCTTAAAATTGGTATCACTCTTCTACAAGCTGCCCTTGACCAGGATCACTCTTGGGAAAACAAAATCAAAACACATAGAATTAAAAAGAGAGACCAGACAGGCCTGCCCTCTGTCAGTCCTCCTGTTTGCGCTAGTGATGGAGCCGCTGGCTGCAAGCCCAAAAACCAGACAAATCGAGGGAGGCCTCACCTTGGGACCCCAAAAATTGCTGCTGTCCCTCTATGCCGATGATGTTGCCCTCTTTGTCAGCAACCCAGTGACAAACATGACTTCAGTAATGAGTGAAGTGCTCAAATTTGGATCCCTTTCAGGCCTAAAAATCAACCACACGAAATCAGCTGTGTTCCCCTTAAGGGCCAACACTACAGAATTTAAATACGACTTTGAGTTTAGATGGAAGTCACAGGTGTCAGATATCTGGGAATTATGCTATCCAGGAAGTATGAAGAACTTTACAGAGATAACTATGGAAGAGTGATGGAATCAATCCAAGACAAAATATCCAGGTGGAGACACCTACCGCTCACACTGTGGGAGTGGATCTCGATAGTGAAAATGGTTATCTTGCCAAAACTACTATACCTGTTCGCAAATGTACCACTACTATTAACAGGGAAATTCTTCCAGAGTATGCAAAGCCTCATCCTTGAACATATATGGGTGGGAAACCAGCAAGAGTGGCCTACATGACACTTACTCAACCAACAGCAACTGGCACTGCCTGTTAGGGAGAATTCTCTGTAAAGGCTAATTTCCCAAACCTAGTGAGTCCCCCAGCAGCTTTGCTGGATTTCTGGGGTTTATTTTTTTCTCCTGCTAAGAGTGAGACTTTTTTTCTCCCACTCTTAGGCATGATTTGAGAATGTCCTTTGACTATGTAATGTGTTTTATGGGCTATGGGGTCTTTTACTCCATAGGGCTTCATGTGTTTTGGTATATGTGTTACACAGCACCCTCCGTGCAGTAACACAGGGGTGTCAGTGACCCCCAAACATAGACTCCATACCCTGGGACTGACTACTGTCTCCCAGGGCATGTAAAGTCACCATTGACTTTACTATTCTTAACTTGTGAACAGAACCAGTACAAACCATCATATTGTGGAAGTACTGGTAGGGGTAATTCGATTGCCCCTGGGTCTGTTTTCCAAGGGGGCACTGTCCAGTCCACCTTGTCGAGTTTCTGGCTGGTGGCAGTGGATACCACGCGAAATATTCCACCGGAATATTTCCTATGGGATTTTCCCATTCATTTTAAACGTACCACTTTTTGGTACAATATTAAAGATACCGCTGGGTTATTTATTTAATATTTATTCCCCGGTTGGGTCGTTTTGCCAGAACTCGGTTTTAAAATGGCGTTTGTGTTCGCCTCTGAAACTCCAACCCAAGTCGAGCCCTTTGTTCCACTTTTGGCGGGTTTCTGCACAGAAGCCTCCAAAAGTGGTGCCACTCTGTCTGGGTCTACAGGCTGTGTGGGAGGGGGGAATGGGCACCCTGGACTGAGTTGCCTTGGCAACTCAAGTCGCACTCTTGTGTGATTGGCCCAGTGGTGAGCCGCCCGGCTCACCACTTAGCATGTTTGACAGCTAGGCTGATGAATGGGGGTTTTCTGCATAAAAGCAGGGCTTTTGGGACTGGACCTTCAGAAGTTACCACAGGACCTAAAGAATCCGAAGAGGGGAGAAGCTGACACCACCGGTGGAGCCCTGCTGTACGAAACTCAGCACTTTCCCGACGACAGAGAAGATCTTCTTCCAGGAGAGTCTTCTTCCCTTTGAGCTGGTGGGACTAACCAGTTCGCCTTTTTCACCTTCCTGGATCGTCTCGTGGTCGAATCGCCTGTGCCAAGCACCCCGGCGGCCGGATTGCCATGCTTCACCACTACTGCGAATAAAAGGGTAGTACCTTTTAACCGGAAAACTCTGCGGCTGGTTTCTTCCCTGGCAGTGCAACGACCTCCAGCTTTCCTCCACGTCGAGATCTTCTCTTCCCCTGGACGAAGCCCCGACTTGCATCCGCTGCCAGGAACAACTGCCCCCGCTGAAGCTTTCTCACCATTTCAGGTACTGTGTCCCGCCTGGTCTCCCTTGCAACAGACTGTCCAAGGTGTCCCGCAAATCCTTGTCTCTCTATCCTGGGGTGACCTCGGACCTGCTAACATTACCTTTCTGACTTGATCCAACCTCTTTTGACTTTTCTGCAAAGACTAAGTGCATTTCCACTGTGTGATCTTGGGCACATTCTGCCTTGCTCTATCCAAGAGTGGGCCTGGCCTATGAACTTTTTGCTCTACAGTAGACCCTGCCTTTCTTGACTTGCTGTGGTTTCTTAAAAGTGTTGGTACTGTGTGATTTTCCTATTCTGCATTTTCTCTCCCTTTTTAAACAAATTATTGGAGTGCCATCTATGGTTACACGCTCACCTCTGTTTTGCTAAATAAGTGGTGTATTAACCTAGACTTGTCAAATAATTAATTAGGGAGGTATATATATTTCTAGTGACTGTGTTTGAACTTGCTTGACATATTAGTGCCAGTGTATTTTTACAAGTGTGTTTTTAAATAAATAATGATATACTTTTATACCAAAGCTCTGGTCAGTGTTTGCTTGTGCTACTGTATTTTTAGCCCTATTGTGTATACTCTATATACTGCCTAACTCTTCTTGAGAGAAGTCGACTGCTCAGCCACAGCAACCAGGCAAATTTGGGTGGTACAGACTGCTACCAAATGGGTTTACTGCTAACACCTGTAGTCTTAAACTTTTTTGCAGTGGTCCCTAAGGGAACTGCACAGGTTTCTGCCTAACACTGCCCAATCTGGAGTGCTACTATTGGGCCTCATGACTGCAGTTCCTAGGTCACTGGCATGCCACCCACCTATCCGTCCACATGTCCAAGTCGAACTGGCCCTGATGACCCCTAATGTACTCCGAGCAGTCATTATAGGTCACCTCCACGTACCCCTCAAAACTATGAATATAGTACTGAACACATACGAGATATGAAAAAAGATTGCACGAAAATGCGAGGTCGAGGTCAGGTTCTCCCCCCAGCTCCCGGCAAGGTTCATCCCGGGGATACCTCTTACGACCCAAAAAAATTATACCATCAATGGGCAGACAAGTTACAGATAAACACACTAAACGACTGGTTCGTGGATGGTAATTTTCAAACGATTCAACAGCCGAAGGGCCGGCTCAGCCTTAGACATCTTTGTATATTTCTGTCTCAAGCACACACTAAAACTAAAATCACTGTTCCCTACATTCCCATCGCAACCACCCACATGGCAACTCCTACACGATGTGATTCAAACACAGGGTGAGGGCAAAAAAGTGTCTAATATCTACAAAGACTTACTGACAAATGTTACAAAGCAGCCGAATGCTCCAAAGGTACGATGGGAGAGAGCACTCAGAGACACTAAAGAGGAAGAAGACTGGACATACATTCTAAGGCAAACACAAAAGGTGTCCCTAAATTCGAGATATAAGCTGATCCATTTTAACTTTGTACATCAGGTATATCATACACCAGCCAGACTGCATAGACACATCACATCCGAAGCAGCAGCCTGTGAAAGATGCAGTGAATCCCCGGCAGGATTTCTTCACCTAGCCTGGGAATGCCCGTAGATCAGACAGTTCTGGACCAGTGTACCAGAGAAAACCATGGCAATCATAGGTGAATACCTGGAACCAGACCCCTTGATGACAATGCTGGGGTACACAAAAACCAACAAAAACCTACGGAGTCCCACAAAACAGCTTTCTTTCCTTTCTGCTCAGAGCTAGTAATTACAGATGCAAATGCATTTTGTCATGTTCACCCCTAACCAAAAAAGGGGCGAATAACCATGTGATTATCAAAAATATACATATTTTAATTTCCATCAAAAAACATTACACTTAATATCTTTCTTTAAAAAGACTCAACATAATAGACAAAACACAATCTGAAACTCATTTCCGTGTATGTGTATATTGTCTACCGGGAATAAAGGTTAACACTTCAAACCCTTTCTGTACCATCTCGTGTGGCTGATCAATATAGAGTGTTTATCTTGACCACCACTGATGTTATTATTGCCCCTCCTAATTTATACGGGCAAGAGACTGTGCCAACACTACATACATGTGTTTCTAGGACCAGCATAAATCTCAATAAAGAAAATATATACATGAATCAATCAACATTATATATCCTGCTGGTGCTGTCTTCAGGGCACTTAACCTTTGTTGTATTTTCTCTGGTTGTCACGTATATCATCACGTGCTAACAGCCATAGTTCCAATATTCTAAAAAAATAAACATTTGGGCTAAAACACATGGTTTTGTAATTTTAAACATAACAAATCATACATCGCATCCATATCAACTTCATCTCTATTTACAATATCAGCAGAGGAATATATTTCATCGTGATCTCATTATTCACCACTGACACTTAATTTTCTCAACATGTGATTTTTCAACACGTGACATGTCCTAATCTCTTTATGGACAATCTCATTTAAGTCTTAAATGAGATTGTCCATAAAGAGATTAGGACATGAAGTTGATATGGATGTGCGTAAATTAGGAGGGGCAATAATAACATCAGTGGTGGTCAAGATAAACACTCTATATTGATCAGCCACACGAGATGGTACAGAAAGGGTTTGAAGTGTTAACCTTTATTCCCGGTAGACAATATACACATACACGGAAATGAGTTTCAGATTGTGTTTTGTCTATTATTTTGAGTCTTTTTAAAGAAAGATATTGTTAAGTGTAATGTTTTTTGATGGAAATTAAAATATGTATATTTTTGATAATCACATGGTTATTCGCCCCTTTTTTGGTTAGGGGTGAACATGACAAAATGCATATGCATCTGTAATTACTCGCTCTTAGCAGAAAGGAAAGGAAGCTGTTTTGTGGGACTGCGTAGGTTTTTGTGCTTCATTGTCCTCACCCACACAGCCCCTAAAAAGAGGACTTTTGTAGCTCAAGATAGCTTAATGTACACAAAAAACCTCCAACCTTCAGTGAGGAGAGTAGCCGGGCTACTACTGGTACTGGCATGACGCTGTATTGCTATAACATGGGGGAAAGGGTCACCCTCCAACACTATCAATGTGGCTACAAGAAGTGGCATACTGTCAAGACATGGAGTCGAACTTCATTAGAACCCTGCCCCTTCCAGACATATGGGGGCCCTATATCAACTACAACAGACTGAACTTTGCTGAAATATCACCGGCACACTCTCTAACCTGATTCCGGATCCCTGTCCATTTGTAAAAGCGGCCTACTAATTGTGGTATTCATGCATGTAAGAGAAAAGACTTTGAGACTTGATGAGGGGTTAGCACGGGTACGGGTGTCACACAGTGCAACGTGTAATATGTTATTGTTACTATTAAAAAATAACCAAAAATAAAAGTAACAAAAAAAATAAAAAATACTCGAGCAGTTAATACTCTTCCACTAAATTCATAATCAGTTTTAAAACATGTCATTTGTAAGAAAAAAATAAAATAAAATGTGATAAAAAATTATCCCACACTTCCCTTAAGACTCCAATTTCAGTGAACAAAGAAAACCCAAAAATGCTATTCCTATTGATGTTTGTTGGACTCCCAAGCAGCCCTTCCAGAATGTATCTCTATCTCCGCTAGTGGCATCCACCATATGTTTAAAATATTTCACTCTCAGAGAATCAAACGCAGTACAGTCCATCATTAAGTTTTCCCCTAAATTCTAATTTTTGCAAAAACGGCAATAGGCTTTCTCCGTGTCAATCATTTTCCTGTGGTGCAAAACTTCCTTTGGGAGTAATACGTTCTATCTAAAACGCAGAATGGTATCCCCTACGCACTCGATAAGGAAACATTTTCATGTATGCAGCCACTATGCCACGTTTATTGTGTTCCCAGCGTAAGTGTGCCCAAGAGGGAGTTTCACACCAATCCTTTTGCAATAACACATTTTTGACTGTATTAACTACTAAATGATTCTCGTCAGGATTATGGAAAAGACAAGTTCTGCACCCTTAAATAAATAACATTATGTATGTGGGGTGAAAAAAAATGTGAAGTACAATTAAAAGGTGAACACCGAGGGACTTGTAAAAACACAAGGCACCCCCACTAAGTTGTAAACAATTTTGACCTGATACATGTTAAGGCGAGAGAAGAGGAAAAATAAAATTGTATTCACTAGGTAGACTGCTTACACACTATAACCATGAAGAGCATAAGTACCGATAATGCCTCCCACTTCTTCCACCTTGCAAGGACACGCTTTACCCCTTACCTCCCTGCATGCTTTATCTACTCACTAGCAAATTATACGACCTTGGGGTACCTGGTTAGGATGAAACACAATGCCCTAATTAGTTTCACTTTTAGGAGATCATAGAAGCTTTCCCTCACTTTATATTGAATCCTATATGAGCACAAATGTATAAAAGCCAGTTTGCTTCATGGGGGGGGGAAGAGTCTTCCTCTCCGTGTACAGGGCTCATTTGGTTCATTTTGAGTTGTTATACAGTGCAGCGGAATAAAGATACTTCTGAATGTGATCTGAACCAAAACGATTCAGTTTATGTAAAACTAATAATGCATTTTCAAAAACATTTAAATAAAACGAACTGAAAAATGCAAAGTGCTGTGAGGATGAACCCTGGGGGGCCCTAGTGAGCCCGCAACCAAGATGGCCGCCTTTGCTTGAGCTTTGCTAGGACCGCTTGGGGGAGGTCAGACCCAAACCCATCGGAGGGAAACTGTATACAGCTGCGGGAGCTTGTGTATAAACGTGCAGCCCATCATATGCCGGAGTCCTGGATCAGCTGTGGGCAGGTGTGTGAGCTTTTTGAAAGGAGGAGGCTGAGCGACGTGGCACTGCTGGAAAGGGCCTGCGCCGGCGTGGAGAAGGGCGGAGGTGCGGTGGCCGAGGTATGCAGCCTGGCGAGGAGCGCCGAGAACCAGGTGGAACAATGTGGTGCCGGCAGGTCCCGGGGTGCCGAGCTCTGCACTTCCCGGAGGGAACTGTGGCAGGAGCGAAGATAAGGGGCGGGACCACCCACCGAGAGCAGCAGGGAGAGCCGGCCACCCTGGAAAGCTGGTGTGCCGGGGAGACCCTGCACCTGTGGCCAGGCCAGCTCTGCTCGGGCCGCTTACTTTGTAATCCAAGAGGAGGGGCCTAGCCCGCAGGGGCCCAGCGGGGAGCCGTTGTGAACAGCCCGCCTCTGAGCGGCCCATGCGGTATATGGTAGAGCGGCAGAGGAGCGGAGAGGCACCGTGAGCGAAGAACAGGGCCGACTTGCTAAAAGCATATGCACAACACATTCACTCACTGTGTGAGACCAACAGCGACCACAGCCATCTGATATCACCCTTGGGAGGGGAAGCTTGTCCTCTTCGTGCTGGTCTGGCGCACTAGCCCACATGCCCCCATCAGCTAGAAAGCCCAGGCAGCTTCATACCACAAGAGTGTTGTACCCAGATAGCAGATCTGCTGCCCACATTCTGGAGGGAGGCCCAGAGGAGGTCCTGACATCAGCCTACAATACATGCCTGCTCCACCCCCCCACCCCATCAGCTAGAAAGCCCAGGCAGCTTGATAGCAGATCTGCCCATATTCTGGAGGGAGGCCCAGAGGAGGCCCTGACATCAGCCTACAATTGACCCCGGCTGGCCACCCATTCTACCCGTGCCGCGTTGAGGGGTAACACACGCCAGGAAAAGGCGCAATATTTCTATACAGGCGCGGGGCATCATTTTGGAAGATCAGGCGGGAACAGGGGGCAACTGCTGCCGGCGGACCCCAGGGACCCGCTCCGACTGCTTGTGCGGCACCTACATCCTGCGAAGGAGACCAACTGGGACCCCGGTAACCGGCTGGGATCGGCCCCAGGTCGCTGCTGCAGCCCTAAGGCGCCTACTCATACCCCCGGGGCCTCTATGAATTAACAGGTGCTGATACTGAGGGGGTGCTGGATCTCGCTGGGGCCACAGCTGAAAGGAGCTAAGAACCACTGGGGTAGCAGGCAATTACAACACCCCACCCTACGCCCCGGGGGAGATGGCTGGCTGTCCCTTACAAACGTGAGACAAGAACAAACCCTGTCTGAGGTAGGATGGAAGAACATTGAAGATGTCAGAGGTTGTTAGGGAGAATTCTCAGAAATGTGCCAATTCCTCTCTACCTTAGAGAACCCGAGCAACATTGCTGGATTTTGAGGACTTGAATTTTTAACCTGGAGAGAGCGAGACCCTTTTTTCCCCCACTCTGTCATGTATTTTAATGTGATTTTGAACACTGTGTTTCTTTTGGTTGTGGAGTCTGACAAACTCCACAGGCATTATCATTTACATTGTGTCACACAGCACCTTCAGTGCAGTGGCACAGGGTGTCATGCCTGTCAGGCTCCATTTACCTCATTTTCCTGTATCACATAACGTTCCCAGGACTGTGAATCTCCCTTCTCATACTGCTTACAGAACAGCCAGACCGCTTTACAATAGGTGGCGGCTGTTCGGCTCTTTGCCCGGGAAGCGTTTTCGGTTCCAATCACATGGTACGCAATCGGTATGTGACCTGGACGCGTATATAGCAGGGTGTCTGATTACGCAGACTGCTTCTGATTGTTTATTCCTTGCTGTTCCGGAGCAGTTTCCTTGTCACCTTGACCTCTGTGTTTTTGGTGGATTTGTTTCAGAGTTCTGAGCTTAGACGGACCAACAGCTTTTCCCAGTCCCAGCGGGTGACTCCTGTTTAACACGCTCACGGAGTTGTCGGCTCCCGGTCTCAGCTGATTTCAATTACCCCCGTGCTCTCTCCCGCAGGCCGTCTCCTTTCCTGCAGAGTCGGTCGGCTCCCCCTCCCAGTGAATTCCATTAGAAATAGCTGCTATCAGCTTTAACACGGAACTGGAGCTTCCTATTTAGAGCAGGGTGGTTGTTTGTATATTTTGTTCATCCCTGTTAAGTTCTCTGGACACTTAACCCATTTGTGATCAACCCATCCGGGATTGTTGGCTACCATCTACTGAAATTAAGGGCTTTCAACTCCATTCACTTTCAATTGAGACACTGAACAACAATTCTCCTTACCATCATTTGAACACCTCCTGAATCCTTGTTTACATTTGGATAGGTGCATTGGACTACATGGACGCTATCCTGCAGTGCACCAACTCCACTCTAGTGCAGTCTTCATGCCTTTCGGGTTTATCTTCCGCTACTAACTCCCCTAACCCTGTCGTTGTTTTTCCCATCGATTGTCTGGTGTTCCTATGAAGACTTACCTGGGACTGCCTTGCAGGTTAGTGTGTTGCTGCATTCGCTCATACATAGTAGTCACATTTCGGTTTAGACACTAATTCTGCCGAATTGTTGTTTATCCACGCCCTTTCCAGTGATACCCCCTCTGGCTGTCTGGTTTTACAGCCATAGAGTGGCATCAGTTGGAAGGTCTAATATTGACCGGACGTTGTTCAACTGCAGATCAATCCATCTCGTATCCGAACGGCTTGCACCCTGTATTCTTTACAATGGTATCCTTTGCTTGGTGTATTTTACAGTAAGATCGGAGTTGATTTATGACACAGGGAAGTCTTTTAAATTTACCAAGGTTTAAATACCTTCTCTTGGATAAACTACTGTTTCCAAGAGCAGTGAAGTGAAATTGACTTTACTTGCACTGTAAACTTCCTAGACCCAGCACACACTATCTTACAATAGGGTGCTGGAGGGGTTACTTAGTATCCCCTTTGTCTGGCTTCTCATGTAAGATTTTTATGTTACCCTTTCCTCGATGAACGGCTGGTGGCACCACGGGCTGCATTCCCAGCTGCAGTAAAGCACCCAAGGGTGCCATTTTTGTAAAAATAGCCCAGTCTTCTTTTTTTTGCCATTTCTTTGTGGAAAGGTCCTTCTTGAGATGTACTCTGCGCGCCAAACCAGGTTTGGTCCCTTTGTTCATTTTGCCTTTGGTGGGATTCACAAGTGAAGACCACCTCTGGCTCCAGGGTGTCTGGCGGGGACAGGAAGCGAGGGAGGTGCCCGAAACACCTGGTGTTTAGTCTACTAGGAGACAGGAATGCACTCTTAGGTGATTGGTCGGCTGGCTGTCCAGCAAGGACAGCCACCCAGCTGCGCGACTGACAGCTAGGCTGGAATGAATGGGAGAAACCTGCTTAAAAGCAGAGTTTTTTGGCTTGGAAGGCAGAGTCGACCACTGGACGAAGGAATCTGAAGAAGAACTTGAAGAAGACGCCTACTGCAACTCCTGGACTGTTGGTTTGACCAGTGAAGCTCTTCTGCTGTGCTGAAACACCAATTTCATTTCGACTAGAGAAGCCCTGCAAGGACGACTTTGCCCCTCGAGTTGGTGGGACCAATCAACTCCGAAGTAAGCCACCTGGACATCCTCTCAGAGCTGGTTGAAATTCCACTGCAGTTGCTGCTGGAACCGACTAGCCAGGGAGAGGAGCCACCTCAACAGAGTGCTGGACCCCAGATGCAAGAAAAGTCAATTTTGACAGCCAGGAACCGCAGTGTTGCTATTTGCAGTAGACGCGAGGAGCTGAAACACTGAAGTGCCACTTGTTTGACGATTGCCAGTTGTGGTTGGTTACTGACCCATTGCAGTGCACAAGTCCCCAGAAGTCCACCCTCTTGTCCCCAAGACTGAGGCCCAGCAACCCCAGGATCTTCAGAGCTGCACAGGAACAGAGGCCACCTGCTGCACTTTTCTTCAACCTAAGGGTACTGTACAGTCTAAGAGAACTTACCTCTTGTTGTATAAACCGCACTTGTGCTTGTTGGAGACTTGTCTTGGTTGCATCTGTAGAGGTGCTAACAGCTTCTTTACCTCACAAGCCTAATCAGCTGGTGGCCCTGCTTTGTTTTCTTTTCTACAAAGACTTCTAAAACAATGTGCAAGACCTTTACTTACCTGCAAGAAGTGCTTCAGCTCAACTAGACTTTTGCCCAATTGACTTTGGCCTACCTGGCTCCCTGAATGACCCTTCTTCCCTCTGACATTGTGTTTGGTCTTCCTTCCAGGAAGGGGTTAACTAACTTTGCATTGGGGGTTACCAAATGTACTTACCTGCTTCAGAATATTTGTGTGATCTCCTGTTCTGTTCTAATAATCTTTTTCTTTGACATACTCCTAAATCTGATTCTAAATGCAAACAGTGGTATATTAACGTCCACAGTGTCCTAGTTTCTAAAGTCACCTGAGGGTGTAGGAAGTGTGTGTGCCATCCCAAAAGGATACTTACTGATTTAGAAATATTAAGAGTGCATTTTGGAGTCTATTTGTGTGTTATTATTATATTGCCCCCTTCTGAAGAAGGCTTACTCTAACTGACTGTTAAATAAATTAATAATTGTTTAATCAAGAAACCTTGTGTGTAAGAGTTTATTTGAATACTTGTCACTGTGAATCTCTGGGTAACTCCCCTACAGCTCACATTGACTCCTCTTGAGATAAGCCTGGCTGCTCAACACGCTACCAACCCGTGTAGTACAGACATATACCAAAGGTTGGGTTACTATTGCCAGGAGGTCAAGGTTGTGGTAGTGCACCCAAAGGGTAGTGTATGCAATCTTGCCTAACAGACATTCATAATTTAATACAGCAAAAAAAACTCTGAAACATGGTCTCCAGTCACATGGTCAGATGAAAATAGACACTTGGTCGAGCTACACTGAAACCAAGAGACACACTATGCCTATACTCCCTTTTATTCTCAGGCATGGAGAACATTTACAAGGCCATGTTTAATGGCTGACTGGCAGACTGCAAGGGTGATGATAGATGACAGGCTAATTAGGTGGGGAGCTATGGTCAAGACCAGCCCAAGAGCACCTGGTGTGTCAGCCTGCATGCTGCTAGCGTGTGTGGAATACTACAGAGGGGTACGAGGGTGCCAACCAATTATAGAGGGCCACGTAATAGATAGCCCAATTGCAAATAAAACAGACTAACTGCCAACTTCCTGAATCGGTCCGATTGTTGATGTTTGAGTAAATTCTGCATCCCCATCCATCTCAAAGTATTGCTTCCTCGTTTTAAAGGGCCCTGTGAGTAAACAGGTTCACATGGTAACAGAGATGATGGTTCAAGACCTATCAACCAAGTAGCCTTTTAAGGCCTTCGGAATATCGGATGTCCTCTGCCATTTAGCTGGAGGAACGTGAAGCCCCCTGTAGATAGCGGCCAGTAGTAAAAACTTGAAAGTCAAACAATGGGTGGGACAGGTCCCTCTTTCACGGAATTACCCTCCCGGTTTCTACACTCAGCTGAGCGGACCAAAGGCTGAAGCGGCTGGTTGAGGAGGAGGCAATCCAGAGGGTCAGAAGTTGAAAACACGAATGGTGAGTAGATTGAGAGAGGTGGCAAACAATGAATGAGCACTGAGTGGGGAGAGTGATAACGGGGAAAGAGTAACAGAGGGTTGGTTAGGTATTTTGCTTGATGGACGAAGAGCGTCATAGCATTAAGTTGTGGACGAGGAGCGATCCACAAAATAAGTCCATAATCCTTTGTCAAGATACGTTTCTGAAGAAGTTGTTTTAAAGTCCAAGGGGACATAAATAGGCTACGAGCAGATCAAGGGTCGCTAAAGAGAACAACTTACACTCTGATCGGAGTAATTTTAGGGGCGGAGAATAGCCATGAGGAGTGTTGGTGGAAATTTATGTTGGGGCCGGCAAGTCTGTCTGTATATTGTATGTGCTGTATGTGATAAAGAAATTATGAAATATTGAAGATCGAAAAGTGATAGATTGTGGTAAAAGGCTGACATTTGATTATTTATTTATTTAGTTGACTGATGGCGTTCATTGAATAGGTAGATTGAAGTTAAGTGAAACATAGAGGTTTGGAGTTGTGACAATTGGTGCACGCTCATATTGTATTATTTTTCTGAAAAAGTATTTATCTGTGTAAAATAACAGTAAGTATTAACAGTCGAGTGTGACTGATCATGATGGAGGATGTTACTCTGTTTATACATTTGTGCAAACAGCTGCCAAAACATGCACTGAAGCTTAAGCAATACAGTGCAGAATGTGTCAAGGGCACAGCAGATAAAATTGTTCAATGCCATGGCCACAAGGGGGATCACTGTCCAAAGCAGTTTTGCAACACATAACAACATATTTGCATGCACCGTACACAGGAAAAAAGCTAGAAAAGAGGTTAGATAGCCTAGAGTTTTGAACGATGTACCAGGAGGATAGGGAAGACCTGCCTCCAGAAGACAGGATGCTAAACCAATGCAAAGATGGGGGTGTTGAGCCTCCTGCTGCCCCTACGGTGTCTGAAGTAAATGGCGATAGTACGAACAATGAAGGCTATCTATTGAAAGAACTTAAGGCAGCAACAGGGTACAGTAATCCAACATACGAGCCGCTTGCGAATAACAGCAACAAGAGTCCAGAGAAGACTCCAGAAAGGGATGTGATCTCTAAAGTCCCACGGGACGAGACGAAAGGTGAATGACCAGGTACGTCTCTACGTCTCTAGATATAGAAAGGGAAATAAACAGATGGAAAGGAGAAAAGGATAAAGCTGATGAGGTAGCGCTTATACAGAACGAATGGGTGGGCGTTCAGAGATTGCTCAAACTTGATGGAAAGTGTATTGAGGAAGTGAGGCAAAGGGAAGATCAGGGCGAGCAAGATAAAAAAAAGAACGAGAGGAACGATTGAAAGAAGACAAGGCTAAAAGAAAGCGTAGACAAAGGTGGGAAGAACTGTATCAAGATGAACAGTTAAGAAAGCAGGAGAGAGAAGAAGAGCAGAGAAAATAAGATAATGAACAGAGCAATCGAAGAACTAGACAAGCTAGAAAAGAGAAGAAGAATAACAGAAATTAAGAGATAAAATAATCCAAAGACGCAGGGATGAAGAAGTGCATAGGGCAAACAAGAGAAGAGAGGTGAAAAGACAGGAAGAGGAAAGGGTTAGGGAGGAAGCAAACAAACAAAGAGAATTTGACAAGGAAATAGAACGAAAGAGAAGGCAGAAGGCACGCCACATTGATCGCATGGAGAAAGAGCTGATGGAACCTGGTCCAGTAGTGGCATGGGAGGACAGAGGAGTTCTGCCCGACACAAGAGCCAATGCCAGGACCCTCTAGAATAAAATTAGAAGATACATTTGATATAGGAGCTATTGGAGGCCGAATTGAGGCTTATCAGGAGATGAGGACTAATTTGGATTTGGGGAAGGATTCATCCGATGGGTGCAAATATTATACACAAACCCAAAGGCCAGGGTTAAAACAGGGAGGCTGGTGTCAGCAATCTGGGATATCAAGAGAGGAACTAGGCAGGGGTGCCCACTATCCCCAATGTTGTACAAGCTGGGACTTGAGCCCATAGCAATATACCTTAGGAAGAAACACCTGGATACTGGCATCTGGGTTGGGGGAACGGGACACCTGATGTCGCTTTACGCAGACAATGTGCTGCTGTACGTGAGAGATCCACACCTGAACGTACCAGTGAGCCTCAACATACTCGAAACCTACACAAAAGTGTCAGGTATCAACTTCAGCTAAACCAAATCCTGCATATCTCCGTTGGTGGGGCTGAAGGGGAAGAAAGTTGATGAACTACCTGTGGTGGGACTCAAGTGGGAGGTGGACACATTTAAGTACCTGGCGGTAAACATTAGAGACACACGGGAGCAAATACACGAACACAATACAGCAAAGGTGGTGCAGCGATTGAGGAAGTCCATGAAGTTCTTTTTGAAGCTGCCACTATCACTGTTAGATAGGGTAGCCATCACCAAAATGATTATTCTCCCAAGGTTCTTGTACTTCTTCAATAATGTGCACTGCTATGTAGGGGCATCCTTTTTCAGCTCCTTGGAAGGGCTGCTCTGAGACCTCTTGTGAGGCACCAATCGCCACAGACTTCCATTAGCAATTCTGTATCTACCCTACGACAAGGGCGGGGTGAAACTGCCAGATCTCGAAAGGTGCTACCTGGCAGCGCAGCTCAGTCACGTAGTTAAATGGTTAGCAGACGAGTCCACCTCGGAAACTGACCTCCTACAACACATAGTGGCTCCCATCAGCCTGAAAAAATACTGTGGGTAAAACAGGAGCGCCCGAAACACACTCCACTAATGATAACACTGGGCAGGAAGGTCTGGAGGAGAGCGCATAACCTACTGAAACTGGCAAACCCCTACTCACCAGAGGTGCCAATAGCGGCTAACACATGCAAAGACAGTACAGACATGGCATTAGTAAGAAAATGGGAAGCAATCGGAATATACACGTGGGGTGATGTATACAAAGATGGGGTCTTCCGCAAATTCGATTCATTGGAAGAAAGAGGGGGACTGCCGAGAGGGCAATTCCTCTGGAACCGCAGAGTCTGGGAAACAGCCAAAGAAAGATGGGAGGGCTGGCCAAAGGAACCATAGGCGAGTCCATTACTGACCCTGATGTATAATTTGAATGGCGGCTGGAGGCCGACCTCTAGGCTCTACTCTACGCTGATAGACATACCAAACCCCAAGGGTACAGTGCTGAAAGAACAATGGGAGAGAGACTTAGGTGCAAACATAACAGAGAAAGAAAGGGAGAGAATACTGGGCTTCCCTAAAGATGTATCAAGGAACCAATGCTTCAAATTAATACAATTGAATGAGCTGTATCGCACATACATGACCCCGCAAAGAATAGCTATGTTTAAAAAGGAAGCAAGTTCCCAATGCCCGTGGTGCAGGGGCGAGGATGCGGACATGCTACACATGTTCTGGGGGTGTGTGCGTGTGCGAAGCTTGTGGGCACGCTTAGAGCGAGCATGCAGGGAGGCTGGAATACAGAGGTATGAGTGGTCACTGAAAGAATGTCTGCTTGGTGCCTATCCCCGGATCAGCAAATACAAACATATGGTCAGGTTCATGGACCTGGCATGCATACTAGCCAAAAGAACCATTGCCATGTCCTGGAAAGCAGCTGCCGGGCCGCAATACGAGAAGTGGCGCAAGGAATTCGAAAGGTGGGCAGAGGCGGAGACCAAGGCATGGGTGGAGCGACCACACAGGTCAGAAGCAGATGGTACGGACAAATGGGTGGCATGGAAAGCACTGCTCTGGGACATGTTCCACCGGTCCAACGATAAGCCCCCATGATTGCACCAATTAAGACAAGGAAACACCCGAGATGTGCCCAATTAACCACTCCCCGACAACAAGTGACATTCCCCAATTGGGATACTAGCAACGGAAGCCACAGCCCCAAACATCAAAGCGCTTGCCCGAACGGAAGTCATAAGTAACACAAGCATGTGTAGGAAGTTGTTTGTTAATGGTTGGTTGTTGTTGTTGATTAAATGCAGGCATGTGATATGGAAACTGAAATGCAACTATGCAAATGCCAATAAAAACATTTTAAAATAAAAAATAAGGAGACAAGGACAAAATGTGAATTAAGAAAAAAAGGGAAAGACGATTGATTTGAAGGTGCTCAGTCGAGAGGCAAAGAGGGGGACCTGTTCAGCCTCGAGCACAGAGCCTTGTCTTTGGACAGGCTGACTCTAAACAGAGACAAGAAAGAGGCAATCCACACTAGTTGGGACAAGATATGTCGGATGAAAAAAGGGAAACATTCCGTGGGGAGGAGGGCGCTGGTGCATGTGGTCCGGAGGGGTGTTACCAGACAGACAAGGAAGTGAGGTGGTCAGATCTGGACCTACCTAAACCCAAGACACCAGAGCCTCTGGCGCGGCCAGATCGAACTAAAAGGCAACCTCTTAGTGAGAGAGGGAACTCGCCACCCTATGTGAACAGGTTACGATAATTACCAGGAAGAAGGTGGTGTGAAACCATTGTCCCGGCTATGGACAGGTAGACTATGGGAGACGAGTGCGATTTTGGGATTTTGCAGTTCCCCTTGTTAGAAAAAGAAGGAGCAAGACCGCAGTATATCCCGTGGGCCAGATGGATAAGGATAATTTAAGGTTCAAACTCCAGAGTCTGACGTCTGGTGCCGGAAAATGGATCTATAAGTTAGAGAAAATGACAGGAGGAAACACGCTGGCTATAGGGGACATTAAGGGTGTTCCAGCAGCTATCTTTGGGGAGAGGGCTGATGACATTTGGACGACAGCAGGATACTCAAGTGTCACTGCAAAAAACACAGCGCATGATGGGGCGTCATTTAATAATTGTAGAGCGGCAGTCTGGAAAGCGCTTTGAGTACAATATCCAGATATGTCAGACATGGATGCTATAATGGAACGTAATATGCAGAAGAACAAGTTACTTTCTTACCTGGTAACGTTCTTTCGATGGGATGGTCCGACGACGTATTCCATATCTATGACATGTAATCACCACAGCTGTGCTGCTTCGGAAACTTTTTTCGGCGTCTGCGTCCTGCGTCAATGACGTCGATGCGCCGTCGTCGAGGACCTCCTCCGACGTCATCCGATGTGATAAGTAGGACGCACGATGCCCGTAGCCTCAGTTGTAGTTTTTTCCCCCAGAACGTGTGACATTAGTCAACTGCCAGTCAGACACAAAGCCTTGCGGAACGTAAGCTGCAATCGCAAAAGAAATTCTGCAGCGGGGAAGGCAGGGCGGGAGCTATATGGAATACGTCGTCGGACCATCCCATCGAAAGAACGTTACCAGGTAAGAAAGTAACTTGTTCTTCGAGGGGATTGGGTCCTCCGACGTATTCCATATCTATGACAGACTCCCAAAGCAGTACCAGAGCAAGGAGGAGGGAAAGAATTTAGAATCAAAATTTAGAATAGCCAATCAAATAGCAGAGCAAAGGACCGCCTTGCCAAAGGCCAGATCCTGCCCTCGGATGGAATCGAGGGAATAGTGACGTACAAATGTATGTACTGAAGCCCAGGTGGCTGCATCACAGATGTTGCGAATAGGAACACCCCTCTGCAGGGCAGTAGATGCAGCCACACCAGTGGTAGAATGGGCCCGCAAGCCAGCCGGTGGGTCCTTACCCGCCAAGCGGTAACACTCCGAGATGGCTAAAATAATCCAGCGAGACAAAGTCTGTTTCGTCACAGCTTGCCCCAAACGCTTCCCAGCGTAACCAATAAAGAGTTGATCGTCCACTCTGACCCGGGACATGCGTGAAACATAAAAGCTTAAAGCTCTTCTAGGATCAAGCCTATGGAGCCTCTCCTCTTCCTTACCAGGATGCGGAGGAGGATAGAATGCCGGAAGAAGAACCTACTGGGCCAAATGAAATTCCGTCACTACCTTCGGAAGAAAAGAAGGACGAACTCGAAGGACAACCCTGTCCTTGTGAAATACAGTGAAGGGTGGCTTAACTGAAAGTGCCTGTAACTCACTCACTCTGCGAGCGGAAGTAACCGCAACTAAAAACACAGTTTTCAGAGTTAACAGCCTCAAAGGGCAAGAATGTAAAGGCTCAAACGGAGCACCCATAAGAAACCTAAGAACAGGGTTTAAATCCCAACCGGGCACCTGGAAAGGTGACGGAGGGAACACATTAGTGAGCCCTTTCAGAAACTGTGAAATTAAAGGGATTTTAAAGTAAGAACACTCTTCAGACGAGCGCTTAAAGATGGACAGCGCCGCCAGGTAACCTTTAATGGTACCCACTTGCAAGCCCCTGTGGGCCAAAGAAAGTAAAACAGACAGAACCATGGGGATGTCACATGCAAAAGGATCCACATTCTGAACTCTACACCAGTCGCAGAACTTACGCCAACGGTACAGAGACTTTGTTGCTGGCCTTCGGGCCGAAAGCAACACCTCCATCACGTCTTCAGGGAGGTCCCAATCCTTATACCTCAACCTCTCAGAAGCCAAGCGTGAAGGTTGAGGGATCTGACCCCTGGGTGGAGAACCTGACCCCCCTCCCGTGAGAGCAGATCGTCTCGGTAGGGAAGACGATGTGGAGGGCAGACGGACAAGTCGAGAAGGTCCGGGTACCACGTCCTCCGAGCCCACGCCGGAGCAATGAGGATCATCCGGGAACCGAACTTCCGTAACCTCCGCAGCACTTGCGGGATGACGGGGACTGGAGGAAACGCGTACAGCAGCGGGAATGACCACTCCACCACAAACGCGTCTCCTAAGGCTCCTTTTGGAGTAAATTCCCGCAAGCAAAACCTTTTGCACTTCTGGTTGACACTGGAGGCGAAGAGATCCACTTGAGGGGTCCCCCAAAGGGCGAAGATCTCCAGGAGAATCTCCTGAGCCAACTCCCACTCGTGAGAGATCGCGCTCTGCCTGCTCAGAGCGTCCGCCGTCACGTTTTCGTCTCCGGCCAGATGAACTGCCGAGATCGAAACTTCCTGCTGGATGGCCCAGAACTCGAGCTGCATCGCCTCCCTGCACAGAGGAAGTGACCCTGCCCCCCCCTTTTTGTTGAGGTAGTGCATGGCCACTGTGTTGTCCGTCAGGATCAGGACATTCTTCCCTCACACAGTCGGCAGAAAAGCCTTCAGGGCTAGCCTGACGGCCCTCAGCTCCAACAGATTGATATGGAGTCTGGACTCCGACGGAGACCAACGACCGCTGACTGTCAGCCCGTTGGCATGAGCTCCCCATCCCGTGAGGGATGCATCCGTCACGATCATCGCCTCCGGCCAGGGAAGCCAAAATGGAGCCCCCTTCATCAAGTTGCCTTCGACGGCCCACCACAGAAGGTCCCGGGCGACCGAGGACGGCACTTGAATCGAGTCCGACATCCTGCCGGAGGGCTGCAACCATTGCGTCTTGAGTGCCCACTGCAAAGATCTCATCCGCAGGCGAGCCTCTGGCACCAGAAGAATGCAGGATACCATGAGGCCGAGCAACCTCAAGAACTCGAACGCTGGGAGCGTCTGGGCATACTGAAACTTGTGCACCATCTGCTGAATGTGAAGAGCCCTCACCTGGGGAGGAAAACACTGCCCCAGGGAAGTGTCGAGCACTGCTCCGATGTACAGGAGCCGCTGTGTTGGCGTCAAATGGGACTTCTTTAAATTGAGGGAGAAGCCCAGCCTGTGAAGGGAGCGACAGGTGACGGATAGATGATCCAGGACTTGCTCGGGAGAGCTCCCCCTGATCAACCAATCGTCCAGGTAGGGGTAGACGTGAATCCCCCCTTTCCTGAGATGCGCTGCCACCACCACCATGAGCTTGGTGAAAACCCTTGGGGCGGAGGTCAATCCGAACGGCAGGACCCGAAACAAAGTGCGAGTCGCCAACCGCGAACCTCAGGTACTTCTTGTGCTTGGGATGGATCGGCACATGGAAGTAAGCATCCTTGAGGTGAGTGACACCAACCAGCCCTGAAGCTGAAGGGCCTGGAGGACTTGAGAGAGAGTAACCATCTTGAACTTGTCCTTCCTGAGGAGTCTGTTCAAACCGCGCAAGTCCATGATGGGTCTCAATCCCCCGTCTTTCTTGGAAATCAAAAAATAAGGGGAATACCATCCCTTGTTCCTCTCCGCTACAGGCACCAGTTCTATGGCGCCTTTCTCCAGCAGGGCTTGAATTTCCTGCGCAAGGAGCGGATCCGGACTCCGCAAAGAGAGGTTCCCCGGTGGATTGTCGCGAGGCCTGTGCCGAAAGGGAAGACAGTAGCCGTGGGTTATGATCTCCAGAACCCACACATCTGAAGTAATGGCTTGCCACTCTACAAGATGCTGCGCCAGCCTTCCCCCAACCGGCGAACCATGGGACATGGCCTCATGACTGAGCGGGAGCGGCTGCGGCGTTACCTGAGGGCAAAGAGGCAACTGCCCGAGCGGCCTTGGCACCACGGGTACCCTGTTGTCCACCTCTGGTACCCCTGCGTTGGCCTCTTTGACTGCCAGCTCCTCTCGCTTTACTGAAGGACGAGTAATAGCGAAAGGAACCACCCCTCCACTGCTGTCCCCTAGGACGAAAAGGCGGAGGTTGGCGAACTGCAGCGCCCAACGACTTTGCTGCAGCTTTTGAGGTCTGCAACCTCTCAAGGCTCTCATCAGCCTTGCTGCCAAAAAGGTGTTCACCGTCAAAGGGCATGTTGAGGAGCCGGGACTGCACATCCGGAGCAAACCCCGACTTCCGCAACCACACAAACCTGCGTATCACGGTGCTCGCCGCCATGGACCTACTGACGCATTCAGCTAAGTCCAAACCCGACTGAACGGACTCACACATGGCATCCTTACCATCCTGGACCATAGCAAGGAAACCATCCCGTTCGTCCCCTTCGGGAATATGTTCAGCCGCTAACGCAACACAGTTCCACAGAGTGTGCGTGAAACGAGACAAGGCACAAATGGAGTTGGCCGCCTGAAGCGCCATACCACCAGAAGAAAACACTTTCTTCGCCCAGCCATCAAAACGTTTGTCGTCCCTATCAGGAGGGATGGTAGGGTACAACGCCTGCTTTGCCGGGGCCGTGGCCGCCTGCACCACCAAACTCTCCGGAGTGGGGTGCCTGGTCAAGTAGCAGGGGTCGCTACTGGCTGGACGGTATTTCCGCGACAAGAATCTGCCCACCGCCGGGAGACTCTCCGGAGCAGTCCAAGCCACCGCCACCCTTCTCTGTAAAGCCATATGGAATGGCAGTACCGGGTCAGTTGGGGGACCAACATCAAGGATGTCCGTCAGATCATCCTGCACAAACTCCCCTGGGGGAGCAGACCATCCCAAGTACTCAGAAACCCTAGCCATAAGGCGCCGGTACGAGGAATCGGCATGAGAGCCAGGCTCAGGCCTACAAAACTCCACCTCCGGAGAGGTGTCCAGACCACTGGCATCATGCAGTGACTGTCTCAAATTGACAAACTGACTATGGCCCGAGACAATTTCATCTGGAACCTGACTAGGAACCAGGCCATCAGAATCCTCATCCGCCTCTGAAATATAGTCCAGGTGGCGAAAAGAAGGCACCCGAGAGTGGTTGCTCTTAACCAGAGCCTTCCTAGGGGGTTCACCCATGCCACGGGGTACCTCCGACACGAAAGGCATCGATGGCGTCGAGCGAACCGGTGCCAGCGTCGAGAGAACCGGCATCGGCGCCGAGAGGATCGGCGTCGACGTCGAGGAAATCGGCGTCGACGTCAGATGCAGCCCCTCCAGAATCGGTGGCGTCGACACAGCCCTCGAGGCCGGAGCCCCGAGCGTGTCCCTCGATGACCTGAGCGTCGTCGGCTTCGACGACTTCCTCGGAGCCGGAGCCTCGAGAAAGCCTGTCGACGCCCTCGACGCCTCAGACGTCGATGACTTCTTCGAAGACCTCACAGGTGCACACGGTCTCGAACGCGTCGAGGACCGGGGCCTGGAACGGGTATGTCGAGAACGAGTCTCCTTGTCCGAACGGGACCTCTCCCGTGACTCGTGCCGACCACTCTTGCGAGCGGTGTCTCTCGACCTCTCACGACCGACCCCACTCGGGGGCGCGGACGGCTGAGTACCCTGCGACTCAAGAATCGCCAGCATTTTCTTCCCGAAGGAAGCCCATTCCTCCGGCGTCGCACGGCTGATGGGGTAAGCGACGTGCCGGGCAGAGTCCTCCGAAGAGGACCTGGAAGACGACCGGTGTCGGGGCTTCCGAGACCGCCTCGAAGAGGCGGAGGAGTGGCGAGACCGACTCCTAGAAGGAGACCCACGAGACTTCCGACGACGACGCGGAGAGTCACCCCTCGAATCATCCGTCGAAAGCCCCGCAGACTTCGACTTCCGGGGCTTGGACACCCGACCTACCGACAACTTCTTCTTACGTTCGCGTAAGGCTTTGGACGTGAGCGACTGGCAGTCGATACAGTCATCCGTGTCGTGTGCCTCCCCGAGGCACCAGAGGCAGGCGTCGTGCGAGTCCGTCACCGACATCTTGGACCCACACTCCCCGCACTTCTTGAAACCCGGACGCGGGGTCGAAGACGAAGTAGAAGGCATCTTCACACGAAGGATTTTCACAAAAACGAACAGGTTCGAAGAACCGAGAAGAACAGAACTCCAAAGAGTCGAGGCGTTTAACCGAGAAACACGAAGCAACACGTTCGCGGAAAAAACGGAACTGAGGCTACGGGCGTCGTGCGTCCTACTTATCACATCGGATGACGTCGGACGTCGGAGGAGGTCCTCGAAGACGGCGCATCGACGTCATCGACGCAGACGCCGAAAAAAGTTTCCGAAGCAGCACAGCTGTGGTGATTACATGTCATAGATATGGAATACGTCGGAGGACCCAATCCCCTCGAAAGGGGAGGATCTGCTTATTAACATTCATTGGCGTTTGGAAATGGGCAAGCCTTGTGGAAAATCTATACCTGTATCTTATCATAGACTATGTCAGGGACTATGTCAGGGACTACCAGACAAGGTACAGAGACAAGAAGCTGGTGGGTATGGAGGCAAAACCACGGCCATACATACAGTTGAACTTTGCACATCATTGCCGACTGGTGCAGGGAAAAATCAAAAGATTCGATGCTAGGAAGATTGAAGAGGCTAAGCTAGTACAGAAGAAGATATCGAAGTATGCTATAGAAGGGGCGATGTTAAAGGAATAGTGCGCTCAAAAATGTCATTGTCCTGAGCGTTCGGGCATGTGGTTTAAAGCAAACTGATCGATCGTAAAAACACTTCCTATGCACCTTAACTTAGTTTTCCTCACTTTTACACATGCAAAGTCAACTATTCGGGCGCGGTACTCTTGTGCTAATCTTATCCGTCGATCAATTGCCTTAAATTCAAGTGCCCTTGCGGTACTACATCATATCACCCGCACCGGAAGCTGACATCACTAGACGCGTACGGCCCATTTCAAAACGCGAATGCACGTCTCGTGTCAACGTTCTCGGTGCGCCAGCTATTGATGTGTCTCCATGGAAATGGCAGGACGCCTCTTTCTTCAGTAAGTATTAACAGACTGCTTCTCATCAGACAACATCAGAGTTGCTTTTTCAATCGTTTAACTGTCTTTTTTTTATACAGCATGTGACTAGTTTCTGCTCTGTTCAGCTGTCTTCGTTGCACGGAGCCCCTGCGAACAGATACTTATACTAGCATTACCATTGATTTCAATCGTTACTTGTGTTTGATTTAAACATTTTGTCGTATAATGGTAATAATACAGCCTTACCAGTATGAGCTGGAGTATTCCAAGGAGGAATTAGTTGATAGAGAAAGATGCACAAAATGATGGGGCATCGGACGACAGTTGGGAAGACGAATCACTGGATCCTGAGCCTAGTCGCATGGAAGACGTTTCCACCTGGTGTACCTGCAATCGGTGCAAGGTCATGCCAACTGAGGAGAACTGCTGTTGCAAAGAAAACTCTGGATGCTTGGCCTACATATCGGAAGAAGACACACCACCTCTACGCGCAACCGAGCTGCATGACTTCATGGCAGCCTGCCTCACAAGGTTCGTGTTGAGGATTATAATGGTGCTTATGCACGAACTTTGGCAACAGTTTGCCCTCACAATCCAAGTAACGAGTAAGTGTACTCTAGATGTGATATGATTTTGACCATTGAGGCCACTAACATTTCATGTTGGTCTCCTATATTTGTCCTAACTTTGATCTATGACTGCCTAATGAATGTAGTCTGCCAATTGAATACATTTCTCGTGCTTTTGGGTAATCAGAGTGTTCATCTTATGTGTCTTTCACGTTCAACTAAGAAACAATATTTCTCTGTGCCCCCAAACGTTATGGATTGTATGTGTGTTCACTTTTGTAATGTGGGTTTACTTTTGTAATGTGTGTACACTTCAAAGCCCAAGGTCATTGATCCATGAAGTAACTGCTGTATGGGCAACTATGCCATAGTATACAGGGTGCATTTTCAAGTAAGGTTTGTACACTTATCAGGTTCATTTAAATACAGTATGTATGTTTCTCTTCCACAGGTGGTACAGGCAGGTGGCCTACCGTTCATTTACATGGTGGCTTTATGGGAGGCTTGGATTCCGCGTTCAACGAGTAATACCCGCCTGTGTCGTTGGAGCCATTCGTGCCAAATTCCCGAGTGACAGCAGACATTACAGGGGATTTTCACACACTGTGCTGCAACCCGAAGTATACAATTAGTAGTATATTTGGGCCATCAACATCAGCAACAAAATAAAATACAAATGAGCTTTTATGTATAGTTGTTTCAATTTTTCAGTGAATCAAAGACACGCTCACTAGTCTATGATATGATACGATATGGCATTTCTAAAGTGGCTGTACACAAGAGTTTCAAGGTGTGACGAGGCAATGGAGGAGGAACAGAGGAAAGACTGAGACAATGATTTTACTAGGCCAGGTGACATTGAGATTGTGCAAGCGCAGGGGAGGGGGGGAGGGGTGGGGAGTGCAGGGGAAAAGAGGGAGGGGGCAGTGCAGTACATAGGATAACAATAAAATAAATAAGACAATACATAAAATAAACAAACAAATAAATAAGAGACAATAAATAAAAGTGCTGCCAGCTGGTGGCAAGTCTATGAAGGACATAAAAGAATGGTTGGTGCCCTTTTACGCTCACCTACTCCACAACAATCCATAACCCCTCCATTATAACCCACTACAGTACTGGGTGGGTGGGAATGTCCAAGGTGCCAAACACCACGTACTCTTCAAAGATATCTTACGCACAGGGGCCATTGTTCACATGGCCTCCCCAGACCCAGTGTCTCCAGGCTCCCCTCTAGCAGACCCCCACCCCTGCAATCCACTTAAGTGTGTCTCCCTTCAGCAGTGTTCCTGGCCTTTTCTGCATGCCTCATGCCCATCCATCCATCCATCCATCCCACCTCCAGTATCAATGGCAGTTCGCAACAGTGCACCTGCGCTCCCAAGGGGGCTGGCAGGGTGGGAATGGCCAAGGTTCCAAACACCATGTACACTTCAAAAGTATCTTCTGCACAGGGGCCATTGTTCACATGGCCTCCCCTAACACAGTGTCTCCAGGCTCCCCTCTAGCAGACCCCGCCTGAAACATGTCACACATTCACATACACAGCCACTTTTCTAACCCTTTATAGATTTCTCTAGAATGCCTGCTTGAATGGTTTTCGGTTGCCCTTCTAGGAGCCATGTCAAAAGTCAGGGCACAGTCCTGCATACATTCCCGAGGAATATTGATATAACAAGAAGATGGATTCGATATTGTGATTTTGCAGTGGATGAGATTGAAAGTAGAGCACAGGATGTCTTGAATGACATGAGGCCCAGTCGATTCCGCATCTGCATCCTGCACTTTACAGACGATATGTGTTAAGCAACATTGTATGCAGTACCCTTTGGGTGCACTACAACAACCCTGACCTCCTGGCAATAGGAACCCTACCTTTGGTATAAGTCTGTACTACACAGGTTGGTAGCATGTTGAGCAGCCAGGCTTATCTCAAGAGGGGTCAATGTGAGCTGTAGGGGAGTTGCACAGAGATTCACAGTGACAAGTATTCAAATAAACTCTTACAAACTAGGTTTCTTGATTAAACAAATATTAATTTAACAGTCAGTTTGAATAAGCCTTCTTCAGAAGGGGGCAACATAAAGAAACACAAATATACTTCAAAATACACACTCTTACGTTTTCTAAATCAGCAAATACCCATTTGGGATGGCCCACAGACACTACCTACACCCTAAGGTGACTTCAATAGTTAGGGTGCTGGGGACATTAATATATCACTGTTGCATTTAGAATATTATTGCGAGGAATGTCAGATGAAAGAGGTTTCAGAATAAGACAAGTGTTCACACAATTATTCTTAATCAGGGAAGTACTTTAAAAAAAAATGCTAAGTCAGTTAACTCATTCCTAGAACAAAGACAAAACACACAAGCAGAGGAGAGAAGAGTCATTCAGGGAGCCAGGCCAGCCAATGTCAAGCTAGCAAAAGTCAAGGTGAACTGAAGCACTTCTTATAGGTATGTGAAAGTCTTGCACAATGTTTTAGAAGTCTTTGTAGAATAAGTAGGTCCACAAGCTGGTTAGGCTTGTGAGGTAAAGAAGATGTTAGCAACTTTACAGAAGCAACCAAGACAAGTCTCCAACGAGGACAAGTGAAGTTACACCACAAGAGGTAAGTTCTCTTAGACTGTACAGTACCTTTAGGTTGAAGAAACGTGCAGCAGGTGGCTTCTAGTCCTGTGCAGCTCTGCAGATTCTGGTGTTCTTGACCCTCAGTCGTGGGGACAAGAGGGAGGACTTCTGGGGAATCCTGCACTGCAATGGGACGTTCACCACCCGCAACCAGCAATCTTCAAACAAGTGGCACTTTGGTGTTTCAGCTCCTCGCGTCTACCGCAAATAGCAACACTGCGGTTCCTGGCTGTCAAGATGGGCTTTCCTTGCATCTGGGATTCCAGCACTCTTTTGAGGTGGCTCAGGCTCGGTCAGTACTGCTTCCTGGGAGTCCGGAGGATCTTCCTGGAGCTCTTGGCCAGCTTAAAAGCAACGCACACAATCTGGTGTTCCTCTCCCTGGCTATTCGGTTCCAGCAACGACTGCAGAGGAAATTCCACCAGCTTCGAGAGGATGTCCAGGTGGCTTACTTTGGAGTTGATTGGTCCCACCAACTCAAGAGGAGAAGCCGTCCTTGCAGGGCTTCTCTAGTCGAGACGAATTTGGAGCTTCAGCACAGCAGCAGGGCTTCACCGGGCAAGCCAACGGTCCAGGAGTTGCAGCAGGGGTCCTCTTCCAGTTCTTCTTCAGATTACTTCGTCCAGTGGTCGACTTTGCCTTCCAAGCCAAAAAGCCTCGCCTTTTATGCAAGTTTCTCCCATTCATTCCAGCATAGCTGTCAGTCACCCAATAGGGTGGCTGTCCTTGCCGGACAGCTAGCCGGCCAATCACCTAGGCGTGTATTCTTGTCTCCTAGGAGACTAAGCACAGGGAGTTTCGGGCACCTCCCTTGCTTCTTGCCCTCGCCAGACACCCTGGAGCAGGAGGCAGACTTCACTCGTGAATCCCGCCAAAGACGGGACCAAACCGGTTTTGGCGTTCAGAGTAAATCTCAAGAAGGACCTTTCCACAAAGAAATGGTGAAAAAAGAAGACCGGGGCCATTTTGACAAAAATTGCACCCTTGGGTGCTTTACTGCAACTGCGAATGCAGCCCGCGGTAAAAGCACAACATGGTAGTTAAAAGTAAACCACTGTCACCAGCCATTCATTGACGAAAGGGTAACATAAAATTGTTACATGAGAAGCTAGACAAAGGGGATACTAAGTAATCCCTCCAGCACCCTATTGTAAGATAGCGGTTGCTGGGTCTAGAAAGTTACAAATGTAAGTAAAGTCAAACAGTAGTTATTCCAAGAGAAGGTATTTAAACCTTGGGGAAAGCTGTAAGACTTCCCTGTGCCACTGCACTGAAGGTGCTGTGTGACACAATGTAAAAGATGATGCCTATGGAGTTTGTCAGACTCCACAACCAAAAGAAACAGTGTTCAAAATCACATTAAAATACATGAGAGAGTGGGAAAAAGGGTCTCACTCTCTCCAGGTTAAAAATTCAAGTCCTCAAAATCCAGCAAAGTTGCTGGAGGTCTCTAAGTTAGAGAGGAATTAGCATATTTCTGAGAATTCGCCCTAACAATATGTACGACCAATCGAAGTACACAAAAAAGCGTTGACCCAGAATTTCTCATCAATTGCTTCGAAATGCAACTCCAACTCTACTGATGCATATGCGGTCTCAGTTGAGTCCCGAATGATGAATTGGCTGTAGGTGGTGTCGTACTGAAAAGGTAACTTCATGAACGGATTGGTGCTTTTGGTGTAAATGTGTCTTACTAAAGTTTGCATAAGTACCAGATTGTATTACAATTTCACTATACCACATTTTACTATACATCTGTCCCTGGTTTATGGAGCCTCAAATGAAGCAATTATGACCATAGAAAACAATGTCATAGTGCCCTTCAAAAGAAGCATAATGTTTCCATAATCGGTTCCTTGACATGTCCATTTCTTTAGGAGAACATGCTGACGGAAGCACAGACCCTCGCAAGTGACGAAACCACTGACACGTCCAGTATACCAATGGTGAGCCCCACAGACATGCAGAAGTTTTATTCTCGACAGTCTGATCTTCCCACATATCTAATGCAAATCTAATTTTCCCTTGTACCACTTTATGACAATGCACTGAAAAGGAAGGAGCAAGATTATGCATCCATTTCTGTTCCGGAGTCAACAACAACTTCAAGCGCCTATCAGGTAATTTTATTTCACTTTTCATTTACGGGAATGTATTATGCTTGAAATTTCAAATAATACGAAAGCGTTTATGTATCCTGTCGGTTGTTTACACTAGGTGGCATTTATGGCTTTATCTTTATCATCCCGTGGTCTCAGTTCCATTTCGCCGTTTTTCATCCGTACTAAAACAAATACTGTGTTACAGGGGGATGCTGGTACTTCGACTACAATTACATCATCCTTTGCAGCTGGTCCAGAGTATGAGGTATGCGTATTTACAGGTCCCTTGAATGAAAGAAAGTAAATCCTACATAGGATACTATTAGACATTGGGCTTCATTACACGGACGGCGGTGGACCAAGGTGCTATTACAAGGTTGGTGGGGCGGTAATTCCCCCTTCCCCCCATTGCCCTTCCCATTCCCATTTTTGCCCCATAGGCAAATTGCGGTACCGTAATTAGCTCCCTGGTCCCTTTGCGGGTTGGTTTTTAACACCTGCAAAAAGCAGGCGTTAAATTCTCCAACCCGCAAAGGGACCTCGTAGTAAGGCGGTAAGGGTTTACCGGTACCGGTAAAATACCGGTACCGGTAAACCCTTACCGCCTACCGTGTAATGAGGCCCATTGACTTGCATATAAACGTGCAGAGTTTCAAACTTTTGAGATTTCAGTTTTTACGTTACACTTCCTCCATAATGCAGAATGCATTGCAAAATGTTTGGGGCCACATTACAATCAGTATGTTTTGCACAGTGATCTCTGGTCAAGTTTACTTGTCATCTTGGATGGCTATCAGGTGAAATTTGAAATGTATATTTTGACTAAATGATGTACACTATTTGCGAGGGTATGTGTGAAAGCACTGTGTGTGATGAAAGATTTTAATTTCCAATACGATTGACTTTCTTTTTTTTAATGAATATTCTATTCAAGGAATCTACACAAGGTGTGGAATTAGAAGTGAAGGCACATGGATCAGAGGTGAACAAACTACTACTGGATACAATTGGACATCCAATTGCATTTGTAATACATTTTTATGTAGTAATTTCTTTTTAATTCAATCAAGTTGGTTCTGCTTGCAGATATTTAAATATGTTTGTTTGCGTGTAAATGAAATGTGCTCGATTTAAACCATATTAAAAAAGGATTTTTTCAGCTCGCTGGTGCGGTTGTGAAAGAGAAGACCAATGTTTCACAGAAAATCAAGAAAACAAGGGTAAGGAACAAGTTACCTAACTGTAACTTTTGTTCTCCAGCATGGGTCTGGCATGGATTCACATGCTCATGAATATTCCCCATCATCAGGCTGGGAATCCTCGTTAAAGAAAAAAATCAGTTTCAGTTTCGTTTCTGAACTGTCTTTCTACTAATAACCATTCACTGGTCTCTGGGTCATACTGCCCCCAGCCAATGACTGCTCTCTACCTAAGCCCCTCCTCTGGCAACATTAAGCATTTCAACAACTTACCATAAAGCATCTCTTACCTCCTCACCAGGCTCACCTTCAAGCAAACAGGTTGCACAGCACTGCCTGGCTGACTCTAGACTCCTCACTGGAATCCCGGTCGACGCAGTAGAATCTCGTGAAGGTGTGTGTCGACCTCCACGTAGCAGCCCTGCAGATGTCCAGCAGGGGCCCCGTAGTAGCAGCGAATGCTCTGGTTGAATGGGCTCTCGGACGGCCGGGCAACGGGCAGTTTGCCAACCAGTGACAGTGCATGATGCAGCCGGAGAGCCATCTGGAAATGTAAACCTTCGAGAGGGCCTTCCCTTGGTTCACAGGTCCAAAGTTCACAAACAGCTGCGATGTCCTCCGAAAACTCTTTGTGCGGGCCACGTAGAACTTCAGCGCTGTAGCCACATCCCACGAGTGCAAAGTCCTCTCAGCCGGCGACGAAGGCGATGGGAAGAAAACAGGTAACACCAAGGGCTCGTTGAGATGGAAGTCCGACGGCACCTTGGGCATGACGGAGGGGTGCGTCCTCAGCAACATCCTCGTCTCACGGAATATCAGGTATGGGGGTGTACAGGAGAGGGCCTGGATCTCTCCCACTCGTCGTGCGGAAGTGATGGCCACCAGAAACGCTGTCTTCCATGATAGGAACTTCAGCAGTGCAGAATGCAAGGGCTCGAATGGGGGCCCCATGAGCCTGGTCAGCACCACGTTGAGCACCCACACCGGGGCCAGAGCCTTCACCGGTGGGAACGAGCAGAACAGTCCTTTCATGAACTCCTTCACCAGGCGATGAGATCACAGAGACGACCGCCCCGGAGTTCTGGTGTAGCTGGAGATCGCCGGCAGATGGATTTTGATGGAGGCGTGAGCCAGCCCCGCCTTGGCCAGCGACAGCAAGTATGGCAGCACTTGAGGGGCCGTAATCCGCAGAGGGTTGATCTTCTGTGCCCGGCACCAGACAAAGGACGTCTTCCATTTGTGTCCATAGCACTTAAGAGTCGAGGACACCCTGGCCTTTGCAAGCACCTCCTTGCAGTCTGCCGGTATATCGCACCCTCCAAAATCTAGTGCTGTAGGAGCTAGGCCTGCATGTTCAGCAATCCCGGGTCGTGATGTAGGATGGCGCCTCCTTCCCTGGCGAGAAGATCCACGTCCGTCGGCACTTTGACTGGGGGGAGGGAGTGAGTGCGCATATGTCCAGAAGGTCCGGGAATCAGATCTGCCTCGGCCACGCCGGTGCGACGAGGATCATCCTGCACTGGGGCCATCTGAGTTGACTGATGAGTAGCAGCAGCAACGGCAGGAACGCATACAGGTTCAGGCTGTCCCAGGGGAATGAGGATGCGTCGCCCATTATCCCCGGCTGGGGAAACCTGCTGGCGAACCACTGGCACTTGGTGTTTGTCGCCGTCACGAATAGATCGATCTGGGGATTGCCCCATCGTCGTAATAGGAGATCCACTTGATCCTGCCAAAACTTCCACTCATGGCAAGAGTGCAGCTGCCTGCTGAGCAAGTCGGCGATGGTGTTTTTTATTCCTGCCAGAGCCAAAGGCCTCTTGCGTGGAGATCTCCGGTGTGCGTCCCCCATCCCTCCAGGGAGGCATCCGTTGTCACCGTTTCCTGATGTTCCGGGGTCTGGAAGTCCATTCCTGCCGCTAGATACACGCGGGTGCCCCATCACTGGATCGCTTGGCGGAAAGTCTCGTTGAGGGAGATCTTGTCGTCAAAGCTGCCCGCCGCTTGCATCCAACGGGCGTCGAGGAACTCATGTAGTGGCAGGATCCACAACCTGCACAGACGTACGAGGTAGATGTACAATGACATGCCGAGCAGGGACTTGATGGACCTCACCCTGGCCACTTCCATGGTCAACAGCCGCTGTACCTTGCCCAGGATGGCTATCGTCCTCTCCTCTGACGGTGAAGACAACTGTGTCGAGTCTGGCTCCCAGGAACAGGGCGTCCTGTGATGGTCCCAAGTGGGACTTTGCGAAGTTGATCGAGAATCCCAGTTCCGTGAGCAGGCGGACGGTCTTCACTGTGTGATCGACAGCGAGTTCTCTTGACTTTGCTCGGATAAGCCAATCGTCCAGATAGGGGTATACGTGGATCCCCTGCAGGCGCAGCCACCGGTGCCAGGCACTTCGTGAAGACCCTTTGCGCGGACTACAACCCGAAGGACAGGGCCTTTAATTGGTAGTGCCGCCCTTGGACCACAAACGTAGGAACTTTCGATGTCCTTTGCGTATGGGGATGTGGAAGTAAGCATCCTCCAAGTCCAGCGATGACAGGAAGTTGCCTTCCTCCAATTGTCCCAGCACGTGCTGAAGGGTGACCATCCTGAACTTCTGCGATTTGATTTATCTGTTGAGGCGGCGAAGGTCTAGGATGGGCCGCCAGCTGACAGTCTTGTTTCGGACGAGGAAGTACTGCGAGTATACTCCGGAGCACCGGAGCCTCTTTGGGACGATTTATATTGTGCCCTTTTTCAGCATTGCTCTACCTCCAGAAGCAGCTGTGGCAAGTGGTTTTCTTTCCTGGCCACAGGCGGGAAACGGGGATACTTTCTTTGGAACTCCAGGGACTGCCTGTGGGCCAGGGCATCCAGCACCCAACGGTCAGTGGAGATGGACTCCGACACGCTGACGAATTTTGCCAGCCGGCCTCCCACCGAGGTGCTTGGATGGGGGCCCGACATCACGGCCGGTTCAGTCTTGTTTCGTGGAGGCCTTGCCACCTTGGCCTCCTTGGCGACGATGACGGTGTCCTCCTGTTTTGTTGTGGCCTCTGTAGGCTTCCTGGCGGTACGACGAGGAACTGCCGCCGAATCCTTTGGAGGCACCTTGAGACTTGCCTCCGGAAGTCCGAAAGGACGGCCGTCGCTGATGGGGAGAACCCAGGGCCCTGTCCGTCTCGGTGTCCGCCTTGATGGCCTGCAGTGACTCGTCCACTGCCTTGGCGAACATGTTGTTCCCGTCGAAGGGCATGTCCAGTACCCTGGTCTGCACGTCCTGACTGAAATCAGTGGCCCTGAGCCAACCGCGCTGGAGAAGGCAAACGCTGTTGCCCATCTGGCGAAATGGGAGCGATCTTGAATAACAGCTCCCTGTCGTAGCGCGCCACAATCGCGAGGGCGTTGGACGCCTTGATCGTCCCATGGCACCCAGCTTCTTCCCCTCGGCGTCCGGCAGGGAAGTGGAAGTTGATGCCATTGCCCCTGCCGATTTCTTCTTGGCTGCCGCGGAGACCACCAAATCCGGGGACGGCTGTGCCCTGAGGCACATAGGAGCTGAGTCAGGGACCCGTTACTTCTTCTCGTACCGGTCCCTCTTCGCATGGGCCGTGGACGGGTTCTTCAGAAGGGACAGTCCTTCGTCCCAGATGTCGTCCAGTAAGGGGACTGAGAGGACGGTCTT
Organism: Ambystoma mexicanum; assembly: GCF_040938575.1. NCBI lineage: Eukaryota > Metazoa > Chordata > Amphibia > Caudata > Ambystomatidae > Ambystoma > Ambystoma mexicanum. The sequence continues at coordinate 837,626,406 of NC_090934.1, read as the reverse complement.
TCTCTTGGCCTCCCGTCGTTGGTAGAGGAACCCTTCCTTCTTCTGCTCTTCGCGGCATAGCTGGAAAAGCTCTGATGCCCTGGCGATCATGGCGTGAAATGAGCCATTTTCGTCGGGCGGGGAGGCACGGGCAGGGGGTGATGGGAGATCCGTCCCGTAGTCACCACTGTCGTCGTCCATCCCCGCCATCTCTGTCCCCGTCTCGTCCCTCGGAGGAGGGGATGGGGGTGAAGGCTGGAAGGGAGGTGGAGGATGGATTCACCTCCGCTTGTTCGGTGGGCTTCCCGACAGTCCAGGCGCCGCTGGATCGTCCGCTGGTGGTATGGGCAACCTTGTCCTTATTTCCGTACACAGGGCCTGCAAAGCCATCAAGATTACTCTTGAATGGTCTTGTGGCATTGGTTTGCGACGGGAGCAAAGGCTGGGGCGCGAGGTCCTCCGCTTCCTCCACGGTCCGCGGTTCCTCCTCAGCCCCACCGCTGCTCTCTAAGTCCGCCTCGTTGGGATCCCTACCATAGTCCCTGGCCTCCTCGAACTTCTTGTCCAGGATCTTTTTGACACCATCCTGCTCATCTTCGGAGGTGGTCTCTGTGTCCGTTAGAGCTACCGTGCCCCCCCCCCCCCCGCTTTCTCATCCCGGGGTTTCACAGGGGTTTTATCGATAGGCTGGAAAGATGTTTCCCTCCTGGGTGGCAGAGAAACGATATCATCTCCACTGGGCTAGCCTCCGCAGGCTTCGCCAGTACCGGACCTCTTCTTCTCACCTGCTGCTGGGCTCTTCCCCTCCAGCCAGTTAGTGAGCCGAGTTTAACGGTCCTTCATTGTTCAGACGGACATTTTCTTACAGAACGCACAGTCCTTCTCCACGTGCGATTTGTCGTCGTGAAGGCAGTAGAGGCACCGGGAGTGCTCATCTTCCTTGAAGACATTCTGTAATCGACATCCAGGGCAGATCCTAAACAGCTTAGATCCAACAGGCGTCGTGTCTCCTTTGTCCTGGGCCATGACCATGCGGGGTAGGCCTCAAAGATCTTCCAGAATCCTCCAAGAAGTGAAAACTCGATGAAAATTCACTTTTGGGGGGCGTAGAAAATTCCGGACCGGGTCCCCGTTAATCGGAAGAAGAACTGGTGGAGCTTGAGGCTCGCTTTGACTGAAAAATGAGAGCAAAACTCTTTGAAAAAACGCAATACGCAGTAAAAGCTAGAGAGCTATAGCACGAGGACTCCTAACACTTGAACGTGCAGTAAAAATCTGAAGATGGCTGCCAGAGGAAGGGCTTAGGTAGAGGGCAGTCAGTGGCTGGGGGCAATATGACCCAGATACCTGTGATTGGTTATTAGTAGAATGACAGTTCAGAAAAGAAACTGTAACTGATTTTTTCTTTACCGAGGATTCCCAGCCTGACGGGGAATATTCATGAGCATGTGAATCCATGCCAGACCCCATGCTGGAGAACTAACAAAAAATGTTGTTTTCTAGAAGTGTTTTGGGCTGGTGTTTTCTTCATAACATGTTTTTGTAGTTAAAGTGCAATCTGCTATGTGTGTTGTACATTGAACATGTTTTTACAACACATCTCCTAGAAGCCCAGAAGGAAAAGAAGTATAAAGACATAGACAACAGATGAAACCAAAGTTGTCGCTTGCCAAACAGATTTCACCATGGAGCAACTACTATTTGAGGCGTAGCGCGGTCCAGTCAATAAGCAGACTCATGATGCTTCTGCCCAATGGAATATAACCGGCGAAGCCAGCAAAGTGTTCTTGGACCATTGCTACAATGTGATAACTCGACAAGATGAAACTGAATGTAATGAAGATGCATTTTAATTTCTCGCAGACCACTTAACACAATCTACACCCGCAAAAAAATGGTCCACCCAATAAACATTTGATGTTGACGGTTTCTCCAATTCGTGTTCAAATTACACAAACTGAACTAACAGACTGAAACTTTAACGCAATTGACCGAGGAACTTGCCAAAGATCTTGACTACAGAATGCCTAGTTTGGGCGATTTGTCCACCACAGTTGAGTCACAAACCACATTCATGCAGGACGATTGGCTAATAAAGGAGCCAAAATACATTGGATTGGACAGCTGCCTGGTAGAGATTATACGGATGCTGAAATTTGTCCATACATTAAGGGGAAAATATGCGGGGAGCCATTGATGAATGTGTCTTGTGTATTACAAGGCACTAACCTGAAAATCCAAGCCAGCTGTGTCCACCTCCATGATACATTTTCATGGTCCCCTGAACCGATGCTGGGCAAAGTGCCAGCTGGAAATCTACTATGTTCAGCAGCTTTACTTTTCAGTGGCTCGACTTTCATTAAGATGTCCAGTTTCTGTCAATTTGTGGAACTTCAGTTCCTTGCCAAAACCCAGTACTACAAATATCAAAGGGAATTCTTATGCCCCGCTATTAGTCAAGCCTGGAAAATTGAACAGATTTCATTTGAAAGCACATCCTCTGGCAAACGTTTGTGGCTAGCTGACGACAGACAGTGTGACAGCCCCATTGTCACATTCCACTACAACCGCTGGTCATGGTGGCGCCGTGGCCCATTTCAATATGCTGATGCCCGTGCCCTTTTTCATCGTTATTCTATTTCTGTGACTTCCTCCAAGATGGCGGCCGAGGAGCGCCAGTCTGGCATTGCTAATCTACCAGTTCCAGTGAATGGGGTCACTCTGCCTCCTTGCAGTCATGTGACTGCTTACAGATGACTGAAGCCGGTGCTCCTGTGAGTCGCTACTCTGTTGTGTGATGCTCCGATTCATCCTTCCGCGGTCACTCCTGCTTCCGGATCTCGCATGCTTCTTTCACCCGTCACAGCTCGTAGTGTTTTCCCTCCAGTCTTTGTTCTTGGCGCTCACTTCCTCCTACACCCAGAAGACTCTGAGTCACGTTCAATCCTAGGAACGGATATGCCCCCATTAGGAGACATCTGATTGCTTTATTCAGGAAACCTATGGGTCAGTCAACCTACGAGGCCAAGAGATCTGTCACATTCTGGGGAAACATTCCAACTGACATGTGCTTCAGCTACTGCTGCTATTAGAACTCGAGTGTATCAGTTACAGACAAACTTCTGTCAATCGCAATAGAAGAGGACCAGAGTCAGCTTCCGAAAATCCAGGATCCATTGTTATCATCGCTCCCAAGTCCTGCACAGGGTTCTGCCCCAGAGGGTTTCCCTGGGGATTTTGCCTCACTCCGTTTCCTGTTCCAGTCAGGCGGAAAGTGGTAAGGTTCACAGGGTTTTTTTTCTGACGTCCAGGGATTGCCTACTGTTCAGGTTAGTGGCTTTCGGCACATCACTGTACATAGTTGTAATAGCCATAATTTCAGCAAAGTACTGTAGATACCACTTTCAAGACATGGAAGGTAAACAAATTGGGAGTTCGGAGATTGTGCAGGTGTCCGAATGTACATTTCCTGTGGCCATGGAGAAACAAGGTTTCATCAAATCCCTCGAACATCTTCAATCGAGGGGAATGCAAATAGACCTCATAGCCACTGACATGCCTCTTTCAATAGCCAAGGCCATGCGAGAGCAGTTTCCAAATATTCGTCATCAATTTGATGTATGGCACGTTGCGAAATCAGTTAATGAAAGAATTACAGCTGCTGGTAAAAAAAAAAGGGTTTGAAAATATTTTACAGTGGTCTCAGTCTTTCAGCAACCAACTTTGGTGGAGCTCCAAAACTTGTGATGGGTCTGTGGAAATTCGACTTGAAAAATGGTGCTCATTGATGCACCACTGTTCGAATGTTCACTCATGGAAAGAAAACCAATATTTTCACAAATGTGCACATGGACCTTTATCGGAGGAGCAGGAACGCAAGAAGAAGTGGTTGGTGCCATGTTCACCTCCACACAAAGCTCTTGAGAAGATCGTGTACGATAAAACTCTCAAGAGACCTAAACGGACTCACAAAATTCTGTCACACTGGAGAATTGGAGGTGTTCCACAATATGTGTCTAAAGTCCATGCCCAAAAGGTTGGATTTTGGCATAGACGGTATGCAGGCCCGAACATTACTAGCTGTATTAGCGCACATCGAGAACTTAGGGAGAGAACAATCGAGAACTGCCGGAAACTTTGGGATGCTTTGTTACACCCTGGCCTTTGCAAAACGGAGCAAAAAATGGGTGACCAAGCCAATATACCAGGAAATGCAATTCGATTTTGTGAAAGGTCGCACTTTGACTGTTTTGGCCATGCATACCCATGGAATCGATCCTGATTTTGTTCCTAGGACATATACAATGCCACAAAACATTGCAAACGACCCCTGTCCACCTAAAGCTGAACTTGTTGAACAGTTGACTTCCCAGTATAAGTGATTTGCAGCAGTGGTTCTTAATATGCTCAATTTAATATTTGGGATAAATTAAACTGTACATCAACAATCAAATGCTATTAAACTTGTATTTCAATGTTATAAAAAGTATTGAGAAGTATTTAATTATGTTGATTCAATCCGGTGTATGATTCATTTATGTATATCTTTTGCCTTCACTTCATTTATATCACTGGTCCTCGATCGATAAGACACATGTCTGTGGTTGCTACTGGTGATATATTTCAAAATAGAATTGCCCTTGCACATCGGTGCAACACTGCCCATTTGGGTTTCTGAATTATTAATCGGCAAATGGATATTTGCCATCAGACAAAGGTACACTGAAGCTTGTATTTGTATTTCTTTATTTTGTATAGCGCCGGGCCCAGGGGCATCTGGGCGCTTTTTTAAATTTTTTTATCACAGGCATGTGATAGTGTAAAGAACAGCATATAATACATAGTGAAAATAATAATTACAATTACAAAATGTACAATGAGGTAAATGACAGGCATGTGATACAGTTACCGGTCCATAGTATAATACATGAGGATAATAATAAACATTACAAGATATACAGTGAAATAAATGAAAATTAGGAATATGGTTTGATGATTGTACAAGAGGGTTCAGAATATATACAAGAACAAGTTGTTGCAGATGTAGATGTCGACGCAGGCGCCGACTAAGAAGTCGGAGTATTGACAGTAGCTGTTAACCACAGTTTGGTTTCGAGTTTAAAGGAGTGGAATGAGAGTTCAGATCTCAGCAGGTTGGGCATGGAATTACATAGATTGGAAGCTAGTGTAGGGAAGCTAGACCCCCCCCCGCTTTTTGTAGTTTGAATTTAGGCAAAGTAAGGCAGTTCGAATGAGCCGATCTAAGTGGACGGAGTGAAGTATGAGGTGTGATGCGGCTTGCCAGGTAGAGAGGTGCCTGCCTGGTTATTTAGACATTTATGTGTGAGGGCCAATGCTTTCAGGGAAATTCTTTGACATACTGAAAGCTAGCGTAGGTTGCGTCTGGTATCTGAGATGTGCTGACCTCTGGGGAAGTTTAGAGCTGCCCTGATGGCATTATTCTGAATGACCTGAAGTTGGTTTAGGTTACGTTGACTAGTCCCTAAGTAGAGTGTATTGCAATAGTCTATCTTGCACAAGGTAAGAGTTCTTGCTAGGATAATGCAATTTGCTGTAGTGAGGAAGGGTCGGCAGGCAGTGATGAGTTTACATATATAGGCAAAAGCAGGACTAATGGCATTGGTTTGCCTCATGAATGATAGGGTAGAATCGAGGTAGATACCTAGTGTTTTAGTTTCATTTGAGACCTCAATGATATTGCCGTCGACAGTGACATTTTTGAAGGCGGGGTCGAGTTTCTTAAGTCGATAATGAGAGCCCAGGATGAGGAGCTCGGTCTTATCATTGAGACACAACTCATGTTGAGCCATCCATGCCTGGATGACCAAGTAGACCTTGTTGTAGACCTTTAGTGTCAGCCAGATAGTCTCCTGAGATGGGAATGAGTATCTGGGTGTCATCCACATAATTTGTGTAGGTGAAACCCAGATAGTCCAAAATGTTGAATAATGGTTTGGTAAACACATTATAAAGTGTAGGCGATACACATGAACCTTGGGAGACGCCACATAGTACTGGTGATTGTTCAGCAGATGCTGTAGGGGAGAAGACACTCATGGATCGGTTGTTAAGGAAGGACTTGATCCACAGGGTGTCATGAACCTTTGTCTGCGTCCCTTCTGGACTTCCTGGTCCCTGACCCATAGGGGATTGAATACAGTGATCCTTCCAACATGGCCGCTCGAAACGGAATGCTCCTGGCCATTCTCTACGCTCCACAAAACTGACATGCCCCGTGGCTCGGCGCGTCTCAACGCTACCGCTTGCTGTAGTTGGATGTGTGTTGCCGGAGTTCGCTCGGGGATCTTGATTCCTGGTTCCCGGTTCCTTGAATCCCCCTCCCATTCCTCTACCTTACCTCTGATCTTCCTCGATTTTCTTCCGCGCTCGGGTCACGGCGTTCCGTGCCTCCGAGTACAAACTTCATTCCTTCCTGGTATCCACCCTGGACTTCTGAACACTCCCAGAAGTTGGATAGCGAACCTCACGCTGGAATCCGAGGACCAGCGTTCGGGTTTGTATAAATCCCGGACCGTGAGAAAGAAGACATCCCAGAAGGTCGCAAGCAAACAACAAAAGCAGGTGAGAAGGGGAGAGACTTGTGACAGATTGAGACGCCTAAAACACAATACAGATACAGAGATGGAAGCCGCCGTTCAAAACCTCATGCGAGGCATGCAGGAACTAACCACGGAGGTACAGAACCTTAAGGCTGAGAATGCTGCATTAAAACAGCTAGTTTTGTCACGTGACTCTGCAACTAAAGAAAGCGTGTTATTGGGAGGAGTAGTGGACACGTATGATGGTTCTTCCAAGACTCTCCGTGCTTTCCTTGATTCATGTTTAGTGCACTTCACCTTCAAGCCCTACTACTTCTCCACTCCTAGAGCAAAGGTGGGCTTTATGATCTCATACCTCACTGGAAATGCCTTGACCTGGGCAACCCCCCTAGTCGATTCGGGCGACGCCCTCCTGGATGATTATGATGGGTTTGTGGATGCTCTAAAGGCCATGTTTGATCGCCCAGAACAGGTGTACAGTGCCCAAGAAAGACTGCCCGAATTTCAACAAGGATCCCAGAATATGCTCACTTATGTGACCCGTTTTAAACAACTCCTGAAGGAAGCAGATTGGTCTCAAGAAGCCAGCTTCACTCTCTTCCGAAGCGTCTGAATGAAGAAATAAAGGATGAGTTCGCAAGGGTAGCTTGCCCAAGCTCCTTCCAGGCTCTCATGGACCTTTCCTTGCAAATAAGACTTCCGAATCCAAGAAAGAAAAGCAGAGAAAAAGAAGTCTAAATCGGCTTTCCAAAAGGCCACCACAGAACACTTGTCTAGATCTGAGCCGACAGTTTCTCCAACCCCGGACCCAGAACCCATGCAACTGGCGGCCTTCCGTGGACCCATTACCCCACAAGAGAGGATGCGACGGATTCACACTGTGCATGTATTGCGCCTCCGATAAACACCTCGTGAGAGAATACCCTATTGCTCCTCCACGGCGTTCGGGAAACGCCAGCTCCCGATCCTAGAAGGGGCACAGTTTCGGGAGAGATATGTTTGCTCCACATCAATTCCACCCTTGAACTCTCCTGGACAAAATAATCTTGTGGTTCTACAGGCCTTTCAATAGCCTTTCAAGAAAGAATCCTACCCCATCCTGGCATTAGTAGATTGCGGAGCCATGGGCGTATTCCTAGATCATGATTGGGTCACTGCTCACAACATTCCACATGAAATTCGAGGAACAATGCAACCTGTAGAGGCTATTGATGAGAGACCTCTGTCTTCAGGACCCATAACCCTTCAGACTGAAGAGATTCTACTCTCTATAAACCACAATCGAGAGAGGATCAAATTTAACATTATAAAATCAGCCCATTATCCGATGGTTCTAGGAATGCCCTGGTTACAAAGGCATAACCCCTACATCAATTGGGCAGAAGGCTCCCAGTTCCTTGGATCTGAACACTATGTCTCACTGCTTATCCCTAGATTCCTTACCAAAGTCTTCTGAAGACTCACAAGAGAGTCAGCAAAATCCAGTCACTGTCTCTAACATCATCTGGATTCCCAGGGCCTACCAAGTCTTTTCTGATGTATTTTCGACCGTTATAGTTCAAGCTCTCCCTCCTCACAGACCAAAGGACTGCGCCATCGATACAGAACCTTCAGCAGTGATTCCCTTCGGCAGGATGTTTATTTTATCATAACCTCAAAAAAGGGCCCTCCAGGAATACCTGGATATTAACCTGTAAAACGGCACCATACGACCATCTAAATCCCCAGTGGGTGCTTCATTGTTCTTTGTTCCCAAGAAAGACACCAAGGAGCTCAGACCAGGTCTAGACTACCGTGGCTTTAACCAGTGCACTCTCAAGGACCGCTACCCATTGCCTCTCATCTCGGATATCTTGGAAGCAGTCAGAGGTGCAGTGGTCTTCACAAAACTAGACCTAAGGGGTGCCTACCATCTTATTCGTATAAAGGAAGGTGACAAATGGAAAACAGCCTTTAGAACCCCCTTTGGCCATTTTGAATACCTGGTTATGCCCTTTGGACTTGCTAATGCCCCAGCGGTATTCCAACGTTTAATGGACCGAGTGTTCTCTGATATGCTGTTCACCTTCCTCATTGTATATCTGGACGATATACTGATATACTCCAAGGACCATCTAAAACATGAAGTGCATGTGAAGGCAGTCTTACAACGTCTGCGTGAACATAAGCTCCTGGCCAAGCCCGAGAAGTGCCTTTTCCATGTATCAACTGTTCACTACCTCGGATTCGTTCTCAGCCCAAAGGGAATTGGAATGGACTCCTCGAAAGTAGACTTCATTTTGTCCTGGCCCGTTCCAACTACTGTGAAACAAATTCAATCCTTCCTGGGGCTTGCTAACTTCTATCGGAAATGTATACCAACCTTTTCAGAGATTGTGCATCCTATCGTTACATTGTTAAAGAAGGACACCCCTTTCCTGTGGACTTCAGCCCAAGATACGGCGTTCCAACGGTTGAAGTCGGAGTTCACACAAGCTCCCATCCTAGCACAACCTGACATTGATCGACCCTTTTTTGTTGAAACTGATGCTTCCAACTACGCCACTGGGGCAGCCCTAAAGCAAGAGTTGGATGATAAGTTAGAACACCACATCGCCTATCTTTCTTGCACCTTGACTCCCAGTGAAACCCATTACTCTGTTTTGGAAAAAGAATTACTAGCCATCCGTCAAGCTTTCACTAACTGGCGTCATCTCCTCCTGGGAGCTAAACACCCAGTACAAGTTTGCACGGACTATCGGAATCTTCATGTCCTACAATCTCTAGAATGTAGAAACAGTCGTCAAGCCCATTGGGCTTTCTTTTTTGCTCAACACCAGTTTCAAATCCATCACGTCCCTGGAACACATAACATTATAGCCGATGCCCTATCCAGACATCCTGATTACGAAACCCTTGAAGATCGGACCTTCCCAAAGATGTTTCCCAACACAATATTGTTGTTCAAGCACTCATCCTCCTAGAGAATATTCGAATTCAAACTCAATCCTCTGAAACCTGGAAGGAGTTTAAGAGACACAATAGATGGAATCTCAAAACAAAGGACGGGCATCTATTCAAGGACAATCGGTTGGTCATTCCCACTCCTGGACTGAGACAAAAGACACACGCCTATGTCATGATACCTTTCATTCAGGACACCGTGGCATCACCAACACCCTCCATCTAATACAAAGACAGTTTTGGTGGCCGAAGATGAAGGATGATATCAGGATCCATATCCAGACATGTACAGTCTGCAATCAGAACAAACATGATAAGAAACCGGCAGGCCTCCTGCTCTAACCAGCAATACCAACAACACCCTGGGAAATCATTGCCAGATTGTATCGTGGAACTACCATCCTCCAGGGGCTACACAACTATCATGGTTACTATTGATTTGTTTACTTATATGGCTCATTTTACACCTTTATACAAACTGCCATCCTCATCGGACCTTGCCGGAATCTTCCTAAAACACATATTCCGGCTTCATGGGCTCCCCTCCAAGATCATTTCTGACCGAGGACCCCAGTACATATCTCCGTTCTGGAAGCAATTATGTTGTATACTGGGAATACAACGTGTCTTGTCTTCAGGCTATCACCCACAGACCAATGGAGCCACTGAACGTGTAAACCAATCTCTGGAACAATACCTTTGTTGCTTCGGTACCAAGTTCCAAGATGATTGGTCACTCTTAATACCTGTGGCTGAATTTGCTTATAACAATTTGGATCATTCAGCTATAAAACCAGTCCCTTCTTCTGTAGTCAAGGATTTCATCCTTCAGTTCTACCCTCCGTTCTCTCACACCCTACCCCAGTTCCTGCGGTAGATTCCTGGATTGAAACCCTTATGACCATACACAAACAAGCAAAGGAACACTTAGAAAAAGCCCGAAGAGTCGTTAAACATTATGCTGACTCCAAAAGAAGACCTGGACTTTCCTACTCAGTAGTCGATAAAGTCTGGTTATCTTCGGGGGGCGTGGCTACGAGGGCCATGTAGGAGGACGCGATCTGGAGGAGCTCCCGAGATCCTGAAATGATCCTGGCGAAATAGTGCAAAACAACGTGCCTATGACTGCTGAAAACACACATGTCGATGTGTGAACGGTCTGACTGCGCTTGGTGAACCTTTGGAATGCGTGGGAGGAACGGTGGTGGAGTTTTGTGCGAAAAAGATAAGGAGCGCCGGAGACGGAAGATGAAACAAAATGGCCGATCAACGACCAGAACAAAGGAAGGAGCAGGCCGCACTGTGTGCGCATTTGTAACGTGCGCGGAACGCAGGTCCCCTGGGCCATGTCTAACAGAACAGTGAGACCGAAGGCGAGGCAGCCCACGTTGGACGACTTCGCCAAGACATCCCCTGGTCCGGAAAGTTCCAAGAGCAAGGATATGTCGCCTACAGGCGGCATGCCTGCGACGGGTACTAAACCAAGAGGTCCTGGCTGCGATTGCGGACTTGAAGGCGGCCTGGGAAGCTAAGCTTGACCTGGCCGTAACTGAGTTGAAAACGGCATTGGACCTTAAGGTCGGTGAGGTGCAGGAGGAGGTGAATTTACTCCGGTAGGACGTCAGGTCCCTGGCGGAGCGCACTGAGACCCTCGAGAAAGAGGTGAGCCCGAACACCGCGGATTGTGCCTCCCATAAGGCTGAATTGCATGCCCTGGTGCAGAGAGTGGGCAACTTGGAGAACAGGGCGGAGGAGGCGGAAGGTCGCGGCCAACGGAATAACATTCGCATCGTGGGCCTGCCAAAAGGATCGGAGGGCCAAGATCCCACGGAGTTCATCGAATCTATGCTGTTGCAGGAGATACCCGGAGGAGCCTTATCTCAAGGATTCGCGGTGGAACGTGCGCATTGAGCTCTAACAAGGAGGATGCCGCCGGGAAACCCACCTAGGCCAGTAATTGCCAAAATCCTTAATTACCGGGACCGGGAGAGGATACGAGAACACTTCCGCAAGGGAGGAACGATTACACGAGGAGCGGCAAACATAACGGCCTACCCGGACTATACCCTGACTGTGCAGCGTAGCCGCATGAACTTTGGGACGGTAAAGCGGAGATTGAGAAAGGCGGGCCATAAATACATGTTGCTGTACCCGGCGAAATTGAAGGTTTTTCACAAACACAAGAATGTGTTTTTTGAGACTCCGGAGGATGCCATGGGATGGCTCGACGCGCAGGGATGTCCCCAGGAGCCTGACGTTCGGACGGGGAGAGGAGATAAGTAGTGCACGAGGAGGGTGCTACAAGATGGCGCGGAATAGGTCTCTGGGACTTGATTATAGTCATTTGAGCGGCCTTAGGCAGAGAAGGCCAGACTGTTGCACAATATATTATGAGCACTGTGACTATTGCTGCATTTAGGGGAGCCTTGCAGAGCGGATCTCTTTACCCCACTTAGTAACTTTAGTTCGGTGGCCATTAGGGCGACTTCGCCCTACTGAGCTCTGGGCATTGGTTGGTGCTTGCAGGGCTAGATGTGGGGGTGCCTGAGTTCCATGGATGGAGCTGGGCAGCAGTTGGGGAGTGTGGTGTTGGGGAAGGGATGGGTAGAGGGTGGGGAGGGAAGTGGGGAGTTTGGGGTGTGTATAGTTATGGGGAGTTCGAGTGTGTACATGAGGCTACAAGAAAAAGCCAGAGGGCTGTATCTGTATCGCGTGGGCAGGTGGGATTTGCTGCACGGAAGGGGGGGAAGATACTTATGAGCTATGGGGGATCTTAAGATCGTAACGTGGAATGTCAGGGGACTCAATAGTTACTTAAAGAGGAACAAGGTCATGATGTATTTGAAAAGACAGAAGATTGATATTGCACTGTTGCAGGAGACGCATCTGACTCGGGAAAAGTTGGAACTGGTGGGGAAGAAGTGGAGAGGTATTGTAGTGGGCTCTCCGTATTCTGCCTACACTAGGGGAGTGTTGGTCTGGGTGGCACCGCACGTTCCGCTCCAACTTACACAAGAGGTGGTGGATACAGAGGGGAGGATGGTCATATTGAAGGCACTGGTGGAGAATAAGGAAGTGTGCATTGTAAATACGTATGCCCCCAATCAAAACACGGCGGCATATTTTAGGACTCTGTGTACCAACCTGGGTGCTTGTGTGGGTGGGGCGGTTATTTGGGGAGGGGATTTTAATTGTGTGCTGAACCCCAGGGTAGACAGATCTGATGATAAGATTGATAGGCCCACCCCAGTGGCCAGGGCATTGCAGACACTGCTCGACGACTTCGGGCTGGCAGATGTTTGGAGGCTGAAACATCCTAATGACACACAGTATTCGCATTACTCAGCCCCGCAACAACTGCATACAAGACTTGATTATTTTTTTGCCATGCCAGATGTGGTGGTAGAGACCACCCAAATAGAATACAAAGCGAGGGTCCTGTCGGACTACTCGCCTCTGGTCCTGGGATGGCAGTACTGCCGCCCCAGAGCGCGGATACCGACGTGGCGCCTCCGCGCTGAGGCGCTCAAGGATCCGGTCTTCAGAGAGGATATCAGGGACGAGATCACACATTATTTCGAAGAGAACGCTGGCAGTGTGGATTCGTCGGGCACGCTCTGGGAAGCCTTTAAGGTGGTATTGCGGGGTGCTGCCATTGCTAAATCAAAGGGCCTGCAGGGTGGGGTCCTAACGGAGTTAGGGGAAGCTGAGGATGAACTGGAACGGGAACTCAATAGGGGAAGGGGGGATGCGGAGCCAGTACTTAAACTACAGCAGCGGTGTGCGGAACTTTGGGAAAGGCTCTGCAACCTCAACTATAAGAAGTATGTTGAGAGACAGCATGCAGGTGGGGATAAAACGGGGCGTCTCTTGGCGTGGCTATACAAGATGGAAACCCCTAGGCCCCCGATTAGGACGATAACCAGAGAGGATGGAGAGGTAGCAAACACCCAAGAAGGAGTCAATGAGGCATTCTTAGATTATTACAGGGCACTATATGAGGACAAAGGGGGGGCAGCCGAGAGGAGATAAGGGAAACTTTAAGAGATATGGGATTACCTAAGATTAGTGCCGAAGAAAGAGAGGAGCTGGATGCACCGATTACTTTGGAGGAATTGGAGGAGGTGGTGAGGCAGCTGCCCACCAGTAAGACCCCGGGTGCAGACGGACTCCCTAGCGAATTTTATAAAGCATATAGAGAGGAGGTACTCCCCCCACCCCATGCTAGAAATGCTTAATGAATCGTTTGAGGTGGGCCGGTTGCCGGAATCGCTTAGAGAAGCGATAATAATACCGCTCCCTAAGCCCAACAAACCAGGGCATAGCTGCGGCTCCTATAGGCCCTTGTCAATGCTGAACCAGGACAGCAAGATATTGACGGCGGTCCTGGCCAATAGATTGCGGAGAGTTATTAGTAAATGGATACATCCGGACCAAACAGGTTATGTCCCCAACAGAAATATAACCCACAACCATAGGCGACTCCACCGGGTGATTGAATGGGGGAGCAAGAGCGAGGGTGAAATGGCGGTTGTGTCCCTAGATGCAGTCAAAGCTTTCGACTCAGTCAGCTGGTCGTGGTTGCTGGAGGCCCTGAAGGAATACGGGATGGGGCCGGGTTACGTTACGTGGGCGAAGTTGCTGTACAGTGAACCGCTGGCTAGGGTACGTACAGGAGCGGTGATATCCGAGAGGTGGCAGCTTAGCAGAGGCACCAGACAAGGGTGCCACTGGTCCCCGATGTTATATATTCTGGCCCTGGAGCCCCTGGCAGTGTACCTTCGGCAACAATATGACATGATAGGCATTGAGGTAGGGAGAGAGATACACCTAATAACCCTGTAAGCTGACGATTATATTTGTGGCTGTGGGAAAAATCCGTACAAGCATGAAGTTTTGGGAGAAGTTGCTGTTGGCGATGATGGGACGGGGGGCGATGCTCAAAATGGTGGTCCTGCCCAGGCGCTTACATTTTTTCAGCAATATTCCGTACATGATACCGAAGAAGTTTTTTGCCAAGCTGAATAGTATGTGCAGAGACTTCCTATGGCATGGCACTCAGAATAGAGTGGCGCTATGGAAGTTGCAGAATTTCTATGAAAAGGGGGGTATTAAGCTGCCTAATTTTGAGGCCTATTATGTGGCTGGTCAGTTGCAATATGTTGTCAAATGGCTCTCTGATGAGGTAACTCCCGAATTTAGGCTGTTTGGACAGGACTGCACTCCGTTCTACCTGAAGGAAATTATTTGGTTGCCTAGATCAGAAATGAAGGAGCGCCCGGGAATGCTGTTGCTGGGGTGGAAGATGTGGCGTAGAGTATGTCGAATGATGGAGGACCCGTACCCGTGTTCCCCGCAGGTGCCGCTGGTGGCTTTGGCAGGGGAAGACAAACAACTAAGGATGATAATCAGGACCTACTGGGAGTCAGTCGGGCTGGTTACACTGGGGGATGTCTGGCAAGAGGGAGCCATTAGGGATTTTGAAGGACTAGGAGAAGAGACGGGCTTGCATAGGGGCCAGTATGTCACGTACCTAAGGCTGGTGCAGAATATTCGTAAAATCTGGCCTGAGACTGTATTGGCGGAGGAACCAGATGCCACTATGGGGACAATATATGACATATCAGAAGGGGGCATGAGATCTCTAGATTGTATGAGATGGTGATGACCCGGGTTGGGACGGAATTGACGCATTTGAGGTTGGATTGGGAGACAGAGGTGGGAGCACAGGTGGAAGATGGGATACCACAAGAAGGTGTCAAGAAATGCCAGATTACAACAAATACAGGTATATATAACGCATAGAGCTTTCATGACCCCGATGAGAATATCGAAGTTTGTAAATGCGGGACGACAAGCGCGCCCAAAATGCGATAAGGAAAATGCTGATATGACACACATGTTTTGGTCTTGCCCAGTGATTGAGAGTTTCTGGGGAGAAGTGGCCCAAAAACTAGCGGACAAAGGGGTCACGCTCATTATAGATACGGCCTGGGCCTGCCTGTTGGGAGGGTTTCCCAGACCACGGAAACTTAAACATGTTGGGAAATTGAAGGACTTGGCATATGTGTTCGCAAAACGAAGGATTGCCATGGGATGAAAGCAGTGCCATAAGCCACGGGTGGAGGTATGGTGGCGGGAATTGCAGAAATGGGCGGAGGCTGTAACGGTGGTATGGCAGGAGGCATGTAGCATGTGTGGGCAAGAAGAAGTGGGTACCCTGATGGCATGGAGAGTATTAATAGCAGGACTGTTTGGAACAATAATGGATTCTGCAGTCTCAGAAGGAGGTGATACCCTGCCACACGCAGCAGATACGGAATGAGAAGGACAAACAAGCTCTTGAGGGGGGAGGGATTGGGAGAGCAGTGGTCTTGACTAATTGATGTTCATGTGATTGTTGCAAAAAACGCTGCCAGTTTGGTTTGTATTGTTTGTTTGTTTTAAAAAAATAATAAAAACCGTTAAAAAAAAAAAAAAAAAATTGTTTATCCTCGAAACTCCTTCCTCGACAAATGCGTCCAAATAAATTGGCTCCCAGGTATTAGGGACCCTTTTCTACACAAGAAATCGTCAATCCAGTGGCCTTTCGACTCCGATTACCAGAATCCTGGAAAAGGATCCATCCAGTCTTCCACACCTCACTGTTAAAACCATATCTTCAGTCATCTCGAACAGCCCCAAAATCTACCCCAGTGATTGTAAATGACCAATTCGAATACGAGGTTTCCAGAATCTGTGACTCTATGTAGCGACGTGGTCAACTACAATATTTGGTCGAATGGAAGGGATACCCTCCCAGTGAGCGCACCTGGGAACCCATGTCACACATGAATGCCCCCAGGCAGGTTAGAAGATTCCATCTTATCCATCCGGGCAAGCCCAGAGGAGCTGGGTTTCAGAGGAGGCATACTGTCATGAACCGTCGTCTGCGTCCCTTCTGGACTTCCTGGTCCCTGACCCATAGGGGATTGAATACAGTGATCCTTCCAACATGGCGACTCCAAACGGAACGCTCCTGTCCAGTCTCTACGCTCCACGCTCTACAAAACAGACACGCCCCCGCGGCTCGGCGCGTCTCAACGCTACCGATTGCTGTAGTCGGATGTGTGTTGCTGGAGTTCGCTCAGGGATCTCTTGATTCCTGGTTCCCGGTTCCTTGCATCCCCCGTCCTTCCTCCCATTCCTCTACCTTACCTCTGATCTTCCTGGATTTTCTACCGCGCTCGGGTCACGGCGTTCCATGCCTCCAAGTACAAACTTCATTCCTTTCTGGTATCCACCCTGGATTTCTGAACGCTCCCGGAAGTTGGATAGCGAACCTCACACTGGATTCCGAGGACCAGCGTTCGGGTTTGTACAAATCCCGGACCGTGAGAAAGAAGACATCACAGAAGGTCGCAAGCAAACAATAAAAGCAGATGAGAAGGGGAGAGACTTGTGACACAGGGTGGCAGAGTCTGAGAAATAGGCGGCTGATTTGAGGTGCTAGCAGAGGATTTGGTGATTCACCAGATCGAAGGCCGCAGATATATCTAATAGTAGTAAGAGTTAGTTTCCCTTGATCTTTCAAGTCTTCAATTTGTGTTTTCAGATCAATTGGGGCAGTTTCAGTACCGTGTTTGGGGCGGAAGCCAGGTTGTCTAAGTCCGAGGAGTGAGTTTGTTTCTTAATAGTCCTGGATTTGAAGGTATGCAGCTCGGTCGAGTATTTTAAGCAAAAATGGAACCGTGGTAATAGGTCTGTAGTTGGTAGGTACGCTTGGGTCGAGGGTAGATTTTTTAAGGAGGAGGATGACCCACGTGTCCTTGAGGTTATATGGTACCATACAAGTTTGGAATGAAGAATTAATGAAGGTAGCGATAAATGGGGCTAGTTCGTGAGAAGCCTCCTTGATAGTGGGGGCTGGACAGGAGTCACCTTGACAGTTAGATGGTTTAAGTTTGATAATGATATTTTCAACCTCTGTGATAGTTAAGGGAGAGAAGGTGAATGGAGTGTGTGAGGGGGGAGTGGACATGGTGGAGTGGGTGGGAAGTTTGGGCAAGCTTTCGGGTTGGAAGCAACTTTGTTTGGCATTGATTTTGGTTTGCAGCATGGTGATTTTACCAAGGAAGGCCCTTTGAATGTTAGAGCACCAGGTGCTGTCTTTAATGCAGACGTCAGGGAGAGTGGCTGGGGTCTCGAGTTCCTTGAGAATCTTAAAAAGTTAATTAGTGTTTGACTCAGCTTGTATAATGCGTTTGTTATAAGTTTCTTTTTTTGCTTGGAAGATGGCTTCCTTAAAGTGGAGGGATGCTAAGGTGGGTCTGGGCTTATTGGAATCATTGGGGAGACTTTTCCAGCGGGTTTCGGCGGAACGCTTCTCTTTTCGCAGCGCTCTCAATTGTGGTGTGAACCATGAATTAAGGTGAGCACGTGGTTTGGGTTTCCTTAACTTGAGAGGAGCAATGGTATTCAAGGCTTGGAGCATAGCCTGGTTGTAGGTGTCGACTAGTGATGTAGGATCGGAGCAGGCCGATGATACATTGTTTAGGATCGGTAGGATGAGAGGTAGGAGCCTATTTATTGTGATGTCCCTTTTATTTCTGGTGTGAATGGCGGGAGTAGGGTCTTGTTTGGGGGGAGGTGCATTAGCTTTAATGTTGAATGTGATCAGGTGGTGGTCTGACCAAGAGCAAGGTGAGTTAGAATGTACGTTGATGTTGCAGTTTAAGTCAGTGAGCCAGTCAAGGGTTCTTCCGTTAATGTGGGTGGGTTCCTGAATGTGGTGTGAGAAGCCCAAATCTGACAGGGTGTTAGCAATGGCCAAGGCTGTAGTGTCATTAGGGTCCTGGAAGCCAAGGTTGAAATCACTGAGTAGGATGATTTGGGAATTCATTTTAGTTTTGTCGGCGATGATGGAAGTAATAGTGTCCGCAAAGGTGGTGATGGGTCCAGGAGGTCGGTAGATCAGGTGTGTGGTGGCGGTTTGGTTAGGTGATATAGGGAGTTTAACAGAGTAGTTCAGCTGATGGAATCTGTTGGTGTGAGAGTGCTCTAATGCAGACAGATTTTGTTATGAATAATGGTGACGCCTCCGCCTTTGGTTTGATGATTGTTGCGGTCACATCTGATGATTGAGTAGTCAGTTGGTAGGGTGAGGGCTAATAAAGGACCTGAGGCTGCATGAAGCCAGGTCTCAGTTATCGCCAGGAGATCCAGATCTAGGGTGGTGATAAAATCAGCAATGTCTAGAGCGTGTGCAGTAAGGGACCTGACGTTAATAAGTGCACATTTGATCAGTGCGTCTTTAGATACTTGAGTGTTAGGAGTAGGTGTAAGAGAGGTTAAGGTGTTGGAGGATCTAATCAGTGGAAGTGTGAATGTAGGTCGGCATGCAGACGCACTGAATTTTAGTATATGATAAGTTGGGTGGTGGAGTCTGGAGCCTAATCTCAGGTTCCAAAGGTGCAATGCGCAGGGTTGGTTGGGAGTAGGTTTTGTGGAAAAATGTTCCAGCCATAGAGCTGGGGTGTTCAGATATGGGTTATGGTGAGGTGTTAAGGCAGTTAGTGTTGGTGTAGAGTTCTGTGGTCTGTAATGCTGGTCCTGGGCACAGGGGGAATTACGTGTGCTCTGTGGATTAGGATGGCTATAATGTTTAGACATAGTGTCATATTCTGTTTTAAGGGGGGTAATGTAGTAATGGGGGTTATGCGTAATTCTATGTACTGTGGCTAGTGAGAGTAACGCATATAGTAGTGAAAAGTAGCACAGGGTAGGGTAATAACTGCACATAGTGATCTGTAATGCGATCAATAAATCAGTAGGAGTTAGTGGTGTGTATCAGGTAGGGGACCTTAGGCAATGGGCGTTAGTAGTATTGCTTATTTATCCCACATAAGTTTGAGCAGAAACATTCAGTTTGCTAGGGTGGTGCAATGAGGCGAGAATGGTGGTCCTGGATGATTAAAGAACAGAAGTGTCAGTGGAGGCAGCTAATTAGATTAACAAGCTAGGCAGGGTGTGATCAGTATACATGTGGAACCAGCAGGCTAAGCGAGTAGGTCAGTACAAACTTGCACATTAAGAGCCATGGCTTATGCCATACAATAATGCAGATTTAACTTTGTACCCGCGTGAGGCATGCATACATGGGCAAGCCAGGCAAGCTCGCGCAGCAGTCAATAATGCGGGTTTAACAAAGTGCGCGAATGAGGTAAGCATAAATAGGTGGATCTAACAAAATAAAGCTAACACATTAGGCAGTGCCATAAGCATAACTACCGTGACAGACTTGTACAGCAGGCAATATAGTGCTAAGCTCGGTGGAGATTAGCAGATGCACGCCACGCAGAGTGAGCGTCCATGAGTATGGGAATGTTCACATGGATGGGCAAAAACGCGCCGAACGGAATTTAAATTAAACATAAAAGAGCATGGATGAGTTCACAGCAGCAGCAAGAGCATCATACTGTGCAAACAAGGAGTGTGATCATTGACAAGCAACATCCGTGAGACGGGTATGCATGTGTTAAGCAATCATATGAGACAAGTGCAAGAGGCATAGGTTTTGAGGCAAAAAGGTGTTAACATAGGAATGCAGTGACCAGGATTAGTCCAGTACTTATGTGAAAACGGGTTGGGGAGGTTAATATGCTCTTAGTTCGATTGAAGAGCATAGGATGCGCTACATGGTGAGGTACATATTACCATGAACATCGCACAGAGCAGGACACAGAGAAACCATCAAGCATCAAGGCAATTGTAAGAGACATGAGAATACAATGCTGTAGTCACCCGTGTCTAATAGAGCATACCTTCATTACAGGGTGCTATCGTATCGAGTAACAGTCTGACTGTTAATAATAGATGCAGGCGTTACAATGGGCATGGTGAGAGCAGTGCAGATGAGTACACAGTACATGGATTTACTGTGATGGTGTGGCGAATAAAGTATTACACTTGGAATCCTTTACATGAGATTGTACGAAATGTTTATGGATGCTTACCAGGATGGTTGGTAACAGGATGATGACGGCAAGAGACGCACGTACAGAGTTCCTGGCCCTGCTCTCCATAGTCTCTGGACAGGCTCGGGACAGGTACAGTTCCTAGATAGGTGGTTCTTAGTGGGTGGGGCCAGCGTTTGCCAGCTGGTGGGTGATAGGTCCAGATAAGAGAGGCACTGGCCATTGAGGTCGAGTTGCAGGACCTGGGGGCAGGACGAATCATGCAGCAACATAGGGGGAGCCGTCGGCCATTTTAGGCTGGGGCTGCCTCGTGTGTTTTAATGGTGGCCCTGCACAGTTGTGTCGATTCAGAGGTAGGAGGGCAAATTAAAGCCCAGGACACAATGTAGGTGCATCAGTAGCACAAACACTGATGATCAGGCGGAATCCTGAGATGTTGCTCAAAAAAGTTAATGCACACAGCAAGTGTGGCAGATAAGCCACAAGGCCTACATTAAGCAGGATGAAGCCCCAGGCTGAGCTGTGGAGCAAGGGCACTGGTGTCTGTAAATCCAGCTTACAGACAGCTTGGTGTCTGTAAATCCCTCTGCTAGACCCAAACCACAGCCACACATGCAGTTCATGACACTGGCGTTGATGGCCTATGGTGGGTAAGATTTTCATAGCAATGATCAATCGCCAGACCTGGGTCAACCCCATACCTAACTAACATAACATAACTGGGTTTTGCCATTCATGTGCTCCTCCCCGAGCCCCTCCCTGTGTCCTTCCCCCATGTGTTCCCCCTGCCCCCTCCTACACCCTTGTTCTTCTCTCCACAACCTACCTACTGTATGGTGCTCTCTGTCTCTCCTATCGTTTCTAAATGCTTCTCTGTCGAATATTCTACTCTCCTCACTAAATCAGGTCGCAAGAAATTTAAAAAGGACATCCTGTTCTCCAATCCTGGCCTCCCCATCGCTGATACCTATACCGGTGCTTCCTCCGGGCAAACCCCCACCAACACCCTTTTTGTCGTTCCCTCGCCAGAACTATGGAATCTACATATGGTATCTGTGCTCTCTCCTGTCTCTTCTTCTCCCATTATTGGTGACACACAGTGGGAGGCCTTCTTGCCCTAACTGCCCCTTCCCACTTTTCGCCCTGCACTTTCCCCCCCCCCCCTCCACTGGACTTGCACGATCTCAAGGTCTCTCCTTTGCTCTTGGCACACGTGGGTCAGCTGGGCTCATCTACACAGTGTGTAGGTCAGGGCAATGGAGCAATGCATCTATCTAACTAAACAGAAACTGATAATGCATAAATGGTGGCAGAGATACAATCTTGCATAAATAGGGGTACTTCGGTGACATGAGCTAATATATTGGCATTCTAACCTCTGCCCTTTGGAATATATTTGATACCACAAACTCTGTACCTGGGTGAACACCCTAAAGTTTTGATCTGCCATCTGTCCTGCTTGGGTCCTCAGGATATAGGTACACATGTGTTGCTTTTTGGGAGAATATATTACTACATAGGATTAGGGCTGTGATGTGGGTCCTTGACTGATCGGGGTATGGGAGGGTCAGATGGATATCAGCATGAAAGGAACTGCTGGGTCTGAGCTAGTGTGCTCTGACATGGAGGGATGGAGGATGTGAGTGCACGGGATGTTTAGCAGAGATGAATGGGCACTTGGGCTTATCACTTGTCAGTGTCTCACGTTCTCCGTAGAGCACATTCCTCCGTGAGAAGAGGGCTCGCGCAGAGGTGACAATGGGGAGGTGATGGTGTAGGCTGGCTGAGTGAGGCGCCGGGGATGTGAGAGCTGCATCTGTAAAGTGATGGATTTTCGGGCCTAGTAGATGGATGTCATTTGGGCTATTTCAAAATGGTTTCCTAATGCTGGGCTAGAAACTATAGTGTATGTGTTATTTGCGATGGGGTGTTGTGTAATGGAATGTCAAGGGGTTGGCTACGCCTCCCCCCTTGGTCATTACATAGGTTATGCTTCGAGAGTGACGGGGGCGTGGCTAACCGCCATGTAGAGCGGACGTGTCTCGTGTGAGCTCTGAGTTGATGTGCCACTATAAGCTGTTTCTACTTAATTTTAACTAATTTTGGAACCCGGCAAGCGGCACCGTCTGTAACAGAACCCCATCTACATACACCCGAACCATCTGCCAGTCGACCGAAGACTACGAACGCCGTTGTTAGACGGACGAATAGTGCCGAGCAGAGTGTGCCAAGATGGCGGCTCCCGCGTCCTAACGTCTGGAGGACCGGAGCTCGCCTGCACTGCAGAGGACGTAGCCCGCCGAGACAAGCGGCGGACCCGGAGCTGATAGCCCACGCTGGGATCGAGGGAGAGGAGCGGCGCGGAGGTGCGATCGGGCCCCTGAGCCCACCGTTGAGCTGCGACCAGCCTGGGGAGAGCAGCGGAGCCCAGCTGAGCCAGGAGGAACGCCAGCGAGACCCGTGGCCGGCGCGGCGCGGCGTAGGTAGGCGGAAGGGGGCTGACCCAGCCCAAACTGGGATTCCGGGTGTGGTGGGAACACGGGGCTGGCCCCCCTAGAGCCACCGGAGCCCTTGATCCCGACCCTGCGCCCTGGATTGACTACCCGCCCGTTCTCTGCAGCGCCTCCGATAAGAGGCCTCAGCGCTCCTGAGGCCTCAGAGCTCCCCCGCTACCCGGGGTTGCCTGCGCCCGTCGGCCGGGGGGTTCTCGCCTGGTGTACAGTGTCCCCGCAGGCATCCGGGCGCCCGGGGGCGCTCTCAGTGAACTGGCCGCCTGGCTTGGCAGAATCGAGCCGGCGTCTGCAGGACAGAAGCGGGCGTTCCCCCTGCCGCTTGGTGCACCACGCTCAGGTGGGGCCTCATCTCTCGCCAGGAAATCCTGCTGGAAAGCCCCCTAGGCTTAGTTTCATAAATAAAGGGAACCCATTCGCCACACCCACGCAAGGCTGGCCTCCCTCGAGGCACTGGAGCCGCAGCTCCCCACCCTACTCAACTGTATGATTTAGCAGTCTGGACTGCCCACCCGCTCCCTACAACCCCTCAACAAGAGGCATCAGCGCTCCCCCACTGCCCGGATTTACCTGGCACCCTGCACCCGGCGGCCGGTGGGATCCCGCCTAGAACGCAGTGCCCCTACAGACACCTGGATGCCCAGCGGCACCCACGACGAACTGGCCAACCTGCTTTGCTATAACAGAGGCCTGCATCCACTGATCTGAGGGCTTGCATTGCGCGCCTCCCTGACCCCCGCCACAGAAGTCTCATCCTTTGCCCAATAACTCCGCTGGAAGGCCCCCTCGGATCATTTACCACTGGAGGGGGTGCCCAATCACCACAACACAGCGGAACTTCGGAGCATCACCACCTCTGGGCAACCCATATCAGTGAACTGCGAGCTGCCTCCACCTGCCCTCTTGAACGGACATTGCCTTCCCTCCCATATTACTGGGCCGCTGCCCCCTCTGCGGCGACCCCCGGGTTCCCCCAGGACACAAAGACACCTACAGATCTTCGCCTCGGTCCCGGGTGGCGCTGCCGGGTGGGTCTTGCGGTGTCAGTGAGAGGTTCCCCTCTGCAGCGGGAATCTGCGGACTGCCGCCTGTGCTCTAGGCTCCTCCGGTGCTGGACCTCTGTGCATCCCCGAGATGGCTGGTAAAAACAGCAAGCCCCGACAGCGGAAGACAACCATGGATACTTACACAGCCAGCAAGTCAACAGGCCTCGCGGACCTGAGTGGGGGGACCACAGACCATCATTCAGACCCCACAACTACAACGCCTACCGAGCCCAGCAACACCCAGATCCTGGAAGCCATCAGGCTGCTTCAGGCGACAATGGAGCATAAGATAGATGCTGTTGCTACAGACCTGGGCCTCCTAAGACAGGACGTCCGAACCCTGGCTGGCAGGACGGAGGTGCTCGAGACACAGGTCAGGGAAAACACTGAATCTAAAACACACCTCCTCCGGGACGTAGATGAACTCCAACAAAGGGTCAAAAACTTGGAAAATAGAGCAGAGGAAGCAGAGGGGAGAGCCCGACGTAACATAATACGCCTCCTCGGGCTGCCTGAGGGCTCCGAAGGCTCAGACCCCACAACCTATGTAGAAAACCTCCTCTTACAGGAAGTGGGTGCCGGGAAACTCTCCCAGGGCTTCACGATTGAACGGGCCCATCGTTCCCTCGCTAGGAAACCACCACCTGGGGCCCCACCAAGACCTGTGATGGCTAAAGTTCTCAACTACAGGGACCGTGAAGTAATCCTGGCTTTTTCCCGTACAGGCGATAATACGTGACTCTGCCAAAATCGCTATTTACCCCGACTATACATTCCAGGTTCAAATGGACAGAGCCCAGTTCATACACACGAAGGCCAGATTGAAAGCCGCCGGGCTGCGTTACATGCTCCTGTACCCGGCAAAACTTAAAGTACTGCACAAAAACAAAGCACACTTGTTCGACACCCCTGCACAGGCCAGGGACTGGATGGACGGTCTACAAGTACCGGATATTGAAGAAAGGAAACGGAAGCCTAGATGATTGATCCCCATTAACTTGCTGGGAACTGCGCGTTCTTCACCCACTACCGGTGGGTGCACTGAAATTCCATACAGCTGAAAGGATCCTTCGCTAGGAGACGCACGAGTCAAGGTTCACTCCAACCCCTTGAAAGTTCTTTTTTTTTGGGTACATATACCCTCCCGTAGGGCACCTGTAGCTAATGTACGGTTCCAAGGAGCAGAAATGAGTTTGTCATAACGAGGGAGACCTCGCTGGGCTAGTTCTATGTTTGACTTGTTTGCAGTTATGGGGGGGGGGGCAGGACACAGGGAATAAAGGGGAGGGAGCAAAGGGGGGTGTACACCCATGTTGGGAATTTTGTTCAACAAACACCGAGATCACTGGATAACCTCACAACAAATCCACCATTAATTGGACCTTGCTCAGGGCTGGAGAGAAGTAACGGACACCATGCCACCTATGGCTGACGGAATTAAAGTTATGACATGGAATGTCAGAGGCGTGAATAGCTTCGTGAAGCAACGCCGGATTCACACATACTTGCGACGCCAGAAGGTCGGAATCGCCATGCTGCAAGAAACACACCTAACAAGGGAAAAACTCAAGGCGCTAGCCAAAAAGTGGCAAGGAACCCTCATTGGCTCCTCCTATTCCTCATTTGCAAGAGGGGTCCTGATATGGATCGACCCGTCCGTCCCCTTCAGAGTAATGGGTTCCAAGACGGACGATGAGGGCAGGATGGCCCTTGTACAGGGCACCGTGGAGGGTAGAGACCTGTGCCTGGTTAGCACTTATGCGCCCAATCACGATGCCACGGCTTTCTTCAACTCCCTATATGCCAGACTGGGCCCTCACGCAAACAGCATTATGATTTGGGGAGGAGACCATAATTGCACCCTAGACCCCCTCTTAGATAGGTCAGACACTAAACACTCACGCCCGTCCCCCCCAGCTAAAATATTAGCTAAATTGATAAGCCACTTTTCACTCTGTGACCTGTGGAGGGAATTGGGCCCGGAGCGGCGAGAATACTCCTTCTCCCCTCCACACAATGTCCACACTAGACTAGACTATATTCTAGTCAGTCTTGGGCAGCAAGCCATGTTCCATGACGCACATTATTTACCAAGGGTATTGTCTGACCACTCCCCCATGTTGGCCACCTGGGAGGTGTACCCGCCTAGACCCCCGGTTCCCAGGTGGAGACTTAGAGCCGAGGCCCTGCTCGATGCGGCCTTCCGCGACCACATACAAGACAGTACGGAGGAATACTGGCAAAATAATTTAGATAGTGTAGAAAATATCAGCACCGCATGGGAGGCATATAAGGTGGTTATGAGGGGGGAAATGATAGCCACGGTGGGGGGTGCCCAGAGATCCATCGTAAATTCCCTGGCGGGTGCGGAAAAGAAGCTGGGAGAACTGGAGAGCGAGGCAGACTCGACTCCTGAACATTTGCAGGAAATAACCAAACTACGACATGCCTGTCTGTCGCACTGGGAGACCCTTGGGAAATTAAGTTATGCTAAGCACACGGAAAGGACTCATGCCCTGGGAGATAAACCTGGGAAACTCTTAGCGTGGCTGTACAGGCGAGAAACCCCCAGGACCCCCATTTGCCACGTACGCAGACCAGATGGTACTACTGCGCACACCCAGGCAGAGATTAACTCTGTTTTTTCCGAGTTCTATTGTGACCTTTACTCTTCGACCCTGCCTCCACCCGACTCCGGGATCGAGGATGCCCTGGACTGCATAAGGCTACCCAAACTAGATACACAGGTGGCCGAAGTCCTAGATGATCCGATCACCCCTGAGGAAGTGGTGGCAATAATTAGAACACTACCCTCTGGGAAGGCGGATGGCCTACCCGGGGAATTCTATAAGACGTATGAGGGGACCCTTGCCCCATTGCTAGCGCAGGTATATAACGAAGCCTATGAACAAGGCACGCTCCCAGACTCCATGAGAGAGGCAGTTATTATCCCCTTGCTGAAACCCGGGAAGGATGGGACGGACTGTGGGTCATATAGGCCACTTTCTATGTTAAATGTAGATAGTAAAATACTGACGGCACTCCTCGCTAACAGAATACGCAGAGTGATTCCTGTGCTGATTCACCAGGACCAAACTGGTTACGTGCCAGGGCGCTCCATTACCGAAAACTTGCGTAGATTACACCACATTATATATAGCACCGAGCGAGGGCCCCAGAAATACGCTGTAGCGTCACTGGACGCCACCAAGGCCTTCGACTCGGTGAGATGGGAATGGTTATATGCCACTATGGCTAAGATGGGGATTGGACCCGCCTTCCTTAGATGGACCCAATTGATCTATACTAACCCCACTGCCAGGGTGCGCACTAACAAGACTTACTCAGACAAATGGCCCCTCTACAGAGGCACACGGCAGGGATGCCCTCTCTCCCCCATGCTATACATTATTGCTGCAGAACCGATTGCTGCATATCTCCGCCAGGAATACGGAGACGGAGGCCTTGTGTTGGACGGAGTGACACATCTTATCTCCATGTACGCAGATGACATGCTGTTGTACCTACATGACCCTGAGCACCTCCTGCCCCGCATTCTGGAGACTTTAGATTGTTTCCACAAACACACAGGCATTCAGATTAATAAAGACAAGTCTTGTCTCTACCCCCTCGCTGCGCTATATAGTGAGGAGCACAGATCCCTGTCCCCCCTGGACCTTCAGTGGCAGGTGACATCCTTTATATACCTGGGCGTTACCATTCACCGTAACCCGAGTACCAAAAACATCCTCAACACAGTCAGGGCAAAAGATGCACTGGCTAAGTCCATGGTTTTTTGGGGTAAGCTCCCTCTCTCTGTCGCTGGGCGGGCAGGTCTCCTCAAAATGGTGGCACTCCCCCGCCTACTGCATTGCTTCACCAACATCCCCTTTTGCATCCCCCCCGCCTTTTTCAGGGAGCTGAACAAACTCTGTAGAGGGTTCCTGTGGCAGGGTGGCAGGCACAGGGTGGCGCTCGACACTCTCCAAAGGCCCTATGAAAAAGGGGGATTGAAAGTCCCTAATTTCGAACTGTACTACCTGGCCAGCCAACTGAGACATGTAACACATTGGATGGCAGACGAAGCCACTACAGACACCCGACTACTTCAACCCGCCCTGCCTCGACTGCTACTCCGAGACCTGCTGTGGGTGGAACAGGGGGCGTTAAGACAGTATCCTTACCTGATTAAGCTTGGAACTCAGCTCTGGAAGTGGGACCGACAGACCTGTACTCCCCGCAGATCCCCATTGCGGCAGTCATGGCTAAATCCTCATGGGGACACACAGAAACACGCACCCAGTGGGAACCCTATGGGGTGGCAGTACTTGGGGACCTTGTTCACGATCAGGAACTCATGACATTCACGGACCTCAGTGAATCCACAGGCCTGCCCACAGGCCAGTTCTTGCTCCACAGAGCAGTGACACAGGCCCTGAAGATTAGATGGCCGGAGACTACCGTCCAAATCATAGAAAATGAAATCGTTGAGTCAATACTGGATACTGCTGAAGGCGGCCACGAAATCTCCAGAATATATGAGGCCCTTCTGCAGGGCTCGACCAAGAATGAACTAAAATGCAAAGGGAGGTGGGAAAGAGAAATGGGCCTGGAATTTGAAGACAAAGCATGGGAGAAAATAACCCATTACCATAGAAAGATTTCCAGGAATGCCCGTCTTCAACTCATCCAGCTGTACATCACCAATAGGGCCTACCTTACACCTGAAGCTATATCTAAGTTCAAAGGCGCTACAACCCAGACATGCCCAAAATGCCACGAGCCAAGGGCAGGAATGACCCACATGTTTTGGGGCTGTCCGACGATCCAGAGGTTCTGGGCCCAGGTGAAGGAGAGGGTGGCGACTGCGGGGATTGAAGTAGAAATACGTGAGCCGGCAGCCTGCATATTGGGGCAATACAAGCGAAGCAGCAAGAATAAGCCCCTGAATAGACTCACTGACTTGATCTACATCACTGCGAAGAGGCGCATAGCTATGAAATGGAAGAGCGCCAGAGGTACGACCGAGGCCCTTTGGTGGGGTGACCTCAGGAGATGGATAGCTGCTGAGACTGCAGCGTGGGAAACGGCGATTCACGTGCAGCGCCTCGACTCCAGCGCTGATTTGCTCAGTTGGGTGGCGCTTACGGTGCCACTACTCCACCCGGAAACGCAGGACTGTGCCTCGGACAAAACGAACAGTCCCGGCCCGGCACGAGATCCTAAAGAAGACTGAGGACTTTTCGGTGGTCTCGGTTGGAAGGGGGAAGGGGGAGGGAAGGGAGGTTTGGGAAAGTTACACAATGTTGTTCTTGAGTTATGCATACCACATTGTCTATCAATGAGTTAACTGTGTCAAAAACCAATAAACACATTAACAAAAAAAAAAAATGCTTCGAGAGTGACGAAAGAGGGGGTGGGGCGCAAGGATCGTCTACTTCCCAACACTAGTAAGATCGCCGTCTCTGTCTTCCCTCTGTTCACCCTGCATTGCCTGTCGCGCCTTGAAGCACTTGTGCATAGGCGCGTTATAAATGCAAGATCATATCATCAGATGATATCAGTGTAACCGTCCAAAAATAACTAAATCACTAGCACTATTGATGGTTAAAAAAGTATTCATGATCGCGTGGCATTGGTAGATGCCAGCAATCAATTAGTTTATTTTTCGTGCATATTTCAAATGCCACGTTGGTAGGCCGGGCTCATCTCTCCCATGGAGTGAAGGTCACTTTGTGTGATGTTGCTTGTGGGGCGTTCACTCTGACGCGTCTTGTACAGTATGTTTTAGTTTTTGTGACTTTCCTTCACAGAAACAAAAGTTAACAGGCATACACGCTCTAAACAAGGTTCACTTGTTATTCGACCTTGGATGAAAGGGATGAATCGCCATGGTTTGAAGGACAGAAGGTGTTGAATACCGGCAGAAATGATAACATTTACTATTTTGAAACTGGACATTATAACATTTACTTTCAATCTATGCAAACCGTTGTTCTGTGCGGACACTCTGCGTTACGCCAAGAGAATGGAACTACCAAATACAAAGCAATTTTGAAATATTCATCTTTTTTTGCGATTCAAAAGAGCATTTAGGCTGTATGCATGTGGAACAATTCAACGAAGTGCGAATATGCCATTTGACGAAAAAAATATACGCAACAATTTATTCCGTAGATTAAATGTATACCACAACATATTTAAAAAAGCAATCGCGTAACTCTCTGGCTGTTTATAAGTCTACTAATAATTTAT
Source organism: Ambystoma mexicanum (assembly GCF_040938575.1). Lineage (NCBI taxonomy): Eukaryota > Metazoa > Chordata > Amphibia > Caudata > Ambystomatidae > Ambystoma > Ambystoma mexicanum. The sequence goes on along the minus strand of NC_090934.1, from coordinate 837,596,137 downwards.
GTGTGTGTACAGTTTAAAGACAAAGGAGTAAAAGTTTCATTTACTGACCAATATTGCTTGTTTTTCTGTTTTTCATTGTTATGGGTTCTTAGTTGGACCGTATTGTGACGATTATTCATCGATGACCCGCTAACACAACCGGTATGCAGGCTAGTGATATCTAAACCACTTCGTCCCATGGCATATCAGGGTGTGCTATCAACGTTGATTATTGGATGTGCCTGGTGCAGAACATTTTCCAAGGGGACTTGGTTCGCTTGGCCAAATTTCACGTGGCCAATTCCGTTACATTTTTAAACAAGGTAGCAGGCGCCCCTCTCTAGAAAGAGCATGACATGATAACCTGTTATGTGTATTTTTCACACTGAGTTTCCACAGCCATCGCCTTTTGCTCAATGTACCTTTTACAGATGGGAAATAACCATTTGCATATCAGTCTTTGTCCTGCCCACATGGGCAGTCCAGCACTGAAATGCTATGGCAGGTCCCTTCTGAACAAGAGTCCCTACGGCAACCCCATACGCCTGTTTCAGCCTTTCCCCAATGTTTTCTGTGTATTTCCATTGTTTGTTGTTTGTGTCCGTTATTAGGTTTCACCTGGTGCAGAATTACAGGGTAAATGGATTAATTTGAATAAAGAACAGCTACTAAAATATATTTTCATTATGTTTTCTACCAACTACATTGTGCCGTTCTGCAAATGCCATAGTTACCAGATACGGACAGATGGTTTCTTCAGCCAGCAGTGGCAGGGCTGTCTAAACGGATGGATTTCCATTAAGCTGATGTGGGACGATCGCCCGGGACCAATATGCCCTTTGGCGGTACCAGCGACAAGGAACAACCTGTTATGCCGAAGCCTTGCGGTTCATGGTGCGTCAAATGCGCATCTTTTCCCGAAAGGAACACCGTGTGCCTAATGATAGAGTTCTGATGCTGTAACCCAAGGACATTCAAAGATTGGTGGTTTATCAAAATCAGCAGATGTTCTCAGAGCGTTTTTTGTGAAATAAAAGCACATTATAAATTGCAGAGTATTGATGTTTCCTTTAAAAATAGTGTTTTCTATTCTATTTGGGACACACGGTGCTGTGAGAGGATGTGTGTGTTGATATTCCGGGGTCTGCGGCAACTGATGTTAAGAAGTAGGTGATGACTGGGCGTGTTTGGCTACGATGCCTACTAACGTCATGAAAATAGCTGGAGAAGATCGCTAGGAATAGTGATGTCAGCTTCAGGGGCGGGTGATATGATTTAGTGCCGCAGGGGCACTTGAACTTAGGGCGATCGATCCACGGATAAGATTAGCACAAGATGGCCGCACCCCACTCGTTGATTTTGTATGTGTAAAAGTGAGGAAAACTAAGATAAGGTGCATAGGAAATGTTTTTACGATTGATCACAGTTTGCTTAAAAACACATGCCTGAACCCTCGGGACAATGACATTTGAGTGCACTATTCCTTTAACTAGTGGAGAAGGGCCAGGATTAGAGCAGGCATGCCGCAGGTAAATAACGAACAGCAGTTCAATCAAGGAGGGAACAGATATATGCCAAGAGGTAGGGGAAGCTTGAGTGGAAGGGGAGGCTTCCAGAATAATCAGGGGACTTTACAGAATAACCAAGGTGGGTTTCAGATTATGCAGAATGATAATCAAGGCATGCAGGAAGGGCAAATCAGAAGACTCCCTCCTGTATGTTGGACATGTCGAATGACAGGGCACATTGCGCGAACATGTGGGAGCCAAGGGTATGTACAGAATGGGCAGTTCTCAAGAGGAGGGGGGCCGCTTATCCGCAAGCATATAGCCCACAAAGTAGGGACGGATTTGCTCAAGATGCGACAGTATCAAGCACAAGCGACGAGAATGCAATAGGTTTTGCAACCACAGCAAGCACCATTGAATCCGCCACAAGGCAGTCACCGCACGCACCTATGCAGATACAGTAGAGCTCAAACACAGGACAGTTATTTACTTCTAGAGTAGCGGGTGTCACGGTCATGGGTGGGAATCCTTTCACAGGCAGAGGAATAAGTATGTACCCACAATAGGACAGCTCACTAGGTGATTTGATGTGTTCATTACTATCTGTGACGCCCAATCCTCAAGAGGAACCGATGGTTGATGTCTCTATAGGAGGCTAATCCTTTTCTTTTTTAGTAGACACAGGTGCAACTCGCTCATGTATACGAGAGGGAACATTTTCATTATCAGGTAATGCCATGAATGCTCAAGGGTTCTCAGGAGCTAAAAATTTTACTGTGATTGACCGTTGCATAAAGATTCTCAAGATCTGACGTCATTGACATTCCATCAGACTTAGTTGAAAAGCACAAGATTACCCGAAGGGTATTGTCAGTGTCCATTGATTTTCAATAGGGGCCTGCAAATGGACTTAAGAAATGTTGATTTACCAAGTGTTGTGTTACAATACGTAGATGATATTTTGGGCTGCAGCACCATCAGAAGAAGAGTGCAGTCGTGACTCAGTTCAGCGAATGATTATTTTAACAGAGAAAGGATATAAGGTGGACAAAGAGAAATTGCAGTAGAGGTGTTGTACATAGGTCAGTTAATCTCGCACGAAGGAAAGTTGCACATGAGGCAATTTTGAAAACCTCAAAACCACACACGATAAAGCAAATGCAACCATTTTTAGGATTGTGCAATTATGTCAGAGCATGGGTATTTGATTATAGTTCATACACAAGACCTTTGCTGCAGGCCCTGAAAAAAGCACAGGTGAATCAGAAAAAGAATGAATGGACTGAGGAAATGGAGGAGGGGTTTGATGAGTTAAAAAAAAGGCAATTTGTACAGCTCCAGTTTTAGGGATTCCCAATTATTCTGAGGATTTCTTTTTATTTTCGAACGTGTAGCTCGCAAGCAACATGTTGCTCTCCTGACCCTAAAATGTTGCTCGCCAGTTGCCCTGGGCCATTGTGTGGAGGCTAAGATGAATGCCAATCAGGGTTGAGACAACAATGGCAGTGTACCCTGAGCCAGAACTGCGCAGGAGGACTAGCCAATCAGCATGCTCTATTTTGACAGGCAAGACATACTGTTAGTTGCTGAAGCATTAGCTGTGGAGGCATCAGTAGAGTGGTCTGAGTGGTGGGGCAGACCAGATGGGTGCAGGGAGCAAGGGGGTGGCTACAGAAATTAATATCTTGAGGCTTCAGATGAGACAGTCCCCAGTGATTGAAGAGAACCTGAAGCGCAGAACATAGGCTTGCCTGGCCATCCATTTGAACACCCATTTTGCTGCTCTGCAATCAGAAGTACAAATTACTCCCCACTGAACCCACCCTTATTGAGACAATCCATGTCTTAGCACACTAGAATGTCTATGCCACTTGGAGCTCTGGTACACTATGAGGTACATCGCAGGCTGGATCGAGAATACAATCTACGGAGATAATGTTGCTGTCAAGTGAGCCTTCCCCTGCTGCACTCAAGTAGACAGCAAAGGGGTTAGTCGCCAAATAGTTAATGTTAAAGGACATTTGTACCGCACACTATAACCACTGGAGTGGTCCCCTGGCGGCTCTGAAAGAGGGGTGGGGGGTTGGGTAAGTGGAAGGAAGCAGGGAAAGTGCAAGAGAGCAGTGATGTGCTGTTGGCGGCCTCAGCCCGGAGGGTCTGTTGGCTGTGCCTGGGGTGTATTCGGCCGGTAGTCATCATGTACTGTTGTGCGAGTCTATGTGTCTCTTTTTTTGTTTTGCTGTTGCAGTGTAGTGAAGTTTGTGCAATTTGTGATGCTGTGGGTTTTCGTTGTGTTGGTTTGGAATGTGAGAGGTGTATGCAGAGGGGAAATTGTTAGTGGAGTTGGTTAGTTAGCATCTCTATCCTGAATTGAGGCGCTGGGCTTGTGTAGTCTTACCTGATGCGCCTGTCCTGATTTGGGTCCCTCTGAGACTTAAGGTTCCTTACTCCTCTTGTCCCCGCCTCTATCAGGCTCTCTAATAGCCCCACCTGTCCTCCCTTCATACTCCTGTGGCCAGTGCAACTGCCAATGTAAACAAGTCAGGTTGTGTGCTAATTGCCAATGTCTCAGCAATTCCACAACACTGTGGTGCCTGGTGGTAATTAAGGGGCGGGTGGGGTAGTTTACTCTGTCTCTGTGCGTGTCGCCTGAGTTCCAGTCTATCCGGTGTCATCCGTCCAGGTGCTGTGGGAGCTTCCCCGTTATTTCTGGGGCTGTCCGTGTCCTTCCCAGTTTAGTCATCCTTTTCTCTGTTTCGGTTTTTAGTTTGGGTCAGTGGTGTTGAAGAGCCAGGTTTTTAGTGATTTCCTGAATTTTAGGTGATCTTCTGTGTTTCTTATTTCTTTTGGGATGTTGTTCCAAGTTTTTGAGGCTAAGTGGTAGAAGGAGGTGCCTCCAAGTTTTTTCTTAAGGTATGGTTTGATTTCCAGGCGGACTTCATTGCTTGATCGGAGGGGTCTTGTCGGTTTGTAGATTATTTTCTTTTGCAGGAATTCTGCTCCTTGTCCACTGATTGCCCTGTTCGTTATGCACATTGTTTTGAAGGTGATGTGATGTTTAATTGGGAGCCAGTGTAGTGTTTTTTCGGGCTGGGGTGATGTGGTCTCTTCTGAATAGTTTGAGGAGTAGTCTTGCTGCTGCATTTTGGATCCGTTGCAGTTTCTTCAAGAGGTGTTCTGGTATTCTGAGGTAGAGGCTATTTGCATAGTCGATTATTGACATGATTAGGGCGACGATAGTGAGTGTTTTGTGCGTGAAGGAGAGGAAAGGTAGGATTCTTCTTGCCGTGTGGAGGAGGAAAAAACATTTCTTCACTGTTTGTTAGGGAGAATTCTCTCTTTAGGCTGAATGTCCTAACCTAGTGAGTCCCCCAGCAGCTTTGCTGGATTTCTGGAGTTTGTTTTTTTCTCCTGCCAAGAGTGAGACTCTTTTTCTCCCACTCTTGGACATGATTTATGGTGTTCCTTTGACTGTGAATGTGTTTTATGGGCTATGGGGTCCTTTACTCCATAGGGTCTCATGTGTTTTTACTATGTGTGTTACACAGCACCCTCTGTGCAGTAACACAGGGGTGTCATAGTGACCCCCCCACCATAGACTCCATACCCTGGGACTGACTACTGTCTCCCAGGGCATGTAAAGTCACCATTGGCTTTACTAGTCCCAAATTATTAACAGAAACCAGTACAAACCATCATATTGTGGACGTACTGGTCGGGGCAATTCGATTGCCCCGAGGTCTGTTAGTCGAGGGGGCACATCTCCGTCCCCCCTGATCGCGTTTTGGCTGGTGGCAGTGGATACTACTTTTTATATTCAACCGCAAATATTTCCCTATGGGATTTTCCCATTGTTCGAGGCTAGCAACTTTAATTATTTAATTCTCATAGCCTCGAACATACCGCCGGTTTATTTAATTAATATTAATTCGCCGGTTGGTATTTTTTGCCAGGACTCTATTCTAAAATGGCGTTTGTGTTTGCTTCTGTGATTCCAACCCAAGTCGAGCCCTTTGTTCCACTTTTTGGCGGGTTTCTCCACAGAAGCCTCCAAAAGTGGTGCCACTCTGTCTGGGTACCACAGGGGGTGTGGGAGGGGGTTTAGGCACCCTGGACTGAGTTACCTTGGTAACTCAAGTCGCACTCTTGTGTGATTGGCACAAGTGGTGAGCCGGCCGGCTCACCACTTAGCATGTTTGATTGACAGCTAGGCTGAGTGAATGGGGGTATGCTGCATAAAAGCAGGGCTTTGGGGACTGAACTTCAGAAGTCGTCACAGGACCTGAGAATCCGACGAGGAAGAAGCTGAGCCGACCTACCACGATGACACCACCGGTGGAGCCCTGCGAAACCGACTCACCACTTCCCGACGACAGAGAAGATCTCCAGGCTGGAGAGGCTTCTTCCCCTGACTGGTGGGCACAACCAGTTTACCTTCTGCTGTTCGCACCCCAGACCGGTCTGTGGTCGAATTGCCCGTGCCAAGCACCCCGGCAGCCGGATAGCCACTTACCACTGGACCGCGAACCAACGGACCGCTCCTTGTACCTGAGAAACTCTGCGGCTGGTTTCTTCCCTGGCAGTGCAACGGACTCCTGTCTTCCTCCCCGACGAGATCCTCTCTTCCCCCGGACGAAGCACCGACTTGCATCCGCTGCCAGGAACAACTACCCCGCTGGAGTATTCTCACCACTTTAAGGTACCATGTCTGCCAGGCCTCCCTTTCTAAAGATTGCTACAAGGTAATAATAACCCCTTAACCTTCTGGACAGGGCTGGCCGCCTTGACCCTCTAACTGGTCCCTTTCTTTGGTCCAACTCCTTTTTGAACCGTTACAAGACTTGTGCACTGCAACCGTGTGACCTTGGACACATTTCATTTTGATCCTCTTAAAGCGGGTCCGGCCTACTGACTCTGAATTCACTGTGTTACTTTGCCTTCCTCGCTTGTTGTGTTCATGAAAAAGTGTTGGGATCTGTTTCAATTGATTCTCTACTTTTCTCTCCCTTTTTAAAGCGAATTATTAGAGTGCATCTACGTTAAGCGCTCACCGCTGTCTGAAAATAAGGGGGGCTTTACTTAAGACTTGTCTAATATTCTTTTAAGGGAGTGTATATCTTTTAGTGACCGTGTTTTTAAATTGCTTACTATTAGTGCCTCTGTGTTTTTCTAGATGTGGTTTTAAATAAATAATTATATCTCTTTTACACCAAGCTCTGGTCAGTGTTTACTTGTTCTACTGTGTTCTTTTGACCTATTGTGAATACTCTGTATACTGCCTAACTCTTCTTGAGGGAAGTCTGGTACAGACTGCTACCAAGTGGGTTTACTGCCAAACACCTCACAGTTTTCTGCCTAACACTGTTGCATTTATTTGTGGTTCTAAGGTTAGGGTGTTGTGCATTAGGGCTCCCAGATTTTTTAATACCTTCGATGGTGTCAGTGCGTTTCCCATTTCCGTAGGCCACAGGATGGTGGTTTTGTTTTCTTGGTCTTTGGATACAATCATGATTTCTGTCTTTCCTGGGTTGATTTTCAGGTTCTTGGCATTCATCCAAATGAAGACTTCTTTCAGGCAGTCGATTAGGGTTGAATGATCGGCATCAGTGTTTTTGATTTTGTAGATGATTTGAGTATCATCTCCGTAGTTGTAGCATGTAATGTTGTATTTTTTGAAGATTCTGATGACCGGATTCTGGTAGATGTTGAAATATATTACAAAAATAAGTAAGAAAATAAGTGACTTGGATACCCAACTGTCAAGGAAGTTCCAATAATCTTCCAATAATCTTCATATGTACATGTATCAGTTGTGTTGGTTGCCAAAATGCTATTTTTATTTTTTAGAGCCAATTTCAATGCTTTTTTAAAAACTTTATTTACTGATTTTTATAATACAAATAGATTGTAAATACAAGAAAAGTAATGCAGAATAGAAACTTTAAGGCAAATCACAACAATATTACACATCAGTCAAATCTTCAGAAATATTATATACAAGAATTATCTAGCTCCCTAAACACATAGACGATAGGACAAGACAGAAGACTACAACAACAAAACAAAAAAATTACCATCAACACTATCAACCTATTCCTCATGACCATCATTATGCACTCCACTACCATATAAATCAATAAAAGACTTCCATAAGGACCAATAGTTTTCTTCTTTCTCCTGTTTCTGAAACATAACCAATTCAAATTCAGATAACACAATCACATCATTAATCCATTCTTCTACTATCATTTATTTCCTGGACTTCCACACCTTCAAGATCTGTTTTATTGCTATCACTAAAATCTTATCTATCCAAACTCCATATAAGCGGGCCGTCAAGCAGCGCTCACTCTTCGCTAGCAACAACACTTGAAACGGATTCCTTGGAAATGAGATTGACAAAGTAATGTCTAACCTTTCTAATACCTCACGCCAAAAAGTCAATACTCTAGGGCAATTCCACAACATATGAACCAACGTCCCCCTCTCGTTTCCACATCCCCAACAAATATCTTCAGTTATCAAAGCCAAAGCAGACATTCGTACCGGCGTCCAGTATAGCCTCCCCAAAACCTTCTGATGTATGAGCCGCAAATTAAGATCCATCTTGCTACTGTACCCAACTCTCCACACACAATTCCAGGCATCTTCATTAATTACACAACAATCAATCAAATTCCCCATTTCTCCTTCAATTTGTTACAAGACTCCATCACTGAATCATCCTCACCTATAAGGTGCTATTTTTTTGGTCCAAAGTGTTCCACAATAAGGAACAAGCTACTTACCTGTAACTGTTGTTCTCCAGCATGGGTCTGGCATGGATTCACATGCTCATGAATATTCCCCGTCGTCAGGCTGGGAATCTTCGGTAAAGAAAAAATCAGTTTGGTTATTAGTAGAAAGACAGTTCAGAAACTAATCACTGGTCTCTGGGTCATACTGCCCCCAGCCAATGACTGCCCTCTACCTAAGCCCCTCCTCTGGCAGCCATCTTCAGATTTGGTAGCACGTAAAGTCGCGGTAGGACCAAGAGAAGAGCCGCAGAGGGTTTGGAGGGAGGGTTTGTATGTGAATCCATGCCAGACCCATGCAGGAGAACAGTTACAGTTAAGTAACTTGTTCCTTCTCCAGCATGGGGTCTGGCATGGATTCACATGCTCATGAATGCAAGAATACATAGCAGTACACATGCACAACCACAGGAGGTGGCAAGGCTCAACATTAAGCATTTCAACCGCTCAACATTAAGCATTTCAACCACTCAACATTAAGCATCTCTTACCTCCTCACCAGGCTCACCTTCAAGCGAACAGGTTGCGCAACACTGCTTAGCCGACTCTGGACTCCTCCCTGGAATCCCAGTCGACGCAGTAGAATTTTGTGAAGTTGTGCGTTGACCTCCATGTAGCTGCCCTGCAGATGTCCAGCAGGGGCACACCAGAAAGGAACGCCATAGTAGCAGCGGTCGCTCTGGTCGAATGGGCTCTCGGACGGCCAGGCAACGATCGGTTTGCCAACCGGTGACAGTGCATGATGCAGCCGGAGAGCCATCTGGAAATGGAAGCATTGGAGAGGGCCTTCCCTTGGTTGACAGGGCTACAGTTCACAAACAGCTGTGATGTCTTCTGAAAACTCTTTGTGCGGTCCACGTAGAACTTCAGCGCACTAGCCACATTCAGCGAGTGCATAGTGAGAGAACTGCGCGGGTGCCCCACCACCGGATCGCTTGACAGAAAGTCTTGTTGAGGGAGATCTTGTCTTCGAAGCTTCCCGCCACTTGTTGTCATGATCCACAGAACACGCCCCTCTTGGACCTCATGGTCCTTGTCACAACGGGGCTTGCACTCCTTGATACTCTCAACATGGCCGTCTAACGTGCAACATCTTGCTTGTCCTTACGTCAGACGTAGCGTATTTACAAATAGGCCGTGTCCCCGCGGGCCCGCACGTCTGAATGCTACTGCAAGCAGCGACTAGACATGTGCTCCGTAGATCGCTACACTGTCGTCCTTGTTCCTGGACCTCCTAATTCCATTCCCATTACCCTCTTCCTTCCTCCTTGTTTCCCGGACTCTTGTGCTGTGTGCTTACCTTCTTCGTTCCTGGATCCTGGAGTGTCTGAATCCTGGAGCTCTGAACGCACGCTGGAGCCAGAAGAGGCTAGCGCGGGCTTATACAAGACCAGGTCCGTGCGTAAGAAGACACCGCCCAAGAAATCCTGCAAGGATCGCTCCCAGGTGAGAAAGGGGGAATTCCGTGACAGTTTGAGACGCCAAACGACCGAAGTCGAAGCCGACATGGAAGCGGCTGTTCAGGATCTCATGCGTGGCATGCAAGAACTAACGACCGAGGTACAAAATTTAAAGGCGGAAAACACCGCTCTCAAACAATTAGTTCTATCCTGTGATTGTGCCACAAAGGAAAACGTATTGCTGGGCGGCATTGTTGATAAATACGATGGGTCGGCAAAACCCCTTCGTGGATTCCTCAATTCTTGTTTGGTTCACTTTACTTTTAAGCCCTACTACTTTTCAACCCCTAGGGCTAAGGTTGGCTTCATAATTTCACACCTTTCCGGAAATGCCCTAAGCTGGGCTACGCCCTTAATCAATTCTGGTGATGCCCTCCTGGATGACTACGACGGTTTCATACAAGCCCTTAAAGACATGTTTGACCGCCCTGAGCAGGTCTATAGTGCCCAGGAGCGCCTGCTAGACTTTCAACAAGGATCCCAGGATATGCTTACGTATGTAACCCGATTCAAGCAATTGACCAAGGAAGCCGACTGGTCTCCTGAAGCAAGTTTTACACTTTTCAGAAGGGGACTGAATGAGGAGATCAAAGATGAGTTGGCCAGAGTAGCTCGCCCAAACTCGTTCCAGGCTCTTTTGGACCTTGCCATGCAAATTGATTTTCGTATCCAGGAAAGAAAGGCAGAAAAAAGGAAATCCAAAGTAACCCCCACAAAGGCATCCTTCGAGATGACCTCCAAGACTGACACAAATCCAGGGTCAGCTGCTGAACCAGAACCTATGCAGATAGGAGCCTTCCGTGGACCCATATCCCCGCAAGAAAGGATGAGAAGGATTCATACGGGGTTATGCATGTACTGTGCCTCGGATAAACACCTGGTTAGAGAATGCCCGCTAGCCCCTCCTCGGCGTTCGGGAAACGCCAGCTCCCGATCCTAGATGGAGCAAGGCTTCGGGAGAGAGATGTTTGCTCCACATCTATTCCATCCTTGAACTCTCCTGGACAAAACAGGCTAGTGATTGTACAGGCCCGTCTATCGCCATCCAAGAATAAAACCTACTCCATTTTGGCCTTGGTTGACTGCAGAGCTATGGGAGTATTCATTGATCAAGATTGGGTTACGTGTCACCACATTCCATACGAGACACGAAGTACCATGCAACCAGTGGAAGCGATCGATGGAAGACCCCTCACTTCAGGGCCTATAAGCCTGCAGACTAAAGAGATCCAACTTTCAATAAACCATCACCAAGAGCTGATCAGATTTGACATCATTAAGTCTGCTCATTATCCCATGGTACTAGGTATGCCCTGGTTACAGAAGCATAATCCTTATATCAACTGGGCAGCAGGATCCCTATTTTTTGGATCTGAGTTTTGTATGTCTCACTGTCTATTCCTGGAATCATCCGTGACACCTTCCAAAGAACCATCAATAGATCAGCAAGTACCACTCATGGTTTCCAATATCGTATCGGTTGCAAAGGCCTATCAGAGTTATGCTGATGTGTTCTCAACTGCCATAGTCCAGGCTCTACCCCCTCACAGACCTGAAGACTGCACCATAGACACAGAACCCTCAGCAGTGATTCCCTTTGGGAGGATGTTCATCCTATCCGAAACTGAAAAGATTGCCCTACGAGAATACTTGGATACCAACCTTGAAAATGGCACCATAAGACCATTGAAATCCCCAGTTGGAGCCTCACTGTTTTTCGTTCCCAAGAAGGACACCAAGGAACTAAATCAATGCACTCTCAAGGAACGCTACCCTTTACCCTTGATCTCGGATATCCTGGAAGCGGTGAGAGGAGCTGTAATCTTCACGAAACTGTATCTCAGGGGTGCCCATCATCTGATCCGTATCAGGGAAGGAGACAAATGGAAAACAGCCTTTCGAACACCCTTTGGACACTTCGAATATCTGGTAATGCCCTTTGGACTTGCTAATGCCCCTGCCGTCTTTCAACGTTTCATGGATAGGGTGTTCTCCGATATGCTGTTCATCTTCGTCATCGTCTACCTGGACGATATCCTGATCTATTCCAAGGACCTTCTAAGGCATGAAGAACATGTTAAGGCTGTCTTACCACGACTATGTGAACATAGACTCCTAGCCAAACCAGAGAAATGCCTGTTTAATGTGACCTCTGTTCATTACCTAGGATTTGTCTTTACTCCAGAAGGAATTGGTATGGATCAGTCAAAGGTAAAAGCCATATTATACTGGCCGGTACCCACTTCTGTGAAACAAGTTCAATCCTTCCTGGGACTAGCCAATTTCTACCAGAAGTTCATACCCACCTTTTCTGAGATTGTTCAGCCGATCATTGCACGCTTGAAGAAAGACACTCCCTTTCTCTGGTCTACACCTCAAGACAAGGCATTCCAACGTTTAAAGACAGAGTTTACTCAAGCCCCCATCCTAGCCCAACCCGACATAAATCGACCATTCATAGTGGAGACGGATGCCTCTAACTATGCCATAGGAGCAGTGCTGAAGCAAGAGTTCGAGGATAAGATGGATCTCCCCATTGCTTATCTTTCAAGACCTCCGACTCCCAGTGAGAGACATTACTCTGTCCTGGAAAAGGAACTGTTAGCCATCCGTCAAGCCTTCACCGAATGGCGACACCTACTCCTGGGAGCAAGACATCCAAGTCCAGGTCCGCACGGACCATCGGAATCTTCAAGTTCTACAATCCTTGGAGTGTAGGAACAGTCGTCAGGCCCTTTGGGCCTTCTTTGCCCAGTACCAGTTACACATCCATCATGTCCCCGGATCACAGAACATAATTGCTGATGCCTTATCCCGACGTCCTGACTATGAAACAATTGAAGACCGGACCTATCCCAAGACGTTTCCCCACACGATTTTTGTAGCTCAAGCAGTCAGTTTCCTCGAAGAAATTCGGATACAAACCCAATGCTCTGAGCTCTGGAAGGATATTTCAAGGAAGAATCAATGGAATCTAAGAATCAAGGATGGATACTTGTTCAAGGATAATGCTCTAGTCATCCCCACACAGAAATTACAACAAAGGATAATCAACCTCTGCCATGATACCCTTCATTCTGGACATCGTGGCATCACCAACACCCTCCGTCTTATACAAAGACAATTTTGGTGGCCTAGAATTAAGACAGACGTACAACTGTACATCCAAGCCTGTTCTATTTGTAGTCAGAACAAACACGATAAAAAGAGACCAGCAGGTCTCCTACTACAACAAGACCATGGGAATTCATCGCTACAGACTTCATTGTGGAATTGCCAGCTTGCAGGGGATACACGACTATCATGGTTACCATTGACTTGTTCACTCACATGGCTCACTTTACACCCCTGCATAAACTACCGTCCTCATCAGAGCTAGCTGGAATCTTCCAGGAACACATTTTCCGCCTACATGGACTTCCTTCCAAGATCATATCAGACCGAGGACCTCAATATGTCTCACAATTCTGGAAACATCTCTGTCGCATTCTGGAAATCCAACACGCTCTCTCATCAGGTTATCATCCACAAACCAATGGAGCTACGGAACTTGTAAACCAGACCCTGGAACAATAACTTCGCTGTTTCGCCACTAAGGTTCAGGACGACTGGTCGCTCCTAATACCCGTGGCTGAGTTCGCGTACAACAATTCCGATCATTCGCCAGTCAACACCAGCCCCTTTTATTGCAGTCAAGGATTCTATCCATCAGTGTTACCCTCTGTTCTTCCACATCCCACACCTGTTCCTACCGTTGACTCCTGGATGGAAACACTCATCAATGTACACAAGGAAGCCAAGGAACACTTAAGAGAAGGCCAGAATACGAACTGAACAAAATTCTGATTCTAAAAGAAGACCAGGGCCTTTATATGCAGTTGATGATCAAGTCTGGTTGTCCTCGAAGCTACTACTCCGACACTTGCGGCCAAACAAACTGGCCCCCCGGTACTATGGTCCATTTCCCATCAAGGAAATCATAAATCCTGTCTCATACCGACTCAAGCTACATGACTCCTGGAGGAAGATTCACCCTGAACAAAAATCGCCCTTGAGGGGCCTAGAAAATTCCAAAACGGGTCCCCGCTAATCGGAAGATGAATCGGCGGAGCTTGAGGCTCGAATTGACCGAAAAATGAGAGTAAACTCTTTGAAAAAACGCAACATGCAGTAAAAGCTCAAGAGCTAAGCACGAGGACTCCCAACACTTGAACGTGCGGTAAAAATCAGAAGATGGCTGCCAGAGAAGGGGCTTAGGTAGAGGACAGTCATTGGCTGGGGGGCAGTATGACCCAGAGACCAGTGATTGGTTATTAGTAGAAAGACAGTTCAGAAACGAAACTGAAACTGATTTTTCTTTACCGAGGATTCCCAGCCTGACCACTGGGAATATTCATGAGCATGTGAATCCATGCCAAGCCCCATGCAGGAGGATTGCATAATCTTTGTGGGGACATTTTCATCTTCTTATTCTTCTTTCCAGTATGGAAGTGCATTAATGGGAACAATTTTCAAACCAAATGCCTGTGTTTGTGTTCTGGTGACAATTGCCAACTTCTGTGCCTTTGTACAGCTTGTACCTGCATATTGGACAAATAAGTGGCATGCATTCTCAAACTTTCCTTCTTAAGAAATTTGCTTATGCCAATTTCTTTACATGTGAAGTTTGTGTTTGTAGTCCCCATGTGTCATAATTGGCACAAATGTTACATACTACTTCTATTACAGTGCCTTGTGGGAAAATTCACATTGTATGATGCTATGCTTATCTGGCATTCGACTAATGGGTTGCTAAGTGCAATGAGCTCAAAATTGTGCACAATTAATTAGTGCAGCTATCAATTGCAAATCACTTACATTACTGATAAATTCTTAGTGACATAGTGTATTATTTTTACTTTAGCATTGTGTTTCTTGTTAGATGCTTCCTGCTTCTAAATTCTTTCAGAATGGATATTACCCAATGTAATGTACTGAATTCATTAACCTCGGGCGATAAATGGCTAAGTCGACCCTGCCACAGGTATGAACTTGCGAAGTGCAGGCTGACCCCATGTCACGGGAGTGTACTGTCCAGTGTTACTCATCCTGTTCTCCTAAAAATGTACAATTTGCCCCTAAAGAACCTGATAATCCCTTTGGAGGGATGGGTGGGGCAGCACCAAAATAAGCCTTTATATTTGGGGGTAAATTCTACTGTTGAAACGTGCTTAAAAAACATTTGCCATTAAATTGCTTGAAAATTTCCTGGGAGAGAACTCCAAGCACTCCAGTATTTTGTCACATCCTGCAACGTTTTGAATAATTTTGCTGGCCTAGTGCCTAGAAATGCACTGTTTGCCACTTAATTTACTAAAGATTGTATTTCTATACCAATTTAATGTCAAATGATGTTTAAGGCCATTATGAATTGCCTGGACTAGGTTTACATCTGGATGACATTACTATTAATTACTAATAATTAACTGTGCTATTAGCAGTATTGAGCTTAGTACAGTTATGATTTATTCCAATCATTTTACCAGTGACTGAATGCCGATAAATTACATCAAAGTGCTGAAGTTGCTCACCATTTCATCTGACACGCAAATGTGGCGCATTGCTAACTAAAGGTTGGGTAGCCCTATTTTACCGTATTAAAGTGGGATTTTGGACCAAGTAACGAGGGGTCACTTCCCTTGCGAACAATCATTGGCAGCCGGCGCATTCGCTATTGAGAAGTCTGCCAGCATAGTAATTGGGTGTTGCATGACGTTATTTGTTGAACATGCTTTGTTTGCTGTTTTGGAGAAACCTAAAGGTACACTGCCATCTCAAAGAACTTCTGCTTATGAGGTGGTTACATCGAATCCAGCAATTAAAATAGTCTGGTTTAAGACTGTGAACCCTGCCACGTTTGTAGCTGAACCAAACGTCAAAGGTTTACTGCTGGGCACACACTGCGAACAGTTAGAGGAGTTATTCCTCAATCAAATGGTCCTTTTCAGCATTTACATATCGACTATGTTGATATGCTGCAGGTCTGTAATGGATATAGGTATAGGATAGTGGTTTGTACAATAATCTAACCCATTCAACGTATGTGGGACCTATGCCAAATTCTTCCAACACCGCCAGCAGCCACGGCCACCTGACAGAGTCAAATGCCTTCACTGCATCCAGTGACACTACTGTCACTTCCTGTGCATCTCTCTGGCTATAATCTATCATATAGTGTAATCTCTGTAAGTTATTAGCAATGTTCATGTGTGGTACGTATCCTGTCTAATCCGGGTGTATAAGTTTTCCAATAGCCCGCTTAAGCCTCTTTGCCATGACTGCAATAAGAATTTTCCCATCCTGGTCTAGCAGGGAAAGTGGCCTGTATGAGCCACATTCCGTGTCCGGCTTATCCGGTTTGAGGAGGGGAACAATGACCGACTCTCTCAGGGACCCCAGCAATGTACCTGCATCTAATGCCTCATTTAACATCGCTAATAATGGAGGAAGTATGTCGGCCATATATTCTTTGTAAATTCCCTAGGGAGACCATCCGCCCCTGGGACCTTACTAGTTGGCAGTTCTTTTCTCACGCTACCAAGTTCTTCCAACGTGATAGGGACTGCTAGGCTGTCTCTTTCCTCTGTGTTTAACCTAGGAAGCTTAATCTCAGTCAGTGTTTCTTGTATATTCACCTCCTCTGTTCCTCTGGCCTCATTATAGAGTTGCTTATAATAGTTGTAGAAACATTTGTTCACTCCTCTCGAGTCTCCCATAACTTCCCATCTCTCCCTCTCACAGCTCTGATTACCTTCTTTTTGGTCTCACACATGTACAGCCACGCCTGCCGGGTTTGTCTCCTTCGGTGTACTGTCTTCTCAACGTATTTCTAGCCAGCCACCTCCTTAGCTTCTTCTATGGATCTATTTCCTTCGTGCGTTATGGTTTCTAGCTTCCTTTCTGCTTTTTGTAGATCGTGTTATAATCTCTTGCAACCCTTTTGACTTGGCTATTGCCGCCCCCCTTATCACTACCTTAAAGGCTTCCCACAGCGTGCCTGCCGAGTCTACACTGCCAGTATTATTCTCAAAATACTCCTTCACCTCAGTTCTCCAGTGTTCTCGAAATCCTATGTCTTTTAGTGCCTCGACCCTCAGTCTCCAGGTAGGAATCCTAGCTCGGGGAGGGAGGACCTGCCATTTTACCAGCAGAGCATGATCTGACAGGACCCTAGATTTGTACTCTGCCTGTGTAAACTCACCCAACGGTTCCTCCCCACGAACACATAATCTAATCTTGTGTATAGGTTCTTTAGGGTGGTATAGTGTGAGTATACTTGATCTTGTGGGTACATATTTCTCCACACATCCGCTAGTTTGAGAGTACATAACCATAATGTTCAGAGCCTTGGTCGCCCGAGTTGGATGAGCGAAAATGCTAACCGATCTATTGTCGTGTCTAAAGTACAGTTAAAATCTCCACCCCATATCACCGCCCCATCCCAGTACGAGCCTATTTTGGGATACAAAGCTCTGAAGTAGGCTGCCGTATCTTGGTTAGGGGCATACGTGTTAATGACACATACTTCTCTACTTTCAACTAACCCTCTCAACATCACCAACCCGCCCTCTTTGTCTGCATATGTATGAAGGTGCTTGAATGGGAACGATGGTGCCACCCAGATCAGAACCCCACTAGCGTATGCCGAATATGTCGAGCCCAGAGTCATCCCGCTCCATTTCCGTGCTATCATGTCTTGTTTCTCCTTGGTCAAGTGGGTTTCCTGCAATAACGCTATGTTTATTTTCTGCCTTCTCAAATATGCCATCACCCAGTTCCTTTTTTATACACCTCTCGTCCATCTCCTCGCCCTTCCGTCCACCCTACCCTGTGCATCATTGTAGGCCAACTTCCCCTGAACTACCCCAACTCCCATACTCCCCCTCCATTTCCCCAGTTCCCAACATTTGCCCAGCTCCAATACTGAATCTCAGGCTTCCCCCGCATCTCGCTCCTTTCTCTGCCCATTGCCGGTACTCGAAAAGCAGCGGGAGGATACCAAACTACTGGTATCCTAACTGAATTATTCTAAGTGGGTTGATAGTGTCATTCCTAACGCAGCTTCAAACTAAGCCACTCTTGTGCTTCCTGCACCTAGCAACAATAATATTACACATGATTCCACTGCTGAAGTGTCTATCAGGTCGGTATGCATCAGCCCACTTATTTGTACATACATTAAAGTCAAAACACAGCATCACTTATCACTTCTCTCTGCTTTCCGGTCATCTTTCTCTATCGGCAGGTTGTGCGAGTCCATCCACGTATTCACATCTTCGGGAGTCTCGAAAAAGACTGCACAATCATTATGCAGTACCTTCATCTTCGCCGGGTAGAGCAACATATTTCAGATTGGCTGCACGTTACCTCCTTTTAACAGCACCATAGCCCATTCTCCTTCTGTACCAAAAAGGTATAATCTGGGTAAGCTGTGATGGATGCCGATGCTCAGTGGAACGTTCCTCCTTTTGGAAAGTGTTCCAGTATTCTCTCCCGGTCTTTATAACTTAGTATCTTGCCAATTATCGGTCGCGGCGGCGCTCCGGGGTGCCGGTCTCCTTGTCAAGGCTCTATGCGCTCTCTCCCCTGTAAACCCTTGTGTGAGCGATCCCGCACCAATTTCCTGCAGAATCATGTTCACCACATAGTTGTTCGGGTTCGGTCCTTCCTCGCCTTCTGGTAGCCCAATTATCTGCATGTTATTCCTTCGGGCAAGTCCTTCTGCTTCCTCCGCCAGGTTTTCCAGATTTCGTACCTGCTGTTTCAGCACATCTACATCTTGTGAGTGTTCCTTGCAGCTGTTAGTATTGGCTTTCACTTCTTTCTCTAGAGTCCTGGTGTATTCCGACACTGCTCGGACATCTTGTCCGAGGAAGTTAATGTCTATGCTCATTGCGTCCATTTTAGATTCCATCGCTGCTTTCAGCTCTGCTATTGCTTCTAGTATTTGCTGGTTCATGTGTCCCGGTGTTCGCTTGTGTGAGTGTCCTGCGTCGTCATTTTTGTGCCCTCTGTCATCTGTGTCGATTTGACGAGTGCTTCAATTGATGGCTGTTTCTCTTTATTCTTATTTGCCTTTGTTGCCTTTGCAGCGCCCCCCTTACTGCAGCTCTTCTTCGGCCTCTGTTTCTGTTTTCGGACCCTGGTGAACGCTATGCTGCAGGTATGTCTGCTCTGGGCATAGCGGCCCTTCGGGTTCCGTCTAGTTGGTTTTTATTCTTGCATCTTCATGATTCGTGCCTTCGTTCGCCTGTGCTAACCTATTATCGGGAGAGTTAGTATCCACTGCTGTATGCCAGGTCCATCCGTCTTCGCTTGCCTCCTCGTCTTCCTCTTTAATCTTTGTGTATGCCAATTCTTGGGAATTGACCTCCCTGGCTCTACATCACATGAGCCCTACTTTGTGTCGTTAGGCTCCACACCCGCTGGGAGCTGTTCGGGTACTTGTTCCGTCCCTTTTGTTGCGTACCAGCAGGTGCACACCTTACCTGGTCTGTTCAGTGGCAGCTACAGAGCAGGTGGACTTTGCTGACAGCCTCCGGGTTATTGCACACCTGTGATGTTCCCCAGAAGCAGTGTGCTCCCCAATCTGGTGACCCCGTATAGGCAGTTCTCCCTGTTTACCTGCTGCTGGGCTCTCCTCAGTCCATGTACCCAGCCCCACAGGTGTTCTACTGTGTCTCTCTGCCTCGGTGTGCAGGTCTCTTATGTATGCCCTCCTTTTGTTCCAGGTCTTTGCCTTATATGTCCTCAGTGTGGTGCCTTCTGTAAGCTCCACGTGTCCCTGTCCCCCTCCTGGGTTCCACTGTGTGGCCAGCTTGCGCTTATAATGCATCAGTTCAATGTGGTGCCACACCAAATTCTATATCAGTGTATGGATGCCAGTCACTCCATCTCCGTGTCACTTGGCCCGTTCTCAACTGCTCCTCACTGGCCACATTGTATCCTCGCTCTTAGTTAGTTACGTTTACTGTCCGGCACCAGCTCCAGTGTTTACTCATACTATGCCAACTTCATAGTAATGTTCCCCTGCGTCTGAGGGGTTCCGCTGCCTGTATGTCCGTCCCTTTGCGTATCAACAACTGCGAGGGGACGTTTCTGTGTGCCGTATCTTGTTGTTCGGGCCGTGGCTATGCAACGTTACACGATTTCCTGGGGGCCTCCAGTCTTGCGATTCTTCAGAGCCGAGCGCTCAATTACCACATTCTTCTTTTCTTTTTTTCCCCCGGCATTGTTAATACTGTCCTGCACAGCCGTGCAGCTGCCCAACCTACAGATACAATAAACCAGTGCACACGATTATACTACCACCCTAACTGCACATGATTCACACTGGTACATAACCGAAGCACCGAGTCTTACCCTTAAGGATACAACAAGCCAGGTCACACAACCAACTTACACGTAAGACAACACTGTAAGCGGATTCAATTCAACACTACAGCTAAGTCAATGCCTAGTCTGGGATGCTGATGGAAACCCTTATCGATATATTTTTATGTCCAGTTCATGTACTCTGGATGACAACCCTTATATCACACCCCTCTCTTAGAATCCCCCTGATCCCACTGAGCCAAGAAGTAGTTTGTTTCGCAAATTAAAAGGTTTTATTTGAAAAATTAAACAATATATATATATCACACTTTTATAACAAATTAATAATTGATATCACACTTATGAATATAATGTTGATCAACAATGGGTAACCTAACACTATCACACTTCTTTACAATCAATGAGGAGTTGGTATAGGATGGATAAGGCAGCAAAAATACTTTTATGGTTTCAAGGGAAAAGCAATGAGGAATAAATTGCAGTACAGAAATACTTGATATGATTTTAGCAAAAGATAATATAATCACTTTTTCTCTGGCAATTCACTCCCCCCCCTATGCAATATAAGAAATGGAAGGAGAGCACACAGTCTTCAAGAATTCAATCAAATACAATACGAAATTCAGTTCCCCCCCCAGCAAGCTTAGAGGAAAACAGGTAGAAGTTTGAAACACAGGCCCAAAATGCTTTGAGTGTGATGACAATGAAGTGAGAAATGTGCTAAAATGCTTTTAATGGGTGGGTGATATCTAGTTTATATTAGTTCAGGCTCACTTTAGCAATGCTCTATGTGTAACCAGCAGGTTAAAACGAATTTTAGCAAAGGAAAGCAAGAAGCTGCTGATTTTTACATGTGGCTGAAATTGTGCAAAATGTCAAATCACGGCAAATTTACTTGCGCGCGTCGAGCGTAATTCCGGAGGCAGTATAAGGTGTAGGAAGTCGGTTCTAGGTTCGTTGGAAAGCCTAGAGTCTTAGCTTTAAGATGAACGTTAAATCCCATTCCTAGCACAAACGGTTCCGAAGATACGGACGATTTTGTCAAAGTAGTTTTTCAGATTTGAAATTTTAAAGCTCAGAATGACAGATGACAGTTCTCAGTTTTAAAGTTTGGCAGCCTATTCTTCATGTTTTCCCTATGCACTCTCTGGGGAGTTCTGGCCATCATGATGTTTTCCATGCCAGTACTGCACAGTTTTATGGTAGGGCTTGGATGCATGGGTAAAAACATCCCACAACACACATAGATGCCAGTTTCTCCTGGTTCTGAACCTATCCTATCATCCTATCCTCACCAACATGCCCGCCCTCTTTTCTTGCAGAGCCACGTGAGTGCCTGTAGACCACCCCAGGGGTGGTAGCGGTCCGCGGTATAAATCAACATAACAATAAAGGTGTTTTATTAAAATGAAGCTGTGTGGCAGGTTTAACGTTCATGCAGAACACATTCGCTTGAGATTTTGGAAATTAGGGAGTTTTTCCGTAGCAGATGGAAATCAGTTACCGATGGAAACACCCAAATAAAGATATCATTGATAAATATAGGTTTGGCTATGTTTAGGTACAGTAAAGGGATTATGTCTTCAGTACGTAGCAGGAAATGACCCATACTTACCATTGTGCCAAAGGAGCCGTCGAGCATGGGTATTATTTTAACTCCTAGAGTTCTAAAGCCCATGCAAACCTACACAGTCCTTTAATGCCTACGATTAGAGCATCAAGACAAATATCTGGGCCTATGTGCCCCATGCAGAAACAGAACTGAATTTCAAACTTAAAGTGCTCCTTGATCAGGAGCCAGGAAGTGTGAAACTCCGACTTCCTAAGGCAAGCATAATGGGAACATATAAATTGCATAGTTACAAAAAAGTGCTTTACTTGGAAAACATTAGAAGCTTCATGTGATCAAACACAATGCCAACTACAAATAAGTGCGTACGAGTAATTTTGGCATAGGATCACCATATGTAAGCTATCACCTCAATGTGCAGGTGCTGTCATCATAAGCCAAATGCGGCCTGTACAGCCCCAATACTGCAGTCATAGGTCAAGCATAATCCCACATAGTCACCATTGCTGCCATCCAATGCTAAGCACAGTCTCCAATGCCCTAATAATGCAATCAAATGAGTGGCATTGCCACCATATGTAAGGCTCGGCGTTGCAGGTGCCGTTGTTATATTGCAAGTGCAACCTCAAATACCACAGTAATGTCAGAAAATGTCACTCTAGGAATGTTACAATTGGAACCTGGAAGGTGCTTTATAAAATCTGAAAAACATGCATGGTCCACCCCTTACCAATTGGAGCCTCAAAATAATGTTAGAAGTGCACATCAACATTTATTTTGAACACTATTTTTGAAGGGCGCGGCAGGAGGGAAAACGCACATGCAGGTCTTTTGCGCGTTTTGATGTGGATTTTTCTGCTTAATATTTTTGTAGAGAAAAAAATGGTAATTGTGGCTGGGACTCCTATGAAAGATTAACAGCATAAACAGCCAATAGAAATGGCCAGCACAATGGAGGGCATGGATAGCAGCCATGAAGTAGGTCGACTACTGTGACCGCTCCAGCCTGATCCAACGAGATCCGCACAGAAAAGATGGTCCGCCACATACATTTTGCCTCCAATTGCAGGGGATCCGAAATACACCCCTCATGAGTGTACTGGGAAGTTTGAAGGGGGAAGGCTTCCAGGAAACGCCAGCAGAGCAGCTTGAATACTTTGTAGGTCACCAGCCAATGCCGAACCAAGATGGCGACCGGGACGGTAGGAAGCTGGTAACCGAGGTCGGGGGCTGCGATGACTGGATCAGGTATCGGAATATGGCCAGCGAGGTTGGCGGACGGTAAAGGAGGCTGAGACCAAGTCGGGAAGCAGAGGGGCGCACGCAGGTAAGTGCGTTGTGCCCGTGCTGACAAGCCGAGACAGTGAGGGACAGGCTGAGGTGCGCGCCCGCTGACGACCGCCTGAATTAGGCAGTGGATGCCCTCTGGCCCCCGAGCAGATAGCAAGCAGAAGGGAGATGCAGTGAGGGACTTGCAACCCCTCTTGAGCACCCGGCAACCCAGAGAAGACCCTCCAGGACAGCGGCACGGGTTGGGGAACTTGGGCCGCATGGTGAAAGATGCAAGTCAGTCTCACCTGCGAGTAGACCCAACGCATGTTAACGAGGGATCTGAATACTGCTACTTGCTTGCCACCATCTCAAGTGGCATCCTAACGCTAATGGCGAGTAGATTCCTGTTCAGGGCCCGGACTGGCGCAAAACTAAAGGCCGTTGGCGCAGGCAACTGTTAAAGGGATTCCAGGAGAATTGCCCCACCACACCTCAACTGCCCAGCACATGAAACGTTTGCATGAAACCCACGACGACTGCAGGATAATATTCTAATACCACCTGGATACCCTTTGGCAGTGCACTGGGCTAACGACACTTGTGGCTTACTACCAGGGGGTTTAGATAGACTGGATGCCTCCTAAATCAGACAAATTGCAGGACAATCAAACAACACTAGATAGTTACGCCAGAACTCTGCAGCAGGTGCCTGCGGGGGTAATGTTGTCGCAGGTGAAGGGAGGAGACGCCGTGGAGATGCACAATCAAGTGATGCAGGCTATCGCAGACTTAAAAGCCACATTAGGAACACAAACAGAAGCAGTCAAGATAGATGTCAGACTATTGCGCCAGGACGTCAGGAACCTAGCTGAACGCACCACGAGTTTGGAAAGTCAAATGAAAGAACACTGCGAAGCTCCAGGAAACGCACACCAATGTTCCGATCCTGCAAATGAAGGTTAGCTTATTGGAAAATAGAGTGGAAGACGCAGAAGGTAGGGCCCACAGAGACAATGCCCGCACTGTCGGCCTGCTGGAGGGGAAAGAAGGCACAGACGCCACAACATAAGTGGAAAACATGTTTTTACAAGAAGTCGGGCCCAGAAATCTTACACAAGGCTTCACAATCGAAACAGCATACAGGGGTCTCACCAGATGGCCGCCTCCAAGAGCCCCCCCAGACCGATAATTGCAAAGGTCCTGAACTAAAAGGATAGCGAAAAAACCTATCCTACTCCAGACATGGTGGTATACTGCAGAGAGCATCGGCAGACCTGGCGGTCTCCCACTACTACACCTCCCAGGTGCAGAAGAACCAAGCACAATTCTCAGCGGCTAAAGCAAGGCTCAGGACAGCTGTCCTAAAATATATACTGATCTACCCGGCACGCCTAAAGGTCCTATACAAAAACCGTGGCCGTATTCTTTGACGTTCCGGAGGAAGCACAGGCATGGATGGACAGAGAGGATGCAACCCTGCACAGATCAAGCTCAGCCTAAATCAATCATGGTATAGATGGAGAACAAAGAATAACGAGGCACTCCTTATAATTATACCCATATTACTTAATCAGGACCAGAGCGCCAGAAGGGAACCCCAGGACAAGCGGGTCCTTACTAGGCGGACAGCTCCTCTAGAAAGTGGTGCTCCTTGCTTTTCCCTATAACACATAGCGGGACGTAACACATGTTTGGATCATCATCTTCATGAGAGGAGACTGGTCTCATTGGTGCGGCCGCCATGCCCTCCGAGTTTTGTTTTCTGGGGCACGTGTTTTTGCGCCCACCTGCTGTGCACAAGCCTCAAGTATGTATACTGCAGGGGGATGTGAGAAGAGGACACGCCCAAGCATGGGTAACGATACTGGGTGATTGTTTTTAGTTTGGGGAGTTGGGGAAATTAACAGGGGTTGTGTTTTGCCTGCACTAGTGACTGCGAGGAACTATGGTACTGTAATTTTGGATGGATCGCCAACCTGGAGGGGGGTAGGAGGGTGTGCACCTAACAGACCAGAGGCGGGTGGCCTCTTCATACTAGACTTACACTCACCTGGTCTCCACAGGGGCGCCGAACGAAGCTGAGCAGTGACTGTCTCCACCAGCGTCACACGAAGTGGAGCAGTGAATGGCTGCATGTGTCCTCTCTGTTTTTACCCCTTCCGTCACGAGTGAAGGTTTGCCTGGAATGTTGAAACGAAATATTAACTAGCCGTAAGGGGGTGGACCGACTCCCATCTCCCGTGACCTCCTTGTGCGCCCCCCTACTATGTCTCACCTTCAATTTATTAATGGCAGACTATCCGTCCTGCGACTGTATGCAAGGGCGCGTTCCTGTTTATAGGATCTAGTTGCCTCACTGATCCTACGGGCTGCTGTAGAGTTTTGAACAACTGTGACTCTGTAGGTAAGTCTCTATGCCAATAGATTCTTGGTATAGTTTTGCTTGGTTTTCTTGTCACCAAAGTCCTCACTACTGTGCTTGTTTCTTTGCAGATGTGGTTTCAATGTGCCAGGTGAAGAGTGCCTCCTCTCCACGATGATGAGCAGGATTCCAAAACGTGAGTTTAGCGCTAATACGAAGTGAAAATGTCTTAATATACGGTTCTTGTTCCCTGCGCGGCCAACCTGATGTTGCTTTACTGTTCGGCAGGTACTGTGACTCCGGAGCGAAGAGGAAGCCTTTCAGAACTGCTGTCCTTGTTCTTGTTCGCTCTTCCGCCTTCCTTTCTTTCTCCACAGGTGATGGTTCGTGATTCCCAAGACAGGCGTGGCTGAAGACCGGGTTGACTTGAGCTAGCAGACACGGTGAGTGTTACGTTGCAGGAGTGCAGAATAACGCAAAGCGTGTTCTGTCCTTAGGGTGTGGTTTATATAGCCTCACGCAAGTAGTCCCAAGTGCAGTAGTCCCTCCAGCCAAGCCTCAGGCTGGACTGACTGCGATTCCTCTTCCCCCTGCAACCTGACTTACTTGAAAGAATATTATGAGCCTAGCGCCAACGGCACCAGGACAGAGTCCAAGAAGTCTTGAGGCAACCTTTTGGGGCCTTAAAGGTTCCCATAGGTGCTAGTAACTGGGGTAGGCTTGTCTGCTCCTGATGTCTGGGGGCATGCACTGTGACAGCACCCCCCCCGCCAAGGCCCCCTCTAAAGTGGTTTGCGCCACTGGTCCAGACTTGGTTGGATGGTTTCGATGGAACCGTTTTACTAAGCGTGGCGCATGAATGTGTTCACTTGGCTCCCATGTTCTTTCTTGTGGTCCATAGCCTTTCCAGTCAATTAGATGAACAAGTTACTTCTTACCTTGTAACGTTCTTTCGACGGGATGTTCCTCCGACGTATTCCTCATCTTAGATATCTCCTTCCAGCTCTGCTGGCCTCGGAACATATTTTCTCCCTAGAGGGCGCTGCGCGTCGACGTCCTTCGAGTCGATGTCCCTCGACAGCCGCCGTATCGACGCCGACGTCATCCTGGCTATAAAGGCCGCGCGCAGCGCCCGTTGCTCAGTTCCGTTTTGTAGCCCACAATAATGCTTTCTGGACTAAACTAATCAACCTGAAGGAGCGTAAGCAGCAACAACAAGGGAAGTAGAACTGCGGGGATGGATGGGAGGGTCGATGAGGAATACGTCGGAGGAACATCCCGTCGAAAGAACGTTACAAGGTAAGAAGTAACTTGTTCTTCGAAGGGATTGTGTCCTCCGACGTATTCCTCATCTTAGATATGCTCCCATACCAGTATTCTATTATTGGAGGAGGGAGTACTGACTTCATGCTGTCTTCTATTGATGAATAGAATGAAGTACAGCCCTTCCAAACCTAGTCTCTTGACTGGAGGAGGAATCCAAATTGTAAAATCGTGTAAAGGTATGGACAGACGACCATGTAGCGGCCGCACAGATGTCTTTAACCGGCACACCTCTTTTGAGGGCCGATGAAGCTGCAATACCTCTGGTCGAATGAGCCCTAAGGTTTTGAGGGGGCTCTTTTCCTGCCAATTTATAACATTCCAGAATTGCTAGAATGATCCATCTGGAAATGGTCTGCTTAGTTATTGGTAACCCCAGCTTGTGACCTGTGTAACCTACAAACAGCTGGTCTGCCTGTCTTATCCTGGCTAGTCTACTGATGTAAAAACTTAAAGCCCTTCTAGGGTCTAGCCTGTGTAACCTCTCTTCCTCTTTCCCCGGGTGAGGAGGAGGATAGAAAGATGGTAGGGTAATCTTCTGAGTGATATGGAATTCAGAAACCACCTTTGGGAGGAAATTAGGCTTCACTTGCAGGACAACTTTGTCTTTGTGAAAGATAGTGTGAGGGGGTTTACAAGAAAGAGCTTGTAATTCTCTCACCCTTCTAGCAGATGTAAGTGCTATTAATAAAACAGTTTTAAGGGTAAGGAATCTTAACGAACAAGAATGGAGTGGTTCGAAAGGTGTGCCCATCAGGAAAGTTAGGACTAAGTTTAAATCCCATAGGGGAACTTGGAATGGTCTTGGGGGATAAACATTGGTTAATCCCTTAAGAAATTGTATTACCAAGGGTAACTTGAAATAGGATGGTTCTTCCGCAGTGCGCTTAAAGATGGATAGCGCTGCGAGATAGCCCTTAATGGTGCCAAATTGAAGGCCTGAATTTGCCAAATATAGTAGGAAGGACAAAACCATTGGTGTACCACATGAAAAAGGGTCGATATTCTGTTCTCTACACCAGCTGCAAAATCTATTCCAACGGCAACGGTATAAAGACTTTGTTGCTGGCCTCCTTGCCGAAAGCAACACCTCCATAACGTCATCAGGGAGGTCCCAATCCTTGTACCTCAGCCTTTCAGAAGCCAAGCGTGAAGGTTGAGGGTTTTGATGTCTGGATGGAGAACCTGACCTCCCGTCTGTGAGAGTAGGTTCTCTCTGAGTGGAAGTCGAATTGGAGGGCAGATGGACAAGTCTAGAAGGTCCGGGTACCACGTTCTCCTGGCCCAATCCGGGGCAATTAGGATCATGGTTCTCCGGAATCTTCTCAACCTCCTGATCATTTGAGGAATGACAGGGACCGGTGGGAACACGTACAGGAGCAGAAACGCCCAGTCCACTATTAACGCGTCTCCCAGAGCTCCTCTCGGGGGAAATTCCCTTGAGCAGAACAGATCGCATTTCCTGTTGAGGCTGGTGGCAAACAGATCTACCTGAGGGGTTCCCCAAAGGGCGAAGATCTCTTGAAGGACTTCCTAAGCTAGCTCCCACTCGTGGGAGACTGTGCTCTGCCTGCTCAGAGCGTCCGCTGTCAAGTTCTTCTCTCCGGCTAGGTGAACTGCCGATAGAGAGATTCATTCTTGGATTGCCCAAAACCAGAGCTGCATCGCCTCTCTGCACAGGGGTAGTGATCCTACGCATCCTCTTTTGTTGAGGTAATGCATGGCCACCGTGTTGTCCGTCATTATCAGGACGTTTTTCCCTTGTACAGCTGGCAGGAACGCCTTCAGCGCAAGTCTGATGGCTCTCAGCTCTAACAGGTTGATATGTAGTCTGGACTCCGATGGAGACGAACGACCGCTGATGGTCAAGTCGTTGGCGTGGGCTCCCCACCCCGTGAGTGAGGCATCCGTGACTACTGTTATCTCTGGCCAGGGTTGCCAAAACTGTTCTCCTTTCAGAATGTTCTCCTGACAGGCCCACCACTGAAGGTCTCGAGCCACCCTGCCGGGAACCTGAAGAAGATCTGTCATTCTCCCTGAGAATTGTGACCACTGAGTCCTCAGTGCCCACTGAAGAGATCTCATTCTCAGGCGAGCCTCTGGCACTAGGAAAATGTAGGATGCCATGAGGCCTAGCAACCTCAAAAAATCGAAGGCTGGGAGACGTTGGGCATGTTGGAACTTGGTAACCATCTGTAGAATATCTTGAGCCCTCACCTCTGGTGGCGAGGCTTTTCCCAGGGAAGTGTCCAGGATCGCTCCTATGAACTGGAGTCTCTGCGATGGTATCCTTTGTGACTTCTTTAAATTGAGGGAGAAGCCCAGTCTGTGAAGGGAGTGGCACACGTGATTTAGCTGGATCTGAGCTTGTTCCGAAGAAACAGCCCTGATCAACCAATCGTCCAGGTAGGGGTAGACGTGAATCCCTTCCCTCCTTAGACTTGCCGCCACTACCGACATTAACTTGGTGAAGACCCTCGGGGCGGAGGTCAGCCCAAATGGCAGCACTCGAAATTGATAGTGAGAGTTGCCAATTGCGAACCTCAGGTATTTCCTGTGTTTGAGATGGAGAGGCACATGGAAATACGCGTCCTGAAGGTCCAGAGATACCAACCAGTCCTGGAACGGAAGGGCCTGGAGGATCTGAGAAAGAGTGACCATCTTGAATTTGTCTTTCCTGAGGAATTTGTTCAATTCTCGCAAGTCCAAGATGGGTCTCAGTCCTCCGTCTTTCTTCGGAATGAGAAAGTAAGGGGAGTACCAGCCCTTGTTCCTCTCCGCTATAGGTACTGGTTCTATGGCACCTTTCTCTAGCAGGTCTAAAATTTCCTGCAAGAGGAGCGGATCTGGAGCTTTCTGAGAGCTGATCCCCGGTGGATGACTGAGGTATACGTAGGAAAGGTAGGTAGTAACCTTGGGCAACTGTTTCCAATGCCCAAGCATCTGACGTGATAGCCTGCCATACCGCCAGATGTTGAGTCAACCTGCCTCCTACAGGTGTCCTGGGAGGGAAGTCCTCAGAGTGGATTTGGGGCGGCTGATGCAGATGCCGATGGTAAAGAGGCACCTGCTGTTGCTGCGGCTTTTGAATATCTACCTCGTCCACCTCGGGTAGTTCTTCTTTGTCCCCTTTGAGCCGGTCGTCCTCTACCTCTTCCGAATGCGGAGTAGAAGCGAAAGGACTTGCCCCTCGCAGAGGTTCCTGTGGGACGAAAAGGTGTCTGACGGATTGCAGCTCCTAGGGATTTTGCTGCTGCTTTTGAAGTTTGTAGTTTCTCTAAACTGTCATCCGCCTTTTTCCCGAACAAAGAAGAGCCATCGAATGGCATGTTCAAGAGCCTGGCTTGCACATCTGGGGCAAAAGCAGACTTTCTCAACCAAGCGAATCTCCTGGTTGTTCTACTTGCCGCCATTGCTCTGCTGATACTGTCAGCCGAATCAATGCCCGTCTTTAGGGATTCGCACATAGCGTCTTTACCGTCCTGTATAATATTCAGGAACGCATCCCTTTCTTCTCCCTCCGGGATGCAGTCAGCCGCTGTAGAAGCACACTCCCAAAGTGTATGGCTGAATCTAGCAAGGGTGCAAGTAGCATTAACAGATTTTAACGCCATGCTACATGCCGAAAAGACTTTCTTTGCCAAAGCATCATATTTTTTATCATCCCTGTCCTGTGGGACGGTAGGATAAGCCGTCTTGACATCGGTAGAGGATGCTGCCTTTACCACCAGACTTTCTGGGGATGGGTGTTTAGACAAAAACTCCGGGTCTGTAGAGGATACCCTGTACTTTGTAGACAGTTTTTTATTTACTGCTGGCACGACATCTGGGGTTTCCCAGTTTGTCATGATCTTCCTCTGAAGAGCTTTATGAAAAGGCACCACAGGATCCTCCTATGGGCCTTTGTCAAGAATATCCGTGAGGTCATCTTGTTGGAAAGATTGTGAAGGTGCAGACCACCCCATAAACTCTGTGATCCTGGCCATTAAGGCTCTATAGGGGGTTTCAGCATGTTCCCCCGGGTCTGGCCTAGCAAACTCCACCTCAGGGGAGGTGTCTAACCCACTTGGCCTCATGTAAGGAATCATGAAGATCCTTTAACCTGCGTTCTTCAGAGGAAAATTCCTCTCTAATTGGGGTTACAGGTCTCTGCAACTCAAAGGTGTCTTCCTGTTCAGACAATTCACCCTCTTCCAATATTGAGGACATAGTTCTCAATTGTTCTGAACTCATAAAGGGTGTAAACCCCATTTCCAAGGCAGAGGGTGCCGAACTTGTCATAATCGGCCTCGAAAACGTCGATGTCGTCGACGCCGACGTCGAAGGCTTCGAGCGAGGCGTCAAAAACAAAGGGGGAGGCCTCGAAGACCTCGACAGAATTGGGATTCTACTCGACAATCTCAAAGCCATCGACGTCGAGGACCTGGGGATAGACACTGGGTGTGTCGTAACCGTGACTTTTCTTGGCGTCGACACCGGTGTCGAAGCTGGCGTCGAGTCGACAGACTCGTGTGTCGAAGGCCCCTTCGACAACGACGTCGAAGACATCGACCTCGACGGAACTTTCGTCGACGTCGTCGACGGAACCTTCGAGGAAGGTTTGGAGGTCATAGTCCTGCTCGAGGGTTCGTGACGCGCTCGAGAGGTTTCCTTCGCCGGGTACTGCGACTCGCAGCGTTTTTGACCTTCGGGTCTTTCGACCAGAGCATCGCTCTCGGCAGTCTTCGAGGAGGTCGAGGCTGCTTTCTCGAAGACGCTCATCATATTTTTGCGGAATTCCTCCCATTCAGCCCGGGAACTATGTTTCGTGGGGCACGGGATTCTCTTTGGCGAAACAGAGGAAGAGGAAGACGGAGAAGGGGATCTTCGACGTCTCCTCTTCGAGTGCTTCGATCTCGAGGAGTGATGAGACCCACTCCGAGATCTGGAGTGCGAATGGTGACGAGGAGACGAATGTCTCGACTTCGTCGACGAAGAAGAAGCTTTAAAAGTCTTACCTTTCTCCAGCTTCCCCCTACGCTCCTTCAGGGCCTTAGCTGTCATGGACATACAGTCCTCGCACTCCGAACAATGGTGTTCAGCTCCCAAACACCACAGACAAACTCTATGAGGGTCAGTCAGCGACATCTTTTTCCCACAATCTCGGCATTTTTTGAAGCCGGATCGAGTAGTTGTCGGTTCCGACGAAGAAGCCATCGAGTACGGATCGAATAACTGGAGGTAAATAGGTTTAACCTGACAAAACTGAGCAACGGTATTCCAAGGCACTGAGTACGCGCGGAAAAACTGAACTGAGCAACGGGCGCTGCGCGCGGCCTTTATAGCCAGGATGACGTCGGCGTCGATACGGCGGCTGTCGAGGGACATCGACTCGAAGGACGTGGACGCGCAGCGCCCTCTAGAGAGAAAAAATTTTCCGAGGCCAGCAGAGCTGGAAGGAGATATCTAAGATGAGGAATACGTCGGAGGACACAATCCCTTCGAAAGAATAGTTTTGATTTGACAAGTTTGGAGTCCAGAATATGTTTAACCTCAAATTCAGGTTCCCCGTCGACCATGATTGGTTTTGGTGGTTTCGTTACCCGAGTTCCAGGTTGCACTGGTTTCAAAAGAGAGATGTGAAACACAGGATGGACTTGCATGTTCGGAGGTAACTCCAATTTTACCGCCACCGGATTGATGAAGGCATCAATGGTGTATGGACCCAAATATCTGGGATTAAATGTATGGGTTCCTTTTATTGGTATGTGTTTCGAGGCTAGCCAGACTTCACCCCCAACCTGATACTTTGGAGCTTCACTACTATGTTGATCTGCGGATTTCTTGTATTTTTCCTTAGATGTTCTGTCGCTCTCTTGAAGGCTTGTGTAATGGTAGTGTGCAAACTTCTTATTGCTGGCATTTCCAAATGTTGAGGTGGATCGAGCTCAGAGGTTCGCGGATGCATTCCGTATATCGTATAGAACGGGCTCTGCCCAGTGCTGGAGTGTAAGGAATTGTTACAGGCATACTCGGTTATCCATAAAACGTCCTTCCAGCTGCCTTCCGTTTGGTGTAACATGCATCTCAGGTACTGTTCCAGTGTTTGGTTGGTTCTCTCGGTTTGACCATCCGTTTGAGGATGGGGACTGGTGGAAAGTCTTGCATCAATTTGGGCTAACTTGCAACATTTTCTCCAAAAATGTGAGATAAACTGACTGCCCCGATCTGAAACTAGAACGGAGGGGAATCTGTGTATCCGGAAAATCTGTTCTAGGAACTCCATTGCCAGAATCAAAGCTGAGGGTAAACCTTTTAGAGGAATAAAGTGGGCCATTTTGGAAAACAAGTCTACCACCACTAAAATGGTTTTAAATCCATTACAGGGAGGGAGATCAGTGATAAAATCAAGAGACAGTGTATACCAGGGTGTAGGTGGAACGTCCAGAGGTTGTAGTAGACCCGATGGTTTCTTTTTCTGGGCTTTGTTTTGTGCACAAATGCCGCATGAAAGCACAAATTGCTTGATGTCTTTACGCCATGGTGGCCACCAGAAATGCCTCTAGACCTTGGCTTTGGTTTTTGCAATTCCAGGATGACCTTCTACCAATGATTCGTGGTAATTTGAGATGACTTTTTCCTAAAGTTCCTTAATGGTTAAATAAAGGCGTCCTTGAAAGTATGGCAAATGATTTCTGACTGCATGGTGTTTGCTTTTAGTCGACTAATCATGTAGAGTCTTGGTGTCGAGGAGATGCAAAATGTCCTTGTGGATGTCATCCAAGGTCAGAGATGTAGTAATTCTCAGGATTCTTCGTCCAGGGATTATGGCTACTGCGTCAGGACTAGAGTTTGCTTCTTCCATCCCAATGCGGGACCTAGCATCCGCTTTTCCGTTTCGGCAACCAGGTCGTATGTAATCACAAAATCGTATTCAGCAAAGAACAGCGCCCATCGGAGGTGGCGAGAGGCTTGGGCCTTTGCCGTCTTTAGGTATTGTAGATTGCGATGATCTGTGATCACTGTAATGGTGTGTCTGGCCCCTAGGAGATAATGCCGCCAAGCTTTAAACACTGCCTTGATGGCTAGAAGTTCCTTGTCCGTTACGGCGTAATTCAGTTCAGGTGCTGTGAATTTTCGTGTCCAAAAGGCCACTGGGTGTAGCTGACCTGTCTCGGGATCTTTTTGAGAGAGGACCGTACCCATTGCCAGACTAGAAGCATCGGTTTCTACCGTGTACGGGAGATCTGGGCGAGGGTGTTTCAAGACTGGGGCTGGGGGGAATTTCTCTTTCAGGTCTTGTAAGGCCTTTGTTAGGGAGAATTCTCTGTTTAGGCTGAATTTCCTAACCTAGCGAGTCCCCCAGCAGCTTTGCTGGATTTTTGGGGTTTATTTTTTCTCCTGCCAAGAGTGAGACTCTTTTACCCTCACTCTTGGGCATGATTTGAGTGTGTTTCTTTGAATCTAGATGTGTTTAATGGGCTATGGGGTCTTTTACTCCATAGGGCTTCATGTGTTTTTGTGATGTGTGTTACACAGCACCCTCCGTGCAGTAACATAGGGGTGTCATAGTGACCCCCCAGTATAGACTCCATACCCTGGGACTGACTACTGTCTCCCAGGGCATGTAAAGTCACCATTGACTTTACTAGTCTTAAATTCTGAACAGAACCAGTACAAACCATCATATTGTGGACGCACTGGCTGGGGCAATTCAATTGCCCCAGGGTCTGTTAGTCGAGGGGGCACGTCTCCGTCCCCCCTGATCGAGTTTTGGCTGGTGGCAGTGGATACTACTTTTTATATTCAACCGCAAATATTTTCCTATGGGATTTCCCATTGTTTTAGGCTACTATCTTTATTTAATTATTTACGGTAGCCTCGAACATACCGCCGGTTTATTTAATTAATATTAATTCTCCGGTTGGTATTTTTTGCCAAAACTTGATTCTAAAATGGCGTTTGTGTTCTCTTCTATGACTCCAACCCAAGTCGAGCCCTTTGTTCCACTTTTTGGCGGGCTTCTCCACAGAAGCCCTCCAAAGTGGTGCCACTCTGTCTGGGGTACTTAGGAGGGGTGGAGGGGAATTGAGGCACCCTGGACTGAGTTGCCTAGGCAACTCAAGTCGCACTCCATCCTGATTGGCCCAAGTGGTGAGTCGGCCGGCTCACCACTTAGCATGTTTGAGTGACAGCTAGGCTGAGTGAATGGGGGTTTTCTGCATAAAAGCAGGGCTTTGGGGACTGGAACTTCAGAAGTCGCCACAGGACCTAAGAATCCGACGAGGGAGAAGCTGAGCCGACCTGCCACGACACCACCACCGGTGGAGCCCTGCTGGACTGCCTCACCACTTTTCCCAACGACAAGAGGAGATCTCCCGCCGGAGAGTCTGCTTCCTTTGACTGGTGGGGATAACCAGTTTCACCGTCTTTTCGCCTTCCCGACGTACCTCGTGGCCGCCTTGCCTGTGCCAAGCACCCCGGCAACAGGGATACCATGTTTTTTCACGACCGCGAAACAAAGGTACCACCTTTAACCGGAAAACTCCGCAGCTGGTTTCTGCCCTGGTAGTGCAACGACCTTCGTCTTTCCTCCAAGTTGAGATCTTCTCTTCCCCCTTGACGACGACGCAACTTGCACCCACTACCAGGAACAACTGCCACCGCTGGAGGATCCTTCCCACTTAAGGTACCGTGTCCCGCCTGGCTTCCCTTGCTACCGACTGTACAGGGTAGATTTAGCCCCCGGCTTTCGAACCTGGGTTAGCCTGGGACACCCTGGCTAAACTTTCCTAAGCCTCTCTAAACTCTTTTTGAACCCTCTGCAATACTTTCTAAGCATAGTGTAACTGTGTGATCTTGGGCGCATTTGTGCTCTGCTCTCTCTAAGAGTGGGCCCAGCCTTTGGACTTTGGCTCACCAGTGACTTTTTGCTCTTCTGCCTTGCTAACAGTGTTCCTCAATCTTAGGGTGGTGTACCTTTCCATATTCTGTCTTTTTCCCTCCCTTTCTCACAAACTTATTGGAGTGCCATCTAGTTAAGCGCTCACCTCTGTATGAAAATAAGTGGTGTTTTACAGTGACTTATCTGATGAGGAAAAAGGGGTGTATATATTATAATAGAAACTGTTCAGAATATTTTACAATAAGAGTGCTGGAGTGTTTCAAACCGTGTGTTTTTAAATAAATAATTATATACTTTGATACCAAAGCTCTGGTCAGTGTTTGCTTGTATTATTGTATCTGGGTACCTATTGTGTATACTTTGCATGCTGCCTAACTCTTCCTGAGGGAAGTCTGACTGCTCAGCCACAGCTACGAGGTAAATCTGGGTGGTGCAGACTGCTACCAAGTGGGTTTAATGCCAACACCTGTAGTCTTAAATCTTTTGCAGTGTTTCCTAAGGGAACTGCACAGGTTTCTGCCTAACAGCCTTTTCCGCTTCTTTCGACCACTGGAAGCGCTTAGACTTTTGTAATAAGGATGTGATGGGATGCACCAATAGCGAAAAGCCTGGAATGAATCGGCGATAGAAGTTTGCAAATCCAAACATGCTCTGGACTCCCTTGATTGAAGTTGGAGAAGGCCACTTGAGGATAGCGTCTACTTTCCACGAGTCCATACGAACACGACGAGGGGTTAGAACAAACCCGAGAAACTCGACTTAATAAACATGGAAGAAGCATTTTTCTAACTTGGCATATAGCTTATGTTGCCGGAGTTTTTCAAGGACAGCACGGACGTGTCTCACATGGTCCTGCTCGGAAGAGGAGTACACCAGAATGTCGTCAATGTATACTACGACGCAGACGTCAATTAGCTCTCGAAGGACGTCGTTCATAAAATATTGAAACGCCACCGTGGCGTTACAGAGCCCAAAGGGCATCACCTGTTATTCAAATAGCCCATACTTGGTGCGGAAGGCGGTCTCCCATTCGTCCCCCCTTTTTGACTCGTCCGAGATGGTACGCCTCTCTGAGATTCAACTTAGTGTAAATTCGAGCGTCCTTCACTTGGTCCAGCAGTTCTGGGATTAGAGGCAACGGGTACCGGTTTTTTACTGTCACTTGGTTTAATGTGCGGTAGTCGATACAAGTCCTTAGATCTCCTTCCTTTTTAGGGACGAAGAATACGGGTGAGGCCGCCGAGGACTTGGACGGACGAATGAAGCCGTTTGCCAGGTTTTGGTCTAAATATTTTTTTAGATGAAGATTCTCGGGCTCAGTGAGCACGTAGATTCGACTGCATAGAATCGGAGCACCAGGTATAAACCGATCTGGCAGTCGTATGGTCTATGAGGCGGCAATTTATTGCTTGGTCCTTCTGGAAAACTTCCTGAAAATCCTGGTATTCCTGGGGTAGCAGATTTGTCAGACTCATGACTGTTGCAATTTCTTTGGTCAGGTGTTCATCTACTTGATAACATGTATGAGCACATTCTGAGAAGGCTAGCCTCTTAGCACGCCAGTCTATGCAAGGATTGTGTGTTTCTAACCACGGCATTCCCAGAATTATTTGGAATTGTGGAGCCTTGATTAAGTCGAACACAATGGTTTCCCGATGCCCATCTTGGCACAACAGTGTCATCTCTGTCGTCGAGTGTGTTACAGGACCAGAAGAGTTCTCCGTTCCATCGACAGTGGTGACCAGATCAGTTGTTGCCTTTTCGCAAAGAGGAAGACTCATCCTTGAAGCCAATTCTCGATCCATGTAGTTACCAATGGCTCCGCTGTCGAAGTAAGCTATGACTGCATGCATACGAGACGGTTGCTGGTGACTGATGAGGATCATTGGTAAGGCTAGGTGCGAGGTCTGAGAGTCCTTCTTCTCGCTCGACAAACGGACCTCTATGCTTGTCGGGCGGGGTAGTTTTCAGGCTCTGGCTCTGTGCTGACCTTGTCAGCGGCCCGACTGCCTTCTTGGGTGGTTTCACTGGACAGTCTCGAAGGAAATGACCGGCTGTCCCGCAATATAAGCACAACTGTTCTTGCCTTCTTTTGTGTCTTTCAGCCTTGGATAGCGGTCCCCGTACTCCTCCAATTTGCATGGGTTCGGACATGTCGGTGGTTTTGGAAGGGTTGTCTCTTGGACGCACAAACACCCGATTCTCCAATCTAGCTCGGTCAGCTCTCCGGTTCTGTAGTCTGTGGTCCAGCTGCACCACCAAGTCAATGTATTCCACACAGTCTCTGGGTGGAGTAACCACTTGAGCCAAAACGTCTTTTAACTCGCCCTCTCAACCCACGATGAAACAGCGTAGTTCTTGGTCTTCGGGCCAACTGGTTTCCACCACCAGTCTGTTGAAGGTTGTGATATATGTTAACAGATCCTGGTTTTCTTGACGTAGAGACAGTTTGCTATCTAATGCTTGGCTTTGGGAATGTCGGGCTAACAACTTCTCCATATTCTGCTGAAACCCCTGGAAATCTCGTAGAAGGGAATAGTCTTGATTAACTAGTGGTACCGACTAGTCCGCGGCACTGCCACTGAGGTATGAAAGTACAAAGGCCACTTTTGATTGATCGTCCGGAAAGGCTCCAGGCCTACATAGGAAATTAAGGCAGCACTGGTTCATAAAAAAACCGCAAACCGTTTTGGGTCTCCCGCAAAGCGTTCCGGTGGAGCCAAAGGTATAGCTCCCAGAAGGCCCACCTGAACTGGATTGCTTGACTGAGTTGGGAGTGTTGCCCCCATTCCAGGTAATGGTTTGTGACCAGCCTGAGATTGGAGTAGTTGTATGGCTAGGTCATCAGTACGCTACTTGGCCACAATCAGTTCTCTCCTTAGAGTGTTGGTTTCTTGCCGAACTGAATGCACCTCTGCTCTGAGTTCCCCCAAAAGCTGGGCTAATTGGTCTGTCTGTGAGGTTTCCATGGCGCCCAGGTAGAGATTTGTATGAATGGCTTCGCGTTCTTTTACGCTCACCTGGTCTCCACAGGGGTGCAGAACGAAGATGAGAGGTGACTGTCTCCATCAGCGTCACACGAAGCGGAGCAGTGAATGGCTGCACGTGTCCTCTCTGTTTTTACCCCTTCGGTCACAAGTGCAGGTTTGCCTGGAATGTTGAAATGAAATATTAACTAGCCATAAGGGGGAGGACCGGCTCCCACCTCCTGTGACCTCCTTGTGCGCCCCCCTACTATGTCTCACCTTCGATTTATTAATGGCAGACTCTCCATCCTGCGACTGTATGCACGGGCGCGTTGTTGTTCATAGGATCTAGTTGCCTCACTGATCCTACGGGCTGCTGTAGAGTTTTGAACAACTGTGACTCTGTAGGTAAGTCTCTATGCCAATAGATTGTTGGTATAGTTTTGCTTAGAGTTCTTGTTGCCAAAGTCCTTACTACTGTGCTTGTTTCTTTGTAGATGGGGTTTCGATGTGCCAGGTGAAGAGTGCCTCCTCTCCACAATGTTGAGCAGGATTCCAAAAGGTGAGTTTAGCGCTAATGCGAAGTGAACATGTCTTAATATATGGTTCTTGTTCCCCTGCGCGACTAACCTGCTGTTCCTTTTCTGTTCTGCAGGTGCGGTGACTTCGAAGCGGCGATCGCGTGAAGACACCTAGATGGATCGCAGGAGAGTGCAGCCTCCGGATGAGTATTAGTGCTTGCGCAATGTTGAAATGTCTTTAATATGGCTCTTTTTCCCTGCACGGCTAACCTGATGTTTCTTTACTGTTCGGCAGGTGCAGTGACGCTGGAGTGAAGAGGAAGCCTTTCAGATGGAGCTTCTGGTAAAAACTTAACTGTTGTCCTTGATCTTATTCTCTCGCTCTCCTTCCTTTCTTTCTCCACAGGTGATGGTTCGTGATTCCCAAGACGGCCGTGGCTGAAGACCGGGTTGACTGGAGCTAGCAGACACGGTGAGCATTACGCTGCAGGAGTGCAGAATAATGCGAAGCGTGTTCTGTCCTTAGGGTGTGGTTTATATAGCCTCACGCAAGTAGTCCCAAGTGAAGTAGTCCCTCCAGCCACACACTGCACAAGTAGTCCCAGGTAAAGTAGTCCCTCCAGCCAAGCCTCAGGCTGGACTGAATGGGATTCCTCTTCCCCTGCAACCTGACTTACTTGAAAGAATATTATGAGCCTGGTGCTAGGACAGAGTCCAGGAAGTCTTGAGGCAACCTTTTGGGGCCTTAAAGGTCCCCATAGGTGCTAGTAACTGGGGTAGGCTGGTCTGCTCCTGATGTCCGAGGGCATGCACCGCGACATAGACAAAGGGTCATGGCTATTGCCGTAAATGTACTTACCTGTAATCTCAGGGGCTTAAACAATTATTTAAAGAGAAACAGAGTTTACTCATATCTGAGAAGATGTAAAATAGATATTGCTTTGCTGCAAGAGACACACTTAACGGCCGAACAAGCAAACACTGTTGGCGAGTAAATGGAGGGGGCGGGTGGTCGGCTCACTGTACTCTGCCTATGCCCGAGGGGTCCTGATTTGGGTAGCGGCCACTGTACCGTTTAATGTCACCAATATTAAAACTGACAATGAGGGCAGGATGGTGTTGGTACAGGGTCTTCTAGAACAAGTGGCCACATGCTTTGTCAACAAGTATGCTCCCAATCATAATACTGCTACGTTCTTCCAGACACTTTACCCAAGGCTTAGCCCCTATAGAAACAGCAACATCTTATGGGGGATCCGGGGGGCTGACTTTAATTGCACACTCAATCCAATATTGGACAGATCAGACACCAAATTCCATAAACCAGCCCCACTCCATCCAGACTCAGACATTTCTCGCACTTCTCAGCACCACATGCAATACACACACTAGGATAGATTACTTTTTTGTAGGCCACGGATTGGCTCATCACATCACACTTGCAGAGTAAAAAGGAAGGGTCCTATCAGATCACGCCCGCTCTGTCTGCAATGGTAGTAGAGCTCCAATACCTATGTGGAGGCTTAAGAGTGAATCCTTGCCCGATATCCTCTTCCGAAAACACATCAAAGATAGCATCAAAGATAGCATCACTATCATTTTCTTACACAGGCAGTGAATCCAGTGCAGGAACTTTCAGGGAGGCTCTCAAAGTGGCAGTGTTCCGGCAACAATTAGTAGAGAATTATCCTCAGCGGAGGAACAATTACGGAAATTGGAGCAGACCCAATCAAAGCGGTTCAAACTGGCAGTGATGCAAAGGTAGAGGTGCTGCGAAAGAAATGAGTGGAATGTTGGGAGCGGTTTGGCAAACAATTATTCCAAGTATATTGAGAGGCAGCATAAAGAGGGGGATAAGACAGGCAGGTTGCTGGCATGGCAATATAATAAAGAAGAAAGGTGTGGCCCTATTTACTTGATACATAAGCAGCAGGGGGACCTGTGCCATACCCTAGTGGGAATCAACGAGGCCTTCCAGGAATGTTATCAGTCCCACTATCAGGAGGGGCCCCAAACATCGCAGGCTCATATAGAGGAAGTGCTAGAAGAGATGCACCTCCCTAGCGTAAGCCAAGGGGCATTTGATAGCTTGGAAGCACCCATTACGCTAGAAGAAATACAATGTGCCGACAGGCAAGACTCCAGGTTCGGATGGCCTGCCTGGAGAGCTTTATAAAGACTACACAACGGAGCTGGCCCCGCATTTACTTAACGCCTTCACTGACTCTTAGGATGCAGGTGCCCTCCCTTAAGGCTTTAGGGAATCTATTATTATAACCCTCCTCAAAACCCACAAATCACCAACTTGAGTGTAGCTCATATAGGCCCCTGTCAATGCTTAACCAGGACAATAAGATATTGACTGCTACGTTAGCAAAATGTTTGCAGAGGGTGATCCACACTCTGGTAGATTCCGATCAAATGGGATATGTACCAGGTAGAAGCATGGCTTAGAATATGCAGCGGCTGCACCATGTGATGGATAGCACCGCGTTCCGGGAGACCCCTTGTGCCATAGCCACTCTTAATGCTGTAAAGGCGTTCGATTCAGTGCGATAGGACTGGCTTTATGCAACACTGCACAGGTTCGGCTGAGGACAGGCATACAAAAAATGGATAGGACTGGTTTATACTCGACCAGTCGCAAGAGTTAAGACAGGTGGACAAATCTCGGAAGAATGGGAGCTAGAGAAAGGCCTCAGACAGGTTAGCCCGCTGTCCCCATTGCTTCACATCTTAGCCATGGAACCAAACGCGCAGTACTTAAGGACAGAATACATTGCGGCCGGCATAGTTATTGATGGTGTAAGTCATCTGATATTGATGTACGCCAACCATACATTGCTATATATTCAGAACCCAGAAGACAACTTAGAGCTGTTGATGGAAGACCTGGCACTATTTGCAAAGTTATCTGGAATTACAATCAGTACAGATAAATCAGCCTTTTTTTCCGATAGCGGGACTAGCAAGAAAAGGCTAAAATAGGCTGCCAGTCCTTGCATTACAGTGGAGGGTGT
The DNA here is from genome assembly GCF_040938575.1 of Ambystoma mexicanum. Classification (NCBI taxonomy): domain Eukaryota; kingdom Metazoa; phylum Chordata; class Amphibia; order Caudata; family Ambystomatidae; genus Ambystoma; species Ambystoma mexicanum. The sequence continues at coordinate 837,554,104 of NC_090934.1, read as the reverse complement.
CCACATTTAGATACTTAGGGGTCAACATATACCATGACCCGCGGTCAGAACACATTAATAACACGCTGAAAACTCTGGAAGGCATCAGGAACTCCATGAGGTTCTGTGCTAAATTACCCCTCTCGCTAATGGGGAGAGCAGCTCTGTTGAAAATGGTGGTCCAGCCTAGGTTACTGCATTACTCTATAAATGTCCATTCTACATACCCAAACCCTTCTTTAAATCACTAGAAAGCATCTGTAGGGGATTTTTGTGGCAAAACGGCAGGATAGCATTGTCTTCTCTATATAGACCTTATGCGGAAAGAGGAACAGTGTCCCACACTTAACGTTATATTACATTGCTGGGCAATGAACAAGTTACTTACCTGTAACTGTTGTTCTCCAGCATGGGTCTGGCATGGATTCACATGCTCCTGAATAATCCCCGTCGTCAGGCTGGGAATCCTCGGTAAAGAAAAAATCAGTATCAGTTTCGTTTCTGATCTGTCTTTCTTAGTAGTAACCAATCACTGATCTCTGGGTCATACTGCCCCCAGCCAATGACTGCCCTCTCCCTAAGCCCCGCCTCTGGCACCCATCCTCAGATTTGGTAGCACGCCAAGTGGCAGTATGACCAAGCGAAGAGCCGCAGAGGGGTAGGTGGGAGGGTTCACATGTGAATCCATGCCAGACCCATGCTGGAGAACAACAGTTACAGGTAAGTAACTTGTTCCTTCTCCAGCATGGGGTCTGGCATGGATTCCCATGCTCATGAATAAAAGAATACATAGCAGTATACACATGCACAACCACGGGAGGTGGCAACAGGCTCAAAATTAAGCAATACAACAACTCAACATTAAGCATCTCTTACCTCCTCACCAGGCTCACCTTAAGCGAACAGGTTGCGCAGCACTGCTTGGCCGACCCTGGACTCCTCCCTGGAGTCCCGATCGACGCAGTAGAATCTTGTGAAGGTGTGCGTCGACCTCCACATAGCAGCCCTGCAGATGTCCAGCAGGGGCACACCAAACAGGAATGCCGTGGTAGCAGCGATTGCTCTGGTCGAATGGGCTCTCGGACGGCCGGGCAGCGGTCGGTTTGCAAACCGGTGACTATGCATGATGCAGCCGGAGAGCCATCTGGAAATGGTAGTCTTCGAGAGAGCCTTCCCTTGATTCACAGACCCAAAGTTCACAAACAGTTGTGACGTCTTCCGAAAACTCTTCGTGCGGTCCACGTAGAACTTCAGCGCTCTAGCTACATGCAGCGAGTGCAAAGTCTTCTCGGCTAGCGTCGAAGGCGACGGGAATAAAACTGGTAACACCAAGGGCTCGTTGAGGTGGAAGTCCGACGGCACCTTGGGCATTGAGGGGTGCGTCCTCAGCACCACCCTCGTGTCATGAAAAGTCAAGTATGTAGGCTTGCAAGATAGGGCCTGAATCTCTCCCACTCGTCGTGCAGAGGTGATGGCCACGAGGAACACTGTCTTCCATGACAGGAACTTCAAAGGCGCCGAATGAATAGGCTTAAATGGGGCTCCCATGAGCCTGGTCAGCACCTCATTAAGCTCCCACGCCGGGGCAGGTGCCTTCACAGGCGGGAATGATCGGAATAGTCCCTTCATAAATTCCTTCACCAGGTGATGAGACCACAAGGACGCCCGTCCCGTAGTCCGTGGTATATCGGGAGATGGCAGCCAAATGTATTTTTATGGAGGCGTGAGACAGTCCAGCTTTGGCCAGCGACAGTAGGTACGGCAGCACTTGAGGGGCCGTAATCCGCAGAGGGTTAATCTCAGGTGCACAGCACCAGACAGAGAACCTCTTCCATTTATGACCGTAACACTTGAGGACGCCCTGGACTTTGCAAGAACCTCTCTGCAATCACCCGGGATATCGTACCCTCCGAACTCTAGTGCTGCAGGAGCCATCCATGCAAGTTCAGCGACTGTGGGTCGTGATGGAGAATGGCGCCTCCTTCTCTGGAGAGAAGATCCGTGTCCACCGGCAGCTTGACTGGTGGGGACGTTGACAAGTCCAGAAGGTCCAGGAACCAGATCTGCCTCGGCCACGCTGGTGCGACGAGGATCATCCTGCACCTGGACTTCTTGAGCTGGTTGATGAGGCGGAGCAGCAACGGCAACGGAGAGAACGTGTACAGAAACAGGCCGTCCCAAGGGAACGAGAAAGCATCGCCCATGCTCCTCGGCTTTGGGAACCTGCTGGCGAACCTCTGGCACTTGGAGTTTGTCACCGTCGCGAACAGGTCGATCTGGGGTTTGCCCCATCGTTGGAAGAGTCGATTCACTTGATCCTGGCGCAGATCCCAGTCGTGGCACGAGCGCAGCTTCCTGCTGAGTGAGTCGGCGATGGTGTTTTTTTATTCCTGCCAGGTGGAAGGGAACCAGAAACATTCCCTGGGCGATGGCCCAGTGCCACAGATCCTGGGCCTCCTTGGATAGGGCTGGGGATCTGGTGCCTCCTTGCTTCCGTATATAGAACATCGCGGTGGTGTTGTCGGTGAAGATCCTCACCACTTTGCCCTTGAGGGACGGAAGGAACGACTTGAGGGCCCAGAACACTGCTCGGAGCTCCAGAATGTTGATGTGGAGAGACTTCTCCTCCAGGAGCCAAAGGCCTCTTGCTTGGAGGCTTCCGGTGTGGGCCCCCCAACCCTCCAGAGAGACGTCCGTCGTCACCGTCTCCTGAAACGCCGGGATTTGAAATTCCGTGCCTGTCGTGAGGTGAGCACGGATGCCCCACCATAAGATCGCCCGAAGGAGCTCCTCGTCGAGAGGGATCCTGTCCTCGAAACAGCCCCTCGCCTGAAGCCAGGGGGCGTCGAGGAACTCCTGTAGCGGATGCATCCGAAGTCTGCAAAGGGGTACAAGATAGATGCAGGAGGACATCATCCCGACGAGGGACTTGATGGACCTCACCCTGGCCACGTCCGTGGCTATCAGGTGCCGCACCTTGCCCAGGATGGTCTCGGTCCTCTCCTCTGAAGGGGAGGCCAATTGCCCCACTGTATCGAGCTTCGCTCCCAGAAACAGTGCTATCTGCGATGGAACCAGGTGGGATTTGGGGTAGTTGATGGCGAACCCCAGCTCCGTGAGCAACCGGACGGTCCTCGCCGTGTGTTCGACGGCGAGTTCCCTTGTCCTTGCCCGGATTAGCCAGTCGTCCAGGTAGGGGTAAACGTGGATCCCCTGCAGGCACAGCCGCGCCGCCACTGGTGCCAGGCACTTGGTGAAAACCCTGGGTGCCGACTTTAATCCGAACGGTAGGGCTCTGAATTGGTAGTGGCGTCCCTGAAACACGAACCTGAGGAACTTCCTGTGCCTTTTTAGAATAGGGATGTGGAAGGAAGCATCCTCCAGGTCCAAAGACGATAGGAAGTCGCCTTCCTCCAGCTGTCCCAGCACCTGCTGGAGGGTGACCATCCTGAATTTCTGCGCCTTGATGTACTTGTTTAAGCAACGCAGGTCCAGGATGGGGCGCCAACCGCCTGTCTTCTTCCCGACGAGGAAGTACCTTGAGTACACTCCGAATCCCCGGAGCCTTCTGGGGACGAGCTCGATGGCACCTTTCTTGAGCATCGCCCTTACCTCCAACAGCAGTTGAGGGACGTGATTTTCCTTCCTGGCCACGGGAGGAATGCGAGGGCACTTCTTTTGGAATTCCAGCGAGTGCCCGTTGGCCAGGGTGTCCAACACCCAACGGTCGGTGGAGATGGACTCCCACACACTGACGAACTTCGGCAGCCGGCCTCCGACCGGGGTGCTTCGGTGGGGGCCCGACAACACGGCGGGGTCAGTCTTGTTTGGAGGCGGCCTTGCCGCCTTGGCGACGACGGCGGGATTCCCCCTTGCTTGCCGCGACCTCTGTAGGCCTCCTGGGAAGAGGAGCGGGCCGCCTGGCGGTAAGTGGAGGAGCCACCGCTGGAACCTTTGGAGGCACACTGTCTGCCTCCGGAGCTCCGAAAGGGCCGTCGCTGTTGAAGCACCCCTAGGGCCCGGGCCGTCTCCGAGTCGGTCTTGATGGCCTGTAGAGACTCGTCCACCGCCTTACCAAAGAGGTTGTTGCCGTCGAACCGCATGTCCAACACTCTGGTCTGGACATCCTGGCGAAAGCCTGTCGCCTTGAGCCATCCTCGCTGTCGGAGGCAAACTGTTGCCCAGTTGGCGAAATCTGGTATCGGCAATGTCCGTTGCCACCGTTATGGCGTGATTCGACGCCACCTCGCCTCCCTGCAGAATTTCTAGGGCCTCCGCCCTCTTGTCGTCAGGTAGGAAGTCTAGCAGGGGAGCTATCTTGAACCAGAGCTCCCTGTTGTAGCGGGCCACAATCGCTAATGCATTGGCCGCCTTAATCGTCGTCGCCGACGACGAGATGACTCGTCATCCCATGCAGTCCAACTTCTTGCCCTCACTGTCCGGCGGGGAAGTGGAAGTTGAAGCCGCCGCACCCACTGCCTTCTTCTTAGCCGCTGCCGAGACGACCGAGTCCGGCGCTGGCTGGGCCCTGAGGCACAAGGGGGCAGCATCGGGGGCTCGGTACTTCTTCTCATACCTGTCCCTCTTGGCGGGTGCCGTGGAAGGGTTCTTGAGGACAGCAAGCCCCTCAATCCAGATGTCGTCGAGCAAAGGCACCGCACCGTCTTCCTCTTGGCCTCTCGTCGCTGGTACTAAACCCTTCCCTTTATTGTTCTTCAGGGCAGAGCTGGAAGAGCTCGGATGCCCTGGTTATCATGGCGTGGAAAGAGCCAATTTCGTCGGCTGGGGAAGTCCACGGGGGGTGTGTGGGGGGTGATGACGGGATGCCCGCTGTGTGATCGCCGCCATCATCGTCCGTCCCTGTGTCGGTCGCCGTATCATCGTCCGTCCCCGTCGCTGTGTCCGTCGCCATATCCTCTCTAGGGTCCGGCGAGGACGAGGGGTCCACAGGTCTCACAGGCACGAAGGGCGGAGCGGGGGGTGGAGTCTCCTCCGCTTGTTTGGAGGGCTTCCCGACAGGCCCAGTTCTGGATCCTCCGTCGGGGTCCGTGGTAATCTCGTCCTTATCTCGGTACATATGGATTGGATTGCCAACAAAATGGCCGCCGACCTATCCTGGGGCTCGGGTAATGGCTGCGACGGACGGGATGGCCGTTCCACTGGGCCCCCTACGTCGCCATCGTCGCTATCTTCGATCACGTCAGCAGGGGCCGCCCCCTGGGATCGAACCCTCTCGAACCTCTCGTTGAGGCCTATGAACCTCTCGTTGAGGCCTATGGACCTCGCGTTGAAGCCCTTTCTCGGTTTCCACCAGCTCCTCCTCAGAGGCTGATTCTGAGTCTGTAATGGCCACTGCCCCCCCCTCTTTTTCCGCCGGGGGCTTCACGGGGGTCTTAACGATGGGCTGGAAAGAGGATTCCCTCCGCGGTGGCAGGGATACTCTGGGCCCAGAGGCCGTTTCCACTGGCGTAGTCTCAGCCGGCTTCGCCAGGGTTGCAGCGACCACTTCGACAGAGGCCTTTGCCGGATGGATCAAAGCCCTCCCCACCTTAGGTGCGTCCTGGGCCTTCGCCTTGGGGGGAGGGTCAGCGCCTCCCTCCCCCTTCGAGATCGACCGGGTCCGCTCCAGCGGCTTACCCGGGTTCTCGGACTTCCTTTTCCCCGAACCAGAGCGCTGGCTCGTGGTCGAACGTGCCGGGGAAGTAGCGCCCTGCCTGGCAGCCGAAGAGCCCGACCTTTCGGCGCTCCCGGTGCCCGCGGACTCGCGGTGCTTGACCTTCTGTTGGGCCCCCGTCGCCGGGGCGTCCTCACAGGACTTAGAAGCCCGCTCAGACTTTTTCTTCGCCTTCTCACCTGCTGTGCCCTTCTCCAGCCAGGCGGCGAGGCAGGAACGACGATCTTGTTTGGTCCGTTCCGAAAGGTTCTTGCAGAACGCACAGTCCTTCTCCACGTGCGTCTTGTCCTCATGTAGACAGTAGAGACAACGCGAGTGCTCATCCTCCTTGAAAACGTTATGCAATCCACATCCAGGGCAGCACCTGATCAGCTTGGATCCGGGCATCGAGCTTCCCTTGTCCTGGGCCATGTCCGTTGAGGTAGGCCGCAGATCTTCAGGAATCCTCCAAGAAGTGTAAGCTCGACGAAAACTTCACCCTTGAGGGGCGTAGAAGAATTCCGAAACGGATACCCGTTGTCGGAAGTAGAAACGGTGGAACTTGAGGCTCGAATAAACCGAAAAAATCTCCTGAAAAAGCGTGAAAACGCAGCACAAAAACTCAAGAGCTAAACACGAGGACTCCCAACACTTGAGCGTGCGGTAAAAATCTGAGGATGGCTGCCAGAGGTGGGGTATAGGGAGAGGGCAGTCATTGGCTGGGGGCAGTATGACCCAGAGATCAGTGATTGGTTACTACTAAGAAGACAGATCAGAAACGAAACTGATACTGATTTTTTCTTTACCGAGGATTCCCAGCCTGACGACGGGGAATATTCATGAGCATGTGAATCCATGCCAGACCCCATGCTGGAGAACTACAATTTGTGGTGGGCTGGTAAGCTGACGACCCTACTGCGGACACGCAAATGCTTCAACCCAATGAGTCACGCTTTTATCTGAAGGAATTATTATGGCATAAGAGACCCAGAGATAGCTTAAGCTTGCACCTGCTGTCTTTGGGGGTGAGACTATGGGACAGGGCACTCACAGTGATGGAGCTCTCTGATCCGTTCTATGTACAGACCACCCTGATCTCGGTAGTATCTTCCGCCACTCAGGCGTACTGTGAAATAATGGAAAGGCACTCAATTGTAGACACCCTGTATGACATCTCGGAGCGGGGACACATCATATCTAGGATATACGACTTCCTGCTGACCAGTGGCCCCCCCCCTGCGGTAATATTCAAGTGGGAGGAAGATCTTGGTGCCCCTTTTATAGATACCATAAGAGTGTCACGGAATGCTAGAAAACAACTGATATAGCTGTTAGTAACACATAGGGCATACACAACACCTTTGAGAATCTCATGGTTCCCAAGCGCTACAACGCAAGGTTGACCAGGTGCAAAGCCGCAGATGCTGGGATGTTACATATGTTTTGGGCATGCCCCGTGGTTGGAAAATACTGTAAAGAGGTGGCGGTTATAATGAACAGGGGAGAACTGGAGTTGGACATACTCTCACCTGGGGGATGCTTGCTAGGCCGTTTTTCAAACCACAAACGCACAAGATACATGCATAAGAAGATTTGGCATTTATACTGGCCAAACGCAGAATTGCTATGGCATGGAAATCCTCCCAATGTTCTTGATGTTGAAGACTGTTGGTGGGATCTGAAAAAGTGGGCGCTGGCCGAAACAGCGGCTTGGAGAGGGGCAGTGCGTTTGAGTCTATTAGACGCCAGTGAAGATATCATGGGATGGGATGCCCTGATACAGACTGTTTGCACCGGTAGCCATTGAAACTGGTGAGGCAGATCCACCCTTACAGCTGTCAGAGGCAATCCAAGCCAAGAAAGATGATGAACATCGGCAGTGCACTGATGCTTTAGGCAACACAGGGTGGTGGAACTTTGGAGGGGGCGGGAGGGACAGTTGCGGGAAGAGTTCACGTTGAGTTATAACAGGACAATTGTTGAAATTGTGTATGGCTGTAAATGTGGAACGTTTATCTCATGTATAAGTGAAAACCAATAAAACCTGAATTAACAAAAAAGAAAAAAAAATATTAAAAGAAAATGGCCAGCACATGTTATAACATGAGCAATTGGATGAGTGCGAAGGGGCAAGAAGAATGGCAAAGCAAAGACGCAGATGAGCAGTGATCCGAAATGACATCTTTCCCTCTCCATACTCGGGTAGGGGAAAATAGTTTCACAGACAAAAAAGCAATGTATGGTTGTTTTCTAAGTTTCAAAGGACTGTGAACCTGGACCCTAAAATGCTTCACCACGGACTGGTGTATTTTGTCCATACAGTAGGCCACGTCATAACGTGGCAAGTTAATGTCCATCTTTGAATAGGAGTATGTGCATATGAAACAGGTGGTGAAAGACGGACACTGAAAACATGATTTCACCAGTTCATCATATATTTAAAGAGCCTACCACTGACGGGATATCATTTTGCAAACGCATTTTCCTTACTCACTCAGGGCCTGATTTACAAAGCGATTTTCAATGAGATTTTGTAATCGAAAATGTCTTTTGTAGATCCGCCCCTCAGTCACTTGCAGCAGACCAAAAGGCATGGCTAAGTAAATGCACTGTGTTTGCAGGAGGACATCCGTGAATGCCCTGGGTTTTCCTTCCATATACAAATGGCACAGTAATACATTAAACCTGGACTGAATTAATATGCCTTTCTACATTTGTTATCGTTTTTACTAAAGCGTTCTTGAAACACTGCTAGAGCAAATTATATGTAATAATACATCTCTTAAACCTACATTGGAAAGGCAATTATCATGCTTTATGATTGATGCAATCAATAGCCCTTACTTGTCTCAATCTTCATGTACTCCTGGTCAATCTGTGAAGAAAACATGACGGACATCACAGCCAAAACAGAGGACAGGACGGTCTTCTGTTCTTGAAGGATAAGTGGTGGGTCATCAGCCTGGCACAGATCATTGCAAGTTAGGTCAGACAGCAAACTCCAGGTTTCCCTTCCAACCTCTGAAGATTGTACTGGAAAAGGAAATAAGATAAATAGAAGTAAATCGCGACATGATGAAACAACAAATGGCAGGATTGATCCTCAACTTGTAATTCTCATTGGGATAGTGCAATAATGCATAGTGTTGAAGAGGGACTTATTAACATCCAAGGAATGCAGCATGGAGTCACACATGTTAATCTGGTAAATATGACAAGACATAAGAAAGAGCAGTTTGCTATGCAGATTTCTATGCTTTTTTTACATTAAAAAATGGCAACTGCTGATAGCTAAAAATTAGAAACAGAAACACAACCACTAAGACCAAGAACAAAATAGACATACTTAAGAGCACTGCTCTCAAGTAAGTACAACCCCCATAAAATGCTGCTATTTAGCATCAAGCCATCATTTGTTCATGCTTGTAAAAGACTTACCCTACCAAAATATGTGCAGGCTATAAGGGTCACCTCACACCAAGTATGTACGCAAAAGAGATTTCTCAACAAGAGCAAAGGTAGAAGTAAATGTAGTGAGTACTTCCTACAGGCGAGTGCCCAAGCAACAAAAAGCAAAAGCAAATTATTTATAAGGTCCTTTGAGTAGCTTCTAGGCACAAGCTTACAATAATAAAATATTGACATTGGCACAACTTAGGCTCAAATACCATTCTGGGATAATCATGTAAAAACCCTACAACCTTAGCCTGTAAGAGGTAGTAATGAAGATTAATAATCAGCATTACCATTTCGTCCCTCTTCCTCGTCGCATTCCTTTTGTGAGATTATAGCAAACAGAATGAATCTTTCATTGACACCTTTCGGCATCCAAAAATAAGTCATATAACAACCCCGACACATTAGGGTATGCAGGTTTCAACACCAAACACAGACAGGGCACGAGCTGAAGCGTGATCCCTCAATCAACGGCCACAGAAAAAATATGAATGTAATAAAATAGTAGACCCACAACGCTGCATCCCTCAAAGAATCACAGTTTCCAGCAGTTTGAAATAAATTCAGGTGCTTAAATAAAAATTGAAGGAAGAGGAGGAACAAAGTCAGATCCAGAATCACATCAAACCACCAAGAGCCAGCTCTCCCAACCAGTGCCGTACCACAGGAACTCTGAGAAGGGGCAAATTCACATGCATCTTGAATATAAAAAAGCAGAGAATCTTCGGAACACCAACTTGGTGAAAAATCTGCAAACACTAAAGAAGGCAGCTTATCAATACAACAAACATAGCAAGGGGATGCAACAGGCTAACCTCCGAGAAATGTATCTGTAAACTCACAATCAAACCTAAAATAGATGACGATACACTGACCAACTGCAAAAAGCATTTTGCACCAATCCAGAGTGGCAGGTGGACTACTTGAGATCACAGAGTGCAGAAGGTGTGAGCTTCATGCAAAAGAGGTTTTAAGGAGAGACCTTGAAGCTTGGCTAGGGAATGATTGAGCAATCCTATTCCAAGAAACGCAAAACCATGACACCTGAAACCTTCAACCTCCGGATACGCTAACAGATGCAGGAACTTGTGCTTCCCACAGAAGGAAAACGGAAATTTCATCAAACACAAAAGCGGAGTAATGTAGGTATCATGTAAAGTATGGTCTCTCAGTTTGCATGCCTCACAGCCTGGTTCAAAACCCTGGGAACAAGACATGAACAATTAAGCACAAGGATTGAGTCCTGGAATAGAAAACCACTGAGTACGACATAAAATGACAGGCTGTCTGATATACAGCATATGAAAATGAATGACTGGTCGAAGGGATCAATAAGCATATGGATGCATTAAGAAAAAAGTGACATCAAAATGAAACTGGGTTGCAACACAAGGAATTACATTTGCTGTTAAAGTTCTATGTTTTCCCCATTGATTGGCGGTATGAAAACACTAGATTTCTATCTAACTTGGGCCTCCAGCAGAGAGTGACTGTGTATATAAACAGCCCACTGGACAGGGTCAAAGAAAGCAGCACCCTTTTAGTAGGTAATGGAAGAAAGAAGAAGCACTTGATTTAGGAAAGTAACCTGCATGTTCTATGGATATTCTGGACAAGCATTTTGAAACGACTATTTAGTATTGTGCAGAAGGTTATGTCCTACATATCCTGAAAAGGAATCAGACTCTTAACACATAGGATAGACCACTAACAGTTTACTTATAAAAATAAATAAGTAAAAGAATGAATTTGGGATATTCAGCCCGACACCTCATGTGACAGTGGGGCCTTTTCAAATCCATGCATGTGGAATCAGACTAACATGAAAACTGATGTGTCTTCCCTGGTATGGGCAGACCTAAAAACAGACTGTAGACATTGCTATTTGGGCAACAACCCATATAAGAACAAGTTACTTTCTTACCTGGTAACGTTCTTTCGATGGGATGGTCCGACGACGTATTCCATATCTATGACATGCAATCACCACAGCTGTGCTGCTTCGGAAACTTTTTTCGGCGTCTGCGTCGATGACGTCGATGCGCCGTCGTCGAGGACCTCCTCCGACGCCCGACGTCATCCGATGTGATAAGTAGGACGTACGACGCCCGTAGCCTCAGTTGTAGTTTTTTCCCCCAGAACGTGTGACATGAGTCAACTGCCAGTCAGACACAAAGCCTTGCGGAACGTAAGCTGCAATTGCAAAAAAAATTCTGCAGTGGGGAAGGCATGGCGGGAGTGATATGGAATACGTCGTCGGACCATCCCATCGAAAGAACGTTACCAGGTAAGAAAGTAACTTGTTCTTCGAGGGGATTGGGTCCTCCGACGTATTCCATATCTATGACAGACTCCCAAAGCAGTACCAGAGTAAGGAGGAGGGAAAGAATTTAGCGTCAAAATTTAGAATAGCCAATCAAATAGCAGAGCAAAGGACCGCCTTGCCAAAGGCCAGATCCTGCCCTCGGATGGAATCGAGTGAATAGTGACGTACAAATGTATGTACTGAAGCCCAGGTGGCTGCATCACAGATGTTGCGAATAGGAACACCCCTCTGCAGGGCAGTAGATGCAGCCACACCCCTGGTAGAATGGGCCCGCAAGCCAGCCGGTGGGTCCTTACCCGCCAAGCAGTAACACTCCGAGATGGCTAAAATAATCCAGCGAGAAAGTCTGTTTCGTCACAGCTTGCCCCAAACGCTTCCCAGCGTAACCAATAAAGAGTTGATCGTCCACTCTGACCCGGGACATGCGTGAAACATAAAAGCTTAAAGCTCTCCTAGGATCAAGCCTATGGAGCCTCTCCTCTTCCTTACCAGGATGCGGAGGAGGATAGAATGCCGGAAGAACAACCTTCTGGGCCAAATGAAATTCCGTCACTACCTTCGTAAGAAAAGGACGAACTCGAAGGACAACCCTGTCCTTGTGAAATACAGTGAAGGGTGGCTTAACTGAAAGTGCCTGTAACTCACTCACTCTGCGAGCGGAAGTAACCGCAACTAAAAACACAGTTTTCAGAGTTAACAGCCTCAAAGGGCAAGAATGTAAAGGCTCAAACGGAGCACCCATAAGAAACCTAAGAACAAGGTTTAAATCCCAACCGGGCACCAGGAAAGGTGACGGAGGGAACACATTAGTGAGCCCTTTCAGAAACTGTGAAATTAAAGGGATTTTAAAGTAAGAACACTCTTCAGACGAGCGCTTAAAGATGGACAGCGCCGCCAGGTAACCTTTAATGGTACCCACTTGCAAGCCCCTGTGGGCCAAAGAAAGTAAAAAGGACAGAACCATGGGGATGTCACATGCAAAAGTATCCACATTCTGAACTCTGCACCAGTCGCAGAACTTACGCCAATGGCAACGGTACAGAGACTTTGTTGCTGGCCTTCGGGCCGAAAGCAACACCTCCATCACATCTTCAGGGAGGTCCCAATCCTTATACCTCAACCTCTCAGAAGCCAAGCGTGAAGGTTGAGGGATCTGACCTCTGGATGGAGAACCTGACCCCCCTCCCGTGAGAGCAGTTCGTCTCGGTAGGGAAGACGACGTGGAGGGCAGATGGACAAGTCGAGAAGGTCCGGGTACCACGTCCTCCGAGCCCACACCGGAGCAATGAGGATCATCCGTAACCTCCGCAGCACTTGCGGGATGACAGGGACTGGAGGAAACCCGTACAGCAGCGGGAATGACCACTCCACCACGAACGCGTCTCCTAAGGCTCCTTTTGGAGGAAATTCCCGCGAGCAAAACCTTTCGCACTTCCGGTTGACACTGGAGGCGAAGAGATCCACTTGAGGGGTCCCCCAAAGGGCGAAGATCTCCAGGAGAATCTCCTGAGCCAACTCCCACTCGTGAGAGATCGCGCTCTGCCTGCTCAGAGCGTCCGCCGTCACGTTTCCGTCTCCGGCCAGATGAACTGCCGAGATCGAAACTTCCTGCTGGATGGCCCAGAACTCGAGCTGCATCGCCTCCCTGCACAGAGGAAGTGACCCTGCCCCCCCCCTTTTTGTTGAGGTAGTGCATGGCCACTGTGTTGTCCGTCAGGATCAGGACATTCTTCCCTCGCACAGTCGGCAGAAAAGCCTTCAGGGCTAGCCTGACGGCCCTCAGCTCCAGCAGATTGATATGGAGCCTGGACTCCGACGGAGACCAACGACCGCTGACTGTCAGCCCGTTGGCATGAGCTCCCCATCCCGTGAGGGATGCATCCGTCACGATCGTCGCCTCCGGCCAGGGAAGCCAAAATGGAGCCCCCTTCATCAAGTTGCCTTCGACGGCCCACCACAGAAGGTCCCGGGCGACCGAGGACGGCACCTGAATCGAGTCCGACATCCTGCCGGAGGACTGCGACCATTGCGTCTTGAGTGCCCACTGCAAAGATCTCATCCGCAGGCGAGCCTCTGGCACCAGAAGAATGCAGGATGCCATGAGGCCGAGCAACCTCAAGAACTCGAACGCTGGGAGCGTCTGGGCATGCTGAAACTTGTGCACCATCTGCTGAATGTGAAGAGCCCTCACCTGGGGAGGAAAACACTGCCCCAGGGAAGTGTCGAGCACTGCTCCGATGTACTGGAGCCGCTGTGTTGGCGTCAAATGGGACTTCTTTAAATTGAGGGAGAAGCCCAGCCTGTGAAGGGAGTGACAGGTGACGGATAGATGATCCAGGACTTGCTCGGGAGAGCACCCCCTGATCAACCAATCGTCCAGGTAGGGGTAGACGTGAATCCCCCCTTGCCTGAGATGCGCTGCCACCACCACCCTGAGCTTGGTGAAAACCCTCGGGGCAGAGGTCAATCCGAACGGCAGGACCCGAAACTGAAAGTGCGAGTCGCCAACCGCGAACCTCAGGTACTTCTTGTGCTTGGGATGGATCGGCACATGGAAGTAAGCATCCTTGAGGTCGAGTGACACCAACCAGTCCTGAAGCTGAAGGGCCTGGAGGACTTGAGAGAGAGTAACCATCTTGAACTTGTCCTTCCTGAGGAGTTTGTTCAAACCGCGCAAGTCCATGATGGGTCTCAAGCCCCAGTCTTTCTTGGAAATCAAAAAATAAGGGGAATACCATCCCTTGTTCCTCTCCGCTACAGGCACCAGTTCTATGGCGCCTTTCTCCAGCAGTGCTTGAATTTCCTGCGCAAGGAGTGGATCCGGACTCCGCAAAGAGAGGTTCCCCGGTGGATTGTCGCGAGGCCTGTGCCGAAAGGGAAGACAGTAGCCGTGGGTTATGATCTCCAGAACCCACACATCTGAAGTAATGGCTTGCCACTCTACAAGATGCTGCGCCAGCCTTCCCCCAACCGGCGAACCATGGGACATGGCCTCATGACTGAGCGGGAGCGGCTGCGGCGTTACCTGAGGGCAAAGAGGCAACTGCCCGAGCGGCCTTGGCACCACGGGTACCCTGTCGTCCACCTCTGGTACCCCTGCGTTGGCCTCTTTGACTGCCAGCTCCTCTCGCTTTACTGAAGGACGAGTAATAGCGAAAGGAACCACCCCTCCACTGCTGTCCCCTAGGACGAAAAGGCGGAGGTTGGCGAACTGCAGCGCCCAACGACTTCGCTGCAGCTTTTGAGGTCTGCAACCTCTCAAGGCTCTCGTCAGCCTTGCTGCCAAAAAGGTGTTCACCGTCAAAGGGCATGTTGAGGAGCCGGGACTGCACATCCGGAGCAAACCCCGACTTCTGCAACCACGCAAACCTGCGTATCACGGTGCTCGCCGCCATGGACCTACTGACGCATTCAGCTAAGTCCAAACCCGACTGAACGGACTCACATGGCATCCTTACCATCCTGGACCATAGCAAGGAAACCATCCCGTTCGTCCCCTTCGGGAATATGTTCAGCCGCTAACGCAACACAGTTCCACAGAGTGTGCGTGAAACGAGACAAGGCACAAATGGAGTTGGCCGCCTGAAGCGCCATACCACCAGAAGAAAACACTTTCTTCGCCCAGCCATCAAAACGTTTGTCGTCCCTATCAGGAGGGATGGTAGGGTACGACGCCTGCTTTGCCGGGGCCGTGGCCGCCTGCACCACCAAACTCTCCGGAGTGGGGTGCCTGGTCAAGTAGCAGGGGTTGCTACTGGCTGGACGGTATTTTCGCGACAAGGATCTGCCCACCGCCGGGAGACTCTCCGAAGCAGTCCAAGCCGCCGCCACCCTTCTCTGTAAAGTACCGGGTCTTTTGGGGGACCAACATCAAGGATGTCCGTCAGATCATCCTGCACAAACTCCCCTGGGGGAGCAGACCATCCCAAGTACTCAGAAACCCTAGCCATAAGGCGCCGGTACGAGGAATCGGCATGAGAGCCAGGCTCAGGCCTACAAAACTCCACCTCCGGAGAGGTGTCCAGTCCACTGACATCATGCAGTGACTGTCTCAAATCGTCAAACTGACTATGGCCCGAGAATTTCATCTGGAACCTGACTAGGAACCAGGCCATCAGAATCCTCATCCGCCTCTGAAATATAGTCCAGGTGGCGAAAAGAAGGCACCCGAGAGTGCTTGCTCTTAACCAGAGCCTTCCTAGGGGGTTCACCCGTGCCACGGGGTACCTCCGACACGAAAGGCGTCGAGCGAACCGGTGCCAGCGTCGAGAGAACCGGCATCGGCGCCGAGAGCATCGGCGTCGAGGAAATTGGCGTCGACGTCAGATGCAGCGCCTCCAGAATCGGCGGCGTCGACACAGCCCTCGAGGCCGGAGCCCCGAGCGTGTCCCTCGACGACCCGAGCGTCGACGGCTTCGACGACTTCCTCGGAGCCGGAGCCTCGATAAAGCCTGTCAACGCCCTCCACGGTGGTCAGTCAAAAAACCGAAAACAAAATCTCGAACTGCAAAAATATCGAATCCAAAATCTCAAAAAACAAAAATCTCGAATTATTTATTTATTTAGTTATATGTGTTTTTGGGGTCAGGTAAGTAAAAAAAAGGGTTAAAATAAAAAAAAAATAGAAAAAAGGGGGGTTGGGGGGGAACCCCCCCCATTTCGAGATAAAAACGTATTAAAAAAAAAATTCGAGATTTTTTTTTTTGAGATTTTGTATTTCGGTATTATCACTATAAACCGCCCTCCACGCCTCAGACGTCGATGACTTCTTCGAAGACCTCACAGGTGCACACGGTCTCGAACGCGTCGAGGACTGGGACCTGGAACGGGTACGTCGAGAACGAGTCTCCTTGTCCGAACGGGACCTCTCCCGTGACTCGTGCCGACCACTCTTGCGAGCGGTGTCTCTCGACCTCTCACGACCGACCCCACTCGGGGGCGCGGACGGCTTAGTACCCTGCGACTCAAGAATCGCCAGCATTTTCTTCCCGAATGAAGCCCATTCCTCCGGCGTCGCACGGCTGATGGGGTAAGCGACGTGCCGGGCAGAGTCCTCCGAAGAGGACTTGGAAGACGACCGGTGTCGGCGCTTCCGAGAATGCCTCGAAGAGGCGGAGGAGTGGCGAGACCGACTCCTAGAAGGAGACCCACGAGACTTCCGACGACGACGCGGAGAGTCACCCCTCGAATCATCCGTCGAAAGCCCCGCAGACTTAGACTTCCGGGACTTGGACACCCGACCTACCGACAACAACTTCTTACGTTCGCGTAAGGCTTTGGACGTGAGCGACTGGCAGTCGATACAGTCATCCGTGTCGTGGGCCTCCCCGAGGCACCAGAGGCAGGCGTCGTGCGAGTACGTCACCGACATCTTGGACCCACACTCCCCGCACTTCTTGAAACCCGGACGCGGGTTCGAAGACGAAGTAGAAGACATCTTCACACAAAGGATTTTCACAAAAACGAACAGGTTCGAAGAACCGAGAAGAACAGAACTCCAAAGAGTCGAGGCGTTTAACCGAGAAACACGAAGCAGCACGTTCGTGGAAAAAACGGAACTGAGGCTACGGGCGTCGTACGTCCTACTTATCACATCGGATGACGTCGGATGTCGGAGGAGGTCCTTGACGACGGCGCATCGACGTCATCGACGCAGAAAAAAGTTTCCGAAGCAGCACAGCTGTGGTGATTACATGTCATAGATATGGAATACGTCGGAGGACCCAATCCTCTCGAAAAGGCTATTCGTCCTTGTTCCTTCTCAGTAGCAGTACTCTCAAACATTTGGCAAATGTTGAGGAACACTTGGCATTTCAACCTAAATTAGTAAAGATAATCGAGGCATGGATCACCTTGCTCCTATGTGCCTACTGTAGAGGCACGCTGCACCTTATACTCACCTCGCTGATGTCGTCAAACAAGGCAGAAACATGTGTCTGGGGTTGCTGCATGCACTTTTTCAGAAGACAATTGCTTTGTATTTTGGTGCAGGACTGTCCTTGTGGGTGTGACCAGTCATATACGAAAATAGACATTCCTACTCTGTAATGGTACAGAAAGATAAAATGGGACTTTCGAATCTCCTCACTGTGTGGCATCCCGTACAATAGGATATTTTGCCTAGTCTGTTTTCAGTAAAGAGACTCACTTTGGGCACAGGATCTCTATTGATAAATCTATTAGATGAGGGCAGTCTAAAATGTATTTGTGCCTTACTACTAACTTCGGAAAGCAAAAGCCCTGTGGAGGAATGCACACCATTTCAAGAGAGCAAACTGTGGCGGACCAGAAGGAGGACTCTGACTAGAAGACATTGAGTTCAACAAGATTTATTAATATTCCATGAAAGAAATTCCTTTCTATCCCTATTGCTAAATGGAGATTCCCTGCCTACAAAACTATACGAACGTGCTTGTCAAAACAAAGTCTTCCGTACAAAACCTGACATGACCCTACCACTAAAGAAAAAATAACAAAGTAAGCAGTTTAACCGGCTTCTAGAGTTTGTGTAATCTTGCCCTCTCCTCAGTCTGTGAGCTATTTCTTCTTGGCTTTACTAAATAGTGTCTATGTCCAAAAAGAGTTAACAACAAAAAAAAGGTTTTTCCAAACACCCACAAAGTCTCAAGTTCCAGAGAATGTTAAAGTTTTGATTTGGTGTAGAAGAAGGGATAGTACTTAATCCGTTTCCACCATCTGGCTTGGTATTTCTTCCTATGGTTCACCCTTAGATTGTCGGTGACTTTTTCTTCAACTTGTTCTAGTCGTATACGTTTGTTTATTTATTTTAAATTTATAGAGCGCACTAGCAGCCCAGGAGCATCAAGACGCTGGTCCAAGGAAAGGTAGTATTTAGAATTCTTCTGCACTCGTAATTATCTACACCGGTTGTTGATAATCCCCTTTAGATACACTTCTCTTGGTTTGGCGTAATGTCTATACTCAGTTTGATCCACTATTGCAATCGGGCTTTCTTCCCTTTCACAACTGTTCTCTTTAAGAACATGTTCCTTTTCCCGTTAGCCTGTGTCCTGGGGTTAGGACAATCCTTTCCACTTACCTTGCTTTCTTTCTGGGTCCTCTCTCTCCTCCTCCACAGCGAGCACCAAGTGCACCTTTTCTTACTGGGTTTCCGCTCCAGTGACACGGTTGGCACTCGCTCGACTTCTCACCTTCTTCCGCTTGCCAGAGTCCTCTTGAGGTTTGCTTGGCGTGTCCTTCCTCGCCGACTCCTTCACTGCTGTGAGCGGATTCATCGTTCCTCCGTAGCTGGCTGGGCTTTGCGTCGTTGCCTGGTCTCCCTGCCCAACACATCCTTGCAGTGGTCGCACCTCCACAGGTCCTGGTCTTGCTGCGGTATTGCAGTTTATCGCCTGCTTGGCTGCATCTCTCTCCTTCGTTAACGCTGCTCTTCGTAGCAGCTGATTCTGCTGAGAAGTGTAAGCACACCTCCACCTGACCAGCATATACGGATCTCTTCTCCATTCAAGGCAGTCTGCCTTCTTATCTGTATCCCATGACAAAGGGCAGGATCAACTGTCACATTTTCCGACAACCAGCATTGCCTTGAGTCAAATGTCTGCACTTGTCATCAAGATTGTTTTGAGTCCCATGATTAGAAGAAATATCTTTCACACAGGGATGGGAGTCCTTGTCCCCTGGGAGTTGCAGGGGGACAGGAGTCACTCGCAGTGAGGTCCCGCTTTCCCAAACCCCTAGGGAGGGTTTTGTTTAGCAGGCTCAACTCCCTAGCCTCAAACGTGGTGGCTCCCCCTTGGGAAGAAGGGACATATTTCCCAGATTCATCACAACACAAACAAAAGGTTTTTTAGGCAGAGGTTATCCGAGAGCCAGACCACCAATCCAACAATCTAGCCTGCTCAGAGGACAAGAAATATTCAGGACAAGAAGACACCAAAACTGCAGATCCTAGTTTTAATTTATCCAATGAAATTTTAAGTTTTGATGCGCATTGTATGTGATCAAAGGGGCTGTCTTTTGTTCCAACAGCAAAACCTTGGACTGCAAATTGGTGTGCAACATTTTTTTAAGGAACAATCATTTACAAGTGTACTTTGCTGATAAACCCAGATCAGAGAATGAGGCGCACCCTATTTTCCATCCCAAATCCACTCCTCCTGGAGACTCCATACCACGTTATACATACCTTTAAAAATGAAGTCTTGAGAAGGCCACACAAAACAAGGCAAAAGACACAATATTAAGTCCAATATGCCCCCCAAATGAAAAACAAGTCCTAAAAGAGCACAGGCAGGAAGGATTTGGTGTTGAAACAAACATCTGACATGAAGAGGTGAGGCCACTTTCTAATGAGGCACAACTACTCTGCTGTGCTTTTCTTCTTCAGCGACGTTTGTTTTGCCATCTTTGTCTGAAATCTCCATCTGATTTGCAAATGGCAGGAGCAACGCGGCCCCAGAACAAGGCTGTTTGAGCGTTGCCTAGCAACTGTAATTTCCCCATAATCTGCCCCATCCGCCGGCAGGCGGAAGCCGGCCTACAAAATAAGGCCCAAGAAAAAGGTCCTGTTTGCCCCTGTTCGCCACAGTGAGCCTTTCGAACCTCACGCATAGGTGAGTGCCACCAATTTCTCCGACCAATTCCACCCCATTTGCTCACCTAACACCACAAACCTTGGCTCCCACCACGCGCACTCATCCAGGGATTGCGCAGCTCCCCGATACTCCATGCTGAAGACACTGCTAGCCTGGGGTCACAGTTGTAACCATAGTACTCCCCGCCACAAACTTATTTGGCAAACTATGAAACTCTGCACCCGCACGATATACGGCTCTGCTTATTTGCGTTTTCGAGAGTATCTTTTGTCGCTGTACGACAGTGCCTAATGTATGTATGATATGTTCGAGCCAACTATGCAACCTGGTATACCACGATCCTCAAACGCCCTCTGTTATTGAACTTAGCGCTATACAGCGAGCAATACTGGGTTCCGATAATCTACACTTGCCAGCCTTCCATGCTCACGAGTAATCTATGACCTGCTGCCTCTGGGTATTTGATGCGATTTACCATGCAAATAGCCTTCTGCTTAATCTACTTCACCAGGCCATATAGCTATGTCATTAAGCCGTATTTTCTGAGCCTGAACCTTGCCAGTGCCATTCTATTTTGTGCAATATTACTATGCGTTATTTAGCCACCAGCTAGCCAGGTTTTTTAGCCCTCTCTGGTGTGCAATATCACTAAGTGTTATTTAGCCATCAGCCAGCCGTGCCTTTTCTAGTCTCCTACTTTGTACAACATTACTACGTGCCATTTAGCCATGTTTCTTAGCCTTCTCTTGTGTGCATTATCACTACGTAACCATCAGCCAGCCATGCTTGTTTTAGTCTTCTACTTTGTACAACATTACTACGTGTTATTTAGCAATCAGCTAGCCGTGTTTCTCAGCCCTCTCTTGTGTGCAATATTACGTGTTATTTAGCCTTTAGCTAGCTGTGTTTTTTAGCCTATGGGCCTCATTACGAGTCCGGCGGTAACCGAGGCGGTAAAACTGCCTGGTTACCGCCAGACTCGTATTACCATTCCGCCTCCGTGATTCCTGGAATTACCAGGGCATTACAACCCCGGTTTCCCGGGAATCACGGAGGTGGAATGGTGTTAATCCCCATTCCCATCGAGTCCTATGGGACTCGATGGGAATGGGGATCATGGAAACACCGGCAGCATCTCGTAATGCTGCCGGTGTTTCCTCGTCCGCCTGCAGGCGGGCGGTGTTAAACCCGCCAGGTCAGACCTGGCGGGAACATCACCTCCCGCTTGCAGGAGTCGGGATCCCCCGGCATGGAAACAATGGTGCAGCGGGTTTACCGCCACCGTTGTTTCCATACTGGGCGATTTGTAATGAGGCCCTATGTGTTATTATGTGCGTAGCAACCTCAGTGTCAACCCTAGTGTCAATTCCAGTATCCTTACTCTGCGGGAACACTTGGCCACTCTGATATTGGCCACCATCACCTCCAGACCCGCACATCGCCTCCATGGCCTCGCTACGCAGAGTCACGCTCACCATGGCCTCCATCCTCCCATTGTCACAGTCCATCACACCCACCAACTTCCTACCCCACCTCTCCACAAACATATCCCCCATTGCCCCCGCCGCTACCCATCGGACGAATAACTTTGATACTCTTAACAGCCTCCTCAGCCCTGTGGAATGGATCAACTGTTTCGCTCTACCACCTACGCCGCTGATACCTTGCCCACTGAACCTCAGAAATCAAAGACTAGGTTCTTGCATCCCAAACCGCAAAACCCTTACCAAGCCTCCAAGACAGACCCCCATAACTAAAACCACTCCTACTCGACCCACCTCCATCATAGTTGAGACTACGGAGCCTAATAGTAACGCTAGCTTACCTCTCCCTACTATCAAAGGTGCACTCATTAATGCACGGTCGTCGGTTGCGCACACACTCGACATTTCTGATTTAATCTCCTCTAATCACATTGACTTCCTCGCCATCACCGAAACTTGGCTGCACCAGGCAGCTGGCCCAGCCTTGACCATGGCACTCCCAGAAGGATTCACCATCATCAGGTCAGCCAGAGACACAGGCAAAGGAGGAGGAATAGCTTTCATAGACAAAACAAACCTTGGCTTCAGAGCTCTGCCCCCCAGTCCTCTTCCAGTCAGCAGAACTCTTGTCAGTTAAAGTCCCCATTTCAGCAACCCAAACGCTCCTATTCCATCTAATTTACCGTCTGCCCAGCCCCATCTCTTCCTTCGAGGAAGATATCACAGACCTACTGACACATAATACTAAGCCTAGCTCCCAAATCATCCTGCTAGGTGATTTCAACGTAGGCCCGAATGACCCCAAGGACTCAAACGCCACCTCACTGGAAAATGCCATTTCCCAAATGGGCTTTAAACACTGCATCCTGGGTCCAACTCACAACAAGGGCAGAACGGACTGGCTGGCAGAGCACAACTGCTCAACCACCATCCACCAGAATGTACCTATTGCATGGTCAGACCATCACTGTATCTCCTTTGCCATTCAACTGACAGCGGCCATCAACCCGAGCCCTAGCATTGCCCCTCAAATGCTAGCCAGAAATAACCACAACATTACATTACCTTACATAACTTACATTTTTTACTCCACACCATCCTTGACCCACCCAACTACACGGACCTGGACTCAGACAATCTGGTCGACCTTTACAACGTCACCTTAAAAGCTGCATCATCTACCCCCGCCAACAAGACTAATTACACAAACTGGCCATCCTTAATACCAAAAAGGAGACCTAAAACAACAGAATCCTAAATGCCAAATCTGGCACCGAAGAACTCTTCATCATCCTGAGGGAACTTGAGTCCCCAGCTCCACCATCAGAGGCTTGCGCCAAGGACGCAGTGTGGTGCGCCAATATACAGAAGGCCCTTTCCAACAAAATCTCTATGCTGCAAGCCAAAATGAAGAAAAAGAAAACTAGTTTGGCCAACAGTTCCAATACAAACACCTCGCTGGATCCTCCTCCCCCCACCTGTCCCCCTTCTTCTCTCCAGTCATTCCTAAGGAAGTGGAAAACATTATCCGCAGCCTTAAACCTTCAAGATGTCAGGGCGATACCTGCCCTGCCCCAGTCATCAAGGAAGGCGCAAAAGACCTGGCCCCATTCATTGCCACTGTGATCAACTCTTCATTCAACACTGGCTCAGTCCCTAACAACCTCAAGGAGGCCTGGGTTATGCCCCTCCTCAAAAAACCAAATCTAGATCCCAACATCCCAACTAATTATAGGCCCATTACTACTGTCCCGTTCCTCCTAAAAATACTGGACAGCGTGGCCTACATACAAATCCAAAAACATTTGGAGGAAAACGACCTAATCGGTCTCCGCCAATCTGGCTTCAGACCGAGACACGGCACAGAAACAACCCTTTTGGACTTAAAAATCCAAATGGATGCATCTAAAGATAAAGGCAATCTTGCCATACCTTTGCTACTAGACCTTTCTGCAGCTTCGATCTTGTCGATCACCAGATCCTCACAGAACACTTAACTACAGCTGCTGCCTTCTCACCAATCGCATCAAACTGGATCCCATCTTTCCTGACAAACCGTACTACCAGAGTCTTCGCACCCTCAGCCGAGCCAGTCCCCATTACCTGTTGAGTTCCCCAGGGCTCCTGCGTCTCCCTGACGCTCTACAATATATTCACTAAACTTCTCTTTGACTGTCTTAACAACACGGGTGTCACTTATACAAACTATGACAATGACACGAGACTCTCATTACGCTCACTGGCTGTTATGAGAAGGATTCCAACCTGATAAATGACATTTACCAGGAAATACAGGCTTGGATGGCTGCCCACAGCTTGTGTCTCAATGATGACAAGACAGAGCTCTTGATCATTGGGACCCAAGCTCGCCTAAACAAATTTGACCCATGCTACATGTCATTCAACATTGACGGTAATACCATTAAGGTTGCTAAGGAGGTCAAGGCCCTCAGAGTTTATCTAGACTCCACCCTCTCACTCAAGAAACAAGTGAGCGCTACTGCCTCCACAACTGCCTACACTAATAAACGTATCAATGCATGCAAATCCTACTTGTCCCCCAACAGCTGCATTACACTAGCTAGGGTCCTAGTCTTATCTAAGTTAGATTACTGTAATTCTCTATTCTTAGGCTCCTCAGAACCAAACCTTAATAAACTACAGGTCCTAAAGAATAACACCTTGAGGGCAGCGTTAAGCATACCTTGGTCCCACCAAATTTCAAGCCTCAGACGGGACACCAACTAGCTCCCGGTTTGTGGCAGAATCTTGCTCCGCACTCTTGCTATCACGCACATATGCTTCTCCAACACTGCCCCGAAATACCTGTCTGACAAATTCTCCTGAAATCAACAAGCCAGACCCACCAGATCCGTCTACTCACACGTCTCAGTATCCCAAGGTTTAACATAAAAACTGCTGGTGGAGCTAGCTTCCCAGTTCTGGCCGGACCTCCCTCCCGCACCCGATCAGAACTGAACAAACTCTCTGGTCCTTCAGAGTCAAAGTAAAGATCTGGCAGGCAAACAAGGCCTGTTAACAGCCACCTATCCATTCCTGCATTGTCGTCCTACTGTAACCACTGGCAACTCTCTTGAGCACTTACCTGTATGAACATGTATGCCACCGAACCTGTAACTCCTAGTTGGCTTGCCAATTTATTATATCTGTATGATGTTTCTGAATGTTTTGTAACTATGTCCCAAGTTCATGCGCCCAGTTACCCCAGGGTCAGGAGCGCTTTACAAATAAATAAAATAAACTAACTCAGACAATGGGAAGGGAATACAAGATACTACACACCTCCTTTCTTACACAACAAAAACAGAGGAATAGGGTACAGGGATGGGGTGCTAGGATACCACAGTTATTTAAGGAACAGCCTGGTAGTTGAGTAATGGTTAGTTGGGTGAGGACAGGAGGTGGTGGCGGACGTACGAGAGACCAAAGCCTGAAAGTGCAACATGGGTGCAGATGTGTTGAGAGAGATCCATGGAGTTTGAGAGTGGGTGTAGTGGGAGTAGTCTAATGGAATAGTGGGGGTGAGTGAAAGGTGGTAGTAGTTTACGGTGGTGGTGGAAGATCAAAGGGTGGAGTTAGGAAGGCGGAGTGTGAGAGTCGAGGACCAGCAGATGGTTGGGAGGAGAATAACATCTGAACGCAGTATAGGAGGACAGGTGAAGTTGTGCATGTTTGGCAAAAAGGTGGCACAATGCGGAAGAAGGCACCATCCGCATGACACCCTTAGAGTACTAAGCGGGCTAGGTTAGGGGCAGTATTGAAGACCCCTAGTGAGACAGATCCTCATTGGCTCAAATACCACATCATTAGTTCCAGTCAGAAGAAGACAGATAGGTGGTACAGCTCAAAAGGAACTGACATCTATTAGGGACGCCTGCGTTAGGGAGGTGGAAAAAAGACTGTGGAAGTGTGGAGAGAAAGGGACAGCCCTAGCTCCAAACATCCCAAACACCCTGGTCAGCCCCAACACTATCCTAGAATCCCTTGAACAAGCCATCCGTATACATTTCCTAATAAACACCTTTGGAAACTATTCCAGCCTTCGGAGTGGTTCTTTGCGGCAGACACCCAGTCACACCATCTAGAAAGGATACAGACCGAACACATTACTGTCATTTTCTATTCCTCAACACAGAGCTCTAAAGGAAAACCTTCCCTATGACCAATTTCTAAGATTACGGCAAAACTGTACTAAGATTTCAGATGATCAACTTGGAGCACAAAAACTATATACCTGTTTAATAGCTAGTGGCTATCCAAAGAAAATAGTGAGTACAGATGCTAAACGTGCTAGATTTAGACACAATGTCTCTCCTTCATCAATACACTTGGAAACAAACTAATGAAAGACCTGCTTGTATGACAACCTTTTGCCACCTCAGAACGCACATTTGTAAAAATGTTTTCAAAAATTGGCATCTTATTCAAGACTTACCTGGCATACAAGACTGTCCCTTGTTCAACTATAAACGAGGAAAGAACCTTATGGACCAGTTGGTACATGCTGATAGACCCAATCAGCCAAGTCAAACTATCCTATGGACCACAAGAAGACCACACCGTCATTTTCCCTGCAGAAACTGCAGCTAATGCTGCTTCACCAGAAAGACAGCAATATTTTCATATGCTAATAGGAGGTGGCAGCTCAATTTTATGACTAACTACACAACCCACAATGTTATTTATGTAATTGAATGTTCATGACAAAAGTTATATATTGCCAAAACGTCACAATTCATCAATATCAGGATCAATGAACACAGGACAGAGATCCGCTGTAGGACAGTTAATGCTCCTCTGGTTTCGCATTTCCTAGAATTAGGCCATATATAAAATGATTTTCTCTGGTTTGTGACCGATGTGATAAGGAAATATGAATAACAGAAAAAGCATTACACAAAAGAAATTCTTGACTCTGCAATTGCGCGCCCACTTGACTGGAATTAAGTCCCAGATATTTAGCCATGCCCTCTAGACAGATTTTGACACTCTCATCCAGATTATATGATTGGCATATGCTTTTTCTTTTATATATTTTCTTTTGTATATTTGTCTTTGACCTTATTTTCATCAAATGACGTGTTGGAAGGCCATAATGTTATTTTATGGCATCACAATCATTTAAAGATGGCGGACTCTTGGGACGTCAAGTAACATGTGATGTGCAGATACCATTTTGAGCCTATAAGTATAGAGTTTAGTTAAAGAAGAGGCCACGTTTACTTGACATTTTCAACGGGGGGCTCTGCCAAAAATTATTTTCCAGCAAGTAAAACTGCAAACCCATTCTAGGTTCCTCGCTGATCATCAGAACAGTAGACCATTTGTGCATACTGTAAGGAGGGCATGGTATCAAACAGTGAAGACAGACAAGTGATCACAGTTTAAGGGTGTTTATTAAACTTCAGTGGGTTGGTAGAACGCCTATATAAACCGAAATCTAAGGTTGGGAGCAAGCTACAACAATCAAATAAAAATAACACAGTCCTAGTGGAGTCTGTCAAAATAAAAGGGCCTATACTCATAAACCTATTGCCAATCCTTACTTCTAAATACAAAAGGGCGTGGGACAATTGTGTATGGAAAAAGAAAAGTGTCCAAGAAATAATATGTCACGATAGTTGAGCGGTTAGCTTCCCCTTCCCCACGTTTTCAGCACGGGCGAGGCGGAACATTGAGCTCCACACAATCTGGCTTTTTGGCCATGAGGAAACAGTTCAAAGCAAAGGCCACAGGGCCTTCTGCCAAAGCCTCTTTTCCATTAACAATCTCTTACTGCAGAGGGCCTGTCGTACAAACAAATATCAAAGTTTCAGATTTCTCAGGATTTTCATATGCACAAGTTCTTACTTTCAAGGTTCATCATGGGTTTCTCTCCTTTAGGCTTGGACCCCTTTTTACCACAATGTTTACTCTTGGTCTCCCTCGTTTGGGCTCGGACCATGGATCTCCCTCGTTCGGGCTCGGATCCCTCTAGTAAAATGTTCAGTCAGTCTCCCTCGTTCAGGCTCGGACCATATTATTTTACTTTCTAGGTTTTCCTCTTGATATCAAAATCAAAGACTTTCGAATGTGCAATGGGTTTTGCTTAAACCGTTGCAGGATCACTTCGATTCACTCAAACAATGTTCATATCAATCTTCTACTTTCGTTTCTCACTTCTTGGCGGGATACCTTGCAGAGACCTTCGTTTGAGCACCTTCGCAGTGCCAGACCGCTCTGTCAACTGTATCGTATCTTTCCTTCTCAAGTTCAAGCATTCATTAATAGTTTAGCTTTACTTGCGTTTTTCATCACAAATGTTTAACAATGTTCGTTCCTGCGCTCATTATACAATGTTTCAACTTGCAACCTTGACTTCAACACAGAAGTCTTGCATCGATCTCCCCAACTCACCGGCTGTGTTGATTTGTCTGGCGCTACTTTGTTCTTGGAACCAAGGACGATACCACAGCGGCTGCTGCTCTTCTCCATCTTGGTCAGTTACGCAGGAGTGCCTCGGATATCTCTGACACACAATGCAGGATTCTTGAACCTTGTTTGTTGGCCTTATGCTTTCACTGTCGAAGGTTTCTTGAGACTAACAGTTTCTTGCCGAAAAGGTCAAGGGTATTTCTCTTCTTGCCAACACTTTGTGGTTTGCCGTCTTTCTCCCCTCGTTCAGCTGCTGATTCAAAACTGCTGTCTCCTCGTATGTTTTTCGTTACTCAAGAGTGTGCTTTCATGCTGCGCCCGTGTGGGGATGTTTAATGGAATTCAGGTGCGAGTAATCGCCAGTAATTGCCTGACCATTGTAGTAGGACATGGCAGGTATACTGCTCTGGTGTTAGTCTGTTTTCTCCTAGAGCGGGTTGTCGGTGTGAAAGTGTTCGAAGAGGGAAGGGGGGTGTAGTGTTACAGGGGGAGGGATACTGTGTCTCGCCATCCAGTGTCCCACTCCAATTCCCCCAAGACCGCTCACCCAGGTGACCCTCCCACACTGGTCCACCCAGAGTGTCTGGATCCAAAGGCGATGGCCGTGCCCTGGCCACCTGTGGGAGAGATCTGCAAGGAATAACGTGTGAGACACCTTCTGGTTTCTCACTATACACAACGGTTTTCCATTTTCTTTGTAACTGTATCTCTGAAAACAGTAATAAGTGAGCGAAGTGAAATAGAATTGGAGGTCAATAATTACGTCTCACTTTATTTCTAATTGGTTTTAGACTTCCCTTCTAAATTTGTTACTAAAAAGTACCCCCTCAATTCGCAGAGTCACACAGAGACAAAAGATCTGATAACCAAGTACCCAGGTACGTGCGAGAGAAATATTTAGAGTCTGATCTGCCAATATAGCTAAAAGGCACTCAGAAAATTGTGCTTTGTTGTCCTTCCCCTGTAGCCCTACTTTGCATTACACACAAAGTGTTGTATATGAACAGCTTGCACCCCCGAAGAATGCTCGCATAATGTGCATGGAAACGAAACATTGGGTTTTATGAACGAATATGCGTTAAAACTATGAACAATTGGTAAAAACTAAGGAAAACACACTTGCGAGACACTTTGTGTCTTCCATAGAATGGATTGATTGGTTATGCAAATTGTACATTGTTTTATGACCCATTTATATGGCGGTGCGTTATTAAAAAGTGTTCAATGAAACCCTTCAGATCAAATTAGTTTAGTTTATTGTTAGGCTTCAACATCCTAATTCATAAACTTTGGATGACACGTTTAAAGGGTTTTATCCTCTTTATAAAGTGCAGTATTTAAACATAAAAGGCTATTTAAGGATATATATATTACAAAACATAATTACTTACATTTGCTACAGTTATTGTGGTCAAGAAAATAAGCACAAGAAAAGACAACACCTGAATGTTAACCAATGAACACATTCAAAAACATCCTTTTGATTTCTCCCCAACATGTGAAATTTCAAATGACTTGTTAGAACGGAATAAAGAAATACAACTATGCGACATGAAATACATTAAAAAATTCCAACAGACCAATGTATTGTTAGTTTCAACAACATAGAAGAAATACATAAACAAATGCATACATTGTTATTTCACGAATATAATGTACACTTCAAACTAGCACACAATAGACTAATTGTTCCAACAAATGCAGTCATTCATTCCCTGAGCGTACATACATTGCACATGAAAAATCCAGAATGTTCAACATTTAAATAGATGCGTTTCTACAGTTAACTTAAGAAACGCAGCAGGGGCACATTATGTCCCAACTTAGTAAAATCTTGTGCCACAGTTAATTTACATTTCTTGTTTCTAATGTCTGATTTCTGATCCATTAGTCTTTCTTTCATGCTGTATGATGGTTGGCCCATTTACATTTCATCGCAGGGGCATATCAATGGGTAAATCATACAGCCAGACATGTGGAATAATGTTAGGAACAATTGTTTTGCCTCTTCATTTTTGCCATTCACAATCACCCACAATTATGCTATTGTAATAAGAACATTCCACATATGTAAATGTGCCTGTGCACAGAGAATTTATGAGCGATTGTGGATCTCAAACCTTTGGTAAATATGCATGCATGACGTGATTGGCGAGATTTCAAAAACCTCATAGCAAACAAATGTAAATATTTAATTAACAAGAACATTACTGGGTCATGCATTAATATTAACCAAAATTTACAAATAATGTTCGTAACCATTATTAATCTGGGATTATCCATTCATACACAAATCAGCAGATCACTTTTTGGTGTTGGAGTTATTATCTGGATAACAGTTTAGAAAAACACAAGGACATTTGTGAAAGTACTGATAATTCTATATCCCCATAACAAAGGAGAAAAGGCTGAGTAATTATCTAGATAACAGTTTAGAAAAACACAAGGACATTTGTGAAAGTACTGATAATTCTATATCCCAATAACAAAGGAGAAAAGGCTGAGTAATTATCTGGATAACAGTTTAGAAAAACACAAGGACATTTGTGAAAGTACTGATAATTCTATATCCCCATAACAAAGGAGAAAAGGCTGAGTAATTATCTGGATAACAGTTTAGAAAAACACAAGGACATTTGTGAAAGTACTGATAATTCTATATCCCCATAACAAAGGAGAAAAGGCTGAGTAATTTAGTGTGTAACACGGATGCTGAGAATTTGCATGAAAATTGTTGTGTGGGTCCGTTGGCTTATTGCAAATTCTGAATACAGGTTTGTCTTCACATAATTTGACAGTGGTATCAGGGAAATTACATTTGTACCAACTGAGTGAGTAACCTTAATGGTAGAGTATAACCAAAAAGTTACTCATCGTAGTGACCCATGTACTCTTAGTTCATAGTGCCCTTTCCTGGAAGGGACTGGGTGCAACAGGAAACCTGGAGGATAAAGCATTTGGCAAATGACCACAGACCCACCAATCAGTCAGACTGAAGATGCAGGCATACTGCCACAAAAGGTGAAAGTATTTACACTGTGTACCCAGCGATGCACAGAGGGATTATCATAGCATGTGGTACGGAA
This sequence comes from Ambystoma mexicanum, assembly GCF_040938575.1. NCBI lineage: Eukaryota > Metazoa > Chordata > Amphibia > Caudata > Ambystomatidae > Ambystoma > Ambystoma mexicanum. The sequence goes on along the minus strand of NC_090934.1, from coordinate 837,523,109 downwards.
TGTGTCCGTCACAGTAAAACAAGAATATATCACTATTTTAACAACAACAACTATAACAGAAATAAATCCAGACATTCTGCCCATCAGGTTCATTCCTCGACCGTCTGAGTTCTGATATCGACTTGTTCTTTCAGGACAACAGTTTGTGGCTTGCAAACAAGGTCAACTTCAGTTTATCCCAGCAAGTAGGATACAGGGCCCAGGTAAAAGAACCACACTTCCAGTTCAATGATTTTGGGCTTGTGATACAGCAAAAAAGTATGTTTCAATTGTCTAAAGATCCAACTAGGAGTCCATACAAATACATGAGATACTACGTGTTATGTCTTGATGGTCGTGAACATTATGCGGACCTCTGTCCACAAGTATCACACAGGGAGATACCAAGACAACTCCCTGTGCGATCCTTGAGGCCACAGGCATTGAGTGCTGGAGAATCAGGAACCAGGAACGCAGGAAACCCCCAACCGCTGTAAGGCAAGTAAGGGGTTAAGTACTGTGGCAAAAACAGACAATGACCAGAACGTAGCTTAGATACACTAAAAGGGCTTACCAAGGTGGGAGGAAACCAGGCGTCAACCAAACCCTGAGTTTAGAACGGACAGGGTAGGAGGCGTTCCAAGCACCTGCAGTGTGTGACTGGCAGCAGCAAACGGTGAAGCACACTGGGCGGCACTCTGGATGGACACACACTGGGATACCCGTGTGAGCCGCGACAACAAGCTCAAGCGTAGTAATAAGTTGGGATGATCCGTAAACAGTCCAAATAGAGTTCCGAGGTCAGAAGCCAAACAAGTACAACAGAGTCCGAAGGATGATCCGAAGGAAGCCAGTAAGCAGTCCAGTAATCTGATAATCAACAAGAAGGCAGAACGTAATACAAGGGCGTGACAAGAAGGAATCCGTGAAACAGTCTGTAGTTCTGTAACGTGATTGTGAAGAAAACAGGAACGCCAAACAATGTCGAATCAATTCAGCTGTGAAGCACTGTGCGGGTGTTCCCTCGCAGCATTTGAACGAATTGGACCAGTCAGGTGATAGCGTCACATGACGCGCGGCCCCAAGCGTTTCCTTACCACGTGATCCGTAGTAATAACAGTCGGCTGAGCCTTCCAGGTCATGTGATGCCGAAATGAGTCGGGCCAAAGGCTACGCCGAACAGCTGCGAGACGCCAAGGCAGTTGCCAATGGAGAAATGGACGCAGGGATCTCGGGCGCCCATATCCGCTAGGCTGCCTCCATGTGCGCTGCCTATGATCACCACTTTGTTGCCGCCCTGAATGGGTAAGTGGGGGTAGATGGGTGGATGGTGGATCAGGATGATGAGAACCTGGAAGGGGATGACTGGGACCTGAACGGCATTGACAGTGGAGTGGTGGGAGCCTACATGTGGGTCAGCCTGCATAACATAGACCCCCACAAAGGCCCATGACCCCTTGGGCTGGATGGAGAATCACGATGGAGCAGGGCAACCAGACGAGGGGCATGGACATCCCGGGCAGGAACCCACGAGCGGTCCTCAGGACCGTAACCCAACCAATCCACCAGGTACTGCAACTTCCCCCTGAAATAACGAGAACCCAAAATGACGCCCACCTCATACTCATCGGGGGGCGACCACAGACACGGGAGCAGGAATAGAAACAATACGGGTAGGGTCAGGGCAAGGCTTTAGCAGTGAGGTGTGAAACACCAGGTGTATGTGCCAATTAGTAGGAGATGACAGACGATAGGCAACCGGATTCAGGACCCTGGAAACTCGGTACGGACCAATGAACCGAGGGAGGAGTTTGCGGCAGCTGGGAATGTGTAGGTGATGTGAGGACAACCAAACGCGGTCCCCCACATGGTAACCGGGCGCCTCAATCCGCCTCCTGTCAGCCGTTGCCTTCATAGATAGCTGAGCCTCCCGCAAATGGGCAAGAGTTTGGGCATGGACAGTGGCTAGGTCACGAACACAAGCAGTAGCAGCAGGGGTGCAAGACAACGAAAGGTCGTGCATGGGAAGGGACCGGGGATGCTGGCCAAAACAGGGAGAAGCCGTTGGAGGAATGCAAAGCGTTGTTGTGTGCGAACTCAGCGAGGTGTAACAAGCCGAGCCAGGATTTCTGGTACTGCAAAGACAAACACCACAAGTATTGCTCCATGGCCTGATTCACCCTTTCTGTCTGACCGTCGGTTTCCGGATGATATGCGGAGGAGAACCGGGCATCAATACCAAGCAGTTTAGTGAGAGCTCGCCAGAAACGGGACATGAACTACGAGCCCCTATTGGAAACCAGGACCGAAGGCAGCCCAAATAAACAGAAAACGGACCTGAAGAATAGACTAGCCAATACGGGGGCAGAAGGGATACCTGAACAGGGTATAAAGCGGGCCATCTTCGTGAACAAATCCACCACCACCCACACTGTGTCGTATCCTTGTATCCGGGGTAGGTCAGTAACAAAATCCATCTTGAGGGTATGCCAAGGTTTTGGAGGCACGGGCAAGGGCTGGAGTAGACCCAAAGGACGACACCTACGTGATTTACATTGGGCGCACACTGAACATGTAGTGACATAGTTCTCCACATCACACCTCATCGATGGCCACCAGCACCAGCGTTTGAGCAATTCTAGGGTACACTGTTGACCAGGTGTCCATTGATGGCGGCGTCGTGAGACCATTCCAGAGCCAGATTCCGGGTATCACTAGTAGGCAATAACACCCTCTCCTGTACGAAAGGCAATCCGTCGTGATAAACGGGATCCCACTCGGACGACTGATGTGGACGTTGGGAGACCCAGAGACTTATGGTTGACAACAGGGGCTGTGAGGGCGTGCAAATGCAGACAACACGGCCATGACCGAGCACAGTTTCCGGAAAGGCCGGAAGGGATACCCCCCCAGGAGAGCGGGACAATGCATCCGCATTGCTGTGGGACACACCCGGCCTATGCTTAATTAAGAAGTCATAGGCCACAAAAAGAACAGGTGCCAACGTACTTGCCGGCTATTGACGCACTTGAGGGATGCAAGGTCCTGCAGATTTTGGTGGTCGGTGTATACAATGGTTTGATGCTTGGCCCCTAAAAGGTGGTGTCTCCAGACTTGGAACGCGTCCCTAATAGCAAGGAGTTCTTTCTCTGTAACCATGTAGTGGGATTCTGTAGAAGTGAATTTGCGTGAATGGTATGCCACAGGGTGTAGGCGGCTGGACGTTGGGCAGGGTTGTGAAAGTATGGCTCCTAAAGCAAAAGAGGCGGCATCTGCCTCCAACACAAAGGGCAGTTCCGGGTCCGGGTGCTGGAGGACAGGGGCCGTGGTCAAGGAGGATTTAAGCGGCTCAAAACGCGTTCGATGTTCAGGAGACCAGATGAAGCGGACATGTGGGCTTGTCAGGGCCATCAGTGGTGCTGCAATAGAGGAGAAACCTGGGATGAACCGCCGATAGAAATGGGCAAATCCAAGGAACAATTGCAGGGATTTAAGAGTCACTGGAAAAGGCCAGTCCAAGACGGCACGCACCTTGGACTGATTCATGGTCAGCCCTTCCGGCGAGATGTGAAAGCCTAGGAACTCTACATCCTTGGTATGTAACTGGCATTTCTCTGGCTTAGCAAAGAGTGCGTTCTTGCGCAGTCGGGACAAAACCTCTCGGATGTGGAGGATATGTTCTTCCAAAGAAGAGGAAAACACAAGGATGTCATCCAAGTAGACCACGACATAGGTGTCCAGGATATCCCCAAATACATCATCCATAAACCGCTGGAATGTGGCTGGGGCATTACACAGCCCAAAGGGCATTACCAGGTATTCGTATAAACCTTGTCGGGTGCAAAACGCCGTCTTCCACTCATCTTTGCGGATACAGATCAAACTGTAGGCCCCCCAGAGTTTGAGTTTGGAGTAAATGGAGGCGTGCGTTAACCGATCAAGAAGCGGAGATATGAGGGGGATCGGGTAACGATTCTTAACTGTGATGGCATTTAGACGCTGATAGTCCACACAAGGGCGGAAGTCACCCTCCTTTTTAGGAACAAAAAAGATAGGACATGCAGCGGGTGAGGTAGAAGGCTGTATGTGGCCTAAACGTAGAGCCTTTTGAATATAGTTTTTTAAGGCCAGGTCTTCGCAAGGCGAGAGGGAGTAGACCTGACATTTGGGGATCAGGGACCAGGTCTATGGGACAGTCATACGGTCTGTGCGGGGGTAAACCCTCCGCAGAACCTTCATCAAAGACTTCCCAAAAATCGTGGTAGACCGTGGGGATATTTGCGAGGACTGCACCGATCATATGTGGAACTGGTGCATGTGGTTCGTCTTCCTCAGACACAGTAAGGTGAGCTATTGCACCCAACGCTTGTGATGCCGTAAGCATCTCCTCAGTTTCGATGAGACAAAAATGTTGGCATATCTCGGATTCAAAAAGGACTTGACCGGATCCCCAGTTGATCAGCGGGTTGTGCTGTCTTAACCAAGGTATACCCAGAATGACCCCAAACTGATGGGTGGATATGAGATCGAACGTAAGTTTTTCCCTATGGGTGTCCTGAATGATCATCTCAAGGGCAGCTGTCTGTTGCCAGATAGGGCCGGAGGCAAGGGATGTCCCATCCATGGCCTGCACAGGTTCGGGGCTTTTCTTGGTTACTAGTGGTAGGTTGAGAGCGTTTTATGTCGATAAAACAGCCCGTGGCTCCGGAATCAATGACTATCTGAATAGTGCGTATGACATCCGGAATTTGGTTTCAACAGAGCATGGACTACGACAGGTCTAATGGACCCAAATGCAGGAGGTGAACCTGAGCGGGACTGATGAGTGCTCGCCCTGGCCCCCGTAATCAGGGACGAGCAATCGGAAAACCCTGACTCTTGTGTTTTGGGCGGCGTGGACAGTCCTTGACATAATGCCCGTTAAGGCCACAGTAAAAGCAAGCATTATCCACTCTCCGGCGTTCCCGTTCTGTCATAGTTATGGCACTGCGTATCCCACCAACCTGCATGGGTTTGCTGTGTGTTTCTGACAGTAATGGAGTATGTGCACCAGCAAATCCGGCCTCTACCATTCGCTTGGTTTGTCGAGAGTCTACCTGCAATGCCAGGTCGACCAAATCGGGATATACAGCCGGAAGAGATGGTACTACCGATAGAGCGTCTTTCATGGTGCCATTTAACCCCCTGTAGAAAACCACATTTATTTTGTTGTCAGGCCATGAGGTTTCTGCCACTAAATGGTTAAAGTGCATTATGTACTCTATGAGGGTATGTTTACCTTGGGCAAGTTCGAGCAACTCCAGGTCCCGGGACTGGGCCTTGTGCCTTGTGTCAAATACCTTGGACATTTCGCTCACCAACAGGTCAAAGTCGTAAAGGGCAGGGTGATCGTTTTCTAGCAGTGGATTCACCCAGGTGGCAGCAATACCGGACAAATGGGACACCATGAAAGCAGCTTTGGTGGTCGAATCAGGGAATGCCAAGGGTCTACAGAGGAAGTGGAGTTTGCATTCGTTCAGAAATGTACGGAACTTCCTAGAGTCGCCTTGGTAGCTCTCGGGGCTGCCAACAGGAAAGGGGTGGGAACCACCACTGGTATGGGGGCGGATGGAGTGCTAGAGGGACCAGGGGCCTGCGGTGTAGTATCCCCGAATTCCAGATCAGCCGGTAGGGGATGGCGTGTGCTTTGGAGGGAGTCAAAACGGTGATGGACAGCCGTTGTGGCTGCGGCCATGTCTGCCCTTAAGACCATGACTGCTTGCACTAGAGCGACCACGGGGTCTCCGGCTGAGGCCTCCATAATCCGGACGACCAATCAGGCTTCACAGTCTGTTATGTCTTGATGGTCGTGAAGATTATGCGGACCTCCGTCCACAAGTATCACACAGGGAGATACCAAGACAACTCCCTGTGCGATCCTTGAGGCCACAGGTATTGAGTGCTGGAGAATCAGGAACCAGGAACGCCGGAAACCCCCAACCGCTGTAAGGCAAGTAAGGGGTTAAGTACTGTGGCAAAAACAGACGATGACCAGAACGTAGCTTAGAACACTAAAAGGGCTTACCATGGTGGGAGGAAACCAGGAGTCAACCAAACACTGAGTTTGGAACGGACATGGTAGGAGGCGTTCCAAGCACATGCAGTGTGTGACTGGCAGCAGCAAGCGGTGAAGCACACTGGGAGGCACTCTGGATGGACACACACTGGGATACCTGTGTGAGCCGCGATAACAAGCTCAAGCGTAGTAATAAATTGGGATGATCCTTAAACAGTCCAAATAGAGTTCCGAGGTCAGAAGCCAAACGAGTACAACAGAGTCCGAAGGATGATCCAAAGGAAGCCAGTAAGCAGTCCAGTAATCCGATAATCAACAAGAAGGCAGAACGTAATACAAGGGCGTGACAAGAAGGAATCCGTGAAACAGTCTGTAGTTCTATAACGTGATCATGAAGAAAACAGGAACGCCAAACAGTGCCGAAACAATTTAGCTGTGCAGCACTGTGCGGGCGCTCCCTCGCAGCATTTCAATGAATTGGACCAGTCAGGTGATAGCGTCACATGACGCACGACCCCAAGTGTTTCCTTACCACGTGATCCGTAGTAATAACAGTCGGCTGAGCCTTGCGGGTCACGTGATGCCGAAGTGAGTCGGGCCGAAGGCTACGCCGAACAGCTGCGAGACGCCAAGGCAATTGCCAATGGAGGAATGGACGCAGGGATCTCGGGCGCCCATATCCGCTAGGCTGCCTCCATGTGCGCTGCCTATGATCACCACGTTGCTGCCGCCCTGAATGGGTAAGTGGGGGTGGATGGTGGATCAGGATGATGAGAACCTGGAAGGGGATGACTTGGACCTGAACGGGCATTGGCAGTGGGGTGGTGGGAGCCTACATGTGGGACATGAGGGACAGCCTGCATAACATAGAGCCAAATGAAGTTAAGGGTAATTGTAACAAAAAGCATGATCAGCAAATGATAGCAGCACCGGCCATAGCTTGCAGAGGCTGGTGAATCACAGCAGTGGTATCTGCTCTTCGCCAGTACACTGCTGCCAGTGGAGTGGGGGTGAGGCGGACTCATTGTCGTTGATGGAACAGATCCAGAGGAGAAGGACTTGTCCAGTTGCCGCTTTGTTCAAAACTACTGCCTCTCTGGTATCTTACCATGGGATCACAGAGAGTACCACGTGCACGTTGCGTTGTGAGATCCAGAGGGGTCAGACGCTGAAGATGGTATGCCAACAGTGGGTTCTGGATCAGAGTAGTCCATTCTGAGAATTTGAACGCTTGACAAAGGAACCTAATCAGCAGCTCCTGTTGAGACCTCACTGTGTAAAAAAAAGACTCAGAAGCTGCAGATCCTGATTCAACACGTGATTGTATTGGCTGATGAAGAGTCGTGCCCTCGCCTTATGGCGCTGTTCGCTCTTTTCCAGAAACCCTGTAAAAGTCTGACATCGGCAAACACTCGGAGACGTCACTGGTGGTGGCGTTGGTGGTCGCAGAGAACTAGAGCGATTCTGAGGAGATGTCATTGGCTGGGGCAGTGAATTTGCAGCAGTGTGAACCCAGGCCGGGATTCTGGCACACTTCAATGCCGAGCTGGTGGTCAACAAGACCTAAAAGGGACCAGGCTACCTTGGCTTAAGTGCTGACTTCCTCTGATGGACTTTCAACAGGACTCAGTGTCCAGGAAGCAAAGGTTCTCAGGGCCCCGTAGCCAGTATAGATAGGGCTTCACAAACCTGGGCATGAATAGATCGAACAGTTTTAATCAACGTGTTACAATATTTCATCAAGGTGTCATCCTCTACTGACAGGCTTTGTATGTGGGGAACTGCTAAGGGTGCAGCTCCCATTATCACAGGGCGACCTCTAAGAATCTCATGAGCCAACAGTCTATGTTTACGCTGGGGGTTATTTCTGATGACAAACAAAACTAGGGGCAAAGCGTGGGCTTTAAGTTGAGGTCACCATTCCGGCGTTCTACATATGTGCTTCAGCACAGGTGATTCGCAAAGTGCAAATGTTTTATTCCTAAGGCTTTACACACCTCCCATATAACCTGACCAGTGAAAACCAAACCGAGGTATAAACTCAGCTAACAACGTTTTGGCCACAATGACAGCCTCTGCTTTTTTACAGGTATATGCCTTCACTAACCCAGAAAACACATCCACTACAACCAGGCAGTAAAGATATGACATGCACGCGGGGAGCTGTCTCCGCACATGTAAAAATGGACCTTCTGGTACAGGACGTGAAGACAGCTTCGTGGGCACCACTCTTCAAATATTGTACGTTAAACATATAACACAATTTTCACACTAACTCATAGAGGCTAACTCAGGAGCCATCCAATCTCGGTGTAGCAACGTTATCATGGCAATTTTTACCTGAATGAGCTATGCTGTGTTTTTCATGAACCACATAGGGGAGAAGTACCTTGGGTGTCACCAGGTGGCCATTTGGGGAACACCACAGAAAGTATTCTCCCAATGTGCACTGACGTTAAGTCCAGGTCACCTTTTCTGCTTTGTGAGCTTAATCTTGGGAGTATTGCCAGACTGGACAGGGAAGGTATAGGTGACCATGGAACTGCAACACAAACAAGACATTCATTAGGAGCCAGGGCCCCTCTCGAGGTCGCTGAGCGAGCTGCACTATCAGCCAAATCATTTCCTTGGGTTATAAATGACAGAGGGATCATGCCCTTTACATTTTACAACAGCTACCACTGCTGGGAGCAACAAGGCATCTAATAATGCCAATACATATTTTCCATTTAATATTGGGGTACCCGTAGATGTTAAATACCCTTGCTGCTACCATGAGACTGAAGTTGTATACCACCCCATGGGTACACTTGGAGTCTCTATAGATCGTGGCTGATCTATCCCGTTCCACAGTACATGCACAGGTAAGAGCCAGGAGCTCGGCAACTTGGCCTGACTTTTCCACAGGTAATCAATATGCTTCTAGGACAGCGTGAAGGCTACATACAGAATATCCCAAAACCAATTCCCTGTTTACGGAACACAAATGCAAGATCCATCAATGAAAAGAATCAAGTTAGGATTCAACAGGACGGCCACCAGGGGGCGCCGGATGAGGACCTAACTCCGCGTCGCTCCGCCAGGGCTGCCTAAATCCTTAAAAATCCTGCCGCTTCCTCGGTCCTTCTGCCGACTTGCACTGCATAATACTGCAGGGGAATATACCAGCATCCCCTCCGAAAAATCCCGGCGAAAATCGGGCCCGCCTGAGCCTCCTACACCGTGTGAAAGTTCCGCCGGTGACAGAGCCGGCGGGAAGGAAGCACCGTCATCGGCAGCGCCCATCGGAGCCCCGCCGGAACTACGCCGCGCTCGCCAATCGATCCCCCGAGGCTTCTGAGACAGCTGCCGCAGAACCGGAGTCGCCGCCCTGCGGGCTGGGAGGTGAGGACTCGCCCTGCCCCCCCCCCCCCGGGCCTCCACTCCAGCCACTGCCGCCACCGCCTGATCCAGATCTCGGAGGGGCGCCCGACTGGACCCGGGGCCGCCTCCTCCTTGCTCCCCCCCCCTGTGCTCTCCCTCCCCGGCCCCGGTTGCCTGGGTTGGGGGCCGCCTGGGGTGAAGAAACATCGAGGGAGGCACTCGCGGCGGCTGGAAGAGGGGGTGGCCTGGCACCGTAACTAGGAGCTCCCTCCTGGGAGGAAGGGGCCCACCCCAAATACCAGGGGAAAAAGCACCTGCCACGCACTGGGTGAGAGGCCAAGGACTCCCCCCTGGACGCCTGGACCCAAACTTGCCACCTCGGCCAGAGTAAACACGCCGACACATCCGGCTGGTGCCACCCTCACCGCCTGCATAATTACACCCCCCCCCACCCCCTGAACTACACGATAAAACAGACCCAGGGGTGGGTCACACTGGACATAAGGCCAGACCGCGCAGGCCAAGGCCCGATACGGGGCAAAAGCAACACGCTGGGAACCAGGGACAAGGCCACTAGTCGACCACCCACCGGAGGCCACAAAACCGGATCGAAGGCCTAAGGACCCCCCAGGTGGGAACCTCCGATCCAACGGGATCGCATCCAGTGCCACCCCCATAGGATCAGAATGGGGAAGGATCAGCCCCGTAGAGCGACCCAAAACAGAATAGATAAATACACGACAAACACCCCGGCGGCCCTCCAGGACCCACCTAGTAGGGCGGATAACGAGTCTACGAAGGGGGACGCGGTCCAAACGCTGTCTCTCACCGACATCATGGCAGCGATCAACGACTCCAGAGCCTCGGTAGAGACCAAAATAGATGGCTTGGCCTCCGAGGTGTCCTTTGTGAGGCAAGACTTAAGGAACCTAACCGCTAGGGTCGGGGAAGCAGAACAACGAATATCCGACACCGAAGACACAGTTAAAAACCTGGGAGACCGCCTCGAACAAATGGAACGGAAAATTACCACGCTAGAAAATAGAGCTGAAGACAGCGAAGGAAGGTCCCGCCGGAATAATCTCCGCATACTCGGCCTTCCCGAAAAAGAGGAGGGGCCCTCTATGGAGCTCTTTCTGGAAGACTGGCTGGCAGACTTGATGGCCCCCAAGCAACTCTCTAAATTTTTCTCAATAGAAAGAGCACACAGAGTTCCAACGGGCAGACCAGTCCCGGGGGCCCCCCCACGAACAATAATCGCAAAACTCATGAACTATAGGGACCGAGACACACTGTTGCACATGGCAAGGGCGACCGGCCCCATCACTTACAATGGTAACCGAATCGGGTTCTTCCCCGACTACACGAGAGAGGTCCAGAAGTCGCGACAATCCTACGACTCCGTAAAAAAGAAACTGTCACCCCTGGGCATTAAATACGCACTCTTCTTTCCGGCAACATTCAAGGTATACCACAACGGCAAGGTTCATGTGTTCTGCACCCCCCGTGAAGCCTGGGAGTGGTTAGAAACACAGGTCCTCTCCACACCAAGCCCGAATAGACCGGGTGGAGGCACACCCCGCAGGCACGACGGTGACAACGACCACCCCGCTGGACAGGTCACCCCACCACATGAAGTAGCCGCAAAACCCGGATCTCCGATCAATAGGGGACACACCTGAAATTGTGCAACTACTCACTGGCAGGACTAAGGAAGCGGAATGAGAGCCCCACAGCAGGCGGCCCTGGAGGGGCTGTGGGGAAAGTGGACAACTAACACCTCTACGCCCCCCGCGGGGGACTCTTCACTGTTAGTTCTTCGTTACGTTCAGTGGTCACCTTGAACCACACGAGTTGCGGGGTAGGGTCCTTCTGACCCCTCCCCCCGCCGCCGAGTTGGGGCCCTTGCCCCCTTAGCAGTTTGAATGGTTAGGGGAACAGGTACTTCTGGTTGGGGGGAAGTGCAGGGTGGGGGGAGTTTGGGGGTTTTCTTGGTGAAGGAAGGGAAAGGCCTCTTGTCACAAATACCAGCAGTAATGGTCAGCAAAACAGATACTCAGAGAAATCCTTGCATAAGATATGAGAGGGACCGAAACGTCCCCCCCACTGACCAGCATACACCCATCTACACGGACATGGCCTACGATTCACTGGTTAGAGTTTCAGAATTTGCACATGTAGTACACAAAATTGAACATCAAATGAGAACGGAAGGAGGGCTCGGATGTCAGTCATGCCTCAAAACGACCGACAAAATAGAAACACAGGAAACGCACTGCATCCTTCCATATAACCCCGAACCAAGACCCACGCCGATATAACACAAGAGACAAATATCTATGTTGACCTGGAACGTGAACGGCTTGGGGTCGGGCATAAAGCGTAGACTGGTACTTCAATACCTCAACCGCCATTCCCCAGACATTGCATTCATAACAGAAACCCACCTGATCGGTACCAACAGTGGGCTCTTTAGAAAAACAAACTACCCACACACATACCTCGCCGGGTTTTCCAGAGGTTCTAGGGGAGTCATGATCCTCATACATAAAAGATTCCCGTTTATCACAAAGAAAGTCAAAGCAGACCCTCGGGGCAGGTTTGTGATGGTACTGGGGGAACTACGGGGGGAGACGTGGGGCCTCGTGGCAGTGTATGCACCCCCCACGCTTACAGCGGAACTCCTTGCTGAGCTCCAAGATATGATACTAGAAGAGCGGGCGGACTCATGGGCAATAGGGGGAGATTTCAATGAGGTCATGGAGACAGCCTGGGACAGAACACACGTGGGCAGCAGAGCAGTAGAAACCCCGACCAAACTCCGCACCTTTGCAGAAGCTATGGGGCTATCTGACACATGGAGGGCAGCCCACCCCACGGATCGGGGCTACTCGTTCTATTCCAACGCACACCGGTCCCTATCCAGACTCGATTATATCCTCACCCCCATGAACATGGCCCACCGACTATTATCTGCAGAACTCCTGGCGAGAGGGATCTCTGACCACTCTCCCCTGTTGGTGAAGCTCAAGGGTCTGACAACAAAACAGGAACCCACCTGGCGCCTGAACACCTACTATTTAGGGATACCCGAAATACTAGAGGGGCTTGCAAATAAAACATCGGAATACTTCGACCTGAATGAGGAGGCGGTGGACTGCCCAATAATAAGGTGGGAAGCATACAAGACCGTCCTAAGGGGGGAAGCAATCTCCTTGGTGGCAGCTCACCGCAAACAGCACACTGAGGCAATCTCCGAAGCGGAGGCCCAGGTAACTAGGCGAGAGGAGCAACTCCTCGAAGAGGGAACCCAGGAGGCACATGAGGCGTTGGTGACAGCCCAAACAATCCTGAAGGACAGGGCCTTAGACAACGCCCGAACCGCCCACTGGTTGGTCCGGAGCCAGATATACGAGAGGGGAGACAAAGCCACCAAAACATTAGCCTGGCTGGAGCGTAGAGAGCAGAGTAAAGGGCAAGTACGGGCCATCCAAACCCCGGACGGGGACTTACTGATGGGGGACGCGGAGATTGCCGGGGAATTTGCAAACTACTACAGAGAACTATACTCCCCGCAAATACGAGAACCCCCATTAAACATCCCAAACTTTCTGGACGCGATCACGATCCCCCGCCTTTCTGAATCCCAGATAGCACAGTTAGACACAGCCATCACCGAAGACGAGGTAGGGGAAGCCCTCTCTCAACTACAAACCGGGAAGACCCCCGGCCCCAACGGGTTCCCGGTAGAACTATGGAAAAAGCTGAGTGTAACCACAACGAAACATATGCACACTATGTTCCTCCAGAGTAGAGAACAGGGCACCCTCCCCCCCGACCTCCGAAAAACGACAATAGTGGTGATCCCCAAAGCAGGAAAACCTCCGGAGCACTGCGCCTCCTACAGGCCTATCTCTTTAATAAATGGGGAGGCCAAAATACTAGCCAGAGTCCTCGCCGGCAGACTGCTGGGGGTGATGGGGTCTCTAATCCACCCGGACCAGTGTGGATTTATGCCCGGTAAGTCCACACGAATGAATCTCCGCAGGGTCCAGATTGCTCTTGATCGGGCGGACGAGATCCCGTCCCCGCTGGCCCTCCTGGCGGTGGACTTTGAGAAGGCTTTCGACACGGTAGGATGGGAAGCCCTATGGGCCATAATGGAACGCATGGGCTTTGGACAATACTTTATGTCCTGGGTTAAGCTCCTTTATTCCCTTCCCGAGGCCTCTGTAAGAGTCAATGGGGAATCATCCGCCACATTCCCGCTGAGTAGGGGGACCAGGCAGGGATGCCCCTTCTCCCCCCTGCTGTTTATCCTCGCCATTGAGCCTTTGGCAATCCGGCTGAGAAACGATACACATTGGACAGGGTTCGCCTGGCCACGGGGCGGGGAGGAACGGGTTTCGCTATATGCGGATGACCTTTTGATATATTTGAGTAACCCAATAATCTCCTGCCCGATAGTGACCAGAACCCTGGAGGAATACCAGCACTTCATGGGGCTTCGGGTCAACACACAGAAAACAATCTACTTCCCGGTACAGGGAGGAGAGGACGCGATCCCAGATCCCTGTCCTTACTCCGTTTCCATTCTGGGCTTCACCTACCTAGGCATAAGAATTAGTAGGACACAGGAGGACTTCCCCAAACTGAACCTGCACCCGATAATGGAAAAACTGGAGAACGATGTCGCCCACTGGCGCTCCCTCCCACTTTCATTACTCGGGAGGGCGGCACTCTTCAAGATGCTGGCACTCCCGAGATTTCTGTACATCCTCCAAAATGCTCCGCTCCCCATCCCGGCCACAATATTCGCAGATATCAACCGGACCCTCCGCACACTTCTCTGGGGAGGGAAACAGCCACGCATTGCCCTAAAAACGCTCTACCGCTCTGTGTGGGAAGGGGGTATAGGACTGCCCAACATCCGCACATACTACTGGGCGGCACAAGCGGGGGTGGCGAATGAATGGCTACACGGAGACCCGCTGCTGCCACACATCCGAGTAGAGACACGAGACATTGGCCCTCCCTCCCCTCTGCATATCCTATACGATAGCCCTAGGAACCTAAAAGAGGCACCGACCGGGTCCCGCCACATAAAGCGAGTCTGGAGGGAGATACATAGATACTTAGGCTGGGAAGACAGACCAACCCTGATCCAACCCCTCTGGCGTAATGCACACCTCCCCGAAATACAAAAAATGGGCCATTTTGAATCCTGGGAGAGGAAAGGAATCTCCACACTGGCGGATATTGTCCAGGAGGGGCGACTGATCGACTTTGAAACCCTACAGACGAGACACGGGCTGTTACCCATGGACCGCTTTAGATACCTCCAACTTACGCACGCTATAAATACCCAATTCCCGAACCTGGCCGATATACCTGCCTGCTCTCCCTTGGAAACAAACATACTCCCACAAAGTATCCCACATAAGGTAACCTCTACCCTCTATCAGGCAATTAACTCCTTTGGATCCGGGGAGCTCATCAACCTCAGGGATAAATGGGAACAGGACCTAGGGCGACTGGAGACAGAAGAGTGGGTGGAAGCCCTGATGTCCCCACGGGAAATTGGGATCGACGCCAAACTCCGGCTGATTCAGCTCCGAATCCTACACAGGTCTTACTATTCCAGAACGCAAATGGCCACTTGGGGGAGGGACGACAACGCAGAATGCACCCGATGCAAAAGAACAGAGGGTACCTTCTACCACATGTTGTGGGAATGCGGGGTGCTACAGGAGTTCTGGACCACGTGTTTACTCCGCCTCTCCGGAATACTGGGCACCACAATCCCGAGAGACCCTAAACTTATCCTGCTAGGTATAGGAGGCGAAACGGACCTCAATAAACACGAAAGAATATTTCTAGGAGTGGCACTTGGTGCGGGAAAGAGACTCACGGCAGCCACATGGGGCTCGGGGGACAGGATAACCATTGACAGATGGTCCAATGAAATGGACAGATGCGCCTCCCTGGAGAGGCGAATTTACAATGCAAGGGGTTCCCCCCGTAAATTTCAGAAAATATGGGGAAAATGGGGAACATAAAAGTTAAGGCCATAACAAGGGCCAGCGGCGACGCCTCACGTGGCCGCTGGGCGGGCGGTGCAGATTCTCGACCCCCACCCCACCCTCCCTGCAGTACCACACAGAAGACTAGAGTTATGTTATGCACTGCTATTGACTATGACCTCAATGTTTGATCTCCTAATGTCTTTTGTGTACTCACGTTGAATGTGCTACCGTCTCTTTTTTCTCTTGTTCTTTGTTCGATAAACCAATAAAAAAAGATTTATAAAAAAAAAAAAAAAGTTAGGATTCAACAAGGGTAAATCAGACAAATCAACATGGGGGACAAGAGTGTCTCCACAATGACCTGGCAGTCAGGGAACGGTCCATCCTCAGGGGCTGGTAACAGGAAGGGAGGTTTCAGAAATGAACCACGATTCAGTGTTACATTACCAGCAGAGATAAGCAACTTTTCATACCCACTAGTCGGGAATTTGACACATGTCCCTTGTCCTTAAGAAAAAGGGACAATACTGTATAAGGGACCAAAATTATGACAGGATTCCCTTGTACCAGGGAGTCAGTTTTCTCCACCAATAGTGCAGCAGCGTCGACAGCTTGCAGACAAGCTGGGAGTCCCGCAGCTACCGGATCTAAAGTTACACTATGATAGGATCCAGGTCAGTGCTTACCCCAGTGCAACTGAGTCAACACACCTTAAGCAAACCCTTTGCGTTGCTCACAAAACATGACAAAGGGCTTGCTATAATCCGGTAAAACTAAAGCCAGAGCCATTGCAAACGCTTGCTTAATGGTGGCAAAGGCATCTTCTGCTTCACATGACCATGGTAGGGCTTTGGGGGTCGAATCATGCGCGAGGTTCTGAAGGGGCTTAACTATGGATACATACCCAAGGACCCATACCATCCTGAGGAACACTCTCCTTTGCTTCTTGATTTGGGGCTTAGGGACTTTCTGGATCGATGCAATCCAATCTTGGGACAAGTGTCTTTCCCCTGCAAAAATCTGATGACCCAGGTACCACACACAGGGCAGAAATAACTCGTTTGTAGTTAGATGCTGTGAAGACATCCGGAAGTAGACAGACAACTGAGGAAAGTTTGGGGTACAAACATTTATTTAAAATCACAAAGAGGTTGGAATAAGGCCTATATTGTCCTATGCTAAGGTGGGATTTCCCTACATAACTGAACCTAATGATCGTCTGTGTCGGGAAGTCCAAAGTAAATGTCTGTGTCAAAACCTATACTTGCCTTCACATCTACTTGTTGTAATTGTAATTTGTTATTTATAACACGCTTAATACCTAGATTTCTAAGTGCAAACCTGGGGATCGAAACTGTGTTGCTCTGCGTCGGCTTGCTTCCAAGACGAGCATGTTTCCCCCAAGCTATCCTCCCGAGACCGTTAAACCTGTGTAGGGATGTCAGTATCAAATCAAAAAGTGTTCAAACAAAGGTTCAGAGCTTCTTCCAGCTCCTGGTTGGAAAGGGTTTCTCCCTTCCCCAGGATTCCAAATAGTTCACTTTCAAACATAAGGCGTTCCCTTCCCCAATCTTTCAAGTCTCTCACTATTTTCACAACACCACAATTTCTCAGGATTCTTCCCTGCTTTCAGGCTTTTTGGCTCTTTCATCAATATCATAAAGTTCAACTCTTTAAGCTCACAATGGACCAGCTTCTTTTGATATTCACCCATAAACGTATAGATGAGTCAAGTGGCTCTTCTTACGTGCGATGTAGTCAGTCTAGGTGCAGTTTACGGACCACACAGTCCACCCATCCCTGGTCACGCAACCAACATCTGATTGGCTTCTTTTCCACAGTTATACCACCACTGCTTCAGCTCAAAAGTGGTACTAGATATATTCTTGCAGTCCCTGTCAACGCTTGTTTGCCACCATTCACTTGCTGGATTATCAACTTTCTCATACGTTGGCCACTGTTTCAACTTTAAACTTGTACAGGTCCTTTTTTTCCTTATGGCTCTCGCCAATGCTTGCTATTCTCAGCTTCTATAATTCACAGTTCTGTATATGCATTACCAATGCTTGCTTTCTTTAGTTTCCATTCATGTGACATCCACTAATTATTACTTTCCTCTGGTTCGGTATTCAAAACTTCAGTTCATTCACATCAAAAGAATGTAAATGCAAATTTCCAGTTCACACTCCTGCTGGGAATTTGCACCCTGCTCACTGGTTTTTTATTCAATTTAAAGTTTGCTGCTTTCCTGGACCTTACACAGCCTTCTCAATTTCAATACAGTTCGGTATTCACAAACCGCTCTATTCATCGACCTTCACATTATCGTAGTCATCAAACATCCGTGTTTTACATTTGTACTAGCAATCCCATTGCCTCTCGCTCAATCGCGAGTGCTCCGACCTTTCCTCAACGCGGCTCATACGACAGCAACCCAGAGTCATTCAGCAGGACTTAACTCACCGGGTACGCTGTCTTCATGTGTCCTTCTCTTCTTAGGTCAGTCCTTCATGGCTGCCTCTGTTCCCAGCATGGCAAGCCCCTCCTCCAGGGTCTCAGACACCTTGTGCTATCAGAGAGAGAGTCCTCTTGACTCCAAGAGGTCGTCAGCCTGGTCCCACCACCGGAAACCTTCCGACAATGCCAGCCACACTCTGTTTCCGCTGCTAAGACTCTGCAGCAATTCAGTGCTTCACACGCGTCTCCCTGCCTTCACCTCCGGCATCTCCGTCTGCACAGGCGATCTCTATCTCCCAGGCGATTTCCCAGGCACCTCCTCCATTAGCCTCACCTGAGCGGGCACTTTATACCACCCCTTTGGGTTCAGATGCAGGCCATTTACATTGATTTACAACGGTCTTGGTACTCGCAATCCTTCTTCCTCATCCCAGTACCAGAGTGGTGTTTGTGTATGTCTGAGTTAATAAAGGATGAATGTAAGTTCCTATGTGATCTCTTGACTTATCTCAGTACCATAGTGGTATACATTGAGAGATGGTTTTCTAACACAATAGGGAAGGGATTGTAAATATCCCATACAAGCCTGGGGGACATTTGATTCCTGATGAAAGGGATAGCATGTCTCCCCCAACGGTGTCTCATCCCCACTCCCCAAGTATCTTCCTCCCAGGAGATCCTCCCTCGCATATCCACCCCTACGGACAGGAAGTTAGGACGCCCTCAGATTCCTCATAATACCTTGTGACCCTTTTCAACAAATGCTTTCAACAGAACCAGTGTGTATTTCTCAGATACTTTCAAGGAGGGGGAGGCCATTTATTTATTGAATATTTATAAGGCGCTATATACAGCAAATGGTGTTTCCAGGCACCACAAAGCAAAAAAGGGGGGAGGGAACAGAGGAGATAATACAACAATAACAGTCCTATTAAGCCTTGTGACATTCGGTTCATGCAAAGTGCAGTAAAGAGAAGTGCAAAAGAGGTGGGGTGATGGAACTGCATACTGGTGCCAGTGGCTAGCAAGTATGGCGGAGCTCAGTGCCAGGGGGTGCCAGAGGTGTGGATCACTGATTAAGTGCAAGGACAGGGGAGGTCTAGACTTGGGAGGGATGCTGGTCAGGGAGGGGGGACCGGGAGGGCAGTGCTGAAGGGGGAGTGATGGTAAAAACTGCTCAAGGAGGGCCTGGTAGCCTGTAAGACTCCTAAGGGACCAGGCCGCCAGTCACATCGGCAGAAGTGGAATTAGCAGGGAGGGAGAAGGGGGGAAACAGGTAGAGAAAAGTAGGGTCTTGAGAAGTTTCCGGAACTTAAGGAGGTCGGGCTCAAGTCTGAGAGGGGGAGGGAGGCTATTCCAGAGGGAGGCACCTGCCGAAGAGAGAGAGAGATCGATCTTCCCCCCCCCAACTCTTTGCTTGTAAAAACGTCTGACCTGCAGAGAGTTAGAGCTTGAGGACCGAAGGGTTCTAGTAGGAAGGTATTTAGGGGGAGAGAGTTTGATATAGCGGGGTCCCATGCCCCATAAAGCCTTCTGGAGGATGCAGAGGGTCTTGAATGTGATCCTCGTAGCAACCGGGAGCCAATGGAGAGATTCTAGGGCTGGAGAGATGCGGTGCCTGGGCTTGAGGCCAAGGATAGGTCTTGCAGTCCTATTCTGGATTAGTTGAAGGGGGCGAAGAGAGGAAAGAAGAAGGTGGGAAAGAGGCTGTTACAGTAGTCCAGCCTCAATAGGACCAGAGCTCTAGAGACATTGACTTTCTGGGGGAAGGTGAGGAAGGGGAAAATTCCTCTAAGCAGGTGAAACTGAAAGTGGGCATCCTTGGCAAGGTGCATGATGTGAGGGGGGAAGGAGAGAGAGGAGTCGAAGATGACAGCAAGGTTTTTGACCTCACAGGATGGTGAGGGGGAGAGGACCCAAGGAGGGCGGCCAGAGAGTAGGGGGGAAGCAGGGAGCAAGGGTCCCAATGAGAAGGATCTAACTCTTACTGACATGAAGACAGAGATCATTAGCAGTGAGCAGGAGCAGACCATCCACATACTGCACAAGCGTCGACCCTCCTCGATACTGTACAGAATCAAGATCGTTCTTCAAAATTCTGGAAAAGAGGGTAGGGCTTTCTACATACCTCATTGGAAGCCTAGTGAATGTATATGCAGTCGATTTAAAGGTAAATATGAAAAGGTACCGATTGTCAGGATTTATGGGTTTGGAGAAAAATGCTGAAGAGGAATCTACAACAGTGACATATTTAGCTGTGTAAGGAATAAACAACAAAATCATAGCTGGATTGGGCACAACCGGAAAAGCTGGTAGAACTGCTGCAATAACTGCATGCAAATCTTGAATTAAACTATAAACCCCTTTACCTGGTTTCTTTGTAGGCTAAATAGGAGTGTTACAGGGGCTACAGGTTGGTACAATAATACAGCAGACAGGAGGGATCATCCCAGTTTCCCTGAGTACGAATGGGTAATCTCCTGTAATCCTGCCAGCATCTCATGCTCTTTATGAGCGGGAATGTCAAGATATACACCATCAAGGGAACAGTAAATAGAGCAGCTTTGTTTGCACAGTAAATCTAATCCAAATTCATAGGTGAACAAGAGCTCAGCAAAAAGGCATGATGGTCTGAAATCGGATCCATCGTGACCATAAGTGGAGTGGACACGGGCTGAGTTATTGGAGCACCCAGCATACCTACAGCATTCATCACATCATCAGAATGCTTCATTTGTGGGAACTCAGAAGCTTCTAGTTTGGGGTGTGATGCTCAAGCGTCAACCAAACATGAAACCTTCTGACCAGCCACAATACAGTCAACATACACAGCAGAAGGATCAATCGAATCAAGTAGTGCAACAAGTTCAGGGACCCCTTGGCAATCTTAAACATCGGTCAGTGGAAGTGGCGGAAGAAACCTCACTGCTTCAATCAGCGCAATTGGCTATCTGCCTCAACCGTCATACTGAGGCTGTTGTGAACACTCGGCTTTCCAGTGTCCAAACTCTTTGCAATAGTTATATTGGTCACTGTATGTGTTCGTGGAATACCTTTCAGCAGTTTATCCTGGCCAAAACAACTGGGGTCTCCTCTCCCTATTCCCATCCCCACCCACCCAGAGCGGGGCAGAATCCACCCCTTCCCTGTGGAGGCTGTAAACTCTGTATTTGCAATGCCATAAGCTTGGCTTCAGTAGTTTCCTTTTGTTACTCAAACTTCTCATGAAAGTGCAGTACAGACAACTATACTTCCACTAAACCTTTTCCTTCCCATCCCATCAACACTGCCTTAATCCCGTCGGACACTTTTAGTTGCAATCCCATAACAAACGGGGCCACCACAGCTTGAAGTGCTATAAGCGCAGCATCCACAATCCCAGATTACTGTTGAAAGCATCTTTTCAAACATACAAGGGACAGGCAAATTCAGGCAATTGATCAGAATCACACACACCTGACAGCAGTTTCCTTTCCCCACAGGGATAAAAAGTGGAGCAAGATTGCACAGTACGAGCAAGGCAGACCGCACGACGAGACAGCTATCCAGGTCCGGCAGTTCAGGAGGAGGAGAAAGGCGGCGAAAATCGAGAGGCTGACAAGGAGACACACCACCTTGCACTTTTTGACGCAGACCTGCAAAACCTCTGCAGAGAGAAGCATAAGTTCGAGGACAATAGCCCAAGTGTCCTGCAACAGAAGTTAACAGTACACGGAGCGTGTCAACGCTAATAAGCTGGAGCGAGGCAAACTCCTGCTACCGTGGTACCGGCCTTTACTCCAGTTACGAGGAAAGACAAGCGGTTCATCACAGCCGGTGAGTTGAGGGGAGAGCCAATAAGATCCGGGCTATGGTGAATGAAAGATGCAACGTGGCAAGTTGAACTTGGTTCAAAGAACTGTAGAAGTGTTGAGGGGAGACCAGCTGCAGATGGAACCGGCACCACGTGGGTGCTAACTCAAGAGACTCTGGTCAATCCCCGTTTGGATGAAAACTACAGGTACGAGATGGCCGTAGGAGAGCCGCCAAGATAAGTCAAAGTGCTCATGCAGGGCAAGCAAAATCCTCATACAGTCGAACGCCTTTGACCTAAGAACTGAGAGAAAGCAAGGGAAGTCTGTCCCACAAACATTGAAAATTAATGTGAAGTTGGCAAGTGTGAACCCGGAAGAGGGATGCTGACGAGAAGAGGGCAAAGTCCAAAGTGCCAAGAAACAGTATGTTGACAAAGGTGAACCCGGCCAAAGGATGTCCACTGGAACTATTTAAAAAAGACATCAAGATTTGGGAGTGAAGAAAAAGCCATAGTGAACACAGAGGAGGGAGGCTGAAAGTAAAAAGGGGTCAGCGCCCAGAAGAGGGAGAACTAGGGTGAAGAATCCTCACCCTAAGCAAAACCAGGAAACAAACGTTCATTCTGTTGAAGGAACATTTGGTTTGTTATTGAATATGTCAGGCCCTCGAAGGCAAAAGACTTTCAAGGAAACAAGACTTGACCATCGACGGTCCTGATAGCTGCAAGTGGAACTGTGGACTCATGCTGGGAAAGGTCGAATGTGTGCTGTGCTGGAAGATTCCTGTGCTCAAAACGTGGGGAAGGGAGATCAAAGCAGCTGCATCTTCAAATATTATTTGTGAACACTTCTTTCTTTTCTTGAAAACCATCCCACAACCTTTTCTATTAGTTGTAAGGTTTGGGAATAGGTTTCTTATTGTAGGCCCTTTTTATTTGACACAAGGCCACAAGGACTGCCTTATTTTTATTTGATGGTCAACGCTTGCTCCCATCTTAGATTTAGGTTTAGATTATTAAACTGTATGCAGGTTGGAAAAATGCCTAAACACCCTTGAACTGTGATCACTTGTGTCCGTCTTTACTATTGTCATCAAGAGTTTGCAAGCGCTGGAACGAACATTGTTAAAACGCCTTTGATAAAAAACACAAGTAAAGTTGAACTGCTAATGAGTGTTTGAACTTTGAGAGGAAATGATACGATACTTTTGACAGAGTGTTCCAGCACTGTGTGTGTGCTCAATCAAAGGTATCCGTAAGGTATCCAGCTGAAAGTGCCAAAAGTGAAACTCAAAGAGTTATAAAGGAATTGTAAATCGAAGTGGTCCTGCTACAGGTCAAGCAAAATCATGTGCACAGTCGAAAGTCTTTGATTTTGATACAGTAAAGAAAGTTTCGAAAAACGAGATAAATTAGTCCGAACCAGGCAGAGGGAGACTAATTGAAAGTTTTGTGTTAAAGTGCGTCTGAGCCCGGCAGAGGGGGACCCACGGTGAATCACCCGAGAATTTGTGCATATGAGAATCCGGAGGAGAAGATACCTTGAATGTCTGTTTGTCGCATCAGGCCATCTGAAGTAAGAGACGTTGAATGGCAAAGGGACTTTGGTACAGAAGGCCCTGATACTGAGATTTTGAACTGCATCCTCATGCTAGAAAAGCCAGAGTATGTGCTAAACTCGAGTATGCTGCCTTGTCCCATGCTGAAAACGTGGGGAAGGGAAGGCAACAGCTTAACTATGCTGAGATATAATTTATTGAACACTTTTCTTTTGTACAACATTGTTTCCCACAACATTTGTATTTAGAAGTATTGCCAATAGGTTTATTATTATAGGCACTTTTATTTTGACACACACCAGTAGGACTGCGTTATTATTTGATGGTCATAGCTTGCTCCCATCTTTAGAATTGGGTGTAGCTAGGCATTTTTCCAAACCCAATTGAAGTTCAATAAATACCCTTTAACTGTCGTCACTTGTGCCTGTCTTACTGTTTGATAACGTGCCTTCCTTACAGGTCCCTTACGTGCACAGTCTATTGTTGCTCTCAATCTTTGAGGAAGAGGAGGAGCCTTACCTGCTTGCTGGGATCACAGCATAGATTTGCAGTCCCAGCGCGGATTGCTAAGTGGATTGGCAAAGTGCTCTGCTGTGGTCCGTGTGGGGCGGAAAGGGGTCGAAAGGAGTGGTGGTCTCATTTAATGGGTTGTCAACTAATAGATTTTCACCTGTACCGCTTCACATAGCAGTTTTGTCATCGTTGGATTAAAAGGTAAAATTGGGGGCTGGGATAACAATAGTGGCTACACTAAGAAGTATGGGGGCCCCAACAGAGACAAATAAGTCTGCTATTCATTAAGGCAGGGTTGGGCCAGTTGGACCCCAAACCTCTAAGGTAACTTTGGGCAATACTGACACGGAAGTGTATGAGGGGAAATAAAGACAACCCTAGTCAGTTGCAGCAAAACACTGGTCCCACAATAATGACAGGCGTAACACAAAGTGATGGCTTGACATTTAATATGACGGTGTCTCCAGTGGAGGTGGCCATGGTAGAGGCGCATTTGGATAAGGAGTGAACAAGAGACACACACACACACTGTTAATGCCGAAGTGTATGACATAGTCACCGCTTACACTAGAAAGTTAGATCAAGCGCTGACCAGGATTGAGAAAAAGGTACAGGACATGGTTTCTGGGGACATTGACCGAGAAGTGGATTTAGTATAGGACGTCTAAATGCTGGCCCCTGTTATTTCTCATGAATTTGGCAAACGTGTTAGACTCTCTTTAGACTATAAGACTAACCAATGGTTAATTCCACCCACTGATTCTCAAGACATGACAGAAATTGCTCCCCAATATTAACCACGCAAGCTGAATTAAAAATTGGGGGGTTAAATGATGGATGGGAACCTTTGGAAAATACTGAGGGTTAATGTGGTAGAGGGCCAACTTCATAAGAAGAAGTCCTCTCATGTTAAGAGTCCTGTAGAAAACGGGGCAGAGACAACAATTGTGGATGAGTTCTATTTTCCTGTCATGTCTCGGCTATTAGATACTATGTATAGAGGGTATGAATCATTAAACTTTGAAAGGTGAGGCAGATATTAAAAGAACTGAGTGCAAAAATACATTTTCTGGAAGGGTCCATTACAGCTACAACCTTGAACCATAGGTATTTGGTGAAGCAGGAGGAGACTCCCGTTGAAGTTGAAACACGGGAAAAAAGGGGGGAAAAACCTGGCTAGGCTAGTAGTAGAAAGAGGTTGATGGAAGAAAGATCAAAGGAGAGACTTTACCACCGGTATCTATGTAAGGATTAGTAAAAAAATAAGGAGGAAGAGATTGTTCTGAGTATTTTGAGTATTAGCCTCATTGAGCAGACATCTGCCGTTACAAGATCGAAATCCAATAGGGGCAAAGGCACAAACCAAACGAAATCAAAACATTTTAAGAACTTGAGTTAACAGAAAAATAAGGGATTGCGCACATTTTAGAGACATGGGTGCTCAGGGGACTTGCAAGGCAGCGTTAAGATGAATTATGGTGAATCGTCCATTGGGCCAGTCAAAAGTACTCTACCAAGGAGCCAAATTGGTGGAGGGGAAGGTATCTTGGCTCTGAGTAATATATCGGTTTACCCATGTGAGGAAGAATATTTTTTATAAAGCTTGTACTCGCAGCCGCAAGAAGTAGAAATGAGCGGCTAGTGTGACAATGATAGGGTCAGGGAAATATTATATTTTAAGAGACTCTAGTCTCAAAGTACTAAAGGGGAATAAAGTAAACCTGCACTTGGCACCAACTAGAAACAATATTGACATACAGGAAGATCCACAGAAAATGTTCTTCATTTTATGCAACCAAGAAGGAAGAAGAAAAGGAATGGATACAGCAGAAACAGATGTACAGCAAGGTTCACAAAAAATCTATCCTATATTCCGCACACTCGAAGAGAAACGGATGGGTCCAGCAAAGAGTTTGAAGTTAATAGAGAAAAAGAAAGAGCAGCAATACTTCAAAGATGCGGTAAGTACAGGTCATGACTTATACAAGGGGAGTACAGATAAAGTTAGGTAGTGAAGTCGACAAAGATGAGACTGATGCAACTTGTACATATCTGTGCCGCCTCTTTGAAAATTCAAACAGGGCTCCTTTAAATAGACACTACATTCTTTCACTATATTTTGAGATTCCAAGTATACGACTGGTAAATACGGGGGATATTAAAGTTGTGGAATTTGTATACGAAGACTGTCAACATTGTTAAAGTGCATTTGCGCTCCCAAATTATTAAGAAAACTATACTTTAAACGGCTTGGCTGTACCTAGAGACTGGTCTCTTTTTCCTCCATTTGGTGAGTCAGGGATTTCTGTCGCCATTCATCAAATGAAGTCAGTGGCTCTGTCTGATGTGGTTCCTTTAGCAGTAATGAAGGACATTTCTTCCGACCTCCTGAGTGAGATCACAATGGCCATTAATGTCCCTCGCCAGACCGGTTGCATCCCACAAAAGCTTAAGGTTGCAACAGTAAATCCCCTCCTAAAAAAGCCATCTTTGGATCCCACATGCCCTTATAATTTTCACCACTTCTCACTCTTATCTTTTTTTTATGAAGCTCCTGGGGTCCTTGATCGCCCTACTCCTGTCATCCTTTATGGAGTCCTCTGAATTGTTTGACCCTGCCCAGTCAGGTTTCAGGCCTAGCCGGGGAACCCAGACTGTTTTGGTGTTTGCCCTGGATGGCATGGCTAGACTGGTGGATGCTGGGGGAGTTGGCACCTTGATTTTACTTGATCTCTCTGCGGCTTTTGATACTGTGGACCACCGTACTCTGCTGGCCCGCCTTGCTCAGGTGTGAATTTCTGGTTAAGTGCTTGCATGGTTTACTTCCTTTCTGGCAGACCGAACCGAAATACTGTCTCTTCC
Organism: Ambystoma mexicanum; assembly: GCF_040938575.1. Classification (NCBI taxonomy): domain Eukaryota; kingdom Metazoa; phylum Chordata; class Amphibia; order Caudata; family Ambystomatidae; genus Ambystoma; species Ambystoma mexicanum. Next base: position 837,496,502 of record NC_090934.1, on the reverse strand, counting down.
TCCTTTCCGGTCAGGATCTTGTCTACTTGATTGTGGGGTGCCGCAAGGCTCCGCCCTGTCTCAGATTGTTTTTAATATTTACATCTGACCATTGGAGTGTCTCATCCACTCCTTTGGCATCAGGTGCTACTCTTATGCCGATGACACTCAGATCCTTATTTGTTTAGATCTCGAGCAGGCGGAGATGTCATTGTGCTTGCACCAGTGCCTGTCTGCAGTGGGAGATTGGATGAATCTCAATTGCCTTAAAATCAATGTAGACAAGACGGAGGTGTAGGTGCTTGGCTCTCCCCCCGATACTTCTCTCTGGGTGTCCTCTTTCTGGCCATCTTCTCTGGGCCCTCAGCCGGTTCCTGTGGTGAAAGTGAAGAATTTAGGAGTGGTTATCTTTGCTTCTCTTTCCATGGATGCACAAGTATCAGCAGTCTGCCAGGCTGGCCATTTTCATCTTAAGATATTGAGAAAGGTGCTTCAGTTTCTACCTCATAATCTGAGGCCGCCAGTGGTTGCTGCCATGGTCCTTAGTCGATTGGACTGTTGCAATTCATAAAATCTGGCCCAACCTAGGGAATTGTCCAGCAGCTGCAGCGCCTCCAAAACTTGGCCACGCGTACGGCTATGGGATCTCTGTATGGGGCTCATATCTCCCCAGTTTTGCACTCCCGGCATTGGTTACCTGTGGCTCAGCGCATTAGGTTCAAGGCGCTCTGCTTGGTACACCAGGCGGTACACCAGGCGCTGCATAATCTAGGTGCGGAATACCTTTGGGCTAAATTTACCCGTTATTTTCCAAATCGGACACTATGCTTGGCCTCAGCTGGTTTGTTGTGGGTACCGGCATTTTGTCGCACTCGTATTGGAGGTTGGGCTTTTTCGGTGGCCGCGGCCCATCTTTGGAATGACCTTCCTTAGCATTGAAAAATCTGTCAAATCATCTGGTGTTCAGGAAGGCCTTGAATACTTATCTGTTCTAAGTCTCACCAGTTTAGATGGACATGTTAACCGTTATCTCCCTCGGGTGACCGTGCGCTTTATAAGTTTGCATAACACAACATAACATAACATACTAGCTGAAAGTGAAGTCTACCCTTCGTTGAGGTTCGAAATATCTGAAATGTGGATCCATGAAAATGTAAGATCAATTGACAAAAAGAAGAAGAGTAGTCAAAGGGAGGAGGGAATGAACAGCATGCTGTCGATTAAGTTGCAAAAAGATCAAGGGTAACAAGGAGTGGGAGAGAAAAGACACATTAGCTATGACTGCCCATTAATTGCAGAGTATCTCCATAGATGTTCAGAGAAATTAATGGGAAGATTGAAAGCTGGAAACTACCCTAGTATCCTGGAACTCTAGAGGTTTTGCAAGCATTATGGGGAATAAGGGTTTGCTGGCATTGTACGATATAATTGCTTACAGGAGACCCTGATGTTGGCTGCCCCTTGGCTTGATGGTTTTGAGGTTATGTCTATTTGAGCTCAGCTTGGTACGAGGGGTCGCCCCTATGGGGGGCTCTTGACAGCAATTAGATGCAATCAGGGTTTTATGGTGTGGCAGATTGAGTGTAATAGAAGGGATATGCTCGAAACCTTGCTAGAATGGAAGGTGCATGGGTCCAGTGTGACTCAGAAGTGTTTACTGGTAAATGTCTATCTCAATCCTGATAACAAACAGATGGAGGACTTGATGTCGGGTCTCCCTTTACTCCTGCTGGGACAAATGCCAGAAAAAGGAACTTCTGTAACCATTTTAAAGGATTTCAATGCTGAAAGTTTGGAGGATTGTTGGTATCAACCCCCGAATAGGGAAAAGACGTACAGAGATAGGGTTTTCCTGGTTAGACAGGAACTTGAAGCCTGGGACCTGAATATGCTTAATGGTAATTCCCCTGGAGATACTCCCCCGAGCTTCACATGCCATGACAACTGCTGAAAATCAACATTGGACTATGTCTTCCTGCCTGATGATTTGATGTGGGGGGGGGAGAAGTTTGGAGGTGAGGCAGACCGATTTAAGTGACCATTGTAAGTTGATTTGTACGTTAGCAATTTCTCAACACATAATCTCTAACAAGTGTTGCTTGAACATTGAAATCAATCTGAGAAATCACACTGTGAAATGGTACCAGAAAATGTCCCCTGCATTTAACCATCAGATTGGGGACTTACTTGAGGCCAATGATAAACTTGAAAGCTCTCCCCGTGGTTTTGCGCCTTGTATAAGATCAATTCTTGGGGATTTGTTATCTGTCAGGCACTTGGAAAAAAGGTTTCACTCACTCGGGGATAAACACGTCTTTGACACAGATACAAAAAAGGCAGCTGCGGCTTGGTATAAGAGCTTTGCGAAAGGGAAATGATCTGCTCCAGAAGAATTAAATGGTAATGCGGAAAACCAAATTCAAAAAATGGTTGCGAGGTCATGAATTCCAAATACGGATAAACCATGCAGACATTTTTTTAAATTGTATCATGGGAACAAAAATAACAAGTTCTGGCAGGAAGTGATGTTTTTCTGCAGGCGCAATCCATTACTGAAGGAAGAAGTTTGGGTAAAGCGTTTCCAGGACCTTTATGTAAAGGAAGACTTGGCGGTTGGAGAAGTTTATACTTGCCAAAGATGGATAGGGATACATATTTGGGACTCGGATGATATAACTCACTAATTAAGAGCAGCAAAAAAAAATAATAATAAACGCGGAGGAGTCAACTAATTTGACATTAAAAATCAAATACTCTGCTACGGTCGCATCTTATGTCTTGAATGTATGAAAACATATTGGTAAACCAAGAGTTTCCAAGTTCCTAGAGAGCAGCCTTAACAACAGTCTTGATTTTTAAGGGAGGAGATAGACTCTCACCCCTACAGCACAGGCCAATCTCTTTATTGGATGCTTCAAACTAAATCTTTGCAAACATATTACCAAAAGAGCTCCAAAATTGGGTCAGAAAGGCAAATTGCCCAGATAATCAGCAGGCAGGATTCAACTATTTTGTACTCTTTCTGTTGGGTAAACAAGTAAACAAGTAAAAAAACAAGGCAGACCGGTACATTTGGCCTTAGATATAAGCAAGGCCTTTGACCATGTCAATTAAGCAGTATTATGGAAAAAACGTAATTTAGTGTGCTGGAAACCTTACACAAGGAAACAAAAATTAGGATCAGATTGGATTTGAAGGGGTCATTTACGAATTGGTTAGAAACCAATTGGGGCTCTTACAATGGTGTGTCCTTGTGCAATTATTTGATTTTTACATAAAAGACATGCATCTCTGTTGGAATGAGAAGAGGAAAAAACCCAGTTATTGGGACACCTAAGGCTACAATATTTGAATTATGCATCGGTCTTTCCATGGCACGATACATTCAGGTCCCCGCATATTACTATAAAAGACACCTGATGGTTTGACTGTATGTCATCAATCGTTTTTTCCATCATTGTTAAAAAGGTGTTTTGCTCTATGGCCACTGGATTCCAGTATGTATTAATAATTGCAATTTTAGCAAAGTTTTTTTCCAATGCATCTTCCCAGTCGAGGAGGGCTGCCAGAATTGATAGATTTGACAGCAGCATAGTTTTAATCTTTAGCCCTTTACCTTGTCGGCAAGCAATCAAAAGACCAGAGATATGGCTTCCATAGTTTTTTCGTTTGTTTCAACCCTTTTTTTTGGAGGTTGCTGATGTCGCAGTCATTGTTATTTTTTTTTGTCTGTTTGTTGGTTTGGGTTTCCCCTTCAACTTAGTTAGGCGTGTAGAATCTTTTACAGGAGAAACTGTTTGACTCGAATGGCGCTTTTTAGATGATTGTTTTTGAGCAGGAGTGACTTCCTCAGCTGGGGGCACTTCTATTTGCTCTGGGCCCAGATGTATTAGCTGACACAAGTTTAGATTTATTTGTGACAGAGGGGGAAGTCTACCTGGCACTTGTGATCCTTTTTCGGTCTGTGCAGAACGGACCTGCGCGAAGGTTTGGATCCTATTGTCCAACTCGCACAAGTCTGGGGTCTTTAAATGCATTGTGCCTGGTGGTATTTCGTCCACATGGTGTCTATCATTTAAATCATAGTTTTGTTATTTTTTTCTTTGTGTGGAAGACAAGGTTTTCGGCCGCACAACGCTCGGAGGGGTGGGGGGCGTGGTCTCACCCCCGAGGTCTGCCTCCCTCCACGGGCGTTGGAAAGTCCAGGCTCAGCCGCCGAAGCAGCTCGCGGCCGATCTTTTCCCCCGAGGCGGCCCCCGCTCGCCCCTCTCCGCTCCCACTCCTCGGTCCTCCCTCCGGAGGGATCCGACGACCGGGGCGGGGGTTCGTGCAGCCACGAGCAGACTGGCGGGAGCCGGGCTGGAGACGAGGGATACGACGCTGCCGGGGGGAGCCGCAGCTGCGGATGGACTCTCTCCGTTGCCCTCTGGCTCCTCCCCCAATGGCTCCCCGAGGCCGCCAGTCTCCGGAGCCCGCTGAGAGTCCCGTTGCTCGGGGTCAGGATCTTCAAAGTCCACGTCCAGTCCAGGTCTACAGGCATCACACTTGTTCACTCGTTGCTGACGGTAAGATAGAATTTTCTTTATGGAAAGGTGATTTGTAAGATTTGTCGGATACTGCTTTGTGCGAAGTGCACGTGGGCGCAGCAGTCGTTCAACAGTTTTGCGAGTTTCATTCTCCTTGTCATTTTCTTTATCGAAGTCGGGAGAAACAGGAAAGTCTGCAGTCAAGGCCGCCATGGCTGCCAAGACTGCCACTCTCCGCCACTCTGCGTCCGCTCCGCGGAGGGGAGAGGATTTTATGGAGAGGTGAAGGTGAGATAGGACACGCCTCGGCCAAACAGTAGAAAGCAGGAACAGACTTCGGCTTTGACTGCAAGACTGCCACTCTCCGCTACTCCGCGTCCGCTCTGCGGAGGGGAGAGGATTTTATGGAGAGGTGAAGGTGAGATAGTACACGCCTCCGCCAAATAGTAGAAAGCAGGAACAGACTTCAGGTTTGACTGCAAGACTGCCACTCTCCGCCACTCCGCTTATGAAGCTGTATAAGCAAATAATTCTGCCACGGTTGATATTCGGGGCAGAAAACTACAATGGTTTTGGTCTAAATTGGTGGCAGAATTGTGGAGGAAGGTGCTGCGTCTTCCGAAATTCAGTCCCAATGGTGGGTATCCGGTACGATTGGGTCAGTTACCATTACAGACATACATTGATTGATTGGAGGGTGCAGCAAATTTATGCTAACATTGTTCTCCCCCGTCTGCCTCACTATATGTTAACCTAAACACATTTTAGAAAAGGGTACTTGTAAGATCTTGGTGAAGTGGCTTGAAACCTGTACCGATTTGTTGTTAAGGATTGTTTCCTCTAGTGAGGAATTATGTGCTTACCCAAGTAAGGTTATGTTGAAACTATATAGGTCCGTATGGAGCCACACTAGAACAGATCTTTCAGGATATCGATGCTTTATAGATCATTTTAGCGGGTCATTAAAAGGTTTCAACGCCTTGGTCCCATATTTAAGGGAACATACGTCAACAGAAGTGTTAAGGTTGAAGTTGAATCCACTACCGACAAGGGAGGTCTTGGGGGCTAGGTTGAAGATTCAAAGGGGCATAAGACTGTCAGTATTGCCTGCAGGAATGGGAGTCTATTAAACATTTATGTATTAACCGTCCTGTATTGAGCCCACTCCGGAAAGAAAAAATAGCAACCATTGTGAGTGCGTCAGATGAGAATTAGGATTTTAAACGCAAATTAAAGGATAGTTCCGGGACTTTTTTTTTTATTGTCCCTACGGTTCGGCCATGTGTTTTTAAGCATAAATAGGTAGATCGTAGAAAACTTTCCTATGGACCTTACCTGACTTTTCGTCCATTAACGCACTCGAAATCAGCCGCCATTTTCTGATAATCCTATCATTTCCCCCCATCGACCTGGCTCACCTGCTTTTGCGGCACTAAATCAAATCCCCCGCCCCTGAAACAGACTTTATCAAAACATTCATATTCCCCACCTCTCTCCGTGACGTGACTGTGCTGCGTAGGCAAACGCGCCCAGGCGTCTACGCGACTCCACACAGAACCCGGAAACCAACACAGATCAGCTCACAACACAGCGCGCCACAATTCGGAATATGAAACTGTTCTTTTAAATCAAACCGCAAGATTGTAAATTTGGTAAAGTACATTTATTGGACATCAAATGTTTAGAGAATATTCAGCGATTTGCATTTTTCTTTGCTCTCGATCCAAAATAGTTCGTCTTGAGGCAAGCGATGTTCGTGTGCAGTACACAGGGTGTTGGTTTACGATAAAATAAGCTCTTCAGTCGCATGGCTGTTCCAACAACGAGGCACTAGGCCACCACAACGGTCTGTATGTTGCATCTAGCCGTTAGTACCGCGTAAGGGCATACTTGTACTTGGCGATCGTCCCATAAAATGGTCAGGGTGGTAACGTTGTTCACGCGGAGAAGCAACTGGCGGTTGTAGAAGCCATCCGCCGGTGTCTGGTACTCGTGACACAATCAATAATGAAGGATGTACCTGTTTAAAAAACATAAAAAATGAAATTAGTCTCACCATCAGATCTTTATTAAAATTATTCATTTTATATATTAGGTCGGGAAATTATTTCATAGCTAGGACAGTGCAACTGGGTATTATACGTCAAGGGGGGGCTGTAGGATACTGAGACAGTCCCCCAGTGCAGGGGTTGACAGGGAGGCAGTGCAGGTGGAGAGTGGAAGGGCCCATGACCGAGGTCGCAGACAGTGGACAAGTTGTAGCAGGGGAGAGGGAAAGAGAAAGCAGAAGCAAAGAGGAAGGTTTTGAGGTGCTTCCGTAAAAGGAGATGGTTCTCCTCAAGATAGTGCGCGGTACAAAACAATATGCCACATAGAACGAACAAGTACAACTTAACCCGTCTTTAAAGCTACTGTATAGTAATTAAATTGCGGTATAAACTCATCTAAAGAGTTACTTACATTATATTTGCATTTTCCATTGTGTCTGTGCGTAGGGCAGCTCCGAAATACCACTCCTTCTATGCCGACGTTATTTCTTCTAATGAACGAACATTAAATGGCTTTCGTTTCTGAAATTATATTCATTATCGTTTACGTTATTGCACCACACCCCCAAAAAGAAGTCTTTCGGGATGGTCCCGGCCTGTCAAGGTCAAATAACAATAGAACCTTATACTGAGTCGTGGGCCATTCCGGCACCCAGCAAAAAATCAAAGCAGCTGACCTTCACTTTGAACGAGCACACATTCAGTGTAAGGCCATCTCACAGGACTTGAAATTTACACTCCATCTTTGCATTTTGTCTGCGTGCATTTGCAGCCCCAGAGAACCATAAATACGGAGACATTCTATATTTTTTGAAAAATGATTTATATTACTGTTTGGTTTAATTTAATGCGCAAATGAACAAGGTTGGATAGACACATTGCATGTACACTGAGTAATCACTTTTATTTACACAATACATAGCTACACATATTCAATGGGCCTGCGACATGAGGAGACTCCAGAGCAAAGTCACAGGTGACACCCGGGTGGTTCGCACAACTGCACGGTGAAGGGAGGGGCAACGGTGGAGAGACACATTGCATGTACACTGAGCAATCACTTTTATTTACACATTACATAGATACACATATTCAATGGGCCTGCAACATGAGGAGACTCGAGAGAACAGACAATCAAATTACAATCATTTAAACCGTGATGTGTATTTCTCAATGAGCTCTGCTTTAGGTGGACATGGAACAGAGGCAATGTTGGGTGGCAATGCAGTTGTCCCCTGCACAGGTTCGTTCACAACTCCATGTATGTGCCTATCTAGGACATCAACAATAAGTCTCTCAATAAACTTATATTGCATATCCTGAAACACTGGTTTGATCACCCATTGTTTACTTCTTTTAGTGAAGGCCTTATTGTAGCGAAGCGTCCCTAAAGTTCCGGTCGTCCTACTTTGTTGACGGCCAACATTATGGTTATGTGCCAAGACCGCTAGAAGAGTCAGATTTATCATGCCCTCCATGCCAAAATGCAATCGTTTTGGCCTGTACTTTAGGCACATATTGTGGAACACCTCCAAATCTCCTGTGTGGCAGAATTCCGTGAGTCCCCTCAAATCTCTTGTTATAGTTTTATCAAATACAATCTTTTCAATGGCTTTGCGAGTGGGTGATGAAGGAATCAACCACTTCTTCTTCCGTGCCTCCTCTGTGGACAAATGGCCATGTTCACAATTGTGGAAATGTTGGTTTGTGGTCCAGCGGTGAACGTTGCTACAGTGTAGCATTACTGACCGCCATTTTTCCAGTAGAATTTCCAACGACCCTCCACATGTTTTTGAGCTCCACCAAAGATGGTTGCTGATTGACTTGGACCACTGTGAAATACCTTGCATATCTTTTTTTTTACCTGCAGCCGACATTTTTTTATTGATTGTTTTTGCAAGATGCCAATTGGTGATTTATATTTTTGTACTCTTCTCTCATTGTCTTGGCAATTGAAACGTGTCTGTCCGTGGCTATCAGGTTGATCACCATTCCCCGCGATTGTAGTTCTTGCAATGATGCTACAAAGCCAACTTTCTCCATGGCCACTGAGGATGTACTTTGTGACACCTGCACGACCACCGAACTCACAATTTTCTTACTTTCCATGTCCTGAAAGTGGTAGGTGCAGTACTTGGCTGAAAATCCTGGGCTGTCGCACTGTCCATCACCGGCTAGCCTGAACCGTTTGCCCGCGAATGTACTATCAATAGACATTTTTTCCATTCTCCAAGCTTCGATAATGGCTGGAAATAGATAATCGGTTTGGTATTTGTAGAACTGAGTTTTCGCAATGAAATGGATTCCCACAAACTGAAAGAAATACTCTAACTTTTTAAAACTTGAACCACTAAAAAGTGCGGCCGCTGCACAAAGTAGATTGCCTGCTGGCAGTTGCCCCAGCATGGGTTGTGCAGACCATGAGAAAGGATGATATTTTGTACAGGTGGCATGTATTTTAAGGTTAGTGCCTCGAATTGCACGAGTCACATTAATCAATGGCTCCCCACATACTTCCCCACCAACCGAAGCCCACATTTCATCCTAATAATAATATCAATCAAACAACTATCGAATACAATGAATTTGGCCCCTTTCCTTATACTGTCACTCTTCATCCCAGCTGGTTCGGCCTGTAACGTTGAGGACATGTCACTCACATGAAAGGTAGAATCTCTGATATCGTCTTCCGCTATGTTCAGTGATATTGATGGTGTTTCATTGTCGTCCACTTCATTCTCTTCCATTGCAACATCTGTTCCTTCTCCGGCGATGGGTGAATAAAACAATTTCTTCAACTTTCTCGCGGTCTTAGTTTTTGCGGGTGTGGATTCTGTGAATTGATCTTCGACTGCATCCGAACTACCAGGAGGACATTCACTATCAATGTCTGGTGGTGGTATAGCTCCGTTGTCAATCACTTCATATTCTTCCCATTGGCACGATGCATCTCCAGTCTCAAGTCCCTGCCAAAAGGTTTGACAAGCAACACCTCTCGTTCGCTTCACTGTCTGTGTAGATCTAGTTCGTACACCCACTCGCAACTAGAGGACAGATTGGAAAACGGATGTTCAGTTTAAACACAACTTACAGTATTGAACTATTAACAGTGAAAAACAACATAATATAGTGACCAGGACACTAACCTTCTTTTGCTTTCTTTTCTTTGAAACTTTCTTGCCTCGAACTTCAACATCAGGACGCTGTTGCTCCGACTCGTGTGTGCATGTCTCCACTTCCTCTTGCGCTGCAACGACTATATTTTCATGATAAGCACATCCATCACGCACTGACGCTCCATCGACTCCCTGAAACATAGAACTTTCATTAGTATGTATAATAATATTGAAAACACAAAATGTACTTGGGGACCAATACCCACGTACATCTCAATAGCAAAACACGAATGAACGCATTGTGTAGAACATTCAAACGACAATTATTCACGCATTGTTGATCTAGTTAGATGGAACTGTCAAGATCCATACCTCGGGCTCCGCATAGACTTCCATTGATGATATTATTGAAGATGACGCTTCAGCAACTCCCTGAAACACAGTAATTGCATTAGTATGGTTTTCTATTTTGTTAAAACGAACATAAACTTTGTGCAGGCGTCAACGGCTCATCTAAATAGACCTGCACAAATGATCAGTTGTCTAAAATAAGTAATGGATATCTAAATATGATTCGATTTGCTCGATCGTTGGAAGTGTCACCACCCAGAGATCTGCATCAACTACTAGGGGTGATGTTCTTGTAGAAGAAGCTCCGTCATCTCCCTGAAACATAGTACTTGCGTTAATAAAGAAGGAAGTATAGCGGATGTAATCACGTCATATGATTTCGCTTGATCGAACTGTCAGTATCCATACCTCGAAATGCATAAGAACATCAAGGGACGATGTAACTGCGGTGCACACTTCTGCAAGCTGTTGCGCCGACCCGTAACTGCATGCTCCCCCTTCTTCTTGGACTAATGCTCCATCGACTCCCTGAAACATAGGACTTTCATTAGTAATGAACACAATATTGAAAAAAGAAGACACATAGGAGGGCGACGACAGAAGGACATATCAATGGCTAAAAACGAAAGAAACATTGTGTGTAACAATCACGCTACAAGAATGCAAGATCTGATGATCTCCATCGATGGAACTGTCCGGAAACGTACCTCGAGCATCTGAGTGACATCAACGGTTGTCGTCAATGCGTTGGACTCCTCAGCATCTCCCTGAAAGACAGTACTTAAATTATTTTGGATAACAATAATTATAACTGAAAACAAAGACTAGAGGACGAGTACAAGGGTGTACCATTAGGTAAAATAATTACACGATAAATTAAAACTATTGATTTACATGCCTAAAACAAGTCAGTGGCAGAATAGCTAAGTAAGATTACCCGATAGGCGCTTGAAGTGGCTGATGACTGCAATAACGACACGGATGGAGAATCTTCCGCCTTCATATTGAGTGGTTACATAAATGGGGAAATTATTGTTAGCTAATGCTACACACTACCGCAAGGCCGAGAGCTAAATCCGTAAACTTGACTCACCAGTGGAGGGATGTGGACGAATAGAGTGGGAATGGCGGTTGAGAGCAATTTTCGCTTCGCTCGCGGTGTGTTCTTCTTTATTAGCAATGATGTGGAGTACATGTCTGAGCTAAAGTGCCTGCTGCAGATGCGGTATCGATCACCCCTCTTGTCCGCAAAGACTTCTAGGACTCTACTTTCAAGCTCAGACGGTGGATATCCGCAATATCGGACCCATTCTCTTACCTGATCTATTGTCTTAGGGAAAACATGCATTATAGTACCTTCAGATTTGTTATGGGTCTTCGAAGGGCAACCGCCAATGGAACAGGCAGGCATTGTGGAAAGTTCTGAAAAGTAAAGATCAACAATTCTCTATGAATACCAATGTGTTAAAAAATTAAATGACACATAAAAGGTTCAATGCAAGGTTCGTTTTGGTTGTTGGAACTATACACGTTATTCACATGCGGATAAGTATTTGAATAACTTTAAAAAAATAGAAAAATAATTTGACTAAACTCAGAACATGTGACTAGTTCCTTGCATGTACTGTCTTGAACGAAAAGAAAACATGGATGCAATTTGATGACTACTAGCAAATAGATATAATTTAAAAAAATTGGACGCAAAATGATTATGGTACATGGCCTTACCTTGACGAACAAACAGTTAGATGCAGGGATCAGAGTAGTTTCTTGTCGTAGAACAGGGAGCAGTTCACAGGTTGCAAACTGACGAGTTTGCTCGAAGTGGTCACGGAAGTTCACAGAGAGGAAGAGCAGATAACCAGCACCTTCACGGGTTGACTAGCAAAGCGCAAAGAAGTTCTCATTAGAAATATGAAGTGGGTTATAAAGAATTCGAAACAGGGGTGTGTTTGTGAATGAATGACGTGAATATGTCGTGGCATTATGCGGTTTGCAGGTGGGCGTCCAGCGTGAGGGGGGATGCTTGGCAGGAGACACGGGGTCTGGAGGTAGACATGGGAACAACAACCCATGCTCTATAGACCACTTTGAAGTGTACATGGTCTTTGGCACCTCTTGGCCTTTATCGCTCCCTGACAGCTCCACTTGCCAGCGCAAGTACCCGGGTGCAAACTGCCTTTGATAGGGCGGGGGGGTGGATTGGGGCGGTGGTCGTGCAGACAAGACACAGGAAGACTCGTGAATGGAGACACACTTATGTGGATTGCAGGGGGGCGTCCAGCGTGAGGGGGGATGCTTGGCAGGAGACACGGGGTCTGGAGGTAGACATGGGAACAACAACCCATGCTCTATAGACCACTTTGAAGTGTACATGGTCTTTGGCACCTCTTGGCCTTTATCGCTCCCTGACGGCTCCACTTGCCAGCGCAAGTACCCCGGTGCGAATTGCCTTTGATAGGGCGGGGGGGGTGGATTGGGGCGGTGGTCGTGCAGACAAGACACAGGAAGACTCGTGAATGGAGACACACTTATGTGGATTGCAGGGGGGCGTCCAGCGTGAGGGGGGATGCTTGGCAGGAGACACGGGGTCTGGAGGTAGACATGGGAACAACAAGCCATGCTGTATAGACCACTTTGAAGTGTACATGGTCTTTGGCACCTCTTGGCCTTTATCGCTCCCTGACAGCTCCACTTGCCAGCGCAAGTACCCCGGTGCGAACTGCCTTTGATAGGGCGGGGGGGGGGGTGGATTGGGGCGGTGGTCGTGCAGACAAGACTCGTTTGCCGCAGACCCCCCTGGAGACCCTGGATGCCTAGGCAGTTAGTCAGCAGCACGCTGGCCTGTGGTGGCAAGGCGGCACGGGCCAGAGGGGCTCATCTCTGTACCCGGTGCCCAAAAGGATGATTTATTATGATCAACCATATTGATTATTTACCTATAACCATGTTTTGTATCAATAAAATCCAACGGCCTTTTATTGCCAACGCTTGAACAAAGTGGTGTGGTAACAACCATTGTTAAAATATGTGTTGGGTTTTATTTTAGATCTTAATTTCAAATGAACATAAATAATAAACATTACACATTGTAAAGTTCCGGTTGCAGCACATCCAGGGAAAATCCGCGGTATTGTCCACTGTCGCTGGGGAAATGTTGTCTAATGGCAAGTACCGCACAGGCAGGTATTACTCTCCGAACGCGGTGTCCGAGCCTCCCGTGAAGCCACCAAGTGAAGCAACGATAGGCCACCAGCCTGTACCACCTGTGAAAAAGAAAGATGCAAACTGTATTAAAATGACAAAACTTTCTTATCAATGTCGATTCAGGTAAAAAATGTCATTCTGCTTTGAAAAAAATTCTATCTAGAAAATGCACAATATGGAACCAAGTGGCATCACTGACATCACAACCAGAGTATACTTACTCGTTACTCGGATTACGCGGACGAACAGTGCCGCGAAGTTCATGCATAAGCACCATCATCATCCTCAACACGGTCCGTGAGAGGCAGGCTTCCCTGAACTCTGGCAGCTCGGTGATGCATTGCGGACTTGGCTCGCCTTCCGAAATGTAGGCCAAGCACCCAGAATTTTCACGGCAGCAGCAGTTCTCCTCCTCAGTTGGCATTAGCTCGTACCGATTGCACGTGCACCAGATGGAGACGCCGTCCATGCGACATGGTCCAGGCTCTTCATCCGTTGACTGGTCCTCCCAACTGCCGTCCGAATCCCCATCGTTTTCGCGTGCTTGCCTTTCCAGTAGTTCCTCCTCGGTGTACTCGGGCTCGTACATATACGGCATTATTGTAGCCATTGTGTGGTAAAGAAAGTAAAATAATCTACAGAGATGGTACAGGTGTTCACAAGGCCTAGAAGCGGCGAAGGTAGCTGACCAGAGCACAGAAACGAGTCACAGAATACTCAAAGTAACACAGAGAGAGTAATGGAATCGAAAATCTGCTGCTGTGTGTTGTGAAAGGGTGTGTTTATACTTATTGAGGAAAGAGGCGTCCTGCCATTTCCATGGCGACACTTCATTAGCTGAGGCGCAGCGATTGTTGACACGAGACGTGCTTTGGCGTTGGGAAATGGGCGGTACGAGTCTGCTGATAACAGGCTCAGGGGCGGGGGATTTGATTTAGTGCCGCAGAAGCAGGTCAGCCAGGGCGATGCGGCAAGTGATAGGATTATCACAAAATGGCGGCTGATTTCGAGTGCGTTAATGGATGAAAAGTCGGGTAAGGTCCATAGGAAAGTTTTCTACGATCTACCGATTTATGCTTAAAAACACATGGCCGAACCGTAGGGACAATAAAAAAAAAGTCCCGGAACTATCCTTTAAATTTCCGTTTTAAGTAGGTTTCCAGATTTTCTAAAAATGATTTTAGGCATTTAAGTTTTTAGAATAATGACAACATAATAATGTGTTCATTTTTTGCAGTGTACTTGACCATGTCCGTCTTCATATCAGAGGGCCTTGGTCAGGGGAGAGGCGGTTACACCTCCAAACTCGTCCTCTCAGCCCCTGTCATATTTCATTCTTGCTAGGCACCTAGTAAGAAAACAGATGTCATGTTGGTTATACTCAGATCAAAGTCCCCCAAGAGGAACATCAGAGCCTCATTTTTATCTTCCAAAAGGTCTTCACTTTCTAGTAGGGGAATCATTTTGTTTTTTTGCACTGAGTTATGACCTACACAATGGAACATGAGGTGTGCGAGAATCTCCTCCTCTGCATGGCAAACCATGCAATTGATTTTCCCCAATGCCAAATCATCTGCTCTCGCCAAGGCAAAGAGACGTCTTTCATTTGGCTTTGATAAGTTCTCAGGTAGGTTGCTGGTGATGATTTACCCCATAGATATCGGCCCAGGTGGGATTACTTAATCACACAGCTTCACTAGCCATTAAATCACTGTTCCGCATGTGGTATTTCTCCTTCAGTTGCATGAGCAAAGTCGTGTAGGCCGGAAGACTTTCAGAGATTAGTTTAAGGATTACTTCCATGCCAACAATGGTTCGTTCTTTCATCAATGGTTCCCTATATTTTTGATGTACTGTTTTGGGTAAAATGTTCTTTCCACCAAATTTATTGACAACACGGTTGCTCTTTTGACTGCATTTCTCGCTGGGGAATCTGAGGCCCTTCTTTCTTGTGGGAAATAGCCTACATCCACTTGCATAGCCGAAGTTGGGAAGTCTTGTGGCGAATACAGGAGTTGCTTCCAGAATTATTTTTCACCAATGCCAATTCTGCAAGTATTTCTATCCAACCCCCAAATTTTAGCGCTGTATGCAACAGCGCGTCCAAATTTCACAAAGAAAATAGTATCAACTTCCGGCCCTAAATGGTTGTCCTGTTTCCTAACAACCTTTGTTAGCGCTCTGTCCACTGCTTCAGCTTTCTTGACTGCTGTAAAGATGTGGGGTTTCCAAGAATAATTCTCAGACAGCGTGACCCTCAGATATGGGAAAAAGTCTACCAGTTCTATTTCGTTATCATCCAACTGGAATTGGTACTGATATGATATGATATGGCATTTATAACGCGCCTATACACAAGTGTTTCAAGGTGTGACGAGGCAAGGGAGGGGAAAAAGAGGGAAGACAGACAACGATCCTACTAGGCCAGGTGACATTGAGATCGAGCGAAAGCAGGGGAGAGGGAAAACGTGCGAGGGAAAGGGGAGGGGACAGTGCAGTACATAGGTTAACAGTAAGATAAATAAGGACAATACATGAAAGAGCGGCCAGCTGGTGGCAAGTGCAGACATCGGGTGTCAAGTGCTAGTAGGGGCTATAGGGATACAGAACAGTCCCTGAGTGCAAGGGTTGCCAGGGGGGCAGCGCAGGTGTGCAACTGTAGGGGATGGGACCTGCGTCCGAGATCAGAGGGTAGCCTCTTTTCTTCCTTTGTTTGTTGAAGACCATAACTTTTGACTTTGCTTTATTGAGGACTAGATAATTTCATTTGCAGTAATTAGAAACTGCTTGTAGTTCGGGTTTCAGACCCCTAGGTGTCCTGGCTATGAGAACCCCATCGTCTGCCTACAGCAACATGGGGATGGGTTTGCCATCTATGTGTGGTACATCACATGAAGCCGCAAAGACTTCAGAGATCATGTCATTTTACGTAGAGGCAGAAGAGTACTGGGGCAAGTAAACAGCCATGTTTAACAACTCTAGCGGTTGGCATTGGCCTAGAATGCTTTCCACTACAACCAAAGTGAACCTGTGTGGTGGCTGTTGAGAGTCCAGATCTAAAACCACCCTGGGCCCTTTTCAAAATGCTTTTTGTGCTGATCTAATGATTTAGTTCTCTAAGAATAATATGACTAAAGATCTTCCAGTCAATATCAATTAAGCGGATAGGCTTGTATGAGGATGGATTGTTAGTGGAACCTTTTTGATAGAGTGGGACGAAAGTCGAATTCAACCAGAATTTCAGAAAAATGCCATTTGTGAGAAACCTGAGGGTATTTTCACAAGTAAACCTCTGCGATCATCAGGTGGTATGGGGAGGGCTGGCGCTCTCAGATCCCAACCCTGAGGGTGGACGAGCGAGGGAGGATCACCTGGATAGCGGAACACAGGGTTATGCTTGAGGAAATGCCCCAGGTGAGAGGCAGTACTACATCGTGGAAGAAGGGGAGGACCAAGTCACCGAGATTTTCTTTGGGTATTCCACATCTACCTCCCTTCCCACCCAAAGAAGCTCCCTTAATAAAATCCAACCACCCCTACACCTCTGGTAAACCAACTAGGAGCCCAAACCCTGTTACCATCAAAAAACACAATTCCCAGAATCCTTGATTTTCTGTTGCCTACCCGAATACTCCTGGTCATTCCTTTTCCCGTCCTTCCAATTAATATTTCCCACACTCCCAACCTGTTTAGATAAGACACTACCGTCCCTACAAACCCCCTTGTTTATTTCATGATAATAATCCCGGTCATTCCCGTTCGATTCACAAACACTACCCCATCTCACCTTTCTGAATTTATCAACTCCCCTAGGACGAAAAATAGGATTTCTCAGGACAATCCCTGTCGACCCTCTCGCCCCCCTGACACAAACACTTTTGTACCCTGTGGAAGACAATGGACTAATGATAAAACTGTTTACCTGACATGTCACAACCCAAGGGTCACGCAGGGTCAGGCAATTGACCCGAATCACACACATGACAGCCCTTTCCCTCTGGAGTACGAGAGCACAGGTCGAGCAAGGCAGGCTGCACAACTTAAGAGCTAACTCAGCACAGCAGTTCAAGAGGAGGCAAAAGGCGGCGTATACCGAGAGGGTGACAAAGAGAGAAGCAGCCTTGCCCTCTCCGATCAAGGTCTGTGAAACCTCCGCAGATGGAAACATAAGGCCTGTGCTGTGCTCAGGAGATGCACCTTGTCCCATGCTCAAAAAGTGGGTGATGGAGACCCCTGGCTATCACATCCTGCTTGTTCTTTATGAACACTTCTTTCTTTATTGAGAACATTATCCCACACTTATATATGTATTTAGAGTAAGGATTGGCAAAAGGTTTTTCTTAGTATAGGCCCTTTTATTTCGACACGTCGTCACAAGGACTGCCTTATTTTCATTTTGATGGTCGAAGCTTGCTCCCATCTTAGATTTAGTTTAGGCGTTTTGTTTTTTCAATCCTGCATTTACAGTTTAATAAACAGCCTTGAACTGTGATCACTTGTGTCTATCTTTACTGTTGCCACCATGAGTTCTTTTCACATTTGACGCAAAGATGGGGAAAATTATTTTTAAAAACTCAACCCACCGCTCTTGGAGGTTATGAAATACTATGGGAAATCATGTTTGGTCCTGGTGCTTCACCACCCATAGCAAATCTTAAGAGACAAACAGGATATTTGTTGTCCCTTAAAAGAGAAAGGTGGGCCACCAGGGGGCGCACGAGTGCGGAACACCTCTGTGTGAGCTCTCGTCTCACGGTCCTGAGAAGTGGTTTGAGCCCCCACTTTTGACCCCCCCCTGAGCGTAACAATCGGTATACAGTAGCACGAGACGGCCCCCCCCACCCGCTGAGTGAAATTCTGAACCTAAACGGACAAACCTTCCTTGAGAAAAGGCCGCCGTTCTGTGCCTCCCCCCACCATGGCGCGCACGGTAAAGAGAAGAAGAGCAATGGCCAGGGGAGCATCGAGGGGCCCATTCCCCGGTCGCGAATTTACATGGAACGGGCTGCGCACCAGCAGAGTCAGCTGAGGATCCTTCTTTCACCGTCCCACAGCCCCGGCGGAGCAGGCGGACGGACCAGGTGAGACGCAAAGCGGGGGCGGGCCCCTGTGCTCAGTCAGACGCCAGCCGCAACGAGGTGGGTCCGCGGGCCCTCCCCCGAAGGGGGCGCCAAGGTCCAGCATCCTGCTTCGTGGCTCCACTGCCCCCCAGCGCGTGCCTACTTGGGACCAGGCACCACAAGTATATCCGAGCCCCGGGCTGGGAATCAGACCAGCAACAGAGCCGAGAGCTCTGCGCGGGCCTGCAGGGAGGCCTCACAATACGCACCATCCTCCCAGCGGGACGCGCATAACCCGGGTGAGGGTTCAGAAGCAGAAAACTCAGAGAGCTCTCGAAGACACAGAGCCCATTGCCCCAACCCACAACCCCATGCCCACGCCAACCTCATGAACTGAGCCCTTGAAAAAGGGGCAGTTAGGTGCTCCAAAACGGCCCGACTTCTGGGAGGACCTCCAAACCCAGTGGAAAAGTGAAAGCCAGCGGACCACGTAGTGCCCCAGACCCTCATATACTAAAGGGGGGCGAAACAAAGCCAGTGATACCTCCATACCAACAACCACAACAAGGACGCTCCTCCACCCCTCGGTATAAGGCATCAGCAGCCATCCGACACCTATGCAGCTGCCCAGTTCACCAGAGCGCCCCGAACCCAAGAGACTCTATCCCCACCCATTTGATTGTGCAACTTGCCCCCCATAGCAACGCCAGTCTTCGCCCACCCACCCAAAACACCATAACAGGTAACCTGGAATCCAACAGGTGTGACCAGTGGTCCAGTGTTAGGAATCCGCCGGCCTTGCCTACGTAGTGTAGCCGAGGAATTCCTCAAGACAATAGAACTCCTGTGTGTAGCCAAGGACAAACACACTGGGAGAGATATTGACCAGAAGATGGGCACCACTGGATCTCGCAGAGACAGGAAGTTTTCACAATGAATGCCAAAGATGATAACTCCAGGATAGTATCATCGAGATCTGTAAATCGATATCCGAATTACCACCACAAGCGTTTTCAGAACACAAATCAATACAATACCCACGAGAAAATTGACACTAAGAAAATTGACACTAACCTTGACACGAGACTGACGAACTATGGATCTGAATGGGACGTAACCTGCGTAGAGTCAACCACCGCCTACAATACAATATTAGTCGAATCAAAGCCCATACCTAACACAATCCACGTAATAATGCTGGCAAAATAGCCTAATAAGGATGTGGGGGTTTATGCTCACCAATTTTCCGGAAGATAGGGTTATGGCACCTCTCGTCCACTGGAGTAGATAACTCAGTCCCAGGAATTAACTCTAATCGTGACCAGTCTCTAGTTCCCTGAGGGTCACAGAAACCGACGGCACGAGGACGCTGTCCCGCCGAGATTACTGCGATGTCTATGGACACCTCTGTCCCCAAGCACCGGTCAGGGAGAAATCAAAGAATGCTCCCTAACCAGTTATTGAGACCACAGGTGCACAAGAGGCAGGAGCACGGGTACCAGGTAGCTGCAAGGGAAGCAGGTTAGGAAATCGTGAATACAAGGTCAATAATCACGAAGGGCAATAGTAGGAAGGAAGTAAGAACAGCACCTACCAATATTGCAGTGTGAGGAGTGAGCGGGTAGTCCCCAGGTGGTGGAGAATAATAGAACACCCAGAGGAGGACGGGTAACCTGGTTCCCCTTGATGGAAGCGCCTGAAGTAGTGCTCAGCGTTCAAAGGACAGAGTCCACAAAAGCAGAACGGAATCCAGTGGCAGTCCTAAGTCCGTGAGCCAAAGTTCCAAAATCCTAAGGAGCAAAAGTTCCAAAACACCAATTCTGAGGTACAAGCGAAGGCAGTCCAGTAACACGAAGCACGAGGTCAAAAAATCCAAGAAAACAGAGTTCCAAGCAACGAATCCAAGGGAAAAAACGAAAGCAATCCAATTCCAGAAACTCAAGGTCTAATAGCCAGAAGAACGGGATCCAAGCAAAACGAAATGCCACTCGAACACTGTTGAACAGCTGAGAAGCGGAGTAGTCCGTGATCAGGGTTCCTTTATGCCGGAGACCAGATCATGTGACTGCATCTCCATCAGGTCACATGGGCGGCCTGGCGTGTCACGTGATACAGAGGAGCAGGAAGCGGCAACGGGATTCGTTGGGCAAAATCTCCTAGTATCACGTGACTGGTATCGGATGGCACGAGACCAGGAAGTGGTGCCGGCGTTCATGATGCACCCCATCGCCATCTGGGCCACAATCGCTAGGAGCCTGATTGATGTTTTCTCAGCGTGGAACTCCGCGCGTGGTGGATTCTGGAGATGCGAATCCACGTGTGAACGTCTGGAGCAGGTATCAGGCGGGGTGGTGTGGATTGTACGTGTGGGTTGTGTGGGTGTCATGACAGAACCCCCCCCACAAGGGCCCACGACCGCGTGGGCAAGATGGAGGATCCCGATTAAACCTAGCAACTAGGAGGGGGGCATGTACATTAGAGGGGGGTTCCCAAGATCGTTCCTCAGGACCAAAACCGAGCCAATCCACCAGGTAATACAAAACCCCTTTTCGGAGGTGTGAGCCCAGGATATTCTTGACTTCATATTCGGTAGAGGAACCCTGCACGAGTGGAGAAGGTGGCAGAAGCGGTCTGGTATGAGGAAGGCAGGGCTTCAACAGGGAGGTGTGGAATACCGGGTGGATGCGCCATGAAGGGGGCAAAGACAAGCGGAAGGCCACCTGATTGATGACCCTGGTGACACGATAAGGGCCTACAAAACGAGGAAGGAGTTTACGACAACCCGGTATCCGTAAATGTCTAGAGGACAACCAGACCTTGTCACCAACCGAATACTTAGGGGAATCTGCACGCTTCTTATTGGCAGCGGAGCACATAGTGGCCTGTGCTTCTCTCAGGTGAGTGAGGGTCTATGCATGCACGTCTTCCAAGTCCCTGAGACAAGAGGCCGCGGCCGTAGCAAGAGCCATGGAAAAATCAGGTATGGGTAAAACCCGGGGATGTTGGCCATACATGGAGTAAAACGGGGAGAACCCAGTGGTAGTATGAGGTGCATTATTGTATGCAAACTCTGCTAAGTGTAGTACTTGGTACCAGGTGTATTGATGCTGCAAAGAGAGACAGCGGAGATACTGCTCCAATGTTTGATTAACGCGCTCTGTTTGGCCATCAGTTTCGGGGTGATAAGAGGAGTACCTGGCATTTATGCCCAAAAGACTGGTGAGGGTGCGCCAGAATCGGGAAGTGAATTGCGAACCTCTATCGGACACTATAACAGAGGGCAACCCAAAAAGAAAAAAAATTGGTCGAAAAAAAAACCTGGCAAGTGTCGGGGCGGTAGGGATACCGGTGCAAGGAATGAACTGCGCCATCTTGGTGAATGTGTCTACCACCACCCATATCGTATCATGGCCTTGGACTTTCGGTAAGTCAGTGATGAAATCCATGGTAACCGTATGCCTGGGGCGCGGGGGTATGGGTAAAGGTTGTAGAAGTCCTAAGAGGTGTCCCTTCCTGTTTTTACATTGTGCACAGATGGAACAGTTCGAGACATAAGTGGTTACATCTCTGCACATGGTAGGCCACCAACACAATCTGTGCAACAATGCAAGAGTTCTTTTCTGCCCAGGATGTCCGTTAATTGGAGCATCGTGTGACCACTCAAGCGCCTGAATAGGGTTGTCCTTGGTGGGAAGGTACAACCTGCCCTGCATGAAAAGTAATCCTTCATGAAACGTTAAGTCCCATTCGTTGGTGTCATGGTCATGAAGGAGTACCCACTAGCGGATGGATTCAAGGAGGTCGACAGGTGGCGTACAAAGACAGATCACATGTTTGTCAAGCAGAGTCTCAGGAAAAACAGGAAGGGATACACCACCCGGCAGACGCAACAAGGCATCCACCTTGCCGTGACCTGTACCGGAACGGTGCCGTATAATGAAATTGAAGGAAGAGAAGAACAAATGCCAGCGGACTTGCCGACTGTTCACACATTTAAGGGTTGCTAGGTCCTGTAAATTACGGTGGTCAGAATACACTGTGATCTGGTGTTTGGCCCCTAATAAATGGTGCCTCCATGCCTGGAATGCATCCTTGGCTGCTAAAAGCTCCTTTTCGGTGACAGTATAGTGTTGTTCCGTAGCAGTGAATTTACGTGAGTGATAAGCAACAGGGTGCAGCAATCCCGTGGCAGGACAATTCTGGGACAGGACTGCTCCCAAAGCGAAAGAGGAAGCGTATGCTTCCACCACAAAAGGTAGGTCAGGGTTCGGGTGTTGCAAGATAGGGGCAGACGTAAAGGCAGCTTTCAGTGTCTCGAATGCCTTGTCTTGTAATGGAGTCCATATGTAGGGTGCCAGTGGACTAGTAAGGCTAGTCAGGGGGGCTGCGATGGAGGAAAATCCTGCAATGAATCTCCTATAAAAGTTTGCAAACCCAGGAAATGATTGTAAGGCTTTGACTGTTGTAGGTACTGGCCACTTCAGAACAGCATCGACTTTAGCTGACGTCATGGAGAGACCCCTGGAAGTAATGTGGAACCCTAAGAATTCCACCTCTGTGACATGAAACAAACATTTCTCGGGTTTGGCAAACAGGGCATTGGTTCTGAGCCTGTGGAGTACTTCTTTGACATGGGATACATGAGTTGTGGGGGATGAAGAATAAATTAGGATATCATCCAGATATACTATAACATATGCATCCATAATAGCATGAAATATGTCATTCATGAATCTCTGAAACGTCGCGGGGGCATTACAGAGACCAAAGGGCATGACGGTGTATTCAAACAGTCCATGGCCCTCATTACGACCCTGGCGGAAATCGAAAAACGATGGCGGAAATGCAATACCGCCATCGAATACCGCCCGTTGCGATTATGACCCGTCACCGTAAAGTACGATGCCATTAGCGACACCGTAGTGAACGCCAACGCTAACTGCACCAAGTACGCGCACGCGCGCACTGCGAAACCGTAATTACCACCATGGCGCAACGGTACGGGAATTCTGACCCTAGCGGACATGTACCTAACGCCATCAAGCATGGCGGAAAGTACCATTCCGCCATGGTGAGAAGTACGGCATCGCAAACCAACCGTAAAAGGCCTTACTGAGTGCCTGTACACCACTCCCTGGCCACATTGCACAACTCCTCGTAGGTGCAATGAAGTCAAACAATGCACCCAGTGAAATGTACAAGTCACCCATGCATGCCAACGAACAAATGAATGTAGGGGCTCCAAGTGCCTTGTGAGTGGCCATCCATATTAGCCATGGCACCATTGCCGTACTGATGCAGCACAGGCATGTGAAGCTCCAAGTACAGCAACATGAACTGAAAACTGAGACAAACAAAAACAGGCCCCCCATCGCTTGACACCAGTGCAAGGCAACATACAAAGCAGTATCCTGAGTGAGACTGCACCAGCCCTGTACTCCTGCCAGTAAACAAACCAACCAGCAGTATAAGCATGTACCACACAAGTTGGCAGAGTGACTGAGCAGCCAGGCACATCTCAAGAGGGGCCAATGGGAGCAGCAGGGCACAGATGGCACGAATACAGAAGCCATTCCAATGGACATGACCTCAGTCTCCCTCAAAGAAACGCACGCAAACACAGGCACCTGTGACCAGCCATATTCTGAAAATCACATCATTCCACCAATCCACCTGGCTGACCGGCATCTGTTACACAAAAGCCAATCCCCCTCCCATGAGCATGACATCATCAAAACAGTCATAATGGCAGACCCTATCCCTGACCTTACTGGCCTTCGTAGGCAAACGCGCCCAGTACAGTACCACGCAACTATGCTCAGAAGGCCGAACCCAAAGCAGATCTCCTCACAATACATCGCTCCACAAATAGGAATATGCTACATAACTTGCAAAGAATAACGCTACAAGGTCAATATCATAATCAAATTTTAATGCACAACAAAATCACCCGGGCCATACAGCTATTAGGTCATGAACTCCAAATCATATCTCATAATTGTGGGCTGCATCCGCAATAATTGACCAGCTTCTTCTTGTGTGACGCCCTGTTCCTCCATGGTACACAGGGGCTACATCCACGTTCAAAAAGGCAACATGGAAGCGCCTAGAACCGCAGGGCCGTCCCATTAGGTAGGCACTAGTCCAGCTGAAAGCTCGAAATGTTGCTCCTAGCCACTAGTACTGCGTAAGGGCATGTGGGCCATTGGCGATCGTCCCATAAGATCGTAATGGTGCTCCACTGATTAACACGAAGCAGCAGGTGTCGGGAGTAAAAGCCATCTGCAGGAGTGGCATACAGATGGCAGCGGCAAAAGGGGAGGAGATATCTGTCACCCAAATGAAACGAAAAAGAATAGTATGGGCATCTGAACTCCATTTGAATTACTCACTTCAAAGATCACACTAAATCCACAGCCATATGCATGCTAGCCCACTCAAAAGGATTATTCGCACCCAATAATCACTTGCAAATCATAACCATATAAATCGAGGTGAAAACACTATTACAAACGAGTGTTTGTGTGCATGCGTCTGTCAAAACAGAATCCATTAGATGGGATTAGTAACGTGCATAGACACAAGTGTTTGAAGGCGCGTCGAGACAGGGAGGGTTCAACAAGGGCAGATAGACTATGGTCCCACTATGGCAGCCCTGCATCACATAGCGCAGAGGAAGTTGATAGAATCCAAAAAGCCATGTACATGGCAGACTCTCTATTAAATCATCTGTCCATGCATCCATACATCATTCCCTCATCCTGGTATAAAAACGCCTGATTATTTACTCACATAACATTAGAAATTTCCATTGAATCTGTGCTAAATGCAGTCTGCAAAATCCACTGTGCTCCAGGCCGGAATTCTAGTGTTGTGAAGTAACATGTATTTGGGAACGTCCTGCCTTATCCTCCACTACGCTATTGCGCATCCCATACTATTCATATCAATCATTGCATTCTCGGCATGGCCCCTGTCCCAAGGACATCAAACAATAGAACTTTCTATCTGCAGTCAGACCTGTGGGCGTCTCCTCGCCGCTAGCTGGAAACCGAAAGCGCTGTCCTTCGAATTCCTCATTTGCAACATCACGTCGAAAAGGCATCTGTGACCGCTTGAAATCACAAATCCATCCATTTAGTGCGGCAGTGTGTGAAAATGGCAACTGGCTATACTCACAAATGGGACGCCCCGCCCGTCGGTGAACCGCGGTACAGCGCTGCATGAGGGTCCACCGTTAATCGAGTACTACATTCCACGGACCCTTCACAAGTATGTTCCCGACTGCAAAGATAGTATGTGAAACAATGGGAGCATAGCAGATTTAACATATGAAGCAAGATCTCACTGCCATCGGGATGAAATACCTGGTTGTAATAGCAAGATGCCATGCGTCGATTTGCAGCTTTGTGTGCGGGACGTGCTCGCCCAAAGGGGATTGCAGCTTGCACAGGTGGAATGAATCACCACAGGTGGAGGCTATACAGCTTGGAAACACATAAATTGCACACCCAACCCCCTCCCACAACCACACCCACTCCAAAATGCTACCGGCAGGACTTGCGATGTTGGCCCTGGGGGACCTGATAGCACTGCAAGTACTCCAACTTCAAGAAGAAGACGAACACCAACTACTACAACAACCGGCCGCACAGAGGAGACGCAGGAGGAGGAGGAGGGCAAGGCAGGGCCAGCAAGGCCCACCAGCACAGCCACTACCACCACGCAGGCAGCCCGCAATCCCACGCCTCCGAGCACATCCGTTCAACCTCACTGATGAGCAGATCCACACCCTCTACCGTTTGGACCGGGACACCATAACCGCCATTGTGGACATGACACACGCTGACCTTGTCAGCATGATAGATAGCCCAACCGCCATCCCACCCCTACTGAAGGTGGTGTCTGTACTCCACTTCCTGGCCACAGGCACCTACCAGCACACAGTCGGACAGTTGCATGGCATTTCACAGCCACTGTTGTCACGGACACTATTGCAAGTGCTCGATGCCCTCCTGAAGCACGCAGACGACTACATCTCTCTACCACGCTCGGACCAGGAAATTACGAACACAAAAGTGGGATTCCATGCACTTGCCGGCATACCGGGTTGCATTGGTGCCATCGACTGCACCCATGTGGAATTGGTTGTCCCACATGCCATGGAGGCCCAGTACCGCAACCGAAAACAATATCATTCTCTTAATGTACAAATGGTGTGTGACTCAAACAGGATCATTACACATTGTTGTGCCCGATTTCCTGGATCAACCCATGATTCCATGGTCTTACGGAACTCTACAATACCACGCTACATGGAGCGACATGCAGGGAACAGATCCTGGCTACTCGGTGAGTCTCATTTCATGCATGATAATGTGGGGTATGTGATGCGGCAATGACCTGCCAGGAAGGGGGGGGTGCTTACGTAGCAATGTCATTCCTCAAACATCCTTTATTGTCCACATACAGGTGATGCCGGGTATCCACTGAAGAGATGGCTCCTTACACCACTCCGGAACCCACAGGACCAGCATGAGGAGGACTACAACCATGCCCACTCATGTACCCGTGTAGTCATAGAACAGGCATTCGGCCTACTGAAGGGTCGTTTCCGCTGCCTCAGCAGGTCTGGCGGGGCACTCCTATACCGCCATGAGAAGGTTGCTAAGATGGTCATGGCATGTGTCATGCTACACAACATGTGCATACGTAGAAATGTGCCCATGCCCCCTGACGCAGAACTGCAAGCACCAGATTATGGTCATGATGTGGGTGGGAATGTGGCGCAACCTGAAGGAGTCCGCGAGGCACAGGAGGGCCATGAAATTCGTCAGATTATCATAGATTCATGCTTCTAGCACTCACGCCTGGTGGTTGATACATGGACACGGGAGTTGTGGCACTGTGTGTGTCTGGAACATGCACAATATGAACTGTACGCCTATGATGGCCTCGTACCCAAAGATCAATGTCCACACATCTCATTGGATGATTGTGAAATGTTTATAGCAAATGTGAAATTGTGTTACACACCCCATCGACCCGCCACCCAAGTAAGCCCAACACACCCCCTCCACCCTCCTACCTCCCCCCCGAACACTAGTGTCCAAGGATGCTCATTGTCAGTGGGCAGACGCTATTGCAAGCCCCCTCTCCGGGTATCAGGGGCACCCCTGCCTGTGGAGCGCAGGTTCCTCCCAGATCTACGTTGGGGGCTGCCCTGGACGGAACTTGCAACGGATGATGTCTCTGCCTGCTCACGTCCATGCATGTCCCTAAGGGTTTGTGAGAGCTCAGTGAGCACACGGCGCACAGCGGCAAGTTCAGCACATACGTCTTTGGACGTCGCATGCAGTTCCCCCCTCAGGCTCTCGGTGCTTCTCTCCATTTGTACTCTCAGGCTCTCGGTGCTTCTCTCCATTTGTTCTCCCAGGCTCTCGGTGCTTCTCTCCATTTCTGCCCTTAGTGTCTCTGTACATGTTTCTATGGCTGCCTTGGTACCCCCACATTCATCAGCATGGTCCTTGAGGAGCGTGGCCAGTTGCTGCTGTTGCACGATCACCTGGTCGAGGGACTGTTGCCTCTGCTGGGCCATGGCCATTTGCGGTGGTGTCACAGAGGGGCTGATCACCTCATGTTGCCTTGACACAGGGCTTGTGGGGGATGGCCAGTCGTCGTCTTGTGAGTGCCCCTGCGTGGTATCCTCATGTTGTACGGGATGAAACAAACAGGGGGATTGAGACAGGTCATGGATGGATCGTACATCGACATCACCGTTTTCTGTGTCGGAGCATGCTGCCATTAATGCAGTGTCACCTATGGTGCTGCTGCCACCAGAAGCAGTGCCTTCTGTGGCATCCATTGGGGGGGCCTGTGGTGGTGGTGGTGTTGTGGCCATGCAGGCTGCTGGGGTGCCTGTTGAAGTCCCCTCCTGTGTGCTGCCACTTGATTTGTGCTGCTGCCATGTCTTGATGCGTGCAGCTGAGGTGGAGGGTCTTTGGCCGTTGGTCTTGGCCCTCTTTGCAGGTGTGCTGGTAGGGGTGTCCTGGAGCTCGTCGTTTGAATCGGACCCTGTGGTGGAGTAAAGGAGGGCGAGTGTTATTAATGGGTCTGTGGAAATTGGAATGGCAATGTATCACATGCATTGGGGTGGTACCTGAGGGTGATTTGGGTCAGGGCCTTGGAGGTGGTTTCATTTTTGTGTGGAATGAGGGTGCAGTTGTATTGCAGCCTGCAGTTAGGGGGTGCCTGCTGCACGTGTAGAGGGTGTTTTTAGGAATTTTAATTATTTATTTATTTAATTTGACTTTTAATGTCCGCTATCAGGCCAATGTGAGTGGACGTTCTCCTGGACATGTGTTTCTGTTGCACTATGTGGACACATGGTACTTCACATGATTGAACATTGCGGTTTTAGCATAGTTTTATTTGGGCCACCTACCTGATTCTTCGGATGTCTGCACTCCTTTCTCCATCCCTCCGACTCCCTCTATACTCTCCATTCCAATGGTGGAGGCACAGATTTCTTCCCAGGGGGTCAGCTTGATGGGTGATTCCGATCCTCCCCCGGTAGCTGTGGCAATGTTACGGTTGGCGGATAGTATGCTCCGTACGCGTATCCGCAAGTCGTCCCATCGCTTTCTGCATTGCTGTGGGTTGCGGGGTGCGGTCCCCACCGCACTTACCCGCTGTGCCACCAGGGCCCATATGGCCTTCTTGTTTGCAAGTGCCGTCCTGGTCATTTGCGTCGAGAAGACGACGGCAGCATTCTCCTGGAGGGTCTCTGTGAGCACCGTGAGTTCCTCACGTGAGAAGTGGACCTGCCGCTTGCGGTCGCACGCTTTTTTCGCTACTTTTCCCATTGTTTTGGTTTCACTAGGGTGGATGACGGGTTGGGATGTCTCTCAGGGTAGTGTTTTTAATGGTTGTGTGAATGTTCTGATTTTATAGGTGTACGGCGTGCTGTTTCCCGTTCCGGGACCATGTTTTTGCTTCCGTTTCCATATATTTACGGTCACCGTATTTTCCGATTGCCGCTCTCTACGGTGACCGCTATGTCCGGTGGCGGATTTGCACCTAGGTCGCCGTACGACGGCGGTGAGGGGCGTTTTGGGGACATTTCCGCCATCGCGGACTTTGCACTTCCGCCAAGGCGTAGTGCTCGTGCCCGATGGGTCAGAATTAGCCGCACTTTACTCTGTCGTGCCATGGCGGAAACGCTATTTACGCTATGGCGGTCAGGTCAGTTGCTTTCCGCCAGGGTCGTAATGAGGGCCCATGTCTGGTACAAAAGGCCGTTTTCCATTCATCCCCTTGTTTTATTCGTACCAGATTGTAGGCACCCCTGAGATCAAGCTTGGAAAAAATAACTGCATGAGTCAGGTTTTCCAGGAGTGGAGTAAGGAACAAGTTACTTACCTGTAACTGTTGTTCTCCAGCATGGGTCTGGCATGGATTCACATGCTCATGAATATTCCCCGTTGTCAGGCTGGGAATCCTCGGTAAAGAAAAAAACAGTATCAGTTTCGTTTCTGATCTGTCTTTCGTAGTAGTAACCAATCATTGATCTCTGCGTCATACTGACCACAGCCAATGACTGCCCTCTACCTAAGCCCCTCCTCCGGCAGCCATCTTCAGATTTGGTAGCACGTGAAGTGGCAGTATGACCAAGTGAAGAGCCGCAGAGGGGTAGGCGGGAGGGTTCGCATGTGAATCCATGCCAGACCCATGCTGGAGAACAACAGTTACAGGTAAGTAACTTGTTCCTTCTCCAGCATGGGGTCTGGCATGGATTCACATGCTCATGAATAAAGAATACATAGCAGTACACACATGCACAACCACGGGAGGTGGCAAAGGCTCAACATTAAGCATTACATCAAACTCAACATTAAGCAAATCTTACCTCCTCACCAGGCTCACCCTAGGCGAACAGGTTGCGCAGCACTGCTTGGCCGACCCTGGACTCCTTCCTGGAATCCCGATCGACGCAGTAGAATTTCGTGAAGGTGTGCGTCGACCTCCACGTAGCAGCCCTGCAGATGTCCAGCAAGGGCACACCAGATAGGAACGCCGTGGTAGCTGCGATCGCCTTGGTGGAATGGGCTCTCGGACGGCCAGGCAGCGGTCGGTTTGCCAACCGATGACAGTACATGATACAGCCGGAGAGCCATCTGGAAATGGAAGCCTTCGAGAGAGCCTTCCCCTGATTGACAGGTCCA
Organism: Ambystoma mexicanum; assembly: GCF_040938575.1. Taxonomy (NCBI): domain Eukaryota; kingdom Metazoa; phylum Chordata; class Amphibia; order Caudata; family Ambystomatidae; genus Ambystoma; species Ambystoma mexicanum. The sequence goes on along the minus strand of NC_090934.1, from coordinate 837,465,991 downwards.
AAGTTCACAAAGAGTTGTGACGTCTTCCGAAAACACTTTGTGCGGTCCACGTAGAACTTCAGCGCTCTAGCCACATCCAGCGAGTGCAAAGTCCTCTCAGCCGGCGACGAAGGCGACGGGAAGAAAACAGGCAACACCAAGGGTTCGTTGAGGTGGAAGTCCGACGGCACCTTGGGCATGAAGGAGGGGTGCGTCCTGAGCACTACCCTCGTGTCGTGAAAAGTCAAGTACGGGGGCTTGCAGGAAAGGGCCTGGATCTCGCCCACCCGTCGTGCGGAGGTGATGGCCACAAGAAACGCTGTTTTCCACGACAAGAACTTCAACGGAGCCGAGTGCAGAGGCTCGAACGGAGGTCCCATGAGCTTGGTCAGCACCACGATCTGAATAGTCCCTTCATGAATTCTTTCACCAGACGATGAGACCACAAACACGTCCGCCCCGTGGTTCTGGTGTATTGGGAGATCGCAGCAAGATGAATCTTGATGGACGTTTGCGCCAGTCCAGCTTTGGCCAGCGTCAGTAGGTACGGCAGTACTTGGGGAGCCGTAATCCGTAGAGGGTTAATCTTCTGTGCGTGGCACCAGACAGAGAACCTCTTCCATTTGTGTCCGTAGCATTTAAGAGTTGAGGACACCCTGGCCTTCGCAAGAACCTCTCTGCAGTCGGGTGAAGGTATTGTTTCCGGGTATAGCTTTTTGAGCTGAGGGGGGCCACTTTTTTGATAGGGGCTTGTGGGATGTGGTCAGGACTGGGTGAACAAGAAGGTTTCCCAAAACAAGCTACCTGTTGGTATCACACTATCGGGCTAGTGATGTAGATGAGAATAAGGCACAAATAAATCACGATCTTGTATTGAAACAAATATAACAAGATATGCATGTAAGCTAGTATTTAGTTAAAGAAAAAATATATACGGTTTTATTTTACTACATAAAAAATTGAGCTTGATAAGTCCAATTGTTAAAAGAACACAAGACAAAAACAGAGAGAAAAATCACAATCCTGTTTAAGGAAAAGAACAATTCATGTGAAAACACTCATAGGAATCTGCTTGCTTGATTCCCATTGTACATCAAACCTATTCTCTTTCAAAAGGTGATGTTAGTAGTGGCAAAGGTGACTTCACAACATAGACATAACATACTGATGATAAGTACCAATCGGGACAATATGTGGGCATAGGCCCATCTAAGGGATGTGTCGACAGGATGGCTCTGTTTCCAGCCTTATGAGAAAAATACAGTCCTTTAGAATTTCATGGATGACTGCTGTCCATTAGATGAATGTTGGACCAGATAAGGCTTTCATCAGGACACATGGAGGCGATAGTAGTGACCCAAGCATCATGTTCTTCGTGGTAGATCTGAGATGTCTAATGCTGTCTCTCTAGGGACAAAATAAACATATAAATTAAAAACTAGCTATATTTCGGGTTGCATTCGTGAAAATGCCTTTATCAATATTACTATGACCAGCCCTGTCATATATTGATCAGTGTGCACCCAAGACATCTCTGTGGTTAGTCACATGTATGTCTATCAGAATTATTTTGAATGGCAAAGAAATTCATTCATTTTATCTTATTAGTGTTGTATATACCTCTAAATGTGATAACACATCTTACATTATTACATTGGAGAACTTATGTTACTACTGTTGTTCTAATATTTATACAGGTCTAGATTGCTTAGCCTAGTACCTTAAGATGGAACTTTTAGTGAGGCATTCTGGATAAGTCTGGAGAAGTCGAAAGTTGCTTCGTGCATCTCTCAGAAGGCAAAATATGCCGAACGTGGCCATCAATGGCTAGATGGGAGAGGTAAAAAAATGCATCCAGTGCACACAAACATGTTATCAGATGGCTAAAAGAAGTCCCATATGATGTAGCGGAGATCAAACTAACTATTCATACCTTCCATTGCCAAACAGGCTGCTGAAATCAGCAATGTAATGGTCTGAAGGGAGGCGTCCCGCAATGCTGGTGTGCTGCGTCCCGGCAATGTAGAAAAAAATGTGTACCAGGTGTAAGCGCGTTAGCAAAGTAACGTGCTGCAAGACACAAGAACAGTGGAAGCTATAAAATGATAGCTTTCTAATGCGCTATATGCGTGAGGGCAGAAACTAAATGAGGAGGACTTACTTGTACGTGGTTGAACGGACTCCTCGTTCCATGTTCAGGCACTCGCGTACTGGAAGGGATGCGGCTAGCTGATCATGTGATTGCTATGCCGCATTATAAATGATCACGCGCTGACGTGAGCGTGATGACATGACACTGTTGGAAAAAAGCCCGTAGAGGCTAAAAACAAAGTCGGCCATCTTGAAATGGCTCAAAAGAAGTAGAAATGCGGTTATCAATGTGGTCGCATGTGTCTAGAAAACGCATTGCTGTTGAAAATAAGGAGATGCTGAATACTAATATTATGCATATATCGAAGAATTTCAACAAACGAATTAGAGAGATGCACAAACATTTTCAAAAAATCTTTGTGAAAAAGCTTTCGAAGACCCAATAGTTGGGGAAACAAGATCCCGTATCTGTTGCTGTATGATTTAACGAAGAGGAAAGGAAAGAAACCATATATCTCAAATTCACGCATGGATGTATATTGCCGGATACAAGAGCTAATTTGTGGTGGATTTAGTAGATGTGAATGGACAAACCCGAAGGACAGGATGTTACTTGTGTACAAACAAGTTCCATTCGATATATAGATTTAATCCACATTTAACCAAATCTTGTTTATGAATCCATTTTTGTTCTAATTTGCATAAATTGAGGTCCCCATCTCCCCCACGGGGGTGTGCATCAAGAGCTTGTAAGACGAACCATGTCAAGTCATTATAGTAGTGTTTCATTTTACTATAGTGATCTACTAGTGGTTTGTCTTTGATGTTATTCTTAATACATGAGCGATGTTCCCCTATTCTTGTCCTAATGGTGCTTTTGGATTTTCCGATGTACATGAGATTGCATGGACAAATGATACAATAGATCACCCATTTGGTTGCACAGTTTGAAAAGGATTTTAAAGTCCAGGTGCCAGTTTTTTAGTTCAATGCTTTTAACATTTCTGGTGAAATTGCACATTAGGCATTTTCCGCATTTAAAGTGGCCTACAACTGGAGGTAAGCTCCATAGTGTTGGTTGTGTTGGTAATTTAGTGAGCTGTCTAGGGTACGTGTGGACCAATCAATCTCTGAGATTCTGTAACCGTTTAAAAGCAAAACGGGAAGGAGGAATGGAAAAAGCCTCTGTGTTTATCATTTTCCAATGTTTGAGGATAGTTCTTCTCAGAGCATTGCTGATGGGAGTGATAGTGTGACACAGGTAATTTTGTGACACAGGTAATTTTATTCAACTGTGTGCGGTCTTGTTTGACATGACAATCAGCTCTAGGAGTGTTTTTAGCTCTTTTGTACGATCTCCTGATGGTATGGGAGGGATAGCCCCTCACTTTTAGGTTGTTCTTGAGTTTTTCACTATGGACTACAAAATCTTGTTTCTCGGAACAATTCCGTCTAATCCTAAGGAACTGTCCAAACGGAAGATTTTCTTTCAATGATTGGGGATGGAAGCTGTCAAAGTGAAGTAATGTATTAATTTGAATCGGTTTCTTATAGAGACTGGTTCCAATTGTATTATTGGATGTGCGGTATATCAGAAGATCCAGAAAAGGTATTTCTCTATTGTTGGCTTGACACGTGAACTGAAGGGCCAGCTCACATTGGTTCAGCCAGATGTTGAAACTGGTAAGTTCTTCCATTGTACCGCGCCAAATCATAAAAATGTGATCGATATAACGATGCCATGTGTAAATGTTTTTTATTGAAAGGATTTGTGTCATTATATATATATGGATGTTCTCGAAATGGTCCATGTATAAATTGGCCAAATCTGGGGCGAAGGTCGCCCCCATACTTGTGCCATTCAACTGTTGATAGAAAGAGCTCTTGTGAATGAAGACGTTTTTTTTTTTGAGCCATATGTATGCACTCGGCGATAAACGCCGATGGGGGTTGTTTTTCAGACCGTGTTTCCAAAAGTTTGAACATCACGTCAATACATTTCCTCTGAGGTATGTTGGTGTAAAGTGACGTGATGTCAAGAGTGACAAGAAAGTCATCTGGCTGTATTCTGAAGGAGTCCAAGATTTTAATCATTGCAGTAGAATCTTGGAAGAAAGATTTCATTTTATTGACAAAGGGTCTCAAAAACACATCTGCATACACTGATAAAGGTTCTAGGAGTGAACCAATAGCTGAAACTATAGGACGTCCTGTCAGGCATGTTAAATGCTTATGTATTTTAGGTAAGCAGTAGAAAGCCGTAGAAAGCCGGGGTCACTGGGTGTTTATTCACCAAAAATAGTTTTTCTTCATCATTTATCCACCCTTGATCAGCCGCGTGTGTCATAAGGCTGGCAGTTTCTTCCATGATTTTTATAGTCGGGTTAGTTGGAATAGGTTTATGTACTGATAGATCAGATAGTTGTTTATTGACCTCTGCATCATAAAGATCGGATCCCCATAAAACGATACCCCCGCCTTTGTCAGCCGGTTTTATTATAAATAGAGGATTGGATTCCACATTTTTCAAATCCAGTTGTTCTGCTTTTGAAAGATTGTTAATGTGTCTGTTCTTGTTAGTACACAGAAATTTCATTTCTCTTAATATTTTGTTTTCAAAGACCAATATTTCAGGCAATACCATTGATTGTAGGGGGGTAAAGTTAGATGGTGGTTTTTTGCCCGATCTATTGTCATTATCTGGAACTGGATCATTTTTATCATGGAAGAAAAAGCGCAATCTGACAACACGAAAGGAATTTCTCATTTCAATTTCTGTTTGGAAAAGGTCAGCCCGTGATGCAGGGACAAAAGATAGCCCCTTGGACAGAAGTCTTATTTCATCGGGCAGTAGTGTGTGTTCACTTAAATTGAAAATCGGGGTTACCAAGTTGGTGGGGGGATCCATTGGCGGGTACGCATCCCATGGTTGCCCCATTGTCTGTTTCTTCCCCGATTTCCCCGCCGTTGAAAAAACTGCTGTTGTCCTCTTTGCGGTTGGATAGTGCCGCTTGCATTAGGAGCATTTGTGAAGCTGTCTGAGTCACTGCTGTTAGAGGAGTTGGAAAAAGTTACCCACTTATTGTTTCTTTGAGATCTTGTTTGTGGCTGTCCACTCCAGTTGTTCTGATTAGGATTTTGTTGTTGGAAAAAACCGGGGACTAAATACGGATATGTAATTTCCTCTTTGTAGTTAGCAATATCCTTCTTTAGTTTCCAGATTTTTTTGTCTAATGTCAATGTTTGAAATTTAGACATCTCTGTATTCATTTTTTCTAAAGCGGACTTTACCTCAGGGATGCTTGAGTCAGCTATGATCTTTTTTTCTAAGGTGTCAATTTCTCCTTGCTGTTTTTTGCTCTATTCTTCTGCTGTCTCCATAACCAAAATAACCCAGTCACGGGAGCATGTGTTGCCTACGCCGCTGAATCCTTTCATAAATTTAGGATTGTCCAAAAATACTCTAGGAATATTTTTCACCTGTAAGCCCTCGGGTATGACCCCGGCTTTTAGGTACTCAATCATTAGTTGTCCATGTGATTGGGTGCGTATCAATTTTTTTGTTTTTTGCGCAAGGAGGTCTAAATCGTTTGCATTATTTGGTTGGGCAACAGAGGGTCCCGCGACTGGGGTATCTAGAATGGAGGGAAATACGATGCATTTTTTGAAAATATCTTCTGTAAATGAGAGGATATGTACTTTTTCCATTTTAATTTTTGGAGGATGCTCGACCAACCACACGGGTTGTCCATTTAGTTTCTGCCCTCACGCATATAGCGCATTAGAAAGCTATCATTCTATAGCTTCCACTGTTCTTGTGTCTTGCAGCACATTACTTCGCTAACGCGCTTACACCTGGTACACATTTTTTCTACATTGCCGGGACGCAGCACACCAGCATTGCGGGACGCCTCGCTTCAGACCATTACATTGCTGATTTCAGCAGCCTGATGGCAATGGAAGGTATGAATAGTTAGTTTGATCTCCGTTACATCATATGGGACTTCTTTTAGCCATCTGATAACATGTTTGTGTGCACTGGATGCATTTTATTCCCTCTCCCATCTAGCCATTGATGGCCACGTTCGGCATATTTTGCCTTCTGAGAGATGCACAAAGCAACTTTCGACTTCGCCAGACTTATCCAGAATGCCTCACTAAAAGTTTCATCTTAAGGTACTAGGCTAAGTAATCTAGACCTGTGTAAATATTAGAACAACAGTAGTAACATAAGTTCTCCAATGTAATAATGTAAGATGTGTTATCACATCTAGAGGTATATACAACACTAATAAGGTAAAATGAATGAATTTCTTTGCCATTCAAAATAATTCTGATAGACATAGATGTGACTAACCACAGAGATGTCTTGGGTGCACACTGATCAATATATGACAGGGCTGGTCATAGTAATATTGATAAAGGCATTTTCACGAATGCAACCCGAAATATAGCTAGTTTTTAATTTATATGTTTATTTTGTCCCTAGAGAGACAGCATTAGACATCTCAGATCCACCACGAAGAACATGATGCTTGGGTCACTACTATCGCCTCCATGTGTCCTGATGAAAGCCTTATCTGGTCCAACATTCATCTAATGGACAGCAGTCATCCATGAAATTCTAAAGGACTGTATTTTTCTCATAAGGCTGGAAACAGAGCCATCCTGTCGACACATCCCTTAGATGGGCCTATGCCCACATATTGTCCCAATTGGTACTTTGGCAATATCATCAGTATGTTATGTCTATGTTGTGAAGTCACCTTTGCCACTACAACCATCACCTTTTGAAAGAGAATAGGTTTGATGTACAATGGGAATCAAGCAAGCAGATTCCTACAAGTGTTTTCACATGAATTGTTCTTTTCCTTAAACAGGATTGTGATTTTTCTCTCTGTTTTTGTCTTGTGTTCTTTTAACAATTGGACTTATCAAGCTCAATTTTTTATGTAGAAAAATAAAACCGTATATATGTTTTCTTTTACTAAATACTAGCTTACGTGCATATCTTGTTATATTTGTTTCAATACAAGATCGTGATTTATTTGTGCCTTATTCTCATCTACATCACTAGCCCGATAGTGTGACACCAACAGGTAGCTTGTTTTGGGAAACCTTCTTGTTCACCCGGTATTGTTTCAGGGCCTGGTCTTCCGTACGGGATAGGGAATATATTCGACCACAAGGTATGACAGCATCTGGAATGAGGTCGATGGGGCAGTCATACGACCGGTGTGGTGGGAGATGTTCAGCTCGTTTTTGATCAAAAACGTCAAGATAATCCTGGTACTCTATAGGAATACCGGAAACAGTGGCCCCCACAACGTGGCCTTGCGATTCGCAATCCATGGCTTGCTCGTCTTTGAGCTGGGAATGGGCCAATGCACCTAATACCTGCGAAGGAGAGGTCACCGGATCAGTGGTCACCAGGCAGTGATTTTGCCAATAGTCGGACTCAAAAAACAATTTACCATGTGCCCAGTCAATGACAGGATTATGAATTCGTAGCCATGGGAGACCCAGTATAAGCCCGAATTGTGGGGTAGTAATCAGGTCAAATGAAAGGGTTTCTCTATGTGTTTCCTGTATGACTAGAGTCAAAGGTGCGGTTTGTTGTTTTATTGGACCTGATATGAGTGAAGACCCATCAACAGCTTGCACAGGTTCCGGTCGCTGCTTGTTTAATAGAGGAAGATTGAGAGAAGCGGCCAATGTTATGTCTACATAGTTACCCGTAGCCCCAGAGTCGATGACTAAGCGTACTTGGTGATGAGTGCTGTCTACTGAAATCAGAAGGGCCTGAATATGCAAGGGACCGACGAGTCCTGAGACTGTTTCCGAGGAGGGGAGAGAAGGTGAACCCGTCCAATCCCCCTCATTTAGGTATGGGCTCTCTGAAAAACCGATGACTTAGGTTTGGGGCGTCGGGGGCATTCTCTGACATAGTGGCCATTCAGGCCGCAATAGAAACATGCATTGGAGGACCTATGTCGCTCTCTTTCTGAGGCTTTAATAGGACTGCGAATACCACCTATTTGCATGGGTTCGCCCCGAGTATTGTTGGTTGGCAGGCTGGCTGAGAAGGGCACAGACTTCCCAGTCTCGTGTCTTCTCTCGGCCCTTCGGGCATCCACTTGTAGGGATAAATCCACAAGTTCGGGGTATTGGTCTGGTAAGGATGGTATTACAGCTAATGCATCTTTCATAGCATCATTGAGACCACGATAAAACACCACAGCCTTTTTGTTTTCTGGCCATGCTGTCTCTACCGACAACTAGTTGAAACAAGTAATATAGTCAACCAGTGTTGTCTTACCCTTGCTCAATTCAAGCAGTTCTAAGTCCCGAGCCTGTGCTTTATGCCTGGTATCAAAAACCCTGGTCATTTCCGTGATCAATAGGTCAAAATCATATAGCACATGACTATTGGTCTCGAGTAATGGGTTGGCCCAGGCGGCAGCTATTCCCCCCAAGTGTGAAAGTGTAAAAGCTGCCTTCGTAGTGGAGTCTGGGAAGGCCTGTGGGCGACACAGGAAGTGGAGCTTACACTGATTTATGAAGGTTCAGAACTTCCGGGGATCGCCCTGAAACTTCTCGGGAGGGGCCAAGGGAAAAGCAGTCGGGACATAGACAGGCGTACGGTTTGGAGCAGGAACAGGTGGGGCCCCCTGGGGGGGGGCATCCCCGAACTCGGGGTCAGGGGGAAGCGCATGACGTTCGCTCTGTATCGTGTCCCACCGTTGATGGATGGCAGCTGTGGCGGCTGACATGTCTGCTCTAAGAACTGTGATGGCTTGGACCAAAGCAGCCATCTGATCCCCGGCAGCGGTATCCATAGTCAAGGCAGAAAGGCTTCTCAGTCTGTCACGCCGAGATTACTGCGATGTCTATGGACACCTCCGTCCCCAAGCACCGGTCAGGGAGAAATCAAAGAATGCTCCCTAACCAGTTATTGAGACCACAGGTGCACAAGAGGCAGGAGCGCACGTACCAGGTAGCTGCAAGGGAAGCAGGTTAGGAAATCGTGAATACAAGGTCAATAATCACAAAGGGCAATAGTAGGAAGGAAGTAAGAACAGCACCTACCAATGTTGCAGTGTGAGGAGGGAGCGGGTAGTCCCCAGGTGCTGGAGAATAATAGAACACCCAGAGGAGGACGGGTAACCTGGTTCCCCTTGATGGAAGCGCCTGAAGTAGTGCTCAGCGTTCAAAGGACAGAGTCCACAAAAGCAGAACGGAATCCAGAGGCAGTCCTAAGTCCGTGAGCCAAAATTCCAAAATCCTAAGGAGCAAAAGTTCCAAAACACCAATTCTGAGGTACAAGCGAAGGCAGTCCAGTAACACGAAGCACGAGGTCAAAAAATCCAAGAAAACAGAGTTCCAAGCAACAAATCCAAGGGAAAAAACGAAAGCAGTCCAATTCCAGAAACTCAAGGTCTAATAGCCAGAAGAACGGGATCCAAGCAAAACGAAACGCCACTCGAACACTGTTGAACAGCTGAGAAGCGGAGTAGTCCGTGATCAGTGTTCCTTTATGCCGGAGACCAGATAATGTGACTGCATCTCCATCAGGTCACATGGGCGGCATGGCGTGTCACGTGATACAGAGGAGCAGGAAGCGGCAACGGGATTCGTTGGGCAAAATCTCCTAGTATCACGTGACCGGTATCAGATGACACGTGACCAGGAAGTGGTGCCGGCGTTTCATGATGCACCCCATCGCCATCTGGGCCACAATCGCCAGGAGCCTGATTGATGTTTTCTCAGCGCGGAACTCCGCGCGTGGTGGATTTTGGAGATGCAAATCCGCATGGAACGTCTGGAGCAGGTATCAGGCCGGGTGGTCTGGATTGTACGTATGGGTCGTGTGGGTGTCATGACAGATGCCTAGCCCTAAGGTGGTCAGTCTCTAGGTCCCACGGGACCACCGGACATGACGACACAGGGACCCCTAATGCAGGTTGTTACTCCTTTAGTGGACCAGAAGGCAGGACGTACTTCAATCTTCTTTGCAGAGGCGTGAGCCTGGGAGTCCCATATTTAAGTTCATGGAGTGTCGGGAGTGTAGGGATTGTGAGGAGGAAACAAGTATCAATGGATTACTCCTCCGGATGTTCCCTGCAACCGTGTCACAGGTCAGCAGTACCCAAGGTATGAGGCAAGATACTAAGGGAAGAGTGTAATCATGACAAGGATTCAAACTCAGATTGAAGTAGTGTACGGGCAGGAAAGTACCAAGACAAATCATAAAATGATAGAATCCAGGGACAGGCAGCAGGTCGGAATTCCAGGCAGGCAGTATACTAGACAAAACGTAAACCGAAAAAATCCAGGGGCAGGCAGTAGGTCGTAAATACAGGCGGGCAAAAGACAAGACCAACGTAGACAAAAGCAATCCAGGGACAGGCAGCAGGTCAGAATTCCAGTCGGGCAAGACGAGGCAGACAAGGGTTAAACAGGTCGTAGATCCGTGAGACGTAAGCTATGAGTAATCATAAGTATGCCAGTAACCTTCCGAAACAAAACGAAGCGATGAAACTCAATTAGGAGCACCGCGGCAAGTTTCGGGACTCCTTACATACTATCACGTGACACAAAACCACGCCGTGTACGTACGGAACGCTGTTGACGCCGACCCAGTTGCCATGGTAATCTGCAATGCTCCAGGACCCGCATCCTGGCTCTAAGAAAAACACATCGGGCCAGCGATCCCAAACCAGGTAAGAAGGCAATCTTGCTGTTAACCGCATGTACGGTCCTGGAAGCTTTTCTGATAGAACCAGGCAGGGGGGGTCACCGTCACATCAAAGGATGTATGGAGGGTTGGGCTCCCGAATCTGGGGCGTGTGCCCTCCTCCGAACAAGCGACAGTGTCGGACTCTCTGCGGCACGGATAAGCCATCGGCCGGTCCCCGACTGCGTTGGCATGGGCGCAAGTGGCTAGCAGCGACACAGAGAACCAGCGCCTCTGCCTGAGACCGAAATTGTGCCTTGGACTCCAAATAAAGAGACTGATTGCGCCCAAGCCTTCCAGAGACTACGCTCAGGACATCCTGAACACTGAGACGCCCTTTGAGGCGCACTTGATCCGCTAATAGATGCCTGGCCGGGTGGAAGGTAGAGCCCCTGGAACAAGGGCAAGTGCCTCCTCCCATCCCGTTGACAATATAAATACACCATAAAGCATAGAGACGCCACCACCACCCCAGAAGTGCGCAACGGATGCCTCAGCACAACGCCAAAGCCAGCCCCTGCCTGCAGAAAAAGTAACAGCCCACGCACCCCACAACGGGTTAGTACAGAGGGAAAAGCCCCCACAATAGGGGCGTGTGCCTCCTCTGTCACGACAATTGCTTCATGACCACTAAAAGCAAGTTAGTGAAATATGCATACACTCCGCTCCTCCCGAGCTCCGAACACGAAACTACAATGTCTACCAAAGCCTCAGAAACGGGAGCGGCAGCTACCAAGGGCGACAGCTGCCCTCCTGAGTGAAATCAAAAACATGGGGACAGCCTCGGCGGCAAAATTGATGGGATGACCCAGAGAGTGGATAACATCGAAGAGAGACTGGAGGGTGTTCAGAACAATCAAGCCTCAATAGATACCCTTGAAACCCAAATGGATCTTAGGATACGCAACATAGAGAAGAGGGAGGAGGAAATTTGTCTCAAGATAGATGATTTAGAAAATAGAAAAAGAAGAACCAACCTACGGTTTTTCGGAATACCGGAGCGTGATGGGGAAATGGAAGAGGACCTCAAACAAATGATACATGATATCATTAAAATCCTAGCAGCAGATGAGGACATCGACAAACCCAAAACTGGCCAGATTCCACCGATACCAGGACAGAGCAAGGATACTCACGAAAGCCAGGTCCGGGGGCCCCCTCACGCTGGGGGTGGGGGGGTGCAGATAACCATTTTTCAGGATCTATCCTCACTCACCCTGGCCCTGAGACGTCTCTGCAGTCCTCTAACAAAATGGCTCAAACAACAGGGCACGAGATACAGGAGGGGTTACCCCTTCTCCCTCACGTTCGAGCACGGAAGCAGAAAGATACAGCTGCGATCTGAAGAAGAGATCAGAGACTGCATCGCAGACCTTCTCGGAACAGGCCCAAGAGAAGGAGCAAGAGAGGAGCCAGAGCAGAATAAAGCGAGATGGGAGCTCCAGGGCCCAAGGAGGAAAAGAGTCAAGGGATCAAGGAAGTACAGGCGGCCAAACGATACACCAGAGGGCAACAAATGATAACACTCCCCTCCATCTCGAATCTCTGCAACGGTTGTCTGAATGATGCCGCACAGTCTTCTGTTAACACTTCGGCACCCCGTGCGCCCCTGGTGTGGGGCTTGACCGAGACAGGGACCTGCGCCAGAACGCGCAGGGGGGGGGAAACAGTCGGCTGACGAGGAACCATGAAACCGCATGTATCAGCATGTATCAGCATTCGTTTTACGTATAAGTTATTGTTTGGAATTTAAGTGTTGGGGAAGGGGGACGGGGGCTCAAAAACGTTATAACGGCAATAGTTGAGACAGGAACCGGGAAGTAACGGTCCCCACCGGTGGTCCGAAAATTGGACTGGCTACATACCACAGGTCCAATCCGGATGCCACTGAATCAAGATGTTGACCCTCATTGAAAAGGGGAAAGAGGAAGAAAGTGAACAGAGGGCAAGGGGTATCACAATGAATACCTCTAGAGGGAGGGCAGCTCACAACACCACAGCCTCAGCTAGTTAGGAGCATTTATCAGACAACTTCCAAGGCGGCAGTACCTAGTGACGGGCGACGGGACTCGACACCATCAAGAAAATCTACAAGTGGTTGACAGAAATGACAACAAACGACAGGCATGGCACAATTAAAGTCGGCACATTGAACGTTAAAGGGCTTAACTCCCCCCACCAAGAGGTGTCTGGTGTCCAGAGAGTTCAATAGAGCGAAGCTCGATATCCTTTTTCTGCAGGAAACCAGATACATTAGGGGTGAGAAGAGGAAGGTCTTATATGCCAACGTTGCCTCCGAATACTGGGGGTCAAGCCCACTTAAGAAAGCCGGAGTCGGCATCTTAATCAACAAAGAGCTCCGGTTCAAAACCCTTAAAACCTGGGCCGACGTAAGCGGCAGAGCGCTTGTGCTGGTCGGCAAAATACAGGGCACTATCATCACACTCGCATCCATATACGCCCCCAACTCGGGACAGTCCAGGTTCCTACAGCATACAGTCCCCAAAGTTATGATGGAAGCAGAAGGTATAATGATCCTGGGAGGAGATCTTAATAGGTGGATTGATCCAGAATGGGACAGACAAGCAGGCAACCCTCTAGCGGCCACCCCATCCGAATCCGGTCGCACACAGGTTGCAGACATGATGGAAGCCTATAAACTTAGACGCATGGCGACATATAAACCCGAGACGAACAGGTTTCACGTTCTTCTCTAAACCTCACGCTACGTTCACCAGAATCAACTACATATCTCACACCAGACCTCATTGAGGCAAAGTCTGAATCCAATATATCTTCTGTAACATGGTCGGACCACGATATGGTGATGACCACCATCAGTTGGTTGGCGCTCCCCAGAGAAACTCTAAGTGGCGATGCAACAAGACACTTTGTAAGGACTCAGTATTTCAAGACCAACTCAGGCAAGACATTGCCCAGTATTTCGAAGTAAACATTACAGGCGAGATTTCTGCGAATACAGTGTGGGAAGCCGGTAAAGCCACATGGAGAGGGATACTCATTAAAGAAGGAGCAGCAAAGAAAAGAGAACGCCTACTAATAGAAAATAGGCCCCAAAAAGAAATAACCCAGTTGGACCACATCGCCTAATCAGCTGGCCCTGATAGACCCCAAAAGATTGAGGAAGCCAACGACAAGAGAGATGAACTGCAGCGATTAGAAACCGACCGCATTGTGCGTAAACTTCAATATCTAAAGCAAAAACAATATGAAAAAGGAGATAAGGCTGATGCCTTACTTGCAGCAAGGCTCCAAGGGCAACGCAGAGAGCGATGGGTACCAACGATACGAAACAAAGAAGTACCCCACTGAACCAGCACCACCGACATACCAGAAGCCTTTGCCAGCTTCTACGAGAAGCTATACACCTCAAACGCCGCCCCACATCCGGAAGCGATAACGGAATACATGGACAAGATATCTCTCCCAAGCCAACCCTCAGACGTAACACAAGCTCTCGACGCCTCCATCACAGGAGAGGAAATAGAAGAGGCAATTAAAAGACCCTCAACAGGGAAAGCCCCCGGAAATGATGGCTACACGGCAGGGTTCTAGAAGACCTTTATGGGCGTTCTCCTCCCATTCATGGTTGAGCTCTTCAATAACATCCTCCAATCGGGCTCCGCCCCCGAATCCTTCTCAGAGGCGCTCATAACAGTCATACCCAAGGAAGGCACGGACCCCCAACTATGTGCATCATACCGCCTGATTTCCCTCCTGAACACGGATGCCAAAATTTAGACGAGAGTCATCACCTTGCGGCTCGAGTCACATATGCCCGCCATAATCCACAACGACCAAGTGGGATTCGCCCTCGGCAGACAGGGGGCAGACTCCACCCGGAAGACCCTTCACCTCATACACGAGGCCAAGAAAATGCCGAACTCGCCTGCTCTATTCTCGATTGACGCTGATAAGGCGTTCGACTAAGTCGAATGGCACTTCCTGGAAGCCACACTACAGAAAATAGTCCTGGGCTCTGTCCTCCGATGAGGAATTAAGGCTGTTTACACGGCGCCACAAGCTTCGGGTGCAGGGAACTCACAGTACTCTCGCTGGTTCTCACTTAGCAGAGGGAGTAGACAAGGTTGCCCTCTGTCTGCAATACTTTTTGCGCTGTCACTGGAACCACTGGCCCAAACGATTAGAACAAACAACAGTGTTGAGGGGTTGAGAGTGAATGGCAGAGAATGCAAGCTAGCCCTGTACACAGATGACATCCTGCTCCATGTGCAGAACCCGCTTTCATCGATTCCCCAAGCAATCCACCTGATAGAAGAATATGGTGCTCTGTCAGGCTTCAAAATGAATAGAACCAAATCCATCCTCTTCCCACTTCACGAACCCAACACGGACCAACGAATGAACCTCGAGCGTTTGGGTCTAATTATCGGCGACCCCACATTAAGGTATCCGGGGGACAACCTAACGAGAGACATCTCACACTTATATGAGGCTAACTTTCCGCAACTTCTAGATGCCCTCAAAGCGGACCTCGCCAAATGGAAGTCCGTCGCGATTTGCTGGATGGGTCGTCTGAATACCATCAAGATGGTGACCCTCCCACGCTCTCTATACCCCTTTCAGGTACTCCCCCCGTCCCAGTTCCAGTACAATTCTTCAAACAATTGAAAAAGGCAATAACTGAATTCTTATGGGAGGGAAAGAAGCCAAGAATACCGTATGAAACCCTCATATTACCGAAAGAGCAAGGAGGGGTAGGCCTTCCAGACATCGAGTGATATTACCAAGCGGCGCAACTAAGAATCCTTATCCCACACCTTAGAGACAGAAAGGATCTGCAATGGGTCCAACTGGACAATGACAACCTAACTCCCGCAACTCTACCAGAATGGCTATGGGTCCCCAGACCAAAGCTCATGAGAAGATTGCGCAACCACCCAATATTGAGGACAACATGGAACATATGGAAGGAAGGGAAAGGAATGACTGGCGTCACTACATGGCCTTCCCCCATGAGCCACCTCTGGTCCCCCGGAATCCGAGAAGAAATCCCTGAACACGCCAGATACCAAACCTGGTTTGATGCCGGCCTCAAAAGGGTCGGCCAGCTGTGGAGAAATGACAAATTCATACCAATAGCCGATCTAGAAGAAGCCCTCCAACTGCACCCGATCCCAATCTTCTTGTACCTGTGTTTGAAAGGTGTCCTATCCAAAAGAGAATGGAAAGACAAGACACGAAGAGAGCTTACGCCGTTCGAAAAAATCCTGGACACGACTATCACAAACAAGGGCCTGATAGCACTCATGTATAATCCTTGGTCTGCAAAGAACAAGCTCTGAGCCTCCGCCTCAAATAAAGATGGGAAAAGGACTTTGGCAGAGAGTTCGATCAACAAGCATGGGGCAGAATTTGTGAGACACCCTCCTGAATATCCATTGCGGCCCAATATAAACTGCATGCAATAAAGCTACTCCACAGATGGCAGTAGGACCCACACAGGCTTTCTAAAATGTACCAGACCACCAGCCCGAGATGCTGGCGACTATGCGTTATGGAAGCCAACTATTGGCACATGTGGTGGGGCTGCCCCAAAGTCTGTATATATTGGCAAGAGGTCCTAGGATGGATCGAACAGATAGACGGTATTGAACGGGTACCATCCCCTCTCCTGACTCTTTTCGGCCTGGAGCAAAAGGATGAGGAACTGATCAGGATAAAAGGATTGGCATCCCCATTGCTACTGGCAGCGCGAGCCTGCCTGGTCATCAAATGGAAATCCTCACACCTCCCAAGTAAAAAGGACTGGACAAAGATTGCAATGAACATTTATACAATGGAAAGAATCACTGCAGCCCTCCACGACAGGGCCCCTCGACACGAGGAAGTCTGGTGCCACTTTGCCAGCCAGTATATCACAGGCACAGATGGGAACAACCCACCACGCCAAAGTCCCTAGAAAGCATTGTGCCTCAATACGACCCAGCATCACCTGAACAATTTCATGCAAACCAGGCCTGTCGCAAACCCAGTCACAAACTCTGACCCCATATAGACCATCAACGACAATTGTCCCGTCGACCACTAAACAAGAGCAGAACCTACGCCAACAAACTGGAAGAATTAAAAGCTTTGATGTGGGGATGGAGGGGGGAGGGAGAGGGGTTGAAAAACGACATTCAACAGGAGGGGGGAAAGTTATTTGTTATTATACTGTTACTTTGATTTCACGTTCATATACCACTCAAGCAAAAATGCGCGTGTAATATGCGCAGTATATGTACGTTTCACCTTTATGTCAAAAACTAATAAAACTCAAATAAAAAAAATAAAAAAGAGAAATGTTTACTATTAATTCTGCAACTTTTTGTTTAGACAAATGTACGTGAATGGGTGCTACTTTCATCCCGCTGTCAGACACAAAGCAGCATTCATTTTAACATCCAAATTGTTTATAAAAGTATAGGCATTGAAAACGACTCACCTATTGCCTGAACACCTTCGTCCACGGTTGTAAGGAGTTGCAAGATATGCATGTACACATCAAGCCCTTCAGGGTTGTCCGAGCTGCGCACAAAATTAATGACACATTTATTCATTAAAGAGACATGAGGCCAGGTAACAAATGCTATATTAAAACAAATTATGCAAAAGTGGCTTTGCCCCATGTGTTTCATAAAAACTTTATTATAGAATGATTCATGCCTTACTCCTCTTACTCACCGCAGTATTTACAGTTATCACTGCTTAATTAATGGTACCCAATGATTCGACCAGCTGAAGGTTCAAAGTCAGAGCCTGGATCAATGCATGCCTGCCCTAGGTCAGAGGCGAGCTCTTAACCTGTCAACTATCACCGGAAATATATAAACAGAGTAGAATAGACATGGATTTTATACTGGAATTGTGAGTGGAGGTGAAGAGGTCTCCATTAAAGGAAGCAAAATGCATGGACACAGAGCGTGTGCATTTGTGTGGCTGACTGCCAGATCTCCCAATCTGCTGCACCACAACTTTTACAACACAAATCTTAGATAATAAGCAGAAATATAGTTGTAATGAAGAACTGTTAGAAGTTTGACAATACCAGGCATAGAATTGTGTAGATGAAAGCATGCAGGTTTCCTAGATAGTTAACCGCAAATACACAATATGAACAAACACCATATTTGCACATAAAAGTACATTTATCATGTAATTTAGCGTATAAGGAGCATTTATTTTGTTGTGAGGAGTCAGAAATGAGACACAGACAGGGATCCTATGATTGGGGTCATACACTTTTATTAAATCAAAAAGGGGTTGGAAAATGCCTCAGTAACCATAATCTAGGAGGTATTTCCATATCTCAACCAAAGCTAAGGGGTCTGTCCTTTGTCAAGATGTTCAAAGCATCAGTATGTCCTGTGTCCCAAATCCTATCCTGTCCCTCACACTCTAAAACTAACTCTAAGGTGCAAAGGATATTGTCTCTGGTTTTCAAAGGTTCAAATCCAACAAAAAGGTATAAATCCAACCAAAAGGTTCCAAGTGGACAATGTTCACAGTTCCAGGGAATGGCTCCCTTCCCTAGATTCCTTTTTACCAATACGAAAGGTTCAAATATAGAATAACCACATTTCTTGTAACCCTAGAGGATAACTCCCTCTGCCTGGTGTGTTCACAGTTCTAGGGGGTAATGGCTCCATTGCCCAGGTTTCTTTTCAAATACAAGACAGTTCAAAATCCAAAGGGCATGTGTCCTCTTTGGGATAATCTTTTCACTGTATTACAATTTGGGTGCGGGTCCCAGACTCGCAGGTCACCTGTTTGTTCACGGTTTCTCTTCACATTTAAGATACTTCAATGATCCTAAGGGCATATGTCTTACTTGGGATTCCTTTCTATTGTATGATTATTTGGGTGCAGGTATCAGACTCGCAGGTCACCTGGTATACTCCCCTGCCAGGCTCTTTTCCACATTTACAACAATTCAAACTCTCAAGGGCATGGATCTTCCTTGAGGTTCTCCTCTTACTGTAACTTTTTACACACATTTGACTTTGCCTGGTATACTCTCCTGCCAGGACTTATCCATGAAATATTTGCACAATGTTAGCTTATCGAGCCTTGTTTGCTAAAGTTCGTTTCAATATTAATTTCTTCTCTCACACATTGGGTCTCTGCCCCTTTTCCAAGACCATTCTTATTTATTTTGCTTTCTCTCCTGCGATATGGGTTTAGCCACCCGCAAGTAGCATGGTTCACAAATATGTTAATCTCTTCATAGGCTTCACTTTGCGTCTCTTGTGTTATTTTCATGAAACGGCACACCCTTTCAGGCAACCCCTTAACCCATCCGTCTTCCCTGGCTTACTGGGTAATTTAAGTTTCTCGCATTTGTCCACTTTTATTCCTTTCAATTTGCTGGCTCGGCATGCGTACTGTTAGCTGCTGCGCCTTCGCCATATCCTTCTCGACTGTGCCGGTTCCCGAAGTCTCACATTCTCGGGCGGCGGGCTTTCTGCATTCCTGCTTCTCTTTCCGCCATCAGGATTCGCCTCCACACCGCTTCCCATGGCGTACTTTCTCTCAGCGTCAGACCGGTGTCAGCACAAGTTGCAGCACAAGTCTCTGCAGCTCTCCCTCCTGTCTGTCAGCTCTGGCAGATTTAAATTTCCCATACAAAACTGCAATTATCCGTAGATAAGTTCACACCCTCCTATTGTTGATTCGTGCAATTCATGCGTAAAAACGCCACATAATTCCTTCCAAAGCAATAACCCTATTTAAGAGGTATATGTTCTAGACAAAAGACAGCATGTCAGAATTCATTTATTTTATTTATTTGATCATTCTATAATCATGGAAAACATTTACAAAGAAACACATCAAGTGTATTAATATCACATCTATTAAAAACCAATTCTCAAAGCACACATATTGTCAGACCAACAAAAAACTCACATCTTGCATATCATTCCTCACATACTCTTTCATCCCCATACATACAAACACCACTCGTACTTTGTGCAAAAATCGCAATCCTGATAATTCTGTTCTGTAACTCAGAACATCACATTTATTTGGGTTAGTACCTTAATTGCTCCAAGTGCCTAGTTAACAATATTTTAAGAATAAAAAACAGGGTAAATGTTCCAAGGTGGTTGCTCTTGAACACACATCAATTACCACATTTTCTCTATGTAAACCCAAGTTAGAGCCAACTCGGAGAGGAGTGGGCTCTATGGTGTTGTCGACTCGAGCTTCGGGCAACCAGATCGGCCTATACAATTTTTCATCTGGTGCACCTCATCAGGACATATATATTACAAACAACAAACAGTTCTTAATACAAAGAGAATTCAAGTTGGTGTCCAATGTTGAAAGGGTATTTTCTTTCGCTTTACAGGGTGTCAGGTTTCTGTAGACCAAGTGTGTTTCCCGGATAGCCACTTTTACCAATGAAGAAGGTCAAAAAAAGAAAAAGAAAAAAAGAGAGAGAGAGAGAGAACTAAGTTTACAATCCTTCTCTATAGTTTCCTTCATGCTTTCTTTTACATTTATCTTGGCTATTATGAATCTGACACGCTGCTTTGTCATAGCCATGCCCCCAATTACTCTAGGCATGTCCCAATTTCGGGTGAATCTACCCGTGTTTTTATCAGGTGAGGCAAAAATGCTCTTCCTGAAATTCCTGGAAGAAAAATGACTGCCTCCCATAGGACGTCATCCAACCCCCACCACTCTCCCAAAAGGGATTACAGCAAACAAACTTCAGTTAGAGTCAAGAAAGATCAGCAATGAAAAGTCAGATAAAAGAATGAAAAAACAACAAATGAAGAAATCAAAAGCAACCCCTCACACTCTTGACCCGACCCATAGATGGCCCAGGGATCAAAGAGTGTAGGTGAAATATACTATTCCACAAATTGACAGCCATGAAATATGTGATGGCACATCATATTGGATGACCAAAAACTATGCTCTCTCACCAAAGGTATGTTGGCTTCAAATCTAGTGTCTTCGTGCAGTATTAGCAGGGCTGCGCCAAGGACAAAGTTCCTTCTTGGTTACGATGTTGTTATATCTTCAAATACAGATATATATATATACATCCTGTCAGGACATTGTTATCTGAATTGTTACAATTATCATGGTTCTAATCCAGGCAATTGTGCCCTAATATAACGATGTGTCACGGAGCCAACCTTCTTAATGCAACTACATCATGATTTACCTTGCAGTTGTTTCCCTTTTTCCACCAAAGTATTGTTTTCTCCCAGCCAGATTTAATACGGGCCAGTTGGCTCAGGGGAATAGGGCCATCTGCAACCACTAAAAATGAGAAAAGAGACCAAAGAAGGGAAGCCAATTAACAGAAGGGATTTGAAATGCCAGAGAAATCGGCAGAATTAAATGAGGTATACTGAAGCACGTTGGAAGGGCAATAATAAAGGCACACCCCAACTCGGGTTTCAGTCTGCCAGATTCATTGAACAATGTAGGTACCAGCCCACTGTGAGAGGGCTGGACCAATGGAGCATTTGGAACTGCCCCACCGGCCGTATGTGCCTACCGCAGGGTGCGAGGCCCCCAGGGACACAGCAAACCGGTTGCTGCCTCCCGAGGGGACCCACCACCGCGGCAGCCGCGGCACACAGTCGGGGCTGTGGGAAGAAAACCTTGCGCCAGGGGATAAGATCCACTGCAGCACGCTCGCCATCAGTACAAATCCCATTCATATAAAACCCATTTGCTGGCCGGAAAGTGGTGTCATCCCGCTCTTACCTCGTACAATTGCTTGTATATTGACATGCCGTGTGGGATTCAAGTTCCTCTGTGTTCCACTGCTGCTAGATTCCGCGTCTGACGTCGGGCCACCATTTACGCGTGTTCAGAGCGAGACCACGCCTCCATGTGTCATTATACACTAAACACCGCTTAGGGGCGGGAACTTTGCCTGACAACGGTGCGAATAGGCGCCGCTAACAAGGCACAGACCAGGTCCTTCCCTCTCTAGTCCATTTTGTAAAGAGCCCTGCGAGGTAAGTGCGTGCAGGCACCCAGGAGGTGCCCATCAGGGGGTGTGGCGAAAAGTAACAAGCCCACAGTTGGTGATGGTGGTGCTAATACAAGAAAAGATGAAAGTGCCTTGAGAAAGCTGTGAATTTGCACACGGTACTGGTGTGAGCCAAAGAAAATATCCAAATTAACTGAAAGAGAGTTCAAAGTACATTTCTGAAAGAACACTGCTGAGAAAACACATGGGGGCACCCTAAGGGAATGAGATCTAATAATGAAAAAGTAACATATATGTTTAAATATGTAAACTTTACTCAAAAAGCCCACTGATCTAATACTGGCTAGGGAGAGTCTGCCATGTACTTAAAGGTCGACCACTCTCGCACACCCCGGGAGAACCCCAGAGATTCTGGTCCCGGCCAGAGCACAAACATACATACGTGTGAGGTCTACCAAAAAACATAACGATCGTACTAGGCGTACTTTCTGGCAGCATTCAGACCGGTGTCAGCACAAGGTGCAGCACAAGTCTCTGCAGCTCTCCCTCCTGTCTATCAGCTCTGGCAGATTTACATTTCCCGGTATGATTGAACAACTTCCAAAGTCTGCAAATGCACAACTGACCTAAACAGTCTTCTTTGTTGGTACATTCCTGCATCGAGCCTGGCTAAGAAGAAATAGGCTAGCAAGACTAATGTTGTAAATGGCTGTGATCTATAATGCCAACAGTATGAAATAATTGTGCCATTTAAAGACGCAAGTTTTGCTTCACCAGCTGTTTTCAATGGCGTTGGGCACTGTGTTTTATTTCCCCTTGTCCTAAACCTGTTTTTCTATCCTGGTCACCCGGGATGTGGCAAATTGATCATTCTTGCTCATGTTTTGAACTTTGTAGTTGCTAACATGGCGCACAGAATGAAATGGCTCAATGGTGTGCCGGCATGAGTACCTCACAACTTTATCCTATTATGATTTTAATACTTAGCAGGCATTTTAGAGTTGTTTTTAAATGTTTTATCCTGGCGATTAATGTATGATGAAATTTTTATTGTGCACATTTAATGAAATTGTTTCAGATGTACTTTTATGGCTTAATGCCAAATAAAGTATAAACAACAAACCGCGCTTTTAATCATGTAATACAACATCTGGCATGTTCCGGTTGGGAAGTCTTGTCAAAAAACTGTTCATTACATGTTTTGCTTGCAAAACAGACAAATACCAGTTAATTACTTGAAGATAATTGGAAGTCCAAAAGTTTTGAATGTTGAAGCTTATGCCTTGGGGTGCTCATAAAACTAAAACTGCAAAACTAAAGCTTAAAGTCGAATGCGGGCCTTGCATTAAATGACGTGCCAATAAACTGACTTACATTGTTATACAGTAATGATCATTGATATTTTGAATATTTGTCGCACTATGCATCTTTTACCACCATACGACGGCAAGTAGTCTTTGAAACATTTTCTCCCCCCCCCCCCTTCATATTGCCTCTTCACAGGACAGCACTAGATTCAAACTGCACTGCTCATGCACAAGGTTTTGGCTACACCAAACATGGAACATCAAACTGTCTTGCCCAGTAGACATGGAATGCCACCATCAAGATGGGCTTGGAGCATGGTGATGTACCATGCTGTGGTTAAGCTTATGTAGGCTTGTAAAGGCTTCATGGGCCCAGCGCTGGTATTGTCGAATTTTGACCACATGACTTAGAAAAGGGAGCAGTCTGGCAACGGGGCTCAACCATCTGTTTTTTTATGAGAACTATTATTCTCTAAATGACTGCTAATGGCATACAGTTAACAAAATAATTCTTTTATGAGGTGTACAAACTACCATTTTCCTTCTTAAACGAAGGGACGTTCAACTAGACTCAGGAAACATTGAAAAGTATGTCACAGAATAGCCACATCTAAACACTCTTGAGCAATGTATCATAATGGTACGAGGGAGATTATTGCTGAAGCACTTTTCACTCTTACGCAGACCCCTCCTGTGGCTCCTGTAACCTTTTTTCTGGTGGGGACACGTCACCGATTCTTCCCAGGGTGTTGGTCTCACTCGCTCTTGTCGAACGCTCTTCGCGTCTCTCTCCAGTTCCCGCTGCACTGCGCTGGCTCTGTGGGTTTCTTGGCCTTTCCAGGTCTGCGTAGTTGAAGGACCGCACGGTCCACCTCTCGGAGCTCACATCACAGTCAGCCTTCTCTCCAGCTTCTGCACAGGTCGGGTCTCTGACTACGGAGTGCTCTGCTGACCATTCCAGGGTGTCCTCACAACCGAGGACCAGCTCCTCCTGCTCACATCCTGGTACCCAGGTTTGAATCTCCAGGGGCTGACAGGCTGCATGCAGGTTTCTCTCTTCATCAAGACCATTCTTGTTGTGTATGTCCTGTAGCTGGGTCCTCCCCATAGGAGTGCCATAATAATTAGTTTGTATCAATGGAATATTCTTCCTGTCTCCTTGGGGCCAACTCTTCTCAGTACTGTCTAGACTTGGAAAAGGAGTAGTTTGCATCACTCATTCAATCTTACTCTTCTCAGTACTTTTGGGAGATCACTTAACACTCTGTATTTTCCTCCTCGTCTTGGAGTATTAAGCCTTAAATGAGGAAAGGAAGGAATATTGCAGTAACAAACAGTAGTGCTTTCAGGTTGGTTATTGCAGGACGGCAGGAATGTTATGGTCTCAAAGGCAAGGGGGTCATGGAGTTCCATCACGGAACATAGTCTGTGTCCCCGTGAGGGGAGTCTCTCCCTTGGGGGATTGTTGCATAGCAGGTTCACCTCCAGGGAAGGGCTCCCCTCTGAAGAGAAGTGACGAGATCCAGTGAATCGTTACAATATATATTAACAGGTTGGGCTCTCCCTGTACTCTACATATGCTTAAGCTCACTCTTTCTGCTCAAAAGTAAGCCATGCCCTGGTTGGCCTCAGAGGTCCGTTATTGTTTCATGTTCAATCCGCAGGGGTGGACTGGGAAACAAACGTGGACAGGTAAATGTTTTTCAAAGTGCCCCATTTTACAATGTGCAAGCGCATGTAACAAGCAAAACCTACCCCTTTAAGTAGGGTACGGGGCACTCTTCCACAAGAAAATCTGAAAACATGCACCAAAATAGTGAACATTAAATCATATTAGTTGCTATGTAGGGATTTAAAAGGTAGGTAAACACACAAAAAGGATATGGGGAATGAGGAGGGATGGACCGAGGGAGGTAGGGTGCATGGGAGAGAGAGTAAGATTTAGGGGACCACACAAGGGAGGCCCATGGTGCAAAAGCACACTGAGAAACCGCCAGAGTTACCAGTATCCATGGCCACCATTGATGATCCTGCTCTGACCTTGAAACCATAATCTTTTAGATGGAATGAAAGAAACAGCTATAACTAAGCGGTCTGCACTGCACACGAAGGGATCATGATATATGCAGAATAATGTATATAAAAAGGCAAATAAAAACACTGTTGAAGAAAGAGGAGAGTGATTCCCCCACATCTCCTTCCATGCCGTAGGACTGGTGTACTAGTTTATGCAAACCCTAGATGAGAAAGTAAAAGCATTAAAGCAGATACCACTAAGAAACTGCAGAAAATTGGCTCTGATAAGAGTTGAAGAAACAGAAAGATTGAGAAAAGAACAACTGATCAACTCGATGTGGTGTCCAAAATGCAAACAGCAGAAAGATGTGGCATCTTTGCATCCTACTACGAGTACCTCAAAAAGAGGATGCATAATAATTTACGGCCTATCAAAGGGGGAGAAGGTAATGATGTATCAAAGTTCATCTCTTTCTTACTCCTGGGCTGAGCTTAAATGTGCAAAGAGTAAGTACACAGTACAGACGAAGTCAAAGCACATATAGCAATCGCCAGTAAACCAGAAGATCGGGTTTGGGTGGGGAATAGATGGGGGTTGAGAAGTCATCTTGCTGTGGTTGGAAAATGTTCTATTCCAGAAATAACCCTAAATTAAAAAATCTGGGAAAAAAGCAGTAAAAATAGCTAATTTTGCATTGACAATAATGTAAACAGTAAATTAACCTTATATAAAAGTTAAAATAACTGAATATATTACTTTAAGTTGTTACAACAATAAGCAATTCTGAGCTAACATACGCATGTTAAAAAATGTATTTTTGATTTCTCATTGGTTTAAAAGTACCTCGGGGAACCTACATACAATTGTCAGCTAAAGCGATCACCCCATTTTTCGCACTTAACTATTTCCAGCTATGAAGGTATAGCTTCTAAAAACCACATTCCAACCCTTTTTTACCCTAGTCACCTTCTGTTTCCATCCAGGAGTGATTTTCCCTTTGTTCCGATCTAGCTTCAAGTTTTTGAAATTAAATATTAAAGTTTAGATAGATTTGCTTTCCTCATGTTGGGGTTGACTATTCCATTAAAAGCTATGTTTAACTCTTTGTTTTCCTAGAGTTATTTTTAATGAATGCTTTGGAATTGTGAGAAACCTGAGGGTGTCTCACTGTCTAGACCGCGGGGAACTCTTGCTCAGGTGGTCAAGGCACAGCCATCACCTTTGGATCCAGACCCTGGGGGAGGACCAGTGCAGGAGGATCACCTGGGTGAGGGGTCCTCGGGGAGTGGGGGTGGGATATCCGAAGGTGAGACGTGTTATCTCTACCCAACATCCCCCCAGCCTTCAAGGGATATTCCAAACTAAGTCCCATCCTACCCCAGCGCTTTCCCTTAAAGAGAAGAAGGCGAAAGCCTCATGGGAAACCAAATCCATTTATCCACACCGCCACATGTATTCTCCTCTTTCTAACAATAACTTTCCCTACCCTTCTGAGGGACACTACAAACCCCATAATCCCTATTTTCTTATAGACAGATCTCTTAACAATTATTCAATTGATCTCTTTTTAAAGTCTGCTAAACACTACATTTCACAGAATCTCATTCATTCATTCCTTCAAGTACTGGGAAGAAGAAGAGTTAAACAGGAGTAATGAAGATTACTCAAGGGAAGGAATGCACATCAACCATACCAACTTTATGGCAATGTCCTGATAATGAGGCCAGGCAAGGTCAGGCCTCCCTCTACAATTATTCCCACTTGAAACCGGTTAAGCCTCCCAGTCAGTACAAAAGAGCACACAGGCACACTTGGGAGAGCTGGAGATGCTGGAGGAAGCACAGCAGCCAGGAGAGAAGGACTGCAGCTGGAGAGACCCTGGAAGGCCTGAGGTAAGGACGACTGCAAAACTACTGGGCCTGCGAGTACAGGGAAGGCTGCAGTATGGCGAGGGAGCTCGGACTCCAGGGAGCCAAACCAGGGGCAGCTGGGGTTACCTGGGAGTGCCCAAACCGGAGCTCCTCCCCCGGGTGAGACAGAAAAGCCCAGGCCTTTGAGGGACAGGTGAAAAGACCCTAACCTCAAGAAAACATCCCATTAAGACCCTCTGCAGTTCCCAAAACAGCATGGATGCCATTTGGGGGAAACTGTTTCATTCTGGGCCTTGAAGTCCAGAGACAATTATTTTTGCAAATCCAGAGGGGCCCGAGCCCGGCTGACGGAGACCTGTGTGAGGGGTAAAGCATTATTGTAAAGCGTCATTGAATGTTAAACTGAAAGATCCAGAGTAGCGGAGTGGTCCGGCAAAAGGCGACTGCCCACTCGAAAGTCTCTGTGAAATGTTTGATGTCTTTTGTTTGATGTCTTTTGTGAAGCGGCAAGAATTGAATGAAAGAAACCAGATATAAGAAATTAACTTTCGATCGTGAAACCCGGCAGAGGGAAAACCTGGTTGAAACTGTTGTCTTTGAACTTTTTTTCTGTGTTTGAAACTACGTGAACCATGTTTTGGTGTAGGAGGTAAAAGTGATACGTAAGCAAAAGTCAAAGTAGTCATGCTGAGGTACTTGGAGAAATCCTCGCACATTCGAAAGACTTTGAAAGTGAAAGCAAGGTGAACCAAGGCTAGAGCCTGACTGAGTGGAGCCCAGAGAGTGTGATTGAAGCTTGAGGAAGGGAACCCCTACAAGTGCTATGATTGCGAGGTCCTGAGCCCGGATGAGGGAGACCAACGTGAACTTTTGTTGAACTGTGAAAAACATTTTGGTGAGCTGTGAACGCACTTTTTGGTGAGCTGAGAATGAGCGACTACATCATGGAAGGTCAAGTAGGCCCAGGTCCACGGTTTAAACTGCAGAATCGTGCTTACCGTCCAAAGAGCATCTCCAAACCACCATGTTGTAACTGACCCACTGCTATACAATACGGGGAAGGGCGTTAGCTTTGGATAACACGGACATCCTGATATTTCTTTTAAAGACACTGATATTTTCCTTTTTGAACTACACACCCCATTTTCATATTTGTTGTTTTTAGTAAGGGCAGGAATTAGGTTTATTTAGTATAGGCCATTTTTATTTGACAAACTGACTAGGGCTGCCTTTTAGTTTATTTTGATGATCAAGAATACTTCCATTTTAGTTGTAGAGCAAGATAGAAGTTTTCCAAACCCATTGAAAACTTTAATAAAGGTTTTGAACTTGCAGCTCTTGTGTCTGTCATACGTTTGATATCATGCCTCCCTTACAGAATATACAGAGTGAGTGATGGTGCTCAAGCACACAAAGCAACATGTGCAACAATCTACTGATTGACAGTGCAAGTAAACCCATCATATGGTTCTCAGCAGAGAGGTACCTTTTCAAATTCAGGCCTGAAACACCATTGAGATTAAGCACCTACCCACTACCCACTCACTCAACGCCCGAGGCTCCAAAGTGCCATTGCTGAAGGAAACTGCTCACCCACAGAGCTGGCATGATGAAGTTAGTCAAAAGCTTCTGGGGCTGTAAGTAATCTATAGGACAGCAGCCTTTTAGTCCTTGAAATCCCAAATATATAATATTTGTACCAAGTAGAGCTCGGAATGTATGTGGTCAAGTGCCTGAACTGGAGAATGAGCTACAATCCCAGCTTCACCAAAGTCTGTGATAATACTAATACTCAGGAAATAATTACATTTGTCTGTGACTTCACTACAACATTTGGAGTCGTTAAAAGTGATTATGTTTATACTATGTGAAAACAGACTCCCTTATAATGAGACAGATGTAATGATTTTAGGGACAATATTGTGTTTCTGTATGCTTCTTGTTTAGTGGCCCCCACATGACAGTGACCTGGAATTGATTTACTGTTGCACTGGTCCTCTTTCAGTCCAGTATCACGTGATTTAAGTGGCAGATGTATAGTCTAAGCAGCCATTCAGTGTACCCAAGATTCTAGTATAGGGGATTTGCCGCTACAGAACCAACATACATTTCCCACCTTGTTCCTTCCAGTAACCAAGTTTGCTTTGTCCACCTAGAGTACTAATGAGCGAAGTTCTGCTTTGCCCGGATATGCTAGGTTATTGAGTTTTGGATAGCACACCTTCTGATGCTTTCACAGTTTCTTAGATCTTCAGCAAGAGATGAGGAGGGGGACTAACATATTTATTTATTTATTTATTTATTTATTTTGTATATTTGTTACACGCCCAGACCCTCAGGTGTCACGGCGAGGTTATAAGATAGCTTAGGAATTAGTCACAATCAAAACATTACAGAGGGTTCAATACAAGATATAGGTTACAACATATTCACAAAAATATACAGTGGCCTAAGTATTTACAACAGTGTCCGATGGAGGGGTCCTATCTTAGGGTGCTAATATTGGTTGAATAACCAGGTTTTTAGCTGTTTCTTAAAGAGCTTAAAGGAGGATGCTGTTTTGATGGTGATGGGTAGGGTGTTCCAGTGTTTGGGGGCTAAAGTGGTGAAGCTGCTGCCCCCTGCTCTAGTGGTTTTGAATCGAGGGGGGTCCAGGAGGAGTTTGTCGTTGGATCTCAGTAATCTTATGTTAGTTTTAAGTTGCAGAGTGTTATTGAGGTAGGTAGGTCCTTTTTTAGTAATGCATTTGTGGGTGATGCATAGTGTTTTAAAAATGATGCGGGCTTTGATGGGGAGCCAGTGGGCATCTTTCCTGGTCTTGGATATGTGGTCTGATTTTTTTATGCCTAGTGCTGCCCTCAGGACTTTGTTTTGCAAAAGTTGCATTTTGGCTAGGTTAGTGTTGGATGTGCCCAGTAGTAATACGTTGCAGTAGTCCAATTTCGATAGGACCAGTGCTCTGGCCAGGGTGAGGCAATTTGCTGGGGTCAGAAATTGTCGGCTGAGTGCGATTAATTTGGAAGTGTAGGCCGTGGAGGAGGAAAGTGCATTGATCTGTTTGGTCATGGTCAGGCTAGCATCGAAGTACACGCCCAGTGTTTTTACTTGTTTTGACACTGGGATATTGGTGCCGTCGATGTTGATAGTTGAATATTCTGGCTGAAGGGTTGCTAACTTGGCTGGAGCTCCTACGATGAGGACTTCCGTCTTCTCATCGTTAAGACATAGGCTGTTCAAGGCCATCCAGTTTTGTATGATGACATAAATTTTATTGATAGCTAAAGTGTCCTGGTCATAGTTGCCTGTAAGAGGTATGAGGATCTGGGTGTCATCCGCAAAATTAGTGTAAATGACACCCATATCGTCAAGTGCAGAGAACAGGAGCTTGGTATATGCGTTATACAGCGTGGGAGAAAGGCAAGAGCCTTGGGGCACTCCTATGGGGACTGGAATGGGGTTGGCTGCTTCTTTGCCTATGGACACTCTGGAGGTGCGGTCCGTTAAGAAAGATTTCACCCAAGCAGTGGCAGCCCCAGAGAAGTTGAATTCACGGGCAAGTGAGTTGCAGAGTTTGTCGTGGTCCACCAGGTCGAACGCTGCTGAAAGGTCCAACAACAGGAGAATGCAAAGTTTCCCTGAGTCTCTGATGGCATCCATCTGGATTTTGAGGTCCAAGAGTGCTGTTTCAGTGCTGTGGTTGGGCCTGAAGCCTGATTGTCTGGTGCCGAGGAGCTGGTTAGATTCTAAATGGGTTTGAATTTGGTTGTAGGCCAGTTTGTCGATGATTTTGAGTAAGAATGGGACCGTGGTTATGGGGCGATAGTTAGTTGGAGCAAGAGGAGCAAGAGGGAAGCAGAGCAAGGAAGCTTTGTTACAATGTTGGTGTGCAGATCTGAAATACTGGGGCTTCTTGTCGTGTGCAGGTTTTAGATATTTTGTGACTTGTCTTGAGTAGTTGTTCATGTGCACTCCACTTCGCTAAAGTAAATTGTTTGTTTGTGGCGTCTGTCAGAGCAGTGCCGAAGGAGTGTGGAGCATTGTGTTGGTGTATCAGTAGTCGGTTAGTGTGGCATTTAGGGAAATGTAATGTTGACAGTTGTCTTCAGGTGGTGTCCACTTCATTGTGTAACCTGTGTTTTGGTGCTGGAGTTGCGTGAAGTTGTGTTGCAGATTTCTGTAGGAGGCAGAATGATTTTGAGGTGATTCTTCGCACACTATGCCTAACTGACAACCCAATAACGCTGTATACCATTTTTAGATTTGGCTATAAGGTGGAAATGAAAGTGGTGCATATAAGCAAAAACGATTGTCACAGGAAGGGAGGACAGAAGAGAGGTGAGATATGAGGAGGAGCAACAAACCACACGGGTGGGGGGCTTATGGGAGCGTCAACATCCGCCTTATGCTCCATTCATTTTCACACAAACAGAGATGGAAGTTTCTTAAGATTCCATTTGTTACTTTTTTTAAAGCGGCCTATAGCTCTATGAGGGACACAAAGCCTTTGGGCGTTTGGTTATTTACCTACCGATTGACTGCCCATGGCCATGCAAATCCCTATGGCCATTCTCCCCTACTACCTGCTCTTTTCATCCACCCTCAAAACACATCTTGTTGGGATCTCTGAGTTACTTCTATCAAGCAGTAGCATTTCACATTGTTCTGTGAAGGGTCTGCTAGTGTTATGTCAAAGCAGTCTTCTGATAATTAATTGCAGCTGTAAATGTGTTACTGGTGAATAATAAAAATATAATGTGATGTTAGGCTAAATGATGCTACGTCATTTGAAACTATGTCATGATACCTCCGTTCTGGCTGGGCACTGACAACCCCAAAGACACTTGAACTGTAGTGCCACTCAGACTAATATGGAATTATGGAACAATGCAGCTGGACATGCACCACAAACTAGCAATTAACAATGCCAACCGTGCACCAAATAACAACCACTGCATTACCATGGTGGCAGGCACAAATACAAATGTGCCTTTTGTATTTAAATCTGACCATGGCTTTGGTCTGGGCAATGTCACTGGCCCAATGTGCCTTAAATTGCACCATTTTCTGATCATTTGCCTCTAGTTTTACAAACATTCCTTTGGAGAACAGGAAGTTGGCCTCAAACAAGTACGTTTGCCTCACCCACAAAAAGTCTCTGAAGGTAGTCCCTCCACCCCCACATTTGAAGTGTTAGCCACCCTCATTCCCCTATTTTCCAGTCTAGTTGTGTCATACTCCAAATTAGTCATTATTGGAAGTGACCTCAGTCATTGGACTCCATCCTAGACTGGAAATCTTGGGAGTTCAAATGTAGACACAATAGAACAGAGTTAACCACTTAATTCAAGTATTAATGGTGCATGTAGAATATGTCATCCACTCAATAGGCAATATTGTTTTTCACATGCGCATGATTTAAGATTGACCAATTGTTATTTAAGCAATTGAAGCGAGCCATAATAAGGTTAAAAAAACAGCCCTATGATATGAGATCATGCTCTGGTCTTAACACCAATTTCATGTATTTTTGGACATTTTTATCGCGATTTTGCCAAAGCACTGTACCGTTTTTTACTATGTTTCTGCAATTCATGTAAAAGTGGGGGAGAATACATCGGGCTAAAGAAAGAGGAAAGAATCATCAGGATTGAGTCAGCACGAGAGTCTTCAAATGGGTATGAAAAACACGGAGAAAGGCAGAAGAGCAAACAGGTAAGGGAAGAGAGTCCCAAAACGTAGGGGAAAGTAATGAAAATGAGTGGAAAAGAGATGACGCACATGGTGGTTTAGGAGCTGATAGTGATTGAGAATGAAGAGAACAGCATGGAAAGTAAAGAATCATCAAAGCAGAAAGATGGGGTGGAGTAAGACCTTGGATACATTTATAGACAATACAGAAAAATGTTGGAGAAGAATATTGTCGAAGGAGAGGAGGAAGCGTGAAGAAAGATTATCGTAATGGAAGAGCGGGAGGATAGGGAGAACATAAGGCGAATGGCTGCATCGAACAGTGAGTGAAGGGGAGCAAGATTGGAAGCAGGAAAACCGAAGAGGAGAGCAGAATTGACAAGAAGTTTAATAGCATGAGAAAAAGGCACACACACAGCGAATATTATAGAGATGAAAACGTCAAATATGATCAGTGTTAGAAGCAAGTAGAGAAAGAAAGAAGAAAGATAAAACCTAGGTTACAGGCAGAGGTGGAAAAAGGGAGTAGAGTGGGGTGGAAAAGGATACAAAGGGGGGTGGAGGAGGAGAAGAATGCAAGGAAGAAGGGAAACTCTGTTTTAGAAAAACTGAGGTGGATAAAGTGTTCATGGATCCAGGACCTGGAAGCTGAAAGGCAGGCAGAAAGAGTAGAATGAAGAAAATCAACAAAGGAGGGAAAGGCAGATTTATGAGTCATAAGAGTAAAGATGAAAGGAAAGATTAAAAGAAGAGACAATGTCAGATAAACAAATAATATAAAGGGAAAAAAGGAGGGGGCCAAGTACAGAACCCTAGGAGACACCATATTGAAGTGGGCAGGAAGAGGAGGATTTGCCAGCCCACGAAACAGAAAAGGTGCGATCAGTAAGACAGTAGTGAAACATAATATTATATTGTATTGTAGTTGTCACTTATATAATGCCTTTTCCCATTTATATGGCCTCAACGTGCTTTGTGGTAGGAACGCCCTCGGGACCTAAGTCCAGGAATAGAAAGATTCTCAGAAAAGGTTTAAAGTGCGTGTGTGCATTTGGCCAAGATTAGGAATTAGATGGGCTGACTAGGCTCCTGTAAGCAACCCAAGAAGTCAGGCATGTGGATGGGTGCCGAGGGAGGTCTCGACAGAGTACCAGTGCAAGAGACTCGATACGCGACCAGCTAAACCGAAAATTATCGAATGTTGTCACTGAAGTCTAATGGCAAAGGTGTTAAGGCAAGTCTGGTGTAAGGGCGAAGCCATTACGTGTCCAGCTAGACCAAATTTGTCATAGTCGTAAATGCATTCTAAAGTGTGTTGATGGATAACTGTGCCTGCGGCAGATGTCCCCGAAAGTGGTGCGTTTATACACACCTTCATCTCAGATAGGGCTTATCTTTATGTCATCCAATCGTCCGTGGGGAAGAAAACCAGTTACCCTCGTAGGTTCTTCTAGGCACTATGGACAGGCTTCCCTCAAGTCTACAAAGCACAATAGACTGGCTGGCCTACAACATCTTCTAGGAGAAAGAGAGAGACGGACTACCATAGGATCTAGGATAATAGGATTCACTAAACAGAATAGAAAGCTTACCTTTATAGTCTTACTAAATATTTCCCAAGTTGAATAAATAAGCAAACATATATATGGAATACATTACTCACCGTAATCATATTTCTGATGCTTGTATCTGTTAAGATTCATATGCTGTGCATAGGCCAACATCTAGTGGAAGCTGCAGAGTATTACAGTTGTTGTTATTGAAATTCGAAAAGGGACGCCGACAGGGCGTGCCAGTAATATTATCCCTAGTGTGACGTCCACTGTACCCATGGTCCATCACACGTCGAGGTCCCTCAGATTGTTTTGTTTCTGACATGAGGTAGCATGAAGTGTAGCGCGAGTACAGGTGTATCCAAGCAGATATGTATCAGGCAAGCTCATAATCATCCATGCACCTTCTCTCCAAGGGGAAGACGGGTGGGTGCATGTGAATCTAAGCAGATATAAGCATTAGAAATACAATTACGTGAGTAATGTATCCCTTCTGAGGCTTGTGGAATCTGTTTAGATCACATGCTGTGCATAGATTAGCGAGCAGTGTTAGGAGAAGGTGGTGGGTTGTGAGAAGGTTCATGGGCAAACAGATTTTAGAACCGCTTGTCCCACCTGTGTATCTGTGTATCTGTCTTGGAATGTGTGTCAAACAGTGTGTGTGTCAAACAGATTTTAGAACCGCTTGTCCCACCTGTGTATCTGTCTTGGAATGTGTGTCAATGCAGTCGTACTGAGTGAAAGTGTGTACTGAGCTCCATGTAGCTGCTTTACAAATGTTGTCTAAGGGGACATTTGCAATAAATGCCAAAGTAGCTCCTGTGCTCCTTGTGGAGTGAGCTCTTTGCGTAAAAGGCAGTGTCTTTTCTGACAGAGAATAGGATAATTGTATGCATCTGACTATACATCTGGAGGTGGCATTCTTGGAAATGCAGCCCCCTTCTCTGCCTGGGGCTACGGAGACGAACGGTTGGTCTTTTTTTCTTAGCGGTCTGGTCTTGTTGACATAGTAAAGGACCACCGTCCTCACATCTAGTGTGTGGAGTTTAACCTCAGCTGAGCTTCTTGGGGTCTGGAAGAAAGCTGGAAGCTCAATGCACTGGTTCACATGAAATTTAGAAATTAACTTAGGAGAGAACCTAGGATGAGTATGTAAAACCAGTTTGTTCTTGTGTATGACAAAGAAAGCATCCTCCACTGGCAATGCTTGCAATTCACTAACTCTTCTTAAGGCAGTTATAGCAACTAAGAAGGCAGTCTTCTAAGTCAGGTGTTTAAGACTTGACTTTTGCATTGGCTCGAAAGGGGGTCCCATTAGCTTAGCGAGTACTACATTGAGATCCCATCCTGGCGGTGGATTTGAAATTGGAGGGTGGAGTCTCTTTACTCCCTCCATGTATGCCTTAATGACTGGTACCTTCCACCCGATACTTTATTGTGGGAGGTGGTGTAAGCTGACAGGGCCGCCAAGTGGACCTTTATAGAGTTGAATACTAACCCTGAGTCTAGCAAGTGGAGCATATTGTTTAGAATGTGGGATGGGGTACATTCTATGGGGTTAATTTGTGTAGATGGCACCAAATTACAAATCTCCTCCACCTGTCGAAATAATAGTGTCTAGTGTTTGGCTTTCGTGCCTGCTTGAGGATGTCCATACACCTTGGTGGTACTTTAAGATGTCAGAGCTCTATGAATTCAGAAGCCACGCTGCCAAGTTCATCAAGTGAGGTTGCGGCTGATATGATATGATATATTTTATTTGTATCGCGCTCGTACACAAGTGTTACAGAGCGCGACTCGGCAAGGGAGGGGAGCAGGGGAGAACACAAACACAACAACAACAACAATCTTACTAGGCCCAGTGACACTGAGAATGCGCACGTGCATGGGAATGGGAAAAGTGCATGGAAGGGGGGGAGTAGAAAGTGCAGAGCAGAGGAGAGCAGATAAATAATAATAAATAGAAATGAATAGAAAATGGAGGCAATAAACCGTGGTAGTGCAGCCAGCAAGTGGCAAATGCTGTGTTTAAGGCAGCAGACTGGGTAAGTGGGGGAAGGGGGGCTGCAGTAAAGGTACAGATACAGTCACCAGTGCAAGTAGTGGCCAGGAGGCAGTGCAGGAGGGTGGCAGGGTGAGCAGGTACCGGGGCCCAGGGGACAGAGGGTGGCCAGGTGCACAGTGCCAAGAGAGAGCAGATCAGCAGGGGAGAGGGGGAGCAAAGGCGGAAGCAAAGAGGAAGGTCTTGAGGTTCTTCCGGAACCAGGGATGGTTTTCCTCAAGTTTTAGATTGGCAGGGAGGCTGTTCCAGAGGGAGGCCCCAGCCGAAGACAGATATCTACCCCCAGCTCGTTCCTTTGAAAAACAATGAACCCGGAGGTGTGATTTACAGGTTTTGGAAAGAATCTGGGTTCTTTTAGAAACATTTTTCCATAAAAGTCATCCTTCTCATGACTCTGTCAATGTCCTCACATTTCCTTTGGGCCGAGCTTGGGATGGACATAGGGCCTAAAGGAAAAGCCTCAGGTGTGACTGGGGCTAGAGGTGAGGGCTGACCCATATTTCCTAGGGCTGATGACAAAGATTCCTCTTCTACTTGGGGAAGTGAATCCCCTTCTTTGTGTGGATGGGAATCCCTCTCCCGGGGTGTATAGTGGGTCCTTTCCTTGTGAGGGGTCTTAGAAGTGTGCTTTTTGGACTCTTTCCCCTTTAGTAGGCCTTTAGGGACGTGTTTCTTTACCACGTGGGCTAATCCCAACTATATGGAGTCCTTGGCCTTCTTCGACGAGGCATGTCGAGCTTCGGGTGTGGGGTGACAGACGTCTCGTCTGCCGACGTGTGACATTCGGGAACGGATTTAGACACGACGTCTATTTTGTCTTTCGACAGTCGGGGCCTGTCATATGGCGATCGTGACCTTGAGTGCCCAGAGGACGATGAATCTATGGACCTCTCAGACGTCGTGTGTGGGCCCTTGGTCGACACATGTGTCGAGTCACGGCCCTAGTGGAAGGGGCTGTGTGTGAGCTGGTGCTGCAAGGGGTCATCCCGTAACAGGGCCGCCCGCCTGTCTGCTGGGGTCAGGGCTTGCCCTTGGGAAACCAAAGTTTCCCCCTCGCCTCCGCCATCTGAAAATGTGGCGTTGCCATCACTGTAGGTCCATGGTGGCTTCGGCCTGCATGGCGTGGTGGGCCCAGCGTTTAGTTAAACGGTCCTTTAAAGTCTTGGGTTTAAAGAGCTTACAGGCTCGACAGTTCCCTTCGACGTGGTCTCGAGCAGACAAAGGTTGCACACCAGGTGCTTGTCGGCACAGGGGAATTTTTTGTTGCACTTTGGGCAGAACTTGAAAGGGGTTCTATCCATAATTAAATGAAATGGCAGCTAGGCAAAGATAATAAGATAATGTGTGAAAAGGGGTAAATACATTCTCAATGTCCTCCCCCCTCTCTCCCTACTGTATGGGCCAAAGCCCGAAGCGACACTCCAAGGCCAAAGGATCTGTCGTTGGGAGTCTTCGACTGTCATTTTCTTCACCGCTGTCAGAAATGTTATCGATAGTCAGTGAACGAAAAGGTATAAAGGATAGGAAGAGTAACTAATTCTAATTTGATAAATCAATGGTGTTCTGCCGAAATCCGAACGCCACAAAATAGCATCTGTCTACGATGACAGAAAAAAACAATCTGAGGGACCTCAACGCGTGAAGGACCATGGGTACACTGGACGTCACACTAGGGATAGTATTATTGGCACACCCTGTCGACGTCCCTTTTCGAATTTCATAAACACCAAGGGTAATATTCTGCAGCTTCCACTAGATGTCAGCCTATGCACAGCATGTGATCTAAGCAGATTCCACAAGCCTCAGAAATTATATATTTTTATATATATGGGATACATTACTCACCGTAATCGTATTTCTGATGCTTGTATCTGCTTAGATTCACATGCTGTGCATAGGCCGAAATCTAGTTGAAGATGCGGAGTATTAGTTTGTTTTTCGCAAATCGAAAATGGGCGTCGACACAGGGTGTGCCAGTAATACTATCCCTAGTGTGACGTCCACTGTACCCATGATCCCTCACGCGTGTAGGACCCTCACATTTTTTTTTTCCGCCATACTTGTCGGAAGCATTGCACGGAGTTCCCTGGTTTTAAGCCATTTTGACAAAAACAAAAATCGATATTCATTTCCCCGTTCTTTCACTCCCACGTCGAGACATCGAAGATCGACGCCGGTCCGAAGAACAAACAACCGTCGAGAGCTGCATGACAGACTTTGGGCCTTGGAAGGCCTCTGGCATCGGCCCTGTAAGTAGGGAGAGTGGGGGGTGGAAACATACTCTACACTCTTTATTTTCCTATACACACTAGCCCGCTGCCATAAGGTGACATATGGAGAGTACTCCATTTAAATTTTGCCCCAAGTGCAACCGCAAGTACCCTAGGGTTGACAAACATGCCACCTGTAATCTCTGCTTGCCGAGGAACCACCCCGAAGCTAACTGCAGAGCGTGTAGGCTTTTTAAAACTAATACACTCAAGGACCGCTCCACTAAACGTTGGGCCCACCACGCCAGGCAGCTCGAGGCCATGGAAGCGGTGAGTGCCTTCAGTGATGGCAGCAACGCAGCCCATTCGGATGGCGAGGGCAAAGGGGTGTCGAAAGACACCCAGGCACTAGTCCCCAACCTCTTAGGGTTGTCTGGCAGGGCAGTTATGGGGAACACACCCGGCAACACGAGCGCTACCCAATCTTCTTCTACACCTAAGAACATTAAGGACAACCGAGACTCAACACATGTGTCGAGTTCACGGAAGAAAGCGGCCCAAAGAGAGGGGTCCACCGAATCAGTGTCCTCTGGGCGTTCCAGGTCGAGATCGCTGCACGACAAACGGCAACCGTCCACAGTTGCCAAGAGTGCCTCGCTCCCTAAAGTAACAGAGGTACGTTCGTCAGAAGACAAATCCGACCTCCTTCCCCAAGCCGCACACCCAAAGTCCACTCAGGCAGCCCGTTCGGCGTCTGCCTCCCAGTCCCGACGTGCGCACTCAAAAGAGAGAGAGAGTACCCCTGGATCTCGACGCCAGGCGTCAAAAGATTCCGATAAGCCCAAACCGTCAGGGAAACACTCTTCCACTCACGGGAAAGGGGACAAACAGCAGAAAAAGTCTACACATTCAACATCTGCACACCAGGTCCACAAGGACAAACACAGGTCGTCAGATAAAGACAGATCTAAGACCCCTGTCACTACACCCAGGCTCACCCCTCCCACTCCTTACGATATGGGATTAGAAGATGAACCTCAACAGGAGGTGGTCGTCCCCAGTTCCAGAGTATGGAGCACTGAGGACAAAGACAGGGTGATAAGGAGAATGTCTTCCTTAGCTAAATTTTATGAAAAAAACCCACAGCATTTTCTTAGCTATACCCCTGACAATGCTACTCCTTCAGGATCCAAGGAACCCCAGCCTCCTAATAAGAGATCTCAGCTTGATTCTGCAGCTCAGGGACTGTCTTCAGACCCTTACCATATTCAGCCTTACCAACAGTATGGGGATGACCCAGACGTTTTGAAGCTGGACGACCAAACTAGAGTATTATGGTGATGACGAGGGCCAGGATGAGGAGGAAGACGAGGCGGAGGTTTATAAGATGGACTCCTCGGTTAACAAGGAACCACAGGTTTCTGACTCACCTATAGATAACCAGCCCCTTCTAAATCAGGTCTTGGCTAAAGCTGCAGAGCACTTCCACATAGATACGCAGGGGTCGCAGGAAGAGAGGGACTTTGCAGAGGAGCTAGTGGGGGACAAAAGACCCATTGCTCAAGCCATTCCTATTCTCAAATCAATCCAACATAGAATTGATCCTTCCCTTCGCAATCCTAATCTCACTAAGGCTGTGAACCCCAGAATTGAGAAGATGTTCAGGGCCGCCCAGTCAGACCCTCTTTACATAAGGGGTCAACTCAAGCCCGACTCCTTGGTAATCACTAACACCACAAAGAGCAGAGACACCTCTCATCATCGGAGGCTCCCCCAGACAAGGAGAGCAAAAGAATCTACGGTTAAGGAAGAAAAGTAGCCTCCACTTCCACTTACCAGGCAGGGATCGCCAACACCACCACTCTGCTGACAAGCTATAATCGCCACCAGTGGGAACAGGTAGCTGCTCTCATTGACTCCGCACCGGAACCACTAAAGGGTCAGTGGGCCCAGATCGCGTCGGAGGGTAGAGCTGTGTCCGGTTGCATTCTGAAGACAACCTTTGACGCCGCAGATAATGCAGGCCGGCTCATAGCAGAGAGCACTGTCATTAAAAGGCACGCTTGGCTAAGACAGTCAGGGTATAAACCCGAGACCCAGGCAACCCTTATTGACATGCCGGTGGAACCGAACGTCTTCTTTGGCAAAGCGATAGAGGACGCACTGAAAACTGGCAAAGACGAGTATGATACTCTAAAGTCCCTGGGACAATTGACGAATAACCCCACTAATCAAAGAGGGAATAGTAATTTTCGTCGCTCAGGCGGCCAAAATTCCCAGAGGGGCTCCAATTATCTACAGGGACAGGGTATATCATGGGGTGGCAAACAGCAGACTACGCAGAGTTACGGCAGAGGTAACAAGAGGGGCCGTGGTAGAGGTAGAGGCAGCCCTGACACAGGCGGTACGCCTCCTGCAAAGCAGTGACGTTCCGCTTAGGGTCCCTTCTCACGCATCCCCAGTAGGGGGGCGCATTTCCAACTTCACCCAAGCATGGGAAGGGATCACATCGGACAGAAGGGTGCTGTCCACAATGTCCGCAGGATATTGCATCGAACTGCTAGAGCGCCCCCGCAACCACCCTCCACGTCAAAAGATGCATTCACTGGACCACCAGAAGATCCTCCTCGAGGAAATCATCAATCTTCTCGCAAAGGACGCGATAGAACTCGTCCCGGGCAACCAGGTAAACAAGGGTATCTATTCAACTTACTTCCTTGTGCCAAAAAGAGATTTGACAATGCGCCCAGTATTAGACATACGCCCTGCAAACAAGTATGTCAAGCCTCAAAAATTTCGCATTACTACTCTCCAAGAAGTAATCCCCCACCTAAAATGGGGGGTTTACATGGTTACATTGGACATGAAAGATGCCTATTTTCACATTTCCATGTTCCCACCGCACAGAAGATTCTTGCGCTTCAAGTTGGACAGTCAGCACTACCAGTTCAAGGTGCTGCCCTTCGGTATAGCCTTGGCTCCAAGGGTATTCACCAAGGTACTGGCGGTGGCGGCGGCACACCTACGCAGGGAGGCAATCCCAGTGTACCCTTACCTGGACGACTGGCTCATCACGGGGTAGACCCCAGTAATTTGCAGATCAAACATCCAAAGAATGATCGACCTCCTCTTCGAATTGGGTTTCTCTATCAACGAGAAAAAAATAAAGCCTGGTGCCAAGCACCTCCAAGCAGTTCCTAGGAGCTGTACTAAACACCCAAGAGGGGTTGGCCTTTCCATCAGAGGAAAGAATTCGGAATCTACTACTGCAAATTCCTCTATATCAGCCCGGTTGCCAGATAAGGGTGCGCAAAGCGATGCGTTTGGTAGGCATGAAGGCGTCATGTATTTACCTGGTGCCCCACGCGCGCCTGCGCATGCGACCCATGCAAGAATGGTTGGCGAAACAGTGGTCTCAGGAAAGTGGTCAGTGGGACGATCTAGTGGTCGTTCCGCCAACACTTGTACAAAGTCTTCACTGGTGGACAAGAGAGAACCTGTCAAAGGGGAAACCCTTTTACGATCCGGAGGTACAAGCTGTAGTCACTACAGACGCGTCCCTGTCAGGGTGGGGAGCACACCACCTCCACCACACAGCTCAGGTTCTCTGGTCTCACACAGTGGCCAAGAATCATATCAATCTGCTAGAACTCCTGGCAGTCTTCAGAACGCTTCGAGCATTCGAACCCCACCTGTTGAACCTGTCAGTACAGATCCTAACAGACAGTACGACAGCTATGTTTTACATAAACAAACAGGGGGGGGGACTCGATTGCCAAAATCTGTCCAGGCTTGCCCAGAAAATTTGGACATGGGCACTCAGACGGAACATTTACCTGTCATCTCAACATGTTCCAGGGGATCTCAATTCACTAGCAGAAGCTTTAAGCAGAGATCCCCTCCCAGAAGAACACAAATGGTGTCTACACAGAGAAGTCGTAGAAGACATCTTCTCACAGTGGGGTTTCCCCACTGTAGACCTATTCACCACAAGCGGAAACAGGCAGTGCCCAGGATTCGCATCCAGGTTCCCTCAGCTAGACTCCAAGGGGAACGCCCTGTGTATGAACTGGTCAGGGATGTTTGCCTATGCTTTTCCACCAACCCCTCTCATGAGGAAAGTGGTCAACAAGATGCACAGGGAATCGATGACGCTCATCCTAGTTGCTCCCAGGTGGGCGAGGCAACCGTGGTTCCCACATCTACGCATACTAGCAGTGTGCAAACCCATCAATCTCCCATGCTGGCACAACCTACTATCCCAGCACCAAGGTCAAACAGTGCATCCTCAACCCAGCTCAATGAACTTGGCAGCATGGCTCCTGAAGTCATAGAGTTTGGGCATCTCAACTTACCACAGAAGTGCATGGACATCCTAAAGGAATCTAGGAAACCAAACACGAGGCACTGTTATTTTGATAAATGGAAGAGATTCGTTATATGGTGCCAGAATAAGCAAATCAACCCGGTTGATTGCACTCCTTCCAATATTGTCACCTACATGCTCCACTTGCTGGATGCAGGGTTGGTATTTAACTCACGCAAGGTACACCTGGCGGCGCTGTCAGCCTACACCACCTCCCATAACAAGATTTAGTGGTGGAAAGTACCAGCGGTTAAAGACTTCATGGAAGGGATAGAGACTCCACCCTCCAATTTCTAACCCACCACCAGGATGGGACCTTAATGTGGTGCTTGCTAAACTCATGGGCCCACCCTCTGAACCCATGCGTAAAGCCAGTCTCAAACACCTGACCTATAAAACTGCCATCTTAGTAGCCATTACATCCATAAGAAGGGTCAGTGAAATTCAGGCTCGGTCAGTGCAGGATCCTTTCTTTACTGTTCATAGGGATAAACTGGCTCTACGAACACACCCTAGGTTCTCACCTAAGTTAATTTCTAAATTCCACATTAACCAGTCCATTGAGCTTCCGGCCTTCTTCCAAGAACCCAAAAGCTCTGCTGAGGTGAAACTACAAACTCTAGATGTGCGAAGAGCGGTCCTCTACTATGTAGACAAGACCAGGCCACTACGAAAACAGACCAACTGTTTGTCTCCGTAGCTAAAGGCAGAGAGGGAGATCGCGTCTCTAAAAGGTGCCCTCTCGAAGTGGATAGTCAATTGTATCCAGCTATGTTATTCCCTTTCTGAAAGAACTCTGCCTTTTACGCCAAGATCCCACTCTACAAGAGGCACTGGGGCCACTCTGGCTTTCTTTGCAGACATACCTCTTGACACCATTTGTAAAGCAGCTACTTGGAGCTCTATTCACACTTTTACTCAGCACTAGTGCATTGACACTCATTCCAAGACAGATACTCAAGTGGGACAAGCGGTTCTAAGACACCTGTTTGCTCATGACTCTTCTCACATCCCACCTCCTTCTTCTAACACTGCTCGCTAATCTATGCACAGCATGTGATCTAAGCAGATTCCACAAGCCTCAGAAGGGATACATTACTCACCGTTATCGTATTTCTGATGCTTGTATCTGCTTAGATGCACATGCGCCCACCCTTCCTCCCCTCTGAGAGAAGGCGCATGGATGCTTGTAGTCTTATCTATCTATCTGCTTGGATAATCTGTACTCACGCATGCTACCTCATGTCAGAAAAAAATACAATCTGAGGGACCTACACGCGTGAGGGATCATGGGTACAGTGGACGTCACACTAGGGATAGTATTACTGGCACTCCCTGTGTCGATGCCCATTTTCGAGTTTTGAAAAACAAACTGTAATACTCCGCAGCTTCCACTAGATGTTGGCCTATGC
Organism: Ambystoma mexicanum; assembly: GCF_040938575.1. Lineage (NCBI taxonomy): Eukaryota > Metazoa > Chordata > Amphibia > Caudata > Ambystomatidae > Ambystoma > Ambystoma mexicanum. The sequence goes on along the minus strand of NC_090934.1, from coordinate 837,421,711 downwards.
ACAGCATGTGATCTAAGCAGATTCACAAGCCTCAGAAACAACCAGACGAAGCCCGTTAGGGTGAAACGCGGAGTTGTTTTGTTCTCTCCTGAGCAACTTGTCCACTGTACCTGTTGAATAAAGGACGTTTGATGGAGATCCTTTTTTAAACGTATCTGGGTGATTTTTTCATTGAGGAGAGTGCCGTCCAGAAAGCGGTATTCCGCTTTCACTTTGTTCTTTGTTTTGATATAAATATATGTATATACACATATATTCCAAAGCCACAATAGTGCTTGTGTAGTTATGGTTAAGTTGCGGTTTCCATAGGAAGAGCACTTTTTGGGTGGCTTATAACTCTGCTCCCCCTGGACGAATCCTCACCAAACTTTGCAAAAAAAGTATATGGGCCACTGCAAAGTTTGGCGATGTTTGGTCCACGTGGGGAAAAGTTATAGGGGGGTCCGAAAACGTCTTATTTCTATAGACTGAATGGGGAAAAAACTTTGCGCATGCCTACAGGCCAAACCGCTGGACGGATTTTCACCAAATTTGCGGCAGGGCAGCAGCTTGGTCCTGAAAGCGTGCTTTTGTAAATTTGGTGAAAATCCGTCAAGTAGTTTTCTTTAAAACGTTCAAAAAGTAGGCCAGAAAAATTTGGTGATATCTATGTCCGCTCCGCGGTCACACTTCCCTGTTCGCTCCGCGGACAAAAAATCGATTGGCTAATCAGTAGAGTCATGTCCACGGGCATGTGGCGTTTTCACTGATTGGGTGTGGAACAGCGTGAAGTGCGTCACATTTCTTCGCTGCCTCTGCCATCTTTCGTTCATGTTTTGGTGTACACGGACATCGCTGGTAAAACATACAAAACAAGACACCTATGGACTCGTTATACTTATGAAATACTGTTTCCGAAGGTGAGCTTTAATTAGCTTGGGATGGAATGTGGCAGCGCAAACTCAAAAAGTGGTGTTTTCTTGCCACAAAGTTCATACGGTAAAGTGGAAGTTCGTGCTCAATGTACGGCACCCAAGACTGCGTCTGTGCTACAATGTTTTCAGATTAATATTGAAGTCGGACTGGCGTCCTACATTTTGAAGTCTGAGCCACCCACCTGGAGTGTTTGTTGGAAACAGTGGTTCTGGAGACATATGGGAGTAGCGGTTCTCATGATTGTCATATGTTGTTGCAAAGTGAGAATGTATTTGCCTTCTGAGTGAAGGTCAGTTCATTTGCTTTTTTGGTTGCAAGCTCAGTATGCCCACGCATCTAAGTCAATCCATAAGGAGCTATTGTTTTTTGACCTTGAGCGAAAGGGAAACTTCAAAACATATGCAAGGAATGAGAGCTTGGAAAAACATACCGTTTGATAAGGTTATGTTTTAAAATCGTTTGTAAGAAAAATGAAATATCAGTTCACAAAAATTCTTTGCTGCGAACACATTGCTGTCTGACTTTGCGAAAAAGCAATGGAGGCTGTCAAGATCATGTAAGTTTAATTTTGACGACTCTACACCGACCCGCGTTTTAATTCTATATTACCCAACACTAATTGTGACAATGTAACAGAAGTATTATTTTTTTGCGCAGTTACATTTTTCCTTCAATAACAGAGACTCCACATTGTTAGCGTTTGCAGGCTATAAGTAGAGTCTCACTTGTTGACCGCTATTTCTTCTTCTTTCAAATATTATGCTTGCCCACATAGGTTTGAGTATCAGTTTGCACGTTTTTTTGGTCTTGTGTAACATCAAGACATGTAATTTTTTCTTGCTTGTCCATTCATGTTGGCTTCATAACTGAATTACCCTCTCACTGTGTATCTGCCATTTTTTTAACCCTTACGGCGACTGCTGTTTCGCGGCCTTTGTAAGCTTGCACTATATGTATCCATGGTCAATACTAATAATTCCTTAAAATGTCATGTTTGTCCACTTCCATTTTTGTACTACTTTCCACAATCTTTGTGTCTGATTTGAAATGTTTTCCTAAAGGTTGGGTATTGACACAGATTTTCTCTTACGCTTTCCGCCTAGCTACATCTTGCCGTACTGTGTGTGCCATGGTTTCCAGATACCAAGTGACGGCTTATTTCCACGCCAGATGCAACTGCTTGTGACCGGCTGCCTGTCCATTATAATGTTATGGAATGACAGGCCTGGCCCCCTCTGTCCCTACGCTGAACTAGCTATTAGGAGTGACATAACATAATTTATGATGGTGTAAGGCAACGGTCATGGCGCCGTATTGCAAATACCTGTGAAAACAAAGCGATTACTTTAACAGAAATGCATACTTTGTGTATGCGAAAAGGACAGCGTGTGTCTCACCATGAACATTGTCAATGTTGCCCTTAGAACCATTGTTACAATGTAATTGGAAATGGGATTAGTCTGTTGGTCTCTGACAGTTGTTTGTTAAATAAAAGTACTTTACAAATTCTGAAATGTTAACTTTTTCTTTTAAAATCCTGTTTATTATTTCGAAATGTAAGGTACCACATTATACATTTCTGTATGTTTATTTACAGGTTCTGCGTCACGGCACGTACTGTTGCTTTTTGGAGGCTGTCATGGAAAGCGTAGTGGGGCACTGTATGTAACAACCGCTTTCCTTTTCTATGGTGAACATTTTTTAAAAGGATTTTGATTTGCAATCGATGTATGTTTATGTACAGGTTCTGCGTCTCGGCACATACTTTTGCTTTTAGCTTGCTGCCATGGAAAATGAAGACGGCCCATGTATGCAACAACCACCTTTCCTTTCGATAATGGCAATCTTGAAAAAGGATTTTGTTTTGTAATCCGGCCCGGCAGAAATCCTATTTTTCCGTAGTATGCGTTACTTCTTTGCACATCTATACTATTACTGATAAATGTTATAGCGTCCATATCCTTTGCTGAGAAATGTAAAATACATGGAATTAACGCGATTTTTTTTTAATACATTTACATTGCAAAAGGTGGTTCTTAACGGAACATTTACTTTAACGGATGGGTTTGTTTTTTGGTATGACAGCTAATAAGGCATTTTGCGAACGGAAATGAGGAAAGACGCATCAAACAGTGGTATGGGGGGGGGGTGGGTGGCCGGTGCAAAAATATTGTGCGCATGTTATTTATAACGTTCGGGCAGTGTTTGTCATGCTCCTTCATTACAGTAGTGCTGCTGTTTCTTGGGGAGGAGGGATGGCCTTAGCCGATGTCATTTTCAGATAACTAAAACTTTTGCTAAAAGTATGTAACGTGTACTACATTGTTAATGGCTGACTACCAATACGTGTTGGCGCTGTGCAAGGTAAATGTTGCAGGTGGATGTTCCTACATCAATATAAAATCTGTTTCCACATTGTCCACGAGGCAAACATCTTACTTTTAAGTGTTTATGGATTCTGGGACACGTTACCGTGCTGTACACGAGCATATTGTCAAGTGGTATTCTCTGCAAGGTGTTTAAATAAGTCCGAAGTTGCATTACATTACGGTTACGTGGCACTACGATAAACCGATCATCTTTAGCAAAAAAACTTTGCAAAAGGGAAGGTATGGTTAAGTTGTTGTACTGAAAAACTGTCCAAATGAGTAAACAAAACTTTGGTAAAGGGATGTTATAGTTAAGCTGCCCTACTAAAAACCTGTAAAATTCACAAAAAAAACTTTGTTAAGGGGATGTTATGGTTAAGTTGCGCTACTAAAAACCTGTGAAATTCCCAAAAAAACTTCAGAAACGTGACATCATGGTTCAAAGTAAAACCAAAAAACCCCTGAAATTCGCAAGTTATGGTAGGCTAAGCAACCATACCTGCCAGCACCATTGTGCACTGCTAACACTAACACCCAGGACATTAAAGATGGCATCACAAATGTCATTGATGACATCGCTGATGATATCACATGTGTAGCCCCTTTGTTTTTGTTCACTACCATATATATATAGTTCAGTAAAAAACAACTTTGTTAAAGGGACGTTATGGTTCAAAGTAAAACCGAAAAACTCTTGACATTCGCTAGTAATGCACGTAGGTGGTGCGAGTTATGGTTGCTTAGCTTACCATAACTAGCGAATGTCAAGGGTTTTTCGGTTTTACTTTGAACCATAACGTCCCTTTAACAAAGTTTTTTTACTGAAGTTTATTTAGTGAATTTCACAGGTTTTTAGTAGCGCAACTTAGCCATAACGTCACCTTAACAATGTTTTTTAGTGAGAATATATATATATATATATATATATATATATATATATATATAAAAATATGATACATTACTCACCGTAATCGTATTTCTGATGCTTGTATCTGCTTAGATTCACATGCTGTGCATAGGCCGACATCTAGTGGAAGCAGCGGAGTATTACAGTTCGTTTTTTGAAACTCGAAAATGGGCGTCGACACAGGGCGTGCCACTAATACTATCCCTAGTGTGACGTCCACTGTTCCCATGATCCCTCACGCATCTAGAACCCTCAGATTGTATTTTTTCTGACATGAGGTAGCATGAGGAGTAGCGTGAGTACAGATTATCCAAGCAGATAGATAGATAAGACTACAAGCATCCACGCGCCTTCTCTCAGAGGGGAGGAAGGGTGGGTTGCATGTGAATCTAAGCAGATACAAGCATCAGAAATACGATTACGGTGAGTAATGCATCTCTTCTGAGGCTTGTGGAATCTGCTTAGATCACATGCTGTGCATAGATTAGCAAGCAGTGTTAGAAGAAGGAGGTGGGATGTGAGAGGGTCATGAGCAAATAAATGTCTTAGAACCGCTTGTCCCACTTGAGTATCTGTCTTTGAATGGGTGTTAATGCAGTAGTGCTGAGTAAAAGTGTGAATAGAGCTCCAAGTAGCTGCTTTGCAAATGGTGTCAAGGGGTACATTTGCAATGAAAGCCAGAGTGGCCCCAATGCCTCTTGTAGAGTGGGCTCTTGGCGTGAAAGGCAGAGTTTTGTCAGAAAGAGAGTAACACAGCTGGATAAGTTAACAATCCACTTAGAGATGGCACCTTTAGAGACGCGATCTCCCTCTCTGCCTGTAGCTACGGAGAAAAACAGCTGATCTGTTTTCCTTAGCGGTCTCGTTTTGTTTACATAGTAGAGGACCGCCCTACGCACATCTAGGGTGTGTAGTTTCACCTCAGCCGAACTTTGAGGGTCTTGGAAGAAAGCCGGAAGCTCGATGGACTGGTTCACGTGCAATTTAGAAATAAACTTAGTGAGAACCTAGGGTGTGTACGTAAAACCAGTTTATCTCTATGAACTGTAAAGAATGGATCCTGCACTGACAGAGCCTGAATTTCACTGACCCTTCTTATAGATGTTATAGCTACTAAGAAGGCCGTCTTATAAGTCAGGTGTTTGAGACTGCTTTTATGCATGGGTTCGAATGGGGGGCCCATGAGTTTAGATAGTAACACATTAAGGTCCCATCCTGGTGGTGGGTTTGAAATAGGAGGGTGAAGTCTCTTTACGCCTTCCATGAAAGCTTTAACCATTGGTATCTTCCACCACGACACCTTGTTATGGGATGTGGTATATGCTGACAGAGCTGCCAGGTGTACCTTCAGTGAGTTAAATACCAGTCCTGCATCCAGCAGGTGGAGCATGTATGTGACAACTGTGAAAGGAGTGCAATCAACTGGGTTGATTTGCTTATTATGGCACGAGATAACGAATCGTTTCCATTTGTCAAAGTAGCAGTGCCTCGTGTTTGGCTTCCTAGATTCTTTTAGGATGTCCATACATCTCTGTGGTAATTTGAGATGTCCGAACTCTATGACCTCAGGAGCCATGCTGCTAGGTTAATTGAGCTGGGTTCAGGATGCACTGTTTGACCTTAGTGCTGGGACAGTAGCTTGTACCAGCCCGGAAATTTGATGGGTTCACACACCGCTAGTCTGAGTAGGTGTGGGAACCACGGTTGTCTCGCCCACATGGGAGCAACTAGGACGAGCGTCATTGATTCTCTGTTCATCTTGTTGACCTTCCTGATGAGAGGTGTTGGTGGAAAAGCGTACGCAAACATCCCTGACCAATTCATCCACAGGGCGTTCCCCTGGGAGTCTGGCTGGGGGAACCTGGATGCAAATCCTGGGCACTGTCTGTTTTCACTTGTGGCGAATAGGTCTATGGTGGGGAAACCCCACTGAGAGAAGATATCTTTTACGATTTCTCTGTGTAGACACCATTCGTGTTCCTCTGGGAGGGGATCTCTGTTCAAAGCATCCGCCAGAAAATTGAGATCCCCTGGAACATGTTGAGATGACAGGAAGATCTTCAGTCTGAGTGCCCATATCCAAATTTTCTGGGCAAGCTTAGACAGATTTGGCGAATGAGTCCATCCTTGCTTGTTTAGGTAAAACATGGCTGTAGTGCTGTCCGTCCGGATCTGCACTGACAAATTCAGCAGGTAGGGCTTGAACGCTTGTAGCGCTCTGAATACTGCCAGAAACTCTAGCAGGTTGATGTGATTCTTGGCCACTGAGTGAGACCAGAGACCCTGAGCTGTGTGGTGGAGGTGGTGAGCTCCCCACCCTGTCAGGCATGCATCGGTTGTGACTACCGCCTGTATCTTGGGACCGTAAAAGGGTTTCCCCTTGGACAGATTTTCTCTTGTCCACCAGTAAAGGCTTAGTACCAGTGTTGGCGAAACGACCACTAGATCGTCCCACTGACCACTTGCCTGAGACCACTGTTTCGCCAACCATTCCTGCATGGGACGCATGCGCAGGCGCGCGTGGGGGACCAGGTAAATACATGACGCCATCATGCCCAGCAAACGCATTGCTTTGCGTACCGTTATCTGGCGACCGGCCTGATATTGCGGAATTTGCAGCAGTATATTCCGAATTCTTTCCTCTGATGGAAAGGTCAACCCCTCTTGCGTGTCTAGGATAGCTCCTAGGAACTGTTTGGAGGTGCTTCGCACCAGACTTGACTTCTTCTCGTTTATTGAGAATCCTAATTCGAAGAGGAGGTTGATCGTCCTTTGAATGTTTGTTCTGCAAATTACTGGGGTCTCCCCCGTGATGAGCCAGTCGTCCAGGTAAGGGTACACCGGGATTGCCTCCCTGCGTAGGTGTGCTCTCGCCACCGCCAGTACCTTGGTGAATACCCTTGGACCCGAGGCTATCCCGAAGGGCAGTACCTTGAACTGGTAGTGCCGACTGTCCACCTTGAAGCGCAAGTACTTTCTGTGCGCTGGGAACATGGAAATATGAAAATAAGCATCTTTCATGTCCAATGTTGCCATGTAATCCCCCTTTTTTAGGAGGGGGATTACCTCTTGGAGAGTAGTCATGCGAAATTTTTGGGGCTTCACATGTTTGCAGGCCTTAAGTCCAATACTGGGCGCATTGTCAAATCTTTTTTTGGCACAAGGAAGTAAGTTGAATAAATACCCTTGTTTACCTGGTGTCCCGGGATGAGTTCTATCGTGTCCTTTGCTAGAAGATTGACGATCTCCTCGAGGAGGATCTTCTGGTGGTCCAAAGAATGTATTCTTTGTCTCGGAGGGTGGTTTTGGGGACGCTCTAACACTTCTATGCAGTATCCTACGGACACTGGACAGCACCCATCTGTCTGAAGTGATCCCTTCCCAAGCTTGGGTGAAGTTGGAAATGCGTCCCCCTACTGGGGATGTGTGAGAAGGGACGCTGAACGGAACGTCACTGTTTTGGTGGATGCGTGCCGCCGCCTCTAGTGGGGCTGCCTCTACCCTTACCACGCCCGCTCTTATTACCCCTGCCATAACCCTGGGTAGACTGCTGGCTTTTGTTGTTCCATTGTGTACCCTGCCCCTGGGAATAGTTAGACCCTCTCTGGGAATTTTGTCCGCGTGGGTGACGAAAATTGCCATTCCCTCTCTCGTTAGGGGGTTTATTGGTTAGCTGGCCTAGGGATTTGAGTGTCTCATACTCGTCCTTGGCATTTTTCAGCGCGTCCTCGACCGCCTTTCCAAACAATAGATCCGACTCCACCGGTTTGTCTATCAATGAAGCCTGGGTTTTGGCTTTGAACCCAGACTGTCGCAACCAAGCATGCCTTTTGATAACAGTACCTTCTGCTATCAGTCTGCCAGCGTTATCCGCGGCATCAAAGATTTTTATGCAACCGGACACGGCTCTTCCTTCCGCCGAAACTCGTGCCAATTGGCTTTTTAAGGGTTCTGGGGCAGAATCTATGAGTGCCGCGACTTCTTCCCACTGGTGGCAGTTGTAACTCAACTACAAATTGGAGTTTGGAGGCAGTCGCCTCCTGTTTATACCTCAGTATTATAACACATGTGTAACAGAAGGCTAGGTAATTACAAGAGTTATTCCTGACGCTGAGTCCCTAGCACAAAGTTAAATGACCCTACATGTAAAAAATCTCGTATCCGATGTAGGATGGCCCTAGTGAGTGCTGCTGAGCCGACTACAAAAGATGTTGAGTTCCTGACCCTATCCTCTCTAAAACACTTTCCTAATATCTACAAGTGCACGCAACAAATGGAGGTCGGTATTTTGTTTTTAATCTTTCCGCCCCCACAACGCGTATCTTATCGTTAAAATAACAAAGGTCCTCACTGACAGTCACTAGAGGAATTAAAAGACCCTATTACCTCCCCACTAAGTTATAGTGGAGATAGAGTATATAGTGATAACTTCAGCAATTTATTTGTGCAACCCCTTTCTCTATATATAAGGGTATTGGAGTCTGGGTTATCCACCAGTACTCTTAGACCAGCAGTCAACCGGTTTCAGCGGGATTCTTGGGTGGCCGCTTTCATCAGGACAAATACTTTTCTGATTTTAGTATTCTCAAATTGTATTCAATTTTTTGAAGAGTTTAGGGGTATCTTCCGTTGTCCAGAGTGGGTATAATGGAAAGATCCCTGATCCTATAAGGACAAAGACAAGAAAAGACAAGTGGGACCGTTGTCAGTCTCGAAGTACTTATTTAAAAACCTTTTAAACTATAGGTTACGAGGTGTTGTCTTTACCTATATCTGTCGAGGTACTAGATCGTGTATTAATCCTGATCTCTGTCTTCGACTTTCTGTTCGGGGAGGAAGGTGTTGAGTCCTCTCCTTTCCCGGATTGTTCTCACTAAAATGAGAGCATCGGTGTCAGGTCAATAGTGTAACATTTTTTACAGCCTACTGTTAAGCACGTTTGCTATCACCAGTGTTCAACGGCTTCATCCTAGCTTGGTAAGGTTAGTCTGGTGCAACTTCTCTGTGTTCTAAGTCAAGATATCATCTAGCTTTTATTAGTAGTGCGGGAGATATCTTGTGCGTTATTTTCATCATAGTTCACATGCATTATTGTTGGCTATGCGGGAATCCTTCCCTAGTTGTTACAATCTAAGCAGATATTTAAGACGCTACTTGCGAACGCTTACCTCTATTTAATCGTGGTGACCGCCTCTCGTTGCACGTACCGTTATCGCGCCAACTTGGATGATTGTTGTTTATATCTCAGCGTAACGTGTGCGCGGTCACGTGTGAGCTTCAGAAAGGACTCTGAACCTCCTGGGAATTGTAGTTCAGCGCCGATTCTGTTCTCCATGGACGTGTTTTTAGGCTGTAAATGTTTTTACAAGAAATGTCTGAGCATGTGGTGAAAAGTTTGAAGTTCCACAGTGGCCTGTGCATATGATCCTTTGGAAGTTTGTGTATATCTATGACATATTGGTATTCGGCATACAGCAGGTACAGTGGATGAACCCACTGGAGTCGCCTCGGTTGCCACGACGTATTATGTTTAGTCACTTTGTTGATATCGATTATCCACATGTTTCAAATGCGTTGAATTTTGTATGTAAGCCACGTGTTGTGGATTGTTGTCAAATTATGGGAATTGTTTCTTTCGGTTTTCTTTAGATTGTTTCTATTCACATAGCTGTCACTTGTAAGTCATTTATAAGACCGCCAGAGTTTGCCAGCAGATCTCTTCATTAAGGCCTATCTGGTGGCTGCGGGTCTTGTATATCCATTGTTGTTCTCTTTTTAATAGGAGAGCTGTTATATTCCCGCCTCGTTTAGGTACTCTGACTTTCTCTATGATGGTCCATGTCAAGTCATTCTCAGTATGCTGTTTCTCTATGAAGTGTTCGACCAGTGGGGCAGTTCTTTTTTGGGCCCTGATGTTAGAGCGATGCTCTCCTATACGTGTCTTAATGGCCCTTTGTTGTCATGCCAATATATTTCTTGTTACAAGGGCACTGGATTAGGAACACAACATTTGTTGTGTTGCAATTGGTCAGGCTTCTCTGTTCCCATGGATACTTCCAACCTATATCTATTGATGTCGTGCGTTGTGTGAATTTACACACAGTGCAATTACCACACGGTGTATGACCCTGCGGTCTGGGTTGGTTCCAGAGTGTGTTCGTATTGATTGAAATTGGTAGTCTGTACCAACGAGTCTCTAAGATTTTTTCTCCTCCTTATCGCGAACTGCGGTTCAGGTAGTGGTGTTTCTTCGATGTTCAATATGTGCCAGGCCTTCCGAATGTCTTTTTTCAGGCGGTTAATTATTGGAGAGTGACTAAATACCGCTGTAATTGTATTCTCATCTCTTTTTATTTTGCCATACTGATTGAGGGTTAGTTCTCTCGGTATATTTCTCGCCCTTTTCTTCGCTTGGTTAACAATTCGATGTGGATAGTTTCTCTCTTTTAAGTTGTTGGAGAGTCTTGTTGCCTTTGAATCATACTCTGTTCTCGTGGTGCAGTTCCTCCTAAATCGGAGGAACTGCCCAAAGGGTAGATTCTCTTTTAATGACCTTTGATGGAAACTATTATAGTACAATAAAGAGTTTCTATCGGTTGGTTTTTGAAAAACCGTAGTTTCGAATGTCCGACCTGTCCTCACGATTTTCAAGTCCAGGAACGTGGCTGTTGTTTTACTTGCTTCGTAGGTGAATTTTAGGAAAGGATTTAGTCCGTTGATCCAACTCATGAAGTTATTCAGAGTGGTGTTATCTCCATCGAACAGTACGAAGACGTCGTCAATGTATCGACGCCAGCTCACAATGTTGGTGGCAAAGGGATTGGTCTCTGGGTATATGTAATTTTCTTCAAAGTTGGCAACATATAGGTTCGCTTGAGTAGGTGCGAATGTCGCACCCATTGCTGTACCAGATCTTTGTTCGTAATAGCTGTTTCCATTCAGGAAAAAGTTTTTAGTCAAAGCTATTTCTGCCAATTGCATGATCAGTGCAACAGGCATGTCCAGTGATTTGGTCTGTAATACACTTTCAATGACCCTCAAGGTTTCCCCCTGCGGGATCTTCGAATATAGTGACTCGATATCCATGGTTATTATATAGATGTTTTCACTTTCTAGAACAAGATTATTCAGATATACCAGAATATCTGTGGTGTCTTTTGTGTACGAGCGCATTTTGCTCACCTCTTCTCTAAGAAAGAAATCTGTGAATTGCGAAAGGGGTTCTAAGATGGAACCAATTCCGGAAACAATCGGACGTCCCGGATTGGCATGACACCCTTGTGTATTTTAGGCAATGCATAGAAGGCAGGTCGCCTGGGGAATTGGAGTCAAAAAAGCTGCTTCTTTGCTGCTTATATGTCCTTCCGCCTCTGCTTCTTCAACAATCGGATTGATCAGTTTTCTGAGTCGTTCAGTAGGGTCGCCTTCAAGTTTTCTGTATGTGGTCTGATCATTTATCAAGGTATTTACCATCCCGTCGTAATCCATTTTGTTCATAATAACGATGGCTCCTCCTTTGTCTGCGGGTTTTATGATTATATCTTCGTTTGTTTTTAGTTCTTTTAAGGCTATATTTTCCATTTTGGTCATATTATGGAACACCCCTTGAGTATCCTCTGACTCGATTTCTTCGAGTTTTTTGAGGATCAATTTTTCAAAGGTTTGAGATTCCACACTAATAGTATGTGGTGGGGGATAATACGTAGATTTACTGTGTAATCCCGTTACATCTGTTGGTCCTGTGTGGGTATTTTTAGCAAAGAATTGTTTGAGCTGTATTTTCCTCATCAATTGAGTGATCTCGATTCTTGTTTGAAATGGATCATGTGGGGATGTCGGTACAAATGAAAGACCCTTTTGTAGTACATTCAGTTGTGTGCTTGAAGGGGTAAAGGTTGATAAATTAACCACCAGAGATTCTTTTTCGGGTATTAGGGATCATACTGTGGGATGGCATTCTGTTGATACCATCCTTTCCCTCTGTTCCTGGTGACCCTGGGTGATTGGTCCGGCCACCAGCCTCTGGCTCTGCCACGTCCTCTTGGGGCCTGAAAACCCTGAGCGTTTCCACCTCTATTCTGCTGATTGTCAAATCTGACATTTCCGCCTGTTCTGCCTGAGTCCTCATCGGAACTACCACTGGAAAAATTCCAGTTGCCGGGTATCGGTCTGTTCCTTTGTTGTCTGCCCCTCATTGGTCCTGCGTTTGGTATATTTATATTCCTCTCCTGTTCTTCAGGGAAAAAAAAAAAAAATGTACACTATTGACCTGACACCGATGCTCTCATTTTAGTGAGAACAATCTGGGAGAGAAGAGAGGACTCAACACCTTCCTCCCCGAACAGAAAGTCGAAGACAGAGATCGGGATTAATACACGATCTAGTACCTCGACAGATATAGGTAAAGACAACACCTCGTAACCTATAGTTTAAAAGGTTTTTAAATAATTACTTTGAGACTGACAACGGTCCCACTTGTCTTATCTGGTCTTTGTCCTTATAGGATCAGGGATCTTTCCATTATACCCACTCTGGACAACGGAAGATACCCCTAAACTCTTCAAAAAATTGAATACAATTTGAGAATACTAAAATCAGAAAAGTATTCGTCCTGATGAAAGCGGCCACCCAAGAATCCCGCTGAAACCGGTTGACTGTTGGTCTAAGAGTACTGGTTGATAACCCAGACTCCAATACCCTTATATATAGAGAAAGGGGTTGCACAAAGAAATTGCTCAAGTTATCACTATATACTCTATCTCCACTATAACTTAGTGGGGAGGTAATAGGGTCTTTTAATTCCTCTAGTGACTAACTGTCAGTGAGGACCTTTGTTATTTTAACGATAAGACACGCGTTGTGGGGGCAGAAAGATTAAAAACAAAATACCGACCTCCATTTGTTGCGTGCACTTGTAGATATTAGGAAAGTGTTTTAGAGAGGATAAGGTCAGGATCTCAACATCTTTTGTAGTCGGCTCAGCTGCACTCACTAGGGCCATCCTACATCGGATACGAGATTTTTTACATGTAGGGTCATTTAACTTTGTGCTAGGGACTCAGCGTCAGGAATAACTCTTGAAATTACCTAGGCAGTTGTAACTCGCCAGCAGGGTGGTGGAGTTGGCAATCCTTGCCTGGTATGCGGAAGTGGAGGCTACTTTCCTGCCCAAGCCATAAATCTTCTTGCTCTCCTTGTCAGGAGGAGCTTCCGACGATGACAAGGGTGTTCCCGCCCTCTTACGGGTGTTTGTAACTACCAGGGAGTCCGGTTTCAGATGCCCTTTTATGTACAGTGGGTCTGTTTGGGCTGCCCGGAAAAGCTTCTCAACTCTGGGGTTTATCACCCTAGTGAGATAGGGATTAAGAAGGGAAGGGTCTATCCTCCTTTGTATTGACTTAAGGATAGGGATGGCCTGGGCAACAGGTCTCCTTTCTCCCACTAACTCCTCAGCAAAGTCCCTCTATTCCTGAGCACTCTCGGTGTCAATGTGGAAGTGTTCTGCCGCTCTGGACAGCACTTCATTCAAGAGAGGCTGGTTATCGACAGGGGAGTCGGTAACCGGGGGTTCTTTATCTACCGGGGAATCTAGCCTGTAGGTTTCTGGGTTGTCCTCCTCCTCCTCTTGGTCCTCGTCATCCCCATAGTAGCCTGTCCCAGTTTGTTCTTCCAATATGCCCAAATCTGGATCCTCATAAAGGGATGGATCTCCCTGATATTGAGAATAGGGCTGTATACTGAAGGAGTCTGAAGTAGGAGCTTCAACCCAGGACTTCTTACTTCGGGGTATAGGATCCTTAGAGCCTGAGGGAGTTGACCCGTCGGGGGTAAAAGAGAGAAAGTGTTCAGGGTTTTTGGCGTAGAAATGTGCCAATGATGACATCCTTGACATGACTGTCTATGTCATCAGTAGACCATTTTCTTGAACTGGGAATGATTCTTTCTTGAAGGATTTTCCCTGTGTTATCTAGACTAGACTTACTGGTTTGAATAGGGGTCTTTGGGATAACAGAAGACCGAGACTTGTCCATCTGTTTATGTGGGGTAGAATGTTTTTGAGGTGTGGAAGGAGGCTGAGACTGCTTACTCTGTTGTGTTTCCCCTTCCCCGTGTGTGAAGAGTGTTTACCCTGTTTTTCCGCCCCTTCGGAGCCTTTCGATGCCTGGCGCCGAGGTTTGGGGGTAGTGTCCCTATCTCTGGATAGTGGAGGTTGGGACTCGGGAGCAGCCGTTGCGCGGCCTGTTGACGCCGACTCCTGGAGTGCGGACTGGGGATAGAGGTCTGTTTCGTCTTCTGACGATCGAACCTCCGTTACCTTGGGGAGCGAGGCACTTGTGGCAACAGTGGATGGTTACCTGGAGTCATGCGGCGATCTAGAACGAGAACGCCCAGAGGACACCGATTCGGATCGTTCTCTATGTGCCACTTTTCGAGTACTCGACGTGCGCGTCGAGTCTCGGTTGGACTTCATGTGTTTTGTGGAAGTGCTGTAGGTAGCCGGGGGTCTTCCCCATAGCCGCCCTGCCGGACGACCTTCCAAGGTCGGGGACTTGCCCTTGGCTGTCAACTGACGCCACCTTACCCTCGCCGTCCGAAAGCACGGCGTCGCTGCCATCGCTGAAGGCGCTCTCCGCTGCCATGGCCTCTTGACGCATGGCGTGGTGGGCCCAACGCTTGATCGAACGGTCCTTCAGTGTTTTCGGTTCGAACCTACAACACGCTCTGCAGTTAGACTCGGGTTGGTCCCTCGGTAAGCAAAGATTGCACGTGGCGTGCCTGTCAACCCAAGGGTACTTGCGGTTGCACTTGGGGCAAAATTGGAAAGGGGTACACTCCATACGCACCTTTTGGCAGCGAGCTAATAAGTTTAGGAATATATCATAATGTACCTATATACCAAAAGAGTGTAGAGTATGTCCACCCCCCACTCTCCCTACTTGCAGGGCCGAGGCCAGAGGCCTTCCGAGGCCCAAATCCGTTGTGCAGCTGTCGACGGTCGATTCTTTCTCTGGGCCGGCGTCGAGTGTGGATGCGGTGACTCGAAGTTGGGGTGGAGAAATGGTGAAATATTACAATATTTTAGCAAAAGTATGGCTAAGGCCAGGGACCTTCACGGAATGCTTCCGACCAGTATGGCGGAAAAAAACAGTCTGAGGGTCCTAGACGCGTGAGGGATCATAGGTACAGTGGACGTCACACTAGGGATAGTATTACTAGCACGCCTTGTGTCGACGCCCATTTTCGAGTTTCGAAAAACAAACTAATACTCCGCAGCTTCCACTAGATGTCGGCCTATGCACAGCATGTGATCCAAGCAGATTCCACAAGCCTCAGAAATACACACACACACACACGCACGCACGCATGCACGCAACAGGAATCTACTAAGACCAATTTTTTTTTTTTTAAACTTTAATTTTTTCCGGCAGAGGTTCACAAGGCACATACATCAAGGCAACACATTTGTATGACATATTATACTTGAGCAACACAGTAATCATAATACAGTAGACATAGCAATAGCACCAGGGCGAGTCCTAGGCAGAGGATATAGGGTCTCATGGTGTAGGGGGTGTCCCTTGTGAGGCAGGGGGCAAGTCAGTTGTGGGTGTAGTTTCCTTTGGTTGTTAAGATAGGTGTTAAATTCAGCCCAGATGTTCTTGGGGCGGGAGTGGGCTGGGAGCGTGGACAGGTATTCCTCCTTGCAGTTTCGTGACCAGGTAAGCAAATTCAGCCATTTCTTAAAGGGCGGAGGGGAAGAACTTTTCCAACTCTGGAGTATTCATTTCTTGGCTATCATACAGCTTATGTTCAAAAATTTGGCCAGACGTCTAGTGTCCTCCGTTTTCCAGACTCCGAAAAGGACAGCTAAGGGATCAGGGTCGACCGCCGATTCGATAATCTCGGTGAGTATATTTAGGATGCTATCCCAGAAGTCAGACAGTCTATTACAGGACCAAAACATATGTAGATGGTCAGCTCCCTCTACTCCACAGCGCGGGCAGGGGTGCACCATGGTGCGAGTGAACTTCGAAGTCCTGTGCGGGGTATAGTAAAGCCTATTTAGGAGTTTGTATTGCATGGCCCGGTGACGGAAATTGAGAGAGACCTTTTGGGTGTGTAGGCACATTTCCTCCCAGACCCCATCGGGTATTTCTAGGCCCAGTTCAGTTGCCCAATCGTCGCGAGCCCTGAGCACTGGGATCGGGGTGATGTCTTGTAGGATCTTATACAATGAGGAGACGACGCCGCGAGCGCTGCCCGAGTTAGTGATGTATGCGATCGCCGGATTATCAGGGAGCTCATCTGGAAATGAGGGCCATCTGGTGCAGAACGCAGCTCGGAGCCTATAGTATTGGAGGGTCTCTAGAGCGGATCTGGTGTGCCCCTGCTTCCATGTTTGAGGATCAATGAACCTGCCTTCCGGATAGAAGTCCGATAATGCCTGGTACCCCAATGTGCCCCAGTGACGGGCAAGAGCAGTATCATGCGTGGGTTCCAGGCCCGGGAACGCCCAAACCGGGAGCCATTTATAGTAAGGGAAAGGGTCGGATGTCAGACACAACAGGCGTGCCCAGGCATATAGGGTCGCGCTGATAGGATCTATGGGGGAGTCAGACGTATAGTGCTGATGCAGTATGAGGGCCATTATGCTAGTGCCGGCGTCTGCCAGTCGTTCCAATTTAACATGTGGGCGGGCAGGAGAACCGGGGTACCAATGAGTGGCGTGTTGGGCCTGGGCCGCAATCCAATATAGCAGCAGGTCCGGAGCAGAGATTCCCCCTTGGTAGTATGGAAGCACCATATCGGTCCACTTCTTGCGTACGGCACCGGAGTGCCATAAGAACTGTGCGCATAGTGCATGTAGTTTAGAGAAATATTCCGTCCCAGGCCACACGGGTATGTTGTTGAAAGTATAGAGGAGCTTAGGCAGCATAATCATTTTAATGAGGGAGAGACGACCTGTCATGGATACTGGGAGGGTGCGCCACCATAAGAGCTTGGCCTCGACTAACTGTGCTACAGCTGAGTAATTATTGGTGAGCAGGGAGGATTTGGTTAGGGATATTTGAACACCCAGATATTTAACACCATCCGGAGACCAACGGAGGGGATATTCGGTGGTGGGTTGTGTGGTGGATTTAGTGAGAGGGAAGATCTCAGACTTCGAGTAGTTAATTGTAAACCCGGAGTGGGTGCCAATGCGAGTGATATCCCTCAGAATAGGGTCAAGATGGGCCGAGGGTTCCCCGATATACAGCAGAACATCATCAGCGTATAGAGAGATGATTTCAGGATCATCGACCAGTCTTATTCCTTTGCGGGCGTGGCGTGAACGGACATAGTCCGCCATCGGCTCTATCACTAGTGCAAAAAGGATCGGGGAGAAGGTGCAACCCTGTCGGGTGACCCTGGAAAGTGTGAAGAGGTCAGATGTCAGTGAGTTAGCTCTTACTCTTGCAATAGGGGAAGTGTATAGTAACTTGATGAACCCGATCATGTTCGGGCCTACGCCCATAGTTTCAAGTACCAGCCACATATAGTTCCAGGAGACCATGTCAAAGGCTTTTTGAGCGTCCAGAGTGACTGCTACAGCCTGGACGTCCTGGTCTATACGGGACATGACGTTGAACAACCTTCTGATATTGTGAGAGGTAGACCTACCGGGGACGAAGCCTGCCTGGTCCTCGTGAACCAAGTGCGTCATGATGGGCAGAAAGCGGTTCGCTATGATCTTAGCAAAGATCTTTGTGTCAAGGTTCATAAGGGAAAGAGGTCTATAAGACCCACATTCATCATCAGGTTTACCAGGTTTGAGCAGCACCGCGATGACTGCTTCACGCATGGAAGGGGGAAGGATGGAGACGCGTAGTGCTTCGTCCCAAACCTCGAGCAGCCTAGGGGCCAGAATAGCGATGTGCTCTTGGAAAAACTCAGTGGTAAGCCTGTCAGGACCCGGGGCCTTACCTTTGGGTAGGTCTGAAATGGCCGTCACTATCTCGTCCAATGTAATCGGGAAGTCCAGTTGTTCCCGGGTATGAGAGGATATCTCAGTGGTGGGGATCTGGTCAAGGAGCTCGCGCATGTGTTGTTCGGTGTGTTCGGCAGGTTGGGAGTAGAGGGATCTATAAAATTCTGCAAATATGTCTAATATACGTTGGTCCGCCCATTGTGGGTTGCCATGTTGATCTTTGATGGAGGTAATCTGCGTCAGGCCAGATTCCCTTTTTACCAGTGTTGCCAGTGTTCTCCCGGGTCTGTCCCCCTCCCCATACTTCCTGGCGGCCTGTGGGCGGCTAAAGTATTGGACTTCGTTGGTAGCCAGTGAGTTTTATATCTGAAGTTCATCACTGATTTGGGCAAGTGTACCGGGGTCAACAGCCGTGGAGCATTGCAGCTCCAGTTGTTTCAGCTTCGCTTCAGAGCGCCCGAGGGCAGCTCTTATTGCTTTCAGAACCCCAGCCTCTCGGGAGATAGACATTCCCCTAATATAAACCTTAAAGGCATCCCATCGCACCGCGGCTGATGTATCTTGAAGAGAGTTGGACTCAAAGAAAGATTCAATGTCAGCTAATATTTCAGCCTTGAAGACAATGTCTTTGAGGGCCTCGGATTTAAAACGCCAGGTGCTAAACGTCGGGATGGGCATCCCCAGTTCCACCGAGACTGTGATTGGGGCATGGTCTGATAGTGTGCGAGGCAGGATCCATGAGCCCCCAACTCTGCCCATAATTTCCCCTGACACCAGGAACAGGTCTATCCGAGACGAGCTGTCATGCACAGACGAGTAGTAGGTGTACTCCCGCCGCTGGGGGTGCAGTGTCCTCCAGACGTCACAGATGTTCAGTGTTTGTATATGGCTGCGTAACTGACAAGCAGCACTGGACAGAGGTCTGGTGGCAGTTCCCGCTCTGTCCAGGACAGTGTCCAGAATAAGGTTCAGATCTCCTCCCCATATAATTGGTACTCCCGCGAAGCCCAGCAGTACGGTGGCCACAGCGTCAAAGAATTCAGGAGAGTCTATGTTTGGGCAGTAAGTGTTGACTAGAAGATACTCTTTATTAACCAGAGTGCAGTGTAATATAACATACCGTCCCTCAGGATCTATGTAGCTTTTATGCAATATAAATTTGATCGATTTATGGATCATGGTAAGTACGCCCCTAGCCTGGGAGGAGTAAGAGGTGAAGAATCTGGCGGTGCCCCATGATGGGGCCATGGTCTGTGGGATGTGACCATTGCAGTGTGTCTCCTGTAGAAATAGTACCCTACAGTTATGCCTATTAGCATAGGCCATGATTTTGCGGGCCTTGGTGTGATTACTTAATCCCCGGATGTTCCAGGACATTATAACGGTAGACATCTCATTGGTAAATATCTAATCGCACAATGCACGCCTCAGTGAACATCCCATGTCCAGTGACAGTGTGAGCCCAAGGAGTTGGGATTGACAATGCACTTGCTGCCGCGAAACCTCGTGTGCCTTTTTGAAATAACACCCCATTCCCGCCCGCCACCCTCACCACCGATCCAAGATTAGTAGTGTGAACATCACCCTCCCCGAACTGTGCGCAGCTGAGCCATCCCCAACTTGGCTCAGACAGTCCAAAAGCCCAACAGGGGCTAACCCACAACAGAGGTGTATCCAAGAACAATGCAATCGCAGTGGGGTGCGCCGTTGCCGTGCAGGCACGCTTGGAACCAGATGGTTCCGTTACAAGACGAGCAGTGTCGGCGGTCACGCAATGTATGGTCCCGCTTGTTTAGGTGGGAGACCGGGATCAATACATGCGTCATAGCAATTCGGTTACAATACAAACATTTACAGCAGTCTCGTGGTGGATGCCCCCCTCATCGCCAATGGGACACAAGGGCCGTCGCAGAGGCATCAGAGCATTGCAATGTAAGTAACAAGTGGCGATGATCATTAAGGGCAGGCTGGATCAAAAATGAGTTGGCCCCATGGAGTGTGTCGCCGAGGTGACCATTGTAGTGAGCATACCAGAACTATATTGTATAATAATGAGGACTGACTCCAGATTAGTAGGGGGTGCCAGCATTGCTCAGTGTGATCCCTAGGCCTCATGTAAACAGAGCACCTGAAAGGCACGGGGCACGGCTGTGCCTTAGTGGGATGAGTTGACACCACGCAGCCGTCCATTTAAGCATAACAAAGGCAGCATGTGCAAGTCGGGGCATGCCACTGCATTGGGCGGATTACTGGGTCGGACCCCAGAGCCCAAGGGCGCCCCCCCAGTCAGTCCGGGCCAAAGGCCGCAGCGGCCGGTCAGCCCCAGAGTCCAGCAGAAAGGGGTGACCAGCACCTGCCCTCGGGAGCCAGGCCGCAACATAAATGCATGCAGTAGCAAACCACAACATCACAGTGAACAGAATCATGCTGCCAGTAACATATCACCCATCAAGGATCAGCAAAGTCAGTAAGATCCGTTGGGCCACACAGTGCGTGCTCAGATGCCACCAGCTTGGTCGTCCTCCGGATTGTGGAGCGGTATTTGCATCTCGATGAATTTTACCGCCTCCTCTTGAACGGTGAAGAAGTATAATTTGCCGTTATGGGTAATCTTAAGCCGGGCGGGAAACAGGATGGCATATGGGACGTTGCGCTCCCTGAGCAGTTTCTTGACGCTAAGAAATTGACGTCTCTCCTGTTGCACCGCCACAGAGAAGTCCGGAAAGATTCTAATGGTATGGGCCTCCATTCGTAGGTTACCCTTCTCCCGCGACAGGCGGAGGATGAGGTCCCTGTCGCGGTAGTTAAGAATCTTGGCTATTATGGGCCTAGGGCTGTCGCCCGGTTTGGGTCGTGGTGATAGGGCCCGGTGAGCTCGCTCCACCGTGAAATATGGGGAGAGGGCCGGGTTGTCCAACAGGTCCTTAAGCAATTTCTCCACGGCGTCTTCCATCCGGCCTTTGAGAGCATTCTCGGGGACCCCGATGATGCGCAGATTGTTCCTGCGGGAACGTGATTCCAAATCATCGCATTTCGCCCTTACACTCCTCATGTCACGCGACAAGGAGGCCACAGTGTCTTGGAGCGTGTGTATGGCATCTTCATTGGTGGAGATTCTATTTTCGGCCTCCGTGATTCTAGATCCCGCCTGATCTACACGAGTTTTAAGTGAGGCAACGTTTGCATTGATGTCGTCAAGCTTTTCGTGAAATGAGACGAAGTTTTTGGCCATCGATTCCATTAGAGTGGTAAGATCTGGCACCACAACCCCAGGAATAGTGTCATTATCAAGCTCCTCTCGCGGGGGCGACATGTGGGCTGCTTCAGCTCGAGGAATCGCCTTAGCGAATTTATCGATGGTACCCCCTTTGGCAGTTCCTCTGGAGCGGCCCGACATTGCAAGAAATAGGGGCCCGGGTGCTGAGTGGTCGCGCCGCGGGGGGAGATGGCGATGAGGAGGAAGCAAGCCTCTGTGCAGTGGAGGGTCCGCAGCAGGTGTAACAGTGTCAGCAGATTAAACTAGGCGTAATGGGGGCAGCCAGTTATTATGTGATATGCAGCTAACCGACCATCCAGTTGGTTAAGTCATGGAGGGGTCCCAACCTCAGGGGGCCCAACTGCACAGCCACCGGGAGGCCCTCGTTGACGTGAGCAGCACAATGGGTTACAGCCCCGTGGGGATCGAAGTCGTTATCAGGCAGTCCGGGGGGGGGGCTCCTCACCTGTAGGCCGCGGTTCCAAGCGGGAAGAACTCAGCACAGGAGCGCCGCCGTGCACCGCTCGGCCCAGCAGAGTCGGAGTGCCCGCACGTGGGGCACCCGCAGGCAGTCAAAGTGGGATCCACGCCACGGGTCCAGAGAGCAAGGGGGGGCCGCGCAGGCCTCCGCAGCGACCCGGCACACTCCCCTCAATCGGCGCAGGGTCGGAGCGCCCCACTGGCAGGGCGAGCAGCCGCCACACGCCACACCCGAGGGGCGGGAGTCCCCGGCAGCCCGGGTCCAGTCGAGAAGGCTGCGGGTATGAAGCGGGCGAGTTTCCGGATCAAGTGGTGGGTCTGGAAGCACAAGTTCCGGGGCATCAAGCGGAGGCTCCAGAGGCCGGCTCGCAGCGGTCACCGCGACAGCCCACGGGCCCAGAGTCGGCCACAACAAGGCACAACGTAGTAGTCAGTTGGGGGCCTTAGGGGGTCCGATTCGCTTCGGGATTAGATGTGCAGATAGCCCAGGCAGTCAGCAACGCAGGGGGCCAGATGAGACTGAAGGATTATGGCAGGAACCGCCGATGTTGCCGGATAATCAGCGGCCAGGCACGGAGCTCCAGAGCTAAGCAGCCATTTTGTAGGCTGCTCAACAGCGCCCCCCCTACTAAGACCAATTTAACTAGCAGAAGTAAATGTTCTGACCTGCCACACAGTAGTAATCTGCATGCAAAGAAATTGCAGATCAATGATACCTGAAGTCTTAATGGGGTGGTTTACCCATTGCATGCTGTGACTTGTAAACTCATACTTCCAATGGGTAAAATGAAAATACAAGTACCAGCATGCAATGGGGATAGGGGAAGAACTTGTTTGAGACATCACACATACATTTTTCTTTTAGCCTGGGGGAAGAAATGGCAGATTCAAAGCTCTTACGTTTCCTGTGGCCATGCACGAGAAGACCATCCTGTCCCGCTTTTGCTTTGAACTTAGGATTTGCAGTTTCCTTAAATTTCAAATGGGAATTAAAAAATAACAAGTCCCAGAATCCAAAGGGAAAAAATATGACTGGATGGCCCTCCCACGCCTGGCCATGGGAAACTTCAGAGGTCCTGTGTCATTTGGTAAACACATTAATGACAGTATACACCATTGGTCTTCAAATTAGTGGTGTTCCCGTGTGTGCCCCTTCTGTTTTTGTGTCACTGCCCCTGTGAGTACCTGTTTTGTCTCCCTCATTCTTTCCCCTGAAGTCCCACATCTCTTCTCTACCCTACATTTGCCACAAACCCACAAGTCTTCATCCGATTTTTCAGCAGACTGAAATCAGAAGTGCCCACCTGTATTACAGGCAGTAACAGTTGTAGGGTCAGAGATAGTTTGTTCTAGTGTCTGTAGGCACAGATGCATTGTAGGACAAGGAAGGACATGGGTATATAGGCCATATGTAATTGTTGCCTGTGATGTACAATGCCACTCAAGTGGAGCACACGGATTGGCAGAGAAGGAATTACCTCTGCACAATAAGGGGTTTCACCCCAATGTACATTGTGCAGTGAGTAACGGTTGAGATGAGATTAAACTTGAGAATAGAGGACTCTTTCTAGTGGTTTGGAAAGGAAAGGAGTGAGATTGAACGATAATTAGCAAGGAGGTATCCAGAGTAGGTTTTTTAAGCAGGAGATTAGCATGGAAGGATATTAAATACCTAATCAATGGGTGGAGAGTAAACACCGATCTACATATGGATATTGTTTTTAACTTTTGCGGTTGATTTCACAATATGAACCTTCCCAAAAAAAAGTACTTCCGAAGAGCATCAATTTCATACAGTATGCAACAATGGGCTTCACTCTTGGTGTATCAATTCATATTTCGACCAAAAGAAAACGTCTTACCTGTACCCGCAGTTTTCCAGCCTGGATAGTTTTCATAGATTCACATACTTTGATTATACCCCCACTGTCAGGCCAGGTATGCTTAGTGATCGTTTAAATTGTCAATTATAGCAAAGAGAAAAGTATAGTCTCACTAACAGCTCATGTGCTTCTTTTAGTCCATGTACCCACCAGCGAATGAGGTGGAGATGGCCACAAGACCTGCTCCTAGAGGCGATATTCAGATTCTAATGGTATGGAGTGCCATGAACATGTGTGATTGGGGCCTCAGAGCGGGGATGACAGGTGGGTCATATTTGAATTTATGAAAGGTATCCATGCTGAGTGTTAGGGAGAATTCTCAAAAATGTGCTAATTCCCTTCTACCTTAGAGACCCCCAGCTCTTCTGCTGGAGTTCAGGACTTTTAATTTTTAGCATGGAGAGAGTGAGTCCTTTTTCTCACTCTCTCATGTATTTTCGTTGTGATTTAGACTCTGTTTCTTTTAACTTTGGAGTCTAACAAACTCCATAGGCATAATCTTTTACATTGTGACACGCAGCACCTTCTGTGCAGTGGCAGAGGGAAGTCTCTTAGATTTCCCAAAGGTTTAAATACCTTCTCTTGGTGAAACTATTGTTTCCAAGAGCAGTGAAGCGAAATTGACTTTACTTACATTGTGCACCTTTCTAGACCCAGCACACACTATCTTACCATAGAGTGCTGGAGGGGTAACTTAGTATCCCCTTTGTCTATTTTCTCATGTAACATTATTATGTTACCCTTTCTACAATTAATGGCTGGTGGCAGTGGTTTACTTTTTACTACCATTGCATGTTTTTAACGCGGGCTGCGTTCACAGCCAGAGTAAGGCACCCATGGGTGCCAATTTCGTCAAAATGGCCAGTCTTCTTTTTTCGCCATTTGTTGGAAAGGCCCTTCTTCAGATTTACTCTGCGCGACAAACCAGGTTTGGTCCCCATGTTCGTTTTGTCTTTGGCAGGATTCACGAGTGAAGCCCGCCTCTGGCA
The DNA here is from genome assembly GCF_040938575.1 of Ambystoma mexicanum. Classification (NCBI taxonomy): domain Eukaryota; kingdom Metazoa; phylum Chordata; class Amphibia; order Caudata; family Ambystomatidae; genus Ambystoma; species Ambystoma mexicanum. The sequence continues at coordinate 837,396,940 of NC_090934.1, read as the reverse complement.
CCAGTATGTCTGGCAAGGGCAGGAAGTGAGGGAAGTGCCCGAAACTCCCTGGGCTTAATCCCCTTGGTTACAGGAATGCACCCAAAGGTGATTGGCTGGCTGGCTGTCCGGCAAGGACAGCCACCCTGCTGTGTGATTGACAGCTAGGATGGAATGAATGGGAGAAACCTGCCTAAAAGGTGAGGCTTTTTGGCTTGGAAGGCAGAGCCAACCACTGGACGAAGGAATCCGAAGAAGAACTTGGAAGAGACGCCTGCTGCAACTCCTGGACCGTTGGTTTGCCCGGTGAAGCCCTGCTGCTGTGCTGAAGCTCCAAATTCGCCTCGACTAGAGAAGCCCTGCAAGGACGACTTCAAGTAAGACCGTCTGGACATCCTCTCAGAGCTGGCTGTACTTCCACTGCTGCTGCTGTTGGAACCGAAGTGCAGGGGAGAGGAACACCAGATTGTGTGCCTTGCTTTTAAGTCAGACCCGAGCGATAGGAAGATCCTCCAGACTTCCCTGATGTAGGACTGACCAAGCCTGAGCCACTTCAACAAAGTGCCAGACCTCAGATGCGAGGAAAGTCTGAAGTGGTATCCGAGAACCGCAGTGTGTTGCTATTTGCGACCAGAGGCGAGGAGCTGAAACACCCAAGGACCGCTGAATTGAAGTTTGCCCATTGCTGCCGCTGACCTTCACATTGCAGAGCAGGAGTCCCCAGACGTCCTCCCTCTTGTCCCTACGACTGAGGCTCATGAACAGCAGGATCTGCAGAGCTGTACAGGAACAGAAGCCAGCTGGAACCATTTCTTCCAACCAGAGGTACTGTAATGTCTAAGAGAAAAGAGAACTTCCCTCTTGTTGTGTAGCCTTACTTGCCCTCAGTTGAGACCTGTCTTGGTTACTTTGCAGGGTTGCTAAAGCTTTGCCCCTCACAAGCCTCCCAGCTTGTGGCCCGTCAAGTGTTCTATTTTCTACAAACATTTCTAAAAACATTGTGCAAGACTTTTTACCTACCTACAAAGAAGATGTACAGCTCCCCTTGACATTGTGCAATTAACATTGGCTGTCCTGGCTCCCTGAGAGACTCCTCTTTACCTCTGACTTTGTGCTTTGGCCTTTCCCCCAGGAAAGGGTTAATTTACTCTACATTGGAAGGTTTTAAAAATTACTTCCCTGTTCATGAATTATCTGTTAACCTTTGTTTTATTCCTCTATTCTATCTTTTACACCAAACTCAGTATTTCTCTAAATGTACCAGTGATAAATCAATGTCCACAGTGTCCTAGCTATTTAAGTCACCTCAGGGTGTAGGAAGCGTCTGTATGCCATCCCCAATGGGTATCATCTGATTTAGACAAACTAAGAGTGTGTTTTAAAGTGTATTTTAATAGTTACATATATTGCTCCCTTCTGAAGAAAGCTTATACAACAGACTGTGAAATAAATTAATAATTATTTTATCAAGAAACTTTGAGTGTAAGTGTTTATTTGAATAACTGCTACTGTGAAACTCTGTGTCACAACATTACTGCTCACATTGACCTATATTGAGATAAGCCTGGCTGCTCAGCCACACTACCAACTTGTGTAGTTCAGACTTATACCAAAGTTTGGGTCCCTATTGCCAGGAGGTCAAGGTTTGTTTTGTTTTGTTTTATTCGTATTTATATATCACACAACAGCCTGAGGACATCGTGGCACTTGTTACAGTACAAAGCATAGTTACTTAGTTACATGGTCATTAGCAATATATGACAATGCATTACTTACCGTAAAAGCATTTCTGATGGTTGTATCTGCTTAGATTCACATGCTGTGCATAGGTCCGACATCCAGTGGTCACTGCAGAGTATTGCATTTTGTTTTTCGTAGTCGAAAAGGGGACGTCGACAAGGCGTGTCTGTAACACTATCCCTATAGTGACGTGCGTTGTACCCATAATCCCTCACGCGCCGAGGTCCCTCTGTTTGTATTTTTCTGCCCTGAGGGAGCCTTCTAGACGTGAGTGAGTACAGAAAAGAGAGATATAGAAAAGGATATCTATGTTCCTTCCATCCGAGCGGGGAGGAAGGGTGGGCGCATGTGAATCGAAGCAGATACAACCATCAGAAATGCTTTTACGGTAAGTAATGCATTGTCTTCTGATGTTTGTTAATCTGCTTAGAATCACATGCAGTGCCTAGACTAGCGAGCAGTACCCGGAGTTGGAGGTGAGTTGTGAGAAGGAACAGTAGAGAAAAGATGTCTTAATACTGCTTGTCCCACCTGGGAATCAGATCTAGAGTGGGCATCTAGACAGTAGTGTTTTGTAAAGGTGTGTACAGAACTCCAGGTTGCCGCTTTGCAGATGGACTCGAGGGGAACATTTGCAATGAATGCTATGGATGCCCCAGTGCCTCAAGTAGAGTGTGCTCTTGGCTTGAAGGGTAGTTCTCTCTTAGCAAGAGTGTAACAGATAGTGATGCATTGTACAATCCATCTAGATATAGTGGATTTTGAAACTGCATCTCCTTCTCTTCCTGCTGCCACCGAGACAAAGAACTGATTAGTCTTTCTCAGTGGACTAGTTCTTTCCATGTAAAACATGACAGCTCTGCGCACATCAAGTGTATGCAGGCTTTTTTCTCCTAGATTTGAAGGATTTTGAAAGAACGTTGGTAGTTCTATAGACTGGTTGACATGAAATTTGGAGATGAATTTCGGTGCGAACCTTGGGTGTGTGCGTAGAACCACTTTATCCTTGTGAACTGTTACAAAGGGGTCTAAAACCGAAAGGGCCTGTAGTTCACTTACTCTCCTAATGGAGGTAATAGCGATTAGGAAAGCAGTCTTAAGAGTGAGATCTTTAAGAGTTGCCTTGTGCATGGGTTCAAAGGGTGACCCCATGAGCCTGGTGAGTACCACATTTAGATCCCAGCCAGGAGCTGGGTTTGCTATTGGAGGGTGTATTCTCTTTACCCCTTCCATGAAGGCTTTGATTACTGGGATCTTCCACCACGATACTTTGAGTTGTGAAGTGGTGTAAGCCGAAAGCGCTGCCAGGTGTACTTTAATAGAATTGAATACTAGACCCGAGTCCAGTAAATGGGTCAGGTACAGAATAATTTGTGTGGGAGAGCAGTCAACGGGGTTGATACTCTTCCCTCTACACCAGATGACAAATCTTTTCCACTTGCTAGAATAGCAGTGACGAGTGTTAGGCTTTCTGGCCTCTCTGAGGATGTCCATGCACCTCTGTGGAAGTTGTAAATGTCCAAATTCTATGACCTCAGGAGCCAGGCTGCTAAGTTCATGGTCTGAGGGCATGGGTGCAGTGTCCTGCCCCTGTCTTGTGACAGCATGTTGTACGGGCAGGGCAGTCTCACTGGAGGAGATAGAGACATCTTCAACAAGTGAGCGAACCATGGCTGTCAGGCCCACATAGGGGCCACCAGTATCATGGTAACTTGTTCCTGGTGCATCTTGTGCACTATCTTGTTGAGAAGGGGAGTCGGGGGAAAAGCGTAAACAAATTTCCCTGACCATGGAATCGATAGACCGTTCCCCTTGGACTGGGTCTGGGGGTACCTGGAGGTGTAATCTTGGCAGTGAGAGTTTTCCAGAGTTGCGAACAGGTCTATTTCTGGGAAACCCCACTGTGTGAAGACGTCGAAGACGATGTCTTCTAGTAACCGCCATTCTACTCTACGGACAGTGGGAAGTCTCTGCTGAGTTTGTCTGCTAGCAGATTGAGTTCCCCGGGTACATGGGATAGTAGGAACATGTTGTGTTTGAGAGCCCACTACCAGATGTTCTGGGACAGCTAGGACAGTCCTGGAGAGTGAGTGCCCCCTTGCTTGTTGAGGTAGTACATGGCTGTGGTGCTGTCTGTGAGGACCATCACTGTCTTTCCTTGTAGGTGTTCCTGAAAGGCTTTCAGTGCTTTGAACACCGCTAGTAGTTCCAGCAGGTTTATAAGCTTGGATGCTAAGCTCGGAGTCCACGCTCCGTGAGCAGTCTGATGGGATAGGTGAGCCCCCCATCCTGTAAGGGATGCGTCTGTGGTTAGAGTGGCTTCCACTGCGGGTGTGGCAAAAGTTTTCCCTAATAACAGGTTTTCTTTTGTCCACCACCGTAGCGAGAGAACCAAGGCCTGCGAGACCACCACTAGATCGTCCCATTGTCCGCTGGCCTGACACCACTGGCTGTTGAGCCACTCTTGCATTGGGCGCATGCGCAGGCGCGCGTGAGGTACCAAATAAATACATGACGCCATCATCCCTAGCAAGCGCATTGCTTTGCGTACCGTCGCCTCTCGACCTGCCACATAATGGGGGATCTGAAACAGCATGTTTTGGACCCTCTCGTTGGAGGGGAAGACGAGGCCGTCCTTTGTTCGAATTAGAGCCCCTAGGAATTGTTTGATTTGGCTGGGGTCTAAGCTGGACTTCTTTTCGTTGATGGAGAAGCCCAGTTGGAACAAAAGGTCTACAGTCTTTTCGGTATTGGAGAAGCAGGTTTCGTAAGAATCCCCTGTTATGAGCCAGTCGTCGAGGTAAGGGTATACCGGGATGGATAACCTGCGCAGGTGGGCCGCTGCCACTGCCAGTACTTTCGTGAATACCCTTGGTGCAGATGCTATCCCGAAGGGTAGTACTCTGAACTGGTAATGTTTGTTCTCTATCTTGAACCTGAGGTATTTTCTGTGCGCTGGCAACATTAAAATATGAAAGTATGCATCTTTCATGTCTAGTGTTGTCATGTAATCCCCTTGTGATAACAGTGGGATTACTTCCTGCAAGGTCACCATACGAAACTTTTGGGGTTTGACAAACTTGTTCGCTGGGCGCAGATCTAATACAGGGCGCATGGTTAAGTCCTTTTTGGGTACAAGGAAGTACACTGAATAAATACCTTCTGTTACCTGAGATAGGGGGACAGCCTCTATAGCTTCTTTTTTCAGTAGCTCTTCTACTTCTTGAAGAAGAATGGTGAGGTGTTCTGGTGTCATGCGTCGGTTCTGTGGGGGTCTGTACTTCGGGGAACCGTTGAATTCGATGCAGTATCCGTGGGCTATGGTGGATAATACCCAGCGGTCTGACGATATTCCCTCCCATGCTGAAAGGAACGATGTTAGCCGGCCCCCGACCGGTGATGCATGGGAGGGGACCCGAATCTTCGGGTCATTTGTTGGTATTGGGCGTGGAACCTTTGGGGCTGGAGCCGCGACCTCTTCCTCTGCCACGGCGTTGGCCTCCTTGACTGAACTGGGTGTTACCCTGGTTAGAGGGCCAGTTGGTAGCAGAGTAAAATTGCTGTTGGTTTTGCTGCTGGCGTTGGCCACGAAAGGAGCGTCTATTGCCATAGCCGCGTCTGTTAGGGGGCCTAGAAATTTGGTCAAGAGTTTTGATGGTATCAAACTCTTTTTTCGCATGTTCTAGGGCCTCATCAACTGCTTTCCCAAACAGATGTGTTTGTTCTATGGGCTTATTTATCAGGGAAGCATGGGTTTCCGGCTTAAATCCCGAATTGCGCAGCCAGACATGGCGTTTGAGAAGTATTCCCTGAACCAGTGAACGGCCAGCCGTCTCTGCGGCATCTAAGGAGTTCTTTACGATGCCCTGGTTTACAAGAGTTCCCTCTGAGATTATAGCTAACAGGCGTGAACGCAGGGGTTCTGGTGCGTCCTCTGCTTCGCTGCGCAGCTTGCTCCACTGTGCATCTGCGTAGCTAGCTAGTAGGGAATTGTTATTTGCAATCCTAGTTGAAAAGGCGGCGGGCGTCGTGATTCTCTTCCCAAGTGCATAGAGCTTTTTGCCCTCTTTGTCAGGTGGTGCCTCACTAGTGGATAGTGGTACCCCTGCTCTTTTCCTTGTATTAGTAACTACGAGGGAGTCCGGAATAGAATGGCCTCTGATGTACAAAGGGTCAGAGGGCGAAGGGCTGAAGAGCTTTTCTATCCGAGGGTTGACCCCTCTGACTAAGGCAGGATTGGAAAGGGAAGGAGTTATTCTTCTCTTTATAGAAGCCAGGAGCGGAATAGACTGACTAACAGGGGCTTTATCTTTAATAACTTTCTCTACAAAGTCTATGTCAGGAAGAGTCTCCCCTGTGTCTATTTCAAAATGCGCTGCTTCCTTGCGCAATAGTGCATTAAGTGAAGGTTGGTCATCTATGGGAGAGGTGTTTCCAATAGGTGAATGCTTGGGAGGAGAAGGGTGAAAGACATCAGGGTCTGAGTGCACTGATGGGGATCGCCAAGACTGCACTGATGGGGATTGCCAGGGCTGCGAGGTAGCTGTATCTTCTTCGAAAGCTCCTGCACTAGTGTAAGGATCTTCTTCAAACCCCTCTTCCTCATGTTCTTCCTCTCCACCCAAACACTTCTCATCTTCCTGGAGGTATTGCTCCTCTTCAGTGAGGTCATATACGTCTGTAGAAGGGGGAAACAGCCTAGGAATCTTGACCCTAGGGTCATCCTGGGACCATTCTCTTGGTCTTTTGGGTGTGGGTGGGTTTTGGTTTCCCAAAAACCTTTCCATTTTCTCCATACAAGAATTGAGTCTTTCAAGGGTCTCATGGGGGACCCCTGAATAGTCTAGAGGGGGGAAATCAGTGTTTTCACCTTCAAAACGCTTAGAACGCTCCCACAACGTCGAAGAAAGGTTTCTGTCACCCTCTGAAAAGCCCTCCGGTAGTTCAGAAGTGCCCTTAGATGAAGGGGGCAGTTCCTGGCTACTCTTGTGCTTTTTCGGCGTTTCCATAGTTTTTTGTGCGGTATTCGACGTTTGTTTCGTCGTCCGCTTACGTTTGTCTTCAGAAACAATTCTCGCCAGGCTCTCGACAACGAGGTTGTCAGTAGAGGACTCTGGTGTCCACGTTGCCTGCGTTACGCGTTGTTCCTCGACGGCCGCTCTATGGAGTGTTACGTCGGATGATTTTGGGGTAGCGCCCATGTTTGATGAAAGCCCAATCGCTGGTCGCGACTGCGTTTGCGGGTGGGGCTTGAGACCCTTACGGTCTGAGGTAGACGCCGGAGTGCCCTGCGTCCCCTTCGGCGCTGATGGATCCTTCGTCTTCGACGAAGAAGAGCCGTGGGTTGTGTGCTTAGGCCTATGGGATCTGTGTGTGTCCTTGTCGCCGGGGTGTTCATCCCCATGAGCAGGGCGTGAGCCGAGCCCGTCGGGGCCGGGGACGGACGTCGAGGAGCGTGAGCGCTCCTTCTGGGGGTTAATGACTTCCGTAACGGACGTCGAGTTATCACCCTCCTCGTCACTTTCTGTAACAGCGGCGGCGGGTGAGGAAACTGACTTCGACATAGCGTAGTCCGCCCACCTCTTAACTTTGCGTTCTTTAAGAGTTCTTGGTTTCAAGAGCTTACAGGCCGCGCAGCTGTCCTCCTTATGATCGAGGGGCAAGCAACGATTACAGAGCTTGTGTTTGTCCTTCCAAGTGTATTTGCCCCTACAGCGTGGGCAAAACTTAAAAGGTGTCCTCTCCATAGCTGAGGCAATAATAACTGGTGATAACAACCCCAAGGGAAAGATAGGGGAGAAAGAAAAGACATTCTCAAAGAGAAGATAAAAGTTTGAACCCCCACTCTCCCTACTGTATGTTGGCCGGCGAGGCCAGGCCACGTGTTCGGCAGCGCCGAAGGATCTCCTCCGTCTCTTCCCCTCCGTCGAAAACTTGCTCGGCGCAGGAACAGCTTCACAGCTAACGTCGAGGGGAGGGATCTTTAACAATATAATAAGTAAAATTAAGGACCGCGGTCCATAGTAAGTATTTGCAATGTCTCTCTAGGAGCTCCGCGTAAGGCGACCAGAAACTGGGCGGAAAAAAACAATCTGAGGGACCTCGACGCGTGAGGGATTATGGGTACAACGCACGTCACTATAGGGATAGTGTTACAGACATGCCTTGTCGACGTCCCCTTTTCGACTACGAAAAACAAAATGCAATACTCCGCAGTGACCACTGGATGTCGGACCTATGCACAGCATGTGATTCTAAGCAGATTAACAAACATCAGAAATATATGTATACACAGGTTACAATATAGTTACATAGTCATTAGCAGTATATATACAGGTTACAATATAGTTAGATTACATTTGTGTTATATTACAATATACATGGCAGAAGTGGAGGAGGCAGTCCTCCACTTGCTAGTTGAGGAGAGTGGCCTTGAGGTTGTTGCGGAAGACAGAGATGGAAGTTTCAGCTCTAAGGGTGGCAGGGAGTGAGTTCCAGAATTTCGGTGCAATATAGGAGAAGCCTAGACCTCCCGCTGTGGCTCTCTTTATGTGTGGTATGTGTAGCTGGTTGGTGTACTGAGCTCTGGTGGGGCGAGAAGTACAGCTCCCCTTGACATTGTGCAATTAACATTGGCTGTCCTGGCTCCCTGAGAGACTCCTCTTTACCTCTGACTTTGTGCTTTGGCCTTTCCCCCAGGAAAGGGTTAATTTACTCTACATTGGAAGGTTTCAAAAAGTACTTCCCTGTTCATGAATTATCTGTTAACCTTTGTTTTATTCCTCTATTCTATCTTTTACACCAAACTCAGTATTTCTCTAAATGTACCAGTGATAAATCAATGTCCACAGTGTCCTAGCTATTTAAGTCACCTCAGGGTGTAGGAAGCGTCGGTATGCCATCCCCAATGGGTATCATCTGATTTAGACAAACTAAGAGTGTGTTTTAAAGTGTATTTTAATAGTTACATATATTGCTCCCTTCTGAAGAAAGCTTATACAACAGACTGAAATAAATTAATAATTTATTTATCAAGAAAGTGTAAGTGTTTATTTGAATAACTGCTACTGTGAAAAATCTGTCACAACATTACTGCTCACATTGACCTATATTGAGATCAGCCTGGCTGCTCAGCCACACTACCAACTTGTGTAGTTCAGACTTATACCAAAGTTTGGGTCCCTATTGCCAGGAGGTCAAGGTTTGTTTTGTTTTGTTTTATTCGTATTTATATAGCGCACAACAGCCCGAGGACATCGTGGCACTTGTTACAGTACAAAGCTTAGTTACTTAGTTACATGGTCATTAGCAATATATATATATATATATATATATATACAGGTTGCAATATAGTTACATAGTCATTAGCAGTATATATACAGGTTACAATATAGTTATATTACTTTTGTGTTATATTACAATATACATGGCAGAAGTGGAGGAGGCAGTCCTCCACTTGCTAGTTGAGGAGAGTGGCCTTGAGATTGTTGCGGAAGACAGAGATGGAAGTTTCAGCTCTAAGGGTGGTAGGGAGTGAGTTCCAGAATTTTGGTGCAATATAGGAGAAGCCTAGACCTCCCGCTGTGGCTCTCTTTATTTGTGGTATGTGTAGCTGGTTGGTGTACTGAGCTCTGGTGGGGCGAGTGGATGTGGTACTTTATATTGCTTCAGATAGGTATGCTGGAGCGGTTTTGTTGATGCACCTGCGAGTGATGGTGAGGATTTTCAGAGTAATACGGTCTTTGACCTGGAGCCACCGTGCTTCACGTCTGGCGTGGGATATATGGTCTCTTCTAGGGATGCGCATGGCGGCTCTGAGGGCATTGTTTTGTGTTTTGCAGTCTGTGAATGTTTTTGGCGGAGGTGCCAGCTAGAAGGGCGTTGCAATAATCGAGTTTGGCTCCTATAGTTGCTCTAGCTATGGCCAAGCGTTGGGGGTGGACAAGTAGGGTTTAATAGCATTGATGAGTTTGGTGCTGAACGCTGATGCAGAGGCTATGGCGCCGATTTGTTTGTTCATCGATAGATTTGCATCAATGTGAACACCTAGAGTCTTGACAGAGGATGATACGGAGATGGTTGAGTTGTCTATGTTGAAGTTGTTGTATTGGGGGCTTAGTTTCGATAATGTGTTTGTCTGGCCCAGGATGAGAATGCCAGTCTTCTCCCCGTTAAGACAGAGGCCATTTTTTGCCATCCAAGCTTGGATAGTGGCATAGATGTTGTGAAGGGCCGTGGCGTCTTGGTGATAGAGTCCAGATAGGGGTAAAAGTACTTGAGTGTCGTCTGCATAGTTATTGTAGTGCACCCAAGGGGTACTGCATACAATCTTGCCTAACACTGAGGAACTTTAATTAGAGGCCAGTAAAGTTTTCCTTTCCAAACACTGGATCTTTAACAGATTCACAAGGTATTAACAGATTAAGCAGTGTATACACATACAATTCACATAAAAGGAAGGGGAGAACTGAGGCTCACCTTACTGAAAAAGATGTTGGAGCACTGTTGATCCAACTTCTGTTTTCTTTCCTTGACTGCATAGCCAGGCAGTACTGCTACTGATTTGTGAAGGTGTGTGTGTCCGCCCACGTTACTACCCGAAAGATGTCTTAAAGCAGTACACGAGTCATCCTTGCTGCAGTCATGGCTACTGCGCTTGTGGAATGCTCCCGGATTATGGCACCCAAAGGGCCATTAGCCTGCTTGGTGCATAAAGCATCTATAGAGGAAATTCATCTTGCAATTCCCTACTGTGAAAGGTCGGTATATTGGTTGATAGGGCTATAAGCTACAAAGAGTTTCACAGTTTTTCGAAAGTCTAGTCTGGTCTATATAATACTTTATGTCTCATTTGACAATGAAAAACCCTCTCCACTTGAGAAGATGCATAGCTGAAGAACATTGGCAGAGCCACAGACCCATTATGACAAAATGCTGAAGGTACTGTGGGTATGAACCTTGGATTGGTATCAAGTATGACTTTATCTTTGATAAATCCTAGGTATGGCTAAATGTCTGCCAGAGCTTATATTTCCCTCACCAGTGAAGTGGACATGATGGCTGACAAGAGCGCCATTTACCAGATAATGGGCCTCATTACAACCATGGTGGTCCGGGAACTACAGTACCGGTATGCATGGCGTTACCGTAGTTCCTGGACCGCCATATTACGTGCTCTGCTCGCGGGTGCCATTTCACCCGCCAGGTTTTTCCTGGCGGGTGTAACGGCACCCGCGAGCAGAGCACATCGGATGCCCCGGGCACAACTCTGAATGTGCCGGTGCATCCGACGTCCCCATCCCCATTTAGCCCTATGGGGCAGAATGGGGATCGGGACACCCTTGATTCCAGCACCCGCAAATGGGCAATTACCGGGTCCGCCGAGCTCGGCATGACCCGGTTCTTGCCCATTCGCAGGTGCCTGAAAAAATGCAACTCCGACGGCAGCTGTGCCGTTTTTAACAGCAGGGCTACCGCCAGAGTTGTAATGAGGCCCATGTATTTGATTACAGCTCGTCCATTAGTTTAAATAAAAGGGGGGCAGCTGTGGGGTTTCAATGAGTTTTGCTAATTCACCCCCTCGTTCATGGGTGTCTCTGTGGTTTTGTCATGGATGTGTGGCATTGGTTGGGGTTTGGCGATCTGTTGCTCGTCTGCTTCACAGGCTCTACTAAAGATAGAGACTGGTGAGCATCTTGAGGTAGTCGCTTGAGGACTAAGATGAGATGACTGGCAAGCTGCAGGGGAGAGCTCAGCTCCTAGAGCCTGATTAAGGTTGTAACCTAATTTCCAGACCGCTCTTCTGAGAAACCTGGGTGTCCAGTCTTTGAGAAGGTGGCTATGGAGATTACCTTGCTACTCTCTTTTGTTGAGCCAGAACAGTAATCTCCTGTGCCTATCCCTTCATGGTTTTGGGATAAAAACAATTACAGCTATCATAATATTTAAATATTTACTGGGTGATGCAGGTCTTATAGGCAATCATCATGCCAGTCTCCCTCATCTACATTTATAAGACCACAGGTGGCACAAGGCCTGAAGATTGCTTAAAAAGTCATTCTAAATCTTTATTAGACATGGTACTGCAAGTAGTTATCCAAAGTAAAATATATTTATATTTATATATATTAGCTGTGAGGTGAACAGCCCAGATCTTTGCAGTGCTCCAAAATAATACTCTTGAAGGGAAGCCAGTTCATTTTGAAACACCCACATATCAAAATATGATCTGGTTTGCTGATCAATTGAAGACAACTGGAGGATTTCCAGCACAAATACCATTGACAACATAAAAATATTTCAGTTGAAATTGAGGATTCCTCACAGCACGAATCTGAACATGGACTCTAGGGCCCAGCATGGGACCACTCCACCTCAATGCTCATTGGCTGGGGAGTCTGTGGGCCATCCCAAAAGGATACTTACAGATTTGGAAATATTAAGAGTGTGTATTTTTGAAGTGTATTTGAGTGTTACTGGTATATTGCCGTCTTCTGAAGGCTTACTCTAACTGACTGATAAATTAATAATTGTTTATTCAAGAAACCTTGTGTGCAAGTGTTTATTTGAATACTTGTCACTGTGAATCTCTGTGTAACTCCCCTATAGCTCACATTGACACCCTCTTGAGATAAGCCTGGCTGCTCAACACGCTACCAAACTGTGTAGTACAAGCTTATACCAAAAGTTGGGTTCCTATTGCCAGGAGGTCAGGGTTGTTGTAGTGCACCCAAAGGGTAATGCATACAATCTTGCCTAACAGACAGATATACTATCGGGTTTTATAAGAGGTATGCTGGGGTCTTGCAACAACACATGGTGAAACTGTATAAACACATCCTAGACGCAGGGAATGCCCCAGCGACGTTTAGTAGGGCACTAATATCGGTTATCCCGAAGGAGGGAAGGGACCCGACTCACTGCTCATCATATCGCCCCATCTCACTTCTAAACGTAGATGAGAAAATATTCACACAAATCTTGGAGACACGCTTTGAAGGGAAGATGCCCTGTATTATTCACCCAGACCAAATAGGGTTTATAGCAGGCAGACAGGGTCCTGATGCAATTTGGAAGACCCTGGACCTAATGGAACACGTAAAGGGAGACTCATCGGGCCATGCACTATTGAGCTTAGATGCAGAAAAGGCCTTCGACAGAGTAGAATGTAGCTTCCTATTTGCTATACTAAGCAAGATAGGAGTGGGAGATAGGATGTGTCGGACCATAGGGGCGATCTACTCAGGACCCTCGGCCAGGGTGGTTGTAAATGGGACAAAGTCAAGGGAGTACGGTTTTAGCAGAGGAACTAGACAGGGATGTCCCCGGTCGCCTCTTCTTTTTGTCTTGACGATAGAGCCCCTGGGGGAGAGGATATGCAAGGACAACCAGATTAGGGGTGTAAATGTTGGGGAGGATAGCTATAAGATAATGATGTATGCTGATGATGTATTGTTGTATCTCTCGGAGATAACGACATCAGTCTCAAGGATACTCCAGATACTAGAAGAGTATGGTAAGGTGCCTGGTTTCAAGGTAAATGTAAACAAGTCTGTGCTCCTCCCCCTGACAGGGGTAACCAGGGAACAAAGAGAAGAATGGGATGGGATGGGCTACTCGTACCGATGGAAAAGGACAGGATCAAATACCTAGGGGTGAAAATACCCAAGGAACTGGACAATCTATACGAGCTGAACTACCCCTCAGACGTGGTTGAAAGCTCACCATCTCCTAGTTGGGGAGACTGATAGATATTAAGATGGTCCTACTCCCCAGGGTTCTGTACCTATACCAGGCATTGCATACAGAGATGCCAGATCTGCATTTTACAGAGTTGAAAAGAAGGATAGTGAGATTTTTATGGCAAGGACAAAAACAAAGGGTGGCTTATAAAATATTGGTGCAGCCGAAAGAAAAGGGCAGTGTGGACCTATTGGACATGTGTACTTACTACAGAGCTGCCCAGTTCAGGGCCCTGGTCCCCCACCTGCGGGTAGACAAGCAGAAACAATGGGTGGGCATTGAGAACTATCTGTTTGGACCGGTTACGCTGGAGGAATGGCTCTGGGCACTGCAGAACGCAGCTCCAAGAAGGGTAAAGACACATAAGATTCTGGGCCCACTTTGGAGGTTGTGGAAGATCAAAAGGGAAATGGCTGGTGTCACAACATGGCCCTCACCGTTGAGCCACATATGGGCTCTGCCGATAAGAGATCGTATCCCAGATCATGAGAGATTCCAGGACTGGTTCGAGGCAGGGCTGGAGAGAATAGGGCAAGTCCACAAGAAAGATGGATTTATAGAAGTGGGAGAACTCGAACAGAATTTGGGGATTGGTGGACTCTATTTAAAACCTGCAGCTTAAATGGGTACTAATGTCAGATGAGTGGAAGGAAGACTTACAACGGGTGTTGACGGGCACGGAAAGAATACTGAGCACAGAGAGGGGACCGAGGGGGTTAATATCCAGATTGTACCAGGCCCAACTAGAAGCACAGGGTGGAGAAATCAAAACATATGTGCTGAGATGGGAGAAGGATATGGGTATGGAAGTAGATCAGTGGAGAACATTGTATGAACCTGCACCGCAGATCAGAGTCCTGCCAGTATAAGTTGCACGGGCTTAAACTTTTGTATAGATGGCAGTGGGACGCAGTAAGACTATCTAAAATGTCCCCAGGGGCAGACCCCAACTGCTGGAGGAAATGCGGGCAAACAGCGGACTACTGGCACATGTGGTGGGCGTGCGAAAAGGTACAGAAATATTGGAAGGAGATCTTGGGGTGGATAAGGGCCCTGGATGGGGTGGACAGACACCTGGACCCCTTGGTGGTATTGCTCAGAATCGAGGTTGTGGAAGAGAACTGGATGAAACTCCCGCATATGCCCAACTTCCCGCTGTTAGCGAGCACAGAGACTGGGGTTCAGTGACTCAGACTGCGCTGCGACTTCAACAGGAACCATTACGTGTGCCAATCCAATTTGAAACCAGTAACCACAAGAGCCATTAAGACATGTTGCCTCTACAAGAGACAGCCAACCAGTAACCTAATCTCAAGACGCCACCCAACCTTTGTAGATGCACATGACACATCTGCTTCTACACGTCTTTTGCAAACAGCATCCCACAGTGTCCTGAAGACAGTTCGAAGCATTGTATAATTTGTGCCATTCATAGAACTAGATGCAAAACTGCTTCCGAACTAGAAACACCAATTTTGTGTCGACAGTAGAAATGTACAGCTAATGTTCCACAGTACATGAAATAACATCCATTGTGCTACTAATCACACTATGTATAGAATTGTATGCTTCACGTTCAGAGAATGATAAATATCTCTGTTTTTAGTATAAATCTTTATTGTGAATACATTTTGTTTAATCAGTATTATCTTTCATTTTGTTTGTGTGATCTCCTAACCTTCTGTAGGTCTTCTCACCCCCTGTCTGTGCGTCAAAGAGAGGGTTAGCCTGGACTCTCCGCCCCCCCCCCCATGAAGGAACAAAAAAGAGTGTTATCACCCCTTTTTTTCCTGCTACCATATATAGAATGGAGCAACTAAGTAGACATATACACGGCCTAACCCCATCGAGGTAAATGGAGTGGGCAGCCTTCTTCGAGATGTATGACCCTGAGAGGTTGCAGTGAGATACTAGTACTGGAGACCCAGAAATCATAGAAAGCCTCATGGGGGAAGAGGAAACTGAACCAGACTATGACTAGAGATGAGAAGCGAAGAGAGGCGGTCTAGACCAAAGACAGGGTAACGGGGAATGAACAACGCTAGCGTGCCCCTATCCAGACCCTGGAGTGATGACGCAAAAACCACAAGTGAATAAGGGCGAAAGACGCCAGCCAAGTGGCGAGACAATTGAGTGCAGGAGCTTGGAAAGAAGGCTCCAAGGAGATGACCAATGTAGCCAACACGGGGTTGTGGGAGAGCAAATAGTGGGGGTGGGGGTGGGACTACGAAGGGGAGGGGGGAAAGAGTAAGAAGTTGTTAGGGGGGTGGGAGGGACTCTATGGTGAATCTCACAAACTATGTTGGAAAACTACCCACGTTTGTTCCAAGTGTGTTCATTCACTAATAAAAATATATTTGAAAAGAAAATGGCGGTTTGAAACACCATTGTGCTTCATATATAGGTTAAATACCATTGCTGAGATTAAGGGTCCCCTTGATGATAAAAAAGTTAATGTTAATAAACATGTCATTGTTGATCTTTTTAAATTCTGTTGCCTTATGACAGCCAGACACCTTCCAATCCTGTATGCAAAGTAATTGCATAGCAATAAATATATCTCTTCTAACTAGTTCTTTGGCTGGGGGCTAAATTCCTAGGCACAATCTCAGTGTGCCACCTTGTTCGGAAGAGCTCCCCTTTGAACCCCTTTAACAATCTAAACAAGGGATGTAGATCAAAACTAATTTGGTCATTAAAAATCCTTTTTGTATTCTCTTCAGAGAGAGAATATTTCAATTCTTCAATTTCAGAGGTGGTGAAATACATAAGATGGTATTTTTTTCACCCACCAAACACCATTCAAAACATATTTTAGGACTGCTTCCATTATATAAACAAACTCCAGTTCCAGAATATGTGGGGAAAGTGTTGGATAGTGGCTGGAAAAAAATATTATGTTTGTTGTCAGCGCTGAAATACCTGAATACCAAGATGGTGCAGATGTAAGATTTACATTTGGTTTTGAAATTACAATGCACACTTGAAGAATTGCATGCATCAAATAATATCCATTGTAAGGTAAGAATAGGATAGACACGATCCCAACGAAGCAGCATAATGCACAATCCCCCCAATTGTTAGGAATAATAAGGGCTACACTTACCGCAGCTGTTTAGCTGCTTCCAAAAGACATGGTACAAATTCCATAGCTGGTGATTGGTCATCTTCAGAATCGACTGAAGCTGGTTGCTCTTGCGGCGCCAAGCAGCGCTTAATCCAATTCAACATCAGCTCTTCATCTAAATCAAACAGTTTGTCCACGACCTCACCCACTTTTACAAGCAACTCAACTGCAGAAACATAAAAAGCAAACAAAACACAAGTTTTGAATATTTTTCAAATGCAATGTAGACAATCAATGACCAGTGAATGACGGCAACTTTACTTACTAGTAATGGTGTTACTGGTTTCCTAGATTATCACAAACAGGAAAACGTTTTAGAATATGAAAAGCTGTCCCGTTCATAGCTGCCTCAGCTCTTCTCTCCAAGGTGCTTATAACATAACTGTTGATTGTTCAAAACTTGATGTTGTTCCTAGGATAGCAGTTCCTCAACCTCCCTGTGCCCAGTCAGAGTTCCACTCTTTTTCACTACTTGCTCCTTATCATTGGAACTCTCTAGAGCCTTCTCTTCATTAACTTGTTTCCTATGCTCTATTTCGCACTTGTCTTACAATGTACCCACTCCAGTCCTAAGTTAAGAATTTAAGATTCTGCTATTTATTATATTGTACTGTAAGTGTTTATGTTCAGCGCTTTGGCATAAGGCGTTATATAAATGACAGATAACATTTTTAAAAAAGAATAAAAAAAATAGCCTCATGGGAATACGTTGGGTTCAAATGTAACCGTTTTATTTTTTAGAGCAGGGTTGACAAACTGAGCATCACTGAAAATGAAATACAAAAAGTAATGGCCTGAGGCAAAGAGGAGAGAATGGGAGGGTGATAATGTAACCTGGATACAACACAGAACTCTGGCATCCATAGTTGAAAGCCAGAACAAATTATTTATTTGTAATAATGAACCACACAGCCTAGTGCCACATGCAATACCCATCGTTCCCAACTGCCACATCCGAAGGCAAAACACCAAGTAAAAGGACAGAAACGTGTGCCATGTTCACTTTAATGTTGCTCACTGTACCCACGTGTATACCGTTAGGGAGAAATCTCAAATGTGCTAATTCCATTCCCGTTAGAGACCCCCAGCAACTTTGCTGGATTTTGAGGACTTGATTTGTTTACCTGGAGAGAGTGTGAGTCTTTTTTCCCCACTCTCTCATGTATTTTGATGTGCGTTTTACTCTTGTGTTCTTCGATTATGAAGTTTTAGACAACTCCATAGGCATCCTCTTTTCATGTGTGTTTGTAAGAACCAGGACGGGAGACGATTGATGCTTCAAATAATACTTTATTTCTTAAGGTTCAGAATGTACTGTTCTCTTTAACAAACTATAGTAAGGATTGTGATGGTAGTTTCTTCACTACTTCAAAGTCTTGGGGATAGGGTGTTTAAGAGGCTCCTTCTAGTCACTCGAGCCTGGATAGGCCCACCATTCACTTCCTCTCTCCTCTCCAGGGTTCTGGAAAATAACACAAACGGAGTGCCCACTTTACCCCTTTTATACCTTGCAATTGGCTTATGTCCCCACCAATCAGCCTCAGGCCAAGTCTCTCTCCTACTGATAGGCTGCCGTTTACAGGAGCCAATCCTGATAAAAGGAGTTGCCGTCCCCATCTCCGCTCCAGTTGCAGTGAGTTCAGTGTTGGAGCCTTCCAAGCATGCCTCTGGGCTATGAAGCTTCTGCAGCTCCCTTCCTTTCCCTGCCCCGTTCTTGGGAGTCCTTCCCCTCCCAGCTTCGGCGTGCCTCCGGCACCGCCCTCTCCCAGGAAGTCTCTCCGTTGGAGCCGCGTAGGCCGTGTACATATGTGCGGCATGTAAGGTAAGGGGTTTGGGGCTCTGGGTTGTCTCCATGAGGAGATGGACCGCTCCCCCTCCGTTGTGGGTCCGGCGGGCATGGTATGGGGCATGTACGTCTCTCGTCAGCCGCCGGACCCCAGTGGAGCAGGAGGGGGTCCTCTCCCTGTTTGCCGCGGCGTGGGCGTCTCATGCCCTGCTGTCACTGCCGCGGCTGGTGCTGCCGTTCTCCCTGCTGCTCGCCGCGGCCAAGGCGCGGGCGTCTCACGCCCTCCTGTCCTTGCCGCGGCTGGCGCTGCCGTTCGTCTCAGGTGGGGCAGGAGTGGCGCAGCAGTGTCGGGCGGCACTGTCCGCTCCCCGCTCGCGCCTTCAAGCGGGCCAGTACTTACCCGAACCCCACCATCCTCACATACCCCCAGCGCAGACCCAGGCCGATCGGGCAGGGTCGAGCAATGGGACAGGTAATCAGCCACCACTTGGAAGCCAGCCGGACGGTGAAGGGTAACAAAGTCGAAGGGTTGTAAGGACAAAAACCAACGAAGCACCCTCTGATTGGAGTCCTTATGCCTAGCCAGCCACTGCAGGGGCGTGTGATCGGTGTACAGCGTGAATTTTCTACCCAATAGGTAGCAACGCAGGGAATCCACTGCCCATTTGATTGCCAAGCATTCTTTCTCAATCGTTGAATAAGCCGTCTCGTGCGACAGGAGTTTGCGGCTAATGAAACAGATTGGGCAGAGGACCCCCATAGATTCCTGTGAGACGACTGCACCTAGTCCCTGTCCAGAGGCATCTGTGCAGAAAGAAATGTCTGGTGAAGTCCGGGCATAGTGGCACCGGGAATGACGTAATGCACCGTTTGAGGTTGTCGATGGCTCGCAGGGCCGCCTCGTTGGAGGAGAGATTGGGCGATTCACCGGCTCTCAAGGCATCAGTCAAAAGGTGATGCTAGCATAGAGAAATCGGGGATGAAGCATCGGTAATAGCAGACGAAACCCAAGAAGGCTCTTATCTGCTTCCTGGTGGTCAGTGTCGGGATGTCCCGTATAGCTTCAAGCTTGGATACGTGAGGACGTATAGTCCCCTTCCCAACCAGGTGACCTAAGTACTTGGTCTCTTGAGCACCGAGTACGGATTTCTTTGGATTGATGTGCATGTCGGAGCGTCTTAAGGTTCTGATCACCCTTTCTAAATGGGATTTGTGTTCCTCCCAGGTTCTACTGTATATTACAATGTCGTCCAGGTATGCTGCTGCGTAGTTCTCGTGCTGTTGGAGAAGTATATCCATTAAATGCTGGAACGTGGCCGGTGCTCCGTGCAATCCAAAAGGTAGCACTTTGAAGTGGAACAAACCTTGGGGGGTTGAAAAGGCAGTTTTTTCTCTATCTGCCGTTCTTAGTGGGATCTGCCAATGTCCCTTGGTCAAGTCCAATGTACTGAGATATTGGGCTGATCCCAGCCTTTCTGGAAGTTGATCCATCCTAGGCATGGGGTATGCCTCATATTGCGAGATGGAATTCAGCTGTCTGTAGTCCATGCAAAACCGGACGATCCGTCCAGTTTTGGTACCAGGACTATAGGGGAACATTAGGCGCTACTGGAAGGCTCAATGATGTCCAAACGCAACATTTCCCTTAACTCCTCTTTTATTATTTTTCTTCGGGCTTCCAGGATTCTGTATGGAGGTAGGCGGACCGTCTATCCCGGAGTCGTTTCGATACAATGCTCCATCAGCTGTGTTCTTCCGGGTAAGGAGGAGAAGGTTTGCTTGTGCTCATCCAGGGTCTCTAATATCTCCATCTTCATCTTGGGTGTTAGGGTCTCCCCCCATTTTACCCCTCCCAGGGATTCGTCCCTAGGCTAAAAATCCTCACCTTCTATACCACCAGGGACTAGTACAGCCATGGGTGTAGGTTCCATCCATTTTTTAAGGAGATTGATGTGGTATACCTTGGTAGAGTGGGTTCGATCAGGTTGGGGGATTTTGTAGTTGACTGGTCCTAGGGCCTCCTTTACCTCGTATGGTCCTCTCCACCCGGCTAGTAGTTTGTTTGTGCTCGTGGGTAATAATATTAGTACTTGTTTGCCTGGCTGGAAGCTCCTCATACTACTTCCTTTGTTGTATGCTCGCTCTTGATTGGCTTGGGCTTGCCCTAGAGTAGCTTCTGCTATGGCTCGTAGGGTGGCTAGGTGAGTTTTTAGGGTTTCAGAATACTCTGTTAATGAGGTTTCCTGGGTGTTTTCCCAGTCTTCCTTCGCTATGTCCAACACTGTTCTGGGTTGTCTGCCGAAGAGCAGTTCGAAAGGGGCGAACCCAGTTGAGGATTGAGGTGTGTCCCTCAGTACCATGATTATTAGAGGTAACGCCCAATCCCAATCCCGTCCTTCTGGTCCTGTGACTCTTCTTAGCATTTTCTTGATGGTTTTATTATACTGCTCTACCAACCCATCGGTTTGAGCGTGATATACTGAGGTGCAGAGTTGCTTTATCCCTAATCGGTTACAGACCTGGTGCATGACTGTTGACATAAAGTTTGTCCCTTGGTCTGTGAGGACCTCGGAGGGTAATCCTACCCAGACAAAGAATGGGATGAGTTGGTCACATATCTGCCTTGCTGATGTCCCCTTCAACGGGAAGGCTTACGGATACCTGGTAGCATAGTCCACGATAACTAACAGGTACTTATATCCCCTGCTAGCTGGTTCCAGGGGTCCCACCAAGTCCATACCAATGCGTTGGAAAGGAGTAGTGATGAGGGGCATGCGTTGCAGAGGTGCCTTAGCAGGTATTTCCCCACTTGTCAGCTGGCAAGTTGTACATTCTTTGCAAAATTTGGCAACATCTCCATAGATCCCTGGCCAATAGAACCTTTCAATATATTTTGTTGCGTCTTCAGCGAGGCCATATGGCCTCCACATGGATGATTGTGTGCTAACTGTAGGATAACCATTCGGTGGGTTTTGGGTAGAAGAAGTTGTTCCCTTTGTACCCCGTTTTCTGCTTTATAGGCTCTGTATAACAGACCGTCTCGGGAGTTAAACCCAGGAACCTGACTCAGGTCAGGGTTTGGTTCTTGGACAGCCCTTTCTCTTGCTACCTTGAGGGTGGGGTGTACCAAGGTTTCTCCCCGAATTGAGTCTTCGTGCTCCTCCGGGTTCCATTCAACTCTTTGTGTGGCATACATGGAACGGCAGTATGCTAACCTGTTCTCTCTTCTCTTGCTCACGGATATCTTCGGGCCTTTATCTCAGTTTCTACCGCGTCTTGGGAAAAAGGGGCTTCAGACCACCAATCGGGATCCATGGCCTTCATTGTTTGATGGAAGAGGGGTAAATCTGTCTCTACAACGACTCGAGCTGGTAGAGAGAGCAGGACGGCAGCTCACAGATTAGCCGTATTATGGCCTATTTCCACCTGTATGTTTTTCATAGGATATGATCGTACGTCCCCATGTATACAACGAATAGGTACCTGTATATTAGGTAAATTGGGTTTTTTACTTACAGTTGGTGAAATGGCAGTCTGTCTGCTTCCGCTGTCTATTAGTGCTCGAGCTGGAATCCCATCCACTGGGATGTCCATAGTATATGGCCCCGCAAAGGGAGCCCTTGTTTCTGCTTTCATGTACCCGATCTCCATGGGCTCCGACCCTCTTCTCTTCGGGCAAAACCGGGCGATATGACCCCAGTTCCCACAATCATAGCACTGCGGCTGGCGGAACCCGTTGGTTGTAATGGTAGTTTTTCCTTCGGTCCCGATTCTTCTCTCCTCCTCTAGCCTGTGAATGCGTTCCTCAGGGATTCTCCACCTAGGCATTATGGCTCGTGTTCCTTTATTTGGTAATGGATTGTTGAGGGGTACCATGGTTCTGGCGGGTGGGTTAGTTACAAACGGCCCGTTTACCCCAGCCTTGGTATGCAGAGGCCATGTCCACGGCCTCTGCTATGGAGGGTCTATGATGCTGGCGGACCCATCTCTGCATGGGGGGGGAGGCAGCGACTCGACAAACTGTTCCAGAGTAACTTTATCCAATATGTCTTGTGTGGCTGGGTTAGGAGGTTGAAGCCATTTTTCCACAAGGTCCTTGACCCTGTAAAACAACTGCTGTGGGCTTTCTCCGGGCTTCAGTTTGGTGTCCAGGCCTAGTCTATCCAAAAGAGCTTTCTTTATTTCTGCATAAGGTGTGTTCCCATTGGGGTTTATGGCCTGGTAGGCCCCTTGCATTATTCCTGATGATAAGGGATCCACATACTGTCCCTATCTTTCCACTGGCCATTGTGTGTTCCGGGCTTTCCGTTCAAATCCAGTTAAGAAGAAAGGAACAAGTTACTTACCTGTAACTGTTGTTCTCCAGCATGGGTCTGGCATGGATTCACATGCTCATGAATATTCCCCGTCGTCAGGCTGGGAATCCTCGGTATAGAAAAAATCAGTATCAGTTTCGTTTCTGATCTATCTTTCTCAGTAGTAACCAATCACTGGTCTCTGGGTCATACTGCCCCCAGCCAATGACTGCCCTCTCCCTAAGCCCCCCCCCCCTGGCAGCCATCCCCAGATTTGGTAGCACGTGAAGTGGCAGTATGACCAAGTGAAGAGCCGCAGAGGGGTAGGCGGGAGGGTTCGCATGTGAATCCATGCCAGACCCATGCTGGAGAACAACAGTTACAGGTAAGTAACTTGTTCCTTCTCCAGCATGGGGTCTGGCATGGATTCCCATGCTCATGAATAAAAGAATACATAGCAGTATACACATGCACAACCACGGGCGGTGGCAAAAGGCTCAATATCAAGCAATACAACAACTCAACATTAAGCAACTCTTACCTCATCAGGCTCACCTTAGGCGAACAGGTTGCACAACACTGCCTGGCCGACTCTGGACTCCTCCCTGGAATCCCGGTCGACGCAGTAGAATCTCGTGAAGGTGTGCGTCGACCTCCACATAGCAGCCCTGCAGATGTCGAGCAGGGGCACACCAGACAGGAACGCCGTAGTAGCAGCAATCGCTCTGGTCGAATGGGCCCTCGGACGGCCTGGCAACGGTCGGTTTGCCAACCGGTGACAGTGCATGATGCAGCCGGAGAGCCATCTGGAAATGGAAGTCTTCGAGAGAGCCTTCCCTTGATTCACAGGTCCAAAGTTCACAAACAGCTGTGATGTCTTCCGAAAACTCTTCGTGCGGTCCACATAGAACTTCAGCGCTCTAGTTACATCCAGCGAGTGCAGAGTCCTCTCAGCCGGCGACGAAGGCGACGGGAAGAAAACTGGCAACACCAAGGGCTTGTTGAGGTGGAAGTCCGAGGGTACCTTGGGCATGAAGGAGGGGTGCGTCCTCAGCACCACCCTCGTGTCGTGAAAAGTCAAGTATGGAGGCTTGCAAGACAGGGCCTGGATCTCTCCCACTCGTCGTGCAGAGGTGATGGCCACGAGGAATGCTGTCTTCCACGACAGAAACTTCAACGGCACTGAATGCATAGGCTTGAATGGGGCCTAGTCAGCACCACGTTGAGCTCCCACGCCGGGGCAGGGGCCTTCACCAGCGGGAATGATCGGAACAGTCCTTCACCAGTCGATGAGACAACAAGGACGCCCGTCCTGTGGTTCTGGTTTAACGTGAGACGGCAGCCAGATGTACCTTGATGGAAGCGTGAGATATGCCAGCCTTGGCCAAGGACAATAGGTACGGCAATACTTGAGGGGCCGTAATCCGCAGAGGGTTAATCTTCTGTGCACGGCACCAGACAGAGAATCTCTTACATTTGTGTCCATAGCACTTGAGAGTTGAGGATGCCCTGGCCTTCGCGAGAACCTCTCTGCAGTCGGCCGGGATGTTGTATCCTCCAAACTCTAGTGCTGCAGGAGCCAGGCCTGCAAGTTCAGCGACTCTGGTTCGTGATGAAGAATGGCACCTCCTTCTCTGGAGAGAAGATACGCGTCCGTCGGCAGCTTTACTGGTGTGGACGCTGACAAGTCCAGAAGGTCTGGGAACCAGATCTGCCTCGGCCACGCCGGTGCGACGAGGATCATCCTGCACCGGGACCTCTTGAGCTGGTTGACGAGCCGGAGTAGCAACGGCGGGAATGCATAAAGGAACAGGCCGCCCCAGGGGAACGAGAAAGCATCGCCCATGCTCCTCGTTTGGGGAAACCTGCTGGCGAACCTCCGGCACTTGGAGATCGATCTGGGGTTCGCCCCATCGTCGGAAGAGTCGGTCCACTTGATCCTGGCGCAGTTCCAACTCGTGGCACGAGCGCAGCTCTCTGCTGAGTGAGTCGGCGATGGTGTTTTTATCCATGCCAGATGAAAGGGTACCAGAAACATCCCTTGGGCGACGGCCCAATGCCACAGATCCTGGGCTTCCTTGGATAGGGCAGGGGATCTGGTTCCACCCTGCTTCCGAATGTAAAACATTGTGGTGGTGTTGTCGGTGAAGATCCTCACCACCTTGCCCTTGAGGGATGGAAGGAAGGACCTGAGGGCCCAGAACACTGCACGGAGCTCCAAGATGTTGATGTGGAGAGTCTTCTCCTCCGGGAGCCAAAGGCCTCTCACTTGGAGACCCCCGGTGTGCGCTCCCCAACCTTCCAGGGAGGCATCCGTCGTCACCGTCACCTGGTGGGCCGGGGCTAGGAAACCTGTTCCCGCCGTCAGATGAGAGCGGACACCCCACCATCGTATCGCCTGACGGAACGCTTCGTCGAACGGGATCCTGTCCTCGAAGCTGCCCGTCGTCTGGATCCAGTGGGCGTCGAGGAATTCTTGCAAGGGCCGCATCCGAAGTCTGCAGTGGCGCACCAGATAAATGCAGGAGGACATCATTCCGAGGAGGGACTTGATAGACCACTCTGGCCACGTCCGTGGCCAGCAGACGTTGCACCTTTTCTAGGATGGTCCTTATCCTTTCCTCCGACGGTGAGGTCCGCCGGGCCACTGTGTCAAGCTGTGCTCCCAGAAACAGGGCGACTTGCGACGGGACCAGGTGGGATTTTGGAAAGTTGATGGAGAACCCCAGGTCCGTGAGCAGCTGGATGGTCTTCGCAGTGTGTTCCACGGCGAGCTCCCTTGTCCTTGCCTGTATGAGCCAGTCGTCCAGGTAGGGGTAGACGTGGATCCCCTGCAGGCGCAGCCGCGCCGCCACCGTTGCTAGGCACTTGGTGAACACCCTGGGCGCCGATTTTAATCCGAACGGGAGGGCCTTGAACTGGTAGTGCCGCCCTTTGACCACGAACCTGAAGAACTTTCGGTGTCTCTTCAGAATAGGGATGTGGAAGTATGCATCCTCCAAGTCCAACGACGACAGGAAATCGCCCTCCTCCAGCTGTCCCAGCACGTGCTGGAGGGTGACGATCCAGAACTTCTGTGCCTTGATGTATTTGTTTAGTCGTCGCAGGTCCAGGATGGGACGCCATCCTCCTGTCTTCTTCTTTACGAGGAAGTATCTTGAGTAAACTCCGGAGCCCCGAAGCCTCTTTGGGACGAGCTCGATGGCACCTTTCCTGAGCATCGCCCTTACTTCCAACAGCAGTTGAGGGACGTGATTTTCCTTCCTGGCCACGGGAGGAATGCGGAAGCACCTCTTCTGGAACTCTAGGGCGTGCCCCAGGGCCAGGGCGTCCAGCACCCAACGGTCGGTGGAGATGGACTCCCACACACCGACTAACTTCGTCAGCCGGCCTCCCACCGGGGTGCTTCGGCGGGGGCCCGACCCGACGGTCGGTTCAATCTTGCTTGGAGGCCGCTTTGCCTCCTTGACCACCTTGGCGACGACGGCAGGATCCACCTGACTTGCCGCGTCCCCTGTAGGCCTCCTGCGACGAAGATCTTGCCGCTTGATGGTACGTAGAGGAGCTGCTGCCAGCTCCCTTGGAGGCACCCTGTCTGCATCCGGAGCTCCGAAAGGACGGCCGCCGCTGTTGGAGCACACCCAGTGCACGGGCCGTCTCCGTGTCCGTCTTGACCGCCTGAAGGGACTCATCAACCGCCTTGCCAAAAAGGTTGTTCCCATCGAAGGGCATGTCCAAAACCTTGGTCTGTACGTCCTGGCGGAAATCCATCGCCTTGAGCCATCCTCGTCGTCTCAGGCAAACGCTGTTGCCCAACTGACGGAAACCGGTGTCGGCGATGTCCGTAGCCACCGTAATGGCGTGGTCCGAGGCAATCTCACCTTCCTGCAAGATTTCCAGTGCCTCAGCCCTCTTGGCGCCCGGAAGGAAGTCCAACAGAGGGGCGATCTTGAACCACAACTCCCTGTCGTAGCGGGCTACAATGGCCAGGGCGTTGGCCGCCTTGATGGTCGTCGCTGCAGATGAGATGACCCGTCGTCCCATTGCATCCAGCTTCCTACCCTTGCCGTCCGGCGGTGAGGTTGAAGTCGAGGCCTATGCCCCCCCCAGCTTTCTTCTTGGCCGCCGCCGAAACGACCGAATCCGGGATAGGTTGCGCCCTAAGGCACAAAGGGGCAGCGTCGGGGACCCAGTACTTCTTCTCGTACCGGTCCCTCTTCGCAGGAGCCGTGGCAGGGTTCTTGAGGAGGGCGAGCCCCTCATCCCAGATGTCATCAAGAAGCGGTACAGCGAGGACCGTCTTCCTTTTAGCCTTGCGCCGTTGGTAAAGGAACCCTTCCTTCTTCTTTTCTTCGGGGCAGAGCTGGAAGAGCTCGGATGCCCTGGAAATCATAGCATGGAAGGATCCAATCTCGTCGGGCGGGGACACCCGGGCAGGGGGCGACGGGGGACACGTCCCGTCGTCGCCTCCGTCGTCATCCATACCCGTCGTAGTCGTGTCCATGCCTGTATCATCCCCGTGGGTAGTGGACCGGGGGGAAGGCAGAGAAGGCCGCAGAGGCGGGAAGGAGGCCTAGGATGCATCCTCCTCCTCTTAGGCGGTGGGCTCCCCGAAGGTCCTGGTTCCGGTTCCCCTGTCGGGTCTGGCTCAGGTACCTCCAGCGGGGGAAGGGGCAACCTAGTCCTCATCTCCGAGCATAAGGACTGGATGGCTGACAAAATGGCTGCCGAGGTGTCCTGCGTCGCCGGAAATGACGGGAGCGAGGGCTCTTGAGGAGCCTCGTCTGCGACAACGTCGCCCTCGTCGTCGCCCTCGTCGGGATCCCTCCCAATGGGCTGGGCCTCCTCCACGACTTGGATGAGCTCCTCTTCAGAGGTCGTGTCCGTATCCACGAGGGCCACCAGCCCCTCCCCCATCCTTTCCAACGAGGACTTCGTGGGGGTCTTCTCGATGGGCCTGAAAGACGACTCCCTCCGCGGTGGCAGGGAGACTCTGGTACCTGAGGGCGTCTCCACTGGTGTAGCCTCCACAGGCTGAGCCAGGGCCGTGGCAACATCTTCAATCGAGGTCTTAGCAGGGTGAATTAAGGCCAACATCACCTTCTGTACGCCTGGGGCCTTCACCTGGGGGGGAGGGTCCGAGCCTCACTCCCACTCTACCGGAATCTTCGAGATCGACCGGGGCCTCTCCAGAAGCTTCGCCAGGTTCTCGGACTTCCTCTTACCCGAGCCAGAGCATTGGCTTGTGGTTGATGGCGCCGGGGAGGATGCGCCCTGTCTGGCAGCCAAGGAGCCTGACCCTTCGGCGCTTCCGGTGCCCGCGGTGCTTAGCCTTTTGTTGGGCCCACGTCGCCGGGCACCCTCACAGGACTTAGAAGACCGCTCGGACTTCTTTTTCTTCTTCTCGCCTGGCGGGCTCTTAGCTTCCAGCCAGTTGGCGAGACGGAGGTGGCGATCCTTCATGGTCCGCTCCGACATGTTCCCACAAAACGCGCAGTCCTTTTCCTTGTGCGTCTTGTCCTCATGGAGACAGTAGAGGCATAACGAATGCTCGTCCTCCTTGAAAATGTTCTGAAGCTGGCATCCAGGGCAGGTCCTGAACAGCTTCCCGGGCGTCGAGCTCCCTTTCTCCTTGGCCATGTCCGGGTAGGTCTTGGAACTTCTGGAATCCTCCAAAAGCGTAACTCGACGAAATCTTCACCCTTGAGGGGCGTAGAAACTCCGAAACGGATCCCCGTTGATCGGATGTAGAAATGGTGGAGCTTGAGGCTCTATTTAACCGAGAAAATGAGAAAATCTCATGAAAAAAGCGCGAAAACGCAGCAAAAGCTTGAGAGCTACAGCACGAGGACTCCCAACACTTGAACGTGCAGTAAAAATCTGAGGATGGCTGCCAGGGGTGGGGCTTAGGGAGAGGGCAGTCATTGTCTGGGGGCAGTATGACCCAGAGACCAGTGATTGGTTACTACTGAGAAAGACAGATCAGAAACAAAACTGATACTGATTTTTTCTATACCGAGGATTCCCAGCCTGATGACGGGGAATATTCATGAGCATGTGAATCCATGCCAGACCCCATGCTGGAGAAGCAGGATCTCCTCCCTCTTTGAACTTTTGTAGGATACCCGAGGGAACCAGTGGTTGGTGTTAGGCAGAAACCTGTGCAGTTCCCTCTGGGACCACTGCAAAAGATTTAGGACTAAAGGTGTTTGGCAGTAAACCCACTTGGTAGCAGTCTGTACCACACAGATTCACTTGGTAGCTGTGGCTGAGCAGTCAGACTTCCCTCAAGAAGAGTTAGGCAGTATACAGAGTATTCACAATAGGTCAAGAGCACACAATAGAACAAGTAAACGCTGACCCGGGATTGGTGTAAAAGAGATATAATTATTTATTTAAAACCACATCTAGAAAAACACAGGCACTAATAATAAGCAATTCAAAAACACGGTCACTAAAAGATATACACTCCCTTAAAAGAATATTAGACAAGTCTTAAGTAAAGCCCCACTTATTTCCAGACAGCGGTGAGCGCTTAACATAGATGACACTCTAATAGTTCGTTTTAAAAAGGGAGAGCAAAGGAGAGAACAAATTGAAACAGATCCCAACACCTTTTCAAGAACACAACAAGGGAGGAAGGCAAAGTAAAACCGTGAAGTTAGAGTTCAAGAGGCCGGATCCACTTTCAGAGGATCCAAACGAAATGTGTCCAAGGTCACACGGTTGCAGTGCACAAAGGTCTTGTAAAGGTTCAAAAAAGGAGTTGGACCACAGAAAGGGACCAGTTAGAGGGTCAAGGCGGCCAGCCCAGTCCAGAAGGTTAAGGAGTTATTATTACCTTGTAGCAATCTTTAGAAAGGGAGGCCTGGCGGACACAGTACCTTAAAGTGGTGAGAACGCTACAGCAGGGGCAGATGTTCCTGGCTGCGGATGCAAGTCGGTGCTACATCCGGGGGAAGGGAGGATCTCGTCGTGGAGGAAGACAGGAGTCTGTTGCACTGCCAGGGAAGAAACCAGCCGCGGAGTTTCTCAGGTACAAGGAGCGGTCCGGTGATTCGCGGTTCAGTGGTGAGTGGCTATCCGGCTGCAGGGGTGCTTGGCACGGGCAGTTCGACCACAAACCGGACTGGGGTGCGAAGAAAGAAAGGAAAACTGGTTGTGCCCACCAGTCAGGGGAAGAAGCCTCTCCAGCCAGGAGATCTTCTCTGTCGTCGGGAAGTCGTGAGTCGGTTCTGCAGGGCTCCACCGGTGGTGTCGTCGTGGTAGGTCGGCTCAGTTTCTCCCTCATCGGATTCTCAGGTCCTGTGGCGACTTCTGAAGTTCCAGTCCCTAAAGCCCTGCTTTTATGCAGAAAACCCCCATTCACTCAGCCTAGCTGTCACTCAAACATGCTAAGTGCCGGCTCACCACTTGGGCCAATCACACAAGAGTGCGACCTGAGTTACCAAGGTAACTCGGTCCAGGGTGCCTAAACGCCCTCCCACACCCCCTGTGGTACCCAGACAGAGTGGCACCACTTTTGGAGGCTTCTGTGGAGAAGCCCGCCAAAAAAGTGGAACAAAGGGTATCGACTTGGGTTGGAGTCACAGAAGAGAACACAAACGCCATTTTAGAATCGAGTCTTGGAAAAAAATACCAACCGGAGAATTAATATTAATTAAACAAACGGGCGGTATGTTCGAGGCTATGAGAATTAAATAATTAAAGTTGGTAGCCTCGAACAATGGGAAAATCCCATAGGAAAATATTTGCGGTCGAATATAAAAAGTAGTTTCCACTGCCACCAGCCAAAACTCGATCAGGGGCGACAGAGACGTGCCCCCTCGACTAACAGACCCCGGGGCAATCGAATTGCCCCGACCAGTACGTTCACAATATGATGGTTTGTACTGGTTTCTGTTAATAATTTGGGACTAGTAAAGCCAATGGTGACTTTACACGCCTTGGGAGACAGTAGTCAGTCCCAGGGTACGGAGTCTATGGTCGGGGGTCACTATGACACCCCTGTGTTGCTGCACAGAGGGTGCTGTGTAACACACATAGGAAAAACACATGAGACCCTATGGAGTAAAGGACCCCATAGCCCATAAAACACATTACCAGTCAAAGGAATACCATTAATCATGTCCAAGAGTGGGAGGAAAAGAGTCTCACTCTTGGCAGGAGGAAAAAAAACTCCAGAAATCCAGCAAAGCTACTGGGGGACTCACTAGGTTAGGAAATTCAGCCTAAAGAGAGAATTTTCCCTAACATTTGGTTACGGGAACTCGCAACCGCATCCATCAGTCGAAGGATTGTCTTGTGTTTGTCTTGGGAGGCCGGCTGCAAGGATCCTTGTAACTGGATCGCCTGTTGGAAGGCCTGTCGGTCGGCAAGGGCTGGTTGGGACTGCATTTGTAGCAGCTGCTGCAATTGCTGCTGACTCTCCGATAATGTTTTTGTGAGGGTTTCCATTGCGTTGTCGATATCCTGCCGACTATGCCACTTGTAAGAACCAGGACGGGAGACGATTGGTGCTTCAAATAATACTTTATTTCTTAAGGTTCAGAATGTCCTGTTCTCTTTAACAAACTATAGTAAGGATTGTGATGGTAATTTCTTCACTACTTCAAAGTCTTGGGGATAGGGTGTTTCTCAAGAGGCTCCTTCTAGTCACTCGAGCCCGGATAGGGCCACCATTCACTTGCTCTCTCCTCTCCGGGGTTCTGGAAAATAACACAAACGGAGAGTCCACGTTACCCCTTTTATACCTTGCAATTGGCTTATATCCCCACCAATCAGCCTCAGGCCAAGTCTCTCTCCTACTGATAGGCTGGTGTTTACAGGAGCCAATCCTGTTAAAAGGAGTTGCCGTCCCCACCTCCTCTCCAGCTGCAATGAGTTCAGTGTTGGAGCCTTCCCAGCATGCCACTGGGCAATGAGGCTTCTGCAGCTCCCTTCCCTGTTCTTGGGACGCCCCAGGCTGCCGTGAGTCCTTCCCCTCCCAGCTTCGACGTGCCTCTGGCACCGCCCCCTCCCAGGAAGTCTCTCCATTGGAGCCGTGTAGGCCGGGGCATGTATGTCTCTTGACAGCCGCCAGACCCCAGCGGAGCGGGACGGGGTCCCCTCCCTGCTGTTTGCCACAGCCGTGGGCATCTCACGCCCTGCTGTCCTTGCCGTGGATGGCGCTGCCGTTCGCCTCAGGTGGGGCGGGAGTGGCGCAGCATTGTCGGGAGGCACTGTCCGCACACCGCTCGCGCCTTCAAGCAGGCCAGTACTTACCCGGACCCCACCATCCTCACACTGTTACACAGCACCCTCAGTGCAGTAACACAGGGAAGCCTTTTTAGGCTGTCCCAAGGTTTAAATACCTTCTCTGGGATAAACTACTGTTTCCCAGAGAATGTAAAGTTAAATTGACTTTACTAGTCTTTTTAAATTCCTAGACCCTGCACACACTATCTTACAATAGAGTGCTGGAGGGGTTACCTAGTATCCCCTATGTCTAGAAACTCATGTAGCAGTCAAATGCTACCCTTTCCTATCGAAATGGCTGGTGGCAGTGGTTTTACAACAGACTACCATGATTTTTCCCGAAAAATCGCGGGAGCCATGTTTTTCAAGATGGCGCCTAAGCCCCTTTGTTTAAACAGTTCCCAGTCCTCTTTTTTCGCCATTTCTTTTTGGAAAGGTCCTTCTCGAGTTTGTCTCTGCGCGCCAAACCAGGTTTGGCCCCTTTGTTTCTATGCCTTTGGCAGGCTTCAGGAATGAAGATCGCGTCTGGCGCCTGAGTGTCTAGGGTGGGCAGGAAGTGAGGGAGGTGCCCGGAACTCCCTGTGCTTAGTCTTCTAGGAGACCCAAATGCACTCTGGCGTGAATGGCTGGCTGACTGTCCGGCAAGGACAGCCACCCTGCTGGGTGAGTGGCAGCTAGGTTGGGATAAATGGGGAAAAACTGTTTAAAAAGCGAGTCTCTTGGACTGAAAGGCAGAGTCAACCACTGGAACGAAAGAAACAAAGACAAGCTGGAAGAGGACGGCTGCTGCAACTACTGGACCGTTGGTTTGCCCGGTGGAGCCCTGCTGCAGGTCCGAATCGCCAAGTTCATCTGGACAGAGAATCCCTTCAAGGACGACTTCTTCCTTTGAGTTGGTGGGACCAATCAACTCATAAGCCACCTGGATAACATTCTCAGAGCTGGTTAGGATTAACCAGGGGGAAGGACACCAGCTTGTGTGCTTGAAAAACAGCAACCGAAATCGAATATTTTCCAATTTGCCAGCTTTTGTGACCCGTGCAGTGCAGGAGTCCCCTGACGTCCTCCCTCTTGTCCCCACGACTGAGGCTCAAGAACAGCCAGATCTGCAGGAACTGCCAGGAACAGAATTCAGCTGCATCTTTTGCTTCAATATAAGGTACTGTGAAAACCCGACCGAGAGAACTTACCTCTCACCGCAAATGTTTGTGGAACTTTGGCAACTTGCAGGCCTAGTCAGCTTGTGACCCGACATACAAACCCTTCTTCCGTGAACTACTTCTTAGAACCGTGGCAAAGACTTTTCCGTTTTAAATACCAGAACCGTTTTTTTTTACTTATACAAGACACTAGCCCATTGACTTTGGCCTACCTATTGCATTGAATGAATTCCTCTGGTGAACTCAAACTATTTGCACTGTTTTAGAGTAACTGTAATATTCGTTTTATTAACTTATGCCTTTTTGCTCCTACTTCAATGCTATTTTACTCCTACTTCAAGGGAGCTCAACTGTTTAGTAATCAGTACTGTAGTATAATTTCTGTGCGATATTGGATGCCTCATTTAGTGAATACTTTATAAATGATTGTGTAATATATTAATAAGTGTTTTTACCAAGTGTCTATCTGAATACTTGTCATTGTAGACCTTTGTGTAACACCCTTGCAAGCTCACATTCCCTCTTGAGATAAGCCTGGCTGCTCAGCTCGATACCAAAAACTGTGTGATACAGACTTATACTAAAGGTTGGTTTTGCTTACACCTGTAGTCCTAGTTGTGTGTAGTGGTCCCAAAGGGTACTGCATACAAACTCTGCCTAACATATACTCAAAGCGCATAGTATCCTTTACCGCCAGACTATGATCTATCCAGTGCCCTGTGCTGAAGACCGGAACATGCGCGGGATAGCTTTAACAGAATTAAAGCATACCGATTAAAGGCACCTGAGCCTACGAGTGTGTGCTGTGTCTAGGCTCGGCTCCATCTCCTCAGGCCCTTCTCCAAGAAGGCCCACTCAGATATCTGGTCGGGGGGACATCAGGTTCGATCACTCTCATCCTCTAAAGTTTGTGCACATCGTCTGTTAGTTGTTCTGGGGGAATGGAGGAAATGATGAGATGGACAAAGGAGGAGAAGGGGGTAAGTGAAACTGAAA
Source organism: Ambystoma mexicanum (assembly GCF_040938575.1). NCBI lineage: Eukaryota > Metazoa > Chordata > Amphibia > Caudata > Ambystomatidae > Ambystoma > Ambystoma mexicanum. The sequence goes on along the minus strand of NC_090934.1, from coordinate 837,362,878 downwards.
AAAGACACTACTGTACACCACCTTCTTGCACAGGAAACTGAATCCTGCCATGCAGAGGGGTGGGGTGAGCTTTCTTTGAAACGTTAATTTCACAGTTCGTTGTCCTAGATCAAACAACGAAAGGTATCTTTTTCTGCCTTTTTTGCTTCCTTAATTGCGTTGTTTGTATGCACTTCAGGCGAGGTGAAGAGCCTGGAACTATTGAAACCCCTGCAGAGATCTGTGTTTTGGCTTATAGGGAAGTTGGATATAGTCCTGACACATTCTTGATGGTGGCCTTAGGGATCCCAGACAGGGTCAGCAGTGATGGCACCGGTCTTACACTTGTTAAGCTACTTGTATGTGGAAGAAACCAAAAACACACCTTTGCACCAAACGATAGGCTCAGGAACCTGTACTCCACTTCCTGGCAGAGGTTGGAGGTCTGCCCCAAGTCATCTATTTGACAAATCCCCCATGGAAAATGCTGCAAGGCGCAGATGATCACAGGCAGAGTTGAGCACCACTAAAGTGAAACGTTTGGCCTCCACTAAACTAGGAAGCAATAGGCTTGTGGGAAACGTTTTGATGTCATCAGACATCTCTCGCCACAGGCCCACTGACAAAAGAGCATCCTTGCTTAGCAGGCTGAAATGCAAGGAGGTGTTTGTGTAAAGTGTCTCGTCTATTGAATCTACAAACATTAGCTCTTCCTTTGGAAGCAAGGCTGTGGAGATAGCTAGAGATTTTGCATTCTCTAGCACCACCGCCACTGCATATGACTGAGTGCAGGGCTTGGAGATTTGACATAACATTTCTGCATGAAAAGTTCTACAATTTAGCCTCCACTTTAGGATTGGTGGGAAGGGCAGAGTGAAACTTTTGACATTCTTTTGTGGGCTATGGAGAGGACATCAGACTGGAGTAGTATGCCAGTCCTGTCTGCTTGTTTGGCCTCAAAGACACGTTGGAAAATGCCAGGGTAACAGGCAAGTGTGGAGGGTGTTTGGAAACGGAAGGCCCATCCATTCTGAGATCCTACTGAGGAGGGTATGGAAGGCTTTTGCAGAGGGCCTAGTCCAAACATCTCAAGTTCGGCAAACGCATTCTCGCAATAATCATTGTCTTACAATGCAGATTTACTGTTTGTAGCCTCTTGAATTCAACCAAACTTTTTGTCTCATGGTTTTAGTGTCCTCAAAGAAGTTATTTCTTGGAATAATCGCAGAATCATAAACCTATTTAATGGGCAACTTGAAAATAGAGCTTCTACCATTAGAAAACTAGTATATAAGATGACTGAAGATTGTGTAGGATTATTTTGAGGAGATCCAACATCCTTTACTCTCCTAGGATTTGGAGAATTGGCACAAGCTTTCACTGTAACCAACAAGGAATATTGCAACTCTAACCTACTGAGAACAACAGATTAATTGCAGAATATGTCATTGCCAGACCATTCAGGTAAAAGTCCCATGTCCTCAATATCCTTTAAATTGTTGGAGCAGCCTGAAGTGGTCTGTAACCCCACCGCACATGCAGATATGCTTTTTATTTTTTCAGTTTCTTTTTAGGGATATCGAAATGTACTTGTTATTAAATCTTGAGAGGCATTTTATTCGATCAATTCTATATCCTGTGCTGCGGGAATACCTAATGATTAATTGTTCTGTCCTTTCTACTTGGGTGTAGCCTTCTTTCGTTTACCACATCCCTGCTTTGTTTGTCGTAATCTGGGTTTCATATGTAGTGCAACTCTGCCATACTGGTTTTGTCAAGATCCTCCATCACTGACTTTTCTCTATCCACCGTTTATACTACTCTGTCCTGAATTGCTATAGGACAGTACTCTTCAAGAAAGTTGATAATTTCCCAAAGCATTGTTGGTTGGACCGGAGCAGGCACTTTTAAGTTGGTGCAAATTACTTGAATTTTAACTATCTTTCTTTGGCAAAGAGACAACTCTGACAGTGCCACTAAAATATTGTGGCGCATAAATCTTTGAGTTCTGTTAACATTCCTGTATGGCCCTTCACTTCCATGGCCAATTGGTCATGTACATTTACCAAGGTGTTCAAGACAAAGTGTAAGGCTTGAAAGGAGGAGGGAGCATGACTTGAAAAAGGGTCCATACCCATCAGGTTATCTTCATTGCCAGAGATAATCATACTGAGATTGACTGCTGCTCTTGTATTCACTGTAATTGTTTTGGTAGGAACTAATGGACTCAAAGCATTGTGCAAATTATCGTTTTTGTCTTGTCAATTGTCTTTTCTCTATCGTTTTGATTTGCAATTCCAAACTTTCAAATAGCTCTTGATTGATCTATTGAAGTCTGATGTAGAAGATAAATCCAACAAACATTCAAATCTACTCAGCATTGGTGCAAAGAAGCAAGAATCAGTTGCAGTTATCAAAATTGATTGATGTATGAGGAGATCGATTTTTCATAATTACTCTCGTTAGTCTCTTCACTCCTTATGTTTTGTATTTTAAAGTATGTTATTTTACCACTAGTTGTTCGGTTCAAAAGGGAAATTGGCCACGCCATATGTGTAGACAACAGCATTTCCTCAGCAGGGTCATATCCCATGTCCCTCTCCTCTGATTCAGTAAGGTTTGTTTGGGTAATGGGGGATTTCATAGGTGATACCCGAGGCAGGTCAGTTTGCTTGCTATACAAATGACATATTGACATATTAAAGTTGGCTAAAAGCAATTATAATAAGAAAAACTCACTATGTCACACCCATGAGCAAAGCTGCCACCAGTCTGTCGAATTGCCAAACTGCAGCCACTGGACTTACCCAGGACTTTGGCACTTGTTAAGGTCAGGGATGGTTGTAGCACGCCAAAAACCTTGCTCCCAGTAGCCATTAATCACTGGCACATGGTAAAAGTTCAGGTACTCCAGGGTACCAGGGAGGAAGCAGGGAAAAACGTATTTTCAGTCACATTTCAGGAGTTTCTAAAGTTCCCAAATGTTTCTCCCATGGAAATCAACAGGACAATTGAAGTAGGTCTGCGGCAGTTATGGGGAACAGTCAAGTACGCCTTGTACCCCTATAGGTGCAGCATGAGGGACAACCATCAGCTGGTTGCAAATGGAGCCCCAGGCTCACGCTGGACAATGGAGATCAATGGTCGAAGGGGGATTCAAATCACCACTACTGCCACACCAAGGGACCCCTACAAACAGAACCAACTATGGGATCAGGGACTAAGGACCCAGGGACAGGTACTCAGTGTTAACTACTTAGATTTCATCCCAGGAATGAAAGGGGCACCGGTGAGTTCGGGGTCAGGGCCAGTTGGGCCTAGCAGCTGTTGGGTCCTCTGGAATTAGTGTACCTCAAACCGAGGAAGGACCCAGACAAGACAAGCTCAGTGAAGAAGACACAAGAAGTCAAAGAATACAGAACCAGTGATGGCAGTGACAGGCGCTCTCTGCAGGGCCAAGCAAGAGTTACATGTCAGCCAAGGAGATAATGGTTCCACCATGGAGGCAAAGGCTTGAGGCGGCCCAAAATGTCCCACCAGGAGGCAGAGTTAGAGAAGCAGAAAGCTAGTCAGATTTCCAGGTGAGGAAGAGCCCACGCATACCTCTAGGTACTTGGACCAGGAGGATGTTACAAAGGATACAACTATTAAGGCGAGGCACAATCCAGCAAGAACAGCCCATCCAACCAGCAAGGAAAACTAGGGGAGGATATGGAAAACCCAACAAGGGATTCCAAAAACCAGGAGAAGCAGAGATGCGAGAACAAAAGAGCTATGGCCCTGCCAGAATGGCCAAACTAGGATCCTCAAAAGCAGCCCATCTCAGCAGCACTCATTCAGAGTTTCGGTTAAGAATTTGTGAATGCCAAGGGTTTCCTCACAGATATTCTCTTTCATCCAGGGGCTGGCCAAGCAAGCCCACTAACCACATTCCAGGCAGCACCAAGATTATGGTAGTGTGAAGCAAGACACAGACAACAGATTCAAAGTTCAAACAAAATATCTTTAACTCAAATGTCAGGATGGGTAAGGTCTAACTTGCCCTATACTAACATACCTAAATAAACTAAGGAGAGTCTGAGTCAGTAAGTTTAACTTAAAAGTCTGTCTGTGTCCAAAACTTATACTTGCCCTCACAACAAAAGCTAAACAATGTGTAGGGATGTCAGCAATAAGAGAAATAGTGTTCAAACTAAAGTTCTGAGCTTCTTCCAGCATTAGGCTTGCTCTTAGCCCCCTTCTCCAAGTTCAGGACAGTTCCAAGAAAATAGCTCTGGGGTTCTCTGTTCAACACAGTCAAACTGAACAACTTGAGGCCAACAAACCTCAGCCTCTTGACTTCCCTTGGTTTACTTCAAGGAAGGGTTCCTTGGTCTAGGCGCAGTTGTTAACCCTTGGTAGGAGTTCCTTGACAACAAAGGTGTCCTTTCTGCATTGGTATTATAAGTCAACTTATTCTTCTGGTTCACTTACCGGCTTCCTGCCTTTATCAACATGTGGCCTTTATCAACATGTGACTCACACACTTTCCTTTGTGGTATTACTCCTGGTTACTGCCTTACTTCCACACTATCCAATAGAGTTTGGCTTTTTGCTCTTTTCACTTTGTTGACAAATATGGTTTCTTTAAATTCATTTTGTTCAGAAATGCACAACACTTTGTTTAATTTGTGCAATATGCTCATATCCTTCTCCTACGTTCAGCATTTAAAATGTATTACATGCTTGGCAACTTGTTTGGTATTCAATAGTTCATATTTGGTCTCCCGACCCATATATCAGCATTCAAAACGCATTACGTTCTTGACAACTTATTTGGTATTCAATAGTTCACTTTACGGTCTCCAGAGTCCTTTACAATAGATTCTTGCCTGATCGGGATTCACAGTTACCCATCCCATTCGTTTGGAACGCCCCGACCAGAGTGAACCTTCCCTGTCACTCACCGGTGTGTGGCCGCTCCTCCAGGTGCTCTGGTTTCGTTCTCATGTTTTCGCTTGTTCCATTCGCACTTCTGGGGATCTTCGGCAAACAGCGCTTGCTCTCTGTGGACTTTCCCGCTGCAGTTGGCGGTGTCTCTCTGTTCCCCACTCCCAACGGGAAACAAATGGCAATGGGTTCTGCTCGGCTCCAAACCCTCTCCAGGCCCGCTGTGGCCTCAGCGTCTTTCTGGCTGCTCCACCTCGGATTTCTGCGCTCTCCTGCCCAGCTGGTTCACTTCACTGCTGCTTCTCTCTCCCCTTTTATACACCTACAAACATTTAACAGGTTGCAGGTGTGAGTTCTTAATTCTCCTTGCCTGACCATAGGTATTGGGACATGCCTGACCCTCTCAACAGTCCTCAGGCCTCCCCCTCGTCTCAGTATCAGAGAGGTGAAATGTCATGTCAATGTGCCCTACTCCTAGTGGCCTCTTCCTCGTCCCAGTACTATAAATGGTCTGAATGTGGGAAAAGGGAGAAAGATGGTTTGCAACAGCCTAGGCAGGGGGGCTGGTAAGATTGGTTCTCACTGGAAAAGGGGGGGGGGGAATACTAGGTCTCGCCTGTGGATATCCTCTCCCCAATCCCCAAGGACCCTCCACCCAGGTGATCCTCCCTCGCAACTCCAATCCAAGGGTCAGGATCCAAAAGCGATGGCCTTTCCCTGGTCACCTGAGAAGAGGATACAAGGGGAGTAGGTTTGAGGATACCCTTAGGTTTCTCCAGTAGCCAGGCAATCACGTTTGCCCTAAAAACCACCTAACACACAGGCTCTTCCACAAACCAGATTAAACCAGATGAAACCAGATTAAACCACAGCAGCGGGTGCAGCAGTGGGCTCGGACAAGCCCATGTCAGCACAATTACCATTTTAAGCCTGCCCCGTAGTATACTCAGACAATGGCCACAAACCAAAATGGCTAGTGTAGGACTTGAAACAAAATACATCAGTAGCACAATGTTTACCTTATTATTAGACAGCTGGTTCAGCAAAAAACGCTACAATTATGGTGTAGTCAAAAATAAAATACAGCAACACCAGCCTACTTCCCACCACATTTTTAGTGCGACAATGATCATGTGACCAAAATAGGGTGCTTATAGGCAGCCCTGCAGTGGTAGTCTCTGGGCTATTAAGGGCAGCACACCAAAAAAAAGGATTGCAGTGACAGAGGGACTTCAGTAGAACTGGAGGTACTAGCATTACATATAATTGAAGGCAAAACCCCAAAATCCACTCAGGTTAAACAGATGGATAAATTCACTAATTTCGGCAGCCACAAACCCGGATAATTCTAAAAGCATGGAGGCTCCAACCAAACAGAACGGACCCTATCGTAGAGAACGAAACAGGAGGACCTAGGCAATGGGTTATATTTTATTAATGTTATTATTTCTTGCAAGACTCAAGGTTATCTCCAGTGACCAGCAATGGTACTTTGAATAACTTCAGGAGGCCTAGCACGGATTAGCAGGTGGGAGCAGGGACGTCATTTAGGGGTTGCAACCCCTAGATCTCTCCTTGCAACCCCTGAGCCCCTGCACAAAGAGGCAGTGCCAAGAGCAGATATCTGTGTTGCACCTGAAAAAGGTGGTTGTAAATGCAGCTAAATGTACCACACCTTTTAGCTGGAGAAATAACAGGGATACAGGCAAAACCATGAAGCCACCATCACTAACAGGTTGGCAGTCCATTAGTGAAGAATGCCGGAATGGCTGGTTTCAGAGGCGGGGCGGCTCTCTGTACAGCTCATACCCAGTACTGTAACAACAGGAAGGGTGTGGGGACTAGGTCTAGCTAGCTTGGGACAGGTAAGGGCAGCCTGCAGTACTCAGTGACAGCACAGCATGAACACAAATCTCAGTGTTTTTCTCGTCTGCTTTGCACATCCAGTGAGACACTGGGCCAGTGATGAGGGGTGTGCCCCAGTGGCATCTGCTACCAATCCTGCCTGGGCACTGTGTGGCCTGGCCCAGATCTGCCAGACCTGCATCACAGGCACACTGTAGATAGTCGCAAGGTGACATAATTCATTTACATGACTTTGCCCTCTGCCTTTGAAGTAAACCATCTGTTGCTTCCACAAGCATTAAATATATATATTTGGAAGGATAGCTCAGGGGCAGTGCTTTTGGAGCAAGAGGATACAGCGCAACATGGGCTCAGTTCCTGTTCCAGGGCTCAGAAGCTGGAGGAGGCTGGCAATAATCAAGATATAAAGGACCAAAGAAAATAATAAAATTGGCCTTTTCTAGGTGAGATGTCATGGAGCTGCTGCTCCTGTTTACATTTTAACATTTTTAAAAACCTGCAATGACTTTGATCTGCAAACACATCTTTCTCCTTTATCTCCCATTTTACAAAATAAACTGGACACTTGGTATGTTGGGGGAGGGTGTGCCAAATGTATGGCCTGGCAGAGAGCGCGCTAGACTTAACAGGTTGGAGGGGCACTGGTCTGGAAAGTTGAAGATGTTGGCGGATGGTGCCACAGACTTAAGGTATGGTAAAAGCGTGAAGGGGACTTCTGAAGTTTAATGAGTGTGCCTGAGATTTAAGGCGTTTAAGGGCTGCTGGGGATGTGAAATGTTGGGGGAGGGTGCTAGAGACTTAAAATGTTGGAAAATGTACTTGATAGAAAAAGTGTTGGGGGTGCTGGAGTCTTAAAAGTTTGATGGATGTGCTTGAGGCTCAAACTATTGGAGGAGGGCAGTTTAGAGAGATATTGTGGAAAGTCCTTAAGACTCAATGTGTTGTGGGAGAGTGCTGGAGACTTAGATGCTAGAGGCACTAGACGCCGAAGAGGGTGTAAGAGATGTAAGATGTTAGCAGCGGGTAACACGGACTCAAAGTGTTGGGCTGCTAAAATTTAAGAAGGGTTTGAGGTGTGTGCTGGAGGCTTACTGTTATGGAGGCTGGTACCGGAGACTTAAAATGTTGTACTAGTGACTTACAGATGTTGGGAGTGTTTGAGGCATAATGGGCCTCATTACAAGTTTGGCGGTAGCCTTGCCGGTAAAACAATTTTTTCCGGCACCCGCGAATGCGCAATTACCGGGTCATTACGGCCCAGCCTGACCCGGTAATTGCCCATTCGCGGGCACCAGAATCAAATGCCCCCCATTCTCATTTGAGCCCTATAGGGCTCAATGGGGAGGTTGGATGCACTAGCAACATTCAGAATGGTGTCGGTACATCCGACATGCTCTGCTCGCGGGTGCCATTCTGCCCGCCAGGTCAGACCTAGCGGGAGAAAAGGAACCCCCAAGCAGAACTCGTAGTTTACCGGTTCCGGTAACTACAGTACTGGCAAGCTTACCGGTACAGTAGTTACTGCACCGGCAAACTTGTAATGAGGCCCAATGTGTTGTAAAAGTTGAAATGCATTGAATGCAGATATTGCAGATGAACTAGTTACTCTTACCTTGTAACGTTCTTTCGATGGGATGTTCCTCCGACGTATTCCTTATCTTAGATATAAATCCTTCAGCTTTGCTGGCCTCGGAAAATTTTTTCGCCAGAGGGCGCTGCGCGTCGATGATCGCCGAGTCGATGACCCTCGACGGCCTCCGTGCCGACGTCGACGTCATCCTGCCTATAAAGGCCGCGCGCAGCGTCCGTTGCTCAGTTCCGTTTTGTAGTCCCCAGTAATGTTTTTGGATTAGACTAATCACCTTGAAGGAGCATAGGCTGCAAACCCACAGGAAGTCATACTGCGGGGATGGATGGGAGGGTCGATAAGGAATACGTCGGAGGAACATCCCATCGAAAGAACGTTACAAGGTAAGAGTAACTAGTTCTTCGAAGGGATTGTGTCCTCCGACGTATTCCTTATCTTAGATAGACTCCCATAGCAGTGGTATTGTGACTGGAGGCGGGAGTAATAAAAGTTATGTTACCCTTCCAGAATGGACAGAGTGTAACACAGCCTTGCCGAATCTAGTTTCTTGACTAGAGGAGGAATCCAGGCTATAGAATTTGGTAAATGTATGTGCGGACGACCATGTGGCAGCCGCACATATATCTCGAATTGGCACCCCTCTTTGAAGGGCTGAGGATGTTGCGATACCCCTGGTAGAATGAGCCCTTAGATTTTGAGGAGGCTCCTTTCCTGCCAATTTGTAGCATTCCAGAATGGCTAAAATAATCCATCTGGAGATGGTTTGTTTTGTTATTGGAAGGCCCAACTTATGTCCTGCATAACCTACAAAGAGTTGGTCTGCTTGTCTGATCTTAGCCAATCTGCTGATATAGAAGCTCAAGGCTCGCTTAGGGTCCAGCCTGTGCAGTCTCTCTTCCTCCTTCCCCGGATGAGGAGGAGGGTAGAAAGAAGGTAATATAATCTTCTGAGTGATGTGAAACTCCGAGACTACCTTCGGGAGGAAGTTAGGCTTCACCTGAAGAACAACTTTGTCCTTGTAAAAGATTGTATGTGGAGGTTTACACGATAAGGCTTGCAACTCGCTAACCCTTCTAGCAGATGTCAATGCTATTAGCAAAACAGTTTTGAGGGTGAGAAGCTTCAATGAACAAGAGTGTAGTGGTTCAAAAGGGGCACCCTTTAGGAAGTTTAAAATTAGGTTTAAATCCCATAAGGGAACTTGAAAAGGTTTCGGGGGATAAACATTAGTTAATCCTTTTAGGTATTGTATTACCAATGGAATTTTGAAGTATGAAGGCTCCTCTGCAGTGCGCTTAAAGATTGATAGCGCTGCGAGATAGCCCTTAATTGTGCCAACCTGTAGGCCTGAATTAGCCAGGTAAAGTAAGAATGACAACACCATAGGTGTACCACAAGAAAAGGGTTCAATATTCTTTTCTCTGCACCAGCTGCAAAATTTGTTCCAACGGCAGCGGTATAGAGTTTTAGTTGCCGGCCTTCTGGCCGAAAGCAACACCTCCATAACATCATCCGGAAGGTCCCAATCCTTGTACCTCAACCTTTCAGACACCAAGCGTGAAGGTTGAGGGTCTTGATGGCTGGATGGAGAACCTGACCTTCCTTCTGCGAGAGAAGATCCTCTCTGTATGGCAGTCGAATTGGAGGGCAGATGGACATGTCTAGAAGGTCCGGGTACCACGTTCTCCTGGCCCAATCCGGGGCAATTAGGATCATGGTCTTCCGAAACCTTCTCAACCTCCTGATCATTTGAGGAATGACAGGGACCGGAGGGAACGCGTACAGAAGTGGGAACTCCCAGTCCACTACGAACGCATCTCCTAGAGCTCCTCTCGGGGGAAATTCCCTTGAGCAAAATCTGTCGCACTTCCTGTTGATACTGGTGGCGAACAGATCCACTTGAGGGGTTCCCCAAAGGGCGAAGATCTCTTGAAGGACTTCCTGAGCTATCTCCCACTCGTGAGAGACTGTGCTCTGCCTGCTCAGAGCGTCCGCTGTCAAGTTCTTCTCTCCGGCTAGGTGAATTGCCGATAGAGAGATTCCTTCCTGAATTGCCCAAAACCAGAGCTGCATCGCCTCTCTGCACAGTGGTAGTGAGCCTACGCCTCCTCTTTTGTTGAGGTAGTGCATGGCCACTGTATTGTCCGTCATTATTAGGACGTTTCTTCCCCGTACAGACGGCAGAAAAGCCTTCAGCGCTAGTCTGATGGCTCTCAGCTCCAACAGGTTGATATGTAGTCTGGACTCCGATGGAGACCAACGACCGCTGATGGTCAAGTCGTTGGCGTGAGCTCCCCACCCCGTGAGTGAGGCATCCGTGACTACTGTTATCTCCGGCCATGGTTGCCAAAACATTTCTCCTTTCAGGATGTTCTCCCGACAGGCCCACCACTGAAGGTCTCGGGCTACTTTGACCGGGATCCGAAGGAGATCTGTCATCCTTCCTGAGAACTGTGACCACTGAGTTCTCAGTGCCCACTGGAGGGATCTCATTCTCAGGCGAGCCTCCGGCACGAGGAATATGCAGGATGCCATGAGGCCTAGCAACCTCAGAAAGTCGTAGGCTGGGAGATATTGGGCATTCTGAAATCTGATGACCATCTGCAGAATATCTCGAGCCCTCACCTCTGGTGGCAAGGCTTTTCCCAGGGAAGTGTCCAGGACTGCTCCAATGAATTGGAGTCTCTGTGATGGTATCATCTGTGACTTCTTTAAATTGAGGGAGAAGCCCAGCTTGTGAAGGAAGTGGCAAACATAATCTAGTTGTCTCTGAGCCTGTTCCGAAGATACAGCTCTGATCAACCAATCGTCTAGGTAAGGGTAGACATGAATCCCTTCCCTCCTTAGACTTGCAGCCACAACCGACATTAGCTTGGTAAAGACCCTCGGGGCGGAGGTTAGCCCAAATGGCAGAACTCGAAATTGATAATGAGAGCTGCCAATTGCGAACCTCAGGTATCTCCTGTGCCTGGGGTGGATCGGCACATGGAAATAAGCGTCCTGGAGGTCTAGAGATACCAACCAGTCCTGAAGCTGGAGGGCCTGAAGGATCTGAGAGAGAGTCACCATCTTGAACTTGTCCTTTCGGAGGAATTTGTTCAATTCCCGTAAGTCTAAGATGGGTCTCAGTCCTCCGTCCTTCTTCGGTATTATGAAGTAGGGGGAGTACCAACCCTTGTTCCTTTCCGCTACAGGTACCAGTTCTATGGCACCTTTCTCTAGCAGGTCTAAAACCTCCTGCAAGAGGAGCGGATCTGGAAGCTTCAAAGGGTTGTTCCCCGGTGGATGACTCTGAGGGATATGTAGGAAGGGCAGGCAGTAACCTTGGGCTACTGTCTCCAGAGCCCAAGCATCTGACGTAATAGCCTGCCATTCCGTCAGATGGTGAGTTAACCTGCCCCCTACTGGTGTTCTGTGAGGGGAGACCTCAGAGTGGTTTTGAAGCGGCTGATGCAGTTGCCGAAGGTAAAGTGGCTCCTGCTCCTGCGGGTGCGGCTTTCTTTCCCCTACCCCGTCCACCACGGGTAAATCTTCCTTGGCCTCTTTGAGCCGGTCGTCCCCTGCCCCTTCCATATGAGGAATAGTAACGAAAGGACCGTCCTCTCCACGATGATCCCGAAGGACGAAAGGTATTCTGACGGATAGCAGCTCCCAATGACTTGGCTGCTGCCTTGGACGTTTGCAGTTTCTCCAAACTGTCATCCGCCTTCTTTCCAAAGAGGGTAGAACCGTCAAAGGGCATATTCAAAAGCCTGGTCTGCACGTCAGAGGCAAAACCAGACTTCCTCAACCACGCATGCCTGCGGATTGTGGTACTTGCCGCCATGGCCCTGCTGATACTGTCAGCAGAATCTAGGCCAGTTTGTAGGGTCTCGCACATCGCATCTTTACCATCCCTGATGATGTTTAAAAATGCGTCCCTTTCCTCTCCTTCTTGGAGGCAGTCAGCCGCTGATGAAGCGCACTCCCAAAGGGTGTGGCTGAACCTAGCGAGCGTACAGGTCGCGTTAATAGACTTTAACGCCATGCTACAGGCAGAAAAAACCTTCTTAGCCATGGCATCATATTTTTTGTCATCCCTATCCTGCGGAGCAGTGGGGTATGCAGATGTGCTGCCTGATGAGGTTGCAGCCTGTACAACCAAGCTCTCAGGAGTAGGGTGTTTTGACAAATATTCAGGGTCAGAACTAGCCACCCTGTATTTTGTTGACAGTTTTTTATTTACTGCCGGGATAATTTCTGGCGTTTCCCAGTTTGTCAAAATCCTTCTCTGTAGAGCAGAGTGAAATGGAACCACAGGATCCTCCTGTGGGCCCTTGTCCAGTATGTCAGTGAGATCATCCTGCTGAAAGGCAGGAGAAGGTGCAGACCAACCCATAAATTCTATGATTCTAGACATCAGAGCTCTATATGGAGTCTCCGCATGTTCTCCTGGGTCTGGTTTGATAAATTCTGCTTCAGGAGAAGTGTCCAAGCCACTAGCTTCCTGAAGTGCATCCTGAAGATTTTTTAATCTTCCTTCCTCAGAGGCGAAAGTCTCTGGCTCTGGTGATGTGGTCCTCTGTAAATCAATATCTTGGTCTGAATCCTCCCTTTCCTCAAAAATCGAGGTTAAAGGGGGATACATTGGTTTTTGGAATGGTATAAACCCCATTTCCAATGCAGAAGGAGCCATCATCACAGGCCTTGAAAACGTCGATGTCGTCGACACCGACGTGAAAGTACTCGAAGGCGCCGTGAAAAGCGTCGAGAAATGTGTACTAGGCCTCGAAGAACTCGAAAGGATCGGAGTCTTGCTCGAGAACGACGTCGACGTTCTCGGCGTCGAGTCGGAGGTCTTTTGTCTAACCGTTGGCTGTGGAGTAGCCGTGGTTCTTTCCTTCACCGGCGTCGATATCGGCGTCGACGTCGGCGTCGACTCGATCGACTGATGCGCCGATGAATCCTTCGACAACGGCGTCGATGGCGCCGACCTCTGTTTCGAAGGAGTTTTCGACGATGGCGTCGATGATGCTTTATCTCCCGATGGCTCGAGGCGCTTTCGGGTTGACTTTTCCGCCGGGTACTGCGACTCGCGGCGTTTAGATTTTTTGGGTTTTTTACCCGGGGTATCACCCTCAGCTGTCTTCGAGGGGGACGAGGCCGCTTTCTCGAAGACGCTTAGCATCTTTTTCCTGAATTCCTCCCACTCAGCTTGCGAGCTGCGTTTTGTGGGGCAATGAACTCTCTCAGGAGAACTCGACGAAGATGACGAAGGGGATCTCCTACGTCTCTTCTTCGAGTGTCTCGATGTCGACGAGTGGTGGGAGCCACTTCGTGATCTAGATCGAGAGTGTTTTTTATGGTGAGGAGACGAACGTCTCGACTCTACCGAAGAAGCTTTCGAGGAAGTTAAAGTTGACCTACCTCTCTCGAGCTTCCCCCTACGCTCCTTCAAGGCTTTCGCCGTCATGGAAAGGCATTCCTCACACTCCGAACTCTGGTGCGTGATTCCCAGACACCACAAACAGACCCTGTGAGGGTCCGTCAACGACATTTTCTTCCCGCAGTCTCGGCACTTTTTGAAACCGGACCGAGGGGTCGTCGGGTCGGAGGAGGATGCCATCGATATCGAGGTAAATAGTAGTTATTATATACGTTATCTTGACGAGAACTGAGCAACGGTGTTCCGAGGCACAACGAAGCGCGGAAAAACGGAACTGAGCAACGGACGCTGCGCGCGGCCTTTATAGGCAGGATGACGTCGACGTCGGCACGGAGGCCGTCGAGGGTCATCGACTCGGCGATCATCGACGCGCAGCGCCCTCTGGCGAAAAAATTTTCCGAGGCCAGCAAAGCTGAAGGATTTATATCTAAGATAAGGAATACGTCGGAGGACACAATCCCTTCGAAATATTGTTTGAGGAGTGTAATTGAGACTCACACTGTTACAGTGTTGAAGTAGGGTACTGGAGACTTAAGTTGCTAGTTTGCTTCAGGTGGATGGTGTTGGAGAATGCTGCAGACTTAAGTTGCTGCACGGTGGCACTCTGTAAACATGAAGGAAGGTGTTGGAGCAAGACACCTTACAGTTGTAGAGCGGGAGTGGGTGCCAGACATTTAAAACTGTTGACAGAGGGCCCTTAGCGACTCGCAGTGGATGGTGGGGTGCACTTGGGGAAAATGGTTGGGGGATATTCAGGCTCTGGGTGACTGGTGGGAGTGGGTTGCTGCGCAATGGTTCAACGTGCACTATTGACCAGAAAGACCCTGTGCGTACTGTCCAAGTGTACAAGCATGTAGTGGTACAGCCACCGATTGCCTTCTGGTTTGACTTATGCTTGTCAGTTGCTGTTTCCAGACTGTAGCAGGCACTGGATGTCTGCACTTTGGGGTTTAGGTCTCTTCGAGATGCTCTGTCTGTTTACAGCTTAGCCCGGGTGATGTACAATAGTCCAGGTTCTAGTGCTGGGCACCTGCTTATATTCACAGTAATTTGGTAGAATGGGCCTATACACGCTGGCATTAACGCTACATATGGGGATCAATTCTTGTATGAAATGTATATCTTATTTATATTTTATGTTTCATTTTTCTGTGTTTGTAGTATATAGGATACCTTTACACAATTAATTCTATATAAAAATCATTTAAAAAATGCATTAATTTCAAATACAATGAATAATTCCTTCAATATCCAAATCAACTCTCCAAAAAATCCTTAAAATCATCACAGCATATATTTCACTTATTGTTTTAAAACGGTATGCAGTCTTTCCATCGAAAAAGTTTCCAACTAAATGTTTTCCATCGAAACTTATCCAATGAAAAAATGTGCATCTAATTATTTGTGGGGGGTAAAGGTTTAATTTAGTTTGGGGTGGGTTTTTAAGGGTCAAAAACACAGGGTTGGGGAGTGCCCTCCCGCCCCAAAAAATGCATTTGATGCACAATTTTTCATTGCATAAGTTTCGATGCATTTTAATTACGATGGCAAGTTTTCGATGGAAAGACATGTAACCTTACAACAGCCTCATGCACATGGTATTATATCTAATCCCAAAAGGATATATTCGCCACTAACAATGACTGCAAATAATGAAAATGTTTAACCAAATATTTCACTGAAGCTAAAATAAGCAATACTTGAGGAGTTGTCATCAGTCTATTCCAAAGGTCCGGAGCAACCACCGCAGAGGTCGAATGCACACAAGGCCCTAAAAAAGTTATTCGAGATAGAGCGGTCGCAGTGCATTCCATAACCACATGCTGTAAAGGCTTCACGCAGTCTGAATTACACAATCTACAACTCCTCAAGTCTTTAGGTATTCACAGCGGGGGACAATTATTTCTAAAGTCGGTAAACAGATTAGTCTGAATTTAAGATATCAAGTGCGCATCTTCTGGAAGGGGAACATTTTCAAGTAGCGTCTAATATCTTTTGTCAGTGCGCAAAAGAGCACATTGTTTCAATACGCTTTAAATCTTTCTAGATCTTCCATATCCATTATCACATCCCATCATTTCATTTTCCTTTTCATGGTTACAAGTGAATCAGTATTCTCCATCTCCGTAGTTTCCATTGACCCAATACAGCTCTTCTTAAAATTACATAGAAAGACATTGGGCCCTCCCTCTAACATTTCTCCCAAATATTCCCCAAGGTTAGGTGTTACCATGTTAACAACCTTATTGTAAACAGACACACATCACTTCAGGTATTGGGCCCACCAAGATAGTAGGCCAGGCGTATAACACCAACAGGCATATGTCTGGGCAAGCCCAATACCTCTTTCAGTATTCTCCCCTCCAAGATATCCAAGTACTTTCTATTGGAGAAGTCTATCAACTTGACTCCATATAGGACCATCACAGTTACTTTAAGATGATAAAACTCAATCAAAGGAATCAAGGAGAATGCACATAACCTACTTTTCATGATAGTCATCAGTGTTATACAAAAACGAACAGTCGACTCCACAAACGCTTTTTGAGTTTTCAATTTGTCCGTCACAGACAACGAAAAGCCAGAATACATGAAGGTCTTCACTTCAGTCACACCAGTATCTTTAATGACCATTTTTAGTATTTCCGTTTGATATTCATACTAATCGTAGCTACAAAGGATTTAACTGGGTTTATCTCTAATTTGTTGTTATTGAAGTATGTTGTTACCCCATTTATTGCGCGCTGCAGTCCGGCAGGGGTAGAATCTAACACTATCAAATCATCTGCATGGGCAATGCAGTTAGCTTGCCACCCTGAGCATTTAGGGGGGTAACCATCCCTAACTTCCCAGAGGTCCGATATATAAAGGTTAAACAGAGTAGGGGCAATAATACACCCCTGCCTCACGCTTTTCTCCAGAGCAATATCCCTGGACAGGTCTCCCTCCATGTTTAACCGCACCTGCGCCTCATTAGAGGAGTATAACAATTCCAACATCTGCAGGAGCCCAGACTATCTGCCGCAGCTTTAACGTCTTCCACAACATGCTCATGTCGACATTATCAAATGCGGAGGAAAGATGTATATCAAATTACAGTGATATCGTAATCATATTTTTCTTAGTGTACTGAGGAACAATGCTATGTGATGCCACTTCCTGTTTTGTCAAGGGGTGAAAGTTGTGTGCCATCACTTCCAGTGATGTCACTTGTGGCGGGCTCAAATTACATCACTTCCTTTGATGTCATTAGAGGTCAAGGGTTGTGTGATGTCACTTCCACTAGCGCTGGCATTTTGGTGAAATGACGTTCCGGGAGGTGGGGGCTGAATCAAAGAATGAAGAGCCCCACATGTGCCCGGTGACCCACAAGACCCACATTTCAACAGGAATCAGGGGAGGCCCCTCGATTGGCACCAACTGCAGATAAAGTATCCAGCACTCTGATCATAACAAGGTTAACAGTTGCAGAAGACTGGATTCTTTTGGCTGTAATGTATGGCAATTGGAGCAACTTGGAGGAGACAATGATCTTGGAGACACCTGAAGAACGACAGATTGAGTCTACTGGCCTACAGTGGTAGAGTGCAAGATCTCAGGAGATAAACAAGTCTGGCATGTGGGACTTAACTTGAGATGTAACAGAAGTACTGAATGATCTAAATGCTTAGGCTTAAAAAAGAAAGGTGTGATCAGTGCGCAGATCCCAAAATTCCAATTGTGGAGTCCAATTGTGGAGTCCATGAACAATAAATTGGATTTTGGGCCTATTTCTGTATTAAGCTTAAATGGACTCCACAATTGGAATTTTGGGATCTGCGCACTGATCACACCTTCCTTTTTTAAGGCTATGTTTACCTGTACTGGTATTTACTAGGGGACATCAGTGGAAGATTTTCAGAGCAGCAGGCCATCAAACTTGCTCTAATTTTGGTATTAAGCAGCGCACTGGCTGCTTACGATCCCCAGTCTGTCTTATCTCTGTAACTTTTCGTTTTATGCTGGTGCTGCTGCTAACCATATTAGTTTTGTTTTTTGAAACAATGGCTGATTATTTACTCAATAGGGAACATGATCAGGCTGCTCTTTTTGCGCCGAGAGGAAGTACTGCAAATGCATTCAGCAGTAATCTTAGCTCAATAGAAACACTCAGGCAGAAATTTATCAAATTGGAATGACTATCAAAAAAAGAAATCAATAAATATTGGGAGCAAGCGTCCCTAACCAATTACTTAGAAAATGATAAAACGCCAAGAGGTTTACGTATTCTCATTTTTCCCAACTTCACCAATGATGAAGACGCCGACCTGGCAGATAAATGGGAAGCAAATCTCAAAGTTCACAAACTATGATTGAAATACTTATCATGCATGCCCAAAGGGAGCATACACGAGTTATTGCAGCAATAGATGCTCTTAAGGAAGAGATTAAAGCTATGCCTAATCCTGGGGCTACCAAAACAAAGAATTTTGACACTATGAACGAAATCTTGAGAGAATATCAAGATGAGATCAAACTTAGAAAATTTCGTAAATACTTTAGAGATGACCAAGATTACAGACAAGATCGTGTTTATACATTCCAAACTAAATAACATATAGTCCCATCAAGATCACGAGGGAGCACAGCCAATACTAGTCACAACAGCTCTGATCCTGATTCTGATCCAGAGGCTTTGCCATCTACCTCTGAAACACCCAAAACAGATACTCCTAAATCTGATACTGATATCAACAGAAAGGTTTTTTTTAGAACAAATCAGATGCTACAAAAAGGGCAGCCAATCTACTACCAGCTACAAACAAGTAAGATTTCGAAATCCCCCAGCGCAAAATATGCCAACACCTATTTCCATACCAGGGGCAGCAGGGGAGGCAAACGCAAACCTAGAATCCGGACGAACAGGAATTCTCACAAGAGCCAATGCCAGGAAACAAATGAACAGGTGACTCAAGTTAATTTGTCTGATCATATTCTGACAACAGATCAAACCAGGGTCCTTAACAAGGGACTCTCTTTTGCTCCTTCCAAATCCACGGATTTTGTTCAATTTCAGATTGATCTGTTCAAATTCGCCAGGACATTGAAATTAAAGCAATTCTTTGCCACTCAGGTCAAAATGTATCATCCCAAACCACCAGTACCTCTGCTCAGTAACCATACTTTGACGGACATTGATCATATTGAGACATTGGTATCTCTTACTACAGACACACCACCTACTAAAGATCGGATTATGTCAGACTTGCATGTTCAAACTAGGCACTTAAACATTATGGAGTTGAAACCAGCATCCACATTTACACCAACCTTTGTAAGTGATAACATCATTGATACTTTCTATAAAGCTATGACTAAAGATATACATTGCCTTCTGGATAAACCATCAAAAAGTACAAATATCAGAATTTGAATACACAGGAGCTATCAGCCTTAAAACAACTAGAGGACAATCCCGCTATTACCATCAAGGAAGCCGATAAAGGTGGCAACATTGTGTTACTTAACACACATGACTATATTCAGATGGGACTAAAGCATTTACAAACGCCAGTCTGCTACATCAAACTTATTAAAAATCCTACCAAGCAAATTGTATCAGATCTCCAAACCTTGATTGAACAATGGTATTCATTAGGATTCCTGACTGATGACGAAAAGAAATGTCTTACCATTACTGACCCAACTATGCCAACTCTGTATTTTTTGCCCAAAATACATAAGCACTTTGACACTCTACCAGAAGAGAGGCCGATTATGAGCGGTATAGGGTGGGCCACGGAAGCAATTTCACAGTACCTAGACAACATATTTCAGCCTTTTGTTGTGAAAACGAGTACTTACATTAGGGACAGCACTCAAATTTTACAATACTTACAAACTGTCAAATGGCAACCCACTTTTCGTCTGGCTACCCTTGATGTTTCAGCGTTATATTATAATATCAAACATGATTTAGCTGTACAGTCAATTGAATACACTTTTTGCAACTCATCTGCATCGTACTATAGTCATATACAAATGGTTATAGCATTCTTGCAATTTGCACTTACCAACAATGTGTGTATTTTTAACAATGTGTACTATTTACAATCTAAAGGAGTTGCAATGGGCGCCAAATTTGCACCATCTCTGGGCAATTTGTTTATGTCTTTCTATGAAGAAACCTATGTTCTGAAGAAACTAGAATATGACAATGTACTGGTGTGTTGGAAAAGGTACATAGATGATGTTTTTATAATTTGGCAAGGAAGTATTGACTCTTGATGATTTTGTTACTCACGTTAATGCCAACAACTTTGGAATTACTCTTTCTGGTCACTCAAGTCCCACTAACATTACTTTCCTTGTCCTAGAAATCTTTATTGAAAACAACACAGTGCATACGAGAACTTTTCGTAAACCTACCTCTGTTAATTCCATATTGCATGCTAAAAGCTGTCATCAGAGAACTACCATACATAATATTCCCTGTGGTGAGTTTTATAGGGCGAGAAGAAATTGTTCTAAGGATACAGATTTTCAAACAAAATGTACACAGCTTAACTATCGGTTTAAGCAACGAGGCTATCCTGCCTCAGCAATATCGAAAGCATCACATAAATATCAATCTATCAAACAGGCGGACTTGTTAAGCACCAAAACTCATTCAGATAGTCAGCAGAGACCTGTTTCTCTAATTACGCAGTACACCAGCGACTCTTCAACTCTATACAAGTTAGTTTCCAAGCATTGGCATTTGCTTAAACTGGACACAGATCTTATACCATATGTCTCAGACAAACCTAATTTTATTTTCACTAAGGCTAATACTCTCCGCAATAAACTTAGTCCTTCATTTCTGGATTTACCGGATACTGATAGACAAATAACTTGGTTGCAGAACAAAAAAGGTTTTTATAAATGCAGCAATTGTAATCAGTGTCAATATGCATATCACAGCTGTCAGACATTTGTAGATTGCAATGATATTCAATTTTCAATTAGAGATTTCATCAACTGTAAGACCAGATTTGTAGTATATGCAATCATTTGTGTTTGTAACAAATTATATATAGGAAGCACGATCAGGCAATTGAGAATACGCATAAGGGAACATCTGTCAAGTCTTAACAAAACCGGGGCTAACTTGCCTTTAGCCTTACATTGGCAAACAGAACACCAGTTCGCCAAAATAACAGACATACGGTTTTTGGGTCTGGCCAGGGCATCTATTGGTAAACGTGGTGGTGATCTTTGCATGAAATTAAGGAGATTAGAATGTAAACTTATTTGTCATTTCAGATGTACCTTACTTGGACTCAAT
The DNA here is from genome assembly GCF_040938575.1 of Ambystoma mexicanum. Lineage (NCBI taxonomy): Eukaryota > Metazoa > Chordata > Amphibia > Caudata > Ambystomatidae > Ambystoma > Ambystoma mexicanum. The sequence goes on along the minus strand of NC_090934.1, from coordinate 837,341,785 downwards.
TCAGATCATGAAATGCATGTTTTTCTATAATGTCTTATTTCCTGATTTACATTATGCTTGCCTTGCCAAAGGATGCCTTTACTTTAATTGTAATTAATTTTTGGCGAATATCCTTACTATTGCCCCATACTTTGTCATTTTGTTGCAGCTTCATTGTACTATTGCACATTTGGTGCTAAACTATATATAATGTGTGTGATTGAATTGTGACCATTTTGAATTGCGAAATTGCTTAATTGTATACTTTACTACTTTCCTATCCCTGCTTACCCTGCGGGCAATCGACTTTAATTATTGTCTTTGAGGACACAGATGCGATATGTTGTGGGAACTTGTCAACTGCCGTTTGGAAAGCTCACATTCACCTTCAATGCCTATATATACAAACACAGCAACATACCACCACTATAACCAGTTGCACCTGAACTGCATCAATGAGGCGGAATGACCTTTTAACAGGATGCACGCGTATTACATTTCACGCAAAATGGGCGCATGACGACACGCGCATGGCCCTACTTTTACTATGTATTGCCTCTCAGACTGAACCTGACGCTTAGCGCCAATGTCAGTATACTTGATAGGATTTTGACCCTGTTATTATTGTTACCCTTCAGTATTGGGTGCAGTTTACTTTTTGATCCGCATTAATTACGCGGGATGACGTCAATGAGGTGCTTGCGCGCGAGACGTCACTTGCAATACGTGCGCGTGACGTCACGCACGCAGCTCATCTTCACTCTGCTAAATCTACTTACATGGAGCTTGCCGCACGGCGCTAGTGCCAACACTTCTACTAAAGTTCTGGAGAGGGGGATTTGACCCTGTTACTACATTGAGCTATCAGCATCAGGTATAGTTGTACGCATTTTTTAGGATACTGGTTGGGTATCAATTGTTTCCAGACAACCCACAGAGAATTTACACAATTTTCCTACATTGTAGATCTATCGTTTCTTGCATTGAGTCATATACCCATTGAGGGTAAGTTACCTTTTTTCTCTTTGATTATTTCGTACTTTTGTACATTATTAGTTTACAGGCAGTTGAGATTCATCACTTAATTGCTTACCTTATTATTAATATAGGTAGCAGTTGTGCTTTTCAACACATTACTCCTGATCAATTTTGTATTGGAATCATGTTATGTTGCGACTTCCTACATACATATTGCTTACTACAATGACTTATGTGTTTTTTTTCTCATGCTTAATTAGCATGTCCTAATTTATGTTTTCTTTTATTTTTACCTTGGGATATTCTTTTGTTTACATTGGCTACATCCACACATTGAAACACTGGTATGTGAATTTCTTTTTCTATCTGTGGTATCATGTTTGAATTTTTATGGTTTGATTATTTGTACATGCTTACTTTTACTTTGTGCACAAATGTACAGCCTTGAGAACGACCTGAACAGGTCGAAACACGTGTCGGCTGTTTAATGAACAATAAATTGGATTTTGAGCCTATTTCTGTATTAAGCTTAAATGGACTCCACAATTGGAATTTTGGGATCTGCGCACTGATCACACCTTCCTTTTTTAAGCCTATGTTTACCTGTAGTGGTGTTTACTAGGGGATATCAGTGGAAGATTTTCAGAGCAGCAGGCCATCAAACTTGCTCTAATTTTGGTATTAACCAGCGCACTGGCTGCTTACGATCCCCAGTCTGTCTTATCTCTGATCTAAATGCTTGTTGACTTTTTCCCCTTTTTTTCGACCACTGATGGGTAATGGGAGACAGATGCTTCAACATACAGGGGAAGTATGGGGTTTGAGGGTTTGGAATGTCATACTAATTGTTTAGATGGTATAGGGTTTAGATGGGGTGGTTGCAACGCCAGCGCTCAAAACATGAATGAGACATCACCTTTGTTATACTGAAGTGCTTATTTTATATTTTATATCTAGATTTATGTACCTGGAACTGCAGATGCATGTGGCTAAGGGTTCTTCAACATGCATGTCCAGAAGGGTACATCAGATGTTTGATAAACTTAAAAGGGAAACAGTATGTAGACTCATTATGCAATACAAACCTGATATTGTTCTACACCAGAGACACCTCTCTGGTACAGAATGTTAATTCCTAGGGCGCTCATACTATGCTAAATTCTTACAGGCAGGGTTTATGTAAGTTCCCAAGGGGTAGCAAAGCTTAGTAGGAAATCTCTGCCATAGGTTACAACAACCTCATGGTTAGACACTGTAGGTAGTTATCTACAGGTCATCTGGTGACTAGTGTGATGAATCACAAGCATTCATCCCATCTCTCCAAGGGGGATCCTACTCCTGTGAGGCTAGGTAGGTGAGCCCACTCTGCAAGACTCTCCCTAGGGGTGCATGCAAGTGGAACATCACCGGGAGAGACTCCCCATTTGGGGACAAGGACTCAAGTTCCCTAGAGCACCTACCATAACTGAATACATGGGATTGTCTACTATAAAGAGTTATGCGACATCTTTATGTTTGGCTGAAGGCAATGTAAAAAGAAACCATTATGCAAAAAGAAAGGGAGAGGTCTCATTAACGAGAGACTTATAGTTAACTGGGAATAATCAGAGCAGAGGAAGAGGAAGAGAGTGCTATGCGCACGGAAAGCCCCTTGATGACATCACACCTCGTGGAGGTGGAGCCGAGGCAGGTTGCGGAGACCGTGACTTTCAAAGAGACGCAGTATGCCAGCGAGAGGGGCTAGAGGACCGGTGTGTACAGCTGCGGGGAAAGCGTTATGAGGAAGAAAGGAACGATGTACCTGGTAGTGGTGTGATCACGTTTGCAGAGTGTGGGCAGGATGCCCGAACAACGACGCTAAGACTATCGTGGCGAGAAGCGTGAATAGCTTCCAATTGCCAGTGCCGGTGTACGGCACCAACCCGAGAATGGGAAACCGTTAAGCGAAAAGAGGAGAAAGCTTATCCGAGCTTATCCGAGCGAGAGCAGAGTCCTGCAACCTTCCTCTGCATAATGAAAGGTAACAGGGGAACCGGGAAAAGCGGGGGGTCACAAGGGAATGATATGGGCGAAGAAATCCGTTCCATTTCTAAGGGTGAGAGTGTAAATAGAAGACTGTAATTGGAACTGTAAAAATCAGAGAAAGCAAATAACAAATAATCCAGTCATGGCAGACTGGTATCATGTAACGAGAGATACCCGTCAAAGTTCGGAGGACAAGATCACATTGAAGAAACTGGTTAACAAGAAATGTGAAAAACATAAAAGAGATTTAACCAACCAAGGTGGGGAGCTAACTGACTGAACAAAAACCCTGGTAGGAAGGGAAAATACACTGTCTTCAGAACTGAGGAATGGAGAAAGTACAACCTAGAAACACGTAACAAGAGAGGAAATAAAACTGGCAAGTGAAAAAGATATAAGAGGAGACAGCCTAAGAGAGAGAATCCTGGACAAGGAAAACCTAAAAGGGATCAAGATAAACCCAATTTAAGAAAGCCTGAATTAATTAACTGGGAGGAATCTACAAATGATGACAAGAGTGTGAGGAACTATTTGAAGGAGAGATATTCATATTATAGAATCACAGAAAGTGTGAAAACCAAAAGTAGTTTTGAAGAACTAAAAGAGTTAACAGAGATGATCAAAAGAGATTATGATAAGAAATATCTGTACCAAAGAGAAACCTGCAGACTATCAGAAGAGAAGAGTAGGCCAGGAGAAGAAAAGACATTATCTTGGTAGCTTTTAATTTAGTTTATATATAGTGCTAGGGTCAGGTAGTTAGTTTGGACGGAGGACATTTTTACTTTGGACTTCCCGACATCTGACGAGCACCTTTAGTTCTTTTTGATAGGTAGGGTATTCCGCAATAGCTACAGACAGGGCTTATTCACATAATTTGATTAAAGATAATCTAGAATGTCTTCAAGACTTCAAGATGTCCAACTACTTCTTCTGACCCACCACAAAGAAAATATCTCCTTGATTAATGTGCATGCATAGCCTCTGGCATCGCAACATTTTATAACAGTTTTCATTGAGCTATCTACTGATACTGGGGGCTATCTAATAATTATTAGCTGAGATTTCAGTGATGTAATCGAATTCACCCTGGACAGAATGGAGACAGCAAATAGAAATCTTAAAAGGTCCACTAGATTGCATAACTGGGCCAATACAATAGACCTAGATTATGAATAGAGAGTGGTCAATCCAGGGAATGTCAGTTATTAGTTTAATTCAGGTACTCATTGCTCCTTGTCTCGGTTTATACTATTTAGTCTACCTAAATCGGACACATGAAGGGTGGGAAAGGTTAAGAACCTTCCCAGGAGTATCTCAGACTATTAACTATCGCTTCCCTCTATAGGGCTTGCAGGTTGCAAGCCTCGAGGGCAATGGAGACTTAAGGACCATCAAAATAGGAGACACTAAGCCGGTCCGATAGCACAGCGAGTAGAGCACTCGATTTGACATCTGTGCTCAGCCTTTCATCCTTCCGAGGTCGATAAATGAGCACCACACACTGTGGGTAATAATAAGCACCTCTCACATACCTGAGGGTGTGTAGTGCTATATAAATGCTAAATTAAAATTCTTATTATTAAGTTATTATTAAATTATTAATGATTATGGATGGAATAAAACAGACCATAACTGAATAGTTTCAGTTAAATACAGGTTTGGTGGATAATGCCTATGCAGAGTTCAGAATTGAGGGGATCTGGGAGCTATTTAGCTCCTGCTTTTAGCCTAGAAGAGCCTGGTTAGCTTGATACCAACAGAGACCAGGAGCTACTTTTAGCTCCTCAATCGAACTGATGCTGAACAAACACACCTTTGTAACTTTAACTGTGTGCATTTGGGATAATCTATAAATGAACATTAGGACACAGCTATATGACATTTAAAGCATATGTGATCTTAATTAATGGACAAAATTATGTTTTCATATTATGTAGAAGTTAGATTTGCTGAACACTTTGTACTAGCTCCTTGTTCCCCCAGTGGTAGCTCCTAATCACTGGTTAATACTGAATACCCCAAAGCTGCTTTTAACTCCTGCTCACACAATCCTAATTTTGATCCGGCTGTGTTCTGTAGGAAGCCTTTAAAATGTTCGTACGGGATGCTGCAATATCATCTACAGTAAAACAAAAAAAATTAGACAGCCGTAGAGTGCTGGCCCAGATGCAAGAGAGCATCCAACAGCTTGAAGTTGATAATGAGTGCAAGCATGGAGATATTAATCTCAATCACACAGTCTGGATAATGCAAGACACCATAGATGGCGAAGCAGGAGCAGGATCTGCAATCAGGGAGCTAAAGCCACAAAACTGCAGTTTTGGTTATTGGGTAAGGAGGCACACAGGTGGGTGGCAGAAAAAAAACAATGATGAAATTATGAGGGAAGGTTCAGATGGATAACTATTGTAATATTCCAGTATGCGTCTGGCATGGATTCACATGCTCATGAATATTCCAGTTTTAAGGCTGGGAATACGCTGGAAAAGAAAAAACTGTTTCACTTTCACTTACAAACTGTATTTCTCCTTTAAAACAATCACTGTCCTCTGGGTCATACTGCTCCTACCCAATGAAACTCCTCTCCCTAAGCTCCTACTCTGGCAGCCACCTTCAGATTCGATAAGCACGTAAAGTGGCAGTATGACAAAGAACACCCGCAGAGGGGACAGAGGGAGGGTTTGCATTTGAATCCATGTCAGACCAATGCTGGAGAACAATAGATACAGGTAAGTAATTTGTTCCTTCTCCAGCATGGGGTCTGGCATGGATTCAAATGCTCATGAATAACAAATGCATAGCAGTATAGCATTACACAACCACGGGAGGTGGCAAGGCTCAACATAAGCAATTAACTCTTACCTCCGGAACAGACTCACCACCGCTTGGCCAACTCTGGATTCCTCCCTGGAATCATTGATGCAATAGAACTTCGTGAAAGTATGCATGGACCTCCACGTAGCAGCTCTGCAGATGTCCAGCAGGGGCACACCAGACAGGAACTCCGTCGTTGCATCAATCACTCTGGTGGAATGGGCGCTCGGACTGCCGAGCAGCGGTCAGTTTGCACACTGATGACAGTGCATGATACAGCCAGAGAGCCACTTTGAGATGAAGCCTTGGACAAGGCACTTCCATGGATCACAACACCAAAGTTCACCAACAGTTGTGAAGTCTTCCGAAAACTCTTTGTGCGCGTCACGTAGAACTTTAAGGCGTAAGCAACGTCCAGCAAGTGCAAAACCCTTCAGCCGGTGACGAAGGCTTCAGCAACAAAAAAAAAACAGGTAACACCAAAGGCTCGTTGAGGTGAAATTCCGATGGAACCTTCGGCATGAAAGAGGGATGCATCCGGAGCACTACCCTCGATTCGTGGAAAGTCAGGCATAGTTGCTTGCAGGATAGGGCCTGGATCTCATCCACCCTCCGGGCAGAGGTGAGCACAACAAGGAACGCTGTTTTCCACAAGAGGAACTTGAGGGCGGCCTGATGCATAGGCTCAAAAGGGCCCCTCGCCCCCCGCCCCCATGAGCCTCATCATAACCACTTTGAATACCCACACCGGGACAGGAGCCTTCACGGGCCGGAAAAATCGCAAAAGTCCTTTGAGGAACTCATTGACGAGTCGGTGAGAAAACACTGAAGAACTTGCTGGTGACCTGGTGTAGCGGAAGATAGCCGCCAGATGCACCTTGATAAAAGTGTGTGGCAGGCCGGCCTTGGCCAAGGAAAGCGAGTATGGAAGAATCTCAGCGGAGTAATCTTCTGCGACCAGCACCACATAGCGAAACGCTTCCTCTTGTGACCGTAGCACTTCAAAGTCGACGACGCCCTGGCCTTGGCAAGGACCTCGCTGCAGTCCGCAGGCAACTCTAATCCACCAAACTCTACGGCTGCAGGAGCCAAGCCCTCGGGTTCAGCGATCCTGCATCGTGATGCAGCATTGCGCCTCCTTCTCTGGTGAGAAGATCCAGAACTATCAGCATCTTGATCGGGGGTGACGCTGACAGACTGAGCAGGTCCGGATACCAAATCTGTCTCGGCCACACCGAGGCAATGAGTATCATCTTGCAGGGACAACGTCTGATTGTTTTGATGACTCGTAGCAGGAGAGGGAACTGAGGGAATGTGTACAGGAACAGTCCTTCCCATGGAAGAGAATGCATCCCGAGTGCCCCCTTGTTTCCTGATGTAAAACATGGTGGTGGTGTTGTCCATGAAGAACCTTACCACCTTGCCTTTCAGGGACGGGAGGCACGACTTGAGAGCCCATAACACTGCCCATAGCTTCAGGATTTGATATTAAGATACGTCTCCTGTGGCAACCACAGGCCTCTGGCGTGCAGACGTCCGGTGTGCGCTCCCCATCCCTGTAGGGAGGCGTCTTAGTATGTAGGGTTCTGGAATCCCGTGCCTTGGGTGATGTTGGAGCAATTGCCCCACCATACTATCGCCCACTGGAACTAGTCGTTGAGCGAAATCTTGTCTGTATCCAGCGGGTGTCCAGGAATTCCTGGAGGGGCCGCATTTGTAACCTGCAGAGGCGGACGAGGTAGATGCAGGGCGACATCATGCCCAGAAACAACTTGATGGCTCGCACCCTGGCTGTCCTCGTCAACCACAGCTGCTGCACCTTTCCCAGAATGGCTGCCATCCTCTCCTCTGAGGGAGACGGCAGGCAAGACACTGTATTAAGCCTTGCGCCTAGGAACAGCGCATTCTGCGATGGTGTCAAGCAGGACTTTGGATAGTTGACGGAGAATCCCAGATTCATTACTAGCCGGAAGGTCGTCTCCGTGTGTCCTTGGGCCAGCCCCTGCGAGCGGGCGTTAATCAGTCAGTCGTCCAAGTAAGGGTATGCCCTGTAGGCGTAGATGGGCTGCCACTGGTGCCAGGCACTTTGTGAACACTCTGGGTGCCGACTTCGAAAGGTAGGGCCTTGAACTGGTAGTGCTGTCCCTGCACTACGACTAGCAGAAACCTTCAGTGTTTCCTTTGAATGGGGACGTGGAAGTAGGCATCTTCCAGATCTAGCGACGTCAAGAAGTCTCCTTTTTCTAGTTGGCCGAGCACGTGTTGCAACGTGACCATCCTGAATTTTTGGGACTTGGGGTATTTTTTCAGACGTCGTAGGTCTGGAATAGGCCTTCAGCCCCCTGTCTTCTCTGACTAGAAAGTATCTGGAATAGACTCTGGAGCCCCTGAGTCGCTGGGGAACCAGCTCTATGGCCCCTTTTTTCAGCATGGCCCGTACCTCTTCCAGGAGTTGAGGGATGGGCTGCTCTTGACTGGCCACTGGAAAGATCTGCGGACACCTGTACTGAAACTCCAGGGTATGCCCTTGGGCGGGAGCATCCAGCATCCGTCTGTCGGTGGTGATCTTTCTCCACTCGCTGACGAACGTAGTCAGCCGGCATCCCACTGGGTGCACAGGTGTGTGCCCGACGTCCTGGTCAGTTCAGGTTTGCTTCGGTGCCAGCGATCTGCCCTGCGGGCGACGCGGTCCTCTGCTACCGTAGGCCTGGGAACGGCCACTCTACGCTTTGTGAGTCGCTGAAGTACGATGAGGAGAAACCTTTGGAGGACCTGCTAGACTTTCCTCTGGAGGAGCGAAAAGAGCGGTTTTGTTGGAAGGTGGCCAGGAAACTGGCCATCTCGGTATCCGCCTTGATGGCCTGTAGAGACTCGTCAACGGCCTTCCCAAATAGGTTATCTTTGTCGAAAGGCATGTCCAGTACCTTCGCCTGGACCTTCTGGGGAAAATTTGTGGCCTTCATCCAGCCATGGACACGAAGTCAGACACCGTTCCCCATCTGTCGGAACCCATGTCGGCGATGTCCAACGCCACTGTGATGGCGTGATCAGACGCTACTACTCTCCCCTTCCTGGAAGAGAGAGAATGCCTCCATCTTCTTATCGTCTGAAAGGAACTCCAAAATCGGATCTAGCTTGTACCACAGCTCCCTGTTGTACCTGGCTAGGATCGCCAGAGCATTGGCTGACTTGATAGAGGACGCTGCGATGTAAATCACCTTCCTTGCCATGGCATCCCTCTTCTTCCTGTCGCTGTCCGGAGGGAACCTAAGACATTGAGGGCGGGTTGGCTGACTGTTTCCTCGAGGCCGATACCACTGAATCCGGCAATGGTTGCGACCTCAGGCACTTGGGTGTGGAGTCCGGCACCCGGTATTTCTTCTGCAGACTAGCCCGTTTGGCCGTAGTCGTGCAAGGTTTCTTCATGAGGCCAGGCCCCCACGCCCACGCGTCGACCAGAAGGGGCACCGCCATGATTGTCCTCTTGGCCTTGCGTCTCTGGTATAAGAAACCCTCCTTCCTAGTTTCTTCAGGCACAAGCTGGAATAGCTTGGAGGCTCTGGCAATCATGGAATGGAATGACCCCACCTCGCCGGTGGGGACGTTCTAGGAGGTGCATACAAATGCGGAGACTCGCTGTCCTCTGCAATGATATCCTCATCGTTGTCCGTAGCCGTATCGGTCCCCATACTCATGTCTGGGTCTACTGGGGGAGAAGGGGCCCGATGCAGATGTGGATGCTGAAATGGGGGCATCAGATGACATTTCCCCTCTTTGCAGGAGGCTGGTCGGGGGCCTGTGGGACCATTGGAACCGGACCTGGTGGTATCCTCTTCTGGATCTCCGACAAGGTGTGAAGGGTCGACAGAATGTCCAGAGGCACATCCCTCGGCTGAGCTGGCGGGATCGGAACACTAGGCCCTGCGCCGCCGTCCTCTTCCACGTCCTCTTGGACAGTGTGTAAGGACTCCTCGTTGTCCGTGGATGAGACCTCCATGGCCTGGGCCACGGCCTGGGTGTAACGCTCACCTGGTATCCACGGGGACGTCACTCAGTCTGTTCTGACCTCTCACGACCTTGAACCCTTCCCTGGAGGCTATTCGACTGGTGACTGGGCCTGAAACACAGGATTGGTAGAGTTTAACTCCCTATTGTCTCTGTGTGCTTGAACCCCTTCTTCCCCGGGGTCTAACCCTTCCCTTTGATCCACAGCTCACCTTGTTTTCTTGGATAGTGTGCTCTCCGTCCTGCTTTCAGCGCAGGGGCGCGTTGATTGATGCGGGCTCGTTGCTGCCTAGTTACTTCACTGGCAAGAGTCCGACAGGTAAGTATAATGAGTCTTTTGAACAGTTCTCTAACTTCGTTCCTTTCCTTCCTTCGATGATGGCCGGCGTCCGGGGATGGCGGTGTGCTGCTGAGATGAGTAGCACTGAAGGTGAGTGAGAGCGCGATGCGCGATGCACCCCTTTCGTATTTGCATTGAACAGAGTTCTTTTTCTGTGTCTTTTAGGTGCCGCAACGTTTTCAGCGTGGATGCCTGTTATGAAGAACAAATGCGGTGGGTAAGCGCGGTATGCGGTGCCTCTAGATGTTTCCACGCTAACCTGGAGTGTCTTTTCCCTCTTGCAGATGGATGAGAAGTTCCGGAGACAGAGTTCCCCCAGAGCGGCTGGGATTCAGGTAAGCGTTTGAAGCTCGTACAGTATTTAAAAATAAACGAAGATTTGCAGAATGCTTACTAATGCCTTTTTTCTGTTCTTTTCCCTTTTCCTTAGGAAGCGGCGTGCCGGGATAGGAATGACACCGCCGAAGATGCCCGCAGAACAGAAGGAGCGTTGAATGATGGGCAGAAGCGCCGCAAGGTAAGGCTGTTCCTAACTTTGTTCTTGCAGGAGCTAAGCGCAGAAGATAGATGCAGGCCTACTGGAGACCGATCCGAACACGTGTCACGCTGCAGGTGCACAAAACGCAAAGCATGTTTCTCAGCCTGGGTGTGGCTTAAATAGTCTCTGGATATCCCAGGTGTCTCTGGGCTGAACCACACCCAAAAGACTAGACCGCACATGCAGTTCTGGGAACCGAAATATGTGGGGGCATCCATCTTGTCCCCATCAATGCACTACAAGTCCAATCCCCAATGTTATCCTATGGGAGTGAGTGAGTCTGGTGCCACAAGCGCCAAGTCGGACTCCAAGTGGGTCTTTGGAGGGATGGAGAGGCCCTTGAGGGCCATGTAGGTGATCGTGGCCTGGCTCCAGCCTGACATCTTGGAGGGCTGGGGACATGAGGGGCAGGAATCATGACACTGGGAGGCCTGTTTCGGGGCCTCCCTGCCCACCCCTTTTTTTCCCACTGAGGGGTTGGAACCAGGGCCTGAGCCGGTCTCCCCTTTTCTGGCGTGCCAGCAGACTTTGCCAAAGTCTAGCAGTGCTGCGCCTCGAGGGCAGGGATTCCTCCTGAGCTGCGGGGGCTACCTTGACAGGATCAGCCCTTTTAGCCACTGTGAGAGCAACCGCCACCGACTATCGTCGACTAAGTCTTATCCTGTACCAATTGGGCCTTCTTGGGCAGTTCGGCCTTCTTCGTTCGCGGCCTCTCTGACTTCTCCTGCAGTCTAGCTGGGTTGGATGATTTCCTTTTCGAGGAGGAGCTTGATTGCCGGCTGGCAATAGAGGCGAAGGGTGAAGTTGATCGTGCTGTGTCCACCTTGAGACCTGCTTCCGCAGCGAACCCGGTGGACTCGGACTTGTGGTTCTTGGCCTTGTCTTGGGCCCCCACGGATGAGGTGCACTCAAAGGACTTGGAAGACCGCTCCTCGGAATGGCCGGTACTGGGTGAGGCATGACCCTGCTCAGGGCCTCGGGAAGAGGCCTTGGTGCTCAGCCATGCCGCCAGCCTACTGTGCCTATCCATCGTCTTCTTGGAGAACCTGAGACATATCTAGGACTCCACTTCCTTGTGGTCCGGATGCAGACAGTAGAGTCACTGCATGTGCTTGTCCTCAACAAACACATTCTGTAGCCCGCACATGGTGTAGGGCTTGAAGAGGGACCTCCCCTCCTACTCCTCCGTCATGGTCGGAGGGGGCAAAGTAGGCCCAATGGCCTTCTGGAATCTTCAACGATCTTCGCCCTTGAGTGGCACTGAAATTCACTGACAACAGATCCCCGCTGTCAGCAGATACAGAAGAGAGCACACATGCTCTTTCGAAACGAAAATAGAACCCATTTCCGTCAAAAACACAAAAAAACATAGAAGTAGCTCGCAGAGCAAACTCGAGGACTCCCAACACTACTGAAGCGTGTGATACAAATCTGAAGGTGTCTGCCAGAGGAGGGCTTAGGGAGAATACTGTCATTGGATGGGGGCAGTATGACCCAGAGACAGCGATTGGTTTAAAGGCGAAATACAGTTTGTAAGTGACAAAGTGAAACTTTTTTCTTTTACTGAGGATTCCCAGCCTGACGACGGGAAATATTCATGAGCATGTAAATCCATGCCAGACCCCATGATGGAGAAATAGCAGTAACATATGCAACGCTATTATGACAAACTACAAGCCAGTAATAGAACCAGTAGTGAACAAATCTTCAAAGGATTCTTTAAAGACCTCTATGCCCCACAATTGAGTAAGAAACAAAAGATCTGATTAGAGGCTGAGCGCACGCCTGTGGAAACTGGGCACAGCACGCAACAATTACAAAATGGTAATAATCCAGGACCTTATGGACTACCAAAGGATTCCTGATTAAACTGTGCAAAGCAATTCAACAGCACATAAGTAAATATCTCGAAGGCCTGTACAATGCCAGTATATCTGAAGGTATTCTTCCACAAGATTTGAGGATGGCAAAGATAATGGTCATCAATAAGACTGGGAACCCATCTGACTCCAGCGATTCAAACAGGCCTTTTTCACTCCTTAATGGAGAATATAAATTATTAGCCAAGGTACATTCAAATAGCAGATGTACAGTGTTTGTCACCTTAGTCCATCCAGATCAATGTGGTTAATTCTAGGATGATCTACCCAGATACATTTATGGACACCCAACAATGCCATGGCTTATCCGACTCCATACCTGATCCTCCACAGGTGATCTATAGCTGTATTCCCACAAAGCATTTTATTCAGTCGAGTGGTAATTGCTTTGGGTGCTGCTGGACAAAAGCCGTTTTGGACCATTCTTTTTAAGAATTAGCGAGGTTATTATACATGGGTCATTTGGCTAAGGCAAAGCAGGGATGCCCGTCAGGACTTACCCCTGTTTTCATTGATTGTTGAACCACTTGGTGAATGGTTAAGAAGAAATCTCACCTGAAACGATTTTACTGGTTAGGGGTGAGGTCTCAGGGAGTCAGAGTACAGGATCACCGTATATGCAGGTGACCACCTGCTCTGTTTCCGTCAAGCAGAATAAACTACTCCCAAAACAATGGATATTACAAAAGAATATAGAGACCATAGCTAACTCTAAATTAATAAGGATAAATCAGTCTAATTCTATGCAGGAAAAGGAGAGGACCTCTTTATTCTACACTGTCCACTCTTTATACAGTCAACATCCTTCAGGTATCTGGGAATCCAGAATATAATAACCAGAGAGGCCTTCCTGAAAATGAAATGGGAACCACTGTTGAACAGCTTTCTTATGGATGTAAGGCGTTGGTCTACACTGACTTTTACATGGATAGGAAGTATGTTTTTTAAAAGAAAATGATTGCTTTACCTAAATTATTATATCTATTACCTGCCACACCATAAAACATTGCAGAAGTCGAATTTAGCAAGCTGCATCTGTAGATTGTAGTGCAAGAATAAAACCCATATGGTAGCATTGGATACACTATGCAGAATTGTGTTGGAGAGTAGAGGGGGCAGCAGGCATACAGCAAGCAGAGAAGTGCTCTTGAAAAATTGTCAATCCTGACATGCAACTCACATCATGAAAGTACTCTAAAATTGTCTTTTAGAATTTCAGGCTGCCATTGCTGTAAACCACCCCAGGAGTGGAAATCAGCAATAATTGGCACAGGGAACCAGCGGAGCCGAAGGACCAATTGGAGATGGCGAATAAAGGGCCACAGTGAATACAGGACTGTGTGGGCTGTTAGGGGAGGCCAAGGGAGGAAGGACAAGGCTGAGGAAGGATGGTGCAGCGGAGCGTAGAGGAAGTTTACAAAGAGCATTCATAAAGTGAGGTATTGGTTTGTGAAAGAAAGAGGTACTTGGGTGGGTGTGAGTGCGTGCATGGTGAGTGAAGGGAGTGGCTAAGAACTAGGTGTAAGAGAAGGGGGACAGAGAGGCAGAATAAGGTGAATGAGAACAAGAAAGGCGGGTGACAGAAAGAAGTAGGGGTGGAGTGTTAAGTGGGAGGAGAGGGAAGGGGAGAGAGAGAGAAGGAGGGGAAGAGAGAGAGAGAGGGAGGGGAGAGAGACAGAGAGACAGAAAGAGAGAGAGGGAGAGAGAGAAGGAGAGGGAGAAAAATAGGCAAGAAGGAGAAAGGGAAAGGCAGGAAGAACATCAGGGCAAGGAACATAAGAGAGTGAAAGGCAAAGACAGTGAGACTTGCATGTTTGCAAGGCACCACTTATCGATAATATCTTTAATGTAGGACCCCTAGCTAGGAGACCCCTAGATTGAGTAGAGGGGAAGGGAGAGGGTGGAGGGGGAGAGACTTCAGATTGTTGGTTCGAGGCATGCACAAAGCCTGTTGCAAATAGACCCCTAAACCTATTGAGACTTCAAGGTAGGTGCAATACGGTGTGCCACTGAAATCTATGGATGTGTACAGTTTAAACTGTGTAGGGCAGGTGGCACCAGCCAAATGCAGGTGGGTTGAGAGGTATGTTAACACTTTTTTGGGAAGGAGTGCCCCAACACATCCAACACGAAGGCACGCACAAAGGCACACATCCCTGTCATGAGCCTGTCTGGAGCCGGTGGCCAGTGGGCCAGCCTCCATGCTCTGCATCACGATAACGATCGGCCGTTAAGACTTGCTTCCATCCACAAACTCACCTGCCTTACCTTTCACTCCACCATAAACTAAGTACTACAAAGAACAATATTGAACTTCGGATTCAGCCAGCCCACGCTGTGACCGGTACCCATGTCCTGATGAACGCATTAAAGTAAGTTTGCAAATTATTGCTCTTACAATGCCAGGTCACGCTACCTACAATCCTCGCCACTTTACTGCTACCTACTATAGGTTTACTCTATCATTCGCAACCATATTGTCTGAGACCTCTGCAGTTAACATGCGCTAAGCTACTATGCTGTGAGCAGCAATGACATATAATAATGTCCTACTTTATACAGCTGCTCTACATTGTCGGCGATCCCTTATCTCTTACCTATTAACAAGCATATAGTATACTAGTTGACTCCACGCAATCCATGCAAAGTCGACTTAGATACTACATGCAAAGCTGTTTTAGCCATCTCATGCAAAGCTGCTTTTAACCTACTATTGCAACGTTGATTCTAGCCTTTTCATGCAAAGTTGTTTTCAGCCTTCTCATGTAAAGTTATTCATAGCTCTCCCATGCACAATTGGTTTCAGATATACCATGCAAAGCTGATTTTAGCCCTCTCGTGCAAAGATGATTCCAGCCTTTTTCTTGCAAAGTTGGTATTAGCCTTTCTCTTGCAAAGTTGATTTTAGCCTTCCCATGTCGAATTTATCTCAGCTTCCCAAGGTAAGCGATCCCTGCCCACTTGGGAAATTTGGCCCAACCCATACCTTACTCAGACTACTGTGGAAATACTTAGCTCAGCCATCCTGAACTCCAGGTACTCTGCCTTAAACCTCATCGCCTTCACTCTCAGTAACCGGCATTAATCGCTGCACTAAGTACTTCAGCACCTCCCTGCTGGTAGCTGCATTCTTGCTCCTCCTACACCCATCATTGGCAACTACGAACCAAACCAAATACGTACCATGCCCGACCACGATTAGGAACACCAGGCTTAGGGCTAGACTCCCCCGCCTTCACGGGCCTAAACCACAGAACAAAACATATCTAAACCTCCATACCAACCCTAAAAATACTCCTAGGAACTGGTCGCAAGCCAAGTCACAAGCTTCTGTCATTGATAAACTATATGTTCATACCCCAATACCCATTATCTCTGAATACCCACCTAAAACGACTACTGTAGTAGGAGCTCTAATCAACGCCAGATCTGCTGTGGCCCACGCCACTGATATAGCAGACATCTTAACCCTAGATAATCTGGATCTCCTAACAGTCACAGAAACCTTGCTCCACGATGCAGCAGATCCAGCGCTGTCTCGGGCCATATCAAAAGAGTACCAACTCCTAAGAGTGGACAGACCCAACGGGTCTAGAGGAGGAGGACTAGCCATAATTGCCAAATCTAATCTCGAACTATTACCACCTCTTGTGAATTATTATCAGATAAACTGCCCATATCCCCATGTCACACCCTGACTATCTACCTCATATATAGGCCTCCAGGGCCCATAGGTTCATTCGAGGAGGATATATCCAGTTTGTTAGCTAGTAATACTAAAGAATCGTCTCAGATAATGCTCTTAGGCGACTTCAACCTAGGACTAAACAACCCTGACGATAAACAAGCCCAAGCAATAGCCACCATGCTCAATGAACATGGGCTATCCCAAAAAGTCCTTGCCCCCACACACGACAAAGGCAGGACCCTAGACTGGGTAGCCACCTCAAACTGCCCAACTAGGATTATTAAAATTACACCCCAACCTTGGACTGACCACTCCCTGGTTGCATTTAGTCTAACACTCAGGAAAGAAGCAAACAAAGAAATAATAATGGCACCCCTTCTCCCCACCAGATCAAGGAAAAACATCACGACCAATAACATCCTACCTGGCCTCCTTCCAGTGATTAATGCCCTTCCAAGCAACTCTGACCCACACACACTAGTAGATTACTACAACGAAACTATGAACAAGATCCTAGACTCCATCACCCCACCCAAAAACTGCAAAAGCAAACAGGCTCACCTGAACACCTGGTTCACCCCCCACTTAAAAGAACTTAGACTGGAAAAAAGGAAGCTAGAAACTATCTGGCAACATACAACCACAGAAGAAAATAAATTAAAATTCAAACTCCTTGTCACTAAACACAAAACTGAAATCATTCAAACCAAGAAAGAAATCTATAATGAAAAGAATATCTAAAGCAGGTTCTAACACGAAGGAACTATTTGCAATCCTACGTGAACTAGAATCACCTATACCTCCACCAGACAACCTACCTAAAGATAAACAATGGTGTACTAATATTCAAAACGCATTAGCAAATAAAATAAAAACACTGCAAACCAAAATCGCCTCTAAAAAAGCCTCGCTCCCACTAACAGAAACCCCCACTATCCCCCAGCCTAGTAACAATCCTAGCTTAGCGCCGTTCAAATGCTCTAAAATCTCCATCCTAGAAACAGAAAAATCATTGCCTCACTAAAACCATCTAACTGCCAAGACGACATCTGCCCTGCCCAAATAATCAAGGATGCAGCTAGAGAGCTAGCCCCCTTCATCTCAAAACTCATTAATGCTTCCTTTACTTCCAACGCCGTCCCAAGCAGTATAAAAGAATCTTGGGTCCTACCCCTTCTTAAAAAACAAACCTTAGACCCTTCCATACCCACTAATTACAGACCTATTGCCACTTTCCCATTGCTCCTGAAGATAATCGACAAAGTGGCCTATTTACAAATTCAAAAATACCTTGAGACTAACCAACTATTAGGCTCCCGCCAATCTGGGCTCAGACCCCAACACGGTACGGAGACAGCCCTGATAGACCTCAAAGCCCAAATCGATGAACTTAACGATAAAGGAAACACAGCTATGCTACTCCTCCTTGACCTGTCAGCGGCCTTTGACTTGATGGACCACGTAGTACTTTGCAAACACCTTGCAACGGCAGCCCACTTTTCAAGTGAAGCCATAGCTTGGGTCCAATCATTTATTGACAATAGAAGCATGAGAGTCTTCTCCACGGCAGCATCTGCAGACCCAGTCATAACATGCGGTGTCCCCCAAGGCTCATGCGTCTCGCCCACCATGTATAATATCTTCACTAAGCCTTCATTTGACAAATTGGATAGGCTGGGCGTCACCTACACAAATACCGCTGATGACACCCAGATCCTTATCCCTCTAACGGGCAATTTTTTGTCGGATACAGCCTTAGTGAATGAGATTTACACCCTCATTCAGGCATGGATGGCAACCCACTGCCTCTGCCTGAATGACGAAAAAACAGAGATCATGATCCTTGGCTCAGGCAACAACCTAAAAAAACTGAACGCCAACTATAGTGCCTTCAATATCGATGGCAATATAATTACAGTTGCCAAAGAAGTGAAGACACTAGGCTTCTACCTGGATTCCACACTCTCCCTAAAAAAACAAGTAAACTCCTTGGCCTCATCCACCGCCTATACTGGCAAACTTATGAAAGCATGCAGACCATTCCTCTCACCAGCGAGTTGTATTTATTCTAGCCAATGCTCTTATCCTATCCAAACTGGACTGCTGCAACGCACTTTACACAGCAGCCAATAAATACATCACCAACAAACTACAAACACTGCAAAACAATGCGCTTAGAATGGCTCTGAAGCTCCCCGCTAGAGAGCACATATCCAATACCAGAAGAAATCATAACTGGCTAAAAATCACAGATCGGGTCCTCTTCAAAATGGTTACGTTAACCTTCAAATGCCTAAATAATGCAGCTCCACCATACCTGAAAGAAGGAATTACTAGGAAACTATCCTCACGACCAACTAGAACAGCCAACTCCTTTTGTATCCAAACTCCAAGATTCCGCCTACTAAAAACAGGCGGCAACAGCTTCCCCGTAAAAGCAGCCCAGCATTGGAATGCTCTACCAGTGGTGCTAAGATGGGAGCAATCAAATAACAGCTTCAGGCGCAATATCCGCACCTGGCTACGCCACAATGATCACTCACCCAGTGCCACACATGCTCGCCTTTGCCACCTCCATCTTAGGCACAAAAGATTCAATAACTGCAATCACTCTGTGATCCTGTATATATCTGTATTCTTGTAAAATTGTAAATATATATATATTTATATGCCTCATCTATAACAAATGTAATTGTAACTAAGCTATAAGTAATCTTGGTATTTTGTGCGCCCAGCTACCCAAGAGTTTGGGCACCCTACAAATAAACAAACAAACAAACACCACTTCCAACTGGCATTCTGCATGCCCCAACACCTCGCTCCAAGCCCCCATGTAACATCTATTCTCCTTCATGCTGCCCCACGTAATCCACATTCAGTCCTTCACCCCCCACAGACCCATTCCATCTCACTTTCCTTAAGCTTACCCAACACTCGCACTCCTCCCTATCTAGAGATAGCGCTTTGCCTCACCAACTCTTGACTACTGTGGCACATCCACTATAATTCCTTGGTCTTGTTTGTCCAGGTAAATAGGCACAAAGAACTCACACAAGAGTTAACCCAGCCTGCTACCTCAGTATGGAAAAACTGGTTTTGAAGGCCAGTTGTTCTTGTTCGAATCCCAGTATCGGAGAAATGTAAAAATTGTTCCCCACAAAAAAGTAAAAAGTAACCGAGATGCACAGCATGGTTGGCACAGCTGTGCGAGAAATGGTATACAGTTTCAGCACCAACGTTCGTCTGGTCATTCAACAGTGATGATGCACTTGCACATGCATGCTCCGTTTACAACGAACACAAGCACACTTTCCTCAGGCACATTAGCGTCCTAGCACATGTCACAACCAGCGCATTGGTGGTGTACTGTTGAGAGCATTTGCCCAAAGGAAGTGAGCAGCCAGCAGTGCTGGGTTTATGCCTTTTCTGCTATACAAATTTGCATAAAGGGTATATTTCAGCTTCTAACAAAGGGATATTCGTATTCCAGATATTTCTTTGCACATAGCGAACCACTACACAAAATAAAAGGTTCTGCAACCTGTTAACATTTTCACACTTAATGGCACTACCTGCACTAAAGGGCAGGGGGTGTTCTTGACACTAGGCATAACTATGGTCTGCTGCAGCGGGAAATTACCAGTTTACAATGATCTACAAGCAGTGCTCCAGATAAGATTTCGAAGTGGGAGTATTTTACTCCCTATTTTTCAAAGATGAGAGAAAACATTTTTTTAGGGAGTAAAAATGTAATTTTAATTCCCAATGGGAGTATTTCATAAGCGAGTAAAAAATGCTTAACTGGAAAATGGAAATATTTTTGTAATAATTATTCCTTTGCACCTAGTTATTCATACGCATTAAAAGAGATGCATGTTTACTACTTACAATAAGGCAGTAATAATAGTAGTTTCTTTCAGTAGTACTATGTGCACTACTGGTTTGAGCATAGCCATGGAGCTGTGTGGGTGAAAGCAGGAGCACAAGGTCCTACGTGTCTGTTTCCTATTTATTGTTTGAGTGTTTGTATTCCCTATTTTTATTTTTTGGGAGTATTTACCTACTTTCAGGGAGTACAAGTGGCCGGTACCCCCCCTTATCGGTAGGGCTGCCTACAAGAGTTGCCACAATGTAATTGATATTCATATTTTATTTCTATCGCGCTCGTACACAAGTGTTTCAGAGCGCGACAAGGCAAGGGAGGGGAGGGGAACAGGGGAGAACAAAACAGCGATCTTACTACGCCCAGTGACATTGAGAACGCACAATTGCATGGGAGAGGGGGAGGGGAAAACTGCATGGAAGGGGGGAGAAGTGGAAAGTGCGAAGCAGAGGAGAAACAGATAAATAACAATAAACGAATAATAAAGGCAACAAACAGTTTTAGTGCAGCCAGCAATTTGCAAGTGCTAGGTTTAAGGCAGCAGACAGGGTAGGTCTGATAAGTGCAGGAAGACAAAATGGGGGGGCTGTATGGGTACAGGTAAAGACCCCAGTGCAAGGGGTGGCCCGGACGTAGTATGGGAGGGTGGCAGGGTGAGCAGGTACCTGGGCCCGGAGGACAGAGGGTGGCCAGGTGCACGGTGCCAAGAGAGAACAGACCAGCAGGGGAGAGGGGGAGCGAAGGCAGAAGAAAAGAGGAAGGTCTTGAGGTGCTTCTGGAACCGGAGATGGTTCTCCTCAAGTTTTAGAGTGTCAGGGAGGCTGTTCCAGAGGGAGGCCCCAGCAAAAGACAGATCTACCCCCAGCTTGTTTCTTCGAAAAACGACTGACCCTGAGGGAGTTGGAGGCAGAGGAGCGAAGAGCTCGAGACCGAAGGGATACCTGAAGGTATTTTGGACCCAGGCCCCAGAAAGCCTTGTGGACAATGAAGAGGGGTTTGAAATTAATCCTTGCATCCACTGGGAGCCAATGGAGAGATTTCAGAGCTGGAGAGATACGATGCCAGGGCTTGAGGCCAAGGACAAGTCTCGTGCTCTGGATTAGTTGCAGAGGGCGGAGAGTAGAGGCAGGTAGATTTAGAAAGAGGCTGTTACAATAGTCCAACCTAGAGAGAACCAGAGCTTGGGATACCATAAGCTTCTGGGGGAAGGAGAGGAAAGGCAGAGTACCTCTGAGGAGGTGCAGTCGGAAATGTGACTTTTTAGAGACCTCAGAGATGTGGGCGGAGAAGGAAAGGGTGGAGTCAAAGATGACCCCGAGGTTCTTAGCCTCGCAGGTGGGGGTAGGAGGAGGGCCAAGGGAGGCTGGCCAGAGAGTGAGGGGAAAGGATGGTGAAGGTGTGCCAATGAGGAGGATCTCCGTCTTGCTGGCATTCAGACAAAGATCATTGGTGGCACACCAATCTTGAATGGCAGTTAGGCAATTAGAGATGAGAGAGGGAGAGGAGGTGGCAGAGGGCAGCCTGAAAATGAGTTGAGTGTCGTCAGCGTAGCACTGGAAATTTGAGCAGAAGGTGGCAATGCAGTGGGCAAGAGATGCCAGCTATTGGTTGAAAAGCCAGGGCGAGAGGTTAGACCCCTGGGGAACACCACACGCAGAGAGGAAGATAGATGAAAGGAAGGACCCAAGTTGGACCTGGGAGGGTCGATCTGAGAGGAAAGAGATGAGCCACACCAGAGCCTAATCAGTGATACCAAGGTTTTCACGGAGACGGTTGAGCAGGATGGTATGGTTGACCGTGTCGAAGGCAGAAGAGAGATCGAGGAGGATGAGGACAGGGGGAATGTTAGAGTAAAGTTTGGAGAGCAGATCTTCACGGATGTTCAGGAGAGCAGTTTCCGTGCTTCTGGCAGCTCTGAAGCCAGACTGGTGGTCATGGAGACAGCCAACAGAATTGGAATGAAGGTTAAGCTGAGAGATGGCCAACTTTTCCAGGAGTTTGCCAAGAAAGGGAGTAATGGAAATTGGGCGATAGTTAGCTGGACAAGAAGGATCAGCTGTGGGTTTCTTGAGAAGATGATGCACAAAGGAGTGCTTCAGAGGGGAGGGGAAGGATCCCGAGGCAAAGGATTGGTTGCAAAAATCAGCAAAGGCCGGAGCGAGGGTGTCAATGTGTTCCTTGATGGTTTTAGAGGAACAGGGGTGAACCTGTTTTGACGAGGCTTTGATAGATCGGACTTGTCTAGCGACCTCGCCAGAGGAGAAAAGAGGAAAGGACGAGAAGGATGGGGGGGGGGTGGCTAAAGCAAGCACAGATGGGGAGGGGAGAGGAGGGGTGAGGGTGGACAGGAGGTCCTGGGTTTTTTAAATGAAGTGAGAGGCTAGGGCCTTGGAAAGAGCCTGGGAGGCAACAGGAGGGGTAGAGACTGCAGCAGGGTTGGCCAGCTGCTTGCAGATTTTAAAGAGTTCGGCCAAGTTGTTAGATGCCAGAGACACGAGCTTGAATGTGGACTCTTTTCTTGGTGAGGACAGAGAGTCGGTATTGCCTTTGTAGCAGGCGACAGGCCAGTTTGTCAGAGGATGAACAGGAAGTCCTCCTTTTCCTCTCAGCCGCCCTACACTTACGTTTAAGTGTAGCTAGGTCAGAGTCATGTTAGGAATTGCACTTGGCTTTGGACTTCAAACGGATACTCATGACAGGGGCAAGAGCATCAAGCGTATCAGAAATTGAAGAGTAGAGCAGAGACAGGGCTGTGTCAGGATGTGAGACAGCCAAAGGTGGAGGGGAGGGGGGAGAAAGTGGTGGCAAAAGCCTCAACTGACACACGCTTCATGGGCCGGATGTCTGAGAAGGTCGGTGGCAGTGTTTGGGTAGGCTTGGCTTGGGAGGGGGAGAGAGGGAGAGATGAGAGGAGAGAAGGGAGTGATCGCTCCAGGAGAGAGGAGTGGTCAGAGGGATGGAGAGGGGGAGGTCAGAGGAGATCAAGACATTGAGTGTGTGCCCTGAAGAGTGAGTCGGGCCGGAGGAGAGGATGGACAGCGATAGGGAGTTGCAGAGGTCACAGAAGAGTACAGAGGAGGAGCAAGGAGAGTCTAAATGTATATTGAGGTCACCGAGGAGGAGTACAGTGGTAGAGGCCAGGAGGGAGGAGCGGTCTGCCCACTCAGAGAGAAATGAGGTGATTTGACCAGGAGGCCGGTAGGTGGTAACCACAGTAAGAGAATGGGTGGGCAAGAGAGAAAGCCTACAGACAAGGCATTCAAAAGAAGAGTAGGTCTGAGTGGGAATGATAGAGGCAGGAATCCACTCAGGAAAGATCAGGGCTACCACCCCCCCACCCCACTGGACCAGGAGGATCTGGGTGCTGAGAGGATCTTGTAGCCATCAGGGAGGAGAGTGTCAAAGCTTGTGACAGAGCTGGCCGTGAACCATGTCTCAGTAATACCAAGGACATCAAGGTCTAGTTCTTCAAGCAGGTGGCAGATGTCAGAGGAGTGTTTGACAGCAGTGCGAGAGTGGCAATATGAAGGAGGTTGCCAGCCTTAAAGACCTTCTGGGGAGGGGTACAGATCAGAGGTACGCCCTGCAGAGGAGAAAGCGCTCTTAGGAGGGGCAGAGGAGGAGAGAGAGAGGGCAGGATAGCCAAGGGGGGAGACGAGGGGACAGCAGGAGATGAGGAAATTGATGAGGCGAGGGAAGCACCCATCAAAGAGGAGGAGATTGGCCTGAGGGCCTTGGACCATGACAGTGCCATTTAGGTAGACATTGATGACTTTAGAGGAGTCGAAGGAAGCCATGAGACCTTCCCAGCGAGTGCCACCATTGATGGGAGAGGAGGAGATGGGGCAGAGCACAGAGACCATATGAGGAGTCCATAGATCTGGCGAAGGAACGACAAAGAGGATGTCGGTGAGGGTCTGTCTGGCGGAAGCATTGGAGTAGGTGTTGGCGATAGGAAGACCAGGGTTAGAGCCCAAGATATCCTGTTTGAACTTCTTCCTACCAGACTTAGTGAGAAGGGAAGGACAGTCAACGGAGAGGCAGTTGGAAAAGATAGGAGAAACAGAAAGCGCCATTGGGGTGGAAGCGAGAAGAGGATGGAGATACTGAGGGGGCTAAGGCAGGTAGGTGTGGGACAAAAGAGAGTGGTGAGGTCACTGGGATGGCAAGTTACAGAGAAGAAACAGTATACAAGCCAAATACAGAGAATTTCACAATGGCCAGCAAGATTTGACTTTTAGCACAAAGTAAAAACAGCAAGATTTGACTTTTTTAGAACAAAGCAAAAACAGCAAGATTTGACTTTTCAATCTTGGAATCGGATGTTAGCAAAGGGTTTTAGGAAGCACTGCGCATCAGAATGACGACATGGGAGTAACAAGCAGAAAGAACAGTGATAGTCAAAGGCGGTAGGTGTGAGTCCATAAGGAGGGTGTCAGTCTAGAAAAGTAGACAACCCTCCAACAGAAGGCTTATGCAGGATAATTGGTTGGCCGAAGACCAACCGCCTCATTTAAAGTATAAAGAATATATGCTCATTACTCATTACGTAGCTATTAGTTTAACTAGAGTGCAGCCATTTTAAGGTAACCAGAATCGCCATTTTTATTTTCTCTATGTTTCTCTTTAACATCGCCACTTTTGCCTCATGTAAAACTGCTTTGCTGTAGATATTATTTCGCTTCAATGTGAAACATTGTGCGAGGAGCCAGACAGAAAAGCCAGTTTCCCTCCTTCACATATCCTTGGAAGCGGGGAGCAAGGCATTCTTATCAGTACACGGATGCCAGTGAGTCTCCTTAAAAGAATAGCAACGTATGAAACTAATATTAAAGGGTTTGAATTATGCTCTTCTTAACGGCCCCCCTTCTGAGCGCTGTGGGCCCCCTGGAGAGCAAGCTGACCTCTAGAGCGTGAATCGAAACCACGAGATAGTAAAGCCTGGAATGTGCCAGTCCCCCTACGCGCAGCTTGTCCATGAAAACAGAAGCACTGTGTTCTCGCAAATAAAGAATAGTGTCTGTAAATTCAAGATTGCAAACTGTTACTAAATATGGTGATCTAAAGTGTCATATTCGTCACAATGGTCAATCATCGCCTCCACTTCAAAGGGAATGAATTAGGGGCGGCATCGAATGTGTCAAATGTGTCATTACTGATTGTGAGATGTAATTTTGTATATATGTGACTGATGTACAATTTTGGCTCTCTTGCGTCCCCCAAGGTCTGTTAGACGCACTTCGCGTGGCGTGGGACCATTTGGCCAACTGGGACTATTTGTTCTTTGCAATAAACCCTAGATTTTGGGAATACAACCTTGTGTCTGGCGTATCAGTTCGTGTGTGGTGATTGTGCCTTGTTTCCACATCCGAGGGTCCTCAGGGGCCGCTTCAAGATGGCGCCCAAATAGGGACCCTCCCCCACTTGTTCCATCATGTACATTGCAAACTTATGAAGGCGACAAGAACGGCGAGGACAGGAGCGATCGAGCCGGGATCAAGAGGTGTCCGGGGCGCCCTGTGAAAGTGATGAGACTCCTTTGCAGATCTGCACACAGCTGATCCCTGATCGACGTGTCTGGCCAGCGAACAAGGGGGCCAGGGTCCCGAAACAAGGCAATGCCGAGATACGCAGACACGTCATTGGTTGCGTCAGTATACGGACGAATTGTGTCTTGAAAAGACAAATTGACTAATCAAGTGAGTCGTGCCCCAATTCGTAAGTGATCCTGATATTGGTTGAGAGTTGATTTTGCAAAATCAAACGCCCAGAGTAGGTTTGATTAGCCAAGGGTAAGGTTAAAACATGCCTGGCATATTGTCCACCTTAGCAAGTTTTTTCCGCTGCCGCAAACAATCTTTGGAAAATGGCCAGGTTGTGCCTCCAGGGGGAACGCCGGCTTATGATATGTATGTGAAGTATGGTGTGCGAGCGATAATGTTTTGTGAAATTTGGCATAAGCAAACCAGAAAGCAGGAAGACCTCCAATGTCCGAGGAATGGTAGTTTTGAGATGGATCGGATAGATAACCTGGAAAAGGTTTTGATAAGTAAGAAAGCGCGTCCTGCGGCACTGGATATCCTTAGGGATTGGAGGAGGGAATCAATGCTCCGATTTAGAAGTAGAGAGAAACATGCGCGCAGGCATAAGCCAAAAGCAGAGAGAGCGGAGGAAAAAGAGGAGGAAGAGTGGAGCAATGGTTTGAGAAAGGCAAATAGACGCGACCAGTTGAATAGTGAAAAAATATATCCACAGAGAGAGTTACATGCATCAGACGAATTAATAAACAAAATACTAACCGAGACAAAACAAGGCCCGAGAAGTGAAACTAAGATTACGTCAGTAGCCGTCATCCAACCCCCTCCTATTGCTCAACCTGTCCCAACTCCAATACAGACACAGGCAGCGTTAGTAATGGTACCGCCCTCTAGTCAGCCAGCCCCGAGTGTTTCACAACCATCACAGCCCCAGCAGATTTCTCCCGTGCCCACTGCCCCTTCCACTCAAGGGGGTATTTCTGTTCCGACTGTGCCCCCCATAAGCGAAGTAGAACAAAGCGAGTGTATGAGAGTGACCCGCAGCGCGATTAGCAAGGAGAGAAAGCGTGAGCTGCAAGAGCAGGCGGAAATGCATATAGACGAGAACGATGGGATGGTCACGTTAGCGTCAATACATGACTTCAGGAAGAGCAATGAAAAACAGGTATTGTTGGAATGCATGGGGGAATATTTGTCGGCTCAATAGAAAAAGTTAGTTGGGAAGTTACATCTCAGCGATTGTTGGATTTGAATGCATTGGCCCGTTGTAGAGGGAGAGATGAGGAAATAGAAGAGCATGTGAAGCGACTTTTTGAATTAAAGAATGAACTTGATGAAGAATATTCTGAAATACTTGCCACACCGGGGTGCAGGAGGAAAGATATTGAGAGAAGTAGGAAGAAAGCGACAGGGTTTTATATGCAGAAATCCTTGCCACCACCGGGACAGATAGGTGATAGGCAAAGATTGCGAGTGTGTATGCGGGAAACAATGAGATGGATGTCAAGCCCAAGGATTTCCGTGGGTGAAATAAATGAGATATGTAATGAGTACCCTTTACAAATAAGAATAGAAACCCTGCGAACAATAGTGGGAGTGTTACTTCAGCAGGTAGCAGGACATAACAGGGGAAGGGGAAATGTGCAGAGCATGGGCAATTTGAATATGCACGGAGGGCCTCTGGGGTTAAACCAATGTGCATATTATAGAGAGGAAAGACACTGGCGGACACAATGCCCACACTTGCAAAATAGAGGCAGATATGGTCAGAGGAGACAGCATAGAGGGCATCCAGGAACAAAAGGCCATAATAGAAACCATATGCAGCAGCACCAGAATAGTCAAGGGAACGGTGCACAAAATCAGGGCCAGGCGCCGAATCAAAATGCTTTTACTCAGAGTCAAAATCATCAGGCCAATCAAAGTGCAAACAGAGGAAGAGACAGGAATATTTTTGATACTCAGACAGGTGCATACTATAGTAATAGTAGTGATTACACCTCGGATGATGTGTTGTTACCCCAATATGACAGCCCAGGACAGAGGTCGGAACCAGTATCCATTCCCGTGAATCAGAAAGGACCCTACGTAGAAATGAAGGTTGGGAATGAAGAGCATAGATTCCTCGTAGACACGGGGGCAAAGAGGTGCTTGATAGATCATCACTTGGTTCCAGATATACCTCTGTCAGGACGACAAAATATCTCAGTAGGGTTCGCAGGCACCCCAGTAATAAATCCAAACCAGTAGCAGTGACAATAGGGCCTTTTACTGAACATTGTCCATTTCTTTTGACAGAGAATTGTGGGGAAAACCTCCTAGGATTGAATCTATTGAAAAAGCTAAGCGCGGTTATCCACTACACACCAGATGGGGTATTTTTGACTATTTCTCCTCAGAGTGGGCCGACTTCTGAACCTGTGACGAAATCTTTAACAGCGGAATTGAGTGAGGTGCCAACTTGTATTTGGCCCGTGAATGACAATGATGTGGGATGCTTGAAAATAGCGCCAGTGAAAATTGTTTTGAAAGAAGGAGTGACGTTACCACGTATTCCACAGTATAAAATTTCAGCAGAAGGGGAGAAAGGATTGAAAAGTATTGTTTCTGATTTGGTGAAATTGGGAGTGATTGAAGAAATTACAGGCAGTGTATGCAACAGCCCCATTCTTCCAGTGTATAAGAAAGGGGGTAATGAGGTACCGTACCGTTTCATAATTGATCTCCGTGCACTAAACAAAGTAGTAGATCCCCAATTTCTGTTGGTGCCAGATGTCACTACGATATTGACAATGATCCCTGCATCGGCAGAATATTTTAGTGTTATCGATTTGAAGAACGCTTTCTTTAGCATTCCAGTACACAGAGAAAGCAGGTATTTATTTACTTTCACTTTAGGAGGACAATCATTCACATGCATTCCACAAGGCTATACTGAAAGTCCAAACATATACAGTAGAGCATTGAAAGAACAGCTAGACATGTTAGAATTACTAGCAGACTGCGTGTTGTTGCAATACATTGACGATTTGTTAATCGCTGCTGACACAGAAGAAATTTGTAAAAAAGGTACTGTCTTATTATTGACCCATCTAGCTATGCATGGCCATAAAGCGAGCCTAAAGAAATTCCAGTACTGTCAGAAAGAAGTGGCTTATTTAGGTTAATTACTTTCAAAGGAAGGGAGAAGATTAACGCCAGAAAGGATAGAGCGCATTTCTGGTATGCCTATTCCAAAGACGCAGAAGGAAGTAAGAGCTATAATTGGCATGGCTTCATATTGCCGTCAGTGGATTGTGAACTTCGCCTTAATTGTAAAACCAATGGTGGAATTGACAAAAAAGGATGCTGCCATGCCTTTGAAGTGGAATGAAGAATGTCAGAAAGCATTTGACTCGCTAAAAACCATTTTTGAGTTCTGCTCCAGTTTTGGGCACACCGAATTATGAAAAGGTTTTTAGGCTGTTTGTGCATGAGAGCGAAGGATGTGCATTGTCTGTCCTAACACAGGAACAAAGTGGAAGAAATAGGGCATGCGGTTATTTTTCTTCCGCGCTGGACCCTGTAGCGCACTACCACGATGTTTGCGAGCTGTTGCAGCGGCTGCTGCGTCAGTGAAACAAACGGAAGGAATGGTATTGGGGCACACTTTAATTCTAATGGTGCCACATGCCGTAGATGTTCTACTTAATAGAACGCAGACGCAACACCTCACCTCTGCTAGATTGACTAGATATGAAATTGTATTGTTCGCCCCCCACATCCAAATCATGAGGTGTAGCGCTTTGAATCCAGCAGACTGAATGCCAATGCCGAGGAAAACATTGATGAGACTGAATCACCTCCCCATGATTGCTTAATGGTTACTGAGGAAGAAACAAAAGGGAGAATTGATCTACACGATACACCGCTAAAAGAACCAGATGGAGAACTGTTTTGTGATGGTTCTTGCTTTAAATTACCTGACGGCACTTCAACCGCCGCATACGCTATCACCACGTTAAAAAGCATTGTGGAGAGTAAAAGAATCCCATAAAACTCTGCCCAAGCAGCAGAGATAATTGCCTTAACAAGGGCTTGTGAAATTTCAGAGAACTTGAGCATAAATATCTACACTGATAGCCAGTACGCCTTTGGCGTGGTTCATAACTTCGGCCGACTGTGGGCCGAGAGAGGGTTCCTAACATCACATGGGGCTAGAATTCAACATGGCCCTTTGATTGTACAATTACTGTCTGCACTTACGTGTCCAAAGCACCTGGCGATAGTGAAATGCGAGGCGCATAAAAAGGTGACATGCAAAGTGGGAGAAAGAAACGCATTTGCAGACAGAATCGCAAAGCAAACTGCCACTGATTAGAATACAAAAATGTTAACAGTACAATCGAAGGAAGTACCCTGTATGATAGAAAATGGAATTGTAATTGTTAGAGAGATGCAGGCGGAAGCTACCGCCGACGAAATACAGGGATGGGCCAAGGGCTCTGCAGAACTAGACTTGGAGGGTTGTTGGGTCGACATTAAGAGCAGGAATTGGATGTTGCCGAATGCTTATGTAAATGCAATGGTAACAAAGGCTCACAGTCCCATCCACATCTGTGCGAAGAAAATAGTCCAACATTTGGCCACTGTCTGGGAAAATCCTCTCATAAAGAAGAATGCCGAAAGGCTAGTACAGAACTGCATAACGTGCCTACAGCACAATGTGGGGAAGGGAACGGTGACTCCAACAGGAAGTTTCGGACCTCCCTCTATGCCATTCGAAGTGATTCACTTTGACTTCATAGAAATGGAGAGATGCCAAAACCTGAAGTATGTTCTGGTGATCATATGTGCATTCAGCAAATGGGTGGAAGCGTATCCGTTGAAAGACTGCACAGCCATGAGCACGGTGTAAGTAATGCTAAAAGAGTATTTCTCTCGCTTCGGTCTGCCCCGTGTCATATGGTCGGACAATGGTCCGCATTTTTAGGTGCAGTAATATTACAGATTTGTGCAGGTCTCCAGATCGATAAGCGATTCCATTCCTCCGGGCATCCCATGAGTGCCAGACTTATTGAACGCCATAACGGCATCCTGAAATCCAAAATAAGTAAGATTTGTGCAGGCAGCAAGCTAAGTTGGGTAGATGCATTGCCAATAGCGTTACTGTGTATGCGAACATCAGTGCAAGCCAGAACTTGTCTCTCCCCATACGAAATCATAATGGGAAGACCGGCGAATGTGTGGTGTGCACCCCAGCCGAAATGAAAGAGGTAGAATACCCTGTACTCAGTATTTATTGTAATTTGTTAGTAAAAAAAACTGCGTTTGACTCATCAGCAGGTCAGGAGGCTTTACCGGTGAGGTACACTGGTCCAGGACATGCCTTGTAGCCAGGAACCTGGGTGCTGATTAGAAATTATGAGCGGAAAACATCGCTGGCACCCAGGTGGCGTGGGCCCTACCAAATCCTTTTGACCACGCAGACAACAATACGCGTGGATGGGCTGAAAGCGTGGATTCACGCCACGCACGCCAAGAAAGTCCCACCGCCATTTGACACTTCGACTGATCGGGACAAAGACCAGAAAGAGACAGCAGCGGCTCCAGAAACGAAAAATGCAATTGCAAGTTCTTTGCCACAAAAACTGCCTGATCCCGAAACAAAGCCTGATGAGATTACCATAAGAGAGGAAGGGCAAAGGGCGCCCCAACTTTGTCCAGCAGATTCTGCATCACTGCTAGCCGATATCAAGCATATACCTCTGTGGCGCCCACCATCTTCTGTTGCGCCGCAGTCTGCATCGTCGCCTGGGCATTCATCATCTTCTGCCATTGTGCCCCAAGCTGACTCCAAGCTTGAAACCGGAAGTGCGCCCGCACTATTTGTCGACCACAAGATACCGGGAGCAAATCGGTATAACCTGCGGAGCAGAAAAAAGGAGTGATCACATCTTCAGCTTTTGGGATTTTATTGCCTCCGTTTCCTATTCTCGGATGAAGTAGGAACCGGAGGCCTAGAGGAGAGTGGCGTGAGAGTTGTGCAAGCCAGACAGCTCAACAAACGCAACTCCTTGGTGCTAAATCCATGTGTCCGGAACCCGAGCGGACAAGCGGGGCGCACATGGTACACAGGCAGCTGCTCTGAAACTCTAGAGCAATGTGCGAATGCACGGGAATCTTACCGAACAGATAAGCAATCCAGGCAGAACGAGAACTGGCACGGAAGAACTGTAGACATTTATCGAACTCTGACATCTCAACAAGCGCATCGGCAGGAGATCTTCACGAACACGGTGAGAGCAGAACGACGAGGAAAGATGCCAGAGCAAGCCAACGTCTCCTTCTGCAACAATGCTGATAGCGAATTAAACACAGTACATAGAAAGGTGGAAAAGGGACATGGTCGAAAGAATTGTATGTTGGGTTTAACGATAATGTGTCTAATGAGTATATTAGCCCCAATATTGACCATATCAGTATTATGGTACCTAGAAGAAATGCACCCCCTTGAAGTACTGTTGCCTACTGTGAACATTTCCACGACGGAAAGCCCATTCCATGTGATTTCCTATACCTTGTCCCCAATGGAAGAGAGACATAGGGAAGGATATGGGAACAACACATTACTATTGATAATGAATATGACACACTCAATACTAAGAAAGAACAACTGTTGGGTCTGTGCCCACGTGCCGCAGCATGGTGGTCAGGGAATAGGATGGTATGTACAGCCCCTGCCATTAACATCTGCATGTTATGCTTCTCGGAGTGCCTTATTTTATGGGAAATGGAATGAAAGTGAAATTGGTCAATTAGACAAAACAAACATGAATGAATTCGAGGAAGTGATTATGAAACCGGTGGGTTGCTCCATATTCCATAAAATACGATTAATTACACCAGCAATAATGCCACAGGATAGATTGTCTGTATCTTATAAATCTTCTGTGATCACGTTTCACATGAACCCAGAGGGGAATAAGGATGCAGAACCCCCTTCATATACAGTGGATTAGAACCCTCATTCTGTCCCATTCTGTTTAAAGAAAAAGGGGTTCTTTCCAGGTAGTAACATTTACGAGATGCAGGAACATAGCATTCCTTGATAAAGAAGTGGAACCAATATATGTGGGAGATCCTGTGTACTTTATATGTGGAGAAAAAGCATATCCTTGGTTACCTAGGAACTGGGGAGGCACGTGTTATTTAGCCTTTCTGTTTCCTGGGGTGTTTCTTTTAAAAACATCAGACATAACCAAATTGACCAAGTCACGAACTCACTGGAATATTGAAGACGGGTTGATTGTAGGAGACATAGCAAAATCATTCATACCATTTTGGGGCCAGGCGATAAACTCCTATAATATAAGACGACTGTCTAGAATATTGGAAGAAACAATAAATGGAACCACCGATATATTATATAATATGACTCTTGAGGAAAAAGGAATTAGATTGATGTCACTGCAAAACAGAATGGCCCTTGATATAATCTTAGTTGATCGCAGTGGTGTTTGCAAAATCGTGGGATCAGCGTGTTGCGTATTTGTAAGTGACTCCTCCCCACGATTTTCGAAGCGATAAGAAAATTGCATGCATTAAGCTCTGACCTTCACCCTCCTGAGAGTGGTTTGGAGTTGAATATAAACTCCTGGTTCTGGGAAGTGTTACAGTCCTGGGGGTGGAAGCTATTTGCAATCTTATAGCAATTTTAGGAATATTCATGACGTGTTGTTGTTGCATACATTGCCTCCCCATAGTAGGCACAGAAATTAGTGGGGAATGTGTTCAAATGGCAGAACGAAAACACATTACTAGACCAAATACCCACAATGATAATGAATCCAAAACAATTAAAGAATTCATGGCAATAATATCGATGATGAAAAGGAGGCATCTGAGAGCGTATATGAGTCAGAGTGTGAATCAGATTCCGAGCCTGATCTAAACACTTAGGGCCTCATTACACGCTAGGCGGTAAGGGTTTACCTGTACCGGTATTTTACCGGTACTGGTAAACCCTTACCGCCTTACTACGAGGTCCCTTTGCGGGTTGGTACATTAACGGCTGCTTTTAGCAGGTGTTAAAAAACGAACCCGCAAAGGGACCGGGGTGCTAATTACGGTACCGCAATTTGCGGTACCGTAATTAGCGCCTTCCCCATTCCCATTGAGCCCTATGGGACAAAAATGGGAATGGGGAAGGGCTATGGAGGAAGGAGGAATTACCACCTTCCCAACCTTGGAATAGGGCGGTAATTCCCCTTTCCTCCAAGGCGGTACCGGTAAATTACCGGCAAGAACCATGGCGCTAATAGCGCCATGGTTTACCGCCTACCGTGTAATGAGGCCCTTAGTCGGAGAAAGATGCAATGTATGGATGAGGCGTTTGGCATACGGCCAAGAGGAGGGTCTGTCAGTCTAGAAAAGTAGACAACCCTCCAACAGAAGGCTTATGCAGGATAATTGGTTGGCCGAAGACCAACCACCTCATTTAAAGTATAAAGAATATATGCTCATTACTCATTACGTAGCTATTAGTTTAACTAGAGTGCGGCCATTTTAAGGTAACCAGAATCGCCATTTTTATTTTCTCTATGTTTCTCTTTAACATCGCCACTTTTGCCTCATGTAAAACTGCTTTGCTGTAGATATTATTTCGCTTCAATGGTCCAAGGTTATTAAAGACATGTTGAAACATTGTGCGAGGAGCCAGACAGAAAAGCCCGTTTCCCTCCTTCACATATCCTTGGAAGCGTGGAGCAAGGCATTCTTAGCAGTACACGGATGCCAGTGAGTCTCCTTAAAAGAATAGCAACGTATGAAACTAATATTAAAGGGTTTGAATTATGCTCTTCTTAACAGCCCCCCTTCTGAGTGCTGTGGGCCCCTGGAGAGCAAGCGGACCTCTAGAGCGTGAATCGACACCAGGAGATAGTAAGGCCTGGAATGTGCCAGTCCTCCTACGCACAGCTTGTCGATGAAAACAGAAGCGCTGTGTTCTCGCAAATAAAGAAGAGTGTCTGTAAATTCGAGATTGCAAACTGTTACTAAATATGGTGATCTAAAGTGTCATATTCGTCACCATGGTCAATCATCGCCTCCACTTCAAAGGGAATGAATTAGGGGCGGCATCGAATGTGTCAAATGTGTCATTAC
This sequence comes from Ambystoma mexicanum, assembly GCF_040938575.1. Lineage (NCBI taxonomy): Eukaryota > Metazoa > Chordata > Amphibia > Caudata > Ambystomatidae > Ambystoma > Ambystoma mexicanum. The sequence continues at coordinate 837,306,971 of NC_090934.1, read as the reverse complement.
TGATTGTGAGATACTCATTTTGTATATATGTAACTGATGTACGATTTTCCCTCTCTTGCATCCCCCGAGGTCTGTTAGACACGTCGTGGGACGTGGGACCATTTGGCCAACTGGGACTATTTGTTTTTTGCAATAAACCCTAGATTTTGGGAATACAACCTCGTGTCTGGCGTATCAGTTCGTGTGTGGTGATTGTGCCTTGTTTCCACATCCGAGGGTCCCTCAGGGGCCCCTTCAAGGGAACTAACCCATAGTTCTGGAGGAGGCAATGGCATGCCTGTATCTACCGATCAACTGTTGCTGCTACCATAGTTGGGCCAGTAGGTAATCCTAAAAACATTTATTCTGAAAAGTTATGAACGTAACAGGCGTCACACCAGTTTTATGCCAATACTATCTTTCTTTCATGAACAAGGATCTTTAATGAAACTATATACACACACACAGTGTGCTATTGTTCCCTCATTCATTAGTGTTGATTTTCCCCAGTAGTCTACCCTCCATTTAGGCAATCTATTTGCGATACGATGCCTGTAAAAGTGTCAATACCCATCCATGCTGCTTCATGAGCAAAACACTCAACTGGCATAGAAAACCACCTTGCAGAACAGACACCACAACCCATATAACCAAGTCTCTGAAGGGCGAACATCCTGAGGTACATGGTAAACTGCTCAAAGATTTCACCACACCCCTAAGGCGCTCCAACAACAGCACTTTACATAAACAATTCCAAAAAGCACTGATGGGGCACTCGTGTGAAAACAGCATTACTTCACACCTGTGGAGCACTCACATCACACCACTATTTAAGAGCTTCAAATGTGCTCCAACATGGAAAAAGTAAGCTCAGATTTTGCCTGCTGAGGCTAAATGTCCATAATGGCACACTCACTAAATACAAACCAACTTCCAGCAAAACAATCCTGAACAATCACCTATTGTACAGTTGGTTCACCCACTGACCACAACTGCACAACATTCTCAGGGGGCTAAACCTAGGTTAATTCCAGAGGAAGCTTCCATCTTGAAAGGCTATTCTGTCCTCAGCAAGCCATTCCAATGTATACAAAAATAAAATGTGCCGTTGTAGATTTTGGGGGTCCCCAGAGGTCTAAAAAGTTAACCCATCCTAGCTCTCCACTGGTGTCTTACCAGGGCACTTTGGCAACCCGCATGGTCCTGATGAACTCCCTCAGAGAGATTCTAATAAGCCTCAAATGTCACCTCTCAACGTCTAAATTATAATTTATCCAAGTCATTTGTCCATAAAGCTGTCATTCACTTATGGTCGGTTGTATTTCACACCACAGTGCCAAGACTGCTCTACCACCTGCTATGAGGAATGGATCACTGCAGTGCTGACAGAATGACCAATGACAAGGCACTTGTAAGAGAAAAATGCAAATGTATGCTTAAAGAATGTAGATTGGAAATGCAATTGCAAGTACATTTAATGCAACTGTAAACAGTATGTTGATTAGAGAATGTCTAGGCTTCAATATTAGTATTATTCCAGTGCAGCTGAAGAAGGAATCCATTTTGAAAATGTGTGGTGTGACGAACTCAGGGGTCACACCCATATTTTCCTACCCGTGAATACTACCCCAGTTCCTAAAACACAACATATTCAAACAGGGTTTCTTTTTTAATTTCTTTTCTTTTACAGCCAAAAACATAACACTGGGACGAAGAAACCAGAGGCAGAGGAAAGAGGATCAGAGGGCCAGGAACTACACTCTTGTCATGTTTCTATGTCCCAGAACAGTGCTGTCCATAAAAAGAAGGATTAAAGTTAAGTTGTTGTAGAGGAAGTAGTAGTAGAAGTCGTGGGTGCAGCAGTAGCAGTGGAAGTAGTGGCAGTGATCATGGTGGCAGAAAGAAGAAAAGAATAGCAGTTGTGAAGGCATCATGAAGCAAGACTCAGACAACAGAGTTAGGATTTCAACCAAAGATATTTATCAACTTAAATGTCAGGATGGTAGAAGGCCTAAGGATGTAATACTTCGGGCGGAATACATTTCAACTGAAATGCAGATACAGTGATCTCAGTATGCAAAACAGATCCGGCTAAATGACTGGATAAATACTTACATCTTAAAGCCCAGTACCAGATGGATCTTAACTGCAAAGCTGAGATAAGACCAATAAATCATCTACCAAACTATCTAGTACTTTTCCCAGATCAGTCAACTCGAGACAGTTTTTTGAAACTGTGTCTTAACTTGCTACCAACACGTGAGCTGTTAATGAAAAGGAAACAAATCTCAAAAATGCAGGCGTTCTGTAGATTCTGTAATCAAACAGAGTGTATTGAGTCATTGTTCCATATTATAATGGAATGTCCTGCATTGAATGAGAAGCATAACTTGTTAAGAGAGCTATTTGGAATTCACAAGACACAGATGGACGCAAAACAACAATGGTCACAGAATCTGTTAGGCGATAACAAGAAATTGGTTTCCACCATTATCCAATTCTGGAATAAGATGATAGAAAATAGTGTGATAGAGAATTTGGATCACTGTTGACATTCAATTGAATTGTAAATGTATTTTGTACAAATGAAAAGTTTAGAAATAAACTACAACATTTTAATAAAACATTTCTTTTAAAAAAGAAGGCCCAAGTTGCCCTATGCTAAGGTGGGATTTCCCTACCTGAATGAAACAAAGGAAAGTACAAGTCATAGGGCCTCATTACAACTCACCCGGTATGGAAACAATGGTGGCGGTAAACCCGCCGCCACCGTTGTTTCCATACCGGATGATCACGACTCCTGCAGGTGGAGGCGTCAATCCCGCCAGGTCTGACCTGGCGGGTTTAACACCGCCCGTCTGCAGGCGGACGAGGAAACACCGCCACCATCACGAGATGCTGCCGGTGTTTCCATGATCCCCATTCCCATTGAGTCCTATGGGACTCAATGGGAATGGGGATTTACACCATTTCGCCACCGGAATCCATTTCGCCACCGGGTTGTAATGCCCCGGTAATTCCGGGAATCATGGAGGCAGAATGGTAATACGAGTTTGGCGGTAACCAGGCGGTTTTACCGCCTCGGTTACCGCCGGACTCGTAATGAGGCCCATAGAGTTCAAGTCTGTCTGTGTCCAAAACCTATGCTTGCCCTCAACTAAAGCTAATAAGACAGACAAAAGTGACCACAGTTCAATGGTGTTTATTGAACTTCAAAAAGGGTTTGGAAAACGCCCATCTAATCCTAAATCTAAAGATGGGAGCAAGCTACAACCATCAAATAACACAGTACTAGTGGTGTATTGTCAAAATAGAGCCTATACTAATAAACCTTTTGCCAATCCTTACTTCTAAATACAAATAGTGTGGGAAACAATGTTATGCAAAAGAAGTGTTCAAGAAATGATATGTCAGGATATTCAGGCTGTTGGCCTCCCTTCCCCATATTTTCAGCACGGCACAAGGCGACACACTAAAGCTTAGCACAGTCGTCTCTGGCTTCTCTGGCACGAGGGTGCAGTTCAAACATTAGCAGCAGGGACTTCTGTGCCCAAGTCTCTTTGCCTTTTAAAGTCTCTTCTTTCAGAGGGCCTGATGCGACAAACAATAAGTTAATTTCCTCTTAGAATTTCACACATACTCAATTTCTCCGGTTATTCACTATTCACCTTGGATCCCCCTCAGCCGGGCTCAGATCCCCTTTAATGTAATGCTCTTAGGATTTAAATGTATCCAACTTAAGTATCCAATTTTTCGGATGATTCAAGGTTCACCCCGGATACCCCTCAGCCGGGCTCAGATCTGTTTCAACACAATGCTCAATCAGTCTCCCTGCGCGGGCTCGGACCAATTTGAATTTAGCTCAACACAAACTTGCTTTAACCAAAAGCTCTCAGCTGATCTCCCTCGTTCGAGCTTAGTCCAACTTTATCTACTTTGTCATTAACTTTATTTCTATTAACATTGAAGACTTTTGATTGTGCACAGGATTTTGTGCACAGGATTTGCTTGACTCGTTGTAGGGCCACTTTGATTCACAATCCTTTGTCACTCTTTCGCTTTTGCCACCTCTCATTTGGATACCTTGCAGAGATTTTTCGAACGAGCATGCACGCGATGCCGGAACACTTTGTCTAAGGTATCGTATCTTGGTTTCAAAGTTCAATCACTCATCTGTTGTCCTATTTTGCTTGCATTGGATATCACATGCGCTTCATACACTGTTCGCTTCAGCGTTCACCATACAACGTTGCTGCTTGCAACCTTAGCTTCAACACAGACCGGTCTGGTATCGACCTCCCCAACTCACTGGCTGTGTTGATTTCACTGGCGCTGCTTTGTTGTAGGAGCCAAGGACACTACCACGGCAACAGGCAATTCTTCCCGCCTTGATTATCGACACAGGAGAGCCCGGGTACTACTGACACACAATGCAGGATTCTTCCGCCGGGTTTCCTGGTCTTGCGCTTTCTATTCTTGAGGTTTTGCAAAAGTAACTGTCCCTCGTTGAAAAGGTAAAGGGTACTTCCCTCCTTGTGATCCCCTTCTGTTGTCTTTCGTCTTGTGTTAAACCACCATCTTGGAACTGTTTCCTCATGCGCTTTGCCTCGCTCAGAGCTCTTGTGCTCCGCCTTTTATCCATGTGGGGTAATGTAATGGAAGAATCGTGTGTATGATGGTCAGTAATTGCCTGACCCTGCCTGACTATCGTATTGGGACATGTGAGGTATACAGCTCGGGTGTAGTCCGTTTTCTCTCATAGCGAGCTGTCAGTGAGAAAGTGTTTGGGTTGTGAAGGGTGAGGTGCTCAGTCCCCAAGTATCCTACCTGGTAGAATGGGATAAAGGTGTTACAGGGAAGGAGATACTGTGTCTCGCCATACAGTGTTGCACTACCACTCCCCGAAGAACCCTCACCCAGTTGATCCTCCCACACTGGTCCACCCCCATGAACTGGATCCAAAATGGCTGTGTCCTGGCCACCTGGATGACACATCCACGGAAACTAGCGAGTGAGACACTTTCAGGTTTCTCACAGATGTCAATAATCAAAGAAATGCTGATCAACAAAAAGTTCTGAGCTGCTTCCAGCTCTCAGCTTCTTCAGGCGCACTTCCCTCAAGTTCAAAAAAGTTCCATAAAAGTCTCAGAATGTCCTCTATTCCACTCAAGGTAATACAGTTCTTCACAATCCTCAGGGTTCCTTTCCTCAAGTTTCAAGCAGTATAGTTCAAGGAAAATGGTCTGGAAGCTTTGCCCTCATGACAACAGGTGTGCTTTATTCCACAATGTCTTTTGGTTCTCACAGTTCAGGGCTCACACTGGTCTAGGCGCAGTTGTCGGATAACACGGTCCACCCGCCACAGGTCGTGCAACAAGGATCCCTCTCTTTGTGGCCTCTTAGCTTTATGCATAAAGTTTACACTTCTTTGGCTTCTCCTTGGTAGGCCCCTGGCTCTGCCAGAATATGTCACACACCTCTAGCCAGTTTTTGGCCTTGCCGCACTGCACATGTTCATAAAAGTTAACTTTGTGGTGGTCTTACTTCTGTGCCACTTTTTCATGGCACTCTTTCACACTAGAGTAATTTTTTACATGTTGTTGCTATATGGGTTCTTTCCTTTTGGCTGTCTTTATAACTTGCTTTGTCCATAAAGCTTCACTTGGTTTTATATTCCACAAGCTTAATTGCATGATTTAATTCCGCTCGGAATTTACCAGATATACAATGTGCTCAATGGTTAAGTTAAATTCAGTTAGTTGTTTAGCAAATGTTCAATATGCTTAATTTCAAGTTCCCATTTGGTTTGGTATTCAATGTGCATCTAGCGTCTTTAATTACAAGATTTCCGAGTTTGGTAATGTATTACATCTGCGCCACCCGCTACCCCCCCCGGCTGCAGAGATCCTCTCCTGACACTCACCGGTCTTCGGCGGCTCCCGCTCTCTCTTCCAGTCTCACAAGTCGGCAGGCACGCCGCTACGACCCCCGCTCGCATTTAGAGGCTTGTCTTGGCCCTGCTGTCTGCTCTGCTTCCTCCGACTGGATGCAGACAGCATCCTGCCCCCTTCCGATGTTTCCGCAGCTCCGGCTGCAGGTTTCTCATCGCAGGGTCTCCTGCACATGCTTACCAGCCCAACACGTCTTGGGCTGACTAAGCTTTCTGGACTTCAGGCCAGCATCCTGGCTATTCCACAGACCCCACCGCACAGCTGCCTCTTCCAAACACAAATCTCCTGCTGGTCTCCTTACCACAGTCCTCCCTATCTCTCTGGTTGTTGCAAATGTTGCCTCCCTTTATACACCTGCAACCCTTTTACAGGTGTCAGGTGAGGATTCCTAATTGGATTTGCATGACCCTGATTAAGAGGACATGCCTGACCTTCACTACTCTTTGCAGGCGACTTCCTCGTCCCAGTACCAGAGTTGGAAAATGATATAGTGTTCATTACTCGCAGTTTCCTCTTCCTCGTCTCAAAACCGTCAGTGTCACATGTGGGGAATTGAGGGGAGCTGGTTTATAATAGCCCATAAAGGTTGGGGGAGGATGAGGTTGGTCGTCAATGGGAAAAGGGGAATACCATGTCTCAAGGACCCTCCACCTAGGTGATCCTCCCTCGCTTCTCCACCCCCTGGGTCAGGAGACAAAAGAGAAGGCCACCTGCGCAGAGGATCCAAAGGGAGTAGGAGTGAGAATACACTCAGGTTTCTCACACAGTGGATACAGTGACAGCCGTAGAGGAGATTGTAGATGTGGCTGCAGAAGCAGCTTGGAAGAGAGGGAAGGTTGCAACAATCAAAGGCTGATCGGAAAGGGAAGGATGCCAGAGAGCGACTACCCGCTCACTGAAAACTGATTAAGGAGTACGTTGAGGAAAGGAAAACAACAAGAGCAGCATACGAAGTTACAAACTTGATTATTGCCGAGACTGGAGGGGGACCCTTTGGTCAGCTAAAACACCGCCAGAATCCAGGGCTTGTCAAGGAGTGATGCCTTGGTTTTTATGAAAGACTGTGCCACGGACTGCAGAGGCCACGGGGTGAGGCACAACAAAGTCATTGGGAAAAGGACTTCACTGCGTGATGCCAGTGCTGCATATGCAGGACCTCTGAATCCTGTGATGAGGGGAGAATTTGCCTAAGGCAACCGCTGAAAAACGCAATCAGAGCAAACTTGCGAACACAAACAAAAGGACACCAGCGGGAAGTAGACCATGCTTTGCTGCAATATTCTGGAGAGTGGAGGAGGCGGCTGCAACGTCAGCAGTGGAGCTCGCTAGAAAAGAGCTTTCTACACTGGTGTCAGCAGCGTCGGACTACAGGAGGCGAGTGATGCTCCTAGCTGGCAGCAAGACACGGCAGGCAGACGAGAAGGAAATCGGGTTGCAATGCTACAACGGAAGGTATGGTGAGAAAAGGGGCTCATAAGGAGGAAATGATGAAATAAGTGGAATTCAAGACCCCCCCCACACCCATAAAGTCTATACTTCACCAACAAACCAGAACTAGGAGGAAACTAGTACGGTGTCTGCATGAAAAATCTGTGCCTGATAAAAATAGAAAGACCACTCGTCGTCCTCGTGCCAGTAACTCTATAACTAAAATCATTGACACACTTGGCAAGAGAATGGACGGAGCGAGTCACAACAGACAAAGTATTAGTACACTGGGCAAGTGAATACACCAAATGGGACCGAAGAGTTCAACAAGTGAACTAGGGGGGAAAAGAGTGTAAAGAGGAGGGGAACACGCTAAATGCACAACTGGAAAGACGAGGGGATGGGGGTGTCCCCCTTGGCATTATGGGAGCCTAGTGAGCGGTACAAAATACCTTTCCCTAATAATCACCTGAATACAGATGTAAGAACATCACTACTAACTTTGGAGAACTGTCAACCTAAGGAAAGACCAGGGAAGTGGACTGTCCCATTGGCACTGTTGGATATTGAAAAAAGGGGCAAGAAAGACACTTCTTCGTACATTTAAGTTGCGATTACTAAAGCATTTAAACTTTTGAAATGGTATGTTAAAGAATACCGGCAGGCTCCCAGAAGATAGCCAAGTACACCATTACTTCTCCTGTAGTAGATTTTAAAGAACAGAGTGTGAGGGTCAGAGTAGGTTTTGACGCAGGACTGTGTTTTGACATCCTGATTGTCACATTAGCTTGTTTTGTTGAGGTAGGGAAACATCTCAAAGAGTTAGAGATAGTGAGGCCGTTTTCACACCCCGTTTATTATTTGAATAAAAGCACTGAGAAACAAACCAACACTGTCAGTCTTCTTAATCCGTTCCCTCGCAGTGGCTTCAGGCAAAATGATGAGAGGTTTGGCAAATAATGCATTTACACGCAAGTTTGTAATTTGCTACACCAGCAAAATGTTTTCACTGTACTGCCAAACATTAATTGGAGCACAATGATACAATTACTTCAAACAAATGCTGTTAGAAGAGTGTTTAGGCTTCATTGTATTCAAGGTACACACCTGTGAGGGTTATCTTTTGTAGATTCAAAACTGACTTGAGTGTTTAGGTTTGCCTGGCTCTAGAGTCAGCCAATGTGTTAATTGGGGAAAACTGAAATCCTCTCTGGTGAGCTCTTCAAATCTATATCACATATTTCACGCAATAATAATGTATCTCCCAACGTTCCAATTTGAATTAAAAAATTGATACCTATGTATAATTTTACATTTTCTTTAAAAGATTTTTTTATAATCAACTATTCAAAACATAGAACTAGCTGTGATAAGTGGACAAATCATGATAAAAAATATCACATACACAACTCTCATCCTCACTTTCATACCCCAACATAAATATTTCCAATTGAAAAAACAATTTCCCCACTTCAACATAATATACAGATTCGTACAGTGCATTGTAACAAAATCTCATATTAACTAAGATAATCAAAAATGTACTGTGTATCCAGAATCAAGTACAAATGCTTAGTTTAACTGGTAAACAAGTTACAACTATATTTAATTTTCAATGTCTGTCAAAACAACCCTTGATCAACCATGGTCTTGTAATCTTCGATTTGTAGCATGCAGACCAATGTACTGAAGAGTGTATACAGGTTAGTGAAATTTGGGGGTGGAAGAACAGTCTGAGATTGAAAGGGAGATTGTATATTCTGGTCGGTGCTCATCCGACCAGTGTTTTGCTGCTATTAAATCTTTTACAAGCCAACCGTGACCTAAATAGTCCAGTGTTTGTTTTCCATGACAGTGTTGTTCCTTCCTGCCAGATTTCATTGGCCATTTGGCACCACAAAGGAGTCACTAGAAAGTCCTTCAGCGACATCCTGGGCCCACCAAAGAAGGCAAGATACGTTATCTTGGGGCTACACTGAAAGGAGCCTTTGGGGGCAGAGAGCATTTAGTCAACTGAAGAGCAAGCCAGTTTATTCAGAGGTTGGTTCAGTAAATATTTAATATTCTGATTTGTCAGTCTATTTGTTTTAGTGTGCATCTCTGGTAACACTGATTCTGGGTCTGCCAACAACAGCGCTCTTAGAACCCCATCTGGTCAAGGGACAGTTGACTGCGGGTACTATCCATATTCTGTTTTAAGAGGGCTTTTCCCTAGTATAGAATGTCGATATTCTTGTATGAAAGTTTCTTGGCTGAATTAAAAAATAAAATGTTTGGTCCATGTACTTCTCAAAACATTTGGATAGCCTTGTACCAACCTTGCAAGCCCACCCAACGTTATAAACAAGAATAGGTGGTGCAGCAGAGAATACTGTAGGAGTGCCAACAAGTGACTTGTGAACCTTTTTTGGTCCGTTAGTCTACCCTTTCAAATCAGATTCATTTAGCCATGGCATATACGGCTTTGTTGAAGAACATTTCCTTTTCTCCCGAGTTGCCTCCTTTCCGGTGTTCTTTGGTGGAAGCGCAGACAACAGGGACACTCATTTGAGTCACCCCAGTTCCAGTGGCTTTCATAAAGGAGATGCTGGTGACAGAATAGTCCAGTCCTTATTTTATTTCTATATTACTGTTCTTAATATCCTAGCAATGGGATCTGTGCCGGCTCATCTATTTTTCACTGTAGTACGTGTGTAACTTGTCTTTTTCCCCTACACAGTCTCTAGACTTTCTGACTATAGATTGTGTCTGAATGCAATAGCGTGAGGCAAGGTAAATGATGAACAGTCATGACCAGTTGTTGGCAAAGGGCACTGTAAAGAGCGGCACAACCTTCCTCATACGCCAATCTTGGTCTTAACCCTGCGAGAATGGGAAAGTCAGTCGAAGCAGGTTCTAATCCATCAGGGAATCAAGCTTATTTTAAATACTCAATAACTCACCCAAGAACTGTAAATGTCTGGTAAAATGGCACCATTTTGTATGCTTCAATGTCACTAAGCAATTTTACAAGGAAGGTACATTGGTTCTTGATAAGAATATCCATCAGAGATGAGCTCTAGAGTCCCTAGGATCAAGAATCAATCAAGGACAAGGGGATGCATTATTTGACTGCTAAGCACAGGCCATCAAAAGATGCTCTCATTCAAAGGCCAAGACCTGGAAAGAAGAGCATGGAAAACTCCAAAAGCAGCTGAATGAGTTTAAAGTAGAACAAGCAAATTTGGCAGTCCCTAAAAATATATAGCTAGCTTTAACCAGCACTCTTGGGGTACCCCACCAAGCTAATCTCCAAAAGATATCCTTGATTGAGATCATCCAATATTGAACTCTATTCCCGATCAGGCACTCACTCAATGCCAAGTAGTAGTATTTGCAGCACCATCTCCATCCGGTGGACAGGTCCAATTCCATAGCCTAAATGTATCTCTCAGTGAAGCGCCCGCTTATAGCCAGTCCACCCCTATACGATCACTGGGAAGCTTTACAATCAGTTTCAGCTATTGATGTGACAAGTGATAGATAGCTGATCTGTAATCTTTTTTTGGCGCCATACCTACACCAAGCGCATTGTGATGAATCCAATGGAGTCATCACTGATCTCCCGGCGGTGACCTCCTCCCATGTGGCCAGAGGACAGCAGCCGCTACCCGATCCAGACCCTGGGGGCGGCTGTGACAGAGGATCATATAGAAGGAGACAACCTGCAGGGAGATGTCATGGCTTAATTGGATGAGACATGGTATCCCCATATGCCCTTGAAAACAATCCTCTCATACCCAATACCCTCATGGCCTATTGCCATACCTCTACATCTCCCCCTAGGAGGGATAAGGAAAACCCAACTTTGATCTACTTTGTGGAAATTACAAGGCAGCCTTCTTCAGTTTCAATTGTACATCTAGAACTGGTTTGGGTATCCAGTGAACATCTCATCAAGGAAAATGCCGCCAGGGTGGGTGGCATTTCCCCAAATATGCACCCACAATAATATCAAACACTTTACCCAAATAATCTAGGATTGGGGTTTATAATCGTAAATTACCCCACTTCTAGAATATTTGGGGAAAGCAGATAAGGGGCCAGGAAAAGAAATTCGCCTCCCCGATGACATTTTTCAGGCAACATTCTCATGGAACCCTGGTTTGCCATTTGGAACTATTGAAACAGATTACCTAAACCTTTTTAACCAAACATCTTCAATGGACTTATTTTCCCAGAATCAACTGAATACTGGGACGAGGAAGAGGAAAAGAGCAGTGCAGGGCAGAAGAAGCCACAGGCCCAGTGAGCGTTCTAGTTGTTTTCCGAAAATACCCGTGCCAGAGAAATTTAAAGAGAGTTTCTACACTTTTGTTTGAGTTTGATTTCTCAAAGATGTTGGAACTTTTTCTACCTGCTTTGGCGTGTTAAATATTGAAGCCCATCATTCTTTGCACCCTAGATCCCCCTCCTTGACTACGGTAGTTTGATCCATTTCTTTGTTCTTTTTATTACAACTAGTGGATTCAGGATTAGAACCGCTTGGCTTCTGTAAATCTATCATTTCTAGGCTTCGTAAATTATCAAAATCAATTTGCCCCAGGGTCTCGCCTCTAGGTTGTGACATCGGGATGGCCTCATTATTACTTCCCAGATCTCCAGTGATAAATACATCTTTCACTCCTACACAGATTAATACATTTCTTTTTGTTGTTCAATAAGGCGCTGGCTAGTAGTTAAATCAATGCACTCAGAGACCCCCCTTTCTGTTTGAGTAGCCATGTGTAACTAATAAAGATGGGGATTGTCTAACGGAGCACTACGAGTCATTTCCTGGCTAAGTCTCCCAACGGTAGCACAACCATCCGCGTCCAGGTGAAGATTTCTAAGAAACATTCTGGAGTTGCACCTCAGCTGATTTTTCCTTCCATTTTTAGTTTTTTGTGTGCCTTTTTTGAGTGTCTTATTAGTTCCAGGAGATCTACTCTATGTACTTCTGAGATAATATCTTCACTTAACATATTTACATGAGTCTTAATAATCTGGACTTGGTCCCTTGAATCTTCTTGTTCGACACTGCTGGGTTGAGAGAGGGTTCTTCTCTCTTCTATTATTATCTGCAATCCAGCTTTCACCCCTTGACTAAACAGGAAGTGGTACCACATAGCATTGTTCCTAAGCACGCTACGAGAAATATGGTTACGATATCACTGTAATGTGATCTACATTTCATACAAGAATGGATCACCATATGTATCGTTAATATCAGTGTGTATAGGCCCAGATTGCCAAATTACTGTGAATGCAAGCAGAGGTCCATGGCCAAATGGTAATATGTTATTATACAGCACTTACGGATAAGTGCGTCATATAGAAGAAATATACATACAATGTTACCCAACCTTTGTTGGTACTCATTTATCAAACTCAGAAGGATGAAATGCTGAGTTGCCTTGCCGGGATTCGAACCCGCAAATCACACATTGCAGCAGCGAGCGAACAACCTACTGAGTTATCTTACTGCCAATAGCTATCTCACCGGCTATACTAAAATTAGCATGTCTGAATGTTCTCAAAGTCAGAAATTAAATTACACTCTGTAGTGGATACCTTTACACTGGTAACTGAGATTTAACAGCAGGCCAGTTCATCTGCAGGTCTGATGCAAAGTTGGCCACATGTCAAGCCTGCTTGGATCTACTTTTCAGGCTTCAGAGGTTGGCAAAATGCATACCATTGGGAGGGTTCATAACTGTATTAAAGAATTTAGAGTAGCGCAGGGAAAGCAGCGCACTCACAGCATCCCGTACTCTGGGCACTCGTTACCTCATATATTCAAACAAACATCCAAACAGCATGCTAGGGAGATAGGAAAGATTGACACAATACAACAAAGCATTAATTGTGGCACAATGAAATCAAGAGCCACTTTATGTGCTCCTGTCAAAAGTTTCTACACTGTATAAAAGCTTTTAGGCACAGGGATTTTGTCAAGTAACCAAGGACCTCGAATTAGAATGTCTTGTGATGATCGTAACAAAGACAAGGGCAGAAAAAAACATGCTATAACTGCAACTTGCGAAAAGCAAAATACATAGTGCAAAATGGATGTTTATGGGATTGCAAGATGGTATCCGCTTGGAGAGGATGTGTGGACACGTGCTCCGTCTTTCGTGTTTTATTTCAACCAGGGCAGCAACAGATAGCTGCAAGATTACCTTGGCCTTAGGGGATCAAGGTGGAAGGTAACCCCAAACTCTCACAAGCATTGGGTAACAGGACGGCAACGGAATGAGAGGATACTTAAGGACTGGATGTCAGACCACGCCGAGAAGAAATGATCGACCGTCAACGCCCTTCGGCCTTAATCATGCGCGGGTGCCTTGGCAGAATTGGGGAGAGCCTGTAGGCGAGGTATTTACTACAAATCAGAGGCCAGCGATCTCCTTTGTGGTAGCCAGTCGTAAATATAGGGACTTGAGTGCTGGGGGACATTTGAACGATCACGCACACGCAACGGGAGGTAAGCTCTTCTATAGCCACCCAGGGGGAAGCTAATTCAAATGGCAGGCACCCGAGGACCGCTTTACGGCATTTAAAAATTGACACCAGTAACTGCGAGGCTGAGGGGACACGCCCAATACACCACAAGACACTGACAATTTATGGCACTGGCATCTATCGTCTAATGGCAATCAGGAGCTGTAATCATCAGCGCACCCCTTAGCGCGTGGGAAACTATATTAATACTAACAATTGGCCTTCTTTTACTAAGAGGCTCTTTTCACACAAAGCATCAAGCATCGAGGAGCTGAGTGGTTGCAATTGTCAAAAAGTACCTGAAAAAAGTAGTGCTCTTGTATACAGGGGCCTGCACTATCTACCGGAACAGGGATAAGAAGGTACCCCAGAGCATTGAAGGTGGACTCTAAGCAAGCACGACAACAAAGGCATACATCTGCCGTAAAAAATTCTAGTCGGGGTCTGGCATTAAGAGAGAGTGCTTGGTACACTTAAGGGGAATCCCAAGAAGCTGCTACCGCTGATCATATGTCTGGTACCAGGGAGAGGCACAGTCACACAGGGCAGTCTCAGTTTCAGCAGAAACAAAATAAGTCATTGGAGAAACTCTGGTCAAAAAACAAAAGGTTCCTCAGAGACCACGACTGCCCCTAAACTAGGATCCTCTCCAATACTGCACCATGCAACGCCCAGCATGGCGGTGTCAAAAGAAGATTTCACCAAATGTTTTCAGGAGTTTCAGGAGCGGTTCACCTCTAACTTCCAGCTGCAGTTTTCAGCGTTTACAACTGAAATCAGGTCACTTGCTGAGGTTAGCAAAGAAATTGCTTCCATAGCAGAAAGGGTGGACTCGAAAGAGCAAGCAATTCAAGCCCTCGCAGAAGCAATCAGACATGACCTTGGAAGATTTGTCCAGAATTACGCACAATTTAGAATTGCAATATGAGGACCTTGAAAACCGATCCCGAAGGTCCAATGTCCGGAACAGGAATCTTCCCCAATAAATCCCGGATTCGGAGCTGAAAGAAGCAATTCTCAGGATTTTCACTGATCTTAGTACCGGAGACAAAGCTAAAGACATTCCACTAGACCAAGTCCATAGGGTTGGACCAAAGCAATAGGACCCCGGCAAGCGGCACCCGAGATGTTTTAGCAGCATGTGCACTGTACCAACAAAAAGAATTCATACTCAAGGAGGCGAGAGCTATATCGACAATCACATATAATGGGGCGGAAGTTCAGTTATACCAAGGCCTCTCCAGAGTATCTCTTCAAAAACGCTTCGACATGCATGAAGTAGTGAGAATCCTCCAGTCCCTGGGCATGCAATATAGATGGACATTTGCTTTTGGGCTACTTTTCACCCTGGATGGCAGACAACAACGTATAACGTCTAGGGATTCTAGAATGGCTATGCTACAAACCAAAGAAGAAACTATGGGGAGTCCGACAGAAGATGCCCAACTCAACGCAGCGATGCGCAACATAAAATCCAAGGCTGGGGAATGGTTAACTGGCAACCGACGCAAAAGGAGGGGGCAAGCGCAGAAAGGAGAATTTCCGATAGGTGGCAAGACGGAGCGCGACATCCTGGAATCTATCTGTTCTTAGTAACAGATGGGGGAGCTAGGTCTTCCTGCACCTTACTGTGGGACAAAAGATGAATCGCAGCCGGGTGAGTCTCTCCCATAACACATTAGGAACTGTGCTTCACGCCAGGGAACATTTTTGAGGGGGCGAAAGGTTTACACACAGGTTGGTGGGCATTTTTTGGGGTTAGTTGGGGAAGGGAGAGGGGCAACAGTTGGGGATGGGGGGCAATGTCTGCTGTGCAGCGGAACACTTTCATAGGCTATTAGAACAGTGTTATGTATCAACACAAAGGCGTAAAGGTAACATTAAGCAAGTTCAGGTGTTTGACATGGAATGTAAGGGGGCTTAATACATCGCAGAAATGAAGGGAGGTGGAGTCCTTATTGAGGCGGTACCAACCAGACTTGGTGGCGCTTCAAAAATAAACATATCCGTAAAGCAGACAGAGGCAAACTCAGCCTACGTCAATATTCAAAAATAGCACAGGCATGGGCACTGGGCAAAACTGCAGTTTTGTTTGCAATCAGGGAGGAATGTGGTACCCAAATCACTTGCACCAAAACTCATAAGGAAGGCAGATGTGTTTGCTGTATTAAACGTGACTTCTATAAAACTGAGAGTGGCTTCAATATATGCTCCGCAGACAGGCCGGAAAGGTTTCCTGAAATACGTAATGGTTCAGTTGGAATTCTTTAGGAAATATTGATATTGGGGGACTTCAATTTAGCGTGGGATCCCGCGCGGGACAGAAGCAGGGTGACTCGATGGGTCCCTCCTCCCCACTTGAAAGGGTTACAACAAACATTTGCAGATCTGTCCTTAGTGGATATTTGTCTTACCCTCAAGGGGGACGAAAAAGGGATATACCTTTTACTCTCATGTGCACCAGCCCTTTACCCGTATAGATTACGTTTGGGCCCTCACCCCACTCTTGGGTGCAATTACGCATGTCATGATACACATGATCACTTTATCTGAACACGCTCCAATAAAAATAGATATAGAGATTGCATATGATAAAGCAAGGCTTTGGTCCTGGAGATTTCTGCAAGCATTAATGCAAGACCATGTTGCCAGGGGCAAAATTGCTGAACATTTAAGACTATTTTCTGATCTAAACGTGGAGGGAGACCTTGTTGAATACAACCTGGGACGCGTTTAAAGCCACTATGAGGGGGCGTTTTCATAGCTGGGGCGTTTTCATAGCTGCAGAAACTAATGAGCATACTGCATTGGAAGTAGAACTAGAGGAAAAAGTATCCCAAATACTAAAAGAGATGGAAACAAATATGGGCCCCAAGATGCAGAAGGCGCACAGTGCACCAACAGGCAGACTAAATCTCCATCTAGAGAAGAAAGCGGAGAAATCCCTCTTATTTCTTAAACAGAAGTACTACATAAAGGCTAATAAAGTCGATCGCCTACTGGTATCTAAGTTTCATCAAAGGGCGGCATCTAGGATTATACGACAGATTAGGGCGCCTACGGGGGAGGGGACATCCGAAACTAGCGGCATCCTTAAACAATTTCAATCATTTTATTCCAATTTATATAAATCCGACAACCCAGATCTGCTTCATCAAACAGTATATTTAAAGTCGGTCACCCTCCCCCGCCTCTCGCTAGCAGACAGCCAATCCCCTTGAAGAATTTTTCACTCAGGATGAAGTACTCAAGGTCATTCTAGAGCGCAGGACCAGATGGATATCCGGCTCGGTTTTACAAGACATATTGCATGGGGGCGCTTTTGCGTCGCTGCTACCTGAGAAGGCTCCGAAAAAGGCGTACATATCTTGATTTCTTATCCTGCTTTTGGCGGTCCATACACCTCGGCTGCAGTGAACTAGGTCCCTAAAAGGAGTGGCTGCGACTTGTGTTGCTACAGAGCCTCCGTGACCATGCGAGTGCCAGCTCTGATATTCGGTGGAGCGTGGTGGCGTGATATGCTGTGCCCGACACGGAGACCTTCTGCAGTCAAGTGGTCCCGACTGTGCGAGCCTCGGTGCCCTTAACCATCTCGGCCCCCATCCCTTTGGGGGGTCTGTGTGCACAGCGCTCGCCCGACCTGGCCCAGTGAGCACTGTGCTGCCTGGAGATCCTGTTACCCAATGCTTTGGAGCGGAAGGAGGAGCCCGCGCCACTGCGCTTCACTCAACCTCCTGGGACTCTGGATGGCACCAGCGGCCTGAACGTGTGGGCGGCACGTGGTCCCGCCTTCTGCCCCACCCACCCGGCTTCTTCAAGCATGAATTGACAAATTGCAGTGTGGCCCCCAACATTAAGAGAAACAGTCACTGGAAAAAGAACGTAATTTGGAATTCACGGGACGCATTGCTGCCCGACGCCCTAGTATGGATAATCCAAAAAAGCAGGCCAATATAGACCAGTTTGTAAGGTCTGACCAGACACCGCCTCCCCACACCCCCACCACTGAGATGCCAGGCCCATCCTAACAACGTTTCAGCCTTGAACCAAAAATTGTTAGCCCTGAAGAATAGCACTGACAATCTCGGGGCTAAAATTGATGCTCTGACTTGCAAGTGGATGTCTCCGCAGACCAGATCGATAAGCTTTGCAGCCCTATGACTGAAGCGGAGCAAAGGATTGGCGATGGGGAGGATAAAGTGGTGGTTCTTCAGCGTGAAGTGGATACTTTTCAGCAAACAATCAAGAAAGTGGTGGCCAAGAACGACAACCTCGAGGGAAGATCCAGGAGGAACAATATCCGTACAACAGAAGTGGCTGGGTCCACTCCTGTGGACAATATAGAGTCATTTGTTGAAAAACGACTCATGGAGGTCCTTGAAAAGCCGCCGGTCACAAGCATGTTCATGGTGGAGCGAGCACATAGGTCTCTGGCATCTAAACCCCCCCTGAGTACCCCCTGGTGCACCGGAGAAAGCTATTATAGCCAGAATTGTCAGTTACCGAGACAGGCATCCTGCTCCGTGCTGCCAGAGAAAAGAAAGAGCTGCGATGGGGATCGGCAACCATTCGTCTTTTTCCTGATTTCAGCCCGCAAGTGCAGGACCAAAGAAAAACATTTCAAACAGTAAAATATATCCTAAGAAGAAAGGAAGTACGGCATTCAATGCTATTTCTAGCCAAGCTCAGGGTGGTGTAGGACAGCAGAGTTTTCTTTTTACATCCCCGGAGAGACATCCCAGAATCGAGGGGCTCCCCAACCCCGAAGGTCACCTTAGTGTTTTCTCCTGCTGGGATTATCCTGATGCGCCCATGACACTATGGTACTCTATGGGTGTGTATATGTCCTTAAGTAACGGGACCAAGTTATATGGAACCCACCAACAAGTGGTAATAAAACAACAGATATAGTAGCAGGCCTTCTGTCACATGGAGCCAACCCAGCTGCTGCTAGCTCCCCATGCCCGGAGGCAAAGAACTCATTGTTTGGGGTTACTTGTGGGGGATGAGCAGGGTGGGAGTGGTGATCAATGGGCCGGAAAGTTATTGTTCTTGGCGTGGGAGGGGGGTGGATTCAAAAGGGGTTGATGATGACAATTTGAGTCGTCATTTTGTTCTGGTTTGGGGGGGATGAGTTGTGTCGACTGACAGTACATGCGAGCATTATGAGCTCCTGTAGGGAACAGAGGTTCATATCCCTTTTAGACAAATCCCAACAAGGTCCACAGGCATTGTACAAACACTTGTCGGAGGTTTATGTTAGACAACAGTATGGGAATCCCTGGAGATGTTCTGAAGAGAAACCTCCGGGTATTGAGTGTGTTATAAATAACCTATCATATCATATCATGGGTCAAACGTGAATAGAACACTGTTAACCTGGAACATAAGAGGATTTGCTAACTGCAAGAAAGTGCGCTTGATCACAAACTAAGCTAAAACTCATGGCGTAAATATTTTATGTTTACAAGAAAAAGACCTAGCACGGGACAGTAGGCTCCCAAACCCTGCAGGGTAGGGGGTTCACAGATATTGCTCCTCCTTCTCTACACACTCCCGGGGAGTAGCTACCTACATCCATCACTCTTTAGAATTTAAACTCCACTACCAAATTGGGGATGAGGAGGGACGTTTCCTACTGTTAGCAGGAGTGATTGCAGGATGGCGGGTCCTTATGAATATATATGCTTCAAACAATGATAGTACCAACGTTTTCCAGCACTGTACCGCTCATTTGCGTGCATTCCCAAACTATGAGATCATGTGGGCAAGAGACTTCAGATTTCCCTAGATCTGGATAGATCCTCCACCACCCAGCTCTCTCTTCCGAGAGCAGCCCAGAAATGGGCCGCCATAGCTGAATATCATGATCTGCATGACTCCAGGCGACTACTACACCCCACATCTAGGGAGTATTCTTATTACTAGGGCGGGGGTACATGGCAGCCCCTCTAGAATAGACTACGTCATGGTGTCATCTGATTTAGCTCAGGATATTACAAAGGCTCAGATATTCCCCCGAACTCCATCTGATAATTCCCCAGTGCTGGTACAGTGATGAGGCCCGAGCCGTCCACCTCAGGGCTTGCGCCCTATAAGATGTGGTTTTCCGAGAGAAAATAGGGCAGGACATACAAACCTTTTTCAAGTAAATGTGGGCTTGGTACCTAACCCCAGAGTTGTATGGGAAACCTTCAAGGTGTATATTAGTGGATGTTGCATGGCGAAGGAAGGTGGCGTCTTGAAATCCAAATGTAGATCCATGTCTACCCTTGATCAAGAGATCAATGTTTAGAGTTGCAAAAAGGCCTCCTGGACTCCAGGGAGGTATGGTCTCAATTTCGGGCGAGTAGGGAGGAAATGTCTCTAACGACCAAAGAAGAACAGTATTTGAGAGATCCCATAGCTGCTTCTACATACGCCGAAGGAGACCGCCCAAGTCGGACGCTGGCCTGGGCAATTAAACATGAACATCAGCTGGACAATATATACCCTAAATCGAAGAATGGAGGGGATCCTCACCAAAGATTGTGGAAGAATCAACACTGTGTTCCGTGACTTCTACAAGCAGTTCTATACCTCCCAGACAACTGGTTGACATCACTCTATAGGGCAATATCTGGACAGAACAGCTCTGGGTTGGTTAGATGTCCCTAAATGATCCCTGTTCCGACGAGGAGTTCCATAGAGTGATCCTCTCTCTCCCTAATGGTAAGGCACCGGGTCTGGATGAGATTACAGCAGAAACATCCAAAGCATATCTCTTAATTCCTCACTTGCGTGACATGTAGGAAGCGCCCAGATCTTCAGGTGTGCATCCTGAATCCACCAGGACTGCCCTTGCAACTGTGTTGTTAAAACCCACTAAGGACCCACGCAAATGCTCCTTATATAGACCATTGTCTATAGTCAATACAGACAATAAGATCCTGGCCGACAAACTCCTTCCATAAATGCCAGCCAGCTCTGGTCCTCCCCGACTAGGCTGGCTCCAATGTTCAACACCATCCTAAAACTGATCCTGCGGTCAAGTGCCTACGAAGGGGGTCAGGTCATGCCATGTCTGCTGGTCAATATAGAGAAGAACTTTGTACGATGTCTGAAATCAATCAAGAAGGAGTATGTAACTTTTCAATTAGCCGCATTGCTTGTGATTGCTCAGAACTGGAAGAAAAGAGACCCACCTCATATTTCAGATTGGTTTTCCAAAGTATGGAACTTTTTAGCTTTAGAATGGGTGACGTATTCTCTGCAGGGAGACAGCCCTGTGTTCAGTAAAGACTGGGAAGAGGTGCTGAACTCTTTACATGAAGACTTTAATCAGTTTAATGTTATATATTGCCCTCAGAAATTGCACATATTGGGTATTGCTTGCAACATTTATATATGATAACAGAGTTTGTGTCGACTCGAACACAATGCAAAGGTCCAGTTGCACAGCAGGTGGGGGGTAAGGTGGGGTTTTGGGGCGAAATTGTGGGATGGGGGACTGTTAATATTGTCTTGAAATGTCAATAAAAATAAATAAAAAAATAAAATGGATGCTTCTTCTACTCTAAAAGCTTTTCGGAAGTTGTTGTCTGCATTGTGAATTTCAGGTGTTTAAGAACAGACTAAATGAGTCACTCACCCCCTGAAGTGTGCCTGAAATAAACCTTTAATGAATCTAGCATTATTGTATAGAATTCCAGAAAGACAAATGATTTGTTATTTCTATTCTTTCTTATTTAGGGTCACTGCTCAAAGTGTTACACTTGTCGAACCCCTTGTTTTTTTAAGAGGCCTGAACAAGAAAGACAGCCACTCCAGAAACAAAGCAGCTACATGGCACTGGCCACAGCCCAGGAGCTTCCATTTATTTTTTTATTTTTTAAGGGGTAGCAAGGGAGACCACAGGGGTAGCAAGGTACACCTCAGGGGTCATAACTGTGACCTTTGGGGACCCCCAAATGACACCCCTGCAGAGGGGCACAAACAGTGCTAGCGCAGTAGTCTTAAGGTCGTTTAAAGTCTTGCATACATGTCCTTAATGAGACAGTAGTTGCCGATTGCCACTCAGACGGGCTGTACGGTAGCAGCGTTTTGCGAGTTCAACGGAACAGCGCTTCAAGTTCAACAAATCAGACAAACAATCAAAACAGCGGAGCAGGAGGGGATCCAAAGGAAGTGTCCGTAGACGCTCCTACGATGGCAGCGCTGATTTCCAAAAGAAATGCCGGTGTAATAGGCACAGTTAAATAGGTTAGATGAACTGTCCGGCACAAAGAACTGCACTCAAACGAGGGAGCTCAAAGGCAACCGCCCACAGTCACTCCCACGTTTCTACCGGCTTAAAGATAACCAATAAAAAGGTGGCAAGTAAAGTACCGTTGCAAGTCGGTAGGCGACCTACAGCCGTCCAGCATTCCACAGAACACTTGGCGCAAGCGCTTCACTCTAGCAGCTGGGCTATATAGTACCACCTCCTGGAGTTGTTAAAGGGCCAGCCGCTGTTTGCACACACCGAGTTCCCTGGGGTTTTACTTTATGAATTCTGCCTTCAGCTTTCAACACAGAGCTCCAAAGAACACTTGGCTCCAACACTCCACCTTTGTTGGATTAATTACATATAGACCATAAACATGTCAAGCCGCACCTCAAGAACACAGAGGTCGCTTCTGACATGATGAAAGGACGCTAAAAAAAGGGGATTAATCCAAGCTCAGCAGTGTGAGTTTGCAAGCATACACCAATTACACTAATGCATTACAAGTGCAGTCGTACCAGCAAAGCTGGGAAATAAATAAGGTGTGCCTCACCGCTCGCATCCACAGCAAATTAGACTGCAAAAGCAGGGCGCACAGCTAGCCTCACTGAAACAAAGGAAGCCGATAGCCGCCTCCGCAGCAGCTCTTCGTTCGCCACGTTTGACGCAATCACAAAAAGCCAGGAACCTCCAACAGAACAGAAAAGCTAGAGCAAAGGACCTGTCAGCGTCAAGCCACATCGTTAACCACAACGCCCTCAAGGAAAGAACGGCCGCTTCAGACGGATAATCCATGCAATTACAAGTACATGAATACAAGAAGCTCTGGCAGGAGAGTATACCAAGCAATCCCAAGTGTGTGTGAATACAGGAAGACCTAGCAGGAGAGTATACAAGTAAATCACAAGTGTGTGTACGTATACAAGATGTTCTGGCAGGAAAGAATACCAGGCAATTGCAAGAGTACAAGAAATCCTGGCAGGAGAGTAAACCAGGCAACTGTGTTGATCGGAAGATGAGGAGTACAAACCTGGTACAAACTAGATACCAGGAACAATGAAAGACAGACTTATAAAAACAAATAGCTGTGAGTATTATAGTGAATTTGTAGACCATTTATTTCTGAGGAACCTGTGTGTAGAAGAAATCCAGGGGAAGGGGACGATGCTCTGGAGAAAAGATTGGTTATCCTTAAGGAACTTCTGTGGTAAACAAAAATCCAGGGCAAAGGAATCCTCATCTGCAACAAGTTCCTTTTGATAACTTTTTTCTTTGTTGAAGAAAAATCCACAGGAAGGGAGTCACCCTCTGGAACAAGGACTCTTTTTATCCTTGGAGAAGTTTGAGTTGGAACATTGTATTCTTCATTTATGAACTAAGGCAGGAAAAAAGCCAAACAATATGGCCAAAATCTTATGACGTGGCCAATTTAGGATGCTAGCCACGTTTAGTAGCTATACACGGTAAACACAAAGGTGCACACTAGAAATATCACAAACATGGTAAAAAATATAACTGCTGCTACTAGCTTGTATTTAGACATATAAAAGTAACCAAAAATCCCAAGCGTAAAAGGATAGGGTGATACAAATGTACCCATATTTTGCTGCATGGTAAGATGCTCTGTTAAGCTCGCCTGGTATCCACGGGGACGCCACCCAGCTCTGGTTGGATGATTTGCACTCTCTAACCCTCCCACGGTCCCTTGGTAAGGCCTCTGGTTAAAGATGGGTCTGCAATATAGGAGAGCTGGATTCAATACCAGATTGTCTTAATGTTACTACCCAGGTAAGAATTGTGTGGCTTTCTTCATTCGGGAGGAAACGTGAGTAAACGCTTACTAATGCCGTCTTTCTTTCTCCTCTTTCCAGGTTATGGTATTCCAGGATGATGCCGGATGCGGTGCGGTGCCGGATGATGGAGTTCGTACCTTCAGGTGAGTGGAACTGAAGTCAGCGATGGATTGAAGACAAGATACCGTTCCAGGTAAGTTTCGTAGTGTTCTTTCTCTCTCTGCGGGTCCTTGGTTTCAGGTAAATTGGCATCAAAGAACTGGACAGGGTGAGCGTTACACTGCCCACAGCAGAGTAACGCAAAGCATGTTCTGCTGTTTGGGTGTGGTTTAAATAGTCTCAGGTAAAGTAGTCCAGGTAAAATGGTCCCAGGTCTGCCACACCCAAAGTAATCCAGGTAAAGTAGTCCCAGGCCTGCCACACCCAAAAGACTAGACCGCATAGCTCAGTTCCTTGTAACTGAGCTATGTGTGTGCCTCCATGTTGGCTGAACCCCCCCTGCCCTCCCAAGTTAAATAGTCCCAAGTAAATAGTCCCATTCTAATGTTGGTCTTCATGATGGTTATGAGCCTGTCGCCGGGACTGACTCCAAGAGAGTCTTGCATGAGGTTTTAAGGCCTTTGACCCGGCCCTGACTGGAAGGCTGACTTGCAAGTGAAGGCCAGGGGCAAGGGTCATGACATGTGCGCAATGTTAAAAAGGTACAAAAGGGCAAATGTTAAAAGGGAAACAAAGTTTCCTAGTACTTCCCCTATGACACATGAGCAAAAGGCAGAGGAAATGAAGCTGAAGGCTTCGCTTCCCCTCAAAAAGTCAGAAAAGGTTAAAAAATCAAGCAAAAAGGTTGAAGGTCAACAGAAACTATGGAGAGAAAGTTGCTAATAGAGAAATCTTTCCTAACACTCCTCCCACCTCCAGGATTGGCCAACTTAACTTGATCAATCCACTTACCCGACCTCCAGGGGTCTGATGGTGAAAGGGCTTGTACGCCCCGCCCCTTACTCCTGGTGTTTCTGCCCAGTCCTGCCGCGTTTCTGGCAAGCAGGTTCAAGGGTTTTACAAGGGACTGTGATCCAGTTTCCTTAGCCCTTCGTGGAGGTCCACTTTAATTAACTTAATTTCCTGGTGGGCTAGTGGACTTCTTCTGGTCATATGACATTTGTAGGGGTCTTTCTGGAGGACCTTAGTTGTTATTTACGACTCCCTGGATGTCATGACCACTGCTTCCAAAGAGTCAGGACCTACACAACATCCTTGGAAGCAGGCTCATAACATATACTATCGGCACCAGCAAGTCCCAATAGGGACCTTTTGGACCTTGTCCTGGCACCGGTGGTGCCAGGCTCATAGCATGGACCCGTCCCGGCACAGGAAGCGCCGGGCTCATAACAAGTGTGAAAGTGCTTGGGTGGACCTACCTGCAGCAGACCATGCTGCTTACTTACCAGCAAGATGATGTTTCACTCTCTTCTGGCAGGGACTACTTTTCCTTCTGGGTGGGGCAGGCACCACTCCCTGGATCATTGATGCTGGACCCCTTCTGGAAGCAGGAACTCTTTTGCATGGGCGAGGCTGTGGAAGAAGACACCTAAGCACTCCTATGGACTATTTAAACCACACCCGATTGGTGCAACGTGCTTCGCGTTATTCTGCATCTGCAGCAGGACGCTCACCGTTTCAGCTCCAGCGAATCTTCAGTTCCGGATCCTGTGGATACGAAAATTACCTGCTGGGAACCAATCTTCAGTCTTCAGCAGCTCCTGCAAAATAAAAGGCACAGGTTAGGCAAAGGCAAAGTTAGCGCTTCAACTTACCCGATCCATCGGCAGCATTCAAGGTGTTTTTTCTGCATTTCTCGTCCGGCATCGGGCCTGCAAAGACAAAGAACATTGGTTAGTAACGCTTAGTTACAAAACTGCTTACCTGTGTTACGCTCGCTCCAACTCTGCTCGCGCTGCATTCCGGCACCTGTAAAGACAAAAGAGACATTAAGGTGCATTCTACAGCCCTAGAGCAGCCTTTCTACTTACGTGCCTTCGTATTCACCATCTTCTTGTTACGCTCTCTGCCACGAACCTGGGGGAGCATCTTCTTCGGCACCGACAGCATCTGAAAAGGAAAAGACAGACATTAAGGAGATAAGACATTTGAAGAGAGCAATCTAAAGGGAACTTTAATACTTACAAGTCACGCTCGTGCAGCACACGGCGGCATCGCTCTCAACTTACCCTCTGCAATCAAGAGGTTGAACTCATATCCAGTGAAGTAACTGGACCCAGCGCCCCTGCACAAGACGCAGGATGGAGAGCCCAGCATTCACCTATTTAAGGTGAGCACAACAATCGACCAAGTACCACGGGGAGAGAGGAAGAGAGGGGCTTGGAACTTCTCCCAACCTTCCAGCCACTAATACCTTGATTTTCCACTTGCAGACACCTCACCCTTCAGGTCAAACTTTCGGTGAGAAAGGGGCCAAATCCGGGAGCCAAACGAATCCTACGCCTAACGTTGAAGACGGTTTCACCGCCCAGTCAAGACCTGCGCCTCTGAGGGAACCAGGTGAGCGTTACAGAACGCGAAGCCTTACCACATATTTCCCGCCCAGGCGCAATGGAAACTTCAGACACAGACCAATTGGCCCAGTTGCTCGGGGAGTTGAGAGCAGAAGTACATGCAGCGCGCCAGGAAACAAATGCCCTAAGGAGGGAGTTAGTGGTTTCTAAGGAGCGAACAGATGATTTGGCTAGACAATTGTTGCAAGCCCAAGCGGGACAAACTCCTCTGCCTACCCCTGGGGGAAGCCATGCTCCAACGACTTCCTCTAATCCGGTGCAAATTAATCTACCAGGAAATGTACCTTTGGCCCCGCCCAAACGCTTTTCAGGTGATCCGAAAAGATATGCTGTGTTCATCAATCAGTGTCGTTTGCACTTTTTGTGTCGACCTGCCGCTTTTCCAACGGACCAGGCTAAGGTGGCCTTCGTGCTCTCATATCTTAGTGGCAGTGCCGCAGATTGGTCTATTCCTTTAGTGACTCAGGATAACCCTATTCTTCATAATTTCCAGGACTTCCAAGCTAGTATGGAAAGATTGTTCGCAAGACATTCTCAGGGACAGGCCCTGGACAATGAACTTCTTTCACTACGACAAGGCAATCAAGATCTTCTGGCCTACATTGCATCATTTAACAGACTAGTGGTTGAAACCGGATGGCCTGAGGATAAGAGGATCACCCTTTTCTACAGAGGTCTGCGTGGAGAACTTAAAGACGTTCTGGCTCAGGTGGTGAATCCTCCACAAGACTGTTCCGAATACATCGATCTGGTGGTTCAATTGGATCATAGAATACAAAATCGAAAAGCCGATCGTTCCAGAATTGAGACTCAAGCTTTTTCAAGACCACAGAGTTCCGCTAAAGGAAATGATACCGTGGAACCCATGCAGATTGGGGTTGTGAAAGGACCTCTAACCCAAAAGGAAAGGGAAAGGAGAAGACAACTGCAATTGTGCCTCTATTGCGAAAACTCAGGGCACTTCCTTCAAGATTGCCCAGTGAAACCAAGGAAAAAGACAGTAGGAGCTTCCGATAAAGGTGCCAAAGGTTCAGAGTCGGAAAACAACCTCGCCCGACAAGTGTAGAGGTCCGCTTGCCGAGCGTTAAAACCAGTTCTTTGACCTCGCATTTCATCATGCCCATGGTCCTCGTGAGTCCAGAACAACCCAATCGTATGCATGCCATTAAAGCATACATTGATAGTGGCGCAATCGGCAATTACGTGGACTGTGAATTGGCCGCCAGGATGAATCTATCTCTTTGTCCTAAGACGGTGAAAGACGTCATCACCACCGTGGATGGTACGGAAATAGCTTCCGGACCAGTAACTCACACCACCATGGAAGTGACGTTGGTAAGCCAAGATGGACATCAAGAGAAGATCGTGTTTGATGTGATCAAGGCTCCGCAGTTTCAAGTTATCCTGGGAATCCCTTGGTTGGAGAAACACAATCCTCAAATCGATTGGCGAGCAAAGACAATCCGGTTTCCAGAATGCGCTCCTACCTGTTATCCTCAGCCTCCCACTAAGCTAGCAGCAACTACTTCTGAGAGTCCTCACCTGCCTCCTGAATACCGGGAATTTCAAGATGTCTTTCGGAAAGATCAAGCTAATTCGCTGCCTCCTCACAGATCATACGACTGCCAGATAGACTTGATTCCGGGATCCACTCCTCCGTGCAGTCGAATTTATGCCCTCACAGAACCTGAAAATCTTCACCTGATGCAGTATTTGGACCAGTACCTGGCTAATGGATTTATCCGTCCTTCGAAGTCCCCAGCCTCTTCAGCTTTGTTCTTCGTTCCAAAAAAAGAGGGAGACCTAAGAACATGTATAGATTACCGTGCCCTGGACCAGATTACGATTAAGAACAGATATCCGTTACCATTGATCCCTGAACTTCTTGACCAAGTTAAAAGTGCCTGTATCTACACAAAGCTGGACCTCAGAGGAGCTTACCATTTAGTACGAATAAAAGAGGGCGACGAATGGAAGAAGGCCTTTCGTACTAAATATGGACTGTTCGAGTATCAAGTAATGCCCTTTGGATTATGCAACGCACCGGCTGCCTTTCAGTATTTTATGAATGACGTCCTCAGAGAGCTTATTGACGTATGTGTAGTTGTCTATATTGATGACATTCTGGTCTACTCGTCCTCTGAGGCGGATCATCGAAAACACGTCACAGCAGTACTGGAGAGGCTCCGAAAACACAGACTTTTTGCAAAGCTGGAGAAATGCGTTTTTCATGTCACTGAGGTTGAATTTTTGGGGTTTATTTTGTCACCTAATGGAGTCCACATGGACTCAAGAAAAGTGGACGCTATCATTAAGTGGCCCTCACCAACGTCTGTGAAAGGAGTTCAAAGCATGTTGGGCTTTGCCAACTTTTATCGTAGATTTATTCCTGATTTTTCTCGAGTAGTCCAACCCATTACAGCCCTTCTCAGAAAGAATAAACGTTTCGAGTGGTCTACGGAGGCTGAACAAGCTTTTCAGGAACTAAAAACAAAATTCACCTCGGCTCCAGTTTTAAAACATCCTCGCCCGGAACTTCCCTATATCGTGGAGACTGATGCTTCCAGTCTCGCAATGGGAGCAGTGCTTTCGCAAAGAGACCCAGAAACAAACCAGTTACACCCAGTGGCATTTTGGTCCCGCAAATTTTCGGCTCCCGAAATCAACTATACCATTACAGATATGGAACTTTTGGCTATTAAGTCCGCCTTTAAAGCCTGGCGGCATTATCTCCTGGGAGCCCGACACACAGTCACCGTCATCACGGTTCATCGTAATTTACAGTACCTTAAATCAGCCAAAGCTCAATCCTCTAGACAACTTCGCTGGGCATTATTTTTTGCTGAATTCGACTTTGTGATAACTTACTGACCAGGCAACAAGAATGGTAAAGCAGATGCTCTCTCCCGAATTGGAGTAGATGAACTCACGACCAATCCTGAACCCGTACCCATAATTCCGGAACAGAGAATCCTGGGTTTGATAAATGCACAATCCATTGAAGACATTGAAGCTAAAGTTAAAGAACTTCTGACTCCAGCAGAAGTGCAAGACTGGCAACTCAAGGGAAAAGATTTCACAATGGATAAGAACTTACTATACTTTCGAGGAAGATTATATCTACCATGTACCGATTTACAAAGACAGGTGATCTCTTGTTACCATGACTCCTTAATGGAAGGACATCCCGGCATTGCCAAAACGTCGGAAAAGATAAAAAGACATTTCTGGTGGCCGTCTTGGAGAAAGGACATTAAGGATTTCATAAATTCCTGTGGTGTGTGCGCTCAAAGCAAAAGCCAGAAGGAGAAACCAGCAGGCCTCTTACATCCAATAGACATTCCTCCACACCCGTGGCATACTCTCTCCATGGACTTCATCACGGATTTACCACCATGCTCCGGATTTAATACAATCTTAGTGATTGTGGACCTATTCTCGAAGATGGCTCATTTTATCCCATTGAAAGGGTTACCTACAGCTTCAATTCTGGCCCGAGAGTTCCTCGAAAACATCGTTCGGTTGCACGGCTTTCCTTCAGTTTTAATCTCAGATAGAGGAAGTCAATTTATTTCCCACTTCTGGCGGAGTTGTTGTCGCCTAGCCCAAATTGACGTAAGGCTTTCAACCAGCCATCATCCCCAGACCGACGGGCAGACCGAGAGGACCAACCAAACCCTGGAACAGTATCTGCGCTGCATGTTACAACAGTCGGAGGGCACTTGGAAAGACATTCTCTGGATTGCGGAGTACGCTTATAATAATTCAGTCCATGCCGGAACCGGAAAAACTCCTTTTTTTCTTTTATATGGAATCCCCCCTCGCACCTCAAATCTTGATCCACCTCAGACTCTTGGGACACCCGCTGTAGATCATCTGCATTCTACAATCACTCAAGCCTTTAAAGAGGCCACGTCTCACCTTAAGCGGGCCAAGGAACAATACAAGAAGTGTGCGGACATACATCGAAAGGAGGCTCCTCAATATCTTGTGGGAGATCAAGTCTGGCTATCCACCAAACATTTACCTCTAAAAGGACCGCGTACTTTCAATCCACGATACCTGGGACCTTACCCAATCACTGCCATAATTAATCCAGTGGCAGTTAAATTGGGCCTACCTGCCCATATGAAAATACATCCAGTTTTCCACGTTTCTCTACTGAAACCCATGCAACCTGGAACCCGTTTGACGAAATCTCCAGACCCTATTCTTGTGGACGGAGAACTGGAATTCGAAATACAAGACATCTTAGACTCCAAGATTTCCAAATCAAAATTATACTATCTGATTGACTGGAAAGGTTATGGCCCCCAGGAACGATCTTGGGAACCGTCGGAACATGTTCATGCACCCCGTCTGGTTAAGAAGTTTCATCGAACTTTTCCTGATAAACCGAAACCCCCGGAGAAGACGAATTTGGGAGGGGCCTTGAGGGGGGGTGCTGTCATGACCACTGCTTCCAAAGAGTCAGGACCTACCCAACATCCTTGGAAGCAGGCTCATAACATATACTATCGGCACCAGCAAGTCCCAATAGGGACCTTTTGGACCTTGTCCTGGCACCGGTAGTGCCAGGCTCATAGCATGGCCCCGTCCCGGCACAGGAAGCGCCGGGCTCATAACAAGTGTGAAAGTGCTTGGGTGGACCTACCTGCAGCAGACCATGCTGCTTACTTACCAGCAAGATGATGTTTCACTCTCTTCTGGCAGGGACTACTTTTCCTTCTGGGTGGGGCAGGCACCACTCCCTGGATCATTGATGCTGGACCCCTTCTGGAAGCAGGAACTCTTTTGCATGGGCGAGGCTGTGGAAGAAGACACCTAAGCACTCCTATGGACTATTTAAACCACACCCGATTGGTGCAACGTGCTTCGCGTTATTCTGCATCTGCAGCAGGACGCTCACCGTGTCAGCTCCAGCGAATCTTCAGTTCCGGATCCTGTGGATACGAAAATTACCTGCTGGGAACCAATCTTCAGTCTTCAGCAGCTCCTGCAAAACAAAAGGCACAGGTTAGGCAAAGGCAAAGTTAGCGCTTCAACTTACCCGATCCATCGGCAGCATTCAAGGCGTTTTTTCTGCATTTCTCGTCCGGCATCGGGCCTGCAAAGACAAAGAACATTGGTTAGTAACGCTTAGTTACAAAACTGCTTACCTGTGTTACGCTCGCTCCAACTCTGCTCGCGCTGCATTCCGGCACCTGTAAAGACAAAAGAGACATTAAGGTGCATTCTACAGCCCTAGAGCAGCCTTTCTACTTACGTGCCTTCGTATTCACCATCTTCTTGTTACGCTCTCTGCCACGAACCTGGGGGAGCATCTTCTTCGGCACCGACAGCATCTGAAAAGGAAAAGACAGACATTAAGGAGATAAGACATTTGAAGAGAGCAATCTAAAGGGAACTTTAATACTTACAAGTCACGCTCGTGCAGCACACGGCGGCATCGCTCTCAACTTACCCTCTGCAATCAAGAGGCTGAACCCATATCCAGTGAAGTAACTGGACCCAGCGCCCCTGCACAAGACGCAGGATGGAGAGCCCAGCATTCACCTATTTAAGGTGAGCACAACAATCGACCAAGTACCACGGGGAGAGAGGGAGAGAGGGGCTTGGAACTTCTCCCAACCTTCCAGCCACTAATACCTTGATTTTCCACTTGCAGACACCTCACCCTTCAGGTCAAACTTTCGGTGAGAAAGGGGCCAAATTCGGGAGCCAAACGAATCCTACGCCTAACGTTGAAGACGGTTTCACCGCCCAGTCAAGACCCGCGCCTCCGAGGGAACCAAGTGAGCGTTACACTGGAGGCCTAGTTGTTGTTCCTATATGCACAGACTCCAGCAGACTCTGCCAGCTGGAGCCATGCTCATCTCCCTCTGCGGCAGTCAGTGTTTTCCCGGCTGCCACATCCTGTGGCATAGATCCGTTGCCCTGCAGCTCCTTGGTGGCGTCTTCCTCGGGTGCTGGCTCTGTTCCCCCTTTATTCCAGCGTTGGTTGCTCTTGGGTGGCGTCGTCCTGCGCAGCTC
The DNA here is from genome assembly GCF_040938575.1 of Ambystoma mexicanum. Taxonomy (NCBI): domain Eukaryota; kingdom Metazoa; phylum Chordata; class Amphibia; order Caudata; family Ambystomatidae; genus Ambystoma; species Ambystoma mexicanum. Next base: position 837,274,447 of record NC_090934.1, on the reverse strand, counting down.
CTGCCCGGCCATGAGCCTGCCACGGTCTCCGCCACTACCCATGTGGCTCCAGTGCTCTACTAGGCCCCTCTGGCGGTCTTCCTCAGCAGTGGTGCCATCTTCTTCGTACTTCCCCTGCATTCTAGGGAAGCCGCCGCCACACCAGCTCCTGTCCGCGGACCCCAATGTTTCCCTTGCGTCATCAACGTTCCCTTCACTGCTGCGTCTTGTAGCAGCACTCCCGTTTTCTTCTCCCGGCAAAGAACATGACAGCAACCAGATAAAGATGGATTGGGAGGAGGTCAGTGTAATCTATTCTAGCACCGGGTCGGGGTCAGGCTCCCTCTCTACCCTGACAGAGCCTGAAAATAAGCCCTGTCACACATCTTTGATGGATGCTGTGGGAGATGGGCATTAGAACAGCAACTGGGCATTCTACTGCTGGAAGGCACTGGATAGTTAAATAGTAATCTTTCAGCAGATGCTTATTTTTGGGGACACAATAAGCCTCCGCATGCAGTCATTTGCCTTTCAAGTGGGGTCAAGTGTACCTCAGCATCCATAAAAGGTTTGGTAAAATCCATGAATGTCTGAAATATTTAAACACTAAATGCCAGTGGATATTTATATTATTAATTATGCCCAAACAATTTATTGGTTTACCCCGTCATGTCAAACAATATCTCACTATTGTAAGCTGAGTTGGTTATACACTAATATTTTGCACGGACTCTGGTGTGTGCGAATCACTGACTCGTCACCCAGAGTCGCATCAATCAAGCACAATAATAATTGGCCCCAATGTCATGGTATCATGCACTCACTGCCTGCTCGGGCATGAAACTGAGTGACCAACCTACAGAAAAGTAGACAATATTCAGGCTGGGGTGGCTGTTGCTTTCAGCTAAACCTTATGCATGGGAAGTGCTGCTGGAATCTAGATGTTTAGGGGTGCAATTAGTTTGCCATTAGGTCTACCAGCAATGAAGGAAGAGAACAAACATGTAGGAGGCTGCTCACTCAGAAGCAGCGTCTCCTATTCCAGCACGCACATCGTTTATCAGCCCATACTACAATTGTCTTTCACAAGTACTGTAGTATTTGGATTTTTGAACAAGACTATGAAGGAGGGCTTTCCGTGTGGGAGTTATAATTCCGTTAGACAGTGTCAATCCAGATTGATCAATCACAGAGACATACAGGTTATGGGCTAAATAATGCACTGTACAGCAAACTTAAATCAGTACACATTGTTAATTTAACTAACTTACCATTCGTAGAACTACTCATTATGAAGCAAATGTTATCACACACTGATGGACGTTTGCGGATTCTTTCAACCCAGGTATTGGCCACTTCCACCTGTGAGAGGCAGGTGAGTAGCAATCTGTAGTAGAGATTTTTAACATTTTAATAGCTAGCACATTGCATCAGAAAAGAAACAAAACAAAATTATACATTTTCATATAATTACAACCTCGTGGACCCTGGTTATGTCTTAAATTGGGGTTGAACAGGTGTTACACTATTTCTACTTAAAATGAATAGTGCAAACAAAGAAAAAAACATCCCTCATCAAAGTAAACATTAGTTTGCTGAAAAAGCGCAATATTGTATACAGATAAGCGCTCACAAATTACAATTGTTGTGCACTCCTTTGGTTCTAAATATTTTGAATGGCGTTTGCTTGTCCAAATTACCAGAAGAGTGCATAGCATTACGCAGCCAAAGTGGAAGCACGATTGGAATGAATTGGGGAGATGAACATGATGCAGAATTTTATTTAGCAAAGTCTTAATTTACGTATAAACATTTTATTTTAGGAGGTACATCTAAACATTTTGTGCCTAACCAAACTAATCACCAACTTTGGACATGATACCTAAGAAGAGTAAGAATAATGAAGCTATCAAACCCTAATATTCCACCAACTAAATCATGGTTAGTAGAATATTATACCAGAAATCATTTGTAACAAGCTTTTAATTTACAGATCCTCAATCTCTAAAAAGGTTTGTGGATAATATGAAAAACCAGAAGGTGTCTCACCCACTAGTCCCAGGGGATCTGTCATCTAGGTGGCCAGGACACGGCCATCCCTTTTGGATCCAGTTCCTGGGGGAGAACCAGTGCAGAAGGATCACCTGGGTGAGGGGTGTTCGGGGAGTAGGGGACTGTAAGGCGAGACGCGGTATCACCTTAGCTGTAACACCTTTAACCCATCCTACCAGGTAGGATGCGTAGGAACTCTATCCCCCAGCCCCCTTTTCCTACATGAACACATTCACACGGGCATCCCGCTCTGGGAGAAAACAGACAACACCCAGCAGTATACCGGACGTGGCACCAATACAATGGTCAGGCGACGTCAGGCAATTACTGACCAACATGAACTAAGGAAAAGTGTCTAATTCTAAAGACACTCCTGTCCCCTGCACACCATTTAAGCTGAAATAAATCAAAGTATGTTTAGCCAAAGATGTGCGCTTCACACAATATAGCAATTCAAGATATGGACGGATCCCCACCAAGAAAAAATATATTATTCATGGAACTCTCCTTGGTGGGGATCCGTGCATATCTTGAATTGGTATATTGTGTGAAGCAACACATCTCTGGCTAAACATACTCTCCATACTGTGTTGAACACGTCCCTGTTGACAGGTACATTTCAGGAATTGATTTTGCCATTATTTCACTTTTAGTTTTACTTTTTGGAGTCACAACATGTGTAAATTAGGATACACTATGCATGAAGAGATATGCACTGAAATAATAACGAATTATTTGTAGAATACAATGACTCTTTGGAATTTTGTATAGCGATAATACCTGCATTGATTTGTTCAAGTATATTAAAATTCGGTTGAATTTTGAGTTGACTAATATTTTTGTGTATATATGTGATTGCAGATTGTTTTGCTCCTGAAGAAGGGGTTTTTCCCCAAAACGCATAGAGCTTGAAATTTCGTCTCATCAAAAGAACATTGTTCCCTTTTTTATGACGGCCACATGTGAAGCCTGTTAGTTTATGTCCATATTCAATTGTTAACCAGAAATGATTGATGCATTTATTTTTGTTTCATTACTTAAACTTTATCATACATATGTGAAAATCTAAACGTGTATTGACTGATTTATTTCAGCTTAAATGGTGTGCAGGGGACGGGAGTGTCGTTAGAATTAGACACTTTTTCTTAGTTCAAGTTTTGCACAAGCTCGGTGTCAGGGCTTGTATTCCTCCCCAGCACCTGCAACAAATAAAAGTGTTTTGAAACTGCTCTAGGTAGTATTATTAAAATAGGTGTGCTCCTATTGAATGACAATTTGTTTATGAATTACTGACCGACACTCACACCTCACTTCCATTAAGCTTCCCCACACAGATAAAAGGCGGAGCACGAAAGCACACTCGGCAAAGGACAGGAGGAAACAGCAGTTTCGAGATGGCAGCTTAACGAGAAAAGAAAGACGGCAAAACAGGAGGGGATCAAAAGGTGGTAAGTTCCCTTGACCTTTCTGACAAGAAACCAATACTTTCAAGAGCCCTCGAGATTAGAAAGCATAAGACATGGCAACCAGGCTAAAGGATCCCGTTAGTGTGTCGGAGATACCCGGGGGCCATCCCGAATCACTAAACAGGGCGGGGAGAAGCAGCAGCCGCTGCGGTACCGTCCTTGGCTCCAAGAACAAAGCAGCATCCTTGAAATCGGCACAGCCGGTGAACTGGGGAAACCGATACAAGACTGATTTTGTGTTGAAGCCAAGGTTGCAAGCAGCAACATTGTTTAATGAGCGCTGGAATGAACATTGTTAAAATGCGTGTGATAAAAGACACAAGTAAAGTTAAACTCCTGATGAGTGTTTGAACTTTGAACAGCAAGATACGATACCTTTGACAGAGTGGTCCGGCACCGCATTGGTGCTCAATTGAAGGTCAGCTGAGAAGTGGCAGAAGTTAAAGGGTTGTATTAAGAAGAGAACAAATAATTGTTAATTGAAGTGTTCCTGCGACGGTTCAAGCTAAATTCTGCGCACAGGCAAAAGAAAGTCTTCAATTTTGATACAGTAGAACAAGTTACTTTCTTACCTGGTAACGTCCTTTCGATGGGATGTTCCTCTGACGTATTCCACATCTATGACAGTAATCACCACAGCTGTGCTGCTTCGGAAAATGTTTCGGCGTCTGAGTCCTGCGTCGATGATGTCGATACGCTGTCCCTCGAGGGCCTCCGTCGAGCACTGATGTCACTGGATGTTATATGTAGGACGCACAACACCCGTAGCCTCAGTTGTAGTTTTTTCCCAGAACGTGTGGCACCAATCTTCAGAAAGAAAGCCTTGCGGAAACGTAAGCTGCAATCGCATAAGAAATTCTGTAGAGAGGCAGGCTGGGATGGTGCGATGTGGAATACGTCGGAGGAACATCCCCTCGAAAGAACGTTACCAGGTAAGAAAGTAACTTGTTCTTCTCCGAGATATTCCACATCTATGACAGACTCCAAAGCAGTACCAATGTATGGCGGTGGGTAAAGAATTTAGAATTTTAGAATGCCCAATCAAATTGCAGAATAGAGGACCGCCTTACCAAAGGCCTAATCATGCCCATGGATAGAATCTAAGGAGTAGTGTTTTACAAAAGTATGGACAGAGGCCCATGTGCCTGCTTCACAAATATCACGAATGGGAACACCCCTCTGCAGAGCAGTGGAGGCAGCCACACCCCTAGTAGAATGAGCCCGTAAGCCCACCGGAGGGTCCTTACCCACCAGACGGTAGCATTCAGAGATTGCCAAGATGATGTTACACTCACCTGGTATGTACGGGGACGCCAGCCAGCCGTAGGGACTCTGGTATCCTTCTCTGCGGTTCCCAGGTGTGACCAGCAGGGAAGTTCTGCCTGGAATACAGGTCGGCAATGTTCAAGACTGGGCAACTGGGATAAGCAGCCCTCCACCACCCCGTATGCCCGCAGCTCCTCTGGACCTCTCCTCATCTTGTTAATTCAGGTGTGCTCTCTGTCCTGCCTTCTTAGCAGGGGCGCGTTGTCCTTTGTGGGCGAATGCGATCTAGTAACTTCACTGATGCCGGCCCGCTTGGAGTCTTTCAGGTAGGTCTTATTGCTGTTGTATATTGTTGTTATTCTTGCATGCCTTTCTTGGTTTAATAAATGTCTCTTTCTCTTCCTTAGGTGCGTGGAAGTCCAATGTGATGCATTGGCTGAATTGGGTCTAGCCGGTAAATGATGGTGTACAAAGAGCGCTATGATGCGGTAGGTAGGAGCTATGCACAGCGCTATGATGTCTTGCCTTTGCTAACTTGTTGTCTTTTCTTTCCCATAGATCGCGGTGCTCACCCAGTGTATGAAATCCTGAGGCGATGCTGGTCGAGGGGCGACTTGCAAGGTAAGCTTTTCGGCACAATTCGTTATGTTGTAAAAGTGTCTAATGTCTTGTTTCTTCCTTTTTTTGCAGCTCCGTCGGTCCGGGAGACGCGCTGATCCTAGGATGCGTTTTGCAGGAGCTGTGAGCAGCTAACAATAAAAATTACAGGTAAGCTGCTGCTGCTGCTAACAATGTCCTTTTGTCTCTTTACAGATGCTGTTCTTCCGAGGTTCGCGGGTACAGCTGAACACGATGAGCGTCACGTTGCAGGATTGCAAAGTAACGCGAAGCATTTTATCCAAGTCGGGTGTGGTTTAAATAGCTTCAAGAAAGTAGTCCAGGTAAAGTAGTTCCTAGGCTGCCAAACCCAAAACACTATACCACATAGCTTGGTTCCGAGGAACCAAGCTATGTGGATGCCTCCATGTTGGCTGGCACTGGAAATAAAGTAGTTCCCTAAACACAAGTCTTTATTAAGTATGAGCCTGGCGCCAAAGCCGCCAGGACTGGCCCCAAGAAGGCCTAGGCAAAGGATGCCTAAGTTTGTTGGAGACCTGAGCCAAGACCCCTCCTGGCCCATGGGCTTGCCAGGGGGGTGTCTGGATGTGGGTCGTGACAGATGATCCAACGGGACAAGGTCTGCTTAGAAACAGCTTGACCCAAACGCCTTCCAGCGTATCCTACAAATAGCTGATCGTCCACGCTGACCCGGGACATGCGTGAGATGTAGAAACTCAAAGCTCTCCTAGGATCCAACCTATGCAGCCTCTCCTCTTCCTTACCAGGATGCGGAGGAGGATAGAACGCCGGAAGAACTACCTTCTGGCTGAAATGAAATTCCGACACAACCTTCGTAAGAAAAGAAGGACAAACCCTAAGGACAACCCTGTCCTTATGGAACACCGTGAAAGGTGGCTTGGCGGATAGTGCCTGCAACTCACTCACTCTGCGAATGGAAGTAACCGCAACTAAAAATACAGTCTTAAAGGACAACAGTCTCAATGGACAAGAGTGTAAGGGCTCAAACGGCGCTCCCATCAGGAACTTTAAAACTAAGTTCAAATCCCAACCGGGCACCTGGAAAGGTGACGGAGGAAACACATTAGTTAGCCCTTTCAGAAACTGAGAAATCAAAGGAATCTTAAAATAAGAACACTCCTCAGACGAGCGCTTAAATATGGACAGCGCCGCCAGGTAACCCTTTATGGTACCCACTTGCAGGCCCTTGTGGGCTAAGAAAAGCAAAAAAGACAGAACCACAGGAATTGAACACTGAAAAGGATCCACATTCTGTACCCTGCACCAGTCGCAGAACTTTCTCCAACGGCAACGGTACAGGGATTTTGTTGCGGGCCTTCTAACCGAAAGCAACACCTCCATCACGTCTTCAGGGAGGTCCCAATCCTTATACCTCAGCCTTTCAGATGCCAAGCATGAAGGCTGAGAGACTTGACCTCTGGATGGAGAACGCGACCCCACTCCAGCGAGAGCGGATCATCTCGGTAGGGATGACGGTATGGAGGGCAGATGGACATGTTGAGAAGGTCCGGGTACCACGCTATCCTGGTCCACGCCGGAGCAATGAGGATCATTCGGGAACCTAACCTCCGTAACCTCCGCAACACTTGCGGAATGACGGGGACTGGAGGAAATGTGTATATCAGTGGGAAGAAACACTCCACTACGAACGCGTCCCCTAAGGCTCCTCTTGGAGGAAATTCCTGTGAGCAGAATCTTTTGCACTTCCGGTTGACACTGGTGGCGAAGAGATCCACTTGTGGGGTCCCCCAAAGGGCAGAGATCTCCAAAAGAACTTACTGAGCCAGCTCCGACTCGTGAGAGACCGTGCTCTGCCGGCTCAGAGCGTCCGCCGCCGCGTTTTCGTCTCCGGCCAGATCAACTGCAGAGATCGAAATTTCCTGCTGGATGGCCTAGAACCAGAGCAGCATCGCCTCTCTGCACAGTGGGAGAGACCCGCCCTCACTTTGTGTTGAGGTAGTGCATGGCCACTGTATTATCCGTCATAATCAGGACACTCTTCCCCCGCACAGACGGCAGAAAAGCCTTCAGGGCTAACCTGACGGCCCTCAGCTCCAACAGATTGATATGGAGTCTGGACTCCGACGAAGTCCAACGGACGCGGATTGTCAACTCGTTGGCATGAGCTCCCCATCCTGTGAGGGATGCGTCCGTCACAATCGTTACCTCCGACCAGGGTAGCCAAAACGGAGCCCCCTTCATCAGATTGCCTTCGACGGCCCACCACAGAAGATCCTGGGCAACCGAGGGTGGCACCTGAACGGGATCCGACATCCTGCCGGAGGACTGCGACCATTGGATCTTGAGAGCCCTCTGCAGAGATCTCATCCACAGCCTGGCCTCTGGCACCAGTAGAATGCAGGATGCCATGAGGCCGAGCAACCTCAAGAACTCGAACGCCGGGAGACTCTGGGCATGTTGAAACTTGTCCACCATCTGCAGAATGTGATGTGCCCTCACCTGGGGAGGCGAACACTGCCCCAGAGATGTGTCGAGCACGGCTACGATGTACTGGAGCCGCTGGGTAGGTGTCAAATGAGACTTTTTTAAGTTGAGGGAGAAGCCCAGCTTGTGAAGGGAGTGGCAGGTGACTGACAGATGATCCAGGGCTTGCTCGGGAGAGTGTGCCCTGATCAACCAATCATCCAGGTAGGGGTAGACGTGAATCCCCCCTTTCCTGAGATACACTGCCACCACCACCCATTAGCTTGGTGAAGACCCTCGGGGCAGAGGGCAATCCGAACGGCAGGACCCGAAACTGAAAATGCGTGTCGCCAACCGCGAACCTCAGGTACTTCCTGTGCTTGGGAAGAATCGGCACATGAAAGTAGGCATCCTTGAGGTCGAGAGACACCAACCAGTCCTGAAGTTGAAGGGCCTGGAGGACTTGAGAGAGAGTAACCATCTTGACCTTGTCCTTCCTGAGGAGCCTGTTCAAACCACGCAAGTCCATGATGGGTCTCAATCCCCAGTCTTTTTTCGGGATCAAAAAATATGGGGAATACCATCCCTTGTTCCTCTCCCCTACAGGCACCAGTTCTATGGCGCCTTTCTCCAGCAGGGATTTGTTTTCCTGCGCAAGGAGCGGATCCGGACTCTTCAAAGAGAGCTTCCCCGGTGGATTGTCGTGAGGCCTCTGCCGGAAAGGAAGACAGTAGCCGTGGGCTATGATCTCCAGAACACACACATCTGAAGCAATGGCACGCCATTCTACAAGATGCTGCACCAGCCTTCGCCCAACCGGCGAACCATGGGACATGGCCTCATGAGTGAGCGGAAGCGGCTGCGGCATTGCCTGAGGGCAAAGAGGCAACTGCCCGAGTGGCTTTGGCACCTCGAGTATCTTGTTTTCCACCTCTGGTACTCCTACGTTGGCCCCTTTGACTGGCAGCTCTCACCAATCTACCAAAGGAAGAGTAGTATCGAAAGGAACCTCCCCTCCATTGCTGTCCCCTAGGACGAAAAGGCGGAGGTTGACGTACTGCAGCGCTCAACGACTTTGCTGCAGCTTTGGAGGTCTGCAACCTCTCAAGGCTCTCGTCAGTCTTGCTGCCACAAAGATGGTCAGCATAAAAGGGCATGTTGAGAAGCCGGGACTGTACATCAGGAGCAAACCCAGACTTCTGCAACCACGCAAACCTGCGCATCACGGTGCTCGCCGCCATTGACCGGCTGACACGGTCTGCCACGTCCACACCCGACTGAACGGATTCACACATGGCATCCTTGCCATCCTGAACGAGGGCAAGAAAACCCTCCCTACAGACAACTTCTTCTTCCGCACGCAAGGCCTTCGACGTCAAGGACTGGCATTCACCGCAGTCATCAGTGGTGTGGCTCTCGCCGAGGCACCAAAGGCAGACGTTGTGCGGGTCTGTCAGGGACACCTTGGAACCGCAGTCCCGACACTTCTTGAAGCCTAACCGCATGCTAGAAGAAGACAAAGACATATTTTCACAATAACCAAGTTAGAAGCACCGATTCAACAGGAGAAGAACCGAGGCGCGCTGAGATTCCGAAGCGAACACGTTTAGCTGAAAAAAACAGAACTGAGGCTACGGGTGTGGTGCGTCCTACATATAACATCCGGTGACGTCGGAACCGACGGAGGCCCTCCAGGGACAGCGTATCGACGTCATTGATGCAGAAAAAAATTCCGAAGCAGCACAGCTGTGGTGATTACGGTCATAGATGTGGAATACGTCAGAGGACACAATCCCCTCGAAAAGAAAGTTTGGAAAATGAGACAAATTTGGTCCGAGCCAGGCAGAGGCAGAGCAATTGAAAGTTTTGTGTTAAAGTCGGTCTGAGCGTGGCGCAGGGGGACCCGGGGTGAACAGTGATCCACCAGTGAAGTTCTGCATATGAGAATCCTGAGGAGAAAGGAACTTTAAATGTCTGTTTGTCGCATCAGGTCCTCGGAAGTAAGAGACATTGAATGACAAAGACTTTGGCACAGAAGGTCCTGATACTGAGATTTTGAGCTGCATCCTCATGCTGGAAAAGCCAGAATATGTGCTAAGCTTGAGTGTGCTGCCTTGTCCCATGTGGAAAAAAGTGAGTAAGGGAAGCTAACGGCCCAACTATCCTGACATATCATTTCTTGAACACTTTTCTATTGTATAACAGTTTCCCACAACATTTGTATTTAGAAGTAAGGATTGGCAATAGGTTTATTAGTACAGGCTGCTTTTATTTTGACAAGACACCACTAGCACTGCATTATTTGATCGTCGTAACTTGCTCCCATCTTTAAAGGAGAGTTCCGGGACTTTTTTTTTATTGTCCCTACGGGTCGGCCATGTGTTTGTAAGCATAAATCGGTAGATCGTAGGAAACTTTCCTATGGACCTTACCCGACTTTTCGCCCCTTATCGCACTCGAAATCAGCCTCCATTTTGTGATAATCCTATCATTCCGCCGCATCGACCTGGCTCACCTGCCTTTGCGGCACTAAATCAAATCCCCCGCCCCTGAGCCTGACATCAGCAGACGCGTACTGCCCATTTCAAGCACGTCTCGTGTCAACAATCGCTGCGCCTCAGCTATTGACGTGTTGCCATGGAAATGGCAGGACGCCTCTTTCCCCAATAAGTATAAACAGACCGTTTCACAACATACAGCAGCAGATTTTCGATTCCATTCCTCTCTCTGTGTTACTTTGAGTATTCTGTGACTCGTTTCAGTGCTCTGGTCAGCTACCTTCGCCGCTTGTAGCCCGTGTGAACAGATACCAGTACCACCGCTATAAATTATTTTACTATCTTTACCGCACAATGGCCACAATAATGCCGTATATGTACGAGCCCGAGTACACCGAGGAAGAACTACTGGAAAGGCAAGCACGCGAAAACGATGGGGATTCGGACGGCAGTTGGGAGGACCAGTCAACGGATGAAGAGCCTGGACCATGTCGCATGGACGGCGTCTCCACCTGGTGCACGTGCAATCGGTGCGAGCTAATGCCAACTGAGGAGGAGAACTGCTGCTGCCGTGAAAATTCCGGGTGCTTGGCCTACATTTCGGAAAGCGAGCAAAGTCAGCAGGAAGGCGAGCAAAGTCCGCAATGCATCACCGAGCTGCCAGAGTTCAGGGAAGCCTGCCTCTCACGGACAGTGTTGAGGATGATGATGGTGCTTATGCACGAACTTCGTGGCACTGTTCGTCCGCGTAATCCGAGTAACGAGTAAGTATACTCTGTTTGTGATGTCAGTGATGCCACCACTATTTCATGGTCGTCTCCCACATATAAAATTACATTTACATATCATTGGAACGCATGTAAATTGGTTCCATATAGTGCATTTTCTAGATATAATTTTTTTCTAAGAAAAATGACATGTGTTACCTGAATCGACATTGATAAGAAAGTTTGGTCAGTTTAATACAGTTTGCATCTTTTTTTTTCACAGGTGGTACAGGCTGGTGGCCTATCGTTGCTTCACTTGGTGGCTTCACGGGAGGCTCGGACACCGCGTTCGGAGAGTAATACCTGCCTGTGCGGTACTTGCCATTAGACAACATTTCCCCAGTGACAGTGGACAATACCGCGGATTTTCCCTCGATGTGCTGCAACCTCAACTTTACAATGTGTAATGTTTATTATTTATGTTTAATTAAAATCTAAAATAAAGCCCAACATATATTTTAACAATGGTTGTTTTGATTTTTTAAATGAATCTAGTGTATATTCTCCTGGGAGGGTGAGGTATTTATAAACTCACCCCCCTGCCTTCCATGTAGTAGATCCTGCAGCCATCCTCTTACATTCAGTTAGATGGCCTCTCCTTGGTGAGGCCCTGCGGCAAACGGGTCTTGTCTGCACGACCACCGCCCCGATCCACCCCCCGCCCTATCAAAGGCAGTTCGCACCGGGGTACTTGAGCTGCTGGCAAGTGGAGCTGTCAGGGAGCGATAAAGGCCAAGAGGTGCCAAAGACCATGTACACTTCAAAGTGGTCTATAGAGCATGGGTTTGTTGTTCCCATGTCTACCTCCAGACCCCGTGTCTCCTGCCAAGCATCCCCCTCACGCTGGACGGCCCCCTGCAATCCACATAAGTGTGTCTCCATTCACGAGTCTTCCTGTGTCTTGTCTGCACGACCACCGCCCCGATCCACCCCCCGCCCTATCAAAGGCAGTTCGCACCGGGGTACTTGAGCTGCTGGCAAGTGGAGCTGTCAGGGAGCGATAAAGGCCAAGAGGTGCCAAAGACCATGTACACTTCAAAGTGGTCTATAGAGCATGGGTTTGTTGTTCCCATGTCTACCTCCAGACCCCGTGTCTCCTGCCAAGCATCCCCCTCACGCTGGACGGCCCCCTGCAATCCACATAAGTGTGTCTCCATTCACGAGTCTTCCTGTGTCTTGTCTGCACGACCACCGCCCCGATCCACCCCCCGCCCTATCAAAGGCAGTTCGCACCGGGGTACTTGAGCTGCTGGCAAGTGGAGCTGTCAGGGAGCGATAAAGGCCAAGAGGTGCCAAAGACCATGTACACTTCAAAGTGGTCTATAGAGCATGGGTTTGTTGTTCCCATGTCTACCTCCAGACCCCGTGTCTCCTGCCAAGCATCCCCCTCACGCTGGACGGCCCCCTGCAATCCACATAAGTGTGTCTCCATTCACGAGTCTTCCTGTGTCTTGTCTGCACGACCACCGCCCCGATCCACCCCCCGCCCTATCAAAGGCAGTTCGCACCGGGGTACTTGAGCTGCTGGCAAGTGGAGCTGTCAGGGAGCGATAAAGGCCAAGAGGTGCCAAAGACCATGTACACTTCAAAGTGGTCTATAGAGCATGGGTTTGTTGTTCCCATGTCTACCTCCAGACCCCGTGTCTCCTGCCAAGCATCCCCCTCACGCTGGACGGCCCCCTGCAATCCACATAATGCCACGACATATACACGTCATTCATTCACAAACACACCCCTGGTTCGAATTCTTTATAACCCACCTCATATTTCTAATGAGAACTTCTTTGCGCTTTGCTAGTCAACCCGTGAAGGTGCTGGTTATCTGCTCTTCGTCTCTGTGAACTTCCGTGACCACTTTGAGCAAACTCGTCAGTTTGCAACCTGTGAACTGCTCCCTGTTCTACGACAAGAAACTACTCTGATCCCTGCATCTAACTGTTTGTTCGTCAAGGTAAGTCCATGTACCATAATCATTTTGCGTCCAATTTTTTAATTTATATCTATTTGCTAGTAGTCATCAAATTGCATCCATGTTTTCTTTTCGTTCACGACAGTACATGCAAGGAACTAGTCACATGTTCTGAGTTTAGTCAAATTACTTTTTCTATTTTTTGAAAGTTATTGAAATACTTATCCGCATGTGAATAACGTGTATAGTTCCAAGAACCAAAACGGACCTTGCATTGAACCTTTTATGTGTCATTTACTGTTTTAACACATTGGTATTCATAGAGAATTGTTGATCTTTACTTTTCAGAACTTTCCATAATGCCTGCCTGTTCCATTGGCGGTTGCCCTTCGAAGACCCATAACAAATCTGAAGGTACTATAATGCATGTTTTCCCTAAGACAATAGATCAGATAAGAGGATGGGTCCGATATTGCGGATATCCAGCCTCTGAGCTAGAAAGTAGAGTCCTAGAAGTCTTTGCGGACAAGAGGGGTGATCGATACCGCATCTGCAGCAGGCACTTTAGCCCAGACATGTACTCCACATCATTGCTAATAAAGAAGAAAACACCGCGAGCGAGGCGAAAATTGCTCTCAACCGCTATTCCCACTCTATTCGTCCACATGCCTCCACTGGTGAGTCAAGTTTACGGATCTAGTTCTCGGCCTTGCGGTAGTGTGTAGCAGTAGCTAACAATAATTTCCCCATTTATGTATCCACTCAATATGAAGGCGGAAGATTCTCCATCCGTGTCGTTATTGCAGTCATCAGCCACTTCAAGCGCCTATCGGGTAATCTTACTTAGCTATTCTGACACTGACTTGTTTTAGGCATGTAAATCAATAGTTTTAATTGATCGTGTAATTATTTTACCTAATGGTACACCCTTGTACTCGTCCTCTAGTCTTTGTTTTCAGTTATAATTATTGTTATCCAAAATAATGCAAGTACTGTCTTTCAGGGAGATGCTGAGGAGTCCAACGCATTGACGACAACCGTAGATGTCACTCAGATGCTCGAGGTACGTTTCTTTCGTTTTTAGCCATTGATATGTCCTTCTGTCGTCGCCCTCCTATTTGTCTTCTTTTTTCAATATTGTGTTCATTACTAATGAAAGTCCTATGTTTCAGGGAGTCGATGGAGCATTAGTCCAAGTAGAAGGGGGAGCATGCAGTTACGGGTCGGCGCAACAGCTTGCAGAAGTGTGCACCGCAGTTACATCGTCCCTTGATGTTCTTATGCATTTCGAGGTATGGATACTGACAGTTCGATCAAGCGAAATCATATGACGTGATTACATCCGCTATACTTCCTTCTTTATTAACGCAAGTACTATGTTTCAGGGAGATGACGGAGCTTCTTCTACAAGAACATCACCCCTAGTAGTTGATGCAGATCTCTGGGTGGTGACACTTCCAACGATCGAGCAAATCGAATCATATTTACATATCCATTATTTATTTTAGACAACTGATCATTTGTGCAGGTCTATTTAGATGAGCCGTTGACGCCTGCTCAAAGTTTATGTTCTTTTTAACAAAATAGAAAAGCATACTAATGCAATTACTGTGTTTCAGGGAGTTGCTGAAGCGTCATCTTCAATAATATCATCAATGGAAGTCTATGCGGAGCCCGAGGTATGGATCTTGACAGTTCAATCTAACTAGATCAACAATGCGTGAACTATTGTCGTTTGAATGTTCTACACAATGCGTTCATTCGTGTTTTGCTATTGAGATGTACGTATGGGTATTGGTCCCCAAGTACATTTTGTGTTTTCAATATTATTATACATACTAATGAAAGTTCTATGTTTCAGGGAGTCGATGGAGCCTCAGTGAGTGATGGATGTGCTTATCATGAAAATATAGTCGTTGCAGCGCGAGAGGAAGTGGAGACATGCACACACGAGTCGGAGCAACAGCGTCCAGATGTTGAAGTTCGAGGCAAGAAAGTTTCAAAGAAAAGAAAGCAAAAGAAGGTTAGTGTCCTGTTCACTATATTATGTTGTCTTTCACTGTCAATAGTTCAATACTGTAAGTTGTGTTTAAACTGAACATCCCTTTTCTAATCTGTCCTCTAGTTGCGAGTGGGTGTAAGAACTAAATCTACACAGACAGTGAAGCGAACGAGAGATGTTGCTTGTCAAACCTTTTGGCAGGGACTTGAGACTGGAGATGCATCGTGCCAATGGGAAGAATATGAAGTGATTGACAACGGAGCTATACCACCACCAGCCATTGATAGTGAATGTCCTCCTGGTAGTTTGGATGCAGTCGGAGATCAATTCACAGAATCCACACCCGCAAAAAATAAGAGCGCGCGAAAGTTGAAGACATTGTTTTTTTCTCCCATCTCCGGACAAGGAACAGATGTTGCAATGGAAGAGAATGACGTGGACGACAATGAAACACCATCAATATCACTCAGCATAGCGGAAGACGATATCAGAGATTGTACCTTTCATGCGAGTGACATGTCCTCAACGTTACAGGCCGAACCAGCTGGGATGCAGAGTGAAAGTATAAGGAAAGAGGCCAAATTCATTGTATTCGATAGCTGTTTGATGGATATTATTATGATGATGAAATGTGGGCATTCGGTTGGTGGGGAAGTATGTGGGGAGCCATTGATTAATGTGACTCGTGCAATTCGAGGCACTAACCTTAAAATACATGCCACCTGTACACAATATCATCCGTTCGCATGGTCTGCACAACCCATGCTGGGGCAACTGCCAGCAGGCAATCTACTTTGTGCAGCGGCCGCACTTTTTAGTGGTTCAAGTTTTAAAAAGTTACAGTATTTCTTTCAGTTTGTGGGAATCCATTTCATTGCGAAAAGTCAGTTCTACAAATACCAAACCGATTATCTATTTCCAGCCATCAGCGAAGCTTGGAGAATGGAAAAAATGTCAATGGAAAGTACATTCGCGGGCAAACGCTTCAGGCTAGCCGGTGATGGACAGTGCGACAGCCCAGGATTTTCAGCCAAGTACTGCACCTACCA
This sequence comes from Ambystoma mexicanum, assembly GCF_040938575.1. Lineage (NCBI taxonomy): Eukaryota > Metazoa > Chordata > Amphibia > Caudata > Ambystomatidae > Ambystoma > Ambystoma mexicanum. The sequence continues at coordinate 837,258,396 of NC_090934.1, read as the reverse complement.
CTTTCAGGACATGGAAAGTAAGAAAATTGTGAGTTCGGTGGTCGTGCAGGTGTCACAAAGTACATCCTCAGTGGCCATGGAGAAAGTTGGCTTTGTAGCATCATTGCAAGAACTACAATCGCGGGGAATGGTGATCGACCTGATAGCCACGGACAGACACGTTTCAATTGCCAAGACAATGAGAGAACAGTACAAAAATATAAATCACCAATTTGACGTTTGGCATCTTGCAAAATCAATCAATAAAAAATTGTCTGCTGCAGGTAAAAAAAAAGAATTGCAAGGTATTTCACAGTGGTCCAAGTCAATCAGCAACCATCTTTGGTGGAGCTCAAAAACATGTGAAGGGTCGTTGGAAATTCTACTGGAAAAATGGCGGTCAGTAATGTTGCACTGTAGCAACGTACATCGATGGTCGACAAATGAGCATTTCCACAAATGTGAACATGGCCATTTGTCCACAGAGGAGGCACGGAAGAAGAAGTGGTTGATTCCTTCATCACCCACTCACAAAGCCATTGAAAAGATTGTATTTGATAAAACTATAACAAAAGCTTTGAGGGGACTCACGGAATTCTGCCACACAGGAGATTTGGAGGTGTTCCACAATATGTGCCTCAAGTACAGGCCCAAAAGATTGCATTTTGGCATGGAAGGCATGATAAATCGGACTCTTTTAGCGGTCTTGGCACATAACCATAATGTTGGCCGTCAACAAAGTAGGACGACCGGAACTTTAGGGACGCTTCGCTACAATAAGGCCTTCACTAAAAGAAGTAAACAATGGGTGATCAAACCAGTGTTTGAGGATATGCAATATGAGTTTATTGAGAGACTTATCGTAGATGTCCTCGATAGGCACATACATGGAGTGGTGAACGAACCTATGCAGGGGACAACTGCATTGCCACCCAACATTGCCTCTGTTCCATGTCCACCTAAAGCAGAGCTCATTGAGAAATACACATCACGGTTTAAATGATTGTAATTTGATTGTCTGTTCTCTCGAGTCTCCTCATGTTGCAGGCCCATTGCAATTAAACCAAACAGTAATATAAATCATTTTTACAAAAATTATAGAATGTTTCCGTATTGCAAAAACATGGCCGACCCATAGGGACAATAAAAAAAAAGGCACGCAGACAAGATGTCCCTAAAACTAACTGCAGCTAACTAGAAATGTGTGCTCGCTCAAAGTGAAGGTCAGCTGCTTTGATGTTTTGCTCGGGTGGCGGAACGGCCCACGACCCAATATAAGGTTCTATTGTGATTTGACCTTGACAGGCCGGGACCATCCTGAAAGACTAAGAAAAGATAATGAATAAAATTTCAGAAACGAAACGATGAGCCACGTTCATTAGAAGAAGTAACGTCGGCAAAGAAGGAGTGGTGTTTCGGGTCTGCCCTACACAGAGACACAATGGAAAATGCAAATATAATGTAAGTAACTTTTGATGAGTTTATACCGCAATTTCATTACTATACAGTGGCTTTAAAGACGGGTTCAGTTGTACTTGTTCGTTCTATGTGGCATATTGTTTTCTACCGCGCACTATCTTGAGGAGAAACATCTGCTTTTACTGAAGCACCTCAAAACCTTCCTCTTTGCTTCTGCTTTCTCTCTCCCTCTCCCCTGCTACAACTGGTCCACTGTCTGCGACCTCAGTCCTGGGCCCTTCCACTCTCCACCTGCACTCCCCCCCCCCTCCATGCCTCGCCACGCCTTTAAACACTTGTGTACACCCAGTAGCGCTGTCCTCGCTATGAAATGAATAATTTTAATAAGGATCTGATGGTGAGACTAATTTCATTTTTTATGTTTTTAGGTACATCATTCACTACTGTCTGTGTCACGAGTACCAGACACCGGCGGACGGCTTCTACAGCCGCCAGTTGCTTCTCCGCGTGAACAACGTTACCACCCTGACCATTTTATGGGACGATCGCCAAGTACAAGTATGCCCTTACGCGGTACTAACGGTTAGATGCAACATACCTACCATTGTGGTGGCCTAGCGCCTCGTTGTTGGAACAGCCATGCGATTATCAGTGCGACAGAAGAGCTTATTTTTATCGTAAACCAACACCCTGTGTACTGCACACGAACATCGCTTCCCTCAAGACGAACTAATTTGGATCGAGAGCAAAGAAAAATGCAAATCGCTGAATATTCTCTAAACATTTGATGTCCAATAAACGTACTTTGCCAAATGTACAATCTTGCCGTTTGCTTTTAAACCACGGTTTCACATTCCGAATTGTGGTGCTGTATTGTGAGATGCTCTAAGACCCTGTGTACAGCAAAGGACCATCGCGTTCCTCAATACGAACTTTTTGGAACATGAGCAAATAAAAATGCAAATCGCTGAATATTCTCTAAACATTTGATGTCAAATAAATGTACTTTACCACATTTACAATCTTGCGGTTTGATTTCAAAGTACAGTTTCATATTCCGAATTGTGGTGCGCTGTATTGTGAGCTGATCTGTGTTGATTTCCGGGGTCTGTGTGGAGTCGCGTAGAAGACGCCTGGGCGCGTTTGCCTACGCAGCACAGTCACGTCACGGATAGAGGCGGGGAATATGAATGTTTTGATAAAGTCTGTTTCAGGGGCGGGGGATTTGATTTAGTGCCGCAAAGGCAGGTGAGCCAGGTCGATGCGGCGGAATGATAGGATTATCACAAAATGGAGGCTGATTTCGAGTGCGATAAGGGGCGAAAAGTCGGGTAAGGTCCATAGGAAAGTTTCCTACGATCTACCGATTTATGCTTACAAACACATGGCCGACCCGTAGGGACAATAAAAAAAAAGTCCCGGAACTCTCCTTTAATTTTAGGATTAGATAGGTGTTTTTCAAACCCAATTGAAGTTCAATAAACACCCTTGAACTGCGGTCACTTGTGTCCGTTTTACTGTTTGATACCATGCCTTCCTTACAATAATTTAGCTGAAGTAGCTGCAGAATTATTATCCAACCAAAGACTGGCAATCTTGGGAGACCTACATTACTGGCTTAAATGGTACTCTTCATGTAGACATGGAGTACCTACTAAAATGTTTGGAAGACTTTGATCCACCGCACATCGAGGGATCCGGCAGAGGTTGCATTCACTTTGTGAAGGCATCAGGAAGTAGACACAGACAACTGAGGAAAGTTTGGGATACAAATTTTTATTTAAAATCTCAAAAGGGTTGAGTAAGGCACATCTTGCCCTATGCTAAGGTGGGATTTGTTTCATACCTAACTAAAACTAAGGAAAGCCTGTGTCAGGAAGTCCAACGTAAAGGTCCGTCTGTATCCTAAACCTATACTTGCCCACACATCTATTTGTTCAAACTGTGTAGGGATGTCCGCATCAAAGAAAAAATTGTTCAAACAAAAGTTAACTGCCTTTTCCAACTCTGGGATGGAAATGGATTCTCCCATCCCCGGGATTCCAAAGTGTTCACTTTTAATCAAAAGGGGTTCCCTTCCCCACTCTTTCAGGTTTCACAACACCACAATTCTTCAGCATTCTTCCCAGCTTTCAGGCTTTGGCTCTTTCATCAATATCATAAGGAAGTTCACAAAGCACAAACTCTTCTTGATATTCAACCAAAAACGTATAGAGGAGTCAAGTGGCTTCTCTTTAGTGGGGTGTATTCAGTCTACGCACAGTTGCCCATTACAGGTCAAGCAACCGACAAACCTGATTAGCTTATTTTCCACAGTCACTCAGCCACTGCTTCAGCTCAACACTGGTATATTTTTACAGATCTCTTCAACACTGGTTTTGCCACCGTTCACTTGTTGGATTGTCACATTTTCTCATAGTGTTGCCACAGTTTCAACTTTTACAGTTCCTCTTTTGCTTCTGGTTTTTGCCAATGCTTGCTTTCTCTCAATTTGTAAAATTTGCAATGCTTTAACATTCATTACCAATGCTTGCCTTCTTAAGTTTCCATGATTGGCATGGGTAGTATAGCTCAGTGGCAACACGCTCGTCTTGGAAGCAAGATGACGCAGAGCAACACAGGTTCGAATCCCGGGTCCGTGCTTAGAAACCTCTTTGGTTTTAAGCGCGTTATAAAAAAACAATTATAATAATGATTCATATTTCCTTTGTATCAGGGAACCCTTTTTCTGAATTCCACTTGTATGGCATTTGTTCAATATTTCTTTTCTTTGGTTCTATCTTCAAAATTGAAGTTCATTTACACCCAAAATAACTTTCACTATTCACTCTCCTGCTGGGAATTAGCACCCTGCTCACAAGCTTCTCATTCAGCTTCAGGTTTCCCGTTTTCTTGGCCCTTCCATAGCCTTTCCAATTTTACTACTGTTCGGTATTCACAAACTGCATCAAACATCAGTGTTTTGCATTTCTGAACCGGCAATCACATTGCCTCTGCTGTCACTCGCGAGCACTCCAACCTTCATTCACCACGCGGCTCACACCACAGTGTCCGGGAGACACTCATCCTCACCGAGTACGCGGTCTTTGTGTGCCCTTCTACGCTCCGGTCAGTTCTTTGTGCCTGCGGCTGCTCCCAGCCCGGCAAGCCCCTCTTCCTGGGTCTCCAAGAACTCGGCTACTGCTTCCGCTGCAATGACTGTGCAGCACATCAGCACTACGGACACGCATCTCCCTGCCTTCACCTGCAGCTTCTGCATCTGCACACATTCCACAGGTGATCTCTCTCTCTCCTCTGCAAGCTTGCTTCTAGCCTCACCTGAGCGGGCCATTTATACCGTCCCTCTGACTTCAGGTGCAGGCCATTCAGCCTCCTTCTCCCAGGTGATCCTCCCTCGCATAGCCACACCCAGGGTCAGGATCCAAAAAGTGACAGCCATTCCCTGGCCACCTGGGGTTAGGATATTTTGGGGAAAGAAGTTGGGACGCCTTAAGATTCCTCAAAACTTGGACCAACTATGTTCAGCTTTTTTGCAGAGAACTTCAGAACATTTCCCTGTAATCTAGTCAGACCATTTAGGGATTTATTTGTTGTTCTTTACCCCACTGTGAGGGTGCAAAAGGAGGAGACTGACATACAGGTGGCATGGTTGTTAGCATAAACTTTTATTATACCAGAAAATAAAGAGAAAACCTAGCTTTCCCTAACTCTAAGAGGGGTTGCCTGCCTTAACTAAAAAGGCTAATGGCTCTGTCAGAATGTCCATGCAATTCAATAATCCACCATCCTGTATCAAAACCCTGCCTTTATCCCTCATACTGAATACCAAACTAAAAAGGTAGTGGATCTTCTTGGTTCAGAAGAATGGTGCCCTTCTTCTGGACAGTGTAACACTGTTCCAAATGTTAGATGGAATCTTTACCCAGGGGAATGACTGCTTCCTCAGGTTTCGATTTCTTTTCAAGGCTCAACACACAGTTCCAAGTTGTAATACTAAAGAGCAGTAAAGTTCTTAGTTCAAGTTCACAATGTAAAGTTCCAGCTCAATCATCAACATTCCTTATTGCTCATACTGGATTCTTCACTATTGGGTTCCTGGAGAATGTCTCCCTTCTCCGAGTGTCTTGTTCTCGGAGTATTCAAAATTCCAGGGTGATGGCTCCCATCACCTGGGCAAAATACACACAAAAGGCAAAGTTCCCTTCCCTAACCCCCCTTTACCCCCAACCCAACTCCCTGCCAAACAACTTCCTTGAGAGTAGACCTGTGTATTTCTGTAATGTAGGTAAAACAGCTACAACAGAAGGTACCAGGATGAAGAAGAGCACAGAAGACATGAAAATGACTGGTTGTGCTAATACTGGTATGAGGTGGCCCAGAGAATGCATGAAGATCAATCCATCAAGAACAACAAAGGACTTTGACAATCTGCCAGGGCGGGACTGGCAACATATAAGAAGAGACGAAAGACTGAAGACTTTGTGAAGCCAAGCCGAGAGAGGCAGCAGGTGTGGAAACCACCCAGAGTGGGAGTTTCAAGTCCTGGTGGCTGACTGGGGGTGCCAAAGAGCAGAGGATGCCGGCGAAGCATTGAGGGAGTTCTTCGTGGGTCCAGCTGGAGCAGACCTGAACAGGAAGAGAGCCAAGCAGACCAGTAGAGCGTGGATCTGCTGCAGTGCTGAAGAAGCAGAGGAGCAAAGCCCGAAGAGCCAGAGAAATGTACCCCAGTCCCAGGAAGAACCGATGGCATGCCAAAGTCCCAAAGAAGGCAACAGGAGTTATGAGAGAGCAGGAGGGGACACGTCAGTGGAAGAAAGGCAGGCTCGAGAGGCTCTCCGCCAGCCCTCTGGGAAGAGCGCATTGAGCATCCAAGGAGAACTTCCTCGTTGATGTGGCAACAATAAACCCACTGACCACCAGATAAGGGTCTGGGACCCAAAGAAAAGCACACTAAACATCCAAGGAAAGCATCTTCATCACAGTGGCAGGGAAAAGTGCACGAGGCCCTGAGAAGGACTTGGGACTTTACCAATACCAGGAGAAGAGAGTCATTCTCCTGGTTCCGAAAGTTGACTGGTGCAAAGGGTTATTGGAAGGGAGTCATTTCCCCTGGAATCCTTTTGCCAGAGAACATTGCATTCTTTTTGCCAAAGAACATTTTCTGGCAATACCACCCAAACACCAGTAGAAGGGAGTCATTCTCCTGGAGAAGGAACTTTCTGTTGACTTTTTTTTAGTTCTAGTGATAGGGATAGAAGTAGGTTGTGACACAGGACGATAGAGTTTGATTTCAACTGACATTCTGACAGATCCTTTAGTATTAGTTTGTGGCAGGGAACCCCCTCTTAAAAGATGGGGATAGTGAGGGTTTTTTTTCTTGATAAATAAAAGTATTTGCCAACCAAAATGACCCCCATGTGTCAGCATCCTTCTTCAAGACTCTTACACTATCTTTTCCACTACACCTATAATTCTAACGTTACAATGGTTTCTGATGCTGCATTGATCACGGTTTCTGCCAGAATATTTTTTATCTCTGCTGTCGTCTATTTTTCTGTGATTCCACCTGCCATACTCGCTCTCTGCGCTTAGGAATGGGGAGCATTCTCTGTACAGCAAATCTATCTTCGAAACAATATGTAAGCTATACAGTTGTATCTGGTATATGTGAGCTATCATATGTAATGTAATGGGCATTTGTATAGCCCCTTTCACCATTGGTATGGTCTCAACGTGCTGTAGATTGAACGCCCCTTGGGCACCGAAGTCCAAGTATGGGAAATATGTCAGTGAGTCATAGAATGCGTGTGTTCATTTTAGCCAATACGAAGGTAGGTAGGTCTGGCCAAGTCCCTGTTAGTTACCCATGTTGAGCAGGGTGGGTGTGGGTGGGTGGGTGCAGAGGAGAGGTCCAGAGAGTATGGGCAAGAGATTAAGTGTGCAGCTAGACTGAATTTTTTATTGTGGGGGATAGCTGCATTCTACTAGCAGAGGTGTGTGACGAATCCAGAGTATCTGTCCCTTCTCCCCAAGGTGGAGCAAACCCAATTGAGGCTAGGGAGTGGAGCCCACCCAGCCAAACCCTCCCTACGGGTTTGGGAAAGCAGGACCTCACTGGGAGTGACCCCGCCCCCTCCTTATGGGACAAGGCCTCCCATTCCCATAGCAAACTCCATATACACAAGGTATTATCTGCCTACATGGGAAAAAGAAATACTGACATACAACTATGTGTTTAGCTCGAGGTAATGCCGACAATACATCTATGTACTTGGCTCAAAGGAACACAAAACTTTCTGCATGCTTGACAAACAGTGGTAAACAATATGCCCCCTCTTGTTAATAAAAGGCCAACGAACATTGAGTGGCGCAGGAGAAACCCAACACCAAGGCGAGACTCGGACGTGAGAACGTCAGCGAGGGACATTGCCGCGCAGAACAGAGGCGACTGTAGCGCCAAAGGAAGCGGACACCCAAGGGAGACGTTGTTCTCCCTGCATAGCAACACGTAAGGCCTGATCATTAGAGGCTGGCCAAAGCGAACTGTACCTAGAGGTTTACCCACACAGAGGACGTGGTGGGCCCGGAGCCTGAAAACAGCAGCCAAATCCATGCACGAAGGGAGGACTGGGTCCTTCGCTCTCAGACCGAGAGCAAACATGAGAAAGAAAAACCATACACAGAGACGAGCCTCTGACGTGTATGTGTCGGCGAGGGACGGAGCCACGTTGAACAGCAACACTGCTGTTCCGATACAGAAACGTGTAGGCCTTTAGAAGCCAAGGATGCCCAAAGTGAGGCAACTGGAGGATTGACCACACAGGATGTGGTAGGCCCAGTGCCCACGTACTGAGGCAGAAACCAGGAATCAAAGGAGGAGCGGGTCCTCCACTGCCAACAAGAGAGCAGAAAGTCAAGAGAACTTCGACACAAGTGGAATCCAAAAAAAAACGATTGTGTGCAGACAGGAAGAGCGTTGTGCCTTGGAAAAGGCCACAGCTGCCGAAGAGACACACCCTTACTGGAGTAGACGCTGCAATGCTGAAGGTACGCGGTTTGCTTAAATCAGTGGGAATTGGAAAGAGGAAAGAGTAAGTGGGGAAAAAGGAAGCATGGTCCTAACCCTGTGTAGGGTCAGAGACCTGGAGAGAGACTGAATGAGAGAAGGAGAAGGGTAACGGGAGCATGAGACACCCAAATAAGCTAAAACCGCTAGAAGGGTCATAGAAGCCCAACAGAACTAAGAGAGCCACAACAAGAGAGGGGTTGCGGAGAGAGTGCAGTAGTGAGAGGTCGACAAACAAGTGGCATTATTGTTGCTACAGGCTCTTATTAAAGTATAAATGGGGTTAGGAAAAGGCCTTGCGGTAAGAGGGGTTTATCCGCCTCAACAAAATCTTAAATGGGTCTGTCAGGATCTCAAAAAGTAAGGAATTGTCCATCGTCAATGAAGATTGCGTATCCGAGAACATCAGTATGCAATAAGATCACAGAACACCCAATATCCCTTGACTCAGCACACATTCTGAATAGACATCAGAATGTTTTAAGGTTAGATAAAGTCTTGCATGTCTACATAAATGACAAGCCAGCTGTGAATGTGGGACCGGATGACCTGTGCCTCTTTATTGGAGGTGCTCTTAGCGATGGTTTGTGGACTGGCTGTCCACAACAGATCCTCCTTCGTGGTCACGCCACCACCTTCTCGTGGGCTTCTGCCCTGCCGGTTTCTCACTCCATGGTTTCGCCGTAGCTCTGGCGTCCTGCTTTGCGATATCAAGCAAGTTTGAAACTCGCAGGCTTCCTACTTGCAGTCTTCCCCAGGTCATACAGAGTTTGGGAGCTTCACAGGCCTGTGTACGTGTTCCTCTGTCTCTTCTCACTGCCTTTTATCCAAGGGCACGTTAATAAACGTATGCGTCCCATTGGATTGCATATATTGATTTAAAGGGACATGTTCGTCTTCCATAAGATAATGGCATCTATTGGGGGTTTCTTCGTTGCATTCTTGGCATTTCATATTTACGGAGTGATTATCTAAGTAAAAAACACGACAGAGCCCAAATTTAATATAGATGGGTGCAGGGAACATGTACAGAGAAGAGGGAAATAGGCCAGTATCGATAACTTCATGAAAGACCAGGTACCTGGAAAGAATTGTGTCCACTTACTTTTATCCATTTATTTGAGCATTTATAAATAACAGATGCATGATATGTGGCCCACTGCTATAGTTAGCCAGTAGAGAGGGACAGCAAGCAGAGGGGTGACACTACAATACAGTTTAAAGTCTTGATGACCGATTCAAATTCTTGGTTATGGTCACTTGTAGGTCATATTTGAGAGGTAGACAATGAGTTACAATGGAAAAAACACTTCCGCCATTCAGTTTCTTGAGATGTTGTACAATCTTCAAAAGACTTGAGGAGGAAGAGCAAAGATGGGAATTGAATACTTTTGAATAAGGAACAGGTCCTTGTTAATGAAAAGCTCATGGCACAATGAAGAGACACAAACTATAATCTCTTAGTTCCTTGAATCCAATTTAGGGAACCACAAGAAGAGGAGACATTTTTCCAGGCACTGCATAGCAGGGAACAGCAATGTTCAGAATGGTCTAGAGCCTGTCTAGTTGGTTGATCCGCAAGACCAGGCATAGACTATTACAGTATTAATCATGGCATAGTGAACCTGAAACCAAGATGGAATTTTTAGAGGCAAGTGCACCAAAGGTTGATGCAGCGATTGCAGATTACAATTTCAGTCATCCTTGTTAACCTTGAGACCACTTGGTTTAATTAATTTATACAGTTATCTATGTAGACATTCACCAACCTGGTTTCTAAATACAGAACAATCTCATGATGGAATAGGTATCAGTAACCATGAAATTCTAAATGCAATCCGATAAGTTATTTCCCTAAAAATGCTAATGGAGGGATGGAGAGAAAAACAAAACAAGTGGTCTATTTTCAACAACCATTCATATAGACAAGGGTGCAAATGGTGACAAATACACAATTCTTATTTTATCTAAATATATTTAGGGAAATAAGGGAAGGAACGCTATAGAGAGTACAGAGTACAATATTAAAAAAGCATTGGGTTTTCCAGGTATTAGTCTAAACTACAGACTCTGACGATTCTGTGGATGTCGTCCCTTCTCCCCTGGGGGGAACCTTTCCCATGGGGCTAGGGCGGTGCGTCCACATTACAATACTCCCCCTGGATCGCATGGGAGAGGAACAGGAGATGCTGTTTGCCACTAGCAGGGCGAACAGGAGCACAAAAGTAGTCCAAACAACCAGAGCTACTTGACACGCTGCCTGACCAAATCTCTGGCCGCCGTACAATCTGGCAACCTGCCGGAAAGCAAAGCCCCATCCCGAGAGGGGAGATGAGACTGGCAGAGCGACGGCCACCGAAAAGAGAAGGACAAACACGAGTTGACCAGTGAGGATGCAGAAGACCGCAGAGAACACCTGAACGCTGCCCGAGCCTCAGAGGGAAGCATCGCTGCTCGGAGGATGCAAACCTTAGCAACAGGTACGCAGGCAGACCGAGTGGTGCTGAAGGTCCAGGAGGAATCGGGAAAGGCTGCAGAATGCGAGATAAGAGAGTCTGGTACCCACACCTATTTTTTTTTTTACTTGAAATTAATCAACCTTTCAAATTTTTAAGTACAAATACAGAAATATTTACATATTTAAAACATTATAATCTACAATTAGACTTAAATTAAACAAGGGCAATTAAGAACAATACAGAATTTTTACCAGAATTCATAAAAGGAAAAACCAATACGAGTTAACTAATCAATGAATATCGAACATTAATTAAGGATATCACACAACTGTTCACTTCTACTCAAGATTTAAATTTACAAGAAAGTTTACAGTAGCAATCTGTAAAGGAAGATGGCCTGATCCCAAAATTAGAAACCAGGACAAATCTTGGGATGCAAGCTGTAAATAGTTGCAATGTCGTGCAAAGTATGTTTCGCGCAATGGATGAAGGACAGTGCATTCTGTGATAATAGGTCTCATAGTCTCATGTGTGTCCGTCAAAGAACAAAAACGGCAAACATTTTCTGCCTGGTTTAACAGTTTTCTTTTTGCCAACAAATTTCTGGTACCCCATAGGTTAAAGCGCAATTTCAAGATGGAATGTCGGTACTTAGGCGAAGGACAACGTATTAAGTATGCAGACAATGTGCGCATTTTTTTATGGGGAAATCTGTTTGCATCAGCATCAAAATATGTAAGACATCTCTGTCGAGTGGCAATCCAGTCTGCTTGGTATATTTTTAGTTTTGCTTTATCTGGATAATGAAGTAGAAGGTTTAACGAGAATTCTGCTTCAATTAGCACATAATAGATGGACATTAACCATGATTTAATGAACAGATGCTTACTTGAAAATAGGTATGATGAGATGAGTTTCAGGAAAGCTTGTGATGTAGTAGACAATAAGCATTTCCTAAAAAAAGCGCATTTGTGCCAGTTGAGAACGGCCTGTAGTGAAATCAGTCCGAGCTCATACTTCAACCAGACAGCTGGTATGCAGTTTGGCAATTGCAAAATGCGGCGCCAATATCTCCCCTCCCATTTTGTTAGCAACTGAGATGGAACGTCTTGAAAGGTTTCTAGCCCATATAATAATGCTGGAACTATTTTTACTGTCCAGAAATGCCAAGCCGGAAGTACCGAAAATTTGCCATATTTATGCATTAAAATGCTGGCCTGTGGTGTAAATGATGTTAATCTTGTTTCTAGACGCAAGAGATGACCTGTTGGGTGTTTAGCAGTCTCAAACATGATGCCCAAGTAGTCAGTGTGGTACTCTAGTGATCGGGAGATTGTTCATCGACCATACATAAGAAGTGCCACATCTTTTAGGACAGAGATACCACAGTTTGGGTTTTGGTAAGATTGACTTTTAATTTGTTGGTCACAGTGTATATCGAAAATGCATTTAATAGACGCTGTAGACCCACTTGTGGTCTAGAAATTAGAACTAGATCATCTGCGTAAAAAAGGGTTTGTATAGGATAGCCGTTCAGCTTTGGTGAATATGAAACGACTTTCGATAGATCATGTCTTGCGTCCTGAATGAAATAGTTGAAAATGGCAGATGCTGGTAGACAACCCTGTTTGAGTCCTCTTGAAGTTGGTATTTGTTGGGACAAAAGGTCATCTAAGGTTAATTGCACCTTAATTGATGTCTCAGAGTGAAGGCTTTATATTATATCCACAAGTGTTGCCGGACATTGATCTCTCTGCAGTTTTGCCATTAAAAGTACACCGCTGACAGAGTCAAAAGCTGCATGGAGATCAATGAACGCAAAAAAAACGGACTGTTTTTCCTGGAGACACTGGTTTTTGATTGCATTTAAAGAGAATAGATTTACAGTGGTCCCCATGCCTGCCACGAATCCCGTTTGATGGGGATCGCGTAACTTTGCATGAAGTGTCCAAGCATTGAATTTAGAAAGAATGATTTTTGCAAATACCTTCCCAGGCGCGTCAAGAAGGGAGATGGGCCGATAATTGGCCGGTAGACAACGATCGCCCTTCTTGAAAATTGGGATTATGATGGAAGTTTTCCAGGAGGAGGGTATTTTACGGGTACAAAGAATATTTTTGAATATGAGATAGAGAATGTGCGCCCATTCTCTTGAGTGGGTCTTGAACATAAAATTCGATAATCCATCTGGGCCTTGTGCTCTTGATGGACTAATTTGAGTTATGATTGACAGGATTAGCTCTTCAGACAAATAAAGCTGCCAGGGAGCATTTCTAGCCGATATGTACTCAAAGTTAGCAAAGGCTGGATCATCATATAGATTGGAAAAGTGCACAAAGCAATCTTTTTCGGATACGCCGTTGATTTGGGCGTCACCCTGTAAAGTGGTATTATGATTGTTTAGCATCTGCCACATCTGAGCCGAATTTTTGTGCTTCATTACAGCCAGCATAGAAATGCTATCATGCTGAAATCGGAGAGATTTCCTCTGTCTAAGCCAGTTTTTATATCGGCATTTGGCGGTATTCAAAAGTTGTTGACAAAAGGGGCCATTCTGGAAGAGTATAGATTTCCTTATTTTCCGGTATTCCGCTTTTATCTTCTTTATTGCTGGATCAAAAGAATGCGGATGACGGACGCAATTGTGTTTTACGATGGTAATGGTTTGAGTAAATGGTTTTAAGAGATCTTGATATGGTACCCCATTAGTGTACCACTCATCTTCCAGGATGGTCGTAAGCATTTCAATCCCCCGAACACTCCATTTAAGCCGATTTCTAGCAGGGTTGACACTGGCCGTAGCAGTAATCAACTGGTGGTGCGGACTATTTTCACAGGACCATGCCACCCGCGCTACTAATAAACAATGATCACTATTTGGGTGAGGTAAAATGGAAAAGCGGTGGACATTTTGGAACAATTTTGCACTCATGTAAATATAGTCTAGCGTGCTTGAACTAGCTCCTCGATGCCAGGTAAAGTTTGAATGTGTGTCCCCTTCCACTGACCCATTCAGTCTATATAGATTTCTGTCAGCCATTAAAGTTACCCATTGTAGGGCTGCTAGAGAAGGATGGAAAATGTCACGACAGTCTAGATTAAGATCTCCTGTGACGATGGTATGGCTAATAGAAGTTCGAGTGAAAACAAGGTTCAATAGTTCTTCCATACCATCAAAAAAGATAGCATCACTCATGGTAAGGGGATTGCGATAGACATTCAGCAGGGCTAATTCCTGTGAGTGGCCCATGATAAGAACTAGCTGGATCTGGGCATCTACAGAGGCCCACGGAGCAATAGAGAACCCACTGGCACTGCGCACACCCACTAATAAGCCTGACGAGGGACGGCCACTACTTGGAAGAGCTAGAAGGAGCGCGATGTCATAGCCGTCCCAAACTGGAGGAGCAAGGAGCCAAGTTTCTTGTAAAGCTATTAAATGGTATGTATCAGTGAAATTCGCAAAGGTGCGGGGTAGATGAGAATGACCCCTCGTATTCCAACCGTAAAGAAATATCATTTCCTACATCTGCTATTGGTGGTTACTGGCGATTGTAATCCTCAGCCGAGGCCTCATCAGGCTTGCGCCATGCTCCACCATAGATGTTAGATTTGGGTCTAAGGTATTGATTTTTGACAGGGATTTTTTCAGGGTCTTCTGCTAATAAAAAGCCCATGCTGAACAATTGTATTTTGCATTGCCAGATTGCATCTCGAACCAGGCCTGAAGGAATCCATAGTCTAACAATCGATGTTGATAGCTCGGAGATGAATTCGATTTGTTCGATATCATTGGACGCAAGCTTTTTAAGATCATTAATGTCTCTAAAGATGTTGAGAACACTTTTTCGATTCAAATCACAGCTAGGGAAGTTACCCTCTCTGCATTTGAGGATAAGTGTGAAAAAGTGTTCCCGTCGTGGATTAAGATGGCGTGACACCGCCTCCATAGCATTTTTCGGGGCAGCCCACTGCAAGTTGGGCGTACCATGCTGTTTGTACTCATAATAATCAAAGTCAGATTCCCTCCCTTGGTTTTGGGCAGCATTAAGGCTTGGAGGACATTTGTCCTCCGTAACTCCTGCGGACGTAATCAGGGCATTTTTTGCCTGAGCTAAGCTAGCATCCAGGTAATCATCAATCGTTTGTTTAAGATTTGCTAACTGCGCAGACGGCATAGAGTCAGCTGGAGTTGTTCTAGACTTTTGTTTGATTTGTTTATCAAATTGTGGTATAATAGTAACTGGAGGCACCAGTGGCCCAATGTCACCAAAGGTGCTCAATGAGGCTCGATTCGGATTATTATCTTGTTTTCCGATGTTCATTATATCGGGAATACCATGTTCCTCAAAGAATCTTCTATGTGCATCATTTTGTGATTTTAAGGCCGCAAGTTGTTTGTCGGCCTCAATATTCCGATCTATGGAGAATACTAGCTGTGACAAAGGCGATAAAGGAACCCCCGAAAGTTTGGTATTGGGCTGAGTCATGATCACAGATGCTAACGAGTATTCTGTAGATGGATTCACACAATCGGGGTAGGTCAAGTTTTGTTCCTTAGTAGCTTTGAAGTTAACTGACTGAACTGGCGAGGCTATCGGTTTTACTGTTCTGCAAGTCAAATGGGCCTCCTTATTGATCTGTTTCAAAGAGTGGTAATTTAAAGCAGCACCGGAAAAGACTGGAGGTTGCTCAGCCCTTGAGGAAGAGTCTAGCGGTGGACCTGTAGATGGAGGTTCTTTGCCTTGTAATGCAGTTGACTTACCCAAGGATTTGAAAAAGGAGTTTAAAGTCTTTTTGGTTTGTTTCAAGTTGGCCATGTTCTTAGTCTTTTTTAATGCCAATAGTTTTTTCGGGGCAACCTTTGGGTTCCTTGCTTTTAGTGCATTTAAGTGCCCCGCGCATTGTCCGCTTTTTCTGTTATGGGACAACTCAAGGGACGGGCGCGCTACTTCAACTTCTGATATTGAATATGATTGAGGCGTCAAGTTACATTCTAGCTGCACTGCTGGAATGACAGGCAGTTGTTCAACTGGGCGGATAATGCCAGTAATAAAAGGTAGAGCAGTAAACCTGGCACCATCTGGTTCAGGAACGTGAGTAGCAATGGGCTTAGGCATCAATGATATTGGCGCTTCCTCCCTCCCTAAACAATCATGGCTCATTCTGGCACTTGTTGGTGAGGGTACATTTTTAGCAATTGATGAAACATAATGGACTGACAACCATTTCATTAAGTCGTCAAACCTGCTTTGATTGCTGTGACACCTTGGTATCTAGGGATTCAAACAGCTTGCAAAGACTCATGATGGTTGTATTGATAGCTGACTTGGCAGGTTGTATCATGACTGCATGTTGTAAAAATAAATCTGTCTCAACTGTTTTTGGGGGTCTTGGTGTGGGAAGAGCAAAAGAGTGTAACATAGATACTGAAGTTTGAGATTGGGACTGATCTATCATAGATGATTTACTGCACTGTGGATCTGCCGGTGGATATATTGACATACTCCATGCAATAGGAGACTCGCTTTGGCTGGACTTTAAAGAAGAATTTGTCCGATCTTGCAAGAGAGGAGGAAAAGGAAATTGGAGAAATACCAAGCCTTGATGATAAGGCGTTGATGCCAGCATTGTAATGTCTGATAGAGGGCGCAAATTTATTATCACACTAGGTGTTTTAGGTGCAAGAGAAATGTCCTTTATATTAGGATGTGCACCTTTCTTTGGGATCCCCAAATGAGAAGTGGCCAATGAGGAGATGGATACAATGGATTCATCTATGTCCGTATCAAAACAAAACTTGGGTTTCACTGACAAGACTTGACCTGAGGTACCGCCCGAGTGGGCAGAAAAAAATTCTTGTGGACTTGGATTTGGGCAACCTATGGATGGAATATACATGTTTGCAATTCATGACTGGGTAGAATGAGGTGCCGATAATACTTCCGTCACAAAACAACTGGAGAAGGCAAATTGCAGTTGTAATGTTCGGCCAAATATAGAGCTTCCTTGTTAAATAAGCTTGTCTCGAAATACCTTGATCAGTAAATGGGAAGCACTCCTTGCACGACGCACCTCGCACAGCGAACAGCCAACAGTACTCGTGGTACTCGCTAGGTGCGCAGCGCGGGTGCGCAGGAGAATATAATGGATGCAGGCAGAGGCGCGGCCAGGTAGGGGCGGGCACTCTTTAGGCTTCCGGAATCAGGGTCAGGCAAACAAGTGTTGCCGTGAAAGACATCCTCTGGGCGAAATTCAAAACAACTTGACACGAATTGCAGAGGAGTCACGGGCAGCCGGTCCTCACAGCCAACAGTACTCGTGGTACTCGCTAGGTGCGCAGGAGCAGGAGAATATAATGGATGCAGGAAGAGGCGTGGCCAGGTAGGGGCGGGCACTCTTTAGGCTTCCTGAATCAGGGTCAGGCAAACAAGTGTTGCCGTGAAAGACGTCCTCTGGGCGAAATTCAAAACAACTTGACACGAAGTGCAGAGGAGTCACGGGCAGCCGGTCCTCACAGTCAACAGTACTCAAGGTACTCGCTAGGTGCGCCTATATGCGAGAGAACAAGAGGGTCTGCACCCTAAGAGAAGCAGAGACATTACAGAAATTAGTATATGCTTGGCAGGAGAGTGAGCCAAGCTATTACAACAGAGCATTGTCTGGGAACCACACCCATATGAAAACCAAAGAATAAAGAGGGTCTGGGAATCTGAGAGAAATAGACTGTCTACGAGAAGACACACGCTTGGCAGGAGAGTAAAACAAGCTATTGTGACCACACATTGAGAGTCTGGGACCCGCAACCACATGGGAATGAGAATAAGACGGTCTGGGATCCCGAGAGCAAAAGAGACGCATCAGAAGAAAGCCCATGTTTGGCAGGAGTGCATACAAAGTTGCTATAATACAGAACTGCGAGTCTGGGACTCACACCCATTGGAAATTATAAGAGTACAGTCAATCATATATATATATATATATACAGGGTCTGAAACCCAAGTAGATAAAGAGAGGAAAAGTAGAATTAGAAGGAATCTAGGGGAAACTAGCAACCCCCTTATCCTTGGAGTTGAACATTGTGGAACATGTCTTTTGTTATTTTGATCAGCAAAGACACTGGGAACTTTTCTGTTGGCAAGAACTGTCATTACCACTTTACTTTGGAAGAGAACACCCTTGCACATTTTGTATAGGTTATTAGTGTTCGGGTCAGAATTAGGTCTTTGGAACATGACGGTGATGAATATTTCTTTGACATCCTGACAGTTTCACTCGTTTTCTTCGAGGCAGGGACACCCCCTTTTATTTTCAGCGACAGAGGCCGTTTCACAACCCTTTTTTGGTTAAAAGTTCACAGGCAAACCTATGCCACCTTTGTGCCCGAGCCTTACTTCTGCACCCATACAACTCATAACTTCTAACAGGGTACAAAGGGACATCGGCTGGTGGCACGACGTGCCAATATTTTACTAGGCAGACCCAACACCTCTCTGCAAAACTGTGACTACTACAGTGAATCCTTATAACCATTCTCAACTGAATTCACCTAGGATATACCATATATTGAATCTGCATTTCTATCAGGCTAAAGCAAACTTATCAACCGTCTTTCAAGCCTACGTACAAACATCCAACATACTCCACTTTCCATCCCATGCTGCTCTGCAGTTCGTTTAAAGGAAACTGGATTCACAGTTCCACTTCATAGGAAGATTTTATTCCAATCAGAGTATGATTATCTGTAAAATCCAAATATAATATAAAAGGAATATGCATTAGGAAAAGCAGCTAATGGCACCTTCCCGCCCCCTATGTTGATAACTGTGAAAAACATTTTGTGGATGTGGCATAAATGCCTTGCTGAAAAAGGAAACTGCTTTTGAGTAAAATTGTTCTTCAACAAATATTGAAATAGGGTCTAAAAGTATGTGGAATGTTTCAAAGGAGAGAAATGATACAACAAACTACGCTTCCAAAAACATTCTGAAAATACAGTACCTGCATGTTTCCAGCAGAGTTGGAGGATCTGAATCACACAAAAGCAGCAATAACACTTCTCTGGCATAAAAAGAGAAAACACTCCATTAAAGGCTTAAAGGGTCACTTACTAGTTACCAACATTAGACACTTTGAAGTTATCAGAATATTTGGATCATAGGTGTGTTGAAGGGCATGTCTAGTCAGCAAATGTTTCTTTTTCAACCACGTTATCTGATTAATATGCTAGACACACAATATTTGATAATTGTTAAATTTACACATTGGTGGAAATTGTGGGCTGCAATGTCCTTCAGTGTTTAACCATGATGAAAAATTGGGGCCATGTCCAACAGTCTGTCATTTTCAGGATTGCGTAGATGGGCAGTCTGTTAACTCAATGTACTCGCCTGCATTTGAGAAACTATTCTCAATACCTACTTACCAATCTTAAGTGAATCTGAGACTCACTGAAAACAGATGCTGAAAGTGCCACTGCCCACTGCAATGCAGTGACTCCAAAGTGGCTATTGCGGTTTATTAAAAGAACGGTCCTGGAAGCTGCACGGTTAAGGATGAAGGATAAAATCTTGCAGGATAGACAAGAAGCAAGTTAAGGGTGCTGACCAAAGAGCGCAAATGCGTTGCTGAATAGCCAGAATTACGGCTTTCAGTGTTCTGGTGCAATTGGTGTGATGACTGTGTAGGACAAAAGTAGTGTACTGGGGCAGCAAAGTCCTACCTGGGCACATAGATGCCTGAGCAGTGGCATGGGCATGCACACACCTACCCAGGGGCATGCACTGATGAACAGAGCTGGACATCGTGGCCACTAGCACCAAGACAAATAGGGAAGGCTGCTTCAGGGCATGTCATGAGTGCTATATTTGTAGACTGATGCACCCCTTACCACCCCACCCCTCAGATGTTGGGGAGGGTCAGCAAAGAGAAGGGGCAGACAAATCAAAATGTGGTGTCTAGGGAGTCAATTTACTAAACATGTGTTGGAACATATAGGTTTTATTGCCAGTGTTCACCATGCTTTACCTTTCACAAGTTTGACAAAAATTATTTTATTTGGGAATTAAGAGGACTGTCACTTTTGTAGAAAAAGATGATTCGATTGGTACAAAAAAAGGCGGACTATTGCCAGAGCATAGGTTTTGGTATTGGGCATTTGTCTCTTCTTACCATGTGCCATCTGTTGTGCATACCTCCGGAACGGTAGAAAGCAGTGTGAAAGTCAATGTAAAATTTAAATGGCACAGTATTGCTTTGTTGCCTGTTGAGAGTGAGTTTCAGCTTGTTCCTCGCATAGTGTGGCAGTTTGCATGAGTATCTATAACTTTAATAGATCAGACAGAAACGTATCCTGTGCCCAGCGGCAGCCTTACACCCGTGATAAGCCTTTAACCCCACCTGTGTGTCTGTACCTGGTTTCTCCTGATCAAGAAAAGTGCTAACTGGGCCCTACATTCTCTCAAGTTCCAGTAATTTTTCCTTTGGCAAAACTGCTCACCGCTATCTTTAATATGGGCAGGCCTTCCCCACCAAAATGAGCACCACTGCCTGCCTTTATTCAGTGTTTCCAATTCAAGTCAGGACTGAAAGTTCAATAATATCAGGGGTGACATGGCTCAAGCAAGTTCATAGTTAAATGAAAATGCCAGATTGAATGCTAATGGACAATAAGCATGCCTGCAGAAGCCTCAATAACCTGGAGCATCAGACATATAATGTACTAAATGGCCTAACTGCATATGGGAGTTATCAATTGCTACAGTTTAGCGCAACCACCCGATGTTGCACTCCGTGTGAATTTACAGCAGCACCCACCCACTGCCTCAGACTTTCCTCACAGAGGTAAGCTTGCATGTATGGTTGCTTTGTTTATTGTTTGCCACGTGAGATCCTCACAGTGATGTTAACCCCTACCCCCAACACTGGAGAACAGGTGTTGGTTGTGGATAGGGAGAATGATGGGGCTCCAAAAGAATTAACGTAGCCCTCTGTATTTACTAGTAAGATTGGATGGCTCAAGGTCTGTTACACAAACTAAAAGCCCTGGTATTGGTGTCTAAAGGGTGCAGTATGAGCCTTTACTCGAGTAATGGGATCCAAAAGGAACTTAACAGGTTGTGTGAAAGAATATCATGAAAAAGATGTTAGGACAGAATCCGGTTTTTGTGAGAGACTGTTATCCCATTTTATGGGTCCCCTAAACCTATTGCTTTTTGTGGTTGGTTTTTCTTCCTCTTTGACCTTATTTCGGAGGTCAGAGGAACTTCTACTGCCACTGCAACCCTTTTTGGAGTACTGCCTATGGATGTGGGTCCTATGACAGGGGTGATTTTTATTTAAGCACCACATTTTGAACCCTGGCTGATTCTATGACCATAAACTTGTTTTGTGGAATAAGTTGGCGGCAGTTGTAATTTAGTTTTGGCTTCACAAGGGGTGAAGCTGATTTGACCACAGTAGTAGGGTATCATGTAATAAAATCGCGGAAAAAATGTTGCAGGTAAAAAAAAAAACAAATCACTGCAAAAATGCTGTGGTTTGACCCGGTAAAGGCGTACCCCATTATACCATTTAAGGGGAGCGCGGGTTGCGGGGGTGTCCCCCGGGCTCCTTAAATGGTATAATGGGTCCGGGGGTTGCAGGGGTGTCCCCCGAATCCTTTACATGATTGTAGCGCAAAAAAACACATTTTGCCACGATATTTTGTATTCACTGCCATATTTGCCGCGATTTCAAGACACGGAACCCGTAGTAGCCAATTGTACCAGAATGCCATTGGGGCACAAATGTATTATTTAAGCTCAAATGCTGGCCATCCCATTATCTGTTGGGAGCATGATGCAGGGCTAAACTGGCAGTTGTACATCCATTGACTGACAGTGGGCACAGCCCTACACCCTCTCTTACTGGCCTAGGCTGGTCTATAGTCTCAGTAAACATCCAGGGTGCTTGGACCAGACTGATTTGCTGACTGCCAAAAACCTAGCTCTGTGTATGTCTGGTGTGTATGGAGGGCTGGCCAGGGCCTGCCCATGCGTGAATGTTGCTCTATATAAAGAAGAACCAGAGCATTCCACCTATCAGTTTAGTCTTACCCGAATTGCTGTAGAATCTGCCATGAAGTTGGAGCGCTCATTTTATGTAACCAAGTATGGCCATAATGTCTGGGCCTGGGTCATTTGACTCCTGCCCCGGTTTCTTCTTTTGGCTGGACATCTGTCCGGGGAATGTCCTCATCCTCCTGGCCTTTCTTGCTGGCTGTCATTTGATCGGACAGTTCCTTGGGTCGCTGCAGTGTTGCTGTCACCGTCAATACCTCTTGAACAAGCACCTCAAGGAAGGGCACATCCCTGACCCAGAAGAGTGTTGGGTCACCACTGCTCTGCTCCAGCTCTATCTTGGGTCACCCACAACCACTTTTCCCAGGCTGGGACCATACTTTGTTGGCTGACTGCCCATGTTTGCCTCTCAAACAGCCCAGAGCTCCTTAGTTGGGCTCCTATGAACTCCTGGTGCTTGCTCGTCGCTACTTCGATTTCTGCTTGGTAGTTCATCATCATGCGTAAATAGATTACTATTCCTTTTCTTTGTCTGGGTCCTTGCTGGTCAAGGGCTCAAGGTCTAGTCTCTCCAGCTCTTTGGAAGAAGTCCTGTCCTCACCAAGTTTCCCGCCTCTTACGAACCCAATCCTGTACCAACTAGCACCGTGAGTACATGTTGCAGGGTCCAGAGTTAATATTTGGAGTCCCCTACAGGTGCTCTTCCCCCCCCGCACTCCCATCAGGTCCTGGAGTAGTCCGTTTTTGCAGCCCCTCCCTACATTGCAGTACTTCTATTGGCTTAAATGCTGTGCTTATTCTTTCCTTCTCTGGTCATTGGTTTCTCAAATCTGGGCCAAAAGTTCTTATAAGGGGTATCGTCTGGCACACTCTAGGGTTGTTTCTTTGTCCGCACCTGTGGTGTAGAGAAGGAGCTTATCCTATTTTCGTGGCTCAGCATACAGACTTCGTCTCATTGAGTCCTACAGGGATCCTTTACAACCTTTAATACTCTTTCAGAAGTGACTACAGCAGGTTCTTACCAGGACTTTTAATTTTCTTGTGCCCTCCCCCTCCTTGAGTCCCGTGAGTGTTACACCAAAGACTAGAATTTTAGTAAATATTCTTGATTTACTGCACAATGAAATGTATTAAATCATTGCACTGCACGCTTGACATAAAATGTATAAGCACAGCGTCTAACTGTGGTTAAATTATATCTATCCATTTATAGAAGTGCAATGAGACCATGGAGGTTTTGTAATGTTAGTGAAAAAGTATTCAGATTTTGGTAGCCCTTTGGATCATGGTTGAAAAGTGTTACTCCCTTCTCTACCTCCATGTACATACTTAGGTATATGGTTTGTCTGTTCTGTGTGTAACCAGTTATCACTGCATTGTATAGGTTATGAGGACTACTTGGACTTGGCATTGTAGATTCTGAACAGGACTTTGTAATGTATGTTGCTTGTGTCTAGGGATCCATGTTTGAATATGAGCCCAAGAAAACTTAGTGTGAAACCCAAAAGCATTGGAAATGATCTTACAATGAGGTATATACAATGACATGTGTATCAATCACTATGTATAAGAGTTCACAATGTATACAAAGTTGGAAATTTGTTTGAAAACAAAAGGTTCCTGATATAGCCAGATATTTTGGTCATGCCCAATGTGTTTCAGATTGAGAAAATCCTTCTTCACGGGTAGAGGAACCACCCTTGGTAAACAGTAAATAATGTTCCTAATTAAAACAGATCATAATGACAAATATCATCCAATAGCCATGAGTATATACACTGACTTCAGTACATCAAAATAAACCAACACGCCTTTCAGAAAATAATCACCAGTCTGAAAACACAAAATATCCATAAGTCACATTCAAAATGCAACTACCCAAATCAATCTATTCATAAGAAAAGCACAGTATAAAGTCATATCGTATGCCTTATGTCCAACAAAATACTCCCCTTGCTGAAAAAAGAACCACTGTTCATGCTCAACTAGCTATAATCCAAAAAAAAATAATACATCTGTCCAAGACTATAAATCTAAAACTGCCACAGTAATATACCATAATGCGCACATCTCAAACTTCCCAAGAAGTGTACTGCGAGCAATAAAGTAGAAAAGCGGAAAACCATTTTGTGTCGTATGCTCTAGTCTTAAAAAGGGTAAATCAGTCAGGTGAACAATAATGTCCCCTGACATGAAACGTCACAAAATTAATGTAGGAAAAAAAGACTGCCATCTTAAAGTGTTGCTGATAAACAAAAGGCTCACAGCGAGAAATGTATGAGAAAAAACAGAATAATCAACCACATGATGCACAATAGTATTCTAAGTTGACTCTGGTCCAAAACAATACATTTGAAAAAAGTACCAAATGGAATGATTGAACATATATTCACTGCTGCAATAACAGTTAAAAACTAGTGCCGTCACATAAGTACCTAAGTCATGTGACAATGCCTACCCGAAAGCACCACCATCTTGAGGTGGCTTGAAAAAATTGCTCCAGGAATACATTGTGAAAAACTACAGAAGGATGTTCAAACTATATAACTAGATAACAATCACACACAATGTAATGAACATCAAGGAATAAAAAATGCATACATATCACTGGATTAATGATTATGTAGAAATAGAAAACAAACAAAGCAACAATAGTTAGACATGTGAATAACAGTATAACATAATCCATCATAGTCACAAAAAGCAAGTAAGGTTGAACTCAACATCCATGCCGCTGCGGTACATGGAATCCAGTTTCTCAATCCAATGAATTACCTTTTGAAGTAAAATAGTGTTCATATCACTACCCCTTTTGAGGGCTTTCCCAAGTTCCAAAACAACCACTCATCTGCAGGATCATATGTGCAGCTTCCATGAAATGTAAAGCTACAGGAGACATATTATTCTGGGTCCAAATATTGGATTGATGTTCTGTCCACCTTGTTTGTACCTTTCACTGTAGGGAGATTTCAATCCATGAATGAAGATTGCCCATGCTTATAGCGCGGGTTAGCCTTGATTCTATTAAAGAAACGGAGGCGAGCATTATGCTTAGCTTTCTTTATTATTGCAACTCAAAGCACTGCACATTATTGTAACGTTTTAAACTCAACACATTTTGTTTACTTAGGAGCTTAGGAAATTAAAGGTCCAAGAGTTTCAAAAGTTCAATCAAAACTACAAATCCCCATGAGCCTCTTGAATCTGGAAGTCCTGAGTCTGTAAGAGTGCTCCTATTGGTGCTAGTTCCTGTGTACAAATAGCTTCCCACCCGGGTCCTTTCCTCTTTCTTTTGACAGCGAAACTCTGCCCGAATTCTCAACATTAACTTCCAATCTCTCAAATGTTCACTGAGCGACTGTCTTCTCTCAACGACTAGGGCTACGGCCTTGCAGGCAATCCTACTGAAGAAGGCTGACGCAGAAGCATGAAACCGCTGGACCTTACCGTCTTTCAAAGTCGTCTTCTGCTCTTCCCTGGGAAAAGATGGAAATACTATCGTAAGGGTGGAATAGGCTTGAGTGTTAACATTCCATAAACATATCTTCAAATACCGCTTGCTTGCGTATTCTGAGTGGGATATAATGCTCGCCTTCGTGTCTTTAATAGAATCAAGACTACCCTGCGCTAAGAGCATGGGAAATCTTCATTCTATGTCAAGGCAAGAGGCGAGCACTATACTTTCTCAAAGCGGTCTAGCACTCGATTAGCTATCTGAGATATAGGCTTAAAATGAAAAGGTCGTAAAGGTTGACTAGTTAGACCAATCTGCTGATTTCATAAAATCTTCCAAAGGTAGGCCTGCTGAAAAAGCCCTGGAAGCCATCGCGCCAGTCCTAGATAAGTCTATGCCTGCCCAATGCATAACTTCTCTGATCCATCTAGCAATCGTGGCTGTAGCCAAAGCGTGGTATTGCTTTCTACGTGCTATGAGAAGCTGAGTCACCCCTATCGGTCTCACGTTATCTGTGGATAGCTTGTAATCTTTTATACACTGAGCTACGCATAACTTCTTGTCTGGGCAGTAAGGATAAGAAATTATTGTGGACTCGCGCTTTTTTTTTTTAAATTAGATTTTATTAAAGTTTTAGGTAATGACATTGGTCCAACAACAATGCAACCACAGTGATAATCTGAAAAACAATCACAACCTTTCTTCCCACCCCCGTCTTTACTCCCCCCTCCCTCTTCCCGTCAAGGATTTAAATATTGCAAATGCGACAAGGGTCCAACACAATGTGTTATAATACATTACAAACGAAGGGTATACATCAGATAAGTGCTCGGGACGTAGAACTTCAGCGCTCTAGCTACATCCAGCGAGTGCAAAGTCCTCTCGGCCGGCGACAAAGCCGACGGGAAGAAAACAGGTAACAACAAGGGCTCGTTGAGATGGAAGTCAGACGGCACCTTGGGCATGAAGGAGGGGTGCGTCCTCAGCACCACCCTCGTCTCGTGGAAAGTCAGGTATGGAGGCTTTCAGGAGAGGGCCTGGATCTCTCCCACTCGTCGTGCAGAGGTGATGGCCACAAGAAACGCTGTTTTCCGCGACAGGAACTTCAATGGTGCCGAATGCAGAGGCTCGAATGGTGGCCCCATGAGCCTGGTCAGCACCACGTTCAGCTCCCACGCCGGGGCCGGAGCCTTCACCGGCAGAAACGATCGGAACAGTCCCTTCATGAACTCCTTCACCAGGCGATGGGACCACAGGGATGAGCGCCCCGGAGTCCTGGTATAGCGGGAGATAGACGCCAGATGGATCTTGATGGAGGCATGGGCCAGCCCCGCCTTGGCCAGCGATAATAAGTACGGCAGCACTTGAGGGGTAGTAATCCGCAGAGGGTTAATCTTCTGTGCCCGGCACCAGACAGAAAACCTCTTCCATTTGTGTCCATAGAGGACGCCCTGGCCTTTGCAAGCACCTCCTTGCAGTCGGCCGGGATATCGTACCCTCCAAACTCTAGTGCTGCAGAAGCCAGGCCAGCAAGTTCAGCGACCCCGGGTCATGGTGGAGGATGGCGCCTCCTTCTCTGGCGAGGAGATCCACGATAGTCGGCAGTTTGACTGGGGGGGACGCTGACATGTCCAGAAGGTCCGGGAACCAGATCTGTCTCGGCCATGCCGGTGCGACGAGGATCATCCTGCATCGGGACTGTCTGAGTTGGTTGATGAGTCACAGCAGCAACGGCGGGAACGCATAAAGGAACAGGCTGTCCCAGGGGAATGAGAAGGCATCGCCCATGCTCCCCGGCTGGGGAAACCCGCTGGCGAACTTCCGGCACTCGGTGTTCGTCGCTGTTGCGAATACATCGTTGGAATAGCAGATCCACTCGATCCTGCCGCAGTTCCCACTCGTGGCACGAGCGCAGGTCCCTGCTGAGTGAGTCGGCGATGGTGTTCTTTATTCCTGCCAGGTGGAAGGGAACCAGAAACATCCCTTGGGCGACAGCCCAGTGCCACAGATCCTGGGCCTCCTCGGATAGGGCTGGGGATCTGGGGCCTCCCTGCTTCCGGATGTAGAACATCGCAGTGGTGTTGTCGGTGAAAATCCTCACCACCTTGCCCTTGAGGGACAGAAGGAAGGACCTGAGGGCTCAGAACATGGCTCGGAGCTCCAGTACATTGATGTGCAGTGACCTCTCCTACGGGAGCCAAAGGCCTCTTGCGTGGAGATCTCCGGTGTGTGCTCCCCAGCCCTCCAGGGAAGAATCCGTCGTCACCGTCTCCTGATGTGCCGGGGTCTGGAAATCCACACCCGCCGCCAGATGCGCGCGGGTGCCCCACCACCAGATCGCTTGGCGGAAGGTCTCGTTGCACGAGATCATGTCTTCGAAGCTGCCCGCCGCTTGCATCCAACGGGCGTCGAGGAACTCCTGCAGTGGACGCATCCGCAGCCTGCACAGGTGCACGAGGTAGATGCACGAGGACATCATGCCGAGAAGGGACTTGATGGACCTCACCCTGGCCACGTCCATGGTCGACAGCCGTTGCACCGTGCCCAAGATGGCTTTCGTCCTTTCTTCTGACGGGGAGGCCAATCGCACCACAGCCTGGCTCCCAGGAACAGTGCGACTTGCGACGGGACCAGGTGGGATTACGCGAAGTTGATGGAAAATCCCAGATCCGTGAGCAGTTGGACGGTCTTCGCTGTGTGTTCGACGGCGAGTTCTCTTGTCCTTGCTCAGATGAGCCAGTCGTCCAGGTAGCGGTAGATGTGGATGCCCTGCGGGCACAGCCGCACCGCCACTGGTGCCAGGCACTTGGTGAACACGATGGGTGCCGACTTCAATCCAAAAGGAAGGGCCTTGAACTGGTAGTGCCGCCCTTGGATACGAATCTGAGAAACTTTCGATGTCCTTTTAGAATGGGGATGTGGAAGTAGGCATCCTCCAAGTCCAGCGGCGATAGGAAGTCGCCTTCCTCCAGCTGCCCCAGCACGTGCCGGAGAGTGACCATCCGGAACTTTTGGGACTTGATGTACTTGTTTAAACGACGAAGGTCCAGGATGGGTCGCCAGCCGCCGGTCTTCTTTCTTACGAGGAAGTATCGTGAGTACACTCCAGAGCACCGGAGCCTCTTTGGGACGAGCTTGATGGCTCCTTTCTTCAGCATCGCCCTTACTTCCAGCAGCAGTTGAGGGACGTGGTATTCCTTCCTGGCCACGGGTGGAATGCAGGGGCACTTCTTTAGAAACTCAGTGTGGCCGCGGGCCAGGGCATCCAGCACCCATCGGACAAAGTTTGCCAGCCGGCCTCCGACTGGGGTGCTCAGGTGGGGGCCCGACGCTACGGCCGGTTCAGTCCTGCTTGGTAGTGGCCTTGCCGCCTTGGCCTCGACTACAAGATCCTCCTGACTTGCCGCGTCCTCTGTAGGCCTCCTGTGACGAAGAGCAGGCCACCTGGCGGTACGTCGAGGAGCCGCCGCCGAATACTTTGGAGGCACCTTGCTTGTCTCTGGAGTTCCGAAAGGGCAGCCGTCATTGCTGCAAAACTCCCAAGGCCCGAGCCGTCTCCGTGTCGGCCTTGATTGCCTGCAGTGACTCGTCCACTGTCTTGCCAAACACGTTGTTACCGTCGAATGGCATGCCCAAAACTCTGGTTTGCACGTCCTGGCGGAAATCGGTTGCCTTGAGCCAACCACGCCAGCGAAGGCAAACACTGTTGCCCATCTGGCGGAAACCAGTGTCAGGAATGTCCGTGGCCACTGTTATGGCCACCGTTTTGGCGTGGTCCGACGCCACCTCGCCTTCCTACAGGATCTCCATGGCCTCAGCCCTCTTGTTGCCCGGGAGGAAGTCCAGCAGAGGAGCGATCTTAAACCACAGCTCCCTCTCGTAGCGGGCCACAATCGTAAGGGCACTGGCCGCTTTAATCGTCGTCGCCGCCGACGAGATGGCCCGTCGTCCCATAGCGTCCAGTTTCTTCCCCTTACCGTCGGGCGGGGAGGTCGAAGTTGAAGCCGCCGCCCCTGCTGCTTTCTTCTTGTCCGCCGCAGAGACGACCGAATCTGGGGTTGGCTGTGCCCTAAGGCACATGGGGGCGGAATCCGGAACCCGGTACTTCTTCTTGTACCGGTCTCTCTTGTCAGCAGTCTTGGACGGGTTCTTCAGGAGTGACAGCCCTTCGTCCAGATGTCGTCAAGTAACGGGACCGAGAGGACCGTCTTCCTCGTGGCCTCACGCCGTTGATAGAGGAAACTTTCCTTCTTCTGTTCTTCGGGGCAGAGCTGGAAGAGCTCGGATGCCCTGGCGATCATGGCGTGGAAGGAGCCAATTTCATCGGGCGGAGAGGCCAGAGGAGGCGGTGATGGAAGGCCTATCCCGTCATCACCACCGTTGTCATCCGTCCCCGTCGTGGCCGTCTCTGTTCCCGTGTCATCCCTCGGATCAGGGGAAGGAGATGAAGGCTGTGAGGGCCGCGACGGCTGGAAGGGCGGGGGGGATGAACTCTCCTCTGCTTGCTTGGAGGGCTTCCCGATGGTCCAGGCTCCGCTGGATCGTCCGTTGGGGGTAAGGGAAACCTTGTCCTTATCTCCGTACACAAGGACTGGATCGCCATCAAGATTGCTCCCGAGTTGTCCTGTGGCCAATGTGCCAGCTGCAACGGGCACGACGGTTGGGGAGTGGAATCCTCCGCCTCCACGGGATCCTCATCAGCACCACCGTCGCTTTCTTCGTCCACCTCGTCGGGATACCTCTTGTGGGAATGGACCTTCTCGAACTTCTTGTTCAGGATCTTCACGACTCCAGTCAAATCCTCTTCAGAGGCTGTATCTGTGTCCATGATGGCCACTGGGCCCCCCACCCTCTTTTTCCACCGAGGTTCTCACGGGTGTCTTATCGATGGGCTGAAAAGAGGATTCCCTCCGCGGTGGCAGGGAAACTCTGGGCCCTGAGGTCGCCTCCACTGGGGAAGCCTCCACAGACTTCACCAGGGCTGCCACGACTCCCTCGATAGAGGCCTTAGCCGGGTGAATCAAGGCCTTCACGACTTTGGACGCGCTTGAGGCCTTCACCTTTGGGGGAGGGTCACTGCCTCACTCCCCCTCGGCTGTCTCTGTCGGGATCGACCGGGACTTCTCCCGAAGCTTACCCGGGTTCTCCGATTTCCTCTTCCCCGAGCCAGAGCGTTGGCTCGTGGTTGATGGCGTCGGTGAAAGTGCGCCCTGCCTGGCAGCCGAGGAGCCCGACCGATCCGCACTCCCGGTACCCGCAGACGAGTGGTGCTTTGCCTTTTGTAGGGCCCCCGTTGCCGGAGCGCCCTCAAAGGTCTTAGAAGACCGCTTGGACTTCTTCTCACCTACCTCTGGGCTCTTCGCTTCCAGCCAGTTGGTGAGGCGGATACGCCGATCCTTCATAGTCCGCTCCGACATGTTCTTGCAAAACGCACAGTCCTTCTCCACATGCGTTTTGTCTTCGTGAAGGCAGTAGAGGCATCTAGAATGCTCGTCCTCCTTGAACACATTCTGCAATCCGCATCCAGGGCAGCTCCTGAACAGCTTGGATCCGGGCACCGTGTTTCCTTTGTCCTGGGCCATGTCCACGCGTGGTAGGCCTCAAAGGTCTTCTGAAATCCTCCAAGAAGTGGAACTTGACGAAAACTTCGCCCTTGAGGGCAGTAGAAAATTCCGAAACGGGTCCCCGTTGATCGGAAGTAGAAACGGAGGAGCTTGAGGCTCGATTGACTGAAAAAATGAAATTAAACTCTTTGGAAAATCGCAAAACGCAGTAAAAGATAGAGAGCTATAGCACAAGGACTCCCAACACTTGAACATGCAGTAAATTTCTGAGGATGGCTGCCAGAGGAGGGGCTTAGGTAGAGGGCAGTCATTGGCTGGGGGCAGTATGACCCAGAGACCAGTGATTGGTCATTAGGAGAAAGACAGTTCAGAAATGAAACTGAAACTGATATTTTCTTTACAGAGGAGTCCCAGCCTGACGACGGGGAATATTCATGAGCATGTGAATCCATGCCAGACCCCATGCTGGAGAAGGAGACCCTCCTTTTGGACTGCTCCATGCTAGGAAGCATAGTGCACAGAAGTGCCTCCGCTGAGCAAGTCTACTGCTAACTCTCACCAGCTGTCTTGTTGTTTGGTAATATAGCAGTCATGAGGCAATGGGCATTCCTGCCAGCAGCTGTTGGAACCAAAGGTCCAGCTGGCAGGATCTGTCTTTCCAGTAAGAGAAGGGTTCCCCATCATGGGAATGCCTAACGCTCCCAAACGTCCTGTACCCCTGCCCCACATACTGCAGACAAAGGACTCTGGGCATGATTATCAACAGGCAGAGGAATCTGAAACAGCAGTCAGGATTGGACCCCATACAGAAGACTAGAAGGGGAGTCTTCTGTAGAGGAATGACCATTTAAAATGGGCAAGCCCCATTAGTTGATTCATCTTTGAAGTATTCATCTGGAACCTGGTAGGGAGTACGGTCTGCTCCAAAGTCCTCTGCCATGTAGGTGAAGACCATGTTTTCCAAGGAAGAGGCAGGCCCTTCCCTCTAACCATCCAGAGGGAATATTGATGGAGGTGTGCTGGCTGGACCAGTCCTACTGCAGCCGAGACCACTGGTACCCAGGAATCTGCTCAACGAAACCCAGCCAGTGCTCTTGCAAATCTTCCTGGTTGGGAAGTGGGGAATAAAAGGACTTGCATTAAGCCCTGGAGACACCGCCCCCCAAAGCACCCAGAAATCTAGAAAAAGCTCTGGACCCTGTTTTCCATCTTCAATGAGGCTTCAAGTCGACTCTGGTGCTGCCTTTGACACTTGGCCCTTTTCGATCCATTGTGGAACAGCTGACTCGCCCATTCGCCTGCCTATACCCTAGTCGATTGCCACTGAAGAACCACATCACATTGTTGAAGCTCTGAGCCATCGACCATTCGGGATACCGACTCAACCCATGAACCTGGCTGTTCTTCACATTAATCACGCTGATAAACACCATAGGACTCTACCACTGTACCGCCTCGAGCAAACCCGACTGTCTCGACAGAGGTGATCCATTGGGCACCAACATCTCTAAATGTCTTGGCATCTGCCACCCGACCTGCCTTAATAGGCCATAGTGTTCAGTAGGATCGCGCTCTGTACCTTTTAAAAGATTTCTTCAGGGACTTGGATATTGCTGCTGATTGCTTTAGACTGGGGTTATTACAGGTTGCAAGTATCACACATCTATGGAAGGACCATGGGTCAGCTACGTGTCCGATATGTGTGAGAGTGCCACCGAAAATGTATTGCACTTTATGTTAACTTGCCAAAAAACGTTGACTCTCAGGCAAAGCTATTTGAAACCTGTACTAAACTCAGCAGGGATTCGTAATTTGAGAGAGGCTTTGTTTTATATTAAAAACAGTCCCAAAGCCAATGTGCTGTATTTTCCACATCTCGTTATATTCATGGAGCTTGGTTGCTAAGAACAAGAATGCTGAAAAAGAACAAGTTACTTTCTTACCTGGTAACGTTCTTTCGATAGGATGATCCGACGACGTATTCCATATCTATGACATGTAATCACCACAGCTGTGCTGCTTCGGAAACTTTTTTCGGCGTCTGCGTCGAGGGCCTCCTCCGACGTCCGACCTCATCCGATGTGATAAGTAGGACGCACGACGCCCGTAGCCTCAGTTGTAGTTTTTTCCCCCAGAACGTGTGACATTAGTCAACTGCCAGTCAGACACAAAGCCTTGCGGAACGTAAGCTGCAATTGCAAAAGAAATTCTGCAGCGGGGAAGGCAGGGAGGGAGCGATATGGAATACCATCCCATCGAAAGAACGTTACCAGGTAAGAAAGTAACTTGTTCTTCAAGGGGATTGGGTCCTCCAACGTATTCCATATCTGACTCTCAAAGCAGTACCAGAACAAGGAGGAGGGAAAGAATTTAGAATCAAAATTTAGAATTGCCATATCAAATAGCAGAGCAAAGGACTGCCTTGCCAAAGGCCAGATCCTGTCCTCGGATGGAATCGAGGGAATAGTGACGTACAAATGTATGTACCGAAGCCCAGGTGGCTGCATCACAGATGTTGCGAATAGGAACACCCCTCTGCAGGGCAGTAGATGCAGCCATACCCCTGGTAGAATGGGCCCGGAAGCCAGCCGGCGGGTCCTTACCCGCCAAGCGGTAACACTCCGAGATGGCCAAAATAATCCAGCGAGACAAAGTCTGTTTCGTCACAGCCTGTCCCAAATGCTTTCCAGCGTAACCAATAAAGAGTTGATCGTCCACTCTGACCCGGGACATGCGTGAAACATAAAAGCTTAAAGCTCTCCAAGCCTATGGAGCCTCTCCTCTTCCTTACCAGGATGCGGAGGAGGATAGAAAGCCGGAAGAACAACCTTCTGGGCCAAATGAAATTCCAAAACCACCTTCGGGAGAAAAGAAGGACGAACTCTAAGGACAACCCTGAAATACAGTGAAGGGTGGCTTAAATGAAAGTGCCTGTAACTCACTCACTCTGCGAGCAGAAGTAACCGCAACCAAAAACACAGTTTTCAGAGTTAACAGCCTCAAAGGGCAAGAGTGCAAAGGCTCAAAAGGAGCACCCATAAGAAACTTAAGAACAAGGTTCAAATCCCACCCGGGCACCAGGAACGGTGACGGAGGGAACACATTAGTGAGCCCTTTCAGAAACTGTGAAATCAAAGGGATTTTAAAGTAGGAACACTCTTCAGACGAGCGCTTAAAGATGGACAGCGCCGCCAGGTAACCTTTAATAGTACCCACTTGCAAGCCCCTGTGGGCCAAAGAAAGTAAAAAGGACAGAACCATGGGGATGTTGCATGCAAAAGGATCCACATTCTGAGCTCTGCACCAGTCGCAGAACTTACGCCAACGGTACAGAGACTTTGTTGCTTGCCGTCGGGCCCAGAGCAACACCTCCATCACGTCTTCAGGGAGGTCCCAATCCTTATACCTCAACCTCTCAGAAGCCAAGCATGAAGGTTGAGGGATATGACCTCTGGATGGAGAACCTGACCCCCCTCCCGTGAGAGCAGATCGTCTCGGTAGGGAAGACGACGTGGAGGGCAGATGGACAAGTCGAGAAGGTCCGGGTACCACGTCCTCCGAGCCCACGCCGGAGCAATGAGGATCATCCGGGACCCGAACTTCCGTAACCTCCGTAGCACTTGCGGGATGACGGGGACTGGAGGAAACGCATACAGCAGCGGGAACGACCACTCCACCATGAACGCGTCTCCTAAGGCTCCTTTTGGAGGAAATTCCCGCGAGCAGAACCTCTCGCACTTCCGGTTGACACTGGAGGCGAAGAGATCCACTTGAGGGGTCCCCCAAAGGGCGAAGATCTCAAGGAGAATCTCCTGAGCCAACTCCCACTCGTGAGAGATCGTGCTCTGCCTGCTCAGAGTGTCCGCCGTCACGTTTTCGTCTCCGGCCAGATGAACTGCCGAGATCGAAACTTCCTGCTGGATGGTCCAGAACTCGAGCTGCATCGCCTCCCTGCACAGAGGAAGTGACCCTGCCCCCCCCCCCTTTTTGTTGAGGTAGTGCATGGCCACTGTGTTGTCTGTCAGGATCAGGACATTCTTTCCTTGCACAGTTGGCAGAAAAGCCTTCAGGGCTAGCCTGACGGCCCTCAGCTCCAACAGATTGATATGGAGTCTGGACTCCGACGGAGACCAACGACCGCTGACTGTCAGCTCGTTGGTATGAGCTCCCCATCCCGTGAGGGATGCATCCGTCACGATCGTCACCTCCGGCCAGGGAAGCCAAAATGGAGGCCCCTTCATCAAGTTGCCTTCGATGGCACACCGCAGAAGTTCCTGGGCGACCGAGGGCGGCACCTGAACGGGGTCCGACATCCTGCCGGAGGCCGGCGACCATTGCATCTTGAGTGCCCACTGCAAAGATCTCATCTGCAGGCGAGCCTCTGGCACCAGAAGAATGCAGGATGCCATGAGGCCGAGCAACCTCAAGAACTCTAACGCTGGGAGCGTCTGGGCATGCTGAAACTTGTGCACCATCTGCTGAATGTGAAGAGCCCTCACCTGGGGAGGAAAACACTGCCCCAGGGAAGTGTCGAACACTGCTCCGATGTACTGGAGCCGCTGTGTTGGCGTCAAATGGGGCGACTTTAAATTGAGGGAGAAGCCCAGCTTGTGAAGGGAGTGGCAGGTGACGGACAGATGATCCAGGACTTGTTCGGGAGAGCTCCCCCTGATCAACCAATCGTCCAGGTAGGGGTAGACGTGAATCCCCTCTTGCCTGAGATGCGCTGCCACCACCACCATGAGCTTGGTGAAAAACCTCGGGCGGAGGTCAATCCGAACGGCAGGACCCGAAACTGAAAGTGCGAGTCGCCAACCGCGAACCTCAGGTACTTCTCATGCTTGGGATGGATCGGCACATGGAAGTAAGCATCCTTGAGGTCGAGAGACACCAAGCAGTCCTGAAGCTGAAGGGCCTGGAGGACTTGAGAGAGAGTAACCATCTTGAACTTGTCCTTCCTGAGGAGTTTGTTCAAACCGCGCAAGTCCATGATGGGTCTCAATCCCCCGTCTTTCTTTGAAATCAAAAAATAAGGGGAATACCATCCCTTGTTCCTCTCCACTACAGGCACCAGTTCTATGGCGCCTTTCTCCAGCAGGGCTTGAATTTCCTGCGCAAGGAGCGGATCCGGACTCTGCAAAGAGAGGTTCCCCGGTGGATTGTCGTGAGGCCTCTGCCGAAAGGGAAGACAGTAGCCGTGGGTTATGATCTCCAGAACCCACACATCTGAAGTAATGTCATGATCTCTGCTTCCAAAAGATCAGGACTTGCCCGACTCCCTTGGAAGCAGACCCATAACCCCGGTTCCGAGTGCCAGCCAGTCCCAATTGGGACCTTTTGGACCCTGTCCTGGCGGCAGTGGCACCAGGCTCATAAAGATGCCCAGTCCCAGCGCTGGAAGCGCCGGGCTCATAATGCTTGGGTGGACTTACCTGCAGCAGACCATGCTGCTTACTTACCTGCCAGTTGAACCCCTGATCCTCTTCTGTTTGGGACTACTTTTCCTGTTGGGTGGGGCAGGAGCCACTCCCTAGGTTCAGAACACTGGAACTCTTCTGGAAAGCAGGAACTCTTTTCTTACCTAGGCGTGGCTGTGGAAGGAGACACCTAAGCACTACAGGAGGCTATTTAAACCACATCCGATGGATGAATCTTGCTTTGCGTTATTCTGCATTCTCTGCAGCAGAACGCTCATCGTGTCTTCTGCTTCTGATCCTGGGCCTAAGGGAACAAAGGCTTACCATCCTGGAATCCAGTCTTCAGCAGCACCTGTAAAGACAAAGAAAGAACAGGTTAACACTACGGTCTTCAGAGGCAGCGCATCTCTTACCTGGTCCATCGGCTGTCACCAACGCCTCGCGCTGCATTCCGGCATCTGAAAGACAAAGGCTTACCTACTCTTCGCATGCTCCGGAGGTCTTCGCACTGCATTCCGGCATCTGAAAGACAAAAGCTTACCAGCTCTTCGCACGCTCCGGAGGCCTTCGGCGCTGCATCCCGCATCTGAAAGACAAAAGAAGGTGCGTTTAAAGACTTTGGGCAACTTTATTACTCACGTGCCATTACTCCTTCCCACGCGGAATCCAGTGGGTATTCCAGCACCCTTCAGCTTCTCTAAAGCTCCGAACTTGTACCTGCAAGATAAAGGGGACAGTTAGTGCGCATCGTGAAGCAGGCTACAAGCGCTTCCTTACGTGCTTCCAGGCGCTTCTATTCCTCACGCTGGTTCGATCCTCAACTCTCATCAGCCCGCCATCCGCCTTCGCCGGAACCCAGCAAAACAAGAGATATCATTACAAAAGACTTTTAAGACATTTGAAGTGCCCAGAACTTACCGTTCGTGCAGTTAACGACGGACAGCAGTCCTCTGAGATCAAGAGGCCTGCACCCTTATCCAGTGAAGAAACTGGTTACGGCACCCTGCCCCGAGGCAGATGGAGAGCTCGGCGTTCACTTACCTAAGGTGAGGGTGTTAACCTTTGGGGTTCTACAGGAGAAGAGAAAGGGAAGAGGAGAGAGGCACCCAATAACCCCAGTTCATTAATCCCATATTTTCTATCTGCAGACATCTTACTCTTCGAGTCAGACATACAGTGCACAGAGGTCCAGCCCAAAGAGCCAACCGTGTGTTACACATCACCTTTGAAGATACGGCATTCACCCAGTCAAGACCGGCGCCTCTGCGGGAATCAGGTGAGCGTTACAAGTAATGGCACGCCACTCTACAAGATGCTGCGCCAGCCTTCCCCCAACCGGCGAACCATGGGACATGGCCTCATGACTGGGTGATAGCGGCTGCGGCGTTACCTGAGGGCAAAGAGGCAACTGCCCGAGCGGCCTTGGCACCACGGGTACCCTGTCGTCCACCTCTGGTACCCCTGCGCTGGCCTCTTTGACTGCCAGCTCCTCTCGCTTTACTGAAGGACGAGTAATAGCGAAAGGAACCACACCTCCATTGCTGTCC
The DNA here is from genome assembly GCF_040938575.1 of Ambystoma mexicanum. Classification (NCBI taxonomy): domain Eukaryota; kingdom Metazoa; phylum Chordata; class Amphibia; order Caudata; family Ambystomatidae; genus Ambystoma; species Ambystoma mexicanum. The sequence goes on along the minus strand of NC_090934.1, from coordinate 837,220,431 downwards.
CCTAGGACGAAAAGGCGGATGTTGGCGAACTGCAGCACCCAACGACTTCGCTGCAGCTTTGGAGGTCTGCAACCTCTCAAGGCTCTCGTCAGCCTTGCTGCCAAAAAGGTGTTCACCGTCAAAAGGCATGTTGAGGAGCCGGGACTGCACATCAGGAGCAAACCCCGACTTCCGCAACCACGCAAACCTGCGTATCACGGTGCTCGCCGCATGGACCTGCTGACGCATTCAGCCATGTCCAAACCCGACTGAACGGACTTACACATGGCATCCTTACCATCCTGGACCATAGCAAGGAAACCATCCCGTTCATCCCCTTCGGGAATATGTTCAGCCGCTAACGCAACACAGTTCCATAGAGTGTGTGTGAAACGAGACAAGGCACAAATGGAGTTGGCCGCCTGAAGCGACATACCACCAGAAGAAAACACTTTCTTCGCCCAGCCATCAAAACGTTTGTCGTCCCTATCACGAGGGATGGTAGGGTACGACGCCTGCTTTGCCGGGGCCGGGGCAGTGGCCGCCTGCACCACCAAACTCTCCGGAGTGGGGTGCCTGGTCAAGTAGCAGGGGTCGCTACTGGCTGGAAGGTATTTTCGCGACAAGGACCTGCCCACCGCCGGGAGACTCTCCGGAGCAGTCCAAGCCGCCGCCACCCTTCTCTGTAGAGCCATATGAAACGGCAGTACCGGGTCAGTTGGGGGACCAACATCAAGGATGTCCGTGAGACCATCCTGCACAAACTCCCCTGGGGGAGCAGACCATCCCAAGTACTCGTAAACCCTAGCCATAAGGTGCCGGTACGAGGAATCGGCATGAGAGCCAGGTTCAGGCCTACAAAACTCTACCTCCGGAGAGGTGTCCAGTCCACTGGCATCATGCAGCGACTGCCTCAAATCGTCAAACTGACTATGGCCCGAGACCATTTCATCTGGAACCTGACTAGGAACCAGGCCATCAGAATCCTCATCCACCTCCGAAATATATTCCAGGTGGCGAAAAGAAGGCACCCGAGAGTGCTTGCTCTTAACGAGAGCCTTCCTAGGGGGTTCCCCCGTGCCACGGGGTACCTCCGACACCCCGGCCTCGAAAGGCGTCGAGGGCGTCGAGTGAATCGGCGCCGGCGCCGAGAGAACAGGCATCAGCGCCGAGAGGATCGGCGTCGACGTCGAGTAAATCAGCGTCGACGTCAGATGCAGCTCCGCCAGCATCGACGGCGTCGACACAGTCCTCGAAGCCGGATCTCCGAGCGTGTCCTTCGACGACCTGAGCGTCGACGGCTTTGACGACTTCCTCAAAGCCGGAGCCTCGAGAAAGCCTGTCGACGCCCTCGACGCCTCAGGCGTCGATGTCTTCCACGAAGACATCACAGGTGCACACGGTTCCAAACGCGCCGAGGACCTGGAACGGGTACGTCGAGAACGAGTCCCCTTGTCCGAACAGGACCTCTCCTGTGACTTGTGCCGACCACTCTTGCGAGTGGTGTCTCTCGATCTCTCACGGCCGACCCCACTCGGGGGCGCGGACGGTTTAGTACCGTGTGACTCAAGAATCGCCAGCATTTTCTTCCCGAAGGAAGCCCATTCCTCCGGCGGGGTAAGCGACGTGCCGGACAGAGTCCTCAGAAGAGGACCTGGAAGACAACCGCTGTCGGCGCTTCCGAGAATGCCTCGAAGAGGCCGAGGAGTGGCGAGACCGACTCCTAGAAGGAGACCCGCGAGACTTCCGACGATGACGCAGAGAGTTACCTCTCGAATCATCCGTCGAAAGCCCTGCAGACTTCGACTTCCGGGGCTTGGACACCCGACCTACCGACAAATTCTTCTTACGTTCCCGTAAGGCCTTGGACGTGAGCGACGGGCAGTCGATACAGTCATCCGTGTCGTGGGCCTCCCCGAGGCACCAGAGGCAGGCATCGTGCGAGTCCGTCACCGACATCTTGGACCCGCACTTCTTGAAGCCCGGACGCGGGGTCGAAGACATCTTCACACAAAGGATTTTCTCACAAAAACGAACAGGTTCAAAGAACCGAGAAGAACAGAACTCCAAAGAGTCGAGGCGTAACCGAGATTCACGAAGCAACACGTTCGCGTAAAAAACGGAACTGAGGCTACGGGCATCGTGCGTCCTACTTATCACATCGGATGACATCGGACGAGGACCTCGACGACGGCGCATCGACGTCATCGATGCAGGACGCAGACGCCGAAAAAAATTTCTGAAGCAGCACAGCTGTGGTGATTACATGTCATAGATATGGAATACGTCGGAGGACCCAATCCCCTCGAAACAAAGATTAATATAGATGGGCAAATGGCTAGGTTGGTAGCTTTATCTATTAACACTGTGGGCAGATTCCTCCGAGTTGGTTGGTTTTTAAATGTTTTATCCACCAAGGTTGAGAGCATACCTCTCCTTGGAGTCAATTGTTGTACATGAAATATGAACTATATCATTGGGATGAATTGGTTTTATTGAAAGTTACTAACTCAAGTCTCAATAATGCTTCTAACATGTATACTGGTTAATTGTATTTTACTTGGTTACTTTTATGGTTTTATTACCAAAATAAAGCATTGACTGACAATATTTCCTGTGCACCCATCTTCAGACCCAGAGTGCCGCTTTCATTCCAAAGTCTGCATTCTCAGGATTTCCTTTACAGGGGTGTGTTTCAGTGTTTTTACTAGTTGTGTGCATTTGCTAGTTTAAAGTATCTATTTTATAGAAACTTTGTTGTACATTTTTTTATTGTGGTGCCACAGTACTATTATTGTTTGGACTGCTTCTGTGCTAGCTCACATCCCTCCTAAAGAGGTATATCCATCAGAATGGGTCAGTTTCACCTTTATGATTGGCATTACTTCTTGATTAGAAGTAGAGTGAAGCCAAGTAGGAGTGTTATCCATAACTCATCTTAGTACTGCTGCAGTGCAGTAGTCCTTTTATCACACACTGCCCACTGCACCTTAATGGTTACTATTGCCAGATTTTTTCCAAACACATTGAGAAGGAAATGAAATATTTTAGACGAGTAATGGAGAGCCTTACTTAATCACCGTTGGGACAATGTGTTGTGGTGAGAATATGCTCCAGGATTTATAAGATTACTCTACTGCTTTGCCTACTACTGTAGAGAACCATAACTGTTGAAGCCTGTGCCACTCAAAACCGACACTAGAACAACACGCATGCACACACAAAATCAGGCTTGTGAAGAGGTTTCCGACCATGCCAAAGGATGCATCATCATGACATTACTCCAGGGTTCGAAAGTGAGGGGAGATGGGAGTTATTTAGCTCCTGCTTCTAGCATATTAGAGACTGATTAGCCTGTAACCAACAGCTGCTTTTGGCTCCTATGGCCAATTGGTGCCTTCCGAACATGTAAATGTGACATTAACTTTGAGTATTTGGGAATGTTAATAAAGAAGAATTAGAACACATCTAATATACATTTAAACACAAAAGTTCATACAAAATTGACAAAAAGTTAAAGGAGCATCTCTGGTAGCTCCTGGTTCCCCTGCGGTAGCTCCTGCCTACAGGGTGCCGGACACCCAGGAGCTGGATTTAGCTTGTTCCAATTGAATCTCAATTTCAAACCTGTTACTCTCAATGGCCTGCATGCTTTGGAGTATCCTGCACCAGGATACCTGCATACTAAACTCTACCAGAGCACCCAAGAGTATTGCACACTATCCACTGAGATTCCATGCACCAGGAACCACAGACAGGAATTGCCACAATCTCCCTTGTGAGAAAAACTACTGATGCTTGATCAATGCTACACAACAGCTGTAGCCATGCATTTTTGCTGCAGGCAGAGACAATAAAACAGAATGTTCCTCTGATGGCTAAGGGCTCTCAATGGTCCAGGTAAGTAGTGCAGACCACAGAAGGGGAAGAGCCAAAAGGCAGTGGGAAAGGATTAATTTCTAGCTTGGGGCTGTGGCGAGTAGGGTAACAAAGGAGACCACCAAGAAGTAATGGGTTATTATAAAGATGGAACCTTTTCTTAGTAGTACTAAACTGTCACCAGCCAAAAGCCATTCCGATCACTTAACTGTATCATTACTTCAAATGCATGAAACTGGCAAAGAAAATGCCCATGAACTCTGCCATGCTTGTGTGTTCTCTAGTCAGGGGATACTACACTATGAGATGGAGGACTGGCTATTTAAGATCACATCAATTTGCATTCTGATGCTAGCAGTCATGCACTTATAATGAGAAGTCAACCTAATATTAGAAATGCAACTGGCACTGGCTACTGTAAAAGGCAAGGACTAGCGGCACAGGAAAAAGTGAAAGTTTACCGGGTCCAAACCATCATAAAGATGCAGAGCAGAACAAAGCAACTGTGCTGGCCATCCCCATTTTCCCTGTCCCAAATTGTGAATGCTTTCAGCATTTCCCCCAGGATACAGGATCCACTTCAGAGGCAAAAGTCCTCTGCAGAGGGCCGACACCAGGTCTGTACTATGAGAATATGCCCATGAACTTTGGAGGCAATTAGGGTTCTCAGCACGTACACAAGGACAAATTAAATTAACAGTAACTCACACCAAGTGCACCCTATTGTTTGGAAATTCCCAGAGAAAGCAGGTGGAACCATAATTTATGTCACTGTGGAATTCCAAAAGAATCATGCACATCCACTTTTTCAACTACCAGCACAATTAGTGGACTTAAAATGAAAATAACTTTCTGGAAGATACAAGTGAAGTTGTTGCAAGGCAGAGAGAGTTGGATCTATCTGATGTGGATGGAGCAGAAAATGACCACATAACAGACAAAGACCATTGACACGTGCCCGTAACACAGATGCTCGCTGAAGCTTTACAGTCTTAACCAGAAATAGAGATGGCTGGAGGAAGGTCCATTTGTAGGACTATAAGAGACCCGCTAATCAAATATCAGAGCAATATGCACACTATGTTAGTAGTACATAAACAAACTGCACCACAAATGCTTGGCAACAGAAACATTGTGTGAGTAAGGAGCTGGAATAAGTATTAATGACTATAAAAGCTGCTGTACATCAAAAATGCACTTTAATGATTGTATCTCATGCAATGCATTTGCTGGGTCTGATTGTTGATTTACATTGATCCGGGTTCGCCTGCAAAAAGACTGCGATTATCTACAAGTTAAAAACAGATAATGACGATACTTACCCAAGATCCTCATTATTGCTAATGGATGAAGACGACACAGGAAAACACACCATGTTGCCTAGTATGCCCACGCAGATCTCCTATTAAACAAAAATGGACAGTAATTGAGCTTTCATAGGATGCTGAGCACATTACTGTTGCAGAGTAAATGCCAGCAATTAAAGATCTAGAAACCAAACTTCACACGAAATTCCATCCTTCCGCTGCATGCAGTGGATTGTTCTGAAAATTATAAAGGCGGGCTGCTCATACATGTGTAAATAATACAGTATCTTCTAGCAAGAGATTTTAAATTTAGTTACAAATAGCAGTGTGTTGGGGGAACTGGGCAAGTGCCAGGCCCGTCAACAATTCAGGACGAGAATTGTAGAAGGAGATGTTGCAGGGGAGCTAGGAGAATGGAGGTGGCTGGGGGTAACCCACAGAAGCTGGATTTTAGTGGACATGCAGTGAATTCTGGCATTAATATCACAAGTGCAATGAAACCCCATTTTAGAAGCTAGATGCCAACTTGAAATTGAGGCCTAGTGCCATAGCTAAGCCAGCACGCTTACATCCCGTCCCAAGGGTTAGAAGTGTGTGCATGCATTTTCTTAGCGTTCCTTAGCCTTGCAAAAGATTAATTCCCTGAAGACACACAGTTCTTTATTGTGTCTTATCATTAGTAAATGTAACTCAGAGGTAAGGTGCTCTGCAAGGCTAAGGGAGGGCCGGAATTGATCTTTGGAGAGCTATCCCACAATAAGGGGGCAAGAGCTTTAGGCCTCCGCCAGTCCAGATCTTCAAGTTATAGTGACCAGGGACCCCAGAGTCGAGGCCCCAAGCATTTTAGTTCACTGACCAGACCAAGACCACTGGCCATAAACCTGTAAAATGGCCAAATGATCAGGAAGATCAGAGAACGGTGATGGGTTGCCCCCGCCATCGGGTCATGTGATTTGTGCTGCGAGGAGCCAGGGGAGAAGGTTACACATTTTGGCTGGGGCTGGGAAATTTGTGGAGGCGCCGGCGTGTCTGGGAAGGAGCAGGGGTTCACGTAGTTCTGAGAAGTTATCACAACCTCGAAAGTATCCGCCTCCCTCATGTCCTTGGTACCAGGGAGAGAAGGAAATGTGGGTAAGGGGTGACAGGAGAGCGAGAATGAAGGACTGGTAGGAACGCTTACTTAAGACGAACTATATTTTGTATAGTGTGATATTTTCATATATAACGTTTTCAAAATGGGGGTAGTTGCACCGTTATAATACAAGTATAGTGCATTGACATTGTATAAGGAGAACATTGAGAAATATCAAAAGCAGTGGGTGGCGGAGACACAAGGGGGAATGTTCTGCCCATGGCCAGAGCAGGGTACGAATAATAGAGGGATATTGGAACACATGTACACATTCTTGGCTGCCAAATATAAAGGAAAAAAGCTCCAAAGGAGGAAGGGGATTTTAGAATTATGGAAAATGTTGGAGGACATAAAGGACAATGATGAGCGCTAATCCCAGTGTGACAACGGCCCAACCCTGAGTGTAGTTAAAGCAGCAGTATTTGAGGAAAAACAATCCAACTTATGTACCCCCGTCAGCCATAGCACCGCCCCAGTCAGCCACAGCTCTGCCCCAACTTTGTTACCGCCCCCATACCAAACGAATACTAATGCTGCATTATAATAGTGGATAGGAAACCACAGAAGCAGTTCGAAGAGGCTTTAAAAGCAACGCAAATGGAATTGGTGTGGTTGAGGGCCCTCAGGGAAGAAGGGAGCAAATTGGGGCGTGGACTAGACTAATGGAGGGCTGGAGACATTTTGTTTAGATTAGATAGTACAGCGATCAAGGAGGTTCATATTGAGGAGGAGGAGGGGGAAGTGTGATGAACGAGGGGCAAGGAGGGTAGACTACGGGTCAGTGAGATCAGATGGAGATCAGATGGAGATACAAATAGGGAGTTGAGGGAGGAAGGGTGGGACAGATGCCGGTAGTTACCCCAAGGGTATAGAGTTTGTGGGGTCCATAGTTGAGAAACAGATTTGGGCGAGCAGCAGTAGCAAGGAAAAAGGTGAATGACGGCAAGAAAGAGAGTGGGTACACAGTTGCCATTATTGCATAAACGTACCTCAACAGAAATTTCGGTTTGCCCGTGGTAAGTAGTAGCAGACTTGGGCAGTAATGAGTAGAAAAACACAGCTGCTACTAAAAAGCTCAACCCAATTGCATCATCATGTGAAGCAAAACATTTTAGTTGTATCGGGGAACCTTTCTTCTTTTACAATTGGAAAATATCCCAAAGTTAATCGCCCATGAAATTGTCAAGGAAGAAAAACACACATAAGGGGCTGTATCGTGAATATAATTGATTGTATTGAGACAAACTAAGGTTCTCTTATATGCACTTGCATTTACAACACATTTCGAGACTGAAGACAAAGACATGTATTAGTGTCATAAACAAAACAGCATAAATCATATTCTGGTCTTTAAGCTAATGTAGTTTTAAGGAAAATCAAAATCACAACATGTGAAAACAGCATATATAATGGGTACACCTGAGGGTTTGCACCTAAATAGTGCTTGAAAACCTATGCTGTAAGAAATACCCAGATTCAAAATATCTGGTCCGTGGACTTTTCTTAACTTGCATGCTTCATCATGAATTATTCAGATGCCTAAAAAGTTCAAATGATCATACATCTGCCTGGTAAATTTTGCAGGAAAAAATAATCCTGATAACCACATGCCAACGCCGCAGGGGGTTGGGTTGTGGTCAAACCACCAAATGTGTTTGGATCACATGAAATACGTCAATCGAGAAGCCCATAGCAATAGGCTTGTTGTTCCCCCTTGCATGAAATTGACGTTTCGGTGGCAATAACATCAATCTTGAGACTGAATCAGAATGATTTCTATATGTCCGTGATAGCCGCCTTCATCAGGGCGATTAAACGGCCCCTGTAACAGAAAAACCAAAAGAGGAAAAAATAAATATGATGTCCTCTTGGGTGAATTGTGTTTTCTTTCTAGACATTTCAAGGCGAATTAGTAAAAGAGAGTGCACTTAATGCAAAAAACGGGGGAGATAATTGAGCAATACATCATTCAGTATGGGCTAGAAAGGGAGTCATGGTAAAGGGATTATTAAGCCACTACTACCTCTGACACACTGGGGTGGGCGTAAATAGTAAACGTCTCACCACAGATAGCTGGTGGAGAATCTCTTTGTAAGGCACGCTCCTCGGCCAGAACTCTGCAAGTAGCAGGATAAACGACCCGGGGGGCGCAGTATGTACCTTGGGCTCAGATCGACAAAAACAACCTGATTAAAGCGCCCCCGGCCCTCACTACAGGGGCTGGGAAATGGATATATGTGTTTGAAAAACATACAGCTGGTAACCCTTTAGCAGGGAGGGATATCCAAAGTTTGCATGTAGCAATTGTGGGAGATCAGGCAGGGGATGTTTGGGTTAAGGCTGGATACCCAGGAGTTAAGAGAGATGATGTACATGATGAAGAGCACTTTAACAACAGAGCGCTGGTGTGGGTTGCACCTCGGCAGGCATACCCCGATACACCAGATCTGCAGTTCATAATGCAGTATACAATGGGGGAAGAAGGTCCCGCTCAATACATTTTGAAGTACAGGAGATGTGGAGGGCAGAGATGGGGGTGGGACTGGGGTCAGTCAGTTCCGCTTTTCTATTTTGTTATTAAAAGGGGATTGCACAAGGAAGTACAGAAAGCTCTCGATAAGATTGTGGGTACAGAGGTGAAAGGGTAGGCCGAAATACTGACTATAATTATATATCACTGTAAGTGGGTTAAAGAAAAAGAAGGAAATGACACAAAGGTAGTAGGCTGAGGAAGCAAAACTAGTACAGAAAGAATTTGCAAGAAGGGGCGGTCGTGGCAGTTACTGAAACGGACTCGGCAGAGCAGGCACCCGCGTCAATGGACGCAAGAATAGCAGCGTTCTGGCCAGGCCATGGCAATGGAACGGTGGGGTATCAGTCACAGTACCCTTTGTGGTACCAAGTAGATCAGCGTGGAAGAGGAGGGTTTCAAGGAGGAAGGGGAGGGCAGAGGAGGATTTGGAGGAATAGGAGTGGGATATAATCCGTAAATTCAACGGCTCCAATACCACAGCAGCAACACTTTCCGACGCCCCGATGCACACTTGTGTACATGCGCGTTATAAATGCCATATCATATATCACGTCAATACAATATGAAATACACCAAGCATATCCACAGCTACCACCACGACCCCATCAGACAGAGTTGCCTGCCCCGCCCAACATACCAACACAAGCTGTACCGACAGGCCAATCATACGGTGCCCAAATGCCGGAAGAAATGCTGTTCCCGATGGAACTGTGACACATTATCGGGAGCAAGTGCCATGGGAGGCACCCTTTCACATTCCTGGGTACAAATACATATCCTGATTAGGACAGCCCACAGAGAGCTCTTGCGTGACCAGTCCTGTCCCTGGTGGGCGCTGGGATGGGAAATAAACAATTCATCTTTATGCTTGAAAAAATGTCAAAAAAGGTAGCAGGCGCCCCTCTCCAGAAAGAACATGGCATGATAACCTGTTCTGAGATGGGAGGTAGCCGCACATGCTTTTTGCTCACTGTACCTTTCACAGATGAGAAATATCCATTTGCATATCAGTCTTTGTCCCGCCCACATGGGCAGTCCAGCACCAAAAAGCTATGGCGATTCCAACACAGGGATAAAAGGTGGAGCCAAAGACCACAGTACGAGCAAGGCAGACCGCACGACGAGACAGCTATCCAGTTCTAGCAGTTCAAAGGGAGGAGAAAGGCGGCGAATATCGAGAGGCTGACAAGGAGAGACGCAACCTTTGCCTTTCTGACTCAGACCCGGGAAACCTCCGCAGAGGGAATCGTAAGACCGAAAACAATAGCCCAAGCGTGCTGCAGCAGATGTCAATGGTACACAGAGCATGTCGATGCTGATAAGCGGAAGCGAGGTAAACTCCTGCTGCTGTGGTACCGGCCTTGACTTCAGTTACGGAGAAAGCCAAGTGGTTCATCGCAGCCAGTGAGTCGCAGTGAGAGACAATAAGAACTGGGCTGTATTGAATGAGAATCGCAAAGTGGCAAGTTTCTAGCAAGTTCAATGAACTGTGAAAAGTGTTAAGGGGAGAACAGCTGCAGAGGAAAATCCGCACCACGTGGATGCTAACTCGAGAGACTTGGGTCGATCCCTGTGTAAATGAAACTACAGAAACCAGAAGGCCGTAGGAGAGCCTCCAAGTGAGGACAAAATGGTCATACAGGAGGTCAAGCAAAATCTCCATACAGTCGAAAGTCTTTGATCTTCGAACTATAAAGTAAGCAAGGGAAGTGAATCCCACCACATGAGAAAGCATGGGAAGTGAATCCCATGACCATTTGTGAATGTGAAGTTGGCAAAGAGGGACAAAGTCTAAAGTCCCGAGAAACAGTGTGTTGACAGCCATGAACCCGGCTCAGAGATGTCCACTAAGAACTGTTTGAAAAGACATTCAGAGACTAAGGGAAAAAAATCTCACTAAAGAGATTCAAGAGGGGTCCAAGCCCGACCGAGGAGATCCAGTGGTGAAGCGATCATCCAAATTACATTAAGAAAAGAACGGATATATAAATTAGGAATACAATACGCGATGGGTCAGCGCCGAGAAGAGGGGGACCGAGTGGTGACACCATCACTCTACATGAACTGTGGTTAACAATTGAGAAGAGTCAGCACCCAGAAAAGGGGTGCCCAGGGGTGAACCATTATCACCCTAAACAACTTTCATTTTGGTTGAAGAAACGAGACTTGGCCATCGAATGTCTTGAGAGCTGCCACTGGAACTGACATCTCGTGTGGGAGAAGCCTGAGACTGTACTGTGCTCCAAGATCCAACCTTAGCCCATGATTAAACTGTGGGGAAGGGACAACCAGGCTACAGCATCCTGACATATTATTTGAGAACACTTCTTTCTTTTCTTGAGAGCTACCCCACACACTTTTTGTATTAGTTGCAAGGTTTGGCAATAGGTTTCTTAGTATAGGCCCTTTTTATATGACCCAACACTACTAGGACTGCCTTATTTTTCTTTTGATGGTCGACACTTGCTCCCAACTTAGATTTAGGTTTAGATAAGGTGTTTTCCCCACATACATACAGCATTTCATTGTTCAATAAACATCCTTGAACTGTTATCACTTGTGTCCGTCTTACTTGTTGCCACCATGAGTTCCTCATAGAAACAGATGGTAAACAGGAGTTGTTGTATTTGCTCCTTAATACCACACACGTCAGGAGCCCCCAAGGTACTAATACTGCAAGAGGTTCCGCTCTTGGATGCTCATGTCTTGTTCATCTAGCGAAGCGCGTTCCAAGCGCACAGTATACACCTTGTGATGATGGACCTAGATGAACAGCAGTGTGCCCGCAATGCCAAAAGCCCACAGTGCTTACAAAGGCCATACATGCAGTTGAAGGAGTGAAGTTTGTGGCCAATAGGTGGGACGAGACGGACAGGCTGTATTACAGGGGGACTCTTAGGATATAGAAAAGAAGTGATCCTGAGAGTAAACAAAGCATGCCAAGAGTACTGGGGAAGCACGTGGCAAAGCTCACATGGATTGAAGCAAAGGAGAAGCCAGTGAAGGTGCAGAAACAAGAATATCAACTGTGCTTCTATAATGAAGGAGATGTCCCTGTGGAGACAAATGACAAGTGCAATGAGACAAACATTCCAGACCTCAAGAAAGGAACAGCAGCAGTGATGGATATGTACTGGTCTGTGGGCAGCACGTGTTCCTGCATCCTCCACAATCATGGCGGGGCATTTGCTCACTGACCCTGGTAATTGTTATTTGGTCAAGCAATATAACCTTTAACAAATTCGTAAAAAGAAAACAAATAAAATGCACATAATATCAGAACAGCATTAAAGCTAAAAACAAGAGGGGAAAAAGAAGAAATCATTTAAGCCTTAAAAAGAAAAGACATTCCAAGACATAACATAAGAAAATCATAGTTACCAAAACCAGCAAATTCCTTAACACAACACAAACTTCTTTTTAAAAAAGTATAGCCGCAACCAACCAGTGTTTACGATCAGAAGAAATCATAATACGTTGCCACACTCTTACAATAAAGACCTGACTATAGTGTTGCAATATGTGATCAAAGTGAAACATACACCTAGCCTCCAAAGACTGGCAGTGTGGCAGAATATGACATAGGGTTTCCACCTGATCATGCATGGAGCAAACCCTGCATATCCATGATGCTCTTTTCATTTTAATCCTAGCACCCATTATTATGTTGGTGGGAAGCAAATTTAACCTCAGCCTCAACACCTGGGCAAGCCAAGAACTACTTGGGGTGTTGCTCAAGTATTCTGGATACACACCCACTGCCCTTACATCGATTAACAGATCTACAAACAAGTGGTGCATTCTTACTTTTTCAACGGTGTGGAGCCAATCCAGTTCCTTTAGATTTCTCTTCACTTTGGCGGGATGCTGCAAGACCAATTCCCTAGAGAGACTCCACACAAATTATGTCATACTGTTTCTCCCATACATTTAAAGCAGCCCAAGATTTCTTTTCAAGCAGTAGCTTTAGTACCCACCAGATTAAGCCCTCCTCCGCACACCCCATACTCCTTAATAGAGAAAGTTTCCAGAGAAGACAGGATTTGATGGAGGATAGGCCCAATTCATAGCGGATCACAGCCGCTGGCACTCTGATAGGTAATTGCAGCACTTTCCATCAAAACAACCCTTCCAGGGAATCACAATCCAAGAGAATTGGAAGTCCCAAGTTTTCACCACTGTATGTTATTGTGGCAACACCCGATCCAACGGGCTGGATCGGGTGTTAGGGCCATTAGCACTCCTGGTTACCAAAACGGTAACCCGGTAGGGGCCAAGAAAATAAATTAAAAAAACAGGGCATGTCTTGTTGAACGAGGGAAAATACTTTACAAAGAAGGCCGCCATGTAAGTGAAGGCGGGGCTTCTTCCGGAGCCCCTCTTCCCTTTCCATGGCAGCCTGTGGGACTTAAGGAGAAGCAGCAGTGGCGGGACTCACCGCTGAAGAAAAGAGGTAAGTAGCGGGGATAGGGGGATAAAAAAAAGAAAAGGAAACAGAGGGTGGGGGAAGATGCCTTTGGAGGAGCTGGCCGTCAGGCGGCTTGGAACGCGGGCTTGTACCGGCGGTCCAAACCCGCGTTCTTATCCATCTGATTGACTGGCTCCCCCCGTCCGGGTGCTAATGTTGGTAAGACCTTTTATCTGTAAAAATCGAGTACTGGAATCAAGGAAAATTGTCTGAACCTGCGATTTACCGCATTAGCTTGAGCTGCCAGCATTAATATTTTGGAACAATTTGGTGCTCTTTCCAAAATCACCCCACTCGAAATCCAGCAAAAATGCTTATATTTCTGCTTCATCCCTGGCCTAAAGACAAGAATCTTATATTTAGTTGTGTTGATCATTAGCTTATTTTGATTAGTGTATACTTCCAATGCCTCCAATTTGTGCTGAAGCCCAATCGGGGTGCAGTCAAACAGGGCAAGGTCATCAGCATTCAACAGATAATCTAGTAAGAGTTAGCACAGAGAAAAGCTGCAGATGTTCTAAAAAATGGAGCCAATGTCAGAGATGAAGAGACTAAAAAGTAAGGGGGCCAAGACACAGCCTTGCTTAAGGCTGTGGGTGGTGTTAATTACACTCAACAGCCTACCCTAGTCATTAAGCCTTGCTCTGATGGAGGTGTTAGAGTGCAGAGCCACGATTATCCCAAGCAGGTTTGCTGGACAGCCCCACTGCCCAAGCTTGTTCCATAAGCGGTACCTATCTACACTGTCGAATGCCATGGGGAAGTCAATAAAGGCTGTATACACAGCTTGTGACTTTCCCATGGCTTCCTCCTTCAAGAGTCCAACAAAGAAGGCATTAGCGTTTGTGCCCGTTCCTCTTCGGAAACCCATCCGCAGTGGATCTAATCTTCCCACACTCTCGGCCCAGTCACCCAGTTCTCTCAGGACTAAGGAGGCATAGCTTTCAGCAGGAATATCGAAAAGAGCGATGGGCCTATAATTACTTGGGAGCAGTCTTTGGCCCTTTTTATAAATCGGGACCACGATGGACTCTGACCACAATGTTGGCATACTATCCAGTGAAGTGATTCTCCAGAAGATGATTCGCAAGATATGAGCCCATAGATTTGGATCCAGTTTCAAAACCGCATTGGCCAGGCCATCAGGCCCTGGCGCTCAAGAGTTCTTACTTCGACTAATTATGGTAACAATGTCTTCCTCAGAGAAGACCAAGTGTCAGGGTCCCATAGCGGCTTTGAATGCTGAACGTCCTCAGTACAGTCCTCTTTATACACTTTTGTGAAATGTCGATCCAGCTTTGTTCCCCAATGGGATTCATCTGAAACATAAGAGGACGAAGTGCTAGTGTTATTAATCATATGCCAAAAATAACTTCGATCCCTTGATTTGACTAGATGCAGCATCTTGAAATCATCCTTCAAAAGCATCCGATATTTGTGTGCTCTCAACCATTGCCTGTATTTAAGTTTGAGGAGCTGTTGCTCTTGACCATTAAGGTTCTTATTTACAAGTAAAGCTATCCTCAGCTCCTTTTCTTTAACTGAATCTCAGGATCATAGGCATGGTTCCTGACCAATCTACATACCTGCCTGGGGCTAGGCATATGTGCATACACATGATTCAGGATAGCCTGGTAATGTTCCTCCAACAGCATCGCTTCAAATTCCCCTGGAGAATAATGTTGGTTCAAAGTAAAGTAAAACCTCTGCATACTAGCACCATTCCAGGTGACCCTGTTATTCCCAATAGTCACCTAAGCGGGACACCCATCTCCCGGCCGGTCTCTCTACATTCCAAGTTAGTAATACAAGGTTGTGGTCACCAAGGGTTGTGTTCCTAACTGTCAAGGAAGACACATTCTGCAAAGAGGTCGCCTGAGACAAAGAAATAATCTATGATACTACTCAAGTCACCTCGATGCCAGGTACAATTAGGTGGAATATCACCCAAAACCATGCCATTCACAATTTTCATTCCCCAGGGGTACATGAGTTCTGTCCAAGCTGAACCACGCTCTTCTAGGTTGTTCTTAGCTGTGCCCAATGGACCCAGTTGATCTGTACAAGCCACATTAAGGTCTCCAGATAGTAGAATCAAATTACAATTCCTCTAAATTTGCCAAGAATAGATCAGTTCTTCAATTACATCAAAGAACACATCTTGCTTAATTACAGCTGGATTCCAGTAGAGGTTTAGAACCAAGGTGAAACACTAAACTCTGGGTGTACATCCCTATCCCAAGTCAGCACCACCGCCTGTACAAATGAGAAACGCATAGGTAGAGGCTAAGGCACGGATGTCGTTACGAATCCCAAACAATAGCCCAGAGGCAGGTCTCCTTCTTTCCCCTTTATAAGCTGGATTAAGCAAACAATGATATCCATCCACAATAGGGGAATCCACCAACCAAGATTCCTGAACACAGAACATATCTGCCTCAAAAATGACCAAACCAGATATAGAAATCGGGTGAGCAAATCACCCCCCACTCTCCCCCACCGAGTTCCAAGAAATGCAGTTAAGGAGCTGGATACTAACCCTGTTCCAAAATTGGGTTGCAAATGTCTACAAGCATTCACACATGCCGCAACCCAGCTCCCGTCTGAGCCATTCTTAAAACTCCATATTGTCACTTAGATGGCTGATTGTTTGCCTACCACCTTGGTCGTCCCTTGAGCATTTTATTGTTAGAATAGGAGGATACTGAGACACCTTTTCCACCTGCTCTGTACAATGAGCGTCAACAAGATGTTTTGAAACATGAGCGCATCCGTCATAGGTAGCAATAGGGAAGCCCCATGCTCTGAAATGGGCGTTAGCTAGCAAAGCCTGTTCCAAAACCACACGAGAGTTCAAAATGAAGTATAACCATGTCCAGTCTGACATTGTTCCAAAATTCTACATGGTCAATGTTAGCTGAGACAAGGTGTGATATTGCGGGAACTTTTGTTAGTATTTTCAAGACGGAAGCCATATTTAATGCGAGTTGTACACAGTCCTCCAAAGCCCATTCCAGGACCAATAATGAATTTGTAATCTCAGCCTCTGATGGACTGGGGCCTCAATCATCCCTTTTTTTCTGATTGACTCCTTCTCTCCTCCATAGTCATAAACCTGGGGGCTCCCCTGTCCCCCACACTTTCTGGAGCAGAGCCAGATCCAACAGGGTGCCACACCTCAATCACTTGAGCCTGCGGTGGACCCTGAGGGACACTGGGGAGAATAGAGCAAACACTACCCTCCTCCTGCAAGGGAGGAAAGCCCTGCGCCGGGACCAACGAAAGTCGCAGGTTATTCTGTGCAGGACTTTCCACATACAAGTTGGATATGACACAATTTCTCACCCTCATTAGGACTAATGAAGTCACCAGAACCTTTACACCTACCCCTAATTTCTCTCATGACATGACTGGTGGACAAGGGTCACCCCAGATGGAGCAGTGAGTTCTAAAACTCGCTGCCCATCACCCACATTCTTTCAGTGAGGTTTGCAAACTTATAATGGTGGGGGTGAAAGAGCAATTGTGGAATGGATAGTGTGCGCAGGAACTTTCTCGTCTCCCTGCCAGCATTCTTATAGACACCTTTTCTGTTTTTTGATTTTTTTAACATTTTGAGAGGGGGCCTCGTACTCAATGTGCGTTTCCCTCGATTTCACCCTTGTTGTCTTAGATTCCTTCTTTTTCTTAGTTTTGTTTGCATTAACAATAGCGAATGTCCCTAACATATCTTGAACCGGGTCAACAACTGAAGTACTGTAACACACAACATCCCCCCTTCAATCTATCAATAGTTCCTCAGCCAGCAGCATAATGTCAGGATCAATGGGTGTTACTGCCTCCATCAATACACCTGAGAGTCCTCAAAGAAACTAGCTGCAGGGGCATCTAGAGGCTGCAAACAGCTGCCTCTAGTTTATTCTTTTTCAGAATAGTACATCCCAGAGAGACTGTCACCCCTGGGGTTATCCTCCGCATCTCGTTCACATCAGGGACCATGTTATGTATTACTAGATGTAGAAGCTGTTTACAATACAGACCCTTAAGAAAACTCTCCACAAAAGGAGACAGTGAATGGGCGTTTGCTCGGATCGCTACTGAGACCAGTTCCTGCTGATCGTACAAAGTCTTTATGTATACCCGGACATGTGTTGCAGTGACCCACTGGGGTTTTGTCCAAACGGACATCTTCACCCTCTGCCAGACAGCCGGGCTGTTCCTTGTTGGTAAAATTGAACTGTGGGGACGAAGAGCTCAGGGGAGATGCCACTAAATCGAACTTTAAAGACTGCTCCAAGTGATTCCTCTGACAAGCAGGATAGCCGTCCTGCAAGCAAAACAAGGTAACTTGCCTTGCGCTTGGCACTATCTGACCTCCCAACAAATTCAACAGAGGAGATTTACAACCACTGATGAATGCATCTGAAAGAGTATTCAATTCTTCCCTGTGCTGTACTTGGTAAGTGGGCGACACAGGCGCCAATATTAAGTTAGGGGGGAGCGCCTGGCAGGACCCTCCTCCAAGATGCACCATCGATAGCATACTTACCTCAGTTACCACAGAGTTCCCAGCCGTAGTTAGTTTGGTCAATGTAGTGGAAATCCAAGCGCCTCCTTCAATACAAAAGAAGCTGACTTCCGAATCAGTAAGAAAATGTAACTGAAAATTGTAAATGAGGGATGTGTTCTGGAACAGTTTAGCTCATACGACTATTTAGGGATTAGGTTCTTGGAGGATCTTACCTGGTCGGCTCACTTTATAAAGACTGTTGCAACACTAGAAAAATATACTGGAGGCGTACGTCGCCTCTGTTTCAGCCATGACAAGGGTGCAGTCTCACCTGCCACAAAACTGTATAAAATGCAAGGTTGGGTGGCAACTCTTTATGGGGCTAAACTGTGGGGGCACTGTACAAATGACCAGCTAAATGTGGCTGATAATTTTTTATGAGCTCTACTGATGCAACCAAAGGGAGCACCTTTGGCTAGCTTGAGGTTGGAATGTGACTTTATGCCAATATCTACGATATTGTACGTTGCAGGAGGGCCCCGGCGGACGCCACTCACCCAAGCCAAGTTCAGAATGCTGCGATGGTGACCGCGATGTGGGGGCCTGGTCGGTGTGGGAGACTGAGTTCGAGGAAGGCACTACGGGCAAGTTTGATCGTAGCGCCGACCCCAGCCTGCCTCACAGAAACCAAGTGACGACACCTTACGCGGAACCCGCAACCGTCAGCCAAACCCCTGCCGCTGCACAGCATCATACACAACAATTCATGGCTTACCTGTCCGGAACGCTTACCGGAGGTCATCGTCGGATGTCCCACAATCGGTATCGGGGCTGAGTCTAGCCCGACGAACCAAGACAGCGAGGCATCATGGCAAGCCACGTCCCAGGGAAAAGGGGGCGGGCCTGGGAGGGATTATGTAGACATCCACAGCATCTGGACCCTGATTGGCAACAGCAACACCAGCCCCTATATTAGGCGGACAACGAAGAAGGACTAACGGCACCTTTCTCTTCGGCTTACAGGAGAGATGCACCTCAGAGCAAGAAGCAATGAGGGATTATCGCTGGGCGTACGAAGATTGATCTACGGGTCTGCCATCGCCACCCTTATTGTCAAGTCCTGAGAAACAGGATAACCTAAGAGACTGAAGCCAGTCCTCGAGTTCTATTGCTAAAGGAGCTCTTTCTTTTCTTCTTTAATAGTTCAAGCAATAAAGCATCATTTCTGTTCAGGCAATCATATCCTCCGTCCTTTCACAAAGTGGTGGCAGCAGTGGGATCGACAACGTAATGGAGGGGATCATCAAGACGCTGGCAGAAGGACAACAGCAGTTCCAGCAGTTGCTACAAGTACAGAGCCACCAGGCGCAGGGCGATCGGCAGGCCATATAAATCCAGGCTGCCAACCAAGAAACGTTGAAACAGGTCAACAGAGGCAATGTTAACTTCCCAAGGGCAACCCATGGCCCCCACCTCCATGCTACAGAAATACCAACCAGTTGATGACCCGAGTTACTTCATCACAAACTTTGAAAGGGTCGCCCAAACGGCTCAATGGCCAGTGGAAAGGTGGGGACATTACATCGTGCCACTCTTGAGGGGGGCTATGCAAAGGGCATACCAGGCTGCCAACCCTGCTGGGGACAACGCATACCCCGAGATCAAAAGGACAATATTGGAGTGGTTGGGAATGGATGATGAGGCCTACAGACGACGCCTAAGAGACACTAAGTTATGTGCCCGGGAAACATCAAGGCAGCTATATTATCGGATTCAGGAGCTAAAAGACAAGTGGCTGAAACCCACGAGCAGCAGCGTGGCAGACATCATAGAGAAGGTCAAGTTGGAACAGTTCATAGAAGCCCTCCCTAGACCCATGCAACGCTGGGTCCGGCAGCATCACAGACCAACGTTGGCCCGGGGCTATTGATATTGCATCTGCTTTCCAAAAGGCCGGTATCGCACGAGTGCCTAGTACTGACTTACCCAAGGCCGGAGCCCTACCCAGTCCTCGGTCCTTCAGCCCAAACCTGGTCGAGCGAAGGTCAGGGACCTACCTGGCCCAGCATACCCCGCCAACTGCAGTGCTTTGACTGTGGAGAATGGGGGCACATCGGTCGCTTTTGCCATCGAAAACCCAAACTGGAACCAATGGAGATCGGCTATCTGCAAGGCCGGGAGTACCGAAGACGCCAGGATCCCTATCTGGTAGATGTCCTAGTAGACGGGAAACCCAGCCAAGGACTTTTGGACAGCAGGAGCCAGCAGACCGCTGTCAGACCCCGAAGTAAGTGGGCCAGGGGACGTAAGGGGAGCCCTTATTCCCATCAAATGTGTGCACCCGGACATTAAGGAATATCTGTTCAAAAAGATGACTATGGAAGTGAAGGGGACCAGCACTAACCTCAAGGCTGCCATAATGCCTACACTGCCATTCCCAGTACTGCTGGGGACTGACCTCCCCTGCTTCCAGGAATATGTGGAGGACTCCAATTGGCTAGGGAGTGCCTCCTTCTCACAGGACGAACTAACCAAACCCACTCAAGTACACTGTAAAAAGAGTTGCCAGGAAGTGAGAAAAATAAAAAGAGAATGGGCAGAGAGCCGGCAAACCAGCTGTCTTATCGACTGGTCACCGGATGATAAGAAACCGACCCTTAGGATCGAAGTCCTCACGGACCCTACTCTAAAAGGGGTAAGAGAACAGGCGGTGGATAATCCAGCTTGGGGTACTGTCTTTCCCTGGTTTAAGTCTCGGAGGGGACTGCTATATCGGGTGACCCTGGATCAAGCAAAACGCGAAACAGAACAGCTGTTGGTACCACAAGGGCCCCACAAGGTGGTCCTTAGACTGGCCCATGATGAGGCTGCCAGGGGTTTGATCTGAGAGAAAACTCAAGAAAAGGTCCCAAAACGATTTCATTGGCCAGTGGTATATAGAGATGTCATTTAATACTGTGAGGAGTGCCCCGTGTGTCAGAAGACGAACCCAAGACTACCTTCTTGAGCCCCAATACACCCCATCCCCCTGATCAAGAAACCCTTCTTTAGAATCGGTATGGACATTGTGGGACCTTTGTAGCCCACCAGCCATGGCCACCAGTATCTTCTTGTGGTTGACTACGCAACCCGTTAACCCAAGGCTTTCCCAATGTGGGATCCTAGCGCAGCTCAAGTATGCACCCATCTGATACTATACTTTGCTAGAGTGGGACTACCGAGTGAGATGGTCAATGAGCAGGGCCGGAACGTCATCTGCACTGTCATGAAGTGTGTCTGCCACCAACTATAGATAAAACAAATTAGAACCTCAGTTTACCACCCACAAACAGATGGGTTAGTTGAACGCTACAATAAAACAAAGCAAATGTTGAAAAGGGTCACCGCTCCCACAGGCGCGAAATGGGACCGTGTACTTCCCTGGGTTCTTATGGTATCAAGGGACATGCCAAAATCATCAACAGGATTCTCCCCATTCGAACTATTGTTTGGCCATAAACCTCGAACCATGTTTGATATCATTCACAGTGAATGGGAGGGTCAGGAAGAAGAGAAAACCCTAACGGACTACGTCATGGATTTAAAAACTCACCTAACGGAGTTGAGCGAGATGGCTCTGGAAAACCTGGTGAGGTCCCAACAAACCTAAGAGAAGTACTATAACCAGAATAGCAACACTTGCATGTTTCAGGTCGGGGACAAGGTACCTGTACTGCTGCCCACAAGCCATAACAAAATGCTAGCACAGTGAGAGGCATGTACACAGTGTCAGCGGTTTTAGGGCCGGTTAACTTCCCGATACAACACCCAGACCGACGGGACAAGGAAAGGAGCAGAACTACCATGTCAATCTTCTGAAGAGATGGATAGATCCTGCCAACCCTCTTCCGGCGGTGGTCATTAAAATCGTGGAGGTCCTAGAACCGCGGGTAGAGCTGTCCGGCCTGCAGTCCACACAGTGGGGAGCCAACATGCAAGAGGCCAAGAAGGAGGAACTAAGGGCCACCTTTGAATCACTGGCCCACGTCTTTTCGTGCTACCCAATAGACACCGTGCCTACCCGTACAGTAAGGGTCAGGCCCTATCGTATTCTGGAAGCAAAACGGGCTGCTGTACAGGACGAGGGGGAAGAAATGCTCCAGCTCTGTATAATAGAACCTTCCACCAGTCATTGGTCCTCACCAATAGCCCTCGTACGAAACCCAACTGGACCACCAGGTTTTACATGTACTTCCGCCAACTGAACTCAATCTCCACCTATCAGGCCTACCCCATGCCTCGCATCGACTAGCTCCTGGAAAGACTGGGATCGGTCATATACTTGAGTACTATCGACCTTACGAAAGGGTACTGGCAGATCCCTCTTCGTAAAGAGGACAGGAAAAAGACTGCCTTTTCTACTCCTTCTGGTCTCTATCAGGTCACAGTTTTGCCATTTGGATTGCATGGGGCGCCAGCCACGTTTCCGTCGCTCATGGATCTCATATTGTCAACCCACGCCGCTTATAGCTCAGCATACCTCGATGACATCATCGTGTTCAGCAACAGTTGGGTCAAGCATCTGGAGCACCTTGGAAGGTGGTCGCTGCGCTCAACTCCGCCAGGTTGAGGATAAACCCTAAGAAGACCACGCTAGGAACAGCACTGGGTCCAATCACATTTTGGTTCACTTTGGGTATAGACATCTTTGGAAATGCTTAAAAACGCACTTGCTTCAGCGAGGGCGACAAAGGAGAAAGTGTGGAGTCAGATAATAGTTATGAAGTGTTTTAGCTGGAAGGACTCCCACAGCACCCGCACGTTCACTTAATTGCCTTGATGATAAATGGCCACTTGTTGAGCCATCTCTACCTCGGTCACAGAATAGGAAGTATGGCTCTCTGTACTTGGTTGGACCTTGTTCATACACAACTCCACTACCGAGTCACACACCGCAGTTGGCAGAATAGAAACCATCGATTTCAGGGCTGCCATCTGCACTTTTGTTGACACTGATTTACACACACCAAGAGGAAGTGAAGAACAGTGCACGATTGATCAAGTGCATAGATAGTATATGCTAATTTCAAAGGGGCGAGCAGGCAAGAAGCAGGTGGTGACATAAGCAACTTTACAGGATAATCTGGTGTAATCTCAGTACTTACAAGTTAGTAGGCAGTCGCACATCACTGCTGCCACAAACTGCCAATAACTGCAGTAATTCTGCAGTGACTCCACAGCGCTGCACGCTGAGATTCAGTATTAATGTCCAGCTCCTCCTCCATTAATGCACATGGTAACCAGACTGCTCACACGACCTTCCAATAACTGCAAGACCTGATCAATATAGACTGTACAATAAAGAGACTTTTTTCGCTTCTCTGTAACTGCCAGGCGTACAAACAGCGCCCAATGCCAAATGGTTGCAGATAGTTAGATGGGAACTAATACAACTTGCAAATGACGCTGAACAAGGATTTAACGTGATTAAGGTTGAACGGAACGGAGAGCCATCCGCTTAATGACATTGCAGAACCGGCAAGTGCTCGACCTGCTCATAGACATGGAATGGGGAGTTTGTAAAAAAAAAAAAAATGTTTTAAAAAAAAGGAGAATCCTGCTGTACTTTCATATCCCCAAACGATGCAGCAAATGGGTCTCTCACACAGAGCATAGAGGCCGTGTACACCCCAGAAGAACATACGCAGATGGAAACAGGGATTCTGACTCGTTTGATCTCTTCTCATGGGCACTGTCGTGGATGGGAGCGGTTGTGAAGATACTAGTGCTGGTGGTGGTGTTCATGCTGGTGGTTTTCTGCACTTGCCAGTGGGGACTTCCATGATGTGCTGAAACAATTCCCAATAGTGTGATAATGATGGTTTCAATTGGGGTAAGCAATGCACCTTGCAGTACAAAGGGTGGGCAGGTACAAACAGATGATCCAAATATGACCCACATGGTAAGAATAGCGCAAAGAATTGATCCCCCTAGAACAGTTACTACGGCCCCATCGATCATTAAGATCAGAGAACGGCGACTGGTTGCCCCCAGCATTGGGTCATGTGATTTGTGCTGCGAGGTGCCAGGGGAAAAGGTAACACATTTCAGCTGCGAGTGGGAAAGTTGTGGAGGCGCTGGCATGTCTGGGAAGGAGTGGATGCTCACGTAGTTCTGAGAAGTTATCACAACCTCGAAAGTAGCCACCTCGCTCATATGCTTGGTACCAGGTCTACTGTAGAGCTATGAAATAATTAATTGTGTAACCAAATTGCCAATTAGAGTCTTCTTACTTGATGACGTAATAGGAAGATCCCCACGTGGAAGAAGATGGGACAAAAGATGCTGGGACCAATCGCCTGGCATCCCGTATGGAGCATACTATATGTTTAGGGTCGCAACAACCAGCTACCTGGATTTGTACCCTATGCGATGTTCTCCTCACAAGAGGCGTGCTGGGCCTTTTTCCCTAGTGGGTTGTATTTTTTCTGGAGTGAGCGTTAAGGCTACTCTACAAGTGTCAACATAAAAAGGCAAGATGAACCCTGGAAAACACCGATACTGGAACTGGAAAACCTATTTCTTAGAAAACAGATGAGAAAGACTGACCCCGCGTGAGGCATCACTGAAGCATGTGCCGACATGAACAGGGACACTACTTTTTTAAGGTCTTGAGAAATCATGAAAGAAAATGTTGTTCACAACTGAAAGTTTAAAAAACAACGCATCTAAACACGCAGATATTTAAAGTGTTAAAAGGTGGCGGAAGGGCCCTTACCTTGCCCCTCCTACCGCCAGGATCCTCAGTTCGTACGCATCGAGCACCACTGTAAAGAACTGGCCAGTCCGTCTTCCTCCCCGGGAAGCACAGGACATTTAAACCAATTATAACAGAAGCACTTGCTTCTTACAGAGAAAACCACTTTTGTATTAGAACCACTTCAATAACTGGATCAAACATATGCGCTCCCTCCCCAGTCAACACAGTAGAACAACTTTTTCCAAGAGGTAACATTGCAAAAAGAACCGGATCCTTATCTCCCACGAACCTGGATACATCTGGACGGGGATTTCTTGCCTATAGACCATCTCCCATTTCCTCGGGACCATGCACAGATTCCCAAATTTGCTTTCAGTAACAAAAACGTATTTCCAAATAGTAAACATATCTTTCAGCCAGCTTTGCAAGGAGTTAATGGCAAAAATAAATTCTACTAGCATCATTAGGCTATGAAAAAGAAGTGCCTTGTCTAATTTTTTATTCAAGTCTCTAGAGGGCGCTCTAATCTAACAATGCATTTCTGAATGCAGGAAAATAATATCAATTCAATACCAATGGGTACTGGATTGATATGAAACGAGGTTAAGGTAGGCAGGCTATTTGAGAAAAGAAAAAAAAGGCTAGCCACCAAGTGGAAACCAGACGTGAGCACCACACTAACAACTTAACGACTTAAATACCTGGATTTCTGTCACCCTCTATATTCTGGTCACAATGGAGCTCGTCAAACTTTCACAAATTAAGCAATTCGTCAAATAGTACACCCTTAAATCTCAAACCCTGCTTTTCCTCACTCTGATGTAAGCCCAGTCAACAGTAGTATTCCAACGTCTACAAACTCAACCCCCTCCAAAAAGAAAAATTGAAACCGAAGAGAAA
Organism: Ambystoma mexicanum; assembly: GCF_040938575.1. NCBI lineage: Eukaryota > Metazoa > Chordata > Amphibia > Caudata > Ambystomatidae > Ambystoma > Ambystoma mexicanum. The sequence continues at coordinate 837,194,984 of NC_090934.1, read as the reverse complement.
GAAAAAAGAACCAATATACAGAGAAAATTACTTTCCATCGACAACTTCGGATCAACTGAGAAACCGTCACAGCAACACAAATAACACTATGCACACTGCACTTGCAGGTGCAGCAAGTCCAGAAGAAAACGTTACCAATTATCCACAAATTCACTTGGTAACATCTGATGAAGACGGCTATGGTACTTCGAAAAGGTAATGTATTGTTCGGTTCATTCGTTCAGTTAGTCTAATAAAATGCATCAAAACCCAAAAATTCAAATATCCTTTTGAGTGCAACACAGCACAGACACCATACACCACGTAGAACTGGGAAAGTCCGGGAATTAATTGGCAGGGCCGAGCCTGGGGGTTTGGTCTGGCTCTTGGGCCATACATGAGCCGAGCCAGGGAAATGACTGTGCAAAAAGGGGGCGGCCGTGCCACTGTCAGGGGCTGGGGGAGCAAGAAAAGGGTCTAAAGGGCCTGGAAAGATAACATGGGCTAAAAGGAGTTGGGGCAAGAAAAGGGGTTACACGGGTTTGGGGAACGAAAAGGGGCTAAAGGACTGGGACAAGAAACGGGGCAAAAAAGGGAATGGGGCGAGATTAGGGCCAACCGGGACAGGAAAAGGGGCTAAAAGGGACTAGGCTGAGAAAAGGCAGGGGCAGCACCAGTGTTTTTTTTAATGGCAAAGGAAAGGGTGGGTGCATGGGAGATTGCATGGGGAATGAGTGTTATAGGAACACATAGAGGTGGTACACAATGCCTACCACCTTGTTTGTGCTCACTTTCACTTACCTTTAAATTCACAGCCTCGCCAGATGTTGCACACTTGCACCAGAAAGTGCTCCTGTCCTGTCCCAGCCAATCAATAAGTGGCTGCGGTGGTACAGGAAGTCAGGATTCCACACTTCTCTATGTGCTGTCGGCACTTCAGGAGCTTTTTTTCACACTTTTGCCACCAGTGGTGGGGTGCACAGCCAGTGGGCTCATGGCCGGCCCCCGCTTTGTGCAGCCATTGACCAGAGAGGGGGTCAGGCCAGAGCCACAGCTGTGACCAACTCTAATCTCAACAGCTATGCAACTCCTTTGCAGCACGTTTCAGCTAACAAGTTCAGCAAATCCAAGACCACTTGGATAAGAAAAGGGCAACACAACCAATCCTAGTGATACCAACAGCCACATATGTTACCTCACTAAACGATGTATCCCTCTGATGTAAGTGCATTCAACAGTAGCTTTCCAGCAGGCTTAGTAGAAGACCCATGCCCCCCTCCCAATCATAGACGTAGTTACAACAAGACGGACTAGGCCCAGGCTTAGGGCAGCAGATTGCCAGAGGAGCAGCATTGTATTGCAGTTTATTTTTAATTTACTGGTTATTTTTTAAATATAAGCCAATTTTGTTCCCCCGGAGTCTGGCTGATCCACACAACACTGCTAGTAATTATGAGCCGTCAGCAGTCATTCCACTTTGACAGCTAAAGTGGAAACTTGTATATATGCTTGATATTTACAAAAGCTTTATTTTTAGGGTGACTTGTTTAATAAAATAAAAAATAAATAAAAAAGCAAACGCATACCAACGCAGTGTGTTCTATATATTTAGTGATTCAGTCATACAACTCTCGGACATATTTGACATATTTGACCGATATAAAGCTCTTCGGTCCTTCTAATCTTCCCAAAATGCTCTTTAATATGCAAAACCACTCCAGCCACTTGAACATGGCACTCTGGAACGCCAGATCCACCTGCAACAAAACCGCAGCTGTTCTTGGCCTGTTCTTTCGCCTTAACCTCTATTTTTTTTGCCTAACTGAAACCTGGATCCCCCCTCATGACACTTCTGTCCCGCTTCCTTAACCACCTCGTCTTCCTCCTTGGCGTTGGCCTCCTCTACCACCCCAAGTACATCTCCTCTTCCTCCTCACCATCTCTCCCTTCTTTCCCTACCTTTGAATTCCTCTACATATCTTTCTCCTCTCCCCCACCCTATTTCTTTCCTGATCATATACCGTCCCCCTGGCCCTCTCTCTTCCTTCTATGAAGACCTGGATCACCTCCTCTCGCTTATCTCTCCCTCCCCTTTCCTCTATCCGTGCTTGGTGATTTCAATCTCCATCTCCCTTCTCCCCCTCAATCCTTTCCCCTCATCTCTATCTTTGACTCCTACCTCCTTTCCCCTCTTCCTTCCTCCACCACTCACTCCTCTGGCTCCACCCTGGACTTCATCTTCAATTCTTCCTACCCCTCATCCCCTTCATCTGTCTCTACTCTTCCTATCTCTCTGATCATGCCTTACTCTCTTTCTCCTTTCCCACACTCTACCGCTCCTAACCCCTCCCCTCCAACCTACTCACGAAGTGATTTCCACAACTTTGACCCCTCCCTCTTTATTGACACTTGCTCTTCTTTCCTTCCAGCTCTCCAAGACCACTCCTTATTACCTGCAAATGATGCTCTATCCTCCCTCTCCTCTGCCATCTCCTCCACCCTTGACCGACTCTACCCCCTTTCTCTTTTCCGCCCAACCCGGAAACCCTCTCAACCTTGGCTTACTCCTCAACTCCTCTCTATGCAACGCTTTCTCCGTCGTCTCAAGAGACTCTCATTCAAAACTCCCTCGCTTTCTAACAAAACCTCTTACTTCTCTTAACACGCACTCTACTACTCTTGTCTTGCCTCTGCTAAATCCTCTTACTTATCTAACCTACTCCAATCTCAAACTACTCACCCTCGCCGTATCTTCCAAACTCTCTCTCGACTTCTCTCTCCCCCCACTCCTGATCCCAACTCCAATTCTACACTCTCCCCTTCTGATTTCGCCAACTTCTTTTCTCTAAGATTCTTACCCTTCGTCAAAAAATCCACACCCCCTCTGATTTCACTTCTACTCCTCGCCCTCCCTCATCCTGCATGTCCATCTTCTCTCCCGTCTCCCCTTCTGAAGTATCCACCCTACTATCCAAAACCCACCCCATGTCCGCTCCATCTGACCCTCTCCGTTCCCTTCTCATACCTAAGATTTACCCTCTTCTTATCCCCTACCTCACCTCCTTCTTCAACATCTGTCTCTCCTCGGCTACTTTTCCCTCTGCTTTCAAGCATGCTACGATCATGTATCCTGAAGAAACCTTCCGCTGATCCTCTTCTCACCTCTAACTTCAGACCCATCTCTCTTCTCCCATTCCTCTCCAAGCTTCTCAAGCACCTTGCCTACACGCAGCTCTCATCCTTTGTCACCAACTCCTCTCGCCTACCACCATACCAATCAGGCTTCCGTCCCAAACATTCCACAGAAACTGCTCTCATCTCTATTCTCAACTCCCTTCTCTCTGCTTGCCATGCCAAACAATCCTTTATCCTTATTCTCCTCGACCTCTCTGCAGCCTTTGACACTGTCGATCATCCCCTCCACATTCACACTCTTTCTTCCTTTGTCTTCAAAGGCTCTGTCCTCAACTGGCTATCCTCTTACCTCTCTTCCCACTCCTTTACTGTCTCCTGGGGTGGCCGGTCCTCTCCTACCTTTCCTCCTGAATACGGCGTACCCCAAGGGTCGGTACTTGGTCCTTTCCGCTTCTCTCTTTCCACCTCCCTCATTGCCCCTGTTATCTACTAGTTTGGCATCTCCCACCACTTCTATGCCGACGACACTCAACTCTTTCTCTTTCTCCTCCTTCTCATCTGACCTTCACCAAAAACTCTCCTCCTGCCTTACTGCCATTAAGAACTGGATGTCTTCCCGATTTCTCTCTCTTAACACTGACAAAACCGAAATTGTATTCTTTCCCTCAAACTCTCTTCCCCCTCCCTATCCTCCCCCATTCATTCACTTTCCTCCCTCCAATCTTCTTATCTCTCTTCAAGCTCGTAACCTAGGGGTTCTCTTTGACTCCTCTCTCTCTTTCTCCCAACATATTTCCCTCAACTCCCCACACCTGTCGCTACCACCTCTTCAATATTCGCAAAATCCGTCCTTCTCTCACTTTCCACGCTACTAAACTCTTAATCTCCTCCCTCATATTCTCCTGCCTCTTCTACTGCTCCTCCCTACTCTTTGGACTTCCTACTTCTCATCTTGCCCCTCTTAAATCCGTCTACCACTCTGCTGTTCGTACCCTCTGTCTACTTACCACCCGTGACTCCATCTCTACCTCTTTCTCTTCCTCTTCCCTTGGCTGGCTTCCTTTTCACTCCCAACTTAAATTTCAATTTCTCTGCCTTGTCTTCAAATCTCTCCATGGTCTCGCTCCCCCTTATCTCTCCTCCCTTCTCTCCTTCTACGCTCCCTCTCGTTCCCTTCGGCCCGCTGACCATTTCCCCTTGTGCCTCCTCCCGTTTCCACTCCTTCCAACTCCTAGCACCTCTACACTGGAACTCCCTTCCTCTTGCTATGCGCTCTACCCCCACCTTCACCTCATTCCGCACTTCCCTTAAATCTCTCCTCCTCCATTCTCCTCCCTGAAACACCTTCCCCCTCCTGCTTCCCCCCTCCTTATTCTTTCCCCTAACCATCTCCCCCTCTCCTGCCTCCCCCCTCTCTCCTCCTAGCACTCTTCACCATTCCCCTCCTATCCACTCCCTCTCCCCTTCCCTACCTATCCCCTTCAGTTAATTGCGCTTTTCACTGTTTTGTTGATTGATTCATAATGTATTTGCTTCAACTGTTATATTGTTTGTTTATGTATTATGTTGTGCAATTGTACAGCGCTTTGGCGTAAGGCGCTTAATAAATCAATAAATACAAAATACAAAAACAGCCAAAACCTCATTGTTTTTTTATTGGTGCCACTTCACATTAGAATGAACTCCAAAAGATAATCAATAAACACATACACTGCGTTAATCAATCACTTCTATATTCAAACACACGACATGCATTTTGTAAAACAGTTGCAAAAAAAGTAGGGTTTTCCCATCAGAAAAGTAAAATATTAAAAATGATGCATCGTTTTACAATATTAAACTCATGTCTATGCTTAAATCAAGCAGAGTTCCCACAGGTGGCACTAAAATGATTTTCAGACTCAAGCACCAATTTTACTCCCCTCCCCCATGTTTCAGAGGTCTGTGGCCACCCAAAAGGTGCAAGCATGAACTAGATAATCGACAAGTTAAATGGCTAAGAGTAAATCTGAATGGGCAAGGTTATCAAGAAACCTATGAAAGGATACTCAAAGCCATAGAGGGTTAGGAGAAAAACTGTGTGCAAATGTACCCACTGTTTCACAGCTGTAAATGTGTCACTGAAAGATATCCATTCAGCCCTCTTTGCAGAAGCTGCTCAGTGTGTGCTGGATTTATCATGCGTCTTTGATGACATTTGGCTGCATGCTCAGTACTACCAGGAGAACCAACTGCAAAGTATGTCACACAATGCATAACTGTGATTTTTATAAGTAATCTTTACATTATTATATTTTTGATACAAGGTAGGACTTTTACTGTGAAACAGTACTTCAAACAACAGCAGGACATCTATGTCTATACCCATACCCATACATCTCAAAATGTTCCTAAGTATTGTACAGTCCAATTCTACGGAGTAAACACACATTTTAAATTACCTTAAACGCATGCTGGCAAGACCTATAGCCTAAACCACACCCACAAAGGTAATATTGAGCTGGAACGTCTGGTCCATTGCTCAATTTTACTCTTGGAGCGTTGGGTATTTTGAACAATTGCTCAAACAGCAATGATGTAAACAGTATGTACCACTTCATTTGTTCTAAAAGGTGCCTGCATTGTGCAGCTAAGAGGAATGCAGTTGCTTCCCACACATACATGTTCAGGGACGCCCTTATCGGTTACTCCACAGTGAGAATGCACAGCCAAAGATTCCAAGAACCTTCTCCAACTGTCTTTACTCTACTGGGGTGTTTATGCCCAGGCAGAGTTTACAAACTTCACTTGTGATTTTGCGATATTTAATGGTGTTCCAGGCCAAAGGGATGGAGGTACAGCAGCTGCAGCAACTTACCTTCTTTCCATCTTCTAATACCAGAGCTGTAACCATGAGAAGGGGCTCGAGTTATTTTTATTCAACATTTGTATAAGATTTCCCTGTACCACTCTCATATATTTTTTTTAAATTTCTTTATTGGTTTTTTGAACAACAACAAACACATAACATACAAACAACTTTAACGTAGATGGCTTATTGGCACTTCATGCGGAACTTGTCTTTCCATTGTGGTTTCATAGTTCGGTCAGTTCGGTCTGGACCTCCCGTGGAGTCGAGCACCAGGTCTGGTATGCACAATGTTCCATTCTTGGGCTTGGTGCTGGCCTTATTATTTCACCTACGGGTCCTCTGTTTCCAAGGGGTCTTCAGAGCTTCCCTCCTCCTAGTGGCCAAAAAGGTCTTGCATTAGTGTGTTCCATGCAAACAGCTTGTGCGCAGTTTCCCCTTCCCCTCTTATCACTGCTCTTGCCCACACCACTGTCTCTGCCTGCGCCCACTTCTGAAGGTCTGATCACCATGCCTCCACACGCGGGCCCTCCTTTGACTTCCATGTCATCGCTATCCGCCAGTATGCTTATCAAATCTTTCATCTTTGCCAAATGTGAATCATGCTTACCCCCTCTCGAGAAGAGGCCCAGCAGGTACTTTTCAGAGTGTTCCGCCTGGATTTGAAGTCCACTTCCTGGTATCTTGAGCCTGATCCCGTCCCAGAACTCCTGTTTCACTGGGCAGGACCAGAACATGTGTACCATGTCCGCTTCTTCCGCCGAGCAGCGGGGGCACCCGCTCTGAGCCCCTGTATGGACTTTATTCATCCTCTTGGGTGTGAGATACGCTCTATGCGTGACGTATAGCTGCGCCTGCCTAAACCTCGCATTTCTGGATACCTTTTTTGGGTATCGTAAGGCCCTAGTCCATTCTTGATCACTGAGGGGCCTCCCCAACTCCTCCTCCCAACGTTGCCTCGTGTGTTGTTCCTGTGGGTCCTTGGCCTTCAATAGTTGTTCGTACAACCTAGAGGTCGTATGTGTTCCCTCTGCAATGTCATACTATACATCTAATGCTGTTTCCTCGTCCTGGTCTTCCCAATCCGGCCATCTTCCCGTGATGTTTCTCAGCATGCCGGTATATAGGATGAATTGACCCGTATGTACTTCATATTCATCTACCATTTCGTGGAAGTCCACCCACCTTCCCTCCCTTCTCAGGTCTCCAATTTGTGCTACCCCTTTAGCTTCCCAGTGTGCTCGGTATGTTGCTAATGTATTCGTGTTCCCCCCCAGGAGACCCGCTATTGGAATTTGCGTTGACTGCAGATCCTTTACCCCTTGAAGTTCCACACTCTTTTCCATAATTCCGCTGCGATGTTAAGCATATTCGGCAGGGTTCTGAGCCGGGGTCTATCGAGCCATAGTATTTCCCTTAGGTAATACTGTTTCAATGCAGGTTGGAAAATGCGAGTGTCTATTGTTTCGTCTTCTCCCAGCCATTTTACTGCAAATTGCAGCTGCCCCGCTAAATAGTACCTCTCAAAGTCCGGTAGTCTGATACCCCCTTCTCCATAGTCCTTCTGCAGGGTCCTTATTGCGATTCTATTTATCCCTCCTCCCCATAGGAATGAACGCGCTATTGTATTTAGTTTGGTGAAAAAGGCCCTGGGTATGTTGTATGGAATGTTTGTGAGGAAGTATAGTAGGCGGGGCAGCACCAACATTTTCAGGAGGGCTGCTCTTCCCATCATTTCCAGTGGTAGTGTCCCCCAGAAGGTCATTGACCGCTGCGTTTTATCTAGCGCGGCGAGCGTGTTGAATGCATGGGTATCAACGGTATTATGATGTATCCCTATACCCAAATATTTAAAAGGTGCGGGGCGCCCAAGTCAGACCCAGGTCCGGCAAACAATGGGGGGGGGGACGTGTTTCAGTCCTGCCAAAGGCAAGAGGAGAGACTTCTCCTTATTGATCGCTATGCCCGAGAGACTAGTGTACGCCACGATCGCCTCTAGGAGGCAGGTTAGGTTAGTGGTTGGTTCGCGTACGAATAGGAGCATATCGTCCGCGTATAGCGAGATTTGGTGGAGCACCCCATCTATGTCCAGTCCGGTATCTCTATATTCTGCTCTAAGGAATACCGCAAATGGCTATAGAGCCAGGATATATAACATTGGCGATAGCGGACACCCCTGCTTGGTTCCCCTGTGTATCTTCCACTCCTCGGAGATGAATCGCCCCGTTTTCACCCTTGCTCTGGGTTCCCTGTGTAGTAACTAGGTCCACCGCAGATACCCCTCCCCGATACCAAAGTGGGCGAGTACACCCATCAGCCATTCCCAGTGCACAGAAAGCTTTGACAGCGTCCAAGGACACTATTACACTGTCGTCTGGCAGTCGATTCGTCTCATCTATCACATGGTGAAGTCTGCGGAGGTTCCAGGATGTGTTCCTTCCCGGAACGTAGCCCGTTTGGTCCGGGTGGATATTACCTGTTTTAAGCGGTTGGCTAGGACCGCCGTTAATATTTTAGCATCCTGATTAATAAGGGATATTGGCCTATAAGAGGCGCATTTCCTAGGGGGCTTTCCTGGTTTGAGAATCGGGAAAATTATCGATTCCGACAGGCTCGTCGGGAGACGCATGGTCTCATATGCGTCTTGGAATGTCTCAAGCAATTTCGGGGCAATGGCGCTCTTGTACGTCTTGTAGAATTCCCCCGGAAGCCTATCCGGGGCCCGGGGTTTTACCGGTGGGAAGCTCTGCGATCATCATCTCTATTTCTTCCACCGTGAGGGGTGCGTCCAGCAGCTGGGCCTGTTCCTCCTCCAGCTTCGGCAACCCTATTTCTACCAGTGCATCTGTTATGTCCTCCGGGTCTATTTCTGGATTCGGGGCGTACAGTTGCTCATAAAAACGCGCAAACATTGCATTAATGAGCCCTTGGTCCCTGACCTCTGCCCCAGTGTGATCTTCTAACACCGTTATGGGATCTTTTTTATTCTCTTGTCTGGTAAGCCAGGCCAGGATCCTGCTAGGTTTGTCCACTTCCGCGTGTAACCGCTGTAGGTATCTCCCATAGTTTAGCCTCCCTAGTTTTTCCCAGAGTAACATACATTTGGTCGGCAGCTCTATCAGCTGTCCAGGTTCCTCCCCCTCTAGTCCCGCTCGGTGTTCTCTCAATTCAATCACCCTCTCGAGTTCATTCAATTCCCTCATGGCCACCCCCGTCAATCCTCCTGTCTTCCCCATTGCCGCTCCCCTAATTACCACCTTGAATACGTCCCATAATACGGCACCACTCTCAACACTGCCCTCGTTTTGCTCAAAATAATCATCGATCACCTCGCGGAGGTGTTCCTCAAACTCGCCCTCCCTCAGGGCCTCTGCTCGAAGTCGCCACGTTGGGATAGGGGCTTTCCTATTGGTGTGTGCCCATGTCGCCACTATTGGGGCATGATCAGAGAGTGTGCGTGCTTTAATGGTGATTCCTGTGATATCTTGTAGTGATTCCCTGCCCGCAAATATGTAGTCTATACGTGTAAATGTTCCATGTGGTGCGCTGTAGTGTGTATAACCCCTCCCTTCCCTTCCCCGTATACCTGCCTCCATACGTCTTCTAGCTGTAGCTGGTCCAGGATCCCACACAGTTCTTTGGCTGGAGGTGCCAGCTTCTTGTGTTTATTATCAGATCTGTCGAGGAGGGGATTCAAGGTGCAGTTGAAGTTGCCGGCCCAGATGAACGTCGCCTCCCTATATTGCGCTAACTTGGGCACTAGTTTCCTGAAGAAGTCCCTTGCATCAGTATTCGGTGCGTAGGTGTTGACCAGGCACACCTCCTTGTTTTCTAGTATGCCATGCACCAATACCAGCCGTCCCTCTGTGTCGGTTTCTTGCTTGAGTAGCTGAAATGGGACCCCCGGTGCGATCCATATTAGTACACCTCGTGCGTAGCTTGAATATGTGGCACTGTAAATCTGTCCTCCCCATTTCTTGTCCACCTTGGCCTGCCTGTCCCTTGTGAGGTGTGTCTCCTGCAACATCGCTATCTTGATTTTCATCCAGTTTAGCCAGTCATAAACCCTAAGTCTCTTGACATACGCATTGAGTCCTCTCACATTCTAGGTTGCTATTGTCAGTTCATCCGGTTCCATGATCTCCTTTGTTTGCTTGGCTTCCGTGTCCCACTGCCATGTCCTTGCACCCTACGCTTTATTCCTCTCGTGCCCATCTCCCTCGGTGTCCTGGTCGCGGATCTATGTCTCTCGATGCAGCGACTGCTGCTGCCACATGGGTCCTGTCCCATGTTGCTCCGGTCGCTAATTGTCTGTATTATTTCAGTGTTCTCTACAATGGTTCTTTTGTAGTTTGTGCCTTGTACTGCCCATTCACTCCATCCAACGTCCATAACTTTAACAAAAACTAAAAAACTAACGCCCAGCCACCCTCCCCCTGCTCGGGCTCCGCCGCTTCTCTCGCCATGCTCCTGTAATGGGCGCAGACTCGCCACAGCGTGATGCCTTAAAACTGACATCCAAACTGATAGTTCATTCTTCTCAGGGGCGCCGCCTTTCTCAGCCAATGCAGCTAAAGTGGCGCCGGTTGCTCCTCCATGCTTACTGCTAGCTCCATTTAGCTTATATAATGCTTATTTTCTTGTTCCAGATTGCCTTTGTTGCTTCTCATCAGGGTCTATTTCCAGGATTATTAGCGTTTCTCTGCCTCAACTGGGGGAAGCCTTGTGAGTCCATCCAGCTGTGGGCTTCTTCAGTGGAGTCGAAAAAACATGTTTTGCCTTGGTGTATCACCTTGAGTTTAGCGGGGAACAGGAGCATGTATCTCACCCCGCTGTCCTGAGGCGTTCTTTTGTCAGGCCGAACTGTGCTCGTTGCCTCTGTACCATGGCCGTATAGTCCGGATACATTGTGATCTTGGAAGAGTTCCCCTTCCTTGAGAACGCTAGTATTTTCTCCCTGTCCTTGTAATTAATGATCCTAGCAATCATCGCTCTCGGGGGGGCACCCGGTTGGGGTCTTCCAGTCAGGGCTCTGTGTGCCCTCTCTACCACAAAGCCCTGGGAAAGTGCACCTACTCCGACCTCCTGGAGGAGCATGTTCTCGACGTATTCAGTGGGGTCTTTGCCCTCCTCACCTTCCGGAATACCAATTATGCGGATGTTGTTCCTCCGCGCTCTCCCCTCTGCGTCTTCTGCTCTTCTTTCTAGAACCTTAATTCTCTGTAGTACCTCCGACATCCGTGTCTGCGTTACCGCAACCCCCGCCGTATTTTGCTGCACCTGCTGTTCCGTCGCCGTCACTCTCTCTGTTAGGTTCCTCGCATCTTGGCGGAGAAGGCCCACATCTACCATTACTGTATCCAGTTTATTTTCTAGAGATGCTTTCAGGGCCCCGATTGCTTTGTCCATTTTGTTTTCAAGCGATTCTTTCATGGAGGCGATTGCTTCCAGTATCGTGCCTTCGTTGGCGGGTTCCACAAGGCGCAACGTGTCATCCACCGGCGGCGACAGTTTATGTCCGGACGCCGTCGTAAAAGTCTCCATGCTTACTTGCTTGGTTTTCCCCTCCGCTTTCTTGTTCGGCATCGCGGGGGAGCCGCCCTCTGCCTGCGTCGCCGGTACCGGTCTTGGCTACAGTCCACGTGCCGTAGCCCCTGCTTGTCCGCCGCCCTGCTCCCGGTGTTTTACGGATCTTCCGGCGGGTGTATTCGTTAGGCACTCGCGGGTGTCGCTTCGGGTTCGGGCCTTCTCGTGCCTGCTGCGTATGTCGCCTCACCGTGTCAAGGGCCTTCCCGCCTTCACGTTTCGCTTCCACCGGCTGCGCCAATCTCCGTTGCGGGGTTGATTCAGGCTCGAGTCCACCCCGCACTTTTTGGTATGCGCGTGATGTGTCCCTCTCCTGTGGATTCACCAGTTCATTCTGTATTACGCGGCCGGGGTCCTCCCACAGCTCGCGCGCCTGCCATTTTGATTTCGCTGGGCGATTTCCCTCCGGCGGTCTAACTCCTTTTCCACCGCCCGGTTTCCTTCGGGGGCTTTGCCGAGTGGGCAGCAGGTGTTCCTGTCTCTGCGGGGAGACTTTGGCGGTCTTCTGGAATCAATTTATGCTAGATTTTCTCAGATTTTGTCAGGATCGCTCCGGAGCTCCTCTGCAGCGCGTCTCACTACATCGGCCGCTAAGCCACGCCCTCCACTCTCATATATTTAATATAAAAACTTGACCATTTGACAAGACCGGATGTAGAAATGTATTAATCTTGCATTAATATTACAGACCACTCTCGCTGCTTCTCATAATGTGACAGCAGAAAATGTGTGAGAGAAACCAGATATTAGCATTGAAAGCACAATTCCTTGTTCCAAACTTCTCTCACTTATGTCCAGTTGGAAGACATCTTATGTTCTTATTGCTTGCTCTAAAAGATTATTTTTGGACCCAACCGAAAGAAGACAATTAGCTGTAACAATTAACTCTAGTGCACTACTGTAGAACATACTACCTTCTCCAAATCTTGGCCAGCAGAGATCTGAAACCACTTCAACTAATATAACATAGAAGATGACAGGCTGAATTAATAGAGAGGAAGCCATACGTTTCTAATCTCTGCAACCTTAGAAACATACTTACAATATTATGGGGACAAAATAGGGGCGTAGTTTGGACAACGCAGACAGTTTGCTGAAGGGGAGGAATCTGGTGAAGGTGCAGAGTCTGGCTGAGATGGAGTAAAGTTGGGGGGGGGGAGCATGCACCAACGTGGGGCTAGGGCAGCAGAAAGCCTATGTACGTCACTGCCCACAATGTTGCACACCCTCTTTCCAATGGCTCAAGGCATCCATTGAACAAGTAGTTGCCCATTTTGCTTTAAAAAAAGCATTTAGCAAGCCTCTTGTCAATGATTCCATATTGGACGCCATTAAGCCAAGCCAACTATCAAAAATCTTCAATACCCCTGCAAACAATCATATACGCACACCAACAGCTTTGGGAACACGTGAAAAGCAACAACTTCCATTTGTCACAACAGATTCAGGCCGAAAACGAGAGGAATGGAGTCTACGCTACCCACAATATGGTGAACGAGAGGAATACCAAAATTAGATTCAGGCTAGCATTCAGCTGAACCTTGCTGAAAATGATATTTGGTTTCCGCTAAACACTTATTTAATCAATTGAAGTTAATTAGTTTCCGCTTCAGGAGACATTGAGTGCTGCTTTCACAGTGTGCCTGGAACCATTAAGACCCATCATTTTCAGATAGCCATTCAAATGAACAGTAAATAAAGGGTCCTCTCATTTCTTTGATTGAATGCAGGAAGAGCAAAAAGGTGTGAAAGTGGCTCTGACCTTCATGTGTGGTGTGGATAGCCTTTCATCTGGTAAACTGCGAGTATGAGCACTATGGGGCAGAACTGTCAATATTTTAAATGGGCAAAGAGGTATCACAGGTTTGCAATTGAAATGTAAGCAATGGTTTAGCAAATCAGAACAGGAATATACTGACTCGGTTCCTAACAGCGCCTTCCCTAATTTTATTCAAAATGTTGTAACTCAAGTACTGCGGATGTGAAACAAATTCTCTTTATTGGTTAATCTATAAGCCAAATTGACTAGAATACTCTATAGTATGTGAGCCAATAAGTGTTTCGAGCCTGGCTCTTGTTCAGGGCTCATTAACATGTACCAATTCTTCTTGAGTTACAGTTTTTGTGTCATTCAAACTCTTAATACTTAATGTCAGTAAACACGCAATGTTATTACCCATTTATTGTGGCAGCTTTTAAATACTATTTGGAATCAAAAACCCAGCAATCTCATGAAAATGAATAAGGATAATTAGTACCTGGCTAGAAGGTGTGGCAGCCTCCCAGCCAATGAGGCAAATCAGAATGGGGTCTTTACCACACAGGGAACTCAAACCCACCTCTTTGAGGAATCTCTCTGCTGCAACACCTAGGCCATTACACCCCCCCTCAAGCGGCCTCGACTCTTTAGACAACACTGCCTCTCCTCCCCCAGTACAGCTGTATCCCCCACGTGTACATCTATTCAATTAGCTCTGAAACGCGCTCTGTTATGCATCTGTACTGATGTATACCTCTGTAAAGTGCTCCGTTGCTTCTCAAAGCCAGGTCCATGCTCAATAAATACCATAATATTACTGGGAAAGACACCGCTCAGAGCAGCAGGCCACCATCTCCCCGTGACAGGAATGAAGGTAGGTACGCTCCCTGCACCCCCTGCCCTTTTCCCTCACCCACAGCCCCCTTTTAACACATACTCTCCCCTCCCAACCCCCACACCACTTACCTGCGCTGCTCTGTCCCTCACTGGCACCGGGAACAGTACTGTTCCTGGCTCATCTCCACCACACAAATAGCCGCCATGGAAAGGAAGAAAGGACTACGTGTAGACCTTTCTCCCCGATCCATGTTGGCCATGTTTTTTGCATTGTTTTTCTCAAGTTGAGAAACGGTTAACATGCCGTTTCTCAACTCATTACGTTAAAGCACTTGCTTTGCTCGGGCTTCTAACTGACGCCCCGGGGCATTAACAGAAAGGTAATGCCCCCCCCTCTCCTCGGATTCAATCACTTAAATAGAAATCATTTATAATAAAGAATTATGGAAAATGCTGTCCAATAAATTAAATTAACAGCAACCCATTAAAAAGAAGGAAATATGTGGAAAATGAAAATAAAAGCCATGAGAAAACAAACAAAAGAAAACGTTAGTAAAACCCGCAATTTCAGATTTAACATTCCCATTTGTGAATAATTAAAAGAATAGAGGTGTGGCTAGCAGCCATGGAGTAGGTTGACCCCTGTGACTGATCCTGCATGATCTGCTTGGAAAATACTCTCTGCCATAGACATTTCGCCCAAAAATATGAGAGACCGAAGATAAACTTCTTGGGAGTGCCCAGTTGGAGAATAAATGCTGAGCCTTTGACAAGCACCAGAAGCACGGCACGGAAGAGAGCCCGCCGGCGGAACCCTAAACAAGATGGCGACCTGGAGGTGAGGAAGCCGTTAACAGCGCAGGCGAGGCTTGGCGAATAGACAGAAATGTGGGATTCCAGGCAGGGAAGAGACAGTGAGGGAAGCTACAGCTGCGGCGTGTAGTAAAGGAGCGCAAACAGAGGTAGGAGGGGCACGCCTTGCCGGCAAGGTAAGATGGAAGGAGACGTGAGGAGAAAAGTGACCGCAGACTCCCAGCGGTAGCGAGCAAACAAAACCCCCAGAACTTAGATAACCCTGCTAATAAGAGATAAAAGCAAGCAAAAGCCCCCCACCCCAACAGAGCATCCAATACCAAGTAGAGGATTACTGGAGCCGGCGGCACGAATCAGTGAACCCGGGCTGAGCAGTGATATATAGGAGCTGTGTCTCTCTGCTTCAAGGGCACAAAGAGCCGGCAAGGCATAGCAACTGACTGACCACAGGGGTAGTAATACCCAGGAGACACAAGTGGGCAGCACCCAGCAAAAGGCCATCTGATGTGAGAAATAAAAAGCAAAGTAGCAGAAAGTGGCTGAAAAGATACAGGGGAGCAGGTTATAGTAATGGCTTTGAGCTCGCAGTAACTGCCCCTGCATGTAAAACACTCACATGAAGCCCCCAAAGCCTGGAGCTCACAACCACAATACTTAATACTAAGCCCAAGGACTTCTTTGCAGCGCGCTGGGTATACAACAATTGCGGCTCGCTACTGGAGGGGGTAGGCAGACTGGATACCTCCCAAGCTAGCCAAAATGAAGGCAAGTCAATCGACACTTGACAACTTCGCCAGGACCATACAACAGGCCTCCGGAGGAAATATAGAACCCTTGCAGGCGAAGGGAGGAGACGCCATGGAATTGCATGATCAAGTGATGCAAGCTATCGCTGACTTAAAAGCCACATTGGGGACACAAATTGAAGCAGTGAAAATAGATGTAGAACTGTCGCCTCAAGATGTTCGTAGTCTGGCAGAGCTCACCACTACTCTGGAAACCCAAGTGAAGAAGAACACTGTCAAACTTCAAGAGACGCACACTAATGTCCATGTCCTGCAACAGAAGGTCAGCCTGTTGGAAAACAGGGTGGACGGAGCGGAAGGTCAGGCCCGCAGAAACAACATCCGCATAGTAGGCCTGCCTGACAGGGAATAAGGCATAGACCACACAACATACATAGAAAACATGTTACTCCAGGAAATTGGGCCCGGAAACCTCACACAAGGTTTCACAATTGAGAGGGCACACAGAGCGTCAACTAGGCGTCCCCCTCCTGGAGCGGCTCCCAAACCGATAATTGCAAAGGTTCTGAACTATAAAGACAGAGAAAGGATCCTAGCCTGCTCCAGACAAGGTCGGGTACTGAAGAGAGCCTCGGCAGATCTGGTGGTCTACCCCAATTACACCTTCCAGGTGCACTTGTTTTTTTGCCACCCGCTGTGCACCAGCCTCAAGTATGCATACTGGAGGCAGACGCGGGAAGCGGATATGCCTGAGCATGAGTAACGATACTGGGCTGTCAATAGTGGGGGTGGTTAAATGTGAAAGTGTTTTGCCTGCACGAGTGTCAACGGGGTATAGTAGTACAATATTCTTGACTGGATTACCGTATTGGGAGAAGAGAGTGCAACCTGATGGATCAGAGGCGGATGGCCTTTTAGAATTGAACATAAGCCAAAAGCTGGAGCTGTAAATGTACTTACCTCGAATGTAAGGGGTTTAAATGCCTATGTAAAGCGTAACAGGTTTATTCGTACCTAAGAAGATATAAAGTAAACATTGCCTTGTTGCAAGAAACACACCTAACAGCTGAAAAACAAGCATTGTTAGCAAGCAAATGGAAAGGGCGAGTGTTTGGCTCCCTGTATTCCGCCTATGCTCGAGGGGTCCTGATATGGATAGCGCCCACAGTGTCTTTCAATGTCACCCATATCAAAACTGACAAGGGCAGGATGGTGCTGGTACAGGGTCTCCTTGAACAGGTAGACGCTTACCTTATTAACACGTTTGCTCCCAACCACAATGCTGCCGTGTTCTTTCAATTACTGTATCCGCGACTTGCCCCCTATGGTAACAGTAATATCATATGGGGGGGGGGGGTGACTTTAATTGCACACTGAACCCAACCCTGGATAGATCAGATGCCAAATAGACCAAACCAGCTCTGCCAGCTAGAACGTTACAGACGTTACTAGAATCGTTTGATCTGATTGATATCTGGAGAGTACTCCACCTGGACACCAGACATTACTCGCATTACTCCATACCACACAGTGTACAATAGGATAGATTATTTTTTTGTAGGTCAGGAACTAGCACTTATCACTATCACACTTGCTCAGTATAAAGGTAAGGTCCTGTCAGATCACGCCCGCTCAGTCTGCAGTGGCAATAGGTGTCCCCTAGAGCACCGATACCTACGTGTAAACTTAGAAGCAAATCCCTGAAAGAACCCCCCCCCCCTTCCGCGATCACATCCAAGATAGCATCATTGACTATGTCACACATAATACCGGTTACGTACCTAGTGCAGGAACTTTTTTGGGGAAGCGCTGAAGGTGGTAATTAGCGGTGCTGCCATCGTCAGGTCAAGCAGCGCCCGAGCAACCATTACTAGGGAATTGTCCTCCGCAGAGGAACAACTAAGGAAATTGGAGCAATCCCCTACAAAGCAAACTGGCAAAGACGCAGAGGTCGTGGAGCTAAAACAGATATGCATGGAATGCTGGTAGAGACTGGGCAAACGTAACTTTTTGTAAATACATCGAGAGGCAGCATAAAGAGGGTGATAAACCAGGTCGACTGCTGGCCTAGTTATAAGAGAATCGGGGCCATATCAACTCGATACACACGCGGCACGGGGACCTTTGCCATACCCAAAGCGGCATTAACGAGGCCTTCCAAGAATTTTACTGATCCCTTTATCAAGAGGGACTCCCAAAACCTCGGGCTCATTTACAGGACATGTTAGATGAGATAAGACTCCCTAGACTAAGCCAGGATGCGCAAGACAGCTTGGAGGCGCCTATTACCCTGGAAGAAATTCAAAGCATGACCAAAGCCTTGCCGACAGGAAAGACTCCGGGTTCGGACAGGCTGCGTAGCGACTTTTACAAAGAATACGCTCGGGAGCTGGCTCTTTATTTACTTAATACCTTCACTGACTCTTACAGCTTGAGGGAATCCATGATCATACCCCTTCTCAAGCCCCACAAACCAATGACTGAGTGTAGTTCATATAGGCCCGTCAATGCTTAAGCAGGACAATAAGATACGGACATCCATATTTGCAAATAGGATGAAAAAGGTGATACATACTCCAGTTCAGTCAGATCAAACAGGCTATGTGACAGGCCGAAGCATGACTTGGAATTTGAGGCTGCTACACCATGTGATAGGCAGCACAGCATCCTGGCAGAGACTGTGTGCCATATATACACTAGACGCCATGAAAACGGTTGACTCAGTGAAATGGGAATGGCTATATTCAACACTGCGTAGGTTTGTATTCAGGGAGGCATACGTTAAATGGGTTCAGCTGGTGTACACCAGACCAATTGCAAGAGTTAAAATAGGAAGATGCATTTCAAAAGCATGGGAACTAGAAAAAGGTACCAGACAGGGCTGCCCACTATCCCCACTGCTGTACATGCTTGCCATGGAACCAATCACACAGTATCTCAGGGCAGAATACATGGGGGCAGGTATAGAAATTGATGGGGTCAGGCATCTGATCTCTCTGTACGCTGACAACACGCTGGTATATATCCAAAACCCTGAAGACAACTTAAAGCGGTTATTGGAGGCCCTAGCGCTATTTGCGAAATTGTCAGGGATCACAGTCAGTACAGAAAAATCAGCTTTGTTTCCGATAGCTGGACTGCAGAAGGCACTGACAGTTTTGCATTACAATGGAAAAAGCCCACGTTGAGATATATAGGGGTAGATTTATATATCACGACCCTGAGACAGAACATATAAATAACACATGCTGAAAGCCCTGGAGAGCATTAAGGGCTCCATGAAGTTCTGGGTTAAACTGCCACGTTCATTAATGGGGAGAGCAGCATTGTTGAAAATTGTGGTATTGCTTCTTCGTAAATGTCCAGTTTTACATACCCACATGTTTTTTCAAGACACTAGAAAGCATTTGCAGAGGTTTTTGTGGCAAAATAGTAGAAATAGGATAGCGCTATCTTTGCTACATAGGCCGTATCAAGGAGGTATCAGGGCCCCACACTGAGCTATACTACATATCAGGACAAAAACAATTTGTGGTGGACTGGCTCGCAGACGATCCAACTCCGGATACACTAATGCTGCAACCTACTGGGTCACAGTATTACCTGAAGGAACTGGTATGGAATAGGAAGCCCCGGGGGTAGCCAAAGATCGCATCTGTTGACTCTAGGGGTGAGAATGTGGGATAGGGCACTCACAATGACAGGGCTCACAGACTAGTTTTCTATACAAATCTCCTTGGTCTCAGTAGTAGCTGCCACAGCACAGGTGAGACTGGGGATACGCACAAATTGGGAATCACACGGGGTTGCCACAATAGGAGATCTACTGCAAGATACCTCTTTTATACCCTATTTAGAGTTGGCAAAGCACACAGGCTTACATAAAGGCCAATATTTACTACACCGCACCATCAGGAGAGAGATCATACATAGACGGCATGCGTACAGTGAATTAAAAGAAAAACATTCTATTGTCGACACTCTATACGACATATCGGGGAGAGAGGGCACACCATATATCAGCTATATGATTTCCTGCTGACTAATGGGCCTCCCAGTCCCCTGGCGATAAGGGGCAAAGGGGAAGAAGATTTAGGGGCCCCTTTCACAGATACATGCTGGATGGAGATACTGGGATATCACGATAGGGTGTCGCGGAACGTAAGACTGCAACTGATACAACTGTTGGTAAGACACAGGGCATACATGACACCCCAGAGGATTTCAAGGTTGCCGAGCACTGTGGCACGGGTATGTCCTAGATGCAAAGCGACAGATGCTGGGATACTACATATGTTCTGGGCATGGCCAGTGGTAAGGCAATACTGGCAGGAGGTGGCGAGTAAAAACACGGGGGGATTGGGTTTGGATATACTTTACCCTGGAGCATGCTTATTGGCCCGCTTTCCGTGTCCCAAAAGTACAAAACATATCAATAAAATGAAGAATTTGGCATACATACTGGCCAAGTGTAGAATTACGAAGGCATGGAAATCCCCCAAAGGCCCCAACACAGAGGAATGGTGGGGGGATCTGAAGAAATGGGCGGTGGCCGAAACAGCGGCATGGAAGGGGCGTTTTGGCTTAGTCATGTGGAGACCACTGCGGGAATCATGGAATGGGAGGCCTTGTTACTAACTCGTTTACTAATGTAGCTGCGTATAGGGACAAGATGGATACACCCCAACAAGGGGTAGAGGTAATCCAAATCGAGTAAGATGTAGTGCACTGATAGTACACTGGTGCTTTAGGCAATGTTGGGGAGTGGGAGTTGAGGGGGAGGTTATTTTGCTGTGGGAAGCATCTACGTTGTGTACAATGTCTGAACAATGCATTGCTGCAGAATTTTCATCTCATGTAGAAGTAAAAATCAATCATACAATTTTAATAATATTTAAAAAAAATCAAAAGAATATATTTTCTCGAGATAAGAATGATTTTAATGCGCACACTAATCTCTTTGCCTAAAGAAATGCTGTGACTGTGCGGTGTCCGAATGCCTCAAACCAAAGCACAGCAATTCTTTCATCACTACTAAAAATTGTGCTAAATGGCTAAGGCTGTGGTTGTGACAGGCTGGCTGGTGATGTGACTTGGGAAGTTAAAGTGCTAATACATGCCATGCATATTTGCGAAAATTCTCATTAATGCATAGCAAACACAAATATCACTTGTTTTTACTCGTGTTCAGATTCGGATGTATAGTTCTCACTAGAATTACAGAAAGGATCCAGTGTTCCTTTACAATTGTGTTGGCTCTTGGTTTGTGCGAGTGCCGAGAAGGCACTTTAGTCTCTACTCATCCTTGTACTCCTGCAGAGCAGAATTTCATTTGTCAAACTGAGTCTGAATGAGGACACACAAATGCATGTTTTTCTAAAAACTAGAACTGTCCATTATATACTGGTTGCAAATGTCAGTAGGGGTGTGAAGAACAATCTCTGCCCTTTGATTCCTGAATGACTACATACACAGTGTCTTCAAAGCTTCATTATTTTGCAGTCATTCTTAGGCTCGATTTACTTTTTTTCCATCAATAAGTCGCAGTCATTCACCTCAATACAGTTTTTCTTCCATCAACCTCAAATAGGTATAATGAAAGGACTGCTTATTCTAATGTTACTGCACAAGTGACCATTCTTAACAATTGACAGTTTCCATTTACTTGAGCACATCCTCTATTACAAATAAGAGAGAACTTCAATGCCGTTGTTTGGTTATTTCATCATGGCTTTTCAGTCTTGCAGAACAACTGCAGACACTGTCCAAGAGAAACTTGCCTTTTTTCTCAAATTAATAAGGCAAACACATGGATCAGAATACTCCCTCCCCCATCGAACACCCCAGTTACCAGAGTGCCACCAAATCCAAAACATGCTTGTTTAGTTTTATAATCGGTTTATTGGCATATATGTGTCTACAATTGTACATCAAGCAAGGATACCATCATTCCAATTATTCAGACTTAACAAGAACAACAGGGCAAACAGCATTTCCAAAGCGAAACAGATTACAGGAAGGGCAGCATCCAAGCATATACACCAAAACATACTGTGATGAATCCTATGGAGTCATCACTGATCCCCAGCCTAAAGTCTCCTCCCATGTGGGCAGGGAGTGGCAGCCGCTACCTGATCCTGACCTTGGGGTTGGTATCCTGGGGCTGGTATCCTGGGGTAGATCATATGGGACAAGATGGCTGTCGGGGAGAAGAACAAGTTACTTACCACTGGTAACATTCTTTCGACTGGATATTCCTCCCACGTATTCCCCATCTTTGATATTCGATAGCCAGCTTCAGCTGCTTCGAAAAGAAAAGATTTCGGCAGAAGGCGCTGTGCGTAGATGCAGTCTGCTCGATGTCCCCCAAGGTCCTCCGTCTCGAGGATGATGTCATCGAAGGCATATATAGCACGTACAACGTCCGTTGGCTTCAGTTCTGTTTTTCTTACAGTAGAACTAGCTTCATAACCACGAGTTTGACCATACTCAAATTTGAAGGAACGAAAGCTGTAACAGCATGGGAAATTCTAATGTGGGGTAGGTTGGGAGGGGGATGAGGAATACTTGGGAGGAACATGCAGTCAAAAGAACGTTACCAGTGGTTAAGTACCTTGTTCTTCGAATTAATTGTGTCCTCCCACGTATTCCTCATTTTTGCTAGACTCCCAAAGCAGTATTGGATTTGGTGGCGGGAGTAAGAATTTAGTCTTTAATGGTTTTCATGAACCGAATGCAGGACAGCTTTTCCAAAGCTTCCATCATGACCAAGGAAGACTCGAGGCAGTAATGTTCTGAGAATGTGTGAATAGTAGACAGCGTTGCTGCCTCACAAATATTTTTAATCGGTACACCCCTTTCCAGGTCTGTAGAGGTAGCCATGCCCCTGGTGGAATGGGCCCTTAATCCTTCAGGAAGATCCTTGCCCACCAGTGTGTAACATTCCGAAATTGCCAGAATGATCCACCTGGATAAGGTCTGTTAGTAATAGCCTGACCCAGCTTGTGGCCTGTACAGCATAAGAAAAGCTGATCATCAATACAAAGTTTTGATAGCCTAGATATGTAAAAGCGCAGAGGTCTGCGTGGATCCAACCTATGTAATCTCTCCTCTTTGCCAGGAGGTGGAGAATAGAAAGTGGGTAAAAAAAAAAATTTGTCTGGCCTACATGAAAATCTGAAGTGATTTTGGGTAAAAATGAAGGCTTAACCCTCAGAAGAATCCTATCCTTATGGAAGATAGTAAACGGTGGCTTGGAGGAAAGTGCCTGCAATTTACTCACTCTACAGGCTGAAGATAATCCTAGCAAGAGAATGGTTTTAAAAGTTAACCTTAATGGACATGAAGGTAACAGTTCAAAGGGTGCAAACATTAGAAATTTTAGTACCAAATTAAGGTCCCAAACTGGAACCTGGAAGAGAAATGGGGGTGGGGGTGGGTTTCGGGACACATTGGTGAGCCACTTTAGAAATTGTGTCACCAGTGGAATTTTGAAAAATTAACATTCTTCTGACGTGCGCTTAAAGATGGATAGCGTCGCCAAATAGCTCCTAATAGTTCCAACCAGGAGCTCCAGATTGGCTAAGGATAGTAGAAAGGATAACACCTCTGGTGTTTTGCACAGAAAAAGGTCTACATTATTGTCTTTGCACCAGTTGCAGAATGTGTTCCAACGGCAACTGTACAAGGACTTTGTTGCTGGTCTTCTGGCCGCAAGAAAAAATTCCATTGCGTCATCCAGGAGGTCTCAATCCTTGTATCTCAGCCTTTCAGAAACCATGTGTGAAGGCTCAATGTCTTGACCTCTGGATGGAGAACCTGACCCCCCCCTCTCACGAGAGAAGGTCCTCTCTTATTGGAAGATGTATTGGAGGGCGGATGTACATGTCCAGAAGGTCCGGGTCTCCTGGCCCAATCCGGGGCAATTAGGATCATGCGTTTCCCGAACTTTCTCAACCTCCTGATCATGTGAGGAATGACGGGGACTGGAGGAATCACGTACAGGAGTGGAAACTCCCAGTCCACTACGAACGTGTTCCCTAGTGCTCCTCTTGGGGGAAATTCCCTGGAGCAGTACAGTTTGCACCTCATGTTGGCACTGGTTGCAAACAGATCCACTTGAGGGGTTCCCCCAAAGGGTGAAGAGCTTTTGAAGGACTTCCTGAGCTAGTTCCCACTCATGGGAGACTGTGCTGTGCCTGCTCAGAGCGTCCTCCTGTGTTCTCTTCTCCGGCTAGGTGAACTGCCGATAGAGAGATTCCTTCTTGAATTGCCCAGTACCAGAGCTGCATTTCCTCTCTGCACAATGGCAGTGACCCTACACCTCCTCTCTTGTTGAGGTCGTACATGACGAAGGCCTTCAGCGCTAGCCTGATTGTCCTCAGTTCCAAAAGATTGATATGTAGTTTGGACTTCGATGGAGACCAACGACCTCTGACTGTCAGATCGTTGGTGTGGGCTCCCCACCTCGTGAGTGAGGCATCGGTCACTACTGTTATCTCCGGCCATGGCTGCCAAAAGGGTTCTCCCTTTAGAATGTTGTCCTTGCAGGTCCACCACAGGAGATCCCGTGCGACCTTGCTTGGAACCTGAAGTAGGTCCGACATGTTTGCTGAGAACTGGGACTATTGTGTTCTGAGGGCCCATTGAAGAGATCTCATTCTCAGGCGGATCTCTGGCACCACAAAAATGCAGTATACTATGAGGCTGAGCAACCTCAAAAAAAATCAAAGGCCGGCAGATGCTGGGCATTCTGAAACTTAGTGACCATCTGCAGAATGGCTAGAGTCCTCACCTTAGGTGGCAATCTCTTTCCCAAGGATGTATCCAGTACAGCCCGATAAACTGCAGCTTTTGAGAAGGTGTCATATGAGACTTCTTGTAATTGAGGGAGAAGCCCAGTCTGTGAAGAGAGTGGCAGGTCACGCTGACGCTGAGATGATGGTGAACCTTTTCGTGAGAACGCGCCCTGGTCAGCTTATCGTCCAGGTAAGGGTAGATATGAATCCCCCCTCTCTTGAGACTCGCTGCCACCACCACCGTCAGTTTGGTGAAAACCCTCGGGGCGGGGTTAGCCCGAATGGAAGAACTCGAAACTGATAATGAGAACCGCCAACGGCGAACCTCAGGTATTTTCTGTGCTTGAGATGGATTGGCACATGAAAATAAGCAACATGAAGGTCCAATGACACCATCCAATCCTGGAGTTGGATGGCCTGAAGAATCTGAGAAAGTGTGACAATCTTGAATGTGTCCTTCCTGAGGAACTTGTTAAAATATCTCAAGTCCAAGAAGGGTCTCAGTCCTCTGTACTCCTTTGGGTATTAGGAAATATGGAGAATACCATCCATTGTTCTTCTCCGCTACAGGCTCCGGTTCTATAACAACCTTTCTCTAGGAGGGTTAACATTTCCTGCACAAGGAGCGGATCTGGAATCCTCAAAGAGTGGCTCCCCGGTGGATTGCTCTGAGGTTTCTGAATGAAAAGAAGGCACTACCCATGGACTATAGTTTCCAATGCGCAAGCATCCAAAGAAATGTCTTGCCATTGTTCTAGATACTCAGACAGCCTGTCTACCACTGGTGATCAGAGAGGTTTTGAGGCGGCCGATGCAGTGGCTGATGGCAAGGATGCCCCTGCTTGAGCGGGCTTCGCATCTCTCCCTCGTCCACCACGAGGGGAAAACTCCTTTGGCCTCTTTGAGCAGCCATTCCTCTCGCTCTTCCAATTGAGTAGTAGCGAAAGGATCTACCTATCTAAGGCTGTCCACTAGTACGCAAGGGCTGAGGGTGCCTAACAGTGGCACCTAAAAATCTGTCTGCCGCCTTTGAGGTCTGCAACTTCAAGGCTTTCGTCAGCCTTGTTGACAAAAAGAGGAGACCTGTCAAAGGCATGTTGAGGAGTCTGGATTGCACATCCGGCACACAGCCCACCTTCCAAAACCACGCAAATCTGTGTATTACGGTGCTAGTAGCCATGGCTCTGCTGATGCTGTTAGCAGAATGCAGACACGACTGAAGAGACTCACACATTGCTTCTTTGCCGTCTCTAACAATAGCCAAGGACCAGTCTCTTTCCTCCCCCTCGGGAATGTGCTCTGCCGCCATGGAAATGCAGTCCCATAGAGTGAATGAGAATTTTGCAAGGACACGTGGAGTTGGCTGATTTAAGCGCCATACTCCCTGCAGAAATACTTTTCTTGCCCATCCATTTACCATCTTGTCATCCCTATCTGGAGGGATAGTGTGATAAGATGCCTGCATGGAAGTTGCAGTAGCTGCCTGTACCACCAGAATCTCTGGAGTGGTGTGCTTAGACAGGTAGTTGGGGTCACTTCTGGAAGGGCAGTATTTTTTGGTCAGATTTTTTTTCACTGTCGGATTAGTTTCTGGTGTCTCCCAATTTGCAGCCACCCTTTTAGGAGCGCAATATGAAAACGCAGTGTAGGATCCATCTGCGGACCCTTATCCAGGATGTCCGTCAGATCATCCTGGTCAAATGGGAAGGGAGGCCTACTCCACCCCATATAGTCTACTACCTTGGACATTAACTGTCTATATGAAACATCTGCATTCGCCTCAGCCTCAAGTATACCAAAATACAGCTCAGGTGAGGTGCCTACCCCACTGGCCGTCTGTAAATTATCATAAAGGTCTTTCAACCTTGAATCTTCAAAAATAAAGCTTTCAAGCACATTTCGTGTACCGAATTGGAGACCAAAAGGTGCATAGTTGTCTGAAGGTTCATTTTCCTTATATATTGACGTGAGAACTTAAAATATTCTTTCCTTGGTAAGGGAACATGGGTTTTTTCCAGGTATAGGCATCAAGGGCTTAATAAATTGTGGATTTGACGCTTGAGGAGTCGTCTAAATCTTTTTGGCATTGATGCCATAGGTTTAGATGGCGCAGTTGGCGTCGATGGTACAGCTGGCATTGAGGGCGCCTTCCACGTCGATGGCTCTGCTGGCATCAATGGCGCAGCTGGCATTGGTGGCGCAGCTGGCGTCGATGGCGTAGCCGGCTTTTATGGTGTCGCCAATGTCAAGGGCTTGGCTGGCGTCGAAAGCGCAGCAGGCGTCGATGGGGTCGACGACCTCAACTTACGTTTATGTCTGGAAGGATCCTTTGATGACTTGTCATCATGTCGAGGCCTCGACGGCTCTCGATGAGGTTCGGGCCTTCATCCAGTGCTCGAGGACACGCAGGATTTGTCTCGAGCCCTTTCCTTACCAGCTTCTTTGGAAGGCGCGGTAAGAGCATGGCTTGCCGTGGGTTTTTGTTGTTGAAATATTTTCAGCATTTCTGCTCTAAATGCTTCCCATTTGGCAAGTCTGGAGTTTTTTGTGGGGCAAGATACCCTCTCTCAGGGGAGGTGTCTGATGACAAAAACGAAGAAGTCAACCTATGGAGCCTCTATTTTTACATCCTTGACGATGAGTGGTGGGAGCCACAACTCGATCTTGACCTTTTAACTTTCTGCCTCCGAGGAGAGTCGCCTCTCAATTCGTTGGTCGAAGGTTTTTTGATCAGGTTAGATGGAGGAGATTTATTGGGGTTTCTACCTACCGCCAATTTCCCCTTTTGCTCCTTCAGGGCCTTTCCATTCATAGACTGGCACTTGGAGCAGGCCGAGGACCTATGCTCCAACCCTGAGACACCATAGACATATACAGTGTGGATTGGTCAACGACATTTTCGAATCACAACCTCGACACTTCTTGAAACCAGTCTTCGGGGTAGTCGGTGTCGACTAGAAGACATATTGCACAGTAATAAATGAAGCGCGCTGTCTGCAAAGCGCTTCATTCAAAGCGATTGCTTATGCAGAAAAACAGAACTGAAGCTAACGGGCATTGCGCATGCCAAATATGCCTTTGATGACATCATCCTGGAGACAGAGGTCCTCAAGGGACATCAACACACAGCGTCCTCTGCCGAAAAAAGAAAAGAAAATTCCGAAGCAGCTAAAGCTGGATATTGAATATCAAAGATGATGAATACGTGGGAGGACACAATCCATTCGAAGTGGTAATTCCAACAGGAGAGACACGTTATTCATCTTTATACAGTGAAGAAGACTCTCATTTCAGAGTCCCTGA
Source organism: Ambystoma mexicanum (assembly GCF_040938575.1). Taxonomy (NCBI): domain Eukaryota; kingdom Metazoa; phylum Chordata; class Amphibia; order Caudata; family Ambystomatidae; genus Ambystoma; species Ambystoma mexicanum. The sequence goes on along the minus strand of NC_090934.1, from coordinate 837,167,180 downwards.
TGGCATGTTGTCATTATTCAGAACCCTTCAGTGGTAAATCCCTGAAAACCCCTTTTGTTAAACTTTCCAAACAGAACTCTAGTCACCCTTCATATGTACATAACACCTCTAAAAAACATTTAACATCTAATGTTTATGATGGTTGCTATTTTAAACAAAAGTGTCCAACAATGTAATTTAAAACAGTCTAAAGTTCCTTTGGACTCAGAAAGCCTCATGTACGGAGATGAAGAAGAGGAACAAGGAGTCAATATGGAATGAAAGTATTACAAAGTACAACGTATGGCCTAGTTGTCAGTTTCAGAATCAGCTGGGTGGGACATTTAAACTTGAAAATCAACAGAGAGGAGCGCTGCAGTGAGCGCGGAGCAAACCCAGAGGCAGATTCAGGGAGACAAGCCGTGCAGGAAGGCGAAAACGCTTACAAGCAACCGCCTGGAGGCTTATCATAACTGAATAGAGAGAGGAACCCTGGTAAAGTCATAGCGGGTGCCCTGGAAGGACTGCTAGAAGTGAGACATTTGCAGCGGGACAGGAGGAGACGCGGTCTTGTGAAGTGGCAATGGTTCCATCAGCGAAATTGTGAAAAGCCGACACAGGAACCTAAAGAGACTCTGCCTGACAAGGGTAGTCTGCCCAGCGAAAAACGTGCTGCAGCTGCATGTTACACCGGTGAGTCAACCCAGAGGAGTTGTGGGCCCCCTGGACGTGCCTACAAGTTAATGAACACTTGGGGAATTATTACCACATTTAAGGACAAGGGCAAAAGTTGTACAATTCTCCTTATATGAGATGTCAATTTGGGGAAACTTGGAACAAGCATTGCCAAAAGCCAAAAGACACTAAGAAAGAAGATGACCGACAGAATTTAAATAGACCCCCATATGGGGTAAATCAATAAAGGGAAAGTTGGAACGAGTGATACCTGGAGTCAAAACAGTGTAAACAGTGAAGAAGTGCAACTGTTATACTAAAAGGAAAGTGAACATTGTAGAAAATACCTAGTAAAAGATACGCATCAGGCAGTGAGCCTTTTCGAAAAGGATACCTGCACGAGTACCACAAGGGGGCAATTCCTGTCAGGGGAATACATCCGGATATCTAGACATTCAGTTGAGAAATTCCTAGCAGGAGAGTATACCAGGAAATCAATTTTGAACAGTAGTGTGAAAGGAATACTTGAAGCAGTCGTTGAAGTTAAACAGATTTGCCATCCCGAGAAAAGTGTTCTATGGAAGAGACATTTGCTTTGCTAACCTGAGGAAAGCATTTTGTGAAAGATACATTTTCATTGACTTTAACAGAACACTGTTGGAACAAAACACGTTCAACAGTTTTCGTGAAGTAGTTCAGGGGAAGGGAATCAACCCCTGGACACAAGGATTGCTTTGTTGGAATTACACACTTGGATTTGTGCACATTTCTGTGGAGTTGGAAGCAGAGATCTCCCTTGCACCTTTTGATTGTGTATGTTAGTATGATGGTCAGTTATATTTTGGACACAAAGTCAGCTTGCTATAGTTTCAAGGGCAGGGATACTCTCATTAGGGTAGGGACAGAAGGGCCTTAATCCAAACCCCTTTTTTTAAAATGGCGAATGTTGATAACATTACAACTTTGTGTCTGCCTCTCATTTCTGACCCCTCACAATAGTAATAATGATAATAAATGGCAACAATCACCACCCTTAATGAGGTTATTGAGAACTGATATATAGCAGACACAATTTCTATTGCACTATAGCAATGTTAAAGTCAACCTACACAGTCTAGACTTCTCGTAAAATGATCAACCTACACTACACCAGATGACAACTCCATTGTCCATCAGAAAATGTCAGGGGCCTTTGTCGAAGTATTGGATAACTGGGTACCACCGCTCACTCACCATAAGCTCTGGCAGGATCCTGATCAACATTAGGGTTTGAATACATTTAAGTCAAGCGGTACAGAGGTTTTGGTTTCTGACCAGGCATGGGTATCCCACTATTCCGCCATAAATAGTATTGGTCACCTGGGTGTGGTTGCTGAACGACCACGAATCATGGACCCCTTGCAGTCATCCTTAACAGAAGGAAAAATTGTTTTTTCATTAAGGGAAATTTTGTCAGCAATAAAATGTCAAGCTGGAAATAGGGCCCCAGGCCTGGATAATGTCCCAGCTGACTGTTTTTTTGTCAGAACCAGATCTCTGGGGTCCTATTTTGACTTGGGGTTCAATGACATTTGTTCAGGGGGGCATGCACCCTGCTTCCTGGTCTCGTGCAGTAATTTATCCAATCTACAAACAGGGGCTGAGGGCGCTACCAGCGTATTATAGACCAATCTCCCTTTTGCACTACGTGTTTAAAATCATGGGGAGGGCTCTTCTGAGGAGATTGGAGTCTTGGACTGAGTGTCGTAATATTCTCTCCCCAATTCAGCTGGGGTTCAGACCAGTCCCTGAATCTCTAAGCTGGTGGTGGCTCATGCACTCTTACATTAAGGAGGAGCCTATATTTCTTGCCTTCATGGATCTGAGCACCACATTTGACAAGGTTAATCGCGATAAGCTTTGGTGTGTGCTCAGATCCATGAATTGTCCAGGCGCTATGGTATATATTTTGGAGAGATTACATCTATCAATAGTAGCCTGTGTGAGGAGTGGGGTATGCAGATGTTGCACTTTTTTCAGGTGGAGTCTGGGGTGCACTAGGGTTGTGTCCTCCCCCCTCCCCCCCCATTAAGTCAAATCGACACTGGATATCCCTAGGTTAGGTAACGGGCGTTTTCCACTGCTGGGCTATGCAGACAATACGGTCTTGCTGGCCCGTACCCAAACGGCCTTGCAGTGTCTTATTGATGATTATTCTGTATTCATAAACTCCCTGGACCTAACAGTTAATGCCCAAAAATAAGCAGTCATGGTTTGTAGTAGGGGTAAGCATCTACCCAAATTCCAGGCCATGTTTAGCAAAGGTGTGTTAATCCCCAAAGTGGATACTTTTGATTACCTGGGGGTTAGATTTTCATCAAATTTTAGCACCAAAGCCCATGTAAATAAGCAGCCTGCAAGATTTCAACAGGCAATTGGGGCCTGGGAGGGGTAGAGCTATGGGCATGTTTAAAGCAAAACAGGTTGAGCTGGTGCTCAAAGAATAAAAAAGGCAAAGCTACCTCCGTTGCTAGGTGTGGCATGGAGTTGTGGGGCAAGACTGAGCACATCCAGGCAGGAGGTAGAGAACACCTTCTTTAAAAGATTGTTGGGGTGCAGGTTTCTTAGGGATCCTATTGCAGCCCAGCATTTAAGTCATTGGCTCAGAGTTTTGGGGAACAGCAAAGCTGCTCGGCCACATGAGCTCATTGGATATCTGGTGCCCAGGGACCCCAACGTGAAGCTTCCCTGGCTTGGGCATGTAAAAGCTACATTGGTGAGATGGTGGTTTGTAGTAGGGGTAAGCATCTACCCAAATTCCAGGCCATGTTTAGCAAAGGTGTGTTAATCCCCAAAGTGGATACTTTTGATTACCTGGGGGTTAGATTTTCATCAAATTTTAGCACCAAAGCCCATGTAAATAAGCAGCCTGCAAGATTTCAACAGGCAATTGGGGGCTGGGAGGGGTAGAGCTATGGGCATGTTTAAAGCAAAACAGGTTGAGCTGGTGCTCAAAGAATAAAAAAGGCAAAGCTACCTCCGTTGCTAGGTGTGGCATGGAGTTGTGGGGCAAGACTGAGCACATCCAGGCAGGAGGCACCTTCTTTAAAAGATTGTTGGGGTGCAGGTTTCTTAGGGATCCTATTGCAGCCCAGCATTTAAGTCATTGGCTCAAAGTTTTGGGGAACAGCAAAGCTGCTCGGCCACATGAGCTCATTGGATATCTGGTGCCCAGGGACCCCAACGTGAAGCTTCCCTGGCTTGGGCATGTAAAAGCTACATTGGTGAGATGGATGCCGCCAAGTTTTTATGTGAGAGATGTTATGCCTCTCAGGGACTTAAGTCTGTAAAAGCAAGGGTACTCCAGCATATCTTGGACAAAAAGGGAGTCATACCAGATCATGATGCCTGCCAATAGGAAATGCACGATAATTGTGGGCCCAGGTCTCCAGAAGTATCTGGGGTGGTCCCAGAATGATTTGCAGCATACTGTTTCAGCAGGGCAAGGTTTAACTGCATTCACCTGAAAGCAGTGGTGGCAGCCTGTTGATGGGAATGAGAGTCAATCGTGTGTCTTTTGTGAAGCACCCAAAGAAGATTTGGCACACTTTTTATTGTTTTGTCCAGCTTTTTCACCCACCAGAGAGCGCACGCTGAAACCAATGTTGCAGGGTCTGGGATTTTGTTGTTATGAGCCTGCTCTGTGTTACTTGTTATGGGCAGATTGAGTTTGTGTGGGCTGGGATCTATTATCATTTTTAAAGCATGCACTACCTTTGAGGACATTTTTATTGAAATCTGTTTGAAATGGTTTCCTTTTGTATTTTTGCAATGTTTAGATGGTTTTAATGTTGTTAGAATCTTATTTTTGTGATTTGTAATTACGTTGTTCATACTGCTGTTTTTGTCGGTATGTTTATGTTTTGTATTATCGAAATAAACTTCCCGAACGAACAAACTAACGAAATTGAGGGAAGCTGGGAGCTATTTAGCTCCCGATTCTAGCCTATGAGAGCCTGGTTAGCTTGAAAGCAACAGCTACCAGTATATACTTTTGGCTCCCCAGGCAATTTGTGCCTTACAAACATGCATACGTGACATTAACTTTGAGTATTTGAGAATGCTTCTATAGAATAATTAGGACACATCTAGTACAAATTTAAACACAATGAATCAAACATTATGTGCAAAAAATGAACTTGTGCATCTTTTGTGGAAGTAAATTCATGACGAGCTGGGTACTCGCTCCTGGTTCCCCAGCGGTAGCTTCTGCCTCCTTAGTGATGCCCAACACCCAGGAGCTGGTTTTAGCTCCTGCTCAACGAATCTCAATTTCGAACCTTGAACGGGTACTGCACGACAGCACAGGCAGCAACTTTGCCTCGCACATCTTTTTCCAAAATGCTTGGTGAAATGGTTTACGTTTCAGACATCAAGAAAGCATCTTGTGGTTTTATACCAGTACCGTACATTTCATTGAATCCACTTTCACCTCATCGAATGTTTGAATTTCTTTTTTTTCTTCGAATTGGTTAGATAAGGGGGTACATTTTGAAACATAGATGGGGTGTGTTAGGCAAGATTGTATGTATTACCCTTTGGGTGCACTACAATAACCTTGATCTCCTGGCAATAGGGACCCAACCTTTGGTACAAGTCTGAACTACACAGGTTGGTAGTGTGGCCGAGCAGCCAGGCTTATCTCAAGAGGGGCCAATGTGAGCAGTAAGGATGTGACACAGAGTTACACAGTACAGTTATTCAAATAAACACTTACACTCAAGGTTTATTGATGAAACAATTATTAATTTATTTCACAGTCAGTTATTTAAGCCTTCTTCAGAAGGGAGCAATATATATGTAACAATTAAAATACACTTCCAAAACACACTCTTAGCTTCTCTAAATCAGATGATACCGATTGGGGATGGCACACAGACGCTTTGTACACCCTCAGGTGACTTAAATAGCTAGGACACTGTGGACATTGATTTACCACTGGTACATATAGGGCTATACTGAGTTTGGTGTAAAAGATAGAATAGAGGAATAAAACAAAGGTAAACAAATAATTCATAAACAGGTAAGTACTTTAGAAACCTTCCAATGTTCGGTAAATACACCCTTTCCTTGGGAAAGAATAAAGCACAGAGTCAGAGCTAAGAAGAGTCACTCAGGGAGCCAGGACCGCCAATGTTAATTGCACAATGTCAAGGGGAGCTGAAGATCTTCTTTGCAGGTAGGTAAAAATGTCTTGCACAACGTTTTAAGAAATGTTTGTTGAAAATAGAACACTTGAAGGGCCACAAGCTGGAAGGCTTGTGAGGGGCAGAGCTTTAGCAACTCTGCAAGGTAACCAAGACAGGTCTCAACTGAGAGCAAGCAAGGCTACACAACCAGAGGTAAGTTCTTAGACTTTACAGTACCTCTGGTTAGAAGAAATGGTTCCAGCTGGCTTTCGTTCCTGTACAGCTCTGTAGATCCTGTTGTTCCTCAGCCTCATTCATGGGGACAAGAGGGAAGACGTCTGGGGACTCCTGCTCTTCAATGGGAAGGCCGGTGGCAGCAATGGACAAACTTCAATTCAGCGGTCCTTCTGTGTTGCAGCTCCTCGTGGCACTCTGTTGAGGTGGCTCAGCCTTGGTTAGTCCTGCATCACTGAAGTCTGGAGGATCTTCCTAACGCTCGGGTCTGAATTAAAAGCAAAGCACACAATCTAGTGTTCATCTCCCTGGCACTTCAGTTCCAGCAGCAGCAGCAGTGGAAATACAGCCAGCTTTGAGAGGATGTCCAGACGGGCTTACTTTGGAGTTGATTGGTCCCACCAACTCAAAAGGGAGAAGTCGTCCTTGCAGGGCTTCTCTAGTCGAGGTGAATTCGGAGCTTCAGCACAGAAGTAGGGCTTCACCGGGCAAACCAACGGTCCAGGAGTAGCAGCAGGCATCTCTTCCAAGTTCTTCTTCGGATTCCTTCGTCCAGTGGTCGACTCTGCCTTCCAAGCCAAAAAGCCTAGCTTTTTATGCAGGTTTCTCCCATTCAACGCAGCCTAGCTGTCAATCACACATCAGGGTGGTGGCTGTCCTTGCCGCACAGCCAGCCGGCCAATCACCTTTGGGTGCATTCCTGTAATCAAAGGGATTAAGCACAGGGAGTTTCAGGCACTTCCCTCACTTCCTGCCCCTGCCAGACATATTGGAGTCAGAGGCGGGCTTCACTTGTGAATCCCGCCAAAGACAAAACGAACAAAGGGCCAAACCTGGTTTGGCACGCAGAGAAAATCTCAAGAAGGACCGTTCCAACAAGAAATGGCGAAAAAAAGAAGACCAGGGCCCGTTTGACAAAATGGGCACCCATGGGTGCCTAACTGCAGCTGTGAACGCAGCCTGTGGCAAAAACACACAATGGTAGTAAAAAGTAAACCACTGCCACCAGCCATTTATTGTAGAAAGGGTAACATAACAATGTTACATAAGAAACTAGACAGAGGTGATACTAAGTAACCCCTTCAGCACCCTATTGTAAGATAGCGTGTGCTGGGTCTAGAAAGTTACAAAATGTAAGTAAAGTAGATTTCACTTCAGTGCTCTTGGAAAGAGTGGTTTATCCAAGAGAAGGTATTTAAACCTTTGGGAAATCTATGAGACTTCCCAGTGTCACTACACTGAAGGTGCTGTGTGACAACGTAAAGATGATGCCTATGGAGTTAGTTAGACTCCAAAGTTAAAAGAAACACAGAAAACACATAGAATTAAAAGTACAAAGTCCCCAAGTTCTGAAAAAGAGCTGGGGGTCTCTATAAGGTGTGAGGAATGTATCACTAAACTGAAAATTCTCCCTAGCAGGGTGGGTAAAGGGATAGGATAGGGTAGGGGAAGTGGGGGCAGGGGAGTCTCCCCCGCATAATAAAACAAAAGTTTGAAGAAAAAAAGAATTAAGATTTCACCTTTAGGTGAAGTGGATTCGGTGAAATCACAGACACCCGTTTTATACAGCTGCAAACGCAACAGCTGCGATGCAAATGGCAGGCCACATCTATACAACCATAATGAACTGGTATTTGCCTTCTTTATAATTCTAAGTTGTGGGTCTATTTGTTTCTCATGGCCTTGACAGATCATGGTAATCCTGATGTATTACTTCCAAAGCGGATATAAGATTGTGGATTTCCTGAGCACACTTTTCGCAAGTGCACGACTTATAGTTGACCTTTTTAAGGTGAACTATATCTCCACACTAGAAAGGTCCTTTTAGACACATGATTTCAAAGTGGTTTGGGTCATAAATGTGCTTCATCCAAATCTCTTAAACTGTATTGTCTGATCTTTTCAATTAATCTGATATTGAAAGGAACACAAGGGTGTGTGCATTGGAGACTGGATGTTTATTCTCAAGATCATCATTGATCATCTATTTCCAGCCATGCAAAAAATAACATCAAGCAATTGGATGTTCTCTAGAAAAGCATGACTAGATACTTATCAATGTATAATGTCCTTTAGGCCACTGTTTGGTCCACCATTACAGTTAATTTACTTTCTGGGATTTGTTATTTGAGTGAATATTGCATCTGCTGTCGACTGAAAGGCCAAGGGGACGGAGCGGATTCTAGCTCCCACTTGGCATGGTTTACTTGCTCAACAGCCAAGACGTTATTCTGCTCTCCAAGCTAATATTACATTTATTTATTTATTGGATATTTATAAAGGTGCTTGTACAGCAAGAATAGTGTTTCAAAGCACCAATGTGGAAAAGAGATTTCTCAGGATACAAATATGCTTGCCCTGAGCCTGTAATTACACATGATATACCACAGTGCTGGTCTTAACACTAATTACTGGAAGAGGTACATTTTCAAGTGCCAACAACCACCTTCAGGAATTTCCTTTTGAGGGCTCTCTACCCTGTGCTACGACTTGGTGTGAATTTTCCGTAAAGCTGCTCACATTTCCTTAACATTTCCTTAACAGACAGATCCAAGTTCATTTAGATGGGTGCCAGAACATTTTCGCCACAGAAGTAAGTTCTTCATTGCGTTTCATGCCAACACTTCAGGTCCGAGGCATATTTTTGAAATGAAGAGAGAAACAAAATCTTCTGACATATTTTTCTTATATCCTCTGAAAATAATTTCTAAACACCCAAGTTCAATTGAATAACAGACATACTGAATGAGTTACGGTTATGATCCAATCAAATAAAATTAGAGATGCAATTTATTCTGCACTTTCCAGTTACCTATAAGTTACACCATGGGAAATTATCTAATCAAATAATGGGAAATTGCATACACAACCTGGAAAAGGTACCAAGTTTTTTTGCCATACATTTTTCACAGCTGTCCTTTTTTACCACCGATTTCTTTGCCGCAAAATGTAAGGGGAATTATTTGGGTAAGGAAAAATGGGGTGGGAGGAGGTCTCCCCCCTGCATTTCGTCACCAAACGAATTGAAAAATATTAGTGTTCAAAAAAGCAGTGCAACAATGTGCAGTAAAAACGGGATTGCACGAAAAGATCAAATCTAAAATTCTGAATGCACATTTAGTGTGCATTCAGCATGGTAGATTAGATCGAAGCCCATAATACCGAACAGGGGAGGGGTGTTGGGGGTGGTGTCCCCCGCTCCCCCAGTTCGGTATATGGGCAGCGGGGGTGTCCTCTGCCAACATTAAAGGCAGTGTGGGGGACAAACGGGCAAAATCTCAAAGGATCGTATTACAAAATGCGGGCAAGCGGGCTACGCAATTTTGTAATTTGTTCTTTTGGGATTCGTTATTTTAATGTACATCAACAAAAAAAACACCTAGAACACTGGAAAAGCTAAGCATTGGCGATGGGGAGTATAGGGAGAAGATAGAACTAGTGCACAGAGTTGACTTGTTTTTATATAAAGTGCTTGCTACTGCATTTCTGGCTTTTATGTAGTGCTGTAACTATATTGGTTAACATAAAAAGTGTTACTTGTATGGAAGGCATGGTATCAAAGTAAGACAGACAAAAGTGATCACAGTTCAAGGGTGTTTATTGAACTGTATCAGGGATATGAAAAAAGCGCTAAACAGCATTCTGGCGCACCGCGTATTCATGGAATTGCCAAGCCATTTTGAGCGCTGGCGCAGAGAACATCCCGCAGCGCCAGTTACGCCCCCAACAACGCCCCTTGCGCAAGGAAAAACCATTGAAATCCCCAATGCAGCACAAAGGGCCGCGCTAACCCTGGACCAGCTAACAGGGTCGCTACACTGCAATCGTGCGAGCGGGGAACGAGTATTCCTGGGGGGCGCGGGAAGTTTCACACGCGATAGGCCTTGTGCGAGCGGGGTACGTGTATTTCTGGGGAGCGCGGGAAGTTTCACACGCGATTTCGCTGTCTGAGCTGGGTACGTGTATTCTGAGGGGTGCGCGGGTACTTACACACACGATTCTGCTTGCAGAGCGGGGTACGTGTATTCAGTGGGGTGCGCGGGGAGTCTCACACGCGATAGGCCTTGGGCGAGCAGGGTACGTGTATTTCTGGGGTGCGTGGGAAATTTCACATGCGATTTTGCTTGCAGAGCGGGGTACGTGAATTCAGTGGGGTGCGCGAGGTGTTTCACACGTGAATTGGCAGTGTGGGTCCTCCCAGGTGTGCCTTCTACCCCCGCCCCAGCAGGCAGCCCACACCACAGGGGACTACCCTGCACCCCTGGTCATGTCCCGCAGGCTGCCCATCCACCATGGGCATGCCCCCCAGCCAGCCCACATCACCTTGCACTAGTGATCACCCCCGCCCACCCAGCATTGATGGGCACCTGGCAACAGGCCCAGACTCCTGTCCCCCTACACCCCCACCCACCCAGCATTGACGGGCACCTGCCAGCAGGCCCCCACTCATGTCCCCCTGCACTCCCACCCACCCAGCATTGACGGGCACCTGCCAGCAGGCCCCCGACTCATATCCCCCCCCTCAACACGTCATAAAGATGCACAATCATGGGCCTCATGTCCACCAAACTCCCACAGCACGCCACCCCAGTCTTGAGAGGCAATCAAGTCCTCAATCCACCCCACACTGAAATGCCTACTTCATGACACAAACCCAAAGTCAACTATGCACATCAATACATGTCCCTCACACACACACACACACACTGGGTGACAGTGATTGTGTACATCCACTTTTTCACATGCAGTAACCCAATGAGCGAATACCACACATGGAATTAAGAAATCAAAATGTATTATGAACAAAATGAATTAAATGAAATGAAAGCATGAAAAATATTTCAAACATGAAATGAAATGTATGTCCAAAATAGAATAAAAAAAACATATGAATAACCAATCCAAAGTGATCCAAAAGAAAATGTGTCCAAACTCTCGGTCCATCAAAACAAATCCAAAGGAAACGTAAATTGTAAAATCCATTGATCCATAGTGAGTAAAAAAATCTAATTCTCTCATAAATCCACTGTTCAACTATGTAGACCGATTTCATCCAGGGTCCATGAGCCCAACGAAAGAAATGAAACCTATCAAAAAAACAACCAAAGAAAAGAACTAAGTACAAAAGTGTGGGGCATAGTCCAATCACCCCAACATAAAGGAATATGAAACCTAACACCACAAACTATATACAATGGGGGCAGGCTAGTCCAACGGCTCACTTTCCGATTTCCCGGGCCAGGGCATCATCAAACTCCTGGTTTATGTCCTGGAGGTGGGCCTCTTCCATGTCCCCGAGGTTTCGCAGGGACGATGCCATGTTCAACTCCAACTCCCTGCGAATTACCTCGAGGCACTCGGCCGGCCTCAGCTCCCTGCGCATGGAGTTCTCCGCCCGGACCATTGTGAGCCGTGCCTCTTCTGCCCGCCCCCGCTCCGCATCTATGGCCTGGCCCAACCGCTGCCACACGAAAGACACTTGCAATCCAGGGTCCTCCTGCCCTCCGGCCGATGCCTACCCCTCTGACGTTGTTGGCCCCGAGACATCATCGCTCCCACCTTGAGCCTGCTGCTGCCGTGCATGTGCCCTGCCCGTTGTTGCCTGCATGTCATCTACCTGCTGGGGTCCATTTGTTGGGGTGGCCACCCGTGCTGGACCTCCGACTCCTGACTATGGCAGGGATGTGTCCTCCACCAGCCTGGCCGCTGGGCCAGGGACAGCTCCACAGGGGGCCCAGCTGACACTTGGGCAGGAAGATGGCACGGAGGACGACCGACGCATAGGGAGTTCAGTTGAGGAGGCGGTCGGCAGAAGCTCCAGCACACGGAGGAAACCAGCACTGGTGACTCTGCCCAGTAGGTTGACGCGGTCTTCGAGACATTCGAAATGACGTGTGCTGTCCTCGTGAGAACCCCACACGTCATTCCGAATGTCACAAACACGCAACGCCACACCACCCAGGACATGCTCAAGACGGTCCCGGATTGCCACGTCTGCAGGGAGAGGAAGGCCAGTTGTTGTGTGGCTATCCCCTCCCTGAAAACGGGTATGGACGAAGGCATCCCTGCTGGTGCCGGATGATGCAATCACAGGATCGGGAACAGGATTACACACATGCACCTCCGCGGTGGCCTGTGCTGCCTCCTGTCCCTGGACTGCACCACTGGCACCAGTGGAATCCCCCCCATCCAGGCCCCGTGTGTGTGACTTCCACGGCCTCCTCCTCAACCAAACCCCCCACCAAATTGGATGACTCCGTGCCATCTTCCTCCGTAGGCCCCTGTGGGGTCTCGGCTGCCCCTTCTGCTGCTGAGAAATCCACCTCCAACCTCCGCCTCTTGGACCTACCCCCAGCAGGCGGAACCAGACTCCTCACTCCCCGACGAGATAGCAACCTGGGAGGGGAGCTGGGCCTTGCCTCTCCAGCTGGCGGTGGGATCCCTGCCTGTGTGCTCCACAGCACCGTCTCCACCCTCTTCATCAGTTGACGCTGCAGACAGGGAGAAACAGAACACAGGCATCAGGGCACTGTACAATGGTCTGATACACACAGGACAGCTGCAGATGAGTGGCAGTCTCAAACTTCACACATGGCATCACACTCCCCAACACACATCATTTCTAGCGACACACACGCGCAAATGAACAGGAATGTTGCAGCAGCCAGCACCATCCATACACATACAACACCATGGCCATCCGAAGGTTAGCCTGACGTCACATGCAACACGGGGATTAGCAAACACATGCACACACGCCACCAGACGTACATGCATCTGTACATCTACACCACCTGTTGCAGTGAAATCCTCGGCATCCATGTCACATCTGCCAATCAGCCTCCTAGATGTCAGTGTCACATGCATCCATGGTGTATCACAGTGGCACATATGTCAAATACCCTCACACACACACGTATGTACACCATGCACGTACATGAAGGTGGAACCCGCATCCATGCGTCACACCCCAACCATGCCATGGTACATAAACAGAATTGTAAACATGTGTGCAACCCAACATGCATTTGGCCATAATGCTTTTGTACACATACACTGTTGATGTGCCTCACACATGACTGGACTCTCATGCGGCAGGCTCATGTCGCTGTACATACACATCCATACATGGGCCTTCCAAGACATATGTGCAACCTGCACACACCTGTCACACCTCAACATGCACAGCATCCAATCAGTACGCATGCACACTTACCGCTCGACTCCGGACGGTCTGCCTCCCAAGGACCTGGAGGTGGAGCACTGGGTGTATGCGTTCCAGGACCCTCATCTGCATGTTGGTAAGGCGGACCCGGCGCCCATTTGCATGCTTTGCCTTCAGAAGACGCCGGGCCTTGCTGAGGGTCCTGGACCTGAATTCCTCCCAGCGCTTCTGGACATGTTGCAAGTCGCGGGCTGCCACCTCCTCCACGTTGATGGCAACCACGATGTCCGTCCAGATCCTCTTCCGTCCTTCATGGCCGGCATGTGAACTTCCAAAGAGGGCATCATAATACCCCAGGACTTGCTCCACCAGGATACCAACTTCTGCAGCACTGAAGCTGATAGCCCTCTGACGCTCTGGCTGGGGGTTGCCAGTAGTGCCGGATGGTGTTGTGTCCGACATGGCAACCCCCGAGGCAGGTGTGGGTGGGCAACTGGGTTCTGGGGCTGGGCAGCAAGATGGTACTCCAGTCGGGAGTCTTCTGTTCCAGCAGGGGTGGTCACAGCAACTGGACCCCTGCAGATGGCTGACGTGCAGGCACCAAATAGCAGGGCACGTGGCCAGCAGGCAGGCAGCAGCAGATGGCAGGTGGGAGCGGGCTCTGGGGGGCAGTAATTAGGCCTTCTGGGCAGGAGCGTGGTCTTCGGTATGTTGTTGCCTGGCCAGCTTGATACGGAGTGATTTGGCACCTGATTCACAGAGGTCTCCGGAGGTGTACCCAGAGACACCTGTGGACAGTATGGTCTGCAGCAGGATTGAAAAACAGCACGTTAGCGTGTAATTCGAGGAAAGGCACTTAGGCGCGCTTACGCGCTGTGACGTTACACGCACGGGCGTTTCCCACAACACGGGTGCATGTTTATTATACACGTGAAAAAACTGCACGTCCGGGTGTCACTGCATGTGATTGGAGGAAAGGCCCTTAGCACGTAGGCGCCTAAGTGACGTTGCACGTGTGGGCTGGCTTAAAAGGTACATGTAGGACGCCATTTTCTTGTACGTGCTTTTTGTGGAAAGCGAGGGGGCGATTCTTGTACTTCTTGTCAGTTCATACGCAATTACTTCACAACGGTTCCAGTTCGTACTCCCTGTTTCCTCAGACTGCATTCATTTCTTCTTTTGGCGGGGGTGTTGCCAGCGCGCACATGCGCGTCTTTTTCACGTTCTTTTTCCAGGCAGACGGCGAGTCGCGCACATATTTACCAACTGTGGTTGCCCCCGTGGGTCACGTACCCCTTTAGGGGTCATTGTAGGCTGCGTCTAACACGCGTACGCTTATTTTTGTGTTTCTGGGTGCCATAGCGTAGTGTGGGTTCATTTTTCCATGCATGTGGTCTACCAGGGGTTGCGTACACGTTTACTTTTGTTTTTGGGGTACTTGTGCGTTGCGTGACCCGTCATCTTCCCCCAGGGGTCACAGACAGCATTGCTAGAGCACTAGGGTACAAATTCCATCTAGTACCCTACCCCTTTCACTCCAATTGCCCAGGACAATTGTTTACTGCAACTCCCATACGCACAACAACATCAGTGCCATGGTTGGGAGGGGACCAAGCCGTAAGGGAGGGAAAGGTGGCCGACCTCCAAAAGGTGGGTGCGGTAGGGGACGTGGCCAGGATGTGCAGGGTGCCCCAAGAGGGCAGTGTGTGGAGGACCAATCGGGGGCACCTATGCCCCCCAATGGTTGTGGGAAATTTAGCTGACAACATCCCAGTTCAGCCCTTCTTAAACCCGCCCATATTGTCAACTGAACCGGCACAGGATGACTCCCAGGCTGACTTCCAGGTCACCAAGTCTAAGCCACATGTGGCGTTGAAAGTTGCAGTCACCAGGCCACGTGGATCTGGGGCAGCAATGTCATCTGCTGCCCCAAGTAGCCAGGATGAGGAGGCTGCAGGGGCAGCTGCAGCTCAATCCACCCCAGCTCCGAGTCTCCCAGCGGGACAGTGTCGGTCTAAGTCCATCACACCGACGTTGGTCCTGCCAACATCACCCTGCAGCCAATGCCTGCACCGAGATCTTTGGCCATTGTGCCTTTGCAAACTTACCAGTACCCAGTCCACCTGCGCTTCTGCCCCTACCAACCACAGCGGTGTGAGCCACTCAGGATCCGCACCACCTTCCAAGAAGAAGAAGGGTGCTCTTGCACTACAGGCCGGGACCCCAGACACGGCTACCCACTCTGGCATGTCAAGGAAGCCTAGCTTCAATGACGCCGAACTAGATGCACTTGTGGCCTATGTGTTGGCAGATAGCCGTGAAATGGTGGTGACTGCCGGGTGCAAGAGTACGCCTGCTCAAAGTAGGGCCCACTGGCAGACCATCGCAGACCACATTAGTGCCCTTGGATTTGTGAGGCGCACAGCTGATGATTGCTACAAGCGGTGGAATGACCTGAAACGCAGAGCAAAGAACAAGCTGGCTTCCAATCATGCCTCTACTCTGGTGACTGGCGGTGGGTCTCCACCAAAGGACGACCAACTCACTGAACATGAGTCTGTCGCTGGAACCTTTGTCACAGAGGAACAGATCCGAGGCGTGGGAGAGCTACCAGATCTTGAAGCATTGTCCGGTGAGTGTCCATGCATGTGTGTGTAATCCATGTGTATGTTGCTTGGGTGATGTGTTCTGATTGAGTGCCAGGTGAGGGTGTGTAGACATGACTGGTATGGGTCACCCATGTTGTTCCTCCAAACCATTCCCCGGCCTTGGTTTTGGGTATGACAGTATCCCTTCTGACCACAGTAGTCAATTTGCACCACATTACTGCAGTTGCCCATCAACTGTCATCTTGCAACAACATTGTTAAAAATGTTTTCCTGTTCATTCAGCCCGATTGTTTCAATCCTTGCCATTTTACGACGCATTTTTCTACCCTACTGCCACATATGTGACATGCTTCTGTCATAGATTACACCCCACAATGGCCAACATTTATTACCTTGTTATGGGAATGATTTAACCATTCAGGCTGATTGAGTAATGGCCTGCACACAATCATTTTTGGGCCCTGTTTGAATGTAGAACATGACTGTTGTCTTCTGTCATGTTGAAGTGACCAACCACTGATGTATCCATCTGCCTGCCATCACTGTGTAATTGAACACTAGATGTGTTGCAGCGTGTGGCACATGCGTATTTTGTCACACTATTTTGCATGTTTCATCTCATCATCTCCATCTCACATGGATGGGTGAGTACTCATTCACTAACATATGGCTGTAGTTGTCAAATGTACCATGGCAATGCTACGTGACATCTGTGTGATGGCATGTGTCATGTATGTGTTTTGGACATGCCACTCACAGGCTAATGTGTGCTGCCAGTGCGATCCAGCATGCTGCACATGTGTTGCTTTTCCATCTTGGAGTCCTCAGTGTGTGCTTTTTGCCTCCCCTTCCAACTCATTGACAGTACATGCATGGCAGAGTTACATTCATTTGGGACATGTGCAATTTATGTACTGGATCTCTGTCTCGTCAGGCCTATGTGTGTGCTATGGTGCTCATGCCGATTTCAATTTGTTGTCTTTCATGTTTTTGCAGGTGATGAGGCACTTGATGCTGTTGAGGAGGAGGGGATGGTGCACACCCAAGAGGGATCTCAGCCACAACCGGGCACCAGTGGAGGACGTGGGGTGGTGATGGGTGAAAACCCAATCCTCCTGCAGACGATACTGTCCACGGGTGTCTCTGGGTACACCTCCGGAGACCTCTATGAATCAGGTGCTGAATCGGACAGTGAGACATATGTGCCATCGCAGGTGAGTGTTTCTGGCAGGGATGCTGTTCTGTCCAACCCACCTGCACCGGGGGTAGACCCCTCTATGGGGATGTCAGTGTTGGAAAGTCCGCTTGTGGCGTTTACGGATGCAGGGTCACACTCCACATTATTTGCTCGTGTTCCTGGGCCAGCAGATCAAAGGAGGAATGCAGTCCTGCAGCCTCAGGCAGTGCCAGCACAGCAAGGTGTAGATCGCCTTGCCCCAAACAGGTGTGGTGCCTGTCAACGCGGTCGCCGTGCGCCACCAGGCAATAATGTGTGGGAGAACTCCATTGACAGTATTGCAGCACAACAGGGAACATTGTGTGAAATGATGGCTCAGGCAATGAATAGGGTGGCCACTTCCATTCTCCCCCCTGAAAGGCAGGTGGAGCTCCAGCAGCAGGCAACAGACTCCATTTGCCACTCACACAGGGAGGACATGTTGGCGTCCAACAGGGACCGCAGGGCTTCACAGGAGGCTCTGCGCAAAGCCATATCTGTAGTCACAGAGGTTAAAACACAGGTTCCTCAGAGATACTCTGGGTGAACTTGAGGCTTCCCGGAATTTTAGGTCAGAACAGCAGCTGGAGCATCGCACACGTTCACTCTCAGCTGAGCACCAGGCAACGCATGCGGAGATCTGGGCATCACGCGAGGCCATGCAGGCAGAAATGCAGACAACCCCTGAGGGACTGCATGGGGATCTCTGTACCATCATCCTGCAGAACCAAACCTTCCAGACCTGCATGCTTGCTGCCATGGAGGACCATACCAGGGCTTTGCGTGGGCTGCCTCCCATATCACGGCCACCTCCTGATGTAGCAGCAGAGGGTGAAGAGAGCGATGGCAGTTCTCCCACTGTAGCGTAGCCGTGCAGGCCATGAGCCCATGGTGGTATTTTTTTTTCTTCCAACATCCACGCATGTGGGTGTTGGGATGCACCCTGTACCTTGTGCCTCCTGGGTGGCCTCCCCCCCCGGTCCACACATGGCCATTTTTGATATTTTTTTTTTTTGCTTTGTGTGGCTCCAGTGGGTATACACTGTGTATTCCAGCTGGGCACATGCAGGCTTGTCCCGTCTGTGGGTTAGATGCTTGGTTTCCTGACACAAGCACCCCACCTGCTTCCCCTTTCCATGGGCTTGCAAAGGGTGTGACCAAGTGACAGTAACTTACACAGTGACATTGGGCTCCCATGAGTTGTGCGGGCAGTCTGTAGTCAAAACTGTGTGTACATCCCTAGTGGGGATTGTTGTTGGATTCTACAATGCATGGCGTATTGATATGTGCTTGTGCATGCATGTCTTTCTCCTTATGTATGTAGGTTCTTCAGGTCTTCAGAAGGACGTCTCCTTTGCAGATGCAGTTCATGTTGTATGCAGTACACTGACACATTTGCCTGACAGAGACACTCTGCAGTTGGAAGGGGTCCATGTGCTGCCTTCGTCAGGTTGTGAGACTTGCACTACTTTAATTTCTTCCTGTCTTATATTGCCACGCTTTCTTCCTGTACTGATGTTTTGTGTTGCTGGTAAGTATTTGTTCATGTGTGGTGTTTCTTATTGATTGCTGAGAGCATATTGTCTGTGAACTGTTTACATTAGGAACATTGCACTTTGTGACACTTGTGTCATGTGTTGTGCATTCATTTAGTTGCTTTCACATTGCATGCCATGCCATGGTGTGTTGGGTAGCTGAGATGGGGAGGGGTTGGGTGACATGGCACTATTTTGATGTGGTATTTTGCAGGGGGGTAATCTTTCCTGCTGCATGAATGTGTGTCTTTTTGTGACACAGCATTGGGGGTCTTCGAGTAGGTAGCGATGCACACAATGTAACACTTCCAGGTGAACAATCTCAGGCTGGTATGTGCCAGGGCTGTGTGCACTCCGCAGGGGTGTGATTTTAGGTGAAGTAATTTGCCACAAGCTGGGTACGGGGTGCCTCACCACGTGCCCTTTCACCTCCCATGCGCAGCAGCCATGCATGTGGTTGGGAATGTGGGGGCACCACCATGTCCACCAGCATGCACCGGCGTGTTGCAACGTTGTGCAGGACACATGCTGCCACTATGATCCTGCACACTACTGGGGGTGCGTATAGCAGCTGCCCACCAGAGCGGTCATGAGAGCGAAAGCGTGACTTGAGCACTCCGAATGTGCGCTCCACTATGTCCCGGGTTGCAATATGGGCTGTGTTGTATCTTACCTCGGGTGGTGTGGTGGGGTTCCGAATTGGCGTCATCATGTAGGTGCTCAGAGGGTAGGCACTGTCTCCTGGGGAGGTGATAATGGTTCTCATTAGTGGGGTTTTCCCATTTCTCAGTTTCTGATATGCATACATGTACAGAGGCATTTATACCCACCAATTAGCAATGTGTCTCCATGCCGCCCAGCTTCCAGGTCCCGGTTTAGGGGTGACATTCTGAAAATGAAACTATCATGCTTGACCCTGGATAGTTGGCATATACTGAAGTGATTATTCCCTTGGCATCACATACCACCTGCACGTTGATTGAATGCCAGTGCTTGCGGTTTCGATATATGTGCTCAGTGGCCCTGGGAGGACGTAGAGCCACATGGGTGCAATCAATGGCACCTAGCACTTTGGGGAAGTGTGCCACCCCATAAAGGTCCTGGACCACGGCCTGCCTTTCTCCAGGTGTTGTGGGCATGTATATGTGCCTGCGCACTGAGGGGCGTGTAGTCATGATGGCCAACACCTGGTGTAGGCAGCGTGACTGCGTGGCCTGTGACGCACCCCCCACTATGGCACTTGTCCGCTGAAATGACCCAGTAGCCAAGAAGTGTAGTACATTGAGCACCTTTTCCAAGGGGCTCAGTGCTTGGGAGCACAGGGTGGGTGATGTGAAGTCATCCTCCCACTCCCTGACCAGTTCTAGGATTATGTGTGGTGGAAACCTGTACCTTCCATACACCTGGTCATCAGGCATCCCAAAAAAGGCTGGTCCTGGGTAAGAAAATGCAGGGCCTGGCTATCCTCCTCCTCCTGCAGTGTCCCATGACCACTGTTGCGAGGAACGGTATATTCATCGTAGCGTCTGAGCTTGTTTGTTGCTTGCGCGCACTTTTATGCTGCGCGGGGCCGCTTATGCCTGCTTCCTTCTGGCATACGCGTTTCCGGATTAGCGCGTCTTTTTTGGCGCACGCCTTTCCCCTGTTCGATTCCATGAATATGTGTTGTTGGCGCGCGTGTGGGCGTTGCGAGCATTTACCTCCTGTACTTCCCCCGTAATGGCCACATTTTCGCGTGTTGTGCCCCGTGTTCCGCCCATTTTTGTTGTGTGCGCTGCGCTATGTGCGCTTTCCCTGTGCGTGTAGCGCACGCCGTTTAATGACGTGTGCACCCGTGTGCGCCAACCACGATTTTAGCGCATATCCCAGGATTTACACGTGCACTGAATTCCATGAATCGATGTGCGTGGCTTTGACACGCGTGCGCTGCGATTTTCACGTTTGCGGTGCGATTTTCCCACTTGCGCTCCCCTTTTCGGCGCACATTTATTCCATGAATATGCCCGTAAATCTAAAATGGGAGCAAGCTACAACCATCAAAAAATAATAATACAGTCCTAGTGGAGTCTAGTCAAATAAAAAGGGCCTATACAAAAAAAAAGCTATTGCCAATCCTTACCGCTATGCTTCAAATAGTGTGGGATAAGGTTCATAAAAAAAGAAACACTCACAAAATGATAAGCCAGGATGTTTAGGCCGTTGGCTGCCCTTCCCCACGTTTTTAGCATGGGACAACGCGGGTCACTCGAGCACAGGACACTCTTGAGCTTCTTCGGCACAAAGTCACAGTTCCTTTAAGCAACAGCAGGGCCTTCTATATCCATGTCTCTTTTATTCAAAGTCTCTTGCCTCAGAGGGCCTGATGTGTCAGAAACAACAAGAAAAAAAGTCCCTTTCCAAATATCCAAGTCGGGCGATTCACTCTTCACCCTGGATCCCCCTTCAGCTGGGCTAAGATCCTATTTTCACAAATAGCTTCTCAGTCGGGTTCAAACCAACTTCATTTGCAGTCATCCCTCAGTCCGGTTCACATTTGCCACAGCAATAGCTTTTCGGGTGTGTTACTCTTCACCCAGGATCCCACTCTTCTGGGCGCAGACCCCTTTTCTACAATTAGTCCCCCTCAGCCGGGCTCAGACCAATTTCAGTTTGCAGACAATCAAAGACTTTCGAATGTGTACAGGATTCAACTTAACCTGTTGCAGGACCACTTCGATTTCATAGTTCAATCATTTTTACATGCTCAGGGGGGTGTACCAAACGGACCTTCGAGTGAGCACCCATGTGGCGCCGGACCACTATCTGGTACCTATTTTCGTTTCATAAAGTTCAAATCGTATACAAGTTCTCTTTCTTCATACAATGTTGCTGCTTGCAAACTTGAGCATAACACAGTCCGGTCTACTATCAGTTTCTCCAACTCACCGGCTGTGCTGAACTCGCTGGCGTTGCTTTGCTGTCAGAGTGAAGAACAATACCACAGTGGCAATCGCTTCTCTCTGCCTTGGCTATCTGTCCCTTTGCCACACACTACACTGTTCGGCAGATGCAATTCCCGGTCTTATGTTTCTTTTCTTTGAGGCTTTTTGAAAGTCACAGTCCTTTGTTGAAAAGGGCAACAGTACTTCCTTCCTTGTCGTCCTCACTGGTCTTGCTGCCTTTCTCCTCGGTTTAAACTGCCATCTCAGAATTGCTGCTTCCTTGCGTGTTTTGCCTTGCTCAGAGTGTGCTTCCGTGCTCCACCGTTTATCCGTGTGATGGAAGTCAGGTGTGTGTGTTATTATCAGTAATGACCTGACCTCTGCCTGACCCTTGAATTGGGACATGTCAGGTATCCGGCTCTGGTGTTAGTCTGTTGTCACTCACAATGAACTGTCTGTGAGAAATTGTTTGTGTCGGGATAGGGAGGGTGGGGTGTTTGAGTTTCTAGGTATCCTACCTTGTAAAATGTTGGAAAAAAGGAAGGGAATACCGCGTCTCACCCGCCGTTGTCCCACTTCCACTCCCCGAAGACGCCCCCCTTCCAGGTGATCCTACCGCACTGGTCCACCACCAGGAACTGGATCCAATAGCGATGGCCTTGTCCTGGCCACCTGGATGACAGATCCCTGTGGACTAGCGGGTGAGACACCTTCAGGTTTCTCACATACTGTTATCCAATTTAACTTAATTTATCAATGTGAAGGATGAATGGTTGAGTGAAACCTTTTGGGATGTGGATGTGTGTGACCTGCAGGTAGAAGCAGACATCAATAGCAAGTTATAAATTCACAGAAATCTGCCTTATACAGAAGAACAGAAATAAGCTGTAGCAGAAGAATCGAAGGAGTGATGGGAAGGAGGACTAGAGCAAAACACAAAAAGGTAATTAAGGTTGAATGCAGGGAGAAGGGCAAAACACACTTAAAGGAAAGACAAAGAAAGATAAATATAGCAAACGGACAACGATGGATACAGCTAAAGTAGAAGTATAGTGTCTCAGTCAATATGCAAGAAGACAAGTACACACACACAGATGATGGTAGGAGGATTATGTGAAGGTACGAAGAGGAGAAAAAAAACAAAGATTTGAGGATCATAGCCATGATAATATGGAGGAAAGAAGACAAGCTTGAATACGATCATTCAAATAAAAACTAAACATATTTCAAATGTTACGGTTAGCCATTGGACCAAAAGTTAGCTCATTCCTTTATACTTACAGTGAGTCGCTGACACTTGGATTTTGCAATCACGCCCAACAATATTTCAGGAGCATTGAACTCTTGGAGAAATAAAGTGACATCCTGCAATAAGATAAAGAATTTATCATCTCAGGACAAAATAGAAAATAATTTGAAATCGCAACCACATTTTCATCCACTTAAAATCTTCTAAACCTGTTAAGTTAGGTGGCTGGATGGTTAAATTTGCCACTTGATTTTGGTACCTAAACTCATGCATAGATCTTTGGCTCAGCATGTTCATATTCTTTGATGCAATTGAACAGGGGCCCAAAAGCTATGGCTCTCCAGATGTTTTGAACTACAATTTCTATGATCACTCACCATGGATTCTGCTGTCTAGGGATGATGGGTGTTTGGCTATCCAGATGTTTTGGACTAAAAGGTTGCAAGCTACTGCATTAGAATGTCATTCCAGAGGGTCTTTTCAAGACCATTTGTTTACAGGCTACATTTTTTGGTTTGCATATACACACGAAAAGCCCATTAAAAGGGAAGCTTCATCCATGGTAAAAAAGGGAAAAGGGGGTCGGGGGGTACTTCTCAATCTCAGATTTAGTTTAGGGTTCGAAATTGAGGGGAGCTGGGAGCTATTTTTGGCTTCGCAGGTCAACTTAAGTTGAATAAAGGCTCCTATGTGATTTAAACTCTGTGTTTTGGACAATCTATAAATACACATTAGGACACATCTATACACCATTTAAAGCATAAGGGGTCATCCAGAATGGACAAAATGATATGTTTGCATCGTATGTAGAAGTTAGATTTATGGATGCTATGTACTAGCTCCTCGTTCCCCAGTGGTAGGTCCTAATCACTGGTTAATGCTGGATGCCGAGGAGCTGCTTTTAGCTCCTGCTTATCCAATCTTAATTTCGATCCATGTAGTTGGGTTGAACTTTTCACAATGTTGCTATTATATGCACCTCATTAAAACACACATCAAATTAAATTAGCTAAAGCTTCCATACACTGTCTGCAGAATGTGTCTACTGTGATGAATGTTATGTATTTGATGTTTAATTGTGACGGGCAGATATTCAGTGTTAGAGTGTTTTCCTTTAGCAGGGATGGTGAGGCGTTCGATGAAACAGATGATCTAATAAAATGGCAAACTTTGAAAAATCATCTAAAAGTTGTCCGCCTCACATGTATGACCCCCTCACACTACCGTATAACAGACAAACACAATTCCGTTTCCAATTATTACATCATAGCTTTGTTGTAGTAAACAATACATGCATGCCAACCTGTCAGAATCGTCTAAAATAAAGATTTAAAATGACTCCCCAATTCAGCAAGGCTGACGGGATGTGAGAACTTCCAGATTGTCTTTCAGATCACAGAGGTAGACTAAAGTAAGCAACTAGTCTCTTTTAGATGAAGTCTTTGGGGACAGCCATCACAAGCTGTCCCCAAAGCCTCTGATGGCTTCGGGAACAGCCTGAAGCTGCCCCCGAACAGCCAGAGCAAGAGTAAACTTAGTTGCAGATTTGAAAAACACAGAATACACATTCACATCACATCTATCTTCAGTTAAAATTGGAATTAGAAGTGTTGGTTTTATGAGTTGTTCTTCTATAGCACTTCATACTGTATTCCTCCCATTATCCCATTTTATGGCACTCAATTTTACAGTTGATGGAAGGATGAAGAGCAAATCAGCTCTGCCACAGGATATGAATTTGCAAGTGCAGGTTGTCCTTTTGTTAGACAAGTGCTTTACTTAGGAGTTATCCACCTTGACAGTCAACTTGATTACTTTCAAGACGGCCCTTCTTCCCACACAATTTGCCATAAACTGAATGAGCATTTGAGAGGCAGTATTAAGTGGTTCCCCAGTAACAAGAATTGGCAAAGCCAGTAGGCCAAGGGTTGTGCAGAGTATCAATGTATGCATTGGCAGAGTTTGAACGGATGCCTGGTTTGGGATGTGTTTGTAGTTTTGCAAATGTGTGAAAGATTTGCATATCTTCAGATGTTTCAGTGAATGTATTCAAGGTTGGAGCTTTGTATGAAGGAGGACTCCTGTTTTGTAGTGCAGAAAGGCACAGTATACCGCAAGTTTTCCTTTTTGTCTTAAAACCTTTTAATTTAGGCAAGGTGGGTTGGATACGATGACTAGGGTCACTTCTTGATCTCGGTCGGCTCATGATAATTGTCAGCACTTCTTTAATAGCTCTGGTTTATAGAGAGGTTTAGGCATTAGAGACTTCTTTTGACATGTGTGACTGACTGAATAACTTCGACTCGGGATTAATCCAGGGACTGTCACTGTCTCAAATTCATGATGATCAATTCCATCATCCAGTGCCAGTTCGACCAAGGCTAGGGAAGGTTGGACCAGGAGGGCAAACCCCTGCTTGTAGATGCTGGAAAATAACAGTTTCTTCCCATG
This sequence comes from Ambystoma mexicanum, assembly GCF_040938575.1. Lineage (NCBI taxonomy): Eukaryota > Metazoa > Chordata > Amphibia > Caudata > Ambystomatidae > Ambystoma > Ambystoma mexicanum. The sequence continues at coordinate 837,141,978 of NC_090934.1, read as the reverse complement.
GCCTTAGTCACCCTTTCTCAGTGTTCAACATCTACTAAACAACTTTCCTAAGTCTTAAGCTTCTTTTCTTTTCTCAGCCAAATTCTGCAGCTAGCAGTCTCTATCCACATGCCCCTACTAATTTGGTGATACTTTACACAGTGTGTGCCACATGGGAATAAAATATGGTTGGCTAGCCACCACAATGTGAAGCACTTAGCCAAAAGGTTGAGGTAGGAGAAGGCAGGTTTTCTCCTATTGAGATCTCCTAATAAAAGAGTTTACTTGTCAGATTCTCCTTTCAAGTATGCAAATGCACCTTGTGGGTTGATTCAGCATCTCAGAATTGCTAGCGCGTCATATATATCCATGTTTTATGGCATTTAGGAAGGGTCTGGAATGCCAGGACAGGCTTGCTTCTTATTGCTAATTTGGGACTTGATTGTAAATCTATCAGTGAATTCTTGCTGAGCACAAATAGTTGGGCCACATAGCATATAGATGTGGCTTCTCATCACCTCTGAAGCACCTCTGATCAGTTCCATTTGTATCGTTCCATTTCAGATTTCAATCTTACCTCATAGTTCTACATGATCCTCCTTTTAGGGTGGTTTTCAGATTTCCTTTGATTGGAAACAGTATTGGGGGCAGTTGTAGAATGAAAGCGCTATGACAACAGACTGAGTCCAGTTCTTGGGCTTCAGATTAGAAGCTGCATCCCCTCCAACTCTCCGCATGCTCAACTACCCCTTCCTTTTTTCAATTGAACTTAAATGATTTTCAACCAAAGAAATACTCTGGCAATTAAATGTAGTGCTGTTAATCATTGCTACAACACATCCTTATACATAATAAAATAATTTAGCTGATATATGTACAATGTCAACTACCATCCTATTTTAGTCCAGAACACTCAATGTTGTTGATACAATCAATATCACGTATAAGCATACTTCCTTACTAGTGACAATGGTAATTATGAACATTAATAATCAGCTCACTGTGATTATCGCACATCAGACTACTGTAGAGGGAGAAAAAAAAGATTTCTACTATTAAAGTTGACATTTGAGTTATTAATTAATGGGAGCTCACAAAGTTCCAGGGATCAATATCATGCAGAGGTAATGTGTGTATATCTGAATAGACAAACCAACATAAAAGGTCTAGGAAAATTGAACTGCAGGCAAGTAAGTTTCTAGCGGCAATAACCCATGGAATAGCAGATTACTTTTAAGAGCTTTGTTATTATTTTCTCACATTGGATCATTCAAATGTATCGAGCCATCATATTCGTCAGTATCCCAAATGTACAGACAAGTCTTTCCTTTTCCATCATGAGGGTGGATGCTGATAACCATTACATTCTGCAAACTGTTTGTATACAGCCAGCCCAATTGAGAAGATGTGTTTTACTTTATGCAAGAGGTTGGGGAACAACCCTTTCAGACTATATCGGGCAAACTCGTCAAAATGTCTATATCCTCACTAACTTGCTTCAATAAGCATGAAACATTAGGGTATTCCAATAAAATATGGCAATATGAACCCTCAGAGTGTCTACATCTCAGACTGTTCACAAGGTTGGGTGATGCCTAATTCATGTAGAAATGCATTTGGGGTGTAAAATATTGAATTTCAACTCTTTGAATTCTTCAAAACCACTTTAACATTCAAACATGCATGTGGGTCCAATCTGAATCAACAATGTCTCTGTGTAAATCCACGACAAGTGTTCTCTGCATTTAACCAAGCCCAATGACCATGGTAAGAGAATTGGATGTTTTGGGTATCTTGGGAATTCCGGCCCATGTCTCCGACTACTTTAGTTAGCTTAGCAAGTTGTAGGAAGCAGCCTCCATAAAAAGGTTCAAAAGTACACATCTTTGTAGGGAGGAATACATCATGCATATAATCACATACATTATATATCCACCGTTGACCTTTGAATTCAAGTCCAACTCAGAGAAAGCCTTAGCAACAGGTGGAATGATCCAAATCGGACACTCCTTTCTGAACGGTGTTTACTTCCCATTTGTAGTACATGCAAGCTCAGATCTGGCAGTACAGACTAAAGAGCTAATGTCCAGACAAGGCACTCAAGGTTATTTCTGAAATCAATTTATAAAAGTCACTAAAGCGGTTCTCAGTGCTTCTCAGGATTGTTTCCCTCCATAAACCACAGAGATAATTTGTAGTAGAACAACCAGATAGTACATAGCAAAACCTGGAGCACCTAGTCCACCATCCTCACAAGGTCTTCGTAAATGTATGGAGGGGATATTTTCTTCGACCATGTATCCAGTACAAATACACATTCATTTTGTCCAACTTTAAAAAAAAAAAAAGAAAACCAGAACATAAATCCAACTGTGACCTCAACCTTGAAATACATTTCCCTACAATAATGCTTTCGGGACATGATAAACACTTTCATAAATATTGAAACAAGCCAGTAGCCCGGGGAACGATAGGCAAACTCTCCATGATGAAATAAGACAATGTACCCAGTGGATGTATGCAGAATTTATCATGATTTATTCGTAATTTGAAGGAGAAATCATAGCATGCAATTAGTTCCAACACATCCAGCATTATATTTGATGGATGTTGCTGAAAAGAAGCAGATATTCAGCATACAATCATCAGCACACATCGCTATAATAAAACGCCAACAACTGTTCTACCTCTGCCCCAGAAAGGTAAATGAAGAGCATTAGCCAAAAGGTTTGACAACTAAAGCGAAGAAGCAAATAGTAGAGGTTGGAAACGCTTGCCTTGTTCTGCCTCCCCTCTCCGACACAAGCTACCCAGTACGAATTCTAGCCCTCGCTTGGTATAAAGCAGACTAACCATTTTCAAAAGCGCAAATCGATAGAAAACCGACTCAATGCCCTGGCCGGGGGGGGGGGGGGCGATAGAGTAATCCTCCAAGAGACGCACCTATTAGCGACAGACAAGCACTGCATCAGATTCAAATGATTTAAAAACGCCTACTTTGCCACCACAGGGGAGAAAAAGCGGCGGGTAGCAATCCTGCTCAGCAATAACTTCCCACTCTTAGAGCCCACAGTAAAAAGAGACCCCGAAGGCAGGTACCTCCTAGTAAAAGGATATATCTCAGAACAGCCAATTACTATAGTCGGGATCTACGGTCCCAATACTGGCCAAGATAAATTCCTGCAGGGCCTAATCCCAATACTATTAACATTAACAACAGGACACCTCCTCATCGGTGTAGACTTTAACATGGTCCTGATCCCCTAAGACACAAACCTCCCCCCCCCCTTCTAACTCTGATTACGCCCGGGCCCTATCCTTTGCTAAGCTCTTGCAAGAAACAGAAACAGTAGATGCATGGAGGCTGGCAAATACAGGGACCAGAAATTACACCTTATATTCCAACGCACACGAAGGCCACTCACGGATAGACCTAATCTTAATCACGGGGACCCTGTTCCCATGCATGGTGAAAATAGAAATCCACACCCGGATGATCTCTGATCATGCCCCAGTATCAGCAGACCTATCAATAAGAGGTTCTCCCGTGCCTCCCCCAAAATACTGGAAGCTAAACGATTCTATACTATTAGACAAAACTATTAAAGCAGATGTGAGGGAATCGCTAACCAACTATTTTAAAGAAAATATAACTCCCGACGTATCCATCGGGACAACCTGGGACACCATGAAGCCCATGGTGAGGAGGACAATCATCAGTGCAGCCGCTGAACAATATAGGATCTCTAAGATCCAAGCATCCGCTCTGGAACTAAAAGTCTCAAAACTGGATAACGACCTAAAAACTCGCCATACCAGGAAATTAGAGAGGGAACTGAAAAAAGCGAGAATAGCATTGGAAATCCACTGGGCGGACCGCTCAGTCAAAGACCTTGCATACACTAAACAGTTCTGCTATAGTAAAAGTAAAGCAAATTGCATGCTCGCCTATAAACTGCAACGGGTGCTCAAGAGGAACAACATAGCTTGCCTCCTGGGGGAGGATGGCAAACCCTGATACTGAAAAGATGAAAGCCCTATTAGCCCACCATAGTGCAATCATGTCCAGCCCGCCACCCCGCTCGGGGAACCAACCAAAGAGCAAGCAATATTTTCAGTCATTCATAGCACCCAACTTTAAGCCCCAGCTAGAGGCCCTAGAAATCCCAATATCGGCAGAGGAGGTATCGGATGCCATAAAATCCCTGAATAGCACCGCACCGGGCCAGGACGGGACGGGCTAACAGCAAAGTTTTACAAAGCTTACGCTTAAATCCTATCCCCACAGCTCACGCATGTATTCAACTCAAATTTGGATTCTGGGAAAGTGACCAAATCTATGGCGGAATCGCTCACCATACTAGTCCACAAACCAAGGAAAGATCTCTAGCAGGTGGCCTCCTACAGACCGATAACACTCATAAACGTGGATGGGAAGATCTACTCTAAAGTCCTAGCATCCACACTGTGGAAGGTTCTCCTAGATTTGATAGACAGGGACCAAACAGGGTTCATTCTGGGGAGGGGAACACACAACAACATTAGAAGAACGCTAGACCTCATTGAAAGTGCCAACCGGCGGGAGGAGAACTCTTGGTCATCTCCCTAGACGCTCACAAAGCGTTCGACCTTGTAGATTGGGAATATATCAAGCACACACTTGTACATCTGGGTTTTGGCCATAACTTTAGGAAATGGATAATGGTGAACTACCAGTTCCCGACTAACTTAGAGTGAACGGGAGGAGATCGAAAAATATAAAAATAACTCAGGGTACACGTCAGGGCTGCCCGCTATCTCCCATGGTGTTCGCATTATCAATGGAACCATTTGCTGGAAGAGTCCGACAATCGCAGACATACAAGGAATCGCAGCGAGAGGCAGGGAATTTAAAGCAGCATTATACGTTCTAACAATAACCCATCCGAACACTTCCCAGGAGCCCCTACTGAAGGAGCTCGACACATTCGGGAAATCTTCAGGGTAAAGTATGACAAATCCTCAGCACTGGCGATCAATCTTACAAAAAAGCAGAAGGGAGAGCTAAACCCCAAACTCCCCATCCCATGGGCTGATGAAGCAATTGGATACCTGGGGGTTCACATTCCCAAAACCCACACCCAGATCTACCAGAGCAACTTTCCACAACTGTTCAGGGTTGGGCAAGGTAGCTGCGATCAAAATGAACCCGATTCCCAGATTACTCTACCACTGCCTAGCACTCCCGACACATCCCAGAGAGCGAGCTAAACACCTTACAGAGATCTATACTAAAATTTGTCTGGGAGGGGAAGAAATCCCGAATAGCAAAACAGATCATGACTCGGGGCCGAAATACCGGGGGATTGGGAGTCCCAGAGGTGTCCAGATCCAGGGCAGCACAACTATTCAACGCGTTCACATGGGCGCAAACCTCAGATTCACCACTCTGGAAACAGGTAGAAGAAGCATGGTGCAAACCCCGCTAGCTGACCTCAGGCACATACAGACTCTGAAAGTCCAGCCAAACTCAGGTCCCCTCAAAGCAACACACAATACGGTGGCAAATTGGAAAGCAGCAGCTCTGAAATGGGGATGCACAGGTACCCTGGACCCGCTCACACTCAGAGCTTTTCCGCCTGGCAAGCCGGGGGCCTTCGGACGATCTCAGACTTCCTAGAGGGGGGGTAACCCACTCACATTCGAAGGGTGCAAGGCAAAATTTAAAATCTCAGAAGGGGAGAGGTTCAGATACTCTCAGATCTGTCACTGGCTATCTCAGAAGATGGTTAAGGAGAAGGGCTCTAGGGACCTCACAGCACTGGAACTGACATTAACATCCGCTCCCCCTAGAGGGAAAATATCCACAATATGTCGGCTGGGAGAGAGACTTGGGGCGAACAATAGACATTGAGACCTGGGACAAGATATGGGCGAGAATGCACAAAAGCACCCAATGCGTCACAAACAGAGTGTGTGTGTGGGTACAAGGTTTGTTACAGGTACTACATAACGACAGCACAGCTACATAAAGCCAACCCAAACATTCCACCGAGCTGCTGGAGGGGTTGCACTGCTGAAGGAACACTATTCCACCTGTTGTGGACCTGCCGGCATGCGGCGAACTACTGGAGAGGAGTGCTAGACCATATAAAGTCGATTACAGGCCTTGCAATTGCCTGGGACCCAGGGATCGTACTTTCGGGAGACACGGGTGATGGGGAACTCCCACTAACAGGCCACACAGCCCGTCTATGTACCCACCTCCTGACAGCAGCAAAAAAAAAAAAATCCCACTGGCAAGGCTCTGGAAAAACCCAGAGGGCCCCTCAATCCCGTTATGGTGGGAAAAGTGTTGGGACATTGATGTGGCCGAGAAGGTCACAACACTGCGAGCAGGGAACTTGAACCAATTTCAGAACATATGGGCTCCTTTCATGGACTTCGCAGTAAAATTCCCTGCCCTCTCCCGAAGGCCCCCACTAACCCGCTGGCTGGAATGAACCAAAAGACCAAGAGATAATACAGAGCCGGCACTCCCCTCTTTCCCCCCAACCCGGAAGGCTGCACACATCTCTAGCATGAACACCCCCCCACCCCGAATAAGACACTATGCTCAGAGCGTGTTATTGTTGCATCTCTGGAATATATGCATTGTCTGATGTTCCTGTCATTTCGTAAAAATTCCAATAAAATGCAGAGTTGAAAAAAAAAGCACCAGGAATTGCTTTAAGACAAGAACTGATGCCGCAGGGATACAGTTGAGAGGGCGGCATACTTCCTAAAAAATCATTTTAATCCCAACATTGAAAAATAGGGAGTAAAATACTCCTTCTGTAAAATCTTAACAGGAGCACTGCATACAGGTATCATATGGTCGTTGAAACTCCTAACCAGGGTTGGATCCCTTCCCCAGGATGAGTTCAGGATTTTGCAAACCAAAGTTTAAATCAAAACAGTTCTTTTCAATAGCCAAGTTCTGCTCCAAATGTAACCAAGTTGTTTTCCCAGCACAAGTCTTTCAATTGGCACTTGAATTGTCTTATTGCCAAAAAAGATTTATCACTCTTTAAAACGACTGTCAAAGTTCCCCAGTTCTTGCTTGATAAATCAAAAGATTGTCTCCACACTTCCAGTCAGTATTCAATATAACTTCCCTTCTTTGAAAAATAACCACTTTCATATTTCTTCTTCAATAACAAAGTTTTGTCAGGATGATTTTAGCACAGTTGATAACACATTAATGGCCTTGCTACTTTCTTTCCACCACAATCGTCGACCACATTGCACTACTTCTAATGTCTTCTTCCTGGTCCACTAACCTGCCAGTACTAACCATTAATAGTCCCTTTCCTGGTATACTCGCCTGCCAGGATAAAACTCCTACCACTACTACAAGTACTCTGTGGTGAGGCTGCTTCCAACTTTCCTACTACAATCGGAAAAGTTAAATTAACACCTATTTCATCAATAAGTCACAACACATTGACAATGTATCTCACTCTGAATAATTTGCACCAGGCATTGCAGATTATATTTCTCTCCTCCTTGATAGATAATTGTTACAAGAGCTTCTATTCTGCCATCTTTATTTTCCCTTAATTGCCTTTCTTTGGCAATATTATCCAATTATAAGTGATCTTTCCTTTAAATCACATTCATCTTGAGTAAATATTCTTCCCTTTTGGCTTTGGCAAAGGTGGTTACAATATTCTTTTATGCTTTGGTCAAATATCCTCCCCTTTTGGCTTTGAGAACAGTGGTTACGTTATTTCTGCAATCTGTCTCCCTTAATATAAAAGTTGTGCCCACTTTGACAATGGTGAATACAATGTTCCTCAATTTTGTGTCTCTTATAAGAGTTGCGCCCACTTGGCTTCCATTCAATAGTTCGGTATTCAAAAATGTTATCTGTGGTCAGCGGTCTGTTTTGGAGAGCCCCAGGGTTACCTGATAAAGTCCAACTCACTGGTCTTTCCGTGCACCTCCAACGGATCTGTTGCTGTTCCTTCCTTCGTCGGGTTCGCACAGGTGTCTGCCAGCTCCGGTAATGTTTCCCTCGCTCATGCCTCCTGTGGCAGGAGTTTTCTCTGCTTCGCCCACACTCCGGTGAACGCCATACACCAGAGTCACACGCACCTACAGGAGAGCTCACCCTCGGGACAGTCAGTCTTTGTACCACTTCCCGCTGCATTCTACAGGGCTTCCGACCTCTGCTACTTCCACGACAGAGCCTCCCACTTGCACGACAGCAGCAGCTCCGTCTCATTCATCCTGTCTCTGCTACTCACACTACTTTTCCTTAATGGCCTGCACCTGAGAGGGTTTTAAAAATATTTAAACATCCCGCTCAGGTGTAGGTCATTAGAATCACTAGACTGCACACCATTGTTCTACACCTCTTCCCTCTTCCTCGTCCCAGTACTTAGCGCATTATGGGAGTTGAAGTCCCTAATTTTCTTATTTCTTTTAACAGACCACCCTCAATAACAGTCTTCTAGACACAGATTGACATGTAAACATCTGGACCTCAAAGTGCCCATACCGCACTCATAATTGTTAGTGAGATTTGTGCACAAAGCTCTGTTGAGGGCTGTGAAGGCATCAAAAGTGAAAGAGGGTTTCTCACCAAAAGGAAAGACTAGTCTCTCAAGTGGTAGCTGTAGCTGAGCAGTCAAACTTTAGTCAAGCGAGGGAGGAGGTTGTGACGGGTCAGAAATGAGAGGCAGACACAAGGTTGTAATATTCTCAGAGTCAGACATTTTATTCAACATAAAATGGGTTGGAATAATTTCTCGCTAGCCCTATCCTAAAAGAAGAGGTTCCCTGCCTAGGAAACTAAAACCAAGAATCAGTCTGCGTCAAGTAATTAGTAACTTAGAAACCGTCCTTGTCTCCAAAGCATTCTAAACTAACCCTCACACTAGAAAGAAACAATTAAGGGTGCAAGGAAATGTCTATGATTTATGTTCAATGAGAAGTGTTCATAAACAAAACATAAGGATATCTGTATTTATTATTAGGGTATTATGCAGTTAAAAAAAAAAAATCTACTTATAATACTACCGTAAAAGAAACCATCCAGATTAAATCCCCCCAAAAAGAAAACATTCTAAGAACAAACTTTACTCACTCAACCTTCATCTACACACGCAATCCGAATATGTCCATAATATTGACAATTATTTTTCATAAAATAGCAAAGACGATAATATAGGCTTCATCAAAGCCACTCATGAACAGGTTCCAAATAGTCGCTGATGTCAAGTTCCCATCCAAGCCAGCAGAGCTCAAAGACGAGTTAGAAACTTGGAGAGGTACACTGTCAGTAGGTGTTTAACTGTTTCCAAATGCATTTCACCACACAGGTGGCAATATCTAAAGTTTCTCAGGATTTGTATCCAAGCTCCCGTTATCTCATAGGTCTTCATAGTGTTAAATTTCAATCACACATCATCCCATACCAAGGAGTTAGCCAAACATTGAGAGATATATCTTGCAGCCGATTCCCAGTCCTGAATATATTCAATTTAGGCAGCGGCATTAGATGTAGTTGCCAAGTTGACAATTAATTGTTCCCTGCTCAGTTGGTATAGTAAAGTCTTGATTGTTTTCCTAAAGTGATTGAACAGCATTGCAAGAACATTTTTCGGTGCAAATCTAAGCCACCTATCAGCAGTCAGCCTAATTTTCACAAGGAAACTGGTAAGCATGAGACTAGATCTAGAATGCAACACCCTAAACATCAGCCCATTAAATGTAGTTGCTGAAGCATTGACAAACTTCCAATAAGTGATCAAACAGCACAGATCACACTTCATATAGGTACAATATTGAATTCCAGAAAAAACACTTCCATAGCAGAATGGGTAGGCAATCTCAACAGTCTCTTTGGGATAACTGTCTCTGTTTTTACCAGCTCTGTGAGGTTCCCAAAAGCCCAAACTTCAACCCCATATAGCAGGATTTTTAGATATTTGGCTAGATATAACTTGGTCAAAACTCCAAGACAATAGGCCCCACCCTTATGGACGAAAGAACCAATAGCACCAAACAAAACACAAGGATAAATCCAATAAGTGATTTCCAAGGAGAATCCTTAGGCTCCAGAGGATCGTTCCCTTCCCCTGGATTGTTTGGTAGGATGGCAAAATGTCTCTTTTAAACAATACTTCCTTGAGGTCTCTGGATTCAGAATGCTCTTGTTCAAAACATAAGTTCAAAAATAGTCTTCCATTGACTGAAGTATTGACTAGTATACTCCTCTGCCAGAAATCCTCTCATAGGTATTTCAAGTCTCCCGGCATAATCCTCTGCCAGCTATTTTCACAAGAAGTTCAAAGTTTTTACAGATTCAAAAGCTTGGTATGCTTGACTGTCGGGACATCTTTTATGGACTTTGTAGATTCCCTGGTATACTCTCCTGTCAGGTATGTTGCCACAATGTTAAAAGTCTTTGCATAACTTTGGCGGATTACCTGGTATACTCCCCTGCCAGGAATCTTGCTCTGGGGCTTCGCAGATCCCCTGGTATACTTCCCTCTCGAAAATCAACTGCCTGGTATCTTCTCTTTACCAGGACTTTGTATTGGTTTCAATGTACTTTTCAATATACCATCTCAGAATCTGCTTTGTTCCGTTTAATGCATTTACTTAAGGTAATACTTGCTTCAGCTTTCCCTCACATTGACATCTCATTCAAAGGTATTTGTTCAATTTTCGTTGTTTCACTCTCTCTTGTCAGTATTCAAATCTTTATCCTTTCAAGCATCGGTTTAATATTAGGTCTGGTCTGTTTTTAAATTGCCTCTGAGAATTGTCCACAATATCAATCTCATATACTTCATTCACTTGATTATATAGGTGTCGGTGCGGCTCGGTGTCCCCAATGGCTTTGGGCAGACTCATTGGTTGCTCACTGCATCTCTGCCTTATGGAAGGCCTTTTCAGTGAAGATTCTTTCCTGGATTGGCTTCTGACGCGATGCAGATGTCTCCTCAGCATTTTCTGCGGTTCCACTTTCACTCGTTGGTTTCCCCTCTGGGGCCTGGATCGGAGAATGTTGTTTCCCGGCACGACCGTGCCTACAGTAGCTCCGCTGTCCCTCTCACTACTCCCACAGTCCTTTGGGCAAGTCTGCTGCACTTCTCCCTCCTTCGCACCACGTCGCTAAGTATGACTCGTGTTCATGAGCCGCCGCACAGATGTTCCCATCTTCTCTCTGTCAGCTTCCTCCTATATGGTTCTTTCCCATATTGCTTCCTCGTTGGATATTGTGGCTTCCATTTTTAAAGGTCCGAGGCCCTTTAGGTTCAACAGAACTAGTCTGCACGTCAGTCTTTAGACTTGGTTTGGTATGCATCAACTCTTCGCTCCTCTTCTTCGTCTCAGTACTTGAGGCTTTATTGGAGTTGAAGTCCAGAGATGTAATTGGATTTCTAAATTGATGTTCAAGAACTCCACATAAGGAAATATCAGAAACAAAAGATGTTTTATGTGTGTAGTGAATGTTCGAGGGGTACATAGAATGTTGGCTAGACTGACAGTATGCCATTAGAAGTTTGTGTATCATAGGATTTTCTTTAGGGGAAAGGAGAGAATATCACATCTCGTCCGATGGAGTCATCCCTTCCCCCTAGTAGTCATTCTCTCCCATGTGATTCTCCCTCATATAGCCACCCCCAGGGTCAGGATCAGGTAGCGGCTGCCGTCCCCTAGCCATATGGGAGGAGATCACAGTCGGGGAATCATTGACAACTCCATTGGATTCATCACAAGGGTCGGTTGTGAAGTACAGTTAATCCGCATAGTTAACCAAAGAAAACACCCACACTGGGATACTGAAAAATATGCACTTAATTAGAAAATTGAACATAGAATCTCTCAGGTAAAATATGTACTAAAAGTTTAAACATCACAGAGTAATAGAAACAGTGCTGATACAATACGATCAAACCCACTCCTAAAACTAAGGTGTAAGTCAAGTCACAGGAGCAGACAGTTTATATAGGCTAAGGGTTGGGAAGAAAACGGGATCCTAGACACAGTAATAGAATACATTCACAAAGTCATTTTTCAGAGCCCCATGTGCCAATACTGGAAACGGTCATACTAATACGTAAACGTTCAGGACATTTGTATAGCACTAATACAAATGCACACCTAACAGTAAATGTAGGACTTAGAGAGAAAAGGGTAGGCCGGGGTGGGGGGCGAGGAGAGGACTACAAAAGAGTTCCAGGTAAGTTCACAAAGCTCCTTATAGGAATGTGGTAAGTCAGACCTAGTAGACAGACATGTTTCATAAAGATATTTTTGAAGAATTTTTCAAAAACCTTTTATAGTCCCTACTTCTATGATGGATTCCCTATGCTAGAAAATCACGAACTGGTGCTCGTCCCGATGTCTCACACAAATACAGTCCTCTGTCCAAAACTATGCTACCTACCGTCTAACCTACTACTAGAAAAAGAAAGGAGGTGTGGGGGGAGAAAGAAAAAATAAAATAAGCTTCAACTTAGTATTGCGTTACTCCCCTTTTGTAGTGGCTGGCTTCCTAACCCTCAGCCCTGATCGGTTTTGCCGAATTATCAACAATATAAAAAAAGGAAAATAAGTCTTTCAATGATTCTCTGGTTCAAATGCTAGTCACGTCAGGTAGTCCATATAGTCTCAGATTTATCCCTCCTGGGATGAGTTCTCTTGAACTAGATAGGCCGGTATTTACGAAAACAACAAGGTTCACTAGTTGATTCACAAACTTAGCCTCAGGTAGACTCCAAATCAGTTTCACTCCGATGGGTTCTCCTTTCTTTCACCTCCTCATGGGATAGTCGTCTTCTTAGCCTCAGGTGGGGTCTCGCTCCCTCTGTCCCCCCTCTACCTCTACCTCTATCCCTCTCTCCTCTCTTCTCTCTCCCTCTCCCTCTCCTCCTCCTTCTTCTCGTCCTCCTCCTTCTCCCTCCCTCCCTCCCTCCCCATCAGGATGTTGGTGCATCTGTTTCCGCAGTCCCAGTCTGGTCAGGGCTCCCACCCGTGGAGATGAGGCAGAACTCCACGGGCTGTTTGTGTCCTAAGCAGTCACGCCGACTGCATGACTCTCTGCTCCTCTCTGCGAGAGCATGATGCTTGTCTGCGCACACCAGTGTCTTTTGTCTTCTGGTTGCTTCTCTCCTCTTCGGTTAGCGTACAGTGGCATTTCTGTTCCACCCTGGAACGGAGAGGAAGATTCCATTGGTACTAGTCTTCCTCAAGAGGCAGAAACACTACAAGGTCAAAAACCAAGCCACCCTCTTTAAAGGGGCCCTGTACCTGCTGCCAATTTTCGACCCCAGAGATGGTGAGAAGAGTACAGAGGAATCCAGCAAAGCAGATTCTGACAGCATGGGGAATAAAGAGGGACAACTTCTGGGCAATGGACATCCAAGAGGGGGGCACTGCCAACGGGGAGCAGGGGAGGAGGTGGACAGCCTGGGAAGAACACCCAACAGCCAAAATCCAAACATGAGACAAGAGACAAGCCCAGCCCACATTGGCCAAACAGACTCAAAATTGGAGCAGCAGCTTTTCAGTGTCAACATCTTGCAACAGGTAATTCAACCTGCAAACTTCCAGGAACAATCCAGCAGGAATGAGGCAGGGTCAGGGTTTCCATTAGATAAACCCATACACTCATAGGCTGGCTAAAGGCCAGCCATCCAATCACACATCAGTGCACCTAACAAAGGGGTTGTCAGCCAGCCAATCAGGTTGGCCCCAAAATCCGCCATCACACAGGTCCACAGAAACAGGATGGGTAATGGCCTGCCTACGGATAGGCTGGTCTAATTCAATCCAAACCACCAAAGAGGGTGCAGAGCTGGGTTCAGGGTTATCCCACATATGCATAACTGCTATTTCTGGCCTTTTTCTTGGTTTCTCAAGACAAAGAGATGGCCCAAAAACAAAATTAAAGAGAGCAGGACCTCTATTAAAATACAATGGTACCCACCCCAATGGCTACCAAAAAGTTACATTGGGCTACTAATTCAGTATAATCGGCTTGCATCCTTGGTGAAGCCAAAACTACATTACAGCTGCCACCAGCTTGCTCCCCAAAGCCAACGCAGGATGCTAAAAATGTCCATAGGGCCCGAACATGGAGCTTAAAATACACCCCTGTCCCAGCAGACAGATGGGCCACCATAGGAACATATACTCAAAAAATGTTGTAGTGGAAATGGGGCTTCAGTAGAAATGTATCTGCCCTCAAAAAGTGGTCAGATTCTTAAAACCAAGGGGAAACAAAATAAAAGATTCAGGTTTCCCCTAAAAGGCACAGCAGAAACCCCAAAATTTGAATTATGCCCTAGCAATGATCATTGTTAAGACCTGTGGCACTAAATGGAGTCTGAAGCACAAATCTGTATGCTAGAATTGGTGGCTATTTGGTGCTGATAATTTTAGAACAGTTTCCGCATCAGAACATACAGATAAATGTCTTACAGTTCCATGCAGCATATCCAATCCCCTGCACAATATTCTGCAATTTGGGATGGCGTTACCATCTTTAACTTTTCTCAGTTCCGCCTGGTTGTGCTTGGGTATTACGAAGATCCCCAACCCCTTTTGAGGGGTTGGAATGAACGGCTTCTACAGCCCCAATTTAGAGAAACTTTGATACTTCAAATAACAGTGCTGGTGAGCCTAACTGAAGGAGAGGGGGAACTAAAGGAAGGGCTATACAATATCCCCCTATAACCACTGAAATAAGCAATGGGTCAGAAAAATGTGACACCAAGCTTCTGCATGCAGTGCTAATCTACTGCTGACTGGAGACACATGGACGACAACCTCTTGGGGTCTGAGGCCTAGTAGGGTTAATAAAACCTCTTGGACAAGGATCTGCTCTGCGAGAACTGACCCCTCGGAATACCTGGCACCCTTGCAGTACACCATGTCATTTCTAACACATGTCCAACTGGAGGGGTCAAAATGGTGGAATGAGAACTCCAGCAGATTGTGTGCCACTTGCCTAACCCCCCCGCCCCCCCCACGCCCGAAGCCAGATGCAAATATGGCCTGCTTGTCCATAGGGAGATCTGGGATGAAATCTGCAATCCCATGATACAGGCATCAAATGGGCAGCTGCTAGGAGGCCAGCCACATTTGCTTGCCTCAGATGGAGTTCTGCATTTGAATGCACCTTCATCCCACAGGATTATAGAATTATGTTGTCCTTGTTCAGCGGCATCCATGACAAAGAAGAGGGGGACTTAAAATAGGGACACAGCCACTACTACAGAGGAGTGGTGCAGTGGATGTCCCACAAGGACAAACTGTCTCAAGATACTCGTTAATACAGAGCCTCTAATCTTGTGTTGGTAGGCTGTCACAAGTGTGACATTTGCCAGTTCTTGGCTGCTACTTTCAACACATCCTTTTGAAGAGAAAAGTCCATTAAATGGCCTGACTGCATGACTATGACCTCAGTCAAAAATCCACTTTGTAGTTCAACCTCTGCAGAGGGAGGAATGCCTAGAAGTCCACTTTTCCCTCATCTGCATTATCCCTATGGACTGAGGCTGCTCATCTGAGAGAAACCCAAGCGCATCTTCACCCAACGAGGTCAAAGACGACTAAGATATCATCAGTTGGTAGAGGAAATCAACTCTACTGAAGTCTGCTGTGAGAAACTGGAGGGTGTTCTCACTTGAAGACTTCAGGGATCCTATCTTCAGGTGGCCGGGGGAGGGCCATCACGCTTGGATCCTGACCCTGGGGGCGGATGAGCGAGGGAGGATCACCTGGGCAGGGATTCTTGGGACTGAGGGAGGGGCACCCTTGGACGAGACGCAGTATCCTTTGTTTTTGCATACACCTTACCCGACAACCCTTCTGTCTTTGTGGGATAGCGTCATCAGAGTCCCGTCCTACCCCAACCTTTTCCCTTACGGAAAAGAAGACAGTATCATCAGGGGAAACCAAGACCATCGGAAAAACTCAAATGCAAATTTGACCTCTACTTCTGTGAAACCCATTTCTCAGCAACCTTAGATCCAAAACCCCTTTTATGACAAAAATCTACCCCATTTCTCTTTCCCTTTCATAGGACACTACAACTCCCACATAATTCCATTCCACTACTAGAACACCAAAAGACCGAGACGAGGAAGAGAGGAACTAAGGGTATGAAGATTACAAAAGGAAAACACATTGAGAAACACTATGATAGTAGGCTGTCCCACTAATAAGAGACAGGCAGAGTCAGGCAGGCCCAACCCTGACCAAACACCTGCAGCCAATTACAGCCAATTACCAATTCACAGATGTATAAAAGAAGGCGGCTGAGAGACAGAAGGCAGTTGCTCTTGGGAAGCCAGGAGGGAGACTGCAAGGCTGAGTCTGGCCGAGGATCCCTACCTAAGTACCAAGCGAGCTGGCGATGCTGGGCGGTGGCTGGAAGCCAGAGCAGAGAGCTGCTCATAGCGGGACATGTCCAGGCCAGTGCCCAGTCCTCTGGGGCATTCACAAACAGCGGAAGTGCATTCTGTAAAAAGTAGTGCACTGCGTCCTAGGTGAACGACAGAGTTGGGGAGGAAAGACTCACAAAGATGTAATCGCTTCCATTCCGGGTGAACAAAAGAGTTGGGGAGGAAAGAGGGCAGGTGGTGAGACCCTGACCTCAGCCAAAGACAGCACCACACCCTGCCTGTCAGCGCCATGCCACCTGGGAGAGTCTAAGAGAGAGGAACCCAGTGGCATGTGTGTGGCTGAAGCATAACGGAAATGAATTAACTGATTCCAAGTGCATTATGGTACTGGTAGTTTTTTCAGCAAAAGATCAAAACCCTGAAAATGAGTAGCAGTGGTCCGGATGAATTGAGAGTGCCTTTTCGAAAGTCTCTGCGAACTGAATGGGTTGAAGTGGTCATGTTGAGGTACATATCAAACCCTCGCACATTCGAAAGTCTTTGACAGGG
Source organism: Ambystoma mexicanum (assembly GCF_040938575.1). Classification (NCBI taxonomy): domain Eukaryota; kingdom Metazoa; phylum Chordata; class Amphibia; order Caudata; family Ambystomatidae; genus Ambystoma; species Ambystoma mexicanum. Next base: position 837,125,059 of record NC_090934.1, on the reverse strand, counting down.
AAATGAAAGCAAGCAAGAAGGCTTGTGCACGACTGAGGGGAGCCTACAGTGAAATGTGATTTGTTTGATATGAACTATAAAGCAGGCTTGAGCCTGGCTGAAGGGAGCCTACCGTGAACTTGTGAACTACGAACTGAGAGAAGGAGGTCCGCGCCGACAGAGTGAGACCTATAGTGAATTGTGATATGGTTGAAAGGAGGAGGTCCGAGCCTGATAGAGGGAGATCTACATTAACTGGTGAAATCTAAGAGAAGCTGAAGACTTAGGGAAGGGAATCCCCAAGTCATTTGAAATTGTGGCTTAGATATTTCTTTTGAATTTATTGGACATAGACCTGACTTTGGGGAAGGGAACCCTGAACGGTCTAAAGACCGGTCAGCGAGAACTATTTTGTTTTGGGAACTTTATGAACATTATAACTCAGGTGGGAGAAACCTGGGACACCTTCAGTGAACCGTTGTGGTAATATATTCTTGGTTAGGAACTGAAGAACTGAGGGGCTGATCTGCATGACCCGAGAGCCTATCCCTCGCTAAGACCAACAGAACCATATCCTGAAAAGGAGACCCGGACTTGGGTGAGGAAAACCCAGGGGGTCCTTCTAGAATCTAAATAAAGAAGCAATACTTCCATCCGGATTTTAAAGTTGATGCACCCTTTATGTTGTTTAATAACTCATCCCTCCCCACAGTTATTGTATAGCCTAGGGCAAGTAATAGGTTTATTAGTGTAACTATTATAATTTTGGACAAAACTGACTAGGACGTTTTTATTTTCTCTTACAATGGTCGAGATTACTCCCATTCTAGCATTAGGCCAAGTTAGGAGTTTTTCCAAACCCCTTGAAAACTGTTCAATAAACACCCTTGGACTTGCTCTTTGTGTTGCGTTCTTACTTTTGATACCATGAGTTCCTCACACTGCGTGGAGATGGGAGCCTGTGGAGCTGGCATGGAAGGAGGCCCAATAGGAGGAGGACATGACCTTCTTTACCAAGTTGGTCAAAAACCCACTCATCTGATATGACTGCATGGGTCCCATTAAACAGTTTATTTTTGTTTTTTAAAATGAATCTTGCAAGTTTGGCTCATACCGAGCTTAATCTGGGATGGAGGCTGTCGTAGAGGCCATGGTGTATGTAGCGGTATTCTTAGAATTTTAGAGTGGGTGCCATTAAGGGACAACGAGCAATATTAATACCTCAGATAGTTTGAGGACTGTGGGTAGACTGTGTACTACTACAGGACGGTGAGTGTGCACAGCAATAGTCATGTTTGCAATTCGTTCCTTAAGACGGGTAAATCTCTGCGTGGGGTGCAAATCCAGTGAAAAAGGTACCTCTGTGGAAAGCGCACGATAAATGCAAAGGACCTTGGCTATAAAGCCAGCTGTGTGGGCTGCAATCCCAATATCCACATAAGTAGTTAATAATTCTTTGCAATGTTCAATAAACAGTAACTCAATTCATCCAATAGTGTCTTGGTTTATTCATTAAGTCTATCTGTAAATTATTAGTATTTCACATTTCTATGCAGATGCGTGATAGGACCAATGCATTTCGGACATATCTGTCCTTCATCAGGGCCTGTGAAATCTTCTACTATGTCAAACAATTGTAATTCATTGTCAAAGCACAGAGTCATATTAGAAACGACAATTTGCGATCAACAGAGTGATTCCAATTCGAGAAATATTTGTGATTTATGCAACAATCAATAGTTGGACATGGATATACATCAACATCCATTGCGCATGTGTAACTTATTTGTGTATTCAGATCATAAACAAATTGTGCAACAACAATAATTCAATGTCATATAGCAATACGTATGTCATGTAGGATTGTGGTCAGAAGAGAACCAAAAATTGAGGGAAAGAGAGAACCTCTATTAGAATCAGAAAGATACATGGAGTAATGGAAAATCACATGACAAGGTACTAACTGACCTCCTGGCACTGTTGGAAGCATATTAATAAATGGATATTCTAATAGTGCGCAAGAGAAAGAAAAAGAAGACCTTATGCGTGTGTTCTTGTCATGCCTGCTATATTGAGATCCTCTGCCCCTTCACGTTATCTACCTTCCAAACAGTGCTTTGCACGAAGAACTGCTGCCAGGCCTTTTTATTCGTGCTACAGACTATCTGGCAAGTTCTCATGAATTATTAATGCGTGTAATTTTAGTTTTGCTTTCTGGTAACTAACGCGTGACAGTACCTGGTCACATGGCTGGGGGCGTGGTGGTCTTTATTTAAACCTTGCAGTCACAGGAACCAGGTGCTTCCGATTGTTGTTTCCGTATGAAGCTTTGCTCCACGTTTCTTCATAGTGCAGAATTCTGCCGTTCCTTCGGTAGTCCTTTTCTAGCTACTCCGCTCTGTCCGGAGGCGTGTTCACAGCCACTGGCTTCCGTAGCTGCTTTCATCTTTCTGCATCAGAGTTTTTGCATTAGCATGCGAGTTACAGTTCCTCACAGTCGCCGGTACCCGCAACTGTTTTCCTGCTTGAACTCAGCTACCCACGGAGCTCGCAGAGTTCAACTTTGCAGTATACGCGAGATTCACAGGGTAATTCATAGAATTTCGCACAAAAGTGGCGCACGCGGCTGCCGCACAGTGTGCGCGTGCGAATGTCCGCGCCAGCCGCGTGCGCTAAAATCGATTTCCACGCACAGCGTATTCATGGATTTTAGCCTCCAAAACCAGCCGTGGCGCAGCGACCCTGCAGCAGCGCCAGTTACGCCCCCAAGAACACCCTCGCGCAAGGAAAAGCCATCAAAATTCCCAATTCAGTGCAAAGGGCTGCGCTAACCCTGGACCAGTATACAGGGCTGCCAAACAGCAAACGCCAAGCGGGGAACGTGTATTACTGGGGTGCGCGGGAAGTTCCACACGCGATTTCAGCAGGGTACGTGTATTTCTGGGGTGCGGGGAAGTTTAACACGTGATTTCAGCAGGGTACGTGCATTACTTGGGTGCGCGGGAAGTTCCACACGCGATTTCAGCAGGGTACGTGTATTTCTGGGGTGCGGGGAAGTTCCACACGCAATTTCAGCAGGGTACGTGTATTTCTGGGGTGCGTGGGAAGTTCCACACGCGATTTCAGCAGGGTACGTGTATTTCTGGGGTGCAGGGGAGTCCTACATGTGAATTGCCAGTGTGGGTCCTCCCAGGTGTTCCCTCTACACCCTCCACGGCCCCTGCAGGCAGCCCAGACCACAGGGGACTACCCTGCACCCCTGGTCATGTCCCGCCGGCAGCCCATCCACCATGGGCATGCCCCCCCAGCCAAGCCACATGTCACCTTGCACTAGTGATCACCAACGCATTACCCCCTTGCACCGCCACCCCCCAGCAATGCACAGCACCTGCCAGCAGGCCCCCACTCATGTCCCACTCATGTCCCTTTACACCACCACCCCCAAGCAGTGCAGGGCACCTTCCAGTAGGACCCCACTCATGTCCCCCAGCACCCCCACCCCCCAGCAGTCAGGGGCACCAGCCAGCAGGCCCCCACTCATGTCCCCTTGCATCCCCACCACCCAGCACTGAGGGGCACCTGCCAGCAGGCCCCCATTCATGTCCCCTTGCACCCCCACCCCCCAGCAGTGCAGGGCACCTGCCAGCAGGCCCCCACTCATGTCCCACTCATGTCCCCTTGCACCCCCAAGCAGTGCAGGGCACCTGCCAGCAGGCCCCCACTCATGTCCCCTTGCACCCCAACCTCCCAGCAGTGCAGGGCACCTGCCAGCAGGCCCCCACTCATGTCCCACTCATGTCCCCTTGCACCCCACCCCCAAGCAGTGCAGGGCACCTGCCAGCAGGCCCCCACTCATGTCCCACTCATATCCCCTTGCACCCCCACCCCCAGCAGTGCGGGGCACCTGCCAGCAGGCCCCCACTCATGTCCCCTTGCACCCCCACCCCCCAAGCAGTGCAGGGCACCTGCCAGCAGGCCCCCACTCATGTCCCACTCATGTCCCCGTGCACCCCCACCCCCCAGCAGTGCAGGGCACTTGCCAGCAGGCCCCCACTCATGTCCCCTTGCACCCCCACCCCCAAGCAGTGCAGGGCACCTGCCAGCAGGCCCCCACACATGTACCCTGCACCCCCACCCCCAAGCAGTGCAGGGCACCTGCCAGCAGGCCCCGACACATGTCCCCCAGCCAACACGTCATCACAATCTAGATCCCTGGTCCTTATGGCCAGCCTCCACAGGCCAAAGACCCACCCAAGTATTGCATCCACCCACATAGAAATGCCAATTACATGGTAGAACCCCAATGGCAAGTATGTAAATGAACATATGTCCGTCACACACACGCAATGGGTGCAAGTGAATGTCAAAACCCATATCATGACATGCATGAAACCAATGAGATAATACCACAAATGGAAGTATAAAAAAATATATATTAAAGATAACATGAACGTAAATCAAATTAAACACACAACAATGGGAATAACAAAAGAAATGGTCCATGTCCGATAAATAATGAAAATCAAGAAAAAAAAAGCAAAAGAAATCCAAAAAGAAATGTTGTCCAAAGTCACAGTCCAAAAAATCAAATCCAAGGGAAAATAAATTGCTCCATGGTGAACACAAAAAAAATATTAAAAAAGATGAATCCAATGTAGAACTATGTACAATTGAAGAATCCAGGGAACATGAGCCCAACTGAAGAAATTAAACCTACCAAAAACTACTACCTAATAAAAAAACTATATACAAAAATGTGGTGCATTGTCCAAGCGGTCCAAAATAAAGAAAAAATAAAAGGAAACCTAATACTAACTAACTATTTAAAAGGGCAGCGGGCAAGTCCAACGGCTCACTTGTTGATGTCCCAGGCCAGGGCATCATCGAACTCCTGCTCGATGTCCCGGAGGCGGTCCTCTTCCAAGGCTCCAAGGGTTCGCAGGGACGATGACATCTGGATCTCCAGGTCCCTGCGAATGGCCTCGAGGCACTCTGCCCGCCTCAGGGCCCTACGCATGGAGTTCTCTGCCCTGACCATCCTGAGCTGTGCCTCTTCCGCCCACTGCCACTCCGCATCTATCGCATGGCCCAACCGCTGCCACACAGAAGACACTTCCCGTCCAGGGTCCTCCTGCCCTCTGGCCGATGCCTGTCCCTCCGATGATGAAGGCCCCAAGCCATCATGGCTCCCACCTTGTTGCTGCTGCTGTGCCGATGCCTTTGCCCTGGCTCCTGCTGCCTGCACACGCTCCTCCAGCTGGGGTGCAGTTGTTGAGGTGGCCACCCCTGCTGGATGTTCGACACCCGACTGTGGCAGGGATGTGTCCTCCACCAGCCTGGCCGCAGGGTCAGAGGCAGCTCCACAGGGCACCCAGGTGACACATGGGTGGGAAGATGGCACGGAGGACGACTGGCGCATAGGGGGTTCAGTTGAGGAGGGGGTCGGAACAAGGTCCAGAAAACAGAGGAATCCGGCCCTGGTGAGCTGTTCCAGTGGGTCAACGCTGTCAACGAGCCATGCGAGAAGACGTGCAGTCTCCTCATGAAAAGACTGCAGGACAGCTCGCATGGCACGTTGATGCAACGCCACCCCACCCAGGACAGGCTCAACCTGGTGCCGGATAGCCACATCCGCAGGGAGAGGAAGGCCAGTTGGTGTAAGCCGATCCCCTCCCTGAGAACGGGTCTGGACGTAGGTATCCCTGCTGGTGCTAGATGATGCAGTCACAGGATCGGGGACAGGATTACACACAGGCACCTCCGCGGCGGCCTATGCTGCCTCCTGCCCCTGCCCCTGCACTGCACCACTAGCACCAGTGGAATCCCCATCTCCAGACCCCGTCTCTGTCCCTTGCATGGCCTCCTCCTCCACCAACACCCCACCAACCTGGATGACTCTGTGCCATCTTCCTCCGTCGGGCCCTGTGGGGTCTCAGCTGCCCCTTTGGCTGCCAAGGAGTCCAACTCCAACCTCCGCCTCTTGGACCTCCCCTCGGCAGCTGCGACCTGGGACGCGGCACCGGACTCCTCACTCCCCAACGAGATGACAACCTGGGAGGGGAGCCGGGCCTTGCGTCTCCGGATGGCGGTGCGATCCCTGCCGCTGTGCTCCACAGCACCCTCTCCGCCCTCTTCACCAGTCGACACTGCAGACAGGGGGAGATAGGACACAGGCATCAGGGCACTGTACAATGGACTCATAAACACATGACAGTTGCACACGAGTGTCATTGTCAAACTTCAGACATGGCATCACAATCCCCAACACACATGTCATTTCAAATCACACACATGAGCTATTCCACAGCCATATCGCAACAGCCAGCACCATCCATACACATACAACAGCATGAGCAGGCAAAGGTGAGCCAGACATCACATGAGACACAGGGAGTGCACTAGACATGCACACACGCCACCACACTTACATGCATGTGTACACCTCCACCAAGTGTCGCAGTGATGAGATCGGCATCCATGTCACATCTGGCAATCAGTCTTCTACATATCAGTCTCACATGCATCCATGTTGCATGACAGTTGCACACTTGTCAGAGACACATACATGCACATGTACACAGTGCAGATACATGCAGCTGGAACCAACATCCATGTGTGACACCACAACCTTGACAACTGACATACATAGTCATTCAAACATGTGTGTTCATACATCTGCATCTGGCCTGCATGCTTACCCACAAATACACCATCGATGTGTCTCACACATGAAAGGACTCGCATGTGTCAGCCTCACGGCCCTGTACATACACATCCATACATGGCCCTACAAAACCACATGTGCAACCTGCACACTACTGGCACACCACCACACGCACAGCTTCCAATCAGTATGCATGTACACTTACCGCTCGACTCCAGACGGGTCTGCCTTTCAAGGACCTGGACGTGGAGCGCTGGGCATACGCGTTCCAGGACTCTCATTTGGTCTTCCGACAGGTGGCCCCGGTGCCCCTTAGCATCCGCTGCCTTCAAGAGGCGCCGGGCCTTGTTGAGGGTCCTGGACCTGAAGTCCTCCCAGCGCTTCATGACATGGTGGAATTCGCAGACTGCCACCCCTTCCGCGTTGATGGCAGTCACAATGTCCGTCCAGATCCTGGTCCGTCCTTCCTTCCTTGTCGGCGCGCGACCTTCCGAATAGGGCATCATACTGCCCCAGGACTTGCTCCACCAGTACACCAACTTCGGTGGCAGTGAAGCTGGTGGCCCTCTGCCTCTCTGGCTGGGGGTTGCCAGTGGTCTCAGATGGTGGTGTGCCCGACATGGCCACCCCAGAGGCAGGAGTGGGTGGGCAACTGGGTCCTGGGGCTGGGCTGTGGAGCGATGGAATCCCAGTCGGGAGTCTTCGGTTCCAGCAGGGGTGGTCACAGCAACAGCAGCCCTGGCTGACGTGCAGGTAGCAAAGGGCAGGGCACGTGGGCAGCAGGCAATCAGGCAGCAGCAGATGGCAGGTGGGAGCGTGCTCGGGGCTCTAGGGGGCAGTAATTCGGCCTTCTGGGCAGGAGCGTGGTCTTCCGTGTGTGAACGCGTGGCCAGCTTGATACGGAGTGATTTGGCATGTGAAAATCTTGCACGTCAGCGTGTAATTCGAGGAAAGGCCCTTAGCGCGTAAGCGCATCAGCGCAGGTACGCGGTTTCATTGGGCCAAAGGCCCTTAGCGTGTAAGCGCGTCTGTGACGTGACGCACGCGGGTGTTTCCCTCATAGCACATGATGACAGAGCACACGTGGAAAAGCTGCACGTCCGAGTGTCAGCGTGTGTAATTGCAGGAAAGGGCGCGTACACGCGTAAGTGACATGTACGTGTGGGCCGGTTTAAAAGGTACGTGTAGGACGCCATTTCCTTGTACGTGCTTTTTGTGGAGAGCGAGTGGGTGGATTCTGTACTTCTTGTCGGTTCACACGCGATTACTTCACAGCGTTTCAAGTTCGTACTCCATGTTACCTCTGACAGCTTTCATTTTTCTACTTTTTTGGGCCTGTTTCCTCAAACAGTGTTCACTTCTCCTTTTGTCCTGTCTCCTCAGACAGCGTACAATTCTTCTTTTGTGTTGCCAACGCACACACGCGTATATTTTTCACGTTCTTTTTCCAGGTAGACCGTGAGTTCCGCATGTACTTAGCAACTGTGCTTGCCCCGTGTGTCGCGTACCCCTTCAGAGGTCATTGTAGGCTGCGTGTATCACGCGTACGCTTATTTTTGTGTTTCTGGGTACCACAGCGTAGTGCGGGTTCATTTTTCCACGCACGTGGTCTACGAGGGATTGCGTGCACATTTATTTTTGTTTTTGGGCTGCCTGTGCGTTGCGTGACCCGTCATCTTCCCCCAGGGGTCACAGACAGCCTTGTTAGAGCACTAGGGTACGAATTCCATCTAGTACCCTACCCCTTTGACCCCCAATTGCCCAGGACAATAGTTTACTGCTCCTCCCATACGCACAAGAACATCAGTGCCATGGTTGGGAGGCGACCAAGCGGTAAGGGAGGCAAAGGTGGCCGACCTTCAAAAGGTGGACGTGGTGGGCGCGGTAGGGGACGTGGCCAGGATTTGCAGGGTGCCCCTAGACCCCCATGTGTGGAGGACCAATCAGGGACACCCATGCTCCCCCCCCCCATGGTTGAGGGAAACGTGGCTGAGACCATCCCAGCTCAGCCCCTGTTGGACCAGCCCATTGTGGCACCTGACCTGGCACAGGATGATTCCCTGGCTGACTTCCAGGTCAGCAAGTCTAGGCCACGTGTGGCAGTGCAAGTTGTCACCAAGGAATGTGGATCTGGGGCAGCTATGTCATCTGCTGCCCCAGGTATGCAGGGTGGTGAGGCTGCAGGGGCAGCTGCAGCTCTATCCGCCCCAGATCTGACTCTCCCAGCCAGGACAGTGTCGGTCCTGGTCCATCATACTGATGTTCCCCCTGCCAACATCACACTTCAGACAATGCCTGCACCAAGTCCTATGGTCAATGTGCATTCGCACACTCCAACAACCCAGTCCACCGGTGATTCTGCCACTACTGACCAGAGCGGCGTTAGTCACTCTGGCTCCGCTCCACCTTCTAAAAAGAGGAAGAAGGGTGCTCTGGCACGACAGGCTGAGACCCCAGGAACGGCTACACACTCCGGCACGTCAAGGAAGCCTTGCTTTAATGATGCAGAGCTTAATGCACTTGTGAGCTATGTGTTGCAACATAGCCACAAAATGGTGGTGACTGCAGGGTCCCAGACCACACCTGGTCAACGTAAGGCACACTGGCAGACCATCGCCAACCACATAAGTGCCCTTGGATTTGTGAGATGCTCAGCTGATGATTGCTACAAGCGGTGGAACGACCTGAAACGCAGAGCAAAGAACAAGCTGGCCTCAAGTCATGCCGCTACTCTGGTGACTGGCGGTGGGTTTCCACAAGAGGACATCGAACTCACTGAACATGAGTCTGTTGCTGGGACCTTCGTCACAGAGGTACAGATCCGAGGTGTGGGAGAACTACCCGATTATGACACATTGTCCGGTGAGTGCCCATGCGTGTGTGTGTGTGTAATGCATGTGTATGTTGTTTGGGTGACGGGTTCTGATTGAGTGCCAGGTGAGGGTGTGTGTGTGACTGAGTAGTATGGGTCACCCATGTGCTTCATCCAAAACATTCTGCGGCCTTGAATTTGGGTGTGACACTATCCCTTCTGCCCACAGTAGTAATTTAGCGCAACATTACGGCAGTTGCCTTTGAGGTGGCATCATGCAACAACATTGTTTGTATTTTTCAGTGTTCTTTCAGGCTGATTGTTTCAATTCTCCCACTTTTGCAACACATTCCACAGCCCTATTGTGACACATGTGACATGCTTCTGTCAGTGAAGAACCCCACATAGGCCCACATGTGTCACCTTGGTAGTTGAAAGATTTGACCATTCAGGCTGAATGAGTATTGTCCTGATCACATGTTTTTGGGCCTGTTTGAATTTGGAACATGCTAGTTGTTTCCTGTCATGTTGAAGTGCACAACCATTGATGTGTACATGGCCCTGCAATAACTGTATTTTTGTACACTGGATGTGTTGCAGTGTGTGGCACATGGCGTATCTTTTCACACTATGTGGCATTTTTCATCTCTTCATGTCCATCTCACATGGATGGGTGACAGTACTCATTCACTGACATATGGATGTACTTGTGGAATGTACCATGGCTATGGTACTGTAACGCTCACCTGGCTCCCACGGAGGCGCTGGTCTGGTCTGGGTTGCTGTGGCCTCTTCAAGCGTGATGCGCAGAATTCAGACCACCGATTGAACAGGACCCCCAAATCTTGCTTGTCTGGCCCGTAGGAATATCCTTCTGCAGATGAGAAAGGGGATTAACTGTCTGCTGAATAGTGTGCTTGCTCCCCCCTTTCCCCCTTCGTTCTTCTCCGACTTCCTCCAAAACCCCCGGTTTAAGCTCACCTTATGGTTTGGAAGGATGAACTCTCCATCCTGCTTCTGGTGCAGGGGCGCGCGTTCGTCCAGTTACTTCACTGGTTTTCAGAATGGCGCTAGCACATCCACTTGACTTTTCTGAGCGATACGCCGTAAGTATGAAGATGCAAAAGTTCAAGTGTGAGCTTCCTTTTATGTTGTCTTTTTCTGTCCTTTATTTCAGGTGCAGAACAAAGGCGATGCGTTGAGGGGTTAAATTGCCGGTGGTAAAGTCAGGTGAGTTAGTGATGAGGGCGACCCCTGTAAATGTCTTTATAATTCCCCAGTAATGTCTTTTGTCCTTTCCCCATAGGGGCCGGGGTGCGGTACCTGCCAAAGATGCGGCGCCGACCAGAGATGTGGAATGGTTCACCAAGAAAAGCCGGTAAGTAATATGGCTGAAAATTCGGCTTTCCTCTTGTGTTCCCTTGCTCACCTTTTGTCTCTTCTTCTCTCCCCTAGGTGCAGAGATGTGGCGACCGGTGCTGAGAGCCGTGATGGAGCCGGGCGGCGTCTCGGGAACAGGTGAGTGAAGCGCGGCGCTGCAGCGAGCAACGCGGTGCTTTTAAATGGAAGTCTTCCTTCAGGAATGCTGGCGTGAAGATTCCGGATGCAGGAAAGAAGGTTGAATAAGTTCTTGGTTTTCACCTTTCTCTTCTCTTATTCCCTTACAGGTGTTCCAGGTTCGAGGCGGGCGTGGCTGGAGTCCAGGTGCAGGAGCAGACACGGTGAGCGTTCAGCTGCTGGGATGCAGAACAACGCGAAGCACGTGTGGCTGTCCGGGCGTGGCTTAAATAGCTTTGGAAGAAGTTCCAGGTGAGTATTCTTTCACAGCCCCACCCAAGTAACAAAATAGTTCCTTCAGAAAAATAGTCCCTCCTAAGCCTCATTTGGCTTGGTTCTTCATGCAGCATGGTCTGCATCAGGTGAGTGTGCAGCATGGTCTGCTTCAGGTAAGTGCACCAAACACTTCCCCTTATGAGCCTGGCGCCTATGGCGCCAGGACTGATGTCCAACATGAGCCTGGCGCCAACGGCGCCAGGACAGAGTCCTAAGAGCCCCTATAAAGGGCCGCTGGGCTTTTACCCGGGGGCGTGATGTCAGCTCCCGGGGGTGCTGGGCCTGGCCTGGTGCTCCAGGGGTAGGCATCATGACAGGTACATGTCATTTATGTGTATAGGACATGCCACTCACAGGCCAATGTGTGATGGCAGTGCTACCCAGCATGCAGCAAATGTGTTGCTCTTCCATCTTGGTGTCATCAGTGTCAGACTTTTGCCTCCCCTTCCAACTCTATGACAGTGCATGCATGGGAGGGTTATAGTCATGTGGGACATGTGTAAATGATGTACTGGTTCTGTAGCTTGTCAGGCCTATTTGTGTGCTATGGTGCCAATGCCTGTTTCCATTTTTTGTCTTTCATGTTTTTGCAGGGGATGACGCACTTCATGCTGGTGAGGTTGAGGAGATGGTGCAGACCCAGGAGGAACCTGAGGCACAAACGGCCACCAGTGGGGGACGTGGTGTGGTGGTGGGTGAGAACCCACTCTTGCTGCAGACGATACTGTCAAGGGGCGTCTCTGGGTGCACTTCCCCAGACCTCTATTTAGGTGTTGATTCGGATGATGAGACCTATGTGGTGTCGCAGGTAAGTGTTTCTGGAAGGGGTTCTGTTCTGTCCAACCCACCTGCACCAGGGGTAGAACCCTCTATGGGTATGTCAGTGTTGGTTAGTCAGCCTTTGGCGGTTACGGGTGCAGGGTCACACTCTAGAACATCTGATCCTGTTCCTGGGCCAGCAGATCAGAGGGGGAATGCAGTCCTGCAGCCTCAGGCAGTGCCGGCACAGCAAGGCGCAGATCGCCTTGCCCCAAACAGGTGTGGTGCCCGCCGACGCGGTGGCCATACGCCACCAGGCAATACTGCATGGGAACAATCCATTTACGGTATGGCAACCCAACAGGCAGCATCAGTTGAGATGATGGCTCAAGCAATGAAGAGGGTGGCCACTTCCATTGTCCCCCCTGAAAGGCAGATGGAGCTACTACAGCAGGCAACAGACTCCATTTGCCAATCACACAGGGAGGACATGTTGGCGTCCAACAGGGACAGACGGGCGGCACTGGAGACTCTACGCCAAATTGATATCAATAGAGTCCCAGGGCCACAGGGAAGCCCTGAGGGTAGAACTCCATCACCTCAGGGAGACTCTTGTTGACCTTGAGACTTCCACTAACTTGAGGACAGAACAGCAGCTTGAGCGGCTCACACGTTCGCTCTCAGCTGAGATGCAGGCAACTCGGGAGGAGATCCGGGCATCACGTCAGGTGCTGCATGGGGATCTCCGCACTATAATCCTCCAGAACGAGACCTTCCAAACCCTCATGCTTGCTGCCATGGAGGACCGTACCAGGGCTTTGCGTGGGCTGCCTCCCATAACACCACCACCTCCTGTGGCAGCAGCAGAGGGTGTTCAGAGCGACAGCAGCAGTTCTCCCACATTGGCATAGCCGTGCAGGCCATGAGCCCATGGAGGTGTTTTTTTTCCCCAACATCCACACAGGCGGCTGTTGGTGCGCACCCTGTCCTCGGACCTCCTGGGTGGCCTCCCCCCACCCCTGGCCCCCACATGGCCATTTTTGATTTTTTGATTTTTGATTATTTTTTAACAGTGCGTTGCCTTGTGTGGCTCCCGTGGGCATCCAGTGTATTCCGGCTGGGCACATGCAGGCTTGTCCTGAGTTTGGGTTTGATGCTTGGGTTTGTGAGACACACACCCCTCCTGCTTCCCGTTTCCATGGGCTTGCAAAGGGTGTGACCAAGTGACAGTGATGTACACAGTGATGTTGGGCTTCCATGAGCTGTGTGTGTAGACATTCCTTGTGTATATTGTTGTTGTATTGTACACTGCATGTTGGAATTATGTATGCTTCTGCTTCCATGTCTCCCTCTGAATTTGCAGGTTCATTACTCATGTCTTCACAAGGCCGTCTACTTTGGAGATGGAGTTCATGTTGTATGCAGTACACAGACAAGTTTTGAAGCCTACAAGACTACAGTTGGAAGGGGGCTATGTGGTGGCATATTCAGGTTGTAAGACTACGACTACTTTAACTTAGTACTGTCATGTTTTAGTTATGTTTGAGCTTGTGTAGCTGCATTGTATTGTTGGTAAGTATTTGGTCATGTGTGTTGTTAGTTCAACATTACTGGGAGCCTATTGTTTGTGACCAGTTTCCATTAGGGACACTGTACTTTGTGACACTTGCGTCAGGTTTTCGGGATTGCTTTGTTTGCTCTCACAAAGCATGACATGCCATGGTGTGTTGGGTGGTGGTGCTGGGGAGGGGTTGGGTGACATGGCACTGTTCTCATGTTGTATTTTGCAAGGGGGTAATGCACTTAGCAGCATATGTGTCTTTTGATGACACAGCATTGGTGGTGTTTCTATAGGTAGGGAAGCACACATTGTGACACTTCCAGGTGACCAATCTCAAGCTGGTATGGTTGTGACAGTTCACTGTCCCTTGTGTCATCATCGATTGTCAGCTGGTATGTGGCAGGGCTGTGTGCACTCCACAGGGGTGTGATTCTAAGTGAAGTAATTAGCCACCAGCTGCGTTCGGGCTGCCTCACCCCGTGCCCTTTCCCCTCCCATGCGTGCATGTGGTTGGGGATGTGGGGGCACCACCATGTCCACCGGCAGGCCCCGGCTTGTTGCAACGTTGTGCAGGAAACATGCTGCCACTATGATCCTGCACACTACTGGGGGAGCGTATAACAGCTGCCCGCCAGAATGGTCAAGGGAGCGAAACCATGACTTGAGCACTCAGAATGTGCGCTCCACTATGCCCCGGGTTGCAATAAAGGCTGTGTTGTATCTTACCTCGGGTGGCGTGGTGGGGTTCCGAATTGGCGTCATCATGTGGGTGCTCAGAGGGTAGGCACTGTCCCCTGGGGAGGTGGTGATGGGTATCATTAGTAGGGTTGTGACATTACTCAGTATCTGGCATGCATGCATGTGCTGTGGCATTTATACTCACCGAGCAGCCATGTATCGCCATGCCGCCCAGCTTCTAGGTCCCGGGTTAGGGTTGACATTCTGTAAATGAAACTGTCGTGGGTGGACCCTGGATAGTTGGCATATACTGAGGTGATGATTCCCTTGGCATCACATACTACCTGGACGTTGATGGAATGCCAGTGCTTGCGGTTTCTATAGATGTGCTCTGATGCCCTGGGGGGACGTAGAGTCACATGGGTGCAATCAAAGGCACCTAGGACTTTGGGGAATTGTGCCACCCAGTAGAAATCCTGGAAGGCAGCCTGCCTTTCTGCAGGTGTTCTGGGCAGGTATATGTGCCTGCGGACTGAGGGGCGTGCAGTCATGATGGCCAAGACCTTGTGTAGGCAGCGTGACTGCGTGGCCTGTGACGCCCCCCCCACTATGGCACTTGTCAGCTGAAATGATCCGGTGGCCAAAAAGTGCAGTACATTGAGGACCTTCTCCAAGGGGCTGAGTGCTTGGGAGCAGAGGGTGGGTGATGTGAGGTCATCCTTCCACTCACTGACCAGGTCGAGTATTATGTGAGGTGGAAACCTGTACCCTCCCATACACCTGGTCATTAGGCATGCCAAAAAGGCTGGTTCTGGGTGTGAAAATTCTGGGCCTGACTATCCTCCTCCTGCGGTATCCCACGACCACTGCTGCTAGGAACGGGATGTTCATTGTGGCGGTCTGAGCTTGCTTGTTGTTTGCGCGCACTTTTCTACTGCGCGGGTCCACAAATGCCTGCTTCCTGCTGGCGTACGTGTTTCCGGATTAGCGCGTCTTTTCTGACACGTGCGTGTGGGCGTTCCACGCATTTGCCTCCTGTACTTCCCCGCCCACCCCAGTAATACACGTACCCCGCTCGCCCAGGCCCAATCGCGTGTAAAACTTCCCGCGAGCCCCTGAAGTACACGTACCCCGCACACCCAGGCACAATCGCGTGTAAAACTTCCCGCGCACACCGGCAATACATGCAATTTTTGACACAGCGGGTGTCCGTGTTTGTCGCGTACCCCTTTGCACGTCATTTGTCCTAGAGGGCCACAGTATGGGACATTCATCAGAGCTGTATATATAGGCTTTTTGTTAGCGCAGGGACGCTACCGCCTGCCTTCGTGTGGCGGACATGTGTTGATGTACATAGTTGACTTTTGGTTTGTGTCATGAGATCGCCATTTCACTGCTGGGGGGTGCGGGTGCAAGGGGACGAGTGGGCGCCTGCTGGCAGGTGCCCTCAGTGCTGGGGGCTGGGGGTGCAAGGGGCCATGAGTGGGACATGTGTGGGGGCCTGCTGGCAGGTGCCCTGCACTGCTGGGGGGGTAAGGGGGTGCAAGGGGAAATGAGTGGGGACCTGTTGGCAGGTGCCCATCAGTGCTGGGGGGTGGGTGTGCAAGGGGACATGAGTGGGGGCCTGCTGGCAGGTACCCTGCACTGCTGGGGGGTGGGGGTGCAAGGGGACATGAGTGGGACATGTGTGGGGGCCTGCTGGCAGGTGCCCTGCACTGCTGGGGGTGGGGGTGCAAGGGGAAATGAGTGGGGGCCTGTTGGCAGGTGCCCCTCAGTGCTGGGGGGTGGGTGTGCAAGGGGACATGAGTGGGGGCCTGCTGGCAGGTGCCCTGCACTGCTGGGGGTGCAAGGGGACATGAGTGGGACATGTGTGGGGGCCTGCTGGCAGGTGCACTGCACTGCTGGGGGGTGGGAGTGCAAGGGGAAATGAGTGGGGGCCTGCTGGCAGGTGCCCTGCACTGCTGGGGGGTGGGGGTGCAAGGGGACATGAGTGGGACATGTGTGGGGGCCTGCTGGCAGGTGCCCATCAGTGCTGGGGGGTGGGTGTGCAAGGGGACATGAGTGGGGGCCTGCTGGCAGGTGCCCTGCACTGCTGGGGAGTGGGGGTGCAAGGGGACATGAGTGGGGGCCTGTTGGCAGGTGCCCCTCAGTGGTGGGAGTGGTGGGGGTGCAAGGGGACATGAGTGGGACATGTGTGGGGGCCTGCTGGCAGGTGCCCTGCACTGCTGGGGGGTGGGGGTGCAAGGGGACATGAGTGGGACATGTGTGGGGGCCTGCTGGCAGGTGCATGCCCTGCACTGCTGGGGGGTGGGAGTGCAAGGGGACATGAGTGGGGGCCTGCTGGCAGGTGCCCTGCACTGGTGGGGGGTGGGGGTGCAAGGGGACATGAGTGGGGGCCTGCTGGCAGGTGCCCCTCAGTGCTGGGTGGTGGGGGTGCAAGGGGACATGAGTGGGGGCCTGCTGGCAGGTGCCCTACACTGCTGGGGGGTGGGTGTGCAAGGGGACATGAGTGGGGGCCTGCTGGCAGGTGCCCTGCACTGCTGGGGGTGCAAGGGGACATGAGTGGGGGCCTGCTGGCAGGTGTCCTGCACTGCTGCGGGGTGGGGGTGCAAGGGGACATGAGTGGGACATGAGTGGGGGCCTGCTGGCAGGTGCCCCTCAGTGCTGGGGGGTGGGGGTGCAAGGGGACATGAGTGGGGGCCTGCTGGCAGGTGCCCTGCACTGCCTGGGGGGTGGAGGTGCAAGGGGACATGAGTGGGGGCCTGTTGGCAGGTGACCCTCAGTGCTGGGGGTGGGGGTGCAAGGGGACATGAGTGGGGGCCCGTTGGCAGGTGCCCCTCAGTGCTGGGGGGTGGGGGTGCAAGGGGACATGAGTGGGGGCCTGCTGGCAGGTGCCCTACACTGCTGGGGGGTGGGTGTGCAAGGGGACATGAGTGGGGGCCTGCTGGCAGGTGCCCTACACTGCTGGGGGGTGGGTGTGCAAGGGGACATGAGTGGGGGCCTGCTGGCAGGTGCCCTACACTGCTGGGGGGTGGGTGTGCAAGGGGACATGAGTGGGGGCCTGCTGGCAGGTGCCCTGCACTGCTGGGGGGTGGGGGTGCAAGGGGACACGAGTGGGGGCCTGCTGGCAGGTGCCCCTCAGTGCTGGGGGGTGGGGGTGCAAGGGGACATGAGTGGGGGTCTGCTGGCAGGTGCCCTGCACTGCTGGGGGGTGGGGGTGCAAGGGGACATGAGTGGGGGCCTGCTGGCAGGTGCCCTGCACTGCTGGGGGGTGGGGGTGCAAGGGGACATGAGTGGGGGCCTGCTGGCAGGTGCCCCTCAGTGCTGGGGGGGTGCAATGGGACATGAGTGGGGTCCTGTTGGCAGGTGCCCTGCACTGCTGGGGGGTGGGGGTGCAAGGGGACATGAGTGGGGGCCTGCTGGCAGGTGTCCTGCACTGCTCGGGGGTGGGGGTACAAGGGGACATGAGTGGGGGCCTGCTGGCAGGTGTCCTGCACTGCTGGGGGTGGGGGTGCAAGGGGACATGAGTGGGACATGAGTGGGGCCTGCTGGCAGGTGTCCCTCAGTGCTGGGGGGTGGGGGTGCAAGGGGACATGAGTGGGGGCCTGCTGGCAGGTGCCCCTCAGTGCTGGGGGGTGGGGGTGCAATGTGACATGAGTGGGGGACTGCTGGCAGGTGCCCCGCAGTGCTGGGGGTGGGGGTGCAAGGGGACATGAGAGGGGGCCTGTTGCCAGGTGCCCCTCAGTGCTGGGGGGTGGGAGTGCAAGGGGACATGAGTGGGACATGAGTGGGGGCCTGCTGGCAGGTGCCCTGCACTGCTGGGGGGTGGGGGTGCAAGGGGACATGAGTGGGGGCCTGCTGGCAGGTGCCCCTCAGTGCTGGGGGGTGGGGGTGCAAGGGGACATGAGTGGGGGCCTGCTGGCAGGTGCCCTGCACTGCTGGGGGGTGGGGGTGCAAGGGGACATGAGTGGGACATGAGTGGGGGCCTGCTGGCAGGTGCCCCTCAGTGCTGGGGGGTGGGGGTGCACGGGACATGAGTGGGGGCCTGCTGGCAGGTGCCCTGCACTGCTGGGGGGTGGGGGTGCAAGGGGACATGAGTGGGGGCCTGCTGGCAGGTGCCCTGCACTGCTGGGGGGTGGGGGTGCAAGGGGATATGAGTGGGGGCCTGCTGGCAGGTGCCCCTCAGTGCTGGGGGTGGGGGTGCAAGGGGACATGAGTGTGGGCCTGCTGGCAGGTGCCCTGCACTGCTGGGGGGTGGGGGTGCAAGGGGACATGTGTGGGGCCTGCTGGCAGGTGCCTCTCAGTGCTGGGGGTTGGGGTGCAAGGGGACATGAGGGGGCCTGCTGGCAGGTGCCCCTCAGTGCTGGGGGTGGGGGTGCAAGGAGACATGAGTGGGGGCCTGTTGGCAGGAGCCCCTCAGTGCTGGGGGGTGTGAGTGCAAGGGGACATGAGTGGGACATGAGTGGGGGCCTGCTGGCAGGTGCCCTGCACTGCTGGGGGGTGGGGGTGCAAGGGGACATGAGTGGGGGCCTGCTGGCAGGTGCCCCTCAGTGCTGGGGGGTGGTGGGTGCAAGGGGACATTAGTGGGGACCCTACTGGCAGGTGCCCTGCACTGCTGGGGGGTGGGGGTGCAAGGGGACATGAGTGGGACATGAGTGGGGGCCTGCTAGCAGGTGCCCTTCAGTGCTGGGGGTGGGGGTGAAATGGGACATGAGTGGGGGCCTGCTGGCAGGTGCCCTGCACTGCTGGGGGGTGGGGGTGATAGGGGACATGAGTGGGTGCCTGCTGGCAGGTGCCCCTCAGTGCTGGGGGGGTGGGGGTGCAAGGGGACATGAGTGGGGGCCTGCTGGCAGGTGTCCTGTACTGCTGGGGGGTGGGGGTGCAAGGGGACATGAGTGGGACATGAGTGGGGGCCTGCTGGCAGTTGCCCCTCAGTGCTGGGGGTGAAATGGGACATGAGTGGGGGCCTGCTGGCAGGTGCCCTGCACTGCTGGGGGGTGGGGGTGCAAGGGGACATGAGTGGGGGCCTGCTGGCAGGTGCCCCTCAGTGCTGGGGGGTGGGGGTGCAAGGGGACATGAGTGTGGGCCTGCTGGCAGGTGCCCTGCACTGCTGGGGGGTGGGGGTGCAAGGGGACATGAGTGGGGGCCTGCTGGCAGGTGCCTCTCAGTGCTGGGGGTTGGGGTGCAAGGGGTCATGAGAGGGGGCCTGCTGGCAGGTGCCCCTCAGTGCTGGGGGTGGGGGTGCAAGGGGACATGAGTGGGGGCCTGTTGGCAGGTGCCCCTCAGTGCTGGGGGGTGGGAGTGCAAGGGGACATGAGTGGGACATGAGTGGGGGCCTGCTGGCAGGTGCCCTGCATTGCTGGGGGGTGGGGGTGCAAGGGGACATGAGTGGGGGCCTGCTGGCAGGTGCCCCTCAGTGCTGGGGGGTGGGGGGTGCAAGGGGACATGAGTGGGGGCCTACTAGCAGGTGCCCTTCAGTGCTGGGGGGTGGGGGTGATAGGGGACATGAGTGGGTGCCTGCTGGCAGGTGCCCCTCAGTGCTGGGGGGGTGGGGGTGCAAGGGGACATGAGTGGGGTCCTGCTGGCAGGTGCCCTGCACTGCTGGGGGGTGGGGGTGCAAGGGGATATGAGTGGGGGCCTGCTGGCAGATGCCCCTCAGTGCTGGGGGGTGGGGGTGCAAGGGGACATGAGTGTGGGCCTGCTGGCAGGTGCCCTGCACTGCTGGGGGTGGGGGTGCAAGGGGAAATGAGTGGGGGCCTGCTGGCAGGTGCCCCTCAGTGCTGGGGGGTGGGGGTGCAAGGGGACATGAGTGGGACATGAGTGGGGGCACCTGCCTCCTGTACTTCCCCCGTGACGCCCACATTTTCGTGCGTTGTTCCCCATTCCGCGTGTCACGCCCCGTGTTACGCCTACTTTTGTTATGTGCGCCGCGCTATGTGCGCTTTAGCTGTGGCCGTAGCGCATGCCATTAGATGACCTGTGCGCCGGCGTGCGCCACGCATATTTTCAGCGCACATCCCACATTTTACTCGCGCACAGACTTCCATGAATCGATGTGCATGGGTTTTGCTGCGATTTTCGCATTTGCACTGCGATTCGCACGGTTTCGCACGCTTGCGCGGGAATTTTCAGCGCACATTAATTCCATGAATCGGCCTGTCAGCGTTTTACAGCTGCCTGTCCTGTGGTTGTTTTCCTGAATACATTTCAGCTGGCACACGAAGCACGCAGAATTCCAACGTTCCAAGGACCGGCTAGGTCCGCGTTTGCTTTCCGCTCCACCAGCTTCAGAGACTCATTATTGACAAAAGACATTACAGCGTTCTGTCTCCCGCGGCTGCATTCCCTTCCATTGGGAACTGGATTTGATGTAATTACAGCGTGTCAAACTGTAAAAGGTGCTTCAACTACTTTAAGCCTTACACTGATTTGGATTCACCATCGTTTGGCTTTGCCTACTTTGAGACACATCATTACAGCTCTAAGGTTCGGGGAGTACACATACTGTTACCTCACACTTCTTAAGGGATATTCCTTCCTCCATTCACTTAAGGATTTGGTGTTGCTTTTTAGGGATTTCTCCATGTGCACAGAACTCCAGGACGCTTTGCAGATATTCAGTGCACCAGCCCGACACTAGTGCGTTCCTCGTGCCGTTCGGGTTTTGTCCCTTACTAACCTTCCTTCCAAGCTTGTTGCTTCTGGAATTCTTCTCTTCAAGGACCTGGCTGTTTTCTGATAAGGTAGGAGTCTTCTATATTGAATGTTCAAAGAGATTGGGTTATTTGGCTTGAGAATACATTAAGTTCGACTCTGCTCAGTTAGGGGAGTTGACTATTGGGACGGTTTACAGTCAACCCGAGGATTTTCCACACTAGGTATTCAAGCCAATTAAACCCGGACCTTTCAGTCTTGGTAGTCATTCTTCTCTCATATCGCATCTTGTGGTATTTAGGGTGCTTAGTTTAACAGTTCTTACCAGTTTGGAAACATATTAGGTCGCACATGTGTAGAGCGGCAACGCCGTAATTCTACTTCAAAAAATATTCTTCTTCATATTCTGTGTAGAGAATATGTAGCTAGGTTTAGTGTGCATTCAGAACATTTAAGCATTCAAAAAAGCCCTGTCGGTCAGAATGCCAATCCTTACCAGATAATATAAACTGAATGCCTGAGGGAAGAATCATATACTGTCGTTTGGCGTGTCTGCCTTTCGCACGTGTAACAATGTCCGGTTGCAGCGGCTCTCTCCTGGGGGAATCAGCAAAGAATGGGATTTGAATTGCTTCCTATAATCATTGGTATTGACTAACGATGAATAGCTCTTACCCCATGGGCATCCAATAGGAAAGAACTACAAGTAATTCATAATATATTCGAAGTGGTCTTCCTAATAGATCACGCTTTTCCATTTGGAATATTTGACAATGTACTATAATGAACACACAATGACGGACCAAACAAGGCAGAATAATTTGTAAATAGTGAGTGGTTCTCCACCTTGGCAAGATTATGCGATTGATTTGTGCACATAAATCATGGCAACTGTCATTGACACTATACGTCATTAGAATATGTTATGAATTACTATTTTATGTTGGTATCCTGACTTTTACTTTCAATTTGCGCTTCACCTTACCTTCACCCAAGATTCATGAGTAGTAGGGCTTTACATATCGAGGGTATAATATAATTACAATTGTCATGAACAATTTTAGATAGTTTAAGACTACCTGAACGATAAGAGTAAAGAGTTGTGTAAGTAGATAATTGATATTTCATACCCAGTAGTATGCCAGTCATAGCATCATTATTTTTCTTTCCCTTATCTTTTTCCATGTTCGCACAAAGCTTTATTTATCTTTGTATAGCACCAATAGGCACAAACGCACCAGCCAACTTTATTTAATTATAACACCTTGTTCTTTACGACTGTTTGAAGAAAAATTATTCACAAGAAATTACAATATTCAACAGAAATGGTTTTGTGCGCATTTTCGTGGCGCACAGTTTACAACAGGCACCAATGTTCAGTTTTTGCAATATGCATGGTATTAGCAAGAGGCAGCTAGCAACACTGGAGTACAGCGGTTTATCTAAAGCGTGGTTTTTATACTGTCAACGTGCATTCACGGTTAGACCAATAAAGGATTCACCATTCCAACATGTCCGACCGCGATCGTTGTTTCACTTGATTTCCTTGACAACCTTTGTTGTCATTACCATTGCTGAACGAGCGTCGCAAGTAATTCACTTGCAGCAGCTCTACACAAGCCTTCAAGTTAGACACTGGCAGTGCTCTTCCAGCCCTTTTGACATAGATACAGAACAATCTAAGTGAAGGTGGAATACAATTGAGAATATTTATCTTTTTACACAGCTGCTGCAACCGGACATTATGGTTCCATGTAATAATGTCCCCGCAAAAATATCGCCATGCAAAAAAAAATTGCTGAAAAATGGCAGTTTTTTGTGGGGACATTATTACATGGAACATACGGGGGACACCCCTGCAACCCCTTTTTTTTTCATGGGGAGTGGGGGACAACCCCGCAACCCCTGCTGCCCCTGTCCCCATATATATGGTCACCCAAATAATATCGCCACAACCTTTTCCCGGCGATATTATTTACGGCGACCATATATATGGGGATAATATTACCTGATACCGACATTATTACACGTGCGAAAGGCAGACACGCCTAACCACAGTATACGATTCTTCCCTCAGGCATTCAGTTTACATAAACTGGTAAGGATTGGCATTCTAACCAACAAGGCTTTTTTGAACGCATAAATGTTGTGAATGCACACTAAAACTAGCTACATATTCTCTACACAGAATCTGAAGAATTATATATTTTTTTAAGTAGAATTACGGCGTGGCCGTTCTACACATTTCAGTGCAAGCCAATAGGTTTCCAAACTGGTAAGAACACACGCATAAATTCTTCTTTTTCTTTCTCTTGTGCACTATTAGAATATCCATTTATTAATATGCTTTGTTCACGTTTACAGAAATTATTAAGCATCCAACAGAGGCAGCATGTCAGTTAGTACTTGGTCATGTGATTTCTGATTCTAATAGAGGTTCTCTCTCTTTCCCTCAATTTTGGTTCTCTTCTGACCACAATACAACATGACGTACGCATTGCTATATTACATCGAATGATTGTTGTTGCACAATTTGTTTATGATCTAAATACACAAATATGTTACACATGCGCAGGCCAATATGTCACGTATCTGAGGCTGGTGCAGATTATTCGTAAAACCTGGCCTGAGACTGCATTGGCGGAGGAGCCAGACGCCACCATGGGGACAATACATGACATGTCAGAAGGAGGGCACGAGATCTCTAGACTGTACGAGATGGTGATGATCCGGGTAGGGAAGGATTTGACGCATTTGAGGCTGGATTGGGAAGCAGAGGTGGGAGCACAGATAGATGACCGATGGGATGTGGGAGCGTGCTATGGGATACCACAAGAAAGTGTCCAGAAATGCCAGATTACAACAAATACAGTTGTAGATAACGCACAGAGCCTACATGACCCCGATGAGAATATCGAAGTTTGTAAATGCGGGACGACATGCGTGACCAAAATGCGATAAGGAAGATGCTGATATGACACACATGTTTTGGTCTTGCCCAGTGATTGAGAGTTTTTTGGGGGGAAGTGGCACAAAAACTAGCGGACAAAGGGGTCACGCTCACTATAGATACGGCCTGGGCCTGCCTGTTGGGAGGGTTTCCCAGACCACAGAATATTAAACATGTTGGGAAACTGAAGGACTTGGCATATGTGCTTGCAAAACGAAGGATTGCCATGGGCTGGAAGCAGGGCCATAAGCCACTGGTCGAGGTATGGTGGCGGGATTTGCAAAAATGGGCGGAGGCTGAAACGGTGGTATGGCAGGGGGCATGTAGCAAGTGTGGGGAAGAAGAAGTGAGTACCTTGCTAGCATGGAGAGTGTTAATAACAGGACTGTTTGGTATAATAACGGATTCTGCAGTCTCAGAAGAAAGCGATACCCTGCCACACGCAGCAGATACGGAATGAGAAAGATAAACAAGCACTTGAGGGGGGAGGGATTGGGGGAGCAGTGGTGTTCATTAATTGATGTTCATGTGTTTTGTTGCAAATAACGCTGCTAGTTTGGTTTGTATTGTTTGTTTGTTTTAAAAAATAATAAAAACCGTTTAAAATATATATATATATATATATATATATATATATATATATATATATATATATATATATATGTTACACATGCGCAATGGATGTCGATGTATATCCATGTCCAACTGTTGATTGTTGCATAACTCACAATGAATATTTTCTGGGATGTTAAAAATCGGAATCATTCCGTTGATCGCGAATTGTCGTTTCAAATATGTGGACTCTGTGCTTAGACAATGAATTACAATTGTTTGACCTGGTAGAAGATTTCACAGGCCCTGATGAAGGACAGATATGTCCGAAACGCATTGGCCCTATCACGCATCTGCATAGAAATGTGAAATACTAATAATTTACAAATAGAATTAATGACTAAATCCAGACACTTTTGGAAGAATTGAGTTACTGTTTATTGAACATTACAAAGAACTATTAACCACTTATGTGGATATTGGGAGTGCAGCCCACACCGCTGGCTTTATAGCCAAGGTCCTTCTTTGTACACTGTGCACTATGACATGATATCATAAGTCATTCATAATGCGCCTGTGCACAAGTGTTTCTAGGCGCAACAAGACAAGGAGAGGGAACAGGAGGACAAAACAACAATCTTACTAGGTCTTGTGTCATTCAAATCGTGAAAGAGTGGGGAGGAGAGAAGGGGAGAAGTGCCAGGGGGCTGGGGATGAGGGGGTGTGGGGTGAGTACAGGTAACTCAATAAGTGATGCCGAGGGGTGGCTCATAAGTGCAGAGAGACCAGGGACTGTAGGGTTGCATATACAGACCCTTAAATGCTGGGGAGCCCGTAGGCAGTGCAAGGGCAACTGGACATGCAGGAACCTGGGCCCGAGTTTCAGTGGGTGGCCAGGTGACCAGTGTGCAGAGCAGTTGGGGATATCAGCAAGGGAGAGGAAGAGAGAAAGTGGAAGCGAAAAGGAAGGTCTTGAGTTGCTTGTGGAACTAGAGGTGGTTCTGTTCAAATTTGAGAGAGGTAGGGAGGCAGTTCCAGAGGGAGGCCCCAGCCGAGGAAAGAGATCTACCCCCCCCCACTCTCTGCTTGGAGAAGTGTCTGTCCCTCAGAGAGTTGGGGGTGGATGAGCAGAGGGCTCAAGAAGGAAGATGTTTAGGAAGAGAAAGTTGGAGGTAGTGCGATCCCAGGGCCCAGAAAGCCTTGAAACAATGCAAAGGGTCTTGACGTTTATACTGTCAGTCACAGGGAGCCAGTGGAGAGACTTCAGAGCTGGAGAGATACGATCCCTGGGCTTGAGGCCAAGGACAAGTCATGCAGTCCTGTTCTGGATAAGATGTAAAGGTGGTAGAGACAGACAGATTTAGAAAGAGGCTGTTGCAATAGTCCAGCCTAGGGAGGACCAGGGCTCACAGTGAGCTTCTGGGGGAAAGTGAGAAAAGGCAGAATACCTCTGAGGAAGTGCAGCTGATGGTGTGACTTCTTAGAGACGTCGGAGATGTGAGGAGACAGGGAGAGGGTGGAATCGAAGATGACACCAAGATTCTAAGCCTCACAGGAAGGAGCAGGAAGAGGGCCCAGGGTGGGCAGCCAAAGAGAGGAAAGGAGGGAGCAGGTGTCCCGGTGAGGAGGATATCAGTCTTACTGGCATTAAGGCAGAGATCATTGGCGGGCACACCATTCCTGAATTGTGACCAGACAGTCTGGTATGAGAGAAGGAGCAGAGGTGGCTGAGGGGAGCCTGAAGGAGAGCTGGGCGCATCCGCATAACACTGAAAGTTAGAGCAGAATGTAGCAATGCAGTGGGCAAGTGGTTGATAAGGCAGGGGGAAAGGTTAGACCCATGGAGAACACCACAAGTAGAGAGAGTGATATAGAGGAAAGACCCAAGTTGGACCTGGAGGGGGTCGGTCAGCGAGAAAGGAGGTTAACCAGTCCAGGGCCTGACCAGTGATACCCAGGTTGTAGCGGAAGCAATTGAGCAGGATGACGTGGTGCACTGTGTCGAAAGCAGAGGATAAATCTAGAAGAATCAGACAGAAGAAAGGTTGGAGTCAAGATTAGAGAGCAAGTCTTCATGGGTGTTCAGGAGAGCAGTTTCCGTGCTTCGGGCAGCTCTGAAGCTAGAATGGTGGTTGCGGAGACAACCAACAGATTCAGTATGCTGATTAAGCTTGGAGATGGCCAGCTTTTCCATGAGTTTGCCCAGGAAAGGAGTTATGGAGATCAGGTGGTAGATAGCCGGAGAGGAAGAATTGGCAGAGGGCTTATTAAGAAAGGGGTGTAAAAGGGGGTGCTTAAGGGGTGAGGGGAAGGTTCCAGTGGCAAAAGAGTGATTGCAGAAATTGGCCAAAGCTGGAGCAAGGGTGTCGATATGGTCCTTGGTGGGTCTGGATGAGCAGGGGAGACCCTGCTTTGATAAGACTTTCATAGATCGGACTTGTCTAGAAACATCATCATGGTTGAACAAAGGAAAGGAGGAGAAAGGAGGAGGAGAAACGGCCGAAGAGGGGCCATGGGTGGCAGAGGAGGAGGAAGGGGCGGTAGAGGAAGAGAGAGTGGACATGATGTCCTGAGATTTAGTGGTGAAATGAGAAGCCAGGGCCTTGCAGAGTACCTGGGAGTGAACAGGGGAGGTAGAGACTGCAACAGGATTGGCCAGCTCCTTGCAGATTGTGAAAGGTTTGCCGAGTTGTTAGATGCTGCAGAGATGCGGGCTTGGATGAGGGCTCTCTTCTTAGACAAGACAGAGTCTGTACTACCTTTGGAGCAGCCGGCATGCCGGTTTGTCAAGGAGAGTGAGCATGATGCCTTCCACTTGCGTTTAAGGGTGGCGCAGTCGGAATCGTACCAACAGTTGCACTTGGATGTGGGCTTCAAACTGAGCCTCATGACAGGGGCAAGGACGTCAAGAGTGTTAGAGAAAGAGAGATGAAGGTTAGAGAGGGCTGTGTCAGATTATGAGTCATCCAAAGGTGAAGGAGGAGGAGGAGAGAAAGTAGCAGCCAAAGCCTCAACTGACATACACTTCATGGGCCGGATGACCAAGAAGGTGGGTGGCAGTGCTGGGGTCAGTTTGACCTGAGGGGTAGAGAGAGGAGGTCTGAAGAGGAGAGAGAGAGAAAGAGAGAGAGAGAGAGAGAGAGAGAGAAAGAGAGAGGTCTGAAGAGGAGAGAGAGAGAGAGGGTCTGAAGAGGAAAGAGAAAGAGAGAGAGAGAGAGAAGGTCTGAAGAGGAGAGAGAGAGAGAGAAGGTCTGAAGAGGAGAGAGAGGGAGAAGGTCTGGAGAGGGGAAAGAGGGAGAAGGTCTGGAGAGGAGAGAGAGAGAGGTCTGAAGAGGAGAGAGAGGTCTGAAGAAAGTAGAGACAGAGAGAGAAGGTCTGAAGAAAGGTCTGAAGAAAAGAGAGAGAGAGAGAGAGAGAGAGAGAGAAGGTCTGAAGAAAGGAGCGAGAGAGAGGTCTGAAGAAAGGAGAGAGAGAGGTCTGAAGAAAGGAGCGAGAGAGAGAGAGAGACTGACCTGAAGAGGGGTAGTAGCATCCAGGTGGATATTCAGGTCTCCAAGGAGAAGAAGTTGAGAGGTAGAGACAAGGAGGGAGGAGGAGAGGTCAGCCGACTCAAAGAAGGCAACCTGTCCAGGCAGCCTGTAGATAGTGGCCACAGTGAGAGAGAGGCCAGGAGAAATAGAGAGCCTGCAGACCAGGCATTCAAAGGAGGAGTAGTTCTGCGTTGAAATGACAGAAGTAGGTATCCACTCCGAGAAAATCAAGTGTACAACCCCGCCGGGACGCTTGGTTCTGGGTTCGTAGAGGATCTTGTGACAGAGCTGGCCATGAACAAAGTCTCAGTGAGACCAAGTACATCCAAATGAAGCTCCTCCAGGAGACGGCAGATGTCAGGAATATTTGACAGCGGAGCAAGAATTGAGAGTAGCAATATGCAACAGGTTGCCACCTTTGAAGGACTTCTGTGGAGGGGTACAGGCCAGAGGTACACCCTGCGGAAGTGTTGGAGGTGCCAGAGGAGGAAAGAAGAGATGGCTGGGTAATCAGAGAGAAAGAAGAGTGTCAGAGAGGTGGCGGAGGAAGGAGGCAACAGGGTGGCCAAAGAAGCAGCGGAGGTTGCCGGAGAAGTGGCGGAGGAAGGAATTGGCAGAGGAGCCAGTGAGATGTAAGTAGGGATAGCAGGAGAAGAAAGGAAGTTGATGAGGCATGGGCAGCGTCTATCAAAAAGGAGGAGATCGGCCTGTGGGACCTGGACCAAGATGGTGTCATTTAAGTAGACATTAATGATGGCCTTAGAGGAGTGGAAGGGGGCCAGGAGGGCCTCCCACCGGGTGCCACCATTAATGGGAGATGAGGAAAAAGGAGAGAACTGAGACCATATGCGGTGGGGGGGTCCAAAGGCCTGGAGAGGGAACGACAAAGAGGATGTTGGTAAGGGTTTGTCTGGATGAAGCACTGGTGGAGATATCAGCGATAGGGAGGCCATTTGCCCCAAGGACCATATGACTCCCAGCGTAAAAGTGTGCCTGTACTCTATTGGGGCAGTTCCTAATGTCCTCTAGGCCCCACTGCTGTCTCTGACTGGGAGCCGCATAGAGAGGCCAGACTCCATGACTGCATCTGCAACATTTCCTGCACACCAGTCTGCCTTTTTGATAGGGCCAGGGGTGAGGCACCTTCTCCAGAATCTATCGGAAACTACCATACAGCGAGGAGCCCTTGAGGGCAGGTTTCCCGGAACCCTGTGGAGCCTTCCAGTTAACTGGGGCATCTTGGTAGGCTTTGTGCCCTTGGAACATACTGATCATAGTCTCTTCAAATGCAAGTGGCCCTCGCGGGCCAGAGTTTGGTGAGCCCCCCCAGAGCGAGCAACAGTGGTAGTCCAGAGTACCACAGAAACATTTCCAGAAAGGTGAGTAATGCCTGTGGCAGTATCCTTAAGATCCCTACTAGACAGGGAACTCTCACAACCAATATCCCCTGCTGCAGTGCCCTACGAAACCTTTGCTAACCTAGATTTCAGTTTGGCAAACTCCTTGAGGTGAATTGGAAGGCAGTCCCTCAAGTGTTGCAACCCGTTTGTAATGGCTCTAGCGGTAAGTGCGTTGCAAGAGTCCCATCAGTGGTTGGCCCCAAGACACACCAACCAGAGTGAAAGGGGACCTGGCAAGAGGCACCCCTAGAAACAAAGGCTGATACCAACATGTGCCAGTGGAACAGACACTGGAAGCGGGAAAGAATTAGAAAAGGGCAAGCATAGCAAAAACAAAAAGAATAAGAAAGGAGATGCAGTTGCAGGGAAGCAGTCACGTCTGTTTGGAAAAAGGAACTAATGCGTGGCGCTAGGTTTGGAGAGGGGAGTGGTGAGATTGGGGCTCAGGGCTGATCCATGCATTGATGAACTGTGCCCTCCTTTAAATGTAATGGTTAAGGTATAAACTGCGTGTACAAACGGCTCTGGGCTCTTCCACATTGGGGCAGGAGGAGGGGCTCAGGGAACACTAAAGGGGACGGGACGTACCAGTACTTATGTCAAAGAATTTACATTCCACCTCAAAAAAGGCTATACGATTTTGTAAAAAAAATATATACATCTTTAATGATATCTTTATAGTCTTGAACATTAAGTTTGGTTGTTCAACTAACAGCAACTTATTTATGCACCGAAGAATGAGCACATCATGGACCTTGCCACGGGCAGCAGAATGCTTTACAAATAAAAAGGGTATGGAAAAGTTACAAAACAATAGTGGGAGAGGAGAGGGCTTGTAGACCAGAGACTGGTTAGGATAGGTGGGCATCAGCTATTCTCAAAGTTATTTGCTTATAGAGAGATCAGGACTTTAAGAAAAGTAATAGCATGATTAAGGCACAGGTGCAGTATCATTATTTCACTGCATTCCGTTTGAAGGCTACCTTGCCACAGTTATTAAAAAGGGGCCTCATGAGGGGTGCGGGGGTCAGATCTCCCAAGTGAAGAGAGACGGGAAAACAAAAAGAAAAAGCAGGTGCAGATATGCTTCATGAAAGGAATGCTGCACCAATACGTTCCTAAAAACCAAAGCAAATACTTTTTTGCTTATATACAAGCACACATTTCAGAAATATCAAGTAGTATTTTCATGGTTTCAATACTGTACCTCATCCATGGACATGTCCCATACTTTACAAATCTCATTCTCCATTTCTTCATCAAGATCTGTCTGCATCGTTCCGTCTTGGGTATCATGTTTGTTGTTCGCACAGGTTACAACCTTAGATAAAAAGAAACGCAGCATGATGAATGAATGGGTATGTAATGCATTGGCCCTGGGAAGATGGAGGAAAAAGTAATCGATGAATTAGTACAGAAGAAACACTATTCCACAATAACTCAAAGAAAGTGGCCACAAGCCTTTACATGGTGCATCCGTTTACAAAATGGTGTGTTCTTCCTGCCTCATTCGGAGGGTTAAAGCAAAGATCAGAAGCATATTTGCTTTCCGATTATTAAGTTTGCAATGGTGCTATGCTGGTAGTCACCCAATATCCTGTTTGAAGAGATCACGTCTCTCCTTCTGTACCACAAATGTTCTAAAAGAATGATAGGTCTTATCCTAAATCTAACACTACAGAACATTAAACTAAGTAAAGAGTAGGTAATTGAATTGCGAACAAGGTCACAAGCATTCGCCAAGACATTTCTATAAATCAGAGTGTGCCTTCTTAATAACGGATACAAATAAACTTTGCAGCATTTGCAGTACGATAACACCCATTTTCAGTGTGCTGAAGTTGGTAGGTTGGGTAGACATGTAGAAATATCAGGGAACAACTTCATGGTAAATCTCCTTATTTTCATGAATGTTTATACCGTGATTTAGCCAAAGAAAGAAACTGCACCAACACGATTATAAAGAACAAATAGCGGGTGATAAATAACAAAGAAACACCAATACACACTAGATGCGGGTCGTTCAGTACGTAGGTTTGAAAAGTTAAATTTTGATGGGAGCTATTTAGCGCCTGCTTATACCACAGAGGATCTTAGTTAGC
The DNA here is from genome assembly GCF_040938575.1 of Ambystoma mexicanum. NCBI lineage: Eukaryota > Metazoa > Chordata > Amphibia > Caudata > Ambystomatidae > Ambystoma > Ambystoma mexicanum. The sequence continues at coordinate 837,093,585 of NC_090934.1, read as the reverse complement.
TTTAACACCAACAGCTTCGACTACCAGGCGAACTGGTGCCCCATAAAACATACCCAAATGCGACATAACCTTGTGGATTTGGGAAGGTGTGTAAACGAGTGTTAAAACACACCTAGAAGGGTTGCGTCTGATCTGAACGAATGAAATAATAACTAATGACAATTTAATGAAGAAAAATATGTTTCTTTTTTCATTGTTTTGCGGGTGATAGGGCTGCTCCCCCAAATCCCCCTTCCCCCAAGTTTCCAACCCCACCGAACCTACCCACACCTTTGAACCCTTTACCATATATATATGAAATGTTTTCGTTATCATTTCATTCGTTATTTTTTTTTGTTAAAATCCCTGCATACCATCTAGAAGACATTTGAGGAAAAGTGGCTGCGCATAATAGACACAAATTTATGGTTTGCATTTCACGCAGAAGGTAGATTTGCAGCATGTTATGTACTAGCTCCTTATTTCCCATTGGATTCTCCTGCATACTGTATAATACCATATACTCTGAAAAAGATTTTTGCTTCTGCTTAGTAATTCTTTATTTCAATCTCTGGATTTGTAAACAGGTGTTTGTGAGAAACCTTAAGGGGTCTCATCCACTAGTCCCCAGGGATCTGTCATCCAGGTGGCCAGGACACGGCCATCGCTTTTGGATCCAGTTCTTGGGGGTGGACCAGTGCGGTAGGATCACCTGCGTGCGGGGTCTTCAGGGAGTGGAAGTGGGACACCGGATGCAGTATCCCCTTCCCTGTAACAGCTTTACCCCATCCTACCAGTAGGATATTTGGAACTCAAGGCCCCCCCCTTTTCCAACCCAAACACTTTCTCATGGACAGCTCACTATAAGAGAAAACGGACTAACACCTGAGCCGTAAAACTGACATGTCCCAATACAATGGTCAGGCAGGGTCAGGCAATTATTGATCATTAAACACACCCAACTTCCATCACACTTCTCCACACGGATAAAAGGTGGAGCACAAAAGCACACTCTGAGCAAGGCAAAGCACACGAGCAAGCAGCCGTTCCAAGATGGCAGTATAATACAAGGAGAAAGACTGCAAGACCGAAGAGAGTTACCAGGAGGAAAGTGCCCTTGACCTTTTCAGAGAAATACCATTACTTTCATGTGCCTTCGAGATTAAGAAAGGTAAGACCCGTAATCAAAGCTGAAGAAACTTGCATTGCATGGAGGTACCTGGGACTCTCCCGCATCGATAGCAAAGGCAGGGAGGATAGTTTGCCGCTGTGGTACTGTCCTTGCCTCCTAAAACAAAGCAGCGCCAGTGAAGTCAGCACAGCCGGTGAGTTGGGGAGACTGATACCAGACCGGTCTGTGTTGAAGCCAAGGTTGCAAGCAGCAACTTTGTATGGAGAGAACTGAGGAGAACAGTGTGTGAAGCCTATGTGGAAAGCAACATGAATATAATAAAACAGCAGATGAGTGACTGAATTTTGAAGTCAAGATACAATACCGTATACAGAGTGGTCTGGCGCCACATGGGTGCTCATTCGAAAAGTTTGTTAGGTATCCAACTGAAAGGTGACAAATGTAAAAAGGAAAGGAATTGTGAAATAGAAGTGGTCCTGCAACAGGTCAAGCCATATGCACATTCGAAAGTCTTTGATGGTTGATGCTAATTGAAATTGGTCGGAGCCCGGTCGAAGGAGACTAATTGTGTTAAAAAGGGATCAGAGCCCGGCTGAGGAGGATACGGGATGAACCGTGAATCACCCGAGAAAGAATATCCTACGAACATTGTGAAAGAGGATCTGAGCCCGGCTTAGGGGGATCAGGGGTGAATAGTGAAGCGGGTGAATAGAGAAGCAGCTGAATTGAGTACTTGTGAAAATCTGAAAGAGGAAAAGAACTTAACGTTTGTTTTGTCGCATCAGGCCCTTTTCATGAAGAGACTTTGATAGGCAAAGAGGCAATAGGTTTATTAATATAGGCCCTTTTATTTAGACAAGACACCACTAGGTCTGCTTTGTTATTAGTATTTGATGGTTGTAGCTTGCTCACATCTCTAGATTTAGCGTTAGATAGGCATTTTTCAAACCATTTTTGAAGTTCAATAAACACCTTTGAACTGTGGTCACTTGTGTCGGTCTTACTGTTGATACCATGCCTTCCTTACAAGTTAGAGTAGGGCAAAGCAGCAAAAGGGGCAGAGGAAACAATTTCCAAACTCAAATCAACAGTGAAGGTCAGTGACCTATGGAAGAATAGGGAAGTCAAAAAAATATGCATTGCAAACCTTTGGAAAAATAAAAAAATAAATAAAAAATATAAAAATCGCAGAACCCAGTGGAGTAACAGAAGTACTCCACTAAATAGAACCAAACAACAGCCACTTCTAACATGAAGCCAATTCATTGCTTTCAAAGAGTAATGCATGATGAGTCCATGAAAAATAAACACATAGAATATGTGTAAGCATGTGCGACTGAACTTCTTGATAAAATGACCAGTCATTAAATAATAAGACCGGGAGTCATTTTGCTTACTCTGTAGCAGGGTGTTTAAGCCTGTGTCGATTGGCTGGCAAAACCCAGAATTAAACTAGGGTTCGCTGGTCAGATATCCATCAGAAAAAACAATAATTAAAACCTATAGGGTTAACGTACAATCTTTCCATCCATCTCTCGCACATCTTGGGTGTTTCGTCTGGGAGCCCATTGAACATTTGGTTTAAATCATGGCATAGAGAATGGTTTAAAAACAATAAAATTGCTGAAAGTGGTTTAAGGATTCTACTAAGTCATTGACCTGGCAGGTTAACTACACACACAAAAGGTTATTTGATTACAAAGTTATTTGCCCAAAGGAGCTTTACAGAAGTCAAATTTAAGGTGTGCAACGAGTTTTGGACAGCGATTTATGAGAAGAAAGCAGATGTGTGGGATTCTGAATCTATTTGGTCCAATTATGATGAAAATCTTTATGAACCAGAGGCACCTGAGTTGGCTTAAATCGAACTAGCCACAGTAATGCATGTGTATATTGGAAGTGAAACATCAAAGAGTTAATTAAATGATCTATTAGCAGAGCAACAGACAGACAGCAGAGTTTTAGGGTGAATTGGAAGGATGCGCTGAAAACATGAAGACCATCGTGGAAACCGTTAAATCATCAAATACAGATGAAGCAGTTGACAGAAGATTTGCAAATAATATACACAGATTTCGAGATATTCAGATAGACAGTCGCAATATACAAATAAACAGCATAACAGCCATCTTTGCTCCCTCAAAAAGGTAAATACTCTCAACAAAACTAAATAAGAGTAAATATACCCTCCAACAGGAAATGGGAGGGCACAGGGGAGCCCTGTACAGATATGTCGGGATCAGCGATACCAGGATACTAGTACCACAGAAAGGATCTCCAATATTATTAAGGCCTGATCTGGCGAGGAAGTTTTAGGTAAAAATTGCATAATTTAGTGTGCATTCATTGCAGAATGCAAAGAAGTATCGGGTTAAAAAAACATAGCAGTTTTAGAGTTAGAAATCCATTTCCCCTCACCAAAAATTCAAAATCGGAACTCGTTTTTAACTCCCTAAAAGATAATTTCACTCCCAACTTCATGAAGTAGGGCACTGAATACTCCCACTTCAAAATCATCTGGAACCCAGCTTATCACGTAAGTAAAGAAAAGGGGGTATGATAATATTCATACTACAGAAAAAGCAACAGAGCAATGACTATGTCTGACAGAGTGATCTGGGGCACTCTAATAAAAGACTCAATAACAAAACACCAATGATATGTACCAAACACAAGGGTACAGACCCACAGAATAAAACAGTGATTTAACCCAGTCATTCAAAAGCCACTTTTTGTATTCCTGGTAGAAAGTAGACTGCTCTCCTTATCAAAGGGGAAAGAATGCAGATAGCAGGAAAAACAATTATTACTTTGACTCACACAATAGAAAGTATAATGATTATTCAGCTTCATGTGAGAACACATGGGCCTGACCGATCTAGGTTAATAAAAGTAAACATTTGTTTGTGGGTTTGTGGCTTGGCGAAGCGTTGTTCCTTATACAATTCTGCACTGTTTCACCAATCTGCACCACATTTTGCATAGTTACCCGTTAGGTCCCTCCGGAAAGTACTGGCCGCATGACATTTGGACACCCCACCCCTTCCCCAGATTTCAGCACCTTTACACATGAGTCTGTTGCCTGAAAGCAGCGAAACGTCAATGCGGTCATAGAAGGACTGATCTCGACATGAGAACAAAACTCAAGGTCCCTATGAGACCTCAAAATCCATGTTTCAAGGCCCTAGGATGCATGGTTTCGGACAGATTTGCACTGCAATAAACTGCACAACACCAGAGTGAAGGGCAGGGGGGAGAGAGCACAGAAGGTCCCAGTATGCAGCAGCACACCAACTCTCGCCTCCCCCAACGTCTGCTCTGTGGTATGTCAGCCAGCCACACGTGCCCATTCTCAGTGCAGTTTACTTCAAACGAGTAGCGACTCGAACAGCGACCTACAGGATCATTGACTGTCAACAATTGATGAAAGTGTTATGTCTGTCTACAGAACCCGTTTGGAGAACAGGTACTTTTTGCTAGTATTCCAATAAGTACCAAAGTAGGAGGCACAAGAGCATACCAAACTCAGATCACGTCTATTCAGATACACCTAAAACACACAGCAGCATGGGTTTTTCGTGATCCATACACAACATTGTTCAATCATTTAAAATGACAACACCTCATTCCAAGATGGCCGTCGGTGCTTGAACACTGTGTCCGTTGCGCTACTGACCTGCGAGCCCCCGCCAAGCACATTGTGGACAGCAGCCCTTCCCAGGCGAGAAAGCTTGCGCTGGTGCATCCAGATACGAGACAGTGAGGTCCGGCGGTCCAGTGGTAGCGGTACCATCAGCGGAGAGGACCTGTGGCCTCTGGAGGCAGCAGAGGAGAGACAAACACACTACCCATGCTGGGTCCCGGGCACCTAAGGCGGGCCCGAAGGGGTGAGCTGCGGGGAAAGGAGAAGCTTGCCGGCGTGAGGGGCGCCCAGCGCTGCCTAGCTAGCAGGACGGCACCCTAGATCCGGGGAGAGGAGCATCGCCGGCCTCCGGGGAGGATGAGAGGAGCACCCGCCGGCTGCCCGGATGGTGTGAGCACGGCGTGGGCCAACTTTGGGACTGGGCCTTGGCGCGGAGCCAAGTGTGAAACAGCCCAGAGGTGGGGGCTGGAGGTCCGGGTGGGGTGGCGCCCAAGCAGACTGAAGCGCGGTGCGTGGAGAGGGGACAGAAGGAGCTGCTCCCTCAGAGAAGTGTGGAGAGCAGGAGTCCCGGCGGAGGAGGAGGAGGAGGAGGAGGAGGGTGCAGGGGTCTGGCAGTCTGGCCCTCCGGTGGTGTTGATACTAGGAGGGCGGTGCTGGGACCCGCTGGAGCAGCCGCCTGTCCTGAGGGCTAGAAGGTACGCGCGGCGGCGGGGGCCTGGGCTCTGCTGGGGTGCTCTGGGGAAGGAGGAGATATCCCCCGAGGTGCGGAGGGAGCGGGGTGGGGCCCCCTCCCGAATCATTTTAACCCATCCTTGGGAGGAGCAGCGGCCCAGGGCAGTGGACTGGTGGGCGTCCGCCACCAAGGACAAACAAGTGGGCTGGGCTCCAATTGAAGGGGGAATCCCCTCCCCCAGCACAGACTTCACACACCACCATCTCCCCCAGAGCGGAGGGAAGCTTTCGGGAGACCAACCCCGACTGGGGGTCTGCGTGGATCAGCCAACGCAATAAGGGAAAGGGCTCCCCGGGCAGCCACCACATGCAAGAGTGGGATGTACACGGAGGGCGCTACATTTTGAAACAAAATGTCGAAGAACAGGAACAAGGACACTGCCCCTGCGCCCAAGAGCGCGAAGAAGAGCCAGGTGGGAGATTTTACGAAAATATGGAGTAGAGAAGCGGGGTGAGCCCCTGCCCAGCATCTTACAGACCGTGAAAATGAGGCGCAGAGGACAGGGGCCCAAGAGGAGCTTAACACACTGGTCATGCACTCCTCGCTGAAGCTTCTCCTCACAGAAATAATGGATCAGATTACTGCGGCAGGCCAGAAACAAATGGATGCTCTGCGGGAGGACCTTGCAGGAGGATTGCAGGAAATCAAGAGAGACATTGGCAAGGTGGAACAGCTGGTAGATACCAATGAAAGGGCTATCCAGGATCTGGCAGAGGATGCGCGAAAGGCAAAAGCGTTACTGGAAACCCTGGCGGCGGCCACTCAAAACTTAGAACTCCAGGCGGAGGACCTGGAAAACAGACCAAGGCGTTCCAACATACATATATAAGGCCTGCCGGAGACAACCCTGGATCAAGATTTAAAGCAGATAGTCAAGGATTTCTTTGCGGAGCTCTTCGAGTCCGAAGCCCCGAACAAAATAATCTTCAACAGGATCCACAGAATAGGCCCCAGGAGGAAAGAGCCGGGTCCGAGACCAAGAGACGTTCTAGTGGCGCTGCACTCCTACGCAGTGAAGGAGCGGATACTAGGGAAGGCCAGGAAGTCAAAGACGATTACTTACAATGGGTCTGAGATAGACCTGTATCAGGATTTGGCGCAAGCAACTCTCATAAAGAGGAGGAGAATTAGGCCGTTCTTGGCCCACCTACAGGATAGGGGACTACTCTACAGATGGGCCCACCCCTTTGCCCTGACCTTCGAGTTCCAGGGGAAGCATCAGAGGGTCACGTCCTGCGATCAGTGCTTGGCACTACTGGACCTGGATGTGGAGGGGTCTCCGTCACCGGCGCCGACCACCCCACAGAGAATGTCAAGAAAGCTGTGGGAATGGTCAAAGGTCCGTCCCAGGAAAGCCCGAAGGGGGAGCTCCCGGGCGGCGAATGGGCAGGTCTCTCCAGCAGGAGACCACGGCCTCCAGAGGAGCAAGGTCGCAGAGGGAGAGTAACAACATTAACAGGGCAATAACAGGGTTGGTCTGAGGGCCTGTGGAGGGCGAAACAGAAGCCACTGGAAATCGCCTTGCGCGTATTATTCCCATGTGGGGGCTTGTCGGGAAGGGACGAGCAAATCTTGGAATGGGATTGGGATATCCCGCAGGGGTTCGTCGGTGGGTGGCTGGTGGACCAACTCTCGAGATGACGAGTCGAGGGGGGCTAGAGGCCAGTTGGTCCGGCCCACAATAGATAGGGGAAGGGGAAGGGGAAGGGGAGGGGGAGGGGCAAGGGTTCGAGGATTCGGTCCTTTTGTTAAAAGGAGGTGGGAAAAGAGGGGGTTGGGGAAGGAGGGGGCAAATATGGGCACGACCCCGAGCGCCGAGAGTCACTACTTCAGTCTTAAGTAACATGGCAGATTCGGGAGTGCTGAAGATCATTTCGCTAAAGGTTAATTCCAGGATACAACTGCATATGTTGCTGAAATCTATGGTTTCACATTTAAGGCTTGAATCTTGGCTAGTGATTCACTCAGCGTTTGCGCCAACCATTTTAAATCAGTTTCTGGGGTTTGACTTTGTGTAGTTACCTCCTCAATCCCCTCTGAGTGTGAATGTGGAGTAGAATCGAAAAAATAGCTTCCCTCTACCTCCACCCATCGGCTAATCAGTCTATTGTTGAATGGTTCTAGATCAACGCTGAAGCAGTGGAGGGAGTCGATTTCCGAAGCCACTAGTTCCATAATAGCCTGGGAAAAAATACCAATCTTACACAATCAAACCTCAGGGGGTGAATGTAATCAACCAATTTGATGTCGCCGGATGAAATCATGGAAAGCCTAGGAATTTCACTGAATAGGGTTAAACTTCTTTGGCGATTAAGTGAACCAGGACCACCCTGCAAGAACATGTAGTATAGCATGATGCTAGGACCGTCAGTAAAAAGGGGGGCTCTCCAGTCCATTCTATAGGGCATCATATTATTTACAACTTGTTTGTTGGACCTGTGTGGACTGTGCTTCTCCCCCCATAGGGTATTTAGAACACGTTCTGTTCTCCACTTCTTTCTGCAGATCATTCCCAAATGCCCTTACACCTTACACCAGTCATATGATCCATACTGCTTTCCCCCTCAGATGAATGCGCAGCTCGTGCCAGGTTCACCCATTCTTTAGGCTGCTGGACGTGCATATTTCTTTCAGAAATATATCTTGTTTCGTACTGCTCACACATCTGATTTTGCTGTAATTTGGAGGATTCTAGGAAAGAGTGAGTTGCCTGTATTGCAGGTCCCTCATTTGAGTGTGTTGCATAGTCATGCAAAGGGGGCTGAACGTCAACAACGTCCCCATGACTTAATGGGATTCCGGAGCTATAAGTCGGATTATTTAGGTCACAGCCCAGCCCAATCACGGATGATGGCTGGAGTGTATGTTTTCCTGTCACAACATGATCTTGAGGAGGTCCAAGTACTTTGATATCATTATGGGGTCCTTCTATGTTATCCTTTATTCCAGTTGAATTATGCCTTACTTCCATCCAATTATAAGTGACTGGGAGTCTTGCACCCTGCCTACTAGAATCTTGTAACAAATTCTTTAAGGCCTCTTTTACCAAGATTTTGATGTCCTCACTCGGAACCAGGGTAGGTGCCGATGAAAATGGGAGGTCCCCCCCCTCATTCCTTCCCATCGTACTTTCTGAGGTATAGGATTCCCCTGAATTTGTTACCTCCCCAGCGTTTATGGAGGGCCCTACTCCCCTTAGCCCTCCCGTTGGAACTTCCCCAACCTCAACCTTCTCTTGCGGTACAGGCGGGGGATTTCTAAGTACCTGTGTAGAGAATATGTACTGTGGAGAGGGTAGGATGCTCTTGTTCTCCTCACCGCTGCAGAGACTATTTTTAGTTTTTGGTGTAAAAAAGAGCTTAATGTCCGTCTTGTCATTCGTGTCAATTATTTTTTTATTACTTTTTATTTTGTTTGTGGTATTTTTTAGAGAGGACAGCACATCATTACAGTTTTTAGGGCCCAGAGGTGTGTTTCTCCCTGCTTGTTTCTCTTCCAATATTTGTACGTTTTTATTTAACATTTTCTTTTTTATTTGTTTGCGAGTCTGCGTGTTTCCCTTTTGGCTCATAGCCTCAATCAGGGTATCGGATGCTTCTCCGTAATCACCCTCCTCAGGTTCTAATGAATCCGCTGAACACTGGACATGGTCGGGAGGTGCCGCCCGGATGGTTTTTTTGGGGTCCCCAATTCTTTCAGTTCTAACGCTTTTTTGCTTTCCTCATTGAGTTGTGACAAATCGATGCCACCTTCTACAGAGAGTCCGCATATATCTTTTAAATTGGCGTTAGTGTTGGCAATTTTTAAAGCAGGTAGGTTCTTACTTTTTTTCTCCGGATTTGTAACAGAACTGTGTGCCCAGGCCCTCATTTTTTTCTCCCTGCGAGAGAGATGGTGATTGTTGACAGTTGGACATTCAGTGGAAGAATCCATTTCCCTGGAACCCCCTTCCTCACCATCCGGGTCTCCTCATTAGGAGTACCGAGGGACTATCTATGCGAGTAGCTGTCTGCAGGACCTCAGAGTAGCTTTCGCTAGATGCCAGCTTTTCTTCTAATCTTGCCAAATGTGTGAGAACCATACCATTGTTCTCCTTCAGACTTATAATCTGGATACCATTTGAGGTCACCAGAGCTTTAAGTTCAGCCAGACTTCTCAAGAGGGCAGGCAGTGTGTCATTGTTCCCTTTAATAAGAACCTCTGCATAGGATTTAGAACCGGCCACAGTCTCACATTCCGTTTGCACAGTCTGATCATGGCAGAATATTCGACTTTGAGCTTTGCCCTACCCCCCACCCCCCATTAATACGCATCTCTCGACGGCCAAAAGATAGCCCTCCAATTTACAAGTCTTCTCTGTATTCACCAATACCAATGATCTAAGTTCCTGGATGTCCAGGTGGGTCCGTTCATGGCCCTTGTCCAGAAGATTTATAATCCTTGTTAAGACTGGAAATGTGGCATATGTCGAGGCCATGTCCTCAGAATTAATGCCTTCAAAAAGCGGTCCTATAAGCGGATCAGTTATTCCAAATGACTGGTTTGGTGTAGGGGAAGTGGGGGAAGCGGGGCTTGAAGATTTTATAAAATTGGCAGCTCTGCTACCCTGCCCCACATTGTCCCTGCTGTATGGCCCTTTTTCCTTAGCCCCAAAGTTGGTACCAAAGAGTTTATTCCCGACATGGGCATAGACGGGGGAGAAAAGGAGCCTCATCCGTAGCTTCATGCAGATGTACATTGTCAAAACCCCCTGCTCTGGGCCTGGCAGGTGTTGAGGGCCCTTTCGACAGGCGGACCCTTCTGTCAAGTTTTGCCAGTACCACCGGCGCCAGCAGTGACGTGTCAGCCCCCATTTTAGGTTTAGCTCCCTCTATTTGACCCACTGAGTATCTACCCAGATTTTCATGTACCCTTCGCAAACTCTTCTGGGGTTGCACAGCAGATTGACCTGTGTTTGGAATTCTATCCCCCATAATCTCTTCCACCTGTGATGAGAGCGCTGCACCCGTGCAGTTCGCCAAAGAGTTGACCGGAGAGAGATGTTCCCTTGGGTCACTATAACCATTTGGTACATCATTTGTTAAGGGATCAGACTACTGGCCTCCAGTCGAAAGGCTGTCCATATTAAACACAAAAACTGGTTTAGCCAAGGAGTACGTTTTTTTCACCACTTGAATAGGTCGAACAGACTTTCCGTTGCGAAGCGTACCAACCATGCTCCAGTAAGCAGTCAATAAAACTGTTCTTGCTCAATCAGGAGCAGTGATGGCACGACCCGTTAAGAAAGAGAGACCTTACCACACAAAGAGGGAAAAATTGTGGGTACTGAAGTGAACAGAACCCTCTGGCACTCCGTCCAGTACAGAAAGAAATACTACAACTTTCCGCCCTAAAAAACAGAATCACTACGATACCCCCAGATTGAGGGTGTTTACATGCACAGCTAGCAGCAATTCCTTCCACTATTCAACAAAGGTGACCGGTTAGACACACCATATAGTTTACAAAAAGACACTGGTTGCATTAACATCAGTTCAGTACTCACCCCTGAATGAATGAGACCAACCCTCAGAAATTTCCAAGGCTCGAAAACAAATAATTACCCTCTGGCGGTAGTACTCTGGCCATTTCTCTCAAACACATATGGTTCAAATCTGGGTAAGTGCTTGCACAAAAAAATCCAAAAGACACAAATCATTATTGAGTCAGAGACCCCAGCGTCCCACGCAGCGCACCGTGAACAGTAAACAGTACTTAAGTGTACTTATGGGTGCGCGAGCGGGTGCGCTGGTCTCTATAGTTAAATCTCGTAGAGAGGGGGCATTGACGCCCAGGGGGCGGACTCAGCACGTCAGGTCAAGACCTGACAAAGTACAGAGAAAAGAAGTATCAGCACATGTACACTCACAGGACTAGTATAAGCCGACTAATTGGGCACAAACAATCACCTTTGTGTCTATAGTCCAGGTAGAGTCAGTGCAACCCGCAAAGACGTCCTCCAGGTGGACGCTTACCCAGCCAGTAAGGCAAAGTTCCACAGTGAGACAAAGTTCCCCGGCTCCCGACAGATGATTAGAGTTTCCACTGGAGAAACTGCATCACACAACACGCCGCACCAGTAAACAGTACTTAAGTGTACTTATGGGTGCATAACCGTTACATAACCCAAAAGGCATGACTTGGTATTCGAAGAGGCCATACTTCGCGCGTAATGGCGTCTTCCATTCGTCTCCCTTTTTTACCCTCACAAGGTGGTAGGCCCCTCGCAAATCCAACTTGGTGTAAATCTGGGTGTGTTTCACTTGGTCCAGAAGCTCTGGTATAAGTGGCAAAGTGTATCAGTTTTTTACCGTAATCTGGTTGATCGCTCTATACTCAATACAGGTCCTCAAGTCCCCCTCCTTCTTAGGTACGAAGAAGAGGGGCGATGAGGAAGGAGACTTATATGGGCGGATAAAAGCATTTGCCAGATATTGATCCAAGTAAGTTTTAAGATGTTGGTTTTCTTGCTCCATTAGGGCGTAAATCCAGCTGCAGGGTATTTGGGCTCCGGGCACGAGGTCTATTTGGCAATCGTAGGGTCTATGCGGGAGCAAAACGTTGGCTTGTTCCTTTTGGAAGACATCCTGGTAACAGTGATATTCAGGTGGTATAGTGCCAGTGAGGCCCGGCACAATACTTTTCTTGGGTTTTTGGTTGATAATGTCTTTGTTGTAACAAGTGTCGGCGCAGTCTTGAGAAAAGGTCAGAACCTGTTTTCGCCAGTCAATTTTAGGATTATGCGTCTCAAGACAGGGCATTCCCAATATCATCTGGAACTGAGGAGCACAGACGAGATCGAAGGTGATGTCTTCTTAATGCCCATCCTGCAACAGAAGCTTGACTTTCTCGGTACATTGTGTCACCGGGCCGGATGATAACTGTGATCCATCCACTGCGGTGACATTTTACGATTTCTGCTTTTGTTGAAGAGGAAGGCCTATTCGTGTTGCCAGATCTTGGTCAATGTAGTTTCCTACTGCCCCACTGTAAATGTATGTCTCCAAGGCATGCATTTTGGACAGCTGCCTGTGATTCACCAAAAGTACCGGAAGGACTAGATGGGAGGTCTGGACGCATTCCTTTTTTTTTCCTCGCTCAACAAGTGGACCCCTACGCTTGCCGGGCATTGGCGTTTCCCGAGTCCGGTGCTGCTGCTTCTTCGTTGTTTTTATCTGTTGCCCCTACTATTTTCTTGGGAGGTTTCACCGGGCAGTCTCAGAGGAAATGGCCTGCTTTCCCACAGTATAGACAGAGTTGTTGTTGTCTTTTTTTTCTCTATCTGCCTTGGTCAAAGGGCTCCGTAACCCACCGATTTGCATTGGTTCCGAGTGTTCATGTGGCTTGGTGTGGGTGTCGCTGGGTCGCACAAAAACTATCCTACCTTCTGTCCTGGCTCGATCCATTTTCCTATTCTGTAACCTATGGTCGAGTTGTACTGTGAGGTCCATGTAGTCTGCACATCCCTCAGGTGGATTCACAACTTGAGCCAACACATCCTTAAGTTCCCCACATAGCCTTCGATAGAAGAGTGTAGTCCTTTTCTCGTCTGGCCAGTTGGTTTGAGCTACGAGACGATTGAAAGCTGCAATGTAGGTTAATAGATCTTGATTTCCCTGTCTGAGTGACAGTAGCTCGTTGTCCAGGGCTTGTCACTGAGCATGTTGGGCAAACAATTTCTCCATCTCATGTTGGAAGCCCCAAAAGTTCCAAAGCAAAGGATCATCTTGGGTATCCAATGGTATTGACCAGTCTGCCGAATTAACCCCCTAGGTATGAGAGTACAAACGCCACTTTGGCTTGATCATTAGGAAAGGCTCCTGGTCTGCATAAGAAATGTAGGCGACATTGGTTCATGAATATGGCAAATGTGTTTGGGTCGCCATTGAAGCGTTCAGGCTTAGCTAAGGACACTGCCCCTGGAAGGAATACTTGAACCGGTATGGATTGCTGTGGCGGTGTAGCTTGGCTTATTCCAGGCAAGGGAGGCTGTCCTGCTTGTGCCTGTAGCACCCGTCTGGCTAAATCATCAGTTCTTTCCCGAGTTACAATAAGATCCCGCCTTAATGCACTAGTCTCCTGTTGTGAGGAGTGTACTTTGGCCCGTAATTCCCCTAGTAGTTGGGCCAACAGATCTGACTCAGACAGAAGTTTCCATAACGCCCAGGCAGAGAGTTGTTGAGGCTTTGCGTTCTGTTACGCTCACCTGGTCTCTGCGGAGGTGTCAGGGCACAGTTGCAGCCCTCCCTGGAATTAAATCACCCTCTTCAGGTTTCATCCCCTGCGAATCAGCTGTGGGCGACGACAATCGGTGGCACTGCTCCTGGTAAACGTGAATGATGAGCTCTCCGTCCTGCTGCTTCTGGCAGGGGCGCTTGTTAATGGAATCGAGTTCCTTCACTGATTCCCGAGTATTAGTCCAGTCCTGCAACGACTAAACTCCTTTCTGCTTTCTTGCAATGTCTCTTGTCTTTTCCCCTTTTTCTGCTTTCTCTCAATGTATCTTGATGTTTTTTGCTCTTAACGTTGTGGTTTTCCCCTGAATAAGGTTCCTCTGTTTTCTCCCAATAGATGGAAATGCGGCCTTACTGCAGCAGTGGAGGCGCGGAACATGGCTGAGCGGAAGATGGATGCGAAAGCAATGTCCGACAGCAGCTGAGTGATGGCTTTTGTAAGGCGCAAGGTTAAATGGCAGCACAACTTTAACGAATGTCTGTTCTGTCTAACCTTGTCTTTTTCCTTTCTGTTGCAGATGCTCAGAGTTCGGATGATGCGCGTCGTGCCGTGGTGCCCAGATGATGCCGTCTGCGTTCCGAAATGCTTACTGGTGAGCTGCGATGCCAGGAAGTAGATGACTGTGCTCCAAGATGTTTGCAGGTGAGCCGCAGTGCCAGAAGGAAGCGTTCAGGTGAGAGTAGAATCCGCCGGATGGCGAGTATGATTGTGGATGGCAGGATCTCTTCAGGTAAGTTGAATCCCAGGCGACAGTGAGCGTTACGCTGCACGGAGGTGCAGAATAACACAAAGCATCTGTCTTGCAGCTTATATAGCTGAGATCGTGGGCACGCCCATTAGGGCCGTCTTACCAGCCACACCCTGCCACTCCTAGAGAGTGAGCACGTGCAAAGGTAATCCATTAGCAGCCATGCCCAAGAATACAGTGGGGGCAGCTTAGTGGATGGAATGTTCAAGGTTAATGCATCTGAAGTGCTATGTCCATAATAAAAGCTTCTTGGTGTTAAATGGATGTTCTTGTTTACTTTTGTTCATGAGCCTGGTGCCAAAGGCGCCAGGACAGTGTCCAAACAGGTCTCCTGTGCATGCAACCCCTGCATGCCTGTGCCCCTGACTTCATGATCATGACAATAATGCTGGAGTTCAGACGCTTTTATGAAAACCTGTATGTGTCCCACACGCACGCCACCCAGGCGGACCTAGAGGGATATCTGGACCAGATTGCCATGCACTAGTGCGCGGAGGATAGGGAAAGACTTAACCATCCAATACCCTTGGAAAAAGTGCAGGCAGCTATCAAATCCCTTCCCTCTGGGAAGGCCCCTGGGCTGGACGGATTTGTGGCGGAATTTTATAAGCACTATGCAGCAAAGATAAGGCCCCACCTCCTACAAATCTAACATCGAAGTGTCCAGGAGGGGAAGCTCCCGCAATCTCTGAGGGAGGCCCTGGTAACAGTCCTCCTTAAACCAGGCAAGCCGCAAAATGACTGTGCTTCGTACAGGCCAATCTCCCTCATCAACCTGGATAATAAGATCTTAGCTAAATTGGCACCACTAATGAATAGAATGTTGAGAGCTGACGTTCCACCTCCTTGGGGCTACGACGTATGTTTGGACTGATCTCGACGGTGAGCCGGGAGGACCACGTCGTGGCCACACTACTAGATGCCACCAAGACATTTGATTCGGTGGAATTGCCCATTCTGTTCGCAGTTTTGCGTAAAATGGGACTGGGAGACCATTACATAGCCTTGGTCCGTTTACTATATGAGTCACCAGTTGCCAGGATACAGGTGAATGGGCAACTCACCCCCGGGTTGGCATTGAAAAGGGGCATGCACCAGGGATGCCCCCTATCCCCACTGCTGTTTGCCCTAGCGATCAAGCCATTAGCCGAAAGGGTTACAAAGGTCCACATACACCAAGGCATCCAACTTTTTAAATCATAGGGTATTTATCTCACTCTATGCTGATGACATGGTGCTGTTTATTAAAAACCCTGAACAAAATCTTGACCCGATTATGGAAGATGTCTCCCAGTTTGGGATCCTCTCGGGTCTTGTGATTAACACAACAAAATCAGTACTATTCCCGTTAACAAAAGGGGTAGAACAATAGGTTGATAATTGGGGGTTCCAATGGCACATGACGCAGATCTCTTATCTGGGAGTCACTATAGCTTGAGACACCGATACACTATATGTCAACAACTACCAGAAGGTATTACATCAGGCAAAAGAGGCAACTACGAGGTGGAGGAATTTACCGCTCAATCTGTACGACAGGATCTCCCTGGTTAAAATGGTACTACTCCCCAGGTTTCTTTATGTGTTCCTCAACGTGCCCATTGCAATACCCGCAGATTACTTCTGAGAGGTGAGATCTCTGATTACGCAGTTCATATGGGCCGGTAAACAGCCAGGAGTCGCATGGGACAAGTTAACAGCACCAATGCAGAAGGAGGCCTGGCCCTACCCAATCTAGAGACGTATTATATTGTAGCACAGGCCGGATTACACTCTTTACTGGTTCGAAGGACAGGGGGAGAAGAGACAGAGAGATAGAGCGGGCACTGGCTGCGCCATTCTTACTACGATCTACCATCCTTTGTGACGTTAGACGAGCTAAAGGAAAGGGGGAGCATAAACCCCTTGGAGGTGTTCCTATATTATAGATTGAAAACAACACTTCAAACAGTGTTCTCCACATTTACTCAACAACCTGTAGTGGCCCCGTTACTTGATAGGGTTCTCTCCGGGGGACACAATAGGAGATTGGTATCTGTGATGTACGATATGTGTCTGAACTCCAGACCAGAGATCACGACCCCTAGGCAGAAATGGGAAGTGTCCCTGGGACATGAGATAACACTGAAGAGTGGGAATACTGCTGTGCAGGCACCAGAAAGGTGGCAATAAATGCCAGGTTCAAACTAATTAATTGGAAATACCTTCACCAATTCCATTACACCCCAGCCCAAATCCATGAGTATTTCCCAGCGACACTCACCAGTTCTGATAGATGTAATGAATCAGTGGCAGACTTCATAAATATGGCATGGTGGTGCCCCACAGTGTTCAGATTTTGGGAATCTGTGTATGAAATCGTGGGGGAAACCGTAGGTTATGTCCTGGCTCTAATCCCGATGGTGGCACTTCTGGGTTACACTAAATCTATCCCCAGGGGTAGAAGGCAGCTGGCAGGGTTACTCTTACTGTTGGCTAAGTGTAGAGTGGCAATGCAATGGAAGGGCCCGGCGCTTCCCAGGGTAGAAGACTGGCACTAGAATATAGTACAATGTAACGATATGGAGATGGGATACAAGGGACTGTCCTCCTATCGCTCTTTGGTGGGCCCTGCAGACGATATCAACACTCTCTGAGCCAGTGGAACAACAGCGTTGTAAAATGGACATAATCTGATGTAAGTTGCCCCAATGGCATTTCAAAAATGCATAACCAGTCTTTGACTTTAGATGCTTCTCTTCTGTACTCCGATGTGTGTTAAATGTACTAAGATGTTTTGGTATATATATACACATATACATATATATATATACATACATACATACACACAGACAACAGATG
Organism: Ambystoma mexicanum; assembly: GCF_040938575.1. Taxonomy (NCBI): domain Eukaryota; kingdom Metazoa; phylum Chordata; class Amphibia; order Caudata; family Ambystomatidae; genus Ambystoma; species Ambystoma mexicanum. The sequence goes on along the minus strand of NC_090934.1, from coordinate 837,076,235 downwards.
TAAGTTTCAAAAACCTTTATTTAGAAAATCAGCAGGGTTGAAGTAATTCCTAACTAATGCAATTCCTAACTAATTATAACTCTAAAATGGGAGTAGTCTCAACCATGAAACAAAAGAAAGACAGTCCTCGTCAGTCTAAGTCAAATTATAAAGGCCTTTACTAAAGAAACCTAACCTAGTCCTCTTCCTCTAACAACACATGTGTAAGAGGGTTATCAAAAGAAGTGTCAGAATGGCTTGTATAGCAGTTCCCTTCCCTACGTTTAATGGCACAGGGGATGTTTAGAGAGTTTAGCACACTGGCTTACTGAGACACCTGCACAGTTCAACAGCTCCTTTAAGCACTCTTGGTCTCGTTTTCCATGTATAGTACAGTTCAGTTCTCGAACAACCATAGGGCCATCGTCCTACACAGGCCTTCCTCTGCCAGACTCAAACCTGTTTCAACGTTTACTTTTCTTTCACCACAGCACAATGTTCCAGTTCTGAAACAACCATAGGACCATCATCCTACAAAGGCCTTCCTCTGCCAGACTCAAACCTGTTTCAACGTTCCCTTTTTTTTTCACCACAGCACAATGTTCCAGTTCTGAAACAACCATAGGGCCATCACCCTACACAGGCCTTCCTCTGCCAAACTCCAACCTGCTTCAATGTTCCCTTTTCTTTCACCACAGCACAATGAACATGTTCACCTTCATTTCACAATATTTCAAAATGCACTTTCCATTCATTACAGGCTTCCCCCTGACGGGTTCGAGACTGCCTTTTCCTTTCTCCTCGGGATCCCTTCCCAGAGTCGTAATACCCTTGTTTCAACTTCTTGTTCTTTGGGCTATTACTATTGAAGACTTTCGAAACAGCAAGGATTTGACCAAAAGGTTTCTAATGCTATCAGGTTTTTTTTAACTTTGGCAGCTTGGCCCTTTCACAATCTTTATCAACTATTTACTTTCAATTTTCCACAAAACTTCAGCTTCCTAGGTTGCAAATACGTTTCCTGTATTTGCTTTGCTTACTCGCGGTTCTCAATTGATTTCCATATCTTGCGTTACCTTTTACACGGAACGTTAGTTTTATGCAGAATTACAGTCTTTAGAAGGGCCAATGATTCCTCACAAACCCCTCTGTTAATCTGTATCCTGTCTAGTCTCACCATAATAGGTCTGTTTCGTTAAGAATTCTACAGTTCTTCGCAACCTTTCGTTAACGCTGCTCCTCCGCTTACTTCTAACACAAGCTGGCCTTCAGATCACTCACTGGTCATGTACTTGGGGGGGGGGGGGGGGCTTTCTTCAACGACACCTTCCTGCTTGCTTCCAAGTCCATCGCCCGCAGCCTTGCGTTTCCTTCCTGACCTTGCTTCCCGCTTGGGAGGGGAGCCGGCTCTCCGATGCGCAGGTGGTCTTACCAGGGAACATTCCACTAGCAACCCCAGAAAGATTTATGGGCGATCCTAAGCATTTTGCAGTCTTCATGAACCAATGTAATGTACACTTCTTGTGTAGACCCGGGGTCTTTCCTTCAGATCGGGCTAAGGTGGTGTTTGCGTTATCATATTTGGGTGGAATGATGCCGACTGGTCCAGTCCCTTAGTCAATCGAGATGACCCAATATTACGAAACTTCCCTGGTTTTCGGTAGGAGTTAGAGAAACTCTTTGCCCATCATGCTCAGGGACAGGCCTTAGATAATGAGCTGCTCTCTTTAAGCCAAGGTAACAAAGAATTGTTAGCTTACATAGCTTCCTTTGATCGACTAGTAGCAGAGACTAATTGGCCTGAGGAGAAGAGAACAACACTCTTTTATCAAGGATTATGAGGAGAACTCAAGGACATATTGGCGCAAGTAGTGAACCCTCCAACAGGTTGTGCCAAATTCATTGACCTAACTATACAACTGCATCACCGGTTGCAGGACCAGATCAGAGACTAAATCACTTTATGTTCGTTCAAGAGACAGTTGAACTCGCCAAGTGACTGAAAGTCACTAAGCCAATGCAGTAAGAAGGTGTTCGGGATCCAATTTCTAAAGAAGAAAGAGACAAAGAAGACAGCAGAATGTATTCCTCTATTGTGGTTCAGCCGATCAACACCTTTGTAATTGTCCAGTGAAACCACCATGGAACCCAGTGGGAGCCGTAGACGAGGAGGACAGGAATATAAGAAAAAATGAACTGACGGAAACGCCTGACAAGTGTAGAGGTCGGCTTGTCGAGCCAGAAGAAGGAAATTCAGATCTCTCATTTCGTTGTTCCTGCTATCTTAAGTAGTGACCTTCAACCTTCCAAGATATATGCTCTGGAAGCATATGTGGACAGTGGTGCGATTGGAAACTACATGGATTACGAACTAGCAGGCAAGATGGGTATTGGTATAGACCCAAAGGCTGTGGCGGAAAATGTCACCGCAGTGGATGGTACTCAACTGATATCCAGAGCAGTGACGAAGTGTACTGAAGTTTGCACCTTGCTTTGGCAGGAAGGACATTGAGAAAAGATCTTGTTTGACCTAATCAGTGCTCCAGAGTTTAAAGTAATCTTAGGTATTCCATAGTTAGAGAAACATAATCCACAGATTGATTGGCGTACCAGAACTTTAGTATTTACTGAGGAATGCAAACACTCTTGCTATGTTCAAGGCGGAACCTTTGGAAAAGAAGGTCAAGCGATTTCAAGAGAAAAACCAACCTTAGGATTAATAGGAACCCTTCCACCTGAGTATCAAGATTTTCAAGAAGTTTTTGAAGAAGAACAGGCCAACGTCTTGCCTCCACACCGGCCATATGATTGTCAAATTGATGTAATCCATGGTTCCAAAACCGCATGTAGTAGAATTTATGCCTTAACCGAACAAGAAAATGTTCATATGAAGACCTATTTGGATAAATACCTAGCCAATGGTTTTATTCAGCCTTCTAAGTCCCCTATGGCATCTCCTCTGTTCTTCGTGCCCAAGAAGGAAAGGGACCTTCGTACTTGCATAGATTATCATGCCTCAAACCAGATCACAGTTAAAAACAGGTACTCCCTTCCACTCATTCCAGTGTTAATGGACCAAGTTAAGGATGCCAAAGTTTTTACCAAACTGGACCTTCGAGGAGCTTACCACTTAGTGAGAATCAAAGAAGGGGATGAATGGAAAACTGCCTTCCGAACAAAATACGGCTTATACGAGTATCAAGTTATGCCTTTCGGCTTATGCAACACTCCAGCAGCTTTTCAGAACTTTATGAATGATGTTTTATGCGAATTGCTAGATGTCAGTGCCGTAGTGTACCTCGATGACATTCTAATTTATTCAAGCTCGGCCCAAGAGCACATAACTCAGGTAAGGGCAGTACTTATGAAACTACGGCAACACAAGTTATTTGTCAAGCTGGAGAAATGCTCATTTCATGCGACCTCAGTGAAATTTTTGGAATTCATCCTGTCACCAATGGGAATTCAAATTGATAATCGAAATGTCGACGCAGTTTTGAATTGACCTTCCCCAACGTCAGTGAAAGGAGTCCAAAGTTCTTTACGATTGGCCTATTTTGAGACGCTTTGTTGCAGGATTTTCCCCAACTAGTCCATCCAATAACTTCGTTATTGCCAAATGTCATGATTCCTGCCCCTCATGTCCCCAGCCCTCCAAGATGTCAGGCTGGAGCCAGGCCACGATCACCTACATGGCCCGCAAGGGCCTCTCCATCCCTCCAAAGACCCACTTGGAGTCAGACTTGGCGCTTGTGGCACCAGACTCACTCACTCCCATAGGATAACATTGGGGATTGGACTTGTAGTGCTTTGATGGGGACAAGATGCATGCCCCCACATATTTCGATTCCCGGAACTGCATGTGCAGTCTAGTCTTGTGGGTATGGTTCAGCCCAGAGACACCTGGGATACCCAGAGACTATTTAAGCCACGCCCAGGCTGAGAAACATGCTTTGTGTTTTCTGCACCTGCAGCGTGACACTCACCGTGTTCGGATCGGTCTCCAGTAGGCCTGCATCTTTCTTCTGCGCTCAGCTCCTGCAAGAACAAGAACACCGTTAGGAACAGCCTTCCCTTGCGGAGTTTCTGCCCATCATTCATCGCTTCTTCTGTTCTGTGGGCATCTTCGGCGGTGTCATTCCCATCCCGGCACACCGCTTCCTAAAGAAAAAGGAAAAGAACAAAAAAAAGGCATTAGTAAGCATTCAGCAAATCTTCGCTTATTTTTAAAGACTGTACGAGCTTTAAACGGTTACCTGAATCCCAGCCGCTCTGGGGGAACTCTGTCTCCGGAACTTCTCATCCATCTGCAAGAAGGAAAAAACACTCCAGGTTAGCGTGGAAACATCTAGAGGCGCCGCATACCACGCTTACTCACTGCATTTCTTCTTCATAACGGCCATCCACGCTGAAAACGTTGTGGCACCTAAAAGACACATAAAAAGAACTCAGTCCAATACAAATAAAAAAAAAGGGTTGCATCGTGCATCGCGCTCTCACTCACCTTCAGCGCTACTCATCTCAGCAGCACCTCGCCATCCCCGGACGCCACCCATCATCTAAGGAAGGAAAGGAACGAAGTTAGAGAACTGTTCAAAAGACTCGTTATACTTACCTGTCGGACTCTTGCCAGTGAAGTAACTAGGCAGCAATGAGCCCGCATCAATCAACGCATCCTTCGTTGAAAGCAGGACGGAGAGCACACTTTCCAAGAAAACAAGGTGAGCTGTGGATTAAAGGGAAGGGTTGGACCCCGAGAAAGAAGGGGTTCAAGCACAGAGACAATAGGGAGTTAAACTCTACCAATCCTGTGTTTCAGGCTCAGTCTCCAGTCGAGTAGACTCCAGGGAATTGTTTGAGGTCGTAAGAGGTCAGAACAGGCTGAGTGATATCCCCGTGGATACCAGGTAAGCGTTACACCAAAGCACAAGGCATTCTCCTGGACCAAGGAAGTGGAAGAGCTGTATTATCTCAAAAAGATACAGAAACCGGACAACTGCATCCAGTGGCCTTCTGGTCAAAGAAGTTTTCAACAGCAGAATTAAATGACAGTATCACAGATGAGGAATTACTAGCAATAAAACACGCTTTCAAGGAATGGAGACACCATTTATTGGGGGCCCTTCATACCGTCACAGTTCTCACAGACCACCGAAACCTGCAATATGTACGCAATGCAAAGACTCAATCATCCCGACAACTTCGCTGGGCATTGTTTTTTGTGGAATAGGATTTTGTTACAACTTATCGTCCAGGAGTACGTAATGGTAAAGCGGATGCTTTGTCACGTATTGGAGAGAAAGAAGAGGTCCAAAGTACTTCAAATCCAGTAAGCATAATTCCAGAAGAGAAGGTGCTGGGAGTCACTGAATCTTCAGAAGAAGACCTAAAGTCACAGATTCTACTCAGCATGACCACTTCAGAGTTAGAGGTCTGGATGTCAAAAGGACCAAAGAAGGCATGCCTTATTTCCAGAGTCGTCTTTACCTACCAAATCAGGAGCTACAACGAAAGGTCATGGCAGATTACCATGGGGCAACACTAGAAGGCCACCCTGGAATCGCTAAGACAACAGCCAAGATCAAAATACATTTTTGGTGGCCAACATGGCACAAGGATAACATAGATTTTATCCAAACTTGTGGTATTTGTGCTCAAAACAAAAGCTCAAAGCAGAGACCACAGGACTTCAACCGTTACCTGTTCCACCAGCACCATGGCATACCATTTCAATGGACTTTATTACCAAGTTACCCCCTTGTTTGGGTTACAATACAATCCTTGTAGTGGTGGACTTGTTTTCCAAAATGGCTCATTTCATTGCCCTCAAGGGACTTCCTACGTCATCAGTTTTAGCAAAGATGCTCCTAGAACAAATTGTAAGTCCTTATGGATTTCCATCAGCAGTGATCTCCGATAAGAGGGAGTCAATTTGTCTCCCAATTCTGGAGGAAATGTTGTGAGTTGGCTAAAGTTGAAGTATGTTTATCTACTGGCCACCACCCACAAACTGACAGTCAAACAGAGAACCAATCAAACCTTAGAACAATATCTTCAATGTCTTCTCCACCAAATAAGATTGTTCTTGGGTGGATGTCCTCTGGGTAGCAGAGTATGCTTACAATAACTCTGAACACACCTCCACAGGTTATACCCCTTTTTACATCCTTAATGGTTCACATCCTCTGACCTCTACCTTCGATCCAACAGAATCCTTAGAGTTGCCAGCAGTACAGAATCTTCATGAGAACATTACCCAGGTACAGAAAGAGGTCCAGAGACATTTAACTATAGCAAAGGAAAGTCAAAAGAAATTTGCAGATAAACTTCGAAGAAAATCTCCAGATTGTAAGGTGGGAGACAAGGTATGGTTGTCTTCTAAACACATTGCACTTAAGGGCCAACGCAAATTCCAGCCTAGGTTTCTGGGCCCATTCTCTGTGGAGGCTATTGTCAACCCTGTAACTGTAAGGTTAAACCTACCATCTCACATGCAAATTCATCCTGTATTCCATGTTTCCTTGTTAAAACCAATGAATCCGGGGACCAGACTACAACCATCACCCAAACCCATGATTATAGTGAACCAGAATTCTTAGTAAAAGAAATCTTAGACTCCAAGATTGTCAAAAGGAAATTGTTCTACTTAGTGGATTGGAAAGGGTTAGGTCCACAGGACAGAACTTGGGAGCCTAGTTCCAATATTTATGCTCCCAAATTGCTTCAGAAGTTTCATCAGAATCACCTCACTAAGCCAGGGCCGGAGGGTCCATCCTTGGGAGGTGTCTTGGGGAAGAAAACCGTCATGATCCCAGTCAGTGAGTATAGTCCTCATTCAGGCATTCAGGCTAGGCAGGGACCATTATATCAGTCAGCAGGCCAAAGGTGGGTGTTAGCCTGGCACATATGGCATTTACACCATCCACAGCATCTACTTCCATCGATTCCTGTGATTTTCAACAGTAATTCCATACACATGGCTGCTGCAAAACCCATTTACAAGTAGCAGCACGGTTCTATTCATATTTGCAGAGGTGCTACTTAAGACCCGCCTCCGCTGGAACGCATGCTTCGCGTCTGCTCCGCTAACAGCGTGTAACGCTACTGGCGTTTCTCCTCACAGAACCTGTGAAAAAAAGGAGATAATAGAGACATTAGTTTTACGAAAAGCTACAGAGTACCATAGTTCACAGAAGAGACTTACCCGACAGAAATCTCCGACGCTGTTATCTTCAGTTAAGAACATTTATTCGCTTGCAGTCGCAGCATCTTCAGTCAGAAGTTTCTTCCGCAGCCACTGCATCTTCCGAAGGTTTTTGTTTTTCGTCAGCTTTCTGAAAACCTGCAGACAACGCAAGAGGTATTTAAAAAAAAATAAAAAAAATAACAGTTTAACAGAGAAGACATTTTATAAGCGTTTACGCACCTGAAGGTTCTTCAAGTTTTCACTTTACAGTTGTTACCGGACTCCACCTTGAAGGCTGCAGTTACTCCGTATTGGCGAATTTACGTTTTAAAACATTTTCTCATCCTGAATAACTCCGCAGACATCCGCAGCCATAATTCTTTTCCCGAATTCCTAGAACCTGCGAAAAAGAGAAAAAGAACAAAGTAATTAGAAAGAGAGATCTCTCCAACGTAGGAATCAATTCAAGCCCTTAAAGATTACAGAATCTTCACCTGCTTACTTACCCAAAGACTCATTCTTAAAAGAATAGACGTTTCAAGGCAGGAAGCTATAGAGTTCATCAGCAACCCAAGTTACCATTGTTTCTCCATCTCAACGCGCCCCTGTAGAAAAGCAGGATGGAGAGCTCACAATAATAAAACACAGGTGAGAAGGGAATTCAGCCCTAGAGTTTGAAGGGAGTGATTTGAGGGAATACACATCTCATGTAGTATCATCTCACGTAATAGATGTTATAGCATTTCTATTCTTGTCATTTGTTTGTTCAAACAGAAAAAGAATCCTAAAGACTCCAAGGTATCAGGTCCACAGGCTGGGAAGGTATTACGCTCCCAAGGAGTCCAGGTAAGCATTGCAATTGCATAAAATAATTTAGGCACAGTGTTTGCCTCATAACACTTAACAGCACGACTTGAGGAGAAATTCCCAAATGTGTTATTTCCTTTGACCAATTGAGATGTCAGGGAATTCGCCCTACTTACATAAATAGTCCCAGAAGCAGTGCACCAGTTAACATTTTGAAGTGTGAGTATTTTAATGCCTATTTTTGAAAGTTGGGAGAAAAATATTTTTTTTTAAATGAGCAAAAACATGAGTCCAGGCCCCTTGGGGGTATTTTATAAATGATTAAAAATATGTTCAACTGTAAAACAGAAATATATTTGTGCCCCTTCCTCGCCATGCCCAGGTTTGTCTGGCAAGACTCTTCACTGCCTCCAAGAGCTAAGCACCTTCCTTCTGCAGGAGCTGCTTCTACCAGTACTGGGCTGTATCTGCCCCTGCATCATGCTGGTCTTGGAGAAGAACAGGTTACTTACCCCTGGTAACGATCTTTCAACTGGATGTTCCTCCCACATATTTCTTATTTTATGATATCTTTTTTTCCAGATTGAGCTGCTGTGAAGAAAACAAATTCTCTCGGCAGAGGGCACTGTGCGTGGAGGCGGTAGACTCAATGTCCCTCGAGGGCTTACATCTCAGCCGACTGTCATCGTCGAGTACATATAGCATGAGCAGCGCCCGTTGGCTACATTTCTGTTTTCTGTTTTTTCGCCAACCGTATGCAGAATTACCGCCCTTGATATGTGCCCATAAATTATTTCACCTTTAAAAAGCATAAGGTCTAAACCTCGGAAATTCTACAGCAGAGTAGGATGGGAGGGCGACGAGGAATAAGTGGGAAGAACATCCAGTCAAAATTACCAGAGGTAAGTAACTTGTTCTTCGACTGGATTGTGTCCTCCCACATATTCCTCATCTTATGACAGACTCCCAAAGCAGTATTAGGTTCTTTTGGAGGAGGGAGTAAGAATTGCAAGTTATTGTTTGTCCAGAATGGAAAATAGAACTGCCTTCCCAAATCTTCCTTCACTGTTAGAGGTGTCTAAACAATGTTTTGTGAACGTGTGGAAGGTGGACCAGGTAGCTGCCTTGTAGAAGTCCTTTATCGGAACTCCCCTCTGAAGGGCAGAGTAAGTTGCCATGCCCCTAGTGGAATGAGCCCCTTAAACCTTCGGGGGGATCTTTCAGAGATAGCCTGTAGCACTCTGAAATAGCCAGTATGATCCATCTGGATAGAGTCTGTTCGGTAACTGACAGACCTAGTTTGTGCCCTGAATAACCACTGAAAAGTCGGTCGTGCTGTCGCAACTTTGAAATCCTTGAAATATCAAAGCTTTGAGTTCTCCTGGGATAGAGTCCATGGAATTCTTCCTCTACCTTGCTGGGATGAGATGGAGGATAGAAAGCAGGAAGCACAATTTTTTGTGCTAACTGGTAATCTGACACAATCTTAGGTAGACCTTAAGGACAACCTTATCCTTGTAAATAGTGGTAAACTGAGGTTTACAGGATAATACCTGCAATTCACTCAGCCTCCGGGCTGATGTTATCGCTACTAACAAAACGGTTGGCAGCCTTAAAGGGTCGGAATGGAGTGGCACGAAAGGAGCACACGTCAAAAACTTTAAAACCAAGTTAAGGACCCAAGTTGATATTCGGAATGGTGTAGGAGGGAACACATTTGTGAGTCCTGTAAGAAATTAAATTATTACAGGTATTTTCGAAGTAGGATGCCTCTTCCGAGGTGCACTTGAATATGGAAAGCGCTGCTAGATAACCCTCGATTGTTCCAATCTGGAGCCCCAGATTTGCCAAATGTAGTAGAAAAGATAACACTGTAGGTGTATTGCATTGAAAAGGGTCCACATCATTTTCCCTACACCAGCTGCAGAACTTGTTCCAACGGCAGCGGTACAAGGATTTTGTTGCTGGCCTTCTGGCCGGAAGCAAAATCTCCATTACGTTACCCGGGAGGTCCCAATCCTTGTATCTCAACCTCTCAGAAACCATGCGTAAAGGCTCAGTGTCTTGACCTTTGGATGGAGAACCCGACCCTCCTCTCGCGAGAGAAGGTCCTCTTTGTGGAAGACGTATTGGAGGGCAGATGGACATGTCCAGAAGGTCTGGGTACCACGTCCGCCTGGCCCAATCCCGGGCAATTAGGATCATGGATTTCCCGAACTTTCTCAACCTTCTGATAATGTGAGGAATGACGAGGACTGGAGGAAACGCGTACAGGAGTGGAAACTCCCAGTCCACTACAAACGTGTCCCCTAGAGCTCCTCCTGAAGGAAATTCCCTGGAGCAAAACAGTTCACACTTTCGGTTGACACTGGTCCCAAACAGATCCACTGGAGGGATTCCCCCAAAGAGTAATTATCTATTGAAGGACTTCCTGAGCTAGTTCCCATTCGTGGGAGACTGTGCTCTTCCTGCTCAGAGCGCCTGCCGCAGTGTTCTCCTCTGCGGCTAGGTCAACTGCTAATAGAGAGATTCCTTCTTGAATTGCCAAGAACCAGAGCTGCATTGCTTCTCTGCACAGTGGTTATGACCTTACGTCTCCTCTCTTGTTGAGGTAGTGCATGGCCACTGTATTGTCTGTCATTATCAGGACATTCTTTCCCCGTACAGAGGGCAGAAAGGCCTTCAACGCTATTGGCCTCAGCCTCAAAAGGTTGATGTGTAGTTTGGACTCCGAACGGAGACCAACGACAGCTAATTGTCAGATCATTGGCATGGGCTCCCCACCCCGTGAGTGAGGTGTCCATCACTACTGTTATCTCTGGCCATGGTTGCCAAAAAGGTTCTCCTTTCAGAATGTTGTCCTTGCAGGCCCACCACAGAAGGTCCTGTGAGACTCTGCTCGGAATCTGAAGGAGGTCTGACAGACTGCCTGAGAATTGGGACCACTGTGTTCTGAGAGCTCTTGGAAGGGAGCTCATTCTCAGGCGTGCCACAGGCACCGGAGAAATGCAGGATGCTATGAGGCCGAGCAACCTCAAAAAAGTAAAAGGCCGGAAGACGCAGGACACTCTAATCTGCAAAATGTCTTGAGCCCTCACCTCGGGTAGCAAGGCTCCCCCCCCGAACAAGGATGCATCCAGGACTGCGCCAATGAACTGGGGTCTCCGAGATGGTATCATGTGGGACTCCTTGTAATTGAAGGAGAAGCCCAGTCTGTGGAGGGAGAGGCAGCTGATACTGAGATGTTCCTGGGCCTGTTCGGGTGAATGTTCCCTGATCAGCTAACCATCCAGGTAGGGGTAGACGTGAATCCCTCCCCACTCTCCCGAGACTTACTGCCATTAACTTGGTTAAAACCCTCGGGCAGAGGTCAGCCCAACTGGCAGAACTCGAAACGGATAATGAGAACCATCAACAGCAAACCTCAGGTACTTCCTGTGCTTGTGATGGATTGGCACATGAAAATAAGCATCCTGAAGGTCCAACAATACCATGCAACCCTGGAGCTGGAGGGCCTGAAGGATCTCTGAAATTGTGACCATCTTGACCTTGTCCTTCCTGAGGAACTTGTTCAAGTATCTCAAGTCCAAGATAGGTCTCAGTCCTGAGGCCTTTTTGGGGATTAGGAATTAGGGAGAATACCATTGTCTGTTACTCTCCATCACAGGTACTGGTTCTATAGCACCTTTCTCTAGCCGGGGCAAAATGTCCTGCAACAGGAATGGATCTGGAACATTTAGCAAATTACTTCCCAGTGGATGATCCTAAAGTCTTTGTATGAAGGGGAGGAAGTAACCGTGGGCTACTGTTTCCAGTGCCCATGCATCTGAAGTAATACCTCGCCATTCTTTCAGATGCTGTGATAGTCTGACTCCCACCGGGGTGTCGAGGGTCAAGACCTCAGTGGTTTTGAGGCAGCTGAAGCAGCGGCTGATGGTAAAGACGCTGCTTCTTGGGTGGGCTTTGCACCTCTCTCTCGTCCACCACAAGGGAATCTTCTCTTTCCTCTTTGACCAGCATGTCGCCTCGCTCTTCCAACAGAGGAGTAGTAGTGAAAAGACCTACCCCTCCAAGATGATCCTGTTGGGTGAAAAGGCTGTGGTTGCCCGACTGTGGCACTTAAGGACTTGGCCGATGCCTTTGAGGTCTGCAGCTTTTCAAGGCTTTCGTCAGCCTTATTTTCAAATAACTGGGAGCCGTCAAAGGGCATGTTAAGGAGTCTGGATTGTACATCAGGTGCAAATCCGGACTTCCTCAAACATGCAAATCTGCGTATGACAGTGCTTGCCGCCATAGCCCTGCTGACATTGTCAGCAGTGTCCAGGCCGGATTGCAGAGACTCACACATGGCCTCCTTGCCATACCTTATCAGGTTCATGAAGCAGTCTTTTTCCTCATCCTCAGGGATGTCATCATCCGCCATCGCTATGCAGCCCACAGGGTGAATGTAAACTTTGTAAGGGCACATGTAGCATTGGCAGACTTTAAAGCCATGCTGCTAGCAGAAAATACTTTCTTCGCCCAAGAGTCGATCCGTTTGTCATCCCTATCAGGGGGTATGGTTGGGTACGTAGCTTGCTTGGAGGCAGATGTAGCCGCTTGTACTACTAGGCTTTCTGGAGTTGGATGTATTGACAGGTAGCCATGGTCACTACTGGATGCCCTGTATTTTTTTGTCAGATGTTTGTTTACTGCAGGGCTGGAATCTGGAGCCTCCCAGTTTTCTGCAAACCTTTTTTGCAGTGCCACATGGAACGGTAATACAGGGTCATATAGAGGACCTTTGTCTAATGTATCCGTAAGGTCGTCTTGCTTAAATGCAGGAGCTCATCTACTCCCATCACAGGAATTCCACCACTCTGGACATTAGGCTTCTGTAAGATGCATCTGCATGATCAGCCGGGTCCGGTTTCCCAAAATCTAATTCTGGGGAGATGTCTACCCACTAGCTGTCTGTAGGGTCTCATGTAGTTCCCTAACTCTGGTGTCTTCTGAAATGAAACATTCAGGGATGTTAGTATTTTTTTGAATAATTGGGAGCCTCCAATTGGAGACCACATGGAGGGGTATCATCGAAGGTTTCATAGCCCTCATATATAGATGTTAAGGATCTAAGGAAATCCTTTTTAGTTAAAGGTTTAAAACCCTTTTCCTGGCTTTTTTGTGGTAAGGCGTCTAGAATTTACAGTAGGCGTTGATGTTTCTTGGATCGGCTTTGATGCGCCAACGGCTTGACTTTGGTCTTGTGCTTCGAGGGAATTGACCCTCGACTCGACAGTTTCTTCGACCATTTCTCGTCGAGTACTCGAAGATTCGAATAGTCTTAGGCTTATGACCCAGGCTCGAGGGCACACAGGGTTTTGCATTAGCCTCATGCTTGTCATCGGCCATAGCATGGCCATTTTTCTTATGTTTCGAGGAGGACGGGCCTGTTCCTCAAAGATTTTGCACATTTCCTTCCTAAAGAGTTCCCACTCCTCTTTAAGAGGAAGATTTAAATCGGGCAGACTACGCTCCCTTCCAAGCAAGAAGATGAAGAAGGTGATCTATGCCTTCTCTTCGATATTTTTGGATGACGACGAGGAGTGTCTGCTCCTTGAGTGGGACCGTTTTCTTGATCTTTTTTTGTGAGGAGAGGAATCTCTCGACTCATGGGATGACCCAAATTTAGATGAATGGACAGGGAATGGTGGACAATCCTACCCACCAACCGTTTAGCTTTGGACTCTTTCAAGACCGTAAGATCAACAGTCGTCGGTTACATGCTCGACGCCCAGGCACCAGATACATATCTAATGCGGGTCTGTGATGGACATTTTGGTGCCGCATTTTAGGCAATTTATGAAGCCTGTCTTCAGAGCTGAAGATGAGGCTATTTTCTATAGGTTTTCTAAGAAAACTGAAGCGCGCTATTATTCCAGAAAACAGAACTGTAGCCAACGGGCGCTGCGCGTGATATATGTACTGGATGATGAAGTCAGCCGAGATAGAAGCCCTTGAGAGACATCGAGTCGACCGTCTCGACGCACAGCGCCCTCTGCCGAGAGAAAATCTTTTCCGAAGCAACTGAAGCTGGAAACAAAGATATCATAAGATGAGGAATACGTGGGAGGACACAAGCCACTTCTGAACCTACCACATCTTATCTTCTAGTGCCCCTCTTCAGTGTGCGCACTGTCCCTGCCTCACGTAAACAGAGGGGTACTGTACACTGTGGTGCAGGGAGTTTGGTCCCCAACTGCTCTGGTGTTGTCTTCCCTCCTACACCATATTATGCGTCCAAGAAAAGACCGAGGAACAGCCATCATGGAAATCCGAAAAACACCACGTACCCAGCTCAAGCGAGAATTTGCTTACCTACCTCATCTACAATGGATGCGATGCAGGAATTATAAGAAGAGTTGCAAACCTTATGACTGGAAGGGACTACCCTACACCAGGAAAATGCCAGCGTAAAGGAGGCCGTACAATTAAGTTCAGTTACTAAACTGACTGAAACCTCCCTTGGAACAACCAACCCTGCACAGTTTGATGGGGATTCACAGAGGCAGACTGACTTCTGCAACCAATGCAGGATCCAGGTCCTACTACGACCCACATATTTTCTACAGGATAAAGTTAAGATAGGGTATGGGCATTCCTGGTCGATTGTAACCTATGTGTCTGCCCAATATTTTGTAAATATTTTTTTGGCATTTTGCAAGTTTAAAAAAAACAGTAACGTTATCTCGCAAAGCCACCCCTCACCTCCCCCCAGCACCGTATGGCAGTGGTATTCTTCCCGACTCCTCCCTCTCCCAGCCTTTCCCCAGTGTTCCTCGAATGATCTCACAAAGTCAAATATCTGCAAGTTGGGTGGGCACCATTGCTTCATCTAGTCCCCCTGCAGGTATGCCATTACCCTCTCCAAATCTCTTCGGAATTCCCCCCCGTCCCCTGATACAATATCTGACCCACTCCATTGCAAGCAGCCCCCACAGCTTCTGCAGCCAATCCATGCACGTTGGGGGTTGTCTCTGTTTCCAGCGTTTTGCTAACACCTGCCATGCTGCTATAAGCATCATCATGAAAGCCTTCTTCTGGGTTCTGTCCGGCGGGTTAGTTCCCAGATCAAACAGCCCACACATCCACTCCCGGGGGCTCGGAGCGGTATCAAATATGATCATTGTTTGTATCTGGGCAGAAACATCTGCCAAGAATGGACCCAAAACTGGGCATTACCACCATATGTGCTTCCAATCCCCCCTTCCCGAACACCCTCTCCAGCACTCCTGCAAACTAGTCGCATACATTTTATGTAGCCTTACTGGGGTATAGTTCTACCGCATCATAACCTTATGCCAAGTCTCTCTCGATCGTGTCAGTTTAGGAATGTCCCTCCATACATTTTGCCAGTGATCCATAGGTACACCCACCCACAATGTGGCCTCCCATTGCTTCATGTACCCCCAGTGTGTTGTCGCCTCTGCCTCCATCAGTACTTTATATAGCGTAAATATCATCGGTTTAGTTCCTGAATGGGTGTCAATGATTTTTTTATTTGGCCATTTCCCTCCCAAGCGGCTTGTTTGACCCCTGGACTCATTATCCAGTGTCTCATTTGGTAATACCCCATTCTATCCCCCTCTGTGAGCCCTATGTGTTTGCAGTCCTCAAACATGCGTATTGTCTTCCCCTGCATCATATCTCCCAAATTCCTACAGCCCACCGTGTGCCATTGCTTGAATGATCCCTGCCCCATCCAAGGCGTTAACAGCGGGTTGCCAAAAAGAGTACTGAAGGGGGACGGACACGACAACAGGGTACCCCGCTACAGCAGGCAGTCCCATATTCACATAGCACTGACCCCACCTGTTTTAGGTGATTGTTCTGTGGTCGATCTGGCTTACCAAGCCAAAAGATCTCTTCCAAAGGTTTCCCTGCCACCGCCCTAGCCATCAGCACCCGAAGCTGAGAGTTCTTCCCAGATAGCCACTCCCATACTCCCCTCAGTTGTGCCGCCTCGTAATACTTCATAAAGTTCGCCGTGCCCCCCCCCCCCCTCCACCCCTAGTAGCCATCAGGGTCTGTAGAGCGATTTGCAGATGTTTATTCTGCCAGATGAGTTTGGAAACTAATCTATTCCGTGCCACAAAGAAGGATCACCGGATCGAAACACGGAGAGCCTGGAAGTAATACAGCACTTCGGCAATGAACCATTTACATGGTTGCAATACGACCCAGCCATGATATCCGTAGTGGGATCCATTTTTCCAGGTCAATCTTAACTTGACCCAGTACCCCAGGATAGTCTCCATCATGTACCTGTGTTATGGTTCTTGCGATGTTGACCCCTAAGTACCTTATACTTCCATCAACCACCCTAAAGGGGGAATATTGCAGTAGGGATGAACACTGTTCCGGGGCGAGCGCCAAGCTCTAAAGTTCTGACCTCTGCATATTGATTTTGAGCCCTGTGTCTTGTTCAATCACACCCAGTTCCAACACTAGAGCCGGTATTGAAGTCTCCAGCTCTGTCAGAGCCATCAACATATAAAACGGCAAAAGCGACCACCTTAAGCTCCTCTCCGCCAAACTTTATGCCCTTCCCCACCATATTAAGCCTGAGCTTCAGGAGCAGAGAGAGGCTCTAAATATACTCTGTAGAGTAACGGATATAAAGGGCATCCCTGCCTTGTGCCACGAGTGATGGAGATAGATCGGGAAAGGTGGTTATTGATTGATAGTCATATCACCGGGTTTCTACAGTTCACTGACCATTTGCACATATATGGCCCCCAGTCCCATGCGTGTTAAGACTGAAAATAAGCATGACCACTCTACCCGGTCATACTCCTTTTCAGCGTCTAGCGATATGAGCACCGCTGGTACCTCGCATTCCGTGTCCTTCTATACCAAATGGATAATTTTTCTTGTATTATCAAAAGTCTGCCACCCTGTAATAAACCGTGATTGATCCAGGTCAACGAGGGCACGAGTAGCAGGGATGATCTAGCTGCCAGGATGGCTGTGTATAGTTTTGCGTTGATGTTCATCAATGCAATGGGCCTATAGGATCCACATTGTGCCTGATCTTTATTTGGTTTCCTAAACACACCACCTTGGCTTCCGTCATGGTCCGAGTCACTCTCCCCTGAACTGCTATTGCATTACAGATGCTAGTTAGCCTGGGGACTAACTTCATACTAAATTTCTTATAGAAGACTGCCGGGTAACCATCGGGTCCAGGTGACTTATTCAAAGATAGAGATTTAATTGCTGCCACCACCTCATCCTCCCTTAGGTCTCCCTATAACATCTCCATTTCCATGGGTGATATCTTTGGCAGTGGTAGGGCATCGAGAGTTCTCAACTGCTCCTTGATCCAGGCTCCCTGAGGTGTATAAAGATTCATAATATGTTGCAAAGGTCTCTGTTATAGCCTATCACCACTCCTGGTTGCACCACCTGGAGAATGTTCCGGGTCATAGCCGTTTTTAGCTGCCGTGCCAGTAGCCTGTCCGCCTTGCTGGCGCTCACATAATCTCTCCGTTTGGCCCTCAGCAGAGTCTATTCAGCTCTTTGTGTGCGCAGCAGATCCAATTGGCCTCGGATGCGTTTCAAAGTCTTATGTAAGGCCCTCATTTGCTTTTCGGCTACGGCACACATGACCTCCCCTAATTGGGACGCCAATTCTTTTTCCACCGCTCCCCACTGCTTTTCCCTCTGTACCTTGAGCGATATTAGTTCTCCCTGCATCACTGCTTCAAATGCATCCCAGATCCCTTCCTGTGTAGCCTCTTGAGTGTCATTAATGGCAAAGTACCCATCTATTTTGTCCCCCATGGCCTCCACAATCATTTTGTCATTTAGGAGCACTCCTGGGAACATCCATCTCCACAATCCTCTCCGCTCCCCATGGTTCCGAATCGTCACAAGCAACGAGGCGTGATCTGACAGTGCAATCGACCCCAGAGTCACCTCCCCAATATCCGCCTTATCGACGTGGGTGATGTAATCTATCCTGACAAAGACTGATAAATATGCGAAACACATGTGTACCCCATTCTCCTCCCCCTTCACTGTCCGCCAGACAGCCCGCAGGGTTAAATGATCAAAGCTATCCCTTAATGAACAAGAGGGCCCTGTCACCACACATCGCACTCGAGGTCCTGTCTATGTGCGGGTTCCATGCCAGGTTAAAGTCCCCAGTGGGAATCACTTTCCCCACCGCTAAGCGCTCTAGTCTGGTTGCTACATCCCGTAGGAACCCATACTGCCCAACATAAGGTGCATACACAGTCGCCAGTGTGATCTTTCTGCCCCATCTGCATCCGCACAAAGAGATACCTGCCTTCTGGATCAGCCTGGGTTTGTGTCATTTGTGCTTTGAACAAGTCCTTAAACCCAATCAACAACCCCGCCGTTTTCCCGTGGGCATTGGCTTGGTAGATCCACGAGAACTGTCTTAGCCGGATCCTAATTTTATCTGGCTTCCTTATGTACGTTTCTTGGAACATTATGATGTCCACCTTCTAATTTGCGCTTCTACCTTTTTGCACTTGACCGGGTTCAGCCCCCTCACATTATGTGTCAACACCCTGAACTCATCCTGGGGGAAATCGCGGTTCTCTTTCCAGCCGGTTATCGTGCTATATCTTTCCTGCCAATCACCTTTTCCACCACTGACACTCCCCCCCCCCAACTTTTACAACACCCCCAACTATATTTACTGCATTCCCCCCCCAGCCCCACCAACCCTTCCCAAGTCGAATCAGAGATCCTGCAATACCCTCGGGGAACAACCCATGGCCCTGATCAGAGTAAAAACCTGGGGCAAAACACCTTTGGAGGTTAACTATACCTCCCGCCATATTCCAAGATCCCCACCTCCCTATTACCCCCCCACCCGGACTACCTCGTCCCAGGTGTACCTCTCCATTGATCCTAGCTTGCCACTCCATCCTCTACTCGACCCCTCCCCCCGACTCGTATTTAATTGACATGCCCCTCTCTAGTCCAGTCAACATTCATATCATTCCCTTCTCCCCACCCCCCTCATAATAATCATCATCATCATCATCATAATCATCATCATCATCCCCGGCATTTAGCTGGCACGATTTCCTCAGCCTGCCCCCTCCACGGCTCATGCCTGCGGTCCCATCAAGTGCACCCCCCTACGCCCCAATCTCCCTGGCACCTTAAACCATTCCCACTGTACTTCACCGTGGTGGTGGGGGGGGGGGACGGGTGGTGGTGTCATCCAGGCCGTCGCTCTGTATCGCTTTCCAATTCTTCCAGATGTTAAGAGAGTCTGCCCTTCTGCACTCATTATCCGATGCTGTGTCCCATCTAGCATAAAGAGCAGGCCAGAGGGGAAGGTCCACTTATACAGGATGTGCTTGGCATGGAGCACCCTCGTCACTGGGCCCATAGCCCTGCGCTTCTTAAGTGTTGACAGCGCCAGGTCCTGAAACAGCTGTACATGTGAGCCGTTTATGGGGACACTCGCCTACCCTCTCGCTGTTCGCAGTATACCGTCCTGGTGGCCATAGGAGGTTAGGGCCACAAGTACATCTCTCGGTCTCATTCCTGGCCCCGTTCTCTTGGGCACCACTCTATGAATACGGTCAATCCCCGCAGCCGTCGGTGCCGTATCTAACAAGAGGTCCCCAAAGCACTGTTGAATTGTTTCTCTCAGCTCTGCATCTTTGGACCGTCTCACTGAGTCCTTTTACCCAGATGTTAGATCAGCGTGAGCGATTCTCTAAATCCTCCACCTGTAGCTCCAGATTCTGGCTCACTCACTTCAGCAGCTCACTGTTTTGCCTCACTTCCTGCGACACCTCTGATAGTCCCTGCTCTGTGGTGTCCACTCTGTCTCCTAAGCTCCTCACTTCTCCACTCACCTCCTTAAGGGAGCTACGTAGAACTTCTTTCAGTGATGCAAACTGATCTTGGAAGGTCACCATCATCCTTCCCTCCAGATACAGGAGGCATTCCTTTAAGTCATCTTTGCTGAGGGCCATGTCGTCTTTTTCTTGATTCTTTTCGTCACTCCCTAGCCTTTGCCCTTCGTGAGCGGCTGTTTCCTCTTCTCCCAGCTGCTTCCAACAGTGCTCCAGTTGTCCTTAGGGCATATGGTGTGGCTTTTGACGGGCTGGCATACCCTTCCCCTTTGGTCATGGCATTTGGGGGTTGCCCCCCCACCGCCCCTCTCTTTCCGTGGGACCCACCGGGCAGCGCTATCTTCCATCTCAGTAGCGATCACCTGTCTCCTCCCATTCAGGGTCACCCCCGATCTTCTAATGGAGCAGGGCCAGATACCCATGTACACCAGCTGGGTCTGTCGCCATGCAGTTTCTCTAGGAATCTGTCCCTGCTCTCACCGGCACCCCCATGGCACCCCATTATCTCCTCCCTTGAAAGCGCTTCCGTCATGATCTCTGCTTCCAAAAGGTCAGGGTTTTCCCAACTCCCTTGGAAGCAGATTCATAACCCAGGTTCCGAGTGCCAACCAATCCCAATTGGGACCTTTTGGACCCAGTCCTGGCGCCAGTGGCACCAGGCTCATAAATATGCCCAGTCCCAGCGCTGGAAGCGCCGGGCTCATAATGCTTGGGTGGACTTACCTGCAGCAGACCATGCTGCTTACTTGCCTGCCAGTTGAAGCCTCTGATCCTCTTCTGTTTGGAACTACTTTTCCTGTTGGGTGGGGCAGGAGCCACTCCCTAGGTTCAGAACACTGGAACTCTTCTGGAAAGCAGGAACTCTTTTCTTACCTAGGCGTGGCTGTGGAAGGAGACACCTAAGCACTACAGGAGGCTATTTAAACCACACCCGATGGATGAATCTTGCTTTGCGTTATTCTGCATCCTCTGCAGCAGAACGCTCATCGTGTCTTCTGCATCTGATCCTGGGCCTAAGGAAAAAGGCTTACCATCCTGAATCCAGTCTTCAGCAACACCTATAAAGACAAGAAAGAACAGGTTAGCATTACGGTCTTCAGTGACAGCTCTTCACTTACCTGGGCCATCGGCTGTCACCAACACCTCGCGCTGCATTCTGAAAGACAAAGGCTTACCTACTCTTCGTGCGCTCCGGAGGTCTTCACACTGCATTCCGGCATCTGAAAGACAAAAGCTTACCAACTCTTTGCACGCTCCGGAGGCCTTCGGCGCTGCATCCCGCATCTGAAAGACAAAACAAGGTGCGTTTAAAGACATTGGGGAACTTTAATACTCACGTGCCATTACTCCTTTCCACATCTAACCCAGTGGGTATTCCGGCACCCTGCAGCGGCTCCGAACTTGTACCTGCAAAATAAAAAGACAGTTAGAGCGCATCGTGAAGCAGGCAACAAGCGCTTACTTACGTGCTTCCAGGCGCTTCTATTCATCACACGGGCTCCATCTTCAACTCACTTCAGCCCGTCATCCACCATCGCCGGAACCCTGCAAAACAAGAGACATCATTACTAAAGACTTTAAAGACATTAGAATTACTCGAAACTTACCGTTCGTGCAGTAAACGACGGACAGCAGTCCTCTGAAGTCAAGAGGCCTGCTCCCCTTATCCAGTGAAGAAACTGGTTACAGCACCCTGCCCCGAGGCAGATGGAGAGCACGGCGTTCACTTACCTAAGGTGAGAGCGTTCACCTTCGGGGTTCTACAGGAGAAGAGAAAGGGAAGAAGAGAGAGACATTCAATAACCCAGTTCATTAATCCCATATTTTCTATCTGCAGACATCTTACCCTTCGAGTCAAACATACAGTGCACAGAGGTCCAGCCCAAAGAGCCAGCCGTGTGTTACACATCACCTTTGAAGATACGGTATACGCCCAGTCAAGACCGGCGCCTCTACGGGAATCAGGTGAGCGTTACAGCTTCCTTGTGGTCCACGGCAAGGGGGGAGGGAGGAAAAGAGGGAGGGCGCTGCTGGGTGGGCTTAGTGTGAGAAACCTGAAGGTGTCTCACCCGCTAGTTCCCGGAGACCTGTCATCCAGGTGGCCAGGACACGGCCGTCACTTTTGGATCCAGTTCCTAGGGGTGGACCAAAGCTTGAGGATCACCTCGGTGAGGGGTCTTCGGGAGTGGGACACCGGATGGCGAGACATGGTGTCCCCTTCCCTGTAACACCTTCCCCACATCCTACCAGGTAGGAAACTAGGAACTCAAGCCCCCCTACCCCCCGGCCGTTTTCCAACACAAACACTTTCTCACAGACAGCTCACTGTGAGAGAAAACCAACACCCGAACCGTATACCTGACATGTCCCAATACATTGGTCAGGCAATTGCTGACCATTATACACAGCTGACTTCATCACACTTCCCCCACACAGATAAAAGTCGGAGCACGAAGGCACACTCTGAGCGAGGCAAAGCACCCGAGGAGGCAGCAGTTCCAAGATGGCAGTTTAATACAAGGCGAAAGACGGCAGAACCAAAGAGGATAGCAAGGAGGGAAGTGCCCTTGATCTTTTCAACGGAAGCCCGTTACTTTCACGAACCTTCGTGAATTGGAAACGTTAAGACCCTGAATCAAGGCTGAGAAAGCCTGCATTGTGTGTCAGAGGTACCGGGGCTCTCCCACGTCGATAGTCAAGCCGGGGCAAATCGTTTGCCACCATCATACTGTCCTTGCCAACTACAAAGCAGCGCAAGTGAAGTCTGCACAGCCGGTGAGTTGGGAAGACTGATACCAGACAGGTTGGTGTTGAAGCCAAGGTTGCAAGCGGCAGCATTGTAAATTGGAAACTGATGAGAACAGTGTATGAAGCATATATGGCAAGAGACACGTACACAATTAACCTGCAGATGAGTGATTGAACTTTGAAGCCAAGATCCGATACCGTAGACAGTGGTCCTGTACCACATGGGTGCTCATTCGAAAGTCTGTTATTTATCCAGCTGAAAGGTGGCAAATGTGAAGAGTGATAAAGAATTGTGAAATCAAAGTGGTCCTGCAACAGGTCAAGAAAAACCCTGTGCACATTCAAAAGTCTTCGATAGGTGATGAAAAGATATATCAAGTTGATCTGAGCCCGACTGAGGGGGATCCGAGATCTGAGGCAGACTGAGTGGTGGAGGTTGTATGCCTCCGATCTCTTCGTCAGTGGTGTGGGCTAGTAGGTACCCGGCTGGTCCCCCAATCCACCTCCATGTGCTCTGCGGGTCCCCCGCCATTCCCCCCAACTCCTTTGCAGGGGCACTCCCTGGCCAGACCACTGTGCACCTCTGGAGCCGCAGTAGGGCCCTGCACCGATCGCCGATCCCAGCGTTGTCTTACTTGAACTCCTGTGGAGGATTGGGGGTCAGGGGGGCTTCTTGCTCCTCTGCACTACTGGACTGTCTCCCACTACCATACAGCGACCATGATGTGTCCTCTCTCGGGTGGGCTCAGTGCATCGGTTCTAGGCCTGGGACTGAGCGCAGGGCTTCATGTCCTCACTCATCGGCGGCCATCTTGGGCTCCCCAGAGCCCCATTCTAGAGGATTTAGCTTTCTTTGAGAAAAACGTTCTTGAAGTGTTTCAATCTCCCAATCAAATGGCTTCGGCCCAAAGCCAGTTATTGGACTTGAAGCAAGGGAACATGGATATTATTACCTACTAGCTGGGGTACCTGGCGTTGCCCGTGGTTGCTCTTGTCCTCATGTCAGCAAGTCTTGCTTCAGTTTGCTCTGGCATCTCAGTTTGCTCTGGCATCTCATTTGCCCTAGAGAAAGTTGCTCTTGTCCTCTGGTCGCCAAGTCATGCTACTGTTTGTTGTTGCGTTTCAGATATTGATTTTCGCTTTGCATCAGATGGAGCTTTTCCAAGTGATGTTCACTTTTTGTGTGGCATGTTTCAGTCACTCAATGGCTTCAGCACATTTGAGAAAATGTCCAAGAAAGATTGATTGATTGTGCTCTCTTCTCGTGAATGAACTTAAGTAAACTGTAACCTTGCCATTTCCCATATTTGGAGTGGCGTGATAAAAAATGTGAATTTATTGCCTTTATAAATGCTTTAATAAACACTTTTGAACTGTATAGAGTAGTAATCAATTTCAAAGGAATAACCAAAACATCGAACATTTTGCTTCAGACACTTTTCAAAATGTTGCCTCCTTCTAGTACCTACTGTAGTTAATCTGGGTGAGAATAAGTAAATTTGAAGACGTGGGTTCAACGGTGTGGATTTGTATAGCCGGACAAACATACACACAGACATATCTAGCTGCCGGATCTTTATTACCCGAAATCACTCAGCAATCCCTGTTCAGGAGGGGTCTGAAAGAAGAATACAAGTACGAACTGGTGCATATTGACGAACCTGCTACCCTACAAGAACTCATAAATCAGGCGATACTAATTGATCACAGACTTTCCGAACGACAGGGGCAACGGGGGCGTCATGACGCTTGATGACAAAACCTGATACCCATGCCAGTAACAGGCCCCCCCCCCAGCAGGACCAAACGTTTTTAGGGAACCAATACAATTAGGTGCCATTTGAGGTCCGCTGTCTGAAACCGAAATGGACCAGCAGAGACAAAATTGTCTGTGTCGGTATTGTGGTACTGCAGGACATTACTTTGCCTTCTGTCCTCAGCGCCCACCAAAGCCAGCGGGAAACTAACTCCTTTTTGCAGTGGAGGGACGCTGCAAGCCTGAGCGGTCTACAAACAGTTCCATTATCACAGTGGCGTCTCTAGAGGGGGATAGGGGGGTCCGGGCCCCCCCCCTGTGAAACCCTGTACCCCCTTCTGCCCCCCTACCAAAGACGAGCAGTGACCATGTTCTCCCCCTACTTTTGTCTGTGCCCCCCTTCTTTTGTCTTTGGCCCCCTCTGTGCCCCTCCTAAATTTGATTCCTGGCGACGCCACTGCATTATCATCTGATACAGAAGCATCACACATGCTCCAAGCCGTGTTATTCGTGGTACAGATTGGCAAACGATGGGCACCAGAACATGAGGTATTAACCACTGCCGCGCTGGTGGACTGCAGTGCTTCAGGGACTACCTGGATGTGGCTTTTGCGAAGAGGAATGCAATCCCGTTACAATCCAGGGAGAAATCAACGCAAGTAACAGACATTGTGGAAACCTCAGAAATACCAGCAAGTGAGGCGATTTGCTCTACACTTATAAGCAGCACGTGCACTGCCACCTAAAAGCCAAAACTAAAAAGGGTGTGAGGGTGGGAACAAAAACACACAATTAAATGGTTCCCAAATCTACCCGTAAATCTGAAAGTGGAGTAGTTTGTGAGGACCTTAATGTTACCCGTGCAGCAGAATGCCCTAACTAACAAATTTTAAAAATGTGACAAAGAATAGCGGAAACTCCAATTGCAAAAAACGGCACGGCATCGGAAACTGAAACAAAACCTACTTGTGAAGAGACCACTGTCACCGGAAAGAGAAATCGCTTTCTAAAATCCACCGAAATCTATAAAATGTCAAAATAACATACAAACTGAATTGTTAAAAGAATCATCAAACTGATCCGAAACGCATGCAGTCTCCTTTTGGAGACTCGAGGTGTAGCCATATGCCATGTTCAAAACAAACCTAATGATTTACTATAAATAGATGCAACACTCTAAAAGAACAAGTAATGTTGGAAAGGCTAAGGTTAAAAGACATTCGGAACCAGCAATTCACAAAGATAAGATTTTGTAGAACAGATAGGTCTACCACTCTCACTGACGGGTTGGCAAGAGCGGGAAAGCAAGCACTCACTAAGGTTCATTGCTCCAATGCTGTATTATGATGGCATAAGGGACTCTACCACTCGACTCGAGTGGGATCCATTTTAAGGCTTGATGTAGTTTCCACATATAGCTTTTCAAAATAGTATATCATTTGCAACATACCAGTGACTGTAAGGAGCAGAATATAACCTAAGAAAAATACTATGTGAACCTGCTATTTTTTAAGAATCTCTTACGTCCGTGAATAAACACATGTTCACAAACCTCAATCAACTTAGTGAGTGTGTTGAATAGCCAGTGCTTGCTATAGATGGTATTGCCAATAGAATCCTCAGCAGGGTCTTCGTCATCACTCGGAGGTGGGGAGGGGTTCCGGTCCATTTCAAAAGAATTTCGATGACGGACTGGACTGATGCCGCCAGAATCTTCTATGCATTTTCCATCTAAAAAATAAAATATTAAGATAGAGATTTGAATTAGACTTGCCTAGCCATCTTTTTGAACATTAACAGGGCCTACAATTCAGATGAAATGGTGGACATTGGTACATTAAAATGCACTCTTTTCTTGATGCAAGAGTATAAATGGCTGCAATTGTGTGCAAGTGTGCGCACACACATTGTGAGCAGAGACCCCATTCAAGCCAAGGAGTGCAGCTTGTCCTACTTTGGATCAGGGGGCTGCATTCCCTGTCCTTCCAGCAGCGGTTTACAAGTCTGGTAGGAAGAAGTTCAAAAAGGATATCTTGGCCTCTAATCCTGGTCTTCCTATCGCCGACACCTACTCCAATGCTTCCGCCAGACAGACCCTCACCGACATCCTCTTTGTCGTTCCTTCGCCAGATCTATGGACTCCTCATATGGTCTCTGTGCTCTGCCCTATCTCCTCCTCTCCCATTAATGGTGGCACTCGCTGCGAAGTTCTCATGGCTTCCTTCGACTCCTCTAAAGTCATCATTAATGTCTATCTAAATGGCACTGTCATGGTCCAAGGCCCTCAGGCCAATCTCCTCCTCTTTGATAGGCGCTTCCCTCACCTCAATTTCCTTTCATCCCCTGCTGTCCCCTCCTCTCCCCCCTTGGCTACCTTGTCTTCTCTCTCCTCCTCCTCCTCCTCTGCCCCTCCTAGGGCTCTTTCTCCTCCACAGGGCGTACCTCTGATCTGTACCCCTCCCCGGAAGGTCTTTAAGGCTGGCAACCTTCTTCATATTGCCACTCTCAACTCTTGCTCTGCCATCAAACACTCCTCTGACATCTGCCACCTCCTTGAAGAACTAGACCTTTATGTCCTTGGTCTTACTGAGACATGGTTCACGGCCAGCTCTGTTACAAGCTTTGACACTCTCCTCCCCGATGGCTACAAGATCCTCTCACCACCCAGATCCTCCCGGTCCAGTGGGGGGGTAGCCCTGATCTTTCCTGAGTGGATTCCTACCTCTATCATTCCCACTCAGACCTACTTCTCTTTTGAATGCCTTGTCTGTAGGCTCTCTCGCCTATCCATTCTCTTACTGTGGTTACCATCTACCGGCCTCCTGGTCAAATCACCTAATTTCTCTCTGAGTGGGCAGACCTCTCCTCCTTCCTCCTGGCCTCTACTACTCAACTCCTCCTCCTCTGTGACCTAAATATACATTTAGACTCTCCTTGCTCCTCCTCTGTACTCTTCCGTGACCTCTGCGACTCCCTCTCCCTGTCCATCCTCCCCTCTGGCCCGACTCACTCTGCATGATCTCCTCTGACCTCCCCCTCTCCATCCCTCTGACCACTCCTCTCTCCTGGAGTGATCACTCCCTCCTCTCATCTCATCTCATCTCTCCCTCTCCCTCTCTTCCCCCGAAGCCAAGCCTACCCCAACACTGCCACCTACCTTCTCGGACATCCGGCCCATGAAGCGTGTGTCAGTTGAGGCTTTTGCCTCCACTTTCTCTCCCACCCCCTCCACCTTTGGCTGTCTCTCATCCTGATACAGCCCTGTCTCTGCTCTACTCTTCAATTTCTGATACGCTTGATGTTCTTGCCCCTGTCATGAGGATCCGTTTGAAGTCCAAAGCCAAGTGCAATTCCTGGTATGACTCTGACCTAGCTACACTTAAACGTAAGTGTAGGGCAGCTGAGAGGAAATGGAGGACTTCCTGTTCATCCTCTGACAAACTGGCCTGTCGCCTGCTACAAAGGCAATACCGACTCTCTGTCCTCACCAAGAAGAGAGTCCACATTCAAGCTTGTGTCTCTGCGGCATCTAACAGCTCGGCCGAACTCTTTAAAATCTGCAAGGAGCTGGCCAACCCTGCTGCAGTCTCTACCCCTCCTGTTGCCTCCCAGGCTCTTTGCAATGCCCTTGCCTCTCACTTCATTAAAAAAAAAAACAGGACATCCTGTCCACCCTCTCCACCCACACTGCTCCTCTTCCCTCTCCATCTGTGCTTGCTGACCCTCCTTTAGCCACCATCCCACCATCCTTCTCGTCCTTTCCTCTTTTCACCCCTGACGAGGTTGCTAGACAAGTCCGATCTATGAAAGCCTCTTCAAAACAGGTTCATCCCTGTTCCTCTAAAACCATCAAGGACCACATTGAGACCCTCGCTCCGGCCCTTGTTGATTTTTGCAACCACTCCTTTGCCTCTGGATCCTTCCCCCTCCCCTCTGAAGCACTCTTTTGTGCATCCTCTTCTCAAGAAACCCACAGCTGATCCTTCTTGTCCAGCTAACTATCGCCCAATTTCCATTACTCCCTTTCTTGGCAAACTCCTGGAAAAGTTGGCCATCTCTCAGCTTAATCTTCATTCCAATTCTGTTGGCTGTCTCCATGCTCTGCTAAACAAGTGTAGCCCATGCGCACAGCAAAAATAGACATCCTCTGAGAGCACCATAAACTGGACTCTTATCTCCAGTTACTCCCAAGGCGAGTACCCTAGCCCCAGCAGCACAGATTGATTGATTGATATTTTATTTCTATTGCGCTCGTACACAAGTGTTCCAGAGCGCGACAAGGCAAGGGAGGGGATCAGGGGAGAACAAAACAGCGATCTTACTAGGCCCAGTGACATTGAGAACGCGCAAGTGCATGGGAGAGGGGGGAGGGGAAAAGTGCATGGAAGGGGGGAGAGGTGGAAAGTGCGAAGCAGAGGAGAAACAGATAAATAACAATAACTAAATAATAAAGGCAACAAACAGTGGTAATGCAGCCAGCAATTTGCAAGTGCTAGGTTTAAGGCAGCAGACAGGGTAGGTCCGATAAGTGCAGGAAGAAAAAGGGGGGGCTGTATGGGTACAGATACAGACCCCAGTGCAAGGGGTGGCCCGGAGGCAGTGCGGGAGGGTGACAGGATCAGCAGGTACCTGGGCCCAAAAGACAGAGGGTGGCCAGGTGCACGGTGCCAAGAGAGAACAGATCAGCAGGGGAGGAAAGAGGTCAGCCAGGCCAGAGCCTGATCAGTGATACCCATGTTTTCACAGAGACGGTTGAGCAGGATGGTATGGTTGACCGTGTCAAAGGCAGAAAAGAGATTGAGTAGGATGAGGACAGAGGGAATGCTAGAGTGAGAGTTGGAGAGCAGATCTTCACAGATGTTCAGGAGAGCAGTTTCCGTGCTTCTGGCAGCTCTGAAGCCAGACTGGTGGTCATGGAGACAGCCAACAGAATCAGAATGACGATTAAGCTGGGAGATGACCAGCTTTTCCAGGAGTTTGCCCAGAAAGGGAGTAATGGAAATGGGGCGATAGTTAGCCGGACAGGAAGGATCAGCGGTGGCGTTCTTGAGAAGAGGATGCACAAGGGAGTGCTTCAGGAGGGGAGGGGAAGGATCCTGAGGCAAAGGAGTGGTTGCAAAAGTGAGCAAGGGCCGGGGGAGGGTGTCAACGTGGTACTTGATGGTTTTAGAGGAACAGGGATGAACCTGTTTTGACGAGGCTTTCATGGATCAGACCTGGCTAGTGACCTCATCGGGGGAGAAAAGAGGAAAGGATAAGAAGGGGGCAGGGGGTTGGCTGAGGGAGGGTCAGCAAGCACAGATGAAGAGGGGAGAGGAGGGGAAGGGGAGGAGTGGGTGGACAGGATGTCCAGGGTTTTTGAGATGAAGTGAGAGGCAAGGGGATTGCAAAGAGCCTGGGAGGCAGCAGGAGGGGTAGAGACTGCAGCAGGGTTGGCCAGCTCCTTGCAGATTTTAAAGAGTTCGGCCGAGTTGTTAGATGTCGCAGAGACACAGGCTTGAATGTGGACTCTCTACTTGGTGAAGACAGAGGGTCGGTATTGCATTTGGAGCAGGCGACAGGCCAGTTTGTCAGAGGATGAACAAGAAGCCCTCCATTTCCTCTCAGGCGCCCTACACTTACGTTTAAGCTTCGACTGTCTGTGTCGGACAAGGTCTACTTCCCCCAGACTGAAAATGAGAACTGCTCCAGGGCTAACAGCAATAAGCGCTTTGGTCAGAGGCCTGCATGACACAGTGGGTATAGTAGACACTGAAGGCGGCACTGCAAAAGCTTCAGCACTTCTGGGAGCAAGGAAGTGCATAAACTCTGATACTTTCATGGCATCCAAACACTACACAGCTCACAAAAAGTTGCATTCCTCACACAATATGTATGTACACTGCACAGGTGTGTACCAGGAAAAGAGATTGCATGCATGTTTTCATAGTGTGTAATGCCACAGCTTTGCATTTACACAGAATTGTAAATATTCAATGTATTGGCACTGTATTGAAAACTGTGGCAGGGCAGGGTGCTTCTAGAATGTAGGATTCCACGTCTTCCACAATCAATACAGCAGCGTTGATAAAGACAGGGCCTTCCTAAGCAGCGACCTGCAACATGTCTATAGAATATAACAGTCACGTTAAAGCACATTGGTGAAACTGCATACTTATCACTGCAAAGACTGTCCATAGACGGGGGCGCGGCTAAGCAGCCATGTGAAAGGACACGTTTCCACTGTGGCTCCTGATGATCCTGTCAACATCCTGACATCGCCGCGAGAATAAGAACATGCAAGATTAATAATTTGAAGAGCTAGTGTGGGACACTGTGAGGCAAGCCATCACGCATTATCAGGCTGCCTCCTGCAGGAAGTTTGAAGCCCGAGGCGTATACAATAAGGAAAAGAAGATGGCCGCCGTCCATTGGACACAGAAAACAAAGGACTTCGAAGAGCCGTGACGGATTCACAGGGTGCTGCAAAGTGAACATAGGAGACAGCGTTCAGCAGCGGCCAGGGGCGCAGAATCAAATGCACATGCTGATTTCCCTGATTGGAGCTTAGCATCAGCACGGCTTGCGGTGGGGCTCCGAAAACTAAAACGGATGTGTGGTGCTGACCCCTGATGTAACCTACGCGAGGGAGAAGGACGCGTAGGCAGCCGCGGTGAAACTGAAAGAGGACTGGTGCTGGGTCGTAGGAGCACCGGAGATGATTGTACGTGAGCCGGCCGTGGCTGATCTACGCTGCTAAGGCCAGGAACAATATGCGGAGAGGATACAAGTATCCAATGCCGCTTCTTTCATGAGGCTGGATACAGTAACTGTCATTGAACGTGTTGTGGACACCTCCAAGCTACACTAAAGAGACGGGTAGCTGCTAGCTGCGAATGTCCACGTTGTTAACTTGCAGAGCACACGGAAGGCAGGCAGGCTCTGTTGATTGTGGGCATTCAGGCTAAGTTGATAACTCCTGATTACACCTGGAACTTGCCCGAACAGGCACTGAATACACCAGCTGCTTATGCAAAGTTCACACGGAAGAGACCGGTGCTGCTAGAGGAGTTTGTGTCACACCCAGCCGAGGTCCATCTGTAAGAGCCCCCAGAGACCGATGCTGGCACATGAGGATTGCACAGACCAGGTAGCTTGATTAGATATAAGAGGGCTTGGCGCCTGCTAGCACACCAGAGATGGGGCACTGGTCGCAGTGCCCCATGGAACAGGAACCAATGCGAGCATGTGCTAATGCAAGAGGAGAGCGAAAGACTGAACTCAGCCCCTAAAAAAGGAGGTTAAAGGACAAGTCCAGGGATACTGAAAGAATACGATTAACCGCACACAACTGTACTGAAGACGCACAGAGCCGAGGACGCTGGGGATAATGACTCAAAAGGGAATCAAAGGAAAAGGCAAGCAACCATCCATGGATATCTTCGCCAATCTTCGCCAAACCACACAAGACCCCAAACACGCCCATACAAGCAACGACAGCTTCACCGGAGGGAGCGACCCCGCTGATAAATTAACACCAGATTTTAGCAGCCATATCTGAACTGAAATCCTCCTGGGGATCCGCTTTGGCGGACATGAAAGCGTCTTTGGAAACAAAGATCGCCGCTGTAGGGATAGAAGTTAACCTACTCAGGCAAGACGTGAGAGCGTTGGCAGAACGAACGAGCGGGTTGGAGAGTGCAGTGAAAATTAACACAGAGACCAGCAATGCCAATGCTAAGGAGGTCCACATACTGAAGCAGCAAGTAACCTTGAGAACCGAGCGGAGGAGGCAGAAGGGAGAACGCGACGCAACAATGTTCGTTTGGTCGGCCTGCCGGAAGGAGAAGAAGGCTCGGACCACACAGACTATGTGGAAAACATGCTTATCCAGGAAATAGGGGCCGGCAAGCTCTCGCAAAGATTTGCAGTAGAGCGAGCGCATAGGGCCTTGATGAGAAGACCACAACCTGGAGCCCCACCCCGAGCGATCATAGCTAAGATTCTGAATTACAGAGATAGGGAAAAGATCCTAGAATTTTTCCCGGAAAGGGGGAACAATAAAACGCGCATCGTCAACTGTCACTGCATACCCGGACTATACTATGATGGTACAGAGACAACGGTACAGTTATGTGGCGGTGAAAAGAAGATTGCGCACAGTCAGCCTCAAATACATGTTATTGTATCCCACGAAACTGA
The DNA here is from genome assembly GCF_040938575.1 of Ambystoma mexicanum. Taxonomy (NCBI): domain Eukaryota; kingdom Metazoa; phylum Chordata; class Amphibia; order Caudata; family Ambystomatidae; genus Ambystoma; species Ambystoma mexicanum. Next base: position 837,043,687 of record NC_090934.1, on the reverse strand, counting down.
AGGTCCTCCACAAAGCCCAAAGCGTACTTCGTCGAGGCTCCGGAGGAGGCGACGGACTGGCTGGAAGCTCAAGGCATCCAGGATGCTGGGGATGGGCAAGGAAACGGCGGACAAGATAAGTGACCTGAGCTGTGCCTCAAACTATGGGTGAGGAGGGGTGCACAAATGGTGGGGATACATAAAAAACGATGAGGGCGCTGGTACAGTATAGATACAGATGTTCGATATGCTTAGGTGATGGACATATTGGACTGGAATATAGAATGGTGTAATAAAGCTATAAGCAACAGATGCGCAAAATGCGATACCAATATAAGAGACATGGGATCTAGAGAGCCTAACCCCAATAAGGAGAAGAGTTAACGTGCCAATAGGATGTAGCTACAAGCCATGTATGTGCTGCAAACAATAGACAATATAGGAGACACAGAATGAGGACAACCTTCCCCCCAATAGTTGAAGTAGTAGAGACGCCACTAGGGCGATATCACCCTGCTGTGCCCCGAGTATCGGTGATAGCTGAGAAACGGGCAAGATGCGGGCGTGCCTGAGATCCAGGGATGGAGCTGGCCAGCAGTTGGGAGGAGGGAGGGAAAATGGAAGGAAGGGGGTTAAGTTGGGGCAGGCAAGGGAGGGGGGAGGGAAGGGAGAGGGAGAGGTTTGGGAAGTTGAAGTGTTTATGGGTGTGATAATGTTAGTTGGGGACCAAGCCTATATCTATAAACCAATATGCCAGATGAGGGTAGAGGGGAGGGGGGATGGGAAGATAACGAATCATGGGGGACCTTAAAGTTATTACCTGGAATGTGAGGGGGTTCAATAGCTACCTGAAAAGGAATAAGGTAATGATGTACCTGCACAGACAGAAAATAGACATAGCGCTGCTAGAAGAGACTCACCTTACAAAAGAAAGATTAGAGGTGGTTCAGAAAAAATGGAAGGGGATGGTGGTCGGGGCGACATATTCAGCTTATGCAAGAGGAGTGATTACCTGGGTAGAACTGCATGTTCCATTTCAATTACTACAGTCCACAGTGGAAGCAGATGGAAGGATGGTTGCAATAAGAGGGCTGGCCGAAAATAAGGAAATAAGCATCATAAATATATACGCCCCCAACCAAGAAACGGAGGCATATTTTAGGACTCTGTACACCAAAATGAGCATGTATGTAGGAGGGGCGGTGATCTGGGGAGGGGACTTCAACTGTACACTAAACCCTAAAATAGACAGATCAGATAACAAAATAGACAGACCCTCCCCGGCTGCCAGGGCGTTGCAGTCTTTGGTGACGGACTTTAGGCTTGAGGATGCATGGAGGGTGCGCCACCCGCAGGACAGACAATACTCACATTTCTCAGCCCCACAAAATTTGTATAAAAGCCTAGATTGCATGTTTGTCACACAGGAACTAATGGCAGAAACAGTACAGACAGAATACAAAGCGAGGGTCTAATCAGACCATTCACCGCTGTTCCTAATATGGCAATGCCAACCCCCAAGAGCAAAGATACCAACGTGGCGCCTCAGAGCAGAGGCACTAAAAGACACACTGTTTCAGGAGGATTTAAGAGAAGAAATAACGAGTTACTTCGAGACTAATACCGGTAGCGTTGAGTCCGCTGGCACGCTGTGGAAGCCTTCAAAGTGGTAGTGAGGGGAATAGCCATAGCTAAGTCCAAGGGACTACAAAGAGGGTTATTAATAGAATTACAAGAGGCGGAAAAAGAGCTGGAAACAGCATTGAGCAGAGAGGGTAACACCAAGGAAGACGCTGAAACTATACTTAGGCTGCAACAGTAATGTGCAGAACACTGCGAAAGACTGTGCAATCTAAACTATAAAAAGTATGTAGAGAGATAGCACGCGGGAGGAGATAAACCAGGGAGAACGTTGGCATGGCTATATAAAAGCGAGACCTCCAGACCACCAATCAGAGCAATAATGAAAGAGGATGGGCGGATAGTGGACACCGAAGAGGGCGTGAATTAAGAATTTCTAAAGTATTATCAACAACTGTATGGGGAAGACGGAGGAAGTGTTGATAGGGAGATAAAGGAAACCCTGGAAGACATAGGCTTGCTGCAAATTAGCACGGAGGAACGAGACAATCTAGATGCACAGATCACCCTGGAGGAATTAGAAGAGGTGGTAATACAGCTATCCACGAGCAAGTCTCCGGGGCTGATGTACTCCCTAGTGAATTGTATAAAATGTATAGAAAGGAGGTGCTCCCCCCGCTTCTAGCAATGCTGAATGAGGCATATGAAATAGGGAAGTTACCCGAGTCCCTGAGAGAAGCGATTATCATACCGCTCCCTAAACCCAACAAGCCGGGCAAAGATTGCGGATCATTCAGACCGCTGTCAATGCTTAATCAAGATAGTAAAATGCTTACGGCAGTTCTGGCAAACAGAATGAGACGGATCATTACCAAACTAATCCACCCCGATCAGACCGGATATGTTCCACATAGGAATATATCCAACAATCTCAGGCGACTCCTCCGAGTGATAGAGCACACTAAGAGGGATGCGGGCGAAATGGCGATCGTGTCACTGGATGCGATAAAAGCCTTTGATTCAGTCAAATGGCCTTGGCTGATGGCGACCCTGGTCAGTTACGGGATAGGTCCTGGGTACCTTAAACGGGTCCATCTATTATACAGTGCACTGCTGGCTAGGGTTAAAACGGGAGCAATAATATCGGAAAGATGGCAAATTAGCAGGGGCACTAGACAGGGATGTCTGTGGCCCCCTAGGTTGTATATCTTAGCACTAGAGCCCCTGGCGACATATCTAAGGCAGCAGTATGATATAATAGGGATCAACATAAAAGGGGAACCACACCTAGTCTCCTTGTATGCAGATGATATGCTGCTGTATTTACGATACCCCAAAGAAAATCTCCAGTATGTCCTGGAAGTGATGGAGCGATTTGCGACACTATCTGGCATAGTGGTGAACCCCAAATAATCATGTATATTTCCGCTGATATGGCTGCCTATATCAGATATGAAAGAGCGCCCAGGGATGATGATGATGATATTGGGGTGGAAAATATGGCATAGGGCCCGTTAGATAATGGAGAACCCAGCTCTGTGTTCCCCACAAGTGCCACTTGTCGCATTGACGGGAAAAGAAGGCCAATTAATGAAGATGATCAGGAAGCACTGGGAACCGGTAGGGATAGCAACAGTGGGAGACATATGGCAGTAGGGGAGTATGAAAGAATTTGGGATGCTGGTGGAGGAAAAGAGGTTGCACACAGGGCAATATATTGCATACCACAGGATGGTGCGGCGCATCCAAGAGACATGGTCCGAATTAGTAATACCTGGACGCCTCCATAGAAATGATGTAAGATATAGCAGAAGGAGGGCACGAGATATCCAGGATATACAAGTTGGTGATGTCCAAAGTGGGGAAGGAGGTGGCGCAACTGAGACAGGACTGGGAGGAAGAAGTGGGTGTCCCTATGAGCGATGGGATGTGGGAGCGGGCCCAAGGGTACCATAAAAAAGTGTCAAGGAATGCAAGACTACAGCAGATGAACTAGTTACTCTTACCTTGTAACGTTCTTTCGATGGGATGTTCCTCCGACGTATTCCTTATCTTAGATAGAAATCCTTCAGCTTTGCTGGCCTCGGAAAATTTTTTCGCCAGAGGGCGCTGCGCGTCGATGATCGCCGAGTCGATGACCCTCGACGGCCTCCGTGCCGACGTCGACGTCATCCTGCCTATAAAGGCCGCGCGCAGCGTCCGTTGCTCAGTTCCGTTTTGTAGTCCCCAGTAATGTTTTTGGATTAGACTAATCACCTTGAAGGAGCATAGGCTGCAAACCCACAGGAAGTCATACTGCGGGGATGGATGGGAGGGTCGATAAGGAATACGTCGGAGGAACATCCCATCGAAAGAACGTTACAAGGTAAGAGTAACTAGTTCTTCGAAGGGATTGTGTCCTCCGACGTATTCCTTATCTTAGATAGACTCCCATAGCAGTGGTATTGTGACTGGAGGCGGGAGTAATAAAAGTTATGTTACCCTTCCAGAATGGACAGAGTGTAACACAGCCTTGCCGAATCTAGTTTCTTGACTAGAGGAGGAATCCAGGCTATAGAATTTGGTAAATGTATGTGCGGACGACCATGTGGCAGCCGCACATATATCTCGAATTGGCACCCCTCTTTGAAGGGCTGAGGATGTTGCGATACCCCTGGTAGAATGAGCCCTTAGATTTTGAGGAGGCTCCTTTCCTGCCAATTTGTAGCACTCCAGAATGGCTAAAATAATCCATCTGGAGATGGTTTGTTTTGTTATTGGAAGGCCCAACTTATGTCCTGCATAACCTACAAAGAGTTGGTCTGCTTGTCTGATCTTAGCCAATCTGCTGATATAGAAGCTCAAGGCTCGCTTAGGGTCCAGCCTGTGCAGTCTCTCTTCCTCCTTCCCCGGATGAGGAGGAGGGTAGAAAGAAGGTAATATAATCTTCTGAGTGATGTGAAACTCCGAGACTACCTTCGGGAGGAAGTTAGGCTTCACCTGAAGAACAACTTTGTCCTTGTAAAAGATTGTATGTGGAGGTTTACACGATAAGGCTTGCAACTCGCTAACCCTTCTAGCAGATGTCAATGCTATTAGCAAAACAGTTTTGAGGGTGAGAAGCTTCAATGAACAAGAGTGTAGTGGTTCAAAAGGGGCACCCTTTAGGAAGTTTAAAATTAGGTTTAAATCCCATAAGGGAACTTGAAAAGGTTTCGGGGGATAAACATTAGTTAATCCTTTTAGGTATTGTATTACCAATGGAATTTTGAAGTATGAAGGCTCCTCTGCAGTGCGCTTAAAGATTGATAGCGCTGCGAGATAGCCCTTAATTGTGCCAACCTGTAGGCCTGAATTAGCCAGGTAAAGTAAGAATGACAACACCATAGGTGTACCACAAGAAAAGGGTTCAATATTCTTTTCTCTGCACCAGCTGCAAAATTTGTTCCAACGGCAGCGGTATAGAGTTTTAGTTGCCGGCCTTCTGGCCGAAAGCAACACCTCCATAACATCATCCGGAAGGTCCCAATCCTTGTACCTCAACCTTTCAGACACCAAGCGTGAAGGTTGAGGGTCTTGATGGCTGGATGGAGAACCTGACCTTCCTTCTGCGAGAGAAGATCCTCTCTGTATGGCAGTCGAATTGGAGGGCAGATGGACATGTCTAGAAGGTCCGGGTACCACGTTCTCCTGGCCCAATCCGGGGCAATTAGGATCATGGTCTTCCGAAACCTTCTCAACCTCCTGATCATTTGAGGAATGACAGGGACCGGAGGGAACGCGTACAGAAGTGGGAACTCCCAGTCCACTACGAACGCATCTCCTAGAGCTCCTCTCGGGGGAAATTCCCTTGAGCAAAATCTGTCGCACTTCCTGTTGATACTGGTGGCGAACAGATCCACTTGAGGGGTTCCCCAAAGGGCGAAGATCTCTTGAAGGACTTCCTGAGCTATCTCCCACTCGTGAGAGACTGTGCTCTGCCTGCTCAGAGCGTCCGCTGTCAAGTTCTTCTCTCCGGCTAGGTGAATTGCCGATAGAGAGATTCCTTCCTGAATTGCCCAAAACCAGAGCTGCATCGCCTCTCTGCACAGTGGTAGTGAGCCTACGCCTCCTCTTTTGTTGAGGTAGTGCATGGCCACTGTATTGTCCGTCATTATTAAGACGTTTCTTCCCCGTACAGACGGCAGAAAAGCCTTCAGCGCTAGTCTGATGGCTCTCAGCTCCAACAGGTTGATATGTAGTCTGGACTCCGATGGAGACCAACGACCGCTGATGGTCAAGTCGTTGGCGTGAGCTCCCCACCCCGTGAGTGAGGCATCCGTGACTACTGTTATCTCCGGCCATGGTTGCCAAAACATTTCTCCTTTCAGGATGTTCTCCCGACAGGCCCACCACTGAAGGTCTCGGGCTACTTTGACCGGGATCCGAAGGAGATCTGTCATCCTTCCTGAGAACTGTGACCACTGAGTTCTCAGTGCCCACTGGAGGGATCTCATTCTCAGGCGAGCCTCCGGCACGAGGAATATGCAGGATGCCATGAGGCCTAGCAACCTCAGAAAGTCGTAGGCTGGGAGATATTGGGCATTCTGAAATCTGATGACCATCTGCAGAATATCTCGAGCCCTCACCTCTGGTGGCAAGGCTTTTCCCAGGGAAGTGTCCAGGACTGCTCCAATGAATTGGAGTCTCTGTGATGGTATCATCTGTGACTTCTTTAAATTGAGGGAGAAGCCCAGCTTGTGAAGGAAGTGGCAAACATAATCTAGTTGTCTCTGAGCCTGTTCCGAAGATACAGCTCTGATCAACCAATCGTCTAGGTAAGGGTAGACATGAATCCCTTCCCTCCTTAGACTTGCAGCCACAACCGACATTAGCTTGGTAAAGACCCTCGGGGCGGAGGTTAGCCCAAATGGCAGAACTCGAAATTGATAATGAGAGCTGCCAATTGCGAACCTCAGGTATCTCCTGTGCCTGGGATGGATCGGCACATGGAAATAAGCGTCCTGGAGGTCTAGAGATACCAACCAGTCCTGAAGCTGGAGGGCCTGAAGGATCTGAGAGAGAGTCACCATCTTGAACTTGTCCTTTCGGAGGAATTTGTTCAATTCCCGTAAGTCTAAGATGGGTCTCAGTCCTCCGTCCTTCTTCGGTATTATGAAGTAGGGGGAGTACCAACCCTTGTTCCTTTCCGCTACAGGTACCAGTTCTATGGCACCTTTCTCTAGCAGGTCTAAAACCTCCTGCAAGAGGAGCGGATCTGGAAGCTTCAAAGGGTTGTTCCCCGGTGGATGACTCTGAGGGATATGTAGGAAGGGCAGGCAGTAACCTTGGGCCACTGTCTCCAGAGCCCAAGCATCTGACGTAATAGCCTGCCATTCCGTCAGATGGTGAGTTAACCTGCCCCCTACTGGTGTTCTGTGAGGGGAGACCTCAGAGTGGTTTTGAAGCGGCTGATGCAGTTGCCGAAGGTAAAGTGGCTCCTGCTCCTGCGGGTGCGGCTTTCTTTCCCCTACCCCGTCCACCACGGGTAAATCTTCCTTGGCCTCTTTGAGCCGGTCGTCCCCTGCCCCTTCCATATGAGGAATAGTAACGAAAGGACCGTCCTCTCCACGATGATCCCGAAGGACGAAAGGTATTCTGACGGATAGCAGCTCCCAATGACTTGGCTGCTGCCTTGGACGTTTGCAGTTTCTCCAAACTGTCATCCGCCTTCTTTCCAAAGAGGGTAGAACCGTCAAAGGGCATATTCAAAAGCCTGGTCTGCACGTCAGAGGCAAAACCAGACTTCCTCAACCACGCATGCCTGCGGATTGTGGTACTTGCCGCCATGGCCCTGCTGATACTGTCAGCAGAATCTAGGCCAGTTTGTAGGGTCTCGCACATCGCATCTTTACCATCCCTGATGATGTTTAAAAATGCGTCCCTTTCCTCTCCTTCTTGGAGGCAGTCAGCCGCTGATGAAGCGCACTCCCAAAGGGTGTGGCTGAACCTAGCGAGCGTACAGGTCGCGTTAATAGACTTTAACGCCATGCTACAGGCAGAAAAAACCTTCTTAGCCATGGCATCATACTTTTTGTCATCCCTATCCTGCGGAGCAGTGGGGTATGCAGATGTGCTGCCTGATGAGGTTGCAGCCTGTACAACCAAGCTCTCAGGAGTAGGGTGTTTTGACAAATATTCAGGGTCAGAACTAGCCACCCTGTATTTTGTTGACAGTTTTTTATTTACTGCCGGGATAATTTCTGGCGTTTCCCAGTTTGTCAAAATCCTTCTCTGTAGAGCAGAGTGAAATGGAACCACAGGATCCTCCTGTGGGCCCTTGTCCAGTATGTCAGTGAGGTCATCCTGCTGAAAGGCAGGAGAAGGTGCAGACCAACCCATAAATTCTATGATTCTAGACATCAGAGCTCTATATGGAGTCTCCGCATGTTCTCCTGGGTCTGGTTTGATAAATTCTGCTTCAGGAGAAGTGTCCAAGCCACTAGCTTCCTGAAGTGCATCCTGAAGATTTTTTAATCTTCCTTCCTCAGAGGCGAAAGTCTCTGGCTCTGGTGATGTGGTCCTCTGTAAATCAATATCTTGGTCTGAATCCTCCCTTTCCTCAAAAATCGAGGTTAAAGGGGGATACATTGGTTTTTGGAATGGTATAAACCCCATTTCCAATGCAGAAGGAGCCATCATCACAGGCCTTGAAAACGTCGATGTCGTCGACACCGACGTGAAAGTACTCGAAGGCGCCGTGAAAAGCGTCGAGAAATGTGTACTAGGCCTCGAAGAACTCGAAAGGATCGGAGTCTTGCTCGAGAACGACGTCGACGTTCTCGGCGTCGAGTCGGAGGTCTTTTGTCTAACCGTTGGCTGTGGAGTAGCCGTGGTTCTTTCCTTCACCGGCGTCGATATCGGCGTCGACTCGATCGACTGATGCGCCGATGAATCCTTCGACAACGGCGTCGATGGCGCCGACCTCTGTTTCGAAGGAGTTTTCGACGATGGCGTCGATGATGCTTTATCTCCCGATGGCTCGAGGCGCTTTCGGGTTGACTTTTCCGCCGGGTACTGCGACTCGCGGCGTTTAGATTTTTTGGGTTTTTTACCCGGGGTATCACCCTCAGCTGTCTTCGAGGGGGACGAGGCCGCTTTCTCGAAGACGCTTAGCATCTTTTTCCTGAATTCCTCCCACTCAGCTTGCGAGCTGCGTTTTGTGGGGCAATGAACTCTCTCAGGAGAACTCGACGAAGATGACGAAGGGGATCTCCTACGTCTCTTCTTCGAGTGTCTCGATGTCGACGAGTGGTGGGAGCCACTTCGTGATCTAGATCGAGAGTGTTTTTTATGGTGAGGAGACGAACGTCTCGACTCTACCGAAGAAGCTTTCGAGGAAGTTAAAGTTGACCTACCTCTCTCGAGCTTCCCCCTACGCTCCTTCAAGGCTTTCGCCGTCATGGAAAGGCATTCCTCACACTCCGAACTCTGGTGCGTGATTCCCAGACACCACAAACAGACCCTGTGAGGGTCCGTCAACGACATTTTCTTCCCGCAGTCTCGGCACTTTTTGAAACCGGACCGAGGGGTCGTCGGGTCGGAGGAGGATGCCATCGATATCGAGGTAAATAGTAGTTATTATATACGTTATCTTGACGAGAACTGAGCAACGGTGTTCCGAGGCACAACGAAGCGCGGAAAAACGGAACTGAGCAACGGACGCTGCGCGCGGCCTTTATAGGCAGGATGACGTCGACGTCGGCACGGAGGCCGTCGAGGGTCATCGACTCGGCGATCATCGACGCGCAGCGCCCTCTGGCGAAAAAATTTTCCGAGGCCAGCAAAGCTGAAGGATTTCTATCTAAGATAAGGAATACGTCGGAGGACACAATCCCTTCGAAACAATTGTTTATAACCCAGAGGGCTTATATGACACCCGAGAGGATAGCCAAGTTTAAAAATGCAGAACGACAAACTTGCCCCAAATGCGGCGAGGAAAACGCCGGAATGACGCATACGTTTTGGGCGTGCCCAGATATCGAGAAATTTCGGGGCGAAGTAGCCCACAGATTGCAGGACAAAGGGGTTAAGCTAAATGTTGAAATAGCGTGGGCATGTCTGTTAGGGGGGTTTCCCAAATCACGAAAGCTTAAACATGTAAGTGAACTAAAGAATTTGGCATATATACTTGCGAAGCGTAGAATTGCTATGGGATGGAAGGCATGCCACAGACCAAGAATAGAAGTATGGTGGAAAGACCTTCAGAAATGGGTGGAAGCCGAAACTGTAGTTTGGCCGGAAGCCAGTAATACGGGAGAGGATGAAGACGCAGGAACCTTGACAGCCTGGAAACACCTAATAGCCACTTTGTTTGGGCCAGCCCAAGACTGGTCGAGTGACCAGGACTCAGCAGAGAACATAGGAGTAGAAACCCCATCGCAAGAAGAAGAAGCAAATCACGAAGTAGAGTAGGGTTGGAAGGGGAAAAGGGGGAGAGAGATGCAGTAGACATTGGTTATGTTGTATATATTTAAATATTGTAATAAGCACTGCAAGTTTGGTTGGTTGGTTGTTGGTTGAAATAACCCCTCCTGGACAAGTAGTACACCAGAAAACCTATAGAATCCCGGAAAGTAAGACCCAAATAATTCAAGAATAGATAGAGGCTATATTAAAGGCTGACATCATTGAACCCTCACAAATTCCTTGGTCTTCCCTTATTGTGTTAGTTGCCAAACCAGACAATTCCTGGAGATTCTGCATCAACTTTAGGAAGGTCAACCAAGTATCCCAGTTTGACAGTTATCCAATGCCTCGAATAGACGATCTTATTGATAAAATTGGATATGCAGTATATCTTTCCACCACTAACCTGACTAAAGGTTATTGGCAAGTACCAGTTAATCCAAGAGAGAAAAACCCAAAACCACCTCTTATACCATCTTGGATTATTCCAATTTAAAGTTTTACCTTTTGGTCTACATGGTGCTCCTGCTACTTTTCAGAGACTTATGGATCAGGTTTTAAGACCGCTTTCAAACATTCTGTGGGGCTTATATTGAAGACATCGTTTTACATAGTAAAACTTGGCCTGAACCTATGTTGCATCTATATCAAGTCATCAGGGCATTGAGAAAAATCAACCTTAGGCCCAATCCAAAATAATGTTATTTGCCTAAAGCTGCTGTAAAGTATTTAGGTTGTGTGGGAAAGCAGTTATGGGGACACCCTCCCCAAAAACAAAAAAATAATTAGGAGCTTTTCTGGGCGTTGTGGGTTACTATTGCACGTTTATACCAAACTTTCTTCCATTTCTGCTCCCCTTACAGACGAGCTTAAAAATGCAGAACCACAGAAATTAAGAGGGGGTCCGAAAGATCAAGATTGTTTTGAAAAGAAAAAACGTATATTGTGTCAAGATCCAGTTCTAAAAAGGTGGCAGACTTTAATAGACCATTCATCTTACAAACTGACACCTCACATTATTATTCCAAAACCATGATGGTCTAGAACACCCAGTTCTCTATATAGGTAGAAAATGGTTTGCCAGAGCAAAGAACTATGCAACCCTGGAATTAGAAGCCCTTGCCATCAAGTGGGCTATAACGTACCTGAAGTATTATCTCACGGGTAGACGTTTCAGGCTAATTACTGGTCATGCTCCCCTGGAAGGATTCCAATGCTAGAGTCAGGCACAGGTTTTTAGATCTACAGCCCTATCGTTTCTCCGTCGAACATCGAAAAGGAAAAGGTCAAGGCAATGCTGATTTCCTTTCTCGATACCCAAGAGACTGAAAAACCCAGCGACATTAGGGGAAGGGTATGTGATGAATCATTAATGATTCCCCCCAAAACCTTGACCTGGGACCTTCCTCATGTGGTCTGGGGAAGGCAGATGCTTCCTGGTCCAGACCCTGGAGGTGGTGTTCTGCGGGAGGATCACATGGGGAAGGAAACAGGTCAGCAAGTGGGGAAATTCCCATTTAACTTTCCCCAAAGTCTTAGGGCCTCATTACACGGTAGGCGGTAGGGATTCAACGTTACCGGTAATGGAATACCGGTAACGTTAAATCCCCATGCGAATTACGACCCGGCTCACCGCTATTAGCGGCACCGCTAAGTACAGTGCCACTAATAGCGGGTAGTCCCCGTGCGCGCGACCCTCCATCCTGTAAATAACGCCATGCCGCTAATAGCACACCATCACAAGCCGAGTGGACATGCCAATAGCGGCATGGTAAAGCCCCCCTAATCCCTTACCGCCATGGCACTAATACCGGCATTGCGAACCACCCGTTAAGAGAACGGAGCAGTGTTCCCACCTGCCACAGGTGGACACAATCAGCACAGGTGGAGGCAATGGAGACTCTGGCAGCACAAAAGGAGCACACAAACCCCTTCCCACACCAAGATGGTCCCAATACTAGCAGCATTACATGGGCTGGAGGACATGATTGCAGTGCAGCAGCAACTACAACAGGCAGCACAGAGGAGACGCAGGAGGAGGAGGAGTAGGCGGGCAAGACAGGCACAGCAAGCACCACCACAGCACCTAGTCATACCACAGAGGCAGCCACCAATCCCCAGGATCAGAGCCAGTCCATTTAACCTAACCCCTGAGCAGATACACACCCTGTACCGTCTGGACCGGGATACCATCACCAGCATCGTGGACATGATACATGATGACATCGTGAGCCTCATAGACATCAGAACTGCCATCCCCCCCCTCTACTAAAGGTGGTGACCGTGCTCCACTTCCTGGCCACAGGCACCTACCAGCATACAGAGGGGCACATGCATGGCATCTCACAACCAGTATTCTCACGCACGCTGAATCAGGTACTCGATGCCCTCCTGAGGCATGCACCTGAACACATTCATGCCACGGACTGCCCAGGAGATTGCAAACACCAAAGTTGGCTTCTATGCACTGACAGGCATCCAAAGTTGCATTGGGGCCATCGACTGTACCCATGTGGGATTGGTGGTCCCACAACACAATGAAGTTGTCTACCGAAACAGGAAGCAATTCCACTCCATCAATGTCCAAGTGGTATGTGACGCCAACAAGATAATCACACATTGTTGTGCCCGTTTCCCCGGATCAACCCATGATTCCATGGTCCTGCGGAACTCAACCATCCCACGCTACATGGAGCGACATTCCGGATAACGTTCATGGCTACTTGGTGAGTAGCAGGGAAAGCACATGTCAGTGTGAAGGGGGGGAGAGATACATACTCCAACTGGGTGTAGCTTGTCCGTAGGACAAAAGGACATACACATGTAGGCCCATGTCCATCTAGGAAGGCCGCAATCTACCTGAGATGAACCCACATGCAAGTAGAAGCTACACAACATAGCGAAAAATCTAGGCCTAGAAACATTAAGCAACCATCCACATCCACAGTGCACAACATTCAACACCACAAAATACACCAATCTCCTACGTGCCGTCCAGACAGTCATACAGAATCAGCGCTGCACAACCACAATAATGCACTGTGCCCTTGAGTGCATGCAAAGGGATCACCCCTACCCATGGCATTGTACCACGCACCTATAGCACCACTGAAGTGACGCCTCTCAACATGGCAACATAAATGTATGAATGGCACTACACTAGCAGTGTGGTAACAATTTTGCCTGGGCCCAAGGACATGTAAGACCTGGCCTCACCCAGGACATGTCAATTACTTTAGGAGGCATGAATGGGGCATGTTCACTTGCATGGTCGAGCTCAACTTTGCACATTGCAGTCACACAGACCATCTGCATGCATGCTGCCAATTGTGGACTACAATCACAATGCAAAGTCAATTTGTGTGATATGAACAGGCTGCTCTTGAGGTGAACATTAACCAGACCCCATTCGTCCCCCCCATACAGGTGATGCCGGCTATCCCCTGAAGAGGTGGCTGCTTACCCCTGTACGGAACCCACAAAACAGGCACAAAGAGGACTACAATCGTGCACATACCCGTACCCGCATCGTGATCGAGCAGACATTTGGCCATTTGAAGACACGGTTTAGGTGTATTAGCAGGTCTGGTGGCGCTCTCATGTATGGCCATGAGAAGGTTGCCAAGATCACCATGGCATGTGTCATGCTGCACAATATGTGTATCAGACGGAATGTGCCACTGCCCCCGGACGTAGAAATAGAAGCACCGGATGAGGATGATGATGGTGGTGATGAGTACGGAGTTGACGGGGATGCAGGTCATGCAAGATGGGATGGCCAGGAGGGACGTGCTGTGAGACACCATCTGATTAACCAAATATTCTGAGTTACAATTTTTCTTTTTGTGGGAATGGATATGGGCAGTTATGCACTGGTGTCTGTTTGGAAGCGCACAATGGACCCTGTTGCCAATAAAACACATACACAATGAAGAAGTCCAAGCCTGTGTATGGATCAAATACCAGTGTATTGAGAAATGTAAAGATGTAAAAGTGCATGTCCCCAAATATCCCACCACCGTTCCCCCCCCCCCCACAACAGTGCACAGTGCAAAAACACCCTTCCCCCCACCCCTCATAACAGTGCAAAAACACCCTTCCCCCCCACCCCCCACAACAGTTCATGTGTCTGCCACAATGTTTTCGTCCAGCCATACACGCGGAAGCTTGACCATGCACTCCCTATTCGCCATTGCCACCACCAGCATTGGGAGGCTGCCTAGACGTGCGCCTGGTGGTGCGTGAGAAGCGGCGGAGGGGGTTTGTCTGCCTCGAACTGGCGGTTGAGGAAGTGGCTGACTGTCCAGGTGGTGGTGGTGGTGGGAACTGGCGGTCCATTGCGTCCGCTATCCGTGTGAGGACCTCCCTAAATCAGACCATCTCCCCACACAGCCTGTCTGTACAGGCCTCCATCCCCTCCCTGGAGTGCCTTGCTGTCTCTGCAATGTCCGCCCTGAGACGGGCAGCCTCCTCCACATGCTGCCCAACCAACACAGTTATTTCCTGTTGCCGCTGGCTGATGCTGGCCAGGTCGAGGGAAGTGTTGCCTTCTGGTGGTGTGGCTGCTGTGCCCTCTGATGCAACCAGGTCAACAGGTGAAGCCACCAGAGGGCTACTAAAACCTCGCATGTTGTCCTCGCCAGTGACACTAGACCCAGGTGTCTGCTGTGGTGATGCCTCGGGGGTTCCAGGAGGGGTTGGGGTGTGCATCTCCATGTGGAAATCGGTCGTATCCTCCACATCTGAGAGTGGTGCAGTGGCTGCCGTCTCTCCTGCGGAACTAGTTGCAGCTGAGGGTGGGCCCTCCGTGGTTGGGATCGGTGGTGGTGGGTTCACCTCCGGAGGTGGGGCAGTTGTTGGTGGTGTGGACACTTGCATCTTGGCAGTGGCGCTCCACCGATGTTTGCCACTCTGCATGTGGACCCTTTTACCTTTGCCCCTTGATGTCGTGGGGGTGTCCTCTGTGTCCTGTGCCCTTGATCTTTTACTCACAGGGGGAGCCCGAGATGCAGTGGCAGCATCCTCACTGTCTGTATGTGAGCCTGTCGGGGACAAAGAGGGGGATGGCATTGGTTACGGTTATATGTACTTAATGCAGTATACATCAATAATGCAGTTGTGGGCATTTTGACTTCATTGTTAAGGATGCAGGTGATGTGTCAGTTCAGTGGCTCATCCATGCATGGTTGTGTGTGGCACTTGTCTCTGGTGATGTGTGCATGTGTGTGTGTGTGTGTGACACTGACATAGCCAGGGTTGCATGCATCTGTGGATGTTTGGCCATGCATGAGGTGATTCTGGCCTCACATTTGGGGCGAACAGTAGATTCACATTGCATAATTTCATGTGTACACTCACCTCCATCTGAAGTGGTTGCCACGCCATGCTCTATTGTCCCGACTCCCTCTATGGATTCCACTCCAATGAGGTTGGCACAGGTCTCTTCCCATTCCTTCAATTTTATAGGGGAATCAGATCCACCTGATGTGGCAATGTTGTGGTTTGCTGATAGGATGCTTCTAACCCATAGTCGGAGATCATCCCAGCGCGTTCTGCACTCACGCACATTGCGGGTAGTGGTGCCCACGGCACTGACTTTCAAGGCAACCTCAGCCCAGATTGCCTTCTTTCTGATTAGTGTCTCCCGACGCATGTCGCTGGCAAAGACCACGGCGGCATTGGCAGCAAGGGTCTGGGTGAGCATCATTAGCTCTTCCGTGGTGAATTTTTCCTTCCGCTGCCGGTCGGTAGTTTTTTTTACAGCTTTAGGCATGTCGAGGGTGTCCCTGTGGATTTCCTATTGCAAACTACTCAGAACAGGTCCAGGGGGCACAGGATGGCAATGGATTGTGTTTTTAAAGATGGCGCCATGCTCTTTCCCGTTCCTGTGCGATGATGCCATTTCCGGTTCCGGTGGCCGCTATTTGCATGTAGCGTGAGGGCGGAGGTGCTATCTGCACTTTCGTCGAAGCCGGTAAGGGACTTTTTGGGGACTCGTGTCCGCGTACTCGTAATGGTATGCTATTAGAGCCCTCTTGCGAGGGCGGACACTTTAATAGCGCCGTGCCGGTAATTTGCGATATTTACCGCACTACGTGTAATGAGGCCCCTAGTCTTTTAATGGCGTATTGCAAAGTAGAAGGAGTTAGCAACTAGGGACTTCAAGTCGCGTAATTCCCTCAGTCCTGGGACGAGGAAGAGGGATGCAGAGGAACACTACTTTGGGAGTGATCTCCTAATTAGTGTAAATGACCTACACCTGAAGGGGACAGAGGATTAAAAAGCCCCCTGAGGTGCAGGCATCGAGAGGAGAACCACAAGCAGAGAAGTGAAGCAGTTGATGATTTTTGATGGAAATGAGGAAGAACTGAGAAATTTCATGAACTGGATAAATGATCAAAACAGGTTCCTTACATTCGGAGGGGGCGCTGTTGCGCAACGAAGATGGCCGCCTGAACGCTTCGCTCTACTCCGGCAATAATCCTAATAACAAAAACCGAACAGAAGCTGCATACCTCGGAGCGCCCAAATCAACAGATCTGCCAATTAACCACTCCTGCAACCCACCCTCCCCCGGGAAGAAAGAACGGAAGAAATCGCTGCAGGAACACCCTGTTCGCGCCCGGGGCTGCGCTGGTGGGACTGCGCGCCAAATCTTGGACCCAGAGACCCCGCTGCAGATCCCGAGCCATCGGCCTACACACGGGCCGCGGCGCAAGCTGCCACACAGGCGGACCTGGCGGTGCGGGCCTGGGAGAACGGTGCCTGAATCTCCACCCCCCACGGTGGCCCCCGGGTCCTTCTCCCAGAGACCGGCTGCGTAGACACCCAGACCAGCCGGATGGGCGGACGGGCCTGTGAGCCAGCGGGTCGGGGCCGGACAAGCTGCAAGGTCGACCCTACGCCCCCCACCTCTGTCCCAGCCTCAGACGGGCCGCGGCGGCGCACTATACCACGCAGCGAGGCCTGGGAAACTCCTGGACATCGGAACACGTCCATGGCTGCGCAGCGCCATCCCCCCATGATACGTGCTACGCGGGTTGTGGACCTACGGATTGTCAAGGGAAAGCCACCATTCACCAGCCAAGAAGGGGCTGACTCTCAGAGGGAATACACCAGCTGGAGGCCCCCCGTGAGGAGAAGCAGGAAAAGAGCAAAAATGTGTGTGAGAAGATAAGGGCTGAAATACTCTGTTCTCGAATTGCTCCTTGTCTTGGGAAGTGGCACAGATAACATACCAGTAAAGCCACGCTCCTACTGCACCACTAAATCCTGTCGCGCCAGCCCCGCGCCTCTTCATAACGTCGCAGGGTCCGGGGGAGGAAATACACCAGCCGGAGGCCCCCCACCGTGGGGAGAAGCAGGAGCAGAGCAAAAGGTGCGTGGGGAGAAGATAAGGGCTGAAATACTCTGTTCTCGAATTGCTCCTTGCCCTGGGAAGTGGCGCAGATAACATACTAGTAAAGCCACGCTTCTACAGTACCACTAAATCCTGTCCTACCAGCTCCACGCCTTTTCATAACGTGGTATTCCGGAAGGCCCTCGGCCACGCTGCGCAGCTCCGGGCAGCAGCGTAATACAAGGGCACAATATCTACGTGAGAGGACTCAATCCACCCCTGTGGTCTACACAGCGACATACCAGTGGAACATACATCCAGCTAACCTTCACCATCTCAGGATATCATTACCCTGGCAAACCCCTGACAGCTGGCTGCTACCTCCGACATGGCACGATCCAGTATCGCAGTCGCGTGTGACGGAGGCCCCTACTTCACAAATCCATCCGTACCTAAATAAGGCACAGAACTGTTGGCTCAGGGTTCCCAGTATATACGCTGGCTCCACACGGACCCTGGTCAGTTCTGATCTCTGCTGAAGCTGTGATGAATGGGAGCTGGGAAGGGGCCACTAACAAACGCCTGAATACCTGGGTGTCCAGAGGTTGAGGGCAATTAGTAAACCTGTGTGGACACTTCCCATCCTACATCACCTATGTTGCACGCAAACTGACTGTTCAACCGGGTTCCATTAAACCACTTCTAGAACATCAATGAACACCGGCACCCACCCAGTAACCCGGGTATAGTGTGCCAACACAGTCCCCAGCGGAAGACGTTGATCATACCACTCTCCAACCACCCAGATTAGAGGAAGGACATAAGCTTACCAGTGCTGTCGCACAGTGCCCCTGGACATCAACGCTGCACCACACCAAACAAGACTACCCGTAGTCGGCTGCTGAAACATAAAACACGGGCCAAGCCTTCCACTATACCAGTCAAATAAACCCCTATCAGACGGTAATCCTGGAAATGCCCGGTAGGAACAATACAAAGAACAGAAAGACTGGGCCAATGGACACTTACACAAGCTCACAAATGTCTACGGCTAGCTCAGACCCCCCAGAGCCTTCCACAGCAATATCAGCAGACGACACAAAATTTGACCACCTCCTTACAACAGTACAGAATGGATTCTTAGCCGTTAATGTCAAACTTGATGACATAGTCTCCACAATAGGATCCCTCAAAGCCCGAGTCGACAAAGAAAGTGCCTGCATAACAGAAACAGAAACCAGAATCAGTGCCAGTGAAGATTCCATTCATCAAAATACTGACGACATAACACTACTGAAAGGAGGGATGGGCAAGTTACGAGGCAAATGTGAAGACTTGGAATCAAGATCGCGCCGCAGCAATATACGTATTGTGGGACTGTCGAAGGCCTTCTACAAGGGGCCGATGGAAAGCCGTATCGAAGAACTACTGAAATCCTTGCTTGGTGAGGACTCCTTTTCCCCACAGTTCCTCGTTGAAAGAGCTCATCGCACCCTGGCACCGGTGTCCCACCCCGCACAGTCATCGCTAAGCTACTCAGCTATAGGGACAGAGACACGGCGCTCAGATTGGCAAGAGAACTGGGTCCCCTAAGACATGGCAACGACAACATCCACATCTATCCCGACTTTTCCGCTAGTGTCCAGAGTCAGAGACGGTCCTTTCGAAGCTATCAAACGCCAATTTAGGATAAGAAAAGTCCCATATGCCGTAATGTTTCCCGCAAAGCTCCGTATTCAACATGCCGGCCGGGCCCACTTTTTTGAAAACTCCAGCCAAAGCTTTGTGTACGTAGAAGCATCAATTCCCCTCCCCCCGGGGGGAAACGGATACGACAAGAACAACCTTCAGCAACCGATTGAAGAACCCGGGAACTCTAATGACTGTTGGCAGACGCATGATATCCTTTGCACTGTTTGTGATTCTAATGCGGCGAGCCGGTGTGGCAGCTCTCATGATTTTGTAGGTGCCGGACGAGCTGCGCTTGGTCGCCGTCGCTATGCAGCAACACTTGCCCCCCTCGGGTAATACTACAAGTTTGTAACTAGGGCTCATCATCATGTTGGGGCCGATGGTGTGGGTGGGGGAGGGAAAAGGGTACAAGGGATTGCTCAGTAAATTTGAGAATGTTAGAGTTGGGCACATTGTGTCTGGTTTCATAGGCACCAATTGCTTTAAAACTGCAATCACAGTATCACAAGCCAAACATCTCCAGCGAATGACCCCCTCCTGTATACACCACTCGAACACAGTTCCATGACACCACAAGCGAATTCACACGCAGGATTGACACTCAAATTGCTCACTTGGAACGTCCATGGGCTGAACAATAGAGCCAAGGCTGCCAAAGTAGGTGCCTATATTAACAGACGCCACCCTCATATCGCTATGCTGCAAGAAACCCATGCACTAGAAAAACTCAATGACAGCATCCTACTATAATGGGGGAACAATAGACAGGACACCACATACTCTTTCCAAAATAGGGGGGTCCTCACTCTGATACATCCATCATTAGGCTAAGTGCCTGAGAACAGTAAAATTGACCCATTGGGCAGGTTTGTGATAGTGTGGGGAACCATCTCAGGAGTAAAATTAATCCTAGTTAATACCTATGGTCCGAATGTCGATGACCCCCAATTCTATATAGACGTATTAACTGAAATCGGCCTGACAGAAGACACATCTATACTATGGGGAGGGGACTTTAACACCATCCTGAATGTCACCATGACAGATCTTCCGATAAACAAGGGAACTTCACTAGATCGGCCACAGTCTTAGCTCAAGCCCTCGAGGAAATGGGCCTGGTAGATGTCTGGAGAGCGACACACCCTGAGGAGAGACAATACACGTTTTACTCCTCTGTCCACGACACGGAATTAAGGATGAATTACTGGTTTATATCCTCCCACCTTTCCAGCTCTGTCAAACAGTGTGACATACTCCCCTGCACACTATCAGACCACTCCCCGGTCACACTTGAGGTGGGGATTTTAAACATAAAACCACCATTTAGGTGGTGGAGAATGCCCCCCCAACATCCTGAAAGATTCAAATGTAGTAGAGTATCTATACATTGAGATCGAAGAATTTTTTGAATAAAATAAAGGGTTGGTTGAGAAATGGTCAACCATTTGGGAGACATTCAAGGTGTGGATAAGGGGCAATATAATGTCCAAGACAACAGGCCTGCTTAAGGCAGTCAGATCTGAACTAATGGCGATGGAAACACACCTGAGAACGCTAGAAAATGACTACAGTGCAACACATAATAAACAAACACTATCAGAAATTAATACAGCTCTTCAGGGATTCAATGATCTGGCTATAATACATGGCTTTCCCGGCAAGGGCCCGCAGGTACGGGGAAAATAATAAAGCCGGTCGATTACTGGCACGCTTACTGAAGGCTGAATTTAGTCACACTCCCATCATAAGTATTATATCTGAAAAGGGAGAGGTAGTGAACGGGGACGAGGACATTAACTAGAGTTCGCTCAATTCTATACTAAACTATTTTCGAACCATGACACACTGTTCCGTGAGGACTTAAAAAACTACCTAAATAAGATCACACTCCCGGTGCTCTCGCCAGAAGATAATTGGGCCTTAGAGCAACAGATGACTAGCAATGAAATTACAGATGCAATCAAATCCTTGGCATCCGGCAAAGCCCCGGGCTCAGACGGATTAGACCCAGACCTATATAAAGAATATTCTACTATTATTTCTCCAATTATGGCACGTGTATGGGAGGAGGCCATGAATACAGGTTCCCTCCCAGATACGACGACAGAAGCGATCATCACTGTATTATTAAAACCCAGACGTCCTCCTCACGATCTCTCCTCATACAGACCCGTTTCATTAATTAACACTAACGCCAAGATATTTGCTAAGGTGCTGGCAACCAGACTATTACCCAAAATGACAACGCTCATTCACCCAGATCAATGTGGCTTCATCCCGACAAGGTCCACAGCCCTAAATCTATGCAGGCTATTCGGCATCATCACACAAATTAAACCAGAGGTACAGGCAGTGGCAGTAACACTAGATGCAGAGAAAGCTTTTGATTCTGTCTCCTGGGTCTATCTGTTCGAGGTTTTGCACAAATTGGGGTTCAGTCCATACTTTACACGGTGCGTCAGACTGCTCTACACCTCTCCTAAAGCTGCAGTCCTCACGAATCGTACCCTTTACAAACACTTCAGATTACACAGGGGAACTAGACAGGGTTGTCCCTTTTCTCCCATCCTGTTCACTCTTACGATGGAACCAGTCGCAGCAGCAATCAGGTCGGAACAGGAGCGCAGGGGCATCAGGATGGTTGGCATTATCCAGTCTATTTCACTATACGCAGACAACGCTTTATTATATATACGTGGACCGGAGAAGAATCTGGCGCCCTCACTTGCGGCTATAGAAGAATTCACAACATACTCAGGGTACAAAATAAATTCCACTAAATCAGAGATATTCCCATGAACCCCTGCCACAACTTGTTCCACACAGACCCATGGCCTTAAATGGTCACCCGGCCATATGAGATATCTCAGGATCCTAGTGACCAGGGACAAGACATCCCTATATATCGATAATTACGAATCCCTATTGCAAACGATCCAGACTAAACCGCAGATCTGGACCAGGCTCCCTATTTCACTCATAGGCCGAAATGCGGCACTCAAGATGGTGATACTCCCTAAACTCCTGTATGTTTTCAGTAATGTTCCCATATGGCCATGCAAACCCTTCTTTGAAAATCTAAGATCCATGGCGTCCACGTTCATATGGAATGGCGGCACTAACAAGATGAAGTGGGAGAAACTGGTGGAACCATATGAATCGGGCGGCATCGCTGCACCAGATTTCGAATTGTACTACCTGGTAGCTCAGGCGCAATATGCCAAATATTTGCAGGATCCAACAGATAAAACACCACATGTCCCCATAGAGCGCCACGCAGTCTGGCCCACTGACCTTCGTTCTGCTATATTCTCAAAAACTCATAAGGACGACTGCAAATTCGACCCGGTGACTTCCACGATTATGGCCTGGGCCAGGATTAGTAAAAGATTACAAATAATTACTCTCTATGATTCACAAGCACCACTGTGGAACTTCCCGGGCATCCAACCCACGTATGACATTAGCATACACAAAACCTGGGTACCGGAATATGAAATTAAATCTGGCACTGGGGTGTCAAAGCTATACAATATAGTCCAAACACATTCCACATCTGTCAATAACGTTAAAGCCATATGGGAAGCGGACACGGGTACAACCACAGAGAAGGGAAAATGGTTAAGATATTGTTTGCTGTCTAAGAAAGTCTCGCTAAATGCTGGCCTGAGATTAGTACCATTTAAGATACTGAACAGGCTCCATTTTACCCCGGTCAAACTGGCGAAATTTTATAACACAGAGTCAACGAACTGCCCGAAATGCGGTGGCCCTGGCGCAGAAGCATTCCATATGTACTGGGCACGTCTACTAATTGCCGGGTTCTGGCAAAAGGTAGCGAACCTGATTGAAGACATCACGCAGATCCCGGCTCCACTCAGCCCCCAAAAATATTTGTTCAGGGACATAGGGAAGGTCTCTGAGAAAACTAGCAGACTGTTCAATGTAATATGAGTGGTAGCAAAGAAATGTATCCTCCAATTGTGGAAGAGCAAACACGCCCCTCGTTCAGATCAACTCCTTAAGGCACTAACGTATGTCAACGAGTGCGAAGAAACCTACATAGGAATGGCGCCAACAAAGAGTAGACCAAAGGACATATGGGCTCCGTTTAGAGTATACTTGGAGAGATCCCTATCCGAGGGAGATGACGCTGATGATGAATAGATTTCTCCGGGCAGCATACACCCCGTTTTCCTGTCTGAAACTATGCACTTTGTAAATGTATGAATGCTATGATATGTTGTTTGGATACATGTAATATAGGGTCAATTTAACTCCAAATTGTGTACAACAAAGTAAAGGAGAATGTTGTATGGGTGTACTGTGAATTGCAAACCAAAAATAAAAGTAAAAAAAAAAAAAACAGGTTTCTTACATTCACCGACACCCACAGTAGAGAACACGTACACTTCTTAGATCTGATTGTGAGTGTGAAGGAAGGTTGAAAAGCACAGTCTAACAAAACAAACGGACCGCAATTCACTGTTAGTGTTGAATAGCTACCACCCTCTTAGCTTGAGGAACAATCTCCCCTTTGGGCAGTTTCTTAGATACAGACGCAACTGCTCTAAACTAAAGGACTACGACAACCAATCCACCAAGTTGGAAGGCAAACTAATTTACTGTGACTATCCCAAGCGGGTTGTAGTAAAATAAGTCAAAGAAAGAGCAAGAAACATCCCTAGGCATGTAACACTTGAACAACATGTCAAGGAAACAGAAACTAGTGATATTATTACAGCAGTTCAGCTATTCGCCATTAACCAACAAAAAAAGTGCTAAAACTATTGCTGATTCTGAATGTGGAACAATCACAAATGGAGCCTCCCAGATTTACCAACAAAAGGAGACGCAACCTACGTGACTGTCTAGTTAACACATACAGAGAACCCAAAGAACATGTTCCGAATACACTGTGGAACCAAGCACCCCATGTGGGCATCACGCCCTGTGGACAATGTAGCGTTTGCCCAAACACGCAAAGATCAACAGTGATTGATATTGGGTGGAAATACCCTTGGGTACAAAAATCATTGACAAACTGCAACAGCATAATGTGATTTATTTGCCAACATGCCCCTGTTAACTAAGATATATAGGGATGACATTACGCCCTATAATAAATTAGGCTGTGTGAGCGTCGGTCCTGTATTAGGACCAAAAAGACCACAGCCCCACTGGTAGAACATTTCATACAGAAAACCATGGGCCTCTGGATTTTACATGGACAATTCTGGAAAGAATTGTTGTACCGCAGAGAGGTGGGAACCTACACGCACCACTCTATAGGCGGGAACAATTATGGATCTTCCGATTAGGCACGGATAGAATCGGATTAAATGAATACACACATTGGAAAACCCTAGCCACACTTTAAATTCAAGGTGAAGATAGTCATCATGTAGCCAAATGAGTAAGGTGTGAATCCCAGATTAAAGTACACTGTAGAGAATGCACTCTGGGGATGAATATCTGTCCTTCCACAGAGATGTGTTCATGATTTCTATGCATTAGTCATATTAGATACTTTTAAAAAATATATATTTTTATTGGTTTTATACACAAACATTCCACCTTACAACTGTGGATCAGTACCAGCATTACACATTCAATTATATAACTGTTTGCTTCCCTCCAAAACTCCCCTCTCCCACCCCGGCCCACATTGCACCCATCCTTCCATTCCTCTCTTCCCCAATCATCAACTCACCACACTACAGTATTGTCCGTCTAAAACGTCTATTACAAATCCTGGGCACCCTGTCCCGACACGGCCAGATCAGCTACCAATTGCCTCCAAGCCTCCCTCCTCCTAGTCTGCGTTTCTACCTCTCGCTTCCTGCCACAACACAGACTCCGCATTGCCCCATTTTAACAGATCCCTACACCATACAGTCACTGCTGGTTTGGCTTGTGCCTTCCATCCCATCGCTATTCTGCGTTTTGATATTATGTATGCTACATCCTTGAGTTTGCTCACATGTTTAGCTCTTTTAGGTCTCGGGAAACCTCCTAGCAGACAAGCCTTATGGGATACCACACCCAGGGTAATCTCTGCTTTTGCCATTGTCTGGGCTACTTCCACCCAAAATCTGCCAATCTCTGCGCAAGCCCAGAACATATGTACCAAATCTGAATTTACCTCCCCGCACTTAGGGCTTGACTGTTACGCTCACCTGGTCTCTGCGGAGGCGTTGGGGCACGGTCGCAGCCCTCCCAGGGATAAAACTCCTCTTGTCTGTTCCTCCCTCTGCATCTGTGTTGGGAACTGCAGTGATGAGCAGTGCGATTCCTGCATGAATATAAGGGGGGGGGGTCGTATGAGTATGCAGCCTGTGGTCCCTGACCCCTTCTCCAGCCAGACCTCTTCTGCATGGATGTGGCTTTCCTGGGGTTGCACTACTTTTGAGGCTCACCTGCTGAATGATGATGAGCTCTCCGTCCTGCTTCTTCTGTCAGGGGCGCTTGAAGGGATCAGAGTTCCTTCACTGGTCCCCTGTCGTGGAAGTCCAGGCCAGCTGCGACTAGTCTACTTCTTTTGTAGGTAAGTGTTTCCCTTGTTTCCACCTGCCCGCTTGTCTTCCAACTGTTGTAATTGTAAAGCTCGTTATCTGTCCTTAGGGTGCAAGTTGGCTTTTAAATGTGGCGCGGCCCTGGGTCGGGTGTTTTCGGGAGTTCTAACCATGTCTTGTCTTCTTTTCGCGTTTCAGGACTTCGGCTTCGTGGGACAGAGAGTGTAGGTGATGCGGCGTCGATTCAGGATCTGCCAAGAAGATGGAGCGTTGTTGTGAGATGCAACCCAGGGTCCAGGTAAGGATGCTGTTGTTGCAGGTTCACGAGGCAAGTAGCTGGTCTAGGCGGCAGTGAGCGTCACGTTGCTTGAGGGATCGGTGGGTTTATATAGTCTTGATCCTGGCCTAGTAGCTCTGGCCTGCCTGCTGCCACACCCGATGAGTCAGCACCTGAAGACCAGGCCTACGGAGCCACGCCCGATGAGTCAGCACATGGGGATGTTCTCTGGAATAAAGGCTTTCAGCACCCGGAAAGTTCTTGTAAAATAAAAGCACTCCAGCACTGAAGTAAAATAAAAGCACTCCTGCGCTGAAATAAAGTGTGCACTGAAGTAAAATAAAAGCACTCCTGCACTGAAATAAAGTGTTCCTGCTCACATCTCTATATGAGCCTGGGGCCAAAGGCGCCAGGACTGAGTCCAGCCAGGGCACCTTTGTTTATGAGTTCCAAAGGGACATAAGTGAGTCAAGTGACCCATTGCCCCCCATCACTAGATGGTGTGGTTTTTGTATTCTGGGGCCCATGGTCATGGCAATGACTGTACGTTTGTTTGATTGAACTTGGCTATTTTGTTCAGGGTCAGGTACGCTCTGTGGGTAACATACAGCTGGATCTGTTGTTGTCGCGCATTCCTCAACACCTTCTTGTGGTACCCCATCGCCCTTCTCCACATCTCATCTGACATTGGCTCCCTCGATTCTGCCTCCCAGTTCTGCCTCGTCTGTCCCATTTTTTCCCCCCAACCCTAGACAACATCTGACACATCATAAAATGTCTCTATAATCTCATCCAGCTGTAAGGGCAACTCGGTCTCTGGCCACCTTTGCCTGAGGTTCTTCAAGAGTCGGGAATACGTGATGTGTTGCCCCCGGTGTACTTCTGTGTCCCTGCCATCAGATCCACAAACTCTTTGGGCCTGCCCTCTTTTACTATGGCTCCTACCGTTGCTACCCCCAAGGGCTCCCACCATCTCCTCACACTCAGCCTGATTTGTTCGTCTGCCCCTTCCAGCGAAACCAGTGGTATCTGTGGGAAATACAGTGTTACATTACCCATCACTTGACATGCCCTGTGCCAGATCACCCTCCCCAGGCGCAGCAGTAGATTCACGCTGGTCGTGCGCGAATCGGGTAACCATATCACTTAATTCTAAAAGAATGGAGCGCATTCTGCCCGTAGCAACCTTGATTCCGGTGTCTGTCCGTCTGACAGCCATTTAGCCACAAATTGCAGCTGACTAACCATAAAATATACCTCAAAATTGGGCAACTTTATACCACCTTGCTCGTATGGATTCTGGAGTTTCCACAGTGCCACTCTACACCTTGAATTGTGCCATATAAAGCTCCTGCATAAACCATGCAATTTCCTAAAGAACTTCTTATGTATCGCAAACGGGACATTTGCAAAGTAATATTGGAGTCTCGGCAGTATCACCAACTTCAATAAAGCTGCCCGCCCCATCATCGACAATGGTAGCCTAGACCAAAATGTCATACAGTTCGCAATCTTGTTCACTGCCTTCACTGTGTTATGTATATGTATGAGAAGTGTGCAATGGAGAAAGAGGAATAGAAGTTATGTTGGGTCATAAATTTTATTTTAGTAAGAAGTTATTAGAATAGGATTGAAAATGAAATTTGGAATTGTTTTTTTCTTTTATGGTTTTATATTGATGTTTGGTAATGTTCTTTATTTGTAAAAGGTTTGGATAACCAAATACAATAAAAAAATATGTATATGTATATGTTCTAACTGGGGGTCGTGGTATATATCTATCCCCAAGTATCTGAACGTCACCACTTCCCACTTAATCGGTAGCACCAGCAACTTATGTACAGGTTTCCCCACATACATTCCCAGGGGGGGGGGTACACACTCAACTTCTGGGGGTTAATGGTTATACCCGACAGTACTACATATCGTTCCATCACGTCTAGGACATATTGTAGATTCCCCTCTGGATACCGTAGGTATCGGAGCATGTCATCCGCATACAGCGAGATCAGGTGCCTCCCTCCCAAGGTACCCACCTTTCCATATTCCTCCCGTAAATAAGCCGCTAGTGGTTTCAGTGCTAAAATTAAGAGCATTGGGGACCATGGGCAGCCCGGTCTCGTGCCCTTACTAAGCTGCCATTTCTCAGAAACTGTGGAGCCCATTTTAACTCTTGCTATCGGTTCATTGTACAGCAGTCTCACCCATTCAATGTATACAAGCCAATACCAAATTCTTTCAGGACAGCTAGCAGCCACAGCCATCTGACCGAGTCAAATGCCTTCACTGCATCCAGTGACACTACTGCCACCTCCTGTTTATCCCTCTGGGTATAATCTATTATATGGTGTAATCTCTGAAAGTTATTGGTAATATTCCTGTGTGGGACGTATCCTGTCTGATCTGGGTGAATAAATGTACCTATGACCGGTATAAGCCTCTTTGCCATGACTGCTGTAAGAATCTTCCTGTCTTGGTTCAGCAACGACAGGGGCCTGTCCACATTCCGTATCCGGCTTATATAGTTTGAGAAGTGGGAAAATTATCAACTCTCACAGTGACCCTAGCAATTTACCCATATCTAGTGCCTCATTTAGCATTGCTAATAATGGGGGAATTATTTTGACCATATATTCTTTATAAAATTCTTCAGGGAGCCCATCCACTCCTGGGACTTTACTGGTTGGTAGTTCTTATATCACACTCTCTAGTTCTTCTAACGTGATAGGGACTTCTAGGCTGTCGCTTTCTTCTTTATTTAGCCTGGGAAGATTAATCTCAGTCAATGTTGCTTGTATATTCACCCCCTCTACTCCCACTGAGTCATTATAGAATTGCCTATAAATAGTCATAAAAACATTTATTAACTTGTTCTTAGGTCTCTTGTAACTTCCCGTCCATCGCTTTCACAGCTCGAACAGTCATATTAGATACTTGAATAGCAATGATACGCTCCATGACACACAAAAAAGTGCTAGCGTGTCCATCATGAGGAATGATGCATGATTTAAAATACATAAAATCCACATGGTAAAACACCAAACATTCGTTTGTCAAACTGTAGGAGCCTATAGGGCAAGCTTAATGGACTCACAGGCACAGAATCAATTGGGCTAGCATAGTAGCAATAGAAACAGATATGAACGTCATCTCATAGCTGGCTAGAATCGCATAAGCCTCAACAGACACGATTGCTAGAATATAAAAAAGCTAAATTAAACAAGTTAGTTGACGTTTTCCGTGCGAAATAAACACGAAATTAGATCAATCAAGAGTGGGTGTGAATAATGCAACAAGCGAGCCATGCGATTCAGGGTGGATTTATATATTTTTTATTTCATAAAACACATGCGTGGATTGTAGCCACAATCCAAAAATGATCACGCAAGTTTAAACACTTTTATGTGACACACTGCTCAAAATAACTCGATAGAAGTGGCCCAGTAGTCATATATAGATGGCGGTATGACACACCATCTAAACATACACAAAGCTATTGCGCATGTGCACTAGTAGCCCTGACGTTCACGGATGTCTTGTGAAAACGAGAGACAGACGTGAACACAGTGCGAAAAATACATCTCTGAATTGCCGCCCTATAGAGAAGGTAAGACCGTTAGAGATTACACACGCGTTGATGAGTACTACAGCACTGATTTATTTGGATTCACCTGCCCATAGCACACTAGTGGGTTCTCACGCTGTTCTTGTTGGGCACATTTATGCTGTAATGATACAGCTATTTGTATGTGTTTTGATACTGCTCTACATAGATTTTAATTTGAATTTAAGAAACCCTCACCCAGTCCCGTCCAACAAGATGACCAAATGGAAATATGCTATATTCCTGCAGGTCAATGTGGGTCCATTAAGAAAAACACCCAGTATTACAGAAGAGGCACACTCCAACATATGGCATGACTGATACTGCAATTAGGGTAAGGAGCACCAATAACGAAAGAGGGGGGCTAGGGGTGGGTATGTCCACAAGGAGCAGGATAATGACAGATTTTGTTCTCTCCCCCCGCCACCCCTCTCCCAGTTTCCGTCCTTTCTGCGGGTGCAGTGACCAATCAGAGCCCAGTCTCTCTGTTGTTCTATGCCAGTACCCAAAAGGGGTGCTGAGACCCTGAAGAAAGTGGTGTAGTTAGAAAACCAATGAAACCAGTAGGCCCATTCAGATCTCCTATTTAGAAAGGACTATATCTAACGTCTGGAGTTGAAACAAGTGGAAGACAAACCACTTGTCACAGATATGCATTACACCAGAATCACCATTTGGTGAATTCTGAAGTATGAATTATAAACTCTAATGAGTTTTTCCACTTTTAAGTCACATTTTTTATGTCAAACCAGGGAAAAAAAATAAAAGAAAGATGGTCTGTTGGTCTGCAGAGTTATTGCAGTCCACGGCAGGCTGCCATCGTAGTTTCGCCGGAGAGAGTTTCTCTACACCGTTTCCTGATGGGGCGGATCTATAAAACCCCCATCCACAACGCGAAGCGGTACGCGGAGTTGGTCCGGAGAGTTGTTGCAGTCCTACAGCAGTCCATGGAAGTCGTGGAATCAATAGAACATGTCGGAGTGGCCATGCAGTCCACGGAAAGAAACAAGACAAAGGAAAAGGTCTTGGTCTCTGACTCTTCCAGAAGCCCCTCCGGGCGTGTGCTAAGAAGTCAGCACACCCGATCCGACTGGAGAAGTAAGCGTAAGGGAGGTTTGGTTCTAAGAAAGAAAGACTCTCCCGCGCTCATCTCGCATGTAGACCAATTGCCGTCTCACTCATCTAGTAGTGAGTCGGATTCTGAAGCCGACCTCGATGCCAGGTCGGCGTCCCTCTCAACACGAGGGGAATCCCAAGACCAACAGACCCTTCCAGCCTCGCATATGGAGCATGGCGGGCAGACCACGCCCTCTGGATTCGCGGAGACGCGCCGGCCTTTGCTGGGCCAATTGACTGCATCTGAACCATCAGACCACGAGATCGGAGAGCCGGTCCCCCCCTGCCGACAAACCTCTGCTGCGGCGAGTGGTGCTACGGCCGTGGGCATTGAAGGATGCCCACGACCGGACTCCAGTTTGCCGGCAGAGGCAAGAACCAAGCCCAGAAATCTTGCCGCTACTCCTCTACATTTGAACAAGGAACCAACTAGACACTATGATCCCAACAAGAAACACGAAAGCGCACAAAGTGGGGTTTCCATAAGGCAAAACCTGCCTAGCAAAATCGACATGAATGTGCCTCCAAGATCACCGGACAAAGAGGGAGCTCCTCCTGCCATAAACATCAGGCCTTTTACATCACCGGCTCATATATGTGCCCAGATGCACGCGGAACCATCTATGTCCGATCTCCCCCAAAACAACGAAACGCCACATATAGAACTTGCATCTCAAGCATGCATGCCACTTAGAAATTCTGAGTCAGAAGTGAAACTTCCGCCCTCTGACCGAGACAAAGTAGAGGAACCAGCGAGAGATGATAGGGAGAGCCCTTCCACAACTGCAAAAACCAAATCGCCACACGTTGATCCTTACTCCCAAAAAAGAGAAAATGCGATTGCCATATATAAGAAGAAAGCAATCTACAAAAAAAAGAGGGAAAGAAATAACTGAAAACATTAATCCAAAGGCATCACAAAGAAAACCGCTTTGTCCAACCAGAAAAATAGCCCCAGGGAAAACTCCTTTCCCTAATCCTCTAATGTCAACTGCCTTAAAAGACTTTTACGAAGCAGTTCAAAAGAAAACTAGAAGCAGACCCTGAACTATCTGACGCCGAAATTTTAGACACTGTTCTAGAAATCCCTCCAGCATCAAAACAGCGTAAAACGGTGGAAAATGAAACCAACAAATCGCTGCCTTCTTCCTCAGTGGCGTTGGAATTTCCTTCACCAGTAAACCTACTTGTAGAACATCAACTCCAGAAAGAATCGGCTGTTCTCAACTTGATTCAACCATCATCACGACCAACCAGTCCTGACAGACAACTGTCAACCAAAACTTACAAAATTGGCCACTCCCAATGCTGGCCCCTTCCTGAGATCCACACGAACGACAGACATAGTCGAGCCGACGAAAGAATTGGCCACTTAGGCAGCAGAGGCACTAGCCTCTTCAAATCCTGATTCTGCCCTGGAAACTCGATCGAACAGCCCGGGAAGAACTGTAAATGACACACAAAACAAATCAAAACCATATGGAAACGTTCCGCAAGATAGCATGCCATTGGCAGCCAGGCCATTGCTGCCCACACCGGCCACGGAAAAAAAAAAACGAAGGACCCGGATATCGAATTTACACACCCTTCATCACACCCTCGTAGCCGTACAGAGGACAGCACTCTGGCAAAAAACAGAAGATCAATTGAGATCCTTAGGACTACTCACAAGGATTCCCCCTAAAAAAAAAAAACAGACTTACTCACAATTATGTCGGCCGTAACCATCGCTCTGGCCCCCTTTGGAAAGCTATATGAAGCGATTAATGATTCCATGAGACAGCATAACGGTAATAGGCATGATGCACTCAAAACTCATCTTCGTTGAAGGATTTACAACGGAACTAGAGCAAAAAAAGGCTGAGCAAGAACTACGCTGGGAGTCCAGATTAGCAGCGCTCGAAGAAAAAAAATCAAACTACAGAGTGGCCACCCCGTTGGAACAGCTCATGTCCGCCAAAGTGACACAAACGATGCCTGAAAGAAATCCGACGTCACCTACAAAACTGATGACAAACACCAGCCAGGGGCCACCCAATGATTACATGACGTCGATAGCTCTGTCCGCAGCGAGACCACGAACCATAGTGGAGGGTGACTTGGCAAGCACCAAACAAGGACTACAAAAAAAATCCACCAAAACACTGGCTATATTCAAACTAGGTAGGCCAAACACCCAAACTCTAAGCAAACCGCTGACCATAAAGATACCGCTCCCGGCCAGTATGGCACAAGACAACCTACAGGTGGACCCAGATGTGATCGAACTTGCTAAATCACTGGTAACTGTCAAAGACTTCATGGCTAACACTTCACTGATGAACATAACTTCATTTAGACCAAGTTGAAGATTCAGAAGTCTCTTTTGACTCATTATCACGGAACTTTGACTCTCCAACAAATCTCAACGTCCCTTTTATTGAACCAGAGCCAAAAAATGAAGCTTCCTCTTGCCCCTCACTGAGCAGCTCACCGGACACCAAGCTCAAAACTTCCAACCTCAAACCGGTCGAACAACCAAAAAGAGACATTTCAAAACTCTCTAGCAAAGAAAGCGGAAGAATTGATCCACTCAAACAACGTGAACAATTTCACGTGAAGACGGAGAGGCCTTTAAAAAACCAACCAGAAAAGCAACAACTTCACTCCTCTTCCAATACACACTCCACGCAACCGACACAAACCCGTATTTTCAAGATTGAGCATCTCTCCAGTGGGCGGAACTACCCGATACTCAATAGAAAATCAGTACTCGAAATATTGGGAAAAGTGCAGAAACTTCGATCTTTGAAAACTGAAGACTTTACTCTGATAGAACCATTTCATAGGGACAAGAAAGCCAAAGCGTATCTCCACATAAAAGGGATGGCCATACGTAAAATTCAACAAGAAGTGTACACTGACCTTGAAAACCTGGGCTTCCGCTTGCCGAAACTACCGAAACCAGCTCCAGACCTCCGTAAACCCTCCACGTCAAGTTACACAAACACCAAGACATCGATATAAGTCAAGAACGGAAGATCTGTACAAAGATAAAAGATAGGACTACCGCCCAAGATTCTCGGAAGCAACACAACCAAGACAACCTGGTCCAGATCGAGATCACTACGAGAGACCCAACCAACAACGCACTGACAACTTTGAATCTAGCAGAAGAGGCAGACTGAGGTCTGACAGGAACATCGGTCACTCAAGAACAACAAGTGCATGGGCTATTTCCCCAAACTCGGCCAACTGGGAACAAACAAATAGCCAAACACAGCGAAAGTCAGTGAAGGTGCGCGACACAACGGAAAGAGATCTAAACGACGGCCACGGACCAGCAGGGCCATGCAAGTGGTTGAGAGACGCCTTAAAATCTAAACCGACACGATAGCAGCGAAAGCCGGAGGGCGATCAAGATAGAAACCTTAATATGGGTTCTTGGAATACACACGGCCACGAACATCTGAGTAATCCAGAGGCACAAGACCTGGGAATCTACGACATAATCTGTCTCCAAGAGACTTGGCTGTTGGAAAAGCCGGCCTTAGACGGTTACGAGATTGAAATATCATCGGCGTCCAAAGACCTTTTGGCCCGTCCATCCTCAAGCCTCCTACTAGCAATACGCTGCGGGTCAGGAATCACCATCCAAAAAAAGTAGTGGAATCCTATGGAATCTTGGCAGTTTTAACTTCCTGGAACCACAAAGTTGGGCACGGCGAACTGGATCACAACGCATTTAGCAATTATCAATCTCTATTGGAACCCTCAAAGAACCAAAAACTCCAGCTTCTGCGCATCCGTTGCCGACACGATAGACAAATTTCTAATTGAGTTGAAGACCACTCATTCTATCATCTGCAGAGACTTAAACGCGAAGTGTGAAACTTCGCCGACAACGTTACAGTCAAGCTTAGCAGCAGTGGAACGAGGCGAGGTTTGGCTGAATCTCATGAACTCAAGAAACTTTCATAATGTATCAAATCTTCGGGGACATCGACCATCCGTACCAATGTGGGAACGAGCCAACTCAGCAGCCACTCTCGACTACATATTCGTTGCTCATTCCCTGCTCCCATATATCGAGCTTTTCGAAGTAATAAGAACAAAAGAAAGTGATCATAACCTGCTATGCATGTCATTGACTACCATCTTCCCGCAAAAAATAATGTATGTATCAAACATCGAGGCAACTACACAGCAGTCACGCCTTCGACTAACAGCGGCTGATATAACGTAAATGACAAATAAATATACCACCACATTATCAGCAAATACTGCCTTTGCAGCTGTGGCTAGAACAAACTATCTTCCGCTGCTCTTAACTAACAAAATTGGAAGAACAAGAATGGCAAAGAATGACAAGAACGAGATACACAAGTACGATAAAACGCTGGTAATAAAAAGAAGAGAACTAAGAAAATTAAAGCGGACATGTAGGCTCATGAACTCGAGCGAAGCTAGAACAACGCTTGGGGTAGAGACAAGGAAGTACAAGTCATGGGTAAAAACCCACAAGATAAACCTGTGCCAAAATGACGCAAAGAAAATGTTAAAGGTCTTAAGCACCAAAAAATCTCCGGACTTCTGGGCTCTGATTAAGAGAAAAGACCTTCAAACAAACAACCAGCTCATCAACTCAGTATCGGAAACAGATTGGATAAGCTACTTCACAAACTTGTTTGCGCCACTAACAACAATCCCACAGACACCTGAATCGACTGCTGAAGCCATATGGGCCGATTTAACCGACACAGAGGACATCAAAACAGCGATCCTTAAACTTAAATCCTTGAGAGCACCTGGCCCGGACGGCTTAACAAACATTGACCTTAAACAGCATCCTGAGGAATGGTCAATCTTTATAAGCAAAATCTTAGATCAATACAGAAAGGCAAAGCAGATTCCATCATCCTGGTCCCAAACAGTTGTGGTCCCAATTTTTAAAACGGGCAAGAGAGACGATCCGGCGAATTATCGCCGAATCGCACTTTTGGACATCATTGGGAAAATCTTCGCCACACTACTCTTAGTAAGATTTCAAATTTGGGCCAGAGTATCACCTTGTTCAGACCCATTCCAAACAAGCTTTTTGAAAAACGACAGTACCTCTGTCAACATCATGCTACTGAATATAATAAAAAGCAACATCAGGAGAGGAGCGCCGAGAGTTTTCTTTTTTTAGCCTTTGTGGACTTGTCACAAGCTTTCGACAAAGTAAACCCACAAAAACAATAGAAGTTGAAAGCATGGAACTGCCCGCCTGCAATACTGGACCCATTGATCGCACTCCACACAGACACAACTGTGAGTGCGCCTAAGTCTGCTGGGATTGCTGTCAGAGGAGATAAAATCTGAATGGGGAGTAAAACAAGGCTGCCCGCTGGCTCCGGCTCTTTTCATCGCTTTCTTGGGGGACTTCAAAGACACTGAAGGGACCGTGAGATCTTTCCCTCCGAAAATCAGTAAGAGCGCAATTTCTCGAATCCTTTACGCGGATGACTTGATCTTACTGGATCAAACCCAAATTGGACTAAACAATCTTGCACAGTATATAGAAGACAACAACCTTGAAATTAACACATCAAAGACGAAAATACTGATTCTGGAAGAAAAAAAAAAGAAAAAAGGAAAACAGACACAGGACACTCGACAGTACATAAATAGAAGTTGTCCCCCACTTTAAATACCTTAACAACCCAAACTCGAATGATAGATAAAAAATATGGAAGATTTTCCTTAATACCAGCCATCCAATTCTACAAAACTAAAGTAGTTCCTTCCCTGGTTTACGGAATGGACGCGGCTTTGAACATCTCCGCCACACTCTGGCTGAAGCTAGAAGGTCATCTATGGAAATCAGTCCTGGGCCTCCCAAAGTCAACCTCGATGGCCGCCATCAGGCGCAAACTTGGCCTCCTCTCCCTTGCAGCGTCAGTAGAGCAAAGTCAAATGCAGCTGCTCAGAAAGATTCTAACTCCAGACAGCCTGCCAATATATCAAATTATTGACAGCAAAATCAAAAATGGCTGCCGCAAAGCACCCAACCGGTGGGTGTCCAGCCTAAACAGCAGATTAAATGATCTAGACTGCACACAAGAAGACTTATCTGTAACCCCCAAAGAGTCAAAGTAAAAATGGAGAAGCAGGATTGGATCACAACGTGCGAAAAAGCAACAACAGACTACTGGCCCAACTGCCCCCCACTACGAACACATTCAAAGTACCTTTGGCATACTGCTCAAAATTTACAGATAAATCTCTTTGAAATGTTTTTATGAGAATACGCTAGAATTTTCTATCAAAGTAATAAATTTGCACAATCAGGGCAATTACGTCCTCGGACAAATGACGAGTCAAAACGGGAATCTTTAAGACATCTATTGATGATCTGCCCAAAAACAAGGCAATACCGTGTGTAGTGTTCCTGACCCCCCTTTTTGCAGACTTGACCACCAACAAAGAAGAGGTATGGTGGAGCCGTCTGATGGCAGGGGAAAAAACAAGATGGACTATTGCGGCTGTCAAGATTGTGGAAGCGGGAATGAAAAAGACAAAAGTCTCATCAATCTGAGACCTGCAGAGTGAAATCATACAACCGAACGAGGAAACCTCGCCAAAAAACAACATTAACAACAAGGCACGATTTAGTTACGTAAACGTCCGAACAGTTAAAATGGCCTACACAGAGACTCTTTCTCCTTCTCCTTTCTATGAATGAACTTGTTAAAATCTTAATGATTATACACAAGTATAAATAAATTTTTTTAAAAAAAAGATATTTCACCTGTAAGGCACTGAACATACTTGTGGGTTTAGAGTTGGTAGAGACATTCATGGTGTTGTATGTTGATGTCTTAGAAATTGAATAAAACAGTTATTTGTCTGAAACAGTCAGGGCAAGCCTCTTTGTATCTATCCCTAACCCTAGATACGCGGCCCAGCAGCGTTGCCTAGGGCAAGGCACTACACAAGGTATGGGCAACCAGCTTCAAGCCTTGAAAAAGAAATATAATCACTAACCTGTCGTCTTGAGTGTGAAAACATTTGGGTATATTGCCAGGTATAACACCGACTTTTGGTCCCCTGATGTCTGTTGGGAGAGAACGGTGGCCAACAGGCTGCCATTCTGGAGAAGGCTATCCAGCGGAAGAGAGCATAGTTGCCAACGATTCTTAAAGAGCACTAATGTGGTTTCCTGTTTCCCCGCAACTTGTTTAAAGTTTGATGCTAAAGAAGTTTAATTAAGTTTTTGTTATTTCTAAGTTGGAAGTTACCACTGAAGCACTTTTCAGTTGTTGAAGAAGTAGACGGGCAGGCGAGTATACTTGTAAGGCAAGAGGTGCTTGCCCGAAAGAGCCTGGCAAAGGAATAAGCCAGGCAGGAGTTAATGCAAGTGCTAAACTGTGGTTCTAACAGCAACAACTCATGTTGATGTGTGACAGATGAATTGTGAAAGCTTGAAGAGAAGTTACAATTGTTTTTGAAACCAAAATTGCAGTGAAACATTCTGACAAAGACATTTGCTGTTATTAAGGTGAAACCTGTCTTATTCCAGGAGGAATTGGAATAGTTTATTTATTGCTGAAATCAAAAGTTGTGACAGTTATCCTAACTGTGATGGGTCAGAAATGTAAGGCGAACAACTTTTGGATGATTTCTCAAAACATGCCATTTTATTGAATCATAAGTTTCATCAAACGCCTCACTAACCCTACTCTGACGAGGATTTCCATGCCTATCAAAACTAAAGGAAAACACTACGACAGAATATCTAGCCCTCATACTTAAATATAAAATACACAAAAAATATATAGCAATTCACAACAATATGAAGAGTTGCATTTCTAGTACATTCACAGTCTTTCTTGGTAGCCTGGGTGAACTCCCCTTCCCCAGGTTTCAGGTTAGATTAACAAAAAGAAACAAGGAAATCTGGGTTTACAACAAAGTCTTAATTCAGTTCTTGGCTTCTTTACAACGTATAAAAAGAAAATAGTTTGGTCAACCAAAGTTCAGCCAAAAGAAAAGTTCTCTTCTTCCTTGAACAATGAATTTCCATTTAAAATCAAATAGCATCAAGGTTATTTCAGGCCGAGATATTTTGCCACAACTTATAAATGTCATAGAAGAAACATAGTTCCTTATTAGGTCCAACTAGACAAGATAAGATAAAGGAAACACAGCTTCTTGTTAGATTAATTGACACTGTCAGGATGACTTCACAGCACTTCTACTTTCACCTGCATAATTCTCACTTCAAGTTAACTTCTGCAAAACTTCACTATGTGGGTCTACTCTCCTGTATCATAGTGTTCCACATTCCACTGTGCATCTGAAGTTTTAAATCCACTGATATCCAAAGGTAATACCACAGCTTCAACAGTTTGTTTCTTAGTGACTTTGAACAGACAAGATTCACTGTAGTGCCTCTCATCACCTTTCAAGTAAGCAAGGCACTCTTCTTCTGACATTCACCTTCCAGAAGGGCAGCCTGTTTGCCACTCTTGTCTGCAACAACCACAACCAAAAATGCAGTCAGAATGAAATTCTCCCTTTTCCATCTCTTGGCTTTGGCAATGTGAGTTACCTCAATTTTTAGAGAGAGAGCAATTCATAAGGAGCAAACCTCCCTTTTCCCAACCTTGCCTTTGCCTGCCAACCAGAGTAGTTCACTCATAGATCTTGCTGTCAGTCTCTTTTGGCGTTAGGTAATACTTGCACACTCTTGGTTTAGGCAATGTGTCTATCCTTTATGGCCCAAGAACGTGTATACCATTCTGTGTCTTTGGGAAATGTTTAACTCTTGGCTTGGGCAATGCTTGTTCACTCAACTCACAAATATTAATGTTTAGTTGCTTAACTACAGTGTAACATTGTTTTTGGGTTCTTCACAATTGATCCAGAGGCTGACCCTCATCTCAGAATCACTTTTAGCTACACGCGACCAGTCTTTCAAAAGATGTTTGAACATTCAATTAACGTGATTCACAGTGTTATGCTTTCATGCAAGTAAAGGGAATAAAGATCACTCACACACAAGTGCTACTTTTTATGCTTCCCATTGTCCAGAAATCTACTGTCAAGTTCCAAGGGCTTTCATTCACACACGAGTGATTCTACTGGATAAAGTTGCCTGCCATTGTTTGTGTAAGAGATCAGAACGCTCGGTAACACTTGCCAGCTTCTGTCTTGTTCCCTTCGTGGCGCGCTGTACTTGGCCTGCCTCAGGCTTCTTTTGGGGAATAACTCTTCCTCTGAAAGGTGTCTCCGACCCTGCCATGCAGTCACAGAGCTTCCCTTGCTCTCAGGGCCCCCCGGCTGCAAAACTCTTCTCAGCCACGGTCTCCTGCACGCCTTCTGCTGCGCAATCTCTGCAATTAGTTTCACATGTGGAAAAGCAATCTTCCTTCACTCATTCCGCTGGGCAACCTCTGCACTTCAGATTGTGGGGAAACAGGACTCTCTCAGGACAGGCAGTTGGAATCTGCTTGGTCAAAGTCCCAGCGTCCCTTCTGTTCGCCTACTTATGTCTGGATTGCCACACCATGCTTTCTTCCTTCTTCTACCACTGTTGCTGCAGTCACTGCAGCTAAAGCTCCATCTGATGGCCTGCACCTGAGGGGGCCTTTTAAGCCTCTTAGCTTCCCTCAGGTGTGGGTTATCAGGCAACTACTACTCCAACATTGCTCTTCAGCCCTCGTCCCAGTACTTCTGGGATTATGTGACTTGTAGCCCCAATCAACAAAATTAGGTCTTTTTCTATTTCTTTTACTTGGCAATGAGCCATTAGAAGTGTGGTATTACAGGGAAAGTTGAATAAGAGGGTTTCCCAGTGTTTCTAACATGTTCCCTCCACCCCCATGTGATCTTCCCGCAGAACACCACCTGTAGGGTCAGGATCAGGAAGAGTCTGTCCTTCCTGGGCCACATGAGACGGATCACAGGCCAGGTTTATGGGGGAAATCATTACTGATTCATCACATAACAAAGACAATTGTGGTTGCTTGGAGAAGACAAATGTGAGACAGTGCTTACTCCAGGAGAAGTGGGAACTTGTTATTTTCTTGAGATGCGTTATTGAAGCAACAGAAATCAAGTACAAGACCTTAAGAAATATATAGGAACGTTGTGTTAAACCGGATTTCCTGGTTTCCTTTGAACGGTGGAGAAACTCACCCAGGTTATGAAAAGAGCATTGAGCATATTTTGAATCAGATCATATATTGTATTGTTGAAATGCCATACAATTCCTTTTTGCTTCATTTGCTGTACAAGTGTTAGGGTCAGATATCCTTTTGTTAGAGTGTTTCCTTCACTTTATTTTAGGCAGGGAAATCCTTGTCAGGGTAGGAATAGTGAGGCGCACATCCAACCTGTTTATTTAATAAAATGGCTAAAGTTGAAAACTCTTTACAAAGTTGTCCGGCTCACATTTCTGACTCCTCAAAGATTTTCCCTGATGGTTTCAGGACTCTGTTGCAGTAAATTATTCAGGCGGGCCACCTAGCCTCAAATATGGTTATAAAAAGCCATCTCTGTGCTGCAGAGACTGCAGGAAGCTAGACAGCTAATGCAGCAGTACTAAAATTGTACTTGTGAATGCGTGTCACAGGGATCAGGCCAGAAACACAGGCACGCCCACCCAATTGAGCATTCTAGTAGATGGCAAACATTGATAAGGTAAATGGATGGTTGGTGTCGTAGCTAGGGCCAAAAACAGGAAACAATAAGTCATAGGAGCATTATAAAGCAGCAGGTGTTTCACTCACCTCAGAAGAGAACACAGGCCACAACTCACATTCTCGTACCATTAGACCTTTCAGTATCTTCAATCCTTCCACAGTTCACAGCTGCAAAACCCACAGGGTGACAAAAGCCATTATCCAAGAGTAATAGTGATCCATATTGCCTCGAAATGGCATTACAGAAGTGGTAGCCATATCTTCTGCATGCATCATCAGCATTCAAGCTTAAAGACCACAGAGGAACCCATGGGTGATCATCACATACCCCGAGCCACACCAATGGCCTAATGAGCAAGGCCAGCGGACACTTTGAGCAGAACTAAGGTCTACCAAGACATCCTATAGGACCAATGGGTATTCAAGTAGCCTTCATTCCTCAGGCCTCATCAATGCACCTGAAGTGACCACTGATCAGCCACTCTTTCACCCAGTTACCACTGTACCCAGGGCCTGGCCTTCAGGACAGGCTCCGATACATGCCAAGTCGCACAAAGTGGTCTGCCCACAGTGGCCACTTTGTTCCTATTGCAGATCTGCAGACCCCAAGAGAGTAGTCTAGGATGGGGGAGGAGAACCAACATAGGCCACAACCACCCTGGGTCCACTGGGACCTGAGTGAAGCTTGCTAATCCAGAGGAAGGCCACAGACCTGCAAGAAGGACAAAGGGCCTGCCCAGAAGCCATTTTGCGCAGCTTGTCAAGGACGGGCTACAATCTGATTGTCATACCAAATCATAACCAACCAGACCGTACTCCATCTCCTACCTATCCCGGGACCACAGAACAGGCTGAAAAGCTTTGGCCAAATGTCAAGAGAAAACCTCCTCAGCCTGGTGAAAAAAAGCAACAAGGCAGGCTCCCCAATGGACCCCTGCTCACCGGACATCTATAAAACAATCCTTACACAAGGCACATCATCGTAATGCTATCTAAACCTCTTCAACCTATCACTCAACGGGGAAGAGTGCCGCAAGCATTCATATCAGAGTACATCAAACCAAAGCCCTCAAACTACAAACCAATCTCAAACATTCCCTATCAACCGAAACTATTAGAGACTTGGGTCTATGAACAAACAATGGACCATGCAGAAACTATTGGACCAAGCACAAGTCAGTTTCAGACCCATAAGAGGAATGGAGACGGCACTTCTCTCTAAATGGGATGACCTCAAGACCAACGCTGACTCCAACACAAACTCGGTCTGATACTACTCAACCTCTCCACAGCATTTGACACAGTCAGCCATAACATCCTCATCAAGAGACTGGAACAGGGGAGCGTGGCCAGCAGCGAGATGAGGAAGACGCGAGTCTCGCTAGCTCCCGCGATCGCGACATTCATCCTGAGATAAACACCCGATTTCACATAAATGGTGCATACACCCTCCTGAGGGGTACTGGACAACTTTGAGCTCACAGTGGGAACAGAAATAGCGGAAAACGTGCCTGCTTTCGGGAGCCTGGGGTAAGAAGAACTTTGCGCGGACCCCGCTCGGGCTGCTTCAAAGATGGCCGCTGGCGTCTGAAAATAAACCCTGAGGAGCTGCAGAGCGAGACTGCGCCACAGCGACACCGGTCCTCCTCTGCCCAGCGGCAGCGCCGCAGGAGAGGCACTGCCCTCGGGAGGGCCCCGGTGGCGCTCCGGCCCGCGGGCAGGGCCCCTGAGGGCCAACAGAGGAGACGGAGATCTGGCATGCCTCCGCGGGCGCACAACACTCTGAGGACTGGCCGGCCGTGGCAGAAGCCAGCTCCGGCAGTAGGACACTGCGAGGCACCCAAGCAGCCCTACAGGAAAGGAGGATCGAGGGCTGGCCTGCAGAGGGAGGGAAGACCGCCCGAACCGCTGTGGTGGAGGAAGCCCCCCCCCCGACAGAACGCACTGTGGCCGCACTGGGAGGTGAGGGCGCTGGCCAGGCATCAAGCCCCAGAAGACCGGCACAGCTCCGGCCAACAGCTGAGCATCAAGTGGGCCTTGGAGGGCCGCTGTGATCAGAGCAGACAGCGAGCCTACGGTCCTGGGAGGGACCCCTGCAG
Organism: Ambystoma mexicanum; assembly: GCF_040938575.1. Classification (NCBI taxonomy): domain Eukaryota; kingdom Metazoa; phylum Chordata; class Amphibia; order Caudata; family Ambystomatidae; genus Ambystoma; species Ambystoma mexicanum. Next base: position 837,000,388 of record NC_090934.1, on the reverse strand, counting down.
ACCCACACAGAGCAATCCACGGACAGCCACCCTGAGGAAGGGACACAGGTGCACTGTGCCTCCTACGGACAGCCACCAAGCTGCTTGGTGGGGGGTGGAAGGAACATCACGGCACTCTGCGCCACTGCCCGAGCCTGACAGAGCGGCGGGCAAATGCACTACAGGGATAAGAACAAGGCACACCCAGGACCCACGACGGACAGATTGGGCGGTGCGGCTATAGCTGCACGCAATTAACGAGTGAATGGCGGGGTGCCTCCTGGGGCATACACCAGTAAACTGACCAACAGTATAACACCTAAGCCCGGAGGTGCCCTCCCCCCCCCATCCGGCGCTAGCCCACTGCATATCACATCTGCCTGCTACCACACAAAGTAAAGCGGACTTAACCCAAGGGCTAAATACTACTGGCACACCCAAGATGGAACCAGGAGGAAGAAGCATGGCTCTCCAGCGCCGGTCCGGGCCCGGGGGGCATAGACGGAACCCTCCCTGCAGAAGGGTTGGAACAGGACCACAGAGTCAGCAAACCACCAGGAAAGGTGAGGGGCCACGTAAAATACCTGAGAACCACCACAGTGCATGTACTGTGCAAAGATCACAATCTCAAGGCGCATTAAGAAATATGGGGTAAAACAAAGCCAAGAAGCTGCCCACCCAAAACAGAATGGACCAGTATACTATCCCCTCACAACAGGCTCCCGACCCCCATTCCCCAGAGGGAATAGAGCCAGATCACACAATCTCGCTGAGGGACGTTATGGCCGCCATAGCGGATTCCCGCACGTCAATGGAACAGAAGTTGGACGGGATGAGCCTGGACGTATCCCTCCTCAGGCACGACCTCCAAAAATGAACAGCATGCACTGGTGAAGACGAACAACGCATTTCCAACACAGAGGATGGGGTACGCGACATGCAACAACAGCTCAGAAGCGTCACGTCAAAGCTTAAAGGACTGGAGGACAGAATTGCTGACGGAGAGGGAAGATCGAGGCGAAATAATGTACGCATACTCGTCATACCCAAGAAGGCCGACAGCGCATGCATGGAACTTTTTCTTGAGCAATGGCTCTTTGGCCTATATGAGCCGGACACCTTCTCCAAGTTCTTTTACCTAGAGAGAGCTCACAGAGTCCCCACGGGCAGACCAATACCAGGGGCTCCCCCACGCACAGTAATAGCAAAGTTCTTAAATTACAGAGACTGAGATGCACTTCTGTAGCATGCACATGCCAAGGGCACAATCACCTTCAATGGCTAAAAAAATCGCCTTCTTTCCCGACTACACGAGGGAAGTGCAGAAAGCGAGACAATCCTTCGAACACCTGAAAAAGAAACTGCAAATAATGGGTGTCAAATATGGTCTGCTCTTCCCCCGCACAGCTTAAGATCTACGACAAGGGAACCACGGTCCATTTCAATGATCCCAAAGAAGCATGGCGCTGGGCTGAACAGCACATAAAAGGAGACTGGTCAACCGCTCAGAGAGGCAGGGGAAGAAACCGCAGACCACCGCCTGACCAACAACAGGCACCCCAACAACCACCAGTACAAGACCTCCCGGCGGACAATGGAGGATGACGCTCGCCCTGAACTCCAGCAAGGCTACGCAACTCAGCAGTGAGTACGCACGGTACCACTTAACCTTATGCAACATACCTTAACACCAAATACCAAACACAAGGCAACACACGCATTTACGGTGCGGTCGCGGGAACGACCCGCCCCAGCGCGTCAGAGGGCCGCCCCTACAGACACACTACAAGTTTGCACCAGAGGAGGCACCCCCTGGGTGCAGCCAGTTTAGGGGAACTACCTCTACCTTACGTTTAGTTAGTCGCATGTAAGTTGTCTGGTTGACAACTTGAGGTTCTTATGTTTGGGCGACCGATGATTCTAGTTGGGAGGAAAATAGGGTGGGAGGTTAGGGGTTTGTTAAGTTTAGTGGAGCAGTCAAGCACGAAGTTTAACACAGTCAGACAGGAGGGTAACTCCACATGGATACAAAGCAGCCCGGCGCTCAAAGACGCCAACAGCAGCGCACACTGTCCTAGTTACAGGCAGACATGGCATCACATAACACAACCACAAATGCTTCCAGAACCCTCTAGCTCATGACATGGAATATGAATGGCCTAGGCAGCCCAATCAAGCAACGCTTGGTTGGGCAATTCCGAAATAGACACGCACCAGACATAGTATTTCTGTCTGAGACTGACCTTGCAGGTACAGAGTGTACCCTATTCAAACGCACGAACTATAGACTTGCACTCCACGCTGGCTTCACCATGGGCTCAAGGGGCATCGTGATCCTGATACACAAAAAATACCATTTCCAACTGAAAACACAGTCACCCAAGATACCGGGGGCAGGTACGTGTACGTGACAGGCACACTTTGGGACCATTCCAAAGCACTAACTGCGGTCTACGCACCACCGACCCTACTACCGTCACTACTCACTGATATCTCCCCCCTGATCACAAAAGATACTTCCAATACCATGATACTGGGAGGAGACTTCAATGAAGTCATGGACACAACTTTAGACCGCTCACATGTACGCGGTAGGAACCCCAACGCGCCTACCAAACTTGCCTCATTCACCAACGCCTTGGGCATGTGCGACGTGTGGAGAGATCTCCACCCCAACACCAGAGAATACTCCTTCCACTCTGGGGCTCATGCCTCGCTCTCTAGATTAGACTATTTCTTCATGCCATCAACTGAAGTATATAGGGTGCAAGAAGCAACCCTGCTCCCCAGGGGTATCTCCGATCATTCCCCACTGTTGCTAAAAATCACAACATCCAGACCGACCCCCCGCCTAGTTGGCGCTTAAACAATTACTTCCTGGGCAACCTGGACCTGGTGGACAAGCTCCAGGAGACTACCAACACATACTTCGAGCTTAATACAAAGACAGCATCAGACCCCGGGTCACTATGGGAGGCCTACAAAGCAGTCTTGAGGGGCGAACTCATATCCTGGACGACAGCACATGGAAAGAATCATCTACTTAAAACACATGAAGCGGAACAACAGGTAAAGCAGGCTGAAGAAACGCACTTGACCATAGACACGCCAGCCACAAACAGTGCCTTACTCCTAGCTCAGAAGCGCCTCCAAAATATAGCACTGGCAAACGCCAGGCACGCACACATGGCTATTCGGGCGCGAATATACGAAACGGGAGACAAGGCCAGCAAGATGATGGCGTGGCTGTAACCTAAGGAGCAGGGACGCAGCCATGTCCGGCAGCTGGGCACGGGACGCATCCCCACGAATATCAGACCAGGACATAAAGCAGGGTTTTGCGGAATACTACGCAGAGCTGCATAAGACACCCATCACCTGCTCAGATGCTTCAATCATGGACGAGATTCATATCCCTACCCTAAACACGACGCAACAAGAGCTTCTAGAGAAGGACATTACGGAGGACGAGGTGGTGAGCGCCATGGCCAGCCTCCAATCTGGCAAGTCCCCAGGCCCTAATGGCTTCCCGGTCGAGTTGTGGCGGAAGGTGGGAACCAATGTAATTGCGCCACACTTACTGCGAATGTACCAACACGCACGAGAGCGAGGCATCCTGTCCCCAGACCTACAAGAAGCCACAATAATAGTCATATCCAAACCGGACAAACCCCCCGAACGCTGCAGCTCATACAGACCTATCTCACTTATAAACAGCGAAACCAAAATATTAGCGAAGCTACTAGCAGATCGATTACAGCAGGTCATCCCCCTACCTGATCCACCCGGACCAATGTGGCTTTATGCCTCAGAGATCGACGCGCATGAACCTCTATAGACTACACTCAGCCCTGGAAAGAGCCGACAGCATACAAGGCCACTAGCACTGCTAGCAATTGACTTTGAAAAAGCCTTCGATTCGGTGAGGTGGGAGGCCATCTGGGTCATAATGCAGCGCATGGGCTTCGGCAGGAGCTTCATGAGCTGGGTACAGCTACTATACAACGGCCCAATGGCCAGAACTAAAGTCAAAAGCTGGCAATCAAACCGTTTCAGTCCAGGCAGAGGTACTAGACAGGGCGGCCCCTATCTGCGATGATTTTTGTGATCGCTATCAAACCACTAGCTATCCTCTTACGAAATACATCACTCTGGGAGGGCTTCCGCTGGTCCGAGACATGGGAGGATAGGGTTTCGCTCTATGCGGATGACCTGCTAATCTACTTGAAAGATTCGGTCAACGCCTGTCACAGAGTCACACAGATGATGAAGAGGTACGGGGGCTTCAGCGGACTGCGCGTGAACTGGTCTAAATACACCTTATTTCCCATAGCCAGCATGGCAGCTGCGAGCCCCGCAGACTGTCCCTACCGAATTGTATCAGAACAGTTCAAATACCTCGGCATACGAATCACGAAGCAGCTGACCGACTATACATCATTGAACCTCTACCCACTCGTAACGAGGTTCGCTGAAGACACCCGCCACGGGATCTCTCTGCCACCGACACTGATGGGCAGAGCTTCCCTATTTAAAATGATTGCTCTCCCCAAGTTCCTGTACGTCCTACAAAATGCTCCTCTACACATCCCACATCAGCAATTTCTTAAAATTTATTACATCCTCCGGAAGCTACTGTGGAGTGGGGGCCACCCAAGGATAGCACTCGCCACACTGCAGAGGTCCATCTGGGAGGGAGGAATTGGGTTACCTAGACTGCAAACGTACTACTGGGCCAGCCAGATGGCGGTGGTGAATGACATGCTTCATGGGGACAGGAACCTGCTGCATATAAGAGAACAGAACAACAACATCGCTGGAGCTCTTGTACTGTGGTTTGGGACGCACATCAAACTCTGACATGGCAACGCAAATCGCGCGTGTATGGGCGGAAACACACTGACACCTAGGGTGGGCTGCGAAACTGACACTGGTCCAACCCATGTGGAATAACCGTCTCCTCCCCAAAATACAGAAGCTCCCCAAGTGGCCCACCTGGGCACAGCAAGGTGTCACCAGCATTGGAGATGTGATTACGGAGGATAAACTGGTGCCATTTGAGACACTCCAAGCTGAATTCTCCCTCCCAATCACGGAGGGGTACCATTATACTCAATTAAGCCACGCCCTGCAAGCACATCGGCAGATTACCAGTGACATGCCAGAATGCTCTCCGTTAGAGCTCAACATAGTTCAGGACCAGATAAAACGAAAAATCACCTCAACCATGTACAATGTGATCACATCCTTTGCAACACCAGAACTGACCGGCCTGAAAGCCAAATGGGAGCGAGATCTGGGACCACTGCAACCAGAAGATTAGATAGAGGCCATGATGTACCCTCGTGAGGCAACCATCTCATCGAGGCTCAGACTAGTCCAATTTAAGATACTGCACCGTATTTACTATCCAAGAGTGGCACTCTTCCGATGGGGTAGGGCCTCGGACTCGCGATGCCTGTTATGTAAGCGCAAGGAGGGAACTTTCTTCTATATTCTATGGGAATGCGACAACATCCAAAAGCTATGGCGGAAGTGCTGTGATAAACTATCCGGAGTCTTGGGCAAGACAATACAGGTGTCCGAAACAACTCCTGTTAGGGATCTCCGACGAATGTGATCTGTCCCGCTATGAGAAACTGTTCTGGTGAACTGCCATAGCGATACTTAGAAGAAATATTGCGCAGCTGTGGGGATCAGAGAGAACTCCCAGTTATGACCAATGGGTCAAGGATGTGGACATCTGCGCGACACTGGAACATAGGGTGTATGCAGCAAGGGGCTGCCCACAAAAAGCGAGCAGAATTTGGCAGAAATGGGAAGAGGCTAGCTAGTCAACTGACAAGGCGGCACTGGCAACATGTACAAGGTGGTCTGCGCAACGCCAGACAAGTCGGACTGTCACGAACGAGCTGATGTGTGAGAATCCTCCTGAAGGCTTGACGGCCCGAGGGGCCAAGGTCCTTTTTCTTTTTTTCCTTTGATGTTTTGTTCCCTTTTTCCCCTCCCTGCAATGCAAAGTGTTATTTGCAATGTTTATTCATGTTTAAAAATCAATGAAATCTTTGATTAAAAAAAAAAAGACTTGAACAAATAGGGATCACTGACACCATGGATGAAGCCATTCAAATCCGCACCACAGGACACCACATGTGAAGTACCGCAAGCATCCTTGCTTTCCCCGCTCCTCTTCAACATCTATATGACGCCACTAATCAACCTCATCAAAAGACACGGCTTCACTTGCTATAACTAGGCATATGACACCCAAATTATCTACAAAAATCAGTGATTAACAAGAGGAGAACACAACGCTAATAGACTATCTTAAAGAACTCTACCAATGGATGAACACTAACAACCTCAAAGTCAACCCGGGAAAAACGGAAATCATGATAACATCCAACCAAGGAAGCAACCGTTACATACCATGGCCCACAGAACTGGGAACAGCACCCACACCAACCAAAGTTGTCAAAAACCTTAGAATCCTAATGGACAATGAGCTAACCATAGAACCGCAATTAAATGCGATAAGCTTCTTCGATCTACACACGATCAAAAAGATTCTACCATTCCTCTCCTTCACGCACAAAGCATGAGCCATCATCTCCCTCTTCATGTCCAGGATAGACTACACCAATAGATTATACCTCGTAATGCCAGATTATTTACTTAAGAAACTGCAAGGTATACAGAAGGCAGATGCCAGAGTTCTCCTCAAACTCTCACGAAGGGACCACATCACTCCAGCGCTAAAGATGCAACATTGGCTCCCAGTCAAAAAACGAATCACCTTCAAATCAATGTGCATAACAGACAGCAACACGCAGCCTAGGAGCGTAATTCAGACAAAAGAAACTCACCATCTACCAGTCGACTAAAACACTTGGATCCAGCGCCCACATCCACCTAAAACCGAAACCATACACAAGGAAAAAACTTGGTGGTTCAGCATTCTCTTGCCTAGCCGTAAAACTTTGGAACGCCCTACCCTGAGAAATACAAACCTCGAAGGACCGGAATTACCCATCTTGATAGTTTGATTTATATATATATATTAAACTCTCTATAAACTATATCGATCTGCTTGCTCAAAATTGGAGGCGGGGGACCAAAAGAAGAAAAGGGAACACCAAAAAAGGTACCCTGCGGCGTCAGATCCGACCCGCATTAGAGGTGGTGTAAGGCACATTTGGGTTTGTTTGGCAGAAGTGCAATTCTGTCGCAAATTATTACACTTCGGTCAAACAACCCAAATCCGAAGGACCCTCTAGAAATTCAGAAACCTTCTAAAAATCTGGCTCTTCAACTCAGAACGGGACAAAAGTGAATGATCAACCAAGCCCCATGAAATGAAAATAACTGAAAAGCACTGGGGAGTATGCCAGCCCGGAGTGGAGTGCAGGGAGGTAGAGAGGCGTCTGAACGGGAGGGAGATCCAGGTTTACCAGTCGACCAGAAGAGTGTCAAAGCGGTAAAAGGGGAGAGAGATGAGTTTGACCTGGACCACAGCTAGAGGACCTTATATGAAAAAGGAGAGAGATGTGTCCCGAACTCAGAATGGATTGACCACGGGACACAGGGAGCACGTCCCCCCAAGCGGGGCTTCAGGGGTCTGTGGGGGTGGTGGTTGCTGCACTCAGGGGTGTGCTAAGGAGGAAGGGATGTGGGCAGTAAATGGTCTGAACACTGGGGGCTGTGAAGGCATCATGAAGCAAGACACAGACAACAGACTCGGGTTCAAATAAAAGATATATATGAACTTAAATAGGATGGTAGAAGTCCTTATGCCAAGGTAAGGTGGGATCTCCCTCCCTGAACAAAACCAAGGAACGTCTGAGTCAAAGAGTTCAATTAAAAGTCTGTGTCCAAAACCTATTCTTACACTTGCAACTAAAGCTAACCAATGTGGAGGGATGTTGCTAACAAAATAAACAGTGCTTAACTCAAAGGTCTGAGCTTCTTCCAGCTCCCAGACCGGCAGGATAGCTCAGGGGCAACGCGTTTGTCTTGGAAGCAAGACAATACATGGCAACACAGGTTTGATTCCCACTCTCACGCTTTGAAATCGTTCTCCGTTAGAACAATTATTACAATTATTCCAGCTCTCCTTCCCCAAGTTCAAGAAAGTTCCACAAATGTCTCAATATTACCTTTCGCACGTTCAAGGCAATACAGTTCCAAACAATCCTCAGGGTTCCCCTCCCCAAGTTCCAAGCAACACAGTTAAAAAAAGGGGTCTTGACGCTCCGTCCTCAAGACAACACAAAGTTCCTCAAGTCTCAGGGTTCCCTTCCCCAAGATTAACTCCGGCATGTATATATCAGTCCTTTCAAATGTGTAACAACTCTAGGTCAACCTGACCCCTCTTCTGGTTTGCCTCACCAGTTCACTCACAATGCTTCTCCTTAGTTTGTTACGCAATGTTTTTGATTTCTTCTCATTCAGGGCTCACTGGTCTAGGTGCAGTGGTCAGACCACACGGTCCACCCATCACAGGTCGCGCAACCAGGATCCCTAGGTTCTGAGGCCACACAGGTTCTTCAGCTTCTGCCCCTATGCACCAAGTCACCTTCACTTAATTCCTCTTTGTTGGCCTCTTGGCTTTATATGCAAGTGTACACTTCAATGGCTTCTCTTTGTCAACCTCTTGGTTCTATCATCACGTGTCACACACCACTTGCCAATCTTTGGCCTTGCTGCATTGCACTCACTCATAAAAGTTCACTTTTGTGGGAGTCTTATTCATACCCAACCTTCTGTGGCACTCCTTCACACTTGCATTGTTTTTTTTCCACGTGGGCACTTTGGCTGTCCTTCGATATTTGCTTTGCCCATACAGTTTTACTGCATTCAGTATTCAATATGTCTAACTTCAAGGTTTCATTCAGTTCCATATTCAATATGCCTCTGTTAAGCTTCATTTCACATTTCCTTTCAGTTCGGTATATAAGATGCTAACGTTATGTTTAATTTCAAGTTTCCATTGGATTCATGATTTAAGATGCCTTTGATTTGCTTAATTTTAAGTTTCTGTTCAATTCACTATTCAATATGCATTTGCTGAACTTGCTTTCAAGGACCGTTACTTATTTAAGGTCTTCTAGGAGTGCCCCAGTGCTCTCCGCGACATTCGCTGGTTCTTTGCGTTTCTTTACCACAGCCCCTGCAGCTGCCTCGCTGCTTGCGAAGCCGGAGGGCCATCTGTTGCGAGCCCTGCTTGCGTGTCAGGCATTCGTCTCTACACCCTGTTAGGTAAGAACTAGTGCAGTCCAACTGGTGTGGGACTACACAAGACTTATCTCTTGGTAGTAGGTAACCCACCTTTTAACATGGGCCTCTACTACACAAGTTGATAGTCTGACTGAGCAGCCAGGCTTATTTTAAGAGGGGTAATGTGAGCTGTACAATGAAATCAGTAAATACAGGTATCCAAGCAAACGCTTACACACTTCAAGTTATATAATAATTTATTTATACACAAGGATATTTTAAGCATTCTTTAAAAAGCAGTAATTAGTTATAACATTAATCCCAAGTTAGGATTGTGAGAAACCTGATGGTGTTTCACCTGCTAGTCCCCGGGGATCTGTCCTCCAGGTGGCCAGGATACAGCCATTGCTTTTGGATCCAGTTCCTGGGAGTGGACCAGAGCGGGATGAGGGCCTCATGCGTAACAATGTCCTCCCCTTCTCCTGCTCCTCACCCGAGTCTTCTGTGGTACTTTCAGATGCTTTTGCCTTTTTCTTGCCGGACTTTGTCTTCTCTGTCTTGTGGTTTTTCTTCTTTTCGAAGAGGTATGGACGTGCTCCCCTGGAGGCCACCCTGACCGGGTATGGGAGCCCCAAGCAAGGGGGACTCTGAGGAGCACGCCCCTTTCCGGGGAAAAAAGCTCTTTGGCTTAAAAAAAAACCTGGGATGTTGTATTGCAGATGGATGAACTCAAAGTGCAGGGAGGACTCCTTTGGCAGTATGTAGAATGTCCTGTATTTCCTGAGAAACTGTGAATAGAAACTGGTGAGCGGAGAGATGTGTCACTGAGAAATGACAAGCAGCGGATGAAGGTAAGCAGTAGGAACGCTGTTAAAGCGCACTGCCCTGCGGATACCAGCTTCTAGGCTTCCAAGCTGCTAGCGGAAGGATAGATGTAAGCTCCGTGACTGGAGCGCAGGTGACAGGAGCGCAGGAGCACCTTTGAAGCCAAGCAGCAAGGACTGGACGAAATGCTAACCAGATGAGGAGAAGAGAAAGAGAGAGTCTGTGATCATTTAGAAAGAGGAAGCGAAAGGCACAGAAGCGGGCAAGGAACAAAGGCACAGGAGGAATCATGAGGGCAAGCGGAAAAACACAGGGGAAACAATGAAGCGTATAACCTTATTCAGGAACAAACGAGGTTGCAACGCATTGCGTAGCAGACTGATGGGATTAAAATATGGCAGTGGCCATCTTGGACGTGGAAAAACGTAGTGACCGCTTCAGGAACCGCCACTGCTGCCACTTCTTCCAGGAGCGAGGCATGACAGAGGGGCCGTCGGGGAGTGGAAGTGGGACACCGGAGGGTGAGACGCGTTATCCCATTCCCAATAACACCTTTTCGCCATCATACTAGGATACCTAGGAATTTACCCCGCCCCCTTTCCGACACAAACACTTTCTCACTGACTTGTTCACCATGAGTGACAACAGACTAGCACCAGAGCCGTATACCTGACATGTCCCAACACCATGGACAGGCAAGGTCAGGCAATTACGGATTATTACGCACCTGACTTGCATCAAACTCCCCCACACGGATAAAAGGCGGAGCACAAAACCACACTCTGAGCGAGGCAAACCATACGAGGAAACAGCAGTTCCAAGATGGCAGTTTAATACAAGGAGAAAAACAGTGAGACCTGAGAGCCGCAAGCAGGGAAGTACCTGTGACCTCTAAAGACTGTTACTTTCGTGTGCCTTGTAAAGTAAGAAACCAAAGACCAGGAACTAAGGCTGATCAAACCTGCACAGTGTGTCGGAGGTACCCGGGGCTCTCCCATGTCGATAACCAGGGCAGGGAGGAGCGATTGCTGCTGTGGCACTGTCATTGGCTCCTACAACAAAGCGGCGTCAGAAAAGACAGCCCAGCCGGTGAGTCGGAGAGACTGATATCAAACCAGCTTGTGTGTTTGAACCAAGGTTGCAAGCGATTTAGGTTAAAATAGGCGTCTATCACACCCCTGTAAAAGTTCAATAAACACCCTTGAACTGTGGTCACTTGTGTCCGTCTTACTATTGCCACCATGCATTCCTTACATATGGTGTCAGGAATGGGATTTGACTCAATTGAAACAAATTGGGGAACCCTACAATTCCAGAAGCTTAGTCATAGAGCCTCCAACCCCTCTGTTGCCAGGAAAGAATCAATAGGCTTCAATATCTGTAGCAGTAGAGATGCTACTATCCCTCCTGGGAAAAGAGGAAGGATTCCCACAGACTTTGTTTTGATAGCCCCCTCCTGGTTGTTATACAAGATTGGTGCCACAACTTAATGGAAGGGAACAGAGATCGACACTCTCCCCCGAGCCGAATGAATTCGACCCTCCCACCGTGGTTGGCACAGGCACCTGATTCAGATAACAGGTCGCCATGCGGCAGCCAATGGGGGAAGAGGGGTTAGGAAGAGGTTGTGGATAGGGTGGGGAATTTAGGAACACCGGAAAGAGGATAAGGAAACCCTATAGTGGATAGGTAAGGGGAAACACAGGAAAAAAACATTAACCTGTCTAGACATAGAACATAACAAGATTTCCCTGGGTACAACACATGCACATGAGATTAACTGTACACCAGAATCCTCTGATGAACTGCCTTATACCTGAGAAGCACACCTTAATACGTGCTCTCAATCATGATGAACCATAACAGAAAACATGTAGCAAGCAACGAAATGAAACAGATACACATGGGTCTTTGCCCAACTGTTACGCTCACCTGATATCCACGGGGGACGCCTGTATGCCCTGGTTGCCTGATTTCCCCCAGATGTACTCAATTCGGGATGATGTCTTCTATGGCAGGTGGGCCTGAAAACACAGGAGGACTGAGCTTAGATTCAGATTTCGTTTCCTCCCACCAGCCCCTTGGACTCGACCTGAAGGCCCCCCCCTCCTCACTTTGTTATGATGTCTGGCGGGCTCTCCGTCCTGCTTTCTGCGCAGGGGCACGTAGTTTGTGCGGGTTGAAGCGACCGAGTTAACTTCACTGATGCCAACCCATTCAAGGGTCTTTAAAGAGGTAAGTTCGATTATAGTAGTCTTTGAGGGCCTTTGCTTTCTTGCGGGCTATTAATGTCTTTCCCCGATTGTTTCCCCCTTAGGTATGCGGAGGTTCGCTGGGTGCGCTGCTTGGGTTCAGCTCCTGCCGGGGTTTATGTACGCAGAGCGTATGAAGAAAGGTAGGTTCAGCGCGAAGTGCGGCGCACTAATATCTTTTTGGGCTAACCTGTATTCTTCATTCCTTTTCAGGTTACGATGTTCTTTCTGGGTGTGCGGTGATTTCCGGAGCGGAACCGGCCAAGATATGCCCAGCCAGGTGAGGAGATTTTGGTTACTGCTGAGCTTGCCGTGAGTAACCTGTTTAACGTTGTCCCTTTTTCTCTCCTCCCCAGGTGCTTCATTCCGGTGCGAGCGCGATGTCCTGAAGATGCTGCCAACGGGATGGAAGACCGCGAGCAGCTGGGATCGAAGGATGGAAGACTGCAGGTAAGCTGGAACTGCTAATATATTCTTTCGTCTCCTCTGCAGGTCCGCGATTCCAGAACGCCGGGTGCTGGTCTCTAACACGGTGAGCGTTACGCTGCTGGCTGCAGAATAACGCGAAGCACGTTCTTTAGCTTGGGTGTGGTTTATATAGCCTACCCTGTAAAGTAGTCCAGGTAAAGTAGTCCGGGCTACCACACCCTAAGACACTGCACCGCACAGTCTGGTTCTTAGGGACTAGACTGTGTGGGTGCCTCCATATGAAAAGTAGTCCCTTGAAGTCCCATTCCAAATATGAGCCTGGCGCCAAAGGCACCAGGACTGACTCCAGGAGAGTCTCCAGTGACAATGCAAGGCCCTTGGGGCCCCAAATGAACCCAGAGCCCTAACCCTACCTGGCATGTGACCATGCCAGTGGGGTTCTGGTCACGGGTCGTGACACCAACATGATAAACAACACATGGCCCCTTGGACAGGCAAAAGCAACACACAACACATAGATAATTCCTCTCCTAGTTTCCAGCACTAAGAGCACTTAGTTTCAGGTCACTGAACGTATGAACGGCATTTCTCTGACTTCTAATGTTTAAAGTGGGAAAACGTATTTCACAAGTGACACCATGCCTTGTCCGTAACTGCATACACGTTTTTTCCCCCAGTACTTAACTGTGGTCTGGGAGCCCCTCAGGACTACCCAGACATGGAGAACACTGCAATAATCAACCCGGTAGCCACGTAACACATATACATTTCCTTGTTTGTCCCCGGTACTTATCTGAGGTCTGGGAGCCACTCGGGACTTCCCAGACAAAGAATGTAGGGCCGTAAATCAGTCTGCTGCCATCCTGACTTTCCCGTGCGGCAATGCCCTTGATCAGTAATTACAGGTGCAGTCAGTCTTCCAAGTCTGCCCGCTGTTACATCTTCCACGTCCACGTCCTCTACCTTACAAACTCCTATGTTTCCCACAGACTCACGTTTCCACACACCCATATTACGTAGCCCCCCGAGGCTTACCTCTGGGCGCGCAGACAAGGCGACACCAGTGCACTCGTCATGTCAGGGGGGTCCATGGCAGACTTGGTGTCTATCGCCCTTCTCTCCGTTGGCAATGTAATTGGAGGTTCCCATTTGGCCGCAATCACCGTTGCCCATGTGGACCTGATCGTCACGTGAGGAGACCAAACGCAATCGGTATCACATGACGACCCCCACGCCTCAACGTTTCTTGTTGAGCATCACGTGATTTTCCCCAATGGTTTAAATGCATTCAGAAACACCGAAACGGTGCTTCACAGTTGGTCTTTCTCTTGGACATTGCTACGCTTCGAATCTACCAGGAAACATTTGGTCACTCGACAACAGTTTGCTTAACGGATTGCTTTCTCTACGCCTTGAACTCTATTGGAACTCTTGGCTACTCGACAACGGTCTGCTTAACGGATTGCTTTCTCTACGCCCTGAACTTGCCTTGATTAGCTCTGGAACTCTTGGTTTACTCGACCACGGCCTGATTAACGGATTTTCTCCACGAACCATGATTCTTTGGAACCTGGGCCTATGGCCTTTCACTAGGCATTCGCCTGATCAAGCACTTAAAATCCCAGTGCTTACCGTCATCAACCAGAGGTTGTGGAAACCTATCCTAACCTGAGCTCAGGTCCAATCACTCTCATTCCTTTCCGGGTGGACCCACAGTACACATAGGTAAGAACGTTTAGTTTCTATTCCTAGATACCCTGTGAATTGCATTTCGCCCTGTACTAATCCCTCCTTGCCTTACAGCGCTCAAAGGGTCCTTCCGGCAGTTCCTGACTCCAGCCTCGACGAACTACCACACCTGTGGCTCCAAGGATTGCACAGGCAGTGTTCATATAATTGCCTGTGTGGTACTTGGGGACGGAGGTATTCATATCTGCACGACCGGCAACTTTGTAACACCCGCCGCCAACCGCTTCACTCCCTGGAATCTGAATAAGCCACACCTGCAGCACGCCATTGCCTGCTAATAAGCTGTTCTCAATTGGAGACAGCTGGCAATGCGCGTGCGTGCTGGACTACCCGGTACCCAGAAGATGCTGGGTACTGTAGTTCCAAGTCCTCCCAGCGCTCCATCGCCTCAATATGCAAACCGTAGCACTCCCCTTCGGTGCCAGCCCTTATTCCTGACAATTGGCCCCAAAATCTGGCCTGGAAGTTAGGTATAGATGTTCTAGCAGGTGTCCCGAATTCAAGGGAGACACACAGGTTCTCTTACAGAACCATGGCGAGATCCCATTTGAAGTACATCGTGGAGTCAATATTGCCCCAGGGATTCTTGAAAAAGCTCAATTTCCCCATTTTAGAGAATGTGAACCAGAAGAAACAGAGAGGTACCTTAGGTTTTGGGGAAGCTGATGAACCATTGAGCACTGAAGAGAAAAAGGGAAAAGAGCCAACCATCTATCCCGACCTAGCCTTCGGCCAGCAAGCAATTCCTGAAGGTGATGGTGTAGAGAAGGGAAGCCCTTTCTTCTTCTTAAAGAAAGGATTGCTATATAGAAAAATACATCCACAGAAGGCTTGAGTAAAACCCAGTTAGTAATGCCCAAAACTCCCGAAAGATCGTCCTCAAGATCGCGCATTCCCATCTGACCGGGGAACACTTAGGACAATCCAAAACCCAGGCATACATCAGTGGAAGGTTTTACTGGCCATGTATCCATGTTGATATAAAAACCTTTATTCAGACGTGTGAAATATGTCAGAAAACCAGTACTCACATCCAACTGCTTGCCCCTCTGAATCTTTTAACAATCATAGAAGTACATTTTTCAAGAATTCGGATGGACATCATTGTACCTTTAGAAACGTCTAGACTGGGCAACAAATAGGTCCTCGTGATTGTCAACTACGCAATCAGATAGCCAGAGACATTCCCTATGCAGAACACCACCACTCAGCAAATTCTAAAGCACCTCCTACCGTATTTTTCCAGGGTTGGCTTTCCCAAGGCAATCCTAACGGAACAAGGTTCAAGTTTTATGAGCAAGCTCATGGGGGAAGTCAAGGAACTACTCCATATTACCACCTTACAAACTTCAGTATATCATTCCCAAACAGATGGTTTGGTAGAGAGAATCAATAAAATGCTTAAAATGATCCTAAGAAAGTTAGTAGATAAGGATGGGAAGGGCTGGGACCGTATGATCCCCTGGGGACTATTTGCAGTGAGAAAAACCCCTCAGGTATCTACTGGATTCTGTCCTTTTGAGCTAATCTATGGTAGAGAACCTAGAGATGTCCTGGACATGCTCTGGGAGACCTGGGAAGGACGAGAAGATGCACCCATTCCCCTTTCGCAGATGGCTAGCAGACTGCAAGAACATATGAAACTTGTTCGAAATCTAGTCTATACTCATATGGAAAAGACCCCAAAACCAGCAGAAATAGTCCTATGACAAAAAAGGTGAGTTTAAGATCATTTTCCGTAGGACAAAAAGCATTGGTCCTCTTGCCTACCTCAGAAAACAAGCTTGTTTCCAAGTGGCATGGGCCATATGAAATACTGGAACAAACCGGAACCTGTACAGGTAGCAAAACCTGAGAGGAAACAAAGTCCATCTAGATCATGTAAATCTCTTAAAAGAATTGAAGGAAAACCCGTCTGCCACAATACTATCCTGTTTGGTGCCAGAAGAGGTAGACAACTTTGAATTAATTCCTCAAGAGCCATCTAGTCAACAACAAGAAGATTTAAAAGATTTAATCATCTCAGTCCACGATGTATTCTCAGAGAAACCAGGAAGAGTGAAAGGCACCTATCACTACATTACAACACCTAAGGGAAAAGTGGCTAATCTGAAACCATATAGACTCCCGAAAGCCTGCAAACAGATAGTGGTTGAGGAAGTGAATAAAATGCTAAGAGCGAACATTATCGAACCCTCTTCGAGCCCATGGTCCTCCCCTATCATATTGGTCACCAAACCTCACCATTCCTGGAGGTTTTGCATAGATTTCCGCCAAGTTAATGCCATTTCCGACTTCGATGCTTATCCGATGCCAAGCATCAATTACCTAATTGATAAACTCGGAAACGCCACCTTTCCATCAACCCTAGACTTAACAAAAGGGTACTGGCAAGTCTCAGTGTATGAACCTGATAAGGAAAAAAGACTGCTTTCTCGACACCCCTAGGACTGTTTCAGTTCAAAGTCCTCCCTTTTGGCTTACATGTGGCTCCAGCCACTTTCCAACAGTTTATCGACCAAATAATACAGCCATATTTCTTTGGAGATTATATTGACGGCATTGCCATTTATAGTAAAACCTGGGAAGACCACCTTTTCCATCTCTTTACCATTATGAGAGCTCTGAGAGAAGCGGGCCTAACTGCCAATCCATCCAAATACAGACTGGCCCAATCGGCCTTGAAATACCTCGGCTTCTTTGTAGGGAATGGTAGTGTGCAACCTCAACGCGAGAACGTGAAAGCCGTACTAGATACCCCTACACCTAAAACTAAAAGATTGCAGAGCATTTCTAGGATTAATCGGTTATTACCGTAGGTTTATCCCAAAATTCTTGGACACGACAGCTAGGCTGACAAACTAAAGAACGCTGAGCCCCAGAAAATTAATTGGACTGACGAGGATGATATATGTTACAACAACCTAAAACAAAGCCTGTGCCTAAAAAGGTGGTACATTTCTAAAAAGAATTTGTACTGCAGACAGACGCCTCCCTTACAGGGCTAGGAGCAGTCTTAACACACATTTGCGATGGATTGGAACATCCCATCTTGTTTACGAGTCGCAAACTTTTCCCACGTGAAAAATATTAGTCTGTGCTGGAATTAGAGGCCCTTGCCATCAAGTGGGCCATTATACATCTTAGATACTACCTCCTAGGAAGACAGTTCACACTTGTCAATGACCATTCTCCACTAGTTTGGATTAGCCAACGAAAAGACTAACCCTCAAGTCATGTGATGGTTCTTAGACCTGCAACCATACTGTTTCACTGTGGCACACCTAAGAGGTAAAGATCAAGGGAATGTGGATTTCCTCTCTTGGTTCCCCTGTGAAATAGATGCGGCTACATAGAATAGGGGAAGTGAGAAACCTGAAGGTGTCTGACCCGCTAGCCCCTGGGGATCAGTAATCCAGGTGGCCAGGACACGGCCATTACTTCTGTATCCAGTTTCTGGGGGTGGACTAGTGTGGGGGGGGGGGAAATCACCTGGGTGGGGGGTCCTTGGGGAGTGGAAGTAGGACACTGGAGGGTGAGACGTGGTATCCCCTTCCCAATAACACTTTTTCCCCATCCTATCAGGTAGGATACCTAGGAATTCAACCCCCACCCCCTTTTCCGACACAAACACTAGATCACAGATAGTTCACTGTGAGCGACAACGGACTAGCACCAGAGCTGTATATCTGACATGCCCCAACACCATGGACAGTCAAGGTCAGGCAATTACGGATTATTACACATACCTGAATTACATCACACTTCCTCACATAGATAAAAGGCGGAGCACAAAAGCACACTCTGAGTCAGGCAAACCACACGAGGAAATAGCAGTTCCATGATGGCAGTTTAATACAAGAAGAAAGGCACTGAGACCCAAGAGTCGCAAGCAGGGAATTACCCGCGACCTCTAAAGACCATTACTTTCATGAGCCTTGGAAAGTAAGAAACCGAAGACAAGGCACTAAGGCTGATCAAATCTGCACAGTGTGTCGGAGGTCGAACACCAAGGTGGGGAGGAGCGATTGCCGCCGTAGTACTGTCCTTGGCTCCTACAACAAAGCAGCGTCCGAAAAGACAGCACAGCCGGTGAGTCGGAGAGAATGCTACCAAACCAGATTGTGTTTTGAACCAAGGTTGCAAGCGGCAACATTGTACAAAGAGAACAGTGTGTGAGGTGTTTGCAAAGAGCAACGCAGATATAATTGGAACCAAAGACGTAATTGAACTTTGTAATTGAACTTTCAGAGGCAACCCAAGTACCATACACAGATTGGTCCGGCGCCACTTGGGCGCTCATTCGAAGGTCTCCGTTAGGTATCCAACATATCCAACTTGTGCAGAGTGTGAGAAAAAGGAATACTGAGATGGAAGTGGTCATGTAACAGGTCTTGCTAAATCCTGTGCACATTCGAAAGTCTTCGATAGTTTACAGTACAGCACAATTGGCTGGCTGGCTGGGGCAGACTAATTGACCAAAAGAAAGGGATCTGAGCCCAGCTGAGGGGGATCCAGGGTGAACCATGAGTCACCCGCAAAATAAATCTCGGTCATTGGTATAAAAGGGATCTGAGCCCAACTGAGGGGGATCCAGGGTGAATACCCTACATGTTTACAGACAGAGAGAAAGAAATGTTTCCTTATTATTTTTGTACAGCAGGCCTTCGGAGTCAAGAGGCTTAGACACAGAAGATCCTAAACTGTGGAAATTTAACTGTATCCTTGTGCCGTAGTGCCAGAGTGTGTGCTTTGCTCGAGTGACATGCCTCGCCCCATGCTGAAAACGTGGGGAAGGGAGGCCAACAGCCCAATCATCCTAACTTATTATTTTGTGAACACTTTTCTTTTTCATGAACTTCACCCCCACACTATTTGTAAATTAGTAGTAAGCATTGGCAATGTTTTTTTTTAGTATAGGCCCTTTTATGTTGACAATACTCCACTAGGACTGCCTTCTTTATTATTTCATGGTCATTGTTTTCTCCCATCTTAGATTTAGATAGGCGTTTATCATACCCTTGCAAAAGTTCAATAAACTCCCTTGAACTGTGGTCACTTGTGTCTGTCTTACCACCATGCATTCCTTACAGGATTCAATTGTGTAATTCATTTATATGTGACACATTTTCCAGCACCCAGAGGTGACATCATTTGAGGTCAGCATAACACTTATTTTGTATCACCTTTGTAATATAGAGTTATTAAGGAGGGAACGGTTAGGGTAGATACTGACAAGGCATATATTAGTTTTCAAAAATTGATTAGCAGATTTTGCTAATAACATTTTTTTTGATTGGCAAATGAACTAATTTGATTAGCAATTTTGTACTAATATTGAATGTCACCAGAATAAGTTGTACCCCAAGATATAGACTTAGCAAGAATGCAGAAATGATTTCTATGTACCTCTGAAGTACAACATCAGTGCAATGTCTGTAAAATGTAAAGGTTCGCTGCATGAATGTGGCGCGGCCACCTGCACCAATAACACATCCTGCTTGCATAAGGCCTTTGAGTAGTCTACATTAAAAAGATATTTTTAGAATAAAAAGTTGGGCTAGGCTTTGCTTACCTCTCAGGCCCGCTGTTTTCAAGTGGGAAGGTCCTCGCTGGCTAATCTTCCTCTACACTGCTGACCAATTCCTACAGAATCGGCAAAAAGCAACTGATTTACCGGCTACCCACAACAATGCACACTCACTCCTGTCCTCGAGAATTGACAGCCGAACAAATGCCAGCGCAGCCACTTGCCAACACCCAGCCCAGCAATTGGGGACAGTGTTGGGGTCTTTTGCCTTTACAAACAAAAGAGGCCTCAAGCCTCTTGGGGGCGGGGGGTAGAGGAGGAGGTCTAGCAACTGCCCCCATGGTTCCAGTCCGCAAAGCACAGCAAAGAAAGTCAAAGTCACAGTTTTCGTTCTGGGACTTTTAATATGCGCTTTGCAGTGCTTACATTAAAGTTATGGCCAGGCCCATTTATTGGGTCAAAGTGGGCCAGTTTGATGAGTTACTGGAGTCCAGAAACTCATCAAACTGGCCCTAATGGTTAATAGTTTTGACCAGTGTTGCTGAATTAAAATGTACAATTTGCCTCACCCCCCCCCCTTGGGTTATTCAAACAATGTCAAAAAAGGAATGAATTCACTGTGGAGCACTTTTTTGTTTGGTGCCCGAGACAATTGTTTGCCCCAGTCCGACCCTGCCCCACTGTTTCCACCATCAGCAGTGAGGAGGCCAGGGGATGTGGGGGGTCATCTTCACCCCGGACTGATGCTGCTTACTGTGGGTGCTGGGTGTTAGAGATTGGCTGAACGGGCGGGAGAAATATTATTGCCAGCCACTCTCTAACACACAGCACCCGCCGTAATAACGCAGCCTACTGATCGCAGAAGACCTTTTGAAAGGCCTTCTACAAGCAGCAGGCTGCATTATTACAGCGGGTGCTGGGTGCTGGCAAGTTGCGGGTCAGTACACAACGATGGATGGAGGGACGGCCAGTTACTATCCATTTATTAAGTTACTGCCACCTCAATTCTAAACATACACCCAGCACACTGGTTCTTACTCGCCAAAGGTCATCCTGTGCCCCCTCTTGGGCCCCCCCTACCTAAGGCGAGCAGGGACCATGTTCTCCGTTCGTGGTGTTATTTGTGACACTCACTGAGGCCAATGTCTGCCTATCACACGGCAATATTCCTTTTGTCTGAAAGCTAGTAGTGATCAAGCAGCTTGCAGCCCCTCCCATCAGAATGTAGCCACGAAACTGCTAATGATGGGCCATATTAGTCACTGAATAGTTTTGTGCCTGCATTCTGATGGGAGGTGAGGTGCAGTGGGGTGTGGGTAGTTCTGGCGTGCACAAAAACCTATCTGCAGGAGAGCTTGTGACGTCACACATTCATAAGCAGCCCCCCTACTTTTGTCTGTGTCCCCCCTACTTTTTTCTTTGGCCCCCTCTGTGCCCCTCCTAAATTTGATTCCTGGCGACGCCACCGAGTGTTATCCAGTCTAAAGAAAATAATAACGCTGTCTGCTGCTCGTAGAAGAGGCCTTCTACGAGCAGCAGGCTGTGTTATTACGGCAGCTGCTGTGTGATAGAGAGCAGCCCTCTCTAACACCCAGCACCTGCCGTAATAACGCAGCCTGCTGCTTGTAGAAGAGTTCTTCTACGAGCAGCAGGCTGCGTTATTGCGGCGGGTGCTGGTGTTAGCAAGTGGCTGACGTGGCTGAGAATAAGATTTCTCCCACCCAAATGGGCAGGAGAAATATCATCATCAGCCACTTACACCCCGCACCCAACAGATTCCAAATCAAGAGGGCCCGGCTCCCCCACCCAAACCTTCAAAGTTAAAGCCAGAGTGTGAGAGGGGGGGGCGGAGATCCTCCTGTCACGTCGGGATGACGCTGCATCCGGGCAGGGCTCATAACATTGATACGTTTTGAACCCAGCCCGGGTGCTTCTGCCTATCCTGCAGTG
The DNA here is from genome assembly GCF_040938575.1 of Ambystoma mexicanum. Lineage (NCBI taxonomy): Eukaryota > Metazoa > Chordata > Amphibia > Caudata > Ambystomatidae > Ambystoma > Ambystoma mexicanum. The sequence continues at coordinate 836,978,458 of NC_090934.1, read as the reverse complement.
CACACTGTGCACAGAGGCAGGCAGTAAAGGAACAATCTTTTTTTTGTTTTGTTGTGGAGTGGAAATCATATCGCAGTAACTGCGACACGATTGTTAAAATACACAGCAAACTAGCATTATTATATTGCAAATAGCAATGCGATACCGCTTATTTTATGCCTTGCACTGATTTTCTATAAAAACAGTTACATTCTCCCAAAGGGATGCAGGCAGACTTTTATCCCAGCATTAAAGTGTTCAACATTTAAAAACTGTAAGGGGACGCGCACTGCCAAAGCCAATAGGTTCAGAAGGAAGCCTTTAGGGAGCCAAGACAGCCAAAGTCAATGGGCAAAGTCAAAGTTCTGATGCTCTTCTTCTTAGAAATATATTTTTTTAAATAGTCAGTGTTCAAAAAGAAATCACAGCAACTCAAGAGGAGTCACCTTCAAGAAGCACAAGCTGAAAGGCCAGTGCAAGTGAGTTGAGGTCAACTCAGAGTAGGGTTAAATAGCATTCCCAAAGGTAGAAAGCACCCCAAATGGCAAACGGTTATTAAACCTAAGCACAGTACCTTTGTTCCAGCTGGATGCCTTCTGGATGCAATGCAGCTGACCCTTGTTCCTGGTCCTTGGTCGTGGTGACGAAAGGGAGGACGTCTGGCGGGCTCCTGCAGCAGCACTCGAGAGAGGCACTCGGCAATAATGGATGTCCATCGAGTCAGCTGCTCTTTGTGGTTTTGGCACCTTTTTCTCAGCGCCAAAGAAGAACGAACAGCTCTGGTTAGAAGTTCCTTGATCCCTCGGTCCTGGACTCTGGATGCAGATTTCCTGCTTCTGTAGGGTCCTCTGAATGCCCACAAAGTATTGGCCCGATTCGCACTTCGGAGGACAATGCACTCACAGATGGTCGAGGTACCCCGGGTATTGGGGTATGCAGCCTTGGAAACTGGCAGCATGTCTGGGGTTGCGCCAAAACAGAGTTTGTCTTGAGGCTAGTTGGTCCCACCAGCCTAAAGGAGTCCCATACAGGTCTTCCCTGTCGATTCAATAACATGATTGGCACAGCTGCAGGGCTTCACCGGGCACTTCCCGGGGGGTGCTGCTGGTGTCTTCTCTCATCTTCTGCTTTGGATGTTGTCCTCCAGTGGTAGACTCTGCTCCTAGTCCCAAAAACCTTGATTTTCATGCAAATTCCCATTCATTCACAGCCCCAGGCTGTCAATCACACAGCAGGGTTGCTGTCCTCCAGGACAGCCAGCCAACCAATTGGAACTGGTTTCACTCAGGCACACCTAGAGACAAAGGACAGGGAAGTTTCAGCACCCTCCCTCACTTCCTGCTTTTCCAAACACACTGGAGCCTGGGCGTGCTTCATGGCTTAAGCCCGCCAAAGGCAAAACGCACAAAGGACTCAAACAACAGAGTAAAAGCCCTGAAGAAACTAACTAACAAGAAATGTTGAAAAAAAGAGAACAGGGGGCATTTTGTGAAAATGGTCACCCTTGGGTACAGCACTCCAGCTGAGGCATCAGCATGCAGATACAGGTCAACAGGTAGTAAAAAAGAAACCACTGCCACCAGCCATTCGTGTGAGTTAGTTTAACAGAATGTTACATGAGGAATGGGTTAAAGGAGTTAGTATGTATTTTTCTTTAATATTTATTGTTGTTTATAGTTCGCTCAACATATTTTTACAACAATTCTGTTGATCTTTATACAATTTACGGAAAATGTCAACACAAATCAACAAAAAGCAAAGCAACCAAATTACAGTCTTCATCATATCTCAGTATACAAAAATAGATTGCTACATAACTTCACAGAAGTTAACATTTTAAAAGAAAAAAGGGGTGGGTTTCTAATGGTTCCAAGTAATTTTTTTTATCAGTTTCACCCCAGTTATTGCTTAAAACAATTTTGTGCAGCGAATGTTAAATATAAAATATATGCAAGCTGTTCTTGATCACATATTGCTACTTCCATAAATTAAGTCAACATCAAGAACTTTCTTTTAAACATCACAAACCATAATATTCCAACAGTAAAAACGTAAAACATCTACCCTACGTGATTCGACCGCGGCCGATTTTGCTGCGGCCGAAAGGTTTTCATGTGAAATGTACAAACCACAAAAGGTTCGTACATTTCCCCATGCAAACAGACGTACAAAACCCCTACATACCCACACCCCCACCCACGACACACCCCCCACCCACACCCCCAACATAAACAAACCCTACTTACCTTCTCTTCACATTGTCTCCCCGCGGCACCAGTTCCCTTTCACTTCCGTGATTGGGAACCGGCGCCGCAGGGTCTTTTTCATTATTTTTTTTTTTTTAATTCATGGGGGCTGCAGGGATTTCCCCCGCAACCCCTGTTCACTATACCGTAAAGTATAGTGAGCGGGGTGTTGAGGGGGACACCCCAGCAGCCCCTTTTTTTTCTCAGGTGTGCTGCGAGGGTGTCCCCCGCAACACCCCTGCAGTCTTTTTTTTGTTATATACTTACCTACAATGCTACCACCAAAGGTTCGAACTTTTGGTGTTCGAATCTTTGGTGGTAGCATTTTCCGGGCTTTTTGTACGGTCGGACCTTTTGTTTTCGGTCCGATCGTACAATTCCCCAATTACCAATCTCGTCAGTATCAAGCTGGTTCCTTGTGATCCATGCAATGTTAATAAGTTTGTATTGAAGGCAAGCATCGCTGTTGTAAAACATATCTGTATAATGGATACGTACAGGTTCATTTGCAGAGTTTTTGTACAAAGAGGGGCTAAAATCCCCACCTCTCGATTCCAAATACAATCCAAGCTACAGATATAAATCCCGAATCATATAGATACAAAGAAGAAGATAGTCAAATATGTTCTAAAACCACATTAATACGTATTTAAGACATGCTGTGCAGGTTTTGAATACCGACAAATAGTATAGTTTTAAAGCTTTCCCAGCATATTTAGAATCGCAAACAGATAAACTATTACATAGATGTCAACCAGCAGTGTGGTTAATGGTCTATCGAGGATTTAAACTGAATCTCCTTGTTTATTAAATTCAATAGGCTAGTCAGTGTTGTGCTTGTCCCCCACATACAGCGGGTCCACAACCACTCCCTTCCACACATTGTAGATCCGATATTTGCTTCGCCAAAGATGTTCCGTCTATGGATCTCAAAATAGTCGCAGTATACCGTTAAATGTTTTAAGGTTTCCTTTTGATGTGCATTCTCACAAAATAGGCACATCCCATAGGACACATTTGCGCTTCCCTTTGACCATTATTGTATTTTCTCGTTAGTATGGAGCTGGTTCAATTTGAAGCGTAGATACAAATCACGTGCCCCATTACCAGGAAAGCATTTTAGATTCCTTTGACGAGGGATGCGCTTAGTGGGAAAGCGTGCGATTTCTTGTACCGTTTGGCTGATAACCTTAGAGTCTCTCAAAATACAATCATATTCAAAAAGCCTTTTCTTTACGTAAATGGGTCTTTGCCGCAAGTCAGTGGCATTCAAGCAATACGATCTAGTAGCTCTCATCTCATTGTTTTAATTCTTTATGGAGCGTGGCATGTTCTCTCCCATCATATTGGCGATATTTTCATATAGAGAGTTACATGGTGGATCCAACATTTTCAGAAAGTTATTTAGTAGCCTCCATTTGTATCTTGCAGCTAAAGATACAACCACAAGCTCGCGACATAATATTGCATTCGGGACTGTGTTGGCTAGCCTAAGAATGTGTTTCCATAACATTCCCTGGACTTGGTTTTGAATGGTATCAAAATTCACTAAACACGTATCCAGACCGTAAAGGATGACAGCCTCTACTTTCAAAGTTTAGTATTCGAACAGCGGAGACATGGAGAATTCGCAATACCTGCCATATATGATTTTCATTTGTGAGCGCAGGGACTTTGCTTTGTCTATAATGGCATTTTTCAACATGGCAACTGAAGAAGTGTAGCACATGTTATACCCTAGGTATTTTACCAAAAGGGCACGCTCATTTTTTTTGCCACGTAGGGACCATTTATATGCAACTATTTTCCTTTTGGGGTTATTGAAAACGATGATATTTGATTTTATAGGGTTGGCCTGTAGGTTAAGTTGGTGAGCATATGGTGCAAAGAGCTCCAGCTTAGCCTGCAAAGCAAACGGAGTATGATCAAAAAGTAAAATATCATTGGCAAATGCTAGCCAATGGATTATTAGTTTGCCTAGCCTTGCCGGAAAAGTTATTCTCCGAGACCATATAGTGCTCATGTCGCATAAGTATAGATTAAATAAAGTGGCTGCCAGAATGCAGCCCCGTTTGACTCAGATTTGTGTGTTGGAATTGAGTCAGTCTGATCTCCCCGTTGCGACAGTCGTATCCTCCTGCAACATGGACAGCAACAAGGTTGTATGTGGTTGGAAGCCCCATTCAGTCATTTTATTCCAGAGGACGTTACTATCTAACCCCCCAGCACTCCACAAAAGGTACTGTGTGTCACAATGTAAAAGCAGATGCCCATGGAGTTTACCAGACTCCATAAAACAGTAAGGAACACAGACAATCATAGTCAGGATAACACGAGTGAGTGAGAAAAAGGTCCCCTCTCACTCCGGATAAAACATTAAAAAGAGCTGGGGCTCTTTAAGTTTTAAGGGAATTGGCACAGAAATTAAAATTCTCCCGAACAACGCCTGCAATTGGAGAGGTTTCTCTCTGCATGCAGATGGCGTACTCTCTCACTGGTTTGACCACAGCTCCTGCTGCTCGCATTTTGTGCTGGAGGCTCCCACGCCTGTGGCCTCGGTACGGCCGACTTGTCTTGGGCCCACACTTTCCCTAGGGTATCTGCCGGCATCCTGGTTCCTGCTCTGGTCCCACTACGGCTGCGTCCATGCAAAAAGGGTCCTCTGCTAGTCTCTCCCACGCAGGTCTCCCTGTTATTCTCCCTATACTGTTCTCTGACCCTCATTTTATACACCTGCAACCACTTAACAGGTTGCAGGTGTGGATCCTTACTTAGGTTTGCCTGACTATGATTAAGGGAACATGCCTGACTTTCACCACACTCGGCAGGCATCTTCTTCGTCCCAGAACCAGAGTGGTAAAATTAGGGTGTAGTGTTCATTACTCTCAGTCTCCTCTTCCTCGTCCCAGAACTTTCAAATGTTAAATGTGGGGAAATGAAGGGAGAGGTCTTGTGGTAGCCCATAAAGGTTGGCGGACGGTTAGGTTGTTCGTCAATAGGGAAAGGGGGATACCACGTTTCTCCTATGGGCACCTTCTTCTTTCGCAATCTTCTTCTGCATCTCTGAGGTTTATAATTCTTCCTGATGCTACCCTGATGAAAGAAAATGGGGTAAACGTGACACAAAGGCATCTGGGACTATGGTTTCATCATGGAATGGAAAGGGGAAGTATTGCGCCTCCCTCAGGGCCGTCCTCTCCCCAAACCGCACGGACCCTCCACCCAGGTGATGCTCCCTCGCTTCTCCACCCCCAGGGTCGGGATCCAAAGGCTATTGCCTTTCCCTGGTTACTAGGGAAGGGGATCCAAAGGAAGTAGATGTGAGGACGCCCTCAGGTTTCTAGCAGGGGGGGGGGGTGTTGCCACTTGAATAGCCCTGTTGAGGACCCACACCTCTGCACATAACATAGGAATGGTAATTGTAGCACACCAGAATGTGCAATAGGAGAAGGGATATGTGCTGCAGGCAGTCAAAACAGAGAGGGTAGGATAGGGTACTACTACCAACCAACTCAGCTAACAAATAAAAAATCATCCTTCTGCATACCCCTCTCAAAATGTGAACTAAATACAACCATATCTCTACAGCACAACAAACCGCATGCACTTCACTACACCACCACCACAACAACAACAAACCAAACCACACACAGCCTCGCCCAACAGCACATGGTGGCTACCATCCAAAAAAACACACCTACGCCCAGCGAATGGTGTAAACCGACCTGAAGCTGCCAACAGCACATCACAGCTCTCATGCTCTTTTCTCCCACTCGATCCTACTAACTTATCCCACCCTCTGCTCCCTTGCTTTACAGATCCGCCAGAGTCCCAAGAAACCATGCAGGTGGCAACAGTGCGCGGTACAAGAACCTTTATCATAACATAACTATGTAGGATGGAACCTGGTGGGAACCATGTTCCATATTGAAGCAATAAACCCAGGGCTGGGAGGCCATTACCGCTTCCGGTAATGTCCCAGTGCCCATTGTTTGAGGCTAAAACAAAGCAAGGGCCTTAACGCAGACCCCGGGGCCTTCCCGGAAGCGGTAATAGCCCTCCAGCAAGGGGCTTATTGCTATTAGTATTCTGGTCCGTTAGACCGGCGTACTAATAGTTTCTTTTTTCCACCATGGAATAGGCTATGTAGTCCCTTCTCCCTTTCCATGTCGGCCATTCGAACATTGAATGCGCCTCAGGGAAAGGCTTTGTCTAGCTGGCAACCACTTTGCGAGGGTCAATTAGGTTGCTTGTTACAAGCTCATTGGCCCTCGCTGGGTACTCATACAACATATGTCTGGTACACACTTTACTTAACACGCAAAATTGACATACATAGTACTGCCAATAATAATGCGTGCAAGATAGATTATAATGTTATATTTTTCATATTTTGTTTTAACACATTTAATTGAGCCTACTTCCAACACTATCTGATCATTGGACTCCATTATCAATGGTCTCAAATTATACATAATGTTTACTTACTGATCTAAACATTTCTCATGAATCATTGCACCACTTACCCCCACACACACCCATCACTCACCCTGCGCATGCTGATGATCACGTCGTTTTTACTCTTACTTTGTGGTTTGTGATCTGTGCACCTACAGCATTTCATAATCTTCCTGTCTTCTGGGAAATGTTCTAACCCACGTACTGCAACGATTTCCACTGGCATCAGCACTTCCACCTGGACCTTCTCCTTTCTGTCCATATCAATTGTGCCAAACATTCCTCTCACTGTCACTCCTTGCATCTCCTCCGCAAACCCCTTCATCTCTTCTCTGCATGCGATAACCTTGCCCATCTGTATTATCTTTATCCTTCCTATCCAATGTGTGCATCACACCTGGCCACTCATCGTTTGTTCTACCTCTCACCAACATCCAACACTACGTAATGTGTTCCACTCTGCACACCCTTCCTTGGTTTGAATTATACAAATCTCCTTCTAGTACCCTGATTCTTACTACATCTCCCACATTCACCCGTCGCTCAGCTACTCGCTGTTGCCTCTGATCATATCTTCTTTTGTACCCCATTTAGTACCTGCATGCCCTCTCAATTACTGCACCCTCATCCAACCTGATCTCTCTTACCCCTCCCATTCACAGGGGGGGGGGTTGATACCATTTCCCTCCCTCCCCCCCAACACTTGCTCCCACTGTAACCCTGTTGTCACTGCCAGCTGTAAATTAATTTTGATCAACCCGTTTACTCCCTCTAGCAGACCGTTACACTGTGGGTGTTAAAATGAAGTCCTGTTTCCTTATTCCATGTGCATCTAAGAATTCCGTCATCTCTGCAGACACAAATTGCACCCCATTGTCACTTATAATGTACTAAGGAAGACCCTCCCTAGCACACACCTCCAGTACAAATTCTATCACAACTATTGTAGTGACTGAGCTAACAAATTTGATTTCAAACCATCTTGACAGAGTCCATCATCACCAAAAGATACCGACACTCTTAACCTACATTCTCTATAGGACCCATTACGTCAATCCCCACTTTTCCCCATACATCCAAAAGGTACTTCCACTGGCTTAAGCGGCACATGCTCCACCCTCTTGGTTTTGTCATTCTCCTCGTACGCATGGAAGATCTTCACTGCCCTCTTCACCATGTCATCCATTCCTGGCCAAAATCCGCAATGAGGGCCTGTTTGGGTTAAGAGTGCCTCTCTAGTACCCAATCAGATATCTGACAACACAAAAAAGAGGCTGTATATGATGTGGTCTGTCACTTATTCTCACTCTGACATTTCTGATGTTACTCAGTTGTATTGTTTCATATATATGTTTATTAAATAAAGTTGGTAAAAAAAAGAAAACATTTAAAAGAGGAAAATCACAACTGTATGCTGAAAATCTAAAATATCATAGGTGCGCTGTCCACTGGAACAAGGCGCCTTCCAGAATATGGTGCCCTGAGGTGTGGAACGCTAGAGTTAACTATGAGCATCCGAGAACAATATAAGAAATAAAACACTACAACAACAGTGCCCATGTCTAATACAAATATACAGGGCTCACCCTGGGAGCTGTATACCCAGAAAGAAATTGAACTGGGCCTGCACCGCCATCACATCCCGTGCAGACTAAAGTGATCATCTGCATTGATAGTGCTCTGTATGGCATGAGGTTGGTGCTGTGTCCCCATATGGCAGATGAATCAGAGGGGGATTCACAATAATAGGCACCCTCTGTCTTGACAAAGGGGGTAAAAGGTCATAGTATTCCACTGAAACCGGTAGACAGCGTGGGGTGTACTTCCAAACTGTCTGGCACACCGAGAGACAAGGAATTAGAATAATATCTTTTGGAGTAAATGAGCAACACTCCTTTGTGCCATTGTGTTTCTAAAAACCTAACACAATTAGACTAAAATTGGTTGGGGGGCGTATATATACGCCACATCACAGTTTGGTTTACCAGGCTACCTCCTCTGGGTGTGCCTCACACAATTTAGATCCTCATCCTCCGGCACAATCAATCCTACAAACTCCTGAATGCTCGCTATCCACTTAGCCATCTCTTCCACTACCTCCTCCTCCACACCTCTAGACGGAATGTAATCTCCAAAAACAATACGCAACCAAATTGTCCTTCCCCTTCACATGTTCCACACAGAAAATAAACTCCTAGATATTAGCCAACCACCTTGGAATTTGGATAGTAACCATGCCTAATCCACGATAGAAAACAACTGCACCAATGGTTTATGATTGCTCCTTACAACAAATGGAATACCCCATCAATACAATGTAAAGTATCTTGCTGGCCAGCAACACGCCCATGCCTCCTTCTCAATCACTGAAAATCTCTTCTCACATTCATCGAGTGCGTTTGAAGCAATTGCAATGGGCACCTCTTCTCTTTGTTGGTGTTGGCTAATTGCTGCTCCTAATCCCCTCAAACTCACATCTACAGTCAAAATAGTCTTAGCCCCCAACTCAAACCTATGTAAGGTGGGAATTCTCATTATGGCCTCCTTACTCCTCTTGAATACTTCTCTCAAGTCTACCGTCATCTCTGAGAAATTCAGAACAAACTCAGCATAGAACACTAAAAGTCCTAAAAATGAACTGCTCCTTATCCTGCAGCCAAACTCACCTCCCTTATCGCCTTCAACAACTCAGGTTTAGGTTTAGACCCTTCTCCGGTAACCACATGCCCTGGGCATGGGAGTGTATTTACCTTTAACTTGCACACCTTCTTCAACACCTTCTTCACTGTCAAACCAGTCTCCTGCAAAGTCTCCAGAGCCTGCATTGTCATGTTCCTCCTCCCATGCATACACCAAGATATTGTCTTGAAAACAATGGATCCCCTTGAACAAATTTTCCATAATCCTCTGGAAAACTGCACTTGCAGATGCCAAACCGAACAGCATACGCCTATACTGGTATGCAACCATGGGCGTTCTAAATGGCATAACATGCCTTGATTCTGAATGCAAATGCATCTGGTGATATGCGGATGACAAATCAATTGTCGAAAACCATTTTACCCTCCCCATGGTAGGCATTGTTTGCTAATGTTTGGAAGAGGATACTGATCCACCCAGCAGATTGCCTTATTCAGATCTTGTCAATCCACACATATACGTATCTTGCCATCCGATTTTTGAGTCACAACGGGCAACAACAACTCACTAGCCTCAATGGGTACAATGATGCCCTCGCTACACAATCCTTTCAACCTTTGCTCCACTTCGGCCCTCATACTCAGAAGAGCCCGTCTCATCTTGTGTACCACTGGAACAGTCCCCCACTTCAGTTTGAGCTTATGACAGAAACCATCCAGCATACCTACCTCATCTCTAAAGACTTCCGAAAACCTATCCACTACCTGCCCTCCATAGTTACTCCCTGAAAACACAAGCTGTACTTGCATCTTTTGCCCAGGTTTTTTTAGATATCCCTGGTGCCTCCAGCCCAACTAATTGTCCCCTTCTTAGCAACATACACCTTCCCCTTGATACTTCGATCCCCCACCCCTATATCACACCATGCATACCCTAGAATATGGATTGGCACCCCTCTATATGCAGATGGAGTAATTATTGTTCAAATCCTCCGCCCGCCTTCACAGAATTGACTCATACACTCTTTGGGATACCAAAGTGCACGGTGATCCCAAGTCTACCAACATCTGAACTCTATTCTAGTCCACCTTAACATTTGTTAGGGGTGGCCTCTATGGTTCTTCCTCTCCCTCTTCCACCTTTGTTCAGTTGACTGCCTGGATTTGCACAACTACCCGGGCAAAGACTCTTCCCTCCTCCGAGCACACCACATTCACGCGTGGCTTTTGTAGGGGAGGGGTGGTCCAAGGGAACCCCCTGGCCTGCATCTTCACCCCAGGTGAGGGCCATGGCTCATCGGGCATCCCCTCCTTACCACCAGGGCCCAGGTGGTGGATGGCTCACCTGCTGAAGACATTGCCCGCACGTATTAAATTTAGCTAGGCCTCAGAAACCATTTTTTGTCTGCTAAAGATGGTGTGAGCTCAGCTCGCTGTAGCGCGGCCCCCACCTTCGGAAAGTTTCAGTCCTCCCTGTCTCCGCAGCACCATGGTAGATCCGCTGCAAGCCCGTTCCCACGAACAAGACGGGCATGATCTAGCGTAATACATTAACATTGTAACAGTTCACCTTCCGCAGTGTATCACTGCTCCCACAATGACCCGGTCAGCAAGGCCTGGGCGATGGGAAGATCTGTAGAATGGTCATCTGCTGAAAGCAGACAGGTACCCAAATATGAATGTAAGAAACCACTTTTAACACATGTATCCTCTCCATACAACCACTCTTACTAAAGAAACCTGTGAAATTGTGTAATTATCGTACATGACACCAGCCGTGAAGGACCCACACCCCTGCAGGGGTGTGCAAATGATAAAAGCATTTCCGGGGGATTATTCTTCATAAGTATCATTGAAAGCCCCACACCCCCGGTCCCGCGCCACAACTGAACTGATGCTGCTAGGGTACACACGTGTATGTCTAAGCCCCTCATGTGCCACCTCCGCCACGTACAGTGGCGGGTTACTTTCTATGTACTCCACCAACCCTAATACTACCTCACTTACTGCAAATGTATATGCATATAACTAAATACTGTAGTTGTTAAAACATAGTGTATGAATAAGGTGCTCAGACTGGGTATAATCGAGACACATCCAGCAAAGTTTAAATGCATGTTTCAAAATGATTTGAATAAGTATTATAGAGTGTTCAAATGTTTGTGATGTTTTTACCTAAAATCGGCAACACACGAGGGAGATACCTTTGTGAAATACGTGCAAGGCCATTCCCCCTCCCACCCTGCGAAGGCTGCCAAGACATGAGAGCAGAGGCCCGTCTGCGCTACTCCGCCTCCCCCAACCAGACTGGAGCCGCTTCAAAGATGTGTAGCCCCCTCTGCAGCACCCAAGGCCACGGCCCGCCACCTGCATTATTTACAGCACAGCAGTAAACCTCTGCCTGAACACACACTTCCAAAGGCGCCCCCTCGTAAACCCCATAACACACCGGATCATCTTAGACCTATGGCCCTATGCAATCAGGACACCCAACACTTTGACAACACACAGCGGCACATCTATAACAACTTCTAACAAGACAGAAAGACCTGTACCGCCCGTCCCAGGCCCTGAAGCTTAGCACCCCGACCTATGGCCCCGGTCAACAGGACACTGGTAACCATGTCCTGACGTATTACCGCCAGACCCCTCACAAGGTACATTCCTCCTGTGTTGCATTAACCTGTAGAATAACCTATTGGAAGATTTACTAAAGAAGATAATATTGAAATGACTGAATGACTGCAGTGTGCATGGCCTAGGGCAAATAAGTCAGGAAAAGACATTCATCTCGGACACTGGCCGTGATGGCACAACAACACCGCACGGATGAACTCAGCCAACCTGCCAGGCCCAGCCCAACCCACGAGGATGACCAGTGACGTCTTCCAGCCAAAGCCAACCGCATCACAGCAGCACCTATAGTTAGTCATCGCCACCCAATCCCATCGAACTTGTGCCCCCTATAGTGTGTAGGTTCTTATGACGTTTTTTGTAAATATATACGCCTGTCTTTGCTATTGTCAGACAGAGCGCTCTCGGAGTTTGCAGAGTTCTTTGCATGCCATATTCTCATTGATAAACTCCCATTTAAGCTCACCCGCACTCTGTCTTGGCCTTATTCCCGATTTGGGAGAGTCCTTCATTGTCTCTCATTGTGGGGAGGATCGTGCTGGCTGGGGACGCTTGCCTTCAGTGGTGACCCCGAATGCGTGATTATTATTATTATCATTTATTCTTTCCCGACCTTACATTACCGTCCCCTTTTGGCACGAGAATCTCCGGTCGAAAAAGGATACGCACGGTGAGCCGGCTCCGGGAGGCTGCCCGCCAACGGCGACCAGTACACTAAGAAGTGCGCACTCAAAAGAGAGAGGGTACGGGATCCCGGTTGAAAAATCCCCTTTGAGTACCGCTCGCCGGAGCCGGGGCTGACTGTTGAGCTGACGGCGACACTGCCTGGACGGACCCAGTTTCGGAGACTATCGGTTCAAGACGGGCACGTGAGTACTGAGTGCGAGCGATTGTAAAGGGAGTGGGGGAAGAAGTGAAGGACAGGGAACGAAGAGGGGGTACGCAGATCTACTAAGGATCATCCTAAAATTTTCCTTGCTTTTTCTTTGCATATGGCCATTAGGATTAAGAGGTGAATAAGAGATAAAAGTGACGGGAACCTAGCTCCGAAAGGGGGTGGAAGGCGGCGCCGCATAGTGCTATCTTGACTAGCACTGGGAATATATGAAGAAGTGGATTATAAGATAAAAGTGTTCAGCAAAAGGGGGCACTGAGAATATATTAGTGACCGCTATTACTTCTTTCTTTTCTTTTCTCTAGGGTTAGGGGGAAAATAAAAAGTGAGATTAACACAAACTTAAGGAGAAAGTAAGAGGCCTACTAGAAGAGGGAAGAGCAGACCTATATATATATATATATATATATATATATATATATATATATATATATATATATATATATATATATATATATATATATATGCGCATCCATATATCCAAGTAAGACGCACAGGGACGGCCGGCTAGGGAGGAAAGGGAGGACGGCGTGAATTGTGAATAGAGTGTTACCAAGAGGTGTGTGCACCTCGTATGTGTCAGACGACAAGTTGATGTTGTGAATGTGTAAAACGGCTATGAATGTATAGTAGTTAAATGGTCATGGTAAGTGTGACCGGATAGAACTTTTGAAGACAAAAATGACACGGTGAAGTGAGTGGGTACCTTTTTGATTTCCGGGTTGATATTGTCAAAATAAATGGTTTGCTCTTGTATGTGCCCCCCAAAGAGAATAGAAGAGAAACTGTGTACAGCCAGTTTTGTATTGCGCAGACGAGGGGAAGAGCACAAAGGAGCCCGTTATTGATTGTCAAGTAGAAAACGAAAAATAATATTGATAATACACCTACATTGTAGTTGCAGACACACAGAAACACACAAGTACTAGGAGGGCACAGGGATGGGGGCCGAAACACCCTTATCACATATTTGTAAGAATCTACCAGGGTACGCGGAGCGGATTAAGAAATATCACGACCAATGGATAACCGAGTTGAAGGGAGAGGGGTTACCCCAGATATGGCCCGAGGGAGGGTCATTTGATAAAAGTGTTCTGGATTTGGTGGCCACATGCATTTGTTTGAAGTACAAGGGGAAGCAGTTGCAAAATAGGAGAGAAGTATTAGATCTCTGGGGGTTATTTGAAGAGATACCACCGCCTAAAACACCAGCATTAAATCCTGATCTCCCGTCCACCACAGACAATCCACTAATGATACAGAAAGATGTTAAAGAATTGTCAAGTGTAGCGCCACCAGTAGAGGTAATAAGTTTGTACCCGATATTAAACAAGCCTGTGCCCGCAGAAGGATACAGTGACCCCACATATGTGCCTCCCCCGACAACTACTACACCCCGCCGGCCCACGGCACCCCCACCATATGAAAGTACAAGAGAGCGAGGCCAGGCAAGTACACAAAGGGTGGACATAGAGAAACTCACAGATGATTTACAGTCAAGACTCTCAATAGCAAAAGATGAGCTCTCGAGGATAAAAGACGTGTGGGCAAACAGCACTTAATGCGGCTAGATCAGGGCACACGTCTAGAGCGCCAGGTGAGAATAGAAAACCTGAAGAGGGGTGGAAAAAAGGTGAGATACTGTTCAGAATTGAAGAAGAACCGACACGAATAATCGAAATAGGGACACGAGAGGGAGATATTGACAAAGAAAGGCCTATGGGGGACAGAGAGGAATTACTATGTGATATAAGGGACGAGTTAGAAGAAAGCGACAGGTTGAGCATGGCAATGGGAGGGGGAAGCGAAGGGGGGGATGGTACATGTTCAATGAGAACCCTGGATGATGAGTGGACGGGGCGATTAAGGAACAGAGTGGGGAAAATGGCATCACTGGGGACCTCAGCAGCCAAAACGGGTCCGGATGCAACGACAAAAGGAAGGCTACAGCTCCCGTTGATACACAGGGGAGGAGGGAGGCCTTACTATATCCCATGGGCTCAGATGGATAAAGCCAATTTATTAAAGCTATTGCCCCCGTTATCAGGAGGGGCAAGTAAATGGATATACGCCTTTGAGAAACACACTGCTGGGGTACCCCTAGCAATAGGAGATGTGAAGAGCTTGCTTGTATCAGCAGTGGGGGATCAGGCTGAGAGAGTATGGGTCAAGGCCGGTTTCCCGGGAGTAACATTAGACTGCGACCGCCATGATGGGGCCTCCTTTAACACAGTGCGTGCCAAGGTGTGGGATGCCTTACGTGAAACATTCCCAGATACGCCAGACTTACAGTCAGTGATGCAGTGTACAATGAATGACGGGGAGGAGGCTATGGATTACATTTTCCGGGTCCAAGAGATGTGGAGAGCAGAAACGGGCACGCCCTGGTATCAATCGACATCTTTATTTTACTTCATTATAAAAAGAGGGCTCCCCAAAGAAGTGCGAAAGGCGCTCGACAAAATAGCAGGTATTGAAGCAAAGGGATGGCCTGAGATTCAGAGCATAATAGTACACCATTGTAAGCGAATAAAGGAGAGGGAGAAGGAGGTGGCGCAGAAAAGATTGGCAGACGAGGCAAAGTTAGTACAGACAAAGTTGGTGAAGGTTGCAGCAGCAGTAGCCGCGCTCCCACACAGCAGGGAGGGAGATGATGAGGAGGAGGGGCTGATAGCAATACAAGGAAGGGTGGCAACTAATTGGGTTGGAGGACAGCGGCAGTGGAATGAACAGGAGCAAGGCGGAGGTCCGCAGTGGCAAGAGTGGACCCCTCGAGGGGGACGAGGTGGGTACAGGGGCCGAAGAGGAGGTGGACAGGGGTATGGGGGAATGGGAGGAAATGGATGGCAGGGCCCTAGAGGCGCACAAGGGAGTTGCTGGAACTGCGGACGGTGGGGGCATTACTCTAGGGAGTGCAGAGCTAGACCCAACAATGGGTTCCAAGAGGTAGAACAGGATGGCCACCCCCACCCGGGGAGCCCATATGGTCTTCCAATGGGACAACAACAGCTGAGAAACCCAGGCCGAGGTGATGCTGAGCAGCAACAGGGGCACCAGTATAGAACACAGAACCACCCCCAAAACAATGACAATATGCAGTTTACGCCAGGCAACCCCTTCGCGACAACAGCAAACGGGGCCCCCGTACCAGCACCTTACAACGGCATGTCAGTGGTTTCAGGAAGTGTCTTTAATCAGGGGGGAGCAATGAGACACCCCGCATAGGACAGCCCACAGAGAACACTTGCGTGTCCAGTTCTGTCTACAACCTACAATGCAGCAGAGGAACCATTGGTAGGGGCGCAGATAGGAGACAAGCAGTTCATATTCATGGTTGATTCGGGAGCGGAAAAATCATGTATCAGAGAGGGCCGGTTCCCGTTATCTAACCAGAAGTTAGAGACGCAGGGGTTCTCTGGGGCTGTAATTGAAGCTCCTTACACAGAAGCATTGGATGTAACAGTGGGGGGTAAAACTGTAAAGACACCCTTACTGTATTATGAACACTCACCAATAAATTTATTAGGGAGGGATCTCCCGAGTAAACTTAACATGACCATATCATTTACCGAGAGAGGAATAGTGTGTTCTACACCCGGGATATGCCCCTTGCGTGCGATGTTGGTAGTGCAAGCTTACACAACCACACAGGAGGTACGAGGGCTGCCGGAAAATGAGGAAATGTTTATTGAAGGGCTAAAGACTTTGGCCCACATAATTCCAGAACTAAGAAGAATGGACTGGAGGATCCCAGCGGAGTTCCTCTTCCGCCCCATAGTGTGTCCCGACACAGCACCAGGATCAGTGGTATCATTAGACTTGCATGCTGTACAGGTGTCAGCGAAAAGGATCGCTGCAATTGGAATGGATAGGGAGGGATGCGAGTGGCGTACAGTGCTGTGTACAAATGCCAACATCGCCCTACGAGAGATAACAGATGAGGATCTCTTTTCAGACACAGAAGGGGATGGTGAGATAGTAATGGAAATAGCGATGCCCTGTGACATTTTGATTCAAACCAGGGAAACATCCGTCCAATTGATGGCAGTGGTGGAGCACCACCGTCATTTTTTGATGACGACATGAGGCTCGTACCAAATAATTTGTGGACAACAGGCCCCCATGATGTCGGGCTGTTGTGGTAATAAAACTAAAGCAAGGAGCAATTTTACCCCGAGTTAAACAGTATCCATTGTCCCGTGAAGCTGAAGAAGGGATAAAAGAGACAATAAATGCACTACTAGCACAAGGGATAATAGTGCCTTCAAACTCCCCATGTAACACATGTATCTATCCAATCAAAAAAGCGAAAGGAGGGTCTTGGAGGATGATACAGGACTTACGCCCCCTAAATGATGTAATTCAGAAGGAGTTCCCTCTGGTCCCGAACCCTGCATTAATACTTTGCAGCATCCCGAAAGTGGCATCACATTTCACAGTAGTAGACTTGAAAAACGCATTTTTGTCAATACCCCTGGCTGAAGAGAGTAGATACCTTACAGCATTCACACTGGGGGGTAAAAGATATGAACACTGCAGACTACCACAGGGATACTGTGAGAGCCCGAGCATTTTCAACCGCATATTGCATGAAGACTTGGGAAACCTATCAGTTGAGAGTACGATTATTCAGTATGTAGACGATTTATTAGTGTGTGCACAAGACGAAGCAACATGTAGAAAGGATTCAACAACGCTCCTGACTCTACTGGCCAACAAGGGGTACAAGGTAGACAAGGAGAAGCTACAGTACTGCCTGACTGAGGTCTTATACCTGGGACAGCTCATATCAAAAGATGGAAAAAGAATAATTCCCTACAGGGTAGAAGCAATAAGATCAGTAGGAGAACCCGCAACAGTGAAAGACATGCAGAAATTCTTGGGGATGTGCAATTATTGCCGCGCATGGATATTAGACTATGCAGCATACACGAGACCCCTCCTACAAGCACTCAAGGAAGCACAACAGGAGAACAAAAAAATAGAATGGTCAGAAGAAATGAGCACATCATTTCAATCATTAAAAGAGCTAATTTCAAGCGCTCCAGTGCTAGCAAACCCCGATTATGGACGCAAATTTTACCTATTCTCACACTGCAAGGGAACACTCATGACAGCTGTACTGACACAAAAGACGTCCCTAGGACACAAGCCATTGGCTTACTATAGTGGTACTTTGGATGCCGTGATGCAAGGTCATTTCGCGTGCGAGCAATCACTCGCTGCAGCCGCGTTCGCGATTGAGAAAAGTGCCACAATAGTAATGGGTTGCCCTGTGACATTGTTTGTGGAACATTCATTATTTGCAATACTTGAGAGGTCAAAAAGCACACTGACAACACAGCGGGCGACAGCCTACGAGATTATATTGTCTAGCGCCAACATCCATGTGGCGAGATGCAAGACAGTGAACCCCGCCACATTCATTACAGAAGCATGCACACTAGAGGACATGCAGGACCACGATTGCGCGACCTACACAGGAGAAAGAGGGGAGGACACAGTGGTGTGTGAGAATGCTCTGAGCGAGGGGGAAGTGTACTTCGTGGATGGGTCTGCATCGATTGACGTGGACACGGGAGAAAAACATGTCGGCATGGCAGTAGTGAGGCTAGAAGACAGTGAGTATGAAACACTAGTGCAGTACCGCCTCCCATCACACTACTCCGCACAGGCAGCAGAACTGATTGCGCTCATAGAAGCACTACATGCAGCAAAAGGTTGCGCAGTGACAATATACACAGACTCAGCTTACATGACAACGACAGTACATGGAGGACTAGCAAGATGGGGGCGTAGGGGGTTTCGACGGGCAGACGGAACACCAGTACAGCATGCAGAGTTGTTGAAAGAGTTAATTGAGGCCCTACAAAACCCTACTGCAGTAGCAATAGTAAAGTGCCAAGCACATACATCCAACACAGACGTTGTGTCTTTGGGGAACCCGGCAGCGGACGCTGCCGCCAAGGAGGCTTCCTATTTTCAGAAATATGACGCAGGTGAATACATGCTGTGGCATAAGGCAACCGAAGAGCCCCCAGAAGGGTACAACATGATGCCCATATCACAAATACTAGAATTGCAGGAAGGAGCTAGCGCAGACGAAAAATTGATGTGGACTAAACGAGGGTGCAGCAGGTCGGGAACAGACTTGCTGTGGCGGCAAAATAACTCAGGGAAAGTGGTGATGCCCATCCAGTTACTAGAAATTGCGTTTCAACAACTACACTTCCCCGCACATAATACCAAACAGCACATTGCAGCAGAAATACAGGAAGAATGGTTTGTGCCCTGTCTCCAGGAGCACGTATCTCGATTAGCAATGGAATGCACAACATGTCAGATCTACAATTCAGGAATGACACTACGCACACTCCGGGGAACAATTCCTAAACCCACTGGCCCATTCAGAGAACTGCATATTGATTACGCAGACATGGGGGAAAGGTGTAATGGCGCACGGTACATGATCGTGGTTGTGTGCCCATTCTCAAGGTGGGTGGAAGCTGGACCATGTGCGCGACCTGATGCTAAAAGCGCCGCCAAGTTCCTAGTGAGGGAAGTGTTCCCGCGCTGGGGAATTTGTGACGTGATTCGCTCAGACAACGGCACTCATTTTGTGAATGAACTTTTCAAGGAAGTCACTACATCATTGGGAATAAAACATAAATTGTGTTCGATTTATCACCCTCAAAGCAATGGCGTAGTGGAAAAGATGAACGGACTGTTAAAGGGCAGGTTATCAAAACTATGCTTTTCATTGAAGAAAAATTGGATATACTGTCTGCCCCTTGCGCTATTTGAACTGAGAAATCAGCCAAGTAAAGATCACCATTTGTGCCCGCACGAAATCGTGACTGGGAGACGAATGCACACAGCACACTCCCCACTGCGCGAACACTCAGATGCACACAGGAGCGCCGCGATATTGGGAGAAGAATTCACGGACTATTTGAAAAGATTAACAAGGGCAGCGCGCGCAATATCAAAGCAGCTCTCCCCACCCTTCACTAGAGAGGAGGGAAACATAACAGGGTCTGTCACAGAGCCTGAGCAACAGCTACAGCTAATGCCGGGCGAACTAATTTATGTCAGGAGTTTTGTGCGTCGATGGAATGCACCACGGTTCCACGGCCCATACGAGGTAGTGTTCTGCACGCCCACAGCTGTAAAAGTGAAGGGCTTGAGATACTGGATACACTTGACAGACGTGCGAAGAGCTTATAATAATGTGCAAGAGGAGGCAGATGAGGAGGCACAGACAACAGCAACCGATTGAACTGAATAGAATGTCTGAATGTTAACTTGTGTTTGTGCGTCAGCAATGCACGTGAATGGGAAAGTGACTGATGAAGTATTGCTGCATTCCCTTCTTATATACCACTGGAAAAAAAAGAAAAAAAAAAAAGTGTTTTTTGGACTTATATGTAATTAATGAAGTGATCGAATTATGACATGTTTACACCCTTGTCTGTGAATACCCTTCCCCGCAACCCTACCCGCTTCCATTCCTCGTCAATATATATATATATATATATTGGCACTAATGGTGCCAACAAAACGTTTACATGCATGCACTTAATGCACTTTTATACCTCAAACAGGAACTACCATGGCATCTAACAGGCAGCCTGCAACGGATAGAATTAGTAGAATGAGAGAATTATTAAATGAGAGATGTAGATATTCGTATGAGTGCGGATTATCTGTATGCATTACGATGTTTTTTATGCTAATGTTTGGTCTGGTTACATATTGGTTTATAGCATTCATCTCTATCGAGATGAACGAGGGGGGAGGGATTAACAGCACTGGGATTAACAGCACCACTAGGACCAATGTAACTGCAAGTGTCACTGTAAGGGAAGGTGATTTTCTGGTATGGGACGGAGCTAAACTTGTATGGGGATATCGCACCACACCATCCAATGTTGTCATATCAGAAAAGAAAGAGCCACAGGGTGGAACGCAAAACAACACAGTATCTCCACCAGTGATGTATAGGTATAATGCTCGCAGTTTAAATGACCGAAGCCCGTCTGCCATATCATGGTTGTATAACACCCCCACCAGCCAACCTGCCCCCACCCTAAAAAATGACCTTCAAGATAATGTCAGGGACGAAAAAGAAAAGCTGCTAGCAATACACGAAATATTATATGATGCATGGGCCACGGGGGGCGGGAATGGGAAAGGGGGGTCTATTCTATCCCTCGCCCAGGAAGTTGGGAAGTACATGAGGAACAAGAACAACAGACGGAAGAGGGAAGCAGGGAGGAGAAAGTATGATGAGTACTATGGGCTAGGTCTAGATAAGATGGAAGACCCACGACACCCCCACCAAACAAATAAATGGTATGCGGATATGAGTGCCACAGCTAAACAAACAACAAATGAGAGCTGCTATGTCTGCTCCCTCATCCCTCACGCTTCAGGTACACCCAAAGTATTGCTACCCAAAGAGCTGCCAATTATAGATGCCCAATGTCTCCTTCATCTCACGTTATGCAGGATTAAGAACACCTTCCAGGCACACGAAGTTACTTTTCAAATGCTGCAGAACGAGAAAACGTGCTATCCAAAGACGGCAGGGGTGGTATGTTTGAAAGAACCGTTTTTTGTAATACAAGGGACACTTTTTTCTGATAACAAGTGGAAGGATGAAGAAGTAATGTGCAAGGCGGAAGCACCGAGAGGTGTGGCACCAGAGAAATTGCAGTGGATAGAAGAAACATGCACACCAGTATGGAAAGAACACATTTCAAAACTAACTTGGGTAACCGCCATTGAAAAACCTTTCAAACTACAGAGCGAAATAGACTATGAACTATGTTTTAAAGGAGAGGGGAAGACCTCCATGGGAACAAACAAGAACTGTAACAAGACCCTCACCATCCCAGATCTGAGAAAAGGGACAGCGGCCCTTATGGACACGTACTGGGTATGTGGCAACCAGGCATACCTACACCTCCCCCCGTCATGGAGTGGCAGCTGCTCAATGGCCACTCTGCACTCAGCCCTAATGGTAATACCGGAGAGCCACATCGACGGGAGCAAAAAGACACAGGAACGCCTGCAACAGAGTGCAGCCCAGCCAACTGCGGAGTCACAAATGTACTTCCTATCTTCCGGAAGCAAGGGAGAAGTGCTGACCCGTAACAGACGTGCATCAAACTACATATCAAAGGAATCATCAGAACTATTGGCTCAGATCCCAGATAAATATCAATTATTCAGCTCAGCAGAAACATTCTTTGCCTCACTGGTCTCAAGTGTCCAAGCAAGAGCAAATGCAAAATGGCTCCAGATAACACGCTGGGAACTGATTCAGCTGGCGAACGACACTGAAGAAGGGTTCAACGTAATAAAAGTGGAACTAAGGGCTTTACGACTGATGACCATGCAAAACAGGTATGTCCTGGACCTGTTGACGGCAATGGATGGAGGTTTTTGCCGAAAAATAGGAAGTTCCTGCTGCACTTTCGTACCTTCTGAAGACGCAGAAAATGGCTCCCTGTCCCATGTGATCGAGGCAGTCCACAACCTAGGAGAAAAAATGAAAATGGAAGGTGGAGCAGAAGACAGTACATGGTTCGATAACTTCTTCTCCTGGGTCCCCTCATGGCTTGGAACAACTGTGAAATTTTTGATGCCAGCTGTGGTGTTCCTCCTTTTAATTTTTTGCCTGTGCCAGGTGGGCCTTCGATGTTGTGCTAACGCAGTACCTAATGGTGCAATGATGATGGTGACAATGGGCAACACTCGTGGGACAATACAAAACATGCAGGAAGTGCAGGTGCAAACAGGAGCAGATGACACACCAAGATATCAGCTAGTGCCTATCTATCACGACAAAGATATCATAGATAAAGCGTGGCACACCACGATTAGAGAGCCCCGTGTATTAGAATGGTACCAGGAGGTGTGGGTAGATTTGGCGGGAGATGGCGGATGTATCTACCTGACTTGCACCCCAGATGAATATGCCAGAAGAGGGGAAAGCTTACGAGGGGTGTGCAGAGCATGGATGCCCATAAAAGGCACACCTGCATGGGATGAGGCAGTGATGGACGAAGAAGAATGTAGGAGGTTGGAGGACTTAAAGTATTCGTTACTTAAGTAACGAAAAGGGGGAAATGTAGGGGAGGGGTGGTCCAAGGGACCCCCCCTGGCCTGAATCTCCACCCCAGGTGAGGGCCATGGCTCATCGGGCATCCCCTCCTTACCACCAGGGCCCAGGTGGTGGATGGCTCACCTGCTGAAGACATTGCCCGCACGTATTAAATTTAGCTAGGCCTCAGAAACCATTTTTTGTCTGCTAAAGATGGTGTGAGCTCAGCGCGCTGTAGCGCGGCCCCCACCTTCGGAAAGTTTCAGTCCTCCCTGTCTCCGCAGCACCATGGTAGATCCGCTGCAAGCCCGTTCCCACGAACAAGACGGGCATGATCTAGCGTAATACATTAACATTGTAACAGTTCACCTTCCGCAGTGTATCACTGCTCCCACAATGACCCGGTCAGCAAGGCCTGGGCGATGGGAAGATCTGTAGAATGGTCATCTGCTGAAAGCAGACAGGTACCCAAATATGAATGTAAGAAACCACTTTTAACACATGTATCCTCTCCATACAACCACTCTTACTAAAGAAACCTGTGAAATTGTGTAATTATCGTACATGACACCAGCCGTGAAGGACCCACACCCCTGCAGGGGTGTGCAAATGATAAAAGCATTTCCGGGGGATTATTCTTCATAAGTATCATTGAAAGCCCCACACCCCGCGGTCCCGCGCCACAACTGAAATGATGCTGCTAGGGTACACAAGAAAACGAATGTAACCATACCAAGGGCACATGTGAAGAGTGTGCGAGAATGCACTCGTCACACGTGTATGTCTAAGCCCCTCATGTGCCACCTCCGCCACGTACAGTGGCGGGTTACTTTCTATGTACTCCACCAACCCTAATACTACCTCACTTACTGCAAATGTATATGCATATAACTAAATACTGTAGTTGTTAAAACATAGTGTATGAATAAGGTGCTCAGACTGGGTATAATCGAGACACATCCAGCAAAGTTTAAATGCATGTTTCAAAATGATTTGAATAAGTATTATAGAGTGTTCAAATGTTTGTGATGTTTTTACCTAAAATCGGCAACACACGAGGGAGATACCTTTGTGAAATACGTGCAAGGCCATTCCCCCTCCCACCCTGCGAATGCTGCCAAGACATGAGAGCAGAGGCCCGCGCTGCGCTACTCCGCCTCCCCCAACCAGACTGGAGCCGCTTCAAAGATTTGTAGCCCCCTCTGCAGCACCCAAGGCCACGGCCCGCCACCTGCATTATTTACAGCACAGCAGTAAACCTCTGCCTGAAAACACACTTCCAAAGGCGCCCCCTCGTAAACCCCATAACACACCGGATCATCTTAGACCTATGGCCCTGTGCAATCAGGACACCCAACACTTTGACAACACACAGCGGCACATCTATAACAACTTCTAACAAGACAGAAAGACCTGTACCGCCCGTCCCAGGCCCTGAAGCTTAGCACCCCGACCTATGGCCCCGGTCAACAGGACACTGGTAACCATGTCCTGACGTATTACCGCCAGACCCCTAACAAGGTACATTCCTCCTGTGTTGCATTAACCTGTAGAATAACCTATTGGAAGATTTACTAAAGAAGATAATATTGAAATGACTGAATGACTGCGGTGTGCATGGCCTAGGGCAAATAAGTCAGGAAAAGACATTCATCTCTGACACTGGCCGCGATGGCACAACAACACCGCCCGGATGAACTCAGCCAACCTGCCAGGCCCAGCCCAACCCACGAGGATGACCAGTGACGTCTTCCAGCCAAAGCCAACCGCATCACAGCAGCACCTATAGTTAGTCATCGACACCCAATCCCATCGAACTTGTGCCCCCTATAGTGTGTAGGTTCTTATGACGTTTTTTGTAAATATATACGCCTGTCTTTGCTATTGTCAGACAGAGCGCTCTCGGAGTTTGCAGAGTTCTTTGCATGCCATATTCTCATTGATAAACTCCCATTTAAGCTCACCCGCACTCTGTCTTGGCCTTATTCCCGATTTGGGAGAGTCCTTCATTGTCTCTCATTGTGGGGAGGATCGTGCTGGCTGGGGACGCTTGCCTTCACTTTGCAGATCCTGTGTCGTTTGTTGCTCCCTCACTAGCACAACACATCTTTGCAAAATGTCCCTTCTTGTTGCACTTGCGGCATATCCCCTTCACTGCTGGACACTCTGGATCCGATGCCAAATGCCACATCAATCCACATCTAAAGCAAGCACCTCGGATACCTCCTCCCCGTGCACTTCCACGTGTATGTGGGGGCTCCTTTTGTACTGCAGCCACCACTGTTTTCTCCTTGCTCCTCCACCACTTGCTGTATTGCCTTAACTTCCCCACTCTTCTCCTTCATTTCTACATACAGAGCACACTTCTTTTCTATGCTCCTTGCTATTTCCAACTGTCCCTGCTAATGTTCTTAGCATGCCACAGTTTCTCTTGCAGTGTTAAATCTGAAGTGCACAACACTAACTGATCTCGGATGTACTCGCCTTCTACACCCGAAAAATGGCAGGACGCTATCAATATTCTCAAATCCCCCATGTACACATCCACACTCTCCTTCGGCATCCGTTTGCATGAAAAATGTACCTTTTTAATACTACATTTGTCCGGTGACCATACTGTTTTCCATCTTCCGTATGGCCTGGTTATACACATCTCCTCTCACTGACCCATCCCTAGCATCATTTGTGCATCTAAACAAGGAAATGCTTCTTTACTGTAGCATTGCATGCTTTACTGGCGTTAAGGGGAAAAGGAACTTGAAGAGTACTCTTACATGCTGGTGCGTGGGTTGGGCAAGAATTTGAACAGCAGCAATAACATGTTTTCTTCCTGTGGCAGGACATTTTTACTGGCTTTAAGGGCAAAGCCAACAACTGAATGTTTGTACATGGGGATACTGGCATATACTGATGAAGCCAACATGAAAATGTGTTGATTACTGTGCGTGATATTATCATAGCTCTAAACCCCAGTTTTGTTTTTGTCGGGTGAAAGCGCATTGAAGTAGGCGTGCAGGAGGCTTGATGGGTGAGTCTGCTGTCTAAAAGGCGGGTGACACCAGCCAAAAGTGTGCGAGTTGAGAGCTATACATTAGCGACCACGCACAGAGCTGGTACATTTGGATGTCAGGAGCCAGGCACAGCCCCATTGTTTCTGTGCTAGTAGAAAGATTTAAGGTTTGATTGACACGAATACTTACATATGAGTCATTTATAAAGCGCCTGTAACACATGTTTTTCTAGGCAAGACAGGACAAGGAGGGGGAAACAGAAGGAGGACAAACCAAGATCTTACTAGGCCTTGTCATTCAGATCGCACAAGTGCGTGGAAGAGGGGATAGGAGATGTTCCAAGGGGAGCTTGAGGAGGTGATAAGTGCAGTGTGTGGCATGCTCCTGCAGCAGCATGATCCTGCAGTAGCATGATCATTATGCGCATCATACATGGTGGTCCAGGTCGGCAGGGAGCGTGGTGTCGGCTGCGATGTGGAGCCCCTCGGCATGGCTCGCAGAGGGACCCCCCCACATTCTGTGTTACACCACAGGAAAAAAAAAAACGTTACATCATAGCAATGATACAACCATAGGCTTTGCCAATGTCACGTTTAAACGTAATGGGGGCATGGAAGCCATAGGCAGAGAAACTCAAAGGAATTCATAGGATTTGCGGACACAGACTCTGTCAGGGATATATACTAGGCATCAGAAGGGGTCGCAAGCAGGTGGTTTTATACAGGCGGAGGTTCGCAATGAGTGAAGCAAAAAACAGATAGGCACCGGGCTCTACTGGGACAAGCTCAAAGTTGCAGTTAAAGGACTCGCAGGCAGATACGGGTTACACAAAAAGCTAAAATGGGAGTAAGTATTACCCATGATTGCTTGCTTCTCCTCTAAATTTCCCCGTGCTGTCGCTTCCCTTCTGTAAAAGATGTGCACGTTTCCCGCACAGAATTTAACCCCAGCGCAAAACACTTACACAGCTAGTCTAAAAGAGAGGAAGAGACTGGTTGGCCGGCTACGCAACGCGCTGACGTCAGTCGGATTACAGGCAGTCTGCACACGCACGGGTTGATTGTTTGGATGTTTTTTTTTCAATTCCATGTTTTAGACTGAACTGTAGTGGGCCGGCCTGAGACTTGGCTATGCGCTAATGTGACAAAATCCCAAAGCTTGTCTTTCGAGGATCCGATTCCTCCAACCATTTGTATTCGTATTTATTTATTTATATTGCGCAGCCTGCCCACGGGCATCAAGGCGCATGTTTGGAAAAGTTACAGAGGGCTACAGAAGGCAGTTACAAATTACATAATATATATATATATATATATATATATATATATATATATATACATACATACATAGAGCAAGGACATTTACAAATATTTACAGAGGTAGCTTGTCGCACACCACACCATGCCATGATGTGGAAGTGTAATTTATGCAGCATGCCTATATATCCAGAGACATCGTACAAAGACCCTGCTCTAAGACCTAAATTAAAAAATAAAATACCAAAAATTGCGATGCTGAACAGAGAGTAAAAAATAAAAACAGACATCATAAACATATGCTACTTTCCATGGCAGTTTCTAGTCAATTTGGTGGCCAGGGCAAAACACTAAAATGCGTCCCCCATCCAGCGCATGACATGCGCACCACGACCAACCTACACCCCACGGCAACGTCAATAAATCACTGCTATACAAATGAAACAGGTTTTATCTGATCTCAAAAACCTTGCAGTAATTCCTCAGACAAAGCCGAGTACACAAAGAGTATATACTAGTCTTGGTTTTTAAAGTTTAGTATCAATTTCTAGTCTATGTTAAGGTCTCCTTGCCTTTGCTGCTTCGAAAGCATTTATTGCATCCTTATCCCCAAGCCTCTGCTCCTTAAATGTCCCCATACCCTGCCTCCTGGCCCTGCAATCTGATAACATTTAAAAATGTCCATGGAACTAACAAGAAAATGTGTTTCTCTGAGGCCTGGCATGGGTGCTGGTTTGTTGAATGATGTTCCATGCGCTGGTGCTGGCCGTTATGTGCACTTGCACTGTTCCGGAAGATGACTTTAATTAAAAAACATTGTTCACTAGCGCATCCCACTTTGCCAGTCCCTCATTTCGTTCACACCCATCTCTGTCACGGTTGTTGCCTACTCCTGTTACCTCTTCTTCTCCTCCTCATCTCTTCATCTTCAATGCAGAAAAATGGGAGTGTGACATTGTGCCTTAAGCCATCTAAGCTTCCTCTTCAAGAGACCCATATAAATTGATAGTATTCCAGGTCTTTAAGTGGGCCTCATTGTATCTGACCTCTGGTGCATTAGGTGGGTTGAGAATGGGTATCAACAGACCTGGTTTGAGTTGAGAGACATGCAGCATTGTAAATGAAGGACATGCATAAATCACATGCAAACTCTCTCTACTGCTCCACATACCCAACAGCCATTCACCTTCCTGTGGGAGACATCTTATTATTACAGGTAGGGTATGGCTCTGGCATATGTAGAAGTCATGGGTTGAGCTAGGGTAATTCGCACAACAGTGCATAATTTTCATGCTTGCTGCACACACCACATTTATAGAGTATGTCATGTTATGTTTGCAGAATATCTATTCATGCCCTCGTGGCAGTACAAGATGAACGTGTGTGCAATCCAACACATTCACCACTTTAGGAAAACAAGCAATTCCATAAACCCACCCCCTCACGCTCCCTTTTGTTTCACACAATTCAATTTTACTCCCAGCAAACTGTATATCCCCAGGGCTGGAGATGGGCCACTGGAGCTGCAGCAGCGCCCCAACAACACTTGTGCTTTAAATTAATGCATGGCCATAGGGTTCCTTGCATGACAGTGGACTGAGCAAAAGTAGTGAACTGCAGCAGGACCCCCGAAGTGGCACCCTAACCTGCAACAGGGTCCGTAGAGGGGCACCGAGAACAGCAGTAGGATCACAGTGAAGGCCATCTGAGTGGCAACAAGGCCCCAGAAGAAGCACCAGGAAAGGCAGCATTGCAGGCACCGCAGTATGTCCTGCAAAGGACGATTATGCTATAGCACCAGTGTTTTATTCAGAATATGGTTTTGTCGGGCGAGTGCTTGCTACCGGTCTGTTCTGTGCGTAACGATAGGTCAAAGTTTTGAACCATAGCCTTCCACCCTTTTGAACCACAGCCTTCCACTCTATTGAGGCTAATGAAATGACCACCATTGACTTGACTAATTCTAACAATTATTATTTAAGCACTAAAAGTGTTTTGTGCTCTATAATAAGAAACAACTGTTGGTTTTGTGACAATATGTAATAGGCGTTTGCCAGCAGGGTAGGAAATGAGGCAGAACAAGATGGAGACGAGGCTCAGGGGTTAGCCTAGGAAACTCACAGATCTGTTCCCATGTCGAGCTCTCACGCAAGAGTTGCACACGCTTCAGAAGACTCAGCATGCAAGACGAATTGCAGTAACAGCTAAAACTTCACATCCTTTTCGAAGGGTCCACATTGGTATATATGATTTGCAATTTACAGAAATGTTTTTGTTAGGGAGAGTATTGTGACCAAATAAAAGAACATAGTCCAACTTCCAATACTCTGTAAAAAAGGGTTTCTTGCTGAATCACTATCAATGACAGGTGTCAAATAAAAATTCTGGGCTTTCTTATGTTTCCAGAATGCTCCTTGCTTTTTTGGCCAGGTTATGTGTCCCCACATTCTCCTCTCCCTACCCTCGCCCCCAAACCCTGAGGAGGAAAGGGTTCCCAGAATACATTTTTCCATTTCCAGCACTGTTTGCCAGGCACTGCCATAACTGCTGGAAAATTATGAGTACGTGAGCAAATTCCTATCTAATGCCTATACCCAAGCCCAGATTTCAGTGCAAAGAACATATGTGAGAACACACTTCCTGCATGTACATCAAGTGGCTGAAGGCACACCTTGTTAAGTCTTTTTTTATTACACCTGTAGCATATTTACAACTACAATTAAGTCATCAAGACTCAGAAAAGTACTAAAAAAGAACACTAGCAGGGCTTAAACCACTCAGTTGATGCTATGGCTTGATAGAACTAGCTCAGACGGATCCCACTAAGACCTATTGTGGGCTTGGAGGAGCAGGTAGTGGGTGGGAATGGTCACAGGGATCAGCACGGCAATTGGGAGACAATGGGTGTGCTAATAACCTAACCCCACCCACAAACTCTGTATTCCTCCTCTCAACCAATCACCCTCCTAGCGGTATATCGTCAATGCAAGTTTCAGCTTATAAATAGCACGTATGTGCAAAAAGAAAACAAAATCCAGAAAGGTGGATATGGGAAATGCTGGAGATATACAACAGTGACTGAAATAATAAACCCCAGGTTTCCCTTTGTCCTGGAGAAATACTGCCTCCTTTGTGATCATGACACCGTGGGGTGCATGGAAATGGACTGGAGTAAGATTTTGCAGACACAAAAGAACAGCACCATTAATATAAAACTGCAGCGGTCTCTGAAGTTCGAAAAAGTGCCGATTACCATCTAATCAATTCAGTTCTGTGTTCCACAGTGGAATCTAAACACACTTTCAAACCAATGCGGAGGAGTTACCGTTACCGGCATCCCTCTCTTTAAACTTTATTATTATTTATAACGCATAAACATACTTTATCTGAAAGGAACATCATGGCGCTGGAGTACTGATCAATAAGACAGAAGTGTCGGATTCCGGAAACCAGCACGAAGTATTTCGGTACAAAAATCGAACAAACGGTGTCCCGGGCTCAGAGGGCCTCCCTGACTCACGTAACGTCACGTGAGGCCAGAAGAGGCAGAGGCAGCACTTGCTGCTGTTACTAGCTGACGGTCGATGGATCGCTCTCCCTCCCTCACCACACTAACCAAGGCAATCACACCCAAGAGTAACATTTCGCCTCTCGTGGCAATTACACACCCAGACCAAGAAACGTGCCTGCTACTGTCTTGCCAGCAGTCTGTCCTGTCACACATTTCCATCGGCCCACCCTTATGCATTAACATAGTTTAGTCCCCGCCCCTTTGACATTGGGCCCCACCCTTTTGCTCACTGACGTGAAGTCTTGCTGTCCAGCCCCTGTCAATAGTAGTCCAGAGAGCCTAGGTTAGCGCCACATAACCGACATCGCACCGACCATACTGGAAGGTAAGAGTGCTCTGATATGCAGCACCCACCATTCCCAGTGGGTTACGCGATAGGGGTATTGTGGAGATTTTGAGAGGGTATGAGACTCTACAGTCCCAGGACTGATACAGAGACGGGACCCTCCCCTATAACACCGGAATGTTTGCACTCGTTGCAAAGTCGAGGAAGTGCTCCGACGACGACCGCGTACAAGATACGGTGATTGGTCTCGGTAGAGAGAAACGCGAATTAATAACTATTGGGAGGGAGGAACACTCGCAGGAAAGGAGTGTGCGGCCGTAACCACAGAGTTTGAAGGGGTGACATCCAGTCAGATGATTGAAAGGGTGGGCGGCGGCTAATGTGGTTTATTGCTGTCACGGGGTTTGGTGAGGCGGCTGAGCCCCCATTGTTTTCTATTGGTCCAGTGGTGCCACCAAAAGAAGACGCAAGAATTATTTTGAGTTAATGGCTTTAGGAACCGGAATTTGGTATGTTGTAACCAGTGGTGGAAGTGGAAAAAAAGGAACTAGTGGTACTCTGTCTGCATCCAAACAGGAGGCAGTGGGATGGCGGTACAGACTCGTGGGCATTTGGGGAGGGACAGGGAGGATTAGGTCGCGCTTGACCTTTGATTTGAAAGGTTCGATGGATCTTTATGTATTGTGACCAGACTACACTGGATGGAATAATAAGCTAATGGCACTAGACTTTCCTACACGAATAGTACAGGAAGTTAATCCATCTATGACAAGTGACAGCTTAATGTTTATTTTTAATTACTGTATACTTTCTCTTAATGAATACTTTTATTTGTAAGTAATAGTAATTGAGCAAATAAGAAATTCAGTACTTTTGTGCTGTTCCTTAAACTCAATATACTTTGTAGTTGCCAGTAATCATCTGGCTCCAGTCACTTTAATTGAATGGAAACATTGCTAAAGACAACAGATTTGGCTTTTGTGTAGGCATTTCCAGGCGCTGTCATAATGGCACTACCTGACTATAATGTTATGTTAAAGGTTCTTATACCGCACACCTTGCCACATGCTTTGTCTCTTGGTGGATTTGCAAAGCAAGGAGGGAGGCGGGTATTTAGTAGGACTGAGCTGGAAAAAAGAGCAGGAGAACTGTGATGTGCTGCTGGCAGCTTCAGTTCAATATGGAATAGCTGGAATATGGTGTGATTATTTAGGCATATCAGTGTTTGGCATGTACCCATCTAATACAAACTGTTGCCTTTGTCAATGTTTGTTTAGGTAGCTAGGAAAATATATAAATCAAGTGCGTGAAGGCACACTTGTTTAAGGCATTTTTGTCACATCTGTAGCACTTTTGAAGCTGCATTTAATCCTTTAATTCTTAAGTCTCTGCACTACTCAGAAATAACAGTGACAATCCAAAGTTTAATGTTACTGCTTGATTGAGATAGCTCAAAGACATTCCAAGAGTTTGTGTTTTGAGCGGGAGGTGTCGGTTTAGGGGTCCACTAACGGAGGAGCAAGAGTGTGCACTATTTTTTTCCTACTCATTAAATCTGTCCCATTGCAAGGGTGTTGTTTTCTCAAAATAGTGTGATTAAGCTTACACAATTTGAGATAAGGACTCCAATGTTTGCAGTTAAGTTGGTGTGGGATTAAATAATTGACCAGTATCACACACTTTGGCTAAACAGTGAAACAGGAATTTTAAGCTACTCTGCAAATTTGCCACATACCTTCCAAGCTTTACTCTGTACAAATATTTCAGTTTTGGATTTCAAGGCCTGCAAAAATACTAACAGAGTTTACTTACAAAACACAAATTGCATAGTAAAGCCACATGAACACATGTAAATCCTTATAGCAACATGTTAAGCCAAAATAATGGCATTTTGGACTTCATTTTCACACCCTGAATGGTAAACTAGAAGTCCTAGAATGCAAACCTGAAAAATCTATTTACCCCGACTGTATTTTAGTGATTTAAGACACACACAAAAATAAGTTGTGTAATAAACTCCTTTAGATATGGAGATTCTTTGTACAAACCTCCAACTCTTTCTTATTCATGATGTTGAGAACATTTGATTAGGGACATAAGGCAATGTTTTTTTGGTGTGCATTAAGGTGGTAAATATCATGGATATAAACGCATCTATAAAGGGTGCTCTGCTAGGTCTTTCAGTTGAAAATGTTACATCATGCATATGAAAGGCTCTGCCAATGATAAAAGAAATGTGTTTGCAGGTCGTTAAGGTGCTCAGTCTGCTTCGCCATGACTTGGGGAAATTGGCAGTGCTCAAATGTTCAGTCCTAGCTGATTCTATATTTGTCTGGGGAGAAGGAAAAAGCGTCCAGGACCCTTTTCTTAGTGCTTTGAACGGAAGGCCCACTCGGTAAAAAGCAAACGAACTAGCGTATGGTGTTCCAATGATTTATATTACACTTCATCTCTTCTTATGACTGCAAATAACAGAAAACCCAAGTATTGTTCAAACCAATAATTAAGGGACAGGCTACTAGTTGCATAGAAATGTCAATCAATTACCATAATCAAATACCATTAAACAGCAATACGCCGTTCCTATGTAGAAATGGAATAACTCTTTCTCCATGATAGTGCAGAGGATCGCCAACCCCCATTCAAGCAAATGGAGCCAGTAAAAAATCATTTCCACCAATGCAAAATGTGGACCAGTCTCTCCAGTAGAGGTTCCTGTCAGAGGCATGAGTATGTCACTATCAGATTCCAGGCACATCACCAGCGCCTTTGCTTATAGAGTACAGACCATGCTTGCTACACAAGTAGCCATTTCCGAGGCATTCTCCTTAACTTTGTGTATCACAATTGCCTGCACCTCCTAATGCTTGCCATGGAGGAGGCAAATAACTAATTTGTACCCAAATATCCCTAATGCGAACTCAATAAATCCCCCACTTTGGAATTTTATGCACTCTGAAGATTCTGTCTTTTGGTAGATCGTTTTGGCTCTGAAACTGCAATGAAATACTATTAAATTATACTGACCATCTGCCTTTAAGTCCATTCAGCGCCAGTATGGGTTGATCACCCAGTGTTATCATTAGGTTCCTGCACATGGCATCCTTATTCCTCATATGGTTGGAATCTTCCGATTTGTCATGGAGGGTCGTATTTCTAGATGTAAATATTTATGCCATACAAATAAACAAAATACAAATAGCTTTTCAAACAACATCCAGTGGAATCACGTCTCCTCGCCATGTAGCAGTGTATAGACTGGAAGCCTGACAAATTACACCATAGGGGAGTTTTGCATTTGGGTAATAGTGATTCTGTTTATGCCCTGAAAACACATGCAAACATAACGGAAACCTTGCTATGTGCTGGTCGCCCAACTCTCCCATAAATCGAAAGGGTCTCAATGATTGTATAACAATATCTCTGCTCCAAGTGTTTTACCCAAGCATCTATGAAACATAGTCAAATGACCCCAGTACCTCTAAAACTGTTCGGAAAAGACCCCTCCCTGAATTTGATGCAACCTTGGTGGCACATTTCATTTGATCAGTTTCTGCTGGATCCTGTAGAAGTGGTGTTTTGGCATTGGGCCACGACAAAAAAACAAGGTGAATTCTACTTATTTAGTAATACAAACTGAAACGCCCATACATATCTCTATGCAACATTTTATAGCAACACGACAAACCATGGTGTGTCTGCCTTTTCCATTCAAGTCTGCATTTGATACAAACTACCTGCAAATGTGCAGACATGAAACATTTTTTAAAACGAAAAGAACATTGCCAAGATGTTCACAAAGTACACATAGGTAAAATTTTAAGCTTTTTTAATATGCATGGAAAGTGGAAGAGTACTTATTTAAGTATTGGAACAGCAAAGCCTTTTATTGTGGAAGCACTTTTAAGCATGTGGCCACACATGTGCTCTGTGTTAATTAAGTGTGGATGCTGGATATTGGGAACAAAATATTTGTGATGGTACATAAAAGGGGTGCTTGTTTATTTTCTGCCATTTGTATAGGTTACCTCATTGTCAACTAAAGTATGCGTCAGCAAGTGGATCATGTAGATTCCAATAGTCGTATCCCAGCTTTGCTGTAAATGCGCTCTCCGGTCTTAAGCTTTTCGTCTGAAAGCAATGTTCCCTGATATAAATTCCAGATAACAACAATTTCCAATTGGTTTCTAATGGATCCAGTTAATTACAGATGAGTGTCTGTACATCTCTGGATTTTCTATCAAGAAAGGTCGAGGGGAACATTTTATCAGGTGAATTCCAATATTAAAACCAATATGCTTCAGCTGGATCCAGTAAAAAACATTTCTTAGATGCTAGTTAGATGTTTTCTAGCATTATTCTCAACCGATATGGACCCACTAGTGATATTGCACCTCTTCCGTAGCTAGACTCTGCTGTTTTAGGTTTATTACTAGAAACCAGGGGGCACTGTTGAAAATTCCACCTTACTATTTCAAAATAGTTTCTAACAAATGAACTTGCTGACATGGGTTTTTGTACATCCCCAGAAAGGCTTTGAAGAAAGTTTTAGTGGTGATTTGTGTCCATCCCTGTGCACTGCGCCACCCTTCCTCTTCTTGACCACACAGATTAACCCTTTCCCTTGCTCATCGCTACATCTCATTCTCGTACTGTTCTTCCCCTCACCCTCACTTTTCCCCTCATTCCTAGTAGAACCCGTTTACAATGCCTATACCAAAGTAAAAACTAGTGGCTTTGCCAATGCTTACTTGGTTTTTAAACGGCACTCCCACTTTCGACACTGAAGTGGACTGAGACGCACACAGAAAAGGTGATTTGCAAAGGATCACACAATTCTGGTAAAGTTCGAATCCAACTCTCCTGTTTCCAAATTATACACCTGTGCCTACAATAATAGAGCACACATATAAATGATCATACCAAGAGTCCCACCCAAATATTTATTGTGCATTGGATTAAACTGATGGGCATCTATTTGATTGTTTAACCCTGGAACAGGATGCAACATATCTATTAGAGACCCATCTCCCAGATGGTTCTCCCCACCAAATGCATCACACGGCCTCAAGTAAATAATAAAACTGCACTTACCTACTGCTGAATATCCCATCAACGCCTCTCGAGCACACTTGTCTCTAGCATTCCACTCCTTACTGGCTCTGTGGCCTGTAGTGGAAATTGTAGAGCGGCACGCTTTTCCATGACAGCTATCTTATTTGTAGTTTTTTTTCAATTTGAAGGTATAAACCCAGGCCTGTGCCGCCTGGTTTTTCATCCTCAAATTAGTACACTCTCCATGTTCTTCCGACTGGCTGCTACTAATAATGGCCACAAGGCCTTACCGGCTAGTTACAGGTTGTAGGGTAAGGCCCACAAATCAGTATTGTAAAATAATCCAATGAGCCAATAAAAGTGCACAAAAGCAAGAAAAAACAACAGTTTTTTGCATGCAACCGCAGCTGCAAACAATTCCCGAATCATTCAACATTACATAATTAAATGGCAGTTTATATAATGAAAAGTGGAGTCTTAAACAATATTTTAAGATACATGTAAATTCACATTTGGTGAATGGACAGTCTTAGTTGGGCTATAGGTGATTCTATACAGTACATAGTCCTATTGGCCTATCCAATCCCGCGTGACCATTTCCATGACTACCTCTTGACAATGATCTCCTGATGGGGTCATCTAGTTTCACACGGTTTTGATTGGACAGTTGAAAGGCTAACATTTTTTAAATACATCTCGATTGCTGATTGGCTATGTCTCTTCGGATGTCCTGGGGTAGGTCGCTTCCATAATAATTAGCTAATAGAATTGTGATGTGTGCACAGTGTGGTAACAAAAAAAGAATACTTCATATACTTTCTCATGGGACCATAAGGTTGGCACCGACTTACCGTTCTCACCCTTGTAGCTTTTCAACTGACAGTTAATATTGCAACTTCTCATTGGAAACATGTTACCCTGCTTCCTTTCTCGTGATGTGCCTACATGACTTCATGGAGCGTGCTTCGTTGCTTCTTGCTCTGGGACCATCTGCGTGTCCAAATAGTGTATTTATGTATGCGGAAAGGTGACAGACCCTATTGCCTATGACCATCTATAAATCAGGGGTTGTCAGGAATCAATACATAATCTTTTATGTATTCCCTATTATATACTAGGACCTCTTGGCTTCTCTTGGTCCTGAATGCCGACCTCTTCTTTGGTTGGGGCACTCATGTTCTTCTGTATTTATAATTCCACTCCTAGGTGGATGTTTTCCCACTGGGGGCAGTATGTGTCTTTCCCTTGATCAACTTGTGTATGCACCCTTTTATTAGATTTCTTATTCTCAGCAGTCTTGCTAGTTTCTAAAGCAATGGACAGGCACAGTATGTGTTACAAGTTGCACTTGCTTCAGGCCTGGGAACCTACTGCCGTTCTGCCCCTTGCTTATCCCCTGTAAACCTCTTACAACTTTGTGAAAAACACATGAGAAAAAGTGTAACACCTGATTAAATCACTGCTCCTCGTCAGGACCTTGGGAATGAGCTTCGCCTCCCTGCTCTGACCAATCACAGTGTGACTTTACACCCTGTCCCGTACCTCTGACCTTGTCTGTGTGTCCCTCTAATAATATGAGCTGGAACTGGATGCATTTTACTGTGTGGAATTATCCATCTATTCCTGACGCCTAGTAAATCTAAATGGCCTATCAAACTACCTTTACTCTGTGGCCTACTCTATGTGTTAGACACCTCAAGGATGTTAGCTATATGCATATCGTGTTTTATATTTGCTACCTTTTTAGTGTTTCTAATGAATGCTTATATGACTACTTGAAGCACTCCTCGTGTCTTTGTCCTGCTTACTTGTGTGTCTGTGTATGTCTGGTTAAGCCTAATGTTTGCCTGCACTTTAATTATTTGTGCCATCTTTCTACATATACTGAACTCTAAGTAGTGTATGTGCATTGCTGGCTACTGTCTGTCTCACGTCCAGGAGGGGTCTCGGAGATGGGTCTGTTCTCTTATTGACTAAGGCCTGTGTTGTGCATATTGTCTGGGCCTCTGGCTTTCTCTGTGGTTTCAGTCTGCTGCCATACCAAAGGGTAACATGTCCGTGATTACTGAACACCTTTTGGCCCGCAAGTAAACTAAAGGCTGTAACGTAAAGAGAGTGCGTCTGTGTGTGTGTGTGTGTGTGTGTGTCTGTGTGTGTATATGCGCACAAGCGTATGCTACCATCAGCCTCCATTGATCGGTGGCATGCAGGTTATCAAGATGGCAACATGTTCATCTTCACCAGTAGCCAGTGGGGGAGCATAAAGCCTAAATGACCACTTAAGAAAAGCTATTCAGTTTGCTTTGCCAGTTGCAGCAGGGCTCCCCCACCTCCTCTCCACACGTGTGTTTGTGTTTGGTGGAAGCAAGGCATTTCAGTGGAAAGTATGTTGAAAAGCCCAATTCTGGCCCTGGGTGCCTGGTTTTGTTTGTGATGCTAAATCTGTCAATTTATGACCTTTTAGAAAATATTTGTTAAGATTATTTAACTCCACCTGCTATACCGCGATAACCATGATATACCGTCATTTGGCAAGAAGGTTATCGTACCATCATAAAACTAATACCCTGACACCCCTAATATACACCCTGCGGACGGTCAGCCATGATAGAAAATGCTCCACCCAGGTTGTGTTGACCCTCCTTGCAGGCACTGCAGTACTTCTTCTTATGTCTTTAACTCACAGTAACATCTCCTAGGTGGCGAAGTCAGGAGAAGATTGGTTAGGGAAAGAAGCGAGAGAAGGAGAGGTAGGAGAAGAAGGGAGACAGAAAATGGGAAGGTGGGGTTCGGCTGAGGTCAGAGGAGGAGGTGGCAGACCAATAGACCAGAAGGACAGTGTACTGGAGTGTGAAGGCGTTTTGGAGAACAGATGAGGTGTTGGTGGGCGCAAGCGGTACTGTGTTATGAGTGTGCGTTTAAGGGACGGGAGCCCTGTGTAATGGTATACAAGTAAGTTCTAGCAAGAAGGCCCACTAGATTACCCCCATGGGGGTGGGGTATAATTATAGGCGCACTCTCGGCTCTTTCTGTCATTGGCGGACAGAGACCCTGACGGTATGATGCCTGCTCTGAAGATTGGTATGTTTGGGAAACCAGCAGTCCCACCTCCTGCAGGCCCTGCTCTCCGATATACGAACCCAGCGGCTCGCCCGCTGTCGGCTTAGTTGGGTTGCAGATCTGGGGGAAAGGGCCTCCCTCCCATCAGAGTTTACTGGGGCTCAGCCCCTGCCAGCCAGCGCTCCAGCTCCCCTGCCTCTGAAAGCACCTGAAGTCGTCCAGCTGGTTATTCTCCTGTTGCGTGGGAAGGAGAGCGTGATCAGGCCCTTGAAACTGTAGATACATTCCATTCTTATCCTTCATTGGTGCATTTGAACCTCGAATATAGAGCCAGTGGATCTGCCACAAAGGTTATTTTAAAATTTCCAGATAGACTATATCGAGGTATTGTCCTTAGAGCTAGATGGAATGTCCTTCCCACTAGAGACATCTTAGTCAGAAGAGGGGTGATCCCCGTGGATATGGCTAGATGCAGGTTCTGCCTGGCTAAGGAGGAGTCTTTAACACATTTGGTTATGGAATGTGTGATCCTTCACCCACTTAGGGTAAAATATCTGGAACCTCTAAAACTCAACTACATTATGTTTGAAGATGGGTGGGCATGGAAAATATGTTTAAATATCCAAAGCACTCATGAGGGCTTGGCCCTATCTGGATTAATCAAAAGCTTACATGTATAAATTTATAACACCATATAGCTAAATGTGCTATTTCAGGATTATGAAATTGTTTATGCATAGTCTGAGCACAACGAATATTACTTTTTATATCTTGTCTTTTTTTGTCAGTAGAGTTGTCTGTGTATAACGTGAAAACATTCTTTTTGCTGTGTTCTTCTTTTAAATGATTGTTTAAAAGATTGTTTTTTGATGTTTTTGTAAAGGTTTGAATAAACTATATACAAATAAATAATAAATAAATTGTATCCATTCATCAAGTGTTTTATTGTGTCCAGTACATTATATTTTGTTTATGAACTTTGTACTGTTTCATTGCTTCTGTTGTGGTTTATGGATTTTATCTGAATAAACTTTATTTTGATTGGTATTCCCATATACCACCCTGGGGAAGGCGCATTTTGTTTGTTTATGTACAGCGTCACCTAATCTGGTTAGTGAGGTTGGCGACTGGGTCTCTCAACATCCAGCTATCCTGCAAGAATGGAATGCAACATTTCATGAGGGTTTACCTTTTGCCAAAGATCCTATGTTCCTCCCGAACTATCACACGAGACGCCAGGCCCTGGAATAGTCTCATTGTTAGGCAGAAACCTGTGCAGTTCCCTTAGGGACCACTGCAAAAGGCTTAAGACTACAGGTGTTGGCAGTAAACCCAATTGGTAGCAGTCTGTACCACCCAGATTTACCTGGTAGCTGTGGCTGAGCAGCCAGACTTCTCTCAAGAAGAGTTAGACAGTATATAGAGTATACAAGATAGCTACCAAAATACAGTAGCACAAGCAAACACTGACCAGAGCTTTGGTAACAAAGTATATAATTATTTATTTAAAGACTCACTTAGCAACACTCCAGCACTATTATTGTAAGCAAGTTCAAAACACAGTCACTATTAATATATATACATCCCTTATTCCTTATTAGACAAGTCTTAGTTAACACCACTTATTTTCAGACAGAGGTGAGCGCTTAACTAAAGATGGCACTCCAATAAGTTATTAAAATAAAAGGGAGGGAAAAGGCAGAAATTAGAAAAGCACACAACACTAATACTTTAGAAGCACCCAGCAAGGCAGGAAAGCCAAAGTCTACTTGTGAGCAAAGAGTTCAGAGGCCAGGCTCCCTCTTAGAGAGAACAGAGCACCAATGCGCCCAAGATCACACAGTTTAAGAGGCTTGAAAAGTCTTGCAGGGAGTTCAGAAAATAATTAGTTCAGCTCAGAAAAGTTCAGTTAGCCAGCCTAGGGCCAACCCAAGTGGTAAGTTGAGGATTTAAGAGACACCCCACACAGACTGTTGCGAGGGAGGCCCTGCGGACACAGTACCTTGAAAGTGGAGAGAATCCTCCAGTGGGGGCAGTTGTTCCTGGCAGCGGTTGCAAGTCACGGCGTCGTCCAGAGGAAGAGATGATCTCGACGTGGAGGAAAGCTGAAGGTCGTTGCACTGCCTGGGAAGAAACCAGCCGCGGAGTTCTCCAGTTAAAAGGTACTACCCTTTTATTCGCGGTAGTGGTAAAACGTGGTACTCCGGTTGCCGGGGTGATTGTCACTGGCAAGGCGGCCACGAGATGATCCGGGAAGGTGAAAAGGCGGGCAAACTGGTTATCCCCACCAGTCAAAGGAAAAAGACTCTTCGGGATGAAGATCTCCTCTGGCGTTGGAAGAAGTGGTGAGGCGGTTCAGCAGGGCTCCACCGGTGGTGTCGTCGTTGCAAGTCGGCTCAGCTTCTCCCTCTTCGGATTCTTTGGTCCTGTGGCGACTTCTGAAGTTCCAGTCCCCAAAGCCCTGCTTTTATGCAGAAAATCCCCATTCATCAGTCCTAGCTGTCACTTAAACATGCTAAGTGGTGAGCCGGGCAGCTCACCACTGGGCCAATCACACAAGAGTGCGACTTGAGTTGCCGAGGCAACTCAGTCCAGGGTGCCTAAACCCTCCTCCCACACATCCTGTAGACCCAGACAGAGTGGCACCACTTTTGGAGGCTTCTGTGGAGAAGCCCGCCAAAAAGTGGAACAAAGGGCTCGACTTGGGTTGGAGTTACAGAGGCGAACACAAACGCCATTTTAAAACCGAGTCCTGGCAAAAAGACCCAACCGGGGAATAAATATTAAATAAATAACCCAGCAGTATCTTTAACATTGCAACAAAAAGTGGTGCGTTTAAAATGAATGGGAAAATCCCATAGTAAATATTCTAAAGGAATATTTTGCATGGTAACCACTGCCACCAGCCAGAAACTCGACAAGGGGGGACTGCACAGTGCCCCCTCGAAAAACAGACCCAGGGGCAATCTAATTACCCCTACCAGTAATTCCACAATATGATGGTTTGTATTGGTTCTGTTCCCAATTTAAGACTAGTAAAGTCAATGGTGACTTTACATGCCCTGGGAGACAGTAGTCAGTCCCAGGGTATGGAGTCTAGGTTTGGGGGTCACTATGACACCCCTGTTTTACTGCACTGAGGGTGCTGTGTAACACACTTACCAAAAACCACATGAAACCCTATGGAGTAAAAGACCCCAGAGCCCATTAAACACATTACAAAGTCAAAGGATATCTCAAATCCTGTCTAAGAGTGGGAGAAAAAGAG
Organism: Ambystoma mexicanum; assembly: GCF_040938575.1. Lineage (NCBI taxonomy): Eukaryota > Metazoa > Chordata > Amphibia > Caudata > Ambystomatidae > Ambystoma > Ambystoma mexicanum. The sequence goes on along the minus strand of NC_090934.1, from coordinate 836,935,989 downwards.
GCTCACTCTAAGCAAGAGAAAAAAATAAACCCCAAAAATCCAGCAAAGCTGCTGGGGGACTCACTAGGTTTGGGAAATTAGCCTTAACAGAGAATTCTCCCTAATACTCATGATGCATTGATCAAACCTGGTTAAAAAAGGACTTTGGCTCTCCTTCAATGCTGGTGTTGGTGGACCTACATGCGTCAGGACACTATCTATTACAGTGATCCCTAACGTGTAGCTCGGGAGCAACATGTTGCTTGCGGAGCCTTAAATTGTTGCTCGCCAGTTGCTCTAGGCCATGGTGTTCAGGTGCTTAAGGGATGAGACCTCAGTAGTAGTATAGCCAGGATAGAGTCCTGGACTGTGCGAGAATGTTGGCAAATGAGCCTGCAATGTAGATGCAAGATTTGAGTTTTTGCCACTATGCACATTATTTTTCAGTACATGCCGTTACTTATTATAGTAGTAAAATTGTTAAAACCCTGTCATCTTCAGATATTTTTCCAAGCTGCCAAATGTGTTAATGAGCAAAATAATTGAACCATGTTCCCATGTTTGTGTCCTGGAGAAAATTGTCATATTTTGTTCCTTTGTACGGTTAGTAGCAGGATAATCGACCTATAATTGGCATGCATGCTCAACTTCCCTTTATTAAATAATTTGTGAAGGCCCTGCTTTTTGTACAAGGGTTTGCGTTTGATTCCACCATGCACTAAAGTTATCTGAAATATTACTTTTAGTGTCACCTCCATTTATTATTAAATAGTTTCTTAGTGGAAAAATTGTCACAGTTTGATACTCTGTCCATCTGGCATGCGGATAATGGGCAGATAAGGGAAATGCACGCCACATTTTTCATAATTAATTTGCCATATATTAAAATCCAATTAAGTTACTGTTAATAAGTTTAAATTAACAAGACAATTAATTCATCCAGAAACCTAGGTAACACCACCACACACCTCTATGAAGTGGTTGTCAAATGCTCAATGTTTTGGCCAATGTTTGCTACCAAGTTTTGTGTAAAACTCCTTTTGGACAGAGAAAAGAGGCTCCAAATCCTACAAAAAATTATGTTTTATTCCTAACCACTTTTTCACCAATGTAATAAGCCCCATGTGCTTTAAAATACACAATTTGCCATTACATGCCAACATAATTCTTAGGAGGTAACCTCCAAAGCCGCAATGTAGTGATCTGTAAAGCCCATCATGTAATGACCAATTACTCAATTAATATTTAATCATATTTCTCCATTAAGTTAGCAACATTTAAAAACATGTACCATATTTTTTATAAACTTCACATCGAACAGGCCCAAAATAAAACAGCAGCTTTAATATATTCAAGCTATATATAAAAACCTGACACTTACAATTAATTATATAAAACATAGCTTCAATGCATGCCCAGGCTTATGCCAAACACTGAAACAATGACAAATTAACAGAAATTGAACCAAATCTCAATTGACCCGCATTTTGCAGGCACACTTTGTGCTTCCTCATGCACAGCTTCTTCATTTATTGAGGGTTGGTAAATTTAAAAGTAACTTTCAGCATCGGCCTCCTGCATTCTGGGATCTTATTTCACAGATTTCACCTGGCCGTCTTCTATGAGGGCAGCTTATGTATATTTTGGACATGTACCTCTCGCCCCATCAGACAAGCTCTTGCTTTAAAAGCTATTTTGAGTTGACTTAATGTGCCAAATTTGGTTATATCCCACTCCTCATTACAAATGGACGGTGCGTTAAAATCCTCCATAGTATAAGAATTCTTCTTTATCAGGGTAGGCTGCAATCACACACTGAAATTCACTTTATGATTTGCAGGAAATCCTGAATGTGCTTTAAAAAAATAAGTTACAAATCTCTAACTTGACCAAAATCTTCAAACTGAATACAAATAATTCAGCTCATAAAGCGCTGCAAGGTGTACCTGGAGGGAGACCTGCTATTTGGCACAGGAATTTATTTTGCAACCCCTCCAGGACATGACCGTTCAAATTAACTTGAGACTATCTCCTCACCTCTAAATAAATAAAAAAAAACAGCTACAAGGTTTCACCTTTTTCTCGAACAACATCATTTGGTCATATTTCATTTAAAACTATAGTTCCCAAATATTAGTTTATAGCAGGCCCTGTTGCAGACCTGCCGGCATTGAGCCAAAATGGCTGTGTCAGCAGCATAAAGAAGTGTGCTATAAAATGTATCCTTCAGAGAGGGTGGGTTAACTTTTCTAAGAGAAGTACTAGAGTCAAACAGCCTCATCACGAGTTTGGCGGTAACCCTTAAATGCGGCGGTAACGCTATTACCGCCGCATTTAAGGGTCTGCCAAATCACAGGTTTGGCTGCATTTACCCCCATATCTCAGCTGGGGGTAAATGGGCCGGGAAAATTCCCATTTTCGGGACCCAATGGGGAATTACCGTTACCGCCAAACCTGTGATCGGAGGGTTTGGCAGTAACGCTATTAGCCCGGGCAGTATCTCGGAAGTAATACCGCCGGGATACCGCCCAGCTCATGATGAGGCCCAAAGTCTGAAGGAATACATTGGTGCCAACTAACATCTCTGCTTTTGACCTTTAATTCCCCCATCTTCCACATGGGACAGACGGTGAGATGTCTGCGTGTCACATTCAGATAATATTTAATAAACTAGGGACCCAATAAAATGTAAATTTTGCCACAAGATATGTCTATCAATCAAATCAGATGGTCTCTCCAAATCTGAAAAAAGCCAAAATAATCTCCCTCCCTTAACCTTACCGTATTTCTCCACGATGGTTCTCAGAAGGAAGCAGTGGTCCACTCTACTAAGCCCTTCCCTGAAACCTGCTTCTGGCCAGCCGTGTACACATCACTCATTAAATCATTAATCCATTTTCTATTTGAGATTATTCTACATTCTACATCGGACTTTTATACAACCTGGAACTCCTGAACTGGGGGACACCATTTGCCAAAAGCACTGTGCTGGATAGTTTCAACCAAAAAACAAACTGGCACTTTCCTTTGTGGCCTCTGTACTGTTTAACAGTTTTAGGAGAATATCTTAATTGCTTGTGAATTGGTAAGTCTTTCCAAAGCCTCCTTGTCAAGCTTAAGCACAGCCAACCAGTCCCTTTGCCTGTCAGACATCTTCTTGGTGCCTACCAGATGCCATTGGAAAATTACCTCAGGTGGATAGTGATCACTCTCTGTTCAATCAGAAATGGAAAAGAGCAGAACATTCCTGAATAAAAACAGTCCACAATACAGTAATCAATGACTGAGAAACAGTATTACTGGTCTTGTATGGATAGGAATGCACCATTTACCACGAAAGACGCTGGAAAATCCCTGGGCAGAATCCTAAAGTACACCTGAAAATCATTCTTCCATTTGTGACCAATTTTACTGTCCAAACATTGGCACTACATTTCTTAAAAATACTTAGCTCGAGAACCTGGAGTCATTGGTAATGTTTATTTAGTCCTACAATATTTTTGAACAACTTGATTGGTCCCATCTGTCTAAAACAGTCCTACTGAGCACTCAAGCTCCTTAACATTTCCTGTAAACAACCACTTATTGTCAAATGAAGTTAAAGCAGCCAAATGGTTAAATCATTTCTGGGACCCAGAATAGTGGCAGTGGTAAAAGGGAATTTTATCTCACTTAAAAGCTTGCTGACGTGCGGTGTCCCCCAGGGGTCTTGTCTGTCCCCTTTGCTCTTTAATATTTTCTTTAAATTCTTGTGCAACATGTTGTAAGCATTGGGTGTCCGTTTTACCAACTACGCTGACGACACCCAATTGGTCTTTGAGCTGACTGAAATTTAGGAAAAGGACGCTCAAAGAGTCAAGGAGTTCTGCAGTTTCTAAAAAAAGTGATGGGGACAAACTCATTAGCACTTAACGAAGAAATAAATGAACTTTTAATAGTCAGTACCTCCTAAAAGCTAAAAGAATTGGATGACCTATACAGAAATTTTAGAATGAATAACAATATTATGGTATCGGATCACGTAAAAACGTTAGGCATCTACATGGATTCACATCTCTCATTTAAGAGGCAGACGACTTATTTAAAATCCACCTGTGCCTTTAACTCTAACTTACTTTGGCAAATGTGCCCATATCAGACTCAACAAAACCTTGCTGTGATCGCCGGTGCCATTATTAATTCGAAATTAGACTGTTGTAATAGTCTATTGATGGGCAGTTCCAAGACTAATATCACAAAAATGCAAACTATACAGAATGGAGCGGTCAGGGCTGTTTTTGGATTGTGTCAACGCTCTAAGATCTCATTAGCTAGGAGGAAGCTACATTGGCTCCCGGTCGAACAGAGGACCAAATTTAAAGGCGCAGTTACAGTCTATAAATGCCTAGGTGACACTGCACCGAATTATCTTGCCAGTAAGATAGAGATAACACCCATTAGAAGAGACCTCAGTTCTAATAATAATCATGATTTGTATCAGCCACGTCAAACCCTTAAAAGAGTAGGTGGCATTAACTTTACTTTCTGGGCACCAATGGTCTGGAATTCCCTGCTGCTTGCGCTCAAGAACAGTGGGTCTCTCACTGTGTTTAAGAAACAACTTAAGACCCGATTGTTCAATGAAGGAGCAGCTTAGAGAACTAACGGTTTACTCTGTCTCTTGCCTAGGATATTAGATCCGAGTTGTAGCTTTTCTGTGTACTATGTGGTCTGCCTTTGTGAGTGCGCTGAGCCCGGCGGGCGATATAGCGCCATATAAAATCAAACAGATAGCTAGATAGACAGATAGCTAGATAGACAGATAGATAGATAGATAGATAGATAGATAGATAGATAGATAGATAGATAGATAGATAGATAGAAAGGCCTTGCAGATTTACTTCACTAGAATGGCAAGTGTTCTACATAACTTTTAAGTAGTACAAATTAAAATGTTCTATTGGCAGTCTTATATCTTATTACATTTCTAATTTGTGTTGCAATCACTTATACACCAAGTGAGTGCCGATATGCTCTGTCGAAGAATGGATGTTGCTCACCATTCCATGTGATATCCAAATTTTGCTCATTGTGTACAAAAGGTTGGGGACCCCTGATCTATTATATCGACAATTGCTCCATCTGTGCCCAGGGTAATAAACGGAGAGGCACACCACTCAGTCTACTTCAACCCATGCTGATTCCCCATAAACCTTGGTATATGGTTTAGATGGATTTTGTAACTGATGGGATAGTTTTACTAAAATGGCCCTCTTTATTCCTAGCACTGGTATCTCTTCTGCTCCTGTGCTGGCCGATCTGTTTTTTTTGGTCATGTTTTCTGCCTATTTGGTCTCCCCTCTACTCAAATCTCAGATCTGGTTTCCCAATTTACTTCACGTTTCTAGAGGGCACTTACCACACTTCTGGGCATAGATGCACGTTTTTCTTTGTATTACCATCCCGAAACCGATGGACAAACGGAACATTTAAACCAGACTTTAGAACAGTATTTACGTTGTCTGTGTTTACAGCATCAGGAGACCTGGTTTCATGTGCTGTGCACAGCAGAGTTTGCCTACAACAATGCTCCTCATTCCTCCACAGGCTTCTGTCCTTCTATTCCTTGTACAGTCAGCATCCCTGTACTGTACCGATACTGGACGTATCGTCCACTTCAACTCCTGCTGCAAATGCCTGTGTCAGGAATATCAGTACTGTTCATAAACAAACACTTACACATCTTCAGGAAGCTTAGGCTACCATGTGCCGCACTCCGGACAGTCATTGTTGCCTGGCCCCGCTTTACGAGACTGGCAACAAAGTCTGGTCATCTACACGGTTTCTACATATCCCAGTTTGTTGTAAATTGATCCTCGTTTTGAGGGCCTTTTATAGAGTAGCCAAGGTCATCAATCCAGTCTCATTTTGCTTTGCAGTGCATGTCACCTGGCGCATACATCCTGTTTTTCCCATGTCCCTCCTGAAACCATGACCTCCTTCAACACGTATTGTTGTGCCACCTCTTCCCCTTGCTCAAGGTTCTGCTAACGAATACGAAGTTCATGCCGTCTTTGTCTCTCGTTAATGCAGGGGTCGTCTGCAATACCAGATTGACTGGAAGGATTACGGTCCTGAGGAGAGAACCTGGGAACCCGCTGAAAATGTCAGTGCCCCCACCTGGTTTCATATAATGTCATCAGGACCATTCTCTGCACCCATGGGTAGTGGGCCATTCGGGTGGGACACTGTCATGTACTCACCGCCACCCCAAGTCCAGAGTCGTGCCCCTCCTCTGCGCTCATCAGCGCTCCGGGTCAGGGGTCGCTTTCTCTCCCCTCACGTCACAGGCAGGGTCTGCCGGGGCACCACAGGGTTCTTGCACCACCATCCTGCTGTCGCTGGCTCTCCCTCCGCCCTCCTATGCGGCATCCTTCGCAGCATGAATGGAGGTTGCCGTAGCGCCTCCTGGACGCTCAGTCGTGAGAACGTTATTTCCCTGCTCACGTGACCCATACCAATCATGTGATTCCTCAACTAGGATGCTCTGTATAAAAGACTCGGCAGACAGATCCATAATGCTTCTCAACGTTCCTGTGAGTTGTGCTCTTTGTTCCCTCCTTGTGGACCCTGTTACTCTGCATTTGTGTTCTCACCCTTGGCCTCGTTCTACTGGATTGCCTCTTGGATTTCCCCTGGTTGTTTGACATCTTGGCTTTGTGTTTTTTTTTTTTTTTTTTTTTTTGTGGCTTTTTACCTCAGCTTCTGCTATTTCAGATTGGCTTGGATCACCCCTGTGTTTTGGCACTTTGCACTCTCTCCTGCATGCATTGGACACTATGGACTTGGTTCTTCTCTTGGATTTGCCTATGTAACTTCGCCGTTGGACTTGTGCCTCTCGTGGAACATTGACTTTGATCAGTTTTGTTTTTGCACTTCGATTGTGGGATTACTTGCAATGAAGAACTGTGATCATCAACCACTCTCTCCTCTCCTCATGAGGGTTTCTTCCTTCTACCCCTGCATCCCTTATCCTTCCTTCGACCCGCTGCTGGTGTCCACACTAGGTAGGTTTTACACCTGGCTCCTTACTGTTCAGTTCTATACTTATTGTTGGGGTTAACAGTGTCCTCTTTTCTTTTTAGCTGCTTGGGATCCGGTACTGCAAATCCAGTCCCACCTGTGGCCCCAATAACTGGTTAGGGATACTGTTTTTCCTCTCTGACTGGTGCTTGGGGAGAGAGGTAAAGCCCACCCGGAGATCACTTCTTAACAGTTTGTTTTTTTACGTTCTATTGATTTGTTTTTTTGCCTTCCTTGACAACTGCGCCAGTTGCTGTTATGTTGCTATGAGGATGTGTTTGTCCCTTTTTCAGACTCCACTGGGTCGAGGGGACACCGAATTTGAGATTGATGGATGCGTTTTTCCAACCAAGATCATGTGTACTGTGAGAAACCTGAGGCTATCATCCCACCTACTCTCCTTGGGTCCTCTGCTCAGGTGGACAGTGGAAGCCCATCGGTTTTGGATCCTGACCCTAGGGGTGGAGATGCGAGGGAGGATCACCTCAGTGGAGGTTCAGTGGGGATTGAGGAGAATATATCCACAGGCGAGACATGGCATTCACCCTTTTCGGATGAGAATCAACCTACCCCTCCTCCTGCCTTTATAGGCTATTATAAATCATCTTTTCTCATTTCCATTGTAAACTATCTTTTCTCATTTCCCCTCATGTAAACCATGATGCGACTGGGACAAGGAAGAAGCAACTAAGAGTAGTGAACACTAACAGTTCATTTCACCTCTCTGGTACTGGGACGAGTAAGAGGCCTGAGGAGTGCTGTGAGGGTCAAGCATGTCCCAATAACTATGGTCAGGCAAGTGAAACTGAGTGCCCACACCTGCAACCTGTTAAATGGTTGCAGATATATAGAAAGGGTGAGAAGAAGCATAGGAGAGAAGCAGCTGGGTCGGAGAGCACAGCCATCCAAGGTGGAGCAGGCACCTAAAGAAAGAAAACTAGGAAGACACTGGGACCATTGCAGGGCACGAGAGGGTCTGGGCAAAGCATGTTTCCAGGTGTTCCCGTAAAGGTGACCAGTGCGCGCAAAGGAGCAACCGCACACCAGTGAGTGACAGGGAAGGTGTGGGCGACGGCTAATTCCGAACAAAAAGAAATACAAGAAAAAGAGGTCTGGAGACTGAAAACATAAACTGTTGAATACCAAACAATTTTCCAAATATGAAACACGTTTTTGAATGAATTAATGGGTTCGAAGACCAAACATGAAAGATTGAATATCGAACGAACTGACAAGCATATAAAAAGTCTGAATGCTGAATTGAAGAAAAAACATGAGAATATCTCATGAATGAAACGGAACGGAACGTGAAGTGCTTTTGTAAACCAGATGAAATTAAAGAAACCGCTCTGATGAACAAATTGAAAAGTGCAGAAAAGCAAACACTATTGCATAGCAGAAGATGTACCACAGAGGAAAATGTGTGAGTCACATGTGGATAAAGGCAAGAGGCAATTAAAGTGGACTGATAAAACAAATGCAGAAAGGAAATCTGTGTTGTTATGGAAGTCCTATAAAAAAAGTATGAACTGTCTTAAAGCACCAAGTGTTTGCTATCTGTTGCATGATCTGTGATGCGTAGACCGCATGGTCCGACAACTGCGCCTAGACCGAGACTGGAGTAACCCAAGGCTGAGGCTGGTCGGCCTAAAAGTTGTTCAAGTGATGAAAAGAAAGGGCAAATTACACAAGTGAATTTAACTGTGAATTTGAAGCCTCGTGAAACTGTGCTGAACTTTGGAAAGGGAACCCCAAGACCCTTTTGTTAGAACTCTCGAACTGTATTTAACTGTCACGACTGCTGGCAGCTGGCGAGTCTGGCGGAGGTGGAAACTCCGACGCCATTAGACTGTTCCGACACGTTTCCTCGAAACGCTATCCTGTGGTCTGGTCTTTTTCCAACATGGCCGCCCGTCAAGTATTTCACCATTTCACCATTCGTTACTCGGCAGCTCTGCGCGTTGCAACTGTGCTTTCCCGTGTTGCTTGCGCTCCTTTCTGTGAATCCTTCTGCGGTCTTAGTCCGCCTTCATTTCTCTTTCCTCCGCTTCCTAATTTCCTTCCTTGCTACCAGTCTACCCGTTTTACCTTGCCTCTTCTTCCTGGTTCCTTGCCTCTCCACCTTCTTCTATGTTCTGCTCGTTTGTGGCAGTTGTGTTTTGCATCCTCACACCGTCTTTGGAGAGCTCCTCCGGAGATTTCTGCTTCAGTAACAGAAAAAGTTACCTCTCATCGGATCAGCCTATCGACAGTCCTCTTCGGAGCATCGTGGGTTTTTTTTATGCCCTAGTTGTTAAGATTACTGAAATCTGCTTAAAGCGGTTGTTAGCCTAAGTATATTACCAAAGGTTTTAACACGCTCACCTTGACAAGTCGGAGAATTCAGTATGGAAGAGATAAATGCAGCAGTGAGAATTCCCCTGAAACAGCCCTGGCCCCTCCAACCTGGTAAGAGAAAACACCGGGGGAGAGGACAGGCTCGCCAGGGAAACCCTCTAATGGGAAGAAAACCCTGGTCGAGTCTGGAGTCTCGTCGATCGGGAGAATGTTGGAGCAGAGGTATGCTTGAGAGGTGGTTTCAAACGGAAGCTGCACAGGAGGTTCCTTCTGAGTGCATGAAAGCAAAACGGAGAGTATCAGAGAGGGAGGAGAGGTAAGACAGTCTAGTAAGAAGCGGAAGGAAGATTCTCTCACCCTTGGAGGGAAGGATTGGGACCGAAACTTCGGAACTGGAACTCGGAAGAATAAAGGATGAGCAGCAGGAATTCTGCAAGAACAGACAGGTGAGTGATCCGGATGGGGCAAGAAGGAGAGGCTCAAGGAATAAGGGACTTACCCTGGCGGGTTTCAGAGAGGAAGGCAATGCCAGGGAGGAAGTTCTATAGATGGTTGGGTTAAACAGGATTTGCCGGGTTGGTCTGAACACGGAGGGAGCAGGGGTTGGATAGCATGAATGATGATACTCTCTGCGAGATAGGAAGAGACAAGATTAGAATAGTGAAAAGGGTAAACGTGCAATATCCAACAAGTAAGTACAGGATTCAATAACAAACTCACGGAGCGTCGGTAGCAGAAGCGACGCGATGAATCTTTGGCTTCGAGTCTGGATATAGTATCACGTGAGCGGTCTGTGGCGTCTCAAAGAGACGTGAAAAGATTAACTGTTGCTGTCGGCTCGAGGAACCCGACGGGCATCCATCTAGGAACTGCACTTCCGAACGGTACCGCACAAGCGGGTATGGGACCACAGAGTCCATCTGCAACCATGTGTAACACTAGTGGCTTTTTCCCCTGAAACATATCTGGCTGTCGCGGTGAGGAGTCATTGTGAATTTCTCTATATAGAGTCACAGTGGCTTCCTTTCGAGGTAGACCATATCTGCTCACAAAGAAGAAGACTCCAGCGCGACACCCCTGAAGAAAGAAGCTGAACTATTCTACCTCATCAGGTGAGGAGGAGGAAGGGACTCTGGGGGTGCGCAGTAATTCTAGCAGTGAGGAGGACGTAGCAGATTCCGTGGTCAATCCAGTAAAAAAGTCTGATAGTCTTGACATTAACCTGGGGAAGGAAACCCCATGACCATTGTGTGGAACTGTGTTGAACTTGGGGAAGGAACTCCGAGACCTCTTGTTGGAAATGTTTTGAAGTTGGGGAAGGGAGCCAAGAGCAAGTCTGGAGCTGGAAGAAGCTCAGAACTTTAGTTTGGACACTGTTACTTTGGTTGCTGATAACCCTACACATCGTTTAGCTTTAGGTGTGAGGGCAAGTATAGGTTTTTGGCACAGAAGAACTAGTTACTCTTACCTTGTAACGTTCTTTCGATGGGATGTTCCTCCGACGTATTCCTTATCTTAGATAGAAATCCTTCAGCTTTGCTGGCCTCGGAAAATTTTTTCGCCAGAGGGCGCTGCGCGTCGATGATCGCCGAGTCGATGACCCTCGACGGCCTCCGTGCCGACGTCGACGTCATCCTGCCTATAAAGGCCGCGCGCAGCGTCCGTTGCTCAGTTCCGTTTTGTAGTCCCCAGTAATGTTTTTGGATTAGACTAATCACCTTGAAGGAGCATAGGCTGCAAACCCACAGGAAGTCATACTGCGGGGATGGATGGGAGGGTCGATAAGGAATACGTCGGAGGAACATCCCATCGAAAGAACGTTACAAGGTAAGAGTAACTAGTTCTTCGAAGGGATTGTGTCCTCCGACGTATTCCTTATCTTAGATAGACTCCCATAGCAGTGGTATTGTGACTGGAGGCGGGAGTAATAAAAGTTATGTTACCCTTCCAGAATGGACAGAGTGTAACACAGCCTTGCCGAATCTAGTTTCTTGACTAGAGGAGGAATCCAGGCTATAGAATTTGGTAAATGTATGTGCGGACGACCATGTGGCAGCCGCACATATATCTCGAATTGGCACCCCTCTTTGAAGGGCTGAGGATGTTGCGATACCCCTGGTAGAATGAGCCCTTAGATTTTGAGGAGGCTCCTTTCCTGCCAATTTGTAGCACTCCAGAATGGCTAAAATAATCCATCTGGAGATGGTTTGTTTTGTTATTGGAAGGCCCAACTTATGTCCTGCATAACCTACAAAGAGTTGGTCTGCTTGTCTGATCTTAGCCAATCTGCTGATATAAAAGCTCAAGGCTCGCTTAGGGTCCAGCCTGTGCAGTCTCTCTTCCTCCTTCCCCGGATGAGGAGGAGGGTAGAAAGAAGGTAATATAATCTTCTGAGTGATGTGAAACTCCGAGACTACCTTCGGGAGGAAGTTAGGCTTCACCTGAAGAACAACTTTGTCCTTGTAAAAGATTGTATGTGGAGGTTTACACGATAAGGCTTGCAACTCGCTAACCCTTCTAGCAGATGTCAATGCTATTAGCAAAACAGTTTTGAGGGTGAGAAGCTTCAATGAACAAGAGTGTAGTGGTTCAAAAGGGGCACCCTTTAGGAAGTTTAAAATTAGGTTTAAATCCCATAAGGGAACTTGAAAAGGTTTCGGGGGATAAACATTAGTTAATCCTTTTAGGTATTGTATTACCAATGGAATTTTGAAGTATGAAGGCTCCTCTGCAGTGCGCTTAAAGATTGATAGCGCTGCGAGATAGCCCTTAATTGTGCCAACCTGTAGGCCTGAATTAGCCAGGTAAAGTAAGAATGACAACACCATAGGTGTACCACAAGAAAAGGGTTCAATATTCTTTTCTCTGCACCAGCTGCAAAATTTGTTCCAACGGCAGCGGTATAGAGTTTTAGTTGCCGGCCTTCTGGCCGAAAGCAACACCTCCATAACATCATCCGGAAGGTCCCAATCCTTGTACCTCAACCTTTCAGACACCAAGCGTGAAGGTTGAGGGTCTTGATGGCTGGATGGAGAACCTGACCTTCCTTCTGCGAGAGAAGATCCTCTCTGTATGGCAGTCGAATTGGAGGGCAGATGGACATGTCTAGAAGGTCCGGGTACCACGTTCTCTTGGCCCAATCCGGGGCAATTAGGATCATGGTCTTCCGAAACCTTCTCAACCTCCTGATCATTTGAGGAATGACAGGGACCGGAGGGAACGCGTACAGAAGTGGGAACTCCCAGTCCACTACGAACGCATCTCCTAGAGCTCCTCTCGGGGGAAATTCCCTTGAGCAAAATCTGTCGCACTTCCTGTTGATACTGGTGGCGAACAGATCCACTTGAGGGGTTCCCCAAAGGGCGAAGATCTCTTGAAGGACTTCCTGAGCTATCTCCCACTCGTGAGAGACTGTGCTCTGCCTGCTCAGAGCGTCCGCTGTCAAGTTCTTCTCTCCGGCTAGGTGAATTGCCGATAGAGAGATTCCTTCCTGAATTGCCCAAAACCAGAGCTGCATCGCCTCTCTGCACAGTGGTAGTGAGCCTACGCCTCCTCTTTTGTTGAGGTAGTGCATGGCCACTGTATTGTCCGTCATTATTAGGACGTTTCTTCCCCGTACAGACGGCAGAAAAGCCTTCAGCGCTAGTCTGATGGCTCTCAGCTCCAACAGGTTGATATGCAGTCTGGACTCCGATGGAGACCAACGACCGCTGATGGTCAAGTCGTTGGCGTGAGCTCCCCACCCCGTGAGTGAGGCATCCGTGACTACTGTTATCTCCGGCCATGGTTGCCAAAACATTTCTCCTTTCAGGATGTTCTCCCGACAGGCCCACCACTGAAGGTCTCGGGCTACTTTGACCGGGATCCGAAGGAGATCTGTCATCCTTCCTGAGAACTGTGACCACTGAGTTCTCAGTGCCCACTGGAGGGATCTCATTCTCAGGCGAGCCTCCGGCACGAGGAATATGCAGGATGCCATGAGGCCTAGCAACCTCAGAAAGTCGTAGGCTGGGAGATATTGGGCATTCTGAAATCTGATGACCATCTGCAGAATATCTCGAGCCCTCACCTCTGGTGGCAAGGCTCTTCCCAGGGAAGTGTCCAGGACTGCTCCAATGAATTGGAGTCTCTGTGATGGTATCATCTGTGACTTCTTTAAATTGAGGGAGAAGCCCAGCTTGTGAAGGAAGTGGCAAACATAATCTAGTTGTCTCTGAACCTGTTCCGAAGATACAGCTCTGATCAACCAATCGTCTAGGTAAGGGTAGACATGAATCCCTTCCCTCCTTAGACTTGCAGCCACAACCGACATTAGCTTGGTAAAGACCCTCGGGGCGGAGGTTAGCCCAAATGGCAGAACTCGAAATTGATAATGAGAGCTGCCAATTGCGAACCTCAGGTATCTCCTGTGCCTGGGATGGATCGGCACATGGAAATAAGCGTCCTGGAGGTCTAGAGATACCAACCAGTCCTGAAGCTGGAGGGCCTGAAGGATCTGAGAGAGAGTCACCATCTTGAACTTGTCCTTTCGGAGGAATTTGTTCAATTCCCGTAAGTCTAAGATGGGTCTCAGTCCTCCGTCCTTCTTCGGTATTATGAAGTAGGGGGAGTACCAACCCTTGTTCCTTTCCGCTACAGGTACCAGTTCTATGGCACCTTTCTCTAGCAGGTCTAAAACCTCCTGCAAGAGGAGCGGATCTGGAAGCTTCAAAGGGTTGTTCCCCGGTGGATGACTCTGAGGGATATGTAGGAAGGGCAGGCAGTAACCTTGGGCCACTGTCTCCAGAGCCCAAGCATCTGACGTAATAGCCTGCCATTCCGTCAGATGGTGAGTTAACCTGCCCCCTACTGGTGTTCTGTGAGGGGAGACCTCAGAGTGGTTTTGAAGCGGCTGATGCAGTTGCCGAAGGTAAAGTGGCTCCTGCTCCTGCGGGTGCGGCTTTCTTTCCCCTACCCCGTCCACCACGGGTAAATCTTCCTTGGCCTCTTTGAGCCGGTCGTCCTCTGCCCTTTCCATATGAGGAATAGTAACGAAAGGACCGTCCTCTCCACGATGATCCCGAAGGACGAAAGGTATTCTGACGGATAGCAGCTCCCAATGACTTGGCTGCTGCCTTGGACGTTTGCAGTTTCTCCAAACTGTCATCCGCCTTCTTTCCAAAGAGGGTAGAACCGTCAAAGGGCATATTCAAAAGCCTGGTCTGCACGTCAGAGGCAAAACCAGACTTCCTCAACCACGCATGCCTGCGGATTGTGGTACTTGCCGCCATGGCCCTGCTGATACTGTCAGCAGAATCTAGGCCAGTTTGTAGGGTCTCGCACATCGCATCTTTACCATCCCTGATGATGTTTAAAAATGCGTCCCTTTCCTCTCCTTCTTGGAGGCAGTCAGCCGCTGATGAAGCGCACTCCCAAAGGGTGTGGCTGAACCTAGCGAGCGTACAGGTCGCGTTAATAGACTTTAACGCCATGCTACAGGCAGAAAAAACCTTCTTAGCCATGGCATCATACTTTTTGTCATCCCTATCCTGCGGAGCAGTGGGGTATGCAGATGTGCTGCCTGATGAGGTTGCTGCCTGTACAACTAAGCTCTCAGGAGTAGGGTGTTTTGACAAATATTCAGGGTCAGAACTAGCCACCCTGTATTTTGTTGACAGTTTTTTATTTACTGCCGGGATAATTTCCGGCGTTTCCCAGTTTGTCAAAATCCTTCTCTGTAGAGCAGAGTGAAATGGAACCACAGGATCCTCCTGTGGGCCCTTGTCCAGTATGTCAGTGAGGTCATCCTGCTGAAAGGCAGGAGAAGGTGCAGACCAACCCATAAATTCTATGATTCTAGACATCAGAGCTCTATATGGAGTCTCCGCATGTTCTCCTGGGTCTGGTTTGATAAATTCTGCTTCAGGAGAAGTGTCCAAGCCACTAGCTTCCTGAAGTGCATCCTGAAGATTTTTTAATCCTCTTTCCTCAGAGGCGAAAGTCTCTGGCTCTGGTGATGTGGTCCTCTGTAAATCAATATCTTGGTCTGAATCCTCCCTTTCCTCAAAAATCGAGGTTAAAGGGGGATACTTTGGTTTTTGGAATGGTATAAACCCCATTTCCAATGCAGAAGGAGCCATCATCACAGGCCTTGAAAACGTCGATGTCGTCGACACCGACGTGAAAGTACTCGAAGGCGCCGTGAAAAGCGTCGAGAAATGTGTACTAGGCCTCGAGGAACTCGAAAGGATCGGAGTCCTGCTCGAGAACGACGTCGACGTTCTCGGCGTCGAGTCGGAGGTCTTTTGTCTAACCGTTGGCTGTGGAGTAGCCGTGGTTCTTTCCTTCACCGGCGTCGATATCGGCGTCGACGTCGGCGTCGACTCGATCGACTGATGCGCCGATGAATCCTTCGACAACGGCGTCGATGGCGCCGACCTCTGTTTCGAAGGAGTTTTCGACGATGGCGTCGATGATGCTTTATCTCCCGATGGCTCGAGGCGCTTTCGGGTTGACTTTTCCGCCGGGTACTGCGACTCGCGGCGTTTAGATTTTTTGGGTTTTTTACCCGGGGTATCACCCTCAGCTGTCTTCGAGGGGGACGAGGCCGCTTTCTCGAAGACGCTTAGCATCTTTTTCCTGAATTCCTCCCACTCAGCTTGCGAGCTGCGTTTTGTGGGGCAATGAACTCTCTCAGGAGAACTCGACGAAGATGACGAAGGGGATCTCCTACGTCTCTTCTTCGAGTGTCTCGATGTCGACGAGTGGTGGGAGCCACTTCGTGATCTAGAACGAGAGTGTTTTTTATGGTGAGGAGACGAACGTCTCGACTCTACCGAAGAAGCTTTCGAGGAAGTTAAAGTTGACCTACCTCTCTCGAGCTTCCCCCTACGCTCCTTCAAGGCTTTCGCCGTCATGGAAAGGCATTCCTCACACTCCGAACTCTGGTGCGTGATTCCCAGACACCACAAACAGACCCTGTGAGGGTCCGTCAACGACATTTTCTTCCCGCAGTCTCGGCACTTTTTGAAACCGGACCGAGGGGTCGTCGGGTCGGAGGAGGATGCCATCGATATCGAGGTTAGATATTATATCGAGAACTGAGCAACGGTGTTCCGAGGCACAACGAAGCGCGGAAAAACGGAACTGAGCAACGGACGCTGCGCGCGGCCTTTATAGGCAGGATGACGTCGACGTCGGCACGGAGGCCGTCGAGGGTCATCGACTCGGCGATCATCGACGCGCAGCGCCCTCTGGCGAAAAAATTTTCCGAGGCCAGCAAAGCTGAAGGATTTCTATCTAAGATAAGGAATACGTCGGAGGACACAATCCCTTCGAAAGACTTTTAAGTTGAACTTACTGACTCAGACTATCCTTAGTTTATTTAGGTAGGGAAATTCCATCTTACTATACCACAAGTTATGCCTTACCGATCCTGATATTTGAGTTAATAAAGTCCTTTTAATTTGAACTTGGAATCTGCTGTCTTTGTCTTGCTTCATGATGCCTTCACAGTACCTACAGTTGATCTTTTACATGCAGTGTTTTTCTGAAGCTTATATGAATTCATGTTGCAGTATGTTTTTGTGTTTACTTTGGTCTTTGTTTTCATTTTTTGTCATTCTTAATTTTTGGTTTATTTTTGCATTGCAGGGGTATTCATTTGTTTGCTTCTCTATTGCAAATGTCTGTACTATTGCCTTGAAGAAGGCTTGGGCATTGGTTTATTCCATGGCCGTTTTACAGTCGAAACTCAAATTGGCATCAGTATTAAAAGAGCTGTCTGCAGTCTGCAAGGGCTTGTCCTTTTTTAAAAATCCAATGACATAATTAAGCCATTGTTGATCAACCACGAACTGCAGTTGTATTAATTGCACACCTTTGATTGTACATGGTTGCAAAAGTTGATACACAAATACAACTCATGGTGTTTACTTAGGAATTATGCGGTCTTGGTTTGCCATCGATGGCTTTTTTTTGTCTCTTTACTTCCAGCCCTCCATTGGCTGTCTATCTTTGGTGGTTGGATTGTTTCCTTTTTTCAATGGGGAATGTCTTTTAGTGTTGCCTTGCTTAATTGATTTTATTGGAAGTTTGCTTTTTAGTATGGTTGCATACGTTTGATCAATATGTCTATGTATCTATATGTGTTTAATGAACTGTTTTCATGTTTTTGACAAAGTAAAAACCATCTAATCTTTTGAAATCTCTATTTCAATACGTTCTTTGTATTTTCTGTTGTAGTTGTAATATCACAAGAAATTCTACAGCACCCCCGATCTTCTTTTGGGTTTTGACCATTTTGATCCCACTTGGGGTGCCTGTAACAGAGCCCTTGGTGGGTTACCTCTTCTTCCCATTGCAGTAATGCCCATCCATGTCCATCTTCAAAGAGGTTTTGGCACAGCAGGAGTCAAAGAAGGGCTTATTTTTCCTTTTCCTTTTCAACGTCCTCTGCCCGTTGTTTTCATCAGTGAAATTAGAAGTCGACTATAGTAATCTTGTATTTCTCATTTTTCACTGAGCATTCCCTTTACTCGTATTATTATTCGCTCTGATAGCAAGACCTGTATCTTGTTCGATCATCGAATCGTATTCAGTGGAGCAGATTTCATTTGGGTGTTTATCACTATTGGCGAACCCTGGGTTGTGCATTCAGCTGAAAATTAGTGGGGCAGGTAACCCTAGCACTTTGTTGCTGAGGATGCAATCTGTACTATTATTGGAAATGGTGGACTTTGTGCTTTACAAATACTGCTTAGTATAACAATATAAATTACCTAAATGGATAAATAAACGTCCACAGTTCATTTTGGAGTTGATTGTTTAAAGACGCAAACACCTGTGTGCAACTACACTACTACAAGGTGCACTCCCTTATGTAGCATCTCATATTGCATATGCACACAAAGTTGTTCTACGACACTTTCAGCCTGTGTGTAGTTCACCTCACATACATGTGTGCATGCAACAGTTCTATAATCTACACTTCCATGTGTGGTTATGCTCATGTAACATGCGCACACATACCTATGCAGTGTCCCTCAGGTAACACACCCAGCCCCCTGGACAGCTACACCTCCATATCTCATGCAACTATTTTCACTAATTTAACAATCTCTTACACCTGTCCTGTATGTTAAAACTAGGCCTAGGCAATCTTTAACCCTGCATAGCACTGGTGTGCAGCACCATATATCTGCACATCTCTAGGACTGCTAGTCCTGTGCAATTCACAGAACTCTTAACATTCCCGACACTCAATGCTATAGAATATAGCATTGTGAGCTTCCCAAACCTTTTCAGCTTCCTCTGGTAGTGGGGTGCTCTCAGTAATATAGGACTCCCGCAAAAGTACACTTCGTACTATAGGATTTTAGCAGTAATATGTGAACGCTGTAGGGCTGTGGTGGGAGGGTGATGTGGTCCTGTATCACAGAATAGGCACTGCTCGAGGAAATAGGAAGCAGAGAAAAGAAAGGACACAACATAGTGCTTTTTGGTTGAGGTAGGAGGAGAGGGTTGCTGACCCTTCCAAGCACGTTTTTGACTAAATGATGATGAGCCATCAATGTGAGGGCCCCTAGGGAGCATTGAGGTCCCCAGTCAGCATAATGTAATCCTAAGGGGCTTTGACCCGAACATGGTATGCAGCCTGCTGGGGAGAGGAGTAGTTATGAATAGGACTGAGAGTGGTGAAGTATTATGGGTTCTGATGAGGCATGTGTACTGTACTGGGCACCAGGCTGCTGAAGCCTGTCTTTATTGAGGAAGTCACAGAAATCTCTAACCTCATTAAAATGTGCATCCTTGATCCCTGCCCTATGAATGAAGAACTGGTGGCCTGTAAGGTAAGAAAGGAGTAGCTATTATTTCTGCAAGAACACAGGCCCAGAGAGCCAGATGGCCCAAATGGAATTTTCGGGTATCCAGATTGCCTAACCCACTTATTCTCTCAACATGTAAAAGAATACGAATTCCAGGGTAGTGTCACTGCTCCCATGTGGGAAGCCCCTTCCCATGAGGCCAGGGAGGTGAGGCCACTATCTGATAGCCCCCATGGAGATGGTACGCAGCAAATGAATCTCATGGGGAGGGAAACCCTCCGTGAGACCAGTGACAACTATCTTGGGAAAAGGCGGTATGTACCTTCTCTATCCCCTCTTTCCTTTCACCCCACTCAGTCTTCTGTGCTCTCGCCCATGTCTATGTATTTATGTAGGCTATAAGACCACACCGTCACAGACCATACTGGGACGAGGAAGAGTGAGACCTACCGAGATGGAGTGCCTTTACCCACTGACACAAAGAAAAGGCAAGGAGGAAAAAGCCCACTGCCAAACCAACACACACGGCACAGTCAGCTAGAGTCAAATACAAAAATAAAAGGGGAAGAAGGAAGGTATATTTGGTCAGATCCTACCCGGAGGAACCAGTTGGCTGGAGGTTCGCTGCAGAGAACAGGAAAGTCTGACGGAGCATCGCGAACACACGCTGTGTTCCAAGTTGTCCAGGCTGGAGAATCAGAGGTCCGGGAGCGTGATCGGACCGAGAAGCGCACTTTGAGTGACCAGACCTGGGAACACTACGAGGAGACGCGCAGACCGCTTGAAGGCATGCGGAAGGCTGCAGAAGGAAGAAGCAGTTTTGTATGCCGCCCGAGCAAGCAAGTAATGCCACAAAAGGTACCTGGGTTACCGTAGCGGGTGGTAGAGATAACAGAGAGCCACGGTTGGTAGTTGGGGAAGGCTGAAAACCCCCATCTCCCTCGGACATATGAAGAATCGGACATATGAAAAACATGTCCTGGCAGGTTAGTGAAACAGGCCTGGGTACGACGAGCGATAAACCCGAGAGAGGGTTCAGGGACCCATATGAAGTTGGGGAAGCCGAGCAAGAGCAGCACACCAGGGTCTGCGACCCACACAGAGTTTGGGCAGCCCCGCAAGAGCAGCACACCAGGGTCTGGGACCCAAAGAGTTGGGGAAGCCCAGAAAGGACAGTACACATGGGACAAGGACCCATATCGATTTGAAAAAGCACACACCCATTGGGCTGGGGCACACAGCAAGTCTGGGAGATGCCGAGACATCCCAGAGGGGTCTGGGACGCAAACAAAAGAGAGAGAAAAAGGTACGAGAAGTGAAGATAAAGGGTTGAGGACCCACTGCCAAGAGAAGAGACATTTTCTGGAAGCTGCAGTCCAGTTTGGCATGATGGTGAACCAGACTTGATGTTACATTTATGAAGTGGAGAAAGAACAGGGGAAGAGACTCCCTACTGATATTTGAGAACTGTGTTTATGTTAAACAAGACAGACTGTGGGAGGAAAAGAGGAGAGAAGGCAATTCCTAGCTAATCTTGTTGTATTTTTGTGTACGTTTTGATAGAGCATCTTACAGCAAGAACTTTTACGTTAAAGAACCACTGTGTTTTTCGTCAAGAATGGAACATTTGAGTTGGCATCCAGAATGAGAGAAGCCTACTTCCATATGAAGAAGACACCCAGTTTTTCCTTAGTTAGTCTAGAGTGTAAGGGACGGAAATAGGGTTGGACACAGGACGGTGGACATTTTACTTTATTGTACAGCCTGACAGAGTCCTTAGTCTTTTTGTTGAGATACGGCAACCTCTCGTAGAAATGGGGCCAGATAGGTTTTCCTTTTCTTTACTTTTATATATAAAGGTCTTTGCGATCAAGCATGCCACCACTGTGTCAGACTCGTACTTCTGCACTCTTACATTATCAATCGGTTTAATTTCCAATTTGCTGTGAAATGTGTAACGGTGTCGAAGAAGTTAGCTGACGCAAAGGTGCTATGGTGGTGGTTATAGACTTTTATTTGTACATAAAAAGGTCCTCACTATCCCTCTCTTCTAAGGGGGTTTCCCTGCCTCAAAACTAATACTAAAGGGTCCGTCAGAATGTCCATCAAATTAAACTCCATCGTCCTGTTTCACAACCTAATTCTATCCCTCACACTAAAGTAAAGGATGAACTAACAGAAAGTTCCTTCTTCTGGAGAATGACTCCATTCTCCCACTGCTCGGACAAAACTCAAAAAATGTACTCTTGCAGCAAAATTGCCAGGGGGGGGAATAACTCTCTTCCCCTGGCTTGTGGGTTTTACACAGCCTCTATACAATTCCACGTCCAGGAGAAGGTCTCCCTTTTCCCTGTGTAGTTCTATACAGTTTACAATAAAACCAGGGTGAATTACCCTTTTTCCCGGGTGTCTTCAGCACAACTCCTAGTTCATGACCAGGGGAATGACTCCCTTCTTGTGGTATTGCTTAGCGTAGTTCATAACAAGGCCAGGGGGAATGACTCCCTTCCCCCGGCGTCTTTAGAACAACTCCTAGTTCGAGACCAGGAGAAAGACTCCCTTTAGCTTGATGTACACTTTGCCACTCTGGTTTGTTGTTAGCAGAGTCTCAAATCCCTCATTGTTGACCGCTGGGCTTAAGGCCGCCATTGTGATGAGGAAGTTCTCCTTGTTCCCTCAGTTCCCTTTTGTTGGGGCCCCAGACCCTTCTCTTTTGGTCAGTGGGCTTATTGTCACCACTATTATGAGGAAGATTTCCTCTAAAACGCTCAGTATTTGCTTTCAGACCCTTCTCTGGTGGTCAATGGTTCTCACCTTACCACTGTGACAAGGAAGATTTCCTCTAATACTGTCAGTATTTACTTTAGGGTCCCAGACCCTTCTCTGATTATACCCGGTAGCAGGCTCCCCAGTACTGAGGAGAGAGAGAGAGCTTTGTGAGCCAGTCTCCCTTCTATCCTCGCATCCCCTCTGGCTCTCCTGTACCTCCCGTTATCATGTGTGGGATCGTGGTATGTCGCCAGGACTTCCCAGGACCACAAGTCTTTTCTCCGGCTCTGCTGGTTCACTGCCGTTGCTCCGTTGGTTGTGCTGTACTTCTACCGTCTGTTCTGCGGCTCTACTTTTCCTGCTCCGTCTTCCTCTCGGGTTTGCTCCTGCAGAACCTGTTGAGGATTCCCACGGCACTTCACCAGTGTCCTCTTCCTTCCGCTCTCTCTGCAGCTCCTGGATCTCTCGCGCTGTTTCGCCTGTACACCTGCTGCCAGACTCAGCAGGGTTTGAGACGGTCACGCTTGACACGGCTGAGCTTGACTCAGCTGAGCTTGACACATTTGATAGTCCTTTGTGGCTTTTTATACTTTGTATCAAGTTCCCCCAGGCAGATTGTAAAAGTCCTTTGGCTCTGTTGATAACGTAAACCTCATGCCTCCTCGTGTACACCTCGTTCCAGTACTAGCACAGTCAATGATATTCATGTCTCGTCCTAGTACTTTTGGCTTTAACTTCATCTTCTGTCTTATAACAATACAATGGTTCTAAATGGTGGGGAGGGCTAAGGAGTGTTGGGGAGTGACAACTTTCAATGGGCTATACCTTAGGTGATGGGCCGTGTCCACAGAGCGGGAGTCACTCCCTATGAGATCATCTTGCATCAAACCACCCTTAGGGGGACTATTGAGTAGGGGCCGCACTTCCCTAACCTCATGTAAAATGGCTCCCCCTTGGGAAGAATTGACGACACCTTGAGAATCGTCACAAATGCCCAATTCATCCTTTTCCTTGACTACCTGGTCTTAAGCTGAAGCATCACATTTGAAGCGAGTGGGCCACATATTAAGGACAATTAGTTATTTTGGTCACTGTAGTCCCTTTTCTATCAATAACCTTATGCTTCCAATGACTTCTGAGGACCTGGTTATCACTTCTGCTTACTGTCTTTCCTCTTACCTGTCTTCCTCCCAGGCATTGCAATAGGTCTGAGCTAGTTCTTGATCAATTTGCAGAATCGTCAAGAAAGAGTGAAATATCTTAACAGTACTGCAGACCTCTATTTTTTGATGTTTTATTTTATTTATTTGCTTATACTGCGCCGTAAGCCTGTAGGCATCTGGGCGACACATACAGACAAGGGACAGAGAGACTTATAAGAGACAGGACAAAACATCTAACAAATAGTCTGTCAAAAGGTGTGTAGTTCTAACTCATTGATGAGGTTACCTAAAAAGGTGGGTTTTTGCAAGGTTATACTGAGTGGTATATAAACATGTTGCTGTTGTAAATGTGCAATTACAGCATTTTGTTTTCTAGTTCAGTGCTGTGACGTATACTGCACATATTTAAAATATAATTTAAAATATATAGGTCAATATGGGAGCCAATATAGGTGGGAAGATTGACAAAATCACCCAACGCATAGATAAGATCGAAGACAGACTGGAGGGAGTGGAAAATAACCAGGCCTCCATAGATACTCTTGAAACACAACTTGAACACAGGATCACGGATCTTGAACAACGAGAGGAGGAGTACAGGCAAAAAATGGACGATTTGGAAAATCGAGAGAGACGAAACAATCTACGTTTTTTTGGGATCCCGGAACAGGAAGGGGAGACGAAAGACAGCCTTAAAGCAACGCTTCATGATATTATCAAAATCTTGGCAGCTGACGACGAGATTGATGAACCAAGAACTGAACAGATTCATAGAGCGGGTGGTCCACCTGGGGGCCAAAGATCAGTCCTTGCCCGCTTCCACAGATACCAGGACAAGGCGAAGATTCTCGAGAAGGCAAAACGTGGGGGTGTGATCACCTTTAACGGAGCCCAGGTAACTATATATCAGGACCTATCTGCTATGACACTGGCGCTGTGAAGGATGTGTGGACCTTTAACGAAATGGCTGAAAGAGCGGGACACCCGGTATAGGTGGAGATACCCTTTCTTGCTTTCTTTTGAACACGAGGGCAGGAGAATCAGGTTACAATCAGAGAGGGAAATAAAGGCATGTATATCCGACCTGGTTGATCCCCGTGAACGAAGGGAGGAGGGAAACGCCCCCAGGGCTGAGGGGCGAGGGTGGAAACTTCAAGGACCTAAGAGACAAAGGGTCAAGGGGTCGAGAACATTTTCGGCGCGGTAACAATTCCCCAGAGGGGGACAAGTGAACTGGTCCAGCAGCAACCATCCTGACACTATGGGGGTATTCTAAGCAGAGGCTACTGTTGGTCCGAAGTTATAGGTAATGTTCAATGGCTGAATGTTGAAGCTGAAAGGGGGGGGTTGGGGCTCAGACTAATGTGATGTTTATTTGTGGACAAATGAACGCGTGATGATGGTCCCTACTGGTGGTTCGTTGCTAGTTCAGTGAGGCTAACTGGACCTGCTCGGATGCCGTCATATAGGGGGGGGGGAGCGAGGGAGGGAGGGAGGGGGAGGAGAACACAACACATGAGGGAGGGCACATTGGAAATGGAAGACGGAAAGACCAGAATGGTCCTCTTAATTGCTGCCGAGGAGAGGAAAACATCGATGCTGGTTAGAGGCATAACTCACAGCAGGGGGCTGCTTACTATGATGGATACTCAAATGTCACAAATAGATGGCTACCCCTAAAGTTAGCGCCCGGGACCCCTCGAGAGTGGGGACGCTTAACGTTAAGGGGCTTAACTCACCCACCAAGAGGCCGTTAGTGTTACGAGAATTCCGGAGCGCCAAAATGAACATCCTGTTCCTGCAGGAAACCAAGTACATGAAGGGAGAGGAGAGGCCTATCCTAGGGAAACGTCTCGGCCTGGAGTTTTGGGGCTCCGGTCCATTGCGCAAAGGGGGTGTGGGAGTCCTGATAAGAATCCTGGACAGATACAGAAGGGCGAGCACTGTTGGTGGTGGGAATCATTGGAAAAGTGGAGGTAACATTAGCCACAATTTATTTCCCCAACGTAGGGCAACTCAGGTTCCTCTCTAAAACCATCCCCAAAATAATGTTGGAGGCTACGGGTCATGTTTTGTTGGGTGGGGACTTTAATCTATGGGCCGACCCCGGCTTGGATCGTAGAGCAGGCAATCTGACTGTCAATAACGAAATGAGAGGGGACCATAATGACTATGTGAACATGATGCAAATATACACATTAGTTGATGCATGAAGGGAAATGCACCCTGACGCGAGAGGTTACACATTTTATTCCCCCCCGCACAACACCTTCACTCGAATAGATTATATTTACCTTTCACGGGAGCTGTACAATATCACATCACATCTCACTCTGAGATTTCCCCAGTAACATGGTCCGATCATGACATGGTCATCGCCGCCATACAGTGGGACCACTTACCGATCAGAGGTGGGAAATGGAGGTGCAATGAGACCCTGTGGAAGGATCCTGTCTTTAGAGAAGAGTTCGAGACGGAGATTAGAGAGTACTTCAAAGCTAACGACACAGGGGACATCTCCAAACGGGGAGTGTGGGAAGCGGCAAAAGCAACCTGGAGGGGGGTCCTTATGAGAGAGGGGGGGCACGAAAGAAAAGAGAGAGAACCCTCATTGAAAATAGGCTACGGAGCGAAATATGCCGCTTGGACAGGGAAGCCAGGGAAGGGGATACCACAGACCTTGATAAGATCCAAGAAGCTAGGAAGTAACAGGAGGAACTTCGCCACCTGGAACATGGCCAGATAACATGCAAATTACATCTATTAAAACAAAAGTTCTACGAAAAGGGGGATAAAGCTGATGCTTTGCTGGCTGCTAGACTTAGGACGCAACGGGCAGAACGAAGGGTAAAGGAAATAACACAGTGCACTCCTGTCCAAGGCAAGACAAACTATCCATCCCTGACCTGTTCGCAAACCTTTATAAATCCCTATACTCTTCTGAAACTGATTCAAACTTGCAAGAGCTAAATAACTATCTTGCTGACACTGATCTTCCCAGAATAGCTGAGGAAGACTCGGCTCACCTTGAGTCCCCCATAACGGAAGAAGAAGTACATAATGCAATCAAACGGCTGACATTGGGTAAATCCCCGGGGGAGGACCGGCTTCTATAAGACCTTCAGCACCCTCCTAGCCCCATTTCTGACTGAATTATTTAATGATGTCCTGGATTTGGGACCCGCCCCCGACTCCTTCATCCAGGCACTCATATCGGTCATCCCCAAGGAGGGTAGGGATCCCAAATGTTGCGGGTCATATCGCCCCATATCCCTGCTGAATCTTGACGCCAGGATTTACACAAGGGTACTGGCTGCCAGGCTTGAGATTCTCATGCCCCACCTCATCCACCCGACCAGGTCGGATTTATAATTGGGTGACAAGGGGCAGACACCATGAGGAAAACTCTTCATTTGGTTGCAGCTTCCCAATCTATGCATGACTAACCTGGGTTGCTTTCCATTGACGCTGAGAAAGCATTCAATAGAGTTGAATGGGAATTTCTTGCTGCAACCCTCCGTGCCGTGGGTATAGGACCAAGATTTAGAAAAGGGATAAAAGCGGTGTACACAGCACCTAAAGCGGCAATGTCAGTCAATGGCGAGTACTCAAGATGGTTCAAGTTGAAACGCGGCACGCGACAGGGATGCCCTCTTTCGGCCATACTCTTTGCCCTTTCAGTAGAGCCTCTGGCCCAGAAAATTAGGAAGGACACCCAAATTGAGGGAATGAGAATGGGACAGGTGAAATATAAGGTGGCGCTGTACGCCGATGACTTACTCCTCCATGTGACAAACCCCAATACTTCCATCCCCAGGGCACTAAGCCTAATAGACGCATACGGCTGAATATCAGGCTTTAAAATTAACGGGGCTAAGTCGATACTCTTCTCCTTACAAGGATCAGTGGAGCTGAACAATGAAAGATATTCTTCCCTGGGCCTCATGATAGAACACGAGACACTACAATACTTAGGGATACAGGTCACGAGATCTCTCTGAGATCTATATGGGGCCAACTTCCCGGCCCTCCTTCAGAAATTTCACGCGGACCTCGCCAGGTGGGATAAACTAACTATATCCTGGCTGGGACACTTAAATGCAATTAAAATGACATGTCTCCCGAGATTTTTGTACCCCTTTCAAATGCTCCCCATCCAAATGCTGCGCCAATTCTTTACTGAAGTCAATAAAGCGATTATAAAGTTCTTGTGGTGGGGGAAAAACCAAGAATCGCGTATACCAACCTGACGCTGCCCAAAGACAAAGGTGGGGTGAGCCTCCCGGATATTCGAAAATATTATGAAGCGACCCAGCTAAGAGTCCTCATTCCCCATCTCCGTAATCGAAAAACACCACAATGGGTTGCCATGGACAATCACTACCTGTCCCCGGCGACGGTTTCTGAGTGGCTATGGTCCCCCAAAAGGAGAGTACTAAAGAAAACTAAACACCCGATGTTTGAAACCATATGGGATATATGGCAGGAGGGCAGAGACATGAAAAATATCACTACGTGGCCATCGCCTCTAAGTCACCCGTGGCCCCTGGCATCAATGACAAGATTCCTAACGTAGAGAGATTTCAATCCTGGTATGAGGAGGGCCTGGAGAGGGTGGGGCAACTTCTAAAAAAGGACTCATTTATCACACTCCCAGACCTGGAAGAAGTGCTTGGAATTGGCAAACTGTCCATATTCCACTTCCTGCAAATTAAGGGGGTCCTAACAAAACCTGAATGGAAGGATAAATTTGAATGGGACCTCACCCCATTCGAGTCGATATTGGACTCTAGAACCGAAACGAAGGGACTAATCTCGATTTAATATAGAACGCTCATAGAGGCGGGGGATGGATCAACAGAACCTCTTAGACTAAAATGGGAAAGGGATATTTGGGACAGTATCGATCCAGAGATGTGGGACAAAATATGC
This sequence comes from Ambystoma mexicanum, assembly GCF_040938575.1. Lineage (NCBI taxonomy): Eukaryota > Metazoa > Chordata > Amphibia > Caudata > Ambystomatidae > Ambystoma > Ambystoma mexicanum. The sequence goes on along the minus strand of NC_090934.1, from coordinate 836,907,941 downwards.
CAGGCTGCACCCAGAGCTTCAATCTCATGCCAATTTAAGCTACACGCAATCAAATTGCTCAACAGATGGCAATACGATCCGCATAGGCTCTCCAAAATGTACCAGTCATCTAGCCCATTATGTTGGAGGGGTTGTGGATCCAAAGCGGACTATTGGCACATGTGGTGGAGCTGCTCCCGAATCCGAGTGTATTGGAACAAAGTCCTGGGTTGGATCAGGGACCTAGATGGGATCCAGAGGATAGCGGACCCCCTCCTATTACTATTTGGCTTTGAAAAAATCAGTGATGAATGGAGGAGGGCCACAGATATAGCTGCACCACTGTTACTAGCCACGAGAGCGCTCCTGGCCACGAAATGGAAATGTCCCACTGTTCCAACCGAAAAAGAGTGGGTCAATGCAGCCTCTAATATGTGCAACATGGAAAAGATCACATCGTCCATACATGGGAAATATGCACAATGGGACATCCTATGGATGGAGTTCCTTAACAAATACATGCCGGAAGGGACATGTTGATGCCCACAAGTCCATCAGCCCCACGGCCGCACATTGGGAGACAACACCTGTAAACAGAATGCAGGACAAGAGACAACGAGAATCTATACTGACTCCCCAAACAAGGTGGTCCCCAACACTTACCACATCTGTTATGCAACGTACCACACATTAGAAAGCACATTCCTCTGCGGCAGTTCATAGAGTATTGTAGGGTGGGGGGAGGGAGGGGAAAAAACAGGGAGTACTCTTGACAGTTAACGACATTTTGAATGAAAAGTTGCGTGCAAACAGAAAATTCATGAAAGCATCGTCAAAATGTAGATTTGGATTGTGATTATCTTAGCTTGGTGACGACAACCTTCTCTTATTTCTTTTTTTTCATGCTTTTTTGATGATTGTTAATTTCTGGTGATATTGTTGTAACTTGTTTGACGTAAAACCAAATAAAAACAAATTAAAAAATATATATATATATGTAGGTCCAGGAAACAGCCATGGGAAAGGTGTGGTGCTACATTTATTGTGGTTTATGATGAACAGTAGAAATATGTACCTACTTGTCACATGAAACATTAAGAATATTACAGAAAAATAAAATGTTAATTTCAGCACATACTATTCTGTGGTCTATGATGCCTATGGTACAGTTCAGAGCAAAACTCTTTAGCTGCAAGTATCCTGTCACAGCAAAAGCACTTTGAGGTGGTGTAAATGCAGGTCTATGTGCAGTGCTATAATAAAAAAGTGTTGCCACAAACTTACATAAATCTGTCCCTGTTAACATTTTAACGGTGGTTGCTCCCCTGAGTAAGGCACTTCTCTGTTAAACCTGGTTGCCTGTTGGCAAGTTGAAGATATTGGTGTTCTGCCACCAGAATAAAGCATCCAAGGGCAGGGTATCCCCCCTTTTACTTCACCCAGAAAACGTCTTCAACACTTTCCTATTCTGCGTTCACTTATTCTTGCATTCACTGTTTACTTTTTAATAGGCTGCATCTTTGATTTGGGGTCAACAGTTGGGTATGGGTAACAATATGGGTTAGAAAAGAAGTGGGGCAAGGGAGATCTCCCCCTGTAACGCCGAAGTGAATGTTAGAAGAAGTGAAAGAATTAAAATATATGACGAAGTGAATGCAGAAGAAATAAAGACATACATCCCCAGTGGCAAGCTGTCAGTTGCTACCTCTTGGCACAGACAATTGTGCATAAAAATGCCCCCAAACCCCAAGAAAAGGGGTGTAGTGATACAGCTAGAAATTAGGCTGGGAACATTTTGGATGGAGAAGGGTACTTCAGAATGCTGCACAGCCCACTGGTGCTCCCAACACCCACATTGTTTCTTTGCACACAGCTGAGGGTTTCTTATGTCTGCTTCAGTCATTGTGCTAAGGAGGATCAGTTGTATTCAGATCCACAATCTGTGAGTTCAAGCATGAGTTGCACCCTACAGATGTTTCTACATGTCTTCCTATACTGTGCATTTCAGAGTGCGAAAACCAGAGAGTGTAGGCGTTTAGGTTTATTTTGTTGGTGAAAGTGGGTCCCGACCCTACAGATGTTGATTGTATCAATGTGGTCATAGTAGTGCTTTATTGCAATGTAAGAAGCTGCATAGACTTCTCTAACTTGCCATGATGCATCTATTCCATTTTCCAGGTAGCCGCTCCTGATGCTGTCACAAGATAGACCCTTGAACCTCCCTTTCTGAATTTTTCATGACCTCGTTTGCATTGATCCCAGATGCCTTCAGCCATGTCTTGGCAGAGTTTGAGTCTCTGGATCCATTACTGTCTGCACTCCGGTTGGATTCTCAACGACTGAAGGTAACTCTGGGGCTCCACACAGCATGTGATATGTTTGAAGAACCTGTGTATTTGCCAGCTTCATCTGTATTTGTGTGTGGAAGAAGTCACATTTCTTTGGTATTTGTGATGCAAATGCAGTCCCACCTTTGTAGCATAACATTCACATGACGCAAAAATGAGAACTTGAAAATGGGGGAAAATCTTCACTTGTCAACTGATCCCGAGGGAGGGAGGGGGGGAGGCGGGATGTGTGTGTGTGTTTGCGTGTTCGTGTGTGTTCACTAGCGTTCACGCCAGTGGCACCAGCGATGGCAATGCTTCTCTAGACATGATACCAGAATGTTTTGGTGAACACTATTAGCAAACACAAAACCAATCCACTAGCACCAGGGGAGTACCGCGAGAGGTTGGTGGTGGACTCAATTTAGGAAGGATGTTTCCGAGTCGCCCCTAGAGAGGGTTTAATACCCAATTGTCCAATAGGGATTAATTTGTCTCTCCGCTTAAACATAAAGAGGTCTGACTGGGTCTGACTCTAGCTCGGGTCACACATATCCGGTTCTATGTGATTTGATCATGGATATTTTGTCGAAGGCAAAACCATCAAATAGTTTTTTTAATTTAAGACCGACCCATCCCACCTCACCCCCTCCACCTTAATTATTATCCTTACCCACCCCCCACATTTGCTTTCGACCAAATGTCCTGCAATAGAATCTTCCTATCACCATATATCCCACTTCTAATACCACTTCTGGTAAGTCAGACAAATAAGACGGACAAGAGGACATTGTTCAACAGAGTTCATTAGCCAAAAGGAAACATCAAATAACCCTATAGCTATAACAATGGCTCATTAACTTTAAAGAAAATTGGTGCTCATCAGTATATCACACAAAAACTCTGTCCTCATTCCAAAACCTTTTCTATCCTATGCTCGCCCTATCACAACAACATAACAATATAACTTGGCCTAAGTAAGTTAACTCCCAATACACTACGCTTAAGGTGGCTGATTTCTGACTTACACCCAATGTATCCTGCTGGTATAGTTCAACAAAAAGAAGTTATGAGAGTCCTTCTCTCCCCAAGAGAGAGTCACTCCTGGTCTTGAGGAAAATTGCCAATCGAGTGGATTGTGTCCTCCAACGTATTCCTCATCTTAGATGTATTCCATCCAGCTTTGCTGCTCTTCGGAAAATTTTTCGGCAGAGGGCGCCGTGCTTTGATGACGTCGAGTCGATGGTCCCTCGAATGCCTCCGTCGAGGGTGATGTCATCGGGTTTATAACTAGCACGCGCTGCGCCCGTTGGCCTCCGTTCCGTTTTTCCGCAGTATACGTTGCTTCGGACATTCGGCACGCCTCGAGTTCTGTGAAGAAATATAATATACAAAGAAGAAATATGTCCTCATCATCGACGCCGACCACGACCCCGAGATCGGGATTCAAAAAGTGCAAGTCGTGCGGCTCAGAAATGTCGATCACGGACCCACACCGTGAGTGTTTCTGGTGCCTCGGAGAAGGCCACGACCTGGAGGCCTGTTCAAAGTGTCAGGCGATGACGGGGAAGGCTTTGCGAGAAAGGAAAGGAAAGCTACAGGTAGGTCGAAAAGATCAAAAAGCCTCTAGCGTCGAGTTGAGACCCCATGAGGAGAAATCTACTCAACGCGAAAGGCATCGATCTAGATCCCGAAGCGAGTCTCATCGCTCGTCGTCTTCGTCAAAAAAATCGAAGGAACGACTCCACAGGTCTCCCTCCACCTCGTCGTCAGACGAGTCTCCGAAAAGGATGAAATGCCCCACGAAACATTTGTCTTCCGAAGAGTGGGAAGCATTCAGGGTCAAAATGATGGAGGTGTTTGAGAAGGCGAAGCCTCGGTCCGTGCCTTCTTCGGAAGCCGGCCGGGACCGTCACTCCGGCGCCCTCGAGCCGGGTGATTGAAAAAGGAAGGATAGGGAACCTTCCAGGACGCTGAGCGAAAAACGCTCGAGTCGAGTCGACTGCTCGAGGTCACCGACGCCGTGCGAGACCTATCACACCTTGAAGGGAAAATCGTCGAAGACCGCCTCGACGCCCTCGAAGCAGACCCTGTTGACGACCACTATAGTGTCGACACCGTTGACGCCTTTATCAACGTTGACGCCGAAACCCTCGGCGCCAAAGGCTACAGCCAAGCCAGGGAAGCCAGAAAAAGAGAAGAAGGTTACAAAACATGTAATTTCCTCAGAGCCTGGTACTACACCTCTTCCTCCTCCTCTCCCAGAGAAGGTTTTCAAGCCTCTCCCTAAGAAGGAGTTTTTCAAATCCTTGACCTCGGTTTTTGAGGAACAGGAGAGATCTGATGAGGAAAAGGTACCTTTTGGGTTGGAATATGGCACCCCAAATGTCCCAGAATGCTTAATCTCAGAGGAAAGCAGAATGAGGGATTTGGTGGAGTCTTTACACAATGCAAGTGGCATTGACATTTCTCCTGAGAATTACTTTGGTAAACCAGATCCAGGAGAGCATGCCAGTCCATCTTACCGACAGTTAATGACCAAGGTGGTAGACTACTTGGGATGGGCTAAACCACCAGCCCAATTCATCCAAGATGATTTAACAGACATGACATTTCTCCTGAGAATGACTTTGGTAAACCAGATCCAGGAGAGCATGCCAGTCCATCTTACCGACAGTTAATGACCAAGGTGGTAGACTACTTGGGTTGGGCTAAACCACCAGTCCAATTCATCCAAGATGATTTATCAGACATATTGGACCATGGTCCCACTGAAGACCCAGTACTACCTTTTCATGTAGCCTTGCAAAACAGGGTGGCCAAGAATTGGGAAACTCTGGATTATATTCCTCCGGTAAATAAGTCCCTCGCATCAAAATACCGCCCAGCCAGTAGCGACCCCGGCTATCTGTCAAAACATCCAACTCCCAAGAGTCTGGTCATACAGGCAGCCACAGCTTCCAACAAACTTGCGTACCCGTCTATCCCTCCAGACAGGGACGATAAGCGTGTGGATGGTTGGGCACGGAAGGTATTTTCAGCCGGGAGCATGGCATTAAAATCTGCCAGCTCCACATGTGTCTTGGCAAAATTTTCATACACTCTGTGGGAGTGCATCGCAATGGCGGCGGAGCACATACCAGAAGGGGAAGAAAGGGAAGGGTTCCTAGCCATCGTTAGAGATGGAAAGGAGGCCATGCAGGAATCCCTTCAATCTGGTTTGGACACTGCGGATAGTGTAAGCAGTTCCATGGGCACTAGCACGGTAATACGCAGATTTGCGTGGTTACGGAAGTCGGGTTTTGCACAGGACGTACAGAACCGCCTTCTGAACATGCCTTTTGACGGGTCTCACCTTTTTGGCAACAAGGCTGACGAGAGCCTTGAGAGGTTGCAGACCTCAAAAGCAACTGCCAAATCTTTAGGAGCTGCTATTAGGCAACCTCAGCCTTTTCGTGCGCAAGGGCAGTCATGGAGGGGACGATCCTATCGTTATTACACCTCATATGGAAAGGCGAGAGGAATGGCCAGTCAAAGGGGCCAGAAAAAGGCCACTCGTGGTGGACGAGGAAAACGTGCTAAGCCAGCTCCAGCTGCAGCCTCTGCCATCAGCAGCTGCAACATCCGCCACAAAACCACTTTGAGGACTTGCATCACAAAACACCTGTAGGAGGCAGGCTGTCACAGCATCTGCAAGAATGGCGAGCCATTACTTCAGATGTTTGGGCTCTAGAAATAATAGCCCAAGGCTACTGCCTTCCTTTTCTAAAGCAACCTCAAAGCAATCCACCAGGGAGACACCCGTTGAAGTCTCCAAACCCGCTCCTACAGCAGGAAGTTTTAACCCTGCTGGAGAAAGGTGCCATAGAACCAGTACCTGCAACGTAGAGGAACAAGGGATGGTACTCCCCGTATTTTTTGATCCCCAAAAAGGACAGAGGACTGAGACCCATCTTGGACTTAAGAAACTTGAACAAGTTCCTCAGGAAGGACAAGTTCAAGATGGTTACCCTTTCTCAGATCCTTCAGGCCCTTCAACTTCAGGACTGGTTGGTGTCATTGGACCTCCAGGATGCTTATTTTCATGTGCCAATTCATCTCAAACACAGAAAATACCTGAGGTTCGTAGTTGGCGACTCAGACTATCAGTTTTGAGTCCTGCCATTCGGGTTGACCATCGCCCCGAGGGTCTTCACCAAGTTAATGGTAGTGGTGGCAGCGCACCTCAGGAGAGGGGGGATTCATGTCTACCCCTACCTGGACGATTGGTTGATCAGAGCGCGTTCTGCCGAGCAAGCACTGGATCATCTGAAAGTCACCTCCACAAACTGGGCTTCTAACTCAATTTCAAGAAGTCACAGATGACACCTTCCCAGCAGCTTCATTATATAGGAGCTGTACTAGACACATCCTTGGGAAAGAGCTCGCCTCCCAAGGCGAGGGCTCAAGACATTCTTCAGATGGTTTCCAAATCCCAAAATGCCCAAAATCTCCAGGCTTACGACTTTTTAAGGTTGCTCGGCCTCATGGCATCCTGCATCTTCCTGGTGCCAGAGGCACGCTTTAGGATGAGATCCCTTCAATGGGCTCTAAAGACTCAGTGGTCCCAGTTCTCGGGTCAAATGACAGATCTTCTTCAGAATCCGAACAAGGTCAGACAAGACCTTCTATGGTGGACCTGTACAGAGAACATCCTAAAAGGAGAACCCTTTTGGAAACCATGGCCGGAGATCACAGTAGTGACGGACGCCTCACTCCTGGGGTCGAGAGCTCTGTCCTCCAGTACGTCTTCCTCAGAGAGAGAACCTTCTCTCTCAAATGGAAGGTCAGGTTCTCCATCCAGAGGTCAAAACACTCAACTTTCATGCTTGGTATCTGAAAGGCTGAGATACAGGGATTGGAACCTTCCAGATGATGTTATGGAGGTGTTGCTTTCGGCAAGAAGGCCAGCAACAAAGTCTCTATACCATTGCCCTTGGAAAAAGTTTTGCGACTGGTGCAGAGAAAAGAATGTCGATCCTTTTCTATGTTCTATTCCGGAAGTACTATCTTTCCTTCTGACCCAAGCACATAGAGGTCAAAATATTGGAACAAGAAAAGGTTACCTTGCGGCGCTTTCCATTTGCAAGCACTCATCGGAAGAATGCTCCTACTTCAAAATTCCTTTGATAACACAATTCTTAAAAGGTCTCACTAATGTGTTTCCTCCTCACCCATTTCAAGTACCGATTTGGGATCTCAATTCAGTCCTAAAATTCTTAATGTGTGCTCCTTTTGAGCCTATGCACACGTGTCCATTAAGATTACTAACGTGGAAAACGGCCTTCTTAGTTGCTCTAACATCAGCAAGAAGAGTGAGCGAATTGCAGGCACTGTCTTCTGGGCCACCCTATACTGTGTTCCATAAGGACAGATTTGTATTGAGGGTTAAACCATCATTTCTACCAAAAGTAATATCTGATTTTCATTTAAGTCAGAAAATTGTTTTACCCACATTCTATCCTCCACCTCCTCCTTCTAAGGAGGAGGAAAGATTACACAGACTGGATCCAAAAAGAGCTATAAGCTTTTACATCTCTAGACTTTCTAGACTTAAAGAGTGGACAACCAGTTGTTTATAAGCTACACAGGAAGGAAACTGGGTCAATCGGTAACAAAACAGACAATTTCACGCTGGATCGTACTTTGCATTTCAGAATGCTACAGACTACCAAAAAAAGACCCACCAGAAGGGTTAAGGGCTCATTCCACCAGAGATATCACCTCTTCCACGGCCCTTCAAAGAGGTGTTCCAATAAGGTCCATTTGCGAAGCAGCAACTTGGTCTTCACTACACACCTTCTCAAAATTCTATAATCTGGATGCTTCCCAGTCTAGGGAGCTGACTTTTGGAAAAGCAGTGCTTTATTCTGCCATCTAAAGGCATTGGGGGAAAAAATCGGACCCCTCCTCCAGAGAAAGTATGCAAAATACTGCTTTGGGAGTCTATCTAAGATGAGGAATACGTTGGAGGACACAATCCACTCGAAGAACAAGTTACTTAACAACTGGTAACGTTCTTTCGATTGGATGTTCCGCCAACGTATTCCTCATCGCCCTCCCAACCTACCCCTCTGTAGAGTTTTCCGGGTTATTGCCATCTCAAATCTTGCAAGGCTGTTACCTGTCTGCTGGCACAATCTACACAGTACAAGATCACAGGCAAAAAAAGGGGGAAAAACAGAACTGAGGCTAATGGGCGCCGCGCGTACTACTTATACACCCGATGACGTCGCCCTCGACGGAGGCCTTCGAGGGACCATCGACGCACGGCACCCTCTGCCGAAAACATTTCCAAAGAGCAGCAAAGCTGGATGGAATCCATCTAAGATGAGGAATACGTTGGAGGAACATCCAGTAGAAAGAATGTTACCAGTTGGTAAGTAACTTGTTCTTTCCCAAAGTTCCAAAGGTTCCAAAAAAAGAAAACCGTTCACAAAGTCTGCAAAGTTCCCACAGTTCCCCTCCAAATCTTTTGCATCAGCCCCTCATGGATTATTCTGCTTCTCATGCTGTATCTCTCCTGGTTTGTTTGCACTCCCCTCGTGGGGTATTCTGAGGAGTCCCTCGTGGGCTGCTCTGCTCCTCCAGCTGGATGTCTCGTGGCTTGCTTTCTCCCCCCCCCTCGTGAGGTATTTCCATGGTGAGTCTCTCAAGGACTACTCGGCTCCTCTGGCCATATGTCTTGTGTCTTGCTTTCACTTCCCTTGTGAAGTATTCCCAATGTGAGTCCCTCATGGGCTTCTCAGCTTCTTTGCCCTCCTCCTGGGTACCTGTTCTTCTGCGGCATGGCTCGTTGTGGAAGGTGGCTTGTCCATTCGTTGTGCAACCGTGACTTTAATATCTCTGCAATTGGATCGTATGCGTTGGTTCCTCTTGCCTGCGACTGGTGTCAGGACAGCAAGGCACCGTGTAGTGCCTGTGGCAGCGGGTTGTTTCTCCCTTGGTTCGGCACCTCTGCGCTTCTCTGGCTCTCTGCCTTCCTGAACTCAGCAGCATTCCGCTGGCTCTGGATTTGCACTGCCCACCACGTTCTTGGCGTGTTCCTGCCTCCGGGCTCCTTGGGATAGGGAGGCGCTACCTTCCGTGTGCTCCAACACAGCTCGCTGTCACCTGCCCTCAGGCTGGCTCCCTCCTCATCTGCAGGGGGCTGTAAGGAAGGCATGGTATCAAACAGTGAAGACAGACACAGGTGATCCCAGTTCAAGGGTGTTTTTTGAATTTCAAATGGGTTAGTTGAACACCTATCTAAGCCTAAAGCTAAGATGGGAGCAAGCTATGACCATCAAACAATAATAATGCAGTCCTAGTCAAGTCTCTGTCAAATAAAAGGGCCTATACTAATAAACCTATTGCCAATCCTTACTTCTAAATACAAAAGGGTGTGGAACAATTGTGTATGCAAAAAGAAAAGTGTTCAAGAAATAATAGGTCAGGACGGTTGTGCAGTTGGCTTCCCTTACTCACGTATTCAGCATGGGGCAAGGCTGCACGTTCGAGCTTCGCACACACTCTGGCTTCTTGGCCACGAGGATACAGTTCAAAGCACAGACATCGGGGCCTTCTGCCAAAGCCTCTTTTCCAATAACAGTCTCCTATTGCAGAGGGTCTGTCGTAACAAGCAAAGTCTCAAAGTTCCATTCCTATCAGGATGTTCACATGCACAAGTTCTCATTTTCAATGTTCATCATGGGTCGCCCTCTTCGGGCTGAGACCCCCTTTTCATCACAATGCTCACACTTGGTCTACCTCGTTCAGACTTGGACCATGGATCTCTCTCATTCAGGCTCTGATCCTCTTGATATGGATCTCCCTCGTTCGGGCTCGAATCCTCTTGAAATCAATATCGAAGACTTTCTAATGTGCAATGGGTTTTACTTTTATCTGTGTGAGGAAGTCTAATGGAAGTCAGATGTGAGTGATTGTCAGTAATTGCCTGACCTCGCCTGACCACAGTAGCTGGATATGTCAAATACACTGCTCGGGTGCAAGTCTGTTTTCTCCCAGAACGGGGTGTCCGTGTGAAAGGGCTAGAAAAGGGAAGGTGGGGATGGGGGGGAGGAGGGAGAAGGTTCCCATGTATCCTACCTGGTAGGATGGGGGTAAAGGTGTTGCAGGGGGGAGGGCTACCGCATCTCGCCGTCCGGTTTCCCATTCCCACTCCCCATTACCCCTGTCCTAGGTGATCCTCCCTCACTGGTCCACCCCCAGGTTCTGGGTCCAAAGGCGATGGCAGTGCAGAGAGAGAGAGAGAGAGAGAGAGAGAGAGAGAGAGAGAGAGAGAGAGAGATATATATATATATCTCTATCGGGTGCAACACCTGGTTTCTCACAGGGCCCAAACCTTTTGAGGAGACACCATTGGTCCAGTTCTGCAGGTACGGGTGTTACTAAAACAGGATCAGAATCGATGCCAGTCCTTTTTAAAGCACCTTGCACATTAGGGGATCATTCAATCACCATATATCCCATAAGCATTTGGGACTCTGAATGACACAGAGATGTAATAGCAGCTTTGCTTGGGGATTCCTTATCCCTAAGGGGGGAATCGCCCCCTGTGAGATCCTGCTTGCCCTGTCCCCTAGGGGGTGTATTGCACAGAAAGCAAACTGGCCACGGATTACCCACACAGTATCAGAAGAACTGGTAAATGCCCTTCTTTTTCATAGCTAAAGCGAATATCCCCAAATGAACTATGCCGACACAAGAATTCTCAAGCTCTGCAATACTGGACTACACATTGGAGGTCTCCTTTAATATTCAGAACCACTACTGACCTAGTGGTGACAAACACAATAAGAAAGATGAAAACCTATTCAGTCCATGGGCTTTCCTGCAAAGCTGATATGGTTAAAAAATAGGGTTAGAGTACTCGCTTCTGTCCTTGCTCGACAGTCCAATGCATCGCTGATAACTGGCACCATTTCGACGTCTCTCAAATTTGCCACTGTTGCCCCCTTCGCAAAAGCCAATGTGTAGCATGCTTCCTACTCTAAACAATTTCCCAACGTCCCAGCTGAAGCAAACATTTTACCTTTTTTACTCTTGGACTACATTAAGTCTAACCTTCTCCTCTGACTGCCACTCTGGGTCCAAACCTTGTAGAAGTACTGAATCAACTCGACTATATATTGGTGCAAAAATCCTCATGGATTGGATAAAAAACAAGTTGTGGCCCTAAACCTTCTGGACCTGTCAAAGACTAAACCAGTTATATCTAACCTTCAGTTATAAAAAGCTTTAAAATGCACTGAAAAAGAAATAGCATTATGGTTAAAATGCAAAATCTTTAAAATAAACAATGAAACATTGAAACACGCCACTTAAGATTATCAATGCAATTACATATCACCTGTGCCATGCACAATGGATGATGTCACAGATGACATTGCATATCACATCCTCCATTTTTGAATACCTGAGGGAAAGCGGATAGTGCGATTGCATTTATGGTATGAATGACTGCAAGCTGTGCCTGGGGTCAGTAGCAGAGGCAGCCTTTGGTGCCACAGAGTGGCAAATAGCTCCTGAAGGATTCTAAATGATTCAAGGGTGAGCACTCAGAGGTTGGTGAATGTTTTCAGTGGAGGATACATTTTTCCTCAATTTAGCACACGTGTGACATAGCTTAGCAAGGTTGCCCAAAAGAATGAAGAAGTGTTCAGCGGGGAGGGGCGGGGAGTAACCTCTCCCACCCCCCTGCTGAACATTTTATGAAATAATATGCTAAAATAATGCATTTTGCAGCACAGTTTTTAAGAAAAGTGCGATGAAAAGCCATACAAGTTTTTATAGTTGTTTCGAAACATGAAAAATATCCAGTAATTTTCATGACTCATAGGCAGTCATGCTTGTTGAATATTTTGAGTGGATGGGCCTAAATGTTTCCTCAAATCAGCACAAGCGATCAAGCGTAGTGAGCAAGCCAAAAATAATCAAGCGTGATTCAGTGCCCTCTCACAAGAATTCTTTTTAAATATTGTGTGGAAATGTTGGATTTTGCAGCACAATATTTGACATTTGGTAAAAATCCATACAGTTTAAAGTTGGTTCTGAAAAAACAGTACACTACATAGGAGCACTTTATACCTTTTTCATAAAGCTGCAGCCACAACCTTTCTATGCCAGTAATGGTCAGTATAAATTGCTTGCATGAGGCTGCTGCTACAACCGATCTATGCCAGTGATGGTCACTTTAAATCACATGTAATGTCATTTGTCATTTGTACAGCGCCTTTTCCCATTGGTATGGTCTCAAAGCACTGTAGGTGATCGCCCTCGGGGGACCGAAGTCCAAGGTGTGGAAAAATTGATCCAAGAAGTTTAGAATGCGTGTGTATTTTAGCCATTGTGAAGTTGAGTAGGGGTGGCCTAGTCCCTACTAGCTACCCATATCCAGCTGGCAGGTGAATGGGTACTTTGAAGTCGTTTGGATAGTATGCAAGAGTAGGAGACTCAGTTATGTGTCCAGCTAGACTGATTATTTTTGTCGTGAGGGATAGCTGCATTCTAATGGCAGAGGTGTTGTGCAGTGTGTCATTGAAAATGGTGTATGATTGCAGATGCGTGCGGGTGGATGGCCTTGCTTTCGGCTATCTTCCTTAAGCATGGAGTGTGATACGACCCCGTGGGGAATTGAGTTCCAGATGGAGGGGGGCTTGGATGGAAAAGGAGGATCCCCCTATTCTAGTCAATTTGAACAAAGGTATGACCAGGAGGAGTACAGTGCCTGAGCGCAGGTTTCTGTTGGGATGGTAGCGGATGCGTTTCTGTTGAAGGTATTGTGGCTCTGTCTTGTGGAATGCACGGTGGGTGGTGCACATGGATTTGAAATTGGACCATCGGTGATTTGAGTGTCGTCTGCGTAGTTGTAGCAGGTTACGTTATGTGAGCCAATAAGGGCAGGTAGAAGGCTTATCTAAAGGTTAAAGAGTAGAGGTGAAAGGCAGGTGCCTTGTGGGACTCCGTTGGTGACGGAGCAGGGGGCCGAGGTGTAGGGAGGGAAGTGGGCGGTTTGGTATCTGTTGGTGGGCAATGAGGAAATACACCTTAGTGCTGTGTCCCTTATGCTGAGTCTGTCAGTGAGGATGCTGTGGTCGATGCTGTCGAAGCGCTGCGAGAGGTCGAGGAGTATAAGTGCGGCTCAGCCTTCTGCGTCTGCAGTGCTTTTGAATTCATCCCAGATGGGGACTAGGGATGATTTGGTTCCACTGAGGAGTCTGAAGCCAGACTGGGTGGGGTCGTGAAGATGGTTGGTTTCAGTGAAGAGGCAAAGCTGAGAGTAGGCCGTACTGTCAGCGGGGTTGGCTACGAAGCAGGTGTTAGAAATGGGTCTCTAGCTGTCTGGAACGACGGGGTCAAGTGAGGATTTTTTGAGGGGGGGGTTTGATGTGTAAAGTCTACATTACCCAGTCTTTAAACCATTAATGCTTTGGTACTTATTGTATTAAGAGCAAGCGAATACACAGAATACAGTCATGTAGCCCATTGGGGTGCTGGGTCTAATTCACCCAGGTTAGAAATAAATTGTGACTTTTCTGCGAGATAATTTGTGGAACCAAATAACGGCTGAGAATTCAGTACTTGCATGTTCTTACAATAAGTACCACAACATTAATAAGATTGGATAGTGTAGACTTCCCTGAAGAGGACCTTGGATAGGTCGAAACACGGGTTGGTTGTTGCACCAATCAAGCTTTATTCTAATAATAAAGAATTTCTCAGTTCCTTATTTATCTACTGATTCACGAGTGGTTAGCTGATGTAGTGCAATGTGGTCAGGACACCAACAATCTTTTGTTTGAATTTTCTGTGACTTTGGGCTTAGCCACACTTGTGCTGAGACCAGTGCTGCCCATCCCATTATTGATATAATAAATAAGTCAGATTTGTATGCGCTGGTTAGCTCAAACCTTTCAAACCTCGGTCTTTGTTTTAAATTTAAAAAATAGTGTAAGGGTATGGAAGGAGGAGACTGACACACAGGTTGCTAAAGACTTTTATTTTGGCAGAAAATAAAGGAAAATTTCTACCTGACCCTATTACTAAGAGGGGTTTTTGCGCCTCAACTCAATACTAACGATGTGTCAGAATATCTGCAATCTGACGTCCGCCATGCTGTGTCGAAACCTATTTCCTTCACTTACACTTCTAATGAAACTAAAAGGTTGGTGAGTTTTCTTAATGCAGAAGAATGGTTCCCTTCTTCTGTGGAGCAGGCTACCATGCCAGTAGTTTAAAGTGACTATTTCCTGATCGATAGACTCCCTTCCCCAGGAAGCAGTTCTTTTCAAATGCAGCACACAAAGTTCCAGATTGCTTTACTTTGAATTGAGACTTTTTTTGCAATGTTCCAACTTAAAACCTTGGTACCAAGAGAATGCATCTCTGATCCTGGTCTTTCCCAGGTTTCTCACAATCCCAAGAGAAGGACTCCCTTCCCTTGGCTTTTATCACAGTGCTGACGAACACCAGGGGGAATGATTCCCTTCCCCAGGCATCTCTTAGGATTCTCGCAATGCCAATAGAATGACTCCCTTCCCTTGGCCTTTATCGCAATGTTCACAAACATCAGGGGGAATGACGCCCTTCCCCCGGCCCTTCTTATGTTTCTCGCAATGTCAAGGGAATGACTCAGTTTCCTTGGCCTTTCTTAGGTTTCTTGCAATGTACACATCCCGCCTGGTTCACTACCCTGCCGGGTACCGTGACTATGAATATGACTTGGGTTAATCTGCAAACAAGGGTGTGGGTATCGGACCCATGAGATTCTCCTCTCTTGAAGCTGCAGACCTGGTTCCCTATCTTGCCAGGTACTGGGACTATGAAGATGTCGTTGGAGGCAGTTTGGTATTCGATGTGGGTCCCAGACCCGTTCTTGGCAACTCTTCTGCCCTTCGGGGCTACCCGAAACTCTTCAGGGTTCTTAACAGCGACCTTTGGTTGTCTGTGCGTTTCTCCTCCCCACTCGGGCTTCTTGCAGTCTCGCCAGTGGCTACAGTGTCCTAGCCACATTCCCCTGCTCCTGGGTTGTAGGTTTCCAGCTCTCCGTGCACCCTAGCCCTCCAAGTTGGCTGGCTGTCTCGGGCTCTGCCTCCCTCTTTGGTCCCACCACAGCGGAGATACCGGGGACGTCTTTGCCGGCAGACAAGCATCTCAGCCTCTGCACACACAGTGTCTCCCTTCCATCAGCTCAATTCGAATTTCCCGGTTCCTCCAGGAAGGATCTGACAACTTGCGAAATCCTTCTTCCCATTTTATCATTGGCTTGAACTTACCTTTTCCACATTGTCTAGGACGCTCATGTTGGTCCCACAAGGCACTCTGCATTGCTCTGCACATCTTCCTGGTCCCAGTATTGATGTTCTCACTCGCAACTGGGTTATCTGTATTCTTCTTCATCCCAGTTTCTGCATACAACTTACATAGGCAGTCCCTAATCTTCCTCGTCCCAATAGTTTCTAGGAGGTCAGGTCATCTACCCTACAGAGGTACATGGAAGTGTGTGGGATTATGGGACTTTGTGTAGGGAAGGAGGATGAAGGAGGTGGGGATGTGCTTTGGGCATAGCACAGTCTTCCTGGACAGTCATTCCCTAGTCCCATAGGGGGTGATCCCTCCCAATGAGATCCACCTGCTGAGTACCACCCCCAGGGGAACTATTGGGTATCAGCCTCACCTCCCTGGCCCCATGGAAAGGGGCTCCCCCTAGGGGAGATGGGACGACATCCAAGGATTGTCACAATAGAGTAAGGAACGCTTGGTGGCAATAGTAAGACAGACACAAGTGACCACAGTTCCAGGGTGTTTATTGAACTTTTGCAAAGGGGTGATAAACGCCTATCTAAACCTAAATCTAAAGATGGGAGCAAGCTTCGACCATTGAAATATTAGAGAAGGCTGTCCGAGTGGAGTCTTGTCAACATAAAAGGGCCTACAATAAAAAAAACCTATTGCCAATTTTTACTACTAATTTACAAATAGTGTGGGGTGAAGTTCATGAAAAAGAAAGAAGTGTTCACAAACGGTAAGTCGGGATAATTGGGCCGTTGGCCTCCCTTCCCCACATTTTCAGCACGGGGCAAGGTGGTTCACTCGAGCAAAGCGGTTTCTGCACCACAAGGTTACAGTTGCATTTTCACAGTTCAAGACCTTCTGTGTACAAGTCTCTTGACGCATAGGGCCGGCTGTAACAGAAACATGTACTTGTTCTCTTCAGTATTCACAGTATTCAATTTGGATATTCACCCTGGATCCCCCTCTTCCGGGCTCAGATCTCTTTCAAAACATGGTTCAAATAGTCTCCCTCAGCCAGGCTCTGACCAATTGGATTTTCTTTAAACTATCGAAGACTTTTGAACGTGCAGAAGGTTTAGCTTGACCAGTTGCAGGACCTCTTCGATCTCAATATTTCTCTCACGCTCCGCATCAGTTGGATACCTAACAGAGACTTACGAATGTGGTTCCGGACCACTCTGTGTACGGTGTCTTCTCTTGGTTACCCCAGAGTTCAGTTATCAAGTTCAGTTAATTCTTATGGCTTCCAATTGTATTTGCGTTGCTCATTCCAAACACTTCACACACTTTTCTCTTCATACAATGTTGCCACTTGCAACCTTGGTTAAAAAACACAAGCTGGTTTGGCATCAGTCTCTCCGACTCACCCGCTGTGCTGCTTTTTCGGATGCCGCATTGTCGAAGGAGCCAAGGACAGTACCACGGTGGCAATCGCTCCTCCGCGCCTTGGTTATTGATGCGGGAGAGCCCCGGGTACCTCCGACACTGTGCAGGTTTCATCAGCCTTTGTTCCTGGTCTTCGGGTTCTTATTTTCCAAAGTTCTTGAAAGTAACAGTCTTTAGAGGTCAAGGGTGCTTCCCTTCTTGCAACCCTCTCCGGTCTCGCCGTCTTTCTCCTTGTATTAAACTGCCATCTTGGAACTGCTGTTTCCTCGTGTGTTTTGCCTCGCTCAGAGTGTGCTTTAGTGCTCCGCCTTTTGTACTTATCAGATCAATTCCAGTGGCTCTAGGAGATAGGATTGTTAAGTCCTAGAATCGGCACTACGAAAATAAACTGGTTGGCATATGCCGATGACGTTGTATTATAGGACCATACACAAATTGGATTAAAACGCTTACCCAATGCCCTATTTGAATATGGACAACAAAATGAGCTGAAAATAAACTGAATAATTCTAAAAATAGTTATTTTCAAACACCCTCTTAGGACTACAAAAGCATTTACTTGAAATATGGACAACCAACCAATTGCTGTCGTTAATGAAGTAATTAATTTGGGATCACAGATTAGAGCTTTCCCGACTAAAATCCATCTATTTGCAGCATTGGGCGGGTCATTAGAGACCAACACTTTCTGGAACAGATTTGCCTCTGGAAATTAATTATTCCTTACGACTGAGGTGGTGAAGATTTTGAGAGAGCTAAACCTTAATTGAAAGAAAGATAGGCAACATTTGGAAACTTGAAGAGACTGAGATGATTGTTTTTTTTCTGGATTATGTTTGATCCTCTGCTCTCTTTGACACATTGGGCCTCATTACGACCCAGGCGGTAAGTTACCGCCTGGGCCGTGACTTTACCACCATGGCGTAAACTATGTTTACGCCATGGTGGTTGGCGGACTTACCGCCCCATTCCGACCTTGGCGGGGCGGTAAGTCCCCAATCCCCATTTACTCTTCCCCATTCCCATTTATGCCCCATAGGGCATAATGGGAGTGGGGAAGGCGTTAATTACGCCACCGTAAATTACGGTGGCGTAATTAACTCCATGGTCCCTTAGCGCCATGGATTTTAACACCTGCTAAAAGCAGGTGTTAAATCCGCCATGGCGCTAAGGGACCTCGTACTCAGGCGGTAAGGGTCGGCGCTGTTTACGGCGCCGTAAACCCCTTACCGCCTGAGTTGTAATGAGGGCCATTGTCTGTATTTTTTTTCTCTCGCCTCTTTTTTCCTCTTCATCTTTTTCATTTTTCTCTCGATCCTGTGCTATTTTGGTCTTTTATGTATTGAAATGTTGTTATTTTAAGAGTTAAGATTGTATGTGATTAGATTTATCTATGACATAACATTTCTAATTTATCGTTGACTTTTTTTGTGATATTCTGTATGAAGAAATGTGTAAAAAAACAAAATTTAGTTTTTGGCTATGACACAATAAAAAAAAAAATTGAAAAGCGATTCAACTTTCCTAATAAGGGATACCTGGAAAGGAAACATTGTAAACTGCATTACCAACAGTTAATTTATGGTATAGAAGGAAAAAAGGATGGCAGGAAAGAAGCCCGCCTTATGTGAATCAAAAGGGGAAGAGAAATGTAACCTGGATTGTCAGTGTGAGAGACATTGCCAATGTGTGCTGTATCCTTATGAAAGAAGTTATAAACCCCTTGTTGGTGAAAGTCAAAAGACTTGTGGGAAAGACATTTTTTATTTACTTTCCCCATTGAGGATTTAAGTGTGGAAAGACTGATGCAAACCTCACCACAGAGTACTAGTACTAGTACTAGTAGTTGTAGTAGTAGTAGTGGTAGGAGGAGTAGTAGTAGGAGGAAGAGCTTTATCCTGGCAAGCGAGTATACCAGGAAAGGGACAATGGTTAGTTCTGGCAGGCGACTGGACCAGGAAGAAGACAATTTGAAGTACTGCAGTGTGATAGAAGGTTGTGGTCGAAAGAAAGTGGCAAGCCCACTAAATGTGTTCTGATGAACTGTTGTAAAACCATCCTGACAAAACTGTGTTTAGGAAGAAGAAATGTGAATTGAAGAAAAGTAATTGGTATTCAAAGAAGAGGATAATTATATCGAATACTGATTGGGTGTGTGAAGACAAAGTCTTTCTGATTGTCAAGAAGGAGTTTGTGGAAACATTGACAATTGTATTGAAGAGTGAAGAAACCTGTTTATATTATTATTACATTTCTTATATAGCGCAGCTCGCCCGGAGGCCTCACTGCGCACAAATAGACAAATAGCAATACCAACATGCATAGAGGCTAAGTGTCAAGATCTTAGGAAAGAAGTGTCAATTAGTCCTTAAAATTGAAAAGATTCGTTTAACTGCCTTTTTGAAGTTGGATAGGCCTGATATTTTGCTAATACTTTGGGGAAGAGAGTTCCAAAGCATGGGGGTGCACACTCTAAAGGTGGTACTGCCTAAACCTTTTAATTTGTATCTTGGGATGGCAAGCTTATTTGAGCCATTAGAATGTAATTTTTACGTACTGGTGCCTTTTTTTATACGTTTCTTTAGATATTCAGGGGCCTTTCCAGAAAAGCACTTGGGTAAGTATAAGAATCTTGTGTGTGTGATGCAATGCCATACTGGCAGCCAGTGCATAGAACTCCTGCATGAATGAAAAGTAAGACATTCAATTTGCCAAGTGAAGGGCGTATGGAATGAAACAAACTTCGTGTTATACTTGGAGTGGAATTTGGCTATTGAAAATAACTTTCTTGATTTGAACTTTGGTTTGAAATATCCTGAATTGATTCTAGCAAAGGGGATCCAACCCTGTAACTATTATTTGATTAAGTTTAAACAGCCATATACTCATGTATGATTTTGTTGTATGTAGGAATGTGAGGGACAGCTATGTTTGGAGAGTAGATCATTTTCCTTTAGCCTTGGTTTGACAGGTAGGGAAGTCCTTGTTAGGTTATGGGAAGATAGGTGTTTGTCTCACCCATATTATTTATTAAAATGGCTACTTGTAAGAAATCTCTATCCACTTGTCTGTCTCACATTTCTGACCCCTCACAATAGGCTATGCTCTACTATGCAGCTACATTTAAACAGTGGCTGTACTCAGAAGTGCAGCAAGTGCAAGACAGAGGCTATACTTTCATAAGCAGCTAAGTAGCAAAGCAGCTGCTATATTGTTAGGAATCCGGCTCCCAACCACACGCTCTGTGCCATTCCCTGTTACTGTACAGTCATTTATCATCTAGTACGGAGGAAAAGGCTTACGGAGCGCAGACGTGCCATAGCTAGGCAACCGCTCTGGACGCTCTCCCAGGAGGATCACAGAGTGGGCGGCAGTGTGCCTCCGACGTCAGCGCGTGGCCTGCGCAACGTAGTGACACATTAGGAAATACAAAAAGCATTGAAACTGACGCCGAAGCACTCTCAGGATCCTGAGGTTATTTACCAGTAAGTCTACTTTCAAGTTAGGTATTTAGTATTAGTTTGTTAAGAATCCCCTATGGATTACTGCTCGATGGGCTCCACTCATTCAGATTCCTCATTTGTTGTTTCCTGTTTTCCCCTTGGAGGATAGGTACCATGCAGGAGTGCAGGTTAAGAGGGTAAGCCAGTATTGCATCTATTTGCTTTTTTATGTGTATAATTCAGAGGCTTTATGTTTACTGTGTCCGCCTTTTCCCCCATACAGCTGCTGTACTCCCCACTGAAGTTCTGTTAGGAGGTGTGTCATGTAGCACTTTTGCCAGCAGAAACGGAGTACACTGCATTGTTTATCTCAGTCAGTGGGCATTTGTTCTGTTAGTTTGGAGCGCATATCTTCATGCTTCTGAGAGATCTCCACGCGTTCTGTGCCACGACCAGGTGAGTGTAACAGATTGCGAGAGCCCTCATAATCTCTCCTGAGCATGGATACCCTACTCAAGGATCTTACCATTACAGTGCAAAAACTTCAGGCTGAAGTTTCAGCATCACGGCAGGAAAATACCATTTTGTATCAGTCTATGACAGCCCTTCAAGGAGCCGTGGACCAACTAAGTCAAAAACCTGTACCCAGTAACCCTTGGAGTTTAGGAAGTGGAGGTGCCTCTGGGACATCAGGTGCTACCGTTAAATCAGATACCCGTCCGGTCCTTACTCCTGCTACACTCCCCGGTCCCACACCCAATACAGGCATTCCATCCCCTCCCAGGTCCTCCAAGTATGGAGGGGATCCCAAGGAAATAAAGTCCTTTCTGACGCAATGCAAAGTCCACTTTCTGAACCGACCTCAACTATATGCCTCTGATCAGGCTAAGGTAGCCTTTGTGTTATTTATTTTCGACAAAACTGCATTGGCATGGGCCAAGCCCTACATTGACAATAATCACCCATTATTAATAGACTATCCGGGCTTCTTAGAAGCATTCACGATCATGTTTGATGGACAAGAGGAGAACCAATTGCTAAGAAATGAGTTAATTGATGTTAAATCGGGCAATAGGGATCTCCTCACATACATTGCTAATTTCACACAAACGCTGTGGCTCAAAGATGTCCAGATCACTATCTTCTACAGAGGGTAAAGGGATGAAAACAAGGACGCCTCAAGTCATGTGGTCGATCCTCTCCTTATATTATCAGAGTACATCACCCTGGTTATTCAGGTTGATCAACGTTTACAAGATAGAAAGGGGGAGAAGAGAAGAATAGAGGCCCCAAGACATGTACACCAATGAGAGAAAAACCTGATGACCCCCCCCCCCAAACCCTTCGAATTCACCTGCTGGCCTCAAACCTATGCAATTGGGTAGTCTTCGAGGACCTATATCTTCAGAGGAAAGAGAAAGAAGGAGAGGTCTGCAGCTGTCATGATTCCTGCCCCTCATGTCCCCAGCCCTCCAAGATATCAGGCTGGAGCCAGGCCACAATCACCTACATGGCCCCCAAGGGCCTCTCCATCGCTCCAAAGACCCACTTGGAGTCAGACTTGGCGCTTGTGGCACCAGACTCACTCACTCCCATAGGATAACATTGGGGATTGGACTTGTAGTGCATTGATGGGGACAAGATGGATGCCCCCACATATTTCGGTTCCCAGAACTGCATGTGCAGTCTAGTCTTTTGGGTGTGGTTCAGCCCAGAGACACCTGGGATACCCAGAGACTATTTAAGCCACGCCCAGGCTGAGAAACATGCTTTGCGTTTTCTGCACCTGCAGCGTGACACTCACCGTGTTCGGATCGGTCTCCAGTAGGCCTGCATCTTTCTTCTGTGCTCAGCTCCTGCAAGAACACTGTTAGGAACAGCCTTACGTTGCGGCGCTTCTGCCCATCATTCATCGCTCCTTCTGCTCTGCGGGCATCTTCGGCGGTGTCATTCCCATCCCGGCATGCCGCTTCCTAAGGAAAAGGGAAAAGAACAGAAAAAAGGCATTAGTAAGCATTCAGCAAATCTTCGCTTATTTTTAAAGACTGTACGAGCTTCAAACGCTTACCTGAATCCCAGCCGCTCTGGGGGGAACTCTGTCTCCGGAACTTCTGATCCATCTGCAAGAGGGAAAAGACACTCCAGGTTAGCGTGGAAACATCTAGAGGCGCCGCATAATGCGCTTACTCACCGCATTTCTTCTTCATAACCGGCATCCACGCTGAAAACGTTGCGGCACCTAAAAGATAAAAGACACAGAAAAATAACTCAGTTCAATACAAATACGAAAGGGTCGCATCGCGCTCTCACTCACCTTCAGCGTTACTCATCTCAGCAGCAAGTTGCCATCCCCGGACGCCGGCCATCATCTAAAGAAGGAAAGGAACGAAGTTAGAGAACTGTTCAAAAGACTCATTATACTTACCTGTCGGACTCTTGCCAGTGAAGTAACTAGGCAGCAATGAGCCTGCATCAATCAACGCGCCCCTGCGCTAAAAGCCGGACGGAGAGCACACTTTCCAAGAAAACAAGGCCCAGTCTCAAGTCGAGTAGACTCCAGGGAACGGTTCGAGGTCGTAAGGGGTCTGAACAGGCTGAGTGACGTCCCCGCGGATACCAGGTGAGCGTTACATCAGCTCTGCTTATATTGTGGATAAGCTAATCATGCTGTCCGTTCTTGTGCCCGACTTATGGCAAGTCCGGGAAACCTGAAGACTTGCCCTCAATAGGGAATAACAGTGTGAGTCCAAGAAGTAATTCCCGACAAGTAATTAGTCCAATACTGCCTACCCAATCCTCACATTTATACATCAAGGTGGATCTATGAGAGAAAGGGCAAAGCTGGAAACAGGTGATTGATCTTGTGGACTGATGGGCCACTGGCAACTTCGTTGATATAGCTTTCGCCTACTACCAACACTTTCATCTGGTTCCCAAGGACAAGGCTGAACACATCTTACCGCTGGATGGCTCCCCGTTAATATCTGGTCCTCTTACATTGATGACCAAGCCTATGATATGTGCTAAATTTCACCACAAAACGATTGTATTTGATGCCATCACAGCCCCCCACTTTCAAGGTGTACTAGGATACCATGGCTGCTTTATAACCCTGCTTTTAATTGGAAAGCCAGCACATTAATGTTTCAAGGAGATAAAAGTCCCCCCTCCTGCTGTCAAGGATTCCTGCCTCTGGGCGACAAGGAGGATGAAACCAGACAACAGTCCCCGAAAACAGGCCAGTCAGTTCTGGTACTCCAAGGAACGCTTCCCAAAGAGTACTAGGATTATCAAGACGTGTTTGATCCCAAAGAATCAGAGAAACTTCCCCCACGTAGGGTTTATAATTGTCATATTGAGCCTTTACCCAGGGCTAAGATTCCCTATTGTCGCACCTACACTTTATCGGAAAAATAAAACATAATATAACAATACATAGAAGTTAAATTGCGGAAGGGTTTTATTCGTCATTTATCTTCACCTGCTGGGGCACCGATCTTTATTATACCGAGGAAGGACGAGGCAGAACTCCGGCCTTGTATAGACTACCGGCAACTCAGTGCCATCACAGTAAAGAATAGATATCCCTTGCCGCTCATCCAAGTACTAGTGAATCAAGCACAAGCCAGCAACCTCTACACCAAATTGGATCTGCGAGGAGCTTAAAACCTGATTAGGTTGGCGCCTGGAGACGAATGGAAAATGCTTTCCAGACACAGCATGGGCATTACAAATACCTTGTCATACTCTTTTGTCTGTGTAATGCCCCTGTCGTGTTGCAGTACTTCCTGAATGACCATTTTGGGGACGTCCTGGACACTTTTGTGATCATCTATCTCAATGACATTCTAATATTTTTGTTATCCTGGGAGGAACATGTGTTCATGTCAGGGAGATTCTTCGATGTCTTAGGAAGCATAATTTATATGCAAAGTTGTCAAAGTGCTTCTTCCATCAGAATCGCATTGCTTATCTCGGATACATTCTCACTCCCCAATGCATTGAAATGGACCTGGATTGGCCTACTACGGGAAACGTAAAATATTCCAGAGTTTCGTAGGTTTCGCACATTTTTTATAGGCGATTTATTCCTGACTATTTGTGAATTCTGCTCCCCTTAACACCACTCTTGAAAAAAGGAACTCGATATTTATCAAACAAGGATACAGCATAAGCCTTCACAGAATTGAAATTGAAGTTCACAACCACCCCTAACTTACAACTCCCTGACCCATCTCTTCCCTATACCATGGAAACGGATGCATCTAACTATGCTATGGGCGCTACATTGGAACAAAAGGATTGTATAAACAACCAACTCCATCCTATTTCATATTATTCGCGCACCTTTACTGCTGCAGAGAAGAACTATGGAATATTTGGGAAAGAACTGTAGGCAATAAAAGAAGCCTTTGTAGTATGGAGACACCTTCTGGAGCGAGAAAGACACCCGATAACCATCATGACAGATCACAAGAATCTTGGATTCCTCAAAACTGAAAAATCTATTAACCCGCACCAAAACTACTGGTTACATTTCTTTTTGCGTTTTGACTTTTCAGAAACCTTTTAAGATGGGCCCTCCGAACACAAAAGCACAGATACCCTGTTGAGAGCTTATCAAGGAGATGTCGAGGACATAGAGGAGTTTTCGTTCATTCCACCTAAAAAGATTATTTTGGCTCTGTATCTTCCCTTACTTCCGTATGAGGATGTATTACGCAAGACCTATACCGAAAAACAAAAAAGGGACTTCCTCCGAGATACTTAAAATTGCCATGAAAGCCAAGGGTTACTCTTTCATAACAACAAGTTGTGGCTACCGACAAGGGCCTCTCAGATAATAATGCTCCATTGGTGTCATGATGCTTCATGGGCTGGACATTTCAGAACACTTAAAACCCTACAGAAGATCCGTCGGTACGCCTGGTGGAACACAATGAATGACGACATCCAAGACTATGTACAAAGCTGTGCCGTGTGTGCAAGAGCTAAACCATGTAGACAAAGAACAATGGGTCTCTTGTGCCCCTTACCAGAGCCAGATTATCCCTGGCAAACCTGTTTGATGGACTTCATAACGGATCTCCCCAAGGACAAAGGCAACACTGTTATCTTAACAGTGATAGACTCATTTACCAAGACTGGACATTTCATAGCCATGAAATGGGTCCCTTCAGCCCCTGTCTTAGCTCTCTGCTTCCTCCATAACATCGATCGACTACATGGTCTTCCTAGTAACATCATTATTGATAGAGGCTTCCAATTAATTTCGTTGTTTCGGAAAGAAGTCAGTCGGTTGTTGGTAATCCGTCTAGTCTTCACCTCGGCATATCATCCACAGAGCGATGGTCTGAGCGAAACCGCCAATCAAGCTATTGGTCAATATTTGCAATGCTATTTAATGAACTTGAACAAGGATGGGTTGATAAATTACCATTGGCCGAAATTTGCTTATAGTGATTCTTTTCATTCCTATATCAAGATCACTCCATTTCATTTATCAACAGGCCAACATCCTGTATCTATTCCACTACAATTCCTAGAGCATAACACTGTTCCCGCTGCCAATTAATATGTAAAAGACATCTACTCAAGGTTTTCTTATGCTAAAAAGCACCTGTTAAACGCCCAAAGACTGGCACAGATGTATGCCAACCGAGGAAGGCAGCCTTCTCCGGTATATAAACCTGGAGACGAGATATGGCTGTCTACTACACAAATCCACATTTTAGCGTGTGGAAAGAAATTGAAACCCAAATACATAGGGCCCTTTAAGATTAATTGTATAATCAATTCTGTAGCCATGGAATTTCGACTACCGGACACCTATAAAATACATCCAGTATTTCATGTTTCCCTGTTTAAACCTGTGTCCCGTTCTTTGATTTATCCTCGTGACCGGGTCACCGTCCTCCTTCTGTAGGTCCTTAGGAGCAATATGAAATGGAAACAATCTTAGATTTACGCTTTTATAGAAAAAGATTGCAATATCTCGTACATTGGAAGGGGTATGGTAAAGAAGACAGTTCATGGGTATGTGTGGAGGACATGAATGCTCCCCGTTTGGTATCCCGATTTCATTCTAAGCACCCAGACAGGCCGGTTCTCAGGAGACCTGGGGGTAGGGTTCTTCAGGGGGGGTGTACCGTTAGGAATCAGTCTCCCAAGCACACGCTTTGTGCCTTTCCCCATTACTATACAGACGCTTATCGTCTAGCACGGAGGAAAAGGCTTACGGAGCGCGGACATGCCGTAGCTAGGCAATGGCTCGGGATGCAGTCCTAGGAGGATCACGGAGCAGGACCACAGCGTGCCTCCTACGTCAGTACATAGCGTGCACAACATAGTGACACATTAGAAAATACAAAAAGCATTGAAACTGATGCTGTGGCGTTCTCGCAACGGTTTCTTACCAATGAATCCGGCTCTTGAGGTTACTTACCAGTAAGTCTACTTCCAAGTTAGGTATTTAGTATTAGTTTGTTAGGGATCCCTTATGGATTACTGCTGGATGTGCTCCACTCATTCAGATTCCTCATTTGTTGTTTCCTGTTTTCACCTTAGAGGATAGGTACCATGCTAGAGTGTAGGATAAGAGGGTAAGCCAGTATTGCATATAACTCATCCTTTATGTGTATAATTCAGAGGCGTTATGTTTACTGTGCCCCCTTATTCCCTATACAGCTCCTGTACTCCCCACTGGAGTTCTGTTAGGAGGTGTGTCATGTAGCACTTCTGCCAGTTGAAAAGGAGTACACTGCATTGTTTATCCCACTCATTGGGCACCTTTTCTGTTGGTTTGGGGCGCATATCTCGATGCTCCTGAGAGATCGCCACGCTTTCTGTGTCACGACCAGGTGAGAGTAACGTCCAGCTGAATTGAAAACAGTGGCTTTAACAAGGCAGCGAAAAGCAACAAGCGCAGCTAGAGAATGTAGTAACACTGTAGTTTTGGGATAGTGTCAGTAAGGCACAAATACAAAATTGTCTACGGAACCAAATAGGCTCTTACCCTGATGTTGCTGCAGGCAGTAATTACAGGCCCGGCTGGGGCACTCTCGGCGAACAGGCAAAACAGGTGAGGGGGGTGCCTTTTGCTCATTAGCCGGCTGCCCATGCAAGGCTGCCCTGGAGCTCTCGGTAAAGAGGACTTCCTGGCTGACTTGACCTATCACAGGGATGGTGAGCGTGAGAGGGGAGAAGTGAGTGCAGGGGGAGGGATGCAGAGGAGGCATAGATACAGGGAAGCAAACACGGGTGTCGCTGAAGGCCTGGGTAGGAATGGCGGATGGGAAATGGCTTCTAAGGTTTATCGGTGGTGCAGGAGGGTGCTGCTTGCTTGAAGAAGAGTGCTCCAGGTGGAAAAAGATTCTTTCGTGCATGAAATCTATAGCACTAATGGGCACCTTAAATCACATGCATGAAGCTGAAGCGCTTCATGCATGTGATTTAAAGTGACATTTACTGGCATAGATCGGACAACTTATCTATCCAGCAATGGTCACTTTAAATCATATGCATGAAGCTGCTGATAAACAACCTGTCTATGCCAGCAGTCTCTGCAAATTGTATGATTGGTCACTATAAATCCCTGGCAGAGATGATACAAATACATGCACGCACACACACTTGTGCCTAGACACACACAAAGACCCACTCTGATCCTAACAAACACATAAATACATACACACACAGCTACAAACTCACTCAACTAGTCTTGCACACGCAAAGCATTACATTCAAACACAGATGGAAGCATACATTCACATAACACAATCAAACATATACACTTACGTTAGGTCTTCTCTTCTGCAGGGCATGATTATCACAGCAACCCTGTGAGAGGCACACTGCGCTGCACACCTCAGCACGCCACTGACAAGGCATTGTTTTTTAAATAATCATCCTGGCTGGCACTTAGTCAGTACCCTGACTGAGCGTCACGCCTGAGGATCTTTAAAAAAAATACCCCATGAGTGGCACGCTTCGCTGCAAATGTCGGCGTACCACTCACAGGTTTTTTTCTTTTTAGCATCAAAGCTGGCACTCAGTCATGGCCAGTCCTGACTGAGTGCCACCCCTGCGGGAGGCATGGGGAGATGCATTGGGCACCATGGAGGAGCCAGAAGGGGTGGCCGACCCTCCCCATTACCCCTCCTCTGCCAGGCCGGGGATGGGTAATGCATCATAGGCTTTGGCACAGGTCATGCCCCTTTTTCCATACATTCAGTGGAATCGGGCCATTATATTTGGATACTGTTGTAGGAGGACTATGCAAGGCATACATTAGTTTTCAAAAATTGATTAGCAGAATTTGCTAATTAAAATGTTCTTTATTAGCACACAACCATATTTGATTAGTATTGTTGTACTAATATTGTAATGTCACCTGTACTTATTTGTATCAAAGAAATTAGCAGCAATACAGCATTTTCATGTACTGCTGAATTAAAACATCCGTGAGAGGAGTTTAGGGAAAATGTAAAAGATTAGGTGCATGAACGGACACAAATACATAGATATGATAAAAAAGGATCTGAAAACATTTTTCAGTACAAGGCTGGCTCTGTGCAGCTGGGAAAACAAGGTGGGTCCTGGGAGTCACTCTACCAGCAATTAGTCCTGGTTTCGAGAGTCTTCAGATTCTTTAGCGCAATATCTCTTTTATAGAGGAGAAATATCTGTAACATATCATTCTTTGTCGTGCCCTGGAGCAGTCCAGCACCAAAATGCCAGGCAATTCTCCTCTGAACAAGAGTGCCAACAGCAACCCCAGACACATGTTTCAGTCTGGTTGGACCTCACCAGTAGGTTGTAGCTGTGCCTCTCTAAGAGCAGCGAGTCAGGGGTCCATGTCTGGATTACCCTAGTAACTTAGGGTGAGACCCAAAGTTACTTTAATTATGCAAAAACATGGGGCGTCTTGGGGGTCCCTCTACCGACTATTAGTCACTGGGTACAGTCAGTGCTGCACAGGGCAGAAGTTCCGAAGTTTCATAATGCCGAAAAGTTCACAATCTTAAAGGAAAGTCATAGCCTGAGACGAAGTACGTAGTATTGTTTTGCGGCAGACAGGGTAAATTGCCAACTTCAGGTGGACAAGATGGCCCTTGCCTGTCATTGCTATTAACTGTTTTCAATATAGCGTTAATTACCACTTTTTGGGGGAGGGCAGGGCAACCAACAGTCCACAAGCCCAAGTCAGGTAAGCCCAAGCGCAGCACTCCAGCCCTGCACGTCCATGAAAGCGATATTTATTGCTATTAGCACTCAGAGCTGTCATCTAGGGTTTTGATAATTGTTGTGTTTGTTTTAAGTGAAACAGGCTTTGCACGTTTCATGACCCATATGTCTGCGATTGGAAATAAGTATTTCTAGGACATGAATGTGAGCAAGGAGGTGTACAGGTGAGTGGGCAGGGGTGTTGCAGTGTGACACCAGTGGAGACTTGGCCTTGGGCACTGCCTCCAAGCACATGGTGAAGGCTGGGCACAGGCACAGCGGCCCGGCATGAAATGTAGACAACTACTTAGAGATTCTGCTTGCGTTACCAGCCTCCAGAATGGCCAGCTCTCAGCCAATGTATTCTGCAATCATAATCTCTGGAAGCTAACTACAGTGTAAGGTATTGTAGATTTGTAAATGTACAGACCGGATGGAACTATTGATCACTACTTTGCGTAAACCTTTTCTTTTTAAAATAGTTTTTATTAATTTTAATAACGCAACCAACAAAACAACTAAACATTAATTACATCAACTTGTAATACACATTATTAAACACTTGTCTATTCAACTTCCCAACTCCCCCACCCCCCGTCCCCCAGGCCTTTTCATCCTCTGATTTATTCTATCACACTGTCTCCAGCTCCTTCTTGTGTGCATTGAGTGGCATTATCCGTTTCCTGTTGAGCATACAATGTCTCAGTCAATACAATCCATTGGTGGATGTCCATCCCCAGTTCTTGATGCTGTGCTCCCAAAGCTTGTTCCCACACCCCCGTTTCTGCCGTAGCCCACTTTTTCAAGTCTCCCCACCATTTCTCAATACTATGCTCAGCAGCTTTCCATTGCATTGCTATGCTACATTTCGCTAATATGTAGATGAGGTCCTTCATCATGCCATAGTTTTCAGTTTGGCATTCCTCTTAAATACACCAAACATGCAGGCCTCCGGGGATTGAATATCCAAAGAGACCCCCCCCCTCGGGATACTTTTCTTGCCACTCTTCCCCCAGAAGGTCTGTATCACTGGACAACCCCAAAACATATGGATCAGTCCCGCTCTCTCCTTGGTACATCTCGGGCACACCTGGCTCTCGGCTCCCTTGAACTTTGCTATTGATGCGGGTGTGAGGTATGCCCTATTTGTGATATACAATTGTATTAGCTGCAGTTTGGCATTCCTCAACACTTTTTTTTTAACTCTATCTTATTCAAACTGTACATGTAAGATATAATACATCTAAAATCAATATAATGTACAATATATCTCAACACATACATCTTTTAGAATTTGTCATACCCTAGGAAATTCAAGAAAGAGATAATCATAGAATAAAGAAACTCATATACACTGGGGTCATAATACATTTTCAAATGAAAACAGTCCTGTACAAAAGAAAAATTCAAATTTACCAACATACAAACACTTAACATACGTAACAAAAATATACACTACAACAAACAAGACAATACAAGTAAATATTCACTTAGATTAATTGTTCATATATGCAATGTACCATTACCATACAAATCAATAAAAGATCTCCACAAGATCCAATACGCATCTTCTTTACCCTTCCTCTTATACATGACTAATTCAAAATCTGATAAAATCACCACATCATTAATCCACTCTTCCACCTTTGGCTTCTTCCTTGTCTTCCAAACTTTCAAAATCGGTTTCACTGCTATCACCAATATCCTATTTATCCAAGAACCATATAAACAAGCTGTCAAACACCGCCCAGTATTTGCCAAAAGCAAAACCTGTAACAGCCCCCTTGGAAACTTTACAGAAAGAGTCATATCCAATCTGTCAAGGACTTCACACCAGAATGTGAAGTCCTCGACACTTTCCATTGCTAGTTATCAACCTCCCTTCCCCAACAGGCCCAGGGATATTCCCTGATCTCTCCCGGACAGTGCACAGACACTTATTGAATGTGTCAGGCCTTATTTCCTTACCCTCCATCTCCCATTGTCCCACCCTAGCCCTGTTGCCAACATAAAACAAAACCCCCAACCTTAACTGTCCAGCAATGCACAGCATTCTTAGACACTCCCGCTTCCGCTCCACAGAACACCCAGCAACCACGGCTCCTGGTGCCTAGAAGGTGGTATAATATTGTACCCTAAAAAGAAACAACCAAAAGGATATGGGGTGGTAGGCGCTCTCCTCCCTTGTTAGTCCCTGCTCCTGCATGTAGCTGCCCATTCCGGCATCAGGGTTCCTGTCACTTCTCAAGGTAGACAGATGTAGTGCAGTGAGTTTTGGCTGGTCCCCCAGCATGATAATATACACTCAGCCTCTGCTTAGATGCCACCGGGCCTCCATCTTCTTCTCTCCTGTGTTCACTCATCCAATGGAGGGATCTTGACAGTATCCATCCAGTCATTTGCATCCGACAGCATCTCAAAAATAAGTACATTCCTTTGTGTATGACTTTCAGCTTGCCAGGGTATATCAACATGTACTTGAGTCCGGCTTTTTTAAGTCTCACTTTCGAGGCGATGAATAATGCTCAGCTTTTTTGCACCTGGAAGGTGTAATCTGGGTATATTGCAAATTTTGCAGAGGTCCTCTGTGTGTCGCCCCCATTCCGGGAGAATGCAAGGATATTTTCTCTATCCTTGTAGTTGAGGACCTTTGCTATTATGGGTCTAGGTGGGCCTCCTGACAGCGGCTTCCTTTCTAGGGAGCGGTGTGCTCGTTCAATGGTGAACCCTTGAGTTAGATTCCCGGCTCCAAGCTCCTGTAGCAGTACATTTTTGACGTAATTTGTTTGGTCGGAACCTTCCATTCCCTAGGGTAGGCCAACGATACTTATGATGTTTCTTCGCGCCCTGCCTTCCGCATCCTCAGCTCTGTCCTCTAGTAGCTTCACCTTTTGTCCCAGTATGTCCACATCCTTCAACATCTGCTTTTTCTCCATAGTGTTCTCTTCGACTTGCTTCTCCAGCTTGGATGTGCGCTCCGCTAGTCTGCGGAGATCTTGCTGCAGCAGGCCCACATCCACCTTTACCTCATCGATCTTCGCCTCTATCATGGCCCGAGAAGCTGCTATGGCGTTCAGGATCATTTGATGGCCTTGTTCTACTTTGCACCCTTGTTTCTGGGTTTCTTTTTGCTCTCCATCCTTGGCGGTTCCGGCCTCTGCTTCCACCGGACTTTTAGCAAAGGCCTCCATAGTAGTCTGCTTGCTCTTGGTCTTGTTATTACTTTTTCCAGCCATCAGTTCCTTCCAGGCTCGCCTCTCGTAGTTCCTTAGGGTTATCTCAAGGTGCTACTCATTGGGCACTGCCCCGCGGGCGCTGTGGCTGGGGACCCCTCAGTCTCTCACGCCGCCTGCTCCACCTGTCTCCATGAGTGATCCACTGCCAGCGTAGGAGTATCTGCGTTCGAGGTATGCCAACTTTAGTGCCGCCGGCTATCATCTAGACCAATGTTACCACTCCCAGACTACGGCCACTTGAGGCCCTTCCACTTTCAAGCTGGCTGTACGCACCTCCTCAGCCCACTCAACGCTACTTGTTGTCCCGTTAACATGCTCAGGTGACCTCTGGATTGTTGACACCTCAGCCACCACTATTCTCTCGCAGTGTGGTGTGCTCCTTCACTCCTAACTCTGCCATCGGTCACTGTGTCCTACTCTGTTTGGACTCACTCTCCCAGCTTGAGACAGTGTTCCCATGAAAGCTGGTGCGCCAGCAACTCACGAGGCCGCTCACGCCAACTTTGTCCAGACCTCTTCTCTGTTATGTGAAGGAGCAGTTCCAGTCAGCTCATGTGCACAGTGTGGGACTGCTTGCACTTCACTAGCTCCCCCTTTGTTAGCAAACGCAGCCTGCAGCTGTGATTTTGTCGCTGCTGTTCTCACCACATCCCAGCATCGTAGACGGGGCAATTATCGCAGTCTTTCCATGTCTGTGCAGTATTTATATTGCTTCCCTCGTTCTGCCCTCCCATGGTGCTTCCCTCCCCACCTCTAATCTCGCACTTCAGCCACTTCGGGACCGGCCTTGCTGCACTGGGCTCAGTCTCTGGCCCTCGCCAGACCTATGGCAATAGCATTCACAGCACCCGATGCGCAGGGCGCTTCTCCAGCGCCACGGGTGATCATGTTATTTGGCCATTGCGCACTCCTAGATATAGGGGCAGGGTCTGTATGCGCCTCCTCCGGTCCGTATTAGTTGCTCTTCAGATCTTGCAAGGAGGGACCAGCATCTTTGGCTTCGATGTAGGCAGCCCCATGCGTTACATCCTTAGCCCACACTGCAAGCGATTAAGTCCGCTTCTCCTGTGTGGTTATGAAACATGAAGGGCTCCGGCCGAATGCTGTGTCTTTGTTCCGCAGCTGGCTCTTTCGCCGCTCCCGGGCTTCCGCGAATATAATGTATTAGTTTGTTGCAGTGTTACTGTATCCGTGCCCGGCTTGATCGCTGATTAGCTTTCAGTTACAGGCTGCGTGCGCCCGCTCCAGCTGAAGACGGCGCGCCTCTCAGCAGAGCTCGTTTGACCACAGCCCAGTCCTTTCTCTGGACCATCCGGCCAATTTGCTTTTCGCCAGCTCACCGGAAACCACTTTTCAGAGCTTGCCACAGCTTATCTTCGCTCCGTCCAGCATTCAGTTTTCACGTGGTCAGGAACCGCACCTTCATAGTTCCGTAGCTGCTTTTGCTGGCCCAAATGTTACTGTTGACCTCTGTTTCCTTGCAGGATTATGTAGGATCAGCAGGAGCTTGGAAGGAGCATGTCCTACTCCATGGCCCTGTAGCCACGCCCCTGCACCTACTTTGCATAAACTTCTAGTTAGCTTTGTGTATTCAGTTTGGAAAAGGAAAGAAAATGAGCGACTAAGCAGAGGGGATGGTGTAGCATGCAGAGAAAGGGGCCAACTAGGTGGAATATTGTAGTTTTGCAGCCATCTCACTTTTAGGGTCACTAGTACAAAGCAACAGGGTAAAAAGATAGAATTTCAAGTTTGGGATCAGCTCATGGGTTGAGCACCAGTTGCACAGATTTATGTAACCAGCGGATCAAAAAACTAAGTTTGCCATCAAAAGCATTTGGCCGTGTGATCATGTACATTTTGAGAAGTATTCACTCCTCAAGATGATGCACTTTCCTGAACAAAATGAAATATAGTTTAGGCTATGAGATTTAGACACACTAACTTAAACTTTGCTGAACAACATGGAGACAATGCAGCGTTTTACATTAGCAATACTGTAATTATGCATTATGTAACAACTTACATTTTAAGGAAGGGAATTGCAGGCCTGTCTTCTAAATAAAAATGTTTTTTTTTTGCCAGACAGGATATAGTTGGCTTAATAAAAGTATCATCCATATTACTTCTGGCTTTGTAAGGGAGGCATGGTATCAAAAGTATGACACTGATGCAAGAGGTACAATTTGTAAAACCTTTATTCAATTTTCGTGGGATTGGAAAAACTCCTCCTTTGCCCTATAGCTAGGATGGGAGTAATCTGTACCATAAAATAATAAAGAAAACACAGTCCTAGTAGTCTCTATCAAATCAAAGATGGCCTGAACTAACAAAACCTAATGCCTGCCCTATCTCTTATACAAGAAGTGTGTAAAGGGGAATATGTATGCAAAGGAAAATCAGTGTTATAACAAACAATCAATGTGGCTGAGTCGGCTCTCCTTCCCACATCGGACAGCACAGAGTAAGTAGGTCCGCTTTAACAGGATGTCACACTCTGGCTCAGGTTCTCAAAACAAAGTTACTTCACAACGGATCAAGGCCCGTTTGACCTTCCACATTAAAGTCACGTACTTTAGCTTTCAAAAGTTCTTTCACAGTTCAACAAAGGGCTCCCTCAGTCGGGCTCGGAACTTTCAACCCAAAAAGTACTTGATTCAACGTAGATCTCCCTCAGCCAGGCTCGTACCTCGCAATTGCAGGGGTTCCCTTCCCCAAGCTTTAGTCACATTCGCTAGTGGTTCCCTTCCACTAACCTATTGCACTTCCGGTCTCCCTCAGTTGGGCTCGGACCTTTCACGGATGTCGAAGACTTTCGAATGTGCAAGGCTTTTTCTATAAACCTTCGCAGGACCACTTTCGACTTTCTCTTCAGCTCCCACTCTTATGTTATTTGCCCCAGTGTCTCTTGGTCTTGGTAGTTCAGTACCATAAGCACAAAAGTTCAAAAGAAATCAAGCATTCACCTTTTCACTTCTCCTTTTGCAGGGGTAATCTTGACTATTATGCATTTCAAAGTTCTTTCACTTTGCCACTTTATAACTAATCATTTCACATTTTGTAGAGACTTCCGAGTGGGCTACTTCCTGTCGCCGGACTACTCTGCGACTCTGTTTCGCTGGCTTCACAGTTATCAGCCACTTCAAAGTTAATCACTGGTTAGCTTTCTTTCTCGTCAGCATGTGCGCAAACCTTCACTTGTGAAATACACTGTTGCGTCTTCAATCTTTTCTTGACACAAATCGGCCTTTCATGTCTTTCACTAACTCACCGGTTGTGCGCGTTCCTTTCTTGTCTCTGTGGCTTCGATTCACAAGTCAAGGTTAATACCAAAGGCTTGGCCTCGCCTCCCCAACTCTGTTGTTCACCCGGGAGGGTCGCTGGCGTTCTTGAAACACAATGCAGGTTTCTTCTTGCCTGTGATTTGGCTTTCTCCACGTCTCTTTCACGGCTTCCCGGAGGCAATGACCTCCTGCAGGGAACTTCAGGGCTTCTCTAGCCTTTGCCCTAGTTCCTCGATCAGTCGTCCTGCTCCAGTGGGTTCACCTTTGCCCCAGAAGAGCTGCTCCTTGTCATGTTCCACCTTGCTCAGAATGTGTCTCTATGTTTCGCCTTTTATCCGTGTGGGGAGAGCTAATGGGTATCAGATGTATGTGATTAAAGTCAATTGCCTGACGTTGCCTGACCCGATTATCAGGACATGTCCAATGAGATATGTAAGGGTTATCCTCTTAACTCTGTCGCCCTCTTCCTCTACCCAGTGTTTGTGTAGGGTGGGGAGTTCAGACCTTGGAGGATACTATAAAATAGGATGGGCATGGATACGGGAAAGGGAGGAATACAGCGTCTCACCATCAGTTGTCTCACCCCCACTCCCCGAAGACCCACCTCACCCAGGTGATCCTCCCACACTGGTCCACCCCCAGGGTCTGGATCCAAAGGCGATGGCCATGCCCTGGCTACCTGAGAGAGAGATCCCCGGGGACTAGTTAGTAAGTGAGACACCGTTTGGTTTCTCACGGTTTGCAATTATTTGAAAAAGAGAGACCATTTCTTGTCTAGAACTCACACACACGCCTTTGGCAATTTTAATAATGGAGGAGATGATTACTGCTGCACTACCGCCCATTAGCCTCTTTGAACTTGCAGTGAACAGATAAGAGGGTGGAGGGAGCCATGAGAGCAAGAGAGGAATAATGGGTGAGCTGTGCCTTCATTGAACAAGGTCATTTACATAGCTAGCTGTGCTACACAAATGTCAATTTAATTAGAAAAATTACAGAATTGCACAGCAAATTGCTATGCAAAACTGCTTATTATATGCCTTTTTATGCCGGAATAGTGTCCTATCTTTTTTCTGATGTTTTCAGTAACAGACCTGCTATGAAGTACTTGCAAAGTTGTACGAACCGAAACTTTGTTGCATAACAGGATAAGCTTTTATGTGATTAAACACATTATATATCATTACAAATGTGCTAGTGGCTTCAAATTTTAAGTAAATTGTTATTTTAACCTTCTCCATTTCCATGTTGATTTATTCTGGCCTGAGATAGACATGCCAGTGGTTTGTGTGAAGTGCTAAGGTATGATCTTGAGATGCTTGTTGGGTTTAGATGGGAGATGCTTTCTGACTTGCATCATGGTTTGAAATCATTGATTTCTATCTAATGGTTTACTTTTTTTGGGTTCACCTCCTATTTGGTTGGACTACCTTGTTATACCATGCTTTTCTTTACCTGTCTGCTTGCACGAAGGTTTAGAGGCGTCTCAGCAGTTTTTATAGCAAAGTTATTAAGTAACTTTACTTAGTACATGAATGCTCAATGTTTCAAATACAAGTTGTTTTCTTTGCATTCTTTCATTCCTTTTTTCCAGCCTTAAAAAGGCTTCTTTGTGCATGAAATGTGTGACGGCAGTCTTCTGATTATTCTGAATACACGTATTTGTACATATTGGTTCTAAATCTGATCGATCTATGGGATTGGAATCCATTTATAATCCTGTTAATGTGTTCCAACATTAAGAAACAGACGCATACAAAGAGATTCCGTAATATGTGATTTGATTTCGAATGTTACTTTTGTGTAGTGCACTATCTTTTGGTCTAAGTTTCAAGGCATATCAGCAGAAGCGCCTCCTTTCCTTAGAGTGTGAGGCTGGCACTATGCACCTAGAAAGGCATTTCTCATTCTATTAATCTTTCGACATCCGGTACATGTTGGCTCTCCACGTCCTGGGTAAATCAAGCCAGTGGTGCAGAAAAAAAGTCCCACGTAATCGAGGCACCGCTATAATTGTGGCTGCTGCAGTCCACCGTTATTTACCACCACACTAAAGCAGTTAATTGAAAAGAAGCGCCTTACTGGTCAGCGCCAACATTTCGGCTGCAATTACTGAATACTGCACTGGAGCTTGGACATGTGTGCTTGCATTTCTTGTGCAATGCTCCATGGAGATAACTATCTTCTGCTAGGCTTTTTTTTATACTGGAGGCACAGGGTGAGTATACTCTTCCTCTGAGCTCCACCTCTTCTCTGCACATACCTTCTTGATCCTCTCTCTCTCTCGCTCTCTCTCTACACACCTCCCTTATTTGAAGTGTGGTAAAGTTCATCCCATAACAGTCATTGTATTTAGCTGGTATCCTTTTTATTCTGCGGGGATGAGTGAACTCACTTGTATGTAGAAGCAGAACATATCACCAGATTAGTTTCATGGAATGAACAAGGGAAGCCTTTATTCCACATTATGCAAGAAAACGACAGCATCTTGCTCTGCTCCCCTACCCAAACCAGCTGACCCCCCCACCCCCCTAGCTCATCTCCCCTTATTTCTCCCCAGAGGATAGACCCCACCACGCACCATCCCTCGGAATCCTCTGCCTAATTATTCCTACCGCTATGAAACAATGACTCCTTTCATATTTCAACTGTCCATTGTTGACTTTTAGTGTTCGCTGATCATCACGTGCCAGTACACATCCAGTTCACCTCAATCCCATCGTCAACTTCCTGTCCCATTCTCCTCGGGGGAGGGGCATATGTGAACTGACCTAAGACGTGTTTCTGCTACA
Organism: Ambystoma mexicanum; assembly: GCF_040938575.1. Lineage (NCBI taxonomy): Eukaryota > Metazoa > Chordata > Amphibia > Caudata > Ambystomatidae > Ambystoma > Ambystoma mexicanum. Next base: position 836,868,937 of record NC_090934.1, on the reverse strand, counting down.
TTGTTAGGACAGTATATAATCAGCATAGTCCAAAAATGGCAGCTCAGTGTCCTTCACCCAGTGCCACTAAATGTCCCAAAGGTGCTGAGTCCAGCATGCTCTACCGCACATGCTTCACCATTTCAGGGATTTCAGGGCAAGCATTGGCAAATGTCAATAGTCCTGGGAATGCAATGTCTGCTAGGATTTAAATAAAAAATTCTGACTTGTGTCACGGAGGTACCATAATGCAATAGGAAACCTTCCATCTCATTAATGTCATCCTCCCATGTCAGATGAAACAAGGAGATGATGTCATATTTATCACATTTTGTAACCCAGGGGACATCCGCTGACGGGCCCCCTCCAGCCCCCTTTGTGCTTCCTGCGCAACTAACACTACGATTCTTTCCCTGGCAATGTCTCTCCCAATTCACCTGTTTTTCCTTTGCACAGGGAATTCTATCGCTTACCATCACTACTGATTCCCATGCTATTCTTTAGTTCAGGGTTCACCTAAGCCTAAATGTAACACTCCGATATTTAATTCGCTCCAGGTTTGCAGTAAGGACAATCATTATAAGAAATCCCCTACTGGAAGCTTATTACTACCAGAGAGCTGAGAATGCTGGCAGGCTACAGCCTGCTAGCATTGTGTTGATAATTGCAGTTAATTTATTTTAAAGTTCCAGCCCCCCCACCCCCCTCCCTGGGCCTAGGGAGCACTGCAAACTTAAAAAGAAAGTCAAAGCAATTATGAACACTACGCTGCCCGCCGATTTTGGGCGGTGGATTATTAATAATTGCAGTTGCTTTTTCTGGAAACTTAAAAAGAAAGTGACAGCAATTATCAATACAACGCTGGCAGGCTAGCCTGTCGGCTTTCTCTGCTCTCCAGCTACTGGGAGCTTTTGCTTGATTATTTCCGGGAGAACATAGTTAACATAAGCACAGGAGGCTCATTCATTTCACAAAATGGATGCCTCCTAGCGCTTTAAATTCATGACTTTGATGCTCATTTGCTGAAATTTTACATGGGGACTTTAAAAATATATATGTACGTTTTTTATGTATATTTTTTTATCATGGCCCATCTTTTAAAAGAATAACATTTTTGAGTGAACTACCCGTTTATGGAAAATATTAGCAAATAAAGTTACCGGCGTAGTGCCTTATAATATAGCATGCTATTCTACTCGTCTGTATGGTAGATTAAGGGCTTGAAGTTTCTTTACAAATGTTAGCGTTTTTCCTGATTAGGATTGTTTTTTTTTTTAAATAGTATCATAGCAAATTCCTACATTATTTGATAAAAACTGTCTGAGACATGAGAAAAAATATTGAAATCTGAGTTTACCAAATAACCATTTCCTCTCTCTATTGACAGCAATATGGTAGTGTGCACTCCTTCCATGCCCCTAACCTTGCAGTGTCCCAACATTAAATGGTTGGAGATTATTTCATAACTTTTTATCTTTGTATTGTCATATCTTGCTGTTTTCCTTTTTTTTTATCCTCATTTCTATGCATTTCAATTTTTGGTTAGTGACTGCATCACCTGGAGAGTATAAATGTAGCCTTTTAATGATGTATGTGGTTTTAACTGAAGATATAATTTGTTCTATTTAATTTCTATTTATAATATTAGTAAGTTTTGTATACCTCCTCTCACCCCCCACACACACACAAACACAAACGCACACCCCCACACCCTTAATAGCTTAGCCACAATGTTATCTTATCAATTTTGAATGACCTAGTCCTATATAAGAGAAGCCCTGTTATATATTGGTTGGCAGATAAGCCATTGCTGCGCAAATTGCAGCGTGAAGCTGACGGAAGCAGCTGTGGTGGTACGCGCTCGTTTGAAGTGTGCACCACAGTGGGGCTTGTCGGCGGTGCAGTCTGCTGGCTTTACGCCTCCTCTGGCAGTCTGTAACCTAACTGAACATTTCTTGCAGTTCCATTGGTGACGCACTGTTCCGTCCTTTCCCTCATTCGTTCCTTGAACCGGGCTAGATGTGGTCTTGCGCTGGATTCTTTACTTGGTCCGTGACCTTGAGCCATTAAACTGCTCCAGTTTACCAGTGATTTCCGTTTCGGGACTGTACTCAGCCAGACGTGGGCTAAGGTATCATTGGGTCTCGGGCACAGGGCACACCATATAAAATATGCTTTTGGCCTGATGTTTGTTCTTTGTGCCTTGTCGTGCGCTGTTATGGGCAGTTACAGTGCTGATATGTGCTGCTACATTGGAAGCATCCCGTGAAGTCCTGTGTTGGAAGCGTCCATCTACTGGTGGTGCTTCCTACGGCCTCAGTCCTGGACTGTGGTGAGTTAAGGACCACAGCGTTCAGAGCCATGTGCCCAGAGGCCAAGGAAGCTGTTGGGAGCGAGGTCAAGGGGGTGCAGCGAGGTGAAACACTTGACACCCTTTCCTGTAGTGGGCAAAGAGGCAGGGGGGGCTGTTCTTATATTTGCCCAAGGTAGGTCCTACTATAGCCCCTATTACTACGTGTTTGGTAGTGTTGGGCACTGGTGGGGGGCTTAGCATTTGATTGGAGTATTTTGACTTGAGTGGATTTCCAATCATAAAAAATGCCTATCACTAGAGCATATTGTGAGGGGTCAGAAATGCGAGACGGACACAAAGGTATAGTTTTTTTCAATGTTTGTCATTTATTAGATTAAAAAGGGTCAGATAAACGCCTATCTTTCCCTATCCTAACAAGGGTGTCCCTAACTAGTAAACTGAAACTAAAGAAAGATGACCTAGTGTACAAAAAGTCTCTGACCCTCACACTAATACAAACAATAAACTTAAACAATGAATATTTGGCTGTCTTCAGTTCAACAAAACTGTATAAAAGTTCCAACTCCTTGTGACCAGAGTTGGATTCCCTTCCCCGGGATCAATTTACGAATACCCCTGGAAAAGTTTAGATTCAATGAAGTTCTGTTCAGTTCAACAAAACATTTCTTCTCTCCTCTGTGTCCTTCCACTTGGTAAAGTAAATGTCTTTTTCACAAACACTTGTTCAAAATCAAAGCAACTGGTGTCTTCCACAATATCCTCCCTGGTAAGGCACATGTCTTTCTCACAAAACAAGAGTTCATAAACCAAGGCAAATGTTTTCCTCCAGCATATCGCACTTCTTCCAATGAACTTATTTTGTCAGGATAGCACACCGACGACCTTTGGTGAGGCAACAGTCTGTCAGAATCATAATAGAGTTAACAAGTCCTTTCCACCACACCTCTTTGCCACAATCACCCTGTTCCAAAATATCTTCTTCTTTGCTGGTCCACTCGCCTGCCAGGAAGAAAACTTCTACAACTACTATTGATCTTAGTGACAATAACTCTTCTGAGATTCTCCACACCAAGATTCTCCACACCAGTATTCTAGGTGAGGATGGCTGAACAATGGCTTTCTCTTTTTTTTTTATAGTCGCTTGACTCTTGGCAATGTGGGTTGCAGGTTTCTACGACCTGAGAATTTAAGAAAAGAGACTTGCGCCCAAGGAGCCTCTTGACTGCTTCTTCACTGTCTCTTGGCTGTTGGCAATTCGGGTTACAGGTTTCCCCAATTGGTGTCCGATAGAAGGGGAATTGCGCCCCTGCCACCTCTGTACTTATACTATATGTTCGGTATTCAAAATTATTAATTTACTATTAAATATCCTCTTTGGAGTGTCCCAGGGTTACCTTTGGCTTCAGGCCAACTCACCAGTCTTCATTGGCATCTCGCTTCAAGTCTGCTGCTGTGGCGGACCTCCTGCATCCTGCCCGCTTCGTTGCCAGCTCCTGCGTTCCTTCAGTGGACTGCGAAACTCTTTTCCGGTGCTCTGCCTGCTCCGTTGATTCTCTGTGTCCTCTCACACACCGAAGCTCCACACGTCGGGTCGGGAGCATGTCTCCCTTTCGGCGGACTTCTCTTCCAAAGGCTGCTTCCTGCTGCGCGGACTCAGCAATGTTGCTCACTTTCACTTCTTGCGTCGGCTACTGCTGGCATTCTTCCTTTGACTTCTGCTGCAGTCCTCGCACTCCAGACTGCTTCTGCTGTTAATCCTTCAGCCTCTCTCTTCAGCTGCAACTCATTCCTGAGTTTAAATATCCCACTCGGGTGTCTTGCTGTATAACAACTAGACCGCACATTCTGGTCAACATCACCTTTGATCCTTACTAACTCTGGGCCCATCTTCCTCGTCCCAATGGCACGGGCACGGCATTATGGATCTTGAAGTCCATAATGGGATGCATAGCAGTTACATTGATATGTTCTATTTTACAATATGCCATCAAGGCTTCAGGAAGAATAGCAGAATCCTGAGTTAAAAGAGGTCACCAATTCCACCTGAAATGAGTCCCCTCCCTTGAGATCCTCCCACATAATACCGGCCCCAGGGTCAGGATCAGGTAGCAGGTGCCTTTACCTGGCCACATGAGAGGAGGCTTACACTGTGGCTTCATTGATGATCTCACTAGATTCATCACAGTATGCTCTCAATATGTTGTCCAAACCTGTGTTTGACATATCGTCACAGCCTAAATCTCCCAGTTCAGGGGTAAGAATTTAACCCTAGTAAGGTGTACGCGTTTCCACAAAGCCTGGTGTGCCTTGTGAGTCCCCAACCCCCTATCGAAGTAGAAGCCAACTGTCTGAAGTCTTAGCACTAAGTGCCCAGAGGAGAATGCGAGTTCATGACAAGACGCTTCAATCTCCCGTTAATGATGATGATGAGGCCGACCCAAGTCCAACTCAGGGCTACGTCACTACTTGTATGGAGCTGGTGAAGGAGGCAACAACTATTCAGGCTGATCCTTTATGTGCTATTGGGGAAATGTCAACAGGAAAAGGAGCTGGCACTCCTGATAGCTTAGTGCCCTCCTTGGTTCTGGCAATGCATTCTCCCACAAAAAAGATGGAGGAGGTGATATCTGAAGTCTTGGTGCAGTCCTCGTTTGTTAGGAAGTGGGTGGATGATGAATCAGTTAATACAGGGAGATGGCAGCGTATTAAGGAGCTTATACGTGATCTCAATGCACGCACAAATGTAGTAGAATTTGGTTCCTGGGTTGTCATTGGATACAAGGTTTCCTCTAGTCCATATTTTGAAGGTGGATAGGTCTTGTCAGATTGATCAGATCTATGACGGGGTTAACCAGCATTGCCAAATGAATGTTGGCATGGAAATGCTTAGTAGTGAAACCATGGATATTGGGATACAGAAGGCAGAACAAGCCAGACTCATCCTCTGGACAATGGTAGAATCCTCCTATGGTGTTATTTCATCATCTGCAAAGACTGTTGGATCCGGGACTATGTCTAATAGTACATCTTACTCTTTACCTTCAAAGGATATCCGTATAAGAAAGTCCCACATGTCAAAGATTGCTGACCTGACCCTACGGCGGTTTATTTTGGACTCTAGGAACATTGTACTTGATAACATTAAGAAGCTTAAGGAATCTGAGTGAAGGGAGGCGCTTAAAAATACAATTTTGGTCTGGGTACATCAAAGAGTGGGCCAAAGTTGCAAAGTTGCATTGGAACACAGGGCCTGAGAGCCCTCCGTAGTGTTCATATTAGCATCTGGTGTTCTATGGGCAATACAGATTGCATTGTTCTAGGATGCGGTCAAAGTAACTTTCCATTGTTTCTGAGCCAATGTAAAAACCTGCAGAATATGTCATCCCATACCAAGTTGAGAATTATTTTGGACCAATATCTTTGTGTCATTTGTAGGAATTATGGACCTTTATTCCGGCTTTTTTTAATGGTATTGTACATGGGGGGGGGGGAGAATGCACGTTTACTGCGCATTCGGCAGTAAACGAAAATGACGAATTCCCATTATACCGTACAAGGGGAGCAGGGGTTGCGGGGGTGTCCCCCACGCACATTAAATGTAAAGCAGGGACACATGAAAATCCCAAAAGCTCGAAGTCGGCTTCGCAATTTTGTAACTCAAACCTTTGTGAATCGTTTTTTAACGTACATCCGTTTTTTATTACTGGTCGATTATGCTGTTGTTTCATTGTATGTCATGTTTGTGTTGAATGTTTTGTCAGTGCACTGAGGCCTATGGGTGTGCTGCGCTTATATGAGAAATAAACTAAACTTGGTTTTAAAAGGGTAGCTTTACTTTTTCTTTCAGTGCACTTGTATATCAGTGTCTAGGAAATGGCTGGCCCTGGGCAGTTCAGGTGGTGGACTCAACCTGATCCAAAAAGAAGGCTGGAAGCAGAGGCTGATACTTGCACATAAGGTGAGTTTACTATTTATTTCTAAAACTTTAAAATTTGATCCTAGGTTTATGCCTTTGTATTAATACATAGTCGAAAGTACAATAGCTTCAACTGTATATTTCAACTAAATGTTATTGAATACAGTGTATCTGAAGTCTACGTCCTCTCACTAGAATTCTCAATGTGTATGCCAAGTTCGCACTATGAAGCAGGGTCTTACTATAACTGAGGAAATCTATGAATAAATGTACTCCCATGGTGAAACCTACATTTTGTTGGATAAGCCACACCCATTTTATTAGCCATGATTTTAGTTTGGGCTATTTGGTGCCACCTATAAGTCAAAACTGTTGCATTGGAGTACAGGTAGGAGGGAGATGAAATGTGAGGACGGGGACACAGCTTGTGGGTGTTTGGTTATTTACACACCCATTACCAGCCCATGACCATGTTAATCCCTATGGCATTACCACCCACTACCTGCCCCTCCAGCCCTAAACATATCCTCCTAGAATCTCTTTGCGCTCCCTTTATCAAGTAGTAACATCACACATCAGCCTGCCAATGTTTTTCTTTGCATTCTGCTGAGAGTTAATATCGTAATTGCAGCTGTAAATTGCTACTGGTGTAATAAAAAGTTCCTATCCAAGTGTGCCTTCAGCCACTTGATTTGTATGTCCTCCATGTTCTGAAATCCTTTTAAAAACCAGCAAAGACAAAGCCAACAGTTTTGGCTTGAGTTATTAGATACGCATTAGCCTGGTACTGACATCATATACCCAGTCAATTGCTCCATTTTCCATCTGTTGCAATCCTGTGGCCAGGTAGTAGCAAACGTTTGACTTTGTCAGTGCTTATTTAATTTGGAATTTTGAGCAGATTTAGTTCACTGCCTCGCCATTTCTTTTAACCCTTTAAGTGCCATGGGTATTTCCCCCCAGTGCCAAGGCCTTTTTTGGTGATTTCGCTATGTGGCCATTCAATGCCTTGTAACTTTTTTGTTACATGAGATATCTCGGCCAAATTTGGCTCCTTTTTTTTTCCCCACGTGTAGGCGGTCGTAACGCCACCCAGGAATCCTAGGTTGCTGTAGGGGGGAAAATAACCAAAAAGGGCGAAAATGTTGTGTTTTTTCAAAAAATGTGAATAAAATGATGTACAAGGAAGCCTTTGGTTTGTTCTTTGTAAGAGCTAGGAACAAATGGTTTGCTGTGCTGAATTCCCCAATTTCCTGGCTTTCAAGAGCAGGTTGAGTGGAAACGAAAAAAACATTATTTTGATGTGGTTATCAACCATTTTGTGAGAGGCGATTTTGGCCATTTTTGCCAATTGGACATGCATGGACGGAATGGAAGAAAAGGGTAGGAAAGCCGAATTGGAGGACAGAAAGGCATATATTTCTGAAAAGTAGACAAAATTCCAAGTTCAGCAAGGGGTGATTTGCCTAGGTCGGGCAACAACTAGGTAGGGGAAAATGCCATAGATTTGGGGAAAAGCGGGAAAATGACAGAAAAAAAGGTATGTGGTGGACATGGTTGGCTTGGTATGGCAATGGCTTCTATGAATTTTGAGAAAAACAATGCTCCGCTACATTCCCCTGACTCTTGCAGTTAGGGAAGCACACATTTTTTTGTAGTGTTTCACAAAACGAGCAATAGCACAAGCCAAACACTGAGACATGGTACACAGTAGTTTTATGCTTACGGCCTGAACAGACGTACTTAGCATGTGTAAATCAGGAAAATCAATGTGGAGAGGAACGGCAAGCATACATTTTTGAAAGAGCACAGGCAGACCTTTTCAAGGGTAGGTGACTTGTGCAGGTTACAAAAGTGTATGGTGCCTAAAGCAGCGACTAAATGTAGGGCACATTTGGGAAATTAAAGGGTTGTGTGACAAAGGGCACCAGGAAATGGGTCAAAACTTTATGAAAACCACACAAACACAACAAATGTCATACCTTCCCGCGTTCCCACACATGTCCCGATGAAAACGGTACCTCACATTTGTGGGTGCACCTACCTGGGTGCCAAGGGGAAAGCCTAAAGCGCAGGTAACCCCAAGCCTGTTCTGACAGCTGAATTTCATACTTTTTCCAGACGGGCACACCATACAGATATGGGCCTCGGTGTCCAAGCCACCAAGGAAAACTGGGAACCCCATGCATTTCGGAAAAGAGGACACCCGTGGGAATCCGCAGAGGTCTGCTTTGTGCAAATCGGCCCAGAATTTATTACCCAGAAAACCCGCCAAAGTCCAAAATTAGGTGAAAAAACACCAATTTTCCGCACATTTCACTCGGGTCACCCACCAAAACACGCCGACACCAACACATGGCCTACCGTCCCACGTTCCCACAGGTGTCCCGATGAAAACGGTACCTCACATGTGTGGGTGCACCTACCTGGGCGCCCTGGGGAAAGCCTAAAACACAGGTAACCCCAAGTCTGTTCTGACAGCTGATTTTTCACAATCTTTCCAGATGGGCACGCCATACAAATATGGGCTTCGGGTGTCCAAGCCACCAAGGAAAATAGAGAACCCCATGCATTTCCGAAAAGAGGACACCCGTACCGAAAGGCTTGGCGTTACCAGTGGGTTACCCTTTTCCTTTTGCGCCCCGGTAGTTGTACCCACACATGTGAGGTACCGTTTTCGTCGGGACATCTATGGGAACGCGAGAAGGTATGACATCTGTTGTTGGCGACGTGTTTCGATGAGTGGACACAGGGAAATGTCTCTGAAATTGGCTGGAAATGAAGACAATTCTCAGACATTTCGCTCTGGCCACCCACCGAAACACACCGCCAACAACACATGGCCTACCTTCCCCCATCCCCACATGTGTCCCGATGAAAACGGTACCTCACATGTGTGGGTGCACCTACCGGGGGCGCAAAAGGAAAAGGGTAGCCCACTGCTAACCCCAAGCCTTTCGGCACAGCACATTTTGTTCATGTGGGCAACCTACAGATTTGGGCCTAGGGTGTCGAAGCCAGCAAGGAAAACAGGGAACTGTTACGCTCACCTGACTCCCACGGAGGCGCAGGTCTGGTTTGGAGTGTTGTTGCTTCTTCTATGGTGAAGCGCAGGACCCGGAAGATGGACTGGACCGGACCTTCGAATCTGGCTTGTCTGGCTCGCAGGAATATCTTTCTGTATGTGAAAAGGGAGTATTAACAATCTGCGGGAGAAAGTATAAGCCTCCCGCTCCCTTCTCACCCCCTCTATGAAACCCTCCTGCGACCCCCACGTGAAGTGTCACCTTAGGGTTTGAAAGGTTGAGCTCTCCATCCTGCTTCTCATGCAGGGGCGCGTTGTATCCAGTTACTTCACTGGGATTTTGATTGTAGAGGGTTCAAGTTTTGATTTTCCCGGTATAGTACCGTAAGGATTCTGTTAATGAGTATGATTCCGCAATAATAATTGTTCGTTGTCTCTTTTTCAGGTGCGGAAACTATTCCGAGAAGAGCTGTGGAACCGAAGAATGAGACTCTGGTGAGCTTGATGAGAGTTCTCTCAGTGTCCTTGTATCAATGCGCTCACTAACGCTGATGTCTTTTTTTCCCCATAGGGGCCGGGGTCCGGAAATGCCTGGATGCGGCACCGACCCGAAACAAAGATCAATCCAGAAGAAATCAGGTAAGTCTTTAATGGGCGTTGGGTAACGTCTTTTCATGCGCCCACTAACGCTGATGTCTCTTTTTTCCCCTTAGGGGCCGGGGTCCGGAAATGCCAGGATGCGGCACCGACCCGAAATGAAGGTGGAATAACCCAACAGGTAAGCTTTGTAATGGAAATTAAGGTTTCCTTGTTTTCTTTCCCCTCTCACCTTTATTCTTGTCTTTTTCTCCCTAGGCGCAGTGATGTGGCTGCGAGTCCAGATGTCGCCGTAGAACGTGGTGGTACCTTGTACAAGTGAGTGAGATGCGGCGCTGCAGCGATCAATGCGATGTGCTTTTAAATGGATGTCTTCCTTTTCAGGACCGTCGGCGAGATGTCTCCGGAATGCGGTTTAGCAGGTAAGGACTCTTCTTTACCCTTTTCTTTTCTCTTCTCTCTTTGCAGGTGTTCCAGGATGCTGGCAGGAGTGGCAGAAGACAGAATGCAGGAGCAAACACGGTGAGCGTCCAGCTGCTAGAGGCAGAACAACGCGAAGCGTGAGTTGCTGCATGGGCGTGGCTTAAATAGCCTTCAAAGTAGTTCCAGGTATGTATCCTTCCTCTCAGGTATGTATTCCTCCCCTGACCATACCCGTGTGGTTAAGTAGTTCCAAAGATAAAGTAGTCCCATTCAGGCCTCAGAAGGCCTGGATGTTGCAGCATGGTCTGCATCAGGTAAGTTAACACTAAGCACCGTTAACACAAAGTCTCCTTTTATGAGCCTGGCGCCTATGGCGCCAGGACTGTGGCCCGATATGAGCCTGGCGCCAAAGGCGCCAGGACTGAGTCCAAAGAGCCCCTACTTGAGGCTGTTGTGACTTCCCTTGAAGACATGATGTCTGCCTCTGGGGTAGCTGGGTCTTGTCTGGCACCTTGGAGGTAGGCATCATGACAGGAACCCCATGCATTTCTGAAAAGAAGACACCCGTGGGAATCCACAGAGGTCTGACTTACGCAAATCGGCCCAGAATTTATTACCCAGAACCCCCAGCAAAGACCCCCACATGGGAGAAGGGTGCCCAAGGCCAGGGATATTACCACCGACTTTGCTGGAGCCCTGGCTGCCCTGTGTAACAGCTTCTCCCCACCAGGGAGTCCCAGCAGTGTGCCAATACCTCCCATAAGGGAAAAGCTGTAATACAGCCCAACCACAACTCCAGGACGGTTGGAGGTGATGTCCCTGGCCTTGGACATCCATGTACCATGTGGGTGTACCGTGCCCTAAGCACAGCAGCAGCTCCAGGGAGCCCCGCCAGGATCCCCATTCCTCCCCAGAGGTGACATCTGTAACACAGCACAGCCAGAGGTGGAGCCTGGGCTTGCAGACGGACAACCCACATGGGAGGGAACCTCTTCCAGGGAAACACGAATGTTCTGCTGGCATGGGGGGCAATTTGTGTCCTGCCCCTGCAATTGTGTCACAGCCCACCAACATATCTGCCCAGACGGCCCATTCCTACCCGCACCACCAACAATCCAGCCCCAGTCTCACCCACCCCACTGACAGTGGGCCCTAACCATAAAATAGTAAAAAACAGTACTCGCGTAACGTTGCAGCTGCACGCGTAGAAAAAGCTGTAAACAAAACAAAAAACATGTGTTACCTATGGTCACACCAGCAAAAACAAATAAATAATTTTCAAACATGCCCCCCCCCCTTTGCAAGCCATCCCTGGTGGTCTACTGAATCTCACACCCCCCCAGTGCCCCTTCCTACGGGCAGATATCTGCCTCGAGGCAGGCCTGCATGAGGTACCCCTGCCACCTATTTTGGGTGAGGGGGGGGACCCCAAAAATGGTGGGACAGACCCCCCAGTGGGTGGGCCAGTAAGGTTTGGCCACCCCGGGGCCAGATTGGCACACCAATGTGCCCCTCTGCGCCAAGGCAAGTTTAGTAAACAAAGAAAATCATTCAAAATGGCAGGCTGCCCTTTAGCAGGGGCTGAGTGGCCCCCTACACCGCTGGGGAATTTTCTAATGTGAAGGGAGGTGCACCTCTGTACCCCCACCCCAATTGGAGGGGCAGTGTATCACATGTAGTCCTCCCCGGGGGCAGATAAAGGGGGGCTGTCCTGCACTCCTCCCTGGGCTCAGGCATCCGTTCCTAGGAGCAGATATCTGGTCCCAGGGAGGGCTGCATGACATGGCACCCACTTTGTTGCGGGTGGGGGGGTCAACGCCCCATCCCATTAGAAAATTCCCCATCCCTTTGGGGTGCCCCACAGCCCCCCCTAAAATGCGTTCCACCATTTTCCCTTTTTTCCTTTGGTAACCCAACTCCCCTTGGTGCAGAGGGGCACATTGGTGTGCCACTCTGGCCCCAGGGTGCCCAAACCTTACTGCCCCACCCTCTGGGGGGCCTGTCCCACAACTTTTGGGGGCCCTCTCCCCCCTCACCCCAAATGGGTGGCGGGGGCACCTCATTGCAGCCTCTCTGGTCCTCCTACAAACGGCTGCGTGAGGTACACCCTGCCCTCCATTTGGGTTGGGGGGAGAGGGACCCCAAATATTGTGGGACAGGCCCCCCAGTGGGTAGGGCAGTAAGGTTTGGGCACACCGGGGCCAGATTGACACACCAATGTGCCCCTCTGCGCCAAGGCAAGTTTAGTAAACAAAGCAAAGTATTCAAAATGGCAGGCTGCCCTTTAGCGGGGGTTGAGGGGCCCCCTACACCGCTGGGGAATTTTCTAATGTGAAAGGAGGGGTGCACCTCTCCACCCCCACCCCAATTGGAGGGGCGGCGCATCACATGTAGCCCTCCCTGGTGGCAGATAAGGGGGGGGGGCTGTCCTGCACTCCTCCCTGGGCTCCGGCGTCCCTTCCTAGGAGCAGATATCTGGGCCCAGGGAAGGCTGCATGACATGGCCCCCACTCCATTGTGGGTGGGAAAGACGGGGTCACCACCCTGTCCCATTAGAAAATTCCCCGTCCCTTTAGGGTGCCCCACAGCCCCCCTAAAATGTGTTCCACCATTTTCCATTTTTTTCTTTGTTTACGCAGAGGGGCACATTGGTGTGCCAATCTGGCCCCAGGGTGCCCAACCCTTACTGCCCCCACCCTCTGGGGGGCCTGTCCCACAATTTTTGATGGCCCTCTCCGCCCTCACCCCAAATGGGTGGCGGGGGCAACTCATGCAGGCCTCCCTGGGCCTCCTACAAACGGCTGCGTGAGGTGCACACCCCCTCCATTTGGGGTGGGGGGAGAGGGCCACCGAAAATATGTGGGACAGGCCCCCTGTTGTGTGGGGCAGTAAGGTTTGGGCACCCTGGGGCTAGATTGGCACACCAATGTGCCCCTCTGCGCCAAGGCAGGTTTCGTAAACGAAGACAAAAATGGAAAATGGTACACTATTACACTACACTTTAGGGCGGGCTGAGGGGCACCCTAAACCGCCAGGTAATTTTCTAATGTAATGGGGGGTGACCCTCTACCCCCCACACCAAATGCAGGGGGGGCATCCCATTCAGCCCTCCCTGGGGGCAGATAAGAGGGGGGCATCTCATGCAGCTCTCCCTGGGGTCAGGTGCCCCTTCCTAGGAGCAGATATCTGCCCCCAGGGAGGGCTACAAGGGGTGCCCCTATTTCCCCTTGGGGTGAGGGGGAGAGGGCCACCCCCTTTTCAGTAAAATAAATCTCTGGTGGCTAGTGACCCCCACTCCCACCCAAAATTCCCTTTATTATTTTTTTTTCTTCATTTTGCCCCCTTCCCTGGGGGCAGATGATCAGCCATCTGCCCCCAGGGGGCCCTAACCTGCAGGTCCCATCCTTTGGGGGGGCTGCACACTTATTCCTGGTGGCCCTCCCCTCCACCCCCAATTGGATGGGGGGGCCACCTCATGTACTCCTGCCTGGGGGCATACATCTGCCTCCAGGGAGGGCTACAAGGGGTCCCCCCCCTTTCCACTTGATGTGGGAGGGGGAGGGCCACCACCCTTTCAGGGGGGCAAAACTATCCCTGGGGTCTAGGGCACCCCCACACCCCATCCCAGTTGATTTTGTATATTTATTTTATTTTGCCCCCTTCCCTGGGGCAGATGATCAGCCATCTGCCCCCAGGGTTCACCACATATGTGTCCCCATGCTTTGAGGGCTGGGGGGTGGGAGAGGGCTGCTTACTGTAAGCAGCCCCCACCTCCCCACCGCATTTGAAGACATCCCTGGTGTCTAGTGGGTATTGCTGGGCGTGGAACGAGCACTCTGCGCCCTCTCCGCGCCCAACAATGCTGTCACAAAGGGTGTTGTTGGAAAGGGGAGAATCTCCCCTTTCCAATGACACCATTTCCAAAAAAATCCCTGGTGGCTAGAGCCCACAAACCCCTTCCCCCTTCCCCCTTCCCCCTTCCCGTATTTGTTTTTTTGTCCATTTTTTTTTATGCCCCCACCCCTGGGGGCAAATGGTCACCTGTCTGACCCCAGGGGCCTTTATATATGTGCCCCCATGCTATGGGGGACGGGGGGGGAGAGGGCTGCTTACTGTATGCAGCCCCCCTGTCCCCCACATCACAAACATATCACTGGTGGTCCAGTGGCATTGCTGGGCACGGATCGAGCGCTCTGCGCCCTCTCCACACCCAGAAATGCTGTCACAAAGGGTGTCGTTGGAAAGGGGAGAATCTCCCCTTTCCAAAAACACCTCCCTCGATCTCCGGCTTGAAATACGTCGGAGATCGAGGGGGAGAAAGGTGGAGAGTCATCTTTTATTTTCACAGCAACAGCCCAAAATGGCTGCTGCAGTGAAAATTACTTTCACTTTCATGTCGACGTGCTTTACGCACGCCGACATGAAACTGAAGGTAATCCAGCCCCCTGGCAGTGAGGGGGGACCTCCCCCTCACATAGCCTGGGGGTTGGATTACAGTTTTGTGTGATCCCTGCTTAGCAGGGATCACACAAAACGATGTGCCAAAAGGACGAGCTATCTCGTCCTTGGCATTCTGGAGGGATTTCCAAGGACGAGATACCACGCCCTTGGCACTTAAGGAGTTAAAGCACACAATTAAAAGGGCAAACGATTTGAAGATCACTTGTTCTGTCCTGCGATGTGTGATGAATCATACAGATCCCTCACTTAACCCCTGCCTAAAGTCTCCTCCAGGTTCACAGGGAAAGGCAGACGCTTCCTGACCATGGGGGTGGTGTTCTGCGGGAGGATCACTTGGGAGGACAAAAGGCACAGGGAAGTGAGAGCAATCCGTGGGGTGCGACACAGTATTTGCCTTCCTATAAGGAAGATATATAACAACTGCCAAAGTATATAATAACTTGTTGCCACAGTGACCTAGCCGTTCCACATGTTGGACACCTTAATGTGGGTGAAATTAGCCAAAACTCTTGTGGTATAAAAATAAATAAAACTCCTTCTCAAACCCATAGAGCTAAAACATCCCAACCTCCAAAGGGGCTCATAAAAGGAAGTTTGTGAATAATTATCGCCAGAAGTGTAGAAAGCCTTATTCCTCTTTCCAAACAAAACTGATGAATAATTTGTGTGATATTCCTTCTATCAATATTGTAGAGAATGGAAACCAAATCAGCAAAGTAGAGGAGGTTAGGAAAACTGACTTTGTTGGTAGGGACTTCAAGTCCCATTATTACCTCAATACTGAGATGAGGAAGAGGGATGCAGAGGAGTACTCCTGTAGAAGCGGTCTGCTAGTTGGTGTAAATGACCTACACCTCAGGTTTACCTGGGAGGCTTAAAAAAGCCCCCTCAGGTACAGGCAGTAGAGCAGCAGGAGAGGAGAAATCGATGCATGCTGTGTATGCAGCTGAAGGGGAAGCCACAGGCGAGAAAAGGCGCTGGGACCATGGAGAAGCTGAGGGATCCTGAAAGGGTCTTTGCCTTAAGTGGTCCCTGTTGCAGAGGTCACGCAGCGGGAAGCGCGAGAAGAGGATGCTTGCCCAGTGAAGGCTCGTTGTGCAGAGGCTGCGCAGTGGGAAGCAGAAGCATTAAGGGAAGTGTGCCCTCACTAGAGGTTTCAGGTGGCTGGGTTGCAGCTGAGCTTCTCCGGAGTAGCAGAAGCTCCAATTATGAGTGGTGTGAATGGAGGGGGGCCAGAAGAGGCTGTTTGCCCGACTGCAGGAAGCCACAACAGCGGAAGACCTTCGAACACCAAATGTAGCAGAAGCGAGCGACTTACCCAGTGAGTTTATGGCATGAGAGAGACTCTGGAGCGCTCCAACGCTGTCCACATGTTCATAGTAAGTAGCTTCACTCATATGCGAGTGAAAGAAGTACTATTTACAGTTCTGAATACTGAACTGTTCAAAAACAACAAGAGTTATATTTGTTGAATCAAAATGAATATACAAGCAAGCGTGTGAGTTGGTGGAAGGCCCAAATACCCTGTGGGGAAGCTTTATTATAATCAAGACCCACCTTAAAACTGGGGCCAGGGAAGATGGAAGCCTCTGTGTGCACCTCTGGGTTTGGCGGGTGGTTTCACCCATGTAGGAGCTGCTTTTGCTTAACCAAGGAAGCAGCTGGATGGGTCTGGGGGCCTCTGAAGCCTCCGGGAAGCGGCAGTTAGGTCCTGAGCGCAGCCCGACGTCTGGAAGGCAAGCAATCGGCCCTGAGCCTGGAGTGCACATTGGGTGCGTGCTTGCAGAGCCCGGGCTGACTGGTGGCAAGGAGACCGTGTGCCCGCCATAGGAGGTGATCCACTGTGGCCTCCTGCAATGCCTTTGCCTGGACCCCCAGGCATACTCGCTGAGACGCAGTGGTTGGCCCGGTGAGGGGTCCGCAGTGTACGGCTCTGTGCCGTACAACGCTGCAGGACCGCACCAGCGGCTGGAGTGAGGTCGAGGGGAGCGGCCAACGAGATGGAGTTCTTGGGGTGGCGGCAGGACTGGGAGAATGGTTAGGCTGCTGTGCGAGAGGTATGGAAAGCTTGATATGATACAAGCTCATAGCGCTAGCTTGCACACTCAGTCTCCAAACCTACGTGTGCAGAGATGGAGTATTGTTAAAGGACAGTTTGCCTCCACCAGTTTGCCGGACCTGCTTCCTCTTAAGGGTATAGACACCAGCATGCAGGGGCACGTGGATGAAAAGGAGACGGCAGCACGACCAGAAGTGGAACAGAGGGCCATTTCATAAGTGCATTTGGATTTGACACAGTACTGTGGGGATCTGAAGTGTGAGGGGCTGCACTGGACCCTGGTAAGCAGTAGTGGAAATGTGCCGCCAGTTCAGGTCAAAGTGGTTTTCCTGCTGACCAGGGTGGAAGCGGGGGGGCCTGGACTGTCTGGGTGGGGCTGTCCCTGATCCCAGGGTGCGCAGAGAAGATTGTAAACGCACCTGGTGGGCACGAGGGGTCTGACTTGGCTGTGGAGAATGCAGCTTTGCTAAGTTTGGCCTCCTCCCCTTTGAGACCTTTTGACAAGCCAGTTGGGGGGTGTTAGGCAAAGAGAACTGCAACTTGAATGGGGGTCTGTGATGATCAGCTGTAGGGCTCCCCATCCTTGTAAACGCATCCTCCCACCTGGAGTGGAAAAAAGGTGTGCAAAATGGCTTCAGGGAAGTCTAGTAAGAAGGCCAAGACTGAGGAGGCAGACTTTTTCTCGCTGTGTGTTAGACAACATAGCCAGGAGAAGGTAGCTGCCCAGGACCCTGTGATGGCCGCACTGGGCAGGATAGAGAAGTCAATGTCGCAGCTTGAAAACAAATTTGACAAAATTAGTGAAAACGTTGGAAACAATGACTGCTACGCTAGAGCAGAGCGCGAGCGAAATGGACCAACAATGTGCCCGTTGATCCACAGTGCACAATTTTTCACTTTTCGCCACAGTAATGGGTGCCTTTGATGTAGCAATTGCGCCCCGGACTGGTGTATGACATGTTCCATAAGACGGTTGGTCTGTTAATCATATAAGTTGTAACTTACATTGTCTCTTGTATGTTGGTTCTTATGGTCCAAGACTAGTGGGGGCCCCATAGGTAGGGGAGGGCGGCAAGTAGCATTGATTGAACTAAGAGAGCGTTTAACATGGGCATCTGCTTCACATGATTTGATCTTTCCCCCAATAGAAAGAGGACTTGCAGGGTGTCTCATTAGGGTACAGCGTTGGGATGTTAAGTTGTTGTTGTTGTGGCATGGGCCCCCCACATGGTGGGTTTCCCTCCAATTTGTATTTGCATATTAAAGTTGCAATAAAGTACAATTTTGTAATTGACAGTGAGGAGTGATATCATCGTGAGACAAGTTCATAATGAAACAATTGGGTCATTTAATCTACATTTTGTTTCAGAGAGACTGAGAAGACTTGTGAGACTGCATTAAAGAGGTCAAGTTGAGAAGTTGTGCAACTTTAAATGTATTTGGAAGTCAGCTTTCATATTAACCTGTGCGTTAATGTTACGAATCAGCCACAGTAGAAACTGAGATTACATTAAATACGTTTATTCGGATAGAATCCATTAAATAAGCACACAAATAAATACAACTAGAATGCATCAAAAGACCGGGTTAAAAGCAAAAATTACATCATACAGGGCATAAAATGTTAAATCAACATCGGCCCATGAAAAATATGTCCAACTGTAAATAAAAAAGACCATGAATGGTCAGCTAAAACTCAAAATATCCATGTGTTGTTTCCTCTCTTCCAATGCCCCCCCGAGATAAGATAATAGCACCCTGGCCACACAGGGGGAATCCGCCAAGAGGAGATAGTAGAAGGCTTGGCAGCATTGTTTGAGATTGAGATTACTCTGACCCAGCAATCTCCATTTGTGAAGTGTTTAAAATGGGAGCAAAGCAAGGCTGAAAGGACGACGATCTTGAGCTGGTGCTACAGCATGCGCATCATAGGAGGAGGACTTCACCGTGCGAGCAAACGGTGTAAGCACAATCTGACTGAGTGAGCAAGATAGAAAGCGCAAGTTCTATTTTACTTTCTGGCTACAGCAGTGGGCAGCGTTGTAAATGTTCATCAGCACCTAGTTGAGTCTGAGGAAGATTGGTATGGGCATACTCCTTCTCTCCTTAGAACCTATCCCTCCCCTAATGGCGCAAGTTCTGCTTCCTCTCTTATAGGAGAGGAGGTGAATTTGAGTTCTCTTTCTATCACGAAAGAGGCATCATGTGTGAAGGGTCAGAAATGTGAGGCGGACAACCTTTAGATGATTCCTCAAAATATACAATTTTATTCAATCACAAGTTTCAGTAGACCTCTCACTAACCCTACCGTAATGAGGATTTCCCTGCCTATCATAAACTAAAGGAAACACTCTAAGACAGTATTCCTGGCCCTCACACTTATGCATACAATGCAAAGAAAATATATGGCAATTCACAACATCAACAATAGCATTTATAATGTTTTCACAGTCTCTATTCATAACCTGGGTGAACTCGCTTTTCCCAGGTTTCAAGCTAGATTCAGTTCCATTGTTCAACAAAAAGAAACGTAAATCCGGGTTTGTAACAAGGTTCCAAAACAGTTCTTTGCTCCTTCAATTTATCAAAGAAAGTTCTGTTAAACCATGGTTCAACCAAAAGAAAGATTTTTCTTCTTCCTTGAATAATAATTTCCTCTTCATCAAATAAAATCAGTGCTATTCTTGGTCAAGATGCTTTGCCACAACTTGTGAATGTCAAAGAAAATACAACTTCTTGTCGTATTCAAAGAAACGCAGCTTCTTGTAGGATTCAAAGAAGCAAAGCTTCTTGTCGTATTCAAATAAACATAACTTCTTGTAATATTCTCCTTAACTCTCTCTTTTAGCACCATAAATCACAGTTTAAATCTTTGTCAGGATGACTTCACATCACCTCTGCTTCCACCTGGTTGACTCTCATACTAGATCCACTTCTACAAGGATTCACCATACAGGTCTACTCGCCTGCCGATAGTATTCCACACTCAATAGTGCTTCTGAAGTTTTAAATCTGCTGACAACCAAATGTTTTACCACAGCTTCTGCAGTTTCCAGCTTTGTGACTTTCAACAACGTTTCAGAAACTACAGGATTCACTTTAGTGCCCCTCAACACTTCCAAGTAAGCAAGGGACTCTTCTTCTGAACATTCACCATGCAGAAGGGGAGCCTCTTTGCCACACCTGTCTCTCTGCAAAACCAACAACCAAAATGTTCCTCCGTTTGGCTTTAACAATGTGAGTTTTTGTACCAGCTTTTATGGAATAATCACAATCAACCAGCTTCACCCTTTTACATCCTTGCATTCGCCCCTTCTCTTCCTGCCAACCAGAGCAGCTTAATTGTATGTCTTGTTGTTAGTCTCTTTTGGCTTTAGACAATGCTTGCACAACTCTTTAGGCAATGGCAATGCTTGCACCACGTTTGGCTTTGGGCAATGCTTGCACCCCGCTTGGCTTCACATGGTGGGGAAAAGCAGTTTTCCTTCACGCTTTCCGCTGCGCAACCTCTGCACTTCAGATTCAGGGGGAAAAGGACCCTTGCATGACGGGCAGCTGGAATCTGCTTCACAACACTGATGCTACTACAGCTCCAGCTCCATCTATTGGT
Organism: Ambystoma mexicanum; assembly: GCF_040938575.1. Classification (NCBI taxonomy): domain Eukaryota; kingdom Metazoa; phylum Chordata; class Amphibia; order Caudata; family Ambystomatidae; genus Ambystoma; species Ambystoma mexicanum. Next base: position 836,848,553 of record NC_090934.1, on the reverse strand, counting down.
CTGCACGTGAAGGGGCCATTTAAGCCTTTCTGCCTCCCTCCGGTGTCGCTTATTGGCTTTAACAAGCTGACTACTCCTGTAACATTGCTCCTGAGCCCTCTTCCTCATCCCAGTAATTGGGGAAATTATGGGACTTCAAGTCCCCAACAATAAAATTAGGTTTTCTAATTTCTCTCATTTGGCAATAAGCCATTAAAAAGTTTGGATTTTGGAGAAATTTAAATAAGGGGGTTCCCAGTCTTCATGGCCTGCCCCCCCCACCCACACCCGCAGCCCCATGTGATCCTCCTGCAGAACACCACTCCCAGGATCGGGATCAGGATGCGCCTGCCCTTCCCTGGCCACCTGAGAAGGGTCCCAGGGCAGGATTTCCGGGGGAATCCTTGCTAATTCATCACACATGTAAGCAGTGGACCCTTAAGATGAATGGGGGGGGGAGGCTGCATTTGGCAAGCTATTTCCCCTAAAAGACAACCAGTAGAAGGAAATATATACCAGCTATATTTTCCTCAGAACTACATAATTCCCAGAAAGGATATACTTCTGGTTTCTTTGATGTTGGAAATAGAATTTCCTGTGTATATGTGCATATATTATATATATATATATATATATATTATTATCTTTCTACAACTCCCGGTGAGATATTCAGAGGAGATAGAGTTGGGAGATTAATATATGATGCAGAGCTGCAGTCTCGGGCAGCTCACTTCATTGTTGGCACCTTTCATCACTTTGCGCAGTCTTTTTGCAGTTTCTATTGGCTTGTGGGAGGACCCACTTAAAAACTGAATTTGGCCGCGGAGCAGCCGCAGACTTGCTGCAGAGTTGCAGTCTCAGGCAGTCAATGGCAGCGTCAGCGAGAAAGCGGACTGCCGAGGAAGAAGGTCACTGCCTGTGAGGTTTGCGCCTGCAACGCAAAGAGCTGGGTGTGACTGAACAGCTGAGCTTGTTGTCGGCACCAGACCCATCCATAGTGCACCGGCATCTGAATCTGTCTCCGTTGCCAAGGATGTCGGATGGAGATCAAGAGGCTTCAGGTAGGCAACGCATGCACAGCTCACGTAAGAACTCTCCCTGCGCTGCCCCCTCACCCAGCCCCAACAGCCATCAAACATCGGCATTGCATTTTACGACCTCAACGGCAGAGAGAGTCTCGGACAATTTGATGTCCGAACTTGCTGTAGCTTCAAGTACGTCCCAGTCCCTTTTCGAGGAGCAAGTGACGGGGGGCGGAACGATTTGTCAAACGGACTACAGCATCAAATTAATAAAGTGGGCACCGAAGCGGCACCTCAAACGGGAACAGCCAAAATGCACGTGATAGCTGACAGCGGTGGAGACAAAATTCAAACCACCATTAATCATTATTCGACCGACCCGGAACGTAAATTGGATCAAGCATCTTTGAAGCTTACAATGGAACCCATTGAACACTCAACTCAACCAAGTGAATTCTTGATTACAAACGGGATAAAATCCCTACTTAAAATTCTAATCGAGATCCATCCAGTGACTGAAAGGGAAGACTTGGTCAGTCCTCATTGTGAACAAACTGACCTTCAAATCCCACCTCAGATCTCACAGATAGAAGCTAACAACTCACGGGTAACAGCAGGCAAAGTGGCTCCAACCAATGCTATCAATGACTCTCACCATGGAACACCTGAGGAGTCACCAAAAGTTTGAGCCTGTCCAGGGTAAATTGATTTCAATTAAGAAGACCCAGACTACCTCAAAGGACCCGAGAATGACTGGTCAGAGTAAGAAGCAGCTGGGCAAACTACTAGGACAGAACAAGGCACGGGAGAAAGTGGTAAGGATGGCGCAAACACTTAAAACTCTATCCCAGTCGAAAAATAGCCAGAACAAGCTATGTAAAAACATGCAAAAGTCATGAAAAAAACTTCGTACATACAGGAAAATTACCCCATTAAGACCTCCCTTCACCTGTTCGCTAGTAGACTACTTTAATAAACTGGGGAAAGTAGTCCAAGAACTACCTAGTGAACTCCCGGATGTGGAGCTTTTGGAAGGCGTGGAGGAATTAAGAGTCAGAATCACCAAGAGATTAAAACTCTCTCACGTCACCATCAACGCTGAACAGGAGCACCATGGCATTGAGTGACAAAACTTCAACCCCAAGAAGATGGCACTTCGGCAGACCACCTGTGACTATCTCCGCTTTCTCCGTAAAGACCTCTGGTGGAAACCCGGAATCAATGAAGTACATCCAGTTGTCCAAGACTGTCGCTAGGGAGGAAGAAAACGCTGTCTCATTGCCCTCGGCAATAACCAGAGGGTCACAAAACCCAATACCTAAATAGCAAAGAATGCAAGAAACACATGTAGACAATGAAAGTCCCTGTTTGGCACCAAACATCGTCTCCTCCACGGCTGTAGAGGAAATGGGGCAAACAAGGGAAAGACAACTGTACGTTATTGAGAAGTCCATGACAGGCGGAAGACCACAGCCGGTTTTTAACAAGACCAATACTGCTATACCGCCCATTCCATATACTTCCTCAATCTCGCCACCTCGAAATAGAAGATTGAGCAAGATTTCCCAAACAGCTGGAAAAGAAACTCCAAATAAAAAAACTGATCTGTTTGCTATGGTTTATAGTCATAATGTCGACAAAAAAATGTCGACAGACAAAAATATCGAAAAAATAATGTCGAAAATAATAATGTCGACATTCTATACTTTTAATGTAAAAAGTCATAATGTCGAAAAAAAAATGTCGACATTTTTTTTTCGACAATATGACTATAAACCCTTAACACTATCAACACCTCACCCAACACCCTCCTGCAACCCCCCCCACACCCCACACCACCACCCTCCCACCCCTCATATGCAACACATTCTAATTATTTATATATTTATTTATTTATTTTTTCAATAAATAAATAACCAACAAAAAGTATCATTTACTATGGGGGGGTCCCCCCCCAACCCCCCCTCACCCAACACCCCCCTGCCACCCCACCACACCCCCTAACCACCCTCTCACCCCTCATACTCAACACAATCTAATTATTTATTTATTTATTTATTTATTTTTTCAATAAATAAATAACCAAAAAGAGTCTAATTTACTATGGGGGGGGTCCCCCCCCCAACCCCCCCTCACCCAACACCCCCCTGACACCCCCCCACACCCCCCCCAACCACCCTCTCACCCTCATTCCCAACACATAGTAATTATATATTTATTTATTTATTTATTATTCAATAAATAAATAAACAAATAAATAAAAAGAATATCATTTACTATGGGGATGTCCCCCCCAACCCCTCTCACCCAATACCCCCTGCCACCCCCCACCCCTCATACTCAACACATACAACACAACAATAAATATATATTTATTTATTTATACAACATTTCGAAAAAATGTCGACATTAATGTAAAATGTCGACATTTTTGTATGTCGACATTATTGATTTTCGACATTAATTTGTCGACATTTTGACTGTCGACATTATTGATGTCGACATTATGACTGCACACCGTTTGCTATCATGTCAGCAGTCACCATTGCCTTAGCCCCATTCAGCAAGCTCTACGAGGCCTTGAATGATACACTAAAAGATCACACCACAATGGCCGCATTGATGCACACCAAATTAACATACTTGGAGGGATACGTCATGGCAATTGAAGCTTGAAAGCAGAATACGAGAGACCAAGGTACCTCACCTTTGGTATTGGAGAAAACCACCGAAGAACCCACACAGCAGAAAACTGCATCAGAAAAGCAGACTTTACTTACAGTTGGCATCCAAACAACAGAAGTTAAAATACCAGATGCACCCTCAATAATTACAAGTGCAGATCACGTTGAGAAACATGTGATACAACAGTGTAAAACTAAATCAATCTCGCAGTTGGCTCCACAGTTAAGAAAATCTGCCTCACCATCCAGGCGTTTTAAGGAGATCGACATAGAAAAACATAAAATTCAACGAAAGAGGATGGTAAACGGATGTATAGCACTCGAAACAAACGTCCAGCTTTTCAAAACGAGACCCCAAATCCAGGTTTCAAATGCGGAAAATCTATCCAATGTAGCCAACAACCAAAACAAAAGGTTTGGCATCTTTATGCAAAGGAGTAACAGAAAAAAAGACCACAGTTCCTGTACCAATTTTAAGGAACACACTCTGAGGAAAGCGAACATCAGAGTCAGCAACTGTATTAAAACTCAGCAACAACGAGAAAACAAATATACCAGCAATTATTATTGGCGACCCTGAGAATACCATGGATTTGATGGCCATGAGTCAATATACGGTTGAAGAATCCGAATCTGAACTTGTTAACATGCCTAAGCAAAAGAGGAGAAAATCGGAACCAAGCAGTCAGAACTCTTTTTACCTTCAGAACCCAAGAAGAAAGTAATGTTAATGGAGCCCATCTCCCCCGTCTTCCTGACATTAGATGAAAAACGCCAAAGGGCATCGAAGACGAGAGACAAAACAGAACGCTCTTTAGATGTTAGTCCATCAAGAGTCGACAGATACGACAGGGACAATTTCAAGTTGTGGGGAAAGAGATCTCCGATCAAGCGAGGAAGAGACGTTCAGCCAGATGAACGAGAAAGTAGAATGCACTCAAATCGTTGTAAAGCTTCACTTCACTTGAAACATAAATTCAACCATAAAAATAGTTCTCGCGAAGAATTCTTGATCACACGATGCAGCTTTCAAAAACCGTGAAAAGAGACAACCAACGACAGAAAGAAACGTATCTAATCAAAAAAAACAAAGCAGCCGAACCTTCAAGTTGGAACGAATATTGGACAAAGGGGACAAACTGCTCTTAAACAGAAAAACAATAATGAACCTGTTTGACTACATCCCAAATTTGAGGCAACTGCGCTCAGAAGACCTAAAGTTAGTTGAATTGGCCAAAATGGCCGTACAGACAGCACTTACCTTCATATCGTTTCACCAGTGGTGAAGGGGATGCTACTGGACGCAGCCGAGAGCCTACTAATGCTAGGTTATGACTTGAGTGAAATCAAATATTACGAAAAAGAACCTGAGAGTCAAGGTGGAAAGGGGAGAGAGTACGAACAGCAACCTCTTATCCCCTGGCCGTTGCTCTCCGACCTTCAGGAGACACGCAAAATCAAGAGAAAAGAAAATATAAAACACAAAGTTCTGAAATGCGGACATGTCAGAACTTAACCGGAAGAATAAAAGAATGCTTGAACATGCAGCAACCGTTCCAAGGAGCTTCAACTCAAGGGACAGGCTTGATGACACCTTTGCACATAGCTCTCATGACAAGGAAAACTTCGAAGATCCTTTGGGCATCGGTCGAGGGCCTCGAGGGCCTCGTGGGCCTCTCCCCAAACTGAAAACAACTTTTTTTTTTTGACAACTTTATTTAAAGATTTATCAAAAGAAATACATATCATCCCAAAACAACAATTATGATAACAAGAAAACGACAAATAAAACGAAAAAAGCATTATACAAGTTGATAAAAATAGTACAGAACATCTCGGTAGCACACCTAGAATCAACAACAAGTATTTCCACCAAAGGTTCAAAGAAAGAAGACCAAAAGAAGTGGAGCTGGATCCCGCAGGCTTTAGCAAGTAAACCACACAATTATCCATCAACTCACACAGACCATCAAAGGTCGCACACGCAGGGTGTGACAAAGTGTCAACCATTCCAAAATCTACTGGCTATGGGCTGTTGGAATACGAGAGGCTTTAGCCATCTGACTACCCCGAGCGACGTAAATCTGGGAAATTATGACATATTATGTCTACAAGAGACATGGCTCATGGCTAGACCAAACTTGGATGGCTTCCAAGTTTTCATTTCACCAGCACTAAAGGGCAGCCAACCTCAGGTTTCATAACAGCTATATGATCAGGAAGCAACCTGTATTTTTTAAAAAACATCTTCATACAATCCTTACTTGTTTCTTGGTGCTACTCAAAACCCTCACCAAAAGATGGCAGGGACGATACAATGCTGATAGTTAACACCTATTGGAACGCGTGTGCCATAACCAACGAAACATTCTTAATAATGATAGAAAAAATTATCGACGAGGCTAACATTGCATACTAAGTAAATCACATAATATGTGGAGATTTAAATGCGACTTGCTTGGATACCGCGGGAAAAAAAAAACTTTGTCGACAAACCATCAGCCTCAAGAGAGAGAGGCACCCAATGGTCGAGGTGAATGAACTTTATGGACCTCCATAACCTCCACTTGATGGCAGATAAAAACAATCCAATACCTCCAATATGGGAACGAGAAGGATGAGGATCAACAGTTAACCACATATACATGTCGAGGGAATTTTCTCTCTTACCATCACATTAAAAGTGAAGAGAACTAAACACAGCGACCATAACATGCTGATCATGTATGGAAAGATCTGAAAACTCCACGACCAAAAATGACAGCCCTTGTGGAAGATTGCGATGGTGGCACTCGCCTAAGGTTAATCAAAGAGTTGATTAGCAAAATGGCAACATTGTTTCAGTTAAACAGAAAATCTGCAGGCAAAGACCCGGTAACTGCAGAGGTTGAATACCACCCTCTACTAACTACCTATCGGTTCAAACGGGTGAATGGGAAAAACATCTTAAAGCAGTACACCCGCACATACAGTATACTCTTGGTCGAAAAGAGGAGAGCACTGCGGCGAATAAAGCGCCTGGCGACAAAGACACCCTCACCAGAAAACATGGAAAAAGTAAAAGGAGCAGTCAGGCCTACAAAAATTGCCTACTAAACCATCAGATAAAAATGTACCAAGAAGACTCAAAACTAATGCTCTGCAATATATGTGGGGAAAAATCAAGAGAATTCTGGTCTTTTTTTTTTTTTTTTATAAAATCAACATCGAAAAAAACCAACGATTGCCTGCAAAGTAACGTAGGTGAACAGAGCTGGGTGGAACACTTTACAGACCTCTTTTGAAAACCGACAGCGGAAATTCACATCTCTCGAAAACAATCTTCAATAACTTTTAACATCCCATACGATGCTGAGGCAATCATGAGGAAAATCTCTAAGCTAAATCACTTGAGGGTTTCCGGCCCTGATGTGATCACTGACTTCGACCATAGAAGCCATCCAGAAAAATGGGCTAACATCATTTCTGAAGTATTTAAAAAATGTGTCCAAACTAAGTCAATACCAACATCCTGGAGGACCGCGAATGTGGTCCCAATTTTCAAAAAGGGCAAAAAGAAAACCAGAGGAACTATCGACCAATTGGTCTATTAGACGTCATTGGCAAGGTCTTTGGATCCCTAGGTTTGGACAATTTTGATTCGTGAACAAAGCAGGCAGAATGTACAGACCCTTTCCAGTCGGGTGTTACGCTCACTTGGTATCCACAGGGACGCCACCCAGCTGGGTTACTCGCTGGTATGCTTCTCAGCCTTGCCCTGATGTGGTCTGCGGGGAAGTTTCTGCCTTGTGGTAGAATTAGGCGTGCTCTCCGTCCTGCCTTCTTTGCAGGGTCGCGTTGTCTTTCATGGGCGAGTGCGGTCCAGTTACTTCACTGACGCCGGCCCGTTTGATATTGTTCAGGTAGGTCTTATTGCTGTTCTTTAGTTTTGTTGCTATCCTGCATGCCTTTCTTTGTTTAAAATGTCTCCTTTTCTCCCTTAGGTATGCGGAGCTACAGCGCGGCGAACTGGCTTGGTTGAGCCCCGCTGGTAAATGATGGCGCATTAAGAGTGCTATGATGCGGTAAGTAAGAGCTATGCGCAGCGCTGTGAAGTCTTGTCTTTGCTAACCTGTGTTTTCCTTCCTTATAGGTCGCAGTGTTCTTCAGCGCGAGTGGAGTGGAATGTCCGGAGTGGTGCCAGCCGAGAGGCGACCAGCCAGGTAAACCTTTTGAGCAGTTCGTAATTTGTAAATGTCTCTACAGCTTTCTTTAATGTTGCCTCTATCTTCCTCTTTCAGGTCGTTCTGTTCGGTAGGCGTGCAGATTCAAGGAAGCTGTTCACAGTATCTGCGAGTGTTTAAAGATGAAGACTGCAGGTAAGATGCTGCTGCTAATGATGTTCCTTTTGTCTCCTTGCAGGTTCTGCTTCTCTGAGGTTCAAGGGAATAGCTGGACACGGTGAGCGTCACGTTGCAAGCTGCAAAGTAACATGAAGCATGTTCTGCAGTCGGGGTGTGGTTTATATAGCCCAGGTAAAGTAGTACCAGGGAAAGTAGTTCCAGGCCTGCCACACCCAAAACACTAGACCGCATAGTTGGTTCTTAGGAACCAAGCTATGTGGATGCCCCCATGTTGGCTGACAATACAATAAAGTAGTTCCCAAGCACATTGTTGTTCATGGTGCATGAGCCTGGTGCCATAGGCGCCAGGACTGGCCCCATGAGGGCTTTTGAAGAGGATGCCAGGCTCTAGAGGCCTGAGTCCTGACTCCACCTGGCCAATGGGTTTGCCAAAGGGGTTTTTGAGCAAGGGTCGTGAGAGCACTCCCCCCTAAGGCCCCTCCCCTGGTGTTCCTTCGGTTGGGCCCAGGTTTGGTTGGGAAGTTCTGATGGAATTTCCTAATTTGATGTGGTGCGTGGATATTCTCACTGGGCTCCCAGGATCTATCTTGTGGTCCAAATCCTTTCCAATCGACGATATAATATAGCTTGGTCCTAGAGTATTTAGAGTCCAAGATATCTTTGACTTCGAATTCTGGTTCTCCGTCAACAAGTATGGGTTTAGGTGGTGTCCCAATCCGTGTGCCGGGTTGCATTGGTTTCAGGAGGGACACATGGAATACCGGGTGGATGTGTAGATTAGGTGGTAAATCTAGTTTCACGGCTGCTGGGTTGATAATTGCCTTAATGGTATAGGGTCCTTGGAATCTGGGATGAAAGGTCCGGGTTCCCTTGATGGGTACGAATTTAGCGGCTAACCAAACTTTGTCTCCTACTTGATAATTAGGGGCCTTTTTCCGGTGTTGATCAGCAAATCTCTTTTGTTTTTCTTTGACATGAATAAGGTGTTCCTTTGCCCTTTTGAAAGCCTGAGTAATGGTTGTGTGTAGAGTCTTTACCGCTGGCATTTCCAAGCTGACTGGAAGGTCTAGTTCAGAGGTACGTGGATGTCTGCCATGAAGGGTATAGAAGGGCATTTGTCCCGTGCTTGAATGCAAAGAATTGTTATATGCATATTCGGTTATCCATAGTAGGTCTTTCCAATTCCTTTGTTCGTGGTGCATCTTGCACCGTAAATATTGCTCGAGTGGCTGATTGGTTATCTCGGTTTGGCCTTCCGTTTGGGGATGGTGACTGGTAGCTAGCCGAACGTCGATCTGCGCCATTGCACAGCATTTTTTCCAGAAGTTTGAAACAAACTGGCTGCCTCGATCAGAGACCAGAACCGGAGGGAAGCCATGTAGCTTAAACACACCCGCCAGGAACACTTTTGCTAAAGTGGCTGCGTCTGGGAGGCCTTTGAGAGGAATAAAATGGGCCATCTTTGAGAATAAGTTCACAACTACAAGGATGGTGTTGAACCCTTGGCTTGGAGGTAGATCAGTGATGAAGTCAAGGGAAAGAGTGTGCCATGGAACTGGAGGAATGTCCAATGGTTGTAGGAGACCAGATGGTTTTTGTTTCTGTGATTTATTTTGTGCGCAGACACCGCAGGACTGAATATACTGAATGATGTCCTTACGCCAGGTAGGCCACCAGAAGCCCTCTTTCACCTTAGCTAGGGTTTTGGCGATCCCAGGATGCCCTTCGATCAGTGGATCGTGATAGTTTGAAATAATTTGCTGTTGTAATTCCTTCTTGGGTACATATAGGCTATGCCTAAAAAAAGGGTAGGTGGTCCTTGATAGTATATTGTTCTCCTTGAGTTTGCCATGCGAGGTAGGCATCAGGATTCATTGTCCGTTGGATTTCTTTTCGTAGTTCTGCTTGTGTTAAGGCTGTCGTGATACCCAAGAGTTTGTCGTCAGGTATAATAGGTACTGGGTCTGGAGTTGTATATACTATTTCATCTATGCCCATGCGAGATAAGGCATCCGCCTTTCCGTTTCTGACTCCTGGTCGAAATGTGATTACATAATCATATTCGGCAAAGAAAAGGGCCCACCGTAATTGGCACGAGGACTGGGCCTTGGCTGTTTTGAGATATTGCAGGTTTTGGTGGTCTGTGATGACTGTAATGGTGTGTCTGGCCCCCAGAAGGTAGTGCCTCCAGGCTTTAAAGGCGGATTTGATAGCCAGGAGTTCCTTGTCCGTGATGGCATAATTAATCTCTGGAGGTGAGAACTTTTTCGACCAGAAGGCCACAGGATGTAGCTGGCCGGTTTCCGGGTCTCTCTGTGAAAGGACAGCCCCCCATTGCGAGACTGGATGCATCAGTTTCAACGACATAAGGGAGGTCCGGACGAGGATGTCGCAGGATTGGAGCGGAGGTAAATCTTCGTTTAAGTTCCTGAAAGGCTTCTTCTGCTTCTTCTGTCCAAGCAAACTTTTTATTGTTTTTTCGTAATAGTACTGTGATTGGGTGCATAACCTGAGAGAAGTCTGGGATGAACCGGCGGTAGAAGTTTACAAAGCCCAGCATACTTTGTACCCCTTTCAGAGACGTCGGTGAAGGCCATTTCAGAATGGCATCTACCTTGTGCATGTCCATTCTGATGCCTCCTGGAGTAAGGATAAAACCAAAAAATTCTACTTCGGTGACGTGAAAAAAGCATTGTTCAAGCTTTGCAAACAAGCGATGTTGACAGAGCTTGGTGAGGACTGAACAAACGTGCCTGACATGATCTTGTTCCGAGGCTGAGTATACCAAGATGTCGTCTATGTACACTAAGGCGCACACATCAATTAACTCCCTTAAGACGTCATTCATGAAATATTGGAATGCCGCAGGAGCGTTGCATAACCCGAAGAGCATGACGTGATATTCAAACAAGCCGTACTTAGTACGGAAGGCAGTTTTCCATTCATCTCCATTTCTGACTCGGACCAGATGGTATGCTCCTCGAAGGTCCAATTTGGTATAAATCTGGGCATCTTTAACTTGGTCTAGCATCTCGGGGATAAGTGGCAAGGGGGAGCGGTTCTTCATAGTGATCTGGTTCAATGTGCGGTAGTCAATACAGGTTCTCAAGTCTCCTTCCTTTTTCGGTACGAAGAACAAAGGACTGGCTGCGGGGGACTTCGAAGGAGGGATAAATCCGTTTGCAAGGTACTGGTTTAAATAGGATTTCAAATGAAGGTTTTCTGGTTCTGTGAGAGGATAGATCCTGCCCCAAGGGATTTGTGCACTAGGAACAAGGTCGATCTGACAGTCATAGGGCCTGTGCGGCGGCAATGTATTGGCTTGGTCCTTTCGGAAAACATCCTGGAAATCATGGTATTCACTTGGCAAGGTATTAGTTGCTCCCAGGGTTGATACTGTCGCTCCGGGAGTCATGAGGATACAGACATCGGGTTTCTCCTTTTGGTAATGGCAGGCAGGGGAGCAGTCACCCGGGAAGGTTAATTTTCGTGCCCGCCAGTCTATCAAAGAGTTGTGAGCAACCAACCATGGCATCCCTAGTATTAGCCTGAACTGAGGTGCCTTGATGAGATCGAATGAAATACACTCCCGATGTCCGCCCTGACACAGCAAGTTTACCCTGGCTGTGCACTGGGTTACTGGTCCGGAAGCGATTTCTGTCCCATCCACGGTGGTTACCTTGTCCATAGTTGGCTTAGAACACAAAGGAAGCCCCATCTCTGCTGCCAGTTCTTGATCAATATAATTTCCAACTGCTCCGCTATCGATGTATGCTTCAACGGCATGCATTCTTGAAGTGTGTTAGGCAGAATCCTGTGCAGTTCCCTTAGGGACCACTGCAAAATGATCAAGACTACAGGAGTAAGCAGTAAACCCAATTGGTAGCAGTCTGCACCACCCAGATTTACCTGGTAGCTGTGGCTGAGCAGTCAGACTTCTACTCTTCTTGATAGGGCAGTATATAGAGTATACACAATAGGGCTAACAATACAGTAGAACAAGCAAACACTGACCAGAGCTTTGGTATTAAAAGTATATAATTATTTATTTAAAACACACTTCATGAAAATACATTGGCACTAATATATCAAGCAAGTACAAACACAGTCACTATAAGTATATAAATCTCCCTAATTAATTATTCGACAAGTCTAGGTTAAAACACCACTTATTAGCAAAACAGAGGTGAGCGTGTAACCTAGATGGCACTCCAGTAATTCGTTAAAAAGGGAGAGAAAAGGCAGAGCATGGAAATAACACAGTACCAACACTTTTAAGAAACCACAGCAAGTCAGGAAAGGCAGGGTCTACTGTAGAGCCAAAGTTCATAGGCCAGGCCCACTCTTAGAGAGAGCAAGGCTGGATGTGCCCAAGATCACACAGTGGAAATGCACTCCAAGTCTTTGCAGAAAATGTCAAAAAGAGGTCGGAGCAGTTCAGAAAGGCAAAGTTAGAAGGTCTGGTACCAACCCAGTTGGAAAGTCAAGGATTTACGGACACCTTGGACAGTCCGTTGCAAGGGAGGCCAGGCGGGACACCAGTACCTTAAATGGTGAGAAAGCTCCAGCGGTGGCAGTTGTTCCTGGCAGCGGGTGCAAGTCGTGGCTTCAACCAGAGGAAGAGATGATCTCGACGAGGAAGAAAGCTGGAAATCGTTGCACTGCCAAGGATGAAACCAGCCGCAGAGTTCTCGATTAAAAGGTGCGTCCCTTTTATTCGCGGTCAGTGGTGAAGTGCGGCTATTCAGCCGCCTAGGTGTTTTTGGCACGGGTGATTCGACCACGAGACGTCCTGGAAGGCGAAAAAGGCGAGCTGGTTAGTCCCACCAGCTCAAAAGGAAGAAGACTCTCCTGGAAGAAGATCTCCTCTGTCGATGGGGAAGCGGTGAGTTACAGCAGGGCTCCACCGGTGGTGTCGTCGTTGTAGATGGCTCAGCTTCTCCCCTCTTTGGATTCCCTAGGTCCTGTGGCGACTTCTAAAGTTCCTGTCCCCAAGCCCTGCTTTTATGCAGAAAAACCCCCATTCAACAGCCTAGCTGTCACTCAAACATGCTAAGTGGTGAGCCAGGCGGCTGACCACTGGGCCAATCAAAGAAGAGTGCGACTTGAGTTGCTCAGGCAACGGAGTCCAGGGTGCCTAATCCCCCTCCCACACATCCTGTAGTCCCCAGACAGAGTGGCACCATTTGGAGGGCTTCTGTGCAGAAGCCCGCCAAAAAGTGGAACAAAGGGCTCGACTTGGGTTAGAGTTTCAGAGGCGAACACAAACACCATTTTAAAACCAAGTCCTGGCAAAAAAAAAAAACAACCGGGGAATTAATATTAAATAAATAACCCAGCGGTATCTTTAACATTGCACCAAACAGTGGTGCGTTTAAAATCAATGGGAAAATCCCATAAGAAATATTCCGGTGGAATATTTCGCATGGTATCCACTGCCACCAGCCAGAAACTCGACAAGGGGGGACTGGACAGTGCCAGGAAAACAGACCCAGGGGCAATCGAATTACCCCTACCAGTACTTCCACAATGTGATGGTTTGTACTGGTTCTGTTCACAATTTGAGACTAGTAAAGCCAATGGATACATTTTTCAGTCCAAAAGGCATAACCTTAAATTGGTATAAGCCAACTGGGGTAGAAAATGCAGTTTTCTCCTTGGCATGGTCTGTCAGGGCTATTTGCCAATAGCCTGACGTCAGATTAAATGTGCTGATGAACTTGGCTGAACCAAGTCTATCCACCATCTCATCTTTTCTTGGCAAAGGGTGGGCATCAGTCTTAGTGATTGCATTAAGAGCTCTATAGTCCACACATAATCTCAGTTCTTTGGATCCGGCCTTTGGTACTAACACCACTGGGCTAGACCATGGACTAGTAGAGGGCTCTATTACCCCGAGGTCAAGCATCTTGCTGACCTCCCCTTTGATGTGGGTCCTTACTTTCTCTGACATTCTGTACCCTCTGCTTTTGACTGCCAGACAGTCACCAGTGAGTGTATCATGCTGGCCCCAAGGGGTCAAGCCTGGTGAAAGTGAGAACATAGATTAACATAGATTTGCACTCCTCTTGTTGTTCAGGTGTCAGATTTGAAGAGAGATTAACTCCTTCAATCTTTTCATCCAAGGGTAAGCCTCTGAGGAGATCAGGGAGAGCTTCACTCTCTTTTTCCTCTTCTGATGAAGCTAGAAGCAAGTCTCCTACTTCAGGTCTAGAGACATACACCTTTAGTCTGTTGGTGTGGAAGACTTTGGGAGCCTCCTTGGGATTGCCCAAGTCCACCAGATAGTTCACCTCTCCAAGTTGTCCCACAACCTTGAAGGGTCCCATCCATTTGTCTTTCAAGGCCCTCTGCCTTGTTGGGATCATAACGAGAACTAGCTGGTCTTGAGTAAACTCAACCATGTTAGCCTTTTGATCATGCCAATGCTTGACCAGAGCTTGTCCAGCTTTCAGGTTATCACTAGCTTCTGCCATCATGTGTGACGTTCTCCTCCGGAGACCTTTCACATAGTCAGTCACTCGGACTGGCTTGGGGGAAGGAGCTCTCTCCAACCCCTCCTTAATCCGGGACAATGGATTTCTGACTGGATGGCCATAAGAAAGTTCAAAGGAAGAATAACCTACTTCCTCCTGAGGGGCTTCTCTATAAGCAAAGAGAAGGCATGGCAGTAGTATTTCCCACTTTTTCTTAAGGGGTTCTTCTAAAGCACCTATCATGCTTTTCATGGTTCTGTTGAACCTTTCTACCAACCCATTTGTCTGAGGGTGGTATGCGGTTGAGAACTTGTAAGTAACTTCAGTTTTTCCCCTTGGCCTTCATGTAGTGGGACATACAATTTGACCCCCTGTCAGAGATTACTTCCTTAGGAAACCCAACCCTGGTAAAAATACCAAGGAGGGCCTTGGCTACAGCCTGAGGCCGGAGCTCATGGAGTGAGGCAGCAGCAGGCTGAGCTCCCGTCCTGATTTTCAAATTGATCCTGCAGTCGCTATCAAACGTGACAATTCCGGCAATCAACTTCGGCTCCAGTTATAACAGGCACTGCTGAGCCCACTTGGTGAAGACCCGACGAAAAACGGTGCCTGCAATCCCCGAAACGCGGCTCTTGAAATTGCCCCGGGGGTCCCATCGCAATGGCGGCCTAACGCGAGTCAGAGACTATTATGAGGGAGGAGCCTGCTCCGAGCCCAGGCGCCCGCGGAGAGCCGGAGGGCTTGCGCTCGCTGTGGATCTCACCCTCGGATCCTGTACTGCTGTGGCTGAGCGGCCGTGAGGAGTGCGGTGGCCCCCCCTGGAGAGGCCGCAGTCTTGTCAGAGCTCTTGCTGATCCCCCCGCCCATCGCGGCCCGGCTTGGGGGACCGGGCGGCGGTCTGGGCTGCATCGGACCGGCCGGGTCTCAATCTTGTTGGGGGGGCTCCCCCGTTGGCCGCTCCAGGGGGGGACGCCGGCACCTGGATCACGCCGCAGGTGCAGCGACTTGCGGGTTGTTCTTCCCCCCCGCGCCTGCTCACGCATTCTTTCGGCCTACCTGTCGGACGAGGGCCGGGCCCATCATACGGCTCCTGCAGCGTGAGTAAACACGCGAACCACCAGGACTTCCCGTCGGAATGCTTGCAAGGTTGCAGGCGAGTGCTGGGGCTCTGAACTGTTCGCGTGTGAAGCCAGCAGACGCCTGGTGATACACCAATGATAATTTGACCAGCAACATAACTTGTGGCTCCTGTGGTGGTTTCCCCCCTCTACGGGCCTCATTTACTGAGCCACAAAGGCCCCAACGACTTCACCTGGCCCATTTGACATTGAGTGTTCTGGAGGCCTGGCGGGCCCCCGCGCGCGGTGAGTTGCCGGGGGACTTCATTGAACTGTGCTGTCCGTGGGGGGCTTACGGGTGCCAGAAGCTGGGCCGCTGGCGTGCACTTCATACAAGCCCTTCCCTAGAGCAGTGGATTTAAGCCACTCACAAGTCCAGAGTTTCATCACTATTCGCCAGGGGCTACTTCTAGTGCATGGTATCTGGCCAGCCCCTATTGGATCCACCCGCGCCATATAACGCAAGATGTCCACCTCGTGCCAGAAGAACAAGGGGGCGACAATCATGGACTCCTTTTCTGGGGAAAGGTCCAGTCAACAGCTCCAACATGAAATTACTACACAAACGGAACCACCCCTGCCCGAGGAAGACCCTTCAAACGCCCAGGTGCTGCAAGCCATCATGGCGCTTCATGGAGACCAAGATAGACAAACTCAAGGTGGACATGCAGCTTATACGCCAAGACGCCCGAAATTTAACTGAAAGGGTGACCAAAGTGGAGGTGAACTTGCGTGACACCACAGATACCACCACAGATCTGAGAACCAAGGTGAACTGGAAAGGCAGGTTGAACGACTTGAGGCAAGATCGGAGGAGGCGGAAGGGAGGGCCCGCCGCAACAATATTCAAATTCTTGGGATCCCGGAAGACATGGAGGGAGCTAACCCAACCGAGTATGTAGAGTCCATGATACTTCAAGAGGTTGGTCCTGGTAATCTCACGCAGAGATTCTCAGTCGAGAGAGCCCACAGATCTCTTCAAAAAAGACCCCCGCCAGGATCGTATCCACGCCCAATGATCACAAAGATTCTAAATTTTCGGGATAGAGAGACGATACTTAGGTTCTCGAGAGAGAGAGGGGGGAGAGATTAAGCGGAACGACTCCAAGATCGCCATGTGCCCTGACTTTACCCCCGCCGTGCAACAAGCCAGGAACTCCTTCATCCCCATTAAGGCAAGACTATGCAATCTCAATCTTAAATACATGCTCCTATACCCCTCACGTCTCAAGATCCTCTACAAGGGGAAAGCTCTCTTCTTGGAAACCCCAGCTGCAGCCACCATGTGGCTTGAACATAACAACTTCGCTGACGGCGATGAGAGCACCGTGGAGGCCAGGAAACAGGGCAGAAATCACGAACCCAATGAATGAAATGCGCCGAGTGGTGGCACCAAAACACAGCGCCTAGGATGTGGTCCTTTGCTGGAAAAAAAAGAGTATGCACCTATAGACGGGATCTCAGAGCACCTTGCAGGATAGCTACCACCACCCACCCCTCTACAACCATCGCTGGCTTGTTGCCAGCACTACACCCGTGTCTCATGTCCTGGATAGGCCAACGGGAATCGGGAGCCCCCGAGCGTTGCCTTCCCAGAGCAACTGCTGCGGGCAGTTCACAGTTGTTTCATGTTATCGACCCACCTGTTCGTGTGGGAGTTGAAACGGTTGATAAGTCTCCAATTTTCAATGCAGCTCATTTACAGAGGACTTGGGGGTAAGCGGGGGGGGAACGAAGTGTGCACCCATATTGTTCAATCCTGAATGGGGGTACCCAAGGCATGGACACACCTTGAAGGTACTGAGGGCCAGCATGAAGCAGGCACGTGGACTCTACCTTGCGATAACATGGCTGCACGCATTAAGGCCGTGACCTGGAATGCGAGAGACCTGGGTACCTACCTTCGTCTTAATAGAATTAAATCGTATCTGCAAAGGAAGAAGATAGGGCTGGCCCTTCTGCAAGAAACTCAACTTACAAAGGAGTCCATCGCCACTCTCCAAACACACAGGGGAGGACAAGGGTTCAGAGCCACTTACTCCAGATATGCCAGGGGGGGTCTTCACATGGATTAGCCCACAAATTCCTTTCCGACTCATTATTTCCAAATCAGATCCAGAAGGGAGATATGTGATAGTACGGGGCTATATTGAGCAGACAGAAGTGTGCATCGTCAATTCATACCTCCCCAACAGCAACATACCAGCGCACTTGGACCTGATGTATACTAAGGTCACGCACCACAGAAACGGATTCTTTATCTGGGGCGGGGACTTCAATTGTGTCAATAATCCAACCACTGACAGGTCCATCCCGCTCTCTGGAAGCCCGTCAGCATCGACGGCGGCACTGAATGCTATGCTGTACCGCCTTGATCTAGTGGACATCTGGCAGGAGCTCCATCCAACTGACCGGGGCTACTCCTTTTACTCGTCCCCACATAACCTTCACACTAGGATTGACTACATTTTCTCAGGCAGGGAGTGCCTCCCCCAAATCGACACAGCGGGATACCTGGGCCGGACCATCTCTGATCACTCCCCCTTGATAATTGAATGGAGCACTGCTGGGCCCCGATACCCACATGGGAGATGCCCACTGAAGCTCTAAAAGACCCATCAATCAGAGAAGATCTTAGGGAGTCTCTGGTACATTACATGGAAGAGAACATGAATAGTGTTGAGCACCTAAGCACACTGTGGGATCCCCTCAAAGTGGTCACACGAGGAGTAATCATTGCAAAGGCTGGCGGAATCAGGAGACACCTGAGATCCGAACTTGAGCAATGGGAAGCCGAAATAGAACAGCTGGAATCCGATATCAGGGGTTCCCAGCAAGAGGAGAAGCTCACCCAAATCAGGACCGAATGCAAGAAGGCCTGGGACAGATTAGCCAAGTTTGGCTACACCACCAGGACCAACAGGGCACACACCCAAGCGGATAAACCCGGCAGACTACTGGCCTGGTTGTGCAGAAAAGAACACCCTAGGCACCCGACCATGGCTCTGAAAGATGCAGATGGCACGTTACATCAAACCCAACAAAGCATCAACAACGTATTTAAACAATTCTACGCTCAGCTTTACTCCCATGCTGTCCAGGTGCCTTTGGGTGAGATCATAGATGCCCTAGAAGAGATAGGATTGCCGATGCTGTCGCCTGCACAGAGAGAAGCCCTGGATGCAGATATCACCAGGGACGATATAACAGAAGCGATCAAGTCCCTGGCGACCTGCAAGGCCCCTGGTAGTGACGGCTGCCCACTGAATTTTACAAGACCTATGAAACTGAGTTAACCCCACTGCTGCACAAGGTCTTTCTGGAGGCCTATGAGTTGGGGATTCTACCTGAAAGCATGCGCAAAACATTAGTGATTCCTATGCTTAAGCCCAACAAGCCTGCTGAAGAATGCGATTCTTACCGACCACCCGCAATGCTCAACTACGACGTCAAGATCCTGACAACGATCTTTGCCAAGCGACTCTCCAGGGTAATATGAGAAATGGTGCATTCTGATCAAAATGGCTTTGTGCCGGGCCATAACACCACTGCCAATCTCTGTAGACTTCAGCATGTCTTGTCACAGGCCAGCTTGGATGGGGGACCCTACGCACTGCTCTCCTTGGATGCCATAAAGGCATTTGATTCTATCTTCTGGGAGTGGTTGCTAGCGGTGCTTCGAGAATTTGGCTTTGGAGACAGTTTCATTAGGTGGGTCAGGGTCCTCTACACCAAACCGAAGGCACGAGTGAAGTCCGGTCGGCTTATCTCTGCGGCATGGGACATTCAGAGGGGCACTAGGCAGGGTTGCCCACTTTCCCCTATGCTATACATCCTGGGACTTGAACCTATTGCCATCTATTTTTGAAAACAATTTTTTGATGCCGGAATACAGCTAGATGGGACGGACCATATAATATCCCTGTACGCGGACGACGTCCTCCTTTACATTAGAGATTTGCATCTGAACGTCCCGACCATGCTAGATGTCCTCAGCAACTTTGCTAAAGTATCGGGCATACATTTTAGCAGAAATAAGTCTTGTCTCTTCCCATTGGGGAGTCTCGGATGTATGCACCCTGACGATCTGCCCTCACTGGGGGTGAATTGGCAACTAGCCACCTGGGAGTCAACATATACCACACGCCTGAACTCATGCATGAAAACAATGCAGTGGCGGCACTGCCCTCTCTGCGTAGGTCGATCAGATTTTGGTCTAAACTCCCCCTGTCCATGTTGGGAAAGGCTTCCATTATCAAGATGATCGTTCTCCCCAGATTTCTTTACAGATTTCAAAATGTGTTCTACTATATTAAGGCCCCCTTCTTTCGGCTGCTGGGAACAATATTTAAGGACTTTTTGTGGGGCAATGGCAGGCACAAACGGGCTCTATCCACGCTGACCCTCCCGTATGAACAGGGTGGCGTCCAGATTCCTGATTTGGAGAAGTATTACTTATCAGCCCAGCTCAGCTTTGTTACCAAATGGTTTTCCGGACGATGTCACTCCAGAAACAGCACTGTTCCACCGCTCAATTGCTCCCATCCGGCTGAATGAGCTCATTTGGGCTCCCCAGCAACTCACAGGTGAGACCCCCTTCCTAGTTGCTCTTGGTAGACAAATATGTCACAGAACAGTATCGCTCCTCCACCTGAAGCATGCATATGCACCGGATGTTCCCCTCCTTGCCGACTTATGCCAGAGCAGCGTTGATCTAGCAACCACCAGATATTGGGAAAGGCTGGGAGTGTACACCTGGGGGGGATCTATATCATGAGGGTTCCTTCTGAGACTTCTCCTCCTTACAATCCAGAGATGGCGTTCCCAGCGGTCAATTCCTGTGGTATCTCAGAATCCGTAAACTTGCATGCGCTAAATGGGATTCCTGGCCCGAGGAGCCTGAGTCTAGCCCCTTTTTGACACTCCTTTATGGGTTGGGAGAGGGATGGAGACTGGTGTCCCAAATATACAAACACCTACCAGACAGGCTCAATCCCCGCAGCCCTGACCTGAAACTTAAATGGGACAGTGATTTGGGGCGCAAGATGACCGAGGGTGAATGGGGGAGATCATTGGCATTCCCTGAAGAGGTTTCCCGAAATTCTAGATTCAGAATGATTCAACTTAATATACTATATCGTTCGTACCTAACACCCCATAGAATAGCAAAGATTTACGATCTACCCCAACATGACTGCCCATGGTGCAACGGAGACAAAGCGGACATAATGCACATGTTCTGGGAATGCATCACAACTCGTCAACTCTGGGCTGCGGTGGAACAAACCTGTAGGAAGGCTGGCATGACCAGGTATAAATGGTCTCCCGGTGAGTGCCTCCTAGGAACTTATCTCAGACTTGCTAAAATTAAGCATACTGTGAATCTCATGGATCTATCGTGCATCCTGGCTAAGAGGACCATCGCCATGGCGTGGAAGCGGCCTGGCGGCCCGCGAATCCATGCATGGCACAGTGAACTTGAACGTTGGGTAGGGGCAGAGACTTTGGCCTGGGAAGATAGCATCGCCAGGTCCCCTGATGATGCAAGTCAGACACTAGATGCTTGGAAGTCCCTCACATGGGCTTTGTTCCATCCCTCCAACGACGACAAACCCCCTTGAACGATCCAACCCTGCACAAACTGATCTATCCCTTACTTGATTCTATGCTTGCCCATCTGTTCAGGCTCATTCCCCTAACCCCCTAATAACCCTCAAGAAATGATTACTTGCTAATTATGTGGAGACACCTATGTTACTGTTAGTGTTTTCAGTTGTACCTGTTTGTTGTTTACAACCTGTTTGGCTCACTCAAACAGTTTCCCCTTTTTGGTTGCAGTTGGCACCCATTGTCATACTGCTGTTGTACTCATCATAAATGCCAATAAAGAAATTTAGAAATAAATTAGCCACAGCCTGAGCTGTAACAGTCCTCATAGGAATTGCCTCTGGGTACCTTGTAGCATGGTCTACTACAACAAGGATTAACCTGTTGCCTGAGGAGGTTGGAGGATCAAGGGGACCAACAATGTTGATCCCTACCCTTTCAAATGGGACT
The DNA here is from genome assembly GCF_040938575.1 of Ambystoma mexicanum. Taxonomy (NCBI): domain Eukaryota; kingdom Metazoa; phylum Chordata; class Amphibia; order Caudata; family Ambystomatidae; genus Ambystoma; species Ambystoma mexicanum. The sequence goes on along the minus strand of NC_090934.1, from coordinate 836,826,874 downwards.
CCCACTACTGGGAGAGGCACTAAAGGTGCCAGATTCTTGGAACCAACCTTACCAGAAGTTTGGCAGGTGTGGCAGCTCTTGCAAAACTTATCTACCTCAGCCCCCATTTTTGGCCAATAAAAGTAGAGTGAGAGCCTTTCCTTGATCTTCTTGAAACTCAAGTGACCAGCCAAAGGAATCTCATGGGCTAGTTGCAAGAACTGTAGTCTGTTTTCTTGAGGCACTACAAGTCGCTTGTAGTCCCCAGGTGCAGACTCAGTTGGTTCACTGTAGAAGAGGCCATCTTCCCAGTGCAACCTATACTTCCCAGGCTCTTGCCCATCAGCCTGAGACGCTGCCTGGTGGCGAAGACCTTCCAGAGTTGGACATTCTCTTGGTCCCTTACTGAAGTCTGCCCTGTTGGGTCCACCTTCTGCCAGTAAAGACTGCAGCTCAGGATGGTCAACAGGATCCAGATCTCCAATAAGTTCTTGGCCTTCTACTAGCTCTTCTTCAGACTCTAGTTCAACCACACAGGGTTGTACCTCCCTCTCAGCCTCAGCTGGAGGTGGAGTTACGGGTATAACTTTGGACAACCGAGGGGAAGTTGTCGTAAATCTCCCCCCGTCTCACCTGGGATTGCTTCTTGCTCTGTTCCGCGGGAGGATTCCTCTTGTGGACGGACCGGGTCTTGTATAGGCTTGCTCGAGTCTCGTCTGGCTGCAGAGCGCGTTCAGAGTTCCGGGAAGGTCGCTGTTCCAGGATGTCCAGGAAAATAGGTAGCGGTCACTAAGAATGGGGATTCAAGGAGCAGAATAGAGGGAAGGGGTGAAGGAAGGAAGAAGGAACCAGGATCTAGGAATAGTGGATTCGCCGAACAGCACACACATCAAGTCACTACCTAATGATAGCGTGGACGCGCGGGCTGTGGGGGCGTGGCCAATTTATAGAACGTGCCGTGTGCGACGTGGAAGCTGGTGCGAGGCAAGTCGCTTGTCGCGGCCATGTTGGGAGTAACAAAGACTACAAGTCCCGGCGCGATAAGGACCAGGAAGTCCAGAAGGGGCAAGTTCTATGGGTCATGACAGCATGCCTCCTCCGAAGACCTGTTCCACCAGGTTTGCCCTGGTGTATGAGATGGAATCTTCTAAACAGTCGAGGGGTATTTAAGTTAGAAACTGGTTCCCAGGTTCTCTCGCTAGGAGGGTATCCTTTCCATTCAACCAGGTATCGAAGTCGACACCGTTTATACCTGGAATCACATATTCTGGACACTTCATATTCCAGCTGATCGTCCACAACAACAGGACTGGGTCTGCAGGATTTTCGGGAGGAGTGGATGTAAGGTTTCAATAGGGAAGTGTGAAAGACTGGGTGTATTTTCTTCCAGGAATCGGGTAGCTTGAGTCGGAATGAGACAGGATTGATGACTTCCTTAATGGAAAATGGTCCATAGTACCGAGGGGCCAGTTTGTTTGGCCGTAGATTTCGCGGTAATAGTTTCGAGGGCAACCAGACTTGATCACCAACAGAATAAGAGGGCGCTGATCTTCTCTTGGAATCCGCATAGAGATTAGTGCGTGTTTGAGCCTCTTTCAATTGTTCCTTGGCTTCCTTGTGTATGTTGATTAGAGTCTGTATCCATGAGTCGAGATTAGGTACTGGAGTGGGATGTGGAAGAACAGAAGGTAAAACGGACGGGTGAAAATCTTTACTGCAATAGAAAGGGCTGACCTTGAGTGCTGAGTGATCGGAATTGTTGTAGGCAAACTCGGCCAGGGGTATGAGGAGAGACCAGTCATCCTGAACCTTGGTGTCAAAACAATGAAGATATTGCTCCAGAGTTTGATTTACACGTTCCGTGGCTCTGTTGGTTTGTGGGTGATAACCTGATGAGAGAGCGTGTTGGATCCCCAGAATACGACACAGATGTTTCCAGAATTGTGAGACGTATTGAGGTCCTCGGTCCGATATGATCTTGGAAGGAAGTCCATGAAGACAGAAAATATGTTCCAGGAAGATTCCAGCAAGTTCTGAGGAGGATGGTAGTTTATACAAAGGTGTAAAATGAGCCATATGTGTGAACAAGTCTATGGTTACCATGATGGTCGTGTACCCTCGGGAAGCTGGTAATTCCACAATGAAGTCTGTAGCAATAAACTCCCATGGTCTTGTTGGCAGCGACGGTTGCAGTAGAAGACCCGCCGGTCTCTTGTTATCATGTTTGTTTTGACTGCAGACAGTACCAGCCTTGACGTACTGTTGTACGTCGGTCTTCATTCGAGGCCACCAAAACTGTCTTTGTATAAGACGGATGGTGTCAGTTATACCATAATGACCGGAGTGAAGGGTATCATGGCAGAGGTTTATTACCCTGTGTTGTAATTTCTGCGTAGGAATGACCAGTGCATTGTCCTTGAATAGATATTCTTCCTTGACTCTTAGATTCCATGGATTCTTCCTTGAAATATCCTTCCAGAGGTCAGAGGACTGGGTTTGCACTCGGATTTCTTCCAGGAGGTTGATTGCTTGAGCTACAAAGATAGTTTGGGGAAACATCTTAGGATAGGCCTTGTCCTCAGTGGCTGCGTAGTCAGGACGTCGAGATAAGGCGTCAGCAATCATGTTTTGTAATCCGGGAACATGAGTGATTTGAAACTGATACTGGGCAAAGAAGTAGGCCCAACGAGCCTGACGACTGTTCCTGCACTCCAACGACTGTAGGATTTGGAGATTCCGATGATCTGTGCGGACCTGAACTGGATATCTAGCACCCAGATGTAGGTGTCGCCATTCAGTGAAGGCTTGACGGATGGCCAAGAGTTCCTTCTCCAGGACGGAATAGTGTGTCTCGCTGGGGGTTAGGGTTCGTGAAAGGTAAGCAATGGGGTGTTCCAGTCCATCCTCAAGTTCCTGTTTCAAGACTGCCCCTATGGCGTAGTTAGAGGCATCCGTTTCCACTAGGAATGGGCGATTGATGTCAGGCTGGGTCAGGATGCGGGCTTGCGTGAACTCTGTCTTTAATCGTTGGAATGCTTTATCTTGCGGTGTAGGCCAGATAAAGGCGGTGTCTTTCTTCAATAGAGCAACGATCGGCTGAACCATCTCGGAAAAGGTAGAAATAAACTTCTGGTAGAAGTTGGCGAGCCCCAGGAAGGATTGCACTTGTTTCACAGATGTGGGAGGGGGGCAAGCCAGTATGGCCTTTACCTTTGAAGGGTCCATACCAATTCCTTCTGGGCTAAGGATGAATCCTAGGTAGTGAACAGAAGTAACGTGGAACAAGCATTTTTCGGGTTTGGCTAACAGTTTGTGTTCACAAAGTCATTGTAGTACTGCCTGTACATGTTCTTCATGTTTTAGAGGATCTTTGGAAAAAATCAATCATCCAGATAGACAATGACAAAGAGGAACAACATATCAGAGAACACCCTGTCCATAAAACGCTGAAAGACTGCGGGAGCATTGGCTAGTCCAAAAGGCATGACTAGGTATTCATAGTGACCAAAGGGTGTTCGAAAGGCTGTTTTCCATTCGTCAGCTTCCCGGACACTTATTAAATGGTAGGCACCCCGGAGATCCAACTTCGTGAATATTACGGCTCCTCTCACAGCTTCCAGGATATCCGAGATCAGGGGCAGTGGGTACTGATCTTTGAGGGTGCATTGGTTTAAGCCTCGATAGTCGAGGCAAGGTCTGAGTTCCTTGGTATCCTTCTTGGGGACGAAGAACAACGAAGCACCCGCTGGAGATTTCGAGGGTCTTATGGTGCTGTTTTCAAGATTGGTGTCTAGGTATTCCCGAAGGGCCTTTTTCTCAGGTTCGGAAAGAATGAACATTCGGCCGAAGGGAATTACAGCTGAGGGATCTGTATCTATGGCACAGTCTTCAGGCCTGTGAGGGGGTAAGGCTTGGACTATGGCAGAAGAAAATATATCAGCATATCCCTGATAGGCCTCTGGAACTTGTATGATATTGGAAACCATGAGTGGTGTTTCTTGGTCTTTTGGTGGTTCTTTAGGAGTTGTCGAGGAGGGGTCCAGGGATAGACAGTGGGACATACAGAACTCTGAGCCCAGGAATAATGATCCTGCTGTCCAATTGATATACGGATTGTGCTTTTGAAACCAGGGCATACCCAAAACCATGGGGTAATGAGCTGACTTAATGATGTCGAAAGTAATCTGCTCTTGATGATGGTTTATGGAAAGTTGGATCTCTTTAGTCTGCAGGCTTATGGGTCCTGAAGAGAGCGGTCTGCTGTCAATTGCTTCTAACGGCTGCATGGTGTTTTGTGTCTCGTACGGAATATGATGACTAACAACCCAGTCTTGATCAATGAAAATTCCCATAGCTCCGCAGTCTACCAAGGCCAGAATGGGATAGGTCTTGTCTTTGGAGGGCGAGAGGAAGGCCTGTAGTATCACCAAACTGTTTTGTCCAGGAGAGTTCAAGGATGGAATTGATGTCGAGCAAGCATCTCTCTCCCGACACCTTGCTCCATCTAGGATCGGGAGCTGGCGTTTCCTGAACGCCGTGGAGGGGCTAGAGGGCATTCTCTAACAAGGTGTTTATCCGAGGCACAATACATGCACAGGCCTGTGTGGATCCTTCCTATCCTTTCTTGAGGGGAAATAGGCCCACGGAAGGCTCCGATTTGCATGGGTTCCGGATCTATGTCAGGGGTTGGGGCAGAATCGGTTTTAACAGAGGTCTCAAGGGAATTCTTTTGAAAGGGTGTCTTGGTCTTTCTTCTTTCAGCCTTTCTTTCCTGGATTCGGAAGTCTATTTGCATGGCTAGATCCATAAGAGCCTGGAATGAACTAGGACGAGCCACCCGGGCTAATTCATCCTTAATGTCCTCGTTTAGACCCCTGCGAAATAGAGTGGAACTTGCTTCTGAGGACCAATCCGCTTCCTTGGCCAGTTGTTTGAATCTAGTAACGTACGTTAGCATATCCTGAGTACCCTGTCGGAAATCAAGTAAGCGTTCCAGAGCACTAAAAACCTTTTTCTGGGCGGTCGAACATAGTCTTGAGTGCCTGAATGAATCCATCATTATCATCCAGGAGGGCATCCCCCGAGTTGACTAAGGGAGTGGCCCAGGTCAACGCGTTCCCTGTGAGGTGCAAGATTATGAAGCCCACCTTCGCCCTAGAAGTTGAAAAATAATAGGGCTTAAAAGTAAAATGCACCAAGCAGGAATCCACGTAAGGATTTTGCCGATCCATCATATTTGTCTACCACTCCACCCAGTAACACACTGTCCTTGTTAGCGGGATCGCGAGACAAAACAAGCTGCCTTAACGCAGCATTCTCAGCCTTTAAGTTCTGTACTTCAGTTGTGAGCTCCTGCATGCCACGCATAAGGTCCTGGACTGCTTTCTCCATAGCAGTATCAGTGTCAGTCGTTTGGCGTCTCAAACTGTCGTAAATCTCCCCCGTCTCACTTCTTGCTCTGTTACGCGGGAGGATTCCTCTTGTGGACGACCGGGTCTTGTATAGGCTCGCTCGAGTCTCGTCCGGCTGCAGAGCGCGTTCAGAGTTCCGGGAAGATCGCTGTTCCAGGATGTCCAGGAAAATAGGTAGCGGTCGCTAAGAATGGGGATTCCAGGAGCAGATTAGGACGGAAGGGGTGAAGGAAGGAAGAAGGAACCAGGATCTAGGAATAGTGGATTCGCCGAACAGCACACACACGTCAAGTCACTACCTAATGATAGCGTTGAGACGCGCAGGGCCGCGGGGGCGTGGGCAATTTATAGAACGTGCCGTGTGCGACATGGAAGCTGGTGCGAGGCAAGTCGCTAGTTGCGGCCATGTTGGGAGTAACAAAGAATACAAGCCCCGGCGCGATAAGGACCAGGAAGTACAGAAGGGGCAAGTTCTATGGGTCATGACAGAAGTCCTTGTTGGAAGCACTGGAGTGCTGGCTGCTGGTTTCCTTTTAGAAGTCTTGGGTTTCCCCTTTGCTTCTGGTTGCTCAGATATAGCAGACAGTAACTCCAGTGGAGTAGGAGTGATATCTTTCTTCATCTTCAGAGAAGAACCTCTCATGGTTTTCTCTCTTGCAGGTCTGGTTAGCTCCTGTAACCTTTTACTAGGAGGTCTGGGGGTATGTGACACTACCTCAAGAGTTTTCAGGTCATTTCCCAACAGAACCCTTCCTGGTATCTCACATTGTACACTGACAGGTATCTTCACAGTCATACCATTGCACTGGATGAGAATTGGTAATTGGGGAAGCATCTGCACAGGCCCTCCAGCTAAATTGGTGAGGCGTTTGGGTGCCTCAGCAACATCCTCTGCCTTGAAAAATGATTCATCCACCACAGTTATGCTGGCCCCAGGGTCCCTAATGGCAGGAGTCTCCTGACCATTCACCTGGGCACTGTCCTTATAATACTCTTTAGTATTATCTGGGATAGAATTATATACATCTAAATTATGTTGTTCCCACAACCCAAGGGACACTAAAGAAACACTGGCTGAGACTCCAATGGGATCATCAGCCAGTAGTAGAAGGTTTCCACTGGCCATTTGTACTTCCTCCTCTGGAGCGAAGGCTAAGGAGACAGTGTGGACCCCTGAAGGTTTACCCTTACATCTGGGATCCCCTTTCACATGACCAGTAGAACCACAAACATAGCATTTCCCAAATGCTTTTTGGAATGGCGGCTTGTTCTGACCTCCTTCTGGTTTGGCACCAGGAGGTACACTAGCCTGATTTGGCTTCCCTTGTGGCTTACCCTTATGGTTTTGTTTTGGACCCTCTTTGGGATTGGAATTATTAGAATTCTCTTTGGAGTCCTTCTTAGGCTGTGTCCCCTCATCCTTTTTCTGAGTTGCCCCAGAGTCCTTGTGAGTAGCCCTGTTGGCAACCCACAAGTCAGCAGCCTTAGCTAGCTTCCTGGAATCTAATTCCTTTGAATCAGCCAAGTGCTGTCTGAGCTCAGGAGAGCAGGCATCGTACATTGACTCCAACATAACAAGATTCTTCATTCCCTCATAAGTGTTCACCCTGTAATCCTTAATCCATCCCGCTAAGGTTTTCAAACTTTCACTCACCCAGGTAGCCCAAGGGGTATGAGCATGCTTTTTGAGGGTCCTAAACCTCTTAAGGTACTGGGAAGGGGTCTTCCCAAATCTAGCTATTAAAGGTAGCTTCACACATTCATAATCCTTCTTATCCACCTCCCCCAACTCCATTACCACATCAGATGCAACAGGGGGGAGCCTAGAGAATAATCAAGGAAGTAACTGATTCCCTGAGATGTCCTGGAGCCCATGATTATACTCAAACATGGCCAACCAATCTAACACATCCAACTTAGGCTCATACATACCCACAATCTCTTTAGGCACCCGGGATCTTTTGGGACTGGAACTCCTACAGGATCCGGAGAGAGAAGCATTTTCAACAGATTTCAACAATTTTCTTCATCTCTAGCTCATGCTTCAGCTCCATTTCTCTGAGCCTTAGTTCTTGGTTTAATTCTTGGTGCCTTTGTTCTGATTGAGCATTAAGTCTTTTAAACTCTAATTCAAGCTTCATTTTCTCTAGTTCAATGCATTGAGGACTTAATATGGGACCTGGCAAAGGTCCAGTAGGTACAGCAGGTAAAGCAGACAGAGACCCAGGGGGGACAGTTACAACAGCCTCACCCTTCTCTTCTGATTCTTCCTCAAGATTATCAATACTTTGGGTCAGATCATCTTCAATGCTGTTATCTACATTTGCTGGGAAGGTAGGCTCCTCCGAACCACTACCCAGGCTTTGGTTTGCTAACAATCTTTCTATTAGCTCCATTTTCTTGCCTTTCATCAGGAGATTCTTATGCTTACAGAGAACTCTTAAACAATCAGCAGTTCTAGTAGCAAGGGACTCCTGGCTATAACTTTCCATAGTTGACAGGTTTAGAAAATAAACTTTTTAGTGCTAAGCTTTGTGGTTAGTTGCACTAAAGTATTTAAAAGCACACTAAAATGTATACTCAATACAAATACCACCGCTGTACACCAGTGTTAGGCAGAATCCTGTGTAGTTCCCTTAGGGACCACTGCAAAAAGTTTAAAACTACAGGTGTTAGCAGTAAACCCAATTGGTAGCAGTCTGCACCACCCAGATTTACCTGGTAGCTGTGGCTGAGCAGTCAGACTTCTCTCAAGAAGAGTAGGGCAGTATATAGAGCATACACAATAGGGCTAACAATACAGTAGAACAAGCAAACACTGACCAGAGCTTTGGTATTAAAAGTATATCATTATTTATTTAAAACACACTTTATGAAAATACACTGGCACTAATATATCAAGCAAGTTCAAACACAGTCACTATAAGCATATACATCTCCCTAATTAATTATTCGACAAGTCTAGGTTAAAACACCACTTATTAGCAAAACAGAGGTGAGCGCGTAACCTAGATGGCACTCCAATAATTTGTTAAAAAGGGAGAGAAAAGGCAGAGCATGGAAATAACACCCTTTTAAGAAAACACAGCAAGTCAGGAAAGGCAGGGTCTACTGTAGAGCCAAAGTTCATAGGCCAGGCCCACACTTAGAGAGCAAGGCTGGATGTGCCCAAGATCATACAGTGGAAATGCACTCCAAGTCTTTGCAGAAAATGGCAAAAAGAGGTCAGACCAGTTCAGAAAGGCAAAGTTAGAAGGTCTGGGGCCAACCCAGTTGGAAAGTCAAGGATTTACGGGACACCTTCGACAGTCCGTTGCAAGGGAGGCCAGGCGGGACACAGTACCTTAAATGGTGAGAAAGCTCCAGCGGTGGCAGTTGTTCCTGGCAGCGGGTGCAAGTCGTGGCTTCGACCGGAGGAAGTGAGGATCTCGACGAGGAAGAAAGCTGGAAGTCGTTGCACTGCCAGGGATGAAACCAGCCGCGGAGTTCCCGATTAAAGCTGCGTCCCTTTTATTCGCGGTCAGTGGTGAAGCGTGGCTATCCAGCCGCCGGGGTGCTTGGCATGGGCGATTCGACCATGAGACGTCCTGGAAGGCGAAAAAGGCGAACTGGTTGGTCCCACCAGCTCAAAGGGAAGAAGACTCTCCTGGAAGAAGATCTCCTCTGTGGTTGGGGAAGTGGTGAGTTTGTTACAGCAGGGCTCCACCGGTGGTGTCGTCGTTGTAGATGGCTCAGCTTCTCCTCTCTTCGGATTCTTTAGGTCCTGTGGCGACTTCTGAAGTTCGAGTCCCCAAAGCCCTGCTTTTATGCAGAAAAACCCCCATTCAACAGCCTAGCTGTCACTCAAACATGCTAAGTGGTGAGCCGGGCGGCTCACCACTGGCCCAATCAAACAAGAGTGCGACTTGATTTGCTCAGGCAACGCAGTCCAGGGTGCCTAATCCCCCTCCCACACATCCTTTAGACCCCAGACAGAGTGGCACCATTCGGAGGGCTTCTGTGCAGAAGCCCACCAAAAAGTGGAACAAAGGGCTCGTCTTGGGATAGAGTTTTAGAGGCGAACACATTGCACCAAAAAGTGGTGCGTTTAAAATCAATGGGAAAATCCCATAAGAAATATTCCGGTGGAATATTTCGTGTGGTATCCACTGCCACCAGCCAGAAACTCGACAAGGGGGCGCTGGACAGTGCCCCCTTGGAAAACAGACTCAGGGGCAATCGAATTACCCCTACCAGTACTTCCACAATATGATGGTTTGTACTGGTTCTGTTCACAATTTGAGACTAGTAAAGCCAATGGTGACTTTACGTGCCCTGGGAGACAGTAGTCAGTCCCAGGGTATGGAGTCTATGTTTGGGGGTCACTATGACACCCCTTTGTTAATGCACTGAGGGTGCTGTGTAACACACATACCAAAAACACATGAAGCCCTATGGAGTAAAAGACCCCATAGCCCATAAAACACATTCACAGTCAAAGGACATTCTCAAATCATGCCTAAGAGTGGGAGAAAAAGAGTCTCACTCTTAGCAGGAGAAAATAAATAAACCCCAAAAATCCTGCAAAGCTGCTGGGGGACTCACTAGGTTTGGGAAATTAGCCTTAACAGAGAATTCTCCCTAACAAAGTGCGAGGCCAGCAATTCTTTCTTCTCACTCGACAAACTGACCTCTACATTTGTCGAGCTTGGTAGTTTCCCGATTCCTTAGCTTCATCCTTCTCTGTTGCCCCGACAGCTCTTCTTGGTGGTTTTACTGGACAGTCCTTCTGGAAATGTCCTGGTTTCCCACAATACAAACAAAGCTGTTGGTGTCTTCTTTTGTCCTGCTCTTGTTTTGTTAATGGAGGTCGTATCCCTCCAATCTGCATGGGTTCTACAGCATTTTCAGGTACACAGGGCCCTTGGTCGAACATACACGGTCTGAGGGTCCGTCTTAGACCGGTCTGCCTTTCGGTCCTGCAACCGGTGGTCTAGCTGCACGACCAGATTTATGAATTCTGCACAGTCTCTGGGTGGATCAACCACCTGGGCTAAGACGTCCTTTAATTCGCCTCGTAAGCCTCGATGGAATAATTTGGTTCTTTTGTTTTATGGCCACCTAGCTTCGGCAACTAGTCTGTTGAAGGTAGCAATGTACGTTAACAAGTCCCGATTCCCCTGTGGGAGGGACAAGAGTTCATTGTCTACTGCTTGTTCCTGGGTATGGCGAGCAAAAAGTTTTTCCATTTCTCTCTGGAACCCCCCAAAGTCATGTAATAGATGATCGTCATGGGTTACCAACGGCACCGACCAATCTGCTGCACTACCACTCAGGTATGATAAGACAAAAGCTACCCGAGCTTGGTCATTTGGAAATGCTCCAGGCCTACAAAGAAAATGAAGGCGGCACTGATTGATGAATGCCGCATACTTCAGTGGGTCGCCTGAGAACCTTTCTGGTGGTGCCAGGGGCACTGTTCCAGCTAATGTGATCTGTACCGGAGTGGGTGGTATGGCGGGGTTTTGCATCGTTGGATTGTTTCCAGGTATAGGCGTCGGTCCTGCCTGTGATTGCAAGTATTGCCTGCTAATCTCTTCAGTGCGTTCTTTGGTCACTATTAGGTCTCTCCGGAGGGCATTAGTCTCTTGTCGGGCAGAATGAACCTCAGCACGAAGCTCTCCTAGTAATTGGGCCAATTGGTCCATTTCTGCGGTCTCCATGGCGCCCAGGTGGATTTTTTATGGTAGGCTTTGTGTTCTGTTACGCTCACCTGGTATCCACAGGGACGCCACCCAGCTGGGTTACTCGCAGGTATGCTTCTCAGCTTTGCCCTAATGTGGTCTGCGGGGAAGGTTCTGCCTTGTGGTAGAATTAGGCGTGCTCTCCGTCCTGCCTTCTTTGCAGGGGCGCGTTGTCTTTCATGGGCAAGTGCGGTCCAGTTACTTCACTGACGCCGGCCCGTTTGATATTGTTCAGGTAGGTCTTATTGCTGTTCTTTAGTTTTGTTGCTATCCTGCATGCCTTTCTTTGTTTAAAATGTCTCTTTTTTTCTCCCTTAGGTATGCGGAGCTTCAGCGCGGCGAACTGGCTTGGCTGAGCCCCGCTGGTAAATGATGGCGCATTAAGAGCGCTATGATGCGATAAGTAAGCGCTATGCGCAGCACTGCAAAGTCTTGCCTTTGCTACCCTGTGTTTTCCTTCCTTGTAGGTTGCAATGTACTTCAGCGCGAGTGGAATGTCCGAAGTGTTGCCAGCCGAGAGGCGACCAGCCAGGTAAGCCTTTTGAGCAGTTCGTAATTTGTAAATGTCTCTACAGCTTCTTTAATGTTGCCTCTATCTTCCTCTTTCAGGTCGTTCTGTTCAGGAGGCGTGCAGATTCGAGGAAGCTGTTCTCAGTAGCTGCGAGTGTTTAAAGATGAAGACTGCAGGTAAGATGCTGCTGCTAATGATGTTCCTTTTGTCTCCTAGCAGGTTCTGCTTCTCCGAGGTTCGAGGGAATAGCTGGACACGGTGAGCGTCACGTTGCAAGCTGCAAAGTAACACGAAGCATGTTCTGCAGTCAGGGTGTGGTTTATATAGCCCAGGTAAAGTAGTACCAGGGAAAGTAGTTCCAGGCCTGTCACACCCAAAACACTAGACCCCATATCTTGGTTCTTAGGAACCAAGCTATGTGGATGCCTCCATGTTGGCTGACAATACAATAAAGTAGTTCCCAAGCACATTGTTGTTCACGGTGTATTAGCCTGGCGCTATAGGCGCCTGGACTGGCCCCTTGAGGGCTTTTGAAGAGAATGCCAGGCTCTAGAGGCCTGAGTCCTGACTCTACCTGGCCAATGGGTTTGCCTGAGGGGGATTTGGGTGAGGGTCGTGACAGCGGGCTTCGGCAAAAACATGGAAACAGCAAATATCCTGTTAATGAGCACATTGAAGGCCAAGATCATGGAGGGAAGCCCAAGAGTCTTCATTGCCTTTATTGACCTGGTTCAGGCTTTTCACCAGGTCAACCGTGACATATTATGGTGAAAGCTGGCAACTTGGAACTGTCCAAACTCTATTTTGGAGTCGATAAAATCCCTCTATTCTCGAACATCGATGAGTGTAAGGCTCAGTCATGTGGGACAACTGTCTGATGAGATCTTGACTGAAAGAGGTGTAAAGCAGGGTTGTCCGCTCGCGCTTGCCTTGTACAACTCATACATCAGTGACTTCAAAGACTATGAGCAAAAAATAAGATCCTTCCCCCGACAATAGGAGAGGTGAAAGTCATGCGACGTCTAGACGACATCATCCGATTAGATCAGACTGCGGTCGGCCTCCAACGACAGCCAAACAACCTATCGGCATATGTAAAGGAAAACAACCTGGAGCTCAATAAAGACAAAACCAAAATCATGTCATCTGAAAAAACAACCAAGAGATATGAAAAGCTAAAATGGTACTTGGACGGAGTGCAGCTTCAAAAAGTAGTAGACTTCAAATACTTGGGCGTAACACTAAACAATAGTCCTGCGGAAACTCCATTGCAGGCAACCCTCTATGGAAAAATCTGAACACTAGTCTCCCAAACAAAGACTGTAGTCAAGAAATGTGGTTGCTTCTCAACCATCCAGATCCTAAATTTCTACAAAGCAAAAGTGATTTCATCAGTGTCATATGGAGTAGAGGTGATGCCTTGTATCCCTGCGAAAATCTGGCAAAATTTGGAGGGCTACTTTTGGTGTAACATACTAAGGCTACCATCATCCACTCCTGTAGCCTCCATCCGTCGAGAACCGAGTTGGGTATCACCAAAAGCAGTGATTGACCGGAACGGTTTGATGCTATATAGGAAGACCCTGCTTCCCTCTCGTCCAAAAATTCTTGACATCATCCACAATGAAATCGTGGGAGGAAAAAATTGAATGTTGACAAATTGGTCGAATGGGATGAAAGGCCTCCTGGAAGAGTTTGGAAGTACAGAAGACAAACTTAGGCGAAATCCAACCAAAGTAAATAGAAATGGACAAGTGGGATTGGATAAAGACCCTAGAAGTAACATCTAAAAACAAACTAACTTTGAGCCTTCCGATAAATGCAAAGAAAGTAAACCAAGTCTCAGGATATCTGACAGCATTTGCCAATAGAACACTTGGAATACCTTTTTGCCAGCTTGCCTGAACCTCCTGAAAACCGAGACCCTGGCCATTAGAGGCAAATATAGCACAAATAAGTGCTGTTACTGCAAAGAAATAGGAGGTGGAAACAGCGACACATCTGCTGCTATCTTGTTTAGGAACCACCAAACCCAGAACCTCCTACTTGGGTCATCACCATACCGATCTATAGACTTATGATGAAGAGAATTGGTGGGCCCGCTTGATGAGCAGCGACAAGTCATCTTTGGTGATCGCTGTCGCACTGTTCTTCCAGAACATTGGCCTAGAACTGGGAATAGGCAAGGATTAACGCAAACTAGTGGAAAAGAGAGGTAGAGTTTAGTGGTAGAGGATTCTATGACAAAGTGGAGAGGACGGAAGAGAAACAAACTTAAAAATAGGACTAGACCTTTGTACTGTGGTGACGGCTTTCCATTGTTCGTTCGTCCTCTTGTCTTCCTGCATTCTTTTGCTCTCTTCTCTCTTTTCATAAATCTAGAAATGGATCTAAGTAACACTCTTGTAAAAATTGTAATTCAATTGAATAAAGTAACAATAAAAATATATATATATATATATATGATGTTGCCTGGGAATCTTGGAATCCAGAGAAGATTAGAACAACATATTACAAGTCGCAATCAGTCTCTTCAGAGTGTGAGAATTTTGAAACTAAATGGGGTTCAGAAAATCAGAGAAAAGAGGGAGAAACTATGTTATATTGTTTGGAATTAGATTCTCCAATCAGGGAAGGAAATCCCAGCCCTCACCTCGAGGCCTTGAATAAAGAACCTTCAGGTGCTTCAGGAGAGTCAGAAGCTGAACATAATTTAGAGGAGTTAAACTCCAGCAGTTTGGTGAAAGTAAATCAAATGTTACTAAGGGTTTTATGTCAGCTAATCCTGAACATTTTTCTTCTACTCTACTGACTAATGTAAGGTGTTGTCTCCAGGCTTAAATACACCTCTAGAGATCCATAACTAAATCCTTGGAGGACAGGGTTTCTAAGGAAATTAGAGATCCAAGTTCATCAAAAAATAATATTTCTGATAATTTGGGTTGTTTGCGATGTGGACATTTTGAGCATCCTGTCTATATACACACTTTCACGTCTTAAAAGATGAATAGAGTAGAGAAGAATAAAAGATTTCTGATGACAATATAAAACCCCCGAACGTACCCCAAATGCTTTAGAAAAACAAACTTGATGTGATGCTTTGTGCTAGTGAAAAGAATAGCTATCGGGTCCCTGTAGTATTATCAGGAAAAACCATTTGACCCAGTTAGACAGAGGAAGCAGAGGCTCTGCGGTTCAAGCTAACATCCTTCCACCATACTGGGAAACTGTGGGTAAAAAGACTAAAGGCTTTGCTCATGGACAGAGTGAAGGACACCCAATAGGTAAAATAAATGTTATCATTTTGGGCCAGTAATATCTGACCTTCCCATCCCAATGATCTTGGGTAGTGAGATCCCTCATTTTGTTGAGTGGATATTCCGAGTGGCTGGGATAAAAGTGAAGGAAGTTAAAAAAGTGGTCAACAGGAAAATAAACTTTCATCTTATTCTCCTCAAGGAACCTGTTTGGGATATGTGAATCCACCATGAATGCGGAGGAAACTAAAGGTGGAGGAGATGAAGAGGAACCTGGACCGGGAGACCAGGTCTTTAGGGGAAGGGTATTTGATGAATCCTACAGATCCCTAACTAAACCCCTGCTAAAGTCTCCTCCCAGGTGACCAGGGAAAGGCAGATGCTTTCTGATCCTGACCTTGGGGTGGTGTTTTGCGGTAGGATCGCCTGCAAGGAGAAAAGGCTCAGGGAAGATAGAGGAATCCGTGGGGTGAGCCACAGTATTTGCCTTCCTATAAGGAAGACTTATCACAGCTGCTAAAGTATATAAATCACTTGTTGCCACAACGACCTAGCCGTTCCACATTTTGGAACACCTTAATGTGGGTGAAATTAACCAGAACCCTTGTGGCATAAAAAAAGAATAAAACTCCTTCTCAAACCGATAGAGTAAAAACAAATCCCCAACTCCAAAGGGGATAGTAAAAGGAGGTTTGTGAATAATAATGGCCAAAAGTGTAGAAAGCCTTATTCCACTTTTCAAACAAAACTGATGAAAAATGTCATATTCCTTCTATCAATATTGTAGAAAATGGAAACCAAATAGGAAAAGTAGAGGAGGTTAGGAAACTGACTTTGTTGGTAGGGACTTCAAGACCCATAATTCCCTCAGTACTGAGATGAGGAAAAGGGATGCAGAAGGATATTGTAGTAGAAGCGGTCAGCTAATTGATGTAAATGACCTACATCTGAGGGAGACTAGGAGGCTTAAAAAGCCCCCTCTGGTGCAGGTGTTAGAACAGCAGGAAAGGAGAAAGCAGTACAGGCCTTGTATGCAGCTGAAGGGGATGCTACAGGCGAGAAAAGGCACTGGGATCACAGAGAAACTGTTGAGTGCTGAGAGGGTCTTTGCCTTAAGTGGTCCCTGTTGCAGAGGTCATGCAGCGGGAAGCATGAGAAAAGGACGCTTACCCAGTGAAGGCTTGTTGTGCAGAGGTAGCAAGGTTAGTGTGCCCTCACAAGAGTTTTCAGGTGGCTGGGTTGCACTTGAGATTCTCCAGAGTAGCAGAAGCTCCAATTGCGAGTGGCATGAACGGAGGTGGGCCAGAAGAGGCTGTTTGCCCGACCGCGGGAAGCACAACAACCGAAGACCTGCAAACACCAAGCAGAGCTGGAGCGAGTGATTTAGCCAGTGAGTTCATGGCGTGCAAGTGACGACAGAGCGCTCCAACACTGTCCGCGTGTTCATAGCAGGCTGCTTCACTCGCGTGCGAGTGAAAATAATTACTCTTTACAATTCTATATACCGAACTGTTCAAAAACAACAAGAGTTACATTTGTTGAATCAAAATGAATATACAAGCAAGGGCAGGACTGAGTTGGTGGAAGGCCCAAAAACCCTGTAAAGTAGCTTTATTAAAACCAAGAGCCTACACGCAATACGCAAGCCAAGCATTTACCTCAACAATATCAATACAATAAATGTTGTTTAAGGCGAGAGGGGAACATTGGGGAGTCCAAGAGCTGTAAGACTTTTTACTCGTATGCTGTGAAGTACAGATCACCAGTTGACATAGAACACATTGCCAAAGCCAAGACAGAAGCAGAGTGATACCATATCCTGGTTGAAATGTTGTTGTTGGTGTAGATGGGAAAGAAAGTTGGGACACCACCTGCCCTTCTGGAGAAGATTATCCAGAGGGAGAGCAGCATTGTTGCCCAGGAGTCCTAAAGAGCACTAATGTGATTCCTTGTTTCCCCGAAATTGGTTGAAAGATTAACGCCAAGGAAACCTTGTGAAGAAGTTGTTCTAAGTTGGAAGCTACCACTGAAGCATATTTTGTTTTTTTTTGTGAAGCATTGAACGGGTAGGCGAATATACCCATATAACAAGTTGTGGAAGTAAACCAGACAACTCAAGTTACTTGTGAGATTGAAAGAAGAAGTGTGTAAACATGCTGTGGTGGAGTTGCATATCTCAGCAATTGAAATTGTGGCAAGTCATCCTAACAAAAACTATTGCTGTTGTTTATTTGAAAAAGAACAATGTGAGCCTTGTTCTTACTCCAGGAGGAGTTGGAACATATTATTCGAATGGATTGTGTCCTCCCACGTATTCCTCATCTTATGATATTCGTATCCTGCTAGCTTTGCTGCTTCGGAAAAACAAATCTCGGCAGAGGTCGCTGTGCACGAGGTTGTACCGTCGATATCCCTTGACGGGCTCCATACCGTGTCGACGTCCCCATCAGTATAAGTAGCTTGTGCCGCGCCCATTGGCTTCAGTTCCGTTTTCTGATTGCTTCTCTCTCGAGAACAGCGCGCTTTGAAATTTTCTTCTGACAATGTCGTCTTCTTCCACCCCTTCTACTCCCAAGACAGGGTTAAAATAATGTATAGACTGCGGATCGGAGTTGTCGATTACAGCTCCTCACCGTGTTTGTCTTTGGTGCCTAGGTTCAAACCATCGAACCGGTGACTGTGGCTCCTTTCATTCGATGACGGAGAGGGTCCTTCGTGAGAGGAAAGGTAAACTGGCGGTGGGACGGGAAGCTTCTAAGGCCTCCTCGAAGGCCTTGTTAAAAAAAACATAAGAAGTCGAGCGATTCAAAAGAATCGGATCGTCGTAAACACTCTAAGAGATCTCAATCTCGTAGTAGATCGAGACGCTCTTCATCTTCCTCTTCAAAAAAGGTTAAGAGGAGACATAGATCTCCCTCTTCATCCTCCGATACATCTACCGAATTGGTACGATGCCCGACTAAGTCGGATACCCCAAGAAAATGGGAAGAATTTAGAAGGAAGATGATGGAAGTCTTTGAGAATACGGCCTCGACCCCCCTCAAAGAAGCCTCAAAAGAGCCAGACCCCGGTCCCTCCGTTGGACGACACAGGGAAGTCAGGGACTACTGTGGTAAGACCCAGTAGTATGGGTGAAACTCGTAAGACTCGACGTCAAATCATCGAAGATTCCTCGAGAATAGAGTGTTTTCCTGACACCGCATAAAAAACAAAAGTCGTTGAAATCAGCACCGATGGCTTCGACATCGAAGCCAAAAGCGTCTTCGACGTCTTTGTCAAAGACATTGGTGTCCTCGAAGATTTCTTCGATACCGTCGAAGGTTCCTTCGATTCCTTCGACCCAAACTCATGAAAAGGAAAGGAGATTTACTCCTTTACCTAAGTCAGACTTCTTTAAGTCTGTGTCTTCTATTTTTAAAGAAAGTGGTTCTGAAGAAGAGGAGGTTTCTCCTTTTGGAGTACAATATGGTAGTAGAGAAGTCCCTGACAAATTAATCAATCCAGGATCGAAAATGAGAGACCTCTGTGACACCCTTCACTCTGCTAGTGGCATTGATTCGTCACCTGAGCTAGAGTTTGCAACAACCTGACCCTGCAGAACATGCATATTCAGGGTACAGGAGTTTAATGAATAGAGTGGTGTAATACATGGGCTGGGGTAGAGCCTCACCCACTTTTGATCAGGATGATATTACTGACATACTTGATTAGGGCCCCCAGAAGGACCCAGTTCTCCCCTTCCATAGGGCATTTCAGAGAACAGTGGAAAAGAACTGGGAGGTTCCCGATGCTGTTGTTGCAGTCAACAGTAATTTTCCAAAAAAGTACAGAACTTCTAGTTCTGACCCTGATTACATAAGTAGGCATCCCACTCTAGAAAGTCTGGTCATTCAGGCTGCAACATCCTCAAGACAGACAGCATATCCATCTATCCCCCCAAATAGAGAGGATAAGAAGGTGGATGCTTGGGCCCGAAAGGTTTTACTTCGGGTAGCATGGCTCTCAAGTCAACTAATGTCACCTGTACCCTGGCCAGGTTCACCCATGCCCTGTGGGACTCCATTTCAGCGGCGGCTGAACATATTACGGAAGGCGAGGAAAGGGAAGGATTCCTGAATATTGTCAAAGGCGGAAAGGAGGCAATGGGGGAATGCCTCCAGTCTGGACTGGATACTGCTGATAGTATCCGCATATCCATGGCTGCAAGCACAGTGCTACGCAGATTTGCGTGGTTGAGGAAGTCGGGGTTTGCACCAGATGTGCAGGCCAGACTTCTCAACATGCCTTTTGATGGCTTGAGGGTGTTTGGTAGTAAAGCGGGTGAAAGCTTAGAAAAACTGCAGCCCTCAAAAGCGGCAGCTAAATCTCTTAGCGCCTCCATGTGACAGCCTCAGAAACCTTATTCTGGCTCATCTTCCTGGAGAGGTCGTTCTTTTCGGTACTACTCGTCTTTTGGTAGAGGAAGAGGACAGGCCAAACAAAGAGGCAAGAGAAATGTCGCTTGTGGTGGACGATGAAAAAGTGCAAAACCAGCCTCAGAAACGGCATCTTTGCCCTCAGCCGCTCCTGCAGCCGCCTCCAAATCACTCTGAGGCCTTATCACACAAAACCCCTGCCTGGGAGGCAGAATCTCTCAGAATCTGAAAGAATGGCGGGGCATTACTTCAGATGCTTGGGCACTGGAGACAGTAGCTCAAGGTTACTGCCTTCCCTTCCTAAAAAGGCCTCCGGACCATCCACCGGGAACCAGCTTGTCAAAATTCCAGATCCGCTCCTGTTGCAGGAGATTTTAACCCTGCTAGAGAAAGGTGCAATAGAACAGGTACCTGTAGCGGAGAGGAACAAGGGTTGGTACTCCCCCCTACTTTCTCATTCCAAAGAAGGACAGAGGATTGAGACCCATCATGGACTTAAGAAACTTGAACAAGTTCCTCAGGAAGGACAAGTTCAAGATGGTGACCCTTTCTGAGATCCTTCAGGCTCTCCAACTCCAAGACTGGTTGGTATCATTGGACCTTCAGGATGCTTACTTCCATGTGCCAATCCATCCCAAGCACACAAAGTACCTGAGGTTCGGGGGTTGGCGGCTCTCACTTTCAGTTTCGAGTTCTGCCATTTTGGGCTGACCTCCGCCCAAGGGTTTTCACCGAACTGATGGCGGTTGTGGCAGCGAGTCTCAGGAGAGGGGGGGATTTACGTCTACCCCTACCCGGACGATTGGTTGATCAGAGCACGTTCTCCCGAACAAGCTCAGGAACATCTATCGATCACCTGTCGCTTCCTTCACAAACTGGGCTTCTCCCTCATTTCAAGAAGTCTCACATATTACATCCCAAAAGCTCCAGTTTATCGGAGCAGTTTTGGATACTTCCTCGGGCAAAGCCTCACCTCCCAAGGTGAGAGCTGTCCACATTCTGCAGATGGTAACAAAGTTCCAGAATGCCCAGCATTTGCCGGCCTTCGATTTTCTGAGGTTGCTCGGCCTCATGGCATCCTGCATTTTTCTGGTGCCAGAGGCCAGATTGAGAATGAGATCCCTTCAGTGGCCCTCAGAACTCACTGGTCCCAGTTCTCGGGGAGTATGTCAGATCTTCTGCAAGTCCCGAGCGCAGTTGCTCAGGATCTACTATGGTGGACTTGCAACGACAACATCCTCAAGGGAGAATCTTTTTGGCAACCATGGCTGGAGATAACAATAGTAACGGACGTCTCACTCATGGGGTGGGGAGCCCATACCAACGATCTGACAATCGGCGGTCGTTGGTCTCCACCGGAGTCCAAACTACACATCAACTATTGGAGCTGAGGGCAATCAGACTAGCGCTGAAGGCCTGGCCTTCCTGCCCTCTGTACAGGGAAAGAATGTCTTGATAATGACGGACAACACAGTTGGCATGTACTACCTCAACAAGAAAGGAGGAGTAGGGTTACTACCACTGTGCAGAGAGGCAATGCAGCTCTGGTTCTGGGCAATAGAAGAAGGAATCTCTCTATCGCAGTTCACCTAGCCGGAGAGCAGAACACGGCAGCAGATGCTCTGAGCAGGCAGAGCACAGTCTCCCACGAGTGGCAGCTAGCTCAGGAAGTCCTTCTGGAGATCTTTGCCCTTTGGGGAACCCCTCAAGTGGATCTGTTCGCGACCACGGTAAACCGGAAGTGCAAACAGTACTGCTCAAGGGAATATCCTCAGAGAGGAGCTCTAGGAGACGCATTCGTGGTGGACTGGAAGTTTCCACTCCTATATGCGTTTCCTCCAGTCCCCGTGATTCCTCAAGTAATCAGGAGGTTGAGAAAGTTCAGGAAAACCATGGTCCTAATTGCCCCGGATTGGGCCAGGACGACGTGGTACTCGGACCTTCTGGACATGTCTATCTGCCCTCCAATACGTCTTCCGCAAAGAGAGGATCTTCTCTCGCAAGACGAAGGTCGAGTTCTTCATCCAGAGGTCAAGACACTCAACCTTCACGCATGGTTTCTGAGAGGTTGAGATACAGTGATTGGGATCTTCCAGATGACGTAATGGAGATTTTGCTTTCGGCCAGGCGGTCAGCAACAAACTCCTTGTACCGGTGTTGTTGAAACAAGTTCAGTAACTGGTGCAAAGATAAGGATGTGGACCCTTTGGGGGGCATGGCCAGATGGCGACGTGAAAGGACCTGTCTCGTAGGAGCTCCGGGAGATCTGTTGTTGATCCTGATTGAAAACGGTGGTTGCGGGTTAATGAGCAGGTCCACAGCTCAGCAGATGGTGTATGAAGACCGGCGGCACATAACGAGTGCTTAAGCAGCCCACGGATGGGCACATTGAGCAAACTGGAGCCTAACGAAGGAGGAAAGCCCGCCAAAGGACATTGCCCAAAATGGCCGTCACCGAACAAAGGGCCATAAAAGCTCTGCGAGGCTGACGGTGTCAGTGTTAGCCAGAACAGTGCACACCTCGCTGACAATAGCGGCCCGAAGCGCGGGGTGACCTGCTTGAAGAGATCCAGGAATTGATCGGAGACGGGGCCCCTGTGGAGCCGGCGTGCAGGCATAAATCAAGGACACGAGCGAGAACGCCGAGGTACTGCGACCCCGGCAGAGTGTGGGGCAAAAATCGAGGACACGGGCGAGAACGCCAAAGTACTGCAACCCCGGCAGAGTGTGTACTGCGGCGGTCGCACATCTGCAACGTGACTGCCTGGAGCGGGTGGCGGCGACGCTCGACCTGGTGGCCCGAGGCGAAAGGCTCCCGTGGTCCCCGTGAGGGGAGAGGAGCGGGCACAGAGCGGACACCGCTGCGCCGCTGCAGCGAGAGCGACTACAGTGCAGTGGAGTGCGGGGCTTGGACTACAGGCGACTGGTACTTGCGGCGCTGTTGCGCCTGGGGACCTGAGGCGCCCGGCGGAACCCCGGAGCGTCCTCATTGAAACATCCTGGGTCGCTTCTGGCTGAAGGCGCGATAGAAGGCGCAGGCCCCCTGTGGGAGGATTCGGCGCAGGACCGATGCAAGGGAGTGATCGATTTGGTGTCGCCGGATCGATTGCTCAATACAGTAAGACCCGGACTGCCCAGGAGGCGGTGTCGGGCCCTAACGGGAGACGGCCGAGCTGTCAGGTGATCGACAGACCCTGTGGAGTGCCCCAGCTGGCCATGTGAAGACATGGTAAACAAATGGAAACACTGAGCAGCCTATGAAACTTGGGGCGGGCACATGCAGGAGATCATTAACTGGGCATGGCCGAGCCCTTAGGCAGTACTTTAATGAGGGGCAACACATCCGGCCTGTAACAAGACCTGGAACCAGGACCCCCACACAGCAGGAAACCCAGGGCAGTCTAACAATCGCAGCCTGACAACGAGGGTGCTCGGACAGTGCACCCTAGCTGGTAGCAGAGTGGGGTCGCACCCAAGATGGAGCACTAAGGGGCCCAAGCTATGCACGGATCTGAGCCGAGGACAGCAAACAAGGTCTGAGCCTGGTGGGACCTCGCTGAGCGCTACTGGAGTGAGACAGTAAGGATGGCTAACCCCGGAGCACTCGCTGGCTCCTAGGCATGATATCAGGAGGCCTCTACGGCTAAGGGACTGGAGGTATACAACAGAGGCAAGACTGTGGGCCACTTGACATTGGGGCTCACGGAGCGCTGGAGCAAGAGAACGGTGGGTCTGCGGCAGTATAATACCACCTACTACGGAATGGAACACAGCGTGGGCCGGAGTGGCGGTGCTATGTGAGCGCAGACATGTGGGAGGACACGGTCCACTCCAGGCGGGGGAAGGACGATAAGATACACTAGAACACGCCTGACACGGCCCCGCACTCGCAAAGAGCGGCCTGGCGCCGCGCAGACTTTCGCACGAAGGTGGGCGCTCCTGACCCACGCCTGAACAGCACTACATGATGTCTAGCAGAACTGTCAGACCCAAAAGCAAACAGCCCACGATGGAGGCATATGCCAAGACGCCTACAGGTGCAGAATGCGGTAAAAGCAAGGACACTACCCTTGCAGTGGCGGAGACACCAGGCACAATCCAGGAGGTGCTGGCAGCGATCGCAGACTTGAAAATTGCCTGGGAGACCAAAATAGGCTTAGCAATGAACGAATTGAAAGTGGGGCTGGACCTCAAAATCGGAGCGGTCCAGGAGGAAGTCAACCTGTTGAGACAGGATGTGCGTACGCTCGCCGAGCGCACTGGAAACTTGGAAAAGGAGATGGCCCCGAACACGACGGCATGCGCCGCCCATGGATCGGAACTACATGCCCTCGTGCAGCGAGTGGGCAACCTGGAGAACAGAGCGGAGGAGGCGGATGGGTGTGCCAGACGCAACAACATTCGCATTGTTGGCCTGCCGGAAAGAATGGAAGGGCCCAACCCAACAGAATACGTAGAATCAATGCTTCTGCAAGAAATAACTGGCGGAACACTGACCCAGGGGTTTGCAGTCGAGAGGGCGCACAGAGCCTTGACACGGAGACCACCCCCGGGGGCCCTCCCGCGGCCGCTGATCGCAAAGATTCTGAATTATCGGGATCGTGAAAAGATATTAGAATTCTTCCGGAAAGGGGGAACGATAGAAAGGGGGTCGGTGAAAATCACGGCGTATCCGGACTACACTTTGCACGTACAACGCAGCAGGATGAACTTTGGAGCAGTGAAGAGGAGGTTGAGAGAGGCCGGTCACCGATATATGTTGCTCTACCTGGCCAAATTGAAAGTGTTTTACAAGAACAAACCTCTGTTCTTCGAGACGCCGGAGGAAGCTATGGACTGGCTGGACATACAGGGTCACCCTCAAGAACCGGACATTCAGATGGAAGCCGCAGAAGATAAGTAACATGTGGCTGGGTCATCCTTAATGTTTTGACGCAGGACACTGGGACTAGAATATAGTATTGAATAAAGCTTGTGGGGAATGTGTTGCAGCAATATATGCCGGTAAGACTTCTGAATATAGGGTTAAATAAAGCTTGTGGGAATATGCTCAGGCAAGATCCGTTGGATGCAATTATCGCATTCAGACAAGTGAGAGCTCCGGGGAGGCAATCCTCAAACCCCTCAGTAGTATATTTAGTTAGGTCACTGTTAGATTGGTGACGCCTTGAGGGGTCCTTGTCCTCGGCTTCGGGACAGGACCAGACGCGGGTGGGCCTGAGATCCAGGGATGGAGCTGGGCATTTGTTGGGGTAGGGAAGGGTTGTGTGCAGTGGGGTAGAGTTTTGGGAAGGGGGGGTTGTTGAGGGCGGGAGGGCTAAGAGTCGGACAAAGGGTCATCAGGGGAGACATCAGCAGGGAGTGTGGGGGGGGGGACACACCGATTAGATGGCGTTGGGTAATCTCAGAGTGGTGACCTGGAACGTGCGGGGCCTCAATAGTTACCTAAAATGCAACAGAGTGATGATGTACTTAAAGAGGATGCGCATTGACATAGCTTTGTTACAGGAGACCCACCTCGTCAAAGAGAGGCTGGAGATGGGCAGAAGGAAATGGAAAAGTAGTGTCACAGGTGCCACATACTCGGCATACGCAAGAGGGGTGATCACCTGGGTGGCGCCGCACGTGCCATTTCAGTTGCTCAGCTCGACAATAGACCCCGAGGGCAGACTGGTGGTGGTGGCAGGGATCCTGGAAAATAGGGAGGTGAGCATTATAAATCTGTACGCTCCTAACCATGATACTGCGGCATATTTCAGGTCCCTATATAGTAAAATTAGTCCCCTGATGGTTGGCGCGATGGTGTGGGGAGGGGATTTTAACTGTACCCTGAACCCCAGGATAGATAGGTCTGATGACAAATCGGAAAAGATGGCGCCTGCAGCTAAAGCATTGAGGACACTATTGACAGACCTTGGTCTGGAGGATGTGTGGAGAAGGCTACATCCAACGGACAGGCAGTGTTCGCACTATGCATCGCCACATGACCTGCACACAAGGTTGGATTATGTGTTTGCTGCGGCGAAGATAGCGGGAGAAATGGTGGGGCCGAATACAAGGCCAGGGTATTATCCGACCATTCGCCTTTGGCCGTTGAGTGGCAACATCAACCCCCCAGAGCGTGTATCCCTACATGGAGGCTCAGAACTGAGGCTCTATAAGATGCAGAATTTCGGGAAGATCTGAGGGAGGCAATCGAGGAATACTTTGAAATCAATACGGAGAGTTAGGCTTGGTGTGAACAGTTTGGGAGGCATTCAAGGTGGTGGTACGTGGGGTAGCCATATCAAAAACGAAGGGACTCCAAGGAGGTATTGAACGGGAACTGCTAAAAACAGAAAGAGAGCTGGAAGGCCTCACTCGAAATGAAGGGACCGCCCGAGAGAACAATATTAAGATAAAAGACTTGCAGTCAACTTGCAGTGAACTCTGGGATAGACTATGCGAATTGAATTATAAGAAATACACGGAGAGGTTACATGCAGGGGGAGATAAGCCAGTTGGACTTCTGACCTGGATATACAAAAATGAGACCCGCCCGTTTGGTGATCAGAGAGATCAGGGATGCGGAAGGTCGAATTTATAGCACCCAGGAAGGGGTAAACGGGGAGTTCTTCAAGTACTACAGACGATTGTATGAGGGTACGGAAGAGGATATGGGCCAGGAAATACTAGAAACAATAGAGGATGTTGGGCTGCCCACCTTAGATGACCAAGAACGCGCAGACTTAGATGCCCCCATTACCGTAGAAGAACTAGAGGCGGTGATCCAACACCTCCCCACATGCAAAGCGCCTGGGTCGGATGGGTTACCCAGCAAATTTTACAAAACCTACAAGCAGGAGTTACTCCAGCCGCTGCTGTCCATGTTTAATGAAGCCTATGAACAGGGGGGAACTGCCGGCGTCCCTCCGAGAGGCAGTGATTGTTCCGCTAATGAAACCAGGCAAGCCAGACATGGAATGCGGGTCCTATAGGCCCTTGTCCATGCTCAATCAAGATGGCAAAATACTCACGGCTGTGCTAGCCAACAGGTTAAAGAGAATAATTGGCAAGCTGATACACCCAGATCAAAAGGGTTATGTCCCTGGCAGAAATATTACAGATAACCACAGGAGACTGCACCATGTCATTGAACAAACTAAGGAAGACACGGGCGAGATGGCTATCGTGTCGTTGGACGCGGTGAAGGCCTCTGATTCAGTGCGGTGGCCGTGGTTGAAAGCGCCCCTGAAGGGATATGGAATGGGACCAGGATATACTAGATGGGTCCAGTTGCTATACAGCTCCCCGATAGCGAGAGTTAAAACCGGTCCCGCAATTTCAGACAAATGGCAACTCAGCAGGGCGACCAGACAGGGTTGCCCCTGGTCACCCATGTTATATATACTGGCAATAGAACCGCTAGCAATATACCTGTGTCAACAATATGGGGAGGTGGGGATTCACACGACTGGGGGCACACACCCGATATCACTGTATGCAGATGATCTGCTTCTCTACCTGCGCTACCCGGAAGAAAATCTGCAATATGTGCTGGAGGTGATGGATCGTTATGCCACCCTCTTCCACATTCTAGCGCGGGCCGCTCTGGCTGCCAACAGTAGGGAGTGTGAGAGGTCCGGTAATTTTTCCCAGTGGTCATCCTTATGCTGCAGGCCAAACAGTATCAATATCGGGTCCAGCGGGAGCACACCTTCTCCCGCCTCTTTCAGCCAGCTAAGGACTTCGGCCCAGTAAGTTTGTACCTTCCCGCATGTCCACCACATGTGCCAATAGTTTGCCCTTTCCCCAAACCCGTGCCAGCAAATGGGGATTACGTCTGGGAACATCCTAGAAAGTGTGATCGGGTCATACTGCCATCTGTGCAGGAGTTTGACAGCATGGGTTTTGTATTGGCAGGAGATCGAGGTCTTAAATGATCTACTACAGAGTCCCCCCCAGAGACCGTCTCCGATCCTACAACCCAAGTCTCTTTCCCATTTCCCCCTGAGGCTTTTGGTGGTTCCCTCCCGGGGGGGGTTAAAAGGGCAGAGTAAAGGAGTGAGATGAGGCCTCTCATTTCTACATGGGTATCTAAGATATTTTCAACTGGGGTGAGTTTTCTTTGTAATTTGGGCTTTAGTTTTGGTTTCATTAGAATTCCCTTGAGTCTCAGGTAGAGGAGTGGGGAGAGCCTACATATTCCCAAGGATTCTTCAAGCTCCTGGTGCTTATAAAGGACTCCTCCCTGACCAACTGACCAACTCTGCATAGGCCCGCGTCAAACCAGGGCTGATAGTGTTCATGGCCTGGGATTTCCTCTAAAACTGGTGTGGACCAGTTGTGACTCATGGGGGAGGGCCAAGTGGTCACCTTCTCACCGTGTCCCTTACCCTGCAACGCCTTCCACATTGTTACTAGTATTGGGTGATCCCTGATTCTCCTTGGCAGCTTTTTCATCGGGACCCATAACCACTCACCCACTGTGACCGGGTTCAGGAGGGAGTTTTCGAGAAAGACCCATTGTTTGTTGGGGTCCTCTCTGAGGTGGGGGGCCAGGGTTCTGAGCTGGGCTGCTCTGTGGTAAGTTCGTAGTTCTGGGAGGCCGACCCCCCTCTATCCTTGGGGAGGGTGAGTGTTTCGTAACCTATTCTGGGTCTCTGGCCTTACCATATGAATATCATTATACGTTTTTTGGCTTCTTTAAGAAGTGCGTCTGGGGCTTCCAAAGGGAACATCTGGAAAACATACAGGACCCTGGGGAGAAGATTCATCTTTACAGCATTTATCCTTCCCATCCACGAGATTTGCCCCTTACCCCATGTCTCCATATCTTTAAATAAGTTGTCAAACAGCGGGGGGTAATTTGCCTGGCTTAGATCTTCGTGGGGCCGGACGATGTTGATCCCCAGGTATTTAATCCCTTCGGTGCGAATTCGGAACCCGAGGGGGGACAGCTCCGTGAGGTCCCTGTCTGCGTCTGGGGCAAAGGGGAAGATCATTGACTTCCCTATGTTCATCCTGAAGCCTGAGAATTGGCCGAACCGTTCAATAACCCGAACGACCGCCGGGACCGAGCTAGTAGGTTCCCTCAGGTGAAACAGTATGTCATCTGCATAGAGGCTGAGCTTGAAGGTCCGACCTCCAACAGCAATACCGCGGACCATCGGAGCACATCTGATGTACTCCGCGAGTATTTCCATGGTCATGGCGAACAGGATTGAGGAGAGGGGGCAGCCCTGCCTCGTCCCCCTTTGAAGGCTGAATGTTCATGAAAGGTGACCATTCACCGTGACTCTAGCCGAGGGGTCTGTGTATAAGGCCTTAATGGCTCGCCTGATTCCCTTGCCAAAGCCCAGTTTGACAAGGACTCCATGTAGAAACTCCCAGTCCACCCTGTCGAACACCTTTTCGGCGTCGATGGCCACCAAGACAGGGTTGTCTCCCTTCGGGCCGCTTCCCTCATCAGATGCAGGGTCTTTCGGAGGGTGTCCGCCCCCTGTCTCCCCTGTATGAAGCCAACCTGGTCGGAGTGGGTGAGTACCAGCATATGGCTGTCTAGTCTCGTGGCTATGATCCTGGTGAACAGTTTAGCGTCCACATTCAGGAGGGAGATTGGTCTATATGACCGACAGTCTGTTGGATCTTTGCCCTTCTTTGGGATCACTGTTATCAGTGCTTTGCCAAAAGACGGAGGCGCCCTCCCGGTCCTCATATTTGTGAATAGGCCCGCCAGAAACCCTGCTAGTAGGCCTCCAAAGGCCTTATAGAA
This sequence comes from Ambystoma mexicanum, assembly GCF_040938575.1. NCBI lineage: Eukaryota > Metazoa > Chordata > Amphibia > Caudata > Ambystomatidae > Ambystoma > Ambystoma mexicanum. The sequence goes on along the minus strand of NC_090934.1, from coordinate 836,797,824 downwards.
GCCTGCGGTAAATCTGTCCTCCCCGGGGGCCCTGCCCAGCTTAAGACCCGATATTGCCTTGAGTACCTCCTCGCTCGTTATTGGGGTGTCTAAAGCTGATGCCTCTGGGGGGTCCATCACAGATAATGTTACTCCTCCGAGGTATGCTCCCAGTGCCTCCGCCTCCACTTCTCCTTCCCTCCCGTAGAGAGTATCATAGAACCCCGCGAATTCCTCCACTATTCCCTCGGGATCCGTTTTTTGTCCCCTCATCCCTGCATGAGATCCTTGACACCCATCTATCTCTCCGTTGGCCCCGGAGTTTGGCCGCCAGCATGGCGTCGGCCTTATCCCCTTTCTCATAATACCTTTGGCGCAGGTGTTGGAGGCCCGCTACAATTTTCCCCATCTCCAATGCTCTCAGCTCTTGCCTTTTCTCTCTTGCATCCCCCAAGTCCCTTTCCCTCTCCTCATCCCTCTTCCCTTCATATCCCTCCAATGCTATTATCTCCGCCCGTAGCCTATGAGCCAGGAGAGTCCTGGTCCTTTTTTTGGAAGCCCCCTCTCTAATCAGAACACCCCTCCAGGTCACCTTTGCTGCCTCCCAGAATGTCTCTATGTTGACTTCACCCGTGTTATTGAGTTCAAAATATTCATTGATCGCCTTCTCCATCTCCTCCTTAAAATCCACATCACTTAGCAGGAAGTCATTGCATTTCCACAGGGATTCTCTGGGTTTCAGACCCAATACACTAATATCTGCCCAGACCATGTCGTGTTCCGACCAGCTAACCGGGCGGATGATGCAGGACTCCACTCGGCTCATGTTCTGGTGCCCCATGAAAAGATAATCTATTCTTGTTCTGGTGCCATGGACCGCTGAGTAGGAGGTGTATCCCTTACCCTCCGGATGCAATTCCCTCCATGTGTCCACGAGCCCATAGCCTGTGTTAGGGAGAATTCTCTGTTTAGGCTGAATTTCCTAACCTAGTGAGTGCCCCAGCAGCTTTGCTGGATTTTTGGGGTTTATTTATTTCTCCTGCCAAGAGTGAGAGTCTTTTACCCTCATTCTTGGACATGATTTGAGTGTGTTTCTTTGGATCTAGATGTGTTTAATGGGCTATGGGGTCTTTTACCCCACAGGGCTTCATGTGTTTTTGTGATGTGTGTTACACAGCACCCTCAGTGCAGTGACACAGGGGTGTCATAGTGACCCCCCAGTATAGACTCCATACCCTGGGACTGACTACTGTCTCCCAGGGCAATAAAGTCACCATTGACTTTACTAGTCTTAAATTCTGAACAGAACCAGAACAAACCATCATATTGTGGACGTACTGGCTGGGGCAATTCGATTGCCCCAGGATCTGTTAGTCGAGGGGGCACGTCTCCGTCCCCCCTGATCGAGTTTTGGCTGGTGGCAGTGGATACTACTTTTTATATTCAACCGCGAATATTTTCCTATGGGATTTCCCATTGTTTTAGGCTACTATCTTTATTTAATTATTTACGGTAGCCTCGATCATACCGCCGGTTTATTTAATTCATATTAATTCTCCGGTTGGTATTTTTTGCCAAAACTTGATTCTAAAATGGCGTTTGTGTTCTCTTCTGTGACTCCAACCCAAGTCGAGCCCTTTGTTCCACTTTTTTGGCAGGCTTCTCCACATTCTTTCTTTTTCCCTCCCTTTCTCACAAATTTATTGGAGTGCCATCTAGTTAAGCGCTCACCTCTGTATGAAAATAAGTGGTGTTTTACAGTGACTCATCTGATAAGGAAAAAGGGGTGTATATATTATAATAGTAACTGTGTTTAGAATATTTTACAATAAGAGTGCTGGGGTGTTTTCAACAGTGTGTTTTTAAATAAATAATTATATACTTTGATACCAAAGCTCTGGTCAGTGTTTGCTTGTATTATTGTATCTGAGTGCCTATTGTGTATACTTTGCATACTGCCTAACTCTTCTTGAGGGAAGTCTGACTGCTCAGCCACAGCTACCAGGTAAATCTGGGTGGTACAGACTGCTACCAAGTGGGTTTACTGCCAACACCTGTAGTCTTAAATCTTTTGCAGTGGTCCCTAAGGGTTTCTGCCTAACGGTCTGCCCCCTCGGCTGCCTAACGGGATGGCCCCTCCACTATGATCTAGTTCCCGATTTACCCACATGTTAAAGTCTCCACCCAGTATAAGGAGCCCCTCCGTCCTGGCCATTATCTCTCCCATCGCCTCTTTGAGAAATTCAACCTGGCCCACATTAGGACAATAGATCGCTGCTAGGGAGACCCTGGAGTTGTGCAAGTCACCTGATATAATCATGGCTCTACCGTCTTCCCTCCCCCACCTGGTTACCTCTGTGAGTCTCTGGTTTCTCTGCAGGATGATCCCGACTCCACTCCGTTTCGTGGGAGGGGTTGCCCAGAAGGTGTGGCCCACATGTGCTCCCGGGATGGCCCTCTCCTCTCCTCTCCCGTGACCGTTCTAGTTTCCTGTACAAAGAGGATATCTATTTTAGCGTTCTTCATTTCCCTCCCCCAAGAGGGAGCGCTTTGCTGGGGAGTTCAGACCCTTTACATTGAGTGAGCCAATTCTCAGTGACTCAGTCCGGCCCCTATTCTCATTGTCCGCCATTGGGTCCTTGTCTTGTGTATACCGTCTTCCCAGATCTGTGCTTGCTGCCACCTTCCAATGTGGTTTTGAGACTGTGTGGGTCCCCAAGATCCCCAACCCCAACTCCCTCCCTTCCCTCCTCCCCCCTCCCCCTCTTTATCATGACGCCTGCCAACGGGTAAGCCACCAGGGTGAATGCAAGTCCATCCACCGCAGCCGCCTTGTTAAGCTCAGCGTCCCTGGCCGGGGCTGTTTGATTCAATCTCTCAGTCTCACTAATAGTGAGCCTCTGATCACTTAGTCTCATTCGGCTTCCGTTGTGGGGGTGTTAAGTTTCTTGAATTTCCTTCGGCCCTTTATCTTCTTCTTTGTGGACCAGGGGCCCTCCGGTTCCCTCACAGCGCTCCGAGGCTCTTGCGCCTCCATCTCGTTTCCTTCCTCTGGGGTACCCCCTTTGAGTACCTGCAGCACTTGGGATGCCTCCTTGCCGCTGGTTACTCTATAGTCCACTCCTGAGCGTTCAAAAGACAAGGCGAATGGGAAGGACCACCTGTATCTTATGTCTTGGCTGGTGAGCCACTGGGTGAGTGGCCGGCACTCTCTTCTGCGGGTAAGAGTGAAAGCCGAGAGGTCCTGGTAAATCCTCACTCTGTCTCCTTCGAACAAGAAACTCTCCAGCCTTCTCGCTTTCTCGAGGACCTCCATTTTCTCTCTGTAGCGGAGGAAGCGCACAACTATGGACCTTGGGTTGCCCCTGGCTCCACCTCCCCCTTGGTGGGCTCTTTCCAGCTGGACTTCCTTGCCCCCCTCGAGTGTGAAGAGTTGGTTGATGAAGCCCTGAACCTTTCTCCCCAAGTCTGCGGCAGTCTCACCTCTCTGTTGAGTCACACCCATAATGCGCAGGTGGTTTCGGCATTCTCTGTTCTCTAGGTCGTCCATTTTCAGGGCTATATCCTCCTCTCTGATTTCTAGGTCTGTTAACCTTGCTTCGTATTTCATGTCTAACAGGTCCATTTGGAGGTGGTTGTTTTCCATTCCCTCCATTTTTTTCCTCAAGCGTCTCCACTCTCCCCCTGAGATCAACTATAGAGGCTTGTATGTCCGTTCGAATCACTTTTATCTCCTGGAGGATGTCCTTGAGGTCGTCCTTCGTTAGCACTGCGGGAGGGGGGTCGGCACTTGAAGGCATGGTGACTCTGTGTGGATCACCGAGGGGTGCGTCGGACCGGCGGAAGCGTTGGAGGGAGCGGATTGCGCACGTGGGCTGAGTTGGTTCCAGGGCTCCGGTCTCTGGGTGCCCTTTGGAGTATGGGTGGGGGCGGGGGGTGTCTCACCCTGCCTTAATGCCTTGAGGTTTCCTCTGGTCGTCTTGGGCCCTCCCCGCTTCCGCGGACGCAAGCTTGCAAGTGATGGCTCCGGTCCTCACGAGGGGGGCTAGGATTGTGATTGTGGCCCGTTTCCCCAGATGCGTCACGGCTGAAATGTTCTGGGGGACCCCTGTACTCCAAGGGGGAGGGCCGTGCCAGCTTTTATGTGGTGAGTTGCGCTGTCCGTGCCCGGAGGGGGTGGGGGGGGGGGCAAACCCAGTCCGCCGAGTATCAGTTCTCCCCCCTGCGCTCCTCACCTTCTCTGGGCCGTCGAGGGCCTCCACACGTCCATTGTGGGCTCGGACCCCTTCACTGGAGGCTCCTTTTCAAGTAGGCCTCCGTGCGCGGGGGATGGGTCGGGAGGCTCCCGGAGTCCTGATTTGCTGCTAGTTGTCCGCACCGGACCGGTTCTTGGTGGCGTGGGGCTCCCACCAGGGTGCCCCACTCGTCCCCGGCCTCGTGCGATGTCCACATGCCACTGAGGCAGAGCTCCGGGGCCCGCTCAGCGTCTGCGCACGGCGGGGGGCGTGCTCCGGCATCCCCCCCTCGGTGTTATGGGCGTGGGCCGCGGCTGCGGAGACGATAATCGGCTGCTTTGGGTTCCGCGGCAGGTCCGGCCGAGGCCCGGGGCCCTGCGAGAGGTGACGCCCCCAGTGGCTCCGCTGCACAGTACTCTGTTGCTCGGCGAGCGGGGCCTCAGATCCGGGCCAGGCTATATCCACTTTCGGAGGGACGCTCGATTCGTTGGGCCGCTGCCGCGGGGCGCACGTTCCCGTCGGGGTTACTCCAAACTCCCGGCCGGGGATTGGCTCAGAGTGCTAGGCCCTGCGGTGGTGGAGGAGCGCTGGTCTCACACGTCCAGCATGCTCCGCGCCCCCTGGTGGTCCCCCTCAGGTCCTCTTTCATGTCCCAACTTGGGATTTAAATCTAGTACTTTAGTTTCTAACTTGTATACCTTTTGAGCTTCTGCACTCCTGTCCCTTGAGGCTTCTAACATTGAAGACTGTCCTTCTTGTGGCCTTAACATCAGCCCGCAGGGTTAGTGAACTACAGGCTCTCTCATGTAAACCTCCATATACTACTTTTTACAAGGACAAAATGGTTCTTTAGGTTAAACCATCTTTCTTACCAAAAGTAGTTTGACTTCCACTTGCCACAAATAATCATATTACCAACATTCTATCCTCCTCCTCATTTGGGCAAGGAAGAGGTGAGACTGCATAGACATAGACTGCTACAGATTGTCAGGAAAAGACCCACCGGATGGGCTTCAAGCCCATTCCACTAGGGGGATGGCTACTTCTGCAGCTCTGAAGAGGGAAGTCCCTGCAGCAGATATTTGTTTAGCTGCAACATGGGCATCAATGCATACCTTCATCAAGCATTATTGCTTAGATGCCTCTTCCTCCAATGAGGGTTTATTTGCCAAGGCGGTACTTCATTCCGTCCATGAGAACAATAACCATTACTCCCACCTCCAAAATTACCACTGCTATGGGAGTCTATCATAAGATGAGGAATACGTGGGAGGACACAATCCATTCAAGAACAAGTTACTTACCAACTGTAACTTTCTTTCGACTGGATGTTCCTCCCACATATTCCTCCTTGCCCCTCCCATCCTACCCCGCAGTACAGTTTACGTTTCTTAGACTCTTTGTGAGAGGAAAGTGTATCAGTCATGGGGCACGCCTAGGTGTTCCTCGAATATTTCCTCAAAAAAACAGAACTGAAGCCAACGGGTGCGGCACAAGCTACTTCTACTGATGGTGACGTTGACACGGTACGGAGCCCATCGAGGAACATCGATGCCACGACCTCGTGCACAGCGCACTCTGGCGAGAATTATTTTTCCAAAGCAGCGAAGTTGGCATGATACGAATATCATAAGATGAGGACTACGTGGGAGGAACATCCAGTCGAAAGAACGTTACAGTTGGTAAGTAACTTGTTCTTTTTTTTTGGTTCATTTCAGTAATCAAAACTCGTGGCAAATCATCCTGACAAAGACTATTGTTATTTTATTGGAAGAAGACCAATGTGAGACTTGTTCTTACTCCAGGAGGAGTTTGAACATACTATTTATTTTGGTACATCATTGAGTCAACATAACTTTTTGTTATCAGGTTTAATTACTCAGAACTGTGTTGGAACATTTGTGGCAAACCAGGTTTCCTCATTTGCTTTTGAACTGTGCAGCAAAACCTTGTTTAGATCTGGGGAAGTGGAATTCACCCAGGTTATGAGAAGAGATGATGGTCATATTGTGAATCCGATTACATCACATTTCTGGAGCTTGTGGATCTGCTTAGATCACATGCTCTGCATAGTCAGACATCTAGTGGTAGTCGCAGAGTATTACCAGATTTATTTTCCAAACTCAAACGGAGGTCGACAGGGCATGTTATTTATACTATCCCTAGTGTGACGTGTACTGTATCCATGGTCCTTCACGCATCGAGGTCCATCAGATTGTTTTTTTTCCACCATCAACGTTGGCCGCAAATGCAGAGTTCTCTTCCAGGCTAATGCCTTTAATTAGTTGAAAGTTTACTTTTAGCGCCTCTCTTTCTTTCCTTATTGTTTGCTTTGCAGCACGGCCAACAGACTGATCAGCTTTGGACGAACAACCTCATCGTTGACGACTTGACTGATCGATGACCAGATGCGGCCTACACAGCCTCTTCAGGCTTTGGCCCTTACAGTAGGGAGAGAGGGGGGAGGTTCTTCATACTGACCTCTTTGTAGAATGCATTTTCTGTCATCCCCTTTCCCTTTCTCTTGCCAATCTGCCCTTGTAATAAATAATGGACAAAATTCCCTTTAAATTTTGCCCTTCCTGCCACAGAAAATTCCCGTGGAAGGACATGCACCAAGTGTGCAATTACTGGCTCCCGAGGGATCACCCTGAAAAAGTTAGCAAATCTTGTAAACTTTTTCAACCTAAAACTCTGAAGGATCAGCGCACCAAACGCAGGGCCGCTCACGCAATGCAGGCCGAGGCCTCCATCGACGTGCTGGAAGACTCAAACGATGGCAGTTTCGGGGTCATGAGTGACGCTGAAGGCGGAGTAGGGGGGGGGTTCGTCCAATAAGTAGGCCGGCGGCTCTGTGATGGAGAAGACACCCGGTGGCCAGAGCACACATCTGCCCAAGAACGCTAAACACATACCCCACTGCCGAATTTCGACTGTACCGTCGAGCGTCGAAGCCCGCGCGGTGTCCACGGAGAAAGACTCAGGTTCTTCACTGTCCACTGCGCCATCGCGTACGCTTTCTCCTCCTGACAGGCCTCCGAAACCGGACCCCAAGGTCTGTTCAGACACCGCACACAAAAAGGCCCTCCTTTTGCATGCTGAAAAACAGGCTCCAAAAAGGCGTTTCGGTGTCCCCCAAGAATACGCAGAAAATGCAGGAAATAATCAAGAGACATGTCAGTGCTTCCCTGCTTAAAGCAAGATCACTGAAAAAGTCACACATTTCGATGCATTTGTTCTTGAAAAGCACATAAACTGTAGATCCCCCGCACCCCCGTAGGCACTCTCTCGGGCTATGCACCACAAAGATCAAACTCCCTCCCAGGTCACCCCTATCATGTCATGCTTTCCACCTTCATGTGACTATACACTTGAACAGTTTAATAAAATCTAGACACCCAGATTAACTGTCATCCCTTAAAGATACATCACAGCCAGGGGCCTCAGTACAGCAGCCCCCTGCCAAAAAGTCTTGTCTTGAGCCACAGCCTCGCACCTCTGCTCTAGGTACCCAGGCCCCTACGTACCAAGACCCCTCTCAGGACATGTACTATGATTACCTCTCAGGGTCACATGACCCGGGGTCTCAAGGGGACCTTTATAGTCCAGACCAAGACCAATTTTATGACGACATTTACGTAATCCAGTTGCCAGACCACTAGGACCAGCCGGTAGCAGATTCTCCCATTGATAACCAACAACAATACAATGACATGCTACTAAAGGCTGAACAACACTTTAACATCGACACTCAGTAAGCACAGGACGACAAAGACTTTGTGGAAGACATTCTGGGGGACAAAAGGGCTGACACCCACTTTATCTCGCTCCTGCAGTCTGTGCAAAGATGCATCCAACCATCCCTACTGGCGCCTAGTCTCACAAGTGCCGTCAACCCCAGAATAGAAAAACTATTCAGACTGGCGCCCCCTGACCACCTGTATGTCAGGGGTCAACTTAAACTGGATTTGTTAGTGGTCACCACAACCAGAAAGAGGACAGGCACTCCCCTGGCGTCAGAGGAGGCCCCGCCAGACAAGGAAAGCAAATAAATCTATACTTTCGGGGACAACAACAGGGCCCACTTTTGTCTGACAATAATCAACAAAGATATCAGATGGATATTTATAAATCAAAAGAATAGTTTAATCCCAAAAGAATTGACTATTTAGAACAAATCTTAATGAGAGATACGAAAAACATAACTGTCAAACATTCATAAGTGTCGAAAACATTCGATAATTCTATCGTACTCTGCTTCCTTGCAGACGACGCAAACCAGATTTGCCTGTGTCCAGAGGCAAGTCTGAAGGGCGAGTACCTTAATGCACAGATCCCTTCGCGAGGCTGACTCACCCAAAGGTGAGTGTAGATACTTTTTTACCAACTATATATGATCGTGGTGTGGGAACCAGCGCTTTTTCATAGAGCGACTGGTCCCACACGCGGTCACATAAATCTTGGCTACACATTCTCTCTCCCATCTTTTTTCCAGAACCTTGGTAGAATTCCATGGTTGGCTTACATTATACTGATTACTTACCTTGACAATTGGGCAACAATTGCGGAACAAAGGTCAGTCATTTAATTAGCTTAATCATAAAGTTGAGCTTTTTCTTCCTATCCTACTGGATATAAATTCTAAAATACACGTTATTTATTCATTCATTTCAGAAATTCCTTTATGTCCTGTACCCGATGAAGGGCAACGCCCGAAAGCTGTCATACGCACAAGGAACTCTGTGACGTTGTTTGTATTCCTTTCATGAGATCATATATATTTTGATACCTTTGAAATATTGATTTCTCTTTGAACAATTGTTAACCTCACCTTGCAAATTGTGATTTTGATGTTAACCCTCTAAATATACATTTTTTATTTACGAATCTATGCACTGCTTCATCAACATTCCATGAATGTTTTCGACACTTATGTTTTTCGTGTCTCTCATTAAGAATTGTTCTAAATCGTCAATTATTTTGATTAAACTATTCTTTTGATTGTACTCCCAAGATTTTATTAAGTTCCATCTGATATCTTTGCTGATTATTATCAGACACGTGTGCCCTGGTGTTGTCCCCCAATTCTTTTGGTGGACCTCCTGTTCTTTACTTTATTACCTGTCTTGTAGCTGAGACACGCATAGGAGCACCTAAAACTTAAGTAACTACTTAATTTATAGCTCTTGTAGTTTTTTCTTTTAACGACACACACATCCAGAGTGCACCTCTACAACGTTTGTTCTCTCATTATTTCCAATTGCCCGACTATGGCCCAGGCTATTAGGTGGACTTGCCTGTGTGAAAAACCAGAGGGTGTTTCACAACCCAGTCCCCGAGGATCCCATACTCAGGTGGCCGAATAAAAAAGGCCATCGCTTTTGGATCCTGACCCTGGGGGAGGACAAGCGAGGGAGGATCACCTGGTTAGGGGTCCTCAGGGAGTAGAGGAGAAACACCCGATGACGAGACATGGTATCCCCCTAGTTCCACATCCCACCTAAACCCTGTCCCTGCTTATTTTATGGGAAAATGTAGCTCCCATAATTCCTCACCATGTTACATTGGCAACACTACTGAGGAATAAGGGATAAGGTCAAGCAAATTACCTCCCCTGACTTACACTGGCTCTGTCCCTGCAATGAGGCCAAGCAGAGTCATGCACGTAATCCTAACTACATACACCTGCCACTGGTTAACACTCCTGTTCAGATGAATGAAAGTTGGCGTGCACAGGCACACTCTGAGCAAGGGTGGGTACGAGAAGGAACAGCTGTTTCGGGGCTGATGTGAACCAGGTGATGGAAGTCGTAAGGCCAAGGGCCTGATCTGCAGTTACGAAGATCGAGAGCCAGCCAGACGAGAATCCCCCACTTTCAGGACGATGTAAGCGTTCCAAGTCTTAAACCAAGTGAACAGAAGAATGAAAACTTCACGGTTCTTGAAAATAGCCCACGACCCTCCGGGGTGAACGACAGAGTTAGGGAGGAGCAGAGGAAGCGTTGGAAGCGGCCTTGATTACGGCATAAACAGTGTTCATGGGAGAAGGCTGATTAACACAACAAGTGAGTTAGCGAAGGCAACAAAAGTCGGGTTTGTGTTGAAAGCAAAAGTAGCTGTAACTCCAAAATTGAAGGTTGCACGTATGCCGATAAAACGCGTAATGCAAAGGACAATTGTTGAATTGTGAGAGGAATCGATACAAATTAACACAGTGGTCTTGTGAGAAGGAAATTGGACATTCGAAAGTCTCTGTGAAGTGTTCCAAGTTGATTGGGAATCAAAGGCAAGAAAGCAATCGTTATCCTGAAAGAAAGTGGAATGAATGAAAGGCAAAGTATGTGAACTCTGAATATGCCAAAATGGCAAAATATATGACCAAGAAGGCAAACCGAAGAGAATTGAAAACTCCAATTACCAAGAGGCATTGGTGTTGTAAGAGGAGGAAGATTGCGGATTGTAGAATCATTGAAAGAGAGATTAAAAGAGAGGTCGAAGTGGCCATGCAGAGGTCTATGTAAAATCCTTGTAGTTTTGAAAGTCTTCTGAGAGTGAAAAGCCACCTGAAACAGAGCGTGGTAAAGGGAACCCCCACAGAGAGAAAGACAGGCTTGAACCCGATGGAGGGAAGCCTGTGCAGAACTTTCTGATAAAGTGAAAGCTAAAAGACAGGCCCGAGCCCGACAGGGGGAAGCCTGTACAGTAAAGGTCAAAAGTGGAACTGTATTTATATGACAAAGCGGACGAAGCCTAATGAAGTGATTGAACTACCAGACATTTGAAGTCCAAGCATGAACTGTTAAATTGTACCAGTAAGCCAAAGTGTGAAAGACTGAAAGAACTGTGCCATCCACATATACTTTTTAGGAAACTTTCTGGACTCTGTGGTGCTGAACATGGGGAAGGGAGATTTTATTTAAAGCCATTCTGACATTTCTTTTGAGACACTATTTTCCTTTTGAATTCCCTTAACACGTTTGTCATTTTGAGAAGGAGGGCAAGGTTAGGTTTTCTTAGTATAGGCCTTTTTATGTTAACTAAACTGACTGGGAAAGTTTTGTTATTTAATGGTCGAGATTACTCCCATTCTAGCGTTAGGGTCAGTTAGGAATTCTACCAACCCAACTAAATTACCAAATAAAGGTTTTAGAAACTTGTATCCATTGTGTCTGTCTCTACTACTGATAACATGCCTTCCTTACACCTGGTTGTTGCACCTGAATACCTCTTTAGTCCTTTTCTTCGTCTCAGTACCAGAGTGGTGTTTGTATGTATGAATGTCTATGGGAAAATAGGGGTCCGACCTACAAAACCCTGCAAAGGTCTGGGGGATTGATAGAAGATATTGAAAGGGAAATGGGGGATACTCGTCTCACCCAGAGTGCCTCCTCCCCTCTCCCCAAGTCTCCTCCACCCAGGTGATCCTCCCTCGCACATCCACGCCGAGGGTCAGGATCCAAAAGCGATGGCCTTTCCCTTGCCCAGACGGAGTAGAATATATTTGGGAAAGAAGTGAGGACGTCCTCAGATTCCTCACAATGCACATGTGCTATATGTATGAACATATCAGGGTTCCATGTAATAATGTCCCCTCACAAATATTGCCATGCAAAAAAATACCCGAAAAATTGCCGTTTTTTGTGGGGACATTATTACATGGAACATGCGGGGGACACCCCCGCAACCCCAAAACCCTTTTTTTTTTTTTTCTTCATGGGGAGCGGGGGACACCCCCGCTGCCCGTCCCTATATATATGGACATCCATATAATATCGCCACAACCTTTTCCCGTCGATATTATAGCCAGCGACCATATATATGGGGATAATATTACCTGATACCCATATCAGAGTCAAACCTGACTTCAATTTGAGTTTGTGTAAAGGGGTATGAGAATCAGTCAGTCAGTCAATTCAGTTTATTTCGGAATTACAATCGATAAAACATCACACATAATAAAACAGTACAAACACATTGATAACTATAATTAAATATAATAACTATTGGGTAAAAGAATAAAAGGACATTGATATTCATTGTGGGTTAGGTCAAGCATTTAAGACTTCTGTTCCAAGCTCTCACTAAAAATCCTGTAGTTGTTTGCACACATAATTCCCTATGTGACAATTTACACAAAGCCAGGGCATCAATCAAAGTGCGTACATTATAGTTCCTAAATAGTGGTGGTACCTAATTTCTTCGAAGGTCAGCCAACATTGGGCACCAGCATACAAAGTGATATACGTACTGATTACAATATTGACACACACGTCATAATTTCTTATTAGGCTCCTTTCAGGTATAGGTAAAAACGTTTAGAGGGAGAATGCCTAATCGAAATTTAACATATACATTTCTTTCGGAAAGATCTATTATCCAGTGAAAGTAAGGTTGCAGCCCCAAATGAGTTTTAGCACTAAACATTGTTTGACAAGTGGTTTGTCATGATCTCTGCTAAGCTCAATAAGTTTGTTATTGCCCAGCACCAATAGGCTTTCTTTACAGTTTGCAAGGATGACTGTACACTTGTGTCTGGGCTTATCTTTGTAAGGGTATGCCTTGTGTGTGAGACCCTTGGCCAAGATTTAGCACTATTCCACCTCAGAACATCTAGCATTGCACCCTTGTATATCTCTACCTCAGGATGTATCCATATCTTAAGCCATAACAGTACTGGCCTGAATTGTATGGTATACTAAATGCCCATCATGCTTAATTCTAGTTTAAGTTCTGTAGAAGAGTTTTTAAAATGTATTTTCACTGGAAGCTAGACAGCCAAGTCGAGAAAGGCCCCACAATTATGAACATTAAGAGATGGGTAGTTGGATCTGAGCCTTTTATACTTCTAACGTTGTGTCAACTGCTTTACCCCCAAATCTATTAGAACAACCTGCGGTTGCTCCGCTGCCCCTTTTTAGAATAAGGTCTGATTTTACAATTTGGTTTTGCCAATTCAATTTGCAGTTAAAACATACTCATAGAAAATTGAAATGTTTGACTTCCTCAATCAAGGTGCTACTAAAAACAAGACTTGCAGAAGGTGGAAGTTTCCAGTGGCAAGGCAAAATCTTTGTCTTGGGGCAATGATGATTAGCTCCTTTTGTCTTACCTAAATCTGCAAATAAGTCATTGGCTTTTCTCAGTCCAAAAGTTGAGGTGGACAACTGAAGCGCATCATTGGCAAAAATGAGAATACTTTGTTTTTCACTGTTGATGATCGGTGCATCAATCAGTAAGAGTAAAAGGGTAACTGCAATCTCGTTAATAAAAAGGAGAATAACAAGGGGGGGGCATAACACATCCTTGTTGGACTCCCTTAGTTACACGGAAGGGCAGTTTTCTGGCCCATTTGTGCCCATCTAACCACTCTCGTTTTCAAAATTAAGAAATGTTATGGCAATCAGAAACTGTAGGGGTATATTCTGTCTAAGGAGGGATGCCCATAGTAGCTTTTGGTTCACACTTGTCAAATTCAGCTTCCAGATCCTCAAATATTAGATACAATGTAACTAAATACTTGGGTCAAAATACTATTTGCATCTAATCCATTGGGTCAGCCTATTCTCTAGTAATTTTGTTTGTCTTTCCAAGGAAATCCAAAAGTGATATTGGGCGGTAGTTAGCTGGATCGTTCTGGTTGCCCTTTTATATAAAGATGGGAACGATCTCAGCTGTTACTAGGAGCAGTAGGGTTAAACATGTGGATCAGTGCCAGAACCCATATTAGTGGCTCACTTTTAAATAAGTCGATTGGTAGTGCATCCAGCCAGAACATTTCACAGATTTCTGCGAGTCCAAGGCGTGGGCAACCTCGTTAGTCGAAAATATCAGGCAAAGCTCTACAATGGGTTCCACAGCTTTGTTGTGAATGGGCAATGGTTTATCAATTGAGGGTGTATTATATAATGTATTAAAGTGCTCATACCAGACATTATATGGGAGGGTCGATAGTGGGCTTTGTTGAACATTAGCGCCCCCAGAAGTTACAATTTTCCAGAATGCAAGCTGGTTATGATCATACACTAGTGAGAGCATTAGGAAAAATAGATCACTGCGTTGATCATGGTTTTTATTAGGTGTGGATCCTGCGTCCGGTTGTTAGGTTCTTAGGGGACAGTGCTCTTCTGTCCAGTTTTGATATGAGAAAAGGGTTGGTAAGGACCACGTACACTCAGGCGCTGGACATCGCATAATGTGACCAGTTAGGTTGTTTGTATGAAGCGAGTAAATGAAAAGTCTTGTCACTTCCGTTTGGAATTCAGAGTGCTGATTTATTGGCATATAATGTGTCCTGGTTTGTTAGAATAAAGAGTGCCTGATTGCATACAAAGTGCTGACACGTGTTTCGACCATGAAAAGGTCTTTATCAAGCTGTGGTTAAAAACAACAGGTGTAGTGTACATCGTTTCATTGAGGTGTCGGGAGTGATGATGGACTGTGATCGCCAATGTATAGACATAAGGGGGTGGTCATTACGAGGTGACATGAATGCATTAGTGTATCATATGACAATTGATGGCTGAATCAAGTGATTGGCAAATGGATTAATTTTTCATCACTATGTTCTGTTTGTAGGAAAAAATATAGGTAAAATGAGAGTTAATGGTTTTCATGCTTTGCAATTGGATTGAAGCCCAGCTGTGGAATGGATCTATAGTCAACGAAACAAAGCTCCTCAACCATGTAGTCAGAGGACTGGATCAATTTTATTAAATCAAAATTCTCATAATTTTGGATTGTGATTCTGTTATCCTTACGCATGGCTGCGTGACCCTATTGTATGTTTCAGCCAGTGGGCAACATTTATTATTTTTTTTATTAAAGAGTTACTTTTTTCAAAGGATCCTTTCTACAATTTAGGAACATCTGTCAAATACTCAATATTATTTCTCTGAGAAGATGTTTTAGGCCCACTTTTTAAAGGATTCTGAGTGTATAAGGGTTTACCAGCATGTAGACGAGTACTACATGGCCTCAACGAACTTGAATATACTGTATTTCCCTTTTAGCATGTATGGATTGCACAGTATGGCTAAATATTACCGATAACGGGGGCTTTAAAATGGGGGTATTCTGTCAAGCATTTGGGCCAATAGTAGTGACATTAATATTACATGAGCGACCTATCTGGGAAATAACTGTTGATCTAGTATTAGTGGTGGACAATTGTTTGTTGCTTAGTAGGTGTTTATTTAGACGATTTGTATTAGTTAATGGGGTGGTACGATTATGCGTGTTAGTCCTTGATTTTACAGTGACACTGGTACTCAATTTGCCAACTCCTTTACACAGAGTCTCCACCAAACCTCTTAAATTCCATTTTCATGAGCTGTATTTCAGATATCAAGGAGACACAAGATAAACAGGTGGAGTGATTATGTATAATGTACACCTATGTATTTGTAGAGGTATCCCTAGTTTCCCTATATAATGTTGCCTGGCATCCAGCTAAATCGCTATTTACTACTGATATTCCAGAGTTACGTTATCATTGCTACATTCAATAGCCTATCTCGTGGAGTTCAATGTGTTGCAGCAGGGAATTGATTCATCATTTTAAAGAATTTCTAGTTCTAATTCACTAGTCTCGGCAACCTCATGTGGCCTAATATTTGCCTTAACGAATGGTATGGCTGGTGAATGTAAATTAGCTGGTGTTTGTAACAACTTCTTGTCTCCCTGCTCTAGAGGACTCAGTAAGAAAGACATTACCAATTTTGGGGAGTTTCTTTTCTCCTTCCAGAGCCTTGAATGATAATGTAGACTGAACTAGACCAATGTTGGTACGGGCAGTATCATGAGCAATTCCGTGTTCTGTTAAGTAAGTTGATTGAGAGGATTAGCTAAATAGGACATTGTTCTGGTTAGTTAGTTTGGCAATTGGTTGTTGTTTAAATTTATTACTGGTTGATTCTGTGGCAATATCCTTATCCCCCAAATCACTCAAGATTACCTCAATCTTGTTAATTGACGTATTGCTATCATTGATTGGGGCCATTAGTGTTGCACATTTGCAACTTGTGTTAGGTGGGGAGATCCATGTAGTTGCATTTCTCTTAAACATAATAAAAAGATTTCTACAACAGCTGTAAAATATCATAGCATATAGACTAGAACATTATTAAATCTATAGCCATAAGTACTGTATGGGGAACACCTGATTCGTTTGCAGCCATAGTTCGACACCCTACCCATTTACCAGTAAAAGTCTTCAATTAGTGTTACTCTCACCTGGTCTCTGCGGAGGCGTTTGGGCACGGTTGCAGCCCTCCCTGAACTTGAATCACCCCCTTCAGGCCTCTCCCTCAGTAGAAAAGCTGTGAGCGGTGGTACGTGGTGATACTGCTCCTGCATGGAGATAACATTGTGTGAGTGCGCCAATCTGTGATTGTTGTACCTCTCGTACCCTTCACCCCAAAGTACGGTTGCTGTGAGCATACGCCGGCCCATAAAGCTCACCTGTGAATTATGGAAGATAAGCTCTTTGTCCTGCTACTTCTGGCAGGGGCACGTCAAATGGGATCTAGTTCCTTCACTGATCCCTGATAAGGATTAGTCCAGACCAGCTGCGACTATGCTTCTCCTTATGATTGGTAAGTCTTTCTTGAGCTCTTGTGATGCTGTTCGTTCTGTTTAATGCTTTTATATGTTGCTCCTATTGATGCCCGCAATAATGTCTCTCTTCTGTTTTGTTCCCTTAGATGGAAATGCGGCCTCAATGCAGCTGTGAGACGCGACCGGATGGAAGAAGGATGCTACCGCAATGTTCGACAGCAGGTAAATGATGATTTAAGGAAAAGCGCGAAGTCTGGCGAAGCACAACCTTAAACGGACTGTTTTTTCAATGTCTAACCTTGTCTTCTGTTTTTCCTTGCAGATGCTGCTGTCGACGATGGAGCGTGTCGTGCTGCGGTGCCAACATGCAGATATCGGCATTCCGGAAAGTGTAAAGATTAAAACTTGGTTTGCCGAAGAGATGTACAGGATAGAACAGCTTCCCCCAGTTGGTAAGTATGCTGGCAGGAAGCAGGCTGTCCAGGAAGCAGGATCTGCAAAGGTAAGTCTGACCTCAGGCGACGGTGAGCGCTACACTGCTTGCAAGTGCAGAATAACGGAAAGCGTCTGTTTTGAGGATCGGGGCAGTTTATATAACTGAGATCGTGGGCACGCCCATTAGGGCCAGTTTACCAGTCACGCCGTGCCACTCCTAGAGAGTGAGCACATGCAAAGGCAATCCATTAGCAGCCACACCCAAGAATGCACTTGGGGCTGCTTAATGGATGGAATGTTCAAGGTTAATGCATCTTGCTTAATGGATGGAATGTTCAAGGTTAATGCATCTGAAGTGCTATGTCCATAATAAAAGCTTTTGGGTGTTAAATGGATGTTCTTGTTTACTTTTGGTCATGTGCCTGGCGCCAAAGGCACCAGGACAGTTTCCACCCAGGTCTCCTGTGCATGCTACCCCTGCATGCCTGTGCCCCTGACTTCATGACCATGACCTTAGTAGATGATTCTGTTGGGGGAACAGGATGACCTTTATTTATTTTTTGGGCATTTGTATGGCACCCATACACAAGTGTTTCCAGGCGCCACAAGACAAAAATTCAGGTGGGGGACATAGGAAAGTAAAAACAATAAGTTGCAGGAGTGAGGGGCAGGAGGGGGTGAGCAAGTGCTGGGGGGGCCAAAGAGGGCAAGTGCCAGGGGGAAAGGGGAAGGAAGATAAGTGCGATGGACAGGGTGGACAGATTTGGGCTAGTCCAGGGAGGGTGCCCACGGACAAGTGCTGGTAAGGGATGCTGGGGGAGACTGGTCAGGAGTGGTCTGGCCCCTGTATGCCTCAGAAGGGACCAGTTACAGCAGCAGAGGGACATTAGCATGGTAGTGGGAGAGAGAAGGAAGAGGAGAAAAGGAAAGTCTTGAGAAGTTTCCGGAACTTAAGAAGATCCGGCTCAGGTCTGAAGAGGCAGGAAGGCTGTTCCAGAGGGTTGAACCTGCTGAGGAAAAGGATCTACCTCCCACTCTCTGCTTGGAAAAACATCTGACCTACAGTACAGAGAGTTGGAGCTAGAGGAACAAAGAACTCTAGCACAGAGGTATTTAGTGAGAGAAAGCTGGATGTAGAGTGGTCCCAGGACCTTATTCCGATTCCCTGCAGCCCCATCAAATATGAAGCCGTCCATGATCAATTTTGAAATTGCCCATGCAAGGTTGACTACCTTGACATTTTAGTGTGGAATTATTTCAGATTTTGTTCATGAAAGGGTTAAGGAGTTATTAAGAAAAGTTATTGTCTGAAACTCCATAAGCAATTCGTCTTAACCTTAACTATGCTACTACAATTCTCACTTTTACTGTATGCATTGTTTTCTTCTGCTTTAACAAGGTTCTTGGTCATTTTAAGGTTTTAATTCCTCAGCTAGGGCAGATCGTCATTAGCGCTGCATTTTTGCACATTTAAAGTTTATTTGCTATTTTTTGTTGATTCAAAAAGTGATTCCGTTCCTTGAACCCAGTGGACAGATGCATTGTTTCAAACTCACTCACCGCTCATTGCTGTGAGATTTTCCTTTCTCACCATCAGTGGTCGCAGGTCACTCAAGATACCTAGGTATTGAGCTTTACCTCCACGTCACTCTTCCTCATCCCAGTCCTTAAATCATGAAGGTGGTCCGCCTTCCCAAGAGATTTCCAAACGATGAAAAAATTGGTTACACACCTTACCTGTCCCATTGTGCTTAAATAGATTATTTTTCTCAGCCTCCTCCTGTTTTTTATTCTGTCCTTTCAAACAAGAATCTTGTTATGCCCTGCTGGAAAGCTATCCACATTTAACACAAGGATGCAATCTCCTGTAGCACCGGCGGGGCTGCAGATACAGTAGAGGTCTGAAGGTTGGAGCTGAGGTGAGAGGAATCCGTTCCTGGGTCTGACTTGAATCTTGCTAGAAGCATGGCTTAGGGCTCGCACCCCACTTCATGTCTGACCTGCTTGGGTCCACAGTGGTGTAATGTGGAAAGCTGCAAGTGGATCGAGTTTAGCGGGTAAAACCGAATCGAAAGTATGTGCATGCAGTGAGAAATCTGAATGTGTCTCACTGACTAGTCCCTGGGTATCTGTCATCCAGGTGGCCAGGACACGGCCATCGCCATTGGATCCAGTGTGGGAAGATCACCTGGATGAGGGGTCCTCTGGGAGTGGAAGTGGGACGCCGACGGGTGAGACGAGTTACCCCCTTCCTTATAACACCTTTTCCCCATCCTACCCCGTAGGATAGTCAGAAACTCTATCCCCCCCTTTTCCGACACAAACACTTTCTTACACCAGGAAAGACAATGGACTAAAACCAGGGCCGTTTACCTGACATGTCCAAACACAAGGGTCAGGCATTTGACAATAATTAAACACACCTGACGGTCGTTTCCCTTCCGCACCGGGATAAAAGATGGCACACAAGAGCACACTGGAAGCATGGCAAAACTCACGAGGAGGTGGCTGTTCCAGGACAGCAATTCAAAAGGAGGAGAAAGGTGGCAAAACCTAAAAGGACGACAAGGAGGGAAGTGCCCTTGCCACTTTTAACCCAGACCCGCGAAACCTCAGTGAAAGGAATCATAAGACCGGGAACGACAGCTAGCGTGTGGTGCAACAGATGTCAACAGATGTCAACGGTGCACAGCAACCTCCCATCCTGATAACCAAGACGGAGAGAGGTGCTTACTTCCGTGGTACTGTCCTTGACTTCAGAGACAAGAAATGCCAGGGAGTTCAGCTCAGCCAGTGAGTCTGAGATAGAGCCGATAGCAGACCGGGATGCGTTGAGCGAAGGTTGCAAATGGCAACGTAATTTGAATTGAAGGAGCTTGTGAACAAAGAACTTTTGTGTGAATAATTAACTTTGTTGAACTAGGGGAAGACCAGCTGCAAAGTAGTCCGGCACCACGGGGCACTTATACGAAAGACTCTGGTTGGTCCCCTTTTCGTTGAACTACTGATACCAGGAAGCCCTGGGAGAGCCCGATGTAAGAGGTCAAAGTGGTCATACAAGGTTCGAGTAAAATCGTGTGTACACTCGAAAGTCTTTGACCCATAACCACAAGAACAAATAAGACCTGTGAACTTTGTGAGGACAAGCATGAACCCACAGTGTGCCATGGTCTAAGCCCGATCGAAGGAGACTATCGCAAAGAAACAAGAGAAAAAGGGAAATACAGAATAAATATAAAGCAACTACAAGTCCCAAGGGGCATTGGGGAGAAGGTGAAAACTCTTACAGCTCAAGCCCGGCTGAGGGAAGTTTAAAAAAGGAATAAAGAGAGTGGAACAATGGTCAGCGTGGACAGGCTGGGGTTCCTGTAAAAGTCCTTGCCACTCAAAAGCTCAAAAGTCTCTGACCAAGTGAACAGTGGAAGGCCAGGTGGCTTGAGCTCGACAGAGGGAAGCCAAGGCGCAAGAACCACTGAAGAAGGTTTGAGCCCAACGGAAGGGAACCTTATGTGATAATAGAATTGTGTAAAGCCTGACTGGGGGCTTAAGGGAGAGCCTGACTGGGTGCTGAGACCCAGACTTGGGTAAGAGAAGAAACTCAAGAAATGTGAATCCCACATTATGATAAAACCCAAATAAACTGTGTAGCTACCAAATGTGAATCTGGCTGAGGGATGCCTGCAAAGTGGGGTGAAGCACGATGACTCTGTGAACATTGTGTTGAAAAGAGTGAACCCGGGGATGTCCACAGTGGAAGGTTCTTTAAAAGGATAATGAGACTCGTGAATAAGACAGGGGAAATAACTAAATGAAAGGCCGTAGTGAACCCGACGAAGGCAGGCTAACAATTGAGAGGATCGGAGCCCGACGGAGGGGAATCCAGGGGTGAAGAGTCATCATCCTACAGAAAAGTATATGGAAAAGAACTTCTGTGTTAATATTTTTTATACATCAGGCCCGAGGAGGCAAGAGACTTTTGTAGGAAAACGACTTGACCACCGAAGGCCCCGATATCGCTGAAAGGAACTGTAGTCTCGTGCTGGAGAAGCCCAGGACTGTGCTCTGTTCAAAAGTCCTGCCTTGTCCCGTGCTAATAACGTGGGGAAAGGAGACCCCGGCCATAGCATCCTGACTTATCATTTTGTGAACACTTCGTTCTTTTCTTGTGAACACTATCCCACACTATGTTTGTAAACTTAGCGGTAAGGATTGGCAATCGTTATTATTATTTGATGGTCGTAGCTCTCTCCCATCTTAGATTTAGGTTTAGAGTAGGCGTTTTTCTCACCCATTTATACAGTTTAATGAGCACCCTTGAACTGTGATCACTTGAGTCTGTCTTTACTGTTGCCACCATGTGTTCCTTACAATGCCCTGTGAGTGGTTATGACATGCATGCATGGTGGCAAGTATCTATCATGAGCAATGAGTGTTACTTTGTTCCTGAAAGCCCTTCTTGTTCACTTAATGTGCGGTTTGATGGGTAGATGTAAAGCAAAGAGGAGATTCTGGGATATCTATTCCTCTTTCCATTTCTCTCACTCCCCTCCTGCTAAGAGGAGTTGCAGGTCTCACAGCCCCAGGTCTGTTTAGAGGCTGAAGGAACTAATTGTTGTGCCCCCAATTCACCTCGAGGCCTCTGACCCTAGAGTCCTGCCAGCGCATCCTGCCCTGCGAGGCCAGAAATAATGTTGACACAAAAACCGGACTGATGAACAGGTACACAAAATGGTCCAGTTGCAAGAACACATGGCACAGTTCTTCTGCAATGGACTGTGCAACGCCTCTTCCTTTATTCAGATTGGTATATACAGGAAGAGGCGCGAAAAGCTACCTTGAAGCTCCTCTTACAGACCATACGTCACAACATGAGCTACCCAGAAAAGGCTTAAGGCAAGAACAACATGTGTTTCCAGGCAATAACAGAAGAATGTATCTTTCAAGGCAGGGAGATAAAGAATCCTTGCTGATTATGCAGAGAAAAATGTAGAGTGAAAATGCAGGGCGGAAGGAAAACAATGCTAAGCAGAAAGCAGAGCAAAATGACAAAGATGGAAAACCTCACGCCAGAAAATGTACACTGAGAGTTACATTACAGTGTCAAAGTAATACATGTGTATGCATGCTATGTTAGGCAGACCCTTTCTGCTCCCCACATCATCAGGAAGACTTCACTGGAGGAGAGGGTCTCGAAGGGCAAAAATAGGGAGGGGAACCAGGGTGGCAAAGACCCCATTCTTCTCCCTCATTCTCTCTGTCATCATCTTCATAGTTTAATCTGCAGAAGACGAGGGGAAAAATAAGCCCACAGTGAAATATCTGGAACAGGAGGAAATGGCCATTGTAACGTTACATGTATCAGCAAAAAGTGATCTCATCAAGGAGGAGCTGCTTGAACCTTTAACAGACAAGACGGAACAAGATTTTCTCCTTTATTCTTGATATGCGTACAAAGCTTTTAAAGGAGTCGGCAGTATGAAGGCATCATGAAGCAAGACACAGACAACCGATTCAAGCAGAATTATTTTATTAACTCAAATGTCAGGATGGTTGAAGGCCTAACTTGCCCTATACTAAGGTGGGATTTCACTTCCTAAAGATACTAAGGAAAGACCGAGTCAGAAGAACAAGTTACTTCTTACCTTGTAACGTTCTTTCGATGGGATGTTCCTCCGACGTATTCCTTATCTTTGATAGATCATCTCCCAGCTTGCTGGCCTCGGAAAAATGTTTTCAGTAGAGGGTGCTGCACGTCGACGTCCCTCGAGCTGATGTCCCTTGATGGCCTCCGTATCGGTGTCGACGTCACCACGCGTATAAATAGACTTGCGCGGCGTCCGTTGCTCAGTTCCGTTTTGATGTTAACAGTTGTTTTACATGAATTGGTTATTGACCTTGAAGGAGCGTAAGCTGCAACCACAAGGGAAGTATTACTGCGGGGATGGATGGGAGGGGCGATAAGGAATACGTCAGAGGAACATCCCATCGAAAGAACGTTACAAGGTAAGAAGTAACTTGTTATTCGAAGGGATTGTGTCCTCCGACGTATTCCTTATCTTTGATAGACTCCCATAGCAGTGGTGTGCAATTGGAGGTGGGAGTAAAACGCCATGTTTCCTTTTAGGAATGAACCGAATGTAATACGGCTTTGCCAAACCTAGTCTCTTGACTAGATGAGGAATCCAGGTTGTAAAATCTTGTGAAGGTATGTGCGGACGACCATGTGGCAGCCGCACATATGTCTCTAACCGGAACCCCTCTTTGGAGGGCCGAGGAGGCTGCGATACCCCTGGTTGAATGAGCCCTAAGATTTTGAGGAGGCTCTTTCCCTGCCAGTTTGTAACATTCCAGAATGGCCAAAATAATCCATCTGGAAATGGTTTGTTTTGTTATCGGTAGTCCCAACTTGTGCCCTGAGTAACCCACAAATAGTTGGTCTGCTTGCCTAATCCTAGCAAGTATGCTAGTGTAAAAGCTTAAAGCCCGCCTTGGGTCCAGCCTATGTAGCCTTTCTTCCTCTTTCCCCGTATGGGGAGGCGGATAGAATGAAGGTAAAGTAATTTTCTGAGTGATGTGGAATTCAGAAACCACCTTTGGGAGGAAATTAGGCTTCACCTGTGGGACAACCTTGTCTTTATGAAAAATCGTATGAGGGGGTTTACAAGATAGAGCTTGTAATTCGCTCACCCTTCTAGCAGATGTTAAAGCCACTAATAAGACAGTTTTAAGGGTGAGAAATGTTAGCGAACAAGAGTGGAGTGGTTCGAAAGGAGTACCCATCCAGAAATTTAAGACTAAATTTAAGTCCCATAAAGGAACCTGGAAAGATCTTGGAGGGTAGACATTAGTTAATCTCTTTAGAAATTGTATTACTAAGGGTAATTTGAAATACGAAGGCTCCTCCGCAGTGCGCTTGAAGATCGATAGCGCTGCGAGATAGCCCTTGATACTGCCAACTTGAAGGCCTGAATTTGCCAAGTAGAGTAGAAAGGATAACACCGTTGGTGTACCACATGAAAAGGGGTTGATATTCTCTTCTCTACACCAGCTGCAAAACTTGTTCCAACGGAAGGGGTATAAAGACTTTGTTGCTGGCCTTCTGGCCGAAAGCAACACTTCCATGACATCATCAGGGAGGTCCCAATCCTTGTATCTCAACCTTTCAGAAGCCAGGCGTGAAGGTTGAGGGTTCTGATGTCTGGATGGAGAACCTGACCTCCCTTCTGTGAGAGAAGATTCTCCTTGAGTGGAAGACGAATTGGAGGGCAGATGGACATGTCCAGAAGGTCCGGGTACCACGTTCTCCTGGCCCAGTCTGGGGCAATTAGGATCATGGTTCTCCGGAATCTTCTCAACCTCCTGATCATTTGAGGAATGACAGGGACTGGTGGAAACGCGTACAGGAGTGGAAACTCCCAAACTACTACGAACGCGTCCCCTAGAGCTCCTATCGGGGGAAATTCCCTTGAACAAAACAGATCGCACCTCCTGTTGGTACTGGCGGCGAACAGATCCACTTGAGGGGTTCCCCAAAGGGCGAAGATCTCCTGAAGGACTTCCTGAGCTAGTTCCCACTCGTGGGAGACTGTGTCCTGCCTGCTCGGAGCGTCCGCCGTCAAGTTCTTCTCTCCGGCTAGGTGAACTGCCGATAGAGAGATTCCTTCTTGAATTGCCCAAAACCAGAGCTGCATTGCCTCTCTGCATAGTGGCAGTGATCCTACGCCTCCCCTTTTGTTGAGGTAGTGCATGGCCACTGTGTTGTCTGTCATTATCAGGACATTTTTCCCTTGTACAGATGGCAGAAAAGCTTTCAACGCTAGTCTGATTGCTCTCAGCTCTAACAGGTTGATATGTAGTCTGGACTCCGATGGAGACCAACGACCGCTGATGGTCAAGTAGTTGGTATGGGCTCCCCACCCCGTGAGTGAGGCATCTGTGACTACTGTTACCTCCGGCCATGGCTGCCAAAACAGTTCTCCCTTCAAGATGTTTTTCTGGCAGGCCCACCACTGAAGGTCTCGAGCCACCTTGTCCGGAATCTGAAGGAGGTCTGTCATTCTCCTTGAGAATTGTGACCACTGGGTTATTAGTGCCCACTGAAGAGATCTCATTCTCAGGCGAGCCTCTGGCACAAGTAAGATGCAGGATGCCATGAGGCCTAGCAACCTCAAAAAGTCGAAGGCTGGGAGACGTTGGGCATTTTGAAACTTGGTGACCATCTGCAGAATATCTTGAGCCCCACCTCTGGTGGCGAGGCTTTTCCCAGGGAAGTGTGCAGGACCGCTCCAATGAACTGGAGTCTCTGTGATGGTATCATCTGTGACTTCTTTAAATTGAGGGAGAAGCCCAGTTTGTGAAGGAAGTGGCAGACATAATCTAGCTGGATCTGAGCTTGTTCCGAAGATACAGCTCTGATCAGCCAATCGTCCAGGTAGGGGTAGACGTGGATCCCTTCCCTCCTTAGACTTGCAGCCACTACCGACATTAGCTTGGTGAAGACCCTCGGGGCGGAGGTCAGCTCAAATGGCAGAACTCGAAATTGATAATGAGAGCCGCCAATTTCAAACCTCAGGTATTTCCTGTGTTTGAGATGAATTGGCACATGGAAATAAGCATCCTGGAGGTCCAGAGATACCAGCCAGTCCTGGAGCTGGAGGGCCTGAAGGATCTGAGAGAGAGTTACCATCTTGAACTTGTCCTTCCTGAGGAACTTGTTTAATTCTCGTAAGTCCAAGATAGGTCTCAGTCCTCTGTCTTTCTTCGGTATGAGAAAGTAGGGGGAGTACCAGCCCTTGTTCCTCTCCTCTCCGCTACAGGTACTGGTTCTATGGCACCTTTTCTCTAGCAGGTCTACAATTTCGGGCAAGAGGAGCGGATCGGGAACTTTCAGAGAGTTGTTCCCCGGTGGATGACTAGCCTGCCATTCCGTCAGATGTTGAGTTAACCTGCCCCCTACTGGTGTTTTGTGAAGAGAGTCCTCAGAGCGGTTAGGAGGCGGCTGATGCAGATGCCGAGGGTAAAGAGGCACCTGCTGCTGCTGCGGTTTTTATTTTTTAACCCCTCCACCTCGGGTGAATTTCTTCTGACCCCTTTGAACCGGCTGTCCTCTGCCCTTTCCGAATGCGGAATAGAAGCGAAAGGACTTATGTCTCCAAGAGGTTCCTGAGGGGCGATATGGTGTCTGACGGATTGCAGCTCCTAAGGATTTTGCTGCTGCCTTTGATGTTTGTAGTTTTTCTAAACTGTCATCCGCCTTCTTACCAAACAAAGAAGAGCCGTCAAAGGGCATATTCAAGAGTCTGCTTTGCACATCTGGAGCAAAACCAGACTTTCGCAACCAAGCAAATCTCCTGATTGTTGTACTTGCCGCCATGGCCCTGCTGATACTGTCAGCAGAATCGTTGCCAGTCTGAAGGGATTTGCACATTGCGTCCTTACCATCCTTAATGATGTTGAGAAACGCTTCCCTTTCTTCTCCCTCCTGGAGGCAGTCAGCCGCTGATGAAGCACACTCCCAAAGTGTGTGGCTGAACCTTGCAAGCATACAAGTAGCATTGATGGATTTCAACGCTATGGTACATGCGGAAAATACTTTTTTGGCCATAGAGTCATAACTCTTATCATCCCTGTCCTGTGGAACAGTAGGGTAAGCAGATTCACTATCTGCTGAAGTAGCTGCCTGAACAACCAGACTCTCCGGAGTAGGGTGTTTGGATAAATATTCAGGGTCAGCAGAAGACACCCGATATTTAGCTGATAATTTTTTGTTAACTGCCGGGATTACCTCGGGTGTTTCCCAGTTTGCCAATATTCTCCTTTGTAATGTCGTATGAAATGACCTTTGACCAAGATGTCTGTGAGGTCGTCTTGCTGTAAAGCAGGTGAGGGTGTGGACCATCCCATAAACTTTATTTTCCTTGCCATCAAGGTTCTATAAGGGGTTTCAGCATGTTCACCTGGGTCTGGTGTGGCGAATTCCACTTCTGGGGAAGTGTCCAACCCACTTGCTTCCTTTAGGGTTTCATGGAGGTCTTTCAACCTACCTTCCTCAGAGGTAAATTCTTCTGGTGCAGGAGTTGCAGATCCCTGCAACTCAAAAGGTCTTTCCTGATCCGAATCCTCCCCTTCTTCATAAATAGAAGATAAGACCCTGGAGTGATCAGGTCTTGAAAATGGTATGAATCCCATTTCCAGAGCAGAAGGAGCCAAATTTGTCATGATTGGCTGAGGAATCGTTGACGTCGTCGATGCAGACGTTAAAGGCTTCTAAGCCATCGAAGCCATCGAAAAAGGCATCGAGAAAGGTGGTAGAGGCCTCGATAAACTCGAGAGTATCGGGATTCTACTCGAGGTTGTCAACGACATTCTCATGCTCGAGGCTCAGGGTAAGGCCACTGGCTGTGAGGTGGCCGTGGGTTTATCCTTTCTCGGCATCGGCGTCGAAGACGGCGTCGACTCAACTGACCTGTGCATCGAAGAACCCTTCGATAACGGCGTCCACAACGCCGATCTATGAGTCGAAGGGATCTTCGTCGACGGCGTCGAAGACGCAACTCTGCCTTTACTCGAGGGTTTGTGACGCTCTCGAGTGGCTTCTTTCGCCGGGTACTACGACTCGCGGCATTTTGATTTTTTTGGGTCTTTCACCCAGGGTATCACCTTCAGCAGTCTTCGAGGGGGTCGAAGCTGCTTTCTCGAAGACGCTTAGCATCTTTTTCCTGAATTCCTCCCACTCAGCCTGAGAGCTATGTTTTGTGGGGAAACGGAAGAAGACGAGGAAGGGGATCTTCGACGTCTCTTTTTTGAATGCTTAGATCTCGAAGAGTGATGGGAACTGCTTCGAGACCTAGAATGAGAATGTCTTTTGTGATGGCGAGGAGACGAATGTCTCAACTCCGCTGAGGAAACATTCGAAGAAGTTTTAACTGCCTTATCTCTCTCGAGCTTCCCCTTACGCTCCTTCAAGGCTTTCGCCGTCATGGACATGCAGTCCTCGCACTCCGAACAATGGTGCTCGATTCCCAGGCACCACAAACCGATCCTATGAGGATCCGTCAACGACATTTTCTTTCCACAGTCTCGAAATTTTTTGAAGCCGGACCGTGCAGTCGTCGGTTCGGGTGAGAAGGCCATCGAGTACGAGTCGGTATTCACGAGGAATATATTGATATATTTGACTGAAGAACTGAGCAACGATATTCCGAAGCCCAACGAAGCGCGGAAAAACGGAACTGAGCAACGGACGCTGAGCGAGTCTATTTATACGCGTGGTGACTTCGACGCCGATACGGAGGCCGTTGAGGGACATTGGCTCGAGGGACGTCGACGCGCAGCGCCCTCTACTGAAAAAAAATTTCCGAGGCCAGCAAGCTGGGAGATGATCTATCAAAGATAAGGAATACGTCGGAGGACACAATCCCTTCGAAAGTTCAACTTAAAAGTTTGTCTTTGTCTAAAACTTATACTTGCCCTCACAACTAAAGCTAAACAGTGTAGGGATGTCAGCAATAAAAGAAATGGTGTTAGAAATAATGTTCTGAGCTACTTCCAGCTCCTAGCTTGCTGTTCAGCTCCCCGTCCCCAAGTTCAAGGCAGTTCCACAAAACCTCAGGGTTTCCTTCTCCAAGTTCAAGACAAGTAACCTTTTCTCAATCTTTCAATGTTGAAAACTGCTCCAGATCAACTTTACACTCCTTCTGACTTTTTAACAGTTCAATCAGATTGCTTTTTCTTATTTCACTTCAGGAACTTCTTTGGCTTTCGCAATTGGGGTTCCCTGTTCTAGGTGCAGTTGTCAGATCACCAGGTCCACCTGTTACAGGTCACGCAACCAGGAACCCTAGGCTCTCTAGCCCACAAAGGTTCTTCTGTATCTGTACCTGTGTGAAGGTTCACACTTACTTGGCTTCTCCTTGTCAGCCTCTTGGCTTTGCCACAATGCATCACATATCCTTTACCAGTCTTTGGCCTTGCCACGCTGTATTTATGCGCATAGTTTGTATCGTGGTGGTTTTGTTCTTTCACCACCTTGCTTTCATGCTCTCTCAGAAGCTTCCATACTTGCTTTCTTCTGTGTTTCAAAAAGCTTGAACTTTGCTTTCAAAATGGTAATATCTAAATTTCACATAAACTTATCATCAGGTTATGGTTTGCCAAAAGCTTTCATTGAGTTTGGTATTCAATCTGTGATCTTTTACTCTACCGTTTGCTTCTTATATTGTCCCTTATTTTCTTTCAACCCGTGGCTTTTGGGTTTGTTTCATTGTGCACATGCTTTTTCATTCATTCAGCATTCATTTTGGTTTCCCCACAGCCCTCAGGACCGCTGTGGCTCCAGTGATTTTCCCTCTTCACTCTCCGGTCCCTGGCGTTGCCTCCGGACAGCTGTGCTTTCCGGTTTGGCTCTGCCTACATATTTTCCTTCAATTATGAGCCCCACTCGCACTTCATTTTCTCTCCGACTCCCTCTCCGCAGACGCTGTTGGTCACTTTGCTTCTTTCTTCTGTGTCTGCAGCTCTGGCTGCGTACCACCCAACACTGAGGCTCACACACCTGTGGCCTTCTCGCTGCCCGCCTGGCCCTGGGCTCCACAGTTCCTTGGGGTCATCTGCCGGCATCCTGGCTCTCGTGCAGGACCCACCTCAGCTGCCTCCTTGCATACAGGATTCCCTGCTAGACTCTTTGCTGCTGGTCTCCTCACTTTTTATACAACTGCAACCACTTGACAGGTTGCAGGTGTGAGTTCCAAATTATAATTGCCTGGTTGCAATTATTGAAGCACTTGGGACATGACTGACCTTTACAAAACTCTGCAGGCCTCTTCCTCGTCTAAGTACTAGAGTGGTGAAAAAACAGCCCATAAAGGCAGGGGGAGGGTTAGGTTGGTTTGGTCTCAGAAGTAACAGGGGGATACCATGTCTCACAATTACCCTCCTTCTTTTCACCCTCTTTCTGTGGCTTTTATATTAATAATGGGTAACAATAGCCCATAAATGCCCCTGGGATTACGGGTTCATCATGGAATAGGAAGGGTGTCCTCTCAACAATCCCCACGGACCCTCCACCCAAGTGATCCTCCCTTGCTTCTCCACCCCCAGGGTCAGGATCCATTCCCTGGCCACCTGAGAAGAGGACCCATGGGGGGTAATTATGAGAACGCCCTCAGGTTTCTCACAGTACTCTGAGGAAACTGAGGTTGTCCTCACTTCTTTTCCCCCGGTATCCCTTTCTCAAGTGGCCAGTGGAAAGGCCATCACTTTTGGATCCTGACCCTGTGGGTGGATATGTAAGGGAGGATCAACTGAGTGGAGGAGACTGGGGGAGTGGGGACAGGACATCCTTGGGTGAGACATGGTATCCCCAACTCCCTTTCACCATAAACCCTCCATCCCTCAATCCTTCATCAGCTTTTGCCAGCCCTTTGCCTATGATTACCCCAAATTTCATCAATATGGTACTGGGACGAAGAAGAGGACAACTAGACCAACACATCCTAATTTTATGAAAACTAACCAGCATCATACCCAACTAAGTACTGGGACGAGGAGGAGGACAACAAGAGCAAGGCAGGATTACTGCTTTGGTAATGAGCGGTCTAGTCCTTTTTGTAATAGAAATGGAGGTGGGAGCTTTAAGAGCTGGAAGCCTGACACAAATGGAGGCAGCTGTGGAAGAACGGTCAGCTGTGTGCAGGGAGACCTCTATAGAGTCGTGGTCTGGCAGAAGGAGCGCTGGAGGCCTATGAAGCAGTGCAAACTGTATGCAGCAGGAAGTGGCGGCAGAAGAAGCTGGAGTCTGGTGGCAAGCTGTTAGGAGGCCAGGCCGAGGGAAGCGGTCCTTTGTATCCTGTTTTGCTGTGGAAACATTGCTGGGTGTGCGTGAGAAGAAGTCGACCGGGAGAAGTCGCGAGCGACCGCACGGAGAAACGGGAACCCGTAGCGGTGGACGGACTTGCAAGGAGCCATAAGACTTTGAGTGAAACCAGAGAGGGGGAACACTGGGCTGGCAGGCGGTGATGCTGAATGAAACAAAAGCACAGTAAAGTATATGTTGAATACCAAATTAAAGGAAAGTAAGTTAAAGCACATTTTGAATTCCAAACTAATTGAAAACAAGTTTCAAATACTTCAGCATATTGAAAGGAATGACAGAAAGATGGATTGTGGACTTCACTGAAAGGAAAGTTTGAAACCACATGAAAATAATGAACTGCATTTACTGAAACAATTGATAGCACAAGTATTTGAATGCAGGATATGAGAAATCCAACACCGGTGCAAAGAACTGTAAATACAGGCATTGGCAAGAGCCAAGGAAATATAAGGCAGTCTAACAAGTTGCAAGGTGGTTAAGCTGGCCACAATGCAGTGTCGGGAGAGTGTGACACATGTGACTGAGGCAAACCTCACTGCTGAGGAGAAGCAGTGTACTGATGTCTCAAAGGAAAAACAGTTGAAGAAGTGTACCGGTTGCAAGACCTGTAATGGTGGACCGTGTGATCTGACAGACTGGGTACCTCTGAATGGAAAACCACAGAAAACACCTTCAAAGAAGCTTGTGTTGTACAAAGACTTTGTTGTGATATTTAAGTCAAGTGCTGTTTTGAAAGCTGGAAGACCTTCAACTCTTGGGGAAGGGAACCCATGTATTTGATGAACTACCGTGAACTTGGGAAGGGGAGCCGATTACAAGCCAGAGAGCTCGAAGAAGCTCTGAACTTTATCTTGACCACTATTCCTTTTTGATGCTGACATTGCTACACATTGTATGCAGTTAGTTGTGCGGTCAGGTATAGGTTTTGGACACAGAGCAATATTTTACGTTGGATTTCCTGACAGTTTTCTTTAGGTAGGGAAATCCCACCATACCAAAGGGAAAGTTAGGCATTCCTCCACTGTGCCTTTTTTAAGTTGAATAAAAATTGGTTAAGGAAACTTAAACCTGTTGTCTGTGTCTGACTCATGATGCCTTCACAGTACACACACAGAGGTTGATCGCAATTCCACGATTCATGGGAAAATGGTATCCTCTGACGAGGGAGGAAGATAAAATTTGGAGGCATCATTGAGAGACCCCATTGGGAACGCAAGTAGACACAGCTTTAGAACTTTTTTTCAGGGGTTAACCTGTCATTAGGCACAGCAATTTATGCCTCTGACACTGCCCAGGCCCTTTTGAATGATTTTCAATAGGTGTGCTCCCTTATGGACGAGAGTGCAGACTGTTCTTCCCTTAAGGTACAGAATTTCTGTCATATTTGGTTGTACTTTTCAAGTCTGCAGCTATTACTTTGACACGGTCAATCACGCCATCCTGATCAATCGACTCTGCGGATCAGGTCCTGGAGCGGTTGACCTCCTTCCTCCTGGACCGACCCTCCCAGGTCTAACTTGGGTCCTTTCGTTCAACCACCCCTCGTTCCACATGTGGTGTTCCCCAGGGCTCTATCCTCTCACCCTGACTCGTCAATGTCTACCTGGCCCCTTTGGGCCACCTGATCTCTACCTTCTCCTCTAACTTTGTGTTATGCAGATGACACCAGGCTCCCATCAGCCTCCTCTCCTCTCTCATTCCTTACTGTCTATCCGCGATTCAGGATTGGTGCACCTCCAATGATCTCTGCCCTAATGCCAGTAACACGGAGATCCTTCTCATTGGGACCCACTCCTGCTTTCCCTCTCTCACTCTGGCTGCCCTCATTGGGCCCTATTCCTTCGCCTTCCTGTGAGGCAAGAAAACCTTGGTGTCATCTTCCATTCCACTCTCTCCTTCTCTCCACACATCACTGACCTTGCCAAGAAGGCCCACTACCTACTGCACCTCCTCAGAGGTATTCTTCCTTTTCTTACTTTCCCCCAGAAGCTCCCTGGCTCCAGAGCCCTGGTTCTCTCTAGGCTGGACTACTGCAACAGACTCTTTCTCAATCTGCCTTCCTCTACTCTCCGCCCTTGGCAACTAATCCAGAACAAGACTGCAAGAATTATCCTTGGCCTCAAGCCCAGGGACCGTATCTCTCCAGCCCTGAAATCTCTTCACTGGCTCCCGGTGTCTGTAAGGATCAAGTTTATGACCCCCTGCATCGTCTACAAGGCTTTCTGGGGCTGGGCACGCACTACATCAAACTCTCTCTTCCAAAATACCTTTCCTTCTTGAGCCCTTTGCTCAGCTACCTCCAACTCTCTGAGGGTCAGATGCTTCTCCAAGCAGAGAGTCGGGGTTAGAGCTCTCTCATCTGGAATGGCCTCCTTGCCCCTCTCAAACAGGAGCCGGGCCACCTGAAGGTCCGAAAGCTGCTCAAGACCTTCCCTTTCTCCTCTGCTTTCTCCCTCTCCCTCCCCTGCTGACCTACCTGCCTGCTGCACCAACTGATTGCTTGGCTACCACCAGCGTCTCACCTGGTACCTGGCTCCTCCATTATCAGTCTCCCCTGCACTGCCTCCGGCCCTACCGTGCACTTAGGGGCTGTAACTGTAACCTCTACAGCCCTGTTAGGGAGAATTCTCCAAATGTGCCAATTTATTTTTCATAACAACATTTTATTGGGTTTTACAGATGAGCACAACATCAACAACAATTCAGTAATCAATAGTCGCATCAAGGTGATAATGTCTCTTGAGGTGACTGGTGGAGGAGGGGAATGTTGGTGACCTGATCGTTGTTGTCCATGACCCTCTTTATTTACGGTGATGGAGCGGGTACCCGCATTCTGGGTTGATCTGGTTTGAGTCTATGGTTTAATAAAGCGGGCTGCTTTGGAGCCATCTGGTCAATGGAGGCCTTCTGGTGAGGGCTGGGAATTTAGCGGCGTAGTCCATAAATGGGTCCCAAATGTTTAGGGCTCTTTTCAGGGAGCCTGATCGAATTGCAGTGATCTTTTCGGCCACCGCTATGTCCCAACATTTGGACCACCATAGTGCTACTGAAGGTCCGTCTTTGTTTTTCCACACGAGGGCCATTGCAATTTTTGCTGCTAGGAGTAGGTGCGTGCGTAGACGGGGGATGTGTCCTGAGATCGGGAATGCACCGCCTCCTGTTTTTCCCAGAAGGATAACTCCCGGATCCCAGGGGATAGAGAGACTGGAGATTTACTTGATGAGTTTTATTACCTCTCTCCAGTATGCCTCTGCCTTCGGGCAGGTCCATACCATATGGAATAATGAGTCGGGGGCAGGTCAACCGCGCCAGCAGGTTCCAGGAATGTTCGGATTGACCCTGTTGATTTGAGCTGGGGTGACACAGTACCTGTAGCAGAGTTTGTATCCCCCTTCCCTGTTTGTGATGCACTGTGAACTTTTATGCAGTCTGGTCCATATTTTCTCCCATTCCTCGGCCGCTATTTCTCGTCCCAATTCCTTTTCCCATTCAAGCAGTACCTTTCTTTTTTGGAGGGATCAGCCCTGTCTAGGAGTCGATAGAGGGCAGAGGTTCTACCTCTTTTGATTGCGGTTGTTAAAGATAATTCCAGCGCTGTTAACTCTCTGGAGCATTTTTCCCAGATCACCCTGTGGGACTGTCATGATCTCTGCTTCCAAAAGGTCAGGGTTTTCCCAACTCCCTTGGAAGCAGATCCATAACCCGGGTTCCGAGTGCCAACCAGTCCCAATTGGGACCTTTTGGACCCAGTCCTGGCGCCAGTGGCACCAGGCTCATAAATATGCCCAGTCCCAGTGCTGGAAGCGCCGGGCTCATAATGCTTGGGTGGACTTACCTGCAGCAGACCATGCTGCTTACTTGCCTGCCAGTTGAGCCTCTGATCCTCTTCTGTTTGGAACTACTTTTCCTGTTGGGTGGGGCAGGAGCCACTCCCTAGATTCAGAACACTGGAACTCTTCTGGAAAGCAGGAACTCTTTTCTTACCTAGGCGTGGCTGTGGAAGGAGACACCTAAGCACTACAGGAGGCTATTTAAACCACACCCGATGGATGAATCTTGCTTTGCGTTATTCTGCATCCTCTGCAGCAGAACGCTCATCGTGTCTTCTGCATCTGATCCTGGGCCTAAGGAAAAAGGCTTACCATCCTGAATCCAGTCTTCAGCAAGACCTATAAAGACAAGAAAGAACAGGTTAGCATTACGGTCTTCAGTGACAGCTCTCCACTTACCTGGTCCATCGGCTGTCACCAACGCCTCGCGCTGCATTCCGGCATCTGAAAGACAAAGGCTTACCTACTCTTCGTGCGCTCCGGAGGTCTTCACACTGCATTCCGGCATCTGAAAGACAAAAGCTTACCAACTCTTCGCACGCTCCGGAGGCCTTCGGCGTTGCATCCCGCATCTGAAAGACAAAACAAGGTGCGTTTAAAGACATTGGGGAACTTTAATACTCACGTGCCATTACTCCTTTCCACATCTAACCCAGTGGGTATTCCGGCACTCTGCAGCCGCTCCGAACTTGTACCTGCAAAATAAAAAGACAGTTAGAGCGCATCGTGAAGCAGGCAACAAGCGCTTACTTGCATGCTTCCAGGCGCTTCTATTCATCACACGGGCTCCATCTTCAACTCACTTCAGCCCGTCATCCGCCATCGCCGGAACCCTGCAAAACAAGAAACATCATTACTAAAGACTTTAAAGACATTAGAATTACTTGAAACTTACCGTTCGTGCAGTAAACGATGGACAGCAGTCCTCTGAAGTCAAGAGACCTGCTCCCCTTATCCAGTGAAGAAACTGGTTACAGCACCCTGCCCCGAGGCAGATGGAGAGCACGGCGTTCACTTACCTAAGGTGAGAGCGTTAACCTTTGGGGTTCTACAGGAGAAGAGAAAGGGAAGAAGAGAGAGACATTCAATAACCCAGTTCCTTAATCCCATATTTTCTATCTGCAGACATCTTACCCTTTAAGTCAGACATACAGTGCACAGAGGTCCAGCCCAAAGAGCCAGCCGTGTGTTACACATCACCTTTGAAGATACGGTATACGCCCAGTCAAGACCAGCGCCTCTACGGGAATCAGGTGAGCGTTACAGGGACAGCCAGTGCCGGATTTGGGCATAATGGAATCTTTCCCGCTCGTTGACCCCGAACTTTGATTTGCATCTCTCAAATGAAATGGGCGTTCCCTCTTCTAGAAAGTCTCTAGTTTTTAGTAAGCCGCCCTCCCTCCAGGGCTGGAAGCTGAACGGGGACATGCCTGGTGAGAAGTCGGGATTGTTCCAAATGGGGTTAGGGGACCCAGAGCTCCTCGGATGCCCCATTTCCGGGCTGCTGCTCTCCAACAGCGGACGGTTGTGATCATTGCCAAGAGGGGGCCGCTGTTTGCTTGTGGTTTTATGTTTGGTAGGTGTGGGAGATCTGAAGGTGTGATCGGGCACCAGGCCTCCTCTATTTGTGTCCATTTCGGGGTATCTGCCTCTTGTGCCCACAAAAATGCATGTGACAGTTGCGCCGCTAGGGTGTATCTGGCCAAATCGGGTACTCCCAGCCCGCCCTGTGCTTTCCCCAGCATCATTATTCGTTTGCCGATTCGAGGTCCCCTCACCCTATACAAATTCTTGAATTTTCTTGTTCAGAGCTGTCAGGGCCAGACCCGGGATATGGATTGGTAATGCTGTGCAGTAGTACAGCCATCTGGGGATTAGGTTAATTTTTATGGCAGTAATCCGCCCAAACCAAGAGATTTCATGGGGTTTCCACCTTTTTAGATCGTTTTGGAGTTCTTTAATCAATTTCGGGAAGTTACTTGAGTACAAACGTGATGGGTCTTTAGTGATATGTACCCTGAAATATTCGATTGCTCCTGTAGCCCATGGGATCGGCATTAGGGGGCTGAGGGTATCTCTTTCTTGCTTAGAGAGGTTAATTGCCCCAAACTCTTTGATCCCTTCCCATAGGGCCCCCAAGGACATTGCCAGGTTTGATGCTGTTATTAACACGGCGTCCGCGTATAACGCAATTTTGTATTCATGGTCTCCCACAGTTAACCCTCTTATCCTAATTTTTTGCCTGATTCTTGCTGCGAAAGGCTCCATGGATAGGGCGAAAATTAGGGGTGAGAGTGGGCATCCCTGTCTAGTGCCCCTGGATATATGTATTGCTCCAGACCTAGTGCCAGCAGTTGTGTGGTGGGAGTTTGATAGTTAGCCATTACCCATGTGATAGAATTTGAGCCAAAATGCTCAAGGACCAAATGTGCTAATTTCCCTTACCTTTTGAGACCCCAGCAACTTTGCTGGATTTCTAGGATTTGACTTTTTTACCTGGGAAGAGTGTGTGCTTATTTTTCCCACTCTTTTATGTATTTTGTGTGTGTTTTACTTTTGTGTTCTTTGGTAATGGAGTTTTTAAAACAACCTCCATCATCTTTTTCTGTGTGTCACACAGCACCTTAAGTGAAGTGGCACAGGGGTGTCTTTCAGACTCCCCAAGGTTTAAATACCTTTCCTAGGTGTGACTGTCTCCCAGGGCATGTAAAGTTAAATTGACTTTACTAGTCTCTTTAAATTTACTGACCCATCACACCCTATCTTACTATAGAGTGCTGGAGGGGTTGCTTAGCTTCCCCTGAGTCAAAACACTCATGTAACAGTAAAATGTTACCTTTTCATATTTTAAATGGCTGGTGGCAGTGGTTTAGATCAACTGCCGTGATTTTTCGCGAACGCTAACAATGGTAGCTCAAAATCAGTGGTAGCCATGTTTTTCAATATGGCGCCCCAGACCTATCTGTAAAAACAGACTCCAGTCATCTTTTTTCGCCATTTCTTTTAGGGAAAGTCCTTCTTGTCTTTGTCTCTGTGCGCCAAACCAGGTTTGGTCCCTTTGTTCGTGCCCTTTGGCAGGCTTCTGTACTGAAGCCCTCCTCTCGTGCCAGAGTGTTTGGGGTGGACAGGATGTGTGGAAGGTACCCGAAATTCCCTGTGCTTAGTCTCCTAGAAGACCTGAATGCACTCTGGTGTGATTGGCCGGCTGGCTGTCTGGCAAGGATAGCCGCCACCCTGCTGTGTGATTGACAGCCAGGCTGAATTAATGGGGGGGGACTGTTTAAAAGCAGGTCTCTGGGTCTTGGAAAGCAGAGTCGACAACTGGAATGAAAGAACCGAAGAGGAGAGGAAGGAAGAGGACTGCTCCAACTCTTGGACGACTGGTGAAGCCCTGCTGCAGGTCCGAATTGCCTGAAACTCCGACGACAGAGAATCCCTTCAAGGTTAACATCTTCCCTTGAGTTTGGTGGGAACAACCAACTCGCAAGCCACCTGGACACCGTCCTATTCTGGTCAAATTTTCTTCAGAGTGCTATTGAAAACCGGATAGGCAGAGGGAAGGAAACCAGGGGGACTTTAAGGCACTCACACCTTAAACCGACGTCTTGTTACAGCTTTTGGCCTCTTCCCTGGGCAGTGCAGGAACTTCCCGACGTCCTCCTTCTTGTCCCCATGACTGAAGCCCAGGAACAGCAAGATCTGCTCAAACTGCCAGGACAACTGCCTCAGCTACAGCTTTCTTCATTTAAAAGATACTGTGCAAGCGCGGCCCGGAAATCTTTTCGGCCATCGAGAAAGTGTGTGAAACTTTCCTCAATTACGAAGTCTTGTCCTTCCTTAAACATTCGGCAAACTTTTCACCTTGCCAAATCCTTTAAAATTCTGTGGCAAAGACTTAACCGTTACATACCAGAACTGTGCTTTCCTATACAAAAGACTCTGAACCATTGACTTTGGCCCAGGCCTATTGAGAAGAATTGCTGGTTGTATTTAACTTGAACCCTTTGCCCTGCCTACGACTGTATCTGGGCCGTCTATTCTTATAACCTTGTCTTTTCCCTCCTTTTCTAAGTATCTAAAGTGTCATTTTGCTCACACTTCATTTTTGAGCTAAACTTGTTTAGTTACTTACCGGTTGGATTTTTGTGGTGTATTAGTTTGTTATATATTGAGCTGCTTGTGCTAGTGTAATGTTTTATAAATGATTGAGTAAGTAAATGTGTATTCCTTTACTAAGAAAACTTGTAAGTGTTTACTTGAATGACTATTGGTTTGTCCTTTGTGTAACTTGTTATACTGCTCACTTAAACTCTTGAGATAAGTCTGGCTGCTCAGCCATCGCTACCACTTTACTGTGTAGTACGGGCTTGTACCAAAGGTGAAATTGTGCTTACACTTGTAGTCCTAATTACCTGTAGTGTTCCCAAAGGGTACTACAGGTGATTCTTGCTAACAAGCCCCCTGCCTCCTTGCACTTACCCAGAGCCGCACTGCCCTGGCTGCACTCACTCAGAGCATTGCTGCCCTGATTGCACTTTGCTTTCCCTCTCCCTGGCACCTCCCCCATCCCCTTCCCCCTGCACTAGTAAGATCGTTTGTCTTGTCCTCCCTCTGTCCCCCCTCAATGTCTTTCCGCGCCTAGAAACACGTGTGTTCAGGCGTGTTCTAACTGACATATATCATATCATATACTAGGAGTACGGCAGTAGCAGTCAGACGACTGGACCACTGATAACTCAAAAAAAGGTACCCGTGTGCTTGCCATTTTCATGGGGCTAAGTTGTTTGGGGACCAGTTGGAGGAGAGAGTGAACCAGGTCCTTAAACAGGAAAAACAATTATGTGCTGAGGAAGAAGGGAAGATCTAATTTTCAGAGCACTCGCTCTTACCAGCCAAATAATTACAGGCTAAACAGGAGAGTTGCTTGTGGACGGCCAGTCTTTCAGGGTAGGCCGGCACATCACTAACCTCAGTGCAAGCTGTGGCAAACCAGAAGAAGGACTAGGATGTGCCATGTTAAGTGGATGTTTATTTGAAAAAAAGAAAATGCGTATCTAGCTCTCCTGCTATGAGGGAGATTCTCTGCCTAACAAACTAAAAAGTAAGGATGTTCGTCAAATTTCAAAATAAATGTCCTTAGTCTAAATCCTAATAGCTAACTGGCCCTACCACTTAGGAAAACTTAACAAAAAGAAGGAAGCCGGAGCAATAGCCTCTGTCTTCGGCTTCTGCCCTGTCCAATCACTTTGATCTCTTTTCCATAGGGTTAAAACGTTTGTCAATGTCCCATAACACAGTTCACAACCTCTTTGCAGGTTCTATTTGTCAAATATCAATTCCATATGATTACTTATCACCAGGAAGAAAGAGTCTTCCTAATACAATTCCATCATTTCCGACTTGGTGCTTGATATTGTTCTTGCTTTATACTTAAGGACTGGAACCCTCCAGGTTCCCTTTCTCTACAGTTCTCTTTATTACATTTCATGGTTCTTTGACTTCCTAAAATCCCCTAGCGTTCTGACAGGCTTACTTTATCTCAGTCTCGGTGCGGCGTCTGCCCACTCTGATTTATCAGGCTCTTGTAATCCATGTGGTTTTCCCAGCCTCAAATTTCTCTGTAAGTGCGTCTCAACAGCGTTGCCTACTCTGGAGCGTTTGCTTCCCTTCGTCTGATCGTCTAGTCAGCCAATGCACTTCTCTTGCAGTGCTTGGGGATCTGGGTTCACCTCTGTAATCTGGTTTTAGCGTCAGTTAGCTGGCCCCAGGGCCACCACGGCTTTCATGTGGTCACTCCACCAGGCGAGACAGTTGCTTTTCCGTTCCTTTCCCGACCTTGGCTTCTTGGCCTGTCAGGATGTCAGCCTTCCGACGTCTTGGGAACAATTTGTTCGCTGTCCACGCTACCGCTGGCTCTGCGTTCTAGCATGGCTGTGTCCCTCCAGGAGGTCTTCTCATCAGATGCTCGCCTCTACGTAGGAGTCTCTCTCCCTGATTCAAAGTTCCTTGTGGTTTTATGTACATCATCAAAAGCAAAAGGGGTGTGGTGTTCTTCTTTGACTGTGGTGTTCAGGCAGGGTTCAGCATTACCTGAAGCCAAAGAGATTGAAGAAGTGTCACTATTCAGTGAATCCAAAACTGGGCTAACAGTCTTTCTGATTACCATGTAGCGGATTATGTGTTCTGGACCGGGAGTTCCTCGCAGGAATGGGAGTCCTTGTCCCCAAGAGGGGAGTCCCTCCCAGTGAAGTCCCACTTGCCCAGACCCCTAGGGAGAGTCTTGCTGAGCGGTGTGACGAATTTAGGGATTACGTCCCTATTTTACATCAGAAGAACACTGCCTCAATTATTAAAGATGGCTGTGGCCAAGGGATGCTTGCAACATTCCCCAACAAAAATGGTGCTTTAACTTGGACGAGGAAGCACTGCATGGATGCAGGTGAAAAGCATCAGCAGCATTCTAGTTGTTGGCCAAATTCTGGAGCTATTCCTCCCATAAAAAGAGAAGAGGGACCACTAAAAAACTGTTGTAGTGGTGGCAGCAGTAGGAGTTGTGGTGGCAGAGGTAGTAGCAGTGACAGCAGGAGGCAAAAGAGATTGGAGGTAATCAGCAGAAAGGAAGGAATATTGGCAGCAGAAAAAGTCAGAGGGGACGGGACAGTGTTGGCAGAAAGCGTGAAAAACATGGAGAACGCAAAAGTTGGAGAACG
This sequence comes from Ambystoma mexicanum, assembly GCF_040938575.1. Lineage (NCBI taxonomy): Eukaryota > Metazoa > Chordata > Amphibia > Caudata > Ambystomatidae > Ambystoma > Ambystoma mexicanum. The sequence goes on along the minus strand of NC_090934.1, from coordinate 836,756,207 downwards.
CTGCAACAGAACGAAAAAGGAAGAAGCAAAAGAGACTACTTCACACGGGGAGAGAAGGTGGGACACCGCTCTGTGAGCTCAAGAGCCGGTGGAAGCCAGGGCTCTGCACAGGGGCAGTGCCTCCTCTGACTTTCCAAGACACAGACATCAGGAAAGAAGGGGACTGGAAAGAATGTGTATGGCCAAGAAAACTGCATAACCCGATCTGCGCAAGCATCCTATGCTGATCAGCTGCGACCAAGTTACTAAACCTCGTTATTGAGTTGCAGGACGGAGCCGAGCTGTGATGATGCAAGCAGCACTCCTTTTCAGGCACGCACACCACCCTCCATGAGTAATGTAGATTGCCGGCAAGTAAAGGACTTTATCCAGCCTGGAGGATGCAAGACATATGGAAAAGGGTGTCTAAGAAGCTCAGACGACGAAGACTTCAACAGCTGGTGTCAACGCCGGTGGGTACAATATCCCTCACACTATGTTGATAACCAGTGAGAAGCAGGAGAGAAAGAATGGATTCTTGGAAACCCGACCAACCTCTGGTGAACTGGGTACCGGTTTGGGAGGGGGTGGAAAAGGGATGGCCTATGAGGGACAAACAACAAACAACAAAGATAAAGAGTAAAGGAAGATAAGGGGACCACACAGCAAAGAAACAGCCCAGAAGCCGTGGACCGCAAGAGGGAGTGGTGGGTCAGGGCGGGAAAACTCGGAGCCATCGTTGCAAAGGGAAGATCCATAAAAGCCCTGTGGGAACCAGCTGGACCCTAACAAGAGCTCTCAGGAAAGGTAAGAGCGTACAGGCTGCTGTCTGGGAGAGGGTGCTATGAGAAGCAGACCTTGACAGGCGAGTGAACCAAGGTTGCTACACCCTGTATTAAAACTACAATAAAATAAGGGTAGAGGCACAACCCCTTTGAATTGCGAGAACGTTGGACAAAGCACATTGGCAGTACTTGACAGGAGAGTAAATAAACTATGCCAACACTAGAAAACAATCTTTAGGTAATTATTCACTATTGTGAATCACAGGAAAGACCAGGGGAAGTGGATTGTCTCCCCGGCATTACTAAGTTCTATAGGGGGAGGAAACTATTTTCCTTAGTAAGAAAAGGATTGGGAAGACCAGTGAAAGTTGATTGTCCCCCTTGGCATTTGTTTTTGGGGGCACTTTATAACTCTTTATTTACCTATTGGAACTTTCTCTAATTGGAATTAAAGAAGACTGCAAGAAAACAGTCAAGCACATTATTATTTTCCTGTGTGATCGTTTTTTGGGGGAAAATCACATTTTATTAGCATTTTGTAACAAGAGGTTAGGCACTCGAAGAAAAAGGATAAACATCATTTGCAAAAACCAATAATCGTCTTGTCCTTACTATGTGTTCTTTACCCCATCTCCCCCGCGACCCTTCTCCCCCTCGGCATGTAGCTCTTACATCCACAAAAACAACTTTAAGAGGTAATTGTCAGCTCATGCATTCTCTAGCCCTCAGGCTATGCACCATACTTTGCAAAAAAACTGTAACCATAATTCTCCAATTTTGGCCCTGGATTCATTGAGAATGTATGTCGAATATTCCATCTCATAGATCGTCCTGACCTTCCCTAGCCAATCCCTTTCTGTAGGGGCTTTGTTCCTCTTCCAGAACAGAGCCACAAAACATTTGGCTGCTACCAGGAGGGTACGGGCCATTTGGTTTCCCCGTTCCTCTCCCTCATCCTCCTCCCATACCCCAAACAAGAGCCCTCATGGGGATTGGCTGCGTGTGATCCCGTCAACCCCTTTAATCCAGGAGCGGCCCTCCCACCAGTAGGTCTGCGCATGGGCACATCCCCACCACATGTGGTAATAGTCTGGGTGGAGGCACGGCAATTCCAGCATTTACAATCTGCTCCTGGGTACATTTTGGCCAGGCGGGCGGGGGGGGGGGATGCCAACGGTGCAGGATCTTGATAGCATGCATTCTAAACTGGAGGGAAGCCGTGGATTGGGAAGCCGTTCTACACATGGTAGCCCATAGTTCATCCGGTATCTCTTTTTGTAGGTCCTCGGCCCATCTCTCCCTGACTTTCGGGTCCCGAATGGGCTCAGACTTCAGGAACACCTTATAGATGCTTGCTATTTGGCCCTTTGTACCCGCTCCCCTGCAGCAGCAGAGATTCAAAAGTTATAAGGTCCCTCCTTAAGTTGTGCCCCCACTGTGGGGCCTTGAGAGCTCCCTTCAATTACAAATAGCGGCAGGGGGAACGCTGGTCAATATGTAGGAGTTCCTCCTGGGTTCCCATAGTGAGAATTCTCCCCCTCCCACATCTGTCCCACCATACTAAGCCCCACCTCATACAATTCCTGAAATTGCTGTGGGTCCGCTATGAGATTCCTTAACCATATCTAGGAAGGGCGCGGGGACAACCACTGGGAGCACCTGAAATGGGAACAACAATTTGGGAAGCATGACCATTTTAATGCAGTTGAGTCTCGCCCTCCTTGACAGGTTGAGCCTGGCCCATCGGTCAAGATCCCCCCTTTTCTCCCATAATGGGGGGAAGTTCCGGTCAAATAGGTTGCCAAGGTTTCACGGGATCTCCACCCCTAAGTAACGGAACCTGCCCCCCTGCACCCAGAAAGCAAGTTCTTTCACGTATTCCCCAATCTGGGTTTTCTCTGGTCCTTTCGGGTATGCCATGGATTTGCCAAGGTTGACCTTGAAACCCGACATTTGCCCATATACCTCAAGCCTTTCCAGTAGTGCCGGGAGGGAGGCCTTGGGGCGGGATATATATAGGAAGGCATCATCTGCGAATAGACTTAACTTATATTCTTCCTCCCCCACCTGCACCCCTCGAATTTGGCTGTCAGCCCTGACATGTATTGGCCACGGCTCCATGACCAGCGCATAGGGGGCACCCCTACGGGTTCCCCTTCTCAACCTGAAAGGACATGACTCTTCCCCGTTCACCACCACACTTGCCCTGGGACTGAGCCGCTATCCAACTCTCCCATTTCTCTCCCATTCCCACTGATGCCAACACCTCTTTCAAGAATGACCAGTTTACGCTGTCGAAAGCCTTCTCATCATCTAAGGATAACATCAAGGCTCCCCTTTTCTTTAACCATGGGTGAGTGTAGCACTCGTAGGGTCTTACGTAGATTGTCCGCCCCGTGCCGATACTTAATAAAGCCTGTCCGATCCGGGTGGGCCAATCTAGGGAGAACCCTCTCAAGCCTGGGGGCTAAAACCCTCGCAAAAAGCTTAGCATCCACATTCCAAAGCGAGATGGATCTGTACGCCTGACAGTGGGCAGGGTCCTTCCCTGGTTTGGGTAGGACCACTATTCTGGCCTCCAAGAAGGTGGGGGGAACTTTGCCTATTTTGCTGGAGGCACTAAAAACCCTTGCCAATGATGCTGCCAGCAACTCCTGGAATTGTTTGAAGACGTCTATGGTGTACCCATCCTCCCTCGGGACTTTACCATCATTCAATCTCCCTATGGCGGCCACTAACTCTTTAGCCGTGACTTCGGCTTCCAGGGCCGCTAATTCCTCGGGGGCAAGCTTTGGGATTGCCAAGCTTTCCAGGTATGTCTTGATTGCCCGGTTCCCTGGCTCTGGCACCCTCCTTTAGAGCACCTCGTAGTACTCTGCAAAACACCTTGGTATACCGTCTTGTGGGTCAACCATACCTCCTCCTTTGTCTCAGGTCTTCTCCACCCGTCTATCCCTTCTGCTCCCCCTGACCCTGTTCGCCATGAGAGGTCCCACCCGATCTCCCCTCTCATAATATTGTTGTTTTGTGTATCTCAATTTCTTCAAGACTTCCCCCATAAGCGTGGCGTGTAGGGCCTGCCTCTTGTCTCGAATGAGATGTAGCAAATCTGTCCTGTGCCCCACTCCCCATTAGGCTGAGCCCCCGGATTTCTTCTGTAACTTATTCTTGACGAGACCTCTCTCCTGTTTTCTCCGGGCTCCCTCTGCTATTAACAGTCCCCATATTGTGGCCTTGGCGGCTTCCCACAAAATATTGAGTGCACCTCCCCAGTCTCATTGACCTTAAAGGTTTGGATTTAGTTCTCCAGATATTCCCTAAAAACCGGGTCCTGAAGTAAGACATTGGGCCTCATTACGACCCAGGCGGAAAACCATGGTGCTATTAGCACCATGGCCATGCCGGTAACTTACCGACTCCGCCATGAAGAAAGGGGGAATCCTCCATGGCCCTTCCCCATTCCCATTTTTGCCCCATAGGGCTCAATGGGAATGGGGAAGGCGCTAAGTACGGTACCGCAAATTGCGGTACCGTACTTAGCACCAAGGTCCCTTTGCGGGTCTCTACGTTAACGGCTGGTGTAGACCAGCCGTTAAGGTCGGGTCCCGCGAAGGGACCTCAGAATCGTGCACTAATGGGATAACGGCACCGCAGTTTTTTCAGCGCCGTTAACCCATTAGCGCCAGGGTTTTATGAGGCCCATTGTTTTAGCGCCACTCTGTGTTAACCCTTCTCTTTGCTTCAAACTGCCAGGACGCTGTCACCATTTTGTGATCTGATCATGTGACTGTTTCCACTGTGGGAGATGTAATGTCCTTTGCTTGTTCCCGGGGGATCAATAATTGGTGTATCCTGGTATAAGTAGAGTGGGGGAGGAAGAAGGTATCTCCTCCCGCCTGGGGGTGAGAAACCCTCCACACATCTGCCCAAAAGTGGTCCTCAGGGAGGGCAGCAAATTCCTTGTTCTCCTTTCCCACCTGTTTAGATGCTCCCCATCTCGCTGACCAGTCTAATCCCGGGTCCACCACCAGGTTGAAGTCGCCCCCGACTAGTATGCGTCCCTCACCCCATTCCTCCAGTGCTGCGAAGACCCTCCTAAGAAAGTGAATCTGGCCCACGTTGGGTGCGTACGCCATGGCCAAGGTGAACATGACTCCCTGAGGACCACTTGGCCCTTGAGTGCCAGGAATCTCCCTCCAAAGTCCCTCTTGATTTGAAGCCCCTTCATGCAAAAGGACCTTGCCAGAACAATACCTACACCTTCCGTTTAGTGATCCCTAATGGAAGCCCAGAACATTTGTCCCACTGCCCCATTCCGTAGGGGATGCTCCATCCCCTGTGTAAAGTGTGTCTCCTGCAAAAACAGGACGGATAGCTTGAGAGACCGGAACATATTGTAGGTCAGGGACCTTTTATTTGGGGAGTTCAGCCCCTTGAGGTTGAGGATTGCGACCTTCAGATCAACCATATTCCTGTCTAGGAAATTCCCCTGCGCCTGGGGTCATTATCCTTTCGTATGTCACAGAAGCCCCTTCCTTGTGCATGCCGATTTCCCCCCCCTGTCCTCCCTTACTCCCCCGGTTCCCAACCTCAAACCCCCCAAGAAGTAGGGCATAAAGCCCAACTCGGTAGAGACACCTGGATTTCACCAGGTCACTAGGGTGCGTGGAGATTAACGGTCGGCCTGGCTGTCCTTTCCCCACTGAGCGTGCCCATGTACGGCGGGTCGTTGTCTCAATCGCCACCAAACCTCCGACAGGTTACTTTAACAACAAATCACTTCGGGGACGGTGAATGCAGGGCCCTTAGCTTCCTCGAATGCCTAGAGCTCCCGTCTCTTTTAGTTCCTCTAGGTGGGCAAAGGCACTCTTGAAGCGCCCCCTCGGCTGTCGCTGACTCTCTCTCTCTCTCTCTCCGGTTGCGCCTCCTCGCTCTGTAGTACTTTTATGAGATTGTCTGCATCCTGACCCTGATACAGAACATAATTTTCACCTTGAGTTCAAACATGAGGACGAAGGGGAAGCACCAATGGCACCTCACTCCCTTATCTTCAAGCGATTTCGTCAGGGGCCTGCATTTGAGACGTTGGTCCAGTTTGTAGGCGGATAGGTCTTGGAAAATCCTGATCTGCGTTCCTTCCTACTCAATCGTGCCACGCTCCCTTGCTTTCTGTAGGATTTACTTTTTGTCAGTATAATAGTGGCACATAGCAACCACCGAGCGTGGTCTCTCACTGGACCCTATCAAATGTAATGTCCTTCTCTGGGGGGGCCCCCAACAGATCACACACAAGGCACAGTAGTGACTTTTTCAGTTCCTGTGGTCTTTCTGTCTCTCGGCCTTTGAGCCCCCAGACACAAAGATTATTCCTCTCTCTCTCTGTTTTTAATGTCATTCACTTTAGACCTCACCTATCGGTCCCGACGCTCAAGCTCCTTCAGCCACATCATCACCACTACGTCACCTAGGTCTGCGGCGCGGTGTCAGTGTTCCAGGGCTTCCACTCGGTCCTCCGCCTTCGTGACTCCCTCAGTGAGCACACCCAACGAGCCTTGAACCTCCACGCTAAATGCACATAGTTCTGATAATACAGTGTGTGTGTATGTCCTGCTGTATTCCCCCCAGGTGCTCCCTATCCACTCTGGCACCTGCTATACTGCTTTTCCTGTCTGTTGTGCACCTCCTGATTCCGCCACAGTGATGCTCTCCACGGCCCTCCTCTTTTGCAGGCTTGTCCTCGGCATATATTGTGATCCTGCCACCCTAAGCACCTGCCCGGTGGCTCTTGCGGCAGAGGGGGCGTCCCTCCTGCCTTCCTAGCAGGACCCAGGATTTTCCTTTGCCGAGGGTATATGCTACCCACTGGCCAGCTCTGTATCTGGCACCCCCTCTGCTGGCTTCTGCAGGTTCGTGCCGGCAGTGGAGTGGTGTTGGGGGAGGGGCGGTTCACTGCTCTGTCTCTCTCCTTGTAACGGTGCCAGCGCTTCCCCACATTGATTTCTGTTAAGTGGGGAGGCGAGTGGTGTTGGGGGAGGGGTGCCTGCTTTGCCACCTCCCAGTCTTCTTAACAGTGCTGGCGCTTCCCCGTTGTTGTTTCTGTGTGAGGGGGGATTTAGAAGAGGTGAGGCAGGCGCCTTACTTGCAGATGTTGGCAGGACTCGCCCGCTCTTCGGTCTCCGCGGGGTCTGTTGCCGCAGTTCTCCCTCTCCAGTTCACTGCGCACTGGAGATGGCGCTGGCGTCCCGGGTCACTTTTGCCGGCATTGTCCGGGTCTGGGTCCACTGGTCTCCACTGACGCACCGGGGCTTGCACCAGAGTGGAGGTCGCATGCCCACTGCTGTCTGCCTTATTTTCGGTTGCTTCGTCTCGCTCACTTGGGTATTCTTATAACTTCAAAGCCTGGCTGAGCACAGAACTCCACACTCACGCTGCCATCATCATCCCCCCTCTGGCGGTCTGTGTAATCGTTTTTTTAAAGCAATTGGGTGTGTGGGTCAGGTTAGGTTTCCGACACAGGATAGTGGGTATCATTTTGGACATCCCGACAAAGACTGGTCCATTAGTTAGTTTTGTTGAGGCAGGGACTAGGGCTAGTGAGGTATTTTTCCCACCCTTTTTTACTATTTGAAAAACATCAAACTGTGTCTGTCTCCTTACTCTGGCCCCACACAGCGGGCTCACCTCCCTAGCCTCAAAGGGGGTGGCTTCCCTCTGGGGAGAAAGGCAGAATAGTCCAGATTTGTCACTAAGCACAGCAGCATTCTGGAATATGCTGAGTATGTGATCTGGTCTGGGACAAATCAATAGTTGAAACCTGGGTTCTAATGAGTGGTCAGGAAGAGGTACAAAATACAGTTTGCCAGGAAGCCTCCTCAGAAAGGACTGATCATAACGCTGTGGCCATGCAAAGCGGAATTAAGGGCAGCAGTACTGGAGGAGATTCGGGTGCCCCTCAAGATGATGTCCATTGCCGGGTTTTCAAAGTCCCTCCGAAACAAGGGTTGCTATTCTCGTAGCCAAGGCCTTGAAGGTTATTGCATGTTATTGAAGCTGTAAGCAGGTTTGTGTGAGACATTTATTTCAAAATGGAAACAATTCAGAGAACTATTTCTCTAATCAACAGGAAGCACCTGTTCACATCCGTGGACTTGGCAGATGTTTACCACCATATGCCTGTGAGGCCTTCTGAACACCAGCATCTTTACTTTGCGATAGAAAGTTTTCACTACCAGTTCCAAGACCTGCCATTCAGGATCAAGTAAGCTCCTTGAGTTTTCACAAAAGTCCTGGCTCCCTCGTAGGAGTACTTCAAGAGCAGTGTGCCCCTACTTAAGATAACTGGCTTCTTCTGGGACCTTCCCATTTGAAAGTGGAAGATGGAATATCAGAAAATGTGCCTTATTAAGAGATCATGGCCTGTTGATCAACTAGGCGGCAGTCTCATCCGACACCAGTACTTCATTTTATCAGAGCAGTATTCTATACTGATTTAGGATTTAGGTCGTATTCATCTCCCGCCAGATGGGGGTGAGACCCTGATGAAGAAAGTTCTGGCCTTATTCAATGCCAAGACATCTCCAGTAAGGGTCTAGCTTTGGGTTCCAGGACTCCTAGCAGCCTACATCTCTGTCACCCCTTTGGCCAGGTTGTATCTACGGTCATCGTTAGCTCATCTTCATTGGTATCTGACCAGATTGGTCCAGGTACTTTAGAAATAACGATAATTTAAATAATTGTACACTGTATATTTTCATGACATTGTTTATAGGTTGCATCTGCAATGTATGAATTGTGGAAGAATGTAACTCCAATTTTGGCAAGATTTTTTCAATAATTGTATTGGAAGATACGCTATCCTCTAAATTTTGGTCCACTATTGAGTTTTTTTTTTTAACACAATAGTAATTTGGCCTACTGACCGTCATTTTTCTTTTCTTCCGTTTGGTTTATTTTATAGTGACTACCTTTGACCAAGGATTATTATGTACAAATATTGAGGAGCGCATGTGTTGTGTGACACGTGTTCAGTCTCGGGAGGATAGCTCAGGGACAACGTGCTCGCCTTGGAAGCAAGACGACACAGCAACACAGGTTTGATCCCCGGGTTCGTTCTTAGAAACCTCTGGGTATTAACCTATCATATCATACTCCCTATTCTTTGTCTCAGTAATTTAGCCAGAGATTGTAGGCTAATTCCCCTGATACAGCAGCCCTCTTTACTTTAGAAATAGTAGAGGTAGTGGCACAGCCTTACAAAACCGTACAACTATCCAGTATACCAATTTAGAACTGTGCTTACAGTGTACTGTCTCTGCCTTTATGATTAGAAGCAGGTTTGATATTCTAATGATCTTGTTGCTGTGAAAGTGGTTTATAACTTTCTCATATCATTTTAAGGAGGGTGCCATTTCCCGCGTTGCCTGCTGCCTCCATGATGAAGATTTTGTTGCTGTGGCTACCAGGTATGAACTCGATAAAGCGCAAAAGTGAATTTGTTTGGATTTTTTAAAACTACTTGGGAACATTGTCTCAGCTATGCCAATGCCGCATTCCCTAAATTGGTAGGACTTCATGCAAAGCAATGTATCTGTCTTCCTAAAACACTTGAAAGCTAATTTTAACCATGTCTAGAAAGATAAGGTGACGGCAAAGGATTTCAAGTCGTAAAGATTCTGTTTTAGACTGGTTGCCTGCAACAAAGTTCCCTCCTACAAAATGGCTGGCTTGAAGTAAAGGACCTTCCAAAAGGAAAAAAAAATACACTTATAAGCTCTGTTCCCCTGATTATATTTGTCCTTAACCGAAGGTAGTTTGTACATTTCATTTTTTCCTTTACAGTCTGTTGCATGCCTTGGAATTCACAGATGCATTTAATTTTTTTTAACAATCATTTTCTTATAGGTGAAGTCTATTGCTCTTGCTATGCCCCATCTTGCCATTTGCGTTGTAGCTCCGCCCTCCTAAACAGGGGAATAGCTTACTTAGTCATATTAGCAGGTGAGAGGGCATGTGATTGTGAGATTTCGCAACAATCAATGGGCCATACACAACTCAAAAGTATAATGGCACAAGTCAGGAACTGGCACATTTGTATATACTTGTAAATTGATTAATAACTATATCCTACTGAAATTGACTATTCTACTATGATTTCTATATCACCATATCTGCCATTATACTGCTCTCCATTTGCCTAATGTATCTCTGTCATAATTATTCATGCTTGAAACGGTTTGAGTGACGGACTATATCGAGAGCAGACCATCTTGCACTGGAACAATTATAAAACGTGTATCTATTACCAGCACACAAGAATTATCTTGTGTGACAATTTGTAGCACGGGGGTTGCGCGCATTAGAAATACATTTATTTTCCTATTTGTAGAGCTCACCCTGCTAGAAATAGAATGTGTATTATTTCAATTTCTAGCGCTGCCTTTTTGTTATTAGTGCAATGGTGCCCACTGGCACTAGAAGTAGCATTTTTCTATTTCTAATGGCAATCAGCACTGGCACCACCCTGCAGCGCAAAAACATTGAGGGCAGAGAAGATAAGGTAGTTAGAAGTGGATTTTGGGATGTTTCACTCTGAGTGACTTACACATATTCGCTATTGCATTTGTAAAGGGATGAACTGTGAATATTATTTGCCCATTTAAGGGGTGGTTCTAACACCCAAAGCCAAATTCACGTCTTTTCATGCTTCTACACCAAAATCGGAATGGGGCTCTTCAAGCCCCTACAACCTAGCAATTATTTTAGTATCATTTAATTCCCTTCTATATGTGGAGAGGGATCCATGGCAAGTGACATTCCATGAGTGAGCTAAGAGACTGTTCAGGCTGTTGTATACAACGTGCAAACAGTCAATAATATTATATATGGAGCAACACTGTAGTCTATTAAGGTATGCATGAGTGTATTTTTCTTTAATGCACTTTTAAGAAAATCACTTCTAGGTGATGCCAATGTTGGCAGCTAAAAGACATAAGCCAGAGCAATGTAAAGTAATTTGCCCAGGATCACACATTTTGGGTAAGCCAGAATTTCCTGGTTTCAGATTTTGCAATTTAAGCAGAAACCTAAATCTCATCTCACCGCATCCCATCTTTAGATGCACACCAGCATGCAATACTATATTTGTGGCTTTAAAATGTTATCCTGTGTTCAGTGAAGCTACATTAAAAGCACAAATCAACCTAACAATATAAAAGAATTCCTATTAGAAATGCGTTGGGCGAAGCAAGTATAATTCACTCTGAAAGGGCAAAAGAACGCAACGGAGTGTGTTTGAAAAATACGTATAAATCAATCCGGTTATGTATGGAGTTTAAAAATAAACGTTTGACATTCTTCACAATAACATTTTAAACACAAATAAGGGGAACAAATGGGTGCACTGAAATCAGTGAACTCGCACATTTTTCTTTTTTTTTAAATTGTGTTATAGTCAAAAATATTTTGACTTTTTACAATACACGAAACAGTCTATAAAACAAACTTTGATCCAAAAATATACATAAAAATCATCATTGATAAACGAGGAAAGAAGGACAGGATAAAATCTAAACCGCAGAAAATAACAGTAAACCAAAGAACAATGAAATAAAGAAACTTTCCGATCTTAAACTAAGTTCATATCTCCCTCTTATTACCATATTACCTCCCTTTAATTAACATAGACCAACGAACTTCCGTTCTTTCAACAGTTTAACAACTTGAATCGTTAGGAGTACTTTATTGCCTGAGGCTAGCCTTTTCCAAAAGCAATCTGTATCCAGCCACCAGTCATGACAGACGAATCTAGACAACCTTTGTACCCTCAACTCTGAGGTCCCCGGACAGATGACAAACAAGTGCCTAAGAGATTGTGATTCCACTTCCTCACATCTCGGACAAATATCATTCTCAATTTCTTCTTTACATCTGATATGTTGGATTTTACGGGTAGGGAGAAGATTCAAGCGAAATCTCAAAAACTCCTATCTAATGTTCGAATCAGGAAATGTCTTCAAATATGTGGGTTGGGAGGATCTAGGCTTATCTGTTGGAGTTAGAGAGTTCAAGACCTGGTCAGATTTCATTGCCGCAATAGTTCAAATCCAATCCACCCTTTTCATGCACTCCTTTACTTTTAAAGGGTTTTGAACTAGTATCTCTTCCAAATAATCAGACACCAATGAACTGTTGCTACATACCATTTTTAAGTTGTTAAAATATTGATAAGATGAACCCTGGAGGGACAAAGAGGCATCTTAATTTAAGGACAACATGGGTGGAACCAGAATTAACCTATACAATGAGATCCACTTCCATTCCAACCAGGCTTTCAGCGATTGTAGGCCAAGCTCATACCTTAGGCTGGCTGTAGGGACACGATTCGGAAGACCCAAAACTCGCCTGCATAATTTACCTTCCAGTCTATTAAATGTGACCGAGGATTGGTATCCAGACCAAAAACTAATGTTGGTATTACTTTAACTATAAAATACCTAATGATTGGAAGAAGGGACAATTTGCAGAACGTATCTAGAATCTTTTTCATATGTGAACCCGATTGCAGTATTTTTGCCTCAAGACTAGCCATCACATGGGCTTTTGTTGGAAAGGATCTGACAACCAAGCCTAGATAAGTAACCTCTTTGGCAGTTGCTATGATTTGATTGTCCAATGCCAAGAGAAGTGTTTGGTAGCCCTTAATGGGTGTTTAAAGACCATGATTTTTGATTTCTGCGAATTGAACTTCAGCTCTGCATATTTCCGCTGAGCCGAAAGCAATTGCTGAAGAACAATCGGAGTATGATCTAATCGAACAATATCATCGGCGTAGGCCATCCATTTGATTTTAGATCTGCCAATTTTAGGACTGGCCAAAGCTGATTCTTCTACCCATTTAGCCAGATCAGATAAATAAAGATTGAAAAAGAAATGTGCTACCAAACATCCCTGACACACCCCCCTCTCTATTCTGATGGACCTAGCCAAAATCCCTGACCTATTCAATCCAACCTGGAGTTCCAAATTCTTAAGCATCTCAATTAGTATAACAAGCAGATTTTCCGGTAAACCCCAGTCTCTCAACTTACCCCAAAGGTGATCCCTATTGATTGTATCGAATGCTTGGGACAGATCTATCCATGCCCCATAAAGCGAGGGAACACCTTTGGAGAAGGACCCGCAACTGACACTGCCCAAGGCGAGACCATTTAAAGAGGTCGAGGGGCCTCTGCAGAACCCTATTTGATGTTTAGAGATAATGCCCTCTGCTTTTGGCAATTTTTCAAAGCTCCTCAAAACGAAGCCGGCAAATATATTTTCCCGTCAGCGTCTAAGAGAGTGATCGGGTGATAGTTGGATGGTGCCAAACGATCTTCTCTCTTATATAGGGGTAATAATGGCCCTTTTCCATGACTCAGGTATTTGTTTTGAATTTATTATTCGAGGGGATTGGGTCCTCTGACGTATTCCATATCTATGACAGGTAATGTCCACAGCTGTGCTGCTTTGGAAAATCTTTGGCGTCTGCGTCCTGCGTCGATGATGTCGACGCGCCGTCCCCGAGGACCTCCTCCGATGGCCGACGTCACCTGATGTGATAAGTATGACGCACGACGCCCATAGCCTCAGTTCCGTTTTTTCCGCGAACGTGTTTGCTTCGTGAATCTCGGTACGCCTCGACTCGTTGGAGTTTGCTGTTTTCTCAGTTCATTGAACCTGTTTGGTTTGTTGTGAAGACCTGTTTGTGGCAATGTCTTTCATCTTCAACCCCACGTCCGGGCTTCAAGAACTGCGGGGACTGTGGGTCCAAGATGTCGGTCACGGACTTGCACGACGCCTGCCTCTGGTGCCTCGGGGAGGCCCACGATACGGACGACTGTGTCGACTGCCAGTCGCTCACGGCAAAGGCCTTGCGGGAACGCAAGAAGAAGCTGTCGGTAGGCCGGGTGTCTAAGCCCTGGAAGTCGAGGTCTGCGGGGCTTTTGACGGATGACTCGAGGGGCGACTCTCCACGTCATCGTCGGAAGTCCGGTGGGTCTCCTTCCAGGAGTCGATCTCGCCACTCCTCCGCCTCTTCGAGTTATTCCAGGAAGTGCCGGCATAGGTCGCCTTCCCCGTCCTCTTCCGAGGACTCCGCACGTCGGCGGGTCGCTTATCCCTCCATGCAAGCGACACCGGAGGAATGGGCTTCCTTCGGGAAGCAGATGCAAGCGATTCTGGAATCGCAGGGCACAGGTCCGTCCGCGCCCCCGAGTGGGGTCGGTCGGCACCGGTCGAGAGACACCGGCCGTACACCTTTGGGCTCGGGTGGTCGGCACGGCTCGCGGGAGAGGTCCCGTTCGGACAAGGGTAGCCGTTCTCGCCATGCCCGTTCCAGGTCCCAGTCCTCGACGCGCTTGAGACCGCGTGATCCTGTGCCGTCTTCAAAGAAGACGTTGACGCCTGTGGTGCCGAGGTCGTCGATGATTTTTCTCGAGGCTCCGCCTCCGAGGGGGTCGTCGGCGGCCAGGTTGTCGAGAGACACGCTCGGAGCTCCGACTTCAAGGTCTGTGTCGACGCCGCGGATGCTGGCGGGGCTGCAGCTGACGTCGACGCCGATTCGCTCGACGTCTACGCCTTTTCTGTCGACGCCGGCTCCGACTCGTGCGGCGCCCTCGACGCCTTTTATGTCGACGCCGGCGCCGAATCGTTCGGCGCCCTCGACGCCTTTCGAGGCGGTGGTGTCGGAGGGGCCCTGGGGCACGGGGTTTGCCCCTAGAAAGGCTATGGCTAAGGTCCGGCACTGCTTTGGTCCACAGAGGTCTTCCTCTCCCCGCCTGGAATACATTTCAGAGGGTGATGAAGGCTCTGATGGCGGCCTTGTTCCGGTTACGGTTCAAGATGACGTTATCTCGGGCCATAGCCAGTTTGATGACCTGCGGCAGTCGCTGCATGATGCCAGTGGACTGGACACATCTCCGGAGGTGGAATTTTGTAGGCCGGAGCCTGGCTCTCATGCCGATTCTTCATATCGGCGCCTTATGTCTCGGGTTACTGAGTACTTGGGTTGGTCAGCTCCCCCAGGGGAGTTCGTTCAGGATAATCTCACGGACATCCTTGATCTCGGTCCACCCACTGACCGGGTTTTGCCTTTTCTGGGTGCAAACTTTTTCCTGCGATCTTGTGCAGGCTGTTGCCTTGCGTCATTTCTGTTCGGTGGGTTCAGACATACTGCTGCATAGTGGTTGAGGCGATTGCATTTCCTGCACGTGGATCCCCATGCCGGGCACGATTCACTCTTGTGCCATGGGCCTCCGCACCATTTGCAGTTCTTGTTCCGTCCCTGCGCTGTGTTGGACCTTTGGCCTTGTTTCATGCGATTGCTCTGATGTTTAGAGATGGCAGCGATGTCCTCGATGGGTCTAGGGCTGTCTAGCGGCAATCTTTGGATCACGGCCTCTATGATCGCCACTAGATCTTCTGTTTGTTCACAGAGGCGCGCCATTTCTAGGATGCGAGAGAGTCTTATGTTTCTCTCGGACAGGATGGCTCTTCTCAGTTTTTCTGAGGATATCCCATTAATGATCTGGAGGCGGATGGTGAATTCTTCGTCTGGGAACTCGCAAACTACCGCCATTTCTCGGAGGCGAGCATGGAATTTGTCTACTGTCTCTTTCTCGCGTTGTCTTGCCATGCAGAAGTGGAACCGTTCGTAATCTGGGTTAAGATCAGGCTTGAACATATTAGTAAGCGTAGCTTTGGCCGCGTCGTAGTTGTCGTCGTTGCCACGATTTGGGTTTGCGTTAAATAGGCGCAATGTTGAGTAGGAGGAACGTGCGCTTCTTCTTCGCTATGGTAATGTCTCTTGCATCTAGATGCATTTCAAATTGCTGTAGCCAGATTTCCCACCTAATAGCCGCTCTGGTGGTAAAAGGATCAAACGGCGGCATGAAGGTTGTCTGCGCTGGGTCTGGAGGGTCTAGGGTGAGGCTCCTTCTGGACGATAGACCTGTGCTGGCCCTCGTGGGGCTAGTATTCGGGCTGGACATGTTCTAGAAGGTTCACGGTGTGGACCTTCCTGGTTAGGTTGTTGTTTGAATGAGCTTTCGAAGTGCAGGGTACCTGCGCTGTCGCTACTCTCTCCTTTTCTTGTTTCTGGGTGATGTGAGAGGGGTGTTGCGTAAGGAAGAGCTTGCTGCTTGTCAGTCTTGTACAAGAAGAAAAATCCACCTTTTAACTCCTGTGGTGCCCCACGTGTTGCGGCGTGTGGGGGAAGTTGTCCGTGTGGTGCGCGGCTGGTCTGACCGTGTGGGAGAAGCCCCAGCGTGTTTCAGGGCTGCTGCGTGGTCTCACCGGGTAGATGTGGCGGCAGTTGGTCATCCGTGTTAGCAGGCGGAGGGATGATACGCGGCTCCGCGTCACATCGGCACGCGGAGGGAAGATGATCGGCTGTGTGTTGCAGAGGCGCGGGTTCTTTCCGCTTCGTCGCCAGTGTGATGATCCTCCCTCGGGGTCCCAGGCTCAGCGTCAGACCGCGGGAGGGTAGGCCTCTGGTACGCAGCGCGGGGAGGCTGGGCGCAGCAAAAGAGCACACGGACCACTTCGATTAATGCATAAACCCGGACTGGCGTCATGACGCCAGTTCCGGTGATTCCTTTATTTCCTGTGTGTCACGTGACCCTCGATTGGCGGGGCACGTGACACCACAGTATGCTATCTCTAAAGTTGAACAGCTAATGTACCGTTGCCGAGCTCATTCCCGTACTGTTTGTTATGCATGCATTCTGTCATGTCATTTTTTGATAATAGAAAGGGGCTTATCTTCTGCCGTATCTGTGTTCACTTTCGATGCAGCGAGGGTCCGTTTGGAATCTCGCGCGCAAAAGGCTTGTTAGAGGGTTCCCATGGTGATCATCTCTCCTTTCATGTGCGTGTGTTGTTTTGGAGAGTGAGGAAGTACTTCTCAATAGATGATGAGAGGCAGTGTCTCCCTCCTTATGGGGCTCTATGGTCACCATCTTTGAGTGGACAAGATGTTTGTATGTGTGAACGGACTGTATTGGTCTTTATATTAATACAGCATAAGTCAACTTGTTTGGAGTTGTAGTTATAAATATTTGTCTAAGGTGGGAATGTCCCTCTCACCTGTCTTGCAGCATGGCAAATTGCCAAGATCTCATAGGGAGGCATAGACTCAAAAGGCCCCGGTTGTTTATGGGGGTGTTGGTTTTTGTATGGTTCACATGCTTTCGCCCGTGTGCGCAATATCACGTGTGGTTCCTTTTGCAAGGGACTTCTGCATCTTTAGTATGATTACGCATACGTTTTTATGAAGCCGCATTTGTTTGGCTTCATAGTGTGTGCAGCTTGTTGGTATGGCTGATCATCCATCCATCCATATATTTTGCGATGTCGTAATTTTTTGTAAGCGATTCTTGTAAAGCCATAGGTCCAATTGGCACCTGATTACATATAGAGATGTTGATTTTAATCTGAAACTCGCATACTTTCTTTCGTGTGCGCGATTTTGCATGTTTTGTTCATTTAACATCTAGGCATTATTGCGCAGTCGTTTTCATGCGGCGTGCAAATATTTTTTCATTTCACAGGGGTTACAGCTTGTTGTTACTGCTGATCATCCATGCACCATCATCACATATTTATTCAGTCAATATCTGTGACTGTAGGTATGTGTAGTGGAGTAGTCCATGTGAGACATGATGGATGTCTCTTGCAAGGGGGTGGATGCTGATTTTGACGGTGGGAAGGGTTTCATTTCATGAGGGCCAGATCATTCCACTGGATTTCTTCCTTCAGTCCGTTCTTCACGGTATCGAGATGAAAAATCCAGGTTTGCTTTCTTTTAAGTAAAAGGTTCTGATAATTGCCGCCCCTGCGAGGAGGAGCAATTTTCTCAAGAATTGTCCAATGAAATTGTTCAGCAGTATGTTTCAATAGGTTGAAACGTGCTACCATTGGTGCAGTGATTTTATTTTTGTTCTAATACAAGATTTGTGTTCAATGACCCTCTTTTTCAAGGTTCTGCAAGTCATGCCCACATATTTTAGGTCACATGGACATGTGATTAGGTAGATGACGCCCTTGATATTGCAGTTGCTGAATTTTCTTTGCTGCCAAGGGGTCTTCCATCCTATCTCCACACCCTTACTTCGGGTTGTCTGTGCGCACATCATACAGCTCCCGCATGGAGCATGACCGCTTGGTGCATTTGCCTCCCAAATGGTGTTGGAATTGGGTTTGTCTCTTCATTCTTTTAGGGTGTGAACCTATCGGTCACGGAAATGTTGTCTCCGCTTTATGGCAAAAAGTGGCTGGGGTAGTACATGTTTTCCTGTGTTGAGAATGGGCCATCATTTCTTCATTTCTTTAAGCTGTTAAATACTCCATCCATTAGGACACCAGGGGACTCGCATACAGGTTTTTCCGGACTCAAAGTGCACCTTGTATGGTGTAGATAATGACCTCCCATAATTTCATCAGTCCGATTTTGTATTCAGTATTATTCGTTCCTCCTTCACCCCTTCCCATTGCTTCTGCAGGGAGTCAAGTTTTTCTAATTACTTTTGAGAATCCATTTGAATCTCTGTTAGGGCATCGCCCATAGAGCCATTCATAGCATATTTCAAAGCTACCAATGTGGATTCACGAACATCCATATCTTTAGTTATTTCCAAAAGTGTTCCGGAATGTTGTTGTATTTCCATCTTTAGAGCTTCGAATACTTTAACTAAAGAAGATGGAACAAAGTTTAAGGCGGAAAGCATTGGGGCTGAATCATTATGGGCATGCCTCATCTGTGATTCCTTATGTTGAAGCAAGTGCTCAGATTCCCTCAATTTAGTTGCCTCGTGATTTTCTGCAGCCACTTTCAAAACCTCTATCAAGGCAGAAATCGCATTTCGTTCAAAAGAGGAATCTAGTAAGATATGGGGAACCGGGGAACCCTCTCCCAACCCACCGGTCCCCTGTAGATCAATGCCATAAGTATTGTTTTGGCTTGCGCACTGCTTTAGCTGGGGTAGGGATCTCTCAATGCCAGTCTTTGAGTCATCATTCGAGACGTATTTGCTTCTTGATGGAAAGAACTCGGAAATAGTATTTTTTAACGGTGTGCAGTCATAATGTCGACATCAATAATGTCGACAGTCAAAATGTCGACAAATTAATGTCGAAAATCAATAATGTCGACATACAAAAATGTCGACATTTTACATTAATGTCGACATTTTTTCGAAATGTTGTATAAATAAATAAATATATATTTATTGTTGTGTTGTATGTGTTGAGTATGAGGGGTGGGGGGTGGCAGGGGGTATTGGGTGAGAGGGGTTGGGGGGGACATCCCCATAGTAAATGATATTCTTTTTATTTATTTGTTTATTTATTTATTGAATAATAAATAAATAAATAAATATATAATTACTATGTGTTGGGAATGAGGGTGAGAGGGTGGTTGGGGGGGGTGTGGGGGGGTGTCAGGGGGGTGTTGGGTGAGGGGGGGTTGGGGGGGACCCCCCCCATAGTAAATTAGACTCTTTTTGGTTATTTATTTATTGAAAAATAAATAAATAAATAAATAAATAATTAGATTGTGTTGAGTATGAGGGGTGAGAGGGTGGTTAGGGGGTGTGGTGGGGTGGCAGGGGGGTGTTGGGTGAGGGGGGGTTGGGGGGGGACCCCCCCATAGTAAATTAGACTCTTTTTGGTTATTTATTTATTGAAAAAATAAATAAATAAATAAATAAATAATTAGATTGTGTTGAGTATGAGGGGTGAGAGGGTGGTTAGGGGGTGTGGTGGGGTGGCAGGGGGGTTTTGGGTGAGGGGGGGTTGGGGGGGGGACCCCCCCATAGTAAATGATACTTTTTGTTGGTTATTTATTTATTGAAAAAATAAATAAATAAATATATAAATAATTAGAATGTGTTGCATATGAGGGGTGGGAGGGTGGTGGTGTGGGGTGTGGGGGGGTTGCAGGAGGGTGTTGGGTGAGGTGTTGATAGTGTTAAGGGTTTATAGTCATATTGTCGAAAAAAAAATGTCGACATTTTTTTTTCGACATTATGACTTTTTACATTAAAAGTATAGAATGTCGACATTATTATTTTCGACATTATTTTTT
Source organism: Ambystoma mexicanum (assembly GCF_040938575.1). NCBI lineage: Eukaryota > Metazoa > Chordata > Amphibia > Caudata > Ambystomatidae > Ambystoma > Ambystoma mexicanum. Next base: position 836,736,323 of record NC_090934.1, on the reverse strand, counting down.
CGACATTTTTGTCTGTCGACATTTTTTTGTCGACATTATGACTATAAACCTTTTTTAACATAGTGCATTGAGCGTATACTGCAAATTTGATGAAAGAACACCCATCAAAGAGTGGTTGAATGTGGAAACGGAGGAAACTCTCACTCCAGTGATTACCCAATCATTTGTTCCTGATCCAGTGGGTACTTGATTGTCCTTAAGAAATAAACTCTCTGGGTGAAGAAAACTGCTGCCACCCGCCGGATAGGGTTTAAACAATGATTTGTCCATGCTAACAGGATTTTTTTCTCCACCCAACCGGATCATCCCATTCGAGTGGATTGTGTCCTCCAACGTATTCCTCATCTTAGATGTATTCCATCCAGCTTTGCTGCTCTTTGGAAATTTTTTCGGCAGAGGTCTCTTTGTGTCGATGTCGTCGAGTCGATAGTCCCTTGAGAGCCTCCGTCGAGGGCGACGTCATTGGGTGTATGAGTAGCACGCACGGCACCCGTTGGCCTCAGTTCCGTTATTCCGCAGTACGTTGCTTCGGAAATTCGCGCGCCTCGAGTTCTGTCAGGAAATATAATATTACGAGAAGTAATTATGTCCTTGTCATCGACGCCGACCCCGAGATCGGGTTTTAAGAAATGCAAGTCGTGCGGCTCAAAAATGTCAATCACGGACCCGCACCGCGAGTGTTTGTGGTGTCTCGGGGAAGACCACGACATGGAGGCCTGTTCGAAGTGTCAGGCGATGACGGGAAAGGCCTTGAGAGAAAGGAGAGGAAAGCTACAGGTAGGTTGGAAAGATAGAAAAGCCTCCAGCGTCGAGTCGAGACCCCATGGGGAAAAATCTCCTTGACGCAAAAGGCATAGATCCAGATCTCGAAGCGAGTCTCATCGCTCGTCGTCTTCGTTGAAAAATTCAAAGAAACAACGCCATAGATCTCCCTCCACCTCGTCGTCAGACGAGTCTCCGAAAATGAAATGCCCCACAAAACATTCGTCTTCCAACGAGTGGGAAGCATTTAGGGTCAAAATGATGGAGGTGTTTGAGAAAGCAAAGCCTCGGTCCGTGCCTTCTTCGGAAACCGGCCGGGAGCGTCATCGCTCCGACACTCGCGTGCCCTCGAGCCTGGGTGATCGTAAAAGGAAGGATAGGGACCCTTCCAGAACGCCGAGCGAAAAACGCTCGAGTCGAGTCGACCGCTCGAGGTCACCGATGCCGTCTGAGACCTTTCACACCTCGAAGGAGAAACTGTCAAAGGCCGCCTCAACGCCCTCGAAGCAGACCCTGTCGATGACCGCGATGTCATCGACGCCTTTATCGACGTCGACGCCGAAACCCTCGGCGCCAAAGGATCCAACCAAGCCAGGGCAGCCAGAAAAAGAGAAGGAAAGAGTTAATTCACATGTAATTCCTTCAGAGCCTGGTACTACACCTCTTCCTTCTCCTCTCCCAGAGAAGGTTTTCAAGCCTCTCCCTAGTTTTTCAAATCCTTGACCTCAATTTTTGAGGAACAGGAGAGATCCGAGGAGGAAAATGTACCTTTTGGATTGGAGTATGGCACCCCAAATGTCCCAGAATGCTTGATCTCAGAGGAAAGCAGAATGAGGGATTTGGTGGAGTCTTTGCACAATGCAAGTGGCATTGACACCTCTCCTGAGAATGACTTCGGTAGACCAGATCCAGGAGAGCATGTCAGTCCATTTTACCGTCAGTTAATGACCAAGGTGGTAGATTACTTGGGATGGGCTAGACCACCGGCCCAATTCGTCCAGGACGATTTAACAGACATATTGGACCATGGTCCCACTGAAGACCCCGTTCTACCTTTTCATGTAGCCTTACAAAACAGGGTTGCCAAGAATTGGGAAACTCCGGATTCTATTCCTCCGGTAAATAAATCCCTCGCATCAAAATACCGCTCAGCCAGTAGCGACCCCGGCTATCTGTCAAAACATCCAACTCCCGAGAGTTTGGTCATACAGGCAGCCACAGCTTCCAACAAACTTGCGTACCAGTCTATCCCTCCAGACAGGGACGATAAGCTTGTGGATGGTTGGGCACGGAAGGTATTTTCAGCCGGGAGCATGGCATTAAAATCTGCCAACTCCACATGTGCCTTGGCAAAATATTCGTACACTCTATGGGAGTACATTGCAATGGCGGTAGAGCACATACCAGAAGGGGAAGAAAGGGAAGGTTTCCTAGCCATCGTTAGAGATGGAAAGGAGGCCATGCAGGAATCCCTTCAATCTGGATTGGACACTGCGGATAGTGTAAGCAGGTCCATGGGCACTAGCACGGTAATGCGCAGGTTTGTGTGGTTACGGAAGTCGGGTTTTGCACCGGACGTACAGAACCGCCTCCTGAACATGCCTTTTGACGGGTCTCACCTTTTTGGCAACAAGGCTGACGAGAGCCTTGAGAGGTTGCAGACCTCAAAAGCAGCTGCAAAATCCTTAGGAGCTGCTATTAGGCAACCTCAGCCTTTTCGTGCGCAAGGGCAATCATGGAGGGGACAATCCTATCGTTATTACATCTCATACGGGAAGACGAGAGGAATGGCCAGTCAAAGGGGCTAAAGAAAGGCCACTTGTGGTGGACGAGGAAATCGTGCTAAGACAGCTCCAGCTGCAGCCTCTTTGCCATCAGCAGCTGCAACATCCGCCACAAAACCACTTTGAGGCCTTGCACCACAAAACACCTGTAGGAGGCAGGATGTCGCAGCATCTGCAAGAATGGCGAGCCATTACTTCAGATGTTTGGGCTCTAGAAATAATAGCCCAAGGCTATTGCCTTCCTTTTCTAAAGCAACCTCAAAGCAATCCACCAGGGAGACACCCGTTGAAACTTTCAAACCCGCTCCTACAGCAGGAAGTTCTAATCCTGCTGGAGAAAGGTGCTATAGAACCAGTACCTGCAGCGGAGAGGAACAAGGGTTGGTACTCCCCATATTTATTTATCCCCAAGAAGGACGGAGGACTGAGACCCATCTTGGACTTAAGAAACTTGAACAAGTTCCTCAGGAAGGACAAGTTCAAGATGCTTACCCTTTCTCAGATCCTTCAGGCCCTTCAACTCCAGGACAGGTTGGTGTCATTGGACCTCCAGGATGCTTATTTTCATGTACCGATTCATCTCAAACACAGAAAATACCTGAGGTTCGTAGTTGGTGACTCACACTATCAGTTTTGAGTCCTGCCATTCGGGTTGACCTCCGCCCCAAGGATCTTCACCAAGTTAATGGTAGTGGTGGCAGCGCACCTCAGGAGAGGGGGGGATTCATGTCTACCCCTACCTGGACGATTGGTTTATCCGAGCGCGCTCTGCCGAGCAAGCACTGGATCATCTGAAAGTCACCTGCCACTTCCTCCACAAACTGGGATTCTTCCTCAATTTCAAGAAGTCACAGACGACACCTTCCCAACAGATTCAGTTCATAGGAGCTGTATTAGACACGTCCTTGGGAAAGAGCTCACCTACCAAGTCGAGGGCTCAAGACATTCTTCAAATGGTTTCCTAATTCCAAAATGCCCAAAATCTCCAGGCTTACGACTTTTTAAGATTGCTCGGCCTCATGGCATCCTGCATTTTTCTGGTGCCAGAGGCACGCTTGAGGATGAGATCCCTTCAATGGGCCCTAAAGACTCAGTGGTCCCAGTTCTCGGGTCAAATGACAGATCTTCTTCAGATTCCGAACAAGATCAGACAAGACCTTTTATGGTGGACCTGTACAGAGAACATTCTAAAAGGAGAACCCTTTTGGCAACCATGGCCGGAGATCACAGTAGTGGCGGACGCCTCACTCCTGGGGTGGGGAGCTCATGCCAACAATTTGACAATCAGCAGTCGTTGGTCTCCATTGGAGTCCAAACTACATATCAACCTTTTAGAGCTGAGGGCAATCAGACTAGCGTTGAAGGCCTTCCTTCCATCTGTCAGGGGAAAGAATGTCCTTATAATGACGGACAACACAGTGGCCATGCACTACCTAAACAAAAGAGGAGGCGTGGGGTCACTACCCCTGTGCAGAGAGGCAATGCAGCTCTGGTATTGGGTGATTCAGGTGGGAATCTCTTTAACAGCAATTCATCTAGCTGGGGAAGAGAATATGACAGCAGATGCTCTGAGCAGGCACAACACGGGATCCCACGAATGGGAACTGGCTCAGGAAGTCATTCAAGAGATCTTCGCCCTTTGGTGAACCCCTCAAGTAGACCTGTTTGCAACCGGAATCAACCGAAAATGCAAAAGGTATTGCTCAAGGGAATTTCTCCCGAGAGGAGCCCTGGGGGACTCGTTAGTGATGGAGTGGAATTTCCCACTATTGTACGCGTTCCCTCCGATTCCCGTCATTCCTCAGGTCATCATGAGGCTGAGAAGGTTTCGGAGCTGCATGATCCTAATTGCCCCGGATTGGGCCAGGAGAACGTGGTACCCGGACCTTCTAGACATGTCCATCTGTCCTCCAGTACGTCTTCCTCAGAGAGAGAACCTTCTCTCTCAAATGGAAGGTGAGGTTCTCCATCCAGAGGTCAAAACGCTCAACCTTCATGCTTGGTATCTGAAAGGCTGAGATACAGGGATTGGAACCTTCCAGATGACGTTATGGAGGTGTAGCTTTCGGCAAGAAGGCCAGCAACAAAGTCTCTATACCGTTGCCGTTGGAAAAAGTTTTGCAACTGGTGCAGAGAAAAGAATGGCGATCCTTTTCTATGTTCTATTCCGGAAGTATTACCTTTCCTTCTGACCCTAGCACATAGAGGTCTGAATATCGGAACAATAAAAGGTTACCTTGCGGCGCTTTACATCTTCAAGCGCTCATCGGAAGAATGACCCTACTTGAAAATTCCTTTGATAACAAAATTCATAAAAGGTCTCACTAATGTGTTTCCTCTTCACCCTTTTCAAGTACCGATTTGGGATCTAAATTTGGTATTCAAATTCTTAATGTGTGCCCCTTTTGAGCCTATGCACACGTGTCCATTAAGATTATTAACATGGAAAACAGCCTTTTTAGTTGCTCTAACATCAGCAAGAAGAGTGATTGAATTGCAGGCACTATCTTCTGGGCCACCCTATACTGTGTTCCATAAGGACAGAGTTGTGTTGAGGGTTAAACCATCATTTTTACCGAAGGTAATATCTGATTTTCATTTAAATCAGAAAATTGTTTTACCCTCATTCTATCCTCCACCTCATCCTTCTAAGGAGGAAGAAAGACTACACAGACTGGACCCTAAAAGAGCTTTAAGCTTATACATCTCTAGGCTTTCTAGACTTAGAGTGGACAACCTGTTGTTTATAGGCTACACTGGAAGAAAACTGGGTCAATCAGTAACAAAACAAACAATGGGTGATACCTGTCTGCCGGCACAATCTGCAAAAACAGTACAAGATCACAGATACAAAAGAGGGGAAAAACAGAACTGGGGCCAACGGGCGCCGCGCGTGCTACTTATACACCCGATGACGTCGCCCTCGACGGAGGCCCTGAAGGGACTATCGACCCGACGACATCGACGCACGGCGCCCTCTGCCGAAAAAATTTCCGAAGAGCAGCAAAGCTGGATGGAATACATCTAAGATGAGGAATACGTTGGAGGAACATCCAATCGAAAGAACGATACCAGGTAAGAAGTAACTTGTTCTTCTTGAGCCTCTAAGTCATCACCCAATGCTCCACTGCGTAGGTTGTATGACTGCAACATATCCTTTCTTTTTTCTTTGGAGTTGAGGAGTGTTTCACAAGACAAGCAACCGAGAGGCTCGTCCAAAAAATATAGATTGCAGCAGCAATACGCAGCTCAAAGGCTTTCGTAAGCCAGCAGTTGCTGCTCCGCCCGCTGCAAACAAAGATTAATATTTGTATGTCGCAAGGGACTTATCCTGCAACTCAAAGGCCGCTTTGGCCCACAGTCGTTGACGGGGCCTCCCCCGCTATATCAGAGAAAACTTATGACAACACTCATAAAGAAAGAAATCTCCCGTACACCAGAGGTGCTGGAAATGAAAAATGGGAAGGGGTATATTAAACAATAGTACAGGTAAATAGTCAGTACCTGCAAGTCTTTAGGTTCACTCCAGCCATTCTAGAATCAGGCACGATCCCCTGGCGAACATCCGGTGAACCACAGCAACCACACTCGTCTGCCACACTCTGCGCCGTGCTAATGCGCCCGGAGAGAATTGTGTATGTATTGCAGGTAAAGTCACCCTCCAAGGAGAGAAGCCAGCAAGAAAAGACTGTAAACTGGATGGCTTGAGGAAACACCACGGCAAACCATACTCGCCTGCCACACTCCTCACCGCGCTATCGCCCCCGGAGAGGATTTTGTATGCATTGCAGGTAAGGTCCGTCTCTAAGGAGCGGAGCCAGCAAGAAAAGATTGTAAACTGGATAGCTTGAAGAAACATCACGGCAAACCACACTCATCCGCCACACTCACTAATTTACAATGAACAAATTTGAATAACTTCGTGAAACAATATGCTTCTAAATATGAAATAGTGATAGATTATTATTGTGTTCAGATGTATGCAAATACAAGGATAAGCCCCAATTTGCAGGACAATGGGCCTCATTACAAGTTTGCCGGTCCGGTAACCACGGTACCGGTAAGCTTGCCGGTACCCTAGTTACTGAACCGGCAAACTACGAGTACTGCTCGTGGGTGCCTTTTCGTCCGCCAGGTCGGGCCAGGCAGGCGGACCGGAACCGGCGAGCAGAGTATGTCGGATGCACCGGCACCATTCACGAATGGTGCCGGTGCATCCGGCTTCCCCATTCCCATTGAGCCCTATTGGGCAATTACCGGGTCAGCCGGGGTTGTAATCCCCCGGTAATTGCCCATTCCTGGGCGCCAGAAACATTTTCAAGTTCGGCAGCAACCTGCCGGTTTTATCGGCAAGGCTACCGCCAAACTTGTAATGAGGCCCAATGATGGTTATGTAGCTCAGTGGGTTGAACACTCACTGGACAGATTTGTTTGACCTCTGTGTCACAAGTTTTCATTTTAAAATGGCCAACATGGTGTTTTATCATCCAACGTCAATAAAATAATTACCATTAATGACATGCAGAGAGAAAGACTTTGGGCATGTTTAGAATGGTGAAAACGTTGTGCGCTGTTTTGCAAAGGCTTACTTTCCATAAACCGTCATCTACTAAATCCAGTAATTCGTGCTCAAGGGGGGAAATGAAAAGTCAGCGTCTGCTCTACTGGGCCATGAATGACTCTGCCAGGGCCAAGCATTAGCCAAGGGTGTAAATATTATATTTCCCAACTAGCGATGTGGGGGCAGTGGTGCACCTTGAAATGCTTATTCACAGAATGTCCATCTGCATTTTAAGTATCTGCACATTAAGACATGTGTTGTCATTCAGTGAAGCTAATGATGGTAACAAACAACTACTGGCTTTTGCTATTTAATAAAACTCTTGCATTATACCAATAACTCAAAAATATGCAGAAACAGAGCTGCTGTGTTGTCCCATGTAGGATATGTGATGTTCTGCTGATTTTGACGTTTTGGCTCGTGCCATTTTGCTTTCTTATACAATAGTGACATGTAATTTCCCCGTAAAAATGCAGCACTACAAGGAGCTGATTTTCAGAGCAATGTGGTTGTGGGTGGCACAAATCTAACCTGAAGATCTACCGAGAGGGGACTAAATGCCAAAAACGCTTTTTAGTATTACTAAGTGGTCCCATGTAAAGGCCATACAGCTATTCAGTTGACATCACTTTGCTTTCCGGGACTTGTAGTTTTGCTTTTCCAAATGCAAAGTGTTAGTATATAAAAAGCAAAGTACAGGGACTTATCAGTCGAGAATGCGTGGAAAGGAGGAAGGGCTGGATGTGCTACCCACACATAGGGCCTCATTACACGGACGGCGGTAAGGGTTAACGGTCACCGTTAATGGCAACGGTGACCGTTAACCCTTACCGCCGTACTACGAGGTCCCTTTGCGGGTTGGAGGATTTAACGCCTGCTTCTTGCAGGCGTTAAAATCCAACCCGCTAAGGGACCTCGGAGCTAATTACGGCACCGCAAAATTGCGGTGCCGTAATTAGCGCCTTCCCCATTTCCATAGAGCCCTATGGGGCAGAAATGGGAATGGGAATGGGGAAGGGCAATGGCGGAAAGGGGATTTACCGCCCCTCCAACCTTGGAATGGGGCGGTAAATCCCCTTTCCGCCAAGGCGGTGCCGGTATTTTACCGGCATGAGCCATGGCGCTAATAGCGCCATGGCTCACCGCCTACCGTGTAATGAGGCCCATAGTATGGGGGCAGCTTGAGTTTTCGGCAAATTGTTCATTATGCACTATTAAAATAAAATCACTTTCTTTTTTTTCCACTTTATTTTTATTAAAAGTTTTCAACAAAAGAAAAACAAGTTCCCCAAAAGACATTAAACAGAGACAAAAACTGGATCTACCCAACAACTAAACTCCCCCCATTATCCCCCACCCTACCCCTCCCGCTACCCCCCAAACTACAGGTTGCCTAGGCCTCTGAAAATCCTTGGTGCTAGAGATTAAGAGCAAGACTGGACACAAAACGCATCTATACATGTAGGCCAAGCTATTGGCAGGGTCTCTGCGCACACCCAAGCACATTTCCATTGGTAAACGCATCTACAATCCCTCCCCGGCGACATAATACATAGAACCACAAAGCAGTTCATAATTTCAAGGCTTCACAGTCCGCACTGAGTATAACCACAGTCCATTCCTGCAAAAAAGATGACATGGTATCATTGACAATAGCAGAGAGTTTCTCGTACTCAAAAATAACAATTAACTTGGTAAACCATTCTGACTTAGAGGGCGCTAGAGGACTCTTCCACTTCTGAGCCAGAGCCAATCTTCCCGCTCTCAAGATGGCCCCCATTACCCTCGAGAAGGAACCCACCTCTCTATCTGGCAAGGGAGTGCCCAGAAGAACCTCGAGTGGGTGCAGGGAGGGACACGTTCCCAAGATATCTTTAATCCAGCTAAGAACCTCTGCCCAATATGAGCGGATAACCGGGCACTCCCACCACATGTGAAACCAGGTACCTTTACTGGCACATAATCTGGGACACTATGGTGACGCTTCCACAAACATCTTGGAAAGGGCCACCGGAGGACGATTCGACGAGTGCAAAATCTTAAAATTATGCTCCATAGCTGCCGTATACAGCTCCCCAGGAAGCACCGCCCTAAACCCCAACTGCCAAGTTCAGTCATCTAAGGACAAGCCCAGCCGCTCCTCCCAGATACGTTTGAAAGACTGCCTTCCCATTAAATTAGAAGAAATAAGCACCTTATAGATCTTAGAAGGGGTTCCCTTCCTAGACTTGGCTTCTGCAAAAACCTTCTCAAACGGGGTTAAGGGGCGCGACAAGTCAGGCACCCACTGCGCCTGGGTGAGGATACCCTTTAGCCTCAAATACTCAAAGACCGTGAGCGGCTTGTCCTCAAACACCTCCGCCACTTGGTCGTATTCCAAGAAGGACCCTTTATTAAATAGCTGAGCAGTCCTCTCCAACCCCTGATCAGACCAGGATTGCGTGTCCTGGAACCCCTTCCTGCTCAGATCAATCTTGGGACCCCACAAGGATGACAGGGGAGAGGGCCAGTAAGAAAGAAGCCTATTGTCTCTAGAGGGCTTCCAAACCGACCACAAGACAGCGAGAACAGGGTGCAACTTAAAAGGCCCAGGAATAGAGTTCGGGGGAGCCCACAAAAGGTCTCTAACTTTTCTTGGATGAACCTGGACATCTTCCACATACGTCCAGTACGTTCGTAGATCGTCCCTCAAGTGCTCCAACATAACTCGCAGTTGAGCTGCTTTAAAATACCCTCTAAAGTCCGGGAAACCAAAACCCCCAAAGGACTTGGGAAGGGTCAATGTAGTCAAGCTTACTCTGGGTCTCTTCCCAGCCCAAATGAAACGAAGGACACAAGATTGCAAAGAAGCAAAAAAGGAATCCGGCACCAGACAGGGAAGGGACATGAAAAGATAGAGGAGCCGCGGGAGAATATTCATCTTAACCACCACCATTCGCCCAAACCATGAAAGGGTCAAGGAGGCCCACCTTAAGAAATCGTCCTGGATTTTAGCCTGAAGGGGCGGAAAGTTTAGCTCAAACACCTTGCCCAAATATCTGGTAGATTCCCGCTCTACTCGCACCCCATATATTTCCTTTCTTCCCTCAATTTCAAGATCCACCCCCCCCATTGGCATAATACATGACTTAGACAAATTAACCTTTAACCCGGAGAAAGACCCGAAGCGACGAATCAGACCCAACAGCCGCAGGAGAGCCACGCAGAGATTCGTCAGATACACTAAAATATCATCCGCAAACAAGGACAATTTAAATTCATGGTCTCCGCAGTGGACCCCCGTAAGTCCCCCATCTGCCCTGATTGCAATGGCAAAAGGCTCCATTGCCAACGCATGTAACAAGGGAGAGAGGGGACACCCCTGCTGAGTGCCCCGAGAGAGCGAGAACCCGCGGACATGCAGCCATTAACCAACACCCTAGCAGAGGGACCGTTGTACAGCGTAGCGATCCACTTACAAAAATTGTCCCCAAAGTCCATTTCCTGCAATACCCTCCCCATGTAAAGCCATTCAACATGGTCGAAGGCCTTCTCGGAGTCCAACGACAAAAGATAGGCTTCCAAGTCTCGCTTCGATGCCTCATACATAAACCCCATAGTCATCCTCACATTATCCGACCCCTGGCGACCAGGGATAAATCCGACCTGGTCACCGTGGACCAGGGAGGGAAGAAATCTAGACGGCCTATTCGCCAAAAGTTTAGCCAAAATCTTAACATCTACGTTAAGAAGAGAAATGGGTCTATAGGACTGACACCGCTCAGGATCTTTCCCATCCTTCGGCAACACTACAATGAGAGCTGACATCATAGAGGGGGGCAGGGTACCAGAGACCAAGGCGGCGTTAAACACCTGAGCCAGAAATGGGGCTACCACAGAGCGAAACGTCTTATAAAACCGGTCCGTGAAGCCATTGTCTCCCGGAGCTGTGCCGCTCTTTAAGGAGGCGATAGCGTCCACCACCTCCTGGGGAGAAATTGGGAGCTCCAACACATCAACACCCTCAGCGGCGAGGCGAGGGATATGAGGTGACTGCAAAAATAGGTCCACATCAGCCCCGTCCCCAGAATATTCTGAGGAGTAAAGACCCTCATAATAGTGCCCAAACTCTGATGCTATCATATCATCCTGCAGAACCCCCTCCCCCGACCGACCCACGATCCGATTCACCCTCCTACTGTTTCAAAGCTCCCTCAAGCGCCACGCCAGGATTTTGTCCGCCTTTTCCCCCCGCTCCATATACCGCTGTTTCAAAAAATGCCAGCTTTCTCTCCGTTTGTCCCACGAGTAAGGCAGACAATTTAGCCTTAAGATTCTGAAGCCCCTCCCATTTTCCCGGAGCCATCTGAGATTTCAGCTTTCCTCCCGGCTGAATGGCAGCAATTTGCTCCCTCAGCTTCAATTCCTCCCTGCCCCGCTCCCTCCTTCTTGTTGTGCCCATCTCTATGAGCACGCCCCTGATTGTGGCCTTAAATGCGTCCCACACTCCCTGGACATTCACCTCCCCAGTGTCATTAAGCCTGAAATATTCATTAATTGAACCCAGTAGAGATTCTTTAAGCACCTTATCTTGCAGCAGCGTATCGTTGCATATCCACCGAGCCCTAGCCGGCATTGTCGGGGGAATCCCCAACGTGGCCCAAACTAGATCATGATCTGCCCACGGGACAACCTCCACACCAAAATTCAAGATAGTCCCCCGAAGCTAAGTCCAAGATCTTGGCTTTTTCAGCATAATAGTGAAATTTCACAAGGACCGTACGGGGCTCACCCGCGCGTCCCCAAGCTCCATGGGCCCTGTCGATAGTGGGCTCACTAGTATTTTCGCCATCAAAAAGGCTACTCACAATCGCCTTGACCCCTCTCACAATGTCCGCCTGGGACTCCTCCTCCAGTTCTGGCATATCAAAAAACCTCAGATTAGAGCGCCGTTCCCGATTTTCTAAGTCGTCCAGCTTGAGGGTGACCTCCTCCTCCCACCTCTCGAGTTCAGCCAACCTCATAACGAATTGCGTATCAAAAAGGTCTGCCGAGGACTGGTTGGCCTCAAGTGTCTGAACACAATCTTCTACTGCGTCAACCTTCTTATCCAAAGAGTCCAGGCGCTTGTTGACATCCGCTCTGAAGCCTCGTATCACCTCCAGCAGGGCTGCCATGTTGCGGCCCACTGACAGGGCCTCTGACACCTCCATCTGGGCCCCAGCCTGCATGGCGGCCTCTTCCCCCTTCTCTGCCACTATCGACAGGGCCCATAGAGCTGGGGGACGCGCGGGTGAGCCCTGTAAGGTCCTTGTGAAATTTCACTATTATGCTGAAAAAGCCAAGATCTTGGACTTAGCACGCAAGAAGGGTCCAATCGACTGGAAAGGTGCTCAAATTAAGATCTATCAGGATCTTTCGGCGCTCACCCTTGCTCGATGCGCCTTTGTGGACCTTTGACGAGGTGGTTGCAGTCTAAGGGGGTCCGTTATAGATGGGGACACCCGTTTTCACTTGCCTTTTGAACTGGATGGCTACAAATATTCCCTTTCCTCAGAAACTGACATTCAGCGAGTCTCGCGTGAGCTGTTGGGAGACCCCCCTCTAAGGACGATGCAGGGAGGGCGAAGACGTCGGATGGAGATCGCCCTGGCCCATCAGAATTTGTCCATCCAGGGGGGAACAAGAGGGCACCCCAGGCAACAAGAAGAAAAAAAAGGGACCTCCTGGGGCAGTTATGCTAGGGTCCCTGGCCTGGCCTGGAAGGCTTCTCCCCTCCACCTACTCAGTCACGCCAGAAACGAGGTACAGGCCCTTGGAACGTAGGCACATGCAGCTCAGCTTGCCCCCACAACGTGTACCCACATCAGCTATTCAGTCCAAAAAAAAAGGAAAAAACTCTCTGGGGGGAGGGGGTGACTACACGCCCCCATCAGCTTCCTCCAAGAGCGGCTATCCGACTCGCCGAGCCGACTCACTGGGCATTCATGACCAGCACACCAAGGCTCCACTCACCGCCACAGCCCGGGTCTAGTCTCCAGGTCACCTCCACCCGTTCCAGCAGGGCACTGCCAAAAGTCACGGGAAGCCTCCCCCGAGCTCTCTAGGGGGCTCGCCACCACCTCCACAGCTCCCGAACCCCAAGGGAGCGGGGAGGGGGTCGCCATTGTGGATTACTCTACTCTGGTCCTGGCCGCGGGCACAGCTCCCACCGCGTACCGAGCGCCAACTGCACTGAAGCTCTCACCTGAGCTCGAGAGGCAGCTCCACCATCTGCCTCACATGCTTCCCAGGGGGCGCGGGGAGGCAGCCGCCGCTCCAACACTCAGGCTCAGGTCCCGCAGTCCGGACCGATAGCACACCTCCAAAGCTGCACCTCCCCCACCGCAGGGCCAACGTCTCCCGCGTGGCGCACCCGCCGGGAAAGACAGCAGGCCTCACGCCTCACGCCTCAAGCACGAATACTGCTCAATTCCAATCTTCTGAGGCCTCGGGACTCCGGAACCGCGCTCCGCCGACTTGCCCGAGGTTCAGCCTGCCTTCATGGGGGTCAGAGTCCAACTACAACGGGGCTGGGGGGCTCAAATCCCAAAGTTTTAGCGCCCCAGGACGGAGACCCGCCGAGAGAAGTCAGCACATCTCAGCGCCCCCTGGCAGCTCCATTTGCTTTTTTTCATTGTTTGAAACAGCCATTCTGCTTGTTGTTAGTACACTTGTTGTGAAGAAAGTGTGCAGTTGCACAATCAAAGTAAAACTAGTTTTTATTTTGAAGTTTTGCAGTTATTTAACTTTTGTTCTGCGACTTAATCAACAGCAGGCTGGTGATGGGAATATTGGATTCAAATGCAGATGGCCCATCCATCACACACTGACAATAAACGCTTTCCAGGAAGATTTGTAATATTACATGTTAGAGTCACTGAAGATGACCTCCACCTCTCCGGCATTTCCCAATAATCACGGTCTCACCATGACACCAAAAGAACACAGCAAGACACTTTGAACCTCATTACGAGTTTTCTGGTGCGATACCGGCAAACTGCCCTTACCGTCTCCGCGCCCAATATCCTGGTATTACTGGGATATTATGGCTGGCAGAGAGCCGGTAAGTTCCCATTCCCATGAATGACCATAGACTGGAGGGTTACATTTGAATGAAAGACTCTGGTAGTGGGTCAGCTATGTGGGGAAATTTTAAGCCACTCATCACTCATTATTCAATATACATTTCTGTACCAGGACATTGCCACCTCATCCCTTTTCCTCGTCACAGTCGTGACTCTGAAGTGAGTCATGTCAGGGAAACTGGCAACCGTGCTAGCTTTTTAGTTACGTTGTTTATTTATTTAAATGTAAGACCTGGCCCTGTCCAGGGTACAAAGCATATGACCAACGATTAAGACGTTACCCTGCAGGTTGGATGCTCCTCTATATCTAGCTAGTTTGTTTGATTGTTTATTCGTTCGTTCTTTCATTCATTCTTCAGTTTGTTTATTCTTTCTATCAAATGGAACCAACCACATATTGGGCTCACAGGGGCTCTAGGACCTAGGGATTCCCACCAATGAGTGAAGAGGTACTGCGCCTTGAGGTGGCTTATGGAAGATTTCCTTGGGGCATTCCATCACTCTCCACTCGCTGTTACAAGAGTATATAATCTAGACTGGGTACATTCTAGTCTCTAACGGACTACTTTTTCCACCAAATTTCTCATTTTAGAAATATCCTTCAGGCTTTATTCAGAAACCCTTTCAGCCACCAGAAGATGCACTACAGCTTTGTTGGCACCCGTGACACCCAGTGTGATGTCATGGATGGTATATATGGAGCCAGCTGTGCCCCATGGCCTCAGTTTCCTTTTTTTCTGTTTGTGCACTCAGAGCGCTTATTAACGTACACCTCTACCCTTGAAGCTATTTTTGACCCCTTCTGTCTTGGGTTTCAAACCCTGCAAACACTGCAAAAGGCACATGTCTGCATTGGAATTGCACATGCCATGTGTCTGGTGCATGGGACTTTTTCATAATAGCGATGATTGGGGCTCATGCCTGTTTATGCCCCCTAAGGCCATTAGGGATCATGTTGCAAAGGTCTTTACCACTCACAACAAAGTGGGAAAACACCAACCAAGGCTCTGGCTTCATCAGCGCTACTGGCCTCTAATGAGAAGTCTCAGCCTGCTGAGAAAGTAAGGAGCTTGTGGAGTCTGTGAGAAACCTGAGGGTATCCTCAAACCTACTCCCCTTGGATCCTCTTCTCAAGTTGCCAGGAAAATGCCATCCCTTTTGGATCCTGTACCTTGGGATGAAGATGCGAGGGAGGATCACCTGGGTGGAGGGTCCTTGGGGATTTGGGAGAGGATATTCCTGAGACATGGTATCCCCCTTTTCCTTGTGAGAACCAACTTCACTCTCCGCCTGCCTTTTATAGGCTGTTGCAAACCATCTCCCCTCATTTCCCCTCATTCAGACAATTATAGTGCCGGGACGAGAGAGAGAGGCGACTAAGAGTAGTGCACACTAACATATCATTTTACCACTCTAGTACTGAGACAAGGAAGAGGCCTGCAGACTGTTGCAAGGGTCATGCATGTCCAGAGTGCTCCACTAATTGTGGTCAGGCAATTGGGACCACGACTCACACCTGCAACCTGTCAAATGGTTGCAGGTGCATAAAGGGTGGAGCTGACAAGTTTGTGGGAGAGACCAGCAGGAGAGAAGCTGGGCCGAGTGTTGTGGGCCTGAGGGGAGAATCCTGTGGAGAAGGCAGCCGAGTTGAGTCCTGCAAGTACCCCCAAAGAGATGTGAAGCCGAGGCCAGGGCGGGCCACGATAGGACCACAGAGGCAGGTACCTCACTGGTCGGGTGTCAGCAGCAGGAGCTGCGGGCACTGAAGAGATCTGCAAGCTGCAAGTTACCGGCAGCGTCTGCGGGAAGCGAGCAGAGCTGCGGCAACCCACAGAGAGAAGGCCAAGTGCGAGCGGGGCTCGCAATCCGAAGATACTGTGTCAGCGGAGTAGGAACAGAGGAAGCAGCCACCCGGAGGAGACACCAGGGACTGGTGAGTGAAAGTTTGTGTGAAATACACATAGAGTATATTGAAAGCAAAGAACGAATTGTATGAAATGCAGTGAAAAGCAAGTATGGAATATAGCTGAAAAGTATTAAAGCATAGTGGTGAAGGAACGAGAGCCCCACAAATGGAACTGTATGGGGAAAACACCAGGGATGTCATTTTATGGGTCGCCAGGGGTCTCCCTTGCTACCCCTATAAAATAAACGAGAAAAAAGAAGTTTCATTTTTTTAAATTGAGGCTCCTGGGCTGTGGTCAATAGCATGTGGCTATTTGTTTCTGCAGTGGCTAGTTTTCTGATAGCTATAGTGGGTAAGATAGCTCACAGGGTTGAGCGCTCGCTGCTGCACTGTGTGTGTGTGATCTGCAGGTTCGACTCCCGGCAAGGTAAACTCAGCTTTTCATCCTATTGAGGTTGATAAATGAGTACCAACACAGGTTGGGTGAGATTTTATGTATATTTGTTATATATGAAGCGCTTAAGTGTAAGAGCTATATAATCCGGGTCGTATTGGCCCCTCGGCCTATTGGCCCGTGGGCAGGCCGAAATCGTCCCTGGGGAGTGGGGGCCGGTTTCTGCCCACACCTGGGCCAGTTTGGGAAAGAATTTCTTTAAAAAATTCAACAACAAAAAATAAAATAAAATCTGTGCCTGAAGCAGGCCAGCAGCCTGGGTTAGGGGTGCCAGTGTGAAGAGGGAATAGGCAGGGTGGAGGGAGCAACGCAGGCCGACCAGTTCCATTGTCTGCCATGGGCCGGGTGACTGATAGGGAAGAAGACACTGACAAAGGCAACCACCGAAGTTCAAATTAACCTGAGCAAGGCAAAAAATGTGCAGAAAACTTTAAGCCTACAGCCCTGTTATACAATAAGAGAGTTATGTTATGTTAGTAGAATTTGTAAAGTGCATGCACGCTCGAGGGCATCATGGCGCTATAAGGAACCAAGATAGTAAAGAACAGCAAAAGAAAGTTCTAGAATAGCAGTGTGTTTAATGTTCGTCGAAAGAGGAGGTGGTCAACAGTCTTTCGAAGGTCAAGAGGAAGTATATTCCAAGCGTTGCTGCCACAACAGAGAAGGCGCGCCCGCCAGTGCGAGTGCACCTGAACCGGGGGACAATTAGGAGATGAGCGGATTGGGAACGAAGAGTGCGAGTAGGAGTATAGTGAACAAACTCACCTTGCAAATACCAGAACTGATGCCGTAAAAAGCCCAGTGAACCATACACATAGACTTAAACATAATCCTAGCCTCAACAGGAAGCCAATGGAGTTATCTAAGTAACAGGAACGTCTGTACCAAAAGAAGGGCAAAGAACCGATCTTGCTGCTACATTGTGAAGACGTTGCAGCCGCCTGAGCAAGTACAGGGGCTAGCCTAAGTAGAGTGAATTGCTTTAATCAATTCCGCTTAAAACCAGGGCAGCCACCACAGGCGCTTGGAAAGCGGTTGGAATGAAAGGAAGGACTTTTCTTAAAGTATGTAGTTTGAGGTGACCAATCTTTTTTTTTTTTAAACATGTTTATTTTTGAACAAAGCAGGAAAACATTACATTCACTTGCGGTCAGCATTCAGTATGCATTATTACACGAGAGTACTGCTCCCCCTTCCCTCCCCGAGTTCATCCCGTAGTTCATTCCCCTTCCTCCTGTTCCTGTACCTGTAGGGCGGGCCAGCTCTCCAGGACCCTCCTGGCCAGCTGAGGTTTGTATGTTAATGCTGGAAAGTCTCGATCAAATTCGAGGTCGGGTTCCGAATGTTCTGGAAGCGGTGGAGAAGGCCTGCTCTGGCCACGGTCAACTTCTCCGCGATGAGTACATCCCACAGTTTCACCCATGCTAAGGGCAGGAGTGGGCCCTCCACCGACTTCCATGTGCGGGCCACCACTATTCTACCCGCCAACAGGCATTGGGACCGCAGTTTAGCTTTAGGGCCTGTGCGTGGGTAAATCCCTGGGACCGGGGTGCCCAAGAGAATAGGTTCAGGCTATAGTGGGAGTGTAATGTGTGTGATTTCTGCAATAACCGCTAGGCATTCTTTCCAGAAGTTCTGGGCCTTGGGACAAGGCCACCACATGTGGAAAAAGGATCCTACTTGGCCACATCGTCTCCAGCAGTCCGGGTCTACCGAATGATTCATTTGGTGCAGTCTTAAAGGGGGGTAGTACCAGTGTAGTAAGATTTTGTGGACGCATTCTCTATTTGTAACACAGGTGGATGCTGATTGTGTGAGGGTCCAGATGTCTACCCAGGCTTGGTCCTCTATGGGGTGTCCCAGGTCTGCCTCCCACTGTGCCATGCCCCGGGATTTGATGGTGAGAAAGTCTTTTTGGAGAAGCTTATATAATGTTGAGATCTTACCTCGGAGCGGAAGGTCTTTGAGAGTAAGTTCTATGGGTGTGGAAAGGTGGGTTGCTGCTTGGCGTATCTGTGAGTGGGAACACCAGTGCCACAGTTGGAGGTAAGTGAACCTGTCTGTTTCTTGAAGGTGGAAGCTATCTTTACATTGTTCGTAAGAGAGTGGTTGTCCTCCCATGAAGAGTTGTCCTATAGTCTCTAATCCGCGATCCAGTTTTTGAAGTTTTTGGGAGCTGTTACCGGGGAAAAGGCAGGGTTCAGGAAGACTGGTGATGAGGGGTTAAGTCCCCTTGGGATTTTCTTCTGCTTCAGCGTCTTATCCCAAATGGCCACAGTGTGCCTGGTGGTCAGTAATAGCTCCTGCCATGGTCGTCTGTCCGCCGGTGGGATGTGGTGAAGGAGGCGTAGGGGAAGGAATAGGCGCGATTGTTCCATGTCCACCCATCTAGGGCGATTGTTAATTGTTTGCTTTGCTTGGGTGCACGCTAGTTGGGCTGCTATCTGGTATATCTGGAGGTCAGGGACCCCCAGGCTGCCAAGTCTTGCATTCCCCATCATCGAGTCTCTTGGTATTCTGGCTTTTTTCCCCCCTCCAGATGAATTGCAGCATTTTCCTCTGTAGGTTCTAAAGTGCAGGGGTTGGGATCATCACTGGGAGGGCTGAACATGTATACAGAAATCTTGGAAGCAGGTTCATTTTACATGCTGTGATCCTGCCCATCAGGGAGATCTCCCGGGATGCCCAGCGCTTCAGGTCGGACTCCAGTTCTCGGAAGAGCGGAGGGAAGTTCATGCGGTAGACATCTGTCAGTTTAGCCGGAATCTGGACCCCCAAGTAGTTGATAGCCTTCGTTTTCCATTGGATCGGGCACATTGGAATTGGGTCTTCTCGCTCTCTCTGTGAAATCCCTATTCCCAGCACTGCTGATTTATTGAAGTTAATATTGAAGCCCGTGACCCTTCCATAATTGTTTAGTTCGGCCAAGGCGTGTGCCAACGAAGTGCGGGGGTCAGTGATAGTTAAAAGGACATCGTCTGCATAGAGGGACAGCTTATGGTGCGAGGGCCCTACTTGGAGCCCCTTAATTGAGTGGTTCAGCCTAATCCTTTGGGCGAAGGGCTCCATGATCAAGGCAAATAGGAGTGGGGACAGTGGACACTCCTGTCTCGTTACGCAGGTCAGCGGGTTGGGGGCCGAGAGATTGCCATTGATTCTAAGTAGGGTTCTGGGTGCTTTGTAGTTGGCTAGAATCATTGTGCGGAATTCCGGCCCAAATCCAAATGACTCTAGGGTAATCCTCATAAATGTCCAGTCCACCTTATCAAACGCCTTGGTTGCGTCCAGTGCCAAGAGTGCCATCCCTCTTTCTCCACGTGTGGCTAGATCCACCAAGTTCACAGCTCTGCGGATATTGTCAGCCGTACATCGGTTCTTCAGAAAGCCGCACTGGTCGGGCTGAATTATATCCAGGAGGATGTGAGCTAGTCGAGTCGCCAGAATTTTAGAGTAAATATTGGCGTCAATGTTGAGGAGGGCGATGGGTCTATATGAGGCTGGACATCTCGGGTCACCTCCAGGTTTGGGGAGCAGGATGGTGATTGACTCTTGCATGGAGGGGGTTATCCCGACTGTCTCTTTAAAAGAGTTGAACAGCTGTACCAGTGGGGCGAGTAGTTGGTGCTTGAAGACCCTGTAGAACCTGATTGTGTAGCCATCTGGGCCTGGCGCACAAGATTTAAGCGATTTTATAGCCTCATCTACCTCCTCAGTAGAGATTGGTGTGTCCAGGAGGTCTCGCGTGGCGTCCGGATTGGAGGGAGTGCTGCTTTGCGAAGATATTCCCTTTGTTCGCTCACGTCCCGTGGTGGAGCGGTCATTATCTGTTTCAGATGTTCAGCTGCCAGGCGTTGTTTGTCTTGTTCTGCGTATTGGATTCGACCATGTGTGTCTCGGAGCCCAATAACCGTGTTGTTTTGTTTTGCTTTGGCTCATTTGGCCACCAGTAGCTTATTTGCTTTATTGTTTTTGGCATAATAGAATTGCTTGGCCTTGGCCATTTGATGTGCTGTGTGTTCGGCGTAGTGGGCCTCAATCTTCTTCTATGCTGTGTGAATGGCTCGTTGGGTTCTCGGGGACCATCCTTTTTCTTTGAGTTTTCTCCGCCTTCCGTAGGTCTTCTTCGAGGGCCAAGCGGGTTTGACATCTGGCTTTGTGGAAGGCAACTCCCTGTGCTATTAACTCCCCCCTCACGACCGCTTTCATAGCGTCCCAAGTGTTGGCGGACGATGTGTCCATTACAGGGTTTTCCAGAAAGAAGTTCTTGATTGTGGTAGAGATCGAGTCCCTAAGCGGCATTTCGTTGAGAATTGGATCATAGTGTGTCCTTCTACGTCGGGCTGGGTGAGGAGGGCCCTGGATTCGGATTTCCAAGGACACTGGACCATGGTCCGACAGAATCCGTGGGCCTATGGAGACCTCGTTGGTGAATGAGAGAATTTGTGGTGAGACCAGAAGGAGATCGATCTTTGAAAATGTTCTGTGGACGTGGGAGTAGAATGAAAAGTCTTTTTCGGAGGGGTGGAGAACCCTCCACGCGTCTACCACGTCCAGAGTCCCGAATAGCTGTAGTAGTGCCAAAGCTAAGGTGAAGTCCCCAGATGATGGAGGGTGGGACTTGTCTATTGTAGGGTCAGGCACCCGGTTGAAGTCTCCCCCTATGATAACTTGGCCTTCTAGGAAGGAGGGGAGAGCAGCGCATAGGGCCTCATAGAAGGCGGCTTGAGCCGAATAAGGAGCATATATCGACACAAAGGAGTATAGTTCCCCCAGTAGACCGCATTTCATAGCAACGAACCGGCCCTCTGGGCAGAGTTTCGTGTCGAGAATCTGGCTGTGGCCCCCTTTTTTGGAGTTCTAGATGCAATAAATTGTTTCGGGAAGAGATGAGAATGTAGACGTCCAAAGTCGGCTGGTAATAAGTGTGTTTCCTGCAGCATGGCTACTGCCGCCCCTTCATTTTGAAGTTTTGGCAATATTGACTTGCGTTTGGCTGGGGAGTTTAGACCTCTGACATTCAGTGAGACGAAGTTCAGGGTGGAGTGGACTGGAACGCTAGACGAGGGAGTCGTTGTGTCTGATGGTGGTTCGGGGGACGAGGTTGTGTCAGCCAGCATCTCGTGGGTACTGCGGATGCGTGCTTCCCTGCCATTGAGATTTTTACTCCAGCCTCCAACAGGGAGGTGGAGATTTAACTGGGGGGGCAGGTTTATATGTCCAGCACCCCCCCTTGGCCAACATGGCCACGTAACGATTCATAGCCAACATGGTTAAACTTGTAGGTATCGCCTTCCAAGGATATAGATGGGTTGATCCTCGGAAGCGGGCATGGGCCGTGGGGTGGGGCCCGCCGCCCCGACCGTCAGGGTCTTCTTTCGTTTCTTATGGTTGGTGAGGTTACTTTAGGTGTGGCTGTTTCTTCTTTCTGAACCTCGGGACTCTGGACCAGGAGTTTGCCTCAGTGATGGGCAATTTCGGGAGGTCTGAATCCGAGGCCCCCTCAGAGTTCATGGGTGACCGCGCTTCAGAGGGCACCGGGTTCATGATCTTTTCAGCGTCCTCCAGGTGGAGTGTCTTTTTGAGTGTCTTTGTAGGAGAACTGTAGGGCCGTGGGGAAAAGCCATCGATAACGAATTTGTTGGTCATGTAGAAAGACCGCTAGGGGTTCAAGGGATCGTCTTTTCTGGAGAGTGAGGACGGATAAATATTGGTAGATTTGGATGGGGTGCTCTGAAAAGTTATTTCATCACGAGAGCGACTGATTGCAGAAATGGCTTTCTTTGTCATGAAGAAGTGCACTCTGGTAATGACGTCTGGTGGAGAGTCCGTTTCCACTCCCCGGTGAGGGCGCATCCTGTGAGTGTGGTCCAGGAGGAGTTGTGACTTATCGAAATCCGGTAGAAGAGCTTGGAATAGGTCCCCCACATAGTCCGCCAGGTTTCTATCAGGAACTGAGGTTGGAACCCCCCGGATGCGCAGGTTGTTGCGTCGGGTCCTGTTTTCTAGGTCTTCTTGTTTAAATTCTAATATTTCACATTTATCCTGGAGGAGTTTGATTGAGCGCTGAACCTCCGCCAGGGTCGATGCTTGGTCCTGTGTCCGGTCTTCTACTTCTCCTAGCCTCTGTTCTGCGTCTTTTACCCTTTGGTCGGTGTTTTCCAGTTTGGTAGACAATTCTAGCATGCATGATCTGAATTCGATTTAATGTCCGCCATGAAGCCTTGATATCATTTTTCATAGCGAAGGTACCCTTATCCTCTGGGGCTACTAGAGGGGTGGAACCAGGGGGATCTTGTTTTTTAGACTTATCCGTCGCCGTCAGTATTGTTGCAATGTCTGCGTTTTTGTCGGTCTTGGCCTGTTTGGACATCTCGTTCCCCTGGGCAAAACGGGGCTTCTGTGTACCCCGGAGTAGAGGGGAAGATTAGGCGGTGTTAGGGGCCAAAGAGTCACAGTGGGTGGATGGGAGGTTGCAGAAGGTGGGCCGGGGCGCACCAGGAAGACGGAGGATCTTTTCGTGTGTCAGGTAGGTAAGGGGGTAATTGTATCCGGCTGCCGCCTTTAGTTGCTGATGGGAACTCACGAGGCCTGCTCAAGCCCTGCTGCGTAGCTCCTAACTTGTCTCCAGAGCTGTGGCTTGTCCCACCCGGAAGCTGAGCGGAGCTGTAGTAGGGGGAGATCGGGGGAATCAAATTTTTACCATGTCTGGGCGTATGGTGGGGGCTCTGGCGGCCCAGCGGGGGCCCCCCTGCTGTTGGTGGCTTCTTCCGATGGTGGGGAGGGGGGATTGCTATAGGCCGCTAAGGACGGTGGCCGCCGCTGGCTGTGGTGGTTCAGTATGGGAAGGCATTGGAGCAGCAGCACCGATGTCCCCCTGTTAGGCAGAAACCTGTAGAGTTCCCTTAGGGACCACTGCAAAAGATTTAGGACTACAGGTGGTTGGCAGTAAACCCAATTGGTAGCAGTCTGTACCACCCAGATTTACCTGGTAGCTGTGGCTGAGCAAGTCAGACTTCTCTCAAGATGAGTTAGGCAGTATGCAGACTATACACAATAGGTACAGAGACACAGTAGCACAAGCAAACACTGACCAGAGCTTTGGTGTAAAAGTATATAATTATTTATTTAAAGACACACTTGTAAATTACACTAGCACAAAAAGAGGTAAGTAAATTCAACACACAGTCACTATTACTAGATGTACATCCCTTATTCCTTATTAGACAAGTCTTAGTTAACACCACTTGTTTCCAGACAGAGGTGAGCGCTTAACTAAAGATGGCACTCCAATAAGTTAAGAAAAAGGAGGGGAAAAGGCAGAAATTAGGAAAAACACACAACACAATACTTTAGAAGCACCCAGCAAGGCAGGAAAGTCAGTCTACTTGTGAGCAAAAAGTTCAGAGGCCAGGCTCCCTCTCAGAGAGAACAGAGCAAAAATGCGCCCAAGATCACACAGTTTAAAAGTCTTGAAAAGTCTTGCAGGGAGTTCAGAAAAGAATTAGTTCAGCTCAGAAAAGTTCAGTTAGCCAGCCTAGGGCCAACCCAAGTGGTAAGTGGAGGCTTTAAGAGTCACCCCACACAGACTGTTGCGAGGGAGGCCAGGCGGACACAGTACCTTGAAAGTGGAGAGGATCATCCAGCGGGGGCAGTTGTTCCTGGCATCGGGTGCAAGTCGCGGCGTTGTCCAGAGGAAGAGAAGATCTCGACGTGGAGGAAAGCTGAAGGTCGTTGCACTGCCAGGGAAGAAACCAGCCGCAGAGTTTTCCGGTTACAAGGTACTACCCTTTTCTTCGCGGTAGTGGTAAACGGTGGTATTCCGTTTGCCGGGGTGCTTGACACAGGCAAGGCGGCCACAAGATGTTCCAGGAAGGCGAAAAGACGGGCAAACTGGTTATCCCCACCAGTCAAAGGAAGAAGACTCTCCGGACTGGAGATCTCCTCTTTCGTCGGGAAAAGTGGTGACACGGTTCAGCAGGGCTCCACCGGTGGTGTCATTGTTGCAGGTCAGCTCGGCTTCTCCCTCCTCGGATTCTTTAGGTCCTGTGGCGACTTCTGAAGTTCCAGTCCCCAAAGCCCTGCTTTTATGCAGAAAAGCCCCATTCATTCAGCCTAGCAGTCACTCAAACATGCTAAGTGGTGAGCCGGGCGGCTCACCACTTGGGCCAATCACACAAGAGTGCGACTTGAGTTGCCGAGGCAACTCAGTCCAGGGTGCCTAAACCCCCTCTCACACCCCCTGTGATACCCAGACAGAGTGGCACCACATTTGGAGGCTTCTGTGGAGAAGCCCGCCAAAAAGTGGAACAAAGGGCTCGACTTGGGTTGGAGTCACAGAAGTGAACACAAATGCCATTTTGGAACCAAGTTTCGGCAAAAAATACCAACCGGTGAATTTATATTAATTTAATAAACCGGCGGTATGTTCAAGGCTATTTTAAAAAGTGGTAGCCTCGAACAATGGGAACATCCCATAGGAATATATTCACGGTCGAATATAAAAAGTAGTATCCACTGCCACCAGCCAAAACTCAGTCGGGGGGGGACTGGACAGTGCCCCCTCGAATAACGGACCCCGGGGCAATCGAATTGCCCAGACCAGTACGTCCACAATATGATGGTTTGTACTGGTTCTGTTCACAGTTTGAGACTAGTAAAGCCAATGGTGACTTTACATGCCCTGGGAGACAGTAGTCAGTCCCAGGGTATGGAGCCTATGTTTGGGGGTCGCTACAACACCCCTGGGTTACGGCACGGAGGGTGCTGTGTAACCCACATACCAAAAACACATGAAGCCCTATGGGGTAAAGGACCCCATAGCCAATAAAACGCAAACAAAGTCAAAGGAACACCTCAAATCATGTCTAAGAGTGGGAGTAAAAGAGTCTCACTCTTAGGAGAAAAAAATAAACCCCAAAAAATCCAGCAAAGTTGCTGGGGCACTCACTGGGTTTGGGAAATTAGCCTTAACAGAGAATTCTCCCCAACACCCCCTTCCCCCGGCTCACCTCCACTCCAGGCCGGGGCTTCTTCTTATTGTTTTTGGCGCGGCGAGCCACGTCCGAAGCGAAATCCTCCCGCTAGGGCCCCTTCTCTCCGATCACAGGTGCACTGCTGCCGGCACCCTGCAGCTGGAGCCAGGGGGCCCACGCCCCTCAGCCTGGCCGCACGGGCCGCGTCAGGCTGTTGTGTCGTGGCCTCAGCGTTGCCCGCAGAGACAGGGCAGGGGTGCAAGGGGGGGGCAATCCCCGGCGAGGAGAGTTATGTATGTGGGGGTCGGCGTGCTGGAAGGGGACAGCCGCGAAGAACTCTCGGGGCCAGGAGCTCCTCCCCTTCTTTATGCCGCTCCTCGGCCTCTGCAATCCTCCGAGCCCTCGTCCGTTATCTTGGAGAAAGGTCGCGGACGGGGAGCTCAAAGCTTCATATCTCTGCGGCTTGTCCCCAGAGGACTCCCGGAGTGCAGCCATCCCTGCAGCAGGCTTTCACCAAGCCTTGGTTATATTTCGGTCCATCATCCCAGCCTAATATTGGCCCCAATTCGTCGCAGCAGCTGGCATCCCACGGAGGCCGTCAAAGAAGCCACCGCATCGTCGGCGCTCCAGGCCACGCCCCCCCTGAAGTGACCAATCTTACACACCTCTGCTACCTGGTCCGCCATAGTCAAAGAGGCAGCTATTTTTATGCCCAGGTTTCTTACTGATGCAACAGGCGTAGGAAGAGGGCCCAAGGAGGATGGGCAGAAGTCGTTGGTCCAATACAAATGAGGGGAAGCCGTGCCTGCAACTAGAACCTCGGTTCTGCTGGCATTCAGCTTGAACCAATTGGAGGTCATCCAACCTCCTAGCTCTTCCAGACAGTTTCTTAAACGGACTTCAGTATCCGATTGAGATAAATCCAGGCGCACCAGAATCTGGGTGTCATCAGCATAGGAATAAAATCGGAAGCCGTGTGACTGAAGGAGAACCATCAGGAGTCTAATGTAGACATTAAATAAAATGGGGGACTGCGCGGAGCCTTGGGGGACCCCACAGTTGATAGAGACAGGAGCAGAACGAAAGGGGGGGAAGGGACACCAATTGAGAGCGATCGGCCAGGAACACGGAGAACCAGCTAAGAACTTGACCCGATAGGCCGGCACCCGATCACCAGAATATCAGAGTAGAGTGATCAACATGTCGAAAGCCGCCGAAAGATCTAGTAGCAGGATGACTCCGACACCGCCCTGATCAACCAGACCTACCAGGTCATCCAGCACTGAGTTTAAAACCGATTCAGTGCCTCTTCGTGGCCGGAAGCAGGACTGAAATTTATCAAAATATTGGGAGGACTCAAGAAAGGTAAATAAGGGAGGGGATACCAGGGCTTCCAGACCCTTCATGAGAAACGGCAGTAATGAGATAGGACGATAATTAGCAAGTACTGCAGAATCTGACAATGGTTTCTTCAATAGTGGAATAACCAAATCATATTTAAGAGCAGGGGGGGGATAATTCCAGTGAAGAGAGACAGATTAACAGCAGAGGTGATATGAGCAATCAGATCAAAGGAAGATTCCTTCATAAGAGTCAGTAGTATGGCGTCAGCGGGGAAGGCAGACTTTAAATGCTGAATGGCCCAAAGCACTTCAGAGTGTGTGAAAACAGGGAAAGTGGACCAAGTCCCCTTAGCAGGTGGAGGTTCAACAGGTGTCATATTCACAGTGAGAGCCCTTGCCTCCTTATTTATAGTGTCTCTAATTGCAGTTATTTTGTCTACAAAGAATGAGGATACAGAATCACATAATGCCTTAGAAGGTGTTACCGGGGGACAGTTAGATATAGGGGTTGAAAGAAATTGCAAATAGAGCCTTAGCCTTGTTTAAAGCCACTTCCACTGTGTGCCTAAAATAAGCTTTTTTAGCATTAGTAATAGCAGTGTGTTATATGACCAGGGTCCTACTAAAGTCAGCTTTTGGCTCATCTAGGTATGAGGTACGCCGTTTCGTCTCTGCTTGTCTGCACTGGAGTTTAAGAGCACGCAGTTCATTAGTAAACCACGGTTCAGAAGGGCTGGCCCTTTTGTTTAGATAGTTTCATGGGCGCTAGTAGGTCAGCTGTAGTAGTATGTGCCTCTTCTAGAATGTGTAGAGAGCAGTTAGAGTAGAGTAGAATATATAAATAGTAGGCTAAAACAACAAGATAAAACTTCACTAATCCATGGTCGATGTGAGTAGTGATCATGTTGAGGACCTTTCTTACAGCCAAATATGCGCATCTCAGAGTTTGTGCTCCTGATAAGTCGCCTTTTAGTTTGTGTAACAGTTATTAGCTGCCCAAGTAGAGGAACGCTGAACCATCGAGCGTCCTTACACCATACCTAACGGAACCACAGGAAACACGGAAAACACACTGCACAGTATTGAATAGTAAATAGTATGAAGCGCTACTGAGAGGATGAAAGTAGATGCATGCAGGCTTGACATGCGTCTAACTTTGCACCAGACCTGCAGATGAACTTAACTGGTCTGCTATTAAATAATCTCAGTTACCAGTTTAATGGTATCCACTACAGAATAATTGCTCATTTTACTATAGCCGATATGATAGCTCAGTGGGTTGAGTGCTCGCTGATGCGATGTGTGTGTGATCTGCAGGTTCGAATCCCAGCAAGGCCATCTCAGCCTTTCATCCTTTTTAGGTCGATAAATGAGTACCAACACAGGTTGGGTGATATTGTATGTATATTTGTTCTATAAAAAAGAGCTTAAGCGTAAGTGCTATACAATAACATATTATCATTTGGCCTTGGACGTCTGCTTGCATTCACAGTAATTTGACAATATGGATCTATACAGGTTTCAATGATACATATTGTGATCCATTCTTGTATGAAATGTATATCATATTAGTGAAATCATAACCATATTTTTCGTAGTGTACTTAGAAACAATGATATGTGATGCAACTCCCTGTTTTGTCAAGGGATGAAAGGGTGTGTTCCATCGCTTCTCGTGATGTCACTTCAGGGTGGGGTGAAATGACATAACTTCCTGTGATGTCATTAGAGGTCAAGGGTCGTGTGATGTCACTTCTGCTACTCCTGCATTTTGGTGAAATGACGTCCCTGGAAAACACATTGGGGGTCATTACGACCCAGGCGCTAATTGCGCCATCATTACCACCATGGTGTAAACTACGTTTACACCATGGTGGATGGCGGATTTAACGCCCCATTCCAAGGTGAGTGGGGCGGTAAATCCCCATTTCCCATTTTCCCTTCCCCATTCCCATTTTTTCCCCATAGGGCATAATGGGAGTGGGGAAGGCGCTAATTACGCCACCGTAAATTACGGTGGCGTAGTTAGCATCATGGCAGGTTAGCGCCATGGATTTTAACGGCTGCTAAAAGCAGCCGTTAAAATCAGAATCAGGCGTTAAGGGTTAACGACGGCGTTAACCCTTAACGCCTGGGTCATAATGAGGCCCATTGTGTCAAAGTCAAGAGATGGGCAAAGAGAATACATTGTAGCAAAGCCAAGAGGCTGGCAAGGAAAAGCCAAGTGACTGTGAACCAGCACACAGGCACAGATACAGAAGAACCTGTGGGGGCTAGAAAGCCTAGGGTTCCTGGTTGCGTTACCTGTAATGGGTGGACTGTGTGGTCCGACAACTACGCCTAGACCGGGGATACCCTATTTGTGAAAGTCAAAGAAATATACAGAGAGCAAAGACAAATGGATAAAAGGGATTGCTGAAGTGAAGCAGAAGAAAGCAATCTGTATGAACTGTCAAGACAGCAGAAGGTGTGTAAAGCTGACCTGTAACTGATTTTGAATATTGAGAGTTTGATACTAAGTACAAGTTGGCAAGTTGAAGTCTTGGGGAAGGGAACCCCGAGACCTTATGAACTTTGTTACTGCCTTGAGGAAGGGAGCCTCAAGGCCCTTTTTGGAATGGTGTTGTCTTCTTGGGGCAGGATACCCCGATACTTTGTCGAACTGTCTTGAACTTGGGGAAGGGAACCCTTAGACTTTGTCGAACCGTCTTGAACTTGGGGAAAGGGAGCTGGAAAGTAAGCCAGGAGCTGGAAGAAGCTCAGAACTGTATGTGGAACGCTATTTCTTTTTTTGCTGGCATCCCTACACATTGTTTAGCTTTAGTTGTGAGGGCAAGTGTAGATTCTGGACACAGAAAGCCTTTTAAGTTGAACTTCCTGGCTTTGACTTTCCTTAGTTTCTTTAGGTTGGGACATCCCACCTTAGCATTGGGCAAATTAGGCCTTCAACCATCCTGACATTTAAGTTAATAAAACAGTTTTGTTTGAACTTTGATTCTGTTGTCTGTGTCTTGCTTCATGATCCCTTCACAAGTCCCTGACCAACAAGGCATAGAAAAAGAATAAAAAGAAGAAGAAATGGCACAGAAGATTCCGCTCAACCATTATCTCTTTCTACAAAGGCCACTCCTCTACTTCTAAGTTGTCATTGTTGCTCCCACTCCAGAGAGACAGCCTCTGACCCTTGAGCACTCACCAATTGCCCTCAACCAGGTACTGTACTCCCACCAGCTCCTTCAGTCTGAGCAATGGGAGGAATTCTGGCATACATTTTGTACGTTTTCACCAAGGCACCTTCCATTGCTATTAGAGGAATCTCTTTTGCCTGCCACTGTATGTCGTTGAGCTTCATCCAGGTCTTGGATGTGGAGACTGCTCTGTTCCTGCACCAGAGTAGTAGCCTCTTTGCTGCAGATGTGATGGAGCACATGAACCCCCTGGAGCTCCTGGCCAACAGCTTGGCCATTGTTGCATTTCTTCCATATGTACAGGGCAGTTGTGTCCGGATTCGGACAAATAGCACTGTAGCTATACATGCATAAACAAGGGAGGTGGTGTGAAGCTGATGCCTCTGTGCAGCAAAGCAATGTGACTGTGGGTGTGATAAACAATTTTAAGGCATTTTTAAAGCATAATTGGCCTGCATTTCAGTCTTTAAGATGACTCTTGAAGAGGGCTCCTTCTTTACTATCCCCACTGTTATGTTTTTTTGAGAGTGTTGACTAACCTGTTTCCACCACACAACTTTGTTGCTCCTGCATGGGATATGAACCTTTTTCCTATTTTTTTAGCTCTCAGTTTGAGCCTTTGCATTTATTCACTTTCAAGTTACTCATTCTTGTGATTTACCTGATTGCCATTATTTCCACACGGCGTGCAAGAAATCCAGGCCCTTTCTGATGAGCCTCCTTCCTTTGTCTTCAGGAAGAAGGTGGCATTGGGAGTGAGACCCTCTTTACTTCCCAAGGTTGTGTCAGACTTTCATCTTTTGCAAATGATCCATCTAAGGTTGAGGTAACAATTTATCTAGCCCCAAAGCAGACTTCCAGTTATTATATCCGTCGCACGAGGGACATCAGGAAGGATAACTAGCTATTTTGTCAACTTTGCCAGTGCTTGAGGCATTCTGAACCGATCCTGTCCATGTGGAATGTCATTTGCATTGCAGAATGCTACGGTTTGGCCTACAAGGAATTAATTGCCTGCGGGTCTTGGGCTTGTTCATTCAGTGGCATGGCAGCTGCCTCTTCTTCCCAGAGGGGTGTCGCTTTTATAATTGTTCTTTTATAATGTGCTTAATACCAACACATGGTTTCTAAGCGCAGGATCGTGATTCAAACCTGTTGTGCGCTGCATTGTCTTGCTTCCAAGACAAACATGTTGCCCCTGAGCTATCCTTTCTCCCCTTTTGTGGTCATCTGTGATATGGCTACATGGGCATCCTGGCACACATTAGGCAAATAGTATTGCCTGGATTCCTTGTCTGGTCAGGATACCTGCTTTGGTTGAGCGGTACCCTGGTGTGGGTGATGGTTCCTCGCTCTCTTCCCTCCACTGGGTCCTTTACTGCTTTGGCAGGCTTCCTAAGATGAGTCAGAGGGAGGAAGAAACAATTGAATTCCTTTTGTTAAGGTTACTTTTGGTGGATTAGTCCTTGATTCACATCTGCCTACCAATCCAGTGCTTGTAACCTACTGCAGTTCTGTGGTTCCTCTACTTGTATTTGGATGAAATGGGCCTCCAAATATATTACCCATGATGTCACATCTAGAGTCATGAATGCCATCCACATTGGATGTTTCTGTTAACAGGGATTTGCAAAATCTGCCCCAGTGGGAGGATTTTGAAATGCCAGCCAATTTGTGGTACACTAACAGGTTAGCCAAAACCCAATCAAGCTAAAGTAGCTTAGCAGTCAAGGCTTAGTCTCATGAAGTGTGAGAGTGGTCTAGGGCTCCAATGAGTCCACACAGAGCAAAACCAATAATTCAGGCTAGACAGTAAATATATATAAATACAGCTATGTATTGGGCCTTTAGGTACACACTAAGCATATAAAATTCACAGCTAAGTATTTTCACACAAAACCTTACAGAACATATATAAACATTCACCATTAGGAGAATAGAATTGCATATGAATCCATTACCAGTGCAATACAGGTGAGCAGTCAGATGTAATTAACAATAGGCCAAATTCTTTCCCCACTGGATAAATTCCCTCAATCTCATTAAGTTCAACTCTTAAGATTATATGGCGCCTTGTTCCCAAAAGTCACCAATTCAGGTACGTTTTAAAAAAACTGCAGTGGACAGTCGTGGTGCTTCAAAAGTGTTCAAAGGTTAGTAACATTTTCACTCAACTCAATCCAACACACTAGGGAAGGATCCTTAATCCAGGTTCCACTACCAAAGGTCTGGTCTGAGTGAGTTAGGGTCAGGACATTCCCCCCAATACAACCCTATGTTGTAAAGGAGGAGACAGACACTGGTATGTTAACTAACCCCGTGACTCTAATTCTCCTTTAGATGTTCCGGAATCCGTTTGGGGCACAATCTTCTCAGTTTAAACCAGCAAGGAAGGCCCAGGAGTCTGAGGTACAGAGATCACTTTCGGTATTTAGTTTCAGTTGGTTGTGGGGCACAGGAATCGGTTCGAGACCGTTTCCAGCTGAAGACCCAAAATGATGAAAGATGCAGACTTCTGCAGTGCAACCCCCTGAGGGCACCTCACCAGATTGGATAAGGAGCGTTACAACAAAGGTCCCCACGGTCGTCAGCGGTAGGCGAACGTCCAGCAGTGAACACAGAAGCCGTCCCGGCACAGCTTCCCTTGAACTGAGATGGCTGAAAATGCAGGAGTTAGCGATTTATAGCATAAGCTGAAGATCTGCAAAGTCTACTCGGAACGATGGCCGCTGCAGCGAGGTAGCCCAGGAGAGAGCTGGCCAGTCCACTGCTTGATCCAGGGACACTTCCAAAGGCTTAGAAGGCATGGATCCTCGAGCGGGGGACTTCTCAACAGAGTGTCATAAATCCAGGTATCGTGTCAGAGGGCATGGGGTGAGCTGCCTTGTTACTTTATTCTGTTAGAAGTGGTGAGGGATCACGTTACGATATGTTGGTACAGGGTTGGATAACTGTCTTTATGGCCCAATAACTTGGGGTGAACTGGAGTACTATTGAGTCAGTAGGGGTACGTTTCTGGCCCCTCGAGACGGTGGGATTTAGCACCAGGTTGTGCATAATTCATTGGGCCAATCTATGGCAGCCTCTGACATGGGGGAGGTAAATACTTGAAGCGGGTCCAGCAGGAATATGGGGAGGTGAGGCTGTGCTGCTCGAACACCAGTAATCCCTGGCGTGCCTTGGCGGGAGGAGTGGAAGATGGCCTTGTAGCTCTAAGCGATTCTCTGTTCCTGGACTAAGCACTATACCACATGGGGAGACAGTTGTGACAGTTAATAGCATTAGGGTGATTACATGTTTCTATCATTTACAAAATTTGTTTACTGCTTCATACGTAACAATGGGGGTTTGGCAATGGCACATGTACTCTATAACGTTAGTTGAACACATACTGGTAATTCATAGAACATATAAACAAATAACAACATGAGGTTGCGTCAGGTTGGATTGTATACGCAGGATCAAAGAAGCAATATGTTTGTTTACATTCTTGGTCATAGCATAAACCTGCTCAATGCCCTTGACGGCTGTTACACTTTAGACCGTGTTTCACTACATTACACACAAGTATTTTCTGTAACGCTTTTTCATCTTATCCTTTGGACATTAGCAGCATTTATTAGTTGATATAAGGCAGAATCTAACAAACCCTTCATTAGACCTTAAGAGCGCATGGTATTTTGCAGTGGCAGGGGTTCATGGAGGAAGGTTATTGACACCATATATTTTAAATGTTGGGGGTTAGATGCAGGGTCAAGGCTTGTTTGATTGGGATGGTTCTTGTTATTTTCCAGACTCGAGCTGCCAGTCAGGTCACTTCTAGGACAGTGATGCACTGCGGAAGGTAAATGATACAGTGTTTGTTCTGATACTTGTTTGTGTCTGGTTGCTCGTGAGAACGAGCCTTCAGCGGATCTGCCATGGGGTGGACGCGAGGGGGGACGTGCAGGGCTCCTTGTGCGTGGTAGCGGAGGCGCAGCTGCAGCTTCCGCATGCAGGCTATTTCGCTTGGGGTCTGCCATGTACCTCTAAAATGGAGTCTTGGCTTTCTCAAAATGGTGTCTATGGTGTGTTACAGTACGGATTGTGTGGCCGCATGTGTCGATCAGCAGCCATCCTGCCTCCTGGGCCAGGTGCATGGGGGGCTGCTGACCAGCCATGAGCCTCACGGAGGTGGGGAATGTTGGGGAGGGGGTCCTAACGACCTGTCTTCCCATATATTTCCCCCCTTTCGTTACTTAAGTAACGAATACTGTAACTCGCCCAGCCTCTGGCGTTCTTTCTCATTGGCAACAGCCTCATCCCACGCCGGTGTGCCCTTTATTGGCATCCAGGCACTACATACCCCTTGGAGGCTCTCCCCCCTCCTAGCATACTCGTCTGGTGTGCAGGTCATATATATACATCACCCATCCCCTTCTAAGTCCACCCAGACCTCTGTATACCACTCCCGTTCTCAGGGCTCTTTTATTGTCGTATGATACAACCTGGCCACTATGTCCCCATCATAATATAATGGCACCATTCTATACTTGGGCTCAGGGTCCTCACCTGTTTGTACTTGTGCTTCTTGCATTATCTGTGCTGCTCCTCTAGTGTTGCCCATTGTCACCATCATCATTGCGCCATTTGGCACTGCATTTGCACAACATCGAAGACCCAACTGGCACTCGCAAAAAATAAAGAGCAAAAATACTAGGATGGGCATCAACATTTTCACTGTCAGCCCCAGCAAGGATGGTACCCAAGAAAAAATGTTGTCGAACCAAGTGCTGGCGTCTGCTCCACCTTCATTTCTCATTCGCTCCCCCAGGTTGTGTACCGCTGCGATGACATGTGATAACGTTCCATTATCTGCATCTTCAGAAGGTACAAATGTGCAACATGCACTCCCGATTTTTTGGCAAACACCACCATCCATCACCGTTAACAGGTCTAGGACATACCTGTTCTGCATGGTCATTAACCGTAGGGCCCTTAGCTCCACCTTGATCACGTTGAAACCTTCTTCAGTGTCGTTGGCCAGCTGGATCAGCTCCCAGCGCGTGATATGGAGCCATTTTTCGTTGGCTCGCGCCTGGATACTCTGGATAAGGGAGGCGAAAAACGTTTCTGCAGAATTAAACAACCGGTTTTTATCTGGAATCTGTACCAACAGCTTTGAGGAGGCTTTGGATATGTAGTTGGATGGTCTCCGCTGCCTTGATATCACATCTTGCGCGTTGCCCGAGGACAGGGCATACAATGGCGGTTCTTCTGTTGGTTGTTTATTTCGTTCAAGGTGGACAGTTACCTCTCCTTTTCCTCCGTCGATGTGGCTCTCAGGGATTACCATCAAAGCCGAATGCAGCGTTTCTAGAGAACATGTGCCCCTCCAGGATTGTGGGAGGTACAAGTACGCCTCTTTACCGCGGACCCAGTAAGTGTCCATGAGTGCTGCTGTCCCCTTTTTCATGTCTGGGATAGTGAGTGTCGGATTACAGTTCTTATTTGCACCCATGATGATTTTTCCTTCGCCACGGAAGCACAGTTCATATGAGATTTCTTTTTGCAATTTGAACGGTTTTTCTATGGCGGTCACCCAGGTTAGCTTTGCGATATGTTCCTTCCAAACTGGTGTGCAGGTTTTCTCGATCCATTGCAGCTTTTCTCCCGACAGCCCTCGTAGCGCTTCAGCTTTGCACAATATTACTTCATCTTTGCATTTATTGTCCAAAAACAATGTTCCTTTGATCACGAAAAAAGGTTCTTTTAAACATATCACTCCTTTTAGCTCTTGAATAGCAGGTTTTCTTGTTTTGCAGCATTTCAAAAGAGACATTGTGTGCCTGGAAGGTGTTCTTAATTCTGCACAGAGTGAGATGAAGGAGACACTGGGCATCTGCAAAAGGCAGTTCTTTAGGTAGCCGGACCTTAGGTGTGTGTGCCTGAGGCGTGGGGTATTAAGGAACAGACATAACAACTCTCATTGGTTGTCTGTTTTGCAGTGGAGCTCATATCTGCATACCATTTATTGGACTGATTTGGATGCCTGGGGTCTTCTATTGTGTCTAGGCCCAGGCCATGATATTCATCATATTTTCTCCACCCCACCTCCCTTCTTCTCCTACTGCTTTTAAGATCGTTTTTCGCCTCTCTTGCTGCTTGCGACATCACCCCCCCCCTTTCCCGCACCCCCTTTTCCCATTTATCATATAAGGCCAAATACCTCTCTGCCATATCTGCATTCTCCTCTTTCCTACTCGCAGGGGGGCTACTTTCTGTGGTTAGGTTAACTTCTAGTGTGGGCTCATCTGACACGGGAAAAGATGGAGATGGTTGCTAAGAAATGGAAAGGGGTGGTGGTGGGCTCGACATACTCTGCTTATGCTAGAGGAGTGCTAATTTGGGTGGCGCCACATGTCCCGTTCAAACTGTTGCGAGAAAAAACAGAATTAGATGGGAGGATGGTCATACTGAGGGGATTGGTGGAGAATAGGGAGGTAACCATTGTGAATACATACGCCCCTAATCAGAATACAGCAGCATATTTTAGGACTCTGTGTACTAACCTCAGCATGTGTATGGGGAGTGCAGTGATCTGGGGTGGAGATTAGACCCTAGGATAGATAGATCGGATGGAAAGATTGATAGACCGGCCCCAGCGGCTAAAGCGTTGCAGACATTACTAGACGACTTTGGTCTGGTAGATGTGTGGAGAACGAGACACCCTGAAGACAGGCAATATTCGCACTATTCTGCCCCGCAGCAGTTACACACGAGATTGGATTATGTCTTTGCTACGTCGGGAATAATGACTGAGATTATTCAGGCAGAGTATAAAGCAAGGGTCCTCTCGGACCACTCGCCCCTGGCGCTCAGATGGCAATACTGCCCCCCAAGAGCGAGGATTCCGACATGGCGCCTCAGGGCAGAGGCGCTTAAGGATCCCTGCTTTAGGGAAGATATAAGGGAGGAGATTATAAACTACTTTGAGATAAATACGGGTAGTGTGGACTCGGCGGGCACATTATGGGAAGCCTTTAAGGTGGTGGTGCGAAGTGCAGCCATAGCGAAATCAAAGGGCCTGCAAGGTGGGATCTTGGCTGACCTACAAGAAACAGAAAGGGAATTGGAAAATGCATTGAAGGGGAGAGGTGATGCGGGAAGCGATATGGAGCTGATACTTAAACTGCAACAGAAATATGCCGAGCAATGGGAAAGACTGCGTAACCTCAACTATAAAAAGTATATAGAGCGGCAGCATGCAGGAGGGGATAAAACAGGAAGGCTTCTGGCATGGTTGTATAAGAGTGAGACCCCTAGACCCACGATTAGAACGGTAACTAGAGAAGATGGGAGTGCAGCAGACACTTAGGAGGGAGTTAATCAGGAGTGCGTAGATTACTATAGGTTATTATATGGAGATAAGGAGGGGAGTAATCATGGGGAGATAACTGAAACACTAGTCGACATAGGACTGCCAACGATAAGTGATGAGGAAAGAGAGTGGCTAGATGCACCGATTACTTTGGAGAAGTTGGGAGAAGTGGTGAGGCAGCTGCCTACTAGTAAGACTCCAGGGGCGGACGGGCTCCCAAGTGAATTTTATAAAGTATATAGGGAGGAAGTGCTCCCCCCAATGTTGGATATGCTGAATGAAGCATTTGAGGTGGGAAGGCTGCCGGAGTCGCTTAGAGAGGCGATTATCATACCGCTTCCCAAACCCAACAAGCCTGGGCATAGCTGTGGTTCCTACCGATCTTTGTCGATGTTGAACCAAGATAGCAAGATATTGACATCTGTCCTGGCAAAAAGGCTGCGGGGAGTTATTAGTAAACTAATACACCCTGACCAGACGGGCTATGTCCCGAATAGAAATATAACCCACAATCACAGACGGCTCCAACAGGTTGTTGAATGGGGAAATAAGAACGAAGGCGAAAATGGCAATTGTGTCCTTAGACGCGATAAAGGCCTTTGATTCGGTCAAGTGGCCATGGCTGCTTGCGGCCCTGGCGGGCTATGGTATGGGGCCCGGATACATTAGGTGGGCAAAGATGCTATACAGTGAACCGCTGGCCAGGGTCAAAACAGAATCCGTGTTATCCGAAAGATGGCAACTTAGTAGAGGCACCAGACAAGGGTGCCCATGGTCCCTGATGCTCTATATACTGGCTCTGGAACCCCTAGCAATATACCTTCGACAACAATACGATACTATAGGCATCGAGATAGGAGGGGAGCGACACTTGATCTCCTTGTATGCAGATGATTTGCTGCTGTACTTGAGGTACCCGGAGGAAAATCTCCAGTACATCCTGGAGGTGATGGAGAGATACGCAGGGCTGTCTGGTATAGCGGTGAATCCTCAAAAATCCAGCAATTTTTTCCCGCTAGGTAGGATAAGGGAATCCCTATGGGACGGTTACCGGTACTACAAACGCTGTGGGCGGTCAGTACATTCCGGTATCTTGGGATAGATGTGTACCACAAAGTGGAAGAAGAGCATAAGCACAATACCGAGGTAGCCATTGGAAAAATCAGGAAATATATGCAATTTTGGGCGAAGTTGCCCTTAGCAATGATGGGACAGGGGAAATGCTTAAGATGGTGGTCCTACCTAGGCTCCTACATTATTTTGGGAATATTCCATACCTGATACCTAAGAAGTTCTTCACCAAACTGAATAGCATGTGTAGGGATTTCCTGTGGCATGGTACTCGGAATAGGGTGGCGCTATGGAAACTGCAGAACTGGTATGAAAGAGGGGGGATAAAACTGCCTAACTATGAGGTTTATTAAATAGCGAGCCAGCTGCAGGATGTTGCCAAACGGCTCTCAGATGAACAGACCCCTGAATCTAGGTTGTTTGGACAGGAATGTGCCCCGTTTTATGTAAAAGAAATGATCTGGCTCCCCAAGACAGAAATGGAAGAGCGCCCCAAGATGATGATGATGGGGTGGAAGATGTGGCGCCAGGCATGCCAGATGGACAATCTATCCCCATGCTCCCCGCAGGTACCGCTAGTTGCATTGGCCGGGGGAGATAAGCAGCTGAGGATGACAATCGGGAACCACTGGGAGTCGGTGGGGTTAGTGACGATGGGAGATATCTGGCGAGAGGGGACCATTATAGAGTTTGGAGTGCTAGGGGAGGAGATGGGGTTACACTCCGGCCAATATATCACGTATCACAGAATGGTGCAGAGAATCAGGAATACATGGCCCGAAACGGTACTGGGAGGAGAACCAGATGCTAGCATAGATACAATTTATGATATAACGGACGGGGGACACGAGATCTCTAGACTGTACGAGATGATGATGTTTAAGGTTGGGAAGGAATTAACACAACTACGACTAGATTGGGAAGCAGAGGTGGGAACTGCAATAGAGGATGGGATGTGGGAACGTGCCCTGGGATACCACAAGAAGCTGTCTAGAAATGCGAGACTGAAACAGATACAACTATATATCACGCACAGGGCATATATGACACCCCAGAGGATATCTAGGTTTGAAAATGCTGGAAGACCAGCGTGTCCTAAATGCGACGAAGAAAATGCCGGCATGGTACACATGTTTTGGTCATGCCCAGTAATTGAGCGCTTCTGGGGCGAAGTAGCACAGAAACTAGCAGAAAGGGGGGGTCACGATTGTTATTGATACAGCTTGGGCATGTTTGCTTGGGGGTTCCCTAGATCGCAGAAACTTAAGCACATTAGCAAATTGAAGGATTTAGCGTATGTGCTTGCAAATAGGATTGCCATGGGATGGAAGACATGTCACAGGCCACGGGTGGAGGTGTGGTGGAAGGAGTTGCAGAAATGGTTGGAGGCAGTAACCATGGTGTGGCAAGAGGCGAGCGCCGTAGGGGGAGAGGAAGAGGTGGGAACCCTGATAGCATGGAAATCATTAGTAGCAGAATTGTTTGGAACAATACAAGATCTGACAGAAACCACGGAATGCGAGACCCGACCACGTGAGGCAGATGCAGAGAGCACGGAATAAATAGGCTCGTAAGGGAGGGTGGGATAGTGGAAGCAGTGACCGAAATTAAGCAAGGAACAATTGAGCTGTTGATATTTGTACTGCGTGTTTGGTTTGTATTGTTTTGTTTGAATAAATCAATAAAATCTTTAAAAAATAAAATAAAAAAAACTTCTAGTGTGGGCATTGTGGCAGTAGTGTCATACAACCATGATATAACAGAAGGGTTACAATCATTTAAACCATAGACATTGTATTCCGAGGCGTTTGAGGGGGGAGCCAGACTTGTGGTTAGCCTGTGGTGCGTATCATTTGGGGGCTGCACCTGAGACGGGTCTGTATCATAGCCCCAAATGAGCTGAAATCCATCCCATATTAAGTAGGACCCCTCCTTAACCATTCTGGTTCCATTCCCCATATTGGTTCCATTCCTCCCCACCTCATTCATCTCAATAGAGATGAATGCAAGGAACCAGTTGATGACCAGGCCAAAAATCATGGTAAAAAATAGAACAGCGCACACAAACAATCCACATTCATGCGAATATCTGTGCAAATCAAAGACATGATTTACATGTCTAACTGCCCTAACACTATTCGTTGCGGGCTGCCCGTTCGTTGCCATGGTTGCTCCTACATGTTAAAACATAAAAGTGCATTAAGCATACTTAGTCGAATATTATTATTTTTACCATTCAGTGAAAGTAAGGAGAGAGAGAGAGAGAGAGAGAGATTTTCTTAATATTTGCATTCAAAATTATTTACATTTTTTCTTCTCTTAACAATAATACATCCCAATACATTCTCTTTTTATGATGCATTATCCTGTACCCACGTAGCACCCAGTTATTCTTATTTCTCTCCAGCTTGCTATTGCTACACTTCTGCTGGGTTTTGTACTTCTTCCTCTTGTTCTTCCCTGACACTATCATAGGCTTTTCGCACGTCTGTTAAATGTATCCAATATCGCAGGCCCTTTACTTTAACAGCCGTCGGTGTGCAATATACTACCTCATATGGGCCATGAAATCTTGGGGCATTCCACTTACGTACACAGATCCTAACGTATATCATCTCCCCTGGCATTAACTGACCTTGTGAGTTTTCTTCAATAAATTGTATTGCCTCATTACCTTCCTCTCGTTTAAATGGTGGTGCAAGCTGTCTTGATATCATGCGGGCTGCTCTGGTGAGTTTTGTCAGATAGTCATTAAATTCTTCACCTAGTATTGTTGCGCTTCTGTGGGCATCGGAATGTGGGCTCCTTCTTGTAACTCCAGTATTTGTGATACGGGCATGATGTTATAGCCATCCGGGAGGTCTTCCTCTATCTGTTTGTGACCTAGGTACTCACCTGACAGTTCTTTCACTAAATAAGAGGCTTCCTTGGCTGCGGCGTCCGCGCCAGCGTTTCCCAAAGAGATAACATCTGTGTTATTGGTGTGGGCCTGGCACTTCACTATAGCTACCATGGTGGGGTCTTTCAGTGCTTCAATAAGATCCTTGAGGAGTTCTGCGTGTTGTACGGGTGACCCATCTGCCCTGTGGAACCCTCCCTCCTTCCCCACCTAGCCAATCCGCCATGTACTGTAGTGGTCATGTAAGCTGAATCGGTATAGATTGTAACTGCACACCCCTTTGCCGCATGTAATGCTTCAATGTGTGCGATAAGTTCTGCGGCCTGAGCTGAGTAATGGGCGGGTAGGCGCTGCTGTATTATTACTTCATACTCACCTTCTTCCAACCTCACAACTGCTATTCCTATGTGCTTTTCACCCGTCTCCGGGTTTATTGATGCTGACCCGTCTATAAAGAATACTTCCCCTTCATTTAGTGCATTTTCACTCACCACAGTGCTTTCTCCCTCCTCCCCCTTGTATGTAGCACAGTCGTGTGGCTGCATATCTTCCAATGTGCATGGTTCTGTGATGAATCTTGCAGGGTTTACTGTATTACATCTCACTATGTGTATGTTTGCACTAGATAGGATTATCTTGTAGGCAGTGGCTCTTTGTGTTGTGAGTGTGCTTTTTGATCTTTCCAAGATAGCAAACAGGGAGTGCTCCACAAACAGTGTCACGGAGCATCCCATCAATATCGTTGCACTTTTTTCAATGGCGAACGCAGCTTCTGCTAGAGATTGTTTGCAAGCGAAGTGTCCTTGCATGACTGCGTCCAGTGTGCCACTGTAATAGGCAAGGGCTTTATGTCCCAGTGATGTTTTTTGTGTTAGTACTGCTGTCATGAGGGTCCCCTTCCAGTGGAGAACAGGTAAAACTTGCTTTTGTAATCTGGGTTCGCGAGCACTGGCGCACTTTAGATCAGTTCCTTGAGTGACGTGAATGAGTCACTTAGTTCTGCGGACCAGTGTATCTCTGTGTTTTCTCGTTGGGCCTCCTTGAGTGCCTGTAATAATAGTCTTGTGTATGCTGCATAATCTAGTATCCATGCTCGGCAGTAATTGCACATACCGAGGAATTTTTGCATTTCTTTTACTGTTTTTGGTAAATAGAAGTGTTACATGGTGAGTTTGAGGGCACTATTATCCCTTGAGCCAGTAATGCACCAATCGTCTCTTTTATCCCTCATTCTGCTTCCTGGGACAGGGGGTATTGCTTTACCCGGGGTAAAATGGCTCCTGGCTTGAGTTTTATTTTTACTGGGGTGACTCCATGCAGTAGCCCCACATCATGGGGTCCTGTGGTCCATAGGTTACTGGGCACTGCTTTCATGTCATCATCGAAGAAGGAAGGAGGGCCTCCTACCACTGCCATTAGCTGTACGGGCACTTGTCTCTCCTGTATCATGATATCACAAGGGATTGCTATTTCCATTATTATTTCACCATCACTTTCTGAGTCTGAAAAAAGGTCCTCATCTGACAGATCGCGCAATGCAATGTCGGCATTAATGCACAATACTGTGCGCCATTCATAGCCGTGTATGTCCATTGCAATGACAGCTATTCTTTTGGCTGAAATCTGGACTGTATGTAAATCTAGTGACGTCACTGTCACGGGCAGGATCTCTGGGCGTGCTATTGGTCGGAAGATGAACTCCGCAGGTACCCTCCATTCTAAGTTTTTCAATTCTGGGTCCACCCGTGCTAATGTTTTCAGCCCTTGAATGAACATATCGGGGTCCACCGGTATACCGCGCACTTCAGGTTCTGTTGCTCGTGCATGCACCACCAGCATTACGTGCATAGGACAAATCCCTGGGGTTGAACAAACTATCCCTCGTTCGGTGAATGAGATAGTGATATTAAGCTTACTGAGAAGGTCCCTTCCCAATAAGTTAATTGGCGACTGTTCGTAGTATAATAGGGGTGCTCTTACTGTTTTTCCCCCTACGGTGACATCCAAATCTTCTGTATAAGGAACTTCGACAACAGCCCCAGAGAACCCCTCCGTCTCCAATTTACGATTAGATAGTGGGAACCGGCCTTCACGTAAACATGATTTCTCAGCTCCCGAATCCACCATAAATAGGAACTGTTTATTCCCTATCTGCGCCCCTATCAATGGTTCCTCTGCTGCATTGTAGGTCGTAGATAATACAGGACACGCAAGTGCTCCCTGTGGGCTGTCCTATGCTGGGTGTCTCGTGTTCCCCCCATGGCTGAAGCCGTTACCTGATACCACAGCCACTCCACCATACGGGGCCAGGCGCATCATACCGCTTCCCAAACCCAACTGATGTGCTGTTGTGGCGAAAGGGTTGCTCTGTGTGCGCGGTATGTGTTCACGGCTCTGCGAGTGTTGTTGTACGTTATGGGCTTGTTCCCTTCAATGTTCTAGGTACCCTTGCTCCTGTTGCCTTTGTGCCCCTCCCATGGGTAATCCATATGGGCTTCCAGGGTGCGGATGACCATAGGGTTGCTCGTCTTGGTATATGTTATTTGGCTCCTGCATTCTCTTGAGAAGTGTCCATATCTCCCACAATTCCAACAATTCCCCTGCCCTCCTCTTGGCCCTTCTCCTCCATACCCGCCATTTCCCCCATAACCTTGGCCACCCCCTCGGCGTCCCCTGTACCCACCTCGTCCTCCACGAGGGGCCCAAACTTGCCACTGCGGTCCTCTGTACTGCTCTTGTCCATTCCACTGTGTCTGCCCGTTGCCTGCCCAATTTGCTGCCACCCTCCCTTGTATCGCTACCAGCCCCTCCTCCTCCTCTGCCTCCCTATCTTGGGGGAGTGCTGCTACGGCTGCAGCGACCTT
This sequence comes from Ambystoma mexicanum, assembly GCF_040938575.1. Lineage (NCBI taxonomy): Eukaryota > Metazoa > Chordata > Amphibia > Caudata > Ambystomatidae > Ambystoma > Ambystoma mexicanum. Next base: position 836,692,054 of record NC_090934.1, on the reverse strand, counting down.
CACCAGTTTCGTTTGTACTAGGTTTGCCTCGTCTGCCAACCTTTTTTGTGCAACTTCCTTCTCTCTTTCCTTTATTCTCTTGCAGTGGTGAACTATTATGCTTTGAATTTCTGGCCACCCCTTTGCTTCGATCCCTGCTATTTTGTCGAGCACTTTCTGCACTTCTTTTGGGAGCCCTCTCTTTATTATAAAGTAGAATAGTGACGTTGACTGGTCCCAAGCCCTACCCGTCTCGGCTCTCCACATCTACTGCACCCGAAAAATGAAATCCATAGCATCCTCCCCATCATTCATGGTGCATTGCATCACTGACTGTAAATATGGAGTGTCTGGGAATGTTTCTCTCAGTGCATCCCATACTCTTGCACGCATAGTGTTAAAAGAAGCCCCATCATGGCGGTCACAATCCAATGTTATTCCCGGGAAACCAGCCTTTGCCCATACTCTTATCTGCTTGGTCGCCTACTGCCGATACCAGTAAGCTCTTAACGTCACCTACTGCTAATGGCACTCCTGCGGTATGCTTCTCAAATGCATATATCCACTTACTTGCCCCCCCCTGATAGCGGGGGCTGAGACTTTAGTAAATTTGCATTGTCCATCTGGGCCCAGGGTATGTAATTTGGCCTCCCATCCCCTCTATGTATCAATGGGAGCTGCAACTTGCTCTTGGTTACCTTACCTGTACTCACCTTTGATCCTTTCCTTCCCAATGTGCCCATTCTTCCCATTCTATTCCTCAACCTCCCTGTCCATTCCTCTTCCATTGCTCTTCCCAGTGGTGTCTCATCCAATCGTACTAACCTACCTCCTGCTGCTGCCCCCAGCCTCCCATTTTCCTGCTCTTAATCCTCGATGTCACACCACAGCTCTTCTATTCCCCCAGTGGCCATCCCCTCTTCTCCTGTGATTTATTCGTGTTCATGTGGTCCCAGTTCTTTTATTCGAGTGGGTTCTTCCTGTATTCTAAATAGTAGTTCCCCTTTCTTCCACCCTTCCTCAGTAGACCGGTCAAACGATTGCAACCTAGGTGTTTGTTCTGACGTTGCAGTGCTCGTTTCACTTTGTTCACATATACTCCTTATTCTAGACACCTCCTCTCTGGCCATTAAGAGCCTGGAATCTAAATCTTCTGTTAGTTTTTCAATGTCTACTGTAGGGGTACTTACCTGCCCACTCTGTCTGGGACACTCATAAGGTGGTGGTGCAGTTGGTCGTGGGGCAGCTGGAGGTGCAGTGGTGGGCACGTACATAGGATTGCTATACCCTTCTGCTGGCACTGGTTTGTTCAAGAGGGGGTAGATCCGAGCTAACTCTACTGCTCTCTCTGTTTCCCACCCTTTGCCTTCCTTTCCAGTTGTTATCACAGGGGTGCTAGTAGTGGCGGGCTGATCGAGTATGTTGTCTTTCTTTTTAAGTGGCGGCACTTCTTCGAACAGTCTCCACAAATCCAATATTTCTCTCCTATTTTCCCTTGTATTTTATAAATATGCATGTGGCTACCATGTCCAAAACACTTTTATCAAAGGACCCTCCTTGTGGCCATACCTGGGGCAACCCCTCTCCTTTTAGTTCTGTCACCCATTGATCATGGTACTTGTTTATACGTTCTGCATAACCGGGCAGATTTTTGCAGATATATTCCAGGGGTGTTTCCGCCCCCATGTTATTTTCTTGTCACTCACCTTCTTGTGTTATATGTATCTGTTACTGTCCCTCACGTGTGTGTGTTTCTTTTCTCTAACAGTTCTTGGCTGTTAAAAATTGCTCGCTTACAATATTACTTGTGTTAAATATCTTACCTGGTCACACTTACAATGACCATACCACAGAACTATATCATATCACTAATTCAACATCATTTTCTTACAATACAGTTCTCTGAAACATGAATTGCTTAACATATGCAACACGAACCGAACCGGATATTTAACAAACGTTTAACATACAACACATAACAATGACCCTCCCTCTTCTTACCCTACACTTCTATCCCTTACAAGGCCTCCTGACCCCTATTCAATTTCTCCCTCTCGACCCCTAGAGATTGTAACACTTGTTCTAGAATTTATATACCCAGAATAAAGAAAGAAGAAAAAGCAGCTTCTAATGTATACAACGTGTCTCCCTATTATTCAGACACCTTTATTTTATTTTCCATTTTTCAACTTCCCAGTGCTAGTCGAGATAGCACCATGAGACACCGCCTTCTACCCCTTTGCAGAGCTAGGTTCCTGTCTTATCTTCCCGTATTTCACCTTATTATCCTAATGGCCATATGCAGAGAAATAAAATAGCATTAATAGTCGAAGGTACCCATTGACTGACTTCATATAATCTGGCCCCCTCCCCTTCTCCTTTTATGATCACTCGCACTTAGTACTCACGTGCATGTCTTGATCTGGGATTCTCCGGACTGGGTCCGTCCAGGCGGCGCTGCCTCTCATTCAATGGCCGCCCCCCGGCTCCGGCAAGCGGTACTAAAGGGTTTTTTGGAGCGGGACCCGTACCCTTTGGCCCACTGCGTGCGCACGTCTAAGCGTACCAGTTGCCGTAGGCGGGCAGCTCTCTTGAGCGGGCGCACCGTGCGTCTCCACTGCTGCCCGGAATTTCTCGTGCCAAATGGGGACAATAGAAATCAAATCACGTCTTCGGGGTCACCACTGAAAGTAAGCGTCCCCAAAAGGCAGTACCCTCCCCACAATGAGAGACAATAAAGGACACACCCCAGGAGGGGATGAGACCAGGACCAAGTGCGGGTGATGTAAAGGGTTTTTTTTATCCAACCAATATAGGGCATGCAAAGGACTCTGCAAGCTCCGAGAGCGCTCTGTCTAACAATAAGTGAGGAGGCTGGATAGGTCTTCTTCAAAGTTACCTAGTGGGCTTGGTGGTCTGTACACTAGGAGAACCGTTAGTGTACTATTATTAGAGATGGGTATTTTAGCAGAAAGAAGTTCGCACAATGTAAGTGCTTGAGGTGGGGTAAGTCTTACAGCCAGCTGCGTTTTGTCACTGATGGCCAGGCCACTTCCTCTGGAGTTAGGTCGATCAACTCTTAGTATATTGTAGTTGTCTGATATGGCAATCATGAGTGCGGGACCTGCTGCATCGTGGAGCCAGGTCTCAGAGACAGCAAGAAGATCTAGGTTATCCATAGCAAGTATGTCAGCAATTTCCATGTTGTGTGCTGTGAGGGATCTTGCATTGATAAGGGCTCCTGATAAGGTTATCCTAGTGTACAGACCACCAGGCCCACTAGGTAACTTTGAAGAAGACCCATCCAGCCTCCTTGCTAATAGCATCAAAGATTCCACCCAAATCCAATTACTAGGTGATTTTAACTTGGGATTTAATGATGTTGAGGATAAACAGGCCCAGTCTATCCAATCAATCTTAGTCGATCACAGTCTCACCCAAAAGCCCCTACACATATAAAAGGACGTACCTTAGACTGGATAGCCAACCATAACTGTGACACCACCATCTTTAATATCCTACCACAAACTTGGACTGACCGCCACCTCATATGCTTCTCAGCCATCATAGAGCCTCCCAAACTAAATAATATTGAAATAGTCCCTCCTATGCCAATGAGAAGTAAAAAAGAAATCACTGCGGGAAAACTACTCCCACTACTCTTACCAGCTCTCACGGCTAGCACTATCAACCCAAACATGCTAGTTGAGACATTCAACAATTCTATGTCCAAAGCTTTGGACATGATTGCCCCTATCAAACTTCGTTAAAGTAAACGAGAATCTCACCTCAACTCATGGTTCACCCCTCACCTCAAAGAACTACGTATCCAAAAACGCAAACTCCAAGCCATCTGGAGGCACACACCTTCAGCTGAGAATAAAACTTTGCTTGCCAACTTTGCCAAAAAATATAAGAAAGAAATTATCCAAACTAAAAAAAACACTTTTAACAAGAGAATCAGTAAAGCTAACTCTTAACTCCAAAGAACTCTTTGCCATTCTCCGGGAAATGGAAAACCCAATTGCTCCCACAGACAATGTCCCTAAGGACAAACTATGGTGCACTAGCATCCAAAATGCCTTAGCAAATACAATCACAACCCTACAAGCCAAAATTGCTGAGAAAAAAAGCTTCCCTGAGCTCTACTGGAACACATACCACCCTCTTGACAGATACACCTAGTACAACTACACAAAGCAATTGCAAACCATTCAGGTTTACCAGCATTTCCATACTGGAAACTGAAAAGGTTATATTATCCCTGAAACCTTCGAACTGCCAAGGTGACAGCTGCCCTGCGCAAATTATCAAGGATGCAGCCAGAGATTTAGCACCCTTAATCTCTAAACTAATCAATGCCTTCTTTAGCTCTAGTATTGTACCCACTAACCTCAAAGAATCCTGGGTACTGCCTCTCCTCAAAAAACAGACCCTTGACCCAGCCATCACCACTAATTATAGGCCTATTACCACGGCCCCATTTCTCCTTAAAATTGACAGAGTAGCCTACCTCCAGATTCAAAACTATCTGGAGTCAAACCAACTACTAGGATCGCAACAATATGGATTTAGACCACTACATGGTACTGAAACGGCCTTAATTGACTTCAAGACACAAATCGACGCGTTGAAGGAGCAAGGTAAAACAGCTAAGCTCCTCCTCCTTGACCTATCGGTGGCTTTTGACCTGGTGGATCATGCTGTGTTATGCAACCATCTAGCGTCTGCCGCCCATTTCTCAAGTGAAGCTATAGCCTGGGTACAATCCTTCCTAGCCAACCGTACGATGAGAGTGTTCTCCCCTTTAGCTTCAGCTGACCCAATACACATCATCTGTGGCGTCCCACAAGGTTCATGTGTCTCCCCCACAATGTACAATATCTTCACTAAACCACTCCTCGACAAACTTGACAGATTGGGGGTAACTTATACTAATTACGTGGACGACACACAGATCCTCATACCACTATCTGGCAACTTTGTCGAAGACACAGCTTTAGTAAACAAGAGTTACCTCCTCATTCAGGCATGGATGGCCTCACACGGCCTCTGCCTAAATGACGACAAAACGGAGATACTGATCTTGGGTTCCGACTCTAACCTTAAACCTAGCCACAACTATCTTGCTTTCAACGTAGATGGCAATATAATTAAGGTGGCAACTGAGGTAAAAACACTAGGTGTCTACCTTGATTCCACTTTATCCCTCAAAAAACAAGTTAACACCCTGGCTTCCTCCACAGCGTACACCTGCAAATTAATCAGGACCTGTAGACCCTACCTCTCCAAAACCAACAGCATCACACTAGCTAACGCATTAGTAATGTCGAAGCTGGACTACTGTAACGCCCTTTATGCGGGCCCCAATAAAACCGTCATAAACAAAATGCAAATATTGCAAAATAATGCTCTTAGAGCAGCCTTGGACGTAACTCGCAGAGCGCACATTTCTAATGTCAGGAAAGACCACATCTCGGCCAGACTAACCAGAAAATCCTCCAGTCACCATACCAGAGCCGCTAACCATTTCCTTCTAGAAACTCCTAAATTTAGGCGAACAAAAGCGGGTGGAGCTAGCTTCCCTGTTAGAGCTGCCCAAGCCTGGAATGCATTTCCCATTGCATTGAGAGCTAATCTACCCTACTGCAAGGTGAAAAGTTGGCTTTGGCCAACGACAACTAACAATCTGAACCCTTGCACTAGGCCCTGGATCACTACACATTACTGCCTTGACACTTCTGAAATCTGGACTACAGACTATCTCGCTGCCTTCTGTGGGCTGTGAGATACCCTTACCTTGTACTTTTTGTATAGATGTACTGTAAATATGGTAACATGACATGTATTGCATCAGCTATTTGTATCCACTGTATGTAACCTAAGCTTAAGTAATCTTGTACCTGCTGCGCCCGGCTACACCTGTGTTTGGAGCGCATTATCAAATTATAAACATAAACATAATAGCAAAGGCAGTCATATTTAGTACAAAACTATGTCATAAATCCTGTAGCTATAGTGGGCACAAAGGTCTCGGGGATTGGGTGGCGTTGACTAAGCTATAGGTGGTGCATTGATGAGCTGCTCCAAGATTGGTGGACATCTGCGTGGTGCCAATGTGGGGTGGACGGGTCAGCTGGGCTCGTCGGGGTGGAGCTGCCAGGCCGGACATGGTCTGTGTCGATGATTGGTGGCTGCTCTAACACTTTGCCCTCGTGGAGACACACACAAAAACACTCATCACGTTATATGACTCCAGTTGTCCTGCCAATCCTACAACAGGTTAATCTATGATCACATGAGAGACAAGGGAAACAACATGCAATGTGAAACTTCACCAATATATCAGTGTACAGTTGCTTTTGACTTCTCGACCGAGTGTCATGAATCCAGGTATCATGTCAGAGGGCACGGGGTGAGCTGTCTTGTCACTTTATTCTGTTAGAAGTGGTGAGGGATCACTTTACGATATGTTGGTACAGGGGTGGATAAGTGCCTTTATGGCCCATTAACTTGGGGTGAACTGGAGTACTATTGAGTCAATAGGGGTACGTTTCTGGCCCCTCAAGACGGATCTAGGACCAGGTTGTGCATAATTAATTGGGCCAATCTATGGCGGCCTCTGACATGGGGGCGGTAAATACTTGAAGCGGGTCCAGCAGGAATGTGGGGAGGTGAGGATGTGCTGCTCGAACACCAGCAATCCATGGCGGGCCTTGGCGGGAGGAGTGGGAGATGGCCTTGTAGCTCTAAGCGATTCTCTGTTCCTGGACTAAACACTATAGCACATGGGGAGACAGTTGCGACAGTTAATAGCATTAGGGTGATTACATGTTTCTATCATTTACAACATTTGTTTACTGCTTCATACGTAACAATGGGGGTTTGGCAATGGCACATGTACTATATAACGTTAGCTGAACACATACGGGTAATTCGTAGAACATATAAACAAATAACCGCGAGGTAGCGTCAGATTGGATTGTATACGCAGGATCAGTGAAGCAATATGTTTGTTTACATTCTTGGTCATAGCATAAACCTGCTCAATGCCCTTGACGGCTGTTACACTTTAGACTGTGTTTCACTACATTACACACAAGCATTTTCTGTAACGCTTTTTCATCTTATCCTTTGGACATTAGCAGCATTTATTAGTTGATATAAGGCAGAATCTAACAAACCCTTCATTAGACCTTAAGAGCGCATGCTATTTTGCAGTGGCAGGGGTTTATGGAGGAAGGTTATTGACACCATATATTTTAAATGTTGAGGGTTAGATGCAGGGTCAGGGCTTGTTTGATTGGGATGGTTCTTGTTATTTTCCAGACTCGAGCTGCCAGTCAGGTCACTTCTAGGACAGTGATGCACTGCGGAAGGTAAATGATACAGTATTTGTTCTGATACTTGTTCGTGTCTGGTTGCTTGTGAGGATGAGCCTTCAGCGGATCTGCCATGGGGTGGAGGTGAGGGGGGACGTGCAGGGCTCCTTGTACGCGGTAAGCGGAGGCGCAGCTGCAGCTTCTGCATGCAGACTATTTCGCTTGGGGGTTGGCCTGTACCTCTAAAATGGAGTCTTGGCTTTCTCTAAATGGTGTCTATGGTGTGTTACAGTACTGATCGTGTGGCCGTATGTGTCAATCAGCAGCCATCCTGCCTTCTGGGCCAGGTGCATGGGGGGCTGCTGACTAGCCATGAGCCTCACAGAGGTGGGGAATGTTGGGGAGGAGGTCCTAACGACCTGTCTTCCCATACACTTTCCCCCCTGCATCATGAATAACCCATGCCACAGATTATTTAACCTCCTCTCGGGTAGACCTGGGCAAGAATGAACCCCGTCTTGAATTTACTAATCAGCGGAGAGAATAAACCCCAGCGGACTACAGACCACAGGACCGAATCCAAGCCACATCTACGAACCCAAGAAGCCAGCAAGGACACACGAGTATATATCACACTCAATGCTTTTGGAAGATAGCCGAAGGCAAGCCCACCCACCTGCAACCATCTGCTATCATAAACTACTGTAACACACATTGCACAACACCTCTGCCATAAGAATGCAACTGTCCCCCATGACAAAAATTCAGTCTAGCTTGACACATAGTATCCTGCACTCGCATACTTTCCAGACTACCTCACAGCTTCATTCACATGCCAGCTCGACATGGTTAGCTAACAGGGACTTGGCCACCCCTACCTACCTTCGTATTGGCCAGTATGCACACACGCGTTCTAAACTGCACTGACAAATGTCCCATACCTTGGCCTTCGGTCCCCCGAGGGCATTCACCTATGGTGCTTTTGGACCGTACTAATGAGAAAAGGCGCTATACAAATTATACATTACATTACACCATTCAAGGGGTTGACACACCAATAAGGGTCTTCTTGAGATCAGTCTGAAGAGCTGGGCTTCATCGGACCATTTACTGGAGTCCATATTGGTCCGCTGTAGGGGTTGTCAGCGGGCTGCTTGTCTTCGTAGAAGTCTTTGCTCCAACGGTGATCTACAGAACACTTGCAGGAGTCCCTCTTTAATTCAAGAGTCTGGCTGGGCACAAGCCCACCAATGCTAAGGATTTGCACTCTTCAAACATCAAGGGGTTGTACAATATTGGGCAACCAATGTTCACCACATCTGCCCAGTAACAGAATCTCAGGAGCCAGAGTTTGTGGATTGAGACTATACAGTCCCAGCCCCCTCCTCCGATTCACACATGCACACAAAGCCCTTTAGCCCACGAAAGCCACAGCTTTCACGGGGAAAGAATTTCCACATAAGGCATTTCCTGACCTGGGAAGGCCAAAGAACAAGCGAAAAATCGATATGTTAGGGTGCTGGGCACCTTTAGTAGCCATTTGCGGTAATTGCAAATGTGCACAAGTAAAATATCATAAAAAACAGTAAAAATGATGCATTTGCCACCAACTTGCCTTAGGGACATTGTCAAAGTAACCAAAACACCATTATATAAAAAGTTATAAGGATACAAAGTATCCTAACTGCATTTCACCGTAAGGTGATGTGTGGAATTGTAAAAATACAAGAATTCATAAAGAGAGACATAGGGCCTCATTACAAGTTTGCTGGTCCGGTAAGCTACCGGCACCGTTATTACCGGACCGGAAAAGTACAAGTCCTGCTCACGGGTGCCTTTTCGCCCACCAGGTCTAACCTGGCGGGCAAACCAGTACCTGCGAGCAGACCATGTCGGATGCGCCGGAACCATCCACGAATGGTGCCGGCGCATCCGACCTCCCCATTCCCATTGAGTCCAATAGGACTCAAATCGGAATGGGGACTCGTATTTTCCGGCGCCATGGAATGGCCAATTTCCAGGTCCGCTGGGGCTGAACTGCCCCAGTAATTGCCCATTCCCGGGTGCCGGAAATAAAATTACTCCGGCAACAGCTATAATGAGGCCTATAGTCTCTCACTACAGGCAGTCTTAGGGACTAGTCGGTTTCCCCTTAGGCAGGGTTCAAAAGCAAACAAAAAGGATGGGGGTCTCATCTGAATATCAGGAGGGAATTGTGCAAAAGGAAAATCTTTCCAAACATCCCCGCCCCCTCCCCTCCCGAGTACGTACACAGGGATCTAATCCACCTCTTGAAGGGTTTACTGTTGTAGTCGGTTATACATCCTGGACAGGGAGTTGCCCAGTCTAGTGCAGCCTATCACTTTCTTGGGTAGAGACTGAATTTTGCCCTGCCAACCTCATGCCTAAGGTAGGTCACTGAACATTCACAAATCTGACATTTAGTAGCCTGTATGGTCAAGTGGGCTTGCTGCAGAGCCTGCAACATACTTCCCAGGTGTTTACAATATTCCTCCTAAGTAGGGCTTAAGACTGCAATATAATCCACATATGCCATGCGTAATTCATCTAACCCATTCAGGACATGGTTAAGCAACCTTTGAAAAGTGGCAGGAGCATTCTGTAAGCCATAGGGCATTACCCTGAACTGCTTAAGACCCTCTGGTGTTTAGAATGCTGTCTTCTCCTTGGCATCCTCTGTCTGGGATATTTGCCAATACCCTACAGTAAGGTTAAAGGTACTAAGGTACTTTTCAGTATCTAGTTTGTCCACCAACTCATCAGTTCATGGAAGAGGATGATCATCTGTCGTGGTGACCGCATAAAGAGCTCCATAGTTCATGCAGAACATCAAATCTGTGGTGCTTGCCTTTGCTACCAAGACCACTGGACTGGACCATGGACTGTTAAAGGGCTCTATCACCCCTAGATCCAACATCTTGTTGACTTTGGCCTTGATGTGACATCCAATCTGATCTGACAACCTGTGTCAAGCCTGGAATAAGAGAAAACAAGGGGTTAAATTACATAAGGAAAGTTTTCACCTCACCTTGTTGGTGCAGTGCCAGTTGAGGGGATCATTTGACTCCCTAAATGGAGCCATCTGAATGACTGTCTTGGAACAGATCAGGGAGAGGTTAAGATTCCTCTTCCTCTTTATCTGAAGCCAGATGCAGAGCTGCCATTTCAACCCTAGGGAAATGTATTAGGTTTTCCAAGGACCACTAAATAGTTTGCCTCACCTAGTCTTTCCACTCTCCGGTAATGACCAGACCATTTGTTTTATAAAGCTCTAGGCCTTCTAGGATTCTGATCAGGATTTCTTGGACTGGGGAAAAATGAACAAGTGAAGCTTTTTGGTCATACCAATGGTTGTCCAGCCGACATCTTGTCATTGGCCTGAGCCATCAGAAGAATCCTCTTTCTTAAGCCAAGCACCTAGTCGGCCACATTTGTAGTAACAGGAGGAATGGGGGACTCCCATCCTTCCTTGACTTTAGCTAAGGGTCTCCTGACAGGGGACCATAAAGCTAAAAGGGGCTAAAGCCAACCCCTTCTTGAGGTACCTCTCTGTAGACAAATAGTAAGCATACAAGAAGAAGGGCCCACTTCCTTCAAGAGCTCTAATTATGCTTTTCAGAGTTCTTTTAATTCTCCCAACAAGACCATTTGTGTTTGTTTGTGGATGGTATGTGGATGAAAATATGACACCCCACATTCTTCTGCATGACCTGCATGTAATTAGACATTAAGTTAGTGCCTCTGTCTGCCATAACGTCTTTAGGGAAGCCAACCCTAGTAGAATGCCTAACAATGCTTTAGCAACTGACTTGGCAGTCACTGTTTTTAGTGGAATGGCTTCAGGATATCTGGTGGCATGATCAGCAACCACCAGAATAAACCTGCTGTCAGAGGATGCAGGAAGATTAAGGGGACCAACCACGTCTGTCCATACTGTGGCAGTCAGAAGAAGGATGCAGACACTCTGAGGACATTTCAAAACGTGTTTATTAAAGAAAAAGAATAAGGCCTAACGTTAGCCATTACTATGAGGTATTCCCTACCTATCTAACTAAGGTGCTTGTCAGTCATCTGTGAATGTCCCAAAGAATGAGTCCACAGTCCAAAAACGAACCCTAACTGACCCTACCACTATTCTCACAACTAAAGACAGGTGAATGACTCCCTTCTTCTAGGGTTCGCTTCTTGAAAATCTCTTCTTCTTGGTTCCACTGAATAGGTGATTTTTAAATAGTATTTCATGACTTTCTTAACCAGTTCAAGTAACTCTTTCAAGATTTTATTAGACTTTAGTTCTTTCTAAAATATTGGTTTATTTGACCTCTGACGAATACTTGAACGATATTAATGGATTTTTTGCGTAACCTTGGTTCCCTGTTTGGGATTTGCCTTCCAGGTGATTAGAATTTACTTCTTTCCTAGATAGTCCGTCTTGTCTTTTACAAACTCTAGGGGTTTCTTTACATTTCAACTCATTGCATTCTCTTTAATTTAGGTTCTCCTCTTTCCTTTTCCAATAAAAGGCTACTCTCCCCTCTTTGCAGGGTAGAGATATCCAGACTCTACTATTCTCCTTAGGGTTCTCGTCTCTTCTAAATTCATAATATTCTTTCTGTTTATATAATTCCCCTTCGTGTATATTCTCTGTCTTTTGACATCTCTAGTACTCTGCCTTTCTCCTCAGGCATTTGTCTCTTAGTTTTAGTTTCTCTCAATATTTACTGCATTCGGGTTTCTCTCGTTATCATCATTCCACTTCCTTAATTTCCATGTTATGCTCTTGTCGATTCGACTGGGATGAGTCAGAGCAGGTCCATAATGATTCCCCAGAGGCCTCCCGTTCTCCCTGTTACCTTGGATTCTCTGGGACAACGTTTCTGTGGCCTTTGTTTGCTCTGGGTTTGTTGTGCTCTTTGGTTTCTTGGCTAGTCCATTCACTCCGGTGTTCTGCATTCCATGCTCCCCTTTCGGAATGGCTTGGTCATCCTGCTGGTATCCGGATGGTATACGGTTTGGCCTGCCCAGTGGTTTCGGCATTGTTCTGTGGACCGCTGCTCCACCATGAAGTCACTGTGGTCACGCCACCACCATCAGCTTCTTGCTCTCTCCTTCTCCAGCGCTCTTCTTTCAGCTCCCGAGCAGTTTCCAATCTTGTGGGCTCCACGGGTTGCAGAGTCTCCACCCCTCTCAGCTGTTACATCGACCTGGGCCTTTCCTGGCTGACGTTCGCATCCCTTTCCTTCCACTTGTTGCAGTGTCTCTCTCGGGTCCAGTCTCCTCGTCCCAATTAAATGGGGATTTCTGTTTGAAGTGTTATGCTCTCTTTCTTGTTGACAATAACATATGTTAGTTCTCTCTTCATACAAGTCTCAGTATTGTATATTGTTTTGTAGGTCTGATAGTCACAAGTAGGTCACTTTGGGGTATCCTTTAAGAGTTCCTCACAGGAGCAGGAGGTCCCTCTTGCCTCAACCCGTAGGGAGGGTGTTGTGCAGCAGGCTCATCAAACTAGCTTCACAGCAGGGCTCACCCTTGGGGAGAAGGGACAAATTACCTTGATTTGTCACAATACTCTCTCAAATGGTATACCCAATATAGGAAGTGGTACAAATGTAGCCTGAATCTTTGTTCCACTTTTGCCAGACAACTGATAAGTTGTGCATCTGGGGATGGACATACAGCGGTGGATAGTGTTGATGGTCACATTGTTTGCAAATGTAAGAGAGAAAGAAAGTGTGCAGCAACTGGAGGAAGTAGATGTAACAATTGTGATAGACTGATGGAACAACGGGCAGGTTGCGGGGTGTTGGGGAGGGATAGTAGTTAATAGAAGTAGAAGTTGTTTGAAATGTTGTGTTTGTATTAGAGCCTGTTGCTCTGTGTGGCCTTGTTGATACATATAAAAACTAATAAATAAATGTAAAAAAATGTTTTTTTTAAAAAGTTGTGCAACTCCTGCAGTGACTTTCTATATGGTCCAATGCATGCTTAACCTCTCCTTAGTCTTCCTGACACTGAGATGATCTGCAAAGGAGACTTTCTGCTCCAGCTGCAGGAGCAAGGTCCTTCCATATTGAGGGACCACCAACTTCCTATGGTTTCCTCCTGCGGACTCTATGGCTTCACTGTACAGTAACCCACCTTTCAAATACATTCTATGCTTCCCAGGGGATCCACCCTCCAACTGTGAGAAGGACCGTCTCCTTAGGCCTTCTAGAGATGGACACACAAATCTCATGAGCAATCCCCTTCTGCAAACAAACTTTGTGGTTCATGTTGTTCATGGGGCTTTAACACTTCAAGCAACCCTTCCTCGTCGTGTTCTAGTGTTTGGTCAGCTTCCTGAGGCTAGTCAGTGTGAGAAACCCTGATGTAAAGCCCTTGCCATCCTCCAGAAAACTCTTGCCACCCCAGTGAGGAGAATAGAACCCCAAGAGATTGGTGAGTGAGGGTGCCACTACATCTATGATAATGTACTGTCCCACACAATGGTTCACAGCGCATTCATCCCATCCCCTTTCCAGGGACCCTGTGGGTGCTCTCAGAACTAAGAGGACACTTGATCCTAGCGGGCAGACGCTCAAGCACAAGTAGACATTATACTGGCATAATGTACACAATCTCCTTACAATGCTTAAGGAAGACAGCAGCAACACTCCACCTCCTGCTGCTGGGCCCCTTACTTATTTGACCACTTCTTGCACTTGGCCGCTGCCATAGAATGTCTCCTAGACACCATTGACCAACAGGAGGTGTGACGAATCCCTGGATGTCGCCCCTTCTCCCCTACAGGGAGCCACTTCCCATGATGCCAGGGAGATGAGGCCGCTACCCGATAGTCCTTCCTCCTGGGGCTGGTACTCAGCGGGTGGATCTCATGGGGAGGGATCGCCCTGATGGGACTAGGGATGACTATCCGGGGAGAACGTGGTATGTCCACACTACACCACAACCTCCCCTATCCTCCTACCCTATACAGGGCACATTAGCTCCCCACACTTCCATGTATTTGTGTAGGGTAGATAACCCAACCCTCGTGAGAGACACTGAGACGAGTAAGAGTAGTACACTGGAAGACTGGGACGAGGAAGAACCCAACTAACACAGTAGAGATTGACTATGTCAGTACTGGGACGAAGAAGAATTGTGGCACCATGAGGAACACCTTGCGGAACCACATTAAGTGTTCCTGTCAATGTGGACACTGTACGAGCATAAACAGTGAGGACGGACTTACAAGTGTTCAACCCTCCCTGGAGGAACCCAGAGAGAAGTGATCCCTGGAGAAGCTGGGATCATCAGCTGGACAGCAGAAGAGTTTGAAGACGGCGTTCGGGGTGCTTATCGACCTGCTGGGAAGCTCACTTACCATTAGCTGAGGACGGATGGCCCTGAAAGCTACGCAAGCCAACGAAGACCGCTAGACGTCGCGGTCAAAGGCAGATCTGCTGCCAGCGATAAGCAGAGTGCTGCAGAGCTGCCGAAACACATGGGAAGGAGAACAAAGACCGCAGAGACCCGACCAGAAGCATGACTAAGCCGCACACCACCCGGAGAGCCTAGGAAAACCCCTCACAGGTGCCAGGGTTGCCGGAACGCTTGGTGGAGCTTTGGAAGACTTTGAGGGGTACGAAAGTCGGGTCTGGGACCCTCACCCAGTTGAGAAGAGCATCACAAATCCTCTTCTTCAGCACAGTACCTGGCAGAGGAATGACTCAGGCCAAGCAGAGCAACTAGTGAGAGAAGTACGGGGACCCGCACCAAGTTGAGAAGAACATCCCAAATCTCTTTGCCACAACACCTAGCGGGAAAGTGAACCAGGTCTGCCAAAGGAAATCGACAGAATCTAGGGGTCTGGGACCCACAATTACAGTCAGGTAAAACAAGGTGAAAGGAAGACCAGGGGAAGAGAAGCATACCCCCTGATGGAGTAAAACTGTGAGAATACAGTACCAAGAGAAGGAAGACATTTTCTTGGAACACCAAAGTCAGGGGAAGGCAGTCATTCCCCCTGGCGTTGCAAACTGCATCAGAAATCTTAAGGAGGGCCTGGCGAAGGGAGTCAATCGCCCAGCCTCGATGAACTTTGATAAAGAGCCAGCGAAGGGCATGGGGAAGGAAGTTCAATTCCCCAGCCTTTGTGAACTGTGGCAAAGGACCTGAAAGAGACCAGGGGGAGACCAGGGGAAGGAAGCTATACCCCCTGGTGCTGTCTACCACGAAGCACAGAAATGTCAGGGGAAGGAAGCCGTACCCCCTGATAGTCTGTACCGGGAAGCAAAGCCAAGGAAGGCCCAGGGAAGGGAGTCATTCCCTGGGCACAGTGAAAGCATCTAGAGCAAGATACATGGAGAAGGGAGACATTCTCCAGGGACCTAGTTGTTAAGTTAACCATGGGCAATAAGGAATGTTGTTTGAGTTGGAACTTTACCTTTTTGATTTGAACTGAAAACTTTACAACACCAGAAGCTGGAACTTTGTTTTGTATCTTGGAAAGGAACTGAGACCTGGAGCCGGGCGTCATTCTCACAAGCGAAGTTCTGACCTGCAATTGGAACTATAGAACCTTATCCAGAGGAAGGGTGTCATTCCTCTGGACCAAGAAGATCCTTTTCCTCTTTAGTATTAGTTACAAGTGTGAGGGATAGAAGTAGGCATTTTGACAAACGACGGTGGACTTTAAAAAAAATAATAATAATAATATTTGCTTGGCCATTCTGATAGAATCCTTAGTTCCTTAATTGAGGCAGGGAAACCCCTCCTAGAGTTAGGGAGAGATAGGTTTCCTCTTTATTTTGCTGAATAAAAGTTAATGCCAACAAGCATGCCACCTGTGTGTCAGTCTCCTCCTTCTGCACCCTTACAGAGGATATTAAAAAAGCAGATCTGAAAGCCCACACAAGACAAAAGGAAACACCAGGCAGAAATATATTAAATAAGGGGACACACTAATCCTAGATTGAAGGACAAGAAAGAAAGAACTATCACCAATCGGGGCTAGCGCTGAATGATTCAAATTATTAAATGCCCTATAAAAGAGCTTGGGTCTCAACCCTCACAGTCGTACTACTGGGCTGCCAACTGGAGAGCAGAGGAAAGAATAAGACGCAGAAAGTGTGACCCAGACACAGGGCCAGAGTCAATCTCCGTAAAAAAAGTCCAAACGAGGGAGAAATTTGATGTCATGTAGAGAAGCAAGCGAGCCTTACGCTGAGAGAGACCAAAGGAAGGGGTTTGAGATGGAGGCCCAAGCGTTTGCAGAGGTGAGACAGAAGAAAGGAGAGAAAGGTAAACACCTAGGCTTTATTTCAAACCTCAGAGGAGGCTAGACATCTGGAGGATGAGAAAGTCAAAAGTCTACTGAAGACTATATCTAAGTCGCTGGCAAGAGCCAGAAGTAGCAACCTTCGTATGTGTGCTAATTCTCAGATGCTAGAATGGTACGAGACCAAGGAAACCTTGTCAAGGGAGGACGACTCAATATTGGCGAGTTAAAATAACAGAGCCTGAGAAAAACCCTAAGCAATTGGGAAGAAATCCTTGCCAGTAGAAGTGTGTAAAAGATATCCTCATTTACCCAGGAGGGTGACCCACAGCTAGAGGTTGAGTGTGTATCCAAGGCATAAATGTACCCTAAAGCAAGTGGGGGAGAAGTACTTGCTGGTAGGCAAACACAAGAAGGGATCTGATCATAATAACTGTGACTGTACTTTTGAGCCAAGAAACTTCATTTGTGCTATAACCCAGATATTATGTGGTAGATGGGGGGGGTTCTAGGGAAGAGCAACATTCTCTTAGTTAGACCATTTCTAGCCATCCTGACATCTTTAATACGTGCATCCTTTAGTATTTCTAGCGTAATTCCCCTGAACCCTGTATGTGTTACTTAAACCCAATCTCTTATACATAAACCTAAAGTGCTGAACCACAGTGATGACTCTTCTGTGTTTTGTTGATTCCTCATTACTTTTGTTTCTTTTCTTCTTTCTTTCTTTCTTTCTTGATTGTTGATGTACTGTGGAGAGTTCTGCCTCGGCAGTCCTTTCTAAAGCATGTCCATATGCCCATTTTGGTTTCTATGTTTATTTTTCTGAATGGGCTGGCTCCTGTAGGCTAATATCCTGAAGTCTGTGCACTATGATACCGTTTGTGAGACATAAATGGGCTCAGCTCTTTCCACTGAGCCAGTACCAGATATAGATGTTTTCCAGTCCTAGATCCTCTTCTCGCGTTTAGGGGTAGATGGTTCAAATAGCAGTTCTACTCTGCCGTTACCTGTCCCCTTTCATTTCATTGGTGGGTGGCTGAGAGTGTTTACAGTTTACGGGGAGCTCTAGCCTGAACCCGTTTATTTGTTGAATTCGATAAGCAACATTCGTCAGGACTGGCTTTGGGTCAGTAAATTGATGAAAGTGTATTTTGAATTCTACCCCCTCCTTCTCTTCTTCCCTTATTGGGAGTTCTGCTTAGAGAGGCTTGGTGGGAGCTAGAGGGCTACATTCAAACCTTTTGGTTTCTGAGGGAATAGTGACCTTATCTTGGAAATTATTGTTTTGCTCCCATCTCATTGTTTTCAGTACATGTTCTTCCTTCTCATTCACTTCCAGAAGAGGCAGGTGGCGCTCATTGCGTGGAATTGGTTTACCATGAACAAAATTGATGAGACTACAGCTAGGATTTCCCATTGTGCAGATGCCACGCCCTGCTGTGCAGGCTGAGAGGTCCTACTCTGGCATAGTTGTTTCTGGGCTTTGATTTTAAAGTTGGTCATTGTCATTTACGATCATTTTGGAGGAGTGTTTCCTTTCAGATTATAGGAAAGTGGTTTGAATAAGATGTTACTGTGAAGAATGTGGTGTTCCATATCACACGTTTTAAAAACGAGTTACTGCGAATTTGCTTTGGAATGCTGCTCTGCACGGTCTCCAGCTTTACTTCCTTGCAGATTTCATACAATTACAACTGACTTGTAAAGTGCACCATTGCTTCCCCAAGCTAGGTCTCCACTCAGTAAGTACCGTAGTATTAATAATAATGCCGCCTTTGGGATAATTCATCTGCAGTCTCAATGAACTATTTACTAGAAAGAGAACTGAAGTTAAACCTTGTGTATTTTGGTGTGACAGAGATAAAGAAAGGAGAATTTTTTTATAAAACAATTATTTTGCAAGTGATTTTTCTTTCATAAAAATATATTCAGTTTTCATATGGTTGAAATGGTTATTGTAATTGAATTACATAAAATATAAGTTTTTACATGATGAGTTAACAATCAACTAGATGATAGTCGTATTTACATAATGAATACAAAATGTGCCGTATTATAGCCCACATGTTGCCCTTGTCTGCACAGAGGCGCTTTATAAAGGCTAATTAATTACAAATTGTCTGTTTAGATCATGAACAATTTCTATTCATTGCAATTGTCTCCGGAGGATAGCTCAGCAGCAACGTGCTTGCCTTGGAAGCAAGACGACAGGGAGCAACACAGGTTTGATCCCCGGGTCCGCGATTAGAAACCTCTAGGTATTAAGCGCGTTATAAATAACCGATCATATCATATCAAAGAAGGCCCTGCAACGTCCTGGCATCTTCCTGGCTTTCCTTCTCTCTGCATCCTTTTCACCTGCCCATGTTTTGCCTGCTCCACCTCGGATGGCTGTGCTCTCCGGTCCAGCTGCCTCTCTCCTTTGCTATTTCTCACCCTTTGTATACACCTGCAGCCATTTAAAAGGATGCAGGTGTGAGCACTCTGTTTCACTTGCCTGACCATAGTTATTGGGACATGCCTGACCCTCACATTACTCCTCAGTCCTCTCACTCGTCCCAGTACCAGAGTGATGAAATAAGCCGTTAGTGTTCACTACTCTTAGTCGCCTCTTCCTTGTCCCAGTACTATCACGGCTAACATGAGGGAAAATGAGAAAAATGGTTTACAATAGCCTTTAAAGGCAGGGGAGGTTGATTTTCATCAGAAAAGGGGAGATACCATGTCTTGCCTGTGGATATCCTCTTCCCCAATCCCAAAGGACCCTCTTCCTAGTTGATCCTGCCTCGCATCTCCACCCACAGGGTCAGGATCAAAAAGCGATGGCCTTTTCCTGGCCACCTGAGCAGAGGATACTAGGGGAGTAGGTGTGTGGATACGCTCAGGTTTCTCAACACCTACTGTTGACACCTTCCAATATTCTATACCGAAAATACCAAGAACTGTCTGTTGTACCCATATATGTGAAAGTACTGGGATGAGGAGGCTGACTGGAACAAAGAGGATCAGTCAGAACGAGAAACACTGAACGCTCTCTAATGGTTGCGAGCGTATGATGGGTGCCGGGACTTTTAAAAACCAGAACAAGCATGACGGAGAGAGGCGCTGCTCAGGGAGAAGGCCAAAGAAGGAGGACTGCAGATCTCAGTCTGCCGTGTGGAAACTGTGAGCGGGAGAGAAGGAGAGACTTCCTAACTGTCACAAGAATCAGAGAGCAGCATTCGCGTCGCCCAAACACAGAGAAGCATTTGGCAAGCAAGCGGGAACCGTGGAAGACGTCGAAGTTATTCCGCGAAGCTGGCCAGCCCGTAAAGTGGAAACTGGACTCTGAAGCGTGGCTTTCAGTGTACCGTGAGGGAGCTGAAAAACACCACAGAAAGCCAGTGAGTCCTCAGGAGGGATACTGGGACACCGGGCAGCTTCAGCAAAATTACCGAACACAGATAAAAGCAAGTGGAGTGAATGAAAGGGAATCAGAGACCAGATATTTCCAAAGGAAGAACAATAGAGTGAACGCAGCAAAGTCAAGTTTGCAAGTGTGTAAAGTGAATCACATGAGAAAGCCCTGGCAGGAGAGTATACCAGCAAAATCAAATTTGCAAGTGTGTAAAGTGAACCATTTAAGAGAAGGTCTTAGTAGAAGAGTAGACCAGGTAAAGCCAAGCTTGTGTGGGAAGTTACGTTAACCTGGCAGGGGAGTATACCAGGTATCCTTCAAAGTTGGGGCTTGCATTCAAGTTGTTTTACATACAAGTTGTTTGTTTGTATTGAACAGAAAGTCCAAGGAAGACTCATATCCTTAAGTGCAAAGTATATTGAAGAGAAAACCAGGGAAAAGGACCCAACCTCTGGAACAGTGAAATGTATCCATTGGGAACGTTTGTGTTGGAGTTGCATCTTTCTTTTGAGACTGAACCTTGGTGAACTTTCAAGCCCAAAGACGTTACCCACAATACCTTAGAGTTACTTTTAGAATGTGAGGGCTAGGATAGGATTTTGGACACAGGACGTTTTTGCTTTGGACATCTTGACATAGGACAGACCCTTGGTTTTGCTTGAGGTAGGGAAACACCTCTTAGAATAGGGACATTGAGGCATTTTATAACCCCCCATTATTTTGAATAAAGGTTCATAGCCAAAACTATGATCTCTGTGTCTGCGTCTCATTCCTGGCTCCTTGCACAAGGAAACCCACCAAATAAAGAATGAATCACAATATTACATGCCATACCATAGTGTAAGACAAAACACTCCTATCATTTATACCCTAGACAAAACATGTAAACTAGAAACGTTTCATGTAGTAGATACAAATCAATAAAATTGATTGATCATGTTTGGGTCAGCGCTTCAAAAAATGACTACATAAATATAACAAGAGAATTCATTGAATAATACACATTTCCTGGAGAGAAATCATCTAAATAGTTTAATTCATCAATGTGAAGTCAACTCAAGAGCTGATCTTTCTTCTTGTGATGATAGTGATGTTTACCCCTGGATGTTGTCATTTGTTTTTGTGTATGTTAATGTACATTTATTTTTGTAGAATTTTTTACAGCATTACATTTACCCTTCGAATGATCATGCATTCAGGAAGTGTGTTAAGATGGAAGTCCTATCATGATCTGCTATTTGACCATGTGTTTTGCCTTTAGCCAGGGCTACGTTGTGGTCTGGGAATTGAACCAAGAGCGCAGAGGGAAGCCAGAGCGCATTTATGTTTCTTCTGAACACAAAGGCAGAAATGTTACCGCTCTTACCTGGGATACCTCCGCCCTGCGAGTGTTTGTTGGAGACCATGTGGGAAAGGTCTCGGCCATCAAGATTTCATCCGCAAAGCAAGGGAAAGTAAGTTATTGTGACAATTTGTGGTTTTCATTTTGAGCAGTGAATTCTTTAATTTCTCCAGCCTATGTATGTAATGATGCACGCATGACTTCACTCTTTCTTTTGCAATCCTTATCTGAATAGAGAAGAAACATAATTCAAAAGCATATGTGGTTTTTATATGCTTTTGTTGTTAATGCTAAATATATTCAGGCTGATTCATGGAAGTTGTGCGCCGAAAAATGGGGATTTGTGCGCCAATTCTGCCCGCAAATCCCCATTTGTTAAACAGGGATTTGCAGGCAGAAAGGCGCACAAATCCCTGTTTTTTGGCGCACAACTTCCATGAATCAGTCCCATTGTTTTTTCGTTTTCCCTTAAGACTCTAGCAGCAGTTTTAATTTCTTGAATCTTTGTCCACGTTTTTCACATGACATTTTTGCATACCAAATTCTATTGCTAACTGGTTCCTCTTAAAACATGTTGAAAGGATTAGTCTGTTTGAATTAATCCTGAACACCCAAAACATGGCTTTTCAACTGGCAATGACCAACACAAAGGGACACCGGCAGCAAAACATAGTGGACCGAAAGAACCTCATTAAGGGATGCCGTCACAGATAACAGCGGCAAAATCCAGGAGGACCAAAAATACCCCCATTCCCACCTCCCCCCCTTCCCCACTCATCTGCCACAGCTAGAGAGATCGTCAAAGAGTACGCTGCCACACAGCAGATAGATTCAGGCCCCTACACCCCACACGCTAAATGAAAGCATTCTGGAAAGACCAGCCATGTAACGCATTAATCTATAGGATTAGATTAACCATGTCTCACCCAGATAATTGGGGTAGCTCAGTCAGCATTACTTCCTCAAAATGTATTGAAACCAGCTGTCCTTCCAATTAGCAGCCAATCTCACAACAGGCCAAAGCACAATTACTCAGACTAATCCCTGCCGAGTAACTAGTAACATACTAGGTGCAACCAACCCAAATAAACCGTGTCAGCAATTATCCTCTACGCTCGGAGGGGAGGAGGGGCTGGTCAACGGACCACAACCAAGAGTGTTGGAGCATACCTCTGAGTGTCAACCATATCTGCGCTGAAGACATACCTCTGAAGCACTGTCAAGACTAACCAATGTACTAACCAAGCCTCCCCACTCCTGCTCCTCTAGTGTGAGGAGTCTGCAATGAGCAGCGGACACAAGGTGTTTATGTTTATGTTTTCAAACAAAGACATTTGTGAAATGAAAAATAAGTTGGGGTAATGCTATTCTAAAGAGGAATTATCCGTACCCAGAGAGCAAAACTAAGGATCTGTCTGTATGAAGATGTCCTTAAATGATAATCTGTCCTTCTGTCCAAAAATATCCTGGCCCTCATGCTATAAACAAAATAACAAAGGGTGCAAGGAAATGTCTTTGTCTTGATGGCAAAAGTGTTTAAAAACCAAAAAAAGTCAGAATTCCAACGAAAATGTTCTCCAAGGTAAAAGGCCCTTGGATCCAGAGGATGTTTCCCTTCCCCTAGATTCTTCAAGTAGATTTTCAAAAGTCTTCCTCCTGAAAGATAATCTTCCTATTTTTGAGATAATCGGCCAAGAGTTGGCATCATCGAACTGTTCTGCTCTCCTGAGCTGGTCAGAAAAGCAAGTGGCCAAAACTTCAAGACCTAGCATGCACAACAGACGATCTCATCACGAACCCTCAAAAAGTAAATGGGAAGCTGAAGAACCAAGACTGGATTAATACTATTGAACAAGCGGCATCATGCAAACTACTGAATCACCTTCCTCCCACATATAATAGGCTAAAAACGCTGCTAGCCTATTGTACGAAATTTCCGAACAAAAAATTAAGGAGCATGTTTTTAAGGGCCCGGCTGAACCTTTTGCACACCAGAGAAATTTTAGGGATAAGAAACCTTTCTGCTTCCAAAACATGTAGACTGTGTAAAATTCCTGAATCTGTTGAGTCAGGACGCCACTTACTTCTAAGCTGCCCTTCACTTTGCTTAGAACGCTCTGCATTTTTGCTACCTCTACGGGCGGACTCAGTCCTGATTGAAGAAGAAACTTGGTGGCTCCGTCTTATATCAGGGGAAAAAACTCGATGGTCTGTAGCCACGGCTAAAATACTTGAAGCTGCATTTTGTAAAATTGGTGCTGCAGAACCTGTTTCTATGACAGTGGCTGATTTACCATATCAGACCTTTGCTGAAGGATTGGTCAAGCGAACGACTCGCCTCAACTGGCAGGTTTTCATCTCGACTTGTTCGCGATCCCTGGGCCTACTTCGGCTCGCCACATCTAAAATAACATGGCGGCCAACCGTCTACTGTACCTGTTACTTTCGAATAAGTTCTGATTGTCTTAAAAGTAAAGAGGGGTCGGGTACAAGACTGTACTTCCTTTCTTTTGTCTCTTCTTCTTGTAAAAATCATTTTTCTGTGATTATGTACAAGTAATAAAAAAAAAGTCTTCCTTTAAGTAACGGTACATTTAGGCCTGCTTTGGACTCCATCATTACTTGTTTACGCAGTAAAGCTCTGTATAAGTCTTTCTGTGAAACCTCTTGTAGGTTGCCTGGTATACTCGCTTGCCAGGGCTTCTTTTGTAGATTTGCAGATTGCCTGGTATACAAGCCTGCCAGGACAACTTATGTTTCTCATTTCTTTTGTTATATCAAAATACTGTATACCGTGAGGTGTTTTGTATATCTATTTTTGTCAATGCTTGTTCAAACCTCTCCCCCACATTGACATCTCATGTGTCTGTGTTGAGTTGGGGTTTGCCTTTGGGCTTTGTCTTGTCTGCATTTAAACATTCTTCTTAATGGGTATTGGTTTTGTAAACTTTCGGATTTGCCCACATTAGCAATTTTGTACCTTTCAAACAAGCTGTGTTACGCTTGTCGGAACGCCTGTCGGAACGCCCCTGGGTCTTAAACTGCTTTTGGCAGGGTCACTGGGCTTTTCCTGTGTTTCCGATACTCTTTGCGCCATTGCGGTATGGCTCCTTCATCCACTTTTAATTGAGAGGTGTGCAGACTTGCTCCCAGCTGCTTACGTGGCTCTGCAGCGACTCGCCAGCATCCCCTTTCATTGGGGAATGAAGAGAGCTGCTTCAGCGAGCGGTCTCACCTCCAGGAGCTCCAGCACAGCTCCTCTCGTCTCCACAACCCTCTTGGCTCGCACGCCCCTTCTCTTCCTCAGTTCTGGCAGCCTTCTCCGTGTTCACAAGTCCCAACCTGCGGCTTAAAGTACTCTCCTGCACAGCACACTTCTGTAGTACGTTTGAAGGTATGGCAAAACAACTAGTCTGCATGTGATACTTTGAGTTCCTGTTCCTTTTCACTAACGCCTTACTTTTCTTCCTCGTCTCAGTACCTGAGTGATTATTTTTTTTTGTTTTTGTTTTTTTATGAGTCATGGTTTTGCCAATCAAAACCTTAAACTATTTAGCGTTAAACATTTCACAATGACAGTTGATTTCCAATAATAAAAGGAAACAGAATAGAAATCTGCTAGGCCAAAAAAAAATTTAAAAAATGTGAAAACCTTAACAGGGGGACTAACCCCCACATCCAAACCCACTAGCATATTTAACTATTAATAATGAAAAATTGCATATTGACTAAAGTATGGAGACAGAAAAGACTTTAAGTTGCTTCAGTTCACTTTTTCCAAATGAATGAACGTTTCCCTCAAATATGCCAGTAAGTCTATTGTTATAGAGACCCTTTCTCCTCCTAGTAAAAGGACCCACAAGTCCTCTACACAGTGTTCTGAATTGAGTTAGGAACCCTCGAAGCCATTGGCATCTTTGTTCGCTCAAACATGGGCATATTAGTGTCAAGTGCTGTAAGGTCTCTCTTTGCTCCTCACAAAGTCTGAAGTCAAACTTCCTTTGTGCTTTGTTCTTACGTCTTACTTCCATTATTTCCCTTGTAGAAAGTAAGTTCATTCAAAATCTAATAAATTGCTGTCGAAAATGCTGATTGGGAAATTTTTGTTGCAGGTATTTTGGAAGTATTCCTCTTGCTCTGCTTTCCAAATTCGAATGTCCATACAGCTTTGTTGATGTCATCTTATCATATGTTGCTATCCAATCTAGGTCGTATAACATGGCTTTCACCTTTTCTGGGAGCAATATTGACGCACCTTCAGAGGAACCCAAGTTGTGAAGTATAGCCACACAAATCTCTTTCTACGTAAGTAGCGTTGTTTCCGTTGATGAATGTAGTGCAGCATTCAGAACTTTGAAACCACCTTCTGATCCTCTCAATATACATTTTCTGTAAAAAGCCAGCGATTTCCAGTCCGTAATGGCATATAAGGATGTTAGACCCAACTCCCATCTAATCACTTGAATGGGTAAGCCCTGTGGTAGGAGAAGAACCTTTTTCCAAAACAGGGCCTCGAGGTTAAGCCAAATTGAGGCTGGCAATGAAAATAAGGTTTCTGCTCCGTAAGTAAAAATGGGAGCTGCTTTGAGTCGATAGAAGTCCACTATAGGCTTTAAAGAAAACGTACAATATTTCATTACCAGGAGACTAGCCTGAGCAGCCAAGTTCCGCATCTTCACTCTTATTGTAACCGCGCTGTAGTTTATCGTCGGTCCCAAATATAATAGGGATGATATTTCTCTCACTCTTTCACCGCTCAGATAGTAAGCCGCCTTTGTCATGGGATCCTTTTTTACACATTTCCTTCCCAGGGTCAAAATTTGCGATTTTTGGATGTTGATCTTCAGTCCATTTTCATCTAAGTATGTTTCAAGGGTGTTTAATTGCCTCTGTAGGCCCATTTTGGTTTGGTCCATCAGTATAATGTCATCAGCATAGAGCAAATGACTGATTGGGACACCTGCTATTCATGGTGGAAAGCTTCTTACCTCTTGCAAAGCTGTTCCTGTGTCGGAAATAAAAAGATTGAATATTGAAGTTGGAGTCCATTTTATTTTCAAATTTGTTCATTGGCATTTTTCAATAATATCAAACAAGTTGTGTACAATGGAGCCAATCTCAAATAGTTATAAACATATGTTTAACTTAACGTCAAAAAATTACAAATACAAAAACAAAACAACCATAACTGTCTCCATATTCTGTCCGTTTCATATATCGTTAACTGTTTCGGTGGGAGGGTGGGAGCAAAGGGGAACCATCCGGCAACTACAATAGGGGAAAGGCTTCCGCAAGGTCTCTATCCTCTGCAGTACTTCCACTGCTGCTGACTTTATGACAAGTCCCACATGGACCTGGATTAAGTTCCGATTCAGGGGGGGTTTATCATCCGAGGGGTGGAACATGTGTCTGGTGAGTTCCTTCCATGCCTCGAGTGACATACTAGAGTCATCCGTGGATCTGGCCACACAGTCCTCCCATGCCACGGTCTCGGCCAGCACCCACCGTTCAGTCTCTTTGTGCCATAGTTTGAACTGAGGGCCCATGGGTTTCTTCCAGGCCATTGATATAGTTCTTTAGGCCAGTATGCACGATATGTCCATGAGCCTTGTTGCATGCTTGAGTTTGGCTGGTCTGGGGTAGGTTCCTAAGAGGCACTCGCCGGGTGTCCAATTATATTTACTAAGGCCTGTTTTTTCGCAAGTTTGTTGGACCCTTTCCCACAGAGCCCTTGTCCTGGGGCATTCCCATAACATGTGGATCAGATCCCCTTTTTCTCCCTTGCACCATTTGCAGGTCGGTTGTGCCTGGGGATTGAAGGTGGCTATGCGGCACGGGGTCAGGTAAGTTCTGTGTAGTATGTTCAACTGAATCTGCCTAAATCTGTGCTTTCTGGACACCGTTTTGGGGAATGTGAGAGCTCTGTTCCACTCCCCTTCAGTCATTTCCCGGCCTATATTCTCCTCCCATTTGCTTTTCATTTCCATGCTCCGAGGATTTGGCATGTCGATCAGGTGGCCATATATTTGCAAAACGGGTTTACCGCCCTCTCCCAAGTTGTACATCAAGGTGAGGAGTGGGTCTGTATCTGGTTCCATCGGCCATGAGTCCCATTTGCGCCGGGCCACAGCACAAGTTCTTTGGTACCACAGAAACTGGCGGGTATGCATGCCTTCCGTCTCCTGCAGCGAGGTGAACTCCCTGAAAGTGCCTTCATTATACAGATCTCCCCAGGTGTGGACCCCTTCCCTCTCCCAGAGCCTGATATGTTTCAAATCCGAAAGTGTTGTGCATAGGTCTGCGATCAGGGGGACTTCTGGGGTAAAGGAGTTCTGTGAGTTAGTGAGCATTTTCGCCCTGTGCCAAATATTCCTTCGCAGGTCAGCCAAAAAGGGTGGAGTTCCCAGCAGTTTGGACGGTGCCCAGACCAGTTCTTTCAGATGGAATTGGGGCAGCATGGCCAGTAGCAATGGTGTTTCAGATGTGGGTTCATCATCTAGCCATTTGGTCACAAAACTAAGCTGTGCTGCTATGTAATATTTTTCTAGGTTTGGAAGTTGAATACCGCCTTGGCTATATGGTAGGGTTAGCAATTGCAACGCTATTCTATGCTTGCCTTTCCCCCATAGGAACTCTCGCAGTATGGTCTCAAGCAGTCGGAAGAAGGGCTTGTGTATATAGTAGTGTACATTTTGAAACCCGTAAAGGAAACCTGGGAGAACGATCATTTTAGTTATCGAAGCCCTGCCCATCATCGAGAGGGGGAGTTTCGCCCAGAACGCCATTGATTTGCGCAGGGCTGGGAGTGCTGCCTTTGTGTTTCGTTCGTGCATTAGCTCGGGGGTATGCATAATGTGCACTCCAAGGTAGCGGAATGACGTATTCTGCCACTGGATCCCAACTTCAGGGAGTGCTTCTAAACTCTCTGTTTTCAGGGCCACTAGGGGGAACATACAAGACTTTGACCTGCTAAAACTTATCCCAGAGACCTTGGAATAATTGTCCAGCACTTCTAACATGGTTGGTACGTTAAGGTGTGGGTCCTTGACGTATATGAGAAAGTCATCCGCGTAGAGCGAGAAGATGTGATCCACGTCTCCCAGTCTAATGCCTGCATCGAAGAATTGCTTTCTAAAGTAGACGGCTATGGGTTCTAGTCCCAGTATGTAAAGCATTGGGGATAGTGGAAAACCCTGTCTAGTCCCCCTGCATATATCCCAGGCCTCCGACACATACTTCCCAGATTTCACCCTTGCCTTAGGTTTAGCATACAAGATGTTAATCCACCTGATTAACCCGGGACCAAAGCCAAACTCCCTAAGCACTGCCACAAGCCATTCCCAGTAAATTTAGTCAAACGCTTTGACTGTGTCTAGGGACAGCAGCGCGTATGAGTCCTTGTCTTTGTCGGTTTGCGCTATAATGTGCTGCAGCCTGCGTAGGTTCATGAACGTATTTCGGCCCGGCACAAAGCCGCACTGATCTGGGTGAACTATGTCTCCTATTATTCTAGCCAGCCGCTTCGCTAAGAACGTAGTCAGGATTTTAACGTCATAATTTAACATTGCAATCGGGCGATATGAGTCACACTGGTCTGCCGGTTTATTGGGCTTGAGGATCGGGATCACAAGCGTCTCCATCATACTTTTGGGTAGTATCCCTTCTTCGTATGCCTCCTGGTATACTGCGTGTAATAGGGGGGTCAGTGAGGACTCATACTTTTTAAAAAACTCTGTGGGTAACCCGTCTGTTCCCGGTGCTTTGCCTGTGGCCAGGGATCTGATTGCATCGGTAATGTCTTCGTGCGTGATTTCTGCTTCTAGGGAGTCGGCTTGCTCAGGGGACAGCCTGGGGAGCCCTATCTCTTCAAGTGTTTCTATCAACCGTTCATGGGGGACCGGCTCCTCATGTGAATACAGGTGGGTGTAAAAGCGAGTGAAAGTGTCATTTATGCCCTGCTGCGTACAGTGTGTGTTTCCATCCTCATCTTGTAGTGAGGTGGTGGGGTGTTTGGGGTGCTCTTTACGGCAGAGCCAGGCGAGTAGTCTGCCCGGTCTGTCGGCCCCAACATGTGCTCTATTTGTTCTGGCAGTATAGTCGAACTTTTCCAGCCTGTTCCACGCAGTTATGTTCCGCTCTCTAAGTTTCACAAGCTCCTCTTCCCTCTGTTGGGTGTCTACTGGGGTAGCCTCAAGACGCTCAATCTGCCGTTCCACTAGGTCTAGTTCTTTCCTGAGCAGCTTCTTGATACCTCCCGCCTTTGCAATTACTTCTCCCCTGGTTACCACCTTTAGAGCCTCCCACACTGTGCTATTGTAAGCTACTCTACCGGTGTTAACCTCTAGGTATGCATCAATAGAATCGCGTAATTCTTCTCGGAAGGCTGGGTCCCTCAGGGCGTCTGTGGGCATTTTCCACATGGGAATGGGGGGGTCTGGGCCCTCTGTGGTTCCATGTTATCAGAAGCGGGGAGTGATCAGAGATAGTCCTCCCCAAGTATTGTGCTCCCTCCACCCGGGGTAAGTGTTCCCTGTCTATGAATATATAATCTAGTCTTGTGTGTAACTTATGTGGGGATGAGTAGAATGAGTATTCGCGTGCTTCAGGATGTTTTTCCCGCCACACATCCGTCATTTCCAGCCTCCCCAACATGGCTTATAGTGCTGTCGTAGCGGTCGATGGGCCTCCTAGCTGTGGTGTGGATCTGTCCAGCCGTGGGTAATGTACACAATTAAAATCCCCCCCCAAATAAAGAGATTGTTCCTGTACTGTGCAACTCTAGGGTACAGTGAGTTCAGGTAGGACGGTATGTTATTGTTAGGGAGATAGGAGTTCATGATGTATACTGCTTCTTGTTCAATGAATCCCCAAATTACGACGAACCTACCTTCCGGGTCTATCTCAGTTCTGTCCACCCGGAATGGGAGCTGTGGGTGAATCCAGGTGTAGACCCCTCTTGCGTATTTAGAATAAGTGGTACCAAACCCCTGTCCACCCCAATGTGTTTGTTGCTTGGCCACCGAGTCCGCCGTGCAGTGGGTCTCCTGTAGTAATGCTATCATTACCCCTTTTCTGTGCAGGTAGGTTTTAATCCTGTTCCTTCGGAGATAAGTCCTTAGGCCCCTTACATTCCATGTCATTATTTTTATGGTGGTCGCAGCCATAGGGGTTTAGTAACGGATCTGTTGTCCCCCCCTTTCCCCGCCTCTGCCGCCCCCGGCCCTGGGCCTGTTAACCAGGGGTCGGTCTGTGTTGGGGTTGGGGTGCGAGCCTCATCGTTTACTCCCTCCCTTCCCCCCTCCCTCTCAGTGTCAATTGG
The DNA here is from genome assembly GCF_040938575.1 of Ambystoma mexicanum. Lineage (NCBI taxonomy): Eukaryota > Metazoa > Chordata > Amphibia > Caudata > Ambystomatidae > Ambystoma > Ambystoma mexicanum. The sequence goes on along the minus strand of NC_090934.1, from coordinate 836,661,406 downwards.
AGACTTATTAATGTTAGCAATCCTCATTCTAGTGAATAAGGGCAACAAACCTTTCAACTCAAAACTGCCCCCAGCAGTTGCCTCAAACTTGCAGCGCTCGGGGGCACCCGATCCATCCAGGCCTTTCCGGGCCTCCCGGTGCGGGTGGTGTGTCAGCAGTCGGCCTCCACGTGTTGCAGGGGGGTGCGTCGGCTTCGTTGTTATTCGCATGGGTCAGTGCGCTCCTGCCCGTCATGGCGTACGTAGAGTTGTAGATCTCAAGCAGTCCGGTATTCATTCAGCAGTTGTGCGAACCTTAATTTACCGGTCGTTTGGTGCTTTCAATGGCCTGTGACTCCATGCGCAGTGCTTTCCTTATCATCAGCAAGGTTGTTGTCCTTAAGCCACATATTTGCCGCTGCCGGAGTCTCAAGAAAGATAGCTTTCCCCTTGTATAGTACCTTAAGGCGGGACGGGTACAGTAGCATGTACTTGAGGTTTAGCCTGCGCAACCTAGCTTTCACCGGTACAAATGAGTTCCGTGCTCGCTGCACTGCGGGGGTATAGTCTGGGTAAATTACTATTTTGGCGCCATGTTTCTCGATCTCCCCTCCTTCTCTTGAGAATCTCAGTATAGTCTCTCTGTCGCGAAAGTTCAAGACTTTTGCAATAATAGGGCGCGGTCGGGAGCCCGGAGCGGGCCTCTTCTGAAGTGATCTGTGGGCCCGTTCTATTGAGAAGCCCTGGGTCAGTTTGCCGGCCCCGATTTCTTGCAATAGCATAGTTTCTAAGAATTCGGTCGGGTCTGGGCCCCCCGTGTATTCCGGTACCCCCAGGATTCGGATGTTGCCGCGGCGGGCACGTCTTTCAGCGTCCTCTGATCGCGCCTCTAGCCGCGCTACTTGCAAATCAAGGTCTTGGACCTTAGATTTAAGTTCTGTGGTGTCGTTAACATTGTCTCGGAGACTTGATTTCATTGATCCTGGTTTTGATGGACGTTTGTAGCGCCGCTATGGCTTGTAGCACTTGCGTATTTGTCGGATCGTCCACCTTAGCCGTCGGGTCGTCTGCTGCCTCTGTCCCCTGTTGTTGTTTTGCAATGACAGTGGTGAAGGAGTCCATGGTCGCGGTTTTTAATTTGCTTTTGGGGGGCGACATCGCCTGTCTTTGGGCGTGCTCCGCGGCCTCTTCCCATTCAGCGGGGACGTGTATGTAGGGTCGTTGCAGATGGGGAGTCGTCAACCCGCGGATGTTCCGGAAGGAACCACCCGTCGCCTTCTCTCTTCTTCGTGTCTCTCTGTGTCTCTCGCGGCCTCCCGCCAGCCAGCGCCTCTCCTGCACGCGGTCTCGTGCTGAGGGTCCCCCCCCCCTTCGTCTCCTCCTCCCGGCGCTCGGTCTCGGAGATAGAGACGCAGGTCACAGCCAGCCGCGGGGGTCCCTTCCCCGCCGGGGTGTCGCCGGATCACTGGGTTTGACGCTGTGGGCCCTCCTCTCTCGCCTCCGGACGATATCCGCCCTCCAGCGGTGCATCTCAGATGGGACCGGCGGGCGCCGCCATTTTGTTGGGCCTCCTCTCTGTTCGCTCGGATAACCGGTATCTCGGTCTGATTTTCTTGCAGAAACTTCGTCGAGGGTAGGGAAACGGTTCTTCTTCCCGTAGCTACTTCAGGCGTGCTTGTTCAGCTTAAGCAGGCCGAACGATTCGGTCCGTTGTAGGATCTCGGGCAGGAGCGCGAGAAGAACACGTCCTCACTCCATGCGCGCTGGCCACGCCCCCTGAAGTTGGAGTCCATAGATGATATTTGATTCTTAACACTCATCTGGTTTTCCATCGGGATTTCACATAAGGGCATATCAGAAAAAGGGGTTGTGCATGTGTTACTCTTAAGTGTTTTTTTCTTAGGGTTCTCACGTAAAGGTACATTAGAAAAAGATGGTATTTTTGTTTCTTAAATGGTTTTTCTTTGGGATTTTACATAAAGGAATACCTGCAACAAAGGGTGCCATATATGGGTTGTGGGTGTCAAAGGTGCAGTTCTGGCCAAAGAAGTTTAGAGACCAGTTTTCTTCACTTCCTCTACAAGGGGGTACCTTTAGCTGACAATAGGCCATTAAGGTCTTTGATAGCAGCTGGTCTTCTTCATGTTGAGGGGGCTATTGCGTTTTATCGAGTCAAAACATCTCCACGGGAGTTGTACTCTCCCATGTGATCCTCCCTCATATATCTGCTCCCAGGGTCAGGATCAGGTAGTGGCTGCCATCCCGTGGCCACATGGGACACAGTCACCGCCCGGGAATTTGTGATGACTCCAATGGAGTCATCACACTAGCCACACTACGCATAGACACACTAGCATTAATTGAATTCTCGCACTCCACTGAGTCCCTGGACAAAACCTTAGATGGAACATACCTGTGTAATCCCTAACTCCTCCACGACACACACAAACACCACGCCATCAAACGTTTAACAGACAACCGTGGCACTGGACCCTCCTTATGGATACAACTAACTAACCGTGCAGACTTCCTTACTTCCACCGTAACCGCATACAGCTTAAACACCCAACATAAACACTAGCACACATCCGAGGCACTGAGTCCTGCCCCTATTATTACAACAAGCCGATTCGCTCAAGCAACTTCACACGCAAGACAACACAAACAGATGTCACTTTCTCCTGGTTCTGAACCTATCCAATCATCCTATCCTCACTAACACACATGCCCTCTTTTCTTGCAGAGCCACTTGAGCGCCTGGAAACTGCCCCCGGGTGGTAGTGGTGTGCGGTATAAATTAACATAACATAAACATCAGAAGACTCTGAAAAGTGTAAAGAGGCTTCCATATACCTACCAAACTTCCTCCCTTCAACTCATTCTGGCAACAGCACCATTAACTCGCATCCTTGATACTGTTTTTGCATGTTTTATGGATCTTTTTAATACTTTTTAAAAACCTCTCTCTCTTCTCTTTCCTTTCTCCATCCTTTTCCATCTTCTTTCTACTTGGCGACTTTCTACTACACATTCATTCTCCCCTCTCTTACCCCTCCTTGACTCTTTTACTCTTGCTCTACCCCTTTCTTTGCCTGCCTCACCTCACTGGTTCTTCTATCAACTTCATCTTCTCTTCTATACCACTTAATGTTCCTGTGCACTCTTACCAAATCTCCACTTTTGTTCACTTCCTTCTGTCATTCTCTTCCTCACTCCCCTTACTCTTGCCCCTTCTCCACCCCATTTTTATTCCATCGTGATCAACGCTCCTTCTCCTCTTCTACTTAATTTCTTCTCTTACCTCCGTTTACCTTCTATTCAACATTTTTCCACTCTATCTTCCGATCAAGCTGTTTCCATTTTCCACTACACACTCCTCTACACTCTTAACCTCCACTACCCTTCTTGGCCCTCTGTTCCTTCCCAAAGCCCTCCCAACCATGGCTATCTTCCACTCTAGGATCTCTTTGCTCCTCTCTTTGCAAAGCAGAGCATTGCTGGAAGAAAATCTGCACTTCTGCTGATCTTGCTACTCGTTCTACACTACATTCTTCATGACTCCCTTCTTCTTTGTACCAAATAATCCTACTTTTCCTCTTTCACTTCATCTTTGTTCAAACATCCCTGCCCTCTATTCCAGCTATTTAATAACATGTTCTCTCTCACTCTTCCCGACCCTTCAACTTCCTCTAAACTCCCTTCCTTTGATTTCACTGAATACTTCACTTCTAAAGTCTCTTCACTCTTCCATTACATACCTGTGATGAATCCTGCAGAGTCATCACTAAAACCCAGCCTAAAGTCTCCTCCCATGTGCCCAGGGGAAGGCAACCGTGACCTGATCCTAACCCTGGGGGTTGGTAACATGATAGAGGATGACATGGGAGGAGACGGCTGTCCGGGGAAGTGGTGACTCCGTTAAGAGAGACCCTGTATTCATCCTTTTCTGAGGATGAGATCCCCTAATATTGGAATATCTAATGGCATCCTGTCAATGTACAGTTCCCTCTCTCAGGACTACCCAAAGTACAGAGCATGACAACTTTTTTAACCAACATAAAAGTAGTATATAACTCTGTTAACAACCTCCCATAAATTCGAACAATCTCAGTTAACAAAACAACTTAAGTTAACTGATCATAAAACAAACCCTATTTCTCCATCAGATTATATAGTTGGTCTCTGTTATTTTGCAGTAGATACACATTAGTTGCCTGCCAGTCTACTTTTGCATTTTTTCATGAGTAGATGGTTTTTTGTTATATTTTGGTCGTTTTGTGATCTTTGTACTATTTATGAGTATTATCAATGTGTCCTTTTGATGGCTTTTTGTATTTGCTAGCATCCCAGTCTATTGAGTCAAAATAAATGTGTGTTTAATGGTGGACTGCTCAGTATTCATTGCTAATATGTGCTACTGTATTAATCAATTTGTTTCTGATGAAATTTGTTGAATTAAATCATTTAAATATGCATGTACTGATGTAATTAAATATCATTAGATATGCCAAACATCTGTTGATATTTCATGATTGTTGTTTTACCATTTTTCGATTTATTCTTAAAATATTGAACAATGTAGGGTTGCAGCCTCGTAACCTCCATTCGGAAGGATGCTCAGCCTGCCATTACTTTATAAATACGCATTAAATAATTCCCATTCTTTTGTGTTTATTGCCATAAAACAAACAAGAACATTGTGGACTTCAAATTCCATAATGTCCATAGTACTTGGATGAGGAAGAGGGGCTCAGAGTTAATGAAGTACGATGAGCGGTCTAGTTGTTGTGGCAGAAAGCTCCTGAGCGGGACCTTTAAATATATAAATGGGCTCCAGGTGCAGGAGGAGAGAGAAGCTGGTGGTGAAGTAGTGGCGGCAGCAGTGCGCTGTGCTGGAGAGGCTGTAGATGCAGAGGAAGTGTGGCCATGCAGAGAATGCGCAGCTGGAAGCAGTTCTGAAGTAAGCCACACCATGTCGGAGACCAGTATCGGCGTAGTTCACTGTGTGTCGGGACCTTAAGTCGCACCAGGGATCATACGGAGCTGCCAGAGCTCCATTAAAGAACTGCGCATATGGCAGCAGTCAAACCGGAGCTGGCAGAAGCATAGAAGGTCCCAAAGAGACCCACAGCAGCATCAACGAGTCAGAAGGAGACACCAAGGCATACCAGTGAGTTGGCCTGAAGCAGGTGACCCCGGGATGCTGCGAAGGAGACCACTAAGTGAAAGTTATAATTTTGAATACCGAACAAAGGAACTGATGCAAACTGGGTGCAACTATCCTAATAAGGGATCCTAATTGTGGACAATTGTAGCCTGTATTGTCAAAGCCAGAGAAGAGTAATATTAAGGCGTACTGGGTGCAACTCTACTAACAAGGGGTACCAATTAGTAGACAATTGTAACCTTCATTGCCAAAGCAGACAAGAGTGATATTCAGGCAAACTATGTGCAACTCTCCTAATCAGAGATACCAATTGGGGGACAAATGTAACCCGTATTGACAAATCAACAGAATATTGATACCAGGGCAAACTGGGTGCAACTCTCCTAAAAAGGGATGCCAATTGGGAGATAATTGTAACCTGCATTGCCAGCAGCCAAGAGGTTGCACAAACAGAAAACCCAGGCCGCAAGAGCAAAGGCCTCCCTGTATGAGAGACCAAGAGGGAAGAGAACTGTAACCTGCATTGCCTACAGCCAAAAGATGAGCAAGAGAACAATTATTTTGTGGAATATCAATTTGGGAAGAAATGTAACCCACTCTGTTAAGAGTTAAGTGACTATAAAGGGACCATTTGTAGTTAGTCCTAGCAGGTGAGTATACCAGGAAAGAAGATGATGATTTGAAGTACTGTGGTTGTGGTAAAAAGGTATGGTGGAAAAGAGTGTTCATTCCATCACCTTGTCGTGATGAACTCTTCCATTTCAGAAAGTGGTTATTGAGCCATCTTGACTAAAGTGTTTCTTTTGAAGAAGATGTATGACGTGCTAACAATTGCTTGGCCTTTTCGAAAAGAACATTTGCACTGATTTATGAATTTGTTTTTTGGAGGAAAAGACTTTTGTTTTGCCAAGCAGACAATTGTGAAAAATTGACAGTTCCTTTAATTTATGAACAGGCATTTGGCAAGCTGTTGGAAGACAGCTATTAACTTTGCCAAGTGAAAGGATATATCGAATGTAAAAGACTTTGTATGCTATGGTGAGTGGAACTTTGTTAGCACAGAACTTTCTTGAACCTGAACTTTGCTCTAGGTATTCCTGAATTAATCCAGGGGAAGGGAATTCAACCCTGATCACAAGGAGTATGTCTTAAAGCTTTTGAGTTGGAATCGATATATTATTTTTTGGGACTAAAGACTGCCAAAGCTTGTATAATGGTGTGTATATTAGTGTGAGGGTCAAATACTTTTTGTACACTAGGTCATTTTTCTTTCACCTTAGTTTGTTAAGCAGGGACCTTCGTGTTAGTTTAGGGAAATATAGGAATTTGTCTCATCCCTTTTTATTTAATAGAATGGCACTTTATGAGAAAACTATACCTTTGTGTCCGTTTCGTTTTCCTGACTCCTCACAGTCCCCTAACGCATCCACTCCATCCCAATCATTTGCTACCACTCATCATTTTCTTCCTTTTCTATTCATACTAATTTGGATACTGCCTCTTTCCTTCCACAATCTCCCCCCACGTAATCGGATCCTGTCCCCTCCTCTCTCATCCATACTATGTATCATTCTATCATTCCTTATCTTACCTGTGGTAGGTCAGAATCAGGAGACGGACAAGGAGGCATGATTTGCAACTTTCTTTATTCTGTTTAACCAAAAAAAAAAAACTAATCTTTCTCTACCCAGGGACTCTAAGCCCTACTGTAAGAGGAAATAAATATGAAGGGTGTTCGTCAGGAGGTCAGAGTGTATTAAAAATATGTAATACTCTGTGTGGAAATACTAATCAAACCTAGTTCTTTTGCCTATATTCGAACAATGGAAAAAAACACAAATCCACCAAAACAATTGCCCAAGGAAAGGGGGATGGCTGATACTTCTGACTCCCCTCCCTTTGACTCTTTATCATAGGCCCATGCCTATGTTTACAGTTCCATTTCATAAAGTTCTTGGAATGCTAGAATATCCTCCCAGGCTCCAGCTAGGTGTCCTTTTTTGCTTACAGGCCTGTCTTTCTCCCTCCCAGGAGTGTTCTCTTTGGGGTTTCCGCACCCTTGGTTTCTTTTAATTTCTTCCTCTCCACTCCAGGGCTCTGCTACATCTGAAGCCCCACTCTGGGGTACTTTTTTATCTTCTCCACTTTGGGTCTTCTCTGTTCTTTCCCCACTCTGAAGTTGAATTCCTTCTCTTTGTCTGGGGATCCTCTTTGTTTTCCCCACTCAGGGGGTGATTTCCTACTCTTTCCCCACTCTGGGGCTTCTATGTGCTTTTTCAACACAGGGGTCGGTCTTTTGCTCTTACCCCGCTCTGGGACTTCTTGGGTTTCCTCCCACTATGGGGTTTCTTCCCACTCTGGAGTTTCTTGGTTCTGTTCCCCAGACTGGGGTCGATCATTTGCTCTTACCCCAGTCTGAGGTTTCTCTGTACTGTGATGAATTGAGGAAATGTGTCCCTTCTCCCCAACGGGGAGACTCCCCCTTTGAGGGTAGAGAGGTGAGCCTTCTTCGAAAGACCCTCCCTAGGGATCTGGGCAAGTGGGGCCTCACGGGGAGAGACTCACCCCTAGGGAACAATGACTCTGGTTCTGGTAAGGAACTCCCTAAGCCATTTCCCATAGTGGCATATATGAGCTTGTCCGATATGAAGAACACTATAGAAGCCCGGGACTTGGCAGAAGACAAAACTAAAATGTACCTTTGCAAACAAGAAAGAGGATCTGTCTCGTTAATGAGAGACCTCTCCATAAAACTGTGACGCGTAGACTGAAGAGAGAGGCCCACGCGCCGAGGTGAGGGGAAATCGAGAGAGAGAGCAGAGAGCAGTAAGGAGGGGAAGGCCCCTTACAGCATCACACCTGTGAGAGATGGAGCCAAGGAGACCCGCTGAGTCTGCGTCTTTCAGAAGTGGAATGAACACGAGAACAAAATGCTTGGGCCCCTCACGTTTACATGGTGGTGGGCAGAGTGCCCGTCCACAACGCTTAAACCACAATACAAAGGAAACAGTGAGGCATCCGCTTACCCGCAGTCCTACCTGATCCTGGGGAAAGGGAGGGCCGAGAGGGAAAGGCTGCCTGGGTCGAGAAGACAAAAAAGCCAGGCAAATGAAGAGAACCCGAGCCAGTACAAGCCCCGGGGACAGTCCCCTTGAGAATCAAAGGTAACAAGAAGAATGGGAGAACCGGAAGGCCGATGGTGAATTGTTATGAAGCAGGAGAAACTCATCCCAGTAGAATTGACTTGTCATTGAGTTTAAAGTCGATAAAGTGGAACTGCATTAATGTGGAAAGAGATCTCCAGAATCAGGGTACAAATACCATGGAAGAGGGACAAATAACCCATAAATCGAGAAGTAAAGACTGTAAAATATCAGAGAGAATTCTGTGAATAGGAAGAAAAGCCAAGTGAACGACTTGAGGGAGGAGATACTCAGAGTAAACCACCCGAGGATAGTGGGAACCCTATGAGTCAAGAAGGCATTTCAGAGCTAAGAAGGTATATGGTACTGTACTCCAAAAGGGTATAGCAACCTGAATCAGCAAAGAATAAAGACACCAAAAAGGGAGTATTGGAGAACTATGCCAAAAGGGGGAGAAAAACCCAATGACATTGTGAAAGAGTGGCAAGAACTGTTACAGGAAGTGACAATAGACTATTTGAGAATAGCCTACTAAAAAGGAGTTGTGAAGAAATGAAGTGGCATTACCATACCATAATCAGGAGAAGGGACACATTCTCCTGATCTTATTTGGGTTGGTTAGAATAGTGGTAAGGTCAGTTAGAACTAGTTTTTGGATAGGCAAACTGATTCATTTGAGATCTGCTGACTGACAGTACCATAGTTATTTACATAGGCAGAGAACATCTGCATAGCAATAGGGAAAAATAGGCCTAATCTTTATTGTTTTAATAAACACTTGTAACCATTTCCTTTAAGTGTTTGCCTACTTCTTCTGACCCGCCACATATGGTGTCAGAGGTGGGATGTCTACCAACTGATAATAGTTGGGGACCCATGCTACTTACAAGACTAAGTTCCAAGGCAAAACCCCCTTCGGTAGCCACACTAGAGTCGATAGGGTTTTATCTACAAAGTACGGAAGACATTTTAATTCCACAATGGGAGAGATGTCCCAATAGGCTTAACCTGGCCTTTCCCCAGGGCACCTATATTATACTAGCTTTGAAATCCGGTTTGGTGGGGAGATATGGTTTGGATGTCATGGTAGGAGTTATTGATCCTGACTTGCGAGGGGATATTAAAATTCTTCTACACAACCATGGAAACAGTCCCTATACCGTGAAAGAGGATGAGACGTTAGCACAAGGGATCTTTGAAAAAAACATGTTCCCTGTACCCTCCAAGAGGTTGAGGCTCAATATGAAACTGAGAGAGGATCAAGGAAATAGAAGAGGTTTCCCCTTCACCTGATCTAGCCTTTGCCCGGAGGAATGATCCGGTCCTCGCAGAGGCCTTTAGCAAGGTAACCAGTGAAGAAGCAGGTAAAAGGCAAGCAAGTCTCTTCTTTTTATTTTTAAATAGGGGTTGTTGTATCAGGGGGATATAACAGAGGGAATACGTCAAACTCAGCTAGTCATTCCCTGAACACATAGGCAAATTGTTTTGGAGCTTGCTCATTCGCATCAGACAGCAGCTGATCAAGGGGTGTGAAAAGCCCAACGTCAGATAATTCCTAAGTACTGGCTGTGAGTTTTTGTAGATGTTAAAATGTTGCTCTGACCTGTGAGATCCGGCAGAAGACTGCGGAAACTCTAGTTCCCATAGCCCCATTACAATCGCTACCCATCATCGAGATTGCATTCTCAAGGATAGCGGTGGATATCATAGGCCACAAGACATTTCTAAATTGGGAAACCGCTTTATCCTAGTGATCATGTATTATGCCACTCGATATTCCGAAGCCTTTGCCCTGCAAAACAACTACATGCAGCAAATATTGAATCCCTATTGCCTTTTCTATCCAGAGTAGGGTTTTTGAAGGAGATCCTTACAGGTCAGGCTACTACCTTCATGTCTCGATTAATGCAAGAGGTAAAAGAATTGCTTAATATGAAAACCCTACGAACGTCTGTCTACCACCCCCCAGCCAGGTTTTTTGGTAGAATGTTTACAGATGGGAAAACCTGGAATGTCACGATATTCCCCATTTGAACTGCTATACGAAAGGGAACCCTGGGATGTATTAGACATGCTAAAAGAGACTTGGGAAGAAAGAGAGGAGGCCCTTCTACCAATTTCACACACTGCACAGAACCTTATAACCCATATGGCAGTGGTGAGAGAGATTTTAAAGAAACATCTTGGACAAGTTCAAGAACATCAGCAAACTGTCTACGATAACCACGTTGTAACCCAAACCTTCTCAGTTGAACAGTCAGTCTTAGTTCTCCTTCCCATGTCGGAGAATAAGATGATTTTCAAGTGGTACGGTCTTGGAAAAATAAGGCCCCTTGAATTACCCTATCTCCGAACCCGATCAGCATCAGAAAACACAAGCCTATCATGTCAACCTGCTCAAGGAGTGGAAGATAGACCATAATATAGATACCACCGTTCCTATGGCCGCCCTCCTCACTGACTCTGATCATAAAAACTCATTGGTTTTCCCAGATCTATCACCTTTCCAACAGAACAACATTCGTGATCTGCTGGCTCAGTTGCCTGAGGTGTTTTCAGAACAACCAGGCGGGTTTGCTGATTTCTTCCACTACAATCCAACTACGGCCCTTATAGGATCGCCGAAACACGAATAAAAAATAATTGAGAAGGAGATGGAGGACATGCTCGAGGCAAATATCATCAAGCCCTCTGAGAGTCCTTTGTCCTCTATTGTTTTAGTCGCAAAGCCGGACCAGTCCTGGCATCTCTGTTTAGACGTCGGAAAATTAAACTCAATCTCAATATTTGATAACAATCCTATGCCAAGGATTGACAATCTTATCGAAAGGTTGTGTTCGGCCAAGTGCATCGCAACCCTATACTTGACAAATGGTTACTGGCAGGTCCCCTTAAATCCAGCTGACTGGGAAATAAATTGCCTTTTCAACACCACAAGCCCGGTTCCATTTCAAGGTCTTACCTTTGGTCCACACAGCGCCCCAGCCACTTTTCAGCGCCTAATGGACAAAAGTGCTAAAACTATATTCATCATTTTGTGGGGCATACTTTGACGACTTCAAACAAAGGGATGTGTGTCTTTGCATAAAAAGCGGCTATTAAAATAGTCAAGCCTAGAGAGAACCAGGGCCGGGACACAGTGAGCTTCTGGGGGAAAGAGAGGAGAGGTAGAATACCCCTGAGGAGGTGCAGTTGGTACTTTGATTTCTTAGAGATGTCGGAGATCTGAGGGAAGGAAAGCGTGGAGTTGAAGATAACCCTGAGGTTCCTAGCCTCTCGGGTGGGGACAGGGGGTGGGCCAAGGGAGGCCAGCTAGACAGTGAGTGGAAAGCAGGGTGTTGGTGTTCCAATGAGGAGGATCTCCGTCTTGCTGGCATTCAGGCAGAGGTCATTGGCGGCACACCACCCTTGGATTACAGAGAGACAATCCAGGATGAGAGAAGAAGAGGCGGCAGTGGGGAGCCTGAAAGCGAACTCAGTGTCATCCGTATAGCATTGGAATTTGGTGCAGAAAGGAGCAATGTGGTGGGCGAGAGGTGCAAGGTATTGGTTCAACAGCCAGGGAGAGAAGTCAGACCCCTGGGGAACACCGCAGGTGGAGCGAGAGATAGAGAGGAGAAAGAAGGACCCAAGTTGGACCTGGGAGGGGAAAGAGGTTAACCATGCCAGAGCCTGATCAGTGATACCCAGATTATGACGGAGCATATTGAGCAGGATAGTATGGTTAACCGTATCAAAGGCAGAGGAGAGATCGAGTAGGATGAGGACAGAGGGCAGATTAGAGTACAGGTTGAAGAAAAAGTCTTCATAGATGTTCAGGATAGTGGTTTTCGGTGGCTGCTCTGAAACCATATTGATGGTCATGGAGACAGCCAACCGATTTGACGTGGAGATTAAGCTGGGAGATGGCCAGCTTTTCCAGGAGTTTGCCCAGGAAAGGAGTGACAGAGATTGGGCATTAATTTGCCGGATGGGAGGGGTCGGCTGAGGGCTTCTTGAGAAGAGTGTGCACAAGGGAGTGCTTCAGAAGGGAGGAAAAGGTGCCGGAGGCGAAGGAATAGTTGCATAAGTCAGCCAGAGAAGGGGTGAGGGTGCGATGTGGTCCTTGATGGTTTTGGAAGAACAGGGAAGAACCTGTTTAGATGAGGTTTTCATAGATTGAACTTGTCTAGCTACCTCATCAGGGAGAAGAGAGGAAAGGCAGAGAAGGGAGGGGGTGTGGGTGCAGGTCTGGTGGAGGGAGATGAGTGTGACGGGGAGGAGCAGGAGATGTAACAAGGGTGGACAGGAGGTCCTGAGTTTTAGAGATGAAGTGAGAAGCCAGGGCCATACAGAGGGCCTGGGAGGGGATAGGAGAGGTAGAGACTGCCGCACGATTGGCCAGCTCCTTTCAGATTTTAAAGAGTTTGGCTGAGTTGTTAGATACCGCAGAAAGGCGGGCTTGGATGTGAGCTCTCTTCTTGGTGAGGACAGCGAGTCGCTATTGCCTTTGGAGCAGGCGGCAGGCCTGATTGTCAGAGGGTGTACAAGAAGCCAACCATTTTCTTTCCGCCACCCTGCACTTGCGTTTAAGGGTGACGAGTCGTACTAGGAGTTGCACTTGACATTTGGCTTTATGCGGATCCTCATAAGAGGGGCAAGTAAATCGAGAGTATTGGAGATAGTAGCAGAGTGGAGCGTGGAAAGGGCTGTGTCAGGGTTTGTGTCAGACAGAAGTACAAGGGGGCAGATAAGGATGCAGTGAATGCCTCCGCTGACACACGCTTTATGGGTCGAATGACTGAGAAGGTGGGTGGCATTGTGGGGGTAGGCTTGGCCTGAGGGGTAGAGAGACAGAGAGAGCGATGAGAGGAGAAAGTAGTCACTCCCGGAGAGAGGAGTGGTAACAGAGTTAGAGAGGGGGAGTTCATAACATCAACAGTGTGCCCTGCAGAGTTAGTTGGGCCAGAGGGAATGATAGAGAGAGGGAGGGAGTCGCAGAGGTTGCGGAAGAGTCCCGTGGCAGGACATGAAGCATCCAGATGGATGTTGAAGTCTCCAAGGAGGAGTTCAGTGGTTGAGGCCAGAAGGGGGGAAGAGAGGTCAGCCCACTCGGAGTTGAAGGAGGTGATGGAACTAGGTGGCCAGTAGATAGTGGCAACGAGATATATATAGGCCTGTGTAGGAATGATAGGATAGAGGCAGGAATCTACTCCGGGAAAGAGTCTCCCCATTCACAGTTCTTCCTGTATTTAAGTATGTCATCACAATCACAAGTGGTTTGTCCTACTTCCGCGACGGCTGCGTTCCGATGAAACCCAGCATTACCCGAAGCCAACCGGGTGGAAGGAGGATCACTGGTAGTTGTAGTCAAAACATGAGAACAAACAGTTTGATCATGTCCCATGTGTACACACACACACACACACATATACATGCATATGATATATACATATCACTGTATCATAGGACGGCGATAGCTACCCTATATTTAAGGTGATTTGGACTCCCATAGGAACCTCCAAAAATTCTATTGTTAATAACTTTTGATTTGAGTAATGGATTTTGCCAAAATCTTGAGGCTGTTTAGGGATGCAACAACCCTCCCCCCAACCCCACTCCGAATCTCTCCCCCCCCCCCACCCGGCCAGGACTGTAAAGATCTGTTAATATATAGCTTTGATTATGGAAAAATTAAAGACATGAAAAAAGCCATTTGCATGTAAGAAAAACACAAATGCCATCAGTCTAGAGGTGGGGGGAAAGGTGGGCTAGAAACCACCAAGTGAAATTTGCCAGTTGGAGGGGGTCTAGGGACTGAATTTGCAACACAAAGCTTTCCTGTAACCTCGGCTATATCTGTGACTAGCCGGCATCTCAAAGCAAACTGCATCGCAGAAACAGCGTGTGTTGTGGGGGAAAAAGGGATAGGACAGGGGAGGTGAGGAGGCCATCTGGCAGTTGGGGGGAGCTGGCACAGATGATGGGGGCACTTGTTAAGGGGCTGTGGGGGCAAGAAAGCATTTTATTTTCCAGCTGTCTTTCTGATATTCGCAGCTATAGCAAACTATCGAAAACCACGGCTATCTGTAGTTCCGTACCGGCAGTTAAAGTTTTCCCGAAAGATATTTTTACAGCTATAGTGACGTCTGGGGTGAAAAATCACTGCCCATGGCCAGTGACACAAACTTATAAGACCACTTCGAGAAACATGGCTTGAGGGGGCCAGCCTTTCCTCACTTTGAAGTTGAGCAGGGTCACTCTGCATTGATAATTTTACAAAGGTAGCGGGCGCCCCTCTCTCGCAAGAACAGACATGATAACCTGTTCAGTGGTTATTAACCACTTGAGAGTTCGCAGCCACTGCTTTTACTCACTGTGCCTTTCACAGATGGGAAATATCCATTTGCATATCAGTCTTTGTCCTGCCCAGGGGCAGTCCAGCACCGAAATACAATGGCAATTCCAATCTGAACGAGAGTACCACCAGCAACCCCATACACGTGTTTCACCCTTGTTGGGGATCATCAGTGAGGTGAAGCTGATGCCTCTCTAAGCACAGTGAGAGGGAGACCACGTCTGGTTGCCCCCAGGAGACCTAGGGTTACCAATCCCAGGTTCCTTAAAAATAATTTTACAAAGGTAGCGGGCGCCCCTCTCTCGCAAGAACAGACATGATAACCTGTTCAGTGGTTATTAACCACTTGAGAGTTCGCAGCCACTGCTTTTACTCACTGTGCCTTTCACAGATGGGAAATATCCATTTGCATATCAGTCTTTGTCCTGCCCAGGGGCAGTCCAGCACCGAAATACAATGGCAATTCCAATCTGAACGAGAGTACCACCAGCAACCCCATACACGTGTTTCACCCTTGTTGGGGATCATCAGTGAGGTGAAGCTGATGCCTCTCTAAGCACAGTGAGAGGGAGACCACGTCTGGTTGCCCCCAGGAGACCTAGGGTTACCAATCCCAGGTTCCTTAAAAATAATTTTACAAAGGTAGCGGGCGCCCCTCTCTCGCAAGAACAGACATGATAACCTGTTCAGTGGTTATTAACCACTTGAGAGTTCGCAGCCACTGCTTTTACTCACTGTGCCTTTCACAGATGGGAAATATCCATTTGCATATCAGTCTTTGTCCTGCCCAGGGGCAGTCCAGCACCGAAATACAATGGCAATTCCAATCTGAACGAGAGTACCACCAGCAACCCCATACACGTGTTTCACCCTTGTTGGGGATCATCAGTGAGGTGAAGCTGATGCCTCTCTAAGCACAGTGAGAGGGAGACCACGTCTGGTTGCCCCCAGGAGACCTAGGGTTACCAATCCCAGGTTCCTTAAAAATAATTTTACAAAGGTAGCGGGCGCCCCTCTCTCGCAAGAACAGACATGATAACCTGTTCAGTGGTTATTAACCACTTGAGAGTTCGCAGCCACTGCTTTTACTCACTGTGCCTTTCACAGATGGGAAATATCCATTTGCATATCAGTCTTTGTCCTGCCCAGGGGCAGTCCAGCACCGAAATACAATGGCAATTCCAATCTGAACGAGAGTACCACCAGCAACCCCATACACGTGTTTCACCCTTGTTGGGGATCATCAGTGAGGTGAAGCTGATGCCTCTCTAAGCACAGTGAGAGGGAGACCACGTCTGGTTGCCCCCAGGAGACCTAGGGTTACCAATCCCAGGTTCCTTAAAAATAATTTTACAAAGGTAGCGGGCGCCCCTCTCTCGCAAGAACAGACATGATAACCTGTTCAGTGGTTATTAACCACTTGAGAGTTCGCAGCCACTGCTTTTACTCACTGTGCCTTTCACAGATGGGAAATATCCATTTGCATATCAGTCTTTGTCCTGCCCAGGGGCAGTCCAGCACCGAAATACAATGGCAATTCCAATCTGAACGAGAGTACCACCAGCAACCCCATACACGTGTTTCACCCTTGTTGGGGATCATCAGTGAGGTGAAGCTGATGCCTCTCTAAGCACAGTGAGAGGGAGACCACGTCTGGTTGCCCCCAGGAGACCTAGGGTTACCAATCCCAGGTTCCTTAAAAATAATTTTACAAAGGTAGCGGGCGCCCCTCTCTCGCAAGAACAGACATGATAACCTGTTCAGTGGTTATTAACCACTTGAGAGTTCGCAGCCACTGCTTTTACTCACTGTGCCTTTCACAGATGGGAAATATCCATTTGCATATCAGTCTTTGTCCTGCCCAGGGGCAGTCCAGCACCGAAATACAATGGCAATTCCAATCTGAACGAGAGTACCACCAGCAACCCCATACACGTGTTTCACCCTTGTTGGGGATCATCAGTGAGGTGAAGCTGATGCCTCTCTAAGCACAGTGAGAGGGAGACCACGTCTGGTTGCCCCCAGGAGACCTAGGGTTACCAATCCCAGGTTCCTTAAAAATAATTTTACAAAGGTAGCGGGCGCCCCTCTCTCGCAAGAACAGACATGATAACCTGTTCAGTGGTTATTAACCACTTGAGAGTTCGCAGCCACTGCTTTTACTCACTGTGCCTTTCACAGATGGGAAATATCCATTTGCATATCAGTCTTTGTCCTGCCCAGGGGCAGTCCAGCACCGAAATACAATGGCAATTCCAATCTGAACGAGAGTACCACCAGCAACCCCATACACGTGTTTCACCCTTGTTGGGGATCATCAGTGAGGTGAAGCTGATGCCTCTCTAAGCACAGTGAGAGGGAGACCACGTCTGGTTGCCCCCAGGAGACCTAGGGTTACCAATCCCAGGTTCCTTAAAAATAATTTTACAAAGGTAGCGGGCGCCCCTCTCTCGCAAGAACAGACATGATAACCTGTTCAGTGGTTATTAACCACTTGAGAGTTCGCAGCCACTGCTTTTACTCACTGTGCCTTTCACAGATGGGAAATATCCATTTGCATATCAGTCTTTGTCCTGCCCAGGGGCAGTCCAGCACCGAAATACAATGGCAATTCCAATCTGAACGAGAGTACCACCAGCAACCCCATACACGTGTTTCACCCTTGTTGGGGATCATCAGTGAGGTGAAGCTGATGCCTCTCTAAGCACAGTGAGAGGGAGACCACGTCTGGTTGCCCCCAGGAGACCTAGGGTTACCAATCCCAGGTTCCTTAAAAATAATTTTACAAAGGTAGCGGGCGCCCCTCTCTCGCAAGAACAGACATGATAACCTGTTCAGTGGTTATTAACCACTTGAGAGTTCGCAGCCACTGCTTTTACTCACTGTGCCTTTCACAGATGGGAAATATCCATTTGCATATCAGTCTTTGTCCTGCCCAGGGGCAGTCCAGCACCGAAATACAATGGCAATTCCAATCTGAACGAGAGTACCACCAGCAACCCCATACACGTGTTTCACCCTTGTTGGGGATCATCAGTGAGGTGAAGCTGATGCCTCTCTAAGCACAGTGAGAGGGAGACCACGTCTGGTTGCCCCCAGGAGACCTAGGGTTACCAATCCCAGGTTCCTTAAAAATAATTTTACAAAGGTAGCGGGCGCCCCTCTCTCGCAAGAACAGACATGATAACCTGTTCAGTGGTTATTAACCACTTGAGAGTTCGCAGCCACTGCTTTTACTCACTGTGCCTTTCACAGATGGGAAATATCCATTTGCATATCAGTCTTTGTCCTGCCCAGGGGCAGTCCAGCACCGAAATACAATGGCAATTCCAATCTGAACGAGAGTACCACCAGCAACCCCATACACGTGTTTCACCCTTGTTGGGGATCATCAGTGAGGTGAAGCTGATGCCTCTCTAAGCACAGTGAGAGGGAGACCACGTCTGGTTGCCCCCAGGAGACCTAGGGTTACCAATCCCAGGTTCCTTAAAAATAATTTTACAAAGGTAGCGGGCGCCCCTCTCTCGCAAGAACAGACATGATAACCTGTTCAGTGGTTATTAACCACTTGAGAGTTCGCAGCCACTGCTTTTACTCACTGTGCCTTTCACAGATGGGAAATATCCATTTGCATATCAGTCTTTGTCCTGCCCAGGGGCAGTCCAGCACCGAAATACAATGGCAATTCCAATCTGAACGAGAGTACCACCAGCAACCCCATACACGTGTTTCACCCTTGTTGGGGATCATCAGTGAGGTGAAGCTGATGCCTC
Organism: Ambystoma mexicanum; assembly: GCF_040938575.1. Classification (NCBI taxonomy): domain Eukaryota; kingdom Metazoa; phylum Chordata; class Amphibia; order Caudata; family Ambystomatidae; genus Ambystoma; species Ambystoma mexicanum. Next base: position 836,643,007 of record NC_090934.1, on the reverse strand, counting down.
TCTAAGCACAGTGAGAGGGAGACCACGTCTGGTTGCCCCCAGGAGACCTAGGGTTACCAATCCCAGGTTCCTTAAAAATAATTTTACAAAGGTAGCGGGCGCCCCTCTCTCGCAAGAACAGACATGATAACCTGTTCAGTGGTTATTAACCACTTGAGAGTTCGCAGCCACTGCTTTTACTCACTGTGCCTTTCACAGATGGGAAATATCCATTTGCATATCAGTCTTTGTCCTGCCCAGGGGCAGTCCAGCACCGAAATACAATGGCAATTCCAATCTGAACGAGAGTACCACCAGCAACCCCATACACGTGTTTCACCCTTGTTGGGGATCATCAGTGAGGTGAAGCTGATGCCTCTCTAAGCACAGTGAGAGGGAGACCACGTCTGGTTGCCCCCAGGAGACCTAGGGTTACCAATCCCAGGTTCCTTAAAAATAATTTTACAAAGGTAGCGGGCGCCCCTCTCTCGCAAGAACAGACATGATAACCTGTTCAGTGGTTATTAACCACTTGAGAGTTCGCAGCCACTGCTTTTACTCACTGTGCCTTTCACAGATGGGAAATATCCATTTGCATATCAGTCTTTGTCCTGCCCAGGGGCAGTCCAGCACCGAAATACAATGGCAATTCCAATCTGAACGAGAGTACCACCAGCAACCCCATACACGTGTTTCACCCTTGTTGGGGATCATCAGTGAGGTGAAGCTGATGCCTCTCTAAGCACAGTGAGAGGGAGACCACGTCTGGTTGCCCCCAGGAGACCTAGGGTTACCAATCCCAGGTTCCTTAAAAATAATTTTACAAAGGTAGCGGGCGCCCCTCTCTCGCAAGAACAGACATGATAACCTGTTCAGTGGTTATTAACCACTTGAGAGTTCGCAGCCACTGCTTTTACTCACTGTGCCTTTCACAGATGGGAAATATCCATTTGCATATCAGTCTTTGTCCTGCCCAGGGGCAGTCCAGCACCGAAATACAATGGCAATTCCAATCTGAACGAGAGTACCACCAGCAACCCCATACACGTGTTTCACCCTTGTTGGGGATCATCAGTGAGGTGAAGCTGATGCCTCTCTAAGCACAGTGAGAGGGAGACCACGTCTGGTTGCCCCCAGGAGACCTAGGGTTACCAATCCCAGGTTCCTTAAAAATAATTTTACAAAGGTAGCGGGCGCCCCTCTCTCGCAAGAACAGACATGATAACCTGTTCAGTGGTTATTAACCACTTGAGAGTTCGCAGCCACTGCTTTTACTCACTGTGCCTTTCACAGATGGGAAATATCCATTTGCATATCAGTCTTTGTCCTGCCCAGGGGCAGTCCAGCACCGAAATACAATGGCAATTCCAATCTGAACGAGAGTACCACCAGCAACCCCATACACGTGTTTCACCCTTGTTGGGGATCATCAGTGAGGTGAAGCTGATGCCTCTCTAAGCACAGTGAGAGGGAGACCACGTCTGGTTGCCCCCAGGAGACCTAGGGTTACCAATCCCAGGTTCCTTAAAAATAATTTTACAAAGGTAGCGGGCGCCCCTCTCTCGCAAGAACAGACATGATAACCTGTTCAGTGGTTATTAACCACTTGAGAGTTCGCAGCCACTGCTTTTACTCACTGTGCCTTTCACAGATGGGAAATATCCATTTGCATATCAGTCTTTGTCCTGCCCAGGGGCAGTCCAGCACCGAAATACAATGGCAATTCCAATCTGAACGAGAGTACCACCAGCAACCCCATACACGTGTTTCACCCTTGTTGGGGATCATCAGTGAGGTGAAGCTGATGCCTCTCTAAGCACAGTGAGAGGGAGACCACGTCTGGTTGCCCCCAGGAGACCTAGGGTTACCAATCCCAGGTTCCTTAAAAATAATTTTACAAAGGTAGCGGGCGCCCCTCTCTCGCAAGAACAGACATGATAACCTGTTCAGTGGTTATTAACCACTTGAGAGTTCGCAGCCACTGCTTTTACTCACTGTGCCTTTCACAGATGGGAAATATCCATTTGCATATCAGTCTTTGTCCTGCCCAGGGGCAGTCCAGCACCGAAATACAATGGCAATTCCAATCTGAACGAGAGTACCACCAGCAACCCCATACACGTGTTTCACCCTTGTTGGGGATCATCAGTGAGGTGAAGCTGATGCCTCTCTAAGCACAGTGAGAGGGAGACCACGTCTGGTTGCCCCCAGGAGACCTAGGGTTACCAATCCCAGGTTCCTTAAAAATAATTTTACAAAGGTAGCGGGCGCCCCTCACTCTGCATTGATAAATGACCAAATGGGCTACCGAATGGGCATCCAAATTATTTTTTTTGTAAACCGTGCTACTGTCAGTTCTTGAAGGTTCTGTACTCAGAGACCATTTGTTTGCATTTTGCTGAATTGCATTTTGATATTTGTAGTCTCCCAGTCAGGAAGGAGGGAATAATGCCACAATTGTCACTTTTTGCCTAACATAGTTCTATAAGGATTTCTATATTTGAGTGACACTATGGTATGTGTACTTTTCAAGTTATGATGAAAGCCAGACCATGTGGGTGAGGAGGGGAATAATAAGAGGGCAATTAAGTCAAGAGTATTTGCCCATGATGTGGCAAGAGAGTTTGCAATCCTGGACACTGGTACATATTTCCCCTGATTGTGGCTGCTTTTCAGGACACAAGTAAAGGACACATGTGGGTGGAAAGCGTAACTTTTTTCTGAGGGCGGACGCAACCCCTTGGGTTTTTTTGAGGTTGGCAAGCTTGTTTAAGGATTTCACTATGATATACACCATTTCATCCTACACATCTACATATATACTCAATCTGAACCCATAAATTGACAGTTCACAATCGTCCAAAGTACACTTCTTTTGTATAGGTGTCTAGTGCCAACGCATTTCGGATTCATCATAATCCATCTTCAGGGCTAGAAGTGTAATGTTCCACATAGCAATTAGATTCTCATTTTTCTGTCTCCATCCTAAAGGGAAGGAGATATCCTAATTACAATGGTGTTTCATAGACATTTAATCACTAAATCTATTCACCTCTGTCAGTTTTAACACTAACCTTGTGCTGTGTCCACGTGTTGAACACGGATGAATACTTTTTACCTAGAATCGGAAATAGAATAAATTATCTGACATGTCTAAATAGACATTGCGTAGAATTTCAATCCATAGCACAGTCAAATATAGATGGAACCCCACTTACCCGATGTGAGACATACCTCTACCAGTCGAGTAGTGTGCAGGGTGCAGCCTTTACCAGCATATTTATTGGAAGATGCCGTCTCTCAGGTTATTTTTCTGATGTTCATTACTTTTTTTGAAAGTCCAATGCTATTTTGTCTTGTGCACTTTATTCTAAGGAGAAGGTCAATTGAACTACATTTTTATATTTCACTTTAAAATATATGTTTATTTACTGTGCGTCTACTGATCGGTGTCCGCATTTTGATTTTCGCCATGGGGGCAAAAATACCTGGGCATATGTTATTCTTGCATCTGGTAATTTTCTTCCTATTTCCTTGTTAAAATGCGGTTAGTTGGGGTTGTGCGATGTATCACAACAGTCACCAAGAGACCAGCCAAAAAACAAGAGGCTTGTAGCACGCTGCTTAACCAAGGTGTGTGATCATCAGCAAATGATCCAATCTCACTGTGCATTGCCTTAAAACATGGTGAGTTCTCAAAGCCTGCAATCGTTTATACATAATGAAAAAATATATATATTTTTACAGCTACAGTGGGTTTCCCATCCATGCAGTAACCCTGCTTAGCTTCAAAGCAAGGAAGGGGTCAGCCCCCTCAGGCCATGTTGCCTAAAAAAATAAACCCATGTTACAAGACCACTTAGAGCAACATGGCCTGAGGGGGCCGGATCTTTCCTTGCTTTGAAGCCAAGTGGGACAGTCCCGGTTACTGCATGGAAGGGAGACAGTCCACAGTCCTGAATGCCCTATATTTTCATAGTTTTAAATATGTCATTGCCACGGCATCTGCATTCTTTTCTTTTAAACCGTGCTACTGTCAGTCCTTGAAAGCTTTGCACTCAGACCATTTTTTTGGCCTTTTGCTGAATTGCATTCTGGTATGTTTAGTCTCCCAATCAAGATGGAGGGAATAATGCCACAATTGTACACTTTTTGCCTAACATAGTTATATAAGGATTTGTATATTTCAGTGAGACTGTTATATTTATAAAGCAGAGTATTGTTGAAAGCTATACATGGGGTGAGGAGGGGAAATGATGATAGGGCAAGTAAGTCATGAGTATTTGCCCACAATGTGGCAAGAGAGTTTGCGATATTGGACACTGGTGCATTTTCCCCTGATTATGGCTGCTTTTCAGGGCAGAAGTAAAGGACACATGGGTGGCGTAACTTTTTTTTTGAGGGTGGACGCAACCCCATGGGTTTATTTGAGGTTGGCAAGATTGCTCAAGTATTTGGGCTACCAGGATTTTATTCAGGTTGTCATGTTCCCAGTGCAGACGCTTACTCACAAGACCACAAGGACTTTGTTTCGTATTGGGATTTTGTTTTCCAGGGAGTATTTCACACAAGATTGCTGGGTTTAAAAGGTGAGCACCTTTTATACTTTGCCAGCATGTTTATTGGAACATTTCCTGTCTCAGGTTCATTACTTAAAGTCCAATGCTATTTTGTCTTGCGCACTTTCTTCTAAAGAGAGGGTCTAATGAACTATATTTGTATATTTCACTTGAATATATATTTTCACTAACTGTGCGTAAATTCATGAGTGCCAGCTTTTGATTTTCGCTATGGGGGCGTAAGTACATGGGCATTTGTTATTCTTGCAGCCGGTCATTTTTTTACCTTTTCAGTGCTGCTTAAATGTGGTTAGTTGGGGTTCTGCGATATATCACAACAGTCACCAGGAGACCGGCCATAAAACAAAGGGTTTGTAGCATGCTGCTTAAACAAAGTGAGAGATCCTCAGCAAATAATGTAATCTCACTGCTGTGAGGCAGGCACAGTATCACAAGTAAGGACACAGGCACAAGGATACTAGTTTCAACACCTTTATTAAGTTTGACTGGGGTTGGTGACTTCCTAGCTGGACCTTATTCTATAATGGGCGTAGTCTTGACCATCAAAGTAAATAAAATGGTCCAAGTCAGTCAGTCAGTCAAACAAAGGAAAAAGTCTGTGTCAGAAACATATACTTGCCCTCACGTTTCACAATAACTAAGTGTGAGAAAATGAATGAAAATGAAAGCGTGTATCAGAGGAATGTCAGAATGGCAACGAGAGTGGCTCAGCTCAGTGGGGTTCTTGCACAGTTCCTTAAGGTGGGTAGCTTGCACAGTTCAAAGATTTCCCATAAATCTGTAAGGCTTCCGTCGCCTATTTCAATGTCAGTTCAATATGCTTCACAGTTCTTTTCAATGGATTCTCTCAGGCTTTCCTCGCCCGGTTTCATGCTTGTCAAACAAACAGATAATCACAAAGTTCCTTCTCAATTACTTTCACAGGTGGCCCTTGCCTGTCTTCAAACACTTAAGCATTGCTGAAACACCTTCCAGCTAAACGGCTCCACTTCACAGAGCTCAGGGAGAACTCCCTTCCCCAACCTTTGTACTTCTCTTCACAATGTTCACCCGTCGGAGACCTTCACAACCGCATAGTATTATCACCCTCATGCGTGACCACTCCAACAGCAGGGTCCTTTTTATCATCACCTTTCCAGAGACCATTGCAACCTCACAGTATTCTCCCCCATGTGTGTTATGACCACTCTGACAATAGGGTTGGTTCCTTAATATCCGTGCCTCTTGCACTGTTTCTTAATATCTGTGCCTCTTGCACTTGGTTTTATGGAACTGGCCCTCGGCCACTCTGTTCCTTTTTTCACCAAAATATCCATTCACTTTCACATTAGCCTTCCAGGATCTCTGCATGCTCTCTTTCCCTCTTGCCCTTCCCTTCAATGGCTTTCAACACATTTCGCTTTCGTTATTCACTGTTCTGATATCTTTTCAAGAAGCGTTTAACAACGTGCCTTTTAACACGGCACTGCTCCGTTACTTTGTTTTACACTGGCTCCCTCGCTGGCCAAATACATTCAAGCTTTCAGTTCAATGTCTGTATCCTTCAACGCGTATCCTTGCGTGAAAGATTTTAGCCGTCCACAATCACGCGTATCAAAAACTGGGCTTTCTCTTTCTTTGAAGTCACCGCCTGTGATTGCTTTCGCACATCCTTCTACTTTCAGCCCCGGGCAGACTCGCAGCCCAGGCGAAGAAGCAAGCAATTTGCTGGTGCCTGGTAGAAAGGGACTAGCCAACCTCTCGGCTCCCTTCTCCGAACTCACCTGGCTTCGTGGAGACATCGCTCCCTCTTCACGCTTTCTCCTGCCTCAATTCGCAGCCTGTTAGCATCTCAGCATCCCCATCTCCCTGGCCTGCTTCTCAGCAGCTGTCTCTCAGCTGCTCCTCCGTCTCGTCATCCAGCTTACCTTCCTTCTTGGCCCCTGTCTTGCTCTCTGTGTCTTTCTGTGCTCCATCTTTTATAGTTTGGAAAACGGTCCATGATTTTCAGGTGTGTGTGATTGTGACTGAGTGCCTGACTCTGCCTGATCTGATTAGTGTGACAAGGCCAGTACATGTTACTAGTGGTAATCTTCATAGTCTCAGTCTTCCTCTTCTTTGTCTCAGTAATTGAGTTGGTTAGGAAAGAAGGGGAGTTATGGGAGTTGGATCCCATAAAGGTAGAGGCAATACGAGGTGAATAACTGTTAGGAAATGAGGAATACCATGTCTCACCTTCTAGTGTCTACGCCCTACTCCCTGAGGACCCCCTACCCGGGTGATCCTCCCTCGCTTGTCCAACCCCAGGGTTGTGAACCAATAGCGATGACCCTTCCATGGCCACCTGAATAAGGGATTGCTGGGGACTAAATCGTGAAACACTTTCAGGTTTTTCACACTGCACATTGCCTAAAAACATTGTGAATTCTCAAAGCCTGCAACATTTTATACATAACTGTACCACGGTCAAAACAGGTCAAAATCAGTTTGTGATTGAGGAACATTTTTCAGTGATGGATTGCAAGTGTTTTAAAATATAGAGTGGCTTTGCACACAGTGAAAAAACTTTAGTTAAGAGAGAGTTAAGGAGATCAGATTTAACGCAACAAAACCCTTGAAAGTCAGTGGATGTGGGAAGTGTTGACCATCATAAATAATTCTGCATCCCCTGTAGTTGTTCCCCATGATTTAATTTTGAATGTCATATTGAATCCCTTCCGTTTGAGTATGTTTGCGCTCATGAGCTTTGCAATGGGTAAATGCCGAGTTAAGAATGTCTTCACTCCTCAGCTACATTTCAAGGGTTTTGTTTAGTTAATTCTGATCCCTTTAAGTTTGTTCACTGAATTTCAGGGGTTTTGTTATACTACAGTTTGTTCGGAGCCCATTAGCCTCGGCCATGGCCACTGTACATGTACCACCAATAATTTGTTTCCAAAGACCCATTGCCCCCCTGCTCAGTAGTTGTGATTTATGTAGGGGTAAAATATATTTTTTTCCATTCCCAATTCCCATGGTAATTTCCCAAGAAACAATTCCGATCCCTGCGGTAGCGTAGCATTGTGCCGATTCCACTGATAATGGAAACAAATGGTTGAAAATTGCCATAGTAATCCCCTGAGATTCCCCCGATAAGCCAAAAGCGTTCTACCCGTAACTGGCTAACCAGCCCATCCCCACCTCACATGTTGTCCTCTTTCCCCTCCCCAGTCCTAGCCTGATGCGATTGCATCTTTTGCACCTTTCGTTTTTGGCTACCCCCAATATTCCTGCGGGAATTGCTCACATTGAGCAAAAAACAAAATGGTAGGTTTTGATTTCTGAAAAGACTCTCTTCTGCAAAGCACCATAGGAGTTATATAAAGTTTTTGTGAGAGAAGGGGACACTCCTTCAAATATTTTAAAAACTACTGGACGGATTTACACCAAACCAGCAAAAGAAATATCTGCAACACTTTCTGGTCGATTCATGGAATTAATGTGCGCCGAAAATTCCCGCGCAGAGGTGCCAAAACTTGCGATTCGCAGTAAAAGTACAGGGCCAAACAAGTACGCCACAAGAAAGCATGCAGTAGCGTCCCTGCGCCTGAAATAAATGTGCGCCAACAAAAAGCACCCATATACAGCTATGATGAATGGTCCATACAGTGGCCCTCTAGGACAAATGAGGTGCAAAGGGGTACCAACAAACGCGGACACCCGCTGTGTGAAAAATAGCATGTGCGTGTATTACGGGGTTTGCGGGAAGTTCCACACGCGATTGGCCTGGGCACGTGTATTCCGGGGTGCGCGTGAAGTTTCCCACGTGAATTAGCAGGGTACGTGTATTCCGGGGTTTGTGGGAAGTTCCACACGCGATTGCCCTGGGTCCGTGTATTTCGGGGTGCGCAGGAAGTTTCACACGCGAATTAGCAGGGTACGTGTGTTTCGTGTGCGGGGGAAGTTTCACACGCGAATTAGCAGAGTACGTGTACTCCGGGTGCGCGGCAAATTCCACACGCGGATCCAGCAGCCTACGTGTATTTTGGGGGTGCCGGGGAGTCCCACACGTGAATTGGCCATGTGGGTCCTCCCAGCTGTTCCCTCTACACCCTCCACGGCCCCTGCAGGCGGCCCACACCACAGGGGACTACCCTGCACATGTCCCGCAGGCAGCCCATCCACCATGGCCATGCCCCCTAGCCAACCCACATGTCACCTTGCACTACTGCCCACCAACGCATGTTTCCCAGCACCCCCAGCCCCCACCAGTCAGGGGCACCCTCCACCAGGCCCCCACACATGTCTCCCTGCATCCCCACCCCCCAGCACTGTGGGGCAGCCTCCACAAGGACCCACTCATGTCCCCCTGCACCCCCACCCCCCAGCATCTAGGGGCACCCTCCACCAGGCCCCCACTTATGTCCCCCTGAACCCCCACCCCCCAGCATCCAGGGGGCACCCTCCACCAGGCCCCCACTCATGTCCCCCTGCACCCCCACCCCCTGCATCCAGGTGCACCGTCCACCAGGCCCCCACTCATGTCTCCCAGCACCCCTACCCCCCAGCATCCAGGGGCACCCTCCACCAGGCTCCCACTCATGTCTCCCAGCACCCCCACCCCCCTGCATCCAGGGGCACCCTCCACCAGGCCCCCACTCATGTCTCCCTGCACCCCCACCCCCCAGCACTGTGGGGCACCCTCCACCAGGCCCCCACTCATGTCTCCCTGCACCCCCACCCCCCTGCATCCAGGGGCACCCTCCACCAGGCCCCCACTCATGTCTCCCAGCACCCCCACCCCCCCACCCCCGCACTGTGGGGCACCCTCCACCAGGCCCCCACTCATGTCCCCCTGCACCCTCACCCCCCAGCATCCAGGGGCACCCTCTACCAGGCCCCCACTCATGTCTCCCTGCACCCCCACCCCCCCAGCATCCAGGGGCACCCTTCCCCAGGCCCCCACTCATGTCTCCCTGCACCCCCACCCCCCTGCATCCAGGGGCACCCTCCACCAGGCCCCCACTCATGTCTCCCTGCATCCCCACCCCCCACCAGTCAGTGGCACCCTCCACCAGGCCCCCACTCATGTCTCCCAGCACCCCCACGCCCCTGCATCCAGGAGCACCCTCCACCAGGCCCCCACTCATATCTCCCAGCAACCCCATCCCCCTGCACTGTGGGGCACCCTCCACCAGGCCCCCACTCATGTCCCCCTGCACCCCCACCAGGCCCCCACTCATGTCCCCCTGCACCCCCACCCCCCAGCATCCAGCGGCACCCTCCACCAGGCCCCCCACTCATGTCTCCCAGCACCCCTACCCCCCTGCATCCAGGGGCACCCTCCACCAGGCCCCCACTCATGTCCCCCTTCACCCCCACCCCCCTGCATCCAGGGGCACCCTCCACCAGGCCCCTACTCATGTCCCCCTGCACCCCACCCCCCAGCATCCAGGGGCATCCTCCACCAGGCCCCCACACATGTCTCCCAGCACCCCCACCCCCCAGCACTGTGGAGCACCCTCCACCAGGCCCCCACTCATGTCCCCCTGCACCCCCACCCCCCAGCATCCAGGGGCACCCTCCACCAGGCCCCCACTCATGTCTCCCTGCACCCCCACCCCCCAGCATCCAGGGGCACCATCCACCAGGCCCCCACTCATGTCTCCCAGCACCCCCACCCCTTTGCATCCAGGGGCACCCTCCACCAGGCCCTCACTCATGTCTCCCAGCACCCCCACCCCCAGCACTGTGGGGCACCCTCCACCAGGCCCCCACTCATGTCCCCCTGCACCCCCACCCCCAGCATCCAGGGGCACCCTCCACCAGGCCCCCACTCATGTCTCCCAGCACCCCCACCCCCCAGCATCCAGGGGCACCCTCCACCAGGCCCCCACTCATATCTCCCTGCATCCCCACCCCCCACCAGTCAGGGGCACCCTCCACCAGGCCCCCACTCATGTCTCCCAGCACCCCCACCCCCCAGCATCCAGGGGCATCCTCCACCAGGCCCCCACTCATGTCTCCCAGCACCCCCACCCCCCAGCACTGTGGGGCACCCTCCACCAGGCCCCCACTCATGTCCCTCTGCACCCCCACCCCCCAGCACTGTGGGGCACCCTCCACCAGGCTCCCACTCATGTCCCCCTGCACCCCCACCCCCCTGCATCCAGCGGCACCCTCCACCAGGCTCCCACTCATGTCCCCCTGCACCCCCACCCCCCTGCATCCAGCGGCACCCTCCACCAGGCCCCCACTCATGTCCCCCTGCACCCCCACCCCCCAGCATCCAGGGGCACCCTCCACCAGGCCCCCACTCATGTCTCCCAGCACCCCCACCCCCTGCATCCAGGGGCACCCTCCACCAGGCCCCCACTCATGTCCCCCTGCACCCCCACCCCGCTGCATCCAGGGGCACCCTCCACCAGGCCCCCACTCATGTCCCCCTGCACCCCACCCCCCAGCATCCAGGGGCACCCTCCACCAGGCCCCCACTCATGTCTCCCAGCACCCCCACCCCCCTGCATCCAGGGTCACCCTCCACCAGGCCCCCACTCATGTCTCCCAGCACCCCCACTCCACAGCACTGTGGGGCACCCTCCACCAGGCCCCCACTCATGTCCCCCTGCACCCCCAGCACGGTGGGGCACCCTTCACCAGGCGCCCACTCATGTCTCCCAGCACCCCCACCCCTCAGCACTGTGGGGCACCCTCCACCAGGCCCCCACTCATGTCCCCCAGCACCCCCACCCCCCAGCATCCTGGGGCACCCTGCACCAGGCTCCCACTCATGTCCCCCTGCACCCCCACCCCCCTGCATCCAGGGGCACCCTCCACCAGGCCCCCACTCATGTCCCCCTGCACCCCCACCCCCCAGCATCCAGGGGCACCCTCCACCAGGCCCCCACTCATGTCTCCCAGCACCCCCACCCCCCTGCATCCAGGGGCACCCTCCACCAGGCCCCCACTCATGTCCCCCTGCACCCCCACCCCCCTGCATCCAGGGGCACCCTCCACCAGGCCCCCACTCATGTCCCCCTGCACCCCCACCCCCCAGCATCCAGGGGCACCCTCCACCAGGCCCCCACTCATGTCTCCCAGCACCCCCACTCCCAGCACTGTGGGGCACCCTCCACCAGGCCCCCACTCATGTCCCCCTGCACCTCCAGCACTGTGGGGCACCCTCCACCAGGCCCCCACTCATGTCCCCCTGCACCCCCACCATCCAGGGGCACCCTCCACCAGGCCCCCACTCATGTCTCCCAGCACCCCCACACCCCAGCATCCAGGGGCACCCTCCACCAGGCCCCCACTCATGTCTCCCTGCATCCCCACCCCCCAGCACTGTGGGGCACCCTCCACCAGGCCCCCACTCATGTCCCCCTGCACCCCCACCATCCAGGGGCACCCTCCACCAGGCCCCCACTCATGTCTCCCAGCACCCCCACACCCCAGCATCCAGGGGCACCCTCCACCAGGCCCCCACTCATGTCTCCCTGCATCCCCACCCCCCACCAGTCAGGGGCACCCTCCACCAGACCCCCACTCATATCTCCCAGCACCCCCACCCCCCAGCATCCAGGGGCACCCTCCACCAGGCCCCCATTCATGTCTCCCAGCAACCCCTCCCCCAGCACTGTGGGGCACCCTCCACCAGGCCCCCACTCATGTCCCTCTGCACCCCCACCCCCTGCATCCAGGGGCACCCTCCACCAGGCCCCCACTCATGTCTCTCAGCACCCCCACCCCCCAGCCGTGCGATGTGCCTGTGTACGTGTACTCCAGGGGTGCGCGGGTAGTCTCACATGCGATTCCATCAGGGTACGTGTATCATGGGTCTGCGTGAACTTCCACACGCGATACCAGCAGGGTACTTGTATTTCGGGGTGCGTGGGAAGTTTCACACGCGAATTTGCAGGGTACGTGTATTTCGGTGTGTGTGCGTGAAGTTCCACACGCGACTGTGCCTGTGAAAGTGGGGTACGTGTTTTCCATGGGTGGGCGGGATTATTTACTCGCGACTGGACCTGGGAGAGCATGTTACTTGTATTCCTGGGGTGGGCGGAAAGATTTACACACACGCCTACAACGCGCCAAAAAATAAAAGGACCAATCCTGAAACACGTACGCCAGCATGAAGCAGGCGCACGTCCCGCGCAGCATAAAAGAGTGCGCAAACAACAAACAAGCTCAAACGCCAGGATGAATATACCGTTCCTAGCAGCAGTGGCCGTGGGATACCGCAGGAGGAGAAGGATAGTCAGGGCCAGAATCTTCACACCCAGAACCAGCCTATTTGGTATGCCAGATGACCAGGTGTATGGGAGGTACAGGTTTCCACCACACATAATACTCGACCTAGTCAGTGAGTGGGAGGATGACCTCACATCACCCACCCTGTGCTCCCAAGCACTCAGCCCCCTGGAGAAGGTCCTCAATGTACTGCACTTCTTGGCTACCGGATCATTTCAGCGGACAAGTGCCATAGTGGGGGGGGTGTCACAGGCCACGCAGTCACAGTGCCTACACCAGGTTTTGGCCATCATCACTGCACGCCCATCAGTCCGCAGGCACATATACCTGCCAAGGACACCTGCAGAAAGGCAGGCTGTCAGCCAGGATTTCTACAGGGTGGCACAATTCCCCAAAGTGCTAGGTGCCATTGATTGCCCCCATGTGGCTCTACGTCCCCCCAGGGCATCTGAGCACATCTATAGAAACCGCAAGCACTGGCATTCCATCAACGTCCAGGTAGTATGTGATGCCAAGGGAATCATCACCTCAGTATATGCCAACTATCCAGGGTCCACCCACGACAGCTTCATTTACAGGATGTCAACCCTAAACCGGGACATGGAAGCTGGGCGGCATGGCGATGCATGGCTGCTTGGTGAGTAGAAATGCCACAGCACACGCATGCATGACAGATACAGAGTAATGCCAATACCCCACTAATGATCCCCATCACTACCTCCCCAGGGGACAGTGCCTACCCTCTGAGCACACACATGATGACACCAATTCGGAACCCCATCACGCCTCCCGAGGTAAGATACAACACAGCCCATATTGCAACACGGGGCATAGTGGAGCACACATTCGGAGTGCTCAAGTCACGCTTTCGCTCCCTTGACCGTTCTGGCGGGCAGCTGTTATACGCTCCCCCAGTAGTGTGCAAGATCATAGTGGCAGCATGTGTCCTGCACAATGTTGCAACACGCCGGGGCCTGGCTGTGGACATGATAGTGTCCCATTTCCCCAACCACATGCACGCCCGCTGCGCATGGGAGGGGAAAGGGCACGGGGTGAGGCAGCCCGTACGCAACTGGTGGCTAATTACTTCACATAGAAAGCACACCCCTGTGGAGTGCACACAGCCCTGGCACATACCATCTGACAATCAATGATGACTCAATCTGACAATTATGATGAACAAAGGGACAGTCAACTGTCAGAACCATAGCAGCCTGAGATTGTTCATCTGGAAGTGTCACAATGTGTGCATCCCTACCTACACAAACACCACCAATGCAGTGTCATCAAAAGACACACTTCCATGCAGCAAAAATGAATACATACTTGCAAAATACAACATGAGAACAGTGGCATGTCACCCAACCCCTCCCCTGCACGGCCACACAACACACCATGGCATGTCATGCAATGTGAGAGCAAACAAATTAATCCCCACAACATGCCCCAAGTGTCACCAACTACAGTGTCCCTAATGGAAACTGGCCACACATGAAATGCTCACAGTAATGCAGGACCAACAACACACATTACCAAATACTTACCAAGAATACCAATCACCTACACAAGCTCCAACCTACCATTAACATGACAGTACGGACTTAAAAAATTGGTAGCCTCACTACCTGATAATGGCAGCACTTCGAACACTTCCAAGTATACAGTGTTAGCGCCACGCAAGTGTGTAGGTGCACTGCTTACAACATGGACTCCAGTCCCAAAGTAGACCGCCTTGTGAAGACATGAGAAAAGGAACTGCAAATTAGGAGGATGAGATGGATGCAGAGGCACATATCAATACACCATGCAGTGTACAATACAACAACAATATGCACCAGGAATGTATACACAGTATTGACTACAGACTGCCCACACATCAAATGGGAGTCCAACGTCACCGTGGAAGTCAATGTCACTTGAGCACACCCTTTGCAAGCCTATGGAAACGGGAAGCAGGAGGGGTGTGTGTCGCACAAACCCAAGCATCTGACCCAAATTCAGGACAAGCCTGCATGTGCCCAGCCACAATACAGCGTATGCCCACGGGAGCCACACAAGGCAACACACTGTCCAAAAAATTTTAAAAAATTAAAAAATAAATAAATAATAAAAAATGGCCTTTAATGGGCCCAGGGGGTGGGGGAGGCCACCCAGGAGGTCCGAGGACAGGGTGCACACCAAAACCCACCTGTGTGGATCTTGCGGAAAAAAAACACCTCCATGGGCTCATGGCCTGCACGGCTATCCTATTGTGGGAGAATCGCTGCTGTCGCTCTCCTCACCCTCTGCAGCTGCATCAGGAGGTGGTGGCACTATGGGAGGCAGCCCACGCAAAGCCCTAGTCTGGTCCTCCATGGCAGCAAGCATGGGGGTGTGGAAGGTCTGGTTCTGGAGGATAATTGTGCAGAGGTCCCCATGCAACAACTCACTGGATGCCCGGACCTCCGACCTAGTTGCCTGCATCTCAGCTGAGAGCGTAAGTGCGAGCCGCTCCAGCTGCTGTTCTGTCCTCGTGTTAGCTGAAGCCTCAAGCTCAACCAGAGTTGCCCTGAGCTGACGGAGTTCCACCCTCAGGGCTTCCCTGTGGCCCTGGGACTCAATGGAAATGGCTTCCCGCAGAGTCTCCAGTGCCGCCCGCCTGTCCCTGTTGGACGCCAACATGTCCTCCCTGTGTGACTGGCTAATGGAGTCTGTTGCCTGCTGTAGTTGTTCAATTAGCCTTTCTTGGGGGACAATGGAAGTCGACCTATCCATGTCCTGAGCCATCATCTCAGTTGATGCTGCCTGTTGGTTTGCCATACCGTATATGGATTGCTCCCATGCGGTATTGCCAGGTGGTGTACGGCCACTGCGTCGGCGGGCACCACACCTGTCTGAGGCAAGGCGAACTGTGCCTTGCTGTGCCGGCACTGCCTGAGGCTGCAGGATTGCATTCCCCCTCTGATCTCATGGCCGAAGAACCACCAAAGGCTGACCTACCAACACTGACATCCCCATTGAGGGTTCTACCCTTGGTGCACGTGGGTTGGACAGTACAGAATCCCTCCCAGAAACACTTACCTGCGACGCAACATAGGTCTCATCATCCGAATCGACACCTGAATAGAGCTCGGGGGAGGTGCACCCAGAGACACCCCTTGAGATGACGGCCTGCAGCAAGTGTGGGTTCTCACCCACCACCACACCACGTCCCTCACTGGTGCCCAGTCGGGCCAGAGACCCCTCCTGGGTCTGCACCATCTCCACAACCCCAGCAGTATCAAGTGCGTCATCCACCGCAAAGACATGAAAGAAAAGAAATGGGAACAGGCATTAGCAACATGGAACACAATTAGGGCTGAGAAGCAAAAGAAACAGTACTTCATTGACACATATACCACATGACTATAACCCTCCCATGCATGCACTGTCACTGCGTATGAAGGGGAGGCAAATGGCACACATTGATGACACCAAGATGGAAGACCAACAAATTTGCTGCATGCTGCCTAGCAGTGCCATCACACATTGGCCTGTGATTGGCATGTCCAATACACATACATGACACATGCCATCACACAGATGGCATGTACCCTAGCCATGTCACACCTGTGACAATAGGACTGAGAAATGCCTAGTGAATGCGGACAGTCAGCCTGAATGAACACAGAATAACATGCAACTATGTTGTGGCAAGATGACAATTCAAGGGCAACTGGCGTGAGGTTGGGCTGAAAGTCTACTGTTGCCAGAAGGGATACTGCAACACCCAAATCCTGGTGTGCAGAATGTATTGGATGAAGCACATGGGTGACCCAAACCACTCAGGTACACACCCCCTCACCTGGCACTCAATCAGAAGCACTCACACACACGCCATGCACATGGATGACACACACATGCATGTGCACTCACCAGACAATGCCTCGTAATCTGGCAAGTCGCCCACGCCTTGGATCTGTTCCTCCGTGACGTAGGTCCCAGCAACATACTCATGTGGAGTGAGTTCTATGTCCTCTGCCGGAGACCCACCTCCAGTCACTAGAGTTGCGGCATGACTTGAGGCCAGCTTTTTCTTTGCCCTGCGCTTAAGGTCATTCCAGCGCTTGTAGCAATCATTAGCTGTGCGCCTCACGAATCCAAGGGCACTTATGAGTTCCGCAATGGTCTGCCAGTGTGCCTGACGTTGTGCAGGTGTGGTCTTGCATCCTGCAGTAATCACCATTTCGCAGTCATGTGCGGACACATACTCCACAAGTGCATCAAGTTCGACCCGATTGAAGCAGGGCTTCCTTGGTGGGCCGGACTATGTAGCCGTGTCTGGGCCATCAGCCTGTACTGGACGAGCACTCTTCCTCTTCCGCTTGGAAGGTGGTGGTGATACTGAGTGTCCTACGCCACTCTGGACACTAGGGGCAGGAGCCCCGGTGGACTGTGGACTAGGAGTGTGGGAATGAACACTCACCACGGGACTTGGTGCAGGCATTAGCTGAAATGTGATGTAGTCAGGGGGAACGTCAGCAGGACGACACTGTCCTGGCTGGGACACTCAGAGCTGGGGTGGATGGAGCCGCAGCTGCCCCTGCAGCCTCCCCACCCTGCCTACTCGGGGCAGCAGATGACATAGCTGCCCCTGATCCACGTGGGCTGGTGACACCAACGTGCACCGCCACACGTGGCCTAGACCTGCTGACCTGGAAGTCAGCCATGGAGTCACCCAGTACCAGGTCTGGTGCCACAATGGGCTGGTCCAACAAGGGCTGAGCAGGGATGGTGTCAGCCACGTTACCCTCAACCAGGGGGGGGGGTGTCCCTGACTGGTCACCCACACATGGGGGGCTAGGGGCACCCTGCAAGTCCTGGCCACGCCCCCTACCGTATCCACCACGGCCACCTCTTGTGGCTCGCCCACCTTTGCCACCCTTACCGCGTGCTCGCCTCCCAACCATGGCACTGATGTAGTTGTGCGTATGGGAGTTTGGGAGTTGCAGTAAACTATTGTCCTGGGCAATAAGGGGTCAAAGGAGTAGGGTACTAGATGGAATTTGTACCCTAGTGCTCTAGCAAGGCTGTATGTGACCCCTGGTCACGCAATGCACAGGCACCCCGAAAAAGGGAGATAATGTGCACGCAACCCCGCCTAGACCACCTGCACTACGCTGTGGCACCCAGAAACACAAAAATGAACGTATGCGTGTCACACGCAGCCTAGACTGACCTCTGAAGGGGTAGGCAACACACGGGGCAAGCACAGATGTCAAATACGTGCGCAACTCACCGTCTGCCAGGAAAAATCATGTGTAAAATACGCACGTGTGCGTGTTGGCAACACCCCCGCCAAAAGAAGAGTTGTACGCTGTCTGAGGAGACAGGACAACAGGAGAAGTGAACGCTGTTTGAGGAAACAGGCCCAGGAAAAAGAGAAAAAGCTGTCAGAGGTAACAGGGAGTACGAACTTGGAACGCCATGAAGTAAATCGCGTGTGAACCGACAAGAAGTACAGATTTCACCCACTCGCTCTCCACAAAAAGCACGTACAAGGAAATGGCGTTCTACACGTACCTTTTAAACATGCCCACACGTCCAGCGTCACTTCCGCGTGTACGCGCTAAGGCCCCATCCTCCAATTACACGTGCTGACACTCTGACATGCAGTCATTGGACGTGTAACATGCACCCGTGTACAGGGAAACGCCCGCGCACGCACGTCACAGACGCGCATACGCGCTGTTGGCCTTTGGCCCAATGAATTCGCGCACGTGTGCTGACGTGCTTACACGCTAAGGCCCTTTCCTTGAATTACAAACAGACATGCTGGATTTTCAAGTGCCAAATCACTCCGTATCAAACTGGCCACGCGTAAGCACACGGAATACCACGCTCCTGCCCAGAAGGCCGAATTACTGCCCCCCAGAGCACGCTCCCACCTGCCATCTGCTGCTGCCTGATTGCCTGCTGCCCACGTGCCGTTTGTTGCCTGCTTATCAGCCAGGGGTGCTGTTGCTGTGACCACCCCTGCTGGAACGAAGACTCCCGACTGGGATTCCATCGCTCCACAGCCGAACCCCAGGACCCAGTTGCCCACCCACTCCTGCCTCTGGGGTTGTCATGTCGGGCACTGCAACATCTGGCACCACTGACAACCCCCGGCCAGAGAGGCAGAGGGGCACCAGCTTCACTGCCACCGAAGTTGTTGTCCTGGTGGAGCATGTCCTGGGGCAGTATGATGCCCTCTTCGGAAGTTTGCACGCCGACAAGGAAGGACGGACTCGGATCTGGACGGACATCGTGACTGCCATTAACGCGGAGGCGGTGGCAGTCTGCGACTTCCAACATGTCAAGAAGCGCTGGGAGGACTTCAGGTCCAGGACCCTCAACAAGGCCCAGCGCCACTTGAAGGGAGCGGATGCTAAGGGGCGCCGGGGCCACTTGTCGGACGATCAGATGACGGTCCTGGAACGCATATCCCCAGCGCTCCATGTCCAGGTCCTTGAGAGGCAGACCCGTCTGGAGTCGAGCGGTAAGTGTACATGCATCATGATTGTAAGCTGTGCGTGTGGTGATGTGCCAGTAGTATGCAGGTTGCACATCTGTTTGGATGGGGCCGAGTATGGGTGGGGGTGTACAGGGCTGTGAGGCTAACACATGCGAGGGCTGTCATGTGTGAGACATGGATGGTGCTTGTGTGTGTAGGCTTGCATGCCAAATGCAGTTGTGTGGGCACACATGTTTGAATGAATGTGTATGTAAGTAGGCATGTTCGTGATGTCACACATGGATGTTGTTTTCAGCTGCATGTATCAGCACTGTGTACATGTCCATGTGTGTGTATTTGACAAGGGTGCAACAGTGATGCAACATGGATGCACGTGACAGCGGGATGTGGAAGCCTGATTGGCAGATGTGACATGGATGCCCATCTGAACACTACGACAGTTGGCAGAGGTGTACACATGCATGCAAGTGTGGTGGTGTGTGTGTGCGCGCATGTGTAGTGCACTTCCTGTGTTGCATATGATGTCTGGCTCACCTTTGCCTGCTCATGCTGTTGTATGTGTATTGATGGTGCTGGCAGTTGCGATATGGCTGTGGTATGGCTCATGTGTGCAAGTTGAAATGACATGTGTGTTGGCGATTGTGATGCCATGTCTGAGGTTTGCCAATGCCACTCATGTACAACTGTCATGTGTGTATGTGTCCATTGTACAGTGCCCTGATGCCTGTGTTTTATTTCTCCCTGTCTGCAGCGTCAACTGATGAAGAGGGCGGAGAAGGTGCTGTGGAGCACAGCGGCGGGGAACGCACCGCCAGCCGGAGACGCAAGGCCCGGCTCCCCTCCCAGGTTGTGATCTCGTCGGGGAGTGAGGAGTCCGGTGCCGCGTCCCAGGCCGCAGCTGCCGGGGGGAGGTCCAAGAGGCGGAGGTCGGAGTTGGACTCCTCGGCAGCAGAAGGGGCAGCTGGGACCCCACAGGGCCCAACGGGGGAAGATGGCACGGAGTCATCCAGGTTGGTGGGGGGTTTGGTGGAGGAGGAGGCCGTGCAAGCAACAGAGACGGGGTCTGGAGGTGGGGATTCCACTGGTGCTAGTGGTGCAGTGCAGGACCAGGGACAGGAGGCAGCACAGGCCGCCGCGGAGGTGCCTGTGTGCAATCCTGTCCCTGATCCTGTCACTGCATTATCTTGCACCAGCATGGATGCCTACGCCCAGACCTGTTTTCAGGCAGGGGACGAGCTCACAACAACTGGCCTTCCTCTCCCTGCAGACGTGGTTATCCGGGTCCGGGTTGAGCCTGTCCTAACTGGTGTGGCGTTGCGTCAACGGGCCATGCGAGGTGACCTGCAGTCTTTTCATGAGGAGACTGCACGCCATCTCGAATGCTCGTTGACCGCGTCGGCCTACTGGGACAGGTCACCCAGGCCGGATTCCTCCGTTTGATGGGGCTTGCTCAGACCCCCTCCTCAACTGAACCCCCTATGCGCCAGTCGTCCTCTGTGCCATCTTCCCACCCATTAGTCACCGGGGTGCCCTGTGGAGCTGCCTCTGACGGTGCGGCCAGGCTGGTGGAGGAGGCATCCCTGCCACAGTCGGGAGTCGAACGTCCAGCAGGGGTGGCCACATCAACAACTGCACCCCAGCCAGTGGAGGATGTGCAGGCAGCAGGAGGCATGGCACGGGCAGAGGCACAGCAGCAGCAGCAACGAGGTGGGAGCCATGATGGCTCGGGGCCTTCGTCATCGGAGGGGCAGGCATCGGCCGGAGGGCAGGAGGACCCAGGACGGGAAGTGTCTTCCGTGTGGCAGCGGTTGGGCCAAGCCATAGATGCGGAGCGGCAGGAAGAGGCACGGCTCACGATGGTCAGGGCGCAGAACTCCATGTGGAGGGCCCTGAGGCGGGCCGAGTGCCTCGAGGCAATCCGCAGGGAGTTGGAGGTGAACATGTCGACGGCCCTGCGGACCCTCGGGCCATGAAGGAGGACCGCCTCTGGGACATTGAGCAGGAGTTTGATGATGCCCTGGCCTGGAACATCCCGAAGTGAGCCGTCGGAGTAGCCCGCTGCCCTTGTAAATAGTTCTGTAGTTAGTGTTAGGTTTCCTTTGGTTTTGCATTTTTTTTGGACCTTTTGGACAATGGGCCACATTTTTGTATATAGTTTTTTTTATTAGGTAGTGTTATTAGATAGGTTTCATTTCTTCTGTTGGGATCATGGACCCTGGATTGTTTATCTGTATATAGTTGACTGTTGGATTTTCATTTTTTTTTTTATGATTTACCCATGGAGCAATGTTTTTCGATTTTAATTTTCCATTGGATTTACTTTTGTGGACTGTGACTTTGGACACCTTTCCTTTGGATTATGATTTGTGGTTTTACATTATTTCACGAACATGCTGCTTTTTTTTCTTTAAATTCCCATTTTTGTTTGTTTATTTTTGATTCAATTTATGTTGCTTTTAATACATATTTTTTCTGCAAACTTCAATGTGTAGTATCATCTCATTGGTTTCGTGCATATCATGATGTGGGTTTTGACATTCACTGACACCCATTGTGTGTATGTGAGGGACATGTGTTCATTTACAAACTTGCAATTGGGGTTCTATCATGTAATTGCCATTTCTAAGTGGGTGGATGCAATACTCGGGTGGGTGTTTGGCATTTGGAGGCTGACCATAAGGGCCAGGGATCTAGATTGTGATGACATGTTGGCTGGGGGACATGTGTGGGGGCCTGGTGGAGGGTGCCCCTGGATGCTGGGGGGTGGAGGTGCTGGGTGACATGAGTGGGGGCCTGGTGGAGGGTGCCCCTGACTGGTGGGGGGTGCCCCTGACTGGTGGGGGGTGGGGGTGCAGGGAGACATGAGTGGGGGCCTGGTGGGGGGGTGCCCCTGGATGTTGGGGGGTGGGGGTGCTGGGAGACATGAGTGGGGGCCTGGTGGAGGGTGCCCCTGGATGCAGGGGGTGGAGGTGCTGGGTGACATGAGTGGGGGCCTGGTGGAGGGTGCCCCTGACTGGTGGGGGGTGCCCCTGACTGGTGGGGGGTGGGGGTGCAGGGAGACATGAGTGGGGGCCTGGTGGGGGGGTGCCCCTGGATGTTGGGGGGTGGGGGTGCTGGGAGACATGAGTGGGGGCCTGGTGGAGGGTGCCCCTGGATGCAGGGGGGTGGAGGTGCTGGGTGACATGAGTGGGGGCCTGGTGGAGGGTGCCCCTGACTGGTGGGGGGTGCCCCTGACTGGTGGGGGGTGGGGGTGCAGGGAGACATGAGTGTGGGCCTGGTGGAGGGTGCCGGGGGACATGAGTTGGACATGTGTGGGGGCCTGCTGGCAGGTGCCCCACAGTGCTGGGGTGCTGGGAGACATGAGTTGGACATGAGTGGGGGCCTGGTGGAGGGTGGCCCTGACTGGTGGGGGGTGGGGGTGCAGGGAGACATGAGTGGGGGCCTGGTGGAGGGTGCACCACAGTGCTGGGGGGTGGGGGTGCTGGGAGACATGGGTGGGGGCCTGGTGGAGGGTGCCCCTGGATGCTGGGGGGTGGGGGTGCAGGGAGACATGAGTTGGACATGAGTGGGGGCCTGGTGGAGGGTGCACCACAGTGCTGGGGGGTGGCGGTGCAGGGAGACATGAGTTGGACATTAGTGGGGGCCAGCTGGAGGGTGGCCTTGACTGGTGGGGGGTGGGGGTGCAGGAAGACATGAGTGGGGGGCCTGGTGGAGGGTGCCCCTGGTTGCCGGGGGTGGGGGTGCTGGGAGACATGAGTGGGGGCCTGGTGGAGGGGGCTCCTGGATGCAGGGGGTGGGGGTGCAGGGGGACATGAGTGGGGGCCTGGTGGAGGGTGCCCCACAGTGCTGGGGGGTGGGGGTGCAGGGAGACATGAGTTGGGGCCTGGTGGAGGGTGCCCCTGGATGCTGGGGGGTGGGGGTGCTGAGAGACATGTGTGGGGGCCTGCTGGCAGGTGCCCCACAGTGCTGCGGGGTGGGGGTGCTGGGAGACATGAGTGGGGGCCTGGTGGAGGGTGCCCCTGGATGCTGGGGGGTGGGGTGCAGGGGGACATGAGTTGGACATGTGTGGGGGGCTTTTTGGTGATTTCAGTATTTCACCATGCAAAGCCTTCTAACAGTTTCTCCTTCATTAACCCCTTAAGTGCCAAGGAGGAGCTATCTCGTCCTTGGCACTGGGGAGGTAATCCCAAGGACGAGATACCTCGCCCTTGGCACTTAAAGGGTTTTAAAGGAGTCCCTCCTCCTCAACACCTGGGCCATCACGTGTCCCTTGCGCTACTTGGTACAGCTGGACCCCCCCCCCCAAGATTCCACCACTGTATATCTGTTCTGTTGTTACCACTGAAAAGCGTTCCGTTATGCATCTGTATTGATGTATACCTCTGTAAAGGGCTCTGTCGCTTCTCAGAGATAGCTAGGCCTGTGCTCAATAAATAACATAAAAATAATCTACTGTACACTTTCCCCTTTATAATGAAGTCCTTTCCGAGTCTGCAGGACCACTTTTTTTCCTGAGGGGGCACCGTTTCATAAATAAGCAAAGTGGCAACCATTTTAGAAATGCTCGCAATGCAACTTCCTGTTGCACACCTGGCCCCATATAGACAGATTTGATCATAGTTTACAGCTGGAAAGAATGACAACTGCGCTCCAATATGTCCCCCCACCTGAACACAGTGCTGCTGAAAGCTGAAGGGGGGGTGGGGGGAATGTTGCCTTTCTACGCGAATGTTCTGCCGAGCTCAGAATCGGGCCCCCTGTGTATAGGCAGTAGTAATGTTTAGTTCAAATGCATCCGATGAACTTGAACTCAAACTGTTTGTTCTTGGTAACTGGCTGCAAAGTGTCGCTGTACTGTGCATGTCCTGAGCTTGTGTAGCAGCCCAAGTGGCATTGGGCATCGTCACGCCACCTGTGATTTATCGCCCTCATTTCTTGCAGGCTGCTGCTACCTTATTGATGTTCCCAGTTCAGATCATCGCTACGTTTGACTCTCGCGTTGTTCAGCTGGATTACCTGGATGGCAGATTGCTCATATCAACTCTCACCCGTTCCTATTTATGTGACACGGAGAGGTAATTATTGCATCGTATTTCCTAATTCGACTGAAAGTTTAATGTGACTTCTCTGGTGAATGTCCCCACTCATATGGATTTTCCCCAACTACTTCTACACTTGTGGTGGTCCTTGCCTGAAGCCTTGTCCGTGAGGTCAATACTGATAGTTCCCAAGAGATGCCCTGAGACCCTCGTGGTGTCCCAGAAGAGCACCCTGTGTCACTGTGCAAGTCTTCTTGCCCAGGGGGCTGAGTAGGCTCCAGTGGTTGGGGGGCAGCCTTTGCTTTGATTTTAGTGGCATGCAGCCTGCTCTACCCTAAGGGCTCTCCATTCAGGAAACCGGATAGGGAGGTTTTGCCACGGCAGATTTTTCCGATTTCATCGAATTTATTGTAATGCATTTTGCCGCAAATATATGTGCGAGTGGGTTTAGCTGAATACATAATGTAGTGGGCGTATGGGTGGGGCTGCGGGGAGGCCGGTCTCCCCCACATATATTTGCACAGCAAAATCTACCCCAAAAAAATGTAGATGAAATCGAATTCAAATCTTTTCGTTAAAATCTTTTAGTTAAAATCACATAGAACCCAGAGAACTGCTGTTTAACACTCACCTGTGACTCCGTCTTCATCTGGTTTTCAGGAACTCCTGCCATTGGTGTAACCAGGGCCAGACTTAAGGCAGGGTGGGTCAACGACCGCCCGGGTTGCCATTAGACCTCCAAGTTGCTGTTAGCCCCCCTCCAGGCCCCCACAGGGGAGTCTTTCAAGGGCTCCCCAGAGCTGGCATAGTGGGTGCAGGCGCGGCAGGCGCCCTATTGTTATTAAATGCACGCGCGACGGTGGGATGCATTTAATAACAATATGGTGCTGATGCAAAAGCAGCAGCACCCCATTTGAGATGCTCACCTCCCTGCTCTGACGCGGGGGCGAGGGTTTTCATTGGAATAGGGCGCTCATGCAGTAGCATGAACGCCCTATTCCATTGATTAACTCCCTGCTCAGGCACCAGAGAGGGAAGTTAAAAAAAGGGGGTGGCCAAAATGTTCTTAAACTACCCAGGGCGCTACTACCACTAAGGCCGACACTGGGTGTAACCGACGTTCACTGTCCCAGCATAAACTGTCCTGTGGCAAGGTGCTTAACTATAAGATATCTTTTTAAATAAAATCTGTGTGAACATTCCTTTACTCCAAGAAATATTGTGCTATCCTGCATTTGTATCTTCTCTGCTCCCCTCTTGAGAGCTGGTGTTGATTGTGCGACCACAGGCACCAGATGGAAACCTAAAAGATTGCCTGTTTGCTTAGGCTTGGAAACTCGCCTTGTTGGAAATAGAGCTGGCATATTCCTCCTAATAAATGGTCAATGAATCCTGTTCAATAAGGTTTTCTTCCAGATGTACACTAACCAGTTCAGGCAGCTCTGTTCTGTTTAAAAAGGCAACCCAAAAAAGGCTATCATTCATCCGGGAGTCCTGCCCGACGTGGGTCGCACACATTTTCTACGAATGTTTTGCCTAAACTTTCTATTTTAAAACATGATTTGTAGTGTCATGATGAACGAGTATTTGCTTTTCTAACGTTTTGCAAAATTGCAGGAAAATAGGCCACAGTATTGTGTATCGGACTATGTTACAACTGAACATAACGTGGGGCCTACAAGTCACTTGTGTGAGATTTGATTGGTTTGTTTCACTCCAGGGAAAAGTTCTGGAAAATTGGTAACAAAGAACGAGATGGAGACTATGGAGCCTGCTTCTTCCCGGCTATGAGGAGTTCGGCCAGCCAGCAGCCTTTAATATACTGTGCACGGCCGGGGTCCAGAATGTGGGAAGTTAATTTTGATGGCGAAGTGCAAAGTACGCATCAGTTCAAACAGCTGCTGTCTTCCCCACCTCTCCCTGTCATTAATTTAAGGTATTTTATGTCAATTCGGATGAAATGCTGAATCACATTAACTTTTAAAACCGTTAAGAAATATGAAAAGGGATTTTCAATTATAAGTAAACATGCCCTTTTTTGCCAGTTGGATTATGTACTCATTAGGCTCTCTTGTACTCTTCGTAAATTAGTGTGCCAAAGAAAGACAAAACAATGTATTCACGCAGAGCATTTTTCTCTGTGGTGAAACCGTGCTTGCTATAAAAGAGGGAGTCAATTAAAAGCTCCTGATGCTTCAATGTTTTCTTGATTACTTACACATGTGCCAAATCAAAAGCTTAAACTGAAGCTTCAAGTATAAGTATTTATGAATTGTTGGGTAAAAGAAATTTTGTTTTTAAAATCTAGATACTTAAACATAAGTGTGTAAATGGCAAAGTAGACGGGGTAGTAACTTCTTTATACACAGTCAGCTCAAACGGCGCAGTGTGAATGGTTTACACGTTCATATGCTCTGCAAAAGCTGCCATCTAGTGACTGGGTTCGCAAATCGCACCTTCTTCACCCCAAAGTGACACCTTCATAATTTCCATTGAAGCCCACAGGGAGTTTAAGAGAAAACGCATCGTAATGGTGTCCACTGGCAGACCAGTTCAGCACTGGGAAACCAGTTGGCTACCTCGAGGGGCATTCACATTAGGAGATCTCATGAAAAGGCCTACGAGAACATTTGATTTCAAAGTTGCATTTCTCGTTCAAGCTCTCAATTTGGAGAGTACTCACAGAAGACAAATCTATTTCTTTGAAAGTATTAGCAATTGAAAAATAAGTGGAACAACTTGATGATATATCTTCTAAGCAAGTTCCACCAATAACAAACTTCGAGAACCATGAAGCACACGAAATTGGGCCCTAGGTTTTGGAACCGTCTTTGCTAAGCTCTGACCGTTTTTTGATACCCTTATAATTGGTGGAAGGTCACAGGATGGTTTAAGCGGTGAAGCCCACACCTCCTTAATGGTATGATAAGGGGGGATTTCCCGGATACCTCGCGATTTTGTTTTCTTGAAAAAGTAGATTTTCCATTCTGTTTGCGTTTAGTTAACAGTGGGGGTTTTATTCAATTCTGGTGTGGGCTCATGGGCCCAATTGTGGTCAGCCGACATGTGTTTCGACCTCATGGGTCTTTATCAAAGCTGATGCAAGTTTAAATGTACACACATATATCCAACAGGTGTTTGTTTGGTGACATTTGCGACAGCGATTTATGTGTGCATGTGCAGAGTGCGAGGTGTGGTGGTGATATTGTATCGATCATGAATCAAGTGAGTGTGTACAATAACATTTTTCAATCAGCAATTGTAATACATTGATTAAAAAACATTTTGGCACGTATAATACGTAATATACAATTCATAAGGTCGATGAGTGGGGGAGGAAAGAAGAGAGAGGAGGAAGAGGGAGAGTACTGTGTTAATTAAGCACATTTGTATGGTTAACATGTATTGTTGTAAGTTGAAGATGTCATCTTAACTATTGGTAGTTGTCTCTGCCCCAGTGGGGTCATCTGTCTGAATTGCGTGGGTCCTGTGTATAACAGCTGGGCTCTTCATGGGCCCTGCGGATAATGGTTGGGCATGTTAGTCTTGTGTGTCCTGAGGGATGTCTTTTTGGGGAAGGAAGGGAGTCAGTTTCGTTAAAAACATGCCCCTGTTCTCTTGGCCCTGTAATCAGTTGTGCGAATGTCGCTGATCCATTGGTTGGCGTGCTATGTGGAGGGTCAGCTTGTGGGCTGATAACTATTTGCAAGTTGCCCTACTGCTGCTCGTTTTGTGTTGGGTACTGGCTGATACAGTGCCCAAATGTGGGTGCCGCGCTGGTATCAAGTGATGGAATGGCGGAAAGGAAGTGGTGTGCTGGCCAGGATGCCATGAGCAGATGGGTGCCCTTAACGTGAATAGTCTGGCCCTGTGCGGTCCCTGTATGCGGGACGTGTTAGTGATTGGGACATGATGCCGATGACCTCCTAAAGGAATCAATAGCATGTGAAGAGAGGTGGCCTGTTGCAGCGTCTGTGCCTCGGTGAGGAGTGCCAGGATTGGCATGACTAGGACGCCACGGGTTGGAGGCATAGTTATCTCTTCTACCGTGTGTACGTGGTGCTTGTGACGGTGAAGGATGCCATGTTTGAAGGCATGGGGTGGATGCCACGGGTCGGATGGCGTGCCTCGTGTCTCTTAATCAATCGGCTGGCTAATTTAGGGAGCCGTGGAGTAAGAGTGGGCAGGCCATGTATGGAGGCGTGATTAAATCCATCGGC
The DNA here is from genome assembly GCF_040938575.1 of Ambystoma mexicanum. NCBI lineage: Eukaryota > Metazoa > Chordata > Amphibia > Caudata > Ambystomatidae > Ambystoma > Ambystoma mexicanum. The sequence continues at coordinate 836,614,503 of NC_090934.1, read as the reverse complement.
TGACTGGGATACGGGAGCTGTGGAGTGTCATCGGGCCGGCTGTCCCACATCTATGCCGGTATTAAACGTTATCCGCGTGTGGAGGTGCTTCGGGACGGGGAGCCTAACTTGGTTCTTAATGCGGGTGCCTCAGCTCGGGTGCCTTAACAGGCTTGCCTGTTTTATGGTCTGGCATTGCGCTGATGCGTCCTCGGTCTGTTGGCTGTGAGGTGACTGCGCTCGATTCCCTGTATATGTTGTTTTGTTCCGGGCGTCCTAGTCATGCCAATCCTGGCACCCCTCACCCAGGCACAGACGCTGCAACAGCCAACAGGCACCTCTCTTCACATGCTATTGATTCCCTTAGGAGGTCACCGGCATCATGTCCCAATCATGTCGTGATGTGGTCTGCCGGGAAGGTTCTGCCTGAAAATACAGGAGGACTGTGTTCAAAACTGACCGACTGGGGTAAGTATCCTCCCTCCACCCCTGTATGATTTCAGTTCCTCTGGAGCCCTCTCCTCACCTTGTGGTACAATTAGGCGTGCTCTCCGTCCTGCCTTCTTTGCAGGGGCGTGTTGTCTTTCATGGGCGAGTGCGGTCCAGTTACTTCACGGACGCCGGCCCGTTTGATATTGTTCAGGTAGGTCTTATTGCTGTTCTTTAGTTTTGTTGCTATCCTGCATGCCTTTCTTTGTTTAAAATGTCTCTTTTTTTCTCCCTTAGGTATGCAGAGCTTCAGCACGACGAACTGGCTTGGTTGAGCCCCGCTGGTAAATGATGGCGCATTAAGAGCGCTATGATGCGGTAAGTAAGCGCTATGCGCAGCGCTGCAAAGTCTTGCCCTTGCTAACCTGTGTTTTCCTTCCTTGTAGGTCGCAGTGTTCTTCAGTGTGAGTGGAATGTCCGGAGCGTTGCCAGCCTAGAGGCAACCAGCCAGGTAAGCCTTTTGAGCAGTTCGTAATTTGTAAATGTCTCTACTGCTTTCTTTAATGTTGCCTCTATCTTCCTCTTTCTGGTTGCTCTGTCCGGGAGGCGTGCAGATTCGGGGAAGCTGTTCTCAGTAGCTGCAAGTGTTTAAAGATGAAGACTGTAGGTAAGATGCTGCTGCTAATGATGTTCCTTTTGTCTTCTTGCAGGTTCTGCTTCTCCGAGGTTCGAGGGAATAGCTGGACATGGTGAGCGTCAGGTTGCAAGCTGCAAAGTAACGCGAAGCATGTTGTCTTGCTCGGGTGTGGTTTAAATAGCTCCAGCAAAATAGTCCAGGTAAAGTAGTCCCTAGGCTTCCACACCCAAAATACTAGACCGCATAGCTTGGTTCCTAGGAACCAAGCTATGTGGATGCCTTCATGTTGGCTGACAACACAATAAAGTAGTTCCCAAGCACATTGTTTTTCATGGTGTATGAGCCTGGCGCCATAGATGCCAGGACTCGCCCCAGGAGGGTTTTTGAAGAGGATACCAGGCTCTAGAGGCCCGAGTCCTGACTCCACCTGGCCAATGGGTTTGCCAGAGGGGGTTTTGCGCGAGGGTCGTGATAAGCCCCTCGCAATCCGGCTCAGGACGTCTCGCGGGTGGTCTGGGTTCGCATGGCCTTGGGGGAAGGGGCGGTCTCACTATACACAGACAACCTGCTCATCTACATGAGTAACCCTAGATTCTCATGCCCAGAAAAAAACGTAATCCTTACCGAATATCAGGAGTTCTGTGGGCTTAAAGTCAATAAGCACAAGACACTTTTCGTCCCACTCCAAGGTGGGGCCGACGCGCTCCCACAGCACTATCCTTACTCGATCTCTATCCAGAGTTTTGTCTACCTTGGCATTCGGGTGTCCCCCAATTCTGATGGTTTTTGCCGGCTTAACCTCCGTCCAGTGGTGAGCAGACTTGAAGCTGATGTCACCAACTGGCAATCCCTCCTGTTAGGCTTGCTGGGGAGGGCCGCCCTCTTCCAAATGCTAAAACAGGAAAAAGGAGGGAACTTTTCTGTAATATCACTATTTGACCACCGTAACCGTTATTTGAAGTACAATTTTTTGTAGTACATTTTTTTGATGTGTCGCATCGGTGTGTCCAAGGAACGGAGACTAAGAGTTCCCCTACTCCGTTTGTAAGAGTGCAAGTGTGTTTCATGCACACACCAAATTACTGCGCCACAATAATAGATTCTAGAGAACTGTTGCTTAAAACATAACAGGTTTTTTAATGGTGGCCCTTTACGATAATGCGTGTTTCGGTATTCTGAGTTCCTTTATCAAATCAGGGCGTATATTGTTGTTTCTGAGGTAATCAAAGCAAACAAACCATATCCGTACATGATGGGATGACATGGCATAGTCAAACATCATATTAACACCATATAATCAAGTAAAAAGAAAAAGCATAAGAAAAACAGAAGGCATTACCGTGTACATTGCAATAATGAAAAACATGTCAGCCGTGATATATCATGTATGACCAGATTGTACAGAAAAAGAAAGAGTTGTTTTGTTTTCGTTACATGATCAACCAAAGTGTAATATAAACAAATGCAAAGTCACAGTATCAAAACAAAACCTGAAATAAATGGATATTAAATGAGAGAGGACCGAAAATAAGGGGGGAGGGGGGGGGGTTGGGGAGGTAGGTTGGGTGTTGAAAAGAAAAATAACCATAGAAGTTAGTTAGGTACAAGTACTGATATACTTAGGTATCAGAGGGCTTGTGCTTAGCCTTCTTCATGGTTCAAAAATGCATAATAGCTGAGACGTGGTAGTACCGGGTTAAATCCCTTCAGGACCATATGGAGATTCAAAAAAGAAGAAAGCGGGGGAAAAAACGGAAAAAGGAAATAATGTGATAAGATTGTTCTAGACTGCCTTGAAGGTGTGCCTGAACTCCTATAATTGCAACCCCATAGTGGTGGTTACCTTCTTGTCCCAAATTAGGCTCTCCTATTTATAGTGTCATTAAGCAATATGTCTGTGGCGTGCTGCCTGTTAAAGGCATGGTCTAGTAAACATTTTTATTGTCCCTACGGGTCGGCCATGTTTTTTTAAGCCCAAGTGGCTCGATTTTAGAAAACTTTCCTATGGACCTTACCCGAGTTTTCGTCCATTAAACGCACGCGAAAACAAGCACCAGGGAGCTGCCATTTTCTGATAATCCTATCTTTTCCCCCATCGCCCTGGCTGACCTGCTTTTGCGGCACTAAATCCATTCCCCCGCCCCTGAGCCTGTCATCAGCAGACTCGTACCGCCCATTTCCCAACGCCAAAGCACGTCTCGTGTAAACATTCGCTGCGCTTCAGCTAATGACGTGTCGCCATGGAAATGGCAGGACGCCTCTTTGCTCAATAAGTATAAACAGACTGTTTCACAAGACACAGCAGCAGATTTTCGATTCCATTCCTCTCTCTGTGTTGCTTTGAGTATTCTGTGACTTGTTTCAGTGCTCTGGTCAGCTACCTTCGCTGCTTGTAGCCCGTGGGAACACCTGTACCATCTCTGTAAATTATTTTACTCTGTTTACCACACAATGGCTACAATAATGCCCTACATGTACGAGCCCGAGTATACCGAGGAGGAACTACTGGAAAGGGAAGCACGCGAAAACGATGGGGATTCGGACGGCAGTTGGCAGGACGAATCAACAGATGAAGAGCCTGGGCCTAGTCGAATGGACGGCGTCTCCACCTGGTGCACATGCAATCGGTGCGAGCTAATGCCAACCGAGGACGAGAACTGCTGCTGCCGAAAAAACCCGGGATGCCTGGCCTACATTTCGGAAGGCGAGCCACGACCGCAATGCATCACTGAGCTGCCAGACTTCAGGGCAGCCTGCCTCACACGGGCCGTGTTGAGAATAATGATGGTGCTTATGCACGAACTTCGCGCAACTGTTCGTCCTCGTAATCCGAGTAACGAGTAAGTATACTCTGCTGTCATGCCACTCCTATTTCATGATCTTCTACTGTATCCAAAATTACATCTACATATCATTGTAACGCATGTAAGTCGTTCAATAGAGTGCATTGTCTAGATAGCATTTGTCCGTGCAGAATGCCATTAGTTACAAGAATTGTCATTGACAACAAACGTTTATTAAACTTATCTTGGTCATTTAAAAACAGTTTGTTTCGTCCCTTTTCACAGGTGGTACAGGCTGGTGGCCTATCGTTCCTTTACATGGTGGCTCCACGGGAGGCTTGGACACCGCGTTCGAAGAGTGATACCCACCTGTGCCGTTCGTGCCATTAGAGAAACGTTCCCGAGTGACAGCGGTCAGTACAGGGGATTTTCTCTCGCTGTGCTGCAACTTGGCCTGTATAATCTTTAAAGTCTTGTATTTTTGTGTCATGAAAATAAGATACAAAATAAAACACCACATATATTTTAACAACGTTTGTTTCGATTTTTTAAATGAATCAAGTGTGTCTCCATTCAAGGATGGACGTCAGACATCTGTGCTCCGAATGGGTGAAGGTCTGGTCGCTGTGAAGCAGGGTGGTCACTATCTATCTAAGCTAACATAACATATTCTCGATAATGCATGCACTAAATAACACTTGTTCAAAGTTTTTCAGTAGGTTATGTCTCTATAAAAGTCACACATATATCTATACTAACAATTACCATTGGATTATACAGGCCTTAGGGTCTTGACCACTATAATACACCGGTTGAAGTGTGGGTCTGTGCTCACAAGAATCTCCGGTATGTGGCATTTGTTATTGATAAGCAACGATATACTATCATTGATATAAAGGCGATATACTATATATTGATATAAAGGCGGTTCGCGCCGGTGGATGCGCACTGGCATGGGGGGCTGTCAGGGGCGCGAAAGGCCAAGGTGCCAAACTACATATACACTTCAAAAGGTGTCCCACGCCAAGGGGCCATTGTTCACATGGTCTCCTCAGACTTCTTGTCTCCAGGCAGGCCTCCCCTGGGGCAGGCCGCCCCCCTGCAATCCACATAAGTGTGTCTCCATTCAGCAGTCTTCCTGTGCCTTATCTGCACGCCCCAGGCCCATCCATCCAACCCCCCTGTATCAAAGGCGGTTTGCGCCGGTGGATGCGCGCTGGCATGGGGGGCTGTCAGGGGCGCGAAAGGCCAAGGTGCCAAACTACATGCACACTTCAAAAGGTGTCCCACGCCAAGGGGCCATCGGTCACATGGCCTCCTCAGACCCCGTGTCTCCAGCCAGGCCTCCCCTTGAAGCAGGCCGCCCCCCCTAATACCACGACACACATAAGTCATTCATTCACATACACACCCCAGTTTCTAATACTTTAAAAACCACTCGAAATGTATCATGAGAACATCTTTGTGCTTTGCAAGTCAACTCCTGAACGTGCTACCTGGGAACCACTGAGATCTATGCTAATCTGCTCGTCGTCGTGCTATCCGTGAACTTCTGTGACCGCTTTGAGCATACCCATCAGTGCGCTACCTGTGGCCATCCACCTTTTCTCCCGCAACATACTGCTCTGCTTGCTGAATCCAACTGTTTGTTGGTCAAGGTAAGGCCATGTATCCTGGTCATATTTCGCAGATTTTTAAATTTCTATCTATTTGCGAGTAGAGTACCCAATAGTGCTATGTTCATTGGTCTCATTGCTATTGACTTGAATTTCCATTGCTATGCTAACAATAGATCTATTTATTTTCATCTGTGTCAATTGTCATCGTATTGCATCCTTCGGGGGTCCAGTCTATGATGTAAGCATGTTTCCTTCTCGTGCAATACAGAACATCCAAGGGATGAGTCACATGTTCAGTTTTTAGTCACATCATTTATACATTTCTGCAACTTATGCAAATACTAAGCCGCACATAATGAACTGGTATAGTTCCTGCGACCAAAACAAACCTTGCATTGATCATTGTATGATTCATTTACTTTTGTATCAAATCTTTATTCTTGAAGATTGTATAATAATGTCGATATTTACTTTTCAGATTTATCAACAATGCCTGCCTGTTCGATTAGCGGTTGCCCTTCGAAGACCCATGCGAAATCTGAAGGCACTTCAATGCATGTTTTCCCGAAAACTGTTGATCGAATAAGAGAATGGGTCAGACATTGCAGATATCCACTGGATGAGCTGGAAAGTAGAGTCCAACAAGTCTTACAGGACAAGAGGGGTGATCGATACCGCATCTGCAGCCGGCACTTTTCCTTGGACATGTACACAACATCTTGGGTAACAAAGAAGAATAAACGGCGAACGACACGGAAATTGCTCAAACGCTATTCCCACCCTATTCGTCCACATTCCGCCACCGGTGAGTCAAGTGTCCGGATTTAGCTTTAGGCCTTGCGGTAGTGTGTAGGTATCCGAACGGATTAATTGATATTGTAGGTGTTCTATCCCTTGTAATAATTTCGATATTGATATGATTGTATAGTTGTTTGAATAATGACATTTACCAATATATTCTTTTTCGATTTCATAACCCACAAACGCAATGTATATATATGGGAACAGGGAACTGTGCTGTATTGAGCATTTTACAAGTATTCTGTCGCCTTACATGGCTATTTTTAATATTGGCATTTCATTATCAATCATTAATTTACCTTTACAACTTCTTGACTATCCCTTGAATCTGAAGCAAGAACATTCTACATCCTTGACATGGTCGCAGTTATCAACCACTTCTAGCGCGTATCAGGTAATCTTACTAGGCTAATCCGCTACAGACCTGTTTTATGCATGTCAAGTAATATTTTTATTTTATCGTGTAATCATTTTACCGAATGTTTGGTTAGTGCTTTCCAATTGATGTACACCTTAGTTATCGTCCACTGGTGTTTGTTTTCGGTTATAATTAGTGTTATCCATACTAATGCAAGTACTGTCTTTCAGGGAGATGCTGAAGCGTCCGCCACATGTACAACATTTCTAGATGTTCATCAACAGCAGGAGGTATGGATACTGACAGCTCCATCGAGCGTCATCATCAGAACTGGAATTCTTGTCGTTTGATTGTTCTACACAATGTTTCATTCGTGGTTAGCCGTTGATATGTACCTGTGCTGTCGACCCCAGGTGTGTGTTATGTTTTCACTATTGTAATCCTCACTAATGCAAGTACTATGTTTCAGGCAGTTGATGGAGCGTCAACCTCGGCACTTGATGCAGAGCCTGATATTCAAGTAATTCCAGGGGAAGTGCAAGCGGGACCATGCGTATACGAATCGGCGCAACAGCTTTCGGAAGTGCGCACTACATTTGCAACATCCATAGATATTCTTCAGCAGCACGAGGTATGGATAATGACAGCTCCATCATGCGTGATCATATAACGTGATTCCATTTGCTATACTTTCTTCCCTGTTAACGCAAGTGCTGTGTTTCAGGAAGACGACGAAGCTTCCACTACAATCACAACATCCAATTTAGATGATGCAGATGTAAATAAATTGGAGAAATAAGTCGATGAAATGTGATCGTATTTAGATTTTCCTTGATTCTTTTGGGCAATGCATCATTTGCGGTTATCTCTTTATATGTAGCTGTGCGTTCAACTCGAAGTGTATGTTATGTTTCCAATATTGAAAACCATACTAATCCAAGTACTGTGTTTCAGGGAGACGACGGAGCTTCCACCACAATCACAACTTCTCATTTAGATGATGCAGATGTAAAGGAATCGTTGAAATAAGTCAATGAAATGTGATCATATTTGGATTTTCCTTGATTCTTTTGGACAATGCATCATTTTTGGTTATCTCTTTATATGTACCTGTGCAGTCGACCCCAAGTGTGTGTTGTGTTTCCAATATTGAAAAGCATACTAATGCAAGTACTGTGTTTCAGGGAGATGCGGATGCCTCCTCTCCAATACAACCATTCATGGCAGTCCATGCAGAGCCAGAGGTATGGATACTGACAGTTCCATCGAAATAGATCATCACTGGTTGAATACTTGTCGTTTGATTGTTGCACACAATGTTTAAATCGTGTTTGGCTATTGAGATGTACCTGTGTGGTCGTCCTCACGTGTGTTTTATGCTAACAATATTTTGATACATAGTAATGAAAGTACTATGTTTCAGGGAGACGATGGAGCCTCATTCCGTGCTGTCTATGCGGATACAGAAAATATAGTTGTTGCAGCGCAAGAGGAAGGGAGGACATGCGGAAACGAATGGGAGCTACAGCGTGCAGATGTTGAAGGTCGAGTCAAAAAAGTTGCAAAGAAAAAAAACAAAAAAAGGTTAGTTACAAACAGTTCATAACTTTAAAAAAATGTTTGTGCTGGAGACTATTTTATGTTATTTTCCAGTCAATTCTACTACACTCCATCTTGTGTTTAAACTGAACATCCCTTTTCCAATCTCTCCTCCAGTTACCCGTGGGTGTCAGAACTATACACACACACAGACAGTGAAGCGAATGAGAGATGTGGCTTGCCAGACCGTGTACACTATGGAGGAACTATTAATTGAGGCGAGGCGTGTTCAGGCTCGAGATGCTCATGTCCAATGGCCAGAACATGAATTAACTGTGTTTGGAGACTACAGCAAAGTTGCATTGGACCATAGCTACAGTGCGACCGCACCACCACAAGAAGATGTTATTGAATGTATTGAAGATAGCTCTGAAGTAGTTGCAGATCAATTTACACAATCTACACCCGCCAAAAATTTGCCACCAAAAAACCTGTCGACATTGTTGTGTTCTCCCATCAATGTTGAAGTAATAGATGTCGAAATGACAGAGAACGAACCAGCCGCAGCATCCATAGACTCATCAGAACTTGATATCAGCGATATTACTTTCCAATGTGTTGAAATCTCCACAATGTCACAGGCCGAAACAACGTTGACGCAGGATGACAGTCTAATGAAAGAGAGCAAATACATTGTATTCGACAGTTGTTTGATGGAAATTATAAGTATGCTGAAATGTGTGCATTCCATTAGAGGGAAAGTATTTGGGAAGCCATTGATTAATGTGACTCGTCAAATAAAAGGCAGTAACGTCAAAATAAATGCCGCCTGTAGATTAAATCATAGGTTCTCATGGTCTGCACAACCGATGCTGGGGAAACTGCCAGCAGGCAATCTACTGTGTGCAGCTGCATCACTTTTTAGTGGCTCCAGTTTTAGAAAGTTAGAGGCTTTCTTTCAGTTTGTGGGACTCCATTTCATTTCTAAAGCGCTGTACTACATATACCAACGTGATTATCTGTTTCCGGCCATTAGTGATGCTTGGAAAATTGAACAATTGTCTCTAGCAAGTACATTCGAAGGCAAACGATTCAGGCTAGCCGGCGATGGACAGTGCGACAGCCCTGGATTTTCTGCCAAGTACTGCACCTACCACTTTCAGGACATGGATAGTAAGACAATTGTGAGTTCGGTGGTCGTGCAGGTAACACAATGTACATCGTCAGTGGCCATGGAGAAACTAGGATTTATAAAATCAGTGGAATATCTTCAATCAAGGGGAATGCACATCGACCTCGTAGGCACGGATAGACACGTTTCAATTGCCAAGACAATGAGAGAGCAGTTCCCTCATATTAAACATCAATTTGACGTATGGCATCTTGCTAAATCAATCAATAAGAAAATCTCGGCTGCAGGGAAAAAAAAAGGTTTTGAAAGTATTTTGCAGTGGTCACATTCTATCACCAACCATCTTTGGTGGAGCTCAAAAACTTGTGAGGGGTCAGTGGAAATACTACTTGAAAAATGGCGGTCACTGATGCACCACTGTACCAACGTTCACCGCTGGACAGCAAATGAACATTTCCACCAATGTGAACATGGCCCTTTGTCCCCAGAGGAGGCACGGAAGAAGAAGTGGTTGATTCCATCTTTACGACACACAAAGCCATTGAGAAGATTGTTCAGAGGACTGACAGAATTTTGTAACGCAGGAGATTTGGAGGTGTTCCACAATATGTGCCTAAGTACAGGCCAAAGCGCTTGCATTTTAGCTTTCGGGGCATGAAACATCGCACTCTACTAGCAGTCTTGGCCCATAACAGCAATGTCGGACGTGAACAATCTAGGACTAGGGGTAAAGTAAGGATGCCTCGCTACACTAAGGTGTTTTCAAAACGAAGTAAGCAATGGGTGATCAAACCAGTCTATGATGAAATGCAGTTCGACTTTGTGAAAGGCCTTATTGTTGCTGTGTTAGAGAAGCACAGATATGGAATTTTGGACGTTTCTGTGCAGAGCAGTGATCCATTGCCACCGAACATTGCCCACCCGAAGCACAGCTGATTGTGAAGTACAAATCCCGGTTCAAATAATTGCAATACGATTGTCTTTTTGTAAATAAATGTTATTGTACAGTGTACCTGTAAACCTAACCCGTACCTTCACCATCATGGGTGGCGAACAAGCTGGGTGTCATCTTTGAATTCTCTCTATTCACCTCACATATGTGTATGTATATATTTTTCTCATGTCTCTTGTCTCATCTCATGTAAATGTAAATGCTGCGCACTGTTAACGGAGGGGAGGCTTGCGTATTGCAAATGATAAAACAAACAAACAAACAATAAATCTCACTTGTGGTACTTTATACTTTCCCTGACCTTCCGCAAAAAATTAAATGTCTCAATTTGGGCTGCAAAGCTCGCAGACAACGGGGACAAAATTGGGGCACTTAGAACGCGCCAGCCAAGCAGGCTGTGGCATTTGGGAGAGAAGCCAGTTCGCATTTGCACATTGAGGCGCACTACATAGACGGATTCTAAACTTCAAGTTCTCACAGAGGCCTATACTACGTGATGTTGCAAATAAAGAATGCGAAGGACAGCGCCCAGATGAGGCCCACAAGTCGCACTGGAAGTATAAGGGTCTATTGTTTTTTGACCTTGAGACAGGGACCATGCCGAAAGAACTACATTTGAAGGGAGTGCGCAATAACGTAAGGGACGATAAGGCAGAAAATTCAGAAACTAGACCGAGTTTCATTTTAGTTCAGTATACGAAAAATCGTTGTCAAGAGCACGGTCCGTTTTACAGACTGCATTACGAAGAGACACAATGGAAATTTCAAATATAATGTAAGTAAATCTTTACACGCTTTTATACCGGAATGAAGATTTAATGAATGGATGCATGAATAAATGAATGAATGAAGAGCAAGGAAAAGCAAGTAAAACGTGTTCGTAGTGGGCACATGGGCATGCAGGTCGACTGGTCTCACCGATCTCGGTCCTTGGCCCAGCACTGCCTACCTGCACTACGGGACTGTCTCTGTATCCTTCAGCCCCTTCTCCCGGCATTTACCTTGCACTTGCCACCAGCTGGCCCTAGTATTTAATTTGTTTTCAACTAACCATGTACAGCCCTTCCCCATGCGCAATCAGAAAGACACCTGGCCTAGTAGGATCGTTGTCTGTCTGCCCTTGTTCCCCACCTGCCTCGTCACGCCTAGAAACACTTGAGTATAGGCGCGTTACAAATGCCATATCATATCATTCCTCACGCATGTAGACTAACTGTCGTTTATCATTGTGTGTTTGCCTCGATTTATCCCGTTACTTTTCGCATTGATTTTAGAGACGAACATACTCCATTGAACTATCCTTGCAAGCAAATAGTTTCTGATCGGCCGTAATAAATAAAATGCCACTGCCATCTGTTTGAGACACCGGCGGATGGATTCTTCAGCAGACACCTGCAGCTTCGTGTCAACAACTGGAGCACGATCACCATATTATGGGACGATCGCCAAGGGCCCACATGTCCTTATGCTGTACTAGTGGCTAGAAGCAACATATCAACCTTTAGGCTGGACTAGTGCCTAGTTGATGGAACAGCCTTGCGGTTCACCGTGCTTCCAAAGTGATTCTTTTTACGAAAATGAACACCCTGTGTACCATAAAGGAACAGCGCGTGACTCAAGATGAAACGGAACAGTTATTGCGGATACAGATAAAAGAAAATAAATGGCTTCCGGAGTTCATATGGCAATTGCTGAATATTCTCTAAACATTGAATGTCAAATAAATGTACTTTACCAAATGTACCGTGTTGCTGTTTCATTTTAAAGTACAGTTTCATATTCCGAATTGTGGCGCGCTGTGTTGTGAGTTGATCTGTGTTGGTTTCCGGGTTCTGTGTGGAGTCGCGCAGAAGACGACTGGGCGCGTTTGCCTACGCAGCACAGTAACATCACAGAGAGAGGCGGGGAATATGAATGTTTTGATAATGTCAGGCTCAGGGGCGGGGGAATTGATTTAGTGCCGCAAAAGCAGGTCAGCCAGGGCGATGGGGGAAAAGATAGGATTATCAGAAAATGGCGGCTCCCTGGTGCTTGTTTTCGTGTGCGTTTAATGGACGAAAACTCGGGTAAGGTCCATAGGAAAGTTTTCTAAAATCGAGCCACTTAGGCTTAAAAAAACATGGCCGACCCGTAGGGACAATACATTTTTTACTAGACCATGCCTTTAAGGGTGCGCATAATGTGGAAATGCCAAATGTATTCAGTTCCAGATATTGGGAGTCCAAAGGAAATGTACTCGGCTGAGGGACTCCTTCTACGGCCGAGTTCTGAAGTTTCCCTGTTTTCTGATGGTTCTTTTTGGACAGTTGCGCAGGAAATGATCGGCGGAAGCACAATACATACAGAGGTTACCTTTACATCGATGTTCCCTTTCTGCAGTTGTCAGAGGGCCACGGACTACTCCTATTTGCATAGGTACGGTTTCTGGGATGTTCACAAAAACCGGCTCAGATTTTGTGGCTTAAGGAGGTGGAGACCTCCTCTTGCCTTTTCTCTCAGCCTTTCAGGCATCGATTTGTAAGATCAGATCTAAGAGTTCAGGGAAGGTCACCTGTACCACAGGTACCGTAGCAAGGACATCTGTCATGACGTCTGATAGTCCCTTATAGAAGACAACTGCCTTTTTATCCTCCAGCCAATCGGTTTCAGCAGCCAACTGGTTAAAACTGGCAAAGTATTGCCTTGCTTGAAATGAACAATCTCCAAGTCAGTGGCTTGTGTTTTGTAACGTGTATCGTAGACTTGATTCATTGCTGTGATTAAGGTGTCACAATCATAAAGCACATAACTATTGTTTTCTAGCAGTGGGTTAGCCCAGGTGGCAGCAGTACCTTCAAGATATGACAAGACAAATGCCGCTTTCATGGTAGAGTCAGCAAACGAAGCTGGACGACCCAGGAAATGCAATTTGCATTGATTTATGAATGTCTGATGTGTCTTTGGGTCGCCATTGAACCTTTCTGCTGGGGCTAATGGGAACTGAGTGGACAGTAGTACTGGCACAGGATTTTGTCTAGGTAGAGGGTATGCTGGACATGCTGCGGCAGCTCCAACCTGTCCATCCACCTGCGGCTGAGATTGCATTGAATCCTGTAAGGACTCCATCCGTAGATGCATGGCTTCATGGACAGCAGTCATGTCGTTCCGTAAATCAGAGACAAGCTTCATAAGATTGGTTAGTGTATCAGCTTCGTCCATCTTAGGCTTTTGATTCTGTCAGTACTCACCAAGGAACAGGTAAATGAACCCACTGTTAACTCCGGTGATCTTGCAAACCCAAACAAAAGATTGGGTCTCCTCAATGAGGGTGACCTTCCCCTTGATACACCCCTCTGTTTGTTTACTGAACACAAACAGAGGTGAAGATCCGATGCAAGAGCAAATGTACCACCAGGCACACACCAAGCTGTGGAAGTAAAGATAGGTTGCAGTATCAATTCCATAATATAAGAAAATGAAATCGGTACTAACCTGGTGATGCCTGGGGTTAGCCTGTATTTCGGGTTTGCCTCAGGTGTTAGGACTCAGTTTTCACTCTAAATGGACAAGAGAGTGAAGAAACATGAAATGACTAGAGTGGTAGGACGGATTATATGATCCCTAAAGGTGTGTGCCTTACCTATGTTTACATAGAATGTAGACTTGAGTGATGAAATGGCCAGAAGAATAATTCCAGGGTAAAGCGAAAAGGGAAGGAAGGTAAGTATGGTCAGTAAGGGTCTACTCCCGGGCGGCACGAGGATACACTAACAACGGGATGGTACACAGTGATACAGCAGAGCATCCATAGTCCAGTGTACAACACAGCCCAGAAAGGTCCAGCAGAAAATCAAGATCCAGAAATCCACAGAATGATAGAAACAACTACAACAAGGGATAATCCAGAAAGCAGTCCAAAAACACACCAAGGTTCATTACCGGGTAACCAGGAGAGCAGAGGTACCAAATCGAGATCCAAAACAAATCCTTTAAGTGTAATCAGGGTCACAGAGAGTAATACAAAGACAAGGGACATGGGAGCCACAACACGCCGGTACTTACTTCATTCAGAAGCACCAGCGCCATTAAGCGGTGGTTCTTTAAAGGACCAGAAAAGAGGGCGTGAGGTGTTGATGTTAAGTGCCGTGTCGGGTTAGCATGGTGATGCTGTAGTTACCCGACGCGAGTGTGCAGCAGCTATGATACAACGCTTGCGTGTATAGCAACTGCCTGGGCGCCATGGCAGCTGCCAGCGTTGCAGGAAACAAGTGGCTGACACACGCTGTTTTCACTGTAGAGGCGAATTAAGGCACGGAATCATGACACTGGCCTGATATCTTACTGAATTTTAATCCTACATTCATTTCAAGAGGCCATTGATTATTTAAAACCTCTTTTAACTTTCCAGTTCCTCTGATGGAAAAGGATTTGGTCTCCCTTTCCTCGCCAATATGGGAGGTGATGGAACCGGGGCCATAAGGGAAGGTATTTGTTTCATAAGAGGAAGGTCGATGGCTAGGCTGATCACCTTCTAACTCAATCTGTTTGATCAGAATCTGCCATATACATAGTGGATTCCCAGTTTGTATCACATGATTCCCACCCCTAACACCATATGTGAGGAGTTTGAAATGTGAGGCGGACACATTTTACAGGGTTTTTCAAACAATGCCATTTTATTAAACTCAAATTAGAAATCCCAACACCTATCTTGCCCTACTCTAATAGGGATTTCCTGCCTAAGCAAGCTAAGGAAAAACACTCTAACATTACATTTCTGGCCCTCATGCCTATACAATAACATAAAAAAGAAAATATATGGCAATTTTTAAATTAAACACTGGTGTTTAACACCTTTGAACTGGATGGTCTTAACCTTCGTGAATTCCCCTTCCCCAGGTTTTAAGTCAAAGTCAGGTTCAACACAAAACAGTGAGGAAATCCAAGGTTGAAACAGAATTCCAAGACAGTTCTGGTAAAGTCTATTCGAAGAGATTGGTTCCTCCGACGTATTCCACATCTATGACAGGTAATCACCACAGCTGTGCTGCTGTGGAACATTTTCGGCGTCTGCGTCCTGTGTCGATTACGTCGATACGCTGTCCTTGAGGGCCTCCGTCGAGCCGACGTCACCAGATGTTATAAGTAGGACGCACAACGCCCATAGCCTCAGTTTGTTTTTTCCGCAAATGTTCGCTTCAGAGATCTCGGCGCGCCTCGGTTCTTCTGAGTATTGTTCTATCGGTTCTTTGAACCTTTTCGTTTGTGTAAGATATCATGTCTTCGTCTTCTACCCCGCGGCTAGGTTTCAAGAAGTGTCGGGACTGTGGTTCCAAGATGTCGCTTACGGACCCGCACAACGCCTGCCTCTGGTGCCTCAGTGAGGACCACGCCACGGATGATTGTGACGATTGCCAGTCGTTAACATCAAAGGCCTTGCGGGAGCCCAAGAAGAAGCTTTCTGTCGGTAGGGTTTCCCAGCCCCTGAAAGTCAAAATCTGCTGGGCTTCCGACCGACAATTTGAGAGGCGGCTCTCCGTGTCGTTGGCGTGAGTCCAGGGGGTCTTGTCGGTCCCGAGTGGTTCCCGCCATTCCACTGCCTCTTTGAGGCACTGGCGGAAGCGCCGTCAGCGGTCGCCTTCCCCGTCCTCGTCCAACGACTCTGCCCGCTGCCGGGTTGCTTGTCCCAACAAGCACTCTTCTCCTGCGGAATGGGCTGCATTTCATACAGAGATGATGCAGATTTTTCAGTCGCAGGGCTCCGTTCCATCTGCGCCTTCGAAAGAAGCCTAGGGCCACCGCTCGCACGCCTTCGAGCTCAGGTCATTGGCGCGATCATCGGGCGCCTTTGAGGTCCTGATCGGACAAGGTGGATTGCTCTAGCCATGCCCGCTCCAGGTCCCGGTCCTCGGCACCCTCGAGACCGTCGGAGCCTGTGAGGTCTTCGAAGAAAATGTCGACGCCATCGGTGTCATGTCCGTCGAGGGACTCTCTCGAGGCTCCGCCTCCGAGGAAGTCATCGATGCCATCGGCGCCGAGGCCGTCGAAGGACAGGTTCGGGGCTCCGCCTTCGAGGCCTGTGTCGAAGCCATCGCCGCCACGCTCGACGACGCCGATTCTGTCGACACCCTCGATGCCTTTCGAGGATGCTCTATCAGAGGTACCCTGTGCTCCGGTGGAAACCCTGAGGAAGGCTATGCAGAAGTCGGTGAGACCTGTATTTGAGCCTTTTTCTTTGGGATTTATTCCAGCCCCTGGATTATATCTCTGAGGTGGATGAAGGGGGTGAGGAAGGTTCGGTTCCTGCTGAGGTTCGTGATAACCTGTTATCTGGTCATAGCCAGTTGGAAGACCTGCGTCAGTCTTTGCACGATGCCAGTGGTCTTGATACCTCCCCGGAGGTCGAGTTTGGCAGGCCTGAGCCTGAAACGCATGCTGAATCTTCGTACAGGCGACTCATGTCAAGGGTGACGGAGTACTTGGGGTGGTCTGCGCCACCAGTGGATTTTCTGCAGGATGACCTGACAGATATCCTTGACCAAGGTCCACCCACTGACCCGGTGCTGCCATTTCATATGGCTTTACAGAGAAGGGTGGCGGCAGCTTGGACTGCTCAGGAGAGTCTCCCGGCAGTGAGCAAGTTGGTCCCGAAAAAATACCGTCCAGCCAGTCGCGACCCCTGCTACTTGACGACGCACCCCACTCCGAAAAGTTTGGTGGTGCAGGCGGCTACGGCCCCGGCAAATGTCATGATGCCTACCTCTAAGGAGCCAGGCCGGGCCCAGCAACCCCAGAGGCAGACATCATTTTCCCCAGGGAAGTCTCAGCGGGCCCAAGTCGGGGCCCTTTGGACTCAGTCCTGGCGCCTTAGGCGCCAGGCTCATAGCGGACCCCAGGCTCATAGAAGAGGCTATGTGTTTAAGTGCTTCGGTGCACACTTACCTGATGCAGACCTTGCTGCTTCATCCAGGCCCTCTTGAGGCCTGAATGGGACTACTTAACCTGTAGGACTACTTCACCACCCGGGTGTGGTCGGGGAAGGATACATACCTGATTGGTGGAAGGATACATACCAGGAACTTCTTCCAAGGCTATTTAAACCCCACCCGAACAGCCACACATGCTTCGCGTTGTTCTGCACCTAGCAGCTGGACGCTCACTGTGTCAGCTCCTGCATCCTGACTTCAGCCACGCCTGCCAGCACCCTGGAACACCTGCAAGGGGAGAAAGGAAGAGAATAGGAGAAGAAAAGCCCTTACCTGCTAAATCTGCATCCCGGAGTCATTTCTCCAACGGCCCTGAAAAGGAAGACATCATTTTAAAGGCATTTCGTTTCGATCGCTGCAGCGCTGCCTTTTACTCACCTTTGCAAGGCGCTTCCATCTTCAACAGCGATCTTCCGGATTCAGCTACGCCCTGGCGCCTAGAGGAAAAAAGACAAGAACAAAGGTGAGAGGGAGAAAAGGAATAAGGAAAGCTCAGTTTCCTTTTAAGTCTTACCTGTTGGATTATTCCCACTGCATTTCGGGTCCTGCCGCTTCCTGGCATCTCCGGACCCCGGCCCCTATGGGGAAAAAAGACAAAGACATTGAATGAGCGAATGCAAAGACATTACCTGAGCGCTCATCCAGAACTGTTTCACTTCGGGTCAGCGCCATATCTCCGGCACTCCAAACCCCGGCCCCTAAGGGGAAAAAGACATAAGCATTAGCGCTTGCTGCAATTAGACAACGAACATTATTATTAAGCTTGAACTTTTGAACAGAACTTTTACAGCGCCTTACCTGAACAGTCAAGCTTACCTGAACTCCCATCAATCCTCAATCCAGTGAAGTAACTGGGTTTCAACGCGCCCCTGCATCAGAAGCAGGATGGAGAGCTCATCCTTCCAAACCCTAAGGTGAGGCTTCACAGGGAATCGTGGAGGAGGTATCGTGGAGGGTTGGAAGGGAGTGGGAGGCTTGAGCATTGTTCCACAGTTGGTAATACTCCCTTTTCACGCACAGGAGGGTATCCAACGAGCCAGGGAAGCCAGAATAGAGGGGCCCTTCCTGTCCATCTTCAGAGTTCTGCGCCTTCGACGCCGCGCCTCCGTGGGAACCAGGTGAGCGTTACAGAACGCCAAGACTTACCACAATTTCCCACCTGGGCGCTATGGAGACTTCCGAGACAGATCAGCTGGCCCATCTTTTAGGGGAATTACGGGCAGAAGTGCACTCAGCCCGCCAGGAGACTAATGCTCTCAGAAGGGAACTAATCCTATCCAAGGAAAGAACTGATGATCTGGCCAAAAGGTTATTGCAGGGCCAGGCAGAGCACACTCCTTTACCTGTTTCCGGAGATATTTCTACAACAATGGGTTCGAATAACCCGGTACAAATCAATCTACCTGGACACATGCCTTTGGCCCCGCCGGAACGTTTTGCGGGGGATCCCAAGAAATATGCCGTTTTTATGAACCAATGCCGTTTACACTTTTTATGCAGGCCCGGCGCCTTCCCCAACGACCAGACCAAAGTAGCCTTTGTACTATCTTACCTCAGTGGCTGTGCTGCCGATTGGTCTATTCCATTGGTAAATCAGGATGATCCCATTCTCCGGGATTTCCAGGGCTTCCAGGCCAGCATGGAAAGATTGTTCGCTCGACACTCGCAGGGACAGGCCCTTGACAACGAACTGCTATCCTTACGACAAGGTAATCAGGATCTTTTGTCCTATATCGCCACCTTTAATAGACTAGTTGTGGAAACCGGATGGCCTGAAAATAAAAGGATCACATTGTTTCATCGAGGCCTGCGCGGAGAGCTTAAAGATGTTATAGCTCAGATAGTAGATCCACCCCAGGCCTGCGCAGACTACATAGACTTAGTGGTTCAACTTGATCACAGACTTCAAAATAGAAAAGCAGATCGGCTCAAGTATGAAACCAGAGTACCTATCAAGACCCATGTTAACTCCAAGAGTACTGACGTTTCCGAACCTATGCAAATTGGCAGTGTTAAAGGACCATTAACGCAGAAGGAACGAGAGAGAAGGCGACAAATGCAACTTTGTCCGTATTGCGGAACTTCCGGTCACTTTCTTCAAAGTTGTCCAATTAAACCACCCAAGAAGGTGGTTGGAGCCACTGATAACGAGTTATTGACACCTGGTTCGGGAAACGACCTAGCCCGACAAGCGTAGGGGTCCGCTTGCCGAGCTTGAAAACAAACTCTTTGACCTCGCATTTTGTCATGCCAATGGTGCTTGTGAACCCAAAACAGCCTCAGCAGTTGCATGCTATAAAAGCATACATAGACAGTGGAGCTATTGGAAATTACATAGACCGTGAATTGGCTTCCAGGATTAAGCTTCTTCTCCGCCCGAAAGTAACCCAAGATGTAATTACTACAGTTGATGGAACCGAAATACCCTCAGGGCCTGTAACGCATTCCACAGTTGAAATCACTCTGGTGGGTCAGGACGGACATCGGGAAGCAATCGTGTTTGATGTGATCAAGGCCCCACAATTTCAAGTACTTCTTGGAATCCCTTGGTTAGAAACACATAATCCGAGAATAGACTGGCGAGCAAAGAAGATAACTTTTCCTGATTGTGAACCAACCTGTTACCCAAGGAATCCAGCTATGGGTCTAGCCTCTGTAACTTCCACCCCTGTACAGCTACCATCTGAATACCAAGAATTCCAAGACGTTTTTCAGAAAGAGCAGGCTAACACCTTACCTCCCCATCGATCTTACGATTGCCAAATCGACTTGGTACCCAATGCACAACTACCTTGTAGTAGGATTTATGCTCTTACTGAACCTGAGAACCTGCATTTGCGCCAGTATTTGGATCAATACCTGGCCAATGGTTTCATTCGCCCATCAAAGTCACCAGTCTCTTCCGCTTTGTTCTTCGTACCTAAAAAGGAAGGAGACCTTAGGGCCTGTATTGACTACCGCGCCCTAAATCAGATAACGATTAAGAATCGTTACCCTTTGCCCCTGATACCTGAGCTTATCGACCAAGTAAAAGATGCTCGTGTGTACACCAAGCTAGATCTCCGAGGAGCTTACCACCTGGTACGTATAAAAGAGGGCGACGAGTGGAAGACTGCATTCCGCACCAAATTTGGGCTCTTCGAATATCAAGTAATGCCCTTCGGTTTGTGCAACGCACCTGCCGCCTTTCAGTACTTCATGAATGATGTTCTTCGGGAACTTATCGATGTTTGTGTCATCGTTTATATTGACGACATCCTGGTGTATTCCTCCTCAGAATCTGATCACAGAAACCATGTTAGGGCAGTTCTTGAAAAATTGCGCCAGCACAAATTATTTGCCAAGCTCGAAAAATGCGTTTTTCATACCACAGAAGTGGAGTTTCTCGGATTCATCCTGACACCTCAAGGAATCCGAATGGACTCGCGGAAAGTGGACGCCATTCTCAAATGGCCATCTCCTAGCTCTGTGAAGGGAGTGCAAAGCATGCTTGGCTTTGCCAATTTCTATCGAAGGTTCATCCCGGAATTTTCTCGAACTGTTCAACCCATCACAGCTCTCCTAAAGAAAAATAAACGCTTTGAATGGACTCTTGAGGCTGAACAAGCCTTTCAGGACCTGAAAACCAAATTCACCTCTGCACCTGTATTGAAGCACCCGCGCCCAGATCTCCCTTACATCGTGGAAACCGATGCATCCAGTTCGGCCATGGGAGCTGTCCTGTCGCAAAGAGACCCAGAAACTAACCAACTACACCCTGTAGCCTTTTGGTCCAGAAAATTCTCTCCACCTGAACTCAATTACGCAATTACCGACAAAGAACTACTGGCTATTAAATCAGCTTTCAAGGCTTGGCGTCACTATCTTCTCGGTGCAAGACACACCATCACCGTAATTACGGACCACAGAAATTTGCAGTATTTAAAGACGGCCAAAGCTCAATGTTCGCGACAACTCCGATGGGCTTTATTCTTTGCGGAATTTGATTTTGTAATTACCTATCGCCCTGGCTGCAAGAATGGTAAGGCAGATGCCTTATCCCGGATAGGCATGGAAGAACCCAATTCGAGTTTAGAACCTGTGCCAATCATACCGGAACAAAGAATTCTGGGCTTGACTTCATTGCAAACCATTGAGGACATCCAAGCTCAAGTAAAACAGCTTTTTGACTCTTCTGCCTTACTGGAATGGAGTCAAAAGGGTCCTCACTACACCGTTAAGGATGATTTACCCTACTTCCAAGAGCGGTTAAATCTGCCAAGTAAAGAATTGCAGGAACTTGTCATTACCCGTCATCATGAATCATTAATGGAAGGACACCCCGGTATCGCGAAAACAGAAGAAAAGATCAAACGCCACTTCTGGTGGCCTTCTTGGAGAAAAGACATAAAGTCATTTGTGTTGTCTTGCGGAATCTGTGCCCAAAATAAGAGTCAAAAGAAAAGGCCAGCCGGCCTACTTCAACCTTTGGACATTCCACCAGCACCTTGGCACACCTTGTCAATGGACTTTATAACTGACCTGCCTCCTTGTGGTGGTTGCAACACGATTCTCGTAATAGTGGATCTATTCTCCAAAATGGCCCATTTTATCCCTTTAAAAGGATTGCCGTCAGCTTCCACCTTGGCCAAGGAATTTATGGAAAATATAGTGCGGTTACATGGTTTCCCTTCCATATTAGTCTCAGACCGTGGAAGTCAATTTATCTCCCACTTTTGGAAGAAATGTTGCCAACTAGCACAAATAGACGTGCGGTTATCCACCAGCCACCACCCCAGACCGACGGACAAACCGAGAGAACGAATCAGACTCTCGAGCAATATCTGCGGTGCATGTTACACCAATTCGAGTTGAATTGGAAGGACATCCTTTGGATTGCAGAATATGCATACAACAATTCAGTGCATTCTGGAACCGGACAGACTCCTTTTTATACCCTGTATGGTCACCATCCTCGGACCTCTGACCTAGATCCACCTCTGACCCTGGAGATGCCTGCAGTAAATCACCTACATTCCACAATAACCCAAGCCTTCAAAGAAGCTACAACCCACTTACAGCAAGCCAAGAAAAAGTATAAAGAAAACGCTGATTTGCACCGAAGTAAAACTCCTCTTTACCAAGTAGGAGATCAGGTATGGCTAGCAACTAAACATCTACCCCTCAAGGGTCAGCGAACTTTTAATCCCAGATTCATTGGGCCTTACCCCATCAAAGCTATTATCAACCCAGTGGCCTTTAAACTCGATTTACCATCCAACATGCGGATTCATCCCGTTTTTCACGCATCTCTTCTAAAACCAGTACAACCTGGAACCAGACTGTCTGAGCCCCCAGGCCCTGTCCAAATTGATGGAGAATTAGAATTCGAAGTGAAAGACATTTTAGATTCCAAGATAGTTAAGTCGAAACTCTTCTATCTTGTTGATTGGAAAGGATATGGACCTCAGGAAAGATCTTGGGAACCCAGTAACTATGTTCACGCACCACGATTAATTCAAAGATTCCATCGAAGATTCCCGCACAAACCAAAACCCCCGGAGGAAAAGACTTTGGGAGGGGCCTTGAGGGGGGGTACTGTCATGATGCCTACCTCTAAGGAGCCAGGCCGGGCCCAGCAACCCCAGAGGCAGACATCATTTTCCCCAGGGAAGTCTCAGCGGGCCCAAGTCGGGGCCCTTTGGACTCAGTCCTGGCGCCTTAGGCGCCAGGCTCATAGCAGACCCCAGTCCTGGCGCCTTAGGCGCCAGGCTCATAGAAGACGATATGTGTTTAAGTGCTTGGGTGCACACTTACCTGATGCAGACCTTGCTGCTTCATCCAGGCCCTCTTGAGGCCTGAATGGGACTACTTAACCTGTAGGACTACTTCACCACCCGGGTGTGGTCGGGGAAGGATACATACCTGATTGGTGGAAGGATACATACCAGGAACTTCTTCCAAGGCTATTTAAACCCCACCCGAACAGCCACACATGCTTCGCGTTGTTCTGCACCTAGCAGCTGGACGCTCACCGTGTCAGCTCCTGCATCCTGACTTCAGCCACGCCTGCCAGCACCCTGGAACACCTGCAAGGGGAGAAAGGAAGAGAATAGGAGAAGAAAAGCCCTTACCTGCTAAATCTGCATCCCGGAGTCATTTCTCCAACGGCCCTGAAAAGGAAGACATCATTTTAAAGGCATTTCGTTTCGATCGCTGCAGCGCTGCATTTTACTCACCTTTGCAAGGCGCTTCCATCTTCAACAGCGATCTTCCGGATTCAGCTACGCCCTGGCGCCTAGAGGAAAAAAGACAAGAACAAAGGTGAGAGGGAGAAAAGGAATAAGGAAAGCTCAGTTTCCTTTTAAGTCTTACCTGTTGGATTATTCCCACTGCATTTCGGGTCCTGCCGCTTCCTGGCATCTCCGGACCCCGGCCCCTATGGGGAAAAAAGACAAAGACATTGAATGAGCGAATGCAAAGACATTACCTGAGCGCTCATCCAGAACTGTTTCACTTCGGGTCGGCGCCATATCTCCGGCACTCCAAACCCCGGCCCCTAAGGGGAAAAAGACATAAGCATTAGCGCTTGCTGCAATTAGACAACGAACATTATTATTAAGCTTGAACTTTTGAACAGAACTTTTACAGCGCCTTACCTGAACAGTCAAGCTTACCTGAACTCCCATCAATCCTCAATCCAGTGAAGTAACTGGGTTTCAACGCGCCCCTGCATCAGAAGCAGGATGGAGAGCTCATCCTTCCAAACCCTAAGGTGAGGCTTCACAGGGAATCGTGGAGGAGGTATCGTGGAGGGTTGGAAGGGAGTGGGAGGCTTGAGCATTGTTCCACAGTTGGTAATACTCCCTTTTCACGCACAGGAGGGTATCCAACGAGCCAGGGAAGCCAGATAGAGGGGCCCTTCCTGTCCATCTTCAGAGTTCTGCGCCTTCGACGCCGCGCCTCCGTGGGAACCAGGTGAGCGTTACAGCAAAGCAGGCGTCGTACCCTACCATCCCTCCTGAAACGTTTTGATGGCTGGGTAAAGAAAGTGTTTTCTTCAGGGGGTATGGCTTTACAGGCAGCCAACTCTGTGTGTGCCTTAGCACGTTTCACTCACACTCTGTGAAATTGTGTTTCTTTGGCGGCTGAACATATTCCCGAAGGGGAGGAACGGGATGGTTTTCTTGCCCTCGTGCAGGATGGCAAGGATGCCATGTGTGAATCCATTCATTCGGTTCTGGACATGGCAGACTGTGTCAGCCGGCCCATGGCGGCGAGCACCGTGATGCACAGATTTGCGTGGTTGCGCAAGTCGGGGTTTGCTCCTGACATACAAGCCTGGCTTCTCAACATGCCCTTCGATGGTGTACATCTTTTTGGCAGCAAGGCTGACGAGAGCCTTGAGAGGTTGCAGACCTCAAAGTCTGCAGCGAAGTCGTTGAGCGCTGCAGTCCGCCAACCCCAGCCTTTTCGTCCTAGGGGACAGCAATGGAGGGGAGGTTCCTTTCGATACTACTCATCTTTTGGTAGAACGAGGGGAGCGGCCAGTCAAAGGGGCCAACGTGGGAGTACCAGAGGTGGAAAACAAGGTACTCGAGGTGCCAAAGCCGCTCGGGCAGTTGCCTCTTTTCCCTCAGGCACTGCCGCAGCCGCTTCAGCTCAGTCATAAGGCCATGTCCCATGGTTCGCCGGTTGGGGGAAGGCTGGCGCAGCATCTTGTAGCATGGCGTGCCATTACTTCAGATGTGTGGGTTCTGGAGTTTTGCATTACAATGGAAAAAGCCCACATTCAGATATATAGGGGTACATATATATATATCACAACCCTGAGACAGAACATATAAATAACACACGCTGAAGGCCCTGGAGAGCATTAAGGGCTCCATGAAGTTCTGGGCTAAACTGCCCCTTTCATTAATGGGGAGAGCAGCATTGTTGAAAATGGTGGTCTCACAGTGCTTCTTCCTTAGCACCATGAAACACTTCAGCTTCCTCGGAAAATGCCCCAGTCCTCCCTCCTTGGCATCATGTAACACCACAGCTTCTTCAGAAATTGTCACAGTGTTCCCTCCTTGGCACCATGAAACACAAGGTTATTAGGCCTGCTTCACAGCGCTTTCCTCTTGGTACCATGAAACATAAGACTTCTTCCCCAGTGCTTTTCTGTTGGCATCATGAAACATAAGACTTTTCTCACAGTGCTTTCCTCTTGGCACTGTGAAACCTAAAACCCTTTTCACAATGCTTTTCTCTTGGCACCATGAAATATAATAGCTTCAGCTTCCACTGGGGTGATCCACTCTGTCTCATCTACCTCTGCTTCTGTCTGTTCCACTCTCCAGCCATACCTAACTACTTCAAGTTTATGCCACACAGACTCTTCTGTGGTTAAACGCAACAACTTCCTCTTTTAACAGCTCTTAAACCTTGTGTACAACGTTATATTGTAGACAAGAATTTCACCAATGCCCTTTTTAGCTCTGGTGGATTAGCGAGGTCTTTGCCTCCTTTTTAACACCACCTTCCTTCTAGGGCTACTCTTTAAACAGTCTTGTCTTTTGTTCAGCCACCAACCAAGTATCTTCAAATTCAATCCCCATGCCTTTGACAACATCAGTTCCTGATCAATTGCTGTATCTCCCACACCGTAGTCCGTAATGTGCAAGCTCTACCTTTCAAGATATTGTGTTAGCCCCTTTACCGCTGGTAGTAATGGTTTTCCCCCAAAGGAGCCATTATTTCTGTTTCTTTTGGCTAAGGACAATACTTTTTCACCTCTTGACTGAAGGTAGTGCTTGTTCGTTCTTTCCAGTTGCGTTTTATAGAGGTTTAATACTTGGATAACAAGGTACAATGTTGTCAGGTATTTACCAAGGCTTTGCATTTGTTTTAGAGTCGCTTTTAAGTGCACAGGACCACTCTTAATGTTGTTAAAGTTGTTTAGAAAACGTATTAGGTTTAAACTTAATTCCACAGCGTCTTCTCTTCTACGTGAGTGCTACATTTGTTGCACTCGATTACCTGACCTGCTCCGGTCAGCTTTATTTGATTTCAGTACTTCGTGAGTGGAAAGCAGCTGCTTACAGTTTCCCACCTGCCCTGCCTGAAGGCTTAAGAACGTGCAGCAACACTCACCGCCTCCTCAGCCTCCGTCACAGGCTGCATAGCTTCTACCGCAGATGTTTTCTTGACCTGGCATGCTCCTCTCAGCAAACTGCCTTCAATTTCACCCCACAGGCACAGAGTTCTAGCTCAGCACGACCCCCCGGAGCACGCCAGCCTCCAGGCACAGTCTGCTGCACGCTACTCGCTGCATAAACCCTGCAATTAAGTTCACCTGCGGGAAAGCTTTCAGACTTCATGCTTTCCGCTGAGCAACCTCTGCAATCCAGACTTTGCGGGAAAAGGACCAACTCAAGATTAGAAACTGCATAAGTGGAAGGTAAATCTCGGTGTCCCTTTTTTCCTCCCACTTCTGTAGATTTTGCCAGCAACATGTTTTCCTTCGCCATCTCGTTCTTCCCCAGCAAGTACTTCTGCTGCTACTACTTCTCCAACCAAGACTACTTCTACTGGCCTGCACCTGGAGGAGCTTTTTAAGCCTCTCAGCCTCCCTCAGGTGTGGGCTGTTAGGCCTAAATGCCTGACCTTCAGGCTTTCTCTGCTCTTAAGCCCTCTTCTTCGTGCCAGTATTCCTGGGATTGTGGGACTTGGAGTCCCAAGCAACAAAATCAGTTTTACATAGTAATGTACTATTTTTTACTTTAGAACTATTTTGTTGACATTTTTTAAAGGATACTTCCTCATGTTTAATCACAGTAGGGAAAGGCAGTTCACTTGAGTCACCATTAACAGATTTCCTATCTCCATAGCTTTGGGAGTAAGGGCGATGTTCAATCACATTAGGTGTAACACGTTCCTCCTTAAGTGGGATATTGAAAGATGTTATATCTCATTTGCCCATATTTCTCAACTTAATATGCGGATTATATTTAATAAGATTTAATAACGACGATAAGCCATTGTATGTTTTGGTATATGTGAAAGGTTATTTCCTTTCAAAGGAGGATACTGTGTCTCATCCCACGGGATCTCTCCCTGTGCCCTGTCTCCTCCCAGGTTATCCTCCTGCGGAACATTACCCCCAAGGTTAGGATCAGGAAGCGTCTGCCTTTCCAGTGGCCACCTGGGAGAAGACTCCAGGCAGGGGTACAGTGAGGGATCCATAGGATTCATCACATAGTGTAATAAAAATTTCTTAACCAAGAATGTCTTCAGCCACCTGATTTAGAAGCAGTATGTGTATTCGTACATCCGAAGTCCTGTTAAAACGAGCATTGGCAAAGACAAAAGTTGTGGCTTGTTTATAGGCAGTTGTCATCCACAGATGCCATATGTTCACAAACTCACACACTTTTCCAGCCGTTGTAGTCTTATGGTTAGGTAGTACCATTGCAGCAGTGCCTTTCCCATGCTTACAAAAGAGCCAAAATCGTTTGCTTTGGCTCTGCTTGTTTTTATTGCCTGAGGTGTACAAGCTTGATGTGTGTTAATGAAATGGTTTGAGAACTCTACTTATTCTGGTCCTCCCAGTTTGTGACAAAAAATAGTTTATAATTAGTTTAGTTTATAGTGCTAAGAATTCTGGTCCTCCCTGTTTGTGACAAAAATAGTTTATAATTAGTTTAGTTTATAGTGCTAAGAATGCTGGATGGACCAAACAAATGGATTAGCAAAAGTAATTTCAGTAATAAGGAGAAAAATAGATAAGACAAAAAAACATGTAAATTAAAAAAGAAATCCATGCATGATTTTAAAGCACAATAAAATGGTAAGTTCTTATCCTGTCCTTCTGATTTTGTACGTTTTGTATGTTTCTATTTGTTATGGTTATTTCAACTTCTTAGCAACTTAAGTTCTTTGGTCTACAAGGCATCCTTTTTAGTCTTCTTGTTTTTGTGACTTTGGCACTAGTTCGAAAACATCTAAAATAGGGGCTCTTAGATGGGCTCATCTATGTAGACTGATATTAGAGGATGGTGGAAAGTTGTACAACATTCTCAGGGAACAGGAATTAGCAGACTTACTAGACTTACCAACTCTCTTTGGAGGACTCATAGAATAGAAGGCAAAGGTTGAGATGGAAGAGAGTACCAAGACGTGGCTGAGGAAAGAGTGAACGAGGAGGGGCGGGGCGGTGATGAGATCATGGTAACTTGTTCAGGGGCCGGTTGGTGTTATATATGGATTGTCAGTGGGAGAGGGTGGAAGAGAAGAGGGGGAAGGGGTCATATTATCCTTGTGATGAAGGGCAAAGGGTTTAATTAGCATTATTGAGGGAGGGGTTTAAGGTGGGAGGAAGGTTTAAGAGTGCTCATAATGTATGGGTTGACACTGCAAGGGGAGGGGGGCTCACTGGGACTTGGAACACGGTTTACGCCATTCAAGTTGGGCTGAAAATACACGTTGGGACAGGTTGTGTAAACCCCTAGGCTTGGGGGGTGGGAACAGTTTGTGTTTAGCATTGCGCATTAAATAAAGCACACTGCCAACTTGAGGCACACTTGGCAGACCTATATACTCAGATGCTGTTGCAAACTAAACAGTTACACTACATAGGGGCCAATAAGGCTCTAAAGACTGGAAGGGGGTATCTGTACTGTATGGTTGAGTAAAAAGCACAGAACACCCCAGCCAAGGCTCTCGATGGATAGCAATTGACGAGCAATCAAAGCTTATTTAAGCTTTCAGGAGGTGATGCAGTCTGGTTCTTAAGTACATTGAGACCCCAATACCCACAAAGGAATGTCCACACACTGTTAGGCGAGAACACATTATATAAAATAAGGTTCAGTAATATATATACACAATTGGCATGTGAATTCTTAAGTGAGGTGTATCAGCATAGATTTGGGAAGAAACGCAGGTTAGTTTTGAACATTTGCAGATTGCTTTCTTTAGACTAGATATACGATTCTGTGTGAGGACCCCTCTCCGCCCCCCCCCAATTGGGCAACCTGAAATGGAAATGTTAGGGAGTAACTTATCTTGCCTTTTACAGACTGGTCCAATAAAGTGAAATCATCTTCTGCTTTCTTTTGAAAGGTTCTACCACCCCAAAGTACCTGAGAGGCCACAGAAGAACGGGATCAAGACGAGTCTGGGACCCCTGGACGTCACAGTACCTTTGGTGCCTTGGAAGGCGAAGTGGCAGAGTTTCTCAGTTTCACTCGATGATTCCCTCCGAGGATGGAGCCCTCTTGGAAGAAGGAGCCATTGGGATGCGGAGACCAAGAAGAAAAATGGAACCAAAGTCTTTCGGAAGTCCAGCAGTTTTACTCTTCGCTGTGCTCTCCGTTGGTCAAAAAATAGCACTTACCGAGATGCAGCTGCAGCTTTTCTGCCTGTCGTCTCCGGTCTCCGTCCTCCGAGTCCCGGCACCAATGAAGGAAAAACCACCCAGTGGTAGCTTTTGTTTACTACAGCTGGCTGGCTTTTCCTTCATTAGTGCCATAAAAGCAAGCACAGGCGGGCATCCATTTCACAAAATGGATGCCCCCATGTGTTTCCTTTTTAAAATTGTGAACTTCATTTTCTCAAAATTTTACATAGGGACTTAAAAAAAAAAAAGTGGCAATCGATTTTGTTTATTATTGCCCATCTTTTTTTGCAATAAACTTTTGGCCGAACCATTCTTTTAAGGGTATCCCATAGGTGTTGTTCACCAAAAGGAAACCATGAAGAGCTGCACTGCCAGAAGTCCAGAAAATATAGAGAAAAAACACACAGAGAAGTGGTAGGTGTTATAAACTTGAAGGTGTCTCCCTGACTAGTCCCCAGTGATCTGTCATCCAGGTGGCCAGGACACAGCCATCGCTGTTGGATTCAGTTCCTGGGGGAGGACCAGTGAGGGAGGATCACCTGGATGGTGGTCCTTCAGGAGTGGGAGCGGGAAACCGACGGGTGAGACGTGGTATCCCCCTCCTTAAAACACCTTTTCCCCATCCTACCACGTAGGACATTCAAACCGCTGTCTCCCCGCCCCCTCTCCTACACAAACACTTTCGCACAACACGAAAGACAACGGACTAAAACCAGAGCCGTTTACCTGACATGCCCCTAAACAAGGGTCAGGCAAAGTCAGGCAGTTGACCAGAACAACACACACCTGATGACCCTTTCCCTTCCCTACAGGGATAAAAGGTGGAGCACAAGAGCACAGTACGAGCAAGGCAGACCGCACAACAAGACAGCTATCGAGACACAGCAGTTCAAAAGGAGAAGAAACACGGCGTGAACCGAGAGGGTAACAAGGAGAGAAGTCACCTTGCTCTTTCCAAGCCAGGCACGTGAGACCTCCGTAGAAGGAATCGTAAGACCGCAAACAATAGCTCATGCGTCTTGCAGCAGATGTCAACAGTTACACATGCCTACGCTGACAAGCAGGACCGAGGGAGACTCCTGCTACCGTGAAAACAGCCTTTACTCCAGATACGAAGAAGGCCAAGCGGTTCATCACAGCCGGTGAGTCCAGGGGAGAATCGATAAAGAAACCAAACTGTGTTTAATGAAAATCACAAAGTGGCAAAATACTAAGAACTGTGAATTGTTGCGGGAAGACCAGCTACAGAGGGGAGAGGCACCACGTGGGTGTTCACTCCAGAGATTCTAGTTGATCCTGTGTTGATTGAAACTGCAAATACCAGAAGGCCGTAGGAGAACCGCCAAGAAAGGTCAAAGTAGTCATACAGGGGACAAACAAAATCCCTGTACAGTCTGAAGTCTTTGACCGACAAACTCTTGATCGACCTTAAATCCACCTTGGCAGGCATAGCGGACAGAAGTCATCCTGCCTTACTGATGCTTCCTGATCTCTCTGCGGCCTTCAACCATTATCTACTAGTGACCAGGCTCGGGGAGATCGCACACTGCTCCCACCAGGCATCTCGATGGCTATCAGCATTTTTGGCCCCTGGACTGCCCGGGTAGCAGTTGTTGAAGAAAGCTCTCTACCTGTTCCCCAAACATGTGGCCTCCTTCAGGATTCCTGCCTGTCTCTCACCTTGTTCAACACATACATCAGACCCCTGCTTGACTTGTTGGATGCCCTGGGTGTGCGGTATACGAATTATGCTGACGTCACCCAGGTCGTCCTTTAGCTAAGCGTGTAACGCTCACCTGATTCCCGTAGAGGCGCCGGTCTTGACTGGGCGTATACCGTATCTTCAAAGGTGATGTGTAACACACGGCTGGCTCTTTGGGCTGGACCTCTGTGCACTGTATGTCTTACTCGAAGGGTAAGATGTCTTAGGTAAGTGAACGCCGTGCTCCATCTGCCTCGGAGCAGGGTGCTGTAACCAGTTTCTTCACTGGATAAGGGGAGCAGGCCTCTTGACTTCAGAGGACTGCTGTCCGTCGTTTACTGCACGAACGGTAAGTTTCGAGTAATTCTAATGTCTTTAAAGTCTTTAGTAATGATGTTTCTTGTTTTGCAGGGTTCCGGCGATGGCGGATGACGGGCTGAAGTGAGTTGAAGATGGAGCCCGTGTGATGAATAGAAGCGCCTGGAAGCACGTAAGTAAGCGCTTGTTGCCTGCTTCACGATGCGCTCTAACTGTCTTTTTATTTTGCAGGTACAAGTTCGGAGCGGCTGCAGGGTGCCGGAATACCCACTGGGTTAGATGTGGAAAGGAGTAATGGCACGTGAGTATTAAAGTTCCCCAATGTCTTTAAACGCACCTTGTTTTGTCTTTCAGATGCCGGAATGCAGTGTGAAGACCTCCGGAGCGCACGAAGAGTAGTTAAGCCTTTGTCTTTCAGATGCCGGAATGCAGCGCGAGGCGTTGGTGACAGCCGATGGACCAGGTAAGTGAAGAGCTGTCACTGAAGACCGTAATGCTAACCTGTTCTTTCTTGTCTTTATAGGTGTTGCTGAAGACTGGATTCAGGATGGTAAGCCTTTTTCCTTAGGCCCAGGATCAGATGCAGAAGACACAATGAGCGTTCTGCTGCAGAGGATGCAGAATAACGCAAAGCAAGATTCATCCATCGGGTGTGGTTTAAATAGCCTCCTGTAGTGCTTAGGTGTCTCCTTCCACAGCCACGCCTAGGTAAGAAAAGAGTTCCTGCTTTCCAGAAGAGTTCCAGTGTTCTGAATCTAGGGAGTGGCTCCTGCCCCACCCAACAGGAAAAGTAGTTCCAAACAGAAGAGGATCAGAGGCTCAACTGGCAGGCAAGTAAGCAGCATGGTCTGCTGCAGGTAAGTCCACCCAAGCATTATGAGCCCGGCGCTTCCAGCGCTGGGACTGGGCATATTTATGAGCCTGGTGCCACTGGCGCCAGGATTGAGTCCAAAAGGTCCCAATTGGGACTGGTTGGCACTCGTAACCTGGGTTATGGATCTGCTTCCAAGGGAGTTGGGAAAACCCTGACCTTTTGGAAGCAGAGATCATGACAAAGCGGGAAATATGAACAGGATTTGGCCGCCATAAATAAAATCTATGATGCAGTCCAAGCATGGATGGCAAACAACTCCCTTGCCTTGAACTGTGACAAGACCGAGCTCTTGATTGTGGCCTCCCGAATCCATCTAAACAGACTGGCCCCAGCCTACACCAATTTCTGCATTGCGGTTAACATCATCAATGTGTCTAAGAAAGTTAAAACACTAGGGGTTGTTCATGATGATGAGTTGACCATGAGACTGCACGTTTCCTATATTCGATCTTCCTGTGGTCTCATCTCCAAGCTACTTAATTGCATCTGCCCATTCCTCACTATCAAGAACTGCGCACTGTTGGCCTCTGTGCTAATGAACTCCAGACTGGACTATTGCAACAGTCTTCTAGCTGGAACAACGTGCTCTAACATTCAAGCACTCCAGGTTGCACAGAATAGCGCAGTCCGGGCTATTCATGGCATGTCTAAATGCGCTCATGTGTCTGATGCGCATAGGACATTACACTGTCTGCCTGTAGAACATAGGATCACGCACAAGATCCTGACATTGTCCTTCAAATGCTGTACCAATGCCTGTCCCACATACCTAAAGGATCGAGTGAAGACACACACATCAGGGAGACAGCTCTGCTCTTCTGCCTTCTCCACCTTTGCCCAGCCGAGATACAAGCTGGTGTGTTTTGGGGTACATCATTTGACGTCCAAGCTCCTCTTCATTGGAACTCACTCCCCGGGCTTATACGCCGGACTGGGAATCTGGCATTATTTAAGAAGCAGATTAAAACCTATCTGTTCAACCTCAACCCAGGTTAAATCCTGTACTCCCCGTCTTCCTGCCTTATTCCCCTTACTGGCAAATGACTATTGTTGTCTCGTTTCTGTCTGTTCTTCATGTGTGCTCTGAGGCCTATGGGCATGTGGTGCGTAATAAATATTAAAATAAACAAATGAATAAAGGGAAGTGAATCCCACAACAAGATAAAGGAAAAGGAAATTGTAAAGTGGCAAGCGTGAACCCGGTGGACGGCTGCCAATAGAGAGGGGCGAAGTCTAAGTCCCAAGAAACAGTGTGTTGACAAAAGTTAACCCGGCAGAGGGATGTCCA
The DNA here is from genome assembly GCF_040938575.1 of Ambystoma mexicanum. Taxonomy (NCBI): domain Eukaryota; kingdom Metazoa; phylum Chordata; class Amphibia; order Caudata; family Ambystomatidae; genus Ambystoma; species Ambystoma mexicanum. The sequence goes on along the minus strand of NC_090934.1, from coordinate 836,580,763 downwards.
TGGGGAACTGTTTACAAAGACATTAATATTTGTGAAGGCTAGGAAAGCCATAGTGACCGACGGGTGGACGGCACCACCTGAGAGTGATCTGACACCGGCACAGGGGGATCCAGGGTTGAAAAGCCATCATCCCAACTATATATATATGAATGGTCAAACAGGGGTCTAGAAAAAAGCCTGTGTGCATTCGAAAGACTTTGACCGGCAAACCATTGAAAGCTACAGGAGACGAATCCTGTTCGATAGAAAAAGAGAAAGAACTGTATGTGTGGCAAGAATGAACCAGATGAAAGGATGTCAACAGTTCATTGTTTAAAAAGACATTAAGACAAGACCACCAGGTGGCGCAGAAGGCAATGGCTGCATGAAGCTCGACTCCGAGCCCCGAGGAGAGCGAAGAGATGAAAATGAGCGTTTCCTGAACGATATAATGGCAAAAAAGAGAAGTTTTGTGCACCGGAATCAGGTTGGAAGAAGAATCTGCACACATCAGCGGTTATAAGGAACTGTGGAGTGTTCTAAGGAGATTGGCCCATCCCGCCAGGGAGACACCAAAAATAGCACACTGCCGAAGGCGATGATAAGCCTCGGTGCATGGTCGAGCCCCTGAAGCCTACTGCAAGCCCTGCAGTTTGCCCACAGCGTTTTGGGAGAAATCAGAAGAAGGCGGCGGGTGCTCCCGAGTGAAGTGAAATGACAGAAGAAAGGGAGGAAGGCGCGACCAAGTAAGGCATCCAGTCAGGGGGAAAGGAGCCGGAAGAAGATCCATTGCGGAGCAGATCCCTCAAGCGGCCAAGGCGTTGAAGGAGGCTAGGTGGATGAGGCGGAGTGCAGACCATGAGGAGCAGAGGGACAAAACAGACAGTGTAGCTGCCAGAGAGGAGGTTTATAAGGAAGGGAAAGGGGGGATCCTCTTTGTATTTTATAGAGGGGCCTGAGTCTGGAGGACGAATTTACACTGCAAAGAAAGGGGGTTGGACTCTGGCTGCCTCTTCCTCTGAGACACTAACAGGTGTCGCGCTAGCATACATGAGACCAAGTCTACGCTAGTAAGACTTGTGATTTTTTTGTAATAGAACCCAACAACAATTTTTCACGGGTGCTTAAGAATTTTTATTTGGGACACACCCCAAAAGATTTTTTAAAAAAACATAGACAAACTAAAAGTCCATTGTCACAAATTGTATTTTCATTATATTGTATCGGCATATAATGTCAATAACACTTAGTCATTAATCCAACAAAGTTATCAAATGCAATATTATTGTTCATGCACTGAGAAGGACTCCTTCCCAAATAAAAATTCTTAAGCACCCGTGAAAAATTGTTGTTGGGTTCTATTACAAAAAAATCACAAGTCTTACTAGCGTAGACTTGGTCTCATGTATGCTAGCGCGACACCTGTTAGTGTCTCAGAGGAAGAGGCAGCCAGAGTCCAACCCCCTTTCTTTGCAGCTGCCAGAGAGGAGACAGAGCCGAGGTGAGCAGTGGGAGGCGCACGGCGGACCACTGCACGGGAGGAAAGAGGGGAGCTTCACAAAATCTCCCCATGCTCCCTCTAGCCCCAAGGCAAAAAAGGGTTAGAGCGGAGGACGTTGAGGTGGGAGAGACCCAGGCAAGTAGAGAACCGTCCCAGGGAGGGGTGCGTGCAAGCCCCAGTGAGGACCTCATAACGCAGGGCTCATATTGGCTGCAGAAAGAAACGTGGGGGTCCGCCTGTACAATTACAGATCTCAAATTAGAGATCTCAATAGTAGTAAGGTCTGGCAATAGGTTTTCTTAGTATAGGCCCCTTTATTTTGACAAGACGCCACAAGGGGTGTCTTATTTTTCATTTGATGGTTGAAGCTTGCTCCCATCTTAGATTTAGGTTTAGATTAGGCGTTTTCCAACCTGCCTACTGTTTAAAATAAACACTGTTCAATCTTGATCACTTGTGTCTGTCTATTCTTGATACCATGACGTCCTTACATAGGACAAGGACTAGGAGGCCCTGTCCCTCCATAAGGTGTTTGCAGCATCACAAATGCGATTAGTTTTCTGCGGCTAAACTGTGTAAATTTAATACAAGGAACTACATTGTGGAACTGAAAGATGAGCAGGGAGGCCTACGACAAGGAGAGGAAGAAAAAGTGAAAATTATGGAACATTTTCATGGTATGATAATGAAGGGGGAGGAGCTGGATCGAGAGATCCAAACAGAAATAATTCAGGAGGCCCAATTCTGGAAGGAGTTGGGTTACGAGTCTCTCTGGCAATTCTAGGGAATCGCTATAGAGACCTGTAACCCAGGAAGAGGTCGGGAGAGCGATTGGTGCATGGCCACATTATAAGGCCCCTGGGTTGGACCGCCTCTCCAGTGCCTATTATAAGGTGTTCAAGGGAGTACGCCTGGCTCTTTTGACAAAATAATTGAATACAATTGCAGAGCGAGATACTGTTTCTCCGTATATGGGGAGGTCAACAACAATCCTGGTACACAAACCAGGGAAAGATCAGAGTGGCTGCTCAATGTATCGCCCCACATCCTTACTTAAAGAGGATGCTAAACTGTATGCTAAGGTCTTAGCGACACGACTGGGGCTTATCCTCCCAGGGGTGATACACCCAGATCAGACGGGTTTTATAAATGACAACAGATCCACCCATGATAATATCTGCAGGGCGATAAATGTAAGGGATTGGGGAAAACGTTCTGGGCAGAAACTAACATGTTAGCACTGGATGCGCAACGCGCATTTGATAGTGTGGACTGGGGTTTTACCTCACTCACATTTGAGGCTTTTGGGTTCGGTCCCAGATTTAGGGTCATGTTATTAGCTAATTTTCTGATCCCAGCGACAAGGATAAATGTTAATGGGGTTTTTACTTCCCTAGTCCTGCTAACGAGAGACACATGTCAGGGCTGCCCATTGTCTCATTTGGTGTTCACAAATGCTATGTAGCCACTAGCATGCTTAGTTAGAAAGAATTAAAAAATAGTGAGAGTAGCGAGTGGGGATGGGCAGCACAAGCAGGCGCTGTATGCAGAGGATGGCCTATTATTTATGACAGATACTCTGCATACATTACCGGTTGTAATGGACACGTTGAGACGATGTCATTTAGGCTCTGGATTTACTATAAATTATGAGCAATCCAAGCAGCTAAATGTAAGTGAAGATCATAATGTGATGGAGGAAGTGGGTAGGAGTTCCCCTCTGAAGTGGGAAACAAGTGTGATAGGTATTTGGGAGTGACACTGTTGCCATCCTTTGAGGGGCTGTATAGCGCCAATATCCCTGGTATATGGAAGCAGTCTTTCGAGGATTTTCAATGATGGGACATACAGGAACTGTTCTGGACAGTCAGGATTGTGGCAGTTAAGATGACTTTGCTTCCTCGACTGCTGTACGCATTCCTTGCTAGTCCGGTAAAAATCCAGAGAACTATGTTTAAATTACAGGGTGAAATCGCTGAATTTATCTGGAATAAAAGATGTCAGAGGATAGCCAGGAGAATTCTGATGAAGGCCCCATTGTTGCTGGCTCTGCATATTCCAGATATGGGGCAGTATCTACTGGCAGCACAGCTCGCACCCATGTTGGAGTGGTCAGGGACAGAGTGATTCCGCTTTGGAAAATCCCCTTTGTGGAAGGGGCTTGGGCCACGCTGGAGGTCCTCTATTAGAGTCGACAGAAAGTTCACTTTCCCATTGGTACAGAGCCCTGAAACTAAGCGGTATACAATCAGGGCTGGGCCCACTCTTTCAAGTCATAATCCTGATTTCATACCAGGTATGAATGCTACTGACTAAGCCAACTGGGAAAATAAAGGGGTCACTGGACTTATGGATCTAAATAGAGGAAGTAGACCAGTGTCATTTGAGGAATGCAAGATGCAGTACTTGCTGGGGGAACAAGAACGGTTCCAAAATACCCAAATAAGACACTGGATCACAAATCAAATCAATTGGTCCGTGAGGCTGGGTGTGGGGTCCCCAAGGGATTGGAAATTTCACTAAGAGGCAGGATGGAGAAGGGTAGGATCTTAAGGTTATATAGATTGCAGAATGGGAATACTCCTGAGGATAAGTTACCGTCATGGGTATCAGGCATGTAGTTGGGGCAAGCTGGGTGGAGGCTTGGCAGGCCTGGCAAAGGCACACAAAGAACCCATAACAAATCCCTCCTTTCATTCCTTCCTAGTGTTTGTAGTAACTTCCTGGTTACCACTTCCTGTTACCAAACAGGAAGTGCATGATAACTCATGAGCTCTCTAGTGTTTGGATGTGGCTGGCTATATAAGCCACACCCAAGATTCTTCCAGTGCTTCGTGTTGCTTACTGTGAGCTGTATCAGCAACACACTTGCCGTGCTCTGGATCAGCCAGCATCTGCTTACCTGCTCCGGATCATCCTGTTTCTGCTTAACTGCTCCGGATCATCCTGCTTCTGCTTACCTGCTCTGGATCATCCTGCTTCTGCTTTCCTGGTCCGGATCATCCTACTTCTGCTTACCCGCTCTGGATCATTCAGCTTCAGCTTACCTGGTTCTTACTCCACGCCGCAGCTATCTCTAGTCAAGAGGGGACTTCTACACTGGCACCTGTAAGAACAAAGAAGAAGAGCGTTAACATGCGCACATCAGTAACGCTGCGCATACTCGCCGAATCTTCCCGCGACGCTGGAATCCAGGTTAGTTGCACAAGCGCACAAACCCCTATAAGAAAGAAGAGACATTATTCATGGCGCTCGCTCCAATAACGTGGACACTTATTTCACTGCGCTCTCTCTCTTCACAGTGTATACTTACCAAAAGCCTCCGTGCAAACTTACCTAACCACCAAGTCTCCAATAGCGCTGAACCCGGACTCAAGGCGCTAATACCACATCATTTCTCCTGCAAGGGAAAGGGAGAGACATTACCAGGCGCGCTCGAATTGAGGGCGCTGCGCAAACCGCCCAGCAGCTAGCTTTTACACGCAGCGCTACTCACCCACAAAAATACTGGCAACAAAGACAATACGGACAATTTTGGACACTCCACATTCTCCACGCAACGTTTACTTGTGGGAGGGACTTTCTAGCCAGTGAAGAAACTGGTGCCTTGAACTCTCGGCCTCGCTGTGAAGGCATAAAACAGCGTTTGGCATCTGAACTCAGCCTACAGACATTGGCACCAATCACATGAGTGAATCCCGCCCCTGCAAATGCAGGATGGAGTGCACACCCTACTAAAGATCAAGTTAAGCCCATAAGGGGACATTACAGCACACAGTAAAGAGAAGGGAAGGGCCCAGGGGAATCGGGTGAATTCAGGTCTGAGTGTACACCTTGTATTTGACAGGTATTCCTCTGGGTGAAACAGGGGAAGTGAAGACTCTGGGTCAAGGGAGGCTCGTCCATCGCTCCTGCAGAGACACAGGTGAGTGTGACAGAACATGAAGCCATCCTCAATACCTCTGCCTGAGCGATGGAAACCTCAAAGGTAGACCAGCTTTCCCTATAGTTAGGTGAACTACAGGCCGAGGGGCATGCAGCTCGCTCAGAGACAAATGCCTTAAGGCGCGAACTGGTAGTCAACATGGACAAAAAAGACGATTTGGCAAGGCAGCTCCTACAGACACAAGCTGGTCTAGCACCCCTACCAGGTGGAGTTCCAGAGGGGCAGCCTACCGTGGAACCTGTAGCCACACACGTTCAGGTATTGCTTCCAGGCAACATCCCTTTAGCATCCCTGGAACGTTTCTCTGGGGATCCCAAGAAATTTGGAGCGTTCATGAATCAATGCCGTCTACATTTCATATGCAAACCAGACACCTTTCTGAACGACCAAGCTAAAGTAGCTTTTGTCCTCTACTATTTAGGAGGGCATGCGGCGGACTGGTCTGTCTCGTTAGTGCTTAGGGATGACCCTTTACTGAGAAATTACCCAGGTTTTCAGCATGAACTGGAAAAACTATGTGCCCATCGGGCTCAAGGCCAGGCCCTGGATAATGTGCTACTCTCTCTGCGACAGGGTGGTCAGGATCTAAACTCATATGTCGCCACATTCAATCGCTTAATACTGAATCAGGTTGGCCAGAGGAGAAACGAATAACGTAATTTTATAGAGGACTGAGAGGAGAATTAAAAGATGTCTTGGCGCAAGTAGTTAATCCTCTCGAAGATTGCAGTGAATACATCGACCTAACTATGCAACTAGACCACCGGTTACAGGATCGCAAGGCTGACCGAACCAGATCGGAGCATAGACCAGTGTATGTCCGACCAAAGGAAGCATCCCATCAACAGGCCTCAGAAATACACTCGGATCACATGCAATTGGGTGTTCTCAGGGGTCCACTCACCAAGGCGGAGAGAGAGAGAACGGAGGCGTCAGGAAAAACTTTGCTTATATTGCGGCCAATCTGGTCACTTCCTCCGGAACTGCACGATTAAACCCCCATGGAAGACAATGGGGGTACAAGATAACATAGGGGAAGACACAGGTGCGGTAGCAGAAAACTCCAATGCCCGGCAGATGTAGAGGTCGGTCTGTCGAGCCTGGAACGGAGCACTCAGATTTCACATTTCAGTATTCCGGTGGTTTTGGTAGACCCTTCATAGCCCACCCGAATGCATGCCCTCAAGGCTTTCATAGACAGCGGGGATATTAGGAACTACCTGGACATAAACACTGCAAAGACCTTGGGATTAGCATTCCACAGTAAGGACACCACAGAAAGCGTGACGGCTGTGGATGACACACAACTCCTTTCGGGACCAGTAACAGTGTACTTCCACCATCACCTTAATCTGCCAAGATGGCCACAGAGAAAGTATTAGATTCGACCTTATCGCTGCACCCCAATTCCAGCTGCTTCTTGGGATACCGCGGCTAGAGACGCACAACCCAAAGATAGATTGGTGAGCTCGAACCTTACTCTTTTCCACGGAATGGGCCTCTTGTTACGACATCAAAGGGATCAAAGGAAGCCTATTGTTAGCTTCACAGGAAAAGATAGCAGGTTTAGGCTTGGTGGGCACTTTACCAGAGGAATACCAGGAGTTCCAGGATGTGTTCGCGAAGGAGCAAGCTAATACACTACCACCACATCGAGTTTACGACTGCCAGATCGACCTGCAACCAGGGGCACAAGTACCGTGCAGCCGCATTTATGCATTAACCGAGGAAGAAAACGCTCATCTACGGACCTACTTGGATCAATACCTGGCCAATGGCTTCATTAGACCATCTAAGTCACCAGCCGCCTCCCCACTCTTCTTCGTACCGAAGAAAAAGGCGGACTTAAGAACGTGTATTGATTACCAGGCTCTAAATCAAGTCACCATAAAAAATAAGTATCCGTTACCTCTGATACCAGTACTCATAGACCAGATGAGACAAACCAAGATTTTCACCAAGCTAGACTTACGCGGCGCATATCACCTGGTACGCATGAAGAAAGGGGACGAGTGGAAGACTACGTTGCGTACCCGTATGGCTTTTACGAATACCAGGTCATGCCCTTTGGGCTTTGCAATGCCCCGGCTGCGTTCCAGCATTTTATGAATGATGTGTTACGGGAACTCCTCGATGTCTGCGCAGTTGTCTACATCGATGACATTCTGATCTACTCCACCACTCCCCAAGAGCACGTAACCCACGTGGGAGCTGTACTCGGCAAACTGCGTGAAAACCAACTGTATGCAAAGCTAGAAAAATGCTCCTTCCACGTCACCGAGGTGGAGTTTCTGGGATATGTACTGACACCGCAGGGGATCAAGATGGACAATAGAAAAGTGGAGGCAATCCTCACTTGGTCCTCACCCACGTCTGTAAAGGGAGTACAAAGTTTCCTAGTGTTTGCAAACATTTATCGACGCTTCATACTAGGATTCTCACATATTGTACATCCAGTAAAGTCCTTGCTGCGCAAACACTGAATGTTCGAATGGACACCAGCGGCGGAAGAAGCTTTCCGAGCACTCAAGAAAAAAATTCACCTCCGCCCCAATTCTGCAACACCCACAGCCCGATTTACTGTACATCATGGAAACTGATGCTTCAAGCATTGCCATGGGGGCCGTATTGTCTCAACAAAATCCTGAAACCGGATGCCTTCACCCCATTGCCTTTTGGTCAAGGACATTTTCCCCTGCAGAATTAAACTATGCAATTTCTGAGAAAGAACCCCTAGCAATCAAGAGCGCACTGTGTGAATGGCGACATTACTTACTAGGAGCAAAACACACCATCACAGTAATAACAGATCATTGGAACGTGCAATACTTGCGCTCAGCAAAAGCTCAGTCTTCTAGGCAGCTCAGTTGGGCCCTATCCTTAATGGAATTTGACTTTGTCATCACCTACCGCCCCAGAGTTAAGAATGGGAAAGCGGATGCGTTATCCCGCATTGGCACAGGAGAGGAAGTCTACAATGCCCCTAACCCAGTGGAGATCATACCCAGCCATACAATTCTCGTCCTCTGCATCGGCCCATCTACGTTATATACTCTGCAGGAAACAATAAAAGAAAATATGTCTGAAGACCTACTGGCTTGGGACACGAAGGGAGATCAGTTCACCATTCAAGACAAACTACCATACTACCAAAAATGCCTCTACGCTCCAACTAAGGATCTGCAACCAGCAATCATATCAGACTACCAAGACTCGCTGTTAGAAGCCCATCTGGGTATATCCAAAACCATGAAGAAAGTAAGCAAATCTTATTGGTGGCCAACTTGGCGAGAAGATATTGCCACCTACATAGGCACCTGTGAGGTATGTGCACAATACAAAACATCCAGGCAAAAACCAGCTGGCCTCCTTCAGCCAACCACCATTCCGCCAGCGCCCTGGCACACAGTATCAATGGACTTCGTCACTGATCTACCTCCTAACTCAGGTTATAATACCATCCCCGTAGTAGTGGACCTCTTCTCCAAAATGGCCCATTTCATAGCTCTAAAGGATATTCTCTCAGCTCAGACCCTGGCGCAGGTTTTTTTAGATCGAATCGTCAAGTTACATGGATTCCCTACCATAAACGTTTCTGACACAGGCAGCCATGTTGTATCTCGTTTTTGGAAAAAATGTTGTGCCCTGGCAAGAGTAGAAGTCCGTCTGTCTTCTAGTCACCACCCTCAAACGGACGGCCAAACCGAGCGCCCAAACCAGACCATGGAACAGTATTTGCGCTTGTTAGGCAGAAACCTGTGCAGTTCCCTTAGGGACCACTGCAAAAGATTTAAGACTACAGGTGGTTGGCAGTAAACCCAATTGGTAGCAGTCTGTACCACCCAGAGTTAACTGGTAGCTGTGGCTGAGCAGTCAGACTTCTCTCAAGATGAGTTAGGCAGTATATATAGTATACATAATAGGTACAGAGACACAGTAGCACAAGCCAACACTGACCAGAGCTTTGGTGTAAAAGTATATAATTATTTATTTAAAGACACACTTGTAAATTACACTAGCACAAAGAGAGGTAAATACATTCAACACACAGTCACTATTATATATATACAACCCTAATTACTTATTAGACAAGTCTTAATGAGAAACACCACTTATTTTCAGACAGAGGTGAGCGCTTCACATAAGTTGGCACTCTAATAAGTTATTAAAAAGGGAGGGAAAAAGGCAGAGTTATGAAAGCACACAATATTCAATACTTTTCAAAGAAACCACAGTGAGGCAGGTTAGGCAAAGTCTACTGGGGAGCAAGGAAGTTCAAATGCTAGGCCCACTCTTAGAGAGCAAGCAAAATGTGTCCAGGATCACACAGTGGGGTTATGCCCAAAGAGTCTTTGTAGAAAGTTCACAAAAGATTGAGATAAAGTCAGGAAAAGTTAGTTAACAGGCCCCAGGCTAGCCCAGGTTAGAAAGTCGAGGATTTACTGTCACCCCAAACGATCTGTCGCAACGGAAGCCTGGCGGGACACAGTACCTGAAAGTGGGAAGAACGCTCCAGCGGGGGCAGTTGTTCCTGGCAGCGGGCGCAAGTTGGTATTTCGTCCAGAGGAAGAGAAGGTCTCGACGTGGAGGAAAGCTGAAGGTCGTTGCGCTGTCAGGGAAGAAACCAGCCGCGGAGTTTCCCGGTTACAAGGTTACCACCCTGTTCTTCGCGGTAGTGGTGATCTGTGGTATTCCGGTTGCCGGGGTGCTTGGCACAGGCAAGGCGGCCACGAGATGGTCCAGGAAGGCGAAAAGACGGGCAAACTGGTTATCCCCACCAGTCAAAGGAAGAAGACTCTCCGGACTGGAGATCTCCTCTGTCGTCGGGAAAAGTGGTGAGACAGTTCCGCAGGGCTCCACCGGTGGTGTCGTCGTTGCAGGTCGGCTCGGCTTCTCCCTCCTCGGATTCTTTAGGTCCTGTGGCGACTTCTGAAGTTCCAGTCCCCAAAGCCCTGCTTTTATGCAGAAAACCCCCATTCATTCAGCCTAGCTGTCAATCAAACATGCTAACTGGTGAGCCGGGCAGCTCACCACTTGGGCCAATCACACAAGAGTGCGACTTGAGTTACCGAGGCAACTCAGTCCAGGGTGCCTAAACTCCGTCCCACAGCCCCTGTGGTACCCAGACAGAGTGACACCACTTTTGGAGGCTTCTGTGGAGAAGCCAACCAAAAAGTGGAACAAAGGGCTCGACTTGGGTTGGAGTCACAGAAGCCAACACAAACGCCATTTTGGAATGAAGTTTCGGCAAAAATTACCAACCGGCAAATTAATATTAATTTAATAAACCGGCGGTATGTTCGAGGCTATATTAAAAAGTGGTAGCCTCGAACAATGGGAAAATCCCTCAGGGATATATTCGCTGTCGAATATAAAAAGTAGTATCCACTGCCACCAGCCAAAACTCGGTTGGGGGGGACTGGACAGTGCCCCCTCGAACAACAGACCCTGGGGCAATCGAATTGCCCCGACCAGTACGTCCACAATATGATGGTTTGTACTGGTTCTGTTCACAATTTGAGACTAGTAAAGCCAATGGTGACTTTACATGCCAGGGAAGACAGTAATCAGTCCCAGGGTATGGAGTCTATGTTTGGGGGTCGCTACGACACCCCTGGGTTACGGCACGGAAGGTGTGTTGTAACCCACATACCAAAAACACATGAAGCCCTATGGGGTAAAGGACCCCTTAGCCCATAAAACACATACAAAGTCAATGGAACACCTCAAATCTTGTCTAAGAGTGGGAGGAAAAGAGTCTCACTCTTAGCAGGAGAAAAAAATAAACCCCTAAAATCCAGCAAAGCTGCTGGGGGACTCACTAGGTTTGGGAAATTAGCCTTTACAGAGAATTCTCCCTAACAGCGCTGTCTATTACACCAAACAAGCCAAAGCTGGACAGAATTTCTATGGATGGCAGAGTATGCCTACAACAACTCAACACATTCATCAACCCAAGCAACACCCTTCTTTACTATATATAGTCGAAACCCCAGAACGTCCGTCTACGATCCACCAGAAAAGATTGAAATGCCCAAAGTAAAGAATCTACATGTCAGCATCATGAAAGCAGCCAGAGAAGCCAGCAGGAACCTACAGCAAGCCAAAGAAACACAGAAAAGAAATTCTGACTGCCATCGACGAAAAGCCCCAGATTATCAAGTGGGAGACTTGGTCTGGCTGGCAACTAGACATATTGCTTTATAGGGTCCCAAGAAATTTCAGCCTAGATACATCGGCCCATATACAATAGAAAAAAAAAATTAATCCAGCAGCCATGAGACTGGCGTTACCTCAACATATGCGTATACATCCCGTATTTCACGTGTCACTATTAAAACCAGCACACCCAGGAAGCCGAATTCCACACCCCCCGCACGCATACAAGTGGGTGAAGAAACACCAGAATATGAAGTAAAGAACATATTAGATTCCAAACAAGTACGAAAGACCCTGTATTATTTGATTGACTGGAAGGGGTACGGACCCCAGGAAAGATCATGGGAACCCAGCACGCACGTGCATGCCCCCCGATTAGTGCGGAAATTCCATCGGGACCATCCTGAGAAACCAAAGCCTTCGTACACACCATTGGGGGGGAAGACTGTCATGAGTATAAGGTAGGTAGTTGGGGCAAGCTGGGTGGAGGCTTGGCAGGCCTGGCATAGGCACACAAAGAACCCATAACAAATCCCTCCTTTCATTCCTTCCTAGTGTTTGTAGTAACTTCCTGGTTACCACTTCCTGTTGCCAAACAGGAAGTGCATGATAACTCATGAGCTCTCTAGTGTTTGGGTGTGGCTAGCTATATAAGCCACACCCAAGATTCTTCCAGTGCTTCGTGTTGCTTACTGTGAGCTGTATCAGCAACACACTTGCTGTGCTCTGGATCAGCCAGCATCTGCTTACCTGCTCCGGATCATTCTGTTTTTGCTTACCTGCTCCGGATCATCCTGTTTCTGCTTACCTGCTCCGGATCATCCTGCTTCTGCTTACCTGCTCCGGATCATCCTACTTCTGCTTACCCGCTCTGGATCATTCAGCTTCAGCTTACCTGGTTCTTACTCCACGCCGCAGCTATCTGCAGCCAAGATGGGACTTCTAGTTCTACACCGGCACCTGTAAGAACAAAGAATAACAGCGTTGACACACACACACATCAGTAACGCTGCGCATACTCACCGAATCTTCCTGCAACGCTAGAATCCTGGTTAGTTGCACAAGCGCACAAACCCCTGTAAGAAAGAAGAGACATTATTCATTGCGCTTGCTCCAATAACGCGGACACTTATTTCACTGCGCTCTCTCTCTCTACACGGTGCATACTTACCAAAAGCCTCTGTGCAAACTTACCTAACCACCAAGTCTCCAACAGCACTGAACCCGAACTCGAGGCGCTAATACCACATCATTTCTCCTGCAAGGGAAAGGGAGAGACATTACCAGGCGCGCTCGAATTGAAGGCGCTGCGCAAACCTACCATCAGCTAGCTTCTATACGCAGCGCTACTCACCCACAAAAATACCGGCGAATAAAGACAATACAGACAATTTTGGACACTCAACATTCTCCGCGCAACGTTCACTTGTGGGAAGGACTTACTAGTCAGCGAAGAACCTGGCGTCTTGAACTATCGGCCTCGCTGTGAAGGCATAAAACAGCGTTTGGCATCTGAACTCAGCCTACAGACATTGGCACCAATCAAGTGAGTGAATCGCGCCCCTGCAAATGCAGGATGGAGTGCACACCCTACTAAAGATCAAGGTAAGCCCATAGGGGGACATCACAACACACAGTAAAGAGAAGGGAAGGGCCCAGGGGAATAGGGTGAATTCAGGTCTGAGTGTACACCTTGTATTTGACAGGTATTCCTCTGGGTGAAGCAGAGGAAGTGAAGACCCGGGGTCAAAGGATGCTTGTCCATCGCTCCTGCAGAGACACAGGTGAGTGTGACAGTTACCTTATATGGAAAGGTGGGAAAGGAATTGGGGGTAACTATTGAACAGGCGGACTGGGAGCTCATTTGGGAAGTTTGGGGAGTTTGAATTAACACATTATGGTGACACCAACACCGCCCTTTTGCTGATGCCTTGATTTGACTTTTTGGACTCATGTTGGTTCACCCACCTCAATTCTCGTCATTCTCATGCTGGACTTCCTTAACCATCACGTAATCATGGTGGCCTTGAATCTTGTTGTGCCCATCCACAAATCCTGTCTTGCACTTGTTGATCTCTTGCAACATTTTGTGGTCAGTGTTGAGCTCTGCAACTGATGTGGTCCATCCACTTATGTGCTCTATAACACTGTACTTCGCTTACTTTTGCTTCTTCTTCTCTTTCACCACACTTACTCCTTCTCAGTCTACTCTTCCTCTCCCTGTCTTTTCCCCTCTCTCCTCTCCCCCCTCGCTTCACTGTACTCTTTGCACTTACTCTATCAGAACTATCGTCAGACCTAGTATGGTAGTCGCTTGCTATGTAACTCCCCCCCCTCTCCCTTACCCTCTTGTCATTTTCCGGCACTACTCGAAATGTCGTCAGGTCTAGTACGATAGTCGCTTGTTATGTTCCTCACCCCCCCCCCACTGCACCCCCCACACTACAAGAAATGTTGTTAGGCCTAGTATGATAGTCGCTTGCTATGTTCCTTTCTCTCCTCCCCCTTTTTTTGTCACTCCCCTGTTTTTTATCTGACATAACATCATGGCTAGTATTTTAGTCGCTGGTCTGTCTCATCTCTTATCTCCCCTCGCTCCCCTCCTTATTATTGTTAAAGCTCTTACACTATCTGAAATGTCGTTAGGCCTAGTACGATAGTTAATTTAACATTCTAAATGTCTCAAGGCCTTGTAAGAATGTCATTGTATTTTCCCCTTGCTCCCTCCCTTGCTTTACACTGTGTATATGCGCCATACAAATAAACGTTCAATCAATCAGTCGGGCTTCTAGATGTAGTATGATAAAGGAAACTGGATACAAAATATGCTTTAGGTGGTATCTTAACATCTTAACCCTCTGCGTATCAATACGTTCTCTCATTAGATTACGTTCTCTCATTAGGTTTCCCCTTTTTGCTGGACAGGATGCTGTGAATTGGGGAACCTGGGAGGTTTATGGGGGATATATGCTAGGTCCCAGATCTTCTGGAAAGAAATGCTTTGGTATATGAAGGAAATAACAGGCAGGCAGTTGGCCATGAATCCTGTAGTGGTGGTCCTAGGGAATGTGGCAGAGGGTTCATATAATATGAGGGGTGACTGCTACCCTCATTACCCACATGTGGCCTGAACCAACGGTAGCCCAATTCTAGAAAACAAAAGAGGGTCCGATTATTAGACAATGGTTGGTCAAACTTTGGGGAATTCACTGCTGGCCACAGGAAGTTTGGTAACTTTTATGAAAGTTTGGTCCCCCTGCCAGGAATATGTTAAAGATAGAGATCAGTGTTATCACAGGCCAGGTCTGCTAAAGAATGTTTCAATAAGCTGATGGGGTAGACGAGATTAGCAGGAAAGGGGTGATAATGTTGTATGCCGAAGCTAATGATGTGGTCCTATGTCAATCTTGTAGGTTTTAGGGGTAGTGTTAAAAGTTGTTGTTGGTAAATAACACTGTCATATATGGGACAAAATTGCAGTTACTGGTCTGGAGAAAAGCAATGTAGGTGGTGGGCTTCCCACATGTACAGATGGTGAACAAAATGCTGTTTAATAATAGAAGCTTGTCAAAAAATAAAAAAGTGCTCTACTGTAAAAAAGAAACTTTTCTAATTTATCATTATTTTATTTTATAGATCGGATCCTCAATATGCAGCCACTTCAAGTTCACCCCAGTCTCTGGCATTCCCGAAACTCCTGTTTCTTAAGTAAGTTTCTGTAAATGAACAGAGATTGGTACTTGAGTACTTGATCTCTTCTTTGCTTCCTGTGAGGAAGACATACTAACCCAGTGGATAGTGCACTCAACCGTGATTGCCCAATTTAACGTCAGGTTGGAATATGTAAATATTCTGGTATGCCTCTGATCAAAATTGCAGTCTATGTCTTGGTATTGGCTGTAGACATAGTGTGCTTGCATCAAATATATGTGACTGTCCTACTAATATTCTGCAAAACAATCGTACTAAGTTACCTCCCCATCTTCATAATGTTATCACTCGGGCACTTGTATAGAGTACTACAGGATACCAAGTATGTTTAGGGTTGCTGGTGTTCATGCTCAAACAGGAGGAGGCCTAGCAGTTTGGGTAGGAATCAAACCTGGCATAAACATGATGAAGAATGATCGAACAGAGTAATATCGAGGTGAATTCTGAGTGGTGAAGAAGAATTGCACCCATCACCTTTTGCTTTACTCATTTATGTTTACAATGGTCATAAGAGAGGCAAAGTGTGGCATCATATATTTCCAAGGATTAGTGTACCTCAACCATAACACATCCCCATATATTCTCATGCAAAATCCTAAGTGGTGAGCTGTCCTCAGAAGCGCTTTCTATGATGTCTTATTTACGTTTTATGTTTGTGCTCTCCTTTTTGTAAATTAAATACCAGGCTGGTGACTTTGACAGAATTGGCAAACTAAGTGACCCATTCTTGAATTAAGTTAACACAACTTTATTTAGAACTAATGTTAAGGAGATGATTGTTGGCCTTTGGGCTCTGGTTTGAGTCTTCATTAGTCGTTACTTGTGTGCTGATACTCATGTTGCCAGCATGTAATGTGGGTGTCGAGCTTTTTTCAGTTGTTCAGAGTAGAAGACTCGTAGTCCCCAATAGGCAGTATCTTTGCCTGTACTGGATTTCAGGGCTCGATGTGAGACACTGTATCCCAGCATGCAGCATATCCCAGCATGCAGTGTATTACCTAGACTTGACTTTCTGATTTTGTGGGGTGTAGGACATGGTATCCCAGCATGCAGTGTTCAGTCAAGGCTAGCTATGTCGGTTTGCTCTGAGAGTTAGGATTTTAAATACCAGCATACAGTATTTTAATCAGGACTTACCTTTTCAGTTCGATGTGGGATTCAGGACACAAAATCCCAGTATTCAGCCATTCAATCAGGCTTGGCTTTCTCAATTTGCTCTGAGATTCAGGACTTGGTATCACAGTATGCCGCTCTGTTCTGGGATTCTGAACTTGGAATCTCAGCAAGCAGTGGTTCAAACAGACGTTGCAGTCTCAGCATAAAAAAGCATGACAGATCCCTTTATGCACTGGGTGTCTGCATTCGTGCAATGTTACATTTTCTTTGCAATAGGTGCTTGTGGTAAACGGAAAAATGAGGCATTCTTTTTAGATCAGATCCATTGGACGGCAAGTGTAAGGTGGGGTTTAGGAGATGGGCAATGCTTCTTTGCTTTTTAAAGGAAAAAAAAAGATTGCATTTTGAAATAAATTATAACCTAATATGAAAATCAAAAATATACAGTACTAAAAGGGCGATTTGTATCCTTACATTGCAACCGTCAACACACCTTATTGTGGTGCTGAAATAGAGGCACGAGGGAACATTGAGCTAAAAGGGATAGGACAGGGATGATGAGGTCTGAGGTCCAGTGGCAGAAGCCTCTTGGTGGTGGTAGCTGTGTTGGAAGATGACAACTACAAAAGGTCACCAGGCAAAAGTGGCATTTTCTGGAGAGGGCATTTCCTTTTTTTTAAGCAAGTAGTAGGTTGAGGCAGGTGACTGTATCTGCAAACAGAGCAAATTAGGAATGGGACTTGTAATAGGAGTGGGGGATGGTGTATTGTGTGTTCAAAACAAGAATGGCATTGATGGTCAACAGGCTTCCATGTGGGAGCTAAAGTAGTTTGCCCAGGAAAATAGTTGATTCAAGGGTATGGTCTAACACAAGTTCAGCAAATCACCTTTCGGCTTTAACATTTGCAGCATTTGGTGGCAAATTAACTTCAAATGTTGGAAAAGAAAGACCATTTAGGAAAATCCATTTAGGGCTTGAAATTTCTGTCTAATGCAGTTTCACACAAATTCTTGCTAGTCAAATGAAAAAAGGTCAGGCGCGCACTCTAGTTCCCAGTCAACATTTATTGATGCAAATAGTAACTGGGTTGAATCCCATGTGCTGGTCAGCAGTTCAATTCCTTTGTTGCTTTTCTCCTCCAAGTACTTTCTTGTCTCAAACTATCTTCAGGGAAACTGTGTACCTTATCAAGGGTTGCTAATTAGTTATTCAATTACAGTCTCTAAGGATTCTGGTATCTGTAGTTATGACACCGTTCAGTCATTTCAGATGGCCAGGAACCAACACTCCTCCAAACACACAATTCTTACCCATGATTGGGTGAAGGGGGAAAACCATCATTATGGTCCTCCACAGTGGGGCATAGTAACCCCGGTGCTGCTGCCTCTAGAGCCCGGAACTCGTGTAGAGAAATGAAAAAAGAAGGTCAGGCGCGCAATCTAGTTCCCAGAATTGAAAACATTGTTTCACTACAGCGACCAGAATCCTTAGAGACTGAAAGAGCAATTATATTGGTAAAACCTGAAAAGAAACAGAGCCTGGAGGAGTAGAACAGCAGAGCAACTGTAGCTGAAGGGATTCAACCCTGTTAATACTTGTCAGCAGTTGGGATTCAACCTTGTTAATATATGGACATTCTTGGGATTTAACCCAGTTATTTTTGTATCAGGTAATATATTGACTGGGAACTGGTGTGCGCGCGCCTCGCCTTCCTTACTTTTGCTAGTCAAGTCTGCAACGCTGAATACGAGGGACATGATGGGCTATTAACCTTTGGGATTTACATTTAGGATTGAAGATGATAAAATAATACAAGTAAATAATGAGTCTACAAAGCTTGTTCAGAAATCATGGGGGGGGGACTGTGAAAATATTTTTTGAATCCTAATACAGTACCCAAAATGTGGCGATGGCAGGCAGGATAAGTGCATGGACTTTTGCCACCTTAAGTCACAAGCTCCAAATTGCACATTGCATGCCCAGCTTTCCTGTCATATGTGTTAATTAGAATGATCACCCATGTGTACATTGAGATAGGATTTAAAACAATGCCCACCACGTAACACCCCACCACCCTCCACAAACACTCCCACACCCAACCTTACTGTTAGGAAATATTTTGTTTTATCTGCTTTCCTCCCATAGACTCTATTGGACACCCTTTCTTTTTGCTTTGTTTAGACTCCTGTTCTGGGTTTTTGGAGGTCTGTAAAGCCTTCTGCTTTACTTCCCTGGTATTTTTGCTCATTCATTTGAGGAAACACATTAGCAAATGCGACGATCAGTACTGAGAGACTATGGCCCTCATTATGAGGCTGCCGGTAGACCAGCGGTGCTACCGTCAACCTTGACTTAATGTTTCCGCCGCCCAATAGCCCGGTAATACTGGGATATTACAGGCGGCAAAGGAACAGTAAGTTCCCTTTTCCATAGAGTCCCATAGGACTCCATGGGAATGGGAACACTGAAACACCGGCACCGTTAGTAACGGTGCCGGTGCTTCAGTGACAAATCTGCTGGTAGGGGCTTGAACTACCGGCAGGTCAGGCTGTTGTTACAAGCACATTATTTCCAGACCGGCAAACTTATAATGAGGGCCTATGTCTTTCTTTGTGAATTTCTTGTATTGTTACAATTACACATATCACCATTGAGGTGCGGTTAGGACACTTTGTATTCTTGTAACTTTTTCTGTAATGGCTTTTTTGTTACTTTAACATTGTGCATAGGGCGAGCTGGTGGCCGCAGTTATTTTTCTACTGTTTTTGTAATCTTTCGCTTGTACTTTTTTGCAATTACTGCAAATTACTAGTAAGTGTAGCTAGCATGCTAAAATGGCCGTGCCACAAGGTTTTCATTTGTCCTTTGGCCATATTGTCTTTTACCCTTCTTCCTTTCTTCTCAGGTCAGGAAAAGACATATATGGAATTCCCCTTTCAGGGGAAAGCTGCTGCTTTTGCGGGCAAAGGGGCAGTTTGTGTTTGAGCCCAGATATAGAGGCTTTAACCGTCTGGTACCAGTACACATCCTGGCGACTGCTGGGCAGATGTCGCCAGTGGTTATCCACAATTGGTTTGCCACTGCTAGTTTGAATGGTTCAGATCCTTACCCTTGGGGGACTTGGGGAAGCTCCCAGCCCAAATCTTGGGAAAAGGGAGGGCTCATGCATCATTCAACAGATCATCATTGTAGCCAAGTCGTCTGCGAAGAAGAGCAGCCAGTTGATCTGAGCAGCCAGTTGATCTGGAAGTGTCCTTGGACCAACCAGTGGACTCACCTGCTCTCTCCTGGGCTACCTCGCTGCAGCCGTCACAGTTCTAAGTGCATACTTGAAGCTTGGTGGATCTTCAAGTGTGTTAGGGAGAATTCTCAGACATGTGCTAATCCCTCTCTGCCTTAGAGACCCCCAGCTCTTTTGCTGGGCTCTAGGACTTTAATTTATTACCTGGAAACAGTGAGACCCTTTCTTCCCACACTCTCATGTATTTTTAATGTGATTTGAACACTGTGTTTCGTTTGGTTGTGGAGTCTGACAAACTCCATAGGCACCATCTTTTACATTGGGTCACACAGCACCTTCAGTGCAGTGACACTGGGAAGTCTTTATAGATTTCCCAAGGTTTAAATATAGTCTCTTGGATAAACTACTGTTTACAAGAGCAGTGAAGCGAAATTGACTTTACTTACATTGTCAACTTTCTAGACCCAGCACACACTATCTTACAATAGGTTGCTCAAGGGGTTACTTAGTATCCCCTTTGTCTATCTTCTCATGTAACATTTTTATGTTACCTTTTCCTCGATTAATGGCTGGTTGCAGTGGTTTTCTTTTAACTACCATGGTGTGCTTTTACCGCGGACTGCGTTCGCAGCTGCAATAAAGCACCCAAGGGTGTCATTTTCGTCAAAATGGCCCCAGTCTTTTTTTGCCATTTCTTTGTGAAAAGTTCCTTCTTGAGAATTACTCTGCGTGCCAAACCAGGTTTGGTACCTTTGTTTGTTTTGCCTTTGGCGGGATTCACAAGTGAAGCCCGCCTCTGTCTCCAGGGTGTCTGGCGGGGGTAGGAAGTGAGGGAGGTGCCGAGGAATCCGAAGAAGAACTTGAAGAGGATCCTGCTGCAACTCCTGGACCATTGGTTTGCCCGGTGAAGCCCTGCTGCTGTGTTGAAACTCCAATTTCGTTTAGACTAGAGAAGCCCTGTAAGGACGACTTCTCCCCTTGAGTTGGTGGGACCAATCAACTCGAAAGTAAGCCACCTGGACATCCTCTCGGAGCTGGTTAAAATTCCACTGCAGTTGCTGCTGCAACCGAATAACCAGGGAGAGCAACACCAGATCGTGTGCTTTGCCTTTAAGTTGACCAAGAGCTCCAGGAAGATCCTCCAGACTCTCAGGAAGCAGGACTGACCGAGCCTGAGCCACCTCAACAGTGTGCTGGACCCCAGATGCAAGGAAAGCCCATCTCGACAGCCAAGAGTCTGCAGCGTTGCTATTTGCTTAGAGGCGAGGAGCTGAAACCGCGACGAGCCACTGAATAGAAGTTGGTTCTTTTCTGTCGCCGATCGTCCCGTTGCAGTGCAGGAGTCCTCCAGACGTCCTCCCTCTTGTCCCACGACTGAGGCCCAGGAACACGGAATCTGCAGAGCTGCACAGGAACAGAAGCCAGCCAAAGCCCATTTATTTATTATTTTTTTTAAAATATTTATTTATAATTTCCAAACAAATTCAAACAAGGAAGGATAATAGCATAGAAGAACAACAGAAACCACTTTAAACCTTCCCATAAATCCTATTACATTAAGCATTTTCCAGAATGAGATATTTGAAAATGAGCATGAGATAACAAGTCCGTTTGAAAAATAATTAAATAAATAAATAACAAATAATCATGAAAAATAATATCTGCACAGTAAGTATGACCCAAACCCATGACGTATAGACAAGGACAAAACACAATAAACAGATACAACAAACAAACAAAAAAACCCCTCATACCTCACTTCCTTCCTCTTGTGTTACATTACCATACATATCAGTGAAAGATTTCCATTAAGACCAATATTCCTTTTCTTTACCATGCTTCTTGGATAGAACCAATTCAAATTCCGATAATACAATCACATCATTAATCCAGTCCTCAATAGTTGTGTTTTTCCTAGATTCCCACACTTTCATAATTTGTTTCACTGCTACTACTAATAATTTATCTATCCAACACCCATACAAACGAGTTTTCAAGCAACATTCTCTTTTTGCCAATAACAAAACCTGAAAGGGTTCGCTTGGAAAGGAAATCGACAAAGTGATATCTGATCTATCCAACTCCTCAGTCCAAAAGGTAGGCACTCTCGAGCAATTCCATAACATGTGAATCAATGTCCCCTTCTCACATCCACACCCCCAGCAAATATCCGCTGCAAGTAGTCTCAAACTAAACATTTGCACTGGAGTCCAGTATAACCTCCCCAAAATGTTCTGATGCACAAGACGCAATCCAAGATCCATCTTACTACTATAACCAATCTGCCATACATACTTCTAGATTCCATCACTGATTGCAAAACCGAAATCCAATTCCCACTTCTGTTTCAATGCGTCCCAGGACTGTAATACTGAATCATCCACACGCATGAGTTTTAGATACGTGGAGACATTATGCGGTAATAAGTGGAATATAGTCCAACCCACCGGTTCCTTCTCCAGCTGTAAATCCATCATACCAAATATTTCGGTCAGGCGACGTTCAAGATCCCTATATCTATTATTTTCCCGACCACTTGAATGAAACTCTCTCTGAAGTTCTTCAAAAGATTTGAAGACCTCATCTCGCAATAAATCTCCCAATGTCAACACCCCCTTTGAAATCCAACTTCGCCAACATAAAACTCTATTATCTATGTGCAATGCAGGATTATACCAAATTGAAGAAATATGACTCAGAAATACATTGCTCTCAAAGTTAAGCACGCACCATGACATCAAGTCCTTAGATACATTAATAGTCTGTAACTTAGCAGAACCTCTAAGCAATGTTCCCATTGAGAAAATATTTTCCAACTTGAAAGGCTTCAAAACATTTCTGTCTATAGTCAACCAAATTGGCTCCTCCACAGTCTCTGACTTCACATGTTGGGCAGCCTTCTTCAAAACAAAACCTCTATAATATTTTCCCAAATTTGGATATCCAAAACCCCCTTCTTTAGTTTCCCTCTGCAAAATATATTTTGGAATCTTAGGAGCCTTTTTTTCACCCCAAAGAAAATCCTGGAATACCCGATCAAAATCCCTAAGTAATTTCTTCGAAAAACTCAGAGGGATTGACTGCATAACATATAAAACTTTAGGCAGAAGTGACATTTTAATACTATTGATCTTAGCCCAGATCCCTAAATCTAACCTGGACCATTTCCTAGTATCTCCCCTAAGTGTACCCTACAATTTAGCTACATTAAATTGGACCGTTTTCCACACATCTTTCATCAGAAAACCCCCCCCAAGTACTTTACACAACTCTCAGACCATTTACAATTCCATTCTGCAAAATCATCCCTTCTGACTGCAGTTGAGAGCGGGAAGACTTCTGTTTTGTCCCAATTGATTTTATAACCTGAAAACTTACCAATTTTCTCAAGAATCCCTTTAGGAATCATACTCCCCTTCTCAGGGTCGGAAAGTACCACCACCATATCATTTAACCAAAGGTACTGTACAGTCTAACAGAACTTACCTCTTGTTGGAACCTTACTTGTTCTCTGCTGAGACTCGTCTTGATTGCTCTTTTGAGTTGCTAGCAGCTACTTTACTTCACAAGCCTAATTGGCTTGTGGCCCTGCTTTGATTTCTTCTTTTTCTACAAAGACTTCTAAAACATTGTGCAAGACTTTTACTTACCTGCAAGAAGTGCTTCAGCTCACCTAGAATTTTGCCCAATTGACTTTCGCCTAGCCTGGCTCCCTGAATGACTCTTCTTCCCCCTAACAAAAGCAACCAAGACATGTGAAATTAGGCATACAAAGCATTGAAGGCATCCCATATCAACTGGTAATCTTGAGTCAGTTATCTTTTCACATATGACCCTTTTTCTCTTGCTGACAACAGTAACATGTATTGGATCTGATCTTCAAGCTGAGGTTTCCCACTACTCTTCCACTTCTGAAGAATCTCTTAGCCAATAGTAAGACTTTATATATCCAGATTTTAGTTCTGGTGGAAAACCTTAAATCACTTGCTCTTGCTGGGGGTGGGGGGGAGTATTCAGAACAACGGAGTATGTAGTAAAGTAGACTGACCCTCTACTCCATTTGGGAGGGAAAGCCATCCCAATATTGACAGACCTTTTCACAAAACCAGAACATGTTAGTATTAGAACCAACCTCTTATTTACAAGACCAACAAGAGTCTGACTGTAGAAGTTTACATGCTTTCACCTCCAGAGTTCCAGTACAGGCAATGGATGATTCTCTGAGTGTAGCGTAAAAACCTTGATCCAATTTAAATCTTTTCATGTTCCTACATATTAGTGACCAATCAGAATTGGAAATTACCATTTTCATCTCAGATTCCCAACTTGTCAGTTTGTCGATCCATAGATGATTCAGAAACAGAGAGTTGCCTGTATGCCACAGATGCAGAGATAGAACAGCTCTTTGCCATGATATATCATTTTGGCATTCATAAGAGAGAGGATGGTTGTGATTTTCGCCTGCAGCACGTTTAACCGTGATATTTCTACAGCACACAATCTCTATTTAAAAAGCAGATGTTTAAGTTGCCAAAAACATGCACACTGCCAAGAGCATCACTGCAACATTTTCTTTCTTTTGTAAATAAAATTGTATTGATTTCAAGAGAACATTGAAAGGTACAAATCAACTGCAGGGCGCATGCCTTCTGTAAATGCTTCCAACCCTGGATCTTTCATTTGTACTTAATTCCCCCCTCCCATTCCCACCCACCAATCTTCCAACAAACAACCCAACTTATATGTGAATTTTCAGGCTCAGAACAAACAACTCAAATGTATAGTGGTCGAACATACTTCTTCAAGAACTCAAATTATGTCCTGTAGCTGCTCCTGTCTGCCGGAGCCAAGCCGAAATGTCATGGTTATGAATATGTCTCCTTATCCACACCCAAAGCATTTGCAAAATTGCTGCCATTCCCCCTTCACATCTGCACTTCTGCCATGGATTGCTGCCGTGATCTTTTCTGTGAGAAAGATGTCTTTTGCCGTGTCAGACCATTCCTTTAGACTCGGAAGTTCCCTTCTCTTCCAATATCTGGCGGCACGCTCTTGCTGCTAGTAAAAGAAAATGAACCATGGAGGGCAGGGTGTGCCATTGTTCCTCTTGTCTTTCCAAACCAAACAGTACTAGCATAGGTTACAGCACCCATTCCCTCCCTCCCATATCTTTCATCCACCCCAGGACCTCTGCCCAATACACCTGGACCTTTAGACAACTCCACCACATGTGCCAGTGGTCTGCTCTGTCCCCCCAACCATGCTAGCATGGGGGCCCACAGTAGGGAACATCTTAAATAGCCTCACTGGATCATATTGCCATCGGTGTAGTAGATTCAAGCCATCGAGTTTGTACTGACGAGATATTGATGTTTTGAAGGCCCTCCTACACATAAACTGCCAAAGGTGTTTGTTGAATTCCAGGCCCATATCCCATTCCCACCTCTGCCGGGACCCTCCACTGCGTTCCTTGATGTTACCAATAGGGCTCCATATAGTAGTGAGATGAGACCCCTCATCTCGGTGTGTCCATCGAGAACCTTCTCCACAGGGGTGAGGTCTCTGTATCTTTTCCCTCCATTTCTCTTCAGTGAAAATGCCTTTCAACCAGGAGGTATAGGAGCACTGGTAACCTTCCGATGCCCAGACTAGTTTCCAGCTCCTGCAGCCCTATGAATTTCCCCAGGTCCTACAGTTGACTGACTCTGGAGAGTCCTGCCGTGAACCATTTTTGATACCTTTCCAGCTCGGGAATCTTGTCCCGTACAGGGGGTGGGGGGAACAGATGTGACTCATTGCGAAGGGCCATGAGGTGATTCTCCGCGTCCTGGTCTCTTACTCAACACGTCCCAATAAACACCCAAAAACAGGTGTTCCCCCAATTCTCCTCGGGAGCTGCTGCCTTGGGACCCAGAGCCATTCCTAACTGTTGCGGGCGCGTATGGTAGTTTAAAAAAAGAAAACACTGTTTTTCAGGGTCTTCCCTCAGGTGTGGGACCATTGCTCTGAGCTGTGCTGCCGTATAATGTAGCATCAAGTCTGGGAGCCCCACACCCTCTCTGTGTTTTGGCAATATCAATGTATCGGAACCCACCCTGGGTTTCTGGTTCTTCCACAAGAACTGCATCATTCAGGCTTTGGCTTCTCTTGGGAGAGTCTCTGAGGCCCGACAGGCAACCTCTGAAACAGGTATAGAACCCTTGGTAGGAAGCTCATTTTTAGGATGTTGAGCCTCCCCATCCATGAGATTGTCCCTTACCCCATCCATTTTGCTGAACAATGTATTAAAGAGAGGGGTAGTTGGCCTCGCCCAGGTCTTCCCCTGGCCTGACTTTGGTGACTCCCAGTTATCGTATACTTTCCAAATGGATTTCCAACCCCAGGGGCCAGAGCACCTCAAAATCCCTTTGGTCATCTCCTGCGAAGGGGAACACTACTGACTTTTGCCTGTTCACCTTGAAGCCCGAGAAGAACCCATATTCCTCAATTATTTCTAGGGCTGCCGGGGTTGAACTCAATGGGTTCACCAGGTCTAGCAAGACGTCATCCGTGTATATCTCCACTTTGAATTCCCTCTCTCCAACCCTAATCCCCTCACCTGGGGGGCTGATCTGAGCCATTTCTGCAAGCACCTCCATCGAGAGCGCCAATAGGAGAGGCGAAAGTGAGCAGCCCTCCATCGTGCCCCTCATCAAGTTGATTGGCCTTGACAGTCTCCAATTGACCATCACTCAGCCTACCAGGGATGCGTGCAATGCCTGTATCCCCTTCAGGAACCGGTTTCCCAACCCATATTTCTGCAGAACCCCTTAGAGGAAGCCTCAGTCCATACGGTGGAATGTTTCCTCGGCATCTAAGGTGATCAGCAGCGGGTTTCCCTCCCTTTTCACTGCGGCCTCCATCAGATGCAGTGTTTTGCGCACTGTGTCAGCCCCCTGTCTTCCCTGGATAAACCCCACCTGGTCGTAATTGAACAATTTTGGCATGAGCCCCTCCATTCTCGTGGTCAGAACCCTGGTGAAGATCTTGGCGTCAACGTTTAAAAGGGAAATGGAGCGGTATGACTTACAGCTCTTTAAAAAAAAACTTTGTTTTCATCAATGTTACAATAAACAAACAAAACACATGGCTGTATTTGCAGTGGTTCACAACGCTCACATATCTACGAATCGTATGCAACAATCTGAAGCTGGCAATGCGGATAGTGTTCTTCTTGTGTGGCTTATGGTGAGTCCCTTTTCCCAGCCCCCACTCATCCCTCCCACTCTTCTGCCGAGACACCCCATATTTGTGCAACCCCTGGCCCTGTATATGCGTCGTTCGAGAGACATGCATCTGTCCATTTCGTCAGTCCATTGGCTGAGACGCGGGCATTCCGCTGATCTCCACATCATAGCTATTAGTTTCTTTTACAGTCCTAATGCATTGGATAGGAATTTGTTTTCGTATCTCGTGAACCCAATTTCCCCCCAGATTCCAAGTATAGCTGTTTTGGGGCACAGGGGACCGCCGCCCCAATCATTGCCGACAGTTTACGCGTACATTTCTCCCAGAACCTTTGTATTTGTGCACATTCCCATATGATGTGAAAGAAGGTGCCCCCAGCACTTCCGCACCAGAGACGGTTATGCTGGTCAGCTGCCCCCCATTTTGCCATCGATGTTCGTGAGTAATACACCCTGTGGAATACTTTTTATTGAATCAGGCGCACCCCGGCTGCTATCCCAATTTCCCTTGGAAACATGAGTGCTTTGACCCACTCCTCTGGGTCCAGCTTCCCCACATCACCCTCCCATTTGCCCCTGAGTCAGGATGATTTTGGGGAACCGAAGGCTGCCAGCACCTGGTATAACATCGAGGTGACCTTATTTATACGCTCCGGAAGGACATTCGCTTCTAGTGGTGAGCATGTGGGTACCTCTTCTATAGCGGGAAATTGAAATCTTATCGCATGGTATAATTTTATATATTTATAATAGTCCCTCTCCGGGATCCCAAATGAGCCCTTCAATTCCTCAAAGGGGAGGAGGGCCCCCCTGTATCACTTTGGGTAGATCCCTTACACCCAGTTCCTCACACTGTTTGAAATGCCCCATTTTCTTAAGCTCTGGGAGAAGTCTGTTATTCCACAGAAGCTGGTCCATGGTAGGCCTCTTCTCCCAGTCTGATCGCCAATGGCTCCATGGCCAAGATTAACAGCTAGGGGGATAGAGGCATCCCTGCCTCGTGCCATGCTCGAGGGTGAACCCCTCCGATAGAATCCCATTAACCTTCACCGAAGCCTCAGGGGCTATATATAACAGGCAAACCCACCCGTGGAAGCCTTCCCCAAACCCCATGCAGCCCATGATTTCCCACAGTGCCTCCCATTTTACAGAATCAAAAGCTTTTTCAAAGTCAATGGCCAGGAGTGCTGCCTGTGTTTGTAGCCGTGCTCTTTGGTCGATCGCCATCTGTGCTCTACGGATGTTCATTCGCGTAGACTTGGTGGGCATGAACCCACACTGGTCCGGGTGTTCTAAGGTGTCTATGACGCCTAGAAGGCGGTTGGCCAAGATCCGTGCCAACACTTTGGCCTCACCGTTAATCAGCGAAATTGGCCGATACAAGGCACACCGCTCGGGGAGCTTTCCTGCCTTTGGAAGGACCACTATGCATGCCTTCCTCAAATCCGGGGGGAGGATCCCATCAGCTTTACCCTGCTTGAAGAGGCGATGCATGGGTCCTGTGACTTTATCTCTGAGCCGCTCCCAGATCTCAGCTGGGTAGCCGTTAGGCCCTGGTGTTTTGCCCAATTGTAGATGCAGGTGTGCTGTCGCTACCTCCGATTCGGTCACGTCCGCCTCTAGCCCTGCCTTCTTGTGTGTGGTTAGGCAGGGAAGTTCTCTGGAGTCAATGCACTGTCAGGCTGTCTGTCCGGCTGGATCCCCCGGGTTGCTGTACAGCTCCTTATAGAAGGATGCAACATGATTTCCCCATCCTCTGTTAGTGTTGTACCAATCGGGTCCTGTATTGCCGTACCTGTCCCTACGTCCCCTCTCTCCTCTCTAGCCATTCCAGCGTTTTCCCAGCCTTATCCCCAGATACATGGACCTGGCTTCGTATTGCCAAGTGTGCCTGCTTTGCACTGTCCAGGGCTACATTCCTTAGAGTCTCTTGTGCCGTGACTAGGGCCTCTTGCGAGACTTGGGTGCCAGAAGTGAGGAATTCTGTTGCAATGCTCCCGTTTCTGCCTCCTCAACCTGCTGAGTATGTTTCTTTCGTGCAGCTGCTGTCAGTGACATTGTCTCCCCCCGTAACACTGCCTTGAAGCCTTCTCAGAGTATGACTGGGCTATCAACGAACCCCTCATTTTCAGTGAAGTACTCAGAGGTCCTCCAAACCAGCCCCTCCATTACCTCTGGGTCCCCCAAGTAGTACATGTTCAATTTCCACATTGCTGCTAGTTTGGTTTGGCTATTTCTTAGCTTTATAAGGAGGGGAGCGTGATCCGAAATCCCCTGGCCAGGTATTTGGCAGAGACAAGCCTGTGTGAGGTCTCATGAGGGAGAAAGAAGTAGTCAATGCATGACATGGAGCCAAGTTCGTTGGGGAAAAAAGGAGTAACCCACCTCTGATTCATGTAGCCACCGCCAGGAGCATAGTTTGGTGGTGAGGATAGGATTCTTGTGTTCCACGTGTGTGCGATCTACCTTCAGGTCCATGACCTCATTTAAGTCCCCCCGATCACCCAAGTGTCTGCGGAGTCCTAGTAGCAGGCCCTGTAGGTCGTTCAGGAGCTCTAATGTAGTGGGGGTGGGGTGTTGACAGCCACCTCCCCCCCCATATAGCTTCCCACTGCTCCCCTTTGATTAGTACATATCTACCCCTGGAGTCAGATCTGACTTCTGTGAGATGAAGGGGGATATGTTTGTGAATCAGAATCATCGCCCTTCTCGCACCCTTGAGAAGCCAGCGTGGTATGCCTTATTATAGTTTGTCCTTCTAAACAGTTTGCAGTGCCCCCCACCCCCATCAGATGAGTTTCAGTCAATAGCACTATGTCTGGGGAATGTCTGTTCAAAAACTGGAGTACCAGGCAGTGCTTGATGCTGGATCCTAGCCCGTTGACATTCCATGTCAACATGGAGATTTTCCCTTCAGCAATTGTCCTGCCAAGAAACTCGTGGGGCGCACCCGAGTGGAGGGCCCTCTGCCACTTTGTCCCGTCCCACCTCCCTTGCTGCATTGCCTTCCTGCATTTCCGAACTTCCCAGCATTTCACTGCCATCCCGCCAGACCATGTGTGCTTCCCCCTCTCATCCCCAACTTAGTAATAACTTGCCCAACTAACCCCAAGGTTCCCTCTGGCCCCCACCCTCTATCCCCCTGCCAACTTGAAGCACCTGTCGTCCAAAATCGCATTAACGGGTGCCGAGTCTAACTCCAAACATTTACGGGGGTTCCGTTAGGCACGCCCCCCGCAACGTCTACTTGGTGCTGTCGCCTCCTGTGTCCGGTATCCCATAATGTTGTCCTTCAACTATGTCGCTCCTACTGTAGCTGCATCCTCAGTCATTTCTCCCCATCTCAGTGGTTTGAGTGTCATTGGTGCACAGCGGGCAGTCCTGCAGTGGCTCATGTCGCTGCTTCTCTCTTGACTGCTGGGTTTCTGGTCCTGATAAGACCTCGGTCTTCAGCCAGGCCCATGCCTTTTTCAGGCTGTGAAAGAGCGGGGTGGATGCCCCATATTGGACCTTGAGCTGGGCCGGAAAAAAGAGGGCATATTTGATGCCCATCAAGTGCAGCTTCCTTTTAAGCGTGTCATGTGATTGACGTGCCTTCTGAACTGTAATCTGGGAAGAAGCCCACCCAATGGCCATTATGTGATAGGACCTTTGGCCCGTGCTATTGGTAGTAAGGCATCTCTGTCTTGGTATTTCAATAGCCTCGCTATGATTGTCCATGGAGGTGCCCCAGGCGTGGGCCGGCCCGACAGGATCTGGTGTGCCCTTTCTATGGAGAAGAATTTTGAGAGTTTTTAGGGGCAAACAGGTCCGCCAGCCAGTCATCCAGAAAGAGCTCCGTTCCAGGGCCTTCCTCCTTCTCGGGCACCCCTAGGATGCAGTGGTTGTTGCGGCTGGCCCTGCCTTTGCTGTCTTCCGCCCTGTTTTCCCGATGTGTGAGCTTTAGGGTGACCATTCTGAGCTGCTTCATCAGCCTTGTAATAGCATCTTCTGCATCCGAGACGCGTTGTTCTGCTTCCCCAACCCTTGTTACCAGGTTCCGTAGATCTTAGCGCAGGAAGGACGCTTCTGCTGCAAGGCCATCCAGTTTGTCTTCTATGGTTGCCCCTGAGTCTCATACGGCCTTCATCCCGGAGGGAGATCTGGGGGTCACCGGCTACCTCCTCCACCCCGTGGCCTCCTGCGTTGGGTTGGGTCTGTTTGAAGCTGGGCCACTCCCACTGTGAATTGGTCCATTTTACTTTGCAGGCCAGATTTGCTTTTACCATGGTTCCCTTGAGCCTGCGTTACTGTTACCAGCCCTGTTGGTACAGTTCTCTCTGCGGTTGTGATGGTTCCACGTCAATTGCCCCCGGGTCAGCTGGGTGGCTCTATGTCTGGACATGTCCACTGGTTAATGTGGACCCTTGGAGTATGGTTCTGGAGCGCTGTCCAGGCCTCTTTTATAGGAGTCCAAGCCCCAAAACGCTGTGTTGGAGACAGTGTGTGTTGAAGTCAGTGGTGTAGTCCACTCACAGAGCGCTCCTGGTAGATTAAATGTTGATTTGAGTGTTTAGCTTGGAGCCAGTACAATGCATGTGCAGCAAATACACCAATCAGATGTGGGGTGGGGGGGAGGGGTTCCTTGGACTAATCGGAGGCGGCTGTGCCACAGACTATTTGGAGTAGGAGTCCCTCTCCTCCGCTGTACCCTCAAAGGATGGCTGACCCCTCACCACCCTGTGTCTTTAGACTGGACCGTTGTCCCGCCTGTCCTTTGTTTGCCTTTGGGAGCTGTAACAGCAGGCACCAAATACAGCACATGCACTCTGCTTGTCTGCCTGTTCCCCTCGGACCAAGCTATTCAGTTCTCCGACACCAGTAGAGTGTGGCAGTGCAGGGACAATCTTAATTGCTTTTCCCAGTCCAGACTGTGATATGGCCCAGCACTCACACATGTCATTCCCTACTGTTTGCCTGTAGGGTAGTGGTCGCCGCCACAGATCCGATTCCTGGGCACAGCTTTCTTATGCAGGGTGAGTCGGCCCCGCTGTGACGCCCAGCCCGCTGCCACCTCGGCACTCTCCTGCAGTGTTTTCCCATTCTGTCGGTGTTGCCTCTGAGGCACATGGTTCCTCCCTGATGTAGGGAACACCGTCTCGGCACTCTCCTGCAGTGTTTTCCTCCCTGATGTAGGGAACACCTCCACAAGCCCAGTCCTCATGCCCTCAATTTACCACCAGAGCAAGCAGGCCCAGCTGTGTTAGCCAATCTTCCTCCATGCCCCAAAGCTCGGCGGCAGTGGTCCCCTTTGTAACAGCCAGTCGGTTTGTCCTCATCTCATTGGCCACTTGCTGCGCTTGCAGCCTGCAAAATCAGCCACTCACAATATGGCGCCAGCTCCAGCACCAGCCTGCTGCGATCGGGTGGTTGGTTGGTGGGGATCCCTGCACTGATTTCGCTCAGGAAAAGAGCGACTTGTAGCTGTGGTGTTAGGAGAGCCGCGGATGTGAAAGGCTCAATTAACTTCGTCCGGGCACAGGATGTAAACTGTAGGATGCCAGCGGCCACAGCGGAGAGATGAAGGCTTACGTCTTCATCTGTTCGCCGCTCGACAGCGCCCCCATGACTTACAGCTCTTGAGGTCCCTTCCCGCCTTGGGTATGACTGTTATTAGTGCTCTGTCAAATGAGGGGGGAGCCTTCCCTGAGGCCAAGATGTTATTGAACAGTTTAGCCATGTGCTGGACCAGGCAGCCCTCGAGTACCTTATAAAATCCTGCCGTATACCTATAGTCGACGGGGCCTTTCCCACCTTCAGTCCACTAATGGCCCTCAATACCTCTTCCTATATGATCGGCTTTTATAGTTCTGTAACCTCACTTTCCTGGAGAGTTGGGAGGGACACAGCCCTCAGGTATCTATCAAGCTCCTCCTCCTCCACCACCCTCTCTTCTCCATACAATTGCTCATAGAATGTGGCAAATTCCTGTGTAATTTCACCCGTCATCGAATGTAATTGCCCCCCCTCCCCCGAGTCTACAATTTCGGACATCTACCTGTCCGCCCTCTGCCCCCCCTGAGCCTATATGCCAACAAAGTGTCCGCCTTGTCTCCTTGTCTCCCTTCTCATAATATCTCTGTTTAAGAAGCTATAGGACAGAGCCCACCTTCCCCACCTTCAATTGCCTTAACTCGCGTCTTTTCTCTCTTGCCATTCTCAGTTGGTCGTCATCCTCCCCCCACCCCTCCAATTCCCTGGCTTCCAGCCTGCGTATCTCCCCCCTCAACTTCTCCATCTGGTAGGTTCCTAACCCTCTTCTTGGTGGTGCCCTCCCTTATCAGGAGGCCTCTCCAGGTGGCTTTAGCTGCCTCCTAGACCGTTCCCGGGTCAACCGCTCCAGTTTTGTTAAATCTAAAGTATTCATCTATCGCCTCTCGCATTTCTTTGGCGAAGGCCAGGTCCTTTAGTAACATATCATTGCAGCGCCATAGGGATTATTTAGGCCTGAGGTCTGTCACCAATATACCCATGTCGACCAGTATCCAGGCATAGTATCGAATGCAAAAGCATTGAAAAAAATGCATCAAAAAATGCATTTTTTTTGTAGGTAAAGGTTTATTTTTTTACTATAATGTGTTTTAAGGGGTACAAAAACAGGTGTTGGGGGGACCCACCTTACATTTTTTTATTTTAAAAATTCATTTTTTCGATGCATTTTTTTCAATGGTTTTGCATTCAATGGTTTTGCATTCGATGCAATCACTAGGAACCATGTTGACCATGTCATGGTCTGACCAACTGATGGGAATGAGTTCACTGGTGGTTACCCTCTGGACGTGCTGATGATGCACAAACCAGTAATCGATCCTCGTTTGGGACACATGGACTGGGGAGAAGAAAGTGAATCCTCTTGTGGCTGGGTGGCACTCCCTCCACACATCAATTAAGCCCTGATCGGTCGTATACCCGAGGTGGCCCCCTTCTGCTTGTATGTTGCCACCTCCCGATTGGCCCTGACCACCACTATGATTCGTGGGCTGATCTGCCCCCATTTTAAAATCCCCTCACTCTCTAGCAAGAGGAGTCCCACCGTTCTGGTATCTCTTCCTTGATTCCAGATAGAAGTTGGGACTCGCCTGTGTTCGGGCAATATACTGTGGCAAGGGTCACCTGAACTCCCTTCATAGTCCCAGAAACCATGAGAGGCCCTCCTGTCTGCCCTCCTCCAAACCCGAGGTTCACCTATGCGGATTCTCCGATTAATGAGGATACCCACTCCACCCTTCTTGGTAAGGTCCAATGCCCAAAATATCTGTCCGATTTGAACTACCGGGATATGCCTTTCCTACCCTTGAATCAGCCTTGTTTCTTGTATCATCAATATGTCCAAACCCCTATTACGAAATTCCCTTCCCAGCAATGATCGCTTAGTGGGTGAGTTCAAGCCCTTGACATTTAAAGTCGCCATCTTAAGTCCTTCGGCCGGTCCCCTGTGTCAATTTGCGCCATTCTGAGCATTAATCAAATGTCCTGACCACTCTATTCCTTGTAACACCCCGAAATTCAACTGTTCCCGGACTGTCCCCCCAACCCGATCCCCCCCCCTCTCCCCACCTCCTGATGACCTGGGGCTTCCGCGGGGCTCATGAATCCTCCCATATGGGCAAAGATATCCCACCCTTCTGACAGAAACCCTTGCCCCACTGTTCCCTTCCCCTCTTCACCGCTCCCCCTTTCCCCTCCTTCCTCCCCCTGATCCCACTCGCTCTGGGACCCCTTCCTTCCCTGTGAGACACCCACCTTGTGATGGGCCATCAGGGGTGACCAATGCTTCACCCACCATCTCACCTATAATCTCCTTTCCCCCACGTCTGCACCTAAATGTTGCAGGATCCCTTGGGCCTGTGTTTACTTCAGTCTGCCTTTCCCCACTGTGGCCTCAGTCTTATTTCGCCTTTGAGGGAGTGTTAAGCTTCTTGTATTTTCTGCCCCGCAGCATTCTTCTCTTTACACTGTGATTATCCTCCTGGCTCAATTCCATTACTGCCCCACCAGCATTGCTTCCGGGGCCTTCGTTCGGGATCTCCTCCTTTAAGACATGTAAAACCTGCTGCGCCTCCTGGCCACTTGTGATTCGGTAGTCCACCTCTCCTCTTTCAAAGGTTAGCTCAAAAGGGAAGGACCATCGATATCTGATACTGTTCTCCGTGAGCCATTGGGTCAGAGGGCGGCAGTTTCTACGTCGGGACAGGGTAAGTCCTGAAATACCTTGACTGTGTCTCCCACAAATTGGATTCTGCTTAGGCGCTTGGCTTTCTCAAGCGCTTCTATCTTTTCGGTGTAACTCAGGAAGTGGACAACTATCAGCCTCGGGCCCCTTTCACCTCTGTGGGCCCTCTCCAACTGGATATCCTTCCCTCCATCTGCCATGAAGATGGAGTTAATCAGACCTTGGACCTTCCTCCCCACGTCTGCGGACGTCTCTCCCTTCTGCTCTTGTATCCCAAGAATGCGTAAGTTGTTGCGACGCTCCCTGTTTTCAAGGTTATCCAGTTTCAACAGTGTATCTTCTTCACAGGACTCGAGGTCTGTTAGCCGCGCCTCATACTTCGTGTCTAGAAGGTCGACCTGCAGATGGTTATTTTCCATTCCTTCCAATGTGTACACCCTTCACTTGAGGTCACATATTGATGCTTGGATGTCTGTCTGAATAGCGTTGATTTCCTGGAAAATGTCTTTCAAAATTGTCTCTGCTCACGGCTGGTGTGCCCCTGCCTTCAGCCATGTTGTCCTTCGTACTTGGGGTGTTGCCTGGCTCCCTCCCTGATTGTCGCCTGAAGCGCTGTAGGGATACTATCCCCAACTCTGAACTCCTCTGCTGTGGGGCCTGGCCCTGAGATCTCTCCAGTGTGGCTGCATATATCGTGTCTGTCTTGGGTCAGGTCCGGCGCCTGGCCCTGCTCTGCCTTGCTGGGCTGGGCCCTGTGGGGCCTCATTCTTACTTGCGGTGTATGTCGGTGCAGGGAGCCTGACTCTCGCTGGTGATGGCCTCTCAAGCCACTCCTATTGTGCTTCCTTGTTGTTAGGAGGAGCCCCTCGTGACCTCTTGCGCCTGTGTGTTCAGGGGGATGCCAGGCCCAGGGTCCAAAGTATGAACTGTGCTGGTCAAACCACTCCGCTGAAGGGATGGGCGGCCCCCTGCTCCACTGTGCTCCTTAGTTCGACCCCCATCTACGACGCTCCGAGTACCTGCTCCCCTGGGTTGTCCCGTAATGGCCTGTCGGTCATGTGCTGTAGTGCCACTGGCTCCGCGGTCGGGGGGAGGAGGGGAGAGGCGAGGGGGACCTGTTCCCTAGTTCTTGGAGGGCCTGCAGCACCTCCCAAGCCACCTCTGGCCCAGGTGGTAATCTGTGACTGGCCCTTGGCTGGTTTCTCTCTCTTGCGGGTCATGGTAGGACAGACTTCAGCCACTATGGCTGGGGCCTGGTCTCTGGTCAGATGTCACC
Organism: Ambystoma mexicanum; assembly: GCF_040938575.1. Lineage (NCBI taxonomy): Eukaryota > Metazoa > Chordata > Amphibia > Caudata > Ambystomatidae > Ambystoma > Ambystoma mexicanum. The sequence goes on along the minus strand of NC_090934.1, from coordinate 836,544,395 downwards.
TCTCGGGCCCGGGGCTGCTCCAGGGGCACCAGCTTTCTATGTTATCCGGGCCGCAGCGGTCCCCTGACTGGGTCTCCTCCCGTCCCGCCACTACGGGGCTGAGCCTGCACTCCGCTTGATCGCAGGCGGGGTTCCGGCTCTGCAGCTGTTTCACACCAGGTGCTCCAGCAAACTCGAGGCTCCTGCCTCACTGCCCACTCGGCCTGGCCCGGCCTGCACTCGGCCTGGCCCAGCCTGCCTGTCTCCACTGCTGCTGGGGGTTGCATTATCCACTGCCGCTCTGCACCGGGTGTATGCCACTGGTCTCTGCTGCCCCAGTAACGTGAGGGGATGCTTCTCTTGCCACTGGGGGGAAGCCGCTATCCCTCTTAACAGACAGTGTGTGACTGACCTCTGTCTCTATGCGTCCATCTTGGTTCACGCCCAATGGTGGTCCACCAATGCAACATTTTATTTTCAAGTGTAAACAGCTGTATTCTTCAATATGCACGATTCTAGAGATGGCTTGTGTTTTCCATTCCGCAGTCACATGGCGCACTGTAGGAGGAGACTTCTCTAATCGAAGAGAACCAATCATTGAAAGAAGGCAGTCTAATGGCATTTGTAGGTCCGAGTCCTTTTCTATGCTCACCCACACGGGTGGTTTCAGAAACATTGTTGATCCAGTGAAGGCAAACAGAAGGCAGTATGATACTTTCTTACATCTGGGAAACCGAAGCCCCCTTCATCCACTGGTCTAAGAAGGATAGACATCAGTATTTCAGAACAGGATCCAATCCCGCACACTGCTTGTGAGAGAGGCAGACGTAGCATGTTAAATAGGTATAATATCTTTGGAAGTAGAGTCATCTTGATAGTACCAATCTTACCCCATATTGTAATATTAATTGTGGACCACCTTTTACATTCAGATGGCATTTCCTTATTTTTAATATGAATATTATGCTCCAGCATGTGCACAGTGTCCCACGAAACATACACCCCTAAATGTGTGAATCCATCATTTGTCCAATGAAATTCACCACCAGAGACACAACTCCTAAAACATGTTTGAGTGATGGAAAAGATTTGTGTCTTAGATGTATTTACCTTAAAGCTTGATATTTTACCAAACTGAAGAAAAATGCCCATTACATTGTTGAAGGAATCCTTTGGGTGCGAAAGGACTAGAAGTAGGTCCTGTGCATACAGAAAAACTGTAGCCATATATTGCCTCACATGATCGCCAAAACATTTACATTTTCTCTAATTGCTGCTGCTTAAAGGCTCTATAAATATGTTAAAGAGAAGAGGAGGCAAGGGGGGGCGCTGTTGTGCCCAGCGAAGATGGCCGCCTGATTCTCGGCTCCGTACTGCGAGGCACCTTCTTATCGTGATTCTCCTGTCTGCCCCGGTGCCACGATCATCCGACACTCCAGGGAGACTGCTGGGGAGTCCGGACACCCGCGGTCCAACTGCCGCCCCCGGAGCCGCTCCTGCGGCGGAGATACGACTCGTCGCGGGCTGAGCGGGAGAGAGAGCTTTCCCGTCCCCGCACACGGATCCATGGGATCACAGCTGAGTCCCGCTGCTTGAGGCCTCCTGAGGGGGAGGGGCGCTTCACTCGGTTACGCACTCGCCCTCCCCCACTTGCTACAAGAGCGGCTGGCCTCTTTCTCCCTAATCCTGTGGACGTCGGATCTGGAATCCAGAGCGTTTCGCTCCGCTGCCCCGTCCTGGGCGGCGTGCTGCCGGGCGGGTGCGCCCCCGACCCCCACGCTTGACTCCGCGAGGCCGCGCCGATGACAGGCGGCTCGCGGCCCACTGCGGGGTTGGGGCGCCCTGCTTGAACTGCACGGCCACCCCCCCCACCGGCTACTGGCACGGCAAACCTCATCCTCTTCACCAGGGAGCCCCCCCACTACGGACATCGGAGCGCTCCGCTCCGCTTCCCCATCCTGGGGGGCGGGCTGCACACCACACCACTGGACTCTGGGATTCCGGCTGCGGGCGGTGAGTTCCCCCCTTCCTCCGGGCCCCGATCCCCGGCCCCACGACTCTTATATCCCGGGGGCCGCGGGTGTCTCCGGGTGCGGGGTGAGGCGAGGTGTGTGCGCCCCGGTTCTGCCTCATTCTAACCTTCCCGGGCATGTGGCCCGTCGACATGGCAATTCAGCTCTAAGGCGCTCTGAGGAGCCTGCCCCTTCGGCTGCTCTCCCTCCCGCACCGGAGTGCGCTGGGACCACCAACCACCAACATTCCAGGTGTCACTGCTTCTGGGCCCCAATTGCCCTTGGATCCCTCCTTTCACTACCAGCTTTACGGCTTCTATCGGGGGCGCTCCTCTCCAGTGGTCTCTCCCCCGGCCAGCAGCCCCCTCCTCGGGCCCTTAGGAGGTGATAACCCGCACAGAAATATCATCAAAGGTTTCTCACCGAACCCCCCGTCTGGGGGACCTAACCTCCAAGGATGCTCCGGGGCCCATCCACTCGCCTTCAGTGATCAGCACTGTATACCACCCACCTCACTGCACTGTACGGTCGGGGTCTTCAACACCACATCAGCACCTGCGACTCTGGCTACTGCTGCCTCTACTACGGGTCACCACCACTCGGCCCCTGACCACCCCTACAGACTCTCCGGCGAGGTGCTCAGGTCCGCCTGAAGTTTATCGACCCCCTCGTGCTCCGGCGGGACCCCCCATCGGAGACACCATATCCCTTCACTCCTGGTGCTCTGCCTGGGCCTCCCGCCCACACGTCTCCCTAACGATCCTGGTGTCTCCCCTGGTGGCCCTACCCCATCTCTTTTGCATTCAGGGTTCCCCCCCTTTTTCGGCAACATGTCAACACGAACCGGCAAGAAACAATCCTCCATCAATATCTTCACGAAACCCTCGGGGACCCCTGGAGCTGAGGCGTCATCACTGGAACCTTCCCCCTCACTGTCACTGGAACCATCCGACTCCCAGAAAATGATGGAGTTTATCCGAGAGGGGTTCACCACACTTCATAGTAAACTCGATGACATGAACGGCACGATCTCATCTATCAAGGCACACATGGAGAGGACTGATGGTCGGGTTACGGAGATCGAGACACGGGTGAGCGCCGCCGAGGACGGTCTGGGTTCCCTTCGTGCGGAGGTCTCCACGTTATCTGCCCGCGTTACGGAGGTTGAGAAGAAGAACGAAGACCTCGAATCCCGTTCGAGGCGCAACAACCTCCGTATAATCGGGGTGCCAGAGGATAATATACACGAACCCATGGAAGACTACGTGGAGGGCATGCTACTCCAACTACTCGACTCCCCTAAACTCTCCCCGCAGTTTGCGATCGAGAGGGCCCACCGCTCACTTATGGCAAAACCCAAACCTGGAGCACCCCCACGCCCGATCATAGCCAGGGTCCTGAACTTTCGCGACCGCGATGCACTCCTCAGGGCGGCGAGGGCCAAGGGGGACCTTCTCCTGGGTGCAGCCAGGATCCATCTATATCCAGACTTTTCTGTGGCAGTTCAACGTGAGCGAAAAACCTTCCTGGCAGTGAAGAAGAGGCTGCGTGACCTCCATGTTAAATATGCAATGTTATACCCCGCCAAACTGCGTATCGAACACACAAACCGGGTATACTTTTTCACTCTCCCCGAGGAGGCATCCAGGTTCATTGATGAACACTTTCCTGGCTGAAATGCCCCCTCGGCGGCCACTGACACTTGTTCGCAACAGATCGCCCCAACTACTGAACTGTCACCGTCTAATCCTGCTTGTCTGAATTTCTGTAATCCCGCTATTACCTGATTAGTCTATTGAATAGCGCCTCATTCACACTTTTGACAAAATGTTGGTTTCACTGTTGTGGTTTCTCACTGTGATTGTTACCCCCAGATTCATTGGCTCTTCACAACATGTCCGGGTCGCCGGGCAGTCTCCTACTCGGTCCACCCCCTTCCCTGATGGGCTTTGGTGGGCCGCCAAATGCTTTTCTCCCCCTGGTTCACCTCTCCTTAGGATTCTCTCTCACAGTTGAGCTAATACGCTCCTTGGTCCAGTGGATCGGTTATACACATTTTTTTTTCTTCAATCCAGTTCTCTTGTTCCACCACCTGCTGCCCATCTCTCCTACCGTCACCCATGGAACCCCCCCTGGGTGGGTACGGGTAATACTAGTGGGCACTATGTTTATCCTTAAATTGCCTTAAAGTTCGGAGCTTCGCCGCCAGGCCGGTACACAGGCCCCCCAGGCGTTGATGCCATCGTGTTTGTTTTGGTTGCTTGGGTGTGGGTTGTTCATCCCTTCGTTTGGGGGGGGGGGTGTGGGTGGGGGAGGGGGGATCGGGGTTAAATGTTAAAAGCAGCTTGGTATTCTCAGAAAGAGCAGAGCCCGAAGCATCATGGCCCCATCGGCGTTTTCGATTGATCCACAGTAAGCACCGCCCATGGGGAGCACATTTCCACCCGCCCGTATTTCTCTATGGCTATCCCTAGAGGGTCGAGTGGGGAAACCCTGACATTCATGAGTTGGAACGTGCGGGGATTGGGTAATCATAAGAAAATGAGATTACTACAACTTCAAGCCGAGAGACATGGGACTAAAATCCTCTTCCTTCAGGAGACACATGCCTGCACAGAATACTGCGAAAAATTTGCTAAAACATGGGGCCCCCAAAGATACTTCACCACCTATTCCACTCAGAGCCGCGGGGTTATGACCCTTATTCACAGAAGCCTCAGGTACAACCCCATAGCCACGATTATCGACCCCCTGGGCAGGTACGTTTTACTCCACGGTATCCTACAGAATAAGGAAGTAGTCCTGTTGAATATATACGGTCCCAACATTGATGATCCCGGATTTTACTCTGATCTTATAACTCTCTTGGATGGCTTCCCTCTGGTACCGATTCTCTGGGGAGGCGATTTCAACACGATATTTGACGTGGACTTGGACAGATCTGGCTCCAGACCCCGTCAACTCTCCAGAGCGGCCTACACTACACTCTCCTCTCTTCCCCGTTTATCCTTATTTGACGCATGGAGGCTTCTCTACCCTGATTCCCGCTCTTATTCCTTCTACTCTACGGTCCACGATTCCTTCTCTCGGATCGACAGATGGCTGTTGTCTGATGGGCTGATAAGGAGTGTATCGGGCATGACAATCCTCCCCAGGACCCTATCCGGTCACTCCCCTGTAACCGTTACACTATGCTGGGGCCCAGATCGGGATCGATCCAGACACTGGAGAATGAAGCCGCATTCTTTACTCGATTCGGTGTTTAGCTCTGAGATGGAATCGGCGATCGAGGAGTTTTTCGAGATCAATACCAACTCCGTGTCCTCACAGGCTACCCTCTGGGAATCCTTTAAGGTCTACATCAGAGGCATAGCCATCTCCAAGGAAAATGGCATCCTCAAAACTATCCGCAGGGAGATCGCCGAGAGCGAGGCCACGTTATCCTCGCTTGAAGCGCGGTATTCCCTAGATCCAACCCCTGTAACCCTCGCCTTAATCGGCACTGAATTGGACACCTTCCGCGCTCTCGCGGACCGCGAGCTGAAGTTTCTTGATAATCCCGGGCGAGCGAGGAGGTACGGTGAGGGCGAACGCCCTGGCCGTCTCCTAGCCAGACTCCTCCGCCATGAGTTCGGCTCCCCGCCCATTCCCGGAATTCAGAGACCCGATGGTTCCATGGCCACCTCCCCTGGAGATATCAATGTGGAATTCCTTTCCTTCTACCAATCTCTATATGCACACTCTGACAGTGCCACCGATGCAGAGATCGATGCTTATCTAAATGGTCTCCCACTCTCGGTTCTCTCTCCCGACACCATCAGATCCCTCGAGAATCCATTCACCCCTGAGGAGTTCTCAGATGCTATAGACTCTCTATCCTCGGGTAAGGCCCCAGGCTCAGACGGTATCCCCGTCGAGTTTTATAAACAGTTCAAATCCATCCTGCTCCCCCACCTGGTGGCTCTATGGGAGGAATCGTTGGAGGCAGGCCAGTTTCCCCCTTCACTCCGCGAAGCCACCATAACAGTCCTACTAAAACCTAACAAACCCCCGACTCAATGCGGCTCTTACCGCCCGCTTTCACTGATCAATTGCGATGTTAAAATTTTCGCAAAATTACTCGCCCTACGACTGGTCCCCTACATGCCACACATCATCCACCCTGACCAAGCGGGGTTCATCCCGGGCCGCTCCACTTCCTTAAATCTGAGACGTCTTTTCAATATTATGAGTAGAGTGAACCCTGGCGTACACGCGGTGGCCGCGACCCTGGACATGCAAAAAGCTTTTGATTCTGTCTCGTGGAGCTACCTTTGGCGGGTGCTCGATAAATGCAAATTTGGTCCCACCTTTGTATCCTGGGTCAAGCTACTTTACTCCAACCCCGTCGCCAGAGTTCGCACTGAGGACCGCTGCTCCCCCCTATTCCAAATAGCTAGGGGCACCAGACAAGGCTGCCCCTTATCGCCCTTAATCTTCGCTGTGGCAATGGAGCCGTTTGCGGACATGCTTCGCCAGAACCATGCACATAGAGGTCTACGTACGGCCGGCTCCTCAGATATAGTCTCTCTATATGCCGATGATGCTCTTCTCTATATCCGCTCCCCCGAAACTAACCTTGCCCCAATACTTGCAGACATTACTCTCTTCGGGCGGATCTCCGGTCTCACAGTGAACTGCTCTAAATCAACCCTTTTTCCTCTCTCACCCAGCACGCTCCCCCCTCCCGATACCTTGGGATTCGCATGGGCCCAATCTAGATTCACTTACCTGGGCGTAGTGGTGTCACGGCATACTGAACGAGTCTTGGACGATAATTTTCAGTCATACCTCACGAACCTTATGATAAAAATACAGGCCTGGAACAAACTCCCGATCTCACTGGCAGGCAGGATAGGGGTACTGAAGATGGTGGTACTCCCCCAACTCCTGTACAGGTTTACTAATATTCCGCTGTGGCCAGGAGCTGAATTCTTTCAGACATTGACACGCTCTCTTAACTCCTTCCTCTGGCATTCCGGTGCGGTCCGCCTTAAGCTTAAGACCCTCTCTGCCCCAATGGAGGCGGGTGGCTTTGGGGCACCAGACTTCCTCAAGTACTGGCTGGCGGCTCAACTCCAGCATACTGCACACTGGTTCAACATATCAGACCCCCCACCCCATGTTAGACTGGAAAGGCTGTCAGTCAGCGACCGTGACATCCGATCTCTGGTGTTCATACCAACCCCGGCGATGCCAGACTCACTGGACCCAGCGACATGCACATCCTTGGCCTTGTCCAAAGCCTGGCAAATGTTGGGCATCACCCATCCCTTTCACGGTAACTTCCCAATTTGGAATTTCCTCCCCGGAGTCCCACGAGTTCCTCCCTCCGTGGTTCGCACATGGGCCGAGGCGGGTTATGAGCTGCTGCGCGATATATTCGAACAAGGTAATTTTATAGAATGGCCCGACCTCCCGGCCCCCCTTAGACTGAAACCCTCCGTCTGGCTTCAGTACTCATCCCTACGTAGAGTCCTCAAGCACAAGTACACTGGCTTCCCAACATTGCCACCAGACGAGCCTGCAATCACCGAGCTTTCCTCACCTGAACCAATGAGGGGCAAAATCTCCAGATTGTACACCTTACTCCAAACCAGATCACCCCCCACATTCCCCAAACTACGGCGCTCCTGGGAGACAGATCTCGGCCTCGAGATAACCGATGAACGCTGGTCCCACATGTGTGCACGGATCCATGGTGTGTCCTTCAACTCCCGGTTCAAACTGATCCAATTTAAGGTGACCCACAGGTACCACTACACCCCGACCAGGCTACACCACATCTCTAGCGACTCCTCCCCCAGGTGCCCTAGATGCGGCTACGAGGAGGCCGATTACATCCACATGATCTGGGCATGTCCTCGACTCACCCAATTCTGGACCTCAGTGTGCTCCACTACATCGACCATCCTCGAATCTCCCATCCTTCCATCTCCAATGAAATGCCTATTTCATGATTTCCCTGAACTCCACCGCGACTCCAGGAAACTGGCCGGCCTTTGCATGCTACTAGCGGTGCGTACAATCCTACTCTGCTGGTTACGGCCTACCCCCCCCACCCACGCGCAGTGGCTCAAAGCAGCTACATGGGCCTCCGACACTGAAGAATCCTGGGCGGTCCAACAACCCGCCTGCTCCAGGCCTAGAGACATATGGCAGAAGTTCCGCTCGTTCATGTCCTCCACCAACACCGACTCAGATTCTGTATCCCCAGCTCCTTCTCCTAACTCAGCCTTAGGGGGCCCCTGAGCTGTCTTTCATTTACCTGTTATTTCGACCCTCGATGGACCCCCAGGTGCATATGTCGTTACCTTTTCCTTTATGTATCCCATTGATATGTATTGCATGTAACATGCCGATTACCCTGTTTTGCTTCCAAGGCTCTATTGTAATTCACCTGTTTCTGTGTTGCCAAGCTGAATGAATAAACAAAAGTTTAAAAAAAAAAAAAGAGAAGAGGAGGCAAAGGACATTCCTGATGGATTCCTGTGAGAAACCTGAAGGTGTCTCATCCGCTAGTCCACAGGGACACGGCCATCGCTTTTAGATCCAGTTCCTGGGGGTGGACCAGTGTGGGAGGATCATCTGGATGAGGGGTCTTTGAGGAGTGGAAGTGGGGCACCGGATGGCGATACCCCTGTAATACCTTTTCCCCATCCTACCAGGTAGGATACCTAGGAACTCAACCAACCCCCCCCCACCCCCTGGCCCCTTCACAACACAAACACTTTCTCACTGACAGTTCACCATGAGCGACAACGGACTAACACCAGATTGGTATACCTGACATGTCCCAATAATGTGGTCAGGCAATTACTGATCATTACACACACCTGACTTCCATCACACTTCCCCACACGGATAAAAGGCGGAGCACGAAAGCACACTCCGAGCGAGGAAAAGCACACAAGGAAACAGCAGTTCCAAGATGGCAGTTGGAGAAAGACGGCAAGACCAGAGAGGGTTTCAAGGAGGGAAATGCCCTTGACCTTTTAAAGAGTGTTAATTTAGCGAACCTTGGAAAGTAAGAAGCCTAAGACCGGGAACTACAGGTGAACAAACCTACACTGTGCATCGAAGGTACCCGGGGCTCTCCTGCGTCGATAACCAAGGCGGGAAGGAGCAATTGCCGCTGTGGTACTGTCCTTGGTTCCTACAACAAAGCGGCTCCAGTAAAGACAGCCTGAGAGTTGGAGCGACTGATACCAAACCAGCTTGTGTTTGAAACAAGGTCATAAGTGTAAATTCAAAGAGGACAGTGTATGAAACGCATCTGATGAGCGTCGCAAATATAATTGGAAACCAAAGAATTGAATGAACTTTGGGAAACCAAGTGAGATGCCGTATACAGAGTGGTCCAGCGCCCCGTTGGTGCTCATTCGAAGGTCTCTGTTAGGTATTCAACTGAATGGCAACTGTATTGTAAAACTGAACTTTGTATCTAAGTGGTCCTGCAACGGGTCAAGCTAAATCCTGTGCACTTTTGAAAATCTTCAATAAGCCAAGGCGAACTACAATTGGTCCGAGCCCGGCTGATGGAGACTAATTGAAAAAAGTATCTGAGCCCGGCTGAGGGGGGTCCGGGGTGAACCGTGAGTCACCAGAGAAAACAAATATTCTCTGAACTTGGTAAAAAAGTGGGATCTGAGCCTGGAAGAGGGGATCCAGGGTGAAGCACCCGAGTTGAATACTTGTAAGAAGAAAATAATTGTATCTTATTTTTTGTACATCAGGCCCTCTGAGTCAAGGGACTTTGAGAAAAGAGACTTGGGCACAGAAGGCCCTGTTGCTGGAAATAGAACTGTATCCTCATGTCGAAGAAGCCAGAGTGTGTGCTTTGCTCAAGTGAACCGCCTTGCTTTGTGCTGAAAACGTGGGGAAGGGAGGCCAACGGCCCGAACACCCTGACATATCATTCTGTGAACACTTCTTTCTTTTTCATGAACATTTCCCCACACTATTTGTAAATTAGCTGTAAGGATTGGCAATAGATTTTTTTACTATAGGCCTTTTTGTTTTGACAAGACACAAATAGGACTGCATTATTATTGTTTGATGCCCGTAGCTTGCTCCCATCTGTAGATTTAGGTTTAGATAGGCGTTTATCACACCCTTGTGAAAGTTCAATAAACACCCTTGAACTATGGTCACTTGTGTCTGTCTTACTGTTGATACGCCTTCCTTACAGTTCCCCATTGAATGTCAAAAATAGCAGACTTACATGTTTTAATGTTTTTACTTGTGCACTTTTGCATTCACCGTAAATTGCTGTTAAAGGTGGCTAGCTCCTCAAGATGGACGTTCCAGAAGATGTTTGCCTGTCCTTTGGCCATATTGTTCTTTGGCCTTCTTCCTGCCCTCTTGGTTCTGGAATAAAAGATCCCTTTACCAGGCAAAGCTGCTGCTGTCCGGTGCAAAGGGGCAGTTTGTTGCTAGATGGTGTGCCCAGTTCCTATTAATGATTGGATGGTCACCATCAGTTTGAATGGTGTAGACCCATACCATTGATGGACCTGGGTGAGCACCCAGTGTTAATTGTAGATAAAAGGAGTTCTCCAGCATTGGATCTTACATAGATTCACATGCTTGAATATTCCCCGTCGTCAGACTGGGAATCCTCGGTGATAAAAATAATAATAATTATTATGATTTTTTTTTTAATATACAAACATTGCTAATAGCAATGCATGTACATAGCCCATTATGGCCTATGAGCCATTCTATTGTGTAGTCCCTCCACCTCACTTTGGTCCTTTATGATCCCAACCAATGATGTGGCAGGGCCTATGCTCCGCCCCAGGCAGCCATCTTCAGATTTTTCACCGCAGTCTAATTGACACAGGGAATCTTTAAGCTCTCTGAGCTTTTTTCGAATATTCTTCTATTTTCACAGTAGTTTATATTTCTATATACTCTACCACATTCCCCTGGCTAAGGGCTATCTCTACTAGTTTTTGGGATTTCAAAAAACCTTATTTTGACCCAGAATTCATTGAGTGAACTTTCTCTTTAGATGGCTGTACTTCAACGAACTAAGAAGCCTTCCCTATTCAGGGATTGCACGAGGTGCAGGAGAAAGGTGGTTTACATGAAAGACCCCCATGATCACTGTATATACTGTCTGTACCCTCATGACATCCAGAAATGTTACATTTGCAAGTCTTTTTCAACTAAGACCCTACAAGACAGACGTAGAAGACTTCTGCATCTGGAAGCTAAGGAACTTTCCTCAGACGAGGAATCTGCAAAGACGGCTCCTGTTCACTCCAGCAAATCATCTGAGAAGCAAACTTCTAAAAGAAGGGATTCTTCAGTGAAAAGGGGTTCTTCTCCTACTCTCAAGAGTAAAAGGAAGCTGGAAATGATACCTTTCCTACCTCCCCTGGACTCTACAAGCCATAAGATGAAACATTCTATGGCAAAAACTACCTCCAGAGGTAAGGAGGAGTTTGCAAAAAAACAGGGAGGAAGGCTGTCGGCCACAGAGAAGCCGTCTACGAGCGGCGGTAAAGATAGAGGTAAAGATAGAGGCCCGTCGTCCACCAAGCCGTCGACGAGACCCTCATCGATGGCAACCACGTGGCAAACCCCTTCGTCCACGACTAAGTCCTCGTCGGCGAGTTTATCATCCACGAAGCAATCGTAGACGAAGGAAGCTCATCATTCGTCCACGAAGCACACCGTCCACGAGACATTTGTCCATGAAGCACTTGTCGACGCATAAGGTACCGTCCACGAAATCTTCGACCACGCACTCGTCGACGGATAAAGTCAAGCTACCGCCCATGAAAACCTCATTCACGGACCCGCCGTCGTTGACGAAATCTTCGACCACGTCTCCGTCGACGGCACCGCAAGTTCATTTACCGACAGAGGATTTAGGTCCCAAAATGCCCCTCGCTGACGCCACTGTTACACCATCCAATAAAGACAGTCTTCCTGAGTCTATAGAAGCGCCGCCTCAGTTTGTAGATGCTTTCGAACCTCAGGGAACACAATTATCTCCCTTAGGAGAAATGCCAGAGCTACCTGACGTCATCCTGCAGGAGGAGTTTTCAGACACTGAATTTGTTGAAGAACAGCATTGTCTTACACCTAAGGAACACGGTCCTCCTTGGCAACCTACTACAGAGGTGCCTGCTGATCCTTATGATCCTGTGCTCATGTTATCAATGCAAAGGATCATTGAGGAGTTCAACAGACGTCAAAATGAAAAAAGCAAGTGGGCTGTACTGAGGGAACCAAACCCCCCGTAAACGGGGTTTTTCACCTTGACAAAGCATGCCAAGACATTCGCCTTCCAGGAGTAGGCCACAGAAAAGGGTGCTTTCTCCGGAACCACTGCGCAGATCTCGGAGCGTGCTTCACCGACAAGGGTCTCTTCTCCAGCATCATCACATTGAACAAGATCTCCAGTTAGAGATCCAAAGATTGTACCATCCTCTGTTTCGGTCTCAGACTGGCAGGAAGATCCTTTCAGGGAATGTTCTGAACCGGAAGAAGGCAAGATCATGCAGGAGCCTAATACTAGCGAATGGGACAATTAAATTGTCGAAAAGCCCAGGAAGAAAGATTCTCCAGGTGGCTCTTCGCCAGCGGATGATCTAGTCTCCTTTCATACTATCATTGGCAAAGCCGCAGAATTGTTTCAGTTACAGGTCACATCGGAGAAGCAGTTGGTGCTTTATGAGCACAGGGACAAACGTCGGAGAACTGTTACTACCATTCCGCTCCTCGACACCATTTGGGAGTCTGGATCCAAGATACTGGCCACACCCCTATCCACTCCGGCTCTAGTTTCCAGGCCTGAGAAAAAATACAAGGCCCCTGAGTCTGCAACTCTTTGTCTATGAGGTCATACAAAACCGGACTCGGTCATCACAGTGGCAGCTAGGAAAAAGTTGGCCAATCCAGCATCACCTCTATCGGCCCCATCGGACAAGGACGGTCGCAAACTAGAGGCGATGGGAGGGAAAGTATCTGCATCAACATCGCTTACCATCAGAGCGGGGCAACGCGCTGGCCATGACAGTGAGGTTTGACCACAAGCTTTGGCTCTGCATGTCCAAGCTGACCAAACAGCTACCTGGAGAACTCCAAAAGGAAGCCAGGTCGATTATCGCCGATGGGGATGCAGCTTCGGATCACATGATTGAAGCAGCAGTCAATGTGGCGAAGTCAGGTTTCTGGCAGATGGCCCACGGCACAGTGCTGAGAAGGCATGCCTGGATGAAGGCTACCAATTTCAGACCTGAGGTCCAAGCTAAGATATTAGACATCCCCTTCGATGGTGAAGATCTCTAAGGGAAAAAGATTGATGACCATCTCAAAGGAATCAAAACGGACACGGCACGTGCCATCAGCTCTTTGAAAGATAAAGACAAAGATTGCCGGTCTTTTCGTCCTTTTCGAGGTTCATACACGAAGTACAGAGGTTTTAACCGTCTTTCCTACGGTCAGAAGTCGCAAGGTGGTTCATACCAGGACACCAAGTAGCAGTCTTCCAATATTACAGCCAGAGAGGGAGGCGGGGCTCCGCTCAAGGGAAGTCGCAGAGCAAACAAAACTGACAGTCCAGCTCCTCCCCCTCAACGTCACACCCTGGTGGGGAGAAGGGTGGGCCAGTTCTATCAACGCTGGCAGTCAATAACATCAGACAAATGGGTGTTGCAGGTGGTCCGCGAGGGACACACCTTGGAATTTCTAGACCAGCCTCCTTCCTTGCCCCCGACTCCGCGCATGGTGCATATGTTAAAACAAGTCATGGCCGAAATCCAGAGGTTGCTGCACAAAGCAGTAATAGAGCCAGTACCTTACTCTCTAAGGGGAAAGGGTTTCTACTCCTTCTTCTTCCTCTTCAAAAAGAAGGGTCACTGGCGACCCATCTTGGACCTGAGAGCGCTAAAGAAATATATCAAGCGCATCAAATTGAAGATGATAACTTTGCAAGGAGTGCTCCCTTGGTTAAACAGGCACGATTTCTTGGCCACTCTAGATTTGGAGGACGCATACTTCCACGTACCAATCCACCCAGCACACAGGAAATTCCTCAGGTTCACCGTGGGCGATCTTCATTTTCAATTTCGAGTGCGATCGGCACCGAGAGTTTTTACAAAATGCCCGGCACCGGTGGCTGCAAAACTCAGGAGGACAGGAACAGAAGTCTTTCCATATCTGGACGACTGGTTTATAAGAGCAAGTTCCGCCTCAAGCGCAAGCTTGGCAGTTTCAAAGACGACAAATCTCCTAAGAGGGTTAGGTTTCGCCATAAACAACGCAAAGTCCTGCCCAGTTCACAGAAAGATAGTTTCTTTCCTGGTAGCCAAACTCGACACCAACATTCTCAGGGTGAGACCGTCGGCAGAAAGAGCAACAGCAATTCTCTGCTTGACCTCGTGGTTCTTAGGGAGAGAAACGACATTGGTGCACTCTTACAAATCCCCCCTGGGCATGATGTCCTCATGTATATTCCTCATACCAAATTGCAGGCTTCGCATGAGGCCTGTCCAGGAGGCACTAGACCACCAATGGATACAAGCTCTCGGCTCTTGGGAGGTCATTGTCCAGATTCCAACAACACTGCACAAAGCTCATCGATGGTGGAATGCTCCGCAGAACCTTTTACAAGGGATGCCGTTTCAGGCACCAACGTCGACCCTTCTTTTGAGGCCGGACGCGTCTCTTTCGGGCTGGGGCGCTCATCTTGCGGACCTACAAACCAAGGGCTCCTGGTCAACCCAGGAGTCCCAAACTCACATCAATGTGTTGGAACTCAGGGCCATACGGTGGGCACTGAAAGCTTTCCTTCCGGTAGTGGCAGGACAGGTACTCACTGTACAGGCAGACAACACGACCTCCATGCACTAAACAAACAAGCAAGGAGGCACAAGGTCAGACATCTTATCTCAAGAAGCTCAACTACTATGGGCATTGGCATTGCACCACGGAGTCCAAATCAAGGCGGAAAACCTTCCGGGGGAGGACAATGTCCTAGCGGACAAACTAAGCAGAAACTACATGTCCTCACACGAGTGGGAGCTGGACGAGAAGGAAGCCCAACGGATCTTCGCCTTATGGGGCCATCCACAGCTCGATCTTTTTGCCAACAGGGCCAACAAGAAATGCAAAATGTTAGCCTCCAGATACCCAGAGAGCCAGTCAGTAGGAGACGCGTTCTTGGTGGATTGGACGGGGAAATTCCTATATGCCTTTCCCCTCATTCCCAGGATACTACGCAGATTGAAGGAACAGAGGTGTGCTATGATCCTAATTGCACCCGACTGGGCACGCCAGGTCTGGTACTCGACCCTACAGCACCTGTCCCGATGGCCCCCGATTCGCCTCAAAGCGCATCAGTATCTATTGACGCAACAGAACCGCAAGGTCCTCCATCACGATCCAGCGAGCCTGTCTCTCAAGGCCTGGTTCCTGAGCAGCGTAAACTGATGAATCTCAAACTGCGTACGGAGTGCTGGAACATCATCAGAGCCTCAAGGGCTCCTTCTACACGCATCACTTACACTAGGAAATGGACTTGTTTTTCCAAGTGGTGTGAGACATATGCTATTTATCCTCTAATTGCCTCGGTTGAGCAAGTACTTCCCTACGTATTGCACTTAGCCAAAGCAGGTCTTTCACTGTCTTCGATCAAGGTCCACCTGTCAGCCATTGCGGCATACACTACGGCCCCGGGGACACAGTCCTTACTCTCCCTTCTGGCCATTAAGGTCTTCCTGAAAGAACTTTTGCGTACATATCCGCCTACGCCGGTTCCAACCTTGAGCTTGAACACAGTGCTAACAGCCCTCACGGAGCCTCCTTACTAGCCCATTCACAGGTGCAACATAAAATTCTTGTCATGGAAAACGGCTTTCTTGATAGCCGTTACTTCGGCCAGGAGGAACAGTGAATTACAAGCCTTATCATCTGAACCTCCCTTCACCTTGTTCCACAAGGACTGTGTTATTTTGAGACCACATACTAAGTTCCTCCCGAAAGTTGTATCGGAAATGACGCTCGCAGAACGCATTGTCTTACCAACTTTCTTCCAGAATCATTCTTCGGAAGCAGAACGAACATTGCATTCTCTGGACATAGCAAGAGTTTTAAAGTTTTATTTGCAAAGGACTAGAGAGTTCAGTTCTTCAAATAAACTGTTCATCGCCTTCTCTGGCCATACAAAGGGTCAGCATATTTCCAAACAAGGTCTGGCGCGCTGGGTCTCTTCTTGCATCACCCACAGCCATCTAACGAAAGGCGACCCCCCCCCGTTCCCAAACCGCCCTCAGCGCACTCCACCAGAGGGAGAGCGGCGTCAACAGCGTCGTTCCATGCAGGGGTGGCCTTGAAGGACATATGCAGAGCCGCCACGTGGAGCACTCTGCACACGTTCGCTAAACACTATTGCCTGGCTGAAGATACCAACAAAGAAACTGCAGTTGGACAGGCAGTGCTCCGCCACCTCTTTGTATAAGGAACGACCAGCCTCTTTTTCCCACCTTTCCCCGAGTATGTAACCGTTGTGTTGCTGCATGGTAAAGGTTTGATTAGAAATGTTTTTTTCTGTATTTATGCATATATGTATATTGATGGTGCCATGTTTTTAACTGCTTGGTATTCTATTCAAGCATCTGAATCTATGAAAGATCCAATGCTGGAGAAGTCTTAGTTACTTACCTGTAACTGTATTCCTCCAGCATTGGTATCTTTCATAGATAAGAGGCTGCTCCTACGCTCAGCACCCATCATACTGTAATTCCTACGGTTCAAAATCTGAAGATGGCTGCCTGGGGCGGAGCTTAATCCCTGCCACCTCATTGGTTGGGTTCATAAAGGACCAAAGTGAGGTGGAAGGACTACACAATAGAATGGCTCATAGGCCATAAGGGGCTATGAACATGCATTGCTATTAGCAATGTGTGTATATTAAAATAATACTAATAATTATTATTATTTTTATCACCGCAGATTCCCAGTCTGACGACGGGGAATATTCAAGCATGTGAATCTATGAACGATACCAATGCTGGAGAAATACAGTTACAGGTAAGTAACTAAGACGACTCCTGCAATGATTCTTCAGACCATTGGAGACAAGTCCTCTAAGAAGAAGAGCAGCCCACTGATGACCTGAGGAAGACCCCTGCAGCTGAACAGCGCCAAGTCCAGTGAAGTCCCGGTGAATCCTTGCTCCTCTGTTCTGATCCCAAGAAGACCCTTGTTGGTGCTTCGACCCCTGGATCTGTGGGAACAACCAGTCTTGACCTCTACTCAGGGAGCTGTCCCTTCTGAGCCTTCAAAAGCGTCCCTGGACAGACTGGTGGATTGACCATCTCTGTCCTGTATTACCTCACTGCAGCGGTCGCCGTTCTTATGTGCCTCCTTGAAACCTGGAGAATCTTCAACTTGTACTACAAAACTCATGCTCCTGCATTTCCAGCCTTCTTGCATTAACAGAAGCATTACAGGACCTGCGCCTTGGTTCCTCCCTTTAAGGTCGCCTGTCGCTGCCTAACTGTATTGACTCCCATTGCAATCTGCGTTCTTTGCAACCTAGAGGTGTCCTGAGGTCGCCTACTCTGTAGAAGTCTTCATATTTTCTTTGTTTGGGTGTTCTTTTAAAAGGTGTCTGGAACTGGATTTCGAGCACAGCGACCAAAACTAAATCTGGGCCCTAAAAGTGACCTCTGCACCTGGGACCTTTGGGCTTTTCTGGGCTGGACCAAGCACAGAAGATTGTGTCCCCACCGACTTTGGAACCGGGAGTACCAGGGGTAAGTTAACATAGCTGTTCCCTTCCCCCCTGTTCTCGATAGGGTTACATGGGCATAATGTCCTTTGCCTAAATCACTCTTTCCAGACTTTGGTCAGTGGAGGCCTGGTCATGCATCCCTCCCTAGGCCTATCCTAGTGTGTGGGATTGAGTGAGTTTACTTACATGAACTTTACTTACCTTTTTGAACCTTGTATCATAAACACTGACATTGTCCAAACCGCTTAGTAAACCTACCTGAAAAGTATAACTTTGGAACTGGTGACATTAGGGCACAAGGCCCCAAACCATCTTAGGGCTGGACTTCCTAAGTGTTAGGGAAACAGTTCTATGATTATTCTAACGTGTCTTTACTGAATGTTATGCTTCTCAGTATTTACCTGTATTTCACTGGCTTTTGAATCATATGCTTTCTTTCTTCACCTAAGAATGAATGTATATATCTGTTTTATAGTAGGCGAGTGACAATTTCTGCCTACAGGTTTACTTGCTTATTGTGTATTATCAAGGCCTAATCATTGTATATTTTTGTGCTTATCTGTCTAACTGGACTTATTGGTGGTGTTCTGTGTGGACTCATTGTAGCCCTAGACCACTCTCACTGCTCACTTGAGACTAAGCCTTGCCACTCTGCTACCTTACCTGGGTAGAGTTTGGCTAGATCTCAGTGTCTCTCTTTTTACCATTGTCAGTTGGCCTCCCAAAATCCTCTTCCGGGGTTGCTTTTGGAATTCATCATAACCCTCCCCTTTTTTTTAGGATTTGTATTAACGGATTAAGTAGGTGTTATCACAACCCTACCATCACTTAGGAAGTGTTAATAAATGTACGTTGAATCACTAATAGTTGAGACTTGAGACCACTGTCTCACTTCTCGGCCTACCACAGCTTCCATTACCTAGACTATTTATTGAGGCTGAACTATACAGCCTGAAATATGGATTCATGTACTTTGGGAAATTTTGTTGTAATTTTACGGCCAAAGTCTAGCGTATTTTCACCCCAACTGTCCTTCCTGATTCTTATGGGTTGGGGAAAAGCATTTGTTTGAAGATACTGTATTCCTTATTGATGTACGGACTGTTTGGGAGTGTAGTTGAGTTATGTTGCCCACAAAGCTCAGTGCACTGTCAACTCCTTGCATGATTGGCAGCGAGTGTCTAATGTGTTATTGTCTCTTAAGGTTTGGTATCATGTGTGCTGAACGGTTTTGCAGTAGCTTTTTTCACTCTTAGCTGGGCCAGTATATGCTGTGTTGCAATAGTCAAAACGCTTAAGGAAAGAATCTCTGCTAGTGTCAAATTTGTGTCAGCATTCTAAGATTGGCAAAGGTTAATTGAGCATATGGGTGTTGGACTTGGGTTTTATGTCTGATGTTGCTCACTTGACATTGGGTACCCAGATTTTGTTTATGTATCACCATCACTGGTTCTGAAAGAATATTTCCTTGTCAAAGTTGTAATCCTTGACTTTCATGAAATACCATTTTGCTTGGACATTATGTAGATTTGAATAACTGTACCATCTCTTATGTACTGTAAAGCGATTTGAATAAAAGACATCTATATTATTTGTTAGGAAACATATTGTTGAAGCAACAAAATGAAATGCATGGAAGAAAAATATGTATTCTGGCACATAGGAAAGGTAAATACATTTGTAGTAAACAAATAAAAAATACAACAAGACAGAAAAAATATATAATATTAGAATACCAAAGCAAACATAATATATAATCCCCATACTAGATGTAAAGGAAATACTAATTTTGTTAAGGACACAGAGGGGATTGTATTATGCTTTCAATCTATACATTTTTCAGCAGCAAAGTAAAACCTTACATGAAAACTACAGATCCCAAAAAGGTTATTAGGTAGTTTCATTTGGGATAATAGTCAAAACCATATGATCTTCTAGTCCTGTCAGCAGGTACACTCCATCATCACTTCACATCCTGTCTAGGCCATCTCCTCTTTCTTAAGTGCCAACTGTAAACCATAAGGAAATGGCTGACCTGCCAACCACAGAAGTTCTGAACCAGCTGGTGTACTAGGGCAACAAGTCTAATAACAACTATGGAATCGAACAGACAAGCAATGGGCCATAGGAAAAAACAGCAAAACGACCAAGGAGGCACGCCAAGATTTTGATGACTTGGGTTTAGCTCCTGGGAAGAGAAGACCAACATAACCATTGGGGTGGGACAAAGTGCAACAAAATACTGCCATACAGTAATCTAACCAAGGCCACTTGAACAAATGTATTATTGTAATCGTTTGGTGGAATAATACTCACTTCTGTGTCCATAACAAACCTAGTACCTAGCATCTAGTGTGGGGAATCTATCTTCTTTGTCTGGGCACAGAGGCAAGTATTATATGTGTTCCAAACTTAATCCCTAACAAAGTCCTTTCATAGATCGGCTTAAAAATGAATTCTTTAAACACAGAATCCCCTGGGGGAGTGGGAGGGCTGTTGCGCAGCAGAACAAGATGGCCACTGCCTGAGAAGCTCCGGTAACGGCTGAGCAAATAATCCTTTTATTATCCTGTTTCCCTTGTCCCCAGACCCTCCAACTGCTGGTGTTGTGAACGTGGGCTACTTCTAGCTCCCCCGGACGATCCTGTGGGGTCTGCTGTTGCTTCCAGAGGTGCGAGTGCGGAAAGGGCCTGGCGACATGCTGCAGGAGAGTGGGGGAAGGGCGCCCCTCGGTGTTGGAGGCTATCGGCCCACCGGTGCTGGTTGCGGCGGACCCACCTACTGCCGGTAGAGACAAGCTGCTTGAGGGGGCTGAGCCAGCCCATGCGGAACTGCCATCATGCAGATAGGAGGGTGTCAGTGTCGCTGGAGAAGGTGGACAGGCTGCTGCAGCGTCGGCAACCCGGCTGCAGCATACGCGGGGGCGAGATCTGTTGGAATCGGCACCCGTGGCTGAGGGTGAGCGGTCCTGTTGCCGGTGAGCCTGCGGGGCTGGAGGGACGAGCTGCGCCTGAAGTTGGACTCTTCCCCACCGCCCTTTAAGAACATACTTGGTGCTGCTGGTTTACCTGCTGCAGAACCCGGGCGGACGGATCTGAGCACGAGCTGCTGCCTTGGGCTCTTTGCTGGCGCCGAAGCTGAGGGGGCGCTCGCACCAGGTACGCAATCTGGGGAGAAGGGGCGCTGATGGACTGGGCGCTCTATAGGGCCCAGTTCGCTCCGTGGCCATGGGCAAGCGTGAGAGGAGAAGCCGCAGGCTGCGTGGCGGCGAGTGGGACTGGCCTATTACGAACTGCACGGCTCTTGGCATCAATCCTGTGTCAAGGGTGAGGTTTGCATATACATGCCGGCAATGAGCGTTTGAAACATTCTTCTCTACCAGACTCCCCATTGTGATGAGCATTTGCTGTCCCTGGAATGACTACTACCACCCTGCCAATAAGCTGTTGGAATAAATGCATGGTGCGCGCCAGGGTGTGGCGCTGCCCGATGACGGGCGCGCACGCGGCGGCGTGACGTTGCACGCCGTCGCGTACAGTTTAAATAAACGGGGCGTTTCCCGGCCGCATCAGAGCGACTGGGAAGCCCGAACCAAGACAGACGTGTCGGTCTATGTTCTTGGGGTCGGGGCTTGCGGCGAAGCGCGTGGGGGGCGCCAGTCACCCTCAACAGTGGCGACGAGTGGGGGTAACGATGCCCGGGCCCGGCGGTGGCAATTTGAACAATTTTTCTCACCGGAACGAGGTCGAAGGACAGACTTCGTTTCATGCCGCGGGTAGTGCGTTTGCCCACGCGGCTGGCGGCCATTTTGTGTAACGGCTGTGGGACTTCAAGGAGCTCCGGTTTGGGCCCTGAAACGACCCCAGGCCTAATTTTTGGAAGTTTCAGTAGCTAACAGCTACATCTACACGGAGGTGTGCATGTTTGGTGCATTAATTTAATTTTGGGTTTGCTACGTCGAGTGGAAGCTAGGAGAAGGCCTATCTTGACTGGGCCTGCTGCATCCAGTCACTATCTTGCTACCAATTTATGGAAAACCGAAAGGCATCCTGCTTTTTCGTCCCCTTCATCATCATCCTGGTGAACCCATCTATCTTTATCCTCTTCTTCATCGCAGAGGTGGCAGGACTCCCTGCATCCTGGGGTGGTCCATGCTGAGAGTCACTGTGGGCTGAAGACTTGAGTTGCGGCCCCGATCAGCCTCATGGGGGTGCCTGTGCGCTCAAGCTCATGAGTGACACCGAAGACCAGGACGGAGCACACGGTGTGGCAGCGCAGTTTCATCCTCGTGCACCAGTGGCCCCGCAGGGTCTTCTACCCCCAATGCAGCAACCAGCAGCTCCAGGAGACGGTCAGGCGGCGGTTCCCGCCCTTCAGCCCCCAGTTCAACCTGCTGTTGCTGCTGGTGCTCAGCTGGCAGCGCCTGCCATGGCGCAGGTGCGTGCGCATGCTGCCCTGCAGCCCATCCCCGAATTTGATGTGTCGGGCCCACCATCCAGCCTGGGGCCCCGATGGAGGACCGAGGTGGACCACCTGAGGCGTCTGGCGAAAACCTTCGAGAGGCTGCAGTCGCTGGGACTCACACTACATAAGGAGAAGTGCGAATTTCTGCGCCCCTCCCTGGAGTTCTTCGGGTTTGTGTTCAAGGAAGGGGGGGTGTCGCCTGACCCCAGGAAGGTACTGGACATACAGAAGGCCCAACCACCGGAATCTGTGTCGGAGGTGCGAAGCTTTTTGGGCATGGTCACCTACTGTGGCCGGTTCATCAAGAACCTGGCGTCCAGGTCTGAGCCCCTCCGAGCCCTGACAAGGAAGGACACTGTCTGGAATTGGGGTCCGCTGGAACAGGCGGCCTTCGATGACATTAGGGGCGCCCTCACGGCCGAGGACACGATGTCATTCTTCGATCCCGCCCTACCATCGGAAATCATCGTCGATGCGAGCCCATTCGGCCTGGGGGCGGTGCTAACTCAGATTGACCGTGATGGCGGCGTCCGGCCAGTCGCATATGCCAGCAAGGCGCTGTCAGACGCCGAACAACGCTACTCGCAGATTGAGCGCGAGGCTCTGGCTGTGCTGTGGGGATGTCGCCATTTCCGGCTCTATGTACTTGGACGCCCGGTGACGGTGGTCACCGACCACAAACCGCTGCTGCCGATCCTAGCGGGGTCGTCATCCAAACCGCCGGCACGCATTGAGAGGTGGATGCTGGCTCTTTTAGAGTATGGGGTGACCCTGGTTTACCGGCCAGGGGTAAACAACGCGGCTGACTATCTGTCCAGACACCCCGGGCCGCCTGGAGAAGGAGTTCGTGACGTCTGTGAGCAGGAAGCGGAGGAGCATGTTCAGGTCGTGGTGGAAGCTGCCACGCCGAATGCCATGCCTCTCCAGGAGCTGGAGGCTGCGGCGGCACAGGATGAGTGCTTCAGAGTATTGAGGCAGTCCATGCAGCAGGGCTCCTGGAAGTCTGCGCTTGAGGCCCTGGCGGGACGCACTCAGGAGGCCCGGACGGCTCTTGAACAACTGTGGAAGGTTCGTGAGGAACTGTCCTTCTCGGCGTCGGGCCTGCTGCTTCGGGGCGACCGGATTGTAGTTCCCCAATCCAAGGTGGGTGAGGTGATCGCGCTGGCACACCTGGGCCACCAAGGGGCTGCCAAGACCAAGGCCCGCCTCCGGATGAAGGTGTGGTTCCCCGAGCTGGAACGCAAGGTGGACGAGTTCGTGGCGGCCTGTGTCTGGTGTCAAGCAGCATCGCCCCTACAGCGGGAACCGGTCATCGAGGCAATGCCGAGAGGGACCCCTCCGTGGGAGGTGGTTCATGCCGATTTTGGGTCCACCACCATGGGCACCCACTTCCTGGTCCTCGTAGACGAGTACTCCCGCTACCCCGACGTGGAGTTCGTCGAGTCCGTGGCGTTTGAACACGTGGTGGTGGCGGTGGAGAAAGTGTTTGCAGCTCACGGATTCCCGCACACGCTGTATTCGGACAATGGGGCGCCTTTTCAGGGTGAACGATTTGCTGAACTGATGGTGAGTTGCGGGGTGGTGCACCGGAAGATCATGCCCCTGTGGCCTCGAGCGAATGGGGAGGCAGAACGCCTGATGAGAACCCTCAATAAGACATTTAGAATTGCCCAAGGCCAGGGGCAGTCCCTACACAGGGCCCTGTACCAGTTCTTGAGAGTATACCGCACCACGCCACATGCGTCCACGGGAGTGGCCCCGGCAGAGGCAATGTTCAGGAGATGCCCGCGAGGGCTATTGCCGGAGGTCGGAGAACGGGAACCTGCGGTCATTGACGATCAACGGGTCGAGATGGACCGGCAAGCAAGGACGGAGCAGGAAAACGTGCGGAGGGGGCTTCGCCCCCAACAGCTGGAGCCGGGCGATGAGGTACTCATTTGCAATCAACACCCGCATGGGAAACTCTCCTTGCCATATGAGCCTGAGCCGCTGGATGTCGTGGCCGTCCGGGCTCCATGGTGACGGTGTCGGATGGACGATCGGAAGTGAAGCGGAACGTGAGTTTCTTTAAAAAGATCAGAGACCCCAGGACTGACCCACCTCCTGATCCGGACCTGGGAGGAGCCCTGGAGCAAGAGGGAGATCCACCCTGCATGCCGGAGTCCCCGATGCGAGGTCCGCAGGCGGACTGATCACCCGTGCCGGAGGCGAGCAGGAGGTACCCCCAGAGGGCTGGGCGAGGGAAACCAGCTCGCCTCACCGATCACGTCCTGTGACAATTGGCTGAGGATCCAGAGGGTGAGAAAGCCTAGTTAAGGGGACCCGGGTGGATGCTAAAAAAGGGGTGCTCCTGGGACAGAGTTTGTGTGAGTTGTTTGTGTTGTCCCGTTATTATCATGACTTGTTTCCGTTGCAATGTTTTATAGTTTGCAGTGAAGAGTTAATGATGGTTGTTGGTTTTCCCCGAAAAAGGAGGAGTGTGGCGCTGCCCGATGACGGGCGCGCACGCGGCGGCGTGACGTTGCACGCCGTCGCGTGCAGTTTAAATAAACGGGGCGTTTCCCGGCCGCATCAGAGCAACCGGGAAGCCCGAACCAAGACAGACGTGTCGGTCTATGTTCTTGGGGCCGGGGCTTGCGGCGAAGCACGCGGGGGGCGCCAGTCACCCTCAACACAGGGCACTGTAACTGCTTGGTACTTGATTATCAATTATAGGGGGGTCCAAGACTGCCTCGGGGCACTTCAATTAGGGCAATTCAGAAGCTGACGCCATTAAGTACAGGAGGTAGGCCAGTGCTGCCGTGAGCATTCGAGCAATGTTGGTTGGCTGATTAAAAACCTGTGCTGGGCTCTGGTTTCTGCTCCCTAGATCTATTGGGAATGGATTGCTGTTATAGCTGACTTTGAGAGCGGTGCTTCTTGGCGGGCTGGTGATCTCGCCTCTTGGCTGGGCTGGCACTGGTTTGCCTGGGTCGGGTGGGCCTGCTTATCGGAACATCGGATGGTGGGCCTGTACTGACGTTCAATTGAGACTTTCGTTTGCTAGAGCTCGAGCGAGGGGGCGGGAGGGTGAGCTCTGGGGGCCTATGTTGTCCTGTTTAGGGTCCATATAACCTCCAGCCTCATTTGGGTAGAATACTGGTTCTGGTTCATTTCCTCATTTTGACTCTACAGGTAACTAGAAGAGGCAGGCAAGGATGGAACAATTTGCCTGCTCGGATCAGGGACAGTCCCAGGCGACCACCTCGCAGAATCCAACGGCAGAACAGGTGGACATTGTGGCCCTGAACCAGACGCTGCTGACATTGAAGGGGAGTACGGACACGCTAGGGGCTAAAATAGACGCCCTCTCTTATAAAGTTGATGTCTCGGCGGTCCAAATAGAAAAATTGTGTGGGCGCATGGAAGAGGCAGAGCAGAGGATAGGAACCACAGAGGACAATGTCGCCTCACGGCAGCGCCAGGTTAAGTCCCTCCAGCAACTGGTAAAGAAAATTGCTGCAAAGAATGAAGACTTAGAGGGGCGATCGAGGAGAAATAACGTGCAGATTATTGGGGTTCCGGAATCGACCAACAAAGATAATATGGAGAGGTTTGTTGAGAAACTCCTGGTGGATGTCCTGGATAGTCCGCCGCTATCTAATATGTTCTTGGTCGAACAAACACACCTTTCCCTGGCCCCTAGACCACCACCAGGCACTGCGGAACGCCCCATCATTGCAAGGATTTTCTGCTACCGGGATAGAGATGTTATCTTGAGAGCCGCCAGGGAGAAGAAAGATTTGAAATGGGAAGGTTGCACTATACGTCTCTTCCCTGACTTTAGCCCGGCAATTCAAGATAATAGGAAAACCTTTCAAGCGGCTAAAAGTATTCTTCGGAGCAAAGGAGCAATATACTCCATGATGTATCCAGCTAAGCTCCGGGTGCAGCATTATTGGGCTGCGGTTTTCTTCACGGTGCCGGAGGCAGCAGAGCAATTTGACAGGAATCTTCCAGAGCTGGGGGGTTCACCCTGGAGGCCCTCCTGAACTAGGGCTGAGGTCTATGGAGGGGGGAGTGTTGGAAGATTGGGGCAATACTATTGTTCCCTGTCACATGGGTTGTTGGGGGGGCTCCGATCACCGCAGGGACTGAGGTTGTTTAGTTGAGGTTATTGTTCTTCCACTATGGTTGGTGTGGGGGTAGTGGTACAGGGGGTGGGCAGAGAGCTGGTTGGTTTTGGTTACTGGCGTGGGTGAGTGAGGGCGGGGGAGGAACGGGAGGGGTGGTGTTTACAGTTATCGGGGAATGGTGTTAAGGTTGTTAACGTTTTGTCTCGCGCATGCTCTGACAATGGCACTAGAGGTAGTGGGTCCGAGTCCCTCAATACCGTACAGAACGTAGATGGTGGGTTGATGGGGGCTGGAATCTTGTGCACTTGCTGGCTGTTTTTAGATGAGTGATGGGAAGGGCAGACATCTGACAATAATGACGTGGAATGTGAGAGGATTTACGAACCCAAAGAAATCTCGCCTCATAGCTAATTACAGTAGGAATCACAAGGTCAACATCCTCTGCCTGCAAGAAACACACTTGGCTGATGATGCGCGCCTTCCAGGCTGGCAGGCTGGGGGGTGCATAGATATTGCTCATCCTATTCTTCACATGCTAGAGTGGTGGCGATATACATTCATGGGACTCTACAGTTCCGGCTGCATGAACAGATTAAAAACGAGGAGGGCCGGTATATACTGCTGGCGGGAGAAATTGGAGGTGCTAAAATTTTTATTATAAATGTATACGCCCCTAATGTAGAAAGCCCCAATTTTTTCCACCAATGTGCTAGGCACATTCATAGATTTTCAGGCTACGAAGTACTCTGGACGGGCGATTTCAACTTAGCTCTTTCACTAGATGGTCAGATCGGCCTCACAACAGCAGGCGCTTCTACAGGCAGCTAGGGCGTGGGCTACAATAGCTGCATATCATGACCTTCATGATCTATGGCGAGGGGAGCATTCTACTGCTAGGGAGTACACCTTTTTCTCCGGGGTTCACTGCAGCTCGTCCAGGATTGATTATATTATGGCCTCTGCTGCTATTGCCAGGTGTGCGGAGGGAGCTAGGATACTTCTGCATACCCTTTCAGATCACTCCCCTGTTCACTTCCCTGTTCTGGTCCACATTAATGGTATAGCAGACCCCCTTTCTCCGCCTCGGTGGCAGTTTCGAGCTGCGTCTCTGGAGGATGTGGCCTTTCATGTTGGAATAGAACAAGATATCCAAACATATTTTCAAGCCAATGTGGGATCAGGGCCCAGCCATAGCACAATTTGGGAGGCATTTAAAGTTTACATTAGAGGGTGTTGCATATCTAGAGAAGGGGGGTTACTAAAGGCATTGAGAGGGTCCATGAGGAGGTTGGAGGGTGTTATTAGGGAGTTAGAAAGTAAGCAGAGTGTCTCTGATGACTCAAGAATACAAGACGAACTGAAGGCGTGAAGAGTATCAACAACTAGCAGTGAGAGAAGAAAAATATCTGGGAGACCCTATTATGGCAATGAGATATGGGGAGGGTGATTGCCAGAGTAGAACACTGGCATGGGCCATCAGAAAGGAGAGGCAATCTTTCTCCATAGCTGAGATAGTGGGTGTGGATGGGGAGTCTATCAAAGATTTGCATGGGATAAATAAGGAGTTCTATAATTATTATAGGCAGCTGTATGGCTCGCGTTATACAGGTGGGCGACATAAGTTAGTGGAATATCTGGATGAGGTAGCGCTGGGTTGGCTAGACAGTGAGCAGGGCGGAGAGCTAAATGTCCCCATTACGGAGGAGGAGATTCGGGAGGTTATAAAATTGCTTCCCAATGGTAAGGCGCCTGGTTCGTTTGGCATCACCGCCGAGTTCTATAAGAACTCGTATTCCACTAAAGCCTGTGGTGTCATGATACTGATACATAAAGCCTTACAGTTCACTTGTCTGGGGTCCATTGCAGATGTCAAAGGGCGATATGTTCTGGCACATGGCTATTTGTATAGGACGGAGGTCTTCCTGCTTAATAGTTATGGCCCCAACATTGACAACCCTGATTTCTATTTGGACGTCCTACACCAGTTAGCTGGGTTCCCCACAGCAGATATTTTTGGGGGAGGGGATTTTAACACCATAATGGATGTGACTCTGGACAGGTCTAATACGAGCTTGTGTAATATTACTAAGGCATCTCATACGCTAGCAGAGTGCGAAAACAAGATAGGGTGGACATATGAAGGGTACGGCATAGGGAGAGACAAGAATACACTTTTTACTCAGCTGTGCAAGGAATTCACTCTCGTATGGGCATCTCCCGGAGTCAGTGCGGAAGGCCATGATGACCTTGTTGTTGAAGACCGGCAAGGCCCCTAATCACTGTGCCTCGTGGCACCATCTCTCTTTAATAAACGTGGATGCCAAAATATTTGCAAAGACGATTGCTAACAGGCTACTACCACTGATCCCTCATTTCATTCAAAAGGATCATTCTGGGTTTATACGCGAAGTCTCTGGTCACCCCGAATTCCTGTGCAGTTGTAATATCCTTGGACATGCAGAAAGCATTTGATATAGTACGCTGGCTGTTTCTGTTCCAAGTACTGGAGAATAACGAGTTTGGGCCTAGATTTATATTGTGTCAAATTGTTATCTACGGCACTGACAGCCTGGGTAAACATGAACAGGGGTCATTAGGTTGGAAGGTGGTACGAGGCAGGGGTATCCGTTATCCCACTATTGTTTGCCTTGGTAATTGAACCGCTGGCAGACCTTGTAAGACCGCGGCACAGCGGGTGTGGTCTCTGACTAGGTTGGCCCCAATGCTAATATCACTCTATGCAGCTGACATCTTGCTGTATATCCGGGATCCCTGGAGAATAGTGCTGCAGTGCTAAAAACGGTAGAACAATTTGGGAGGTTCTCAGGACTACATCTCAAGAGAGATAAATCAAAGTGTTCCCCATAATGGACGGCCCCTAGAGCCAGCAGAAGAACAAGGGCTAAAAATTGTGCAACCCTCTTTGAAATACCTGGGCATAGCGGTACACAAATCACGGGCCGTGACAGTAGCATTGAATTATACTTCATACATATCACAGCTAAAAACTAAACTGGTCAACTGGGGGAAAATTCCATTGCCAATGATGGGTCGGCTTTCACTGATCAAAATTATAGTACTCCTGAAACTGCTGTATCTGTTCAATAATATACCAGTATGGTCGGGCAGAGCTTTGTTCCAAGAGCTACATTTGTTATGTACATCATTTGTCTGGGGTAACAGAGGGGTTTGAATGGGCTGTCATCGAGACCCGCCCGTTGGAGGAAGGTGGGGTACAAGCACCACACTTTGAATTGTACTACCTATCTGCGCTGGGCTTGTACGCAGCACATTGGGAAGAATCAAGCAATCCCCCGCCACATGTTTGTCTAGAAAAGCATGAGGCTGGCGGAATCCCCTTACAAACTATTCTATATGGGGCCATGTACAAACCCGGTGGTCTATTAGATCCTGTGAGGGCTACAAGGAAAGCTTGGACAAGGCTCTGTAAGATACGGGGTATAGAGTACCCATGTGAGAAGCAGGCTCCTATTTTGGGGTTACAAGACTAGTGCCGACGCTAGACCCTTTGATTGAAAAGCGCTGTATGATGGCGGGTGTTACCGTTGTGGGGTGTATGTACGTTCAGGGGACGTTCACTAACTGGGAATACTTCAAGGACTGTGTAGGGGATGCACGTCTACAGGTTATGTACTACTGGAGAAAGAGGTGAGCTTTTAAATCTAAGTGGACATGCTTCCAGAGCAAACCACGGATTAACCTAGGGGAGTCATATATACATGAGACTACAGCCGGGGGTAAGGCTAAAAGCATCTCAATATTGTACAAGTGCATACTCCGCGAACTTTGCCCCAAGGGCCCAGATATTAAAGCGAAATGGGAACAGGACTTTTGCACAGTGTTTTCTGAGAAGCGGTGGCTAGATATTTTCAGTTTAACTCACCAAGTAAACCCAAAGAAATGTTTATAAAAAAAAAAGCGGATGCAGGTATTTACACAGCTCCCGCTGAGCACTCTTAATGTGAAAAGCCTGCCAGGAGTTTAGACAGTAGGTAGAAAGATCCAGTTCATCTGAGGAGCTTTCTTCTCCTGTGCAGATTCTGTAGAGCCACATCTTGCTGGCTAGCCAATCCTGTTCACACAAAAAGAGTGGGCAACACACATCTGTGTTATAGGATAAAAGCAGCCGAGAAAGACCCAAGAGAGGTCCAGTTGGTGAAACCAGTCCCAAGAGTAACTGTGGTGTGGACTCTGATTATTAATGAAGTGAGAAACAAGGCTGTGGCAGAAGACAGAAGGATAGAGCGAAAGAAGAGGTGCTATCCCTGCCTACTGTGCACTCTCAACTAGGTTGCAGTGTTACAACGCCTGTCTACTAGTGACAGAATAAGAGTGAAATTACAAACTTCTATGGTGTGTAATACATTCAGCCTTGTATGTCCAATATCACTCTCCTCCAGATTAATTGACATCGGAAGAGACTACGAGTAAGAGAAGAAGCACACCAGGGAGGGAAAAAAGGAATGATTTCTTCCTTTTCAGAAAACTTGTGTGGCATCTAATGGGATAAACAATCCTTTAATACCCCATTGATTGTCACACTGACCCTGGGTTGCTAGGGTTAAAAATGACACAAACATACAGGGAAAGGATCAATTCCTATTCCGACAACACAAAGACAATACAGTCACCACTTCCCATGCAAGGCTTGTTTTTACTAACGGGAAGTAGGACAATCTAAAACGGTTTGTTCAAACTAAAAAATTAGGCAAATTGGTGCCTTTTTAGATGTAACAAACACCGTTCATATATAATAGCCAATCCTGTTGCCAGCTGATTCGATCACTATATGCATCTTGTAGACAAGAAAAGTGTCCAACCATTCCAGGCGGCAATGCATCCATGTGCTTGTAGCCTTCTAAACTATGGGGTAACCACTTGGGCATATGACAAGCCCAGTCACGTTCGCAGATCTTGATTTTCTGCAGAGCTTTCTAGTGTATAGGGCATATAAAATCACTTTAATCAAGAAGGCCATCCAGCCTGGCCAGTTCCCTGAGGGATGCATAGTCCCAGCGAATGACACTCCATATTTCCCTTTTACCTCCTTCACCTTCCGGGGTGGTGTTACGAAAGATTTTATTTTTGCTGCTTTCCCTTCAAAGACACCTACGGAATTCCCCCAAATTTGTAATTTTGTTTTAAACCTGTCCTGACTTTTGAAGGTAAGTTAATCTTTGTTGCTTTACTTACCATGCTTATCTTATCTATTTAGACGGCACTGATCAGTCCCTATTGCTCTCAGTGCAAGGGGACTTTGTACCCCATTACGAAATCCCTTGTTTGTTTTCCACTACACGAACATCACCTAAATGGGAGGTGTGGTAGGGATAATTTATATTCCTTTCTCTTTTGTCTTAAATTACAGGTCGTGTCTGGGACGGAATGGTGGCAGCGGATATATTTCTACCATGTTTTTAACTTTTCTAACTTGCACTTTAGCATTTTACAGCATGTTGCCTTTTAGAGTACTATATACTCTAAAATGGCTGTGTCACGATATTTCAACTTGTCCTTTTACTTCCTTGTCTTTTTGCCATACTGTCTGTCCTCTTAGAGCCGGATATTTAATTTAAGGCAAGCCATTTCCCAGGCAAAGCCTTGGCTTTCCTGCGCAAAGTGACAGCGTGAGTTTGTGGCTGGATGCAGGGACTTTCTGGTCCAAGTCCACATCCTGGTCAGAGTGTGTCTTTTGCTGGGAAGATGTGGTGGTCGGAGGCTATCCATGATTGGACAGCCCCTGCCAGTTTGAATGGTGCAGAGCCTTATTATTGGTGGGCTCAGTGGTGATTCCTGCATGACACTTTAGGATAAAGGGGGGACTCCTGCAGCCATTCTTGAGATCATTGTTATAGCCAAGACACCTTCGAAGAGGAGCATCTCGCTAATGACCTGTAGGACATTGTTGCTGCTAGCCAACGTTGCCTCCGGGAACCGTCCCTGTGAAGCCCTGCTCCTTTTTTTTTTAATAATACATTTTATTGGTTTTAACAACAAGCACAGTCAACAAAAACAAAGAAACGAGGTCAAAACATACGCATTCAAAGAGTGAATCAGTAATAAAGCATGGTTAAAGTCAATTGGTTTTCATATGCAGCCACCTCCCTGCGATATTCAAGCGTGTTCTTTTGGGTATCAAAGGCTACTAAGGTTCATGATCTTCCCATTTCCCCCACACTTTGGAGGCTTTAGTGGGGCAACCTCTTGCCTTATAGACTTTGTGTTCCAACATTGCACATATGTCCATATCATCTGCCCATTGTTCCAGTGTTGGAGATTCTGGGGCGCCCCATTTCTGTGCAATGTTCTGCTTCATCAGCCCTGCAGCCGTAGCTAGGAGCAATCCCTCCCATTTATTAGCAATATTCTCGTTGGGTTTACCCAGTACCAGTATTTTCGGATCTACTGGTATATTGTGGCCCAGCAATCTGGACAGTTCACTGCAGCATTCCCCCCAGAAGGTCTGAATTCGAGGACACTCCCACAGGATATGTATAAATGTTCCAGCCTCTTCACCACATCGGAGGCAGTGCGGGCCTGGGGCTCGCTTCCATTTGTGTAGCATAGTTCTGGGATAATATATCCTGTGCAGGATTTTTATTTGCACCAAACGGAGCCTGTAGGAGATAGGATAGCGATTTCCCTAGGATGCATTAAGATCTGGATCCAGTCCTCCGGGTCTTTGGTGCCCACATCTTCTTCCCATTTGGATTTAAGGTGAGGGAGTTCCGGAGTGGCAAAGGAGGACATAGCTTTATACAATAGAAGTGCATTTGACAGGGATGTATGCTGGGAGTATATTGCGTTCAATGGGTGTGTTCTCAGGAATGACAGAGCCTATTTGAATGTGTGGCCGTAGGGCGTTGGCCAATTGAGTATAATGATATTGTTCGGTTGCTGGGAGCTGGAATTTCAGTCGCAGTGCCTCTAAAGAGGCAATTTCCCCACCTGCCAGGACGTCCCCGATCTTAGTGATACCGCCCTCTTCCCATTTGGACCACGGTCTGAGTTTCCCCAGCTCAGTCAGGTTACTATTGTGCCACTGGGGTTGCACGGCGGTGATCTCATCTTTCCATCCCACAAAGGCGTGTGCTCATCTCCAGACCATAGTGACATGTGCTGCCATTGTTTGTGGAGGGGGCCTGTGGAGCAGGTGTATTGGGTCTACGTTGTGCATGGTCACGATTTCGGCCCTTATATGTGGCAACTCCCGGTCCCCGTGTAATAGATCGTTGACCACCGCTAGTTGAGGAAGCCCAATAGTAAGGCCGGAGGCGGGGCACGCTGTTGCCTCCCTCCCAGATCGATCTCTGAAGCGTGGCCAATGCAATGCAGGGCTGGACCCCCACATATGAGATCCCTAAGGTGACTGTCAAGGCGGTCAAATTCGGCATCTTGAATCTCAAGCAGGGCATTTTGTAATACGTAAAGAAATCTAAGCAGGGTGATCATCTTAAAAAGGGCGGCTCTACCCATAAGTGTCAGAGGAAGAAGTCTCCAGTGGCGGACATCGTCTCTGAAACGGTCCATGATTGGTTGGAGGTTGTGGATTGTGTAGCGTGTTAAGTCCTCAGATACCCAGATCCCCAGATATCAAAAGCCATTTGGTTTCACTTTGTATGGGCATTCCTGGGGGATGGCCTGTGTATCGTCCTTCACCGGAAAGAGGATAGATTTACTCCAGTTGATTCCCAGCCCACCGAATTCACCAAAGGGGATAAGCATCCGCGTCACTATGGGGCAGGTTCGTATCAGGTCACCCAGATAGACCAAATGTCACAAGTCTCTTCCCTTCTCACCTGTTTTTGTTGTTTGTTTGAGAGCTTCTTTGGTGACTTCTTTCGCACGATTTGTATAAACCCGTGTGCTGTTCTTCGGATTCCAGCGTGAGGATGACAATCCAACTCCAGGATACATTCAGATGTCCAGGACGGAGACCAGGAAGGAACAATGTCCGAGCTCGGAGACACGGAACGCCGTGACCCGAGCGCAGGCGAAAATCCAGGAAGTTCGGAGGTAAGTTTTGAGGAAAGGAAGGGAGGAAGGGGGGTTCAAGGAACCGGGAAACAGGATTCAGAAGAAAGCCCCGAGCGAACTCCGGTAACACAAGTCCAACTAAAGCAAGCGGTAGCGTTGGGACACGCAGAGCCGCAGGGGCATGTCTGTTTAGTAGAGCGCAGAGCGTGGAGCGCAAGGACTGGCAAGCAGCGTTCCGTATCAGGCGGCCATGTTGGAAGGATTTGCATTCAATCCCCTATGGGTCAGGGACCACGAAGTCCAGAAAGAACGAAGGCGACGGTTCTTGACAGTATGCCTCCTCTGAAGCCCAGGTCCTCTGGGTTTGCCGGGATTGATAAATGGTATCTTCGAATCAGCCTGGGGCATTCATGTTTGACACGGGTTCCCAAGTGTGCTCACTGGGAGGATAACCTTTCCACTCGACCAAATATTGTAATTGATCACGTCGGTACCTAGAGTCACAGATTCTGGAGACCTCGTATTCGAGTTGAACATTGACAATCACCGGGGTAGATCTTGGAGCAGTTAGAGAGGGCTGAACATATGGTTTTAGTAGAGAGGTGTGGAAGACTGGATGGATCCTTTTCCATGATTCTGGTAGTCGGAGTCGAAAGGCCACTGGATTGACGATTTCTTTTATAGAAAAGGGGCCGTAATACCTGGGAGCCAATTTATTTGGTCGTAGGTGACGGGGAAGGAGTTTCGAGAATAACCAGATTTTATCGCCTACTGAATAGGAAGGCCCAGGTCTTCTTTTGGAGTCAGCATAATGTTTAACGTCTCTTCGAGCCTTTTCTAGGTGTTCCTTTGCTTCTTTGTGCACATTAATTAGTGTTTCAATCCAGGAATCAACCGCAGGAACTGGGGTAGGGTGTGGAAGAATGGACGGTAGGACTGAAGGATGAAATCCTTGACTACAGAAGAAAGGACTGGTTTTGATAGCTGAATGATCTGAATTGTTGTATGCGAATTCGGCCACAGGTATGAAGAGTGACCAATCATCCTGGACCTTGATGGCAAAGCAACGAAGATATTGCTCCAGGGTCTGGTTTACTCGTTCAGTGGCTCCATTGGTCTGTGGGTGATAACCCAAAGACAAGGCACGTTGGATTCCCAGTATACAACATAACTGTTTCCAGAACTGGGATATGTACTGGGGTCCTCGGTCATAAATGATCTTGGAAGGTAGCCCATGAAGCCAGAATATGTGTTCCAGGAAAATTCCAGCAAGTTCAGATGAGGATGGCAGTTTGTATAAAGGTGTGAAATGAGCCATATGAGTGAACAAATCAATGGTAACCATTATAGTTGTGTAGCCCCTGGAAGTGGGTAGTTCCATGATAAAATCTGTGGCAATGATTTCCCAGGGTCTTGTTGGTATTGCTGGTTGGAGCAGGAGACCTGCTGGTCTTTTGTTATCATGTTTGTTCTGATTGCAGACTGCACATGTCTGGATATGGATCTTGATATCATCCTTCATCTTTGGCCGCCAAAACTGTCTTTGTATTAGATGGAGAGTGTTGGTAATGCCACAATGTCTTGAATGGAAAGTATCGTGGCATAGGCTTGTGATCTTTTGTCTCAGTCCAGGATTGGGAATGACCAAGCGATTGTCCTTGAACAGGTATCCGTTCTTTGTTTTGAGATTCCATCGATTGTTTCTCTTAATCTCCTTCCAAGGTTCAGAGGACTGGGTTTGAATTTGAATATCCTCCAGGAGGGTAATTGCTTGGGCAACAAATATTGTGTTGGGAAACATCTTAGGAAAGGTCCGATCTTCAAGGGCTTCATAATCAGGACGTCTGGATAAGGCATCGGCTATAATGTTGTGTTCCAGGGACATGATGGATTTGAAATTGGTATTGGGCAAAAAAAGAAGGCCCAACGGGCTTGACGACTGTTTCTACATTCTAGGGATTGCAGGACTTGAAGATTCCGATGGTCCGTGCGGACTTGTACCAAGTGTTTGGCTCCCAAAAGAAGATGACGCCAATCAGTGAAGGCTTGATGATGGCTAGCAATTCCTTTTCCAGGACGGAATAATGAGTTTCACTGGGGGTCCAGGTGCGAGAGAGATAGGCGATAGAGTGTTCTAACTTGTTGGAAAGTTCCTGTTTCAGGACTGCCCCAATGGCGTAGTTGGAGGCATCAGTTTTGACAAGAAAAGGTCGATCAATGTCGGGTTGAGCTTGGATGGGAGCTTGTGTGAACTCCGACTTCAACCGCAGGAATGCCGAATCTTGGGCTGAAGACCACCAAAAGGGGGTATCTTTCTTTAACAAAGTAACAATAGGATGCACAATCTCAGAAAATGCTGGTATTAATTTCCGGTAGAAGTTAGCAAGCCCTAAGAAGGATTGAATTTGTTTTGCAGTGGTTGGAAGAGGCCAGGATAGAATAGAATCAACCTTTGAGGGGTCCATTCCAATTCCTTTTGGTCTAAGAACAAATCCGAGATATTGAACAGTTGATACATGGAAAAGACACTTCTCGGGTTTAGCCAGGAGCTTATGTTCACGTAGACGTTGTAAGACTGTCTTTACGTGCTCTTCATGTTTCAGGTGGTCCTTGGAGTATATCAGTATGTCCTCCAGATATACAATGACGAAGAGGAACAGCATATCAGAAAACACCCGATCCATAAAACGTTGGAAGATTGCTGGGGCATTAGCAAGTCCAAAGGGCATAACCAAGTATTCAAAGTGGCCAAAGGGTGTTCTAAAGGCTGTTTTCCATTCGTCTCCTTCCTTTATACGAATAAGATGGTAGGCACCCCTGAGATCTAATTTTGTGAAGACGACTGTACCTCTGACAGCTTCCAGGATGTCTGAGATGAGAGGCAATGGGTAACGATCCTTAAGAGTACACTGGTTAAGGCCACGGTAATCTAGGCATGGTCTAAGCTCCTTGGAATCCTTCTTGGGGACGGAGAAGCGCCCGCCGGGGACTTAGATGGTCGTATAGTTCCATTTTCCAAGTTGGTGTCCAGGTATTCCCGGAGGGCCCTCTTTTGGGGTTCTGACAAAATAAACATTCTCCCGAAAGGGATTACTGCTGAAGGTTCAGTATAGATGGCACAATCCTCAGGTCTGTGTGGTTGAAGAGCTTGAACAATGGCTGTAGAGAATACATCTATGTAAGTCTGATAGGCCCTGGGAATCCGGATGATGTTAGAAACAGTGACTGGACTTTGCTGAGTTTCGAGAGTCTTCAGAGGACCTTGGTAAGGTATCTGGGGATAAGCAGTGGGACATACAATGTTCAGAACCAAGAACGAGGAGCCTGCTGCCCAATTGATGTAGGGGTTATGCTTCTGTAACCAAGGCATCCCTAGAACCATTGGATAGTGGGCCGATCTTATAATGTCATATTTAATCCTGTCTTGATGGTGGTTTATGGAAAGTAGGATCTCTTTAGTTTGGAGGGTTATGGATCCCGAAGACAGTTGTCTCCCATCAATAGCTTCTACAGGTTGCATTGTCTCTTGAGTTTTATGTGGTATGTTGTGAGAAGTGACCCAATCATGATCTATGAATATGCCCATGGCTCTGCAATCCACTAATGTCAGGATGGGGTAAGTGTAACGCTCACCTGATTCCCGTAGAGGCGCCGGTCTTGACTGGGCGTATACCGTATCTGCAAAGGTGATGTGTAACACACGGCTGGCTCTTTGGGCTGGACCTCTGTGCACTGTATGTCTGACTTGAAGGGTAAGATGTCTGCAGATAGAAAATATGGGATTAAGGAACTGGGTTATTGAATGTCTCTCTCTTCTTCCCTTTCTCTTCTCCTGTAGAACCCCAAAGGTTAACGCTCTCACCTTAGGTAAGTGAACGCCATGCTCTCCATCTGCCTCGGGGCAGGGTGCTGTAACCAGTTTCTTCACTGGATAAGGGGAGCAGGCCTCTTGACTTCAGAGGACTGCTGTCCGTCGTTTACTGCACGAACGGTAAGTTTCGAGTAATTCTAATGTCTTTAAAGTCTTTAGTAATGATGTTTCTTGTTTTGCAGGGTTCCGGCGATGGCGGATGACGGGCTGAAGTGAGTTGAAGATGGAGCCCGTGTGATGAATAGAAGCGCCTGGAAGCACGTAAGTAAGCGCTTGTTGCCTGCTTCACGATGCGCTCTAACTGTCTTTTTATTTTGCAGGTACAAGTTCGGAGCGGCTGCAGGGTGCCGGAATACTCACTGGGTTAGATGTGGAAAGGAGTAATGGAACGTGAGTATTAAAGTTCCCCAATGTCTTTAAACGCACCTTGTTTTGTCTTTCAGATGCAAGATGCAGCGCCGAAGGCCTCCGGAGCGT
Source organism: Ambystoma mexicanum (assembly GCF_040938575.1). Classification (NCBI taxonomy): domain Eukaryota; kingdom Metazoa; phylum Chordata; class Amphibia; order Caudata; family Ambystomatidae; genus Ambystoma; species Ambystoma mexicanum. Next base: position 836,505,686 of record NC_090934.1, on the reverse strand, counting down.
GCGAAGAGTTGGTAAGCTTTTGTCTTTCAGATGCCGGAATGCAGTGTGAAGACCTCCGGAGCGCACGAAGAGTAGGTAAGCCTTTGTCTTTCAGATGCCGGAATGCAGCGCGAGGCGTTGGTGACAGCCGATGGACCAGGTAAGTGAAGAGCTGTCACTGAAGACCGTAATGCTAACCTGTTCTTTCTTGTCTTTATAGGTGTTGCTGAAGACTGGATTCAGGATGGTAAGCCTTTTTCCTTAGGCCCAGGATCAGATGCAGAAGACACAATGAACGTTCTGCTGCAGAGGATGCAGAATAACGCAAAGCAAGATTCATCCATCGGGTGTGGTTTAAATAGCCTCCTGTAGTGCTTAGGTGTCTCCTTCCACAGCCACGCCTAGGTAAGAAAAGAGTTCCTGCTTTCCAGAAGAGTTCCAGTGTTCTGAATCTAGGGAGTGGCTCCTGCCCCACCCAACAGGAAAAGTAGTTCCAAACAGAAGAGGATCAGAGGCTCAACTGGCAGGCAAGTAAGCAGCATGGTCTGCTGCAGGTAAATCCACCCAAGCATTATGAGCCCGGCGCTTCCAGCGCTGGGACTGGGCATATTTATGAGCCTGGTGCCACTGGCGCCAGGACTGGGTCCAAAAGGTCCCAATTGGGACTGGTTGGCACTTGAACCTGGGTTATGGATCTGCTTCCAAGGGAGTTGGGAAAACCCTGACCTTTTGGAAGCAGAGATCATGACAGTAAGATTCTTTCTTGGAAGGCGATAGGAATGCCTGTAGAATCACAAGATTATTTTCTCCAGGAGAGTTCAAGGAAGGAATTGATGTGGAGCAGACATCTCTCTCCCAAAACTGTGCCCCATCTAGGATCAGGAGCTGGCGTTTCCCGAACGCCGTGGAGGAGCAATAGGGCACTCTCTCACGAGATGTTTATCGGAGGCGCAATACATGCATAGGCCAGTGTGAATCCGGCGCATTCTTTCTTGTGGGGTAATGGGTCCACGCAAGGCCCCAGTTGTATGGGTTCTGGATCCAAGGTTGGAGAAGCTGTGGGCTCTGGTCTGATTGAGTGGTCTGTGGCAGCTTTTTGGATGGTTGACTTAGACATCTTTTTTTCTGCCTTTCTTTCCTGGATTCGAAAGTCGATTTGCAAGGAAAGGTCCATTAGAGCCTGGAAGGAGTTTGGGCGAGCTACCCTGGCTAACTCGTCCTTTATTTCTTCATTCAGGCCTCTTCGGAAGAGGGTGAAGCTGGCTTCTTGAGACCAATCGGCTTCCTTCACAAGTTGTTTAAAGCCGGTCACATAGGTAAGCATATCCTGGTATCCTTGTTGAAATTCAAGTAAACGTTCTTGAGCGCTGTAAACCTGCTCTGGGCGACCAAACATGGCTTTTAGGGCTTCCACGAACCCATCATAACTATCCAGGAGGTTGTCGCCCAAATTGACTAGGGGGATTGCCCAGGTCAAGGCATTACCAGTGGTTCTACGTGATTTCATCGCTGCACTTTTCATTTCATTTTTTGGGGGGGGGGGACCCCCCCGAACCCCCTTTCTTTTTTTTCTTTTTTTCACATCCCAAACACCCAAACCCATTTTTGGAAAAATGTAGCCACCCAAAAAATGTGATGTTTTTTTTTTTTTTACGAAAAAAAAATCACGGCAAAAAACCCTGTGATGAAAAGTGCGCGATGAAATGACGGTATACCTTACCAGTGAGGTGTGAGATCATGAAGCCCACCTTTGCTCTAGGAGTGGAAAAGTAGTAGGGCTTGAAGGTGAAGTGTACCAAACATGAATCAAGGAAGGCACGGAGGGTCTTTGAAGAACCATCATAATTGTACTCTACTCCTCCCAATAACACGCTTTCCTTAGTTGCACAGTCACGTGACAAGAGTAGCTGCTTTAACACAGCATTCTCAGCCTTAAGGTTCTAGACTTCTGTGGTTAGTTCCTGCATGCCTCGCATGAGGTCTTGAACCGCGGCTTCCATCTCTGTGTCTGTATCGTTTTTTAGGCGTCTCAATCTGTCACAAGTCTTTTCCCTTCTCACCTGTTTTTGTTGTTTGCTTGAGACCTTCTTTGGTGACTTTTTTCGCACGGTCCAGGATTTGTATAAACCCGTGTGCTGGTCTTCGGATTCCAGCGTGAGGATGACAATCCAACTCCAGGATACGTTCAGATGTCCAGGACGGAGACCAGGAAGGAACAATGTCTGAGCTCAGAGACACGGAACGCTGTGACCCGAGTGCGGGCGAAAATCCAGGAAGTTCGGAGGTAAGTTTTGAGGAAAGGAAGGAAGGAAGGGGGGTTCAAGGAACTGGGAAACAGGATTCAGAAGAAAGCCCCGAGCGAACTCCGGTAATACATGTCCAACTACAGCAAGCGGTAGCGTTGAGACACGCAGAGCCGCGGGGGCGTGTCTGTTTAGTAGAAGGCAGAGCGTGGAGCGCAAGCACTGGCAAGCAGCGTTCCGTATCAGGCGGCCATGTTGGAAGGATTACTGCATTCAATCCCCTATGGGTCAGGGACATGAAGTCCAGAAAGACCGAAGGCGAATGTTCATGACACCAAAGGATCGTCCGCGTACAAGGACGCCCTGTCTTCATGTCCCTCCAGCCATCTGAATCCTATCCAATCCTTGCTCTGACGGAGCCATAAAGCGAGTGTCTCTATCACAACAGCGAAGACGAGAGGGGACAAGGGACATCCCTGTTGTGTGCCTTTGCGAAGGGGGAAGGGCTCAGAGGGCCACCCGTTCACCTTCACCTCTGCTTGTGGATCTGTGTAGAGGAGTTGTACCCATCCCAGGACACTGTCTCCAAAACCCATTCTACGCATAGTCTCCCAAAGGCTGTCCCAGCGAACCGAGTCAAACACCTTCTCAAAGTCTATGGCCAGTAGTGCAAGCGGCTTGTCTATAATAGGGGTTCTTTCCAGTAGTAGGTGGAGGCGCCGTATATTCATGCATGTCAATTTGTGTGGCATGAACCCGCATTGGTCCGGGTGGACCAGAGAGGTAATGACCGATTGTAGCAGGTTAGCTAGGAGTTGAGCAAGGATTTTGGTTTCGGTGTTGAGTAATGAGATGGGACTGTAGGAGGCGCATTGCTCAGGAGGTTTACCCGGTTTGGGAATGACGACTATCGTGGCTTTGCGCAGATCTGGTGGGAGGGCTCCTTGGTCTCGGGCCCCGAGGAACATTTTGTGGAGATATGGTGCTAACTTTTCCCCACCCAGCTTCTTCCAGGTCTCAACCGGAAACCCGTTGGGGCCCAGCGTTTTCCCGGACTGTAATTGGGCTATAGCTTCAGCTATCTCTGCTTGGGTAAGAGCAGAGTCCAGTTGCGCTTTCTGCTGTTCCGATAGTTGTGGCAGAGTGATGTCATCTAGGAGGGAGGGGTCTAGTGGGGATATCGGAGTGCGATATAGAGTCCCATCCTGCAGGGTTATGATTTCCCTAACATGGCGTTGGCCCTCATCTCTTCTCTCAAGCCAGGCCAGCATTTTCCCGGCTTTGTCCCCATGTTCGTAGACCCTTGCTCTGGACTCTCAATGGGCGTGTTTAGCATTGTCTAGCTCGCTATTCCGAAGCCTCTCTCTCTGGCACCCTTAAGGGATCTGAGGATCTCAGAGCTTGGATCAAGAACATATTTGGCTTCCCAGTCTCTCATTTCTGCTTCTGCCTCTACTAATTTCCGGAGTCGTTCTTTCTTTTTATTTGTCATCCAGGAGATTGTTTCCCCCCTCAGGACCATTTTATACGCCTCCCATAAAATAACAGGATTGTCGACTGCGGTGTCATTGATTTCGAAATAATCGTTGGTTGGTTCCGTGAGTTGGTCGACAAGATCAGGGAAGCACAGATAATAACTATTCAATCTCCATGACTTGGGGCGAGGGGAGGGTCACAACACCATCATGAAGGGTGAGTGGTCTGAGATACAGCGGGAGAGTAGGTCTGCAGTAGTCGCCCTGCGTATATCGGTGTCTGGGAGGAAGAAGTAGTCCAATCTGGACAGGGAGCCATGCGCTCCCGAGTGGAACAAGTAAGCCTCGACACCAGGGTGGAGATGCCGGCACACATCTCGGAGGCCCAGTGCTGACGCAAATTTGGCTAAGTTGGTGGAGTTATTCGAGTTGCGGTCCCTGGTGTGAGTGTGATCCTCCATGTTGCACGTTACATTGAAGTCGCCCCCTAAGATCCACATGCCGGGTTGGTGTTTTGCCATAAGGATGACCAGGTCCTCTAGTAGTTTCTCCCCCAGCCCCGGTGGAGAATACACTGACGCATTGGCCAATGTTTCTTCCCCCAATGTAGCGACCCCGGGGTCTTGTTCTATTGTTAGCGGCACGAATGGGAGGCGTTTGTGTATCAGGATGAGAGTCCCCCTGGATCCCATTGTATAGCCCGCGTGTAGTGCCAGTCGGTAGTTGCTTCTGCAAAAGAAGGTACAATCGGTTCCAGCTAAGTGTGTCTCATTTATCAGAGCAATGTCTGGGGAGTGTCTGTTCAAGAATTGCAAGACAAGGCATCGCTTAATTCCAGAGCCCAGTCCGTTCACGTTCCACGTGATCAGTTTGAGAGATTTGGGGCGCTCAAGGGGTTGTGCATGGGTCAGTGTAGATGCCATTTATAGTTTGTAGCATCAGATTTACAGGTTCTGAGGAGTCGTCTTGTAGGAGAGTTGTGCAGGGGTTACGATGGGGGTGTGCTGCAAGTCGGATCCGATATATAATGGTATGTGCTAGTTGGTATGATTCATTAGCTTTGTGAATGCATAGTAACTGTAGATAAATACAACAACATAAACAACATAAACTGACAGGAAAGAAACTAATTTTAGAGCCATTATACGTGATGGACCCTTTTGTCCTTGCCAGCTGTAGAATGGCATCTCTGTCTCTATAATTCAACAGTCTCGCGATGAATGTGCGCGGCGGCGCCCCAGGCACGGCGCTTCTGGTTGGTACTCGATGTGCTCGTTCGATAGAGAGGAATTTTGAGAACGATTTCATTTCGAATAGGTCTGCGAGCCATTGTTCAAGGAATAGTTCCGTGCTTGCTCCTTCCGTTTGTTCCGGGAGGCCAAGGATGCGGATATTGTTGCGTCTTGATCTCCCTTCGCTTTCATCCACTCTCCCTTCGAGGACTTTCATGCATTCTAGTATGCTCGACATTTGTTGGTTGACACCCCGCAGTGTGTCCTCGGTCTCTGAGATGCGAGCCTCGGCCTCCCCGGTATGGGAGGTACGTTTCTGGAGATCGTGCCGTAGGAGGGATACTTCAGCACCTATGCTGTCCATTTTTTCTCCATTGATGACCTGGAGCTGGCTATAGCGCCCATCACATCCCTGAGGGAGATGTCATCTTCGTTGCTTTCTAGTTCCATCATTGCAGTTCGCTCCGGCGAGTGGGTCAGCGGCCCGGTTGTGTATTATTCCTTTCTACTCTGTGTGGAGGCCTTCTTAGATTTGTCCTTCCCCATGTTGCAGATCTCGGACATTATATGGTAGTGGGGGGGGGCCGCTGCGCTGTGTATGGGGGCCGAACTGCATCCGGTGTTGGTGTTCGGTTGTTGTTGCAGTGGTCTGGAGCGCAGTTCGCTGGGCCGCGGGTCGCAGCGTTCCACTAGGAGGCACCGGGTTGGATCTTCGGAACAAATGGTATTTGCCTGTTTGTGCACAGAGCTCCGCTACTTACGGTTAGTGATGTATATGTCCCTTTTGCGAGTCAGGTTTGTCTTGGCTTCTTTGGGATTTAATTGCAAGGATCGCTTGCTGGTGATATTCAGTAGTTGTGCTGGTGCATTTACGTGGGCGGGCGCGGTCAGCTTGAATCAACACGGTCCAACACGGATGTGGAAACGGTTGTAGTGTGTGTGGGCTCCACCAGCCTCAACCGCCCTGGGGGATCTGTGTGCCAGTTGTTGTCTTTTAATTCTTTACACAGCGCTGTTCTTCCTCCTCCGCTGAATTTTCAGCAGAGAACCGGTTCCGCCGCAGGGCAGGCGATGCTTTTGCTGTGGGCTCCACCAAGGCCATGTATTTCTGCCCTTGGCCCATGTCGGATTGCGTCCAGATCTCTGTATTGTCCCCACCTCGCTCTCGTTCTGATCAGCGGATTCCCCAGGAGGCACAGAGGGCAGCTGCAGCGGCCACGAGCGACACGTTATATGTCTGTTGTCTAGATTCTAGCTGGAGCACTGCCTGGGCACTCGCATCCAGATTGGTCCAGTGGCCTGTGGGTGCCTTCCGGCATGCAAGGCACTGAATGGGAGATGTGCCCCCGGCGCAGACCCGCGCCCACGCATCCCCTGGCTGCATCGGGGAGCCGCCACCCCCAGCAACGCCTCAGCTCCCCCCACTCCGGGGCTGGCCAAGGTGGTCCGCAACCCAGGGGATGGGCCGGTGTGCTAGCCCGTCACTCGCAGCAGCCCCTCCTAGGCCACCACGAGCGTCTCTCCCACGTGAGACTCGGCAGGTAGGGTCCTCAATGCCACACTGCTTTCTTGCTCCTTCGTTCGTGTCCCCGAGGGTGCACGGCTCATTCCCAGTCGCGCAGCGGCCAGACGGTCATTGTGTCCCAGAGCTCCCGCTCACATCGGGTCCAACGCGTTGATCCGGCACCACGACAGCACCAGTGGCTGTCTCTTCTGCCCGGCAGCAGGGCGCCGCCAGGCACCAGCGGCCGCCTCTCCCCCCGCGGCCAGGCTGTCCTTGCGGGCTCCATCGCAGCAGGTTTCCACATGGTCTGCTGGGGGTGGGGGGACACGGATCAGCGCCAGCGGTGCTCTCTGCCTGGGACGCGGTCCGGGATCAGAGCTCCACGCTAGGGACTTGTGCGCTCTCTTTCGCCACTGTCTCCCTGCATTATGCGGGTGGGCACCGCGACCAGCTCCTCAGTGTACGTTTCTGCCGTTGGGAGGGCTCGGCCAAGAGGTGGTGTTGCGCCACTACAACCCCGTCAGATCTCTCCTCACACTGTTGTTGCGGCGGCCATGTTGGTTTCAGCTCGGCGTCGGGTGTGCTCGATCTCTGCAGCTGATATCTTCTGTTCAGCGTTCCGCTTTGGTACCACAAGTCAGGCGGTTGTTGTAGGTGATATTATGTAGTGGATTATGGTTTTTTGGGTCTCTTGAAGTAGTATTTCCAGGATTTTAAGCAGGATACGGCTGGCAGCTCCGGAGCACCGAGGAATCACGTCCTCATCTCGTGCTGGCTCCTGCTCCTTTGTTTGATCTCCTGAAGGCCTTTGGACCAGTCTCGGCACCAGCCGAGGACCCTGGCCTTGGAAGCCTTTTAGGGAGAATTCTCTGTAAAGGCTAATTTCCCAAACCTAGTGAGTCCCCCAGCAGCTTTGCTGGATTTTTGGGGTTTATTTTTTTTCTCCTGCTAAGAGTGAGACTCTTTTTCTCCCACTCTTAGACCTGATTTGAGGTGTTCCTTTGACTTTGTATGTGTTTTATGGGCTATGGGGTCTTTTACTCCATAGGGCTTCATCTGTTTTGAAATGTGGGTTACACAGCACCCTCCGTGCCGTAACCCATGGGTGTCGTAGCGACCCCCAAACATAGACTCCATACCCTGGGACTGACTACTGTCTCCCAGGACATGTAAAGTCACCATTGGCTTTCCTAGTCTCAAATTGTGAACAGAACCAGTACAAACCATCATATTGTGGACGTACTGGTCGGGGCAATTCGATTGCCCCGGGGTCTGTTGTTCGAGGGGGTACTGTCCAGTCCCCCCCCGACTGAGTTTTGGCTGGTGGCAGTGGATACTACTTTTTATATTCGACCTCGAATATATTCCAATGGGATTTTCCCATTGTTCGAGGCTACCACTTTTTAACATAGCCTCGAACATACCGCCGGTTTATTAAATGAATATAAATTCACTGGTTGGTATTTTTTGCCGAAACTTGGTTCCAAAATGGCGTTTGTGTTTGCTTCTGTGACTCCAACCCAAGTCGAGCCCTTTGTTCCACTTTTTGGCTGGCTTCTCCACAGAAGCCTCCAAAAGTGGTGCCACTCTGTCTGGGTACCACAGGGGGTGCGGGAGGGGATTTGGGCACCCTGGACTGAGTTGCCTCGGCAACTCAAGTCGCACTCTTGTGTGATTGGCCCAAGTGGTGAGCCAACCGGCTCACCACTTAGCATGTTTGAGTGACAGCTAGGCTGAATGAATGGGGGTTTTCTGCTTAAAAGCAGGGCTTTTGGGAGGAGGGAGAAGCCGAGCCGACCTGCAACGACGACACCACTGGTGGAGCCCTGCTGAACCGTCTCACCACTTTTCCCAACGACAGAGGAGATCTCCAGTCCGGAGAGTCTTCTTCCTTTGACTGGTGGGAATAACCAGTTTGCCCGTCTTTTCACCTTCCTGGACCATCTCGTGGCCGCCTTGCCCGTGCCAAGCACCCCGGCAACCGGAATACCACGGTTTACCACTACCGCGAAGAAAAGGGTGGTACCTTGTAACCGGGAATCTCCGCGGCTGGTTTCTTCCCTGGCAGTGCAACGACCTTCAGCTTTCCTCCACGTCGAGACCTCCTCTTCCTCTGGACGAAACACAGATTTGCATCCGCTGCCAGGAACAACTGCCCCCGCTGGAGCGGTCTTTCCATTCTCAGGTACTGTGTCACGCCTGGCTTCCCTTGCGACAGATCGTTCGGGGTGACAGTAAATCCTCGACTTTCTAACCTGGGCTAGCCTGGGACCTGTTAACTAACTTTTCCTGACTTGATCTCAATCTTTTGTGAACTTTCTACAAAGACTCTTTGGGCATAACCCCACTGTGTGATCCTGGACACATTTTGCTTGCTCTCTAAGACTGGGCCTAGCATTTGAACTTCCTTGCTCCCCAGTAGACTTTGCCTAACCTGCCTCACTGTGGTTCTTTGAAAAGTATTGAAATTTGTGTGCTTCCATAACCCTGCCTTTTTCCCTCCCTTTTTTAATAACTTATTAGAGTGCCATCTGATGTTAAGCGCTCACCTCTGTCTGAAAGTAAGTGGTGTTTCTCATTAAGACTTGTCTAATAAGTAATTAGCGTTGTATATATATATATTTCTGAGGCTTTTGGAATCTGCTTAGATCACATGCTGTGCATAGGCCGACATCTAGTGGAAGCTGCGGAGTATTACAGTTTGTTTTTCGAAACTCGAAAATGGGCGTCGACACAGGCGTGCCAGTAATACTATCCCTAGTGTGACGTCCACTGTACCCAAGATCCCTCACGCGTCTGGGGTCCTCAGATTGTTTTTTTCCGCCATACTGGTCGGAAGCATCTTGCGGAGTCCCCTGGCCTTAGCCATACTTTTGCTAATTATAGAAGTTTAAAATTAAATTATTTATTGACATCCTTCCCCACCCCAACGTCGACCCTCGACACTCGACGACGGCTGGAGAAGACATCGACCGTCGGCTGCTGCACGACGGATCTGGGCCTCGGAAGGCCGCTGGCCTCGGCCCGGGCCTAGTAGGCCGCTGGCCTCGGCCCTGCAAGTAGGGAGAGTGGGGGGTGGTACATACTCTTCACTCTTGGTATATAGGTACACCTTATATATTTCCTACACTTACCAGCCCGCTGCCTCAAGGTGCGTATGGAGGGTACCCCTTTCCAATTCTGCCCCAAGTGCAACCGCAAATACCCTTGGGTCGACAGGCACGCCACGTGCAATCTCTGCTTGCCGAGGGACCACCCCGAAGCGAACTGCAGAGCGTGTAGTAGGTTTAAGCCTAAGACACTTAAGGACCGTTCGACAAAGCGTTGGGCCCACCACGCCAGGCAGGCGGCCATGGCAGCGGAGGGCGCCTTCAGCGAATGCAGCGACGCCGTACTTTCGGACGGCGAGGGCATTACGGCGTCGAAAGACTGCCGAGCGCAGGTCCCCGACCTCGGAAGGTTGTCCGGCAGGGCGGCTATGGGGAAGACCCCCGGCGACGCAAGCGCTACACACCCTACACACACTAAGCACACTAAGTCCAACCGAACCTCGACAACGTCGACTTCTCGGAAAGAGGCACAGATAGAACGGTCCGACTCGGTGTCCTCTGGGCGCTCTCGATCGAGATCGCCTCATGACGCAAGGCAATCATCCACTCTTGCCAAGAGTGCCTCGCTCCCTAGATTAACGGAAGTTCGATCGTCGGAAGACGAAGACGACTTCCACCCCCAGGCCGCGATCCAGGAGACCGAGGCCGCAGTTAACATCAGCGAGGCCCCACGCTCGAAACAAGATACCTCTCCAGACCCTCGACGCCAGGCGTCGAAAGTCCCTGGGGCCTCCAAGGGGCAGGGAAAACTTTTTTCCACGCACAGGGAGGGGGGGAAACAGCGGAAAGCACAGCCTTCCACTCCTGTAAGACCATCCTTCCACCCTAAGCAGACAGACAAACATAAATCTACTGGGACATCAACATCCAACAAGGGTACCCTTGATAAGTCCTCTAAGTTGCCTACTAAAGTCATACCCTGTTCCAAAGAATGGTCCAGTGAAGACATAGACAGGGTCATGTCAATGATGTCTTCCTTAGCTGATTTTTATGACAAAAACCCAGAACATTTCCTTTCGTATGACCCTCAAGGGGCCACACCCTCAGGCTCCTCTGATCCTATCCCCCTAAGTAAAAAGGCCCGGTTCGAAAGACCTGAACCCTTCGAGGTGCAGCCTCACTCTACTCCATACTCTACTCCACACCCCAGATACCAAGGACAGCCTTTCCCTGAAGGGGACCAGGAGTTTACAATTATGGAGGAACAAACCGGGACTGAATACTATGCGGATGATGAGGACCTGGAGGAGGTAGAAAATGAGCAGGAAATTTACAGAGTAGATTCCCCGGTGGAGAGCGAAGCCCCAGTTACCGACTCGCCAGTTGATAACCAGCCCCTCCTTAATGAAGTTCTCGCTCGCGCAGCAGAACATTTTCACATCGACACCCACGGTGCACAGGAGGAAAGGGACTTCGCAGAAGAGTTGGTGGGAGAGAGGAGGCCGGTCGCTCAGACCATCCCTATCCTTAAATCCATCCAACGTAGAATAGATCCATCCCTGGTGAATCCTAACCTCACCAGAGCCGTCAACCCCAGAGTCGAAAAACTTTTTCGGGCAGCCCAGTCGGACCCTCTTTATAAGAGGACATCTTAAACCAGACTCCCTAGTGGTTACCAACACTCGGAAGAGGGCTGGGACACCCTTATCGTCGTCAGAAGCTCCTCCCGACAAGGAGAGCAAAAGACTGTACGGGTTTGGCAGGAAGGTAGCCTCAACGTCCGCCTACCAAGCAAGGATTGCAAACTCCACCACCCTGTTGGCAAGTTACAACTGCCATCAATGGGAAGAGGTCGCGGCGCTCATAGCCTCTGCTCCTGAACCGTTAAAGGGCCAGTTGGCTCGGATCTCGGCAGAAGGGAGAGCCGTGTCTGGTTGCATATTAAAAGCAACTTTCGACGCCGCGGACAACGCAGGAAGATTGATAGCAGAAGGTACTGTTATCAAGAGACATGCGTGGTTACGGCAGTCGGGGTTCAAAACAGAAACCCAGGCTTCATTAATAGACAAGCCGGTGGAACCCGATCTATTGTTTGGGAAAGCGGTCGAAGACGCACTTAAAAATGCCAAGGACGAGTACGAGACTCTCAAATCCCTTGGCCAGCTTACCAACAAACCCCCTAACCAGAGGGGGAACAGTAATTTTCGTCGCCCACGCGGCCAAAATTCACAAAGAGGCAACTATGCCCAAGGACAGGGTACACAATGGAACAACAACCAGCAGTCTACCCAAAGTTACGGCAGGGGTAACGAGAGAGGTCGTGGAAGAGGCAGAGGCAGCCCCAACAAGGGAGGTGGCACGCCTCCACCAAAACAGTGACGCTCAGTTCAGGGTCCCTTCTCACGCAACCCCAGTAGGGGGACGCATTTCCAACTTCACCCAGGCTTGGGAAGGGATCACCTCAGACAGATGGGTGCTGTCAACAGTGTCCACAGGATATTGTATAGAATTACTGCAGCGTCCCCGGAACCACCCTCCACGACAAAGAATACACTCCTTAGAACATCAGAAGATCCTTCTCGAGGAGATCGCCATTCTGCTAGAAAAGGACGCGATAGAACTCGTCCCAGGACACCAGGTAAACAAGGGTATCTATTCAACTTACTTCCTTGTGCCAAAGAAAGATTTGACAATGCGCCCAGTATTGGACTTACGGCCTGCCAACAAGTATGTCAAGCCCCAAAAATTCCGTATGACCACGCTACAAGAGGTAATCCCCCTCCTAAAAAAGGGGGATTACATGGCAACCTTGGATATGAAAGATGCTTATTTTCATATTTCCATGCTCCCAGCGCACAGAAAATACTTGCGCTTCAAGGTGGACAGTCGCCACTACCAATTCAAGGTACTGCCCTTCGGGATAGCTTCAGCACCAAGGGTATTCACCAAGGTACTGGCGGTGGCAGCTGCACACCTACGCAGGGAGGCAATCCCAGTGTTCCCTTATCTGGATGACTGGCTCATAACGGGGGAAACCCCAGGAATTTGCAAGTCAAACATTCAGAGGACTATCGACCTCCTCCACGAATTAGGCTTCTCTATCAACGAGAAGAAGTCAAGTCTGGTGCCAAGCACCTCAAAACAGTTCCTAGGAGCAATCCTAGATACTCAAAAAGGGTTGACCTTCCCTTCGGAAGAGAGAATTCGGAATATACTACTGCAAATTCCACATTATCAGTCAGGTCAACAAATAACGGTACGCAAATCAATGCGGTTACTGGGCATGATGGCGTCATGCATTTACCTGGTCCCCCACGCGCGTCTGCGCATGCGTCCCATGCAGGAATGGTTGGCGAAACAGTGGTCTCAGGCAAGTGGTCAGTGGGACGATCTAGTGGTCGTTTCGCCAATACTCGTACAGAGCTTACACTGGTGGACAAGAGAGAATCTCGCAAGGGGAAAACCCTTTTACGATCCCGAAGTACAGGCAGTGGTGACGACAGATGCATGCCTGACTGGGTGGGGAGCTCACCATCTCCACCACACAGCTCAGGGTCTCTGGTCTCACTCAGTAGCCAAGAACCACATCAACCTGCTAGAGCTTCTGGCAGTATTCCGAGCGCTTCGGGCGTTCGAGCCCCATCTGCTAGACTTGTCGGTGCAGATCCGGACGGACAGCACGACAGCCATGTTCTATCTGAACAAACAAGGAGGGACTCGTTCGCCAAATCTGTCCAAACTTGCCCAGAAAATCTGAATATGGGCACTCAGACGGAACATCTTCCTGTCATCACAACATGTTCCTGGGGAGCTCAATTCCCTAGCGGATGCCCTAAGCAGAAACTCCCTCCCAGAAGAACACGAATGGGTCCTTCACAGAGCTATCGTAGAAGATCTCTTCTCTCAGTGGGGTTGCCCCACTATAGACCTATTCGCCACAAGCGAAAACAAACAATGCCCAGGATTTGCATCCAGGTTCCCCCAGCCAGACTCCCAAGGGAACGCCCTGTGGATGAACTGGTCAGGGATGTTTGCGTACGCTTTTCCACCAACGCCTCTCATCAGGAAGGTGGTGTACAAGATGAACAAGGAATCGATGACGCTCATCCTAGTTGCTCCCATGTGGGCGAGACAACCATGGTTTCCACACCTACGCAGGATGGCGGTGTGCAAGCCCATCAAACTCCCAGCCTGGTACAACCTACTGTCCCAGCAACAAGGTCAAACAGTGCACCAGGAACCCAACTCAATGAACCTGGCAGCATGGCTCTTGAGGTCATAGAGTTTGGGCATCTCAATTTACCACAGAGGTGTATGGACATCCTAAAAGAATCCAGGAAACCAAACACAAGGCACTGTTACTTTGACAAGTGGAAGAGATTCGTTATTTGGTGCCAGAATAAACAAATCAACCCAGTTGATTGCACTCCTTCCAACGTTGTAACATACATGCTCCACCTGCTGGACGCAGGTTTGGTTTTTTAACTCTCTGAAAGTACACCTGGCAGCCCTCTCGGCTTACACCACATCCCATAACAAAGTATCGTGGTGGAAAGTACCAGTAGTTAAAGCCTTCATGGAAGGAGTAAAGAGACTTCACCCTCCTATTTCGAACCCACCGCCAGGATGGGACCTCAATGTGGTGCTAGCTAAGCTCATGGGCCCCCCTTTCGAACCCATGCATAAAAGTAGTCTCAAACACCTGACTTATAAAACGGCCTTCTTAGTAGCCATTACCTCTATAAGAAGGGTCAGTGAAATTCAGGCTCTGTCAGTGCAAGATCCTTTCTTTACTATCCACAAAGACAAACTGGTTTTACGCACACACCCTAGGTTCTCACCTAAATTTATATCTAAATTCCATGTAAACCAGTCCATCGAGCTTCCGGCTTTCTTCCAGAACCCGCAAAGCTCAGCTGAGGTGAAACTACACACCCTTGATGTGCGTAGGGCGGTCCTCTACTATGTAAATAAAACCAGACCGCTAAGGAAAACAGATCAACTGTTTGTCTCCGTAGCTACAGGCAGAGAGGGGGATCGCGTCTCTAAAGGCGCGATCTCGAAGTGGATTATCAACTGTATACAGCTGTGTTACTCTCTTTCTGAAAAAACTCTGCCTTTTACGCCAAGGGCCCATTCTACTAGAGGCATTGGGGCCACTCTGGCTTTCATTGCAAATGTTCCCCTCGACACCATTTGCAAATCAGCTACTTGGAGCTCTATTCACACTTTTACTCAGCATTACTGCATTGACACTCATTCCAAGACAGATACACAAGTGGGACAAGCGGTTCTAAGACACCTATTTGCTCATGACCCTTCTCACATCCCACCTCCTTCTTCGGGTACTGCTCGCTAATCTATGCACAGCATGTGATCTAAGCAGATTCCACAAGCCTCAGAAGGGATACATTACTCACCGTAATCGTATTTCTGATGCTTGTATCTGCTAGAGATTCACATGCGACCCACCCTTCCTCCCCTCCGAGAGAAGGCGCATGATTGCTTGTAGTCTTACCTTTCTGTCTATCTGCTTGGATTATCTGTACTCACGCTACTCCTCATGCCAGAAAAAATACAATCTGAGGACCCCAGACGCGTGAGGGATCTTGGGTACAGTGGACGTCACACTAGGGATAGTATTACTGGCACGCCTGTGTCGACGCCCATTTTCGAGTTTCGAAAAACAAACTGTAATACTCTGCAGCTTCCACTAGATGTCGGCCTATGCACAGCATGTGAATCTAAGCAGATACAAGCATCAGAAATACGATTACGGTGAGTAATGTATCCCATATATATATATAATAGTGACTGTGTGTTGAATTTAATTACCTCTTTGTGCTAGTGTAATTTACAAGTGTGTCTTTAAAAAAATAATTATACACTTTTACACGAAAGCTCTGGTCAGTGTTTGCTTGTGCTACTGTATCTCTGTACCTATTGTGTATACTCTATATACTGCCTAACTCATCCTGAGAGAAGTCTGACTGCTCAGCCACAGCTACCAGGTAAATCTGGGTGGTACAGACTGCTACCAATTGGGTTTACTGCCAACCACCTGTAGTCCTAAATCTTTTGCAGTGGTCCCTGAGGGAACTGCACAGGTTTCTGAGTAACACAGCCTTCAGAGGTGTCTCAGGATCACCCTGCAAACTGACCGGCTCCCGTCTAAGCTACCTTGTTGCATCTGTCGCCATCCTGAGTTCAGACTTGGGATTCTGCAGACCCTCAACCTTTGAGACAAGCGCATTCCCCTGCAGTTGCAGTTCTCCAGCATGTGGAGGACCCTTGCAGGACCAGCTTCTTTGTCTCCACCACGAGGGTCGTCTTCCACCACCTAATTGTGGTGCTCATCGCTGTATCCCGTCCTGGTGGACCCTGAGGTTATCTGCATTGTGGTTGTCTCCTCTTCATCGTGTCAGTGTCGTCCAGCTGTCCAGTCTCAGGAATCAACTCAGGGAACGGAATCGCCAACTAGCTGGACCTGAATCCCAAACCCTAAAGTGACCACTGCATCAGCGATCCCTGGACCACCTCCAATGGAACCAAGACACAAAGGGCCTGATTCACAGAGCGTTTTCCTATGGAATTGCAAAATTATAAAATGCTAATGTGAATCAGGCCAAAAATCAGTAGGCCCAGCAGATTCAGAAACCTTACAAGTGGTTTCTGTCAAAATTGGAGTACAGGCGATGAATTTACAAACCAGATACTGCATCCTTCCTTCCACAGGGTTTCACAGGTGCACAGTTCTAGCCCTGTCTCTCCCTTTCCTGATCATGATCAGTCGAGTTCTGGGCAAGGATCCCCCCTGGGCTTCCCCTAAGGTGGTGGGATTAGGAGAGGACCTCTAAATAGCTGTGCATGCTTTGTTCTTCGCTACTTGAGACACTTACATCTACAGGCTGACTTTGCTAACACTTAGCAGGAATCCTATTGGGCTTTCCGGAATGCCCTGAAAACATGGTTGTTTGCCTGAACCAGCTACTCTAATCACTGTCATTGAGCAAATTTGTGTGTTAAATGTTAACACAAGGGGACCCGCTGCCTGGCATACTCGGACTGTAACCCCCTCTATGTTGTGAACATGTAACTGGATGTAACTTGACTTAAGCAACGGCACCTAGATGCCTGCGGGTTTGTGTGCGCCTTACAAATGAAAAATATATAAACGTGTTCTGCCTTCTTAAAGGCTTCCTAACTCCCTACAAATGGCTGACTTTTGGAGCACTCAACCCCATATCATTTAGCCGGGAAGTATTTTTTAAGTATAGTGGCTCATTTTTAGCAGGCAGTGTAATTGTGTTTTTCTTCACTTTAAATTGCTTAACTGATTTCTTACTGGTTTATCGCTTACCTTTATTTTCTTCACATTTACAGTGTTCTATTGTCTGATCTAACTGTTTGACAGGTAAAGTGTCAGTGTTCTGTAGCTACGTTAATAGTGTATGTTTGGTAGTTTTTCTTACCTGTGGTTTTCATTGATAAGAGTTTATTTATGGCCTAATAAATATTACTGCATTATTTTTGCATTATGCCTACCTTTAATTAGGAGAGCTCTGTGTGTGCTTACCTAAACCCCTCACCATCCTCACACTCTCCTAAATCCAAGCCTTACTGCTCAGTCACTTTTCCTTGATAGATTTGCTACACATCAGGGCCTTGTTGACCAGAATAGGGTGGCCTCTCAGAATCTGCTCACAGGGTTGATTCTGAAAATCCATCTTAACGGGTGTCAAGATCAATATTGCATACACCAAGTGTAGGTTAGGTCAGCGGTCAACTCGGACTATGAGTTAACAAGAAGGCCCAGAGCTTGAAGCAGGTCCAAGGTGAGTTGTACCTAAGCTATCAGATCCTCCTGCCTCTGGGATAGGAATTTCACGTCATCCAGGTAGACAATATTCCTAAATCCTGGGTCTGAGGGAAATTGGCTTCAGGAGCTTCATAAATGCCAGAGAAGTGGGGGTCAGCCCCAAAAGAAGGTTCACACATTGCCTAAACGACTATCTGAAAGGAATTGAAGCAGTCGCCTGCGAGCAGGACAAATCAGAATGGCAATCAATCCGCTTACTTCAAACCGTCCCTGAAAAAAAAAAGTAAACGCTGTCCATCTGAAAGTGCCCATAAATCACCCAGCTGTTCAGGCACTTTAGGTTCATTACAGATTTTGTTTTCTCTTTGCTAAGGATCAAAAGGAGGGCGCTCAAAACCCCCTTTCGGTAACACTGTGCCT
This sequence comes from Ambystoma mexicanum, assembly GCF_040938575.1. NCBI lineage: Eukaryota > Metazoa > Chordata > Amphibia > Caudata > Ambystomatidae > Ambystoma > Ambystoma mexicanum. The sequence goes on along the minus strand of NC_090934.1, from coordinate 836,487,964 downwards.
GCATTATGGCACCCTTTAGGCAAGGCCCTTCCGCCTCCCTGTCCTTCAACTCTTTTTATTCCTGGACAAATGCAGGTGGGATGGCAGCTTTGCTGAAACAGTTCTTCAAACATCTCCAGGTAAAAACCCTGAATGGTCTTTAGAATCCAGGCATCATATGATATCTGGACCCTGGGTACTCTCATCTCAATAATTGCTGGCTTCCAGGTGTTCCGCCAGTGACCGCATTGGCCACCACAGCCTCTGAAAGGGATGGAGTACTGTTGTACCACTTTAGAAACTGGGGCTCCACCCTGAAAGCAGCCTCATGCACATCCCCTGCCATATCATATCCCTACAGAAAGATGCTTGTCAAATATTCTGTTAATAGTTGTCTGGCTTTATCTAAGGCCATATGTGTATTCAGAAACTTGCCCAACTCCTTAGCTTATGGTTCCCCAATCAGGAAGTCAATTGGTGGGTGCAGGGGACTCCGTTGAACATAGTAGATTCTATGGTATATCTGGGAGTCACGATAATTAAGAGCTGTGATTAAATGGACCAGCTCCTATATTTGCAGTCGAGATTGGTAATACTAACTAACCAAGCCAGACTCTTTCGCCGTAAATTTGGGAAATGTACATTAATTCCAATAATCTCCTTATATAAGCAAAAGGTGGCCAAATTTTAATTTAAGGAGCGGAATCTTCCCTCCATTTGTCATATTTGTAGTGGGAGAAGCTGGATGGGCAGTTTTGGAGGAAGGTGTTGAGCCTCCCCAATAGCTTGCCATCCTGTGTTATTAGATATGAACTCAGACTACAGTCACTAGAGTCGATGGCCTTATGGAAAACAATCTCTTCATGTAGGAAGTGTGCCATGGACCCCGTGACGGTGCCATTTGCTATTTTGAATCTAATCAAGAGACCTCTAGATAAACATCTGGAAGGGTGGGGGTGAAAAGTGGAGACTGTTTTGAAGGAAAATGAAATAGAGTTGGAAATGTTGATACAAAATCCCGTAAAGGTGAAAGGGAAGCTAATGTTGCGTGACTGGATCACTAGCATTGAGGAATGTGGTAGTCTGAAATCAAGGAAATCTTTAACTGTGGAGGAAAATGGTTTGAATATGCTACCAAAATATCTGAAAAAATTCCTGTCCCCAAGGTATAGAGATGTGTTTTTAAGATACCGTCTGAACATTCTAAATACAAAGGAGGTTCAATGGTTGCGGAAAACACCAGGAGTGGTAAATGCCTAGTGTCGATATTGCAAAAACAGAGACACGGTTGAAACTCTGATGCATTTAGTAGTGGAATGTGAATCCCTATTGCAGACTAGAAACTTCTTTTTAGATGAATTTAAATCTATGGGACAAACTCTTAGCACAGAGGATTGGGGGAAATGGGTGCAAATTGGCGACCAGACCCGAATGGTAATTGCTGGAATCTGTGCTGACCACTGACGGAGTAAGTAAGCATTAGGTTTGTTTTTGAGAGGTCGGTGATGTGAATGATTGGATAATTTAGAGAAGGTACTTACTTATTTGTGTCCCCAAGAAAGGAACATTTTAATTAAGGGTTCTCGGAGGGATTTTGATAGTGAGGTTGGGATTTTATATGGGTATGATGAATTATGTTGGATTGGGAGTGATTTTAGGATGATCATAGGTTGGTCTTGCCATTGTTTTATAAGGCAGTGCTATTTTATACATGGCTCTCTCACACCACGACTAGCAGCTCTCAAGGATGCAAACCCAACCATAAGCACATTTCACCCTTGTTGGCGATCACCAGAGTGATGCAGGTTGACATCCTTGAGATTGGAGCATGGGACAAATCCTGACTGTTCGTCCCTTCTGCTCAGAGGTGAGCCACCCCCTTTAAGGCTAGGGAGTTAACCCCACTAAGCTAGACCCTCCCTAGAGGTCTGGAAAAGTGGGACCTCACTGAGAGTGAGCACCCCATTCCTATGAGGATCTCCCTATCAAAAATACATGGTCGGGATTCCAAGATGGCAGTGTATTAGGGTGGACGTGCGGCGGTGCGCCCCCCCAGCAGCACAAGACTTCGGCAGCTTCTCCCCGATCGCCTGGTGGCCGGGTCTGCGTGATCTTCGGTGCAGAGAGTGGATCGGTCCCGGCACGCACTATAAGTTCACAAGGGTACAGCTTTGGCGACTCTCTTTCCTGCGGCAGCTGGGGCATACAGCGTTGGGATCGGGGGACGCAGTGCTGCGCACCAAGGTCCACCCGGCTGGGCAACAACCCCGTGCAGGGGTAAGCGGATCTCCCCAGCGCTGTGCCACGATGATCGACCAAATATACAGCGGAACCAGACTTAAAGCTGCCCATGGACAAACGCAGAGTGGGGCAGCGGGGTGATTCCCCCGTCACGCAGCAACAAGTCGGGCAGTGCACCCGCCGCAACGGACTGCACAACCCCTGCAGGGGCCACTTTCTACGGACGGCGACAGCCCACGACTCACCACGCAGGATCACATAGCCTCATCAAAGGAGCAGAGACGGAACCTGCCAGTAGCAGGATCAGACACAGGGTGAGTGTCTGTAGCACAGGAGGGAACAGGAAACTCTATCGGCCCTTGGGGGAAAAGGGAAGCATTAACTCGGCAAATAAATCGCTTTGTGGTGCGGCCTCAGAAACCCTGTGGTAATCCAAACAACCCAGAGCACAGCCGTTCTGCCACCTGCGGAGACCACATTCAGCACGGAAGTGGGTGGGGAAGGCCCATTGTCCCCCGAAGAAGCACAGCCTGCGGCGACACACCAGAGGGAATCTGGAACGTGCGGCAAGGGGCTGAAACCCCCCCCCATCTTGGGAGCTTCCCATCCCCCAGATCAGGTTTGGTTTGTGGGGGCAGTGGGCTGTCGCGCACCCCAGGAACATCAGAGCTGGGGGCCACTAGCATCAAGAATACCGGCGAGACATAGGGGTGTCCCGTTGGGGACCGCAGTACATCCATCAAGAACCTTCTCCGTGTCCCAGGAACGTCGGTCCCCCGGGAGGGGCTTCATCCCACTACGCACTCCGAGGTCTGACGCGGCATGGGGGAGTGGGGCAGTGCAGGGGCAGTAAATGGAGGTTTTCACTCCCGGTCCGGGACATCAGTGCCTAGCCCCCCACATATAGTCAATGAAAGCAGGAGACTCGGCCGGGCGAAATACGGACGATTCAGGGACGGGCTAGCCCCACCTTCCAACAAGCTTCAGCATAAAATCCAACAGGAGGGTGGATAGGTGTACAAGTAAAGGCTGAACACTTGGTAGCAAAGTCACGCTCCTGATATGTCTGGGAACAGGATCAAGCCCGGGGGCCAGAAGAAGCCATCCAACAACACCCCCAGAGAGGGCCCACTGCAGCACTGTTGGGCTAAGGAGGCCAATGAGGAGGACCCAGCGCTAACACAAGATGAGACATCACAACAGGAAGCACCCCCTCATGACAGCAGCCATGTCGAAGCACCTGGAAGCGTGCTTTCAAGAATTCTCCAACAAAATGGCAAGGAGTTTCAAGCCCAATTCTCATCTTTTATGGGGGAAGTGAAATAATCCATCAATGAACTGACCCGGGACCTGGCAGAGCTTAGGGATCGCACATACACCACATCGAGGGCATTCCAAGAGGTGGTGGAGGATACCAAGAAAATTGATGTAACGCTGGAAGAGCTGGCTAGGGTTACGCATAACATCGAACAACAATGCCAAGATCTTGAGAATCGATCCCACAGATCAAATATTCGGGTGAGGAATCTGCCAGAAACGGTCTCGGACCAAGACCTGAGAAGCACGATCACCCACATGTTCGAGTCCCTTTTTAAAAATGGCCATGCGAGCGACATCCCAATCGATGGAGCCCATAGGGTCGGCTCGAAATGCCAGGATCAGGGGGCCAGGCCGAGGGATGTCGTGGTCACACTGGCTAGATTCCCACAAAAAGAAGCAATCCTTAGCACAGCTCATCAAGCGGAACCTGTCAACTATAACAGCGCAGCACTACATTTAAATCAGGCCCCTTCCCAATCCACCCTGCTAAAAAGGAAAGAAACGGTGTCCTAAAGGTCCTAAAGAAAAGCAGATACGATACAGCTAGCCTTTTCCCTTTGGACTGCTCTTCACCTGGGAAGGCAAGCAACATAGGGTTACATCGCTACAGGACGGGCTCCGTCTGATGGATCTAGAGGAAGAGACAGACTCCAGGGACAGGGAGCAGCAATCTGGCCGCTCTCGCCGTCAAAGACCATGGGAGTGGTCGCAGGTGACAAAGGGTCGCAATCTGCCTCTACCGAGGGGCCCTTCCCACGCATCCACGAAAAAAATAACTTAGGAGGCAAATAGCTGACTGTAAGTACCTTCAAATATCTCCTTGCTGCGATCCTCGGGAAGATGATCAATATCAGGTTTATGGAGGGGGGAACGAGAGTGTACGCGCCGCAATCTCGGATATCCACTAGGGTATGGGATACCCTGCACAACGGCTCTGGGACATCAGGGGGGTCCGGTTCCAACTCAGTCAATGGGGGGGCGCACAGACATTGGGACCCGCCACAGGGCAGGGGGTGGGGGCCAGTGAATGTTTGGCAAGGGTGGAGAGAGGGGTGGGGGGGTTGAAGCTCAAATTGGGGTTGAGCCCAGGGGTAATCCGATCCAGGGAGACACGTTTGCACACCCACTGAAATTTAATCAGGAATGATTAAGCTCATGTCAATGAACATTCGGGGCCTGAACACTCCAGTGAAACGAAAGAAACTGGAAAGACTCCTTGCACAACACTCACCAGAGATCATTACGCTGCAGGAAACTCATATAAGAAATTATCACAATGACAGTTGAGGGTCTCACACTCACAGTGGCCACAGTTTATGCCCAGAACGCAGGACCGGTTTCTCCGCGCAACCCTGGCAGACCTGGAGGACATGGCGCAGGGGGAGACAGTTTCGACTGGTGATTTTAACTTGGCCTGGAACCCTCAAAGAGACGGGAGCAGCTCTCCACTCCACCCGCAGGCGCCCCCGACTTTGGCTCTACAGAGGAAGATCGATCAATTAACACTAGTGGACCTGTGGCTGGCATTGACAGGGGCTGATCCCGGGTACACGTTCTATTTCCACGTCCACCAGAACGTCTTCCGAATTGACTACATATGAGGTTCCTCCACACTGGTAGGCAGGACACGCAACATTTCGACACTGCCAGTCTCCCTCTCAGACCATGCACCACTGCTGATGACAATAAGAGCAATCTTCCCCTGGCAGGGTCTGTGGCTCTGGTCGCTTCAGAGGGTTGCCCTGACGGACGTGGCCATTCGGGTGGAAGTGGAAGATAAGAGTAGGGAATTCTTTGTGGGGGGAATCTCATCGCCCTGCGGGCACAGTGGCAAAAGCAGAATCACGCGGTGGGGTCCCAACTAGAAACCGACCTTCAAGATGTGATGGGAAGGAAGGCTAGGAATCCAACAAGTTTGTTACACAAAGAGCTTCTACATATCAGGGGGCAGCTGAGCATACTCGAATTTAAAAAGGCTGGATGGGGTCTCCTAGCAATGAAACACAAATATTATATACACGCTAACAAAGCGGATAAGCTCCTAGCCAGGCAACTGAAGCAGGGAACCTCCGCCCACACAATCATGGGAATCGGAGCCCCCGCAGGCGAGAAACTACATTCCACCCCGGATATTGCGGCCCAATTTGCCACTTATTATATTAATCTTTATAGCTTGGATAGTCCAGATGAGGGAAAACAACAAACATTTCTCCACTCAGTGCCCCTACCCCAAATTTCAAGGGAAGGCAAGATGGCTCTAGAGGCGGATATCACTCTAGAAGAGGTGCTCAGGGCAACAAAACACCTCCCCACTGGTAAAGCTCCCAGTCCAGATGGCTATACTCCGGGATTTTATAAAACCTATCAACAGCTCCTGGCCCTTAAACTGACGACTCTTTTTAACTCTTTCGCTGCTGCCGGGAAAATTACCCAGACGATGGAGGAAGCAAAGTTTCTCTTATTTCCCAAACCAAATAAGGACCCAACTCAATGCGGCTCATAACGACTGATCACATTAATAAACGCTGATGCTAAGATATACACAAGAGTTCTGGCCAGCAGGCTGGAGGGACTCCTCCCGCAACTCATACACCCTGATCTATCCGGGTTTATTAGCCAACATCAGACACACGATAATATTAGACGGATCTGCCACATCCTTGAAAAGACGCAGAAGAAGGGAACCCTTGCAGTCTTATTATCTCTGGACGCTGAAAAAGTGTTTGACTGGGTAGAATGGCAATTCTTATTTAGCACCTTGCGGAACCTGGGTATGGGGCCGAATTTCTTGGCATTGGTCAAAGCTAATTACAGTAACCCTTCAGCCTGTATCCAAGTGAACGGGGAACTCTCGTCCCAAATACATCTATTCAGGGGAACTAAACAGGGTGGGCCCCCTGTTGCCCCTCCTATTCACACTTTACCTGGAACCTTTCCTGACAGCTATTCACTTAAATAAAGACATTAAGCGTATCCCATTGAGGGGGGGGGAGGGGTACAAGGTATTGGCTTACGCCGACGATATGCTGCTAACATTGGGGTCACCGGAAACTTCACTCCCTGCGGTGATAAACATTATATGTGGGTATGGGGAAATAGCAGGTCTAAAAGTGAATCTGGCCAAAACAGAAATATTGAATCTGACACTAAAAGGGGAAGAGCTTATCCAAGCTGAAGAAACCTCGCAATTCCGATGGGTACGATCTAGTATTAAAATATTTGGAATCCAAATTACGCCAACGCTCACAGGCCTCTACAATGCCAATTGCCACAGCAACTAGGCCACCTCAAAAATCAACTTCACACTTGGGGTCCCCTTTCTGCTTCCTGGCTATGCAGGATTAACTGGATCACATTCAGGGAGGCATTTAGACTTCAAAATTTTTCCCGAAGTGTTATTCAGAACAATGTTTTTAGCACACAAAAACACTTATTGGGGTCCACCTTTTCAGTGTGGAGGCTGATCCTTATGTTGGTACCATTTAATGGGTGACCTCAGAGGATGGATTTCACAGAAGATTCCTCATAATGTATGGGGGCTCCTGTCCTTAGGCATGGGGTGCCTGGGGCTGTTGCCCATTTCAGAGACAATTGTGTGGTTTCATAAAAACTTGGGGCCACATTTCAGTGAGGAACTATTTTTATTTTTTATTCGACCTTCATAAGAAGTGTGTGGTCCCTGAGTTATACGTCACTCGGTAGTATTTCAAGAGTGAGGTTTTTGTAGGAGAAATTTAAAATTTAAAAGCAACGAACTTCGTCCATAGTGCAGAGTTATATGGTGTTGTTCACAGGGTATCCCGAGTTGGTTTTTGGAATATCCTTAGTTAAAAAGTGGTCGACCGGTTTCGATGAATTTGATTGATCATCTTCTTCAGGACCTTGATTTTGGCTTGTCTCTAGGAGATCAGGGGTATGGAAGGGGCACCGTCATCCCTTTTACCTAAGAGAAATCAAACCAAAATGGGTTTTAAATCTTGAGGTCACAGTGGTTCTTGAAGTTTTATTCTGTGGTATTTTCTATTCACTTAATACAATTAAATTGATATACTAGCATTTTTTGACAGTCATTTGGCTATTTAGGCTAAAATGGACATAGAAGGCAGCTGGTAATTACCTCATATATAGTAACTGGCAGCCGGGTCTTTTTTGTCATGCGTGACTCCAGTCCTGTAAGACATTAACAAGGTGTTTTTTATAAGACAAAAGCCAACGTGAGGCTATATCATAAATGAGTCGTAATACGATTATAGGAGTGTCTAGTACCGTCTGATTTGGGGTTGACAGACGAAGCGCTGGTGTGCGTTCATATCTCTGTGTTTACTTCCAAATGCGGTTCGCGGTATAGTGCGGGGAAACCCTTTGTTCTAAGAAGCGCCACTTTCTTGTAAAGAGGTGCTATCCCAGTACCAGGCGCTTATGCCGTGTGGGAATACATCTACCCACATTCATGCATCTGCCCACATAAAGACTCTACATGAAAAACATGTACATGCGCGGTGAATAGGTCTACATCCCTGTCCAAGATACCGATCGCAGGCGCGGCTGGTATCCCAATAATAGTTCGCGGTCATGCACGAGGGATCTTAATTCTGAAAGGGCCATGAGTGTTGACGCGTAAATCGCGTTCGACTTGGAATTCACTCACCGTGTGGCACAAATGCTTGCTGGTGTCTGTGAGACGCCGAAGGAGTTGTTCAGTTTTAGCAACCGTTGCCCAGCAACGGCGGCATTTATACGTTGGCCGTTTTTGCTGTTGATGATCCTCATTTTGGGGGCCATCTTAGAGTGGCTAGAGTTACATTTAAGGGGTATGCATTTTTGCATGGGCGGTTTAAGTGCGGGCTGCAAAGTAGCTGATGCAGTAGCCTTACTTTCTTTTGACTCCTGTATTCATTATGGCAATCCTTTTTTAAAAAAAAATATATACAGTGGTCTCATTCCCTTATTAGTTTTTAGAAGGGGGGAGAAAAAAGCAAAGACAGTTTGTTATTCTAAGCAATATCCAAATTGTATTTTTGCCACCTACATATGTATTCGCCTTCTGTCTTCATCAAGGGTGCTGGGCAGGGGACTAGGCGTAATTGCGATTCCTTATTTTGCGTGGCTTGGTGATTGAGTTATGTATAGGGGCGGGCGCAGGGCGGGGCCTCAGCACTACTTGACTGCGGAGAGGAGGTTCCACATATGTAGGGGGTGTACATTATCGTTTCTCAGGTGTATCCCCAATAAGCGGAATCCCATATTGAGTTTCTTGTCATGCTTCTTCGTTTCTTTTTTGAACAATATCTTCATTTCATTAGGGCCAGGCTGTTCCACTGGATTTCTTCATTGAGTCCATTTTTCTCTGTATTGAGTCTAAAAATCCAGAGTTGTTCTCGTTTCAGGAGCATTTTTCCGAAATCCCCACCCCTTCTGGGTGGGGTTAATTTTTCCAAGATGGTCCATGTGAAGTCTTCTTGTTTGTGACCTTTTTTCACGAAATGGTTCACAAGGGGGGCTGTCAGTTTTTTTTGTACGAATACATGATTTGTGTTCAATAAGTCTTGTTTTTACTTCTCTCGTTGTCATGCCTACATATCGTAGGGTGCATGGGCACGTGATGAGGTAGATTACCCCTTTGGATTTGCAATTGGTGAAACTCCTCTGTTGCCATGGTGTGTGCCATCCGATCTCGATCGATTTGCTGCGTGTGGTTTGGGCGCACATCGAGCACCCTCCACATGGTGTGTGTCCCATTGGCTTGTTGGCTCCCCAGATAGTATTCTCCGACTCATTGTTGCTTGGTTCTCTCATAGTGTGGACCAGACTGTCCCTTAGGTTTCTACGTCTTTTGATGGCAAAGGACGGTAGAGGCAAGGAGCTGGCGCCTGTATTTAGGATGGGCCAAAGTTTTTTTATTTCTCTTTTGATGCGGTTGAACATGGGGGAATAACTCATTACTGCTGTTATTTCTTCTCTTTTTTCATCTTTTTTGTGTTGTTGGAGAGTAATTTCTCTCGGTATATTTCTTGCCCTTTTGTATGTGTCATTAATGATTCTTTTCGGATAGCCTCTTTTTTTCAGTTGTTTCTTGAGAGCTGCAGATTGTTCTTTGAAATCTTCCAATCTTGTACATGTCCTGCGGTACCGGAGGAATTGTCCAAATGGGAGATTATCCCTCAGGGCTTTCGGGTGATAGCTGTTGTATTGTAGTAATGAATTCCTATCAGTGTCTTTTTTGTAGACCCGTGCCAGCAGTTCATTTCCTTGGTTTTTGATATGAAGGTCCAGGAAGTGTGTCTCTGTCCTGTTGGCCTCAATGGTGAATCTCAAGTGTGCATTACAGTTGTTCAGCCACTGGTGGAAGGCTGTGAGTTCTTGTTCAGACCCTTCAAATATCATGAGGACATCGTCGATGTACCTTTTCCAGACCTTTATTTTGTCCCGATAGGGGTTTGTGTCTTCATATACGAATTCCTTTTCAAAATGTTCAACATAGAGATTAGCCAAGCTAGGCGCAAAAGTTGCGCCCATTGCTGTCCCGGAAATCTGCTGAAAGAATACGTTTTCCAGAATGAAAAAGTTTCTAGTTAGGGCTATTCTAGCAAGTTCTGTGATGAAGCCCACATGTCCTGGGGTTAGACTCTGGTCATTAGTCAGGGTTCTTCTTACCATTTCCACTGTCTCCTGCTGAGGAATACTGGTATAGAGTGCTTCGATGTCCATTGTTACTAGCCATTGGTTAGTTCCATCAAAAGGGAGAGCAGTGAGCAGATTTAATATGGCCGTTGAATCCTTTACATAGGATGTCATCTTGGGGATCCTGTCACGTAGGAATCTGTCTACATATTGGGACAGGGGTTCCAGGATCGAGTTGATTCCTGATACTATGGGTCTTCCAGGTATGGGAATTGTCCCTTTATGTACCTTTGGTAGTGCGTAAAACGCTGGCAGTCTAGGATGTGTTGGTGTGAGGAAAGCGGCTTCTTTTTCGTTAATGTGTTCCTCATTAAGTGCCTCCTCCACGATAGGTGCAATCAATCTTCGTAGAGATGGAGTAGGATCACAGGGAAGAGCTCTGTAACTGGTCTGATCTTGTACCAGAGTGTTGACCATCTGTTGGTAGTTTTGTATGTCCATTAGGACCGTGGCTCCTCCCTTATCTGCTGGCTTGATTATTATTGTATCATCATTGGCCAATGTTTTTAAGGCCTCTGCTTCTGCTTTACTGTAGTTGTTGTGTACGAATTTGTGTTCTTTTTCCATTATTTCCACTTTTTTGATGAGTGCTTGTTCAAAAGTGTTGCACTCTGAGGTATTGCTTTCAGTGGGAGGAAAGAATTGTGAGGCCGGATGGAGGTCCGTAAATTTCCCAGTTTCTTTTTCCGTGGTTTCTTGAAAGAATTGTTTCAATCTTATTTTTCTGACCAGTTGTTTTATTTCGATTCTTGTTTGGAATGGGTCATATCGAGCAGTTGGTACAAAAGAGAGTCCTTTTTCTAGAATTTTTCTTTCTGCTTCTGTGAGTATGTGTGATGACAGGTTCATGACTAGGGAAGGTTCGGTTGTTGGAATCCTTTGCCGCGACTGCGGGTTGTCATTGGGGAAAAGGGTTGCCACCGTGGCCTCCCTCGTTGGTTCCCTTGTTGGCCTAAAAAACGGACATTGTTGGTGCCTCGCCCTTGTCCCCAGGTGTTCCGAGGTTGGCCTGTTGTGGTTAATTGCCGCGCCCGCGATCGGTATCTTGGACAGGGATGTAGACCTATTCACCGCGCATGTACATGTTTTTCATGTAGAGTCTTTATGTGGGCAGATGCATGAATGTGGGTAGATGTATTCCCACACGGCATAAGCGCCTGGTACTGGGATAGCACCTCTTTACAAGAAAGTGGCGCTTCTTAGAACAAAGGGTTTCCCCGCACTATACCGCGAACCGCATTTGGAAGTAAACACAGAGATATGAACGCACACCAGCGCTTCGTCTGTCAACCCCAAATCAGACGGTACTAGACACTCCTATAATCGTATTACGACTCATTTATGATATAGCCTCACGTTGGCTTTTGTCTTATAAAAAACACCTTGTTAATGTCTTACAGGACTGGAGTCACGCATGACAAAAAAGACCCGGCTGCCAGTTACTATATATGAGGTAATTACCAGCTGCCTTCTATGTCCATTTTAGCCTAAATAGCCAAATGACTGTCAAAAAATGCTAGTATATCAATTTAATTGTATTAAGTGAATAGAAAATACCACAGAATAAAACTTCAAGAACCACTGTGACCTCAAGATTTAAAACCCATTTTGGTTTGATTTCTCTTGGGTAAAAGGGATGACGGTGCCCCTTCCATACCCCTGATCTCCTAGAGACAAGCCAAAATCAAGGTCCTGAAGAAGATGATCAATCAAATTCATCGAAACCGGTCGACCACTTTTTAACTAAGGATATTCCAAAAACCAACTCGGGATACCCTGTGAACAACACCATATAACTCTGCACTATGGACGAAGTTCGTTGCTTTTAAATTTTAAATTTCTCCTACAAAAACCTCACTCTTGAAATACTACCGAGTGACGTATAACTCAGGGACCACACACTTCTTATGAAGGTCGAATAAAAAATAAAAATAGTTCCTCACTGAAATGTGGCCCCAAGTTTTTATGAAACCACACAATTGTCTCTGAAATGGGCAACAGCCCCAGGTACCCCATGCCTAAGGACAGGAGCCCCCATACATTATGAGGAATCTTCTGTGAAATCCATCCTCTGAGGTCACCCATTAAATGGTACCAACATAAGGATCAGCCTCCACACTGAAAAGATTATGCAGGATTAACGCCATTAAAATGACGATCCTCCCAAAGCTGCTTTATCTCTGTCAAGCCCTCCCGATAGAGGTGCCAGAGGAGTTTTTCCGCACCCTATATTAGTATATCAGCGCTTACATATGGAAAAGAAACCCCCCGCGGTTGGCTCTGAAAATTATGCAAATGCCAACTAAGAATGGCGGTCTGGGTCTACCGGACCTGCGGGCATATCATAAGGCGGCCCAAATTAGAATAATTAAAGACTGGCTTGCCCCAAACTCAGGGAAGGTTTGACGTTGAATAAATCAGACGGTGGTGGGCGCCCCACTGGGGGAAGTCCTGTGGCTACAAAAAGACTGTTGCCCGCCTAACATGCATAAATCTGATATCACGGCCCTGGTAGAGCACACCTGGGATTGGCTAGCAAGGGAAAAACACTACCACCTTTCCCTCCCCCTGCACTTCTATTTGGCGAAACCCAGACTTCAACCCGGGGATACCTGAGGGGAGGATTCATGAAGTGGAAGGAGGCAGGCTATTCCAAAATCGTGGATATGTTCCACGGTCTGGACATTAAATCCTTTACTCAATGCAAGGAAGAACTGGGCTTAGTAGAGGCAGACAGATGGCAATACCTTTAACTGAGACACTGGCTCATCCACCCTAAGATCAGGGCAGGTGCAACGAGATCCCTTAGCCCATTTGAAATATTTCTCACCAAATACCCGGGGGACAAACATCTCATTACTAACATATACAAACTATGCCTAGCAACAAACCACACAGCACGCTAAGTGCCACTCATTTATAAACTGACCTGGGAGGCGACACTAGGGGAACCGATTCCAGAGGACAGCTGGGAAGAGCTCTGGCTCAACATCCCTAAACTTACACAAGCAATTCACATAAGGGAGTTCTGGTAAAAACTAATGACTCAGGTATTCACAGATTTGGCACTTTACTGCCCTAGAATGGATGTCATATACCATTTAGGGCTCCCATCGTTATGGACTTTCTAAATGATGACTTTAACAAAGGTTTCTGCCCACATACCCTACTCATATTGGAGATTGGGTGAACTATCTTGTAAAAACATTGCTGGATCGGAAAAGGAGGGTGGTGGGGGAGGGGTTTGGGTTACTCAGTTTAATGTTTACCTGTTTGGTTTTTTCTTGTATTAAGAATAAAATTCAATAAAAAGAATGATAAAAAAATACATGGTCTGTCTATATGGGAATCAAAAGTGACTTCTGTTTTGGATTCAAATAGCCGCAACATTACTTCAGTCTCTGATGCTTGATGCACCCTGATTCCAACAGTCAAAGAGGAACGACACGCCCCTTTTGTTGTTGGTAATGAACATAAAAAGACGAGGAACCTTGAATGGAAGAGAGGGAATCCTTTTCAGAAAGGGGCAGAGCCACACTACACTGCGGAGCCGGCGGTAGTGTGGAGAGCAAGCAGATCACTAGCAAGATGCTGGAAGGCTGGCATACCAAGCAGCAACGAAGTTGAGAACGAGCGCCCCACACACATTTCAGCCTGCAGTACCACCAGCCTGCAGATGCAAGGAGCATGCAAGATTGGGATGCAATACCGGGGAAGCAAAACTCTCCCAGCTTTGCATAGCTCATTGGTCATGCGCACTGGGGTTCTATAGCTTAGTGACAAAGTATCCATCCCACAAAGAGCACCCACAGCTGCATGCTGCGCTGAAGTAGCTCACTGATTTTCACTAGGCTTGCTTCTGTCTCTTCCATACTTGGTCACGGGGCGTGGCTACGAGAGCCATGTAAGAGGACGCGTTCTGGATGAGCTCCCGAGATCCTGCAACGATCTGGGCAAATAAGTGCGTTAATACGGACCGCCGACCACTGACAAAACACATGCCGGTGTGTGAATGATTGGGCTACGCATGGTGAACTTCTGGATGGTGCAGGAGTGACGGCGGCGGAGATCGGTGCGGATGAGATACAGTACACCGGAGACGGAGGACGACACAAAATGGCCGACCAGGGTCCGGAACAAAGGAAGAAGTGAGCCGCACGGTGACCCAGCGGAGGCGGCGCACTGCGCGCACATTTGTCACTTGAGCAAACTACAGGTTCCCTGGGTCATGTCGAATAGGACGGTGAGGCCGAAGGCGAAACAGCCCACCCTGGACGACTTCACTAAGACGTCGCCGGGTACGGACATCACCAAGAGCAGGGACAAGCTGGCTGCGAGCGGCACGATGACTTCGGGGGCCGACCAAGAAATCCTGGTGGCGATTGCGGACCTAAGGGCGGCCTGGGAATCTAAGCTCGAACTAGCCGTCACTGAACTAAAAACGGCGCTGGACCTCAAGGTCGGAGATGTTCAAGAGGACGTTAACCTACTCCGACAGGATGTCAGGGCCTTGGCGGAGCGCACGGAGTCCCTTGAGAAGGAAGTCGGCCCGAACACTGCGGATTGCGCCTCCCATAAAGCCGAATTGCACGCTCTGATACAAAGAGTGGGCAACCTGGAGAGCAGAGCGGAGGAGGCGGAAGGACGAGCCCGTTGCAATAACATCCGCATCGTGGGCCTGCCGGAGGGGATGGAGGGCCGTGATCCCACGGAATTCATTGAATCCATGTTATTACAAGAGATACCCGGAGGAGCCCTATCCCAAGGATTTGCAGTAGAAAGGGCACACAGAGCCCTAACGAGGAGGCCGCCGCCGGGGAACCCGCCCAGGCTTATGATCGCCAAAATTCTCAATTACCGCGACCGGGAGAGGATACTGGAACACTTTCGTAAGGGAGGAACGATCTCACGAGGAGCGGCAAACATCACGGCTTACCCGGATTATACCCTGACTGTGCAGCGTAGCCGCATGAATTTTGGGTCAGTAAAGCAGAGATTGAGGGAGGCGGGCCACAAATATATGCTACTTTACCCCCGCAAAATTGAAAGTCATTCATGCACATAAAACTCTGTTTTTTGAGACCCCGGAGGATGCCATGGGATGGCTCGATGCACAAGGATGCCCCCAGGAGTCAGAAGTTCGGCCGAGAAAGAGCTCGGAAGAGATACAAGAGGCATGAAGATGGCGCCGCAAGATGGCGTGGCACGTGGGACTTGAATATAGTTGTTTGCGCAGCCTTCGGTAGAGAAGGTCGGATGATTGCACTATTTGTCATAAGCACTGTGGTTAATGTTTACTTAACGGGAGCCTTACGGAACGATTCTCTTTACCCCACGATAGCTTTAGTTAGGTGGCCATTAGGGCGACCTCACCCTACTGAGCTATGTGCATCGGGCGGTGCTTGCAGGGCTAGATGTGGGGGTGCCTGAGCTCCGAGGCTGGAGCTGGGCAGCAGTTGGGGTGTGTGTTGTTCGAGGGGACGGGGGGGAGGGGAGGGAAGTTGGGGTTTTGTTGTGTACATAGTTAAAGGGGGTTTGAGCTGGCACAAGAAGCTACTAGAGCGAGATGCTATCTGTATCACGGGGGCAAAGGGGAGTCGCTACATGGGAAGCAAGAAGATACTCATGAGCCATGGGAGACCTTAAGATCGTAACATGGAATGTCAGGGGACTTAACAGCTATTTAAAAAGTAACAAGGTCATGATGTACCTTAAAAGACAGAGGATTGATATTGCGCTGCTGCAGGAAACACACCTGACCCAACAAAAATTGGAACTGGTGGGGAAAAAGTGGAGAGGCACAGTAGTGGGCTCTCCGTACTCTGCCTATGCTAGGGGAGTGCTGATTTGGGTGGCGCTGCATGTTCCGCTCCGACTCATACAGGAGGAGGTGGACACGGAGGGCAGGCTGGTCATGCTGAGGGCTTTGGTAGAGAATAGGGAGGTGTGCATTATAAATACATATGCCCCCAACCAAAACACTGCCACGTATTTCAGAACCCTATGTACTCGCCTGGGCGCGTGTGTGGGGGGAGCGGTTATTTGGGGAGGGGACTATAACTGCGTGCTCGACCCAAAGGCAGACAGGTCTAATGAGAAGATTGATCGGCCCACCCCGGCGGCCAGGGTATTACAGGCATTGCTAGAGGACTTTGGGCTGGCGGATGTTTGGAGACTGAAACACCCTAAGGACACGCAGTACTCTCACTACTCTGCTCCGCAGCACTTACATACGAGGTTGGATTATTTTTTTGCTACGCCAGATGTGGTGATAGAGACCACCCAAATAGAATATAGAGCAAGGGTCCTGTCGGACCACTCGCCCCTGGTGCTGACCTGGCAGAACTGTCGCCCTAGGGCGCGGATACCGACGTGGCGCCTCCGTGCGGAGGCGCTTAGAGACTCAGTCTTCAGGGAAGACATCAGGGATGCGATCTTGCGGTACTTTGAGGTGAACACGGGCAGTGTGGATTCAGCGAGTACACTCTGGGAGGCTTTTAAGGTTGTGTTGCGGGGTACTGCCATTTCTAAGTCTAAAGGCCTGCAGGGTGGGGTCCTAATGGAACTAGAGGAGGCGGAGAAGCAACTGGAGCGCGAAAGCGACAGGGCAAGAGGGGACGCGGAACTTGTACTCGAGTTGCAGCAGAGGTGTGCGGTGCTTTGGGAAAGGCTCTGCAACCTTAACTACAAAAAATATGTCGAGAGACAACATGCAGGTGGGGACAAAACTGGCCGCCTGTTGGCGTGGTTATATAAGAGCGAAACCCCCAGGTCCCCTATTAGGATAATAACTAGAGAGGACAGGGAGGTGGTTGACACCCAGGAGGGAGTCAATGGGGCATTTTTTGACTATTATAGAATACTCTATGAGGACAGAGGAGGGGAAAATCAGGAGGAGATTAGAGAAACATTGAAGGACATGGAACTACCCAAGATTAGTGATGAGGAAAGGGAGGAACTAGACGCACCTATTACCCTGGACGAATTAGAGGAGGTGGTGAGACAGCTGCCCACCTGCAAGACCCCGGGCACGGACGGATTCCCTGGCGAGTTTTATAAAGTATATGGGGCAGAGGTACTCCCCCATATGCTAGAGATGTTTAATGAGTCTTTTGAGAAGGGTCGGCTACCGGATACGCTTAGAGAAGCACTAATCGTACCGCTCCCCAAGCCCAACAAGCCAGGGCATTGCTGCGGCTCGTATAGGCCGCTGTCAATGTTGAACCAGGAGAGCAAGATCCTGACGGCGGTCCTGGCTAATAGGCTACGAAGGGTCATCAGTAAACTGATACACCTGGATCAGACAGGCTATGTCCCCAATAGAAATATATAACTCATAACCACAGGCGACTCCACCGGGTGATTGAAGAGGGGAACAGAAGCGATGAGGAAATGGTGGTGGTGTCCCTAGATGCAGTCAAGGCTTTTGATTCGGTGAGGTGGCCATGGTTGCTGGCGGCCCTGGAAGAATACGGGATGGGGCCGGGTTATGTTAGGTGGGCGGAATTGTTGTACAGCGAACCACTGGCCAGAGTACGCACGGGATCAGTGATATCCAAGAGGTGGCAACTCAGTAGGGGCACTAGACAAGGGTGCCCCTGGTCCCCGATGTTATATATTCTAGCCCTGGAGCCCTTAGCAGTGTACCTCAGACAACAATATGACTTGGTTGGCATTGAAGTGGGGGGAGAGAAACACCTAATATCCCTATATGCTGACGATTTGTTACTGTACTTGAAATATCCGGAGGAAAATCTTCAGTATATTTTAGAGGTCATGGAAAAGTATGCAGAACTGTCCGGTATAGCGGTAAACCCCCAAAAATCGAGCATGTTTCCATTGGGGAGCTACACAGGAGTCCCTCTGGAACGATTGCCAGTGTTGTCCGTGCCTTGGGCAGCTGATTCTTTCCGCTACCTCGGAATAGATGTATATCATACTGTGGAAGGGGAACACTTGCACAATACCGAGGTGGCTGTGAAGAAAGAAGAAAATCCGCATGAATATGAAGTTTTGGGAGAAGCTGCCGCTGGCGATGATGGGGCGGGGGGCGATGCTCAAGATGGTGGTCCTGCCTAGGCTGTTGCATTTCTTCAGTAATATACCACACCTGATACCCAAGAAGTTCTTTGCCAAACTAAACAGCATGTGTAGGGACTTCCTGTGGCACGGCACCCGCAATAGGGTGGCGCTATGGAAGCTACAGAACTTCCATGATAGAGGGGGCATCAAGCTGCCGAACTTTGAGGCCTATTATGTAGCCAGCCAATTGCAATATGTAACCAAATGGCTTTCTGATGAAGAAACTCCTGAATCTAGGCTGTTTGGGCAGGACTGCGCCCCGTTTTACCTAAAAGAGATCATCTGGGTTCCTAGACTTGAAATGAACGAACGCCCGAGTATGCTGTTGCTTGGGTGGAAGATGTGGCACAGAGCATGCCAATTGATGGAGAGCCTGTGCCCGTGTTCCCCACAGGTGCCGCTAGTTGCCTTAACTAAGGGAGACAGCCAGCTTAGGATGATAATCAGGACCTATTGGGAATCTGTTGGGCTGGCCACATTGGGAGACATATGGCAAGAGGGGGCTATTAAAGAATTTGAAGACCTGGGAGAAGAGACAGGGTTGCATGGGGGCCAATATGTTACGTATCTTAGGCTAGTGCAGACCATCCGTAAAACCTGGCCGGAGACTGTGCTGGCGGAAGAACCAGACGCTCTAATTGGAACGATATATGACATATCGGAGGGAGGGCACGAGATCTCTAGGTTATACGAGGTGGTGATGACCCGGGTGGGGAAGGACTTGATGGAATTGAGGCTTGACTGGGTAGCGGAGGTGGGGGCGCAGTTGACCAATGGGATGTGGGAACGGGCCATGGGATACCACAAGAAAGTGTTAGACTGCAGCAAATACAGCTATATATAACGCATAGAGCCTATATGACCCCGAAAAGAATATCTAAGTTTGCGAACGCAGGAAGACAAGCATGTCCGAAATGCGATGAGGAAGATGCGGATATGGCACACATGTTCTGGTCTTGCCCAGTGATTGAAGCTTTTTGGGGGGAAGTGGGATGGAAACTAGCAGACAAAGGGGTCCCGCTACACATAGATACGGCCTGGGCCTGCCTGCTGGGAGGGTTCCCCAGACCACGGAACACTAAACACCATGGGAAACTGAGGGACTTGGCATATGTGCTTGCTAAAAGAAGGATAGCCATGAGCTGGAAGCAATGCCACAAGCCACGGATAGAGGTATGGTGGCGGGACTTGCAAAAATGGGCGGAGGCTGAAACGGTGGTATGGCAGGAGGCATGTAGCAATTGCTGGGAGGAAGATGCAGGTAACCTGACGGCTTGGAGGATGTTAATTACAGGAATGTTTGGCACGGTAGTGGACCCTGCAGCTTCGGAAGGAAGCGATACCCAGCCACACGCAGTGGATACAGAACCGAAATGTTGATAAGCTCTTGAGCGGGGGGGGGATTTGGGGCGCAGTAACGAGTGTTAATTGATGTTTACGAGTCTATTGTAATTAATGCTGCAAGTTTGGTTTGTGTTGTTTATTTTCAAAATAAATAAAAAAAAAATAAAAATACTTGGTCACATGTCGGCGCCCCTCTGCCAATTATTGACCAGCTGCCCCTGGAAGCCAGTGGCCAACAGTAAGGAGGGATGTAACTTACATATTCCTCTTCTGGCTGGTAGTAATGGACACCCTGATTACAATTGTGTAATGGTCATCTTATATATTAGCCATAGTACAGTCATTAGTTGACAGACCAAGCAACGCTTATGCACCTATGCACACCATCACCCCCACTTTCGTGCCCAGCTCACCAGTGCTGACACTGGCGCCCAATGTCACTAGTGTCTCCACTCATGCACACAAGCTCACCAGTGCTGCCACTCATTTACCCAAGCCCACTAGTGCCTCCACTCATGTGCAAGCTCACCAGTGCTGCCCGCCTTGCGCAAGCTCACCAGCGCTGCCACTCATGCACCCACACTCACCAGTGCTGACACTCATGCTCATAAGCTCACTAGTGCCTCCACCTATGCGCCCAAGCTCACCAGTGCTGCCAATCATGCGCCCAAGCTCACCAGTGCTGCCACTCATGCACCCAAGCTCACCAGTGTTGCCACACATGTGCCCAAGGTCGTCTGCACTGCCACTCTTGCGCCCAAGGTCAACAGTGCCTCCACTCATGCACCCAATCTCACCAGTGCCACCACTCTTGCACCCAAGGTCAACAGTGCCTCCACCTATGCGCCCAAGCTCATCAGTGCTGCCACTCTTGCTCCAAGGTCAACAGTGCCTCCACTCATGTGCCCAAGCTCACCAGTGTTGCCACTCTTGCGCCCAGGCTCATCAGTGTTGCCACTCTTGCACCCAAGGTCACCAGTGCTGCCACCCATGGACCCTAGGTCACCTGCACTGCCACTCATACGCCCAAGGCCAAATTCAGACGGAAGCATGCAGGTTGGCTCAAGTTTCCCCACTGTCGTAGCTAACCTCTGGAACAATCGCCCGCTCCATTTATGCTCTGAGATGTCCTAACAACACTTCAGAAAAAAAGTAAAGACTCACTTGTTTAACTAATCAGCCACTTGCACCGGCTTAAACGATACGTAGCTATGCAAATGTACCTACCTATGTAACTAGCGCCCAGATGCCTGAGGGTTTGGTGCGCTGGTATGAATGATAAATAAATAAACGAGACAGAGGTGCTAGAGAGACCGTCTCGCCTGGTGGCGCAACCACACCGAGCTGTGGTGGGTGGGAGTCCCACTAACTGATGCTGTGACCAGACGCCAGCAGAGAGATTGGATCACCGACCTCCGCATAAGAGGTGTGCCCACTGGCGAGCCGGGAAGAGGATGCTCTCGAGAAGGTAACACCGGGGAAAGGGGCGAGCGGCTGTGTCCTCGAGTGTTGGAGAAGCCAAAAGGGATACAGGAGACTGAGAACCCCCAACGCTGAACACGGGCAGATGCCCAACCGAGGCCCCACTGCATTAAATATATCCGAGGGCTTTTGGGGAGAACTAAGTGACTTTGACATACAAGGCTTGGGACGCCAAATGGGCTAGCCAGAGAAACCCAAATGCTGGATACCAGCAGACGCCCAATCAAGACCCTGCTGAAGTAAGCACATCAACGGGCACTTGGGCTTCGGGGTGCCCTAGAAATACAAACAATAGCAGTAAATACTGGTACTAGAGAGAACCTGTAGAGTTTCATTACCCAAACCCTAAACAAGATCATTATCAAATAGAAGATCATAAATGATGGAATCGCACTAAGGAAATCCTTTCTCGCTTCAAAGAAAGGAAAGTATAGGATATGTGTGAAGAATTACGACTTTCCATGAGAAACGTGCAGAGGCTGCAAAAACTGTATTGTGAACTTTGAACATCAGAAACCCCTTTCTTTGGAAGTAGACCCAAGTAGTTTTGCCAAGCGAAGCCTGAGTGGAGAAGCTATTGCTCTGGTCTGTTTTTGTTACGTTTTTACTAAGTGATAGGGCCAGATAGCAAGTAGGCTTTGGACGGAGGACTGTATTAATTTGGACATTTGACGATTACACTTAATTTAGTTAGTTAGGTATAGAAATATCCTCAGAGCAATACGGTTAGATAGACCTTTTTTCTTTTTATTTAAATAAAACCTTTTGTACATGCTAAGTCCTAGTCCGACTCCTTCTTCTGGTTCACCACAAGCATTAGAGCATGTTTAACATATGACATCAATATTATGGTGGGTTTGAGAAAAAGGACTCTGAGGTTAGCACATATACTATACTCTTCTTAAACACAAGCTTCATACTGGCAAAAAGGGCAGAGCAATCCACTGGGGAAATTGCCCCTAAACTGTCAGTTTAGTTAGAAGATATAGACAATAGTGATGCTGATGGATAAAGGAGGTGTTTCGGAATAGTTAAATGTTAAATTTTAAATGTGGATCCAAAAATATATTTTAATGGTATGGGGAGCTTCGGGAGGATATTCGCTTTGGGGGTGTTGGGAAGAAAGGGAGGAAGTTACGGATTAAATGTAAAATTCAGTTTCACAAAAGATATCTGATTGATGACATGTCTAAATATGATTTCAAATAATTTGTGATAAATTAGATGTCTGTTAATTGCTGCATGCGTTACACTGTTCGAATTATTCATTAATTCATTTGATGGTTTTAATGAAAAGCAAATAAAAATACTTTGTCAAATAATAATTATAAAATTCCTTTCATGTCGTGTTGTTTTGCTTTACAGTGACCACTGTGTGATGTCCTGGACAGAACATGGAATCTATTTTTTTATGCCACAAAGTGTTCAGGTGCTACTGTGGAGTGAAGTAAAAGGTGTGTAGTCAGCCTGTTGACATGGTCCTGCATGATTTTGTAGGCAGTGCATGTAAAAACGATATGAGCTTATTGATCATAATAGTTGCCAAATAGGGATTCTCACAATTTTTATAATCTCATATCCCTCTTAAACATTCCTCACCACCAGGCCAGAGTCTGAAAAACCTTTTTTTAAAACAAATTATGATAACAATGTATTTGGTTTCCTCTTGAATACCCACCAAATATTAAGATGAAATTGTGCATCAGAGATGTTGGCACAGCAAAAGGACTTTCTCTCATTAAATGTTTGGCTGCTGGTTTGAGTGCATTAGAAGACTCGGTTCTAAGGAAACCATCTTAAGTAGTTTTTTTTTTGCATGGACAGACCCTGCCTTTAAATACTTTTCCAGTCTTTACACAGTGTTCTGCAAACAAAGGGCGCTTCTTTTCAAACTTTGAGGCGTTTTATGTTTACAATATGTTTCTTTCAATCTTGTTTTAGGTTATTTTGTAGCAGAGCTCATTTTTTCTGCTCCCTTTATTTCTCGTTGGATACTGGGGTCTTTTATAGATTCACATCTCTGAATATGCCATTTCATCAGTACGGGAATCCCCAGACAGCTCAAATTAACATTTGCAAGTATAAAACAAGTATTTCCATGCATACCATGTTTTTTTGCATGCAATTAAGTGTTGTGGCGCCGCAAAAGGAGGAGTCGTACTCACGTTGGACGTTTATAACTTGTTCAATAATAAGAGAAATGCCTAATTCACCCTGTTGCTATGGGAATGTTCCTACCTAACGAAACTAAATAAGGCTGCTTGTCTGTCGTCCAAAGAAAAGATGTCCAAAACCTATTTCTATCTGACCCTACCACTAAAACTAATAACTAAAGATTGCCAAAATCTATATCTCTGGCACCTTTCCTTTAGCCGTATGTCATGGAGCTTTATTTCAGTGATTTTCCCACTTGCAACCATGCAACCAAATGCGTTGCTACGGGGGCTTGGGGTGGGGGGTGGTAATGCCCATGGTTCTTTTGGCTGTAGCCCCAGATAGAAACTCAGGGGCTACAACCAAAAGGTTTTAGCATACTTGATCGAAAAACATTTGACCTTTTCAATTTGACCGAATTTGTTTGATCGTTTTTTCAGTCAAATTAAATTAAATAAATAAATGGGGAGGGGTAAGGGAATAGGTTACTGTGGGGGGAAGTGAGGGAGGGTGTAGGGAGGTCACCCTCTGCATTTTCAACAATAAAACGACCCAAATAAATTAGGTCAATTTGGGAAAAGGTCAAACATTTTCGATCAGGTACACCTAAACCCAACCAAAAGGCTAGCTAGTCCCGACAGTCACGACAGTAGCGTAGCCCCAGATCTTTTCCAGACCTAGCGATACTCCTGCTTGCAACTAGTCTGATTTCGCCACTAACTGGAAATGCGTTAGTAGAAACTATTGATCTTGGTTCCCAGTATTCCTTTCATGAGCTTCTGTAGTTTGTGCTGTATATTCATAGGTCGGCTACCCCAGAATGTGTGAGAACTATCAATGTCCTTCTTACTGTCTTTCTGGATGTGGTCTTTACTTTCATTCCTCTGTATATTAGTCCTTCAGACACGCTCTTTTGGTTGGGGTTTGGCATACCCTTAACTAGGGTGCAAAATTGCCACTTGCAAATGACGAGTGAAAATTGGACTTAGGCGAGTATATAAGCGTGCTGTGAAGAATCCAGTGGAGAAATCGGATTCCCTGATGGGGATCTCCTCCCATGTGGCCAGGGGAAGGCAGCCACTACCTGATCCTGTCCCTGGGCCGGCTTTATGAGGGAGGATCACATGGGAGGGTACGACTGCCGGGGAGATGGTATGACTAGTATACCGACCTTCTCCCTAAGGAAGACCCTCTGACACCCAATACATAAATGGCATATGTAATTTAACGGTTCCCCTTTTAGAGGAAATCCAGGAACCTTGTCTTTACAGTATTCAAGTCAGGCCCCCACCTTTGGCCCACATACCCACCATTCATACATACCACCTTCTGTTTCTAATGTGCCTTAATGTAAACATCCTGAGAAAACCATTTGAGAAATAGAAGCCCAATGACATCCATGGACTCCAACTCCCATAATCATTCAGGTGCTGAGACGAGGAGGAAGAGGAGAGAGTTTGTGCAAAGTGACAGATACCCAAAGTACAACATGCAGGCTAGTTGTTTTTCAAAGCCTATAGTGCGCGTGACTTAATTCTTTTTTTAATTTATTTTTATGTATGAGTTTAGTTCTTACAAACTTTCACATTTCAAACACATATATAAAAACAATCATACATACAATTCCTTATAAATAACACATTGCATGTCATCATTATTAATACAATCTAATACAAGCATCTTAAATTAATACTGCAAACATATGAAAACACTAAAAACTATCTCAAAACATAGCTAAAATGTACTACGTTGTTTGCCTAATTTACCTGTGGCCATCACTCTTAACCATACACGGTAAAGTGCTATGTGCATAGATTTATTTTCTGTATTCAGACAGCACCAGAACGCTTCACTTTTTATCCCATCGTAGTTCTTTACAAACGGGTCCAGCATGTTAATATAAAGTGAACCATGTTCCTGACATTCATTTAGGACGTGTGGAGCTTATTTCCCTTGTATACCACACATACGACACGCGCTAACTTCTTTTGCTATTGCGAGTTCTGGGGCAATATTCCCCAATACTGGTCGTTTACTTGTTCTCAAAAGCAGTACGAATCTGCGCAGCACAGGTGATGAACATAACTCGTGATAGCTCTGGGAGTCCATGAACTTATGGGTTAAGTTATTAGTTTCTGGATAATTCTTCAGAGAAGCCAAATGAGTGTAATTTGTTGCCCAATCCCTTCTCTCTAATTTAGTAACACATTTGTTTTGCAATGTTTGGAAATCTTCCCAGTTAGGGCTCCAACCGATTACTTCAAAAGTCATGTTCACCAACCTGACATATTTGCTATCCCCGGCTGCTCCCAGAAGTTTTAGTAATGGGATCCTAGGCGCGATTTAGATTTTATGTATAACAAGCACCTTCTTTTCAAGGCCTGAGCTGTTAAAGATATTAGACCCATTTCCAGTCTTATTATTTCGATAGGTACGCTCAGGACCAGCTCCAAGATCTTACTCCAAAATATGTTCTTATTTATTGATTTATTAACATTTATAAAGCGTGCAGCAGCCCGAAGGCATCGTGGCGCTGTTACAGACAGCATACTTAGTTACATAATACAAAACTTAGTTAATAAAACAGTGCAGTAAAGGAGGGTAGGGGGGGAGATGAGGTGAATAGAGTAGTTTTTAGAGCTTTCCGGAAGGCTAAGAGGGATGTCTCTGCTCTAAGTGTGATGGGTAGGACATTCCATAATTTAGGAACTATGTAGGGGAAACCAATCCCACCTGCTTTGGCCCTCTTAATAAATGGAATGCGTAATTGGTTATATGATATGATATGGCATTTGTAACGCGCCTATACACAAGTATAGGTTGGCGTGACAAGTTCTTATAGGACGTGAAGAGGTGTTTCTGATGATTTTCTCTGATAGGTATGGCGGGTTGTGAGTGCTAGGCACTTGTGTGTTAGCGTGACCGTCTAGAAAGTGATCTTCTCCTTGACAGGGAGCCAGTGAGCAGCACGTCTAGCCTGTGCGATGTGGTCTCTTTTGGGAATATTTAGGGCTGCTCTCAGGGCATTCAGTTGGATGACCTGGAGTCTCCATTTTTAGCCGAGGTGCCTGCTAAAAAGACATTGCAATAATCTAGTTTAGCCCCAAAAGTGACTCTAGCTATTGAACAACAATTCTGTTTGGATAGGGAGGGTTTAACTGCATTTATTAATTTGGTGGTGTGAGCCGAGGCGGAAGCAATGGAGCTAACCTGTCGCGTCATGGATGGGGTAGAGTCCAGGTAGACCGCAAGTGTCTTTACAGAAGAGGAGAACGGGATGATGGAGTTGGCGATGGTGAAGTGGCTATATTGTTTGCCAAGTTTGGATGGAGTTCATTTAGGGCCACTAATAATGATCTTGGTTTTATCTCCATTGAGACATAGTCCATTAGCAGCCATCAAGGCTTTTATGGTGGCGTATAACAGATGGAGGGCTAGGCCGTCTTCGTTGTAGGAGTCTGAGAGAGGTAGGAGCACTTGTGTATCATCGGCGTAGTTTGTATAAGCTATGCCGAGGGAGTCCAGCTTGTCAAATCGTGGCTTTGTGAACAGATTGTAAAGAGTAGCAGCAGTGCATGAGCCCTATGGGACTCCGCACTGAATGGCCATTGGAGCTGCATTTGCCTGATTAGCGAAAACCTTCATGGCTGTTCCTTCTAGAAAGGAAGTAATCCATGATGAGACTTCTTTGGAGAATTGCGCTGACTGAATGAGATGTCTGGTAAGAGTCTTGTGGTCCACAAGATCAAATGCAGCCGAGAGGTCCAAAAGAAGAAGTGCTGCCTTGATCCATAATTTCTGTAATTTGTTTTTTTAGGTCAAGAAACGCAGATTTTCTTTTACCGAGGATGGAATTGGACTCGAAGTGTTGAATCTGGTTGTGCGCTGCTTTATCTAGAATTTTTAAGAGAAACGGGACAGTGGTGATGGGTCGGTATTTGTTGGGGGAGGTAGGATTGAGGGAAGTTTTTTTTTTAGTAATGGGCGCACCCATGCTTCTTTGAGGCTGGATGGTATAGTACCTGTGGTAAATGAGGCATTAATGAATGCCGTTCATAGAGGTTTAAGGGAGTATGCGCATTCTTTAATGATGTGTGGGGGACAGATGTCCCCTTTGCACATGGATGGTTTTAGATGTTGGAGGTGGTCAAAGACTTCTGATTCAGAGACTTCTTGGAAGGACAAAAGTGTGTTGTTATGATAAGATGTAGCAAGGCTGGGAGGGGAAGGCTAGTCACGGTTAGGTAGGGCTTTAAATTGCACTTGGGTTTTATTTTGGAGTAATTCTATTTTGCTGAGAAAGGCTGCTTGTATGCTGGAGCACCAAGCTTCATCTTTAATGATATCATCAGGGCTAGTAGTGGGAGATTAGGTCTCTGAAAATGGCCAACATTTCATTGAACTGCGAGTTGGCATTGGAAATCCGAGTGTTAAATGAGCTAGATTTACCTTTAATGATTGCTTTTTTATACTGTAATGATACCTTTTTGAATTCTTTCTTAATGGAGTCACTGAGCTTGGACTGCCAATTGGTTAAGACGACATGTTTGCCAGTACGTAAGGCCTGTAGTTCAGCTGTGAACCATGAGTTAACGTGCATGGATTTCTTCTCTTTTTTACGTTTGATTGGGGCAATAGCGTTGATTGCTTTGGTACGGGTGTCTGAGTAGATATCTGCTAGAATGCAAGGGTCACTAGAGAACGGGGGCTTGAGTTCTGGGACATCCAGAAAAGCTTGAGCTTCGGACCTGAGCTGGTGGAGCACAGGTAAGAGCTTTAGTAGTTGGTGCTGTAGGAATGGTGAATTGTATACAGTTATGGTCAGTCCATGGGTAGGAGGAATTGGAACTGAACTGATGGAGGTGGAGCAATTGTAGTCAACAACCCAGTCAAGGGTGCAACCTTTACAGTGAGTGGGGCTAGTGACCTTTTGAAAGAACCGCAGGTCTTAGCTAAGGCTGTGGCTGCTTTGTCCTTGGGATCATTTAGGCCTAAATTGAGGTCTCCAAGTAGGATGGTTTTTGTAGAGGTTTTTAGTTTATCCCCTAGTAAATGGAGGAGATGTCACTGGGAATCTACGGCTGGGCCTGGGAGCCGGTACATGAGATGTAGGTTTATGGTGCAATTAGGGGACATGGACAGTTTGACGGAGATGATGTCTGAGTTGCCTTCCTTAGAGAGACTGTGCAGCCTGATGGCGATGGCATCTTTAGATACAAGAGCTACTCCTCCTCCTTTCTTCAACTGTCTGTCTTGTCGGAGGATGGAATATCCAAGTGGGAGGGCTAGTGAGATGGCAGGACCGGACGCCTCATGGAGCCATGTCTCGGTGATGGCAAGTAGGTCGAGATCATGGATAGTGAGGTCATGGATTTCCATAGCATGAGCGGGGAGAGAGCGTGCAGTTAAGAGGAAGGGGAGGTGAATTTTTATTAGGTAAGTGAATGGAAGGAGAAACTGAGGCGTGAAGGATAGGTGTATCAGAAGGTGAGGGTTCGTCTGCTGGCTTAGAGGTGTGCGTTTTGTGCTTACGGTGGGTGTTAATGTGGACGGCAGTGAGGCATTGGTGAGATAACTTAGATATCTATTCTGGCAGGATGTCGGAGTATATGGCTCTGGTACACTTAACGGCATAGGAGCAGTGTGAACGAGAGCCCAATCTGAGGTTCCTCAAGGCCGCAAGCGTGGGGGAACTAGGATGTTGTAATGGTTCAGTGCGAGAGCTAAGCCTGAAAAGCCTAGATGCTTTGAATGCAGAAAGGCAGATTGTGGCAATGGGGCACATGGGGGAGGCTGCGTTGGCAGGGAGAGCGTACTGTGGGGAAATCTGAGGAGTGGGCCCGTTCCTCTAAGGGAGTGTGAGGGGGGTGCGTTCTATTGGAATCATGCAATGTTCGTTAGGCAGAAGTAAAGGGGGAGGTAGAGGCAGGCACTAGAAATATGATTAGGTGGCAGGTAAATGTGACGAAATGTATGAGCTGCAGAAAGCGCAGGTGGGACACCTGTTGATTGATCTTAGGATACATTT
Source organism: Ambystoma mexicanum (assembly GCF_040938575.1). Lineage (NCBI taxonomy): Eukaryota > Metazoa > Chordata > Amphibia > Caudata > Ambystomatidae > Ambystoma > Ambystoma mexicanum. The sequence continues at coordinate 836,458,653 of NC_090934.1, read as the reverse complement.
GTACAGGTGGCAACATGGCAACTAAATGTTCATTTGGGAAATGTGATGCAACATGCAAGAAACAGTTTTGCAGTCCATTAAGGCAGAGGTAAGAACAGTAATTACACAGCTATACAGCACGGTAAATAGCATCTTAGATAGTCACGTGAGGCAGGCAAGACCAGCATAAACATTCGATACTGATAAGCAAGGCATGAGACAATGTAAATGACTGACCTGCGTGATTGGAGAAACACGCTGTTAAATGCTAGCTCTGAATAGGTATGATGCAGACAATCCTGCATTGCAATAGGTGCACAGATCAGAGAGAACAGTGCTATTGTAACTTAGGGCGAGGCTTGCAGTATGCGGTAAAAATGAGGTCAGAGGCAGAGGTGGTAGTAGCATTAAGTTGGTGAGGTGGCAGATTGGGGAGAATGTTACAACAGAAGCGCGATGGAGTCAAGCAGTAGTAGTGGCGATTTATTGACGTGACGTAATTCTAGAGTACTACCTATGATAGGCTAATAGCCGGAAGCTAGTGGATAGCAGTCGGTCATGAGGTACAGGAGCACACAAGCGGCGGTGATACTGTAGTAGAAAACGCAGTTTGACAGGATATATTTCACAAGTATATCAATCGGGAGACTAACAGTGGGTCCAGAGAAACATTAGCATTTAACACGTTGGGTACATAAGATGTGCGCATGCTGTGGGAGGTAGGTTTGGAGTGTCTCATAGGTCAGGATTACTGACTGGCAAACGCAATTGTAGCCGTGTCGGGTGGCAGCACAGAGCAGCTCATAGGAGGTGTGTCACTGAGAACGGACGTACCGTGGTTGTTTTGGGCATCTTGGCAAGAAAGGTGGGGGCGGGTAATAAGGAACGTTCTCGCGTTCCTTCCGGCTCTGACAGGCTTGGGACAGGAGTCTTTGTTTGAGTGTCTTAGTTTGGTGGGCCGGCTAATGCCAGGCCAGTGTTTGATTGGATGAGAAGTAGGAAAGGAAGTCGGCATGCAGGTACCAGGCAAAGTTAGTTTGAAGGTGCGAAAAACAAACGCAGTGGTGCGCAATGGAGGAATAGAGCAATAATCAGATGTTGCAGCAGTGAATGCAGGATTTGAACATCAGGGGCCTCCAGCAGTAATTGTAGATGAGGCGTGGAGGTGGGTGCGCATTCCGCTGCACAGGCACGGATACATCAGCTGATCTCAGCTGAGAACTAGATAAAGCCCACAGGCTTGCCTTGTACAGATTTATATTCTGGGTGACTGCGAACACTGCTCCTGCAGTGTTCGAGAAGCTCCTGCATCTCGAAAGGTTCACCATCTGCTGTGATATTCCTTCTATGACCTTCAGCTAGGTTAAATCACTTATACACAAGGACTCTAGTTCATACAGCATAGTAGCGCAGAAACACTGCTTGTACAGTATCAGTACCTCATGCTGGCTGTAGCTGGACAATTCTCTGATGAATCTCAAGATTATAGCCGTCAATGCTACAGCTTTCCTGCTTTTCTCAGCAATGATGGCTAGATAATCACATTTGGTCATTAGTCTGTGTTTATTTTCGTAGCTTATTTTCAGTCCATTTGTATTTGCGTACCTTTGCAATTCCGTCAATGATCTTTTAAGACCCGAAAATGTGCGCTCGCACAGTACCAAGTTATCGGCGTATGATATGCAAACCACCTTTTCTCCAGCTATTTTAGGGGGGTCATTGTTTGCATACTCCAATACCTCTGGGAGATCCGCTATTTATATGTTGAAAAGCAGGGGCGCCAACACCCATCCCACCTTCACTCCTCTCAGAGTTGTTATCGACTGCGTGATGACGCTCCTACTGTCCAACTTTACCTGCACCAAGGTATTCTCGTAAAAACCTTGCACAACACGCAGTAGATCTTCCAGGCAGCCATATCACTCCATTTACAACCACAATCTATCTCTTTCTACAGTGTGAAAGGCTGCCCGGAAAAGAAAATCATAGCCATGTGACTGCATAATGAGCATGTCCATGAGTCTAAGATGGTGGACAGTGCCCGACTCTGCTCTAAATCCCATTTGGAATTTGTCCAACAGGGTGATGGAATTTACCCACTTTGACAATTCATCTAAAACAAGAGATGCAAACAAATTTCCTGACACATCAAGCATCGCAAGAAGTCTAAAACGTGCGGGTTTCAATCTTTTGCGTTTTTTGCGGGTATTAATCTTTTGCCTTTTTTATATATCGGGACCAACAATGATCTCCGCCAGGAGATTGCTACAGTCCTCTGTAGAGACCATAATATACAGAATAAAAAGCAATTTAGCCCAGAATTCCAGGGACCTCTTCAACACTATGTTTGAGAGACCATTAGGCCCAGCGCTCTAGATGCTTTGAGCTTGTGGATTTTGGTCTCAATGTCATCATTGTCAAAGAACATTTTGTAGCTCTTCTTTATACCAATTTCCTCGTCTTGAAGTTTATCAGGATAATCAAATGTATGGCTAATTTATTCAACCCATTCTTGTTCACCAATGATACTGGTCACCTGTTTAGCTTTGGTCGATTTAGTCTGACCTAACAGGTGCCACATCTTTCTTGGGTCTTTGGTTTTGGCAACGGTGATGAAATGCTGCCATTGGGAATTTCTACAGGAGCCTTGCCACCATTTGACCCATCTCCTGTATCTATTTTTGATTGACCGTATTGCTTCATACATACATTGCGAGGATAACTCCTTTTTTTAATACTGCGTACCTCCCTTCTCATTTCTCTTTTTGCAATCTCTGATTTCTTTGTCATAGTGGTGTCTCTTGTTAGTGCTGGCCATATAGGTATAGATTCACTTATGCATGGCCAGCCCAAACATTGTATCCGTTATCCATGTCTCAATCCCATCTGCGGTCAGTCCCATACGGTATTCTAACTTTCCCTCTGGATTTAGAGTAACCAGATTACCCACTTTCTCAATATTCTTCTCAGTCGAACTTATCCTATTGCCACTCGGGTTTACTTCTAGGTCCCCCACTTGTATTAGTTTGTCACAGGCTTGCGAGCCTTCTAGAGTTAATGCTAGGACGGCATGGTCACTGAATTCGTTGTCTTTTACACTTAACTTCCTGATGCAAGGTATCACCGTCACCGGATCATTGCAAAAAAAGGAATCCAGGGTCTCGTTTTTTGTAGCACGCTCCCATGTTTGTGGAACCGGTTGGTTGCCACTTACCCAACCTTTCAACATGTAGCATCCCCAATCTAACAAAAAATCGCACCATAGATTTCCTTTATGATTAACAATATTAGATTTCATTTTTGATTTACTATTAACGAAATCAGTCTCTGGTATTTCATTCTTACAACTGCATTGAATATTGAAGTCACCTCCAATTATGATCGACTCTTTATTCCGCAATGCGTTAATACCACTGATTATCTCTGAGACTGTTTGCATAATACTGTCTGTATGCTTGTTTCCCAGTGGGTCATAAATGTTAATTATTATTAGGCTTATTTCACTGTTTGGGAAGCAGGCTCTCACTGTCAGTACAGATGGATTTTCGCTGCTGGTCAATATTCTTGTTACTTTTATGTGACATTTTACTCCAATCACCAAACCCCCGTAGGGGCTCCCCTTTAATCCCTTTTTTAACCAGTAATTGGAATATTTTCCTGTAGGAGAAAAATATTGTTCTTCAATAGCCATCTGTGACCCTTCTACATTCAGCATGTGACCAAAGCCTTGGGTATTCCAGGTACATAGGGTCCAATTTCAGTTTTTTAATGGACACTTCTGTACGTTGGCTTCAATTAGCCATTTCAGGACTCCTAGTATGTTCTCTTGTAGAGTGTCAGGGTTACTCTTGTTTGCCACATTAGCACCAGCTGCCTTTACGCACTCCAATAAGTTTCCCATCCCCTGTGAATGGTTACCCATCAAGGGTATGGGGGCCACTGCTGTGTCCAACTAGTACCCCAGTTCCAGAAATCTACTATGCTACATTCGAATGTGTTGATGGCATCGACTCGATGTCCCTTGAGGGCCTCCGTCTCGAGGATATCATCGAAGGCATGTATAGCACATGCGGCACCCGTTGGCTTCCGTTCCATTTTTCTGCGAATGCTATTGTTTCGAGAAATACGGCATGCGTCTTTACTTCATAAAACTTAATTGCTTTTAGAAATCGAGGATGTCTTCTTCAATGACACCGAATACCCTGAAGACCGGGTTCACGAAGTGTCAATATTGTGGGTCTAAAATGTCATTGACTGATGCACACTGTATATCTTTATGATGCCTCGGGGTGGAGCATAACACCTTGGACTGCTCCAAGTGCCAGTCGATGACAGGAAAGGCCTTGAAGGAACGAAAGGGGAAATAGACGGTAGGTCGAAACCCCAAATCATCTACCTACCAAAAAATGTTCAACAGACGAGTTGAAAGGCAACTCTCCTTAGAGGAAGAAAGTTAAGAGGTCGAGATCGAGGAGTGGCTCCCACCACTCCACCTCATCGTTGTTGAAAAAGTCCAAGAAGAGGCACCATAGGTCGCCTTCTTCGACTTCGTCGGACGCTTCCCCTGAGAGGGTATCTTGCCCCACAAAGAAATCCACTGCAGCCGAGTGGAAGTCTTTTAGAGCAGAGATGCTATAAATATGTGAAAAACAAAAGCCTCCAAGCCATGTTCCTACTGTGCCTTCCAAAGAAGCCGGGAAGGAAAGGGCTCGACCTAAATCTTGCACGCCTTCGAGACCGGGATGAAGGCCTGATCCTCATCGGGAGCCATCGAAGCCTCGATCCGATGACGTGTCATCGAAGGATCCGTCGAGCCGAAAGCATAAGTCGCGGTCGTCAACACCATTGACGCCGGCTGCGCCTTCAAAGCCAGCCAAGTCATCATCATCGTCGACTTCGACGCCAAAAGCATCAACGCCAAATCCATTATTCATTAAACCCTTGATGCTTGAAAAGACTTATGTGCCTTTACCAAGGTAGGACTATTTTAAGTCCCTTACCTCAATATATGAGGGGAATGAACCCTCAGATAACGAGGCACCATTTGACCTCCAGTTTGGTACGCCAAATGTACCAGAAAGTTTTATCTCTGAGGAATCCAGGTTGAGAGACCTTTATGACAACCTGCAGACGGCCAGTGGGGTGGACACCTCACCTGAGCTAGAGTTTGGAAGACCAGAGGCAAGGGAGCATGTTGATGCATCATATAGACCACTCATGTCCAAGGTAGTGGAGTACATGGGGTGGAGTAGGCCTCTGCTACCATTCGAACAGGGTGATCTGACAATCATCCTGGATAAGGGTCCTCAGTCAGATCCTATATTACCTTTCCACATTGCTCTGCAAAAAAGGGTGGCAGCGAATTGGGAAACACCAAAAACCAATCCGCCTGTGAATACAAATTTGACCAAAAAGTACCGCCCTTCCAGTAGTGACCCTGACTACCTGTCAAAACACCCCACTCCAGAGAGTCTGGTGGTACAGGCAACTACAGCAACTTCTAAGCAAGCAGCTTACCCTACCATCCTTCCAGATAGGGACGACAAAAGAGTAGATGGATGGGCAAGGAAAGTATTTTCTGCGGGCAGTATGGCGCTTAAATCAGCCAACGCCACATGTGCCCTTGCAAAATTGACATTCACTCTATGGGACTACATTTCCATGGCGGCAGAGCACATTCCTGAGGTGGATCAAAGAGACGGGTTCTTAGCCATAATTAGCGACGGCAAAGAACCCATGTGTGAGTCTCTTCAGTCAGGTCTGAATTCTGCTGACGGCATCAGCAGGGCTATGGCTACTAGCACCGTTATACGCAGATTTGCGTGGTTGAGGAAGTCAGGCTTTGCATTGGATGTGCAATCCAGGCTCCTCAACATGCCCTTTGACAGGTCTCATCTTTTTGGCAATAAGGCTGACGAGAGCCTTGAGAAGTTGCAGACCACAAAGGCGGCAGCCAAATCGGCAGCCTTGGCGGGGTATATTTTTTCGCTACTACTCCTCAGTTGGAAGAGTAAGGGGGATGTCTGGTCAAAGAGACCAAAGAAAATTCCCTCGTGGTCGACGAGGGAGAGGTGCAAAGCCAGCTCAAGCAGGGGCATCTTTACAATCTGCCACTGCATCAGCCACCTCAAAACTTCTCTAAGTTTTTGAGTGACAACTCACCAGTGGGGGGCAGACTGTCTCAGCATCTAGAAGAATGGCGAGTCATTACTTTGGATGCTTGTTCATTGGAAACCATAGCCCATGGGTACTGCCTTCCTTTCCTACAGAGATCTCAGAGCAATCAACCAAGGAGCCTCTCTTTGAGGATTCCAGATCCGTTTCTTGTGCAGGAAATGTTAACCCTGCCAGAGAAGGGCGCTATAGAAAAAGTGCCTGTAGCGGAGAGGAACAAGGAATGGCATTCTCCTTATTTTCTGGACTGAGACCCACCTTGGACTTGTGATACTTGAACAAGTTCCGCAGGAAGGACAAGTTCAAGATGGTCACTCTTTCAGATCCGTCATGCCCTCCAACTCCAGGACTGGATGGTGTAATTGGACCTTCAGGATGCTTATTTTCATGTGCCTATGCATCTCAAGCACAGAAAATACCTGAGGTTCGCAGTTGGCGATTCTCATGATCAATTTTGAGATCTGCCATTTGGGCTAACCTCCGCCCCGAGGGTTTTCACCAAACTGATGGCGTGGTGGCAGCGAGTCTCAGGAGGTGGGGGATTCAAGTGTACCCCTACCTGGACGATTGGCAGATCAGGGCGTGTTCTCCCAAATAAGGCCTGGACCATCTCAACATCACCTGCCACTCTCTTCACAGACTGGGCTTCTCCCTCAATTACAAAAAGTCCCGTCAGAGCTGTACTGGATACATCCTTGGAAAGAGCTTGGTCACCAAATTTCAGAGTGCCCAACGTCTCCCGGCCTTCGATTTTTGAGGTTGCTCAGTTTCATGGCATCCTGCATTGTTCTGGTGCCAGATGGCATGCCTGAGAATGAGATCCCTTCAGTGGGCGCTCAGAACTCAATGGTGCCAGTTCTCAGGAAAGATGTCAGACCTAATTCAGATTCCAAGCAGGGTCGCACAGGATCTTCTGTGGTGGGCCTGCAAGGACAACATCCTGAAGGGAGAACCTGTTTGGCAACCATGGCTGGATATAACAGTAGTGACGGACAACTCACTCACGGGGTGGGGGGCCCACACCAACAATCTGACAGTCATCGGTCGTTGGTCTCCCTAAGCGTCCAAACTACATATCAATCTTTTGGAGCTGAGGGCAATCAGACTAGCGCTGAAGGTCTTCCTGCCCTCTGCGGGGAAAGAATGTCCTGATAATGATGGACAATACAGTGGCCATGTACTACCTCAACAAGAGAAGAAGTGTAGGGTCACTACCACTGTGCAGAGAGGCAATGCAGCTCTGGTACTGGGCAATTCAAGAAGGAATCTCCCCATCAGCAGTTCACCTAGACGGTGAGGAGAACACAGTGGTGGACCCTCTGAGCAGGCAGAGCACAGTCTCCCACGAGTGGGAACTAGCTCAGGAAGTCCTCCAAGAGATCTTCACCCTTTGGGAAACCCCTCAAGTGGATCTTTTTGCGACCGGAGTCAACCGGAAGTGCAAACTGTACTGCTCCAGGGAATTTCCCCCAAGAGGTGCTCTAGGAGCCGCATTTGTGGTGTACTGGGAATTCCCACTCCTGTATGCGTTTCCTCCAGTCCCCGTCATTCCTCACGTGATCAGGAGGTTGAGAACGTTCGGGAAACACATGATCGTAGTTGCCCCGGATTAGGCCAGGAGAACATGGTACCCGGACCTCTGGACATGTTCATCTGTCCTGCAATGAATCGTCCACAAAGAGAGGACCTTCTCTCGCGAGAGGAGGGTCGGGTTCTCCATACAGAGGTCAAGACACTCAACCTTCACGCTTGGTTTGTAAGAGGCTGAGATTCAAGGATTGGGACTTCCCGGAAGACGTAATGGAGATTTTGCTTTCAACCAGAAGTCCAGCAACAAAGTCTTCGTACCGTCACTGTTGGAACAAATTCTTCAGTTTGTGCAAAGACAAGAATGTAGATCCATTTCTGTGTAAAACACAGACGTTTGATCCTTTCTGCTATTTTTAGCCAATCTGGGGTTCCAGATCGGAACTATTAAAGGCCATTTGGCTGCGCTGTCCATCTTTAAACGCTCGTCAGAGGAATGTTCATATTTCAAAATTCCTCTGGTGATACAATTTCTAAGAGGCTCACCAATATGTTCCCCCCATCTCCTTTCCAGGTTCCAACGTGGGACCTTAATCTGGTATCAAAATGTCTTATGTGTGCACCCTTTGAACCTTTTCACTCATGTGCTTTAAGGTTGTTAACCTTTAAAACCATTCTCTTGGTAGTCCTAACTTCAGCCAGTAGAGTGAGTGAGTTGCAGGCAATTTCATATAAGCCCCCCCTTTACTATCTTCCATAAGGATAGGGTTGTTCGGAGGGTTAAGCCTTCATTCTTACCCAAGATCATTTCTGACTTTCATGTAGGACAGAAACTTGTTTTACCTTCTTTCTATCCCCCACCTCATCCCGGCAAGGAGGAGGAGAGATTATACAGGTTGGACCCTCGCAGAGCTTTGAGTTTTATATATCTAGGCTGTCAAAACTTTGCATTGTTGATGAGCTTTTCATTGGATATATGGGCCACAAATTGGGTCAGGCTGTTATGAAACTGACCGTATCCAGGTGGATCATTCTGGCTATTTCTGAGTGTTACAGACTGGTAGGCAAGGATCCTCCTGACGGGATAAGATCCCATTCCATCAGGGGCATGGCTACCTCTACAGCCCTGCTAAGGCGTGTACCAATAAAAAGTATTTGTGAGGCAGCAACATGGTCTACGATTCACACGTTTACAAAACATTACAGCCTAGAGTCTTCTCTTGGTCAGGATGGGAGCTTTGTAAAAGCAGTCCTACATTCGGTTCATGAAAACCTATGAGAAACTGAAATTCTTACTCCCTCCACCAAATCTAGCGCTGCTTTGGGAGTCTATCAAAGATGAGGAATACGTGGGAGGACACAATCCATTTGAAGAACAAATTTGTCACCCTTGGTAACATTCTTTCGACTGGATGTTCCTCCCACATATTCCTCATTGCCCTCCCAACCTACCCCACAGTCGAATTTCCCATGCTATTAGAGCTTTTGTTCCTTCAAGGCTGAGTACGGTCATTCCTATGCTTATGCAGGTATTTCTACTGTAAGAAAAAACAGAACTGAAGCCAACGGGCGCTGCATGTGCTACATAGTCCTTCGATGACATCATCCTCGAGACGGAGGCCCTCAAGGGACATCGAGTTGACGCCTTCGACACACAGCGCCCTTTGCTGACATGTTTTTCTCCAAAGCAGCTAAAGCTGGATATGAAATATCAATGATGAGGAATACGTTGGAGGAATATTCAGTCGAAAGAACGTTACCTGGGGTAAGTAACTTGTTTGTCTCACTATATCTGCTGTTTCGACCATTGTGCAATGCAGTCTGCTGAATTGATGTTTTCAACTTTTAATTGGTTCGATGTACTCAAAGTCCTTTGTGTCCAAGATTCGAAGCGGACAAGATTAGGCGTGCTATGCTTAAAAAGTCTGATCTGTTTATATGCAGCTTCAATTTTGTCAATCCTTGTGCCGTCCCCTTTATCTTAAAAACAGGCTGGCCTTTGCTTAACTCCACGCCTCCAGCCTCAATTTGTTTATCCACTTTGGTTCCTTTCGACTTAGGTATCGCAGGGGCTTTTTTTTCCTTTTCTTTGATTGTTACAGTGAGCATTACCTGAATTGAATGATCCATATTTCCCAGGTCTGTCTAATCGCTGATATTAGTGAGCCCTCTGCAATTTCATTTCTATTTTTATCATTGATCAGCCAACTTGTCAGTACACCTTTAGATTTAGCACCCTGCTTCTTCTTTTTATTGATCTTTTTTGTTATCCTTCCTGTTTGTTATTTCCGGGGTATTGCTTGTGATGTCATGTATTGCTGTGCCTTTAGTTTTCAAGAGATTGCCAGCCTGTTGTATGTTACGTCTCATCTTTTGCCTCCCTTGCTTTCTGGTGAGCTAAATTGATGAAGTGTCATTAATGTCCTCACTGTATTCATCCTGGGCTACTCTTGCTTCTGCACGCATCAAGTCCAAGGTATTATTGATTTCCAGTGGAGGCTCAGGGCAATGCGCTTGTAAGTCTGCTTCCTCAATCAGAGCATCTAGCTCTCTGTCATCTCCCTGTGATATCATTTTGAATGTCGACACTCGGGTAACTTCTTCTAGTATTTTGCCACTCAATCTCAGCAGAGCCTTCATCGCAAATTGTAACACAGCAAGCTGATCTTGCACCTCGTTATGGGAAGCCGACGTGTCAGAGATTGAGCTTGCTGAACAGGATCCCTATTCTACTATACACTTATTTGGCGATGCCAACAGTCTTTGTGTATTTATTATATTGGGAATCCAGTCAGGTGTTACTTGTGTGGTTTCTGTATTGTCGAAGATATGCTCTTGGCTTTTTGCAATACTTACGTTGTCTACTCCCACACGTCTATCGTTACCAATAGTGTCCTGCAGTTTGTAGCAAAGTGCTAGCAGCAAATAGTTGTTGTCAATTGTTGCTAAAGAGGGATGCATGATGATCTCTATATTGCTGTTCTCTGCCCCCGGGTTCTGCAGCATCTTCTGTGGTTAAGCTTATGAGACTTCTTTTGGATGTGTTACGATTTCAGTGGGACAAAATGCAGTAATTTTCCCAATTTCTTTGGATTTTGCAGCAGTGCTACAAGGTGAACTTGTCACAGGTGAATTCGATTTGTGGCTCTTTAAACGGGTAGCAGTACTGGCCTTATTTATTTTGTATGGGGCATTGGTTCATAAATTGTAATTATTTGCCCTGGTTCTTAACTTGCCTGACATATTTATTGATTCCTGCCCGATGCTGCTTGTGGTTTATTCAGCTGTGTTTTATAAAAAAAAAAGCCACAACCCAATTGAGTTCTATATGACCAAATGACCAACTGGTCACACTGTGGCTACCGGAAATTATTGCACACTAGTCCATGCAAGCTTGTTCGGTTCTGGTAAATAACAAGGTAGGGTGTGTAGACTCACTTGTGGAGCCACGGAAATGCCTCTGACAATCGGGTGTTATTAGCTGTCTACACTGATTCAAAGTGCCGCCCAGGAAACCCAGAGTACCTGCGTTTGCCGAAGTCCACATCAATTCAGTCATTTATTGTGTTATTCTAACACAGCGTTTGGCTCTTACAAGATATTCCGATATAGCTTTATCTCCAGGACTTCAAACGAAAGATCGCGATTACCGCTGTAGGCTGCAGCTGACTTGTGCGCAAACTGTGCTTCTCACCGGCAGTTAAGTTGGAATAAGTTGTTCAACCATTGGCCTCCAAAAATCTGAGGCCCGGAACTTTACTCTGCTGCACCACAGAGCCACGGGAACACTGGGAAAACTTGCACCACACTCTGCTCTATTGGGGAGTGTTTGTGTTAAGCACTGCCTTCTCCACAGTGCGCATGACATTTAAAGATGGTGACCGCACTAAGAGGCTGAGCAGTGCAGGAGAAGACAGAAACTCCAGGCAGAGGCTCGCGAACGAGAGATACACAGAGAAGGTTACTGGAACAGAATGAGGGAACCTGCAGACGAGCAGGAAAGGCCATGGAGATATAAGGTGCTGCGCAGAAGCTCCTGGGTGTAGGGCCGCTCATGGAAGCAGCGTTAGTCAGACCAGACAGAGAGAGGAATCCAGCGAGTGACCACAGAGCCGAGCAGAACGCTGGCGAGACCTTCGCTAAATCTTGGGTGGAAAGCGAATGAAGCAGCTATTCCACAAGGGCGCAGGCAGAGTCGGAGACGCAGGAAGAGACCAGGAAGTCTGCCCAAAGCCGCTGTGGACCCCGGGGCGTTCTGACAAGCGGGCCAGCCCGCATTTGATAAATACGAGATTGTTAACAATGCAAAGAGCATAATAAGAATATTTTAATGCAGTCAAGACAAAGTATTAACGCAACACCCAATAAGAAGAATGTTAGTATACGGACAAGACACATTACCAAGAGAATCCCCAATGCAATACAGGTGTATGAGATGCCAGTGTGGGGAAGAAGTTTGAGTAAGTGCTACCCTAGGCAAATATACCAAATACCCTATGGTGTAGGCCATTTTTGTATAACCAAGGAACTATGAATTCATTAAGAGAAGTCCTGTGTGACAAATCAGAGGGTGTTTCATAACCTAGTCCCCGGGCATCCAGTACTCAGGTGGCCAGGGAAAGGCCATTGCTTTTGGTTACCAACCTTGGGGGTGGGCAAGTGAGGCAGGATCACCTCTGTGAGTGAGCGAGAAGCTCCTGATTGTAAAACATGGTATCCCCCTTTTTCTACAACCCATCCAACCCAGATTCCTACCTATTTCATGGGAAACTATAGCTCCCATAATTCCTTCCCACTTCAAACTGATAAAACTAGTGAGGCGAGCAAGATGAGGAATGAGGCCACGAGGATTACCTCTACTGACTTGTGATGGCTCTCCCCTTTAATGAGACCAGGCAGAGTTTGGCACGTAATCCTAACTACATACACCTGCCACTTGTTAACACTCCCTATCAGGATAAATGTTGGTGCGCACAGGCCACTGTGAGCGAGGCTGGGTACGAGAAGGAGCAGCTCTTCCGGGGCTGATGCGAACCAGGCTATCGAAGTTAGAAGGCCATGGGACTGATCGGCAGTTGCATAGAACGAGAGAGAGCCAGGCAAGAATTCCACACTTTGGGAAAGCCGTAAGCATTCCAAGACTGAAACCGAGTGAGAAGAAAGGATATACCTTCAAAGTACTTCAAGGTGGCACGCTACTCGCCCGGGTGAACTGCCTTGACTGCTACATGAAAGGCATTGAAGAAAGTAACCCAATTAACACGACCAGTGAGTTATCGAAGGCAACAAAAGCCTGGTTTGTGTTAAAAGCAAAAGGGACTGTAACAAGAGTTGAATGTTGTGCGTGTGCCGATAAAACATGTAATGGACAAGACAATTGCTGAATTGTGATGAAAGCAACAGAGAGTGGTCCTGTGAGCTGGAATCGCACATTTGAAAGTCTCTGTGAAATGTTTTAAGTTGTGATGAAATGGGAAACAAAGGCAAGAAAGTAACTGTGATCCCGAACTAGAGTTGATTGAGTGGAAAGCGAAGTATATGAACATTTAAAGATGCCAATAGGGCAAAGTAAAGAAATAATTATTCCAAGAAACCACCAGTACCAAGAAACATTGGTGTTGTGAGTTGTTAAAGATTGTCACATTTTTTAAATATGCCAAGTGGGCAAAGTAAAGAAATTATAATTCCATGAAACTACAAGTACCAAGAAGCAATGGTGTTGCGAGGTGATGAAGACTGTTAATGGTTACATTGTTTAAAGAGAGGTTGAAGTGGTCATGGAGAGGTCTACATAAAACCCTTGCAGTTTTGAAAGTCTACGACAGTTGAAAGTTGGATAAAACAAAGCGTGGGCAAGGGAACCCCACAAAGGGAAAAGAGGGTTTGAGCACGGCGGAAGGAGACCCATGTGAGAAATGAAAGACCGGCTTGAGCCCGGCGAGGGAAACCTGTGTTGAACTGTGGTAAAGTGAAAGTCTAGAGTAGAACTGTGCATTTGTGGTAAGGCTAACAAAGCCTAAAGAACTTATTGAACTGTCAAAAGCATGAACCCCAAGCCTGAACTGTTGAATTGTACCACTAACCCAAAGTGTGCAAGACTGATAGAACTGTGCCAAACAACCTATTATTTTAAGAAACTCTCGAGACCCTGTGCTTTCTGAACGTGGGGAAGGGAGTTGTTACCTAAGCCTTTCTGGCATTTCTTTTAAGACACTATTTTTCCTTTTTATATCCCCTTTACGCATTTGTCATTTGAGTAGGAGGGCAAGGTTAGGTTTTTTTAGTATAGTCCTTTTTATTTTGACTAGACTGACTTGGACTTATTTGTTATTTGTTTAATGGCCGAGACTGCTCCCATTCTAGAGTTGGGGCCTGTTAGGAATTCTCCCAATTTTACCAAACTACAAAATAAAGGTTTTTGAAACTTGCATCTATTGTGTCTCTGTCTGCTGTTGATACCATGCCTTCCTTACACCTAGCAGGCAAGTACACCAGGCAGTTGAAGTTATGTAAAGATTCCTGGCAGAAACGTATACCAGGGAATCTGAAAGCAACTATAAACAAAATCCTGGCAGGCCAGTATACCAGATAATTGAGATTGATTGAAGCAATTGTAAAAGAAAACCTGGCAGACGAGTATACCAGGTGGATGAGATTGAATGAAGATTCCTGGCAGGGGAGTACACAGGGCAATCTGCTGAGTTAAAGGAAATCTTACAAAAAGACTTGTGATTCAAACAATAACTTTGTGAGTCCAGTGAAGAAACAAAGGAAATGTTAAAGTGGAACCTTTGCTATCCTATTTAAAGAAACCAGGGTAACCCCCACCCCCTTCTCTGGATCCATGGATTTCTACCTTGGAGAACATTTATTTTGGAGTTATTATTGCATTTTGGTTTTGGAACACTTTTGCTAACATCAAGAAAAAATACATTTCCTTGCACCATTCGTTGTTTTGTTTTAGTGTGAGAGTCAGGACATTTTGGACACAAGGGCCGCTTTTCAGTTACTGACTTCTTGACATAGGCTGATCCCTAGTTTTGACTTTTAGGTATGGAAACTCCTCTTAGAATAGGGCCAGTTAGGCAGTGTCCCAACTCGTTTTTGTTTCAATTAATGTCTTTACTTGAGATTTTGAATACCATGTGTCCCACTCCCATTTCATTTCTTTTTGAAACTTTATTTATAAACAGTTTCACGTCATATGCAGACATTCCAGGAGCGCACAAAATCATTAATAAGAAAAAAAACATTAAAAAAGGTAAACAATACAGGTCTAAATATGGGAATGTGAAAACAGCTGTCTCAAACAACTAGACGAATGGCAGGGCCTACCAGACCCTGTCCAGGCTGGAAACAAACAACCAACATTGACAGATCCCACTCCCCCCACACCCCAAACTTACAGGAATAGTTCACACTCCCAGCCCATTAGGATAAATGTATCCAGTGAACCCATCTCCCGGGTCCAGTAAGCCCTGCTAGATCTGTCGGACAGCAGCGCCTCACCCCTTCAATCCTGCATTAGTCGCACTCATACACTGAACGTGAATATAGTCAGTCTTCATTCACCACTTCACCTGCTGTAGCATCGGTACCCACACATCTCCAGGCCTAGTGCTGGCAGACTGCATTCTGCAGTATTCCTGTTCAACATCAGAACACCACGCCAAGTCTTTCAACCACTTTTCGGCTGTTTGGGTGACAGGGCTGGACCAGAGCATCAAGAAGCAACGCTTCACCAATAGCATACATATAGACAGTAATTTCCCTTTCCCTTAGCCCCCGGAAGCTATCCAAACATACAAAAGAGGATGTCATGATATACTTCACGACATATCATGCACCCAGTCATTCCTGTCACCTGTAGCTAAAAGGACATCAGTAAAGGGCAGCTCCACAATACATGAATAAATCCTGCATTATCACATTTACACGTGGCACCACCCCTCACGAGCGAGGCAGGCGGCAGGCGACAAATAAGCCAGATGAAGAACCTTAAACTGAATGATCTTAAACTGGCAGCTAATAGCCACCCTTCTGGTGTATTTATTTATTTGTATTTTATTGTTTTCTTATAACACGCTTAATACCGGAGTTTGGTTTCTAAGCGCGGATCTGGGATTCAAACCTCTGCTGCTCTGCATGATGTTGCTTCCAAGACCAGCACATTGCCCCTGTGCTGCATATGCATTCATGCATTACCACCTCTTGTCTCTGAGATCCGAGCCAATATCTGCAGCCCACTGTGACCTTCCCCCTAGCACCTCCCTCGGAGCTGTGCCCCGGGCCATCTTGTAGATTGTTGACACCACCCTATTTGCGTTCACAGTATTAACCAAGTACCTCAAAAGGGGAAAAGCCTGCAACTCAGAGGGGAAGGATGACGACCAAACCCGAAATGCCTTGCAGGTCCGAAAAAACTGAAACGCCAGTCCAAACGTGTCGCCTAGTTTAGCCCTGACTTGCTCCCAGAAGACAAATTGCCCATCAGCGTAGAAATCAAACATATTATTTACTCTGAATCGGGACCACTCCTTCTTAAGGCTTCAATCACACATCGGTGCCGAGCATTGAATATCCCAGACCCTTGAGTTCTGGGCTATACGGGAGAGACACTTGTATCCTCTAACACAGACTTCGCCATGCATGTACCGTTCACGTCACAGGATTAAAAGGGCACTTATCATTAATCTGCCTGTTAATCAGGGTGCCTTGAAACAAATAAGGATAAGCCAACCTTCTTTCTACCCTAACATGTGGGAAAACCTGGGAGCCCGGCATCCAGTATGAAGTAAACAATACCTGTGCTGCAAGGTGATACACTTCCAAATCGGGTACATTTAGGCCCCTTCCCATGTCCCAGTAAGCGTCTCCCATTTAATTCTCTCTGTCTTCGGTCTCCACACCAATTTAATCAGTAGTGTTTTCAGTTCTACAAGGGGTTGAGATCCTGGCCACACCGGGACATTAAGAAAAGGATACAATAATTTAGGAAGGATGAACATTTTTATTATCGCAACCTTCCACATGAGGGAGATAGGGAGCATAATCAACTGGTCAATTTTACTCTGGAGTGTCTCCAGATAAGCCCTATAATTGTCTGGCGATCCTGGCCAGGTACGGCAGGGAGTTGTGGTACAAGCTCGGGCCGATTCTGGAGTTCCTGCCCTACGATAAGAGGATGGAGGTAATCTCTCTCTTACAGGATGGGGAAGTAGCGTCTGATCACACCATCACAGTGGCATTGGATGCCACCGACACAGGTTCCGACAAGTGGGGAACAGTGTCTACCTTCGTCACCAATGTTGGATGAAAGCGACACATTTCTATCGGGATGTCGAAGGTGCTGCACATGCCCTTCCACTCAGGGAATCTATTTGGGAAGGTCGTCAGCGAGTCCCTCCAGGCCATCAAAGCAGATACGGAAACAGCCCTTTCCCTGGGCACTCTCCAGCAGCACTACTCTTCTTTTGGTTCCTCTAGGGGAAAGTCAAGCAGGTCTTCCAAAGGGTTCTCCACTTCGTACCAACAGCCTTCCAGATCCAGGATGTAGGAAGCCTACAGAGGCAGTTCCCAGGCCTACGATTTTGCTGGACAGCGTCGCCGGCAACGAAGCAAGCCTGAACTGACCGGGCCTTCGGGCCCTCACTGGTGCATCGCGGTGGGAGGTCAGCTAACGAAGTTCGTCAGAGAGTGGAGAAAGATCACTATTGACAGATGGGTGCTGGACGCTCTCGCCCAAGGACACACCCTGGAGTTTCAACACAGCTGTCCGCAGATCCCTCTGGTTACCTGTCAGGAGCAGCACATCCCTCACCTCCTGGTAGAAATATGGGCCATGCTGCTGAAAGGGCCGATAGAGCTAGTTCCCCAATGGCTCCAGAGTCTATTCCAGATATTGTCTGGCCAGATATAAGGCAGGGGGCGGGAGCCCCATCCTAGTCCTACGACATATAAACACATTCCTGAAGGCCCAATGGTTCAGGATGGTCACGTTGCAACACGTGCTCGGCCAACTGGAAAAAGGAGATTTCTTGACATCGTTGGACCTAGAGGACACCTACTACCACGTCCCCATTCACAAGAAACACCAGAGGTTTCTACGTTTCGTGGTGCAGTGTTAGGGCCCAAGGACTAAATCCAGCAGTGGTGGCTTGACACGTTGTGATGCAATTGAGTCTTTCTGACAATATACTCCTCAAGAGTACAAAAGGACAGATTGAGGTGAGTATTGCCTGAAAATATTGGTACACCCTGGTACCTAGACAGCTGGCTGCAAGACAAAGTAACCAAGTATTAAAATATGACTCAAGACGGTGAAATAACTAAGCAAGATGATGAGCAGATACTCACAAGCAAGAAATGTAGACTGGGACTGATAGTTCCAAGCTAGATTGGTGAGTATCCTGAAACAAGAGAGGTAGCTATTACCATTAGTACAGGATAGTATGAAAAGGAAGAACCAGGCAGTAGTGTGCTTACCAATGATTGTCCTCGACGGATTCTGCAGAGGAGAATGTTGTAATGAAGTGATAGTCCTGGGAACACAAAGTCTTGTTTCCTATTCCCGCCGGCACAAGGACGCCTAAAGAAGTCTTTGATCCTTACACCGTTGCGCTAATGCCATTGGATCCTTGCGCCGTTGCCCTAGTGTCCTTTAGAGTCTTTGGGCCGAAAAAAGAAGGAAGACTTGATGATGGTTTGGAGATGAAGCAGTCCAATAGACGTTCCGGTTTGGCAGTAGCTAGGCAGGTAAGACGTGAGGGATGAGACGAATGCAGTCCAATAGACGTTCCGGTTTGGCAACGAGCAGGTAAGACTTGAGGGATGAGACGAATGCAGTCCAATAGACATTCCGGTCTGGCAACAAGCAGGTAAGACGTGAGGGATGAGACGAATGCAGTCCAATAGACATTCCGGTCTGGCAACAAGCAGGTAAGACGTGAGGGATGAGGCAAAGGCAGTCCAATAAACCTTCCGGTTTGGCAACAGGCAGGTAAAACGTGAGGGATGAGACGAATGCAATCCGTGGACGTTCCGAGTCAACAACAGATAGCAAGTAAGCAATGACAAAGAACGAGGCAAGGGAGGTCAATGAGCAGACCAGGGAATCAAAGAACAGGATAACAAGGCAAAAATACGAAGCTTGGAATTACAAATTCAGAAGCAGCGCCGTGCAGCGGAGGCAGGGTTAAAATACAGATCAGCTGACGGCACGCACAACGCACCGCCGTAGACTTGAACGCCTACGTGAATGAAAAGGGCTCCAGCGTTTCCAGGGCAACCCATAGTGTTCTCTGAAGGAAAGCGTAAACAGGGATGAGCAAGGGTTCAGAGGGTTTAATGAGAATCCCGAATTCAAATGTATACTGTTAAACCTACTGGGGAGTCGGGAATGTTTCTTCTTGTGTGTACGAGATCTATGGCAAGAAAAAGAGGAATCCAACGGAACCCTGACATGCAGGGACAGCACTAGCTGTTCAAGGCTGTACTTTTCTGTTTGAAGTCAGCCCCAAGAGTTTCACAAAATGCCTGGCACCAGTGGCAGCCCATCTAAGCCTACACGGCATACACGTGTACACATACCTGGCCGACTGGCTGACTCGTGCCCGCTGGCGAGAGCTGTCCGATGAACACACAGAGGCAACTGTCTGGCTACTATAGGATCTGGAATTCTCAGTGAACTATCCAAGGTGCTGCTCACGCCATCACAGAACACGCTGTTCCTAGACGCCAGACTCAGTATGGTGTCTTGGTAGAGAATTTGCTCAGTGAGACACTCACTGAGCTTGGAGAGGCATAGTAGTATAGTAAATACTACCTCAAAAAATGTCATTAATCTTCAATGGTCTGATCTGTATATATTTATTCATTCAACCATGAGTGGTTGAAGAAATAATGATATCCACATTCATTTTGTTTTTCAAATAATCAGTATAGTTTTTAATTCAATATTGATCAGCAGAGGCCCTTAGCCGATGCATTTCGGACAACTTGTCCTTCATCCGGGCGGGCTCTAAAAACAAATTAACAGATAGGAGGTTAATGAACCTCTGTTGCTCTTGCTTCCAATTTCTAATATCAAACACAAAAGAATTTAACAACTTCACAAAAAGGCATACCTGTCAAAAAGAGCTAATGTCTATTAGGGTTTCAAGACTCCATTTTCAATATATCTTGCTTCATCCTGATTGATATCTTTGCACACTTGCTGTATACTGTAGATGAAACAAAACAGAATAGCCATTCCATGATACTAATCTCTACATGAACTATCGGTTTATCTGGCACTCATTGTTGGAAATAAATTGATACATGGTTTGTGTTCAAAACACTGTCTTGTACCCAAGTGCAGGAAACCAGGTCAGTGGTCCGTATAATACAAGGATTGACGCTCGCCTTCCCTCTCTGATGTTTCTATTGAGAGTAAAAAATACCATATTGTGATGAATGTTCGCTAAGGAGCCAATTACATGGATTATGCTCTTGGTCATATAAAATAACATACTGCAGTATGTTGGATGGAAGCTGCTTACCTCTACTTAGTTATATTCTGTGCTTGTAAGAGAGTAGAAAGAGTCAGCCATAGCGTGCTGGTACTGCATTTATGCTTCTTCAACCTTGTGCGCAAAGAAGGATGCACCTTTCAGTGAATGTGCCATATTAAATTTTACATATCCATGTACTAAAATGTATTAGTATATGCTATACTTGGTTGTACCGTATCACTAGTACCAAGCTTCACTTACCTTAAATGAGCTTCAGTAATAGCAATGATGTACGTATTGTGGCACACATGTGGTGAGCAACGAAGGGCAGAAACAAACTCCCTTAACCTGTTAAAGGAGAGCGTGTGTAAATGATTCTGGCAAGGATGCGTCTGTTTCAAACTATATAACGTTGCTTTTAAGCAAGCGGCTCTGTTGACTTTCCCAAAAGTGGCTAAGTTTGTATGCAGGAGGTCGGGTAGCGTCTCTGCGTCGGTAGCAACAGAAGTTGCCAATGACGACAGGACTCCGCAACCCTCTATAGCAGGCTTGTCCAACCTTTTTGAATGTGGGCCCGAAGCATTAACATTTTGTCACACAGTGGGCCGGCGAGCCAAAAGTCAACAACCTCACCCAAAGCAGTATATTAAAAAGCGATATTGTGTGACCTTTGGCAAAATAGCATCACAGGCAGTGATGCGCCATGCAGTCCCAAAGATAGCTTTTGGTGTCTGGGGCAGCGAGTATCTAAGGGAGCCCCTCCATCAAATGAACCGAGGTCAGTTGCTTGTGATTTCTTTCAGTGTGTATGTGTTAATGTGTTAATATTTTCCTGAATAGTGGGGGCGACCGAGCGTACCTATGGATCTGGGGAGGGTTTGGGGGGTTCCCCCTCCAAGAATTTCTTTTCAAATATGGGGATGAAATGGTGCATTTTAAAGCAGAAAAACTGACCAAAAAGCCATACTTTATAATCAGTTCTAAAGGGGAACATGAAAATTCCATGTCGCCAACAGCAGACAAGAACATGTTACAACACAACACATTTTAATGATCTATGTGTCCAGCACTGTCATTGATGTTGTCATGCTGGTTGTGCCCAAAATATGCCTCTGTAGCAACATGTCTAACCTGGCAGTTCCCAATTTAGGCCAACATTGTCATTTACAAAGCATTATTGATGTTGCCTGAGCATGTGCAGTGTGCCCAATACATATACCAGCTGACCTCTGTTATACACATTCATGACTTCAGTGTTAATGATTGATGCTGCCTGTGAAGTGTTGTGCCAAAAATACATATGGCATCTTATCTCTGTAATACACATTAATTACTTCTGTGGTAATGATTGATGCTGCCTGTGCAGTGTGCCCAATACATATGGCAGCGTATCTCTGTAATACACATTAATTACTTATGTGTTAATGATTGATGCTGCCTGTGCAGTGTGCCCATTACACATGCCAGTTTATCTCTGTAATACACATTAATTACTTCTGTGTTAATGAGTGATGCTGCCTGTGCAGTGTGCCCAATACATATACCAGCTGACCTCTGTTATACACATTCATGACTTCAGTGTTAATGATTGATGCTGCCTGTGCAGTGTTGTGCCCAATACATATGGCAGCTTATCTCTCTAACACTTGTATAAACAAAAAGACAGTCCGATATTTACTTAGGTGTCACTAAACACTCTTGCCACAGCAAAAAGTGGTATCAATTATCACAAAATTTTATTAAGATTCTAAATTTCATAAAACAATCATAAAAATGATCATCGTACATAAAACATATACATTATGCTTAAAAACACACAAGTAGAAATACCATAAGTCCGGCAAGTTTTCAGATGTTCTATAAGGATCTTACATTGTGTGTACAACTCACACTCTGATTCCTATGTCACAGTACTAATGGCCTATTTCCTATTGGTATAATACAAACAACCCGACTTGTACAAGTTTCTGTCCTTAATATACAGTGATGTAGGACATTCTTCAGGGGAAATTGTCTTGTGCCGCAATTCAAAAATTCTTCTTTCTTAGGGGAGAACTCTGTTGATCAAAAAGTGAACACCCTATTAGTATCTAGTCATTGAGTATCAATCTCTATTTACATAAAACATGTATACCCTCATCCCTCCAAGGGTAAAGAGTATGTCTTAAATTACATACCTCTCTGCTCAATCATGAATCTTGGGCTTTCTCAGTTAAATATTGTAGATTCCCGATTTCTTCAGGTATTCTAGCGCTTCCTTATCTCTCCCTTCTCTCTAGTAGTGTGTAAATAGGGCAAAAAGATATGGGATTTAACACAACCTCCCATATATGTCAACTTCCTAGGCTAAAAAATAGGTTCAAAGTCTTACCTATATCAAAGCAGGGTTATGCTACAGTATGGCTGAACATCTTGATCCCAAGTGTTCTGTAAGGATTCCTCCTATATACTGGTGAGTACCAGACTCCACTCCCCTTATAGGGCCAAGTTCCTGTAAGAGATAGATCCCCATTCAGATTTCTATAGTCCTTATAGTTCTACAAATGTCATCTCCACCATGGAGTTTTTCATGGATTTATTCATCCAAATTCTGCCCTCACTTACTTGAGCATCCTTTCTCTTTACCACCAACCCGTAGAAGCACCAATCCTGTGTTCCTGCTAGGATCTGGCGCCCCGCGATTTTCGTGGGTAAAAACGGCTTGAAAACGTGACGTCATGACGTCATCGCGCACCAAAACGTAACGCGATGACGTCATCGCGTCATGGGCCCGTCCGAAAACGGTCCCGCGGCCATTAGAGGCACCCCATGTGGTTCTGGGACTCTTAGGCGCCGCATGCAGACACCCTAAGAATGCCTTAAAATAGGATAGTGGCTGGCCTATGTCCTTCTAGAACTAAATAGCTGACTAATATAATACTGGGAAATAATGGCGCAGATAGGGCTTACACCACAACAAGCCAATACATAAAAACAGCACTGTGCCAAATGAGGACTGGGAAATAAACCCAACCCCCTTTATTTTTTTTTTTTATTTTTTTTTCCCTTTTTAAGGCAAGATGGCCGTCATCTCTCTATTGACGTGACTTAGGGCACACAAATACCCACCCTTTGGGACAACTTCTCAAATTTCATATCTAACCTTCTATTTCCAGGTGGAAGTCAACAAGGCCACGGAGAGTCGCAAACATAGTTAGGTGTAAACTGAATAAACACCAGATAGCAGAACAAAGATACAAATACCACACAATCAGTCTCCATGTCGAAAACAAAAAGGGAACTGTGTCTTCAGCTGTACAACATAGCGCTATTCTCATAGATATTAATTTGTAACACATCAACTTAACATTTCATTGTGCGGGAGACAGGTCATAAAAACCCTGGCGAGTCCCCCGATGTCATGTGCCAAACTTCATTATTTCCCAGTATTATATTAGTCAGCTATTTAGTTCTAGAAGGACATAGGCCAGCCACTATCCTATTTTAAGGCATTCTTGGGGTGTCTGCATGCGGCGCCTAAGAGTCCCAGAACCACATGGGGTGCCTCTAATGGCCGCGGGACCGTTTTCGGACGGGCCCATGACGCGATGACGTCATCGCGTTACGTTTTGGTGCGCGATGACGTCATGACGTCACGTTTTCAAGCCGTTTTTACCCGCGAAAATCGCGGGGCGCCAGATCCTAGCAGGAACACAGGATTGGTGCTTCTACGGGTTGGTGGTAAAGAGAAAGGATGCTCAAGTAAGTGAGGGCAGAATTTGGATGAATAAATCCATGAAAAACTCCATGGTGGAGGTGACATTTGTAGAACTATAAGGACTATAGAAATCTGAATGGGGATCTATCTCTTACAGGAACTTGGCCCTATAAGGGGAGTGGAGTCTGGTACTCACCAGTATATAGGAGGAGTCCTTACAGAACACTTGGGATCAAGATGTTCAGCCATACTGTAGCATAACCCTGCTTTGATATAGGTAAGACTTTGAACCTATTTTTTAGCCTAGGAGGTTGACATATATGGGAGGTTGTGTTAAATCCCATATCTTTTTGCCCTATTTACACACTACTAGAGAGAAGGGAGAGATAAGGAAGCGCTAGAATACCTGAAGAAATCGGGAATCTACAATATTTAACTGAGAAAGCCCAAGATTCATGATTGAGCAGAGAGGTATGTAATTTAAGACATACTCTTTACCCTTGGAGGGATGAGGGTATACATGTTTTATGTAAATAGAGATTGATACTCAATGACTAGATACTAATAGGGTGTTCACTTTTTGATCAACAGAGTTCTCCCCTAAGAAAGAAGAATTTTTGAATTGCGGCACAAGACAATTTCCCCTGAAGAATGTCCTACATCACTGTATATTAAGGACAGAAACTTGTACAAGTCGGGTTGTTTGTATTATACCAATAGGAAATAGGCCATTAGTAGTGTGACATAGGAATCAGAGTGTGAGTTGTACACACAATGTAAGATCCTTATAGAACATCTGAAAACTTGCCGGATTTATGGTATTTCTACTTGTGTGGTTTTAAGCATAATGTATATGTTTTATGTACGATGATCATTTTTATGATTGTTTTATGAAATTTAGAATCTTAATAAAATGTTGTGATAATTGATACCACTTTTTGCTGTGGGAAGAGTGTTTAGTGACACCTAAGTAAATATCGGACTGTCTTTTTGTTTATACAAGTGTATGCGCACAGAGCAAGAGGTCTGTTTTATCCCTACCTGTGATTCAGTACCGTTTTGAGAATAGAGCTTATCTCTCTAATACACATTAATTACTTCTGTGGTAATGATTGATACTGCCTGTGCAGTGTGCCCAATACACGTGGCAGCGTATCTCTGGGATACACATTAATTACATATGTTTTAATGATTGATGCTGCTTATGCAGTGTGCCCAATACATATGGCAGCGTATCTCTGGAATACACATTAATTGCATATGTTTTAATGATTGATGCTGCCTTTGCAGTGTGCCTAATACATATGGCAGCTTATCTCTGTGATACACATTCATTTCTTCTGTGTTAATGAAGGAAGCATAATCCAATTCAACAGATAAAATGGGGAAAAGCGATCACCCAAAGGTGAACCTAATTGAAGAAACGTAATGTGAACACAATCTTAAAGTATGAAGAACTAGACATGGCCGGGTGCCCTCCTCTCGCAGCGCCCAGGGGCGGCCGGTGCACCGGTACTCGGATCACTCTAGCTGAGCTAAGGCCCATGTTGTAGGAACCGGGGTGGAATTGACCTCATGGTGTCTGGTGTTATGCGCTCTGAAAATTCACTCCCGCGGCTGGCCTTCCTCCGACAGGGGCACGGACACCTCCCAAGGGCTGTTTTGCCTCATCCAGGTTAGCACTTGTCAGTTGCAAAAACAAAAACTGGATAGACCCCTAGGCATTTTACCTGCTGTGCTGCTTTTCCGGGTCTGGATGACGTGATTGTGTTGCCTCGCCATTTTGGCAAGGAATTAATTCTCACATTCGGTAAAATCATGTGGGAAGTCATTCCTTTTGTGACGCAATTTGAACAGTACCAAAGCGGGGAGTTTTTTTTTCAAAAAGTGATGCAAATTGTACCCTCCCTTCCGAGGCGGAATGTTCAAACATTAAGGCAGCCCACGCTGCTTTTGAGCCTCCAAGGTACTGCTGGCCAGATACTTGTGTTTCGGTGTATCTGGCCAGCAGTATCACGGAGGCTCAAAAGCACTGCATGCTGCAAACATACATCGGAAAATATGGCAGGCAGTACTTCCCACTGCTGGAGGCAAGGAGAACTAGGCCTCGGTGTGCACTGCACATAGCACTGTGAACCTGGGCTGGGCTGCTGGCTCACGCAGGCTTTGCCCTGGGCTCGGCAACACAGATGTATGAATGTGGCGCTGGGTGCCCGTCACACCACCCACACACATCACGTGATTATGATTTCCATTGGCCGAGAAACAGCCAATAGAAATACTGTTACCATGCAAGGCAGTTATTTTATTTATTTCCACTACTACAACGTGCCTTGCATGGTAACAGTATTTCCATTGGCTGTTTCTCGGCCAATGGAAATCGTAATGTGTGTGGACTACAATTCTACCCTTAAAACTGCAGCCACAACGCTCGCTGCATATAAAATAAATACTAAACGTACAAAAGTAACCCCAATGATTTGTCTTTGCTCTTTGGCTTCGAAGGCCACATTAAATGGCTTGGAGGGCCGCATTGCGGCCCTCGGACCGCATGTTGGACAACCCTGCTCTATAGGACTAAATACGTGTACGTCATCACGTAGAAACGTGTTGAGGTGAAGTGCCCATTGCTGTCAATGCTGGGAAATGTAGCCTAAAAACGTTATTCATGCTGTTGGGCACTTAAAACGTACTGCTTGCCATGCCTGATTGTACATCTGCGTGTTATCTCTGTCCTAGAATCATTCCATCTATTATTTGCATTCAGTGAAAGCGTGCCTATGGGACAATTACTCGTGTGTGAACTTGCGAGGAACGTCTGTCAGAGTGATGACAAAATGATGTCATGGAAAGTAAACAGTGGGTATTACAGATCATATTGAGTTAAGACTTGTGAAAAAAAACATCTAAACATACAATTTCTTATATCGTGTCCGCCCGAACCGGGAAGGCACGCAGCTTTAGTGGTAACTATCTGGTGGACATAATGCCAATCTGTGGTGCCATCGTTCTGTAGTTGTATAGTAGGGATATATTTAAATGTGATGGTGCTGACGCCTCGAATTTTTTAATGAGTGTCGCTATTAATGTTAGGTTTACCCACGTCAGTGGGGTGTGTAAAGCACCTGTATTTCTATTGTGACACCTATTGTTTTTTACTCTTTGTTGCATGTAATGCAATCCATGTGTATAGGTATATAACATTCCGTATCCAACTTAATCTTGAAGGAAAGATGTGTTAAATCTGTTGCTACCTTTGTGAGTCTAGTAATCTATGTGCCATTTGTGTTTTATGGTCCTTACTCAAAACATTAAAGATAAAGCGTCTGCGTCAAAATCGTTACAGAAAACAGTGTAAATAGTGTTTTTCATTAAGGCCCGCTGGAGAGACAGTATTGACTCTAATTCCTCCCTCTGTTCAAGCTTCTTTGTTAGATTGGTCTGGAGGTCTTTGATCTTAATCACTTCTACTATCTGGAAGCGGATTTGCGCAGGTTGGTGTTTGTACTCCTGGAAATCTCGCAACTGGTGAATGCCGGTTGTTGGTTCTTATGCTGGATTTGTGTTTGTTCGATCATATGCAGACTGGTCTGGCCTACATATGTCAATCCGCATGGTCACTTGATGGTGTAAATCACGTTCTGGCTTTCACAAGTAGCGTAGTCCTTCAATCTTATTTTTTCTCCTGTTCTGGAATGGGTAATGATATTACCCTTAGTGACGGTATTGCAGTTGTTACACGCTAAGCATGGGTAAGTTCCAGGATGTTTGCAGAGTTGTTTGTTCCGTGTGACAGCTTGAGTGCTCACCAACAAGTCCTTCAGATTATGGCTTCTCTTGAACGCAAAATTGGCTTGGTGCTAAACTGGTTCTGTAGTTTGTCACAGTTAAGTAATGGCCATTGTTTCAGTATCGACCTCTTGATTTTTGAAGGCTGTATGCTGTATTTACTGACAAATACCAATAGAGATTCAGTATCTTTTTTCTGTTCTTTCTGTTCTTTCGGAGCTAGCAGTGCATCTCTCTCCATCAAATTGGCTTTAGTCTTTGCTTCCGTGAGTTCCATTGCGTTGTATCCTCTTGTGTGGAACTTATTTACCATTTTTTCAGATTCAGTGTCCCAATTGCTTGTTGTATTAACTATGCGTTTCACCCTTAACAGTTGGGTGAATGGCAGACTTTTGAGTGTTGCAGGAGGCTGAAAGAGATTATTTCTATCTGTGGGTCTGTGGTAGATGTTTGTTTCGAAGCCTGGTGCTTTTGGAGTGATTTGTAGGCCAGAAAGTGTAACCCAGGATTACCGATTTCCGGTGTGAATTGGATTCTTTCATTAACCAAGTTCAGATATGTTAGGAAGGAAGTCAAAGTTTCTAATGTATCTTTCCATATGAGGAAAATGTCGTCAATGTAGCGTCCCCAATGTTTAATATACTTGTGCCACACGGGATGATGCAAAATGTGGTCTTCTTCAAACTTGTGCATGAATCCGTTCGCATATGCCAGTGCCATGGTGGCCGCCATAGCAGTTCTGCTTGTTTGTAAATAGAAAATCTTTCCATGTTTGAAGTAGGAATGCTGTGCGATAAGTTCCAAAATGATCATAATAAATTATTTTGATGCCCCTACATTCTCTTCTTTCAGCAATAGCCATTCGACTGCCTGTTGACCCAAGACGCAGGGTATTGAGATATGTATATATATATATATATCACATACATCAATGTTGACGAGCATGTTGCTCTGTTCGATTGTAATACCATGTAGTCTATTCAGGAAATCAGTGGTATCTTTGATGTAGGACAGACATTTTTGTATCATGGATTGAAGAATCTTGATTATGTAAATGCCTAATGGTTGTAAAAGTCCATTTGTTGCCGCAACAATCGGCCTTCCTGGTGGTTTATGTAATGTCTTGTGTATTTTTTGTAATAAATAGAAATGCGGCACCTTTGGATATTTTGACGTTAGAAACGTCTTGGTCTGCTCTGTAATCCAGCCATTTTCTTCAGCCATAGTAAGCATTGTTTCGATAATCTGTTTGATCTGTTGTGTTGGATCCCCTGGTAAAACATTATATGTTCTTGTATCACTAAGTTGACGTTAACGTTCTTGTTGGTAATCGAGCGTATTCATAATCACTAATGCTCCTCCTTTATCTGTCGACCGGATCGTGTTGTTTTCGTCTTCATATAAATTCCTGATCAATGACAGATCGTGCTTGTTGAGATTCTTGTACTTGGGAAGTTTGAATGAAACTTTTCTTAAGTCTTTTAATACTTGTGAAACACGTCTATGGTTCCATGAGGAACTGGTGGTACAAATGTGCTTTTGGGCCGTAATTCAAGGAAATCCGAGTTGGGTTCTGGATCATTACTGTCAGTGTCTGCAAAATAGGATTTTAACTTCAACTTCCTTATGAATTTGAACAATTCTACTTTGGTTTCAAAGAATGTTGATGTATGCATGGGCACAAAGTTGAGGCCTTTTTGTTAAATGGATGCTTCAGCAGGACTGAGGGATCGTTCTGCTGGGATAACGACCCTGGAAGCCTGTTGCTTCTGGTCTTTCTTCTCCCCCTCCTGGTTCTTTTCTTCGGACATTGTCTCTTCCTAAAAAAGGTTGCTCCCTTGAGGGTCTTGCTGGTGATGTTGCCTGTCTTACAGGTGGCTGTCTTGTATCGGTGCTTGGTGGTTGTTCTGGTCTATTCTCTGAAGGACTCCCAGTTTGTATGTTTGAATCTGAACTTGAACTATCAGTTGAGCTGTTTCGTGGTGGGCAACTTGGGTTGTTGTTCTTATTCATCCATGTATATATCTCATCATTATGGTAGTCATAGGTGTTGCGTCTGAATTTGCGTATTTTCTTTGTCTCTAATTCATCCTTATAGCTTTCAAGTTTGCTTGTCAATATGGTGTCTTGCCTGGCTTCGCCCTCGGATGAGTGGATAGCAGCTATTCTAGGGAAGGTGCAACGGCTGTCATCGACCAAAACAGCCACGTTGCGGGCCATCAAGCCGTTGGTGGGCATGATCATGTCCTGCATCTACCTCGTCCAGCTCTGTAGGTTGCAAGTGCAACCCCTTCAGGAATTCATGGACGTCCGCTGGATACAGGTGTCCAGAAGCTTCACGGACAACATCTCTCTCAACGAGTTCAGTTGGGCGAAAGGATGGTGGGGCATCTGCTCCAACATCGCCCAGGGCACAGGATTTCAAAGCCTGCCATACCAGGAGATGGTCACCATGGAAACCCCCCTATAGGGATGCAGAGCGCACACCGGACGTCTGTACGTCAAAGGCCTGTTACTGCCGTAGAAGAAGGATCTTCATATCAACATCCTGGAGCTACAGGCAGTGTTCTGGGCCCTCGATTCGTTTCTACCGTCTCTGAAAGGCAAGGTGGTAAGGATCTTCACGGACAACACCACCACCATGTTCTACATCAGGAAGTAGGGGGGCACTCGATCCCCGCCGCTCTCCAAGGAAGTGCAGGACTTGTGGCGCTGGGCCGTCGGGCAGGGGACGTTCCTTGTCCCTCTCCACCTGGCGGGAGTCAAGAACACCATTGCAGACTCCCTCAGCAGGGAACTGTGCTCCTGCCACGAGTGGGAGCTTTGTCAGGATTAGGTGGACCGCCTATTCGTCAAATGGGGCAGGCTCCAGATCAATCTATTTGTGACGGCGGCAGACTCCAAGTGCCAGAAATTTGCCTGCAAATCCTACCAGCGAAGAGCCTAGGGGACACGTTCTTGTTTACGTGGGAAGGGCTGCTTCTGTACGCGTTTCTCCCGTTTCCTCTCCTGTGACAAGTAATCAACATACTCAGACAGTGTCCATGCAAAATGATACTCATCGCCCCGTTGTCGCCAAGACAGATTTGGTATCCGGACCTTCTCAGCCTATCACCGTCGTCTCTGGTCAATCTGCCATTGGTTTTGGATATTCTCACCAGAGAAGGAGGCGCAATCCTTTATCACGACCCAGGGTTGCTGAACCTGAGGAATTGACTGCAGCAGCCCTAGAGTTTGGAAGATATGATTTGCCTGCGGACTACAGGGAAGTCCTCGCCAAGGCCAGGGCATAGTGACTTTGAAGTGCTACGGTCACAAGTGGAAGCGTTTCACTATGTTGTGCCTGTCTCCGAAGATTACCCCTGTGAGGGTCACGGCCCCACAGATCTTTCCATACTTGCTATCCTTGGCCAAGGCCGTACTGGCACACGCCTCTATCAAGGTACATCTGGTGGTGATATCCTGCTACACCAGGTCTCCAGGAAGATCTTGACTTTTGTCCCACAGACTCGTCAAGGACGTTTTCGATCTTTCCCGCCACTGAAGTCTCCTGCCCCAGAGTGGGAACTCAAAGTGGTTCTGACAAGGCTCATGGGGGCTCCCTTCAAGCCTATACGTCAGGCCCCTCTCAAGTTCCTCTCATGGAAAACGGCTTTCTGTGTGGCCATCACGTCTGCCAGAAGGGTAGGTGAGATCCAGGTCCTATTCTGCAAGCAACCATACCTGACTTTCCACAAATCGAGGATGGTGCTGTGTACGCACCCCTCTTTCATGCCGAAGCTTCCGTCGGAATTCCACCTCAACAAGCATTTGGTGTTACGTGTTTTTTTCCCGAAATCTTCGTCACCAGCGGAACGAGCCTTGCATTCGCTGGACGTTGCTCGTGCCCTGAAGTTCTATGTGACATGCACAAAGAGTTTTCGGAAGGCTTCACAACTGGTTGTGAACTGTGGTCCTGTGAACCATGGGAAGGCCCTATCCAAGGCTTCCATTTCAAGGTGGCCCTTCGGCTTCATCATGCACTGTCATCAGTTGGCGAACCGACTGCTGCTCGGCGGGCTGAGAGCCCACTCCACCAGAGCGATCGCTGCAACGACGGCATCCCTATCTGGTGGGCCTCTGCTGGACATCTGCAGGGCTGCAACTTGGAGGTGCATGTATACCTTCACGAAGTTCTATTGCGTCGACAGGGATTCAAGGAAGGAGTGCAGAGCCGGGTAGGCAGTGCTACGCAACCTGTCCGCTTGGGTGAGACTGTTCTGGAGGTAAGAATTAATTGCTTCTGTTGAGCCTTGCCACCTCCCGTGGTTGTGTAATGTTGTACTGCTATGTGAATCCATGCCAGACCCCATGCTGGAGAAGGTTTAAGTTACTTACCATCAGTGGTCCAAGTGTACGAAAAGAAGTAGTGGAACTATGTTTCCTGCTGGCCTGCTCCTGCTCCCCATAAACCTCATTGCCACAACCCCTCCCACACACAATACACCAAACAAACACTTGCACCTACTGTTTAAGGGAACGTTGAGTGCAGTGCACTGAAAGGGAAGGTTTCAACTTCTTCCTACACTTTTATTTTAAAACAAAACCATTCCGCAACAGTTTCTTTTTAAAATAAAAGTATAGGAGCTGTACAAGGTAATTTAAAAAAGTATAGGAGCACCGGTAATGACCGCTCCCGCCCACTTCGACCACTGCTTACCGGTAACTATTTGTCTCCAGCATGGGTCTGGCATAGATTCACATGCAAACCCTCCCAGCGTCCCTTCTGGCTGCCAGAGGAGGGGCTTAGGGAGAGGACTGTCATTGGATGGGGGCAGTATGACCCAGAGGACAGTGATTGGTTTAGAGGCGGAATACAGTTTTAAAGTGAAATTGTTTTTCTTTTACTGAGGATTCCCAGCCTGATGACTAGGAATATTCATGAGCATGTGAATCCATGCCAGACGCATGCTGGAGAACAATAGTTACAGGTAAGTAACTTAAACCATACGTCCAACTTTGCCCATCTTTACTTCCAAAAGAAATATCTGTTTCGTGAGTGGAAGATATTTTGTGATCTGTTTGCATACATGCTTGCCCCAACTCATCTTCACAACCCTGCCGAGCCTTCACCGAAAGCAACTCAACAAACTTCTATGATTTTCTGGTGATTGCTGCTGCTACTCCCAGCGCGTTTTCCTCTTTATTTGTATGTTTCCTGGCAATATGTAGGCACAGTAACCACAGAGAAGTTCAATGGTCAAGTGTAGGACGGGCAGGCTTCCCCATGGTAATACTTAATTTCTCTTTGTGAAAGGTTTGCGCAACTGAGCAACATTGCCTCACTTCGAAGCATGTGCGTGTTGGGAATGGCGGCACGCCAAACCAAATGTTTTACTGATTGCAAATGTAACTTTGACTTTGTTTCTCTTGAAACAGAACTGTCAATTCAATTGCATTCGAAGCGACGAGTGAGGCAGTGGTATCCCTTAGCTCAAGCTTTGAAACGCTCCTTCCATGTATTTAAATTCTTTAGGAAGTAGATCAAAATATTTGAGTCTCAATTGACGCAATAATGATTGGATTCTCATAACATAGATTGGAAGCCTAATATAATTTTTAAATGTAACTAGAATACTCCTATTTTACGATGCCTTGTGAGGCTGTCAATTGCTCGGTTTCTGCTGGCAGAGATACAAGACACTACAGAGCTTGATGTCAGAGGCTGGGAATGCAGCCTGGTCGTCAATCACAGAACCAGGATACATTCCCTGCTTCTCGCATCACACTGCTGGCGGTATGTAAACAGGTCAGGTAGCAAGAGTGAGGGACAATTAACAGAAACCAAACACACACTCTGGCCTACACTATGGTGAATTGCCTTGTTTCCCTACCATTTACATATTTTGGGGGCAGCGTGGCTCAGGTTATCCACAGAATTGCCCTTTAAAATACAAGGTTTTGGAAATTGGAGTACTGAGGTAAACCTGCTCAGGCATAAAATGCACCCCCTATTTGAGGTTACACATTTGAAAAATCCAGAGTGAGTTACGTTTCACATATTGACCCACAGGTGCAAGTACATATGTGGTCCCCATGCCTCTAAGTTGTGTGGAGCTTCGTGTCACGAAGAAACACTCTACTTAGTTTCATGAAGAAAACTCATTGACAGCTGGAGTAAACAAGCATACATCGATAACACTTGTATGTACAACGGCAGGCTGGGTATATTGACCTGGCCTCTGCATCCCCTTGGAGAGTCCCTCATATCTGTGTACTCCTCAGCCTATTGTCCATGTCCACTGCATCATTTATGCCCGGGTTCCCATTTTTAGCAGTCCCCTTTCTTTCATACTCTCTGCAGAGTGTTGGCTATGCTCAGGAGTAAACCGATACACAACCCCTTATCAATGCGTTCAGGCCAGGCACATTGGAGTCGACGGTCTACCTCTGTGTCTGAGCACTGTACCCTCTTGCTTGAGTTCAGGGCCGAGTGACCCCTCCTCCTAGAAAAGCCCAGGCATCTGCTCTCATTCATTGGGAATGAGCTCCCCACAACGTTCCCCCTGTTTACACCGCCCGTGCAAGGATACACAGGTTGTGGGGTACTTTGATGGACTAAAGACCATTGCATGTGCCTTTATGGAAATTTATGCGTATCCTATTGCTGAGGTTTTGGCGCACATGGGCTTGCGCTGCGTCATCAGCCACACTTCTTTCACAAATGAGTGCAAGGGACTTTTGCGTGTGTCTAGTGGCCTACATCTTGAAATGTTGCACCTATCCCTTAGCAAGGATATGACACAACCGGTCCTGAGGTCTCTCTACTAGGTTCCACTTTCTTTGTCTTAGATGTTTGAGATTGATACTGTTCCTCCACTTTTATACTTGGTAACTTTCTCGCTTTCTCCCCATATACACATTCATGCTTCTTTATGATTCCCAGTCCGTGTTGAGAGACGACCCTCTTTGGTATCTGCTAGTTCCTAGGTTCATGCTCTCTCTGACTGTCCCCCAATCAATATTGGTTACAAATCTCCTTGGTATCTTCCGATATGTATGCTTGGGCTTTCTAAATGCCCCATAATGACTTTTACAACTTTGGCTACTTCTCTCATTTAAGCCCGGGTGCCTCCCATTTCTATGTTCCACCCCGGTGCCTTCAGCTGTGGTGGGTGGATTTACAGGGCTTGGCATCGGCATGGCTCGATTTCCTTGACTTTGTCACCTCGTTCTCAACTCCACTGCGGACGCGCTCTTGGTGTCTCGCTGTGTTGGAGTGCTCAGCATATGGCTGCTGACAGGAGGTTTTTTTCCTCCCGCGCTCTCCGGTTTCAGCGTTGTTGATCGGCCCACCATGGCTTTTCTGTGGTCATGCGACCACGTACGACATCTCCAATATCCTGTCCTGACAGCGATTTCCCCAATGTCCATTGTGGAGGGTCTCTGGCATCTTCTTCTGGCATTCCTTCCTTTGTGGGCTGCCGCAGGCTCAGCAGCTCAACACTGCTCCACCCCTCCAAGACTGCACTATGTCAGAGGGCTTCCCCTGCAAATGTCTCTCTTCTTGATCTGTTTCTGCCTGTTGCATACAAGTTCACGTTCAAAGGGGCATTCCGTTTTCCTTCAGGTGTCGTATTGGATCCAGCATTACCTAAATCCACACAAAAGGAAGGCACATTACTTGTGATAGAAGGCAATCCGCTATAGGCAGATAGTGTTGCTTGCATAGGGAGTTCATTGTCGGAATGAGAGTCCTTGTCCCCTGGAGGGGAGTCTCTCACAGTGAGGTCCCACTTGCTCAGACCCCAAGGGAGGGGGCTTGCAGAGTGGGCTCACCTCCCTATACTCAAAGGTGGTGGATCCCCCAGGGGACAATGGGTGAATACTGTCGATTTGTCACAGTGTGCCTCGCCTTAAGAACACATTCACTGCTTAGGCAGCCGAGTTGTAACTAATCATTGCCTTGCCTAGCCATCCAGGAAAGCCCTAGAGGGTCCAATCAGATGCTTTTTTGCTTGTTAGTAAAATATATGCCTTTATTTATGTATTTGTACTGCACCGGCAGCCTGCAGGCATCGGGGCGCAAACATAGACACAAAAGATACGAACACTAAAAACACAACAGGGGATCCTAGGAATTAATCAGGCAGGAGTCAGTGAGTTGAAAAGAAGGGTTTTTAAGACCTTCCTAAAGGATAGGAAGTCGGGGTTACATCTAAGGGCCAAAGGCAGGTCATTCCAGAGACTTGTGCTTTAGCTGGAAAGGATCTGCCAAGACCACTGCTACATTTTTAATGTCAGGCCCTGAATAAATCCTAACCCTGATGAACGAAGGCCAATAAGGCTGAACCAGGGATTTGAGATGGTCAAGGGGCTTGGGGGGGGGGCGCAAATAGGCATCAGTGAACCATAGAACTGACCTTAATGGCAATCTGATCCTTGATTGGTAACCAATGCAAGTGCCACCTGTGATCTTCTGGAAGTACCTGTCACATTTCTTACTGCGTCGTTCTGGATAAATAACCTGGCACCTTGATATGTTGGAAGCGGAGGCGCCATCAAGAAGAGAATTACAATAATCCTGTCTCGTTAATATGGTAGCTCTTGCGATTATAGCACAGTTGCTCTCCAATATATAGGGGCAGATATCCTTTAGGAGGCAGAGATGATAATTGCATGTATGTTTAACATAAGATGAATGAGCATCTGCATTGAGAGACGCTTCCAGTTGGACCCCTAGGATTTGACTTTTTTTTGGATCTTCATGTTGTTATCTTCTAGCAGGAAACTGCTGTAATCTGTGGACAGGTTGTCCCTCGCCTATTTGGAACCAAAGATCATAAGCTCTGTCTTTGATCCATTCAGGCATAATCAATTCTCCGACATCCAAATATCAATGTGGCTCTAAGTGTTGGATAGAATGTTAGCGTCCGTGGCATAGTTAGTGAGTTCCAGAGCAATCTGGGTGTCATCTGCATATTTTGTAAAGATGACACCGAGCTTGTCTAGGCGGGTGCAGAGGGATCTGATATAAAGATTAAATAACACAGGGGAAATGGAAGCACTGGGGCACACCACAGTGAATTGAAGAAGGAGGGCAGAAAGCTGACCCCCACTGAATTCTCGATTCCCGATTAGAGAGAAAGGATTGGAGCCATTTTGCAGACTCATTGGAACAGAGGCCTGTGTCTTTTAGGCGGCGAAGAAGATGGTTGTGATCAATAAGATCGAAGGCCGCTGAGAGATCCAACAAAATCAATATCCTGGCCTTTCCTCTGTCCGTAATCCCCAGCATTTGAGTCTGGAGGTCAATCAGGGCCGTCTCGGTACTGAAGGCGGGCCGAAAACCAGATTGTCGGTTGTGCAGGATACCATTATATACCACAGATGATTTTAGCGGATAAGTGGCAACTTTGTCTAGAATTTGTAAGAGGAATTGACAATTTGTGATGGGTCTCAAATTACTGGGTTCCAGTGGATTGATATTGGGTTTCTTTGGAATGGGGGTGATTGTAACTTTTTTAATGACATCAGGTGAATGGTTACCGCTAAAAGAGGCATTGACTAAGTAAGTTAGGAAGGGAGCAAATAGCTCTTTATGGTCCAGAATTAGCTCAGGTGGAAACAGGTTGTGTGGGTAGGAGGTGGCGTGCATAGAAGGCAACATATTGGACATGTCCAAGGTGGAAATGTGGGATAATGACAAATGTCGCAAATTCCGAGCCTTGAGTTGGGGAATTGAGTGCCTGAGCCTCGGTTATTTTAAGTTGGTGGTTTACAATTTTAGCCTCTAGTGCAGTTTGAATGGTTAGACAGCTCTGGTCTGAATTATCTCATTGAAAAATAAAGAATGAATACGATTTCAGGCTTTTGATTGCATTATGCCAAACCTCTACTTCTTAAGTGATTTTCACTTTGTTTCTGCATGCTTCATTCAGGTTCTCCCTCTTCAGCAAGCATATCAGTCAGTCAAATAACTTTATTCGAATTTGAAATAAAATCCATCCAAGTATAAACAATTGAGATAAAGCACACAACAGTATAAACCAAATCATTAAAATATTACAGGTAAAAGCACAATAATAAAATAAGGTCATAAGGCAAGTACCAAATTCATTAAAGATTTCCGGAGACTCAAGGTGTTTTGCAGTGAAGTCCAAGCCACCACAGTAATATTAGTCAATACAATAAAAGCCATAGCTGGCCTGCACTGCCTACAGTTGGAATTATGTAAAATCAGTGTTATTGTTCTCCCCCAATTAACCTGTAAACTGGGCCAAAGAATAAAAAATGCATAAGATCTTCAGTTTCAGTATTGCATAGTAACTTGCATCATTTAAAAATGCCATTTTATCTTTTTACAATTTTGCAGTAATTTCTCTTAAGCGCAGAATGTTATGTCTTGCATTGGTTATAAGAACTCACTCTCCTTTAAAGTTGGTGCACAAAAGGTATTCAGAAATGGTGGACGTGGACAAAGGAACATACAAACGGTTGGACATATTTTGTAGCTCAATTTGTTTACGTTCTAAATTCAAATGACCCGCGAAATTCTGCAATATTACTTTCCTGTAGGTGGTACTAATAATGGAAGGACTGACTAGGCAATCTGCTGCATTTATTTCAGTCAAGCTTTTCTTAACATAAGAGATCATGGGAATTGACGAATAGTTTGCCTCGGACTGTGAAATATATGTCTTCAGTGAAAACAGGTCCGAACCACAATTTAACTTTGATCGATACAAACCTTGCCTTCAATTTGTTGCATCCCCAGTTCATTATGTATTGCAAACGTAGGACCTGAGCTAGGTAGCCCCAGTAGGTGTCCGGTCATTTGGTCGAAAATAAATGGTAAAAAATAAAAAATATAAAATAAAAAAACTCTTTTAAAACTATTCTCTTCTAATTGTAACCCACATCTGCCATTGCCCATAGAGGTGTATCATATCTAGCAACGGATTTAGCCTTAGAAGAGTATATTTACTGCATTATTCCTACTAGCTGTGCTTTATATAATTTAGCAGAACGCGGTACATCTCCAGAGGCCTGCAACATTTTGGTTTTGGACTTCTGGATATGTAAAGCCCCATTCAACCTGGGGGTAAATTTAAATCCTTAATATTTGTAGCTTGTGCAGACCTTGACTATGTCAGGCCCTGCAAAAAAGCCTGGGAGGTTACATTTTCTACGACCCGCCTGACAAACCAAAATAGGCGATTTAATGGATAGATCCAGATTGGACATAAAACGGGCATAAGCAGTATTCAAAACTTGGAGTGATCATGGGAGTCTAGCAAGTAACACAGTGTCATTAGCGTACTCTAATACTGGGATCAACCTGCCACCCAATTTAGGAAACGTCTGCATTCAATTCAACCAGACTATTGTAAAGATTGTAGACAAATAGAGAGAACAATAAAGGGGGTTGATGACACAACCCTGACGCACTCATTCTCCAACAGAAAACCATGGCGTACACTGACCTTTGGCTCCAGATCTCACACCAGCCTTGTTGATTGCATGCAACATGGCAAGAACATTAGCAAGTTCCTCGGGACAGCCAATTGAGGCCAAAATGACCACAGTTTTCGCTATTGACCCTGTGAATTGCCGATCTCGCATCCATAAAAGCTAAACAAGTTTTTCTTTTTTGAGATCGATGTAGTTTGAGATCATGAGATACAAATTTAGTACTTGATCATGGGTTCCCAACCTTTCTCTGAAACCTAGCTGGGTCGGAGCAAGAATTTGTTTTTCCTAGTAATTCTCATCTTATACTGAAGGTATTTATGTAAATGCCATTTTTCAGTATGTGTTTTCACATATAACGGCGAAGGAAAAAGCATGTCCTCCAACTCTAGATAACCGAGTTTTCAGAATTACCCACCAGTTGAGCAGAATCCGTCCTGGGACATACGGGTGATTTTTCTTGGAGGTAGTCAGCCCTCTGACAGTAGAATGCCCGGTGAACCAGACACACGATCCACTGGGCCACAGGGAGCCAATGAAGTGCACGGAGCACCAGGCTGATGTGAGCACCATAAGGAGAATTAGTGGCCACCCAGGCTGCCGATTTTGGAACCGCTGCAGACGATGTATAGAGCCAGTCAGCTGAGCCAAATACAGGGTGTTGCAATAGTCAATGCGACTAGTAACCAATGATGCGACAACCAGTGGTCGCAGGTGGCCAGGAAGAAATGATCACTTGAGGGGCCACCGAGAGAGATGAAGAGAGAAGAATCTCTAACCACTGCCACTGGAATAAGAAAATCACCCAGGGCAGGTGGCTAAAACAAAGATTTCTGTAGAGCAGGGCTAGGAGGGGAACCCACCACCAAGACCTCCGTCTTGTCCCTGTTCAACTTGAGCCACTTCGCATTTATCCACGCTCCCACTGCCGATAGGCACTCACGACACCTCAGCTTGGTTCAGATCTATTCGGACCAAAATCTGGGTGTCGTCAGCATAGGAGTAATATTGGAAACCGCAGGAGTGGATGAGGCAAACCAGCAGCTGAACATAGATGTTAAAAAAGCATGGGGGAGACCACCAGGGGGCACAGGTGAAATGGCAGTCTGAACATTCGCCGCCCGAGGGCCCACGGATAGCAGCTGCATTACGATGCTTGCCCAGCCCGCACCAACATCAAAGCAGCTATGAGTGCGAGAGAAGCTGTGGTGGTGCTGCGGTTTCAATCTCTGAGAAAATCGGATGCGATTTCCCAGAGAGCCAGGCACCGAGGGGAGCGCCACCCCACAGCCCTCTGTCGGAGCAGAACAGCAGAAGGAGCCGCACATAGCCGCAGCGAAAAGAAGCAAAGTCACAGGTGCGCTGCAGAGACCCAAGAGTGAGGGACAGACACCTTGCACTGCATGATGAAAAGGGACGGCACCTTTTAAAATCGCTACACTCATAGCACAGTGTTTGTACTGCATCGAATGAGCAAGGGAGAAATCTAGCACAGCTGATACCGGCGTCGGAACGTATGGAAAAATGCAGGTGCTACGCACAGAGGTCCAGAGCAGAGACGCCGGTAATGCGGTAAGGTGAGGCCGCACCATAGGCACGAAATCAGCTGTGGCCTCCCCAAGGGCACACAGAACTGCACATGCTAAGTGGTATCAATCAGGAAACACTCCAGAAACTTCAGAGATATTGTCGAACGGATCCCGCCATGGCAGCACAGGCAGCACAAGAGGCTCATCTCATACACGGGGAAGACAACGAAACATTAACGAAAGCTGACATACATCTCTTGCTAGACGAAATGAGATCCTTGCGGAGCAGCATGACCTCGATGGTACGCGCCCTCAAGGAAAGAGTCCTCAAGATAGAGGACAAAGTGGAAGCACTTGAAAACTACCAATGGTCCACAGACTTCATGGAAATGAGGTCAGAGAGCCGATTCCAAGATTTTGAACAGAAAAATATGGACTTGGCAGCCAAAGTCGATGACTTGGAAAACAGGGAGAGAAGAGCCAACATCTGTATACAAGGCCTCAAGGAAGCCCGCAATGAGACCCCAGTGAGCCTCGAAAGAAGGGTCAAAGCACTAGTGAACTCACTCTTTGCAACTCCCCTGACTCCAGATTTAGAATTTGAAAGAGTCCACCGGGCTGGAGGCCCCCCGAACGAACCAAGATTGGTACTGGCCAAATTTCACCATTTTAGACACAAGGTGGAAATAGTGCAGCGTGTCAGAGAACAGGAACACATCGATTTTGGGGACTCCCGAGTCAAAATCTACCAAGACCTGTCAGCCACCACCCCCGCCCAAAGGAGAGACTGCCGCCCTTTGACCGCCTGGTTACGAGAGCACGGCGTCCACTTTAAGTGGGGTTTCCCCTTTGCACTACTGTTTGAACCCAGTAATGAGGAGTATAGCGTGGTCTCGAGCGAGGAGGTGAGCAGTGTCTTGCGAGGCTTAATAGCGGGCACGAGCAAAGTAAATGCTGATGTGATGTATTGAAAGTAACAGTAAAGCCAATGGCGAGGTCATGGTAAAGAGAAGGCACCAGGCAGCTGACATTTGGGGGAAAGATACCTGGCAGGTGAGTATACCAGGGGATCCGTGATACCTCCATAGAATGGATTATACTAGGTAATCCATTGACATTGTGGAAAAGACTAACATTGTGGCAGGATTTCTGGCAGGAGAAAATAACAGACAATCCAACAGAAGTTGAAAAGCAAAGTTTAACAGTAACACAAAATACCTGGCAATGAGGTTTACCAGGGAATCTGGAACGTACACCAGCAACATCTTTAAGTTTACAGAACGGGAACTTTGTAAATCAAATATAAAGACATTGTTGTTCAAGAGAAACTCTTTTGCTACAAAGGCATTTATTTATTTATTTATTTATTTGTCATTTATATAGCGCCTATACACTTAAACAAGTGTTCCAGTGCAGGGAGGTCAAAGTAGAAAAACAGGATTGACATTCTTAGTAGGCATTGGAACATTCAGAATGGGCAAGTGCTAAATGTTTTGGGGTACAACATAGAAACAAAAGGCATACAAGCTGAACAACATAAGACAAAAATTACCTTACGTGCCTGATGGTCGTTTCAGTAATGCAAGAGCTATGCATAAAAGAGGATAGAGGGGGAGTGTAAGGAGAGAAGAACAGGCAATGGGTGGAAAAAGGAAGTGCTGTGAACAAATAGGAAGAAGGGGGAGGAGGGAGGAGAGGGGTATCTAACGAAGGCATGGTATCAAGAATAGTCAGACACAAGTGATCACAGTTCAAGGGTGTTTATTAAACTGTATAGTTAGGTTGTAAAAACACCTAATCTAAACCTAAATCTAAGATGAGAGCAAGCTACGACCATCAAATAATAGTAAGGCAGTCCCAGTGGCATTGTGTCAAATAAAAGAAACTATACTAAGAAAAACCTATTGCCAATCCTTACGCTAAATACAAAAGAGTGAGGATGGGGTTCACAAGAAAGAAAGAAAGAATTGTTCACAAATGATAAGTATGTGTTAGCTGGGGGTCTCCCTTCCCCATGTTTTGAGCATGGGACAAGGCAGGAGTCCTGAGCACAGTACACTCGAGCTTTCCCAGCACAAGACAACAGTTCCAGTTCACGTATCGGGACCTTCGGTGGTTAAGTCTCTTTTTCTACAAAAAGTCTCTTGTTCCCCAAGGACCTGATGGGTTTCGAATATAACAGACAAAAGAAGTTCTGTTCCACATGTACGTTGGGTGATGACCTTAACCCTGGCTTCCCCCTCTTCCGGGTGTAGACCCCTCACGAATCTCAACCTCCCTCCGTCAAGTTCACTATGGCTTTTGCAAAGATATTTTCCCCTTGGCATTCACAAATCTTGATGTCTTTTTAAACAGTTCTCCGTGGACATCCCTCTACCGGGTTCACTTTTGTCAACACACTGTTTCTTGGGACTTTAGACTTTGCCTCTTTATTGGCATCCCTTTGTCTGGTTCACTCTTGCCACTTCACAATTCCTGATGCTTTCTCTTGCTATGGGATTTACTTCTCTTGCGCTTTCAATCGTTTGTCGGTCAAAGACTTTCGACTGTATGGGGATTTTGCTAAACTCCTGTATGACCACTTTGACCTTTCTTGAGGGCTCTCCTACGGCCTTCTACTATCAGTATTTTTTTATTTTTTATTTATTTATTCTTGTCTTAATTGAGTAGTTCAATTTTTGCAAGATTCTTTAACATGTTCTTCATCATAAAATGGATTGATTTTCGTGTTTGGTCAAGATGTCGGTATCTTGACTCCACTTCCAGTCTATTTTCCCAATCCGTTGTCTAGAATATAAGTGGTCATGGTATCCAGGCCTAGGCTTTGAAGAAAGTTTACTACTGCAATCACTGCTTTAGTTGATTTGCCACTCAACAGGTGGTTCCACTAGTGTGTTTCATCTAGGGTGTAGGCATCTTTAAATAAGTGGCCAATGTGGGTCTGTCTATTTGAGGTTGTGCCTTTACATGACAAGAGTAGGCGTCTCACTGTTTCCACAATGTCTTCTCTCTTGCAATAGCGACAAGAGTCTTTGGTTGAGGTTCCTCTTATTGCTAGGATCTCATTGGTTTTCAGCAGGTTTAGTCCGGCTCTTAGAAAGGTTGATCTTATTCCTTTGTGTTTGCAAACTTTGCCAGATATTCTACTGTCATGTTGACCTTTTGGAGGTTCACTGGCAGGTGGGTGGTTAGTTTTTTTTTTCTACCTCCTGAAGTGTTTGAATCCAATCCCAGATTTTTAGTCGGGATTTCACTTAATCTGGGTTTTCTTCGAGCTCTCTTTCAGAGCTTCCAATCTCTTCAAGCAGGTCTCGGTATCAGTATCAATAGTTTCAATCAACATGGAATCAACCAGTCTCTCGAGTCAGCACCCATCTGATGCCGATCCACTCTGCAGCTGGTATTTCCTAAACAGTTTACTGTTCTTTGAACTTTCCTCAACGTGCCACTTTGCGATTTTCATTCAACACAGTTTGGTTTCTTTATCGGTTCCCCTTCGACTCACCGGCTGAGATGAACTGCTTAGCTTTTCACTCTATCTGGAGTCAAGTCCCATACCACGGTAGCAGGCATCTCCCTCTGTCATGCTTATCAGCGTAGGCACGCTCCTGGTACCATTGACATCTGCTGCAACACACTTGGGCTATTGTTCACAGTCTTATATTTCCTTCTTTGGAGGCAAGGTCACTTCTCTCTTTGTCCCTTTGATACTCACCGCCTTTCTCCTCCTCTTGAACTGCCATGCTTGGATTGCGCTCTCATTGTGTCCGTCTTGCTCGTACTGTGCACTTGTGCTCCATCTTTTATCCCCGTGGGCAAGATAAAGGGCCGTCAGGTGTATGTGATTCTGGTAAATTGCCTGACTCTGCCTGACCCTTGTGTCGGGACATGTCGGGTAAACAGCTCTAGAATTTGTCCGTTGTCTTTCGTGGTGCACGAAAGTGTTCGTCTGGAAAAGGGGGGTAGTGTTTCCGAATGTCCTGTGTGGTAGGATGGGGAAAAGGTGTTAGAAGAAGGTGCATACTGCGTCTTAGCTGTCAGTGTCCCACTTCCATTCCCCGAGGACACACCATCCAGGTGATCCTCCCTCACTGGTCCACCCCCAGGAACTGAATCTAATAGCAATGGCCATGTTCTGGCCACCTGGATGACAGATCCCCAGGGACTAGCTAGGGAGACACCTTTTGGGTTTCTCACATACCCTTCCTCCATGCGATGTAGCCACATTTGTTTCACAGGGGAACCTGGAAAGAAAATCTACATTTCCCTGGTCCTTTCCTTTTCTCTGTTCCACAGTGAAACAATATTTATTTATTGTTTGCTTGTTAGGCGCTTATACATAAAGAATATACTGTTTC
Organism: Ambystoma mexicanum; assembly: GCF_040938575.1. NCBI lineage: Eukaryota > Metazoa > Chordata > Amphibia > Caudata > Ambystomatidae > Ambystoma > Ambystoma mexicanum. The sequence continues at coordinate 836,413,658 of NC_090934.1, read as the reverse complement.
AAAGTGCCCACAAGGCATGGAGGGAGTGAGGAGGGGTACATTAAAACACAATATGAAGAGCTGAGAGGAAGCTGGACGAACCTACTATGCCTTGTGAGTATTCATAACGTTCAAGTGCAGGGTTGTAGGTCTAGAAACCATTGCATGACCCGAGGGTTGGAGTCTTTGCGTTGGCTAACCCAAACTAGAGGTGAATGGTCAGTAACGAGCTTGAATTTTCGTCCCAATAGGTAGTACCTAAAGTGGCTAATGGCCCACTTGATGGCCAGGGCTACTAGTTCCAACAGAGTAGTTTTTTTCACGTGGGAACAGCTTGTGACTGGTGAATAGTATGGGGTGTTCTAATCCATCGTAAACCTGGGACAGGGCAGCTCCTAACCCTGTAAGGGAGACATCTGTCTGTAAGACAAACACTTTGGAGAAGTAGACTACCTTCAGGATTGGGTTCTGGCATAGAGTCTGTTTCAGGGTGTTCTAACATATCTCATCCTCGTCATTCCAAAACACTTTCTGTGTTTGGCATTCTAAAGTTTATCTGTCAGCCGGGCTGTTTTGTCCGAAAAGTTGGGGATAAACCTACGGTAAAAACCTATTACCCGAGATAGGCTCTAAGATCTCTTTTGGTCTTGGGAGTTGGTGGATCCAAGACAGCTTTCACCTTTTCATGTTGCGGCTGTACGGTCCCATTTCCCACAAAGAAGCCAAGGTATTTTACGTCTGATTGGGCCAGTCTGCATTTAGCTGGATTAGCAGTTAGGCCAGCATTTCTGAGGTTTTCATGATGGTATAAAGATGCAAGAAATGGTCTTCCCAAGTCTTAATATAAACGACTATTTCGTCAATATACGCTCAACAGAAATCGGAATAGGGTTGTAGGCTTTGATCCATGAGGCGTTGGAAAGTGGCTAGCGCGCTGTGTAGGAAGGACTTTAAATTGGAATAGTCCTAGAGGCATTGATAACGCAGTCTTTTCTTATCTGGCCCATATACAGGAACTTGCGAGTACCCTTTGGTTAAATCTAGGGTAGATAGAAAGGTGGCTGCTCCGAGTTTATCGATTAGGTCATCGATGCGTGGCATGCGATAAGCATCAAAGTCCGAGATGGCATTAACTTGACGGAAGTCTAAGCAGAATCTCAAGGAACAGTCAGGTTTAGTGACCAACACGATAGGAGAGGACCATGGACTTGAGAATGGTTCAATAATATTGGTTTTCAACATTTTGTTGACTTCCTCGATCTCTGTTTACGAGCTTCTGGTAGTCTGTACGGTTTTAAATTAACCACTTTACCTTTAGGTGTTCTGATATAATGGTATGTACCTTTCACTCTTCCTGGTTTTTCAGAGAACACATCGGGAATGAGACTACTACATCTTTTAAATCTTCTTGTTGTATAAATAGCTCGGGAGGAATTAAGTCAGTTATCTATGTCTTCGGGAACCAAACAGGCTAATACTTTGGCATGAGTGGCTGATGGGTTCTCCTTCCACTCTTTCAAGAGATTTATGTGATATAGGTAGATTTTCTGTTTTCTGTCCGGTTGGGCTACTTTATAAGTACAGGGTCCCATTCGTTCTACTATGTCATAAGGTCCGTGCCACTTGGAGACAGGTTTGTTCTCTGAGGTGGGTAAGAGGACTAGTACTTTTTGTCCTATGGAAAATCTTAAATTTACTTTTTTTTGTCATAATTGGCCTTTAGTTGGCTCTGGGCCTTTTTCATGTGTACAAACTAAATCTCGAACCAGTTTCATATGTTCTCGCATTCTGGTAGCGATTTGTGAGATAGCAATGGGGGCCTCCTCTCCCTCTCTCTTCCATATAGCAATTCGAAAGTAGAGAAGCCAGTAGAAGCCTGGGGGGTTTTCCTCACTGCAAATAGTGCCCATGGGATCATTTGGTCCAAGTATTTCCCGTCCTTGTCTACCAATTTCTGTAAAATTAGTTTGAGTCTTATTGAATCTTTCAACCAAGCCATCGGTTTGAGGTTGGTACACAGAAGTTTGTAAGGTGGTAAAAAGGAGTAACTCTTTGACTTCAGCCATAAGCTCACTCAGAAGATTCAAACCCTGGTCTGCCAGTATTTCCTTGGGAAAACCGACCCTGGAAAAATACGGTAGAGAATGTTTAAGGATCTGCTGTGTGGTATTATTTCACTATAGGAATGCCTCGGGATATCGGGTCGCATAATCCACGATCACAAGGACATATTTATTACCTAATCTGGATGTCTCTACAGGTCCAATTATGTCCATACCGATCCTTGAAAAGGGGACCTCTATGTTCAGCAATGGGTTCAGAAGGGCAGGTACTGGGATGTACGTGCGGGTCTTTTGGCATATTTTGCACGTCTGAATGAAAGTTTATATCGGCTTTGATACCTGGCCAGTAAAACTTCCCACTAATATGTGCCTGGGCTTTAGATTGTCCTAAATGCCCCCTGGTAAGATGGGAATGCGCGATCTCCATTGCAACCTTTCGGTGACTCTTGGGTATTACCAGTTGGGTTTTTATTAAACCTTCTGTAGAGGTTTCTGTTCTATAAAACAATCCTTGCTTTAAGAAGAAAATGGGACTCCCCTTCTGTAAGCCTTCTTCTTCCGGAATTCCTTGTAAAAAAGCAAAAAGCTTCAGCGAGGGCTGGATCCTTTCACTGGACGAAGTCTAGGTCGGGATAGATGGTTGGTTCTTCTCCCCTCCTTTCTTCAATGTTAAGAGATTTATCAGCTTCCCCAAAGCCTAAGTTACCTCTTTCTGTTTTATCTGACTTGCTTTCTTTAAACTGAGGAAGCAGAGTTCTTTCCAAAATTCCCTGAGCTATTTGATTTCACCGACGTACCTCGAAAGGGATCTCACCATGTTTTTGTAAGAGAACCTTCACATCTCCCCGAAAGTCGGGATCAATAATGCCTGCTAAGACGTCTATCCCGAACTTCCACGCTAGGCCCGATTTTGGGGCCAATCGAACTTAACACCCGGGAGGGGGTATGAAAACTAAATCAGTCGAAATCATTCCTCTTTTCCCAGGGGGAATAATACCTTCCCTACTGCTACAGATATCAAACCCTATTGATTCCTTGGTGGCAATGGAAGGGATAGAGGCTCTCTGACTAAGTTTTTGAAATTTCAGTGTTCCCCAATTTGTTTCAATTGAGTCGCATCCCACTCCTGACACTTAATGTAAGGAAGGCATGGTATCAAGCATAGACAGACACAAGTGATCACAGTTCAAGGGTGTTTATTAAACTGTATAGTTAGGTTGGAAAAATGCCAAATCTAAGATGGGAGCAAGCTACGACCATCAAATACTAATAAGGCAGTCCTACTGGCGTGTCAAATAAAAGGGCCTATACTAATAAAAACCTATTACCAATCCTTATGCTAAATACAAAAGAGTCTGGGGTGGGGTTCACAAGAAAGAAAGAAGTGTTCACAAATGATAAGTCAGGATGTGTTACCCGGGGGTCTCCCTTCCCCGCGCTTTGAGCACGGGACAAGGCAGGAGTCCCGAGCACAGCACACTCTCGAGCTTTCCCAGCACAAGACAACAGTTCCGGTTCATGTATCGGGACCTTCAGTGGTTAAGTCTCTTTTCTGCAAAAAGTCTCTTGTTCCCCAAGGACCTGATGGGTTTAAAAAATAACAAACAAAAGAAGTTCTGTTCCACATGTACGTTGGGTGATGACTTCACCCCTGGGTCCCCCTCTTTTTTCGGGCACAGACCCCTCACGAACCTCAAACACCCTTGTCGGGTTTACTATTGCTTTTACAAAGATATTTTCTCCTTGGCATTCACAAATCTTAATATCTTTTTAAACAGTTCTCTGTGGACATCCCTCTGCCGGGTTCACTTTTGTCAACACACTGCTTCTTGGGACTTTAGTCTTCACCCCTCTTTATTAGCATCCCTTCGTCTGGTTCACCCTTGCCACTTCACAATTCCTCTTTCTTTCTCTTGCTATGGGATTCACTTCCCCTGCATTTCTCAATGTTTTGTAGGTCAAAGACTTTCAAATGCACAGGGATTTTGCTAGACCCCTGTATGACCACTTTGACCTTTCTTGGCGGCTCTCGTACAGCCTTCTGGTATCAGTAGTTTCAATCAACATGAAATCAACCAGAGTCACTCGAGTCAGCACCCACGTGGTGCCGATCCCCTCTGCAGCTGGTCTTCCCTAAACAATTTACAGTTCTTTGAACTTTCCTCAACGTTTTTTGCGATTTTCATTCAACACAGTTCGGTTTCTTTATCAGTTCCCCTTTCGACTCACCGGCTGCGATGAACCGCTTGGCTTTTCACTCTATCTGGAGTCAAGGCGGGTACCACGATAGCAGGCTTCTCCCTGTGTCCTGCTTATCAGCATAGTCGTCCTCTGTGTACCATTGACATCTGCTGCAACACACTTGAGCTATTGTTCGCAGTCTTATATTTCCTTCTGTGGAGGCTTTGCGGGTCTGGGTCGTAAAGGACAAGGTCACTTCTCTCCTTCGCATCCCTTCGATACTCGCCGCCTTTCTCCTCCTCTTGAACTGCTGTGCTTGGATAGCTCTCTTGTCGTGCGGTCTGCCTTACTCAAACTGTACTCTTATGCTCCACCTTTTATCCCTGTGGGCAAGAGAAAGGGCCGTGAGGGTTGTGTGATTTTGATCACTTGCCTGAGTATGCCTGAACCTGGGGTTGGGACATGACATGATATATGATATGATATGAAATTAAAGGTTATTTATAACGCGCTTAATACCCAGAGGTTTCTAAGCGTGGACCCGGGGGATTGAACCTGTGTTGCTTCGTGTAGAATTGCTTCCAAGGCGAGCATGTAGCCTCTAAGCTATCCTCCCGAGAGATAAACAACTCTAGAGTTAGTCCGTTGTCTTTCGTGGTGTGCGAAAGTGTTCATGTGAAAAAAGGGCGGGGCAGTGTTTCTGAATGTCCTACGTGGCAGTATGGGGAAAAGGTGTTGGAAGAAGGGGTATACCGCATCTCACCCGTCGGTGTCCCACTTCCACTCCCCAAGGACCCCCCATCCAGATAATCCTCCCTCACTGGTCCACCCCCAGGAACTGGATCCAATAGCGATGGCCATGTCCTGGTCACCTGGATGACAGATACCGGGGACTAGCTGGGGAGACACCTTCAGTTTTCTCACAGGTAGCAGTGGAAAGCGAAAGAAGGGGGGAGGAGGGAAAAGAAATTGAGTGAGAGAGCATAAGAGTGAAGTGCTTGTCCCGCTCTGAGAACCAGCAGGGGCCATGGAGGCCCTTGATGGGGCGAGCGATCGTCATTTGGCTCTGTCGTGGCAGTAACAGATGTAGTTCTGACCAGCCAATCATGGCGACAGGCACGGGACACTTGGGCTTTGGCAAAACAACTGCTGATGTGTCCTAAACGGTCGCCCCTCTTTATGCCCTAAGAGTCTCTGTAGTCACCATCAGGTGAAGTGGAGGCGGCTGAAGGGTTGCGTACCTGACTTCAGGGAGAGAATGGAGGGGGTGGGGGAGGCAGAGCACCTTATGGAGGTCGCTGGCCCTTGGTGTGGACGGTGATCGCCATCCGGCTCCGTTGAGGCAGTAACGGATGTAGTCCTGACCAGCCAATCATGGCGGCAGGCATGGGACACGTGGACTTTGGCAAACAAGCAGCTGATGTTGTGTTCCGCACGATAGGCCATCTTCAAGGCCCCAGGAGTCTGCATGTAGTCAACATCAGGCGAAGTGGAAGCAGCTGAAGGGTTGTGTACCCGGCTGCAGGAGAGAAAGTTTGGATGTTTTGGAACATATTGTGAACACAAACTTTCTGAATCCAGTGTAGAACCCTCAAGGAATTGTTTGATAAAGAGACACTCGTTTGATACAAAGAAACTGTTGTTTGAAAGAGACACTTTTGCCACCATAACTAAAAGTCCAGGGGAAGTTATTTATCCTCTGGTTTCAAAGATTTCTCCTTGAAAAATAGTTTAGGATTTATTTTTATGTTTTGATTATGAACACTTTTAACTAAACGTATGTCAGAGATATTTCCTTGCACCCGAGTTGGTTGTTTCTAGTGTGAGGGTCAGTTTAGAAGGTTTTGGACACAAGGACGGTTTCTAAGTTACTAACTACTTGACACAGCCTGATTCTTAGTGTTAGTCTCTGAGGTAGGGAACCTCCTTCTTTAGGATAGTGCTAGAGAGGTGTTTTTTCAGAGGTGTTTTTTCAACCCATTTCTTTTGAATAAAATGTCTGACAATGAAAATACTATAACTTTGTGTCCGCCTCTCATTTCTGACCCATTTATTTTTATTTTTCGCTATACACATCTTCTGTGAAGTGTGGTACTCTGAAGTGTGGTAGAGCCATTTAATGTCTGTATGACTATGTTTTTGATAACTTTGTGGTTACTTACCTGATGTGTACAGGATGGGCTGGTGGCAGTGAATACGTTTTTACGGTTTTCTTTTTTATAGTCTTGTGCACTTTTGCATTTCACCCCATAATGCTATTTAGAGTACCATCTACTCTAAAGTGGCCGTGCCACGAGAGTCTGCCTGTCCTTTGGCTATCTTGTTGTTTTTCCATCTTCATCTCTTGGAGTAGCTGGATTGTCCATAAATGGTAAACCCTTTCCAGGGGAAAGCTCAATTCTCCACGGGCAAAGTGGTAGTCTGTGTGTATGGCCGGATGTAGGGGCTAGATATGTCTGGAGCCTTTACACATTCTGGCCAGAGTGTGGCTTTTGCTGGGCAGATGCAGCAGTCGTCCAGGATTGGACAGCCCCTGCAAAGTTTGAATGGTGCAAATCCTTGCCATTGGTGGGCCGGGGGCAACTCCAGGCTGGATTCTGATTAACAGGGAGTCTCCTTCAACCATTTTGCAGATCATTGTTGGAGCCAAGACCCATAAAGAGAAGAGCAGCCCATTGATGAAACAGACCTCATCGCGGGTTGCTTGCCAGTGGCACTTTCTACACTTGCCCAGCAAAGTTCTGTTTCTGGAGATATAATGAAAACCTTCATCGGTACTTCGACTCCTGAACCGCTGGCAACAACCAGTCCCAAGCTCTTTTTGAAGATCCAGCTGCTGGAAGCACTTGGAAGAGGGCCAGAGTCATCCCTCGGGCTAGCCAGATGTCTTCCTGGGCTGTTTCGGTGAGTTAAATCTTAGGACTGTGCAGATTCTCAGCTTATGGAAATAGAACCATTTTCATGAAGAATGGCCTTGCAGGGCCAGTTTCTTTGTTTCCACCACAAGGGTAGCACACCGCTATTTACTTCAAGTAGCCATTGTTATCCATTCCCTGCATCGCATCTTGGGAGTCCTCTGAGGTAGTTGATGGAGTGGTGGTCCAGTACTCGGTGTGTCCTGAGTGTCCAGCTGTCCATTGTCAAAACCCAGTCCAACGGAGCCTGGCACCGCGAACTAGACAGACCCAAAAACCTGACGCCTGAAGTGACCTCTGCACCCGAGGCCCCCGGACTTACTTAAACTGAACCACGGCATGAATCCAGAAGGCCAAATGATTTTGGGAACTTCTACCGTGGGCCCTGAGTCAGGAGATGAGTAAACATACCGGTTTCCCCCACACCGCCCGCCCTGTCTACACATGGGTTTTTAAACTCCTAGCCCTATCTCTCCTTTACCTAGCTTTGAACAGTGGTTTTCTAGTCTGGTACCCTCCCCTGGGTCTCCCCTAAGGTGGTTGGATTGGAGAGGGTCTGTTAAAGACTTTCCTCTTGTTTTCAACTTCCTCAAAGAGACACCTAGCCTCCTGAAAAGACTTTCATTGGGACATGTGACTTTAAGGGCACTAGGCCCCTGCTTTTCTAGCTAAGAAGGACTTTTTAAGCATAGTACCTTAATTCCAAGGTTTTATATGGTGTTTGCTAACTTATTTGTTTTCAGCCTATTAGTTCTCAACTTGTTGATTACTTTCCTGGTTCTATTTCTTTATTCACTTGCTTCACTACATTTACAGTACCTTGAAATCTAACTCTAACTGTATTTAAAAGTGAAGTGTTTGTGTTCTTAGCGGAGCACACCGAGGCAATTGTGTATATACTAGTAGTGAATGTTTTAGTGTGTTACTTACCTGTGGTTTTTCATTGATAAGAAATTGTCTAAGACCTAAATGATTGTGTATTTTTATACATTCTGCCTCACCTCTATTATTAAGAGTACTCTGTGCGCTTAACCAAACACCTCACCACCCTGCACACCTTCCTAACTCTAAGCCTTGATGGTCATCCACACTACCCAGGTAGAGTTTGGCTAAACTTTAGTGTTTGTCTTTGGTCATCAGAATAGGGTGGCCTACTAGAATCTGTCCACATGGCTGTTTCTGAAAATCATCTTAACAGTATCTTTCTGGGGCACAGTCAAGGGAAATAAATCATCCATCACTACCCTGACCTGATGGAAATATTGGGCAATCACTGAATCTTACAACAAGACTGATCTCAAACTCCCATTCCTAGTTCTGGCACAATAAACAAGGGGTATGGTGCCCTCCTGAACTGAGGCAATGGCGTATCCACTGTTAAGATGGATTTCTAGAATCTGGCCTTGTGGACATATTTTAAGAGGCCACCCCAGTTACAGTGAACAGACAAATCTGATAAGCTTGCCAACACCCAATCAAGGTATTTGGATGAGCAGTCAGGGCTTATTCTAAAGAGAATGTGGGTGGGATCAGGGGCCCTCAAAGAGTCCACCAAGTACGGCACACAATAATTCAATTCAGACAGTCAGTTATACAAATACGATTTACTGTAGGCCTTATGAACACACTGGAAAATGAATCTAACAGTTGGTATTACCACACAACACTTTATGATACTAACATATACAGTCATCAAAGGTTCAAATATACATCAAATAACTTAGTTGGCAAAAGCATGTAAGAATTTAAATGCAGTCGATGATGGAACCAGATCACAAGACAATAAATAACCTAACCTAAGTCAGACCCTAAAAAGAATGGGGCCTTGTGCCCAAACATCACAGGTGCCACCATTTTTCTCACCAGAATGAAATCTCTGTAGGTAGGTAGGTTTTAATGGGCTTGTGTTGGTGATAGTTTAAAAGTTCTACAGCGATTTTACTAGAGGTAAGTGTTTTGCTTTCTTCCAGACCCAAGGCTAACCTAGGGGCAGGATAATTGACCCAGGTTTAATGACCAAAAGGTGAGTGGAATGGATTAAGGAGACAAAGGGGACTTGTTTCCAATGTTATCCTACGCGGGGGTGGGTGGGTGCGACAGATACACTGTGTTTACTGACTCTGATTTTCCCAGATCTCCCGCTATTCCTTCCGGTGAAAGGGACCCAGGAGTTGAGGATTTAAGGATTCTTCCGGTCTGGTGCAGCTGCAAGATGCAACCTATGTCGATGAAGGAATGCACGAACCACTGATGCAGGCCTCATCAGGACACTTCACAGGTTGGAGGAAGATGAGCTCCAGCGACTGTCTCTGCACACTGGTGATGACCGGTGTCCTTCCAGTTGTGGTTGTAGCAGCAGCTCCAGGACAGTTTCCTGTGAAGATGGAAAACTGAAACTCAGGGAGAAGGCTACTAGTGACACACGCTAGGGACTGCCTAAGTTCCAGACTCAAACGCAGAATGGTAACACTTCTGGCGAGGTAGCCCATGAGAGAGCTGGGTAGTCCAGTAACACTTCTGGAGGCTCAGAGGGCAGGATCCTTGAGAAGGTGTCAAGACTCGTTGGTCTGACTAGTCCACGGGCTGAAGCGTCGCTCAGTGTCTTTGGAGATCAAGCAGAGGAGAAGGGCTTCATTCGGCTGGCTGCTGAGCAGGATGCTGGGCCACTTAGAGTCTTCGTATCTTCAGCAGGCTGTTCTTCGAGGGATTCTTGGCTCCAACTATGATTTGAAGAAATGGCTGCAGAGATCATCTTCTGATCCAAAATCCGAGCTGGAAGCAAGTCCAAGCCCACCAATGGTAAGGATCTACACCATTCAAACAGCCAATAGTTGTCGAATCAGGGACAACTACTGGTTTCACATTCGCCCCACACCCAGATTTTCTGGCACCAAAGATGTGGAGTGAGACCAGACAATCCCACCCCCTTCCTGGGCCACACTCACACAAAGGCAGTATTAACCTGTGAAAGTACATAACCTAATAAGGGATTTCCTGACCTGGCAAGGCAGGAAGTAGGCCAAACAACAATATGACCAAAAAGCAAGTGAAAATCTCAACTTTAGGGCACTTTCCACGTTTACTAACCATAAGTGGGAAAACATGAATGTGCACACAAAAAATAATGCAACAATTGTAAAAATGGATCTGCTGCCACCAGCTTGTCCTTAGGCACACTTAAAAGTAGCCAAAAATCCCTTGTGTAAAAAGCTAGGGTGATGCAAAACTATTCCCATTGCACTGCCCTGTCAGGTGCTATGTACAATGTTAAAAAGTGCAAGAATTCAAATGGGAAACAGTTTCCCAGTACTGATTGTCTGTAGGAGTGATCACTTGCCTCATTACAATGAGCAAAAGGCAAGGGAAGTGAAGCTCAAGGCTTTACTTCACTGCAGAAAGTCAAGTAGGAAGTGTTTGTGTTCTTAGCGGAGCACACCGAGGCAAAAGCAAAAACAATGGGGTTCCATAGAAAACTATGGAGGGAAAGTTGCAAAAAGAGGAGTCTTTCCTAACATCTACTAAGGACAAATGCATCACTCTTACTTGGGTAATCCACATAGGTTCATGCAGCATTATCAACTGTGGGTGGGGAGCTACCTCTCTGCAGAGTTTAGATCTCAAATCTTGTATGCAAACGCCCAATGTATTATTAAATCAAGGTGCATTTTGGGGCGCTTGCGAGGCCGAGCAAGATGACCCACCCTGACAGAACTCCACCACTGATGAGCAGGCCTGCTCCCATTTTACCCGCTGCAATGCTGATGGAGTCACCTCTGGTCGAGGGCTTGGGCTCTGGAACCCTCAAAGCAGCGACTCTGTGAAATCGGAGGCATTCTGACACCCCACGAACCTGCTGTGAACACCAGGGCCGCTGCCGCTAGCACACTGTTCCTGGTGTGGAAAGCTGTCCTGCTGGATGCACGGCGGCTGTCTTGCTTGGCGTTGCTGGTGATGGCTGTTCCGGCATGCTGCCTGCATGTGTGTTCCACATCGGTTGCCGCTAGAGAGGTTCCATGTGAGAGCTGGATCATGCCTCTATATGGGTGAGCTGCACCGCACAGCCTCGGCCCGGTACTCAGCAGCCTGAGTGCCGCAGATGTGATCCCATGTCCCAACATGATCAGGTAGCACAGTAATTGAGGTGCCTAACTGTCACGTCTGGTGGCCTCCGGTTACATCGACAGGGAGGCGTGACTTAACCCCTATATCCCGCTCTGAGAACCAGCAGGGGCCTTTGTGCATGAACCCCCATCCCCACCTTCTGGCTCAGCCTGGGACAGCTGCTCTCTGCCCAACCAGCACACAGGGCACGTCAACTGCAACTCTGATCCTGGGTTTGCGTTATGCTCTCTGGGCTGTCAGTATGCATACCGGACTTCTTAGGTTAGGTTATTGTCTTGTGATGCGCTTCCATCAACGACTGCATCTAAAATGTTTACATGCTTTTGCTAACTAAGTGATTTGATGTATATTAGAACCTTTGATGACTATATATTTGTATCATAGACTGTTGTGCGATAATACAAACTGTTAGATTAATTTTCCAGTGTGTTCATAAGGCCTATAGTAAATAGTTGTATTTTTATAACTGACTGTCTGAACTGAATTATTGTGTGCCATACTGGGTGGACTCTTTGAGGGCCCCTGATCCCACCAGCACTCTTCTGAGAATATGCCTTTACTGCCTTGAATTGCAATTTATGGAACTACAAGATTAGGTTATTATACTGACCTACACTGTGATGGAGGCCCATCTGGTGGTGTTATGCAAATCCTAAAGTAAATGAATCCTGCCTGAGGGCTCCCAGGCTTTGCTTTCAGCACCAAAACGTACAAAGCAGTGTTGGTCTCCTTCTTTTGAAGTCTCAAATGAGGGGTGCCTTTATCGGCAGGATAGTATCTGTGACCGCACTACCTGCTCCATAGCGGCATGATACATTTCGGAGAAGAATGCCCTTGACGGGAGCCTAACATACAGTGGCCAGACCAATTTTTCCTGCCTGGGGACTTTCGGTTGACGTTTGTGCCTGCCCGGACTGCATCATCGCTCCTCCCGCTCCTGCTCCACTGTCCTCTTGCATGGTCCTTACCCGGGCTGCGCCTTTACTCTCCAGATCCCGGCCACATCCGTTACTGCGCACCTGCTTGCCTGTGGAATTGGACCCCCGCGGACCCTCTCCACCCTGGTCTGCCTCCTCCTAATCTACAGACTGCTCTCCTCCCCCATGCTGGTTCGAGGGGTTCTGATCACCGCAAACCCTCTCCCTGGAACTGCCCACCTCCAGTGATCTGCTTTTTCCTACGTGGGACTTCGCTTGGGCACCTGTACCTGCTCGAACTGCAGAGCTGCTCCTCCCGCTCCCGACTATCACTGCTGACTGCATGCTATCCTTCACTGCTGCAACTGGATCTACGCTGACCCTCTCCTTCGTTAGTCCGCCCGCCTCCTGAATTTCGTTGGACTTGCCAATTTAGTGCTTGCGCCTGGGCCATAGCACTTTCCCTCTGGCTATTGACTTCCTCTTCTGCTGACACATCCACCTTCCCTGCAGCACTCAGATCTCCTTAGGTCCTTTCCCCCCCTAGGCCCACCCACCTCCAGCGTCCTGCCTCTTCACTCACTTGGTCCTGCCGGCTTACCATCTGGGTTCTCCCGTCTGCTGGCCTCAACTGCTGTGGGGCACGCTGGCTGCTCTGCTTCGCCCAGTCCCCTCCAGCCTCCCTCAATCCTTCGGCTGCCTTACACCTTCGGCCTCCCGGCACTGTCTTCACCTCAGAGCCCTCTTCGGCCCTCTCCCCTCTGGGCCTGCCCACCTCCAGTGGCTTGCCTCTTCACCTGCTTGGGCCGTGCCGACCAGCCATCTGTGTTCCCCTGACCACACTGCCTCGGCTTGTTTCTTTTTGCCCCCTAACTCTATCAGCTCCATGCCCCTCCTCCTACAACTCCTCTTCATCAATACCCAACAGCTCCACAGCGTTCTCTCCTTCTGAGACCCCCCTAGTCCCCTTTCTCCCCCTCTCCTTTTTCCCCTCCCCCCAGTGCTCCTTCTCTCTACTCTCCCTCCCCTCATTAGCTTCCTTTTGCCAATACTCTCACCATTCTCCCCAGCCCATCATTTTCTTCTCCCCCTTTGACATGCGTGTTACCAGACTCCACTCTCCTCATCCACCTTACTCTTCGCTCTCTTCCCCCTCTCCTCACCCCTGCTTCCTGCCCCTTCTCCTATCCCTACCCCTTATTCTCATGACCATCCCCACGCTCAACGTCTTCTCCTGTTCACCCCATACCCTTCCCACCCACCCTCATCGTCCCAACCACATCTATCCCCCTATCGTTGAACCCTCCAGTCTCATCAACATTGCCCTCTGGAACGCAAGTTCCCTCTGCAACAAGACCACAGCTGTTCTGGACATGTTCTTGCAACTTAACCTTCAATTCCTCTATATAACCGGAACTTGGATCCCCCTTCACAACTTTACTGTACCTGCTTCCCTCACCACCTCCTCTTCCTCCTTCTCTCATGTCCCCCGCCCTTCTGGAAACGGTGGTGGCATTGGTCTCCTCTATCACCCTAAATGTCTCTCCTCCCCCTCTACAACACATCTTCCTACCTTCCCTTCCTTTGAATACCTGTACAAATCCTTTAATTCCCCTCACACTATTTCCTTTCTAATTATTTACAGACTGCCTGGCCCCCTCTCCTGCTTCTATGATGACCTTGACCACTTTCTCTCTCTCTCATCTCTCCCTGCCCCTCTCCCCTCACAGTACTCGGTGACTTCAACCTTCTCCAGCATGGGGTCTGGCATGGATTCACATGCTCATGAATATTCCCCGTCGTCAGGCTGGGAATCCTCGGTAAAGAAAAAACCAGTATCAGTTTTGTTTCTGATCTGTCTTTCGTAGTAATAACCAATCACTGGTCTCTGCGTCATACTGACCACAGCCAATGACTGCCCTCTACCTAAGCACCGCCTCTGGCAGCCATCTTCAGATTTTTACCGCACGTTCATGTGTTGGGATCCTCGTGCTATTGCTCTCGAGCGTTAGTGCTATTTTTCGTGCTTTTTCACAAAAACTTCGATTCTTTCGGTCAAAAGAGCCTCAAGCTCCACCGATCCTACATCCGATCAATGGGGACCCGTGTCGGATTCGTCTGTGCCCCTCAAGGGTGAAGATTTCGTCGAGCTACACTTCGGAGGACTCCAGAAGCTTCTCAGGCCCGGTCTCGGAGATGGCCCAGGAGAAGGGAAGCTCGACGCCCGGAAAGCTGTTCAGGGTCTGCCCTGGATGCCAGCTGCAGAACGTCTTTAAGGAGGACGAACACTCTTTCTGCCTTTACTGCCTTCATGAGGACAAAACGCACGTGGAGAAGGACTGTGCGTTTTGCGGCAACATGTCGGAACGGACCATGAAGGACCGTCATCAACGTCTCGCCAACTGGCTGGAGGGTAAGAGCCCGTCTGGCGAGAAGAAGAAGAAATCCGAGCGGTCTTCTAAGACCTTTGAGGGCGCCCCGGCGACGGGGGCCCAACATAAGGCCAAGCACCGCGAGTCCGCTGGCACCGGGAGCGCCGAACGGTCGGGCTCTACGGGCGCCAGGCAGGGCGCACCCTCCCCGGCACCATCAACCACGAGCCAACGCTCTGGGTCGGGTAAGAGGAAGGCCGAGCACCCGGCGAAGCTCCTGGAGAGGCCCCGGTCGAGCTCTAAGGCAGAGGAGGAGCGTGGCAGTGCCCCCTCCCTCAAGGATAAGGCGGTGAGCGCACCTAAGGTGGTGAAGGCCTTGATCCATCCGACCAAGCCCTCTATCGAAACGGTCGCGGCGGCCCTGGCTCAGCCTGTGGAGGCTGCACCAGTGGTGGCGACCTCAGGGCCCAGAATCTCCCTGCCTCCTCGGAGGGAGTCTTCTTTTGTGCCCATCGATAGGACCCCCGTGAAACCCTCCGTGGGGAAGAAGAAGGGGGGGCAGGGCGTCGTCGTAGATTCGGCCTCAACCTCAGAAGAGGAGCTGAGCGAGGTCTTAAGCCACGGCCTAGGCGTGGAAGAAGGCCAGCCCGTCGGAATGGACCCCGACGCAGGTGACGACGACGACATCGTCGAGGATACCGACGGGGCCCCTGCTCGCCCGTCGGATTCCCCTCTGCCAGCGCCGCAAGACAACTCGGCGGCCATTTTGTTGGCCATACAGTCCTTATGCTCCGAGATAAGGACGAGGCTACCGTTACCGACGGAGGAACCTCTCCCGTCGGGGGATCCAGAACCGGGACCTTCTGGTGTTCCCCCTACCAAGAAAAGAAGGATCCATCCACCACCTCCTTTTCAACCGTCGCGCCCCGTCCAGCCCTCCTCCCCGTCCACCCGAGGGGATGATACGGGGACTGACACGGCAGCGACGGGTACGGACGACGAGGCATACGACGAGGATATTCCGTCGTCGCCTCCCACCAGGGCTTCTCCGCCCGACGAGATCGGATCTTTCCACTCCATGATCTCCAGGGCTTCCGAGCTTTTCCAGCTCTGCCCTGAGGAGAAGAAAAAGGAAGGCTTCCTTTATCAGCGGCGCGAGGCCAAGAGGAAGACGGTCCTCGCAGTGCCTCTGTTGGACGACATTTGGGATGAGGGCCTTTCCCTCCTCAAGAACCGTTCCACGACGCCAGCTAGAAGAGACCGGTACGAGAAAAAGTACCGGGTCCCGGACACGGCCCCCCTATGCCTCCGGGCGCAGCCTACCCCGGATTCCGTCGTCTCCGCGGCAGCCAGGAAGAAAGCGGGGGGGGTGCGGCCTCCACATCGACTTCCCCGCCGGACGGCGAGGGAAAGAAATTGGATGCTATGGGACGTAGAGTCATCTCGTCGGCAGCGACGACGATTAAAGCGGCCAACGCCTTGGCTATCGTGGCCCGCTACGACAGGGAGCTCTGGTACAAGATAGCTCCCCTGCTGGATTTTCTGCCGGACGACAAGAGGGCGGAGGCCCTGGAGATCCTGCAGGAAGGTGAGGTGGCCTCGGACCACGCCATCACCGTGGCGACGGACATCGCCGACACTGGGTTCCGCCAGCTGGGCAACGGCGTTTGCCTTCGACGTCGTGGATGGCTCAAAGCTACGGACTTCCGGCAGGACGTCCAGACCAGAGTCCTGGACATGCCCTTCGACGGGAACAACCTGTTTGGCAAGACAGTGGACGATTCCCTTCAGGCCATCAAGGCGGATACTGAGACGGCCCGGGCCCTTGGAGTCCTGCAGCAACGACGGACGCCCTTTCGGAGCGGCGGAGGCAAGGGCGCCTCCAAAGGTTCCGGCGGCGGTTTCGCTTCCTACCGTCAAGCGGCCCGCTCGTCGTCGCAAGAGGCCTACAGAGGACGAGGCAAGTCTAGCGGACCCCGCCGTCGTCGCCAAGGAGGTCAAGGCGGCAAGGCCGCCTCCAAGCAGGATTGAACCGGCCGTGGGGTCGGGCCCCCACCGAAGCACCCCGGTGGGAGGCCGGCTGGCGGGCTTCGTCAGCGTGTGGGAGTCCATCTCCACCGACCGTTGGGTGCTGGACGCCCTGGCCCGGGGCCACGCGCTCGAGTTTCAAAGAAGGTGCCCGCGCGTCCCCCCCGTGGCCAGGAAAGAACTTCACGTCCCTCAACTTCTCCTGGAGGTAAAGGCGATGCTCAGAAAGGGCGCCATCGAACTCGTCCCAAAGAGGCTTCGGGGCTCCGGAGTCTACTCGAGATACTTCCTCGTGAAGAAGAAGACGGGAGGATGGCGCCCCATCCTAGACCTGCGACGTCTGAACAAGTTCATCAAGGCGCAGAAGTTCCGGATGGTCACCCTCCAGCACGTCCTGGGTCAGCTGGAGGAAGGAGACTTGCTATCGTCGTTGGATTTGGAGGATGCCTACTTCCACATTCCCATCCTAAAGGGGCACCGAAAATTCCTCAGATTCGTGGTCCAAGGGCGTCATTACCAGTTCAAAGCCCTTCCCTTCGGACTACGGTCGGCACCCAGGGTATTCACCAAGTGCCTCGCACCGGTGGCGGCGCAGCTGCGCAGCGAGGGGATTCACGTCTACCCCTACCTGGACGACTGGCTCATCCGCGCCAAGACGAGGGAGCTCGCCGTGGTCCACACGGCAAGGACCGTCCAACTCCTCACGGACCTGGGATTCTCCGTGAACTACGCCAAATCCCACCTGGTGCCCGCGCAAGTCGCACTGTTTCTGGGAGCGAGGCTCGACACAGTGTCCCTTCTGGCCTCCCCGTCGGAGGAGAGGACCAGGACCATCTTGGGCAAGGTGCAACGGATGTTGGTGGCCGACGCGGCCATAGTGAGGTCCATCAAGTCCCTCCTCGGGATGATGTCTTCCTGCATCTACCTCATTCCCATGTGCAGGCTCCGGATGCGCCCGTTGCAAGAATTCCTGGATGCGCGCTGGATCCAGACGAAGGGCAGCTTCGAGGAAAGGATCAAGCTCGACAAGAGTTTCCGACGAGCGATACGGTGGTGGGGCACCCGCGCGCATCTGACGGCGGGCATGGACTTCCAGACCCCAGCCCACCAGGAGACTGTGACCACGGATGCCTCCCTGGAAGGGTGGGGAGCGCACACCGAAAATCTGCACGCAAGGGGACTCTGGCTCCCGACGGAGAAGTCCCTGCATATCAACGTCCTGGAGCTCCGTGCAGTGTTTTGGGCCCTCAGGTCCTTCCTTCCGTCCCTCAAGGGCAAGGTGGTGAGGATCTTCACCGACAACACCACCACCATGTTTTACATCAGGAAACAGGGCGGAACCAGGTCCCCAGCGCTGTCCAAGGAGGCGCAGGACCTGTGGCATTGGGCCGTCGCCCAAGGGATTTTTCTGGTGCCGTTTCATCTGGCAGGGATAAAAAACACCATCGCCGACTCACTCAGCAGGGAGCTGCGCTCGTGCCACGAGTGGGAACTACGGCAGGATCTGGTGGATCGCCTCTTCCGACGGTGGGGCACACCCCAGATCGACCTGTTCGCGACGGCGACGAACACCAAGTGCCGGAGGTTCGCCAGCAGGTTTCCCCAGACGAGGAGCATGGGTGATGCTTTCTCGTTTCCCTGGGAGGGCCTGTTCCTCTACGCGTTCCCTCCCTTGCCTCTGCTAATCCGGCTCGTCAACCAGCTCAAGAGGTCACGGTGCAGGATGATCCTCGTCGCACCTGCGTGGCCGAGGCAGATATGGTTCCCGGACCTTCTGGACTTGTCAGCGTCCCCGCCGATCAAGCTGCCGGCGGACGCGGATCTACTCTCCAGGGAAGGAGGCGCCATCCTCCACCACGACCCGAAGTCGCTGAACTTGCAGGCCTGGCTCCTGCAGCGCTAGAGTTTGGAGGATACGACATACCGGCCGATTGCAGAGAGGTTCTTGCAAAGGCCAGGGCGTCCTCGACTCTTAAATGCTACGGACACAAATGGAGGAGGTTCTCTGTCTGGTGCCACGCACAGAAGATTAACCCTCTACGGATTACGGCTCCCCAAGTACTGCCGTACCTGCTGACGCTGGCCAAAGCTGGTCTGGCACACGCGTCCATCAAGATTCATCTTGCTGCGATCTCCCGATACACCAGAACCACGGGGCGGACGTCCTTGTGGTCTCATCGTCTGGTGAAAGAGTTCATGAAGGGACTGTTCAGATCGTTCCCGCCGGTGAAGGCTCCGGCCCCGGCGTGGGAGCTCAACGTGGTGCTGACCAAGCTCATGGGACCTCCGTTCGAGCCTCTGCACTCGGCCCCGTTGAAGTTTCTATCGTGGAAAACAGCTTTTCTTGTGGCCATCACCTCCGCACGACGAGTGGGAGAGATCCAGGCCCTTTCCTGCAAGGCCCCGTACTTGACTTTCCACGACACGAGGGTAGTGCTCAGGACGCACCCCTCCTTCATGCCCAAGGTACCGTCGGACTTCCATCTCAACGAACCCTTGGTGTTACCTGTGTTCTTCCCGTCGCCTTCGTCGCCGGCTGAGAGGACTTTGCACTCGCTGGATGTAGCTAGAGCGCTGAAGTTCTACGTGGACCGCACGAAGGGTTTTCGGAAGACGTCACAACTCTTTGTGAACTTTGGACCTGTCAATCAGGGGAAGGCTCTCTCAAAGGCTTCCATCTCCAGATGGCTCTCCGGCTGTATCATGTGCTGTCACCGGTTGGCAAACCGACCGCTGCCTGGCCGTCCGAGAGCCCATTCCACCAGAGCGATCGCAGCTACCACGGCGTTCCTATCTGGTGTGCCCCTGCTGGACATATGCAGGGCTGCTACGTGGAGGTCGACGCACACCTTCACGAAATTCTACTGCGTCGACCGGGATTCCAGGGAGGAGTCCAGGGTCGGCCAAGCAGTGCTGCGCAACCTGTTCGCCTGAGGTGAGCCTGGTGAGGAGGTAAGATGCTTAATGTTGAGTTGATGTGATGCTTAATGTTGAGCCTTTGCCACCTCCCGTGGTTGTGCATGTGTGTACTGCTATGTATTCTTTATTCATGAGCATGTGAATCCATGCCAGACCCCATGCTGGAGAAGGAACAAGTTACTTACCTGTAACTGTTGTTCTCCAGCATGGGTCTGGCATGGATTCACATGCGAACCCTCCCGCCTACCCCTCTGCGGCTCTTCACTTGGTCATACTGCCACTTCACGTGCTTCCAAATCTGAAGATGGCTGCCAGAGGCGGTGCTTAGGTAGAGGGCAGTCATTGGCTGTGGTCAGTATGACGCAGAGACCAGTGATTGGTTATTACTACGAAAGACAGATCAGAAACGAAACTGATACTGGTTTTTTCTTTACCGAGGATTCCCAGCCTGACGACGGGGAATATTCATGAGCATGTGAATCCATGCCAGACCCATGCTGGAGAACAACAGTTACAGGTAAGTAACTTGTTCCTTCACCTCCCCTATCCCCATCAACCTTCCCATCTTCTTTCCATCCTTGATTCCTACCTCCTCACTCCCCTCCCTCCTTCTCCTACACACTCCTATGGCTCCACTCTTGACCATATCTTTATCTCAACCTTCTCCTCCTCCCCAGTTTCTACCCTTCCCAACTATCTTTCTGACCAGCATTATTCTCTTTCTCCCTCACCCCCCCTCTCCCTCCTCTTCCCCCACTTCTTTCTCTCGACGGGATCTCTGTAACTTTAGCCCTTCTCTCTTCTTCGATACCTGCTCTCCCCCACTCCCCCTCTTTCTGACTTCTCTTCTCTCATGGCTAATGAAGCTTTATCCTCTCTGTCCTCCTCTATCTCTTCCAGTCTTGATCAACTTTACCCCCTCTCCTTCTTCCGCTCTACCCGCAACCCTTCTCAACCCTGGCTTTCCCCTCACCTTCTGTCCATGTATTGCCTCCTCCGTCAAACTCCGCTCTCCTGCTAATCAAGCCTCCTATTTCTCATACCACTCTCTTTATGACTCCTTCCTCAGCTCAGCTAAACGTTCCTAATACTCGAACCTTCTCCAATCACAAGCCTCCCACCCTCGTTGTATCTTTCAGACCCTATCTCGGCTTCTCTCCCCACCTACTCCTGACCTCTCAGCTACTTCTTCCCTCTCCTCTTCCGATTTCGCTGACTTTTTCTCTTCCAAAATACTCCCTCTACGCCAAAGCATTCTTCGCTCCCCTTCTTATTTCCCCTCCTCCCCCTTCTTTCACCTCCCCTTCCGCTTGCTTTTCAGACTTCTCTCCTGTTACTCCTTCCGAGGTTTCCCTCCTCCTGTCCAGAACTCACCCTTCTGCTGCCCCCTCTGATCCCCACCCCCCTGATTCCTAAGTTCTACCCACTTCTCATTCCCTACCTAACCTCCTTCTTCAATATCTGTCTCTCATCTGCCACCTTCCCTTCTGCCTTCAAACACTCTACTATCATCCCTATATTGAAGAAACCCTCTGCTAACCCCCTTCTTGCATCCAACTTTCGTCCAATCTCGCTTCTACCATTCCTCTCTTCTTGAACGCTTAGTCCACTCTCAACTTTTGTAACCAATCTCTCTCTTCTTCCCCCTTCTCAATCTGGATTCCGCCCTAAACACTCCACTGAAACTGCCCTCACATATGTTCTCAGCTCCCTCCTTACTGCTCGCTACTCTAAGCAATCCTCTGTCCTCGTCCTCCTTGACCTCTCTGCGGCCTTTGATACCGTTGTTTACCCCTTACTTCTCAATACTCTTTCTTCCTTTGGTCTCAAAGGCTCTGTTCTCAATTGGCTCGCCTCCTACCTCTCCAACCGTTCTTTTGCTGTCTCCTGGGGCGGTCGTATCTCCTCTACTCTCCCCCTGGACTTCGGCGTTCCCCAAGGCTCTGTACTTGGCCCTTTCCTTTTCTCACTTTACACTTCCCTCTTGCCCCCATCATCTCTTCCTTCTTTATTTCTCGCAATTTCTATGCTGATAACACCCAGCTTTTCCTCTCCTTCTCTTCCTTCACTCCTGACCTCCACCTTAATCTTTCTTCCTGTCTTACTGCTAATCAAAAACTGGATGTCATCCCACTTTCTCTCCCTCAACACTGATAAAACTGAAGTCTTATTCTTTCCCTCCAACAGGCTTCCCCCTCCCCCTCCTTTTATTCTCTTTCCCCCTACTAACCTCTCTATCTATGCCTCTGCTCGCAAACTAGGCCTCTACTTCGACTCACCCGCTCCTTTTCCCACCACATTTCTCATACTTCACGCGCCTGTCGCTATCACCTCTTAAATGTTCGCAAAATCTTTCCTCCCTCACCTTCCATGCTGCCAAACTCTTAATCCCTTCCCTCATCTTCTCCCGTCTTTTCTACTGCTCTTCTCTCCTCTTTGGACTACCTGCCTCTCATCTTGCTCCTCTCAAATTCCTCTACTACTCAGCCACCCGTACCATTTGTCTTCTCGCTCCTCACAACTCCATTTCCTCTTCGCTTTCTTATATTGACTGGCTTCCCTTTCATTCCCAACTTAAATTTCACTTCCTCTGTCTCGTTTTTAAATCTCTTCATGATCTTGCTCCCCCCTACCTTTCCTTCCTCCTTTCATTCTACACCCCCTTTTGCCCCCTCCGATTTGCTGATCTCTTCCTACTCACTGTTCCTCCATCTCCTTGTGCCTCTTCTCGGTTCTGAACCTTTCAGCTCCTTGCCCCCCTACACTGGAACTCTCTACCTCTCTTTATCCACTCCATTTCCTCCTAGTCTTTCTTCTGGGCCTCCTTGAAATCTCTTCTTCTTCATCCCCCGTCCTGACATCCCTCATTTTCCCTCCTACTTATCTCTCCCTATCCACTCCATTTCCTCTTACGTTTCCTTCCGCTCCCCCTTAAAATCTCATCTATTTCATCCTCTGTCCTGACTTCCCTCTTTTCTCCCCCCATACTCTTTCCCCACTCTATTTCTCGTTTATTGACCCAGGTAAATTGTTCTACATACTGTTTTTAATGGTTTGTCTCATGTTTGTAATTATGCTTCTATTTTATTATATTCTAATGTATTCCTGTTGTTATAATGTAAAGCGCTTTGGCGTAAAGCGCTATATAAACGTAATAAATACAAATTCCATACAGTGTTTCGCTCCCAGGCTCTCGCCGTCATGTTGCAGTTCGAGTAATGTCCTGGTACTGCGCTCCTCTGCCCTACTAAAGCTGGCTCCCCGCAGAGACACCCCTTGCTCAGGCTCACCTTCTTGGCTGGCACCTCCCACCGGAACCACTCTATCCGCACGCATAGCTCACATCAGCCTCCACTGGTTGCCCACTGGCTGTATAGGATATGCTTGATAGTACATTGGAAGCAGAGGTAGACCAAGCCAGTGAGAGGCAATCATGATCCAAAGCACAAATGGCGGCAAAAAGTTCATCAAAGATGGATGTCACAGCTACAGGCGATCCTTGCAGAGATGAAAAACATTGGGCAACAGACACACAGGAAACCAATGAAACAGTGCAAGGCATCATGAGGGAGCTGAAGGATATCGATAGACGCCTCAACAAGCAGGCAAGTGCACTTGGGAAAATGAACAGCGCATCAGCGCCCGGGAGGACAACCATGAGTCCCTCTCGGCAGAGGTTGATTCTATGATTAATTAAGTACAATGCCTGGGAGCTTGGACAGAGGATCAAGAAAATGGATCTAGGTGGTGCAACAATCTTCGGTTGGTGGGTATCCCTGAAAATGGTGAATGATAGGACATGGAAGGCTTTCTGTATGGCCTTTTCCAGGAACAACTGAAGCTCGCTGACCCTCGGAGTTACACTATAGAACGTGCACATATAGCTCTAATCCCTAAACCAGCTGCCACTGAACGTCCTCGCTTTATCATTGTTAGAATGTTCAATTTCCAACACAAGTTATACTTAAGGCGTATCGCAGAGTGGGCGCGATTCAACATAATGCCACTACCATATGGTTCTTCAGTGACTTCTCAGCTGAGGTATCCAAGCGTAGGAGAGATTTCAATCCCATCTTTGAGGTGCTTAAAAGCTTGAGCCACAGGTACTACCTCAAGTTCCCAGCCACCTAATGCATACAATTCAAGGGTCAGTGGCACATATTCGATTCTCCCTGCAAAGCATGGCAATTTCTACACCAACATGACCTAGTGACTACCAATGACATGCCTTCTCAAGCGTAGGCCCCCGGGGCTGACCGGGATGGGCAACCACATTGGGACTTGCCCAGCCGCACTAGAGGAAACAAACCCACTAGAGGACCCGCAGGCTCAGACGATGAATGGGATAAGCATCTGAGAAGATGAAGATCATATTAGTGGTGTGTGGCTCACCCTTAGGAGTATGCTGCCGGTGAGAACACTCATCACACCTAAAAAATGGGGGGCATTGGCCTCTACGTACTGCTATGTGCACAGCAGAGGTGTTTCTCAAAACATTATTATACCATCGGTATATCTGTCCGAGACAGTGTTGCACATGACTGCATGTGCAACTGATATCCTTTTCACACTCCGCCCTATGCCTTGGTATGCTTATTGGCATGGGCTGAGACTGAGTGCCTTATTCCTCAGGCAGGTGCCCCATCAGGTTAGGCGTCCTAGCAGGGCCAATGACAGATATGCAGGGCCAATGACAGATATGCGAGTGTCCCGCATGACACCTTATAGACGCAGAGACATACCCTCTGTTCTCCCGAACCATTGCCTCTAATGCTTGGGGCATAACCTACAATCAACATTGGTACAGACAGTGTGAAAGCGGGGACTTGCTCTCGTCCGTTGTCTCCTGTCCCATCCAGGACCTCTTCTAAGCCCTGCTATGGTGACGCTCACTTGCATCACTCTCAAAATTCAGGGGCTGGGTCATCCCATTAAAAGGCGCAGGTTGCTTAATTATGTGAGAGATCTACAGGGGGGGGCATCATTCTCCTTCAGGAGACGCACTTGGATGCCAAACTGGTTAAAGGGTGGGACAGGGTGGCAGTACACTCATGGTATCACTGTAAACGTAGTTTATCCATTTTAATCCATAAGCATAAACCTTTTGTTGTTCTAAACACCCTTACTGACAAAGAGGGCCGCTGTGTCCTACTGCGTGGGAGCCTCTACCACCAACAAATCACAATCATTAACGACTATGCTCCCACGACTGACTCTCAAAGCCTCTTTGCACATACTTTTGCAACCTGCGCCCCATTCTTGGGGCGGCTGATGCTGGTGGGTGGGGACCTCAATGTTACCCTTGACCCCAGACTGGATAGACAGGGGAGAGACCACATGTCACCACACATCCCGAAGAAATGTTCGGCCCTACACACCTTTATGTCCGAGCTCCGACTGACTGATGCCTGGCGTCTTACACATGAGTATACCAGGGACTTTACATTCTACTCCAACCTTCACCATTTATTCGAGAATTGACTACTTGCTTTTAGCATCCGGCAACCTGTATATGGTCAATAAGTGTAATATCCTCCTGATACTCCTCTCGGATCACGCACCTTTTGGTCTTCAAATTTCCTGCCCAGTCGAGGCCCAGCACGCCCCCTTTTGGCGGTTGAACTTGATGGTTCTCAAACACACCAACATTGTGGAACACATTAGACAGGATATCACTCACTTCTGGCAGGACAACCTCACTGGAGACTTTGGGGCACTCTGGTGCTGGGACGCTTACAAAGCATTTCTTCGTGGTCAGTGCATTGCCCGCTAGGCCTAGAAGCGGAAATCATGGGTCGCCCGTGAGGCGCAATTAACCGCAGACTTGCACACCGCCGAACAGACAGACAAAATGTCTCATGACTCTAGGTTGCCTGCTAAGATATTGAAACTTCGCTCAGAAATCACACATATTACTACTGAGCGCACGCAGAAGTCATTCACTAGATAGGCCCAGACATTCTACAGCAACGCAGATAGGCCAACTCCCATGATGGCACTCGCGCTCTAGAGCAGGCAAACCAACCAATTGATAGACTCTATCAGGGATAATGATGGCTCTGGGGACAGCCCTATCAATTGTCTCTTCACAGAATTTTATAAAACGCTTTATGCCGTTCCCCCAGGCAAGCATATTGCCTAGGTTCATGCTTTCCTATGGGATATGCAAGTTCCCTCTCTCTCGTCAGTCGACTTAGATGCCCTAAATGCACCCATCACGGGGGCTGAAAATAGTGAAAGCCATCAATAGCGTGGTGACTGGCCCTGATGGCCTACCACTAGATCTATATAAGCTGTTGGGGGACCATTTGGCTCAGACACTCAAGTAGGTATTCTCTGAGGCCGTGAAAGAAGGGCATCTTCCAGATTCCATGCTAATGGACAACATTGTGGTGTTTGACAAAAAGGCACGTGAGCCGCTAGATTGCGCCTCTTATCGGCTGATCTCATTAATAGATTCTGATGCAAAAATCCTCGCCAAGTGTCTGGCTAGATGCATTGAGAAGCTTTTGCCTCCGCTTGTGCACCACGACCAGCCTGGGTTTATCCTACACCGACACTTCTCCAATAACGGAAATAATTAAATAAACCTCCACATAATATCATGCCTGTCTGCACCCGACAATGTGGTCCCCGTGCTCAACTCCAAAAAGTCTTTTGATAAGGTGCAGTGGGGCTACATGTTCGAGGTGTTGGTGAAATTTGGTTTCGAAGGGCCAATTCATCACTTGATCAGAGTACTGTACTCTAATCCCAGTGCCGCCGTAATCACAAATGGCTGCATCTCTGATCTCAGAACGCCTTTTCACAGGCACAAGACAGGGCTGCCCCCTAGAACGGTTATTATACGCCCTGGCGATTGAACTGCTAGTTCATAAACTGGTGAGAGATCATGACTGGTCGGGCATACGCAGGGGGGGGGGAGAAGAACACTGTGTCTCGCTCTATGCCGACGATCTTCTGTTGTACATTAGTTGTTGCTCCACCTCTCTCCCTCGCATTCAGTTGATCCTTAGAGACTATGGGCTTATAGCCGGTTACAGTGTGAACTGGGAGAAGTCAGAGGTTATGCCATTACGCTCAGACATCACATGGGACCCTGGCAGAGTCGCACCTTTCCGGCTCCAAACTCAGCATATTAAGTATCTTGGTATCCACATTGGTGTAAACATAACCGATCTCCTAGTCCTGAAATACCCACCTGTCCTCACTAAAATCAAACTCGATATAGCCAGATGGTCCTTGTTGCCTCTCTCCTTAACGGGCAGAATAAATGCCATCAAAATGAACTCCATGCCCAAACTAGCATACTTAGCCTCCATGAACCCAACTCCCCCCCCACTAATATGGTCAATGAATTTGACAAGCTGATGAAATTCATATGGCGAGAAAAAAGGCGTGTCTCTATAGGTCTATACTACAGGCGTCCAAATCTGATAGTGTCCTTGCGCTCCCTTCATGGAAACTAGATCACCTGGCGGCAGGAGTGGGCTGGTCGAAGTGTTCGCTCAGCACACAGGACTCATCGAGCTGGTGTTCTTTGGAACTTCTTGCATTGTGGCCCCAAACTCTGCAGGAATCCCTTTGTTAAGGATTTCAATCTGGCGACACACACCTTGGTCTAGGTCTAGTATGTAGCGCATGACAGAGATGCCTTTCTCCTTATTTTTTGCAGATTCAATTTGGGATGGTACACAACTCGTATCACACCCCCTTTTTAAAATGCCCCAGGTCACAATGGACCATGAACCAGGCTGGTTGGTGAAATGCAATATTTATTTATTTTAAAATTCAAAAGAAATCATGCAATTTTTAATTTGGGGCAGCAATCACCAATGGGGTGATAATCACAATGAAAATGGAATCACGACACTTGGTTACCCTTCTCCTGGAACATATACACAGAACAATTCAATGGGAGCACTTTTTGATTTCAGGAAAGATAGCACCCAAGTTAAGACAGAATAAAAATCCGACCTTTCCTCACAGAATAAGAGGCAAAACCGGACTTTAGACCCTTAACAGAGGCCTAAAATAACACTCGGAAATGGCACATAATTAATTAATGTGTGGTTAAATTATAATATACATATGTTTTATCACAATAGCATGTATGTTATATCACTGGCAATCACAAGGCAATGGATCAGCAAAAGGTAGACAATTCGAAAATGAGTGGAAAGTTTAGAGCATGCTGCAGCTAAATGACTCGTGGGAAACCTTGCAATTTTCTCAATTCCCGCTTTAAATTACCCAAACGGTTTTTAATAAAAACAGGTGAAATACTCTGATTTGAGCTGGGGGATAGATAGATATCTCAGGGACACTATAGAGTTGAAAATAGGTTTCTAGCTATGAAACTGGATGAGTTATGCAAGATATGAAAAGGTACGCTTTGAGTAAAATTAAGCCGTGAAATAGGAAAGGAAATCAGTTGTGACAAGAACAGTTTTACTTTAAACTAGAGTATTCAGACTAGACCACCAAAGATGGACACTGTAAGATCCAAGGTTGATTCGCGAGTTCAACCCTGTCACCCCAGCGCCCAATCCTGGCGGAAACCAGTCCGACCACTCGATATATGACTAAGGGCTTAAAATTACACAAGACAAAATTGAAAATAGATGGCGCCAGCACTTAAATTTTAAGGACAGGATATGAGGATAATTCTAACAGTTTCAACAAGTTATCGGGGTAAGATAGGATTGCTTAGAGAGTGGGATAAGGACAAAGGCAAGGCAAGACAAGATAGGCTATGTATTTCTACGGGGTAGGGATTATACTCACAGTCCACTTTCTAGTTTTGGGATTTTTGGACAGTCAACAGGGTCGGGTCACCACACGGCTGCCGCGCCTGGCCAAAGACAGCTGGGCAAAAGACAGCTGGGCAAGGCCTGGTCACCAGGTAGCGAACAGCTGGGCAATTCGGGTCCCTGGACGGTAATTCTCTTAGGACAGCTGAATGGCAGGATTGCAGTGGCCATGCAGGTAGTAGGCAGCAAGCCAGCCTAATTTCAGGATGAAAAAGGTACCACAGCTTTCCCTTTTTGGTTAATGGGAGATTAGTGGGTTTATTCTGGATCAATGGCCTTGGTGGGAATAGGATCCGCAATGCTTAGGCCTTGTAGTTGGAATCGGCAAGATGGCTGGAGCATATCAGGAACTCAGCGCAGGAACTTCAGGAAGAGTGTCTGTCTAGAGTCTTGTCAAGGACACTTATTTATAATGCATACTGACATCATCAAAGTATATGGCTGGGCAGGCTTAGCTAAACACACCTCTAAACCACTGGATTGGTCATGGGGTGATAGTCCCAGCCTCGCTCTCAGCTGGATGGATTTCAAGAGAATGATGTCAGATTTATGATGTGAGTTTTACAATGGCCAAAACCTCCCATGGTTACTTTAGATCAAATCTGATTTTGCCACAGTGGTACATTTATACAGTTGATGTCTCTTAGCAACTTACATAAACAGGTTACATATTTTATGCAGACCATTCCATTCCAACTCTGAACTATTTTGCTGACATTGTTTCGCCCTTCTAATACTTTCTGATAATTTTGAGTATGAAAGATGCGGCCTAAAATTCTGTAACTTTATACACATGTGTTGATTATCATAAGGGAGGTAAGTATTAAAATTTGCAATGGCATCATGGATACTTTCCTTATAATCCCCAATTCATTGCCATGTCTGTTCCCAAGGTGTCAGTTAATTCTACAATGTCTCAAATTATAAACCACAAAATCACTTTTAAACTGCGAAATTTTTACATTTTTACAAAGTCCTGCTGCAGAGATCATTTTTATTAATAAATAGTCTTTGGAAACAAATGGCAGGCCTTTGTCTGTCACTGGACCATTTATTTTTCTTCAGCTGCCACCAACTGTCATTTCCTCCAGAGAAAGGTGGAGGTTTCCCAGCTTGATTGAAGGTTTATTGCCCCTTCCCCACTTAACACTTCCTTGTCCTGGGAGTTACATTGTCAGAGGGTTCAGCCCAGAGCAGATTCTGTCCAACCCAGTAATTATTACAGAGGTGTTAGTATCTACTGAATGTTTATGGTGGTTCCCTTTCTTGGGGGAAGCCTTAGCTCTGCCAAATGGTATAACCTGTGTTTTGGAAGCTTGCACAATCCAGCCCAGGCAGTTTAAAAACGTTGGTCCTGAATACAAAAAAGAAACGAGCCTGTTGAATAGACAGCACATATGTGTTTGCCAGCAGCCAACCCCTTCTCATTGCTGGGTACAGACAAGCTTTCATTCAACATTTTACCTTTTTTTAAATGGGCATTTTTTTCTTTAGTTTGCAAAGCCCATTTTACACATGTGCTGCAAGCTGCTAGCACTTTGCTTCTTAAATTGTTTTTTTTGACTTTCCATCCCGATTCCCACACTGTTTTGCAGCCATAGTTGTTTTCTTGTGGGGAGTAGTTTATTTGAAGTACAGATACACTTACATAGCTCAGATAGCTGGAGTTTCTTTGAAATACAGATCTTTGATACTTTGTAAAAAATGAGCGCGCTTCGCGTGCGGGTAAAAGTGAGAAAAAAGTGATTTTTCTCAGATTTGGTTTGACAGAGCCTGCCATTCAGAGCAGTGCTGCTTTTTCACTCTATTTCTTTGGTACATGTAAGAACACACTGGCAGGCTTCCTTTGTGTGCCCCCTTATTCCATCCTGCCCAATATGTGATTGGCAAGATGGTCCAGCCATCTTTTTTATTGCTGCAAAATGCAGTTTTGAGGCCATGGTGCTCACTGGAATCAGCGCAATCATTTTGCTGTTTCTGCTGAAGCGCATCTTGGTTTTGGAGATATTCTGTTCAGTGGGTCAATGTAGTCCACATATCCCCCCACGACTCGTCTCAGATCCTTGTCGAGGGAGAGTAGGGCAAAGTGGGCTTCATCAGTTAGGAGTCCTTCTTCCATCAGAGAGCGGAACGCCATGATCCTATCGCTATCTCTCGTTGGAGCGTGGAACTACACC
Organism: Ambystoma mexicanum; assembly: GCF_040938575.1. Taxonomy (NCBI): domain Eukaryota; kingdom Metazoa; phylum Chordata; class Amphibia; order Caudata; family Ambystomatidae; genus Ambystoma; species Ambystoma mexicanum. Next base: position 836,383,172 of record NC_090934.1, on the reverse strand, counting down.
CACAGTTTTCTCTTGGATCTTCCTTTATGGTGTTGAGTGACACCCCCAGTTTTTCTTTGATTTCTCCCTTCCAGGTCGCTGGGGAGGTCCTCCTTGGTCTTTGAATAAGCGCATCCAGTATGAATCTATTAAATAAATAAGAACTAGTTACTTCATTTTCCCACTAACTGCCTTCCAATAGGGTTCACAGCAGTGAGACACGCATGCATTCAATAATGACAATTGATAGTGAAGAAAAATACTCCCTGTTACATAATTGTTATAAATCCATTTTTCCCTTCTGCTTCTTCTTTTTCTTATTCTCATGCTTCAGATGTCTCCTCTATTTGATTCTCTCTTGGTTCCTCAATTTACTGCAAAGTGTGCCTAGGGTGGCAACTCTTTAGCTGATTAATATGGACCCATTTCTCTTCTGTCAGTTCACCTTTGGGGATGCAGATTCTATAGGCGACAGGTGAAATTTGATCTACAATTTTAAAAGGACTGTGCCAACTGGGCAAAAATGTGCGCTCTTTGGTCTGGTTCCTTTTGAAATTTTACAAGTAGACCCTGTCTCCTACTTGGTATTCCTTTTTGGTTGTTTTTAGATCATATTGAGTATTCATAACCTCGGCAGATCTTTCCAGATTCCGCTGAGCGTACGCAAAAGCATGTTGAAGGTGTTTTCTTACATTCTCAACGTACTCTTGAGTTGTGGAGGCGTTTATCAGGGTCTGCTCCTGTGCTCCATAGAGCAAATGCTGAGGTAGCACCATCCTTCGTCCAGTCATCAGCTTAAATGGAGACATGTTAGTTGCAGAAGAAGGTGTAGATCTGATGACATCAGGACAAGCTGTAATCGGATGTCCCAACTTGGGCCAGAATCTTCAACAAACTTTTTTAGAATGCTCACAATGGTTTTATTGTACCTCTCAACTCCACCACTAGAGGACCGGCTGTATGCAATGTGAAGTTTCCTTTTTTACCCCAAGTATCTCCCACATCTTTTTCATCACTTTGCTGGTGAAGTGACTCCCCCGGTCTGACTCAATCCTTTGGTGTAGGCCAAAATGCGAGAAGATGTGATTGATCATCAGGGCAGCTGCTGTTTCTGCCTTGCAATTTGGGGCTGGGAAACATTCCACCCATTTGGTAAACAAGCATGTTACGGTTAACATGTACTTGTTCCCCCTAGAGGAGTGAATCACGGGCCCAATGAAAACTACTTGTAAATATGACCAAGGCAGTGTCACCCCCCCCCCTTCTTGAGGGGAGCTCGGTGTGTGAGTGAAGTTGGCTGAAATTGTGCACACACAAGACACCCCTTCAAGTATTGGCCGAGGTCCTGCCCCATGTCTGGCCAGTATACAACCTCTCATAAGATTTCTAAAGTAGTGTGAAACCCCCGATGACCGACTGCGTCATGGCCGTGACTTAGCATCAGGCTTCGGAATGTGGTAGGGACCACCCACTGGTCACAGCCCGATATGGATCTCCTTACCAACAAACCATCTTGGATTCTGAACATTTTTGGACATTTCATCAACACTCTGAGGTCCTCTTTCCCACGGTAATCGATATCCGTCAGGGGAAAGTTCTCAGGGTCCTCAATGTGTTGATAAAATTTACCAATAATTGGATCCCATTTTTGTGCGTGATTAAATCAGCATCTGGGGTCTCCTTACCCCACTGGGCAGTTGAGAGTTCATTGTGAGTATTTTTCTGGAACCTATGGATAGCAGTGACCTGGATTTCCCCCAACAGGGCCTCGATCTCGAGGAGATCCCCCTGGATGGCTCCGGTTTTGGCCAACTGATCAGCGAAGTCGTTTCCAGTTTTTTCTGGCCCCTCTATCCTCGAATGACCCTTGATATTCTTTCAATAGATGGTCATCCCATTAGAGGTGACCAGATCATCAATATTTTAGATTAGCCTGCCATGTTTAAGTGGTTTGTTGTTAGCACACAGCGTGCCTTTGGTTTTCCAATTAACCAGGTGCTCCACAAACCCGTTCCGGACATAATTGTCAGCAGACTCCACTGATAGGACGTCAATATCCCCTCTTCCCTCCTCCACCTCCTCACCTGTTGCATCAGAGTCTTCTTCGATAGGGCTGAGAGTTCGATGTGCTCTGTAGTCCTTTTCTTTTTTTCTTTGTTGTGTATGTCTCCCACAGGAAGAAGCCACAGTGAGAGCATTAGAAACGCCCTGACCGTGACCCCCTCCCGGGAGGGACCGGAAAGGGGGAAAAAAGCCAAGTGTAGGCAAAAAAACCCCAGTGAATCACAAAGGCAGGTGGGTATCCTGATGGAGGTTGGACTAGCAGATATCAGCAATGGGATGTGAAGAAGGTAAACCAAAGAAGCAGGAAGAGTAGGGAAATACAAAAGCTCTTACTCCAGGAAAGCGGATAACTGCAGGCAACAGGACGGAAAAAACAAAAGAAAAAGAAAGGTAATAGAGAGAGAGAGAGAAGGGGAGGTCCCGGGAATTGGGACTCGAGTCGACAGGAGGGGAAAGAGAGAGGAAAAGCTCAGCGGAGCAGAATAACAGCATATAGCAAACCGCGGCAGCAAAAGAAAACACAGCTGACCGTGAAGGGTTGCAACGCACAGAACAGAGGATGAGGCGTGGCTAAGTAACGCTACGTTCACTTGAGATGAAAAAGACTAGACCGCTAAGTGGACTTAGCGCGGAAAAACATGACAGGAATTAGGAAGTGTGTAATCGGAATCGGGGCCACAGATACCAGGTAGGAATGCGCCGCATGACAGTATGCCCCCCCTCCAAGACACAGACCCCCTGGTTTACCAGGATGTAATTGGTGAAACTTTCTGAGAAGGATCGGGGCATGGATATGTAAACGGGGTTCCCAAGAGTCCTCAGTATGGGAAAAACCTTTCCATTGTACCAGGTATTCCAGGCGCCCTTTACGGTACTTAGAATCCAACAACTGGGAAACCTCGTATTCAGATGAATCGGGGGAGTGAAAAAGAATAGGGAAGGGTCGAGCCTTGTGAGACTGTTCGGCACTCTTAAGAAGTGAAGCATGAAACACAGGGTGAATCCGCCTTAATGCATGTGGCAATTTTAGGCGGAATGCCACTCGATTGATTTTCTCAGTGATAGGATAGTGACCGAGGAACAGAGGGGACAGTTTAAATGGTCGAGACCATCTTGGGAGGTATTTAGTGGATAACCACACCTTAGAGATCACCTTCCAATCAGGTATCACCTGCCGGTGTCGGTCGGCCTGTCTCTTATAGACTTGCAGGCTGTCTTTCAGGTTTAACTTTGCTTTTTCTTGAGTATCTTTTATCCTGGACAGTGTTTCGGCAACCGCCGGAAGGGTAGGTTGAAAGCGAGAGACAGGAATGATGGCTCGGGGATGAAAACCATATGAACAGTAGAAGGGAGACATCCCACTTGCTGAATCACTGGCGTTGTTGCATGCGAATTCTGCCGTTGGCAACAGGTCCGCCCAGTTATCTTGTTCCAGGTTCGTGTAGCTGCGTAAGTACTGCTCCAGGGTGGCATTCAAGCGTTCCGTCTGGCCATTTGTGTGGGGATGATATCCAGACAATAAAGCATGCTGGATGTTAAGGGCAGTGCAAAGTGATTTCCAAAATTTAGAGACACTATTGACTCCCCGGTCAGATATGATTTTGTCTGGAAGACCATGGAGTCTAAAAACATCTTTTATGAAAACCAATGCATGCCGTCAGCAGTCGGGAGACCTGTTAGCGGAGAAAAATGGGCCATCTTGGTGAGAGAATCAATAGTCGCCATTATACATGTTTGTCCCTGTGAGGGTGGTAAGTCCACAATGTAATCGGTGGATATATGACTTCACGGGCGATCAGGGATGGTGTCTTGTTGCAACAGTCCAATGGGCCTTTTAGTACTGTTTTTGCTCTGACAACAAACTCTGCAGGTCCTTACATACCGTTTGACATCCTCGGGCAAACCCTACCAATAGAAGGCTCTTATCAAGTCCAGGGTACTGGCTTGCCCTCTATGACCTGCTGTCTTGTGATCATGGCACCAAGACCATATGTTTTTCTGGAGAGTTTTAGATGGTACCCATATTTTTTGGCCTTTGAAAAACAGGCCATCCCGTTCAGTCATGCCATGAGGCTCCGGTTGAGAGGAGGCAGCTTCTCTGATCTGCTGAAAGAATGAGGTGATGGTAGCCACACTTCGATTCCTTGGGAACAGTTTTTCAGGGTAGGAAGAGGCTGTCTCGGAGGTAAGTGTCTTTCTGGATAGAGCATCGGCCAAGGTATTCTGACTTCCGGGGATGTAAGTAATACGGAAATCATATTGTGAGAAAAAATGTGCCCATCTTGCTTGCCTGGAATTTATGAAATCCATAAACTGTAATACCTGTACATTTTTGTGATCATTTCAAATTATGAAGGGGTGGCAACTCCCCTGTAGCAGATGTCTCCAAACTTCACAAGCCTTTTTCATGGCTAAGAGTTCTCTTTCGATGACGGAATAGTTCCGCTGACTTGTTGTAAGGGTTTTGGACAGATAGGCTATCGGATGTTCTGTGTTGTCATATTCTTGTAGTAAAACCGCTCCTATGGCCGCAGCTGAAGCATCGGTATCGAGGATAAAAGGTTTCCTTTGATCTGGCTGGCTTAGGATGGGAGCATTACAGAAACTTTTCTTCAAGAGTTGAAAGCTATCTTCAGCCCGAGTGCTCCAGGCAAAAGGCACTGATGACTTCTTTAGTAAACTGGTGATGGGTAGGACAATGTTGGAAAACCCTGGTACAAATCGCCTATAAAAATTTGCCAAGCCCAGGAATCGCTGTACTTCCTTGACAGATGAAGGAGCTGGCCATTGGAGAATGCCATTAACCTTCTTTTGGTCCATTTGAATCCCTTGAGATGAAAGAATAAATGTCATGATGCCTACTCCCGGGCATCAGGACCAAGGCCGTCAGCTCCAGGAGCAGGCATCCAGACATTTGTTTAAACCTCAGCAGCCCCGGCTAGGGGCTGTCTGGGTTCAGTCCTGGCGCCATAGGTGCCAGGCTCATAGACTTTACTTACCTGATGCAGACCATGCTGCAAAAGAGTCCAAGCCTACATGAGGCCTGGATGGGACTATTTTGTTACAGGGACTACTTTTTACTCGGGCGTGGCTCTAGGGAACTTCTTACCTGGAACTACTTTGGAGGCTATTTAAACCACACCCGAACAGCAGCGCATGCTTCGCGTTATTCTGCATCCAGCAGCGTGACGCTCACTGTGCCTGCAGCCAGCATCCAGTCTTCTGCCACGCCCGCGTGCCTGCAGCCAGCATCCAGTCTTCTGCCACGCCCACCTCGAATCCGGAGCTCTTAGAATAAAGAAGAAAAGGACAAGGTTAGAAAACAAACTTATTTCAAATTCCTCACCTAATTCCGGAACCATTTCATCTCCGGACCTGGAAAGTACATCAGTCCTGCACGCGTCGCTTCGCCAGCTCCAGCACGGCGCCATACTCACCAGTTCATACAGCATCTTTCGATCCGGCACTTTCTCCATCGTTTCTTCGCCGTAATCCGGCACCTAGGGGACACAAGAAAAAACAAGGTGAGCCAAGGGAATCAACAAATACAACCTCTTACCACCATAGACTTACCTGATTTACCACCGGCGGTATTATTCCATAACTCTCCACATTTTCATATGCCGCATCTGTAAAGAGGGAGAAAAACACGTTAACGCATGCAATAGTTACCGGACAGCGTTGGGTAACACAGACTCTTACCTGAACACCAGCAGCAGCTATGAGACCTTCTTCTTACGAACTCAGTTGCAACTTAAGGAAGGAAGGGGACAAGAGTGAACATCGGGCACATTGAACTCTTTGAACTTGATACTTACCAATCCCACCAGGGACTTCAGATTCAATACTTACCGGAACTCTCCCAACGCCTTCAAACCAGTGAAGTAACTGGTATCTACGCGCCCCTGCAAGACACGCAGGATGGAGAGCTCATCTTTTACGAACATGAGGTGAGGTTACTAAGGGGATATCAGAGGTGATTAGTGGGGGACAGCGAGAACATGTGGGAGGCCATCACTAAAACCCACAGGTGGTTAATCCCTGTCTCCACTTGCAGGAAAATACTTCTTCGGGTCCAGCAGACAAGACTAGGTGGGTCAGTCCGGACAGTCATCTCTGCACTATGCATCACGTTGAAGGAGACCGCAACGGCAGCTGTCCGGGTCCGATCAACACCCCTGTGGGGTCCAGGTGAGCGTAACAGAACGCAAAGCCTCTCTACAAATACCCACCCGGGTGTTATGGAAACCTCGGAAACTGACCAACTGGCCCAATTATTGGGGGAACTTAGGGCGGAAGTACATGCCGCTCGCCAAGAGACTAATGCCCTCAGGAGAGAACTGATTGTCTCAAACGAGCGCACGGATGATCTGGCTAGGCAACTACTGCAAAACCAAGCTGGGCAAACGCCCGTACCTGGATATGGGGGAAACCCAACCCCTGTTTCATCAAGCAATCCTGTGCAAGTGGTTTTGCCAGGAAATATTCCGTTAGCTCCACCCGAACGCTTTGCTGGGGACCCCAAAAGGTTTGCCGTGTTTATGAACCAATGCCGCTTGCACTTTTTATGCAGACCAGGAGCCTTTCCAAATGACCAAGCCAAAGTAGCCTTTGTATTGTCATATCTTAGTGGCAGCGCAGCGGATTGGTCCATTCCATTAGTCAACCAGGATGATCCTCTTCTCCGGGATTTTCAGGGTTTTCAAAGGAGCATGGAAAAACTATTTGCCAGACACTCACAGGGTCAAGCCCTGGACAACGAACTTTTATCCTTGCGACAAGGTAACCAGGATCTGCTAACCTATATTGCAACCTTCAATAGGTTGGTGGTGGAAACCGGGTGGCCGGAAGAAAAACGAATTACATTGTTTGTTTCATCGTGGACTTTGGGGAGAACTCAAAGATGTCTTGGCTCAAGTTGTGAACCCACCTCAGGATTGCGCAGAATTTATAGACTTAGTGGTCCAGCTAGACCACCGACTTCAGAACCGAAAGACTGATCGAGCTAAGTTTGAGAACCGGGTATTGGTTAAACCCAACGTTGCCCCCAAAGGAACAGATGCATCTGAACCTATGCAGATCGGGGGGTTAAAGGAGCCTTAACACAAAAGGAAAGAGAAAGAAGACGACAGATGCAGTTGTGTCTGTACTGTGGAACCTCAGGACATTTTCTACGGGATTGCCCTACAAAAGCACCCAAGAAGGTGGTAGGAGTTGCTGATAAAAGCCACATAGAGCCTGATTCGGGAAACGACCACGCCCGACAAGCATAGAGGTCCGCTTGCCGAGCTTAAAGAAGGACACTCAGACCTCGCATCTGATCATCCCAATGGTCCTACTTGATCCCAGGCAGCCATCACGTATGCACGCAGTAAGGGCATACATAGATAGTGGGGCCGTAGGAAACTATATGGATCACGAATTGGTGTCAAGTATCAATCTACCTCTTTGCAAAAAGACCACTTCGGATGTCATCACCACAGTTGATGCAACTGAGATTGCCTCGGGCCTGTAACTCATTCCACTACAGAGCTGACACTGTTCAGTCAAGATGGGCATCGAGAGACTATTGTCTTTGATCTAGTCAAAGCCCCACAGTTCCAGATAATACTGGGGATGCCATGGTTGGAAACACATAATCCTTGTATAGATTGGCGAGAGAAGAGAATAACCTTCCCGGATTGTGCACACACCTGTTACCCGGAGAAAACTTTGAACAAAGGCCTGGCTACAGTCGTTAACCCAATCGTGCAGTTACCTCAGGAATACCAAGAATTTCAGGATGTTTTTCAAAAAGAACAGGCCAATAGATTACCACCTCACAGATCATACGATTGTCAAATCGACCTCCTACCCGGTGCACATCCCCCATGCAGTGGAATCTACGCCCTCACGGAACCTGAAAATCGTCACCTACGGCAATACTTGGACCAATACCTTGCTAATGGCTTTATTCGTCCTTCCAAGTCTCCTGCATCCCCAGCTTTATTCTTCGTGCCAAAAAAGGAAGGTGACCTTAGAACGTGCATAGATTAGCGCGCATTAAATCAGATTACAGTAAAAAACCGATGCCCATTGCCTCTGATCCCCGAATTACTAGACCAAGTAAAGGATGCTTGTATCTACACTAAGTTAGATCTCCGAGGGGCATATCATCTGGTGCGTGTCAAGAAAGGCGACGAATGGAAGACTGCCTTTCGCACCAAGTACGGATTATTCGAATATCAGGTGATGGCCTTCGGGTTGTGCAGTGCACTGTTAGGTAGAAACCTGTGCAGTTCCCTCTGGGACCACTGCAAAAGATTTAAGACTACAGGTGTTTGGCAGTAAACCCACTTGGTAGCAGTCTGTACCACACAGATTCACTTGGTAGCTGTGGCTGAGCAGTCAGACCTCCCTCAAGAAGAGTTAGGCAGTATACAGAGTATTCACAATAGGTCAAAAGAACACAGTAGAACAAGTAAACACTGACCAGAGCTTGGTGTAAAAGAGATATAATTATTTATTTAAAACCACATCTAGTAAAACACACATGCACTAATGTTAAGCAGTTCAAAAACACAGTCACTAAAAGATATACACTCCCTTAAAAGAATATTAGACAATTCTTAAGTAAAGCCCCACTTATTTTCGGACAGCGGTGAGCGCTTAACACAGATGGCACTCTAATAATTTGTTTTAAAAAGGGAGAGAAAAGCGGAGTATAAATTGAAACAGATCCCAACGCTTTCACAAGAACACAACAAGAGAGGAAGGCAAAGTAAAACCGTGAAAAGAGTTCAGAAGGCCGGATCCACTTTAAGAGAATCAGAATGAAATGTGTCCTAGGTCACATGGTTGAAGTGCACAAAAAGTCTTGAAAAGGTTCAGAAAGAGTTGGACCAAAGAAAGGGACCAGTTAAATGGCCAAGGCGGCCAGCCCAGTCCAGAAGGTTAAGGGATTATTATTACCTTGTAGCATTCTTTAGAAAGGGAGGCCTGGCGGACACGGTACCTTAAAGTGGTGAGAATAGTCCAGCGGGGGCAGTTGTTCCTGGCAGCGGATGGAAGTCGGTGCTTCGTCCGGGGGAAGAGAGGATCTCGTGGGGGAGGAAGACAGGAGTCCGTTGCACTGCCAGGGAAGAAACCAGCCGCGGAGTTCTCAGGTAAAAGGAGAGGTCCTTTTATTCGCGGTCCAGTGGTAAGTGGCTATCCGGTTGCCGGGTGCTTGGCACGGGCAATTCGACCACAAGACGTCCTGGGATGCGAGGAAAAGAAGGTAAACTGGTTATGCCCACTAGTCAGGGGAAGAAGCCTCTCCAGCCGGGAGATCTTCTCTGTCTTCGGGAAGTGGTGAGTCGGTTTCGCAGGGCTCCACGGTGGTGTCGCCGTGGTAGGTTGGCTCAGCTTCTCCCTCGTCAGATTCTCAGGTCCTGTGGCGACTTCTGAAGTTCCAGTCCCCAAAGCCCTGCTTTTATGCAGCACACCCCCATTCACTCAGCCTAGCTGTCAATCAAACATGCTAAGTGGTGAGCCGACCGGTTCACCACTTGGGCCAATCACACGCGAGTGCGACTTGAGTTACCAAGGTAACTCAGTCCAGGGTGCCTAAACCCCCTCCCACACCCCTGTGGTACCCAGACAGAGTGGCAACACTTTTGGAGGCTTCTGTGGAGAAGCCCGCCACAAAGTGGAACAAAGGGCTCGACTTGGGTTGGAGTCACAGAAGAGAACACAAACGCCATTTTAGAATCGAGTCCTGGCAAAAAATACCAACCGGCGAATTAATATTAAATAAATAAACCGGCGGTATGTTCGAGGCTATGAGAATTAAATAATTAAAGTTGGTAGCCTCGAATAATGGGAAAATCCCATAGGGATATATTCGCGGTCGAATTTAAAAAGTATTATCCACTGCCACCAGCCAAAACTCGATCAGGGGGGACGGAGACGTGCCCCCTCGACTAACAGACCCCGGGTCAATCGAATTGCCCCGACCAGTACGTCCACAATATGATGGTTTGTACCGGTTCCTGTTAATAATTTGGGACTAGTAAAGCCAATGGTGACTTTACATGCCCTGGGAGACAGTAGTCAGTCCCAGGGTATGGAGTCTATGGTGGGGTGTCACTATAACACCCCTGTGTCACTGCACGGAGGTTGCTGCGTAACACACATAGTAAAAACACATGAGACCCTATGGAGTAAAGGACCCCATAGCCCATAAAACACATTCACAATCAAAGGAACACCATAAATCATGTCCAAGAGTGGGAGAAAAAGAGTCTCACTCTTGGCAGGAGAAAAAAACAAACTCCAGAAATCCAGCAAAGCTGCCGGGGGACTCACTAGGTTAGGAAATTCAGCCTAAAGAGAGAATTCTCCCTAACATGCACCAGCAGCCTTCCAGTATTTTATGAACAATGTCCTTCGTGAACTCATTGACGTCTGTGTCGTCGTGTACATAGATGATATTCTAGTGTACTCCTCCTCAGAATCAGACCATGTTAAGCACGTGCGTGCAGTCCTTGAGAAACTACGCCAGCACAAGTTATATGCAAAATTGGAAAAATGTGTTTCATGCTACGAAAGTTGAATTTCTTGGATTTATCCTGAATCCAAAAGGAGTCCGAATGAACTCACGAAAGGTGGACGCAATTCTCAAGTGGCCATCACCCAGTTCAGTCAAAGTGCTACAAAGCATGCTCGGATTTGCTAATTTGTACCGCAGATTCATTCCGGACTTCTCCCATGTTGTACACCCCATCACAGCACTTTTGCGAAAAAACAAACGCTTCTTGTGGACCGAAGAGGCTGAAAAGGCCTTCCAAGAGCTGAAAGTGAAATTCACATCAGCACCTGTCTTAAAGCATCCACGCCCTGAGCTTCCATACATAGTAGAAACTGATGCATCCAGTTTAGCCATGGGAGCTGTCCTGTCCCAGAAGGATCCTGAAACCGGTCAACTTCACCTAGTAGCGTTTTGGTCCAGAAAGTTCTCAGCACCTGAGTTAAACTATGCAGTTACCGATTAAGAGATATTAGCCATCAAATCCGCCTTTAAGGCTTGGCGGCACTATCTTCTTGGTGCCAGGCATGCTATTACCGTAATCACTGATCATCGGAACTTGCAGTATTTAAAAACAGCCAAAGCCCAATCATCGCGAAAACTTCGATGGGCATTGTTCTTTGCCGAATTCGATTTTGTGATCACTTATCGACCAGGCTGCAAAAACGGCAAAGCAGATGCCTTATCCCGAATAGGGATGGGAGAAGCATATGCAAACCCGGAACTGGTGCCAATAATTCCCGAGCAAAGAATTCATAACTACTCTACAGACACTAGAAGATATTCATTCAAAAATCCAACAACTCTTCGATCCAGCAACCCTAGCGGACTGGGTAAAGAAAGGCCCGGACTACTCAGTCGTCAATGGCCTACCTTACTATCAAGGACGACTATTTCTACCACACAAGGAAATACAAGAACTAGTCATCTCCAATTACCATAACACCCTGATGGAAGGGCACCCAGGTATCGCAAAAACTGAAGCGAAAATTAAGAGACAGTTCTGGTGGCCCACTTGGCGAAAAGATGTAAAGTCATTTGTGATGTCTTGTGGCATTTGCGCCCAAAACAAAAGCCAGAAGAAAAAACCTGCTGGCCTTTTACAACCTTTCGATATTCCACCTACACCATGGCACACCTTGTCTTTAGACTTTATTACAGATCTACCTCCATGTAGTGGATTTAACACCATCCTAGTTATTGTGGATCTTTTTTCCAAGATGGCCCACTTTATTCCTTTAAAGGGGTTACCTTCTGCTTCGATTCTGGCCAAGGAGTTCCTTGAAAACATTGTTCGATTACACGGATTCCCTTCCGTATTGGTTTCTGACCGAGGTAGTCAATTTATCTCGCATTTTTGGAAGAAATGTTGTCAACTAGCACAGATCGACGTGAGGCTATCAACAAGTCACCATCCCCAGACCGATGGTCAGACGGAAAGGACCAACCAGACCCTTGAACAGTACCTACGCTGCATGCTACACCAGTCCGAAAGCAATTGGAAAGATATTTTATGGATTTCCGAGTACGCATACAATAACTCTGTACATTCAGGAACCGGACAAAGCCCTTTTTATACCATATATGGACATCACCCTCGAACCTCAGAACTCGATTCGCCTAAGAACTTAGAAATGCCCGCAGTTAGTCATTTGCACTCTACTATTACACAAGCCTTTAAGGAAGCCACAGAACATTTGAAACAAGCAAAAGAGAAATACAAGAAAAATGCTGATCAACATAGAAGTGAAACTCCACAATACCAGATTTGCGGATCAAGTTTGGCTGGCTACAAAACATATACCTCTGAAGGGAACTCAGACTTTTAATCCTAGATATTTGGGACCTTACACCATTAAGGCCATTATCAACCCGGTGGCCGTCAAATTGGAATTACCCTCTAATATGCAAATTCATCCTGTCTTTCATGTTTCACTTCTAAAACCAGTTCAACCAGGGACAAGATTAACCAAACCACCTGACCCCATCTTGATAGATTGAGAACCTGAATTCAAGGTAAAAAATATTCTGGACTCCAAGATGATTAAATCAAAACTTTATTTGATCGATTGGAAGGGCTACGGACCACAAGAAAGATCAAGGGAGCCTAGCGACCACATTCATGCACCTCGGTTGGTGAAAAGATTCCATCGGAACTTCCCAGACAAACCGGGGCCAGGGGGAAGAACAACTTTAGGAGGGGCCTTGGGGGGAGTGCTGTCATGATGCCTACCCCCGGGCATCAGGACCAAGGCCCTCAGCTTCGGGAGCAGGCATCCAGACATTTGTTTAAACATCAGTAGCCCCGGCTAGGGGCTGTCTGGGTTCAGTCCTGGCGCCTTAGGTGCCAGGCTCATCATAGAAATCAGTCCTGGCGCCATAGGCGCCAGCCTCATAGACTTTACTGACCTGATGCAGACCATGCTGCAAAAGAGTCCAAGTCTACATGAGGCCTGGATGGGACTATTTTGTTACAGGGACTATTTTTTACTCGGGCGTGGCTCTAGGGAACTTCTTACCTGGAACTACTTTGGAGGCTATTTAAACCACACCCGAACAGCAGCACATGCTTCGCGTTATTCTGCATCCAGCAGCGTGACGCTCACCATGCCTGCAGCCAGCATCCAGTCTTCTGCCACGCCCGCATGCCTGTAGCCAGCATCCAGTCTTCTGCCACGCCCGCCTCGAATCCGGAGCTCCTAGAATAAAGAAGAAGAAAAGGACAAGGTTAGAAAACGAACTTATTTAAAATTCCTCACCTAATTCCGGAACCATTTCATCTCCGGACCTGGAAAGTACATCAGTCCTGCACGCGTCGCTTCGCCAGCTCCAGCACGGCGCCATACTCACCAGTTCTCTCAGCATCTTTCAATCCGGCACTGTCTCCATCATTTCTTCGCCGTAATCGGGCACCTAGGGGACACAAGAAAAAACAAGGTGAGCCAAGGAAATCAACAAATACAACCTCTTACCACCATAGACTTACCTGATTTACCACCGGCGGTATTATTCCATAACTCTCCACATTTTCATATGCTGCATCTGTAAAGAGGGAGAAAAACACGTTAACGCATGCAATAGTTACCGGACAGCGTTGGTTAACACAGACTCTTACCTGAACGCCAGCAGCAGTTAGGAAACCTTCTTCTCACGAACTCAGTTAAAACTTAAGGAAGGAAGGGGACAAGAGTGAACATCGGGCACATTGAACTCTTTGAACTTGATACTTACCAATCCCGCCAGGGACTTCAGAGTCAATACTTACCGGAACTCTCCCAACGCCTTCAAACCAGTGAAGTAACTGGTATCTACGCGCCCCTGCAAGACACGCAGGATGGAGAGCTCATCTTTTACGAACATAAGGTGAGGTTACTAAGGGGATATCGGAGGTGATTAGTGGAGGACAGCGAGAACAGTTGGGAGGCCATCACTAAAACCCACTTCCTGCAAGTGGAGACAGGTTCTCCACTTGCAGGAAAATACTTCTTCGGGTCCAGCAGACAAGACTAGGCGGGCCAGTCCAGACAGTCATCTCTGCACTACGCATCACGTTGAAGGAGACCGCAGCTGTCCGGGTCCGATCGACACCCCTGTGGAGTCCAGGTGAGCGTAACAATAAATCCCAAGTAGGGTACAGAAGAAGCACCAAAGACACACTTTTCCCGTTTGACCAATAGTTGATGTCTTTTGAGTCACTCCAGTACTTCTTTGAGATGTATTAGATGTTCTGGCATGGTCTGAGAAAAAACCAGTATATTGTCAAGGTAAACGACAACAGACACAAATAACAAATCTGAGAAGATACGGTCGATAAACCTTTGAAAAATGGCGGGTGCGTTCACAAGTCCGAAGGGCATCACGTAGTATTCGTATAGGTCAAAAGGTGTTCTGAACGCAGTTTTCCATTCATCACCGGAGCATACTCTGAGTAAATGATAAGCGTTATGCAAATCCAGCTTTGAGAAAACCGTTGCCCCTTGTACGGTTTCCAAGATGTCTGGGATGAGCAGCATGGGGTACCTATCCTTAAGAGTTACTTTAAGTCCCCTGTAATCAATACACGGCCGGAGGTCTTTCGAATCCCGTTTGGGGATAAAAAACAAAGGAGCACCTGCCTGGGACTTTGAAGGTCTAATGAGACCATTACACAGGTCATCATCCAAGTATTTCCGTAGTACTTACTTTTCTGTTTTTGATAATGCAAACATCCTGCCAAAGGGTACTAGAGCATTGGGAGCCAAGTCAATGGCGCAGTCCTCAGGTCTGTGAGGAGGTGACGCCATGGGAGCAGCTTCTGCAAATACTGATTGATATTCCTCCAAGACTTTGTCAAGAGAGTGTACTCCAACAGTCGTGTGAAGAGTGGTGGGATGGATTTTGACCTCCTGGTAAGGTGTGTCTTGGAAACAATGGGTTTGGCAATAATTGGAATTGAAATGCAAACAGTTTGACTTCCAGTCTACGCTGGGATTGTGTTGACGCAACCAGGAGATGCCTAAGATCAGAGGAAAATGAGCCACCCTGATAATGTCGAATGTGATGACTTCTGAATGCTGAAAAATGGTGAGTGGCAGAGGTTCAGTTGTCTGTACAATGAGTCCAGAACTCAAAGAAGTGCCAACCACCCCCTCTACCTTTTGGCCGTGTCTGCGATCAATCCGTTTTGCTCCAACTTTATCCACCCAGAGTGTATCAGCAAAGTTTCCTGCGGCTCCACAATCCAAAAGTGCCAAGGTCTCCACTTGATTACCATGAATGGTAACCTTTACTGTTAATACCATAAGACGCGAGTCTTCTGAAGGATCTGAAGAATCAAAGCAACATAGGGACTGGAAGATTGCCCTCGATAACCCGTCCCTTTTAGGTACGTACGAGGGTTCGCGTTTTCCGCTGGTTTATGAGGCAGTTCTGTACAATTATGTACTGAATGACGATCCGAAGCACAATAAGCACATAGGCCAAGTTCCCTTCTCCTTTTCCTTTCTTCAGGGGTCAGGGACCGACGAGTAGCTCCGATTTTCATGGGTTCGTCATGTTTGAGTGCAGCTGAAGGAGGTGTGGAGGTTCTTGTAAATGAGGGGCGTGTCTTGCCTCTCTCCTGCCGCCTTTCTTGCATCCTGAATTCCATCTGAAGCGCAGCAGTCATCAGGTCCTGTAGTGAGGTAGGACGGGGAAAATGAGCCAATTCGTCTTTAAGTTCCTCTCTGAGGCCTCGGGGGAACAATATGAATTGAGATTGCTCCGACCAACCGGTCTCCATTGCCAGTCTTTTGAAGGAGGAAATTTATGACAACACATCAGCTTGGCCCTGGTGAATGTCCATCAGGTCTTCCCCTGCTGCCATAGATACTTCGGGTCTCTCGAAAGTGCGTTTTACTAGGCCCACAAAGGCATCGAAATTTTGGAGAACTGGGTCAGTTCCTGTAACAAGAGTGGTGGTCCAAGCAAGGGCATTCCCTGTCATATTAGATATTAGAAACCCAACTTTGGCATGATCGGATGCATAGGTGCGAGTTCTAAATGAAAAATACATCCTGCAAGCATCAAGGAATTCTTTTAGAGTCTTAGGAGGCCCGTTGTACTTCCCAGAGGACAAAGACATGGGAGGTAGATCTGTTGTGGGTGGTTCGCGTGCCGCCACCATTTGTTTCAAAAGATTATTCTCTGCTTTCATGTTTTGCATTTCGAGAGAAAGATTTTGAACGGCAGCTATTAACTCTTGCACTTGCTCAGGAGTAGCCATCCTTGAGGTTTGGGGGCGTTGCAAACTGTCAGCAGACTCCACTGATAGGATGTCAATATTCCCGCTTCCCTCCTCCACCTCCTCACCTGTTGAATCAGAGTCTTCTTCGATAGGGCTGAGAGTTCGATGTGCTCTGTAGTCCTTTTCTTTTTTTCTTTGTTGTGTATGTCTCCCACAGGAAGAAGCCACAGTGAGAGCGATAGAAACGCCCTGACCGTGACCCCCTCCCGGGAGGGACCAGAAAGGGGAAAAAAGCCAAGTGTAGGCAAAAAAAACCTGTTGAATCACAAAGGCAGGTGGGTATCCTGATGGAGGTTGGACTAGCAGATATCAGCAATGGGATGTGGAGAAGGTAAACCAAAGAAGCAGGAAGAGTGGGGAAATACAAAAGCTCCTACTCCAGGAAAGCGGATAACTGCAGGCAACAGGATGGAAAAAACAAAAGAAAAAGAAAGGTAATAGAGAGAAAAGGGGTGGTCCCGGGAATTGGGACTCGAGTGGACGAGGAGGGGAAAGAGAGAGGAAAAGCTCAGCGGAGCAGAATAACAGCGTATAGCAAACCGCGGCAGCAAAAGAAAACACAGCTGACCGTGAAGGGTTGCAACGCACAGAACAGAGGATGAGGCGTGGCTAAGTAACGCTACGTTCACTTGAGCGGAAAAAGACTAGACCGATAAGTGGACGTAGCGCGGAAAAACGTGACAGGAATTAGGAAGTGTGTAATCGGAATCGGGGCCACAGACGCCAGGTAGGAATGCGCTGCATGACAATAATCTGATTCAGTGATTATGACCAGTTTGTGGAGTTGGTGTTGGACGGCAGTGAGGATGGCCTAATGAACTGCCATCAACTCCACCACATGACTACTGCGGGGACCGATTTTGTACCCGGCAGCGGGTTCCGGGGCATCATTCACCCAGGCATTCCCAACGCCGGCCACCAGTTCCTTTTCCATGTTGTTGTAAATATGGTAGGAACACCTTTCCACATAAACTGTGGGCATTCCCTCGCACTAGTCTTCTTCATAGACTTTGTGCGGGGAATTCAGGTACGCCTCCATGTTGTCCTGGGTTTTAAGACTTTCGTCCTCGCGACCGTTTTCTCTGGCACAATCATGCAAGTCGGTCAGAACTTGCGCAAGGGGACTCTTCTTGTTTTGGCTATATCTGACCTCCACAGGAAAGCCTTGCATTGACACAATCCAGGAAGTAATTCTGGAATTACTTACATTTCCGGCCTGGATTCTGTCACTTGGAGGTATTGCAAAGGCTGGTGTGGAGTCTCCACTATGATGTGTTCCCCCTGGATGAACGGGCGGTAATTTTTCAATGCCCACACCGTTGCCAGGAGTGCCTTCTCACAATCGTTGAATTTTTCCTCCACAGAGGACAAAGTCTTGCTTGCATAGGAGATAACTTTATTGACCTTTTCATGCTTTTGATATAATACTGTTGTCAAGCATATATTCGAGAACCCTGTCTCAGGAAGAACTCCTTGTTTCTGACAGGGTAAGCTAGACAAGACAAGGCGCTTGTGAGAGGCTTCTTTTGAGTTGCTTTACTGCTTCGGCTTGTTCTGGACCCCACTCCCACTTGATCCCCCCCTCAACAGATGGATCAGGGGTCTTGTGATCTCTGCGTAATCCTCAATGAACCTCCTACTGTAATAAGTCAGTCCACGAGGCTTCTTAGCTCCCTGCAGAGTTGTGGGGTCTTTAAGTTTTAAGAGTGCTTCCACTTTCTTCTCCTGCCGACAGAGACCCTCAGGAGTTATTTCATGTCCTAAGAAGTTGATACTGGTTCTGCACCAGTACGCCTTTTGGAAGGATAGTTTTGCTCTGGCAACCCTCAACTGTGGTTCGAACATAACGGATTTCCGCTATGTGTTCCTCCACAGTTGAGCTTTTTATCAGGACATCATCCACATAGGCCAGGTTAACCCTTTCACCCAAGTCGGGCACGGCCTTATGTAGGAAGATGTTGAATTTGTTGACGGAGTTGATGTATCCAAAGGGAGTCTGGGTCCATGTGTACTGCTGCCCCACAGAGGTAAAGGCCAGCTTGTATTGGTCCTCCCTACTGACAGGCATGGTCCAGTACCCATTGGTCAGGTCAATGGCAGTGTACACCTTTGACCCCTGGATTTGGCCATCCCCTAGTCAATGTAGGGGAGAGGCCATCAGGACATGTCGACCCGTTTATTCAGCTCCCTCAGGTCAGCAAAGAGTCTCCACTGGCCGGTTTTAAGATCCCCAGCCCCAGATTATTAAAGGTTCTGTGGACTGGACGAATTATCCCACGGGACTCAAGGTTTTTGATGATTTCCATCAAGGACTCAATGGATGCGAGAGGCAAACGGTATTGCTTCACAAACACTGAAGTCATTCCAGGGTCCGTGGGAATTGTTGTATGGATTTCGGTGCAACCACAGTCATACAAGTCCACCGGAAAGAGATCTTGAAAATCTAAGAACACCTGTTTCAACTTTTGCTTTTGCCCTGGAGTCTCACAGGCATCAGCTAGGTTGACTCGCTCTTCAACCTTTTGCCTGAAGCCTGGAAAAACCTCTGGTTTTGCTATCTCAGCGGCCTCTTGCAGCTGGGTGGAAAGGTCCCTGGTTAGAGTATTGACCTGGACAGAGGGTTTCAGGTAGGAGAGGCTGTCATTGTGGACCTGGAAGATCATCTCATCCTGCCGAATCTCACAGGTCACCTCTTCCTCACCGTAAGGGCAGGAAGAATGCACACCCGGAAATTCCCCCCTTGCTTGGTGAAGATCCTGTCTGGTGGTAAGTCATTGTCACTGTCATTGTCAAAACAGTCATTGGGGATTGGTCCTATCAGTTAATTTCCTAGATCCATGGAAAAATGTCGATCATAAACCGCCATTACAATAATGGTGCCTGCGCCCAGAGTGATACTCCTAAGGTCGCTGTTATCCATCAATATTGGAATGGTGTTGTGTTCTACATTGACTAATGGTGTTGGGTTTAACCCCAACCCCTGCTGTTGGAGATGGGCGTTGAGGTGTACATATGCGTCAGGATCCTGCAGTTTCTGTCCTCTTTTAATTTTTAATTCGAGTGGGAATAGTCGGGTCCATCTTGGGATGGTGACCTCCTCTCAAATTTGAACTTCAATTGAACTTCAACTGCATACGGCAGCAATTGGGCTGACCGAAAGGCTTTTCCTGAATTATCAAAGCCCATGGGATTTCCCCCTAGTCGGGACCAGGCTTTGTAATTTATCAGGTCCAAATGAATGGCAAAACGATTGAGAATGTCACTGCCTAAATAAAATGCAGCAGGGACATCTCGCACGACACAACAATTGTGCTCTATGCTTTGGTTACCTATAGAAATTTTGAGCATACACCTGCTAGGCACGAGATGCTTGGAATTGGGAGTTTGTAGGCCCATTTCCCACTTATCGATCAATTTAAATGTTGGAATGGCTGGATCTTTGAGAGCTTTCGGAACATGGCTTCGCTGATGAAGCTCTTACCGTTGTTCACGCACACTCGGGTGAGAACAGATTCCTTCCCCTCATTTAACTGAATAGGGATGAACAACTGTTGTCTAATTTTCTGAATATCAGCTAAACTTTGAGCTGATTTCTCATCACTTTTGACTATGGAATTGGGATTTTCAGATTGTGAATCAGTATAAAACTTCAAAATATTTCCTTCCGGTGTGGAATGCCACTTGAATCAGGAAGGAAGGTTGATTTTCAAGAATGGAGAGGAGTTCCTATCTCCAGTTTGTTGTCCTATAGCAATTACTGTCACATCAGGTATTTTGATTGTTCTGGAAACGAAACTCAATATGATCAGGTTTTTGTTCAACCATGTGGCATGTGCCATTTAAACTAACATGGTTGACACTCTGTTTCAATTGTATTGGCCTGTTATTCTGAGTCCAGAGGACCTTATTCACACAGTCTATTACGGGGGACAGCCTGCGCAGGATGTCATCCCCTCGTAGACAGGGTGTGCCCTCTGGAGTCAGGACTATGACAGGGTGTTTCACTTTGTGTCACCCAATTTTTATTTCCAAATCCGCAGTCCCCTAGACAGGAATTTCATTCCCATCGAAGTTCTGGAAGAGGGGTGAGAGGGATCTGGTATCACTCCCACCTTCTTGAATTTAGCTGCTCACAGGCCCTTTTTGAAAGCAGAGTGGCTTGGGATCCAGTGTCAACCAGCGCTGAAAATGTACACTGCTCTTGCACTTGGACCGGACCATAAAATATACCCTTTTTCTCCTCCAATGGGCAAAGGTAATGTGCATTTTGGGCAAGCTGGATGGTCAATTTCCTTTATTTTGACTCCGACACAGGGGTAGTTTGGGCATGATTCTGTGTTGGAGTTTGAGGATCTGAAAGAAAGAATTTACATTCTGATATTTGGGGAGTTTCGGGCTCCACTTTTTCTGATTCTGGGCTCCCCCCCCTTCCCTTTTTGGAGGCAGTCACCAGAATTTATTTGGGAAGTTTGGGAATCCTCTTTTAACATTCGATTTTCTTGTTGCTCATTCTGGGGTTCAAAGTTGGGCGACTATGAATCAGTCCCCACATCCACCCAGTCTTCATTTAGATCTCTTGGGACCCATTTTTCTTTGGGAGGAGTTCCCCCGTCACTGAAGGAGAAGATCTTTTCCCCAGAATCCTCTGAGGTTTCTTCCCCTTCAAATTGGAGGACACTAACTTCCTCCACAAGGACTTTATTTCTCCTACCCACCCTCTATTCCCTGAGTTGCAGATTTTCGTGGGCAAGAGATGTTTGCTCCAGTTCCTGGGTGTCCAGGGGCTTTTCACGAGTGAGGAAGGAAGCTTACCCTAGGGCTTTACACCCCCCTTCCCCGTGCCTCCTCCTCTGGAACCGGTGAGTTGTCAGGGTTCTCTCGCCGTCCTTGTTCTGGGGTGCCAGGCCCTTGGTTTGTGATGTTCTGAGCCGCCACATTCGTCTGAGGGTTCTGTTGAGCCCTCAACATGCGACCCAGATCTTGAGTAAGGTTTTGGACTTGACACTCCTGTTGGGACATCCGTTCTGGTTGGTACTGTTCAACTCTAGGTGGATCACGGGAAGGGTAACTATCCCTTCTCCCTTAGTACCCTGGATATTGTGAATTTTGGTAACCCTCCACACTTGGCCTCCCCTCTCTCGGATTGAGTTGTCTGGTTTCCTGAAAGCGGGAAAAGAAAGGAGGGTTGTCCTGCAGGTTGGGGTTTTGTGAGTATCAGGGGAAGAAACTTAACCCAGCATTTGGGGGGATTACTGCCCTCCTGGGGGAAGTTAGGATGGAAGTTTCCCTTGGTAGTAGTTACCTGATTGGATCCCCCCCCTTGGGCTGGGGGAGTCCATACATACCCCAGGATTGGTTGGTTGCCCTTGTATCTGGGAATTATATAATCAGGGGAGTTTGGGGTCCCATTGGTGGGATTACCTCCGTGACTGCCACCTGTTTGTGATTGGCCAGAAGGCCTTCTGGGTCTCTGATTTTGCTGATTTTGTGCAGGTACATTTTTAGGCTCCCCCATCTCTAGGTCTAAAATGGGGGAAACCTTCACCTCCGCCATCTTAGTAGCAGCAGGGGTGTTGGCTGGTTTGGGGTTTTTGGCCAGATTTTTTTTTCAGCAGGTTTTTGGACTTCATAAATGCGGGTCGCCCGTTCTACGACCCAGTCCATAGATCTTTTAGCGCGGAAGTAAGTCTCTCACCAGATGGTTTATAATATACATTGGGAGCTCATGAAAGAAGGTAGTTATGAATTCTCTGCTATCTGTGCGCACACTCCTAGTGGTTTGTGCTCTTGCACAAATTCTTGTGGGACCTGATCTTCCCCGCACTGCAAATTGTAGGCCGCTTTGCGAGCCTGTTGGGGGCTTCTGTGGGTGGAAAAGTGTTTCAAGATGGTCGCCCTGTAGGTGGATCATCTTGAGTGGTTCTGATCCTCCAGTCCAGCAAAGAAGCTGGAGTACTCAGGGGAGAAGGTCCATTTAACATATTCTATGCAGTTCTGGTTGTCTTTCAGGTGAAACGTGTCCATCATCTGCTCATAGAGTTGCAAGTGTTCCCAGACAGAATATTTTGCGTTTTTGTGGAATGTGGTTATGAAACTCCTAATGGGCTTTATCTGTCTAATAGGGTCTTTTGTCATAACTCTCTTGAGTTTATTTGCCTTCTTTGGCTTAGTCTCCCGAGTCCACTCGCCCTCAGACTCAAAGGCGCTGCTACTTGAGATCCCCTCATGATCATCGAGGCGCTCTCTGATACTGTGAGCTTGATAGGGGCTTGCAGAATGGTGGGGCCTAGTTTCCTCACTCCTGTGGTGCACAGGAGAGTAGTCTTCGGACTCCTCCCTGCTCCCAGGGTTGCAGAGTATCCCCCCCACTGCTATGATGGGGTGGAGGTCTTCAGGATGCTCTTTTTGGGCCTCATTTCATTTGGTTTTTCATCAAATTGAACCAACTGGTCCCTTGGAAGGTAGTATTTCTGTGGGTCTGATTCCCTGACTCTCTCCTGGGAGATTTCCTGGTCAGAGACATCAGGCTTTACATTTTCGTACCTGCACAGGGATGCCCTTCTATCAAGTTCTGGGGCGCACTGACCTGGCAGTTCCATCATGCTTGGCCTATTAAATTGTGATGGCCTCATGGTTTCCGGCTCATGTGAACCGGTAGCCATGAAGTCAGCAGTGCACAACGTGTTAAATGGGTTTGAGTTCCTTAGTACAGAGGTCCTTATACTATGATCAGGGATTGCCCTGTCCCTCTCTACCTGTTCAGGGTCCCTCCAGTTTGTATTAAATCTAGCACCCTCTTTCTCCAAACTCGCTAGTTTTTCTTTTTCAGCCCCTATCTCTTGATAGTAGGCAAAGATCTGAGCCTTTTGTTCAGCTATCAGGGTTTACTGGTCTCTATGACCCGCTCTTGCGCTGCCACTTGTTTGTGGAGCCCATCATTCTCTTTACAGAGGGCCTCGTTATCTCTTTGTGCTGCTTGTATAGTTTGAGCACCCTGAGACAATTTTTGTTGCTGGAGACTCACCTCCTGAGTTTCTGCATCTTTGGTTTTTGGGTATTCTCTTCCAGAGCACCTTCTATCTGTCTGGCGTGCTCCATTAGATTCCCATGCTCCGTTTTGAGTTCATTTAATTTCTGGAGGGCTAACTCACTTCCCTGTAATTCTGTTTTTAAATTGCTTACTTTCTGTCCTGGCCTAGGGCGTCTCTCTCCTGATTTAGGGTGCCTCTCTGTTCAGCCAGGTCATCCCTTTGTTTCTTGATGGTATTTAATTTCTGGCGCTCTTGATCAAATTCTGCTTGAGAGTGGAGGTCTCTCATAATTAATGTATTATTTTCCTCTTTCAATTTCTCTATCTGATCTTGTTGGGTAACTATCTGCTCTGCGCAGACCCTGTTATAGGTTAATTGTTGAGACAGCTTCTGTTGACTCTCTTCTAGAGAGTCAGCCTTTTCCTGAAACTCTATTTTTACTGCTTCGAGTTGGGCCTCTATGTCTTCATGATTCTTTTTTTGGAGGACCTGGTCCTCTTTTAATTTTATAATGTAATCTCCAGATTCTGCCTCAAACTCTTGGCTCTTTTGTCATTTTTGTTCCGCTAACTTTAGTTAAGCCTGTATCTGAGCTAAAAGTTCATATTCATTTTGCACAAGAGTTGTATTTTCCTCATTCTTTTCCCGCATCACTCCCATGTCGAGATGCATGTAGTCCGCGATTATAACAATTTTGATTTGCTCCTCTTTAATTTTTGGGGTCATATATAACTCACTCAAAGCTTGGTGTAATAGGCCACCGTCCTGCCACATGTCCATGTTCCTGGCGGTGACCTGGTGTGTTATTTCTTGTAGCCAGACTTTTTCATCTTGTTCTGACCATTCACCTCTAACAAATAGCTTGTGCAGAAGGTGCTCCCTAGTCATATTGATTTCTACAGTGGTAATTTTGGACATGTTCTTTATTTATTTATTTATTTATTTATGTAAGGGTGACCTGTATTCTGTTGCTTTCGGTCTGTTTTGGGGTTGGTTTAGCTTTCATTTTCTAGACAAAGGCCTGGTACTTGGAATATTTTTTTTTGGGAGGCACTTGTACAGTGTAACCCATTATTCCAACCACACAAAGTATCACTACCTTGCAGGTTAGTCTGCTGTGTTAGACTGTCACGGGTGGCAACCAAACTCAAATCCCGGCGAACGAGCCCCCAAATTTGTTAAGGATTTCAATCTGGCGACACACACCTTGGTCTCCGCCTAGTATGTAGCGCACGACCGAGATGCCTTTCTCCTTATTTTATGCAGATTCAATTTGAGGTGGTACACAACTCATATCACACCCCCTTTTTAAAATACCCCGGGTCACAATGGACCATGAACCAGGATGGTTTGTGAAATACAATATTTATTTATTTATTTTAAAATTTAAAAGAAATCGTGCCATTTTTAATTTGGGGCAGCAATCACCAATGGGGTGATAATCACAATAAAAATGGAAAGACACTTGGTTACCCTTCTCCTAGAACATATACACAGAACAATTGAATAGGAGCACTTTTTGATTTCAGGAAAGATAGCACCCAAGTTAAGGTTTCCCCCTGCAATGTTCCCTCAACCCACGGATAATCGAATTCTGAGTGGTTAGAAAGAAGCAGCAGGTAATCAGGAAAAAGAGTATAAAATCCGACCTTCGCTCACAGAATAAGAGGCCAAACCGGACTTTAAACCCTTAAAAAGGCCTAAAATAACACTCGGAAATGGCAAATAATTAATGTGTGGTTAAATTATAATATACATATGTTTTATCACAATAGCATGTATATTATATCACTGGCAATCCCAAGGCAATGGAGCAGCAAAAGGCAGACAATTTGAAAATGAGTGGAAAGTTTAGAGCATGTTGCAGCCAAATGACACTTGGGAAAACTTGCAATTTTCTCAATTCCCGCTTTAAATTACCCAAACAGTTTTTAATAAAAATTGGTGAAATACTCTGATTTGGAGTGGAAACTAGAGTATTCATGCTAGACCACCAAAAATGGACACAGTAAGATCCATAGTTGATTTACGAGTTTAACCCTGTAACTCCAGCGCCCAACCTTGGCGGAAACCAGTCCAATCACTCGAAATATGACTAAAGGCTTAGAATTACACAAGACAAAATTGAAAAGAGATGGCGCTAGCACTTAAATGTTAAGGATAGGATATGAGGATAATTCTAACAGTTTCAAAAAGTTATCGGGGTAAGATAGGATTGCTTAGAGAGTGGGATAAGGACAAAGGTAAGACCAGATCGGCTATGTATTTCTAAGGGGTAGGGATTATACTCACAGTCCACTTTCTAGTTTTGGGATTTTTGGACAGTCAACAGGGTCGGGTCACCACACGGCTGCCGCGCCTGGCAAAAGACAGCTGTGCAAGGTCTGGTCACCGGGTAGCGAACAGCTGGGCAATTCGGGTTCCTGGATAGTAATTCTTATGGAAAAGTACAGCTACATTGCAGGATTGCAGTGGGCATGCAGGTTGTGGGCAGCAAGCCAGCCTGATTTTAGGATGCAAAAGGTACCACAGCTTTTCCCTTTTGGTTAATGGGAGATTAGTGAGTTTATTCTGGATCAATGGCCTTGCTGGGAATAGGATCAGCAATGCTTAGTCCTTGTAGTTGGAATCAGCAAGATGGCTTGAGCAGATCAGGAACGCAGCGCAGGAACTTCAGGAAGAGTGTCTGTCTAGAGTCTTGTCAGGGATTCTTATTTATAATGCATAGTGACATCATCAGAGAATATGGCTGGGCAGCCTTAGCTAAACACATCTCTAAACCACAGGATTGGTCAGGGGTGATAGTCCCTGCATCGCTCTCAGCTGGTTGGATTTCAAGAGAATGATGTCAGATTTATGATGTGAGTTTTACAATGTCCAAAAACCTCCCACAGTTACTTTAGCTAAAATCTGATTTTGCCACACATGGTACATTTATATAGTTACATGGAAGTGTTTTAGCAACATACATAAACAGGTTACATATTTTATGCAGACCATTCCACTCCAACTCTGAACTCTGTGAGACATTGTTTTGCCCTTCTAATACTTTTTGGTAATTTTGAGTATGAAAGATTCGTCCTAAATTTCTGTAACTTTATACACGTGTATGGATTATCATAAGTGAGGTAAGTATTAAAATTCACAATGGCATCCTGGATACTTTCCTTATAATCCCCAATTCTTTGCCATTTCTGTTCCCAAGGGGTGAGTGAATTCTACAATGTCTCAAATTATAAACCGCGAAATCACTTTTAAACTGCAAAATGTTTACATTTTTACAAAGTCCTGCTGCAGAGATAAGTCTTTACATTTGTATTAATAAATAGTCTTTGGAAGCAAATGGCAGTCCTTTGTCACTGGACCATTTTTTTTTCTTCAGCTGCCACCAACTGTCATTTCCTCCAGAGCAAGGTGGTGGTTTCCCAGCTTGATTAAAGGTGTATTGCCCCTTCCCTACTTCACACTTCCTTGTCCTGGGAGTTCCATTGTCAGAGGGTTCAGCCCAGACCAGATTCTGTCCAACCTAGTAATTGTCACAGTGGTGTTGGTATCTACTGAGAGTTTATGGTCGTTCCCTTTCTTGGGGGAAGCCTTAGCTCTGCCAACTGGAATAACCTATTTTTTGGAAGCTTGCACAATCTAGCCCTGGCAGTTGAAAACCTTTATTTTCTTTTATTTGGTCCTGAATAAAAGAAACAAGCCTGTTGAATAGACAGTCCATATGTGTTTCCCAGCAGCCAACCTCTTCTCATTGCTAGGCACAGACAAGCTTTCATTTTACCTTTTTTTTTTAAACAGGCTTTTTTTTTTTTGCTTTAGTTTGCAAAGCCCATTTTACACATGCGGTGCAAGCTGCTAGCACTTTGCTTCTTAAATTTGTTGATTTGACTTTCCATCCAAATTCCCACACTGTTTTGCAGCCATAGTTATTTTCTTGTGGGGAGTAGTTTATTTGAAGTACAGATACACTTACATAGCTCAGATAGCTGGAGTTTCTTTGAGCTACTGATCTTTGATACTTTGTAAAAAATGAACGCGCTTCCCGTGCGGGTAAAAGTGAGGCTTCTTTGTTGATTTTTCTCAGATTTGGTTTGACAGAGCCTGTCATTCAGGAGTCATGCTTGGTTTTGCTGCAGCACAATGGGGATATGAGTGGGCATGGCAGGGCCTTATTAATAACAGTAGTTTGAGGAAGAACAGATGAATATAGCGTCAGAGCAGCATCATTTTTAAAGGTGAAATGCCTCCTTTTTCAATGGGGACTTTGGGCTTTCAGCAAAGCAGTGCTGCTTTTTCATTCTATTTCTTTGGTACATGTAAGAACACATTGGCAGGCTTCCTCTGTGTGACCCCTTGTTCCATCCTGCCCAATATGTGCTTGGCAAGATGGTGCAGCCATCTTTTTGTTGCTGCAAAATGCAGTATTGAGGCCATGGTGCTCACTGGAACCAGCGCAACCATTTTGCTGTTTCTGCTGACGCGCAGTTTGGTTTTGAAGAAATTCTGTTCAGTGGGTCAATGTTGCCCACACCTTGCAGTCCTGATGTCCAGGTTACCCAGGGCCCTTTCAGCGCATCCGCTCATAGGCCTGACTCTCTTTCAGTGACACAAAATGCACTCATGCACAGGGGTTGACGTACACACAGCCTCAGGTTGCCTCACCATTAGAGCGCTACTCTCCTACACCTTAGACTGCACGCTACACGTGAGGCAACTTACAGAGTGGCAGCACATAAGGGGCATGGATCTCTTCCAAGAATCCACTCCCCTTAACTTTAATGACGCGAAACGACTACTGGGTCTCTTGGACTCTGAGTGGCTCCACTATACTGCTCTGCAATCCGCTATTATGGCCCACACCCCTGCCGACTGACCCTCTAGGGAGCCTTCTCCTTGCAAAGCCGAACTCGGGTGAGATCTCACACCTCACCCAAAAATCAAAACATTTTATGGGCTTTTTGCCCCGAACAACCTATACAGACATACATCCCCAGAGGGCAGTTGAGCCAAAGATTTACACATTGCCCTAGATACATGCAACCTATATAGCTTCCTTTCGGACGCTGGGAAGGTGTTGCTCAATGTGTGTAACAGGGAGATACAGTATAAATGCATTCAGCAAGTGTATTTTATTCCCACACGCTTGCATAGCATGAAACAAGCACAGTCCACTGCCTGTTGGAGGAAATGTGGACTTCCAGGCATGATGGGCCACATTATCTGGTCATGCCCTAGATTAGGTGCGTATTGGACCAAAATACACAGACAGATCTCACCCAGACATGGCTCTACAGTCTTAATGTCCCCTGTGTCTATGCTGTTCGGTGCTGGGGCTGAAGATTGGCATGACGACTCCATGACCAGAAAAGTGATACACCTGATGCTATTGACAGCCAGAAAACTCATTGTTTTACACTGGAAATCCGAGACACCACCGACAGTCAATCAGTGGTCCTCCCTCCTGTCGAGGCTATACTCACTCGAGCGGAGTAGCCTTATGCGAGCAGCGGACACCCCACAAGCCATAACATTTTGGGAACTATCCGACACATTCATATGATATTGTGCTGACGAAATGTCCTGCCCTGTGGGTCGGCATGCACTTGGCTGAGTTATATATGCTCTGGGATATGTGCAACGCATTTTATCACTGATAAGTCTGGTTTGTTGATCAGCTCATGCTCACTGTCTTTCTTGCTTCTATTTCTTATGATTTGCACTGTGGGGGAGGGTGGGTTTCGTTGGGGGGAAAGGAGGAAGGTTTGGACATGGGCATCTCCATATCTGCAACTGATACTGAGGCCTGTTATGTAATACAGGGTATGCTTCAGTCCACCTTGTTCTGTTGTTCACATTTCTCCAATAAAAAGAATAAACAATGTTCCATTAAAACAAATACAAAGACAATACATTTCCACAACGAGGTTAATCAGAAGAGAAGCTTTAAAAATCATTAAAATAAGCCGAGGATATGCTAGTTAAGCTCCTCAAATGTGCAAAGTGCATAATATCCCAAACTATATATGATAAGTAAAATAGCATTAAAATAAGCATATTAAAATCTTGTTAGAAGCAAAAGCCCCACCTCTAGGCCCAATGGTATAATGCCATCATAGGAGGCATGCAAAACATGCAAAACATAGAATGACGTTTAACTATCATTAACTAGGACTTGAGGATGAGTCGCCATTAACCTGCGTCTTAGGTGCAAGGGGAATTAAAAAATGACAGGAGAGCACAGCTAGTTAAAGTCCTGGCTCTGATTGCAGAATAAGCCGTCCAAAAAAGAATAAAATGTAAAAGATCTTCAATCGGAGCTTGGCATAACGTACAGTGATTCGCATCGGATTCTCGTTTCCATGAGGAGGTGATCACTCTGAGAGGGAGACAATTGTGACGAATCAAGGTAATTCGTCCCTTCTCCCCAAGGGGGAGCCTTCCTCTTTGAGGCTAGGGAAATGAGCCTGCTTCTCAAGACCCTCCCTAGGGGTTTGGGTAAGCGTGACCTCTCTGGGAGAGACTACCCCTTAGGGGACAAGGACTCCTGTTCCTCTGAGGAACTGCCTAAGCCATTACCCATGGTAGCATACATGGGACTGTCTGACCTGAAGAACAGTATAAAATCCAGACACTTGGCTGAAGGCAAA
Source organism: Ambystoma mexicanum (assembly GCF_040938575.1). Taxonomy (NCBI): domain Eukaryota; kingdom Metazoa; phylum Chordata; class Amphibia; order Caudata; family Ambystomatidae; genus Ambystoma; species Ambystoma mexicanum. The sequence continues at coordinate 836,353,136 of NC_090934.1, read as the reverse complement.
GCTAGGCTATGTTATTGCTATGAGAAAAGGGGTTCTGTCTCTTTAAAGAGCGACATCAACTCAACTGGGATGAGTGAACTGAAAAAGGACACACTGAGCCAAGGCGAGGAAGAGGGACACATACACAAGCATGGCAGTTCCTCTGAACGCATAGCACCTGAGAGAGGCGGAGTCGAGGAGAGCCGCTAGCCCGCGACTTTCAGAGGTTTTCTGACATCCATAACAGAACACTGGAGACCCAGTGTTTGTCCGCTTGCAAGAGATGGGAGAGAAGGGGATACCTATGCCAGTGGTAGCATGACCACCACGACTTTAGTTTTTTAAACATTTATTGATTTCCAATATCATAACAATACATTGTCAACAACATTAAACTCCCCCTCCACGGCTGCCCCCCCCCCATCTCCATCTGTATTCATCCTCTTTGGGAAGTCTCTCCTTCTACTTCAACTGAAAAGGTCCAGAATCCTTATTTTACGTGGGCACCATTGCTCTTTGTAGTCTGTTTGGAGATGCTCCAGAGCCAAACCCCAGTCCATTCTAAATTTTTGATGTTCCCCTTGAACATTATAAGTTAATAGTTCCATGGCTAGGTATGACCATATTCTTCTTGTCCAATCCACTGCGAGTGGTGGGCTTTTTTGCTTCCATTTATGGGCTATTTCCAGCCATGCCCCTATCAATAGGCCCATAAAGTTCCTTTTCTGCGTTACATTCAACTGTTTGTCCCGGGGGTCCCATAGGCCCCTTAGCCACACTTCATCCCCAATATTCGCATCCCTTGGGAACATTTTCTGCATTTGGGTTTTCACCTCCTCCCGGTATAGGTTTAGACTCGGGCATTCCCACCATATATGTCACCAATCTCCCTTCCCTCCACATTCCCTCCAGCACCTGTCTGGGGAGTTGCTGTACTTAGTATGTAGTCTTTCTGGCGTATAGTGCCATTGCATCATCACTTTCATCCACATTTCTCTAGTTTGAATGGCTTTTGTCAGCTTAGGTATTGTACCCCATATGTATTCCCACCTTTCCCGGAGGAGTGAGCATTTCAGTGTTTTCTCCCACCTTTTTATGTATTGCCACTTAACTGTTTCAACTTAACATGTGTTGGAGACAAACTTGTGTGTTCCTGTGTATGTCATTATGTATGTTTCAAACGGGGTCAGGTCCCTTGTCACTGCGCTTTTTATGTGCGGTGTACACAGCCAGTGGTGTAATTGTTCATATTTGTATCTGTCTTTAGGGGTCAAGTTCAGCTGTGTCAAGCATTCCGCAAATGTTTTTATCTGCTGATCTTGGTACATGTCCCCAACCATTTTACACCCTGCCTCTTCCCATTTCCGATACGCCCCCTTTTCCATTCCTGGTGGGAATTCCAGGTTTTTAAATAGTGGCATGAAGGGGGCAGGATCTTTTGTTAGGGTTTCTTTCTGTGGTGTGGCCGTATCCCACACTCCCAGGGCCGCCCTCATTATTTCACTAATATGTACATTGGGGTGTCTGTGTTGTTTGTTAATCTATAAAAGGTGTCGGGTGGGTGTTGTCGCCACCGCCCTATACTGTGATTCCCAGATTTCTTTCCCGTTTTCCAGTATCCATTCCTTCAGCACCCAAAGCTGTGCAGCTTCGTAGTATTTCCTAAAATGTGGGAGGGCGCACCCCCCTTTATTTATGTGTGCCGTCATGACCACACTCTATACCCTACGAGTTTTATTCTGCCATATATATGCTGTAACCATCTTCGTGAGGGACTTAAAGAAAGCTTGGGGGATTCTTACCGGGAAGGCTTGGAACAGATACATAATTTTTGGGAGTATGGTCATTTTCACCGCCGTTATTCTGCCTCACCATGATGTTGTTAATGGGTTCCAATTCAGTACGTTTTTTTTTATTTTGTCTAAGAATTGCGGGTGGTTATAGGCATACAATTCATCTATTCTCCCTGTGAGTGTGATTCCAAGGTATTTAACCCCAGTGTTCGCTATTTTCAATTGGTGGTCCGTTGCAACTGCTTGGATCTTTTTTCTATTCCCTGCCAGTATCAGGATTTCCGATTTCTGCCTGTTTATTTTTAGCCCTGATATCTCGCCGAATGTTTCGATCTTGTGCATGAGATGAATGAGTGATTTTTTCCGGATCTCCTAGCACCACCAACATGTCATCCGCGTATGCTACTACTTTGTGCGGCTGTCCCGCCATCTCTATGCCACTGATTTCCGGTGTTTCTCTAATTTTGCCCAATAGGGGTTCTAAGTATATTGCATATAGCAGGGGGGATAGCAGACACCCTTGTTTGGTCCCTCTCTCTATTTGCACTGATTCTGATAATCCCCTGTTCACTGCTATCCTTATCGTCGGGGAGTTGTAATTGGCTCGGATCATATCTATAAACACTTTGCCCATTTTTCTCAATATTTGGAAGAGGAGTGACCACTCGACCCGGTCAAATGCTTTCTCCACGTCGAGGGCAACCATAGCCCTGTGGGATTGTATAATCCCTATTTTTGCCACTAAGTGTAGTACCCTTCTGATGTTATCATGTGTTTGTCCGTTTGGGACAAATCCGGATTGATCTTGATGGATCAACTTTGGGAGGAGTTGTGCCAGCCTTGTGGCTAATATCTTAGTGTACAATTTCGCATCCAGGTTGATTAGTGCTATCGGGCGATACGCGCTAGGGAGTTGTTCCTCCTTCCCCTTTTATGAAATACCAGAACTTTAGCCTCATTCATGGTTTGGGTTACTTTCCCTTTCTCCTTAAATGTATTAAACAAGTCTGTGAGGACAGGGGCAAGTATATCTTTAGAGGTCTTATAAAATGGTGCGATGTAACAGTCGGGGCCGGTGCTTCATTTTTCGGGAGGTCCTGAATTGCTTTATTGACCTCTTCTATTGAGATTTCCCTGTCTAGGAGTTGTTTTTCTTCCTCCGTTATTACTGGGAGGTGTACTCCTTCTAAGTATGCCTTCTGCTGCTCCTTCCTCGGGAGGTCCGAGGAGTACAGCTTCTGGTAAAAGCGTTTGAAAATGTGTCCTATGTCTGAGGTTAAAGTCTTTACCTGCCCCTTGTCATCTTTTAGGGCCTTTATTGTCTGTGACTGGTGCTTCCCTTTCAGTTGTCTAGCTAGTAGTTTGTCAGCCTTATTCGCTTTCACAAAGTACCAGTGTTTTGTATAACGGAGGGCCATCTCCGCCTTTTTGGTGCGGAGTGATTCCAGTTGCCCTTGGACGTTTCTTAGTGTTCTTTGGAGTTTCTTAGTTGCTGTTTGTATGATCTCTGCTTGAATTGTGCTTATGTTGGCCTCAAGTTCCTTTTCCCATTGGTTATTCAGTTTCCCCCTCTGTGATTTAAGAGCTATGAGGTGTCCCCTTGTAACCGCCTTCAGGGCGTCCCAAAGAGTTCCCTTATTTGTGTCCGGAAGACCGTTGTTGGCCAGATAGTCTGTGATATGTTCTCTGAGGGCCTGCCCCATGACCTGGTCTCTGATAATTTCCTCTGGGAGGCGCCAGCCCCATACCCGTGGGTGGCTTTGAGTCCATTTAAAGGATGTCCACAGTGGGGCATGGTCTGAGAGTGTTATAGGGCCTATCTCTGCCTGCTGTATTTTCCCTAGGAGCCCCACCGAGACCCATAGGTAATCTATTCTTTAGCCTGTGTTGTGTACGTGTGAGAAATATGTGCAGCTTTTCTGATTGCCATACATATTGCGCCAGGCATCTGCTAGCGCTAGGTCGGTCATATTCTGCTTAAGTGCTTTTGACAGGGTGCCCTGATCCTGTTGTTTGGCTTCCGATCTAGCCAGGATGGGGTTCCACGCTATGTTTAAGTCCCCCCCCCTAGCACTGTCTCCCCTGTGGCCTGGTGTTCTAATTTGTCTAGCGTATCCCTTACGAAGCTGTCCTGACCCGAGTTTGCATCATAAACCGATGCCAGTGTCAGGGGTTTCCCTTCTATTGTTATTTTCGCTTTAAGGTATCTCCCCTGTTTGTCTCCCAATGTATTCGTTATTTGTGCGTGCAGAGAGTCGCGTATTGCTATTAACACCCCTGCTTTTTTCTCTTGTGCATTTGCCTGTATTATTTGATTGAAGCCTTTGAAGCGAACTCTGTGTTTGTCCTGAGCTTTTATGTGCGTTTCCTGGAGCATTACAATATCATATGAGCCCTGCCTGAGGAATTGCTCCACTTTTTTCCATTTGACTGGGAAGTTCAGTCCCCTGACGTTAAATGTTAAGATTTTTTATCCCCATCCTATCGTCTGGGTTTGAAATCTTTCATGTCCTTCCTTTTCCTCTTTGTCAGTATGGATTTCTTTCTGGTTTCCCCCTGTACCCAATCTCCCCTTTCCCCCATTTGTAACATGCAACCCCCAACTGGCCTCCCCCCCCCCCCCCGATAACCTAGGTTCGCTCAGGCATATCGCCTTGTGCGTCATGCCCTCTGAAACTCTCAGGGATAACTTTGAAGGGAGTCCTAAACCCTTCCCCATGACTTCGGTGGCATCCAGGTTTTCTCCCCTCTCCCCTCCCGGCACCTGTTTGGAAGATCTCTCACTCCTCCTTCTGCTTCGGATGGAGTTTGCTGTATGATTGCATCGCTGATGTCTGTCTGCGCTTTTGTTCTGGGAGCTCAGCCCACTATTTCTTTTTGCTGGGGCGTCTCACCCTCCTATTCATTGTCTTCCATTCCCACGGGATCCTTCTGCCTGGTTGGTCCGTTCCACTAGCCTGTGGGAGCTCCTTTTCTTGTTCCTGCATGTTCAGTAATCTTAAGCCTTCTTCCCTTGTCGTTATTCTTCTTTGTGTCTCTTCCCATGTGAAAAGCAGTCCGAAGGGGAATGTCCACTTGTATCTGATCTGACGTGATGTCAGTTCCCTCGTCACCTGGGCCATCTCGTCTTTTTTGAAGTGTTGACTGTGCTAGATCTTAAATAGAAAGATGTCCTCCCCGTTCATTCTTATGTGATCCATTAACCTTGCCTTTCTGAGGATTTGTTCCTTTTGAGAGTATATGGTGAGGGCCACCAACACATCTCGGGGGCGGGCGCCTTGGACTTCTGTTCTCCTCAGACCCACTCTGTGAATTCGATCTATTGGGACTTCTTCTTCATCCGTCAAATCCAGTATGTCCTTGAATATCTGCTGCACTGCACTTTTAAGGTCTTTGTCCCCCACTGTCTCTCTCATGTATGTTTTTTATTCTTATATTCGATCTTCGTGATCTGTTTTCTAAGTCTTCGCATTGAAGCTCCAGATTGTGTGTTAAGTGGACCAGATGTTCCTGTGTTTCTACGCTTTGTTGCGTCTCCTCTTCTAAGTTTTGCACTACTTTCTCAAGGGTATCAGTTCTTTCTCCTAGCCCTGCCACTTCCGTCTTCAATTCTTGCACCACCGATTTAAGTTCACTTTTCATAGACTCCAACTGTGTATTCATTGTATCCATAAATTGTGCCTGAAACTCCCCGAACCAGGCCTTCATGTCTTCTTTCGTAACCATTTCTTCTGGGGGGGGCTCTGTGTCCCTCCCTGTTCTTTGTCCTTTTTGTGTTTTCACTCTCTCTGGGAGCCCTTTGTCCGCTCCCCAGAGGTGGGCCAAATTCTGATCCTGTTTATCTTGCGGGTTTCAGGGACTGGTTGATTTTGCTTCCCTCTTGATTTTGACGTTGGAGCCACCCTTGTATTTCTTTCTGAACTATGCTTTCTGCTGAGTAATCCTGATGTTAGAAAATGTGCACCGTGCTGGTCCCTGGTACTGCCTGTGTGTCCACTCTGCTCTGTAATCGATACCTTTGGAAGCCTATTGGTGCTCCCGTCTTGTCTCTTGGTGGTTCCTCTTATGTCTCTCCCCCAGGGAAGGTTCTGTGTGGTCCTTGCCTCCCCCACTGTGTGTTCTCGCCGCCGTGGGATTTCTCTTGGGGGGGTGACCTCCTACTTTTATAGTTGTTGTGCGCTTGACTCGGGGAGGTGTCTTTTCTCCGGTGCCGTGGTGGTTGACCCGCACCCCCTGCCTCTTAGGCTCTTGTGTTTCAGTCCCTTCCTCCGTGTGGGTCCCTGGTCCGTGGGGGGGGGGGGCGTCTGGCTTGGTCAGCCCGTGGCTATGGCCGTCCCTCGTGTTCAGAGGGGTCTACTCCTCCACCCCCGGTTTTGTCATCTTTCTGCGTTTTTGTCCATTTCTGCCTCCTTCCCTGTTCTTCTTCCGAGGCTTCACTGGGCCTTTATTTACTGATGGTCCCTGTGGAGGTTTACCGTGGAGGGACACCCGCTCCTGGTCTGCTGGTTGCCGGGCGATGCCATGGGCTCAGCCTGAGGCCCTCCCCGTTGCAAGGTGGCAGGTCCGTCTCCCCTGCGCTATCTCTTCGCTCGTGGGCTAGAGGGGGGGCACCGCCCGTTATTCCTTGTCTCCCCAGCCTGGCCCCCGTTCCGAGTTTCTGTATTCTTTGTCCCTCGCGGGTTACCTTACTCCGCCACACAGGTGTTGCCGGCGGACCTTCTGCGCGGCGTCTTTCTCCTGCTGGGGGTGGGGGGCCGCAGAGTGTCCTATGGGCTCTCCCCTTCCTCTCTGTGCCTCAGACCACGTGGCCTCCATCTCCTACTGGGGCCCGTGGAGTGTCCTTTAAGCTGTTCTCGTCCTCTCTGGGTCGGCCCGTGCGGCGTCCTTCTCCTGCTGGGGCCTGCGGCATGTCCTGGGGCTCGTCCTGTCCTTTCTGAGCCCCGTTCCACGGTCCTCCTTTGACGCTCCGAGGGCTGACCTCTGATGCTCTCCTGTGCCGCATGTCTTCGTGGATGGCTTCACCCTGGTGGTCACGGTCTTCCGCCGCCTCTTCCGTGGGGGTTCCTTTTTCGGAAACCCCCTTCCCACCAAGGGGAGTCTTTAACCTAATGAAGCCATGGTATGTCCATTACTCTTGGGCTTTTTAACAATCTAGATATGATTAATTGGGTAAACCCCGCCTTTGGATTGTTTCAGATTCTTAGCCAATGCAAAGGTGGTTGGGACCTTATGTTGTCTTCCAAAAATGACATCCCTAATTCCCTGTGAGTCCCAAAGTTAAGAGCCGAGCGTGGCAGCCCCAACATGCTTTTCAAAAAATAGTTTTCTGTCACTTGGATGTCTTTGGTAATATTACGCCTATTGTACCCATCTCATCACAGTTCTCCCAGCTCTCTCTGCTCTCCCTTCTGAGTTCATCTGTCTCCTTATCGCAAGGTTGGTAAAACAAATGCAGGTGACAATGAGGGTGGGTTCTCATACTGCTCTTAGGGAATAGGGTAACATTATTAGAATTTTTACATTTGCTGATTTCTGTCAGGAAGGCTGATGGCCTTCACTAGTAAGGCCTGTGACAAAACTGGTGGATTAGGAGAAATTATGGTTACCATACGTAATGTGGTATTTTGTTAAATTCACATTATTGCAACAATCTTTCAATGCTGTACCTTATTAGCTATCCAAAGGGTGTGGCATTTTAAAGGTATTTTAAAGTACCTGCTAAAACATTGCATTTGTATTGTGTTTCCTTTAGATATCCAAGATATTTCTGTCTTTAAAAATGAGCTCTTCTGTCTGCACTTCGATGGGAGGGTGTCTCATTTTTCCCTCCTGCAAGTAGAGCGCTGTATTGACCGTCTTCTAAAGCGAGGATTCTGGAGTATTGCTGCCAGAGTGTGCTGTCTCTTTCAAAATTCTATCATATCCTGTAAAGTAAGTAGCCTTTTATTTACATTACAGCATCTTTTTGTAGAGCAAGAGGGGGATTTGACTATGTAATGTATGCTTTCAGAGTTCTTGGGGGCTTGGAGGTTCAGAGGTAAGAGGCGGAAAGAGTGGCGTCCTAACAAATGTAGAGCCAGTTGATGGTGATCTTTCCCAGACACATGCTGCAGATGGCAAGGAGGTGCTGCCATTATCTATCCTCTTATAGAGTAGGGAATAGTGTCTTGGTGAGGACAAATTTAAGATGGGCAGGGGACATCAGTCTCTGAATGTTGCCAAGGCATTCTCTAAAATGACAGATGTCTGTGAGGATGTTCTGAGAGCCTATATATGACAGTACAGTCGGCATGCTAGTGTTTATCTACATTTATATTTTGGAGTAGGACACCAAGAGCTGTGTGTACAGGCTGAAGTTCGTATGGGATAGAATGAATTATTTTGAGAACACCAGTGGTCGCTTGGGAGTGATACAATAGTAGGATATTTCGATTTGCTCCTACTTTCCGCAGGCTTCCAGCTGCCAGTTGTGACTTGTCTGGAGATTCCCATGTTGGCTGAAAGAATAGATAGAAGTGGAGTGTTTTATGCCAGTATATGGTGAAAAAGTCATTTTTGCATACTTTTTTAGGTCTCACTGGGGATGCAACTCTTGGCCCCTTATGGAGCACAAAAGTGGGGGCTACCACCAAGGTGCCCCTATTTCTCCATGGGTCAGTATGCACAGCCAGAACATGCAGTGATTCTGGTTCATGGCGGTGTGCTTGATAATAGCAGCTCCACAAGTTGTGACCATTTTGGCACAGAGGAAGCCTTTTTTCTGGAGGCCTCCAACATAGACTATGTTGTTGTGAAAGTCAGTTAACAGGCAACTGTACTTTGTTGCCCTTTTGCTTGATTGGTTGGGTAACTTATTTATTTTTATTTTTTTATTTGTGGATTGGTTTAAACATAAAACCTTTCAGAATAATTTGAAAAAGCTCAATGACATAATAACAATTAATCCATGATTCGCAGAAACATCAGAATCCTGGGGCTACCGGAGGGTATGAAGGTATCCGACCCTACTAACTATTTACAGAATCTGCTGTTACAAGAACTGGGACTGGGGAACCTCATGCAGGGATTCACTATCGAGCGCGCATAGATCCCTAGTCAGGAAACCGCCACCAGGAGCTCCTCCAAGGCCTTTCATCGCCAAAGTGTTAAATTACAAAGATAGGGAAAAGATCCTGGCATTTTCCAGGACAAGGGACACTATACAAAGAGCCTCAGCGAAGTTGGCAATATACCCGACTATACCTTCGAAGTGCAGAAAAGGAGAGCCCTTTTATTGATACATGATATGATATGGCATTTATAACGCGCCTATACACAAGTGTTTCAAGGCGCGCCGAGGCAAGGGAGGGGGAACAAAGGGAAGACAGACAACAATCCTACTAGGCCAGGTATCATTCAGATCGCGCAAGTGCATGGGATGGGGAAGGGGAAAGTACGGGGGGAGGGGGGAAGGACAATGCATTACATGGGAATAGAATAATAACAATAAGTAAAAGTAACGGCCAGCAGGTGACAAGTGCAAAGGTAAGTGCAGACATCAGGTGTCAAGTGCTAGTAGTGGGACTGTAGGGATACAGAAACAGTCTTCAAGTGCGGGGGTGTCCAGGCAAGCAGTGCAGGTGTGTGTGACTGGCGGGGGAGGGACCTCGGCCTGAGATCAGAGGGTGGCCAGGTAACCAGTGCAGTTCCAGATTCAGCCAAGAGGTCAGTAGGAGAGAGGAGGAGAAAAAGCCAAAGCAAAGAGAAAGGTTTTGAGGTGCTTCCGGAACGGGAGATGGTTCTCCTCAAGTTTCAGGGAGGCAGGGGGGCTATTCCAGAGGGAGGCTTCAGCCGAAGAAAGATCTACTGCCAACTCATTGCTTTCAGAAACGACTGACCCTGAAGGAGTTGGAGGCGGACGAGCGAAGAGTTCGAGAAGGAAGATATTTAGGATGAGGGAGTTGAAGGTATTGAGGCCCTAGGCCCCAGAAGGCCTTGTGGACAATGCAAAGGGTTTTGAACTTAATCCTCACAGCCACTGGGAGCCAGTGCAGAGATTTCAGTCCTGGAGGGATACGATCCCTGGCTTGAGGCAAAGGACACGTCTCGCAGTCCTGTTCTGGATAAGTTGCAGAGGGCGGAGAGTAGAGGCAGGCAGACTTAGAAAGAGGCTGTTGCAATAGTCCAGCCTAGAGAGAATCAGAGCTTTGGAGACAGTGAGCTTCTGGAGGAAGGAGAGGAAAGGAATACCACCTCAGCTGGTAGTGTGACTTCTTAGAGACGTCGGAGATGTGAGGAGCGAGGAGAGTGTGGAGTCGAAGATGACCCTGAGGTTTTTAGCCTCGCAGGTGGGACCGGCCAAGAGAGGCTGGCCAGAGAGCGACAGGAAAGGTGGCAGCGGGTGTGCCGAAGAGGAGAATCTCAGTCTTACTGGCATTAAGGCAGAGGTCGTTGGTGGCACACCACTCCTGGATAGCGTACAGACCGTCAGTGATGAGAGACGGAGAAGATGTGGCCGAGGTTAGCCTGAAAATGAGCTGAGTGTCATCCACATAGCACTGAAAGTTGGGGCAGAAAGAGGCAATGCGGTGGGCAAGAAGTGCCAGATATTGGTTGAACAGCCAGGGAGAGAGGTTGGACACCACAGGTAGAGAAAAAGATAGCGGAGAGGAAGGACCCCAGTTGGACCTGGGAGGGTCGGTCAGAGAGCAAAGAAGTCAGCAAGGCCAGGGCCTGACCGGTGATACCCAGGTTATCACAGAGACATTTGAGCAGGATGGCATGGTTGACCGTGTCAAAGGCAGATGAGAGAATAAACAAGATGAGAACACACGGGGTGTTGGAATCAAGGTTGGAGAGCAGGTCTCTGCGGATGTTCAGGAGAGCAGTTTCCGTGCTTCTAGCAGCTCTGAAGCCAGACTGGTGGTCATGAAGACAACCAACAGATTCAGTGTGGAGAATAAGCTGGGAGATGGGCAGCTTTTCTAGGAGTTTACCCAGGAAGGGAGTGATGGAGATTGGGCGATAGTTAGCCGGGCAGGAGGGGTCGGCAGGGGGTTTCTTAAGAAGGGAGTGCACAAGGGAGAGCTTCAGGGGGGATTGGGAAGACTCCAGTGACAAAGGAGTGGTTGTAGAAGTCGGCCAGGGCAGGCGCCGGGGAGTCGATGTGGTTTTGGAGGAACAGGGTTGAACCTGTTTTGACGAGACTTTCATAGATCGGACTTGTCTAGAGACCTCGTCAGCAGAGAACAGGGGAAAGGCCGAGAAGGAGGGAGGAGAGGTGGCTATAGAAGGGCCAGAGAAGGAGCAGGGAGTAGAAGGGGGAGGAGGAGAGTGAGGACAGGATGTCCTGGGTTTTAGAGATGAAGTGAGAAGCCAGTGCCGTGCAGAGGGCTTGGGAAGGGACAGGAAAGGTAGAGACTGCGGCAGGATTGGCCAGTTCTTTGCAGATTTTAAAGAGTTCAGCCGAGTTGTTAGATGCAGCTGAGACGCAGGCTTGGATACGAGCTCTCTTCTTGGTGAGGACAGAGAGCCGGTATTGCCTTTGGAGCAGGTGGCAGGCCAGTTTTTCAGAGGATGTACATAAAGCATGCCATTTCCTCTCGCCCACCCTGCACTTGCGTTTAAGGGTGATAAGGTCTGAGTCATACCAGGAGTTGCACTTGGCTTTGGGCTTCAGGCGGATTCTCATGACGGGGCAGAGTGGAGCATGGAAAGGGCTGTGTCAGGGTGAGAGTCAGCCAAAAGGGGAGAGGGGGATGAGAAAGTGGCAGCGAAAGCCTCAACTGACACGCGCTTCATGGGTCAGATGACCAAGAAGGTGGGTGGCAGTGATGGAAGTGGCTTGGCCTGAAGTGTGGAGAGGGTGAGAAGGGAGGAAAGGAGACAGTGATCACTCCAGGAGAGAGCAGTGGTGAGAGGGACAGAAATGGGAAGATCTGAGGAGATCAGAGCATCCAGAGTGTTACCTGCAGAGTGAGTCGGGCCAGAGGGGAGAATAGAGCGTGAGAGAGAGTCTCAGAGGTTGCGAAAAAGTCCAGAGGGAGGAAAGGAGGCATTCAGGTGGATGTTGAAGTCTCCAAGAAGGAGGAGTTGAGTGGTCAAGAGCAGGAGTGAAGAGGAGAGGTCCGCCCACTCAGAGGATGGAGGAGATCTGACCAGGTGGCCGATAGATAGTAGCCCAGTAAGGGAATGGCTAGGGGAGAGGGAGAGCCTGCAGACAAGGCATTCGAAAGACGAGTAGGCCTGCGTAGGAATGACAGAGGCAGGAATCCACTCGGGGAAGATCAGGGCTACACCCCCACCGGAGCGGTTGGACCTGGGCGCGGAGAGGATCTTGTAGCCATCAGGGAGGAGCGTGTCAAAGCTTGTGACAGAGCTGGCCCTGAACCATGTCTCGGGGAGACACATGACATCGAGGTCAAGTTCCTCCAGGAGGCGGCAGATGTCAGAGGAGTGTTTAACAGCTGAGCGAGAGTTAAGAGTGGCAATAAGGAGAAAGTTGTCGTTGTCATCTTTGTAGACAACCATCTGTTAAATCAACACAAAAAATAGGTTGGCCATTCAGAAAGATAAAAACTAGGTATAAAAACTAGTGTAGTGAATTGTTATATTATTTCTCTATAAACGCCTCTTCAAAGTATTTTATTAGAATTGGGTTACCCCTCACATGATATAAATGAATTCCTATGTCTGAATCATACTTTTATACTTGTCTGCAGGGCTCTAACCTCTTTATGCTCTAAGAGTAGTTTTGTTTCTACCCTCTGAACTAATAGAGACGTTTACTCTCATAACTTCTTTGACCCTGTGGCTAACAGTATTATAGAAAGTCAACTGGAATATCATTCATATCCTTTAGTACTTACTCCCAGGTAGAAATTACGTGAAACTTACCCGAGTATGGAAGATGCAGCCGTGATCTTATGACTAGGCTATAGAAACCATCGCTATGTATGGTTCGAGCAGTTATCCTGTTTCCATTATTCCTTGCATGTATCGTTGTTCCTTGTGGGTACTCAAGACTTCAGAGTGCGTCTGTAACTCACTAGACTGATAAAAGAGAAACGGGTGAGACAAAAAGGGGGGAACATGGTGTCAAACTACCATATGTCTGAATTAAAAAATAAAAATAATTGCCACTTTGTTGATAGCCTTTGCGACGTAAACCAGTTACAGTCCGATATTAGGGATTACCATGAATGAATATAATCCGCGGTTTACCAGCGGGTTTCTACATACGAGAAAATACCATTTCGCCGTCATCGTTTTCTAAGAATACAGCTTCATGCTAGACAGATGCCTTAGTTTTATTCTTACGAACACGTCGTAGAAATTTACTTAAAAAGGGAGTTAAGAGTAATTCAAAGCGCTTGACTAGCGAGTTTACCTATTACTTCTGGAACTCGTTGCCTGTCGCGCGTCTGCATCGTCATTGGTCATCTGACTCTGTGCGGCTTGTGTTTACTTTGCATTTAAAAGGGCAGTCACGTTTGCGATAGGTTGTGCGCGAATATCGCACGTGATGCAATCTAACCTATTGTTGTTATTCGTGGCTATCAATGCCGTAGTTACGTGTTCACGTAGTGCACGAGTTCTAATCTTGTTTCTAATGGTAATATTCTCTCGGCGGCATGTTAAAAAGTTACTGTAATTCTTCAGGTAATTATCAATATTTGTTTTAGACATATTAATTCAAATATAGAATCGATTGAGAATTAGAATAGTCGTTTTTAATGCCTTATGTGCTCATGTGTTGTTATCATGTTCTCTTAGTATCTGCTACTACTAGTAATCCTTACTTTTGCCCTTATTAATCGATCTTTGGAAAGTCTTCTCTCATTTAATGAGCGAGATCATGGCACTCTATTCGAGCAAAGTTGTTCTGAACTGTCTCTAGGAAAGATTCTGCCACTCAACTTGCTCATTCAATCCTCTATTAGCGGTGTCACACATGAAGATAAGCCATTGTTCTTTAGCAAATAATCTCCTGCTCGTGGATGTGCCATTTTTAAATGGTGAAATATGCATAAGTAGCATCCATTTGAGATTGTGTTCTGACATGATAAAGTGGTTAACTAGTGGAGGTAGCAGTGCTTTATTTTTTATACAACTTCTGTGTTCTGCTGTTCTGATCTTAATTTTAAGCATGGTCATGCCAATATAGATTTTCTCACAAGGACACCAAATTGCATATATTACATTACTGGTGTTACAATTGGTCAAATCATGCTGTATCCATGGTCTCTTTAATCCTAGTTCAACTTGGGTACTGCTGCTAGTTAACCCGCAGTTAGCACAGTGACCACAAGGTGAATGTCCTGACATTCTAGGGAGGCCACATATTTCGCCTACACTTCTTTGTGCTTGGGGAGCCTTTGTGATGTCATTCTTGGTTGGTCAGTCTTTAAGATTAGCAAGTCTCTTGAATGCACACAATAGTGGTTTAAGAGGGCATTCACCTCCTTTTAACATATGCCAATGTGTTTTAATCATCTTATTTATCTGCTTTGACATGGGGTGAATGTATTTACAAAAACAATGCTATTCTTGTCTTGGGGCTTCTCTCGATATTCAAGAAGTGCTTCTCGATTATTATGCATCAACCTCTTCAATGTCCTTTTCACTGTTCTCGTTGGGTATTGTCTGGAATGTATTTTGGAACTCAATTTTTGAGCTTCAGAATTGCCCTAGCGGGAGATTCTCCCTGGTATGTCGTGGATGGCAACTATCGAATGCCAGGAGAGTGTTACGGTCAGTAGCCTTGTGAAATGGTTTGACTTGGAGGATATTACGATCGGTATCTACCCAAATAGTTACGTCTAAAAAATTAATCTCGTCGTTACTTTGAGTATGTGTGAATTTTAGTAACTGGTTTTGACAGTTTATCCAGGTCATTAATTCTTCTAACGAAGCTACTGACCCGTCCCACACGTCCTTAAAAATGCAGTAAAAACCAACACAGATGTCAGTACTGCCAACGCCAAGGAGGTTCACATATTGCAACAACAGGTACGCCACTTGGAAAACCGGCCAGAAGAGGCGGAAGGACGAGCAAGACGCAACAACATTTGAGTGGTTGGGCTGCCTGAAGGGAAAGAGGGCTCGGACCCAACGAATTATGTGGAGAACATGCTGATCCAAGAAATAGGTGCTGGCGTGCTCACCCAAGGGTTTACAGTTGAGACGGCGCACAGGGCCCTGACCAGGAAGCCTCAGCCGGGAGCTCCTCCCCGAGCAATTATTGCTAATATATTGAACTACAGGGATAGGGAAAAGATCCTAGAATATTTTCGGACGATAAATAAAGCATCAGCGACTGTCACTGCGTACCCAGATTACACCATGCTGGTACAGAGGCAGTGCTTCAACTATGTGGCTGTAAAAAGACATCTGAGAGCATCTGGTTTTAGATACATGCTTTTGTATCCAGCTAAGCTCAAGATCCTACACAAGGGCAAGGCATTTTTTTTCTAGACGCCTGTGGAGGCGGTGCGTTGGTTGGACACTCAAGGCTGCCCAGTGGATGCAGTTTAAAATGGTGTTAGAGTTTGGGTTGGGTTAGGTTGGGGGTGGGAAGGGAGTTGTTAGTGTGACATTAACAGTTAGGGTACGAGCTTAAACCGACAAGCCACTGTGCACGGAGCGGATGACAAGGAAGGTAAAGGGTGGGACTGGTTATGGATAAGATGGGAGACCTGAAGATAGCTACCTGGAATGTCTGGGGGCTTAATAGTTATTTCAAGAGAAATAAGCTCATGAAGTATTTGAAACAACAGAGAATAGATATCGCCCTATTACAGGAGACTCATCTAACGAGAGAGAAGCAGGAAACAGTTGGAAGGAAATGAGGAGGCACCACCATATGTGCGACATACTCAGCATATGCTACGGGAGTTATCACATGGATAGCAGTGCATGTCTTCTTTAAGCTGTTACAGTCCACCATTGAGGCCTTGAAAGATGCAATGTTTAGAGAAGACCTGAAAAAAGAGATAATGGAATACTTCGAACACAATACCGGGAGTGTGGAGTCAGCTGGCACATTATGGGAGGCATTTAAGGTGGTAGTGAGGGGAGCAGCAATGTCTAAATCCAAAGGGCTGCAGGGCGAGATCACTAGAGAATTGCAGGAAGCAGAGAAGAAACTAGAGGACATTATGCGCAATGGAGAGCACACCCCTGAGGAGATTGGGACTATTAGACGGTTGCAACAAGATTGCGGGAGAGGTTGTGTAATTTGAACTACAAAAAATATGTAGAAAGATAGCATTCAGGGGGGGATAACCCGGGCAGCCTGTCGGGCTGGCTATACAAATATGAAATGCCCAGGCTAACAATTAGAGCAATATGGGTCAAAGATGGGCTAACACTTGATACTCAAGGTGAAGTGTGTGATGCTGGAAATGCATCAGAGGGACAGGGCCTCTGAATCCTTGTCCTTTACTGCTTTTTATCGTGTGTTCTGTCATGTTTTCTGCCCAGGAGTCCATGTGGGACTCCTGGCAGTGCAGCTCTCTCTTTTGGTTTGGTGAACAGACCCATGGGATACCCTTATGGCACCCATGGGTAGGGGTACAACCCTGTGCCCCTAGTGTATGTTTTTGGGCACCTGTGGGTGGCCCACAGAGCAGGGTATGGGCTGGTGGCAGCTCCATGCTGAATCTTATAGGTGCTCTGGGTGTCCTCCATTTTTGGATACCCAGGCCCTGCCATTGGGATCAGTTGATTCCTGATAGAAAACAAGATGGCCCCTGTGGCCTCTTGCTTTCTATTGCCTATTCACTTGTTTTCCCAAAGTCCTGGGAAGCCTTGACTCTGTCCCTTCCCCCTGACTGGCTGTTGGGTGGAAGTTCCATATATGGTGTTGTTGTGAAGGCCCAGCTAGACTGACTGGAGCCTTCTCAGTGACTGTATGTTGTGGGTACCTCCTGTGGGTGGGACCTGGATGAATGGAGTGTGTGACCAATATACACTCCTTGTTGTGGTTGTCTGGTTTCTGGCATGAGAGGCAAAGACTGAGACAGCCCTGCCCGAAACTGGCCTGAATGCAGTGTGTAGTGTTGAATGGCTGGGTACTTGTCCCAATCCACATTCCTTGTTGTGAGTGTCTGAAAGGGAGGAGTGTGGCCTGAATGCACTGTGTGCCTGATTGGCTGACTGACTGCATGAATGCCCTTCTGTATGATTGGCTGCTGAATGTGTGCCAGCAGTGTGGATGGGAGGCAGAATAGTATATCTGGGGACCTCTCACCACTGGTAAAGGGTCAGGAACGTTCAGAAGCATCCTGGAGCTAAGTCTCCACTCTAAGAGTAACTGGAACTGCTGATCCTCGATGTCCAGCTGGAAGAAGAAGACTTGCTGTG
The DNA here is from genome assembly GCF_040938575.1 of Ambystoma mexicanum. Taxonomy (NCBI): domain Eukaryota; kingdom Metazoa; phylum Chordata; class Amphibia; order Caudata; family Ambystomatidae; genus Ambystoma; species Ambystoma mexicanum. The sequence continues at coordinate 836,336,019 of NC_090934.1, read as the reverse complement.
GCATTTGCTTCGACCGATCCGAAGGCTGCCGAAATCGTCGAAGGCTGACCCGAGAGAGGACCTGGTAAGGCGCCCTCTTCCCGTGCTCCGAGGGACCATCGAGCACCGCTCCATCTTCGCCGAAGTGCCCTGGAAGACAGACCCTCGAAAGGCTGTCGACCCGAGACGGGACCGCCGAGGAGATCGAAGTGAAGCACCCGGACATCGCCGCCATCGAAGTCCATTGCCGTTGACCAGGGTTCGCAGGTTTGTGTAACCGCTGGAGGCCCGTCGAAGTTGTGTTGCCCAGCCGTGGGAACCACTTGACGCCGTGCCGCCGACGACCGGAGCCGTCCACTCCTTTGCCTAAGAACATTCGAATCGAAGGACTCCCTCGTCCGCACCGTCGACCGCTTTATCCTGCCGGAGAAAGTCGAGGACGACCAACGCGCCGAGGAGAAACCTGCCGGTGGGTTTCCCGCCACCCGAAGATCACAAAGACTCAAACAACTCGACGCCCTTGCTGGGCCTCCGTCTCCACAATCTTTGCGGTCCAGAACTATTGTCACCGAGGTGCCCCGCACGCCTCTGCCTTGCAGGACGCTGACGCTACGACGAGCACCGCTCGGACGAAGCTGCCGCCTCATCGACGCCGTTCTACACTGTTTGTCGACGGACGTTCGACGCCCCGTGCCTCCCGCTTGAAAGGGAAGGCATTCAAGAAGGGCCGTCGATTCCCCGTCGCCGAACGCCGAGTTTCTCGACGATCCGTGACTCCCGCTTGAAAGGGGGTCGCTCTAGAAGGATCTGTCGACGCCTCTTCGAAGAACTCGACTCCACCAGGTACATTGGGGGGGGGGTAAAAACATTATAGGAGGGAATAAGACTTGCAGAACCATATATGGACTGGGCTTGTGCTATATCTTTATTTTACAGGTTGCCCAGGTGGGGGGGATCTCCACACAGAACTGTGTCTAGTGGTAGGGGCCAGTATTCTGCCTATTGCTCAACCATCTTATTTTCTCTCCTCTCTCTATTGCTGGTTTCACTCTATTGATCTGTGTGACATTGTTACAGTATTGTTCATGCACTTTAATGAGATCTAATACAAAGGGTGGTACCACTTTAGAATTGTATATCTTTGCCATTGTTGATTTTCCGGAGTACAAAGTGAGTTATTATGATAAGTGTACATAACCTTGAATATTGATTATATAAAGACTGTGTTCTAACCAATACAGTGTGTGGACATTCCTTTGTGGGGGCTTGGGGACTACACTGTACTTAAGAACCAGCCTGCATCACTTCCTGAGAAGCTAGGCCTTGATTGCTCGACCATTGCTACCGTAATAGAGAATCTTGGCTGGGGTCTTCTGTGCCTCTCCTCTACCATATAGAGAGCAGAAGTACAGACGCCCCCCACCGGTCTTCTTCAATCCGACTGGAACAAAAACCTTACATCAAGAAGAAACTCTGAGGAACCGCTTTCTACCACCTAGCCGCGAAAACCTGGAACAGCATCCCAAAAATAATAAGGAACACCAAAGATCACCTCAAATTCAGAAAATTACTAAAAACCTGGCTCTTCAAAACCAGAGACTAAAACCGAAACAACAATAAGACAAATGACTCAACAAAAAGGACCTTGACACAGGGGTCCACCTGCGAGACCCAGGGAGACGGAGGCAACGACTCCAGCCAACCCTCACCATCCCCCATCACCCGTACAGCCACAACTAGGTACCACGAGCTGTGGAACGGACAAGACACAACTAATCACCACACAAACGGATGTATGGACACTAGCAGCTGCGCTAGTCATGTGGGGGGGTGAGGAGCATGCAAAGTTATTAAGGGAGCGGGCGGAGGGGACAGCTAAATCCTCAAACGGCCTCGAATGGAGAAAAAAAAAAAAACGAGCACGTACCTCCTGAGGCACAGGGTGTACAAGCATCCCGTCGTGTAAGATTACACGAGCCCAACCGGCTCAATCCAGGATAGAGATGCCAACTAACCAATACCACTAACAACTTCCTTCTCTGCATACACCTCTCAAACTCCAAACCAAACACAACCACAAACCTCCAGCACAGCAAACCGCACGAACTTCACTACACTGCAACAACAAAACAAAAACACACATAGACTCGCACATCAGCACACGACGACTACCGGCCGCATACACCCCAGGCCCAGCCGACGGAACCACCGGGCTGAGGCTGCCAACAGCACATCACTGCAATCTTGCACTTTTCCAGCCTCCACCCACTAACCCACACCTCCCTCCCTCTTTCAGAGCCGCCAGAGCGCCAGGGGACCACTCCGGTGGTGATAGTGCGCGGTACAAATGACCTTTAACATTAACATTAACAAAGTGAACAATGGCTTTGTAGAGTTTTACCAGCAACTGTATGAGGATACTGGCGGCGAGACGGAGGCGGATATAATAGACACACTGGAAGACATTGGCCTTCCCAAATTGGAGACATTGGACACGGAGTATCTACAGGTCCTAATTACCTTAAGGAATTGGAGGCGGTGGTCAAGCTCCTACCCACCAATAAGGCTCCGGGGCAGACAGACTTCCTAGTGAGTTCTATAAAACATATAGGGCGGAACTGTTCCCTCTGCTACTGGCGATGCTAAATGATGCATTGGAGAAAGGGGTATTACCGGAATCTCTGAGGGAGGCGATTATCATCCCGCTTCTTAAGCCTGACAAGCCAAGCATGGATTGCGGATCGTACAGACCGCTATCCATGCTTAAGCAAGATAGCAAGATACTTACTGCGGTGTTGGCGAACAGGCTGAGACCGGTCATTACTAGACTCCTACATCCCGATCAGACCGGGTATGTCCCGCAGAGGAACATATCGGATTACCTCAGGAGACTCCATCATATCATTGAACAAACGGAAAAAGGACCCAGAAGAGGTTGCAATAATATCATTGGATGTAATATCATTGGATGTAGTGAAGGCCTTCAACTCTGTCAAGTGGCCTGGTTGACAGCTGCCTTAAAAGGATATGGGATGGGGCCAGTGTACTTGAGGTGGGTGCATCTGCTATATAGCGCGCCACTGGCTCGAGTTAAGATGGATGCAATCATCTCTGACAGGTGGCAACTTGGTAGGGGCACCAGACAGGGATGCCCGTGGTCCCCTATGTTGTTCATCCTAGCGCTAGAGCCCCAGGCAATATACTTGAGACAACAATATGGTGAAGTGGGAATTCCTACGAAGGGAGGGCTACACTTGATATCAATGTATGCTGATGATATGCTGTTGTATCTAAGATACCCCGAGGAGAATCTACAATTCATATTGGAAGTGATGGACAGATACGCAGCATTTTCTGGAATAACAGTGAACCCCAAGAAGTCATGTATATTCCCCCTGGGTAGATATAAAGGGATACCACGAGAGGAGCTGCCGATACTCCAAATACACTGGGAGACTGTGACCTTTAGATACCTGGGGATTGATGTATATCACACGACTGAGGTCGAATATTAGCGTAACACATAGAAGTCAGTGACTAACATTGAACGCAGTACAAATTCTGGGCCATGCTCCCCCTGACCATGACTGGGAGAGTGGCATTGCTAAAGATGGTAGTGTTGCCTAGGTTGTTGCACTTCTTCAGGAACATACCATACATGATACCCAAGCAATTCTTTGTTAAGCTCCAGAGTTTGTGCAGGGGTTTTATATGGCACAACACTAGAAATAGGATAGCACTATGGAAACTGCAAAACACATATGATAGGGGGGGCATTAAGTTGCCAAACTTTGAGATGTATTTCCTAGCTAGTCAATTACAATATGTGGCCAGGGGGTTATCAGATGACTGAACACAGGAGTCTAGATTACTGACGGCGGAATATGTCCCGTTCTTTCCGAAGGAATGGATTTGGTTGCCAAAATGACAGCAAGGGAGGTGGGGGGTACAAGAATGTTAGAATTGGGCGGGAGGATATGGCAGAGAGCTTGCCGGGCTATGGAGAACCCTGCCCCGTGTTCCCCACAGATACCGTTAGTAGCATTGACAGTGGTGGATGAGCAATTGCAGAAAATAATCCGGAGACATTGAGAACCAAAGGGCATTTCAACGTTAGGGGATATATGGCGAGATGGGAAGGCGGTGGAATTTTACACGTTAGCAGTTGACACCGGCCTGCACAGGGGACAAGATATCACTGACACCAGGCTAGTGTGGATTGTAAAAGACACATGGGCAGATATAGTGCGGGAGGGTCAGCCTAAAACGGCAATAGAAACAATCTATGACGTGTCATATAGGGGCCGCGTGGCCTCCCAAATTTATGAACTGCTCATGTCCAGGGTGGGTAAAGAGGTGCTCCAGTTGAGACAGGACTGGGAAGAGGAAGCTGGGGAATCTATGGGTGACGGGTTATGGGTAAGAGTCCAGAGGTATCACAAAAAACTGTCTAGGAATGCGAGATTGATTTGATTGATTTATTGATTTATTAAGCGCCTTTCAATTGAACAACATAATACATAAACAAACAATATAACAGTTGAAGCAAATACACTCTGAATCAGTCAACAAAACAGTGAAAAGAGCAATTAACTGAAGGGGATAGGTAGGGAAGGGGAGAGGGGGAGGAGTGGAGTGGAGAAGGAGGGTAGGAGGAGGGAAGGGGAAGGGTGAGAGGGGGAGGCAGGAGGGGGGGAGATAGTTGGGGAAAGGATAAGGAGGGGGGACGCAGGAGGGGTGAGGTGATTCAGGGAGGAGAATGGAGGATGAGAGATTTAAGGGAAGTGTGGAACGAGGTGAAGGTGCGGGTAGAGCGGATAGCAAGAGGAAGAGAGTTCCAGTGTAGAGGTGCTAGGAGTTGGAAGGAGAGGAAACGAGAGGAGGCACAAGGGGACTGAGGTACAGTGAGAAGGAAATGGTCAGCGGACCGAAAGGAACAGGAGGGAGAGTAGAAGGAGAGAAGGGAGGAGAGATAAGGGGGAGCGAGACCATGGAGAGATTTGAAGACAAGGCAGAGAAATTGAAATTTAAGTTGGGAGTGAAAAGGAAGCCAGCCAAGGTAAGAGAGAGAGGTAGAGATGGAGTCACGGGTGGAAAGTAGACAGAGGGTACGAACAGCAGAGTGGTAGATGGATTTAAGAGGGGCAAGATGCGAAGTAGGAAGTCCAAAGAGTAGGGAGGAACAATAGAAGAGGCGGGAGAAGACAAGGGAGGAAATTAGGAGTTTAGTAGCGTGGAAAGTGAGAGAAGGACGGATTTTGCGAATATTGAAGAGGTGTTAGCGACAGGTGCGCAAAGTGAGGGAAATGTGTTGAGAGAAGGAGAGAGAGGAGTCAAAGGGAACCCCTAAATTACGAGCTTGAAGGGAGATGGGAAGATTGGAGGGAGGAAAGTGAATGAATGGGGGAGGAGAGGGAGTGGGAAGAGAGTTAGAGGGAAATAATACAACTTCAGTTTTGTCAGTGTTAAGAGAGAGAAATCGGGAAGACATCCAGTTCTTAATGGCAGTAAGGCAGGAGGAGAGATTATGGTGAAGGTCAGATGAGAAGGAGGAGAAAGAGAGAAAGAGTTGAGTGTCGTCGGCATAGAAGTGGTGGGAGATGCCAAACGAGGAGATAACAGGGGCAATAAGGGAGGTGTAAAGAGAGAAGAGGAAAGGACCAAGTACCGACCCTTGGTGTATGCCGTATTCAAGAGGATAGGTAGGCGAGGACCAGCCACCCCAGGAGACAGTAAAGGAGCGGGAAGAGAGGTAAGAGGATAGCCAGTTGAGATCAGAGCCTTTGAAGCCAAAGGAAGAGTGTGAATGAGGAGGGGATGATCGACAGTGTCAAAGGCTGCAAAGAGGTCAAGGAGAATAAGGATAGAGGATTGTTTGGCATGACGAGCAGAGAGAAGGGAGTTGAGAATCGAGGTGAGAGAATTTTCTGTGGAATGTTTGGGACGGAAGCTTGATTGATAGGGTGGTAGGAGAGAGGAGTTGGTGACAAAGTATGAGAGCTGAGAGTAGGCAAGGCGCTTGAGAAGCTTGGAGAGGAATGGGAGAAGAGAGATGGGTCTGAAGTTAGAGGTGAGAAGAGGATCAGCAGAAGGTTTCTTCAGGATAGGGATGATCATAGAATGCTTGAAAGCAGAGGGAAAAGTAGCTGAGGAGAGACAGATGTTGAAGAAGGAGGTGAGGTAGGGGATAAGACGAGTGTAAATCTTAGGGATGATAAGGGAAGGGAGAGGGTCAGATGGGGCGGACGTGGGGTGGGCTTTGGATAGTAGGGTGGAGACTTCAGAAGGGGAGACGGGAGAGAAGATAGACATGCAGGATAAGGGAGGGGGGAGCAGAAGTGAAATCTGAGGGGGTGTGGATTTTTTGACGAAGGGTAAGAATCTTAATAAGAGATTGCAGCAAATACAGTTGTATATTACCCACAGGGCATGGTGGGAGGGTTTCCCAGGCCACGCAAGATGAAACATGTGAGTAAATTGAAGGACTTGGTCTACATACTGGTCAAGCGCAGAATCGCCATCGGCTAGAAAGCTAACAATAGACCAAGGGTGGACGCGTGGTGGCACGACCTTCAGAAATGGGTGGATGTGGAGACAGCGGTGTGGAGTGAGGTAGGTAACAAAGGGGAGATGACCTGGGAGAGCCATTCATGGCTTGGAGGCATTTAGTGGCCACACTGTTTGAGCCGGCCCACACCGGCTCAGGAGGAGATGAATCCTCGACAGGTGCAGAAGTGAGTACACCCTTAGAGGATACGATGGAGGAAGGCGCGGAGCCTTTAGACCACTGGCAATCTTTCTCCAAGACCAGAAAATCAAGTACCGTTGGCTTTTCCCGACAGTGCTCCAATTTTCATTTGAAGGCCAAACGGGGAACCAGCGACCCGAACGAAGATCTACTGAATCCGTCCCCAGCGAAGGAGCTAGATGCAACACCAAAGACGCAGCGAGACCGCTGGACGAAGGTTCCCAGAGGGGGAAAGACACCGGCCACTTAAAGCAAACCTACACCCGCACCCATACTAGGGCAGAGGAGTATGATGTAACCTCTTCTCTTTTCCCCGTGCCGTAACACACTCGGTGCTCGGGCGTCCCACGATATGCCCCAGGCGAGTAAATGGACACACACTCTGGCACATGACCCATCGGGCCCAGTTTGTTTTGGTTTAAATTTTGGGTTTGATTCCCTTTTAGTTCACCTGGTTCCTGGGCCACGTTTGCCCCTGGATTAGGAAATGTAAAACCATGGATACAGCCGAAAAAGCCTTGCAGCTCAGCACCAGCAGGCAGATCATTGCAGACAACGTCCCCCCTCCCTTCCCACACGCCCTGATTGCTGAAGGGGCTCCACAAGAGACCCCCCCACTGCATCTGAAATTACGCTATGTCTCGCTGAATGTTGGGGGCTTAAACTCCCCAGAGAAGCACATATTCACCTTCTGGCGCCTAAAAGACCTTTATAGCTCGGTGGTATTCCTCCAAGAGGCACACCTGCTGCCAGCAGACTTCCCACGAGTTCACGATAGAGAATTACCGAAACAATACCTGCCATCAGGGGGTAGCAAAAGAGATGGGACAGTGATCCTTCTAGATAAAGAGATACCATTTAGAGAGCGAGAGGTCCTGCGATGTCCAGAGGACAGATTTGTTGCAATAAAAGGGATGCTTTTTGAACAGCTGCACACCCTAATCGCAGTCTACGCCCCGAATGAGGGCCTGGAAACCTTCTTTACAGAGCTGGATACAAAGATTCTCCCCTTCCTCGAAGGCCAAGTGGTCATAGGTGGTGACTTTAATGGGGTCCCAAACCCCCTAACAGACAAATCAAATTCCCCCTTACCCAAGGACTTTAAGATTGCCCTGAGTCTCTGCCATCTCTTTAAGGCTCTGGGGGTCGAGGTCACTTGGAGGGTCCTCCACCAGGAGGCCTCAGACTTCTTTCTCCCTCGTTTACCACTCTCCACGCAGATAGACATGATACTGGCCAATCCCCAACTCCTCTCATTTACGGATGGGGTGGAAATAGGCACAAGGGTCCTATCGGACCATGCCCCAATACTGTTGACAGCCCGGATCTTCAATCCCCCCCAGGAGACCGCGCTGGGCTCTCTTCGAACCAATGCTACACGACATGGCAGTCCGTGATGCCATATCCAAAGCAATTCACAACTACCTTAAAGAGAACCCCCAGGATGTTGCCTCCACAGCAACTAGATGGTAAGCTATGAAAGCATTGATCAGAGGGGACCTCATCGCCCAAGTAGTGGCATACAGGAAAAGACAGAGTGAAATGAAAGACCAGCTGGAGGGGGGAGTTGAAGCAGCAGAAGAAATCCACAAGAAGGGATGGTCACCGAAAGCGGCCAAACTCCTATGACTCGCCCGCTGTATTGCTCTTCCCCGAAAAGTGCACGTAACAACCATAAATCACCAATGTAATTATAGAGCAAATACTTTGAACCATAAACAGACAGACACAATAACTCACAGCCACGCACTCTTTAGAAGATAATCGGCTCTTTACGGCTATTTATTCAAAGATTACAAGTACATAGAAATAACTCATAAAAATCATAAATCATGACTTTCAATAGATCGTGAGTGGTCACTTAAATTGAAACAACACATACCTTCAAAGGCATTACACCCTAAATTATGTTTTAGCAATAGGTAACCAACAGCAGCTCTGTTCTGCAAAGTTGCTTTTCTAATAACTTGACTATCAAGGAGTAATTCTTCTAAAGCCTGCGAAGTATGATTAAGACTTATAACTACTAAACACGCTAATTTCATCAAAGATTTCTAACCTCCAGCAGCTAAACCCCAAACACCCACTAATGAAAGGGTTAATGCTAGAACCTCAGCTTCTGATAACAAATGTACATGTGAATCACAGTCAGGAGATAGCCCTACAGATTCGAAAGTTGACCTTTTACCTCGAGTTATCGCTGAGTGTAAAGGAAACATCATTAGTCCTAATCGAGTTAAAGCACATGGACCTCCAGAAATGTTAGCTGGAATATAAGTATATGTAATGTTACCACATGAAAAGAGCCATCCTGTTGGAAGTTTCACATGATTCAAATGACTAGCAGTTATCACTGTATGATTACAGGACATAGTATTATTTACACTGGTGCATTTGCGTGACATTCGTGAACATAGTCGCTTCTCGAACATGGTATTATTGTACTGATTGGTCAACTCTATTTGTCGGCATTTGCCAATTTCTTGTGCTTTGCACGTCATAATGTAACACACATCACCTTGAGTTATATTGTAAGTAATAACACGTGTCAAATTTCTCCATTTTCTGTCAGTCTCTTGGCAGAACCGACAGTATTCGTAAACTGAAAAAGATTGTCTAATGTCTGAGTCTTGAACTAAAGAATCATTATGGGTGACGCCGAAGATATGCTTTAAAACTGGAACAGGCGTCGGCACTGCTACTAAACACGTAGTCAATAAAGCTTCAGCATTGGGCACATCAGTGAAACAAAAGTGTGATATGTTCAGTACTTGCTGTGCCAGATAAATCCACATATTCTCCTCTTGGGTAATCATAGGAGAGTGTTTCCGTCTTCCTACAAACGACTTTTGCACGGCTGGCATCAAGGTTGTTTTCACTTGCTCCTGATGTGTTTGGCGCATTTCACGAATCCATGTCTTCGGTCTGCCGGGCTTTTCGGCACTGGTATAGGGCTGCTTGGGGACAACATTATTCATCACTATCAGTATCCCCTTGATCACTGGCACAGATGTGACATTTTTCGTTGTTAACAGCAGATTGTTGAACTCGCCCAAATGGAGTCCATTTAGTGCCACAGTTACACCAACCAGACCCAGGATCTACAAAGCAAACCCAGAAAAGAGATATCAGTGTTGCACATCACTCTCTCAGGTAACATTTGTCTGCGGGTACATATTGCCATTTCTTTCTACCAGGCTCCATAACTAAAACAACTTGATCTTTGCCTGATGCAATGACATCTGCGGGCACTGGTGGGCCACTTGGCTTTTCCACCCACACCTTTGCACCTGGTACCGTACTGTCTGAAGAGCCAAAACCAAGATCCCCACGGGTAGTTAACACTGTAGGAGGCTCCCCTTTCTTAATCATGGACAGTTTAATGGGAATGACTATCAATTGGGCCACTCGATCACCCTTGTGGATTGACAACAATTGATCCCCATTATTCATTAGGATGACTTTAATCTCGCCTTGGTAATCAGCATCAATTACCCCTCCCAACACTTGAACTCCCTTCAATGCTAGGCCAGATCTAGGGGCAATCCATCCCAAATGCTCTGGGGGAATCTGTACTCCAATCCCTGTTTCAATTACAACTATTCCTCTTGGATCTAATCTGATTTCTTCATAAGAATGCAAGTCTACCCCGGCTGCCTCTGGAGTTGCTCGATAGGGAGCTAAAGAACCTAGAGTAATTTCCCAGTATAATAATGTTTCTTTGACTGAATTGGGTTGAACCTGTAAAGTAGGAGTCATTAGTCTCATCAAAGGAGTTTCATGTTCATACACAGGCTTATTGTTTAACACTTGCACCGCATCAAACACACGATCACACCAGCCTGCCAAACTGCCGTCTCCAGATTTGCGCAACTGTCCTTTCAGTAACCCATTCATTCGTTCAATTAGCCCTGCCGCAGCTGAATGGTAGAGCACGTGATAGATCCACTCAGTGCTCTTTTCCTGACACAATTCTTGGATTAATTTGCCTTTGAAATGTGACCCATTGTCACTTTCAATCTGCAAAGGCACTCCATAATGTAATATGATCTGATCTAACAACCTGATGGTGTTCAATTGGGTTGCACGTTTGCACGGCAAAACCATCAAATATCCCGAGTAGGTATCCACAATAGTGCATGCATACTGACAACCTTTGCTGATTGGCATAGGACCGATATAATCAATCTGCCAAATTTGACCTGGTAATTTTCCTCTTCTCAATGTGCCTCGAACAAATTGAGTTATCGGTCTATGTTATTGGTGTTGGCACACGGGACATTACAAAATAATGGTTTTCACTACTTCTAAAGGAAGACTGATGCCTCGTGCTTGTGCCCACCTGATAGTAGCCTTTTCTCCAAGGTGCCCCCATTTCTGATGGGCCCATTTGGCCAAACCCTCCATATCGTCTTCCCGAGCCTCTGCATCCACTGAGGAAATCTTGGTGTGTCCATCTGCAAAAGAATTAAACCAACGTTCTAATGAATCTGTGGCACAATGTACGTCCACATGATATACAGTGACTTCACTTTGTAATAGCATTTCTGTAATATCCTGCCACAGTTCCTCTCCCCACAACTCTTTTGAATGAATCTTCCATCCATTCTTTTGCCAAGTTGACAACCACACTGCCAATCCATTCGCCACTGACCATGAATCTGTGTACACATAACATTGACCAGGGGTCTCTTGTTTCAACGCTTGGTAAACCGCGTAAAGTTCTGCGAACTGACTGCTCTTCCCTTTCCCTGTCGTTGTCAACATCTTCTTTGTTTTGGGATTGTACAACAGAGCTTTCCAGTACCGCTCAGTTCCCACGTATCGGGCTGAACCCTCCGTGAACCAACCATGCTCTGTTTGCTCCACGGTCAAATCGCTGTAAGGGACTCCCCATTTCACGGGAGACTCACGTTTTTCAGGCACCTCCGGTGGTATGTAATCTGAGGGCGGTATGTTGGCTACTTGCTCATGTAGTTTTGCTACTCCACCCTTTCCTGATTTGGCTCTGTCTTGAATATACCATTTCCACTTAATTATGCTGGCTTCTTGAGCATGTCCTATACGATACGTTTTTGGAGAGCTCAATACCCACTGTATGATTGGTATTTCAGGTCTCATAAATACATCATGACCCACTGTCATCTGCTCAGTATCAACAAGAGCCCAATAACATGCCAGCAATTGCTTCTCAAACAGAGTATATGAGTTACCAGCATCAGGCAATTTACGACTCCAAAACCCTAATTGCACACGTTTCCTGTCTTGTTTCTGCCACACACTCCAGTTAGCATAATTGTCTTGCACAGACACATTTAATTCCACTTTGCCTTCCTTCAAGGGCCATAAATCAAGCACCTGCTGCACGGTGTCTTTCGCCATCTCAAAGGCTCTTTGCTGCTCTTCCCCCCACTGAAACTCATATTTCTTACGTGTCACTTTGTAGAGGGGGGGCCAATATCTGCCCTAAATGCGGAATGTGCTGTCTCGAAAAGCCATACAGTCCTATAAACAGCTGAGCTTGCTTTTTGTTCGTTGGAGTGGTGAATTCACGTATTTTCTGTCGAGCTTTCGGCAACATTTCTCGATGCCCATGATGCCACTGAATCCCTAGAAATGTCACTGTTTCAGCTGGACCTTGAATTTTACTCGGATTAATCTCCCACCCTTCCTTTTTTAATCCTTCCATAAGGACATCTAGCTGACTTTGCACACTGTGTTCATCCTTGCCTTGGATCAAAATATCATCAATGTAATGAGAGATTTGTATGTCAGGTTTGCACGGTATCTTGTCTAAGTGCTCTGCCACCAGCCGGTGACAGATAGTCGGGCTGTGCATGTACCCCATGGGTAGTCTCGTGAAAGTGTACTGACGTCCACCCCACGTAAATGCAAACTGTTCTTGACACTCATCAGCAATTGGCACGGAGAAAAATGCATTAGCTAAATCCATCACTGCATACCAGGTCCCCTCAAACTTTTGGACATTTTCAATCAAGGTAATAGCATCTGGGACTGCGGGCACTAAGGGAGGAGTGTGTTTATTTAACTCTCTGTAATCCACCGTCATCCTCCACGACCCATCTCCCTTTTTAATAGGCCAGAGCGGAATGTTCCATGAGATGTTAATAGGGAGTAATACACCCGCATCCACATACTCTTTAATGGTGTCTGAAGTTTCCTTGTGCCCCCCAGGAATGCGGCATTGTTTCATGGCTGCCCGCTTGATTGCCACTGGCACTTGCACTGGGGGCATCTTCAATTTGCCTACGGTAATGGGTGTACAAATTGATGCACTCACCCCAAACTGATACGTTTTACCGCCAAGTCCCAAGGTTAGCCCTTCCAAAATGTCAAAGCCAATTATATATTCAGGTATTGGGACAATCAACACTTGGTATTTCTGCCTATTCAAATTTCCTATTTTCATCTCCACTTGCGTTTGTACTGCGGGGGTCTCCTTTCCCCCTAAACCTGTAATTGTAAACTGTTTGCCTTTAAATTGTGTCGGATTACCATGAATCAAAGAGGCCTCCGCCCCGGTGTCTATCAATGCTCGCACCCCTTGTATATTTCCTGGCCCCCAAAAAATCTTAACATCAACATGAGGCCGCCTATCCACTTTTATGCGGGCAGACGCTGCTGGAGCTTGGCTGAAGCCCTAGTCAAACTTCAAATGAGTGTGCCTCGACTCCGCCTCTAGCATCGCACTCACCACTTTTCTCAAATCAGCATATGTTGGCTGGTACGGGGAAGGTGTCCCGATAGACCCTTCGTCTTGTTCTTCCGCAGGGGGAGCAGAAGGTGAGGTGTCCCCCTGTGGCGTGGTGACTACCTGTTTCTTAACCTGTTTATAGCGCTCTTTGGCTGCAAGTCCTTGTTTTTTGTATAATTCATACATTACTCTGGTTTCAATGCCATCAATTTCTTCGCGTGGCACGCCATCTTTTAACAAAGCCAAAAACATGTCTTTTCGGGACACTCGGGAGTCTCTGCTATCTTGCCGCCTACCTTCAGTTCTTCTCTCACTACGCCCCTCTCTTTCTCGTGGCTTGTTATCACTCTTATCCCACTCTCCCAAATCTGCAAGTTGCCGAATGGCATCTGCTACCTCATCTTTAGCCTCGCCCGTCATACCTACGAGCAAAGTCATAATGAATGACACTTTTGTATGCGGGTGGCGCAGTTCTAATCAACATGTTTCGAGTTGAAACTGAGAGCGGCACGGCTCCCATGTTATCAGGCGCATCTATGTGAATCGCCTCTTCCATAGCATGCTCTCAGATTTTCTGAATTGCTTCTCTCAATGTATACCACTTCGTTTCTTCACTGGGCCAATCTGTGGTAATAGGGTAGTTACGGTTACATGCTTGGGCTACCAGGTGCAACAAAGACACCTGCGTATCTTGACCATTTGCATCAGGGGGCGGTCCTGCTCTTAAGACCTCCTGTACATTGGTGTCAATTGACAGGGGTAAAAAATGCGGTGAATCAGTAGAATCTACCAACAACCCTGCAGCACCCCCATCTAGCAATATCACCATCCATGTCAATAAAGCTTCCCCTGATTTTTGCCTCAAATGGGTAATAATTTCCCCAACCTCTTGTTGTGTGTAATCCTCCAGCGTGGTTAAATCCACCATTCCGCCAGCAGGATTCTGCAGGTGTGGTCCGGCTCGCCGTCTTCTAACAGGCTTCGCCGCCACTGTTTTCTGTTTCGCCTCTGGTTTGGGGTCAGACTCATCTGCGGAACTACTTTCTAGACTGGTCGAATCAAAAATATCACCATCCCACTTGTCCGGATCCCAGTCTACGCCAGCGGTAGCGATTACAATTGCCACCTTTCTTTTATTGACCCCTCCCCGTCTTTTTCTATACTTATACCGGGCTACTTGGACTGCTGCCCTCTCGGCCACCACCTGATATGTGTCGGCCTTACCTTTAAACAGTTTCATTTTAATCTGCTGCATTAACGCAGTCTGCCGTTCTGCAGCTAGCTCTCTAATCGCAAAACCTCATTTTTCATTTCCACCTTCATTTGATGTATTTTCCTATAAGCATGCAAAAGAACCCAACCTCGCCTACCCAATGCTGCACATTCTTTGCCACGTTCTACTGGAACTTGTTGCAAGCATGCAATTACATCAGTCGGATCAGCATCTCCCAATCATTGATCCCAAGTTTCACTTAAACCGGCACCACATGCCCATGCCTGAGCAAACTTATCATATGGACTCTTAGTCCAACCTGGGATAACAACATCAGAACAGTCACCGCCAGCGGTAACGTTCTTCTTCTTGAACAAACTACTCATTATCGCAAACGAAGCAAAACCTTGTTGAACCTATATATTTTCTTCTCCACACTGCGATCACTCCCACAGGCACTCAAACACTTAAACAAGGGAAAAAAGAACTTTACTATTCAAAAACTTCACTTACACGACAACCAAATCCTATCTACGTTTCAACAGATTCTTGGACACTCGGAACAACTCATCACGAGCATCCTGTTTGTGACGCCAAAAATGTATTGCTCTTCCCCGAAAAGTGCACGGAACAGCCATAAATCACCAATGCAATTATAGAGCTAATACTTTGAACCATAAACAGACAGACACAATAACTCACAGCCACACACTCTTTAGAAGATAATCAGCTCTTTACGGCTATTTATTCAAAGATTACAAGTACATAGAAATAACTCATAAAAATCATAAGGACATAGTTCACAGAAGAAGTAAAGAAGTCAAAAAGAAATACATCACTGTGAGCGTAACAGGATTCCTCATCTCGTCCAGAAGCGGCTGGAAGACCCCAGGAACAGCCAGACCGAGAGTACCACAGCTCACAGGAAGGCCGGACGTAAGCGTCCTTCTCCGGCTGAAGTCTCACCTGACCCCCTCCGGGCTTCCACATATATACACACTCCACAAAGGGGAGTTAATTCTCGAACATTCTGGAAATTGCACTTGCGCAGTTGAGGAACAGCCGTTGGTTGCCAGCTGGGTCAATCGAGAGCTCCCCCCAAGATGCGCAGTGCCTCCCTTCTCTGAAAACACGCTCCACGGAGAACAGTAGCAAACCATAACAACGTTAGCTTTCCCAGCAGAAATGGCCTTGACCGCATACCAGGTTTGGAAAAGCATGTTTGTCTCAGCACTGTGAATCTAACACTCAGCAAAATGTGTGCAGCGTTTCACTGCGGTATGAAGTAAATATCCAACATGGCTCCGAGCACTCCCAGAATGCATTGCGCACCCGCGCCATTTTGGATCAAGCATAACACCCACACACTACGCAGAAGACATGGCCCAGGTCATGATCAGAACAAAGCAAAGCTATTATGTAAATGGCAATAAAGCCAACAAGTTTCTGGTCAGCAAACTGGCAAAGGCACGACAGCAGAACCTTATCAGAGCCCTGAAGAATTCGGAGGGTACAAAATTGTACGGGGCAGAGGAAAAACTGCACTTAGCAACATCCCACCTTGCCAACACACTGATGACCTCCCTTCTGTTGCTACTGCAACAGGAGCAATATATAACACAAGTTAAGCTGCCACATATCTCAGATGCTGACGGTTCCGCATTGGAACGTCCAATCACTCATGAAGAGGTCGAAGAAGTGATCAAAGCCTTGAAATCAAGGACTCCATGCCCTGAAATTCTTCAAACTCTTTCTACTGGGCCCGATGACGCACTCTTCAACTCATTCCGTGACAAAGGCACTATAACGCCCTCTATGCAAGAGTCCACTACGATTATGCCCCTGAAGCCCGGCAAGGACCCTAAGGAGTATGCATCATACAGGCCCATATCCCTTCTCAACGTAAATGCAAACATCTACTCTAAAGTCCTGGCGAACAGACTGGCACCAGTGTTCCCGACCATCATAGACCCGGACCAAATGGGATTCATCAGAGGAAACACGGGGGACAACATCCTGTGGGCCATCAACCTCATCAAAGTGGCCGCTCAAGATCACCAGGAGAGTTTTTCAGAAATAAGTGGTCTTAAATAACATTGAATGTAGCAAAAACAAACTCAAGCCATCTCTGATGATGATCCAAAGGGTCGAAATACGTGTCAGCTTTAAGTGTTTGAT
This sequence comes from Ambystoma mexicanum, assembly GCF_040938575.1. Taxonomy (NCBI): domain Eukaryota; kingdom Metazoa; phylum Chordata; class Amphibia; order Caudata; family Ambystomatidae; genus Ambystoma; species Ambystoma mexicanum. Next base: position 836,319,186 of record NC_090934.1, on the reverse strand, counting down.
GTAAACATTAGATTGACATAAGTGTCTGATGCAAGGCAAAAGTGTTTGATGTAAAACATTATATTGGCATAAGTGTTTGTTGTAAAATATTATATTTACTTGCAAACTAAAGTGTTTAGGAATTAGTGATTGATGCAAAACTATGTATTTGCTTTAAAACATTGCAAAACAATTCCTCAATTGAATAACACTTGTTTGACACCTATTTGTAAATACTAGTGGCCTCTTTGTTTCTAGAGAGAATTGTTGATATTGATTATTTGTTATCATTAAAACCTAACACTGCTCACAGGCACATAACCTTGCAGTATTAATCATTCATACCAGTTCTATTAGTAGAGTGTTGAGCGCGGCAGAGGAGAAAAACAGCTTTTCTCAAGCCACCAGAACTTCCATGTACATTTGGCCCAGGGCACTGTGGAAGAAGAGGAAGCTCCCCAGGGATGTGGGCCCTTTTTCCCCGATCCTCAGGAACCCAGACTTCTCGCCTGGCATGAACATAGCAAATTTTTGCAGATGGACCCAAGGAGGACTTAATACTCTCTCACAGCTGTTCGAAAATGGCACCCCGCTCTCCTTTCACTTCCACCTAACAGAAACCGTGAGATTCACCTATATCCAGATCAGGCACTGGATCTCACAGCCAGCAATCCAACAAGACGCAAGAGATCTTCGCGCCCTGGAACACACGATAAGGGATGGCCCGCGCTGGGTGCTGATCACCAAGCTCTACAAAATATTACAAGAGGACATGCTAACAATTAAACCAACGTACATGGCCAGATGGGAAGCGGACCTGGAGCACCCCATAGTCGACCAAACGTGGGTGGACATTTGGTCTAGGATTAACTCTGCCTCTAGATGCATAACTAATCAGGAATGCGCACTCAAACTCCTTCACCGCTGATACTACCCCCGGAGCGTTTACACAACTTTCAGAAGTCCATAGACCCAAACTGTTGGAGGCATTGTGGTGCGCGCCAAACCTTCTTCCACATGTGGTGGGAATGCCCGAAAGCACAGGCCTTCTGGGAGGAGATCATACAAATCACTGAAGCTATAACCCGGTGCAAATTGCCCATGAACCCGGAGGTGATCCTGCTGGGGGTGTCATGGCCGGAGTGCTACCCGAAAGAAGGCTGCACTGCTACTTGTGGCGGGCAAAATAACCCTAGCCCGTAAATGGAAGACTCAGGAGGACGCCCTAATATCCCTGTGGTGGATGAAGGGTTGAGAGATCCTGGTGGATGAAAAAGTTACGGCGGCAAAGGAAGGAGCATTACACCGCTTTACAGACTGTTGGGCCCCGGTCCTGGACTACAATAGCCAATTCCCGGCACTGACCTTCCAGCCGCAGTTGGCAAAATGCTTTTGGAAAACTTAGAAGCACCCCCTCCCTGACCTATGGCGGGGGGCCCAAGGGGTCATGGGACTGCTACAGGAACTGACAATTTGCGGAACATAGGGGGAGGAGGGTCAAGCGGGGTCATTTAATGGGTCACAACTGTCTGCCTGCATATATGCCTGACATATAACTTGCTGTAACCGGTCATAAATAAAAAATAAAGTTGTTTAAAAAAAATGGTAGCACTGTCGAGACTGCTACATTGCTTCGGGAACATACCATGCTACATACCAAAACAATTCTTCACTAAGCTTGAAGCAGAGTGCAGTAGCTTCCTATGGCAGGGCGGGAGACACAAGGGGGATTGAGGATTCCGAACTTCGAACTGTACTACCTGGTATGCCAGTTGCAATATGTGGCGAGCTGGATGGCAGACAACCCCACGGCAGACACAGCATTCTTACAACCAGCAATAAAACATCTACACCTGAAAGACCTGATTTGGGTTGGCCCACCAGATCCGAAAGGATAATCGCAATTAGTGAAACTGGGTATGCAAATATGGCGGAGAGCCTGCAAAACTCTGGAAATCGAAGATCCAATATCGCCACAGACGCGAGGGGACTAAGGACTTGTGTGCGCACACACTGGGAGACTTGTGGGATCATCATGGTAGGAGATCTGAGGGGAGGGAATACACTACTGGATTTCCGGAATCACAAGAAACAGCAGGTATACATTGAGGGCAATTCTTACTACATAGTTCCGTGATAAACATGATTAAGCACAGATGGCCAACCATTGGGGAGAAGGTAATGGGCAACGAAGAAATATAAACAATAATAGATATCTCAGAGGGGGGACACACCAGATCAAGACTAAATGATGTACTGATAGAGCACCACTCCAGGGGGGAGTTGAAAAACAAAAGGAGATGGGAGCCAGAGCTACGGAAGGCCTTTGCGATAAGGAATGACATAAGGTGGCTGACTATCATAAGAAAGTCTCCAGAATGCAAGATTGCAAATAATAGAATTCTATCTAATACAGAGGGCTTACCTGACCCCAGGGGTAATGGCCAAATTCAAGAGTGCAGGCAGACAGAGTTGCCCAAAATGCAACATGGAAAAGGTTGGAATGGTACATATGTTTTGGGAATGTAACGTTATACAGAAATTCTGGAGGGGGATAGCAAATACAGTGGCCAAGGTAGGCCTAAGTTTAGCTATACGAACCCCGCAGGCATGCATGCTGGGTCCTTTAAGAAGGGTAACAAATGAAAAAGTGCTAGGTAAGATTAAAGATCTAATATATGTGTTGGCCAAACGCAGTATAGCCATGAACTGGAAAGCAGATAGGGGGGGCGAGTGTTGAGAAATGGTGGGAAGATTTACAGAAATGGTCAAAGGCTGAAATGGCAGAGTGGAAACAGGCGATAAGGGAACAAAAACAAGACCTATGCGAAGACATGCTACAATGGACTGCCCTCACACTGACTCTATTTAACCAAAACCGTGGAGAAAGGGAGGTGTAAAGAACATTTGGAAGAAAAATATTGGAGTAGAAGCAACCAATCTGGTTGCTCCTAGTAGCAGTTAGGATAAGGGTGGTGTCCTTTGCAATTAGTGATTAGCAAGGATGGTTCATGAGCTCTCCTGGAGTTGGGGCGGGTGGCTCTTGAGTTAAAGTGTGCATTAACATTTTAAAATCAACCTACCAATATTCTGTAGAGCAGTGTTGCATTAAATCAATATATGCCTGATAGTGCATTTGTTCTCCTTCAAAGAATGGTGGACTAACATTTGTATTGTACAAGGACTAGAGCATTGTATGGCCTCACGCCTCAATGTAACGTCTAAATTTGATGCTAAATGGACACATTTCACTAACTACTTATCCTTTCACAACATATCTGCCCACGGTTCATCAATTGCTTTTTTATATAATGCTTACTTAATTTATTATTGGTTGAATTCTTTTTTTGTGGCAAATTGCACCTGTTGCTCTTTAACAAATTCAATTAGGCTCCCTTATTTAATGTGGTTTGTCTTCCCCCTGTTTGTACATCTTATATTGTCATTTAAGCAGATCATTCATATGGGGCATTTTATGATGTAACATACATGTAGCTAGGTAATCATTTCCCATATTTTTCATTTGCACATGGCTCATTTATTATCTTTTTGATGGTTAGTTGCCTTCTCATATGTTGTATCATTCTAACTTTTCTTTGATTGTTAAGTTCTATGCCAACATATCTCCTTAATCTGATTGTGTACTGTTTGCCTTGTACCTTGTGGCATTTTTGATATGATGATACATTGCATTTGTCAACATCTGATTGTTCATATTTTCAATAACTATTATAACACTTGCACATTCTGAACACTCATAAGGCATAGTAGGTTTGTCTTCACCTCCCTGTTATTCTTCTGATTTGTTTGTACTATTAATTCAATTTTTTTTATCGTTGTTGTAATTCATTGTCTACCTCCCCTGTCCCCACCCTGTTGGCCTGCGAGCACGTTTTGCTAATTATATAAGCGACCAATAAATATACAGAAAAAATATCCTAATTCAGCAATTTCTCTGGACATTCGATAATTAGCTCATATTAGCTTGTTCACGTTTACTGCAAGCATGCAATCTGAACTGTGGTATCCATATATCCACGTCTAATTGCGGGGTCTAACCGCACTGAACAAATGACGGATTTGTTCTAAGGTTTGTGGAGCTCGAGTTCATGAGATTGAGCCAAATATCCACTTCTCTAGCCCACAATCCAACTCTGGATTCCCTTCTCGTTGTTGCTACTGCATCATGTGCTAACCCTGATCCATGTGAAGAATCTGTTTAAGCTGTTCAAATTCGGTGATGGTAGATTGACAAATGCAATTTCTCCAGTATTGTCATATAAACCCAAGGAATCCATTTTTTTATCTGCTTCTTAGACCTGGCCTCTTTTGCTGTTCTAGGTTTTACAAGCAGAACTCTTATCTAGTGCTGACCACATCGTCCTGGTTCTCCCCATATTTTCTCCTTCTATTTGGGATGTGTGCAAATGACCCGGCATGCTTAAAATTATTTTTGTTTCAGTTCTCCCGCTTACTTTCCCCTGGGTTATCAACATTCTCGAGTGGATGTGTGGGATGTTTTATTAAGCGCAAACTATAAACTTAACTGTCTTGGTTTTTCCTTTTTTTTTCTTTTTGGGATGTGGTCTGTCGTTTTAATGACTTAGCTGAATTTTTGTTGCTTGCTCTTAGCTACCGTGAGCCATTATTTGCAATGGGCTGTCCCCTTAAATGATTACATCATTCCATCCGGATAACAGTGCCCTCATAGCAGTTACTGTAATCCTCATCAAATGACAGTGTAGCGATTAAGTTTAATAACCCTATTCCAGAAAGCGAAATATGAATTCAAAGGCCTGGAGCTAAAACCATCTCCTAGGTACCCAGGTTAACCCAGTAGGTAGGGAGCTACCTCTGGAGAGCAAGGAACTAGTGACCTCTTGTATCACTTCTATAGGCCCCATTATGCTTGAAAGGCCTCCTACATGAATGCTAATACTACTGTATTTATAGTCCCAAACACAGACTTAATGTAACACTGTGTCGCATAACTTTGCCTGGGCAATCAAAAGTAGCACCTGGTAGCCATTGGTTTCAAGCCAGCCTGGCTTTTCTAGGTTCCAAGCTTGCACTGAATAGCAACCAGCAATTTCAACCCTTGCTTTGGGCACTGAATGGAACAATCTGATGCAGGCCAGGGTAACTAATGTGAAACTAGTCACACTAAGGTAAGCCTTCTGGGCTTTTGCTGGGCTAAATGCACGGTTTGTAATGAGCGCATGCACAGAATGTAGCTTTTTCTGTGATGGATGTACATTTCCAAAAGAAGCTTTGTTTCCAAGACTTGTGCCTCCAAGACTTGTGCCTCGGCGACCGCCGCATAGTGCATCTGTTATGCAGTGCTCCATGCTTTGTCCACATGAATTAGGCCTTTCCAACACGGCCGATTGCTTTTTCGTTTGCTGAGCTGGCCCTTCTGTCCCTTGCCTGCTCGCCTGTGATTGGTCTTTCCTGGCTACATCTGGACCAATCGGGCGAGCTGGCAGGCGAATGCCGGCTGCCTCCAAGGCCCGTGATGTAAGACCCCTGTTTGCCCCCTGTCCACTACCAGGTCGGGTCAGGGTGTCAGCTCTCACCCCCTCTCTCGTTCCCACTGAGGCTGCTTTCCCAAGGTCAGTTCCCTCGACTTAATCCTTCTCTCCTCTTCCCCTCCACCTTGACTGCTACTATATTGTACCTAGCTTTCCCCCTCTCCTGTCTGTATGTGCCTGTTGTCTTGAAAATCGTACCTAGATGTCCCCCCGCTCCTGTCTGTATGTGCCTGTTTGCTTGAAAATCGTAAAAATTGTTATAATTGCCTTACAAACCTTCCCGCCCACCCTTTGGCTCTGTCCGTCCTGGCACCTCAGCAACACTGCCATCACTCCGTCCATCCCCCTTCCTCTGCATACCACAGTTGCAATGCCTTTCTGCGTCAACTAAACCCGCCCTGCCCGTAGTCTGATTATGATACCACTTTATGGAGGTACCATCACTGCTTTGTTGCTGACACTTTGAATTGACTTTTGACGCACATTGGCTCACCCATCCTGAACCTGGTCGTTCTCATGCCGGACCTTTTGGATCATCACTTAATCACAATGACTTTGATTCTCATGTTGTGCCCATCAACGACTTTCATCATGGCACATGCCTGCCGGACTCTTGCATCATATGTGTTCAGTTTTGACTCTTGGCAGTGTTCATTCCATCTCTTGTTGCCTCCTTAACACCTCACTCATTGTCTCTCGCCTTTCTTCCTTTGCCTTGCCTTTACCTTCTCTCCTCTCGCCCCCCCCTTCCCTCACCATAATCTATGAAATGTCATCAGGCCTAGTACTATAGTAACTGTTCCTCTCCTTGCTCCCTCCCCCCTCTCCCGCCTTTCCCCACCTATGTCAGTGTTCTAGCACTATCTGAAAAGTTATCAGGCCTAGTACGACAGCCACTGTTTATCCCCCTCCCTCGTTCCCTCAATCATTGTCAATGCTCCTGCACTATCAGAAATGTTGTCGGGCCTAGAACGATAGTATATTACTCATTATTAATGTCTCAAGGCCTTGTAAGAATGTTATTGTATTTTCCCTTGCTCCCTCCCCTGCCTTGAAGCGCTTTGAAACACATTGTGTATAGGCGCTATACAAATAAACTATCATATCATATGAAGTGTGCAAACTGGGAGAGTTAAGAAATATAATTATACACGGGCTAGTTACAGGGCTAGGGAGTTGAGGGGGGAGATGAATACAGCTGGGAATGTTGAACCTATAATACCATGAAGTAAGATTCCACTTGATTACAAGCTGAACCTGTGAACTGTTATATAAAAGACAAAATAAATGTATACATTAAAAAAAGATATATATATATATTATTCCATGATAAGTATTGATGAAAAATCTTCAACATCATTTTCAGAATTCATATTAAATCAGGGTGGGGAATAGGAATGACCATGTAGAGTCATTTTCCTTATGTGAGCTCCAACCAAGAGCTCACAAAGGAATGTGTTGTGTTATCTGGAGTGATATGCAGAGGCTTGCATTCTGGGGTTCATCTCAAATTCACATCCCCTAGTTTTGCCAAGTAGACTGCAATGTTTGTGTGTGGTTGCCAGCTCTAGCTGGCCCCCAATGTTTGAATGGCTCATCTGTGTTTGATTGGTATGAACTAGAGGGTACTAACCTTACAGACTGCGCTCTAACAACCTTATTGAGTCCATTTATTTCACCACACTCGTGGTTTGTGGTTTAATTCTGTCTTTTGACAACCCGAAAATAGTAAATGAAAATAGTGAGTCAAAGTATATGGATATATTCCTGTATTGTCATTCAAGCATATTTACTTTACATATTTAATGATTTTAGTGCCATGAATAGGTCAAACATATAGCATCAGGCTAATAGATCAAACAGATAGCATCACAGTAATGTTGATGACAGGAGTACTGGATTTATACACATTTTATTAGCACCCGTGTTAATATGTGAAGAATACACTACGACACGCCAACACGTGTTTGAACCTAACAAGGTCGTCCTCAGAGCGTAAAAAGAAACTATATAGCTTCAGCAATTGCACTTGAAACATTTATATGTAGCTTTTTAACAGCTCTTGTAACAGAAAAGGGGGGGAGAGGAGACATAAAAACAGAGAAAGGAGAGAAAACAAAGGCAAAAAACAAAGAAAACATTGTCAGATGGATGTAGGTTTGAAAAACAAAGTACTTAATCTGTGAATAAACATCATATAGTAGAGCACTGGCCTGGCCAGAAACAACTACGCAATGGTATATGCTGAAAATAATGGTACATCCAATTTAACTGCTGCTGATACAAAGGCAAGCTATAAGTCATGTTAAAAAATACTTTTAACATTTCCGGCAACAGCAAAGCTCTGTCTCGCTACCGACCAGAATAGCCAGAATAGCCATGGCTGGTGCTATCACACATTGAGGTGCAGATTTAGCGAACTATTACTTTTATCAGATGGATCCAGGCGCCATTTCACCAAGATTACAGGGGTTTCCACCAAGTGCAGCTAATCTTACCTGTCACCTGGGGGGGAAAGGGGACAAGGGAAAACCAGGCAGCTTGATGTCCTGCAGGAGATGAAAAGACAGTATCACTGTGTTATTTCTTGTGCCCTGTATATAAAGCCCACTTTTCTGTAGCTTGCCTACCTAGAGCAAGGTTCCTGGACTCTACCCTTTTTTAGCCATCAGGAAGGTTGGTTGTGGGAAAACTCGCTGGACTAGAAGAAAAAAGGAGGGTGGAGAAAACGCATTGTTTCCAGGAAAATATAAGTGAATCCACATAAGGTAAACAGGGGGCTACCCAAAAGGAAAGTATAAAAGACTGGTAGCTAATTCATGAACCCCATAAGTGACAGAATTCATAAGGGTGACAAATGCAACAAAAAGGGGAATTCAATCTGATCCTTCATCTGTGTCATGATCTGATATACATACAGGGTGCTGCAAGGAACTCATGATGGCAACAGTAAATACAAGTGATCACAGTTCAAGGGTGTTTATTAAACTGTATGCAGGGGTGAGAAAAATGCCTAATCTAAACCTAAAGCTAAGATGGGAGCAAGCTACGACCATCAAATAATAATAAGGCAGCCCTAGTAGCGTCTTGTCAAATAAAAAGGGCATATACTAAAAAAATAAACTATTGCCAATCTTTACCACTAAGTTACAAAAAGAGTGTGGGAAAATGTTCACCAGTAAAGAAAGAAGTGTTCTCAAAATTATAAGCCAGGATGGTATGGCTTGTTCTCCCTTCCCCACATTTCAAGCACAGGACAAAGTGGAACTCCTGAGCACAACACACTCCTGGGCCTCTCCAGCACGAGGCTCACAATTCCAGCTCAACAATACCAGAACCTTCAGGGGATAAGTCTCTTTCCTCAAAGTCTCTTGGCTTAGAAGGCCTGCTGGTTCAAAACAACAAACACACAAAGTTCCTTTGGTGGTCTTGCACCTGGGCGATTGCTCTACTCCCTTAGGATCTCCCTCCACCGGGCTTGGATCCTCCTTGCAAAGTGGGCCTCCCTTTGTCGGGTTTACTATGGCCTTCTTTAACACAGTTCATGACATTTTAACACAGTTCATTATTTGCTTATTTTCATCAGAAAGCATGGGTTCCCTTCTCCTAGCTTTCGTTCGGCATCCCTCTGTCGGGTTCCCACTTGCCTTATTTCACAGTTCACAATCTGATTAGAAAGTGGAGTCCCCTTCCCCTAGCTTTCTCTCAACCCTGGGTCAGAGACTTTCGATTGTACAAAGGCTTTGATGTGACCTTTGTAGGACCACTCTGACATCTCAGGTCACCCTTTCCTAGGGCCTTCTGGTATTTGTAGTTTTCAACAAAAAAGGGACCTGCGAGAGTCCTTCAACTGAGCACTCCCACAGCCCCTAACCAATCTGCAGCTGGCCCTTCTCTGGTCTTTCACAAAAGTTCCAAGTTCCTGCGTTCATCTAATGTTGCCCCTTACAAGCTTGGGATCACCGCACGTCGGTTTGCTATCAGCTTCCTCTGACTCAGCGGCTGTGTTGAACCCATTGGCTTGTCTTGCCTCTGAAGTCGAGGACGGTACCACGGTAGCCAGCACTCCTCCCCGTCTGTGCTATCAATGCGGGAGGCCCCGTTCACCGTTGACATCTGTTACTCCACATGCCAATTGTAACTCCCGGTCTTATGATTTCCCTCACGGAGGCTTTGCAGGTCTGAGTTGAAAAGGGCAAGGGCAGTTCCCCCTTCGTCGTCCTTCCAGATCTCGCTGCCTTTCTCCTCCATTTGAACTGCTGGTCCGTTATAGCTGTAGTCTCGTGCGTTTGGCCTTGCTCGTAGTGTGCTTTTGTACTCCCTGTCGAGAAGGTAAAGGGCAGTCAGGTGTACGTGGTTGTTAATTGCCTGACTATGCCTGACCCATGTGTTGGAACATGTCAGTTAAACCGCTCTGGTGTTAGTCCGTTTTCTGTTTACGGTGTAAAAAAGTGTTTGTGTCGGAAAAGGGGTGGGGGGGCAGAGCTTCTAAATATCCTGCAGGATAGGGTGGGGAAAAGGTGTTACAAGGAAGTGGGTACCGTGTCTCAATCTTCGGTGTCCCACTTCCATTCCCCGAAGACCCCTCGTCTAGGTTATCCTCTCCCACTGGTCCACCCCCAAGAACTGGTTCCAATAGTGATGGCCGTGTCCTGGCCACTTGGACGACAGATCAACGGGGACTAGCTCGTGAGACACCTTCAGGTTTCTCACAGTGCATAGCAGGCGGATATCTGAGGTCTGAATATGGTTCCCAAAGTACAGAATAGATTATGTGGGAGTGACATGTAACAATGAGCAAAACAGCACCCAGCTTGCAAGTTTGGAGTAATGAGGAACAGGAGAAATCTGAGGTCCCTGTACTCACTGGGAAGCCTGTTGCTGGAGAGAGCTTGCAAAACTGGGCAGCAGCCTTTTGGGTGGCAGCAGTCCCGGGAATAGAACCGTGGACTGGGAAATAACAGAGCATTTGGGTACATGGGAAATGTCGGGAATCCTCAACCTTGCAGGAAACCACAAGGAAGGAAACAGGGATGAAGAGCTGCAAGAGGACAATGTCTCCTCTGGATGGAGGGAGCCAGAGTCCTCAGGATGTTTAGGCAACAGAGTAGGTATTGGGATCAGCAGAATGAACCAGAAATCAAAGTGCATCTCCAGGGCTCAACTAGAAGATCCAGAAAAGTGTTGTCAAGAATCATATTGTTGAGGAGACCTTAAAAATGGAAGTCATTATGGGGACTTGGAAGGGCTCCAACGACATGCAAAGCTATTTTCTATGAGTTATGGTGGCCATCTTGAAGTAGCATACATGAGCTGTACTTCTGTATCCCTGTTTGTTCCATCTCTGCATATCCCGGACTCTCCAATCATGTCTGTAGTCCTCTTTTCAGTTTTGCCACTCTTCTGTAAATTCCTACGGGATGCTTCTTTTCTTTGATCCAGTGGAGACAAGTGGATTCCTTCTTTGGGAAGCTTTATTGTGGCTATTCAGTTCTAAGGACTCCTAAGGATTCCTGTGTGCTGCATGACCTCTGGAACCGGTCACTGCAACCTCTTGTCATCCCAGCATGGCTGTGTCCTCTGCTGCACCCTATACTTGATGGTACATCTACGTACTGTTCTACCGAATTGGAGACTGACAGTGGTATTTCCTACTGCACATCTTCTGAACTGAGGCTATTGACCTTTGAACCAAAGGGTCACCTTTGATGCCTTTGCTGAGTCACTGTTGAACTACCTGCACTTCTTCAGGGGATCCCTCTGAACTTAACTGAGTGCGTAGGTATGCTTCTCCGGTATAGTATACTGCAGACCCTACCCCCTTGCTGTCAAATTGCAAATGTCCTGCTGCTTCAAGGGCTCCACTCTGCAGGCTCTTTACTAGAACCTCTCTGGCAGCTTTTCTTCATCAGGATCTTCTGTTGGGGATCCTTTAACTCATCTGTGAAGGTTTGTTCAGTTTGTCCATGTAGGGCTCCGATGCTGAGCTAGCCCATCCAGAAGTGAACTGCAACCTCCCCTGCTGGTGACGGTGTCACTCAACAATGTAATCTCCCATCTGGGGGCTTTGCGAGAACAACTCTTCTACTGAACTTCTTCTGATGAGTCATCTGATCCCTATTGGGGTATTCGAGTCAGAACTGCCTTTAAGGCCCAGTATGCAGACCCTTTACTTAGTCCATAGGATAAAAGGGACCCATTGCCTGCAAGCCCAAAGACTTAACACTGGGAATTGAGGGTTATTGTGTTTCTAAGACCTGTGTGTCTCACGAAAAGTCTAGCTCTGTGTATTTACATTCTGTGAATATATATTAATTCTGTGCTTACTTGTATTTTTTGTAGCTAAATCATATAATCATAAGTACAACTTTATTATATAAAGAATGTATTTTACCAGATAAAAGGATGATTTCTTATTTATATAGCGCTTTCGCCAAAACGATGTACATAGAACACATTTACACACAATTCTTACATATTTACATGCATAATTGGTGGACCTTCCCTTATTGTGATGTTTTTAGCGTACCTCTGAACCAGTTCACTCCTTCTAAAGGGTTGCCTTGACTGCTCATGCATTTCTATCACTTGTATGGCCAGTAACTCATTAAATAAATACCATGTGAGCGAGCAGAGTGATGTATCTGGACCCTAGAAATAGAGCCTAAGAGAAATCTTACACAGCTCTTTTGTATCCTTGGTCGAGTATAGCCTTTTGAAAATGTAATGTCCACTTGATAATATTATGTTTGTAATGCCTTGTGTGTGTATGTTAATGCAATGAATCTGTACAGTGTCATTATATCAGCCTATGTAAAGACACCTGAGCATAGTGTAACGGCAGCATCTTAGCCAAGTAAGTATCTTATTGCCACACCACTCCTGCATGCAGGCTGGTACAGTTCCTGGAGAACAATAATGTAAATTTGATCCAGTTTAACCAGAGAACAGGGTATGTTAAAAGCAAAACAATAAAGAAGGGAAAAGGTCACCTCTTTTTGCCTGGCGTTTTCATGTCCTAACATGTGCTAATTTATCAGAAATTATTACAAACCATGTCTTCATAAAGGAAGTGACCTAGATCATGCATACAGTGATCTGTACCAAACCTAAAAAGAAATTGCAAGTCTCAAAGGAGTTGGGGGACCACGTAGCTGCAGTAGTGAAGTATTTTATTGCTTATAATAAATCACCTTCACCCTTCCTATCCTCCTTAATATATAGTGTAATGTGCACTTAAATGCAAGAAATCCTCTGGTACAGCTATGTTTAATAAATATAGAATGGTTGATGAAGCTAAATAAACCAATAAGCCGTTTATAATTTGTGGCAAACCGCTGTAGTGAGTTAATGAATTTCACTTTAGAATCTGGCTTTCTGTGCGCATCATGTGAACAGTGGGGTGTAAATATGTCTTAATGGCTATTGACAGTGTCTAGGACGAAGCAAATGTATTATTATTCACAAAGATGGGTGAGACTTAGTCCTAACTGATCACGGTCCAAAGATAAAGCAATGCAAACATTCACAATGTAATTAGTAGTACAGACACAGTGTTTGTGCTGTTTGTTGATTGCCTATAATTGCCTTACTATATAAACCGGCGGCATAACATTTTGTTGCCTTTTTTATTGTTTTCAAATGTTTCTAGTTGAAGGGGCAGCTTATAATCATAGAGGACGAGTCTGGAGGCTTAAGCACCATTTTGGCACTTCTGTTGTGTTATGCCACACATTTGGAAGAATAACTGGAAGCGGATGTGATTTTAGATATGGGACCGCTTGGGTACTTCTATTTAGTAAATTAACAATTATGGTTTGTAGGATTTTTAAAAGTGACAGATTTTTTGTGTTTTGTACCCTTAGGAAAAACCTTGATTGGCTTAGGTTGTGCCACCGTATGAAGCACACATGTATGCAATATTGCAGCAGTAGTAAGGGAAGAGAAGTCAGAACGGAACTGGTGAATCTTGTCGCCTTACCCACAGTGACTTGGTATGTGCACTGGAGTGAGAACCGTTCGCATTGAGGATGCCACGAGACGATGATCCATTTATGCAGTAGGCAGACCATCTAGTCACTAGACTGGAGTAATGGCAAACATATGCTGGACCACAACAAAGGTCATGCATGATGGTAACCTTTTGGGTACCTTGTGGGGTATATTGAGTTACTGGGCTGTGTGCAGTAGTAGAATGCATAGAGAATAGTCTCCAGCTCCACAGGAAGAGTAAGGACAATCACAGCAAACATGGCAAATCAGGGATTGGCAAAAGGAAGCTGGCAAAAGTGTCAGACATGTCTTGTAGAGAAGGCACAGTATCATGACACAGGAATCAACTGTTATGGTGTTGTAAGAGCTCAAAATATGCCAGCTCCTTTAGGAAGGCACATGAGACCGTGGAGAGATTTACAATAAATTTTTTCAGTGTCTCACTGTTGTATTCGGAATTCCTATAATAATAATTATCGTATTTATTGAACGCAGACCTAGCTTCGAGAAGCAACAGAGCGCTTTTCAGAGGTAACCAAAGAACAGATATACAGTGGGGGTAGGATACAGAGGGGCACAATGGAGGGGTACAGCTGTACAGGGTGGCAGGGAGTAACAGGGCTAACGACATCTAGAGAATGAGGTGGCGTGCAGGCAGAGGAGAGACTCTTTGAGGATGTGGGTCTTGAGTTCTTTTCTGAATTGTAGGAGCGTGTGGTGAGTCGGATACTGACGGGGAGAAGGTTCCCTAGTCTTTGGGCGCAGGCAGAGAAGGCTTCTTTTTTGGTCCTTTTTGGAGTAGTGAATTTGAAGACTGTGTGTGTCCTGGCTTCTGTTGGTGCACTATGCACCAGAGATGCTGAGTTTCTCCGCAAGGTTTGCTAGGTGACTTGAGGACGATTGCCTTATAGATGAGGCATCAAGGCTTGAAGGTGATTCGTGCATGCAGTGGGAGCCAGTGAAGGTCGATGAGGCTGGGGTGATGTGGCCGTATCTGCGTAAACCCTTGATGAGGTGTGCGGCAGCGTGTAGGACACTTCTCAGGGGCACAAGGGAGGATGACGGGAGGACATTGAGGAGGGCATTGCCCCCATCCAGTTGGGCTAGGACCAGTGCTTGAACAGTGCATCTAAAGCTGTCCGGAAGGAAGGGCTTCACTTTCTGCAGGAGCGAGAGCTGATGATAAGCTGTCTGAGTTTTCTTAGCGATGTGCCTCTGGAAGGAGAGGTGTTTGTCGATGTGGAACCCGAGGGACTTGGCACAGAAGATGAGCTTGTGTGTGAAGGCCTCCTTTGGGTTCATGGTTGATAGCCAGGTCTGCATGTCTGTGTTTTCAGTGTTGTTGGTGAGGAGTAGGGATTCGGTCTTGGAGGGATAGAGCTTCATGCACTTTACATCCAAGACTGGATCACCGAGAGCCGGTTTTGAGCCTTTGGATGTTCTTGTTGGAATCGATCTTGAAGTTTAGCTATGTGTCATCAGTGCATTTCTGGATGTGGATGTTGTGCGTGGTTAGGAGGGCTCCCTGCGGCTCCATGTATAGATTGAATATCACTGGGTAGAGGATGGAACCCTGTCGGACTCCACTGGTGACGGGTACCATTGGCGATCTAGAGGAGTCCATCTGAACAAACTGCTGGCAGTTGTGAGGTAGGACAAGGGCGCTGAACCCCATTGCTGATGTAGGGTGTCTGTAAGTGCCTGTTGATCTACTGTGTTGAAAGCGGCCGAGAGGTCGAGTAGAACCAGGAGGCAAGAGTGGCCCTCGACAATGATGTGGAGGGCGTCATCAACCACCTGTATGGTTGCCGTGTTCTGTGCTGCATCTGGGTCTGAATCCGGATTGGTAGGTTTGGAGGAGATTGTTGGTGTCGATGTGTTGGTGATCAGTGATGGGGCAATAGTTACCTAGGTTGTAGGGATCCAGAGTGGGTTTGTTTTAGTAGATGGAGGATTTGTCTTGTCTTTAGGGTCGATGGAAAGGTGCCTTTAGTAAGGGAGCTGTTGATGATCTCCAGGTAGGGAAGGGGAGGTTCTGCATGGAGAGTCTTGAGGATGGATGGTGGGAAGATGTCATCTGTATATGATGTGGCTTTGAGAGCGGCCAGGGTTTCTGCCAGGTGCTCTGTAGAGAGTGTCTTCAATATTGTCAAGGATGTGGAGAGTTTGCGAGGAGGCACATGAGGTGGGTCTGTGAATGCAGAGCTTGTGTCAATGTGCTGGCAAATCTTGCTGATTTTGTAGATGAAGGAGGTGTGGATTTTTCGATTGAATGTGGTATGGCAGGGTTGGGAAGTGGGTTTACGCAGTGCTTGACTGCTTTGAAGAGGGCTCTGCTCTTGTTGTCGGCTTCTGCTATGGTGTTCTGATAGGAGCCCTTGGCCGTGTTGATTAGTTTTTGACGGGTTGCTCCGACTTCCTTGAGGAGCGCCAGGTCAGATGCGATCCTGGAGTGGCTCCAGCTTTTCTCTTGTTTCCTGATTACTCTTTTGCTGAGGTTGAGTTCTTGCATGTACCAGGGTGCTGACGGTTTCGGTTTGCAGGTGCGTTGTTTCAGAGGCACGTGTTGGTCAATTGAGGCTGAGAGGGTGGCATTGAGTGCTTCCAGTAGAGAGTCACAGTTTGGTTGGGAGTGTTCGGTCCATGTGAAGTGGAGGTTTGCGAGGTCTTCCATGAGGGCTTCCGCTGGTAAGTTCTTGAAAGACCTGAAGGTTTGTCTATGGGTTTCTGCTAGGAGTGTTTGTCTGGGGTGGTGTGCAGGATGTTGAAAGGCACGTCCAGGTGATCAGACCAGACAAATGGTAGAGGAGAGCTGTAGTGGAGGGAATGGCGGTGCTGTGAGGATTAGTTTGAGGATGTTACCTCTCTCGTGCATTGGGTCTTTCGTCTGCTTTGTGAGGCAGAGGATGTCGAGAATGCCGAGGAGAGCTTCCTTCATTGGTTTGGTGGCCTTGCTGCCTGGGAGGTTGAAGTCGCCTGGGAAGATGTTGGCGTGCAAGAGGGACATGGTGGTGACCATGTTGGTGAAGTCTCTGATGAAGACCGTGTTGGGTTTGGGTGGTCTGTAGATGAGATGGAAGGTGTCTGTTGGGGAGAGTGGGAAGTGGCAGGAGAGGGCTTCGACGGAGCCAGTATTGTCGACGTCAAATCTGGTGGAGGGCCACAATGTCTTGTGGAAGTCTATAATGGTCTACATGCATGTTCTACAGAGTAGTGGTTTCACTGTGGTATGTGCCACATGTTGTAATGACTAGACCACGTGCAACTGAGCTGTGTGCTCACTGAAGTGCATGCTACATTAGGGAAGTGTGCACGCTGCGTCATGAAAATCGGATCCTATAGCTAATGTCAACAATAGAAGAAGCCAGTGTGACTCTATTGTAAATCTCATGCTCTTGCGGGTGTGGGGTCTGGTCTCCCTGGAAGGGAGTCCTCATCGTCCCCTTGCTGGAGGAATCTGTCTTGGATTGACTGACATGAAAAGCTCTAACAGCTGGACCTGTTGGCTTCCCTCCCTGCCAGTGTAGTTCCTGCTTAACAGACAAGTGCTTTCATGGACAGTGAGTGGTCTTGACGGTATACAAGTGCAACATCTGTACATCAAAGGTTTGAAACCTAAAACAACGGAATCAGTGCATATGAACTTAACAGATCAGTAGTCATGGCAGTGGAACTTTCTTCTGCTGTGACCAAGCCTGCTTGCAGGTGCACATAGAATCTAGTTTTGGTATGGACATGTACTAGCATTTTGTAACTTGCCTAAAGAAGGCTTTTGAATCTTTATTAAGGCCCCCCCTATTTGAATAATGGTACAGTTTTATGTGATCTATCTATCGTATTCAGGAAAAACATGCTCAATTGTACCCAAGTAGCAAGATCTAACCCAAAACAAAATATGGGATTTAGCCAATAAGTGAATGTAAAATGTTATTTAGAGTTATTTTTAGTTGTCATTTAGGTTTATGTAACACCTAGCAACTTCAGTTCTAAAACACAGTAATGGAGACATTAGCAGCAGATCTTCTACGTTTAGTTTTGAAGGGGTATTACTGAAGCAACAAGGCACAGGAATATGTGCAGAAATTATTATGTTTTCACTTATAAACCCTAACTTTTTAACTCTAAGCAAATTCTCAAAATAAAATAATTACCAATTGGCAGATTTGTCTTAAGTCTAACTTTGTTAGTCAAAGCAGATGAAAACGGGCTGCCCCGAGACCTCTTATTTGGGATTGTGCTATGCGAAGGCATCATGGGTCAGACACAGACAACAGATCCAGGTTTTGTTAACACATTTTCATTTTAACTTAAATGTCAGGATAGAGTAAAGGCCTAACTTGCCCTAAGCTAAGGTGGGATTTCCCTACCTATAGAAAACAAAGGATAGTCTGCGTCAGGAAGTCCAAATCAAAGGTCAGTATTTGTCCAAAACCTATACTTGCCCTCACAACAAATGCATACAATGTGTAAGGATGTCAGCATAAAAAATGAATAGTGTTCAAAAATATAGTTCTGAGCTTCTTCCAGCTCCCCTTCCGCAAGTTCAACATAGTTCACAAAGTCTCGGGTTTCCCTTCCCCAAGAGTTCAAATCTTCCAGCTTGCAAATAAAAGGTTCAAATCCTCCAGCTCTTCAAAAAACACAATTCTTTGGATACTTCCCAACTCTCTTGCCATCAATACTTTTCACTGGTTCACCAATATAGTTCAGTCTTTTGAATTCAAAATCACTTGAGCAGCTGTGGCAAAACACAAACATCCTTACAGTTACTTGCATTGTTTTTTTCCAAAAGAGTCACTCAGTCTAGGCGCAGTTGTCGGACCACACGGTCCACCCAGTACAGGTCATGCAACCAATACCCTTTCTCAACTGCTTTTCATCAACAAATGTCCACTGATTTCCCTTTACAGTGAAGACTGTTCCTTTTATCAGGATTCTACTATTCCAACACTTGACATGGCTAGATTGGCCACCATTCACCTGGTTACACCTTCTGTACTCTTCTGGCTCTTGCCAATACAGGTTTTCCTCTTAACCTGCAGTTCTTTGAACACTTTGAACTTGTGATGATACTTGTTTCTCTTCTCATCTCCTTCTTGGGATTTTACTTGCTTTGCCAACACTTATATTTCAACCAATACACTACGTAGTATTTGCCACTTGTACCCCTTTGCTTTCATTCTGTTCAAACATGCTCATTACTTGCTTTGTTTCAGAAATGCTTCTTTATATTCAGAAAGGTTAATCACTTGCTTTGGCTCTGTGCAGCATTCAGAAATACTTAAGACCCTTTTCAGTTAATTCGATCTGCAAAGAATGCTCGATTCAGGTTCCTGGAGCGCCCTGGTATGAGTGTTCCCTGTTTATACTCAGTCGGTAGCTCCCGTCGGCCTTGTTCCACTCCTTTTCCTGCATTTGGCTTCCAATAACCCTGCTCTTCCTTCGTGGAGGTCGGAGAGAGTGCCACTCACTCTCCAGGAGGTCCACGGCGACCACACTGCTTTGGCGCCCCATAGTTCCTGCTTGCGCCTGACACAGAGTGTGTGCAGGACTTCCCGACCTTCTCTGGGCCTGCCTCAGCCCCAGCATCGCCTGTCCTTGCTCGACACAGCTCCAGCACCTGTGTCTCCTGCTCTTCTCTCTCCGGTCCGACTCCCTCCAGCCAGCTCCACACTCTAGCCTGCTGTATGTCTTCTCCCTCATGTGTACAGCCTGTGTTTTTATATCCATTGGGCTGGCTAAGTGACCACAGGTGCAGGTCATTTAGTCCAATTGTCTGACCATAGTTAAAGCAACATGCCTGGGTGCTCCAACCGAACTCCTCCATAGCCCTCTTTGTCCCAGAACCAGAGCGGTGTTGGGGGAGGTTTGCAAATGAGGATGTGTCCTCCCAGTTGGTCTCGTTCTCCAGCATGGGGTCTGGCATGGATTTACATGCTCATGAATATTCCCTGTCTTCTGGCTGGGAAACCTCAGTAAAAAGAAAAACAGTTCACTTTAAAACTGTATTTCTCCTCTAAACCAATCACTCTCCTCTGGGTCATACTGCGCCCCCCCCATCCAATGACAGTCCTCTCGCTAAGCCCCATTTGTGGCACCCTTCAGATTTTTGCTACACGCTTCAGTGTTTGGAGTCTTCAAGTTGCTCTCTGAGCTATCTGAATGTTTCTTTGAGTTTTTCAACGAGAAAAGTAAAATTTTTGTTCCAAGGAGCCTGTGTGCTCTTTTCCTCATCTGCCAGCAACAGGGATCTGTTATCGATGAAGCTCCACGCCCCTCAAGGCTGAAGATTCATCAAAGTTTCTAGAAGACCATCTTGGGCCTACTTCGCACCCTCTGACCACGATGGAGGAGGAGGAGGGAAGGTCCCTCTTCAGACCCTGCACCAAATGCGGGCTATGGAATGTGTTTGTGAAAGACAAGCACCTACATTGCCTCTACTGCCTACACCCGGACCATAAGGAGGTAGAGTGTGAAATATGCCTCGGTTGCTCGAAGAAAACGACGAAAGACAGGCATAGTAGGCTGACGGCAAGTTTAACTCGAACAAGCCCTCTGTCCCATGCTCCGAGCAGGGTCATGCCTCTTCTCGGACCGGCCGGTTTGAAGAGGGGTTTTCTAAATCCTTTGAGGTCGCCCCATCCATGGGGATCCAAGATAAGGCCAAGATCCGCAAGTACGAATCCACCGGGTTCGCCTCTGACGCGGGTCCCAAGTTGGATAGGGCGCGATCAGCATCACCTTCTGCCTCCATTCCCAGCCTATTATCGAGCTCCTCATCAAAGAAGAAATCATCCACGCCGGCTAAACTACGGGAGAAATCGTATAAACCAAGGACAGAAGAGGAGAAAAAGGCAGCGCAGCCGAAGCAGGCTCAACCGGCACAGACAAAGTCCTCGTCGGTGACTTTGTCGAAGTCTACTACTACTACAGCAGCTACGGGCGCTGATCCTACCAGGGTGGCGCCCGCAGCGCAGAATGTGTCCCTGCCCCCATGACGCAAAACTACCACAGAGGCTTTGACAAAGGCTGTAGCCACTCCAGAGGGGGTAAAGATACCGGTTCAGACCCCTAATGGAGAAAAATGGGGTGTGGGGGGCGAGGAGTCCCCGAAACAGTCCTCTCAGGTCACCTTTCAACCTATGGATGTCTCGTCCATGGACGACGACGATCAAGAGTCTGTGCATAAGGTCCACGAGGATGATGATGACGACGACGGCACAGGGCCTAGTTTTCCTTCCTTACTTTCTCAGCCAAGGGACATTTCCTTGGACATTCTATCGACTCTCGACACCATGGTGTCGGAGATCCAGCTGAGGTTGCACCCGGAGTACCTCAGGCTCCTGATCAGCCTCTGCCTAAAAAGAAGCGTCATCTGAGACTCCCGTCTAAACCTCCTCTACCACGTCAGGCCCCAACTCCCCCAGCGGTCCTAGATATGGTTACTGGGACGGATACGGCCACGAGTATGGACGAAGACTTTGTCCCAGTGGACAATGAATCACCACATTTGAATGCTCCTCATAGTTTCCCCAACAGACGAGGTGGGATCGTTCCACTCCATGATCACCATGGCCTCTGAGCTATTCCAGCTGGTGCCAGAGGAAACCAAGAAGGAGGGCTTCTTGTATCAAAGGCGGGAGGCGAGAAGGAAGACTATTGTTAAGGATTTCAATCAGGCAATACACCCTGGTCTCAGCCTAGTATGTAGTGCGCAAATGAAATACTTATTTATTGTGTCTATAGGGTCAATATTCTGAGTGATATACCACTCATATTACACCCCTTCTCAAAATACCCCCAGGTCACAATGGACCAGGAATCAGTGTGTTGTGTGCTGTGAGGTTCCTCTATTTATCCTGCCAAATGACATCACTAAGTTTATGGTAGGGGCAGACTTACAACCCACACTCCCAAGGCTATTATTGGTCACAGATTGGTTGGAAGACAGAAAGGGCTGTCATATTTTATGATGTGACTTGGGAAAACTCCCACAGTTATTTGAACCAAAATATACTTTCCCATAAATACACATTTTTATAATTATGCCCTCTAATAAAATCAAACACATACATTACATATTTTGTGGCTTACATTTACCTCTAACTCCCAAGTCAGTAGGACCTGGCATTGTCTTTCTATTGAATTTTGTCAATTTTAATCATAAAGGTTTTGCCTAACCATCCCTAATTCGGTACATATATGTGCAATCACCCCTGGTCCATGGGTACAAAATATTAGATTTGCAGCATTAATAGTTTTGGCGCAATTAGTCTTTTGGCGTAACTTCAGTTCCTTACACAGTAAGAACTCCTACGAAATCTTCAAATGTCTATCATAAATTCAGATTTCAATGTATGTACTTTTCCTTCCTTTACTTATTTGTGCCACCAAGTTAAATGTCATGAAGTTCTGTGGCAAAATAATCTAATTAACTCCAAAATCACAAGTCAGGTTTTTTTTTCTTTCTTCACAAGTGAGCAAATGGCCTCCTCCACATCCTGCCCCTCCTCTGTGAGGATGGGTGTCCAAGCCTTCTATTGTCTGTGCCTGAAGCAAAGACGAATGTCTAATGAGGGCCTTTGTTCTGAGTATGCAAGGTCTCCCCATAGCAATTAGGCCTACCTGCCAGCAGTGAAATGTCAACCTGAAGTGTCACCCTTTCCCAGGCTGATGACTGTCAAAGCAGAATTGTAGTTTTTTTAAATAGTTAATCAACTGAAGACTGGGTTAACTTTAAGATTCACCTACATCTTTCATTAAAACACATAAAATGAATACAGTTTATCAGTGGATGTTTACATTAGCAATACTTTGACATTTCTCACAGAATTAGAACTTTCAACAAAAACATGCTTTTAAACAGGGGATTTTTGCACTTCATTCCTGAAAAAGCACATTAAACTGAGTCTTTTAATAAGATTTTCCTATGCAGTACATATACATTTGATTCAGTATTATTTCTTCCCTTGACTGCTGGGATTGTTTGCAGTTTTTGTAGTACCCTTTTAATATCAGTGATTCAATGGAAAGAAATGGATCTAGTGCCAAACAAAGCACTTTTGGAGGTTGCAAAGCTAGCATTTGAAAGGCATTTTGGGTTTTTAGCCCAATTCTGCTGCTTTGTTCCATGTTGAATGTGGCAATGCCCACTGGCATGCTCCTGCAGTGATAACTCTGTTTTCACCCCCACTTTGACTGTGTGTGGCAGGGGTGCAGCCTTTCCTTGGTTATGACCCAAATGCGGTTTTGCAGATTTTGGCGCGCACGAAAGTCAGCGCCTCCATTTTGGGCTGTTTCTTTCACCCTTTGTAAAGTGATGCAGTGGGGCACATTGGAATTGTTCAAAATATCCCACAGAAGCACCCCCCTGACTTGACTTCCAGTCGTGGGGAAGTCGAGCACGTGGGATTTTTCTGTCTGTCCATGTGAAGAACACAGGTTTTCTCAGGTGTAGGTCCTTCCTCCATCAGCGATTGATGCGACACGCTCTCCTCGCCGCTCTGGATGGAATAGGAACGATACCCCTGTCTTCTCTTATACTTTCTTTTCCAGTGTGGAGCGACACTCCGGATCTCTTTGGTTTTTCCTCCTGGGTCCCCGTTGGTGTCCTGTACAATAAATCCAATACTAGAAAACAGAACATAACCCAGTTATGAAAATGTTCCCACTACTGCCCGCCAATAGGGATGACAGCCATGGGATATACATATGTTATGTTATGTTATGTTATTTTGCATTTATATAGCGCCTTATATACCATTGGTATGGTCTGAAGGCGCTGGTAGGTTGAACGCCCTTGGGAACCGAAGTTCGGGTCAGTAGAGAGAGTAGGGGGGAGTCAAAAAGTGCATGTGCGCACTATGTATGTGTGCAGCTGGTGCGAAGACAAGTGGGAGCTGCTTCTTAGCTGTATGTGTGGTGGTTGAGAGATCAGGAGTATGTGTTCGCTCTGGTCGGCTTTATCCGGAACGAGTGTGGCTGCGTTAGGCCTGAGAAGAACGCCTGGCTGGGTGGTGAGAAACCAGCAATGTTTACTTAGAGTGATGTGGAGTAAGCGGGAGATGTAGATATGAGAACAGTTATACCGAATGGTGTCATAGTATCTCTGTGTTCTAGATGAGTGGTGGTGTAAGGGAGAGAGTAAGCGTGGGGTGTGGCGTGATGTATGTTTTCAAGAGTTTCCTTCATTCCAAGGCATGTTAAGTATCGTCCGTTGCATATAATCGCCCGTTCCTCATACTCGACCGCTCCACACATTCGTCCAGTCCGCACCCTACGTTTGGTTCGCACCCTCGTCTAGACCGCACACTTCGTCAGGTCTAGACACTTGTCGAGACTATATGCTCGTGTAGTTTATCCACTCGTCCAGTCTACATACTGGTCGAGGTAGGACACTCGTTCAGTCCATAATCAGTCGTGCGCTCCCCACACTCATGCGCTCCCCACACTCATGCGTTCCCCACACTCATCTACTCTCAAAATCATCCGCTCTCCACTCTCATCCGCTCTCACTCTCGTTCGCTCTCCACTGTCAAACCGCTCTCCGCACACTCACCCGATCTCCACTCTCACCCGGTCTCCACTCTCACCCGGTCTCCACTCTCACCCGATCTCCACTCTCACCCGATCTCCGCTCTCACCCGATCTCCGCTCTCCGCTCTCACCTGATCTCCGCTCTCACCCGATCTCCGCTCTCACCCGATCTCCATACTTATCCGCTCTCTATAGTCCTCTGCTCACCACAGTCCTACGCTCTCTAGAGTTCTCCGCTCTCCACCCGATCTCCGCTCTCCACAGTCCTCCGCTGTCCACAGTCCTCCGCTCTCCACAGTCCTTCGCTCTTTTCGGTTCCTCATACTAAGCCGCTCAATACACTCAACCGTTTTCCGCACTCAACCGTACTCCGCGCTCATCCGCTCCTCACAACTCGTCCGCTCACACACACTCATGCGCTCGCCACACTTATGCGCTATCCGCACTCCTCACACTCATCCGCTCCCCACACTCATCCGCTCCCCACACTCATCCGCTCCCCAGACTCATCCGCTCCCCAGACTCATCCGCTCTCCACGCTCATCCTCTCTTCACACTCACCCGCTCAACCACACTCACCCGCTCAACCACACTCACCACACTCGCCCGCTCTCTACACTCACCCGCTTTCCACACTCACCACACTCACCACACTCACCCGCTCACCACACTCACCACACTCGCCCGCTCTCTACACTCACCCGCTTTCCGCTCTCATTTGCACTACGCTCTCGCTCTCATCTGCACTACGCTCTCGCTCTCATCTGCACTACGCTCTCGCTCTCATCAGCTCTCATCAGCTCTCATCAGCTCTCATCCATTCTCCTCCGTTCTCATCCATTCTCCTCCGTTCACATCCATTCTCCTCCGTTCTCATCCACTCTCCTCCGTTCTCATCCACTCTCCTCCGTTCTCATCCACTCTCCTCCGTTCTCATCCACTCTCCTCCGTTCTCATCCACTCTCCTCCGTTCTCATCCACTCTCCTCCGTTCTCATCCACTCTCCTCCGTTCTCATCCACTCTCCTCAGTTCTCATCCACTCTCCTCCGTTCTCATCCACTCTCCTCCGTTCTCATCCACTCTCCTCCGTTCTCATCCACTCTCCTCCGTTCTCATCCACTCTCCTCCGTTCTCATCCACTCTCCTCCGTTCTCATCCACACTCATCCGCTCTCCACACTCATCCGCTTTCCACACTCATCCGCTTTCCACACTCAACCGCTTTCCACACTCAACCGCTTTCCACAACTCATCTGCTCTCCAGTCACATCCACATGCTTCGGTTTAGTGTAATTGTCTGTTCTGTACGCTTCATCCATTCTGACTGTTTTATTTATGTCATTCACTGTATTCCCTTCTCATTCATTATGTCGTTTTGATCGGTTCAGATTTCCTGAGTTTCTCGATGATTTATTCATATTTTCTGTTTCATTGTTTTGATCTACTTTACTCGTTTAAGCCTGCTTGTCTTTCTAGTTTACATTCGAGTTTATTTAGCTGTCATTCTCGCTTCAGGTAGTTTGATGGGTCGGTATTATTGTGATGATGCTGGATTGGTTTTATGGGAAGAGCCAGGTTTTCAGTAGTTTGCGGAAGGACGTTAAGTCTTCAGTTGAGCGGATGTGGGGTGGGAGTGAGTTCCACAGGGTTGGAGCCAGTGCAGAGAATGATGATCCGCCTAGCCTGACTGAGTTTGCCTTGGGAATTACTAGGAGGCCGGCTGAGCTTGATCTTAGGGTGCGAGTGGGATGATAAGGTATTAGTTTGTCTTGAAGATATTGCGGTCCAGTTTTATGCAGTGCTCGATGCGAGAGGCATAAGGTTTTGAAAGCTACCCTATGGGCTACAGGAAGCCAGTGCAGTGTTTTAAGGGCTGGGGATATGTGATCTCTTGGACTGAGCGCAAGTAGTAATTTGGCCGCTGCGTTTTGTGCTCTTTGGAGTTTATTCAGTTGGTAGGTATGGATTCCGAGGTAAAGGGGGTTTCCGTAGTCCAGTCTGGATATAACGATTGATTGGACAGCGGAGACTCTGTTGGGAAATGAGAGGTATGGAAAGACGCGCCTTAGGTTTTTAAGGTGATGGTGGCAGGACTTTGAGACATTGTTGACATGGCGCGAGAGTGTTAGGTCGGAGTCTAGGGTGCATCCAAGGTTTTTTACTGTTTTAGAGGGTGTAGGTGAGTTGCCCATGGCGGGTGGCCAGGGTAGTGGGTGCGGAAGAAGGTCGGAGTTGCCGCAAACCATGATTTCTGTTTTGGAGGGGTTTAACAAGAGGTGGCTTTGGGTCATCCAGCGCTCTATGTTTACGAGGCAGGATGCCAGGTCTGGTTGGGAGCTGGGTTTCGAGTTCAGGAATTTTAGAATTAGTTGAGTGTCGTCGGCGTAGTTGTAACATAGGATGTTGTGTGAACGAATTATTGATGGGAGGGTGATCAGGTAGAGATTGAATAGGAGGGCGGATAGACATGCTCCTTGAGGGACTCCCGTGTTGACTGGTCGGGCTTGGGAGGTAAAGCTGGAGAGTGTCGTTATTTGGTGCCTGTCTTTGAGGAATGAAGCTATCCATTTAAGAGCGGTTCCACGAATTCCTAGCGAGTGGAGGCGGTCTAGGAGTATCGAGTGATTGATCGTGTCAAAGGCAGCGGATAGGTCAAGAAGGATTAGAGCGGCACATCCCGCGGAGTCTGCTGTCATTTTAAGGTCGTCCCAGATCGAGGTTAAGGTGGTTTCAGTTCCGTGACGTGTTCTGAAACCCGATTGGGCGGGGTCAAGGAGATTGTTGGCTTCAACAAAGGCGTTTAGTTGGGAGTAGGCGGTTTGGTCAATGAGTTTGGCGAGGAATCTGGTGTTTGAGATTGGGCGGTAGTTTTTGGGCTCGAGAGGGTCGAGCGAGGGTTTTTTAATTAGAGGTTTGACGTGTACCATTTTGAATGCTTCGGGAAAAATACCGGAGGAAAGGGAGGCATTTATGATAGATCTTGCGTGTTCTCCTGCGCAGGTGGAGGCAAAGATTTCTTTAAGGGTTGTGGCTGGGCAGGGGTCCAGAGGGGATCCAGATGGTTTGCGGACAGATAGAAGTTTGAGAAATTGTTCTGGTGATATTGGACTAAAGGATTCGAATGTTGGTTGAGTTGAGGTTGTAGTTGACGGGCTGGCCGGTACGGGTGGAGGATTGTCAATTGGTTGTAAGAGAGCCAGTTTGGTGTTTAGAGTTTTTGTCCTTTCAATTGCTGTGGTGTAAAAGTGGAGGGAGAGTGAGTCACACAGTGATTGTGACGGGGTCGGGACGGTTGTATTACAAGTTGGATTGGTGAATTCGGAGATGATTTTGTGGAGTTCTTTGCTTGGGTTTTTGCAGTTTAGGATTCAGGTGTTGTAGTGGGCTTTTTTAGCTTTCCGGATTTCAGCCTTGTACCGGTACAGGTGACGGGCCAAGGTGGTCCTGCTTTCGTGGGTTTTCTCCTTTTGCCAATTGCGTTCTAGGTATTTGTAGTGTCGTTTACTGGTCTTCAGCTCAGGAGTGAACCATCTGGGGAACGGGCCACGGCGGGTTGATGGTTTGCATGTAGGGGTGAGTTGCATCAAAGATGTGTTGAGCCATGAGTCAAAGGCTTCAGGTGTTAGTTGGTTTTTAGGGTGGCAGGTGGGTGGTGGGGACTGGAGGAGTGCCTCGGCTAGGTCAGGGGTGATTATTAGTTTTTTCCAGCATTTGCGTAGGATCGGAGGTTCAGATGCGGATACAGGAAGGGGGCCGGGTGCGGGGATGGCAAACGAGAGAATGAAGTGATCGGACCAGATGATAGGAGTTGGGGGCTTTAACTGAATCTGGGTGTGGGAGCTAAAGATGGCATCGAGAGTGTGTCCTTTAAAATGAGTCGGTCCATTTATGTAGGGTTGGGGATTAATTGCGTCTAGACCGTCGATTAGGGCGTGTGTCATAGGATTGGTGGGGATGTCGAGCCATATGTTAAAGTCTCCGAGAAGGATGAGGTTGGGATGGTTTATTTGGAGGGTGGCAATAGAGTCACAAAGGTTGTTTGCGAAATGTCTATCGTAGCCAGGGGGCCTGTAGATTATTAGGAAGGTGAGTGAGAGCGACGGGGAGAGGGATAGTTTAACGAGAAGAGATTCACAGGATGGAATGGAGGGTTGGTTGTCCATGATTGAGGCGCGGAAGAGAGATTTAAAGACAAATGCTACCCCCCCTCCTCTGGACGGACGGTTCAGTGGGATGAGGCAGTAGTCGGGCGGAAAGGCTTCATTTGCGATTGGGCTGAAGTCATCAGAGAACCAGGTTTCAGTGATGAAAACTAGCTCAGGATTGACAGAGGTGAGGAGGTCAAAGATGCAATGTCTGTTTTTTGCTACAGAGCGGGCGTTAAATAGGATACAGTTCACATCGGCAGGGAAGGTTGGTTTTGGTGCTGGAGCGGGATGGGGCAGAGGGGAGAGAGTGGCGGGAGAGGGGTAGGGTTGGTGGTGCTAGGGAAGAGTGGGCGAGCCGAGAGTTTTGCAGGCTTCGTGCGGGGTTGGGTGGATGTGTGTGATGGGATGATCGGGATTGGGGTGGGGGATTTGAGGATGGGGGGAGGGCAGTTGGGAGTTTCGGTTGTGGTGAAATCGAGGGCGAGGGGTTTCAGGAAGGGCGAGGCCACGGGGGAGGGGGGGATTGTGGGAGACAGGTGGTGGGTCGAGACAAGGGGGGGCGAGGAAAGCAGAGAGGTAGAGGGGGACCAGGAACGCTTCCTCTTTAGTTTCTTTGCTGCGATTGGCGTGAGAGAGAGGGTAGGAGGGTCAGAGGGGGAGAGAGAGGCGGCTTTGGTTGTCGCTAGGGCTAGGCGCGCAGTTTTTAGGGAGGGGAAAGGGTGCAGTCGGGTGGGGAAGGTGGCTGGTGTATGATGGCGAGGCGGGGGGTGGATGGTTGTAGGGTGGGGTGTGGTAGTGGGGAGAGCGGGCATGGGCAGTGCTGGCGGGTCAGCGGTGGGGTTCAGGAGATGAGTGGTCTTGGGGTGGGTGGCACGCCATCGTGCCCCTCTGGCTTGGTGTTTGGAGAGGGTGCTGGCAGGGATTGTGGAGGAGGGTGTGTTGTCTTGGGGGCGAGGGAGGGCAGATCGATGGTTGCAGGGTGGGGTGTGGTAGTGGGGAGAGCGGGCATGGGCAGTGCTGGTGGGTCGGCGGTGGGGTTCAGGAGATGAGTGGTCTTGGGGTGGGTGGCACGCCATCGTGCCCCCCTGGCTTGGTGTTTGGAGAGGGTGCTGGCAGGGATTGTGGAGGAGGGTGGGTTGTCTTGGGAGTGGGGGGGCGAGGGAGGGCAGATCGGAGGGTGGAGGAGGTTCATGGGAGTCGTTTCTGACGGGCATTGGTGGAGTTGGTGCGCTCATGATTGGTGTGCAATTGGGTTCACTTCTAAATGCAGGTTGGAGACGATTTTAAGTTCGACTTTCCCAGAGAGGCTCTTGGGCGTGACTTCTAAATGTGATTGGGTGCACTTCTAACTGTAGGTGGGAGCAATTCTAAATTCAACTTTCTAAGGGAGGGTATAGGGTACAGATTTGGATGCGGGAACAGTTCAAATTCAACTTTCACAGAGAGGCTATTGGGCGCAGCTTCTAAATGGATTTGGGTACACCTCTAAATGCCGTTGGGTACGTTTCTAAATGCAAATTGGACCAATTCTAGATTCAGCTTTCTCAGAGAGGCTGCAGGGTACACTTCAAATGTGAGTGGGAACAATTCTCAATCGATTTTCTCAGAGAGGCTATTAGGCGCAACTACTAAGTGCAATGGTGTACACTTCGAAATGCAATTGGGTACACTTCTAGATGCAGGTGGGAGCAAATCTAATGGAGGAGGGAGCAGTTCTAAATTCAACTTTCTCAGAGAGGTTGATGGGTACACTTCAAATGTGAGTGGGAACAATTCTCAATCAACTTTCTCAGAGGGGCTATCCGGCGCAACTACTAAATGCAATTGCATGCACTTCTAAATGCAATTGGGTGCACTTCTTAATGCAGGTGGGAGCAGTTCTAAATTCAGCTTTCTCAGAGAGGTTATTGGGTACACTTCAAATGTGAGTGGGAACAATTCTCATTTAACTTTCTCAGAGAGGCTATTTGGTGCAGCTTCTAAATGGAATTGGGTACACTTCTAAAATGCTGTTGGGTATACTTCTAAATGCAGGTAGGAACACTTCTAAATTCAACTTTCACAGAGAGGCTATTGGGCGCAGCTTCTAACTGGAATTGGGTACACTTCTAAATGCCGTTGGGTACATTTCTAAATGCAAGTTGGACCAATTCTAGGTTTAGCTTTCTCAGAGAGGTTGTTGGGTACACTTCAAATGTGAGTGGGAACAATTCTCATTCAACTTTCTCAGAGAGGCTATTTGGCGCAACTTTGAATGCTATTGGGTACACTTCTAAATGCAGGTGGGAACAATTCTTAAGTCAACTTTCTAAGAGAGGGTATAGGGTACAGATCTAGATGCGAGTGGGAATAGTTCAGAATTCAACTTTCTCAGAGAGGCTATTTGGCGCACCTGCTAAATGCAATTGGGTACACTTCTAAATGCAATTGGGAATACTTCTAAATGCAATTGGGTACACTTATAAATGCAATTGGGAACACTTCTAAATGCAATTGGGTACACTTCTAAATGCAATTGGGTACACTTCTAAATGCAATTGGGAATACTTCTAAATGCAATTGGGCTACTTCTAAACGCAATTGGGTACACTTCTAAATGCAATTGGGCTACTTCTAAACGCAATTGGGTACACTTCTGCATTTGCGGACAATTTACAATATTGCACGCATGTATTTTATGACAATTTCAAATTTTCCTAGGTTTCATCATTCTTTCCCTCTGTGTTTTCTGTAGGCTCTTCTATTTGCCGCAAAGTATGCCTGGGGTGGCATCTCTTTAGCTGGTTCATGTGGACCCACTTGTCTTCTCCTGTCAAATCGCCCTTGGGGATGCAGATTTTGTAGGCGACTGGTGAGATTTTGTCCACAATTTCAAAAGGTCCCCGCCGGCTGGGCAAACATATGCACTCTTTGGCTTGGTTCCTTTGGAAATTGTACAAGTAGACCCGGTCTCCTACTTGTTATTCCTTTTTGGTTGTCTTAAGGTCATAGTGGGTATTCATACTGTCTGCAGATCTTTCTAGATTCCGTTGAGCATAGGCAAAAGCATGTCTAAGGTGTTTTCTCAGATTCTCAACATACTCATGAGTTGTGGAGGCATTATCAATGTCTGCTCTTGGGTTCTATAGAGCAGATGCTGGGGTAGCACCATCCTTCGTCCAGTCATCAGCTCAAATGGAGACATTTTAGTTGCAGAAGAAGGGGTAGATCTGATGGCCATCACGACAAGGGGTAATCGAATATCCCAACTTGGCCCAGAGTCTGCCACAAACTTTTTTAATATGCTCACAATGGTTTTATTGTACCTCTCAACTCAATGTGTAGTTTCCTTTTTACCCCAAGTATTTCCCACCTTTGTCATCACTTCGCCGGTGAAGTGACTACCTCTGTCTGACTCAATCCTTTGGGGTAGTCCAAAACGTGAGAAGATGTGATTGATCATCAGGGCAGTTGCTGTTTCTGCCTTGCAATTTGGGGCCGGGAGACATTCCACGCATTTAGTAAACAAGCATGTTACGGTTAACATGTACTTGTTCCCTCAAGAGGAGTGAATTACGGGCCTGATAAAATATACTTGTAAATCTGACCAAGGCAGTGTCATCCCCCTCTTTTGGAGGGGGGCACGGTGTGTAAGTGATGTTGGCTGAAATTGTGCACACACAAGACACCCCTTGAAGTATTGGTCGAGGTCCTGCCCCATGTGTGGCCAGTATGCAACCTCTCACAAGATTTCTAATGTAGCATGAAACCCCCAATGACCGGCTGTGGCCGCATCATGTGCGTGACTTCGCATCAGGCTTCGGAATGAGGTAGGGACCACCCACTGATGAAAGCCAAATATGGATCTCCTCACCAACAAACTGTCTTGGATTCGGAACATTTTTGGACATTTCATCAACACTATGAGGTCCTCTTTCACAATGCATTTGGTATCGGTCAAGGGAAAGTTCTCAGGGTCCTCAATGTGTTGATAAAACTTACCAATGATTGGATCTCCTTTCTGAGCCGTGATTAAATCAGCATCTGAGGTCTCCTTACTCCATTGGGCAGTTGAGAGTTCATTGTGAGCATTTGTCTGGGACCTAGTGATAGCAGTGACCTGGATTTCCCCCAACAGGGACTCGATCTCAAGAAGATACCCTTGGATGGCTCTGGTTTTGGCCAGCTGATCAGCTAAGTAATTTGCAGTTTTATCTGGTCCCTCTACTTTGGAATGACCCTTGATCTTTTTCCAGTAGATGGTCATCCCACTAGAGGTGACCAGATCATCAATATTTTGTATTAACTGGCCATGTTTTAGTGGTTTGTTGTTAGCACATAGCATGCCTCTGGTTTTCCAATTAACTAGGTGCTCCACGAACCCGTTCCGGACATAATCTGAATCCGTGATTGACCAGTTCGTGGAGTTGGTGTTGGACAGCAATGAGGATGGCTTGATGAACTGTCATCTGCTCTGCCACCTGACTACTACGTGGTCTGATTTTGTACCCAGTGGAGGTTTCCAGGGCATCATTCACCCAGGCATTCCCCACGCCGGCCACTAGTTCCTTTTCCCCGTTGTTGTCAACATGGTAGGAGCACCCATACACGTAAACAGTGGGCATTCCCTCACACTTGTCTTCTTCATAGACTTTGTGCTGGGAATTCAGGTGCGCTCCAGTTGGGACACCCGCTCTGGCTGGTACAGGGGTCTCTGGTCCATCCTAGGTGGCTCACGGGAAGGGTAACTGTCCCTTCTCCCATAATACCCGGGGTTTGGATAGTTTGGGTAACCCTCCATCCTTGGCCTCCCCTCTCCCGGTTTCGGCTGTCTGGGCTCAGGAAAGTGGGGAAAGAAAGGAGGGTTGTTTTGTGGGTTGAAGTTTTGAGGGTACCGGGCAAAGAAGCTCAAACCGGCATTTGGGTGATTACTGCCCTCCTGGGGAAAGTTAGGAGGGAAGTTTCCTGGGTTGGTACCTACCTGTTTGGATCCCCCCCTTGGGCTGGGGAGAGTCCACACATACCCCAGGATGGGTTTGTTTCACTTGTATCGGGGGCTAATGTTATCAGGGGAGTTAGGGGTCCCATTTGTGGGATTACCTCCCTGCCTACCTGTTTGGGATTGGCCCGAGGGCCTTCTGGTTCTTTGGCTGGAGGGATTCTGTAGAGGTATATTTCTAGGCCCCCCCCCATCTCCAGATCTAAAATGGGGGCAACCTTCACCTCTGCCACCTTAGCAGCAGCAGGCGTGTTGGCTGGTTTGGGGGTTTTATTGGTGTTCTTATTATCTACAGGTTTCTGCACCTCATAAATACGAGTCGCCTGTTCTAGGACCCAGTCCAGTGAGTCATGACGTATTTGCGTAGTGCATGGAAAAAGTTGTTAATTAACTCCCTACTATCTGTGCGCACCCTCCTGGTGGTCTGCGCAAAGGCACGTTTAAGTTCTTGCACAAATTCTTGTGGGGCCTGGTCTTCCCCACACTGGAGATTGTAGGCCGCCTTGCGGGCCTCTTTGGGATTTCTATGGACAGAGAAGTGTTTTAAGATGGCCGCCCTGTAGGTGGTCCATCTTGAGTGGTTCTGATTCGCCAGCCCCGCAAAGAAGCTGGAGTACTCAGGGGAGAATGTCCATTTTACATATTGGATGCAACTCTGTCCATCTTTCAGATGAAAAGTATCCATCATCTGTTCGTATAATTCAAGGTGTTTCCAGACTGAATACTTAGCGTTTTTGTGATAGGGAGTTATAACACTGCTGATGGCCTTAATCTGCTTCAGGGGATCTTTTTGTATAGCCTTCTTGATTTTGTTGGCCTTTTTGGTCTTAGTCACCCACGTCCACTCATCCTCTGACTCAGAGGCACTACTACTGGAGGTGGCTATTGGCTCCTCTAGGCGCTCCCTGATTCTGCGAGCTTGAGAAGTGCTTGCAGAATTTGGGGGCCTAGTTTCCTGATGCCTGTGGCGTTCAGAAGAGTATTCTTACTCTCCCCTGCTCCCAGGATTGGCAGAGTACCCCCCTCTCCCCTCACTGCCCTAACTGGGAAGAGGTCTTTAGGATACTCTTTTTGGGTTTTACTTCCTGGAGTTCCACGCCAAATTTAACTAACTGGTCTCTTGGAAGGCAGTAGTTTGGGGGATCCAGTTCCCTGACTCTCCCCTCATAGGAGTCTTCCTGATCTAAGATGTTAGCCCTAATATTTGGGGATCTGTACAGAGACGCCCGCCCATCAGTTTCTGGGAGGCGCTGATCTGTCAGTCCCATGTTCCCCATTTTGTTGAAGTCTACCATCCCCATGGCCCCTGGTTCATATGAGTCAGTGGACATGAAGGTCGCAGAGTTCATTGCATTGAAGGGGTTAGAGTCCCTGAGTACAGGGGTCCTGATGTGATGCTCAGGGGTTTCTAAGCCCATCTATATCTCTTCTCTTTCAGCCCCTATTCCCTGGTCATATGCCAGAATCTCAATCTTTTGTTCCTCTATAAGGGCCTTACTGGTCTCAATAATTCACACTTGCATGACTATCTGTTTCTGGAGCACATCATTCTTTTCACAGAGAACCTCATTGTCTCTCTGCGCTTCCTGCCTGGATTGGAAATACTGTGCCAATATCTGATGCAGGAGATTTACCTCCTGAGTTTTAGCATCATTGGTCTGGTTGTTCTTTTCCAGAGCATCCTCCACCCGCCTGATGTGCTCTAGTAGCTTCTCATATTCTGTTTTTACTTCACTGAGCTCCTGGAGGGCCAGCTTTCTTTCCTCTAGCTTGGTTTTTAATTGGCTTATTTCCTGGCCTAAGGCGTCCCTCTCCTGATTTAGGGTACCCCTCTGTTCAGCCAGGTTGTCCCTTTGTTTTTTGAATGCCCTGGATTTCTGGCTCTCCTCATCAAATTCCTGCTGAGAGTTGAGGTCTTTAATAATTAATTTATTGTTTTCCTCTTTCAAGGATTCTATGTGGTTTTGTAGGGTAACTACCTGCTCTGCGCAGGCTCTATTACAATTTAATTGTTGCACCAGCTTTTGCTGACTCTGTTGTAAAGAGTCAACCCTTTCCTGACACTTCTCTTTCCGTATCTGTAATTGGGTATCTTGCTCTGCCTTCTCTTGCTGTAGGAGAGCCAGATCTTCTTTTCGTTTTGTCAGATACTGCCTAGCTTCTGTCTTAGATTCTTCGCTCTTCTGTAGCCTTTGCTCTGCAGAGTCCAGATCAGTCTGGATTCTTTCTATTGTTTCCACCTGATTCTTTGCCAGAACTATGTTTTCTGCATGCTTTTCCTGCAGTACTCATTTGTGAAGGTTTAGGTAGACCGCTATTTTGGCAATTTTACTCTGCTCCTCTTTCACTTTTGGGGCCATGTACACTTCACTGGGAGCTTTGTGTAATAGGCCCTTGTCCTGCCATGTATCCCGATCCATGGCAGTGACCTGTTCTTTGACTTCCTGCAGCCAGATCTGCTCATTCTCTTCTGGCCACTCACCCTTGACAAACAGTTTGTGCATGAGTTGTTCCCTAGCCATATTGATTTCTACGGGGATCACCATTTTGGAACGATCAATTTCTTTATGAATTATTTTAGAGTTAATTTACTTTTTACTTTTACAAACAGGCCTGATTTTACAGTATTGTTTTGAGAGGTGCTTTTACAGTGTAGCACAGTACACCAACCCAGCAAGGTGTTGTACCCTGCAGGCTAGTATGCTTTGTTAGACTGTCATGGGTGGTAACTCGAACACCAAATCCCGGCACGAGCCCCCAAATCTGTTAAGGATTTCAATCAGGCATTACACCCTGGTCTCAGCCTAGTATGTAGTGTGCAAATGAAATACTTATTTATTGTGCCTATAGGTTCAATATTCTGAGTGATAGACCACTCATATCACACCCCTTCTCAAAATACCCCCAGGTCACAATGGACCAGGAATCGGTGTGTTGTGTGTTGTGAGGTTCCTCTATTTATCCTGCCAAGTGACATCACTAAGTTTATGGTAGGGGCAGACTTACAACCCACACCCCCAAGGCTATTATTGGTCACTGGCAAAGTTTGCTTCCTTGCTCTTTTCTGGTTGGAAGACAGCAAGGGCTGTCATATAACTTGTCTAGTTAGTGCCTTGTACCTGCATTGTTGGCCCATATTATTGCCAGCCGTGTACCTGCATTGTTAGCCCATATTATTGTCAGCTGTGTACCTGCATTGTTAGCCCATATTATTGCCAGCCTTGCCAGTCCTGAAAGTGCTTCTAGTACTACAACAAAACCAATTCTAAAACCGACCCTGCCTCTGCTTTTTAAGCTATCCCTCAGCTTAATAATACGTGGCCCCAATGGCACTGACTAAATGATTGCACTGAATGATTGCATTGAAGGCCGAATCTGCCTAACTAAATCTGCTTTCAGCACTATACTAGAACTGTAGCACACAAATGCATTCCCAAAGGACGTTCCGTACAGCACCACGAGCCCTGCGCACTACACTTCACCCCCTCCTCCATCTTTATTACCACTCTCACCCTTTGGGCAACTTGCACTCTCACCCTCTGGGTAACCTACAACATGTCCCTAGCACACACAGACCTCACATCACCACCAGACCTTGTCGCATCGCACCCATCTCTGCGCTCCAACCCCCTCTCCACCCGCACTCCAACCCCCTCTCCACCCTAGGCTCTGCAGACTCAGAACTCGCACTAAGCCTCTCTTCACTCACTGCATCATCCCACCTACCACCTACCTTAGGAACCACAGGCTTAGCTCTCGCACCTACACACCATCCTCCAACACATACCTCTCTCACCGCCCATCCATGCCATCCCATCCCCCAATGCTCCACAACTAACCCATTCCACCCACGCATACACGCACCCACTACCCTTCACACCCCTAACACCAGCACCCACACACAACCCCCCACCATCACCAGCTCACTTAGATCTAAAATGCGCACTCATAAACGCCCGTTCCATCCCAGCCCATGCAATTGAGATCAATGACCTCATTACTTCCCACAAATTAGACCTACTAGCCATATCTGAAACCTGGCTCCATGAAGCCTCCAGCCCATCCATCCACCTTGCCCTCCCTCAAGGATACACCATCCTGAGACAGGACTGCAAAACCTCTAAAGGCAGAGGCGTGGCCCTCATCTTCAAAAACACCCTCTCCATCAGAATGTGTAACCAACAGTGGGAAAACAATGCTGATCTTCTCATTGCCAAACTAGCTCTCTCCCCCAACTGTACCATAAACATCATAATCACCTATAGACCACCAGGATCACCCCCGGACTAACAAAAGCAACTCCTCCAAATCTTAGGTAACAACCTCACAAGCTCTACTAAAACTATCTTTCGAAGGGATTGTGTCCTCCGACGTATTCCTTATCTTTGATAATTCGTCTTCAGCTTGCTGGCCTCGGAAAATATTTTCTCAGTAGTGGGCGCTGCGCATCGACGTCCGTCACCATGCCCATAAATAGCCACGCGCAGCGTCCGTTGCTCAGTTCCGTTTTTCCGCGCTTCGTGGTGCCTCGGAATATCGTTGCTCAGTTCTTCCGTCAAATATACTTCATTATTCCTCGAGAATACCGACTCGTGCTCGATGGCTTCCACATCCGAACCGATGACTCCACGGTCCGGCTTCAAAAAATGTCGAGACTGTGGAAAGAAAATGTCGTTGACGGATCCTCACAGGATCTGTTTGTGGTACCTGGGAGTCGAGCACCATTGTTCGGAGTGGAAGGACTGCATGTCCATGATGGCGAAAGCCTTGAAGGAGCGTAAGGGGAAGCTCGAGAGAGCTAAGGGAGTTAAAACTTCTTTGAAAGTTTCCTCGGCGGGGTCGAGACATACTTCTCCTCGCCATCACAAAAGACCTTCTCGTTCTAGGTCTAGGTTCCCATCACTCTTCGAGATCTAAGCATTCAAAAAAGAGATGTCGAAGATCCCCTTCCTCGTCTTCTTCCGTTTCCCCGAAAAGGGTCTCCTGCCCCACAAAACATAGCTTTCAGGCTGAGTGGGAGGAATTCAGGAAAAAGATGCTTAGCGTCTTCGAGAAAGCGGCCTCAACCCCCTCGAAGACTGCTGAGGGTGATACCCTGGGTGAAAGACCCGAAAAATCAAAACGCTGCGAGTCGCAGCACCCAGCGAAAGAAGCTACTCGAGAGCGCCACAAACCCTCGAGTAAAGGCAAGGTCGCGTCTTCGACGCCATTGTCGAAAGTCCCTTCGACGCATAGATCTGCGTCTTCACACCATTATCGAAGGGTTCTTCAACGCACAGGTCAGTCGATTCGACGCCGTCTTCGACATCGACGCCGAGAAAGGACAAACCCACGGCCACCTCACAGCCAGTGGCCATACCCAGAGCCTCGATCACGAGAATGTCGTCGACAACCTCGAGTAGAATTCCGATACTCTCGAGTTCCTCGAGGCCTCTACCAACTTTCTTGATGCCTTTTACGATGGCTTTGAAGCCTTTAACGTCCGCGCCAACAACGTCGACGTTTTCTCAGCCAATTATGACGAATTGGGCCCCTTCTGCTCTGGAAATGGGATTTATACCATTTCCAAGATCTGATCATTCCAGACCCTTATCTATTTATGAAGAAGGGGAGAATTCGGATCAAGAAAGACCTTTTGAGTTGCAGGGATCCTGTACCAGAGGAATTTACCTCTGAGAAAGGTAGGTTAAAGGACCTCCAAGAATCTTTACATGAAGCAAGTGGGTTGGACACTTCACCAGAAGTGGAATTTACCAAACCAGACCCAGGGGAACATGCTGAAACCCCTTATAGAACCGTGATGGCAAGGATAATAGAGTTTATGTGGTGGTCTACACCCTCACCTGCTTTTCAGCAAGACCACCTGACATTTTGGTTAAAGGTCCACAGGAGGATCCTGTGGTGCCATTTCATGCGGCATTACAAAGGAAAATATTGGCTAACTGGGAAACCCCTGAGGTTATCCCGGCGGTTAACAAAAAATTATCAGCCAAATATAGGGTGTCTACTGCTGACCCTGAATATTTATCCAGACACCCAACTCCGGAGAGTCTGGTTGTTCAGGCAGCAACTTCATCAGGTAGTAAATTGGCTTACCCTACTGTTCCACAGGACAGGGATGACAAAAGATATGACTCTATGGCCAAAAAAGTATTTTCTGCATGTAGCACAGTGTTGAAATCCATCAATGCTACTTGCACACTCGCAAGGTTCAGCCACACACTTTGGGAGTGTGCTTCATCAGCGGCTGACTGCCTCCCGGAGGGAGAAGAAAGGGAAGCGTTTTTAAACATCATTAAGGATGGTAAAGACGCAAAGTGCGAATCCCTTCAAACTGGCATTGATTCTGCGGACAGCATCAGCAGGGCCATGGCGGCAAGTACAACAACCCGGAGATTTGCTTGGTTGCGAAAGTCTGGTTTTGCTCCAGATGTGCAAAGCAGACTCTTGAATATGCCCTTTAATGGCTCTTCGTTGTTTGGTAAGCAGGCGGATGATAGTTTAGAAAAGCTACAAACATCAAAGGCAGCAGCAAAATCCCTGGGAGCTGCAATCCGTCAGACACCATATCGCCCCTCTGGAACCTCTTGGAGAGGTAAGTCCTTTCGCTTCTATTCCGCATTCGGAAGAGGCAGAGGACAGCCGGTTCAAAGGGGTCAGAAAAGATTCACCCGAGGTGGACGGGTTAAAAATACAAAAGCCGCAGCAGCAGCAGGTGCCTTTTTACCCTCGGCATCTGCATCAGCCGCCTCCAAACCGCTGAAGACTCTCCTCACAAGACACCAGTAGGGGGCAGGTTAACTCAACATCTGACGGAATGGCAGGCTATTATGTCAGAGGCTTGGGCATTGGAGACAGTTGCCCAAGGTTACTGCCTGCCTTTTCTACGCATCCCTCAGAGTCATCCCCCGGGGAACAGCTCTCTGAAAGTTCAGCTCCTCTTGCAGGAAATTGTAGACCTGCTATAGAAAGGTGCCATAGAACCGGTATCTGTAGCGGAGAGGAACAAGGGCTGGTACTCCCCCTACTTTCTCATACCGAAGAATGACGGAGGACTGAGACCTATCTTGGACTTACGAGAATTGAACAAGTTCCTCAGGAAGGACAAGTTCAAGATGGTAACTCTCTCAGATCCTTCAGGCCCTCCAGCTCCAGGACTGGCTGGTATCTCTGGACCTCCAGGATGCTTATTTCCATGTGCCAATCCATCTCAAACACAGGAAATAACTGAGGTTCGCTATTGGCGGCTCTCATTATCAATTTCGAGTTCTGCCATTTGGGCTGACCTCTGCCCCGAGGGTCTTCACCAAGTTAATGTCGGTAGCAGCGGCAAGCCTAAGGATGGGAGGGATACACGTTTACCCCTACCTGGACGATTGGCTGATCAGGGCTGTATCTTCGGAACAAGCTCAGATCCAGCTAGATTTTGTCTACCACTTCCTTCACAAACTGGGCTTCTCCCTCAATTTAAAGAAGTCACAGATGATACAATCACAGAGACTCCAGTTCATCAGAGCGGTCCTGGATACTTCTCTGGGAAAAGCCTCACCACCAGAGGTGAGGGCTCAAGATATTCTGCAGATGGTCACCAAGTTTCATGTCCATCTGCCCTCCAATTCGCCTTCCACTCAAGGAGAATCTTCTCTCACAGAAGGGAGGTCAGGTTCTCCATCCAGACATCAGAACCCTCAACATTCACGCTTGTCTTCTGAAAGGTTGAGATACAAGGATTGGGACCTCCCTGATGACGTCATGGAGGTGTTGCTTTCGGCCAGAAGGCCAGCAACAAAGTCTTTATACCACTGCCGTTGGAACAAATTTTGCGGCTGTTGTAGAGAAGAGAATATCAACCTCTTTTCATGTGGTACACCAACGGTGTTATTCTTTCTACTCTATTTGGCAAATTCAGGCCTTCAAGTTGGCACTATCAAGGGCTATCTCGCAGCTCTATCTATCTTCAAGCGCACTGCAGAGGAGCCATCGTATTTCAAATTACCCTTAGTAATACAATTTCTAAAGGGATTAACTAATGTCTATCCTCCAAGACCATTCCAAGTTCCCTTATGGGACTTAAATTTAGTCTTAAATTTCCTGATGGGTACTCCTTTCGAACCACTCCACTCTTGTTAGCTAAGATTTCTCACCCTTAAAACTGTCTTATTAGTGGCACTAACATCTGTTAGAAGGATGAGCGAATTAAAAGCTCTATCTTGTAAACCCCCTCATACAAGTTTTCATAAAGACAAAGGTGTCCTACAGATGAAGCCTAATTTCCTCCCAAAGGTGGTTTCTGAATTCCACATCACTCAGAAAATTACCTTACCTTCATTCTATCCTCCTCCCCATCCGGGGAAAGAGGAAGAAAGGCTACATAGGCTGGACCCAAGGCGGGCTTTAAGCTTTTACATCAGCAGACTTGCTAGGATTAGGCAAGCAGACCAACTGTTCGTAGGTTACTCAGGGCACAAATTGGGACTACCGATAACAAAACAGACCATTTCCAGATGGATTATTTTGGCCATTCTGGAATGTTACACACTAGCAGGGAAAGAGCCTCCTCAAAATCTTAGGGCTCATTCAACCAGGGGTATTGCAGCCTCTTCGGCCCTCCAAAGAGGGGTTCCGTTTCGAGACATATGTGCGGCTGCCACATGGTCGTCCGCACATACCTTCACAAGATTTTACAACATGGATTCCTCCTCTAGTCAAGAGACTAGGTTTGGCAAAGCCGTATTAAATTCTGTCCATTCCTAAAGGGAAACATGGCATTTTTACTCCCACCTCCAATTACACACCATTGCTATGGGAGTCTTATCAAAGATAAAGAATACGTCAGAGGACACAATCCCTTCGAAGAACAAGTTACTTCTTACCTGGTAACGTTCTTTCGATGGGATGTTCCTCCGACGTATTCCTTATCGCCCCTCCCATCCATCCCCGCAGTAATACTTCCCTTGTGGTTGCAGCTTACGCTCCTTCAAGGTCAATAACCAATTCATGCAGGTCTTATCTTATGCTACAAAACGGAACTGAGCAATGCACGCTGCGTGTGGCTATTTATGGGCATGGTGACGTCGGCGCCGATACGGTGGTTGTCGAGGGATACCAACTCGACGGACGTCGAGACGCAGCGCCCTCTACTGAGAAAAATGTTTCTGAGGCCAGCAAGCTGGAGACGAATTATCAAAGATAAGGAATACGTTGGAGGAACATCCCATCGAAAGAACGTTACCAGGTAAGAAGTAACTTGTTCTACTATGTGAGTTCAACCTGGGCTTACTTGACTCCAAGGACAAAGCAGCCGCCTCCCTCGCCAAAGAACTCTCTCACATGGGGTTCGAACACAAAATCTCTACACCTACTCACAGCAAAGGCCGGTCCATTGATTGGATTGCTGACCATAACTGCTCATCTGACATCACTGACATCTCAGCCCTCCTGCCCGTGGACAGACCACCTCTATATCCAGTTTTCTATTCCCACCACTCCCACCCACAAGACCCTCACTCATGCCCCTCCCGCTAAGATCAGAAGCTCAAACAAACACATCACAACCAACCTCGCTCCTCTTCTCAATATCCCTGAACTCAAACCTGCATTTAGCAATGACCCCATCTCTCTTGCCAATACTTATGCCCATTTTCTCACCCAAGCCATCGAGTCCATCGGCCCCCTAGAAGAAAAAAAAGAGAAAAAAATCTTTGGACTCAAACCCTTGGTTCACAGAAGAACTATCAGCTCTCCGCACCAAGAAACGCAAAGCTCTAACCAAGTGGCAATCAACACCCAGCCAATCCTCCCTTAACAAATTCAAAGAGATATCATCGGCATACAAAGAAGCCATATTTCTAGCCAAATCTGAATCCTACAACCAAAGAATCTCTAAAGCCAACTCCAAATCAAGAGAAATGTTCTCTATTTTTAAAGAACTCACCACACCCGCCTCTGGCCCAGATGAAATCACTAAGGACGAAGCATGGTGCACAGGCATCCAGACTGGCCTCATCAACAAAGTAAAAATGCTCCAAGATAAAATCACATCTCAGCACCAGGCGCTCCATAATCAAGACAGTCCTTCCCCTCCCTCCTCTCACAATCCTTTCCCGCAAACACCCCTCTTTACTTTCAGAGACGTCACAGAACTGGAAGTCTCTGACCTTATCAAAAAAATCAAACCCTCCACTTGCAAAGGGAACATCTGCCCACCGACCATCATCAAAGAATGTGCAGACTCACTCATCCCCATCAT
Source organism: Ambystoma mexicanum (assembly GCF_040938575.1). Lineage (NCBI taxonomy): Eukaryota > Metazoa > Chordata > Amphibia > Caudata > Ambystomatidae > Ambystoma > Ambystoma mexicanum. Next base: position 836,275,773 of record NC_090934.1, on the reverse strand, counting down.
CACAGCATTCATTAATGCCTCATTCTCATCTGGAATCGTACCACAATGCCTAAAAGAAGCGTGGATTCACCCGCTCCTAAAAAAAAAACCTCCCTTCACCACCGTTCCCTTCCTCCTCAAAATTCTGGACAAAGCCGTCCACAACCAAGTCCAACACTACCTGGAAACTAATGCCATCTTAGGCAGAAGATAACCGGGCTTCCGCAAGGGCCATGGGACAGAAACCGCCCTCCTAGACTTAAAGAATCAAATTACCAAAATATTGGACAATGGCAAACCTGCCCTTCTGCTCCTCCTCGATCTCTCCGCCGCGGTTGATCTTGTTGCCCATGACATCCTCACTTCTCACGTATTCAATGCAGCCCAGTTCTCTCACAAGGTCACCACTCGATAACCTCATTCTTAGAAGGAAGGGCCATGAAAGTGTACTCAGACCAGGCCAACGCACCCCGCACCACCATCAACTGTGGAGTCCCGCAAGGGTCGTGCACTGCACCTACCCTCTATAACCTGTTCACCAAACCTCTCTTTGACTTGTTGGACGCGCTAGGCATAGCCTACACAAACTATGCCGACGATACCCAAGTCCTCCTCCCTCTCACCAGAGACTATGACCAAGACACAGAAGCTATCCTTAGGATATATGCCACCATCCAATCATCGATGGCTATTAACAGTCTTTGTTTAAACGGCGATAAAATCGAGATAATCATCTTAGCCCCTAAGGAAATTCTATCCAAATTCAGCCCTGAATACTCACACATCTCCATTGACAACACAATGTGATGGGTCTCGCACTCTGATCCCCTCTTTCTCCCCTACTTTCACACTCTCCTCACCTGAACTGCTGGAGTTGTCCGTGTCTTGCAGGTGCCGCCGGGTCAGGCAGTCTCTTTCCTTTTTTAGGTGAATATGCTTGTCACGGAAGGAAGCCACAGTAACTGCTGGTAGACAGCCGCCCTGCAACCCCCTTTCCGGAAGCAAGCCGGAAGAAGGGAAAAACCCAAACGGGGAAGAAAAAACCCTTTGCGGCATGGAGACTCTTTAGTAGTCCTGCTGACCAGATGAAAAGCTGGCTGGAGGGCTGTATCACCGGTGGAGTGGTAAAATCCTTTCAGAGCGGGATATCCGGAAGCATAGAACAAAGAGACAGCTGCTCCAGCAGGAAGCAGGGAGCCTTGCCAGCTAAGGTGTGGCCATCCGCGGATCCGTGCAGGTCACAGGAGAGCACGGCCAGGTGAGTAATGCGGGTAAGTAGGACCGAGGTCCCGGAGAAACGTAGAAAGAGAAAAGGCAACGAAATGGAGAAGAGAGAGAGAGAGCGGGCGGGGCCGTGTCCAGGGCGACGCGGCCGAAGGTAAACAAAGAATACAGCAGACCGCCAAGGGTGGCGGCAAGAAAAGGGAGAGGATAGAACGGGTTTCGCAGAGAGTGGCGAAACCGGGAAGCACAGGGAAAAACAAAAAACTACTGAAACTGAGCCAAGGCAGAAAATCAGTAGTCAAAAGCACAGAGCAACGGAACCCGGAACAGAAAACAATCCGAGAGGGTTGCAATGCAGTGACCGCCGGGGGGAGGAGGAATATAACTCCCAGCGGCACTGCGTTCGTCCAATGAGCTGCCACAAAACACAAAGAAGGGACTAAAACCCCCTAACTCTGTGTTGCCAACCCCAACACGGAAGAAACCGCCACTCACAGCTGCGGCGGATGACAGTATGACCCCCTCCAGTCCGCACCACCCCAGGCTTCCCCAGGTGCAGGCGGTGGAATCTGGCAAGGAATCGAGGGGCATGTACCTGGGAAGCCGGTTCCCATGAATCCTCTGATTCAGGGTAACCCTTCCAGGATAGGAGGTATTCCAATTGGCCTCGGTAAAACCTAGAGTCCCGAATACTGGAGACTTCATATTCCTCCGTCTCTGGCATAGACGCGGGAGTATGTCGGGGAACAGTCCTGTTATGTAAATCAGGATAGTGAGGTTTGAGAAGAGAGGAATGGAAAACTGGGTGAATGCGACTAAGAGTGGGAGGGAGCCGAAGGCGATAGGCCACCGTATTGATTTTCAAGAGAATGGTAAAGGGTCCCAGAAAGCGAAGGAGATAGCTTAGAAGGCCGTGTCCATCTGGGTAAGAACTTCGTGGACAACCACACCCTGTCGCCTGGCCTCCATGCAGGGCAATCCCTGCGGTGTCTGTCTGCTCCAATCTTAGTCTGTCTCCTGCTGACTTCCAAGCTTAGTAATGCGGTGGCCTGGGCTTCTTTGATGTTCCCCAAGACTTCCTCTGCGGCAGGAGAGTTGGTAAACCTAGGTACCTATGGTAAAACAGATCGAGGGTGAATACCATAGGTACAGTAGAACGGGGAGAGACCGGTGGCAGTGTCTGGTGTTATTATAGGAGAACTCCGCGGTGGGGAGCAAAGAAACCCAATTGTCCTGATGTCGAGTGATGTAACATCTCAAATATTGCTCCAGAGTGTCATTGAGGCATTCTGTCTGACCATTGGACTGTGGATGGAAACCCGAGGAAAGGGCTCTTTCGACCCCCAAACGGGTGCACAAGGCTGTCCAGAATTTAGAGATGTACTGACTTCCTCGATCGGAGATTATCTTATCGGGCAGGCCATGTAACTTGAAAATGTCTCGATCAAAGACCTCTGCCATCTTGGCTGGTGTAGGGAGTCCCTGAAGAGGAGAGAAATGTGCCATCTTGGAAAAAGCGTCCACCGTCACCATAATGCAAGTACATGATTCGGATTCAGGAAGGTCCACAATAAAATCTGTGAAAATAAGTCCCCAAGGGCGAGTAGGTAACTCTACTTGAGTAAGCAGTCCCAGGGGTTTGCCCGATGGATACTTGGCTCTTGCACAAATCGGACAAGACCTCACATACTCCAATGTTTCCTTTCTCACATTTGGCCAGAGAAAAGATGAGTTCTAAGGTATTAGTTCCTCCTCTATGCCCTTCCGAGCGTGAGTTGTGGCACCAACCGATAATCATCTTGCGTAGCGGACCCTCTGGGATGTACAACTTCTTCTTATAGAAAACCCAGCCGTCTTTCTCCTGAAAGGGAGAGTTGGGAAGCAAGGACAGTTGTGGTAGTTCTTGAACCACCGCTGTTTTTACTTCTTGAAGAAAAGAACCAACAAGAGCCAGGATCCGATTCCTGTGAAACATGGGCTCGACCTTGATCGATGCCTTTTCCTTACTGGAGTCCGTGCGAGACAACGCATCAGCCAACCGATTGAGTGACCCTGGAATGTACGTGATCTGAAAATCATATTGTAAAAAAAGGTAGGTCTATCGTGCCTGTCTGGAATTCAAACACTCCATCTCCTGTAGAACTTTCAGATTCTTATGATCTGTTCTGCTTAGAAATTGGTGTCGGGCGCCCATGAGTAAGTGACGCCATTCTTTGCAGGCCAATTTCATGGCGAGTAGCTCCTTTTCGAGGACTGAAATAGTTTAGTTTACTGAGTGAGAGTGTTTTAGACAGGTAGGCCACCGGATGTTCTACACCATGGATCGTCTGAAGTAATACAGCCCCGATTGCGATGGCTGAGGCATCGGTCTCCAGGATAAATGGTTGTGTCTGGTCTGGATGTCGAGCGGAGCAGAAGAGGCTTTTGAGATGACAGAAACTCTTCTTAGTCTCAGCCGACCATCGAAACGGGGAAGCTTCTTTTTTGAGCAGTCGAGTAATGGGAAAAACTACCTCAGAGAAATTTGGAATGAACCTCCTATAGTAGTTTGAAAGCCCCAGGAATCTCTGGACCTCCCGGACTGAAGTGGGAGCTGGCCATTTGAGAATGGCGTGGACCTTGTCTTGATCCATGGCTATCCCTTCTTCCTACAGAAAGTATCCAAGGTAATGCACAGAAGGGACGGTGAATTTGCACTTCTCGGCCTTGACCAACAGTTGGTTTTCTTGAAGTCGGTTTAATACCTGAGTAACTTGTACAACATGTTCCTTCATGTTCGAGGAGAAAATCAAAATATCGTCAAGGTAAATGATGACTGATATTGAAAGCATGTCGGAGAACGTTCTGTCCATAAATCTCTGAAATGCCGCTGGTGCGTTCACCAATCCAAACAGCATCACTTTATACTTATATAGTCCAAAAGGGGTGCGAAAAGCTGTTTTCCACTCATCTCCCTTGGCTACTCGAAGCAAATGATATGCGTTCCGGGGATCCAGTTTGGTAAACACTCAGGCTCCTTGCACTGCCTCTATAATGTCAGTAATAAGTGGCATCGGATATCGATCCCGTACGGTAACCTTGTTTAGACCTCTGTAGTCTGTACAGCACCTGAGATCGTTGGAGCCCCTTTTCTTGATGAAAAATAAGGGCGCTCCGGCAGGAGACTTCGAGGGCTGAATAAGTCCATTCTCCAGGTTGGTGTCCAAATACTTTCTTAGCACCTGGTTTTCCGTCTGCGTGAGGGAGAACATTCTTCCAAACGGAACCAGAGCATTGTGTTCCAAATCGATAGGGCAGTCTTCTGGCCTATGAGGCGGTAGTTTGGCATGAAGGCTCTCTTGGAAGACTTCAGGAAACCCCAAACAATAGCTGGGTAGTGCGTGGACCCCAACGTGGTTGTTCGAGAAAATCTTCACCGGCTGAAGGTCCTCCCGACCTTCCAATGGAAGGCAGTTGGCTGTACAATATGGGGAACAAAAGCTCTGCTGGTTTTCGGTCCAGTTTATTCAGGGATTGTGCCTGCAAAGCCATGTGATGCCTAAGATAATGGGGAAATGGGCGGCTCGGATGATGTCGAATTTTAGGACCTCCGTATGTTGATTGATTGTCAGGGAGAGCTCCTCTGTAGTATGTGTAATGGGTCCAGAAGACAATGGTGACCCGTCCACTCCTTCGACTTTCTGACCCTCTTTCCGGGCTATTCTGCTTAGACCCACCTGGTCTGCCCACAGGGTATCGACAAAGTTCCCCACCGCTCCGCAATCCAGCAGGGCTAGAGTCTCTACCAATGTTCTCTCTAATTATTTTTCTCTATGTGCAGAACCGGTTGGCTGCTGTGCGCACATTATTTTCCATGTGCGCAACTGACTAATGAGGTAAGCCACTTTGTGAGCATGTGTATTTAGTGAACTACTGTCTCAGAAAACAGTTTGAAAAGGAATTTCTTCTTCCCAGCCACTGCAATTCTTGCCAAATCTTACAACACTTTTTCCAAACACATACGCTAAAATAAAATATGGCATATGTGATTATACAGAAAACTCATCAACCAGTCCAAGACTTCAACATCTACCACAGTACCTTGCAAATGTTTTATGCCACTGGAAAATCACTTATGTACTACAAAACATAAATATCTGTTGTCATAACTGATGTGGCTGTCAAGAAATTCAGACAGAATTCATTTGCCAGTGGATTAATAGCAATTAAAAGAAATGTGTCAAAAACATGCTGTTAGGATTTCAAGTGCCACTTTAAGGATAATTACATCCGAATAACAGCACCTCAGAATATGATGATCAAACATTCCTGTACCTCTGCTTACTATCCACATTACCTTATCCTGTGGGTAGTTAGAACACCAGCCTACAGCTAAGAGACTTATGCACCATCAATTTTGACTCCCTAAAAAAATGAAAATGTGCCTGACAAAAACGAGAAACAATGAACATATCGTTTCAACCCACAAAGCACCACTGATATTTTTTCAAATTGGTGACCAGTAAAGCTCTGGCATAGGAAGGAACTCTAATATTAATGCCCAATCTCAAGAGGAATTTTAAGGGGAATAACATCTCTTAATAAACAGAAACTATCCCTATTGGCAAAGCAAATTACTTTTTTACTCCCTGAAAGATCATGTGTCTCCAAGTAGGGAGCACAATCTGATTAGACCCCTGAAATAGGAAGTGAAATGACAGGGCACATAATAAAGTCTATAGTTTTGCCCACCCTTCCCCACCACAGCCTAGACAAAATTAAGCAAGAGCTTTACTGAGGTTTATTATGAAGCCCTGCTGAAGAGAATAACATATATATGCCTTTTAAGTTAATAGAGTAAATTCATCAGAGATACACTGATTGAGTGCCTTCTTCCGTAACTAGGAATCCCTCTTCTGTAATTCTTTGTTATCAGTTAAATATAATGCTAGAGATGATACACACCGAACACATGGGTATATTGAAAAACCCTCAGCAGATGAGCATAGAAAGAAAAAGAAGGTGCTGCTGTCTAGACGGGTACTCGACTTTCCTGTCTTTTAGCAAACAAGCAACACATTTCCCTCGGTGTACTGCCGAAACATAGGACTTTTTTATTTTTTTATTTGCTGCTTTGTTCATCACCCACAAGGAGTGATGACCTGTGCTCTTCCACCCATATCCTTCACCAGCCCCTGTGCTAGCCTCCAATACTAGTTAATAAGGCACTGTAAAAAGTGATGGAATGTAGCAGTAAACACTCGCTGGGATATTTGCAGACGCCCAATACTTTGTAAGCAAGGCATATTTAAAGCCTCAACATATTATGTGCATTTTAAGAATGTCATGACTTTGCATGTACACAATTATTTTGCAGTGCATGCAAGATTGTTTGCAGCATACCCCACCCTATAAGTGTAGGATTACGCAGTGCTTAGTGAAACTGTTTTGTATAGCAGCAAGTTACCCTATAATGTGTGAAGGTCTATGCCCAAAGGAACTCTGAACACTTGGAAACGATGCATATTGTGTGAAAAGCATTCTCCTGTCTGAATATCCGGTGCCGTGATAATATGGACGAATAATCCCAGGCATAGTTCATACCCATTATCCATTGTAGGCAAAGTAAATGATATTGCAATGTTGCTATCCACTTATAGGGTAATGTTAGTGATGCTAAAGGAGGAGACGCTGAGCATCACATTTGTTTTCTCAAAATCCTTAGAGGGCAAATTAATATTTGAGTTTTACAATGCGTTAACTTGCAAGGCGGCTGGTTCAAAGCACTTGCGTGACATGTGTACAAAGAAGAGGACGTATGGGATAATATTACAAATCCAAGTAGCCTGCTTACTTACAGTCATTATCCGATATTTCAACTAGTAGTTCCATTGTATAGTGTGGGTGACACTTTTGATAAGGCGCAATGACTAATAGAAATTATGCGCATGAACGTTATTCATATAGACATAAAACAAGTGGATATAGGTACACATCTGCTAACCTTTTGCAGAGCAAAGAGAGGAAGGTTGTCTGGCAGTATCCTAATGTGTTCTGGGGCAGAAGTTAGAGTCGTAAGGGAAAAGTATGGTAGAGTCAAGTTTAGTAGTCATGGGTGGGGAGGGAACATTATTTGGTTATTGTGTGCAGGCATATCTTGCTTAGATTCTTCTGTTCATGGAGCCATTTTTTCATATTATTTTTTAACCTCTTGTGTGTGTATTTTGCTGTTAGGGATTATAGGTGTTTACGGTCACCCTTGCATAGTAGTGTAATGCAAATGAGCAGACTATCAAGACTAGTTGCCTATTTTAAGAGAAAGAAGGTTTCAGGTAATTACTGTGGCTTGTGCCTTATTAAATCTTTTTGAATAGGTGAAAATTGTCGGGTGTGTGCTGCTAAAAATCGTCTGAGCGGCACCCAAAAGGAAGCTGGGCAAGCGCAGATGCGCACAGCTTAGAGGGAACATTGGGGGGGGATCACTTGGATGTGGTCTTTGGGGAGTGGAAGTTAGACACTGACGAATGAGACGCAGTACCCCCTTCCCCATAACACCTTTTCTCCATCCTACCCCATAGGATATTCAGAAGTTCTACCTCCCGCCCTCTTTTCCAGCACAAACACTTTCCTACACCGTGACAGACAATGGACTAACACCAGAGCCGTTTACCTGACTTGTTCCAACATAAGGGTCAGCCAGAGTCAGGCACTTGACAATAACTACGCACACCTGACGGCCCTTTCCCTTCCCCACAGGGATAAAAGGCAGAGCACGAGAGCTCACTACGAGCAAAGCAGAACGCACGGGGAAGCAGTTATTCCCTAACGGAAGTTCAAACAGAGGAGAAAGGCAGAGAGACCTGGCGGGACGAGGAGGAGATAATTGCCCTTGCCCTTTTCAACTCAAACCCGCAAAGCCTCCAAAAGGGAATTCATAAGACCTAGAAGTCAGCTGGCATGTGGTGTGACAGGTGTCAATGGCACACAGGGCCCTCCCGTGCTGATAGTCAAAGCGGGGAGTAGTGCTTGCCGCGTGGTGCCGTCCTTGACTCCCAAGACAAGAAACTCCAATAGTTCAGCACAGCCAGTGAGTCGGAGAAAACAGTTAGAAAAACCAAACTGTGCTGAGGTCAAGGTTGCAGGCGGCAACCTTGTTAAACAACAATTGAACATTAAAGAAACCCTAGTAAAAGGTTCCGCAGGAGAGTGGTGAGGCGTGGCGGGGCGCTCATTCGAAGGACTCTGACTGAAACCCTTCTGGGTTATATTGGGTTTGAAACTACAAAAAACAAGAGGCCTTAGGGGAGGCTAGTGTGAAGTGTTAAAGTGGTCCTACGAGGGTCGCGCAAAAACCCCTCGTACACTCGAAAGTCTTTCACACATTAGGAGAAAACTGATCGAACTGTGAAACTGGCAATTGTGAACCCAACCGAGGGATGCCTGTGAGTAGAGGGTACATAGCTGTAGTGAACCCGACTGAGGGAGGCTAACATTGCAAGAAGGATCAGAGCCCGGCTGAGGGGGATCCACGGGGCGAAGAGTAATCGCCCTGCGTGAAAGGATTACAAAAGGAACGTTTTGTTTGTTTATTGTTTATGGTACAGCATGCCTTCTAAGGCATGAGACTTTCTGCAGGAAAGAGACTTGACCCTGTAAGGTCCTGGCATCGTTGAAAGGTACTGTAACCTTGTGCTGGTGAGGCCCAGGAGTGTGCTGTGCACAAAGGTCCTGCCTTGTTCCGTGCTAAAAACGTGGAGAAGGAAGACCGCATCCATACCATCCTGACTTATCATTTGGTGAACACTTCTTTCTTTTCTTGAGAACATTGTCCCACACTCTTTTGTAACTTAGTTGTAAGGATTGGCAAGTTTTTTTATTTTTTATTTTTTTTTTTTAGTATAGGCCCTTTTTATTTGACAAGACGCCACTAGGACTTCCTTATTATTATTTGATGGTCGTAGTTTGCTTCTATCTTACATTTTGGTTTAGATTAGGCGTTTTTCTCACCCATTATACAGTTTAATAAACACCCTTGAACTGTGATCACTTGTGTCTGTCTTTACTGTTGCCACCATGAGTTCCTTACAGGTCCTCCTCCTCTTCCCCCAAGTTTTCCTCGCCCAGGTCATCCTCCCTTGCATATCTTCCCCCATGGTGAGGACCCAAAAGCGATGGACTTTCACTCACCACTTGGGGAGGAGGATATTTTAGGGGAAGGCACCCCCAGATTCCTCACAAAATCCAACTGTGAACAATAACAAATGTATATGGGGAACCTTGAAGACCATTTTTTAAATTAGCGGAGAAGACTATCGTAGCAGACAGTAGACGTTGTGCCTCAGCCAGCAAAGCTGACCCAAAGGCGAGCTTGAACACTGGAGAAGCCATCCTGAAATGTTGAATTGGGATTTTCAGTTCACTGTGAGTATTCTGACACTTCTCTTGAGTTTACTCTTGCTCCGTTTTATTATTGTACTGCAAGGAAGCTATGGTAACAAACAGTGCAGACAGACACAAGTGATCACAGTTCAAGGGTGTTTATTGGACTTCAATGGGTTGGTAAATCACCTATCTAAACCAGAATCTATGGATGGGAGCAAGCTATGACTATCAAATAATAATATTGCAGTCCTAGTGGAGTCTGTCAAAATAAAAGGGCCTATACTAATAAACCTATTGCCAATCCTTACTTCTAAATACAAAATGGTGTGGGATAACAATGTACGCAAAAGAAAAGTGTTCAAGAAATGATATGTCAGGATAGTTGAGCAGTTAGCTTCTCTGAGCTCCCAACTTTGAATCCCGCACAAGCAGACAATGAGCCTTCCAGACCCCTTAGTCCGGTCCTTCCAGCAATCTTTAAATTACAATTACTGAAATGACCTGGCTGGGGGTAAATGGGAAGTGGATAGAATAATAAAGGACAGGTCCCCTCTGGAAAGCCTCCTCTTCAGAACCTTTCTTCTCTGGATACCTGTAAACAAATGCATCTATTGGTTACTCTTGCAAACTCCGTTATCTCCCATAAATATTGCTAGGTCCCTTGATTACCTGTCTACCTCCACACCAAGCTTGGCGGTAACTGTTAGACAATGGAATTATTCTGGATCTGGTTGCCTCTGAAATGTAATTCTGCTGCAACCTTTGTAATTTATTTTCTTGTCTTCGGCCTGAATTTTAGAACTATTAAAACTCTTTAACTGCTTCCTCTCTTATAGAGGGTTCTAGTTGCACTGTTCCAGGAACCGTAACACAATTCTTTCAACTTCAAATCATTTGCCTCCGAAGGGGAAAAACACTTCTTTCTACTTAAAATGATCCACGCTGATGACCCACGCTGCTCGCCGCAAACAATCCGCTCACCTCACCTCTTTATCAGCACACGCCAATGCCAGCACTCCGATGCCACCTTCAAAGCCTTCCTTCACCCGACCTAAGCTGTGCAGCTCGTGCTGACTGGAATACACAAGGCTGTATTTCTTTAAAGTAGTTGCCGACGCTCCATCACATTGTAAGGTGCTTTATTCTAAAGTGGCCCATTCAGTTCAGTAAACGCATGTATCTAGATCTTAATGACTGAACAATGGTATGGTACTAAAGTACTACCATGTGCACGTAGCTCTTGCAATCCTCCTGACCGTGCGCACTATATGAATCTCTTGCACAGTGAATGGAGGTTGATATTTTCAATTGATCCATAGCGTTTTTTACATTAGTACAAAAATATACAGATATTAAGCTCTAATTCACTTTCTTCTAAACTTAAATAACTTGGTTTTATAACATTGCACTCAAGTTTCTCAACAGTCACTTATCTCTTAAACCGTTGCAGGACCACTTCCATTCACTTCACACAATTCACATTTCACATTGCTCTTCTGCTTTCGTTTCCTTTCGTCAAGATATAGTGCAGAGACCTTTGATTGAGCACATTCACAGTGCCAGACCACTCTGTCAAATGTATTGCATCTTTTCTTCTAATGTTGAAATATTCGCCAGCAATTTAGCTTCACTTGCGTCTTTCATCACACATGTTTAACAATGTTCCTTCCAGTGCTCACTTTACAATGTTGCCGCTTGCAACCTTGACTTCAACAAAGACTGGTCTCCCCAAGTGACCGGCTTTGTTGTTCTCTGTCCCTTCTTTGTTCTTGGAGCCAAGGACGACACCACGGCGTGTGAAGCTCTTACCAGCCTTGGTCAGTTACGCAGGTGGACCCTCGATATCTCTGACACACAATGCAGGATTCTTTAGCCTTGTTTCTGCCTCTTATGTTTTCTGTCTTGAAGGTTTCTTGAAAGTAACGGCTTCCTGTCAACGAGGTCAAGGGTGTTGCCCCTCTCACGGACCTCTCATGCCTAGCTGTCTTTCTCCCCTCGTTCAACTGTAAACTCGAAACTGCTATACCTTTGTGTGTTTTGCCTCGCTCATAGTGTTCTCTCATGCTCCGCCTTTTATCCGTGTGGGGAAGCGTAATGGAAGTCAGGTGTGAGTGATTGTCGATAATTTCCTGACCTCGCCTAACCATAGTATTGGGACAGGTCATGTACACGGCTTGGGTGTGAGTCTGTTTTCACCCAGAGCGGGCTGTCTGTGAGAAAGTGTTTGTGCAGGAAAGGGGGCCAGGGTTGGTTGAGTTTCTAAATATCCCAGGTGATCCTCCAGCACTGGTCCACCCCCAGAGTCTGGATCCAAAGGCGAAGGCCATGCCCTGGCCACCTGAGAGAGTGATCTGTGGGGACTAGCAGGTCATTCATCTTCGTGTTTCTTACAATACCCAACCCTGTAACAAGTCCCCAAGAAATATCTTGAAAATAATGGTGTTTGTATTTGTGTTCATGTTCCCATCTCCCTCACATGACTGTACATAACGGATCCCATTTCTCCAAAGCATGGCTACAGAGAGAAAAGGAGAGGGGTTTTGAGAAGCAGAGTATTTTGTTTATGTATCAACTGACAATGCTGTTGCTGCATCACAATGTAATGTTTGTATGCCTGTTGCTGATCATGCTTTCTTCTGCCAGCATGTCTCATCCCAGACACAAATAAACACAAGTAAAACACAGAGCCCTGCAATTTCCGGTTTGTGAGTGACAGTCCTATCCCCTCATCTCAGTCTTACTCTTAGTCCTATGTCCCGCGTGCCTGTTCCACATCCTAGTCCTTCTCCTTCTTGTCCCAGCCCTGCGTCTAGTCCCTTGTCCCAATCAAACTCCTACTCCTGTGTCACTATTCTCCCATCCCTATTCTCCCATTCCATCATGTGTATTCCCTTGTCCCTATCCCATGTTCACTCATCCATAGTGCTTCATCTGTATTCTGTATTCCCTGCAGTACATATACTCATACATGATCTCCTATATCATATATGTCTGTATTCTGTTTTGGAGTGACACAGTCCTACATTTTGGCACAGTAGTGAATAGGTAGTTACGGTTACAACATTCTGTTGGACATTTTTTATGGCCTTGGGTAGTTGCGGCTTGCAGGTGTATTTTAACATTTTTGATGTGGTCATGCTGCATGTTACACAGAATGGAAGCATTTTATGAGGCACCATAGCAGGCTGTGTAAGCTTCAACCTTCGGGCATCACCTGCCGATTTAAAATGTTAAAAGTAGTTGCTCAGTCAACAGAGACTAACTGCTCAAGTAATAAGAGTCGCATGCTTAATGGTCATTCAGCTTGCATGTTCTCTGAGATTGGGCTGTTATGTATGGGTGCAACAAAAGTTGCTGCCTATACATTTAAAATTCAGTGAACAACTGGAAAAGCCCAAACTATTGTCTTTTCCAATGCTTGTATTTAATGTTGTGGAGTGCAAACCTACCCTAGCAGCCGGCTCTACTCATCCTGGCATGAGACGGAGATTAAAAAAGAAAACTAAGTTTGATTTTGGAAAGAGTTGAGGGAGGGAACTTAAGAGACTAATATAATGGACTTGAACTTCCAGCTAAGCAGTTGACATTTCACATTTGCACATGATTCAACAATAGGATTAATTGAACAGTAATAAGATATGTGCTTTTGAGGAGGTGCAATACATTAATTGGAAGAATTGAAAAAACATATACATAGTCTTTCTCTCAAATATTTTTCAGAATTTTGTCTGTCTTTTTAGGCAAGGAAAGTGATACCAATAGACAGACTGGAAAACCTGAAAACACAACTGGATCCCTCAGCCCAGTCTGATATCATAAGCCAACTTGAGGAGATGATTTCAAAGCTTGAGCCATTTGACTCTGCCTGCAGCAGCCGTAGAAGCAGTATCTCGTCACATGTAAGTGTTTTAAAAATCCTTGAAACATTTGTCTATTTTGATAGTAAGAAGCAAATTAATAAATACAACAGTATGTATCCTTGTGTACTCTTACATGCAACATCCTTGGTGTGTGCTTGTGAATAGCAGCACCTTGTTGGCTGTGTCTGTAAATTGGCAAGCTCTTTTGTGAGACTAATGGTGCATGCCTATTTTTCCAATGTGCGTTGATGTGAATGATAAAAGCCCTCTCCAGCCAATAAACAAGCTGCAGATGGCTCAATACATGAAACTGAAAATATTCAAGGATCTGTGGGCTCGTCACAAATTCTTTGGGGTTTCCTTTGGACTGGAAACTCTGTTATACCCCCAGACTTTTCTTATTCAGCTTTCTAGCTAGGTTTTAATTTTGGAGTGGTTTTGTCATGCCTACCACCCCAGGATCCGTTACTTACCCCAAACGGTCCTATTTTCCAGCATCCTCAGCCTTCAGAACGGCCAGGCAGTTCTATACTCAATGGAAATTGGCCGGGAGACGCCACTGAAAGAGCTCGCGTCACATGCCCAACGTACACATCGCGTTGCTCAGGTGCACGTCAGCTGACATTTAACGAGGCGGATGCCTTACAGCTGCGCTTCTGATCGTTTTCGGTATCTGCGTTCCGGAGCTTGCTTCTGCTGTTCTTCGCAGCCGCTCATCTTTCCATCGCAAGGAGCGGTTGCCTTCCCCCGTGTTCCTATGCAGTTTCAGGCAACCTCCCAGCTCATCTCAGAGCTACCCTTTCTTCCGTGTTCTTACGAAGCTTTCTACAAACTTTCACTCTATTTTCATACGGAGCCCCGTCGCGTTCCTACGCAACGCTCTTCATCCTGTTGCTTTGTTCCAAGACGGAGCCCCGCCACGTTCTTACGCGATTCAGCAATTTCCTGATCTGTTGATTACAGAGGCCCCAGCTGCCCGCCGCGTTCCTACGTGACACAGCAATGTCAACGCACTGCAATCAACTCCCTGCAGAGTCCCGCTCCATATCCATCCAGTTCGGCAATACTATTATCCTCATTACTCTTTCTCACTCTCCGTAGACATTTACTTCCATTGTGGGTATACAACCTCTGCTAAATCCCATCCTACTTGCAGGAGAGTTTAGTTTGACAGTCTCTGTATTCACCCCTGGTCAGGACTCAACTGGACCTTCAACTTCTGTAAAGGGCTTGTCTTCCTGGATCAAGGTTTTTCTTCTCCTCCTACAAAGTGCACAGAACTTTGGACGCTTACCTGTGTGCACCAACCTGACTCTAGTGCGGCCCTCGTTCCGCCCGGTTAGATTCCTCACTACCCTCTCCTTGTCGTTGTTTTCCTTGGATTCATCAGACATTGTTGGGACTTACCTGTGGCTGTACATCCTACATCCAGGTTAGTGTATATAACATAGGTTCTTACTGTCCTTTTGTACCAATAGCCTTCTAATAAGTCCACTCTCTATCGACAGCCTGGTGAATCTTGGTCCACTCCTGCCCTTCCCACTAATAGCTCTCTTTGACTGTGGTTTTTACTAGTCGGAGAGTGACATTAGTTAGGTTTCTCTTGACACACTACGTTCTACCTCTGACAACAGTAGATGGGAGAAGACATTGAGTGTATCCTTTGCAACTACCAGTCTGTATCTTTTAAGTGAACCTTAGACATATCGTTCTGTATCTGTTGTGTTTCATTGTCACAAACCTGGTTATAACAGGTGTGCTGACTCAACATGGAGTTTGAGCGAGACCTTGCATGCAAAGGTTTGGGCTTCTCAATCTAGGTTTGCTACCAGTCGACATTCTTTCGCAGGTCTTTGTATTTGTTATCTGGTCACACATCGAGGGCCCTGACCATGGAATCTGTCTGTGTAATGTCCTCCAGCCATCTTCTTTGTTTCTCCTACTTTCAGCAATTGATGGGAGATGGGAGGCTCCATAGCTTCCTCTCGGTTCCCTTGTGGGATGCGTGGGGATCCTTCATGACCCTCTCATTTTCAAGTTTTTTGCTTGATCTGTGCATGCATTTTTCTTTGTGAAGGGCCTGGAAAATCACCATTCCTCTTAATTTATTATTTTAATGGCATCCAGGCTCTCTTACTCTGTGAGGCTATTGTCCTTTTTCTGATATAGACCTTAATATTAGTATATGCTAGTGTGAAAGGCTGCTTTCCCCAATAGAGAGACTAAAGATACGTCCGCCAGACCCAAATCTTGAACACTGACATTAAGAAGGCTTTCCCTTTGATCAGCAAAGGTAGTGGGTGCAGTGCCACTGTTACTAGTTGGCCAGGCATGCTAAAGGGATTTTCTTGGAAAGTCTCTGGCCCGCGTCAAGCAATGTAGTTCTGCAGATGACCGAAAAAAATTGCACGCAAGACCAACTAGATCGTATATTAGAGGTTGCAAGATTTGCAAATTAATGAAAATGTGTTGCGCGATGTTCGGGAAGCATTGTTCGCAGTTAAAATCATTAATGCTCCGTTACTTGCAAAGAAATTAATAAAAACATGTTGCGCGATGTTCGGAAGGCATTGTTTGCATGTAAAATCATAATGTTAACTTACTTGTATAAATATGATCTTTATTTTGCCAGAAAATAAGGCATTGAAAAACGCAATGTTAGAGGAAAGACCATATAATGAAGATCTCGCAAAATTAGGAACAACACCAAACAGTTTATCGTGTTCGTTGATAAAGTATGAAAACACAGCTAAGGAAAGATTGTTCATGCTTGTTTAAAGGAGACATCCTTTTTCCAGCGTCTTTGCTTATTGTTAATACACAGTATACTGGCAGTAGAGAAGCCACAAAGATAAGTGCAAAGTTTAAAGTTAAAAATGAAAAAAGTGAGATTTTAGGGGGACACTTCAAAAAAATAAAACATAATTAGGTGCAAGTAAGTTACACGCTAAACTGTGTTATTTACATGTCTGGGAAGGAGATCATTCATTGTAGTCAATGTAACTGTGGCAAGATACATTTGGTTTTATTTATATGTCAGAGCATAGGATCTCCTTTATAATTTTGCTACTAGGTATATCCAGGTAAGTGATGTTCAAAATATAAAGAAGGCAATTTTAAAGAAACGGGGGACACACCTGCACCCCAAAAATTGCTACAATGCCAAACCTGGATAGCTGGGGACACCCCCGCAACCTCTGCTCTCAAAGGTTGGTATTTTAGGCTAATACCATAAAGAAAGGTCAATTTGACTAGATTCCAAAAATAAGGTCAATTTAGACAATTAAAAAAAGGTCAATTTGGACAATTAAAAAAGGTCAATTTGAACCATAAAAAAGGTCAATTTGGTCATTATGTCAAATGGGCTAATACAATGCAGATACAGTGTTTTGCATCATCGAATGTGGAGAAGCTCACATGGAAAAGGTGATAAGATCCAGGAGGAGGTGTTAAGGGTTTGGAGGAGGTGATAACATCAGGGGATGATTTCTTGAATGATGTGGTAGTAGTTGTAGAAAACAACAAGGCTCAGGGGGAGATGGGAGCATTAGGAAGCCGGAGTAGATGCAGGGAGGAGGACGCAATATCTGAAGGAGGTGGAGGGGAAGGGAGCAAGAAGAGGAATGTTTTTCTGAGCCCGTAGGCTGAGGCAGGACCAGACAGTGCAGGGATGAACTAGTTGGGGACAGGTAGGTTACAATCGGCACAGAAAGCAAAGGCAATGGAAGTGCAGGGATACAACCTAAAAGTTGGAGAAGGGACCTGGGGAGTAACAGTTGCTTAGGTGAATTCCTGGATCCAACTCAAGCTATATCTGGATGAGATTTAGCAGAAACACCAGGAGGAGTGTCAGGAAGCAGACCTAAGCCTGACCCAGGGGAAGAGACTTGACACTAGATAGCCATGTGTACAGAATATAGGAAAGCCTGCAACTATGAAGCCTGCAAGGACTTACAGTCACACTGAGACAAGATGACTTGGAGTTCACTTTTTTGGTGGGAAAGCTTTTTGCCTGATAATAAATACTTGCCCATCATCTGCGCCATATCTGTCAAAGCTGGCTGCTCCCTCTGTGGTTCAAAAGGGGAGATTAGCCACATAGCTTGTCCTCACAACTTTCAGGATCGGGGTCAGAGGCATAGTGTAGACACCCAAAGTGGCCTGTTCTGCCACCATTCGTCACAAAGCCTGGTGGACTCTACAAAGGGCATGAGGACAGTTTACAGATGAAAACAAGTAATTTATTGGGTTGTTCATAAAGAATGGGTCAATGGAATGGATAAAATACTGGATCAGACTGTCATGATCTCTGCTTCCAAAAGGTCAGGGTTTTCCCAACTCCCTTGGAAGCAGATCCATAACCCAGGTTCCGAGTGCCAACCAGTCCCAATTGGGACCTTTTGGACCCAGTCCTGGCGCCAGTGGCACCAGGCTCATAAATATGCCCAGTCCCAGCGCTGGAAGCGCCGGGCTCATAATGCTTGGGTGGACTTACCTGCAGCAGACCATGCTGCTTACTTGCCTGCCAGTTGAGCCTCTGATCCTCTTCTGTTTGGAATTACTTTTCCTGTTGGGTGGGGCAGGAGCCACTCCCTAGATTCAGAACACTGGAACTCTTCTGGAAAGCAGGAACTCTTTTCTTACCTAGGCGTGGCTGTGGAAGGAGACACCTAAGCACTACAGGAGGCTATTTAAACCACACCCGATGGATGAATCTTGCTTTGCGTTATTCTGCATCCTCTGCAGCAGAACGCTCATCGTGTCTTCTGCATCTGATCCTGGGCCTAAGGAAAAAGGCTTACCATCCTGAATCCAGTCTTCAGCAACACCTATAAAGACCAGAAAGAACAGGTTAGCTTTACGGTCTTCAGTGACAGCTCTTCACTTACCTGGTCCATCGGCTGTCACCAACGCCTCGCGCTGCATTCCGGCATCTGAAAGACAAAGGCTTACCTACTCTTCGTGCGCTCCGGAGGTCTTCACACTGCATTCCGGCATCTGAAAGACAAAAGCTTACCAACTCTTCGCACGCTCCGGAGGCCTTCGGCGCTGCATCCCGCATCTGAAAGACAAAACAAGGTGCGTTTAAAGACATTGGGGAACTTTAATACTCACGTGCCATTACTCCTTTCCACATCTAACCCAGTGGGCATTCCGGCACCCTGCAGCCGCTCCGAACTTGTACCTGCAAAATAAAAAGACAGTTAGAGCGCATCGTGAAGCAGGCAACAAGCGCTTACTTACGTGCTTCCAGGCGCTTCTATTCATCACACGGGCTCCATCTTCAACTCACTTCAGCCCGTCATCCGCCATCGCCGGAACCCTGCAAAACAAGAGACATCATTACTAAAGACTTTAAAGACATTAGAATTACTCGAAACTGACCGTTCGTGCAGTAAACGACGGACAGCAGTCCTCTGAAGTCAAGAGGCCTGCTCCCCTTATCCAGTGAAGAAACTGGTTACAGCACCCTGCCCCGAGGCAGATGAAGAGCACGGCGTTCACTTACCTAAGGTGAGAGCGTTAACCTTTGGGGTTCTACAGGAGAAGAGAAAGGGAAGAAGAGAGAGACATTCAATAACCCAGTTCCTTAATCCCATATTTTCTATCTGCAGACATCTTACCCTTCGAGTCAGACATACAGTGCACAGAGGTCCAGCCCAAAGAGCCAGCCGTGTGTTACACATCACCTTTGAAGATACGGTATACGCCCAGTCAAGACCGGCGCCTCTACGGGAATCAGGTGAGCGTTACACAGAATAGCAATCTTATCTGGTTGTTCCAGGTTTGTAGGTTAAGTTCACTTAACTCTCAAGAATCTTTGTGTCTTTCCACAGTATCCTCACACTCTTGAGCCAATCAAAGGTTTCTGGCCAGCGAATGGATAGCTTGCAGCTTGGCCATCTCTTGACTGCTGTACTGAGTGGTTGGTTATGCAGCTCCTGATTCTCCTTGCTGGTGGACCAAGACGTCTGCAGTACCCGCAATCTCCACCAGAGCTAGATTGGAGGAACCACGGGCTGGTATCTGAGCTCCTCACACTGTCTCTGTAAAAACGGTCCTGATCCTACAAGCCACCAACCCACTCTTACTAGACTTGTTGCCTTTCTGACCTGAGCTTGTTCCTAAGAGACCTCTTTCTGAACTTATCGATCCAGTGGGAGGCTAAGGGCGTAGTACAGATATGCGATCTGAGGAAGCAGGGACAATAGGCGGAATTCCAGAACATCGTGTAGGACCATGATATCCATGGAGGTCAATTTCTTCTACATAACAGTATGATAACAACGATCAAGAAGAGATGGGTAGAATGGCCAGACGAGGAGGATATGGAGGGAGGGTTGGACACATGGTACGACCTCTCAGAGGGAGGGCACACAGCCTCCAGGATATATGAACAGTAGTCAGAATCCAGCAATGTGTAAGTGCTACAGATGAGAGAATGCTGGGAGGGGGAGCTCCAGAGGCCCTTTAGCGAGCAGGAGCGGGCCAGAGTGCTGAGATATCCAAAGAAAGTGTCCAGGAAAGCAAGGTTTAGGCAAGCGCAATTGTACCTCACACATAGGGCATACCTTATGCCCAGAAGGATAATCATGATGAAACTGGGACAACCTCGTAATTGCCCCAGCTGTTCCAATGAAGAGGCAGACATGTTGCATATGTTTTGGACCTGTCCAGTGATATAGACCTTTTGGGAGGGAATCAAGGAGAAAGTGGTGGGAGGTGGCATCCAGATGCAAGAATGGAACCCTAAGTCGTACTTACTGGGCCTTTTTCCAAGTGGAGGCAGAAAAACGACGTATTTGGCCAAAATGAAGGACCTGGTGTGCATACTGGCCAAACGACGGATAGCAATTGCATGTAACTCCAGGGCAGGCCCAACAGTAAATAACATGTTTTCACTATTGATGGTCAACTAATTAAGCAATAGAGCCCAAGCGGCGGGGGCATTACCGACTCAGGTAATGCCCCGGGGCCCATAGGTAAGGCCCCGAGCGAAGCGAAGTCGGTAATGCCCCCGCTGCAAGGGTTCTATTGCTATTAGTACCTCGGCCCGCATTATTTGCGTGTCCGGGGCACTAAAAGCATTTTTTTCGGTCCCGAAACGCTGCTGCGTTTCGGGACAGAAAAAAAAGACCAAGAAAATGGCCGCCGCCATAGAAGGGGAACACAGAGTCTGTTTCTCTTTTCCATGGCGGCCATCGGGAGCGGACGCGCTGGGAACACAAGTGTTCCCAGCGCGTCCGCTCCCGAAAAAGGATCAAAAAGAAGGTAAGTGGGGTTGGGAGGGCGGGAGTGGGACAGGGAAAGAGGGGGAAAAAAAGAAAAAAAAACGTACCTGTGTCCCCAGCGGGGGACGAGGGAAGCCCCCAGCCGTGTGGAGGCGCAGAGTGGGGGATGGCCCCGCTCCGAGTCTCCACACGGCTGGAGGATTCCCTCGTCCCAGCTGGGGACGCAGGACCAAGAAGGTAAGTTGGGGGGGCGGGTGGGAGGGAGAGAGGGGAATAAAAAAAAGAAAAAAAAAGACTTACCCGAGTCCCCGGGGAGGCTCGGAGCAGGGAAGGCCCCGCTTCGACCCTCCTCATTGGCTGAGGGGATACCATGCCCCCCGCCGGGGACAAAGGCTGTGGAATCCCAACAGAGGGATTCCTGGCCGGGTAGGGACCTGCCGAGAACCAATCAGAATGCTTGTTGCATTCAGATTGTCTCTCGCCAGTTACTAATAACAATTAAGAATCTCTACTGTTTTTATTTTATTTCTTATTTTTAGCTGATGTATATGAACTTCAAATAGCCGAATGTAAGGCTCTCTTTCCCTCCTGAAGAACTGTCTGATATAACACGTGTCGAGGATGTGAGGATGTTACTTTCATTTTCTTATAAACATTTAAAGAAATGAACTTTGGAACAATTTACAATTATAATAACAAAAACAAACTCTCGAAAAAATAAAATTTTCTCTCTTTACCAACAAAAGTGATAACCAGCAGAGGGCACAAACAACTAGGTTTCTGCTTTTTGTTTTAAGCCCATTTACTGTGCCTAACTATAGACTCATAGTCGGATCTTCAGAGGTGGGCACTGGCAGAAAACGGGGGTGTGGACGAGGGCGGTACAGAGGGGAGAAGGGGAAAGCGGGCAAAAGATACTGGCATGGAACGCCCTGATGCAAGACCTATTTGGACAAGGGGCAGAGAGCAATATAGATGACCCCAGGAGCGGGGACGAAAATTATCTAGGAAATAGATAAACATATGGCGTGTGCCCCCTAAAAGGAGAGGATGAGCAACAAAAAAGGATTTGGGAGCTGACC
Source organism: Ambystoma mexicanum (assembly GCF_040938575.1). NCBI lineage: Eukaryota > Metazoa > Chordata > Amphibia > Caudata > Ambystomatidae > Ambystoma > Ambystoma mexicanum. The sequence goes on along the minus strand of NC_090934.1, from coordinate 836,254,035 downwards.
AAAGGGTAGCGTTAGACCAGGACAACATGGCCGCAAACCGCTCCACGAGGACAGTGAAGAAGCGGAATCCACGCGGAAAGTGCCAGAGTGATGTTTGTTTGGTTGTGTACTTGTTATTGTTGTTGGTTGTTGTCTAAAAATGATAATAAACAGCTTTAAAAAAAAGACCTCTTTCTGGTGCCTGCTCTTGGTCTCTACCCTGTTCTAACTCTTGTTGTATTTCCTAGATCCTTCGCTACAAGCTCGTTCCTCCTCTCCCCTAGCTCACAAACCCTGTTGAAAATGTGATTCTCTCTCTGTTCTCCTTAAGCCTCCTATCCGTTTCTCCACAGACCTCTTTCTTTCTAGCTCCATCTCATTCCATGTCCTCTGTTGGTCTAAGCTTTCCATCCTACTAATTTGATCATCACTTCACCATTACCTGCACTGCATTTCTCTTCCCACCATCTCTTCTTTAGCTCCTAATCTCTCTGCCACCACCTTAGTTCCTTCTTCCATCACTTCTTTTTCTTGTTCCTCCACCTCCTCCTGCTTAGCTCCTACTCTCTTTATCTCTTACTTGTCTCAGCCTCTCCTTCCTCCAGCTGCCTTAAAACTCACACAAACATATTCTTAAAACACCCACACGTGCGCTGTCTGGGCTTTCTTTTATATGTCCCTGTACCCTTCTGTAAGTCTGCGTTCCCTTGAGTGTTTGACATGTACATGAATTTCCTGTATGGGGCATGACTGGACATTTGCCAATCTATTCTCTTGTTTCAAGTGCGTGCATTTGAATAGTCCATGTCTTCTGCGGCTGCCGACCAAACTGGTCAAGGCTAGTCTGCCATCTTAGATTCAGTGTCGGTCCCATACAGGCCTGCACTAGCGGGAGCTCTGTGTCTGGCAATTGTAGATGGCATTGCTTTGGTATCTGCTTCACAGATTGTTCTTGCTACCCTGAATGCAGTAAACCGTGTTAACATCCTGGTTGTCGGGCAGCTTCACCAAGTAGATTCTAAAGTATTTTCATATCACAAGGGCCCGTAATATTTCAAACTTTGCGAGTATAACCAGCAATAATGGTCATACCTCTTTAAAGTCTGGATGTTACTGTGGGACCAGTGTGACAAGTCCCTTACCTAAGTGGTGTTGCGTGTAAGCAGGGCACCTTCCACATGCTACTCCCAGGCCTTGCAGCACAGAACGAGTGGAAGCACCTGACACCTATGGGTCACCTCTTTACACACCCAAAGGGTCAGGCGAGGGACATCATTTCAAAGGGGAATTCCACTGGGGGTTAAACATCAGAGACTGACCAAGTGTTATTTGAAGAGCAGTATCTTAAATACTTTTCTAAACCGCAAAGGGATGGCAGCTGTCCTAATATGTCCTGGAATAGTTACAGTAGAAAGGATCAATCTAGTGGATATCAGTCCACCCTCCGCTGAAGAGAATGGGCTTGATTAAACTGTGAAGGCCATGTCCCATCTTCATGAGGCAACAAGAAACCTCTGATACAGTTCAAATGTATTGGATCTCGTCAATGAAGTATAGCCTTCATCTCCAAGCATTTACTCGAGCCCCCTCCACAAAGAGCAATTCAACGAAAAACAAGAAATTTCGATGGAAATGCTTCAGCTAATGTTTCTAAACCACGTTATGTACCTTGGGGAAGTACATCCATCATTTCCTAACTCGTCTGCCTTTCACTCCCAATTGTAAGACAGACAGCATGCGGACTCTTTGTTTAAGATTGATGAATGCGTATTGAATTTAAACAGTTGCTGGCTTTCGAGTCTGTTAGTGAATACAGTTTTCAAACATATACTGAATGGTTATAAAAACTAATTTAAAAAATGACAATTTCAAGTCAACATACTAAAAATAGGCTGTAATTATCGTTGTTATGGAAGGTTTGGCAAACGTCCTGATGTCGAAGTGACTTCTCTACAACCAAATTGTGGAAAAAAAGAGAAAATCAAGTGAGTTGAAATCAGATCAGCAGCTGTGTTAAATTGAAACTTTAGAAAATAGTGGCAAGTAATCTTGCTTTTTGTCAACAGCTAGATGAGTTTAGTTTACAACAATCTCCAAAGAGGATATTTCTTCTTTGAGCGGGTTGCTGATTTTCAGTAAAGCAATGAAATGTACAGTTGCAACATATGGGCAGAAATATGGTGAATTCCTGTTACGCATTATGACCTGGTCAGGGTCTTGACCCTGTCAAGGGGGAGCACAGACCCCTCCCAACCCAGGATTGGGCGGTCTACCAGGGCAGTTGGCAGAGCTGATCCTACCGCGGAGGTGGAGTGAGGGAGTTGGGAACAGTACCTGACTCTCCTTAGTGTGTGTTATGGTGTAATGGCATTGGCAACAACCTTGCAACCCCCTTTCTAGCCAGACCTCTTCTTTTTTTCTTACCAACATATCCTTCACGGAAGGCCCTGACCGGCCACAGAGAGAATACGGACCAGTGTCCTGTGAGAAAATTGAACACCACATAATACTAACTACTTCTAATCAACCAGTCGAGCAGATGTTCCCAGCCAGCACCACACTAGAGAGAAAACAAGAAAGATCTTTCACAAACTTGGACGTCCGGGTAAGTCTGTGCTGCGAGAATAAAATATTCCTTTCCCTCTTGTTGACTGCGGCGAAACGCAAAAAGCGAGCATGGCTTACCAGTGCTTTTACAAACTGTACTGTGGAAATCCAACCACCAAGGGGAAAAGATAGGATTAGATTGGCCCCAGGAGACTGGTAGCCACAGAAGCCAATGGAAACATTGGGAGATTGAACTAGGGTAGGCTGGGCTTTAACAGCCCAGTCAAACAGAACAAGGATTAAATGTGTTCAGATGAGGTCAAGGGCAGAGTTGTTGGACCAAAAGACCTGGCAGAGGAGAGTAGAAGGTGGAAACAAGTGTTGCAAAGATATTGGTGGCGGTAGGTAAGGCGTTGTGTGTATGAGAGAGTGGTACCAATTATAAACGTCTGGGGAGAGAGAGGGTGTGTGGCTGGGACAGGGCGAAAGAGTGAGTGAGCGAGTGAGTGAGTGAGAGAGAGAGAGAGAGAGAGAGAGAGAAAGAAAGAGAGGGGTGAGTGAGAGTAAAAGTAGGAAAGGGGCATAAGTAGAGGTTTGTAGGACAGTGCAAGTGAGTGAGTGAGGGAGAGAGTGAGTGAGACCGGAGGGTTGTGGGGGTGAGAAGATAGTGGTAAGGAGAAAGGGGGGGTAGAGTGTCAGCGGAGTAAGGGGAGAACGAGAGAGCAAGAAGGTGAATGAGAGAGAGAGATAGAGCGAGAAATGACCTGGAGGAGAGAGTGTAGAGAATGAGGAAAAGCAAGGGAGAAATGAGGATTAGGAGAAGGTAATAGCGGAGGAAGGAGAGAGAGTGTGCGGTGTGAGAGAGAGACTAGCAAGATCAGAGGGAGGTGGAGAGTAAAGAGTGGGATAGTGGAGAAGGTGGGAGGAGGGGAGAGGAAGGTGGGAGACAGGCCATGAGAGACTGAGTAGGAGCGATGCTTGTGGGAAGGAGATCGAGAGCAACCAGAGCCAGGGTTATTTGAGCAAATCACCTCTGGGAGATAAATAGAGACAGCCATGGCCTTTAGGACTTCCTTTAAACCAGGTTACACCTAGACAGTAGGGGATACTGTACGTTAAATTCCAGTCTCTGAAAGTTGGTTAGGGGAATAGGGGCACACCTGGCTACAGTGGAGGGAACCCACTGGAAGGTGGAGAATAGACCAGGCTACCCCTTATACCACTGCTAGTAACGATTATTTTTTCTTTGTGCTGCTTTCCCTACTGTGGTGGGCCGGAAGGAGTCAGACATTTCGAAACTACTTTTATTTAAATGGTAATAGAGTGGCCTAGTTTTCCCTCTTCTAAAGCGGTTTCACTGCCTATCTAAAGCAACTAAAGGTGCTCATCTTTCGTCAGGAAGTCGCAAAGAAAGAAAAGTCGTCCGTCCAAATCTAGTTCTACCCTGACCCTACCACTAACAATCTAAACTTACAGTTACATGAAAGTGGCTTAATTCTCTTAATGCACCAGTCTTTTCCAATGGCTTCTTTACATCAATGTCTTTATTCTGGTTGTTATTTATTTAGCACAATCTTCAGAAATAGTCTCTTTTTTTTCTTGAGCTAACTCTTGTAATTCTTCTACAGCATTGTTGGATTTGATATTCTCTTCAACAAAGTATTTAGGCCAACCTTCGCCCTGATATGTTTCACTTGTTGTTTGGAGGTGTTAGACCTCCCACAGTCTATTGATCCAGGGTCTCTGAGCTTGGTTGCGGTTTCTGTCCACTCGATATTTCCCCACTTATGGATTCTCTCTTTATGGCCACTTTCTGTACTTGACAATCTTGTCTGTCCTCCTCTGTTACCAGACTTTATTTCACAGTTTCTTATCTTTGCAGCTTGTTCCTCATATAGTATTTTCCCGTTGTTATTAGGTTCTGCCTTGGAACCTTCATAGACTTCCCATGCAGGATTATTCAATTCCCTTCTTCTCAGCTTTATACAGTTCCAAATACATATCAAGTAACTCTTTGTGAGTACTGGGACTAGTTTGTCATCTCGTTTTTGTTTGCCCCCAGACCGCCTGCTTCTCCCGTTCTCCCCCTTATCTCTCTGCAGGCTATGGAGTGTTGCAGGCACTTGCATTCGCTCGGATGCTCTACTCCGGTACCAGGTTTCTCCTTCCTTCTCTTCGTCGCATCGTCGTCTCCGTCTGTCCTTCTGCCGTATGCGGAGCGGGTGATTGGGAAGCTACTCGAATTCCCCATGACTCGTTCGTTCTTCATGCTCATTGGTCTCACGTTCTCAGCTTCCCTTATGCCGTACCCAGGCTTTACCGCTTGGAAGCTGCTCGCTCTTCCAGTTACCTTCTCGGATGGTCTCAGTGTGTTTGGTTGGGTGCCCTGCCCACCACAGTAGAGATGTGAAGTTTCAACTCTCCACCACGAAGAGGAGACTTGCAGCACCAATTTTGTTGTTCTCGCCACAATGATCGCCTTCCGTCATTTTCCTCAAGTGGCCATCGCTTTTTTTGCCACCTGCTTCGTGTCCTGGGAGTCCTCTGAGGTCATCTCCAGAGTGGTGTTCCAGAAGTCAATGTGTCCTGAGTGTCCAGCTGTCCAGAATCCGGCCCATCAGAGCACAGAGCCACAAACTGAGAGAATCAAACTTCAGGGAGTGAGTAGAAATACCTGTTTTGCCCCACTCCCTATTTCCATAGGGTTGTATGAGTGTAAATTCCTATCGCTATCTCTCCATTGCCTAGCCTTGAACGGTGGTGTTCTGGCCTAGTATCCTCCCATGGGTCTCTTCTAAGGTGGTTGGATTGGAGAGGGTCTTTTTAAGACTTTTTCTTCTTTTTACTATAGCAATAACAACCGAACCAGCTGGCTGGATCAGTGGTAACAGCCCAAGCCTGAGGGCCTAATCGATGGGGCCCAGTGCAGTTACGACCTGATCCGGATCACTGCATCCGGTTTTAATCTGTATGCTGACAGCATTGTATTGTGTTTCAATCAACATGCAGAGCCCCTCTTCTATTTTCATGGCGGCCCAGAGGCTGGAGTTGCAGCTGCAATGGCCCTGCCGCCAAAGCAATCATGTAAGTGGTGTAGGGAGGTAAGGGATTCAGATCTGAGGGTAGGAGAGGGTGAGGGGAAGATGATGAGGTGGGTGAGAGCAGCCTTTAGGTTACTCAGAACATGGGCTTGGATTGTGCATATCAGCCCACGATTCGAACAACCTAATTGTCTGGCTCCCCCGCTACAGGTGCTAATAAACTTTGGAACACTTACAGTTTTTTGTTGGCACTTTTGCAGTCTTCCTAAAGAGACTCCTAGCCTCCTAAAAATACTTATATTGGGACCTGTGACTCTAAGGGCACAGGGCCTCTTATTTTGTAGCCAGGGGCAGACTTTTTCAGGTAAGAACCATACTTCTAATGTTTTGTATGGTGTTTGTTAACTTCTTTATTCTAAACCTATTAGTTCTCAAAGTGTAGATTACTTACCTGGTTCTATTTCTTTATTATTTTGCTTTACCACACCCAGTCTATTGAAAAGTTATTAGAACTGCATTTAAAAGTAAAGTGTTAGTGCTCTTATCAGAGCACTTCACGGTGAATGTTTATATATTAGTAGTGAATCTTTAGGCTGTTACTTACCTGTGGTTTTTCATTTATAAGATTTGTCTATGGTCTAAATAAAAAACTATAGTTCTATGCATTCTGCCTAACTTATATTACTAAGAGTGCTCTGTGTGTGCTTAACTGAAGGCTTCACAACCGCCTAAGTCTGAACCTTGCTGATCAGCCACACTACCCAGATAGAGTTTGGCTAGACTTTAGTGTTTGTCCCTGTTCATCAGAATAGCGTGGCTTCTCAGAATCTGTCCCAAAGGGCTGAGTCTGAAAATCCATCTGAACAACCACTCTCACTCCAACCCCCAAAGAACCCTAATCCTATTTAAAATAAATCTTGGTGAAAATGTATCCTCTTTTATCTGTTGATTATTGAGGCTATCTGTGACACGATACATATGCCAAATGCATGATTTGCATACTTATGTCAAATTCAGTAGGATGGATAGAAATTATGCAGGTTCATAGTTTGCCAAACTATCGGGACATTTATGGTATGCAGACATAGGAAGTTTGATATTTATCTTACTACAGGATACATGGTGACTGATTTTAGATCAATCTACATTTTCCCCACAGGGCGGAGTGGTTAGTCAAAATCACAATCATAAACTAAAGTGGGTAAAAAAGTTAAAGAAGAAATTAACTAAATAAGTCTTGCATGTTATCTAGAAGCAAGGATTTTAAATGAATGATGGTATCTATCTATATATATATAAATGCTTAGATATATTTCCGTACTCAGCTGATGCAATTTATCAGTATTAGGTTGCCCTCTGCTGTCCAAATGGCAACAGCAACCATTTCAACAAACAGAATGAGCACGGTTCTACGCGGTCACCTTCATCTTCCACTATCGCAAACATTTGGAAGTTACTACTTCTACCCTCACTTCTCTTCAAACAGGGCACAGCGATTCCAGCATCATTGACCAGTTAATTACCGGCTTAACGTTAGTCTCTAAAGAGCTTAGATACTGTTCTTATACTGCTGATACCTCTCATTCTATCTGATACGTTTAGCCTTTTCAATGACCATTAATAAGTTACAGGGACCTACGCCCCCTTCCTAGAAGCGATCAGTGGTAATTCTGATATTTAAGATGGGGGACAGAAGTGACCCTATGAATTACTGACCGATTGTGATCTTTAAGATATGCTAGAACAGCGTATGTTAGGCTGGGAACAGCTAGTTACACATAAAATCATATTGCTTATACCTCAGTTCCTCCCCTTATGGACTTACTCGCCCGATTTGAAAAGATTTCGGGCTTTACAATAAACGGGGCCAAATCGACGGGTCTGAATCTATCGGAACTCCCCGACTCCCTGAGCACTCTCCAGAAAGTTTATTCTCTTAACTGGGAAAGTACTTCCATCACTTACCCTGGCGTATAGTCGACCCCAACATTCACGGGACTGAGGAAGGCCAATATCCCCAGCCTATTTAAAGCATCTAAGGAAACGCTGCAGAATTGGGCTGCACAAGAGATATCCTGGTTAGGGCGCATTAGCCCAGTTAAAATGGTCTTGCTTCCTAGACTCCTATACACATTCCAGGCACTCCCCATACTGATTCCTGAACGAGACATCTTAGATTTACAGAAGGAAGTGGGCCGTTTTGTTTGGCAGCGGAAAACACCAAGAATACAGCGCAGGCTCTTGACTCGAAGTAAACAACTGGGAGGTCTAGGTCTCCCCTCTATCCCCCGTTCTTATCAGGCGGTGCAAATTGCCGCCATTCTGAAGTGGTCTAATCCAACAGAGGTCCCCGAATGGCAGGACATTGGGCAGAACTCTATTCCTATCCCTCTCTGCCATCTGCCCTTTCTCCCACGAGAAGCATGCATCTATTGAGGTTCCCTTCTCCCATCCACATTGGTGACACTCCGCTGTTGCGATAGATTCCGTTCACAAAGGGGGCTTCCTCTGGGTCTTGGTCCACTCTCCCCTACCACACAACATCCAGCCTTTGCCCCCAAACTTCAACCTAACTCATTCCAACTGTGGTCACACGGGAACCCCTTAAAACTGCGAGATCTTTATGCAGACAACCAGCCCTTGACCTTCGCCCAATGTAAAGAAAAGTTTACTCTCCCAGAAACTGAAAGGTTTAGATACATACAGATCCGCCACTGGACAACCAACCCCATCATAAGACAAGCAGCTAATAGGCCCCCTATGGGACTGGAGTTGATAGCTTCAGAAGGTCAACAAACACAAAGAATAACTACCTGCTACTGTCTCCTGGAGGCAATCCCAGAGGACGAGCAACTTGCTTATACCTCAGCGTGGGAAAGGGAATTGGGGATCCAAGTGCCCTATGAATCCTGGCAGAGAATTTGGGCTAGATCTCATCAATCTTCCAGGTGCACGGCTATAAGGGAATGTGCGCTCAAACTGTGCTTCCGTTGGTACTTCTCCCCCAAAGGTTACACGCTATGAATCCACATTACCCTGACACGTGCTGGCACGGGTGCGGAGCGAGAGGAGACTTGGGCCATCTATGGTGGCACTGCCCAGTCATTCAATCCTACTGGCTTGAAATTAGGTTGACGATCAAAGATATATGCGGCTAGGTGACACACCAGAGGATGGATCATATCCGCAATCGGGTCCCAGAGGGGATCTGATCACCCACCTACTCATGGCAGCCCGACTCACAAGGGCTCGATTCTGGAAAGAGGTAGAGGGCCCTTATGTAGCCTACTGGTGGGTAAAGGTCTGGGAACTGTTTGGAATGGAAAAATGAACAGCTTCAATAAACGGCAAGGCGTCCAAGTTCTCCAGGACTTGGAGCCCATTCTTCGAATATGTAGCTGAGAGAGAACGCATGTTCTAACAGCCCAAACTGCTTAAATATCTTCTTAAGCCATGATTGCCCTGGATTATGAACTGTACGCTATGCTGGGGTAACCTACCTGGATTTATTTGGGAAAGGTTTCTCTCGAGAAGAATGTTAATTTTGGCATTACTGCTGGTGATGTGAAGGCTATATGTATAAATGGTTTATTTTTTTTTAATGTTTTCTCCTTCTCTCTTTCTCTCTCTCCCCCCTCGCCTTTCCTTGCTCGCTTTCTCTTTTCTCCTCCAACTTTCCTTTCCTTAAAGTTTTGGGTCTTTCAAAGAAGCTTCCTGCCAAAGTTTAATGAAGACTTTACAAAGCGTAGATTAATTTTACCTATGTTAAAATGAAATGTGTATCTGAGGATTAGTTGTTTCTATTGGATCCGACTATCTGATTTATTTATGTGTATCAGTTGAGGATTTCCTCCTGTTTTGTTTTTGTTCTGTTTTATGTAGTCTATGTGTGGTCTTTATGTCTTTGTAATGTCCTATGTTGTGTTATTTATTCTTGTTTATTTATTTGTTTTTTAATTGTAATATTTTGAATTAGGTATCTTATATTGCGATTGATACGAAATGTGTCTTGTATTATCAGAAATGTTTCAATTTTTATCCGCGATTTGGACTTTGTTTTTGTTTCTGTACCTATGAAACACTGAGTGTTATGTTTGATACTCTGTTTGAACTTTTGGTAATGTATATTTTGTTTATTGAAAATCTTGAAAATAAATAAATGTTAAAAAAAATGAAATTTCGAAGCGCTGATTAAGCTGTTCGATTAATGATGTATTGCTGTATTATGTTCTGTGATGAATTTCATGTTTGATCGATATTTCAATAAAAATATTTTGACAAAAAAATCATATTGTTTGTTTTACAGTTGAGTAACAGGGTAAAGGGGAATTTTAAAGAGAATGGAGAGTATTTATAGACAATTTGTACACTTTTTAAAAACTTATTGCGCCTTGTTTTCAAGTGTTTTAAAATAGATTTTATTAATCAATTAAAGCATTCATTTAGTTCCCTTCATCTGTTAGAAGTAAGATAATTTTAATAGAAAAATCAAAATCTAATTTTGCAAACCAGCTTGTTTATGTGCCACACAGCAAAAGGAGAAGTCAAGTCCGGGGCAGGAGGTTGCTGTGATGTCCCCATCTAGACAAGGGCTGCATTCATGGGTATTTTGAAAGATTTTAAGATAATATGGGAACCAGGACATATTTTAACATACATTGTATATGTTTTAAAGTTTGTGTGCATTATTGGTATGTGACTTCATGTTAATTTTTCAGGAAAGCTACAATGTTTTGGATTCCGGCATTTACAGAGTTATCAGTCGAAGATGCAGCCAATCAGATGAGGACTCTGGCTCCGTGCACAGCCAAACAATGTCAGATGATGAGCGGCTTAAAGATGCTTCATTGCACAATGAAGAAGACCAAGCAGAATTGGGTAAGGGAAAAACTAGAAAATCATACTAATGGTTTGTCAGTGCAAAACGTATTGGTGGCAAATGCTAGAAACCTTTCACTTACCTTCTGTAGCTTTCCTACCATTGAGTCAGCTTCTTGTCCTTTTTTACGAGGAAGGCAGGATAGTAAGAGTTGTGGGTACTGCAACTATAGCTGATCGTAATGATGTGAAATGTAGCCAAATTAATTCTACTTGTTTGATCTTTCCATGCTGCTGTCGAAAATGTCGACCTCCATTATGGCACGGCGCAGATCACTTGTCACCTGCACACCCCTCCAAACGCAGAAGTGTGCCGCCGCCGCCCCCACCTTTAAGTGGGTTGGAGCAGGCGCCGCAGGGTCCTTTTTTCTTTTCTTAAAACTTGTCCCCCTCTCTCCATCTAACAGAAGCTTGTAACAATAACTTCCCTTTTAATGTTTTTTCACAGAATTTCCTGGGTTTTTGTTAGTGCAACCTAACCATAACATCCCTTTAACAAAGTTTTTTCTGTGAATTTCATAGATTTTTGCTAGTGCACTTTTACTATGCTACAAGTCCCGTATATTGTACTCCACCCTCCCTACCCCCCATGTGGCATATATGGAGTCTGCGGATGTTAGGCAGAAACCTGTGCAGTTCCCTTACGGACCACTGCAAAAGGTTTAAGACTACAGGTGTTTGGCAGTAAACCCACTTGGTAGCAGTCTGTACCACACAGATTCACTTGGTAGCTGTGGCTGAGCAGTCAGACTTCCCTCAAGAAGAGTTAGGCAGTATATAGAGTATACACAATAGTTACAGAGACACAGTAGGACAAGCAAACACTGACCAGAGCTTTGGTGTAAAAGTATATAATTATTTATTTAAAGAGACACTTGTAATTTACACTAGCAAAAAGAGGTAAGTAAATTCAGCACACCGTCACTATCATATATATATATATATATATATACAACCCTAATTACTTATTAGACAAGTCTTAGTGAGAAACGCCACTTATTTTCAGACAGAGGTGAGCGCTTAACTTAAGATGGCACTATAATAAGTTATAAAAAAGGGGGGGAGAAAGGCAGAGTTATGGAAGCACACAAGTTTCAATACTTTTAAAAGAACCACAGTAAGGCAGGATAGGCAGAGTTCTACTGGAGAGCAAGGAAGTCAATTGCAAGGCCCACTCTTGGTGAGAGCAAGCAGAAGGGGTCCAGGTTTACACAGTGGGGTTATGCCCAAAGAGTCTTGTAGATAGTTCGCACAAAAAGGATGAAATTAAAGTCAGGAAAAGTTAGCTAGGTTGTCCCAGGCCAACCCAGGTTATAAAATCGAGGCTCTACTGTCGCCCGAACGATCTGTCGCAAGGGAAGCCAGGCGGGACACAGTATCTTAAGTGTGAAGGAAGCTCCAGCAGGGGCAGTTGTTCCAGGCAGCGGGTGCAAGTCAGTGTTTCGTCCAGAGGAAGAGGAGTCCTCGCCGTGGAGGAAAGATGAAGGTCGTTGCACTGCCAGGGAAGAAACCAGCCACGGAGTTCTTCGGTTAAAAGGTACTACCCTTCTCTTTGCGATAGTGTTAAACCGTGGTATTCCGGTTGCCGGGGTGCTTGGCACGGGCAAGGCGGCCACGAGATGCTCCAGGAAGGTGAAAAGAAGGCAAAACTGGTTATCCCCACCAGTCAAAGGAAGAAGACTCTCCGGACTGGAGATCTCCTCTGTCGTCTGGAAAAGTGGTGAGACGGTTCAGCAGGGCTCCACCGGTGGTGTCGTCGTTGCAGGTCGGCTCAGCTTCTCCCTCCTCGGATTCTTAGGTCCTGTGGCCACTTCTGAAGTTCCAGTCCCCAAAGCCCTGCTTTTATGCAGCAAATCCCCATTCATTCAGCCTAGCTGTCAATCAAACATGCTAAGTGGTGAGCCGGCCGGCTCACCACTTGGGCCAATCACACAAGAGTGCGACTTGAGTTACCAAGGTAACTCAGTCCAGGATGCCTAAACCCCCTCCCATACCCCCTGTTGTACCCAGACAGAGTGGCACCACTTTTGGAGGCTTCTGTGGAGAAGCCTGCCAAAAAGTGGAACAAAGGTCTCGACTTGGGTTGGAGTCACAGAAGAGAACACAAACGCCATTTTAGAATCGAGTTCTGGCAAAAAATACCAACCGGTGAATTAATATTAATAAAAAAAACAGGCTGCTGTGGTCACACCTTATTACTGCGCCAGAAAAAAAATTATGCTGGAGACTAAGTCCAATTGCTGTTGTGTGATAAGGAAGTTTAATTGATCTGCCCTATGGATGCATCAATTAAACTTATCACACAACAGCAATTAGTCTCCAGCATAATTTTGATCTGCCCTATGGATGCATCAATTAAACTTATCACACAACAGCAATTGGACTTAGTCTCCAGCATCATTTTTTTTCTGGCGCAGTAATCAGGTGTGACCACAGCAGCCTGGTTTCCTAATTAAACAAACGGAGTTGAGGAACTCGAAGTCTCCGTTCTATGGCACACCAATGCGACAGTGCAAATTTTTGCATTTAATCAGGTCGCGGGGGTTCTAAGTGATATCAACCCAAAAGGTCCTTCAAAATCTGTCTAATATTAATTAAATAAACCGGCGGTATGTTCGAGGCTATAGGAATTAAATAATTAAAGTTTGTAGCCTCGAACAATGGGAAAATCCCATAGAGATATATTTGCGGTTGAATATAAAAAGTAGTATCCACTGCCACCAGCCAAAACTCGATCAGGGGGGACAGAGACGTGCCCCCTCGAACAACAGACCCCGGGGCAATCGAATTGCCCCGACCAGTACGTCCACAATATGATGGTTTGCACTGGTTTCTGTTCATAATTTGGGACTAGTAAAGCCAATGGTGACTTTACATGCCCTGGGAGACAGTAGTCAGTCCCAGGGTATGGAGTCTATGTTGGGGGGTCGCTACGACACCCCTGGGTTACGGCACGGAGGTTGCTGTGTAACCCACATAAAAAACACATGAGACCCTATGGAGTAAAATACCCCATAGCCCATAAAACACATGGAAAGATAAAGGAACACCTCAAATCATGTCTAAGAGTTGGAGTAAAAAGAGTCTCACTCTTAGCAGGATAAAAAATAAACCCCAAAAATCCAGCAAAGCTGCTGGGGGACGCACTAGGTTTGGGAAATTAGCCTTTACAGAGAATTCTCCCTAACAGCGGACAGCACGGTAATCTGCGCACATCCAGCTGCATTTGCAATGCTCAAAATCACAGGGGAGACCCAAAAAAGATATGCCCATCAACCAACAAACATATGTACCTAAAATCACAACTAATGTTGCAACATTGTACAAATACTCTCATTTAAAAATACTATTTTTTATGCAAGACGCATTGCAATGGAATGCACCTATGACAAACCATAACTGTACACTTCATATAATCTCCTCAGTACAACTCTAGATACAGATTAAGAAACAGCAGGTGCTTACTGGACAAGATATTCTCACTAAATAGTAAGTGTATTGTTTTTATTTCTCTTTTATTAGCTTTCATTAAGACATAAGCCCTTTTATTTTTCTGTCAGAAATGGTAAGCACACTAGAATGGTTTGAAAAGAACTTCCCAAGAGATGAAATGAGCAATGATAACATCTCCAATGGTATGCAGTACATATTTTACTGTCAACAAATAATGTACTTTGTACACACTGTACTAAATAATTTCTATTTCTCTTACAGTAGATAGATAGTGTTCATGATGAAAGCACGCACCAGTTTTATCATTTACAGTTCCTAAAATCAGAAAGAGAAGTCTTATCCCCTAATGTAAATACTCAAATCAAGAACAAAATTGGATAAACTAAGTAATGATGAACTTGAAATGAACATGTACAATAGGTCAAAAACCACCTGATTAAAAATGTTCCTTATCACTGTCCTACTTGCACCTGTACCCCTTGTCCCCAGCAATCATCCCCATCCAATTCTGAACATTTTAAACAAAGGCGATTTGATGAAACCTCAATCCCTTCCTTCCCTCATGATTATTCTACACAAATGCCTAATTCTCCCATTTTTCATTCCCATTCGATACCCCATCCCTTTCTCAAATAAATATATTTTTATACTGCAAATGTTTTGTTTATTGTTGTGTGGTATTCCCTTGTTTTTTTTAAAACTCCCATTATAGTCTGCGGACCATGTGACTGCCTGGGGTGTCTGCACTCAGAATGGAGATGCCACCAGACAGGCACGATGTCCAGACATGTCCGGTTTCGCATGATGCACTTTTAATTAGTCTGCGGACACCACGCATGGCCTACGAACACCAGGCGCATGTGCCTTGCATTTCCCACCTAGAGGATGTCCGGGGATGCCCGTCAGGGGTCGCAGACGTGCAGCGTGACGGCGGTGTTCGTGGACAGTTTAAAAGTATATTTCCAGCCAATCTAGGGTGTTTCAAGCAGAAACTGTACCGGTACACAGCTCCCAGACCCATTCTAGGTTAATCTGGCAACTTTTTACGACTCTCAAGGCCTTTGTGCGACCCGGTAGTTCGCGGACAGTACGACTGTCTGCAGACTGTTCCTTTAAAGAGACCCACCCATTACTTTTCCTCATTATCAGAGGAGAGCATCTTGCAGAACTTTAAATGTGAACAGTGGACAGCATCATGGCATCTGCTATGGCCACTTCTGCTCCCCAACCCCTCCTCCCCCACCATATCCATCACCATCTGGAGTGCCTGGACAGAGGAACAGGTGCAATGATGTAGTGCAGGATCAAGAGGAAGACGAAAAACCCGTAGTGAATCCTAGTTGTGGCAGTTCTTTAAGACCATGGGTGGGGTCCCAAAGGCAAAGGCTGCCCTTGTTGAATGCATTGAGTGTGGGGGTGAAACTCTGTCACGGACAACAGGGGCACTACTCCTTCGGGACCACATCAGTGCGCCACCATGTCAGTTCTAACCACCCGGTTGCACTGAGAAAGGCTGTTCCTTTCTCAGGGAGGAGCAGGCTATCTTCCTCTGCGCCGTCTTCTTTCCCCGCTCCTGCCAGCACACAGAGGATCCCACCGACCGCATTGCAGGCCATACGGAATGCTAGAGTATGCTCATGTACTGCAACACACCACTCTGCAGGGGGGGGAACAGTTTTGCAGTGCTTTTGAGGCAGTTTTCAAAGAGCACGAGAAACAGTGCCCCCTACCTTAAATTTAAGGCATGCCCAACATCTTCCCCTTTCCACCTGCCCCTCCATCTCTGTGGTTGGAGCCCCTTCCCCTCCCCACCTTAACTTCACTCTCCTGCAAAAAAAACACTGAAAAAGCCAAAAATAAATAGAAAAACAGAAGAAACTGTCAGAACACTCTGGTCCTAGGCGCAGGAGCGACGCAGTACCAACCACCCCCACTATGGTCGTGGAGCCTGCAAGTCGAAGCTTACGCAGACTACCCGGACCAGAGCAGGGAAGGAGGGTTAGGGTCTCGTTGATTGGATAGGTTGGGGGATTTTAGGGAAACCGGATTGAGGTTTGGGTAGAGGTTGTGGATAGGACGGGGAATGGAAGGGTTGATTGTTGCACACTTTAGATTGTACTTGGTACCAAGTAGTTATTTGCACACCACCTCCACATAGTCAGACTTAGGCCCCCTCACTGCTCAATAACGTACAAGTCTAACCATGCACCTAATTCTGTCCACAACTAATTAGCATTTCTTGGCATGCAAACTTAGCTCTGGGTTTCAGTGTCCTGTCCATGATGAAGCCGTCAAGTCTTGTGGCAGGTCCGTAGTGTTCAGTGCTGGTCCAAGAAGCTAAAAGAAATAACACAAGTTAGGGTGTTGCCTCTGCATTCCCATAACCTTCTCATTCATTCCTCACACGCACAAACACACAACATTCTAGCTGCCACCCGGGCTCAAATCACGGGCTTTAGAGTGTGCCAAAGTTTTGCCACTCTTTGGGGCTTTTCCACTTGTTCCTGATGTGGAAAGAATGCCAGTGTTAATTCCCACAGGGGTCTTCCTTCAGACCGCCGCGGTAACTTTTGCCCATGTGTTTTCGCCTCCCGTGCGCCGAGTTTTCCCTGGTCCCAGGAGGCGAGAACACACGGTACGGTTCAGTTCCCCACTACGAATGCAAGCGCGGATTAGCGACGCGCCTAGGACACGCCCACTTATCTTTCCTGTAGGCGCAGGGGCTAGGAATTTTGCGGGCTAAGGCCCCCTGCGCTTCTCCCCGATCCCTCTGATTCCCCAAGATGGGTTAAAGACTTATCTTGCAGGAGCGAGGGGCCGAACTGCTTTTCCGGCGGGGCGGGGCCCCTCGCGACTGATTCTGGAGGAGCTGGGCTTTGCACGTCCTCTCCTTCCGAAGTCTCAAGCGCAAGCCCCGTGCCTCGGGGCTTGCGCATGCGCGTTGATGTGCCACACCCTGCTGGACTCCTGATTGGCCCGTGGCGCCCCCGAGCATGCTGGGAGTTGTAGGCAGGAGACTGCTTCTGCTGGGAGCTGTAGTTTTTGAAGGCTGCCTTTCTGCAAAAGGGGCACAGCAGCCTTTTAAATGGATGCAGCTTTCTGGATCCAACTTGTACGTGCATCACAGCCCCCACCATGCCCCTCTGCACCCCTTGTCTCGGCTTGGTCTTGGCTTTGGTCCTGACAGCACTCCCCCTCCCACGGAAGGTAGGCCCTCCGGGTTTATCTGGATAATTCTTATGGAAAGTGCGCAACAATCTTGGAGCATGAACGTGATGTGAGGGCTCCCACGAGCGCTCTTCAGGTCCATACCCCACCCACTCCACTAAATAATACAATTGGCCGTTCGTGCTCTTTTTGGAGTTCAAAATTGCACGTACCTCATATTCAGGTTCCCCGTGAACAATTATCGGGGGGGTTTTTTTAACGGGAGTTCCATGCGGGACAGGTTTTAGCAGGGACGTGTGGAATGTGGGATGAATTTTCATTTGGGAGGGTAATTCCAATCGAATTGCAACTGGATTCACGATCTGTACAATTGGGAATGGGCCTAAGTAGCGGGGCTGTAATTTCCGGGGACCATCCAATCGAATATTGCGGGTGGAAAGCCACACCTTGTCACCCACACGATAGGGAGGACTGGCACGGTGGTTTTTGTCTGCATAATACTTATAAGAGTTTTTTGCTCTAACGAGATTACCTTGTACCTCCTTCCAAACTTGCTCAATTTCTATCCACTGTCCCGCTAGTGTGGGCAATTCCACTTCTAAGGACGGGACAGCTACGGGAAGAATACGTGGATGTCGTCCATAAAGACAGTAAAAGGGAGTCTTTTTGGTGGACGTGTGTAAGGCATTATTGTAGGCTAGTTCAGCTAACCAAGTATGCTGGACCCAAGTGGTTTCCCTGCTTGCAGCAAAGCAACGCAAGTATTGCTCGAGCCCTTGATTTACACGCTCGGTTTGGCCGTCCGTCTCGGGATGATACCCGGATGACAAATGGACTTCCATCCCAACGATCCTACAAAATTCACGCCAAAATCGTGAAATGAATTGTGGGCCTCTGTCGGTGATAACATGGTGTGGAAGCCCGTGTAGGTGAATGACGTTTTGCAGGAAGAGTTCTGCAATTGCACTAGCGGTTGGGACTCCCTTGCAAGGAATAAAATGGGCCATTTTTGAAAAGATATCTACTACAACCAATATTGACGTGTAACCCTGTATCGGCGGGAGATCCACAATGAGGTCCATGGTTACAGTATGCCATGGTACGTCTGGAGTTGGTAAAGGACGCAGAAGGCCTTTTTGAGCTGATTAAAACCCTGTTCGGCTGAGGCATCCCAAACAAACGGGCAACCCTTACGAAGAAGCTTCGTGATTGGAGTAACCAATGCTGAAAAATTCTTAACAAAGAGTCTGTAAAAATTTGCAAATCCTAGAAAGGATTGTATATCCTTCACATTAGCAGGGGGTGCCCAATCTACAATTGCCTGCACCTTTTTGGTATCCATTTGAACGCCGGTTGGGGTTAGGAAATAACCTAAGAACTCCACAGTGGTACGATGAAACTCGCACTTTTCTAACTTTGCGTAGAGATGATGTTCTCGCAATCTTTGCAACACCGCACGAACATGTCGGACATGTTCCTGGAGACTACTGGAATAGATGAGGATGTCGTCAATGTACACAACAGCACATACATCTAAATATTCTCGAAGTACCTCATCCAGGAAATGTTGAAAGGCGGCGGGGGCGTTACAGAGGCCGAATGGCATGACCTGATATTCATACAATCCGAACTTGGTTCGGAAGGCGGTCTTCCACTCGTCTCCTTCACGCACCCGTACCAAGTGGTATGCGCCTCGAAGGTCCAACTTGGTATAGATGACCGCATCCCTGACTTGGTCAAGAAGTACTGGGATTAAAGGGAGCGGATAACGGTTTTTAATGGTTATCCGGTTCACTCCGCGGTAATCAATACAAGTCCGGAGCTCCCCAGACTTCTTCGGTACGAAGAACAGAGGTGACGAAACCGGAGAATTAGAGTGCCGAATAAAACCACTCTTGAGGTTTGATGCTATGTATTCCCGGAGGTGGTCATTCTCAGCCTCGGTCAAAGCGTAGATGCGGCTGCATGGCAATACCGCTCCTGGCTCCAGGTCTATCCGGCAATCGAAGGGCCGGTGTGGAGGTAAAGACTCAGCAGCCTGTTTATTAAACACATCCGCAAAGTCGGCATACTCTTGGGGCAGATCTTCAGGACGTACCTCTGGTGGACTGTTAGCAATGCAGATGGAGCGTATGTCCGGCAAAGCCTTTTTTAAGCAATGTTCTTTGCAATATGGAGAATTCAGGTCTATCGATCCTGAGGTCCATTGAATGTGAGGGTCATGCTTCTTTAACCATGGCAAACCCAGGATAAGCCCAAATTGCGGGGCGGCAATAATGTCAAAGGCAATCTTTTCTGTATGCCCATCTCCACACCGAAGGATTATAACACAGGTACTATGGGTAACGGGACCTGAACTAAGGGGGGTACCGTCAACTGCATGTACCAGTTCTGAAGTAGGTTTACATTGCACCGGAATTCCTAAAGTACCCACAAACTGGGCATCGATGAAATTACCAGTTGCACCCGAGTCAATTAGCAGTGTAACCTGTTTCCTCTTTGTCAAGAACTCTAAGCAACCCTTCTGAGTGATATAGGGGCCATGATTCGAATAGCCTGCAACTGGGGCCCTGCTGACTAGGCTCGGCCGGGTGACCCCCACTACCGACGAGCCAAGGCGTTTCCCTGGGTTTTTGGTTTGGCGGGGCATTCGCGAACGAAATGCCCAGCCTTACCGCAATACATACAGACCCCGTCTTTTCTTCTCTGCTCTTTCTCTTCTTTTGTTAGGGGGCCCCGGATGGAGCCGATTTGCATCGGCTCATCCTCCTCAGATTTGTCCACCGTCCCACGAGATCCTTTAAACTGGTCTAACCGTGGTACAGGACGAGATTCTCCTCTTCTCTTGTCGCCTCGCCTTTCCGCCAAGCGGTGGTCAAGACGCAAGGCTAAGTTGATCATATCCGAACACTCTCTTGGCTGTGGATCAACCTGAGCTATAAGATCTTTTAACTCGTCTTTTAACCCCTGATAAAATAGGGACATCCTCTTTTCTCTGGGCCATTCGGCTTCTGCTACTAGCCGGTTGAACTGCGTGACATAAGTCACCAGTTCCCTATTGCCTTGCCTTAAACTCAGCAGTTCCCGATCCTTGCAGAGGGTGGCTGCCTGTCGATTAAAGATCTTCTCAAATTCCCCTAGAAACTCATCCC
This sequence comes from Ambystoma mexicanum, assembly GCF_040938575.1. Taxonomy (NCBI): domain Eukaryota; kingdom Metazoa; phylum Chordata; class Amphibia; order Caudata; family Ambystomatidae; genus Ambystoma; species Ambystoma mexicanum. The sequence continues at coordinate 836,233,817 of NC_090934.1, read as the reverse complement.
AGTCATACAGGACAGCATCGTCCTTTTGAACCAAAGGATTCGCCCAAGAGGCGGCGTCCCCTGTAAGGTACGATATCACGAAGGCTGTACGTGCTTGAGCAGACCGAAAGGCTGATGCCTTGGTGAGAAAGTGGAGACGACACTGGGTCAAAAACGTAGAGAATCTTTGCGGATCCCCTGCATATCGCTCTGGAGGTGCAAGGGGAACTATGGCTTCCGGGGTTACATGTACCTGTACCGGGGTAGACGGTTGACCAGGTAAGGGCGATGCTTGGGCAGCTAGATTCCGCACCTGCGCGGACAAAGTTGCATATTCTTGCCTGGATGCGGCTAACTCCCCTTGCAAATCCTGCAAGGCTTTAGCAATCTCTTCCATGACTTGTTGTGAGGGTTGGCTGTGCCGCTCAGGCGCCTGGAAAATACGTGGGCTTGCGCTTCTGTCAGAACACTCTGGTCCTAGGCGCAGGAGCGACGCAGTACCAACCACCCCCACTATGGTCGTGGAGCCTGCAAGTCGAAGCTTACGCAGACTACCCGGACCAGAGCAGGGAAGGAGGGTTAGGGTCTCGTTGATTGGATAGGTTGGGGGATTTTAGGGAAACGGGATTGAGGTTTGGGTAGAGGTTGTGGATAGGACGGGGAATGGAAGGGTTGATTGTTGCACACTTTAGATTGTACTTGGTACCAAGTAGTTATTTGCACACCACCTCCACATAGTCAGACTTAGGCCCCCTCACTGCTCAATAACGTACAAGTCTAACCATGCACCTAATTCTGTCCACAACTAATTAGCATTTCTTGGCATGCAAACTTAGCTCTGGGTTTCAGTGTCCTGTCCATGATGAAGCCGTCAAGTCTTGTGGCAGGTCCGTAGTGTTCAGTGCTGGTCCAAGAAGCTAAAAGAAATAACACAAGTTAGGGTGTTGCCTCTGCATTCCCATAACCTTCTCATTCATTCCTCACACGCACAAACACACAACATTCTAGCTGCCACCCGGGCTCAAATCACGGGTTTTAGAGTGTGCCAAAGTTTTGCCACTCTTTGGGGCTTTTCCACTTGTTCCTGATGTGGAAAGAATGCCAGTGTTAATTACCACAGGGGTCTTCCTTCAGACCGCCGCGGTAACTTTTGCCCATGTGTTTTCGCCTCCCGTGCGCCGAGTTTTCCCTGGTCCCAGGAGGCGAGAACACACGGTACGGTTCAGTTCCCCACTACGAATGCAAGCGCGGATTAGCGACGCGCCTAGGACACGCCCACTTATCTTTCCTGTAGGCGCAGGGGCTAGGAATTTTGCGGGCTAAGGCCCCCTGCGCTTCTCCCCCGATCCCTCTGATTCCCCAAGATGGGTTAAAGACTTATCTTGCAGGAGCGAGGGGCCGAACTGCTTTTCCGGCGGGGCGGGGCCCCTCGCGACTGATTCTGGAGGAGCTGGGCTTTGCACGTCCTCTCCTTCCGAAGTCTCAAGCGCAAGCCCCGTGCCTCGGGGCTTGCGCATGCGCGTTGATGTGCCACACCCTGCTGGACTCCTGATTGGCCCGTGGCGCCCCCGAGCATGCTGGGAGTTGTAGGCAGGAGACTGCTTCTGCTGGGAGCTGTAGTTTTTGAAGGCTGCCTTTCTGCAAAAGGGGCACAGCAGCCTTTTAAATGGATGCAGCTTTCTGGATCCAACTTGTACGTGCATCACAGCCCCCACCATGCCCCTCTGCACCCCTTGTCTCGGCTTGGTCTTGGCTTTGGTCCTGACAGAAACACAAGAAAAAAACGGTTCCTGTAGGAGCCACCTTTCACAGTTAAAAAAATAGAAGTGAGAAAAACATCACAGGCCCCTGTGCAGCCTGCATAGTCCGCGGACATGTAAACAATTCAGGGTGTGGGACAATTGAAATCATTTTAATTGTTTTGTATTAAAAAAGGGTGGCTCTTAAAAGAACCGTTTTGTGTTTTTCAATTTTATATTTCTTTTTTATGTTTGGTTTTACAAACTGAACTAAGAAAACATTTCACTAATTTTCATTTTCTTCTCACTTTCACAAAAACTGCTTCAAAGCATTTTGAATGTATTCCACAAAAATCTGATTACTCACATCAGTTAGATGGACTCCATCTTGCCGAAAGATGTTGCTTCTATCAAATTTAGTATTCTCATTGTGAACAAAAGCACACACAGCTTTATTGTCTGGAATGCATCCACATCTGTCACTGCGCAATATGTGAAAAAATTATTTTGCAATTAGGGAACATTTTCTTCAACTTTCCCAATGTCTCCTTCATTGCAAACCGCATTGGGATTTCCGTCACGTTCCCCAAACTGTTCCCACCACAATGAATGATGATAATGTCCGGATTCTTCAATTGAACCATATTTGCACAAAATGGGAGCAAGTCCACCCACTTCATGCCACACACTCCATACCAGAACACTTCTAATTCAGGGAATCCAGGATTTGTGGCTATTCCACAATGCTCAGCATACACCTTCACCCAGTGGACCCAAGAGTCCCCCAACATTCAAACACTCTACCTGCTGAAAGACATTGCATTGGCCATTTTCAATCCTCTGACAATTCCTACTAACAGAACTCCTGCTACCATCTCTTCCTGTACACCACACCCAGGAAACCTGATTGGGTGATTTCCCTGAAGTCTGCGGACATCCACAACTGTCCGGGGTCTCTGCAGTCCCCTTTCCATGGCAGGCATCCACAAAAGACCCAGGTGTGGCATGTGCTGTCCGCAGACTACCGCAGTGTCAGCGGACCCTCTTACAGACGGGCAGCCCTTCTACCCTTTCCACTTCCATGTTGTCAACACTCCCTCATTGGCTGCTTTCAAAGAGTCACACATCCATCCGCCAATCACATCCAAAACCTCTACACCTAACCCTGTCATCTCACTTCAATACTTCAGATGTACACTTGAACTCTCAGAGTACATATCTCCTCTTAATGAAAGACATCCAAATCAAAAACTACTGTGCAACTGCCCAAGATTCTCTTCATTCTCATCATAGTATTGATCCACCTCCTCTAGGGTTTCAATCTCCTCAGAGTCTGTATTTGGATCATAGAGATCAATTTGGAATGGGTCTTGTTGAGGGGTAACTAGAAGGGTGTCTGAAAGTGGCCTTTTTGCTGGGGGTTGTGAAGACATGGCGCCACTAGTGGGTGGCGTGATTTGGAAGCTCTGCATAGCCTGGGGATTTTTCTCAAAAATATTTGCCGTGAATGTCATGCATCTCATCACTCTGTCAATGTCTTCAGTGGTCCATTGAGAGGAACCTGGTATAGTCACAGGAGTGTGTGGTATTATTGGAGTAGGCTGCCCCTTGTTTTTCATGGCTGCTGCTATAGTATCCTCTCCTTGGGAAACACTCTCTTTCTCCTTATGTTGTGTACTTATCTTCTCCCTATGAGAATGGTGACTTTTTGAAGAGTGTTTTTTGGAGTCTCCGGGACATGCTTTTGCACCAGATGGGCTATTTTCGATGTATTGTGCTTTTTGCCATTTTCAATGTTAATGAGTGTCAAATTTCTGCAGACGGGAGGTCCGAAGCTGCGCCTCCCGACATTCGCCGTTCGGCTGCTGTATTGGACATGTCATCAGCGTCGTCTTTGTCTCGCGACTTTAGGGGCCGGTCGTGTGGCGATCGTGATCTCGAGTGCCCAGAGGACAGGGAACTAGTGGACCTACCCCTTGACGCTGTGCGTGGCTGTGTAGACGATGTTGTCGTCGACTCTTGGCCTTTAGGTATGTGCTTTGTGTGGGCTGTCTTGTTTGTGCTACTGCCCCGGGTGTCGTCCCTGTAACAGCGCCGCCAGCCTGTCTGGGGGGGTTGGGGATAGCACCTGGGAATCGGTAGGTTCCCTATCGCCTTCGTCATCCGAAAAGACGCTGATGCTGCCGTCGCTAGATGCACCCTCCACTTCGATCTCGGCCTGCATGGCGTGGTGGGCCTGTTTGTTTTTTTGGTCCTTTAGGGTCTTTGGGTTGAAGAGCTGACTACATTGGCCCTCGTCGTGGTCCCTCTGGAGACAGAGGTTGCACACCCGATGCTCGTCTTTTCAGGGCAACTTTTTGTTGCAACTGGGGCAAAATTTAAATGGTGCGTTTTCCATAATTGGATGGAAGGGCAGCTAGGTGAAAATAGAGAGGGGAAAGGGGAATATGCATTCTCTTAGTGGCCTAAGAAATGTCCACTCCCCGCTCTCTATACTGTCTGGGCTGGGGCCCACTGCAGCCTTCCAAGGCCGAATGGATGTCGTCGAGTCAATTTCTTTGTCTGACAACGTTTGTCCTTTTCACCGCCGTCGAAGATGTTTCGAAGGTCGGTAATATAAAGGATAGAAAGAGTACTAGCTCTAATCACGTTATTAATTAATGGCGTTAGGCAAAACTCTGCATTATAGCGTCCGACGATGATGGTGAAAAAAACAATCTGAGGGACCTCAACGCGTGAACGTCCATGGGTACAGTGGACATCACACTAGGGATAGTATTACTGACACGCCCTGTCAACGTCCCTTTTTTCGAGCAACGAAAACAACAACTGTAATACTTTGCAGCTTCCACTAGATGTCGGCCTATGCATAGCATGTGAATCTAAGCAGATACTCACTGTAATCGTATTTCTGATGCTTGTAATGTATTATATATATATATATATATATATATATATATATATATATATAGTTCCTGCTAATTACCCTGTAATAAGCTTCTCAATAAGCATGTTCTCTTGTTTAACCACTCTAGAGAATGCCATGCAGTGTAACATTCCTCACCTGCTCACATGAAGCAGCAAACAATTAGAATGCTCTGCATTTCAAAATGATTATTTTTACAAGCATTTTGATGAAAGTAAAAAAAATGCATATGTGCATGTACAGCAGCACTGTGTCAATTTTCCATAAAATAAGGGAAAACCAGATAAAATAGACCTGTAGACCATTTTGAAGTGGCACTTTGTGTCTCACAGTTTAATATGTTGGCAGCACATGTATACATACCAACATCGCCCATTCCAATGTATAGGTGCTTCTTAAGTCTGTCTTTTTCCTCTACATTCTGTCACCTCCAATTGACCTTGCCCATTATAAAACTGAAAGTACAAGTCCCAGAATACAAAGAAAAAAACACGACTAAACTTCACAAATTGAAACTGTGACATGTACATCAACTAAACAAATGAATGAACGAGAACACTTAATATGTATGTTGAAGGCATTAAATCCACAGAACATGTTGGGGGATATTTATTACTTAGAATTAAAGGATATATTGTGACACTGTATACAATCATAGTAATATAATGATGTTAGATGCTGAAACTACTTTACCAATAAACAAATTTAAAAATAAAAAAATAAACATGAAATGCTGTGCTTTTCAAAATAATTTTTTTCAACCCTTTTTAAGAAAGTAAAAAAAATGCATATCTGCATTTCCAGCGACACCGTGTCACTTTTTCATGTAATTGGCACTCAGTGTGTGCCAGTTTAATATATTAATAGTGCATGTATACTTCCTAACATAACCCACAGGGCTTCTGAAAATGCACATACACATTTCTTACATTTCATGATAATGCTCCTATAAGCAACAATTTTTAACCATCCACCAATTTTATTAACTTTTTCCCCACCACTCCTCCTTCCATTGTAAATATGAAACTTGCTTCCTTACTTGGCCATTACCATATATCCCAACTAACTTTCTTTTACAATTACAGGAAAGAAACAAATTGCTGCAATCAACAACCGAAAAATTAATACCCTTTGCATTGATATTGCTATTTTATTTCTATTGCGCTCATACACAAGTGTTTCAGAGCGCGACAAGGCAAGGGAAGGGGAACAGGGGAGAACAAAAACAACGATCTTACTGGGCCCAATGACATTGAGAACGCGCAAGTGCAGGGTAGAGGGGGAGGGGGAGAAGTGCATGGAAGGGGGAACAAAAAGGAGAGTGCGGAGCGAGGAGGAAAAAACAAAAATAATAATAAATTAATAAATAAAAAAGTCAACAAACAATGGGAGTGCAGCCAGAAAATGGCAAGTGCTGGGTTTAAGGCAGCAGGCCGGGTAGGTCTGAAAGTGCAGGAAGAAAAGGGGAGGGCTGTATGGGTACAGATACAGGCCCCAGGGCAAGGGGTGGCCTGGAGGCAGTGCGTGAGGGTGGCAAGATGAGCAGGTACATGGGCCCGGAGGACAGAGGGGGGCCAGGTGCATGGTGCCGAGGGAGAGTAGAATCAGCAGGGGAGAGGAGGGGAGAAGGCAGAAGCAAAGGGGAAGGTCTTGAGGTGCTTCCGGAACCGGAGATGGTTCTCCTCAAGTTTTAGAGTGGCAGGGAGGCAGTTCCAGAGGGAGGCCCCAGCCGAAGACAGAGATCTACCCCCAGCTCATTTCTTTGAGAAACGACTGACCCTGAGGGAGTTAGATGTAGAGGAGCGGAGTGCTCGAGATGGGAAGTATTTGCAGAGGGATAGCTGAAGGTATGTTGGACCCAGGCCCCAGAAAGCCTTGTGGACAATACTGAATGTAATCCTTGCATCCACTGGGAGCCAATGGAGAGATTTCAGAGCTGGAGAGATACGTTCCCAGGGCTTGAGGCCAAGGACAAGTCTCGCAGTTCTGTTCTGGATAAGTTGCAAAGGGCGGAGAGTAGAGGCAGGTAGATTAAGAAAGAGGCTGTTGCAATGGTCCAACCTAGAGAGAACCAGAGCTTGGGAGACAGCGAGCCTCTGGGGGAATGAGATTAATGTACCAGGTATATGTTGTAACTATAGCAGCAAAGTTCCACTATATATATTACCCAGACAACTCTTTTCAAACCAACATTTCTTTCACTCTAGCCCAGTATATTCCACCAGTCACACTCGTATGATTCCCATCTACACACCACCATTGCAACACCCACTTTGTTCCTCAAAACAGCACAATCACCGTACAGATTTCATCTCGCCACCACTGCCTTCCTCATTAACCCAACACCATCAGACCTCGGTACACTCGTATGCTCACAACCTTCCCAACCACACCTAATATACCACCTCACAATCAAACAGCACTCTATTCATCTCTACAATCACACCCACACACCATACAAGCATATACATTGCACAACTTTCCAATGCAACCTTTCTCTTTTCCCAACAGACACAACAAAATGCCTACTAAACAGCATATCTGTCGAAAAGAAAGAAAAACTAGAGCAAATAAAACTAAAAGTACACCACACAGTCATCCACCTCTAAAACAATGTATAGAAAACCTTAAAACAAAAGAGCTAGTAGCCTCATTCAACAAAACTAAACTAACCACAACTAATGAAGGCAAGGCCCCTCCGTCAAAAATAAAAAGGAAAACATTATGTACAAAGAAAATCGCACCTTCTAACAAACCCAATCCTCTATCTACCAGTATGATCGTAGTCACAGTAAACCAATCAAAAATATTTTTACTAAACATTTTCCACCGTAGAGTTCTTCAGTCTTATAAAAACATCTGAAAAGTCACGATCCTCCCTTAAAAAGAGAGTAATCCTGCAAGCTCTAATCGACAGCGCTTTTCTACTGAAGAGGAAATTGTTTATATTGATTTAAAGCAGAATGAAACCACTAACTAAATTAATAAATTACAAGTACTTCTAAACATGCCTATTGTCAATATAGATACCTTTTCAAACTTCTGTGATGGTGAATGGGTGCAAAGAAGCAGCACAGAAGCATACCTCAATGAACAGCTTATAAACAAGAACAACAAAAAAACAATTGCCATAGACAATAGTGGTTGAGGGTATGAAATGGTGGATCAAACCATTATGGAAAAAGAAACCCTTATAGAAAAACATTCCCAACAAACATTTAACCAAATGCTCCTTTCACCCAAACAAACCATCGAGGGTACAAATGGACATGCAGCTCAATGTGTAATGTATGCCAACAATCCTTTAGATCTTTATGGCAATTCCTCAATCACTATGTAAAATTTAAAGACAAAAGTAAAATGAAAACTTGACAAACCATAGACTCCTGTCCAGTGCGCAGCCACACTGGTCTGCAAGGACATTCATTAACCTGCACTGTAGGAACTGCGTGCAAAACCACTTTCCACCACATCAAAATGTTAGCGACACACCATTCCACTATACGGAATCTTGTACATCGACTATACTATGCAAAAAGTCCTGCTTTAGAACTGCAAAATTTAAATAACATTCTCCTGCATGGCTAGCCTAAGAACTCCTTAAAGAAATAGGGCACATCCAACGTAAATACTTTGGAACTGAAGGTGACTTAGAGAATTCTATACCTTCAGAAAACATTACTGGAAACCTAATCCTAATAAACACATACAAAAAAGAAATAGCTAAGTTTCAAAACACATCTGCTGAAATGCCAGACCAAATATGTGTGTTGCCGCAGAAGGTTTTATAAAAAGAGCACAAAAATAGTAGATCTAGCTTAGAAGACAATGAAAAATCTTAATGGTTCCAATTAGCTTTATATCTAACAGCAGAAGATAAATACAAAATAACCCCTCAAGAGTGTGCACGTACTGCAACACAAAGCTTAACAATATCAAAATGCCATCATGTGCTATGACTAATAACTTAGAAATATTCCCATTTCCAAAAGCTCTCCAACAGTTTAACTTGGAACTTTTACAAGTTGATTATAATAAAAGCAGTGCACCCATTTCAACCTATAATATGCCTTCAACTAAAATCAGCCAAATTACCTCCATCCAAGTTACAAAAGGGCATCCGTGGCAAAGTAGTGCATTTACCATTGGATCTGAAATAACATTGTCAAACTCTAGCACTACAATGGCCAATAGATCAATAGATCAATCTTTGATTGTACTAGTTAATGGTATGCCAACAAAAGACCAACAGATTTGGCAACACCTAGTTGACTTAAACAAACTTAGACAAGCCCTACAATATCTAAAAGAAAACAGTTAATACTACAAAGATATAAACATAGAGGAAAACTTAAAAGAAACCACCCCCTTATTCGAGAGACACCAGAAACTGGCCAATTTGAACATGTAGATCCTGTTAGAGCAGCCAACATTTTAGACCAGTATACAAACTGCATTCCAAAGACACAATTGATGATGAATTAGAAACATATCAAATGCCTCAAGATAAAGGATCCCCAATGAGCATATGGGAAAAAAGTGTAGAAGCATGTTCTTTTTCTCTACTCTTTCCTACAATAGGAAGAGGAAGATATGATGAAAGGTCCACACAAATTAGTGCATCAGAATTTCACTCTTTGCGAATGTATTCTGAAGACCCCAGATTCAGGCAAAACGTCAAATACATTTTCCACCTCCTCTTCGAAAGTGAACTAGCAACTGTATGTTATGGAGTTGCACATACATTAAAAACAGGCTCTAAGCTCTTAATAATAACCGATACGCAACTGCTTAAAAAAATAAAAGACAAAGATGAAGTTTTGCAGACAAGTATCACAAATCTCTTGGCAAACCTGCGTGGTAGAAAAGAATACTGGTTCTGACGTTACGCTGATGTACGTTGTATGCTAAGGAACCTAGGCCCACCCACATGGTTTCTTACTTTAAATTGTGCAGAGTACGCATGGGATGACTTGCACGACTTCTTACATACTGCAAACCAAAATAAAGCCAGAATAGACATAACAACACAAGGAGAACTTTGTTCTCTTGACCCTGTAAATGTATCAAGGTACTTTCACCATCGCTTCATAGCCATGCTGCATTTTATCTGCAATGAAAACTATCCCTCAGCTCAGAGAAGTGCAACACTTCTTTTGGAGAAAATAATATCAATCCAGAGGAGCACCACACATCCACATGCTTTTGTGGATAAAAGATGCTCCAAGATTTGGCCATGATAGTGACACCACTGTTTTACAGTTATTCAAAAGTACATTACCTGTGACATCCCTTCAGAAACCACAGATAGTGACCTACATACACAAGTGTTACGCTTCCAAAAACATAAATGTGGCAAATACTGCTGACATAGATACAAAACACAGGGAAATACTATACCAAATGTCGCTTTGACTTCCCTAGACCAGTGTGCAAAAAAGGACAAGTGAATAGCTTAAAACACACAGCGTAAAAGGCAAATCCCCTGAAAATACATACAACATTAAAAGGGACGAAGCATCCAAGTTCATCAATGATTCCAATGCAATCATTGCCCTCTTGTGGAATGCAAACATAGACATACAATACATTGCAGACATTTCCACTGCAGTTGCAAGATATGTCACGGCCTATCTCACCAAAGCTGAGAAAACAGATCTAAAGGACCTCTGGGATAACATATCATCTGACAAAACACTTTCACATAAATTGTACAGCTACGTATAAAAATGCTCTCCCATAAAGAATACGGGTCCTACGAAGCTACAGACCATTTTACAGGTACGGCCTTATGTGCCAAATCTGAGCACATTGTCTGGCTGAACCTTGGACCAGCCTCGTCATTCTGAAAAAGAATACTAAAATCCTACCAAGAGATAGAAAACATAGCCACAAATGATCCCAACAGCCAGGACATTTTAAAAAACAATTTACTTGACACATACTATCCAAACAGAAGTACTACTTTGGAAAACTAGTGTCTCTACAACATTGCCCAAAACTACACCTACAAAAACAATGTCACACCAAAAGAGACAACTGGCAAATATTCAGTTTCAACTTGCGAAGGAAGCCTAGTGAAGCTAACCAAACCCAGTCTAATCATGTAAAGTTATCATTTAAAACTCCACAACATAGAGAACTGTACTACATGGCCCTACTGCAACTTTTTAAACCTTGGGGAAAAGAAAAATGATTATTATGTGACTATGACTCATTTGAAGCTGCATTTAAAGCAAATGAAAGCAGTATAACAAATGACCATTTCAAACAGTACAACGAAATGTTGGGCAATGAATGCCAACAAGAGGAAGAAATTGAAGCTCAACTACACAAAGACACTCCTGGTGCAGTCAGCCTTCCCCGACAGGAAACCAAGACCATCTTGGCACACTCCTCATTCTAAATGAAGCAGAAATAGTCATGGCTGAGGTAGAAAATACCATGTATCAATATTAACAATCTGAGGAGAACTTGTCAGTTCTGGAATCTCAGCTAAATGTTGAACAACTCACCGTTTATATGCAGGTCACTCAAGAAATTGAGCATGGTCTTAAACATGAAAGTAAAACCTGTAAATGTAAACATTATAAATCTCTGCTCCTGTATGTAATTGGTGAAGCTGGATCTGGCAAAACATTCCTAATTAAAATAAGCAGCACATTTCGACAAAACTTAACAAACCACCTTTTTTCGGCTGTTGCAATAGCCCCCACAGGGTCAGCTGCTTACAACATAGGTGATGCCACTGTACACCGACTACTCCTCCTCCCCGTAGAACACAAAACAAATTAGAATACTTCAAATTGTCAGCAGAGGCTGCAACTGAGGTACGCAGAATTTTAAAACAAATGAAAGGGCTCCTGACAGATGAAGTAAGCATGGTGTCCAATTTCATGTTGGCTTATAGTTCATCTCAGAATGCAAGAAGTCCTCAAAAGACCAACTACGAGGAACTGTTTGGAGGAAAACATGTTATTGTTTTCAGAGACCTTCTACAGTTGACGCCAGTGAAAGGGCAACCTATTTTCAAAACATTAGGACACGAAGAATGCTGTAATGCTCTCGGCAGCATTGGAAATGTAAATTTCTGGCAGCTTTTCCACTACAGAGAACCAACTCAAAACATGCACCAGTCTGCAGACCTCACATATGCTAACATTTTAAAAAAGCATTAGAACTGGGCTGCTTACTAAAGATGCAAAATCCATCTTAAAAAGTAGACTAATCCATGATCTCTAAGGGCGAAACACATCTGCTGCTGATGTCATGGAACAATTAACGCAACAAAATGTAAAATGTATGTCCTTAATGCCAACCCTTGCAAGCTGTAGCCAATTCAACAAGACAATGTTGAAAAAAGAAATGCAACCTATACTGCATATCAGCTCCACAGATAAACAGCATTACACTTCCTATGTGTCAACAAGCAGCAGCACAGCTAAATAGCTTAGAAAAATGTATCTCCAACACAGCTAATTGAAAATATTAGCTTTGTGTCTGAACTGCAGAGTAATTGTAAAACGTAACCTTGCCGTGGAACAAGGCTTAGTCAGTGGAACGATTGGTACAGTTGTTGGCTTCCAGACATATCTGCATGGCGGCAACATAGGGTTTGTCAATATCCACTTTGACAAACTAGCAGCGGTTAAAAAAATTGGCCGAACAATAGGACGTTTCCTTCTTTTCAAAGACATGTACGTACGCAGAGAGAAATTTACTCTGTCACTATTCACAAATCACAAGGTCTAACTCTAGATCAAGCATTTATTGACATTGGCAGCACAGTCTTTAAAGAAGGTATGAGTTACATAGCACTTTCACGTCTGCGTTTTCTCAGTGGTCTATTCCTAATTAACTTGGATGCAAACAAAGTCAATGCTGACATTCCTTGCATCCTGGAATACAACAGGATACAGGCACTATACGCCCCCATCTAGATATGTACCCTTTGCCTTAAAAAAGAAACCTTTTAAAAGACAAATAATAGAAACAAAAGCTATAGCAGATTTCCCAACAATACCACTAAAAAAGCAACAGCCAACTTCTGCATCAAACAATACAACCACAACACTGTCTAGTACAAAGTCAAGTTCACATCCATCAGAAAAGACACAAATGTCTCTTCTCCAGAAAGATCTGCAGGCCCATCTAACGATCCACAAACAGAACTCTCTGGTCCATTTAAATTCAGAAACCCTACTAGAGTAAATTGTTATGCTAATTTGACAGTGAATCTTCTCTTTCAATTGCCACCAATTGTTCACAGCATTTACTTAAATGGCTCAGACCAGTTGTGTTGGCAGATGCTCGTCCTTCTCAGAAATGCCACAAATAATCCTGACAACACTTAGTGTCTCAGGTATAAGGCAACTATTGGGCTACTGTGCAGGAATGGTAGAATGTACCATAAACACACAAGAAGATCCACAATAATTCCTAATGTACTTACTACAAGTACTGGAAACCAAAGACATCCCTATAAATTAAATCTTCCACACTTCATACACATGGAAGCATATAAGCACTCTATCCATGATTCATAAAACCACATCCCTAAAGAACGATTTCTAAATGTATCCATATCATATTGTGAATCCATTCCATTTCACCAGCTTCTTCAGAATGCAAATCATGGCATATTATGCTCTTTTTTGCAATTCAGACAATCGTTCCACCATACAAATAAACTCATAGCCAATATGTCATTTTAATGCTTCTAAGGTGCAATGCAGATGGTACCAAAAATAACTGTAAGCTTACAGGCTTCACACACAGCCAAGTATCTTTTGGAAAGAAAACCTTCACAACAGTAGGTAAAATATACCACGCTGGTGCCGCAACTACTTCAAGGCACTACCCTGCATGTGTGAAAAAAGCAGTTGTTTTGAATGTAACGATACCTCTGTTACCCCATAACATAAATTAACCGCACATTTAACAAATTCCTATTTGTTATTCCTTCAACCCAAATTTAGTCACTAAACTGTAGCACAATAAACTGTTAGAATACGCCAGCAGGTATCTAACTACATCTATAATACTGCAAGAACGCCTTTGAAATTTAGTTAGAATACGCCAACAGGTATCTAACTACTTCCAAAACACCCTTCATTGCAAAGCACTTTAATATGCCATCTCAATTTTTATATAACAAAACATCTTCTAATCTCTAATGTAGTTAGAATATGCCAACAGGTATCTTAACTATTTCAAGCATTCCCTTAATTACAACATACTTCAAACAAACATACCATCACCTTTACACTCCCGTAACTGTAATTGTTTTCTTTTTTATCCAGTACGGATTTATTTTCCCCGTTAACCCAATGATTATATAATGGCAAAACAACAGCAGTGTGTCATACACTAAAGTTGTACCAAACATTGTACTTAAAATGTACTGTTTAGGAGGTCCTAAAAAAGAAAATGTATTTTAAAAACTGTATACCACTACAGCTTTTCAACTCTCATGGTTAACCAATTGTACTGTTTTTTTTCCACAGAAAAGCAACTAGAGATCGCAGCTTCTTGACGCTACAATACTAAATAGCCACAACAATCTTAATCAACTACATATTCTGTCAGCACTATCCTCAGTTGTACTACAATCATAAGTACTGTATACAATTCGATTACACAATTCTTCCATATTACAAACCCTTTGTACTCACACTCCGTTACGTACAATTATTTAACGCATATTCCTACTATGGTGATTCTGGCCATACTCCTACTACTTTACCTATAATTACAATACACATGTTACTACTGTGGTGATCCTGCCCAGTGCACATATTGCCACTGACCACAACACAATTAACTGTATAACAAGTACGTGTCATACACAGTCAACTTATAAAGCTCATCCCCACCTCTGAAATAATGTCCGCAGACACCGAAATTGACCGCTGACCCGGCAGCATTTCCAAACCCTTTTTTCACCTATAAAAACAGCTCTACATTACCTTCATTCCACTTCCCTACCATTTCTATGCCCTCTTCCAGCCATTAAAAAACCCCCAAATGTCGTTTCCAAGCCACCCGTTCACTGTGTTGTCCGCAAACTATACCAGTGTCCACGGACAGCTAAGGCACCTACCCAGCCTTTTTCAACCTACAAAAACAGCCCCATATATATTCCTTTTTCCACTACCCACCCTTCCCAGCTCCTCTTCCCACCCCAAATGACCCAAAATGTATTTTCCAGGCTTTTTCCCCACCGCGCTGTCCGCGGTCTGCTGTGGATGTCCACGGATCCAGCATGGCTGCCGTTCCTAAAAATCGGACGCACTTCATGCTTTTCACCATCTAATCAGTGGGTGCGCCCAATGTCGGCAGACCTCACGTCAGCCTCTGAACCAATCGGAGGCCTGTCCCCGGACCGAACAAGGAGATAAATTTGCAGACCGAACCCAAATATCATTAATTATTTTTTACCTACTGTTTGGCAGTTTTTAAAAAAACTACTGGACGGATTTACACCAAATTTACAAAAGCACGCTTTCGTGACCAAGCCGCCACTCCTGCCACAAATTTGGTGAAAATCCGTCCAGCGGTTTAGGCTGTCGATGTGAGCAAAACATTTTTTCAATTGCATCTATGGGAAAAAACCCACATTTTGGGACCCTCCCCCCTATAACTTTGACAAAACCTCGCCAGACTTTGCAGGATCGATCTGATGAGCCCATATACTTCTTTTTGTGCAACATTTTATGAGGATTTGTTTGTGGGGGGTGAGGGCGAAGTTGTAATCTGCCCAAAAAGTGTTCTTCCTATCGGTTGAGCAACTTAACCATAACTACAGTGCTGCTACAACATTTGTTCAGCCTGTTAATGTTGTCCATAGATTGAATGGCAACATTCCCGGCCAAACCCAATTAAGAAGAGCACCTGGTCCGAAATGTTTGTGCAAACACCATAACTTTATTTAGATAAAACAATCTATCAATATAATAAAAATAACAGCATGGACTTACAAAATTTTGCCTGAGGAAGTCCCTGGATAGGGGTGGGACGCGTGGCGCAAAATAAGAAGCATCCTGAGGAGCCCATATGCGGTTTGTAAGTCCATGCTGACTGACTGATATCGCCATTATGTTGATAGATTTTTAATCTAAATAAAGTTTTTGTTTGCACTAAAATTTCAGACCAAGTGCTCTCTTTAATTGGGTTCGGCCTGGAATGTTGCCGTTCAATCTATGGACAACATTAACAGGCTGAACAAGTGTTTTTTATGTATATATATATATATATATCTCCATTGAAAGTCTATTCTTATTTAATATAGGAGTAGAATGTATCAAAACATAACGATTTTATATGTTCTCTGCGTTTTCTCATCAATTGTATTAATCAGAGTATTCATATGTATTTTTCTATCATTATTCATCAGTTGCCAAAATTGCTTGGTATCATTGGCAGCCAGGGTGTGAATCATAATTCGAATGGATTGTGTCCTCCCACGTATTCATCATCTTGTGATAATTTGTTTTGCCAGCTCAGCTTTGCTGCATCGGAAAACATTATTCTGCAGAGGGCGCTGTGCTCGAGGTCATTGCGTCGAATGTCCCTCGACGGGCTCCGTACTGTGTCAACGTCACCGATGGTATAAATGGCTCTAGCCGCGCCCGTTGGCTTTAGTTCCATTTTTCCGATTGCTTCGCTCTCGTGAACGGCGCACTTCGAGATTTTCTGTCAAGAAAATGTCTTCTTCATCGACCACTTCAACTCCCAAGACTAAGTGTAATGACTGTGGAACGAAGATGTCCATCACCAATCCTCACTGTATCTGTTTGTGGTGTCTGGGCTCGGACCATCGAACCGGCGACTGTGGCTCCTGTCAGTCTATGACGGAGAAGGCCCTCCGTGAGAGGAAAAGTAAGTTAGCGGTGGGGCGGGAGGTGTCGAAGGGCTCTTCGAAAGTCTTATCTAAAAAACATAAAAAATCGTCCGACTCTAAGTGATCGGAACGCCATAAAAAGCAATCGAAGAGATCCTGATCTCGTAGCAGGTCGAGACGATCTTCTTCGTCTTCCTCTAAAAAGCTCAAAAGGAGACTTAGATCTCTGTCGTCATTGTCCGATTCGTCGACAGAATTGGTTCGATGTCCGACTAGATCGCATTCCCCTTCAAAGTGGGAGAGCTTTAGAAAAAGAATGTTGCAGGTCTTTGAGAACACGGCCTTGACCCCCTCGAAGAAACCTCAGAAAACCAGACCCCGGTTGCTCCTTTGGACGACGCAGGGAAGTCTGGAACTAAAACGATTAAGCCTAGTAGTACCCATAGATCTCGAGTCGACAAGTCGTTGAGAGATCCTCGCGGATCGAGTACCTCTCCGATCCCTCATAAGAAACAAAAATTGTCGAAGTCGGGTGCAACTTCATCGACGCCATCGATGCCATCGGCGCCGACTGCTCCGATGACGAAGCCTAGTTTATCTTCGATGGAACTAGACAAGTTCCAGAGGAACTGATAAATCCTGAGACAAAAATTAGAGATTTATCTGAAACTCTGCATTCTGCTAGTGGTGTGGACACATCACCCGAATTGGAGTTTACTGCACCTGATCCTGCAGAACATGCAGAATCAGGGTATAGGAATTTGATGAATAGGGTGATTGAGTATATGGGTTGGGGAAGAGCCTCCCCTAACTTGAACAAGACGATATGGTGGATATTATAGTCCGAGGACCCCGGAAAGATCCAGTTCTCCCCTTTCATAGGGCATTACAAAGAACAGTTAAGAAAAACTGGGAAAAACCTGATAGCATTGCTGCAGTATGCAGCAATCTCCCAAAAAAGTACAGAACTTCCACTTTGACCCAGAATACCTGAGTTGACACCCTACTCCAGAAAGCTTGGTTATTCAGACTGCTACTACATCCAAGCAGGCAGCATAACCAACCATACATCCTGACAGGGAGGATAAAAAGGTTGATCCCTGGGCTCGTAAAGTTTTTACGTCGGGTAGCATGGCCTTGAAATCTACCAATGTCACCTGTACCCTGGCCTGGTTCACACATATCCTGTGGGAATGCATTTCGGCGGCGCCTGAGCATATTCTGGAAGGTGAGGAAAGGGAAGGCTTCCTGAATATAGTCAATGACGGTAAGGAGGCAATAGGGGAATGCCTCCAGTCTGGACTGGATACTGCTTATAGTATTAGCAGGTCCATAGCATCAAACACAGTGCTTCGCAGATTTGCGTGGTTCAGAAAGTCGGGGTTTGCACCAGATGTTCAGACCAGGCTCCTCAATATGCCCTTTGATGGCTCGAGGCTGTTTGGTAGTAAGGCTGATGAGAGCCTCGAAAAACTACAGACCTCGAAAGCGGCAGAAAAGTCCCTTAGTGCCTCCATGCGACAGCCTCAGAAACCCTATTCAGGCTCATCTTCCTGGAGGGGTCGTCCTTTTCGATACTACTCCTCTGTTGGTAGAGGAAGAGGACAGGCTTTTCAAAGGGGCAGAAGAAATGTCACTCATGGTGGACGAGCAAAGACTACAAAGCCATCTTCAGGAACGGCATCTATGCCCTCAGCCGCTCCTGCAGCTGCCTCCAAATCTCTCTTAGGTCTTATCATACAAAACACCTGTGGGAGGCAGAATCTCTCAGCATCTGGAAGAATGGCGGGGCATTACTTCAGATGCATGGGCACTGGAGACAGTAGCTTAAGGTTACTGCCTAGCCTTCATAAAAAGACCTCAAGTTCATCCACCAGGAGCCAGCTCTACCAGAATTCCAGATCCGCTCCTTTGACAGGAAATTATAACTCTGCTAGAGAAAGGTGCAATAGAACAGGTACCTGTAGTGGAGAGGAACAAAGGCTGGTACTCCCCCTATTTTCTCATCCCCAAAAAGGACGGAGGATTGAGACCCATCTTGGACTACAAATTCCTCAGGAAGGACATGTTCAAGATGGTAACCCTTTCTCAGATCCTTCAGGCTCTCCAACTCCAAGACTGGTTGGTATCATTGGACCTTCAGGATGATTATTTTCATATGCCAATCCATCCCAAGCACAGAAAATACCTGAGGTTTGCAGTTGGCGGTTCTCACTATCAGTTTCGAGTTCTGCCATTCGGGCTGACCTCCGCCCCGAGGGTTTTCACCAAACTGATGGTGGTAGTGGCAGCGAGTCTCAGAAGAGGGGGGGATTTACCTATACCCCTACCTGGACGACTGGCTAATCAGAGCACGTTCTCCATAACAAGCTCAGGAACACCTGTCGATCACCTGCCACTTGCTCCACAACCTGGGCTTCTCCCTCAATTTCAAGAAGTCCCACATGGTACCATCCCAGCAACTCCAATTTATCAGAGCAGTCTTGGACACTTCCTCGGGGAAAGCCTCGCCGCCCGAGGTGAGAGCTCTCCACATCCAGCAGATGGTAACAAAATTCCAAAAAGCCCAGCATCTACCGGCCTTCGATTTCCTGAGGTTGCTCGGCCTCATGGCATCCTGCATTTTTCTGGTGCCAGAGGCCAGATTGAGAATGAGATCCCTCTAATGGGCCCTCAGAACTCAGTGGTCCCAATCCTCAGGGAATATGTCAGATCTTCTGCAAGTCCCGAGTGCAGTTGCTCAGGATCTATCATGGTGGGCTTGCAACGACAACATCCTCAAGGGAGAATCTTTTTGGCAATCATGGCTGGAGATAACAGTAGTGACGGACGCCTCACTCACAGGGTGGGGAGCACACACCAATGATCTGACAATCAGCGGACGTTGGTCTTCATCGGAGTCCAGACTACACATCAACCTTTTGGAGCTCTGAAGGTCTTCCTGCCCTCCGTACAGAGAAAGAATTTCCTGATAATGACGAACAGCACAGTGGCCATGTACTACCTCAACAAAAGAGGAGGCGTAGGATCACTACCTCTGTGCAGAGAGGCGATGGAGCTCTGGTTCTGGGCAATACAAGAAGGAATCCCTCTATTGGCAGTTCAACTAGCCGGAGAGCACAACGGCAGCAGACGCTCTGAGCAGGCAGAGCACAGTCTCCCACGAGTAGGAGTTAGCTCAGGAAGTCCTTCTAGAGATCTTTGCCCTTTGGGGAACCCCTCAAGTGGATCTGTTCGCAATCTCCGTAAACCGGAAATGCGATCAGTGTTGCTCAAGGGAATTTCCTCCGAGAGGAGCTCTAGGAGACGCATTCGTAGTGGATTGAGATTTTCCCCTGCTGCACGCGTTTCCTCCAGTCCCAGTGATTCCTCAAGTAATCAGGAGGTTGAGAAAGTTCAGGAAAACCATGATCCTAATTGCCCCGGATTGGGCCAGGAGGACGTGGTACCAGGACCTTCTGGACATGTCCATCTGCCCTCCAATACGTCTTCCACAAAGAGAGGATATTCTCTCGCAAGAGGAAGGTTGTGTTCTCCATCCAGAGGTCAACACACTCGACCTTCATGCATGGTTTCTGAGAGGTTGAGATACAAGGATTGGGATCTTCCGGATGATGTAATGGAGACTTTGCTTTCGCCAGGAGGCCAGCAACAAACTCTTTGTGCCAGTGTCGTTGGAATACATTCAGTAACTGGTGCAAGGATAGAGATGTGGACCCTTTTCAATGTGGCACACCAATGGTGCTTTCTTTCCTGTTAAATCTAGCCAATCTGGGGCTCCAGACCGGAACAATCAAAGGATATCTTGCTGCGCTGTCCATTTTTAAGCGCTCCTCGGAAGAGGTCTCTTACTTTAAAATACCATTAATAATACAGTTTTTAAAAGGACTTACAAATGTATAGCCTCCAATACCATTTCATGTTCCAACCTGGGATTTGAATTTAGTTCTTAAATTCCTAACATGTATACCATTTGAGCCTCTGCACTCATGTCCATTGAGGCTTTTAACGCTAAAAACTGTCCTTCTTGTGGCAGTAAAATCAGCCCGCAGGGTTTGTGAACTACGGGCTCTCTCATGCAAACCTCCATACACCACTTTTTATAAAGACAAAGTGATTCTGAAAGTAAAACCATCTTTCTTACCGAAAGTAGTTTCCGACTTCCATTTGTCACAGAAGATTGTTTTGCCAACATTCTATCCTCCTCCTCATTTGGGAAAAGAAGAGGAGAGGTTACATAGGCTGGACCCCAAGAGGGCTCTCAGTTTTTACATTGCAAGAATGTCAAAATTACGTCAAGACGACCAACTTTTTGTGGGATACACAGGTCGTAAATTGGGGTTAGCATTGACCAAACAAACCCTATCCCGCTGGGTTATTCTAGCTATATTGGAATGCTACAGATTAGCAGGAAAAGACAAACCGGATGGGTTACGTGCTCACTGCACAAGGGGAATGGCTACTTCTGCGGCTTTGAAGAGGGGAGTCCCTGCAAAAGATATTTGCTCAGCTGCAACATGGGCATCAATGCATACCTTCATCAAACATTACTGCTTAGATTCCACATCCTCAAATGAGGGATTTTTTGCCAGAGCAGTACTTCACTCTGTACATGAAAACAAAAACTAGCACTCTAACCTCCAAATTGGTCACTGCTATGGGAATCTATCACGAGATGAGGAATACGTGGCAGGACACAATCCATTCGAAGAACAAGTTACTTACCAACTGTAACGTTCTTTCGACTGGATGTTCCTCCCACGTATTCCTCATCGACCCTCCCAGCCTACCCCGCAGTATAGTTTACATTTTCTTACAATTTCCTCTCACGATGGGCCTATCAGTCACAGCATAC
Organism: Ambystoma mexicanum; assembly: GCF_040938575.1. NCBI lineage: Eukaryota > Metazoa > Chordata > Amphibia > Caudata > Ambystomatidae > Ambystoma > Ambystoma mexicanum. The sequence continues at coordinate 836,212,476 of NC_090934.1, read as the reverse complement.
GCCTAGATGTTCCACGGGTATTTCCTCGAAAAAACAGAACTGAAGCCAACGGGCACGGCTCGAGCCATTTATACCATCGGTGACGTCGACACGGTACAGAGCCCGTCGAGGGACATTCGACGCCACAAACTCAAGCACAGTGCCCTCTGGTGAAAAAAAAATTCTGATGCAGCAAAGCTGAACTGGCGAAACGAATTATCACAAGATGAGGAATATGTGGGAGGAACATTCCGTCGAAAAAACGTTACAGTTGGTAAGTAACTTGTTCTTTGCCATCTTATCCTTTGTATGGACATATCATGGTTATCAAGCCAATTACGATAGTGCACATAGAGACGGCGTGCATTAATTCTCTGATCCTCGTTCGTGAGGCCTTGTACTTTACTATGTATTCTTAGGTTGCGTCTCACCTGCCTTTTCTTATTAGCAATAATTGTATCATATAAAATCCCATTTTTGTTTAGGATGGTTTTTCCTGCAGATTTTCTAAATTTGGATGTTATCTCTGATCCATTTAGCAATGTCATTAGTATTTTTAGGTGATAGAAATTAAATAATATCCTCTGTAAGGGGCTCAACATATTTATTAATCTTTTGGGCATTCTTTTTAGCCCAGTTAATCCTAATCATGATACCACCTATATATTTCTTCCTGTTCATTAACATATTCACTACATTTGTTATTGCTACTGTAGCATGGTGAAGTTATTATAGAGGATATTCATATTCACTACCTTAACAAAATCTTTCAAGGAAACAAAACATAGTTCAGAGTTGGATTATTGTTTCCAAATACCCAGGTAGGTTTACCAGGGATATCCCAAATTGTAAGTCCATTTAACATACACAGCAAGTTATTTTCCATATGTATTAGCCAAATAGAACCTTGTTTTTATTATTTGGCTTTTCCTATTTCACTACTGATAAGGATTCAGGTATTACATGCTTAAATATGCCATCCTCAACACTTTCTCCAAAAGGAGCATTCTAATCACCTCCCACCAGAATCACTAATTCTCCAGAATTGTCAGTATACTTTTTAATAATCTCATCAATATAATCGTAAATATCTTCAGTGCATTGAAACACCCCCTGTACCTCCCACCCGAGGATCAGATACGTTAAACGGGAGAATGAAGGCATTGGGGGGAAATAATAATGTACGCAGCCATAACAATGGAACTATACATTTGTAAAATAATACTCAAGAGCCAACTTTCTTGTACAAGGAACACCTCATAATTCAACAAACAGCAAGAATCTCCATCCTTCTTCAATAAATGTTCATAGTTTCTTGTGTTCCAAGTAACTACAGTTAAGGTGTCGGACAACTTGCTAGGACCCCCTCCTCATTTTTCACTTGTAATGCTCTTGGTAACCAACCCCAATACTCCACAGTGGTATTGGTTCTGGTTTCTGTTACGCTCACCTGGTATCCACGGGGATGCCACCCAGCTGTGGGGACTCTGGTGCCCTTCTCAGTCGCTCCCAGTTATAATTAGTGGAGAAGTTCTGCCTGGAAAACAGGTGGGCAATGTTCAAGACTGGGCAAATGGGGTAAGAGCCTCCCAACACCCCGTATGCCCGCAGCCCCTCCCCGGACCTTTCCTCACCTTGTTATGGGTTTTGGCGTGCTCTCCGTCCTGCCTTCTTGGCAGGGGCGCGTTGTCCTTTGTGGGCGAGTGCGATCTAATTACTTCACTGATGCAGGCCCTTTAGAGTCTTTCAGGTAGGTCTTATTACTGTTATACTGTATGCCTTTCTTGGATTTAAATAATGTCTTTTCTCTCTCCTTAGGTGCGCGGAAGTTCGCTGTGGAACGTTGGCTGAATTGGACTCACCGGCAGGTGATGGTGCTTCGAGAGCGCCTTGATGCGGTAAGTAGGCGCTATGCGCAGCGCTATGATGCCTTGCCTTTGCTAACCTGTTGCCTTTCGTTCCCGTAGGTTGCGGTGCTCACCCGGAGCAAGAAGCCCCAAGGCGGTGCTGGTCGATGGGCGACTCGAGAAGTAAGCTGCCGGCACAATTGTAAAATGTCTAATGTCTTGTTTCTCTCCTTTTGCAGATCCGACAGTCCGGGAGGCTGGCTGTTCCTTGGATGCTGTTTGCAGGAGCAGAGGGCAGCTAGCGGTGGAATCACAGGTAAGCTGCTTCTATTAACGATGTCCTTTTGTTTTTCAGGTGCTGTTCTTCTGAGGTTCGCAGATGCAGCTGAACACAATGAGCGCCACGTTGCAGGATTGCAAAGTAACGCGACGCGTTTTATCCAAGTCGGGTGTGGTTTAAATAGCATCAAGAAAGTAGTCCAGGCAAAATAGTCCCTAGGCTACCACACCCAAAACACTATACCGCATAGCTTTGTTCCAAGGAGCCAAGCTATGTGGATGCCTCCATGTTGACTGGCACTGAAATAAAGTAGTTCCCAAGCACAAGTCTTCATTAAGTATGAGCCTGGCGCCAAAGGCGCTAGGACTGGCCCCAAGAGGGCCTAGGCAAAGGATGCCTAAGCTTGTTGGGGGCCCGAGCCGAGACCCCTCCTGGCCCATGGACCTGCCGGGGGGGGTTTCAGGAAGTGGATCGTGACAGCACTTCCCCCACAAGGCCCCTCTCAAGGTGTTCCTTCTGTCCGGCCCTGGTTTAGTTGGAAAGTTGCAATGATATGTTCTGATCAGACATGGTGCATGAATGTTTTCACAGGGTTCCCAGGATCTGTCATGGGGTCCAAATCCTTTCCAATCAACTAGGTAGTATAGCCTTCCCCTCGAATACTTGGAATCCAAGATGCTTCTGACTTCGATTTCTGGTTCTCCGTCAATAAGTATGGGTTTTGGTGGTGTCCCAATCCGTGTACCGGGCTGCATCGGTTTTAATAGGGACACATGAAATACTGGGTGAATCTGTAGGTTAGGTGGTAAGTCTAGTTTGATGGCCGCTGGATTGATAATTGCCTTGATCGTGTATGTTCCTAAGTACCTAGGTTGAAAAGTCTGGGTTCCCTTGATGGGTACAAACTTGGCAGCCAGCCAAACCTTGTCTCCTACTTGATAGTCTGGGGCCTTTTTCCGGTGTTGGTCGGCAAATTGCTTTTGTTTTTCTTTGGCTAAAATAAGATGTTATTTGGCCTTTTTGAAAGCCTGACTGATGTTGGTGTAAAGAGTTTTTACTGCTGGCATTTCCAAATTTTTTGGGACATCTAGTTCTGAGGTATGTGGGTGTCTACCATAAAGGGTATAAAAGGGTGTTTGTCCGGTACTGGAGTGCAAGTAGTTGTTATATGCATACTCAGCTATCCATAACAAATATTTCCAGTCTCTTAGTTCATGGTGTAACATGCACCGTAGGTATTGTTCAAGGGTCTGGTTGGTCCTCTCGGTCTGACCGTCCGTTTGGGGGTGATGGCTAGTGGATAGCCGGACGTCAATTTGTGCCATTGCACAACATTTATTACAGAAGTTGGAGATGAACTGGGTACTTCGATCGGAGATCAGGACTGATGGGAAGCCATGTAGTTTTACAATACCATCCAGGAACACTTTGGCTGGAGTGGGTGCGTCAGGGAGGCCTTTGAGCGGAATGAAGTGCGCCATCTTTGAGAACAAGTCCAGGACTACCAGGATGGTGTTAAACCCTTGACTGGGAGGTAGGTCAGTGATGATGTCGAGGGAAAGAGTGTGCCAGGGAGTGGGAGGAATGTCTAAAGGTTGCAGAAGACCGGATGGTTTTTGTTTTTGCGACTTGTTTTGCGCACAGACTCTGTAGGACTGAACATATTGGATGACATCCTTACGCCAGGCAGGCCACCAGAAGTTCTGTTTTACCTTGGCTGGATTCTTGGTGATTCCAGGGTGCCCTTCGATCAGGGAATCATGATAACTAGCAACAATTTGTTGTTGTAAGTCTTTGGTGGGTACATACAACCGATCCTTAAAAAAGGGTAAGTGATCTTTAATGGAATATTGTTCGCTTGCCATGCGAGGAAGGCATCTGGGTTCATGGTTCGTTGAATCTTATCTCTCAGTTCAACTTGGGTTACGGCCGTAGTGAGGCCCAAGAACTTGTCTTCCGGTATGATGGGGACTGGATCTGGGGGCGTATATACCAAGTCATCAGTGCCTGTATGAGAGAGTGCGTCAGCTTTTCCATTCTTGACCCCTGGTCGAAAAGTGATGACATAGTCGTATTCGGCGAAGAAAAGGGCCCACCGCAATTGGTGTGAAGACTGGGCTTTAGCTGTCTTAAGGTATTGCAGGTTTTGGTGGTCTGTGATAACTGTAATGGTGTGTCTGGCCCCCAGAAGGTAGTGCCGCCAGGCCTTAAAGGCGGATTTGATCACCAAGAGTTCTTTGTCCGTGATGGCATAATTCATCTCCGGGGGAGAACATTTCTTTGACCAAAAGGCCACTGGATGTAGCTGGCCTGTTACTGGATCTCTTTGCGAGAGGACAGCTCCCATCGCTATGCTGGAAGCGTCTGTTTCCATGATATAAGGAAGATCAGGGCGAGGATGTCTCAGGATTGGCGCAGAGGTGAACCTTTTCTTGAGTCCCTGAAAAGCTTTTTCTGCTTCTTCGGTCCATGCACATTTTTTGTTATTTTTTCTTAGCAATATGGTGATCGGGTGTACGACCTGTGAGAAGTCTGGTATGAACCGGCGATAGAAGTTTGCAAAGCCCAACATGCTCTGTACCGCTTTTACTGACGTTGGTGATGGCCATTTCAAAACGGCGTCCACTTTATGCAGGTCCATTATGATGCCTCCTGGAGTAAGAATAAAACCCAGAAACTCAACTTCGGTGACATGAAAAAAAGCACTTCTCCAGCTTTGCATATAAACGATGTTCCCGGAGCTTGGAGAGGACTGAACGGACGTGCTTGATGTGATCCTGTTTTGAGGTTGAGTACACTAAGATATCATCTATGTACACTAGGGCGCAGACATCAATTAACTCTCTCAAAACGTCATTCATAAAATACTGAAACGCTGCAGGAGCATTGCATAACCCAAAGGGCATGACTTGATATTCGAACAAACCATGTTTGGTGTGGAAAGCAGTTTTCCATTCGTCTCCGCTTCTGACCCGCATCAGGTGGTATGCTCCTCGAAGGTCCAGTTTGGTGTAAATTTGGGCATCTTTGACATGGTCCAGCATTTCTGGGATGAGCGGCAAGGGGTAACGGTTCTTTACAGTGATCTGGTTTAATGCGTGGTAGTCAATACAGGTTCTTAAGTCCCCTTCTTTTTTCCGTACGAAGAACAAAGGACTAGCTGCAGGTGACTTGGATGGGCGGATGAATCCATTTGCAAGGTACTGTTGTAAATAAGCCTTCAGATGAAGGTTTTCGGGTTCCGTGAGAGCATAGATTCTGCCGCAAGGAACTTGAGCACCGGGAACAAGGTCGATCTGGCAGTCGTAGGGCCTGTGAGGCGGTAGAGTGTTTGCTTGGTCCTTTTGGAATACATCCTGGAAACCGTGGTATTGCTCAGGCAAGGTACTAGTCACTCCCAAAGTTGCCACTTCAGGAGTTGTAGAGATACTGAAAGCAGGTTTTTGTTCTTGGTAATAACAGGCTGGAGAGCAGTCGCTGGGAAAGGTTAATTTTCTTGCCCGCCAGTCAATCAAAGGGTTGTGAGCAACTAACCATGGCATCCCTAGTATGAGCCGGAATTGATGTGCCTTGATGAGATCGAACAAAATAAGTTGCCGATGTCCGTCCTGTCACAGCAAGGTTATCTCGGCTGTGCGCTGGGTTACGGGTCCTGAAGCGATTTCTGTCCCATCCACTGTGGATGACATGCTAGGATTTTGCATCGGTGGGTTGTTCCCAGGTAGAGGCGTCTGACCCGCTTGTGATTGCAAGACTTGCCTGCTGATATCTTCAGTACGTTCTTTAGTCACCAATAAGTCTCTCCGGAGAGCGTTAGTCTCCTGTCTGGCAGAGTGAACCTCGGCACGAAGTTCTTCCAACAATTGGGCCAATTGGTCTAATTCTGATGTTTCCATGGCGCCCAGGTGGATTGGTTTGGCAGGCTTCGCGTTCTGTTACGCTCACCTGGTATCCACGGGGACGCCACCCAGCTGTGGGGACTCTGGTGCCCTTCTCTGCCGCTCCCAGGTATAATCAGCTGAGAAGTTCTGCCTGGCAAACAGGTGGGCAATGTTCAAAACTGGGCAACTGGGGTAAGAGCCTCCCAACACCCCGTATGCCCGCAACCCCTCCCTGGACCTTTCCTCACCTTGTTATGGGTTTTGGCATGCTCTCCGTCCTGCCTTCTTGGCAGCGGCGCGTTGTCCTTTGTGGGCAAGTGAGATCTAGTTACTTCAATGATGCAGGCCCTTTAGAGTCTTTCAGGTAGGTCTTATTACTGTTATACTGTATGCCTTTCTTGGATTTAAATAATGTCTTTTCTCTCTCCATAGGTGCGCGGAAGTTCGCTGTGGAACGTTGGCTGAATTGGGACTCACCAGCAGGTGATGGTGCTTCGAGAGCGCCTTGATGCACTAAGTAGGCGCTATGCACAGCGCTATGATGCCTTGCCTTTGCTAACCTGTTGCCTTTCGTTCCCGTAGGTTGCGGTGCTCGCCTGGAGCAAGAAGCCCCAAGGCGGTGCTGGTCGATGGGTGACTCGAGAGGTAAGCTGCCGGCACAATTGTAAAATGTCTAATGTCTTGTTTCTCTCCTTTTGCAGATCCGACGGTCCGGGACGCTCGCTGTTCCTTGGATGCTGTTTGCAGGAGCAGAGGGCAGCTCGCAGTGGAATCACAGGTAAGCTGCTGCTATTAACGATGTCCTTTTGTTTTTCAGGTGCTGTTCTTCCAAGGTTCGCAGATGCAGCTGAACACGATGACGGTCACGTTGCAGGATTGCAAAATAACGCGAAGCGTGTTATCCAAGTCGGGTGTGGTTTAAATAGCATCAAGAAAGTAGTCCAGGTGAAATAGTCCCTAGGCTACCACACCCAAAACACTATACCGCATAGTTTGGTTCCAAGGAGCCAAGCTATGTGGATGCCGCCATGTTGACTGGCACTGAAATAAAGTAGTTCCCAAGCACAAGTCTTCATTAAGTATGAGCCTGGCGCCAAGAGGGCCTAGGCAAAGGATGCCTAAGCTTGTTGGGGGCCCGTGCCGAGACCCCTCCTGGCCCATGGACCTGCCGGGGGGGTTTCAGGAAGTGGACCGTGACAGTTTCCACTGTGTTATCAAATGCCTCTTTTCTAACATTCTGATCGAGTACCACAGACATTTTCAGTGCAGTTAAAGAAACATGATCTCTGCCATTATGCTCATTGTTAAATTCATAACCTAAATGTAAAAAGTTGGTTGCATGTGTCATGATAAAATTGGATTGCATTGCAGGATAGAATATTTATGGGAATTAGTTTCTATGATCTCCACCTTTTCTGTATCTGCAGATTGAACAACTCTCGAAGCAGGAACCATCCCTAATAAGGTTACAATATTTGCTTTGTTCAAGATGGGGCTCTCTGTGGTTTGCAATATTTATTGTATCTTGATAGATTTAGAATAGCTTTTCTCTGACATACCATTTTCCTGGTTCGGTGTTGAGGCCCTTTGATTAGCCATCATGTTTGTAGTATTGTCTTGACTAGATGAAAGTTCTAAATAACCTGACATAGATACTGCCAATTTTGAATTGTCCATGCTGTTATCAATTTCTTCTTGAATTACAATGATTGGAGATCGTTTTTCAGTGGACACCTTCATATTAGTTGGTTTTTTGATCCATAGTTCTAGTTTAGATTTAGTTCCTTGCTGTTTGTAGTCTTTATTATTTTTCTTTTTTCTTTTTTTCTTTGCTTTATTCTGTTTAATATTTGCATGCTTGGTTGTCTGTTCTTGATGTAACAATCATTGTTTTCAATAAAGTAAACATCTTTAGAGTGTCTTTTGGGATTGAACTTTTTACCAGCATTTTGCTTTGTTTTCCTTTGTTTCCTTTTTTTGTCTTGTGTCTTACTTCCTGGGGGTTTCCTGTTCCACATGCACCACAACAGGAGAAGTAACCATTAAAAGATATATAATTTGGTAGCTACTACTCATCGAATACCGTATTACTATGTTGAATAACCGCTGCAACAACCCCTTCACACACTACACCCTCTGCCTGTATCAAATTAATCTCCAAGGCTGCTAGTATAGCCACAGCTTTAGTACTGTTATCTTGAGGCAAATGATGGATTATTTCCATGCTATCCCTATTAAAAGGTTTTTTAATAAGCCCTTCTAAAATCCTGTGTAGCATCTTCTCAGTTCTTATGATAATTTCATGTTGGGCTTTTTGGACACTGCAGACCTCTTGACATAATTCGATTAGACATTTAATTGCAATGTTATTACCAAAGTTACTAAAGTGGTCACTTGGAAAGCCCCCGCCACCCCACCGGAGTGGATGTTAATAAACTATCATTCGAGCAGTCACCATTATAGAAAATTGGTGAGCTGCGAAGTCTTACACATATTCTTTCACATAGTTCATCAAAAACAGCCAAACATACATAACCACCATCCGCAGGATGTGTAATTGCCATCTCTTATGTCTGAGGCAGGTCTAAACCAGTTCAAACAACTGTAGACAGTGCAAGGCTGAGATCCGAGTGACTACCTGTGTGTAAAACAACCATTTTTGGCCTCCCTCATAGTTTCCCCAAATAAAGGAATGCCCAAGAAACAAAATAGCCAAGGGCAGGACCTAACACGAATACATTAGTACTCCAATAACTACAAAAGATACATTGTGATACTAATGCATTAAATTGGTTCGCACCCCTGTTGAAGCCAAAACTAAATTACAACTGCCGCCAGCCTACTCCCTAAAACCAATGGAGCGTGGGACCATATCCAAAAAAGGGTTCACAGTGGCACTTCTATAGCAATCTCCCTGACCTCCAAAAAAAGAGTCAAAACAGTTGTCGATGCTTTTTCACTTTGTGTTTATCTTTGGGTGTGAATCTCATCCTTATTTTCTTGGGCCTCTGTGCACGCTTTCACCAAGCACTACTGAAGAAGATTCACCTTTTGGACACTCTGTTTTACAGAATTGTAGGGTTGATTCCTCACACTCTTCGCTCTATTCTTATCAATACTGCTTTGAGAGCATTTCAGAAACTGAGGAATCTGTTGGAAGAAGATATCCATGAAAAGAAAAAGTTACTTATCTTCTCTAATGTTCTTTCTGATGGACACTGTATTCCTATCACAGCTCACTAATCGATTCTCACACCATTCCATCGGGCAGATTGCTGATTACATCATGTGGCAGTTCTACTATTCCTTTGCTTCTGAGACACTGGAAAATTGGGTGGAACCAAGGCCAAAGAGTTTCTCTTCTCCTCTGCTTTCTCCCTCTCCCTCCCCTTCTGACCTACCGGTCTACTGTACCAACTATTTGCTTGGCGACCCGCAGAGTCTCACTCGGTACTAGGCTCTTTCTTGATCAGTCACCCTTGCACTACCTCCAGGCCTACCACGCACTTAGGGGCTGTAATTGTAATCCTACAGTCCCTTGTTCTCCTTGCACTACCCAGAGCCGTGCTGCCCCTGCTGCACTTACTGGTTTCCCCTCCCCTCTCCCTTGCACTCCACCTCCCTTTCCCCTTGCACTTCTCATTCTCGCAATTGCACAATCTGAGTGAAAGTAAGATCGTTTGTCTTATCCTCCCTCTGTCTTCCCTCCCTTGTCTTGTGGCGCCTGGAAACACTTGTGGACAGGCGTGGTATACGAATCTAAGTGATTTTACCGAACCCAAAGGTTCGACTTCCCAAAAGTTTGACTTTTTTATTTTTTTATTTCCTGCAAATATATATGTGAGCCCCCCACCTTACCCCTATACATGTTTTATATACTTTACCCCCCCCCACATATATATATGCGGGAAATTGGGGGTCGAACTTTTGGAAGTCGAACTTTTTGGGGTTAGGTAAAATAGTTCTAAACCGTGGTATACATGACTTATCATATCATATCATTGTGTGACTTCTTATGTAGCCTAATCCTTTTAGCGTATCTGAGAACTAAAGAGTGACCAGTACATACAGTATGATTTGGAGTCTTGTGCTGCAGATGCCATTGGCATGCATGGCAAAATGCATGTATTTCTAGTTCTTGATATAGGGTTGAATGGTTATCCTTCAAGGAGTCCTAATTGGGTGCTATAAAGGTACAGGGAAAATTACATTATGTAACTAAATAGTTTTTTTTCTTCATAAAACCTACTTCAACATTTAGGGAAATATTTGTTTTCAAATGTGGACTTGTATTGTGCACAGTAAAATATACGTGGAGTAACTTCTAATAGAGGATCTATTTCAACAGGTTCTCACAATGTTCTGCACTTCTATGTGAAGCAGTCAAAAACCATAGGCATTGCTGACAGATGTAACATGGTGCTAGTTAGGCTGAAGTGGGTAATAGTTTGTGAAATATTTTAGCAAGCCATTATTCCATTGTCAATTTCAGTTACATGAATGGCTTTCCAAAGATGTATATTTCATTGTAGTGTTAAACGTGCTCTTAAGTTTTAGTTCAGTTATTTTTCGTTTGCTTGCGTTCATTATCATTATTTTTATTCAAATTAATCATGCCAACGTGTTAAATACTTAATGGCTTAATGGTTTTTTCAAAGTTTTAATTTAAATTCCATCTGTCGAAGTGTGTCACATTACTGGGTTATGGTGTTCATCATGATTTTCATTTGACTTCGTTTGTCAGACAATATTTCCCATGCTTCTGTGAGGATGGATGCAGATCGGAGTGAGACTTTGCTTCCATTCAGTATTCCATTGCCATTTCGTTCAACATCTCCTCGTGTCTCTCTCCAGGCTGTTAAAGAAAGGTAATTCATGGCCACCTACACACATCAACCATCACATGTTATGTTTTCAGCATGTAGTCTGCCATTTCATGAGATAGAGTTTTGTTTAACTGAACAAGTTAATTTATTTAACCCTTTCTCTGCTGCAGGAATTTACCCTTGAATGCAGAATGGATGTGCATGTCACAATCCTAGCTCTGAGAATGCAGTGCTAAGGATGTGACAAACCCATATGTAAAATTGGAACTGCTAAAAACAAATACGGTTTCATTTTCTAGAAAACCATGCACTATGTGCCACTGATCAAAAGTAAATATTGTTTGAATCTGTGTAAAGGATTATATGTATGGACCGGGTAAATCTTTTCCTTGGAAGCCAATGGTATTATTTTGTCCCATTGCTATTTGAGAATTAGCCTAGTGCTCATTCTCCTGTTTGGGAAGACGGTGGATGCGTCCCTCCAGGCCATCAAGGCCGACACAGAGACAGCCCGAAACCTAGGAGTCCTTCAGCAACGGCGGCCCTTTCGGAGCTCCGGAGGCAGACAGTAGGTGAAAGTACCACTTACTCTCCTGTTCTACTGAAGGCCAGGGTGTCCTGAGCGTCAATGTTATCTTCTCAGCAAACCATCTAAGGAAGTTGAAGTTTAGAAAGGATGTGGTATGAGCACCTCACTTAGCACTGTCAGTATAAATAACTCCACAGAGTTTATTATTCAAGAAAGATAAACTGAATATAGTGAGGATGACTGTTGATCAAGGTGTATGATGGCCAACCCAAGCTTTTATCATACCATACGGGAGGCAAAAGTATACAAGGTGACTGGTTAGAGTGGTCAAGGAAATGTCAAGAGTGGTGGCATGGACAGTGGCCTCAAACCCAGGCTGGCCCTGTTTGTGATATGGGCTGAATATGAGGCTTTTGGGTAGATCATGGGGGTGTTTTGGGGTAACTAAAGCATGCAATTGTGATGCATAGGGGAAAAATTGTTGTACAGAAATTGTTGTGTGGGGAAGGGATGGCCATAGTAATGCTGTTGTGTATGGCAGTGATCCACCAAAAACAACTATTGCAATAATGTGTGAAATTATGGGAGAAGTGCTATTAATGACAGGGCTATAAGAAGGGGAAATTACGGAGGTGTTGAGGCTTAAGGCGGAACGGAAGGATGGGTTGAAGAGTACTATTTACGTTTGAGCAGAGGCGCCAGAGATTACTAGGGGGGCTATAGCCCTGGGTCTTTTCGTTGTTGGCCCGGTTAGAAGCTCATGGGCTACACCCAAAAGCTAGCTAGCCCTGAGTGCCAACAGTAAAGACATTAGCATAGCCCCACATCTTTTACATACCTACCAAAACCTGTGTATTTGAGGAAACCTCTGTATGAGTGAGCATGGTACAAAGGTGATGAAATAAGATGGGTTCATGTTGTTTGTTTGGTTTCTTTGCACTTGTGAATAAACATACAATAACATGATTTTTGGAGAAAACTGTTAGTCCTATTTCTATCTTCTAGGCATACATATTGACTTTAGTAAAAGCACAATTCAGTATGAGGCTCATTTAGTACTTGTCTAACAGATCCCTGCCACACACCCTTAATAACTTAATCCTCATTCTTTTAAAAGATTCTTGAATTCCTCCAATTTTTACAAATACTTTTTTAGAACCCTGAAATTTACTACACTATTCTGCAGTGTTGAGCCCAAACTACTAAATAATCAAGAAAAGTGTTTTCACCCAGCTGCAGGGATGTAACTAATGAAAACAATATTATTGTCTTCCTGCATTTTAGCATTCACCAACTTTCAGATACTGAAACTGTCTGGCTGTCTATGTGAATTATTTATTAAATAGTGTATGTAACAGTGGGTGTTGGTTTTTTAACTTTTCTTGATTTTCTGCTCCTTTGGACAGACAAGGACACATTGTTGCCTTCTAGTTCTGGAAGTTATCAACATCAAATGCTATTTGTTTATTTCAGTGTTTTGTTAAACGCTACAGACATGAACATTTTCTTGTTCAGAGCACCAAAGCAAGTGAGAGGACAGGGACAATTGAAAGGGTGGGTGGAAAGGCAGTGAGCTGGGTGGGGGGGGGCTAGTATCATTTTACATTGTTACCAACTAGCTGGATGTTTTACATTTACATGTTACTTGTACATCTAGTGCCAGTGTTAGAGATTTATGAATTAAGTGTAAGAGGTCAAAGTATGGCTTGTGCATAATCGTTCATTAAGGGAAGGTTCATTACATTTTTTTCATTTGTAAATGTAATGTCTTGGAAAAAAATTGAACAAGAGCACACACTCTTAATACAGTTTGTACTGCAGAGTTTGCGTGCCCCCCTGAAAGATTTGGTATTATAATATGGAACATTTATCTTTGGGAGCAAAAACCAGTATGCATTGAAAGTTTCAGTCCTGTTAGATATTTAAGGTGACCGGCAGCTGTACCAAGACAACTAAAAATAATAGGCAAACTATTTAAACTGCCGTTTTATGGGTTTACAAGAGTAGAACTGTACAGCTAAGATTTATTCATGTCAGACATTGAACAAGGTAACCAAACATAAAGCATGGTAACCAAATGCAATGTACTCTGGACCTAAATCAGACCAGTATATTAGAGTACAGATCATGTCATATCTTGACTTAACAGCCTTCTTTGCTGCTGTTTTAGCAAATAATGGCACTTTTCCTTTCATGCCTGTGTTGCATGTGTTTGTATAAGTGATTGTACTCATGTATGAGGGGTCATATGACCCTTCTATATTTAATAGAGGTATTCTAGCTCCTTTATGATTGCTTATGTGTTTCATTTTTGTTTCCATGATTTTCTTGCTACTGTGTTTGAGTGTCAGTAGTTGTTAAGTTCTTTTGCCCACAGGCATTTTTCGGGGTCTTGATCTTACTTCCGTTCTTTAAGGCATAAGGTTCATGTTGATATGAGGTACTTTTGGGGATGAAAGCGGAAGCCAGTGTACCCGCTTGTTCTCCCCGGAGCATGAGTGTGCCTATTTCGGGTAAAGAGCTCTTTGCAATATTCAGCGAGCTTGTTTCATTGTTTAGCAGTGGCTCTTGCATCCGCAGGGGCACAATCCATGCTGCGTATGATGGGAGGTCTTCAGGTCAGTGTTTCATCCATTCCACCGCGGCATCTCACTGAATGCGCAGCTTCAAGCTGAGCTGCAGTACTTGTACTGAGGTCCTCAGTGTATAAATAACTATTTGATCAGCACTGCTAATGCACCACACGTCTGGGAAGTATTGAGTATTCTTACTCTGTCTCTTGTCAAGTTTATCCCACACACTCTGAGCATCTTCCAGTTTAGTCCTCCAAGGCATCCAAACCTCAGCATGTCTATCTCTTGACTATTCAGAGCAAAGAGTGGAAGGCTAAATCTGCTCTTATGATACCAAGGATGAGGGAGAAGGGCCCCATTCCTACTGCATGGAGGAATATTACCCCCATACAAATCAGTGTAGAACATCAAGACATCCTGCTGGCTCTCAGCTTTAAGCAAGTATCAAAGAGTTGGCACGTGGTTTTGGAAGAACGACAACTTGTGCACTCACGATTGAACTCCATTGTAGAGCACCGCCACCACACTTCCTCAGCTCCATATTGAGCCCCTTTCCTCTCTCATTTATGACCTTGAGCAGCCTGCCAGTTCCTAGCAGTTAGTCAGAGGGTCAGTACTCTGGATCGTAAGAGTTCTCCTGTAGATTGCAGAAAGACTACCTCAAAAAGGTTCAATCAGCTTTTGAGAAATTCAAATCTGCCTTTATTAATAAAGGTTTGATGCCCGGCCTAATCTCATTGCAATGTAGATCAGGGTCCACCTCCAGGCCCCCTCTCACCCATGATTCATACCCTGAATGATGATTTCCTGCCAGTCAGCAGAACTCAGCAAAAGGGTCCGACACTAGTCCCTATCCCTCTTCAACCTCCTACTGATGACTGCAGAGCTCTACAACTCACTTAATTTAACCCAGGCTGATTCATCATTCCCTATTTTCAAAATGTACTCAGTCTTCCGGCCTGGTGGATTATATGGCTCTGCGGCTTAGGAAGCCACTTGAAAAGGAGGTCAAGACTAAAATTACAATTGTGTGCCCTAGGGCTTCTGTGCTGAAAAGGTGATGCCGACCTCACGCTTATATTTGCATGTGCTAGCACTTGTCAGAAAGATGCAAAAAACAGACCATCCACGTTATGGCGATTTGCAAAAAAATCGCAAAATTTGCCATTTCACGCAATTGCCGCTATAAATCATTAAATGAGCGCAAAAAAGACATGTTAGCTTAGTGTGTCTTTTTTCGCGCTCATTTAATGATTTAGAGCGAACACAGCTGGCTGCTGATTGCAGCAGCTTGAGGGTTAACACCTCGGCTCTGCATTGCAGGCCCAGGATTGGGGGAGGGTCACGCAGGCCTGGGAGATGCACAGCATTTGGCTGTGACCCCAGGCACCTCCAAGGCTCATTGAGTGCCCGAGCTGACAGTTGGTGAAGCTAGCCAGGTAAGCACTGGCCTGTCCACTCATCTGCCCCCAACTCAGAGCACCCAAAGAGGCCACTGGACTGTTTTCATTCCCGGCGCTCGACAGGAAAGTAAATTACTTTCCTGTCGAGCGCCGGAAAAGAAAGCATAAACTTAATGCTTCCTGACGCTCGTCTACAATTGGTATCATGCAGCCCAGCCTCAAGGCTGGGCTGCATGAAACCAATTGAAGACTCTTGTAGCTGTATTAATTTCAAATTGCTTTACAATTGGTATCATGGGCTGCATGATACCAATTGTAAAGCAATTTGAAAACGAATACAGCTACGAGCGTTTGTATCATGCAGCCCAGCCTTGAATCAAGGCTGGGCTGCATGATGCCAATTGAAGACTCTCGTAGCTGTATTCGTTTCAAATTGCTTTACAATAATTGTAAAGCAATTTGAAACGAATACAGCTACGAGCATTTGTATCATGCAGCCCAGCCTTGAATCAAGGCTGGGCTGTATGACACCAATTACGCACAAAATTGGGTGTTAGAATTTATGAAAGGCAAATGCCATTCGTCCTGTGCAATTTTGGTGGTTATGCAAAGCCAATTTAATGATATATGCATATTTCACCTTGATATGCTAATTTCTGATGACATCACATGCCATTGCATTTGTTAATGAGTTCCCTCCCCCACTTTAATTTGTAGGACTTGACCCCTGGTAGTGTTGTGATGTTTCATTTCTGTTTGTGGGTGTGTTTAGTCACCAGGTGTGGGTGGCATAACCAAGGAATTATGACCACCCAAGAGAGTTCATTGTTTGGCTAGGTATTATGGGCTTGCAGTTACTGCCACTGCATTGCCCCTGTGTCTTGGCCTCATGGATTCCTTCCATGGAGAAGTGTAGAGTTGTTCCCCCTCTCTCCTGGGGTCATAGGACAAGCGAAAAGCAAACCTATGGGCTTCAACCAGGGTTACACTTTTGAATTCAAGCCTATCTGTTTATTTGCTTTCCACTTGTCTGCTGGAAGTAGTGGCACAGCACCATTTCCTTGGAGCTCATCAGGCTGTATCCCCCTTCCCCCACCACAATCCAAAATGTTAGGCTGTGGTGACTCGACCTGGCTGTCCTACAGAGCGCAGCCAGACAGAACACATTTTGTTCCTCACTAACAAAAGTCTTGCAATTACTTGGTTTTAGGCTAAAAAAGATGCTAAATGATATATTTTTCAACGTTAGAAAATGCCGCAAAAAACGCAGTTGGGTGCCGCAATTTTTTTCATTTTTGTGCCGCAATATTTTCCATTTCATGCCGCAATTTTCTGGAGGGTCTGAAAAAAGGTCTAGACTGTGCATGGTGCTCCTGCTAAGAAACACTCTTAGACTTATCAGGGCCTCCAGCCAAGATCATGGATCCTTTGGAAAGAGCAGTGGATACCGGCATTCACAGGGTTCAAAATTGGCAGGAGCTGGGATTTATTTAGCTCCTGGTTATAGCCCTGGGTAGCCTAGTTAGCTTGAAATCAGCAGCTACCGGGAGCTACTTTTGACTCCCCAGCCAAATGGTGCCATACAAACATAGCCATGTGATATTAACTGTGTAGATTTGCAAATGTGTTTAAAGTTGAATAAAGAACACAAACCCATTGGAAATTTAAAGCATATTGTATAATATGTAATGGGCAAAAAGTTAGATTTCGCATCTTGCACACATGTTTCTTTTGCTGCCCTCTATGGATTGGCTCCTGGTCCACAAAAAATAGCTCCTGCCTAACTGGTGATGCCAGATATCCAGGAGCTTCTTTTTGCTCTTGGTCAACAAATCCAAATTTCGATCCCTGATTCCGGTACATAAACAGGGGTGCAATTGGATCCAGAGAGCAGTTTGCATGCTGGGCAAAGGAAACAGTACTATTTCAGGGGATACACGCAGCAGTCTCCTTCTTAAACGGATGTCGTCTTGTCAAAGGCGGATCCTTTCACGGGCCGTCTTCTGTTAAACGACCAGTTCACCAAAGGGTTGGTTCTGGGCAAAGCACACAAGTGCCTGAAAAGAGCCTTACCCCCATGCATTTTTGGAAGGGCCTGACATGACGGGGCTGCTAGTGTAGCCTTTTTCATACTGGAACATACAGGTCCCAAGGCAAGAGGTACATCCCAATGTTGGGTAGCTGCCACTAAGACTCATTCTTCCGGATGAGAGAATGTGGAGATACAGGTCATCATTTGAGAAACTACAGAAAGCACACCATTATCGCAGGAAAGATTCACAAAAGTCCTCATTCCTGCAGCGGGGCAGGTGTTACAGCATTCTTTGCACACAATCAGGGGGCATATCAGAATATGTCTGAGTTTCACAAGCATTCCAAGTGTTTCATCTAGACTTCTACAGGAACCCCTTCCAGGTAAAGCCACCACATCCAGTACATTTCTCCCTTGAAGCATGGGAGTTGATAGACAAAAATGTGTAGGCCTCGCTGATAAAGGCACCATTCATCCAGTTCCCTTTCTCACCCACTTACTACTGACACTGGACACGTGCTCCAGGATCTGTGCCTCCTCATTAACTGCAGAATACAGCATCGATTCTGACAGTCTTTGGAATTTATAGGCTTCCAAGTGGAATTTTTAATCGGAGACTCTTATATTGCCACCCAGGAAAGTGAAAAAAGTCAAGGAGATATGCGCTGTACTCCGCCACAGAGAGGTGTCTCTCATGGAATTAGCTAGTCTGGTAGGGCGCTTAGCCTCATTGATTCAAGCTTTTTACTGTGTTCCCTACAATGTAGGGACATTCAAAGGGTCAAGATAACCTCTTTGCAGGGTATTGTCCAATACTCAAGTTGTATCCCCAGATTTAAAAGCATTGACGAAACTCCACTGGTGGCTGGTACATGTTGACTCCTAGAATGGTGGCGGAATATTTGACTCCACCTTGACCGTGTTATGGAGGCCAACTCTCACAGGACTGGCTTGGGGGGACTGTGGGTCAGAAAATGCTCCAGCGAAATACTGGGCCTTTGCATCATTTGTCTGGAACTCCTGGCAAGTCCACTCGTGAAAAGAGCTCTGAGCAGAGGCCATGTGCATACTTGCATCCTCCTCCGAATGGACAATGTTTCTGCTGTGTGCTACAATAGCTACCTAGGGGGCGCAAGGTCTAAGCTATTCGCAGAGCTAGCCAAGGGCTTCTGGCAATAAGTCCTCCAGAGGAGCTTTGTAGTGAAGTCTTCCGAAGCAGAGGCTAGAAAGTTAACTACTTCTACCAATGGTGGCAAAAAGGACAGAAACCACATTCCACACATCAGCCTGCCCAAAGTTCCCAGAATGCCTCATATCTCTTTGCCATTAAAGGATCTCCGGAGTCCTTAATGAGAGCTATATCTAACTTTGAAAGACGTGGGATCCGAACCACAAGTCGCATGGAACCTTCCACCAACATCAAATGGCTATTCCCCTTCGAGCTCAACAACAAAGTCAGAATCGGGAGAAGTCCAATTTCAAAATTATAAGAAAGTAGCAGCAGAACAGGAAACAGTACTTGCATCGTCCGGAAAGGAGCCACTAGGACCTGTGAAACACTGTCTTAATAATAACTGCTTGCAAAATACTTGTAATGAGCATGAAGGGTGGGAAGGCATAATCTGTCCTTGGGCCTCAGCCATGAAGCAAAGCATCCACTGCCAGAGCCTCGGGGGATATCCTTCAGCTGTATAAGATGGACAGCAGAGTGTTGAGATGAGAGGCAAAGATATCAGACTAAAGGCCCTGCAGACCTCATGTATTGACTCAAAAATCCTCAGACAGCCTCTAGTCGCTAAGGTCTTAGATGTGTCTAGAATACAATGCCACCGCCACATTGGAGAGGCCTTGTAGACATTCTGGTGTCACTCCTGTATCGCACTGGAATAGTACTGTGATTATTAGCCTGTGCCACACTGGGATAGTACTGTGATTATTAGCCTGCGTTGCACCCTTAGAGATTTGTTCATATTGATTTCATTCACATCTAGAAAGCACCACACTAGGATAGTACTGTGCTTATTAGCCTGTACCACACTGGGATAGTACTGTGATTATTAGCCTGTGCCTCTCTGGGATAGTACTGTGATTATTAGCCTGTTCCACACTGCAATAGTACTGTGATTATTAGCCTGTACCACACTGGGATAGTATTGTTAATATTAGCCTGCGTCTCACCCTTAGCGATTTGTTCATATTGATTTAAAGCACATCTAAAACGCACCCACTATGATAGTACTGTGGTTGCTAGCCTGTCCACACTGGGATAGTACTGTGATTATTAGCCTGCACCACACTGGGATAGTACTGTGAATATCAGCCTGTGTCACACCCTTAGGGAATTGTGAATGGTGCCTTCAATCACATCTAGAAAGTGCCACATTGGGATAGTACTATGAATATTGACCTCTGCCACACCGAGATAGTACTGTGATTGTTGGCCTGTGCCATACTGGGATGGTGCTGTGAACATTAGCCTGCGTCGCACCCTAGAGAATTTGGTAATGTTGCCTTCACTCACATCCAGAGAGTCCTACATTGGGACAGTACCTGAATTGCCCTAGCTATATAACCTGATTAGACTTTCCCCACAGCCGCCGACTACACATAGGCCCTCATCACGACCCTGGCGTTAAGGGATTACCGGTACCGGTAAGGGTACCGGTAATTCCTTAACGCCTGATTACGAGGTCCCTTTGCGGGTCCCGACCTTAACGGCTGGTCTGTACCAGCCGTTAAGGTAGGGACCCGCAAAGGGACCTTGAAGGTGATTACGGTACCGCATTTTGCGGTACCGTAATTGCCGCCTTCTCCATTCCCATTTAGCCCTATGGGGTAAAAATGGGAATGAGGAAGGGCCAATGGTAAATGGGGAATTACCACCCAGCCAACCTTGGAATGGGGCGGTAATTCCCCATGTCACCATGGTGGATCCGCTAAATTACCGGCGTTAACCATGGCGCTAATGGCGCCATTGGTTAACGCCAGTGTCGTAATGAGGGCCATAGTCTGTCTCACGTTATCCTCATATTGGACCAGAAACACGTTAACTTGCAATCGCACCACCAGGCAGCGCCCAAACCTGTATCAGACAAACCCACATCACCCAGACATACCCCACGAGACAGCTGGACCAAGCACGAAAGACTGGCTCTGTTCGACGACAACACGTCGCCCATAATCATACACGCAACAAATCAAATAACCAAACAAAACCAATCAGGAAAAATGTGTACGGCCGTTCAGTCATAACAAAAACCGAGCCAACCAGCAAAGCGCTGCAAGTGGGCTATCGCCCCTGCAATCGCAACCTCAACCCCGAAGGAAAACCAAAGGAAATATAAACCGAACACCTTACAAGGTACACAACCCCAACAACCCAAACAAAAAAACCAAAAGGTATAAACACCACGACACCAACCCCACAGCGGACCGCCAAATAACGCAAAATGCTGCGAAAACTAATCTGACCAAAAGAAAGACAACGGGCAGAGAGAACAAACCCAACCGAACACCACTAAAGAACACAACTGCGGAACACACCCCCATCAACAAGAACGAAAACAGAACCAGTGCCGACAGAAGAGAAAAATCTATATACCTAACACCATACCTCGCAAATAACCACTTGCCGGAACAAACCGACCCAACAAACGAATCAAGAAAGACTGACAAACAAATTCAACCACACAGAAGAAGAATGGACAAAGCTAGAGGTAACAAGAACACGATCGACGCCTTAACCCCATACATCACCAAAACAAGAGGACCTTCCCTTCAACAGCCACAAAATTTAGAAGAGGAACCTGATGAAAACAAAATCTCAAGACTTAACCTAGAAGAACTATTCGATGATGACACAAACACAACTCTACCAACACCACAACCAGAGATTGACTTGGAAGGAAACCAAAACACCAGTCAGAAGACAATGCCGATTAATAAACAAAAAACAAATCATACCATTAAAATCCACTTCAACCGAATCAACGCAAGATCAATGTCAAAACACTCAACAGAGATCTTCGACCTGCTTTGCAACAACAGTATCGACTTCCTATTCATCACAGAAACATGGCTGGATGACAACTACAAAATCACACTCCAAAGCTTCCTCCCCACCATCTTCAAATGCCTTCAGTTAAGCAGGAAAGATTAAAAAGGAGGAGGCCTCGCAATAGCATTCAGGGAACGCCTGCAAATTAAAACAGACGATCCTCTAAACATGTTATGTTAATGTTAAAGGATATTTATACCGCGCACTATCACCACTGGAGTGGTCCCCTGGTGTTCTGGCGGATCCGAAAAGTAAAGAGGGTGGGTTGGGCTAGTAAGGTTGAGCGGGAAATGGCAAGAGAGCTGTGATATGCTGTTGGCAACCTCAGTTTGGCCATTCGCTGAGCTTAGGTGTGCTCTTCGGTTGGGCTATGTGTGTTATGTTTTGTTGTTGCAATGTAGTGAAGTGCGTGGGTTTGTAGTGCTTTGGAGGCGTGGTTGTGTAGAGTGTGAGAGGTGTATGCAGAAGGGGACTGCGAATCCATGGTCATACACCTATCAGCTAATCCAAAAACAAACATTAAATTCATACTGGTTTACAGACCACCAACATACGATGCAACCTTCGTCGACAACCTCATAGAAGCCATCACCAACATAGCCATTCAACATGAGCATCTGATAATCTTAGGGGACTTCAACATATGGTTCGAAGAAAAACACGCCAACTCACAAAACTCACTACTCGGGCAACTAACAACCATGAAACTACAACAGCTGGTCAAAGGAGCAACACACTCAGCAGGGCACACACTTGACGCAATCTTTGCCAAGAAAAAACTTATCACAGCTGCACCGCTGATACAGATACTTTAGAGCAACCATCTCATCATTCCATTTGTGATCACGCTACCAACAAAGTTACCAACTAGCACCTCAAACTACCAACCACCGCAAAAAGAAACTGGAAAACTGTCAAAGCAAGCAACCTAATAGAACAACTGGAGCTGACCAAACCTTCCACGGCAGAACTGGAGAAGGCAGGCCTAGACGGGAAAATGGACCTACTACACAAATGGATTGCGGATACAAACATCTCCCCGGAAAAAATGTTTCCTCCCTCAAGAAAAAGAGCAATGGCAAAATGGTTCACCCCACTACTAAGCAAAACAAAGTAAGAAAGCAGGATTGCCCATGGATCCCTGCCCCCCAGACATTTACAAATCAATCCTCACACAAAGAATGCCACTGAATGCTACAGAAATCTCCTGAATCTGTCGCTTAGGACACGGATCGTACCACGATCCTTCAAATCAGCATATATTAAACCTCTTCTTAAGAACAAAAGTGGTGACATGGAAGACCTCTCCAACTACAGGCCGATTTCAAACATTCCCTACATGGCAAAACTCCTAGAAACCTACGAATACATACTAACCGAACAACACGTAGAAAAACACCAGTTGCTAGACCAATCACGAGTCGGCTTCAGACCTGCAAGAAGAACATCTGGGACGACCTAAAAACAAACGCTGACTCCAACACAACCTCGGCCCTGATTCTGCTCGACCTATTGGCAGCTTTCGACACAGTAAGCCATGACACCCTGATCAAAAGATTTGAAAATATAGGTATAACGGACACAGCACTACTATGGATTAAATTATTCCTAGCAAACAGAACAGAAACAGTATGGATAAAACCCTTCAAATCTACTCAACGAGTTAACGGCTGTGGAGTACCACAAGGATCCTCACTATCACCACTGTACTTCAACATCTACCAGACTCCGCTGTTAGGGAGAATTCTCATTTATGGGTAACTTCCTCACCTAGTGAGTCCCCCAGCAGCTTTGCTGGACTTCTGGAGTTTATTTTTTCCACTTGGTAAGAGTGAGAGCTTTTCCCCCACTCTTACCTGTGCTTTGCTATGTGTTTCCATCTGTTTTTGTGAGTGTGGACTCTGAAGTACACCACTTCAGTAGCCCCCTTCTTTGTGTGTGTCACACAGCACCTTCAGTGCCGTGGCACAGGGTTGTCTTTGAGACTTCCCTCAACTCCCTTTCTGAGGTGACTACTGTCCCCCAGAACTTTACTTAGTCAAATCTACCACAGATCCAGTACACCCCATCTTCCATGGAGTACTGGAAAGGGTTAACTCGTATCCCTTTTTATCTGTACCTCCTAGAGCATTGTTTAGCTCTTTTAACATTTAGACTTGGCTGGTGGCAGTTGTATCTACCCTAACTTTTCTACCGCGATTATATTAGATAAACGTGGTACTGTTCTTGGCTATTATATTAGCCTCGACCATAAACCCGCTTGACCAAATC
Source organism: Ambystoma mexicanum (assembly GCF_040938575.1). Classification (NCBI taxonomy): domain Eukaryota; kingdom Metazoa; phylum Chordata; class Amphibia; order Caudata; family Ambystomatidae; genus Ambystoma; species Ambystoma mexicanum. The sequence goes on along the minus strand of NC_090934.1, from coordinate 836,188,798 downwards.
GTCTTTCTTTTGGCTCCGGTTGGGTTTATTCGCCATTTCTTTTTGTTAAAGTCCTTCTTATGTTTTACTTTGCGCGGCAAACCAGGTTCGCCTTCTTTGTTCACTGTCTTTTGGCGGGTTTCTGCTCAGAAGCCCTCCTCAAGGCGCCTGGGTGTCTAGGTGGGCTGAATGTAAGGGAGGGGTGTAGTCACCCCCTGCACAGGGTATCCTAGGAAACCCAAGTCACACTTTGTCATGATTGGCCAGGGTAGTTGTCCGGGCTGGACAACCCCCCTGCTGGGTGATTGACAGCCAGGCTGCGTGAATGGGGTTTTTTTCGCATAAAAGGCAGGTCTCTTGGGCTAGAAGTCAGAGAGTCGCCACTGGACCTACAAGGAACCGAAGAGAAGTGGAGAGAACGACGGCTGCTGCAACTACCCCATCCCGGTGAAGCCCTGCTGTAGTCCTGAGCTATCTGCCCTTCAACGACTCAGAGAAGATCCAGTCCGGAGTCTTCTTCCCTTGAGCTTGGTGGGGATAACCATCTCATCTTCTTCAGCCAGAGGATCCTCTTCCGTGGTCGTAATCACTGCACACTGCTGTAGTGGTCCGGATAGCCACCTGAAGAGCCTCTCCTGTTTTAAAGGAGCGCACCTTTTATTCCGTGTCGCTGCTGCCGGCCTCATCCCTGTGTGGTGCAGACCCCCTTCAGACGTCCTTCCTTCTCGACGAAGCTCCAGGAATCGTGGGTCTGCGGGAAACCAACAGGCACAACTGCCCGGGCACCAGCTGCACCATTGGAACAAGGTACTGTGTTCTGTTGAGGAAACTGGGTGAATCCCTTTTCTTCATTTTCAAGGCTTGCCCTTGTCTTCCCTCCTTCTTATAACTTTTGCTTCCGAACATTGACAATATCGAAGTACTTTTGGCTGCGTTGCATCGTGAACTGTCTGACCGTGTGATCTTCGGCAACTGGCCCCGGTGTCTTTCGAACCTGGCTCCGGCCCTTTGACTTTTGAACTCCTGTCTGAGTGTTTCTTGATTCTGACTGCCTAACCAAAATATTGCCTGTGATTTTTGCCTCCAATTCCCTCTGGGTATCTCAGGTGCTAAGTGTGTTTTTGCCCCGGTAGCATTTCATGTCACGGATACGCGTTTGTTTAGTAGACCGAACTGTCAAAAAGTGATTTGTGCCTAACACCGGTTCATTCCAACACAGGGTACTTACCTTGAGACTTACTGTACAAAGTGAATTGGTTAGTTGTAGTATATTTAACGTGTGGTTTTTATTGAAGTTTCATAGAAGTGTTGTGTTTATAACGAATGGTTTAAAAATAAATGTACTTATATTTTTCTACCTGAAACCTTGAGTCAGTGTTTGCTTCAGTCACAGTAATTGTGGTCCCTTTGTGTAATCTCTGCTACTGCTCATATACTCTTGATAGGCCTAGCTGCTCCGCCACTGCTACCACTATGACGTAGTAGTACAGGCTTGTACCAAAGGTAAAACTTGTATCACCACCTGTAGTCTTAATTGTGTGTAGTGGTCCCTAAGGGCACTGCACAGGATTCTGCCTAACATCCGCTAATCAAGATTTTCCAAAAAATACAACTTTTCATGCTACAACTAAGCAGACGACACTTAAATCATCTACAAAAAAATCGAAGATACACAAGCAGATCACTCAATTCTAGGAGAATGTCTTAAAGAAATCTATGACTGGATGAAAGCCAACATAAAAATCAACCTAGGAAAGACAGAAATCATGATTATATCCAAGACCCAAGAGAACAACACCTACATCCACCTTCGTTCTCCCTGTCCCTCAGCTTTGCTCTTTCGTGAGCTCTGCAATTCCCTCTCTATCCTCCCCTCTAGCCCAACATACTCTGCAGGACACACATTTCTCCTCTGGCCTCCCCTCTCTATCCCTCTGTCCACTCCCCTCTCTTGGAGTGACCACTGCCTCCTCTTGTCTCATCTCTCTCTCTCTCTCTCTCTCTCTCTCCCCCCCAAGCCAAGCCTACCCCAACACTGCCACCTGCCTTCTTGGACATCCAGCCCATGAAGCGTGTCAACCAAGGCTTTCTCTGCCACCTTCTCCCTCCCCCCTCATCCTCTGGCTGACTCACACCCTGACACAGCCCTGTCACTTCTCTACTCTTCTATTTCTGATACTCTTGATGCTCATGCCCCTGTCAAGAGGATCCGCCTGAAGTCCATAGCCAAGTGCAATTCCTGTTATGACTCCGACCTAGCTATACTTACACGTAAGTGTAGAGCGGCTGAGAGAAAATGTGGGATTCCTGTTCATCCTCTGACAAACTGGCCTGTCGCCTACTCCAAAGGCAATACCGACTCTTTGTCCGTACCAAGAAGAGAGTCCACATTCAAGCCTGTGTCTCTGCGGCATCTAACAACTCGGCTGAACTCTTTAAAATCTGCAAGGAGCTGGCCAACCCTGCTGCAGTCTCTACCCTTCCTCTTGCCTCTCAGGCTCTTTGCAATGCCCTTGCCTCTCACTTTATCTCAAAACCCCAGGACATCTTGTGCACCCTCTCCTCCACTCCCCCTCCTCTACCCTCTCCGTCTGTACTCGCTGACCCTCCTCCAGCCACCCCCCCTCCCTCCTTCTCATCCTTTCCTCTTTTCTCCTCTGATGAGGTCGCTAGACAAGTCCGATCTATGAAAGCCTCATCAAAACAGGTACATCCCTGTTCCTCTAAAACTATCAGGGACCACATTCATACCTTTGCTCTGGCCTTTGCCGATTTCTGCAACCACTCTGTTGCCTCAAGTTCCTTTCCCTCCACTCTTCTCAAGAAACCCACAGCCGATCCTGATCAGGCTCTGGCCTGGCTGATCTCTTTCCTCTCTGATCCACCCTCCCAGGTCCAACTTGTGTCCTTCCTATCATCTATCTTCCTCTCCACCTGTGGTGTTCCCCTGGGGTCTAACCTCTCGTCCTGGCTTTTCAACCAATACTTGGCAACCCTCGCCCGCTGTATTGCCATTTCCTGCTCGAACCTCCAGTGCTACGTGGATGACGCTCAACTCATTTTCTAGCTGCCCTCGGCCACCTCCTCTACCTCTCTCATCTCCGATTGCCTAACTCAGACAGGGCCTTGAGTACAGGCGTAGGTCGTAAGTATATGGATCTAAGAGGACCAGTTTGCACCAACCACAGAATGGGATGTAGGGGCTGTCAGAAAAAAAAAGATAGAAATGAAGAGACAAACTAACTTAATATAATGAAAGACATATGAGAGACAGCCTTATCATGCTGAAACTAGATCACTGAAAGGGAGACAACCTTGTCTAATTCCCGAAAGACACACAAAAGAAGTGTGTATTTCTCGGGACACCAGTGCTAATAACCAACCCTACAAGAACTTCTAAAAACCTCACCCCCCTTGACACACCTCACACCCTAACTAAACACAACCACTCCTCTTAAAGCACAGCACAGCAACCCGCACGCACTTCATCGCACTGCAACAACAAACACACCACACAGACCCTCACACAACAGCAACACGATGGGCTCGGACCGTATACCACACCAAAAAGCTCAGCAAATGGTGTTAACCGAACTGAAGCTGCCAACAGTACATCACAGCTCCCTTGCTCCTCTCTAAACTTTGTCCTACTAACATGCCCTAACCTACCCCCTTTTGTTTCAGACCTGCAAGAGTGCCAGGGGACCACTCCGATGGTGATAGTTCCCGGTACAAATATCCTTTAACATTAACATCCACGTTTACACTTATCTGGACCACTGGCTGGTGCGTTCCCGCTCACACACTTTGGCAAGCGAACACACATCAAAGCCCGTACGTCTGCTGACGGAGTCCTGCTTGACGCCATCTCAGTACCCACTGTTCCTAGGTGCCCAACTCAACACAGTGACTTGTTTGGTATCTCCCTCGGAGGAGAAGGTGAGAGCCATACAAGGCAAAGTGCAGCGCTCGTCTTGGGCACAGACGGTGATGGTGCGGTCCATCAAGTCGCTGCTGGGCATGATGTCCACCTGCATCGGCCTCGTCCGCCTCTGCAGACTTCACATGAGACCTCTCCAGGAGTTCCTGGGTGCAAGGTGGATGCAACTATCGGGGACCTTTGCGGACAAGATATTCCTCAACAAGGAGTTCTGTCGGGTGATACAGTGGTGGGGTGCAAGACTATCTTCTCCAGGGGACTCCATTTCAAGTTCCGCCTTACAAGGAAACGGTCACAATGGATGCCTCTCTAGAAGGATCGGGAGCCCGCACTGGACAGATGCACGGCAGAGGCCTCCGACAACTGGAGGAGAAGGGCCTCCCCATCAACGTCCTGGAACTTCAGCCCATATTCTGGGTCCTCAAGTCTTTTCTGCCGTTGTTGAAGGTCAAGGTGGTGAGTATCTTCACAAACCACCAATACCATGTTTTACATCCGGAAGCAAGGGGGGACCTGCTCACCGGCACGCTCCAAGGAAGCCCAGGATCTGTCGCTCTGGGCCATTCGGCAGGGCATGTTCCTTGCCCCTTTTCACCTGGCGGGCATCAAGAACACCATTGCAGACTCGTTCAGCAGGGAGTTGCGTTCCTGCCACAAATGGGAGCTTCGCCAGGACCAGGTGGCCCTCAGTTCTTTTCTGCTGTTGTTGAAGGGCAAGGTGGTGAGTATCGTCACAAACCACCAACACCACCACCATGTTTTACATCCGGAAGCAAGGAGGGACCTGCTCACCGGCACGCTCCAAGGAAGCCCAGAATCTGTGGCTCTGGGCCATTCGGCAGGGCATGTTCCCTGCCCCTTTTCACCTGGCGGGCGTCAAGAACATCATTGCGGACTCGTTCAGCAGGGAGTTGTGTTCCTGCCACAAATGGGAGATTCGCCAGGACCAGCTGAACCTTCTGTTCGACAGATGGAGCAAGATTGATCTCTTTGCGATAGCGGCGACCGCCAAGTGCCAGAAGTTCGCCAGCAGGTTCCTTCAGCCGAGGAGCATGGGGGATGTGTTCTTGTTCCCATGGGAGGGACGGTTCCTGTATGCTTTTCCTCCGTTTCCACTCATGCTAAGTGTGATCAAGATAATACATTTTGCTCCAACTTGGCTGATGCAGATCTGGTATCCAGACCTGCTGCTTCTGGCAGTGGCCCCGTCCACCATGCTCCAGCTGTTCCAGCACCTTCTCACCAGAGAGGGAGGGGCAATTCTGCACCACGACCCGTGGTCGCTGAACCTGAGGGCATGGCGCCTGCAGCACTAGAGTTTGGGGGTTATGCTCTCTCAGCGGAATGTAAGGAGATCCTGGTCAGAGCCTTGTCAACATTAAAATGCTACGGCCATAAATGGAAGCGCTTCTCTGTGTGGTGCCGGACTCAGAAGATTACCCCTCTGCGGGTCATGCCCCCTGAACGTCTTCCCTATTTGCTATCCTTGGCCAAGGTGAGATTGCCACATGCCTCTATCAAGGTGCACCTCGCTGCCATATCCCGGTACACCAGGTCTCTGGGTAGACCCCCTGTGTGGTTGCACAGTCTTGTCAAGGATTTCCACAAGATGCTCTTCAGTACTTTTCCGCCGGTGAAGGCTCAGCCCCGGCTTGGGAACTCAATGTAGTACTGACTAAGCTCATGGGAGCTCCTTTTGAACCTTGCATCAAGTCCCGGTCAAGTTCCGCTAGTGAAAGACAGTTTTCCTCGTGGCTATCACCTCGGCCAGTAGGGTCTGAGAGATCCAGGCCCTGTCATGCAAGCAGCTTTACTTGTCTTTACACGCTTCAAACATGGTACTGCGTACACACCCCACCTTTATGCCAAAGGTACCATTGGAATTCCACCTCAACAAACATTTGGTGTTACCTGTCTTCTTCCCCAATCTGTCATTGTCAGCGCAGAGGGCGTTGCATTCGCTGGACGTTGCTTGTGCCCTGAAGTTCTACGTGGCATGTACAAATAATTTTTGCAAGACTTCTCAGTTGTTGGTCAACTGGACCTGTTTATCACAGTAAAGCCTTATTGAAGGTTTCTATCTTTAGGTGGCTCTACAGCTGTATCATCCACTGTCATGGACTGGCGAACAGGCCACTGCCAGACCAACCAAGAGCCCACTCCACCAGAGCCATTGCAGCAACAACAGCATTCCTCTCAGGTGTGCCCCTGCTCGACATTTGCAGGGATGCTACGTGGAGGTCCATGCACACCTTCATGAGGTTCCACTGCGTTGACAGGGATTCCAGGGAGTAGTCCAGAGTGGTGCTACGCAACCTGTTCACTTGAGGTGAGTCGATGAGTGTGTTATTGTCTCTGCTGAGTCTTGCCAACTCCCGTGGATGTGTATATGTACTGATGTGCAATCGTTATTCATGAGCATGTGAATCCATGCCAAACCCACTGCTGGGGAAGATTTAAGTTACTTAACCGTAACTACTGTTCTCCAGCATGGGTCTGGCTTGGATTCACATTGCGTATCCTCCCTCCTTCCCCTCTGTGGCTCTTCTTGGTTCATACTGCCACTTTACGTGCTTACCAAATATGAAGATGGTCGCCAGGGGTGGAGCTTAGGGAGAGGACTGACATTGGATGGGGGCAGTATGACCCAGAGGATAGTGATTATGGTTTAGAGGGGAAATGCAGTTTTAGATTGAAACTTTTTTATTTTACCGAGGATTCCCAGCCTGACAGGGAATATTCATGAGCATGTTAATCCATGCCAGACCCATGCTGGAGAACAACAGTTACAGGTAAGTAATAGAGTATTCTGGGCATGCCTGACCCTCACAAGGGTTTGTAGGCCCCTTCCTTGTCTCAGTACTAGAATGGTGAAATGACATGTTAGTGTGCACCACTCCTCGTTGCCTCTTCCTCGTCACAGTACTAAAGTGGTAGGAGCGAGGGGAAATGAAGAGAAGTGATTGGCAACAGCCTATAAAGGCAGGGGGAGGGTAAGGTTGGCTCTCACAAGAAGAAAGGGGGTGCCATGTATCACCTGCGGACATCCTCTCCCCAATCACCAAGGACCTTCCACCCAGTCGATGCTCCCTCGCATCCCCACCCTGAGGGTCAGGATCCAAAAGCGATGGCCTTTCCCTGGCCACCTGAGAAGAGGATCCAATGGGAGTAGGTTGAGGATACCCTCAGGTTTCTCACAACTGGTGCAGTTATTTGCACCTGATTGTGGCTGCTTTTCAGGGCACAAGTAAAGAACACATGTGGGTGGATAGTGTAACTTTCTTTCAGAGGGAGGACGCAACCCCTTGGGTTTTCCTGAGTTTGACAAGCTTTCTCAATTATTTGGCCAATAGGATTTCACTCAGGTTGTCATGTTCCCAGTGCAGATGCTTACCTACAAGACCACAAGCACTTGTTTTGTATTGGGATTTTGTTTTCACTGGGATATTTCACAACAGGTTTGAAACGTGAGCACCATTTTTAGACGTTGCCAGCATATTTATTGGAACATTTCTTCACATTATTTTTCTGGTGTTCATTACTTTTTTTTAAAGTCCAATGCTATTTTGTCTTGCACACTTTCTTCTAAGGAGAAGGCCAATTGAACTACATTTATATAGTTCACTTTAAGATATATGTTCACTACCTAGCCCTATTACTAAGAGGGGTTTCCATGTCTCAAACCAAACACTAAGGACCGTCAGGATGTCAGTCAAAAGTAAATAGTCCCCCATCTTGTGTCATAAACCTATTTCTGTCCCTTACACTTGAAGCTAAACTAAAGAAACTGGTGATCTTCTTGACTCAGGATTGTCTTGGCAGTTCAACAAAGGTGGGGGAATGTCTTCCTTACCCTGGTCTTTCTCAGGCTTCTCTTAGCAGTTCACAACATCTGGTTTCTTAATGCAATTCAAAACATCAGGCTTCTTAACACAATTCCAAGCATCCAGCTTCTTAACACAGTTCTCAATGCTTGGGGAATGACTCCCTTCCCCTGGAATTTCCTTCCCAATTTTAAAATGTCTTGTAGGTCCCCGACCTCTGCTCCTCTCCCTTTCTGCTCGGGTCAACTTGGTTCATTTCCCTGCCAAGTATGATCTTTAGGAAAAGTCTCTTGTAGGCCCGAGAGCTCTGCTTCTCTCTCTTTCTGCTTGGGCTAACGTAGTTCACTTCCCGCCCAAGTATGGTCATTAGTAAATTGCTCTCTGGTTTCCCTTCATCTAATTGGAGTGGGTCCCAGACCTACCTTCTTTGTGTTTGGGTACTTGGGAGCCCTTTTATCCCAAGTACCACCACAAGGAAGATGACTCGTGTGGTTCTTGTGTAGTGGGTCCCCCTCCTCTTCTTTGCATTCGGATACTTGGGCCCTTTCCTCCCAAGTACCGCCACGAGGAAGTTGACCCATGTGCCATGACCCTTGCCCCTGGCCCTCACTGGCAAGTCAGTCTTCCAGTTAGGGAAAGGTCAAAGGCCTTAAAACCTCATCCAAGACTCTCTTGGAGTCATTCCTGGCGTCTTTGGCGCCAGGCTCATAACCATCATGAAGACCAACATTAGAATGGGACTATTTACTTAGGACTATTTAACTTGGGGTGGGGGGGGGTTCAGCCAACATGGAGGCACACACATAGCTCAGTTGCAAGGAACTGTGATATGCGGTCTAGTCTTTTGGGTGTGGCAAGCCTGGGACTACTTTACCTGGACTACTTTGGGTGTGGCAGGCCTGGGACTATTTTACCTGGACTACTTACCTGAGACTATTTAAACCGCACCCAAACAGCAGAACATGCTTTGCGTTATTCTGCTGTGGGCAGCGTAACGCTCACCGTGTCCAGTTCATTGATGCCAGCTTACCTGAAACCAAGGACCTGCAGAGAGAGAATGAACACTAGGAAACTTACCTGGAACAGTATCCTGTCTTAAATCCATCGCGGACGTCAGTTCCACTCACCTGAAGGTACGGACTCCATCATCCGGCACTGCATGCATCCTGGAATACCATAACCTGGAAAGAGGAGAACCAGTATCATTGCTGGAACATTACGGTGCTCGGCGAGGAACATCGCAACCTGCAAGGAGAGAAAAGACACAGGTTAGCAACATAAAAGGCGAAACAGCGCCGCGCATCGCGCATTACTCACCGGACAGCATCACGCACACCGCGCTTTCGCCTACCAGCCCATGCTCATCTTCAAACTGCATGACAACACCAAAATACCTTTCCATACCTAAAAGGAAAGAAGCAAGACATTATTATTTGAACTAAGAGGAACATAAAAACTGCATATAAAGACTGTAAAGCAGCAAACCTACGGAGTCGCAGCAGGCCTGGATTCCCACAGGGGGGCTTACACCAGTGAAGTAACTTGGTCGCTGCTTGCCCCTCACATCTACGCGCCCCTGCCACGAGGAGCAGGACGGAGAATCCACCTTTTACAATATTAAGTTGAGGAGAAGGCCCAAGGGGGAGGAAGGGGTTGAAGCCAAGGTAGGTGGGAAAACATAAAGACAATCTGGTATTGAATCCAGCTCTCCTATATTGCAGACCCATCTTTAACCAGAGGCCTTACCAAGAGACTGGGAGAGGGTTCGAGAGTGCAAATCATCCAACCAGGACTGGGTGGCGTCCCCGTGGATACCAGGTGAGCGTAACACCATGTTGCTTTTGTTTGGTGGATCCCAGACCCTTAAGCTTCTCTTTGCGGGACAGTTCACTATCCTGCCAGGTACTGCGACTGTGAAGATGCTGAATGTACTTTTTGATATGTTATGATAAGGCATTTACAACACACCTATACACACGTGTTACAAGGTGCGACGAGGCAAGGGAGGGGGAACGAAGGGAGGACAGAACTTGATCCTACAAGGCCAAGTGTCATTCAGAGCGTACAAGTGCATGGGATAGGGGAAGGGAAAGGTGCAGGGGACGGGGAAGGGAAAGGTGCGGGGGACGGGGAAGGGAGAGTGCAGTACATGGGAATAGAATAATTACAATAAGTAGAAGTAATGGCCCGTTGGGGGCAAGTGCAAAGGTAAGTGCAGAAATTAGGTGTCAAGGGCTGGTAGTGGGACTGTAGGGATACAGAAACAGTCCCCAAGTGCGGGGGTTGCCAGCCAGGCAGGCAGGGAAGGTGTGTGAGACTGGTGGGGAGGGACCTGGGCCCGCGATCAGAGGGTGACCAGGTAACCGGTGCAGTTTCAGTTTCAGACAGGAGGTCAGCAGGGGAGAGGAGGAGAAAAAGCAGAAGCAAAGAGAGCGGTTTTGAGGTGCTTCCGGAACCAGAGATGGTTCTCCTCAAGTTTCAGGGAGGCAGGGAGGCTGTTCCAGAGGGAGGCAGCAGCCGAAGAAAGGGATCTACCACCAACTCATTGCTTGGAGAAGCGACTGACTCGGAGGGAGTTGGAGGCGGATGAGCGAAGAGTTGGAGAAGGAAGATATTTAGGAAGAGAGAGTTGAAGGTATTGCGGTCCCAGAAGGCTTTGTGGACAATGCAGAGGGTTTTGAACTTAATCCTCGCAGCCACTGGGAGCCAGTGCAGAGATTTCAGTTCTGGAGAGATACGATCCCTGGGCTTGAGGCCAAGGACAAGTCTCGCAGTCCTGTTCTGGGTGAGTTGCAGAGGGCGGAGAGTAGAGACGGGCAGATTTAGAAAGAGGCTGTTGCAATAGTCCAGCCTAGAGAGAACCAGAGCTTTGGAGACAGTGAGCTTCTGGGGGAAGGTGAGGACAAGAAGAATACCTCTGAGTAGGTGCAGCTGGTAGTGTGACTTCTTAGAGAGGTCAGATATGTGAGGAGTGAAGGAGAGTGTGGAGTTGAAGATGAACCTGAGGTTTTTAGCCTCGCAGGTGGGAGCAGGAAGAGGGCCAAGAGAGGCCGGCCAGAGAGCGACAGGAAAGGAGGCAGTGGGTATGCCGATGAGGAGAATCTCAGTCTTTCTGGAATCTCAGTCAAACTTTCTTAGTTTCCTGTTGGGGAGAATTCTCTCTTTAGGCTGAATTTCCTAACGTAGTGAGTCCCCCAGCAGCTTTGCTGGATTTCTGGAGTTTGTTTTTTTTCTCCTGCCAAGAGTGAGGCTCTTTTTCTCCCACTCTTGGACATGATTTATGGTGTTCCTTTGACTGTGTATGTGTTGTATGGGCTATGGGGTCCTTTACCTCATAGGGTCTCATGTGTTTTTACTATGTGTGTTACACAGCACCCTCCGTGCAGTGACACAGGGGTGTCATAGTGACACCCCACCATAGACTCCATAACCTGGGACTGACTACTGTCTCCCAGGGCATGTAAAGTCACCATTGGCTTTACTAGTCCCAAATTATTAACAGAAACCGGTACAAACCATCATATTGTGGACGTACTGGTCAGGGCAATTCGATTGCCGGGGTCTGTTAGTCGAGAAGGCACGTCTCTGTCCCCCCTGATCAAGTTTTGACTGGTGGCAGTGGATACTACTTTTTATATTCAACCGCGAATATATCCCTATGGGATTTTCCCATTGTTCGAGGCTACCAACTAAGCTGGCCGGCTCACCACTTAGCATGTTTGATTGACAGCTAGGCTGAGTGAATGGGGGTGTGCTGCATAAAAGCAGGGCTTTGGGGAATGGAACTTCAGAAGTCGCCACAGGACCTGAGAATCCGACGAGGGAGAAGCTGAGCCGACCTACCACGACGACACCACCGGTGGAGCCCTGCGGAAACGACTCGCCACTTCCCGACGACAGAGAAGATCTCCCGGCTGGAGAGGCTTCTTCCCCTGACTGATGGGCACAACCAGTTTACCTTCTTTTCCTCGCATCCCAGGACGTCTTGTGGTCGAATTGCCCGTGCCAAGCACCCCGGCAACCGGATAGCCACTTACCACTGGACCGCGAATCAAAGGACTGCTCCTTTTACCTGAGAACTCCGTGGCTGTTTTTTTCCCAGGCAGTGCAACGGACTCCTGTCTTCCTACCCGACGAGATCCTCTCTGCCCCCGGACGAAGCACCAACTTGCATCCGCTGCCAGGAACAACTGCCCCCGCTGGAGTATTCGCACCACTTTAAGGTACCGTGTCCGCCAGGCCTCCCTTTCTAAAGATTGCTACAAGGTAATAATAATCCCTTAACCTTCTGGACTGGGCTGGCTGCCTTGACCATCTAACTGGTCCCTTTCTTTGGTCCAACTCTTTTTGACCCCTTTCAAGACCTTTGTGCACTGCAACCGCGTGACCTTGGACACCTTTCGTTCTGATCCTCTTAAAGCGGATCCGGCCTTCTGAACTCTAACTTCACGGTTTTACTTTGCCTTCCTCTCTTGTTGTGTTCTTGTAAAAGTGTCGGGATCTGTTTCAATTTATATCTGCTTTTCACTCCCTTTTTAAAACGAATTATTAGAGTGCCATCTCCGTTAAGCGCTCACCGCTGTCTGAAAATAAGTGGGGCTTTACTTAAGAATTGTCTAATATTCTTTTAAGGGAGTGTATATCTTTTAGTGACTGTGTTTTTGAACTGCTTAACATTAGTTCCTGTGTGTTTTACTAGATGTGGTTTTAAATAAATAATTATATCTCTTTTACACCAAGCTCTGGTCAGTGTTTACTTGTTCTACTATGTTCGTTTGACCTATTGTGAATACTCTGTATTCTGCCTAACTCTTCTTGAGGGAGTCTAACTGCTCAGCCACAGCTACCAAGTGAATCTGTGTGGTACAGACTGCTACCAAGTGGGTTTACTGCCAAACACCTGTAGTCCTAAATCTTTTGCAGTGGTCCCAGAGGGAACTGCACAGGTTTCTGCCTAACATTTCCCATCAGCGGAGTAATCCCCCTACCTCTAGTAGCCTTGCCATGGGCTCTGGTTTGCCCGCAAAACACAGCAGTTTCATCCTTCCTCTGGGCAGCGCTGCCTTTGCGTCATGCGCTTCTCAGACTTCAGGAACTACGGGAGCTGCTTCCTGCCAGCTCGCCTTCTGGTCGTTCCACTCTGGACTGGCCCTGGTCCTTTCAGCTCCCCTCTTGGCATCCTGGTCTGCTTCCTTCCACCTTCCTGCACCATGCTGGCTCCTGCAGCTCCTCTAGGGAGGAATAGACAACTGCTTCCTGATTCTCTCTTCCTTTTCTACCCTCCATTGACCAATGAGCGGCCGACAACAACTAGACTGCTCATTATGGTTCTTAGGAGTACTCTTCATGGCTTCGTCCCTCCACCTCGTTCCAGCACTTTTAAACTGCTTGTTCTCCTGGGAGGCAATGGAGTACTTCTTTGTCTCAGTACGTGGTAATGAGGCTCTATATAGGTAGTTCTTATTCTTCCTTGTCCCAGTGATTTTAAAGGGGACGGAGTTCTTAACCCTACAAACATACATAGAAGAGTCTGGTATTGAGGTGAAATAGATAGAGTAGGTGTGTGTGTGGGATGGTGGGGTATTGTTAGAACACTGCATTCTCCTGGGATAGTCGTTGCTGGTTCCATGAGAAGGGGCTCCTCCTAGGGGAAAAAGGGACATCCTCGAAGAATTGCTCCCACCATCCATGCACATCAGAACTGCAATCCATCCGCAGGGGTGGGGTCCATCAATCCATCTACATATCATTTACATAGGGAGCAACACCTTAGGCAAAAAAAAGGCTGGAAGGCAGGCTCAAGATTCTACAAAAGGAAGGACATGTGGCAGTAGGCTGTTGAAGTCCAGGGAAGAAGCTTATGATGAGTGCCAAAGGAGCTGGAGCAGGGGATAGGACGATAATTTTATTTAATTTTAATTGGTTATTTATAACGCGCTTAATACCCAGAGGTTTCTAAGCGCGGACCCGGGGATCGAAGCTGTGTTGCTCCGTATCATCTTGCTTCCAAGGCGAGCATGTTGCCCCCGAGCTATCCTCCCGAGAGATAGAGGAGGAAGAGCCAGAAGTCTGGGGTAAACTAAGACATGGAGCTGGAGGAGAGATTCTGGGGCAGCTGCAGGAGGAGGAGACTGACAGAAGATGCAAGAGGGAGCCTGAGTTGTGTGAAGAAATTGGCACAAAGCAAAGTGTCAAAAGTTGAAGGAGAAGCATGATGATAAAGATTAAAAGGCAGGTACAAGCTAATGGCGGACGTGGAGGAGGAGGGAATGATTGGGCCAGAAAGCCATAGAACGGGGATGCCTAGAGAGGCAGGGATGAGAGCACTAAAGCGGACCTTATCGTGAAAGCCTGAAGGCCTCATTGGAAGACTGTGAGCTATTTGTGTTCAGGTCTGTGCAGTCAACCCCCTAAACTGAACTTTATAAGACAGGGCATCTCTTCCTCGTCCCTGGTAGATATCTGCTCATTACAGAATGACTGGGTAACATTCTGTCAGTTAAACATGCCTTGGAAGGCAGAATAGAAATCATCATATCTGTTAAGGATGGGGTCATCACTGTTATATTTGGAGTGACCCAATCTAAGCTGTCTTATCCAAACTGAATAGAATAAACAACTTTGGCCTGGTCTGAGGAGTACAGCTGGGGACGATTGACGAAATGACATTGAGTACAGAAGGACCTTAAATCCTTGGGGTCCGCTCCATATTTTGTGAGTATTGAGGCTGAGAGGATGTTTGGTCCAGTTCCAGGTGCAGGGAGTGTGGCTGGGGTTATGGCTGGTCATGAATCAGTACGGGCAGGGGCAAGCCCTGGAAGTACTGGGTCCCACCCAGTTCCTACTCCCCAGGATTTGCTTAGACTTGGGCTTTTAGTAGTCTACTGTTATATCTTGCTCTGTAATGCAGTCATTGATTAGAACAGGATGGAGATCCTTTGATGGAAAGCAGTAATGTCAATGTTTTAATTTTGTAACACTGTAGCTAGGTATTTTACTATAACCTCCATGGCTTGGGAGAAAAATACATTTCTCACAATCTGTCAGGCCTGGGTCGAGAAGAGACTGCATCTGGAACTCTGGAGGATGTACATCTGAGCCTGTGCTGTAAAAACCAACCCTTTGTCTCAGTATCCACACTGTGGAAGGCATATCCACGTAGGCAGGGGCATCCTACAGCTAGACCATGAACAATAGAACAGTGTCATAACACACATAACACAAGCGCTGGGAAGAGTACGCCACAATCAGTATGGGCCGAGGCTCTTCCTCCTGCGATGGTTACACCCCAAATGTCCTGTCACTTTTGCAGGTTCCTGGTCTAGTGCAAACTCTCATTCAACATTTTAGCGTCACCTGTTAGCTTCACACCTAAGAGGTCCCTCTCCCAGAAGCCTTTGGTGGCACAGGCTCCTCGACAATTGGTTCTATTCACCAGACTGCTGGGAACTAATCTCCCAGGTATACCTTGGGCTGAACATTAGTCTTCTACATGTTTGTGTCCCCAAGGGTTGCCAGTCCAGCTCCTGGCTCAGAGTCTTGGGTAAGTGAATAAGCAGTGTTTATTGTTTTGGGACATGGTGCTGTGAAGCCTCTGTGCGAAAGCTGTCTTCAGCATCTCGTTTCATGTATTTGTCATTTCCAAATCTGTTGGTGGCAGCATGTCAAAGCATGTATGCTGATGTCATTTGCCATTCTGGAGGTGCTCAGGTTATCTAGGAGGAAGCTACGGGGATCCCCCAGGCCTCATGCCCCTCAGCCCAGCCCCACCCCCTACCTCCCATCCTGGTGCCCTTAACCATATTGCAGTAATGACGAGGGGAGCACAGTTGCCACCGTCACCCCACATTTCAGTGGCATTCACTGTGTGTCAATGAAAAATAACTAAGCCACATATCTATTGTGGTGTGGTTACAAAAATAATATTAGCATATTCAAGTGATTGAATATATGTAATAAGATTAAAAGACAAGTCCTTTATTTAGTCATTGTGCATCAACTACTTTTTTCCATTTGTGTTTGTTGAAACATTCTATAAATGTATGTGCTGGAACATCCTTTATTTTTTAGTCTTATTGTGACCTTGTTACCACCTGAATTACAATAAGCCCAACAATTTTGGATTACGATGTGTGTTGCCACATTACTCTGTAGGAAATCACTTTGTAACATTGTTTTCTATTTTATCTTTTTCTGTTTGTTTCTGTTCATTAAATCAATCTCCGTAGACTTGATTTTTTGTCGTCATGAGATATGTTTTACTTCATTACATTTGCTTTTCTCAATTTTAGAGTGAACGTCCCAAACATTTTCTGGAATACCTAATGGAGGTGAAAGCTACCTTGCAGCTCTAGATTACACTGCTTATCACATCACATCGCATGAGATTGATGTTTACTATATAATAGTGCACAGCATAAACATTTATGTAAAGAATTTAGAAACTGAAAATGAAACGAGCATTTGAAATTAAATCACCTTGCAGGAAGGGTTACCAGATTTGCCATCCACAAATATCTTGTCTTGTGGGAATGTATGTTCAACAAAATATTGATGGCAATGTACATAAATTGTCCCTTTAAAAATGGTTAAATAAATATGTTTAAATAGCCAGACCTGTTTGTTCTTAATATTTTAATGTTTGAATATTTGCCTTTCAGTGTTTCAAGTTTTGTACGTAAAACTACAGAAAAGATTGGGACTTTTCATATAAATTCAGATGCCCGACCAAGGCAAGACTTGAAAGATGAAGAGCAATCCACAGACACCACAGTAACCACATCTGAAAACCCAGAAGAGGCAGAGTATGAGTGAGTTCATTCAAATTTTATAAAGAGCTATTTAATGTTTGATACATACACACCGAGATTCTTTAGTTTATGACTAATTAAATAATCCACAGGTGTCAAGTTCACTATAGCTCTAAGCTGTTTGTTACTTAAAAGATTAAGCATGTCATTGTGCAGTGTGATGAATCCTGTGGCGTCATCACTGAACCACAGCTAGAGATCTCATCCCATGTGGCCAGGGGACGGCAGCTGCTACCTGATCATGACCCTGGGGGTGGTATTCTGAGGGAGGATCACATGGGAGGAGACGGATGTCGGGGAGAAGTGGTGAACACATCAGGAGAGAAACAATATTCGTCCCTTCCTAAAGAGGAAGACCTCATAATTCAAAAATTGTTGATGGCTTGTTATCACTATACAAGTCCCTCATGTGGAATACCCCCAAAACCCCTTTTCTTTTTTGCAAAACACTCGAAGCAGAATACCATTCATACTTCACATCCACATAATTCATTACATAACAGCTCCTGTCTGATGTTTTTGTGTTAACCACAAAGCTTATGGACTCCAAATCCCATAAAGCCTCAAGTACTGAGACAAGAAAGAGGGAGGAGTTAATGTGGATCAAAGGAAACACTAAACTGAACTTGCAGGCTAGTTATTGTGATGAGGTCCAAGTCATTTAAAAATGGTATCCGCATTGAAGGAAAAAAAAGAAGCAGAGTGGAAGAAGAAGGAAGCAGAAACGTGGTGAAGGCAACAGCACAGCAGACCGTGCTAGAGAAAGTGGGTGCTTTCAGACTGCCTCTCGCAAACAGTACTTACCGGTGTGGCGTGAGGCCACAGAGGACACGGCAGGCACTGTGGGAGAACCGCTGATGAACCGGCAGAAACAGCAAAGCTACCGGGAGCGTGGTCGTGTCCAGAAGCAGCAGGCTTACCGGCGGGTGACCGCAGAGCTGGCAGGGGAGCTGGGAGAAGGTCTGCAGATCGGGAAACGCCATCTCAGAGTGAAAGCTTCACCGCAGCAAGATGCCACGGGCCGGGAATGCTACCAGACACCAGTGATTCTGCCCAGAGATGTTGGTGACCCCAGGTTGTACTGACAGGCATGCAAGCCATTAAGAACTTATTTTGAACACTGACCAAGTAGAATACAATGACAAAATGGGTCCAAGTCATCATTTATGAGATGTCAATATGGGGAAGGTTGGAGTAAGCATTGTCACAGGCCAGTGAATACTAGTGAAGAAGTTAAAAGACAGAACTTGAACAAGTCTCCATATATGAGATGCCAGTGTGGGGAAAGTTGGGACAAGTAGTCCCTCAAGCCAAGAAAGTATAGACAGTGAAGGGATACAGCTGTGCTATACCGAAAGACTGTGAAATTAAAAAGAAACCCTAGTGAATAAAACGCATCAGGTGTTGAGCAGTTGGGGAGAGGATACCTGCCAGAGTAGCATACCAGGGGATCTACAGACCCCAGAAAGGGATTCCTTGCAGAGGAGTACACAGAGCAATCATTTTGGAGTATACAGAGGAATACACATTGTGAACTCCTGGCAGGAGAGTATGCAAAGTGATCTGTAAGAACCAGATGAAAAGAAGTCCTGGCAGTCCAAGCACCAGGCAAGTTGAAGTTAAATAAGCACGTTGACACTGGGAACGATACCTGGCAGGAGAATATACCAGGGGATCTGATAAACTTAATAAAGGATTCCTGGCAGGGGAGTATTCCAGGAAGTCCACTGAAGTCGTAGAAATAAATGTACTTTCTTATTTGTGTAGAACACATGGCAAATCAAGTGAATCAAAGATGTTAAGAAAACAGGCAAGTGGAAGCTGTGAAATTCAACAAACACCCTTTTCCTGTTAAAATCAAAATACCTGCTGGAAGGATGCAGAGACCTAAAGAGCTCACATGAGGATTTCCGATGGTCAAATACATCAGGTGGTCAGTTAAAATATCAAAGAGGTTTATAAGAGAACCTTAGATGAACATCACATTTAGACTAAGATCCCTCTGGTTTGTGAACTCAGTGTGAAGAAACAGGTTATGTTATGTTATTTGGCATTTCTATAGCACTCTATATATCATAGCCCTCAGCGACCATAGTCCAGGTCAGTTGAGAGAGTAAGGCGTCGTAGGGTGTTTGGGTGCACCAATTATGTGTGCAGCTGATGCAATTGCCTGGTGGTAGCTGCATCCTAGCAATAGGTGTGGTGATATTGTTATCAGTTGAACGTTTGCAGTCTGGCTGGTGGACACCAAGACTGGTTTCTGGCTGTGTTAGACCCGTGTAGGACGCTTATGTGTGCAGCTAGGCCAGTTTGTCATGGAATGTAGCTGAATTTTATTAGTATGATGAGGTGTTCATGGGTTAATGTTTGTATGTGAGCAGCTAGGCTGAAATAGATCTAGGAGTGTAGCGGCACTCTAATTGTGTATTGGTATAGAGTAGAGAGTAAGCATAGTGATATGGGAGGTGAGTGTTTGGGTGGAGTTATGATCTAAGGAATTCGCTAGAAAGGACTGAGTGGTGTAGGACATATTGTTTGTACAGACACTTCCTGAATCGGGTGTAAGGAATCAAATAAGTGCTTGCTTGAAAGACATTTCTGCAACCCCGTAAGAAGTGGTTGCTTGAAAGAGACACTGTTTGCCATTCTTAAGAAGTGGTTGCTTGAAAGAGACATTTTCACCGTCCTTAAGGAACAATTGTTTGAAAAAGACACTTTTGCCACCCATCTGAGACATCCAGGGGAAGGAAAACACCCCTCTGGATCTAAGGAGTATTTTGTTGGATTTATCTACTTTTTATGAACACTTTTTTACCAAACCTACATCAGAGACACTTCCCTTATACCTTTGGTTGTTCATTTCTAGTGTGTCAGATTAGTATGTTTGGAGACAAGGACAATATATATCATTTTGACGGATAGACACAGTCTAGCCTTTAGTTTTAGTTTCCTAGGTAGGGAAACTCTTTAGGATAGGGACAGAGAGGTCTTTATCTAACCCTTTTATTTTAGTAAAGTTGTCTGATGTTGAAAACACTGCCACTTTGTGTCCGCCTCTCCTTTCTGACCCCTCCCAGTTGTTACTGACACAGCAGTTGCAGTCCAAAGCCCTAAAACCATAGCTTTTTGACTTCTACTTAAGTGAATTTCATATGGTAATTTGATTGATGAAACACCAGAAAAGGTTACATACCAGTATATCAGTTCACACATCATATTGTTCCAGAATGAAAACCATGTCAATGTTATGAGAATTATAAAGAGTAAGGACATGGCATACAGCTGCTTACAGATGTCCAGTGAAATACATAACAGTATAGTAGAGAATTTTGAATGACTAGGTAGCCTAATTTACTACCATTTTTAAAACCTGTTTCATCTAGGCTATTTTAATGTTTATAGTGATAGTAGGAGAAATATTACTAGTTTAACAGATCAAATATTTATAATAGATTATAATTCCCTCTCTTCTACACATGCATTTATTAGTATTGATAGTCATATAATAATTAGATAGATGCTACTATTTGTGAAAAGTCTATAAGAGCTTTCCCTTGTTTGTTGGCCTTTGTGGTGTCCCTATTACCTACTGTACTTCTGTTTTAGGAATGCACCAAGTTTGTATCACATTGTGATCAAAAGCTGTACCTCTTAGTTTTGCATTTTTAAATGTAAAAGCCTTAAATCTTCCAATGGAGCAGAAGAAAGGTCCAACATGTTTAAGAAAGAATAATAATAAAGTTATTTCTGGTGCTTTAAAAACAACTATAAGGAAGTGTAATAGCTACAGATTAGAAGGGTTTATGTGCCTAATTATGATACATTTCAAATTAAAAGGCTAGAGTAGCTGGAGCAGTTCTGAATGATAAAAGGAGTAGGAATTAGGTTTTGGATAGATAATGAAAGTTGTTTCCTTTTGATCTCTAACATTCAACAGAGAGAGTTTTTTCATAAAACATCCCAAAAGATGCTTTATGCAAATTTTTAAAACATTGTGATCCATGGGGACTTAATTTTGGTGCAAGACTCTTAACCTGGTTAAGATTTTCAGCACATAATGATGGGAGAGATTGAGAAACTGCAGAAAATTAGGAGCGACTTGGGTCTTGTAGACCTGTGGAGATTAACATTAGACAGTCTTCTCCTTAACGCACAGTAAATTCAAGAATTTTAATTTGTTTAATGTATTTTTTATTATTGGAATTTCAAATTTACAATAATACTTTTCCCCACTCATGTCCCCTCCCACTTCCCAGCTGGATACCTACCCCTTGCCCCTAAACTCCCTTGCATGTTACAAGTTAAAATGTCCAAATAATCACTGAATGCTGAGAACACACGTGCTGAAGACAGTATCAAACATTAAAGTCAGACTGTAAAAATGCAAGCACATCGGCCCAGTCTAGTGAACATTTCGATTGATCTCCTTGAATCATGTAGGTGATTCATTCAAGTGCAACAAAGTTCCAAATTCTGGACATCCATTCAGCCAATTGCGGTGGGTCTTTAGATTTCCATTTCTGTGCGATCGCTAGCAATGCTGCCAGTTGTAACATAACAAAGGTTATACATTTTGTTTTGAGCTATGTCGCATGCTAGGCTCTAGGATTAACAATACATTTGCCTTCATAGAACTAGGTTTTTACACGCCAAATATTTGCTTCATACAAACAACCATTTTTGCCCAATATCCCGCCAGAAGAGGGCAATTCCACCATATGTGCCTGTATTCCCCAGGTGCACCAAATTGTCTCCAGCACTGCTCCGATATAGATGCTTTCATTTTATGCAAAGGAGCCTGAGTGTAATGCTATTGGGTTAAAAGTTTAAACCAAAATTCCCTTATTTGGATAGAGCAGGTAAAGTTGGGAATGTCTTTCCATAACCCCTTACATTCTGTTTCCGAGATTTGTTCTCCCAGCGTTAATTGCCTGTTTAATTGGAGGGGCAAGTATCCAGTGACAGACCTGAAAATACTGAAAGCGGTCTGACTCATTCAGTCCTAGTTTTAGTTTGCATTGGGTAAAAGGCTTAGGGTCCCTGCCAAAAAACATATCTTGCTGCTTTGTACAGCCTACTTATTTCCATTTGAGAAATGCCTGAGGGTTAAGGCCCGGTGGGAAATTAGGGTTAAAGAAAAGCAGCGTAAAGGGGGAGGGGAATGTCGTTAGCCTGTATTGCTTAACCGCTGTATCCCAAACCTCCTCCACTAGGGTCGTAATCTTATTTTCATGAATATTAGGGGGTCGATCTCTTTTGGGAAGCCATCAAATTTCACCTAATTGTGGTCCACCTAATGCACGTTCCATCTGCACCCAGCGTTTCTCTACATCTACACCCCACCAGTCTTTTACTATTCGGAGTTGAGCAGCCTGATAGAATTTTTGAAAATCAGGAAGACCCATACCTCCTTTATTAATAGGAGTGGTTAGAACCTCATATGCTACCCTCAGGTTTTTATTGTGCCACACATACGTGGATATAATTTTTCTAAGCATTTTAAAGAATGGAGGTGGTACTCGGATTGGGAGTGCTTGAAAAAAATAAAGTGCTTTGGGAGGGATGGTACTTTTTATCACATTGATTTGCCACAGCCAGGAAGTCGTTAGCGGGCCCCACTTCACTAATTGTTTGTGATGACTTTCAATAAGGGAGGATAATTTGCCTCATACAATCCAGCTATATTGGGGTTTATAGTGACCCCCAGTAACTTAATTTGATTTTGTGGCCAGCCAAATTGTGTTTGAGCTCGCAATGAAGGTACATTCGGGGGCAGGGATACATTTAGAATTTCCGACTTAGACAGATTGATTTTTAAACCTACCATTGAACCATATCTGTC
The DNA here is from genome assembly GCF_040938575.1 of Ambystoma mexicanum. Classification (NCBI taxonomy): domain Eukaryota; kingdom Metazoa; phylum Chordata; class Amphibia; order Caudata; family Ambystomatidae; genus Ambystoma; species Ambystoma mexicanum. The sequence goes on along the minus strand of NC_090934.1, from coordinate 836,166,403 downwards.
TAACTCACATCCTATTGCAGGTAATGTTCTTACAGGTTCGGATTATACTAGCAACATATCGCCTGCATAAGCCGCCATTTTGTTCCCTGTCCCCCCAAATTGTATGCCTTGGATATCTTCCGTTGTCGAAGCTTTGCTAGAAATGGCTCCAACTGTATGGCATATAATAATAGTGACATTGGACAACCCTGTTTAGTCCCTCTTTGGAGAGCGATTGGGGAAGAAAGTTGTCTGTTAATCAATAAGCGGGCTACCGGGAATTTATTGTTTACCTTGATTCTCGCTATAAACTGGTGACCAAAGCCCATCTTGGCCAAAACCTGAAAGAGGAATGACCACCCGACCCGGTCAAAAGCCTTTTTGGCATCTAGTAACAATAAGACCGCAGGGATATCTTTTTTCCCAACCGTTTGTAAAATATGGCAAGTACGCTTATATTGTCGTGGGTCTGTCGTTTTCTTTTTTTTTTTTTTTTTTAAACCCTATTGATCTGCGTGTATGATTGAGGGAAGTAAATCTTCTATCCTATTGGCTAATACTTTTGAATACATTTTAGCGTCAAGATTGATAAGTGCAATGGGACGTAGGATCCACATCTACTAAGGTCCTGGCCAGGCTTTGGAAACAAACTATCTTTGCCTCCTCCATGGTGGAAGATATGCAGCCTGAATTTATGAATATATTATATAGGGATACAAGCTTCGGTACCAGTGCTTGCCAGTACGCCTTGTAAAACAGTGCAGGAAATCCATCTCGACCTGGAGATTTGTTTGGAGGGAGAGAATGTATAACCCTTATTACTTCTTCCTAGGTGATATCCTTCTCAAGACAATCCTGGTCCCCCGCTGCTATCCAGGGAACGGTAACTGCACCTAGGAATGTCACCTGAGTTAGTTTGTCTGGATTTGCAGAATGGTAAAGATTCAAGTAAAAGGTCTCAAATTGCGAATTCATTTTAGGGGTTTCCGCTACTGTTTTCCCTTCAGGTGACTGGATTGACTGAATAGTTTGCGATGCTATTTTTTGGCATAGTTGTCTAGCTAATAAACAGTCTGCCCTGTTGGCTTTAAAATAGTATATCTGGTGAAAATATAAGGGGGATCATTCTGCCTTTTTAGCTTGAAGCAAATTTAATTTACGCTTTACTGTTCTGTATGATTTTGAATGGAGGGACCTGTATTTGTTTCCATTTTCCCCATTATTTGTTGAAGTTCTTGCTCCAGTTCTATTTCCAGCACCATTTTTTGTTTCCGACTATAAGTAGCCTCTGTTATAAATATTCCACAGATGTTGCTTTAAACGCATCCCAGGTTATATTTGCGGAAGTGTCTTGCATCTGATTAACTTCAAAGAACTTGAGTCCTGCAGTATTTCAGACGGGAATCGTCAGGACCATACCCTTTAAATTGCCCCTACAATATTTATATCTATAATCAAAGGTGCATGATCTGAAAGCGTAATTGGCTGACAAGTGATTTGGATGACCCTACCAAGCAATGCTTTGGAAACCCAGGCATAATCAATACGGGAAAAAGACTGATGTGTGAATAGTAAGTGTATCCTTTCATTTCCCGCATTAATGTTAGCCAAACATCCACTAGTGTTAAGTTTGCAAATTTTAGTTTTGATATTTTAGAAGGTACCAGTTGCGTCGTGCGGGTAGCCGCACTCTGATCACGCAGGGGTCCCATGCTAAATTAAAGTCTCCTAGCAGAATGATTTCCCACTCGCAAAAAGCCCTCCTGTCCTGTTTTGGGGGCATAAATTGAGGCCACCGTAATTCTCTTCAGGTCTATTTCCAACATTGCAAAAACATAGCATCCCTCTGTGTGGATTTTTGTTCGTAGCACCTTAATATGAGGAGCGAGCTTCATTGCTATCAACACACCTGCAACCTTTCCCACAGCATTTGCCTGTATCACCACCGGGTATCTATGAAGGCGAAACTTATATCTATCTGTCAGACTTATATGTGTCTCTTGAAGCACTACCAAGTCCGGTTGATGACGCCCCAATAGAGCTTCCAGCTTCCTGTTTTTCGCCAGCACATTTAGACCCCTAATTTTAGCAATAAACATTTAAACTGTCCGAATTATTCACTAAACATAATGAACCAGAAGATTGTGTGAATACCACCATTCTTAAGCTTTCCATTGAGTACCATGCATTCCTACCCCTACTCCCTCCCCCTTATCTGGCATCTCGCTCCCCATTAACCCCCCCTCACCCCACCTTTCCCACTATAGTCCCCAAACAATGTCCCCTGGTGTGAGCCACGGTACCTAACATAATCCGGAGCACCAAATCCTGGCCGTGAGTTAGTTTTATTCCCAGGACAACGTGCAGTGTAACCTAGTACCCCCATCTGTTACCTGAACAGATGTGTTCCAAGATGTTGTGTTCCTTCTCTTCCTCCAAATTTGACCAGTATTGTGATGCTCGAGTAATTCGCTGCAGGCAGTATTGATTGACAATTCCTTATTCTGGTGGTTTAGCGCTAGGTCCTGTGAGTGGCGCTTTCCAATCCTCTTGTTTCACTTTCTGCATCCTCCCTCGGCGCAATGAGATCGACCACTCCCAAGGTTTAAGTTGTTCAGTCTAACGACCATTCTCGGCTTCAGATGGAGCTTCCGCTTTCTCCTCTTCACTTTGTAATAAGGCCATACCTGACTCTTGTTAAGTGATCCTGTGTTGTCTACCATCTAGAGAAAAAAACAGTCCAAAAGGAAATGTCTTCTTGTACTTGACCCCTCGTGTTTGCAATGTTCTGACCACTGCCTGCATTTTGCGTCTTTTTTGGAGAGTTGGATCTCAATCCCATTGTAGGGGATCGAAGATTGCTCCCGGGCCTTCATTAAGATTTGCTCCTTCTGTGGATATGACGTTGTTAAGAGATAGACACCCGCAAATCATCCAGCCTGGTCATGACTGTTAATTGTCACTTGTCATTAATGATATCAACTATGTCCCACCTGTGAACTACTTTGGTATATTCGCCCTAACCAGTTGATCAGTTCGTCATTTTAACTACACATGATTTACGCTGTCACGAGACGACATATGTGTCCATTATAGGCCAGTTATGCAAGTGCCTGGAGTTTATATGTTGATGTTTGACTTAATCTTTTTATCGGATGTGTCATGGCACTAGGTCACACCAGAGGAGAGGGAGTGTTTGTGACAAAGGACCTACCGACTAAATTTCAGCTGACTACTTTGAAATATGGCATAGTTTACATTGTATGTTCAGGAGTCTGTGCTCGATTCACTCTGCAATACCCCACCTTACACACGTGATACTCATGATGGGATCTATGTGTGGGTATTGCTCTGTGGATTATTAATTTATGCTCCTGACTCCATTATCTCTATTCTCTGTTTATTAATGGGGAACATTTTGCATTGCGATATTAATGTATCTTTATATACTGATGATTGAAGGGGCTGATTATGTTTGGCCTGTTTTATCCACAGCTGGCTCTAAAAGTGTTACGCTCACCTGGTATCCATGGGGACACCACCCAGCCAGTTGGTCGTTGGTGCTCTTCCCAATGATTCCCTGGTGTGGTCTCGGTGTCGATGGGATTCCGTCTGGAAATGAAGACTATATTAGGACTGGGCGACCAAGGTAAGCTTTCCCCCACCTCCCTTGTGTTTCCAGCCCCTCCAGGTTCTCTTCTCACCTGGTTGTCGGAATCGGTGGGCTCTCCGTCCTGCTCTCTGGGCAGGTGCGCGTTGTCTTTTTTGGGCACGGTCGGTCCAGTTTCTTCACTGACTGCTGCCCTTGTAGTGTCTTTCAGGTAGGTCTTATTGCGATTGATGGCGTCGTAATTCTTGCATGCCTTTTCTCTGTTCTAAATGTCTCTTTTTTTTATCTCCCTAGGAGCGCGGAGTGTCCGCTTGGAGAACTGGTTTTGCTGGTTCTCACCGGGAGATGATGGCGCGCTATAGCGCTATGATGCAGTAAGGAGGCGCTTTGCATAGCGCAGCAAGGTCTTGTCCTCACTGACCTGTGCTTTTCTCATTTTGTAGGTCGCAGTGAGTTCCCAGCGCAGATGGAGTTTTGGAGCCATGCCGGCCGAAAAGCAACCAACCAGGTAAATCTTTAAGCGCTTTGTGGTTGTAATGTCTCCACTACCTCCTTTAATGATGTCTTTCTCCTTTTATCAGGTCCTTCGATCCGGGCGGTGAACTCCACCAACAGAGCTGCCCATGAGCTGCGAGCAGTGAAGGATGATGAATGCAGGTAAGATTCTGCTGCTAACGATCTTCTTGGTTTTTCTGCAGGTCCGGAATTCACCAGGCTCGTGAGAAAGCTGGACACGGTGAGCGTCACGTTGCTCGAAGCAAAATAACGCAAAGCATGTTGTCTTGTTCGTGTGTGGTTTAAATAGCCACTGTAAAGTAGTCCAGGTAAAGTAGTCCCTAGGCCACCACACCCAAAACACTAGACCGCATAGCTTGGTTCTATGAACCAAGCTATGTGGATGCCTCCATGTTGGCAGAAAGCCTAAATAAAGTAGTTCCTCAAGCAGATGTATTTCCTTACTGATGAGCCTGGCGCCAAAGGTGCCAGGATTGGCCCCAAGAAGGCCTGAGAAGTGGATGCCAGGCCTTAGTAGTGATCCGAGCCCTGATTCCACCTGGCCAATGGGCTTGCCAGTGGGGATCAGGGCTGAGGGTCGTGAGAAAAAGTCTACTATTCACTGCTTATGTTGAGGGGAAATATGGTATTCTATTTACTACGTGGACTATAAGAACCTGATTGTTCCTGAGTTTTGGATTCCTACTTATGTTATTATATTGTGTTCCTTATTGACTGGGAGTGTGGTTGGTTGCGTGGTCAGTCACATATTGTGGTCTCATTACTGAGGTGCCTTAATCTTGTAGTGGATATATGAATACTGAAACTTGATCCAGTAACCTGGAACATGGGAAAACTATTATAGAATTCCTGGGTTGAAGTTATGGGGCTGAATTCTAGAATACAACATATATATTTATAGGATACTTGACTGGCAATAGGAAAGTTTACGCAATTGTGTATTGTTTAGCATGTTATGTAATGTTTTCTAGGGGTAGTATTAGCTTAGGTTTGGTTTGTGTGAATTTAAACAGACGATATATTTGTTATTATAGTTTATAGGTTATTCTTATTATATAACAGGGCAGAATTTACGTTATTCAATTTATAATGTTTGTGGGCAGGTACAACCTTGATGGAATAAGGTTGGAACACTGCTTGTTGCAGAAGTTTGTTGTAACTCACTATTACTTGGGGGTTTCCCTGAGGTTTGGTTTTTATTATGTGTTTTATGTTTTTTGTGTCATGTCTTGTGGATTTGTTGTATTTGTATTTGTTTCTTATAACTGGTATGTCCGGATATCTTGTTTGGTTTTTCGTTATTTGGATTAAGTTCTGCTGTATCAATGGATGGGAATGAAATGGAGATCATCTGACCTCTTGTATTGGAAGAAAGAGGAAAGGGTTTAATAATATTTGTTTGGAATTTGTGGGATGGATGTGGGTAATCTGACAATTACGACATGGAATGTGAATGGATTGAAATGTCCAAAGAAGAGGAGGAAGGTTATGGCGCGATTATGGAGATCTAGGGCTGACATTGTTTTTCTCCAGGAAACCCACTTGATAAATGTAACTACGCAATGGCTGGTCAATTCCAAATATTCTAAGGATTTGTCGAATTGTTACTCTTCTAATTCTAGAGGAGTGAGTATTTTGTTCAGGAAAGTACTGCAGTATAAGGTGGAGAGAGTGGCAATGGATTCGGAAGGGCAAATGATTTTTGTAGATATAATTTATAGGGGAAAGATGATTACATTGGGTTGTATTTATGGTCCTTGCGTTTCTGGTAAAGTTTTTTTTGAGAAAATCTCGGAGATGTTGAGTGGAATGAATGGTGAAACAATAATTCTGGGAGGTGATTTCTATTGTGTTCGAGATTTCAAACTAAATAGGATCAGTGCGTGTAGATATAATAATGTGAATATTTGTAGGGAATTTGATCACTTTCTTGATAAATTCGATTTGATCGATATATGGAGGGAATTGCATCCATTGAAGAAAGAGTTTACATTCTTTTCTCCAGTACATAATTCATTCGCCAGATTAGATTATATCTTTGTTACCAAGGCTTTATTGGATAAAACTTGTGAAGTTAATATACGGGAACGAGGAATTTCCGGTCACGCTTTGTTTATGGATGGATGTGGTAGTTCTGTCTTTTAGGAAGTGGAGGTTGAAGAGGGCAATTTTAGAGGAAAAGGAGGTGTTAGTGGATTTACTGTCACGTATGAATGATTTTTTTTAACTGAACGAGGGTTCTGCTGATGAAGGGATAGTGTGGGATAGTTTTAAGGCTACAATCAGGGGTTTTCTGATTGATTGGACTTCCCGTCTTCGAAAAAAATCTATGAAAGATCTTAATATATTACAAATACAGTTATCTAAACTGCAGCAAAGATATGCCCGGAGTGGAAGGATAGAGGATAGGACTGAAATGAATCGAATTCGGGAGAGATTAGCCAATGCAAACAATTTATTGGTGGAAAAGGGTCTTTTTTTTTTCAAAGCAAAAATATTGTGAAGCTGTTGACAGGAGTGGAGACTTTTATCAAAGGGATTAAAGATAAGGAACAATTGTTGTGGAAGAATAAGGATATTTGTTCTAGTTTCAGAGACTACTACAAAATGTTGTTTACGGAAGATGTATCAATAGCCAGAGAAGATTTGGAAAATCTATTTGAAAATCTTCCTATTAAGAAATTGTCTGTTGATGATAATATGGTATTGGAGGCGAGCATAGGCGTTGATGAGGTTCTTTTGGCATTTGGACAAATGCAATTGGGGAAGTCTCTGGGTTTAGATGGGTTGCCCATTGAGTATTATAAGAAATTTGATACTTTTCTAGCTCCAAAATTGTGTGCTTTGTTTAATTCTTTCTTAGAAGGGGGATAGTTGTGTCAGTCGATGACTGAAGCCATGATTTCTGTAATTCCTAAAGAAGGTAGAGATAGTAAAAAATGTAAGAATTACATACCTATCTCTTTGTTAAATGTAGATATTAAACTTTTTACAAAAATATTGGCAAATAGGTTAGGTGGTTGTTTTGGGAATATTATTCATGAGTCTCAAGTAGGTTTTATGAGGGGTAGATCAGGTTATGATCACATCAGGACATTAATAGATGTAATAAGTCTTCATGGTAATGGAAAGGTTAACACTGCATTGGTCTTTATGGATGCTGAAAAGGCATTTGACAGGGTGAATTAGAATTTTCTAGACTTTGCTATGGAGAAAATGGGTTTTGGGATTAGGTTCAGAGAGACGGTTCGTAATCTTCAAAATTCGGCTAAAGCGCGTGTTTGGGTCAATAGTGAAATGTCGGAAACATTCACTCTTGGTAGAGGTAAAAGACAAGGATGTCCTTTGTCACCTTTTTTGTTTTAATATTGCTCTAGAGCCCTTGGTAGCATTAATACGTAACAAGCAGAGAATTGTTACATTCGGAACAAAGGAAATTAAAACGTTCTCTTATTCGGATGATAATTTGGCTTTAGACCAAAGCACGGGACAGAAACAGCTCTCCTAGACCTCAAAACTCAAATTGAGGGCCTAAAAGACAACGGCAAACTGGCGCTTCTACTCTTATTAGACTTATCTGCAGCCTTCGATCTGGTCAATCACGAAATTCTCTGTCAGCACCTGAAATCTGCTGCCCACTTCTCCGACAACGCCACTAATTGGATTAGGTCATTCCTAGACAATAGGCATATTTGAGTTTTTTCACCTATTTCCTCTGCAGATCCTACATCAGTCCCCTGCAGAGTCCCACAAGGGTCCTGTGTATCCCCTACACTCTACAATGTATTCACCAAACCATTGCTTGATGTGCTTGACTATCTGGGTGTCATTTACACTAATTATGCGGATGACACCCTGATACTCATTCCCATCACCGGTGACTACATTGTTGACTCTAAAGCTCTGAATGACATTTAGCAAGTCATCCAAGCTTGGATGGCCCAACACGAGTTGTGTCTCAACGATGATACGACAGAGCTCCTCATCCTGGGTACACAACAGAGACTTAACAAACTGAACCCTTTGTTCAGCTCTTTCAATATTGACAGCAACTCCATTAAAGTATCCAAAGATACCAAAACCCTAGGAATCTACCTTGACTCCACACTATCCCTTTCCCGACAAACCAATGCAGTTGTAGCCGCTTCGGCTTACACTTGCAAGTTGATCACAGCCTGCTACCCATTCTTCACTACTCAGAACTGCATCACCTTGGACAGGACATTGGTTATGTCCAAATTGAACTATTGTAATGCTATGTAACAAGGCACCAACCAGCGTAACCTCAACAAACTCCAGATCACCCAAAACAGTGCCATCAGAGCGGCCCTCAACATCCCCAGATCAGCTCACATCTCAGAAACCAGGAAGAACCTTCACTGGCTCTCAGTCGCCCAAAGGATTTCCCTAAAAGCATTGGCCCTTACTTACAAATGTGTAAACAACCAGGCCCCCATCTATCTAGCTTCCCGCTTCACTCAGTACATTCCATCGCGGTCACTAAGATCCACCAAAACTCAAGGTCCCACGATCCCCAGATTTAAGCTACAAACAGCCAGAGGTGTGAGCTTCCCAGTCCAGGCGGCTAAACTCTGGAACACCCTGCCACTTACCATCAGAAATCTACCATCACTTAACTTATTCGAACACAAAGCCAAGCTTTGCTTAGTCACCACACACAATCAAATATCCTCTTATCTGTCTACAACTAGACTTTCTGCATGCCCGCTGGGACTATGTAATGCTCCCGCACGATACTGTTCTTGCTGATGCATATGAAGTTTTGTAACGTTAACTGCAATTTTGCCATGATTGTAACTACTCTTTTGATTTATGTCATTCCTGTAATTACTGTTGAAGACATGCGCCCAGTTGCCCTCCGGGCTGGCTGCGCTATACAAATAAAACAAATACAAATGATATGGTGGTGGTGCTTTCAGACCCTGGGAAGGGGAGTATGGTTCTTAAGGAGATTCTTGAGAAAGTTGGTAAGTTTTCAGGTTATAGAATCAATTGGGACAAAATAGAAGTCTTCCCGCTCTCGACTGCAGTCAGAAGGGAAGATTTTGCGGAGTGGAATTGTAAATGGTCCGAGAGTTGGGTAAAATATTTAGGCGTTTTTCTGATCAAAGATGTGCGGAAAATGGTTCAATTTAATGTAGCTAAACTGTTGGATACACTTAAGAGAGATTCTAGAAAATGGTCCAGATTAGATTTGGGGATCTGGGCTAAGATCAATACTATTAAAATGTCGCTTCTGCATAAGGTTTTATATGTTATACAGTCAATCTGTCTAAGTTTTTCGAAGAAATTACTTAAGGATATTGATCAGGTATTCCAAGAATATGTTTGGGGTAAAAAAGGCTCCTAAGATTCCAAAATATATTTTGCATAGATAAACTAAGGAAGGGGGATTTGGATATCCAAATTTGGGTAAATATTATAGGGGTTTTGTTTTGAAGAAGGCTGCCCAATATGCACAGTCAGAGACTGTCGAAGAGACAATTTGGTTGACTATAGAAAGAAATGCTTTGGTGCCTTTCAAATTGGAAAATATTTTCTCAATGGGGACATTGCCTAGAGGTTCTACTAAGTTACCAACTATTAAAGTGTCTAAAGACTCAATGTCGTGGTGGGTGCTTAACTTTGAGGGCAATGTATTTTTGAATCATATTTCTTCAATGTGCATAATCCTGCTTTACAAATAGGTAATAGAGTTTTGTGTTGGCGTAGTTGGATTTCAAAGGGAGTGTTGACATTGGGAGATTTATTGCGAGATGGGGTCTTGAAGTCTTTTGAAGAACTTCAAAGAGAATTTCATTTAAGTGGCTGGGAAAAGAATAGATATAGGGATCTAGAACGTCTCCTGACCCAAATATTTGGTACGGTGGATTTGCAACTGGAGAAGGAACCAGTGGGTTGGACCATGTTCCACTTGTTGCCACATAATGTATCCACGTATCTGAAACTTATGCGTGTAGATGATTCAGTTTTGCAGTACTGGGACACATTGAAGCAGAAGTGGGAGATGGATTTAGGTTTTGCAATCGGTGATGGAATCTGGAAGTATCTATGGCAGATTGGTTATAGTAGTAAGATGGATCTCAAGTTACGTCTTGTACATCAGAAGATTTGGGAAGGTTATATTGGACTCCAGTGCGAATGTATGGTTTGGGACTATTGGCTGAAGAAATTTGCTGGGGTTGTGGATGTGAGAAGGGGACATAGATTCACATGTTATGGAGTTGCTCGAGAGTGTCGACTTTTTGGAAGGAGGTGTTGGATAGGTTAGATATCACTTTGTCGATTTCCTTTCCAAGGGAACCTTTTCAGGTATTGTTATTGGCAAAAAGAGGTTGTTGTTTGAAAACCCGTTTGTATGGGTGTTGGATAGATAAGATATTAGTAGTAGCAGTGAAACAGATCATGAAACTGTGGAAATCTAGGAAAAAAACGACTATTGAGGACTGGATTAATAATGTGATTGTATTATCGGAATTTGAATTAGTTCTATCCAAAAAGCAGGGTAAAGAAAAGGAATATTGGTCTTTATGGAAATCTTTCATTGATTTGTATGGTAGTGTATTACAGGATGGAGGAGGTGAGGTATGAGGGTTTCATTTATTTTTTCTTGTATCTGTTTGTTTTGTCCTCTTTTCTATATGTCATGAGATTTTGTCAATGTTGATGTGCAGATGGTTTTGTTTCATATTTATTTATTTTTTCTCAAAGAGCTTGCTGACTCATTCTGTACATTTGACTCTTATCTGGTTCTTGTTTTTTATTTTTTTATTGCTCATTACCATTTATCTCATTCTGAGAAATGTAATGTTAATGTTATGCGCTTTATGGGAAGGTTTAAGGCAGTTTTTTGTTATTCTTATGTTGTTATCCTTCCTTGTTTGAATTTGTTTGGAAATTATAAATAAAAATTATTTTTACATTTTTTTTTAAAAGGATGGATTTCTGAACTCTGACCTGGAGGGGCAAAGGTTCAGAAGGCCAGCCTAGTTTCTTGGAACAGTATAACCTCTAGATTTCTGAACTCTGACCTGGAGGGGCAGAGGTTCAGAAGGCCAGCCTAGTTTCTTGGAACAGGGTAACCTCTGGACAAAGCAGACCAATCAGGGTAGCTATGGCAGGCGGTCAAGACTAAGTCTCAGGAGGGGTGAGGGTGACTGAAGGACCTCAATGAGCACACAAAGCAAGGACGCTTACAAATTACTCCAGACAGGTGTTATATCAAAATTATAGACACATTTATTACAAGGCCTTTGCAACATAGACCATAGCAAAAGAATCACAGTAACACTAAGCAAACCAACCACAGGGACCACTTGTGTGCGTAAAAGGGGCCCTTGGTGCCAGGGGCCACCGGTTAGTGTTGTAAGTACTCACCGGACCCAGGCGCACTTGGATCAAAACTTTGCCCGTTCAGTCCACTCGGGTTGCAGGTTCCAACGCGACAAAAAGGACGTCTCTGCGGCTTTCAGTTCCTGAGATACAGCGATGATTCCCAAACGGGACAGTGGCGATTTCTCCGCTCCGGGTGGATAAATAGACCCGGTTTCACTGCAGCAGGCTTCAGGGGCAAGAGGGTCACAAATGCAGCGTACTTGCAAAAGACGTAGCCGCAGCAGGGCAACACGGTAACCATGTTTACTCCGGTCCTGGCGCACTCGTCTCACTTTAGACCTGGGAATGCCAAGTGTACGAAATTCGGTGTGAGGGTGCCGGGGACACAGAGCTAGCAGTATACCAAGTTTCGAGGGCCTCCTCGAAACGATGGCGGAGACAGAGCGAAGGTCCTGCGTAAGCTGGTCAGCCCACTGGTTGGACCAGGGACACTTTCGAGAAAGCTTACTTGCAGGTTTTGGTGAAGGTGCCGAGAATAGTTGGTCCCACTATTCCAATGGGTCGCAGATCTTCTAGGATGACCAGATGCAGAGGGGTCCCACGGGTCGACAGCAGGCTGAGCGTGCCGAACCTTCCAGCGGGTCACCAGCGGTTCCTCGACTCTGCTTCGTAGTTGCAGGATACTTGGATCCTATCCTTTGTTCAGTGAGAACTCAGGAGATCGACATGGTATGGGTGTTTTCAGCCTCCTCTTATCCAAAGTTCCCTTCACGCCAAAACGGAGAGGACCCAATGGGAGATCTGCTCACAAACACACACTCCATACGTGGACCAATCACGGACCACGGTGGTCCCAGTCATTCATGGCACTCCAGACTCTCTGGCACCTAGGATGTGAATTGGACTCAGACTTTCCAGCCCACATCCTGGAGGCACACACACAAGACATGCAGAAGCCCGCGAAAGCATTGGGATTCGCAGGAAAGTGCATGACCAAATAAGGACTGACCCGGCTCGACTCGACCTGGGGAAGGTGAGGGGGCAAGATGGCCAAAGGACAGGACAAAAACCCTTGTGGCATGGCATTTTGGAGCCAGGCAACCTATTCGTGCCAACCGAGGTTAACATGGCAGGAAAGGGTTAAAAATAATGCGAAAAGATAGCTGCCACCAGTCCTGTCCATGACACACCTGCACAGTTCATAAAAAGTCCAATGAGAGTATCTAGGGCCTTTGGAAAATGACTATAGACCCAAGTGTGCTGTATGGTAAGATACATTGCACACTTGTTACATGTTGCACAAAAGTTGCAACATGGGAAATAGGGATGTAACGGTATAACGGTATACCGTTAAAGATACCGCGAACCACTCAATTGAACAATAATAACCGTCACATTGTTCATACCGGTATACCGTGTATACCGTTAAGTGTGCTTTTCAATCTGATTTGGAAAGCTGCAGTAAGCAAGTGCTTTCACTGTTGGATGTGCCATCTGCCAAGTAGTTTCAGTTGGAGCAGTTTTTGATGCCATTCCATAAACTACACGTGCCTGACACAAAATCAATATGTTAGCAATAGGAAGAATAAATACAGTGCCAAGAAGGAAAAGGGTTTACTTTGGGTTGGCGGCTTTGGGGTTTATATATTTATAATGTATAATGTTTGCTAAACGTATGACAATGGGGGATGTCCCTGGTTCTATCATTGAATTAACATATGATAAGTCACACTGCGAAATTCACTCATCTCTGTGGGTATTCCCTGTTGCCATACCAAAGGGTGACATGTCCTTGATTACTGAACACCTTTTGGCCCACAAGTAAACTAAAGGCTGTAACGTAAAGGGAGCATGCGTGTGCGAGTATGCGCACAAGCTTATACTATCATCAGCCTCCATTGATCTGGGGCATGCATGTTATAAATATGGCAACATGTTCATCTTCACCAGTAGCCAGTGGGGGAGCTAAAAGCCTAAATGACCACTTAAGAAAAGCTATTCAGTTTGCTTTGCCAGTCGCAGCAGGGCTCTCCCCCTCCTCCTCTCCACACATGTTTGTGTTTGGTGGAAGCAAGGGGTGGCATTTCAGTGAAAAGTATGTTGAAAAGCCCAATTCTGACTCTGGGTGCCGGGTTTTGTTTGTGATGATAAATCTGACAATTTATGACCTTTTTAGAAAATATTTGTTAAGATTGGTTAACTCCACCTGCTATACCGTGATAACCATGATATACCGTCATTTTGCAAGAAGGTTATCGTACCGTCATAAAACTAATACCGTGACACCCCTAAGAAAGTTTCCCAGTACTGACTATCTTAAGGGCATGTCCGTTTCCCCATAAAAAGTGAGCAAAAGCTTAGAGGAGTGCAGCTGAAGGCTGTGCTTCTCTGGCAAAGTCAGTCAATGGTATCTATACAGCAGCAAAAGGTTTGGGGATGTACACATGGAGGGAAAATTACATACAATTATGAAATCATTCCGAATTATGATATGGGGGGGTGACCACAACTGTACCCTTGACCCTCAATTTGACAGATCCGATAACAAACACGATCGACCCTCCCCTCCAGCCAAAATACTTTCCAAACTAATCCAACCGTTGCATCTCGGTGACCTATGGAGGGTCCAGCACCCTGAGCAACGTGAGTATTCCTTCTACTCCCCACCTCACGCTGTACACAACAGGCTGGACTACATCTTTCTCAGCCTAACGCAACAGTCCATATTTGTTGATGTGCACTACTTGCCTAGGGTGCTGTCGGATCACACTCCCCTTCTAGTAACCTGGGAGGTGTTCCCGCACACACCCCCTATACCCACTTGGAAGCTGAGGGCTGAGGCCCTACTTGACTTGCATTCAAGGAACGCATAAAAGATAGCACTGAGGAATATTGGCAAAATAATCTGCATAGCGTTAGCTACTTGAGCACAACTTGGGAAGCATATAAGGTAATCATGAGGGGCGAGATGATTGCAGCAGTTGGGGGAGCTCAGAGATCCATTACATCCTCGCTTGAGCGCGCAGAAAGGGACCGGAGTTCACTCGAGGGCAGGGCTGACCCATCCCCTGACCACTTACAAAAAATGGCCGATCTTAGACAAACCTGCCTACCTCATTGGGAATCCCTTGGTAAACTGAGTTACGCTAAGCACACAGAGCGAATCCATGCTCTGGGAGACAAGCCCGGGAAACTCTTAGCTTGGCTCTATAAAAGGGAGACCCCCAGGCCACCCATCTGCCACATACTCGCCCCTGATGGCACGGCTGTACATACCCAACAAGAAATCAATTCGGTCTTTACCGACTTCTACCGTAACTTGTACTCCGAAGCCCCACCCCCCTCTGACACCAGGATCGAAGACGCCCTTGACGTCATCGACCTACCTAAATTAGACTTGCAATTGGCTGAGACCCTTGACGAGCCCGTCACCCCCGACGAGGTCAGGGTGGTAATTAGATCGCTACCATCTGGAAAAACCCCAGGTTCGGATGGGCTCTCTGGGGAATTTTACAAGACCTATGAGGAAACACTTGCCCCAATATTGGCCCAGGTCTTTAATGAGGCCTTTGAGCGTGGTATCCTCCCGTACTCCATGAATGAGGCCGTGATTATACCCCTTCTTAAACCGGGGAGGGACGGGGCGGATTGTGGTTCATACAGGCCCCTCTCTATGCTTAATGTTGACTGTAAGATCCTTACTGCCCTGCTTGCGAATAGACTGCGCAGAGTTATCCCTCTGTTGATCCATCAAGACCAAACGGGATGCGTACCGGGGCGCTCCATCACCGAGAACCTGCGCAGGTTACATCATGTCATCTATAGCACCGAGGGAAGGCCGCAGAAACTTGCAGTGCCGTCACTTGACGCCACCAAAGCTTTTGATTCTGTGAGGTGGGACTGGCTGTATGCCACCATGGCCAAAATGGGAATAGGCCCTGTATTCCTAAAGTGGACCCAGCTAGTTTATGCCAGCCCCACTGCGAGACTACACACCAACAAAACCTATTCCGCCAAATGGTCCCTACACAGGGGAACCCGCCAGGGGTGCCCTCTGTCCCCCATGTTATACATACTTGCCGCTGAACCAGTGGCGGCCTACCTGAGACAGGAATATGGGGAGGGTGGCATTAAGATAGACGGGGTGACCCACCTCATCTCTCCTTCCCTACATCCTGGACACCCTGGACTGCTTCCACAAGCTCACCATAATCCAGATTAATAGGAGCAAATCTTGCCTTTACCCCCTCGCAGCACTTTACACCGACGAATACAGATCCCTCCCTCCTCTAGATCTCGAATGGCAGGCAACTTCTTTCAAATACCTGGGGATAACCATACACCGCAACCCAGGCACGGAACACATCCTTAATACCGTAAGGGCCAAAGACTCCCTCACGAAATCCATGGAGTTCTGGGGCCGGCTCCCGCTTTCGATGGCCGGGAGGGCTGGTCTCCTTAAAATGGTCGCCCTTCCCCGCCTACTACATAACTTCACCAACGTCCCCTTCAACATCCCCTCCTCATTCTTCAAAGAACTCAACAAACTCTGTAGGGGCTTCCTCTGGCAGGGAGGTAGGCACAGGGTGGCGTTGGAGACTCTCCAAAGACCATACGAAAGGGGCGGATTTAAGATCCCCAACTTTGAGCTGTACTTCCTTACCAGCCAGCTGAGACATGTCAAGCAATGGATGGCCGATGGGAGCATGACGGACACTCGCCTTCTCCAACCGGCCCTTTCCGGGTTGTTACTCAGAGACATACTGTGGGCTGGGGAGGGTGCTACGAGACACTGCCCTTACCTCGCCAAGCTCGTGATCTGGCTTTGGAAAAGGGCCTGCAAACTGGTTGGGTCGGAAGACCCGTTCTCCCCTCAGATACCTATTGCTGCACTTAAGGTCAACCATTCTTGGGGGCAAGTTGAAACACGTACACAATGGGAGCCCCTCGGGGTGGCCACGCTCGGGGACTTTATTCAAGAACAGGAAATACTAACTTTTTCAGAACTCTGTGAGACCACGGGCCTCCCGGCAGGACAGTTCCTGTTGCAATGAGTGGTCGTACAGGCCTTGTGCAGGAGATGGCCGGTCGCTGCCGACCTGACTGAGGAGAATTAATGCATCGAAATGATACTGAACTCTGCTGAGGGGGGCCATGAAACCTCACGAATCTACGAGGCCCTGTTGTGGGGTACGACCAGGGGAGACCTCAAATGCAGGAGTAAGTGGGAAACTGAACTGGGCCTTGTTTTTGAAGACAAAGATTGGGGTGATATAACCCACTACCATAAGGTTTCCAGGAACGCCCGCTTGCAGCTTATTCAACTGTACATCACCAATAGAGCGCACCTCACACCTGAAGCCATATCAAGATTCACAGGTGCTGGGACCCAATCATGCCCCAAATGCAGTGAACCCAGGGCGGGAATGACTCACATGTTCTGGGGCTGCCCAGTAATCAGGGAGTTCTGGTCACAGGTGAAGGACAGAGTGGCTGGTGCAGACATCGTAGTAGAGGAAGACGAGCCTACGGCCTGCATCCTGGGCAGATATAGGCGAAACAGGAAGAACAAACCCCTATCCAAGCTCACTGACCTTATATACATTACAGCCAAAAGACGCATTGCCATGGGGTGGAAAAACCCCAGAGGTCCACACATGCCCCTATGGTGGGGAGACCTTATGAAGTGGATTATAGCTGAAACCGCAGCATGGGAAACGGCTATCCATGTGCAAAGACTAGACTCCAGCGAGGAAGTACACCGTTGGGTGGCCCTGACGGTGCCCTTGCTCCACCCTGAGGCGGATGATACAGAGCGGAGTGGAGAGAGTTACCCGGATACGGGCACGGACTAGAGAGGAACAGTGAACTAACCGTGGTCTTGGGGGAGGGGGGATGCGGGGAGGTTGGGGGGGATTTGGGTTGTTTTATTGATTTGCTTCATCAATCACCAATGATGTTTGTTTCACTCGTTGTTTATCTCATGTTACTAAACCAATAAACACATTTTTAAAAAATAAATAAATTATGAAATCGTTCCTAACAGACGTGCAAGCTGCTAGAACACATCAAGTGGGCTGGCCCCCGGGTCGTTCCTTTTTGGGCCGGTTCTGTGTAAGTGATCCAAAGAGATTGTTGGGGCCTCTTCCCGCGAGATCAAGTCAGCAAAAATGTGGGTCACTGTGTCCTTCAAATCCGAGTCCAGGATTGAATCCGGCAGATTTCTCATCCGAATATTAGAATCTCGAGATCTGTTCTCTAGAACCTCACCTTGTAATTCGAGGTTGCGTGTTGCCCTGGCCGTTCTTCAAGTGCAATATCTGATTGTTTACTCTCCCGTGTCAATTCCTGGAAAGCCCGTTTGTTAACATCAGTCTGCTCGCAGAGAGTAGCAATATCTTTACTAAGGTCTGATAAAGATTGCCTGATTTCCATACTAAAGGAGGTAAACTGTAGTTGAAATGAGGCCGAGAAATTTTCCTGGAATTGCTGGAAGTTTGCCGCAAAGCCTTCTTTAGACCCTGCCATAGTTGCTACAGGGGCACTAGTTTCTTCACTTGAGGTAAATATCCCTGTTTCTCCAGTTGGAACTGTCGCTTGGCCCGGTGCCACCCAGAGTTTTTGTAGGGGGTTCTGTTTATTCTGGAGATCCTTGGTAGCCCCTGGCTGGGTGAGCTTTTTTTCCCCTCCAGGCATATGATAAGCAAGCTGCAAAGCTGTGCCTCAGGAGGTCAGTAAGTAACGTTTTGTAAGTTAGAGGAGTATTGCTCTAGTATATGGAAGACAACAGGAGGCCACTGCCAAATCCACAGTGCAAATATCTTTACTTATTGGACATTTGCCCACCACATTGCCTGGTTCTTTTCAAGTACAGAAGAGTAATGTTCTGTGACTTTGGAGGGTATTACCCCAGTATTTGAAGATGGAAAAACACCCATTGGGATCCGTTTCAAAACCCAGGGTATAGTTTGCTTTACTAGTAAAAGATTTGCCCGCGGCACTGCCAAGTTCTTTTCAGATGCAGATATTTCAAGTTTGCTAGCCCCTCTCCCAGAAGTTATTCCCTGTGATAGTTGCGGCTCTGTTTGAAAATGTTTCTTCTTACAATTCCCCCTCTGCCTTCTCTGTTCCGCATGAGACAGCCCAAATGTGTGGTGTCTGCTTCCTACCGAGGGTTGGGGCTTGGAGCAAGCGCTGCAGCTAAAGCCGGGTTAGATTCATGGGCGTGCGGGCACGTGTAGAAGTTCTCCACACATTGGTGACCAGGGGCCTTAATCTGTGTATCTTGATGCTCCGCGATGCCGTGATATGAGAATTCCAGACTTGCCTGATTTTCCGCGTCCGCCGCTCGATCCGGTACAAACTTGCCCTGCAGGTATTCTGCACCCTGACCATAGAATGCTCGATGAACTATACATAAATACTTGAATTTCATATGTATCGCGACAAGAAGCCAGTGAAGAGAGCAAAGCACTGGGGAGCTACGGGAACTGTAGGGGGTGCCAGTCGCGACACAAGTTGCAAGATTTTGAAGGAGCTGCATACAACGAATAAGATACAGAGGTTGAGCCAAAAAGCGGGAATTGCAATGGTTGATACAACTCAACGACCAGAGCACGATGATGCAAAGGAAGAAAAGGTAAAATCCTACGGAGGACGTTTAAATGGAAATGGCCAGCCTGACAAATAGAGCTGACCTGGACCTCCGTAGAGGGAGAGAAAGAAATGTTTGAACCCAAGTCTTTAACAACAGACACAGGTATAGAAAAAGGGCCCAGGACAGAAGGCCATAATAAGGGACTCCACAGAGAAGAAGGGGCACCCAAAACCAGTACCTTTGTCTTGTCCCCAGCTAGTTCAAGCCATTTGTCACTCATCTGACATCCCACAGCTGCCAAGCAATCCCTAACATCAGACGGCATATCAGACTGGGCGGGATTAAGCCGTACAATGATCGGAGCTAAACAAGAGGCTGAATATAGATGTTGATTAGAATAGGAGACAAGGCAGAGCCCTGGGGGACCCCACAAGAAAGATAGCTAGAATGAGAACGAAAAGGAGGGAGAGAGGGAGGGATTGGCCCCTATCCTCCAGGAATGGAGCAAACCAAGACAACATTGGTCCACAGAGTCCCGCCCCAGCCAGATGATCCATCAGGAGGGAGTGGTCGCCCATGTTGAAAGGAGCTGAAAGATCAAATAAAATCAGTGCTCCCACTCCCCCCGGTCCACCACCCGGGTGAGATGATCCATCACAGAGACCAGGACGTGCTGCATGCCCCAGCCAGTGCGGAATCCCGACTGGAAGGGGTCAAAGAATTTCGAATTTTCCAGGAAAGAGCTAAGAAGGGGAGAAATCAGGGATTCTAAAAGCTTCATAAGAAAAATAAGAAGTGAAATCGGACGGAAATGGTGCGGAGCCACCAGGGGGCGCCGAGATGAGCTGAAGCTTCTCGGCGGTTCTCCTCCCCAGGGCGGCCTTTTTCCAAAATTGGGCCCCCCCAGCCCCTTCGTAGCCGTGTGAGGACCCCCCCTTGGGCTGGCGTGTAGCCTCGAGACCAGGTGGAGCGAACGCCGGTGACGGGAGGTGCCGGGGGCGAGGAGTTCGGAGCCTCCGGAGCGCTCTGCCGGGAGAGGCTAGGGGTCCTTCCCCGCTGAGGAGGGCCGCACGGCGCTGTCTCGCTGGCGGTGGGGGAGGGGCGGAGGCGCCCGTGCCCCGATCGGAGCCCTTGCGCGGCCTTGCTACAGACCCGTGCCCCCCCCCCCTAGCGGCATCCGTTGTGTGGCGGTTCCCGAGGAGAAGAGACTGCGGCAGCTCTGGGAGAGTGAGCTGCGGACTTTGTCTCCCGGAGTCCCGGGAGGAACAATGAGAGGCCGCAGAACCTGCTGGGGGCACGGAGTGTGAAGCTGCCATCCCGAGGTGAGCCCCAGCAGAGGACCGGGGGGAATGGTGTGACTCTCTAAAGCCCCCGAGAGCATGGCACATGGGCATACAGCTGCCATGAGACTCTAAAGCCCCTGGGAGATTGGCACACAGGCCTACACCTGCTATGATACGCTAGAACCCCTGGGATCTTGGCACACGGGTATACAGCTGCCATGACACTCTAAACCTCGGGGAGCTTGGCACATGGACATACAGCTGCCATGAGACTCTAAAGCCCCTGGGAGCTCGGCACACGGAATACAGCTGCCATGACACTCTAAAGCCCCTGGGAGCTTGGCACACGGGCATACAGCTGCCATGAGACTCTAAAGCCCCTGGGAGCTTGACACACAGACATACAGCTGCCATGAGTCTCTAAAGCCCCTGGGAGCTTGGCACACAGACATACAGCTGCCTCCGGTACGGTGACCTGAGAGGGGTGGCGCTGGGTGCCAGAGTGCTGTTTGAGCCCGCTTGGCTTGGTTCTGCGAGGGAAGGGTCTGCACCTTGCCTGGAGTGCGGCAGAGGAGTCGCGGGACGTGTGAGGCCTGATGAGGGAAAAAGAGGTGTGGTGATCTGGCCCCCTACGTTCCCCGTTGGAAGTGCCGGCTGAGAGCTGGCGGCAGGGATGGTTCGGGAAGGGCGGAGAATGGACCCATAAACTGTTGCTGGCTGGAGGTAGCAGCGAGGAGGGTATCTTCGCCGTTGTAGCAGCGGCGTCGGAAGGCACTCTGGAGCTTGGGACCCCCGCCTGGATCCCGACAGTGTGTGTTTCTCTCTTGTGAAGTGCTGGAGGCAGACGGGGGAGGAGTGGATTCTGCTTGCTGAGTGAAGGGGAGCACCGACTCCGGCTCTGCACTCTTCCCTGCGCTTTTAGGGGCAGCGACAAGGTCTCTGGTTGTGTTCTGGGGGGCGCTCTCTTGGAGCTCGGTCGGGGCTCCCGCGCCCGGTGAGTGCTCCGCGTGTGGTGAACTTGTCGGAACTTCGGCCTGGGGGAAGTTTAGAGTCCGGATGCAGGGAGTGAGGGCATCCAGCGATTCCGGAGGTCTCCCCAGGACTCAGAAGTGGTCATCAGTATGCAGGTCTCCGGCCAAAAAGAAGTAGTATATAGCCAGGATATGGGCCGCAGTATGGCAGCTCTCCTCGAGGAGATCCGGGGGTTCAGGGCAGACATAGGGAAGAGACTTGACTCCCTGGATAAGAAGGTGGACGATGTGGAAGATAGGGTTCAGGCCCTCGAAGCCAATCAGTCCTCTGTGGATATCCTTGAGACCCAGCTTGACCTGCGGCTGGCGGAGCTTGAGAGAAAGGAGGAAAAGATTGCCCTCAAGCTTGACGACTTGGAAAATCGAGAGAGACGCTCTAATTTGAGGTTCCTCAACATACTGGAGCAGGAGGGAGAGATGCAGGTTGACCTGGAGCGAAAGGTCAAAGAAGTTATAAGTCTGGTTCTTGAAAGGGAGATTACTATGGATCCTGCCATTGACAGAGCTCATAGAGCAGGAGGTCGGGTGGGAGGCCCTCGCTCCATTCTAGTGAAATTCCACTATTATAGAGAGAAAACTAAGATATTGGAACTTGCTCGCAAAAAAGGTGTGATTGAGTGGAATGGTGCCAAAATCTCCATTTATCAGGATCTTTCTGCACTCACTTTGGCACGACGAAGACTCTGTGGGCCATTAACGAAGTGGTTACAAGCGAAGGGAGTGCGGTATAGATGGGGGCACCCATTCTCTCTCACCTTCGAACTCGATGGAGAGAGACATGTGCTTAGCTCGGAGTCTGACATCAGAAGAGAAATGGCAGAGCTATTGAGTGACTTTCTTCAGGAGCAGGTCAAGTTGGATGGTGGTCCCACTGAGGGTCCCCGTGGAGACTCACCGGCATCCCTGGGACGGCGGCGCGTCCGGGGGCATAGGAAATATAGGAAGATAGCGCCTCCGTCCCCGGGGCAAGTGCCGGCCTAACTGGAGGGGGGAGCCTCTGCTGTCCTCTGACTGCGTTTGTGCTTGTATGGGGTTGAGTATGGTTGGTTTGTCGCCGGTCTCTAAGTGGGATCGCTTCTTGCTCTGGCTGGTGGAGGGGGGAAGTCGGATACGTCTTTTGGGTCTGGGGGGGCCCGGAAACTGTTGTGTTCTGTGTGAGGTTGTTCGCCCTGGTGGAGGCGAGCCTTGGTGGTCTGGAAGATTGACTGTAGGTAGATGCAGTCCTTTCAGACGCTCGGAAGTTGGGTGGAGGGTGAGGGGGGGCAGTTTGTGAGGCATAGGGGGGAGTTAAGAGCTACTACGAATATTGGGTTCAACACATATGTTTTGCTTCTTCTTTGGGGGTCTCCATGGTTGGGGGGAGGTGCTTCCGTGTGGCTTTCCGTCTGCCCTTATGAATGACGTGTTTTACTCTCTCTCTGTGGCGTCTCTAAGTGTGCGAGGTCTGAACTTCCCGACCAAGAGGTTGCTGGTGCTCAGAGAGTTCCGGCGGTTGAAGTTGTACTTTTTCTTTGTACAGGAGTCCCATTGGGTTAAGGGGAGAGAACCCGCTCTCAAATCTAGGGCTATTCAATACCTATTTCGATCATCATATGGGGTGAAAATAAGGGGGGTTGTGCTCTTGGTTTCCCCAGATGCGCAGTTTTCTCCCAAAGCGCATAAAGTGGATCCAGAGGGCCGTTTTATTATGATCAAGGGGGAGATAAAGGGCAGGTGGTGCACATTGGTGGGAGTTTACGGTCCGAACGAGGGTCAGGATGTGTTTTGGCAGGGGATGAGCGGGAAAATCAGGGATTTCGCAGAGGGTGCAATCATTGTATGGGGGATTTTAATATGGTGATGCACCCGGATAAAGACAGGAAATCCGCAAACCCATGTCCTGATCTTAGATCCCATAGGAAGATGGCAGAGTCGTTTCGGGAGGTAAATATGGACCTACATCTCTTAGATGCCCACCCTGATGTTGGTAACCGGGATCCTCTATTTACCTATTACTCCTCAGTTCATCAGTCATTCTCTAGGATTGACTATGTGCTAGTTGATTCCGTAGTCCATGAATATATCTCTGACTTCAAGGTGGAGTCCATCCCATGGTCCGATCATGATATGATCTGTGTTAGTTTAGGGATTCCCCCAAGGGTCGGGAGCAGTTTGCGGTGGATATGTAATGACTCGCTCCTGCAGTATAGGGTGCTAAGGCAGTCCCCGTCTTAAACGACAATGGAGAGGTGGGGTTTGGAGGGGTGTGGGATGCATTTAAAGCTACGATCAGAGGCGTTTTGATGGAAATGGGAGCTAGGAGGAAGAGGGAGAGGGCGAGGGAAGAGAGTAAGCTGAGGGGGCAGATTCTGGCTATTCAGCCAGGGGGAAGTTGAAGACGCAAATAGACCCGGACAAGTGGGCTAGGCTTCAACAGCTGAGAGCCAAACTGTCTGCCTTGCTCGTGGGGCAGACGGAGAAGAAGCTTGCGTTTCTAAAACAACGATATATGGAAAAGGGGGAAAAGGCGGACAGGATATTGGCTTGGAGACTTGGGGCACTCCGTAACAGTCGACGAGTCAAATCCATATCTGGTCCGGGGGGGTGTAAGGTGGCTGGGGGATGACCAGATCGCTGAGCAATTCAAGTCATATTATGAAACCCTTTATACCTCTGAATACCCCTGATGGGTCAGATATTGATCGGTTCTTTGGGTCTCTCCCCATCCCCTGTCTGCCGTTGGAACGCTCGGCATCTTTGGAACTCCCAATATCGCCCCAAGAGGTTGTTGAGGCTATCGCGTCCTTGAAGAACGGCACTGCGCCGGGAGACGACGGATTCACCGTCTGCTTTTATAAGACCTTTCGCTCCACACTAGCGCCGCATTTGTCTAAGGTGTATAATTTGGCCCTGGAAACGGGGTCTCTGCCTCCCTCTATGATGTCGGCTCTCATTGTTGTCATCCCGAAGGAGGGGAGGGATCCCTCCTTATGTCAATCTTATAGGCCTATCTCGCTTTTAAATGTTGACGTCAAGCTATTGGCCAGGATCTTGGCGAACAGGCTGGCTAGGCTGATTCCCTCTTTGGTTCACGGGGACCAGGTGGGCTTCATTACAGGGCGGCAGGGATCTGACAATGTGCGGAAAACGCTAGATTTAATATATGAAGTGTCCAAGAGTGAGTCTGAGGCTTACCTCCTCTCGTTAGACTCTGAAAAGGCCTTTGACCGCGTTGAATGGTCTTACATGATGAAAGTACTGCGAAGGATGGGTATTGGGGATAGGTTCTGTGGATGGGTCTCTGCTCTATATAATGCTCCATCTGCGAGGGTTCTGGTCAATGGCTTCGCGTCCCCAAGCTTTTCACTCTTTAGAGGAACTCGCCAGGGCTGCCCTCTTTCTCCTCTTTTGTATGCCCTGGCTATGGAGCCCTTTGCTATAGCGGTCAGGCGGGAAGAGGCGATTACAGGTGTACGATGTGAGGGGCACAAATTTAAGCTGCCTCTCTTTGCAGACGACATCCTAGTTTATTTAACTGGGATTAACGACTCCCTGCCCGGGTTGTTAGATTTGAAAGGTGGATTTGGACAGTTCTCTGGTCTTAAAATAAATGTTTCTAAATCCTGTATTATGCCCATGGGAGAGCGGGACGGGGATATTGAGGGTAGAGTGGAGGTGTTCAGGCTGCGTATAGAGAAAATTAGTACCAAGTATCTTGGGGTGGTAATTCCGAGGGACCTAAGAAGGGTGTTTGAGCTAAACTTTCCTCCGTTGATGGCCAAGGTTGGTTTTGACCTGGATAGGTGGGCTCCACTGACGCTTTCTTGGTTTGGTCGAATGGTCTCTGTGAAGATGAATGTGCTGCCTAGGCTGCTCTATCTCTTTTCCTCTCTGGCTTGTGCTATCCCAGACTCCTTTTTTTTCTCGCTTCGGGCGAGAATTCTGCGTTTTGTATGGGGCGGTAAGAGGGCTCGAATAAAGTTGAGTACTCTAACACTTCCTAAGGCGTTCTGGGGATTTGGTCTTCCCGACTTTAAGCTGTACTACAAAGCTGCCCAGTTGCGAGTTATGTTAGAGTATCTGCGAGAGGACCTTAGGACATATTGGTCTTTTATTGAAGATGTGCATGTTCACCCCCACAAGGTTAGGGACTTGCTCTGGACCCCTCCTCGCGCCCTACCAGTGGTAGCCCGCTCCCACCCAATTCTAGCGGTCCTGTGGCGATTGTGGGGACCTGGTGGGGATAACAAATTGTTGTCATCATGGCCTTCTCCCTTGTCTTCCCTGTGGGGACCTCCACTGGATCTGGGGGCTAGGGGGTTCCGAGGGACGCAGATGTGGTCGGACCAGGCCCTGGAGAGGGCTGCACAGCTTTTTGACCAGGGAGGCTTTATTGAATTTCCCCAGCTGTTGGAGCTGCTTCCGGAGAGGCCTCCCTCCATTTTTGACTTTCTGCGACTCAAGGGCATTCTCACGCAAGCAAAGTGGGTGGCCTCCCTTTCTCGTAAGCTGACCACCTTCGAAAATATTTTTGTGGAGGCCAGCTCCAGGAAGGGATCCCTGTCGAAAATCTATAATGTGTTAATTACGGCGGACTTGGAGGGGAGACAGGCGTTCAGGGGTGTGTGGGAAGAGAGAATTGGCATGGCATTGGAGGAGCGGGATTGGGACTCTGTGCTTCGAGCCGTCTTTAAAGGGAGGCTTTATACGGCAGCAATGGAGCACAACTTCAAAATGCTCCATTCTTGGCACCATTCGCCCGCTTCTTTGTCGAAAATGTTTCCCGGTGTCTCCCCTAAATGTCCCCGATGTGCGGGTAAAGGAACTTGGTTTCATATGTGGTGGGAATGTCCGGTCATCCAGGTCTACTGGGCAGAGTTACTAAGTTGGATCAAAGATATCCTGGGAAACTGCCCTGCCCTCCATCCCATGGAGACTTTACTCGGTGCCCCTGGGCCTCGGTGCGAAGGGGGACCCTTCCCCAGGGTAGTCAGTGTGATGTTGAGGGCAGGAAGAATGGCCCTGGCCCAGAAGTGGAAAGGATCTCAGGGTCCAACGAAGTCTGATTGGTTTCATAAACTGATAACAATTTTCACCTATGAGAAGCTTGCAGCTATTGTACATGATGACATGCCTTCCTTTTTGCAGGATTGGACTGTAGTGCTCCTGAATACAGACTGTGCTGCATTGAAACTCTGAGATCTGGGGCCATGTGTGGTGGTGGACAATGGGGGGAGGGTGGAGGCGGTTCGGCTGCTGAATAAAAGCCCCAGCAGAGTGTGTTTTGGCGGGGATCTTGCAGAGAGAGCTAATCGGTCAGATGGCCAGTAATTGTACAGAATTGTGTTCCCAACCTGGAGGTGCCTCTTCTTCTTTTGTTTGTGAACCCTGTGTAGCTCTTTGTTTTGGGTGGTGGGTGGGTGGAGGGTTCGGGGGGGGAGGGTTGGGGTGTTTTTTATGGTTTGGTTTAGACTGGTGGTTGAGTTCAGTATCTATCGCCATTGTTAATGAATAAATCCAATAAATACAAAGTGAAAAAAAAAAAAGAAATCGGACGGAAATGATCTAGGATAGCAGGGTCAAAAGAAGGTTTTTTCAGGAGGGAGATAACCATAGCTTGCTTAAGCTCCACAGAAAGGAATGAAGCCAGACGTGCATGAGGAATTCACAGCCTGAGCAACCCAAATGGGAAAATCAGGCATGATGTCCTTAATACTGCCAAAGAAGTATCATTAGATTAAAGTGATCATAGGAGAGAAAACAATTCTCTAGGTTTCCACTCTGTTGGTATAGAAGACACATTTGGCTTCCAGATTCGCTTGCTGATACTGTTCAGTGATTTGACGTTGCAGCAGTTTGTCATTATGACAGTAACTGGAGTGCCACCTTCGCTCCGCTTACCTCCGTATAAGTCGGAGAGATATCAGTTCTTCACTGAATCAAGGTTCAGAGGGGCATCCACGGGCCCTAAAAGACTTCAAAGGAGCAACATGGTCAGCTAGAGAAGTGAACATCTGAGTTAGAAAAGATAAATCAACAGGCTGGGCATTACCACATTTATCTCTAATAAAAGAGATAATATCGTCCTTGGCCACTGAATGCCAGCTATGTTTAAAAATGTTCTGTATCACAGGCTCACCCTCGCAACACAAATCTGAATTGAAAAGGGCACCACTAAATGGCTGAATACTTCCTTCGTTTAGGAAAGAGTGCGCAGAGTATTTTGAAAAGGAGGATTATATATTTTCTGCCTAAATATTATTGACTCAGTAGAAAGTACAGAAACACATTGGGAAGTTCTAAAACGCTATGCAAGAAGACTGTATGATAATTTAGTCATCTGGGGAAAAGAATAAAACCTATATAGGTATGTAGCCCTGGATGGACAGGTAAGGGATCAGTTCTTGAATCTCCACTCATAGGATTGGGAGTGGTCTGGGAAAGATGATACATTTGAAATTGATAGCTAATAAAGTAATTTCTACAAAAGCAGGGTATGCATTGATGAAATTGTATTACTCATTACGTCAATCAAGGGTTAAAGAAAACCCCTTGTTAATTTCAGTCTTGCTACAATGGCAGATCAGAGGCAGTGTGGTGGTTATTCCAAAAAAGATGTATGTGATCTTTGTAGATTTTTTTAAAGTCACTTCACAAAATGGAAGAACGGAGTGTCAAAAGGCAACCAGGTGCTCATTTTTAGTTTTGGCTATTACGTGGCGCTGAAGTGCCACCTGTAAGCCGAAACGACTGCATTAGAGAGAAATGGCATATGAGAAGGGACACAGCTTTTAGGTGTTTGGTTATTTACCCACCCATTGACTGCCCATGCTGATCTCTCTGGCCATTCCCACCCACTTCCTGCCACTCCACGCCCAAAACACATCCTCCTGGGATCTCTTTGAGCTAACTTTATCAATCCTTAGCATCAAACTTTGTGCTCAAAGTACATGCTAGTGTTTTTTTCAGTCTTCTGGGAGTTACTTAATTGGAGCTGTAAACGCTCTACTTGTGTAATACAAATGTCTTAACCAGGTCTGCCTTCACCTTCTCGATGTATAAGCACTATGCATGTCCTTCACTGAAGTCCTACTAAAAACAAGCATTGGCAAAGCCAACAGTTTTGGTTTGTGTTGGGCATTTGCCAGGCACTGCTATTATATGCTGTGGTGAACCAGAAGAAGGAGTGAAACTAGAACTTAGCATGTTCAAAAGATTTTATTTCAACAAAAATAAAACCCCTATCTAGCCCTATTGCTATGAGGGTATTTCCCTACCTAACAAACTAAACTAAGGGTGTGTGTCAAACAACCAAATTAATATAGTCCTCTGTCCAAAATCTACTTGCTATCTGGCCCTGACATTAGAAAAAACATAACAAAATAGGCCAGAGAAATAGCCTCTCCACTATATCTTTGCTTGGCCAAACTACTTGCGCTTCCTCACAAAGTTTCAAATGGTCAAAGTTCACAATTCAGTTCTCCAGCCTCTTTGCAGGTTTTTAATGGCAAGTTGTGTAAGTCTTCACATACATCCAATACTTTCCATTCTCTTAAAGAAAAAGGGATCGTCTTAGTGTGATTCCACCATTTATCTTGATCTTCTATTTGATAGTGTTCTTGTTTTAGGGTATGGGCAATAGAACCCTCCAGCTCCCCAAAGCCCTCTTGCCCTTTGATGTGCTTACTTCAGCAGGGTTTCTCTTGGGCACAGGCCCATGTCTAGTATTGTCTAGTATTCAGGTTTCTTGGGCTCCCGTAACCCTGTTGGCTTTTCCAGCCCCATATGTAAATCCCACTTAGTTCTCAGGGGCTCTCCAAAGCCCTCTGGCCCTCTAATACATTTAATGCAGTGGGACATCGGTTGGGCGTCTGCCCGTGTTTGCCGTTCGGGCTTCACCTCCAGCCTCTTATGTCAGTGTCACTTAGTTCTCTAGGGCTCCCAAAGCCCTCTGGCCCTCTGGTATAGTTAATGCAGCGGGACTTCTGTTGGGCAACAGCTTGTGTTCAGCGTTCGGGTTTCTCAGGCTTCCGTGACCCTTGTGTCTTCTACAACACTCGGGAACACAGTTACTCGACCCTCTTGCTGGTGTTACCTTCTCAGAAGCATCTGTTTTCCTTTTCATGCCCGACTCTGCATTTGGCATAATTCTCATGCAGACTTCGGTGATCCGATCCCTGCGCGGTGGTCTGGTCTCGGCATCAGTATACGTGCCAGAGGCACACGACAGCTCTGGTGTGGTCGTTTCACCAGGCGATATGGCCTCTGTTCGTTGCCACTTCGGATGCCAGTCTACTGACATCTTGCTAGCAATCCGCTTGCTGTCCGTGCTACCGCCGGATGCGTAGTCTAGCATGGCTCCGCCCCTCCGGGACATCTTCCCGTCAGAGGCTTGCATCTGCGTAACATTCTCTCTCCTTCATTCATGGTTCTTTGTCTTTTTATGTTTGTTGCCAATAATGAAAGGGTTTATTGTTCTTCTTTGACTGTTGGGTTCAAGGGGAATCCAGCATTACCTGAAGCCAAAGGGATTGAAGTAATGTCACTGCAGTTTGAATCCAAAACAGAAGTTACATCAGTATTTTTGATTCCCATATATATAATGTATTCTTGATAGGGAGTTCCTCGTAGGAATGGGAGTCCTTGTTCCCTAGAGGGGAGTCTCTTCTAGTGAGGTCCCACTTTCCTAGACCCCTTGGAAGGGTCTTGCTTAGCGGGATCACCTCCTTAGCCTCAATGGGGGTGTCTCCCCTCTAGGGAGAAGCAACAAATAGTCCAGATCCATCACAAAGCCCAGGTACTCGCAACATTTTGCAGCTGCTACCATCGATGGCCAGTTAATACTACTAATGCTGTGCCTAGCAAATGCCTTTCCAATGCCCACACAAAAGCCAAAACGGTTGGTTTTGCCATCAGTGGTTTCATTTACTGATGCCTTTGTCCCTAGGATTGCCAATGATGTGATGCTTCAGTTAATAACTTTTTAGACTTTTTTAAGTCCATAAAGAGACACATAACCACAGGAAAATCATACTCAGGCAGTCAGGTCTCGGTATTCCTTAACATGCTGATGATTTGTTAATTTTCTTTTTAACATCTTTCAGAGGCCTTCCCGCCCTTGTTGCCAAATTTAGACATTACAGATCTGCTTGCTACCTTCTCTTCTGTTTTGTTCTGAGACTTTAAACACAGATGGAAGGAGGACTGTACCTGCCTTCATACCGAACTATTGACTTCAATATTGTTTGTGGCAGATGTCATTGACTCCGAAGTGTTAAGCCTGGATGAATTTTGACTTCAACATTTTAGGCATGGAATTGAATAGCTTCTTAAAGGTTTCCTTATAGGCTACCATGGTGATGTAAACTTGGGGAGGAGGGCCATATCCTTTAAGGTGGTAGTCATGCAATATCTTTAGAGCTTAAAACCTGGAATTTCTGCAGGCATTAATGAAGTGAACATGCAATTGCATAGATCTTGCCTAGATACTGTGCAAGGGTTTTAAGGGGTCATTTGAGATTGGATTCCTTTGACTAAATGTGAGTCAGACTTTGATTACTGTCATTGCAAAACAAGATAACGGTTAATGGTTTACAAGATCTGTGTACACTGGGCAGTACCCATGATGGGGTAGGGGCATGGTCTCTCTTATTGTGATTACTCAATGCTGAAGGATTGAGACATGGCGCGTTGAGCCATGTCCGCATTGCACTGACTTCAGGCCCTGCATCAGCCACCATGATTATCCCATTCTTTAACCTAAAGGTCAGGCAGGGGACAGCCTCAAAGCACACAATTTACAGTTAGATAGCAAAACAAGAGGGTAATCTTACGTAGGTTTCGAGGGGATTGGGTCCTCCGACGTATTCCATATCTATGACAGGTAATCACCACAGCTCTGCTGCTTCGGAAACTTTTTTCAGCGTCTGTGTCCTGCGTTGATGATGACGCCCATATCCTCAGTTCCGTTTTTTCCGTGAACGTGTTGCTTCGTGAATCTCGGTTACGCCTCGACTCTTTGGAGTTCTGTTCTTCTCGGTTCTTCGAACCTGTTCGTTTTTGTGTGAAAATCCTTCGTAAGAACATGTCTTCTACTTCGTCTTCGACCCCGCGTCCGGGCTTCAAGAAGTGCTGGGAGTGTGGGTCCAAGATGTCGGTGACGGACTCGCACAATGCCTGCCTCTGGTGCCTTGGGGAGGCCCACGACACGGATGACTGTATCGACTGCCAGTCGCTCACGTCCAAAGCCTTACGGGAACGTAAGAAGAAGTTGTCGGTAGGTCGGGTGTCCAAGCCCCGGAAGTCGAGGTCTG
The DNA here is from genome assembly GCF_040938575.1 of Ambystoma mexicanum. Classification (NCBI taxonomy): domain Eukaryota; kingdom Metazoa; phylum Chordata; class Amphibia; order Caudata; family Ambystomatidae; genus Ambystoma; species Ambystoma mexicanum. Next base: position 836,134,739 of record NC_090934.1, on the reverse strand, counting down.
CGGGGCTTTCGACAGATGATTCGAGAGGCGACTCTCCGCGTCATCGTCGGAAGTCTCGTGGGTCTCCTTCTAGGAGTCGGTCTCGCCACTCCTCGGCCTCTTCGAGGCATTCTCGGAAGCACCGACAGCGGTCGTCTTCCAGGTCCTCTTCTGAGGACTCTGCCCGGCACGTCGCTTACCCCACTAGCCGTGCGACGCCGGAGGAATGGGCTTCCTTCGGGAAGGAAATGCTGGCGATTCTCGAGTCGCAGGGTACTAAGCCGTCCGCGCCCCCGAGTGGGGTCGGCCGTGAGAGGTCAAGAGACACCGCTCGCAAGAGTGGTTGGCACGAGTCATGGAAGAGGTCCCGTTCGGACAAGGGGACTCGTTCTCGACGTACCCGTTCCAGGTCCCGGTCCTCGACGCATTCGAGACCGTGTGCACCTGTGATGTCTTCAAGGAAGACGTTGACGGGCTTTCTCGAGGCTCCGGCTCCGAGGAAGTCGTTGAAGCCGTCGACGCTCAGGTCGTCGAAGGACACGCTTGGAGCTCCGGCTTGCATCTGACGTCAACGCCGATTTACTCGACATCGACGCCGATCCTTTCGGCGCCGATGCCTGTTCTCTTGACGCCGGCGCCGATTCACTCGACGCCTTTCGAGGCTGGGGTGTCGGAGGTACCCCGTGGCACGGGGGAACCCCCTAGAAAGGCTCTGGTTAAGAGCAAACACTCTCGGGTGCCTTCTTTTCACCACCTGGAATATATTTCGGAGGTGGATGAGGATCCTGATGGCCTGGTTCCTAGTCAGGTTCCAGATGAGATGGTCTCGGGCCATAGTCAATTTGACGATTTGAGGCAGTCACTGCATGATGCCAGTGGACTGGACAGTTCTCCGGAGGTGGAGTTTTGTAGGCCTGAGCCTGGCTCTCATGCCGATTCCTCGTACCAGCGCCTTATGGCTAGGGTCTCCGAGTACTTGGGATGGTCTGCTCCCCCAGGGGAGTTTGTGCAGGATGATCTCACGGACATCCTTGATGTTGGTCCCCCAACTGACCCGGTACTGCCGTTTCATATGGCTCTACAGAGAAGGGTGGCGGCGGCTTGGACTGCTCCGGAGAGTCTCCCGGCGGTAGGCAGGTCCTTGTCGCGAAAATACCGTCCAGCCAGTAGCGACCCCTGCTACTTGACCAGGCACCCCACTCCGGAGAGTTTGGTGGTGCAGGCGGCCACGGCCCCGGCAAAGCAGGCGTCGTACCCTACCATCCCTCCTGATAGGGACGACAAACGTTTTGATGGCTGGGCGAAGAAAGTGTTTTCTTCTGGGGGTATGGCGCTTTAGGCGGCCAACTCCATATGTGCCTTGTCTCGTTTCACACACACTCTGTGGAACTGTGTTGCGTTAGCGGCTGAACATATTCCCGAAGGGGACGAACGGGATGGTTTCCTTGCTATGGTCCATGATGGTAAGGATGCCATGAGTCAGTCCGTTCAGTCGGGTTTGGACATGGCTGAATGCGTCAGCAGGTCCATGGCGGCGAGCACCGTGATACGCAGGTTTGCGTGGTTGCGGAAGTCGGGGTTTGCTCCTGATGTGCAGTCCCGGCTCCTCAACATGCCCTTTGACTGTGAACACCTTTTTGGCAGCAAGGCTGACGAGAGCCTTGAGAGGTTGCAGACCTCCAAAGCTGCAGTGAAGTCGTTGGGCGCTGCAGTTCGCCAACCTCCGCCTTTTCGTCCTAGGGGACAGCAATGGAGGGGTGGTTCCTTTTGCTATTACTCGTCCTTCAGTAAAGCGAGAGGAGCTAGCAGTCAAAGAGGCCAACGCAGGGGTACCAGAGGTGGACGACAGGGTACCCGTGGTGCCAAGGCCGCTCGGGCAGTTGCCTCTTTGCCCTCAGGCAACGCCGCAGCCGCTACCACTCAGTCATGAGGCCAGGTCCCATGGTTCGCCGGTTGGGGGAAGGCTGGCGCAGCATCTTGTAGAGTGGCGTGCCATTACTTCAGATGTGTGGGTTCTGGAGATCATAACCCACGGCTACTGTCTTCCCTTTCGGCAGAGGCCTCACGACAATCCACCAGGGAACCTCTCTTTGCGGAGTCCGGATCCGCTCCTTGCGCAGGAAATTCAAGCCCTGCTGGAGAAAGGCGCCATAGAACTGGTGCCTGTAGCGGAGAGGAACAAGGGATGGTATTCCCCTTATTTTTTGATTTCGAAGAAAGACGGGGGATTGAGACCCCTCATGGACTTGCGCGTTTTTGAACAAACTCCTCAGGAAGGACAAGTTCAAGATGGTTACTCTCTCTCAAGTCCTCCAGGCCCTTCAGCTTCAGGACCGGTTGGTGTCTCTCGACCTCAAGGATGCTTACTTCCATGTGCCGATCCATCCCAAGCACAAGAAGTACCTGAGGTTCGCGGTTGGCGACTCGCACTTTCAGTTTTGGGTCCTGCCGTTCGGATTGACCTCCGCCCCGAGGGTTTTCACCAAGCTCATGGTGGTGGTGGCAGCGCATCTCAGGCAAGAGCGGATTCACGTCTACCCCTACCTGGACGATTGGTTGATCAGGGGGAGCTCTCCCGAGCAAGTCCTGGATCATCTGTCCGTCACCTGCCACTCCCTTCACAGGCTGGGCTTCTCCCTCAATTTAAAGAAGTCCCATTTGATGCCAACACAGCGGCTCCAGTACATCGGAGTAGTGCTCGACACTTCCCTGGGGCAGTGTTTTCCTCCCCAGGTGGGGGCTCTTCACATTCAGCAGATGGTGCACAAGTTTCAGCATGCCCAGACGCTCCCAGCGTTCGAGTTCTTGAGGTTGCTCGGCCCCATGGCATCCTGCATTCTTCTGGTGCCAGAGGCTCGCCTGCGGATGAGATCTTTGCAGTGGGCACTCAAGATGCAATGGTCGCAGTCCTCCGGCAGGATGTCGGACCCGGTTCAGGTGCCGCCCTCGGTCGCCCAGGACCTTCTGTGGTGGGCCGTCGAAGGCAACTTGATGAAGGGGGCTCCGTTTTGGCTTCCCTGGCCGGAGGTGACGATCGTGACGGATGCATCCCTCACGGGATGGGGAGCTCATGCCAACGAGCTGTCATGATGCACGCTCCCGGGGAGCCGGTTCAAGCCCTGCATCCCCGAAAGCGGACATCCAGTCCCCAAGGAAGGACCCAGCAACCCCATATATGGGCCCTTTGGACAGTGTCCTGGCGCCTATGGCGCCAGGCTCATAAAAGACATCAGTCCTGGCTCCATAGGCGCCAGGCTCATTATGGGAGTGCTTGGGTGCACTTACCTGATGCAGACCATGCTACAGGATCCCAGGCCTCCTTGAGGCCTGAAAGGAACTACTTTACCTGTGGGACTAATTTACCATCCGGGCGTGGTCGGGGAAGGATACATACCTGATTGGAGGAAGGATACATACCTGGAACTTCTTCCAAGGCTACTTAAACCCCACCCGAACAGCCACACGTGCCTCGCGTTGTTTTGCATCTAGCAGCTGGACGCTCACCGTGTCTGCTGCTGCATCCTGACTTCTGCCACGCCTGCCAGCATCCTGGATCACCTGCAAAGGAAGAGAAGAAGAGAACAGAAGAAGGAAAAGTCCTTACCTGCTAAAATCCGCATCCCGGAGACATCTCGCCGACAATCCTGAAAAGGAAGACTTTAATTTAAAAGCTCATCGCGTTGATCGCTGCAGCGCCGCATTCCACTCACCTTTACAGTGCGCCTCCATGTTCAGCAGCGATCATCCGGATTCGCAGTCACGCCCCAGCGCCTAGGGAGAAAAAGACCAGAACAAAAGGTGAGAGAGAGAAGGGAATAAGGAAAGCTAAATCTCCATGTTAAGACTTACCTGTTGATTCATTCCCTCTTCATTTCGGGTCCGTGCCGCATCCTAGCATTTCCGGACCCCGGCCCCTAAAGGGAAAAAGAGACATCAGCGTTAATGAGCGAATGAAAAGACATTACCAAAAAACGCTCATTAAAGACTTACCTGATTTCTACAAGGATTTCACCTCTCATCTCGGGTCGGTGCCTGTTCCCCAGCATTCCGTACGCTGGGCCCCTAAGGGGAAAAAGACACTATCGTTAGTACATTAATGCATGGACACAAGGGGAACCTCTTATCAAAAAACTTACCTGGAAGCCAAGCAAGTTTGGTTCTCACCAATCCGAAAATCCAGTGAAGTAACTGGATACCAACACTGGATACCAACGCGCCCCTGCATCAGAAGCAGGATGGAGAGCTCGTCCTTCCAGACCGTAAGGTGAGACGCTACGAGAAATCACAGAAGGGTTTCGAGGAGGGTGAGAGGGGAAAGGGGGAGGCCGATTGCATTACCCCGCAGACAGTTAATCCCCTATTTTCGCCTACAGAAGGATACTTCTGCGAGCCAGGCAAGCCAGATTTGGGGGCCCGGTCCAGTCCGTCTTCCGAACCCTGCGCATCACCTTAGAAGAGGTCACAGCAGCGCGAACCAGGCCAGCGCCTCCGTGGGAGTCAGGTGAGCGTAACAGAACGCGAAGCCTTCCTACAAATTCCCACCCAGGCGCTATGGAAAGTTCTGAGACTGATCAGTTGGCCCAATTACTGGGGGAATTACGGGCCGAAGTACATGCCTCTCGTCAAGAGACTAATGCCCTCAGGAGGGAATTAATAATATCAAAGGAAAGAACTGATGACCTGGCCAGACAGCTTTTGCAAGGTCAAGTTGGGTAAACTCCTCTACACGGTTCCGGAGGGAACCCCGCTCCTGTGGTTTCCAGTAACCCTGTGCAGATTAATCTACCTGGAAACATGCCGCTGGCCCCACCCGAACGCTTTGCTGGGGACCCCAAACGATTCGCCGTATTCATGAATCAGTGTCGTTTGCACTTCCTATGCAGACCTGGGGCCTTCCCTAATGATCAGACCAAGGTAGCCTTTGTATTGTCATATCTCAGCGGCTGCGCTGCCGATTGGTCAGTTCCACTGGTTACTCAAGATGACCCGATTCTCCGTGATTTTCAAAGGTTTCAAGCAAGCATGGAAAGGTTATTTGCTCGACACTCTCGGGGGCAGGCTCTGGATGACGAACTTCTATCCCTGCGACAGGGCAATCAGGACCTCCTATCCTATATTGCAACCTTTAATAGACTAATTGTGGAAACGGGATGGCCAGAGGATGAAAGAGTCACGTTGTTTTATCGAGGCCTTCGCGGAGAACTTAAAGATGTCTTGGCCCAAGTTGTAAATCCGCCCCAAGAATGCACAGAGTATATAGACTTAGTGGTCCAATTGGATCACAGACTTCAAAACAGAAAAGCAGATCGGTCCAGGTTTGAGACCCGGGTGTTGGTCAAGACCCATGCTAATCCCAAGGGAGTTGATGTCTCTGAGCCTATGCAAATTGGAGGTGTTAAAGGACCCTTAACTCAAAAGGAACGTGAAAGGAGGCGGCAGTTAAAATTATGTCTTTATTGTGGGAATTCTGGACACTTTCTACGAGATTGCCTGGCAAAACCGCCCCCCGAAAGGCGGTAGGAGCCGCTGATAAAAACCATGAAGACTCTGTTTCGGGAAACGACTCCGCCCGACAAGTGTAGGGGTCCGCTTGCCGAGCTTGAAAACGAACTCTCAGACCTCGCATTTCATTGTGCCAATGGTTCTCGTAGATCCAGAACAGCCTAAGCGGTTGCATGCAATAAAGGCATACATCGATAGTGGGGCTATTGGAAACTATGTGGATCGTGATTGGTCTCTAGGATTAACCTCCCTCTCCGTCCTAAAACCAGCAAAGATGTCATCACCACAGTCGATGGAACTGAAATTGCCTCTGGACCGGTAACACGTTCCACTACGGAGGTGACTCTTATTGGTCCCGACGGCCATCGGGAGGGTGTTGTGTTTGATGTAATCAAGGCTCCGCAGTTTCAGGTTATTCTTGGAATCCCTTGGTTAGAGACACATAATCCTCGAATTGATTGGCGAGCTAAGAGAATAACCTTCCCGGATTGTACACAAACCTGCTACCCAGAAAACCTGAATATTAATCTAGCATCTGTAACCTCTGCCTCCATGCAACTACCTCCGGAATACCAAGACTTTCAGGACGTCTACTAAAAGGAACAGGCCAACACGTTACCTCCTCACAGATCGTACGATTGCCAAATCGATCTGGTGCCCGGTGCAGGATTTATGCCCTTACCGAACCTGAGAATCTGCATTTGAGACAATATTTGGATCAATACCTAGCTAATGGTTTTATTCGCCCGTCAAAGTCCCCGGCATCCTCGGCTTTGTTCTTCGTGCCCAAAAAAGAAGGCGACCTTAGAACTTGTATCGATTACCGCGCATTGAACCAGATAACGATTAAAAACCGTTATCTTCTGCCTCTGATCCCTGAACTCCTTGACCAGGTGAAGGACGCTTGCATATACACCAAGTTAGATCTCCGGGGGGCTTATCATCTGGTACGAGTTAAAGAAGGCGACGAATGGAAAACTGCCTTCCGTACTAAATACGGATTATTCGAGTACCAGGTGATGCCTTTCGGATTGTTTAACGCACCGGCTGCCTTCCAATACTTCATGAATGATGTCCTTCGGGAACTCATCGATGTTTGTGTTGTCGTATATATCGATGACATTCTGGTGTACTCCTCTTCGGAATCTGATCACAGAAAACACGTCAGGGCAGTACTTGAAAACCTGCGCCAACACAAACTATTTGCTAAATTGGAGAAATGTGTTTTCCATACCACAGAAGTCGAGTTTCTAGGTTTCATCCCGACACCCAAAGGAGTCCGAATGGACTCAAGAAAAGTGGATGCCATCCTCAAATGGCCATCACCTAGCTCTGTAAAAGGGGTTCAAAGCATGCTCGGCTTTGCCAATTTCTATCGCAGGTTTATCCCGGAATTTTCACGTGTGGTACAACCCATTACTGCACTCTTGAGGAAAAATAAACGTTTTGAATGGTCTGAAGAAGCCGAGCAGGCCTTTCAGGATTTAAAAGCTAAGTTTACCTCCGCACCTATATTGAAACACCCGCGTCCAGATCTCCCTTATGTCGTCGAGACTGACGCATCCAGCCTAGCCATGGGAGCTGTCCTGTCCCAAAGAGATCCCGAAACCAACCAACTGCATCCCGTACCATTTTGGTCCAGAAAATTCTCGGCACCTGAGGTTAATTATGCAATCACGGACAAAGAACTGTTAGCCATTAAGTCCGCTTTTAAAGCCTGGCGGCATTATCTGCTTGGCGCTCGACAAACCATCACAGTGATCACTGATTACCGGAATTTACAGTATTTGAAAACCGCCAAGGCTCAGTCATCACTGCAGCTCTGATGGGCTTTGTTTTTCGCTGAATTTGATTTCGTGATTACCTATCAACCTGGCTGCAAGAACGGCAAAGCAGACGCCTTATCCCGAATTGGAATGGGAGAATCTGATACAAACTCAGGACCGGTACCAATAATTCCCGAACGGAGGATTCTAGGCATGACTTTGTTACAGACGCTTGAAGACATTCAAGCCAGACTGAAACAACTCCTGGACCCTACAACCTTACAGGAATGGATACAAAAGGGATCAGACTTTACCATAGATAATGGTTTACCTTATTTCCAAGGACGCTTATTCCTGCCACATAAGGAATTACACGAACCAGTTATTTCCGGTTATCATGATACATCAATAGAGGGACACCCCGGTATTGCCAAGACAGAGGAAAAGGTGAAACCACAATTTTGGTGGCCCTCTTGGCGAAAAGATGTTAAATCTTTTGTGATGTCCTGTGGTGTTTGCGCCCAAAATAAAAGTCAAAAGAAAAGACCAGCCGGTCTCCTTCAACCTCTAGACATACCACCAGCACCCTGGCACACCCTATCAATGGATTTTATTACAGACCTGCCTCCTTGTTCGGGGTACAATACTATTCTGGTAATTGTGGATTTGTTTTCCAAAATGGCCCACTTTATTCCTTTGAAAGGTTTACCTTCAGCTTCTGTCCTAGCCAAAGAATTCCTCGAAAATATTGTTCGCCTACATGGATTCCCATCTATACTAATCTCTGACCGGGGAAGCCAATTCATTTCCCACTTCTGGCGCAAATGTTGTCAAATGGCGCAGATCGACGTAAGATTATCGACCAGTCACCACCCTCAGACCGATGGTCAGACCGAGAGGACAAATCAGACCCTTGAACAGTACTTACGGTGTATGTTACAGCAATCTGAAAGCAACTGGAAAGACATTCTTTTGATAGCCGAATACGCATATAATAATTCGGTACACTCTGGAACTGGCCACAGTCCTTTTTATACTTTGTTTGGGCATCACCCTCGAACCTCAAACCTTGACTCACCTCAGAACCTCGGAATGCCTGCAGTAGAACATCTGCATTCTACAATTACCCAAGCCTTCAAAGAGGCAACTACGCATTTACAACAAGCCAAGAGAAAATACAAGGAGAATGCTGATCTACATCGGAGTGAAGCACCTCCGTATCTGATTGGGGATCAAGTGTGGTTAGCTACCAGACATTTACCACTCAAAGGGCCTCGAACTTTTAACCCAAAATATCTGGGACCTTATTCTATTACGGCAATAATTAACCCAGTGGCTGTTAAACTTGATTTACCAGCTAGTATGCAAATTCACCCTGTTTTTCATGTGTCACTTCTGAAACCAGTGGTACCCGGAACCCGACTACTCAAGCCTCCAGAACCTATTCTAATAGATGGGGAGCCCAAATTTGAAGTAAAGAACATTTTAGACTCAAAAATGTTTAGGTCAAAACTGTTCTACCTAATGGATTGGAAGGGGTACGGACCTCAGGAGAGGTCGTGGGAACCCAGCGACCATGTGCATGCACCTCGATTAGTCAGGAAATTCCACCGACTCTTCCCAGACAAACCAAAACCCCCGGAGGGAACAACCTTGGGAGGGGCCTTGGGGGGGGGGGGGGAGTGCTGTCATGATGCCCGCTCCCGGGGAGCCGGTTCAAGCCCTGCGTCCCCGAAAGCGGACATCCAGTCCCCAAGGAAGGACCCAGCAACCCCATATAGGGGCCCTTTGGACAGTGTCCTGGCGCCTATGGCTCATAAAAGACATCAGTCCTGGCGCCATAGGCGCCAGGCTCATTATGGGAGTGCTTGGGTGCACTTACCTGATGCAGACCATGCTGCAGGATCCCGGCCTCCTTGAGGCCTGAAAGGAACTACTTTATCTGTGGGACTAATTTACCATCCGGGCGTGGTCGGGGAAGGATACATACCTGATTGGAGGAAGGATACATACCTCGAACTTCTTCCAAGGCTATTTAAACCCCACCCGAACAGCCACACGTGCTTCGCGTTGTTCTGCATCTAGCAGCTGGACGCTCACCGTGTCTGCTCCTGCATCCTGACTTCTGCCACGCCTGCCAGCATCCTGGATCACCTGCAAAGGAAGAGAAGAAGAGAACAGAAGAAGGAAAAGTCCTTACCTGCTAAATCCGCATCCCGGAGACATCTCGCCGACAATCCTGAAAAGGAAGACTTTTATTTAAAAGCTCATCGCTGCAGCGCCGCATTCCACTCACCTTTACAGGACGCCTCCATGATCAGCAGCGATCATCCTGATTCGCAGTCACGCCCAAGCGCCTAGGGAGAAAAAGACCAGAACAAAAGGTGAGAGAGAGAAGGGAATAAGGAAAGCTAAATCTCCATGTTAAGACTTACCTGTTGATTCATTCCCTCTTCATTTCGGGTCCGCGCCGCATCCTGGCATTTCCGGACCCCGGCCCCTAAGGGGAAAAAGAGACATCAACGTTAATGAGCGAATGAAAAGACATTACCAAAAAACGCTCATTAAAGACTTACCTGATTTCTACAAGGATTTCACCTCTCATCTCGGGTCGGTGCCTGTTCCCCGGCATTCCGTACCCGGCCCCTATGGGGAAAACGACACTAGCATTAGTACATTAATGCATGGACACAAGGGGAACCTCTTATCAAAAAACTTACTTGGAAGCCAAGCAAGTTTGGTTCTCACCAATCCGAAAATCCAGTGAAGTAACTGGATACCAACGCGCCCCTGCATCAGAAGCAGGATGGAGAGCTCGTCCTTCCAGACCCTAAGGTGAGACGCTACGAGAAATCACAGAAGGGTTTCGAGGAGGGTGAGAGGGGAAAGTGGGAGGCCGATTGCATTACCCCGCAGACAGTTAATCCCCTATTTTCGCCTACAGAAGGATACTTCTGCGAGCCAGGGAAGCCAGATTTGGGGGCCCGGTCCAGTCCGTCTTCCGAACCCTGCGCATCACCTTAGAAGAGGTCACAGCAGCGCGAACCAGGCCAGTGCCTCCGTGGGAGTCAGGTGAGCGTAACACGAGCTGACAGTCGGCGGTCGTTGGTCTCCGTCGGAGTCCAGACTCCATATCAATCTGTTGGAGCTGAGGACTGTCAGGCTAGCCCTGAAGGCTTTTCTGCCGACTGCGAGGAAAGAATGTCCTGATCCTGACGGACAACACAGTGGCCATGCACTACCTCAACAAAAAGGGGGGGGCAGGGTCACTTCCTCTGTGCAGGGAGGCAATGCAGCTCAAGTTCTGGGCCATCCAGCAGGAAGTTTCGATCTCGGCAGTTAATCTGGCCGGAGACGAAAACGTGATGGCGGACGCTCTGAGCAGGCAGAGCACGATCTCTCAAGAGTGGGAGTTGGCTCAGGAGATTCTTCTGGAGATCTTCGCCCTTTGGGGGACCCCTCAAGTGGATCTCTTCGCCTCCAGTGTCAACCGGAAGTGCGAGAGGTTCTGCTCGCGGGAATTTCCTCCAAAAGGAGCCTTAGGAGACACGTTCGTGGTGGAGTGGTCATTCCCACTGCTGTACGTGTTTCCTCCAGTCCCCGTCATCCCGCAAGTGCTGCGGAGGTTACGGAAGTTCGGTTCCCGGATGATCCTCATTGCTCCGGCGTGGGCTCGGAGGACGTGGTACCCGGACCTTCTCGACTTGTCCATCTGCCCTCCACGTCGTCTTCCCTACCAAGACGATCTGCTCTCACGTAGGGGGGGTTCAGGTTCTCCATCCAGAGGTCAGATCCCTCAACCTTCACGCTTGGCTTCTGAAAGGTTGAGGTATAAGGACTGGGACCTCCCTGAAGACGTGATGGAGGTGTTGCTCTCGGCCCGACGGCCTGCAACAAAGTCTCTGTACCGTTGCCGTTGGTGTAAGTTCTGCGACTGGTGCAGAGTTCAGAATGTGGATCCTTTTGCATGTGACATCCCCATGGTTCTGTCATTTTACTTTCTTTGGCCCACAGGGGCTTGCAAGTGGGTACCATTAAAGGTTACCTGGCGGTGCTGTCCATCTTTAAGCGCTCTTCTGAAGAGTGTTCCTACTTTAAAATCCCTTTAATTTCACAGTTTCTGAAAGGGCTCACTAATGTGTTCCCTCCGTCACCTTTCCTAGTGTCGGTTGGGATTTAAACCTTGTTCTTAAGTTTCTTATGGGTGCTCCGTTTGAGCCTTTATTCTTGCCCTTTGAGGCTGTTAACTCTGAAAACTGTGTTTTTAGTTGCGGTTACTTCCGCTCGCAGAGTGAGTGAGTTACAGGCACTTTCAGTTAAGCCACCCTTCACTGTATTTCACAAGGACAGGGAAAGAGTTTGTCCTTCTTTTCTTCCGAAGGTGGTTTCGGAATTTCATTTGGCCCAGAAGGTTGTTCTTCCGGCATTCTATCCTCCTCCGCATCCTGGTAAGGAAGAGTAGAGGCTCCATAGGCTTGATCCTAGGAGAGCTTTAAGCTTTTATGTTTCACGCATGTCCCGGGTCAGAGTGGACGATCAACTCTTTATTGGCTACGCTGGAAAGCGTTTGGGACAAGCTGTGACGAAACAGACTTTGTCTCGCTGGATTATTTTGGCCATCTCGGAGTGTTACCGCTTTTGCGGTTAAGGACCCACCGGCTGGCTTGCGGTCCCAGTCTACCAGGGGTATGGCTGCATCTACTGCCCTGCAGAGGGGTGTTCCTATTCGCAACATCTGTGATGCAGCCACCTGGGCTTCAGTACATACATTTGTACGCCACTATTCCCTCAATTCCATCCGAGGACAGGATCTGGCCTTTGGCAAGGCGGTCCTTTGCTCTGCTATTTTATTGGCAATTCTAAATTTTAATTCTAAATTCTTACCCTCCTCCTTGCTCTGGTACTGCTTTGGGAGTCTGTCATAGATATGGAATACGTCGGAGGACCCAATCCCCTCAAAGAACAAGTTACTTTCTTACCTGGTAACGTTCTTTCGATGGGATGGTCTGACGACATATTCCATATCGCTCCCTCCCTACCTTCCCCACTGCAGAATTTCTTATGCGATTGCAGCTTACGTTCCGCAAGGCTTTGTGTCTGACTGGCAGTGGACTAATGTCACACGTTCTGGGGGAAAAAAATACAACTGAGGCTACGGGTGTCGTGCGTCCTACTTATCACATCGGATGACGTCAGACGTCGGAGGAGGTCCTCGACGACGGCGCATCGACGTCATCAACGCAGGACGCAGACCCCGAAAAAAGTTTCCGAAGCAGCACAGCTGTGGTGATTACCTGTCATAGATATGGACTACGTCGTCGGACCATCCCATCGAAAGAACGTTACCAGGTAAGAAAGTAACTTGTTCTTCTTAAGGAAATCTTACATTAAATTTACATATAAACATAAAATCAAATACTACATATCATGTTGAAAACATAGACATTAGAAGTCCTTAAGGCCAACTAACTGAAATGCATAGACAGCTGAAGATTACATATAAAGGGCCTAATTCACAGAGCGTTTCCAATGGGGTTTTGCCATTATAAAATGCTTCTGTGAATTAGGCCCAAAATGTCAATAGAGGGCCTAGGAATAATCTAATGTGTCCTGTGACAAATCAAGAGTATTTGCCCTTTTTCCCAAGGGGGAGCCACCCTCTTGGAGGCTAGGGAGATGAGCCCGCTTTGCAAGAACCTCCTTAGGGGTCTGAGCAAGTGGGACCTCACTGGGAGAACTCCCATTCCGGTGAGGAACACCCTAAGCCATTTCCCATAGTGACATATTTGGGACTGTCAGATATGAAGAACACTGTAGAAGCTAGGGCTTGGCAGAAGACAAAAGTAAAATATACAATTGCAAACAAGAAAGAGGATCTTGCTCTGTAAGATGAGACCTCCATGTAACTGAGACAAGTAGACTAAAGACAAAACACATGCTGAGGACAGGCAAAGTCCAGAGAGAGAGTGGAGAGCATAAGCAGGGGAAGTCCCCTGACGGCATGACACCTGTGAGAGGTGGAGACAAGAAGAGCCGCAGTGCTCGTGGCTTTCATAAGTGGCCTGAATGCGAAAACGAACTGCTGAATGCTGTAAAAAACCTCTGCCTCTCAGGATTGGACAGCTGTCCCTATCCAATGACTTACCTGGCTTTAGGGGGTGTAACGGGGGAAGGCTGCGGGTGTCTTGATAAAGGCTTTAAGCCCTTCCTCCCTTTCTACATGGCCCTGCCCCATTCTGGGCCTCGAAAGCCCAACTGTGTATTGGGAGTTGTGGATCCCTGTTAATATGGCATTTTCGTGGGTCTGTCTTTAATGTTAAATTCCCTGGTGGGCTAGTGGGTTTTCTTTTTAATACACAGGGTCCCTGGTGGTTTAGAGAGCTGCTCTCCCTTCCGCACGGGCTCCAGCAGATACTGGCTGCTGGAGCCGTGCCTTCTTCCAGGACGTTCCACTGCTCTCTGTGGCGTTCTTCTCCTTTCTGTCTTCGTCCCTGGCTTCCTCGACAGGGAGTCACACATGCGCCTCCATGCACAGCAACCTGCAGCTGCTGTCCCAGTCTGGGCATGCCTCTTTGGGAGGGGCCACGCACTTGAGCACCCTGTGGGACAGGGTCAGGTTCCCCTCTCGCTCTCCTGACAGGACCTGAAAATAGACCCTGTCACAGCATAAATGCAATCAAAGGATGCTTCTAAAATGTCACACGATTTCTAAATATAATTGGCCTTGGATTGCACTCATATGCCACCATATGCCACAGAGAAAGTGCACAGAAACAGCAAACTGCATCATAGACGGAATGTGCAAATGACATGTGATGCTAACATGACCATCACATGACCATCATGCAAGGTTTTCTGGCTCAACACATCAATCAGTGCTACTGCGCAACAGTACCTCCCTCCTTGCATACATGGCCACGCAAAGTGGTCAAAGGACATGGCTCCTAAATAAACACAACATGGGTGTTGTGTCCCACTCTAAAGGTGTGAGGTGTTAGTAGAAGGCCTAAAGCAGCTATAAACAGCCAGAAAGATACATCGTTTCACACGTCCCACACCCTTGCTCCTTCCACTCAGTCATGCATGCACAACATCATAATGTGTGGCTTGTTCTACAAACAAAATGCATGCATTGAGTAATGTTTTGCCCACATCCTTACAGATGACGCAGGCTATCCACTCCTGCCATGTTTACTAACCCTACATCAAAACCCCCGAGATTCCTGCAGAGAGGCGCTGTAATGTGGCACTCATGCGAACATGCTGCATCATAGAGTTGTCTTTCGGACTAGTCAAAGGCAGTTCATGTTCTCTAAAGAGAACTGGTGAAGCACTCGTGCATGCCCCTAATAAGGTGGGCCACATCATTATATCATGAGGGATAAAGTAGTGCACCCTTCGACAAAATCTTGCACCGTTAACATTGAGTCGAGTGCACCAGTTTCGAAAGATGGGGAGAAAGTGAAGAAAAACCCAAAGATAATTTGTGGGAATGGCAGAGATAATAGTTCTCTCATGGATAATATGCCATCTAATACAATGGGTAAAGTGGCCCGACACAAGGAAGACCGTAAAGGGGAAGAAAAAAAACCTTCACAGTATGGACATAGGAGTGGGTCCCTGGGTGATAAAAATATGGATTACTCTACTATAAGTCAATTGGGACCACTACAACTCATAAAGTCAGTGTTTGAGAAAGATCGTGATATGCCACTAAACAGAACTGGAATACTGGCCATCTTATCTTCCATTTCAGAATTATGGTCAATTTCATCTTCAGACATAAAATGTGTCCACCTATTTGATAAGGCCCATTCAAAGTTAAAATTGGTGAACGATTGTCAAGAAGACATCCTGTTGAGAGGCTTTGAAAGTTACTACCCTCAGGTTTCCGATGAGCCGAAAGGGCATGTTCATGGGAATATGACTATAAAGTGCTATTTTGATAATGACCAGCAGACGCAAGTTATTCGAGAGTCAGAGCTATCGAGCTGGGGGTGGTTTGTATCCACCCTCCCAACAACATCAGGAATCAGACCAGGATTTAAGAAGAACTAATATAAAAATCCTGAGTAGGAATTTGTGAGGACATAATTAATTCTTGAATATTGAAATCAAGAAAATATTTGATGACTTTGAATTCATCTTTCTCCAAGAAAACTGGCTAAGAGAACTCCCAGTGATCGACAGCTATATGCTGAATAATAAGATTGCAAACATTTTAACTGTGGATGTTATGTGATTAATTCTGATGTTGATGCATTTGAGGTCTGTAAAGATACAATTGGTTTTGAGTCACAAGCCGAGCATATAAAGAATAATTATGGGAGGCTATGGTCACAGTTCCTATCTAAATGGGGGTTTTGTACAAACAAATTTACAGTTTGATGAAAGATTAATTACTGTACCAACGTGGTCCAATTTGCTATCTTCATCAATAATTGATTATATTTTTCAAAAGAATATTGGGACTGAGGCGGTACAGAACTTTGAGATAATAAAAATGTGTCTTGGGGAACATGCAATGCTAAAATGGAAGGGTGGTGATGAAGGTAGGGAAAATCTGGGCCCCCGGTCTCTGGTGGTAACAGAGAATTGAAATAGACTCTCCCAGTTTGGTTGGAATTTTAAACAGGCTAATCGTATATTGACGAATTGGTGGGAAAAGCTCTCTGTTGGCGGAAAGAATTGGTATTCCTCGCCCTCTGAGTTTCCAGCTTTATTGTCTATATTGGGAGCTTCCTGCATTAAAAAAGTCAATTTGCCGCAAAGGGCCTTTCGTCATAACTTCAGAAATCACTTTGATGAAGGAATTAAAGCAAAGAAATGTGAACTGTGGAAAGCCATTAAGATGCTTAAAAAATGTGATGATCTAGTCTGGGAAGAAAAAGGAAAAGCAAAGATGATTCTAAAACAAAAATATAAAAATTGGATTAAGAATTACAGAATCCAAAAATATATTGGTAAGAATCAAAACCTGTTTGAGAAGATTGTCAGGAAAGATGCTTGCTCAATTTGGTGGATACTAAATAACAAAAGTGAGTTTCAATTAAAAGCTCAATCGTACTGTGACTCCGAAGAGGCCTGGGTAGATCCCTTTATAAATATATTTAAGGGAAATACTGATCAGAGTGAGTCTCTTTGTAGAGAAAATAAGACTTCTACCTAGGCGTTTGCGTTTGAGAGAGCGGATATTGAATCTGCAATTGGAAAGTTGAATAATTCCAGAGCCAGTGGCCCTAATGGGTTAGTTAATGGAATTTTCAAGAATAATCCAGTGCTGTGGGCTGATATTCTTCTCAAACTGTTCTCGCATATTGCTACTGGGAGAGTACGGTCCAAGATCTTGGGCTTTAGCAATTTTAGTCCCTATTTTCAAAAAGGGCAAGAGAGAGGACCCATCAAGTTGTCAGCCTATCTCGCTGATTGATTCATCATCAAAGTTCTTTGCAGCTCTGATCCTAATGGAGCTTATGATTTGGGATGGCAATACTCAGAGAATTAATCCGTTACAAATGAGTTTTAGGAAATGGGTGGGGATTGATTCGGGCTCATTAAGTGCTGGATATGCGGGAGGTGAGATCATTTTCAGAGAGAGTGTTGCAGCAGGCATGGTGAAAATTACAACTGCAACCAACAGAATTATGAGTGTCCCCATCCAGGTATACCCTAAGGGCCACCTCCCAGAATGACCTCGATACAATATGAGATTAATCAGGCTTACACATCAGGCTTACTGCCCCGATACAGTTGTTGTACACCGGTAACCAATCGAAGGTAAAACTTAATACAATAGGAAATAGGTCAAGGAGAATCGCCTTAGAGAAATGAGTTAGTCAGGGATGCGTTCTTACCCCCACCCTATTTAATTTATTACCTAAATGGTGTGACCTTACTGTGAACTGCATCGCCTATGCTGATCTTATATTGATGGATTACCCCCCAGCTGGGATGCAACACCTTTTAAATGGCATTGAGTCTTACTTTAGTAAAAAATTGCTTGGTTATTAATTCGGCAAAATTATATGTTATGATTTGTTGCTCCAGAAAAGATATCAAATCTTAAATTTGGAAGATGAAAGATGATGTAATTACAAGAGTAGACTTGTGCTATATGGAGTTTGTAGTCTTAGTAAGAATGCAGTTTGAGAGATATGAATTTAGGATAGAAAAAAAGATTTGCTTGTGCATCTCTCTGATGAAATCGGTGAGAAGCAAATTAAGTGTTTACTCTTTGGCCCGTTTAATCGAATTCTATATATTAAAAGTAACTGCAATAGTGTTACATGGTTGTGAATTGGTGAATTTTAACAGGACGTTTTTGGATACGCTTGAAGGGAAAATATAGAAGCAGACACTGGGTATTCCAACATCATTCCCAATTAGCATAAACAGATTAGAACTGGGATTGACATCCTGATGGGCGCAATATATTAAGAGAAGCCTATATCTATTGAATTAGCTGAAACCATCTGACAAATTAACTTTTTTTTTATCTAAAAAACCTTTTATCAAAGGAATCCAACTGTAATCCTTTTTTAAGAACATTTTGGAAGAGATGTCAATCATACTACACAATAGTGAATATAGATGCTCTTGAATCTGATTACGTACTTAAAAATTTTTTTTTTACAAAAATTATAGTTTGGGATAAGATGATGGATATTCCAGATTTGGGGAGACATCATCTTTATAAGGACAAAGACATGTTTTATCCACGTCTGATAAACCAAGAATGTATCTAATGAAATTTCCATCTCAAATTTACCGGGTCCGGTATCTAAAATTCCAGCTAAACTGTTTAACAACATTAGAGGTAATTGGACCGAAGTTAAACCTACCTAGGAAACTCTTTGGTTGCCGGTTGTATGGCATGGAGCCCGAGGAGGCTCTATACCATTTGGTAATGGAATGTCCCACTCTTATTAATTATAGGATTGCAAACTGAGGCCCCTTTATACACTCTACTGGTCAGGTACTGACTAACAGCCTGTGGTGCAGACTTAAATTACCTTCTCAGCTTGCCCTTATTTTAGCCTTGACTACATTTGTGATTAAAAAAAAACTTTTTGGGATTTGAGTAAAGTGACGCAACAGGGTGAACAAGACCCAAACTTGGTGTGTGATTTATAAATAGTATAATGATGGCCTATGTCTGGTAATAGCAATGAAGTGTATTTTACACTGTATTCCTTCTTTTTCTCCCTTGTCTTAATGGCAGAGTAGAGCCATTATAGGTTGAGGGATTTTTATGAATTTCTGTATTTGTAGATTGAGGGATTGTATCAACTTTTTGTATTTATATGGAACTGCCTGTATTTATATTGAATTGTCTATTGAATTGCCTATTTTTAATATATGTTTGATATCAGTGTGAAATGTTTCAATGTAAACTGTAACACACTAATACAAAAATAAAAATAAAACATTACAGCATGTTGCATGCTCTACAATTTGTGCATATGGTGTAATGTGTCAATTTCACAAAATGTCATAATTCCACAAGACAGTGACGATGATGATGTAGCCCTAGCCTTGCAGTCAGTATGGGATACATGGGAAGGTCAGATCACAAGGCAGCGTATAGTGGCCTAATTGTTGAGTATTTGTGCGAGTGGTCACTGATCAAAATGTTACAGTACTGTGTGCAGTATTAGGTAAAGTAAACAAGTATGACGTTTGCAGCACTGTGACAGCTACACATGATTAAAGTGTGAAATAATGACTAAATACATATGCAGCTTGTATCTTAACACCCTTTATTAAACAAAACATCTAGCCATGAATGCACTTAATCTCTGCCCTCCCTCCCCAATGCACTCCTCAACCTCCCCAATGCACTCCTCAACCTCCCCAATGCACTCCTCAACCTCCCAACACACTCCTCAACCTCCCCAACATACTGCTCAACCTCCCCCTCCCCAAAATTGGTGAATAATAAGGAATCATAATTTGCGCCTGGATTTTTTCTCCTTGCCAGGTGGGTTTGGGACATGGGGGAGCGATTGTCTCATAGATCTACAGGGTGGGCTGCCAGGGACAGATTCATCTGTGATGTTGTTGACAGAGGTGGTTGGTGTTGGGTTGGAAAGGCCAAGGATTGCAATTGGACTAGTCTCCTCTCCCCATGCTCCAAAATGGCAGACATCAGTACCATATCTGAGTTAGTAGCCTTGGAGCTCTCTCTCAGGTGCTGGTTGGAGGGCGATAGTACTCACCATGCTGTCAGGTTTCCCATACAGACTAACATGTGCTGTCCTGTCTCTTTCCCATGATACATAATGGCCTTTTGGATATCTTGAAGGGCATGGAGGTGTTCATTTGACAAGTCCTCCTGCTGCTGTAGTCTGATCTCATTCCCTAGGAGACGTTGGATGGCTGCCTTGTGTTGGAACTCAATTACCTCTGGTTGGCCAGTAGCTTCAGTGCTCACAGCTGATAGGTGTGGTGCAGGGGGAGCAGGTTCAGACAGGATTAGAGGAGCCACCAATATTAGTGAGTCTATGTGAATCAGGCGATGACACTCCAGTAATCTCCTGAAACAACGATATTCCACAGCGATCCTTCTTTACCTTTATTGGCTACAGGTAATGCTGAACACATCCTGATTGCCATGGCCAACAAAGGAGGACATTGTTTTCTTTATCCCTGTGACATGTATAAGAGGTATAAGAGGTGAGACGCCTATTGAGGCGGAGAACGGCTACGCAGGTGCGAGCCTCCGCAGCCTCAATGTCCCGGAGAGGTGGGGTGATGCTGAGCCGCGAGGAGGGTGAGCTAAACGGTAGCCGAACGCCTGGAGGTTGGCGTTCTACCAGACCGAGTAACCGAGGTCTGAGAGGGAACAGCGACGGAAAAACACCTGTCGTGTCTGCGTATATCTGTTCTGTTGTTACATCTGAAAAATGCTCTGTTATGCATCTGTACTCTTGTATACCTTTGTAAAGCGCTCCATTGTGTATCTGTATTGTTGTATACCTCTGTAAAGTGCTCTGTTGCTTCTCGAAGCTAGGTCTGCGCTAAAAAAAAAACATAACAATAATAACAGTATATGTTGGGGCAGGCAGAAGCTCTGCTGAGCCAATTATGCAAAACCTCCCCTTTTCTTTTTTAGTTAGGTATTTTCCAAAGTGGTAGGGCCAGTTAATTGTATAGGATTCAGACTGAAGAGCTTTATTTTGGACTTTAATATGCACCATTAGCTTTTATTTTGCTAGGTAGGGAACTTCTTCACAGTGATAGGACTAGTTAGATGTTTTGGTTCTTTTATTTTTATAAAACTCCTTGAATATGACCTCTAATCGTCTGAGTCCTACTTCTGGTTCACCAGAGAGGGTTGTGGATATGTGTCTGACACAGCCCCCCCTCCAGTTACTAGGCACTCCTACCAGTGGTCCGAGGTGATGTAGCAGATTGTCCGCTTAAGGTCATCCCACCTTTTGACATCTCTGATTTACAGGATGTGCAGATGTGGCTTGGACCAAGTCAGGCACTCAGTCTCAAAGTGCTGCACATTTGGCAGGGGCTGTTTTTGCCATCAGCCGGGCCACCATCCTTAGTGCCTCCTTGGCAACCTCATCCACAGGGACCATGGGTTCCTGCTCTGAGAATTTTGGTTTCCTCTGCCTACCCTATCTTCCCTTCCATGCTGCAGAGTCCCCAGATTCAGGAGTGCCACCAATTCTATCCATATGGCATACAGGGGCTCAGATCAATTGTGAATTGCCCTCCTGTAATGGCCACACAGACACGTGTTATTTTCCGTAAATGCAGAATTTTCTTTTCCTGTATAGCTGTTACCGGATGCAGAACTGCATTTCTGTTTTTTTAGGTGGATTGTCTGACTTTTATCATATCCGGTAAATACTGTTACTGCGTAAAGGTGCAATCGTGTGGTGTGCCTTCATGTACCAAGTCCACTAATGGTATTTACTCGATTTTCGTTTATTTGGTGTTTGCCATCATACTCATAATCCCAATATGTTTAAACTTTACATGAGAGGATTCTGGGCTATGTAATAAGAAAACTTGATGGATTTAGAACTGCTGCATATAGGGAGGTCAGATACTTAGATGACTGACAGCAGGATGTTGTAGAGAGGAGGAAGGAGGCTATTGAGACAATAGCTGCTTATCAGCACTTATGATGTGGAAGGCAATGGACATGTGATTAATCTATTTGCAAAAATATTGAAACGCTTTATGAATTTCTCCAGCATGGGGTCTGGCATGGATTCACATGCTCATGAATATTCCCTGTCTTCAGGCTGGGAATCCTGGGTAATAGAAAAAAATAGTTTCACTTTCACTTAAAAACTGTATTTCTCCTTTAAACCAATCAATGTCCTCTCGGTCAGACTGCCCCCATCCAATGACAGTCCTCTCCCTAAGGCCCTCCTCTGGCAGCCACCTTCATATTTTTACTGCACGCTTCATTGTTGGGAGTTCTCGAGTTTGCTCTCTGAGCTATTTGTACGTGTGTTTGTGTTTTCACAAACAATTACATTTTTGTTTCAAAGGAGCCTTTGTGCTCTTTTCTTTATCTGCCGGCAGCGAAATACCAAATACCACAACCCTCAAGGCCGAAGATCCATCAAAGATTCTACAACGCCATCTTGGGCTTACTTCGCACCCTCCGACCGTGACGGAGGAGGAGGAGGAGGTGGAGGTGGCAGCAAGATCCCTCTTCAGGCCACAGAATGTGTTTGTGGAGGACAAGCACCTGCAATGACTCTACTGCCTGCACCCGGACCACAAGGAAGTAGAGTGCAAGATATGCCTCGGTTTCTCCAAGAAAATGATGAAGGACAGGCATAGTAGACTGGTGGCATGGCTTAACACGAACAAGGCTTCTTATTCGTGCTCCGAGCAGTGTCATGCCTCGTCCAGTACTAGCCGGTCCAAGGAGTGGTCTTCTAAGTCCTTTGAGGGTGCCTTATCCTTGGGGGCCCAAGATGAGGCCAAGAGCTGCAAGTCCGAGTCCACCGGGTTCGCCGCAGAAGCGGGTCCCAAAGTGGATAGGGCACGATCAGCTTCACCTTCCGCCTCAATTGCCAGCATTCCTTCAAGCTCCTCTTCAGGAAGTCTGAGAAACCACGGACGGAGGAGAAGAAAGTCACGCAGCCCATGCAGGCTCAACTGGCACAGGCAAAGACCTTGTTGACGGCTCTGTCGACGAGCACTACCATAGCAGCAACGGGTGCTGATCCTACGAGGAAGCTCCCATGGCTCAGAAAGTGTCCGTGCCCCTAAGGCGCAACACCGCCTCAGTGACTTTGGCAAAGTCTGTAGGCACGCCAGAAGGGGCAAAACAGACCCAGGCCCTTGTTCAAGACCCTCAAGTGGGAAAAAAGGGGGGGGGGGGCGAGGAGGCCCCGGAACAGCCCTCACAGGCTGTTGCCCAACCTATGGCAGTCTTGTCCACGGACGACGAAGATCAGGAGTCTTTGCATACAGTCCACAAGGACGTTGAAGAGGAGGACGACGACGGGTCAGGGCCTAGTTTTCCTGTTCTGCCATCTCAGCCGAGGGACATTTCCTTGGATATTCTGTTGAATCTACACACCTTGGTGTCAGAGCTCCAGATGAGAATCCCTCCTGCCCTGGTACCTGTGGTCCCCCAGGTCCCTGATCAGCATCCAGCAAAGAAGAGGAAGTGTCATCTGATGCCCCCATTTCAACCTCCTCCACCACGTTGGGCCCCTTCTCCCACAGTAGACCCAGACACAGGAACGGATAAGGCCACTTTGATGGATGATGACATCTTCGCTGCGGACGGTGAATTGCCACATTTAGATGCTCAACATACAGTGTCCCCACCAAATGAGGTGGGATTGTTCCACTCAATGATCGCCAGGGCCTCCGAGCTATTTTATCTGGTGCCCGAGGAAACCAAGAAGGAGGGCTTCTTGTGTCAAAGACACAAGGCCAAGAGGAAGACGATCATGGCAGTGCCTTTTCTGGACGATGTTTGGAAGGAGGTCTTGGCCCTCATGAAGAACCCTTGCACAGCTCCAGCCAAGCGGGATAGGCTGGAAAAGGAATACGCGGGTGCCAGACTCCGCACCCAAGTGCCTGAGGTCGCAACCATCGCCTGATTTGGTGGTGTTGATAGTCGCCAGGAAATTGTCGGCTAACCCATCCTCGTCGTTTTCGGTCCCTCCGGATAGCGAGGGGAAAAGAATGGATGCCATGGAAAAGAAGGTGATTTACACCGCAGGGTCCACTATCAAGATGGCCAACGCACTGGCGATATAGCCAGGTACGATAGGGAATTGTGGTACAGGCTAGGAACAATCCTGGACCAATCCTGGAATTCATCCTTGACGAAACGCACTAGCGATCTAGTCAGGTACGATAGGGAATTGTTGTACAAGCTAGGAACAATCCTGGACCTATCCTGGAGTTCCTCCCTGACGATAAGAAGATGGAAGCCCTCGCTTTCTTCCAGGAAGGGGAAGTGGCATCAGACGTTGAACATCGCCGACACAGGGTTCTGGCAAATGGGGAACAGTGTCTGCTGTCGACAGGGTTGGATAAAAGCCACACATTTCCACCAGGGAGGTCCAAGCAAAGGTAGGTGCTGGACATGTCCTTCAACTGGGACAATCTGTTTGGAAGGCCGTCGACGAGTCCCTCCAGGCCATCAAGATGGATACACAGATGGCCCGTTCCCTGGGCACTCTCCAGCAGCACCGCTCGTCTTCTTTTCGCTCCTCCAGGGGAAAGTCAAGCAGATCTTCAAAAGGTTTCTCGACGTCCTACAAACAGCTACCCAGATCTTCAATGCAGGAAGCCTACAGAGGCTGTTTCCAGGCCTACGGTATGGAGGTCAGCGTTGCCGATGCCCACAGGGCAGGACGCCAGCGCTGAAGCAAGCCTGAACCGACCAGGATGTTGGGCCTCCACTCGTGCACCCTGCTCTGAGGCCAGCTGACGAGGTTCGTCAGCAAGTGGCGAAAGATCATCACTGACAGATGGGTGCAGGATGCTCTCGGTGACAGACCCTGGAGTTCCAACGCAGGTGTCCGTGGATCCCTCCGGTTCCCCGTCAGGTGCAGCCCATACCTCAGTGTCTGGAAGAGGTACGAGCCATTCTGCAAAAAAAAGGGTATAGAGCTAGTTCCCCAATGGCTCCAGGGCTCCGGGGTCTATTACAGATACTTTCTAGTCTGAAAGAAGACAGGGGGCTAGAAGCCCATCCTGGACCTACGACATCTGAACAAATACCTAAAGTCCCGAAAGTCTGGGATGGTCACGTTGCAACATGTGGTCGGCCAACTAGAAAAAGATAACTTCTTGACTTGTTTGACCTGGAGGATGCCTATTTCCACGTCCCCATTCACAAGAAACTTCGGAAATGTCTATGTTTCATTATGCAGGGCCAGCACTACCAGTTCAAGGCCCTACATTACGGCTGGCACCATTGGCGTATACCCGTACCTGGACGACTGGCTAATACGCGCCCGATCGCGGGAGCTTGCCGACGAACACACGAAGACGACAGTCTGACTATTGAAAGAGCTGGGATTCTCTGTCAACTATCTGAAGTCCTACTTAACGCCATTGCAGAACGTGCTGTTTCTAAGCACCAGATTCAATACGGTGTCTTGGCTGGCTTCGCCCTCTCTGAGGAGAGGCTGGCAGCCATTTACAAAGGAAAGGTGCAATGGCTTCCGTCTACAAAGACGTCCATGGTGCTGACCATCAAGTTGTTTTCGGGCATGATGTCCCCCTGCATCTACCTCGTCCACCTCTGCAGGTTGCAGATGCGACCCATACAGGAATTCCTAGACGCCCGCTGGATACAGGTGTCCCGTATCTTCATCGACAAGATCCCTCTCAACGAAGAGTTCCGACGGGCGATAGTCGTGGGGCGTCCACTCCAACATCACCTGAGGCGAAGGATTTCAAAACCTTGCGTACCAGGAGACGGTCACCACGGACTCCTCTCTGGAAGGTTAGGGAGCGCAAACCAGACATCTACACACCAGAGGCCTCTGGCCACTGTAGGAGGAGGAGTTACATATCAACATCCTGGAGCTACGGCAGTGTTCTGGGCCCTCAAGTCGTTCCTACCATCTCAGAAAGGCAAGGTGGTGAGGATCTTCACTGACAATACCACCACCATGTTCTACATCAGGAAGCATGGGGGCACTCGATCCCCGGTGCTCTCCAAGGAGGTGCAGGACTTGTGGCACTGGGCCGGCGGACAGGGGATGTTCATTGTCCCTCTCCACCTGGCGGTATTCAAGAACACCATTGCAGACTCCCTCAGCAGGGAACTGCACTCCTGCCACGATTGGGAGCTTCATCAGGATCAGGTGAATGGCTGACCTGTTTGTCAAGTGGGGCAGACCCCAGATTGAAATGTTTGCGACCGTGGTGAACTCCAAATGCCAGTAGTTTGCCAGCAGATTCCACCAGCCGAGGAGCCTGGGGGATGCTTTCTCCTTCCCATGGGAAGAGCTGTTTCTCTCCCCGTTTCCTCCATTTTTACGCTCCAGCTACGAGTCATCAACACACCCAGACAGTGTTCATGCGTGGCTGAGGCAGATTTGGTTCACAGACCTTCCCAGCCCATCAGCGTCGCCTCCGGTCAAGTTGCCGGGGGTTCCGGATATTCTCACCAGAGGGAGGTGCGATCCATCATCGTGACCAAGGCTCGCTGAACCTGAGGGATTGGCTCCTGCAGCCTTAGATTTTGGAGGTTATGAGTTGCCAGCGGACTGCAGGGAGGTCCTCGCCAAGGCCAGGGCGTTGTGGACCTTAAAGTGCTACGGCCATAAGTGGAAGCGTTTTGCTACATGGTGCCGGTCGCAGAAGATTACCCCTCTGAGAGTCACAGCGCCACAGATCCTTCCATACTATCCTTGGCAAAGGCTGGTCTGGGGCACGCCTCTATCAAAGTGCATCTGGCGGCTATGTCCTGCTACACCAGATCCCCAGGAAGATCCTCGCTGTGGTCCCACAGACTCATCTAGGAGTTTCTGAAAGGGCTTTTCTGATCTTTCCCGTCAGTGAAGGCTCCTGCCCCAGCGTGGGAACTCAACATGGTTCTGACGAGGCTCATGAGAGCCCCTTTTGAGCCTATGCCATCCATGCCATACTGCTCAACCGTCTCCATGATAACCTGGCTATCACTGGTCAGACTCTGGCATGGCTGACTTCTTTCCTCTCCGACCGACCCTCCCAGGTCCAACTTGGGTCCTTCCTCTCCAATATCTTTCTCTCTACCTGTGGTGTCCCCCAGGGATCGAACCTCTCTCCCTGGCTGTTCAACCAATACCTGGCACTTCTTGCCCACCGCATCGCCGCTCTCTGCCCCTATTTTCAGTGCTATGCGGATGATACCCAGCTAATTTTCCGTCAACCCTCTGCCTCCTCCTCTCCATCCCTCATCTCTGACTGTCTGTCTGCTATCCAGGAGTGGTGCGGCGCCAATGACCTCTGCCTTAATGCCAGTAAGACTGAGATTCTACTCATTGGCACACCCACTCCCTCCTTCCCTGCAGCTCTGTGGCCGGACTCTCTTGGCCTTCTTCCTGCTCCCACCTGCAAGGCAAAAATCCTCTGGCTCATCTTCGACTCTACACTCTCCTTCTCTCCTCACATCTCTGATGTCTCTAAGAAGTCACACTACCAGCTCCACCTCCTCGGAGGTATTCTTCCTTTCCTCTCCTTCCCCCAGAAGTTCACTGTCTCCAGAGCCCTGGTTCTCTCTAGGCTAGACTATTGTAACAGCCTCTATCTAAATCTGCCTGCCTCTACTCTCCGTCCTCTGCAATTGATCCAGAACAGGACTGCAAGACTTGTCCTTGGCCTCAAGCCCAGGGATCGTATCTCTCCAGGACTGAAATCTCTGCACTGGCTTCCAGTGGCTCTGAGGATTAAGTTCAAAACCCTCTGCATTGTCCACAAGGCCTTCTGCGGCTTGGGGCCTCAATACCTTCAACTCTCTCTTCCTAAATATCTTCCTTCTCGAGCTCTTCGCTCATCCGCCTCCAACTCCCTCAGGGTCAGTCGCTTCTGCGAGCAACGAGTTGGTGGTAGATCTCTCTCTTCGGCAGGGGCCTCCCTCTGGAACAGCCTTCCTGCCTCACTGAAACTTGAGGAGAACCACCTCCGGTTCCGGAAGCACCTCAAAACCTTCCTCTTTGCTTCTGCTTTCTCTCCCCCTCTCCCCTGCTGAATTCCTGGCTGTACTGCACTGGTTACCTGCCCACCCTTTCTGTTCTCAGGCCCTGGCCCTGCCAGTTGCACACCTGCACTGCCTTCCTGGCAACTTCTGCACTTGGGGACTGTTTTCTGTATCCCTACAGTCCCCCTACCAGCACTTATTTTCTGCACTACCTTGCCACCACCTGGCCGTTTTATGTATCTTATTATTCTACAATCCCATGTACTGCACTTTCCCCTCTCCTTTCCCCCGCGCACTTTCCCCTTTCCCACTTCCCCCTTCCTATGCACTTGTGCGATCTGAATGACACCTGGCCTAGTAAGATAGTTGTCTGTCTTCCCTTTGGTTCCCCTCCCTTGCCTCGTCGCGGCTTGAAACATTTGTGTATAGGCACGTTATAAATGCCATATCATATCATATGCATTGGGCCCCACTCAAGGGTCTATCGTGGAAGGCAGCATTCCTTGTGGCGATCCCCTCAGCCAGACATGTAGGAGAGATCCAGGCCCTATACTGAAAGCAACCGTATCTGACTTTCCACGAATCAAGGGTGGTACTGCATACGCACCCCTCTTTCATGCCGAAGGTTCCATCGGAATTCCACCTCAACAAGCGTTTGGTGTTGCCTATTTTCTTCCCGAAACCTTCATCGCTGGTGGAAAGGGCCTTGCCCTCGCTGGACGTTGCTCATGCCCTGAAGTTCTACATGACATGCACAAAGAGTATTCGGAAGACCTCATAGTTGTTCGTGAACTTTGGTCCTGTGCACCATGGGAAGGCCTTGTCCATTTCAAGGTCGCTCTCTGGCTGCATCATGCACTGTCATCAGTTGGCAAACTGACCGCTGCCCGGCCGTCGGAGAGCCCAGTCCACGAGAGCGATCGCTGCAACGATGGCGTTCCTGTCTGGTGTGGCCCTGCTGGACATCTGCAGAGTGGCTACGAGGAGGTACACACACACCTTCACAAAGTTCTACTGTGTCGACAGGGATTCCAGGGAGGAGTCCAGGGTCGGCCAAGCCGTGCTACGCAACCTGTTTGCTTGAGGTGAGTCTGTTCCAGAGGTAAGAGTTAATTGCTTCTGTTGAGCCTTGCCACCTCCCGTGATTGTGTGATGTTGTACTGCTATGTTTTTGTTATTCATGAGCATGTGAATCCATGCCAGACCCCATGCTGGAGAAGGTTTAAGTTACTTACCTGTAACTATTGTTCTCCAGCATGGGTCTGCCATCGATTAAGATGCAAACCCTCCCTCCGGCCGCTCTGCTGCTCTTCTTGGTCATACTGCCACTTTACTTGCTTGCCAAATCTGAAGATGGCTGCCAGAGGAGGAGCTTAGCTAGAGGACTGTCATTGGATGGGGGCAGTATGACCCAGAGGACAATGATTGGTTTAAAGGAGAAATACCGTTTTTAAGTGAAAGTGAAACTGGTTTTTCTTTTGCCCAGGATTGCCAGCCTGACGACGGGGAATATTCATGAGCATGTGAATCCATGCCAGACCCATGCTGGAGATCAATAGTTACAGGTAAGTAATACAAAAAAGGTAGCAGGCGCTCCTGTCTAGAAAGAACATGACATGAAAACCTGTAACCTGTTTTGTGGTTTTTACCCACTTTGAGAAAATGGGGCGCCTGCTTCCTTTTTTGTATTTTTGCAAGGAACTTGGTGTTGGTCACCCTAAGCTACCTGGGGGAACCCAGATGTGGACCCCTTGCTCACTGTGCTCAGAGATGCACAGCTCCAGCTCACTGATGAGGCCCAACAGGGCTGAAACACGTGTCTGGGGTTGCTGTTGGTACTCTTGTTCAAAGGAGGTTTGCCTCGCATTTCGGTACTGAACTGCGCTTGTGGGTGGGACAAAGACTTATATGCAAATGGTTATTTCTCCTTTGTGAAAAGTACAGTGAGCAAAAAGCGATGGCTGTGGACTCTCAAAGTGAGGAAATAAATCACAGAACAGGTTCTCATGCCATGTTCTTTCTAGAAAGGTGCGCCTGATACCTTTTTTGTATTTTTACAGGTAAATAACAAACCATCTCTGTATCGCGAGGCTGACAGAAACAGAGCTCAAGATCAAAACAGTACCTTGACAAAATCACAGTAGGGTGGTTGGTGTAGATCATGGTACAATGCTCATTGCACACTTCATGGTAGAGGAGCTTAAATTTGTAGTGTAACAATTTCCCAATAACTAAGCGTTGGGAAATGATCGTCCCAGACACGTTTTTTAAGGAACACATTGATGATCTAGTCACGTTTCTTTTAGGAAAGTACACAACCTTATCTTTGGGGACTCTCCCTGAAAGCACATGTGGAGCACTAACCATAGCACTGCTTAAATCTGATAAGTAACAAGACAGTTGCTCCTCTTACCAACCTCTGCCCTTAATTAGCACTGACAATAAGGTATGTGCACAAATATTGACACAGCATCTTTCGCAGCTATCCTATTCCTAGTGATGCCCAATCAGGCAGTGCCAGGAAGAACAACTTGAGAAGATAATTTGTGCTTCTCCAGAACTTCATTCCTATCCTGCCATCCTGACAGTGGCAGCATCTGTTGACACAGAGACGGCTCTGTATTCTGTCGAGTAGTGGTTGCTGTTCGAGCTGCTGTGTAGGTCAGCATTCTGAACAGACTTTAGAGCAACCTTTAAATTACTATAGAAATCTTCCCTTGCATTGGTTCTGGCAAACACATGTTCTCCCCATGTATCTCTGGGCACTAGACAGGGCTGCCTCCACTACTATTAGCCTTGGCAAAGAACTCTTGGCCTGCCACCTCAATGGATCCGATGCAGGCTGCAGCCTCCAGATGTCTACCAAAAGAAAAATAATTTCTTTCTATGCTAATGATATGTTACTTATGTATCTTAAGCACCAAATTATTAATTTTCCCCCAATGGTGGAAGATATAAAATGAATGGCTCTATGGTAGGTATATAAATGATCTGGAGACAGTCAGAGCTTCTTGCAGTCACTGTTAATCACTAGGAGAACAATGGAAAACCTTGGCTTTACATTTAATAAAGATGGGATTAGGTATTAAGGCATCTACATTTCCAAAAATACTGGAATATTCCTGAATGAGAATTAAACTAAACTTCTGGAATTATTAGATGACTAAATAGTAGAACAATTGATAACATGACCAATAATAATGATTGATTACATTTCCTTGAATAAAGTAGTGATAGCTCCCAAACTTTTAAAATCAAAATGTAGCAGAAGATGATGATAATAGGCTTGCTTTGGGCATATGCACAACCAACATCGCCCTTGAAGAATGTACTCTATTTTATGAGCAAAGCAATTTATCTGTCCCTGACTTTCAACTTAATTAAAATGTAGCTGAAGCATATTATGCAACATGATGGTACAGAGGAGATCAAGATGTTTTGCACGTGCAGATAGAAAGAGCCTTGTCGCATTTCTGTGGGGCATTATTAAGCTGCCTAGCAAAGAGATACAAACGTGGGCCGCTAACTGGGCTGCTCAGATTGTGTGTTCACCAATGTTTTCTATTTACAATGGACATTTTCAGAGACTGGGTCGAAGCGGAAAAGGGGTGCAATTTGGCTCGTAGTTGTGTTTTTACTGGTAGGTTATGCTGCTAAACTATCGGTGTTCAGTGAGTGAAGTTTAGTTTTGGAGCAGGTCTATTTTCCCTAATAAGGCGTTGTGGGTGTTGGAGCACCAGGCCATATCCTTGATGGAAGTAGTAGCGGGAGAGGTGGGCGTTTCTAGTTCACGCAAGATTGTGAAAAGCTCATGTGAACTTGATTTTGCATCTGTGATTCTATTGTTGTAGGTAGTACTTTTTGTCATTAATATCTCCTGTATGCATTAGCCGCAGCTGAGAAGCTGGCTTTGTTGCCTGTTGACGTGTTGTTTAACCATTTGGATTCTGCTACCCTTTTTTGTAGTCTGAGGGCTTTGAGCTTAGCAGAGAACCAGGTATTACAGTGTGACACAGGTTTAGGTTTTCGTGTGGAGATGGGTGCTATTTTGTCAATGGCAATTGTTCGGGTTTGATTATAAAGGTCTACCAACGAGGTTGGATCTGTGGCAGAAAATTGTGCTGATACTAGATTGTCTGGGAGAGGTATTAAGGAGGTTTAGGAGATTGTATGTGTACTTTGGGTGGCTTCCTCAGGAAGTAAGGTGACACAAGCGGTGAGGTTGGTCACTGATATGCTGAATTGTATGATGATGTGGTCAGCCCAGGGGTATGGCAAGTGGAGGCGATTGAGATATTACAATTCAGATCCGCGAGCCAGTCTAGGGTGCGGCCTTTGCAGTGTGTAGGGTTAAGGATACATTGATTGACGCCTAGGGAAGCTAGTGAGTCTGCGTTCTTGTCAGAGTAGTCGTGTAGGCCCAGGTTCATGTCTCCTAAAAGAATAGTTTTTGAAGAAGGCTTGGCATCGTAGAGCAAATGCAGGATGTCCTTTTCAAAGGTGAGGATAGTGCCTGGGGCACGGTAGGTGAGATGTAGGGTGATGGTAGATGTGTGGGATATGTTGAGCTTGATGCTAAGAATTTTGCCTGTAGTGTTGGAAGCGTTAGCAATTACTCTCATAGAAAGTGAGTCTTTGGTTATTAATGCAACCCTTCCATCTTTTGCAAGAGGTCTGTCCTCGCGGTAGATTGTGAAATTTGGAGGGATTGCTAGTGAAAGGTTGGGGCCGGAGGCTTGATGTAGCCAAGTTTGTGTCACTGCGAGGAGGTCCTGGTCATGAATGATTATTAAGTCTGCTATGTCCAAGGCACGTGCAGTCATTGATCTAGAATTCATTAGGGCTCTGTTTAGTGGTACTTGCACATGGTTGCTGACATTAAGTTTGATTTGGAGCTGAAGGGCGGTTGTGCCTTTTTTGAAGGATTGTTTCCATGGTCCCTGATCGTTAAGTGGTAAAGCGCATGGGCATGGCTATACTTGTACTGTTTGAGATAGGAGGGGAAGTGAAGGTGGTTTTAGGTTTAGTAGGCAATTGTGATGCACGTATGGTAGTTTGCAAGACAGGGTTGGAGGTTGGGTTATGGACAGTAAGCTTCTGGGGTAGGGCAATTGTTGGGAAGGTAATATGGAGCAGATGAGGTTTTCTTTATTGCTGCTCAGGGTGGTCATATTGCAGGCAGTGGCAATTGGTGGCAAGGCAGGGTCTACTGCTGTGTATAAAGAGATTACTAGAAGAGGGAGAGGTTAGAGTATGTTCGGGTGTGATGTTCTCAGAAGGGCTGTACCCTAGAGGGCCATTCTTCTCCCCAGGTGACGAGATGCTCCCCATGAGATCCTCCCGCATTATACCATCCATAGACCATCCTTAGGGCGACTATCGGGTAGCGGCCTCACCTCCCTGGACTCATGGGAAAGGGATGCCCCTCTGGCAGAAGTAACGACATGTAGTGAATCGTCACAATACACAGAGACATTAATTGTAACAGTTGGCTTGATCCTAGGGCCACCATCCCTTTTTAAACGCACAACTATACTCTGAGGACCTATTTATTTTAGAAATTTCCCTAAATGGCCTACATGTTGCAAGAAAAGCAACAAAGGATTTTTGGCCAACACACAGTTGGTGGAGCCTAGTTAAGGCAGCAAGATCGGTTCGCCCTCATTATCCACTGGATAAAACACAGATTCAACGGGAAGTACACAGGTTTGGCAGCCAGTCCCTAAATATCCATTCAAACCAAGGCATGCTGCTTCACTCACTCCCCCACCCCAAGTGCTTTCTGCTTATGAATCCTTTTTCTAAATCATGAAATCAATAAATTGTTAGGCAGAATCATATGCAGTACCCTCTGGGAACACCACACACAATTACATGTTGTGTTCTTTCCATTGCTTTTCCTCTATTGTTGCTTTAGGGCTCAATTAATGGTTAAACCTACTTTTCTGGGTTGTTGGATTTCGACTCCTGGGGGAGATGTGGGTATGTGATCTGAGGGATGGGACACCGCGTTGACCTGGCATGGTGGGGTCAGGATGGATACTGTGTGTGAGGTTGCATCGGGGGTCATGGTTGATTGGATGTCCTGTTCGGCCAGACCCATAATTTTCAGGGGCACTCTGAAGGTGACTTGAGGGCTATGTTTGGTGGTCTGCCCATGTTTCTCTCGCTGGGTTCTGCTGGGAGATGTACATGATGGATGGGTTGGGATCTTGAGGCCATTGAGGGGGTTGTTAACTGCATGCTTTGGCAGGTTAGTTGAGAGAATGATATGAGGGGCGGATGTCTGGGTTGCTTTTGCCATTGTTTGAATGCGGGGTGCGGGTGGTGTGTATGATTTTGGAGTATACATTTGGCGATTGGAGGTCTGTTGGGCTGTTGCAAGATTACAGAATGGTGTACTTTTTGGAGGGTATCCTTGTGTTATATACTTTTTGGTTTCTTTCTTGTTGTTTTTATATAGGGCTGGGTTCTGGGTGAGATAGGAGGTATGGAGCGGAGTTCCTGTTCTTAGGCTAATATGTATGTTTTTGGGGGTGGTGTGGGAATGGTTACTGTTATTTTATTGTCGCTGTACAATGTTTGGGTGTAGGTTCTGGGGCGATTACAGTTCGGAATTTTGTTTTTTTTGTAAATAATTGTACTCAATGTCATCCTGCTGTTTTGCAGGGTGGGCGCTTAGATCTCACATATGTTGGTTTGTGGTTTCTGTGTGTTTGTATTGTTTTGTGTTGTCTTGTAATGTCTGCACGACTCGGTCATGTCACCTACCACCCTCTATCCTTTTGCATGTATGTTTCGGGGATCATTGTGGTGGATTCAGGTTGGATGAAATGTGTTAATGGGTGACCTGAGGATATGTTCCTGGAATGTCAAGGTTCTTAACATTCCAAGAAAAAGGAAGGAGGTTTTGCAAAAATTGAAGAGGGAAAAGGTCGATATTGCACTTATTCAGGAAACTCATTTGTTGGACGATTCTACTCACCTGTTTAAGAATAAATGGTATGCTAAGTCCTTTCTCAATTGTCATAGTTCGAAATCTAGGGGAGTGGGGGTCCTCCTACGGAAAGGTTTACTGTTTCAGATTGAGAAGGTAGTAATGGATGAGGAGGGGAGGATACTTCTTCTAGATGTTAAATATGAAGATAAGCTGATCACAATAGGTTCCATTTATGGACCATGTACTAGCGGTAGTCCTTTCTTTGGAAAATTGGCGTTGCTTTTGAAGGAGATGGGTGGGGAATTTATGATATTGGGGGGGATTTCAATTGTGTGATCGACGGAAAGTTGAACCGCTCAGCTCAATGTAGGTTTACTCCCGGAAGCGCGAGCAAGGCCTTTAGGGAGTTTGTGGATAGCTTGGATTTAATTGATGCTTGGAGATTTGTTCATCCGGATGTACGGGAATTCTCATTCTACTCGCCAGTGCATGACGCTCATTCGAGAATTGACTATTTTTTTGTTTCTAGTAGGTTAGCTAGTATGTTGCGGGATGTATCTATTAAGGAGAGGAGTGTTTCAGATCACTCAATGGTGATGTTGCAGTTGAAAGTAGGACATGAGAAGACGGAGTTCTCCAGATGGCGACTCAAAACTTATATCTTGAAGGAACAGGGGGTTGCTGAGTCTCTGGAGATTTTTACGCTGATTTTTTTTTTAGACTAATGTTGGCTCTGCTTCTGACGTCATGGTTTGGGAGAGTTATAAAGCTGCTGTGCGAGGGGAGTTGATGAATATTACATCCCGGGCTAGGAAAAAAGGTATGCTTGAGCTTCAGAAGTTAGAAGGGGATTTGGAGGTAGCACAGAAGAATTTTGCAGTATCTAAGAGTATGAATGATAGGCTGGTGGTTGGAAAACTCAAAGAACTGCTCAAACAGAAAATGGATGTACAATATGAAAAGGGCATGTTCTTTATGAGGCAAAAGTTCTGGGAGCAAGGTGACAAGAATGGAAAACTTTTGGCAAATAGGTTGAGGGGCCTGACTGACAATTCTTTTGTCCAGAAACTGGTAGTTGAAGATGGTACACATATTATCAAAAAGGATGGGATTTGTGAGGGTTTCAAGAAATGTTATGCTACTTTGTATCGTGAGGATCAATTTCCATCTCAGACGGGCATGGAATCCTTTTTTGACAAGATTGCCATGTCAAGCTTGAGTGCGGATCAGTCTATAATGGTGGATAGTCCTATTACTGAGGGGGAATTATTGATGGCGACTAATCAACTTAATGTGGGTAAATCACCTGGAATGGATGGTCTCCCAGTGGAATTTTACAAGGCACTGAGTGGGGTGCTGGTACCATTCCTATGCACCCTATACAATGGTTTTATGGAAGACAGGGTGATTTGCCTCACTATGAAGGAGGCTTGTGTGGTTGTCCTTCCGAAACCTGGGAAGGATGGTAAAAAGTGTGAGAATTAAAGGCCGGTTTCGCTTCTCAATGTGGACCTCAAGATTTTTACAAAAATGTTAACTAATAGACTGGATGGGTGTGTTGGTAAATTGATTGGTAGTTAACAGGTTTGATTTATGAAAGGCAGGAATGGATATGATCATATTTGATCGTTGATTGATATTATGAACTTGCCAAAGACAAAAATTTGGGATTCCGTGCTGCTTTTTATGGATGCGGAAAAGGCCTTTGATAGGGTCAATTGGTCTTTTCTTTACCACACTCTTGGGTGGATGGGATTTGGTGCCACATTTGTTAATGTTATACGAGCATTGCACTCTGATATTAGTGCAAAGGTGTGGGTTAATGGAACTATGTCCTCTTCGTTTTTGTTGTCTAGGGGGACTAGACAGGGGTGTCCTTTGTCTCCGTACCTGTTTAATCTGGCACTGGAGCCCCTCATCTTGTACTTGATACAGGAACAGAGTCTGTAGGGTCTTCAGTTTGATGATATTGAGAAAAAAGTTCTGTGTTACGCTGATGACATGACTGTTTTTTTATCTAACCCAGCGGAGGGATGTGTGAGGCTCAAACAGATGTTTTGATGAAGTAGGTCGCTTGTCGGAACACAAAATTAACTGGGGTAAAACGGTGGCTTTCCCCTTGACTACTGATGTCCCGCGTGATGTTTTGGGCTTTTGGCGCTGTCACTGGGAGAGGGGGAATGTGAAGTACTTGGGTGTCTACTTGGTCCGAGACTTGAAAAGGATGATAGCTTTTAATGTGTCGCAGATATTAGGGGTTATCAATAGGGACGTCCTGAAGTGGAACCAATTGAAGCTGGGGCATTGGGCCAAGATCAATGCAATCAAAATGGTTCTTTTACCAAAAATTCTATACGTGATACAATCCATCCCCCTAAAATTTACAAAAAAGTTACTAGCTCCTATTGAAAAGGCATTCCAGGATTTTCTATGGGGGGCTGGTAAAGGGCCTAAAATTTCTGAATATATTCTGACATGTCCTGTGAAGGATGGGGGGTTTGGTTACCCGAATTTGCAGAAATATTGTATGGGCTTTCTATTGAAAAAGTCAAATTCGTACTTCTCTAATATCCATGATTATGTTCCCAATTGGAATATTATTGAGAATTCCCAGTTTTTGCCTTATGCCCTTAAAGATATATATGTCGAGAGTGCTGTTTTTGGTGAAGAAGTTGCCTACGATGTGCGCTACTAGGGAGGCGATATTGCGCTTAATTGAACTTACTGGGGGTAATGCTTGGTTGCATTATGATGCTTCTTTGTGGCATAATGCATGTTTACAGTTGGCAAACAAAACCTTATGCTGGAAAAACTGGATAACTAGGGGCATTCTTTGTATTCGTGATGTGTGGTTGGACGGTTGCAAGGTTCCCTTTGACCATTTGAGGACGTCTTTTGGGCTTGGTGCTAGAGAAAGGAGTCGCTACAATACTTTGAATGCACTACTGACTGAACGGACGGGAATATTGGACGGTGGGGTCATGGAAGGGAGACCCTCCATATGTGAACTTCTCCGTTCGGCTTCATATGTGGTTTCAACGTACATGGGCTTAATGCCACCGGATGAGGCGGATGTTAGGGCTTGGGATCGACTCTGCCTTTCCTGGACGGACGAAGTTGGTGAGGTTATCCCTGTTAAAGAGTGGAATTATTTGATTCGGGTGGGGGTGAAAGCGACGATGGATTTGCAGCTGAGGTATATTAGACAGAGGGTCCTCTATAGATTATATTGGACTCCGTCTAGGATGGCCAGGATGGGCCTTTCAGACTCTGATTCGTGTTGGGGATGTGGTTGTGGTGGGGGTTCTTTGATGCATATGTTGTGGTCATGCTCGAGAGTTTCTGATTTTTGGTCCAATGTATTGGACAGGTTGGATCTTGTGCTGGAGAAGAAACTTCTGCGTACATTCCTTTCGACCATATTTCTGTCCAACAAGGGAAGAGGGGTTAGGGCTAGGAAGGATGCGGACTGGATTAACAGAGGTTTGGTTTTGGCAATAAAACAGATCTTGCGCGTTTGGAAGTCTAGGAAGAAACCTGGTGTGGAGGATTGGCTTTTTGAGATGCAAGTCTTGTCGAAATATGATAGTTATGTTTATTGATCAAGGATGGGAGGGGAGTTATCATCGGATTTGGGGGGCCTTTTAATGACCTGTATGGTTGACTGCGTGGATTCCGGGTTTGATGTTCGGTTCTTTGAGTGAGGGGTGGTAATGGACTGTTTAGTTGTGTGTTTCTATGTTGTTTTGTCCTTGTGGTTGTCTGTTGTGAATCTTTTCTAATTTTTGAAATTGTTGTTTTAAGATCATTATGGAGGTCCA
Organism: Ambystoma mexicanum; assembly: GCF_040938575.1. NCBI lineage: Eukaryota > Metazoa > Chordata > Amphibia > Caudata > Ambystomatidae > Ambystoma > Ambystoma mexicanum. The sequence goes on along the minus strand of NC_090934.1, from coordinate 836,096,591 downwards.
TACTGTTAGACATTTTTGGTCTACGGTTATACTGTTTTGTGCTTTGCAATGTGTGCTATTTCCTAAGATATTTTGACTATTGTATTGGATCTTGTTCTCTAAAATATTAAATAAAGAGTTTAAAAAAAAAAAGACTACAAGTGACAGTACAAATTCACCTTTGGTACAAGCCTGTACTACAAAGTAAAGTGGTAGCGATTGTTGAGCAGCCAGACTTATCTCAAGAGGAAAGTGAGCAGTACCAATAGTTACACAAAGGACAGCAATTACTATGGTTCAAACAAACACTGACTCAAGGTTTCTGAGTAAAAGAATATACATTTATTTACACATCAGTTATAAAACATTTCACTATTATCAAGCAGTTGAAAAATTACAATCTTAATACACCACACCACACCCAATATATTCTGGACAAGTTGAGCTCAAAATGAAGTGTGAGCAAAATGACACTCCAGTAATTTAAAAGGGAGGAAAAGACAAAGTTAGACAAAAGTTGAGCAGCACCAACAAGTAAGTAAGCAGGGCAATCTAGAAAAGGTAACTACAGTGAGGAAATCAAATCAAGAGGCCTGGCCAAAGTCGATGGGCCAAAGTCTTTGCAGAGGATCACACAGTTCAGAGTAGTTTGCGGTTAAGTCTTTGCCAAGAGTTCAGAACGAAGTTGGTCGGGCGAAAAGTTACTTTAAAGAATAGAGAAGGACAAGCCCTCGGATTGGCAAAAGATTTGAAACGCTTTTACCGCGGTCGGACGGAACGAACGACCGGATTTGAACAGTACCTTAAATGGAGAAAATGGCTGCAGCTGAGGTGGACGTTCCTAGCAGGTCCTGCAGGCTCACGGTTCATGAAGGGACTGTCGCACTGACACGAAGTAGGAAGACTGGAGGGTCCTGCACTACCCAGTGTAACACAACCAACCACCTCCTACTGTTGATAGAATTCATTTGTTTGTTCAAAGCATGACTAAAAAGATGGACGGGGTGGGGTTAGGATGCCAGCAGATGCAGAAGAGTATGGGTGAAAACAACCTCTAATGACCATAGATAAATACTCCTTTGGTGGGGCTAACAAAACAATGTGTAATTTTCTTTTTTACCAGAAATGTCCAGGACAATGGAGAATATTCAGTGAGAACCAAATCTATTAAAGATAGCAATGCTAGAGAACTATATTTAAAAGTAAATAAATACTCACTAACTGTTCTACTCATAGTCCTTAGACTTCCTTCCTCCAGACTACTCGCCCGCCATCCTATCTCCATAGCATAGACAGAGAGAAGACAACTATGAGGTGTGGGAAGTCAGTCGGCACGTAGGCCGCTGGAACACAGGAATGGTGGAAGCATGAAACGTATTTGAGCTTCCTTTTTGAAAACCACTGTTGTGTGAAAGGTCCAGTCTTCCCCATACCATACCAACATCACATGATCCTTTAAGTACAGGAACCAAGTACAATAGTGCATATAACAGTCTGTATATTACTCCTGAGGTAGACAAAATGATTTATTGTCATTTTCTCTCTTGTCATTCGAGATAAAAGTCTGGTGTCTAAGATTTTTCTTAGACAAAGATAATGTACATTGTTTTAACCTAAGCAATCTCTGTGTGCAGATATATGATGTAGGTTTCTATAGCATCTATTTTATTTAAATTGTCATGTCGTTTAACTTGCTGCACCTCTTGCAGGCACGTTGTTTCTAATACTGCATGCTGTTTTCTTTTTCTGTAGAGCGGATTTACATGTTGAAATTTCAGATGAGGACAGGCTTCAGGAGCTGAATGATATAACTACAAAGTCCATGTAAGCGTGATCTAACAACCACAGTGCATTTTACTGCATGGCTATTTTTTAATACAATTATTTCTATTACATAATTTTTTCGTGCCTGACTTCTGCAGTTCTGCAAGCTATGCGTGGTACCTATTTCTAAGGACATTCATTTTAGTCTGGTTTCAGTCAAAGGTACAGCTCACAATCTTTACCACTTAAATGTAGTCAAATATGCACCTCTCAAAAATATTATAGCAAAGTAAATTGTACTGTTAGTTACTCTGATCTTTATATTTATATATACATGTGTATACATCCTCATGGTTAATTGAGGTGAAAATGTCTTGCTGGAGTGAACAAACCCGGATATTAATCAGAGGTAAGGTCAGCCACCTAAGAGGGTATGCGCACGGAACATATACTGTTTCCCTAATTTGTTATTTATTTGCAAGGGCCTGGACCTTTTCCAACAGAGTATCGCTGCCACCTTTCTCTGGGACTCACAAGTCTATTTGCCCAATAAGATAGGGGGTACCTTTTTTGGCACCCCACCCTGAGAGGACTCGGACACCGTGGCATGTTAAGTGTTGGTTACCGACTTTCCTTTATCATAAAAGAAAAAGGGGTTTGAAGGAATTCTATCTATCCCTAATCCTAGGAGGGGTTTCCTTGCCTCAGCAAAACTAAGCACTGTCTGTTAAACCAAAAAGCGTCCCCCGCACCGTGTCCACAAATCCTAAACTTACCATTATACGCTAAACTCAATACACTGTGCAACTCAGGGATTTCTGTAAGCTGTTCACGTATAGCTTTCTTTCTAAATTGCAAAACATAAAGTTCTAAGGAGCAGAAAAGAAAAGGGATAACATTCCACCAGAAAAGGGGTCTTCCCTTCCCCAAGATATCTGCTGGTGGTTTGAATGTCACTTTCTGACAGTTCAAGTTTGTTCAAGGAGGAATACTCTTCTCTTGAGTCTCCTTTAAGCACACAGTTCTTTATGTACGTTTCCTTCTCTCATCTCTGGATCTCAGTTATCCTTGAAGGGGTATCGTTCTTCCCTTGTCCATTGATTGTCACGGTTCCACAATTTCAAGGAGGGGTTATGACCCTGAGCTTCTTAATCGTTTTTCCACCCATGGTGTACTCTCCTGCCTGTGTATTCGCAACTTTGTTACTTATCCTTAAAGGGGTGTGGTTCTTCAATTTTTATATTGGTTATAACTGTTCCACAATTTCAGGGCAGGGGGTTTTACCCCTGACTTTTCTTACTTCTCTTCTTACCCCTGGTTTAGTCTCCTGCCAGGTTATCGCACTTGGGTGTGGGTCCCAGATTTGCACACTGCCGGGTTTAGTCGTATAAGAGTCACATCCACACTGATAATTGGATGGAAATCACTAGGGTGACAATGGTCAAGCCATCAAAAGGAACAAACAAAAAAATGGGTACAGGTCACAAAAATGTGCATAAGAGGACTTTCTTCTTTATGCATACCTTCTTAAAAGTCAAACCCCAACCAAACTGTAAAAGGAAGCCACGCTAAGTCGTTCGGCATTAAGCTCAAAGGGTTCTACCTTTCCAATACGCTTTGTTTCCCGTGGGTTTCCCTTTAGACTAGCACAGGGCCTGCTGCGTCATGCCGTTAAGAGAGGGACAGTCTCTCTATCCTTGACAGAAGTGTGTCCTTTTAGGACTGACTACAACAAGCAACATTTGCAGCTCGGGCAGATCTCCAGTGTCAAACATCAGAGCTCCTGCAGAGCCACCAGTGTACCAGTCCTAACGCAACCAAGTCGTTCCCAAGCAACACATTTGCTGGGATATTGCCCTGAATGCGAACTTAGATCATTTCAATATTTTCTTCTATTCAGTTAGTTATTATGGCAGTAAGAAAATGCTTCATGGACTCATTATACTCTTTAGCGGGTGAGTGGTGTCTGGTATTTACCTGCGATACTTTCACCTGTGTCCCTTTATGCAAGGGTTTGACACTGGAGTTTGACGCTGGAGATCTGCCTGAGCTGCAAAGGTTGCTTGCTGTAATGTGAAGAATAGAGAGAATTTCCCTCTCTGAAGGGCATGAGGCAGCAGTTCCTGCGCTAGTCTTAAGGTAAACTCCTGGGAAACATAAAGCGTATTGGGAAGGCAGAGACCTTTGAGCCTGACGCTAACAGACTTAGCGTCCATTCCTTTTCGGTTTGGTTGGGGTATGCTTTTAGGAAGGTATGCATAAAGAAGAAAGTCTCTTCCTCAGAGATACCCAAGGCCCTCCGCAATAATGATGGTGGGGAGAATCGCCAGCTGCCGTGGTACCGTCCTTGGTTCCAAGAACAAAGCAGTGTCAGTGAAATCAACACAGCCGGTGAGTTGCAGAGACCCATACAAGACCGGTCTGTGTTGAAGGCAAGGTTGCAAGCAGCAACATTGTATGGCGAGCATTGGAACGGACATTGTTAAAACGTGTGTGAAAAGAGACACAAGTAAAGCTGAAATGCTGATGAATGACTGAACTTTAAAAGCAAGGTACAATACCTATGACAGAGTGATCCGGCACCGCATGGGTGCTCAATCGAAGGTCTCTGTAATGTATCCAACTGAGAAGTGACAAAAGTGAAAGTGAGAAAAAGGTTATATCGAGAAGAAAATGAATAATTGTGAATCATAGTGGTCCTGCAACGGGTCAAGCAAAATCCTGCGCCCAATCGCAGGTCTTCGATTTTGATGAAGCAGAGAACGTTTGGAAAAGTAGATACATTCGGTCCGAGCCCGGCAGATGGAGAGCAATTGAAGGTTTTGTGTTAGTCGGTCTGAGCTCGGCTGAAGGGGTCCCGGGGGTGAACAGTAAATCACAAGGGAAGTTGTATATGTGGAATCCTAAGAAGTAAGGAACTTTAATGTTTGTCGTGTTGCATCAGGCTCTCTGAAATAAGAGACTTTGAATGGCAACAAGACTTTGTGCAGAAGGCCCTGATGTTGAAGTTTTGAACTGCATCCTCATGCTAGAGAAGCCAGAGAGTGTGCTAAACTCGAGTGTGCCCACTTGCCCATGCTGAAAGCGTGGGGAGGGGAAGCCAACGGCTTGAATATCCTGACATATCATTTCTTGAACACTTTCTTTTGCATAACATTGTTTGCCACACTATTTGTTTTTTGAAGTAAAGATTGGAAATAGGTTTATTAGTATAGACCCTTTTATTTTGACAGACTCGACTAGGATTGCATTATTATTATTTGAAGGTTGTAGCTTGCTTCCATTTTTAGATTTATTGTTAGATAGGCATTTTGCTAATCCAATTGAAGTTCAATAAACACCCCTGAACTGTGATCACTTGTGTCATTCTTACTATTTGATACCATGCCTTCCTTACAATATGCACTTCTGTGAAACGTAATACCAGCCCCTGTGCTCTTTGAGGAGTCAGAAATGAGAGGCGGAAACAAAGAGGTCATATTTTCAACATGAGACATTTTTTGTTAAATACAAGGGGTTAGATAAAGGCCTATCTGTCCCCATCCTAACCAGAGTTTCCCTACCTAGTAAACTATGGATCAGCGTGTGTCTCGTCGTCAAAACTAATAGACAGTCCTTGTGTCCAAACTATATCTGACCCTCACACTTAAACAGATAATCAAAGGGTGCAAGGTAAATGTTCCGAATTTTACTTATGGAAAAAAGAGTGTAGAAATCTAGATAATCTAGGATCAACAAATAATCCTTGAATCCAGGAGGGGTTCCCTTCCCCTGTATTATTTCAGGTAGGTCAACCACAGTGTCTTTCCTAAGGTCTAAGTTTAAATGATGGTTGGGATTTCTTTCAAAAAAGCAGTCTCTTAATAATGACACAAAGTGTCTTTTGCCAAACAATGATTCCACAGAAATAGTAGAAAATGCCCTTTCCCATGACACTGTTTGGAAGGTGGCAAAAGAAGTCTCTTCAGCTTTAAATGATGTAAGAATGTCTATTTCAAATAGATTGTGTCCTCCCACGTATTCCTCATCTTTTGATAGATATCCTTCCACCTTCAACTGTTTCTAAATAATTATTTCGGCAGAGGGTGCTGTGCGCCGATCCGGTCAACTCGATGTCCCTCGGGAGCTTCCATCCCAGGGTCGATGTCATTGTCGGTATATATAGCACATGCAACACCCGTTGGCTTCAGTCCTGTTTTCCCGCCGTCGAGGTCTCGACACGATGAAAAACCATTGAAGACACTATCGAGTCGAGGATGAAGCCCTTGACGGTTTTGTCGACACCTAAATTGAAACATAAATCGTCAAAGTCATCAATGCCATTAGCGGCGACAGGTCCATTGATGCACATACTGTCAAAGCCATCGATAACAGTAATTGCTAAGGAAGTAGAAAAATCATACAATGATTGCCAAGGAGGGATTTTTTCAAATCGTTAACCTCTATTTATGAGGATCACGAGCCATCGGACACGGACACTCCTCCTTTTGGTTTAGAGTTTGGCACTCCAAATGTTCAGATGCTCTCATCTTAGAAGAGTCTAGGCTAAAAGATGTATATGAAAATCTTCAGACAGCTAGCGGGATTGACACATCAACCAAGCTTGAGTTTGGCAAGCCAGACCGGTCAGACCATGCTGATGCCTCTTATAGGCAACTTATGACTAGAGTTATTGATTTCCTGGGACGGGGCAGACCTGCACCACCATTCGAGCAGGACGACCTAACAGACATTCTTGACAAAGGTCCACAGAAGGATCCTGTACTTCCTTGTCATGATGCCCTCCAAAAAAGGGTTATGGCAAATTGGGAGGTTCCAGATTCTAGTCCATCGGTTAATAAGAACCTAACCGAAAAATATAGGCCTTCAAGTAGCGATCCTAGCTATTTATCCAAACGCCCAACGCCAGAGAGCCTGGTGGTTCAAGCAACGTTGTCAAATTCTAAACAGGCTGCATACCCCACCATCCCATCAGACAGGGAGGACAAGCATTTCGACGCTTGTGCCAGAAAGGTATTTTCTGCTGGGAGCATGGCTCTCAAGTCTGCAAACGCCACTTTGATCTCTGGCAAAGTTTACATTCACTCTGTGGGACTGTGTAGAAATGGTAGTTGATCATATTCCCGAAGGGGAAGAAAGGGATGGCTTCCTGAATATTGTAAGAGACGATAAGGGGGCTATGCGTGAGTCTCTTCAATCAGGACTGGACTAAGCTGATAGCATCAGCAGAGCCAATGGCGGCAAGCACTGTAATATGCAGGTTTGCGTGGTTGAGGAAGTCAGGTTTTGCACGGGGCATGCAGTGTAGGCTCCTGAACATGCCCTTTGACGGCACTCAGCTATTTGGCTGCAAGGCTAACGAAAGTCTAGAGAAGCTGCAGATCTCAAAGGCGGCAGCCAAATCCCTTGCTATCAGACAGCCACCACCATCTCGCCCCAGTAGACCACCTTGGAGGGGTAGGTCATTTTGGTTCTACTCCTCAGTTGGAAGGGCGAGCCGACTTGCAGGTCAAATGGGCCAAAGAATATTTCCTCGTGGTGGATGTGGGAGAGGTGCAAAGTCCACCCAAGCAACGGCTACCTTACCATTAGCTGGTGCAAAACCTCTCTGAGTTCTTATCCCACAAGACCCCAGTGGGAGGTAGACTCTCGCGGCATCTGAAAGAATGGCAAGGTATTACTTCAGAGGCATGGGCTTTAGAAACAGTAGCCCAGGGTTACTTCCTTCCCTTTTTTTAAAAGGCCTCGGGATCATACATCGGAGAGCCACTCATCCAAAGTTCTGGATCCGTTCCTTTTACAGGACATTTTCAGCTTGCTAGAGAAAGGTTCTATAGAACCAGTACCTGTGACGGATAGGAACAAAGGGTGGTATTCCCCCTTTTTCCTAATCCCCAAAGGACGTAAGATTGAGACCGTTCTTGGACTTCAGATGCTTGAAGAAGTTTCTCAGGAAGGACAAGTTCAAGATGGTCACACTTTCTCAGCTCCTTCAGGCCCAGGATTGGATGGTGTCATTGGACCTTCAGGTTGCTTACTTTCATGTGCCTATACTTCACAAGCACAGAAAGTACCTGAGGTTCGGGGTTGGCGGTTCTCATTACCAGTTTCGAGTTCTACCATTCGTGCTGACCTCCGCCACAAGGGTTTTCACCAAGTTGATGATGGTGGTGGCAGTCCCAAATTATGCCATCTCAAAGACTCCAATTCATTGGATTGGTCATGGATGCATCCTTGGGAAAAGCCTTGCCACCCGAGTGTGAGGGCTCAACACATTCTGCAGATGGTCACCAAATTCCAGGGTGCCCAGCGTCTTCCTGCCTTCGACTTTTTGAGGTTGCGCGTCCTCTTGGCCTCCTGCATTTTTCTGGTGCCAGAGGCTCACCTGAGAATCAGATCCCTCCAACGGGCTCTGTAGGGGAGGAATGGTATCACAAGTATGACACTGACACAATATGTACAATTTGTAAAACCTTTATTGATGTTTCTGGGGTTGGAAAAACTCCTACTTTGCCCTATAACTAAGATGTGAGTAGTCTTGACCATAAAAGAATAAACAAAACAGTCTTAGTAGAGTCTGTCAAATCAAAATGGCCTATGCTAACAAAATCTAATGCCTGCCCTATTTCTTGTGCAAAAAGTGTATAAAGGAGAAATTGATGTAAAGGGAAAATCAGTGTTCAAAAGAATAAATGTAGCTGAATCAGCTCTCGTCCCCATGTTAAACCACACAGAGTAAGGCGGTCCCTGTAGGCAGGATGACACACTCTCGCTCTGGTTTTCAACACAATAAACAGTTCCAAAACGTGGATTGAGGCTCGCCTGGCCTGCCACGTTAAAGTCTCTCTTTCCAGTCTTCCAAATAATGTTTCAACAAAAAGTTCTTGTAGGCCTCCCTCTGTCAGGCTCAGACCTCTCACAACAAAGTTCTCGTAGGTTCCCCTCAGTCGGGCTCAGACCTCTTCAGAACACACTTCAACAACATTTCCAAGGGGGCTCCCTTCCCCAAGCTTATTGCACTTAGGATCTACGTCAGTCTGGCGCAGACCGCTTTCAAATGTCAAAGACTTTCGAATGTGCATGGCTTTCTTTACATACCTCCGCAGGACCTTTGACTAAAGTTCAAGGTTCAGCTATCACTCTCCCCTTCTCTAGGAGTTAATTTTGCTTTCTTGACTTTTGCAGTTCATTTGCTTTATCATTACAACAATGCACCTTTCACAGAGACCTTCGAGTGGGCTACTTCCTTGTAGCCGGACCACTCCGTTACTCGGTATCGTTGATGTCACAGCTGTCCTTACTTCAAAGTTCATTCACAGGTCTACCTTGCTTCGCGTCGCATCCACACGCATGCAGACTTCACTTGCAATATAATGTTATCACTTCAATCTTTAACACACAACGGTCTCAGGTCGCTTGCTAACTCACCGGGTATGTGCACAGGCTTGGTCTCGCCTCTCCAACTCTGCCGTTCACCCGGGAGGGTCGCTGGCGTCCTTCTGATGTGGGATCTGGCCTTCTATGCATGTCTTTTGCGGCCTATCAGAGACAACGACCTCCAGTAGGGTACTCTTGGGTTTTTTGACCCGCTGCTTTCGTTCCTTGGTCCGTGGCTCTGCTCCAGTAGCTTTACCTTCGAACCGGAAATGCTGTTCATACTCGTGTTCTGCCTTGCTCAGAGTGTCTCGAGGTTCTGCCTTTTATCCGGGTGGGTAGAGCTAATTGGTATCTGGTGTATGCACTTAAAGTTAAGTGCCTGACTTTGCCTGACCCGATTATGGGACATGTCCAGTACAATGTATGAGAGTTAGTCTTGTTACTCTGTCACCCTCTTCCTTGGCCCACTGTTTGTGTAAAATGCAGGGGTTGGGGGGAGTTGGGACCTCAAAGAATCCTAAGAAATAAAAAAATAGCATGGGTTAGATGAACAAAAAAGGGGGAATACGGCGTCTCACCATTGGCTGCCTCACCCCCACTCCCTAAGACCCCTCACCCAGGTGATTCTGCCGCACTGGTCCACCCCCAGGGTCTGGATCCAAAGGCAATGGCCATGCCCTGGCCACCTGAGAGAGAGATCCCCGGGGACTAGCCGCTGAGACACCCTCTGGTTTCTCACAGCTCTCAGGACACAGTGGTCTCAATTCTCAGGCAAGATGTCGGACCTTCTTCAGGTGCCGAACAGGGTTGCACAGGATTTCCTGTGGTGGGCCTGCGAAAACAACATTCTGAAGGGAGAACCTGTTTGGCAACCATGGCCGGAGATGAGAGTAGTTTACAGACGTCTCACTCACAGGGTGAGGAGCCCACGCCAACGATCTGACAATCAGCAGTCGTTGGTCTCCATCAGAGTCCAAACTACACATCATCTTTCAGAGCTGAGGGCAATCAGACTTGCGCTGAAGGACTTTCTGCCCTTTTTATATGGGGGAAGAATGTCCTGAAAATGACAAACAACACAGTAGCCATTTACTGTTTCAACAAGAGAGAAGGCATAGTTCAATACCACTGTGAAGAGAGGCAATGCAGCTCTGGTTCTGGGCCATTCAAAAAGGAATCTCCCCATCAGCGGTTCACCTAGCCAGAGAGGAGAACACAGCGGCGGGTGCTCTGAGCAGGCAGAGCATAGTCTTCCATGAGTGGAAACTAGCTCAGGAAGTCCTTTAAGAGATCTTCATCGTTTGGGTAACCCCTCAAGTGGATCTGTTCGCGACCAGTTTCAACCAGAAGTGCGAACTGTTCTACACCAGGGAATTTCCCCCAAGAGGAGCTGTAGGAGACGTGTTCATAGTGGACTGGGAGTTTCCACTGCTGAACGCGTTTCCTCCAGTCCCCGTCATTCCTCACGTGAGAAGGTTTGGGAAATCCATGGTCCTAATTGCTCCGGATTGGGCCAGGAGGATGTGGTAGCCGCATTTTCTGAACATGTCAATCTGCCCTCCAATACGTCTTCTGCGAAGAGAGGACTGTCTCTCGCGAGAGGAGGGTCGGGTGCTCCATCCAGAGGTCAAGACACTCAATCTTCCCGCATGGTTTCTGAGAAGTTGAGACATAAGGATGGGGACCTCTTGGATGATGTAATGGAGATTTTTCTTTCGGTCAAAAGGCCAGCAACTAAATCATTTTACTGCTGTTGTTGGAACAAATTCTGCAACTAGTACAGGGAAAAGAAGTTGGATCCTTTTCAGAGCAATAGACCAATGGTGTTGTCTTTTTTGTTACACTTGGCAAGTGTGGAGCTCCAGGTTCTTTGGCAGTGCTTTCAATCAGTGCACATCTGAAGAGGTATATTATTTCAAGATGTCGTTAATCATTCAATTCCTTAAAGGACTCACTAACGTGTTCCCTCCTACACCTTTTCAAGTGCCGGTTTGGGATCTCAATCTTGTGTTGAAATTTCTAATCTGCACTCCCTTTTAGCCACTCCATTCATGCCCATTTTGTTTTTTCTTTTTAAACTCTTTTATTGGCATTTTTTAATGTCACCTTACATCAGAAAAAGGAAAAGAGAACCAAAAGCAAAATTACACAACCAGCAATTAATGCACATTGAATCAACAAACCGATTCCCTTGTTATATTTTGTTTGCAGTCACATTAAGGGTATCGGGGGACTAGTATTGTTCGAATATGAATCCGTAACCAGATTTTTCTGTCCTTGTTCCCCACATTGTTAGGTTACCCCCTCTCGTGTTTCCTCTACAGTAGCTGACCCTGCAGGAGTTGGAGTTGGAGCTGGGGCTGGCCTCGTTTGCACCAATTGAGATTGTTTGGTCAGGTAATAAACAAACATATGGTCCCCACACGTCTTTGGATCTGGACTGACCTCGTGAGAGTCTACCATACTCGGGTTCGGGTTCCATGTCATTACAGTATATGGCATCTGCTTGCCACTGACCCAGTTTAAGCACTTGGGTTCACCTCCACACCATTTCCATTCATCTTGTGGCCAATAGCAAAAACAGCCCAATCAGTTTTCTTAGACTTCTAGGGACCTGTTTTGTGTATCCCTAAAGTGCTACCATGAGGTTTAAATGTAGTGTTTCATACGTAATTTCACTTAGTATCTCAAAGACGCCTTCCCAGAAGTTCATGATTTTAGGGCATCACCATGCCAGATGCAAAAGGTCGGTAGATGTACTACTGCATCTCACGCAGCTCTCTAAGGTGTCTGGGAAGAATCTATGCAATAGAACTGGCATGTAGTAAAACTGAGGCTAAAATTTAAAGTGGATCAGTTTGAATCTGGGATTAATCACCATCTCTTCACAAGTCACAATCACAAGTCTCTTCACAGCGGTAACCCCACTCTTCCTCCGAAATCTTATGACCCATTGCTAATTCCTATTTCTCTCAGGAGGAGGTACCTGGTATCTCCTGGGCTTTAATGCATATTGTGTACATTATGGAGACTGATTTGCCATTGTGATCACATTTAAGCATCTTGTCGAGTATCAAGGCCACATCGGGTTACCCAGGGAAGGTCGAGAATGCCTGCCTTAAGGAGTTTCTAAGTCGAAAGTATAGAAATATGTCCAAGGATGTGAGCTACCCCGTCCCCCTCATTTCTTCTATGGTTATAAATTGGCTATTGGGGAAGAGATCTCGAAAGCAAGACACCCTCAGCCGTTTCACAAAGACAAAATAGCACTTTTCACTGGTTAGTGGGATTCCAGGAGCATAGATGACTGTCAACTCTGGGGAGTATAAGACTTTGCCTTTAGTTTTATGTTCAATGCGAGTCCACGCTATGCAAATCAATTCCACCATATTGTTTGCCCTGGAGGACCTGTCTGGTGCTGTCAGTATGGCTGGTCTTAAAAGGAATGGTGCCGCCAGGGTTCTCTCCACTTCTACGTGCCTCCTGTCTGCTTGCTCCTCATACCAGTGAAGAGGAACCCTTCTTGGGCTCCATCGTATATATTTCAATGTCTGGTAGTGCCATACCCCGCCCCTTATTTATTGGCACAGTTGAGTTTTTCCCAAGAGATCCTGGCTTGTTTCCCCACCCATATGAATTGCAGTATCGTAGATTTCAAGTCCCGAAAGTACTCTCTGGGAAGTGGGACTGGGACATTTAGAAACGCATACAAAAACGGAGGTAACAACACCATTTTGACCATAGAGATTCTACCATAGAAACTGAGGTGCACATCCCTCCACCATCCCACCAATCTTTTTTTTGTGCTTGCTCCAGTACCTTTTGGTAGTTGTGCATACATATAACATCCGGGTTCGGGCTATGTTTGCCCCTAAATACTGAGTATGGTCATCATGCCATTGGAACCCCCACCCATTCACGAAGCGTTTAACGCTATCCGTCAACAGGAACAGGACCAATTTTGTGGCATTCATTCTGAGTCCAGAGAGGTCCCTGAATGCCGACACTTCCCGCATAATCATGTCAAGATTTCTTTGGGAATTGGAGATAAAGATAACCATATCATCTGCGTATAATGAGATCACCACTTTGTTTGTATAGCTGGATCTCTCTGTGGAGATGGCGCTGCCTGACCATTTCAGCAAGGGGCTCTATTGCTAATGCAAATAGTAGCGGCGAGAGAGGGCATCCTTGTCGAGGGCCTCTTCCTAGCGCTATACCTGATGTTAATAACCCATTCACTCTTACTTATGAGACCAGAGAGAAAAACTGTTCCCCTATCCTCCATAGTACTGTGACTATGAACGGCCATTCCACTGAGTCAAAAACCTTTGGGGCCTCCAAGAGTGCCGCTACGATCGGATCAGCCCAACCGCTGATATCAGCCCGAACATTCTACGCAGTCCATATGAGGTGGAGCGACCCGGAATGAACCCGGACTGGTCAGCCTTAACCATTCTATGCATTAGTGTTGCCAATCTTGATGCTAATATCTTAGGAAAGATTTTGTTGTTGATACTAATAAGGGAGATGGGTCGGTAAGAGGAACAGTCATCCTCCTCTTTACCAGGTTTCAACAGTACCACTACCACTGCTTTCCGGTAAGCGGCCGTCTCACAACCCTTGATGATACATCTGTAATAAGTGAGGAGCCAGTTTCCCAGCATAGTGTTTATAGAATTCAGCCGTATATCTGTCAGGCCCAGGGAACTTCCCAGATGCTAGGGATTTAATAGCCAGAAACAACACCTCCAACGAGCCGACTCGGGACGGCTCAACCAATCTCTCTTCCTCTGTACACCAGTATACGGCCACCTGGTCTAGATAGTTCTGTACCTCGTGTTGTGATGTCTGCAATTTCGAGGAATATAGTTGTTCATAAAACTTACAGAATGCTGGGGTGATTTCCCTGTCTGCATATTTCCGCTCTCCTTGTCTGTCTTTTATTGCCAATACCCGGCTACAGGGCCTTTCCAATCTAGCTGCCCTTGTCAGGAGTCTACCAGGGCGTTGTTCCTCTCAGTATTGTCGTACTGCATTTTCCCCACATAGAAATTTCACCTCGCTGTGTGCCAATTCGTTAAATAATTGCAACTATTTCTATCGAGATACATTCTCCTCTGAACACACATTTCAAACTCTCCCACAATACCGCTGATGACTCCACCGACCCCATGTTTATTTCCAAAAAATCATCTATCGCTTGGGCCAACCCCTCTCGAAACACCCCATCTGTTAGTCTCTCACTCTTGAACACTCAAGCAAGCCTCCCTCTCTGCCGGCCTATCAGTTCAATGGTGATCAATACCGGGGCATGGTCTGATAGTGTGTCTGCTAAAATGGAAACCTTGGGTACCTTCCCCATGCTTGCCTGGGGGACTAAGAAGAGGTCCAACCTGGGTGCAGAGTTGTGAACGGAAGAGTAAAACGTGTACTCACTTTCCCCAGGATATGTGGTTCTCCAAGCGTCAATCAACTCCCAGGCCCAGCAAATATCCTGTAATTTACTAGTCGTTTTGGGAATTAGGCAGGGAGCCTCCCAGTCATCCTCCTCTTTACCAGGTTTCAACAGTACTACTACCACTGCTCTCCGGTAAGCGGCCGTCTCACAACCCTTGATGATACATCTGTAATAAGTGAGGAGCCAGTTTCCCAGCATAGTGTTTATAGAATTCAGCCGTATATCTGTCAGGCCCAGGGAACTTCCCAGATGCTAGGGATTTAATAGCCAGAAACAACACCTCCAACGAGCCGATTCGGGACGGCTCAACCAATCTCTCTTCCTCTGTACACCAGTATACGGCCACCTGGTCTAGATAGTTCTGTACCTCGTGTTGTGATGTCTGCAATTTCTAGGAATATAGTTGTTCATAAAACTTACAGAATGCTGGGGTGATTTCCCTGTCTGCATATTTCCGCTCTCCTTGTCTGTCTTTTATTGCCAATACCCGGCTACAGGGCCTTTCCAATCTAGCTGCCCTTGTCAGGAGTCTACCAGGGCGTTGTTCCTCTCAGTATTGTCGTACTGCATTTTCCCCACATAGAAATTTCACCTCGCTGTGTGCCAATTCGTTAAATAATTGCAACTATTTCTCTCGAGATACATTCTCCTCTGAACACACATTTCAAACTCTCCCACAATACCGCTGATGACTCCACCGACCCCATGTTTATTTCCAAAAAATCATCTATCGCTTGGGCCAACCCCTCTCGAAACACCCCATCTGTTAGTCCCTCACTCTTGAACACTCAAGCAAGCCTCCCTCTCTGCCGGCCTATCAGTTCAATGGTGATCAATACCGGGGCATGGTCTGATAGTGTGTCTGCTAAAATGGAAACCTTGGGTACCTTCCCCATGCTTGCCTGGGGGACTAAGAAGAGGTCCAACCTGGGTGCAGAGTTGTGAACGGAAGAGTAAAACGTGTACTCACTTTCCCCAGGATATGTGGTTCTCCAAGCGTCAATCAACTCCCAGGCCCAGCAAATATCCTGTAATTTACTAGTCGTTTTGGGAATTAGGCAGGGAGCCTCCCACCCCTCCCCCAGTGTGGTCCCGGTCAAGCTCCATGACCGTATTGAGATCCCCAGCCCAGATTACTTCACCCGGAGGTAGACTCTCTAGCTGTTGATGGATGCAGCCCAAAGTCACTGTTGAGTCTTGATTAGAGCCGTAATAGTTGAGCAGTGTGTAAACTCGACCTTGTATAGTACCATGGACTACCAGGCCCCTTCCATCTTGATCTTTAACCACACTGATCAATCGAAACCCCACTGAGTTGTGCATAAGGACACACACTCCCCTTGAGTTTGAAGAATAGGAGGAGAAATAGCAATGGCATGCCCAGTTTTTTGCAAGTTTCGATTCTCTGCTTTGTGCCAAATGTGTCTATTGTGGGAACGCCACCTCTACTTGGTGTCTCTGCATGTACAACAGTACTTTACGACTCTTGGAAGGACAGTTCAAACCCCTCACATTCCAAGTAATGCACTTAAGTAACTTTTCATTCATTATACACATTTTATACATGCCACAATATTAGCCAATTCCCCCAGCCAGAGATCCTCTGACATCCTTCTGTTCCTCTCTATAGCCCGAGTCTTGATTTCTCTGTGCAGTTATAACAGTAGCCCCATCTACCAAACTCCCCCCACCAGCAACCCCAATCCGCCGGCTCCCCCTTTTTGTCCCCCCAATCTAACTTCAACCTTAAGCTCTCGCATGGGGGCTTGCCAGGGCAAGCCTTCTGAGCAAACTACAGTCAGGACAATACTCTGTACACCAGAGCACATCGAGCTCTCCCCCTTATAACAGTGATTACCACATTCCATGTAAGTGCAGCAAGCGGTTCCTCAAGCGTTATTTCCTCTGCATCGGGGTACCTTAGGCAGAGACTCCAGAAATGTGTTCGCCTCCTCTGAGGTATGGAAAGAAAGGGTTTTTCCTCTGTCTTCTACTCTGTTTCGCTCGGAATTGCATAGCATATTTTACGTCCCTTTCCCTAAGTCTTTTCTTGATATCTCTGAAGGTCTTCCTGGAGCACTGTACCTTGTCTGAAAAGTCTGGGAACAGCGGTATCTGTGCGTCATGATATATCATGGGCCCTTTTTCTCTGGCTTTGCGGAGCGCCAAGTCCCTGTCCCTAGAGTTCAGCAACCTAGCGATCAGGTATCGGGCAGGGGCTCCCGGAATGGGCCTTCTCCCGCTTGGGACCCAGTAGGCCCTTTCCACTATGAACACTGCAGCGAATTCTCCAGTACTTCTTTCAGTAGAGTTTACACCATGGCTTCCATATTGCGCTGGTCTGCTGCCTCCGGTATTACCACAATCCGTAGGTTATTGCGTCGGGAATGCAATTTTAAATCATCCTGTTTATCCTTGAGTTCCTTCAATGCTTTCTTAATCGTGACCAGGTCTCTCCGAGCTGTAGTAGACTCATCTTCTACCGTGAATACTCTACCCTCCACCTCATCTAGGCGGTCCCCGTGTTTATCTTGCCGCCTTTGCATATGGTCCACTTTGAAGGTCAGGGTATCCATTTTGCCATCCAATGATTGGATGCTTGTTTGAACTTCATCCAGCATTGTTTTGCTGGCTCCCCCCTCATCCAAGACAGGCAGTTGTTGGGCTTCGGACAAGAAGCAATTTCCACTTGTTGTGGGTTTAGCCGGGGTCTCGAAATGTAATTTGGTTTGTTGCTTGCTCGACTTCTGATGTTTGGACATCCTGCCCGATTTTATCCCTCGTCACTCCCCCGATGGGTTGTGGGGCTTTCAGCTCTAAGGGCACGCTAGTGCAACTCAGTTTCTCAGTTGCGTGGTCCGCTATCACCCCAGGCAGAACTTTTCGACAGGGATCTGGGGGCCAGCAAGTTTGAGGGAGGGAACTGGGCTACAGATGTGTCACCACCGGTGTCCTTACGCCTCTGGTCAGCGTCTTCTGTATACCGCCTATAGGTGTTTGGTGCCCAGCCTTGTTGCCTCGCCTCACCGCCCCTGACTCAATTGGAGCATCACCATGATTGGGGGAGCAACTGTGTCCAGCCTAGCCTAGGAGGCACTCTGTGTCTCTCCCCATGCATGTCTCCGCTATGGGGTCCACGTAGCACGCATGACTTGAGCCGGTCTCCTCTGAGGTGTATGCAGAGCTGCGGCGCAAGGCACAGCGCCCTCTCTGCGACTCCTTCTTGTTTTGACTAATCCCTCACTGGGGCCGAGCGGGAGGTCTCCCCCCAACGCTGCCGAGCCACTCGGTGATCGAGGGATCACTAGGCGTGTGCCTCCCAGCCCGACCCCTGTACCTTATGAATATCTTATCCTTGGTGCGGCGGTTCCCTTATGCCAATCCCGGCGCAGGGGTGCTCCTTAACTCCAGCAAACACTCCATCCCTCAGTCTCCGTGGGGTTCCATCAGTGCCGGTGTTAGCAGCGCACTCTGTGATCCTCCTCTTCTGCAGTGCGTGTGTTCTGAAAGAGGGATCAGAGCGGGAGTTACCGCATCCGATTCAGGTGTGCGTGCTCGTGCCTGTATCTCGAGCTTTCATGCTCGGTTTCTTTCCCAAGTTGGCACAATATGGGCAGTGCAGCTTTGCACAGTACCAGGAGTGAATCAGAAGGCTCTGGTGGCTTTATCAGGGCAGGATGTTGACCGGTACAAATGTAGTTCCCGAAGAGCTCACAGGCTCGCCGCTATCTTGGCTGGGCTCTCTAGTGCCCCCATGCCCATTTAAGTTACTAACATTTAATACCATTCTGTTAGTTGCATGGACAGCAGCCTGCAGGGTGACTGAGTTGCAGGCCTTATCTAGGAAGCCTGCATTTACTATTTTTCATAAAGACAATGTTGTCCTTAGGTTTAAACCTTCTTTTTTGTAAAAATTGTATCAGATTTTTATTTATCCCAGAAAATTGTACTACCAACATTTTACCCACCTCCTCATCCTAGCAAGGAATAGGAAAGACTACATAGGCTCGATCCCAGAAGGGCTTTGAGCTTTTATATCGCACGGATGCCGAAAATACAACAACATGACCAGCTTGTCATCGGGTACATTGGACATAAACTGGGGCTTCCAGTTACAAAACAAACATTGTCCCGATGGATAATTCTTGCTATTACAGAATGCTACAGAGGGGCTGAAAAAAAGATCCCGCTGAAGGCCTGAGAGCTCATTCCACAAGGGGCCTGGTGACATCTGCTCTGGAAAGAGGGGTGCATATAAGACATTTGGCGGCAGCCACTTGGTCTACCATTCACACATTTACAAAGCATTACAGTCTGTATTGATCCTCTAGCCAAGAAGGAGGATTTAGGAAATCTGTCCTATATTCAATCCATGACAAACGTGAATCTGAAAATTCGTACTCCCTCCTCCAAAACATAACACTGCTTATGAGTCTATAAAAAGATGAGGAATATGTGGGATGACACAATCCATACGAAAAACAAGTTACTTTCCCCTGGTAACGTTTTTTGGACTGGATGTTCCTCCCAGCTACTCATTATCACCCCTCCCAACCTACCCCGCTGTAGAATGTCCAGGCATTACACTTTATGCTCTTTCAGAGTCTAGTATTGTCTGGGACTCACTGACGCTGGTATTTCTGCAAAAGGAAGGTGACGGGCGCTGCATGAGCTATATAAATACTGACAGTGACGTTGACCCTGGGATGCAAGCCCTCAAGGGACATCGAGTCGACCGCATCAATGCACAGGGCCCTCTGCCGAAAAAATATTTACGAAGCAGCTGAAGCTGGAAGGATATCTATCAAAAGATGAGGAAAACATGGGAGGAATATCCAGTTGAAAGAATGTTACCATGTGTAGGTAACTTGTTCTTCTCACAACTACTTCACAAATGACAGGATGGCAAAATGTCTCTTTCACATTACTGTTCCAAGAATGGTTTTGCTTGTGTACTCCCCTGCCAGGACCCCTTCAATTAACTCTACTGGTTTTAGGGATTACCTGGTATACTCCCTTTCCAGGAATCCCCACCGGCTGGTACTTGTAGATCCCGTGGTGTACCCACCTGCCAGGTATCTTCTTCCAAAATGTTGCGTTGCTTTATGTGTTTTGTTCACCAGGTCTTTCTACAATGTTCACTTTCCTCATCTTCCAGTACCACACGTATACTGTCTATACTTCCTTGACTTTGGATTTCAGTTGCCTCAAGCTTCCCCATATGCAGACTTGTTTAAGTTCCCCTTCTCAACTTCTTCAACAATACTTATTTGCTTAGGACAATACTTGCCCCAACTTTCCTCAAATGAGTTCTTTAAGTATGGAGACTTGTGCAAATCTTGCCTGTCAGCTTCTTCATTATCATGCACTTGCTTATACATTTGCACCAGCTTTTTCGCATGTTGACATTTCAAGCATGAGCAATTGTGCAAATAAAGTCATTTAAATCTACTTGGTCGATATTCAAATGACACCTTTAACTGTCTGTGTGCTTGCCGGTATGCCGCTGGGTTCCTCCTATCTTCGGGACACCTCCCTGGTGTTTCATTGCATTCCTAACCCTTTGTGCAGTTTCAAAGCAAGAATGACGTCACTCACTTGGCAGACCAGTGTTCTTCTTGCTCCTCTGTTCAATCGCTGGTATCGTGGCTGCCTCCTGCCTTCATAGTGCCCGCTACAGCTTCCCTGCTGCTGGTTTCCTCGCAGCTTTTCCCTGGAGCCTGCCTCGCTCGTCTGGGTCTCTCGCCACGCTGGTACCATAGGTTGATGAACGGTAGCCCAGGAGCACCTGCCTGCTCCCACATGGTCTGCTCCAGCACATCTGCCTTTTCCTGTTGCTTTGCTCTTCGCTTCACCCAGACTGTGCCTTCTCCCTCTGACTCCACACACAACTTCTGATTGTTGGTGGAAGTAATCTTTAAATGTCCCACACAGCTGGTTCATCCTGCAACAACTTGACTAATGAGTCCGCCTCTTCCCCTGGCAGTCATCTCCCCCCATATGATCTTTCCTCCTAGTACCACCCCCAGGGTCAGGATCAGATACCGGCTGCTGTCCCCTAGCCATGTGGGAGGCGCTCACCACCACGGATTCAGTGATGGCTCTGCAGTATTCATCACATACTCTTTCCCTAATGTAGTTTTCGCAGCCTCTGTTGGGAACCGGGAACGGAAATCCACATGACCCTGTTCTTTTCCTTTTCGATGTTCTACGGTGAAACAATAAGGCTGTACATAGAGAAACCAGCGCATGACCCTTGCATTAGTGTCTTTGCAAAGGCTTAACCATTTTAATGGGGCAAGGTCTGTGACAAGTCAGAACCTTCTACCAATTACAAAGTATTCAAGGTAGTCCCACTTAATGGCCAGGGCTTCAAGTCAAAGAGTCGCATCATTTTCTCTTGGGGAAATAACTTCCTGCTTAAATAGAGAACATGATGTTCTAAGCCATCATGACTCTGTGAAAGAACTGCACCTAAACCTGTATGTGAGGCATCAGTCTGTAGAATGAACACCTTATTGAAGTCTGCCACCTTCAATACAGGTTCACTACACAAGATATGTTTCAATTTATTAAAGCATAATTGATCTTCGGAAGGCCATTTGATTTTCTGAGGTTCAGCATTTCTGAGTTTATCTGTTAGCGGAGAGGTTATAGACAAAAAGTTGGGAATACATAGTCTCTAATATCCAACTAACCCTAAAAAGACTCCTAGCTCTTCCTTGGTTTTGGGAGAAGGGGTGTCTTTAACTTCTTTGGCCTATTCAGTGTGGGGTTGAGCTAGTCCTTTTCTCCAGCATGGGGTCTGGCATGGATTCACATGCTCAAGAATATTCCCCGTCGTCAGGCTGGGAATCCTCGGTAAAGAAAAAATCAGTATCAGTTTTGTTTCTGATCTGTCTTTCTTAGTAGTAACCAATCGCTGGTCTCTGGGTCATACTGCCCCCAGCCAATGACTGCCCTCTCCCTACGCCCCGCCCCTGGCAGCCATCCTCAGATTTTTACCGCACGTTCAAGTGTTGGGAGTCCTCGTACTATAGCTCTCGAGCTTTTACTGCGTTTTGCGTTTTTTCAAGTAGTTTTATCTTATTTTTATCGGTCAGTCGAGCCTCAAGCTCCACCGTTTCTACTTCTGATCAAGGGGGACCCGTTTCGGAATTTTCTACGCCCCTCAAGGGTGAATTTTTCATCGAGTTACGCTTCTTGGAGGATAGTAGGAAGAGAAGAGTCATAGGCTACCCCTATTCTAACCGTATGTAGAAGGTAGGCTGAGAGGAAGCAGGAAGCCAGTGTATAAATACTGGCAAAAAGAGGGACAAGAAAAGGAAATTTCAGAAAAAATATAAATGTATTCAAAACATTGTTGCACACTATTAAAACAATAGGTATAAACACAAAACCTATTTAAGAGTTTACTTGAGCCAAACCTCAACACAAAATTGGAACTGTTTTAAACATCACAGTTTGAAGTAGGTGGAGGTTAGTAACATATTGTGTGAAAAAGGGTTTACATTACTACTTTGAACATATAGTAGTATTGGTTGCCGACACAAAAATATGTTTCCAGTCCGGGTGGAGTGAGCCTTCACTTGAGCGTAGTGATGTAGTGTAGTGAAGGGTCCGGACTTTCATCAGGACATGGTTCAAGGGGTTGGATTTCTAAAGGAAGATAGGAAGATTTAGAATAGTGTTTTGAAAAACGGGGGACCACAAAACCTGCGGGGTCAGAGCCTACCTTTTCAAATATCAGTGGTTAGACTGGAAAGGATTTCAAGAAGGGCTGTGCAGTTTGCTAGGCGAGGCACTGTAGCCTGAGTCTACAGGGATAAAATGGATAACAGTTGGTTATCTGTGTGTAAATAAATTCACAATATGGTGATAATTTAAAAGAAAGGGGTGTACCTTAGTCAGAGGATGTTTTCCAGGTGTGAGGCTGGAGAACAGAGGCAGTTGTATGCAGTACCCGATAAATTGAAGGCACTGAAAAAATGATGACAAACCTTGTTTAGGTAAGGTTAGGAACTGAAGTGGCTAAGTGCTGTGGGTGGTGCCTGTATCAAGTTATATTATGCGGAAACGTCCATAAGTGCTCAGCCAAGAGAATTTGTGAGCCCGGGTGGTAGAGTGGAAGGTTTGTGGTTTGAAGCCACAGTGAGATATTAAAGTGACTAGCGCAATGATTGGATCAGAGTGGATGGTGTTGTAAGCGGCCATCAGTGAAGGACGGTTGTGGCGCATATAAACTTATTAAACAATGAAACAGCAGACTGATTTGTACAAAAGACGTAATGCGGAGGGGATTAACTGAAGATTCTTGTATTATCCAGTGTTCTAAAAACAAGCCGAAAAACGACATATTCCACATGGAGTTTTTGAAACTTACCTAGTGGCTGTGCTACAAGAATGTTATAGCAATGGGCACTCCCAAAATGTTTTGTTATCGGGGGGTCGAGTCTGTAGATAGGGAGTTTCTCAACAGGAAAAGGAACATAACAGATTGACTACCCCTCTCTCAAAGGTCTATCGACGACACAGATTGAGGTGCTTAGAAACTATTGCATGAATCTGCAATGAGTACTTATTGAAGACGCTAATTATTAGACTCAGACCGTGAAATTACAAAAGTATAAATCATTTTAATAATTTGGTAAAAAACCACATTTTTATAAAAAACTGTGCATTTATCGGCTTTTTCATACACCATTCATACCTTTTATACTAATTCATTCGTACTGTAACATAAGGGTTCGGCAATTTACATTTTCTTTGTGCATATTAGTTAATAGTATGCATGACATCAGAAAAAACAGTTGGTTTTTCTAAAAAGTCGACATATGTTTCGGCCCCTTATAATAGTACCATCGTTGTCTACGGTGGTCTACAGAATTGTTATTGAGCCATCTTCAGGACAGTGATGATTTTTTTGGAAGCATAAAGTCTTCACCCTTTTCTTATACGAAAAGCCAGCTGTGGTCGAAATGTATTATTTGGGACCACGAGTTGAAGTTGAAGGGAATCTTCTATAATACCCTTTATCAGGAATCAATAAACTCCTCGTGTAGGTTGATCTTCAGAATTCTGTGCTTCAGAGCCGCTTAAATTACTGTCACCTAGAGGGAGCTGTTTATGTCGGCAGCATCAAGAATAATGCCTCGTATGTGTATTTGGGAGGAAACCAGCGTGTCAATGCTTGTAGCGTCCTATTGCCTTGCCTGATATGCCTGATATGGCTCAGGTATCCTCTTTCTTTAAGACGCAGTGAGAGATCTTTGCTGGTTATGTTGTAGTCTTCCCGGGTTGTGCAGTTACGCCTAAGGCGTAAGAATTGGCCCAAAGGTAAGTTGTCTTTGAGTGCTGCTGGGTGAAAACTCTTGAATTCCAAAAGAGTGTTTTTTGCTGAAGGTTTGCGATAGAGAGTAGTAGCTAGGGTGTTGGTAGATGTTTTGTACACTGTAAGGTCTAAAAAAGGAATGGAGATTCTGTCTGACTGTATAGTGAATTTGATACATGAGTCTTTGCTGTTCAGCCATATGAAAAATTCTTGCAGATCTGTTTCGTTACCTTTCCACGTCATAAGTACATCGTCGATGTAGCAAACCCAAAAGCCTATCTGGTCTTTGAAAGGGTTGTTGATGTTGTAGATTGATTTGTCTTCAAATGAGTCCATAAAAAGGTTCGCTATATCAGGTGCAAAAGTTGCTCCCATTGAGGTGCCGTGGCACTGTTGGTAAAATGTTTTCTCATAGATAAAGTAGTTTTCTGTGAGGGCAAGCCGGATACACTCAAGTAGGAAGGCAGTTGGAGGCTCCATGTTGATTCTGCGGTTGAGATAGGTGGTTAAGACATCTATACATTCGCGCTGAGGGATACTGGTATACAAAGATTCAACATCCAAAGTAACCAGGAGGTCATTGTGTCCCACAGAGAGGGTGTCCAATTTCTTTATGGTTGACGTAGTGTCTTGTACATAGGAGCGCATTTGTCCAATGAAAGGTCTTAGGAAGTAGTCAATGTAAATAGAAAGTGCCCCGTCTGCTGCCTAACAAAAGTCTTGAAATCCATTGAACTTATTGGTAAACCTTGGCTTTTCAACACTTTTACAAACTGTAAAAGTAAATGGACAGTATACGCCATACAGTGCCCATGTACGTTTTTCTACATTGGCAAAAGCAAACGAGAGATAAGACAACGCATTTGTGAGCATCGCTCATGTATCAAGAACGGCATTCAAGACAAACCGATGGTAGCACATTTCCAAGAAAAAAAACACATATACAATGACATTTTTTGGTTCATTCTGCAAACGGCTAAGAACCCTTTCAGAGGAGGTGACAGAGATTTGGCCCTACGAAAATTGGAGCAACAATGGATATATCGCTTGAATTCAGTTAAGCAAGGCCTCAATGTTGCCATTGAATGGAGCCTATTTTTCAAATAATCAACAATTCTCTCTCTCTCCCTTTTTTCATTTTTTTCATTTTTCATCTTTCATATGTGCATTACTCTTGACATTAAGCTGGCTTAATGAATTTTTCTTCTCCATAAATTTTTCTTCTCTTTTAGTAACCAATATGCCATAAGTTAAACCTTTCCTTATGTGCCTTTTTTATGTACCAATATTGTATCTCTAAACCACCTCCTAAATATTATGCTGGTACTGCAAATGTAAACTATGACCGCTTTTTTCAGTTTTTGTGCTAACATTGATGTCCCTGTTTTCAATAATGAAATATGGCTTTTTTGCTGTTCTTTCAACAATGCCATAACATGTGCCTTTAATTGACTACATTTTTGCTAAATACCAAGTGTCACTCATGAAATCTAGCAACAATGTGTTTCGAAACTGCTGCTTTTCTTTTTAAATGTTCGTAACTACAACAGTATGAATTAATGCTGTAGCCGACATCCTGTGATGATTTGTATCCTTTTATTGACATTTATGGGTTTTGAATTCACTACATTACTTGTCATATCATCACCCCATTGCCCTGTATCCTGTGCGCAATGTCTCGTCCACTAGATTACGTTCTAAAACTTACGTTCTTTTGTGAGCTGCCTCGAATTTCACCGCGCATGCTTCGATAATCAGTATCCCCTACCGCACATGCGCGCTAGTAGCTCTTCCACGGCTCTACTGTGCGCATGCGCATTATACAGCAGTTTCTGGTTATCTCATTCGGAGACAGCCATTGCTACAGCTCACGTTCGCGCACTGCTCACGGCTCACCAACATCACTACTGCAATTCTTGTAGCACAGCCACTAGGTAAGTTTCAAAAACTTCATGTGGAATATGTTGTTTTTCGGCTCGTTTTTAGAACACTGGATAATACAAGAATCTTCTGTTAATCCCCTCTGCATTACGACTTTTGTACAAATCAGTCTGCTGTTTCATTGTTTAATAAGTTTATATGCGGCACAACCGTCCTTCACTAATGGCCGCTTACAACATCATCCACGCTGATACAATCATTGCGCTAGTCACTTTAATATCTCACTGTGGCTTCAAACCACAAACCTTCCACTCTACCACCCTAACTCACAAATTCTCTTGGCTGAGCACTTATGGACGTTTCCGCATAATATAACTTGATGCAGGCACCACCCACAGCACTTAGCCACTTCAGTTCCTAACCTTACCTAAACGAGGTTTGTCATTATTTTTTTCAGGGCCTTCAATTTATCGGGTCCTGCATACAACTGCCTCTGTTCTCCAGCCTCACACCTGGAAAACATCCTCCGACTAAGGTACACCCCTTTCTTTTAAATTATCACCATATTGTGATTTTATTTACACACAGATAACCAACTGTTATCCATTTTATCCCTGTAGATTCAGGCTACAGTGCCTCGCTGTAACGCTCACCTGACTCCCACGGAGGCGCTGGCCTGGTTCGCGCTGCTGTGACCTCTTCTAAGGTGATGCGCAGGGTTCGGAAGACGGACTGGACCGGGCCCCCAAATCTGGCTTGTCTGGCTCGCAGAAGTATCCTTCTGTAGGCGAAAATAGGGGATTAACTGTCTGCGGGGTAATGCAATCGGCCTCCCACTTTCCCCTCTCACCCTCCTCGAAACCCTTCTGTGATTCCTCGTAGCGTCTCACTTTAGGGTCTGGAAGGACGAGCTCTCCATCCTGCTTCCGATGCAGGGGCGCGTTGGCATCCAGTTACTTCACTGGATTTTCGGATTGGTGAGAACCAAACTTGCTTGGCTTCCAGGTAAGTTTTTTGATAAGAGGTTCCTCTTGTGTCCATGCATTAATGTACTAATGCTAGTGTCTTTTTCCCCATAGGGGCCGGGGTACGGAATGCCGGGGAACAGGCACCGAACCGAGATGAGAGGTGAAATCCTTGTAGAAATCAGGTAAGTCTTTAATGAGCGTTTTTTGGTAATGTCTTTTCATTCGCTCATTAACGCTGATGTCTCTTTTTCCCCTTAGGGGCCGGGGTCCGGAAATGCCAGGATGCGGCGCGGACCCGAAATGGAGAGGGAATGAATCAACAGGTAAGTCTTAACATGGAGATTTAGCTTTCCTTATTCCCTTCTCTCTCTCACCTTTTGTTCTGGTCTTTTTCTCCCAAGGCGCTGGGGCGTGACTGCGAATCCGGATGATCGCTGCAGAACATGGAGGCGCCCTGTAAAGGTGAGTGGAATGCGGCGCTGCAGCGATCGACGCAATGAGCTTTTAAATAAAAGTCTTCCTTTTCAGGATTGTCGGCGAGATGTCTCCGGGATGCGGTTTTAGCAGGTAAGGACTTTTCCTTCTTCTGTTCTCTTCTTCTCTTCCTTTGCAGGTGATCCAGGATGCTGGCAGGCGTGGCAGAAGTCAGGATGCAGGAGCAGACACGGTGAGCGTCCAGCTGCTAGATGCAGAACAACACGAAACACGTGTGGCTGTTCGGGTGGGGTTTAAATAGCCTTGGAAGAAGTTCCAGGTATGTATCATTCCTCCAATCAGGTATGTATCCTTCCCCGACCACGTCCGGATGGTAAATTAGTCCCACAGGTAAAGTAGTTCCTTTCAGTCCTCAAGGAGGCCGGATCCTGCAGCATGGTCTGCATCAGGTAAGTGCACCCAAGCACTCCCATAATGAGCCTGGCGCCTATGGCGCCAGGACTGATGTCTTTTATGAGCCTGGCGCCATAGGCGCCAGGACACTGTCCAAAGGGCCCCTATATGGGGTTGCTGGGTCCTTCCTTGGGGACTGGATGTCCGCTTTCGGGGACGCAGGGCTTGAACCGGCTCCCCGGGAGCGGGCATCATGACACTCGCCTAGCAAACTGCACAGCCCTTCTTGAAATCCTTTCCAGTCTAACCACTGATATTTGAAAAGGTAGGCTCTGACCCCGCAGGTTTTGTGGTCCCCCGTTTTTCAAAACACTATTCTAAATCTTCCTATCTTCTTTTAGAAATCCAACCCCTTGAACCATGTCCAAGTGAAGGCTCACTCCACCCCGGACTGGAAACATATTTTTGTGTCGGCAACCAATACTACTATATGTTCAAAGTAGTAATGTAAACCCTTTTTCACACAATATGTTACTAACCTCCACCTACTTCAAACTGTGATGTTTAAAACAGTTCCAATTTTGTGTTGAGGTTTGGCTCAAATAAACTCTTAAATAGGTTTTGTGTTTATACCTATTGTTTTAATAGTGTGCAACAATGTTTTGAATAAATTTATATTTTTTCTGAAATTTCCTTTTCTTGTCCCTCTTTTTGCCAGTATTTATACACTGGCTTCCTGCTTCCTCTCAGCCTACCTTCTACATACGGTTAGAATAGGGGTAGCCTATGACTCTTCTCTTCCTACTATATATGCCTTTCTGAGTCAGGCCCCCCTCTGACAAAAAAGAAGGCTCCAAGCCCCCCCTGTTTCTACCTGCTTCTTGGAGGATTCCAGAAGTTTCTGAGGCCTACCTCGTGGACATGGCCCAGGAAAAGGGAAGCTCGACACCCGGATCCAAGCTGTTTAGGAACTGCCCGGGATGCGGATTACAAAATGTGTTCAAGGAGGACGAGCATTCTAGAGGCCTCTACTGCCTTCACGAAGACAAAATGCAAGTGGCGAAGGACTGTGCGTTTTGCAGGAACATGACGGATCGGAATGTGAGGGATCATCGGACCCGACTCGCCAACTGGCTGGAAGGAAAGAGCCCAGCAGGTGAGAAGAAAAAGAAGTCGGAACGGTCTTCTAAGTACTCTGAGGGCGCTCCGGCGATGGGGGCCCAACAAAAGGTAAAGCACCGCGAGTCCGCGGGCACCGGGAGCGCCGAACGGTCAGGCTCCTCAGCTGCCAGGCAGGGCGCACCTTCACCAGCGCCATCAACCAAGAGCGTTGGCTCTTGCTCTGGAAAGAGAAAATCTAAGAACCCGGCTAAGCTTCTGGAGAGGCCCCAGTCAATCTCGAAGGAACCAGCCGAGGGGGAACGAGGCTGTGACCCTCCCCCCAAGGTGAAGGCCTCAGGCACGCACAAGGTTGTGAAAGCCTTGATTCACCCGGCTAAGGCCTCTACCGATGGCCCTGGCGAAGCCTGTGGAGGCTACCCCAGTGGAGGCGACCTCAGGGCCCAGAGATTCCCTGCCACCGCGGAGGGAATCCTCTTTTCAGCCCATCGAGAAGACCCCCGTGAAGACCCCAGTGGAAAAAGAGGGGGGGGGCGGAGGCCGTTACGGACACGGATATAGCCTCTGAGGAGGAGCTGGTTGAAGTTGTGGAGGGCCTCAACAGGAAGTTTGAGGAGGTCCGGTCCCACGGGAGGAATCCAGACGAGGAGTACGAAGAGAGTGACCGTGGCGCTGGCGAGGTTCCCGTTGAGGAGGAGCAACCATCGCGCCTGTCGCAACCCGAGCCACAGGACAACTCAGTGGCCATTTTGTTGGCAATCCACACCTTATGCACGGAGATAAGGACGAGATTGCCCCTACCCCCAACGGACGACAAACAGGAGGAGAAGAATTCATCCACCCCCGCCCTTCCAGCCCTCACGGCCCTCTCAGTCTTTATCTCCTTCCCGTGTCCCTGGGGATGGCACAGGAACAGATACGGCCACGACAGGGACGGATGACGACGGGATGGTCCTCCCCCACCACCTCCTCAGGCCTCCCCGCCCGATGAAATTGGCTCCTTCCACGCCATGATTGCCAGGGCATCCGAGCTTTTCCAGCTCTGCCCCGAAGAGCAGAAGAAGGAAGGCTTCCTCTACCAACGGCGCAAGGCCAAGAGGAAGACGGTCCTTGCGTTGCTGTTGCTGGATGACATCTGGGACGAGGGACTTGCTCTTCTGAAGAACCCGTCCACGATGCCCGCCAAGAGGGACCGGTACGAGAAGAAGTACCGGGTCCCCGATGTCGCCCCTTTGTGCCTTAGGGCACAGCCGACCCCGGATTCGGTCGTCTCGGCGGCGGCCAAGAAGAAAGCGGTGGGGCATCGGCTTCAACTTCCCCACCGGACGGTGAGTGTTACAGAGACGGCTCGGACCTTGGGAGTTTTGCAGCAACCGCGGCCGCCCTTTCGGAACTCAGAAGGCAAGCAAGGTGCCTCCAAAGGATTCGGCGGTGGCTCCTCGACGTACCGGCAGGCGGCCCTCTCCTCGTCGCAAGTGGCCTACAGAGGACGAGGCAAGTCAGGTGGATCTCGCCGTGGTCGCCAGGAAGGCCAAGGAGGCAAGGCCGCGGCCAAGCAAGACTGAACCAGCCGTAGCGTCGGGCCACCACCTGAGCACCCCAGTAGGAGGCCGGCTGGTGAAGTTCGTCAGCGTGTGGGAGTCCATCTCCACCGACCGTTGGGTGCTGGATTCCCTAGCCCACAGGCACATTCTCAAATTTCTAAAAAAGTGCCCCTGCATTCCTCCTATGGCCAGGAAGAAAAACCATGTCCCTCAACTGCTGTTAGAAGTAGGGGCAATGCTCAAGAAAGGAGCCATCAAGCTCGTCCCAAAGAGGCTCCGGGACTCCGGAGTGTACTCAAGATACTTCCTCGTCAGAAAGAAGACAGGAGGATGGCGTCCCATCGTGGTCCTGCGTCGATTAAACAAATACATCAAGGCACAGAAGTTCTTGATGGTCACCCTCCAGCACGTGCTGGGCCAGCTGGAGGAGGGCGACTTCCTATCGTCGTTGGATTTGGAGGATACGTACTTTCACATCCCCATTCTAAAACGACACCGAAGGTTTCTCAGGTTCGTGGTCCAAGGACGGCACTACCAATTCAAGGACCTCCCATTCGGATTGAAGTCGGCGCCCAGGGTATTCACCAAGTGCCTGGCACCAGTGGCGGTGCGGCTGCGCCTGCAGGGGATCCATGTCTACCCCTACCTGGACGATTGGCTCATCCGAGCAAGAACAAGGGAACTCGCCGTCGAGCACACAGCGAAGACCGTCCAGCTGCTCACGGACCTGGGATTCTCCATCAACTTCCCCAAATCCCACCTGGTTCCGTCACAGGTCACACTGTTCCTGGGAGCCAGGCTCGATACAGTAGCGCGATTGGCCTCGCCGTCAGAGGAAAGGATGAAGGTCATCCTGGGCAAGGTGCAACGTCTGCTGGCCACGGACGTGGCCAGGGTGAGGTCCATCAAGTCCCTTCTCGGGATGATGTCCTCATGCATCTACCTGGTGCGCCTGTGCAGGCTTCGGATGTGTCCCCTACAGGAGTTCCTCGATGCCCGTTGGATGCAAGCGGCAGGCAGTTTCGAGGACAAGATCCCGCTCAACAAGGTTTTCCGTCTAGCAATACGGTGGTGGGGCACCCGCGCGCATCTCGTGGCGGGCACAGACTGTCAGACCCCAGTACACCAGGTGACGGTGACGACAGATGCCTCCCTCGAAGGGTGGGGAGCGCACACCAGAGAGCTTCACGCGAGAGGCCTTTGGCTCCCGGAGGAGAGGCCACTCCACATCAACATCCTGGAACTCTGAGCAGTGTTCTGGGCCCTCAGGTCGTTTCTCCCGTCCCTCAGGGGCAAGGTGGTGAGGATCTTCACCGACAACACCACCACGATGTTCTACATCCGGAAGCAGGGAGGAACCAGATCCCCAGCCCTATCCAAGGAAGCCCAGGATCTGTGGCATTGGGATGTTGCCCAGGGGATGTTTTTGGTACCCTTTCATCTAGCAGGGATAAAGAACACCATCGTCGACTCACTCAGCAGGGAGCTGCGCTCGTGCCACAAGTGGGAACTACGTCAGGACCAAGTGGATCGACTCTTCCAACGATGGGGCAAACCCCAGATCGACCTCTTTGCGACGGCGAGAAACTCCAAGTGCCAGAGGTTCGCCAGCAGGTTTCCCCAGCCGAGGAGCATGGTCGATGCTTTCTCGTTCCCCTGGGACGACCTGCTCCTGTATGCTTTCCCCCTGTTGCCGTTGCTACTGCGACTCGTCAACCAACTCAAGAGGTCCGGTGCAGGATGATCCTTATCGCACCGGCGTGGCCAAGACAGATCTGGTTCCCGGACCTTCTGGACTTGTCAGCGTCCCCACCAGTCAAACTGTCGAGGGACGCAGATCTTCTCTCCAGAGAAGGAGGTGCCATCCTTCATCACGACCCGGAGTCGCTGAACTTGCAGGCCTGGCTCCTGCAGCACTAGAGTTTGAAGGGTACGATATCCCTGCGGACTGCAGAGAGGTTCTTGCAAAGGCCAGGGCGTCCTCAACTCTCAAGTGCTACGGACACAAGTGGAAGAAGTTCTCTGTCTGGTGCCGTGCACAGAAGATTAACCCTCTACGGATTACGGCCCCTCAAGTGCTATGGTACCTACTGTCGCTGGCCAAGGCTGGACTGGCTCACGCTTCCATCAAGATACATCTGGCAGCGATTTCCCGATACACCAGGACTGCAGGACGGTCATCCCTGTGGTCTCATCGCCTGGCGAAGGAATTTATGAAAGGACTGTTCGATTGTTCCCGCCGGTAAAGGCTCCAGCCCCAGCGTGGGAGCTCAACGTGCTGCTGACCATGCTCATGGGGCCGCCATTCTAGCCTCTGCATTCGGCACCGTTGAAGATCCTGTCATGGAAAACAGTGTTACTGGTGGCCATCACCTCCGCACGATGGGTGGGAGAGATCCAGGCCCTATCCTGCAAGCCTCCATACTTGACTTTCCACGAGATGAGGGTGGTGCTGAGGACGCACCCCTCCTTCATTCCCAAGGTGCCGTTGGACTTCCACCTCAACGAGCCCTGGGTGTTGCCAGTTTTCTTCCTGTCGCCTTCGTCGCCGGCTGAGAGGACTTAGCACTCGCTGAATGTAGCTAGAGCGCTGAAGTTCTACGTGGACCGCACAAAGAGTTTTCGGAAGACATCACAGCTTTTTGTGAACTTTGGAACTGTGAACCAAGGGAAGGCCCTCTCGAAGGCTTCCATTTCCAGATGGCTCTCCGGCCGCATCATGCACTGTCACTGGCTGGCAAACCGACCGTTGCCCGGCCGTCCGAGAGCCCATTCGACCAGAGCGATCGCTGCTACCACGGCGTTCTTGTCTGGTGTGCCTCTGCTGGATATCTGCAAGGCTGCTACGTGGAGGTCGACGCACACCTTCACGAGATTCTACTGCGTCAACCTGGATTCCAGGGAGGAGTCCAGGGTCGGCCATGCAGTGCTGCGCAACCTGTTCGCCTGAAGGTGGGCCTGGTGAGGAGGTAAGAGTTGCTTAATGTTGAGTTTATGTAATGCTTAATGTTGAGCCTTTGCCACCTCCCGTGGTTGTGCATGTGTGTACTGCTATGTATTCTTATATTCATGAGCATGTGAATCCATGCCAGACCCCATACTGGAGAAGGAACAAGTTACTTACCTGTAACTGTTGCTCTCCAGCATGGGTCTGGCATGGATTCACATGCGAACCCTCCCTCCTACCCCTCTGCGGCTCTTCACTTGGTCATACTGCCACTTTACGTGCTTCCAAATCTGAGGATGGCTGCCATGGTGGGGCTTAGGGAGAGGGCAGTCATTGGCTGGGGGCAGTATGACCCAGAGACCAGTGATTGGTTACTACTAAGAAAGACGGATCAGAAACAAAACTGTTACTGATTTTTTCTTAACCGAGGATTCCCAGCCTGACGACGGGGAATATTCATGAGCATGTGAATCCATGCCAGACCCATGCTGGAGAACAACAGTTACAGGTAAGTAACTTGTTCCTTCCTACAACGAATCCAAGATATTTGACTGCAGATCTATCATGATATTTCTTTGGATTCGCCATAAGTCCTGCTTTTCTTAGGGCTCTAACAACTAAGTATAGATGGTACATATGTTCTTTCCAAGATTTACTATGTGTAATAACATCATCAATATGGGCTCTGCAGAAGGAAGCATAAGGTCGAAGAATTTGATCCATTAACCTTTGAAAGGTAGCTGAAGCCCTGTGTAGACCAAAAGGTAGGACCTTAAATTGAAAAAGACCCAGGGGAGTGGAAAAATCTGTTTTTGTTTATTTGCAGCATTTATGTGAAATTGCCAGTAGCCTTTAGTTAGATCAGTCGTGGAGAGCTACTTCGCAGCACCCAAACTATCAATAAGATCATCAATTCTAGGCATGGGGTAACTGTCAAATTGGGAAACCTTATTGACTTTTCTAAAATCAATGCTAAATCTCCACGATTGATCTGGTTTAACGACCAACTACAGTAGGGGAAGACCATGGGCTTTGAGATGGCTCTATAATATCAGCCTTTACCATAGTTTCCAATTCTTCTTGAATAATATTCTTTCTACTCTCAGGTATTCAGTGCTGTTCAATAACCTTCTTAAGAAGGCAGCTGATCACTTTGAGATTACCACACAGGAAGCCGTCCCTGACTCGGAAAGTATCCTTAGGGAACAAATCCCAGTCAGCCAAGCTATCCCATTGTTGAACTCAGTAAAGAAGTGCCTTGCCCCCTCATTGCCCACACCATTGCTCACTCGTGTGGTCAATCCCAGTGTGGAGAAAAGGTTTTGCCGGCTCCTTCAGACCCACTGTACATCAGGGCCCATGCCTTCCCGGACTCCCTGGTCGTCACTACTACATGGAAATGGGCGGGAGTACCTGTGCCCTCATTGGAATCTCCTCTTGACAAGGAATGCAAGAAATTGTACGCCCTTGACAAGCGTGTCACCACCTCTGCCAACTTTTGCACCTGGATTGCCAACAATACTGCTCTCCTTTCGAGCTACTGTGATGTTCAGTGGTGTCTCGTCCAAGACGGCCTGCAAGATGTTCCGGAACCCACTTGCACCCATCTTTTAACCATGGTTGCGGAGGGACAGCAAGTCACCCAAAATATTGTTAAGAATAGCTTAGACTCCACCGAAACATCAGGACCTCTGTTTTCCCAGGGGGCTCTTCTCAAAGCACCACGCCTGGCCAAGAATTGAGGGTTTAAGCCATAGAGCCAGGCTTCCCTCATTAATAAGCCAGTGTAGGATCCCAACATTTTCAGGAAAGTGGCTAATGAGGCTTTGAAAACCATCAAGAAGCCTCCTCCTCCACCTCCAGGGCCATCATAAATGTCTATCGAAACTGTACCATCCTAGTACAAGGGCCTCAGCCCAACCTCTTACTTTTTGATAGGTACCTTCTTCGCCTTATCAACTTTACTCTTTCCTCTTCACGTGCTCCCTTGCCACCTGCCTC
This sequence comes from Ambystoma mexicanum, assembly GCF_040938575.1. Classification (NCBI taxonomy): domain Eukaryota; kingdom Metazoa; phylum Chordata; class Amphibia; order Caudata; family Ambystomatidae; genus Ambystoma; species Ambystoma mexicanum. The sequence continues at coordinate 836,061,391 of NC_090934.1, read as the reverse complement.
TACGGCCGTGGCTCTACGGCTGCCCAGGCTCCCTTGCCAACTAGGCCCTCCCCGGCGAACTTGCCTCCTACCAACCTCGCAACTCCACCATTGTCGTTCTCAACTGTACAGGCTCCCTTGTCTACTCACACTACACTGACAACCTTGTCTGCCCCTCCACCCTGCTGCCCTGGACACCCACTGCCACTGCATCTGGAGCTCCCTTACTTCCTATGCCGTCTCCTACCTCTATCTCTCAGGCACTCTTGCCACTTGCAGGGGGGACCTCTGTCCCCTGCATCCCCCCACGTAAGTCCTTCAAAAGCGGCGACCTGCTCCATGTCGCCGCACTAAACTCTTGCTCTGCTGTCAAGCACTCCTCACCTCCTGGAATTCCTGGACCTTGTTGTTCTTGCTCTTACTAAGACATGGTTTGAGGACAGCTCTGTCACGAGTTTTGACACACTCCTCCTTGAAGGTTACAAGATCCTCAGGCCAGGAGGTGGAGTATCCTTGATCTTTCCTTAGTGGATTTCTGTTTCCATTATTCCCACTCAGGTCTACTCCTCCTTTGAATGCCTGGTCTGCAGCCTCTCTCTCTCACCTGTCACTTCTCTTACTCTGGCCACCTTCTATCGGCCGCAAGGCCTGTAAACCCTCATCCTCTCGGAATGGGCTGATCTGGCCTCTTTTCTCCTCTCCTCCTCTTCCCAACTCCTCCTCCTTCTGGGGGATTTTAACATCCATCTTGACTCTCCTGACTCTTCAGGACCTTTCCGGAACCTATGTGACTCCCTTTCTCTTTCCATTCTACCCTCTGGTCCAACGCACACTGCTGACCACACCTTCGATGCTCTCATCACCACAGACATGCCACTCTCTATTCCTCTCACTACTTCACTCTCATGGACTGATCATTCTGTTCTCTCTTCTCACTTGAAGCTCCCTTCTCCTTTTGGAAGTGGCACACCCTACACCACCTCCTGCCTTCAAGGTCATCGGACCCATGAAAGAGTGTCAGCGGCTGACTTTGCCTCCACCTACTCTCCTCCATCTATTCCTGCGGCTGACTCCCACCCTGATACAGCCCTCTCCAACTTTCATCGTTCTGTATCCAACACTCTTAACATTCTTGCCCCTGCCATGCGGGTCCGACTGAAGCCTTCCAAAAAGTGCAACTCTTGGTACGACTCCAATCTGGCTGCCCTTAAACGCAAAGTGCCGAGCACCGGAACGGAAATGAGGATCTTCAAACGCACCCTCTGGCAAACTGGCCTGCCACCTTCTTCAAAGGCAATATAGACTCTGCATCCGCTCCAAGAAAAGAGTCTACATTCAAGCCTGCATCTCATCAGCGTCTAACAACAAGGCCAAACTCTTCAAAGTCTGCAAGGAACTGGCCAACACTACCGCAGCCATATCCTCTACTCCACCTACCCAGGCCCTTTGCTCGGCCCTGGCCACACACTTCACCACCAAAACTCTTCTGCTCTCCACACCCCCTACCCTCAGCACCAAAATCTCATGGGCCAACCTCTGCAACCTCTCTTTCATCAGCTGAGTTTTCCCCTCTCCTCTCAAGCACTTTCTTGTGCACCCTCTGCTCAAAAAACCCTCTGCCGACCCATCCTTTCTGACAAACTATCACCCGATCTCCATCACCCCTTTCCTGGGAAACCTCCAGGAGAAGCTGGCTTTCACTCAACTTACCCTCCATACGGAAACTGTTGGTTGTCTCCATGACCATCAATCTGGCTTTAGAGCATCCAGAGGCACAGAAAATGCTCTTATGAACACATGTGAAGACCTACTTTCAAATCTTGACTCCAACTCTCCTTCTGTCCTCATTCTTCTCAGCCTCTCTTCTGATTTCGATACAGTAAACCACAGCATCCTGATTACCCGTCTCAGTGATACCCTGGGCATCACAGATCAGGCCCTGGCATGGCTTGCCTCCTTTCTCTCTGACCGGCCCTCCCAGGTGGAACTTGGGCCTTTTCTCTACTCTACCACTCTCTCTACTTGTGGTGTCCCCCAGGAATCGAACCTTTCCCCCTGGTTCTTAAATATCTACATGGCCCCCTTGGCCCACAGGATCTCTACCTTTACCTCTAACTTTTAGTGTTATGCACATGACACGCAGCTCTCTTTCAGGCTATCCTCAGCCTCCTCCTCGCTCATCCCTGACTGTCTGTCCGCAGTTCAGGCTTGGTATGCTGCTAACTATCTAAGCTTGAATGCCAGTAAGAAAGACAGAGATCATCCTCTTTGTGACCCCTGCTCCCGCATTCTCACTGGCCTGCCTCCCTTGGCTCTGTGCTGTCACCTACCAATGAGGTAAAAAAACCTTGGGGTCATCTTCGACTCCACTCTCTCCTTCTCTTCTCACATCTCTACAAAGTCCAACTACCAACTGCACCTCCTCAGAGGCATTCTACCTTTTCTTACTTTCCCCCAGAGGCTCATCACCTCGAGAGCCCTGGTTCTTTCCAGGCTGGATTATTGCAACAGCCTCTTTCTCAATCTTCCTACTTCTACTCTCTGTCCTATACAACTCATCCAGAACAGAACTGCAAGACTTATCCTTGGCCTCAAGCCCTGGGACCGCAGCTCTTCGGCGCTGAAATCCCTCCACTGGCTCCCTGTGGCTGCAAGAATCAAGTTTAAGGCCCTCCGCATAATCCACAAGGCTTTCTGGGGCCAGGGCCCGCACTATCTACAACACTCTCTTCCCAAATACTCTTCCTCTAGAGCCCTCCACTCCTCGTCCTTCAACTGTTTGCGGGTTAGTCGCATTCACAAACAGATTCGGGGGTAGATCTTTATCTTCTGCAGGTGCTTCCCTCTAGAACAGCCTCCCTTCCTCTCTCCGTCTTGAGCCCAAGTACTTTAAGTTCTGGAAACTCCTCAAGACCCCCCTTTTCTCTTCCTCCTCCTCTCTCCCTCTTCCCTGCTAACCTCCTTTCTTTTCTCTCCACCTTCCTTCTCCTCCCTAACTCTGTTCAGTTTTTGCTGACTGGTTGCCTGGGTCATACCTCCAGAGCCTACAGGTCCGAGGCACCCCAGCCAGTCTTTTCACTTGCCTTTGGGTTGCTGCACTTTGTTCTACATTACAGCACTTTCAGCTTACGCTCCTTGAGCGGAGCAACCTCTCTGCACTTAACCCAGGGCCCTGTTCGACTGGACTCTTTGTCCCCCCCATCCCCACACCCCGGTCTCTGCACCTTTGTCTGTACGTATGCATGACCTAAATGGACTAGGACCAGTTAGCTCGTCTGTCCTGTCAGTTGCCCCCCCACCCCCCACCCTCCAACACTGATTTACGTCCCGCCCTCCCGAGCTTGGTCTCAACTGTACAATTTCATGCACTTGCACTAGGAGAAATGTCGCCAGGCCTAGTATGCTAGTTTTTCTGTTTGATGATTCGGAATCTTCAAGGCCTAAGTATGATTACTGTATTCCCTTGTTCCCATCCCACCTTGAAGCACTTCACCTGTCTATATGCGCTATATAAATAAGCAATAAATAAATAAATGAGCATGAGACCTTAAAATCGCTCAATCAGATCTTAGCAAAGCCCTTCATCCAGCGAGGAGGTTTCAACACTTGTCGGCCCTTTTTGCGGGCAGTCCTTCTCCCGCTCTCCACAAGGACAGTATAGCTTGGGGGGATCCAATTGGGCTTCCGGACAGGGCTCCTCTGTTGGGTGTCAATCTCCACAACAAATAGTGTTGCGACGTGGGAAAGGAAGAGGGAGAAACTCTGCTTCCAGGGGCTCACCATTCTCCATCTCCAAATGACTCGGCAGTATGGGTCCTACACTTCCTCAGTCAGAGGATGTCGAACATCTTTTACCCACGCGTGGGAGGGGATCACATCAGATCAGTGGGTACTCAAGACGGTCGCCTACGGGTACTGCATAGAGTTCCTCCAGCCACCTCGCTACCATCCACCCGGAAGCTGACGACTAGCACCAGAGCATCTACGCATTCTGTTGGACAAAGTCCAGGTCCTGTTGTAAAAGGGTGCCATCGCAGTCGTCCCTCATCTCCAGGTAAACAAGGGTATTTATTCAATATACTTCCTTGTACCCAAAAAACAACTAACCATGCGCCCTATTTTAGATCTGTGTTGTAAGGAACTCATGGTGGCAACAGTAAAGACAAACACAAGTGATCACAGTTCAAGTTTGTTTATTAAACTGTATATCCGGGTTGGAAAAACGCATAATCTCAACCTAAAACTAAGATGGGAGGAAGCTACAATCATCAAATAATAATAAGAAAGTCCTAGTGGCATCATGCCAAAATAAAAAGGCTTATACTAAGAAAAACCTATTGTCAATCCTTACGCTAAATACATATAAAGAGTGTGGGATAAGGTTCAGAAGAAAGAAAGAAGTGTTCACAAATAATAAGTCAGGATGCAGTAGTCAGGGTCTCCCTTCCCCATGTTTTGAGCACGGGACAAGGCGGGACTCAGGAGCACGGTACATGCTCAAGCTTTCCCAGCACGAGCCAACAGTTCTGTTCTCAGCTATCAGAGCCTTGGGTGGTTCAGTCTCTTTTCTACCAAAAGTGTCTTGCCTCCGAGGACCTGATGTATTCCAAAAATAATAAACAAAAGTTCCTTTCTGCTTGCATGTTGGGTGATGCCTTTTCACCCTTGGATGCCCCTCTTCAGGGCTCAGACCCTTCTCGAATATTAGCCTCCCTCCGTCGGGTTAACTACGGCTTTCAACACAATCTCATCTGTGACATTTGCGAATCTTAATGTCTTTTAAAACAGTTCAATGTGGACATCCCTCTGCAGGGTTCACTCTTGTCAACTTTGCCAATTTAAGCAATTTCTTGAACAGTTCTTAAGATGCAGGATTTGCTTCACAATCATCTGCCAGTCAAAGAATTTTGACTGAACAGAGGATTTTACTAGACGCCTGTATGACCACTTTGACCCCTTTTCTCACGTTTCCCAAAGCCTTCTGGTAACGGCACTTTCAACAATAGGGTAGTCGTCCAGAGTTTCCTGAGTGAATACCCACGTGGTGCCTGACTCCTCTGTTGCTAGTTTTCCCCTCTCATATTAACAGTTCTTTGCACTTTCTTCAATTAGCAGTTTGCTACTTTTGTTCAACACAGTTTGGTTTCTTATCGTCTTTCCTCTCGACTCGCCAGCTGTGATGAACCACTTGGCTTTGCTTGTCTCTGGAGTCAAGGTCGGTACCATGGTGGCAAGCGTCTCTCCCCGCCTGGTTATCAGCGGAGGAGGGCCCTTCGTACTGTTGACATCTGCTGCAACACACACTAGCTAGTGTTCGCGGTCTTACGATTCCTTCTGTGGAGGTTTCACGGGCCTGGCTCGGAAAGGGCAAGGTTGCTTCTTTCCTTGTCACCCTCTCGATTCACGCTATCTTTGTCCTCCTCTTGAACTGCTGTGCTGAGTTAGCTCTCTCGTCATGCAGTCTGCCTTGCTCATCTTGTGCTCTTGTGCTCCACCTTTTATCCCTGTGGGGAAGGGAAAGGGCCGCCAGGTGTGTGTGATTCTTGTCAATTGCCTGATTTTGCCTGACCCTTGTGGTGGGACATGTCAGGTAAACAGCTCTGGTGTTTGTCCGTCATCTTTCATGGTATGCAAAAGTGTTTGTGTCGGAAAAAGGGTCGGGTAGAGTGTTAGAGAGGTTATTAGCCTATCTGACTGTGGCAAACTGACCGAATGATAAATTTGACCGAATATTATTTGGGTTATTTTGCCTCCAGGCCAATTTGACTGCATATATTGCTACATGCCAACCCTGGAGAGCGGGGCTTGCGGGGGTGTCCCTGCTATTCATGGTTGGCATGTAGCAATATCTGGGGTGTCCCCAGCTTCATTAAAATTGGAGTCAGGGGACAAAAAAAACGCATATGCATTTAAATTGGGCCCGACCAAATTGATCTACGGTCAGTTTGCCGCAGTCAGTTTGACTTTGGTCAAAATACCCAAACCTTAGAGTATCCTACGGGGTAGGATGGGGAAAAGGTGTTCTAAGAAGGGGGATACCGTGTCTCACCCATCGGTGTCCCACTTCCACTCCCAGAGGACCCCCCCCATCCAGGTGATCCTCCCTCACTAGTCCACTTACAGGAACTGGATGCAATAGCGATGGCCACCTGGATAACAGATCCCCAGGGACTAGTCAGGGAGACACCTTCAGGTTTCTCGTAGTGTCCTGCGAACAAGTATGTCAAACCACAAAAGGTCAGAATGATATCTCTTCAGGAAGTAATCCCACTGCTGGGGTAGGGGGATTACACGGCCACATTGGACCTGAAAGATGCTTACTTTCATATTTCAGTGCTGCCAGCACACATAAAGTACCTCAGCTTCAAGATAGAGGACACACACTATCAGTTCAAGGTTCTCCCCTTCGGCATTGGCTCAGCCCTGAGGGTGTTTACAAAGGTACTGGCGGTAGCGGTGGCTCACCTGCGCAGGGAGTCCATCCCTGTGTATCCTTACCTCGACGACTGGCTCATAACCAGAGACTCATGCAGAACATGTCTTGGGAATACCCAGAGGACAGTAGATCTCCTATTCAATCTAGGGTTCTCTATCAACAAGAGGAAGTCCAGTCTGGTCCCCAGTCAGGTCAAACAGTTTCTGTGTGCCCTAATTCAGACAGAAGACGGGCTCGTCTTCGCCTCCAACGAGAGGGTTCAAAACATGCTGTTCCAGATCCCTTGTTATCCAGTCACCGGGTAACCGTACGCAAGGCCATGCAACTGTTGGGGATAATGGCATCCTGCATCTTACTAGTTCCTCACGCTCGTCTGCACATGCGCCCCATGCAGGAGTGGCTCTCGAGCCAATGGTGTCAGGTCAGCAGGACAATCTAGTGGTTGTCTCGACAGACTTCGTTCAGTCTCTGCAGTGGTGGTCAAGGTCAAACCTTCTGCAGGGAAAAACCTTTACCACCCCTGCAGGGGAGGCCACTCTCATCATGGAAGCATCTCTGTTGAGTTGCAGGGCTCACCTCCTTCCACAGACGGCACACAGCGTGTGGTTCCCATCAGTTGCATCCAACCACATCAATCTGTTGGAACTGCTTGCAGTGTTCAAATCCCTTAAAGCCTTCCAAGCCCCTCTACAGGGGAAGACAGTTCTTGTCCTTACAGACAGTACCTCTATTTAGTTATATTTATATAGCGCGCAAACAGCACAGGGGTTATGAGGCGCTGTTACTTGCAAGAGCTTAGTTACAAAGGTACAGGAATGGTAGCAGTCGTTGGCACATTATGAATACTACAAAACATAATACTGTTGTTACAGCTAGTGCACTTGGGCATTACATTACAGCTTATGCAGTGGGTCATATGTCAAGTATTCATGCTGATGCGAAGGACCTTATGTGAAGAGGATGGCTTTCATAGCTTTGCGGAAGGCGATGAGGGAGGCCTCACCTCGGATTGTGGGAGGTAGGGCATTCCAGTGAGTGAGTGTGAGATATGGGAAGCTGGATCCGCCCGCTCTGGCTCTTTTTATTAGTGGCACAGAGAGCATGTTGGTATATGGTGATCTGGTTGGCCTTGTAGAGGAGACGGGGTGGATCCTTTGTGATAGGTAAGCAGGAGCAGTGAGGTGAATGCACTTGTGTGTCAGTGTCAGAGCTTTGAAGACGATCCTTTCCTTTATTGGGAGCCAGTGGGCTAGCTTTCTGGCCTCCGAAATGTGTTCTCTTTTAGCAATGCATTGGGCTGCCCGAAGAGCACTATTCTGTATCACTTGTAGCCTCTCTAGGTTTTTATTGGAGGTTCCTAGAAAGAGTACATTGCAGTAGTCAAGCCTGGAGCCATTGATGGCTCTGGCTATGTTCATGCAGTTCTCTTTGGAGAGAAAGGGCCTGACTGCGTTGATTAGTTTAGCATGATGTGCAGCTGCAGAGGCTATTGCGTTGATTTGTCTATCAGTGGATAGGTTGGAATCCAAGTAGACTCCAAGAGTTTTGACTGATTCTGAGACCGGTATTTTGATGGTGTCGATGGTGAAGTGACTGAATTGTGAGTCTAGATTTTTTAGCGTGTCGGGGGAACCTAGCAGGGGGAGTTCAGTCTTGTCGGAGTTGCAGCATAGTCCATTGTCTGCCATCCAGGCTTGGGTGGTGTTGTAAAGGTTGTTGAGGGTCAAGGAGTCAGTGTCATAGTTACCAGTGAGGGTGAGGAGGATCTGGGTGTCGGTGGCGTAGTTTGTGTAGGAAATGCCCATAGCGTCGCGGATGAGGAAGAGGGGCTGTGTGAAGATGTTGTAGAGGGTGGGGGAGAGGCAGGAGCCTTGGGGCACACCACAAAGTATGATGGTAGGTGAGGTGGAGGCTAAGTCAGAGAATACTTGCATGGTTCTGTCTTGTAAGAAGGAGGTGATCCCTGCTGTGGCATGAGGGGAGAATTTGGCAGTGGAGGAGAGGTGGTGGCATAGCACGTCATGATCTACGAGGTCGAAAGCCGCGGATAGGTCAAGAAGTAGGAGAAGTGCTGGTTTGCCCATGTCTCTGGCATCGCCCATCTGGTTTTTCAGGTCAAGTTAGGGTGGTTTCAGTACTGTGTCTGGGGCGGAAACCAGATTGGCGGAGTCCCAGGAGTTTGTTCTCTTCAATGAAGTGTTGAACCTGCAGGTAGGCTGCTTTGTCCAGTATTTTGAGGGGGAATGGGACAGTGGTGATAGGTCTATAGTTGTGGGGGAAGGTGGGATCGAGAGTTGTTTATTTTGAGAGGGCGGGTCCAAGCTTCCTTGAGGGAGGCGGGGACTTTCCCTGTGGCAAAGGAGGCATTTACAAAGGCTGTCAGGAAGGGAGCTAGCGCTTCAGTGCAGTCCTTGACAATGGTGGCTGGGCATGCATCACCTTTGCCGTTAGAGGGTTTGATGTTCCTCGTTATATTGATGATGTCTTTTTCCTGAATGGATTTGAAGGAGAAAGGTTGGGGTGGGGGTCCGGGGCTGGTGGTGGGACAGGGATGTGTGCGTTAGGCAGGGCTTGTTTAGTGGCTAGTATTTTGTTTTGGCGAAGGCTCAATTTGGTTTGCATGTCCGTTTGTATTTCATCACACCAGGCTTTGTCTTTGGTGAAATTCTGGGGGGCGGGAGTGGGTGTCTCTAGCTCCCTGAGGATGGCAAATATTTATTTTGTGCTAGATTGGGCTTCCCAGATTCTGGATTCAAAAGATTTGGCCTTTACTTGGGTGATTGCCCTTTTATATTTAGTGGAGCGGGCTTTAAAGATCATCTTATCTTTGTCAGAGTGAGACGTTTGCCATTGTGTAAGTGCAGCCTTTTTTTCGTTCCGGAGTGTGAGGAGGTCCGGGGTGAACCAGGAGTTGGAGTGGGTGGTGGGTTTGGATTTACGGGGTTTGAGTGGGGCAATGGAGTTGATAGCTGCTTCGATGGCAACATCGTAAGCTGTTGCAAGTGTTTCTGGGTCTGTGGAGAAAGGCGGTTTGAAGGCTGGACCTTGGAGGAAGGGCAGTAGCCTTTCCTTTGTGAGCTGGCGGGAGCATCTAGCGAGGCAGGTTGGCAGGGGTTGGGGTGGAGGGGCTAGTGGTGAGGATGCTAAAGGTGATGATATGGGGGTCAGACCATGGGGTGGGAGTGTTTCCAGTGATGATGAGTGGGCAGTTATGCTGTGCGATCCAGTCGAGAGTTCTGCCCTGGGTGTGAGTTGGGCTAAAGATGGTGTTCTTGTAGCCTAGGGCTTTGAGGGCTGAGTCAAGGGATTTGGCTGCTGAGTTCTTACTGTCCAGGAGACCTAGGTTGACGTCCCCAAGGAAAATGGCTTTTGACTGTTTTTTGAGGTTGTCAGAGAGGAGGGGGATGAGAGAGGCTTGAGAGGCTTGAAAGTCTCCTGTTGGGCCTGGAGGGCGGTAGACAGTGTGAACAGCAATGGTACAATGGGGAGAGAGGTTAATTTTGACTTGGTGGTAGTCGCTGTTGTTGTGCAAGGATTTCTCTACCTTTCTGATAGAAAGGCAGTCTCTGGCAATAATTGCTACACCTCCACCTTTAGAGAGGCGATCTTGTCTAGTGATAGAATAGGTTGTATACGAATTGATCGTTTTACAACTGCTCGAATGACAATTGACCTTTTCACAATTGACCGAAACCCCCCACCCAACGCCAAACCCCCCAAAACCCAGATATATATATATATTCGGTCAATTGTGAAAAGGTCAATTGTGACCCTTTAAATTCAGTCAATTGTTCATTCGAACAATTGTAAACGACCAATGTGGGTAATACCATAGAAATAGCCAGGGGGTAGTGCGAGGGAGAGCACAGGGCCTCATGTAACCAGGTTTCTGAGATCATGAGCAAATCGAGGTCCAGGGTGGTTACGAGGTCGTGGATTTCTAGAGCGTGGGCATTGATGGACCTCGCGTTAATCATGGCGCATTTAAGATGGGGTTCTGTAACGGCTGGGGGGAGTTCATGAGGAGAGTAGGTGAGGTGGTGGGCATGGTTGCGCTGTGGGAGTTGGAGGAATTACACATCACAGATTTTGCACTGGGGGGCTCATTTTCAGTGGTGGTGGACACATGTTGAATCACATTTGGCACAGTAGCATTCAAAATGGGGGTAGAAGAATTGCACATCACATATTTTACACTGGGGGCTCATTTTCAGTGGTGGTGGACACATGTGGAATCACATTTAGTCTAGAAGCAGTACAATTGTAGGTGGGGTAAAGTACTTCATTGGTCGCTATATTGCCGGTAATTGTAATGGCTGTAGGCTTTGAAGTTGGGCGGAAGAGCCTGGCCTTGTTAGCACGTAGAGTGGGTGGCATGGTACGTGAGCATAGACAGGCATTGTGGGTGCTCGTGGGGAGGGGCTGGGAGCTGACAGTGGCTTGTAGCATGCGGGCGCGTAGTCTGAAGCATCTGATGGTAGAGCCTAGGTTTTAAAGAAATTTGCAGTAGTTATGCTTCTTACCTCCGGGATGCGGCATAGCTTTGGGGCAGACAAGCAGCGAAGAGCTGCAAAGAGCACAGGAGGCCTTTTCTACTGGACTTCACTCGTCGGTTTCGCTTCTCGGTCCTCTCCCCCTCCATTTAAAGCAGGAGGGGAGGGGCGGGCAGGCCGGCACGACGAATAGGAGCCTGAGCCTGCGGCTGTGATATGCACGGCACCAGTTGTTGTTGTTGATGCTTACATTGCAAAGGCATCCTTTTTAGGGCTTTTCAGGATGGCACACGTGGCGGGCATTTCCATGGAACACACCGTTGTTCCAAATGAGATCTCGTAGCTGATCCAGCATCCAGCTGGAGTGGGCGGAGACATGCTCGCAGCGGAGCTACAAAGAGCACAGGAGGCCTTTTCTCCTGGCCTTCTCTCGTCGGCTCTACCTGAAAGAACAGGGGGTACTCACTCTCTAGGACTATCCAAACTGTCCCACAACATCTGGAAGCGGGCACTCAATCACGACATGTTCCTTCTCTCACAACATGTGCCAGGGGAACACAATCTTCTGGCAGACGTGCTCAGCAGAATCTTGCACCTTTCCATAGAGCATGAGTGGCGCTTCGAAGAGCACATTCTACTCAACGTCTTTGCAGAGTGTGGTTTTCCAGACATCGACTTGTTCACGACTCTGGAGAACACCCAATGCCCTGATTACGCCTCCAGGTACCCACAGAAGCGGTCCAAAGGGAACGGTCTCTGGATAACATAGTTTGTGAGATTTGCCTACGCTTTTCCCCCATCCCACTTCTCAACAGGTTAGTGCACAAGATGCACTCAGGAACACGTCACAATGATCCTGGTGAAACCAATGTGATCTCGACAGCCTTGGTTCTCCCATCTCAAGAGAATGTCTGTCTCCCCTCCCAGGAAACTGCCATGCCCATACAACATGATGTTGCAAGACTGGGGGTGGGGGGGAACACTGTATACGTGGCCCCAAACACTCAATTTAGCAGCTTGGCTCCTGAAGTCCTAGAGTTTGGGCATCTACAATTCCCTCAGAGATGTAGAGATGTATGGACATACTCAGGGAAGCACGGAAACCCCCAACACTAGACCTTGTTACTCCAATAAGTGGAAACATTTTGTTATCTGGTGCAATGCCAAGAATGTCAATCCCATTGACTGCTCTCCTCAAGATATAGGGCCTCATTACACGGACGGCGGTAAGGGTTAACGGTCACCGTTAATGGTACAGGTGACTGTTAACCCTTACCGCCTTACTAAGAGGTCCCTTTGCGGGTTGTAGACTTTAACGCCTGCTTTTTGCAGGCATTAAAAACCAACCCGCAAAGGGACCAGGGAGCTAATTACGGTACCGCATTTTGCGGTGCCGTAATTAGCACCTTCCCCATTCCCATTATGCCCTATGGGGCAAAAATGGGAATGGGGAAGGGCAATGGGGGAAGGGGGAATTACCGCCCCACCAACCTTGGAATAGGGCGGTAATTCCCCTTTCCTCCAAGGCGGTGCCGGTATTTTACCGGCATGGACCAAGGTGCTAGTAGCACCTTGGTCCACGGCCGTCCGTGTAATGAGGCTCATAGTCCTTTATCTAACACACCTATTAGACTCGGGTATTGTTTTCAATTCCCTAAAGGTCCACCTGGCTGCTCTCCCTGTGTATACCACATCCCAGAGCAAGGTTTCATGGTGGAAAATTCCTGTAATTAAGGCCTTCATGGAAGGGGTAAAAAAACTTCACCCCTTATTTCCAACCCAACTCCCGGGTGGGACTTGAATGTTGTTCTCAAAAGATTAATGGGGCATCCTTTTGAACCTATGCACAATGTGAGCCTTAAGGCCCTCACCTATGAAACTGCCTTTCTAGTGGCCATTACCTCGATAAAGAGAGTTAGTGAACTGCAGCCTCTTTCGTTTCAGGACCCGTTTGTGACTATTCACAAAGTCAAGGTGGTTTTGCACACACACCCACATTTTGCAGCTAAATTCATCTCGGGATGGAAGAGTTGTCAAGTCCACCAACGATAGTTCCGGAGCAGAGACCGCCATATGATTTAGAGCTTGAGGGGCGCTGATCATGGATGGGCCATCTCCCCTTTTGTGGCTCCCCTCTCTGATTTCCGTTGGATATACATCTACGTAATTTAGCATTGCAGATGGTTTTATTTGGACTTCTCTTGATAGATCCCTGTTTGTGCTGGCAATGCATTTGCCTTCTAACAAATGGATCGCTTTAGGCATTCTCTGGGTCTCCTGAAGATTAGCTGTTGCTCCCTTTTGTTCCATTGTAGGCTTTGCAGTAATGTAGCCTTCCACAAAGATCATTTTTGTATGTAACATTGCCAACGAAGTTGTATATTGCCAACAAAGTTATATGGTCTGTTAGCGTTTCATGGATAGCTTCATAGAGCTTTATAAAAGGTGTCATTGCAATGGTGATTTTAGACATCTGAATTAGGGGATTTTCCTTATTATTCGAATGGTTACAATTCCTCCAGGTTACTTCCTCGTTGCTTATTGTCGTTTCATTACGCGTACGGTACAAAGTTTTGACGGCCGATCTCAGGATCTCAATGTCCCGCTGCATATCCTCAAGTGATTTGATGGACAATTCAGCTCACTGATGGTCATAGGAGGCAGCCAGGGCTGCTTGGACAGCCTGATCCTTGTCATTTGTAGTTTTCATGCTCAGAGGAGATTCTCCGGGACCTTGGTCTCCCCAGGCGGCATTAGAGGAAAGTCTAGGTCGTTTACGGGTCGATGTTATTTGGACCATCGTCTCATTGTCTGGCTGAATTGCAATACTGCTTTTCACGGATATGATGGATGTTTCCAATTGTGCCAATTGCTCTGTAGTACCCTCCAGCAATTCATGATCTGTCAGATTGGCTCTTGTAGTGCCCTTGGCGGTCACACTATCCTTGTTGGGTGTCCAAGACTGAAAGTTGGAGCCGAGGTTAGGTTCTTTTAGTTGTAATCTTTGCTCTGATTGAGCTCCCTTTACCCAGCGAGGACTACCAAGCCTGGGACTTTGGCGTTTCAGGGTCACGCCATTTCCATTTAAGTAATGGAAGCGTTGTCTTATCAGAGATAGAATTGGCCACCCTAGGCTCACAGATGCTCGATAGGCAAATCTTGTTGTTTGAATCAAAGGAGGCCACTTCCATAGGCCGACATATTATCTGTCCTTCATTTTCCTGTGGCCCGTTGCTTTGGATCTCCACATCCGCACAAGCAATGTTAATAGGATTACTCCAATCAACCCCCAACACTTCATGTGTGTCTGAGTTAGTTGTGACTCACGTTGGTGTTTCTATAATTCTGCTTCTTGTATCTTTACTTCCATTATGGTTATCGATAAGGTCAAGTGAACAAAGTGTTTTTTCAGGTAGACCATTCATGATTCGAGCTGGATAACAATCCACCAGCCGGTTAGAGAAGTCAGCTGATGATTCCCAGGCAGTTTCCCCCACCCTCTCCTGCTGAACATTCGAGTTATTAGAGGACAAAACGGACACTATCATGTAATTGCCCTCCTCATTGTTAACCGGTTGGCTTATATCCGGATCTTTGTCAGCCATAGTAGTCTCTTTAGGAATAGTCGGGAAACCCTGACCGTCAGAATAAGCAATTATTTCAGCAAGAGGGATAAAAACGACTGATTATATGGTTTTACCTCCCACCTCCATTGGCATTAGGTTGTTAGGAAGCTGTGGAGCTGACATCTCGTTCTTTGATGTGCTGATGTCCATAGCTGTTCCGCTAGCTTCTCAAGTTTGCAGCACAGTCCATCTGGATACGGCTTTCCGGCGGGTCATTTTTTCCTGATTTCTTGGACATGGAGGGTCCGGCCACTCGGGACAGTCGGTTGACTTACGAGGGACTGGGCTCGATGCAGGACTCCGGGAAGGCGCTCTGCGCCTGATCTGGTGAATTAAAAAATTAAAGTGGCACCGTCCGCTTCAGCAGTCAACAGGCAGTAGCTGAAATGTGAGCTGTGTTAATCTGTTCCAACCAACAGTACCTTGAGAATATCATCCCTTTGACCACTGATAAGTTCCTCCCTCATCCCCAATGTAAAACTGGGATTGTTTTCCAATCCCTTTCACACCAGGCTTTTATACCAGTCAGGAAAGGTTTAGAGGGCAACACCTATCAACTTTTCTGTCCTGAAGATTGTTTGATACCAGGACGAGACAAGGTGATAGTATCTCTAAAATTACAGATAGAGTATCCCATTAGTTGGTCTCTCTGTATGTTATCCTACCAAAGAGGAAAGTTGAACATTTTACCTCTCCTCTCCTGCAGAGATTAACTGAAATTTGGTTTTCTAAATTTTGCCTCAACTCCAATGAAGATCCAACAGAGGGGAAACGTTAGGGAGCCTACTATACAAAGTCCCATGGGAGTCATCCACTGGGGAGATTAAGGAAGAACAAAGGATGGACACCTCCCAGAAAAATGTTTTGATTGATGGTGAAAGAAGAAATACCAGTCCCACGAAACCTCTTTGTGGGGATCAGACCCTGTTATCATTTATGATATCACCTCTTTCACCAGAGCCTGCCTGTGTAATATCCAGATCCTTTGTGGAAAAGGTTGAAACCCTCTTTGGGATGTGTTCCTGTAGATCAGGAGAGAAAGAGCATATCCATCTTAGAGACATCCCTCAGTGGTTGTCATGATCTCTGCTTCCAAAAGATCAGGACTTGCCCGACTCCCTTGGAAGCAGACCCATAACCCCGGTTCCGAGTGCCAGCCAGTCCCAATTGGGACCTTTTGGACCCTGTCCTGGCGCCAGTGGCACCAGGCTCATAAAGATGCCCAGTCCCAGCGCTGGAAGCGCCGGGCTCATAATGCTTGGGTGGACTTACCTGCAGCAGACCATGCTGCTTACGTACCTGCCAGTTGAACCCCGGATCCTCTTCTGTTTGGGACTACTTTTCCTGTTGGGTGGGGCAGGAGCCACTCCCTAGGTTCAGAACACTGGAACTCTTCTGGAAAGCAGGAACTCTTTTCTTACCTAGGCGTGGCTGTGGAAGGAGACACCTAAGCACTACAGGAGGCTATTTAAACCACACCCGATGGATGAATCTTGCTTTGTGTTATTCTGCATTCTCTGCAGCAGAACGCTCATCGTGTCTTCTGCTTCTGATCCTGGGCCTAAGGAAACAAAGGCTTACCATCCTGGAATCCAGTCTTCAGCAGCACTTGTAAAGACAAAGAAAGAACAGGTTAGCACTACGGTCTTCAGTGGCAGCGCATCTCTTACCTGGTCCATCGGCTGTCACCAACGCCTCGCGCTGCATTCCGGCATCTGAAAGACAAAGGCTTACCTACTCTTCGCATGTTCCGGAGGTCTTCGCACTGCATTCCGGCATCTGAAAGACAAAAGCTTGCCAGCTCTTTGCACGCTCCGGAGGCCTTCGGCGCTGCATCCCGCATCTGAAAGACAAAAGAAGGTGCGTTTAAAGACATTGGGCAACTTTATTACTCACGTGCCATTACTCCTTCCCACGCCGAATCCAGTGGGTATTCCAGCACCCTACAGCTTCTCTAAAGCTCCGAACTTGTACCTGCAAGATAAAAGGGACAGTTAGTGCGCATCGTGAAGCAGGCTACAAGCGCTTACCTACGTGCTTCCGGGCGCTTCTATTCCTCACGCGGGTTCGATCCTCAACTATCATCAGCCCGCCATCCGCCATCGCCGGAACTCTGCAAAACAAGAGATATCATTACAAAAGACTTTTAAGACATTTGAAGCCCCCAGAACTTACCGTTCGTGCAGTTAACGACGGACAGCAGTCCTCTGAGGTCAAGAGGCCTGCACCCTTATCCAGTGAAGGAACTGGTTACGGCACCCTGCCCCGAGGCAGATGGAGAGCTCTGCGTTCACTTACCTAAGACATCTTACTCTTCGAGTCAGACATACAGTGCACAGAGGTCCAGCCCAAAGAGCCAACCGTGTGTTACACATCACCTTTGAAGATACGGCATTCACCCAGTCAAGACCGGCGCCTCTGCGGGAATCAGGTGAGCGTGACAGTGGTTTTCCAGAACTAAAGATGGCTGCTCAAGAACCAGATTTGTGACTAGCAGAGAATGAGTATATTGCAGTCTTTCCTGGAGACTCTGAGGATCATATAGAGGAGATGATCCTTATTCTTCATCAGTCAGAGATGAAACCTGAAGGCAGGACACTTTTATGTCCCATATCCTCTATTAAAATACCCATATACCACTGTTAAAATACCCATAGACCACTGTGAACTGGGCTTAAGCCCCAAGGGAAAAGAGGGAGTCGAGCCTTACTTTGCTAATATCTTTTACCTTCAATCTAAAGAAATATTCACAGAAGGAAAACCCACAGCAAATGTCACCTTTAACAAAGAAGAACAAATGTCATCCTCCTTGGGGATATCCTTCAGTAACTCGTTGGAACTAGAGTCATCAAATAATTCTGAAGGTAATGGGCCCAAATTATACACTCTGAGGCGAGGGAGTGAGAGTCTCTTCTCTTTCAGTATCATTAGCTACTGAAAGTTCCTGTCACTCATGCGGGGAAAATAATCACCTTAATAAACTGTTGGATACCCTAGGAGGAACAGAGACCATCAAAACAGTGATAGGAGCTGAGGATAGAGAATGTATATCCTCTCTATCCACATCTCCTACCCAAGAGCAAACATGCTTTTCGTGTCAAGGGTTTGGGCATGTCACTAGATGTTGTCCATTAAACAAAGTGGATTCCCAGAGTATACCATCATTATAGAATCCCAAGCAAAGTGGGCTAAGTAATAAAACAAGAGCAACCCCATTTAATATGAATATCCTCGATACCCCATCTAATGGAAAACCTAAGGAAAAAGGTAAAAAAAACAAGAACAGAAAAAAATCCCATACTTTTTTATATGCAGGTGCCAAAACCATCTATAGAATCCCTGCTATCCTAGAGGGGGAAAACCCATTTGGGCACACTTGGATTCCGGGAGCAGGAGATGTGCTATAAGATCTGACTTGCTTTCCCATAGATGGAAACAGGTTGGTGAGATAAAAGTAGGCTGTGTCCATGGCCATGTCAAAGGATACCTACAGACCCAAGTTCACATCACCATATTGGGTAGGAAATTACATCTTGTCATGGCCATGATGCCCATCTTGCCAACCCAATTAATCCTGTCTGGCTGAGTTGCCCCAATTCGATCATTGGGTTTCACAAATGGCACAAATAAAAATGAAAACCTCTAAGACGGAACTTGCCCTCCTAAGAGAATTGAAAGACCCCAAGTCTGAATCAGAAACACAATTGAGAGAGAAACCCATTTCTTTAGGGGAAAGTCCAATCCACCAACAGGTATCCCTTCTGTGGGTACCCACATTCATATGGGAAGGGTATGTGAGAAATCTAAGGGCGTTTACACAGTTAGCCCTCCTAAGACACCCCCTCAGTTAACCACTAGAAAGACAAGGGTGCCAGAACCCGATCCCAGGGGTGAACTAGCGAGGCAGGATCACCTGGGTGGAGGGTCTTTGGGGATTGGGTAGAGAGGGCGAGACACAGTATTCCTCCTTCTCTAAAAGTGACGTAATTTCCCCTTCGCCAGCTTTTGTAAGACATTGTCATTCTTGTCCTATTGTTTCCCCTGAAGTGAAGTCCAGTACTGGGACGAAGAAGAGGGTGCCTGAGAGTTACAAACCTAAGAGTCAGGCATGTTCCAGTAACAGGCTTAAACAAGGTCAGGCAATTGAGCCTGAGAACTTTCACCTGCAACCTGTTATCAATAATCAGGTGTATAAAAGGTGAGACAGTCCACAGCAAAGAGAGAGAAGAGGAGCCGTAAAGAGGCCAGCACATCTCATGGAAAACCGCAGGAGAATGGGACGCCGAGATGCTAGAGGAAGACCCTGTGTGGTGGAGTGTCAATATATGGCAAGGGAGCCGTCTCTCCAAGAAGCCAGAGTACAAGATAGAGAAGAGAGTCAGGAAGCTGGACGGTCCCGGTGTTGTGGTCGAGAAGAGCCCATTCTGAACGGAGGAGTCGTCCAGAGTTGGCGGAGGGGCAGACAATGGAATCCTAACCCCAAGTCCCAGAAAGCAGCAGACTACAAATCAACGCGCCAACCAGTGAGTTTCACTGAACTGATGTCCTGAAACCCGGTGCGCGTAAGCAAAGCAAAGACATTACAGTGTATCAGGAGTTCTTGCGTGCAGTCGGCACGTCTCCGAAATCCTCCAAAGGAAATAGAAGGAAACGCAAAGGCATTGCATTGTATCCAGAGTGCTCGCGTGCATTCGACACGTGGCCCAAAGCCTCCGATTGAAATAGACTAAATCCTTGAAGTTCGGGAAGCAATTCAATTTAAGTTGTCAAAGTTAAAGACGCTGGCAGTGTAAATATGCAGCCGAGGGGAGCCAGCGAAGTGGGAGCAAAATAACGATTAAGCAAATCTATGTTAATTCAACAATCCACATTAAAGCAAGAGAGAGAGGGAGCAAGAAAGAGACTGCTGTTACACAAGTTATTGTGAACTTCCCAGCTTAAAAGAATCACCAAGGTGACAGAGAGTGGGGCAAGTACTACTGGTTGCGTGACCTGTAATGGGTGGGCCGTGTAGCTCATAAACTGCGCCTAGCCCAGGGAGGTCCTAGCCCATCCAGAAGGAGGCTGAAGTATGGGGAAGGGAACCCTTGAACCATTTTGACATTTGGGTTATAAATCAAGGTGGGAAGCTGGAGGAAGAGACATAAGCAGCCTTGGAACTGTGTTCAATGTGACTTTGAATTTGAAGCTTTGGGAAGGACCCTGAACTCCCCAGGAACATTGTTGTTTGAGAACCAATGCTTGACGCTTGGGGGAAGGGATCCACTGAGCTGCTTTGGAACATCGCTGTTTTGGTGAAACAGTGTGTAAACATGGGGGAGGGAAACCTAAGCACCTTTTTTGAACTTTGTGGTTTGAACTGTATCCTGAATCCACGGAAGGGAGCTAGAGTTGCTCCAGACTTTTACTTTGAACACTATTTTGAGTTAGAGTATCCCTACACTACATTTAGGTATTAGACGTGAGGGCAAGCATAGGTTTTGACACAGAAAGACTTTTGCTTTGAACTTCTAGACATAGACGTTCCTTCACATGCGCCCACCCTTCCTCCCCTTTTGGAGTAGAAGGAACATAGACATCTTACACCTTCTCTTCTGTACTCACTCATGCATTCTGTAAGGCTCCCTTACAGCAGGAGAAAAACAACCAGTGGGACTGCGGCACATGAAGAACATTGGGTACACTACACGTCACGTTAGGGATAGTGTTACAGTCATGCCTGTGTCAACGTCCCATTTCAATTGTCGAAAAAAAGATGCAATACTAGATGTCGGACTATAGGCACAGCATGTGAATCTAAGCAGATGCAATCATCAGAAATATGATTACGGTGAGTAATGTATGTCATATCCCTTTGACTCTTCCTGGTTCTGTTCTATAAACATCAAGGAATTGTTCGAAAAGATCCACAAAATCTTGAGTTTGGGCCAAATCTGGCAGGATCAGAGTATTGGTGTTATTCTCATCAGATAATAGACTAGTTAATTTCACTGACGTGTCCTCAACAGGGTTCTCCTTCCACAAGAAGATTTACTTGATAAATGTGAGTTTTCATTTTTCTGCCTGGTTGTGAGATTCGATAGTTAGAAGATCCTGTTTGTTTCAAAATTGCATAGGGACCATGCCACCTAGAAAGCATTTTATTTTCTGAGGATGGAAGGCGAACTAACACTTTCTGACCAACAGAAAAAGATTTTAACACAGCTTTTTTATCATGTTATTCTTTCTGTCAATCCTGAGTTCTAGTCATATTAGTCTGTACTGTGGCCCGAACAGATGCCAGATGTTCTTTCAACCTCTGAGCAGTTTGGGACAATGGTAGAGAGGCTTTCTCCTGTTCTTCCCATGTCTCCCATAACATATCTAAAAATCTCTTGGTTCTCTCCCATATAATAATTCAAATGGGAAGAATCATGTAGAAGATTGAGGGGTTTTTCTGATGGCAAAAAAGGGCCCATGGTGTCATAACATCCCAATTCTTCCCGTCTAGTTCTAGAATGTGTTTTAAGGTCTTAGTTTGACGTTGAGAAATAGAAGTAAGCAAAGTTTTAATCTGAAGAATCTCCTTTACCTCTGACATGTGTTTCTCATAAAGGTATCCTTGATCGGTCAGAATTTCCTTTGGGAATTTAACTCTTGAGAAAAAGGGAATTAAATGTTATAGGATTTGTTGTGAGGGGTTATTCCACAAGGGAAACGGTTCAGGATAACGCGTTGCGTAGTCCAATATCACCAATATGTATCGGTTTCCCAACTTTGATGGTTCTATCGATCAAACTATATCCATACCTATTTGTGAAAAAGGTATGTATATAATGGATAAGGGTTGTAAGTGAGCTGGGGAGGTATCTGGGCACTTGTCTTCTGACAAGGGGACAAGTGCTGACAAAATCTTTTATATCAGCATATATTCCTGCCCAATACAAGCAGTGCACAATTTGGGCTTGGGTTTTAGCTGTTCCTAGATGCCCGCCTGTCAGATGAGAATGCACAATTTTTAGAACAATGGTTTTATGACTCTTAGGTTCCATTATTTGTGATCTAGCAATACCATCAGGGCCAACATCTCTCTGGTATAGCAACTCAGATTTCAAGAAAGAAATGGTCCCCTCTAATACCTGAAGAAAAGGTTCTGCCAGTAAGGGATCATTTCTTTGGGAAAAAGCTAGGTCGGGAATAACCTCAGATTTGTCCTCTGCTGTAGGGATGGGTTTTTCTGCTGGTCTAATGGGAGGCTCAATGTCTGTTTCCACAAAACATTTTGTTCTTCTCTCAGTCTCGTCACAACCCTTGATTTTGAATGGATTGTGTCCTCCCACGTATTCCTCATCTTCGATAATCTGCCAGCTTGCTGCTTTTTTCTTTGGAAATTTTTTTCACCAGAGGGCGCTGTGCTCGAGGCCGCGTAGTTTAAGTCCCTCGAGGGCCGCCGTCGAGTGTCAACGTCATCCGTTGTATAAAGGGCTCGAGCAGCGCCCGTTGGTCTCAGTTCCGTTTTTCCTAGCTTCTGCTTCATGTTTAGAAACGGCATGTCAGTTCTTTCTTTGAAAATGTCTTCATCTTTAACTCCTACCACACCCAAGACGGGTTTTAAAAAGTGTCTAAAGTGCGGAAGGAAGATGTCCATTACAGATCCTCACCACAATTGCCTTTGGTGCCTCAGCCCTGGCCATCGGGTCAACGAGTGCGGTTTGTGTCAGGCAATGTCGAATTAAGGCTCTTAAGGAACGCCAAGGTAAGCTAGCAGTGGGAGAGGAGAAGAAGGTCGGAACCACGCCTGGCTGCAATTTCAAGCCCCTGTTTAGCCGACCGAAACATATGTAAATGCTGCCAATAAGCTATGCTATTGTACATAAATACATACCAATAGGAGATATGGGTGTAATGTAAATAACAAACTGTTACAAGAAGGGCTCCAGTGATAGGTGGACCCTTTTGTGTTTTGTTGTGAATATTGGCATTGGTTTTGGGAGAGAATGTATCAGTATGAAAGGTGGTAAGAATTAGATGTCAAAAGTACGATTAGTTGTCGGAAAATGTGTGTGGCTTTTTAATATTGTGGTACTTTGTGAAATAAATTGATGTTTTTGTACTGAATACAATTGTGAATTGTGTCTGTCCAACCTCATCACCAAGGTACATTTTTTAAAATAGAATTTTATGTCAATGCTGGCCTACTGGTTGTCCCTCCTCTACTGCACACTTCCTATACCTTCATTACCTTCATGGCGCTCATAGTGTTTTTTCCTTTAACTCGGCCAACTTCTTTTCAGGGTCGTATATGCACAGGAGTTACCCTTCACGTTTTTCTGGGCCATGGAGGAGACGGTATTTGTTGGTAGCGCAGCTTTGTATTGGTTACTTCTATCCCGCAAGACGTTGCTTTCGTGGTTAGACCTTCGGTACTCAGGTGCCCTTTCCAGGATTCCACCTAAATCCCTCCTCAAGGCCCGTAGGGGGGTGTTTTCTGTTTTGCGTTGCTATGGCTTTGGGGTGAGTAGTTCAGTTTGACTGGGTCTGTGTAGCTCCTCAGGTTCCGTTTCCAGGTAATTGTAGTGGTGATTTCGCTGTATGGCAGCACCCCGGGCAGTATCCACCACTGTAGTGAGGTCAGGCCGAGCTTTGTGTTGCTCCCGTGTTCCAGCTCTTCCCCCCGGATCTGACCATGTAACTAACACCCAGGGTACTAGGGCCCCCGGCGTCCTGGATTCAGGCTGCTGCTTCGCCCAAGATCTGGGCACTTCCAGGGCCACTGCCCACCATTGTGATGGATGCTGTTGAACTGTTGACTAGTATGAGCTTTCCTGACAGTCCTTTCGGTCCCCTTCTCCTCTGGAAGTGCAGGCGGGCCCCTTGGGTCCCGCTCAGTACTGCTCCCGCACTCATAGGGGTTCTCCTCCCTCCTACCTGTTTCTGAGCATTGGGTTTACCGCGTCCATTCCTGGGTGGACGCCTTTGACCCGAGAAATTAGTACAGTGGTTTGGAGCGTTGGCGTGGAGCTCTAGCTATCCTTAATCTCCTTTTGAGTGTTCCACAGCTTAGTACCCTGTGTTTCCTTCTATTACACCTTTTTAGAAACCACTTGCTCTCTGTGGAGTTTGCCTGGCTTCCTTATGCTACGGCGTTAGGGTCGTGCTGGTGGGTTCTGTATGCTTGTCACCAGGTTCCGCAGTGATTGTCTTCTATGCAGTCTAATGATACGCTGACTGATGGCCGCGGTGATCGCCTTCTATGCAGTCTAACAATACGCTGACGGATGGCCCGCCGACCCATCAGTTCCCAGCGTGTCAGGCGCTGCTGTCTTCCTTCGCCACTGTATCTGCTTAGGGCTGGGGGAGCGCATGGGTCCAATCCACTTCACCCAGATTGTTCGGCATCTCCCGGGACCGCCCGTGTGTGCCTGTTGGGTCGCTTCCGTAAGGGGTGAGCCGTTGCCTCTGTTCTTTATGTGAGCGTTGGCGCCCAATGTGCTACGCTATTGCCGTTATGGTCCCTGTAGCCGCCCAGTCGTGACTTCCAAAGCTGGCCGATTCCCCCTTATCGTTGTGGCGGGTTGACTATATCAGGTGCGCCTCCTGGAGATCGGGAACTTCCTGGGCTGTCATGCATGTACTGACCGTGGAGGAGCCGTTACAGATCAGCCCGTGCACCCTCCCAGGATGGATGGCGGACGTCTGGCAGAGGTTAAGACCTTTTAGGAAAAAGGGGATGAAGGTGCACACTCTAGATTTGACGGTTTGAATAGATATAAATTTAAGGATCAAAGGTTAAGGATTTTAGGGTGCGGGGGAGGAAAAGCGGTCCTGGCACAGGGCCACAAAAATGTAAGAAAGTGAGAAAAAGAGGATCCAAAATGGAACCCTCCTGTCCCCTGCACACCTTTAAATTGCGTCAATATGACGCCTAAACATTGATTCAAAACAACTTGTACATGGTTCAAAGTAAAAATCTACAGTTCGAAAGCACGTGTGGCTCTGGTATTCCACTCTAAGACTTTCCTTTACTTATCCGTAGCTCCTCTGTGCTATTTCTTATATTCACAGACCGTGTATCTGTCAGCACTATCTAGTGCTTCCACGTTGTCCTTTGGACGCAAGTTACCGGACTCCACTGGCAGTTAGCGAAAAGCATACGTACTCACCTTGCCAGGGTAAGTACCTCCCTTTCTTTCTTTACCGCTCCGAATTTGTGCCGATTATGTTACAGCCCTGTGCCCATTCTTTGCACATCATTAACTATCTGATTTGTCCACAATGAATAAGCTGCTGCTCTGTGCTACTTTAAATATCATTAATTCCCTACACCACTTATTGTAGGACCTGGGGCTCCCGTGTAATTGATGCCCGATGGAGTCTCCTTTGACTGATTGAACCCTCACTAACCTTTTACATCATCAAACGCAATAGGACTAAGGATCCTCCCATTGATGGTGAGCTTATATCTAGCCCATAGGGCATTATCTAACTCTACAAGGACAACTCCATTTTTTTCTTTCCATTTAAATTGATCATGGCGGCTATGCGTAGATTGGGTTGTTTGTGGCTTTGGATAAATCACCATATACTATTAGAAATGTCCACACAGAAACTGGTTGCTGCCTTGGGGCTATGCTACTTTATACAAATGGTGACTTAGTCTATGATAAATGAGTAAATGTGCACTAGATACAGACTGCGGTCTTGACTTGAGAGCGTTACAACCTTGATTATATTTATTATATTTCCTTTGTATTCTTTGCATTTTAGTTCATATTTATGATTTATGGCTCAAGAAGAAGAGAATTGGTATCTCGAAATGCGTCAGCCATCTACAATGAATTCAATCTTCTCTACTGTTTGCGTTTGGAATAAACAACACTTGTTGTAATATTTATACATCTGATTGTATTATTAGAAAGAGCCACACGTGCTTTCGAATTGTACATTTTTACTTTGAACCATGTACAAGTTGTTTTGAATCAATGTTTAGCCGTAATATCGACACAATTTAAAGGTGTGCAAGGGACGGGAGGGTTCCATTTTGGATCCTCTTTTTCTCACTTTCTCAGAGGTTAAGACCTTCTCAGAGGACTGGTCAGCGTATGACACTTAGATTACCGGCGAGGTTCCAGGCTTGCATCCAGCGGTGCAACTCCGCCGCACTCTGGCCGCCAGGTTCAGCCTCGGTCCCAGCGCGAGTTGAGTTCTTAGTTGCTCAGGACAGGCGCTTCCCTCCCGATGGAATTATTGTAATATATGTGGGGGGGGTTCTGGTGTGGGCTGCACATTCACAGCTGCTCTCTGTGGTGATACCTGCAGGCGTGAGCCACCTCGTCTTCTCCCCGCGCTGACTGTTTTTGCAGGCCCAGCGACGCACGGCACATCGCTCCCCTGCAGCGCTTCAGAGAACGCCACATGCAGGGTTCAGTCAGCTTTCTTTGCCTCTCCAACGGATGCGCAACCGGATTATGCGCTGTTTTCGCTTCTTTTTAAACTGCAGATTTTCCCCTTTTGCTTCCCGCCCGTACAGAGGACCCGGGATGTGCGTCCTGACGGGCTGGCAGCCATCTTGGAATACACATGAGACATTTTTATTAAGGAAAAGGGGTTGGATAAAGGCCTCTCTGTCCCAGTCCTAAACATAATTTCCCTGCCTAGGAAACTAAAACTAAGGATCAGTCTGTGTCTCGTCGTCAAAACTAATGAACAGTCCTTGTGTACAAACTATATCTGACCCTCACACTTAAACAGATAATCAAAGTGTGCAAGGGAAATGTACTGAATTTTACTTAATGAAAAAAGGGTGTAGAAATCAAGATAAAAGTTCAACAAATAATTCTTGAATCCAGGAGGGGTTCCCATCCCCTGGATTATTTCATGGGTGTCAACCACATTGTCTTTCTTAAAGTCTGGGTTTAATGGATGGTTGAGATATTTCTTTCACAATGGAGTATATTACAATCAATTCTCTGCCACGGCCATGGAAGCCACCATGGCACCAGTATATGCAAACAGCTTTATGTTTGACTTTGAAACTACTCACATCATCCATCAACGATCCACAATGGAGTAAGCAACTCAAGAAGTGGGTTCTCTACATAGATGACGTCTTTGGAATATGGTCAGGGACCAGAGAAGAGCTTGATAACTTTCTAATGTTCTTAAACAGCATTGACAGTCGTTTGCAGTTTACAATGGAAATAGGCAATCCTAATGTCCATTATCTGGATGTACAGATCATTCTCACAGACTTGAAGATCTCCACAACGGTATACACCAATCCTACAGATAGAAATAATTTGCTTCACAGGATGAGTTTTCACCCACCGAGTATCCTGCGGAATTTACCATTAGGGCAAATGTTGCGTATCAAAAGAATCGTACGTGACCCAGTGGAGTGTGATATGGAACTAAACAAGTTACATGAGAGACTTAAGGAAAGAGGGTATCCGGACGAAGACCTTCAAAGAGCAAGAGAAAAAACGGACATACGTGACCGTGCACAATTGTTAATTACCAAACGGAAGCAGGAGAGTCCAGACTTGGTATTTGTCACGAAGTACTCGACACAGAGCCGACAAATTAAGGATAGTATCCTGAGAAGATGGAGTGTGTTGCAGAATGACAATAGAACCAAAGAGTTGTTTGAGAACCCGTCCATTTTTGCCTACCAAAAAACCAATAACCTAAGGAATTTGCTAGTTGACACACATGGGAAGCAAAGAGATAAACAGCGAATGCAAGATAAACATCCGGGCACATACCCTTGCATAGTTGTGGGAACTGCAACAACATAATGAAAGGACCATTCATATCCCACCCTCGAACAGGAGAGAAGATAAAGTTGAAATATCATGCAACATGCCTGTCGGAGAACGTTATATAGGCCATCAAGTGTCCTTGTGCCCAGTATTATGTGGGAGAAACCGCACGCAAAGTACGGGTTCGCATTAATGAACATAAATCATGTATCAGACTCAACAACAGAACATCTTCAGTAGCAAGACATTTTCATGATAGTGGACACACTGTCGCTCAACTCAAATTTGCAGTTTTGGAAGTTATACCAACCAAAGGCCAAAACAGAAACATGAAGAAATTGAGAGCCCAGAAAGAGGCACAATGGATAGAAAGGATGGGGTTGATTGCTCCAGATGGAATAAAAGAGGAGCTAGATCTGAGTTGTTTCTTATGAACCATTCTAACTGTGTCTTATTGTTGAGTAACACAAAAATGTGAACATTTGGGCATATAAGTATTGAATTCAGTAGGAGAACAAGTTTCACATTTCATTTATTTTTGAGTTTTATTTTTATTTTCATTATTTATTTATTTAACTTTTTTATTATTATTTTCTATTATTGTTTAAGTTTTAATATTATTTTTTCATTTATGTTTAGGTACAACTTGCAGTTAGTGGTAATTATGTGCATAAACATCACATAGCGTCTCTTGACGGATTGGAATGAGTTCCGTTTACTAATACATAAGGTTTCATTCACCATTACACCGTTCCAATAAGGTTGCTTAACAAGCGTGAGGAAAGCTAATCATTTGATCCATTCCAAAATGGCTGCTCTATACAAAGCAACGGTTGCCTAGGCAACAGGTTGCTCCCACAACACTTTTTCACAGACACTGCCGTGGAAACGCGTGAATGCGCTCAGCTCCGGCAGATAACTGCGACTCTAACTACAAGTAAGTGGATATTAAACAGAAACACAAAGAGTTTGACACGTAGAGTGATTTATACTTACTCACACGCGTTCAATCTCTTTACAGAGACCGCAGTTGCACGCGTTAGTCTCCCGCGGACAAGACCGCAGGTGAAAGTGGCAAGCACACATTTAGACCGATCAGGTCTTGAAGAATGTAGCGGATTTACGAGATATGTAAGTTGATTTGCGTACATGATGACACGTATTGCACTGAATCGATTTTGTAGCTGGAATTTATTAATACATACGCGGTCGATCTCGTTACAGAGACCACTGCAGATCAGATATTCTTCCCACGCGGGTTGACGTGCAAGATTTTCGAAGGTTAGTGGTACTGGCTTGGCAGACTTATTGAGAGTAAAATGTTGTTATGGATACGTAGGCTTATACCGTGACCACCACACTGACAATTGTTTTTTATTTATTCTTTTATGTTTTGTTTATTTTTTTATTATTTTCGTTTTTCTGTTATTTTTCAATTTTGATAATTTTCAACCTCCACATGATTCATGAAACTCACATCACCTGAATGGAAACGGGGTGATGTACTATCGCTACTGTGTTCTTCTTTTTTAACCTTTATGTTCTTGATAGCATGCATTCAATATGTTGATATGTAAATGTTTCATTAATGTTTGGTGACTGATGATATTTGTGTTCGATTTTTAATGCAATGTTGATTTTTAATGCAATATGAACTATGTTATGACAGTTGAGACCGAATACTTTAAGAAAAGGTGTAATCACAGGCCCTGAGGAAGGGTTTCCACCCGAAATGCATAGGCCGCATATTTGATGAATTCTGCCACGACAATTTGATTTGATTTAAAGAAAGCTAATGAAGTCTGATTCATTAAAACTCTTTTCGAGGGAAGGAATCAATTCAAGAATATTTTTTACCATTATCTTTGAACTACGCCACTGTGCAGTGGAATAAGGGTGTGCAGCCCGCACCGCTGGCCAAACGGCCAAGGTCTTTTCTTTTTCTATATTTCTTTCACAAAAGCAGTCTCTTAATAATGGCCAAAGTGTCTTTTCCCAAACAGTGATTCCTTAGAAATAGTAGAAAATCCCCTTTCCCATGACACTGTTTGGAAGGTGGCATGGAAGGGGGCAAAAGAAGTCTCTACAGCTTTAAATGATGTAAGAATGTATATTTCTCACAACTACTTGACAAATGACAGGATGGCAAAAAGTCTTTCACGTTACTGTTCCAAATGGTTTCTTGGTGTACTCCCCTGCCAGGAATGTTTCAATTAACTCTTTAGAGTTCCTGGTATTAGGGATTACCTGGTATATACCCTTGCCAGGAATCCCCCTCCCCCCGCCCACTCCCCCTTCTGGTTCTTGCATGTCCTTTGGTGTACTCCCCTGCCAGGTATCTTCCTCCAAAAGGGTCTGTTGCCTGATGTGTTTTATTCACAAAGTCTTTCTACAATGTTCACTTTCCTTATCTTCCAGTATAGCACAGTATCTCTTATTTCGTCTATACTTCCTTGACTTTGGATTTCACTTGCCTCAAGCTCCCCCACATGGACTCCTCACATATGAAGACTTGTTCAAGTTCCACTTCTCAACTTTTTCAACAACACTTATTTGCTTAGGACAATGCTTGGCCAATCTTTCCCCGTATGAGTTCTTCATATATGGAGACCTGTGCAAATCTTGCCTTTCAGCTTCTTTATCATTCACTTGCTTATAATCACATTTGCTCCAGTTTTCCCCATAATGACATTTCAGGCATGAGGAATTGTGCAAATATAGTCTTTCAAATCTTCTTGGTCGGTATTCAAATGGCACTTTTAACAGTTTGTGTGCTTGTCGGTATGCCCCAGGATTCCCCCTACCTCCAGGACAACTCACCGATGTTTCATTGCGTCCCGACCTCCTGCACCCTGCTGCAGCGAAGTTTCAAGGCGAGAATGTTGTCACCCGCTTGGCAGACCTGTTCCCAATGTTCTTCTTGCTCCTGCGTTCACTCGTTGGTAACATGGCTGCTTCCTGCCTTCATCGCACCGCTACAGCTTTCCAGCTGCTGCTAATTTCATTGCAGCTTCTCCCTGGAGCCTGCCTCGCTCCTTTGGGTCTCTCGGCATGACGGTACCACAGGCTAAGGAACGGCTGCCCAGGAGCAGCTGCCTTCTACAGCATGTCTGCCTTTTACTGTTGCTTTGCCCTTCGCTTCGGCCAAACTGCGCCTTCTCCCTCCGACTCCACACACAACTGCTGATTGTCGGTGGAAGTCATCTTTAAATGTCCCGCGCAGCTGGTTCATTCTGCAACATCTAGGCCATACGTTGTGCTTAGGGCTTCTCTGAGTCCACATTAACTCCTTGTCCCGCTTCTTCATCTCAGTACCTGAGTCACTATGGGAGTTGGAGTCCATAGGATTAACAGAGGTTTTAGGGAGATTCTGTTTAGGATTCTTGCTTTTTATTATATCATCGTGAATAGGAGATGTTAGTTATATTTTACGTATTTGTAAGGTATGAATGGTTATTGGTTCAAAGTGGCAATATCCCATCAGTGCTTTAAGTAGTATAGTGCTGTCTTTAAAAGGGGGGAGGAAATACTGTGATTCTCCTAAAGGAGGCGACCTCTTCCCCCAGCAGTCATCTCCCCCAAATGATCCTCCCTCATAGTACCACCCCCAGGGTCAGGATCAGGTAGCAGCTGTTCCCTGGCCATGTGGTAGGAGCGCACCACTGGGATCACAGCTTGCAGTCAGAAAAACATGATTACACTCAAACCCTCGGGATGCTACAATCAACCTCACACATACAGATTTCTATATCACTAAAAGGAAGACTACAATGTGTCAGATACTTCCAGCTGAAATCTGCATTCAGCCTGCACGTCCGAAGTATGAATCCTGGCAGGGCTGAATCAGCCCTTTATCATTTAGAGGTCTACAAATGGAATACCTTAAATTGATTAACAGTAACTTCATATTTGCACAGTACTACTGAACTTCAGCAACAGTAGTAGCAAGCAGTTTACAGAAAATATATTTTATACACAACATGTTTTCAAGTAAGTTAAGGTTACTCAGAATGGCATATAAAACTAACTATGCAGTGTTTCAGCTTACCCCATGAACCCTTACATCTACAAGGGATAATAGGAACACTTTAGCGGACACACTCATAAAAACGCAATGATGCTCAAATACTCGGCGTCCCACAATGAGTCCCGTGTAAAATATTCTTAATCAAAATAAAGAAAATAATCATGTGGTTACATAACCAGTCCGGTAGCTCAATGAGTGAATTTTCTATGTTGAGCTCGACATTTAACGTGCAGGTCATAGGTTTGAATACTGGTAAAACTGACTCAGACTTTGATCTTTCCACAGTCATTTAATTACATTAAACTCAATTACACTGGGTAGCGCTGTGGTCGCAAAGTCTATATACAAGTGCATTATTTTTTAGAGAAAAAAGCTGTTTTTAAAGGGGTTTGGGTTATTTGCAGTGCCGCTAGAACTCACCCAGTGTCTCAACAGTGCCCAGTCATCCTTACCTCCTTATGGTCTAATAGGCACACCTGCTCACACAGAAGAACAAACAATCTTCACACTAACCAACAACCATGAATCTTGCTTCACCCAAATGTAATGACTTGGAAAAAAGCTAGCTTTCAAAAGAGGTTAAGCTTACAATCAATGTTCCAGTTGCAGTGTGTGATGTGCAGACTGATGGAACATGCAATGTCAATTTCAACTGAGTTTTCAGGATGGGGTTGGGATTAATCCTATCGGTCCTTGGGTCTTTATCTGAAACCAAAGTAAGATAAAGTGCACAGTGGTGTACTGGCTGTTAGCAATACTTGTCTCCCTCTGGATCCCTTTATCGAAAACCGTGTCTGGGATATAGCGCCCAGCACAATTCTGGACCCATTACCAGGAATATAGCACCCAGCTCGCTTCTTGGCTTTCACATTTAATCTCGGGACTATAGCATCCAGCTCACTGTTTGTGATCCTTCCAGTTGTGGAGGGCCTGGATTACTTTTTTAGCCTTTATTCAGAGACTCCGGGATAAAATACCAGGTTACTTGTTGAGGGAAATAGTGCTCATCTGGCTTCTTGAGGAAAGTAAGGCCCAGCTGTTAGGGAGAATTTTCTTATAAGGCTAATTTCCCAAACATAGTGAGTCCCCCAGCAGCTTTGCTGGGTTTTGGGGATTTTTTTTTCTCCTGCTAAGAGTTGAGACTCTTTTCCTCCCACTCTTAGGCATGATTTGAGGTATGTATTTGACTTTTTGTGTGCTTATGGGCTATGGGTTTTTTTACTCCATAGGGTATCATCTGCTTTTTGTGTATGTGTTACACAGCACCCTCAGTGCAGTAATACAGGGGTGTCATAGTGACCCCCAAACATAGACTCCATACCCTGGGACTGACTACTGTCTCCCAGGGCAGGTAAAGTCACCATTGACTTTACTAGTCCAAAATTGTGAACACAACCAGTACAAACCATCATATTGTGGAAGTACTGGAAGGGGTTAATTCGATTACCCCTGGGTCTGTTTCCAAGGGGGCACTGTCCAGTCCCCCCTTGTCGAGTTTCTGGCTGGTGGCAGTGGTTACCACGCAAAATATTCCACTGGAATATTTCCTATGGGATTTTCCCATTGATTTTAAAGCACCACTTTTTGGTGCAATGTTAAAGATACCGCTGGTTTATTTATTTAATATTAAATCACTGGTTGGGTATTTTTGCCAGAACTCTTTTCTAAAATGGCGTTCTTGTCCGTCTCTGTAACTCCAACCAAGGTCGGGCTCTTTGTTCCACTTTTTGGCTGGCTTCTCCACAGAAGCCCTCCAACTGGTGCCACTCTGTCTGGGTTCCACAGGATGTGTGGGTGGGGGAATTGGCACCCTGGACGGCGTTGCCTTAGCAACCCAAGTCGCACTCTGTTCTGATTGAGCCAGTGGTGAGCCGCCCGGCTCACCACTTAGCATGTTTGAGTGACAGCTAGGCTGTTGAATGGGGGTTTTTCTGCATAAAAGCAGGGCTTTTGGGAATGGAACTTCAGAAGTCGCCACAGGGCCTAAGAAATCTGAAGAGGGGAGAGCCTGAGCCATCTGCAACGACGACACCACCGGTGGAGCCCTGCTGCAACGACCTTACCACTTTCCCGACAACAAGAGAAGATCTTCTGCTGAACGAGTCTTCTTCCTCTGAGCTGGTGGGATCAACCAGTTCGCCATTTCGCCTTCCAGGACTTCTCTTGGTCGAGTCGCCCGTGCCAAGCACCCCGGCGGCTGAATAGCCAAGCTGCACCACTGTGACTGCGAATACCAGGAACGCACCTTTTAACTAACAAACTCTGCGGCTGGTTTCTTCCCTGGGCAGTGCAACGACTCCAAGTTTCCTCCTCGACGAGATCCTCTCTTCCTCTGGTCGAAACCACAAACTGCACCCGCTGCCAGGAACAACTGCCACCGCTGGAGCTTCCTCAACTTTAAAGGTACTTTGTTCCACCTGGCCTTCCTTTCCACGGTTTGCTAAAGGTGACCCTTAAATCCTTTGCATTCCAACTGGGTTGGCCCCCAGACCTTCTAACTTTATCTTTTAAACCACCCCAACCTCTTTTGAACAGTTCGATAAAGACTTGAATGCATTTCGCAACTGTGTGATCTTGGGCACATTTCACCTTGCTCCATTTACAGTGGGCCTGGCCTATGAACTTTGGCTCTACAGTAGACTCTGCCTTCACTAACATGTTTTGGTCTCTTAAAAGTGTTGGGAACTGTTTTATTTTTATGACCTGCCTTTTTCTCTCCCTTTTACTTAATTATTGGAGTGCCATCTAAGTTACACGCTCACCTCTGTTTTGACAAAAAGTGGTGTTTTGACTTAGACTTGTCTAATAATTCTTAAGGGAGGTGTGTATACTTTTCTCATTGTGTTTTGAACTTGCTTTGATTAATAGTGCTAGTGTATTTTCTAAAGTGTGTGTTAAATAAATAATTATATACTTTTGATACAAAGCTCTGGTCAATGTTTGCTTGTTCTACTGTGTTTTTAGCGCTATTGTGTATCCTCTGTATACTGCCTAACTCTTCTTGAGAGAAGTCTGACTGCTCTGCCACAGCTACCAGGTAAATCTGGGTGGTACAGACTGCTACCAATTGGGTTTACTGCTTACTCCTGTAGTCTTAATCTTCTTGCAGTGGTCCACAAGGGAACTGCACAGGATTCTGCCTAACACCAGCTCACTGTGCTAGGGATATAGTTCTCCACACACTGCTTCAGGAAAATACTTCCCATGCCACTTTCTTAGCGATAGGGTGTGGCGCTCACTTTCATAGGGATATACAACCCCATACACTTCTTTCTAAGATATAGTGCTCTGTTCAGTTGGATCGAAATTCGACACCTTTTGCTCCTTGGATCTGTCCGTGGGTGAGAGTCCCCTCCAAGCCCCCCACCTCCTGCAGGAGGTGTTGGAAAAGTTCCACTGGCACCTTGCCATTGTTATTGCAAAACATTTTTTTAATTATTTTATTTATTTTAGCATTTTTAAAGCCGTTATTGTTTTTTTGTCTTAGTTACGTAATTATAACGCAATTAAATACCAAGAGGTTTCTAAGCGCGGACCCGGGGATCGAACCTGTGTTGCTTTGTGTCGCCTTGCTTCCAAGGCGAGCACGTTGCGGTGAGCTGCCGCTGAGCTGAGCTATCCTCCCGAGACTGTATATTACTTTTGTGAAATTATTTGTACTTTTGATAATAGTGGTTAGTGGTTATCATTGACACTATTGTTATTAGCAACAATTATTGTAGCCTTAAATCTTTTTGAAAACATGTTTTTGTATGTGCATATACATATCTTCAGTATTTACTGGCTGTCGGTCCCTAGTGAAGTTACTGAGTTAGCCCAGGGTAGCAAAATACTGTCTGATAATTCTAACATTTTCAGCAAGGGCTTCTCTATTTGAAGCTGGACTAGCTCAGTAGACTGTAGTTTGTGTCCTAATTCCGATCACGTTTTCATATTGGTGTACGGCAGACCGTGTTAAATGAGTCTGTGTGTAAACCTAAAGCACTTTCAGGGAGCTTTCATTCTATCCTCTGGCCATGCCCAGATCATGTGTTAACACACGAACACCCATTTGTAGTACTTCTGGTCTGATTTTTGATCCCCACTACTTGGCACTGGCCACTTTTTTGTTCGACTCAGAGAATGTTATTGGTGCTATTTTGAGCCATGTGTAGTTGGGTAACAGCACTGAAAGTTTGGGAGAGTGCATTGGGCCTCATTACGAGTATGGAGGCGGCCATGCCCTTACTAAGGGCATGGCCGCCTCCATTCCGGGTCCCAGTACCGGGTTCCTTCAATGAGGAATAACCGGGTCATTCCGGCATTGGAGGACCCGGTAATTCCTCCTTGAAGGAACCCATCCCCATTCCCATTTGAGTCCCCATGGGGCTCAATGGGAATGGGAAGGGAGCTAATAATGGTGCTGTTAATAACGGGCCGTTATTAACTCCCTGTTCCCCTCGCGGGACCCGCTAAGGATGCCTGGTTTTACTAGGCGTCCTTACTGGGTCCCGCCAAGGTAACCTCCTAATAGGCGCTCCCGTAATGAAGGGTGCCAGTCCCGTACCGGCACCCTTCATTACGGGAGCGCCAAGGTTATAATGAGGCCCATTATCTAGTTATGGGTGCAGACATCTCCACACAAGCTTCTTCATTCATGGGGCTCCTAGAGAGTCCTGCAATTGTTCTCAATCTTCTAGCTTTCAGACATGAAGTTGTACCTGCTTTACAATGTTTAAGGTGAACTGTCGCCAGGGTCAGACTGGGCCATAAAATTGGCTCGGGCACGAACGAAAAAGTGGACCACAGTTGCAAATGACAATTCAATCCTTTTCTTTTTGTGACCAACATTTTGTGTACTTCACAAAGGTGTTTCTTGGTAAAAACACATACGTTTAGTAATACTGGTCAACATTGTGATGAAGTACCTCATCAAAATGGCCCACTTTGGCCAGTATACTGGCCCACTTTAAGGGGAAAAAACTGCCCCAGGCTAACATGTTGGGTCTGCACTTTGGGCATTGCTCTATTGACCTATACTAGACAGTCTGAGCCTAACTGTCGCACTGTGTTTTTTTCGGAAGCGTCTCACATGTGCTCGTCTTTGTCCCTTAAAGTTAGTATGTATTTTCTTGCTATCTGTGATGTCCAGGAA
Organism: Ambystoma mexicanum; assembly: GCF_040938575.1. Classification (NCBI taxonomy): domain Eukaryota; kingdom Metazoa; phylum Chordata; class Amphibia; order Caudata; family Ambystomatidae; genus Ambystoma; species Ambystoma mexicanum. The sequence continues at coordinate 836,024,956 of NC_090934.1, read as the reverse complement.
GTGGAGAACATACACGGCTCTATTTACTTTAAAATGTTATTCTATACCAAGCGCCCCCATCGCTATTCATTTAACCATAGGGCTTTCCAACCTGTATTGTGTTCTTGCCCCAGATGAACAGGTGCTTTCTGGTTAGAGAATTGTTGATAAATAAATAAATAAATACATTTATTTATTGTTATGTTTATAGTTCAAAAGAACTTTATCATAACACTTAGAATTTAAGACACATTTAGATACACATAATTAGGTAAAACTGTAAAAAAACAGTAAAAAAAATACGATACAATTATACTGTACTTAACCATATCAATAGATACACACATTCAGTTCCTTATGTTTACATATTCCAATACCAATATTATTCTGGCACGATTCCCCAAAACAAAAATAGTCACCTTAATAATCAATGCCATTCAGTAACTGGCAGATAGGGAAAAAATACATTTAAAGTGCTTAGTAATGATTAGGCAAAGTTTGCGGTATAAGGTTTAAGTTTTTAACCAGGCCACCGTCATCACAAAAATTACTAGGGACCTACGGCATTATTCCCAACTTTGCCCAACCTATGAATGGCCTTCCAGGTGTTCAATACGGGTCAAAGTAAAAGCCCTTTTATCATCATGGGCGATAACTACTGGGCCAACGGCCATCCTGACAAAATAGGACTCAGTCTAGAGGACTCAATCACCTCTATTGGACTAACCCAGTGGATTAAAACACCCACACAAAAGAGTGGACACACACTTGACTGGCTTATTTCACAAAATGCTATTATTTCAGACATCTTGGTTACACCATGTATATGGTCTGATCACTCTCTTATCCAGGCAAAAGTCTCACTACCTGGTCCTCCACATAAACTCAACACCAACCCGCGCCTGCGAAAACTTACTCGTAATTTGAAAACATTACATCTTCTAAATTCTCATCCCTAGTAGTATCCAAGCTTCAACCTATAACTAACTTAGCGGACTCCTCCGCCTTAGTTAACCACTTGACTCTCAATCAAACAAGCTGTGAACTAGCACCCATGAAAATGAAATCCATCAAGTCTGAAACTACAAAAAACACCTGGTTCTCAGATGACATTGTTAGGGCCAGACAAAACAAAAGGGCTCTGGAAAGATCCTGGAGAAAGGACCCTAACAACAACACACTAGATGCCTACAAAAAATCCACCCATGAATACAAGAAACTTATCACTAATGCCAAAGCCACATATTACAATAAAAGAATTATAAATGCTAAATCCAATGTTGGTGAACTGTTTAAAATCCTATCTGATTTTCAGGACCAGACTCCACCTTCCAATAACCTAACTAAAGACTCCAAATGGTGTCAAGACATCCACGATGCTTTCCTTTCGAAAATGGACTCTCATAAAGACAAAATCAAGAAAGCCCTTAGCAACGTAACACAACCACTGCCCTCAGAAAAATGCCAAGCACCTCAATAACAATGAAGATAAAATACCCCAATTCTCCTTTTCCCACTATTTTGAAAAGGAAGTGCTCAAGGTCATACAAGATCTTAAATCTACTTCCAGCCCTGGTGACGACTGTCCTATGAACATTTTCAAAGAATCGACTGACTTGCTAATACCCTGGATCACCAAGTTGATAAACCTATCTTTTGACGAAGGTGTTGTACCAGATGTCCTAAAATCAGCTTGGATAACACCCTTGCTGAAAAAAGAAAATTTAGACCCCACCAGCAAGAATAATTATAGGCCAATAACCAACGTGCCTTTTATACTGAAGATACTGGACAAACTTGCCTACAAACAACTTCAGGCTCATGTTGAAGAACACAGGATCCTCGGCACTCGACAGTCAGGATATAGGGCTCGGCATGGTACTGAAACAGCCATGCACGACCTTAAGTCTACACTGGCGAGCATTGCTGACAAGAATCAAGCCGCACTACTGATGCTTCTTGACCTCTCCGCAGCCTTTGATCTGGTAGATCACATCTTACTAGTGACAAGGCTCGGAGAGGTCGCAAATTGTTCCTCGATGGCATCTAACTGGATCGCCTCCTTTCTGGGCTCTCGCATGGTTAGGGTGTGTGTAGGGAGTCACCATTCCACTCCTACCCCTCAAACCTGTGGTGTCCCACAAGGCTCCTGCCTGTCGCCAGTGCTTTTTAATTTGTACATTCGCCCTCTCCTGGACCTCTTAAACAGACTTGGTGTTCAGTATACCAACTACGCAGATGACACACAGGTGGTCATACAGCTTAGTGGTCAGTACAGAAATGATGTTGAGGCCATCAATAACATCTATAAAGCCATCCAGGACTGGATGGCTTTTAACTCTCTAGCCTTAAACAACAATAAAACCGAACTAATGACATTATCCTCCAAGAACACCCGGAGCAAACTAGATATTGATTACTCCAACTTCCTTATTGCAGGCAACATCATTATATTTCCGAGGAAGATAAAAACTGTGGGAGTTGTCTTAGACGACGAATTATCCATGAAGCCACATGTCTCTTTCATCAGGTCTAGCTGTGGACTGATCAATAAGTAAATCAATTACATCCGTCCATTTCTAACAGCCGAAAACTGTGCTCTTCTATCCACGGTGTTGATGAAATCCAGATTGGACTATTGTAATAGCCTATTGTCTGGTACTACTGCCGCAAATATCCAATACTTACAAGTGGCCCAGGACAATGCCATGCGGACCATCTTCACTCAATCTCGTCGCTCCCATATCTCCATCTTCAGGAAGAAGCTTCATTGGCTACCAGTCAAACATTGCATTACACATAAAATGCTCACTACGACACATAAATGCCTCTCTTTCAGCAGTGCCATCTACTTGTCTGAACGCATTAACATCAAGAGCAATGGAAGAAATCTTTGTTCATCCTCTGCCACAGTCCTTACTTCCCCCCAGATTTAAAACCGCAAAATTTGGAGCCACCACACTTGACGTTCAGGGCCCTCTCCTTTGGAATGCTCTGCCGGCAGGGCTACGACAAATCAAAAACTACCTTCTATTTAAAAAAGCCATAAAAACCTGCCTTTTAAACATGGAATGATCCTTATGACCCCTTTCTGATCCTGCTTGCTCTCTCTTGTTGTCCTGTCTATGCCTTTGTTTTTTGTGCGCCCTGAGGCCTACGGGCATGCAGCGCGTTAAAAGAATTAAAATAAATAAGGGCTACATGCATGCTTTTGTGTCTAGAGTTCAAGCAATACAGCCAAAAAGAATCAGTCTTGATGTTGTTATAATCGGACACAAAAGAACCGAGCATCTTTATGTATAAGGGTTCATGCTTCGTCAAAATGTGCTGAGCAGTCTCAAGTATACCCGTGGTACCACACAAGCAACATATTATTTTTTCTTTAGGGATGCCAAGTTCAGGTCCAATGCAGTTTAGTACTGGCAATTTGCCAATATGTAACAGAATAACAAACCTGCGCAGCTCATGGGAAGTAGACAATTTGGGCAGTCATAAAGCTATGAGAGAGGGATATTCTGTAACAAATTGAAATATGCCTACATTTCAGTATTGGGAGGGAAATCTAGTGGTGAAGCCCCAGGCTTCGATACAAGGAAGCACAACAAATTCTGTTTACAACTGCTACATCGTGACAACAGAGGTTTGCAATTTGCATAATCAACTACCGTGACAGCACAGCCAGCAAATATAATATTTACCTCTGGTGACCCAACGAAAGCAGAGGAAGTGGGCACAACAAACAACAGTTCCCCGTTAGAGTGGTAGCCATGCTTTTTTTTAATTCAGTTTTTATTGAATTTTTAGAAAACGAAATGACAGGAGTTTTACAACATTAATATCATCAGAACACTCTGAGAGTTCACAATAAAAGTACTCAGAATATGCCATATATACTTAACCTCACCCCCTGCCCAACTTCGTCCCTCCCCAGCCCAGCTAACAATGAAACTGCTCTACAATGTTCACTTAAACTGTTTAACATTGCTTGAGGGGGTCTACAGGCTCTTCATTTGGCGGAGAGTTCATTCCGTGCGTGGCGGTCCCTAAAATGAAATGGTGAGAGGTCATGGCCCCCCTCCCCAACAGTGAGCGGTGCAATGTAAAGGCCCACCTATTGCATGTGCTTTTCACAGAAGCCAGCCCATTCAGTTTGCACAGACCCAGAGTCACTGTGTATCGTCGCCCTTAAACGTTCCATCAAATATAGATTCTTAGCCGTGTTGACCCATTCATTCGTAGACGGGATAGCTCTCTTCCACTGTGTGGCCAGGCATGCCCTGACTGCTAGAAGCAGCCCATGCACCATTTTCTGTAATCGTATATACTCCCCTTCCTGCTCCTCTAGCCAAACAATAGCAGCATCAGTGTTTTGCGTCTCGTGATCCCATCAAGATCCCTGATCCAGCTAAGGACTTCATCCCAGTGGGACTGGACCACTACACAACTCCAGCACATATGCCAATAATCGGCCCTTAGACCACACTCGTGCCAACATATAGGGCTCACGCTTTGGAACATTTTGACCAATCTGACCGGGTCGCACTGCCACCTGTGTAATAGTTTAATGGCATGCAGTTTATACTGGCATGAAATTTAAGCCTGGGAGGCTCCTTGCCACATTCTCCACCACGTCTGGGGGAGAGGTTAATCTCTAGGGCTCCCTCCCATCTCTGTCTCAACATGTCTGAGGATCCCTTTCTCATGTCCCTGTATAGGGCCCCAATCAGTCCCTTCGGGCCTGTAGCGGTATCTAAAATGTTCTCGAATGGTGTGAGTTCTCTCTGGATTTTATCTCTCCACACCTCCCTGATTAGAACACCCTTCAATTGCAAATACAAGAAGACAGTGAGCTTGCAGGGGCTCCAGGGAAGGCACAAAGAGAAAGGGAGAAAGTGGGCAACCTTGCCTCGTAGCCCTCCCCAGATGGAAGCACCCAGAGTAGCCACCATTCACCACCACACATGCCCATGGGGATGAGTAGATCGCCATGATTCCTTTGGAAAGCCCAACCCCATTTTGGTAAGGACTGTCTCCAAGAAGTCCTGCTCAACCCTGTCGAAGGCCTTTTCTGCGTCCGCAGAGAAAAGCGTGGGGTCACCTTGCATTGCCTGGGCCTCGTTAATCAAATGCAATGTTTTCCTTATAGTATCTGCCCCCTGGCGCCCAACGACAAACCTCACTTGGTCTGAGTGTACAAGACTCTGCAGGTGCCCTTCCAATCTGGCAGCGAGGACCCTAGCATAAATCTTGGCGTCCATTTTAAGGAGTGAAATTGAGCAGTATGAACTGGGGTCCCAGCCACCCTTTGGCCACCGAGATAAGGGACGAAAGAGTCTGGTGCTCTCCCCGTGTCCAAGATATCATTGAAAAGCAATGTCAGAAAGGGAACAAGGACCAGTGAGAAGGTTTTATAAAAGTCTGGTGTGTAACAGTCATCTCCAGGTGCTTTACCAGGCCAGAGGCATCAAATGGCGTTCAGAATTTCCTAACCCGTGATTGGGGTATCCATGATCCCTGAGTCAACCCCATATAGGGACGGCAGGGTTATCACCTCAAGGTATTTGTTAATCACTCCGCTAGTTACCCTTCTAAATGGGGCCTCATATAGCGTGGCAAATGCCTCCTGGATCTCTTCTGCTGTACTCTCACTGCCCCCCCCCAACCTCGACATCTGTGACTCATCTGCCCGCCCATTGTCCCCACAGCCTACTGGCGAGGAGGGCATCTGCTTTATCTCCCTTCTCATATAATTTTTGTTTTAGGAACTGCGGGTTACGAAGCACCTTCCCCCTCCTCCAACAATTTCAACTCTTCCCTCAGACCCCTTGCTTCCTGACTATAGTCCTCCCTTTCCGATGAGGAGGACTGAGCACACCTCTTTAGAGCAACTATTCTGTAACTATTCTGTCCCTGACTCCTTTCTCTATTAGTGTATGTTCCCTCTTTTTACGGGCCCCCTCCCTGATCAGCAAACCCCTCTATGTGGCCTTCTCTGCGTCCCATACCATCTCCCTTCCCACTTCATCAGTGTCGTTGTTGGAAAATAATTATTTAATGCTATTCTCAAGGTCTTTCCTGAAGACGGGATCCTTTAACAGTGAGTCATTACACCTCCACTTAGAGGGCCTAGGGCACAGGCCTCCCAGGTAATGTCTACAGAAACCATATTGTGGTCAGACCATGAGATCGGGTGGATCACTTAGTCCCTTGATGCCTCCAAAAGATCCCTAGTGACATACAGCTAGTCTATCCTCGTGAAAGTGCTGTGGGGTGCTGAGTAGAAAGTGAATCCTCTCTCCTGTGGGTGGAGGTGCCGTCATATGTCCCTTAACCCGTACAATTCCATGGCCATTCCCAATTCGATGTCCCCCTGTTTATGGGGTTCCTGGTCCCATGCTTGTCTGGTCTGTCTGTCCAGACTTTTGTCCATCCACACATTAAAGCCCCCCAGCCCCCAAGGATAAGGTGTCCCCAGGCCTCACTCATTATTTTCTAGGGTTCTTTGCAGGAATCTCTTCTGACCTTGATTTGGGGGTAAATCGTTGCAAAGGTGCCCCTTATTTTCTTGATCAATACCAATCTCCCTTCAGCGTCTGACCATACCTTTGATACTTCCATTGATACTTCCATTTGTAGCCCTTTCCGGACCAGAATCCCACCCCCTGCCTTCCTGCCGATACCAGACCCCCAGCATTCACTCCCAATATGCCCACAAGGGATCCTATGTTTGTCACCTCTCTGATATCTAGTATCTTGGAGGAACATAATATCAATGCCTGACCTTGTGAATTCCCTGGCGACCAAAGACCTCTTCGTAGGGGAGTTGAGCCCCTTTACATTCGGTGTACACACCCGCAGACTGTCCCCCATCGCCGTCCTACCTCTATCAGCCATATTCAAATCCTGTGTCTCTCATAAACCTCAGAGCAAAAGCACACACCCTTTTAACAGGAGACTCAACTACCCGGTGAACATAACATAACATGAGCCTTTATTTTTTTAGTATTTAGTATTTATTTATAGTGCGCACCTAACCCGGGGGTAGCAAGGCGCAGCGACATCAAGAGGATTGCGGAGCTTGTTACATACAGAGGGATGAAATCCAGCTGAGGTTATATTGCTGGAGCATCATAGACAATTGAAGCCTGAGAGGCATAAGTTACAGATAAATATACAGTTACAAAATGCAGGTTATATCATGAATTGTAACTACGGAGATCAGTTGAACACCAGTGTGTACAAGTTTACGGTCATGGTAGTGTGGTGCAGCAGGCAGGCGTTATATATCATGGTCCTTGAGCCACTGAATGGTCTTCGATCTGAGTTGGCGGTAAGGGAGGTCCTCACTGCAGGTAGGTGGTAGGGAATTCCAAAATTGTGCTGCTTTTACAGGAAAGCTATTCACACCCGACATTGTACCTTGAAATCTGGGCACATGGAGGAGATTGGAGTTAATTAATCTAATGCGGCGGGAAGAAGCTGGTCTGGTGAATTTAGTTATAAGGTATTGAGGGGCTGCTTGGTGGAGGCAAAGAGACAGATTTGAGGACGTTTTTATTTTTCGTAGATAACCAATTGACAGATCTTCTGGTCTCAGAAATGTGGGCTTTCTAAGGGATGCTAAGGGCCGCTCTTAGGGCATTATTCTGTAGGATTTGGATTTTGTTTGTGATATATTTGTTGCAACCTACATATAACGCATTACAATAGTCCAGTTTGGACAGGATCAAAGCCCTGGTTAGGGTGATACAGTTAGATGGTGAGAGGAATGGTTTGGCTGCTCTGATAAGTTTGCAAGTGTAAGATGTGGCGGAGGCCACAGCATTGACTTGCTTTTTGAAGGTGAGAGTGGAATCTAGGTAAAAGCAAAGGGTTTTGACTTCCTTGGCTACAGTGATCTTATTATTATCAATTACGATAGAGGAGTAGCTTGGGTCTAGTTTGTTGAGGTTGTGTGAGGACCCTAGAATGAGGAGTTCTGTTTTGTCATCATTCAGGCATAGACCATGTAAGGCCATCCATGCCTGGATGATGAGGTAGACTTTATTGACGAAGGCCAAATCCTTGTCATAATCCCTTGTCAACGGGATGAGGATCTGGGTATCATCGGCATAGTTAGTATAGGTGATACCCAGACCATCTAGATCATAGAAAAGGGGCTTTGTGAAAATGTTGTACAGGGTCGGGGGGACGCAGGATCCCTGGGGCACGCCACATGGGATAGGCGATGGGTCGGCTGCTGCTAATGGGGAGAAGACTCTCATCGTGCGGTTGTTTAGAAAGGATTGGATCCAACCGGTTGCCTCTTGAGAGAAATGGTCTGCTTTTTGTAAGTGGTTACATAGGATCTCATGGTCAACCAGGTCAAAGGCGGCTGTGAGATCAAGGAGTAGCAATAGTGCAGTCTTACCCTCATCTCTCAACTCATCAATCTGTGCCTTGAGATCTAGGAGTGCGGTTTCAGTACCGTATTGAGGCCTGCAGCCTGATTGTCGGACTCCAAGGAGATGGAAGTGTTCAAGGTAATGTTGGATTTGTTGACATGCTATTTTATCGAGGATTTTAAGTAGGAACGGTACTGTAGTGATGGGGCGATAGTTAGTAGGAGTAGCAGGGTCTAGATTAGGTTTTTTGAGAAGGGGGAGGACCCAGGATTGTTTCAGGTTGTTAGGCACGGTGCCTGATGTGAATGACGCATTTATTAGTTTGGTGATAAATGGTGCGAGATCACAAGCCGCATCCTTTATCAATTGTGCAGGGCATAGGTCCCCGTGGCAATTTGAGGGTTTGAGGGTAAGAATGTTTTCAACCTCTTTAGTAGATACTTTATGGAAGTTGAAGTGGGGATTAGGCGGCGCAGAGGTGTGCGACCGAGTGGGGTATAACGTTTTAGGGATCAGGATTCTAGATTTAGTGGAAGCGAGAAGGGAGTCTTTTTTTTAATGCTTATCTTTGTCTTGAGAGAGGTGATTTTGTTAGCGAAAGCATTTTGTATACCTGTGCACCAATTCTTGTCCTTGAGGCATGAGTCGGGTGCTTGGATAGGTGTTTCAACCTCTTTTAGTATTGTAAAGAGCTCTCTAGTGTTGGATTTCGCTTGCGAGATTCGAGTGCTGTAGGAAATTTTTTTGGCCAGGATAATTTCTTTTTTATATTGGGAGGCTAGTGTACTGAGGTTTTTCTTATTGTTTTCTGAGGGATGTGATCTCCAGGTTTTTTCACAGCGTCGCTTTTCCTTGGGAGAGACCCAAGTGTTGATATGCTTTCGAGGTTTGCTCTTTCTCAACTTCAGGGGAGCTATGTCATCAAGGGATGAGAGCATGGCTTTATTATATAGGTCTACCATTATAAAGGGATCTGTGTGATCCGGAATGGCATTCAGTGTCGGTAAGATCAGTGGGAACCGGTTTTCAGGGGTGATGTTCTTTTTGTTTCTGGTCTGGACAGCTGGATCTATACTGTCTGTTAGCACTGGTGTCGCCTCTAGTGTGAACAAGATCAGGTAGTGGTCTGTCCAAGGCTGCAGAAGTATAGATGGGACTGGGCAGTTATGCACAGCTAACCAGTCCAAAGTTCTACCTTTAGTATGGGTGGGCTCTGTGATCTTCTGGGTTAATCCTAGTTCCTCTAAGGTATTAATTATTGTGGCATTAGCATCTGAGGGGTCACTAAGACCAAGGTTAAAATCTCCTAATAGGATGCTTTGTGTGGAGTTCTTATAGGATGTTTGTAAGGTCTTCTTCAAATGATCCTAGAGGGCCGGGTGGTCGGTAAATGAGGTGAATGGAAATAGACTGTGTATTAGCTAAAGTAAGCTTAGCGGTTAGGGATTCGCATGATCCTGAGTTGGAGGGTGGCGAGAGTATCAATGAGAGTTTAGTTTTGGCTATAATGGCAAGACCTCCGCCTCGAGAGGTAGTACGATCGAGTCTTAGTAGGGTGTAGTCATCTGGTATGGCTAACATGATTGCGGGACCTGCTGCTGGATGGAGCCATGATTCAGTTATAGCTAAGAAATCAAGATCTTCATTAACTAGTAGGTCAGCAATGTCTGTTGCGTGGGCTACCATAGAGCGGGCATTTATAAGTGTGCCCTTGGTCCCAGGTTGTGCTAGTTTCAAAGGTAGTGGCAAGCTTTTAGGAGTGCCATTCTTGGCGCGGATAGGCTCACGGAGAAGTCTACTATTCAGTTGAAGAGGATGCTGAGAGAGGTTGCTAGTACTAGCCTTACTGTGGGATGTTTTGGTTAACAGGTCATAAAGCCTAGGGAGTCTGGCCCGTAATTTGAGGTTCTTCTGGAGAACAGTGCAGGGTGAGGTGATCATATCCTTTATGTATAAACCCAGTTCCCTAAACCCCCAGTTCCCATCCCCCCTCCCCACAAACCCTTCCCCAAAGGCACCCGGCCCCTCCGGTTATCATCACCAGGTGAGTCCGAACCACCAAACAAGCCCGGAACCCGGGCCCCTCCTCCAGACAACACAAACTCTGGTGCCCCCACCCTGACCCTGGACCCCAATAAACCCCAGTAAAATTCCACACTGTAAACATTTCTTAAATCCCATAGCTCAACTTCAAAGTACAACTGGAAACCCACCATCCCTCCCATGTCTCCCCTCAGGTGCTCCCAGAGGGGGAAGCCCCAAATCACCATCTCAGCCAACCATCTCTGTGCCACCTCGTGGAGTGTACTCAAGACGTATTGGGGCGGGGGGTGTCGTGTTCAACTTCATAAACTTTCTGGAGCCCGGGATCCTTTTCCTCCTTGGCCCTTAAATGCGCCAGCCTCTGTCGCCATCGCTCTCTCCCAGTGGGCCCATGGCTGTTCCCTACTCGGCAAGTAGTTCCTTTGTGACTCTGTGTATCTCTCCGTCCGTCATGAGCCTGTGTCTCTGCCCCTCAAGCTCAAAGGAGATGGAGAACGGGAATCCCCATCTATAGCGCACTCCTTTACCATTTAGCCACTTCGTCAAAGGCAGGCACAGTCGTCTCTTTGCAAGGGTCAGAGAGGACAGCTCCTGGAAAATGGTGATCCTTGCTGCACCCAACATCACCGCTCCCCTGCTCTTTGCCTTGTCCAGAATTTTGAGCCTGTCAGGGTAGTTGTTGAATCCTGCCAGCACTGATTTCGGGCCTGCGGGAGGACTGCCGGCTCTATGGACACTCTCGATTTTTGTCTCATCGATCGAGTCGTCCTGGAAGAGGAGTTTCGTAATATTATGTATTATTTGCCTGAGATCTCTTTCCGTCTACCCCTCTTTCCCGGGAATCCCGAAAAAAACAGAGGTTGTTTCTCCTCTCGCGATACTCAGTCGTCCATTTTCAGTACCATGTCAACCTCTCTTCTCTCAAGTTCACTCATCCTTACATCTATTTGGGTTTCCAGGCTATCCGGGGGGGGTTGCTTATGCTCCACCTCTTGCAACCTCTCCTCCATATTGTCCAGTCTGACATTAATCTTGTCGACTTTGCCCCCTATATCGGCTCTCATGCCCCTGATTTCCTCCAATAGTGAAGCAATATCACTCTTCGTCGCCATAGAGTCTTCACTTCCTGATGCCATGGTCCCACCCCCCTCTCCTATGACCCTTTCCTGATATGCAAAATGCTTAAGCCGGTATTTGAAATCCATACAAAGTCACACCACGATGGGGCAGTCCCCAGGCACAGGCCCCCCTCGGCACCACACCCCTCACCGGGGAATGGCCCCAGAGAGGGACCGGAGAGCGAAGGCCATCTGTAGCTTAGAGTGCGAGGAATGCAAGCCCGTATTGTGCCCCCGTCTGGCTCCTCAGTACCGTCCTGATTATGTTGTCCCAGGTGACTCCTGTGTTGCTTGTTTCCAACCTTGTGTTGTTCTCACACCACCCCCTCGGGATCGACTTCTTATGAATGGTGGTTGTTCAGAGAGGCGCACTCCCCAAGGCCACGGTCCTCACGCTTCAGCTCTAGGCCGTGCCGCTGTCACAAGTGCCAGGGGGCACAGTTCTCAAACCTCCAGTTAGTGGCTCAGCCCTCCCGAGGCGTCAATTGGTCCCCTCAGCCAGGGTCGCGAACCTGCCAAGTTGGCCTTCCCCTTGCCCCTGAGTAGTCTCAGTTTAAACCCGGGACCTCTAAAAGGCATGGCCAGATCAAGAGCCTCCAACAGAGGCACCCAAACCCCAGAACAGCTCTCCCCTGGACTCTTGGCTCAAGTCATTTGGCCCCTTGGCCTGGGTCAGTGAGACGGGCACATGCCCCAAAACTGGGGGCCCTCACTTTTTTCTGCCTCTTTTGCATGTTGTGAAGTCTATGCCTCTTCAGACACAGTGGCTTGGGCTGTCTGCTTGAAGGAGCCCCAGCTCTGAATTTCTGAGGCCTCCGGGGGGCAGCAGGGGCTTAGGGGGGGCGGGCAGCTTCACGCCTCAAGTACACTCGTCAGCTTCTGCCACCAGAAGAAAGTCTCAAGGCCCCAGAATCAGGTCCGGGGAGGGGGGCAAATGGCCCAGAACTGGGAGCCCTCACCTCCCCTGCTGCCTCTGGGGGCTCCGGAGTCCAATCCGCAGTCTGGGCAGACCCGCACTGCCTGTACTCTGTTCAGGGGAGCCAGAACTCTCTAATTCACGGGACGCCGGGGGGCCCCACAACTGGGCATCTGACCCCAGCTCAGTGTCACTGGAACCTTGGGTCCAAGTCCAGGCGGGTGGCACACGCCCCAAGACCGGGGGCCCACACCCCTCCTCTGGCCCCAGGGCACCGGGGCCCGATCTCAACTTTCACCGTGGCCCGGGCTGTCCCCCAGTCTCTGGATGTCGCTCCAAGCCTCTCTGTGCAGAGGGGGAACCGGTCTGCGCCAACCTCCGTTCGCACCACCAGTGCAGGACTATCCCCCAGCGCTCACTGTCCGGGCTGGGTCCCTCCATCGCGGCGTGGGGGGGCACCCCCGTACCTCTTCAATCGTGCGGCACCTTTCAGGAAGGGGCTCAAACTTCCAACACTCATTGCCTCAGCGCACTGGGCCTTCCGCCTCGGATATGTTCCTATCGGTACAGTGAACTCCCTGTGGAGGCTGCAACTCCACTTGGGGAGCACCGTTTTCTTTTGGGTGTTGGACCAGATGATGCCCTTTGTGTCTGTGGTCCACGTCTGGAGTCCTCAAAACACCACGGGCCATTGGTGGGGCAACCATGCTGCAAAGGGGCCCGGGTGATGGAGGAGCGCAATCAGGTGACTTCCATCCGTGCGCCCCCTGGTGTCCATTCCGGTAGCCATGCTTTTGATACTGTATCAAAGCTGTGGCCCCGGCACTGACTGGGGCCCTTCCCAGCACAGGAACTGGCACTCTGACATACTGTCAGACATGTGGCCTCTGCATTCACAGAGAGCCACACTGAAAGGAAGAGGGATGATGAGGGTGAGGATGGTAGAGGTGGGTGGCAGGAGGCCAGGTAATGTATTTTATTTCTAGTCAAGGGTGGGGAGGGCACACCACACAATGGACAATGGGGGAGGTGGTGGAAGGAGGCAGCACACCAGTTTAATGTCTTCTTTTTGGGTGTTTGGGAGGAAAGTATTCAAGGTATGTGGATGTGGGGGCAGGATGGCATGTATTTCTTTCTTGTATGGGACATTTCATTTTATGTTGCACATAGTTGACTCCTGCTCTCTCTCTCCACCCCTGGCAAATCTAGCACTGGGAAGCAGCCCCGAGGGTAGAAAAGGGATGCATGTGTGGCCCTATTCAATATCAAATTAAAGATAACTAGCTATCCACTGTGATGAATATGGCAGTGTCATCACTACTTCCATGGGGGTAACCTTCCCATACGTGGCCAGGGTGAGGCAGACGTTCTCTGACCCGAACTCTGGGGGTGGCTATTTGAGGGAGGATCACAAAGGGGAAGACGACCCTCATGGAAGTAAGGGTGACTTGCCAGATGAGAAATGGTATTCCCCTTACCAATCCCAGGTTAATAACCAAGACCCAACTCCCTAGGCATCCATGGTCTATTGTACGATGGGAAAAACCAACCATATATTACCTTAAGTAGAGATCTAAAACCTTCCTCATCAAACCCCTACAATCCTGCTACCCCCGTAGGGACTAATAATACCAACTCAAACCAACTTCCCTCCCCTCTAGATTTTGTGGTAATATGAGGACAGAGTGTTAGATAACACCCCAATAATTCCCCAGAACTATGTGACACATTGTAAAGTTAAACGGGAACTTTCATACATAAACAGCAATGAAATGTCATGACCACTGTTAGAGGTCACAAGCTGTGCCACAAGCAGGCTCCCACCAGAACCCTAAGGGCCTTAAAACTCCTGCAAAAAGGCTCCTGGAGCAAGTCCTGGTGCCTTTGGCACCATGCTCATATGCGGTAAGGAGAGACTCATCGGGCTTGCTTTCATTTATGTACATGGATCTTTAAATCCAACATGGAAGCAACCGCATAGCTCAGTTCTTATGAACCAAGCCATGCTGTTTAGTGTTTTGGGTGTGACTGGGCCTGGAACTACTTTACCTGGTACTACTTTGCATGGGCTATATACACCACACCCAGACTGTAGAACACGCTTCGCATTATTCTGCAACTAGCAGCGTGACGCTCACCGTGTCCAGCTCCTGGTCTTTAGCAACTTCTTGTAATCCTACAAGAACACGATTACTTGTCTTACCTGAGAACACACCATCCTACGCTCAGCATCTCAACGGGCCGCAATCTGTGGAAACCGAGAGAAGAAGAAACATCACCTGTGAGTGCTAGCTTGAGGAATTCCAGCATCCCGTGGCCACAGCTCCCGTTCGAACATTGTGAGCTGCAAAACAAGAAAGGGTAAAACGTTATTAGATGCGCGCATTTCCAAAACATCAAATACCATCATTCTTACCTGAATTCCTTTGCGCTACGCAGCGCTTCCATCCGGAACTCCAGGGCAACACCCTGCAAGAGAAAAGGAGACATATTCAGGTGCGCTCTCAATATTTAACACACGCATATCGCTTTTACCGTAACAGATCCCGGGGGTCAGTTTTCATCGTGCTCTCATCCACTCGTAGCACCGCCGCAGCCTGTGAGGAGAAGAAGAGAACACGGGTTAGCTTCAAAAAGACAATAAAGAACGCCGCCCTTTCCCTTACCTTAAAACATGCCTCCTCATCCAGCACAACAGCATCAAACCTTCACATCTGAAAAGAAGACGATAAAGACATTAACGGGATTTCCACCTTAAAACAGAACTAAGACTTTCAATTAACAAACCTACCTGCCTACCAGCAGAGTCGGGCCTGGACTCGGAGAAAGGCACACTGCACCAGTGATGCAACTCAGGCAGATTGGCAAGAAACGCCAAGAGCCCCTGCACCAGACGCAGGACGGATAGCCCACCCTACAAACAATTAAGATTCATAATTCTGCGCTGGGCAACTACGTATCCAGGGTTCCAGATCTCAGAGCCTCCAAGATGCCCCTGGGATGTCAGGTGAGCGTGACAGAATGCAAACCCTCTAAACCTTATCCACCTGGGCATCATGGAGACATCTGAAACTGACCTCTTAGCTCAGCTTTTGAGACGATTACGCGCCGAGGTACACGCAGCCTGGCAAGAAACCAATGCCTTAAAATGAGAAATAATAGTCACGAAAGACTGCACTGATGAACTAAGCAAACGGCTGCTACAATCACAGTCTGGGCAAACTCCATTGCCCGGATTTGCTCCATCCGTTGCTACACCATCTTCAGTCCACCCAGTACAGATAACGTTGCCGGGAGCAGTACCTCTGGCACCACCAGAACGATTTAATGGAGACCGCAAAAGGTATGCAACATTCATGAACCAGTGCCGTCTCCATTTTCTTTGTAGACCTGGGGCCTTCCCAAACGACCAGTCAAGGGTGGCCTTATTTTTATCATATTTGAGTGGAAGTGCCGCAGATTGATCAATACCTTTAGTGAGCCAGGATGACCCATTACTGCAGGATTTCTGGGGTTTTCAACAGGAGATGGGTAAGCTATTTGCTCGACACTTGCATGGACAAGCTTTAGACAATGAACTCCTGTCTCTCCGCCAAGGAAATCAAGATTTACTGACTTATATTGCTGTCTTCAACAGACTGGTCGTGGAAGCAGGATGGCCTGAAGATAAAAGAACCACGTTGTTTCATCGGGGCCTACGAGGAGACCTAAAGGATGTCCTTGCTCAAGTGGTAGACCCACCTAAAGACTGCAGAGTTTATAAACCTTGTAGTGCAATTGGATCATAGATTACAGGATCATAGAACAGATCGAAGTAGACTCGAGAACCGGGCCATGTACGTACGTTCAAAAGACAATGGTCAACGTCCACCAGAAAATGCCACAGAACCCATGCAAATCGGAGGAGTATGACCCCCTTTAACCAAGATTGAAAGAGACAAGAGAAGGCAGCTACAGTTGTGCCTGTACTGCAGTAAATCAGGTCACTTCCTCAAGGACTGCCCAGTGAAACCTCCAAGGAAGGTAGTAGGCGCTACGGAAGAAGAAGATGATGATGGGAAAGAATCGGAAAACTACCAGTCCCGGCAAGCGTAGAGGTCCGCTTGTCGAGCGAGAAGGATGAGTCATAGACCTCACATTTTGCTCTACCAGTAATCTTGACCAATCGTCAACGACCGTCGCGGATGCATGCCATAGAAGCGTATATAGACAGCGGAGCAGTTGGAAACTACATTGATCGAGATCTGGCAGCAGAAATGGGACTTCCCTTATGTACAAAACCAACAACCGAAAAGGTGACTACTGTTGACGGTACTGAAATTGCTTCTGGTCCAGTAACCCAATGCACAACAGAATTAACCCTTCTGTGTCAGGATGGACATCAAGAAGTAATCACTTTTGACCCCATCAAAGCTCCTCAGTTCCGGTTGATTTTAGGGATGCCATGGTTGGTAACTCACAATCCTCGCATAGACTGGCGGGCAAAGAGACTGGCCTTTTCTGACGAATGTGCCCACATTTGCTACCCAAAATCTATACCACAGCCAAACCTGAAATCTGTTCAAGGAATAACTTCGGTGAACGCGGAACCATTGGACACCTTACCAAGGGAATATCAAGATTATCAAGATGTTTTTCAGAAGGAACAGGCTAACACATTACCGCCACATCGGCCATATGACTGGCAGATCGACCTGATATCTGGTGCACAGGTTCCTTGTGGTCGGATTTATGCACTTACAGAAACCGAAAATCTCCACTTGAAGTCCTATCTGGATCAATACCTGGCTAATTGGTTGATATGTCCATCGAAGTCACCAGCAGCCTTTCCCTTATTCTTCGTACCAAAGAAGGAAGGAGATTTGAGGACTTGTATCGATTACCGCGCACTTAATCAAATCACAGTAAAAAAACGCTAACCTTTGCCCCTTATCCCGGAACTCTTGGACCAAGTTAAGGATGCCCAAATCTACACCAAATTAGACCTCAGAGGGGGTGTATCATCTTGTACGTGTGAAAAGAGGGGATGAACAGAAAATTGCATTCCGCACCAAGTATGGCCTGTACAAATATCAGGTAATGCCTTTCGGGCTGTGCAACCCTCCCGCCTCATTCCAATATTTTATGAATGACGTATTACGAGAACTAATCGATGTCGGTGCCCTAGTCTATATTGATGACATCCTGGTGTACCCTTCCTCTGAAAAAGAGCATATTGAACATGTTCGCTCAGTCCTTGCAAAACTACGCCAGCACAAACTGTACACTAAACTCGAAAAATGCTCCTTCCATGTCACCGAAGTAGAGTTCCTCGGTTTTATCCTCTCGCCAAAAGGAGTCAGGATGGATATCCACAAAGTTGATGCCATCCTTAATTGGCCGTCACCTTCTTCGCTTAAGGAATTCAAAGCATGCTCGGCTTTGAAAATTTTTATTGCCGATTTTATTCCAGACTTATCACAGATAGTGCACCCAATTACTTCATTACTGAGAAAAAACAACAAGAAATTCCAATGGACTGAAGAAGCGGAACAAGCCTTTCAAGAACTCAAGAAAAGATTCACCTCCACGCCAGTGTTCAGACATCCTCGTCCAGACCTCCCCTATGTAGTGGAGACTGATGCTTCCAGCGTAGCTATGGGAGCAGTTCTCTCTCAAAGAGATCCATAAACGGGCCAATTACATCCCGTGGCCTTTTGGTCACGTAAATTCTCACCACCAGAACTTAACTACGCAATTACAGACAAAGAATTGTTAGCAATAAAATCGGCCTTCAAAACCTGGTGGCAGTATCTGTTAGGTGCCAGACATACCATCACCGTAATCACAGATCACCGGACCCTTCAATACCTAAAGTCAGCAAAAGCTCAATCTTCGCGACAACTGCAGTGGGCTTTATTCTTTGCAGAATACGATTATGTAATCACATATCGACCGGGAGTTCGGAATGGGAAGGCCGATGCCTTATCTCGCATGGGTATTGAAGAAAAAATAAACAGTACCCCTGACCCTGTTGCCATCATTCCAAGTGATAAGTTACTGGGACTTACTACCACATTGACTCTAACTGAACTTCAAGATAAGATTTGGTTCTTAATGAACCCCGAGACCTTACAAAAATGGAATATCCAAAGTGAACATCACACGGTCCTAGACGGATTACCCTACTTCAGAAAACGATTATATCTACCAAATAAAGATCTGCAAGAGTTGGTCATATCCGGTTATCACAATTCCCTGATCGAAGGCCATCCCGGCATTTCTAAAACTCTAGCCAAGGTTAAGCGGAATTATTGGTGGCCAACCTGGCGTAAAGACATTGCTCAATGTGTTCTATCCTGTGAGGTATGAGCACAAACTAAATCACAAAAACAGAAACTAGCTGGCCTTCTACAACCACTGGACCTCCCACCGGCTCCTTGGCATACTCTTTCTCTTGATTTTATTACGGACTTACCTCACAGTCAAGGATTTAATACCATTTTAGTGGTTGTAGATCTGTTCTCTAAAATGGCACATTTTATTCAATTCAGAGGACTCCCTAACGCTACTGGTCTGGCCAAGGTATTTCTTGAACAGATTGTAAAATTGCATGGCTTCCCATCAGTCCTAATCTCAGATTGTGGAAGCCAATTTGTATCTAATTTCTGGAAGAAATGCTGTACCCTGGCACAAATCGATGTTCGTTTATCCACTAGCCATCACCCTCAAACGGATGGACAAACAGAAAGAACAAACTGGACATTAGAACAATATCTACGTTGCATGCTGCATCAAGTGGAAGAGAGCTGGAAGGATTTATTATGGATAGCGGAATACGCATACAACAACTCCATACACACCAGCACAGGACAAAGCCCGTTCTACACATTTTACAGGAGACATCCACTTACCTCTGAACTAGACTCTCCCACGACCTTGGAAATGCCAGCGGTTAAGACTCTGCACACAAGTATAACCCAAGCCTTCAGAAAAGCAACTGAACAATTACAGCAAGCCAAAGACAAACAAAAAAAATTCTCGTACCAACACCGGAAGAAAGCTCCTGATTACCAAGCTGGGGACGAAGTCTGGTTAGCATCGAAACATGTGCCCATAAAAGGTACCCGGACCTTTCATCCAAGATACCTCGGACCCTATACCATTAAATCGGTGATAAAATCCAGTGGCCGTCAAGTTAGCCTTACCACCAAATATGCAAATTCATCTGGTGTTCCATGTATCACTTATAAAACCTGTACAACCCGGAACCGGAGTCAGAACACCACCAAAACCTGCGCTAGTTAAAAACATCCTGGATACAAAATGTACCAGATCTAAATTATACTATTTAGTGGACTGGAAAGGGTACGGGCGTCAAGATAGAACATGGGAACCAAGTGAACTTATCCATGCACCACGTCTGATTAAGAGGTTTCACCTGAATAACCCCATCAAACCAGGACCGGACAGGAAGAATACCATGAGAGGGGCCTTGGGAGGGAGTTTTGTCAGGACCACTGTTAGAGGTCACAAGCTGTGCCACAAGCAGGCTCCCACCAGATCCCTAAGGGCCTTAAAACTTCTGCAAAAAGGCTCCTGGAGCAAGTCCTGGCGCCTTTGGCACCAGGCTCATATGCGGTAAGGAGAGACTTATTAGGCTTGCTTTCATTTATGTGCATGGGTCTTTAAATCTAACATGGAAGCAACCGCATAGCTCAGTTCTTATGAACCAAGCCATGCAGGCTAGTGTTTTAGGTGTGACTGAGCCTGGAACTACTTTACCTGGGCTATATAAACCACAGCCAGACTGCAGAACATGCTTTGCGTTATTCTGCAACTAGCAGCGTGATGCTCACCGTGTCCAGCTCCTGTTCTTTAGCATCTTCCTGTAATCCTGCAAGAACAAGAACAAGATTACCTGTCTTACCTGAGAACACACCATCCTACGCTCAGCATCTCAACTGGGCCGCAATCTGTGGAAACCGAGAGAAGAAGAAACATCACCTGTGAGTGCTAGCTTGAGGAATTCCAGCATCCCGCGGCCACAGCTCCCGTTTGAACATCGCGAGCTGCAAAACAAGAAAGGGTAAAACGTTATTAGACGCGCGCGCTTCCAAGACATCGAATTCCATCATTCTTACCTGAATTCCTTCACTCTACGCAGCGCTTCCATCTGGAACTCCAGGGCAACACCCTGCAAGAGAAAAGGAGACATATTCAGGTGCGCTTTCAATATTTAACGCTTGAATATGGCTTAACTTACTTTAACGGATCCCTGGGGTCAGTTTTCATTGTGCTCTTATCCACTCGTAGCACCGCCGCAGCCTGTGAGGAGAAGAAGAAGAGAACACAGGTTAGATTCAAAAAGACAATAAAGAACGCCGCGCTTCGCGCTTTCTCTTACCTTAAAATGTGCCTCCTCATCCAGCACGACCGCATCAACCTTCACATCTGAAAAGAAGACGATAAAGACATTAACGGGATTTCCACCTTAAAACAGAACTAAGAATTTCAATTAACAAACCTACCTGCCTACCAGCAGAGTCGGGGTCACAGTCTGGCGCACTGCACCAGTGAAGCAACTCGGGCAGATCGCCAACAAACGCCAAGCGCCCCTGCACCAGATGCAGGACGGATAGCCCACCTTACAAACAATTAAGATTTGTAATTCCGTGCTGGGCAACTACGTATCCAGGCTTCCAGATCTCAGAGCCTTCCAGACGCTCCCGGGGATGTCAGGTGAGCGTTACATGAAATCCCTTTTTCTCCCTGTTTAGAGTCAACTAAAAGTACTGGTACCAGGAGGAGGTTGAGGAGAATAATACAGATTTCCAACTCTGATCTGCCTTGTGAAACTTATGAAAGCACCTTATCCAGTTCCACCTACCAATCCTCCAGGACTGACGTGCCCTTGAAAACCATTAGAATGTTTATCCAAGTTAATTGTGCACAATTTCAAGAATGGACTTCCTTTCCCAGAATTATCAAAATACTGGGACAAGGAAGAGGAACTGAGCAATCCAGAGTGGAGAAGGCCACAAGCCCAAGGAGCGCCCTAGTTGTTACGCATGCACACCTGTGACCGTGAAATTTAAAGAACCGATGCAGAGAGTCGAAGTCTGCTGCTGCGCCACTATTTGCGGATCGAGAGACTGAAAGGCTGAGACCGGTGTGGGGAAGACAGGTGGCTCGAGAGCCAAGAAGAAAGAAGCTGCCACGTGAAGGCGACATGCTGCGGAACGCCAGGAGCCGACGACAGACGCCTGATCATTGACCGGTGTTAGAAAGCAGCGTCTAACTCACCAGAGCCTGGAACGAAGCAGGCAAGCCCAGCAGCAGCCATGAGAGCCGGGAAAGTCAAGAGGAAGCGTTGCGAGAAGGAAGCAACAGGAGAAATCGGGCATGCCAATAAGAACTGGTGAGTCCACCCAGAGACAGCAGGGACACCGGGGCATATCGGCAGCCACACCGAATGCAAGCAATAGTAAAGAAAGAAACCAAGAGAGAAGGAGCGAGAAAGGTTATTGTTAAAAGGGGAAATTAACTGCAAGTGAAAACCCTAATAGTATGTGAATGTATTCAGTGCACATTTATGGGAAACCATAGGATAATATATCAAGAATATACATTATCAAACAAAGTAAATGTGCAAGTCTGGGAGAATGCAGAGAGCCCGTGTGAATACAAGAAGCCCTGGCAGGAGAGTATACCAGGCAATTTCAAGTGTGTGAATACAAGAAGCCCTGGAGCAGAGTATACCAGGCAATTTCAAGTGTGTGAATACAAGAAGCCGTGGCCGAAGAGTATACCATGCAATTACAAGTGTATGGATACAAGAAGCCCTGGCAGGAGAATATACCATGCAGGTATAATAAATGTGCAAAACATTAAATGGGTCCTGAGAGGAAATATCAGCACTAGGAAAAGGACTGTGTTAACCAGGAGTAAAAAGAGCCTGAGAAGGAATATCAGAACTAGAAAAAAGAATGTGTTAACCAGGAGAGAAGGAGCAAAACCCAGGCAGGAGAATATACCAGTTATCTTGAAAGAGACAAAAGTACAAAAACAGACAGTTTTCTGTGTCAGTGTTGTTGTTGGTCAAGGAAGACACAAGGAACTGGTACTTGTGAAAATATCAGAAAGTAAAGAGGAATCCACTGGAAGGGAGCCACCCGCTGGAGCAAGGACCATTTAGCCTTGAAGAACTTTTGTGTTGGAGCTATTTATTCTTCCTTTTTGAACACTTTTCTAAACCACCCAAGGCTAAAGACATTACCATCTTCACCTTAGAATTTAGTTTATAGTGTGAGGGTCAGAATAGAACTTTGGACACAGGACTGTTTTGGACATTCTGACACAGACATATTCTTAGTTTTTGGTTTAGGTAGGGAGATTCCTCTTAGAGCAGGGTCAGTTAGGCATTTTCCCAAGCCTTTTTATTTTCAATAAAAGTCTTTAACCAAAATCATCGCACACTTCTGTCCGAGTTCTTTTTCCTGACTCCTCGCACCACTCTGAGATATATTTTACCACAGGGTGTGGAGTGACATCATAGATAATTCAAGCTTGGATTTCGTCTGTCAGATGTCACTTTGCACTCCTCTGTGAAATATTTTCCTGGTCTTGATAGCTCCCCATCTGTAATTCTATATTTATTGTATGTGCAGAACCGATGTGGAAACTGGTAGCATTTTACTTTAGGTCCTTTGAGGTACAAGATCCCCAGGCAGTGCAGGACAGCAGCCATCATTAATTATGGCAATGATGTAAGAGTTGCAGCATCATTATGGCAATGTAAGAGTTGCAGCCATGCTGAGCGATTTTGACATGGGTCAAATCATAGCTCTCAACTCACCCGCTTTTGGCGGGTGTCACCCGCCTTGAAAGCAGATGAATCACCCGCCAAGTCCCTCACCCGCCAAAAAGAAAATCAGGTGTTTTCACCCGCCTTGGTGACAAAAAAGGTTGGGAGCTATGGTCAAATACAGGTTGGTTGGCAAGCACACGTGTTCCCATAAGGCTCTGTGCGGATGAAGTAAAGCACTGTAAAGCACTGTCTAAGGCACAGGTGCACCTGCCTAAAACCCTGCATTAGAAGATAAAGGCAGGTTTAGCCCCCTGGGAACTGGAATGACGACCATGCGGCTGCTAAGTCTGTGGTTTTTGGTACCATTAGGTGCAATGGCAAACTTCAGAAAAAGAGGTGGCCTGTAATGACACCATAAGCCTAATATTGTCACCAGGTGTAAGATGATCTTTATTTTTTTTATTTTTTTTATTTAATACGGTTGGTTTATTTCAAACCTTTCATAAAAACAATCCATTACATTTGATCACAAAATAAAATGGTTACACCTGTCTTTACAGTCTTTTCCGTTGCCTCTCTCTATTACAGGTATAAACATCAGCGTATTTCATTTTACAATCGCAAGTTCCAACAATTCCTCCATAAATCATTGAGTTATTTTCTCCAATTATGAACATATCCCACCACTCCTGCAACGTTAAGGTTTTATAACGGTTAGCCACCTCACTCCTATATTTCCTTCTCATTGTGTCCAGGCCATTACACTCTGTCAATAGATGCTCAGAAGTTTCCACCATCTCTTTCCTCCTACAAAATCCACAGGAGTGGTTGTTATCTTGTAATTGCCCTCTCAGGCAAAAGACTTCTCTAGCTGGCAAAATGTTCAGTCTGAGACGCATAAAGAGATCCCTGTATCTGTGACTCTGAAATTTGTATACGTATTTAGGAGGTTGATTTATCAATCTCCTCTCGTGCTCCGATTCAGCGGTAGTCTGTAAGAACTTCTTTCTGTTAGAGTATCTATCCAGTCCATTCACTTTATCTGGAGCTTAACTTTGCCAGGATTGTTTGCAGGAATGTCTTCTGTTAAGTCGAGATTCTTTAGCCACTCTCTACAGGTGGCTTTTCAGGTATCCAAATTCCATTTGCATCCCTTTCCCGCCCCCCTCCCCGCCCATTTCTTAGAATTTCAAAGGGGGCAGTCTGTCCCCATCTGTGCATTTCAGGAACAGGCACAGGGAGCTCCACATAATCATGGAATGCAAAGATTGGAGACCCAATTCAAACCTAATCAGAGAGATTGGAAGGCATTTTGGAAGACCCAACACCCTCCTCTAGAAAAGCCCCTTCAACTTGTCCCAAAACACTATGGGGAGGTCAGGCATCAATTCTGCTCCATATATGAGAATCGGAGTTACTTTAAGTCTATAGAAGGTTATTATCAGTGTTAGAGTAAATTTACAAATCTCTTATGAATCCGTTTTGTCTGGGTGGCCAGTTTTACGCATTTTAGTCATAAACCCTCCATTCATGGTTTCTCATTCACACTGCAGTTGATACCGACTCCCAAATACACAATAGATTCTGCACACTCTATTTCCACAGAGCTCACAGCCCAGGTGAATTTGGGTTTCTTTTTCCCCACAAGCATTAGCGAGCACCATGATTTTGTTTTTTTTTCACATTTATTCTCAATTTGTTCACTTTTTAGTACGCTTCTAGTTGTTTCAGTCTTCTTTTTAGACCCATCAGCGTTTGGTCAATACGGACCAAATCGCCCACATATAAAACCCACGGAATGAATTGGTTGTATAACTTTGGGGGGGCGGCATTAACTCCCACCGGACTAGATTCCATATTCAACAAGTACAGGTTGAATACCTCGGGGGCCAAGGGGTAATCCTGTTTCAAGCCCCTGAATGTTTGGCTTGCTTTGGTAAGTATTCCCTTGTTGTTGAGTACAGTGCCTTAATTGCCTCCACCAAATCCAGTGGGCAATGCCAGTTCGTCAATTTCTCCCACAGCCTTTCTCTGCTAATACTGTTGAAGGCTTGCTCCAGATCAGTAAATGCTAAATATACTTTCTGTTTGTTGTTGATCGCCCTCAACTTCAAAATGTTTAGGAGAAATAAATTGAGATTGGTACCTACCCGTGGGACAAACCCGGCTTGTTTTTAATCAAAATGTCCAAAATCCCTCACCCACTTTTTTAGATGTTTCAACAGAATAGACGCAAAGATCTTCCCAAGAGTATCCCAGAGAGCGATGGGCCTATACATTTTAGTATTGTCTCTATCGCCATTCTTATAGATCGGTACAATCAGTGCAGCCCTCCAAGAGGGAGGAATCTCTCTTGCGTGTAGGATTTGATTAAACAGAACCCAGCAGAAATCGGCCCAATCCTCTAGGTTCTGTTTAAGCATGGTGTTATTTAGGCCACCTGGGCCTGCAGCTCTGGAGGAGTTCAGCTTCTTAATTAACACAACTATGTCCTCTCAGTCAAATTCAATGGACCAGGGAATACTAGCCTTTCCCAGGCTTCCAGGGTCTACTGGGGTCGTGCAGGCAAAGAGATCAGTAAAATACCTAATCCAAGCCTTCGCAGAGACTGCTTAAGTAACAGTAGCCAGTTGGAATGTTGCATTATTATTATTGAGCAGCGACCAGAGGTCTTATTTGTTTTTGTTAGAAATAATCCTCATTATCACTTCCGCATCTGCTTGGAAGCGTTGGGCTTTAGTAGCTAGCAGCCAATTCCTGTATTTCTGCTTCTTTTTTAGGGAAATTTTATCACCAATCTGTAGACTGTCTATACTATGAAGATCGGCTCTAAAGATTTTCTTCGCCTCTCTCAGATTTCGATTTGAATAATGTAATCTCTTGAAATCTTGTCTTCCCACCATATTAGATTTCATTTGGAAGCTCGTTAAAATACTGGTATAGTCTTACATCATCTTACAGCTGGATGCTGTCACCAGATGTAAGAGGATCTTTATAATTCATGTTTTTAATAATTGAGTGCTTTCTGTGTGTACTAATACAAGGGTTACTAATAAAAACTTGCCAACAACAATCAGCATTACATTTCACACTGGGTTAACTGATACTAGCAGATCCTGCCCCACTTACCTTTCAATGTAGTGTCAAAGGACATGAATAAAGTTAAAACCATCATAAATCAATGATACAGTCAGATCCACATTGCTGAGCTATGTTTAGAATATTTTGACAGCGGACTACCAACAACAATAGTGGTATTCGATCATTAAATATTATCTGGCACAGACCTCATGTGATATATCGAGATATAAAAAATATGCTTTATTATATACTCTCTTGGCACTACTACAAAACAATTCCCATCAGCTTCTTCTCTTCAGACCTAATTGATCTGGATATATCACCACTCCATGGGGTTAGTAGTATACATAGATGTGTAAAACATCCATCATAAAACTAATTTGCACGCAATTCCACACTTGTTAAAATAATGGAAGGGTATTTCGCTGCTGTCTAATCTAAGTTCTGGATTCAGTCTAGGGCCAGGGTGTGCCCTTTATTTTAACCCTCCCATGCTGTTGCATACACCAGAAGCCTCTTGTGATCTGTGATTCTAGGGTGTATCCCTCCCTTACTGATGTCATAAAGACATCTATTAAAAATAAAAACTATGTCGACACTCTGTATTTCAGCCTGCACACAGGATGCAACAATAGTCTCCCTTTGCTTTCACCACAGGCCTCATTGGGACGCAAAAGAAATCGCAATTCTCGATTGATTCCCCTCTGGCTGGTGAGATTTGGCTTGATTGTCTCTCTCTTTCATCTTCCTTTCATGTTGTTGGACTTCTAATCTTCTATTTTCCTTTGCTTTTCATCTATCAGATGCAATATTGTCTTTTGGCGTACATTTTGCCCATATTTCTTATCGGCTCAATGTTTGCATGCTTCTGTCTGAATCGGGAATCTCCTGGCTGGCATGAGTGATTCACTAACTAGCCACTCAAGAGCTTGCTTTGTAATAGTGCCAAGAGACCGTATAATAAAGTATATTTTGTATATCTTGATATAACATCACATGAGGTTGTGCCAGACAATTCTTAATTATCGAATATCCACTACTGTCGTTGGTAGACCGTCATCAAAATGTTCTAGTCCTGTTTTAGCAATGTGGATCTGACCCTGTCCTCGATGTATGATGATTATGATATAGAAGGCCTAATTCGATACGGTGTGAATGTACGGAGGCCTGCCCCCTTTATTTGATATTAAAGTTAACACTATTACATGTTCTAACAATCATTAAAGCACAAACCAGGCACGCACTTAACGCAAAAAATGTAGACCAACACAAACAGTGTTCTCTCAAGCCTCTGGTGTGGGGGACTTTTCATGAGTTTGCCAGCAGAAGCAACCGATTGAATCCATTTGATGGCACTCTCGTATGGGATCACATCCACTGAAGTGCTATGGCAACATTTAAATTTTTTCAGTTTCAGTTGTAAACTAGTGATGGTTTCTGCTGACGTCTCTCGTTTCTGGTGATGTGTAACTAACCAGGGGAATGTCTTTTGTGTTTTTCCACGGCCCAATTGATTGCCCAATGTTCAGAACCTTGCGTGCCAAAAGTGGACCCGCTCGAAACCATTTGTAATTAACTGGTCAGTGCTCATTTTCAGCAGCCGTGTCGTATTTGGCATTATATGTGTAAAAGATCTCTGTGGTCGAAATATGTGTAACGTCACTGTTTGTTCTTTTATCAGAACCAGTCTCCAGGACCCAGCCGCATTGTTTGATGCAGAGACAGCGAAAAAGATATTGCAGGAGTGGCTGCCAAATTTGGAAAACATGTTCAGCCTGAAGGAGACTTCCGTCATCTCTCATAGCCCGCACTTTTCCGAAGACCAGACTGCGCTCTTATTTCATGATAAAAATGGCATAACTTTGGAAGGAAATGAACCGGTGGAAATCAGGGATGAGGTTGATACACAGGGTAACGACAAGAAAGTTCTTCCGAGTGGAGATGGCCGTGTCGAAGAATCACCCCCTGCCACTTTTCGCACGCACCCTCCGTGCTTCATTCCAACGCGCATTCACAAGGGCCTGACAGAACTAACGACGCTCTGCTTGGAATTAGGCGTGTTTGTTCACATGAATGAGCGCACTGGCGGGATTATCGAGCAGGCTTCGGAGTCGGCATCCCTCTGTCACCTCACGTGCCAGTTCATAAGGGATTACTTTTTCCTCTTGGATCTTAAAAGAGTAAAGCAGTGCATACTGTTTAATTATCACAGCAGCCCTAGTGTTTGGGAAACCTTCATCCAGGGTTTAAAAGGTAAATATTGTTTTTGTGACTGTTATATGGATGGGTATCTGCAATGGACGGGTCTTCAGAGAAGTGACCTCATAAAGCATCACCTTTTTTTTAAGGGGAGTCTAGGAACACCAGCAGTCCTTAGATGCCAGAGATTACTTATCAGTCAAGTTGTTTTTTTAAAAAAGAAAATCCCTCACGTTTCGTATCTATTGATCCTATGATTTTTCCTTTAATTTACTGATTTGTTTCTTGTAGGCTTATTTGTGATGTAACGTGAATCTGTTCTAGCTTTACATGCATTGATCACGTCTGCCATCTAGTGGTTACACACGAAAACATTAAATAAAAAGTATTGAAAGAAAAAAACGTCGACAGAATTCCAGTTCAAATTTGCAGGCGGCCTTGCCACTTTTTTCCAAAACTGATAGGAAATGTGAAGAGTACAGGCCTGTGTTTTTGCATTTACATTTTGTTTTGGAAGTTAACAAAATTGCACAGAGGAACCATTTGCACTTTAATGCAAATAAACACTGCCCCCCTGCAGTGCAAATTTTGAGTTCTATAAAAAAAAATGACCCCCGCGTGACTTAACGTTGAACCCTTCATTATCGCCCAAGTAAAGTAAATGGTTAATACCCCTCACTACCGTGAGTGGGGGTTTAGATTCTATTAAAGGCAATGGGGCAAGTATTATGCATAACAATCTTTACTAACTCACACCATAGCAGCAAAGAAAAAACTTACACAAAATAAGTTTCAACTAAACACTGAAAACAGTATTCCAATCATAGAGTAAGGGAAGAATCGCAAACCAACTTGAAGTACAGGTCATGCCCTGCTAACAACCAGTAGGCAGAGACCCTCCCCCATATAAGTCCTTTTCTCTGAAAACACATTCTCTTCTGCAGCTGCACTCGACCAGACGCCATCCCCGAAGATCAGACACTGCAGCACAGAAAAATGATCCACGACCAGCTGCGGGACCCTCCTGAACCATGCCATCTCGGGATACTCCAGGAACTTCCCACCCAGAAAAGGGTGGGTGGGATAATACTCGCCTCCTTGCCTTTAATAGAATCTAAACCCCCTCTCACGTTAGTGAGGGGGATTAACCATTCTATGTCAAGACAGGAGATTCATATTATGGAAGTTCCAAACTCTTGCATTACATTAAACGCAACATGATCAATACGTGATCAATACGTTTATGATAAAATGTCTTGAACTGTCTCGCTGGACCAGTCAGCTGCCTTTAAAATGTGTTCCACACTTCCCCCCAGGAAAGCGGATTTAGAAACAATCGCACCCTTTACTTAATGAGTGCGATCCGAAAGAGGAAATGTCAATAGCAGCTTCCTTAATGACCCACCTAACCCACCTGACTAAAGTGGCCGGGACACAGGCTTATGAGGTTTTCTGTAAGAAATGAGCAGCTGAGAGGTAGTTGGGGCTCTTAGCCCCTCAGTCTTTAATTCAAAATATTTTAAGCATTGGACCGCACACAGTTTGTGATCTTCTGAAAAAACTGGATATGAAATGGAAGAAATCATGCACTTATTTCTCCTAGAGATGAAAAAAAAAAAGTCGCCCCTTGCGGGGAAAATACTTTATTATCAACATCCAATGCACTGATATCTGAAACTCTTTTGATGGAACTGAGACACAATAACATGGCTGATTTGGAGAAGAGTTGCTGCAAAGATAACGCGACATTATGAGGTCAAGAGTGAAACAAATCCAAGATCATATTGACATCCCGTAAGACAGAATATATAATAGATTTAAGAGCCTTGTGCATAACCACTGGCTCTCCTTTCACCAACACATGTCCAGCCAAAATGGCTGGCCTGAACCCGTTCATAGTTCTGTAGGAGTTACCCTCTTTCAATACTTGAGCCAAAAAATTAAACACCTCGACTGGAGGGGCAGAAACGGGATTGAGGTGTCGAGCCACCCACCAGCCCACCCAGCGAACCCATGCTGAGGAGTAGCCTGATTTGGTGGAAGTTGCCCAGGAGTCCTTGATGACACGGATAGAGTCCGGTGAAAGTCTTTAGATGCACCAGGAAGAGCTGAAATCTTCCAAACCATAAGGGAGAGATGCCCCGAAGGACCAGCTCGTGAGGGAGACCTGTCAGGTCCGTTAGGAGCTGAGGGTGGAGATGAAGAAGATGAGGAACATCCACCACTAGCTCTAAGAGGGCTGGAAACCACACCCGAGAGGGTCAAAAGGGAGTCACTGTTACCATTGTTGCAGCTTGCCTGCGCACTTGTACCAGGACCCTGGCTATCATGGCAACCGGGGGAAAGGCATCGGACAGGGGACCCAACCAATCTTGGAGAAAAGCATTGGTTGCTAAAGCATTGGGGTTGGGCCTCCAACTGTGGGGCACCTGGCAGTTGTCTCGAGGTAAAGAGGTCTACCTGATTCGGCTCCCAGAGAGAGAGGATCTTGGCAAATAAAGCTCTGTCCAACATCCAGTCATTCCTGTCCCGAAGGATGTCTGGAAGTTCAGTCTACCACTGCATTGCTGGACCCTGGAAGATATTCTACCTTTAATAAAATGTTCCTGTTCAGGCATAAATGCCAGAACTCCCTCGCTTTATCCTCCAGGGCTTTGGAGCGGGTGCCTCCCAGATGGTTTATTTAACAAACTGCAGATAAATTGTCCATCCGAAGAAGGACACAAGAATGTACTTAATCTTTGAGGAGGCTCTTGACTGCAAAGGAGCCCGGTAGCAGCTCCAGGCAGTTTATATGTATAAATGTTTCCTGATCTGGCCATTTTCCTCCAGTGGAAACCTGCCCCCCCCCCAACTTGCCCTGCTGGTATCGGACTCTAGTACGACGTTTGTAGAAGGCACAAAAGTCGCTCTGCCATTCCAGGCGACCATGTGATTGAACCACCAGAGGAGTTCTAGCTTGGCCTCGGGAGATAATAGCACCATCTGTGAGTAAGATGGACTTTTGCGCAGATGCTTGCTCTTGAGGCGTTGCAAGGCCCTGTAATGCAGGGGTGCTGGAAAGATGGCTTGAATGGGGCCGAAAGCATCCCCACTACCCTGGCTAATTGCCTGAGGGAGACCCAACCCTTCCTGAGTAGTAGACAAATCTCCTTCTGAATTTTGGAGAGCATGCTGTCTGGAAGCAGAATGATGCGCTGCTTTGAATCTATATTGAAGCCCAGAAAATGGATAGATTGCGTGGGCTGGAAAATTGACTTCGCATTTATGACAAAGCCTAACGCTTGCAAAAGAGAGACCGTTAAATTCAGATGAATTTGGAGAATCTGACAACTGCGCCAGCAGGAGCATGTCATCCAGATAAATGAATATTCGTATCCCCTTTGACCTTTGATGAGCCATCACCAGCTTCATTCGCTCGGTGCTAGAAAAACTGTGCTCATGAACTGAACCGCCCTGAAGGTGGCTGGGACCACTGCACCCTTCAAAATGAGATCCTGGAACTCGGCATCCTCTAACCTTTGTTTGGCTTTGCCACACACAAGGGGAAGAGGAGATGCCAGTTGGCAAGGAGGGGAATGCAATTCTATTTGAAAACCTTGCAGAGTCTGCAACACCCAAGGATCTGAAGTGAGTTCCTCCCACTGAGGAAGAAATCTTGCCAACCTGCCCCCAAAACCTTTGCGGAAAGAAACATTTAAAATATGTGTCATTGCCTGGAGCTGTCCTTGCTCCATCAGCACCCCTGCTGGCATGTCCTCTCCATTGGAACCCTATTGGAACCCTATTTGGGGGTAGAAAGCGGCTTGGGCTCCTCGAGCAGAGGAGGAAGGTTGTGCACCTCTGAATGCATATTTCCTGGGATGGGTAGCGCCCTGGGGGAATCGGCCAGAGAAGTTTGCTCAGTTCCATGTGTTAAAATCGCGTCAGAAGTGGCCGTGGACACAAAATATTGCAGCAAAAGGCTGTGGTTTTGCCGCTGCAATCCATGTAAAGGATGCAAGGGACACCCCCGCAACCCCAGGACCCGTCATACCATTTAAGGGGTCCAGGGGACACCCCCGCAATCCCCGCTCCACTTAAATGGTATAATGGGGTACACCTTTACTGTGTCAAACCACAGCATTTTTGCCACGATTTTTTGCACAGGCGATATTTTTGCTGTGATTTTATCACTGCATACCATGAGCTCTACCTCGTCCAGCCTTGTCAAAAACCTTAGGGCCAAAGACTTTCCTAATGCTAGCCTGAGTCTTATCCAAGGCTGTGAAAATGTGCACATAAGCCGACGGGTCCTTGATAAACCTTTCACCGAACAGGTTGCCTTGGACATTCGGGCCTGCCTCCCCTTCTGCCATGTCTGCTAACTTTGGCTCTCTTTAAGAAGAGACTTGCTCCTTTCTCTGGAAATGGCGGCATTGGTATGGCCGAGCAGGCAAACCGCCCTCTGAACCCAGCCCATAAGGGCTTGAACATCGACTGGGGAATTAGACAGCCCAGCCTCCTCTGCTAATTCAAATATCTGTGTTAAGAGGCCCAACATATCCAATAGCATATCTTGGCAACTACGTAAGGCTTTCTGGGATAAGAAAGACACCATAGGCTGTTCAATATCAGGTGTAAGGACCACCTTGTCGAGGATAACTGGCCTAGGACATTCAGACTGAAGTTTGTTCCTATCCTCTTTGGGTAAAGGTCTTCTAACCAAATGATGTAAAAAGGTAGAGACCGCACTAGATGGGTGCCACTCCGCGGACCTGGGGTGTTGGATAAGGGAGGGATCAAAGAGCGGTATCCCACTGTCGTCTAACGAAGGACCAGTATCTCCTTGGGATAAATTCACAGGGTTCTCCTTTCTTTTGCGCCTCTTGGGAAGAGAATCTGAATCTTCTGAACTATCCTCTGAAGACATGGGAACAGAAGGGGCGTTTAAAAACGGCCTTGGTTGAGAGGTTCCCCCATAACCCAACTTATGCTTTAGAGCCCTCCTAGGGGAATGACCCTGACCTGGGAAGCTAGACACAGGACTGAGTTGTCCTTCCAGATGTTTGGACGTGAAAATTTGATATTTTATTAATTAATCTATCAAAAGCTGAGGCCAGAGTAGAGTTAGGGCAGAGTCCATAGAGTCTTCAATTTGCCCGGTCACTGAAGGAGGGGCAGAAAGGGACACCTCCCCAGACCCTCTGATGGAATTATCCTTCACAGATTTTTCACTTTTCTTTGAAGGCCTAAGCTGCCCGGCCGTCCGAGAGCCCATTCGACCAGAGCGATCGCTGCTACTACGGTGTTCCTGTCTGGTGTGCCCCTGCTCGACATCTGCAGGGCTGCTACGTGGAGGTCGACGCACACCTTCACTAGTTTGTACTGGTCGACCGGGATTCCAGGGAGGAGTCCAGAGTCGGCCAGGCAGTGCTGCGCAACCTGTTCGCCTAAGGTGAGCCTGGTGAGGAGGTAACAGTTGCTTAATGTTGAGTTGTAGTATTGCTTGATATTGAGCCTTGTGCCACCTCCCGTGGTTGTGCATCTGTATACTGCTATGTATTCTTATATTCATGAGCATGTGAATCCATGCCAGACCCCATGCTGGAGAAGGAACAAGTTACTTACCTGTAACTGTTGTTCTCCAGCATGGGTCTGGCATGGATTCACATGCGAACCCAGCCGCCTACCCCTCTGCGGCTCTTCACTTGGTCATACTGCCACTTCACGTGCTACCAAATCTGAGGATGGCTGCCAGAGGAGGGGTTTAGGGAGAGGGCAGTCATTGGCTGGGGGCAGTATGACCCAGAGACCAGTGATTGGTTACTACTGAGAAAGACAGATCAGAAACGAAACTGATACTGATTTTTTCTATACCGAGGTTTCCCGGCCTGACGACAGGGAATATTCATGAGCATGTGAATCCATGCCAGACCCATGCTGGAGAACAACAGTTACAGGTAAGTAACTTGTTCCTTACACACACTCTTCATCCTTTACACACACTCTTCATCCTTTACACACACTCTTCATCCGCTCCACCCACTTCATCCGCTCCACCCACTTCATCCGTTCCACCCACGTCATCCGTCGCATGCACTCCATCCGTCCCATGCACTCCATCCATGTCATGCACTTGATTCATCTATTCCATTTGTTCCGTTCATTCCATGCACTCTGTCATTCTATGCCATCTATCCGTTCCA
Organism: Ambystoma mexicanum; assembly: GCF_040938575.1. Classification (NCBI taxonomy): domain Eukaryota; kingdom Metazoa; phylum Chordata; class Amphibia; order Caudata; family Ambystomatidae; genus Ambystoma; species Ambystoma mexicanum. The sequence goes on along the minus strand of NC_090934.1, from coordinate 835,990,259 downwards.
TGCACTGTATCTATTCCGTGCACTCTCTCCGTACCATGTACTCATCCTTTCCATCCTCTCGTCCACTTTATTCCTCTCGTCCACTTTATTCCTCTCGTCCACTTTATTCCTCTCGTCCATTTCATTTATTTGATCCATTTCCTTAATTAGATCCACTTCACTGCTTTCATCCAGTGTATTCCTTTCATCCACTTCAGTACTTTCATCCACTTTGCTCGTTCTACTCAGTTTATCCGTTTTAATTTACATTAGCGGTTATTAGTTTTCGATTTCTCGCTCGGATCATGATGCTGGATTGTTATTTATGATATAGCAGCTTTGGGCTAAGGTCATTGATTGCTGTTATCCAGTTTGAGTTAAGAGTCGATTTTAGGGGAAGAGCAATGTTTTCAGTAATTTGCGGAAAGACATGAGGTCCTCAGTGAGTCGGATGTGGGATGGAAGTGCGTTCCACAGAGTGGGGGCCAGGGCTGAGAATGATGATCCACCTAACCTGACTGAGTTGGTTTTTGGTATGACTAGGAGGCCGGCAGAGCTTGATCTTAGAGTGCGTGGAGGATGGTAGGGTTTTAGTTTGTCTTGAAGATATTGAGGTCCGGTTTTATGCATTGCTCGGTGAGAGAGGCATAAGGTTTTGAAGGTCTCCCTTTGGGCAACCAGAAGCCAGTGCAGAGTTTTGAGAGCTGTGGAGATGTGATCTCTTGGGCCAAGTGCTAGTAGCAGTTTGGCTGCGGCATTTTGGGCTCTTTATAGTTTAGTCAGTTGGTACGGGTGGACTCCGAGGTAGAGGGGGTTAGCATAGTCCAGTCTTGACATAACAATTGATTGGACCGCAGAGAGTCTATTGGGAAAGGAGAGGTATGGAAAAATGCGCCTAAGAGTTTTAAGGTGGTAGTGGCAGGACTTGGAGACGTTGTTGACTTGGAGCGAGAGGGTTAAGTCTGAGTCTAGGGTGCATCCAAGGTTTTTTACTGAATTTGAGGGTGTCAGGGAATTGCCCATGGCAGATGGCCAGGGTAGCGGGTGCGGAAGAGGTTTGGTGTTGCCACATACCATGATTTCAATTTTGGAGGGGTTTCGCAAGGGGTGGTTTGTGGTCAACCAGTGATCTATGTCGAGGAGGCAAGAAGCGAGGTCGGGTTGGCAGTTGGGTTTTGAATTCAGGACTTTTAGGATTAGTTGTGTGTCATCGGTGTAGTTGTAGCACAGGACATTGTGCGAGCGGATTATTTGTGGGAGGGTGGACATATAGAGGTTAAACAGGAGGGCTAATAGGCATGCTCCTTGTGGAACTCCAGTGTTGACTGGTCGGGCATGGGAAGCATAGGTGGAGAGTAGGGTTATTTGGTTCCTATTGTCGAGGAAGGATGCTATCCATTTGAGAGCATTTCCACAGATTCCCAGGGAGTGGAGGCTGTCAAGGAGGATTGAGTGGTTGATTGTGTCGAAGGCGGCGGTTAGGTCAAGAAGGATTAGTGCGGCGCATCCCGCAGAATCAGCAGTGTTTTTAAGGCCATCCCAGATTGAGGTTAGGGTGGTTTCGGTTCTGTGTCGGGCTCTGAAATCTGATTGAACAGGATCTAGGAGATTATTGACTTCGACAAAGGCATTTAGTTGGGAGTAGGCGGTTCGGTCAATGAGTTTGGCAAGGAACCTGGTGTTTGAGATGGGGCGGTAGTTTTTGGGCTCGAGAGGGCTGAGGGAAGTTTTTTTTAGAAGAGGCTTGACATGAACATTTTTGAACGCGTCAGGAAAAATTCCTGAGGAGAGGGAGTCGTTTATGATGGTTCTTGCGTGTTCTCCTGCACAGGTACATGCAACAATTTCTTTGAGGGTTGTGGCTGGGCAGGGGTCCAGCGGGGAGCCGGATGGTTTGCGGGCAGAGAGAAGTTTGAGAAAGTGGTCGGTAGATATTGGAATGAAGATGTCAGAAGTCGGTTGGGTAGCGGTCGCAGGCGGTGGGATGGCCGGTAAGATGGGTGGATTGTGTGGTGTGTGTAAGAGAGCTAGTTTGTTGGTTAGAGAGTTTGTTCTTTCGAGAGCTGTGGTGTAAAAGTGTAGAGAGAGTGAGTCGCACAGTGATTGTTAGGGGGTGGGAAGGGTGGTGGTACATGATGGTTTGGTGAATTCGGCAATGATTTTGTGAAGTTCTTTGCTGGGGTTTTTACAGTTTAGGATTCAGGAGTTGTAATGGGCTTTTTTAGCTTTCCGGATTTTGGCCTTGTAGTGGCGATGGTGCCGGGCCAAGGTGGATCTGCTCAGGGCTGTTTTGACTTTCCGCCATTTGCGTTCTAGGGTTTTATATAGTTGTTAAGTGGTCTTCAGTTCTGGTGTGAACTATCTAGGAAAAAGGCCATGGCGAGCTGATGGTTTGCAAGAAGGGGTGAGCGGGATTAGTGAGGTGTTGAGCCATGAGTCAAAGGCATCGGAGGTTAGGTGTTCATTGCGTAGGCGGGTAGGGGGAGGAGACTGAAGGAGTGCATCGGCTAGGTCGGGAAGGATTTTTTTTCTTCCAGCAGTTGCGTAGATTCAGAGGTTCTGGTTCGGGTAAGGGGAGCGGGTTGGGTGAGCGAATGGCGAAGGAAACAATGAAGTGATAGGACCAGATGATGGGGTTGGGGGGGTTTAGATGTATCAGGTTGTGGGAGCTGAAGATGGCATCAAATGTATGTCCTTTATAGTGAGTGGGCCCGTTTATGTGTGTATGGAGGTTAATCATGTCTAGGCCATCAACCAGAGAGGGGGTCATAGGGTTGGTGGGGATGTCAAGCCATATGTTGAAATCTCCTAGAAGGGTGAGGGTGGGATGGTTTAGTTGGAGGGTGGCAATAGAGTCGCAAAGGTTGTTTAAGAATTGTCTATCGTAGCTAGGGGGTCTGTAGATGATTAGGAAGCTGTAGGAGAACGAAGGGGGGAGGGATAGTTTTACGAGGAGTGATTTGCAGGAAGGAATGGATGGCTGGTTGTCGATGATTGAGGCGTAGAAGTGAGACTGCTATTCCTCCTCCTCTAGAGGGACAGTTCAGTGGGATGAGGGAGTAGTCTGGGGGGACGGCTTCATTGGCGATAGGGGCGAAGTCATCAGAGAACCAGGTTTCCGTGATAGACCAGGTCCGGTTTGTCAGAGGCGAGGAGTCTGGTCCTTATCCGTCTGCCAAATAAAAACTCAGAGGGACGCTTTCCAGTCGTGCCATGTGGCGAGTTCCTGTAGTCCCTAAGCCTGTTAAACAGGGCTTGGTTGAGTGACAGGGGCCTTAGCTCATTCTTTTGGAAGACCGTCTTCAGGCTGCCCATGAATCGCTCCACCATGCCATTTGCCTGTGGCCATAGTGGAGGGAACCTTTCTGTGGTGGATGCCCATGTATTTAGTGAACTTTGCAAATTCCAGGCTGCTGAATGGCGGGCCGTTGTCCGAATTGAGGACTTCTGGAATGCCCCATGCAGAGAAGATATTGTCTAGCACTGGAATGACGGTGCTGGCTGCCATAGATGGTACCATGTGTACTAGAGGAAATCGAGACTATTCATCCATGATGACTAACCAATATTTACTCTCCCCAAAGGGCCCCAAAAAGCAATTGCAAGGTGGGTTCAAGGGAGTGCCGGTATGTCAGACATCTTTAGAGGCTCTGGGTGATTTGGTCTGGATGTGCTTTGTCACAGGTGACAAGCACTGATTGTGCGTTCCACTATCTGATCTGGTCCTGGGAACCACATGGTGCCCTTCGTGGGCTAGATCTGTGACCTGTTACCACAGGTCCATGGGAAACCCTATTTGATGTCCTCGCATGACGAGCCCTTCTGCCGGTATCGACAGTTCCTCTATTCCTGAAGGGCTGTAGTTCTGCTGTGGCACAGACTCCATCTTGCCTGCTTGTGAAGTCTGTGTCTCTGCACCTTCCAGACCTGATCAAGTCTTGCACCTGCTTTAGTATGACATCCTGTCTTGTGTGATACAGAATCGTTGTTGGCGTAATGACTCTTGGGGACCTGTGATGAGTGAGGAAGTTGACGTACTCCTCTGCCATTGATTCATTGGTGGACGTGTCTAGTAGGTGGGTGTCGAGACATGAAATCCGCTGGGTTGTATTCCCTTCCTGGTTTATGAACAATCGTGAAATAGAAGTCCTGCAGTCGCAGGCCCCATCTCTCTATCCGTGGTGGCATCTTGCATTGAGAGCTGTCGTAGATGGTCACCAGGGCTTAGTGATCCGTCACGATCGTGAATGTCTCTACTTCTGATAGGCTCTTGCTGGCATAGGCAATCACTGTTCTGGGAGGTTCTCACCCTGTTCGATGTTGTGCCAGATCCGCCCCCAGGCCAACAGGACTAGCATCAACAGTTACTTCTGTGCACATATTTGGATTAAAATACGCAATGCATTCAGCCGAGGCAATGTCATTCTTTATTTGTGCAAATGCCTCTTCACATCGGAATATCCTGCCTTGCTTGGTGAGTTCTCTGAGAGGAGCACTGGTGGTCGCGAAATCTCGAAGATACTGGCTGCAATAGCTAGCCATCCCTAGGAAGGACCTGACTTGGCTGACTTCCTTGGGGGCTGTAATCTCAGAGATGGCAGCATCTTTTCTTGGGTCTGGGCTCATGCCTTCATGTGGGACGATATGCCCATAGTATTTGAGACGAGATTTGTGAAAGGCGCACTTGTCAGGCCGGCCTCCACGAAATGAAATGAAATTATATTTTATTTATATCGTGCTCATACACAAGTGTTTCATAGCGCGACCAGGCAGAGGGAGGGGAACAGGGGAGAACAAAAACAACGATCTTACTAGGCCCAGTGACATTAAGAGCGCGCAAGTGCATTGGAAAGGGAAAAGGGGGCAAGTGCATGGAATAAATATTAAATAAAGTAAAATAAATAAATAAAGGCAATAAACAGTGGTAGTGCAGCCAGCAAGTGGCAGGTGCTAGGTTAGTCAGATAGGGTATATCTGATAAGTGCAGAAGAAAAGTGGGTGGGGGACTGTATGGGTACAGATACAGACCCCAGTGCAAGTGGTGCCCCGGAGGCAGTGCAGAAGGTTTGCAGGGTAAGCAGTTACCTGGGCCGGAAGTACAGGGGGTGGCCAGGTGCATGGTGCCAAGAGAGAGAACAGATCAGCAGGGGGGAAGAGGGGAAAGGCAGAGCCACAGAGGAAGGTCTTGAGGTGCTTCCGGAACCAGATATAGTTATACTCAAGTTTCATTGTAGGTAAAACAGTTATTCACATGGCGAATGACTCTGCACGCTCCCTTGGAATATTTCAGCTGCCGAGCATATGCCGAAGCTGAGTATCTTGTATCTGAAGCGCCCAATCGATATGGCAAAGCTAGTGATGTATCGGTATTGTTTGTCTATCCTGATCTGATGATACCCTTTGTTCAGATAGCTTTGCAAACACTTTCGCCCCATTTCACAGGCTGATCATGTCATCTAGGTGCATTCCGGGGTATCTTTCGAGCACAATGGCTTTGTTCGCTTTCTGCATGTCCACACATATGTATATCTTGTCTGGGGATCCTCTCTTGGGTATGGCTACTATGGGGGACACCTACAGAGTCGGACCATCGGCCAGTTCTATTATGCCTTCAGTCAACAGGCATTGTATCTCTTTTTCCACGAGCGGTTGCAGATGAATCAGTATTCTCCTCGGGTGCTGGGCCACAGGCGGTATGGATTCTTTGATGTGAAGTGTCACTAGGTCTCCTTTAAGGCATCCGATGCCTTTGAACAGAGTTGGGAAGGCTTGTATGACTGACAGTCCATGTTGCATAGTATAGGTCACAGCCGCAGTCTCCATCTCAAGGGCAGTGGGACGGCCCAGTAGGTTGCTCCCGGGGACTTCCCCTTGCAGTACGTGGAATTCGGCTTGTGCACATTTTTCTTGTAGCATATTTTTGTGAAGAACTTCCTGTGATTCTTCATCGCCGTCTCAATGCCCACTGAAAGACCTTAAGATCAGACGGTCTTAATTGCAGGGGAGAAGTCATCCTGTGATATTCTGATACACATATGATATTTAGGGTGGCACCCGTGTCAATGAGAAATCTGGCCTGGTGATCTCCTACTAGTAGGGTGATGTCACCTTCAGATGACGTTGTCACCCCGTTCATCATGTAAGGTGTGGGTGACGGGGACCTTCTCGTCACTTGCCTGACGTGTCTCACAAGGTCCCTCCTTGCACCAGCATCTCTCCTTGCCGGGCTCTGGTTTGTAAGTTGTGGAGTTGTACCCATGCGACCGTCCAGGTGGAAAGTTGCAGATGACTGCCAAGTGATTCTCTATGCCGCACTTGGCGCAGGTTTGTCCAAAGGCAGGACATTTCACGCCTTCCTGATGAGGGAATGGGAGGCCACATCGAAAACATCTCACTGATGAGCTGGTCCTCTGGATGCATTGCTGCTTGTAGGCCTGTCTCGAGTTGCTGGTGAGACCATATATATGTGTTCCTTTCCAGGGGTCTTGGTGGTTTCAATTTGCGAGACTTGCCTGTCTGCTCAGGACTCCGTCATAGCCATTTGTATTATGGTGGCTGGTGGAAGTGACTCTCGCAGTAGCTTCTTTCTAAATGATGACGTCAGGCATCCACCTATAGTCCCCAGTCTAATGGCCTCCTTGTTCGTGAATTTGTGGAAATCACAGTGTGCCACCAGTTTACAAAGGCAGTTACGAAGGCATCCATGGATTCACCCAGTATCTAATATAAACACATGGTCAAGGCGATCCAGAACAGAACCACAGTGAAAAAAATACAGACTATTCAGTTGTTTTTTGTAACAAAAAATGACATTTTTTATATTTTTTGCAAATTAATTCATAGACGTGACATACCATTAAAACATATATAGTGACCTTCCACATTCTGTACAAAGAAACAAACAGTTATCATCATAGGTGCATTATTTTTTTTCAATCGTCTAATGATATTTTACATATACCTCCTCGTCTTTTTAGACAAGGTCACTGTAAAATTAGTAGACTTAAACAAACTAGGTTTTTCTGCCACTTGCCCACTTTGGCATACAAGACAACCAAGAGTCAACACAATAGTGTTTTTGCCTATGACATTTTGGGTAACTCCAATCTAATGGCCTTCATCAGAGTGTGAATTGAAAAAATGTGCTTGAGTGCTCTGTTGTCGGGACAAGATTAAACGTAGGCTATAAAAGTAGCTAAAGGCCCAATCTTGACAATTTCATTTATTTTTGTTGCTTGTATAGCGAGCCAAGCCCTAAGGCATCTGTGATCTGTGCACTTGCATACATGAGAAAGATTACACTTGTTGCAGAAGTTAGTCATACACTCATATTTACATATTTGAAGAGTTACATTTTGCATTTGAACACGTTGCACAGAAAGTTGATAACACCAAAAAGGTAGCGTCTCAGAAAGTACACAGTCAAAGTTCATGTGCGAGGATGTGACACAGTGAATGTTCACCTGTGAAAAGATGCACATGGCAGGTAAATAATGGAGACTCAATCTTTTTCCATCAATGTTTCTTGACAATGAGGGTAGTGATGAAGAAATATCTTACCCATTACCAATTCAGATCTGGTCCCAGTACGGGTTTGGAGGTAAAGTTTATATGCCCCGGTGGATAGAAGGACAAGGCGAGACAACCTGTCGATCCGTCCCATAGTAAAAAATGTCAGTGAATTTAGTCAGCACGTGGAAGAAAATCACCACTGACATATGGGTGCTGGATGCTCTCGGACAGAGGCACACCTTGGAGTTCCAACGCAGGTGTCCTTGTATTCCACTGGTGCCACGACAAGAACAACACAGCCTACATCTTCTGCGAGAGATGCGTGCCATGTTATAGAAGGGGACAATAAGACCCGTCCCCCAGCACCTCTGGGGCTCCAGAGTATATTCCAGATACTTTCTGGTTCGAGAGAAGACAGGGGATTGGAGGCCAATCCTGGATCTGCGTCAGCTCAACCGGTACTTAGGAATCAGCTGGAGGAAGGGGATTTTCCTGAGTTTTGGCTATTCCTGGGTGTCCTTCCACTAATGAATCGTGGTAATTTGTGATGATTTGCTTTTGCAGTTCTTGGTCTTGGACATATAATCGTCCTTGGAAATACGGTAGATTGTCTTTGATGGTGTACTGGTCACCTTTTAACAGCCATTTCCATTGTGTTGATTGATCCATCAGGGATTGCAAACTGGTTCTTTGGTCTCCACACGTGGTGGCAGCTATTCTGGTTTGAATCCTTTCCTCAGGAATTATGGCTATGGGGCCGGATGCTGTAAAAGCCTCTTTTTCTTCACTAATGCGTTATTGTCAGGAGTGGATCTCACCTGTATTTCGGTGTCTGATTCACTGGAGGATAATTCCGATCCAGATAGTTCTGTTGTCTCTTCGGAAATTCCTTTTTTAGAGGAGAGATAGGGTCTGTTTCGGGAATGCGCCACAATGGTTGCTATTAGGAAACAGGCTGCAATAATTTATGGCACTTCCCTCTACAGCCCAATATGGGGGAAAAGCCAGTGGCATAAAAAACCGCAGTAGTATTCAACTCCGAGACCGAAGGAAGAGGAATGTCCGAAGTCTTGGTCTTGAGATTCCGCAAACAGTACTTAAACAAAGGTTGGGCCGGAGATTTCCAAGAATGTCCTTAAGCAGAGGCTGGGCAGGAGTCTCCCAAGTCTGCAGACTGTATTACCAGGGGCTGAAGCATTCAAAAACCACTTGGTATCCAGATGGAAGGCAAGCCGGTGACACAGGAAGCTTAGGAGGAGGGGCTTCAGGTAAGCAAACAGGCGAAACGAGTATAACAGAAGAAATTGCGTAAGCAGAAGAGAAAAGAAAGGAATAAGGAAAGAATACGGACTAAAAGAAAGGATACCCCCAATCTCCACGGAAAAAACTCACTGAGCCGTGATGAAACCGGAGCCTTTAGAGATAAGAGTGAAAACCGAATGTCGTGAAATACTTAAGCACAGGAGAGAGAGCAGGGGGAAAGAATAGGAGGTGGTAAAGATGGCAGAAAGATCGCGGTAGAAAAGAAAAGCTATAGGGATAGACCAAACGCAAGCCTGGAAAAAAAAAAACAGAAGGTAACACGGAAAAATACAGATGAACGAATGGAGCTGAAAGTCTGGTAGGCAAAGTGGGAAAGAATCAGATGGGAAAGGAGACACAGGAGGGAAGGAGAATCCGAGGCTGGAAACGCTAGGAGCACTGAACTAAACGGCTTCAGTGGAGCGAGGAAACGAAGATTGTTGCAACGCACTGAGGGGGCGTGGCTAACCTCGTTATGAATGCCACAAAACGTAACTACTAGAACGGCGCAGGAGGCGCCGTAATGTGTATGTTAATGGTGCTTCCATCGGGACCAAAGCTTCCAGCCTCCAGCCCTCATGACAGTATGCCTCCTTCTTGGGGTACCGACCCCAGGCTTACCCGGATGGAGGGTATGAAACTGTCGTACACATCTAGGAGCTGAGAGATTAGTCACAGGTTCCCAAGAGTCCTCGGCTTGAGAGTATCCTTTCCACCTCACTAGGTACTGGAGTCGACCTCTGTAGTATCTCAAATCCATTATTCTCTCCACTTCATATTCATCTGCGGGGGGATTAGTATCTTTTAAAAGAAAGGTTCTTCTTTTCCTGTGGTGTGGGTCTGGGATGAACCTTTTCAACAGGGAAGAGTGGAAGACCGGATGTATTCTGCTGAGCTGAGAAGAGAGTTTCAATCGGAAAGCCACAGGATTAATGCGAGCAGTGATGGTATAAGGACCCAGATATTTGGGAGAGAATTTGGAAGGATGTGTCCAACGAGGTAAGTATCTGGTTGAGAGCCAGACTCTATCGCCTACTTGCCAATCAGGATTCTGGATCCGATGAGTATCTGCTTGATGTTTATATCGAACTCTCCTGTAGGTTGATAAGAGAGTTCTTCTGTGTTCTGGTAATGTTTTCCAAGAGAGAGTCTATCGTGGGTAGACATGAAGCCTGGACATTATTCAGGGGAAAAGAACGGGGATGATGACCAAATACACAAAAAAAGGTGTCATTTTAATAGCCGAGTGCAGGGTATTGTTATAAGAAAATTCGGCCATAGGAAGAAGAGAGACCCAGTTATCTTGTTGTTCGTTAACAAAACAGCGAAGATACTGCTCCATAGTGGCGTTGAGACGTTCCGTCTGTCCATTAGACTGGGGAGGGTAACCTGAGGTGAAGGCCCGTTCTATTCCCAGTAGATCACATAAGGTTTTCCAAAAGGTTGTGGTGAACTGAGAACCTATATCCGAAAGAATAGTTTCTGGGATACCATGGAGTCGGACGATGTCCTTTAGAAACACCTGCGCCATCTCAGGTGCAGAAGGCACTCCTTTCAGCGGTGAGAAATTACCCATCTTACTGAAGCTGTCTATGGTTACCATGATTGCTGAGTATCCTTGAGACTTTGGGAGATCTACCACAAAGTCGGTAGAGACATGTGACCACAGGGTTGTTGGAAGTTTTGGTTGGTGCAATAAACCAGCAGGTTTTGAAGTCAGACCCTTGCTCCTGGCGCAGATAGGACAAGAACATACATACAGTTTAAAGTCAGAAAGCATGTTAGGCCACCAGAACATTCGTCTGACTAGGTCGGAAGTAGCTGTTAAGCCCTTGTGACCAGCGATCCGTGATTCATGACCCCAATGAAGGACTCGTGACTGTAACTTGGTGTTGGGAATGAAAAGCTTTCCTTTGTAGAACCACAGTCCTTCTTTCTTGATTAATTGCTCCTGAACCGGCTTGGAAAGAGGTAGCATAGCAACCGGAGTCGCTTCCTTAACGTCCTGTAAAAATCTTGAGATGGTATGGACGATTCGGACCTCAGGTAACAAAAGTTCCCCCTTAAAGGGTGGATTGACCCAACTGGAGGGGCTACGAGACAGACTATCCGCTAGAACATTCTTGCTGCCCGGGAGGTAAGTAATAAAGAAATCATATTGGGCGAAGAAGTAAGCCCATCGGGCTTGTCGAGTATTTTTACACTTCATTTGTTGTAGCACCTTGAGGTTGCTATGATCTGTGCGAATCTCAAATGGATGTCTTGACCCTTGGAGGAGATGTCTCCATTCTGAACATGCTTGCTTAATGGCCAGGAGCTCTTTCTCTATAACAGAGTAGTTGTTCTCGCTAGGCGTAAGCGTGCGAGAGAGATAGGCTATTGGGTGTTCCATACCATCGTGTTCTTGTTTGAGAACAGCCCCCAGTGCCCCTGAAAATGCATCAGTTTCAACAAAGAAAGGGCCTTCGTTGGTCTGGCTGTTTGAGAATAGGAGCCGAACAAAACGCCTTTTTTAATCCTAGGAACGCTTGTTCTGCGTTGTGATTCCAAACGAAGGGAATATCCTTCTTGAGTAGAGCCGTTATCGGAAGAACTTGTTCAGAAAAGTTGACGATAAATCGTCTGTAGAAATTTGAAAGACCCAAAAAGGCCTGTATCTCCCTTACAGAAGAGGGGGCTGGCCAGGAGAGAATAGCCGAGACCTTTTTGGGATCCATCTCGATACCATGTTCCAATAGGATAAAACCTAAATAGGGTACCGAAGGCACTGCAATCACACATTTTTCCGGTTTAGCCAAGAGTTGATGGCGTCTCAAGCGTTCCATGACCTCAGTGAGATGAACCTGATGTTGAACAGGGTTACAAGAAAAGACCAGGATGTCATCTAAGTACACTATAACTGAGACAAATAAGAGATCAGCAAAAAGACGGTCCATAAACCTCTGAAAGGCTGCAGGGGCATTAACTAAGCCAAATGGCATTACTCGATATTCATACAACCCAAAAGGTGTACGAAATGCCGTCTTCCATTCGTCCCCAGCCTTAACCCTTAAGAGATGATAAGCACCCCTAAGGTCTAGCTTGCTGAATATACATGACCCTTCAACTGCCTCCAAGATATCTTTTATCAAAGGCATCGGGTAGCGATCTCTCACTGTGATCTTGTTTAAGCCCCTATAGTCAATACATGGGCGTAGTTCACTTGTGTCCTTCTTGGCTATGAAGAATAAGGAAGCCCCTGCTGGAGACTTAGACGGACGAATCAATCCGTTTTGGAGGTTTTGGTCTAGGTATGTCCTCAATGCTTGTTTTTCTGGTAAGGTTAAAGAAAACATACGTCCAAAGGGTACAGTAGTACCTGGAACGAGATCGATAGCACAATCTTCGGACCGATGAGGGGGCAAGTCTTTGGGTATCCTATCTTCAAACACATCAGCAAACTCATAAAAAACGGGGTGAATGTTAAGAACCCGAAGGGAACCAGAAGTTCCTGATGGGCTAGAGATAACAGTTGCTTCCGTCTGTTTAGAAGAGCAGCAGTGTTGGAAACAGAACTCAGAGTCGAATTTTAAGGTGTTGAGGGACCAGTTAATAACAGGATTGTGTTGGCGGAGCCAAGGGATTCCCAATATAATGGGGAAATGTGCTTCTCTTATCACATCAAAGGTGAGGGTTTCCTGATGAAGAGAGATGCATACCTTGATGTCGACTGCAGCTTGTACAATAGGTCCCGAACATAAGGGACGGCCATCCACCCCTTCCACCTTTTGTTCCTCTGTCTTAGCTACAAGGGGAATACCTTCTTGTTTAGCCCAATTGATGTCTAAGAAATTACCAGCCGCCCCGCTGTCAATGAGGGCTAAGGCATTCTTTTTGGGACGATTCTTCCACTGGAGTGACACTTGAAGGACCATAAGTCGGGCGTCTTCTCCTGACGTCCGAGCACAATGTGAGCCTTCCACTGAACCCCGGTAAGTGGCTCCTTCTAAGACCGGGGTCAGTCGTTTCCCCGACATCTCAGAGGAACCTCCGGGCAATCCCTGAGGAGGTGTGCTTCCGACGCGCAGTACATACATAAGCCCTTTTTCTTCCGTCGGTTTCTTTCTGTGGTTGAAAGAGGACCCCTGGTCGTACCAATCTGCATGGGTTCTTCGCCGGAGCGATGTGACCCCTGGGTGGAAGTAGGTGACGGTCCAGGGATCAAAGATGTCTGAGTTCGGGTTTTCCTTTTCTCCGATCGTCTTTCCATGAGTCGGTAATCTATCTGCAGGACTAGAGTATACAAGTCGGTTAACGTCGCCGGTCTAGGAACTCGTGCCAATTCGTCTTTCAGGTCGTCATGGAGACCTCTTCTGAAAGCCGTGTATTGCACTGTGTCTGGCCAGCCCACTTCCGCCGCCAGCTTCTTAAAGGTAGAAATATAGGGCATTAGGTCCATCGAACCTTGTTTAATATCAAACAAGGCTTCTCCTGCAGAAAATCCGATCTCTTGTCTTTCAAAGGTTTGGCGTAGCAGGGTTATGAAGGCGTTATAGTCTTGTAAGACAGGATTGTTGGACGTGACCAACGGAGTTGCCCACGCGAGGGCATTTCCGATCATGTTGGATATGAGAAATCCTACACGAGTGCGATCTAGAGCGTAAGTAGTAGGTCTGAAGGTAAAGTATATCATGCACGCATCCAGGAACTCCTTAACCTTTTTGGGTGAGCCATCAAACTTTCCCGCTGCCAAGGACAATGGTGGTAAATCCGTCTGGTGGGCTTCTCTAGCGACTGCCATTTGACGGAGAACTGCATTTTCTGCCTTAACTCCCTGCAGTTCGAGGGAAAAGTTCGGTACAGCGTTTATTAGCTCCTGGACTTGTTCTGCCGTGGCCATCTTTGGGCGTTGCAATCTGTCAGGAGTGGATCTCACCTGTATCTCGGTGTCTGATTCACTGGAGGATAATTCCGATCCAGATAGTTCTGTTGTCTCTTCGGAAATTCCTTTTTTAGAGAAGAGATCGGGTCTGTTTCGGGAATGCGCCACAATGGTTGCTATTAGGAAACAGACTGCAATAATTTATGGCACTTCCCTCTACAGCCCAATATGGGGGGAAAAGCCAGTGGCATAAAAAACCCCAGTAGTATTCAACTCCGAGACCGAAGGAAGAGGAATGTCCGAAGTCTTGGTCTTGAGATTCCGCAAACAGTACTTAAACAAAGGTTGGGCCGGAGATTTCCAAGAATGTCCTTAAGCAGAGGCTGGGCAGGAGTCTCCCAGGTCTGCAGATTGTATTACCAGGGGCTGAAGCATTCAAAAACCACTCGGTATCCAGATGGAAGGCAAGCCGGTGACACAGGAAGCTTAGGAGGAGGGGATTCAGGTAAGCAAACAGGCGAAACGAGTATAACAGAAGAATTTGCATAAGCAGAAGAGAAAAGAAAGGAATAAGGAAAGAAAACGGACTAAGAGAAAGGATACCCCCGATCTCCATGGAAAAAACTCACCGAGCCGTGATGAAACCGGAGCCTTTAGAGATGAGAGTGAAAACCGAATGTTGTGAAATACTTAAGCACAGGAGAGAGAGCAGGGGGAAAGAATAGGAGGTGGTAAAGATGGCAGAAAGATGCCGGTAGAAAAGAAAAGCTATAGGGATAGACCAAACGCAAGCCTGGAAAAAAAAAAAATGGAAGGTAATACGGAAAAATACAGATGAACGAATGGAGCTGAAAGTCTGGTAGGCAAAGTGGGAAAGAATCAGATGGGAAAGGAGACACAGGAGGGAAGGAGAATCCAAGGCTGGAAACGCTAGGAGCACTGAACTAAACGGCTTCAGTGGAGCGAGGAAACGAAGATTGTTGCAACGCACTGAGGGGGCGTGGCTAACCTCGTTATGAATGCCACAAAACGTAACTACTAGAACGGCGCAGGAGGCGCCGTAATGTGTATGTTAATGGTGCTTCCATCGGGACCAAAGCTTCCAGCCTCCAGCCCTCATGACAGTTATAGAGCGTCTGCTTTCCCATTGCGTACTCCAGGTCTATAAGTGATAATAAAATCATTTCTGATGTTTGTTAATCTGCTTAGAATCACATGCTGTGCATAGGTCCGACATCCAGTGGTCACTGCGGAGTATTGCATTTTGTTTTTCGTAGTCGAAAAAGGGGACGTCGACAAGGCGTGTCTGTAACACTATCCCTATAGTGACGTGCGTTGTACCCACAATCCCTCACGCGTCGAGGTCCCTCAGATTGTTTTTTTCCGCCCAGCTTCTGGTCGCCTTACGCGGAGCTCCTAGAGAGACATTGCAAATACTTACTATGGACCTCGGTCCTTAATTATACTTATTATATTGTTAAAGATCCCTCCCCTCGACGTTAGCTGTGAAGCTGTTTCTCCGCCGAGCAAGTTTTCGACGGAGGGGAAGAGACGGAGGAGATCCTTCGGCGCTGCCGAACACGTGGCCTGGCCTCGCCGGCCAACATACAGTAGGGAGAGCGGGGGTTCGAACTTTTATCTTCTCTTTGAGAATGTCTTTCTTTCTCCCCTATCTTTCCCTTGGGGTTGTTATCACCAGTTATTATTGCCTCAGCTATGGAGAGGACACCTTTTAAGTTTTGCCCACGCTGTAGGGGCAAATACAATTGGAAGGACAAACACAAGCTCTGTAATCGTTGCTTGCCCCTCGATCATAAGGAGGACAGCTGCGCGGCCTGTAAGCTCTTGAAACCAAGAACTCTTAAAGAACGAAAGGTTAAGAGGTGGGCGGACTACGCTATGCCGAAGTCAGTTTCCTCACCCGCCGCCGCTGTTACAGAAAGTGACGAGGAGGGTGATAACTCGACGTCCGTTACGGAAGTCATTAACCCCCAGAAGGAGCGCTCGCGCTCCTCGACGTCCGTCCCCGGCCCCGACGGGCTCGGCTCACGCCCTGCTTATGGGGATGAACACCCCGGCGACAAGGACGCACATAGACCCCATAGGCCTAAGCACACAACCCACGGCTCTTCTTCGTCGAAGACGAAGGATCCATCAGCGCCGAAGGGGACGCAGGGCACTCCGGCGTCTACCTCAGACCGTAAGGGTCTCAAGCCCCACCCGCAAACGCAGCCGCGACCAGTGATTGGGCTTTCATCAAACACGGGCGCTACCTCAAAATCATCCGACGTAACGCTCCATAGAGCGGCCGTCGAGGAACAACGCGTAACGCAGGCAACGTCGACACCAGAGCCCTCTACTGACAAACTCGTTGTCGAGAGCCTGGCGAGAATTGTTTCCGAAGACAAACGTAAGCGGACGACGAAACAAACGTCGAATACCGCACAAAGAGCTATGGAAACGCCGAAAAAGCGCAAGAGTAGCCAGGAACTGCCCCCTTCATCTAAGGGCACTTCTGAACTACCGGAGGGCTTTTCAGAGGGCGACGGAAACCTTTCTTCGACGTTGTGGGAGCGTTCTAAGCGTTTGGAAGGTGAAGACACTGATTTCCCCCCTCTAGACTATTCAGGGGTCCCCCATGAGACCCTTGAAAGACTCCATTCTTGTATGGAGAAAATGGAAAGGTTTTTGGGAAGCCAAAACCCACCCACACCCAAAAGACGAAGAGAATGGCACCAGGATGACCCTAGGGTCAAGATTCCTAGGCTGTTTCCCCCTTCTACAGACGCATATGACCTCACTGAAGTGGAGCAATACCTCCAGGAAGATGAGGAGTGTTTGGGTGGAGAGGAAGAACATGAAGAAGAGGGGTTTGAAGAAGATCCTTACACTAGTGCAGGAGCTTTTGAAGAAGATACAGCTACCTCGCAGCCCTGGCAATCCCCATCAGTGCAGCCTTGGCAATCCCCATCAGTGCACTCAGACCCTGATGTCTTTCACCCTTCTCCTCCCAAGGATTCACCTATTGGGAACACCTCTCCCATAGATGACCAACCTTCACTTAATGCACTATTGCGCAAGGCAGCAGCGCATTTTGAAATAGACACAGGGGAGACTCTTCCTGACATAGACTTTGTAGAGAAAGTTATTAAAGAAAAAGCCCATGTTAGTCAGTCTATTCCGCTCCTGGCTTCTATAAAGAGAAGAATAACTCCTTCCCTTTCCAATCTGGCCTTAGTCAGAGGGGTTAACCCTCGGATAGAAAAGCTCTTCAGCCCTTCGTCCTCTGACCCTTTGTACATCAGAGGACATTCTATTCCGGACTCCCTCGTAGTTACTAATACAAGAAAAAGAGTGGGGGTACCACTATCCACTAGTGAGGCACCACCTGACAAAGAAGGCAAGAAGCTCTATGCACTTGGGAAGAGAATCACGACCTCTGCCGCCTTCTCAACTAGGATTACAAATAACAATTCCCTACTAGCTAGCTACGCAGATGCACAGTGGAGCAAGCTGCGCAGCGAAGCAGAGGACGCACCAGAACCCCTGCGTTCACGCCTGTTAGCTATAATCTCAGAGGGAGCTCTTGTAAACCAGGACATCGTAAAGAACTCCTTAGATGCCGCAGAGACGGCTGGCCGTTCCCTGGTTCAGGGAATACTTCTCAAACGCCATGTCTGGCTGCGCAATTCGGGATTTAAGCCAGAAACCCAGGCTTCCCTGATAAATAAGCCCATAGAACAAACACATCTGTTTGGGAAAGCAGTTGATGAGGCCCTAGAACATGCGAAGAAAGAGTTTGATACCATCAAGACTCTTGACCAAATTTCTAGGCCCCCTAACAGACGCAGCTATGGCAATAGACGCTCCTTTCGTGGCCAACGCCAGCAGCAAAACCAACAGCAATTTTACTCTGACTGAACTGGGTGTTGTTACCCTGGTTAGAGGGCCAGTTGGTAGCAAAGAGGCCAACGCCGTGGCAAAGGAAGAGGTCGCGGCTCCAGCCCCAAAGGTTCCTCGCCCAATACCAACAAATGACCCGAACATTCGGGTCCCCTCCCATGGATCACCGGTTGGGGGCCGTCTAACATCGTTCCTTTCAGCATGGGAGGGGAATATCGTCAGACCGCTGGGTATTATCCACCATAGCCCACGGATACTGCATCGAATTCAACGGTTCCCCGAAGTACAGACCCCCACGGAACCGACGCATGACACCGGAACACCTCAATATTCTTCTTCAAGAAGTAGAAGAGCTACTGAAAAAAGAAGCTATAGAGGCTGTCCCCCTATCTCAGGTAACAGAAGGTATTTATTCAGTGTACTTCCTTGTACCCAAAAAGGACTTAACCATGCGCCCTGTATTAGATCTGCGCCCAGCGAACAAGTTTGTCAAACCCCAAAAGTTTCGTATGGTGACCTTGCAGGAAGTAATCCCACGGTTATCACAGGGGTTTTACATGACAACACTAGACATGAAAGATGCATACTTTCATATTTTAATGTTGCCAGCGCACAGAAAATACCTCAGGTTCAAGATAGAGAACAAACACTACCAGTTCAGAGTACTACCCTTCGGGATAGCATCTGCACCAAGGGTATTCACGAAAGTACTGGCAGTGGCAACGGCCCACCTGCGCAGGTTATCCATCCCGGTATACCCTTACCTCGACGACTGGCTCATAACAGGGGATTCTTACGGAACATGCTTCTCCAATACCCAAAAGACCGTAGACCTTTTGTCCCAACTGGGCTTCTCCGTCAACGAAAAGAAGTCCAGCTTAGACCCCAGCCAAATCAAACAATTCCTAGGGGCTCTAATTCGAACAAAG
The DNA here is from genome assembly GCF_040938575.1 of Ambystoma mexicanum. Classification (NCBI taxonomy): domain Eukaryota; kingdom Metazoa; phylum Chordata; class Amphibia; order Caudata; family Ambystomatidae; genus Ambystoma; species Ambystoma mexicanum. The sequence goes on along the minus strand of NC_090934.1, from coordinate 835,971,773 downwards.
GACGGCCTCGTCTTCCCCTCCAACGAGAGGGTCCAAAACATGCTGTTTCAGATCCCCCATTATGTGGCAGGTCGAGAGGTGACGGTACGCAAAGCAATGCGCTTGCTAGGGATGATGGCGTCATGCATTTATTTGGTACCTTATGCGCGCTTGCGCATGCGCCCAATGCAAGAGTGGCTCTACAGCCAGTGGTGTCAGGCCAGCGGACAATGGGACGATCTAGTGGTGGTCTTGCAGGCCTTGTTTCTCTCGCTACGGTGGTGGACAAAAGAAAACCTGTTATTAGGGAAAACTTTTGCCACACCCGCAGTGGAAGCCACTCTAACCACAGACGCATCCCTTACAGGATGGGGGGCTCACCTATCCTATCAGACTGCTCACGGAGTGTGGACTCCGAGCTTAGCATCCAAGCATATAAACCTGCTGGAACTACTAGCGGTGTTCAAAGCACTGAAAGCCTTTCAGGAACACTTACAAGGAAAGACAGTGATGGTCCTCACAGACAGCACCACAGCCATGTACTACCTCAACAAGCAAGGGGGCACTCACTCTCCAGGACTGTCCAAGCTGTCCCAGAATATATGGAAGTGGGCTCTCAAACACAACATGTTCCTACTATCACAACATGTACCAGGGGAACGCAATCTGCTAGCAGACAAACTCAGCAGAGACTTCCCCCTGCCCGAAGAGTACGAATGGCAATTGCACGAAGACATCGTCTTAGACGTCTTCACGCAATGGGGATTCCCGGAAATAGACCTGTTCGCAACTCTGGAGAACTCGCAATGCCAAAGTTACGCCTCCAGGTACCCCCAGAACCAGTCCAAGGGGAACGGTCTGTCGATTCAATGGTCAGGGAAATTTGTTTACGCCTTTCCCCCGACTCCCCTTCTCAACAAAGTGGTGCACAAGATGCACCAGGAGCAGGTTACCATGATACTAGTGGCCCCAATTTGGGCCCGGCAGCCATGGTTCGCTCACTTGATGGAGATGTCCCCATCTCCCCCAGTGAAACTTCCCTGCCCGTACAACATGCTGTCACAGGACAAGGGCAGGACACTACATCCATGCCCTCAGACCATGAACTTAGCAGCCTGGCTCCTGAGATCATAGAATTTGGACATTTACAACTCCCGCAGAGATGTATGGATATCCTCAGGGAAGCCAGAAAACCTAATACTCGCCACTGCTATTCTAGCAAGTGGAAAACATTTGTCATCTGGTGTAGAGGTAAGAGCATCAACCCGGTTGACTGCTCTCCCAATAACATTGTTCTGTACTTGACCCATTTACTGGATTCAGGTCTAGTGTTCAATTCCATTAAAGTCCACCTAGCGGCACTTTCTGCATACACCACTTCCCAACTTAAAGTGTCGTGGTGGAAGATACCAGTTATCAAGGCCTTCATGGAGGGGGTAAGAGGATACACCCTCCGATAGCTAACCCAGCTCCCGGATGGGACTTAAATGTGGTACTTTCTAGACTCATGGGCCCTCCTTTAGAACCCATGAACAAGGCAACTCTTAAAGACCTCACTCTTAAGACTGTTTTCCTAATAGCTATCACCTCCATTAGGAGAGTAAGTGAACTACAGGCTCTTTCTGTACTAGACCCCTTCGTAACAGTTCACAAGGATAAGGTGGTTCTACGCACACACCCAAGGTTTGCACCAAAATTCATCTCGAAATTTCATGTAAACCAGTCAATAGAACTACCAACGTTCTTTCAAAACCCTTCCAGCTTGGGAGAAAAAAGTCTGCATACACTAGATGTACGCAGAGCTGTCATGTTCTACATGGAAAGAACCAGACCACTGAGAAAGACTAATCAGTTCTTTGTCTCTGTGGCAGCAGGAAGAGAAGGAGATGCAGTTTCAAAGTCCACTATATCTAGATGGATTGTTCAATGCATCACTCCCTGTTACACTCTTGCTAAGAGAGAACTACCCTTCAAGCCAAGAGCACATTCCACTCGAGGCACTGGGGCTTCCATAGCGTTCATTGCAAATGTTCCCCTTGAGTCCATCTGCAAAGCGGCTACCTGGAGTTCTGTGCACACCTTTACAAAATACTACTGTCTAGATGCACACTCTAGATCTGACTCCCAGGTGGGACAGGCAGTATTAAGACATCTTTTCTCTACTGTTCCTTCTCATAACCCACCGCCAACTCCGGGTACTGCTCGCTAGTCTATGCACAGCATGTGATTCTAAGCAGATTAACAAACATCAGAAGACAATGCATTACTTACCGTAAAAGCATTTCTGATGGTTGTATCTGCTTAGATTCACATGCGCCCACCCTTCCTCCCCGCTCGGATGGAAGGAGCATAGACATCCTTTTCTATATTTCTCTCTTTTCTGTACTCACTCACGTCTAGAAGGCTCCCTCAGGGCAGAAAAATACAAACGGAGGGACCTCGACGCGTGAGGGATTGTGGGTACAACGCACGTCACTATAGGGATAGTGTTACAGACACGCCTTGTCGACGTCTCCTTTTTCGACTACGAAAAACAAAATGCAATACTCCGCAGTGACCACTGGATGTCGGACCTATGCACAGCATGTGAATCTAAGCAGATACAACCATCAGAAATGCTTTTACGGTAAGTAATGCATTGTCATTCTGCGAAAAAGAGAGCCCAACGAAGTTGACACAAGGATTATGCTTTGGCGGTTTTCAAGTATTGCAAGTTACGGTGGTCCGTGATGACAGTGAGCGTATGTCTCGCCCCAAGAAGGTAATGTCTCCAGGCCTTGAATGCTGCTTTAATCGCCAATAATTCCTTATCTGTGATTGCGTAGTTGAACTCGGGGGGCTGAAAATTTGCGGGACCAAAATGCGACGGGTGTAGTTGTCCTGTTTGAGGGTCTTGTTGTGACAATACTGCTCCCGTGTCTATTTTTGAAGCATCTGTCTCAACTATGTAAGGTAGCTCTGGTCGTGGGTATCGAAGGACTAGTGCTGTAGTGAATGCTAGTTTTAACTTCTGGAAGGCTTCTTCAGCTTCTGTCGACCAATGGAACTTTTGATTTTTCTTTAACAAGGAGGTAATTGGATGTACAATTTGTGAAAACCCAGGTATAAACCGACAGTAAAAGGTGCCGAATCCGAGCACGCTTTGGACTCCTATCGTGGATGTTGGTGAGGGCCATTGGAGGATTGCATCCACCTTTCCTGTATCCATATGTACGCATTGTGGTGTGAGCATAAAACCGAGAAACTCGACCTCGGTTACATGGAAAAAACCTTTTTCCAACTTGGCATACAATTGGTGTTGTCGAAGCTTCTCTAAGACTGCCCGGACATGGGCTACATGTTCTTCCACGGAATTTGAGTAGATAAGAATGTCGTCAATGTAAACAAGAGTGCAAATGTCCCGTAGTTCATGGAGTACATCATTCATAAAGTATTGGAACGCTGCTGGGGCATTGCATAGCCCGAAGGGCATGACCTGGTATTCAAAGAGGCCGTACTTCGTGCGGAAGGCCGTTTTCCACTCGTCTCCCTCTTTTACTCTTACAAGATGGTGTGCTCCTCTTAAATCCAGTTTTGGGTAGATTTGAGCATGTTTCACTTGGCCCAGGAGCTCTGGTATAAGTGGTAAAGGATATCGATTTTTTACAGTGATCTGATTGAATGCTCTATAGTCGATGCAAGTTCTTAAGTCCCCCTCCATTTTAGGCACGAAGAATAAGGGCGAGGAGGCAGGTGACTTGGACGGGCGAATGAAACTGTTCGCCAGGTACTGATCAGGTAAGTTCTAAGATGCTGATTTTCCTGTTCTGTCAGAGCGTAAATTCGGCTGCAAGGCATCTGGGCTCTGGGTACAAGATCTATTTGACAATCGTAGGGTCTGTGCAGGGGCAGAACATTGGCTTGCTCTTTTTTGAAGACATCCTAGTAATCTTGATATTCAAGCGGTAAGGAGCTGATGAGGCCCAACACGATTCTTTTCTTCGGTTTCATATTGGTCTTTTTTGGAACATGTGTCGGCACAATCATGAGGAAATGTCAGAATTCGTTTTCGCCAGTCGATCCTAGGATTGTGGGTCTCCAGCCAGGGTATTCCCAATATCATCTGGAACTGAGGAGCACCGATGAGATTGAAAGTAATGTCCTCTTGATGCCCATCCTGACACAGAAGCTTGACCTTCTCGGTGTATTGTGTTACCGGGCCGGATGATAGCTGAGAACCATCCACAGCAGTGACGTTTTCTGATTTCTGCTTCTGTCGGAGAGGAAGGCCTATTCGGAGACCCAAATCCTGGTCAATGTAGTTACCCACAGCTCCACAATCAATATATACCTCCAAGGCATGTATTTTTGATGGTTACAGGTCATTTGGTCGAAAAAAAAGGTCGACAGGACAAATGGTCGACACAATTTGGTCGAAAGACAAATGGTCGAATTTTTAATTTTTTGTATTTTCACTTTTTTTAAAAAAATTTTTGGGGGGTTCCCCCCCAACCTCCTTTTTTTGCTTAAAAACCCTTTTTTTTCCTAAACGAAAACCTGAAAAATATATATATCAATAAAAAAAAAAATTTGACCATTTGTCTTTCGAACAAATTGTGTCGACCATTTGTCTGTCGACCAATTGTCTGTCGACCAAATGACCGGACAGCATTTTTGATGGTTGCTTGTGATTCACCAAAAGCACTGGAAGGAGTAGATGTGAGGTCTGTACGGATTCCTTTTTCATGCTTGACAAGCGGACCCCTACACTTGCCGGGCATTGGCGTTTCATGTGTCCTGTTCTTCTTCATCAGTTTTGTCTGTTGCCCCAACCATTTTCTTGGGTGGTTTTACCGGGCAGTCATGGAGGAAGTGACCTGCTTGTCCACAATATAAGCAATTGTCTTCTTTTTTCCCTTTCTGCTTTGGTAAGGGGAATTCGCAATCCGCCAATTTGCATTGGCTCAGACTGTTCATGTGGCTTAGTCTGATTCTCATGAGGTCGTACGTAAACTGACCATCCCTCTGATCTAGCTCGATCCATTTTCCGATTCTGCAACCTATGATCGAGTTGCACTGTCAGGTCTATGTAGTCCACACACCTCTCAGGGGGATTCACCACTTGCGCCAACACATCCTTAAGTTCTCCACGTAACCCTCGGTAAAAGAGTAGTTCTCTTCTCTTCTGGCCATCTACTCTGGGCTATGAGACGATTGAAGGTTGCAATATAGGTTACTATATCTTAACTCCCTTGTCTGAGTGACTCGTTGTCCAGAGCTTGTCCTTGAGTATGACGGGCAAACATTTTCTCCATTTCATGTTGGAAATTCCCAAAGTTCTGGAGTAAAGGGTCATCTTGATTTTTTAAAATGTATTTTTAAATGTAGTTTAATGTTAAACTTTTCATTTGTCTCGATTTGGCAGGTTTGCTTTTCAACTTGTGGTATGTTTGTCTAGTTTTAGTATTTCTTGTGGAAATCGGCATATCGTGAGGATGAGTTTGTTTGATTTGCCGTTGAGCATCGCCATCCATCTTTTTTCTGCTTCCATTGTTTGTTCTGCGATTTTATAGTAGGCTCCGAATCTGGTTCTTTGTTCAGAGAGATTGTCGCATTCCATGAGGAAGTGGTACAATGTTTCTGATTTCTGTGTGGTTAGACAGAATTGACAGAAGTGCTCTGTTGCAGGGATTTGTCTTGTTTTACCAGGTAAAATCTGGTTGGTAGGATATTCATCCAGATTTTCAGGTACGTTGCACGAATTTTGTTGTCGGGGAAAATTGTCAAATAGGCTGGAAGTTCGTTGATTGCTCGTATTTCTGTTTTGCAGTGTATGTTCAGACTGTATTTTTTTTTTCTTTGTTGGTTTTTATCCAATCGTTTCTCATCAGCTTTACTTTTGCGTGTTGAGGACGTAACATGAGCATTTTGTGGAAAATTTCTTCGATTATCATCAGTCGTTCTAGGTTGTCTTTCCATTTGTTTAGTGTTGCATTGTTCAGTGCTCCAGGGCGAGATCTTAAAATTTGAATGGCCGGTGTTTTTTGGTCCATTAGCAGCTTGCGGTATAAGTCGAGGTGTTTCCAAAGGACGATTGAGCTGATTGATTGGACTGCTACTTTGTGTCTGATCCTGGGCATAGGAAAGGAGGGCGGTAGTTGCAAGATTTTGTGCCAGAAGCAGGCTTCTATTTTTGTCCAGTCGTAAGCGGTGGCATTCATCATTGCTTCTGTTCCATACACTATTGTTGGGATTACTTTTTGCTTGTAATATGTTGTTACAGGCTTGAGTGAGTATTTTCCGTATTTTCGTTGAATGACACATCCTTCCCTAGCCAATGATTGGATCTTTTCCTCTAGTTTTGTTGTCCATTCCTTTTCAGATTTTGATTGATTTATGTAGATTCCCAAATATTTGAAAGTGGATACCTCGTCTAGCTGATTGTCGTTTAAGTAGATTTTTAGTTGTTTTTCTTTTTTGCTCACTGTTCCGGTTAGTTGCATGATTTTCGTCTTTGTGTTGATTGAGAGTTAATTGAGCTTCATGTATTGGTCTAGCTGTGAGAGGCGGTTTTGGAGGCCTGAGGGTGTCTTATCCAGCAGGATGGTGTTGTCCGCATACATCATGATTTTTACTGGTGTAGAGTTGATCTTTGGTGGGTTCAGGACGTCCGGCTGGAGGTGAGTCTCCATGTCTGCTGTGAAGAGGTTGTATAGCGTTGCTGTTAGGGGGCAGCCTTGTTTTAATCCATTCTCTGTGCATATTTTCGGTGTTGTTTGGCCTTCCTTTGTAAGTCTTATTGTTATTGAGGTGTTGGAGTAGAGTTGTTTAATTGGCCCTAGGATGTTGTTTGGGCAATTCCATGTTTCAAGTTTGTTCCATAGCTTTTGTACTCACATTTGGAGTGAAGCCAGTGTGTCTGGTTGCAAAGCGCTGTGTCTCGGTTGCCCATTTGTTGAGTTTTTTTAGAAGGATGGATGCAAAGAGTTTTCCTAGGGGATCTAGTAGTGCAATTGGGTGAAAGTTCGTTGGATCGTCTCTTGGGCCTTGTTTGTGGATGGGCACTATTGTTGCTGTTTTCCATGACGATGGTATCTGTTTGAGGTTGTTTATAAGTATCATGATTTTACTCATGAGATTTGCCCATGGGTGTGGGTCTTTCTTGATCATCGCGTTTGAGGTCCCATCAGGGCCTGGGGCACGGGATACATTGAGTTTTTGTATCATATCTAGTATGTCTTGATGATCGCAGGTTACCGTCCACTTTATCTGTCTCTGTGGTTCTTATTCGGTTTCTGAGTGTCGAGCTTTGTTTATGTTTGTATAATGTTGGATCCAACGTTGTTCTGTCACATTTCGAGTGAGTTTTTGTTGGTTAACTGAGTTGTTGTTCAGTAAATTCCATAGATCTGAGATTGTGTTTCTCCAGCATGGGGTCTGGTATGGATTCACATGCTCATGAATATTCCCCGAAGTCAGGCTGGGAATCCTCGGTAAAGAAAAATCAGTATCAGTTTCGTTTCTGATCTGTCTTTTGTAGTAGTAACCAATCACTGATCTCTGCGTCATACTGACCACAGCCAATGACTGCCATCTCCCTAAGCCCCACCTCTGGCAGCCATCTTCAGATTTTTACCGCACGTTCAAGTGTTGGGATCCTCGTGCTATTGCTCTCGAGCTTTAGTGCGTTTTCGCACTTTTTCATAGGAAAATTCTCTCTTTTTTCGGTCAAAAGAGCCTCAAGCTCCACCGTTTCTTTATCCGATCAACGGGGACCCATGTCGGATTCTTCTACGCCCCTCAAGGTTGAAGATTTCATCGAGCCACGCTTTTGGAGGACTCCAGAAGTTTCTCAGGCCCATCTCGGACATGGCCCAGGAGAAGGGAAGCACGACGCCCGGAAAGCTGTTCAGGGTCTGCCCTGGATGCCAGCTTCTGAATGTCTTTAAAGAGGACGAACACTCCCTTTGCCTCTACTGCCTGCATGAGGACAAGACTCACGTGGAGAAGGACTGTGCATTTTGCGGCAATATGTCGGAGCGGACCATGAAGGTCCGCCATCTTCGTCTCGTCAACTGGCTGGAAGGGAAGAGCCCATCAGGCGAGAAAAAGAAGAAGTCGTCCGAGCGGTCTTCTAAGACCTTTGAGGGCACCCCGGCGACGGGGGCCCAACAGAAGGCCAAGCACCGCGAGTCCGCTGGCACCGGGAGCGCCGAACGGTCGGTCTCTATGGTTGCCAGGCAGGGCGCATCCTCCCCGGCGCCATCAACCACGAGCCAACGCTCTGGCTCGGGTAAGAGGAAGGCCGAGCACCTGCCAAAGCTCCTGGAGAGACCCCAGTTGAGCTCTAAGGCCCCATCGGAGGGGGAGCGAGGCGGTGACCCTCCCCCCAAGGAGAAGGCGGTGAGCGCACCTAAGGTGGTGAAAGCCTTGATCCACCCTGCCAAGGCCTCTATCGAGACAGTCGCGGCGGCCCTGGCTCAGGCTGTGGAGGCTACACCAGTGGAGGTGACCTCGGGGCCCAGAGTCTCCCTGCCACCGCAGAGGGAGTCCTCTTTCAAGCCCATCGACAGGACCCCTGTGAAACCTCCGAAGGAGAAGAAAAAGGGGGAGCAGGAGGTCGTCGTGGATTCAGCCTCAACCTCTGAAGAGGAGCTGATCGAAGTCTTAAGCCACGGCATTGGCGTGGAAGAAGACCAGCCCGTCGGGAGGGACCCCGACGTAGGAGACAACGAGAACGTCGAGGGTGCCGACGAGGCTCCTGATCGCCCGTCGGAATCCCCTCAACCAGTGCCACAAGACAACTCGGCGGCCATTTTGTTGGCCATACAGTCCTTATGCTCGGAGATAAGGACGAGATTGCCATTACCACCAACGGAGGAACCGCTCCCGACGGGGGACCCGGAGCCAGGCCCTTCTGGGAGCCCTCCTCCTAAGAGAAGAAGGATTCATCCTCCACCTCCTTTTCAACCATCGTGCCTTGCTCAGCCCTCCTCCCTGTCCACGACCCGTGGGGATGATAAGGGGACAGACACGGCCGCGACGGGTACAGACGACGAGGTTTACGACGAGGATCTTCCGTCGTCACCTCCTCCCCGGGCTTCCCCGCCCGACGAGATTGGATCGTTTCATGCCATGATCGCCAGGGCATCCGAGCTTTTCCAGCTCTGCCCGGAAGAGAAGAAGGAAGGTTTCCTTTATCAACGGCGCGAGACCAAGAGGAAGACGGTCCTCGCTGTACCTCTACTCGACGATATCTGGGATGAGGGTCTCGCCCTCCTCAAGAACCCATCCACAACGCCTGCAAGAAGGGATCGGTACAAGGAAGAAGTACCGGGTCCCGGACGCGGCCCCCTTGTGCCTTCGGGCACAGCCGACCCCGGACTCGGTCGTCTCAGCGGTGGCCAGGAAGAAAGCGGGGGGGGCTTCGGCCTCTACGTCAACCTCCCCCCCGGACGGCGAGGGAAGGAAATTGGACACGATGGGACGCAGAGTCATCTCATCGGCAGCAACGACAATTAAGGCTGCCAACGCCTTGGCTATTGTAGCCCGCTACGACAGGGAGTTGTGGTACAAGATCGCCCCCCTGCTGGACTTCCTACCGGACGACAAGAGGGCGGAAGCCCTAGAGATCTTGCGGGAAGGAGAAGTGGCATTGGACCACGCCATTATGATAGCGACGGACATCGCTGACACTGGGTTTCGCCAGTTGGGCAACGGCGTGTGCCTTAGACGGCGTGGATGGCTCAAGGCAACGGACTTCCGGCAGGACGTGCAGACCAGAGTTTTGGACATGCAGTTCGACGGGAGCAACCTGTTTGGGAAAACAGTGGACGATTCGCTACAAGCCATCAAGACGGAGACGGCCCGGGCTCTTGGTGTTCTCCAGCGACGGCCGCCCTTTCGGAGCGTCGGAGGCAAGCAGGGTGCCTCCAAATGTTCCGGCGGCGGATATTCCAGAGGCTTCGGGGCTCCGGAGTTTACTCAAGATACTTCCTCGTGAAGAAGAAGACAGGAGGATGGCGTCCCATCCTGAACCTACGACGACTGAACAAATTCATCAAGGCACAGAAGTTCCAGATGGTCACCCTCCAGCACGTCCTGGGTCAGCTGGAGGAGGGCGATTTCCTGTCGTCGTTGGATTTGGAGGATGCTTACTTCCATATCCCCATCCTAAAGGGACACCGAACGTTTCTCAGGTTTGTGGTCCAAGGGCATCACTACCAGTTCAGAGCCCTTCCCTTCGGATTGAGGTCGGCACCCAGGGTGTTCACCAAGTGCCTCGCACCGGTGGCGGCGCGGCTGCACCTAGAGGGGATCCACGTCTACCCCTACCTGGACGACTGGCTCATCTGAGCAAAGACAAGGGAGCTCGCCACCGAGCACACGGTGAGGACCGTCCAACTACTCACGGACCTGGGATTCTCCATAAACTACGCCAAGTCCCATCTGGTGCCCGCGCAATAAGCACTGTTTCTGGGAGCGAAACTCGACACAGTGGCGCTTCTGGCCTCTCCGTCGGAGGAAAGGACGAGAGCCATCATGGGCATGGTGCAGCGGATGCTGGTTGCGGAAGTGGCCAGGGTGAGGTCCATCAAATCCCTCCTCGGATTAATGTCTTCTTGCATTTATCTCATCCGCCTGTGCAGGCTTCGGATGCGCCCGTTACAGGAGTTCCTGGACGCTCGCTGGATCCAGACGACGGGCAGCTTCGACAGGATCACACTCAACGAGAGCTTCCGACGAGCGATCCGGTGGTGGGGCACCCGCGTGCATCTGACGGCGGGCATGGACTTCCAGACCCCTGGCCACCACTAGACAGTGACCACGGATGCCTCCCTGGAAGGGTGGGGAGCGCACACCGAAAATCTGCACGCGAGAGGCCTTTGGCTTCCGACGGAGAAGTCCCTCCATATCAACGTCCTGGAGCTCCGTGCAGTGCTTTGGGCCCTCATGTCCTTTCTTCCGTCCCTCAAGGGGAAGGTGGTGAGGATCTTCACCGACAACACCACCACCATGTTCTACATCAGGAAGCAGGGCGGCACCAGGTCCCCAGCCCTGTCCAAGGAGGCGCAGGATCTGTGGCATTGGGCCGTCGCCCAAGGGATGTTTCTGGTGCCGTTTCATCTGGCAGGAATAAAAAAAACCATCGCCGACTCGCTCAGCAGAGAGCTGCGCTCGTGCCACGAGTGGGAACTACGACAGGATCTAGTGGACCGCCTCTTCCGACGGTGGGGCACACCCCAGATCGATCTGTTCGCGACGGCGACAAACTCCAAGTGCCAGAGGTTCGCCAGCAGGTTTCCCCAGCCGAGGAGCATGGGCGATGCTTTCTCGTTCCCCTGGGAGGGCCTATTTCTATACGCGTTCCCCCCATTGCCGTTGCTGATCCGGCTCATCAACGAGCTCAAGAGGTCACGGTGCAGGATGATCCTCGTCGCACCTGCGTGGCCGAGGCAGATATGGTTCCCGGACCTTCAGGACTTGTCAGCGTCCCCGGCATTCAAGCTGCCAGTGGACGCGGATCTTCTCTCCAGGGAAGGAGGCGCCATCCTCCATCACAACCCGAAGTCGCTGAACTTGCAGGCCTGGCTCCTGCAGCGTTAGAGTTTGGAGGTTACGACATACCGGCCGACTGCAGAGAGGTTCTTGCAAAGGCCAGGGCGTCCTCAACTCTTAAATGCTACGGACACAAATGGAAGAGGTTCTCTGTCTGGTGCCACGCACAGAAGATTAACCCTCTACGGATTACGGCTCCTCAAGTACTGCCGTACCTACTGATGCTGTCCAAAGCTGGACTTGCGCACGCTTCCATCAAGATTCATCTTGCTGCGATCTCCCGATACACCAGAACCACGGGACGGACGTCTTTGTGGTCTCATCGTCTGGTGAAAGAATTCATGAAGGGACTGTTCAGATCGTTCCCGCCGGTGAAGGCTCCGGTCCCGGCGTGGGAGCTCAACGTGGTGCTGACCAAGCTCATGGGACCTCCGTTCGTGCCTCTGCATTCAGCTCCATTGAAGTTCTTGTCGTGGAAAACAGCGTTTCTTGTGGCCATCACCTCCGCACGACGGGTGGGAGAGATACAGGCCCTCTCCTGCAAGCCCCCGTACTTGACTTTTCACGACACAAGGGTAGTGCTCAGGACACACCCCTCCTTCATGCCCAAGGTGCCGTGGGACTTCCACCTCAACGAACCCTTGGTGTTGCCTGTTTTCTTCCCGTCGCCTTCGTCGCCGGCTGAAAGGACTTTGCACTCGCTGGATGTGGCTAGAGCGCTGAAGTTCTACGTGGACCGCACAAAGAGTTTTCGGAAGACGTCGCAACTTTTTGTGAACTTTGGACCTGTCAATCAGTGAAAGGCTCTCTCAAAGGCTTCCATTTCCAGATGGCTCTCCGGCTGCATCATGTACTGTCATCGGTTGGCAAACCGACCGCTGCCCGGCCGTCCGAGAGCCCATTCCACCAGAGCGATCGCAGCTACCACGGCGTTCCTATCTGGTGTGCCCCTGCTGGACATCTGCAGGGCAGCTACGTGGAGGTCGACGCACACCTACTGCGTCGACCGGGATTCCAGGGAGGAGTCCAGGGTCGGCCAAGCAGTGCTGCGCAACCTGTTCGCCTAAAGTGAACCTGGTGAGAAGGTAAGAGATGCTTAATGTTGAGTTGTTGTATTGCTTAATGTTGAGCCTGTTGCCACCTCCCGTGGTTGTGCATGTGTGTACTGCTATGTATTCTTTTATTCATGGCCATGTGAATCCATGCCAGACCCCATGCTGGAGAAGGAACAAGTTACTTACCTGTAACTGTTGTTCTCCAGCATGGGTCTGGCATGGATTCACATGCGAACCCTCCCGCCTAACCCCTCTGCGGCTCTTCACTTGGTAATACTGCCACTTCACGTGCTACCAAATCTGAAAATGGCTGCCAGAGGCGGGGCTTAGGGAGATGGCAGTCATTGGCTGTGGTCAGTATGACCAGAGATCAGTGATTGGTTACTACTACGAAAGACAGATCAGAAACGAAACTGATACTAATTTTTCTTTACCGAGGATTCCCAGCCTGACTACGGGGAATATTCATGAGCATGTGAATCCATGCCAGACCCATGCTGGAGAAACACAATCTCAGATCTATGGAATTTACTGAACAACAACTCAGTTAACCAACAAAAACAGGTAAGTAACTTGTTCCTTTTTGTAGGTTTCTAGTGTCCACTTGTAGTAGAGTCATGCAATGGGTTTTTATCCAGTTGTTGTAGTTTTGTTTTGCCGCTTTGATTTTTATCACTGATTCTTTGTCTTTCTTGATTTACCAAAGGTATAGATCAGTCCGCCACACTTCCTCCTAAATACGAGAGTACAAACGCCACTTTGGCTTGGTCATTAGGAAAGGCTCCTGGTCTGCACAAGAAATGAAGGCAACATTGGTTCCTAAATACAGCGAACCTGTTTGGGTCGCTGATGAAGCGTTGGGGAGGCCAATTTGTCTTGCCAATTCGTCAGTTCTTTCTCGAGTTACAATAAGATCCCTCCGTAATGCATTGGTTTCCTGTCTTGAAGCATGTACTTCAGTCCGTAATTCCCCTAGTAAGAGGGCTAACTGATCTATTTCTGAAGTTTCCATAATGCCCAGGTAGAGAGAATTAGAGGCTTCACATTCTGTTACGCTAACCTGGTCTCTGCAGAGGCGTTGGGGCACATTTTCAGCCCTCCCTGAACTTGAATCACCCCCTTCAGGCCTCTCCCTCAGTAGAAAAGCTGTGAGCAGTGGTACATAGTGATACTGCTCCTGCGTGGAGATAACAGTGTGTGAGTGCGCCAATCTGTGATTGTTGTACCTCTCGAACCCTTCACCCCCAAAGCATGGTTTCTGTGAGCATATGCCGGCCAATAAAGCTCACCTGTGAATTATGGAAGATAAGCTCTCCGTGCTGCTACTTCTGGCAGGGGCGCGTCGAATGGAATCTAGTTCCTTCACTGATCCCTGATGAGGATTAGTCCAGTCCAGCTGCGACTATGCTTCTCCTTATGATTGGTAAGTCTTTCTTGAGCTCTTGTGATGCTGTTTGTTCTGTTTAATGTCTTTATATGTTGCTCCTATTTATGCCCGCAATAATGTCTCTCTTCTGTTTTCTTCCCTTAGATGGAAATGCGGCCTCAATGCCGCTGTCAGACGCGGCCGGATGGAAGATGGATGCTACCGCAATCTTCGACAGCAGGTAAGTGATGGTTTAAGGAAAAGCGCAAAGTCTGGCGAAGCGTAACCTTAAACGGACTGTTTTTTCATTGTCTAACCTTGTCTTCTGTTTTTCCTTGCAGGCGGTGCTGTCGACGATGGAGCGTGTTGTGCTGCGGTGCCAAGATAAGGATATATCGGCGTTCCGGAAAGTGTAAAGATTAAAACTTGGTTTGCCTAAGAGATGTACAGGATTGAACAGCTTCCCCCAGTTGGTAAGTATGCTGGCAGGAAGCAGGATGTCCAGGAAGCAGGATCTGCAAAGGTAAGTCTGACCTCAGGCGACGGTGAGCATTACGCTGCTTGCAAGTGCAGAATAATGCGAAGCGTCTGTTTTGAGGATCGGGGCAGCTTATATAGCTGAGATCGTGGGCACCCCCCTTAGGGCCAGCTTACCAGCCACACCCTGCCACTCCTAGAGATTGAGCACGTGCAAAGACAATCCATTAGCAGCCACACCCAAGAAAACACTTGGGGCTGCTTAATGGATGGAATGTTCAAGGTTAATGCATCCTGTTTAATGGATGGAATGTTCAAGGTTAATGCATCTGAAGTTCTATGTCCATAATAAAAGCCTTTTGGTGTTAAATGGATGTTCTTGTTTACTTTTGTTCATGAGCTGGCGCCAGGAGAGTGTCCACCCAGGTCTCCTGTGCATGCGACCCCTGCATTCCTGTGCCCCTGACTTCATGACCATGACAACTGTACGCTGGCAGACAGCCTTTCAGCGCAACATTGGGAAGAGAGTGGTTTGGGTTAAGCACCACACAGTCAAGAACCACACTTCCTGGCGATCCATACCAGGGACTCCTGCAGGGCACTAGAGGTAAGCATTACCGCGGGCCATCAAGTTGCTGCTGGGCATGATGTCCTCCTGCATTAGCCTCCTCCGCCTCTGCAGACTTCAGATGAGGCCTCTCCAGGAGTTCCTGGATGCAAGGTGGTTGCAGGTATCGGGGACCTTTGCAGACAAGATCTCCTTCAACAAGGAGTTTCTTCAGGCGATTCAGTGGTGGGGTGTACGGCCGCATCTCGTCCAGGGGGCTCAGTTTCAAGTCCATCCTTACTAAGAGACAGCCACCACGGATGCCTCTTTAGAAGGTTGGGAAGCCCATACCGGACAGTAGCACACCAGAGGCCTCTGGCAACCAGGATGAAAAGGGCCTCCACATGAAAGTCCTGGAACTTTGGGCCGTATTCTAGGCCTTCAAATCTTTTCTACCGTTGTTGAAGGGCAAGGTGGTGAGGATCTTCACAGACAACACCACCACCATGTTCTACATCAAGAAGCAGGGAGGGACCCGCTCCACGGCACTCTGTATGGAGGTCCAGTACCTGTGGCGCTGGGCCATTCTTCAGGACATGTTCCTCTTCCATTTTCACCTGGCGGGCATCAAGAACACCATTGCGGACTCGCTCAGCAGGGAGCTGCATACTTGCCGCGAGTGGGAACTTCGCCAGGACCAGGTGGAGCTTCTGGTCAACAAATGGGGACAACCCCAGATCGATCTCTTCGCCACGGCGGTGAACTCCAAGTGCCAGAAGTTCACCAGCAGGTTTCCTCAGCTGAGATGCATGGGGGATGAGTTCTTGTTCCTGTGGGAGGGACGGTTCCTGTACACTTTTCCTCCATTTCCACTCCTGCTACTTGTGATCAACACACTCACAGTGCCACTGCAGGATAATACTTTTCGGCCAAGCGTGGCCGTGTCAAATCTGGTACCCGGACCTACTGCGTCTGTCAGTGGCCCCATCCATCAGGCTGCCACTGTTCCTGGACCTTCTCACAAGAAAGGGGAGGGGGGCGATTCTGCACCACGACCCGAAGTCGCTGAACCTGAGGGCATGGCTCCTGCAGCCCTAGAGTTTGGGGGTTATTCTTTACCCACGGAATGTAAGGACATCCTGGCCAGGGCCAGAGCCTCATCAACATTGAAGTGCTACGGCCATAAATGAAAGCGCTTCTCTGTGTGGTGCCAGACTCAGAAGAATACCCCTCTGCATGTCATATCCCTGCAACTTCTCCTATACTTGCTTTTCCTGGCCAAGGCGGGATTGGGTCCCGCCTCTATTAAAGTGCATCTCGCCGCCATATCCAGGTACACCAGGTCGACCTTCGCTGTGGTCTCACAGACTTGTCAAGGAGTTCCTCAAGGTGCTCTTCAGGACTTTTCCGCCGGTGAAGGCTCTTGCCCCGGCTTGGGAACTCAATATAGTGCTAACTAAGTAAATGGGAGCTCCTTTTGAGCCTATTCATCAAGTCCCGCTCAAGTTTCTCTTGTCGAAGATGGCCTTCCTCATGGCTATCACCTCGGCCAGGCGGGTCAGATCCAGGCCCTGTCTTGCAAGCAACCTTACTTGTCTTTCCACACTTCAAGGGTTCTACTCGGTACACACCCCATCTTTATGCCAAAGGTACCATCAGAATTCCACCTCAACGAACCTTTGGTGTTGCCTGTCTTCTTCCTGAGTCCGTCATCGCCAGTGGAAAGGGCCTTGCATTCGCTGGATGTTGCTCGTGCCTTGGAGTTCTACGGTGCGCGTACAAAGAATTATTTCGGAAGACTTCTCAGTTCGTAATCAACTTTGCACCTGTAAATCACGGAAAGGCCTTATCGAAGGCTTCCCGTCTCCAGGTGGCTCTCCGGCTGCAGCATGCACTGTCATCGACTGGCTAGCAGGCCTCTCCACCAGAGCCATCGCAGCAACAACAGCATTTCTCTCTGGTGTGTCCCTGCTCATCTGCAGAGCTGCTATGTGGAGGTCCATGCACACCTTCACGAGGTTCTACTGCGTCGACATGGATTCCGGGGAGGAGTCAGAGACGGCCAAGCAGTGCTATGCAACCTGTATGTTTGAAGTGAGTCTGTCCAGAGGTGAGTGTTTATTGCTTCTGTTGAGCCTTGCCACCTTCCGTGGTTGTGTATATGTACTGCTGTGTAATTGTTATTCATGAGCATGTGAATCCATGCCAGACCCCGTGCTGGAGAAGGTTTAAGTTACTTAGCTGTAACTATTGTTCTCCAGCATGGGTCTGGCATGGATTCACATGCTAACCCTCCTTCCTTCCCCTCTGTGGCTGTTCTTGGTTCATACTGCCACTTCACGTGCTTACCAAATCTGAAGATGGCAACCAGGCGTGTTGCTTAGGGAGAGGACTGTCATTGGATGGAGCAGTATGACCCAGAGGACAGTGATTGGTTTAGAGGAAAAATACAGTTTGAAAGTGAAACCGTTTTTTGTTTTACTGAGGATTCCCAGCCTGATGGGGAATATTCATGAGCGTGTGAATCCATGCCAGACCCATGCTGGAGAACAATAGTTCCAGGTAAGTAGCTTAAACCTTCTCTACCTCCCCCATTTTCAAACCCCAAACTATGGAGAATTTATGAGAAATCATGCTCCCAGCGGCCAGTGCTGAAGATTTTGACATCGATATAGCCCCATGGCTTGCAACCTCTAACTTGATGGGCATTAAAGATGCCAATCTCCTGAGCGTGGTGCCCGCCCTCTCCATAGAAGGGCCAGAGGGTAGTGAGCCCTTATCCCCCAGGACCAGCTGCCCACCTACATCGAGAACCTTTGAACATCATTTAATTGATCTGCGGGTTACGCCTACTGAAAAAGGGCACCACTTGTGCGCTAACTGCTCCAGCACTATAGCCCCTCCCCCCAGGATTGCTCTGTATATCCGCCTTTACCAAAGTTGATGAGGCGTTATCATCGGGATGTAAATGTTTCGTCGTTCTGACTGAACTGATGGCCCTGTAAAAACAGCTAATGCTTGCGCTACAAGATCGTAGAGGCCCAGGTGGAGGTGTGGGGGGGCTGGGGGGGCGGAAATCAACCTAGCACTGAGGCCAATCCCAGGGACATTCGGCCAGCTGGGTACAAACACCACATTACACCAATGGGGGTTGCAACACAGCCTGAAATAACTGCCACTAGCACCAACTATACTGGTCATTCAGATGAGATATTAAAAAAGGGGCCTTGGAAGCAAGTTGCCCCTGACATTTGTTCTGTTACTAACACCCTGCAGTACAAATCTGCACATATGCCATGGCGGGTTGACAGTGGTGAGGATGTTGGCGGGGGCAGGATTATGACCATAGAGTGGCCTTAGATGCCAGTAGCTACAAAGCTTCTAGAACCCAAAAAGATCTAGGCCTTGGCATAGAGGGTGGTAATATGAAAAGGATCCTTAGCGGGAATGGGGGGTGGAGGGGTATTCTTGCACCAAAAGTACTGGTGATCGGCCCGAAACTAGGGAACAAGTGTATTCACTAGTTTAGAATGGTCTATGGGTTTTGTTTCCCAATTAGAGAGGACATCGCATGTTGCAGAAGAATATTTCACAAGGGGAATGACACTCACGACTCCATTCGAATGGAACTGAGGGAACAAAGAATGGCTATGGGCATACTAGGGATTGCAAAAAGACACTGTCAATTGTCTAGCAGCACTATTGAAATAAGTGCATTCCTTTACCATAATAATACACCCCTTACAAGAACCAAATCCCAGCGTCCTCTGCTCTCAGGAGGCAGTGCAGTCCCATTGTATGAAAGACTGTAGGGAGTCACTTATTGGGGTGGGATGATTGTATATTAGGCCACTTTAGTAGTTCCAAATTGATCCCTAACTTCAGGTTGTGCCTGGGGATGCAATCATGGTAGAAGTTGCTACATGGATTGGGGTCTGGTGGGCAGTCTAAGCTACTGTTATTGTATATAAGAAATGTCTCATGTTTATGATGTATTTGTGTACTTTGATGGCCTCAAGGCCGAATGAAGTTATTATGATGATGATGGTAGTACAAAGAGTATTACCATTGCATCGCTTGATCAGTTGCAATGATTGTGCGTTGTTGGAGTCTGGAATGAAACATGAAAGAACCCAAGCCTCAAGAAATAAAATGATTGGGGGAAATGTCTTCTCTGTGAAAAGAACAGTGAGCTAAAGACTTGGTTGAGACTCTCCCAGGGGCCATCAACCCAAGAACAAGTCAATGGGCTGTGTCCGTGCTGGTTAGAGTTTCCCTCCCCCCCTCTGTTTTGCATAGCAAGTAACTTTGGGTTTCACCCTAAGTTACCAGGGGAATCCAGACGTGGACCCCTTGCTCACTGCTCTTAGAGATGCACAGCTTCACATCACTGATGATGCCGAGCTAGGCTGAAACACGTGTATGGGTTTGCTGTGGTGCTCTTGTTCAGAGGAGAATTGCCTAGCATTTCGGTGCTGGGCTGCGCCTGGGCAGGACAAAGACTGATACGCAGGGATATTTCTTCTCTGTGAAAGGGACAGTGAGCTAAAGACTTGGTTGAGACTCTCCCAGGGGCCATCCACCCAAGAACAAGTCAATGGGCTGTGGTCGTGCTGGTAGAGAGTTTCCCAGACCCCCCTCTGTTTTGTACACACATATCCCGGGAGGATAGCTCAGCGCAACGTGCTCGCCTTGGAAACAAGACGATACGAAGCAACAGAGGTTCGATCCCCGGGTCCGCGCTTACAAACTTCTGGGTATTAAGCGCGTTATAAATACGCAACTAAGACATGTTCCTGTTACAGCGCCTCGATGCCCCCGAGCTGTGTGGGCGCTGTAAAAATACAATTAAATATGCCCTGCTCCCGTTTCGTCTGAACCCTAATTTTACGTCACTTCACTGGCTCGTTATAATCCTTACTGTGATGTAAGGAGCCAAGGAGCAGCTGTATCGAGCCATGATCAACTAACATTTTTTATGGACCCGCTCCTTTGGCAGACACATTAACGTAAGCACAAAGTTTGCATCTAGAAGGCCATAAAAGACAATATAAAGATAAAACATGGGACACTTGGAAATTCATATTTACCCGTTTCTTCGTTTCCGGTTTTCTTCTTCTTGCCTCCCTCCCCTCCTATCCATTTTCCCCTTTGTATTTCATATTTCTCCTTCTTTTCCTTAAAGGCTTTTTGTCTGTTGTTTTATTTTCGATAACTTGGTAGTGCACGAAAGGCCGATTTCCCAAACGTATTTCAGAAACTACATGACATGTAAACAAACTATCAGCTTAATGGAATACTTCTGTTTTCTCCCTGTTACCTATAAATGAGGCTCCCTGATTTCCATTTTTGAACATAAATACAGAGGGGAATCACTGTTCCTTCCGGAGTTTATTTGTAAACCACTGAAAAAAGCAGAAATGGATGTCTTTTGCTTTGTCAATCATGCCTTTCGGGCAAATGGCTGTGAAAAGAAGCACAACTGCGAGGCTTAAAAGTGAATTTATTTCCCTTTTGAAGTTGTTTACATGGCTGCAGAGATGTTCCTCAGGTTACATGCTCTTGGCCTGATGTGCAAGAACCCAGCTCTGTGAGCATCCGATTACAAGCATCCAGGAACTTCATTTTTAATTTCAATGTATGTGGAAACATAGTAGTTAAAACATAATGCGGATAAATACAGCTAACATTAGTAAAAAATAAATATATATGTATAAGCACAGGTGGAAATGTTGATAACATAAATACAATAAGACCAGGATCCTTACCTATAAAGTACATTGCTGGCATTCCCATCTTTTTGGCCTTGTACAACGCCAGCTATAACATTTCCCCTGTTGTTTATATTCAAATACTGTACCATTACTTTCTGGGCACCTTAACTATTCACACCTGCGTTATTCTGAGATTTCATATTTCAATACTGCATTCTCTCATCTGCTTCAATTTCTGTGGCTTCTCTTTTTCTGTGTAATGAACAAGGAAATTCGCAAATTGATTTTTGCCTCAGTCTAATTTTGTGCTTGTGATAAGTGGAGCAAAATGAGTTTACTGTATGGCTCCCATGAATTGCAAAATAGTGTAGAACTAATTTGTTTTTCAGCCAGTGGACATATATTTAAATTTGACTCCCAACCATATTCACCTTTTTTGTCGTATGAAGTCCCCTATGAGTGACTACAGATAAAACAGTATATTTCACAGTATTTAAAAGAATCAACCATTTTCACCTTTTCTTTTCTAAAAATGTGAGATATCTTAACACGCCATGGGCGAGAAAGTACATAATGGCGGTTTTCACACTTAATCTTTTCCTTTTGTTTAGTTTTCATGGTTTGTCATATGTTGTTAATTGTCAGTTGTGATATTGATATTTCAGAAATGACAGAGTCCAGCCCGGTGACCATGGCAATGGGAAATGGAGACTTGTTGTTGATTTTAAAACTACTGAGTGACCTGGAGCCCCTGGACACCCTTCTGTTACTTGCACATGCAACAAGGTCTACAATTTATGTATTTTCTTTGTTTCGGATGTTCCTGAGTGTACAACCATGTGTTACTAATGCTGTGCTTTTTATGTAGTCCTTTGAAAATTTTTGGTTTCTAAATTTAGTATTGTATTAAAAGTAAAGTTCATTGCTCCAGCATGGCCTTAGTTTGTGTTGGTATCCTTAGTTTAAGAATTGACACAGTGATCCATTTGTGTAGTGTTAACATGCCTATTTTCTGAGTAATAGCGAATCAAGTAATAGTGACTCCATATATACTTCTCAATCATTTCGCATTTAGTTCTTGCCTGTCTCAGAGGGCATATGATGGTGTGTATATGGAAGCCTGTAAAAGCATTGTTAAGAGTGTAAAACGTGTTAATTTGTATTCCCCCTTTACTTCGCCTAAAAAAAGAAAACCACCTATACTTTGTCAGGCATTTTTGTCTTCATGCATTTACTTTTTCTTACCTTTGTCTTTATCTTCACACTGTATAAGTGGCAATGGATACGGTGAGGTTATTTATTTATTTATTTGCATTTATAAAGCGCTCAGAACTGCCATGGGGCATCGTGGCGCTTTTACAGCAGTCTTGAACTTGAACATAGCAAGGTATAGAGTACAGTAAAAGAGTAAAACAGTTATTTGCAGTAGGACATTGAAAAAAGGGGGTTATGCTTGCTGTGGTTACAGTGCAAGCATAGCTGTGCTTGGGAACATTCACATTAGCCTTGTGACAGTGAACTTAGGTTATGCTATGCTGTGGTTACAGTGCAGGCATAACTGTGCCGGTGGATAGACTTTGGTGGAATAGAAGAGTTTTTAGGTTTTTGCGGAAGGTGGGTATGATTTTTCATTCCTTAGTGAAGTGGGTAGGGAGTTCCAGTTTTAGGTGCGAGGTGTTGGAAGCTGGATCCTCCCGCCCTGGATCTTTGATACGTGGGCACATGGATCATGTCAGTGAGGTGAGCTCTAGTGGGTCTGATGGAGGCTTTGGGTGTGATTCTTTCTGCGAGATAGGGTGGGGCATCCCATGAGAGGCTTCTAGGTGTGATGGCCATGGCTTTAAAGAGTATGCGTTCCTTTACCGGTAACCAGTGAGCATCTTTCCTTGCTTGAGAGAGGTGTTCCCTTTTGGGAATGGTCAGCGCTGCTCGGAGCGCGTTGTTTTGCGTGATTTGGAGTTTTTGAAAGTTTTGAGTGGAGGTACCTAGGAAAGGGGCATTACAGTAGTACAGTTTGGTACCTATAGTGGCTCTGGCGATGGACAGGCAGTTTTTGGTGGAGAGAAAAGGCTTGACAGCGTTTATCACCTTGGTGGTGAGCGCTGAAGAGGAAGCTATGGCGTTGACCTGGCGGGACATAGATAGTGAGGCATCTAGGTGAACACCTAGGGTTTTAACAGTCGTGGAGACTGTGATGGTGGAGTTGTCCATATTGAAGGATTTGTATTGAGGGGAGAGTTTGTTGAGAATTTCACTAGTCCCTACTATGATGATTTCCATTTTGTCCCCGTTTAAGCAGAGGCCGTTGGCCGCCATCCAGGTTTGGATGGCTGTGTAGATTTTAGTTAGTGCTGTCGCATCTTCTTCATAAGTCCCAGTTAGCGGGAGTAGTACCTGCGTATCGTCTGCATAATTAGTGTACGCTATGTTGCGACAATCGAGGTCGTTGAAGAGAGGGAGGGTAAATATATTGCAGAGAGTGGGGGCGGTGCAGGAGCCTTGGGGGACGCCACAATGGATGATCGTAGGGGTAGTCGAGGCAGTGTCTGAGAAGACTTTCATGAGTCTACCATTTAGAAATGAGGCCACCCATGCAATGGCTTCCGGGGAGAAGTGTGCTTCATTTTTTAGGTGCATGCCTAGGATGATTTGATTGACAAGGTCAAAGGCGGCAGATAGATCTAGTAGGAGAAGGAGTGCCGGTTTGCCTTTATCCATAGTGTCTGCAAGCTGAATTTTTAAGTCGAGTAGGGCTGACTCTGTCCCGTGACCAGGTCGGAAGCCTGACTGTCTTTTGCCTAAAATATGGTTGGTTTCAAGATATTCCTGGATTTGCATGTAGGCAACTTTATCCAGGATCTTAAGCAGGAAAGGCACGGTGGTGATGGGCCTATAATAGGTAGCCACGTCTGGGTCTAGAGTAGGTTTATTTTTTAGAAGCGGGCATACCCAGGCTTCTTTTAGGCTGTCTGGAACTGTATTGGCATTGAAGGAGGCATTAATGAAAGATTTAAGGAAGGGGGCGAGTGTTACAGTGCAGTCTTTGATCAGACTGGCAGGGCATGGATCTCCTTTGCAATTGGATGGTTTGATCTTGTTCATCATATCAATAACTTTGTGTTCTGTAACCTCCCTGAATTTGAAGGGGGTGGTGGGGGCTTTGGTGGAGGGGGGCACAATGCTGAGGGTAGGAATGTGGCTCGTGATGTTAGTCGATTTGAGGTGCTGTGATAGATTTTTGTGGTGTGCCTTAATTTTTGCTTGTAGGAGTTCAATTTTGTTTAACAGGGCGGATTGTATGGAGTTGCACCATGTTTGGGCTTTCACAATGTCTTGTGATTTAGTGGCTGGTGTGGTGAGTTCTTTGAACATCGCGAAGAGTTCTTTGGATTCAGAGCTTGCATTAGTAATTCTTTCATTATAAGAGACTGACTTAGCTGCGATAATGGCTTTTTTGTATGGGGCGGTGATTTTTTTGTAGGAGGACAGGGTGACTGGGAGGGGGATTTCTGCCAGGAGTTCAATGCTTTTCTTTTCTGTGAGCGGAGTTCTTTGAGTTCAGTGGAGAACCACGTATATGAGTGTTTAATTGTTATGGCTTTTTTTGTCTGTAAGGGGGCGATGGCATCAACAGCAGTGCTTATGGTGCTCTTGTAGATATCTGCTAGCTCTGACGGGTGAGATGACTTGGGATCTGTGGAGGGGGTGTATAGGTGAGGTATAATCTTATCTTTAGTACGATTTTTTGCGCATGTTGCCAGTGCTGGGGGGATAGGGTTGGGCTTTTTTTTGTTGGATGCGATGGGAATGAAGAAGTGAATGAGGTGGTGATCTGACCATGGAGTCGGGTGATGGAGCTAATGTCGATGTGACAGTTGTGGTTGGCTACCCAATCTAGGATACAGCCTTTGTTGTGTGTAGGTGAGGTTATTTTTGGGTCAAAGCCTAATTCTTTTAAGGCTAGCGAGAGAGATTTAGCTGGCTTGTCCTTTTTGTCGTCGTACCCTAGGTTAAGGTCACCTAGAAGGATGCTTTTGGAGGTGAGTTTTAGGTTTTCCGTTAGGCGATGTATGAGGTTCTCATGGAACTCCAGTAGTGGGCCAGGAGGTCGGTAGACGAGGTTGAAGGTGATGGGGGAGTTGGGGAGAGGGCAATTTTTATAGCTAGGGAGTCTATGGTGTCACCTAGGTTAGAGGTGATTTGTCTGGCTCAAGGTGATCTTTCAGGATGAGTGCTACCCCACCTCCTACTGGCGAAAGGCGGTCTTGCCTGATGATGGAGTAACCCTGTGGGATGACAAGGTTGAGGGCTGGCCCTGCAGCGCTATGAAGCCAGGTCTCGGTGATGGCTAGGGTGTCGAGGTCCAAGTTAATTAGGAGTTTGTGAATTTCAGTGACATGGGCAGGGATAGATCTAGCATTGATAAGGGCGCACTGTAGGTTGTGTGTGTGTGTTGGGATGGGGTATGGGTGGTGGTGAGTGGTGCAGGTGAAGCAGGGTTGGGTGGGTGCGTCAAGGCAAGTATAGGTGGGGATGGTTTCACCGAAAGGGCTGACGTGGTAGGAGTGTTGGGTGTGGTAGGTGGGGCTTGGTGAGCGATACTAGGTATCTTGAACAGAGACCCAGAAGTTGGTTCCTGATGTTGGTGGGTCTAGTGTAGGAGGTTATGTTAGGTAGGGGATGATGTGCTGTGGTGTTACTTTCTATGAAAAATGATGGTAGGAAGTAAGGTTAGCTATAGGGTTGGGGTCAAGGGGTATAAGGAGAAGAATATGGGTGAGAAAAGATGACTAAGTGAATGTTAAAAGAAGTAAATGTATGAAAAGATAAATGTAACAAAGTAAATGCATGGCGAAGTGAATGCGGAAGTGAAGACATACATCTGTGTATACTTACTCTTAATCAGAAAGCAAACATTACATAAACTGACAATTCCGTGTCTTCGAACTTCAGATCGCAGTAAACATAAAGAGGCTGCTGGACATGTGCAACTTTAATACAATGAGCGATAGGTCTAGATTGTACTGGGGACCTTGAAAACCTCTTGCCTTGAGGAAGACCTGTGAGAGTGGAAACACGTGTCGACTGATTCACTTATTCCTCAATTAAACTTCATTCAATGTTCACTTACTGAAATTTCTATGACTATTAATTAGGATAACCAGCGCAAGACATCTGTGTGCAACCATTACTAATGTTTAATGAGACCATACAGCAGTGTCCAGTGACTTGTGGTAGCATTTATTTGTTGAAGAGGTGAAGTGAATCAGATTTCTTCTACTCACACTGTTCCCTTCGCCACAACTACAATGGCAGCAGCGTGGGTTTTAGTTTTGGCTTTGCAGTGATGCATTGCCATGATGGATTGAGGGTGTAGGCTTGACTGGATTGGTTAGAAAACAAAGAACTTTTGGTGGAGTTGCAGGCTGTGGCCCACCTTAGCAAAAGGTGCTTGGCACTGGCACCAGGAGGGTGCTAGTGGTGGGACATACACACTATATGGAGGTATTTGGAGGGGGTAATTTCTAAGGGATAGTTTGTAATCACTGCAAGGCAGTCAGTGAATCCCACTGCAGGGTGCTGTGCTAGCGGCACTTTAAATGAGTATTGTCAAAGCGGTTCCACTGCACTGAGCTGTTAGAAGGACTTCACACCATGGGGTTTGCATCAACAGGCTATTGCTGCCTGGAGGAAATCAGCGGTGGTCTTGCTGCATGGGAGAGGTCATGCTTAAACTGCTTGTTGAAGTTATTACTGTTACCTCACGGACAGGTTATTTTGTACCTATACTGCATGTTGGGGTCATTACCACACTTTTACACTGGGGATTTGGCTATGCTTCCTGTTGTGAGCCCTATCCATTGGGGGTGTGGGGGTCTAACATAGGGGCATACCAAACTACCGATATCCAGTGTGAAGGCCATCTGGCCGCGTGATAAGACCATACTTAGACCGTCTGATGGAGGATATAACAATACTGTCTGCTGGGGATATACATGTGCTATTTAAAAAACTGTTTTTATTGTGTTCTTTGTTAACCAGTAGCCTTACAAATACATGATTTATAACACACTATTATTTTTACATGTGGGATACACATGTATTGTATTGTATTATATTGTATTTGGTTATTTATATAGCTTACTTTCTCCACTTGTGTGGCCTCAATGTGCTTTTTTTTTGTCGGTTGGAATGCCCTCAGTGACTGTAGTCAATGTGGTCGGAAATTCTACGGGGTTTAGCTTCGGAGATGCATGTGTGCATGTTGCAGTTCTAGGACTTGGGTGGCTGGCAAGGCTCGACTAAGCGGCACCAAGAGAGGCCAGGCACATGGGTGGGTGCTGTTGAGGGTTTGAGACAGATTGCTATTGTTGAGAGAGTCTATGTGTGGCCAGCTATAACAAGTTCTTTTTGGGTGTTAGTCGCTGTATGCTAGTGGCAGAGGTGTTGAGGTACGTCAGGTGTTTCAGTCTGGACGGCTATGTGTGATGCTAGACCGGATGTCCAGGTCTAGATTTGAGAGTCCTATACCAGTGAGGCCTAGGTTTCACAATGTAGCAGGTTTGACCATGAAATAGACAAAGATGGAGTCTACACGTACATTTGGGAGTCCTGTATATTGCGAGAGACAGGCCTAGCTTTCACAATGCAGCAGGCCCCAGCATACAATAAACAAAGATGGAAGCCACACCCAGACCTGAGAATCGCGCCCGGTGAAAGAGGCCCAGGTTTCACAATGCAATGCAGCAGGCTTAGCTATGCAATAAACAGAGATGAGGGCTACACCTAGAGTCGAGACTCCTGCAAAGTGGGATATAGGGCTAGGCTCCACAACAAAGCAGGTTCCAACCCTTTAATAAATAGAGATGGAGTCTAGGTTTCACAGTGCAGTAGGCTTCAGCGTACGACAAACAGAGGTGGAGGTCACACCTAGACTCGAGAGACCGGAACAGTGAGAGAGAGGCCCAGGTTCCACAGTGTTGTGTAGGTTTCAGTATATGATAAACAAAGGTGGAGGTTACACCTAGATTTGAGAGTCCTGTATAGTGGGAGAGGCCTAGGTTTCACAATGTAGTAGGTTCCAGCATATAGTAAACCAAGATGGAGGCTACACTTAGATTTCAGAATCCTGTGTAGTGGGAGGGAGGCCTAGGTTTCACAATGCAATGCAGTAGGTTTTGCCATGTAATAAACAGAGATGGGGGCTACACCGAGACTCGAGAGTCCTGTATAGTGGGCGAGAAGCCTAGGTTTCACAATGCAGTAGGTTTCAGCATATAATAAACAAATACAGAGGCTACACCTAGATTTCAGAATCCTGTATAGTGGGAGAGAGGCCTAGAATTCACAATGCAATGCAGTAAGTTTTGCCATGTAATAAACAGAGATAGGGGCTACACCGAGAATCGAGGGTCCTGTATAGTTGGAGAGAGGCCTAGGTTTTGCAATGCAGTAGGTTTTGCCATGTAATAAACAGAGATGGGGGCTACACCTAGACTCGAGAGTTCTGTATAGTGGGAGAGGGCCGAGGTTTCACAATGCAGTAGGTATCAGCATATAATATGGTAGGTTTTTATAATATATCAGAAATAGATGGTTTGTTGTACCTAGATTTGAGAGTACATTTGTAGTGGGAGATTGCCAGTATTGTGAATTCCCTAGGAGAGCAATGCAGGTGAACATTGACAGTAAATCTTAATAACAGTTCCATCCCAATGTCGCACCTTCTAGATGTGCCTCAAAGGCTAAACTAACAGTTCTCCAGAGGTGTGACGCATGCTAATAATCAGAGGGGGTAACTAATGGCTAGCATTCACAGTTCTGTCTAGTTGTTAAGCTGGTTAGTGTAAACATTCTGGCCTGATATATTTTAAGGGTAAGAAGAGTGGCAGGACTTCTAGAGTACAGTGATTGCTGTGCTCCCCGCCCGTGCCACACCTACCTTGGCTGTAGCTGCTGGTTGATGGCTGGGCATTGGCTTCCCTTGCTGACACCTGCAGACACTGTCTGGAGCCTTCTCTGTAGGAGCTGCCATTTGCCTCGGGCCCTCAGCTGCAGATATATAGCAATAAGATATTTATGCATCCCGTTGGCCAATGCAGGTGCTGCGGGGTGGCGGGGGCGGGTATTGGAGGAAGGAAACTTGGCCTAACAAATGGCGACTGTACTCAGTAAAACCAACCAATCCGGGCCCGGGAGCTGGCTATGTGGGTGGGACCGCAGCAAAGCAGGAAGGGGGGAGGGGAGAGGCACGAGGAGCGCGCGCGGTGCAATTATGGCCTTTAAGAATTACATAGGGGGCTGGTGGCAATAAACATGGGGGTCAAGGGCCTTACCTGCTGCTTGGTGGAATCATAATGCAGCTGAAGGGTCCGAGTGTAGAGGGATAGATGCTCAATATTCAGCACTCTGTGAGACCAGCCAATCGGGGGCCGGCTATGTGGGTGGAACAGCAGCAAAGCAGGAAGGGGAGAGGCACGAGGAGCGCGCGCGGCGCAATGATAGCCTTTAAAAATTACAGAGGGGGCCTTACGTGCTGCTTGGTAGAATCATAATGCAGCGGAAGGCTCCGAGTGCAGAGGGATAGATCCTTGATGTATAGCACTCAGTAAGCTCAGCCAATTAGGGCCTGGGGGCCGGTTATGTGGGTGGGACCACAGCAAAGCAGGATGGGGAGAGGGGAGAGGCACGAGGTGCGCGTGCGGCACAATTATGGCTTTTGAAAATTACAGAGGGGGATGGTGGAGATCAACATGGGGGTCAAGGGCCTTACCTGCTGCCTGGTGGAATCATGATGCAGCGGAAGGCTCTCAATGCAGAGGAATAGATCCTCGATGCTTAGCGCTCAGTGAGCCCAGCCAATTAGGGCCTGGGGGCTGGCTATGTGGGTGGGACCGCAGCAAAGCAGGAATGGGAGAGGCACGAGGAGCGCACGTGGCGCTATTATGGCCTTTAAAAATTACAGAGGGGGCTGGTGGCGGTCAACATGAGGTATAACGGCCTTAACTGCTGCCTGGTGGAATCATAATAACATGTGTGCTATATGACATGATTCATAACGATATTTCCCAATAGTGGAGTGGTGACACCCACACTGCATGATGGTGGCATTATACTTATACAACCTCTTAGCGTTTACATCCATACAATGTATGAGCACAGCTTTTCATAATACAAAAGCCAAAACTGTTTGCTTTGTCAAAGCATGTTCAAGTGCTATGTATTCAAACCTTGCAAGGGTTGTGTACCAATTCTCTTACCTGTTCATATCATTCTGTGATTTTGTGTTTAATATTAGTTTCTTTCCCTTTTTAGGATGTATGAGAAGTTCGGTGAAGCGGCAGTGCCTTACTTCATCAGGTTTTATCCATCTGTTTTACCCTCCGATGTTGAACAGATTTGTCAAGGACATCCTGATCACTTTTTATCCTACTTAGACAGTCTTGTCAAATCCAAGCCTGAAGATGACAGGTTTGTAGCACATGCAAATATGCGTGTTTTTACCACTATTAGTTTTGTTTATAGTCTAAAAATGTTGCCCAGTTAGAAAGCATGTTTTTATTAAAAACTTTAAACTTAATTGGATTTCATCGTAAAGGGTAAAACATGCCTTTTCATTTTAAATCGAAGTCTCGGCAAATTGGTGGAAACGTACTACTGATGGAAGCTGTGTTGTACTCAAAACAGTGAAAAAGCTTAGAACATCTAACATTGTAAGGTTATGTTTATCTTCTTTATGTTTTACTAGCAAAACGCATGAACGGCTTCAGTAGACAGACAACCATTGTTGAAAATCAATGACCCTGTAGGTCGCTGTTCAGATTCGCTTATCACTTGATGTGCTTTTGACCTGGAAGTAAACTGCACTGAGAATGGGCGCGTGCGGCTGGCTGACGTACACCAGAGCAGATGTTGGGGGAAGGCGAGAGAGTTTGTGTGCTCATTCTGTGCTCTCTCCCCTCCATCTGGGATGTGTCCTTTCACCCGTTCTATTTAATCTTTACTTAGCTGATTTGGGGCAAGATTTGGACAGATGCAGGCTCTTCTCACCAGTGCTCTTTGGTTATAGTGTACACTGGATAACCTATGCCGACGACATCCTGCTAATGAACTGTACCAAAGTGGGCACATCTTGTGAGTTCGTCTTTTTCTGATATACTGGAAGGAAAATGCCCTAATAATAAACACAGCGAAGTTCAAAACATGAACTTAAAAGACCGGAACTAAAAGCACGAAACTTGATTGGGTGTTATGTGGCCAGCCTATTGAAGACATTCGCAAATTGTGTTATTTGGGTTTTCAAATCTTGGCTTCCCCTGGGAAATATAGAATGACTAAGTATATTATCGAAAAGGCACTCAGATGAAATATTTACATAATCATTATGGGAAATTTAATTAAAGCCTGTAATTAAGTTCTACGAGGCAAAAGTAGTCCCAAGTATATATTGTGTTCTGGAGATACATAACCAATCGAGTGAATACAATTTTGATTGCGTTGAGGGCCTTTTATGGAGAGGCAGTCTGGGTCTCCCAAAATCAGTCCCATTGATCGGGATAAGGCATCAATAGGACATCGTTTTTAAAAAAAGAAACGTATTTCTATTGTCATTTTTCAACATAACCGGCACTCATGTGCCAACATTAACCATGTCTCGCAACACCCTCCAGTAGGTGACTACATCTATTTAAGGTATTACTTTCTTGATCTCAACTCCACAAGTATCATGTGCAAACTTGTACCACAAATTATTTAAAAGTCTCATCACATCTCCCGTTCAGTGTCTGGTCCATGTTGAGTTTAATCACCTCTTTGTGGTTAGCGCCCCAGTGCTTTGTGTCTCTCTTGCTTCCTCATACTCTTAAGTCCCGTCCCCTTTCCTCCATACTGCATGGGCGTCCCTTCCAAGGGATGGGAGACAGAACCTTTTTCATCAGAAAAAACCTTCTTCCCCTTTAAATTTAGAGGCGCGTGGGGGTGCGGCCCAGGGAGCATGTGCTGCCCTGACTCCGCCCTCTGATGCCACACTCCAGTCCTCTTTTCCCAGTCGACGGGAACAAGCTGCATTCATCAGCGCTCCTGGGATTGGCTTCGGCCATGTAATTCCACGCACGGATACTTCTTCTCTTTGTGTTTTTTGTCTTTCTTATCATTCAGGTACTCGGTCCTCAGGTGTCACGCTCCTCCCCGGCGCATGTCGACTTCCATGCATTGGGACCACCACCAAATAGATTTCTTGGATCTGCATATCTACAAGACCGGGGATCGACTAAAAACTGAGTTGTTTCGAAAACCCACGGACCGCAACACTTTGTTGCACTTCCAAAGTTATCATCCGATGGGATTAAAGTACAATTTACCTTACGGACAATTTTTGCGTATACGAAGAAATTATTCAGACCTGGCAAAATTCCAACAACATGCGGGAGGACTAACCCAACGACTTGCAGAGAGAGGCTATCCAAAAAAGGCCATCAACCAAGCCAAAAAGAGAGCCAAACATACACCTAGAGAAATCTGTTTGGAAAACAAACCGAAAAAAGATTTGGGAAGACTGGTATGTGTCACCACTTTTGGACCTTTGAGCCTATTGATCCAGAAAACCATCAAGAAGAACTGGCATTTGGTGAAACACCCCGGCACTCTGCACAATGTGCCATGTTTTGCTTTCAAGAAAAACAGAAATCTAAGAGACGCTCTAGTACACACCTTCATAGAGCCACCCCCACAAACACAGAACACACTATGGGATGTACCTCCGATAGTTGGACATCACAAATGTGGTCAATGTGTGGCATGCCCTTTGACCC
The DNA here is from genome assembly GCF_040938575.1 of Ambystoma mexicanum. Lineage (NCBI taxonomy): Eukaryota > Metazoa > Chordata > Amphibia > Caudata > Ambystomatidae > Ambystoma > Ambystoma mexicanum. The sequence goes on along the minus strand of NC_090934.1, from coordinate 835,939,287 downwards.
TACAAAAGAAATCTTTCGAACATGCACAAGTTAAATGGATAATGAAAGATTTTACAAACTGTAACACGAAGGGTGTCAAATATGTAATACAATGCCCTTGCAAACTCCTCTACATAGGAAAAACCACACGTGCCATCAAAATGCGCATCTCTGAACATCGTTCCTGTATCAGGAACAAGGTAGCAGACAAGCCCCTAGTAGAGCATTTTATCAGTAAGAACCATAGTGATAATGATATAAGATGCTTTGTCCTCCAAAACGTGAAACCAGCAAAGCGTGGGGGGATCTGAACAAAACGCTGACCCAATTAGAACAACGGTGGGTCCACAGACTTAACTCCGTTCAGGCTGGTCTAAATGTGTCAGTTGAATGGAAGTCTTTCCTGTAATGACATGTGCCCAATGATTGAGTATGAGCTATGAACTTCTTAACACTATGATCATTTTTCATTTCCTGAAATGCAGAAGTCAGTAGACATTATGGCACTCTGTGTGTTTTTTTGTTTTTTTGGTCAATGTATGAAATCACCTACATGAAAAACTATACTTTCTTTGTTAATTCCAAATGTTTTCTGTCATTATGAAACTATGTATTAAGTTTACAGGCGACACGCCCTAATTCTCACCCTCTCGGGCTGTTAGTAATACAATACAAACTGTCCACTTACTTAATCATGTTTTTTTTTCTCTGCTGAGATTCCTGAGACACATATACATTTTGTGATCCATGCCACAACATATTGAAATGAAGTATTTTCGGTAATCACAACCTCATGGGGCCATTAGCTATGTTGTTTCAGAGTATAAAAAACCAATGCCACTCCGCAATGCTTACGGTTGCCATGACAATATTGTCTAAATTAACTTTTTAGACACGCGTTGACACTAATCACACCCAAAATTGATTGAGCTTTTTTTGTGCCCCCCGGATGGAGCAGAATCCATCATTTTGTTTCCCACTCGATCCTAGGGCCATTCCAAGATGGCCGACATATAAATACCTACAGGGACCTAGCAACAGCGTTACCAACGCTTTGCAGTCAGGCCCCTGCAGTCTCATCTGTGACTCAGCAGCCTGAGGAGCTCCAGCTCGTACTTTTTTGCAGACATGCTGCCCATGCTGCAACCCTCACAGGTACTTTAAAATAAACCCTGCACTTACTGCTATATATATATGAGACAGTTGTAACTAGGTAACCACACTCACCTTCAGCCATATATATTTTTTAGCTGTGCAAGCCGTGTCTATTTCCCACTGATACCACCCTGGATCAGCATTTTTCGACCTCCAGCGAGAGGTAAGACTTTTTTCCCTGAACTTTTTTTCATGCCTTTTTAAACGGGGACATGTTTAGCTTCAACCTCCCTTTGCTTCTCTCGTTCTGTTATTTGCAACAGGATCATACAGAGACCAGCCCATGCAGCTAGCAGATCTCAAATTTAGCGCCTGTGAAATCTATTAACCCATAGGTAAGCTATGTGCTTTTTGATTTTACATCAATCACACGTGATTCACTCAAACTAAATAATTTTGGCTCAGACACCCCCCTGACTGTAGTCTCCTTCCCCTGCAGCACAGACGTCAATCTACACAGAACACCGTCCTGATGAAGGTCGTGTTAAAGAAGAGGCACACCTAGCCCACCTAGAAACGGCTGAAACACCTGGTGTAGACGCACTACTCCCCCCAAAACTACAGCACATTAATGCTGTTTACGCAAGAAAAATAATTTTGTGTACCCACCATTGTTCTATGTGTTTTCCACAAATGTTGACTTGAATATGTACACTGTAATATGTGAATTTCTTGGCAAATCCTAATAGGAGTCGGGTTTGTTGCACACACACAATTTGGAGATTGTCCCAAAAAATGTTTTTTTGGCACTGTGTGTTGTAAATATCTTTCTGTTTTTTTTGTCTGATTGTTCTGTTTTAGCACACCATTTTGATGTCTTAATTTCTCTAAATGTTGGATTTATGTCTTTTTGCACACAACTCTAATATAAAAAAATGAGATTTATCTCTACAACATACTATTGAAAAGTGATTCCTTCCTTAGCAATGCAGAGTTTGATAATACATGTGGAGGTGTTGTTCTGAGCCTAGCATCCTTGGACCTATTCATTTGTATCTTTTGACTTCCACAGGGTACAGCAGGTGTCCTGCAACAGACTTCCCAACTTCAGATCCCCACACCCTCTGCCTACGTTGCCTTGGCCAAGACTACGGCTGGCAAGCTTGTTCAGCGTGCAACGCCCTGTCATCAAAATCGCTAAAGAACAGACTAGCTAGCTAGAGGGAGCTCTTCCAGAAGTCACCTCCAGAGGACCTCAAGAACTTCGTGAAGCGTCGAGCCAGGCCCAAGGTAGGGCCTCTATTTTCCATCACACTCCACAAGGGAAGACTCCTTCCCAAGGACTACCCTGCGCGTGAGGGACCGCTCAGGTCCTGTTACCAGCATGTGCAACGAGGCTGCCTCAGCTACCGGCCTTCGGGCCGAGGGATCCTTGGATTCTCCCGTTGACAGTGTTGAGGGACTGGAAGGTTCTTGTACCGGATTATCATCCGAGGGGCTCTGCCCTAATACTGACAATATGTCCAAGGGGGTGCCTAAATACAGCTCTACCGACCCCTGGGTCGATGGTGTCACACCTACCGTGTCTCGGCCCGAGGGGCAGGGTAGGCCTTGTGATCCACAGGCAAGAGTCTTGGAGGAGGCTGGGCCCATTGAGCCGAGCAACACGTTGCAGGCAGCTCGACTAGATGGCCGCCGTGCTAGACAGAGGCACCTGTCCGACGCCATTCCAGGAGTCCGGCGAAGAACGAGTGTCAAGGTGGGACTGGCCTCAACCAGGTACGTGGCCTATAGCCTATCCTTTTTGCTCAGGGCAGTTTCCCACTGCGTCCATACGGGCAGGGTATGCAGGGTATGCAGCGGCTCCAGCAGCCCCCGGCTACCCCGACAGTAACCCCTACCCGTCAGTAACCCCTACCACCTCAGGTCAGTGAAAAGGGGTTCTTAGAGAGGTTCATCTGGCTCATGAAGTCACCTCGGATGGGGGTTATCCTCAAGGACGCCATCAGGGAAGTCCTGCCTACCATGCTAGTGGAACCACAAGCTCCTCCGCCTGCGCTCCCAGCCCCAGCGCAGCCGCTGCCTCCGGCTCCCCTGCTGATTCCAAGGCGGTTCCGTACCAGCCTTTGCCTCTTCCTCAGCCTTTGGTCCCCGTACCCCAGCCTCCGGCTCCAACTACTCCTCCACCTCCGCAGGATCCTACTGATCCACAGGAGGAGGATCCTGACACACCATCCTCAGCCAGGGCCTTCCACGAACGCCTTGCAGGTCCGGCGGGAGTACCTGGGCCTATCTCAGCCCGGGGTTGAGCAGCCGGCAGAGGGGATTCTAGCTGTCCTCGCACAACGCCCCTCTGCAAAATAGGGATTCCACTGCAAACGATGTAGTCTACCTGGCCAAGAAGGGTTGGCTCAAGCCCCACTCTGTCCAGCCGGTCAATCGACGACTGGATGCCAAGCACAGGCAAATGGAGGGGGATACACTCTTGCTATCGGCCCATCCTTGGCCTCCTCCTCGGCGACGCTGCTAGGCAAGGAAGAGAAGATCTTGAAGGCGTACGGGAAGAAGCTGTATTCCAACGCATCCTTGCATCTTCGCCAGGCCAACGCTGATACCATGCTGGCTGCCGCTAACCAAAGGTTATGGCGGGAAATTGCGGACTTCCTCGCGGAACTCCCTACGCAGAGCCAATACCGTTTTAAGGTAGGACTGGCTGATGCCAAGATGGTGGCGCAGGACCTCATGGAATCCACCGTGGCCCATATTGACACCTCTGACCGTGCCATCTCTGTCGCCACGGACATGAGAAGGACAGCCTGGCTACAGGCAACGAAATTCAACCCGGACGTCCAGGAACGCATTTTAGATCTGCCGTTAGAGGCGAGAGACCTCTTCCACTCCTCCACGGAAAAGCTGGACAAGAAGAAAAACTGCTCACAAACGGGCAAGTCTTTATCCATCTTGACAAAGACCACGCCCAAGTCATACACCCAGTCACAGCAGCACTCCGACAGGGGGCATACGTACGGAGGGTTCTACGGCTTCCAGGAGCGGAGATCCAGGCAGCCAGACTAGCAACAAAAAGGGGGTGGGGGTAAGGGCTTTTTCCAGTCCCCTCTCCGCGACAGCCTCCGGGGGAAAGAAGACATGACACGTCCCTCCGGGTCCACGTGTCTCCAGTGGGGGACAGGCTTGCTCTCCATGCACATTTCTGGTGCCAGAACTTCGCGGACCCCTGGTTCCTCTCCGTAGTATCCACAGGGTACTGTCTACCCATCCAAGCCTCTCCTCCCTCCTCCCCCTCAAGTTGGGACAGCAACTCTGCTGGCAGAGATCCGGTCGCTTGTAGAGAGCCAGGCAGTGGAGAAAGTCCCAGCCTCGCAGCGAGGCTTGGGCTTTTACGCCATTAGGAAGAAAAATCAGGTGGTCCTAAGAGTGATGCTGGACCTTTCCACCCTCAACCTCTCCTTACCCCCTACAAAAATTCAAGATGGTTACGCCAGCTTTTATAACAGAGACATTGTGCAAGGGAGACTGAATGTACTACCTCGATCTGAAGGATGCATACCTACACATCCCCATTGGGCAGCCCCATTGTTCTTTCCTACAGTTCATGATCATGGGCTACCATTTTCAATACAAAGTCCTTCTTTTTGGCCTCAGCTCGGCCCCCAGCGTCTTTACCAGGCTCATGAATACAGTGGCTGCCCTCAGAGCGCTGGGCCTCCACATCTACCTATACCTCGATGACTGCCTCGTCAGGGCTACAGCTCCAGAAGCGGTTCACCGCTCTTGCCATGCCCTTATGAACACACTGCACGATCTGGGCTGCTCACGCAATCTCAAGAAGTCGCAGCTGCAGCCCACGCAAACTCTGATATTTTTGGGCCTCATCTGGGACACGTGCTCCGAGAAGGTATTTCAGTCAGAGGACAAGATCTCGGAAATCAAGAGGGCCACCACCCACTTCCTCAGCAGAGAAGTGACCTCGGCATGGTGGTACCAGCATCTCCTGGGCCTCTTGACGACGCTCCTATTAGCCGTCACACACACGAGATTGAGGATGAGGAGGATTCAGCTGCACTTCGCGGCCTCATGGAACCGGAGGCGGGGCTCTCACTACGAGATGATCAACGTTCCCCCATCTCTCCACCTGGACCTAGCATGGTGGTCCAGGGACTGCAACCTACGGACGGGCAAGCGCTTTTGGCTGCCACCCCGCAGGCCACCATCACCACAGACTCCTCGCTCCAGGGCTGGGGAGCCACCCTGGATGATCTCTCGGTCCACGGCACCTGGACACGACAGGAGCAGGAAAACCACATCAATTGGTTAGAGCTGAACACCATCTTGCTAGCGCTCAGAGCATTCCTACCACTTCTCAGGGGCAAGGTGGTCCTCATCCAGACAGACAACTCGACAAGCATGTCATCGCGGACCTACCAAATGCCTTGAAAGTTACAAAATCTTTTCCAACTCGAATAAATGGCCAGCAAATCAGCTAGGCCATTTCTGCCAACGACTTGGTGCTGATGGATACCACTCAGATCGGGCTTCAAAGACTATTAAATGATCTTCAAGTTTATAGTTTATTTCCACCAAAGCGATCTTGAAATAAATGCTAAAAAATAAAAAATTGTGGCCTTTGGTCCAAAAGCCGGCAAAAGAAACAGGACATTTAGATGGACAGTTGATGGAGAGCCACTTCAGTCCACACATTGTATACGATACCTGGGAGTCTTGTTTAATAAGTCAATTCGAGAATGAGATTGGTCATTCTGTCACTCCGTATGAGAAAATTTGCTTTACAGGGAGTGAAGCTGCACGCAGCTTATGGAAAGTTCACAATGACACCAATACTGCTGTTCTACTTAAAAAATGTTGTTCCAACTTTACTTTGGAAGTGAAGCAGGCTGGAACATAACTCAAGGCTTCTGGACATACTTAGACGGTGTTTTCTGGCGAAAAATTCGAAAACTACCGGCTAACATCTTCATGACAGTTATCCGACGAGCTGTGTCTGGATTCTCTGCATTGAACAGTGCTGTGGAAATCAGTAGCAGTGTTGAGGAAAATGCGCCTATCAAATACGGCTGTGCCCTATAGAATCTTAGCAGCTTCCAACAAAATTCCACACTCCTGAACCTTGCTGATGTCGATATGGACACGGCTCTTTATAATCCACAGGCAGCAAAGAAAAAGTTAAAGAGATGGAACTGGATATAAAACAATGAAAAACGTGATGAATTAGCTTTGTCTCTTTATTTTGGAACGGCTGCATGTGGCGTCGACCAGTTGCCGCAGTATTTAACAAAATTTCCATCACGGCATCACAGAGACCAGTTCCTGAGATAAGGCTAAATGCTTATAAGACCAAGGAAATGTTGTTCCTAAAGCATGACAAAGAAACTTCTAACAATCTGTGTAGTTGTTGTCTTGTCTCAGTTGAGTCATCAAAGCACTTGATTACAGAATGCTTAAAATTAAATTCCAAACGACTAATTCATCTCAGCAAATTTGTCCCCCAAACTGGTTATATGCAGGATTGGTGGTTTTTGATGTTGGCCGGAAAAAACACTAACTTAACCTGTGCTGTGGTGGATTTTATGGATGCAATAATGGCTCCCTTGTAATGCAGACGAGGAGTAGCATATGACTCTTATATCAGATGTTGGGGGTCTGCTGACGAAGAACATGATCATGATGACGAAGACGATGATGCTTTTGATTATGATGATGTTATTAGTAGGATTTTTTGAAGATATTTTAGGTTGAAGCCAAGAGGCTTGAAGTGAATGTTGTTATGTGTAATAAAATCTTGTATAAACTATATGTTACAATAAAAATAAAAAAATCAAATTACGAGTGGCAGCTAAATGAACTAGTCACTCGGGAGATCTTCAACGGGTGGAGTCATCCCCAGGTGGATCTCTTTGCCACCTGGCACAACAAGAAGTGCCCTAAGTTCGCCTCCTGGCAGGGACAGGGCCCCAGCTCCCTGGGCAACGCATTTCTTCTTCAGTGGAACGGCACGAGGGCTTGCACACAACGCTGATTCACAGAGTGATTTGCAAGATCAAGGAGTTGTACCAACTCAACATCATTCTTATAGCTCCATGGTGGCTGGCAAGGCCATGGTGTTCGGAGCTGCTTAGCCTCTCGGAGTTGCCTCCGATTCACATCCAGATGGGCCCAGCACATCTTCTGGCGCAGCAGGGGTGCAGTGTCATCCACCCCGCACCACAGAAACTAGCCCTCATAGAGTGGTACCTAAGCAGGTAATGCTGCAGCACCTCAGCCTATCTTAGGCTAATCTGGAAATCATACAGGGCACAAGGAGCAAGGCTACCAGGGCCCATTATAAAAGTAAATGGACCAGATTCTGCGACGGGGCAGACTGCAAGGAAATCGACCCACTGGCATGTACTTTGGACAATGTGCTCTCCTTCTAGGCACACCTCGCCCACTCTTGTGTGCAGGTGGACACCTGCCGTACATACTTTGCAGCCATTGTGGCTTATAGGAACTCAGAGGAGGGGATCTTCTCCTTCTCCAATCCTATCATCAAGAAACATCTGACGGGGCTCACAAGGCTCTACCCGTCTGTCAAGAGGCCGCACCCTGTGTGGGACCTCAACATAGTTTTGGGCGCACTGGCGCACAAACAGTTTACGCCAATGGTGTCCGCGGACATCAGGCTGGTCACCAACAAGGCGGCCTTGCTAGTCGGCCTCACCTCGGCTCGTAGTGTCCCCGAAATACAGATGCTGGTCGCCTCGGAACCATATATTACCTTTCACAGGGACAAAGTAGTCCTGCAGAGACACCCGGCATTTCTGCCCAAGGTGCCATATGCTTTCCACTTGAACGAGGAAATAGTCCTTGGCACGTTCTTTGCCGATCCCAAGGACGAGGCTCGGAGAGTGCTGCACTGCCTGGATGTCAGACGTGCCCTAAAATTTTTCTTGGACAGGACCAAGGGCTTCCACAAATTGGACACCCTGTTTGACACATTCGGAGGCTCAAGACGAGGCTATCAGGCCTCCAAGGCCTCCATATCCCGCTGGATGGTCTCGGCCGTCAAGGAAGCGTACTAGGGCCAGCACAAGCCGCTTCCAGCCAACATGCACGCCCATGCAGTCAGGGCCAAAGCAACTGCCATCGTATTCCAACGCCATGTCCCTTGGCAAGTCATAAGCAATAAGCAGGGCGGCCACTTGGGCCACTCTCTCTGCTTTCTGCAAGCATTACTGTTTGAATGCCGGCTCTAGATCTGATGGGGCTTTCGGACAGGTGGTTCTCAGGATCCTTTTTGCTTAAGGAGGGTCTCCTCTCCACCCTGGGGATACATTCAGGTGTAATCGCCCATGCAGTATGGAGGAAAAGGGATGGGACGTTACCGTAGTGACTAACTTAGTCCCCTTTCCTCCATACGTCCACCAACCTCCCCCCTAATAATACTAGTGTCATTAGGCAATGTTAAATCTATTCTAAGGATGTCGATACCCTGAATTCCAACCCTTTGAGATCGAAGGAATTTATTAAGAGAAGGGACTGGTCTAGGACCATTGAGGGGGTAAGGGCAGCTAAACTGTCTACTAACTTTTCCCTATATGACAGACCGAGAGCTACCCTTCCTACCTATCTGAGACAGTTCCCAGATCCTAAGGCAAAGATAAACTTTCTTCGATTTAAATTGAATATCCTGCCGACGCAAGAAATATTGCATATTCGTGATAAGTGTGTGTATCCATCGAATATATGCCAAGAATATGATGAAAACGTTAAAGAACCTATGAAACATCTAATTCTATCTTGCTCAGGAACAAGGGATTTGATTCAGGGGCGATTGCAGAGGTTCTTTGATAGAGGGAGATGGCCCGATCCTAATGATTTTTGGGAAAGAATAACTGCTGGTAATTAAGTTTTTCTGTCAATGGAAATAGTGAGACTACTTTAAGTTTTAAAATTAGTTGATTTTGTGATTGTATAATTTTGTACTAAGGAATGTTTCAGTTTCTTTTTTTGATATACTGTGTAAAAAGTCGAAATTCTGTTTGGCTAATATGAACAATAAAAAAAAAAATCTATTGTCGACACGTCAATGGGGACTGAGGCGTGGCGCCAGAGGGCGGAGTCAGGGCAGCACATGCTCCCTGGGCCGCACCCTTGCGCTCCTCTAAATTTAAAGGGGAAGAAGGTTTTTCTGGTGAAAAAGGTTCCGTCTCCGATCCCTCAGAAGGGACGCCCATGCAGTATGGAGGAAAGGGGACTAAGTCACTACGGTGAGTAACTTGGGTGTCTCTTGGGGGTTGTGATAAGTCACTGCCTGTCTCTTGGGCTTGCTTAATCAGGTAGTGTATGTAGGGGCTTCATATGTCTTTAGTGCCATGTTGGATGCGCATTAGAGAACTATATCCCATTTCTATGTCATTGCAATACAAAATATCAACTCCCATTTTTTCCGGGCGGAGCCCTTCGTCTCCTCTTTTAGGTTGAGGCTCATTAATACCGGGGCATGGTCTGAGAATGTACGTGCAAGGATCGCCACCCCTGTGACCATCCCCATCAGCATGTATAAGACCAAGAATAAATCCAGCTGTGACGCTAAGTTGTGGACAGAGGAGTGGTGTGTGTATTGCTGTGTTCCTTGGTTCCTAATCCTTCATATTTCTCCCATGTTAAGCACATGCCCTACAATTTGCCAGTCCCCTTCGGTAGCGGGTGATGGGTTCATGCCCGCATTGTATTCCCCTGCCCAAACAATCACCCCTGGCGTGAGCTTCCCCAAGGGAAGATCGATCCATTCAAGTGTGTCTACTTTGTCTTGGTTCGGGCCATAGTAATTGACCAGCATATATAGTTTGCCTTGTATAGTTGCCTGCACCACAAGTCCCTGCCCTTTCTCGATCCTTAACTGTAGTAGTCTGGCAGAACCCTACTGAATTATAAATGAGAATGCAGACCCCTCTTGCATACGAGGAATAGGAGGAAAAATATTGATGCCATCCCCAGCTTTTCCCAAATTTTGATTCTATCTCCGATGTTGGGTGCATCTCTTGGAAGAACGCAATTCTCACCTGATGCTTTGCATATATAACAGGACGTTACAACACTTAGATGGACGGTTCAGCCCTTTTACATTCCATGTGATGCATTTAAGCGACCCTGGCATTGCATTCCCTTGAGAACAGACCCATTATGGATTTCTTAATCTTCGAGCAGTCTACCCACATGACACCTTGATGCTTGCCGTGATTGAGTTCCTCATGATTCAGCTGTACCTTAAGACTCATAACTACCCCTTTGTCTTTACCTTATCCACCCCCTCCCCCAACCTGCCTGTATATTGAACTCCCTCCCCTGCACCCTACTGATCACCCCAACATATAAGCGTCATCTCCCTCCCCCTCCTCTTCTCAAACTTAAGCTTCTGCATGAGGGGTAGCTTAGTGTCCAGTCATCCACCACACCCTCTCTCTGCTACATTGACAGTTGTGACCCGGCTGCCCTTGGGTCAAACTGCCTACTTTAGAACATGCATCACCAATGTGTAAGGCTATGCCACTCTGGGTGCAGTGTCACCCATTATTTCCTCGCTGTCTGGGGTTTTGTGGTTGTAGTTCAAGAAAAGCGTTGGCCTAATCCAGAGTTTGGAAATAAATTGCTCGCCTCTCATGTTCTATCCGTAATTTGGTTGGGAACAGCATAGCCTAGCGGATGCCCCTTTCCCACATTTTCTTCTTTACTTCTATGTACTTTCTCCGAGATGCTTGTACCTTATCTGAGAAGTCCGGGATGAGTCTGATGGTATCTCCCTTGTAGGTCACAGTTCCCTTTTCTCTGGCCTTACAGAGAGCAATGTCTCTGTCCCGGTAGTTCAGCATGCGGGCTATAATCTGGCACAGTGGGGCTCCGGGAATCGGTTTCTTCCCCCTTGATACTCAGTGCGCCATTTCCACTATAAATACTGCTTTGAAGTCCTCGGTTCCCAGAGACTTGCACAGTATCTCTTCTACCAGGGGTTCCATGTATCTCTGCTCCACCGATTCAGGGACTCCTACTATTCTCAAATTATTCCTCCTGGACCTGGACTCTAAGTCCTCTTGCTCATCAGTCAGCTTCTTCAGGGCCCATTTCACTCGCGTCATTTCTCTGGACGTGGACGAGGATTCATCTTCCACAGTGGACACTCGCCCCTCCACTTCATCAAGTCTCTCCCCTTGTTTATCAAGGCGGACCTGCATGTAGTCTACCTTACACGCGAGAGTGTCCATCTTCCCGTCCAGCGACTGTATACTGTTCTGTAGCTGGTTGAACATTTCTTTAATATCTCGGAACGCCCCTGAGGGGTTCTGGGGAGTGGGCTGAGCATTCCAGTACATGGATTCATCCATTGATCTGTGGTTTATAACTTGGAAGGGAGTGTCGAACTGTAATTTGGATTGTTGTTTGCCTCCTTTGCCCGCTTTCGACATCACGATGATTGCCCCAGGCCTTGCTGCCCACACGCAATTCTCCAGTCTTTATGTGGGTGCTGTGCACTGCGTCCTGTGCCTTCTGTGTCTTGCTGTCCTCCTGGTGGCCGTGTTATAGTCCCACAGCGCCAGGGACCAGCCGCTCCAGCAGCCAGTAGTCCATTTTCATTGTCTAGTGGGTTGTTTTTATTGTAGCTTCAGTGTTCTGCCCTCCTGGGCTGATCTTTGGGTTTCGCGGTTCCCCCTTACCTCCTTGTACTCTACGGGGTGTCACAGGTCTCAGTGGATAGGGGATGTGTGCGTGTGCTGAGGTTTCTCTGCTAAGGGTGGATCCCCTCTCTAGAGTCTCCTAATTGGTAGCGAAGCAAACACTGTCCACAGCACCACCGCAGTTACCTCCCTTATTATATGTTCTCCGGGATCACCTTCTTGCGATATTACCAACCTCTATTGCTCAACATGGTAGGAGAGGGAACACAAGGGGGACGCCTCACGTCCTATCACCCACTGTAATGGTGTTACCCCAGGACACGTGCAGCATAGTAGTATTTACCAGTGAGTTCCACCGGCTCAACCCCAGCTTACTACGCTCGTTCTTGATGGGCGTGTTCAGCACATTACTCTCCTCTTCAGTTGCTCTCCTGTCTGATGCTGTCCGTAGTGGTGTCTCCTCTCAGCCCAGGTTGCAACGGCTCCAAGTGCTCGCCTGGAGCACCTCTTCTCCCCCTGCAAGGCTCCTTCGCTGTTCCCCAAGTGTTTGCATCTCTGGGGGTTGAGGACCATGTTCATGCGTCATTCTCATAGGTTAACTGAGGACCATTCAGTGTTGTGTGTGTGGCAGCGTGCTAGCAGTGTCTCTGTCCGGGGCTGCCCTCCCCTGCCGGTGACCACAAGGGCTCAGCACATCCCTGCAACTGGTTGTACAACAAATCCTCTGCAGGTCTCTGTTAGATCTATCCCCAGCGTGGCTGGAGTCACCTTCATTGTTTGGTGTGCTTCCGCCCCACTGTTGTGGGGTACGCAGTCCAGGCTCCTTTACTTCCTGCTTCAGTGCTGATCACTTCTCATCAGGATTTTGACTCTGATTACATACGCTCCCACGTTCCTCCCCTGCGCGGGGGATGTTGGTGTCTTGCTGCCGTCGATTGCGCCACGTCCTTCTCGCTGAGGCCTTTGCTGATCACCTGTTGTGGTCTAGCCGTCTCCGCATTGGCGTCGTCCCGAGGGACGTGGCTTACTTACCCTCTTCACGAACTGGGCAAGCTTTGCATCATTCCTGCCTCTACTCGCACAGGCACGGCTAGTCTGTCGCCTGCTTCCGCAGATCCCTGCTTGTCTTAGAACAAGTTGTGGATGGTGCTTCCCGCTCTGGCTGTCTCCTTCTCGAGTTTGATCGGGCTGCTGTGTAGAGGGACCCAATTCCAAATTTTACCCGGTTGCGGGTGAGGCAGTCACCCAGCTTGGCACTGTATCTAAGGGGTCAGGCTGGCCGTGAAACAGCAGGATTATGACTGAATTGGAATTAGGTCTTTAGGAGCTCACAGGCTCAAGGCCATCTTGGCTGGGCTCTCTAGCACCCCCCAAGTCGGCATAGCTTCTATGAATAGCAAGGTGCTTTGGAAAAGATTACAGCTATGTGAGAAAATGTGTAATCCTGTAAGGCCTTTTCACACGCCACATGACCAAGTAACCTTTTTTGACTTCTTTGGATAGTGAGTGCAGACGAAGAGGCTGCTATGCTTCAATATTCTGCAATGAAATTCCTATAATACTCAGTGAGGCCTAGAAAAGCACTCACCTGGATTTGGGTTGTGGTTGTGCCCTGTCTCGTACATGTTGTACTTTACTGGGTAAAGACTGCATTTAGCCCCAACAACGTTATGCCCAAGGTAGGTCATTGAGCATTGGCCAATTTGGCATGCGTTATCCTTTATGGTCAAGTGGGCCTGCTGAAGAGCCTACAACACAATCCCAATGTGTTTCACAGGTTCTTTTCAAGTAGGGCTGTAAACTGCAATATCATCTAGCTATACCATGCTGAAATCATCTAACCCATTAAGGACATGGTTCACCAACCTTTGGGAAGTTGCAGGTGAATTCTTTAACCCAAAGGGTTTGCCAGAACTGGTAAAAGTCCCTTTGGTGTTGAGAATGCTGTCTTCTCCTTGGCATTTACAGTCAAGAATATGTGTTAATGGCCTGCAGTAAGGTCAAAGTTACTGAGGTATTTTGCAGCACCCAGTTTGTCCACAAATTCATCCATTTGTGGAAGGAGATGTGTATCTGTCTTGGTGACCGCGTTAATAGCTCTATAGTCCATGCAGAACCACAAATCTGTGGTGCTTGCCTTTGGTACCAATAGCATTGGACTGGGCCATGGACTGTTACAGGACTCTATCGTCCCTACATCCAACATCTTGTTGACCTCAGACTTGATGTGTGATCTCACCTTGTCTGATATTCTATAATTGCTACTTTTTGTAGGCACACTATCTCCACTATCAATGTCATGATGACACTAAGGTGTTAAACCTGGTATAAGTGCAAACATGGGGCAAACTGCATAAACAAAGTCTGCATCTCGCCTTGTTTCAGAGTCAGTTGAAGGGACAGTGTTACACCCTCAATGGAGCCATGTGAAGGGCTGTATTTGAAGAGATCAGGGCGAGGTTCAGATTCCTCTTCCTCGCTATCTAAAGCCAGAGCAAGGGCTTCCATTTCACCCTCGGGCTGAAAGTTTTCAAACTATGTACATGGAGCAATTTAGGAGACTGAATGTCTTCTGAGGCTCCACTAAATAGTTCACTTAACCTACTCTTTCAACTATCCGGTAAGGACCTGTCCATTTATCCATTTATCCTGCAAGGCTCTAGCCCTTATATGATTCATGATTAGGATTTCTTGGCCTGTAGTAAAATGAACAAGTGAATCTTTTTGGCCATGCCAATGTTTCACCAGTGCTTGTCCAGCCTTCATCTTGTCATTGGCCTGAGCCATCAAAATGGTCATTCTCTTTCTTAGTCCTAAAACATAGTCCACCACATTTGTGGTTATAGAAGTGGGGGACGACTATTCTTCCTTCACGATGACTAAGGGTCCCCTGACAGTGTGACCAAAAAGAAGTTCAAAGAACTAAGACCAACCCCTTCTTTAGGTACCTCACTGTAGGCAACAACTAAGCCGGTAGCAAAAGGTCCCTCTTCCTCCTCTGGGGCAAGAACTCCAATCATGCTTTTGCGAGTTCTGTTAAATCTCCCAACTAGACTATTGGTTTGTGGATGGTAGGCAGGTGAAAATGTAGGTCACCCCACACTACTCTCACATGGCCTGCATATTATTAGGCACACAGTTTCTGCCTGTGTCGGACACAACTTTGTTAGGAAAGCCAACCCTAGTAAAGGTGTCTAATAATGCTCTATCAATTGACTTGGGAGTCATGGTTTTTTAGTGGAATGGCTTCAGGATATCTAGTGGCATGATCAACAACCACAAGATAAATCTGCTGCCAGGTGATGTACGCAGATCAAGGGAACCAACAATGTCAATCCGTGCCCTCTGAAATGGTATACCCGCTACAGGAAGTGGTACCAGTGGAGCCTGAATCTGTGTTCGACTTTTAAAAAACTGACAAGTAGATCAACTCTTGCAGTGACCTTCTATCTGGAGCCCACCTGAGGCCAGTAGAAATGCATGCGTAACCTCTCCTTAGTCCTCTTAACACCAAGATGAACTGCAAAGGGGACTTCATGGACCCACTGAAGGAGGAAGGGTCTCACATACTGAGGGACCACCAACCTCCTATGGCAGTCTTCTATAGTCTGTAGGTTCACTTTACAGTAACCCATTTCCCCAGTAGATTCTATGTTTCCCATCAAATTCACCCTCCAGCGGGGAACTGGCCTCCCTCCTAGGGCCTTCCAGAGATGGACATTCTCTGACCTGGACTAAATTCATCTCAAGAGGGTCCCCCTTCTGCAAGTAAACCTTGCAGCTCTGGGTGATCATGGGGATTGAACACTTCAGACGACCCTTCTTCCTCTTCAGGTTCAAGGGTCTGGTCAGTTACCTCAACCTCAGTTGTAGGTGAGGTAGGGGAGAAACTCTTCTTCCCCTTTTTAGAAACATTTGACTCCTTAGACTAGGGTTATCCCTTGGGCTTAGGCTTCCCCTTAGGCTTGACTATGGTAGCCTTCAATGTTTGAGACCTGGTACGTGGTAGTTCTGCTGTATCACCGAGAGGTCCTACGACCTTGAAATAATTTTCCAGCAGAGCTCTACCTAGAACTTGCCTCTGAACACTTACAGGAAACTAACTATTCCTCCATTTACTGCTAGAGTAATTGGCATTACTGTGAAGCTAAGAGGCGGACCGTCAACCAAACTTGGTGGGCCTCAGAGGATCAGGGGACAGAGCCTTTGAGTTTACCAGTGTGCAATCCACCACCGTCATTCTTGCTCTAGTGTTCCTGATTGTAGGCGTTCCTACACCACCTACCAGCACAGCATCTTTCAAATACGACTTGGTATTGTCAGGGATGGATGCATATGCTTCAGCAGCTCTAGGTTCCCAGGATCCAGGGACACTAGAATTGCTTCTGATCCAACACCACGGGGCAAGGTGTCAGAAGAGAGACGCTCCTGTAAGTATCCCTCCCTCTTCATAAGGAAATGTCAGATTCATAGAATTGACACCCAAGGTCTTATCCTTACATATGGGATCATCCTTCACAAGGTCACTTTCTACACAGGTAACACAGGCTCCTGAGGACCTTTGTATGTAGGGTGGCTTTCTGAGGAAAAAGTCTTGCTTGGATGATCAGTCCCACTAACCTTTATATTCTCTCCATGTGACTTATTACCCTTATGAGAAACGTGTGTGCCTTATTGGATGCAGGTTTTTCATTAGACCCACCCTTTTTCTCTTTCTGCCTTTACCCTTCCTCATGCTTACTAAAAGCACTCCTGTCCGTATGAGACACCCATCAATCAGTAGCAATGGCCATTTCCTTTGAATCTAAGTCCTTAGAATCTGCAAATGCTGTTTAAGCTCAGGACAACTAGAAGCAAACATGTGTTCATCAAGCATAACAAGATTTATCATGTCAAGTGATTACTTTATGAACTTCAACCCAGCCACTCAAGTTCTTCAAAGAATCATTCACATAAGTTGTCCACATATTATTCTCTTTTTTTCTTGTGATCTCTGTTGGGATGGATTTCTCTTTTGGCAACTTTACTTACATTGTTTCTATGGACCCCCAATCTTCTTGCTTTGTGTTTGAACATGTTCTGACTTTTCAAGGGGAAGTAAAGCACTCACGGTCACTTCTCCTGCCTTTTGCTCATTTGTTATGGGGAAGCTGATTAGTCCTTCAGACTATCAGTATTGGGAAACTGTTTCCCTTTTTCTTTTTACCTTTTGCATTTTTGTAACTTTTTAACATTGCGCACAGTATCTTACAATGCAGTGCAATGTGGATACTGTTGTATCACCCTTTTTACACTTGAGATTTTTGGTTACTTTTATATGTGCCTACAGACAAACTAGTGGCAGAGATATATTTCTACAATTTTTGTGTTAATTCCAGCGTGTACATTCGTGTCTAAAGCGTGTATGGCTACTAAACTTGACTAGTGCCCTAAAATGGCCACACCACAAGAATTGTGGTTGTTCTTTCACCATATTGTTGTTTGGCCTTCTTCCTGCCTTGCCAGATCAGGAAATCCCTATAAGGTTATGCACTTGCCCGGGAAAGCTGCTGCTTTCGCATGCTAGTGCTGCCTTTGTGTGTGTGTGGCCCAGGAAGTGTGTGGGGCTGTCTGGTCCCACTCCACATCTGTGGTGCCAGAGAGTCTGGGTGTGAGGCATGAGTGAAACCAATAGTTGTCGCTGATTGGACAATTACTGGCTGTTTGAATGGTGCAGATCCATACCATTGGTGGATTTGGACTTGCTTCCATGCTGGATTTTGGATAAGATGACGCCTCCTGCAGCCATTTCTGGATATCAGCTTTGGAGCCAAGAATCCCTCGTAGAAGAACAGCTGACTGAAGATCCGAAGAAGAATCCTGATGAGGCCTGGCATCCCTTTCTGCATCTGGCCCGTGGAGCCCTGTTGGACTACCTGATCTGCGAAGGCCCTGTGCAGTGCTTCAACCCCTGGACTAGTGGGATCAACTCGTCTCGAAATGTTCTGGAGGATCCAGCCACCCAGAGCCTTAGGAAGTGTCCCTGTACCACCCAGTGGACTGACCATTTCTCGCGTGGGCTACATCGCCAGAACTGTCACTGTTCCGCGTTTGCACCCAGAATATTGGTGATCGCCAGCTTGTGGTATAAGTCACCTTCCTAACGAATTTCAGCCTCCCAACATCAAGGGATCCTGTCCTGGAATGACTCCTACAGCAGTGACTGGAAGAAACAACTGCCGTCATCTGTGTGCAGTGGCCGTCGCTGGAACTCAACTTCCACCATCCTGTGAAGTGTCCTGAAGAGGGTTGCATCAGTGAATTTTGCATGTCCCCATTGCTAAGGGTTGCACTCTGCTCCTGGACCTGACCAGAAGAATCATTGCACCCACATCTATGAGGTGACAGTAAGCTCATCAATTCAAATGAGAGCCAAATGTCCAAATATAATATTTTCTTGTCTTGGGGTATAAAAGGGACCCGACAGGTGTGAAGCAGACTCATGTTGCCTCCCAAACTGCCATCAGTCCAATTTAGAAAAAATACATTTCTATCCCGCATTGATCATATATAAATTGACGATGTCGAGTAAAAATCAAGACTGATTGCTTTGGATAAAGCATTTAAATAAGCATGTCTTTTGCAAAGAGCAGATTATTGTGTACCAGTAACCACAAGGTAATCCCTTTAAGAAGCTTAGATTGACTGATCCTTGCAACTGTGGGTTCGGTCATCAGTGCATATATGCTTTTTCCCATAATATACCCAGAATGATGGAGAGTTATGGGTACTTGTATTTATTGAGACTAGATCTTTAGTTGTAAGGTAAAGGTTCTGATTACGCCAATCCTCTGGATCTGTAAAAATATCTTTCACAAACTGCATACTTTTCGCATTAGGACCACAGGCAATGTGGGGGAGGTGGGGAACAGGTTGAGAGGCGTCGCTCAAGATGGCTGCTTGAGCCGAGATCTCCACTGATGGCGAGACATGCCGGGGCACGCAGCAGCTTATACAACACTGCCTGCAAGGAAAACACCTTTCCCCTACCTCCCACTGAGCAATGTCCACTCTGTGGGGAAGCATAGAGATGTGTCAGCAGCTTGTGGAGGAGTGGAATGAGCGAAGGCCTGCTGACCCACGGCACAGAGGCTGACATCCATACAGCGGCCCCAGTTCGGAGCAGTGTGGCGGCCAGGAGGCTTTGACAGACTGGATGTAGATTAAGGTGCGGACAACAGGTTCGGGGTCAGAACCAAGCTGTCTGAGTTCTCGTTTGATGCTTGAACATATGAACTAGTAGGAGCCAGTGACATTACAGGAAGCAGCGGACGCAGCAGGCTTGTGGCTGTGACAAGGCGCCGTCTCCTGCTTGGAGGTAGGCCACCTTCCCGAACTCCCTGCAAGGAATATTACAGCCAATTTTCGCAGCAGCAGGTTGCACCAGCCTGGGATACAGCACAATGTTGAGCTGGAGGCCATGTAAGCCTCCCTATGGGGCTGCTGGCGAGCCTGGCTCGGCTGTCTGCATCAGTGGGGGGGGGCTTGCCTCTGTAGTGCTGCTGCAGCCTAACCTTTTGCGGCAGTATCCCTCCTTGCAGCGGGGTTGCAGTGGATCCCTCTCTGTCCTCCCTAGGGGCAGAGCTGTCTCAGAACATTACCTGATGCAGGCCTCAAGGTAAAATAAATAAAAGGGGTGGCCTGATCTAGTCCCTGGAGGCAAACTCATGGCGAAGGGAGGACGTAAACAATCTAAATTAAGTTTGATCAAAATCAGCAACACACCTCACCCCCAATCCAAATCAAGTTTGATCAAAATAAACAACACACCTCACCCCCAGGAAGGCAACACCAGGCGGCGGGGGTGGGAGGGGGGCTTGTTGGAGTCCCCTCCTTCAACAGCTGGTGAGCCGCTTATTGTTCTGACTGATTTGGCCTCCCATGTGCCGACTACTAAGGGTTCCGATTCAATGCCCTCCCCAGAATGTGCCATTCTCCTTTCCCAAATGAAGGCTGGCTTTGACTCTTTAAATTGCAAGCTGGACAACCTGGTCTTTAAAGGGGAGATGATGCAACATAGAATCGATAAGGCGAGTGCTCATATCTCAGAGGCTAGGACGCCTATTGACTTCCTGCAGGATGATGGCTCCAGCATACGCAAGCAGGTCCAGATCCTCCAAAGGAATGTAAAGGGCAGCTAAGCCAAGAATGAAGACCTGGAAGCAAGGTCCTACAGGAACAATGTTTGAATACTCTGAATTCCTGAAGTGACACAGATTCAAAATATGGAGTATTTCATCGAGTGTTTCATTAAATAAGTGCTTCAAGACTCTCTTGTTTCAGTATCTGGTTAAGCAGACACACAGGAAAGGGTGCAAGCTAACCGAAAGCAAGAAAGGGTGCGAGTGACCTGAAAGCAAAAAGGAAAAAGTGCAAGTGTGCAAGAAGCACAACCAGAAGAAAGCAAGAAGGAGGTACAAGTGTGCACTATAAAACAGGAAGAGTGTAAAAGAAATACAGATGAAGTGAAAAGGGGTGCAAGAGGCACCTGTGAAGATGAGCTAAGAGGTAGACAAGTATAGAAAAGAGGGGTTGAGAGATCAAAGTGGTCGCGCCTGGGAGGAGCAAAGAACCCAGCGTTCTCGAAAGACTCTGATACTGCCCCATGAAAGAACTGTACATTGAAAAGTACATACTGACAAGAGGAACTTTTTGTTTGTTTGTCGAACTTCGTAAAGAGGGGCCTAGGCTTGGGGAAGGGAACCCTAAGAGTCCCACTAAAGACATTGTTGAACTTTGTAAAGAGAGGCCTAGATTTGGGGAACATAACCCTGAGGGGCCTAACAAGAACTGTACAAGAGACATTGTTGAACTTTGTAAAGAGAGGCTTAGACTTACTGAAGGGAACACTGAGAGCCCTGACAAGAACTGTGTATTTTTGTGTGGAACCAAGGGAGTCCGAGCTTAGGGAAGGGAACCCAAGGCGACCCAGAGACATTGTGAACCTTTTTGACTTGCTGCCAGAACTCTCCGTGGAAGGTTCAGAGGGCAACCTCTTTGAGTTGGACTGTTTTTGAACAGTCAGAACTACACCTATTGGTAATTTATTTTAAAATGTTTTTCTTGGCATTTATGTTTTACATTAACAGTTTGCATCTCAGTTTGTCATCACAGTCATGAAAGTATATAAAAGCAAGTTAAAGGCATGGTCCAGTAAAAATTGTTATTGTCTCTACGGGTTGGCCATGTTTTTTTAAGCCTAAGTGGCTCGATTTTAGTAAACTTTCCTCTGGACCTTACCCGAGTTTTCATCCATTAAACGCACGCGAAAACAGGCACCAGGGAGCCGCCATTTTGTGATAATCCTATCACTTGCCGCATCGCCCTGGCTGACCTGCTTCTGTGGCACTAAATCAAATCCCCCGCCCCTGAGCCTGACATTATCAAAACATTCATATTCCCCGCCTCTCTCCGTGACGTTACTGTGCTGCGTAGGCAAACGCGCCCAGTCGTCTTCTACGCAACTCCACACAGAACCCGGAAACCAACACAGACCATCTCAGTACACAGCACGCCACAATTCGGAATCTGAAACTGTACTTTAAAATCAAACAGCAACACAGTACATTTGGTAAAGTACATTTATTTGACATTAAATGTTTAGAGAATATTCAGCAATTGCCATATGAACTCCGAAAGCCATTTATTTTCTTTTATCTGTATCCGCAAATCCGGATAAGTTTATATTGAGTCACGCGCTGTTCCTTTATGGTACACAGGGTGTTGCTTTTCGTTAAAAGAAGCACTTTGGAAGCACGTTGAACCGCAAGGCTGTTCCATCATCTAGGCACTAGTCCATCGTAAAGGTTGATATGTTGCTTCTAGCCACTAGTGCAGCGTAAGGGCATGTGGGCCCTTGGCGATCGTCCGATAATATGGTTAACGTGCTCCAGTTGTTCACACGAAGCTGTAGGTGTCTATTGAAGAATCCGTCTGCCGGTGTCTCAAACCGATGACAGTAGCAGAACGGGATCAAATACCTGTTATGAAAACAAAAAAAATATTTTATTTATTACGGCCGATCAGAAACTATTTGCTTGCAAGGATAGTTCAATGGAGTATGTTCGGCTCTAAAATCAATGCGAAAAGTAACGAAATAAATCGAGGCCAACACACAATGAGAAACGACAGTTAGTCTACATGCATGTGGAATGATATGATATATGATATGGCATTTGTAACGCGCCTATACACAAGTGTTTCAAGGCGCGACCAGGCAGGGGGGGAACAAGGGCAGACAGACAACGATCCTACTAGGCCAGGTGTCTTTCAGATCGCACAAGGGGAAGGGGAGAGGAGGGTAAAAGTGCTGTACATGGTTAGTAGAATACAAGATAAATAATAGGGCCAGCTGGTGGCAAGTGCAAGGTAAATGCCGGGAGAAGGGGCTGAAGGATACAGAGACAGTCCCGTAGTGCAGGTAGGCAGTGCAGGGAAAAGTGGCTGGGCCAAGGACCGAGATCGGTGAGACCTGTGGACCTGCATGCCCATGTGCCCACTACGAATATGTTTTCCTTGCTTTTCCTAGCTCTTCATTCATTCATTTATTCATGCATCCATTCATTAATTCTTCATTCCAGTAAAAAAGCGTCTAAAGATTTACTCCCATTCTATTTGAAATTTCCATTGTGTCTCTGCGTAATGCAGTCTGTAAAACGGGCCGTGCTCTTGACAACGATTTTTCGTATACTGAACTGAAATGAAACTCTATCTAGTTTCTGAATTTTCTGCCTTATCGTCTCTTACGTTATTGCGCACCCCCTTCAAATGAAGTTCTTTCGGCATGGTGCCTGTCTCAAGGTCAAAAAACAATAGACCCTTATACTTCCAGTGCGACTTGTGGGCCTCTTCTGGGCGCGAGCTGAAAATCAAAGCCGCTGTCCTTCGCATTCTTTATTTGCAACATCCCGTAGTAAAGGCATCTGTGAGAACTTGAAGTTTAGAATCCCTCTATGTAGTGCGCCACAATGTGCAAATGCAAACGGGCTTCTCTCCCAAATGCCACGGCCCGCTTGGCGCATTCTAAGGCCCCCAATTTTGTCCTCGTTGTCTGCGAGCTTTGCAGCCCCAAAGAATGAGAACTATGGAGACATTTAATTTTTGGCAGAAGGTCATGGAAAGTATAAAGTACCACAGGAGTTGAGTTAAAATTGAGATTTATTGTTTGTTTGTTTGTTTTATTATTTGCAATACGCAAGCCTCCCCCCGTTAACAGTGCGCAACAGTGCGCAGCATTTACATTTACATGAGATGAGACATGAGAAAAATATGTACATACACATATATGAGGTGAATAGAGAGAATTCAAAGACGACACCCAGCTTGTTCGCCACCCATGATGGTGAAGGTAGGGGTTAGGGTTACAGGTACACTGTACAATAACATTTATTTACAAAAAGACAATCGTATTTGCAATTATTTAAACCGGGATTTGTACTTCACAACCAGCTGTGCTTCTGGTGGACATGGCACAGTTGCAATGGTCGGTGGCCATGGATCACTGCTCAGCACAGAAACGTCCAAAATTCCATATCTGTGCTTCTCAAACACAGCAACAATAAGGCCTTTCACAAAGTCGAACTGCATTTCATCATAGACTGGTTTGATCACCCATTGCTTACTTCGTTTTGAAAACACCTTAGTGTAGCGAGGCATCCTTACTTTACTCCTAGTCCTAGATTGTTCACGTCCGACATTGCTGTTATGGGCCAAGACCGCTAGTAGAGTGCGATGTTTCATGCCCCGAAAGCTAAAATGCAAGCGCTTTGGCCTGTACTTTAGGCACATATTGTGGAACACCTCCAAATCTACTGTGTGACAATTCTGTCAGTCCTCTCAAATCTCTTGCTAGAGATTTGTCGAAAACAATCTTCTCAATAGCTTTGTGTGTCGGTGAAGATGGAATCAACCACTTCTTCTTCCTTGCCTCCTCTGGGGACAAAGGGTCATGTTCACATTGGTGGAAATGTAGGTTTTCTGACCAGCGGTGAACGTTGGTACAGTGGTGCATCAGTGACTGCCATTTTTCAAGTAGTATTTCCACTGACCCTTCACAAGTTTTTGAGCTCCACCAAAGATGGTTGGTGATAGACTGGGACCACTGCAAAATACTTTCAAAACCTTTTTTTTTTCCTGCAGCCGAGATTTTCTTACTGATTGATTTAGCAAGATGCGATACATCAAATTGATGATTAATAAGCGGGAACTGCTCTCTCATTGTCTTGGCAATTGAAACGTGTCTGTCCGTGGCTATGAGGTCGATGTGCATTCCCCTTGATTGTAGATATTCCACTGATTTTATAAATCCTAGTTTCTCCATGGCCACTGAGGATGTACATTGTGTTACCTGCACGGCCACCAAACTCACAATTTTCTTACTATCCATGTCCTGAAAGTGGTAGGTGCAGTACTTGGCAGAAAATCCAGGGCTGTCGCACTGTCCATCGCCGGCTAGCCTGAAACGTTTCCCTTCGAATGTACTTGCAAGAGACAATTGTTCAATTTTCCAAGCATCACTAATGGCCGGAAACAGATAATCACGTTGGTATATGTAGTACAGCGATTTAGAAATGAAATGGAGTCCCACAAACTGAAAGAAAGCCTCTAACTTTCTAAAACTGGAGCCACTAAAAAGTGATGCAGCTGCACACAGTAGATTGCCTGCTGGCATTTTCCCCAGCATAGTTTGTGCAGACCATGAGAACCTATGATTTAATCGACAGGCGGCATTTATTTTGACGTTACTGCCTTTTATTTGACGAGTTACATTAATCAATGGCTTCCCACATACTTTCCCTCTAACTGAATGCCCACATTTCAGCATACTTATAATTTCCATCAAACAACTGTCGAATACAATGTATTTGCTCTCTTTCATTAGACTGTCATCCTGCGTCAACGTTGTTTCGGCCTGTTACGTTGCGGAGATTTGAACACATTGGAAAGTAATATCGCTGCTATCAAGTTCTGATGCGTCTATGGATGCTGCAGCATTTTCATTCTCTGTCATTTCGACATCTGCTACTTCAACATTGATGGGAGAACACAACAATGTCGACATGTTTTTGGGTGGCAATTTTTTGTCGGGTGTAGATTGTGTGAATTAATCTGCAACTACTTCAGAGCTATCTTCAATACATTCAATATCATCTTCTTGTGGTGGTGCGGTCACACTGTAGCAATGGTCCAATGCAACTTTGCTGTATTCTCCAAACACAGTTAATTCATGTTCTGGCCATTGGACATGAGCATCTCAAACCTGAACACGCCTCGCCTCAATTAATAGTTCCTCCATAGTGTACATGGTCTGGCAAGCAACATCTCTCATTCGCTTCACTGTCTGTGTATGTATAGTTCTGATACCCACGGGTAACTAGAGGAGAGATTGGAAAAGGGATGTTCAGTTTAAACACAAGATAAAGTGTAGTCCAATTGACTGGAAAAAAAACAGAAAATAGTCCCCAGCACAAACATTTTTTTAAAGTTATGAACTGTTTGTAATTAAACCTTTTTTTGTTTTTTTGTCTTTGCAACTTTTTTGACTCGACCTTCAACATCTGCACGCTGTAGCTCCGATTCGTTTCCGCATGTCCTCCCTTCCTCTTGCGCTGCAACGACTATAATTTCTGTATCCGCACAGACAGCACGGAATGAGGCTCCATCGTCTCCCTGAAACATAGTACTTTCATTACTATGTATCAAAATATTGTTAGCATAAAACACACGTGAGGACGAACACACAGGTACATCTCAATAGCCAAACACGATTTAAACATTGTGTGCAACAATCAAACGACAAGTATTCGACCAGTCATGATCTATCTCGATGGAACTGTCAGTATCCATACCTCTGGCTCTGCATGGACTGCCATGAAGGGTTGTATTGGAGAGGAGGCATCAGCATCTCCTTGAAACACAGTACTTGCATTAGTATGGTTTTCAATATTGGAAACATAACACACACTTGGGGTCGACGGCACAGGAACATATAAAGCGATAACCACAAATGATGCATTGTCTAAAACAATCAAGGAAAATATAAATATGCAGATTTCATCAACTTATTTCTCCGATTCCTTTACATCTGCATCATCAAAATGGGATGTTGTGATTGTAGTGGAAGCACGATCGTCTCCCTGAAACACAGTACTTGCATTAGTATGGTTTTCAATATTGGAAACATTAACACACACTTGGGGTCGAACGCACAGGTACATATAAAGAGATAACCACAAATGATGCATTGTATAAAAGAATCAAGGAAAATCTAAATATGATCACATTTCATCGAGTTATTTCTCCGATTTATTTACATCTGCATCATCTAAATGGGATGTTGTGATTGTAGTGGAAGCTCCGTCGTCTCCCTGAAACACAGCACTTGCGTTAATAGGGAAGAAAGTATAGCAAATGGAATCACGTTATATGATCACGCATGATGGAGTTGGCAGTATCCATACCTCGTGCTGCTGAAGAATATCTATGGATGTTGCAAATGTAGTGCGCACTTCCGAAAGCTGTTGCGCCGATTCATATACGCATGGTCCCGCTTCCACTTCCCCTGGAATTACTTGAATGTCAGGCTCCGCATCAAGTGCAGGGGTGACGCTCCATCAACTGCCTGAAACATAGTACTTGCATTAGTGAGGATTACAATAGTGAAAACATAACACACACCTGGGGTCGACAGCACAGGTACATATCAACGGCTAACCACATGAAACATTGTGTAGGACAATCAAACGACAAGAATTCCAGCTCTGATGATGACGCTCAATGGAGCTGTCAGTATCCATACCTCCTGCTGGTGAAGAACATCTAGAAATGTTGTAGATGTGGCGGACGCTTCAGCATCTCCCTGAAAGACAGTACTTGCATTAGTATGGATAACACTAATTATAACTGAAAACAAACACCAGTGGACGATAACTAAGGTGTATATCAATTGGAAAGCACTAACCAAACATTCGGTAAAATAATTACACGATAGAATAAAACTATTACTTGACATGCATAAAACAAGTCTGTAGCGGATTAGCCTAGTAAGATTACCTGATACGCGCTAGAAGTGGTTGATAACTGCGACCATGTCAAGGATGTAGAATGTTCTTGCTTCAGATTCAAGGGATAGTCAAGAAGTTGTAAAGGTAAATTAATGATTGATAATTAAATGCCAATATTAAAAATAGCCATGTAAGGCGACAGAATACTTGAAAAATGCTCACTACAGCACAGTTCCCTGTTCCCATATATATACATTTTGTTTGTGGGTTATGAAATCGAAATAAAATATATTGATAAATGTTATTATTCAAAAAGCTATACACTCATATCAATATCAAAATCATTACAAGGGATAGAACACCTACCATATCAATTAATCCATTCGGCTACCTACACACTACCGCAAGGCCTAAAGCTAAATCCGGACACTTGACTCACCGGTGGACGAATAGAGTGGGAATAGCATTTTCGAGCAATTTCCGTGTCGTTCGCCGTTTATTCTTCTTTGTTACCCAAGATGTTGTGTACATGTCCAAGGAAAAGTGCCGGCTGCAGATGCTGTATCGATCACCCCTCTTGTCCTGTAAGACTTGTTGGAATCTACTTTCCAGCTCATCCAGTGGATATCCGCAATGTCTGACCCATTCTCTTATTCGATCAACAGTTTTCGGGAATACATGCATTGTAGTGCCTTCAGATTTCGCATAGGTCTTCGAAGGGCAACCGCTAATCGAACAGGCAGGCATTGTTGATAAATCTGAAAAGTAAATATCGACATTATTATACAATCTTCATGAATAAAGATTTGATACAAAAGTAAATGAATCATACAATGATCAATGCAAGGTTTGTTTTGGTCGCCGGAACTATACCAGTTAATTATGTGCGGCTTAGTATTTGCATAAGTTGCAGAAATGTATAAATGATGTGACTAAAATCTGAACATGTGACTCGTCCCTTGGATGTTCTGTCTTGCACGAGAAGGAAACATGCTTACATTATAGACTGGACCCCCGAAGGATGCAATTCGATGACAATAGACATAGATGAAAATACATAGATCTATTGATAGCATAGCAATGGAAACTCAAGTCAATAGCAATGAGACCAATGAACATAGCACTATTGTGTGCTCTACTCGCAAATAGATCGAAATTTAAAAATCTGCTAAATATGACTAGAATACATGGCCTTACCTTGACCAACAAACAGTTGGATTCAGCAAGCAGAGAAGTATGTTGCAGGAGAATATGTGGGTGGCCACAGGTAGCACACTGATGGGTTTGCTCTAAGCGGTCACAGAAGTTCATGGATAGCACGACGACGAGCAGATTAGCGTAGATCTCAGTGGTTGCCAGGTAGCACGTTCAGGAGTTGACTTGCAAAGCACAAAGATGTTCTCATGAGACATATCAAGTGGTTTATAAAGTATTAGAAACAGGGGTGTGTTTGTGAATGAATGACGTATGTATGTCGTGGTCTTAGGGGGGGCGGCCTGCTTGAAGGGGAGGCCTGGCTGGAGACACGGGGTCTGAGGAGGCCATGTGAGCAATGGCCCCTGGGCGTGGGATACCTTTTTGAAGTGTACATGCTGTTTGGCACCTTGGCCGTTCGCGCCCGTGACAGACCCCCATGCCAGCGCTCATCCCCGGGTGCGAACCGCCTTTGATAGAGGGGGTGGGATGGAGGGGCCTGGGGCGTGCAGATAAGGCACAGGAAGACTGCTGAATGGAGACACACCTATGTGGATTGCAGGGGTGTGGCCTGCTTCAAGGGGAGGCCTGGCTGCAGACACGGGGTCTGAGGAGGCCATGTGAGCTATGGCCCCTGGGCGTGGGATACCTTTTGAAGTGTACATGCTGTTTGGCACCTTGGCCGTTTGCGCCCGTGACAGCCCCCCATGCCAGCGCTCATCCACGGGTGCGAACTGCCTTTGATAGTATATTGTTGCTTATCAATAACAAATGCCACAGACTGGAGATTCTTGTGAGCACAGACCCACACTTCAACCGGTGTATTATAGTGGTCATGACCCTTAACCTAAGGCCTGTATAATCCAATGGTAATTGTTAGCATAGATATATGTGTGACTTTTATAGAGACATAACCTACTGAAAGACTTTGAACAAGTGTTATTTAGTGCATGCATTATCGAGAATATGTTATATTAGCTTAGATAGATAGTGACCACCCTGCTTCACAGCGACCAGACCTTCACCCATTCGGAGCACAGATGTCTGAAGTCCATCCTTGAATGGAGACACACTTGATTCATTTAAAAAATCAAAACAACCGTTGTTAAAATATATGTGGTGTTTTATTTTGTATCTTATTTTCATGACACAAAAATACAAGACTTTAAAGATTATACAGGTCAGGTTGCAGCACAGCGAGAGAAAATCCCCTGTACTGACCGCTGTCACTCGGGAACGTTTCTCTTATGGCACGAAAGGCACAGGCGGGTATCACTCTTCGAACGCGGTGTCCAAGCCTCCCGTGGAGCCACCATGTAAAGGAACGATAGGCCACCAGCCTGTACCACCTGTGAAAAGGAATGAAACAAACTGTTTTTAAATGACCAAGATAAGTTTAATAAACGTTTGTTGTCAATGACAATTCTTGTAACTAATGGCATTCTGCACGGACAAATGCTATCTAGACAATGCACACTATTGAACGACTTTCATGCGTTACTATGATATGAATATATAATTTTGGATATAGTAGAAGAACATGAAATAGGAGTGGCATGACAAGCAGAGTATACTTACTCGTTACTCAGATTACAAGGACTAACAGTTGCGCGAAGTTCGTGCATAAGCACCATCATTATTCTCAACACGGCCCGTGTGAGGCAGGCTGCCCTGAAGTCTGGCAGCTCGGTTATGCATTGCGGTCGTGGCTCGCCTTCTGAAATGTAGGCAAGGCATCCCGAGTTTTCTCGGCAGCAGCAGTTCTCGTCCTCGGTTGGCATTAGCTCGCACCGATTGCATGTGCACCAGGTGGAGACGCCGTCCATACGACTAGGCCCAGGCTCTTCATCTGTTGAATCGTCCTCCCAACTGCCGTCCGAATCCCCATCGTTTTCGCGTGCTTCCCTTTCCAGTAGTTCCTCCTCGGTATACTCGGGCTCGTACATGTAGGGCATTATTGTAGCCATTGTGTGGTAAACAAAGTAAAATAATTTACAGAGATGGTACAGGTGTTCACACGGGCTACAAGCGGCGAAGGTAGCTGACCAGAGCACAGAAACGAGTCACAGAATACTCAAAGTAACACAGAGAGAGGAATGGAATCGAAAATCTGCTGCTGTGTGTTGGGAAACGGTCTGTTTATAATTATTGAGGAAAGAGGCGTCCTGCCATTTCCATGGCGACACGTCATTAGCTGAGGCACAGCGATTGTTGACACGAGACATGCTTTGGCGTTGGGAAATGGGCGGTACGAGTCTGCTGATGACAGGCTCAGGGGCGTGGGATTTGATTTAGTGCCGCAGAAGCAGGTCAGCCAGGGCGATGCGGCAAGTGATAGGATTATCACAAAATGGCGGCTCCCTGGTGCCTGTTTTCGCATGCGTTTAATGGACGAAAACTCGGGTAAGGTCCATAGGAAAGTTTTCTAAAATCGAGCCACTTAGGCTTAAAAAAAACATGGCCGACCCGTAGGGACAATAACATTTTTTACTGGACCATGCCTTTAACAACAAGTAATGTTGTAACAGTAACGAACAGTCTTCACTGTTAGATTTATGCACAGGGGCATTCGTCTTTACACTCAAGGAATCCCCAGTTTGCAGGGCATTGCTGAAGTTGTTGGTGGCTAGGGGGTGACTATCCGGAGTACCTCATTTTAATAGCCCAACTATTATCGAGTACTAGACAACCCAGGTGTGGACCCAATTCACTCATGGGGGTTTGTCATCCGATGGATGGAACATGTCCCAGATTAATGTTTTCCAGGCCTCATATGCAGAGCTAGCATCGCCTCCTGCCTTAGACACCCCATCGCCCCATACCCTAGTTACTTCTCAAGGCCAGTGTTCCAGCTCTCTGTGCCATCTTGCATATTGCGGGCCCCCTGCCGTTTTCCACGCCATTGCGATGGCCCTTTTGGCCAGCACACATACCATGTCCATGATTTTAATCACATGTCTGAATTTGCTTATTCTTGGGTAGACTCCCAGGAGGCATTCCTTCAGTGTCCATTCATATCTTACTACCCCAGCCTTTCTGCAAGCTTGTTCTTTCTTGGCCCAGAAGCACTGTATCTTCTGACACCCCCAGAACATTTGCAACATTCCCGCTCCCTCTGACCCACACCAGGGACACAATTGGTGTGTACTGCTGTTAAATTTGGCTATTCTGCTTGGTGTCATGTAGATCCTATACAAGACATTTAGTTGGACATTTAGTTGGATCAGCCTAAATCGGGCGTTTCTTGACACTTCCCAGGAGGTACATTAGGATTCTCTCCCATTCTTTCTACGTTATGCTGATTCCCAGGTCTGTCTCCCACCACTGTTTCAATATGTCGCTTTTGGGGTTGGGTCTATCCGCCAGCTGACTATAGAGTCTGGACACTGGCTTCCATCCATCGCCCAGGTTGTGAAGTAGCGTTGATACTTGGTCTCGAAGGACATCGACTCCACAACACTGCACACAGTGCCCTCTGTCGAAAAAATGTTTTCCAAAGCAGCTGAAGCTGGAGAGATAATTATCATAAAATGAGGAATACGTGTGAGGAGCATCCAATTGAAAGAACATTACCAGGGGTAAGTAACTTGTTCTTCTGCCAATGTTCCTTGGCTCGCCTTCGCGTCTGGTGGAGCAATCCTTAAATTCCCTGGATGTCACCCGAGCCCTAAAATTGTATGTGTCTCGCACTAAGGAGTTCCGCAAGTCATCAGAATTGTTAATTGCCTTCTGACCTTCTAGCAAGGGCAATGCTCTTTCAAAGTCTTCCATTGCTGGATGGCTCTCGGCATGCATTTCCCACTGTATTCGTATGGCCAACAGGCCCTTTCCAGGAAAACAAAAAAGCATACTTGACAAGGGCTGTGGCTTCTACGGCGTTTCTGTCTGGTGTTCCCCTGCTCAACATCTGCAGGGCAGCCACAGGGAGGTCTTTCCATAGCTTCACACGGTTCTACTGCGTCGATAGAGATTCTAGGGAGGAGTCCCAGCCAGGCACTGCTTTCCAACCTTTTCACATGTGGTGAGTGTTCCACAGTTGGTTATTTCTGTTTAGCTATGCTCCACCCATTTTGGTTGTATGTAGGTACTGCTGTATAATCTTATTCAAGCAGCATGTGAATCTATAAAAGATCCAATTCTGGAGAAGGAATACGTTAATTACCTGTAACTCCTGTTCTCCAGCTTTGGTAACTACAACTACAACATATGGATCACACATTCAACAGCCCTTTTAGCACACTATGCCCATGCAAAATGGTATGAGATGCAACCATCTATGAATATGTTGTCTGAGGATGTAAGGGCTCAGGTCATCCTACAGGAAGAAAGCACTAATTGTATCCAATACTATCATTTAGAGTAATTTAAATGTTGCTGAGAAGGCAGGCGGATAGGCAGCCACATATTTAGTTGTCAAGCGGTACTCTTGGCTGTTGGTGGCATGTGTTGCTTGAATGGCACACAGGTTAGCAGGATTAATATGCCTTTTCACGGGGGAAACCTTGTTTGGCAGATAAGTAGATAAAGCCTTTGAAAAATCCAAGAATGAGACAACAAGGCCTCTAGTGGCTATTCCTACTAAGCCTGCCCATATTCAACATACTTATTTATTCCAAAGACAGACAAGACTTGAAAACTGGTCTTAGACTTAACACCACTCAACGTGTTTGTGAGGGCCCAAAATTTCAGAATGACAACACTACTCTGGAAGTCATCCCTTTCATACAACAGGCCAAATACATGGCCACAATTCATGTGAAATATGCTTATTTTCATATTTCACGGCATCACAAGCACAATCTGCGATTCGAGTGGTTAAGGGGATGTTCGTCATTATCAATTCAAAATACTACTGTTTGGAATAGCATCAGCACCAAGAGTGTTCACAGAGGTGTTATTGACAGTGGCAAAACATCTGTGCAGACTAGCAGTACTTGGACCTCGTTAATGGCACTGACTTCGTTCAGGACCGTTAATGTGGTTCAACCTATGTTACCGTCTGAGTAAGCTTACAAGGTTAGGGCTATTGCTTAAATACTACTTCATCTACACAAGAGCTTTTATAAAATTACACCTTGTTAGGGAGAATTCTCTGTTAAGGCTAATTTCCCAAACCTAGTGAGTCCCCCAGCAGCTTTGCTGGATTTTTGGGGTTTATTTTTTTCTCCTGCTAAGAGTGAGACTTTTTTTCTCCCATTCTTAGGCATGATTTGAGAATGTCCTTTGACTATGTAATGTGTTTTATGGGCTATGGGGTCTTTTACTTCATAGGGCTTCATGTGTTTTTGGTATGTGTGTTACACAGCACCCTCAGTGCAGTAACACAGGGGTGTCATAGTGACCCTCAAACATAGACTCTATACCCTGGGACTGACTAATGTCTCCCAGGGCATGTAAAGTCACCATTGGCTTTACTAGTCTCAAATTGTGAACAGAACCAGTACAACCCATCATATTGTGGAAGTACTGGTGAGGGTAATTCAATTGCACTGTCCAGTCCCCCCTTGTCGAGTTTCTGGCTGGTGGCAGGGGATACCACGTAAAATATTCCACCGGAATATTTCCTATGGGATTTTCCCATTCATTTTAAACGCACCACTTTTTGGTGCAATGTTAAACATACCGCCGGGTTATTTGTTTAATATTTATTCCCTGGTTGGGTCTTTTTGCCAGGACTCGGTTTTAAAATGGCATTTGTGTTCGCCTCTGAAACTCTAACCCAAGTCGGGCCCTTTGTTCCACTTTTTGGCGGGCTTCTCCACAGAAGCCCTCCAAATGGTGCCACTCTGTCTGGGGTCAACGGGATGTGTGGGAGTGGGATTAGGCACCCTGGACTGAGTTTCCTTGGCAACTCAAGTCACACTCTTGTGTGATTGGCCCAGGGGTGAGCCGCCCGGCTCACCACTTAGCATGTTTGAGTGACAGCTAGGCTGATGAATGGGGGTTTTGCTGCATAAAAGCAGGGCTTTGGGGACTGGAACTTCAGAAGCCGCCACAGGACCTAAAGAATCCCAAGAGGGGAGAAGCTCGTCACTTCCCCGACGACAGAGGAGATCTTCTTCCAGGAGAGTCTTCTTCCCTTTGAGCTGGTGGGACCAACCAGTTCACCTTTTTCTCCTTCCTGGATCGTCTTGTGGTCGAATCGCCTGTGCCAAGCACCCCGGCGGCCGGATAGCCACGCTTCACCACTACCGCCAATAAAAGGGTCGTACCTTTTAACCGGGAAACTCAGCGGCTGGTTTCTTCCCTGGCAGTGCAACGACCTCCAGCTTTCCTCCACATCAAGATCATCTCTTCCCCTGGACGAAGCCCCGACTTGCACCCGCTGCCAGGAACAACTGCCCCCGCTGGAGCTTTCTCACCATTTCAGGTACTGTGTCCTGCCTGGCCTCCCTTGCAACAGATTGTCCAAGGTGTCCCGTAAATCCTTGACTCTCTATCCTGGGGTGTCCTCGGACCTGCTAACATTACCTTTCTGACTTGATCCAACCTCTTTTGACTTTTCTGCAAAGACTTTGAGTGCATTTCCACTGTGTGATCTTGGGCACATTCCGCCTTGCTCTCTCCAAGAGTGGGCCTGGCCTATGAACTTTTTGCTGTACAGTAGACCCTGCCTTTCTTGACTTGCTGTGGTTTCTTAAGTGTTGGTACTGTGTTATTTTCCTATTATGCCTTTTCTCTCCCTTTTTAAACAAATTATTGGAGTGCCATCTACGGTTACGCGCTCACCTCTGTTTTGCTAAATAAGTGGTGTCTTAACTTAGACTTGTCGAATAATTAACTAGGGAGGTGTATATACTTATAGTGACTGTGTTTGAACTTGCTTGATATATTAGTGCCAGTGTATTTTTACAAGTGTGTTTTTAAATAAATAATTATATACTTTTATACCAAAGCTCTGGTCAGTGTTTGCTTGTGCTACTGTATTTTTAGCCCTATTGTGTATACTCTATATACTGCCTAACTCTTCTTGAGAGAAGTCTGACTGCTCAGCCACAGCTACCAGGTAAATCTGGGTGGTGCAGACTGCTACCAATTGGGTTTACTGCGTACTCCTGTAGTCTTAAACGTTTTGCATGGGTCCCTACGGGAATTGCACAGGTTCTGCCTAACACTGGTGGGATTTGTATTGAGTATACATTTTAGTGTGCTTTTAGATACCTTAGTGCAACTAACCACAAAGCTTAGCACTAAAAAGTTTATTTTCTAACCTGTCAATTATGGAAAGTTATAGTCAAGAGTCCCTTGCTACAAAAACTGCTGATTGTTTAAGAGTTCTCTGTAAGCATAAGAATCTCCTGACTAAAGGCAAGAAAATTGAGCTAATTAAAAGATTGTTAGCAAACCAAAGTCTGGGTGATGGTTCAGAGGAATCCACTCTCCCAGAAAATGTAGATAACAGTGATGACATTGATATTGATCAAAGTATTGATAATCTTGAGGCAGAGTCAGAAGAGGAGGGTGAGGCTGTGATAATTGTCCCCCCTGGGTCTCTGTCTGCTCTACCAGCTGTACCTACTGGACCTTTTCCAGGTCCCACACTTAGTCCTCAATGTATGGAACTAGAGAAAATGAAACTTGAATTGGAGTTTAAAAGACTTAATGCTCAAACAGACCAACAGCACCAAGAACTAAGGCTCAGAGAAATGGAGTTCAAGCATGAGCTAGAGATGAAGAAATTGTCTGTTGAAAATGCTTCTCTCTCCGGATCCTCTAGGAGTACCAGTCCCAAAAGACCCCGGATGCCTAAAGAGATTGTGGGTATGTATGAGCCTAAATTGGATTTGTTGGATTGGTTGGCTATCTTTGAGTATAATCATGGGCTCCAGGACATCTCAGGGAATGAGTTACTTCCCTGGTTGTTCTCTAGGCTCCCCCCCTGTTGCATCTGATGTGGTAATGGAATTGGGGGAGGTGGTTTAGAAGGATTATGAATGTGTGAAGCTAGCTTTAATAGCTAGATTTGGGAAGACCCCTTCCCAGTACCTTAAGAGGTTTAGGACCCTCAAAAAGCATGATGGTGCCCCTTGGGCTACCTGGGTGAGTGAAAGTTTGAAGAACTTAGAGGGATGGATTAAGGGTTACAGGGTGCACACTTATGAGGGAATGAAGAATCTTGTGATGTTGGAGTCAATTTATGATGCCTGCTCTCCTGAGCTCAGACAGCACTTGGCTGATTCAAAGGAATTAGATACCAGAAAACTAGCTAAGGCTGCTGAATTGTGGGTTGCCAACATGGCTACTCACAAGGACTCTGGGGCAACTCAGAAAAAGGATGAGGGGAAACAGGCTAAAAAGGACTCCAAAGAGAATTCTAATAATTCCAGTCCCAAAGAGGGCCCCAAACAAAACCATAAGGGTAAGCCACAACGGAAACCGAATCAGGCTAGTGTACCTTCTGGTGCCAAACCAGAAGGAGGTCAGAACAAGCCACCATTCCAAAAAGCATTTGGTAAATGCTATGTTTGTGGCTCAACTGACCATGTGAAAGGGGATCCCAGATCTAAGGGTAAACCTTCAGGGGTCCACACTGTCTCCTTAGCCTTCACTCCAGAGGAGGGAGCACAGATGGCCAGTGGAAACTTTCTACTACTGGCTGATGATCCCATTGGAGTCTCAGCCAGTGTTTCTTTAGTGTCCATGGGGTTGTGGGAACAACAGAATGTAGATGCGTATAATTCTATCCCAGATAATACTAAAGAGTATTATAAGGACAGTGTCCAGGTGAATGGTCAGGTTACTCCTGCCATTAGGGACACTGGGGCCAGCATAACTTTGGTGGATGCATCATTTTTCAAGGCAGAGGATGTTGCTAGGGCACCCAAACGCCTCACCAAGTTAGCTGGAGGGCCTGTGCAGATGCTTCCCCAATTACCAGTTCTCATCCAGTGCAATGATATGAGTGTGAAGATACCTGTCAGTGTACAATGTGAGGCACCAGGAAGGGTTCTGTTGGGAAATGACCTGAAAACTCTTGGAATAGTGTCACACACCCCCAGACCTCCTAGTAAAAGGTTATAGGAGCTAACCAGACCTGCAAGAGAGAAAACCATGAGAGGTTCTTCTCTGGAGATGATGAAGAAAGATATCACTCCTTCTCCACTGGAGTTACTTACTACAGTCTCTAAACATACAGAAGCATAGGGGCAACCCAAGACTTCTAAGAAGAAACCAGCAGCAAGCACTCCAGTGCTTCCAACAAGGACTTCCCCTAGGTTGTCCAAAGTTACACCTGTAACTCCACCTCCAGCTGAGGCTGAGTGGGAGGTACAACCCTGTATGGTTGAACTAGACTCTGAAGAAGAGCTAGTAGAAGGCCAAGAACATATTGGATATCTGAATCCTGTTGACCATCCTGAGCTGCAGTCTTTACTGGCAGAAGGTGGACCCAACAGGGCAGACTTCAGTAAGGGACAAAGAGAATGTCCAACTCTGGAAGGTCTTCACCATCAGGCAGCTTCTCAGGCTGATGGGCAAGAGCCTGGGAAGTATAGGTTACACTGGGAAGATGGCCTCTTCTACGGTGAACCGACTGAGTCTGCACCTGGAGACTACAAGCGGCTTGTAGTAACCTAAGAAAAGAGACAACAGTTCTTGCAACTAGCCCATGAGATTCCTTTGGCTGGTCACTTGAGTTTCAAGAAGACCAAAGAAAGGCTCTCACTCTACTTTTATTGGCCAAAGATGGGGGCTGAGGTAGATAAGTTTTGCAAGAGCTTCCACACCTGCCAAACTTCTGGTAAGGTTGGTTCCAAGAATGTGGCACCTTTAGTGCCTCTCCCAGTAGTGGGAGTCCCATTTGAGAGGGTAGGGATTGACATTGTTGGTCCCCTTGATCCTCCAACCTCCTCAGGCAACAGGTTTATCCTCGTTGTAGTAGACCATGCTACTAGATACCCTGAGGCAATTCCTATGAGGACTGTTACAGCTCAGGCTGTGGCTAAGGCCTTTCTTGGTATTTTTACCAGGGCTGGGTTTCCTAAGGAAATAATCTCTGACAGGGGGTCAAATATTATGTCCCACTACATGAAAGCCATGTGGAAAACCTCTGGAGTTACTTACCAGTTCTCAACCGCATACCACCCTCAGACAAATGGGTTGGTAGAAAGGTTCAACAGAACCATGAAGAGCATGATAAGTGCTTTGGAAGAACCCCTTAAGAAAAAGTGGGACCTTCTACTGCCATGCCTTCTCTTTGCTTATAGAGAAGTCCCTCAGGGGGGAGTAGGTTATTCTCCCTTTGAACTTCTTTATGGCCATCCAGTCAGAGGTCCATTGGCCCTGATTAAGGAGGGGTTGGAGAATGCTCCTTCCCCCAAGCCAGTCGGAGTGACTGACTATGTGATAGGTCTCCGGGGGAGAATGTCTCACATGATGGCAGAAGCTAGTGATAACCTGAAAGCTGGACAAGCTTTCATGAAGCATTGGCATGATCAAAAAGCTAACATGGTTGAGTTCACTGAAGACCAGCTAGTTCTAGTTGTGATCCCAACAAGGCAGAGGGCCTTGCAAGATAAATGGATGGGGCCCTTCAAGGTTGTGGGTAAACTTGGAGAGGTGAACTATCTGGTGGGCGTGGGCAATCCCAAGGAGGCTCCCAGAGTCTTCCACACCAACAGACTAAAGGCGTATGTCTCCAGGCCTGAAGTAGGAGCCTTACTTCTAGCTTCAACAGAAGAGGAAGAAGAGAGTGAAGCTCTCCCTGATCTCCTCAGAGGCTTACCCTTGGACGAAAAGATTGAAGGAGTAAATCTCTCTTCAAATCTGACACCTGAGAAACAAGAGGAGTGCAAATCTATGTTAAATCAGTTTGCCTCCCTGTACTCGCTTCCACCAGGCTTGACCACTTGGGGCCAGCATGATATACTCACTGGTGACTGTCTGCCAGTCAAAAGCAGAGGATACAGAATGTCAGAGAATGTAAGATCCCACATCAAAGGGGAGGTCAGCAAGAAGCTTGACCTCGGGGCAATAGAGCCCTCTACTAGTCTATGGTCTAGCCCAGTTGTGTTAGTACCAAAGGCAGGATCCAAAGAATTGAGATTCTGTGTGGATTATAGAGCTCTTAATGCAGTCACCAAGTCTGATGCCCACCCTTTGCCTAGGACAGATGAGCTGGTGGATAGACTTGGTGCAGCCAAGTTCCTCAGCACATTTGATCTAACGTCTGGCTATTGGCAAATAGCCCTGACAGCCCATGCCAAGGAGAAAACTGCATCTTCTACCCCAGTTGTATAATGCCAATTTAAGGTTATGCCTTTTGGGCTGAAGAATGCACCTGCTACATTTCAAAGGATGGTACATCAGGTTCTGGCTGGGATGGAAGACTTCTGCATGGCATACTTGGATGACATTGCAGTGTTCAGCCACTCCTGGGAAGAGCATGTTAACCACCTAGGACATGTTTTGCAGGCTCTTGGGAAGGCCAACCTGACCATAAAGGCAAGCAAATGCCAGATTGGACAGAGTAAGGTGGTCTACCTTGGGCATGAGGAAGATTGAAGCTGTGCAAAATTGGACAACACCTACTACTCAAACCCAGGTGAGAGCCTTCCTAGGCCTCACTGGGTATTACAGGAATTTCATTGAGAACTATGAGACCATAGCTTCTCCACTGAATGTGATCTCCTCTCCAAAATTCGCTAAGAAGGTCAGATGGAATGAGGAGTGCAATCAGGCCTTTGAAAACCTGAAGAAAGCTCTTTGCCAAGCACCAGTACTTAGAGCTCCTGACTACCACCAAACTTTCATTGTACAGACAGATGCTTCCAATGTAGGTATAGGTGCAGTCCTTAGCCAACTGGATGGGAAAGGAAGGGAGCACCCCATTTGCTTCATCAGTAGAAAGCTGAAGGATCCTGAGACAAGCTGGGCAACAATTGAAAGAGAATGGTTTGCCATTGTGTGGGCTCTGAAGAGGTTTAGGCCATACTTGTATGGTTATACTTTTGTCATTCAGACTGACCACCAACCCTTGAGATGGTTGATGCAAATGAAGGGGGAATACCCAAAACTATTGAGATGGTCAATCTGCCTTCAAGGGTTTGATTTTACTATTGAGCACAGGTCAGAATGTCACCACCAAAATGCTGATGGCCCCTCTAGGATGTATGTCTTCAACTAGAGGTATGAGATTCATCCAGGAGTGGATTACATCCTCCTGTCCCTTAGTCTGGGGTGGGGGGGCGAGTGTTAGGGAGAATTCTCTGTTAAGGCTATTTTCCCAAACCTAGTGAGTCCTCGAGCAGCTTTGCTGGATTTCTGGGGTTTGTTTTGTTCTCCTGCTAAGAGTGAGACTCTTTTTCTCCCACTCTTAGGCATGGTTTGAGAATGTCCTTTGACTGTGAATGTGTTTGATGGGCTATGGTGCCTTTTACTCCATAGTGCTTCATGGGTTTTTGGTATGTGTGTTACACAGCACCCTCAGTGCAGTAACACAGTGGTGTCATAGTGACCCCCAAACATAGACTCCATACCCTGGGACTGACTACTGTCTCCCAGGGCATGTAAAGTCACCATTGGCTTTACTAGTCTCAAATTGTGAACAGCACCAGTACAAACCATCATATTGTGGAAGTACTGGTAGGGGTAATTTGATTGCCCCTGCGTCTGTTTTCCAAGGGGGCACTGTCCAGTCCCCCTTGTCGAGTTTCTGGCTGGTGGCAGTGGATATCACGCAAATATTTCCTATGGGATTTTCCCATTCATTTTAAACGCACCACTTTTTGGTGCAATGTTAAAGATACCTCCGGGTTATTTATTTAATATTTATTCCCCGGTTGGGTCTTTTTGCCAGGACTCAGTTTTAAAATGGCGTTTGTGTTCGCCTCTGAAACTCTAACCCAAGTCGAGCCCTTTGTTCCACTTTTTGACGGGCTTCTCCACAGAAGCCCTCCAAATGGTGCCACTCTGTCTGGGGTCAACAGGATGTGTGGGAGGGGGATTAGGCACCCTGGACTGAGTTGCCTTGGCAACTCAAGTCGCACTCTTGTGTGATTGGCCCAGGGGTGAGCCGCCCGGCTCACCACTTAGCATGTTTGAGTGACAGCTAGGCTGATGAATGGGGGTTTTGCTGCATAAAAGAAGGGCTTTGGGAACTGGAACTTCAGAAGTCACCACAGGACGAAAAGAATCCGAAGAAGGGAGAAGCTGAGCCATCTACAACGACGACACCACCATTGGAGCCCTGCTGTACGAACTCACCACTTCTCCGACGACAGAGGAGATCTTCCAGGAGAGTCTTCTTCCCTTTGAGCTGGTGGGACCAACCAGTTTGCCTTTTTCACCTTCCTGGATCATCTCGTGGTCGAATCGCCCGTGCCACTCCGGCGGCCGGATATCCACGCATCACCACTACCGCGAATAAAAGGGTCGTACCTTTTAACCGGCAAACTCTGTGGCTGGTTTCTTCCCTGGCAGTGCAACGACCTCAAGCTTTCCTCCACGTCGAGATCATCTCTTCCCCTGGACGAAGCCCCGACGTGCATCCTCTGCCAGGAACAACTGCCCCCGCTGGAGCTTTCTCACCATATCAGGTACTCTGTCCCGCCTGGTCTCCCTTGCAACAGATTGTCCAAGGTGTCCCGTAAATCCTTGACTCTCTATCCTGCTGTGACCTCGGACCTGCTAACATTACCTTTCTGACTTGATCCAACCTCTTTTGACTTTTCTGCAAAGATTTTGAGTGCATTTCCACTGTGTGATCTTGGGCACATTCTGCCTTGCTCTCTCCAAGAGTGGGCCTGGCTTATGAACTTTTTGCTGTACAGTAGACCCTGCCTTTCTTGACTTGCTGTGGTTTCTTAAGTGTTGGTACTGTGTTATTTTCCTATTCTGCCTTTTCTCTCCCTTTTTAAACAAATTATTGGAGTGCCATCTACGGTAACGCGCTCTGTTTTGCTAAATAAAAGGTGTCTTAACCTAGACTTGTTGAATAATTAACTAGGGAGGTGTATATACTTATAGTGACTGTGTTTGAACTTGCTTGACATATTAGTG
The DNA here is from genome assembly GCF_040938575.1 of Ambystoma mexicanum. Taxonomy (NCBI): domain Eukaryota; kingdom Metazoa; phylum Chordata; class Amphibia; order Caudata; family Ambystomatidae; genus Ambystoma; species Ambystoma mexicanum. The sequence goes on along the minus strand of NC_090934.1, from coordinate 835,897,292 downwards.
CCAGCCTATTTTTACAAGTGTGTTTTTAAATAAATAATTATATACTTTTATACCAAAGCTCTGGTCAGTGTTTGCTTGTGCTACTGTATTTTTAGCCCTATTGTGTATACTCTATATACTGCCTAACTCTTCTTGAGAGAAGTCTGACTGCTCAGCCACAGCTACCAGGTAAATCTGGGTGGTGCAGACTGCTACCAATTGGGTTTACTGCTTACTCCTGTAGTCTTAAACTTTTTGCAGTGGTCCCTAAGGGAATTGCACAGGTTCCTGCCTAACACTCGTAGATGTCAATACAAAATCTGCAGTGGTGTCAGGAATGGCACTCTGTCAAGAGTGGCACAGGTTACCCAGGTAGGTTTTGGGTGGCTGTGCTGAAGTAAGGTAGCAGATAAGCACACACAGCAGGAAGTTCAACAAGAAAGAAGAGTAGGAAACTGTAGCTGTGAGCCAAAAGGGGCAAAAGATAGAAAGGTACAAACAAACTGGATTCCCTCTTGGGGTGTATGCTGAAATGGGAAAGAGTGTTCCACGAACCTTAGGAAACTCCAGCCTTCTGCACAGATTGCTATAACAGAGGACCACGCTGTATGCTCATGGCTGGGAACAACAGCAGTGGGTGTCTGTAACACTGAAAACGCGACAAGGGAAGGGGCAGAGGTTGCCTGCAGGAAACCAACAGGCAAGCTCTGTACAAAGGGATTACATAAGACACATGAGAAGACAAGAACAGATATATCCAGCGAAAAGGAAGTCAAAGAGCAATCTAGCAGAAGGAAATGAAGGAAAGGCAGTTAGACTGAAGTAGATAACCTAAGGTGGAGTACAGAGGACTCAAGGAAGAGAACAAGGGAGCAGCAGACAGGAAAACAGAAGGGCTGCAAAGTAGGAAGCAGGTCTGCAGTCAAGGGTGGGACTATGTGCAGGCAAACTGTAGTGGACTGCAGAGGACTGTAGTAGGCTGCAAGACAGGGAGTCCAGAAGAACAGGACAGAGAGAGATTAATAGTAGGCGACAGACAGAGAGCCCAAAGGAATAGGGCCGCGAGGTAGGGAGCCCAGAGGACAGGGGCTGTAGGCAGCGGAGGGAGACAGGCTTGAAGGTAGGGAGCCCAGAGGACAAGGGCTTGGAGACAGCAGAGGGTTGCAAGCTGCAAGGTAGGGAGCCCAGAGGACAAGGGCTGCAGGCAGCCAGAGTGAGGCAGGCTGCAGGGCAGGGAGCCCAGAGGACAAGGACTGTAGGCAGCCGGAATGATGCAGGCTGCAGGGCAGGGAGGCCAGAGGACAAGGACTGTAGGCAGCCGGAATGAGGCAGGCTGCAGGGTAGGGAGCCCAGAGGACAAGGACTGTAGGCAGCCAGAATGAGGCAGGCTGCAGGGCAGGGAGCCCAGAGGACAAGGACTGTAGGCAGCCGGAGAGAGGCAGGCTGCAGGGCAGGGAGCCCAGAGGACCAGGGCTGTAGGTAGAAGGCAGCGGAGCGTGATCGGCTGGAAGGCAGAAAGCCCGGAAAGGGCACTGGATCAAAACAGGATAATGCAGCAACAGGAACAGCATACAAAGTAAAGGGTCAAGGAAAACAGGAGCGGGGAGATCTCGAGATTCAAGACACTGTGCTCCTGCAGGCAGCTGCTTATATACAGCCCTGCCCTGTTCTGAGGCACGCTAATTGACAGCACCTGGAGCAGCACACCTGAAGACAATCTGCCTCCTCCCTCTCTGGTCCTGAGCAGGTGGAGCAGCACTGGCCGCTATGGCTTCTGGGGATTGTGGTCCCAATAACGATGAATGAGAATAGCCAGGAATTGAGGACTGTAGCAAGGTACATTGTGGTAAATGTAGTTAGTTGAATAAAATAAGAAAGAACCAAAGTCGAGCAAATGGAAATTAAAGACCAAGGCATGAATAGGAGTTGTTCAAAGAGTATTAGGAGGATAAATGAGTACCAAGTAGTCCATGATGGTTGCCAATGCGTGTGCCAGCGGCGCGGGCATGACAGGTGGGTGTCGACTAGAACAAATATTTTGGGTAGCATGGGAATTTCACAGACAGATCTTGTTGGGGAACTATTTTGTGGGCGCAATTTCCCAGACCGCGTTTTCACATATAAAAAATATAAACAGGGAGCACAGGGTTGTCCCCCGTGAAAGGACAACCTTTCTCATGTGTTAGGGAGAATTCTCATAAATGGCTGATTTCCCTTACCTAATGAGTCCCTCAGCAGCTTTGCTGGATTTCTGGGGTTTGTTTTCTTCAACTGGTAAGTGTGTGAGCCTTTTTTCCCCACTCTTACATTTGTTTTGCTGTGTGTTTTCACTTTTTGTGTGATCTTGGGCACTGGAGACTCACCTACTCCATTGCCTTATATTTTTCATGTGTGTTACACAGCACCTTCAGTAAAGTGACACAGGGTTGTCTTTAAGACTTCCCGCTGACTCCTTTTTCTGGGGCTGACTACTGTCCCTCAGAAAAGGTAAACTTGCCATTAACTTTATTTTAGTCACTTTAAACCACAGACCCAGTACACCCTATCTTACATGGAGTATTGGAAAGGGTTAACTCTTATCCCTTTATGTCTGTCTCTCTTGGAGCATTGTTTCGCTCCCTGAACATTAAGACTTGGCTGGTGGCAGTGGTATCTACCCTAACTTTTCTACCGCGATTATATTATATAAACGTGGTATTGGTTCAGGCTATTATATTAGCCTCAAACATAAACCCGCTTGACCAAATACATTTTATTTTGGTTCCGGCTGAGTTTATTCGCAATTTCTTTTTGTTAAAGTCTTTCTCGTGTTTTTTCTCTGCGCGCCAAACCGGGGATGACTCCTTTGTTTGCTGTCTTTTCATGGGTTTCTGCACAGAAGCCCTCCTTAAGGCACCTGATAGTCTAGGTAGGCAAGATATGAGGGAGGGATCTTCGGACCCCTGCCATGGGTTCCCTTGGTAACCCAAGTCGCACTCTTGTCTGATTGGCTAAGGGAACTGGCCTTGCCAGGCCAGCCACCCTGCTGTGTGATTGACAGCCCGGCTGTATGAATGGGGGAAAACTGCATAAAAAGCAGGTCTCTGGGACTGGAAAGGCAGAGTCGCCACTGGAACGAAAGAACCAATGAGGAACTGGAAGAAGAGGACTCCTACCACGACTGAACCACCCGGTGAAGCCCTGCTGCAGGTCCGAATCACCAGAATCCGACTACAGAGAAGATCCTCCAGGAAACTTCTTTCCTTGATCTGGTGGGACCAACCAGTTCGCCCAAACTACAAGCCAGGGCCCCTCCTCTGGTCGAATTCGCTGCTACAGTGGGCCGGATAGCCAGGAAGGTCGGACCCTGCTTGGGTTTTAAGGAGCGCATCTTTTATTTGTTGTTTTGCCCTGCTGCTGGCTTCTTCCCTGGGTGGCTCAGGACCCTCCAGTCTTCCTACTTTGTGTCAGTCCGACAGTCGCTTCAGGAACCGTGAGCCTGCAGGAACCACCAGGAAAATCCGCCTCAGCTACAGCTCCCTCTCCGTTTTAAGGTACTGTGCAAATCCGGTTGTCCGTTTCGGTCAGCCGCAGTGAAAGTGTTTGAAATCTTTCTCCAATCCGAGGGCTTGTCCTTCTCTTCTCTTTGAACTAACTTTTCTACCAACCAACCTCGTCCGGAATCTGTGCCACGAACTTTATAGCAAACTAGCCTGAACTGTGTGATCTTGAACAAAAGACTTTTGACCCATTGACGTTGGCCCTAAGCGTTTTCTAGTTGATCTCCTCATTGTAGTCTCTCTTGTTCGATTGCCCTGAGTACGTACCTGTTGATTTTGGCTAATTTCTAATAACTTTGTCTTGCCCTCCTTTTTAAATTGCTGGAGGGCCATTTTGCTCCCACTTCATTTTGTGAGCTTAACTTGTCTGGAATTTAAGGGAAGTGGTGTGGTGTATTTATGATTGTGATTTTTAACTTGCTTAGAATAGTGAAATGTTATACAACTGTTGAGTAAATAAATATATATTCTTTTACTTGGAAACCTTGAGTCCGTGTTTGCCTGAATCATAGTAACTGCTGTCCTTTGTGTAACTATTTGTACTGCTCACTTACTCTTGAGATAAGTCTGGCTGCTCCGCTACTGCTACCACTATAACTGAGTAGTACAGGCTTGTACCAAAGGTGAAATTGTACTGTCACTTGTAGTCTTAATTGTGTGTAGTGTCCCAAAGGGTACTGCATATAATTCTGCCTAACACCTAGTATGACCCAGCAGTGTGGATGAGAGGCAAAATAGTATATCTGGGGACCTCTCACCACTGAAAATTGTTTAGAAGCTGAAGTTGAAACTGATGCTTAATCTCGAAGCCAAGCCTGAAGAAGTTTGACTGCTGTCTCCCTTCGCCGAAATCCGAAAGCTGAAAGCCGTTGAGACTGATCCAAGAGAGGACTGGTTAGGCACCCTCTTCCCGTGCTCCGAGGGACCATCAAGCACCGTTAACCTTCGCCGAAGCGCCCTGGAAGTCAGACCCTCGAAAGGTTGCCGACCAGAGACTGGGACTGCCACAGAAAACGAAGATCAGCACCGGACATTCCGTCCACCGTCATCGACCAGGGTTCGCAAGTCTGCTGTAACTGCTGAAGATCCGTCGAAGTCGTGTTGCCCAGTAGAGGGCATCGCTTGACCATGTGCCGCAAACGACTGGAGCCGCACGCTCCTTTGCCTAAGACTTTTGATTCACGATGCGCTCGTCCGCACCGCCGCCCACCTTATCCCGCTGGAGAAGGCCAGGCCGTCGACGTGCCGAGGAGCATCAGCTGGTGGGTTTCCCGCCACCCACAACCCCATGACCGTAGACACGCCTGACGACTCAATGCCCTTGCTGGGCCACAGTTCATAAACTCTTTGCGGTCCAGAACTATCGACATCGAGGTGCCCCGCATGCCTCTTCCCTGCAGGACGCCTTCGCTTCATCGACGATGAGCACCGCTGGGACCGAAGCTACCTCCTCGATGCAGAGTTCACTTTTCTTCGTGGGATCTCGACGATCCGTGGCTCCTGCTTTAAAGGGAGCCGCTCAAGAAGGATCCGTCGAAGACCCGACGTTGAACTCTACTATTCCAGGTACATTGGGATGGTAGAAACATTATAAAAGGGGAAGAGGAAGTCCGAGAACCCGGGTAGGCCGCTGGAGCGGACCGGTCATTCTCGAAGGGGGAGCGAGGCGCTGACCCTCCCCTCAAGGCGAAGGCCCAGGAAGCACCTAAGGGTGAGGGCTTTGATCCACCCGGCTAAGGCTTCTACCAAAGTGGTCGCTGCAACCCTGGCGGAGCCGGCTGAGACTACGCCAATGGAAACGGCCTCTGGGCCCAGAGTATTCCTGCTGCCGCGGAGGGAATCCTCTTTCCAGCCCATCGCTGAGACCCCTGTGAAGCCCCCGGCTGAAAAAGAGGGGGGGGGCGGTGGCCATTACAGACTCGGAATCAGCCTCTGAGGAGGAACTGGTGGAGACCGAGAAGGGCCTCAACGAAAGGTCCCTAGGCCTCAACAAGAGGTTCAGAAACCTCAATGAGAGGTTCGAGAAGGTTCAATCCCAGGGGACGGTCCCTGCTGACGTGATCGAAGATAGCGACGACGAACAGGGCCCAAGGGAGCAGCCATCTCATCCGTCGCAGCCATTGCCCGAGCCCCAGGATAGCTCGGCGCCCATTTTGTTGGCAATTCAATCCTTATGTACCGAGATAAGGACGTGATTACCACGCACCCCGACGGAGGAGCCAGAACCAGGCCCGTCGGGAAGCCCTCCGAATAAGCAGAGGAGAGTCCACCCCACTCCGCCCGTCATGCCTGCGAGACCGGTGGACCCCTCATCCCCCTCGCCGGGAGAGGATACGACGACGGATACGGCGACGGGGACGGACGATGATGGCGGCAATGACACAGCGGACATCCCGTCGTCACCCCCCCCGCGGGCCTCCCCAGCAGACGAGGTTGGCTCTTTCCACGCCATGATAACCAGGGCATCCAAGCTCTTCCAGCTCTGCCCTGAAGAACAGAAAAAGGAGGGGTTTCTGTACCAACGACGAGAGGCTAAGAGGAAGACGGTCCTCGCGGTGCCTTTACTCGACGACATCTGGGACGAGGGGCTTGCTGTCCTCAAGAACCCTGCCATGACACCCGCCAAGAGGGACAGGTATGAGAAGAAGTACCGAGTACCCGATGCCTCCCCCTTGTGCCTCAGGGCCCAGCCCACGCCGGACTCGGTCGTCTCGGCAGCGGCTAAGAAGAAGGCAGTGGGCACGGCAGCTTCAACTTCCACTTCCCCGCCGGACAGCGAGGGCAAGAAGTTGGACTCTATGCGACGACGAGTCATCTCGTCGGCAGAGACGACGATTAAGGCGGCCAATGCCTTGGCGATCGTGGCCCGCTACGACAGGGAGCTCTGGTTCAAGATAGCTCCCCTGCTAGATTTCCTGCCTGATGACAAAAGGGTGGAGGCCCTAGAAATTCTGCACTAGGACGAGGTTGCGTCGGATCACGCCATAACAGTGGTGACGGACATCGCCGATACCGGATTTCGCCAACTGGACAACAGAGTTTGCCTCCGACGACGTGGATGGCTCAAGGCGACAGACTTTCGCCAGGACGTCCAGACCAGAGTGTTGGACATGCCATTCGATGACAACAACCTCTTTGGTAAGGCGGTGAATGAGTCTCTACAGGCCATCAAGACCGACTCGGAGACGGCCCGGGCCCTTGGGGTGATTCAGCAGCGACAGCCCTTTCGGAGCCCCAGAGGCAGACAGGGTGCCTCCAAAGGATCCAGCAGTGGCCCCTCCGCTTACCGCCAGGCAGCCCGCTCCTCTTCCCAGGAGGCCTACAGAGGTCGCGGCAAGCAAGGGGGATCCCACTGTCGTCGTCAAGGAGGCCAAGGTAGAAAGGCCTCCTCCAAACAAGACTGACTGGCCCCCACCGAAGCACCCCGGTGGGAGGCTGGCTGATGAAATTCGTCAGAGTGTGGGAGTCCATTGCCACTGACTGTTGGGTGCTGGACACCCTGGCCAACGGGCACTCGCTGGAATTCCAAAAGAAGTGCCCTTGCATTCCTCCCATGGCCAGGAAGGAGAATCACGTCCCTCAACTACTGTTGGAAGTAAAGGCGATGCTCAAAAAAGGTGCCATCGAGCTCGTCCCCAGGAGGCTCCGGGGCTCCGGAGTGTACTCCAGGTACTTCCTCGTCAGAACGAAGACGGGCGGCTGGCGCCCCATCCTGGACCTGCGTCGGTTAAACAAATAAATCAAGGCGCAGAAATTCAGGATGGTCACCCTCCAGCACGTGCTGGGACAGCTGGAGGAAGGCGACTTCCTATCGTCGTTGGACCTGGAGGATGCTTACTTCCACATCCCCATTCTAAAAAGGCACAGGAAGTTCCTCAGGTTCGTGGTTCAGGGACGCCACTACCAATTCAGAGCCCTCCTGTTCGGATTTAAGTCGGCACCCAGGGTTTTCACCAAGTGCCTGGCACCAGCGGCGGCGCGGCTGCGCTTGCAGGGGGATCCACGTCTACCCCTACCTGGACGACTGGCTAATCCGGGCAAGGTCAAGGGAACTCGCCGTCGATCATATGGCGAGGACCGTCCGGTTGCTCACAGAGCTGGGGTTCACCATCAACTACCCCAAATCCCACCTGGTTCCATCGCAAGTAGCACTGTTTTTGGGGGTGAAGCTCGATACAGTGGAGCAATTGGCCTCCCCTTCAGAGGAGAGGACCAAGACCATCCTTGGCAAGGTGCGGCACCTGTTAGCCACGGACGTGGCCAGGTTGAGGTCCATCAAGTCCCTTCTTGGGATGATGTCCTCATGCATCTACCTTGTGCCCCTTTGCAGACTTCGGATGCGTCCGCTACAGGAGTTCCTCGACGCCCGCTGGTTTCAGGCGAGGGGCTGCTTCGAGGACAGGATCCCCCTCGACGAGGAGTTTTGTCGGGCGATCCTATGGTGGGGCACCCGGGCTCACCTCACGACGGGCACGGACTTTCAAACCCCGGCGTTTCAAGAGACGGTGACTACGGACACCTCTCTGGAGGGTTGGGGGGCCCACACCGGAGATCTCCACGCAAGAGGCATTTGGCTCCCAGAGGAGAGGTCCCTTCAGATCAACATCTTGGAGCTCCGAGCAGTGTTCTGGGCGCTCAAGTCGTTCCTCCCGGCCTTCGAGGACAAAGTGGTGAGGATCTTCACAGACAACACCACCACAATGTTCTACATACGGAAGCAGGGGGGCACCAGATCCCCAGCCCTATCCAAGGAGGCCCAGGATCTGTGGCACTGGGCTGTCGCCCAGGGGATGTTTCTGGTTCCCTTCCATCTGACAGGAATAAAAAACACCATCATGACTCACTCAGCAGGGAGCTGCGCTCATGCCACGAGTGGGAACTGTGCCAGGATCAAATGGATCGACTCTTCCAACGATGGGGCAAACCCCAGATCGACCTGTTCGCGACGGCGAGGAACTCCAAGTGCCAGAGGTTCACCAGCAGGTTCCCATAGCCGAGGAGCAGGGGCGCTGCTTTCTCGTTCCCTTGGGACGGCCTGTTTCTATACGCGTTCCCTCCATTGCCATTGCTGCTCCGCCTCATCAACCAGCTCAAGAAGTCCAGGTGCAGGAAGATCCTCATCGCACCGGTGTGGCCGAGGCAGGTCTGGTTCCCGGACCTTCTGGATTTGTCAACGTCCCCGCCAGTCAGGCTGCCGGCGGACGCAGATCTTCTCTCCAGAGAAGGAAGCGCCATTCTCCACCACGACCCACAGTCGCTGAACTTGCAGGCCTGGCTCCTGCAGCACTAGAGTTTGGAGGGTACGATATCCCGGCTGATTGCAGAGAGGTTCTTGCAAAGGCCAGGGCGTCCTCAACTCTCAAGTGTTATGGTCATAAATGGAAGACGTTCTCTGTCTGGTGCCGTGCACAGACGATTAACCCTCTGTGAATTACGGCCCCTCAAGTGCTGCCGTACCTGCTGTCGCTGGCCAAGGCTGGACTAGTCACGCCTCCATAAAGATACATCTGGCTGCCTTCTCCCGATATACCAGGACGACGGGACGGGCGTCCTTGTGGCCTCATCGCCTGGTGAAGGAATTTATTAAGGGACTGTTCTGATCATTCCCGCCGGTGAAGGCTCCTGCCCCAGCGTGGGAGCTTACTGTGGTGCTGACCAGGCTCATGGGGGCCCCATTCGAGTCTATGCATTCGGCGCCTTTGAAGTTCCTGTCATGGAAGACAGCTTTCCTCGTGGCCATCACCTCTGCACGACGAGTGGGAGAGATTCAGGCCCTATCTTGCAAGCCTCCATACTTGACTTTTCATGACACCAGGGTGGTGCTGAGGACGCACCCCTCCTTCATGCCCAAGGTGCCGTCAGACTTCCACCTCAACGAGCCCTTGTTGTTATCAGTCTTCTTTCCGCTGCCTTCGACGCCGGCCGAGAGGACTTCCATTTCCAGATGGCTCTCCGGCTGCATCATTCATTGTCACTGGTTGGCAAACCGACCGCAGCCAGGCCGTCCGAGAGCCCATTCGACCTGAGCAATCGCTGCTACCACGTCGTTCCTGTCTGGTGTGCCCCTGCTGGACATCTGCAGGGCTGCTATGTGGAGGTCGACGCACACCTTCACAAGATTCTACTGCGTCGATCGGGACTCCAAGGAGGAGTCCAGGGGTCGGCCAAGCAGTGCTGCGCAACCTGTTCGCTTAAGGTGAGCCTGGTGAGGAGGTAAGAGATGCTTAATGTTGAGTTGTTGTATTGCTTAATGTTGAGCCTGTTGCCACCTCCCGTGGTTGTGCATGTGTATACTGCTATGTATTCTTTTATTCATGAGCATGTGAATCCATGCCAGACCCCATGCTGGAGAAGGAACAAGTTACTTACCTGTAACTGTTGTTCTCCAGCATGGGTCTGGCATGGATTCACATGCGAACCCTCCCACCATACCCCTCTGCGGCTCTTCACTTGGTCATACTGCCACTTGGCGTGCTACCAAATCTGAGGATGGCTGCCAGAGGCGGGGCTTAGGGAGAGGGCAGTCATTGGCTGGGGGCAGTATGACCCAGAGATCAGTGATTGGTTACTACTAAGAAAGACAGATCAGAAACAAAACTGATAGTGATTTTTTCTTTACCGAGGATTCCCAGCCTGACGATGGGGAATATTCATGAGCATGTGAATCCATGCCAGACCCATGCTGGAGAACAACAGTTACAGGTAAGTAACTTGTTCCCTTTCCAAAACTCCATGTAAGATGGGGTGTACTGGGTCTGTGGTGTAATGTGACTATATAAAGTTAATGGCAACTTTACCTGTTTCTGGGGGACAGTAGTCAGCTCCAGAAAAATGGAGTCAGTGGGAAGTCTCAAAGACAACCCTGTGTCACTGCACTGAAGGTGCTGTGTAACACACACAAAAAGTGGTGCACATGGAGTAGGTGAAGCTCCAGTGCCCAAGATCACACAGAAAGTAGAAATACACATAGCAAAACACATGTAAGAGTGGGAAAAAGGCTCACACTCTTACCAGGTGGAGAAAATCAATCCTAGAAATCCAGCAAAGCTGCTGAGGGACTCAGTAGGTAAGGGAAATCAACCATTTATGAGAATTCTCCCTAACATTCGGCAGCCAATCGTACAGAAGGGAATTCATGCAGTAAGTCAGCCAATCAGGCATACAGTGCATTCAGGCAATACTCCTCCCTCTCAGATACTCACAACAAGGAATGTGTTTTGGGGCATGTACCCAGCCATTCAACACCACACACTGCAGTTATACCAGTTTCGGGCACAGCTGTCTCAGTCATTGTGTCAAACACCAGAAACCAGACATCCACAACAAGAAGTGCATATTGGTCACACACTCCATTCACCCAGATCCCACCCACAGGGTGTACCCACAACATACAGTCACTGGTAAGGCTCCAGCCAGTCTGGCCTGGACCTCACAACAACACCATATATGGAACTTCCACCCGACAGCCAGTCAGGGGAAGGGACAGAGTCCGGGTTTCCCAGGACTTTGGGAAAACAAGGTAACAGGCAATAGAAAGCAAGAGGCCACAGGGGGCATCTTGTTTCCTATCAGGAATCAACTGATTCCAATGGCACGGCCTGGGTATCCCAAAATGGAGGATACTCAGAGCACCTGTCAAATTCAGCATGGAGCTGCCACCAGCCCATACCCTGCTCGGTGGGCCACACACACGTGCCCAAAAACATAAACTAGGGGCACAGGGTTGCACTACCACCCATAGGTGCCATAGGGGTATCACATGGGTCTGTACACCAAACCAAAAACAGGAAGAGATGCACTGCCAGGAGTCCCACATGGACTCCTGGGCAGAAAATGATACAGAACACAAATGAAAAAGGACTACAGGGCAATGACAGGGAGGCCCTGTCCCTCCAATGCATTTCCAGCATCACAACACTAAAGGTGGAGAGTGAGATGGTGGAGAGGAAAGGGCCCAATTGAACCTGGGAGGGTCGGTCAGAGAGAAAGGAGGTCAACTAGTCTGGAGCCAGGTCTGTGGTGCCAGGTGGCATGATTGACTGTATCAAAGTCAGAGGAGAGGTCAAAAAGGATGAGAACAGAAGGAGAGCTGGAATCAAGATTAGTGAGCAAGCCTTTACGGGTGTTCAGGAAAGCAGTGTGCGTGCCTCTGGCAGCTCTTGAGCTAGACTGGTGGTCGTGGAGACAACCAACAGATTCAGTGAAGTGGACAAGCTGGGAGATGGACAGCTTCTCCAAGAGTTTGCCCAAGAAGGGGGTAGTGGAGATAGGGCAGTAGTTTTCTGGACAGGAAGGACAAGCAGATTGTTTTTTGAGGAGAGGGTGCCCAAGGGAGTGCTTGAGGAGTGAGGGGAAAGATCCAGTGGCAAAGGAGTGATTGCAGAAATCAGCCAAGGCTGGAGCAAGGGAGACAATGTTGTCCTTGATAGTTCTGGAGGATTAGGGGAGCACCTTTTTGGAGGAGACTTTCGTAGAGCGGGCTTTTCTAGAAACCTCATCAGCTGTTATGGCAGAAAAAGAGGGGAGTAAAAGCTGAGAGGACAGGGGGGCCAAGAGTGTCCAGGAAGAAGGGGAGGGAGAACGATGTGGAGTAGAGGTGAGTGAGGAGAGGATGTCCTGAGTTTTGGAGATGAAGTGAGAGCCAAGAGAAGTGCAGAGTGCCTGTGAGGGCAGAGGGGAAGTTGGGGCTCCGCTAGGGTTGGCGAGTTCCTTGCAGATTTTGAAAGGTTCAGCCGTGTTGTTGGTGGCCGCAGAGATGCAGGCTTGGATAAAGGCCCTCTTCTTAGAGTAGATGGCAAGTCTGTATTGCCTTTGGAGCAGGCGGCAGGCCAGTTTGTCAGAGGATGTGCTTGAAACCTGCCACTTCCACTCAGCAGCTCTACACTTGCGTTCCAGAGTGGCCAGATCGGAGTCGTACCAAGAGTTGCACTTGGAAGCAGTCTTCAAGCTGATCCTCATGGAACGAGCAAGGATATCCGGAGTGTTGGAAATGGAGAGTTGAAGGTTAGAGTGGGCTGTGTCAAAGCGAGAGTCAGCGAGAGTCAGTGGAAGGAGTAGGCGGGGGAGTGAAGATGGTGGCAAAAGCAGCAGCTGACACTCGCTTCATTGGTCTGTGAAATTGGCAAGTTCCTCTCTGAATCATCTCACTTGGTTTCTCATCGTCTTTTTCCCTAGGCTGCCAATATTTAGCAACAGTTATCATTTCCAATCGTCCTCGATCTTTGCTTTCTCAACTTTTCATATTTCGATGTGACAGTCAATTTGATAGCGTTCATCTGATCCTGGTAGCCTCCCCCTTCTCAGAATCACCCTGGTACCTTGGTTCAGCATTGTCTGATTCATCAGGCTCGGCTTTGGGATATATCCCTTATGGCTTCTCGTCATGTCATTTTTCTCTCAGGCTCTCTCTCTGCATCCTGTGCTTTCTGGACACTCGGCACAAGTATGCTGAACATAGGCGTTGTTACTCGTTTCCCCTAAGGTTTCTGCCTTCTTCGCTGGGTCCCAGACCTGCTACGGCTGTCCCGTGGCGATGCCACCACTTGCAAGGATCAGCTCACTTTCAGGCGTGCAGCGGCTTCCCCACTGGTCTCTCCTCCAGGCTCCCTGCATCTTCACTCGGCTTTTCCTATTCCACAGGCTCTTTTTGGCTCTGCGGTTGCACTCTGCTCCGCCCCTCCAGGCTGATGATGCATCAAAGGGTTTTCCCAGCGTATTGCTCATCCTCCTCTTCCATATCCGGTTCATTTCTTTGACGTATTATCGCATGGGAAAAGGTGCGTGTCATTTCCATTCATGGTTTGTCTTCTGTCCAGCTTTACCTGAATCCAATAGACATAAATCCCCAGTAATGATTTTTGGGGGCAGTCCCATGTAAGCAGGTAGTCGGGCTGCTATAGGGAGATCCATGTGGGAATGGGAGTCCGTGTGCCCTAGAGTGGAGTCATTCCCAGTGAGGTCCCACTTGCTCAGACCCCTAGGTAGGGTCTTTCTAAGCGGGCTCACTTCCATAGCCTCAAAGGGGGTGGCTCCCTGCTGGGGAGAAGGGACGGACACTTTAGATTCGTCACATATGTTATTGGGATTAATACCATCCTCTGCTGCCATTTTGTTTCTAAACCCTGCTTTGTAAGCCTTACAAACTGGTAAAATCCCACTTTGCTGTTTTTTTTAACCACAAAAAAGATAGATGGTGGATTTAGACTAGGTATATAGAAAGTAGAGGTGTGGGGGTATTTGAGAGGGATGTGCTAGATCTCCCTCCACATATTACGGTAAAATACTCAGCAAAGAAAACATGCGGCAAAATGGCATTTGACCAGTTAAATTAAATAAAATATCATAGACCCATTTGTTTGCCCCACAGATACTCTGGGGGATCTGATAGTTAGGGGTAGGTGACATTAGTTAGGAGAGAAAGAAAAATACAAGATAGCTTTGCAATTGTATTAATGCATGCAGGCTGGAAGAACCCAGTGCTCTGCGTGCAGGTTAGTTTCTAGGTGAGGCATTTGTGTCTGAAGGGGAGCCTTTGGTGCCTGTGGTACTAGGATGCATTGGTCTAGAGGCTAGTAAGTTGAGGTGCAGTGTACTAATATTTGATGTCTGTAGAAATTAGTCTTCAATTGTCATGTCTGGATGGCTAGGTAGGTATGCGTATTGTGTGTTGAATTGTAGAATTTGAGCATGTTCTTGTGGAGAGTAGTCAGAGACGTTGATGAGAGGACAAACCTGATACCACATGACTCTCTCTCTCTCTCTCTCTCTCTCTCTCCCTCATTCTTGCTGTTTTTCTCTCGCTTTCTCACATTCCCATTCCTTCTATACCTTGAATCTCAACAAAAGTTTTGAGCATTTGTTATATGGCTTATTACCAACATTTGCATTTCGTGTTTGTTTTTCTTTTTTAGATCGTCTTTGATTATGACTCTTCTTCAGCCAGAATCTATTAAGCTGGAGTGGCTGCTGCTAGCTTTAAGCCATGATGCACCACAAAGGAAGAACACAATGGATGCAGCTGGAAACCCCAGGTGAGAGAGTCCCCACTGCGTGCTACTTGGGGCAATATGTTTGTTTTTGTTTAATGTTTATAAACTGCAAAACAGATCAGAGCGGTAAAACAAATAATGCAACTCCAATATGCTGTAAAACAGCAAAGAAAAGAATGAATTGATATTGAGTTGAAACAATCCATTTGTATGTCTTTCAAGGGTGTAGCATTGCTTGTGTTTTGTTCGTTTATGGACGTTTTGAACCCGATTTAAGATGTTTGTGTTGGGGTTCAAGTTATAGCAGTCAATTATAAGAGGACATTATATGTGGATATTTAGGGATTTTTCTTAACTCTGTATCACTAGTTTTGCACGATAAAAAAATACGCTTTTGTTTTGTGCAGAGCTGTGGTATAAACCAGGCTAATGCAGTGTATTCAAAAGGAATACGTGGCCTCTGTAAAGCAATTTAGCATTGAAGTGGTCTGTGCGTTTCAATGAAGAATTGACAGTGGTCGGTTGGCCGTTGAAGCAAGGGTGTTTCACCCTTATCGGATAACTTATTTTCACAGCAACAGCTCACAAGATTTGGAAATCAATCTCCCAGCACTTGATATTGTGTAGTGACTTCAGAAGGCAGCGTGCATCTCAACTTTGTGATTTTGGTACACATCCCCTGAAGGGTCCAGTTGGACCCAGTCCTGGCACCTTTGGCGCCAGGCTCATAAGAAAGTGTGCTCTGCACACTTTTTCCCTTGGGCACGTGCCATTCCATCTCATATCAGTCAACCACGTGTATCTGGGCCGGGCGTGGCCATAGGAATCAATGAAGCAGCATCATTTGGGAGTGGCAGGGTGGAACCATCTAGCAGAGCAAGGGGGCGTGGCCGGGACCAGGCTATTTAAGCCTGCCCCGCCCGCAGGCCTAGGCTTTGTGTTAATCTGCCTAAGCAGCGTAACGCTCACTGCCGCCTGAGAAGCATCTTACCTGTTTTTCCAGTGCAACCATCTCGTAGAAGCCTCATACATGCCTACCAGCAAACCATCTCGGAGAAGCTTCTTACCTGTCGTCCAGTGAAACCATCGCAGAGAAGCATCTTACCTGCATAGCCAGCCAAACCATCGTAGAGGTGCAACTTACCCGTTTTCTCCATCAGAACCAGCTGAATCGTTGCTGAAGCGTCTCTTACCTGCTCGCAGTGACTCCATCGTGATCGACCAGAGCGCACTTACCTGGCTCGGGGAATACAACCACCGACTGCACGCCTTCCCTGACCTTCAGCTCGGACACCAACTCAGAAGTTCTATGCGGCCAGCTTCGTCGCAGGCATCCTTCACCCGCCGCCAGGTCCACGCACCGCAACTCTTCTCCTCTCCAAGCGCCGCCAGACTATACCTGCAGGAGGAAAGAACAAATAAGGTTAGAAACCTAATTGAGACATTTGCTAAGGTCGCGCGCCATCGCATCTAGTGCTTACCTTTGGATTCCAACTAGTCATCTTCTTGGAACACTTCGAAGTCCTCCACCGGCCCATCGGCTCCGCTGGGCTGCCATCACCTATAAGGGAGAAAGAGACATTAGAACGAACTTAAATCATGTGACAAGACATTAATACTTATATGAACAATAATCATCACTAAGACTCCTACCTTCAAAGTCGTTCGGTCACAGCCGGCCTGGGTCGCCACATCTATGGACCAGTGAAGCAACTGGGTCATCTTGAAGCACCCCTGCTGAAGAGAAGCAGGACGGAGAGCTCGCCCTAACTATATATCAGGGGCAGTACCAGCATCCAGAACAGTATACTTGGCAGCAGCTGGGGGTGAGAACCGATCCCGGGGACCGAATCCAGGGAGGGCTCCAACCGTGCCCCAACATCCCCGCAGGGACCAGGTGAGCATTATACTAACACCAGAGCCATGTACTTGCCATGTCTCAATTCTATCGTCAGGCGAGGTCAGGCAATTATTGACAATCACTCACACCTGACTTCAATTACACTTCCCCACACGTATATAAGGCGGAGCACGAGAGCACACGCTTGAGCGAGGCAAAGCACATGAGGAAAGAGCAGTTTTGAGACGGCAGCTGAGCAAGAGCGGAAAGGCGGCAAAGCTGAAGGAGATTGCTTTTCGACAAGGAACCATTACTTTAACGAAAGCTTGAGAGAAAGCGTGAGACCAGGAAACCAGGCTGAAGAATCCTGCACTGTGTGTCGGAGATACCCGGGGTCTTACCGTGTCAATAATCAAGGCGGGGAGAATCGCCAGCTACCATGGTACTGTCCTTGGCTCCAAGAACAAAGTTGCTTCAGTGAAAGCAACACAGACGTTGAGTTTGGGAGACCGATACCAGACTGGTCTGTGTTGAAGCCCAGGATGCAAACAGAAACATAGTATAGCGACCGCTAGAACGAACATTGTTAAAACGCGTGTAATATGAGACACGAGTAAAGTTAAACTGCTGATGAGTGATTGAACTATAAAACAAGCTACAATACCTTTGACAGAGTGGACTGGCACCGCTCAATCGAAGGTCTCTGTAAGGTATCCAGCAGAGGAGTAACAAAAGTAGATACATTTGTTCCGAGCACGGCAGAGGGAGATCATTTGAAATTGAACGAATAAATGTGAATTGAAGTGGTCCTGCGACAGGTCAAGCAAAATCCTGCATACAGTCGAAAGTCTTCGATATTGATGAAATAGAGAACATTTGGAAAAATACCTGAATCTAGTCTGACCCCAGCAGAGGGTCACCAATTGAAAGAGTTGTGTTAAGGTGGGTCTGAGCCCAGCTGAGGGGGACCCAGGGTGAATCGAAAATCACCCAAGAATTTGTACATTCATAGTACATGCGAGTCCTGAGGAGAAAGGACACTTTGAATGTTTTGTTTGTTGTATCAGGCCCTCTGTCTGTTTGTTTGTTTGTTTGTTTGTTTGTTTGTTTGTTTGTTTGTTTATTTATTTATTTAGTATAGCGCGCAAAACCCAGAGGTAACAGGGCGCAACATAGAACAGGAAGGTAGGATTACATAAAAACTTAGTTACTGGAAAGGTACACATGTGTAAGAAGCGGAAGGTACATATATACATATAGTTAATAACTTGCTTACATATTTACATATTTGATGCTGTGCAGAGTAGTTCGGTAGAGGTTCAATATTTACATATGTACATTTTAATGCTGTACATAGAGTCAATCAGGTTAGAGCAAAGGCGTGAGCATGTGAGAGGGCAGGGTTAGTCATGGGGATCATTGTTCCTTAGCCAGGTGAGTGTGTTTCGCCCGAAGCTGTGGTAGGATTGGTCTGTCCTGATGTTGAGTGGGAGGGCGTTCCAGCATTGGGCTGCCAAGACAGGGAAGGTATTGCCGGCGGTTTTCTTTTGTCTGAATTTTGGTACCTGCAGGCAGTAAGAGTTAATCGATCTGGTGGGGCTGAAGGTTTTTATTGCTATTCTGGCTGCGAGATAGGGGGGGCTGCATTGTTTAGGCATTTGAAAGTGAGAGATGCTGTTTTGAGAGAGATGCGGTCAGAGATTTTGAGCCATTTGTGTTCTCTCCTTTTGTTGGAGATGTGTTCCTTAGATGGTAGGTTGAGGGCTGTTCTGAGTGCGTTATTTTGTAGTGTCTGTAGTTTGTCGGTTATGTATTAGTTGGCTCCTAGGTACATGACGTTATAATAGTCAAGTCTGGAGAGTATTAGGGCATTAGCAATGATGATGCAGCTAGCTTGGGTGAGGAAAGCTCTGCTTGCACTGATTAGCTTGCATGTGTAGGCGGTTGAGGATGCTAGTGAGTTAACTTGTTTTTTTAGTGACATGGTTGCATCTAGGTGAAAGCCTAGTGTTTTCACTGTTTTGGCTACTGTGATGGTGTTGCCATCAATGATGATGGCCTTATAGTTCAAGCTGAGTTTTTTTAGATTGGTGTTGGATCCGAGGAGAAGGATTTCGGTTTTCTCATCATTCAGGCATAGGCCGTGTGTGGCCATCCATGCCTGAATGATGAGATAGATTTTGTTTACCAAGGCCGTATCCGACTTGTAGTTGCCCGAAAGGCGTATGAGGATCTGGGTGTCATCTGCGTAATTAGTATAAGAGACACCAAGTCTATCCAACTTGTCAAATAGGGGCTTGGTAAAGATGTTGTAGAGGGTGGGGGAGACGCGGGAGCTCTGGGGTACCCCGCAGGTTATTTTGATGGGGTCTGCTGAGGCTAGAGTGGAGAAGACCCTCATAGTTCGATTGTCCAAAAAGGATTGGATCCAGGCTATGGCCTCTATTGAGAAGTGGGCAGCTGAGTCCAGGTGTTCGCACAGGACTGTGCGATCCACCAGGTCGAACGCTGCTGACAGCTCGAGGAGGAGTAGCTTGGCGGTGTTCCCTTTGTCGTTAATCTCGTTGATCTGGGTCTTGAGATCAATTAGGGCTGTCTCAGTGCCGTGCTGTGGTCTGAAACCCGATTGGCGGGCACCTACTAATTTGTGAGTTTCAAGCTATTGCTGAATTTGTAGGTATTCTACTCTGTCTATTATCTTTAACAGGAACGGCACCGTGGTGATGGGCCTGTAATTGGTGGGAATAGCAGGGTCAAGGGTTTGCTTCTTGAGGAGAGGCAGGACCCAGGATTCTTTGAGGTTGCTTGGTATGGTGTTGGAGGAGAAGGATGCGTTGATCAGTTTGGTTATAAAGGGGGCTAGGTTCCTGGCAGCATCCTTGATTATCTGGGGAGGGCAGTTGTCGCCTTTGCAGTTGGATGGTTTAAGTGAGGCTATAACTTTTTCTGTTTCTGGGATCGATATTTTGGTGAACCTGAAGAGATTTGGGCCTGGTGGGTTGGTTATTTTAGCGTGGTTGCTGGGAGATACTTCATTAGTGGTGAGGGAGTCTTTTTTTTTTTGTGCAATTTTAGTTTGTAGAGTTTTGATTTCATTCGTTGGGGCGTTTTGGACGCTGGTGCACCATGCTTTGTCCTTAATTACGTTGTCTGGTGGGAGTATGGGGGATTTTAGTTCTCTTAGTATAGCGAATAGTTCCCTGGTGTTGGAGCTAGATTTTTTGATTCTTTCATCGAAGAAATTCTTTTTGGTGAGTAGGATTTCTTTTTTGTAGTTGTTAGCAAAAAGTTTGAGTTGTGATTTGTTTTCTTCTGTAGGGGAATTGTGCCATTGAGTTTCTAGTTTCCTTTTGCGCAATCTAAGTTCTTTCAGATGGGGGGTGAACCAGGCGCTCAGGTGGGCTTGTTTGCTCTTTTGTAGTTTAAGGGGGGGAATGATGTCTAGTCCTTTCTTTATGGCACTGTTGTATTTGTCTACTAGGCACTCAGTATTTAGGTTGTTGGGGAGAGTATTGAGGGTTGGCAGTAGTAGTGGTAGGAGGTTGTCAGGGGTTATATTTTTTTTTGCTCTAGTGGGCATTGGTGGTGCCATGATTTTTATTTTGTTAACTTCTTTGTTGAGTGCTAGTGTGAAGTCAATGAGGTGATGGTCTGTCCAGTGTTGGGGAGAGTTTTTGGTGATGATGGTGTCGCAGTTCAGGGTGGCGATCCAGTCCAGGGTCCTACCTTTATTGTGGGTAGGGGTGAGCACTCTTTGGGTTGGGCCATGTTCATCCAGCATGTTGGCTATAGCTTGTGCTGGTTTGTCATCGGGGTCGTTTAACCCAAGGTTCAAGTCGCCTACTAATAGTATTTGGGAGGTCTCTTTAATGTTGTTGGCTAGGAGGCTGGATAGGTCTGCCTCGAATGTGCCAATGGGGCCAGGAGGCCTGTATATTAGATAAATGGTTAAGGTGCGGCCGTTGGAGATAGGCAGTTTGGCTATGAGAAGCGCGCAAGATTTGAGAGGTGCTTGAGGCTGTGGTCTTAGCTCAAGGTTAGTTTTAGCTATGATGGCTAGGCCACCTCCTCTGTTGTTGGGCCTGTCCATTCTGATTATTTGGTAGTTTTCTGGGATGGCTATTGAGAGTGCTGGGCCAGCTGCTTCGTGCAGCCATGATTCGGTGATTGCTAGGAGGTCGAGGTTGTTTGTGGATAAGGTGTCTGCTATTTCTGTGGCGTGGGCCACTAGCGATCTAGCGTTAATTAAGGCTCCAGATATAATGGTGCTGTTGGGTGTGTCCTGGATTGTTATAGGCATAAGTTTTGGTTGGGTGGAGTTATAGCAGGGTGTGGTTTGGTTAGGGTGGGTTTTGGGGTGTTGCTAGGTGGGTCTCTTGTTGTGGCAGATGGGCTCGAAGAGGCGGGGTAGTCTGGCTCGTAGCCTGGTGTTTCTTTCTGTGGTCGGACAAGGTGCATGTTTGGCAAGGTACATAGTTATGGCAGCAGTGTAACTGGCAAGGTGTAATAAAGGTGTGAGGAGGTACTGTAGGGAGGCTGTTTGGCTCTTACTAAGGATTGTGATCTGGGCTCAGCAACAGTGGTGTGGTGCTACTAGTGTAAAGCAGGGCTATACTGGCAGCAGTAATAGTAGAGGGGTGCAGCAACTAGCATCAGGTAAGGTCTAGTGGCTACTGTAGCAGCAGCAACAATAGTCTGGTGCAAACAAGTATAAGGCAATATCAGGTAGGGCACAACAGTTGGCACTAGATTGCATTGGCAGAGAATGGAGGCAGTGTTTCACCTAAGTTCAAAAATCACAGAACAGCAGAGATCACGCTAGATTGCATTGGCAAAGAATGGAGGCAGTGTTTCACCTAGGTTCAAAAATCACAGAACAGCAGAAATCACGCTAGATTACATTGGCAAAGAATGGAGGCAGTGTTTCACCTAGGTTCAAAAATCACAGAAGCAGTAAAAATCACATGGATTTGCATATCACTTTGTTAACCTAGAAGAGCCGGTTTAAGTAAGGGGCTCAGTATTAGAGTTAAACATGTTCTGCGTAGAGAGCCTATTTTAGAGTCTGTTGTTGTTCGAATGGGCAGGTATGACTTGTTGTGTTCAGGGACCCACAAGATAGTATTTGCTGAGGCTTATCTAGATACGCTTGCTAAACGATCTTAAGACGCAGTGTTTTGTAGAGATGTAGGTGTGGATGGTCTGTATTGAGCTTATAGCTCTACGGTGTCGAATATTGTGATGACTTTCTTACCGCATCAGGGCAAGCTGCTAATGTTGTGGCTTCTGGGCGGCCGGTGTGTAGAACACAGCCTTTTCCTGATAGGGCCTTACCCAGGCATGTGGCAGAGCTCGGCTGCAAACTTTTCCTAGCAGCAGTTAGGTGAGGTGCTGCAGTAGGAATCAGGGTGTGGAGCACAAGTATCGGGTTGCAGTCGTTTAGTGCCTTGGGGTGGGTCTGAATTTGGGGCTGTGCCGGACCAGGGGAGTGGCGCCTCGCATCTGACGCAGCAAGACAGGCAAAGAGAGGTGCAGGATCCTTAGAGGAGATCCTTGGAGGGGTAGATCCGGCTGTCGCCTTCCGGTGGCTGTGGGGCCCGGAGATGGATTCAGCGATGAATCTTCTAAATTCTTCTGAAGTAAGAGACTTTGAATGGCAAAGGGACTTTGGTACAGAAAGCCCTTATACTGAGATTTGAACTGTATCCTCGTGCTAGAGAAGCCAGAGACTGTGCTAAGCTCAAGTGTGCCGGCTTGTCCTGTGCTGAAAACATGAGGAAGGGAAGCCAATGGCTTGAATATTCTGACATATAATTTCTTGAACACTTGTTTTTGTATAACATTGTTTCCCACACTATTTGTATTTAGAAGTAAGGATTGGCAATAGGTTTATTAGTACAGGCCCTTTTATTTTGACAAGACACCACTTGGACTGCGTTATTGTTATTTGATGGTTGTAGCTTGCTCCCATCTTTAGAATTAAAATTAGATAGGCGTTTTTCAAACCCAGTTGAAGTTCAATAAACACCCTTGAACTGTGATGTTTTGTGTCTGTCTTACTGTTTGATACCATGCCTTCCTTACACACTGGAGTGGCATATTGATTGGCATAAACTTGTATTCATCAAAAAGAAAAGGAGAAACCTAACTTTCCCTAAAACTAAGAGGGGTTTCCCTGCCTCAACTAAAACTAAGGAGTCTGTCAGGATGTCTGTCCAAAGTAAATAGTCCACCGTCCTGTATCCAAAGCCTATTTCCCTCCCTTACACTTTAACTGAAGCTGGTACCACTGTTCTTGGTCCAGTTGAATGGCTTCCTTCTCCTGGACAGTGATTTACAGTTCCTGTGGATAAGGGAACTGTTGCCCGAGGGAATGACTCCCTTCCCTAATTTATAGTTCTTTTTCAAGATGGAAATTAAGGATCCAAATGATGTAACAAATGAAAGTTCCAAAATGTGAAAACCAAAGTTCGAAAGGCTACAAACTTCTTAAAGAAAACAAAGTTCCAATTCAAGCCCTTGTTATTGAGAAATCTTTTCTCTTGGTCTGGCGCAGGCTTCTTCACGTGTCAAGAGAATGTCTCCCTTCTCTTGGCTTTCAACTACTTCTCAGAATACTGTAGGTAGGTTAGGCAAGAAGAGGTATTTGTTCTTCTGTATCTTTGCCATTCTCCACAGATACTTACCTTGACTTTACTCTTTATCAGTTACTGTGACTGTAATAATCACTTGTCCTGCTTGAACTTCTGTTGTGGATGTGGGTCCCAGACTCACACTTAGTTCTCAACAGATTCTGTCCACTTGGTATACTCTCCTGCCAGGTACTATGAATATGAAGATCTCTTTGGAGGCCTTGATTATCTCGGTGGGTGCGGGGTCCCAGACACGCACTTGTTTCTCTTGGGATCTGTTCACCTGGTATACTAGCCTGCCAGGTACTATGAAGCTATCCTTGGAACCCTTGATTATCTTGGTGGGTGTGATTTACACACGCACATTTGTTTCATTTGGGATTCTCACCTGGTATACTAGCTTGCCGGGTACTATGCCTATGAAGATCTCCTTGGAGGCCTTGATTATCTCTGTGGGTTCGGGTCACAGACACACACTTGTTTCTCCTGGGATTCTGTTCACCTGGTATACTAGCCTGCCAGGTACTGTGACTATGAAGATCTTATTGGTGGCCTTGATTAGATTTATGAGTGTGGGTCCTATATTCCCATTCGGTTCCCTTCCAATTATGTACACACAGTACACTAGCCTGCCTGTTACTGTGACTATTAAGATCTCGTTGCAGGCCTACGGATTGGCATGGTTCCCAGACCCGTCCCCTGTGATCCACCCTCCTTTCAGCTGTCCCTCCAACCGTCCTGGTCTCCCCGACCTCTCTGGAGAGCTTACTGATGGTCTTCAGTTGTCTGCGGGTGCTTTGGGCCCTCTCTGCTGCCCTCTGCTGCTTCCAGGGACTGCAGTGGCTCCACATGGACTTGCTGCTTCTGGGTGGCGCATCTCGGCTTTTCCACACGCTCCAGCATTCTCGTTCGGCTGGTTGCCCAGGTGTCTGCTCCTCTCCGTCTTCGGACCACGGCAGACTGGTTAGGGGTGCTTCTGGCGACGGGCAAGCAACCCGCTCTCGGCACCCTCAGCTTACCAGCTCCTCGAGAGGTGTTCTAATCTCCCGCTTCAAATCGGGAGAGTCTCTCTCTCTACAAAGTTGTTCTTCCCTTTTTATGTTCTATTCAGGTTTGCTTGCCAGTTTGAATAGTGCGTTTGTACTGGTTTGGTGGAGTATTCCACATTACTCCGCACTTCTGCTTGTCCCAATATTACAATCATCCCTGTACTCAATGTTCTTCTTTGTCTCAGTGTTTCTTAGGGAAGTGATTTTGTCTATTCTGAAGATATACATGGCAGTGTGGGGGGTTATTGTGTCCTGTGCAAGTCAACAGGGTGAGGGAGTTTGGGGTGTAGGGGAACTATATTGCATTTCTCCCAAAGTCATCCCTCGTCCCATAGGGGATTTCTCTCCCCATGAGAACCAGCTGCTGAGTACCACCCCCAGGGGGACTTTTATGTAGCGGCCTCCCCTCCCCAGGCCTCATGGCTTCCCCCATGGAAGTAGTGACGACATACTGGGATTCGTCACAGAACATTAAGATTTTATTTGTTTTTTCTCTCTTTATTTGTGCTTTTCCAAACAATTTTACACATTTGCATTTTGCACATCAGCTATATTCTGAATAATTCCATTTCCCCAATTGACATGTTGGACTACGTGCCAGGATGGTCACAGGACAGAGATACAACTTACTAGATGGAAACAATGGGATACTCTGTAGTTTGGTGTCCTTTTTTAAAGTGATCCGACAGTGGGGTCCCTCATGTAGCCACCCCATAGAGGCCGCTTTGGCTAGGTGAACTGTCATGCTGGCCAATATATCTTTTGGTCTACTGGATGCTGTTATCTGTGTTGCATATCTTAATGACTGCTCTTGGCAGTGTACTAGATCTCTCATCCACTCTATTGCCTACCCCAGTGAATTGCAACACATCTCCTGGCTACGATTGTCCCTAAGTTGTCGCAAAGTTTAGAAGCCTTGACTCCTCAACAGGGTACTCCTGGAATAAACCCATCAGCCCTATTATTATTATTTATTTGTTAACATCTTTTTATTGTGATTTTCAGCACATTACATGACATATTCTTATCGGCTCCCAAATCGCTTTCAGAGAAAAAGACATCAACAGGGCATAGATTCAATCAGTTTTCTGTTAATATATTCGCTAATCAGTGACTGCATACCTGTCTGGCCCTTCCTCTCAGCCGTCTATTCTGGTATCCACCCATCCGGACCGATGGACACGCATTACATCATCGCAGCACAGGCCACTTCGATCCCCCCGCCAACCAACACGAACAGCCCAATTATGTCCCACTACATGCCCCCCGCACTATTATTCTTAACTTTCTGTCCCTGAACTTGCCCCAGAAGAATATACGTGCACATCCCTAAGCTAAATGTATACAATCTGCCTGGTCTCATCCACACCAGGTACATCTGTCTACTTGTTTTTGTGATATGCTTGTGCATTGGCTGCAGAGTGTGGTACATTTGATGTAGATATTTAAAATGGATTCATCCATGTCGATGATTCATTGATTTTGCTAGTCTGCTGACATGTCCACTGCCATTCTGTTTCAAATAGGAGCTGTCCTAATGCAGTGTCCCAGCTTTATTAGTGACTGAATAATCACAGAAGGTTTTAGTTCAGAAGATTTAATAACATCTTATTAACGCTATTTCTAACCTGTAAACCAGGAAGATAGTTAACTATTAAGTTTTAGCATGCTATTGCTCCAGGGTGATGAAAATCTCTCCCTGAAATAGGTCATCCATTGTTGCTACCCCCAGCTTTCTAAATTGTTGTTGTACCTGCTTCTCAACGGTAATAGAGTTATTCTAGAATGGAAGCGTCGGTAAGTAAGACATGTCGAGGCCTGTCACCCTCACCACCCGCCAGAGCGCTCTTCTAGTAAAATGCCAAGGTTGGTTTGTGTGTTTAGGTGACTTAACTATTCCCCATAGCAGGGCCAAGTTACCGGGATACATAGTTCTCTCTCTCTGTGTATATGTGAAATATTATTATGGTCCTCAAACCAATAAATGGCAAATTGTGCCTGTGCACCCAAAAATACTGTTCTACATCTGGCATTGCCAGACAACCTATCTCATAGGGTAGGGTTAGTATCGAGTATGATATTCTCTGTATCTTATGTGCCCATATCATCTTTAGGAGCAAACTTCCCACCCTACAGAATGATTTTACTTTAGTCGAATGCCTTCTCTGCATCGAGCGTGGCAAGAACCAACAGAATCCTTATGTTACATAGTTTCTTGGAACAGAAGGGGGTGAGGGACAATAGAATGGCCCGACAGTTGTCGGAGCATGCCAAGAGACTCATCATAAACATCCTAATTCTAAAGGAAACACACTTGCATGCAGGAGTAAGAAAAGGTTAGCCCTGTCCTTGAGGGAGCATAGGGAGTACCTGTCTTATATAGCAGGCTGTAGGGGAGTCGGCACATTCATACCTAAGTCAGTGGGTTTCAGGTTGCTAGCATCGAGTCGTTCTCTTAAGTACCTCCTAACGTGGGAGACTCACCATTTTTTAAGGTAACAACTCGTAATTTGCATAAATATAATGGTTATATAACCATTTGGGCTGGTGACCAATATGATCATGTATCGAGAAATAGACAGATCATCGACTAAAGACAAAATCCTTGTTTAAACGGCCCGCACTTGGTTAGATATTGTATAATTGTATGTGTTAGTCAGTGTTTTGCGCCATTGCAGTTGCCGGTAATGGGAATATAGATATTACTCAACAGTGTGTTGTAAAGGTCCAGGTTCAACGCTGTTAAGAGAGGGTGCACGTATCAGTTGCACAAGTAACGTGGTGACATCAAGAGTGACATGGTGGGTGACATAGGGGGTGGGGATGTCATTGAACCCGGCGCTGCTTGCATAAGTGGATACAAAAGCAGGCGCAGCGCGAGAAGTCCCATGATGGAACGCAATGAAGTGTGGACATAGTAAGGGGTAGTTGTGTAGAGCGGGCACCGGGTGGGGTTCCAAAGGGCCTTAGGGGGTAACGTGGTAGAGGGGCTTTTAAACAATATGTGAACAATAGAGCGCCCATTTTCTTGTTAGGAAAGGATTTCTCGCATACCAAAACGAGCTGCATGCCTTTGTGTGACTAGCAGTATGTATTTCTTGCACATTCAGCAGAAAGTTTGAAGAAATGTGGCACGGCTGAAGATTCCCAGGAGAACGCATCCCCAGCGAAGTCATTCTCAGAGATACTTTCGAGGCCAATAAGCTAGACACCTGGGAGCACGAGGAGAATTGGCAGAGAAATAGAAATTAAATACAGTCAATTAAACTCCAGCCACAGCGTGGTATCGTTTTTTCAGACTACACTTGGCACCAAGGCGTGAGAAAGGAGCTGGGTGGCCAGAGCATTGGAGTAGGAGTTATGGGGCGCGTGATGTTAGGAAAGATTTCATAATTGTATGTAATTTTCCTCCATGTGGCAACCCCCAAGCTTTTTGCTGCTGTTTTACACTCTGATCTAGACTTTGCCAGAGAAGCGCAGCCTTCCGTCGCACTCCTCTGGGCTTTCGCTCAATTCTTATGGGGAAACTAACATGCCCTTAAGACAGTCACTACTGCGGGACTTTGTTTCCCTTAGTCCTTTCCTGATGTTGCAGCTTTTGTGCAACATGAAACAAGAGTGCACCGTAACTTACTTTACCGCACTCTTGGGTCTCTAGTCATTCCAAAGGCCCTAGAAACTCTCGCTGGACTTATTATGAACTGTGCAAGTGTGTCACGAACAGGACTGGTGGCAGCTATTGTTCTCTTTTATTTTGAACCCTTTTTCGCCATGTTATCCGCGCTTACCGCATTTGGCACAAATGAGTGGCCTGGCTCCAAAATGGCCATGCAACGAGGTTCTTTGTCCTGTCCTCTGACCGTCTTGCCCCTTCACCTTCCCCAGGTCGAGCCGACCCGGGTCCGTCCTTATTTGGTCATGCACTTTCCCGCAAAACCCAATGCTTTCGCGGCCTTCTGCATGCCTTGTGTGTGCCTCCAGGATGTGGGCTGGGATGTCTGTTCCCAATACACATCCTGGGTGCCAGAGAGTCTGGAGTGTCCTGAATGCCTGGGACCACCGTGGTCCGTGATAGGTCCACGTATGGTGTGAGTGTTTGTGAGCAGATCTCCCATTGGGTCCTCTCCGTTTTGGCGCAAAGGGAACTTCGGATAAGAGGAGGCTGAAAACACCACTACCAGGTCGATCTCCTGAGTTCACACCGAACAAGGGATAAGGAGCCAAGTATCCTGCAACAAGAAGCTGAGTCGAGGAACCGCTGGTGACCCGCTGAAGGCTTGGCACCCTGAGCCGCTGTCGTCCTGCGAGACCCCTCTGCATCTGATCGTCCTAGAAGGTCTGCGAAGGCGCTTCGACCCATTGGAATAGTGGGATCAACTATTCCCAGCACCTTCATCAAACCCTGCAAGTAAGCATCTTCGGAAGTGTCCCTGGGCCAACCAGTGGGCTAACCAGTTTACGCAGGACGTTTTGCTCAGTCACCGCCACCGTTTCGGGGAAGCCCTCGAAACTTGGTCTACTGCTTGCTCTGCATCCACAGCACCCTCACACCGAATTTCGGACACTTGGCATTCGCAGGTCTGAAGTTAGACGAGTGCGCCCGGACCAGAGTAAACGCGGTTGCCGTGTTTCCCTGCTGTGGTAACAACCTGTGCACGTTCGCTGCATTTGGGACACCCTAAACCTGGCATCCTGCTACACGGAATCTACACGGTGTTGAGACATCCTGATCATCGCAGCTGAACCTGCCAGCAACGTGAACTGAACTGGAGAAGTCTGGGTCTGCCTGCATCGGGGACCGGTGAGTAGTCCATACACCAACCGGTGGCCCCTCGCGCAGGAGCCCGTTTCTTTTCTACCCCTGTTGCGAAATAGCGACTCTATCCCGCACTCACCCTGCCTCTGCCCACAAGTGGAGGCCTTGCTTGAGTAGTGGGGACTTGTTCTTCATCGCTTCATTCACCTTCCTGAACTGCCTGAGACCCTTGACGAGACCCTACTTTATCCATTGGCACCAGAGCGTGCAGGTACTTTTTAGCATAAGGCTCCTCTCTTCGTAGGGCTCGGACTTCCTCCTAGTTAGGTGTATTGCTGATGTCGAACTGGGTCTAATGATTACTTGCACTGCCTGTTTTCCTCCCCATCTTGGTGGTCTACATATTACGTGCTCATAACTCCTTAGACGCCTCGGTCTTGTATATATATTGTATTGATTGTGATGTGTTGGTTTACTTTAGTATTATTGTGATTCTTCGCTATGGTCGATGTTACAAAGGCCTTGTAATAAATGTGTCTATATTTTTCATATAACACCTGTCTGGAGTAATTTGTAAGTGTCCTTGCTTTGTGTGCTCATTGAGGTCTTTCAGTCACCCTCACCGCTCTTGAGACTTAGTCTTGACCGCCGCCATCGCTACCCTGATTGGTCTGGCTTGTCCAGAGGTTACCCTGTTCCAAGAAACTAGGCTGGCCTTCTGAACCTCTGCCCCTCCAAGTCTGAGTTCAGAAATCCTTCTTAACAAATTGCTGTACAGCGGTGGGATAGGACTGAAGGTATCCAGTGTTGGGCACGAGCGAAGGCATTTCAAGTTATTCCTACCAGGACACATAGTGAATTGTCGTAGTATAACTTTTTAAAGGCCATAGTCCTATCTAACAGTATGGAAACAAGCACCTTGTTAACTTTAAATGCTTCTAAATCGGAAACATTGAAAAAGATGTGCGCTGAGAGAGGTGTCTCCTCTCAAGGCACCAAAATGGAAATGATCCAAAGTATCATGGCCTGGTAAGAAGCTCAGTTTAGCGCTATAGCTTGAGAGGACAGTGCAGATGGAGGTGGGGCTGCTCTCTCTGGTAGAACTGATAGTTCTGCCGCTGCACTGATCCACAGCGACCATGAGGACAGGGAGGATGAAATGCCCAATGTTTCCTCTGCCAGTGCTGATGGGGAGGCCGTACTTGAATTCAAGAAGCAAGAACTGCTGTTTAGGCAGAAGGAGCTAATGCTCTGCCTCAGCCAAAAGGGAAACCCAAGGCTAAAGGAGTCAAGAAACCAAGAAGAGGGAAAGAGAATATTCCCCCTAACTCGCCTACCACTGAGGTGGAAGTAGTTGGTCAATCACCTGGGCCTGACGAGGAGGTGGTGATGCCTGAAGTGTTTGACCCCAATGACCACCCGGAACTAAACGATTTGTTAGTAGAAGGTGGTCCTGACAGGGAAGAATTCAGTAAAGGCCAACGTGAGTGCCCATCTCTGGAAGGCCTAAGGAGACAGGCCTGCTCCCAGCTTGAGGGTGAACCTACTGGGAAGCATTGGATTTATTGGGAAGGTGGGCTCCTGTATAGTGAGCCTACAGGGTCTACAGAAGGAGACCATAGGAGGTTGGTGGTTCCCCTTGCTGTAAGACCCTACCTCCTACAGCTGGCGCATGAAGTGCCCCTTGCTGGTCACCTTGATATTAAGAGGACCAAGCAAAGGTTATCCATTCACTTCTACTGGCCCAAGATGGGGGTGCAAGTAGAAAGTCACTGCAGGAGTTGTGCCTCCTGCCAGTTATCTGGTAAGAGTGGTTCAACAATCCAAGCTCCATTGGTACCATTCCCAGTTGTGGGAGTACCATTCCAGAGGGTAGGGATCGACATAGTTGGATCCCTTGACCCCCAAATATCCTCATGCAATAGGTTTATCCTGGTATTGGTCGACCATGCCACCAGAAATCCTGAGGCCATCCCATTGAAAACTGTGACTGCCAAGTCAGTTGCAAAAGCGTTACTTGGCATCTTTACTAGGGTTGGCTTCCCTAAAGAAGTTGTGTCTGACAGAGGGAGCAACTTTATGTCGAAGTATATACAGGCTATGTTGAAGGAATGTGGGGTCACGTAGAAGTTTTCTTCCGCATACCACCCCCAGACCAATGGTCTGATGGAACAGTTTAACAGGACCTTAAAAAGTATGATTGGGGCTCTGGAAGAACCTCAAAGAAGAAAATGGGATCTTCTTTTACCATGCTTACCGTTTGCCTAGAGAGAGGTACCACAAGAGGGTGTTGGCTTCAGCCCCTTCGAACTTCTGTTTGGTCACCCTGTGCGGGGACCCTTAGCCATAGTCAAGGAGGGATGGGAGATGCCCACTCCCCCTATTACTACCAACGTAGTAGACTTTGTGTTAGGGTTCAGAAAAAGGATGGTGCTCCTGATGGGTCTGGCTAGTGATAAGTTGAAGACAGGACAAGCCCTGGTGAAACATTGGTATGACCAGAAAGCTTCCCTCATCAACTTCACACCTGGTCAGCAAGTCCTGATCATGAATCCCATAAGGCCTAGGGCTTTACAGGATAAATGGCCAGACCCTTACACAATGGTGGAGCCCCTGGGTGAGGTCAACTATTTAGTGGACCTTGGAAGGCCTGGACAGGTGCCAAAAGTGTTCCATGTAAAGGCTTCCATCCCAAGAGTTGAAATCGCAGCACTGCTATTGGCTTCAGATGTCGAGGAAGAGGAGTCTGAACCTCTCCCTGACCTGTTTCAAAGCAGTCCTTCAGATAGCTCCTTTGAGGATGTCTGAGTGGCCCCTCACCTGACTTCTGATCAGCAGGCTGAGGTGAAGAGTTTGCTTAGGCAGTTTTCCCCCCTGTTTTCACAGTCCCCTGGTTTGACACCTTGGTGCAAACATAACATAGACACAGGAGACAGTGTACCTACCAAAAGTAGGGGATACAGGATGACAGACAAAATACGGTCTTACATTAAGACGGAGGTCAACAAAATGTTAGATCTTGGGGTGTTTGAACCCTCTAGTAGTCCTTGGTCCAGCCCTGTGGTTTTGGTTCCTAAAGCAGGTACTTCTGAATTGAGGTTCTGAGTGGATTACAGGGCTCTGAATGCTGTCACCAAGACAGATGCACACCCCTTGCCTCGAACAGATGAGCTGGTGGATACCTTGGGTGCCTCCAAGTACCTCAGCACGTTTGACCTCACTGCAGGCTATTGGCAAATAGCCCCTGCAGAACATGCCAAGGAGAAGACCGCATTCTCAACTCCGGAAGGTCTTTACCAGTTCAGGGTAATGCTTTTGGGTTGAAGAATGCACCTGCCACTTTCCAGAGGCTTGTGAATCATGTGTTGAATGGGTTGGATGAATTCTGTCTTGCATATCTGGACGATATAGCCGTTTCCAGTGCCACCTGGGAAGACCATGTGAAACACCTTGGGATTGTGTTACAGGCTCTTCAGAAAGCCCACTTGACCATAAAGGCCAGTAAATGCTAGATTGGACAAGGCTCAGTGGTTTACCTTGGACATGAAGTAGGTGGAGGGGGGATACAGCCTCTACCCAGTAAAGTACAAGCAGTGCAAGACTGGCCTACCCCCATTACGCAGTCCCAAGTGAGAGCCTTCTTAGGACTCACAGGGTATTACCGAAATTTCATGGCAGACTATGGCACCATAGCTGCCCCTCTGACTGCTCTCACTACTCCGAAGAAACCCAAGAAGGTAACTTGTACTGAAGAGTGTGAGAAGGCCTTCATTGGCTTAAGACTCCTTGTGCCAGGCCCCTGGCCTCAGGGCCCCTGATTACCAAATACCTTTTATTGTGCAGACAGATGCCTCTGACACTGGGATAGGAGCTGTACTATCACAAGTAGATGAGAAGGGTAAGGAACACCCTATTGGTTTCATTAGTCACCAGTTTAAGGACAGAGAGCTCAGATGGTCCACAGTAGAGAAAGAATGTTTCTCTGTTGTGTGGGCCCTACAGAAGCTGAGGCCCTACCTCTATGGGACCCACTTCACTGTGCAAACTGACCATAAGCCCTTAAAGTGGCTAATGAACATGAAGGGAGATAATCCAAAGTTGCTTAGGTGGTCCATAAGTCTACAAGGCTTTGTCTTCACTATTGAGCATAGGCCTGGTGTCCAACATAGCAATGCTGATGGTTTGTCCAGAATGTTTAACCGACCTGAACAAGAAACTAATCCAGGGGTGTATTAGTTCTCCCTGTCCTTAGTCTGGGAGGGGCGAGTGTTAGGAAAGATTTCATAATTGTATGTAATTTTCTATCCATGTGGCAACCCCCAAACTTTTTGCTGCTGTTTTACACCCTGATCTAGACTTTGCCAGAGAAGCGCAGCCATCCGCCGCACTCCTCTGGGCTTTCGCTCAATTCTTATGGGGAAACTGACATGCCCTTAAGACAGTCAGTACTGGGAGACTTTGTTTCCCTTAGTCCTTTCCTCATGTTGCAGCTGTGGTGCAACATGAAACAAGAGTGCACTGTAACTTACTTTACCGCGCTCTTGGGTCTCTAGTCATTCCAAAGGCCCTAGAAACTCTCGCTGGACTTATTATGAACTGTGCAAGTGTGTCACAGACAGGACTGGTGGCAGCTATCGTTTCTCTTGTTTTTTGAACCCTTTTTCGCCATGTTATCCGCGCTTACCGCGTTTGGCACAAATTAGTGGCCTGGCTCCAAAATGGCCATGCCACTAGGTTCTTTGTCCTGTCCTCTGACCGTCTTGCCCCTTCACCTTCCCCAGGTCGAGCCGACCCGGGTCCGTCCTTATTCGGTCATGCACTTTCCTGCGAAACCCAACGCTTTTGCGGGCTTCTGCATTCCTTGTGTGTGCCTCCGGGATGTGGGCTGGGATGTCTGTTCCCAATACACATCCTGGGTGCTAGAGTCTGGAGTGTCCTGAATGCCTGGGACCACTGTGGTCCGTGATAGGTCCACGTATGGTGTGAGTGCTTGTGAGCAGATCTCCCATTGGGTTCTCTCTGTTTTGGCGCGAAGGGAACTTCAGATAAGATGAGGCTGAAAACACCACTACCAGGTCGATCTCCTGAGTTCACACCGAACAAGGGATAAAGAGCCAAGTATCCTGCAACAAGAAGCTAAGTCGAGGAACTGCTGGTAATCCGCTGAAGGTTTGGCACCCTGAGCCGCTGTCGTCCTGCGAGACCCCTCTGCATCTGATCGTCCTAGAAGGTCTGCGAAGGCGCTTCGACCCATTGGAATAGTGGGATCAACTATTCCCGGCACCTTCATCAAACCCTGCAAGTAAGCCTCTTCGGAAGTGTCCCTGGGCCAACCATTGGGCTGACCAGCTTACGCAGGACGTTTTGCTCTTTCACCGCCACCGTTTTGGGGAAGCCCTCGAAACTTGGTCTACTGCTTGCTCTCCGTCCACGGCACCCTCACACCGAATTTCGTACACTTGGCATTCCCAGCTCTGAAGTGAGACGAGTGTGCCCGGACCAGAGTAAACGCAGTTTCTGTGTTGCCCTGCTGTGGTAAAAACCTGTGCACGTTTGCTGCATTTGGGACACCCTCGACCCGGCATCCTGCTACACGTAATCTACACGGTGTTGAGACATCCTGATTATCGCAGCTGAAGCTGCCAGCAACGTTAACTGAACTGGAGAAGTCTGGGTCTGCCTGCGTCGGGGACCGGTGAGTAGTCCATACCCCAACCGGTGGCCCCTCGCGCAGGAGCCCGTTTCTTTTCTACCGATGTTGCGAAATAGCAACTCTATCCCGCACTCTCACCCTGCCTCTGCCCCAAGTGGAGGCCTTGCTTGAGTAGTGGGGAGTTGTTCTTCATCACTTCATTCACCTTCCTGAACTGCCTGAGACCCTTGACGAGACCCTACTTTATCCATTGGCACCAGCGCATGCAGGTACTTTTGAGCATAAGTCTTCCCTCTTCGTAGGGCTCGGACCTCCTCCTAGTTAGGTGTATTGCTGATGTCGAACTGGGTATAATGATTACTTGCACTGCCTGTTTTCCTCCACATCTAGGTGGTCTACATATTACGTGCACATAACTCCTTAGACCCCTCGGTCTTGTATATATATTGTATTGATTGTGATGTGTTGGTTTACTTTAGTATTATTGTGATTCTTTGCAATGGTCGATGTTACAAAGGCCTTGTAATAAATGTGTCTATATTTTTAATATAACACCTGTCTGGAGTAATTCGTAAGTGTCCTTGCTTTGTGTGCTCATTGAGGTCTTTCAGTCACCCTCACCCCTCTTGAGACTTAGGGCCTCATTACCCGGTAGGCAGTGAGCCATGGCGCTGTTAGCGCCATGGCTCATGCCGGTAAAATACCAGCACCGCCTTGGCGGAAAGGGGATTTACCACCCCATTCCAAGGTTGGAGGGGTGGTAAATCCCCTTTCCGCCATTGCCCTTCCCCATTCCCATTTCTGCCCCATAGGGCTCTATGGGAATGGGGAAGGCGCTAATTACGGCACCGCAATTTTGTGGTGCCGTAATTAGCTCCGAGGTCCCTTAGCGGGTTGGATTTTAACGCCTGCAAAAAGCAGGCGTTAAATCCCCCAACCGCAAAGGAACCTCGTAGTAAGGCGGTAGGGATTTACCGGTACCAGTATTTTACCGGTACCGGTAAATCCCTACCGCCATCCGTGTAATGAGGCCCTTAGTCTTGACCGCCACCATCGCTACCCTGATTGTTCTGGCTTGTCCAGAGGTTACCGTGTTCCAAAAATCTAGGCTGGCCTTCTGAACCTCTGCCCCTCCAAGTCTGAATTCAGAAATCCATCTTAACACGTGACAGCAAGCCAATCAGCAGAGAGAGGTTTCAGTGTTCCTAGGGTGCAACATTTTACAGTGTGCTCACTGATGTCCGCGTGGCACATCATTGGTCAAAACTCTGTGTGAATGTCTCGCCCCTTGCCATCTCAAGACTTTTTTTATATTGGGCATTGTCAACCAATGGCAAACACGGGTTTTTGAACGAGCATCATAATCACGTAATTGAGGGGCAGTGTGGGAAGGTTTGTGACATCACGAGGGGTGTTAATCTGATTTTCTGCCAAAGAAACGTCTACCCAATCCGGGTCACTTAACATATACCTGCATGTAGGGGACTGACGTAGTTCCTCTAATCAGCTTCTGTGACCTGCCCTAAAAATGCAACCAAAATGTATGATAATATTGTAATTCGGGTATAAAATGTGTAGCCTCAGTTGGTGGCATTGCAGCTCATTTAAATCAGATTGGTTCTAAAGGGTTGTCTGAACCATGCTACCCAGCTGTTTGGGTCCAATACGTTTGCGTTACTTCTTGCTTGCTGTACGCTCCTTTTTGGATTGGTTTTTGTTCTTGTACATGGGGTGCTGGGAAAGGCACTTAGGTGCCCCAATACGCGAGGAATCCTGACAAAGAATTTTGGTCCACAACCACAAAACATCTAGGAGTAAGTACCTCTGGTAAAGAGTGTCAATTAAAGCTGTGTTAAAGATGGTATTACTCCCCCAACAGGCTCCATCACTTCCACCCTACTTACTCCGACAACTGCTGAAGGGGCTGCCCGGAGAGAGGGACATACTTCCACATGTGGTGGTCTTGCCCTAAGGGAAAGAGATTCTGTCGCACATTAAGGCCATGCCGAAAGTAACTCTTTCCCTAAATCAACTAGCTATTCTGCTGGGTGACACACAAGATGGAATATATCCCCTAACAGGTAAAACCTCTAAACCTATTACTCATCTGGTATTGGCGGCCAAGTTTTCCCTTGCATGTAATTGG
This sequence comes from Ambystoma mexicanum, assembly GCF_040938575.1. Taxonomy (NCBI): domain Eukaryota; kingdom Metazoa; phylum Chordata; class Amphibia; order Caudata; family Ambystomatidae; genus Ambystoma; species Ambystoma mexicanum. The sequence goes on along the minus strand of NC_090934.1, from coordinate 835,860,710 downwards.
AAATCCCACGAGGGCCCTATCATTGCCATGTGGTGGGGGAGGGTTTGGGAAATCTTAGCATCAGAGAAGATCGCAGTCCTGACGGGGGATGGTGGGGGTTGAAATGCTCAACATATGTGGCAACGTGGCTTCCATTTATTGACTATGTACAAGGAACGTACTTTGGGGGGGGGGGTCATACGCTGATTTTGTATAGGCATTTAGCTCTACTGTAACCCACCAAAGTGAACCTGATTAGAGGACTGTTACCCGTCTTGGAACTATGTGTCAGAGCCTCTCCAGCCTCCTCTCGCACTATGTGTTGCCCTGGACTTGCTCTATGTGTTCAATGCTATTGCCTGCACATGCTTGCGATATCCCGTTTCGTTTCCATTCTATAAAAACCAAACAAAGTTTGTTATAAAAAAAAAAGGCAACTGGACCGAACTTGCATCTGTGCAAGCCCAGACAGAGTTTGGAATTGCTGGGAGCTATTTAGCTTCTTCTTCTGCCCTAGGGGAGCCTGGTTAGCTTGAAAGCAGCAGGCACCAAGAGCTACATTTGTCTCCCCAGTCCAACTGGTGCCTTACAAACATGCATATATGACATTAACTTTGAGTGTTTGACAATATTAATAAACAAGAATTAGCACCCATCTAGACAACATTTAAACATAATGGGTCCTACGTAATGAACAAAAAGTTAAAATGTGTATCTCATGTGGAAGTTAGATTTTCAGTGCGCTGTGTACTCACTTCTGGTTCCCCAGCAGTAGGTCCTGCCTACTGGGTGATGCCGTCAAAGCTATCTGGTGCGGCAAGATGCCAGGTTTCTCGAAATGTGAAGGTAAAGCAGGGCCATTATCTATGTGATGCACTGTTATACCCGTTACAGGGAAAGACACATTGGCTTTATAATAATCTCGTTGTAAAGGCCTGTCATTTAGATTTTCTCTATTTGCATTTAGAATGTTTACAGTTCATTTGATTTACCTGAATACCCATGTTTTTTTACAGACCTCGATCTCATTTGGTGACCTGGGGCTACGGTCAGTTGATAACACTTCTGATTAAACTCCCAGCAGACTTTGTAGCAAAAGAAAAGATGTGCAACATCTGCAAAACCCACGGGTAAGTAAACAATGTTATGTTTTTTTTACACTGTATTGTAAAAGGTAGAATATTGGTGTAAAAGTTAAATAAAATATCCAGCACTGTATTCGGTACGTTTTGGCAAATTAAAAGAGGTGTGCATACTAAAAAGAAAAATGCCCTTAGGTTTAAGAATGTCTTTTCAATCAGTCTTTCTTTTATGCCTTTCCAACAAATCCACACAATTTTCTGTTATTTTTTCCTCTCCCTTCTGGGGACCGTCTGCACTGTGTCCTGCACACTCCCTCCCCCCTCCACCACCGCTCCCCACCCAGCAACACGTGTGTCCCTTGTACTCTTTACTAGGAAAGTTCGGAGCTCTCTGGTCCTGGAGGCAGCTCTTGGATTTCACACCACCTTGGGTTTTGGTTCTCCTCTCCAGGGTCTGGTTTCATTCACTTGGTGTCTGGTTTCTCATGCACCGCTTTGGGACCTGCTTCTCTCGCCCTGCCTTGGGATATGATGGATCTCACACCGCCCTGTGGTATAGTGTCGTGTACCTTGCCTTAGGGTATGGTTTCTCACACCCCGCCTTGACCACTTGCTTCTCTCGCCCCGCCTTGGGGAATGGGTGCTCTCACCCAGCCCTCTGTTATGGTTTTGTGCACCCCTCCTTGGGCTATGGTTTCTCGCAGCCCGCTTTTGAAGTTTTCTTTCTTTACTGTTGGAGTTGTGTGTTTCAGAGTCTGGCTGTGACTGGAAACAGCTTGGTCGATTCACTAGGTTTTGCTGACATACAGTGGTTTGGCCATGATTACTCAGTTTTCATTATGCTCACCCCTTTCAAATTCTCATGCTCTATTGTTGCCCTTCCAAAATTACCTGCTCTCCCCTTCACATTGCACAATCTTCTGCTCTCCTGTCCCTCCTCTGCCTGCTCCCTCATCACCTTCCATAAGCCACTTCACCTTTAACCTTCCATCCCTTACTCCCTTTCTCTTCCAACACCCTCCACAGCCCCTCCTACATTCCACCCACTACTTTCGACACCTTCTATCTGCTCCCCCTTTCCCCTTAGGGAAATCTATCTTTGGCACAGCTTGGAAAATGAAAAGTGGACTCTGCATTCCCCTGAACAAGAGCCTGAAAGAGGAATCCCACTTGAGTGTGCACTAAGAATAAAAGGCATGCACCTTTTATTCAACATATTTGTATGGAGCTAGAGAACCACCCGTATGACCCTAGAGCAAAGGATAGACACAATAAGCAAGGACAGTATGCCATTATTCTAGTGAAACCATATCCACTGACCATTGCATGATGGAGATATATGTAAATAGTGCATTCAATCTTTATATATAAAGCTCAATATATATATGTGTATGTTTGGGGGGCGTGGCTTGGCAGCTATGGAGTAGGCTGTGATTCCTGTGTGCTCCGAGATACGGCGACTTGATCCGACAAAAAAACACACTTTTTCTTGACCTACAGCAGCTTTAAAATGCATGAAAAGGCGTGGGAAGGCACGGAGCAGAGCACGAGCGGGCTGGCTGTACGTTTACGGCTGAGGAACAGTTGCATTGATACTTTGTATCTCAGAGCCGGCCGCGGAGAAGAATATCAAGATGGCGGCAGCTGACAACAAAGGGACTTCGAGGGGCGCACCCCTGTGAGACGGAGCTCTCTCCGGCGGATGCCTGAAGTGGCAGATCGCTAGCGCAGCAGAGCAGGCATTATATCACTTGAGCCGGGCGGCTGTGGAGCACGTGGGTCCCCGGCCAACGTAGCCGAGGACCGTGGTGAGTGGAGGAGGCACTTCGATCGCGGGTGCCTGCCGCAACTTGTGATTGCGGCGAGAAGTACCCCAATGCCTTGTTACAGCTGCGCCTTCTGGCGAGTGCACACGGCGAAGGATAGGGCAGCCTTGGATATAGAAGCGGTGACCGGACCCCGTAGGACAAACGGCTGCCTCCGCTACAATAAGCAGCGGAACCCGGGAAGTGCAGAAGCAAGATGCAGATACTGTGATGAGGGCTCCGGGGATCGTCCGACGGATTGCGACCCCATATAACATTTGTTGACTAGATGGTAAACGGTCGCAGCCACGGAAGTGAGCTGTCGATCCGAATGCTGGCCGGATCTCCCCCATGCTAATGGAGTGCCACTAATAAGCAGATGCTTGCGAGCGGACATAGATAGACCTGGCAGGTCAACCGGCAGGCTGCGACTTGGGAGGCATACACGGAGGTGCATTGGGGCAGACCCCCGCGGACCCTCGCAGAAGGGCACGAATAGAGCATATTGGCCGTGTGGCACGAGTTCAACGGCCTGAAGCTCCAAGCTGTATTGATGCCTAAGCACCGTTATAGGTGTAACATTGCTAGTGCAACATTAAAGCGATCAGGCGAGAAGCCGAACGGATGCCCTGGGAGCAAAGCGCAGACAGATGAGGAGCCCGACAGACACCAGTGGGCTCGAGATGCGGTGGCAGCCGTGGGTACTGCAATACCAAAGGGAGCAAAAAGTGCAACGCTAAATACTAAATACACAAACACTCCCTGGTCTAAGCACAAGCTGGATGCAGAACTGGATGTCCCTGCAGGGCCAGCAATGCAATGCTGGAGAAGTATGGAACAGGAGCCCATGCATAAATAATACCGGTACCGAGGGAGCATGATGTGGTGCGCTGCTTAGTGTGGAATGCAGTCGTGAATATGTGCCGCTCAGAACGGATTTAATTATGGATCGGGGAGTACTGTACAGCCTGTCTGGCCATAACAAAGGCCCGTGAGCAGGCACCCTTTGGCTGTCGAGGTTCTCGGCAGATGCAGACTGCTGGACTGTGGGGTGGCACCACTGCTGAGAAGTAGTGCCACGAGGAACACGGTGCGTAACAAACACACGAGTGGCGTTGATGACCAGCCACTTACAAATGAGCGCAGCATAGTGAGCGTTGGAGGAGGCTGGGACCTGCACGAGGGACAGGGACTCCATGGTGAAACGTTGCCAGGAAGGTGAAACAGGTGGACTGCGAGCAAGGGCCCTGGAAGCACACTACTAAAAACACTGCTTAAAGGAGAGACATGGGAGGACACAGCCCACTCCAAGATTGACCTTGCGTGCCGCCTTTCAGTTAGCCCACTGGGGGTCACCCAAAAACTGATCTGAATTGGTGAAGCTACAGTGACACAGGAGAGCTGATATAAGACATAGTGAGATTGCAGAATGTCGGTGAAAGGACTGAAGTCCAGGAGTAAGCAACCCAATGTGGACACCTTTGCAAAGGCGCAGCGGACCCCTTCAACCCCAGCACAAAAGACGGGGGAGGCAACAAGGGATGACCCCTCTGAGGGAGAAAACCAACAAGTCCTAGCGGCCATAACGGACTTGAGTGCTATAGTGGGGCACGGCGATGGCGGAACTGCAGACAGCCCTAGGAAACAAAATAGATGCTGTAGGGATTGAAGTCACCTTGCTGCGACAGGATGTCAGAGCGCTGGCAGAAAGAACTAGCGGTCTGGAAAGTGCAGTAAAGACCAACACCAACAAAGACCAATACCAACAAAGACCAACAAGCACGAACAAAGTGAAGGAGGTCCATGTGCTTAAACAACAGGTCGCCAACCTTGAAAACAGAGTGGAGGAAGCAGAAGGACGGGTGAGACGGAACAACATCCGGGTGGTTGGCCTGCCAGAAGGAGAAGAAGTCCAGGACCCCACGGACTACGTGGAGAACATGATCCTGCAAGAAGTAGGAGTGGACAAACTCTCACAGGGGTTCACGGTAGAGCCGGCACATCGAGCCCTGATGAGGAAACCACGGCCTGGAGCTCCACCGTGGCCGATAAATTCGAAAATTTTGAATTACAAAGATAGGGAAAAGATTCTGGAGTATTTTCGTAAGGGCGGAACGATAGAAAGAGCCTCCTCCAGAATTACGGCATACCCCGACTATACTATGTTGGTGCAGAGGCAACGGTATAGTTATGTTGCGGTTAAGAGAAGATTGCGTGCAGCGGCTATAAAGTACATGTTGTTGTACCCGGCAAAGTTGAAAGTTCTGCACAAAGGCAGAGTGCTGTTCTTTGATACTCCAGAGGATGTGGCGTCATGGTTGGATCTACAGGGCTGCCCGGTGCAAAACAAGGAACGAGACTCCCAGGAGCACGATAAGTGAAGACATTATGTCATGTACCCTGTGAGGATGGGAGGGTGGGGAATTCTGGTATAGAGGCCTGATAGATACGGCATAACCTTTGAACTCTATGACTCTGTTGGACTGGAATATAGTATATTTAAACGCACATGAAAATGGAAGCATTATGCGTAGCAACTCTAAACAAATAGGAACGACAGGATCGCAATTACTTACCCCCGAGACTTAGTAGTAAGGCAACCAATAGGGCGGCGTCACCCTGCTAGGATCTCAAGGAGACACTTTTGTGGTGGACTGGGAATTTCCACTCCTGTACGTCTTTCCTCCAGTCCCCGTCATTCCTCAAGTGATCAGGAGGTTGAGAAAGTTTGGGAAACACATGATCCGAATTGTCCCGGATTGGGCAGGAGGACGTGGTACCCGGACCTTCTGGCCATGTCCATGGGCCTCATTACGACCCTGGCGGATGGACCATGGTGCTAATAGCACCATGGTCCATGCCGGTAACTCTCAGACTCCGCCATGGCGGAATGGGGAATTACCACCCCATTCCGAGGTTGGCGGAGTGGTAATTCCCCCTTCCGCCATGGCCCTTCCCCATTCCCATTTTTGCCCCATAGGGCATAATGGGAATGGGGAAGGCGCTAAGTACGGTGCCGCAAATTGCGGCACCGTACTTAGCACCAAGGTCCCTTTGCGGCATGGTTTTTAACGCCTGCAAAAAGCAGGCGTTAAAATCACCATCCCGCAAAGGGACCTTGTAATCAGGCGTTAAGGGTCGGCGCCGTTTACGGCGCCGTAAAACCCTTAACGCCTGACTCGTAATGAGGCCCCATCTGTCCTCCAATCCGTCTTCCACAAAGAGAGGACTTTCTCTCGCGAGAGGAGGGTCAGGCTCTCCATCTAGATGTCAAGACACTCAACCTTCACACTTGGTTTCTGAAAGGTTGATACACATGGATTGGGACCTCCTGGATGACGTAATGGAGATTTTGCTTTTGGCCAAAATGTCAGCAACAAAGTCTTTGTAGCCTTGCTGTTGGAATACATTCTGCAACTGGTGCAGAGAAACAAATGTAGATCCTTTTCTATGTAAAACACTTGATGTTTTATCTTTTCTGCTATCTTTAGCCAATCTGGGGCTTTCCACATAGGACAAAAAATGGTTTCGCCTTGTTTCTATCCCCCACAGCCCTCTCATCCTAGCAAGGAGGAGGAGAGATTACATAGGTTGGACCCTTGCAGAGCTTGAAGCTTTTATATATCTACAATGTCAAAATTATGTATCGATGATCAGCTGTTCATTGGCTATACAGGCCACAAACTGGGTCAGGCTGTCTCTAAGCAGACATTGTCCAGATGGATAATTAGGCCATTTCGGAATGCCACAGGTTGGCAGGGAAGGATCCTCCGGAAGGATTAAGGGCCCATTCCACCAGGGGCATGGCTACCTCTACAGCCCTGCAAAGGGGTGTCCCAATAAAAAATATTTGTGAAGCAGTAACGTGGTCTACCATCCACACGTTCACAAAGCATTACTGCCTGGAATCTTCCCTCGGTCAGGATGGTAGCCCTTGGTAAAGCAGTCCTGCACTCGGTTCATGAAAAGAATTAAAATACAAATTCTGGCACATATGGTTGAGATGGATGTGTTAGATGTGTGGCGTGCATTGAATGGGACAGGCAGGGAATATACATATTACTCCACAGTTCATGATATGCATTCGAGAATTGATGTGTGGTTGGTATCTAGTGCACTATTACCAATGGTGGATGGGTGTTCGATATTTCGTCGTGCATATTTGGATCATTCTCCCATCTCGATGACCATGCTTTTAAGTAAAGAAGATGGGGTTCGCCCCCTTGGTGTTTTAAGCCGGAATCGTTACGGGATCCAGTGTGCGTTACTAACTTGCGTGAGCATATTGCCACCTATTTTGAGATGAGTGATGGCTCGATGAGCTTGGGAGCCACTTTGTGGCAGGCGTTTAAGGCATATATGCGGGGGATAGTGATTTCAACGTAGTTTGGGATTTTGAGGGTAATAAGGAATGAGATGCGGCTTCACAAATCTGAACTATTGACACTGCAGGCCCAATATGCCCAGGATCCTACTTCTGCTTTCCGGCACAACATAAAGGTTAGGTTAGATGCATTCCAGGAAACAGCTGATAGGAAAAAACAGTATTTAGATAGGCCTGTTGTGGTGAGGCGATATGGGGAGGCTGACAGGCCGGGTCGGTTGCTTTTTCGGACTATCGGGGGTGAATTCGGGAATAGACGCATTCTGTGCATTGAACGACTGGACGGAACTATGGCACATGTGAACCAGAATATTAATATGGTATTTTACCATTTTAATCTGCACTATATACAGTGAAATCTACCACAACCCCCTTAGAGATAGTTATTTGAGTGGGATAGTAACAACTCTGTTGTCGTCATGGACCAGGGAGGTGCTTGAAGCCCCATTTACGGTTGAAGAAATTAAAGAAGCAATAAATGAGCTCCCTAGGCCCTTGGGTCGGATGGCTTTTGCGCTGAATTCTATAAGGAATTTTGCGATGAGCTGGCTCCCTTTTTGCTGTGGGTGTGGACGGAGGCATTGAAGGATGGGATTCTACCAGAGATGCTACGTGAGTCAATTATTATTCCTTTACGCAAACTGGATAAAACAGCGAGTGATTGTAGGTCATACAGACCACTATCGCTCATAAACACAGACTCTGAGATATATGCATATGTTATAGCAAAGCGTCTATCCCCATTGATGCCACATATGGTACATGCAGATCAATTCGGTTTTGTACTGGGTCGATCAACGGCTTCCAACATTAGACTGAGTGTTGCGCTTTGGCAGCCTCTCTTGACATGCAGAAAGCGTTTGATACGTCGCTTTGCCCTTTTTGTTTCGAGTTCTTGCCAATTATGGGTTCGGTCCCAACTTCATTGCATGGGTCCGACTGCTGCTTACACAACCCTCAGCGCATGTGTGTGTGTGTACGAATGGCAGGTTATGACCTGTTTTTGAATTAGAAAGTGGTACAAGACGGGGATGCACCCTCTCCCCTCTGTTATTCGCTGTGGTTGTTGAACCTCTAGCAGATCTGATTTGGGATACATTTCGAGGGGCAGGTGTAAAAGATTTTGGCCAATACTCAAGCTTGCTGCTGAATAATAGTAAGTCTGAAATGTTCCCATTATCTGATTGTACGCAGTAATAAACTAGGTCTTGTGTGGGCTATGAGTGACTTATGGTACCTTGACATTTGATTTAAATTATGGCAAATCCTTAGGAGAGTTGAGAGTTAAACTTCAAAGGTGGGGTAACATTCCAATCTATATGGCTGGGAAACTGGCATAGATCAAGATGATCATTTTACAAAAGCTTGTCTATTATTTTCACAACATCCGATGTGGCCCGGGTGTGCGTTTTTCGGAACTGGTTGGTATGTGTTCTTCCTTTGTGTGGACTGGAGGCAGGATTTGGATGGGATGGGATGGAATGGGACTGTTTGGCTAGGCTCTACGAGGCTTGAGACCTATCTGCTCCAGACTTTGAACTATATATACTATTTAGTGGTGCATATACACTATGCTATATATTGGAACACAGACTACCCGGAGGAACTGCATGGGAGGCTGGAGCGACTATGGGCGGCCCGACGTCGGCGATTCTATTACTCGCAGGGAACACATATTGTTGCAGTCATAGATTGGACCCAGTAGGGGCGACGCAGGAAGCATGGACTAGGCTGAATAAATGGACTGGGGTACTGGCACCCTATGATAGAAGGATCCCCTTATGGGGCATGACGTTGGTGGTGCCCACCACTGATCAGGTGCTAGAGAAGAGACTGGGGTGGGGCAGAAATCCAGATGTTAGGCGATTTGTATATTGACTGGCGATTTTTTGGTTGGGAAGTTATTAGAGAACATGTCAGTGATAGGACTCTAGAACTGCTACAATATTACCGTACGAGAGAGGCGATTGGGAAGTTCTGGATGGGGTACTCGTTAGAGCCTGTGTCGAACCCATGTTTATCTTGTATCCTCTCACCTTCCACACATGAGAAATATGTCTCGGTACTCTATAGGTTGGCACAATCATTAGTAGCAGTAAAAGGTCCAGATAGCAGGGTTAAATGGGAGATGATCTGGGCACAGCAATTGCAGATTCGAAGTGGAAACAAATTTGTCAATTAATTAAGGGAGTGTCGATTGATTCAAAATACTGACTGATTCAATTTAAAGTTGCAAACAGATTGTACTACACACCAGCAATGATGTCAAGGTTACATGCGGCGACCGCTCAAATATGTGCTAGATTTCAGGGCGCCGCCGCCCATCTAGTGCACATGTTATGGGATGCCCCAAACTGACTGGGTACTGGAAGGAGGTATGTCCGATACTGGATAAAATACTAGCAAAGCAATTGAAATTGACACCTGTAGATTGTGTGCTGGGATACACAAGGAAAATGTCAAATGTTCAGCATAGGTTCTTAAAGTTTATTGTAGGCTAAAAGAGTCATATTGATGATGGACGCAGAATTACCCTCCTAAAATGTCAGATTGGTTGCAAGATGTGCTTTGGGCTAACACTAATGAAGAACTATACGTACGTGCAATCAATACCGGACATTGGCCAACCCAAGGATATTTGGTATGACTTTCGTCAGTATCTCGCTAACACCTCTGATTGAGATTGTATCTATTGCTCATTTTCCCTATTTTGTCACTGCTTTCTGACTTATGCTCTGATGGTATATTGAAAATTTAGATTATATCACACTGCATGGTTCTAACCAGTAACCAAGTGCCTAATAAACAAAGTTTAAAAGAAAATCAAAATAATACAAATATCTCACTGATGTGCATGGTTTACATGAAGGCTGCATGTGAAAAAAGCAATGCTCTTACCCTTCTTTAACTGATATTTAGGTTGTCATGAATTACTGTTTTTTTATTTAAGATTCTGGTCAGGATATCTTTACCTCTGCTCAGAAATGGATAGAAGGACAGAGGCCTTTAAACAGATTATACATTTGGACGATATAAGCCTGCTGGATAGGAAGAATGGTAAGTGAATTCCAACCTGATTATTTCTATATAGACTGAATTTGTGACACAAGATGCCATCCACATTGTGCTTGAGTATTTGTGTTGGAAACTTACTTTTCTGTCACAGTATTTTTTCCACACATTTGATTAGCACTTCCTGACCGTTCCACTATGTTGCAATGAACTGAGAAAAATTAAATGAATGTACCTCGAATTCAGCTCCATTTTATTGAAGTACTCGTTTTATCAGTGTTATTTTCTGTCTTTGATGAACACTTTTCCTAATTCATTGAATAACTTTTTTTGTTCTTGTTGTGGTAGTGTATTAACGTTTTACTATTTTTCAGACTCATCCTTGGCATTTTCCATCTTTTCTTGATGCAATAAAAGTGATTTTACAGCATGAATTTTACTTTAAGAAATTCTGAACGTGTGATTTTATGGTACACAAATCAATGTAACTGATGTGGCTAGAAATTCAGTGGTGGTGGGGGCGCTGTTGCGCAGGCAGAAAATGGCTGCCTCATTTGGGAGCTCTGCAGCCTGGGAACTTGTACACGGCAAACACTTGCTCTAGTGGGTAGAAAATGCCTGATTCTACATGAAACTGCGATCGGAACTGGCCAACTACTGAACAGGCTTGACTAGAAGAATTTCCATTGAGTCGAGGCCGCGAAAGCGATGTGTGTCAGTGGCGCTGCAGGCCTGGGCAGAGCACCGACATCGCATTGTGCCTACCAGCGAGTTCGGAGGTGTGGAGCGGGTCTGAGACAAACCGGCAGGGAAGGGAATGAGCCCTGAAAAGGTAGGTGACTACGACTCAGTAACAAACTAAGGCTGCAGTGCCCAGACAGTGCTGGGAGAGTGGCCATTACCCTGATGCGGCTTCTGGTGGGACAGCGAACCAGCTAACGGAGGGACGAGATCTGCGGCCGACGGAACACCAGAGAGTTTGCCTGATCAGAGCTGGAAGCGCAGCATTTAACCCCCACGGCGAGTCAGACACAATTTCATTAAAAAGTTGGCAAGCGTGTGCGGTGTTGGCCGCCCCTGCTCGGAAGACGCCATTACACCACTGCCAATTTACATTTATACTCCATAAGACTGGTGGTACAAAGTAGGCCCTGCAAAACAAAGAGCAAGAGCCTAAAACTGCACTGACACTGGAAGCTGATGAAGCTTTACCAAGACGGCTGGTGAACTAAACAATGGGTGATGATCTAGTGACATAAGTATAACCAATTGAGGGTAGACAATTCTGTGGGTCAAATAGCAATGAAATAGTTAGCATAAAGATCTGATGAACAACACGTTTAAGGCGCGGATAACCCTGTGGAAGGCCCAATCGGAAGATATTGGCCAGAGCCCTTTGGGTGCCCCCTCTTACACGCGTGAGCTACTTCATCTCAGGCCAGTAACTGGAGGACCCAGATACACCACAAAATGAAATAGGCACCAGGAAAAAACAAAGTTCATTATATATGTTCACCAAGGCGACCCCAAAATCTACAGAGACAGCGGAGCGCCCCTCTGGGAGTGAACCGGACCTGGGTGAACCCTGCGAACTACACCGTATGATGTAGTGTGTGCGGGAGTGGTTCTTGGCTATCCACACCAAGCTAGACAATATGAGTGGCACTAGCTTCATTAAGGCCCGGATGGAGGAATCGGACCTCTGCATTACTGAAACCGAAACCAGGATGGCCACTGCTGAGGACGAAATCGTGGTATTGAGAGCAGATGTCACTTCACTCACCAAACAGGTACAGGCCATTGGTAGGAAAAATGATGACCTAGAATCCCGCTCACAGCGCAACAATCTGCGTATTATAGGTGTCCACGAGGACAATCTTAACGCGTCTATGGAAGATTTTGTGGAATAGACCCCCCTGACTCTACTGGAAGCACATAAGTTATCTCCACAGTTCGCAATCAAACGGGCCCACCGGTCCCTACTGCCTAAGCCTAAACCAGGTGCACCACCCTGCCCCATAATAGCACATTTGCTTAACTACAGAGGCGCTATACTACCTGCTGCAGGAGCCAAGGGCGACCTAATGCTAGGGGCCAACAAAATCTATATATAACTAGATTTTTCGGTGGCGGTGCAACAGGAAAGGAAGACCTTTATAGCCATGAAAAGGAGGCTCAGAGACCTGGGCCTGAAATACGCAGTGCTATTTCCAGCAAAGCTGCGGATTGAGTGTTAGAATAAAATCTACTTTTTTTACCATCCCTGCAGAAGCCATGACGTTTCTGGACGAATCTTTCGAATGGATGACCCGAGTGTGCAATTCCCACAAGGCAATAAATAGGGCTTATTGACAGACAACTGCTGTAATCATGTTAGTATGCCGTGTGGTGAAGATAAAAAGTGGGAAGGTTGCAGAATAGTCTGAACTCCATTGTTTGATTGGTTTGTCAGTTATAGGTTTGACTGTTAACTTTGTAATAATTTTAGAGTCACACCCCGAAATATCATCAATTGCTCCTGTGATAGGTGGTGTTAAAGCCTGGGCTGTTACCTGCATACAGCGCCCCTGTTCCTCCCATGTGAAGTTGCACGTTTTGTTAGGGGGAACGACAAAGGAGACACATTCCCTTGATTGGAAGGGGGGTGGTGGGGAGGGTTTTAAAGTACAAAATGTGCTTGACAAGTTTGTTGCATTCATAATATCACTCAAAGATCAAATTGGGCACACATTGGATGATACTGAGTTGTACCCGACAGGGGTCAATACAAACATTGTTGAATGGCGCAATGGGGTTGGATGACACTGCTGCTTAAGCTGGAACGTGTGAGGGCTGGGGAACCCTGTTAAAATGCAGAAACTACAATTATATGTTGAGAGACATAAAGTTCAAATTTTGCTCCTGCAAGAAACACATGCAACGGGCATTGGGTGCGAAAGGTTTGGCAAAAGTTGGGGGCACATAGATGTTACACGACATACTCCACACAGCGTAGAGGGGTGTTAACAATAATTCATAAATCCCTACAATACATGCTCAAAAAAGCACATGTTGATCCTCTTGGGAGATATGTGTTTATATATGGGAAATTGTTTGGCAAAGAGGTGCTGTTTATGAATGTGTATGGTCCAAATGTGGATGACTCAGAGTTCTATGCTGAAATGGTAGATCTTATCTCGCAATACACTTTGGTGCCTGTAATATGGGGGGGGGGGTTTCAACACTATTAGGCATAAATCTGGATAGGTCCGGAAGTAAGCCTAGCCAGCTCACCAATTGGAGCAAATGTATGCTCCCACTACCCAACACACAATACTAGGGGATATTGAGCTAGACAAATGTAAAAAAACTTGCAGAAAGGGAATTGAATTTTATGAGACCCCACAGGCAGTTCGATGTTATGGGGAGGCCGATTGCCCGGGTAGGCTTCTGGCCAGAATGGTGCGACAGGTGGGGGGCAATCAATACATTCCTCGAATACGGGGAGAAGCCAGGGGGATGAACTACTCCACACTAGAAAAAAATCAGGTGTTCCATAGTTGTTATACCAATCTATATGCAGAGAATGAGGCCCATACTACCCCCGACATTGAGGCTTTTTTGGTCGAGCTTTCCCTTTCGGAACAATCACCTGAGGCCAGGGACTTGCTGGCCCTCCCTATGTTACTAGAAGAAATAATTTGAGCCATTGACGTGCTCCCAGCCGGGAAGGCACCAGGACCAGATGGTCTCACAATAGAACTCTAAATGCAGTTCAAACAGTATTTGGTCACTCGGCTATTGGAGGTGTGGGAGGAAGCATGCCACTGTGGGAAACTCTCTTTGACGCTGAGAGAGGCAGTGATAATGGTGTTTTTAAAACCTAATACCTCGCTGAGCAGTGTGGGTCCTATAGACCCCTATCCCTGATCAACTCAGATGTGAAAATATTCGCCAAGGTTATATCTGCTAGACTAATGTCATAAATAGATTATATACTACACCTGGTCAATCAGGTTTTATACCGGGACAATCCACAGCACTGAACCGCCGACGGTTATTTAACATTCTTGACATCCAAAAGGCCTTTGATTCTGTTTCATGGCGGTTCACGTGGACAGTCCTCCGAAAATGCAATTTTAATACGAAATGTATTTCATGGGTCCAATTACTATTTACATCCCCATTAGCTAGAGTTAGGACAAATGGTATGCTCTCCCCCCCTATTAACATTGCTAGGGGAACCAGGCAGTGGTTCTCACTGTCACCCCTACTTTTCACTATGGTGATTGAGGAATTTTAGACCTTGAGGGATGTATGTGTGATGGGTAATTTTATCTCTTACCAGGAAATGCCAGGCCTACTGCAGAGACAAACAGCACAATGGCTACAATATGGGGGACTACGAAGGGCTGATAGAGCGACATGGGAGGGATTTCCAGTAATGCCTGCAGATGAACCCATGTTGGAGTTTATAAAGAAATCAAGCAATGTTCATGGCCGAGTATCCGGACTGTACGAGCTATTGCTGAACTGTAGTTGTAGTCCTTTAAATAAGATAAGGAGCTACTGGGCAAGGGATCTAAATGTTGACATCACAGACGACATCTGGGAAGCCATGTGTATGCAATCACGTAGTGTCCCTCAATTCCAGATTTCGATTGACCCAATTCAAGGTGTTACACAGATATCATTATACCCCTGCTAGGTTACACTTGATTTTGTAGGCGAATTCTGCACTTTGTCCTATGTGCTAGTCAAGAGAAGCAGGGTACTTTCATATGATATGGAACTGTCCAGGGCTGCACGATTTGTTGGTTTGGCATATGTGGCAAAATGTCAGATATGTTTATAAGTGATATAGAAGGGACTCCACTGCAATGTTTGTTTCATATATTTGATAATCTACAAACAGCCTTTCAGACTTGCCAGCCTCTGTTTGTTACTAGCGGTCCGCTGCATACTGTTGAAATGGCTCCAACCTGCTAGTCCAACGGTTGCACAGTGTGAGAAAACTGAAGGTGTCTCCCTGTCTAAACCTCGAGGATCTGTCATCCAGGTGGCCAGGACACGGCAATCGCTATTGGATCCAGTTTTTGAGGGTGGAGCAGTGAGGGGAGGTCACCTGGATGGGGGGTCCTCGGCAGTGCTAGTGGGACACCGAAGGGTGAGGCAATATCCCCTTCTTTTGACACCTTTTCCCCCCTCCTCGCAGGTAGAACTTTCTAAACCACTGCCCCCCCCTTTTCCAACATGAACACTTTTGCACAACACAAATGACGACTAACACCAGAGTCGTTTACCTGACATGCCCCAGTAGAAGGGTCAGGCAATTGATCCGAATCGCACTCACCTGAGGGCCCTTTCCTTTCCCCACAGGGATAAAAGGTGGAGCCGGAGAGCACAGTACGAGCACGGCAGACAGCACGACAAGACAGCTAATCAGGCCCCGCAGTTCAAACGAAGGAGGAAGGCGGCAGGAATCGAGAGGGTGGTGAGCGGAGAAGTGACCTTGCCCTTTCCGGCCCAGACCCATGGAACCTTTGTGGAATAGAGCCTAAACAAGTGTCCTGCAGCAGATGTCGATCATACACAGGGCAAGCCTATGTTGATAAGCAGATGCGAGTGAAGCTACTGTATCGGTGGTACTGGCCTTGACTCCAAATAGGCCAACAACTAAGCGGTTCTTCACACCCGGGGAGTCGAGGGGAGAATCGTTAAGAACTGGGCTGTGTTAAGTGAGAATCGCAAAGTGGCAAGTTTATGAATGAAAGTTGATGAACTTTGAAGGAACGGTAAAGAGAGTGAAGGGGAGACCAGCTGCAGAGGGAAACTGGCACCACATGGGTGCTAACTCTAGAGACTCTGGTCGAGCCCCATATGAGGGAAACTACAGATACCAGAAGGCCGTAGGAGGGCCTGCGAAATAGGTCAAAGTGGTCATAAAGAGAGTCAAGCAAAATCCCTGTACAATTGAAAGACTTTGATCTACAAGCACTGTGAAAGAAAGGGAAGTGAATCCCAACGATATTGGGCAGTTGTGAATGTGAAGTAAAGAGAGGTCCGAGCCCGACCGAGAGAGATCCAGGGGTGAAGCCATCACCCAAGCAAAAGATATTGAGAAGGGCGGCGTGGCTTGGAGCGCCATTGATGTGGCTGCTTGCTTGAGGCCACCCGTGAGAAGCCTGCCGTAATCACATAAATATGCGGCTTCCCGACCTTCAGCCGGGGCCCTGCTGACGCCCAGGGCGAGCGGAACAACTAGGGCACCCACAGCTTAATTTTGAGAGCTCAACGCTCCCACTGGACCCAGAAATCCGCCTCGAAGCGGCAAAACACAGCCCAGCTCCGAAATCCAAGTTGGCGGACGTGTCTTCAGCGGGGGAGCGGAGTCCCCGTAGGCGGTGCAGAGGATCCCTATAACCCCCTTTGGGCCCCACGAGGCTCGCTGAATGCGCCACCCAACTTGGGCGGTTGAGGCCCGGAGCTCCCCCGCGACGAGCGACCAGACGACGGACCCTAGGCCGAGGGGGTGGAGCCCCAATATCACCCACGCATAACACGGCCTCCCGGAGGCATCCGCCATGCCAACACGCGGCGGAGCCTGCACAGCCCCTCGGGGCCAGGGGAGACTTGTGCTGCTTTGCCCGCCTCGGCTCGTGCCCAACGCGGGACCCAGATCCCTCTCATCGGGAGAAGCAGCTGCAGCGGAGGCGGCACAGGCACCGCATGCTCAGGTGCGGCCGGCTGGGGGGGGCTTGTAGGGAGGGCCGGATCACACCAGGCCTTAAGAGACCGCAGCGCATAACCCTGCCGCCCTCCCTCCTCCCACGGGACGACTCTTCCTCGGACCTCCCTGCGCCGATCCACACCAGAGAGCGTGGGCGGACCACACGGCCTGCTCTCCTACCTCCTGGGGCCCCCCGCCCACAACGCTATCTAGCCAGCCTGGTACCTCCAGCTAGCGCCTCGCCTCCAAAACGAAAAAGCGGAGGTCCTGCCCCGCCCCCCACTCCCTCCCTTAGCAGAACTGCGAGACCCACGCTGATGTTGCCGGAGCTGGGGGGCGGGCTTCCTCAGTTCAAAAGCGGGGGCCCTACCCTGACCTCCACCTCCAACGCAGCGGGGCCTTGTTATCACCCCGCACCAACTGCACTCCGGGCCACCAGATAACCTTGCGGGCCTGTGGACCGGTGGAGGAGCCCACGACCCACGATCAAGCCCTCACCTTCAAAGCAGCACTCCACCCCGACCTCCTGGGGCGCCCCTCTCCGCAGGCCTGCCAAGAGGAGGGCGATCCCCCGGCCACCAGAAGGGACCTACTAGCATTCATGGCAGACATCAAGGTCGAATTCAGGTCCTGCATGACAGAAATCTCCACCAAACTGGATTAAACCGACCACAGAGTAACTGAGGTGGAGCAGAGGCTAGGGGAGGTCGAGGACCGCTCCCAGGACCAGGCAACCACCATGGGTGAGATCCAGCAAGCGGTGAGGGCCCTGCAAGACAAGTGCGAAATCCTAGAGTTTAAGCAAGAAGATTTGGAAAATAGAGCCCGCCGCAACAACCTTCAAATCCGGGGCATCCCATCCTCGGTCCCGGACAAAAAGCTAGCGGAATACGTAGGGGACTTCTTCCAAGCCCTTCTCCCAGGCCTGGAAAAATCCCTATTACTTATTGACTGCACCCACAGGTTGCGCCCGCGCCGGGTGTTAGGCAGAAACCTGTGCAGTTCCCTCTGGCACCACTGCAAAAGATTTAGGACTACAGGTGTTTGGCAGTAAACCCACTTGGTAGCAGTCTGTACCACACATATTCACTTGGTAGCTGTGGCTGAGCAGTCAGACTTCCCTCAAGAAGAGTTAGGCAGTATACAGAGTATTCACAATAGGTCCAAAGAACACCGTAGAACAAGTACACACTGACCAGAGCTTGGTGTAAAAGAGATATTATTATTTATTTAAAACCACATCTAGAAAAACACACAGGCACTAATAGTAAGCAATTCAAAAACACGGTCACTAAAAGATATACACTCCTTTAAAAGAATATTTAGACAAGTCTTAAGTAAAGCCCCACTTATTTTCAGACAGCGGTGTGCGCTTAACGTAGATGACACTCTAATAATTCATTTTTAAAAAGGGAGAGACAAGCAGAGAATCAAATGTAACAGATCCCAACACTTTTTCACGAACACAACAAGAGAGGAAGGCAAAGTAACACCGTGAATTCAGAGTCAGTAGGCCGGACCCGCTTTAAGAGGATCAAAACGAAAGGTGTCCAAGGTCACACGGTTGCAGTGCACAAAAGTCTTGTAACGGTTCAAAAAGGAGTTGGGCCAAAGAAAGGGACCAGTTAGAGGGTCAAGGCGGCCAGCCCAGTCCAGAAGGTTAAGGAGTTATTATTACCTTGTAGCAATCTTTAGAAAGGGAGGCCTGGCGGACACGGTACCTTAAAGTGGTGAGAATACTCCAGCGGGGGCAGTTGTTCCTGGCAGCGGATGCAAGTCGGTGCTTCGTCCAGGGGAGGAAGACAGGAGTCCGTTGCACTGCCATGGAAGAAGCCAGCCGCGGAGTTCTCAGGTACAAGGAGCGGTCCGTTGGTTTGCGGTCCAGTGGTAAGTGGCTATCCGGCTGCCGGGGTGCTTGGCACGGGCAATTCGACCACAGACCGGTCTGGGGTGCGAAGAGAAGAAGGTAAACTGCTTGTGCCCACCAGTCAGGGGAAGAAGCCTCTCCAGCCGGGAGATCTTCTCTGTCGTCGGAAAGTGGTGAGTCGGTTCCGCAGGGCTCCACCGGTGGTGTGGTGGTGGTAGGTCGGCTCAGCTTCTCCCTCGTCGGATTCTCAGGTCCTGTGGCGACTTCTGAAGTTCCAGTCCCCAAAGCCCTGCTTTTATGCAGCATACCCCCATTCACTCAGCCTAGCTGTCACTCAAACATGCTAAGTGGTGAGCCGGCCGGGTCACTACTTGGGCCAATCACACAAGAGTGCGACTTGAGTTATCAGGGTAACTCAGTCCAGGGTGCATAAACCCCCTCCCACTCCCCCTGTGGTACCCAGACAGAGTGGCACCACTTTTGGAGGCTTCTGTGGAGAAGCCCGCCAAAAAGTGGAACAAAGGGCTCGACTTGGGTTGGAGTCACAGAAGAGAACACAAACGCCATTTTAGAATCGAGTCCTGGCAAAAAATACCAACCGGCGAATTAATATTAATTAAATAAACCGGCGGTATGTTCGAGGCTATGGAATTAAATAATTAAAGTTGGTAGCCTCGAACAATGGGAAAATCCCATAGGAATATATTTGCGGTAGAATATAAAAAGTAGTATCCACTGCCACCAGCCAAAACTTGATCAGGGTGGACGGAGACGTGCCCCCTCGACTAACAGACCCCGGGGCAATCGAATTGCCCTAACCAGTACGTCCACAATATGATGGTTTGCACTGGTGTCTGTTAATAATTTGGGACTAGTAAAGCCAGTGGTGACTTTACATGCCCTGGGAGACAGTAGTCAGTCCCAGGGTATGGAGTCTATGGTGGGGGGTCACTTTGACACCCCTCTGTTACTGAATGGAGGGTGCTGTGTAACACACATAGTAAAAACACTTGAGACCCTATGGAGTAAAGGACCCCATAGCCCATAAAACACATTAACAGTCAAAGGAACACCACAAATCATGTCCAAGAGTGGGAGAAAAAGAGTCTCACTCTTGGCAGGAGAAAAAAACAAACTCCAGAAATCCAGCAAAGCTGCTGGGGGACTCACTAGGTTAGGAAATTCAGCCTAAAGAGAGAAGTCTCCCTAACACCGGGGGGTTACCTCGGACCTCCCTCCAGATGTCATCACCAGGGTCCACTTCTTCTCCACGAAAGAGGCCATCTCAGCCATTAGTCGCTCTCAAGACGAGATCTCCTTTCAGGGCAAGCCTCTCCAGATCTACCAAGACCTCTCGTGCTAACCCTCCAGAGGAGAAAAGCACTCCGACCCCTAGCCATCTTCCTCCAAGAGCGACAGATCCGATATAGGTGGATCTTTCCAACAGCCCTGCAATTTTCATATAACGGCACCCTGCGGAGAATTAGCCACCTGGAAGATGCCAGCAAGATCATGCATCGAGCCGCCCCCGAGGAGGCCACCTCAGCGAGCTCAGAAGCGTCCGGGAACCCAGAGCCTGCCTCGGCCCCGCGGCCTAGACGGTCCTCATGGTCAAGAGCTCCCCGAAACAACAAGAGGAGATAAACGGCATCTGGGCTTCACCACATGAACCAGTGTCGCATCCTCGGATTGGGCGCCCAGTTCCCCGATGCACCAATTTGCTATGCCCGACTCAGCCGCCATCTTTGCGTTCTTAACACGGCGGGCTTCACCCAAAGCCCATGCCCATTCCAAGGTTCGCTCCGTTTCTATGTCCTTGGAAACCCAAGTTATCCAAATGTGTCAATCGCCCCAGTTGGCCAGGGGGCTGGCCGCATACACAATGCTGCCTACCCCGCCAGTTAAAAAGTTGGCCCCCTCTTGGGGGCCCCTGTTAAAACCCCAAGAGCAGGACAACTCGCACTTAGCCTTCACCTATGACGGCGATTGACAGCCTATCCTCTGGCCCCCTCCTGTCAGCACAAGCCACAGAGGGGTCGCAGGCTCCCGAGCATCAGACATTACAATGCCTCTCGCTAAATGTTAACGGGCTGAACTCCCCCTCTAAACGCAAGTCAATCCTACAGAAATTGCAAGACAAAGGGGCCGGAGTGGCGATGCTTCAAGAAACCCACCTCCTCCCAGCAGACTTTGGGCGCCTTCATTCCCGCCTATTTCCACATCAATTCTTTGTCTCGGGAGGATCCAAGAGGGGGGGGCACGGCGATTCTTCTCAGGAAAGACTTAAACCCCCAGATCTTAGACTCTATCTCGTGCCCCGAGGGCCGCTTCGTGGCGGTTAAATGCCTCTTACTGGGGAATCTCTTCACCTTCATCTCAGTTTACGCCCCCAACTCGGGTCAAGCAGACTTCTATGACTCCCTGGGCGCCTCCCTCTCGGGCTTCACGGAAGGCCAAACAGTGATGGGGGGGGCTTCAACAGTGTGCCAGATCCCACCAAAGACAAATCCCACCCCCCCACCGCAGGGGGACTTCTCCTTCTTCTCCCATGTCCACCGAACTTTCTCAAGGATCGATCTCCTCTTAACCTCGCCCCAGACACTCACATATGCCAACGAGGACTCTATCGGCCTAAGAATCTTATCAGACCATGCTCCAATAATCATGAATCTCCAAATCCAAAACCCCAGAGCCAATCCCGCACGCAGATGGTCACTCTACGACCCGATCCTTAATGACATGTTGATCAGGGACAGGATCGCAACCACTGTCAAAAACTTCCTCGAGGAAAACCCGGTCACAGACACCTCCCCCGCAAACAATTGCGACGCCATGAAAGCAGTGATCAGGGGAGCCCTGATAGCACAAGGGGCAGCATTCCACCGAAACCGCCGACAAACCCGGCTAGCCCTCGAGGAGGAACTGCAAGTAGCAGAGGCGGCTCAAAACAGGAAGGGGTGGTCCCCCAGGATGCAATATGCCATCTGCACAGCCAGAAAGAAACTTGAAGCCCACTACGTGGAACATACTGCACAACTAATGGCCAAGACTCGACAATTCTACTATGCCAAGAACAACAAAACTAACAAATTTCTTGTAGCCAAACTGGCTAGGCGTATCAATACTATCACGGGGCTACGCGACCCACAAGGGAGGATGCACTACTCTGAGCAGGAGAAACACCAGCTGGCAACAGATCACCTCACCCAAGCAATGACTGCACCCCCACGGCACCGGTCCGAACAGAGGGAATACCTGCGGGGAGCGGCCCTGCCACATTTGCCCATCACAACAGGGGAGAGCCTAGAGGCCCCGATCACGGACGAGTAGGTCGACGAAGCCATCAAGTCTCTTAAATCTTGGGCCCCGGGCCCAGACGGATTCTCCCCGAGATTCTACAAAATCTTCAAACCTCAAATAATCCCCACTATGGTGACACTCTTCAACTCATTTAAAGAGACGGGCGTGGTGACCCCCTCAATGCAGGAATCCACGACAATCCTCCTGCCCAAACCAGGGAAAGACCCGAGAGACCCAGCCTCATACAGGCCAATCGCCCTGATGAACATAGATGCTAGCCTCTACTCCAAGATCCTGGCCAATCGGCTATCACACATTCTCCTGACCAAACGGGCTTCATCCTGAACAGAGCGGCGGGGGACAATATCAGGCGAACCCTGAACCTATTCGAAATAGCTCATCGATGTTCCCAAGGCCTTGCACTGATGGCCTTAGATGCTACCAAAGCATTTGACAGATTAGACTGGTAATTCATGGAGCACACCCTAGAGGCCTTTGGCTTCGGCCCAACTATCCGAGCTATGATAATGGCCAACTATAAATCCCCCAAAACCCTCTTGAGGATCAATGGTGCCTTATCAACCCCGATTCCTATGACCTGTGGGACGAGGCAGGGCTGCCTGCTGTCACCCCTTCTCTTTGCGCTAACAATAGAACCCTTTGCCCAAAGAATCAGACCGAATAAGCTCATTAAGGGTCCCCAAGTAGGGCCATCCCAACACAAAATTGCTTTATACGCCAATAACGTCTTACTGTCGCTCTCAGAACCCAACATCTCAGCAGAACACACCCTAGTCGAATTATCGAACTTTGGGAAGGTCACCGGTTTCGCGGTCAACTTCTCTAAATCGGTGGCCCTAGGCATCGGCCTCCATCAGGAAGAACAAGAGGCCCTGTCCAGGCTGTGCCCAATCGCTTGGAAGAAACAATCCATTCCCTATCTGGGAGTTCACATCACAGCAGTCCCTCGAGACACATATCAGGGAAACTTCCCCAGATTGTTCCATGAATTGGAGGGGGATCTAAAGCGCTGGTCCACTCAGGAAATGTCGCTAATGGGATGGATTACTGCTGCCAAAATGATCCTGCTCCCAAGATTCCTCTACGCGTGCTCCTCCCTTGCAGTGGCTATCCCAAGCTCAGCTCTCCAGGATCTGCAGAAGAAAATGCTGAAGTTCATATGGAGAACCAAGAAGGCCAGAATCCCCCACAAAACTCTCACTGGCAGCTCCAGACTAGGGGGGTTGGGGGCGCCCGACTTGTGGGCTTACAGGGCAGCAGCACAGCTAGCACACGTCCGTGCCTGGCAGATAATCTCAGACCGCCCTAGATGGGTAGAACTGGAGCAAGCGCGACTTCCGCTCCCCCTGCGATTCCTCCCACATATCCAGCCCGCCCTGAGAGAACACTGGAACAACCTCCTTCTATCAACTAAGCACACACTAAGCTCCTGGGACTGGTCTCTGAAACAAAAGGGAATCCCGCGAGGCCAAAGCCCCCTCTCCCCAATCTTTCTCAATCCAAACTTTGCGCCGGGGATGAATCCACGTAATTTCCAGAACTGGATTGACGGCGGCCTCGAGACCCTGGAGCAACTGTACGAGGGGAACACTCCCCATACCTTTGAACAAATCAAGGTAGTGTTCCGACTCCAGGAAAAGGACAGGTTCACCTACTGCCAGCTCCGACATTGGTGCTCGCATCCCCAGACCCTCCAGGCTGCCACTCGCCCGCTTACTTCCCTTGAACTGACGCTTAAGGACTTACCAACCCGGGACAGGATCTCATCTCTATATAGACGCTCCCTGGGGGACTTTCTAACCACTAGAACGCGATGCATGGCCCAATGGGAGGCCGACCTGGCCCACCCGATTGACGACCAGACCTGGGTGGACATCTGGACACGCACCCACTCCTCATGTACCTGTATCACCAATAAAGAATGTGCATACAAGCTTATGTTACGCTGGTACTACTCCCCCCTCAGACTACACCACATGAACCCACGGGTGAACGCCGCCTGCTGGAGGGGATGCTCCCAGCCTGGCTCCTTCTTCCACATGTGGTGGACGTGCCCAAAGATCCGGCAATTCTGGGAACGTTGCCTGGCGATGATTGAACAAATTACCGGGTGGACACTCCCCCTGGAACCCAAAACTGTCCTGCTGGGGGCCCCAACCCTCAGGGTTTACCCCCGCTCCGGAAACAGAGCGAAACTGGTAACGCAGTGCCTCTTGGCATGTAAAACTGTGCTAGCCCGCTTCTTGAAGTCCCCGCTTACGGCCCTGGGACATCCTGATTGCGGAAAAAGTGAAGGGCTGGGGTGCTGCACCGCTTCCAGAATGTCTGGGCTCCGGTGCTGGACTACGACCAGCGCCTCCCCGCTTTAACATTCAAACCGCTCAATGCGCAATGGGCCCTGAAGGATGGGGAGCCCACCTGAGTAGCAAGGGCGACGGAGGAGCCCACCGAGCGAGGGAACTGGGGGCGCATGGCTGGAGACTGGAGGGGAGGGGGCTGAGGGGTATGAACTAAAGTGAACTATCAAAATGTAACCTTTACGCAATGTTGTTTATAATTTTGTCCTGCCTTGGTTTAAAATAAACATATTTAAAAAAAAAAAAAAGACATTGAGAAATTGAGGGAGGATAAATCCTGCAAAAGGCAAGAGGGGTCTGAGCCCGACCGAGTGAGATCCAGGGGTGAAACCATCACCCAAGAATGTAAAGAGAAGAGTGGCTGAGCCCGACCGAAGGAGATCCTGGGGTGAAGCTGTCACCCAAAGTTGATTGATAAATGAAATGTGATGTATTTTGGAATACTATACGTGAAGGATCAGTGCCCAGAAGAGTGGGACCCAGGGGTGAAGTCATCACCCTACTTTAAATTGTGATCCCGACACCCAGCGAACATTGGAAAAAAACTTTCGTTTGTTTTTTTTGTTATTTGAACACATCAGACCCCGAAGGCACAAGACTTTCTAAGGAAACAAGACTTGGCCATCGACAGTCCTGAGAACTGTCATTCGAACTGTCGTCTCGTGTTGGGGAAACCCGAGACTGTACTGGCTCCAAGCTCCCATCTTACCCCATGGTCAAAACGTGGGGAAGGAAGACCCACGCTACTGCATCCTGACATATTATTTGAGAACACTTCTTTCTTTTCTTGAGAACCATCCTGCACCCATTTTTGTATTAGTTCTCAGGCTTGGCAATAGGTTTCTTAGTATAGGCCCTTTTTATTGTGTCTATTTTACTTGTTGTCACCATGAGTTCCTCACAACAGTGGATGAGAGCCGTGACGTGGTCATCTGATCAGGAAGAAAAATGGACTCTGCTCCAGCTGGTGCAATGTAAACCGGTAGACATATGGACCCGATTTCCGGTCCATATTAATGGGAATACAAAGCTAGGAGCCTGATTCACAATCCCCAGACAGCTAAACGGGTCCTCACATGTTTTGTAATAGAATGGTTAGGTGACCAATTTGTCATACCTCAGAAAATATCTAGTGTGATGTAATGATGTACTGTTGATAGCTGTCAGATCGAATTCTGGTTGTATTGTTAAGCACTTTTACATCTGAATTATTTTGAAACCTTTGAGCTATTTTCAGCTGCTATCAAATAAGGTTCGTGTTTATTAAAGGTGCAGTACTACTTTCTCTTTGGATGATAGAAGATGCCTTTTGGACAGTAGAAGGTGGCCCCTTTAGTGAAATTTTAATTGGCATATGTCCGGTCAATAGGTTAGGTTATGATATTGCTGTAGCTGGACTTTGGGATTCAAATGGATGACCTCTACTTGGAATTCCGTGATGCTGGAGAGCTTCACCTTACAGGAGATGGCAGTGGCAGTTGTGTTTCCGGAATCCTCTTTGATCCTGCTGGCCATCTGGCTTTGCATCCTTATAGAGCGTGAAACCGAGTAAGCCACTAAAATGTAAAGTGCAAACCACTAGCAACACTAGTGAGGTGGGCAATATGTGACAAAGAGCAATATCACAAGCAATCCAATCCCACTAGTTCCATTATGATGGACCCACCTTGTTGTTCATGACAAGGGTAAAGGAGGTGACAGATGACTAATGTGATGAAAGACCTTTGTCGAGTGTCTGGGATCATACAGCTAAATGGCTGAAACTGTAGCGTAGTAGCGGCCTGGCACCCTAAATTAATTTTGTTGATCATACCCTTGGTCCCTTTTCAAGTACTCAGTCTTGGACTTTGTTCTGTCAGTCCTTTTCAACTGTTTTATCTAACCAGCACAGTAACGTTACAAAGGAGTGAGATAAGGTTGCTGAAATAGCTTGGTAAGCTGCATTTTGGATGCTCCAGATAACGCATTGGATGGCTGTCGGTAGTAATCTCACTACCAGTTGTGCCACTGTGTCACAGGGGCTAGGTGGAAACCGCAAAAAACTGGACTCAGAAGGTAAGATTTAGGGTCTTTTACTTTACAGAATGAATGGCCCAACACAAAGTCAGAACAGCAAACAAAGGTCTCCAATATAACCAAGCAAAGTCTCTCATTCTGGGATGCCAAGTCCTCTTGTTGCAGAGTGGTTGCTGCTCCTTGTTGACTAGCTAGTTCTGGGTCCCTTACTCCTGTCTGTTTAACACAGTCTCTTACACACTTTCAGGTCTCAGTCTACTTCTTGAAATCCCTCATTAATGTAATGCTCTGTCACTTCTAGGTACAGCTAGAGTTTCACCGGGGGTGAAGCTGGAGCCAGGATTTCTGGTGATCAGTCCCCAGTCTCCATTCCCCCTCTCCATTTCCAGGTTGCAGCTTGGGTCCTCCTCTCTTCTAGATGCATCCCTACTGCTAGTACCTTCTCCTGCCTTTACAAAATGCATTGGGCCAACTAGCCCACTCATTCCTTTCTGTTCATACTGTCTTTGTCACCACCTCCTCCTGATGTTCTCACCTCCTCAAAACACATAACGTCTCCTTCGAAGGGATTGTGTCCTCCGACGTATTTCTCATCTTAGATATATCCTTCCAGCTCTGCTGGCCTCGGAAAATTTTTTCTCTAGAGGGCGCTGCGCGTCGACGTCCCTCGAGTCGATGTCCTTCGACAGCCGCCGTATCGACGTCATCCTGCCTATAAAGGCCGCGCGCAGCATCCGTTGCTCAGTTCCGTTTTTCCGCGCTTACTCGGTGCCTCGGAATACCGTTGCTCAGTTCTTAGTCAGATTAATCCTATTTACCTCGAGTTATTCGATCCGTACTCGATGGCTTCCTCGTCGGAACCGACAACTCCTCGATCCGGCTTCAAAAAATGTCGCGATTGTGGGAAAAAGATGTCGTTGACCGATCCTCACAGAAATTGTCTGTCGTGCTTGGGAGCTGAACACCATTGTTCGGAATGCGAGGACTGTATGTCCATGACAGCTAAGGCCCTGAAGGAGCGTAGGGGGAAGCTGGAGAAAGGTAAGACTTTTAAAGCTTCTTCTTCGTCGACGAAGTCGAGACATTCGTCTCCTCGTCACCATTCGCGCTCCAGGTCTCGGAGTGGGTCTCATCACTCCTCGAGATCAAAGCACTCGAAGAGGAGACGTCGAAGATCCCCTTCTCCGTCTTCCTCTGTTTCGCCAAAAAGAATCCCTTGCCCCATGAAACATAGTTCCCGGGCTGAATGGGAGGAATTCCGAAAAAATATGATGAGCGTCTTCGAGAAAGCGGCCTCGACCCCCTCGAAGACTGCCGAGAGCGATGCTCTGGTCGAAAGACCCGAAGGTCAAAAACGCCGCGAGTCGCAGTAGCCGGCGAAAGAAACCTCTCGCGCGCGTCTCGAACCCTCGAGCAGGACTATGACCTCCAAACCTTCCTCGAAGGTTCCGTCGACGCCGTCGACGAAGGTTCCGTCGAGGTCGATGTCTTCGACGCCGTTGTCGAAGGGACCTTCGACACACGGGTCTGTCGACTCGACGCCGGCCTCGACACCGGCGTCGACGCCAAGAAAAGTCACGGTGACCACACATCCAGTGACTATCCCCAGGCCCTCGACGTCGATGGCGTCGATATTGTCGAGTAGAATTCCAATTCTGTCGAGGTCCTCGAGGCCTCCACCTCTGTTTTCGACGCCACGCTCGAAGCCTTCGACGTCGGCGTCGACGACATCGACGTTTTCGAGGCCAATAATGACAAGTTCGGCACCCTCTGCCTTGGAAATGGGATTTACTCCCTTTATGAGTTCAGAACAATTGAGAACTATATAATCAATTTTAGAAGAGGGTGATTTGTCTGAACAAGACACATTTGAGTTACAGGGACCTGTAACCCCAGTTAGAGAGGAATTTTCCTCTGAAGAGCGCAGATTAAAGGATCTTCATGATTCTTTACATGAGGCAAGTGGATTAGACACTTCCCCTGAGGTGGATTTTGCTAAGCCAGAACCGGGGGAGCATGCTGAAACCCCCTACAGAGCCTTAATGGCCAGGATTACAGAGTTCATGGGGTGGTCTGCACCTTCACAATCTTTCCAGCAAGATGACCTCACGGATATTCTTGACAAAGGCCCACAAGAGGATCCGGTGGTGCCCTTTCATAAAGCTCTTCAGAGAAAGATCATGACAAACTGGGAAACCCCAGATGTAATACCAGCAGTAAATAAAAAACTGTCTGCAAAGTACAGGGTATCTTCCACAGACCCAGAGTTTTTGTCTAAACATCCATCCCCAGAAAGTCTGGTGGTACAAGCAGCATCCTCTACCGATGTCAAGACGGCTTATCCTACAGTCCCACAGGACAGGGACGATAAAAAATATGATGCTATGGCAAAGAAAGTCTTTTCAGCATGTAGCATGGCGTTAAAGTCGGTTAATGCTACGTGCACCCTTGCTAGGTTCAGCCATACACTTTGGGAGTATGCTTCTACAGCGGCTGACTGCATCCCGGAGGGAGAAGAAAGGGATGCGTTCCTGAATATTATACAGGACGGTAAAGACGCTATGTGCGAATCCCTCCAGACGGGCATTGATTCGGCTGACAGTATCAGCAGAGCAATGGCGGCAAGTACATCAACCAGGAGATTCGCTTGGTTGAGAAAGTCGGGTTTTGCCCCAGATGTGCAAGCCAGGCTCTTGAACATGCCATTCGATGGCTCTTCTTTGTTCGGGAAAAAGGCGGATGACAGTTTAGAGAAACTGCAAACTTCAAAAGCTGCAGCAAAATCCATAGGAGCTGCAATCCGTCAGACTCCTTTTCGTCCCACAGGAACCTCTGCGAGGGGCAAGTCCTTTCGCTTCTACTCCGCATTCGGAAGAGGTAGAGGACGACCGGCTCAAAGGGGTCAAAGAAGAACTACCCGAGGTGGACGGGGTAGATATTCTAAAGCCGCAGCAACAGCAGGTGCCTCTTTACCATCGGCATCTGCATCAGCCGCCCCAAAACCACTCTGAGGACTCCCCTCACAGGACACCTGTAGGAGGCAGGTTGACTGAACATCTGACGGTATGGCAGGCTATCACGTCAGATGCTTGGGCATTGGAAACAGTCGCCCAAGGTTACTGCCTGCCTTTCCTACGTATACCTCAGAGTCATCCACCGGGGATCAGCTCTCAGAAAGCTCCAGATCCGCTCCTCTTGCAGGAAATTTTGGACCTACTAGAGAAAGGTGCCATAGAACCGGTACCTGTAGCGGAGAGGAACAAGGGCTGGTACTCCCCTTACTTTCTCAAAGAAAGACGGAGGACTGAGACCCATCTTGGACTTGCGAGAATTGAACAAATTCCTCAGGAAAGACAAATTCAAGATGGTCTCTCTTTCTCAGATCCTCCAGGCCCTTCAGTTTCAGGACTGGTTGGTATCTCTGGACCTTCAGGACGCTTATTTCCATGTGCCTATCCATCTCAAACACAGGAAATACCTGAGGTTCGCAATTGGCAACTCTCACTATCAATTTCGAGTACTGCCATTTGGGCTGACCTCCGCCCCGAGGGTCTTCACCAAGTTAATGTCGGTAGTGGCTGCAAGTCTAAGGAGGGAAGGGATTCACGTCTACCCCTACCTGGACGATTGGCTGATCAGGGCTGTTTCTCCGGAGCAAGCTCAGATCCAGCTAAATCACGTGTGCTACTCCCTTCACAAACTGGGTTTCTCCCTCAATTTAAAGAAGTCTCAAATGATACCATCGCAGAGACTCCAGTTCATAGGAGCGATCCTGGATACTTCCCTGGGAAAAGCCTCGCCACCAGAGGTGAGGGCTCAAGATATTCTACAGATGGTTACCAAGTTCCAACATGCCCAACGTCTCCCAGCCTTCGACTTTTTGAGGTTGCTAGGCCTCATGGCATCCTGCATTTTCCTTGTGCCAGAGGCTCGCCTGAGAATGAGATCCCTCCAGTGGGCACTGAGGACTCAGTGGTCACAATTCTCAGGGAGAATGACAGATCTTCTTCAGGTTCCCGGCAGGGTGGCTCGAGACCTTCAGTGGTGGGCCTGTCAGGAGAACATTCTGAAAGGAGAACAGTTTTGGCAACCCTGGCCGGAGATAACAGTAGTCACGGATGCCTCACTCACGGGGTGGGGAGCCCACGCCAACGACTTGACCATCAGCGGTCGTTGGTCTCCATCGGAGTCCAGACTACACATCAACCTGTTAGAGCTGAGAGCCATCAGACTTGCGTTGAAGGCTTTCCTGCCAGCTGTACAAGGGAAGAATGTCCTGATAATGACGGACAACACGGTGGCCATGCATTACCTCAACAAGAGAGGAGGCGTAGGATCACTACCCCTGTGCAGAGAGGCGATGCAGCTCTGGTTTTGGGCAATCCAAGAAGGAATCTCTCTTTCGGCAGTACACCTAGCCGGAGAGAAGAACTTGACAGCGGACGCTCTGAGCAGGCAGAACACAGTCTCCCACGAGTGGGAGCTAGCTCAGGAAGTCCTTCAAGAGATCTTCGCCCTTTGGGGAACCCCTCAGGTAGATCTGTTCGCCACCAGCCTAAACAGGAAATGCGACCTGTTCTGCTCAAGGGAATTTCCTCCGAGAGGAGCTCTGGGAGACGCGTTCATAGTGGACTGGGAGTTTCCGCTTCTGTACGCGTTCCCACCGGTCCCTGTCATTCCTCAAATGATCAGGAGGTTGAGAAGATTCCGGCGAACCATGATCCTAATTGCCCCGGATTGGGCCAGGAGAACGTGGTACCCGGACCTTCTAGACTTGTCCATCTGCCCTCCAATTCGACTTCCTCTCAGAGAGAACCTACTCTCACAGAAGGGAGGTCAGGTTCTCCATCCAGACATCAAAACCCTCAACCTTCACGCTTGGCTTCTGAACGGCTGAGGTACAAGGATTGGGACCTCCCTGATGATGTTATGGAGGTGTTGCTTTCGGCAAGGAGGCCAGCAACAAAGTCTTTATACCGCTGCCGTTGGAACAGATTTTGCAGCTGGTGTAGAGAACAGAATATCGACCCATTTTCATGTGGTACACCAATGGTTTTGTCCTTCCTACTATATTTGGCAAATTCAGGCCTTCAAGTTGGCACCATTAAGGGCTATCTCGCAGCGCTATCTATCTTTAAGCGTACTGCGGAAGAACCATCCTATTTCAAATTACCCTTGGTAATACAGTTTCTAAAGGGGTTAACCAATGTTTATCCCCCAAGACCATACCAAGTTCCCCTATGGGATTTAAACTTAGTACTAACTTTCCTGATGGGTACACCTTTCGAACCTCTCCATTCTTGTTCGTTAAGATTCCTTACCCTTAAAACTGTTTTATTAATAGCACTTACATCTGCTAGAAGGGTGAGCGAATTACAAGCTCTTTCTTGTAAACCCCCTCATACAATCTTTCACAAAGACAAAGTTGTCCTGCAAGTGAAGCCTAATTTCCTCCCAAAGGTAGTTTCTGAATTCCATATCTCTCAGAAGATTACCCTACCATCTTTCTATCCTCCTCCTCACCCGGGGAAAGAGGAAGAGAGGTTTCACAGACTAGACCCTAGGAGGGTTTTAAGTTTTTACATTAGTAGACTAGCCAGGATAGGACAGGCAGACCAGCTGTTTGTAGGTTACGCAGGTCACAAGCTGGGGTTACCAATAACTAAGCAGACCATTTCCAGATGGATCATTCTAGCCATTCTGGAATGTTATAAACTGGCAGGGAAAGAGCCCCCTCAAAACCTTAGGGCTCATTCGGCCAGAGGTATTGCAGCTTCATCGGCCCTCAAAAGAGGCGTGCCGGTTAAAGACATATGTGCGGCCGCTACATGGTCGTCTGTCCATACCTTTACACGTTTTTACAATCTGGATTCCTCCTCTAGTCAAGAGACTAGGTTTGGAAGGGCTGTACTGCATTCTATTCATCAATAGAAGACAGCGTGAAGTCAGTACTCCCTCCTCCGAATATAGAATACTGCTATGGGAGCCTATCTAAGATGAGGAATACGTCGGAGGACACAATCCCTTCGAAGAACAAGTTACTTCTTACCTTGTAACGTTCTTTCGACGGGATGTTCCTACGACGTATTCCTCATCGACCCTCCCATCCATCCCCGCAGTTCTACTTCCCGTGTTGTTGCAGATTACGCTCCTTCAGGGTGATTAGTCTAGTCCAGACAGTAATACTGTGGGCTACAAAACGGAACTGAGCAACGGACGCTGCGCGCGGCCTTTATAGGCAGGATGACGTCGAGCGTCGATACGGCGGCTGTCGAAGGACATCGACTCGAGGGACGTCGACGCGCAGCGCCCTCTAGAGAAAAAAATTTCCGAGGCCAGCAGAGCTGGAAGGATATATCTAAGATGAGGAATACGTCGGAGGAACATCCCGTCGAAAGAACGTTACAAGGTAAGAAGTAACTTGTTCTTCTACTTTGTCCACCTCCTCCAAGTCTTCACGGCTTCTCCTGATGTTATCCCCTGTTTCAGACTATTATGACCTCCTGATGGTATCACCAACTCCAGACTCTTACCACCTATGCCTACTATAACCACGTCCTCCAATTCTTCACCATTACCTCCGGATGTTATCCCCTGCTTCAGACTCCTACCACCCTCCTTTCTCCCTCTTTAATTCCAACAGCCTCTGCTTCTCCACAGTCCTTGTAATGCACTCCAAACACCTCTAACCACCATCAGAGGGGAGATCAGCTCTCGGGATTGAGTCCAGCTGCTGCCAGTTCCGATCGCCAGTTCCAATCTCCACTTGAGGACACAAGGTCAAGGATATTGCTGTAGCTGGACTTTGGGATGCAGATGGATGACCTCTGCTTGGAATCCCAGAATCCCAGAATGCTGGAGAATGGCAGAATATGCAACTGGTTGTAGGCAGTCTCCTGGTGACCTAGCAAGGTCCTGCAGGCAGCACTGGCAGGCAGGGTCCCGGCTCCAACATACTAATTCAGCATAATGATAAAGACCAGCGAGCCACAATGTGCAATGATGATGCAGCCAGCAAGGTAGCTTACTGAAGCTGTACTGGGTGTCGGATAAAGGCGGTGGGCCCTAACTCAGGATATGTAGTTCTTCCAGGTTGAAACACATCTGTGAGTCTGATGAATTTCAGGAGGGCACCAAAGGAGATGTCTGACATCAGTTGTGCCCAGTGATTCAAGGGAGGGCTACAACTGGACGGGCTTCCCTGGGTCGGGAGAGGGAGCGCTTCACATTACAGGAGTTGGCAGTGGCGGTTACAGCAGTTTTTCAGAAATCCTTTTTGATCCTCTTAGTGCTTCGGATTCAGATTCTGGTAGTAGATGGACAAATGGCTCCAAAACGTCCACAGACATAAACAAAACATGGCTGGGTCCAACTCCTGCCAATCTATAATCAGAGATTCAGCATTCAAACTCTGAGTGGTTATTCAGTCCTCTATAAACCAGCTCAGATGCTTCAATAGCATCACTCAGGATGTGGATTAGGGTGTCTTGGAGCCCTACTCAGCCCAAACCAGTTCCAAGTGCACTAATTCCCTTTGTAGGCTCTGGACAGAGGCCGCAAAATGGCATGACCAGAAATGGTCATTCCTACCTCTGCATACAATGAGGACAGCCAAACAAAGTACAAAGTACAAGGTTCAAAGTGACAGTGCATATTCGACGAGGTAGCCATTTTAGCCACTATATCGGGGAAAAAGGCAGCCTATAGTATGGTAAAAACACAAAGGTACACACTAGTACACCTAAAACATAGAACAATCAGGTTAACACTTCCACCAATATGTCAAACACACCTTTCTGGCTGGAAATCCACCCAGTGTAAAACGAAAGGTGGGACAGTGCCCCCCCTGCACACGTGCAATAGAGGCCAGTAGTGCTACACAAAAAGATACAATGGGGGACCATATCCCCCAACACTGACAGTTATAAGAACCAGTGAGTGTCGTCCAAAGAAATGAGTTGAACAGGCAAATTGAGTGAGAAAAGCACTTCACTTGTTAGGAAGAGTCAAAAGAGACCAACAATCTAAAAGAGTGAGGCTTTGAAAGCAGAAATAAGAACAACTTTCCTAGCAGCCAAGAATACACTTCAAGCACAGAATGCTCAAAAAGGGCTTGGAAGTGAAGCCTGGATTCAAATACAGCTGGTTAGATCTTTGTCATTGTGGGCTGGGATCGTGTCTAGCTGTGAAAGGGAGAGCATGCCCAGATGGGACTCAAATCATGTACCTCTCGAAGGTAGATTGAACTGGGCCAAATAAAACGTCAAAGGGTTAGGGGAAGAAAAGTCAGAAAACAAGCCTCTGCAGTAATTTCCTTTGGTAATGTGTTTTTCTGATGGATATCTTCTTCCTACATATTTCATATCTGATAATAAACCTCACAGTCACAAGAATGACTCTGACACTTTTTCAATAGCTACCAGGGGAGAACACTGCAGCTCTACATTGGCTTTAATACAGTGTCACTGGCGCTGGACATGACGTCACAGTACATTAAGGAAGTGGGAGTCTTATGGTGCCCATTTTCTCTAATTTTCCCTAATCTCAGAGGCCAAGGAACGGTTGAACTGCCACTGGTTACAATCTGCTTGGGGTGGCGGGGATGAGAAAGATTATAATAAATATTTTGTTCTTTTAATGAAAAACATCCTTCCACAGACTGCAGTCTAGTAAAAGACTCCCACAGCAGCACAAACCTGGAAGGAGGAAGGAGAGTGAGAAACCAGAACCTATATGATGGACCACTGTAGTCCTCATCCCCGCCACCCCAAGCACAGAGTAACCAAAATGTATGTCCTCCTTTGCTGGAGAATCTTGGCAACAGTGGTTGGTAAATGTTTCAAATGACTCCCATATAGCAGCCAGTCTGATGACTAGAATGGGTACACCTGGCTGAAGACCTGAGCTGGCAGTCCCTGAACCCAAAAGGAATGTGCACAAAGTGATGGGCAATTCCTAGCCTGCCAGGCCCCACCCAACATGCCAGAATTGAGAGGAAAATCTGAAGCGATAGGGTCAGCTTGGTCATAGGTCTGCTGTTCTGAGGCCCAGCAAAATCCACAAACATGGTTATCCTCATAAAATACCTTAGACCAAAAATGACAAAGCTCAGAGCTTGATTAAGATCAGGACAGTGAAAATACTCCACCTTAGAAGGGGTTAGAGGAGGAAAGAACACTTGTAGATTTATTTTCTGTGGCAGAAGGATTTCAGTCACAACCTTAGGCAAGAAAGAGGGGCCAACCAAAGGGTAAACCTTTCCTACAAGAACAAGAGTTGATAAAAGAGGCATCCCCATTTAGAGCCTTAAGCTCACTCCTGTATTTCATTAATTTGATGCCCACCAGAAATATTATCTTCAGCTTTAGAAAAAGCAATGGAAAAGAGTTCAAATGCTTAAAAGGAACCACCATCAGGAAGGTCAAGATCAAATGTATATCCCAAGACAGGATAACAACAAGGGCGGCCACATGGATGCCAGGGATCAGTAATCCGGTCAAGACCAAAACTCAGAGGACTTACATTTGTATAAAGGGAATTAGCACAATATAGCAAAATAACAGAAACAGGAAATGGATTCACGATAAACAACTCTAGACGTAGGGTCTTAACCTGGCCCGAAGTGTCCCTAAATTTTTGATGAGAGGGTGTTTCTTGTCGTTTCTTGGTTACCTTTAAAGGGCTCTCTTGACAACTGAGGTTGGGTTTTAGGCTTCTGTGATGAATACGATGGTGTCATCACTCCTTTCCCGACAGTGACCTCTCCCCAAGTGGCATGGGAATTGCAGCCGCTACCTGATCCCGACCCTGGGGTGGCTATATGAGGGAGTATTACATGGAGGCGACAACCTCCGGGAGAATATCATGGTGCCCTCAGATGAGATATGGTATCCCCCTTCTTCTTTTGAGGATACCCCATCCCTGCCTAAATTACGGTGACGGACCCACATGACGTCTGTTTGTGGTGTCTGGGTTCCACTCTCGACACGGAGTCCTCCGCATCGTGCACCAAGATGCAACCCAAGTCCCTGTGAGACAGAGCCGGTAAACTGGCCTTGGGCCGACCGTCGCCGAAGTCCGTAGCACGGTCTCTCGTCCGGTCGTCTGAGGCCGAGACTGAGGAGCCCACTCGTCCCGACGAGAGCCGGCACCGTAACAAAACTAAAAAGAGGTCTCATTCCTCATCCTCTTGCTCACGGAAGAAGCAAGGCCACCATCGGCGGGAATCTGATTCTTCATCGGAGCGAGGTAAGCCCTGTAATGGACCGAACACTCCGGAAGAGTGGAATTTGTTCAAAAAAGAAATGGTTTCCACCCCTGATCAGCAGGCCTCGCCAGCAAAAGCTACGCCCGGGACTCCCGACCCCGCGCTTGCCTTTGGCGCCAACTGAGCTTACAAGCTCTGTGGCCTACAAGGCCAGGAAATCGGCCTCTAGAAGCCTCTCCCACCACACCCATCGCCCGTCTGAGCTACCAGCGCCGGTATCCAACGCTTCAGCCTCTAGTGCTCTGCTGCAAGCTAAGCCCTCGGTCTCCGCATCCAGACCTATGGAGCCGAAAGATAAGCCTTCGACCATCAGAGTCTGCGCTTTTGTACCGCTTTGACGGACAGGGTTTTTCGACTGAATGAGGTCAATTTTCGGCGCTCATCAGGCCGAAGAATGTGAAGATGTAGACCCGTCATCTTTGTGGGATCCGGCGGCGTTGACTATTTTGAGGACCGAGACAACTTGATTGCACTGGCTCAAGGCTTTCAAGGTGCTAATGGGTTGGACACATCTCCAGATCTTGAGATGCAACAGAAACAACCCTACACTCACTCTCATGTTAAATTCTGGACATTGGTAAAGAAAGTGGTTGACACACTTGGCCTCAAGTCGCCCAGCATTCCCCATCAAGGATATGACCTGATGAACATCCTGGAAGAGGGCCGGCTATTGAACACAGCATGTCCTTCAATCAGGCCATAGCAAACTCGTTGGCTTCCATCTGGTGGACCCTGTGCACTTTGCCCTCTGTGAGTACCAATTTCACAGGGAAGTACAGGCCGGCAAGAGGGGATCCCTCCTTCCTCTCAACACACCCTCCCCCGGAAGGGCTGGTAGTTCAGGCTGCCACTGTATCCTTTAGGCCCGCTGCATCAACGTCGAATCGCCCTACAGACAGGGAAGGGAAAAGAATTGACGCTTTGGCCAAAAAGGTGTTTACCGCCCGGCAGCACGGCTCTTAAGGCCACAAAACGAAGCTCGCAGTTTCCCAAAGTTTTCTTACGATTTGTGGAAGGCAGTTGAGCATGCAGAAGAATACGTCCCGGAAGGTCATTTCCAGAATGGATTTATACAGCTGGGGGAAGATGGGATGGAAACTGCCAAGCAGTCCTTGGAAACAGGCCTGGACATTGCTGACTGTGTTGGCCGCTCCATTGGGTCAGCAGTAGTTATGAGAAAACAGGCCTATTTTAAAACTTCCGGCTTCTCCCCAATGTACAAAACCACCTTCTTGACATGCCTTTTGAGGGGGAGATGCTCTTCGGACAGAAAGGGGATGATTCCTTGGAGAAATTCAAGGAGTCTAGAATTGCTGTTAAGTTGCTGGGACTGGCTGCGCAGCCGGCTAAGCCTGCTTTCAGTTTTGCCTCCAGAGGCAGAGGCGCTATGTGCCTTATGGCAGGAAAGAGCTGCCCCCACAAGCCAGGCAGATGCAGAGGTGTTTCTCGCGTCCCGTAAGGGCCAGCAGACAGCAGCTGCGGCTGGGGCAATGGCGCCATCGAAGCCGCTTTGATTTTCCCCTCCCACGACATACCGGTTGGATGGACTTTTGGCCAAGCATTGGTCCCAGTGGCAGGAGATAACCTCCAATGCCTGGGCCCTGCAGTTCATTCGGTGGGGTTATTGTCTCCCCCTTTTGAGAAAACCTCCAGACAGACCCCTGTCTTCACCAGTCCAACCGGGACAGGAGCTCCAGGAAGAACTGAGAGCCCTGTTGTCAAGTGAGAGCCCTGTTGTGAAAGGGTGCTGTGGAAGAGATACCTCTCTATCAGAGAGGGTCGGGCTGGTGTTCCCAATATTTCCCGGTACCCAAAAAAGGAGGAGGTCTCGTCCCATTCTGGACCTCAGGGCTCTAAACAAGTTCCTGAGAAAAGACAAATTCAGGATGGTGACGTTGAGAGAAATTCCCCACGCTCTAGAGCTTCAGGTGTCCATAGACCTGCAGGATGCTTACTTCCATGTGCCCACACATCAGAAGCACAGGAAATTCCTGTGGTTCCTCATTGTGGACAAGCACTATCAGTTCAAAGTGCTGCCCTTTGGGTTCACCTCCGCTCCAAAGGTCTTCACCAAGCTAATGGCAGTAGTTGCGGCTCACCTCAGGAGATCCGGAGTTCACGTATTCTCATACCTGGACAACTGGATAATCTGGGAGAAGTCAGCAGAGCAGGTTTTGACAAATTTAGACGACACATGTAGACTACTGCACAGGCTGGGCTTGTCCCTGAACTTGAAGAAGTCTCACTTGACACCGGTCCAAAGGCTCCAGTTCATCGGAGCTGTCCTAGACACTCGGGCAGGGAAGACCTTCCTTTCCGAGGAGAGAGCCAAAGACTTACAACCGATGGACCAGTTGTTCCAGAACCACGCCACCTTACCAGCGGCTTCCTTTCTCTGCCTTTTGAGTCTCATGGCCTCTTGCATTTTTCTGGTACCCGAGGCCAGACTGCGCCTGAGATCACTTCAGTGACTCTTACGGGACCAGTAGTCTCAGTATCTGGGAGCCCTCTCGGATCCTCTGAAGGTGTCCAGCCAGGCAGTTCACGGACTCGGCTGGTGGGTCATGTGCACAAATCTGATGGCGAGAGAACCCTTCTGGCCTCCTTGCCCTCAGGCCCGAGTGGTCACGGATGCGTCCCTGAAGGGTTGGGGCACTCACTGCAAGGACGTGCAGGTGAGCGCCCTCTGGAATGTGTTGGAAGCCAGGTTGCATATTAAGAGGCTGGAGTTGCGAGCCATCAGGGAGCCAAAAGTAAGCATGCCCTCCCAGGAATTTTCCTAACTCTTTATTCACCAACTGGGTGGCTGGCTTCCAGAGCACCAGTAATCGTTCCAGGATCCTAAAAGATCCCAGAAATATGGGATAGCCTAAAAACAAAGATCCTTCTAGGAAAGTGTAAGTAGTTTGGTGACGTGTCCGGAAATATATGGCATGCTTCCTTTTGAATGCAGATGAGACGAGACTTAATTAAAACTGTCTTAACCTATTCTCGTTCTCTTGGATTTTGAATTAAGTATGATTCATTGATGTGAATAAATGTTGATGAAGGACAGTTTCTCTCGCTATTGCTATTAAATAGGTGGCGTACCACTGGCCACCTAGGGAGAGCTTGCCCTGACAGGGTCAGGGTGTGCTTCTTGTGAGGGACAGTTTATGTGTTTTGTGATACCAGCACAAATGAGAATGCTTTTTTCTGTGTAACATTGATTAGCCTCTTCAGGCCTTCAGATTGCAACAGTGAAAGGGTAGTTGGCGGCCCTTTCTGTTTTTAAAAGGTCCCCGGATAAATGTACCTTTTTTACAATACCGGTCATGGCCCAATTCCTGAAAGGCCTTCTCAAGAAATTCCTGCCAACTCCCTTTGTTGTTCCGGATTGGGACCTATACCTGGTTCTCACCTTTCTGATGGCAGATCTGTTTGAGCCTATACATTCTTCTTCACTTAGGTTGCCGTCCCTTAAGACAGCCTTTTTGATTGCAATCACATTAGCCAGGAGAGTTAATGAGCTCCAGGCCTTATGCTGAAAGCCTCTCTTTTTGCTTTTCTTCAGAGATAAGGTTTCTCTCAAGGTCCGACCAGAGTTTCTTCCGAAGGTGGTTTCGGAATCTCATCTTTTGCAATCTATTGACTTGCCAGTGTTCTACCCTCCTCCCCGCCTAGGAGAAGAGTGTTTTTGCCATCTCGATCCTAAAAGAGCCCTCAGCTTTTATATTGCCTGCACAGTGGAGTTCAGGAAGACGCAGTTGTTAGTCGCCCATTCTCTTTCACACAAAGGTCTTGCGATTACCAAACAGACCATCTCGATCTGGATAATTTCATGCATCTCTCCGAGTGCTAACAGTCTTACATACTTTCATACTTTCATGAAGCATTATGCTCTGGACGTTGAACATGGTGCTGTTGCACAATCGGCAGAGCAGTTCTGCAGAACCTGCTTGTGTAATCCTTTCTGCCCTCCTCCTTTGCCTTACTGCTTGGGGAGTCTTATCAAAATGAGGAATATGCGTTAAAAAGCAATCCATTGAAGGAGAAATTACCTTACTGTAATGTTCTTTCTATGGATTCTTCTCCCGCGGATTCCTCATCATCGCGCAAAGCCATCCCCGCTTAGAAAGTGTTGTGGCCGTTCGCTTCTGATTCCATGTAGTATGTTGGCGATGGCTTTGGAGTGTTCATCTCAGTTGTTGAAATACATTTTTTTTAAAGTTTTTCTAATTGGAATGTTTTTAACCAGTTGGTTTCTCTTCCATAGTTGCCAAATTTAAGGCTGTTTAGCCTCCTTCCATTTTCCTGTGCAGCGTATGAGCCGGGAAAATTAGGGAGGAACTGAGGCATGGGGCGTAGTGACGTGCTAGATGTATGGGGCCTGACGTAACTTCCTGAGCCAATGATCGACCACCACGCAAGACGGATCGATGGGGGAGTCGAGGTCCACTCTGCCACCTGTGGAAAAGGTTTCCGAGCAGCAGAGCTGTGGAAGGATATCTATCAAGATGAGGAATCTGCAGGAGAAGAATCCATAGAAAGAACATTACGGTAAAGTAATTTCTCCATCAGGATTAGCAAAAAGGCTATGCTGATCAAAAGAAGAGGGGTGATAACCTGGCAGGAGAGTATACCAGGTATCCTAACAAGACAAAGGCAGAGAGACAAGTTATTCTGTATGCTAGATGTGTTATTGATGAAGAGGAACACAAGGAACTGACATTGTTGAATAAGCAACCAAGGGAAGAGAAATCTAGGGAAAGGGAATCACACTCTGGAACCTCTATCCTGTTGGAACATTTGTGTTGGTGCT
This sequence comes from Ambystoma mexicanum, assembly GCF_040938575.1. NCBI lineage: Eukaryota > Metazoa > Chordata > Amphibia > Caudata > Ambystomatidae > Ambystoma > Ambystoma mexicanum. Next base: position 835,819,110 of record NC_090934.1, on the reverse strand, counting down.
ACGCATTTTCCTTTTTGATCATTTTTGTATCACTCAAGCCCAAAGTCATTACCCTTTCCACGTTAGAGTTTAGTTTGTTAGAATGTGAGGGCCAGAATAGTACTTTGGACACGGACGGTTTTGTTTTGGACATTTTGACATTGACACACCCCTTAGTTTTGGTTTTAGGTAGGAAAACGCCTCTTAGAGCAGGGACAGAGAAGCTTTTCCACCCCCTTTTTTATCTTAATAAGGTCTTTGACCAAAACCATGACTCCCTTGTGTCAAGAGTCTCATCACTGAATCCTCAACATTCCCACATCCTTCTCTGTCTGTGACTTTCAGGTCCCGGCATCCTTGTCGCTCTCTACCTATGTCTCGGGCTTGAGGGTTTTCTGCACCCTTTTCTCTCTGCGTCACTCAGGCCTAAACCTTCATTTCTCTCTCTGCCATTCTCTCTGGTTTAATGGATTCCTTGGTTCGGTCTTGGTGAAGCAAGTACTCACAGGCAATGGGATTTATGCTTCAAATTCTGTGAAACCTGGAATGGCTTCCCCAGGAGCATTAAGTAGAGTGAAGGGGCCTGGACTAGCCTCAGCTTTCACATCGGCTCGGAGAAGGTTCCCTAATTTCCACGAAAACCCAAAAAGTGATGGGTGGAAGGTTTTGAAATAATCTGAGCCACTGGCATTGCTCTGGGCAACCTTCCACACCACCGTTTTTTATCCCATCTGCGCCATTGCAAAAGGGGTCCAGCCATATGCAAACCAGTCAGGCACTGCTACCAATGGGAGTAGCCCTGCCCGAACTACTAGGCCAGATCCCCTCTGTACGGAAACACAAGTGACACCAGGCATTTTTCGGCACTAATTTCTTCGAGCCTTCGAGTCTCCCCTCATGTATTTCTCTCTATGCTGAGCCTGGCTTTCCTCAACGTACTTCTTCCCACTGTGGGTCTGGCTCCATGAGTCAGTTGTGTTTCCCCTACCCCTTGGCCTGGGCCCAGCCAGCTTCCTAAAACCTCGACTTTACTTGATCCTGCTGTTGTTCTTCTGATTGCTCGTGATTTCTACTGATCTAGTCTCTTCTTGCCACTTCCTTTTGATGTTCCCCAACGTTTTCTCTTGCAACCCCCCTTCTTTATCTTCATCCTCCTCCTTGCTTCCTTTGGTCACCCCTTCTTGTTGTTGAACACCTTCTGCATTGCTTTTCTTTACCACCTGCGTCTTATTTCCACTAACAACCAAATTCTTCTAGCCTACCACTTCCTGAGGTTCTCAAACCTCCCCCTCAAGTCCACCTTTTCCCTCCAGCTTTTGTTGATATGCCTCCTCATGAACAATTCCTTCTGGTATTGTCACCTCTCCTCCTTACCTCCTCCTTCTCACTCCTTCTGATGCTGTTACCCGTCTTCTTTAACCTATCCTTTTGGTGTTAATACCTCTGTTCCTTAGTTCCTCCTTCACCCCTTCTAGTTTCCACCCCCTTTCTTCACTTCTTCTCTGTCCCATCCTCCTCCTGCTCTCAAAACTCCTATTTTTTTCTGGCTTTTTGTTCTTTTTTTTTTTTGTCGGTTATCACAACCTGATCGCATTACGTGAACGCGAGTTCTACCATCATTTCCTCCTGCCAGTTGACTGCATCTCGGAGCAGGGCTCGTTCTGGGGCCGTGTTGCTGTGGCCATCAGCTGGGTGCATTTCCCTGACATCTGCACCTCCACAGCAATATTGCAAGATCCTCCCACAACGTTTTTGCAGAATTTGATATGCGCCTGAAAATCACGCTGCACTACTGCTAAATAGCTCATCACCACCACGCTTGTTTTTAAAATAATCTGTTTCCTGCTACAAACCTGCATATTGCTCTTTTCAACGGGCATGAGGTGCTTCGCCCTTAACTGTTATCCTGATCCTCGGGGCTACAATAGGATGGCTGCTGCCTTACTCTATTGACCTCTGCACACCTGTTTGCAAGTGAACTGCATTGTGTGCTGGGATTGGTTGGCTTGCTGTTCTTTGGGCCAATTGGGGACCAGCAGGCTTCAGCCGGCCACCCTCACCATAGGCCCCCTTCTAAGGCCCTTGTCAGCTTCCCTGTCCGCATACCGGGACTCTACATGACGCTACTGCAACAGCCAGTTTTGTAAACTTATTTGGGTGTGTTCAAATTACGGTGTGTTAGAAAGCCAAATTTGGGTGTGTGTTAGAAAGTCAAATTAGGGTGTGTACCAAAAAGTCAAATTTGGGTGTATGTTAGAAGTCAAATTTGGGTGTGTCTTAGAAAGTCAAATTTGGGTGTGTCTGAGAAAGTCAAATTTGGGTGTGTACCAGAAAGTCAAATTTGAGTGTATGTTAGAAAGTCAAATTTGGGTGTGTACCAAAAAGTCAAATTTGAGTGTATGTTAGAAAGTCAAATTTGGGTGTGTACCTGAAAGCCATATTTGGGTGTGTGTTAAAGTCAAATTAGGGTGTGTTTTCCATTTGTACTCTGGTCCTCTTTTGTAACCTACTAGCCCAGTGACACTGCTGCACTTGCATATTTCTCCCACTGCCTCCTCTCTCTACACGCACATGGCGCTACCTGTTTCTCCTATCTAATCAAACTGCTTCACTGTCAACTATCCTCCCCTCCTCTCTAAGTCTGGTAAGAAGAAATTCAAAAAGGATATCCGGCCTCCAACCCAGGTCTCCCCATTGATGATACCTATTCCAGCCCTTCCGCCAGACAAACCCCCACTGACGTTCTCTTAGTCGTTTCTTCTCCAGATCTCTGGATCCCTTATATGATCTCTATGCTCTGTCCTGTCTCCTCCTTTCCCATTAATGGTGGCACCCGCTGGGAAGTCCTCATGGGTTCCTTTGACTCCTCCAGAGTCATCATTAATGTCTACCGAAACAGCACTGTCATGGTGCAAGGCCCTCAGGACAATCGCCTTCTCTTTGATAGGCGGTTCCCTCGCCTCATCAACTTCCTCTCATCTCCAGCTGTCCCCTACTCTCCTCCCTTGGCAACCTTGCCCTTTTTTCCTTCCTCCTCTGCCCCGTCTCAAGCCCCCTCAACCCCTCCACAGGGCGTACCTCTTTTTTGTACCCCTCCCCAGAAGGTCTTTAAGGCTGGCAACCTTCTTCATTTTGCCACTCTCAACTCTCGCTCTGCTGTCAAACACTCCTCTGACATCTGCCACCTCCTAGAAGAACTTGATCTTAATGTCCTCTGTCTTACCGAGACATGGCTCTGTCACGAGTTTTGACACTCTCCTCCAGGATGGTTATAAGATCCTCTCCGCCCCCAGATCCACCCGGCCTGCAGGGAGTGTAGCCCTGATCTTCCCCGAGTGGATTGCTGCCTCGATCATCCCCCCTCAGACTTAATCTTCTTTCGAATGCGTTGTCTGCAGGCTCTCTCTCTCCTAGCCACACTCTTACTATTGCTACTCTCTACCTGCCCCCTGGTCAAATCACCTCCTTTCTCTCCGAGTGATCTGACCTTTACTCCTGCCTCCTGGCCTCAACCACTCAACTCCTCCTCCTTGGTGACCTCCTCATCCATCTCGATACAACCTGCTCATCATCTGCTCTCTTTCGCGACCTCTGCGACTCACTCTCCCTCTCTATCCTTCCTTCCGGCCCGACTCACTCTGCTGGTCATACACTTAATGTCTTGTTCTCCTCTGGCCTCCCCTCTCTACTCCTCTCACCACTCCCTTCTCCTGATGTGATCACTGCCTCCTGTCCTCTCATCTCTCCATCTCTTCCCCTCAAGCCATGCCTACCCCAAGATTGCCACCGCCCTTCTCGGACATCCGGCCCATGAAGCGTGTTTCAGTTGAGGCTTTTGCTGCCACCTTCTCCCCCTGCTCCCCTCCTCCCATGGTTGACTCACATCCTGACACAGCCTTGTCCCTTCTCTAATCATCTATTTCCGCTACTCTCGATGCTCTTGCCCCTGTCATGAGGATCCGCTTGAAGTCCAAAGCCAAGTCCAATTCTTGGTATGACTCCAACCTAGCTACACTTAAACGTAAGTGTCGGGCGGCTGAGAGGAAATGGAGGGCTTCTTGTTCATCCTCTGACAAACTGGCCTGCCGCCTGCTCCAAAGACAATACAGACTCGCTATCTGCACCAAAAGGAGAGTCCACATTCAAGCCTGCGTCTCTGCGGCATCTAATAACTCGTCCGAACTCTTTAAAATCTGCAAGTAGCTGGCCAACCCTGCTGCAGTCTCTACCCCTCCTCTTGCCTCCCAGGCTCTTCGCAATGCCCTTGCCTCTCACTTCATTTCTAAAAATCCAGGACATCCTGTCCACCCTCTCCTCCTCTCCCCATCCTCATCCCGCTCCTTCTCGGCTTGCTAACCCTCCCTCAGCTACCTCCCCTCCCTCGTTCTCCTCCTTTCCTCTTCTCTCCCCTGATGATGTCGCTAGACAAGTCTGATCAATGAAAGCCTCATCAAAATAGGTTCATCCCTGTTCCTCTAAAACCATTAAGGACCACATCGACACCCTTGCTCCGGCCCTTGCCAATTTCTGCAACCTCTCCTTTGCATCTGGATCTTTCCCCTCCCCCTTGAAGCACTCTCTTGTTCATCCTCTCCTTAAGAAATCCACAGCTGATCCCTCTTGTCCCGCTAAATATCGCCCAATTTCCATTACTCCCTTTTTGGTTAAGCCCCTGGAAAAGCTTACCATCTCTCAGCTTAACCTTCATTCTGACTCTGTCTGCTCTCTCCATGACCACCAATCTGGTTTCAGAGCTGCCAGGATTACGGAAACTGCTCTCCTGAACATCTGTGAAGACTTGCTCTCCAACCTTGACTCTAACATTCCCTCCGTCCTCATCCTACTTGATCTCTCTTCTGCTTTCGACACGGTCAACCACACCACCCTGCTCGATTGTCTCTGTGACAATCTGGGTATCACAGATCAGGCTCTGGCCTGGCTGACCTCTTTGCTTTCTGATCAATCCTCCCAGGTACAACATGGATCCTTCCTATCTTCCATCTCCCTCTCTAACTGTGGTGTAGCCCAGGGATCTATCCTCTCGCCCTGACTTTTCAACCAATACCTGGCAACTCTTGCCTACTGCATTTCCATTTTCTGCTCTAATATTCAGTGCTATGCTGATGACCCCCAACTCATTTTCAGGCTTCCTTCAGCAACCACCTTTCCTTCCCTCATCTCTGATTGCCTAACCGCCATTCAAAATTGGTGTGCTGTCAACGATCTTTGTCTAAATGCCAGTAAGACTGAGATCCTCCTCATTGGCACACCTTCTCCATCCTTTCCCCTCACTCTCTGGCCGGCCTCCGTTGGCCCTCCTCCTACCCCTACCTGCGTGGCTAAGAACCTTGGCATCATCTTTGACTCCACACTTTCCTTCTCCGCACACATCGCTGATGTCTCTAAAAAGTCAAACTTCTTACTGCACCTCCCCAGAGGTACTCTGCCTTTCCTCTCCTTCCCTCAGAAGCTCACTGTCTCCCAAGCTCTGGTTCTTTCCAGGTTGAACTACTGTAACAGCCTCTTTATAAATCTACCTGCTTCCACTCTCCACTCTCCGCCCTCTACAACTAATCCAGAACAGGACTGCAAGACTTGTCCTCGGCCTCAAGCCCTGGGACCGTATCTCTCCAGCTCTGAAATCCCTTCTGGGGCCTGGTCCAAAATACCTTCAACTATCCCTCCGTAAATACCTCCATTCTCGAGCCCTTCGCTCCTCTACTTCTAACTCCCTCAAGGTCAGTCATTTTTCAAAGAAACAAGCTGGGGGTAGATCTATGTCTTCGGGTGGGGCCTCCCTTTGGAACAGCCTCCCGGCCACCTTGAAACTTGAGGAGAACCATCTCCGGTTCCGGAAGCACATCAAGACCTTCCTCTTTGCTTCTGCCTTTGTCCCTATTCTCCCCTGCTGATCTGTCGTCTCTCTCGGCACTGTGAGCCTGGCCAACCCCTGTCCTTCAGGCCCAGTTACCTGCTCACCCTGCCTCCTTTCTGCACTGTCTCTGCGCCACCCATGCACTGGGGCCTGTATCTGTACACATACAGTGCCCCTCCAATTTTTCCTCTGCACTTATCAGATATACCCTATCTGACTAATGTAGCACTTGCCACTTGCTGGCTGCACTTCCACTGATCATCACCTCCCTTTATTTATGTATTTGTTTGTTTGTTTGTTTGTTTATGTATTTATTCATTTATATTCTCTTTCTCTCCTCTGTTCCGCACTTTCCACCTCTCCCCTTCCATGGCTTTCCCCCTTCTTCCCTTTTCCATCCACTTGCGTGTTCTCAATGTCACTGGGTCTAGTAAGATTGTTGTTTTTGTTTCTCCCTTGTTCCCCTCCCTTTGTCTGGTCGCGCTCTGAAACACTTGTGTACGAGCATGATACAAATAAAATATCATATCATATTTCGAATGGATTGTGCCCTCCCATGTATTCCTCATCTATGATATCTCCTATATCCAGCTTCAGTTGCTTCTGAAATTTCTTTTGGCGGAGGGCACTGTGCCTCCATGCGGTCGACTCAATGTCCCTCGAGGGCCTCTGTCTCAAGGATGACGTCATCGAAGGTATATATGCAACGTGCAGCCCCTGTAGGCTTCAGTCAGTTTTTCAGAGTAAGCTATCGCTTCGTGAACTACAGCGCGCTTCATATTGATACTTCGTAGTTGTGAAAATATCTTCGTCTCCCACAACACCGAAGACCGGGTTTAAGAAATTATATGTTATGATATGATGTGGCATTTATAATGCGCCTGTACACAAGTGTTTCTGGGCGCAAGACTAGAATGCCAAGACTGCAGCGCTAAATGTCACTGACTTACCTACATCGGGTGTGTTTGTGGTTCCTTGGTGTGGAGCACAAGACCTCTGCCTGTCAGTCGTTTCAATTGATGATAGGAAATGCTCTGAAGGAGCGTAAAGGGAAATTGGTGGTTGGTATACTCCCCCAAAAATCTCCTTCAACTACCCCGTCGAAAAAACATTCCTCCGACGAAGTGAGAGGCGAATCTCCTCTCGATGGAAGAAAACTAAAATGTCTAGGTCAGAGTGGCTCTCACCACTCCTCGTCGTCAGCGAGAAAATCGAAGAAAAGGCATCATAAATCACCTACTTTGTCTTCCTCGTCCGATTCATCTCCAGAGAGGAGTATATCTTGACCTATTAAGGCCTCTATTCCAGCTGAATGGGAATCATTCAGGCAGGAAATGATAAAAATGTTCGAGAGACAGACCTCGAAGCAAGCAGGCCATGCTCCTAACTTGCCTTCTGAAGCTGGTAAGGAAAGGGCTAGAGCCTAATCCTGTGCGCCCTCGAGCCCGGGACAAAGGCCAGAATTTCATCGAGATCCGTTGAGGCCTCGAGACGATGTAATATCATTGAAGACTCCGTTGAGACATCAAAGTCTGTCACGAACAAGTCGACTTTCGAAACCATTGATGCCATCGGCGTCCAAGACAACGACTTCATTGAAGCCAAAATCAAGTTTTGCAGCGACTCCATCGGCATCTGGCTTGAAACCATCAAAGCCGTCAACACCTTTGCCGGACATTTAAAAATCCTTTAAACCATTGCCAAAAAAGGATTTTTCTTTTAAATCTCTCACATCGATTTATGAAGACTGAGCCTTCAGGCGACAATAATCCCCCTTTTGGGTTACAATATGCCACACCTAATGTTCCTGATAGTTTTATATCAAAGGAGTCTAGGATGCAGGACCTGTGTGATCATTTACAATCAGCCAGTGGGGTGCACACCTTTCCAGAAATGTATTTTGGCAAGCCAGACCCGGCAGATCACAGAGATGCCTTGTACAGGCAATTAATGACCAAGGTCACTGATTTCCTGGGATCGAGCAAGCCTGCCCTCCTATTCGGACAGGATGACCTCACGGATATCCTGGACAAAGGTCCACAAAGGGATCCAATCCTACCATTTCATCTTGCTCTACAAAAAAGAGTAAGTGCAAACTGGGAAGCACCAGAATGAAGTCTGGCAGTCAATAAAAATGTGACTAAAAAATATAGACGGTCAAGTAGTGACCCCAGCTATTTGTCTAAGTACCCTACCCCAGAAAGCCTGATGGTGCAAGCAGCAACCTCTACCTCCAAACAAACTGCCTATCCGACCATTCCACCAGATTGTGATGATAAGGGTATAGATGCCTGGTCAAAGAAAGTCTTTTCTGCTGAGAGCGTGGCTCTCAAGTCTGCCAACTCTACATGTGCCCTTGTAAAATGTACCTTCACCCTATGGGACTGTGCATCCATGGCTGCTGAAATATTCCTGAAGGGGAAGAAACAGATGGCTCCCTGGTCATTGTAAAAGATGGGAAAGAGGCCATATGTGAGTCTCTACAGTCAAGTTTGGATTCTGCTGACAGTATCAGCAGAGCCATGGTGGCAAGCACTGTGATGCATAGGTTTGCGTGATTAAGGAAGTCTGGATTTGCACCGGATGTGCAGTCTAGTCTCCTTAATATGTCTTTTGACGGTCTCATCTTTTTGGCAGCAAGGCTGACGAAAGCCTTGAGAAAGGTGCAGACCTTGAAGGTGGCAGCCAAGTCTCTAGGTGCCGCTATCAGGCAGCCTCAGCCTTTTCACCCCAATGGACCTTCTTGGAGTGGTAGATCCTTTTGCTTCTACTCCTCAGTTGAAAGAGCCGAGAGGAATGGCTGGTCAAAGAGGCCAAAGAAGATTCCCTTGTGGTGGACGAGGGAGGGGTGCAAAGCCCGCCAAAGCAGCAGCATCTTTACCATCTGCCGCTGCTTCAGCCACCTCAAAACCTCTCTGAGGTCTTGACTCACAACGCCCCAGTGGGAGAATGAAAGAATGGGGAGGCATTACTTTGGATGCTTGGGCAGAAACCATAGCCCAGGGTTACTGCCTCCCCTTTATTCAGAGACCTCAATATCATCCACCGGTAAACCATTTGTGAAAGGTTCCAAATGCATTCCTTTGAAAGGAAGTGTTAAACCTGCTAGAGAAAGGTGCTATAGAGCCAGTACCTGTGATGGGGAGGAACAAAGCAATGGTATTCTCCATATCTCCTAATCCCCAAGAAGGACGGATTACTGAGACCCATCTTGGGCTTCAGATACTTGAACAAGTTCCTCAGGAAAGACAAGTTCAAGATGGTCACACTTTCTCAGATCCTTCAGGCCCTCCAGCTCCAGGTGTGGATGGTGTCATTGGACCTCCAGGATTCTTATTTTCGTGTGCCAATCCATCTCCAAGTACATAAAATACCTGAGGTTCGCCGTTGGTGGTTCTCATTATCAGTTTCGAGTTCTGTCATTCGGGCTGACCTCCGCCCCACGGGTATTCATCAAACTGATGGCGGTGGTGGCAGCGAGTCTCAGGAGAGGGGGGATTCACGCCTAACCCTACCTGGATGATTGGCTGTTCAGGGCACGTTCTCCCAAAAAAGTCCTGGATCATCTCAGCGTAACCTGCCACTCTCTCCACAAACTGGGCTTCTCCCTCAATTACAAGAAGTCCCATATGATACCATCTCAAAAGCTCCAATTCAGCGGGGCTCTCCCGCCCTTCGACATCTTGAGGTTGCTTGGCCTCATGGCATCCTGCATTTTCCTGGTGCCAGAGGCTTGCCTCAGAATGAGATCCCTTCAATGGGCTCTCAGAACACAGTTGTCCCAGTTTTCAGGCAGGATGTCAGACCACCTTCAAATTCTGAGCAGAGTCTCACAGGACCTTCTGTGGTGGGCCTGCCAGGACAACATTCTGAAGGGAGAACCTTTTTGGCAAACATGGCCGGAGATAACCGTAGTTACAGACGCCTCACTCACTGTGCGGGGAGCCCACGCCAATGATCTGACTATCACCGGTCGTTGGTCTCCATCGGAGTCCAAACTACATATCAACCTTTTGGAGCGGAGAGCAATTAGACTTGCGCTGAAGGCTTTTCTGCTCCCTGTATGGGGAAAGAATGTCACGATAATGACGGACAACACAGTGGCCATATACTACCTCAACAAGAGAGGAGATGTAGGATCACTAGCACTGTGCAGAGAGGAGATGCAGCTCTGGTTCTGGGCAATACAAGAAGGAATCTCCTTATCAGCAGTTCACCTAGCCAGAGTGGAGAATATGGCAGAGGATACTCTGAGCAGGCAGAGCACAGTCTCCCACAAGTGGGAACTAGCTCAGTAAGTCCTTCAAGAAATCTTCACCCTTCGGGAAACCCCTCAAGTGGATCTGTTCACAAGCACTGTCAACTGGAAGTGCGAACTGTTCTGCTCCAGGGAATTTCCCCCAAGAGGAGCTCTAGGGAATGCATTTGTAGTGGACTGGGAGTTTCCAATTCTGTACGTGTTTCCTCCAGTCCCCGTCATTCCTCACTTGATCAGGAGGTTGAGAAAGTTCTGGAAATCTATGATCCTAATTGCTCCAGATTGGGCCAGGAGGACGTAGTACCCAGACCTTCTGGACATGTCCATTTGCCCTCCAAAATGTATTCCACAAAGAGAGGCTCTTCTCTCGCCAGAGGAGGGTAGGGTTCTCCATCCAGAGGTCAACACGCTCAGCCTACACACATGGTTTCTGAAAGGTTGAGATACAAGGATTGGGACCTTCTGGATGACATAATGGAGGTCTTGCTTTCGGCCAGTAGGCCAGCAACAAATTGCTTGTACCTTTGTACCGCTGCCATTGGAACAAATTTGGCTTCTGGTGCAGGGATAGAATGTGGATCCTTTTCTATGCAAAACAACGGAAGGTGTTATCTTTTCTTCTGCATTTGGCCAATCTGGTGCTCCAGGTTGGAACCATTAAAAGTTATTTGGCAGCACTTTCCATCTTCAAGTGCTCGTCTGAGGAAACGTCATATTTTAAAATGCCTTTGGTGGTACAACTTCCAAAGGGACTCACTAGCGTGTTCCCTCCATCTCCTTTTCAAGTTCCTATTTGGGACCTTAATCTTGTTCTGAAATGTTCCATGTGCGCACCATTTGAACCACTCCATTCATGTCCTTTAAGACTACTAACATTCAAAACCATCTTGTTAGTAGCGTTAACATCAGCCCGGAGGGTGAGCGAGTTGCAGGCACTATCTTCTAAACCACCTTTTATGGTTTTCTATAAGGACAAGGTCGTCCTTAGGGTCAAACCTTCATTCCTACATAAGATTATATCAGATTTTAATCTGGGACAAAAGTTAGTATTACCTATCTTTTAGCCACCACCTCATCCTGGCAAGGAGGAGGAAAGGTTACACAGACTTGACCCAAGAAGGGCTCTGAGTTTCTATATTTCAAGAATGTCAAAATTTTGTATAGATGACCAACTGTTTATAGGATATACTGGTCATAAACTGGGACAGGCTGTAACTAATCAAACCTTGTCCAGATGGATTATATTAGCTATTACTGAATGCTATAGACAAGCCGGGAAAGATCCCACAGAAGGCTTGAGAGCCCATTCCACTTGGGGCATGGCTACTACTTCTGCTCTGCAAAGAGGGGTTCCAATAAAAGATATTTGTGAGGCAGCCACTTGGTCTACCATTCACACTTTTACAAAACATTACTGCCTTGATTCCACCTTAAACCAGGATGGAAGCTTTGGGAAAGCAGTCCTTCTTTGGTTCATAACAACCCTAGATTACAAAATTCTTACTCCCTCCACCAAAACGAATACTGCTTTGGCAATCTATCATAGTTGAGGAATACATGGGAGGACACAATCCATTTGAAGAACAAGTTACTTACCCCTGGTAACATTTTTACGACTGGATGTTCCTCCCACGTATTTCTCATCGCCCCTCCCACCTTACCTTGCAGTAGAATTTCTGTGAATTACACTTTACGCTCTTTCAGAGTTTGGTATGATCTAAACCACATTAATGCTGGTAGTTCTACTGTAAGAAAAACACATAAAAACAGAACTGAAGGCAACGGGCGCTACACATTCCATATACACCTTCGATGACATCATCCTCGAGACGGAGGTCCTCGAGGGACATCGAGTCGACCGCATCGACGCACAGCGCCCTCTGCCGAAAAATATTTCCGAAGCAGCTGAAGCTGGATATAGGTGATAACATAGATGAGGAATACGTAGGAGGAACATCCAATCAAAAGAACTTTATCACGGGTAAGTAACTTGTTCTTCTATTCTCTAACTGTCTCCATTGGCTAATTCTCCACATACCCCACCGTCTGACTGAGAGCCTGGGCTCACAGAGCGCTAAATTCCATCCCCATTGGCCGGACTCTCCATATGGGTCTCCACCTGTCTTGGCCAATTGGTGTGGCACTGTTATTTGCTCTAGACAGTGGGTTCGGCTGTGATCACTAATTGACTTCAAGGGTGGACTAAATCCTTAAACAGCTATTCTGCCATCTTGAATTGCATTTCCATGGTCTGCAGTGATCTCTTGTGTGTTGCTTCACTTCCCCTGGTATTTGAAAATTATAGCGAGCATAGGTTACGTATGTTAATCTCTCTTGCTTCTTTGGAGATTGCTTTGCTCGTGGAGTGAACGCCTCCAGCTCTGTCAGTTGTCTGTAGTCCTTTGCAAACTCATTCCATGACCCGCAACAGAGATTTCCATGATCTTCCAAGGCTTGCGCAAGCATACTATCAAGCTTGCGTAACATTTCACTAAGGCTCCCGATGTGTGTCTGCTCCAGGGTGGGGCAGTAATTATTCACACAGTATATTCTATGTTGCCCAAGCCATACTTAGTCTCCCTTTCTGAAAGGGGTAGTGTTGTCAGAATGGTGCTTTGTATAAATAGGGGTTAGCTGCCCCAGGATCATAGGACTGTTTTTTTTTTTTTACCTTTCCTGGACCATGGTAATTCTTGGAGGTGGTGTAAATGGCTAGTATCATCATGGCATTCATCTGAAACTCACCCACCTTATGGATGATGCTAAGTGGGGGTGACCAGGCGATCGTCCCCATACAACCCCTAGAGCCATCATCATCAATTAGCATGGGGAGGTATTCAGCCCCATTGGTCACTAAACTAGAATCAGATAGGCAAATTAGTTGTAGGGTTTAGGAAGAAAGGCATTGGACAAAATCTTAAATAGCATAATAGTAGGAATGGAAAAATAGGAGCTTTGTTCAAGCATCCTTTTAAAGATGGAAATGGCAGCAGGGCTACCTTTTACTGTATCAGCATTGAGTACCCTCTCAGCTAGGGACAACAGAAACTCAAGGACATTAGCCAATAGTTCAATACCTTTATTATGGCACAAACAAGATTATGTCTTCCACTGGCAAACAGACAGATTTGATTTCCTTGTAGGGCTCCTTGCAGAAAACATGGTCCCCTACAACCTCACCAAAGAGGTCCCAGAGCTAATATCTTATCCTTTCTATGGCCATTCATGGAGGCTCAGTCTCTGAGACTTGAACCTGCGACAACAGATCCTCCTTCAGAGTAAAACCTCTAAAGAAGGCAGACTGGTACCTCGAGAAGTTCGGGTACCCAATACTCCATGCAAAGTCCGGGGTGGCCTCAGTCATTTCATTAAGGAACCAAACCAACAAAGTTGTTTCAGTGTCTGTGGGATGAACTGAAGTGGAGGAAAAGCGGCCAGTCCACCACCAGAGCAATGCCAGCACATCCTGGAGCAGAACTTTGGTAGTGCAAAAGACGACACACATTCAGACCGGGCTGTTGGAAAAAATGATGGCTTGTGGAAACCCCTACTCAAAGAACATCTTCTCCAACAACTTTTGACGTAGCTCCTATTTGTGGGGGCCACTGCCACCTGGTGGCTGAGGGCAAACAGCCAGATGTTTTCCTTGCCTGCCTGATAAGCCATGGAAAAGGATACGTTGGTACCCAGAACACAGAACCACACCAATATAGATTAACTGCACAGAGGAGTAAGCCAACTCCGTTTCTGTTGTTTAAATAGTGCACGGCCATCATAGTGTCCACCAAAAACTGGAAGAGCCTTCCACTGATTTGAGTGAAAGACAACCGAGGACAGCCAGATGGCCCTAAGCGCCACAAGGTTTATGTGACGGACAAATCTTATGAGGATCGAGGGGCCACTCATGCAAAGATCCTGGAGAAGAGTTCCCCATCCTTTCAGAGTAGCATTCGTTACAAAGGTTACCTAGGGGCAGAGTTTTTGAGAGTCTCACCCACAGAAACTGTGCCGATACAGACCAGCAGAAGGTCCCGGGGCACTCATCAGAAAGCCCTTCTGCTTACTGCCGCAAAACTGGGTCCACCGATCACACAAGAGCTGTATAAAAGACTTTTGGAGGTTTGGGACCAGGGAGAGGCATGCAGCAGTCAGAATAAATAGTTGTAGGAATGATGCCCCCAGGATAAAAGTCTTTGCCATAAACGGACATACAATTTGGCGAATGTCTCCCCTGATAAACTGCAGCCACTGGGAAGGCATCATTTAAGACTTACTCAGATTTAGAGAGAAATCTTAACTGTGGACAAAGTGTGAAGTCCTGATGAGTTGTTCTGTGACATTCATTCACATATGGATAGATGTGGATACTTTCCCTCCACAGATATACCCCCCACTGTAAGGTGAACTGGCAATGAGCACTTTCCATGGTGAAGGAGGGGTACTTTCAATAGTCAGTAGGTTGGTGCATGGAAACTCTTGCACTGAATATTCAGCAACAACCACAAATCCTGTAACTTATAGGCCCAACAGATTTGGGGCAAGGTGACCATCTTGAACTTTTTTTTCACAAGTAAATGAATAATGGTAGATGGATTGCCACATCCTACTTGCGGACAAATGATGTACCTAGAATACCACCTCTTGGCAGTATTTGATGGAGGCACCAGATATATTGCACCCTTTGCCTAGAGCTGAGTAACTTCCTCACACAGCAGCTGATCAGATATAGGGATCATCAAGGAAGGAGGGTTGACTCACTACCACTGCATGAAAAACAGGCAGTAACCATGGGAAATGTCTTGCAAGTCCCAAGCCTTTGACATGATGGAAGCTTATTCCTGCTGGAAAATGAATTACTTCCCTCTACAATACAGGTATAGGCTGAGACAAAGATGCCAAATTGAGGAGGTTTTGTGTCCAGAGATGTGTAGGGATCGGTGGAGGAAGATCAGCCTTCACCAGTACCCCTAACTCTGGAACGGTTAACGTAATGGGGTTCAAGATGATCAAAAAGGTCAAAAGGAAGGTCACCTTGAGGAAAAAAGGGAAAGGAAAAGAACAGCTGGGCAGATAGAACTGCAAGTCCAAAAGATTTGGCATTAGCATGGGAAGCGTGGAACCTTTCGAAGAAGTATTCTGTTTTACAGCCAAAGATTATCTGGCCGCCAAAGGGCATATCCAGACATTTTTCCTGAATCTATGTGGCCAAGTCTGATATTCGCATTGAATAATACCCATTCATGACTTTCCATACATCCGGCCTTTAAAATATGGCATGCTGTCTTCTGGCCTAAATCTACCATTTGGAGGAGGAAGGGCCCTTCCATTTGCTGCAGCAATCTGGCAGAATCCTCCTTTTCCACATCCTGCACAGTATATCTTGCTAGAGTGCACAAAGCACTGACTTTGTGCAGTTTGTTTCTGCCCAAAGCAAACGCTTTGAGATTGAACGCATCCAGCTTCTTGGGCTACTTATCTGGAGGGATGGACGCAAAGGAGGATGTGATGGCAGCCTGAACCACCAACATTTCAGAGGTCAGATGTGTGATGAGAAACCAAGGCTATAAAGGTAGCTGGACTGTGCTTTATGGACAACTTCTTAGAAGCTACAGTATACGGAAGAATACTTTTCCCAAACTGACAACATGGGGGTAAGACAGCAGCCTGATAAAGGAGAGCAGTGGCTACACTCGAACCAATTGCTCCAGAATGCCAGCATTGTAATGAACCAAAAGTTCTACGGTAGGTGTGCAGAGGCTGAGCCAGTTTATAGCCTTTGGAATCGCCCTCGGGAGGGGTGACCTTGCCCTTAACTCAATTTCAGGGGAGATGTCCAGACCACTGGCTTCCCTGAGGCATTCCACTAGGTCTTCCAAGTCAGATTCCTGAAAAGAAGCATACTCCTCAACACTATCCCAAGAACACAAAAATTCCAGACCAAAAGTAATAGGGTTGCCGTCCTGAAATGCTCTCAAATTTGTCCAGGGATTGCTTCCTGGACACCAGGATGAATCTGGGGCTTTCTGCTCCGATAAAGTATTTGATAGAGTGCATAGTTGGTAAAGCAGCACAGATTCAGGTGGCATGGGCTATGTGCTCAGGGCTTCCAGTAACAGCAGAAGAGCTCTTACAACACCAAAGTTTCATAATACCCATCTGGGTTGAAGCTGAAAGGTGTGCATTTGAGGGGAAACGGGCATGGACGCTGGAGTGGAGGCCATGGCTGACAGCATTGGGGCTCGTTGAAAAATGTCTTAACATCTGTTGTCTTAAAAGTTCCTATTCAGTGCGAGTTGATGACGCCATAAGGAATGATACTTATCTCTTGGAAACCAAAGATTCTTCTGAAGGCAGGTGACTCCATGGTCGGTGTCCTGTGACTTTGCCTGCAGGAGGAAGGGTAAGAATGCTGTATGAAAGATATTCACTGAAGTAATTTTTTGCCTGTTAATGGTCTTCCCTGGGGTGAGATCTAGTGTTCCCTGACTAACTTGAGGTGCATGAATTTGCAGGAACAACAAGCAGCAATGTCACGATCTCGGCAATGGCACCAAAAAGAGAGTGATCAGGCACCAACATTTGCTGCTTGCATCCCCTACAGGGACTGGACCGCGAGGCTTATGTTGAGACGTGGTATTGCGATAAAAAGAACAAGTGGGTGTTCTGAAACGGAACAGCTGAACATGCAGAAAAAAGAAAAAGAAGTCTTGCGGCACCCTATATGTTCTTCTGATGTCATAGGTGCCTTTGATGCCATTTTATAATAGGTGCCAAAGCAGCAGCATGCCTTTGGGGGCTATTGAAAATGTTTCTGAGGCAATCTTCAGCGTGGGAGATATTTCATCATAGGATAAATTAGTTGAAGAAGGAATACATCAGACTGCCCCATTTTAGTTTGCTTTTTTAGTCCACTGCTCTTACCAGAACTAACGGTTCGGACTGAGGATAAAGGTTACTGGACAGACAGTCACTATTATCAGTAAGTGAAAGCAGCCTCCTTAATTTGCTGGCTTTTGGTGTGTGACAAAATTCCCTACCTAAATCAGGGGACCACCTGGAAGGTGACTCAAGAAACCGGGTGCCTCCCCTGAGCCAGTGGATGATGGTGATGGGCCCGGCGACAGTATTTGAAGGATGCCCTCATCACATAACCTTGCTTATTTTTTATATTGTATGTTGTTGAGTGTCTAGTTTGTATTATAATTATGAGTATAAAGGTTTCAAGCCTGCTGCCTTTTTGAATGCAGCGAAACTGACGTGGAACGGACATTATACCACTACCCTGCTGCCCCCCAACCCCCTTTGCAAAAAAATAATGCGCCTGGGAAACAATGTGTCAAGTAATTCAGAAAAGAGTAGAACACTTATCTATAATGCACACACTAATACCAGAGCACTCAGCCCAGTGTAGACAGCCTTGGAGGCAGGAGGAATGCAACTAAAATCCAAAATTGCAAAAAGGCCAGGTATAGGTTTGGTCAAATCCAACCCTCTGAGACCAAAGTAGCCCCAGGGGCACTCACGGAATACAGCCACTCCCATCCCTTGCTCAGTTCTCACCCAAGGTGCAGACCCTCAGTTAACATCCCACCCACCAGGAGTGGGGAAAACAGTATAAATGCATCCAGACCAAATTGCTGAGCGTGTGTTGTAGGTACAGATTATGCTGGTTTGTGTTCTCAAGTCCGTTGAGTTACCTGGAATGGCTTGTCGTCTTGGGGGCACCTGGAGCTTGTTTGCATTCACCTTTTGCTTGCCCCCTCAGATCACATAAACCCCCATAGTGTAAGGTCCTTCATTGCAGCCCTCCCCTGTGCTTCGTCTTTGTGGAATCTGGAGGTAGTACTTTTTGTGTGGGGTTCCTCTCTCTCCTCAGATAGGTGGTTTGTCTTTCTTCTACACACAAACATGAAACTCCCAACTTCATCAGTGTTTCACAATACAATATTGGCTTTGTCCTGTCTGAATCCTTTGGGAAGATATTTGTAATACTCCTAAAAGTCCCTTAAGCAAGTGCGACTATTTACTTACCTGATACTGTTGCTGAACACTGGCTTAGGGGCACGTAGAAAGAATAGAGCTGGAATTTTAATGCAATATTCACACTTATAAGGTTGGTCTTTATATCCTTAAATTCTCAATATGTGCCTAAACACGGTTTTCCTTTCTCACTTTAAACTGTCACAGTATTCTTGTATGGCAAAGTATGGGCTTAGTGTAAAGTGTTCTTATTGTCCACTTGGGACGGCATTACTGTGTTAGAGTATATGTATTTCTCTGTTGTCCTGGCTCTCACTCCTTCCCAACTGGTTGGCAATGGCTGCATGCGCAGGCGGGCCGTAAAAGCTGGCTGAAAAAGATAGCGGTCACTTCAAGAGATTTTGAAGGGGAAGGGCCTACGTCACGCGTGCGTCCCTCTGCGCCGGGCCCACACCTTACCCTCACGTCACCAACGGTCCACACCCAGTTCCTGTTTTTCTGCCTAGTGGACGGGTCCAAATGTTTTGCTGTGCTGCAACTCCCTTTTCAGGGCGTTCCTTTGGCTGTCCATCACCTTTTTTCCTAGTGATTGGTTCTTTATTTTATTTTTTTTAATTTGTGGTTCCTCCCTCTACGCATCCCGTCTGTGACAGGCTTCAACCAGTGCATCCGTTGCCGGAAGCATTTTTCAGCGGCCAGTCACCACAATGCCTGCGTCCGCGATCTGGGTATACATCACCCGGTGACTACCTGAATATTTTGCAATTTACCCGAGGTCTCTGCGGACTCGTCTTCTCTCTGTGTCCGAGCTGGGACCGGTACCGAAGGCAGCCGAGGACTTTGTTCGGAACAGGAGGGAGGCCGATATCGGTAAGAGTGAGACTATACCTTCAAGTGAGGTAATAGTTTCGGCACTGGCCGTTGGTACCCATGGGAAGACTGCCTCCTCAGTTCTGATGTTTTCACTGGACCTTTCAGGGCAAAACCCCCGGCCTATTCACCTGAAAATACCTCTGGGTGGGAAAGCACTTGTACCTCCAGTTGGGAAAGTGTTAGTACCTCCAGGTGGGAAAGGGGCACAGAAGACCCATCCGATACCGGAAGAGTTATTTAATCAGGACAAGATAACAACGGTACCAGCAAAATCCTCTATTGCCTCGGTACACCGAACAGGCAAGGGTACGTGCAAAGAGGCTCACGCCTCCGGGGTTGATTCAGTCCATTCCGATTCCCCTGTACTAGACAAAGCCAAATTGGCTTCTGCACAAAAAACTTCTGGTACTTTGTTACCGAAAGGAAAAGTTTTACCTTCAGCTACCGCAGTTGAGCTTGCAAGCTACTCGATACTGAGGAAATCTCATAAGTCCTCTCATAAAAGGTATAAGCACTCTCATTCAAGATCTAGTCCGGTACCGGATTCTCCACGAAAACACAAACGGAAGAAATCTCCCTTGACTTCTGTCTCGGGCTCTGTCCCGGAGAGCCAGAAAAATAATTCAACTCTAATTTCTGACTCGGAAGACTTTGACGCTTCCAAATTCTTTACAGTTACACCGGAACAATTGTTCTGCACTCCTGTGAGAGCTCAGACTCCTCACATTTTGCCTCAATTTTCTCCTCAGTCTGAGGTCAATTTGGGACAGCCTACACTGGTGCCATCACAACCTGCACCCCAACTGCTTCTAACCATTATTCAGGTGCTTAGACAGATGGTATTGAACATTTTCAAACCAAGCCAACCACTTAATAGGGCTGAGTCTTCTACTTCTATCAGTTTGGAAGAACCTCTACCTAGCCCTTCTTTTTTAAAATTGCATTTGGTTTCATTAAACCTTTACAAAATTCAAGAGAATATACATACAGATATTAGAGAAAAAACAAGCATCAATCATAAAATTCTGTTAAACCAAACAGATCTAGTTCATACAAGAGACAGTATCCCAAGAAGAGAAAAAGAGAACATAGAAATAGAAATAAACAAGCCCTTAAAAAGTCCTTGGAATCAATAGAGAAACTCTTGACCAAATCTATTAAAATAATATAAAATAATATAAAGTAAGGCCTGCACAAATATGTCTATATAACCTACCCCCTAGTAATTAATTAAACGAAACTAATTTGATACAGATAAAAAATGAAATCGAGATGGCCAGTTCCAGCAATTCAGGCCTTTACATTACAGATTCAGACGGGCAGAGAAGAAATCTGCAGTACACATGCGGAGCAGACAGAGGAAAGATTGGGGTATTCAAATTCAAAACTTTCCAATAACGAGGGAAATCCCCACGTCTACTGCAGCTCTACAGGTTTAGAGTTTTAATAAAATCTGATAAGGCCAACCGGTCATGTATAGTATGAGTACAAAGGCAGCATTTCTATGCCATATCCACATCAAAAGGAATACAGTTCAACACTAATGCTGGCAAATATCTGGCCCTTAGAGACTTTTGCGAATCATACTCCAGAACCAGGTGTCGTAGCGACCCAGATTTAGACAAACAGAACCTACAACCAATTTGATCGTTCTTTATAAGGTTCCTCCTTTTCAGAATTTCCTTGGTCAAAGGAAGATTCCACTGCGCCTTAAGTAGGGTCCCACAGTAATATCTGTTCGGAAATTGGAGCAGAATATTGGATGGGGATCCTCTGTGTTTGTTCATGCGCCAGATGATTTAGGGATATATAGGAGTGAAAGTCATCCATTGTATGGACCCAATACAGGTCAGGCAATCCCCTTTTCACCTTGAGGGGATTAGGGATCATAATCTCCAGATTCAGGCAAATATCTTGTAGGATATGTTTGCATCTTCCCCTCAGGGCAGAAAGCTCTACAGATAGGGTTATCTTTTCACCCAATAGATGATACAAGGAGTCAGGTATAGGGGTGACAATGTTTGCAAAGATGGTCAGATAGCACCATTGTACCCTTAGACAGAGTGAGGTAAGACCTAACTCACATCTTAGTGCCAATAACGGCACTGCATTGGGCATGCCGAGTAACCGTCTCCATAGTCTGCCTTCAATTTCATTCAAGATCTTCTTCACATTGTCCGGCAATAGTTTGAAGACATATGTTAACTTAGGTACAATCTTGCCTTCAAAAAACATTATTGCCGGTTTGATATTAAATTGGTCGAATTTTCGATCAATTTTTATAATCTGGGACTCCAAGTGCTTGGCCTTACAAAGCAACGCTTCAGAACCAATTTTAGATCTCCTATAGGATCCAAAAGTGAAACCTAGATACCCGATACCTTCAGAGAATTTCAAGGCCATCCCTTCAACATACTCCGCAGGTTGATTTAACGTTAGCGCTTGTTTTTTTATAGGCCAATATTTTCGTTTTATTAGGATTGATAGTAAGGCCATTATCTCTAGCACATTCTGCAAATCTATTGAGAAACCTTTGCAGACCTACCCTAGTAAGGTCGAAGATTAAAAAATAATCTTCATACGCTAGCCATGTTATTTTCGCCTTGCCGATTTTAGGTGCAATCAAGCCTTCCTTGGCCAGGGCATACACAACATCTGACATGTGTTCATTAAATAGTCAGGGAGCCAGGACACACCCCTGCCTGACGCCCCAGTAAGATGTAATTCTTAGAGATAGGTCCCCCTTTTGACTGAGGCGGACTTGGATCCCACAATTTTCATAGACCCCCCTGATAAACCTCAACAGTCCCGCCGGTAACCCTCATTTAACCAATTTTGCCCAGAGGTTTCCACGTTCTACACAGTCAAATGCAGCGGATAGATCGATAGAGGCCATATATGTGCAGCGATTCGCCCTCCACCAAGCATCTTCCTGGAGGCATTTAAGTACCACTCCATTGATGTTAGTTTAGTGGCCCTTCTTAAAACCGGTCTGAAACCGATCCAGTGGGTGAGCCAATTTAGCTTGCAAAGGGAACTAGGTTTATGCAAGAGGCCATGAGGCCCAAGAGCCTTTGAAACCACCAAGCTGTCAGTGACTGGTGGGTAGAGAACTGAACAATGGTTTGTTGAATGGCTTCTACTCTTTCCAAAGGTGGAAAGGCTTTGTGCAGTGTTGATAATGTCATGTCCTTCATGATTTATCTTGTTTCCACCAGTGTCAAGGTAGACACGTGCAAACATTACTTATCAGGTATTAGTGATTACCTGTTCGTTCCCCGCAACCATGGACTGACCACCACCTGATCGACTTCTCTATAACAATAGACAAACAAACACCCAAAACTCTAGTTATGGCACCACCACTTCCTACCAGATGTAAAAAAAAATATTACGCCAGATAAACTACTACCTCATCTCCTTCCATCCCTTAACTCCCTACCTAATAATTCTGAACCCAACCTCCTAGTTGAGGTCTTTAACAACACCATGACAAAGGTCTTAGATATCATCGCACCACTTAAACTGTGCAAAAGTAAGCAGAAGGCCCACCTTAATACCTGGTTTACACCCCACCTTAAAGAACTGAGACTTCAAAAAAGGAAGCTACAATCCCTATGGCGACACACCCCATTGGAGGAAAATAAATTACAACTAAACCACTTTGCAAACCAATACAAAAAAGAAATAATTCACACCAAAAAAAACCTCTTCAATGGCCAGCTCCAACACGAAGGAACTTTTCACGATTCTCCAGGAATTGGAATCCCCCATTCCCCCTTTAAACAATGCACCCAAGGACAAACAATGGTGCACCAGCATTCAGAATGCCCTGACCAACAAAATAACGTCACTTCAAATCAAAATTGCCAATAAAAAAGCCTCACTGCCCGACCTCTATTGAAGACTTCAGTACCATAGTACCATTCAGCTTTACTAAAGTTTCCATCCACGAATCTGAGAAAATTATCTTATCCCTGAAACCATCCAACTGTCAGGGCGACAACTGCCCCGCACAAATAATCAAAGATGCGGCAAGACACTTAGTGCCCTTTATCTCAAAACTCATCAATGCCTCCTTCAAAACCAATTCCGTCCCAAGTAACTTAAAAGAATCGTGTGTTCTACCTCAGCTCAAGAAACAAACTCTAGACCCGTCCATCCCCACAAACTACAGACCTATCACCACGGTACCCTTTCTCCTGAAAATAATTGACAGAGTGGCATGCTTACAAATTCAGAACTACCCCGAAACCAACCACCTACTTGGCTCCCGCCAATCCGGATTTAGACCACAACATGGCACGGAAACGGCATTAATCGACGTAGAAAACCCAAATCGACGAGCTTAAGGACAAAGGCAAAACAGCCATGCTTCGCCTCCTCGACTTATCGGCGGCCTTCGACCTGATGGACCATGCAGTTTTATGCAAGCCCTGGCATCGGCAGCCCATTTCTCAAGTGATGCTAAAACCTGGGTGCAGTCCTTTTTAGAAAATAGAACGATGAGTCTTTTCCCCCCTCGGCATTAGCAGATCCCATCCAAACTAGCTGTGGCGTCCCACAAGGATCATGTGTTTCGCCCACTATGTATTAAATATACCAAGCCTCTATTTAACAAATTGGACAGACTGGGTGTCACCTACACAAATTATGCAGATGACACCCAGATCCTCATTCCCCTTTCGGGCAATTTCGACAAGGAGACAGCCTTGGTAAATAGAATAGATCTCCTCATTCAGGGATGGACGGCATCCCTTGGCCTCTGCCTGAATGACGATAAAACCGAGATCCTCATTCTTGGCTCTGATGTCAACCTAAAAAAATTGAATTCAAACTACCCCGAATTCAACATAGATGGCAACATAATCAAAGTAGTTAAAGATGTAAAGACACTAGGCTTCTACCTTGATTCCACCCTAACCCTAAGAAAACAGGTTAACTCCATGGCATCCTGCACTGCCTACACCTGTAAGCTCATTAGGGCCTGCAGACCATTCTTAACTAAACCCAGCTGCATCACTCTAATGCCCTAATAATGTCAAAATTGGATTACTACAACGTCCTTTACTTAGGAGCTAACAAATATATCCTCGACAAAATAGAAACGCTTCCAAACAATGCCCTCAGAACTGCCCTTACCATACAGAGAACACATCTCCAACCTTAGAAGAAATCACCACTGGCTAAAAATAAGTGACAGGATTTTACTCAAAACAGTTTCACTCACATTCAAATGCCTCAACAATGTAGATCCTCCATACCTCACTGAGAGAACGGTTAGATGAACTTTCACCCGCCCCTCCAGAGCAGCCAACTCCCATTGCCTAGAGATACCAAGATTCAAATTAACAAAAGCGGGAGGTAGTAGCTTTGCGGTACCTCTAGCCCTCAGAATTGACCAATCCTACCTCAGTTTCAGGCACAAGACTCTAAACTCGCTGCATGCTAATAACAGGTGATCCCTAGAGATCCCACTACTTACACATATGTACCAGGAGATCCCATTACTTATACATATGTACCTGACTATGAATGTAACCTATGTATGTAATGCCATGTACCTTATCAATGTATCTAACCGCACTTCATTTGATCTATTGTTTTAAACTGTACCTTTCTATTGTGCAACTAAGCTTTTAGTAACCTTGTACCTGTTGCACCCAGCTACCCAAGGGTTTGGTGCACATTACCAAATAAATAAACAATCAAACAAGAGTCTTTTTCTCTTTCCAACAAAGCCATTAAAAGGCACTCCGAGGGCCTTTTACGTTTACATGTCCCTATTCGAGCCTATGGCTTCATGCGATTTAGAATTCCTAACTTGGAAATTGGCCTTCTTAGTGGCCATTACTTCGGCTAGAAGAATTGGTGGCCTCCAGGCTCTTTCTTCAAAGGAACCATATATCGGGTTCCATAAAGACATGGGTGTCTTACGTACGGTCCCCTCCTTTTTACCTAAGGTGGTTTCTGATTTTCACTTAAACCAGGAAATATGTCTTCCAGTTTTTCTTCCTAGACCGCACGTTTCTGCGGCAGAAGAGAAATTGCATAATCTAGATGTAGTAAGAACTTTAAAATTCTACTTTGAAAGGACCAAACCGTTTAGAAAAGCAGACCAGCTCTTTGTTACCTTCTGTGGTCCTTCTGGCAACAAAGCAGCAAAGGCTTCTATTGCTAGATGGGTTGTCTCCTGTATCTCCAAGACTTATGACCTAAAAGGGCTTGCGACTCCGCAGAGACTTCAGGCTCATTTACTAGAACCAAGGCAGCACATGTAGCCATTACAAGGCACGTTCCCATTGTAGACATCTGTAAAGCAGCTACCCTGGGCTACACTGCTTGCCTTTTGCAAGCATTATGCTATGGACACATTGTCCAGAAATTATGCAAAATTCGGGCAAGAGGTTCTCTGCAACTTGTTTGCCTGAATCCTGTACATGCTGTCTCCTCCACCCTTGCTTATTCAAAGGCTTTTTAGTCTGGTCCCAACCAGTTGGGAAGAAGGGAGAGACAGGACGACAGAGAAATGAAAAATCACCTTCATGGTGATTCAGGTTCTCTTAGTCCAGGCTCTCCATCCTTCACAACACCCAGCCAGCCATCCCCTATAGCACGCATGTACTTGAATTCTACCGCCCCAGCGGAACCACCGGAACTAGGTGTGGACCATTGGTGACGTGAGGGTAAGGTGTGGGACTGGCGCACGGAGGGACGCACGCGTGACCTAGGCCCTTCCCCTTCAAAATATCTTAAAGTGACAGCTATCTTTTTCAGCCAGCTTGTCCGGCCCACCTGCGGATGCAGGCTTTCCCAACCAGTTGTGAAGGAGGGAGAGCCCGGACTAAGAGAACCTGAATCATCTGAATCACCATGAAGATAATTTTTCATATTTTGGTGTCACCTTGCATTTTCACTTCACTTAATGCACATTATTTTTGTTAAATACTACATATATATTTTCAATTTTTGTTTGTGTGGACAGACTTTGAATTTGTATAGTTTGTGTGTATTATCTGTACTTTACACCCATCTCCACTTCTCTGAAGAGTGAAGCCTTGCTGCTTAGTCACATTTACCAAGGAGAGTTTGGCGTAACTTGAGGGGATAGTTTCAAATTCAGCACTTGCAGTATCTGAGGAAGCCCGTTGCAGCTGATTGGTGAACCTCTGCTTCAAAGCCAATCGTGGGGCACCGGCAGGCGAAAGCCAGCCCCCAAAGAAGGCAACCAAATAAGGCTCTCCCTGACTGAGCCTGACCTAGCACTACGAGCTCCCAACTTTCTTTCTACAAGATCCCGTTGTTGCTACATCAGAGCGCCCACGAACATTGCAGGCTGCAACACCGCTTGATTGCCACCCCAACTCGTTACTATCACCGGTCCTGTGCTCCTACACAGTGAGAACTCTCAAACTATCTGTAATCACCTCAGAGAATTCCCTAATCCAGGACTCGGCAGAACTCTTATCAGTCAAACCTACACTCTCCGACACACGCACTATCCTACTCCACCTCATCTATCGACCCCCACTTGCCAATTCCTCCTTTGAGGAAGACATTACCTACCTTCTAACATTAAATACCCAACTAGGCTCACAAATCATTTTACTGGGCAACCTTAATTTAGGTCATCATGACCCTTACGATGCTAGTGCATCCTTGCTGGACGACACCATCACACAACTAGGCTTCACTCAACGTATGAACGGGCCCACCCACTCCAAAGGCAGAAGTTTGGACTTGCCTGGCCGACTCCAATTGTGACATCTCTCTACTCAACATTACATCCTGTTCCTGGATAGACCATCATTGTATTACCTTCAATATACCCAAAGGTACTCACCATAGTACACCCACCAGTACTGTACCACAAGCCCTATCTAGGAACAAATGTAATATAACCCTAGAGAACCTGCTACAGACTATCACTAAACTTCAGCCCAACACCAACACAGACCCATCCTCCTTGGTTGACCTTTACAATGTCACTCTGGAACAAGCCCTAAACCAAATTACTCCACTAAAACTGAGAAAGGCTAAACTGGCTGCCCATCCAAACAAATGGTTCTATGCAGAACTAAAAGCGTAACGCAACATCAAAAGAACGTTGGAAGCTAGTTGGATAAAAGCCCCCTCTCCTACTACCAAGGAAAAATTCTTCATTGCATCGGCCACAAACAAAGCAGCCATTACCAATACAGAAAAGGAGATTTTTTATAAAGAGAACTGGAATCTCCAGCGCCGCTCACTGACGACTGTATTAAGGTTAACACCTGGTGTGTCAACATCCAGCAAGCCTTATCAGACAAGATAGCACTCCTGCAAGCTAAAATAGAGTCTAAAAAGGCTAGCCTCGCTCCTAAAGCCCACTCACGCAATACGGCCAGCCCACATTGGCCCTCTTGTCCCTCTTTCCACTTCTCCCCAGTTACTGCGGAAGAAGTGGTAAACATAATTGCGAGCCTCAAACCTTCTAGTTGCCAAGGAGACTTATGCCCAGTGTCAGTTATTAAGGATGGTGATGAAGAACTAGCACCCTTTATCACTGCCTTGATTAACTCCTCTTTTGAGAACTCCTCAGTCCCTAATAACATCAAAGAAGCCTGGTTCATGGCACTACCCAAAAAAAACACCCTAGACCCTAACATACCGACTAACTACAGGCCCATTACGACTGTCCCATTTCTCCTGAAAATACTAGATACTGTGGCATATCTCCAAATTCAGAAACACCTGGAAGATAGCAACTTTTTAGGTCTGTGACAATCCGGCTTTAGACCCAGGCATGGGACTGAAACAGCCCTCCTGGACCTAAAAATCCAAATGGACGAAGCCAAAGACAATGGCAACCTGGCCATCTTGCTCTTATTGGATTTGTCTGCAGCCTTTGACCTGGTTGACCATCAAATCCTGACGAAACACCTCCCTACGGCTGCTGCATTCTTACCGAATGCCACTAACTGGATCCAATTCTTCCTTTCTAATAGGATGACTAGGATCTTCGCACCCTTGGCTGCGGCTGACCCAGTCCCTATCCAATGTGGAGTCCCCCAATGGTCCTGTGTTTCTGCCACGCTTTATAATATCTTTACTAAACTCCTCTTTGATCGTCTTGATGATCCGGGTGTCACGTACACGAACTACGAGGACAACACCCAGGTCCTCCTTACCCTCTCCGGCTGCTATGAAAAAGATACTGTAAAACTAAACAAAATTTACCTAGAAATCCAGGCTTGGATGGCTACACATAGCCTTTTCTTAAATGACGACAAGACGGAACTGCTGATCGTCGGCACCCAAGCCCGTCCCAACAAACTCGACCCCCGATACCATTCATTCACCATTGACAGCAATACCATTAAAGTCGCCAAAGAGGTCAAAACCCTTTGCGTCTACCACAACTCCACTCTCTCACTCAAAAAGCAAATACACTCGACAGCTTCAACTACAGCCTACACTAATAAACTTATCCATGCCTGCAAACCATTTCTGTCCACTAACAATTGCTGCACCCTAGCGAGGGCATTGCTTCTGTCCAAATTGGATTACTGTAACACGCTTTCCTTGGCTCCCCGAATCACAATCTGAACAGACTACAAGTTCTCCAGAAAAACGCCCTTGGGTGCGCCCAAACCTACCACGTACTACTCACATCGCCACCATCAGAAATGACATATGATGGCTTCCAGTACGTGATAGAATTAAACTACGTACCCTCGTCATCACCCACAAATGCCTATCCTTGACAGCACCCCGATACCTAACTGACAAATTCTCAAGACATTGCTCCACCAGACCCACCAGAGCCCCTTATTTACATCGCCTGAACATACCCAAGTTCAACCTGAAAACAGCTGGTGGATCAAGCTTCCCGGTACTAGCAGCAAAGTGCTGGAACTCGCTCCCCACAGACATTAGACTTTTAGAGCCAAAGTGAAGGACTTGCTCCTCACCCAGCAACCCTAATTTTTTGCATCTCAGATTTGCATATCTGTAGCTGGACTAAGGTTTGCCTGATGCCTATTCCAAATACTGTATGTATAATACTTTGATGCCTATTGCTATGACCATTTTGTAACCTGGTCTTCACAATGTATATCATATTTTATATTGTATGTTTGATCATTACTGTAACCAGTAGTTTCTCAACCTGTGTTCTGTATCTGTAACCTATGTTCTATATTCAATGCGCCCAGATACCTCAGGTTTAGGTTGCGTTATTCAAATAAATAAACTAAACTAAACTAAACTGACATCAGCCCACATCATGGTGCAAATATATGTCCGTTCTCTTTTCTTTCTGGTTTCAGTCCCTAGTATTTGCAATATAATTAGCTGTGTGTCTGAGGAACGCATTTCTGACCTCTCATTAGAAAATCACCCTTATTTCGGAAGTGTTTCTATGGGCAATTCACAAAGAAAGAAAACTGAGACAGAGAAAAGTCTTTGGCAAAAATCAGTAACAGTTGGACGGCCCTTCTTCATGTTATTTACCCTGAAATCTGTCCCCCATCATGGTACACTTCCTTCATTCCCTGCCCTTTTAGCACCATACTGGCGTAGTCTTCTACTACACATGTATGTCCCTAGTTAACATATTTCTGTATCTTTGTATACTCCATGTCTTGTGAAATTACATTTTACACCAGTTCTGTGCATAAAAGTACAGTAGTCTAAAGTACATATATGTAAATAAAAAATATAGCTATTCATAAGGCCTTTGTTGTGCTTGAAGGAAGCAGCTTAATTCACCCAAAAAGTTGGCACCTCCCAGCACTTGCCACTCGACGTTTGCCTGAGTAGCTCTCTAGTGCCTCTACCTCGCTGGGGTGCGCCACTGGGTCTTCTCTGAAGATAACCTTTCACCAAACATGAGTATAAGTTCCAGCAAGACATTTGATCTTCCCTTTGTCATCTTGTGCATCATATGTATGTCTGTCCTGAAAAACACTTGTCCCACTCGCTATTTTTGTTACTGAAAGCAGAGAGAGAATCCCAAAATGCTATTAGATGCTATGATTTTACAAAAATGTTTGTTGGAAGCCCTTCCAGCACATCCATTATAAGTTCGGGTATCAACGTGCCCCCAAATTCTCTGGTGTTGACTTTAAGACACAATAACCTTTCAAGAGTGAAAAATGCGCATCCGGTACATTTTGTTTTCAGTAACTTTATTAAAGCATCCATCTGAGTAATAGAAAAGGATTGATGTACCTTTCCCACACCTTGGCTTGAGTCGGCTGCTTTTTTCCTGAGATTGTTGGCTTTTATACCCTTTTTTGTCCTTAATTCTTTTTTTTTTTTTTTATTGAACTTTACTCAGTTACAACTAAGTTTTGTCAAAAGAGTTTTTACGTCGTCAAAATGATTCTCCAGACAGCCGAAGCGATGAGGTAAAGACCTCCCCCACAACCTGGCACATGTAGTTCTACTTATCAATTTAGCAATCCCTGGAAGCTCCTTTCCCTTTACGCTGCGCCCGAGTCCGGAGTTCCGGCGCCTACAGTTCCAGGATGGTTAATCTGGCCGAACACAAGTTCGATAAGTTTGGCTAACGCTTGGGTCCATTTAGTGTTCTCTCCAGAGATTAATCTGTCCCATAGCTCGTCTGTTTGGAATATCCATAAGTTATCGGCCAGCGGGGGGAGGTAAAGATTTCTGTTTTCGTTCGTGCTTGTGCATTCCATCACCAGGTGCTTCAAAGTTTCGATGGATAGTTCCTTTTTGCACAGTCGGCACCGTTTCTCGGCTCCAGCTCCTCTGATAGATATGATCTCTCTTGTCGGTAACAGATTGAGTCTTGCTCTCATAATCAGAGTCCTTAATTCTTTTGCATTAGCGCCCCTTTCCTCCTCATTTCATCTCTGTAAACGAACCCCATGTGTTGGTGTCCAAAAATCAGTTGTGAAAATCTGCCCCTCTCTGAACTCGCCCTCACATTGTATGTATGCATTAATGGAGTTATATGCCTGATGTCGCTTGCTTGCATGAGTCTTAGAGCCTGTATTGTAGCCCCCAAGCATGGTTTTGTAAGGCATATGTTTTGTAAGGACTTTGATCAAGCCATCCATCTTGCAGTTTCAAGTCCTTTCACTCGTAGTAACAAGTGATAAAAACAGTTCCTCATTAAGGCAAATATACCTTTTTTTCTTTACAGCAATGCCTTTCATTCTCTGGTGACACACTCTTCATATAGATTTCAAGTATTTCAAATCTGCGCAAGGAAACACTGTGAAGTGCATGGTTGGCAGTAATAGCAATGTTTTGTAAAGCTCCATCTTCAATGCTGTTCACTACCATATCTTCCCATTAGCCAACGTTTTCCTAATTTGATCAACTTACTGCTAGTTGGCTTCTATGAGAAGTGCTGGCTATTCTGATCATGTGCAGTACATACTAAAAAGAAGTTGGAGGTGTGGGGTCTGATGGACTCCACCTTGGAAGTCTTTACACTGGCCTCGCTTCTCAAGAAAATATATTATTCTAGAAGGTGGTGATCAACATAGATCAGAGATACAGGATTACAAGCAAGTGTTGTTTGTTATTTAAAACACATGACAAAAGCACCAGATGTACTTCTTAAAAGTAAGAAGAAATGAACAATAATTAATGGGGTGCGTTTGTTTAGCATATGAAATTATTCATTAGATCTAATTTTGTTTTCATCATGATTTGTTGGAATCAACTTCCTCACTGTTGCCTTGAATTTTCCTATCTAGCATGATATATCTAGCATGATATACTTAAACACAGATTTATTTTCATTCATAGGTTTAATGCCAGAAAATCTGGAGGAGTGGAAGTTTATTTTATGCCGCGTGCAGTCAACTTGTACTGGTCTTCCATATCAAGGAAATACAGTCGGCAATGGGAGCTCTGACTTGGGCAATAGCTTCACTACGCAAAATGTTGCTGTTTTACTTGCCAAAGTCATTGGCCCAGATAACGCCTTGCCTCTACTGGAGGAATGTGGATTCACTGAAGAGTTATCTGAAAGGCTAATACAGATTTTTGAGATTCTGAGAGTTGCTGAAAAAAGACAAAGGTATTTTCCACATTTTGAGGTTTTGTAGTAAATTTACAACTGCATTTTTCCACATGCTTTGTGCTAACAATCTCTTTCTATTTGCTTATGGTCCATAGAATCATTTTGGTTTTTTTTTACATCTATCAGGTTTTAATATACTGCTTCATGCAGGAGTCCTCACACTTCAATGTGCTGTAATGTTAGCTATTATTAATACTCAATGTAATGGTGCTCAGTTTACAGAGCTCTGGACAATGGAAGGTTAAGTCAGCCCAGATTCAAACTTGCTGAGTGTAGGCTAGCCCAATGTTCGAGGCAAGTGTGTAACATTTACAATATCCTGTCAGACGCCAGTGACTTTCTCCCATGAGCTAGGCTATATTAATCCACACTATCAGAATTCTGCTTTCTAGTGCTGAAGCTGTCAACCATTTTCAAAATGTTAAAACCTGTTTAAGGTGCTCCTCTGCATACTCACACTCTCTCCAGCACAGACCATAATGTATTGATACTGGCAACAATCAACCTTCTTGGAGCTTAGAACCCTGCCGGTATCCTGTTGGAGTATGAAGTGCCCATGGGCGTTGTGAGGGGTCAGAAATGAGAGGCAGACTTAAAGTTGAAATATTCTCATTGTTAATCATTTTATTTAACAGAAATGGGTTGGAAATATGCCTCTCTAGCCCTATCCTAAAGGAAAGAGGGATCCCTAAGAAACTAAATCAGTCTGCGTGAAGTAGTTAGTAACTTAGAAACCGTCCTTGTGTCCAAAACATTCTAAACTGACCCTCACACTAGAAACAAACAACTAAGGGTGCAAGGAAATGTCTCTGGCATATGTTTAGTGAAGTGTTCATATTCAAAACATAAAGATACATCTAAAAAGTGTTTTCTGAGGGGAAATCCTTGGATACAAAAGATCGGTCTCCTCTTGATTTTTAGTAGGATGGCAAAAGTGTTTCTTTTAAACAAAAGTTTCTTTGTATTGTAAGGAAGGCATATGGTATCAAAGTAAAACTGACACAAGGGACTACAGTTCAAGGGTGTTTATTGAACTTTATCAAGGGTGTGATAAACGCCTATCTAAACCTAAATCATCAAATAATAATTACACAGTCCTGGTGGAGTCTGATCAGAATAAAAGGGCCTGTACTAAAAAAAAAAGCTATTGCCAATTCTTACTGCTAATTTACAAATAGTTTGGGGAAATGTTCATGAAAAAGAACGATGTGTTCACAAAATGATATGTCAGGATGTTTAGGCCGTCGGCCTCTGTTAGGACAGTTTTTCTGAAGTCCAGTTAAGGGCCTAGCAAAACCATTCTACTGAGGCAGTACAAGACTCCACTCTTAGTATAAGGCTGTACCACCTGAGTTCGGGGTAGCGTAGACCGAGCAGCCAGGCTTATCTTAGGAGGGAGAGAGGGCAGTAGATACAGTACAAGTGAACATTGTAATACAAATGAGCCAAAGAAACACTGAAACACTATGTATTGTAAAAATAAAGGATTTATTTAAATACAGGTAGGCCCAGATAAATCTAGGGGTTAAGTAAGTACTAACACATTATATGAAATCACAATATAAAACACAACACTATACTTGAAAGAACACAGGCCCAAGTATAAACCTTATTTGGAACACCTAACAGTAGTTCTAGGGAAGTCAAAACCTTGTTATACACATTTAGTATAGGTCAAGGCTATTCTTTGGGAGTAAAAGACCAATGGTTACTTTTAGATTACTTTTGGTAATACAAGGACAGTAGGCCCTTCCAGTTGTACAGTGACTCTTGGAACAAATCACATAAACAGTCAACTTTACAATATACTTTTGGTGAATAGTGAAACACTTATTCTAGGTGCAGTAAAAACCTATAACTACTTTTGTCATAACACACAGTTATACCAGGTGAGTAAAACCTAAGAATGTAATGTACAATTACAGATGCTTTGGAAATCAGGGAACCCCAGATTGAGGTAAGCAATAACTCTGGTAACTTGTTTTGGATGGCACACAGCTAACACAAGGTAAGTAAAACCCACTTACTTTAACTTCACAATGAAGGGGAAAGTAAAACCCAATGTCACACTTTACTGAATAGTTATTCTAGGGAGGCAATAACCTAATGTAGACTTATTAAGGACAGGCTAGCAGCAAGTCAGGGGAAGCAAGACCCAGTTGGGGGACACTCATACAGTCATCCTAGCAGGACTAACCTGGTGATTCCAACAGTTGGAGGACACTCATACAATTACCCTACAGGAATAATCTGGTGAAACCAACACATAATCTGGTGAAAACAACACATTAGGCACAACCTAATCACAGGAGAGTAAAATACCTTCACATCTACTTTCTTTTAGACTGGTAAAACAGTGGCTAAGGAAGAAAAGATGTTAACCATACTTTTAAGAATAGTGCATCACACATTCAAGATCAGTAAGAACTTTTGTAACTGTTCACTCTTAGAATTACAGTTACCCACCAACCAACTCTTTACAAGTAAGTAAAACACTTGATTTCTTTTCTAGGCAGAAGTCCCAATCCCTTCAAAGTCTTTCCCTTAGAGCATGAGTGTTCTCAATAGCAGAAGGGGGGTCACTAGGACTAGTGACCAACAGGCAGTGTTAGAATAAGTTCTTTAGTAGCAAAAGTCAGAGTTTCCTTAGGAAAACTGGCAAACAAGTGAGTACTTTACTTCTAGGGTTAGAAGAGGGTCCAGGGGCTTCACAGAAGACACACCAGCAGGAGTCTAGCAGTGGGACTGGGTGTACTGGACGAGGGACCTCCCAATCACAGAAAACACCCCAGGACTACACAGAAATCCCAACAGGCTTAAGGTAAGTATATACCCAAGCCAACACATTACCTCAGCAATGAAGAAGAGATTGCAGCAGGCGAACTTCAGGGACTGCAGCCAAATACACGGTCACTGGATTCCTTGTCCTGGAGACGGAACACAAGACCTCAGAAGGGACTTTGCAGCAGGGATCGATGAAGGAGGCTCTAGGCAAGATTTATCTCGCAGCTGAATGCGGTTCTGCGGGTTTGGCGCCTTTTCAAGCAGCACAGAAGAAGACAGAAAATCCCCCGGTTGAATTCTTGTCATTAAAAAGGTCTAGCACTCTTGTGAGGGGACTTTTTGGACTTGATTTGTGTCTCTGGAGATAGACCAGGATGCCCACGAAGTTTCAGCGAGATTCGGAATTCGGAAGACCGTGCACTGCACAGTGGCTTGAGGTCACTGGGTATTGGGGTAGTGCAAGAACGCAAGGTCGCAGCAACCCGTGGAATGGCTCAAAATGCAGGTCTTCTTGAGTCTTCTAGAGTCTTACCAGGCTATTGGTTCGGGTCTTCGTTTTCGGTGACCGCAGGTCGATCGGAAGGAAGAGCTGCAGCAGGCTCTGGTTACACAGCAGGCTCTCCGGTCGCTGGAAATCATTCCCGCCGCTTTTCCTTCATCATCCTCTTCGGTTTTCTGTTCCAATGGTCAACATTTTCAGATTTCAGGTTTCCAGTATTTATTAGGAACTGCAACACAACCTCTGCATTCTCTCCCCGCATTTTACAAGAAAGGGGCATCTGGCTGTCCAATCAGGACAGCCAACCCCCCACTGGGATTTGGCCCAGTTGAAGGAAGGCCTAAGACAAAGGAGGGGGAAGTTTTGGACTCCTCCCCCACTTCCTGTGCTTGCAGACTGACTGGAGCCTGGGCGGGGTGTCCAAGAAACTCCTGCCAAAGACAAAACACAAACAAAGGAATGTCCCGCCCTGGATGTCAGGGGAAGGAACAAGAAACGACAAGAAACACTAAAATGGCAGAAAAAGAAGACAGGGGCCATTTTGGTAAAATGAGCACCCTTAGGTGCCTTTACTGCAGCCGTGATTACAGCCCGCGGTAAAGGTGCACCAAATTAGTAAAAGGTATCACTGCCACCAGCCATTAAAGGTAAGCTTGTCACTGTAACAGAATTGTTACAGTTTTAATGTGAAAGGGGATACATTGTATCTCCCGAGCACTCCACATAAGGTGGGTTGTGCTGGTTTTACAGAATAAAATGTAAAAGGGATCCAAAGATCCTTTCTACCATTGGGAACTGTAGTTCACTCAAGGTTAGCACAAGAAAGTGAAATGGGGAGCCCCTAGGGCAACCCAGCAACAACAGGCACTTATTGCCAATAAGTTGTTAGACATGATAACTTTAAAAAGACACTATGGAGAGTCTTAAAAATGACACCCATAAAAAGAGTTAAAGATTAGGCGAGTGTGGAAAAAGGTTCCCACTCACTGAGGTATTAATGAAAAATATCCCACTAGAAAAGCAAAAAGTTCTGGGGTTAAACCAGGAAAGGAAGATTTACCAGCTCTGTGGAAATCTTACCTAACAGCCTCCCTTCCGCATGTTTTCAGCACGGGACAAGGCGGTTCACTCGAGCATAGCACACTCTTGGGTTTCTTCGGCACAAGGACACAGTCCCATTTCCAACTTCAGGGACTTCTATGCCCAAGTCTCATATGTAATCAATGTCCTTTACAATTCAGGTGAGTGACATTTCACCCCGGATCCCCCTCAACCGGGCTCAGATCCCTTTTCCACAATTAGTCTCCATCAGCCGGGCTAGGACCAATGGCAGCAATATCTTTTTTCGGGTGACTCGCGGCTCATCTCGGATCCCTCTTGGCTGGGCTCAGATCCTCTTTTCACAATTACTCTCCCTCAGCCGTGCTCGGACCAATTGCAGTTCGCATTTGCTATCGAAGACTTTCGAATGTGCACAGGGTTTGGCTTGACCCGTTTCAGGACGTCTTCAATTTCACAGTTTACAATCTTACACTCTCATCAGAAAGCAGGGGTTCCCTTCCCGTAGCTTTCTCTCGGCATCCGTCCATCGGGTTCACACTTGCCTATGTAATCACAGTTCACAATGTCAGAATTTTACACTCTCAGTTGGATGTCTAACAGAGACTTTCGAATTAGAACCCACGTGGTGCAGGACCACTCTATATGGTATTTACTTTGGTTACAAATGTTCACTCACTAGTTGGATATTTAATTATGGTTTATAGTGACTATTTCGAATTACATAATTTCGAATGCCAAAATGTCGAAAAAAATTATAGGTAAAAAAAATAATTGA
Organism: Ambystoma mexicanum; assembly: GCF_040938575.1. Lineage (NCBI taxonomy): Eukaryota > Metazoa > Chordata > Amphibia > Caudata > Ambystomatidae > Ambystoma > Ambystoma mexicanum. The sequence continues at coordinate 835,781,977 of NC_090934.1, read as the reverse complement.
ATGTCTTTTTTTTTTTTGTTTGAAATGGGGGTTTCACCTCCAAAACCCCTTTTTTTAACCCTTTTTTTTTACTCGCGAAATAAAAAAAACATGCACATTAAAAAAGAAGACATTCGAAAAAAAAATTGTAGGTATAATTTTTTTCGACATTTTTGTCATTCGAAATTATTTTTTCCACATATTAACTGGATACCTTTATATTTGCGTTGCTCATCACATACGCCTTAAACTCTGTTCTTTGCAGGTTTCTTCATACAATGTTGCTGCTTGCAACCTAGGTTCTAACACTGACCGGTCTGCTCTCATTATCCCCGACTCACCGGGTGTGCTGACTTTACTGGAGCGACTTTGTTGTAGGAGCCAAGGAGAGTACCACAGCGGCAATCGTTCCTTCCCGTCTCAGCTATCGATGTGGGAGAGCCCCGGGTACCTTTGAGACACAATGCACCTTTCTTCAGTTTTAATTCCTGGTTTTATGTTTCTTATCCTTGAGGGATCGTAAAAGTAATGGTTTTCTTCCTCTGAAAAGGCCAAGGGCAATTCCCTCCTTGCAACCCTTTCTGGTCTCTCCGTCTTTCTCCTTGTATTAAACTGCCATTTCTGAACTGCTACTTCCTCAGGTGTTTGCCTCGCTCACCATGTGCGTTCGTGCTCCGCCTTTTATCCGTGTAGGGAAGTGTGATGGAAGTCAGGTGTGTGTAATTATCCGTAATTGCCTGACTCTCCCTGACCCTTGTATTGGGACATGTCAGGGATACGGCTCGGGTGTTAGTCCGTTTTCTCTCACAGTGAGCTGTCCGTGAGAAAGTGTACGTGTTGGAAAAGGGGGGTGGATTGCGTTCCTAGGTATCCTATCTGGTAGGATGGGGAAAAAGTGTTATTGGGAAGCGGATACCGCGTCTTATCCTACGGTGTCCCACTTCCACTCCCCTAGGACCCCCCATCCAGGTGATCCTCCTGCACTTGTCCACCCCCAAGAACAGGATCCAAAAGCGATGGCCGTGTCCTGGCCACCTGGATGACAGATCCCTGGGGACTAGCGGGTGAGACACCTTCATGTATAGTAAAAAGAAGTAGGTTTTTCACCAAAAACAGGGGTTTGTGGGGGACCCCCCCCCACCAAAAAACCCCCAAAAAAACCTAAATTCGACCTTTTGGTTTTCAGTCCTTTTGATTCGACCCTTTGGTCATTCGATCCTTTGCATTTCAAACATTTGACCTAGAACCGGTTTCTCACAGTATAACAAGAGTGTCTCTTTGTCCAACAATTCCTTGAGGCTTTTACACTGGATTCAGAAAGTTCTTGATCACACAATATTTTCCATAGCATCCAACAATGTTTGTGTAGCAAAAGTGTTTCTCTTTAACAACAATTTCTTTGTTGGATTCACAAGGTTTCTTGTTCTGTAAACTTAAAGGTTCGCCTGTTGTATTTACATATCAGAACTTCTTCCATGTACTGTAAGGAAGTGTTCACAAAATGATAAATCAGGATGGTATAACTGGGGTCTCCCTTTGCCACGTTTTTAGCACGGGACAAGGCGGGACTCTAGAGCACAGCACACTCCTGGGCTTCTCCAGCACAAGCTTACAGTTTGTTTCCAAAATATCAGGACCTTCTGCGGCCAAGTCTCTTTTACACCAAGAGCCTGATTCACAGAACATTTTTTAATGGGATTGCGCGATAATAAAATGCTTCTGTGAATCAGGCACTATGTCTCTTGCCTCAGAGGGCCTGATGTGCTATAAACAGCAAAACAAAAGTTCCTTTCGGTAATATTCCCGTCGGGTGATTTCCCTTCACCCGTGGATCCCCTCAACTGGCCTCTGATCCTTTTTGCAACATTGGCCTCCCTCAGTCGGGTTCACTACGGCCTTTAATTCAAAATATCAGCAACTTGTAACATACAAGAATCTCACTGTCTTTTTAAACAACAGTTTGCTGTGGACATCCCTCAGCCAGGTTCACACTTGTCGACACAATGTTTACGGGGTGTTATGTTTTTTTCTCATTCGCGGGCATCCCTCAGCCGGGTTCACATTTGCCAGTTTAACACAGTTCACTTAGTTGTAACAGCTTGCAGGGTTCACTTCTCTTAGCTTTTCCCAGCCCCAGGTCAGGCTTTCTCTTAAGCCCCAGGCAGAATTTCTCTAAAGCCCCCAGTCAGCCTTCACACATTCACCGTTCACAAAGTGTTTCCCTCAGCCGGGCGCACACGCCTGTTTCACAATGTCAAATCTTTGGGAATGGGTTAAGGACTTTCGATTGTACAAGTGAATTTGGCTCGACCCTTGTATGACCACCTGAACTCTTTATGTCAGACTTTCCTACGACCGCTTATTACTATAACGTTCACAAGAAAAGAGGACCAGCCAGAGTCTTTCGAATGGAGGCCCACGTGGCGCCGGCCCACTCTGCAGCTGGTCTTTCCCTGGGCTTTAAAAGTTCACTATCACACAAGTTCTCTTTTCATAACAAGTTGCTGTTTGCAACCTTTGCTCAACACCGTCCGGTTTACTATCGGCTCTCCCTCCGACTCACCGGCTGTGGTGACCTCCTGGTTGTTTCTTGTCTCTGGAGTCAAAGACGGTACCACAGATGCAAGTGCGCCTTCCCGCCTTGGTTATCGGTGCGGGAGGGTCCTGTACACCATTGGCATCTGTTACACCACACGTCAGCTTTAGTTCCCGGTCTTACGATCACCTTTCACGAAGGCTTCGCGGGTTTGGGTCGAACAGGGCAAGGGGACTTCCCTCCTTGTTGTCCTTTCCGGTCTCGCCGCCTTCCTTCTCCATTTGAACTGCCATCCTGGAATAGCTGCTTCCTCGTGTGTTTGTCCTTGCTCAAAGTGTGCTCTCATGCTCTGCCTTTTATCCCTGTGGGGAAGGGAAAGGGCCGTCGGGTGTGTGTAGTTATTGTCAATTGCCTGACTCTGCCTGACCCTGGTGTTGGGACACGTCAGGTCAACTGCTCTGGTGTTAGTCTGTTGATTTTCACGGTCTAAGAAAGTGTTTGTGTCGGAAAGCAGGCAGTGGTACACCTTCTAAGTATCCTACGGGGTAGGATGGGGAAAAGGTGTTATAAGGAAGGGGGTACCGCGTCTTACTCATCGGTGTCCCACTTTCACTCCCCGAAGACCCCCCATCTAGGTAATCCTACCCCACTGGTCCACCCCCAGGAACTGGATGCAATAGCAATGGCCGTATCCTGGCCACCTGGATGTCAGATCTGCAGGGATTAGCAAGTGAGACACCTTCAGGTTTCTCAGTCATTTCCAGAATCCCTGGTATACTTCCTTGCCAGGTATCTTGTGTCACTGTTAACCTTTTCTTTACAACTCTGGTGGATTGCCTGGTATACTCCTCTGCCAGGTATCCAGCATGGGGCTCTTCAGATCTCTTGGCATACTACCCTGCCAGGTATGTTCCCCAAGTGATAGGGTTCTTTATACAATTTCAGATTTCATGGGGCTTTTCAGATTCCCTGGTATACTTTCCTGCCAGGTATCTTCCCCAAGGGTTCTTTATTTAATTTCATATACCTGGTGGATTGGATTGCTATAACCTCTCTTTATGGCCTTCTTAGATCCCGGTATACTTCCCTGGCAGGTATCTTGCCGAAATGTTAAGTCTTTTCACAACTTCAGTGGATTACCTGGTATACACCGCTGCTAGGAATCCTTCTCTGGGGTATTACAGATCCCCTGGTATCTCACCACATTTCTCTTACTGCCAGAACTCGCCGTTTTCACCTCTACAACATCCTTAAAATTCGACCCTTCCTAACCTTTCATGCTACTAAACTCTTAATCTCCTCCCTCATCTTCTCTAGACTTTTCTATTGCTCTACTCTTTTCTTTGGTCTCCACTCCCCTCATCTCTCCCCACTCAACTGTCTACCAGTCTGCTATTCGCTCCCTCTGCCTCCTCTCACCTCTTGGCTCTATCTCTTCCTCTCTCACCTCACTTGGTTGGCTCCCTTTCCACTCTCTGCTCAAATTCAACTTCCTCTACTTAGTCTTCAAATCCCTCTATGGTCTTGCCCCCCCACCTATCCTCCCTCCTTACTTTCCACACTCCTTCTCGTTCTCTCCGATCTGCTGATATCTTCCTTCTCTCTCCTCTTCCTCCCCCTTGCGCCTCTTCCTGCTTCCGCTCTTTCCAATTGCTCACTCACTTCCATTGGAACCGCCTCCCCCTCTCTATCCGCTCCATTCCCTCCTACCCTATCTTCCATACCTCTCTAAAATCTTCTCTTCCATTCACCTCCCTAACCCTTCCACTCTACTCCCTCCTACCCTTCTTCCAGCATCTCTAATTCTTATTTCGTCCATTCTTCTCCCTTTCACTGCCTCCTTCCTCTTTACTTCTGCTTTTACCACTACTCATTCCTCTTTTTCCCTCTCATGCCTTATTCCTTCTTCTCTCTCACCAATACTCATCTATAATGTAAATTGTTTCTTGTACTGTTTTCTGGTTTGATTCAATTTGTTACCTAATGCTTGATCTTTCTAATGTTTGATGTATCTTGTTTTGTTCCTCTTGTAAAACGTTTAGGATTAGAAAGTTATATAAATTCAATAAAATAACTAAATACAAATACTCCCCTGCCAGGTATCTTTCCTCAAATGTTAGCTGCCTGGTGCCTTCTCTTTACCAAGACTTCTTTATTGGTTTCACTTGTTATTTTCAATATATCACATCATCATCATCATCGTCTTTGTTCTGTGCAAAGTATTTACTTAGGGTAACACTTGTTTCAGCTTTTACCCACATTGACATCTCATGCATATGTAATTGTTCAGGTTTTGGTGCTGGATTTTTGCTTGTCGGTATTCAAATCTTCTTCATTTTAAACATTGATTAAACACTAGGTTTTGAGAATTACCCAAAATATCAATCTCATATCATTCCTGCACAGTAGAGAAGTGGGTGCTCTGCCGTTGGACCTGAGGCAGGCTACTATAGTGGTTATCCCGAAAAAGGACAAACCCCCTAATATGTGCTCTTCCTATCGTCCTATCGCTCTCATAAATGAGGAAACAAAGGAACTGGCTAAGGTACTCGCCAACCGGGTGCTGTGGTTGATCACCACACTGGTACACCCTGATCAGTGCGGTTTCTTGCTGGATAAATCCACCTGTATGAATATCGGGCTCCTCCATCTGGCAATGGACCGTGCCTTGGTTCTTCCAGATCCCCTGGCACTTCTTGCCACAGACTTTGAAAAGGCATTTGAGTCTGTCCTGTGTGAACACCTCTGGGGAGTCCTGACACTGATGGGCTTTGCGGAGCAATTCATATGCTGGGTCAAATGAAGGTAAACGGGGTGGTATCCAGGACCTTCCCCTTGCAGTGGGGGACCCGACAAGGTTGGCCACTCTTTACCCTCATGTTCACAATTGCTGTGGAACCGGTGGCCATACAACTGCACACAGATCGGACTTGGGAGGGTTTCCATTTGCCTACTGGATACGAGGCAAGATCTCCTCTGTGCGGACGATCTCTTAATATTTCTGGGGAATCCGAGGGTCTCCTGTCCTATAGTGACTGCACATCTCCGGGATAGTGAAGCAGTCACAGGGCTTAGAGTCAACTGACACAAGTCTGTCCTGTTTCAATTGAAAGGGGGTGACCTGGCGATTCCACCTGATTGCCCGTACCATGTCTCACGAGTAGGATTCAAATACTTGGGGGTTCACATTGGTCTTGATCCGCTCAACTTTCTCTCGCCATTTATATCCCATGATGGAGCGGTTTCTACAGGATGTGAAGCATTGGTAGACCCTCCCAATAACACTTCTGAGGAAATTGGCACTATTCAAGATGATCATGGTTCCCTGAATGGAGTTTGCCAGAATAGACCCAGCCCTCAGGAACTTGCTGTGAGAAGGGAAGCAGCCCAGGATTGCTTTATCTATGCTGCAGCGCTCAGTATGGGAGGGGGCTTCGGCCTACCAAACATTGTGCTTTACTACTGGGCCTCCCAAATGGCAATGGTTAATGACTGGTTACATGGCGACCCGCAGCTACCCCAACTCACGGCTGAACGGGCATGGATGGGAGGGTTGCACCGATCCAAAAACTATATGGGGCTGGCAATTACCTGGCTTTGCCAAGGGTAACCCGCCATGTTGTCAGGGTCTGGTGGGCTGCGCTATGGGGTATTGGATGGGGCGGGAAACCAACGCTTGCCCAGCGTTTGTGGCAGAACTTGTTTTTGCCTGAAATAAATAAGATTGGTGTGGTGGGGGCATGTGCCCTTAGTGGTATTCTCACCCTAAACCATGTGCTGGATGAGAGGGGTCTGGTCTCCTTCTCCAACTTGCAACACACATATGGGCTTCCAGCGATAGAAAGCTTTCATTATCTCCAAATTACTCATGCGTTGCACGCTCAGTTCCCAGATGTGCATGCTGTCCCACCCTGCTCTCGTTTAGAGGCCAATATTGTGACACAGCGGATAGACCGGAAAGTTACCTCAACCATGTATCAATGTATATCTTCCTTCTCGTCACAGAAATTGCTTGAACTGCAGCATATGTGGGAGGTGAAGGTGGGTATTATGGACTTGGAGGACTGGATGGAGTCTCAGATGTCCCTGAGGGAGGTAGCAATCTCCTCCTGATTTCGTTTGGTCCTGCACAAAATACTGCACCGAACGTACTATTCCCGCACATTGTTATTTAAATGTGGACGGGCAGCTCATCAGCGCTGTCTGAGATGCGAACGTGCAGAAAGTACTTTTTTCCATACTATATGGGAATGCTGCAAGGTAATCCGCTTTTGTTCTGGTCAAGTGGACGAGGGTGATGGGGGATCTGGTGACTGCCGAGCCCAAGATGATGATGTTGGGGATCTGGGGTGCTCACTCCTATGGTCGCTTCAACAAGCTACTGATATCTACTGCGGCCATTCTGGCCCAAAGGACTATAGCCATGATGTGGGGCAGGCCGGAAGCGCCCGTATATTGCAAATGGGTATCAGATATGGATATATGTATGTCATCTTAAAGGAGAATATACACCGCAAAGGGTTGCCGGGCCAATTTCCAGAAGATATGGCACAAATTGGAGGAAACTGTGTGAGGGAGCACTTCGGGGGATGGGAGGGGTGTAGCACAATGTCTGTGTTCTTTTTTACCTGCTTTTTGCCTTTTGTACGTCTGAAACTTCCAATACTCTGTCCAGCATGATGTTGCTGTGGTTTTGTTTGATTTATGTTCTCAAATATAATAGAATGTGTTGTAAAAAATCTCACATAATTAATTCAGTTGCTTGCTTGTTTGTCAGTATGCCCCGGGATCCCCAATGCTTCTGGGCCAACTCACTGGTAGTTTGTGGCATCTCTGACTTATGGCGAGCATCTGCGGTGAAGCTTCCTCCCTGGATTGACTTCTTACACTTCTCTTCAGCATTTCCTGCAGCTCCGCATTCACTCGCCGGCTTCCTTCTGTGACCTGGACCGGAGAATGGTGCTTTCTGACACAACCGTACCTCCAGGAAGTCTGCTGTGCCTCCCGGTGCTCCTGCGGTCCTTGAGGTATGCCTGCTGCGCCTCTCCTTCCTTCACGCCACGCCGGTGTTAGCCGTAAGGGCACCACCCCCTAGTTGTGAAGTATTGAATTGAGAGAGTGGTTGTTTATAGAAAATGGATAGGAAAGGGGTATGTTAAATACAGTAGACCTGGTGGCTCGTTTGATGATAGTGAATTAAGAGTAAGGTTGCAAGATTTGTTAGTAAAGAGTGGTTTGTTGGGGAGCGCTGCGGAGCAGCCAAGCATGATGGCTGCTTAGCTGAATAGCTCTGCTGCGAGGCACGAAAATCCAATAAAAACTACAGCTATAACCGGCACAGATCAATATGCAGTGACGCTTCTGGAGATTAGAACAAGTATACAGTAAGGGACCACTTTTGTGTGTCCCCTGAAATCCTTCCCGCAGAGAGTGCCGGCGGCGGGCACCCAGAGAGCGCCACGTGGGAGCAGGAGCAGCATGGTGGCGAGGGCAACATAGTAAGGGGGTGCTCATAGAAACTGGAAAAGAGCAACTGCCGGGAATATTTCAGGCTAAGGCAGCGAGCTGCGTGAGCAGTGACAGAGGCAGACACGAGTGACTGTTGGGTGTCGTAGGGCCGATCGGAATACTGTGGATGCAGTCTTACTGGGTTGAGTTGGTGTGTACCCGGCATGGGGAACGGATCTGCCTGTACTGCTATCCGCTCCAGCATACATCATAAGAGCGAGTGCTGGGCAGCATAACGGTCAGTGGAGTAGCAGCAGTGGCGATCCCACATCTGAGGCCCACCCTTCCCCCTCATTCATTGCGACGAACGCAGAGACCGCTGCACAGTCTTTGCCTGGTGGCGAGGATGGCCTGTTTATAAATGCGCAAAAGTACAGGAGCAGTGAGCCACAGTGGTCCATCACAGCAGTGTGGGCTGGAGTGCCATTGGAGAGGGCAGTGCCTGCCTCACTTGAAGTTTCAGGGTGGGCCCTTGTGACGGCATAGTGTGCTCGACATTAGCTGATTTGATGCAGAGTTCTATGAGGGAATTGTGATTGAACCCCAGAGGTGCTGGGGGAGGGGAAAAAACAAGCACTAAGGACAAGTGCACAAAATCTACACCCCGCAGAGAGGTGGACGCAACAACTCAGAGAGTGGCCACTGTCAGACTTCTTCTATCTTGACTGGCGCAGAGGGAGCACAAACACTTGCCTCCCAGTTAGGTCTTGGCTCCTGGGAATATCACAACCGCAGGCCACCGGAACCCGCCGGGGAAAGAGGGTTAAGGTTTGTTGAGTGGATCGGTAGGGGAGTTCATGCGGACCGGAAAGAGGGTTAGGGTATGAAAATGGATAGGTAAGGGGACTTTAGGGAAACATGCTCCTCGGCTCCTGCTCCGGGTCCCACTTGCTGTGACTCCGCCTTTGCTCACTTGCATACCACATTCATAATGTGTGCCCAGTGATATGTAGGGAGCCTTTGTGCTGGAGCTCCTAACCAGAAAACACTAGCAGCCTTAAGCGTTGCTGCAGCAGTAATGGCTGTGCACCCAAAAGTACTTCAGAGCTTCAGCCCTAGTTTCACCCCACATTAACCTCATGCAAGGTAACCTTCCCTGCATTCACTTCATGCATAGAAAACCAGACTTCCCCACATTATACCATGCGAGGCCTGATTTGACCTCCCCACATTACCCCATGTGAGGTTGGGTTTACCAGAATGTCAGAAACAATAAACAGTAACACTTAGCTTCGGTTTCTGCTTGTGTCCCAGGTTCTCCTGGCTTGTTCGTGTTTCTGGACAGGTGCGCTGCCCCTCGGCTCCGTTTGCCGCTGAAATATGCCGCTGAAATATACCAAAGGACAGATAAGTATGTGCGAGCGCTGGGTTTAGCTCCTGTCTGCGCACCCAATGGGTTAATCAACATTCTGGGCTAGATTAGCTCTCTGCGGTTTCCATCACCGCTATGGACGTAACAAACCCCCAGGGGTGCATGCGAGGGTTGGTTAGAACATGCGTAACATGCAGGGTTCATAACATGCGCTGGGTCTCTGTGCCGGCCCCTCGTTCGGTGTCTCAGCACACAAGTAACGTTTCCCTGCTTGCACCGCCTTCCAGCTGAGAGCAATTATGCTACTTATCTTTCAGTTGTATGCAGGGCCTGGGGTGTAGTCAGGCGGAGCTTGTGCCCTGCATAGGCTTGCCTGCAGGAGCTCACGAGTAACACGTTCTCTCACTCCGGTGTCCAGAATTGCGAGTGCTGTCTTTTGTGTGCTGCCTGTGCATGCGCACTTGTGCGGGCGCAGCGGTTTCCTTCCTGGCAGGCTTGTGTTGCTCACGGCCTGTTGGGAATTGTAGTTTCCGAGCTGTTCTCCATCCCAGGGATTCCTTCCTACAAAATGGATGGAGAACACACCTGGAATACCTGGTTGGGTGACTCAAGGCCTCATTAACCCCTCCCGCAGCCTCCATAGGGGTGCATACCTGCCCCATAGCCCCAAGTACTACCCCAGCCCTGACAGCCACTTCAGAGCAACCAATGGGGACTGCACCCTCGGAACTACAACAGATGCTGGACACTATGACCAAAGGATTTGCAGCAATGAATGAAAAACTAGATGACATTACATTGAATGTCACTGCCATCAGGGCACAGCTCACCAAGGAAAGGAAGCAAATGAATGAGGGGGAGGAGCGTATTAGGGCAACCGAGGACACTGTGCATGACCTTCAGTCGGCAGTGAGTGCCCTGACTAAAGACATGAGATATGTCAAAGCTAAGTGTGAAGATCTGGTATCCAGATTCCAGAGGAATAATGTTAGGATTGTGGGGGCCCTGAAGATGCCCTCATGGGCAATATAAAGCGGGCACTTGAAACACTGCTTAAGGAGCTGCTTGATGATCTGCAGCTGTCACCGGTTTTCGCAGTTGAAAGAGCACACACAGCATTAGCTCAAAAGCCGAAACCTGGTGACTTCCCCAGACCAATAATTGCCAAAAAACTGAGCTATCGGGACAGAGATCTTCTTTTAAAGCTGGCAAGGGAAAAGAAGGAACTTCGACTGGGGTCCCAAGTGATTCGGATCTTCCACACTTTCTTGGTGGCAGTCCAACAGGAGCACTGCCAATTTCTTGGAGTTAAGAAGAGGCTACGGGAACGCAACATCCAATATGCAATGCTGTACCTGGCTGGAGTTTTCAGTTCCAAGGCAAGCTGTGCTTCTTCACGGTCCCATAGGAAGCTGTAAAATGTATCAAGGCTAAAATCCCGATTTTGAGGCCTTATAACGTGTCAATGGGAGCTCACCAAAGTATTAAGGGCGTAGACGGAAGTTGGTTAGGAGAAGGCTGTGTTTTTGAATGTGTATCTGGCAATATGTCCTATTGCTAGCACAAATATTAGGTTGACCTGTTGATAGAATACTAAAGTACTGTGCCTAAAGCAGCGACGGTATGCCCCTGTTGAGATTGCAACTTTTTTGTTACAGTTGGGAGTTAGCCCTGTTGTTGGGGCTGAACACTTGTGGTTTAGGGAGGCATGGGGCGGTATTGTGCATACTGCAGGTTGTGGGAGGGCAGTGACAGAGGGGGGGAGGTACTGTGGGGTGGGGACAGGATTTAAGTTTAAAAAATGCTTGGTGTCTAATGCAATGTTTTCAAATGGGTGTGCAAAGCAGCGCCTTCAGATGTATGCCATTTGTAGCAGTTATGCAATATATGACGGGCCTTGATTGGGACAGCAGTGGGATTGACCCAGATTAAGATGCTGAGTTGGAATGTCTGAGGGCTGATCAACTATGTGAAGACCCAAAAAATTGTTGCTCAGGCCAACCAGATGGGTGTCGAAATACTTCTTTTTTCTTTTCAAGAGACACATATAGTAGAGCCGGTGGCTCAGCGGGTGGCCGCGACCTGGAGAGGACAATGATTTTATACATTGTACTGCACTAGGGCACGGTGAGTGATGATATTGATGCATAAAGCACTTACATTCACTTGTCAGAAATCAATTGTGGATGAGAAAGGGAGGTCTGTACTAGTGCACGGGATAGTATGCAAGAGTGAGGTGGTATTGTTAAATTGTCATGACTCCATTATGGATGAACCTGTATTCTACGCAGAACTTCTGGATCATCTGGGGGGGTTCCCAATGGCGGCCCTCACATGGGGGTGGAGGTTTTAATACAATTATTGTATTGTATTGTATTTATTTTGTTTATATAACGCTTTACACCAAAGCGCTGCACACTTTAACAACAGGATACATATGATAATAACTTTATAACAGTAACGGTAGAAGCAATTTACATTGTAGAATCAGATCAACAAAACAATAAGTAAATAAGTAGAGCAATTAACTGGCTAGGAGAAGAAGAGTAGTGCAGTAGAAGTGAGAAGGAGAGGGGGGAGAGGGAGATGATCAAGGAGATGAGGCAAGGTGGGAGGGGAGCAGGAAGGGGGAGGGGATTCATGGCGGGGAATGGAGAAGGAGAGATTTGAGGGGAGATCGGAATGTGTAAAAGGTAGAGATAGAGCGGAGTGAGAGAGGTAAGGAGTTCCAGTGTAGAGGGGCTAGGAGATGAAAGGAGCGGAAATGGGATGTGACACGAGGGGAAGGAGGAACAGTGAGAAGGAAGTGGTCAGTAGAGCGAAGGGGGCAGGAGGGAGTGTAGAACGAGAGGAGGAGGAGGAGGAGAGATAAGGGGGAGCAAGACCGTGGAGAGATTTAAAGACTAGGCAGAGAAATTGAAATTTAAGTTGGGAGTGAAAGGGAAGCTAGCCAAGGGAGGAAAGGGAAGCAGAGATGATGGAGTCACGGGGGGAGAGGAGACAGAGGGTGCGGACGTCAGAGTGGTAGATAGATTTAAGGGGGGCGAGATGTGAAGTAGGTAGTCCAAAGAGTAAGGAGGAGCAGTAGAAGAGGCGAGAGAAGATAAGGGAGGAGATTAAGAGTTTGGTAGCATGGAAAGTAAGGGAGGGGCGGACTTTGCGAATATTAAAGAGATGGAAGCGACAGGCTCGAGATATGAGAGAGATGTAATGGGAAAAGGTGAGAGAGTAGTCAAAGTGAAAACCTAGGTTGCAAGCGTGATCAGAGATGTGGAGATTAGAAGGAGGAACATGAATGAAAGGAGGAGGAGAGGGAGGGGGAAGAGAGTTGGAGGGGAAGAAAACTACTTCCGTTTTATCAGTGTTAAGGGAAAGTAAGCGAGAAGACATCCAATTTTTTATTGCAGTAAGGCAGGAGGAGAGTTTAAGGTGGAGGTCAGAAGAGAAGGAGAGGAAGAGTTGAGTATCATCGGCGTAGAGATGGTGAGAAAAGCCAAATGAGGAGATAACTGGGGCAAGGAGGAAGGTATAGAGTATAGAGTGAGAAAAGGAAAGGGCCAAGTACTGAACCTTGGGGTACTCCGTATTCCAGAGGTTGGGTAGGAGAGGAGCGGCCTCCCCAGGAAACAGTAAAAGAGCGGGAAGAGAGGTAAGAGGAAAGCCAGTTAAGAACAGAGCCTTTGAATCCAAAGGAAGAAAGAGTGTTGAGAAGAAGGGGGTGATTGACAGTGTCGAAGGCAGCAGAGAGGTCTAGAAGAATAAGGACAGAGGATTGCTTAGAGTGTCGTGCTGAGAGGAGGGAGTTAAGGATGTAAGTGAGGGCAGTTTCAGGAGAGTGTTTAGGACGGGAGCCAGATTGAGAGGGAGGGAGGAGAGAGAGATTAGTGACAAAGGTTGAGAGTTGCGAGTAGGCCAGGCGCTCAAGAAGTTTAGAGAGGAATGGGAGAAGTGAGCTAGGACGGAAGCTGGAGGTGAGCAGGGGGTCAGCAGAAGGTTTCTTCAGAATAGGAATGATAGTGGCATGTTTGAAAGCAGAGGGGAAGATAGCAGAGGAAAGGCAGGTGTTGAAGAAAAAAGTTAAGAAAGGAATAAGAAGAGGGTAGATCTTGGGTATAAGGAGGGAAGGGAAAGTGTCAGTAGGAGCGGACAAGGGGTGGGCTTTGGAGAGGAGGATGGAAACGTCAGAAGGGGAAACAGGGGAGAAGTCAGTAATTCAGGTAGAGGTGGAGAAGGGAGAAGAGAGATGGGGGGAATAAGAGGAGGAATGGATTTTTTGCCGAAGGGCAAGGATCTTGGAGGAGTCAGAGGGAGAAAGGGTGGAAGAGGTTGAGGGATCAGGGGTGGGAGGAGAGAGAAGACGAGAGAGGGTTCGGAAGATGCGGCGAGGGTGGGAGGCTTGGGATTGGAGTAGTAGGAGCGTTTAGCTGAGGAGAGGCAAGAGTCATAAAGAGAGTGGTAAGAGAAATATGAGGTTTGGTTGGAAAACGAAGGAGATTTGAGCCAGAGTCTCTCAAAACGTCAGAGGAGACGCTGCATGGAGAGAAGTTGAGGAGAGAGCCAAGGTTGAGAGGGTTTCCGGGTTGGACGGAAGAAGGAAAGGGGGTGAAGTAGATCAAGAGAGGAGGAGAGAGTAGAAAGTGCTTAATTGGCCGATAGTGAAGAGAAATCTTGGAGAGAGGGGAGAGAGGAAGAGCAAGTGTCGAGAAAAAGGGAGGGATCGAAATTGCGATGGTCACGTTGTGAAAAGATGGAGGGGGAAGTCTTAGGAGAAGAAGGGTTGGGGAGGGGAGTAAGTGAGAAGGAGAGTAAAGCATGATCGGAGAGATAGATTGGAAGTTTGGAGACATTGGAAGAGGGGTAGGAAGAGTTGAAGATAAAGTCAAGAGTAGAGCCAGAGGAGTGAGTGGGAGAGGAAGTAAGAGGGGAAAGGAGGTAGGAGTCAAGGATGGATGAAAGGGGAGAGGATTGAGGGGGAGAAGGGAGGTGAAGATTAAAGTCGCCAAGTACAGTAAGAGGAGAGGGAGAGATGAGAGAAAGGAGATGATTGAGGTCGTCATAGAAGGAAGAAAGAGGGCCAGGGGGACGGTAAATGATTAGAAAGGAGATGGGGTGAGGAGAGGAAAAGGATTTGTAAAGGAATTCGAAGGAAGGGAAAGACGGAAGAGATGGGGGGGGGGGAAGAGGGAAGGTATTTAGGATGGAAGAGGAGGCCAATACCTCCGCCACACCCAGAAGGGCGTGACATATGAGAAAAGGAGGAGGAAGAGGTGGAGAGGGAAGCATGGACAGTGGTGTTGGGAGGAGGGATCCAGGTTTTAGTTAGACATAAGAAATGAAGATGAGACGAAAGAACATGTCTAAAACTGCTGCGGTTTTATTGCAGAGGGATCTGGCGTTCCAGAGAGCAATGTTCATGAGGCTGGAGGGTTGAACAAGGGGGGTGGTATAGAAGATTAGGGAGGAGAGAGGGGGTATGTGGAGAATGGGTAGAGTGAAGGCCGGGATTAGAGAAGGGAATGGACATGAGGAGAAAGGAGAAGGTGAGTAGGAGATTAAGGGGAAGGCGGGTTGAGGGAAGGAGGTGAGGGGAGGGGAGATGAGGGCTGAGGGAAAGGGATATGGCAGGGCGCATTACAGAGGGAAAAAAGAGAGGAGAGGTGATGGGGTAAGGAGGTAGGGGAGGCTGAGCATGGGACCTGGAAGGAGGAACTGGTTGATGGACTCCGGCCTGTGGGGGGAGGGGGGAGTGTAGAAGATGGATCAGGGATCCGGATGGGGACGGGTCAATGGAGGTCCCAGTCTAAGAAGGAGGGGGGGACAGAGACACAGCAGACCAGAGATCCTTAAGATGAGGAGGACTGGAGGAGGACTGGAGGAGGGGGGACAGTGATATTGTGGGCTGATGGCAGGCAGTGGAGAAGACCTGGAGGTTGCAGGGACCAGGGATCCTGGAGGGGGGTTTGCCGATGGATGCCCTCGTCTGAGGAGTGCAAGTGGACACTGAGGACCAGAGAGCAGAAGCAGCTCAGGAGGCAGGGCTGGGTACAGTCGACGGGGGACCAGAGGTCCTGTTGTTGAGGAGGACTGGAGGAACAGAGGGAATAGAGGATCAGTGGAGGAGGGGGGACAGTGAACCTGTGGACTGTTGGCAGGCTGTAGGGGAGGCCTGGAGGTATCACGGGATTCTCGAGGCAGAAATGCTGATAGATGCCCCCATGCAAGGAGTGGTAGTGGACACAGGATAGTAGAGTGCAGAGGCAACTCAGGGGGCAGGGGTGGGTACAGCCGACAGGGGCCCAAGTGGTAAAGGAGTTCTGACAGGTGGACACAGAAGGCCAGAGTGCTGAGGCAGCACAGGAGGGCCGGGCTGGGTACGGCAGACAGGGGGCCCATGTCTGTTATGGGCGCGTCTTTGGACAGGTCGACTATGGGCCCACATGAGCTGAGCAAAGGCAGCACGCACGATCTTGGCTGGGGTAGGGGTCCTAAATATGGTTGATGTAAGGTGGATGCGGCATAGGGCAGAGCAATGGCTCACCTACTACTCATCAGTTGATGGGATGCACTCTCGCATTCACATGTGGTTCCTGTCAGAACTTCTTGCATGCAGTAGGTGACTGTATTGTATACCTTAGCACCCTCTCAGATCACTCCCCCCTGCTATTGGTCATCAACTGGTCTGCAGAGGGGCAGTTGTGACCCACGTGGCGGTTTAAGCGTGATCCAGTCTTTGCATATAGGACAACATTGGGAGTATTTTTTCCCCAAAATGTAGGTTCTGTCTCTTCCATGGCAGTGCTATGGCAAGCATTCAAGGTGTATGTTGCGGTGGATGGCTGTGTCGACTGAATTCGGAGTCCTGAAAGCGCTCAAATGGGACATGAGCGAAGTTGAGGCACAGCTGAAAGACCTGCAGGATCTATACGTCAGAGAACCTATTGCGGCAGTACTGGCTGAGACTAAACTGTTGTTAGACAACTTTTGGGACCTTGTATAGAGGGAGGTTAGATTCCCAGACAGACCGGGGATGGCATGTAAATACAGGGAGGCTGATAGCCCGGGACGATTCCTGGCTCAACTGAAATGAGGGGGGTAGAAGCCTGATCACATATATTGACAATGAGGCTGGTAGGCAAGTATATACTGACAGGGACATCAATGAGGTGTTCCGTTCCTTCTACGAGCGGCTATATCGGCCCAAAGGGGTGGCCTCAGAGGCCGAAATTAGAGAGGATCTGGACTCAATCCCTGTTATCGGAGGAAGCCTCGGGTGCATTAGAAGTCCCCCTCAAGGAACAGGAAATCAAAGGAGCAATTAAGGGTCTGCCTAACGCTAAAGCACAGGGAGCGGACTGTTTGGTGGCAGAATTTTACGAGGAGTATTGTGAGCTCTTAGTGCCGTATCTGCTCCAGATGTGGAAAGAGTGGCTCGTCCAGGGAACTCTCCCTGAGACGGTGTGAAAAGCAGTGATAACGGTGTTGTTGAAGCAAGGTAAATACGCCAGTGACTGCACATCATATTGCCCCCGTTCATTGATTAACGTTGATGCTAAGATTTTTGCTAAGGCGATAGCAAACAGGCTGCAGCCATTGATAACATACATCATACATAATGACCAGTCAGGATTTATTCCCGGCAGGGCTACTGCCTTGAATTTGAGGATGTTTTATAAAGTACTTGCGCAAGTGCCTTCGGACTCTTGCGCTGTAGCCATATCCTTAGATATGCAGAAGGCGTTTGACACAGTGTATTGGCTGTACATGTTTACAGTGTTGGAGAATGCCAGGTTTGGGCCTTGCTTTATATCATGGGTATGGTTATTGTACAGAGCGTCATTAGCTAGGTTTAACACAACCGGGACACTGTCGGTGGGCATCAGACTAGAGGGTGGCACGCGTCAGGGGTGCCCACTTCCCCTCTTTTGTTTGCTCTGGTGATAGAGCCTTTGGCTGACCTTGTGCGACAGTGTCACGCCTGTAGCGGTTTGCGACTTGTTGGCCCACGTAACAGTTATATCCTTATTTGCGGATAAAATCCTGTTGTATATACAGGACCCTGCCAGGGATGCTGGTTTGGTCCTTGAGACGGTGGAAGAATTGGGGAGATACTCAGGGCTTCACCTGAACAGATTTAAATCAGAGATATTCCCACTAACGGAAGCCGCGCATCAACTGACGGAAGGGTATGGGTTGCGGGTTGTGCAAGCCTCAGTCAGGTATCTGGGAATTATCATCCATAGGTCAGCGAAAGAGACAATAGTGCTGTACTATATAGCCTATCTGACGCAATTAGAGGCCAAGTTAGCATGCTGGGGGAAGGTCCCGATGTCGCTGATTGGATGCCTCTCAATTGTGAAAATGTTGGTACTCCCGAAACTATTATCTGTTTAATAATATCCTGGTTTGGCCGTTCAGGAAGACATTTAAGGAATTGCAATTAATGTGTACATCTTTTGTGTGGGGTAACCGGGGGTTCGCAGGGGTTGGATGTCAAGGACCCGTCCATGGGCGGAGGGAGGTCTAAGGGCGCCTCATTTCCAATTCTACAATTTAGCGGCACAGGGCTCTATGCTTCATATTGGGAAGGAATTGGAAAAATGTTGGGCGGGAGAGGGCTGTGGTGGGAGAAGTGACCCTCCGATCCAAGATTTTTTGGGACTGCATATACGGCACAGGGACACTTAGACCCGTTAGTGGCTTCGCAACTGGCATGGGGTAAGCTCTGCAGGCTTCGGGGGCTTGAATACCCATACAATAGAAGGGCTCCCCTTTGGGGCTATGTTAGCTTGGCACTGACACTATATCTCTCCATAGAAAAGAGTTGGAGGCCGGTCGGCGTTAAAGCACTGGGGTGTATGTATGTGCAGGGTAAATTCATTAAGCGGGAGGAGTTAAAAAAGTATGCAGGTGACTCTCCATTACAGAAGCTAAACTACTGGAAAATGAGGACAGTCTTCAGGGTACAATGGCCAGAGTTTCCGTATGTACCCAAAGGCAGTCCTGGTGAATCCTTTATACATGAGGCTGAGATGCGAGGTAATGCAAAAAGTGTCAGTACTTTATAACGGTCTGTTAGGTGCAGCCTTACATAAGGGCCCCAATAACATCACGAAATAGGAGCGAGAGTTTGATGCTGAATTCACTGACAAGCAATGGGTTATATGGTGGTCTATATGGGCTATATGTGGTCTAACAAGGAAAATGTACTACAATTCCAAGTTTCAGTTAATTCAGTTTATGATATTGAATAGCTACACTACACCCCTGCCAGGGTTAGTCAGTTTGGGAAATACTGTTCGGGCAAGTGTCTCAGATGTGCAGAGGGTGATGCAAACTTGTTATACATGTTACTTACTTGCCCCCTGCTTGCTTACCTATTGGGAAGGGGTATGTGCTGTTCTGAAGGCTGTGACAGGACACTCAACTCCTCTCCCCCCAGTGGCCTTAGTATTGGGCATCACAAGGAAAATGGTGGAGTAGAAACGTAGATTCTTGAACTTGGTCCTCTTGCTGGCCGAGAGGCAAATCCTTTTTGGTTAGACACAGCAGAGTGCCCTGTCAGTAAACATTTGGCTGCAAGATCTCATGTGGGCGAAGGATATGGAGGAGTTATATGGAACGTTGGTACATGCAAGGAGTAGGCCCAAAGACATTTGGTCAGACTTTTGATGGTATCTCAGTGATCGGGGCGATGAAGCCTGTGGGTCCTCCTTAGACAATGAAGATAATTTTAGCCATTAGTGGTGCCTTTGTAATATGTATTGTGATATTGTTGTAAAATGGGTCCTGCAATGCACCTGTAACGGTTTCAGCAAGCAAACTAAAATAACGTTTTTTTTTAAACAAAAACAGTGGTTTGTTGGGGGTTTAGAGGGGCGGGGTTAGGGCAGAGATCTTCAAACTGTGGGGTGCGCCGCATTCCTGGGGATGGGAGGGGTGATGAGATCACATGATCGGTCTGGAGCATAAAACTGTCTCAGGCACCAATGAAAAAGTGTCCTGCTGTTCCAAGTGGAAATTCATTCCTTTAGTCACAGACTGTTTGAATAGTACCCAAGGGGGTGTTTTTTGTTAAAATGTAAGCAAATTGTCATATTTAAAGAATATTTATTCAGCAACAATGGTCAAAACTACTAGCTGCATAGTGAAGTAACTCTTAAAACTGGCCCACATTGGACTGGCCCACACTAGCATTTTTCATTTTTGGTACAAGCATTGCCCTGTTACCATATAAGCCAGTACGAGCCTGTCGGCTCATCCAGAATGGGCAAGGGGGCGGAGAAGCCAGTCCTTTTGCTTGGCCGGCCTTGCATAGCTCATTGGAAATGCTGTCTGGGGCACTGCATGTCTGTATGTGCGAGGGGGAGCTCCTGCGCCTACTCGCACATACGGACAGTGCAGTCTGGAGCAGGGCGTTTCAGCACCCACGTGCAAGCTCCTGCAGAAGGTATGTTTATGTTCATTGATTTGTATTTAAATATGTATATGGATGTGTGTATGCTTGTGTTATGAGTTAGTGGATGGTGATGGGTGCTCGTGTGAACGATAGAGTAATTGCTGTGTGAATGTGTGTGTGTTTGTTTTGGTAGGTTGAGCTGATTTTGGCAAGTGGGATACAAGGGGGAAGGAGGGTTGTACAACAAAGGTATTTTAAAAATGCCTTTGTAGCACAATCCCCCTGCTCAGGAGCCCAGGGGACAGGGATGGTATTTTTTGTACTAAATATCTATCATAGATGTCCAGTCAAAAATACCATGCTTTTCCCTTTGGCCCCCTAGCGCCTTGCATACACACATAATCATGTTGATTGTGTTAGGCACTGTGGGGCCTAGGGGACAGGGATGGTATCTTTTTACTGGACATCTATGATCGATAAAAAACATCATGCCTGACCCCTGGGCCCCCCAGCGCCAATTGCAAACTGTTTGGCTTATAACCCATTTTTTTTAAAGTATGCTCTAAAATGCAACGTTTTAACCCATTATTTTAAAAATATTCACCAGCCCACCACTGGCCCCTTGATTGTTTCGGGCTCCCTCGCTACGCTCGGTCGCTATGGCACATCTCGTGGAAATATTTATGCCCCTGCACTTAAGAAATTCACCAGCCACCACTGGCCCTGGGACTGTGCTGGGAGCATGGTGGGGTAACCCAGGGACTGTGGTGGGAGCAGGGTAGGCGGGAGCCAGGCGATAGGGGTGGGAGCAGGATTTGGAGAGCCCAGGGTCTGTGGTGCGGTGGGAGAGCAGAGGGACTGGGCTAGGAGTGGGATGAGGGAGGCCAGAGACTGTGATGGGAGCAGGTGGGGGATTACAGGTACTATACTGGTGTAGGGTACATTTACGGCACGCAATAGTTCATAGCCATTTGGACTTACTGTCCATTTGGCATTTTTGGGGGGGCCCGGCCTGCCCACATTTTGCTCGGAGGGGCCCAGGCCTTAAGTTTGCAGACCACTTGGTTAGGGTATTGTTACTTCCTGGTATTCATATGTCCATTCCCCTTTCCTCCATCCTTGTAGGTGTCCCCCAACATAGGGACAGTACCGGAACCTTTATCAGTGAAAATAATGAGCTTCCCGTTTAAATCTAGTGTAGCGGATGGGGTGAGCGGCCTCGGGTGTGGGAGCAACCAGCCGAGGCCCCACCCTCTGGCACTTCCCCTCATTTCCTTTTTCCGCATGGACCGTGTCAGACCTGGCAGCCTGCGTGTAGACCTTTTTTAGCTTTCCGCTTGCTCCCCGATTTGTTTTTTAATTTCTTATTTCACTTCCCTTCAGTGCCTCACCTCCCCAGTCGTATGCCGACCGCAGGAGGATTCACAAAGTGTGCCTGTTGCGACCACTCGCTCCTGGCCTTTGACCCCCTTGCAATCTGTCTTGAGTGTTTGGGACCTGACCACCGCTGGGACTCATGTGCGGAAAGCAGCGCTCTCGGTCACAGGGCATTGAAGAATCGGTTGTCGCGGTGGAGGGAGATCTTCCACACTTCTCCCCCTCTCCATCTTAAGGACTTTGTCTCTGGGACGTCTCGTCAAGACAAGGTAGGACCTATGTTCAGTACGGTTCCACAGCACAGAGACTCCTTCCCCGGGGTTCCCAACGATCAGGGTGGCTCGCATTCAGGTTCTGGCAGGCCCAAGGCCTCTAAGGCTACCGGCTCCCAAGCTGAGGAGTCCAGGTGCACTACCAGGTTGTCCTCGGACAGGCTCGTCCTCTTCTTCTGCCTCAGGGGATACGGGATCATCGCACGCCACCTCCAAGAGTCGTTCCTCGGCTAGATCCAGCGTGGCTACCGGCACAGGTGCCGAGAGCTCCCAGCCTACCGTAGCTCGCTCTAAGGCAGTCATCCAGGGCGTTTCTACTACCAGCCATCCGACTGAGGGCTCAGCGCCTACCAGAGGGCTCTCTGAGGTGGACGTCTCTGATACGGGCGCAAGACCCAAGCTGTATCCTCTCATGTCTGAGGCCTCTCTTAGCTCAGGACCTTTGTGCACTCCTGCCCAAGGCGTGGCGCAAGGCTTCAAAATGGCGGCACGGCATGGCATGCAGCGGATCCTGCCAGGCAGGTGGCCTTCTTGGATCCAACTCAGGGTCCGCCAGTGCTTTCACTCATTGAGGCGGCTTTGGAAGACAATTCCAGCCCCTTCCTTCCTGAAGCGGCAGCAGATCCTATGGTGCAGTGTTTTGGTCCCCGCAGGGGTACATTTACCCATCACAGTCCTACAGCTACACGCACCAGGTTCCTCAGCGCTTTCACCAGGAGCGAAGGCCCAGCGCCTCAGAGAGCCAGGCCTCCTAGGGACCCGGCGGCTAGTGAGGACCGCTTTTTTGAACGCTTGCTCTTCCTCGTGCGTTCCCCTCAGATGAAGGGGCTCCTGAAGGACATTGTGAAGGAGGATATTCCCCATGTGGTGCCGCCTCGGCCCCCTCCCCTGGGAACTCCTCCCGTTCCTCCGTTCTCCCGGTGCCGGTCCCTCCTCCGGTTCAGGCCCTAGCAGTCGTGCTGACCCCTCCACCTCCTCCTGTACCACGAACGCCTCCCCCTCAACCCCCGTTGGATTTGTCTGCAGCTCTGGACCTGGGGGGGGGGCATGTCAAGACCGGTGGGGGGGTCTGTACTTCCGCTCTCTATATGGTAGAGGAGAGGCACAGAGGACCCCAGCCAAGATTCTCTAATACGGTAGCTATGGACGAGCAATCAAGGCCTAGCTTCTCAGGAGATGATGCAGGCTGGTTCTTAAGTACAGTGTATCCCCAAGCCCCCACAAAGGAATGTCCACACACTGTATTACTGAAAACACAGTCTTTATATAATTAATATTCAAGGGTTATGTACACTTATCACAACAACGCACTTTGTGCTCAGGAAAACCAATAATGATAAATATCTACAATTCTAAAGTGGTACCACTAATATTAGACCTCATAACAGTGCATTCACAATACTGTAGCAATGGCACGCGGATCAATAAGAAGGAAACCAGCAATAGAGAGAGGAGAGATACCAGAGGGTTGAAACAATAGGCAGAAGACTGGCCCTTGCTACTGGACACAGTTCTGTGTGGAGATCCCCCCACCTGGGCAACCTGTAAAATAAAGAGATATAACACAAGCCCAGTCCATATATTGTTCAACAGTCTTATTCTCTCCTACAATGTTTTTACCCCCCCAATGTACCTGGTGGAGTCGAGTTCTTCGAAGAGGCGTCGACAGATCCTTCTTGAATGACCCCCTTTAAAGCAGGAGTCACGGATCGTCGAGAGGCGTCGAGAAACGTCGAAGACCTCGGGGTTCGGCGACGGGGAATCGACGGCCCGTCTTGAATGCCTTCCCTTTCAAGCGGGAGACACGGGGCATCGAACGTCCGTCGACAAACGAGGTAGAACGATGTCGAGGAGGCGGCAGCTTCGTCCGAGCGGTGCTCGTCGGCGTCGGGGCGTCGGCGTCCTGCAAGGCGGAGGTGTGCGGGGCACCTCGATGACAATAGTTCTGGACCGCAAAGATTGTAGAGACGGGAGCCCAGCAAGGGCGTCGAGTCGCTCGAGTCTTTGGGGTCGTGAGGTGGCGGGAAACCCACCGGCGGATTCTCCTCGGCGCGTTGGTCGTCCTCGACTTTCTCCGGCAGGACAAAAGCGGTCGACGGTGCGGACGAGGGAGTCCTTCGAGTCAAATGTTCTTAGGCAAGGAGCGGACGGCTCCGGTCGTCGGCGGCTCGGCGTCAAGTGGTTCCCACGGCTGGGCAACACAACTTCGACGGGCCTCCAGCGGTTGCACAGACCTGCGAACCCTGGTCGACGGCAATGGACTTCGACAGCGTCGATGTCCGGGTGCTTTACTTCGGTCTCCTCGGCAGTCCCCTTCTCCGGTCGGCAGCCTTTCGATGGTCTGGCGTCCAGGGAGCTTCGGCGAAGATTCAGCGGTGCTCGATGGTCCCTCGGAGCACGGGAAGAGGGCGCCTTACCAGGTCCTCTCTCGGGTCAGTCCTCGACGATTTCGACAACCTTCAGTTCCGTCGAAGCAAATGCCACAGCAAGTCTTCTTCTTCCAGCTGGACGTCGAGGATCAGCAAATCCAGTTACTCTTGAGTGGAGACTCAGCTTCTGAATGCTTCTGAACAATTTCCAGTGGTGAGAGGTCCCCAGATATACTATTCTGTCTCTCATCCACACTGCTGGCACACACACAGCAGCCAATCACACAGAAGGGCATTCATGCAGTCAGTCAGCCAATCAGGCACACAGTGCATTCAGGCCACACTCCTCCCTTTCAGACACTCACAACAAGGAATGTGGATTGGGACAAGTACCCAGCCATTCAACACTACACACTGCATTCAGGCCAGTTTCGGGCAGGGCTGTCTCAGTCTTTGTCTCTCATGCCAGAAACCAGACAACCACAACAAGGAGTGTATATTGGTCACACACTCCATTCACCCAGGTCCCACCCACAGGAGGTACCCATAACATACAGTCACTGGGAAGGCTCCAGTCAGTCTAGCTGGGCCTTCACAACAACACCATATATGGAACTTCCACCCAACAGCCAGCCAGGGGGAAGGGACAGAGCCAGGGCTTCCCAGGACTTTGGGAAAAACAAGACAACAGGCAATAGAAAGCAAGAGGCCACAGGGGCCATCTTGTTTCTATCAGGAATCAACTGATCCCAATGGCAGGGCCTGGGTATCCCAAAATGGAGGACACCCAGAGCACCTGTCAAGTTTAGCATGGAGCTGCCACCAGCCCATACCCTGCTCTGTGGGCCACCCACAGGTGCCCAAAAACATACACTAGGGGCACAGGGTTGTACCCCTACCCATGGGTGCCACAAGGGTATCCCATGGGTCTGTTCACCAAACCAAAAGAGAGCTGCACTGCCAGGAGTCCCTCATGGACTCCTGGGCAGAAAACATGACAGAACACACGGTAAAAACAGAAAAAGGACAAGGATTCAGAGGCCCTGTCCCTCAGATGCATTTCCGGCATCACAGTCGCCCCCCCCAGACTGAGGTGGAGGGTGCCTAATCTCCCACGGGATAGACACCCTCATCCAGACGGTCAACATACCTTCTGGAAAGGCCATCTGCATTATCGTGACTCTTCCCTGGTCTGTGCTCTATGGTGAAGTCTAGCCCTTGTAGGCTAATCGACCACCTGAGCAATTTCGGATTCTCACCCTTCATCTGCATAAGCCACTTCAGGGGCTTATGATTTGTTTGGACCTTGAAGGTGGACCCCGTAAGGTAGGGCCTAAAACGCCTAAGGCTCCAAACTATACTAAAACATTCCTTTTCAACAGTAGCCCACCTAAGTTCTCTACCCTTGAGTTGTCTACTGATGAATATGATAGGATGTTCTCTCCCTTTGTCATCTAACTGGGACAAGACAGCTCCAATTCCGGTGTCGCAGGCATCCGTCTGGACGATAAAGGGTCGGCTGTAGTCAGGCGCACTCAACACAGGTGCCCTACACAGACTTTCTTTCAAGCCATCAAAGGCCCTCTGACAGTCTTCAGTCCAATTAACCTTCCTAGGCTGTTTGGGTGAAGTTAGAGCTGTCAGGGGGGCAGCTATGGTTCCATAGTCTGCCATGAAATTGCGATAGTACCCAGTGAGGCCCAAAAAGGCTCTCACCTGGGTTTGAGTAGTGGGAGTCTCCCAGTTCTGTACGTCCTGTACTTTACTGGAGAGAGGTTGGATTTGACCCCCTCCTACCTCATGACCAAGATAGGTAACTTTCCCCTGAGCTATCTGGCACTTGGTGGCCTTGATAGTGAGGTTAGCCCTTTTCAAGGCCTGCAACACCTTATCCAGATGTGTCAAATGCTCTTCCCAGGTGGAACTGTAGACGGCAATGTCGTCTAAGTAAGCCACACAAAAGGCTTCCAGCCCACTGAGCGCATGGTTGACCAATCTCTGGAAGGTGGCAGGGGCATTCTTCAACCCAAAGGGCATGACCCTAAACTGGTAGAGTCCCTCAGATGTGGAGAATGCCGTCTTTTCCTTGGCATGGTCCGTCAGAGCTATTTGCCAATAGCCTGAGGTAAGGTCAAAGGTGCTCACAAATTTGGCAGCACCTATAGTGTCCACGAGCTCATCAGCTCTGGGCAATGGGTGCGCGTCAGTTTTGGTGACGGCATTGACTCCTCGGTAGTCCACACAGAACCTCCAATCCTTGGTACCCGCCGGGGAACTTGCCTTGGGGACAAGGACCACTGGACTGGACCAGGGACTGGTGGAGGGTTCAATAACACCCAGATCCAACATCTTGGGGACCTCAGCCTGGATGTGGTTTTTGACGGTATCTGACATACGATAGCTCCTGCTTTTGACAGGCACACTGTCACCAGTGTCAATTTCGTGCTTACACCACGGTGTAAGGCCCGGTGTCAGTGAAAACAGAGGGGCATACTGCTGGAGCAAAGCCCGGCAGGCCCTCTGCTGCTCTGTTGTCAAATCTGGAGAGAGTTGTACTCCCTCCACTGAGCCATCCTGAGGGTTGCTATGCAGCAAATCAGGAAGGGGCTCACTCTCATCCTCTTCTTGCCCTGAAGCTAGCAAGAGACATGAGACCTCTGCTCGCCTGTGGAAAGGCTTGAGCCTGTTGACATGGAATACCTGGGGGGCTACCCCAGAGGCTCCCATGTCCACCAGATAATTGACTTCGCCCATCTTGGAGATGATCCTGAAGGGTCCAGTCCACTTGTCTGCCAAAGCTCTAGGCTTGGTAGGCTCCATCACAAGGATTTCCTGTCCCGGAGTCCAATCCACTTGCGAAGCTTTCAGGTCATGCCAGTACTTATTCAATTCCTGGCTGGCCTTGAGATTTGCTGTTGCCTGACCCATCATTTGTGTCATCCTCCGCCTGAGGCCTAACACATAGTCCCCCACTTGCTTGGCGGGACCTGGAGGGGTGGCTTCCAAGCCTTCTCGGATCAAGGCGAGGGGCCCCCTCACGGGATGTCCAAAGAGTAACTCAAAGGGGCTGAAACCAACACCCTCTTGAGGTACCTCTCTGTAAGCAAACAGCAGGCATGGCAGGAGGAGATCCCATTTCCTCCTTAGGGGCTCTTCCAAAGCACCTAGCATGCCCTTGAGAGTTTTGTTAAATCTCTCAACCAGACCATTGGTCTGGGGGTGGTAA
The DNA here is from genome assembly GCF_040938575.1 of Ambystoma mexicanum. Classification (NCBI taxonomy): domain Eukaryota; kingdom Metazoa; phylum Chordata; class Amphibia; order Caudata; family Ambystomatidae; genus Ambystoma; species Ambystoma mexicanum. The sequence goes on along the minus strand of NC_090934.1, from coordinate 835,755,002 downwards.
GAGGTGGAGAACTTGTAGGTTACCCCGCACTCTTTCCACATGGTTTTCATGTAACTAGACATGAAGTTGGATCCTCGGTCAGAGACAACCTCCTTGGGGAATCCAACACGGGTGAAAATGCCCAGGAGAGCCCTGGCAACCACCTTGGCAGTAACAGTCCGAAGGGGTATTGCCTCAGGGTACCTGGTGGCATGATCTACCAAGACCAGGATGAACCGATGTCCACCTGAAGTGGGAGGGTCAAGGGGACCGACGATGTCGATGCCCACCCTCTCAAATGGTGTGCCAACCACTGGTAATGGCTGCAGTGGGGCAATGACCCTGCCTCCAGTCTTGCCAGACAACTGACAAGTTGGGCAGGTCCTGCAGTGGGACTCCACCTCTACTCCCATCCGTGGCCAGTAGAAATGGGCAGAGAGCCTCTGCTTAGTCTTCTTGGTCCCAAGATGACCAGCCAAGGGCACCTCATGCGCCAACTGCAGTAGGAAGGGCCTGTAAACCTGGGGTACCACCAACCTCTTGCGGGCACCAGGTTCGGGCTTAGTGGGCTCACTAACAAGGAGCTCACCCTCCCAATAAATCTTGAATGTCCTAGGCACTTCACCTTGTGCCTGGGACAGGGCCTGTTTCCTCAGGCCCTCGAGAGAGTGGCACTCTCTCTGTCCCTTACAGAAGTCTGCCCGGGAGGGTCCCCCTTCAGCTAACAAGCATTGAAGGTCGGGATGATCCTCCGGGTTGAGAACCTCTCCCACAGGAGAGTCTTCTGTCTCTTCTCCCACAGGAGTTGAGTTTGGGTTTTCCACTGGACCCAGCCCGTCCGGAGCATGGATCCCAATGGGTGCTGTCGGAACAGCAGGAAGAGAAGGTGTTCCCTCCACAGAGGTGGCCTTCTTGGTCTTCCTTCTTCTTGCCTTAGGCCTCGCCTTTGGCTCGGGTACCTGACTCACAGCCAGACCCGGTGTCACCTGTGACCTAGTGACTGCAGCAGCAGTCATGGGAAGACCATCCGAGATCAACCCCAACTCTACTAGATCATTTCCTAACAGAATGTTAGCAGGGACATTGTCCTGAACCAGGACAGGAAGCTTTGCTGTCTTGTCTCCAATCATGAGTGTGACTAGGGCTACAGGCGATAATTTGGGAGGCCCACCAGCTAACCTGGTGGTTCTCAGAGGAGCACCTACATAGTCCTCTGGCTTGAGCAGGGTCCTGTCCACCACTGTCATGCTTGCCCCAGTGTCTCTCAAACCAGTAGAAGGCTGGCCATTCAAGAGGACACTTCTCAAAAACCTACGGGTGTTCTGCGGGATAGTTGCCAGTACTTCTGCGTACTGGTCCCAGGCCCCAAGGGACACTAAGGAAATCTCTACCGGAGCACCAAATGTGATTCCTGTAGAGGAGGGGAGGACAGTGGCCTCCACCTCAGCCACGGGGTAAGGGTAGGTCAGGCTGACAGCCTGTACTCCAAGTGCCTTACCTTTACACTTGGGGTCACCCCTTTTGTGATCCAGAGCCCCACAATCCCAACAAGTGCCAGGAGTGCGGGGTACGGTACTGGAACCACTGGGAACCTGCTTTGCAGCAGGTGGACCACTACTCTTATTCCCACCCACAGAGGACTTATCCCCACTAGATTTTTGGGTCTTAGGAGAGGAAGGTTTTGGTTTACCCGACTGTGATTGCTTTTGGGACTCCTCAGCTTTCTGAGAGGTCCCCTTTTCTTTGTCCTTGTCCTTCCCACTGGAGTCCTTAGGGGACACCCGGTGGGAGACCCACTTGTCAGCCAACCTAGCCAGCTTAAAGGGGTCCAAAATGTTCTGGTCAGCCACATACTGACGCAGCTCTGGTGAACAGGCTTCAGAAAAATGCTCAAAAAACAAGAGGTGGGACAACTCAACAAAAGTTTTCACCTTGTAACCGTCAATCCACCCCATCATGTTCATGTGCGCAGTACTCACCCAGTCAACCCAAGACACATTCTCTCTTTTCTTAAAATCCCTGAACCTTTTAAGGTATTGGGTAGGTGTCTTGCCAAACTTGGCAATCAAAGCAGACTTCATACACTCATACTGACCCCTTTCCTCCACACTCAGCTTCAGAATACAGTCATATCCAGTTTGAGGCACTCTGCTTAACAAACACTTAGCCCAATCTCTTTTATCTACATCATGAATTGCACAAGCCATTTCAAACGCTTCAATCCATTGGAGGATATCTGAACCCTCCACAAACACACCAACCAAATCTTTCATAAACTTGGTGGCTGGGGACCTGCCACTCTCAATTGGTCTAGCTGAAGTCTCCACTCTAGCTCTCTCTAGCTGGATTCTCTGACATTCAGTGTCCTTGTCTTTGAGCGCAAGATCCCTATTCTTGAGTTCCACTTGCTGTGCCAGCTCCTCTTTCTTAAGCTCAGCTTCTATTTCCAACTTGCGATATTCAAAGGCCAATTTCATCCTTAATAACTCAAGTTCCATGGAATTGCTGGGGTTTGGAACAGAGGCAGCAGGAATGGTGTCATTCCCAGAAACGGATTCAGCGACAACCCCAGGGGCAGAGTCCTCACTGGTTGCATCCCCCCCTTCATCAAGGGTTTCACCATCAGTCTGGTAGTCCACCAGGGCAGCTATCAGCTCAGCCCTAGACTTATCCACAAAGTCTAACTCCCTGGCTTCACAAGCACTCTGGAGAGCCTCTAAGCTCATCCGAGTCAATTTACCATTTGCAATGGGCTCCATTGCCTGTAATGCAGTTATTTGGTACACACCCAAACCTTAATCTAATAAAGTGCGGATATTTTGTAAGTGGCACGGTTATACACTGAGTCTTAAAACCATAAGCATCCCACCGCTGCCACCAGCTTGTCAAGACCGGTGGGGGGGTCTGTACTTCCGCTCTCTATATGGTACAATTATTGTATTGTATTGTATTTATTTTGTTTATATAACGCTTTACACCAAAGCGCTGCACACTTTAACAACAGGATACATATGATAATAACTTTATAACAGTAACGGTAGAAGCAATTTACATTGTAGAATCAGATCAACAAAACAATAAGTAAATAAGTAGAGCAATTAACTGGCTAGGAGAAGAAGAGTAGTGCAGTAGAAGTGAGAAGGAGAGGGGGGAGAGGGAGATGATCAAGGAGATGAGGCAAGGTGGGAGGGGAGCAGGAAGGGGGAGGGGATTCATGGCGGGGAATGGAGAAGGAGAGATTTGAGGGGAGATCGGAATGTGTAAAAGGTAGAGATAGAGCGGAGTGAGAGAGGTAAGGAGTTCCAGTGTAGAGGGGCTAGGAGATGAAAGGAGCGGAAATGGGATGTGACACGAGGGGAAGGAGGAACAGTGAGAAGGAAGTGGTCAGTAGAGCGAAGGGGGCAGGAGGGAGTGTAGAACGAGAGGAGGAGGAGGAGGAGAGATAAGGGGGAGCAAGACCGTGGAGAGATTTAAAGACTAGGCAGAGAAATTGAAATTTAAGTTGGGAGTGAAAGGGAAGCTAGCCAAGGGAGGAAAGGGAAGCAGAGATGATGGAGTCACGGGGGGAGAGGAGACAGAGGGTGCGGACGTCAGAGTGGTAGATAGATTTAAGGGGGGCGAGATGTGAAGTAGGTAGTCCAAAGAGTAAGGAGGAGCAGTAGAAGAGGCGAGAGAAGATAAGGGAGGAGATTAAGAGTTTGGTAGCATGGAAAGTAAGGGAGGGGCGGACTTTGCGAATATTAAAGAGATGGAAGCGACAGGCTCGAGATATGAGAGAGATGTAATGGGAAAAGGTGAGAGAGTAGTCAAAGTGAAAACCTAGGTTGCAAGCGTGATCAGAGATGTGGAGATTAGAAGGAGGAACATGAATGAAAGGAGGAGGAGAGGGAGGGGGAAGAGAGTTGGAGGGGAAGAAAACTACTTCCGTTTTATCAGTGTTAAGGGAAAGTAAGCGAGAAGACATCCAATTTTTTATTGCAGTAAGGCAGGAGGAGAGTTTAAGGTGGAGGTCAGAAGAGAAGGAGAGGAAGAGTTGAGTATCATCGGCGTAGAGATGGTGAGAAAAGCCAAATGAGGAGATAACTGGGGCAAGGAGGAAGGTATAGAGTATAGAGTGAGAAAAGGAAAGGGCCAAGTACTGAACCTTGGGGTACTCCGTATTCCAGAGGTTGGGTAGGAGAGGAGCGGCCTCCCCAGGAAACAGTAAAAGAGCGGGAAGAGAGGTAAGAGGAAAGCCAGTTAAGAACAGAGCCTTTGAATCCAAAGGAAGAAAGAGTGTTGAGAAGAAGGGGGTGATTGACAGTGTCGAAGGCAGCAGAGAGGTCTAGAAGAATAAGGACAGAGGATTGCTTAGAGTGTCGTGCTGAGAGGAGGGAGTTAAGGATGTAAGTGAGGGCAGTTTCAGGAGAGTGTTTAGGACGGGAGCCAGATTGAGAGGGAGGGAGGAGAGAGAGATTAGTGACAAAGGTTGAGAGTTGCGAGTAGGCCAGGCGCTCAAGAAGTTTAGAGAGGAATGGGAGAAGTGAGCTAGGACGGAAGCTGGAGGTGAGCAGGGGGTCAGCAGAAGGTTTCTTCAGAATAGGAATGATAGTGGCATGTTTGAAAGCAGAGGGGAAGATAGCAGAGGAAAGGCAGGTGTTGAAGAAAAAAGTTAAGAAAGGAATAAGAAGAGGGTAGATCTTGGGTATAAGGAGGGAAGGGAAAGTGTCAGTAGGAGCGGACAAGGGGTGGGCTTTGGAGAGGAGGATGGAAACGTCAGAAGGGGAAACAGGGGAGAAGTCAGTAATTCAGGTAGAGGTGGAGAAGGGAGAAGAGAGATGGGGGGAATAAGAGGAGGAATGGATTTTTTGCCGAAGGGCAAGGATCTTGGAGGAGTCAGAGGGAGAAAGGGTGGAAGAGGTTGAGGGATCAGGGGTGGGAGGAGAGAGAAGACGAGAGAGGGTTCGGAAGATGCGGCGAGGGTGGGAGGCTTGGGATTGGAGTAGTAGGAGCGTTTAGCTGAGGAGAGGCAAGAGTCATAAAGAGAGTGGTAAGAGAAATATGAGGTTTGGTTGGAAAACGAAGGAGATTTGAGCCAGAGTCTCTCAAAACGTCAAAGGAGACGCTGCATGGAGAGAAGTTGAGGAGAGAGCCAAGGTTGAGAGGGTTTCCGGGTTGGACGGAAGAAGGAAAGGGGGTGAAGTAGATCAAGAGAGGAGGAGAGAGTAGAAAGTGCTTAATTGGCCGATAGTGAAGAGAAATCTTGGAGAGAGGGGAGAGAGGAAGAGCAAGTGTCGAGAAAAAGGGAGGGATCGAAATTGCGATGGTCACGTTGTGAAAAGATGGAGGGGGAAGTCTTAGGAGAAGAAGGGTTGGGGAGGGGAGTAAGTGAGAAGGAGAGTAAAGCATGATCGGAGAGATAGATTGGAAGTTTGGAGACATTGGAAGAGGGGTAGGAAGAGTTGAAGATAAAGTCAAGAGTAGAGCCAGAGGAGTGAGTGGGAGAGGAAGTAAGAGGGGAAAGGAGGTAGGAGTCAAGGATGGATGAAAGGGGAGAGGATTGAGGGGGAGAAGGGAGGTGAAGATTAAAGTCGCCAAGTACAGTAAGAGGAGAGGGAGAGATGAGAGAAAGGAGATGATTGAGGTCGTCATAGAAGGAAGAAAGAGGGCCAGGGGGACGGTAAATGATTAGAAAGGAGATGGGGTGAGGAGAGGAAAAGGATTTGTAAAGGAATTCGAAGGAAGGGAAAGACGGAAGAGATGGGGGGGGGGGGAAGAGGGAAGGTATTTAGGATGGAAGAGGAGGCCAATACCTCCGCCACACCCAGAAGGGCGTGACATATGAGAAAAGGAGGAGGAAGAGGTGGAGAGGGAAGCATGGACAGTGGTGTTGGGAGGAGGGATCCAGGTTTTAGTTAGACATAAGAAATGAAGATGAGACGAAAGAACATGTCTAAAACTGCTGCGGTTTTATTGCAGAGGGATCTGGCGTTCCAGAGAGCAATGTTCATGAGGCTGGAGGGTTGAACAAGGGGGGTGGTATAGAAGATTAGGGAGGAGAGAGGGGGTATGTGGAGAATGGGTAGAGTGAAGGCCGGGATTAGAGAAGGGAATGGACATGAGGAGAAAGGAGAAGGTGAGTAGGAGATTAAGGGGAAGGCGGGTTGAGGGAAGGAGGTGAGGGGAGGGGAGATGAGGGCTGAGGGAAAGGGATATGGCAGGGCGCATTACAGAGGGAAAAAAGAGAGGAGAGGTGATGGGGTAAGGAGGTAGGGGAGGCTGAGCATGGGACCTGGAAGGAGGAACTGGTTGATGGACTCCGGCCTGTGGGGGGAGGGGGGAGTGTAGAAGATGGATCAGGGATCCGGATGGGGACGGGTCAATGGAGGTCCCAGTCTAAGAAGGAGGGGGGGACAGAGACACAGCAGACCAGAGATCCTTAAGATGAGGAGGACTGGAGGAGGACTGGAGGAGGGGGGACAGTGATATTGTGGGCTGATGGCAGGCAGTGGAGAAGACCTGGAGGTTGCAGGGACCAGGGATCCTGGAGGGGGGTTTGCCGATGGATGCCCTCGTCTGAGGAGTGCAAGTGGACACTGAGGACCAGAGAGCAGAAGCAGCTCAGGAGGCAGGGCTGGGTACAGTCGACGGGGGACCAGAGGTCCTGTTGTTGAGGAGGACTGGAGGAACAGAGGGAATAGAGGATCAGTGGAGGAGGGGGGACAGTGAACCTGTGGACTGTTGGCAGGCTGTAGGGGAGGCCTGGAGGTATCACGGGATTCTCGAGGCAGAAATGCTGATAGATGCCCCCATGCAAGGAGTGGTAGTGGACACAGGATAGTAGAGTGCAGAGGCAACTCAGGGGGCAGGGGTGGGTACAGCCGACAGGGGCCCAAGTGGTAAAGGAGTTCTGACAGGTGGACACAGAAGGCCAGAGTGCTGAGGCAGCACAGGAGGGCCGGGCTGGGTACGGCAGACAGGGGGCCCATGTCTGTTATGGGCGCGTCTTTGGACAGGTCGACTATGGGCCCACATGAGCTGAGCAAAGGCAGCACGCACGATCTTGGCTGGGGTAGGGGTCCTAAATATGGTTGATGTAAGGTGGATGCGGCATAGGGCAGAGCAATGGCTCACCTACTACTCATCAGTTGATGGGATGCACTCTCGCATTCACATGTGGTTCCTGTCAGAACTTCTTGCATGCAGTAGGTGACTGTATTGTATACCTTAGCACCCTCTCAGATCACTCCCCCCTGCTATTGGTCATCAACTGGTCTGCAGAGGGGCAGTTGTGACCCACGTGGCGGTTTAAGCGTGATCCAGTCTTTGCATATAGGACAACATTGGGAGTATTTTTTCCCCAAAATGTAGGTTCTGTCTCTTCCATGGCAGTGCTATGGCAAGCATTCAAGGTGTATGTTGCGGTGGATGGCTGTGTCGACTGAATTCGGAGTCCTGAAAGCGCTCAAATGGGACATGAGCGAAGTTGAGGCACAGCTGAAAGACCTGCAGGATCTATACGTCAGAGAACCTATTGCGGCAGTACTGGCTGAGACTAAACTGTTGTTAGACAACTTTTGGGACCTTGTATAGAGGGAGGTTAGATTCCCAGACAGACCGGGGATGGCATGTAAATACAGGGAGGCTGATAGCCCGGGACGATTCCTGGCTCAACTGAAATGAGGGGGGTAGAAGCCTGATCACATATATTGACAATGAGGCTGGTAGGCAAGTATATACTGACAGGGACATCAATGAGGTGTTCCGTTCCTTCTACGAGCGGCTATATCGGCCCAAAGGGGTGGCCTCAGAGGCCGAAATTAGAGAGGATCTGGACTCAATCCCTGTTATCGGAGGAAGCCTCGGGTGCATTAGAAGTCCCCCTCAAGGAACAGGAAATCAAAGGAGCAATTAAGGGTCTGCCTAACGCTAAAGCACAGGGAGCGGACTGTTTGGTGGCAGAATTTTACGAGGAGTATTGTGAGCTCTTAGTGCCGTATCTGCTCCAGATGTGGAAAGAGTGGCTCGTCCAGGGAACTCTCCCTGAGACGGTGTGAAAAGCAGTGATAACGGTGTTGTTGAAGCAAGGTAAATACGCCAGTGACTGCACATCATATTGCCCCCGTTCATTGATTAACGTTGATGCTAAGATTTTTGCTAAGGCGATAGCAAACAGGCTGCAGCCATTGATAACATACATCATACATAATGACCAGTCAGGATTTATTCCCGGCAGGGCTACTGCCTTGAATTTGAGGATGTTTTATAAAGTACTTGCGCAAGTGCCTTCGGACTCTTGCGCTGTAGCCATATCCTTAGATATGCAGAAGGCGTTTGACACAGTGTATTGGCTGTACATGTTTACAGTGTTGGAGAATGCCAGGTTTGGGCCTTGCTTTATATCATGGGTATGGTTATTGTACAGAGCGTCATTAGCTAGGTTTAACACAACCGGGACACTGTCGGTGGGCATCAGACTAGAGGGTGGCACGCGTCAGGGGTGCCCACTTCCCCTCTTTTGTTTGCTCTGGTGATAGAGCCTTTGGCTGACCTTGTGCGACAGTGTCACGCCTGTAGCGGTTTGCGACTTGTTGGCCCACGTAACAGTTATATCCTTATTTGCGGATAAAATCCTGTTGTATATACAGGACCCTGCCAGGGATGCTGGTTTGGTCCTTGAGACGGTGGAAGAATTGGGGAGATACTCAGGGCTTCACCTGAACAGATTTAAATCAGAGATATTCCCACTAACGGAAGCCGCGCATCAACTGACGGAAGGGTATGGGTTGCGGGTTGTGCAAGCCTCAGTCAGGTATCTGGGAATTATCATCCATAGGTCAGCGAAAGAGACAATAGTGCTGTACTATATAGCCTATCTGACGCAATTAGAGGCCAAGTTAGCATGCTGGGGGAAGGTCCCGATGTCGCTGATTGGATGCCTCTCAATTGTGAAAATGTTGGTACTCCCGAAACTATTATCTGTTTAATAATATCCTGGTTTGGCCGTTCAGGAAGACATTTAAGGAATTGCAATTAATGTGTACATCTTTTGTGTGGGGTAACCGGGGGTTCGCAGGGGTTGGATGTCAAGGACCCGTCCATGGGCGGAGGGAGGTCTAAGGGCGCCTCATTTCCAATTCTACAATTTAGCGGCACAGGGCTCTATGCTTCATATTGGGAAGGAATTGGAAAAATGTTGGGCGGGAGAGGGCTGTGGTGGGAGAAGTGACCCTCCGATCCAAGATTTTTTGGGACTGCATATACGGCACAGGGACACTTAGACCCGTTAGTGGCTTCGCAACTGGCATGGGGTAAGCTCTGCAGGCTTCGGGGGCTTGAATACCCATACAATAGAAGGGCTCCCCTTTGGGGCTATGTTAGCTTGGCACTGACACTATATCTCTCCATAGAAAAGAGTTGGAGGCCGGTCGGCGTTAAAGCACTGGGGTGTATGTATGTGCAGGGTAAATTCATTAAGCGGGAGGAGTTAAAAAAGTATGCAGGTGACTCTCCATTACAGAAGCTAAACTACTGGAAAATGAGGACAGTCTTCAGGGTACAATGGCCAGAGTTTCCGTATGTACCCAAAGGCAGTCCTGGTGAATCCTTTATACATGAGGCTGAGATGCGAGGTAATGCAAAAAGTGTCAGTACTTTATAACGGTCTGTTAGGTGCAGCCTTACATAAGGGCCCCAATAACATCACGAAATAGGAGCGAGAGTTTGATGCTGAATTCACTGACAAGCAATGGGTTATATGGTGGTCTATATGGGCTATATGTGGTCTAACAAGGAAAATGTACTACAATTCCAAGTTTCAGTTAATTCAGTTTATGATATTGAATAGCTACACTACACCCCTGCCAGGGTTAGTCAGTTTGGGAAATACTGTTCGGGCAAGTGTCTCAGATGTGCAGAGGGTGATGCAAACTTGTTATACATGTTACTTACTTGCCCCCTGCTTGCTTACCTATTGGGAAGGGGTATGTGCTGTTCTGAAGGCTGTGACAGGACACTCAACTCCTCTCCCCCCAGTGGCCTTAGTATTGGGCATCACAAGGAAAATGGTGGAGTAGAAACGTAGATTCTTGAACTTGGTCCTCTTGCTGGCCGAGAGGCAAATCCTTTTTGGTTAGACACAGCAGAGTGCCCTGTCAGTAAACATTTGGCTGCAAGATCTCATGTGGGCGAAGGATATGGAGGAGTTATATGGAACGTTGGTACATGCAAGGAGTAGGCCCAAAGACATTTGGTCAGACTTTTGATGGTATCTCAGTGATCGGGGCGATGAAGCCTGTGGGTCCTCCTTAGACAATGAAGATAATTTTAGCCATTAGTGGTGCCTTTGTAATATGTATTGTGATATTGTTGTAAAATGGGTCCTGCAATGCACCTGTAACGGTTTCAGCAAGCAAACTAAAATAACGTTTTTTTTTAAACAAAAACAGTGGTTTGTTGGGGGTTTAGAGGGGCGGGGTTAGGGCAGAGATCTTCAAACTGTGGGGTGCGCCGCATTCCTGGGGATGGGAGGGGTGATGAGATCACATGATCGGTCTGGAGCATAAAACTGTCTCAGGCACCAATGAAAAAGTGTCCTGCTGTTCCAAGTGGAAATTCATTCCTTTAGTCACAGACTGTTTGAATAGTACCCAAGGGGGTGTTTTTTGTTAAAATGTAAGCAAATTGTCATATTTAAAGAATATTTATTCAGCAACAATGGTCAAAACTACTAGCTGCATAGTGAAGTAACTCTTAAAACTGGCCCACATTGGACTGGCCCACACTAGCATTTTTCATTTTTGGTACAAGCATTGCCCTGTTACCATATAAGCCAGTACGAGCCTGTCGGCTCATCCAGAATGGGCAAGGGGGCGGAGAAGCCAGTCCTTTTGCTTGGCCGGCCTTGCATAGCTCATTGGAAATGCTGTCTGGGCCACTGCATGTCTGTATGTGCGAGGGGGAGCTCCTGCGCCTACTCGCACATACGGACAGTGCAGTCTGGAGCAGGGCGTTTCAGCACCCACGTGCAAGCTCCTGCAGAAGGTATGTTTATGTTCATTGATTTGTATTTAAATATGTATATGGATGTGTGTATGCTTGTGTTATGAGTTAGTGGATGGTGATGGGTGCTCGTGTGAACGATAGAGTAATTGCTGTGTGAATGTGTGTGTGTTTGTTTTGGTAGGTTGAGCTGATTTTGGCAAGTGGGGTACAAGGGGGAAGGAGGGTTGTACAACAAAGGTATTTTAAAAATGCCTTTGTAGCACAATCCCCCTGCTCAGGAGCCCAGGGGACAGGGATGGTATTTTTTGTACTAAATATCTATCATAGATGTCCAGTCAAAAATACCATGCTTTTCCCTTTGGCCCCCTAGCGCCTTGCATACACACATAATCATGTTGATTGTGTTAGGCACTGTGGGGCCTAGGGGACAGGGATGGTATCTTTTTACTGGACATCTATGATCGATAAAAAACATCATGCCTGACCCCTGGGCCCCCCAGCGCCAATTGCAAACTGTTTGGCTTATAACCCATTTTTTTTAAAGTATGCTCTAAAATGCAACGTTTTAACCCATTATTTTAAAAATATTCACCAGCCCACCACTGGCCCCTTGATTGTTTCGGGCTCCCTCGCTACGCTCGGTCGCTATGGCACATCTCGTGGAAATATTTATGCCCCTGCACTTAAGAAATTCACCAGCCACCACTGGCCCTGGGACTGTGCTGGGAGCATGGTGGGGTAACCCAGGGACTGTGGTGGGAGCAGGGTAGGCGGGAGCCAGGCGATAGGGGTGGGAGCAGGATTTGGAGAGCCCAGGGTCTGTGGTGCGGTGGGAGAGCAGAGGGACTGGGCTAGGAGTGGGATGAGGGAGGCCAGAGACTGTGATGGGAGCAGGTGGGGGATTACAGGTACTATACTGGTGTAGGGTACATTTACGGCACGCAATAGTTCATAGCCATTTGGACTTACTGTCCATTTGGCATTTTTGGGGGGGCCCGGCCTGCCCACATTTTGCTCGGAGGGGCCCAGGCCTTAAGTTTGCAGACCACTTGGTTAGGGTATTGTTACTTCCTGGTATTCATATGTCCATTCCCCTTTCCTCCATCCTTGTAGGTGTCCCCCAACATAGGGACAGTACCGGAACCTTTATCAGTGAAAATAATGAGCTTCCCGTTTAAATCTAGTGTAGCGGATGGGGTGAGCGGCCTCGGGTGTGGGAGCAACCAGCCGAGGCCCCACCCTCTGGCACTTCCCCTCATTTCCTTTTTCCGCATGGACCGTGTCAGACCTGGCAGCCTGCGTGTAGACCTTTTTTAGCTTTCCGCTTGCTCCCCGATTTGTTTTTTAATTTCTTATTTCACTTCCCTTCAGTGCCTCACCTCCCCAGTCGTATGCCGACCGCAGGAGGATTCACAAAGTGTGCCTGTTGCGACCACTCGCTCCTGGCCTTTGACCCCCTTGCAATCTGTCTTGAGTGTTTGGGACCTGACCACCGCTGGGACTCATGTGCGGAAAGCAGCGCTCTCGGTCACAGGGCATTGAAGAATCGGTTGTCGCGGTGGAGGGAGATCTTCCACACTTCTCCCCCTCTCCATCTTAAGGACTTTGTCTCTGGGACGTCTCGTCAAGACAAGGTAGGACCTATGTTCAGTACGGTTCCACAGCACAGAGACTCCTTCCCCGGGGTTCCCAACGATCAGGGTGGCTCGCATTCAGGTTCTGGCAGGCCCAAGGCCTCTAAGGCTACCGGCTCCCAAGCTGAGGAGTCCAGGTGCACTACCAGGTTGTCCTCGGACAGGCTCGTCCTCTTCTTCTGTCTCAGGGGATACGGGATCATCGCACGCCACCTCCAAGAGTCGTTCCTCGGCTAGATCCAGCGTGGCTACCGGCACAGGTGCAGAGAGCTCCCAGCCTACCGTAGCTCGCTCTAAGGCAGTCATCCAGGGCGTTTCTACTACCAGCCATCCGACTGAGGGCTCAGCGCCTACCAGAGGGCTCTCTGAGGTGGACGTCTCTGATACGGGCGCAAGACCCAAGCTGTATCCTCTCATGTCTGAGGCCTCTCTTAGCTCAGGACCTTTGTGCACTCCTGCCCAAGGCGTGGCGCAAGGCTTCAAAATGGCGGCACGGCATGGCATGCAGCGGATCCTGCCAGGCAGGTGGCCTTCTTGGATCCAACTCAGGGTCCGCCAGTGCTTTCACTCATTGAGGCGGCTTTGGAAGACAATTCCAGCCCCTTCCTTCCTGAAGCGGCAGCAGATCCTATGGTGCAGTGTTTTGGTCCCCGCAGGGGTACATTTACCCATCACAGTCCTACAGCTACACGCACCAGGTTCCTCAGCGCTTTCACCAGGAGCGAAGGCCCAGCGCCTCAGAGAGCCAGGCCTCCTAGGGACCCGGCGGCTAGTGAGGACCGCTTTTTTGAACGCTTGCTCTTCCTCGTGCGTTCCCCTCAGATGAAGGGGCTCCTGAAGGACATTGTGAAGGAGGATATTCCCCATGTGGTGCCGCCTCGGCCCCCTCCCCTGGGAACTCCTCCCGTTCCTCCGTTCTCCCGGTGCCGGTCCCTCCTCCGGTTCAGGCCCTAGCAGTCGTGCTGACCCCTCCACCTCCTCCTGTACCACGAACGCCTCCCCCTCAACCCCCGTTGGATTTGTCTGCAGCTCTGGACCTGGGGGGGGGGCATGTCAAGACCGGTGGGGGGGTCTGTACTTCCGCTCTCTATATGGTAGAGGAGAGGCACAGAGGACCCCAGCCAAGATTCTCTAATACGGTAGCTATGGACGAGCAATCAAGGCCTAGCTTCTCAGGAGATGATGCAGGCTGGTTCTTAAGTACAGTGTATCCCCAAGCCCCCACAAAGGAATGTCCACACACTGTATTACTGAAAACACAGTCTTTATATAATTAATATTCAAGGGTTATGTACACTTATCACAACAACGCACTTTGTGCTCAGGAAAACCAATAATGATAAATATCTACAATTCTAAAGTGGTACCACTAATATTAGACCTCATAACAGTGCATTCACAATACTGTAGCAATGGCACGCGGATCAATAAGAAGGAAACCAGCAATAGAGAGAGGAGAGATACCAGAGGGTTGAAACAATAGGCAGAAGACTGGCCCTTGCTACTGGACACAGTTCTGTGTGGAGATCCCCCCACCTGGGCAACCTGTAAAATAAAGAGATATAACACAAGCCCAGTCCATATATTGTTCAACAGTCTTATTCTCTCCTACAATGTTTTTACCCCCCCAATGTACCTGGTGGAGTCGAGTTCTTCGAAGAGGCGTCGACAGATCCTTCTTGAATGACCCCCTTTAAAGCAGGAGTCACGGATCGTCGAGAGGCGTCGAGAAACGTCGAAGACCTCGGGGTTCGGCGACGGGGAATCGACGGCCCGTCTTGAATGCCTTCCCTTTCAAGCGGGAGACACGGGGCATCGAACGTCCGTCGACAAACGAGGTAGAACGATGTCGAGGAGGCGGCAGCTTCGTCCGAGCGGTGCTCGTCGGCGTCGGGGCGTCGGCGTCCTGCAAGGCGGAGGTGTGCGGGGCACCTCGATGACAATAGTTCTGGACCGCAAAGATTGTAGAGACGGGAGCCCAGCAAGGGCGTCGAGTCGCTCGAGTCTTTGGGGTCGTGAGGTGGCGGGAAACCCACCGGCGGATTCTCCTCGGCGCGTTGGTCGTCCTCGACTTTCTCCGGCAGGACAAAAGCGGTCGACGGTGCGGACGAGGGAGTCCTTCGAGTCAAATGTTCTTAGGCAAGGAGCGGACGGCTCCGGTCGTCGGCGGCTCGGCGTCAAGTGGTTCCCACGGCTGGGCAACACAACTTCGACGGGCCTCCAGCGGTTGCACAGACCTGCGAACCCTGGTCGACGGCAATGGACTTCGACAGCGTCGATGTCCGGGTGCTTTACTTCGGTCTCCTCGGCAGTCCCCTTCTCCGGTCGGCAGCCTTTCGATGGTCTGGCGTCCAGGGAGCTTCGGCGAAGATTCAGCGGTGCTCGATGGTCCCTCGGAGCACGGGAAGAGGGCGCCTTACCAGGTCCTCTCTCGGGTCAGTCCTCGACGATTTCGACAACCTTCAGTTCCGTCGAAGCAAATGCCACAGCAAGTCTTCTTCTTCCAGCTGGACGTCGAGGATCAGCAAATCCAGTTACTCTTGAGTGGAGACTCAGCTTCTGAATGCTTCTGAACAATTTCCAGTGGTGAGAGGTCCCCAGATATACTATTCTGTCTCTCATCCACACTGCTGGCACACACACAGCAGCCAATCACACAGAAGGGCATTCATGCAGTCAGTCAGCCAATCAGGCACACAGTGCATTCAGGCCACACTCCTCCCTTTCAGACACTCACAACAAGGAATGTGGATTGGGACAAGTACCCAGCCATTCAACACTACACACTGCATTCAGGCCAGTTTCGGGCAGGGCTGTCTCAGTCTTTGTCTCTCATGCCAGAAACCAGACAACCACAACAAGGAGTGTATATTGGTCACACACTCCATTCACCCAGGTCCCACCCACAGGAGGTACCCATAACATACAGTCACTGGGAAGGCTCCAGTCAGTCTAGCTGGGCCTTCACAACAACACCATATATGGAACTTCCACCCAACAGCCAGCCAGGGGGAAGGGACAGAGCCAGGGCTTCCCAGGACTTTGGGAAAAACAAGACAACAGGCAATAGAAAGCAAGAGGCCACAGGGGCCATCTTGTTTCTATCAGGAATCAACTGATCCCAATGGCAGGGCCTGGGTATCCCAAAATGGAGGACACCCAGAGCACCTGTCAAGTTTAGCATGGAGCTGCCACCAGCCCATACCCTGCTCTGTGGGCCACCCACAGGTGCCCAAAAACATACACTAGGGGCACAGGGTTGTACCCCTACCCATGGGTGCCACAAGGGTATCCCATGGGTCTGTTCACCAAACCAAAAGAGAGCTGCACTGCCAGGAGTCCCTCATGGACTCCTGGGCAGAAAACATGACAGAACACACGGTAAAAACAGAAAAAGGACAAGGATTCAGAGGCCCTGTCCCTCAGATGCATTTCCGGCATCACAGTCGCCCCCCCCAGACTGAGGTGGAGGGTGCCTAATCTCCCACGGGATAGACACCCTCATCCAGACGGTCAACATACCTTCTGGAAAGGCCATCTGCATTATCGTGACTCTTCCCTGGTCTGTGCTCTATGGTGAAGTCTAGCCCTTGTAGGCTAATCGACCACCTGAGCAATTTCGGATTCTCACCCTTCATCTGCATAAGCCACTTCAGGGGCTTATGATTTGTTTGGACCTTGAAGGTGGACCCCGTAAGGTAGGGCCTAAAACGCCTAAGGCTCCAAACTATACTAAAACATTCCTTTTCAACAGTAGCCCACCTAAGTTCTCTACCCTTGAGTTGTCTACTGATGAATATGATAGGATGTTCTCTCCCTTTGTCATCTAACTGGGACAAGACAGCTCCAATTCCGGTGTCGCAGGCATCCGTCTGGACGATAAAGGGTCGGCTGTAGTCAGGCGCACTCAACACAGGTGCCCTACACAGACTTTCTTTCAAGCCATCAAAGGCCCTCTGACAGTCTTCAGTCCAATTAACCTTCCTAGGCTGTTTGGGTGAAGTTAGAGCTGTCAGGGGGGCAGCTATGGTTCCATAGTCTGCCATGAAATTGCGATAGTACCCAGTGAGGCCCAAAAAGGCTCTCACCTGGGTTTGAGTAGTGGGAGTCTCCCAGTTCTGTACGTCCTGTACTTTACTGGAGAGAGGTTGGATTTGACCCCCTCCTACCTCATGACCAAGATAGGTAACTTTCCCCTGAGCTATCTGGCACTTGGTGGCCTTGATAGTGAGGTTAGCCCTTTTCAAGGCCTGCAACACCTTATCCAGATGTGTCAAATGCTCTTCCCAGGTGGAACTGTAGACGGCAATGTCGTCTAAGTAAGCCACACAAAAGGCTTCCAGCCCACTGAGCGCATGGTTGACCAATCTCTGGAAGGTGGCAGGGGCATTCTTCAACCCAAAGGGCATGACCCTAAACTGGTAGAGTCCCTCAGATGTGGAGAATGCCGTCTTTTCCTTGGCATGGTCCGTCAGAGCTATTTGCCAATAGCCTGAGGTAAGGTCAAAGGTGCTCACAAATTTGGCAGCACCTATAGTGTCCACGAGCTCATCAGCTCTGGGCAATGGGTGCGCGTCAGTTTTGGTGACGGCATTGACTCCTCGGTAGTCCACACAGAACCTCCAATCCTTGGTACCCGCCGGGGAACTTGCCTTGGGGACAAGGACCACTGGACTGGACCAGGGACTGGTGGAGGGTTCAATAACACCCAGATCCAACATCTTGGGGACCTCAGCCTGGATGTGGTTTTTGACGGTATCTGACATACGATAGCTCCTGCTTTTGACAGGCACACTGTCACCAGTGTCAATTTCGTGCTTACACCACGGTGTAAGGCCCGGTGTCAGTGAAAACAGAGGGGCATACTGCTGGAGCAAAGCCCGGCAGGCCCTCTGCTGCTCTGTTGTCAAATCTGGAGAGAGTTGTACTCCCTCCACTGAGCCATCCTGAGGGTTGCTATGCAGCAAATCAGGAAGGGGCTCACTCTCATCCTCTTCTTGCCCTGAAGCTAGCAAGAGACATGAGACCTCTGCTCGCCTGTGGAAAGGCTTGAGCCTGTTGACATGGAATACCTGGGGGGCTACCCCAGAGGCTCCCATGTCCACCAGATAATTGACTTCGCCCATCTTGGAGATGATCCTGAAGGGTCCAGTCCACTTGTCTGCCAAAGCTCTAGGCTTGGTAGGCTCCATCACAAGGATTTCCTGTCCCGGAGTCCAATCCACTTGCGAAGCTTTCAGGTCATGCCAGTACTTATTCAATTCCTGGCTGGCCTTGAGATTTGCTGTTGCCTGACCCATCATTTGTGTCATCCTCCGCCTGAGGCCTAACACATAGTCCCCCACTTGCTTGGCGGGACCTGGAGGGGTGGCTTCCAAGCCTTCTCGGATCAAGGCGAGGGGCCCCCTCACGGGATGTCCAAAGAGTAACTCAAAGGGGCTGAAACCAACACCCTCTTGAGGTACCTCTCTGTAAGCAAACAGCAGGCATGGCAGGAGGAGATCCCATTTCCTCCTTAGGGGCTCTTCCAAAGCACCTAGCATGCCCTTGAGAGTTTTGTTAAATCTCTCAACCAGACCATTGGTCTGGGGGGTGGTAAGAGGTGGAGAACTTGTAGGTTACCCCGCACTCTTTCCACATGGTTTTCATGTAACTAGACATGAAGTTGGATCCTCGGTCAGAGACAACCTCCTTGGGGAATCCAACACGGGTGAAAATGCCCAGGAGAGCCCTGGCAACCACCTTGGCAGTAACAGTCCGAAGGGGTATTGCCTCAGGGTACCTGGTGGCATGATCTACCAAGACCAGGATGAACCGATGTCCACCTGAAGTGGGAGGGTCAAGGGGACCGACGATGTCGATGCCCACCCTCTCAAATGGTGTGCCAACCACTGGTAATGGCTGCAGTGGGGCAATGACCCTGCCTCCAGTCTTGCCAGACAACTGACAAGTTGGGCAGGTCCTGCAGTGGGACTCCACCTCTACTCCCATCCGTGGCCAGTAGAAATGGGCAGAGAGCCTCTGCTTAGTCTTCTTGGTCCCAAGATGACCAGCCAAGGGCACCTCATGCGCCAACTGCAGTAGGAAGGGCCTGTAAACCTGGGGTACCACCAACCTCTTGCGGGCACCAGGTTCGGGCTTAGTGGGCTCACTAACAAGGAGCTCACCCTCCCAATAAATCTTGAATGTCCTAGGCACTTCACCTTGTGCCTGGGACAGGGCCTGTTTCCTCAGGCCCTC
Source organism: Ambystoma mexicanum (assembly GCF_040938575.1). Lineage (NCBI taxonomy): Eukaryota > Metazoa > Chordata > Amphibia > Caudata > Ambystomatidae > Ambystoma > Ambystoma mexicanum. Next base: position 835,736,166 of record NC_090934.1, on the reverse strand, counting down.
GAGAGAGTGGCACTCTCTCTGTCCCTTACAGAAGTCTGCCCGGGAGGGTCCCCCTTCAGCTAACAAGCATTGAAGGTCGGGATGATCCTCCGGGTTGAGAACCTCTCCCACAGGAGAGTCTTCTGTCTCTTCTCCCACAGGAGTTGAGTTTGGGTTTTCCACTGGACCCAGCCCGTCCGGAGCATGGATCCCAATGGGTGCTGTCGGAACAGCAGGAAGAGAAGGTGTTCCCTCCACAGAGGTGGCCTTCTTGGTCTTCCTTCTTCTTGCCTTAGGCCTCGCCTTTGGCTCGGGTACCTGACTCACAGCCAGACCCGGTGTCACCTGTGACCTAGTGACTGCAGCAGCAGTCATGGGAAGACCATCCGAGATCAACCCCAACTCTACTAGATCATTTCCTAACAGAATGTTAGCAGGGACATTGTCCTGAACCAGGACAGGAAGCTTTGCTGTCTTGTCTCCAATCATGAGTGTGACTAGGGCTACAGGCGATAATTTGGGAGGCCCACCAGCTAACCTGGTGGTTCTCAGAGGAGCACCTACATAGTCCTCTGGCTTGAGCAGGGTCCTGTCCACCACTGTCATGCTTGCCCCAGTGTCTCTCAAACCAGTAGAAGGCTGGCCATTCAAGAGGACACTTCTCAAAAACCTACGGGTGTTCTGCGGGATAGTTGCCAGTACTTCTGCGTACTGGTCCCAGGCCCCAAGGGACACTAAGGAAATCTCTACCGGAGCACCAAATGTGATTCCTGTAGAGGAGGGGAGGACAGTGGCCTCCACCTCAGCCACGGGGTAAGGGTAGGTCAGGCTGACAGCCTGTACTCCAAGTGCCTTACCTTTACACTTGGGGTCACCCCTTTTGTGATCCAGAGCCCCACAATCCCAACAAGTGCCAGGAGTGCGGGGTACGGTACTGGAACCACTGGGAACCTGCTTTGCAGCAGGTGGACCACTACTCTTATTCCCACCCACAGAGAACTTATCCCCACTAGATTTTTGGGTCTTAGGAGAGGAAGGTTTTGGTTTACCCGACTGTGATTGCTTTTGGGACTCCTCAGCTTTCTGAGAGGTCCCCTTTTCTTTGTCCTTGTCCTTCCCACTGGAGTCCTTAGGGGACACCCGGTGGGAGACCCACTTGTCAGCCAACCTAGCCAGCTTAAAGGGGTCCAAAATGTTCTGGTCAGCCACATACTGACGCAGCTCTGGTGAACAGGCTTCAGAAAAATGCTCAAAAAACAAGAGGTGGGACAACTCAACAAAAGTTTTCACCTTGTAACCGTCAATCCACCCCATCATGTTCATGTGCGCAGTACTCACCCAGTCAACCCAAGACACATTCTCTCTTTTCTTAAAATCCCTGAACCTTTTAAGGTATTGGGTAGGTGTCTTGCCAAACTTGGCAATCAAAGCAGACTTCATACACTCATACTGACCCCTTTCCTCCACACTCAGCTTCAGAATACAGTCATATCCAGTTTGAGGCACTCTGCTTAACAAACACTTAGCCCAATCTCTTTTATCTACATCATGAATTGCACAAGCCATTTCAAACGCTTCAATCCATTGGAGGATATCTGAACCCTCCACAAACACACCAACCAAATCTTTCATAAACTTGGTGGCTGGGGACCTGCCACTCTCAATTGGTCTAGCTGAAGTCTCCACTCTAGCTCTCTCTAGCTGGATTCTCTGACATTCAGTGTCCTTGTCTTTGAGCGCAAGATCCCTATTCTTGAGTTCCACTTGCTGTGCCAGCTCCTCTTTCTTAAGCTCAGCTTCTATTTCCAACTTGCGATATTCAAAGGCCAATTTCATCCTTAATAACTCAAGTTCCATGGAATTGCTGGGGTTTGGAACAGAGGCAGCAGGAATGGTGTCATTCCCAGAAACGGATTCAGCGACAACCCCAGGGGCAGAGTCCTCACTGGTTGCATCCCCCCCTTCATCAAGGGTTTCACCATCAGTCTGGTAGTCCACCAGGGCAGCTATCAGCTCAGCCCTAGACTTATCCACAAAGTCTAACTCCCTGGCTTCACAAGCACTCTGGAGAGCCTCTAAGCTCATCCGAGTCAATTTACCATTTGCAATGGGCTCCATTGCCTGTAATGCAGTTATTTGGTACACACCCAAACCTTAATCTAATAAAGTGCGGATATTTTGTAAGTGGCACGGTTATACACTGAGTCTTAAAACCATAAGCATCCCACCGCTGCCACCAGCTTGTCAAGACCGGTGGGGGGGTCTGTACTTCCGCTCTCTATATGGTAGAGGAGAGGCACAGAGGACCCCAGCCAAGATTCTCTAATACGGTAGCTATGGACGAGCAATCAAGGCCTAGCTTCTCAGGAGGTGATGCAGGCTGGTTCTTAAGTACAGTGTATCCCCAAGCCCCCACAAAGGAATGTCCACACACTGTATTACTGAAAACACAGTCTTTATATAATTAATATTCAAGGGTTATGTACACTTATCACAACAACGCACTTTGTGCTCAGGAAAACCAATAATGATAAATATCTACAATTCTAAAGTGGTACCACTAATATTAGACCTCATAACAGTGCATTCACAATACTGTAGCAATGGCACGCGGATCAATAAGAAGGAAACCAGCAATAGAGAGAGGAGAGATACCAGAGGGTTGAAACAATAGGCAGAAGACTGGCCCTTGCTACTGGACACAGTTCTGTGTGGAGATCCCCCCACCTGGGCAACCTGTAAAATAAAGAGATATAACACAAGCCCAGTCCATATATTGTTCAACAGTCTTATTCTCTCCTACAATGTTTTTACCCCCCCAATGTACCTGGTGGAGTCGAGTTCTTCGAAGAGGCGTCGACAGATCCTTCTTGAATGACCCCCTTTAAAGCAGGAGTCACGGATCGTCGAGAGGCGTCGAGAAACGTCGAAGACCTCGGGGTTCGGCGACGGGGAATCGACGGCCCGTCTTGAATGCCTTCCCTTTCAAGCGGGAGACACGGGGCGTCGAACGTCCGTCGACAAACGAGGTAGAACGATGTCGAGGAGGCGGCAGCTTCGTCCGAGCGGTGCTCGTCGGCGTCGGGGCGTCGGCGTCCTGCAAGGCGGAGGTGTGCGGGGCACCTCGATGACAATAGTTCTGGACCGCAAAGATTGTAGAGACGGGAGCCCAGCAAGGGCGTCGAGTCGCTCGAGTCTTTGGGGTCGTGAGGTGGCGGGAAACCCACCGGCGGATTCTCCTCGGCGCGTTGGTCGTCCTCGACTTTCTCCGGCAGGACAAAAGCGGTCGACGGTGCGGACGAGGGAGTCCTTCGAGTCAAATGTTCTTAGGCAAGGAGCGGACGGCTCCGGTCGTCGGCGGCTCGGCGTCAAGTGGTTCCCACGGCTGGGCAACACAACTTCGACGGGCCTCCAGCGGTTGCACAGACCTGCGAACCCTGGTCGACGGCAATGGACTTCGACAGCGTCGATGTCCGGGTGCTTTACTTCGGTCTCCTCGGCAGTCCCCTTCTCCGGTCGGCAGCCTTTCGATGGTCTGGCGTCCAGGGAGCTTCGGCGAAGATTCAGCGGTGCTCGATGGTCCCTCGGAGCACGGGAAGAGGGCGCCTTACCAGGTCCTCTCTCGGGTCAGTCCTCGACGATTTCGACAACCTTCAGTTCCGTCGAAGCAAATGCCACAGCAAGTCTTCTTCTTCCAGCTGGACGTCGAGGATCAGCAAATCCAGTTACTCTTGAGTGGAGACTCAGCTTCTGAATGCTTCTGAACAATTTCCAGTGGTGAGAGGTCCCCAGATATACTATTCTGTCTCTCATCCACACTGCTGGCACACACACAGCAGCCAATCACACAGAAGGGCATTCATGCAGTCAGTCAGCCAATCAGGCACACAGTGCATTCAGGCCACACTCCTCCCTTTCAGACACTCACAACAAGGAATGTGGATTGGGACAAGTACCCAGCCATTCAACACTACACACTGCATTCAGGCCAGTTTCGGGCAGGGCTGTCTCAGTCTTTGTCTCTCATGCCAGAAACCAGACAACCACAACAAGGAGTGTATATTGGTCACACACTCCATTCACCCAGGTCCCACCCACAGGAGGTACCCATAACATACAGTCACTGGGAAGGCTCCAGTCAGTCTAGCTGGGCCTTCACAACAACACCATATATGGAACTTCCACCCAACAGCCAGCCAGGGGGAAGGGACAGAGCCAGGGCTTCCCAGGACTTTGGGAAAAACAAGACAACAGGCAATAGAAAGCAAGAGGCCACAGGGGCCATCTTGTTTCTATCAGGAATCAACTGATCCCAATGGCAGGGCCTGGGTATCCCAAAATGGAGGACACCCAGAGCACCTGTCAAGTTTAGCATGGAGCTGCCACCAGCCCATACCCTGCTCTGTGGGCCACCCACAGGTGCCCAAAAACATACACTAGGGGCACAGGGTTGTACCCCTACCCATGGGTGCCATAAGGGTATCCCATGGGTCTGTTCACCAAACCAAAAGAGAGCTGCACTGCCAGGAGTCCCTCATGGACTCCTGGGCAGAAAACATGACAGAACACACGGTAAAAACAGAAAAAGGACAAGGATTCAGAGGCCCTGTCCCTCAGATGCATTTCCGGCATCACAGGGCACCCACTTGTACCTGTGTCCCAGGGCCCAGATTCCCTTCTGCCTGTGAAAAAGGGAGGTTATGGGGGACGATAAGGATGACGTCACCCAGGACGATGAGCCCTCGGCATCCGTTAAGGTTTTTCGTGACTGCCTCCTGGCCTGGCAGAGTTCTTGGAGGTCCCTCTTCCTGAGGAAGTCCCCCATCCCCCCAGGAGTCGGGTGTGCTCGCAGAGGTATTGGGTAAACGCACCACGACCCGGTCTGGCATTCCACTCCCGAAGGATGTGCTGCAGGTGGTGCGGAAGGTCCTGGAGAAGCCGAGGGCCAATGCCCAAATGAACAAGAAGTTGGACAGCATGTTTAGCTGACAGACGGGGAGCCAATCCTCCTTACTTTCCACCTGCAGCCCCATTCCTATGTGGTGAATGAATCCTCCTTATATTCCAAACCATCGTCTTCGTAGTCTACCTCTATGGGAACCACCTCCAGTTGCCTCTCCAAGGAGTCCTTAAGTCCTTGGGAAGCGCTGTTACTCCATCTCAGGACTGCATCTGCGGCAGGCCAACACAAACGCCCTCTTGGCCGTGGCTAACCAAAAGCTCTGGCAGGAGCTTCGGAAATTTCTGGCCAAACTCCCTTCGGACAAACAAGCCTCCTTCAAGACCGGTCTGGCAGATACCCGGGCCATTGCGCGGGACCTCAAGGAGTCTTCGGTCTCCCACATCGGCACAGCCAGCATAGAGCTTTGTCTTGGGGTCGAGATGAGGACGGCCTGGATGCATGCCACCAAGTTTTTTCCTGACGTGCAGGAGCGGATCCTAGATCTGGCCTTCAAGGGCGTGGACCTTTTTCATTCGTCCACTGTTGACGAATTAACGAAGTAGAAAACCTCCACCCAAACTGCCATGTCCTTGGCCATCCTGACAAAGCCAGGTCAGAAATCCTTCCCTCAATCCCAGGGTAGGACTGAGTTCAAACCCTGAACCTTCTCAGGCGTCAAGGTTTCAGAGGCCGTGGTATGGAGAGCCCTGATAGGTCGCCCAGCGACAACAGAAGGAAGTAGCAGAGGACGGTGCGCTGGTTTTTTCGCTTCCTCTCATCTGCCCCCACCAGAAGCAGTGACGTCAGGGCTGGGGAATGCAGCTCGCCTGTGGGAGGCTGTTTGCTTCTGTTCTATGACTCCTGGAAGCATCTTTTCAGCAACCTGTGGATCCTATCTGTAGTCTCAACGGGCTTCAGCCTTCCTCTGCCTTTACCATCCACTCCTCCTCTTCGTCAGATCGGGTCCCTGGCACTTTTACGGGAGGTCCTTTTGCTCTTGGAGATGCAGGCAATAGAACCGGTTCCTCTTGTAGACAGGGGCTTTGGTTACTATTCCAATATTTTTTCGGTACGCAAGACCAACCAGGCTGGCCTGAGGTTAGTCCTGGACCTGTCATTTCTAAATCTGTCTTTACCTCTGGAACGCTTCAAGATGATTACTCCCGCGCCCATAGCTGAGTCTCTTTGTGCAGGGGACTAGATGTGTTCCCTGGACCTCAAGGATGCATACCTGCATGTACCCATATATCAACCGCATCAGAAGTTTCTGCGCTTCACGATTATGATGTACCACTTCCAGTACAAAGTGCTGTCCTTCAGCCTGAACTGTGCCCCTCGTGTCTTCACGAAGTTGATGAATGCAGTGGCAAGCCTTTTCCGCTTGCTAAGCCATCATCTATTCCCTTATCTGGAAGACTGTTCGGTGAGGGTCGGGGTCACCCAAAGGGGTGGTGTGCTCCTGCCAGAGAATGGCAGATACCCATCATCAGATGGGGTTTTCCCTCAACTGGAGGAAGTCGCAGTTATGCCTGTCTCAGGAACTGGTCTTCCCACGTGTGCGTTGCAACACTACACCGTCGCTGAATCTGCTGAAGGAGCAGCCCGCGCTGCCCACGAGATGCGGAGAGGAAGAGGTAAGCTCCAGGCATAATTTCTGCTGCCTTAGAGCCCTCGTTATCCTCACGCCACCTCCTCGCCTCCATCCGCTCTAAATTCGATTTTACCCCAGAAAACCTGATTGCTTCACTCTACAAGGCCTGCTTACCCCCAAAAACAGCAGCCTCGAAGCACACACTGCCCTTGTGTCCCTGAATCCGTTCGAAAATCGTCTGCTCCGGCAATTCCAAGATGGCCGTCGTGCTTTGGTGCTCCTGCGCCTGACCCTGTCCAGAACGTCCGCCTGACCTGCACCCTGCATCTTGCTCCAAGATTGGTGCAAACCGGCAATACATCCTGCCCCCAATCACCGGCAGGCGAGAGCCGGCCAACGAGGTAAGGCCTAGAGAGAAGGCCACCCCCCTCACTGAGCTGAGCCCCAGCTGGAACCTCTCCATGGCCAGTAGTCACACCGTCGCTCAATCTGCTGCAGGAGCAGCCCGCGCTGCCCACGAGATGCAGAGAGGAAGAGGTAAGCTCCAGGCATAATTTCTGCTGCCTTAGAGCCCTCGTTATCCTCACGCCACCTCCTCGCCTCCATCTGCTCTAAATTCGATTTTACCCCAGAGAACCTGATTGCTTCACTCTACAAGGCCTGCTTACCCCCAAAAACAGCAGCCTCGAAGCACACACTGCTCGTGTGTCCCTGAATCCGTTCGAAAATCATCTGCTCCGGCAATTCCAAGATGGCCGCCGCGTTTTTGGTGCTCCCGCGCCTGACCCTGTCCAGAACGTCCGCCTGACCTGCACCCTGCATCTTGCTCCAGGATTGGTGCAAACCGGCAATACATCCTGCCCCCAATCACCGGCAGGCGAGAGCCGGCCACCGAGGTAAGGCCTAGAGAGAAGGCCACCCCCCTGACTGAGCTGAGCGAGCGCAACCAGGCGCATCGGCGCGGAACGCTGAAAGTCAGCCCCTCATCACCGTCTCACCATTACAGTCAAGGTAACTTTACTCCCAGCCCTCGTGAAGGCTCGCAACACAGGCACCCGCCCCCCCTCGCACTCCAAAACAGACTTAATGCCTATAACGCTGTGGTCCATGCGCTTGTAGTATAACCTGTTCATTTGATCCTCTGTTGCACCTCTTGATCGCATAAGTGTCACCAGCTAGTAGAAAACCGCTCTATGACTGATGTGAATGCTCCACTCCTTCTATATGACCTCCTTTGAACTAGCACCCTGCAGACCAGCAAACCAAACTGTGGCCAATGATAGTGCACGAACCATTTGTACTGCTATCCGATGCATATTACTTGCCACTTATGGCACATGACACTGTGACAGCCCAGTCCTACATGCAAGTAAACAATATGTGGTTTTAAGTAGTGTCATTCTAGCATGTTTCAGCCTACTATCTTGCATTAGTGACTCTGCATCTAGCATCGACCCTTGCTGATAAGAAACACGCCTGCTAGCCCGTTTTTGCTCCCACCACTGCTGTCATTGTACTTACTGCCTCGATGTGTTCCATGTACCTGCCTACACCTGTCTAGCATATACCCCCAGCTGCTACCGCACGGTATTTATTTGTACTCAAATCTAGGCACTACCTCATTGTATCCTAGCCCAAGTGTGTACCAGATTTGCATTGCGCAGCCGCGCGTCCAGACCATGATCTCCTGGCTCACTCTCACTCTCACCATGTTCCCTTTCTGCATCATACCGGACAATGTACACTGTACCAGCAATACCTTCATAACCGTCAACAACGGCTTAGCCAATCTAGGTTGCCCTAGGCAGTACCCGATCCCCTGCCCCACGCCCTTCCTACCTTCCCAGCCGCCTTTTCCACCTAATCACCACTCTCACCTCACCTCCGTAGACAACCGCTCCCCTGCCAATACTACCCCTAACAAAACTCCCAATCACAGTACACTTAGTGTTCCATGTCTCTCGGTGCCCCCCGCATGAAAATCTCCAGAACCCCTACGTTCTACCAACCCTGACCTCTCTGCTCGCAACAACAGACTAGGCACTAGGCTGCCCCTTACAAACAGCATCCACCCTGCCAAACTCAATACCAAAGCCAAAAAGAAATTAAAGACCCCTAATGAGCCCGTCCCACTCCCCCTAAAAGGAGCCTTACTCAATACCAGATCCCTGCCCGCTCACCCCACAGAAATTGCTGACCCCATTCTAACATATGATCTTGACTTCCTTGCCCTAACGGAAACATGGCTACACGAGGCCTCAGGACCACACTTATCGTTAGCCATTCCTGCCAACTACTCCATCCTCAGAGCCGACAGACCCAATGGTAAAGGAGGAGGCGTAGCGTTCATCTCAAAATCGCCGCTAGGCTGTAGATTAATATCCACCATTTCACTTAAATCCTGCGAGTTACTCACAATCAAGTTACAAACTTCCCCCACAAGTACGATCACACTACACCTTATATACAGACCCCCAGGCCCTCCAGGAACTTTTGAAGAAGACATTACAGCGCTCATCACTGAAAATTCCAAGCCACTAGCACAAACTATCATCCTCGGCGACTTCAATCTGGGGTATGACGACCCCAAGGACGCAACAGCCGCATCCTTAGCAAACGCCCTCACTGAGCACGGTTTCGCCCAACTTAGTATCTCACCGACCCACCAGAAAGGCAGAATTCTCGACTGGGTAGCAACTCTTAATTGCAACACCACCTGCAAGGCCCCCCAACCTCTTACATGGACAGATCACTACCTTATCCCACTCGAAATTCACACCTACCGGGCCACGCCTAAGAAACGCCCCCTGGCTCCAGCCTGCCCAACCAGAAATAAGCGTAACATTACCCCCGAAGCCTTACTACCTCTGGTCCTACCCACCCTTAACGCTCTACCGGACAAGGCTGACCTTAACCTACTAGTTGACACCTTCAACAATTCCATGGCTACCGCCATTGATACCATTGCCCCTTTGAAACTACGCAAAAGCAAACCAATTAACCACCTGAACTCGTGGTACACTCCCGAACTCAAACTACTCAGGAAAGAGAAAGCTAAACCAGAACTACTATTGAAAACCAACCCATCACCTGAAAACAAATCCAATCTCAAAAACATCTCCACGCTATACAAAAGCGAGATAATTCGTACCAAAAAAGATGCCTATAACGTCAGGATTGACCAGGCAGGCTCCTCCACCAAAGAATTATTTAAAATTCTAAAGGAGCTAGAAAACCCCAATCCCCCTCCAGACAACTGCTCAAAAGATAAACCCTGGTGCACCAGCATCCAGAATGCCCTCAACAATAAAATCACAGGGCTCCAGACCAAAATTGAGAACAAACGTCAACAACTCCTCAGCAACAAAACCACCAACCCCAGTTTAAGCCCACCAACACCCAACAAAGCCAACATAGACTTCTCCTTTAAGAAAGTGACTATCCTGGAAGTCCAAAAAATCATTACTTCCCTAAAACCCTCTAATTGCAAAGGGGACAGCTGCCCTGCCCAAATAATAAAAGACGCTGCCAGAGACCTCTCCCCTTTTATCACCAAGCTAATCAACCTCTCATTCGATAACAATTCTGTCCCCAACAACCTAAAACAATCCTGGGTACTCCCTCTCCTAAAAAAACAATCCCTAGACCCAGCCATACCAACTAATTATAGACCAATCACCACTGTCCCTTTTCTGTTAAAAATCTTTGGCAGAGTCGCCTACATCCAGATTCAGGAGTACCTGGAATCTAACCAACTGCTAGGTATGCGTCAATCTGGCTTCAGACCTCAACATGGAACTGAAACCGCTCTGGTTGACCTCAAAAGTCAGATTGATGAAATCAAAGACAAAGGCAATGCAGCAATCCTACTTCTCTTAGATCTCTCAGCGGCCTTCGATTTAGTCGACCACGAAATACTATGCAACCACCTATCCATTGCAGCCCACTTCTCCTCTGCCTCTGCATGGATACAATCCTTCCTAGCAAATAGAACCATGCGAGTTTTCTCCACCACAGCTGCTGCTGACCCGATCCCCATCACCTGCGGAGTCCCACAAGGCTCCTGTGTCTCCCCCACCCTGTATAATATATTTACAAAGCCTCTATTTGACATATTGGACCATCTGGGTGTCACCTACACCAACTATGCAGATGACACCCAGATTCTCCTCACCATCTCAGGCAACTACAATGTGGACGTCATCCGGATCAACGAAATCTTCTCCATCATTCAGGCATGGATGGCCACCCACGGCCTCTGCCTGAATGATGAGAAGACGGAGCTTCTTCTGGTCGGCTCTCCCAATAACCTGTCCAAACTCAGTCCCAGCTACAAGAACATCATCATAGACGGTAACACCATCCCTATTGCTAAAAGTGTGAAAACCTTAGGCTTCCACCTTGATGCCAACACCAACCTCGTCAAACAAATCAACTCAAACGCCTCGGCCACTGCCTATACGGGTAAGCTAATCAGGGCTAGCAGACCCTTCCTATCCCCCGACAGCTGCCTCACTCTGGCCAGAGCACTCATTCAATCCAAACTAGACTATTGCAACAGCTTGTACCTTGGAGCCAACCAAACCGTAACTAACAAACTCCAGGTTCTCCAGAACAATGCTCTACGCGCAGCACTCAACATCCCAAGGCGTGAGCACATCTCCACAACCAGGAAAGCGTGCAAATGGCTCTCCATACAGCAAAAAATTGACCTCAAAACTATCTGCCTCACTTACAAGGCCTTAAACAATTTAGCCCCACCGTACCTTTCCAACAAATTCACCTTAAAACCTACATCTAGAACCACTAGATCTTCCAACTCCTTATGCCTGTTAGTGCCCAGATGTGCCTTAAAAAGAGCAGGAGGCACTAGCTTCACTGTGCTAGCCTCCCAACTTTGGAACACCATACCACTTATAATTAAAACCACAGAATCCTTCCTGATCTTTAGGAAACTTGTTATTGGCTGGTTACTGAACAATGAGTAGCATTTACCCCCACCTCTAATAAGCTAGCAGCCGCAACCATACTTGTATTATATGTAAATTGTTGTATGTAAACCCTTGCTTTGTAAATTATTTTACTTTGTAAATGTAATGTATATGTTATGCCTGTAACCGCCTTCTTAAGCGCCCTTCTACCCACGGGTCCGGAGCGCTCTACAAATAAATAAAACAAACAAACAAACAAACCAACTGGGCATGATGGCCTTCTGCGTGCTGAATGTGCAGCATGCCTGTCTCAAAATGAGGAGCCTCCAGCTCCACCTGGCGGCCAACTTGGATCAGGAGACTGGGTCTCAGTCGGACAGGATTCCAATGCCACCGCACCTTTTGCCCGACCTTCACTGGTGGCTGATGGATGGCAATGTTTCAGTGGGAGCCCCCTTTACCTGACCGGAGCCTACCCTGGTGATGATCACTGACTCTTCTCTTTCGGGCTGGGGGGGCTACTCTGGAGGGCTATACGATTCATGGAGCATGATCCAGGACAGAAGCCCTCTTACATATCAATCTGCTCGATATCACGGCAGTGGGCCTGGCCCTCAAGGTGTTTTTGCCTCTAATCAGGGACAAGTCTGTTCTGGTCAGGACAGACAATTCTACAACAATGTTTTACCTGAACAAGCAGGTTGGCACCCCCCCCCCCCAAACTCCCTCATCTGCATGGAGGCATTTTTGATCTGGGAATGGGCCCTTACAGAGAGGATTTGGATTTCTGCAGTCTACCTGCCGGGTGACAGAAATGCAGAAGCCGATCAGCTGAGTCGCTTGGGGTTTAACACCTACCAGTAGGAGTCGCACAATGACTCCTTGTTGCCCCCGTTCCAGGGTTGGGGGTTCTAAGACCTGGACTTGTTCGCCTCTCCTCTGAATGCCAAGTGTGCCCAGTTTGCCTCATGGGCAGGTCAGGGGTCACTGGGAGACGCCTTCCCGATCTGATGGCAGAGCCGCAGTTGTTACGTGTCCCCCCCCTCTGTCCGCAAGTTCCAGGCTTCCATGGGCTGCGGCCTCATCCTGGTTGCCCCTCACTGGCCTCCGAGACTCTGGTTTTCTGATCTGCTGCAGTTGTGCTCCCAGGGCCCCGTCCATCTACTGATCCCCAGCATGGGCTTCCTGGCGCAGCAGGGCGGAGTAGTGGAGAATCCGGAACAAGCCAAAGTGGGCCTGGCTCCTGATCAGCCGAGGCTTCAGCATGCTCAATTTAATTTTAAGTTGATAACTGGGACATCATTCAGCAGGCCAGGAGGCCCTCGACTCGGTCCCAGTATAAAAGCAATTGGACTAGGTTCTGCCATTGGGGTCACAACAAGGGTCTGGATCCTGTCACCTGCTCTCTGTATGACATTCCGTCTTTTTCAGCGCACCTGGCGTGTTCTGGAGTTCAGGTGGATACTTGCCACGCGTATTTGGTGGCCATCGGGGCTTACAAGAATTCCGCTGAGTATGTGTTCTTGGCAGCCAACCTGGTGGTTAAGGCACACCTTAAGGGGCTGCCTATGCTTTTTCCTCCTGTGCATAGGTTGCACCTGGTCTGGGACCTCAATGTGGTCCTTGCAGCTTTGCAACGCAAGCCTTTTGTGCTGATGGCCTCTGTGGACATCCGCTTGGGGACACTGAAGACGGTTTTACTGGTGGCTCTCATCTCTGCGCGCAGGGTTAGTGATCTACATGCAAGCCCTTCACCACATTTCATAAAGACAAGGTCATCTTGCGCACTCACCCTAACTTCTTGCCGAAGGTGGTCTCTACATTACATCTGAATCGAGAGATCTGCCTGCCGGTGTTCTTCCCGTACCTTCAGTCGGAGGCAGAAAGGGCCCTACATTCCTTGGACCTCAAGAGGGTTCTCGAGTTTTATCTCTCTTGGACAAAATCCTTCAGGAAGTCCGAGGCACTGTTTGTGACTTTTGGAGGCTCCTCCCCCGTCTCTCCGGCTTCCATCGCCGTTAGATGGTCCAGGCCATTTCAGAGGCCTACATGGCCATGGGCAACTTGGTCCTGAGGGAATTCATACCCATGCGGTCAGAGCTAAGGCCATGGCTGTCGCGGTTCAGAGACAAGCTTCTTGGGATGTCATCAGCAAGGTGGCCACTTGGGCCACTTTGCCTTCTGTAAACACCATTCGTTGGACACCAGCTCCAGGCGCGATGCAGCGTTTGGACAGGTGGTTCTGAAGAACCTTTTTGCTTCATCCTAGATATGAGACAAGTTGTCACAGCTCCACCCTATGTTCTTGTTTGGTGGAATGACCCACAAGGATGGAGGAAAGGGAACGGGTCGTATGAGTAATTAAAGTTACTCAATGTAGTGACTAGAGCATGCATAGTCCCCTTTCCTCCATACGTCCCTCCTATCATCTCCCAGTAGTATGCCAATGCCTTATAGGTAATATGACTGGCCAGGTTTCTAAGCGTCCGATGTGTTCAAAGACGACTGAAGTGAGGCGCTGAAGGACGGGCCTCAGCAGGGCTTTCCCACGCCCGAGGCCACGCCCTGCATGCTATACTAAATTGAAACTCATCTTAGGCCAGAAGCCCACCCTTGCCAACCTTAACCCACTTTACACTAACTTTAGCATAGACAACTGCACTATCCCAGTCCTATCATCAGTTAAAACACTAGGAGTTCACATAGATGCCACCCTATCTATGGATAAACAAGTAAGCGCAATTGTCTCGGCATCAGCATTGAGCACTAAACTCATCAATGCTATAAAACCGTTCCTAACAAAAGACAACTGCCTGTCCATCGCAAGAGCCACAATTGGAGCCAAACTGGACTACTGCAACACGCTCCTAGTCGGCACCTCCAAGAACAACCTAGCAAGGCTCCAAACCACCCAAAATAATGCTCTTAGAGCAGCACTCAACATACCTAAAAGAGAGCACATCACCCTAGCCAGGAAAGCCGTCCATTGGCTCCCAGTCAAGGATAGGATTGCTTTCAAAATCCTCACCACAACGCATAAATGCATCAACCTCACAGCACCATCCTACCTAGCTGACACACTGTCTAGATCCCAATCCACAAGACCAACCAGATCCACATACGCCAACCGTCTCACCATACCACGCATCAATAGATCCAAGGCAGGAGGTATATTCTTCCCATAACTGGCACCTAAGCTTTGGAACGCACTGCCCACCAACCTCAGAGCAGAATCATCCCTCCTCTCCTTTCAGAAACAACTTAAAACTGCTCTCTTCAACTAACTTGTGCACCTGACCACCTCTGTGTTCTCTATGTACATATACTTAAGCATAACCACTGTGTTCACTATGTACATATACTTAAGCATAACCATTGCCCAATGTAACCAAGGGTACAACTGCGTGTAACTAAGTTTAAGAAACACTGTAACCAGCGCCACGATGCCTTCGGTCTGATGTGCGCTTAACAAATGTGAATAAATAAATAAATAAAGCTGAAACTCATTTTTTCACTGCCAAAGGTTCCGGTACCGTCCCCATTTTGGGGGACGCCCACAAGGATGGAGGAAAGGGGACTATGGACTATGAGTACTCAATCACTAAGGTGAGTAACTTTAATATCCTAGTTGTGGATTTCTTTAAGAGATTTATGTACGGTTCAATTTCTGATGCATTCTTCTTCTATGATGAACTCTGATCCGATCCAACATAGAGTTTCCCAGTAAATGGGCACCAAGCAACCAATGCCAATTTCCCCTGCCATGGTGCCATTGGCGCTGAATTTCCTCCGGAATATGTCCAGGTTCCTATAGGCAAGTTTATGCCAAAAGTTTTAGAGGTCTTTGACAAAGCGGGTGACCCTGTCCTTTTTAGTCTGGAACCCCTATGTTAAGTGAGGGATTTCCCAAAGGATTTTATGGCAAGACTAAGGACCTGCTGGAACTGGCCTCAAATCTTCAAAAAGCCAGCGGCCTCGACACTTCCTCGTAATTTGCCTTTCTTCCAGTGCTGACTCCAGGAAAGACGCAGTTTGAGGTGAAGGTGATTGACACACTGGGCTTGTCGGAGCCCTTCAGACCAAAAGTTCAATTTGAGCTTATGGACATTCTGGATGAGGGCCCTTTAACCCAGCAGTGGAGAGCCCGGGAGAAGCCTATCCTCTGTCCTCGCTGAAATCGAGACATGCCAAGAAGCACCGCCCAGCACCTTCGGATCTGACCTTCCATTCCATGCATGCCTCCCCCCCCTCTCTTTGCACCCGGAGAGGGAGAGCAAGAAGTTGGATGCATGAAGACCCAAGATGACTGCCTCAGGTATTCTTACCCTGAGGGTGGTCAATTCTACTTGGGCCCTAGCCAAATTTCCTTATCACCTCTGTGATCTCTGATGCTATGGAAAATATACCAGTGGGTGAAATGATGGAGGGCTTTGCCTCATGGTTCAGGAGGGCAGGAATGTGTGTGCCAAAATGTAGTTGGGTCTACACACAGCAGAATGCATGGTACATACCATGGCCACTGGAATGGTTGTGAGGAGGCACACTTCTAGTTCGCTCCAGATGTTCAAGCAAATCTCCTAGACATGCCATTTAACCGACATAACCTTTTTGGAGCAAAGGCTGATAGTTTCTGCAGAAGTTCCAGTCTTCGAAAGCCATGGCAAAGTACCTCGGTATGATGGTCCAACAGCCCCCTGTTCTCACCAATAGGGGGAGAGGGTTTCCATACCACTTGTTATGACTTATGAATATACATACAAAGATATTGTGTATGATTTGCACTAATAGTTTTGTGTTGGTTATATGTAAATTGGTCCTTGAGGACCAAGTAGGGTTTGTCCCACAGAGAGAAACCTCCTTCAACCTAAGGAGGATGTGCCTTCTTCTTGAGGCAGCCAGTAAATCAGGTAATCAGGGAGTGCCTGCAAGCTTGGACTCTTGCAAGGTGTTTGATATGTTAGCTTATCAATATATGAAACTAATGTTTAGAAATGTGGGATCGGGCGTGGATTGCTGAGCTGGGTTGACTTATATGAAACTGAATAATAAGAGTAAAAACAAATTGGACTGTCTCTGGTGAGTGGCAAATACAACGAGGAAGTAGACAGGGGTGTTCTTTGTACCGCTCATATTCACATTGTTAATGGATCCCTTAGTAATGTTTTTTTGCTCGCGTATTGGCAGAAATGGGTTTGATGCAGCTGGGTAAAATCACTGAATATCACCATATGCTGAGCACAATTCTGATATATTGAGGGAGTCGACTGAAATACTTACATCTGGTAGAAACAAACGATTTTTCCAAATTTATCTCCAATCCAGATGATATTCAAAATCCTTTTATACCCTTCTTTAGGATTATAATGAAGGGATCTGGGTCATTTTGTTAAAGAGATTGTGTATAAACAATCTGTTTAGGGTACTGTAATCTTAGGAACACTCTGTGTCAATATAGAGGAAGTTCCAAATATCACATGGGGAGAGTCGCAATAGTCAAGATACTGGTACAGCATCTGCTTCAATTGATGTCAATGTTAATAGCCGAAATGTATTTCATAAACTGGATGGATTGTTGCCACAGCTATTATGGGCACTTTTATGCCACAACAGCTTCAGAAATAACAAACATGCCATGCAAGCTCAGTGGTATTAGTGTGTTGAACCTCAACACATATCACAGAGCAGCTCTAGTACAATTATTAGTACTGTGGTTCTTAACAGCCCAGTAAACAAGGCCCCTGCCATGATTTACAAAAATAATTGTACATCTTAGAACACTTGGGGAAGTGGCATTGCTTTGTTCAAGTTAAATGAGAAATTACTTATTGCTGTGTCTACAACCTGGGAGGTGTGGAGCTGATGGTGAACACAAGGGGTTATTTGTAGAAATATTTACCTGAGGGCCCTGCTCTGGACAGAGAAGGGTTCTGAAGAGATGAGGGTAGGTGACAGCAGTGGCTGTATAAGGCGGTAAGGCTGTGTAGCACTGGTTAATTGTGCATATTCTGATCATTTCAGGTTTAAATAATAGCAAACACAGATAGAATACCTTTTCTTGATTGTGCCGTGGCTGAGCTGGAGGTACACAAATCATGGAGATTCTTCCCTAGGCGGCCATTAGAGTATAGCAGTTCAAGAACTGCTTTGCTTATAGTTCGTGAAAAATTGGATGTGGTTGTGAAAACTCTACTGTTGGATTCTGAATGGAGAAAGCTCTCTAAGAACAGTCCTTTTAAATCGATGCACTATAAATGACTTATGTGAGCCTGTCCTACACCCAAAGTGCTGCAGAAAATGTGCAAGATGCAGACGACGGTTTTATCGAAATGTGCACAGAAGCTGGCAGTGATGTGAGAGTGTAGTTAATCCGGGGACTAGCACGGTTCCTAAGATGGTGACTGTAGTCCTTGATTAAGTTAAGTATGTTGGGGCAGTTGCTAGCTAAAAATGTTTGTACAACAATTAAAGTTTAGGGATCTGGCCTTCGGTCTGACAAACACACTATCATCATGCACTGGGAGAAAGAAAAGGCCCTGCTCCTCTCTGTTTGATAAAATGACTTAAAGAAGTAGGTGGCTGCGGAGCGACAACTTTGTACTATCGAAGGCCAGTTAGATATGGGTCAATCCTGATACTTGGTCGTCTAGCATAGGGTGGTAGGTGAGTTAAACAGCATTAATTACCTTTGACTACCTTGAGTCAATGTAGACATATAAACCATTTAGAATAGGCATAATCCGTTTGTGCTTTTAGCAGTTAATGCATTGTACCCTGAAATAGGTGTTTTGGGTTTCTCTTTATGCATATTTTTACCAGTTGAATGAATGAAAAATATGTACTAAACTCTGTGCACATCATTGCATGTCGTGCATTCTCTTACCTGATTTATGTACGTTGCCGGTTATGAAATTGTTTCATTCTTTTTTATTATACTGTGACAAAATATAAATAAAACTATTCAAGTATAAAAAGGAATGTGATCATTTATATGTATCATACCATCTGAAATTGCCTGTGTGCTGAAAAAGAAAATGTTGACGACTGTTGGCCACACAATATCACATGTCCCCTGCAGTCATCTATGCTTTTCTATCAAAATGACTCCACTGTACAAATGTACAAACTTTCTGTCTCTCTTGCCATTTCTATAGTGTGTCCTCATTCTCAAAGCCACACCAGAACCATGTTGAATCCATGCATCGGGGCCATGTGTCTACTAACCTGGGTTGATCAACAGTTTGTCTCTATCCCATAATACATTTATTTTTAATCGTCTCAACCATGGCAGTGATTTAGCTCTACCCTGACTTACT
This sequence comes from Ambystoma mexicanum, assembly GCF_040938575.1. NCBI lineage: Eukaryota > Metazoa > Chordata > Amphibia > Caudata > Ambystomatidae > Ambystoma > Ambystoma mexicanum. Next base: position 835,717,410 of record NC_090934.1, on the reverse strand, counting down.
CTGTCTATCAAAGTATCTTTACAGTTGAATTGAACCCATACCCATACCCGGATCAGGTAATAAACCAGTTAAAAGTCAGTCAAGCTTCGATGCCTACCAGATCCCAATCCATCCTCATGCGTTGTTTTGGCAGGCCAAGTATGCCTTTTATAATCTTATTTTCTGATGAATAATCCTGTCTTGCCTGGATTTTGTGTGCCTCAAGGTTGGCTGAGACTGCTTTATTTCCAAACAGTCTGCAGAATCTATTCATATCTGCGCAGGTTAGTGCATTGGAGCTTTTTTTAAACTGTTTAGAACAAAGGTCTTTGTAAATTTAATCTCCAGTTAGTCATAAATATTTACCTCTTCATGTTTTAGAGACATTCGTAAGTTTAGTTTTATCATAGTTTTTTTTTAAAAATGTAACAATTTTATTGAGTTTTAACAAACAAACAAAACAACCAAAAAAAACACAGTGAACATCAGTCATAACTTTCAAGTGTTATATACAGTATCATGTTATGTCCACTGCTGTCCCATTACCCTCCCCCCATCACAAGCTTTCTCCCCTCCACCATCATCCCCCGCCCCATCTGGGGGTGTCTTCCTCTCCAAACCCCTGTGGAATCATCGTCTTCTAGGCTGGTCAGGGCCGACTCTGAGTAGCTGCCAGGTGCCTCCAAGCCCTCAAAGTCTCTGTTTCTTCATCTCCCCCTCTGTTGACTGCTTCGCTCCACACCACTGTTTCCGCGTCCACCCATTTCAGAAGGTTGTGCCACCAAACTTCGACCTTTGGTCTTTTATTTGCTTTCCAGCCCATAGCAATTCTCCGCTTGGCCAGTATATAGGCCAAGTCTTTGTTTACTCATATGTGCCCGCTTACGCAGCCTAGAAAATCCCCCTACCATGCATGCCCACAAAGATCCTATCTCCCCCCAGAAGCTCTTTATTTCTGGGCAGGCCAAGAACATATGTATCATTCCTGCATTCACCTCTCCACATTTAGGACATGTCTGTATTCCCGAATTCTTTAACCCTTCAATCCTCTGAGGGGTCATATACGCCCTATGGGTAATATATAATTGAATTTCTTGCAACCTCGCAATCCTGGACACGTTTTTATGGTATCTCTGAACCCTCACCCACAACCCATCATTCATAGCCTCCCCGGCTTCCTCTTCCCATTCCTGTCTCAACTAGAGCACCTCCTTCCCCTCCCTTGGCATCAGCATTTAATACAGTTGGAATACTTGGTGGCCCCCATCTGATATATCATAAAATGTTTCTATGGCCGTGTCAGGCAGGCCTTCCAGCACTATTTCTGAACACGTATCCTTTATCTTCCGCTCCAGCCCAGTATAAGTAATGTACTGTCCCCTGTGTAGACCGGTATCTTCCACCAGTGTGTCAAACTCTACTGCCTTCCCCTCTTGTCATATATCCCCCAGCGTTGCTCTACCATTGGTTCCCAATGCTTCCGAATTGCCTTCCTCAATTGCTAGTCTACTCCCTTCAATGCCACTAGTGACATCTGTGGGGATCACGGGGTCAGGTTTTCCATGACCCGACAAGCCCTTCGCCAAATCTCCCATCCCAAGTCCAACATTCTCGTACTCCCCACCTGTTGTGGTTTCGGCACTCATATCCACTCTTTCAGCAAGAACGGGACACATTCAGCCCTCAACAATCTAGACTCCGATGTCAAGTCTTCCGATAACCACCTAGCTACATATTGTAGTTGGCTGGCCAGGTAGTAAATCTCAAAGTTGGGCAATTTAATGCCCTTTCGGTCATACGTGTTTTGCAATTTTCATAATGCTTTCCTGTTTCTAGTGTTGTGCCATATGAACCCTCTGCATATACTTTCGAGCATGACAAAGAAACACTTAAGTATCAAGTACGGTATATTCACAAAGAAATGCAACAACCTAAGCAGTACCACCATCTTTAGCAACACCACTCTCCCCATCATGGTCAAAGGGAGCTTGGCCCAGAACCTCAAATACAGCAGCATATCATCAGCATATATTGATATCAGGTGTTGCCCTCCTTTCGTACTGATCCCCACCTCTACATATTGTTGCCTCAAGTATATCGAGTTCTAGTGCTAAAATAAACAACATCAGGGACCAAGGGCATCCCTATCTAGTACCCCAGCGATCTGAGATGGTCGCTCCCATCCGAACTCGGGCCAGTGGTGTGCTGTACAGCAGTTGTGCCCACCTCAAGTACGTGGGCCCAATCCCTTATTCTCTGAGGGCTGCCATCAACCACGGCCATTTGACAGAGTCGAAGATCTTCACTGCATCTAATGAAATTATTGCAACCTCCTGTGGGTCCTTTTCTGTCTGTTCTATGACGTGATGTAGCCTTCTAAGATTATCAGATATGCTCCTACGCGGGACGTACCCGGTCTGGTCAGGATGTATAAGTTTGTTGATAACCGGTCTCAGCCTTTTCGCCAACACTGCCGTATATATCTTGCTATCTTGATTAAGCATGGATAGCAGTCGATATGACCCGCAGTCCATGCATGGTTTGTTAGGCTTGAGAAGTGGGATAATGATCGCCTCCTTTAGGGATTCCAGCAGTATCCCCTTATCTAACGCTTCATTTAACATTGCTAATAGCGGAGGGAGCAACACCTTTTTGTAAGTCTTGCAGAACTTGCTAGGGAGTCCATCCGCCTGGGAGCCTTACTAGTAGGTAGAAGCTTGATCACTGCTTCTAATTCCTCTACTGTAATTGGAACCTCAAGGGTCTCCCTCTCTGCAGTCCCCAATTTGGGAAGGCCAATGTCCGCCAATGTTTCCATCACGTCATCCCCTTCACTCTCTTCCACATCCCTATATAGTTGCTGGTAAAATTCTAAAAAGCCTCTGTTAACCCCTTCTTGGGTATTCAGTATTTGTCCATTCATGCCCGTATTGCTCTAATTGTTTTCTTGGGCGTCTCACTCTTGTATAGCCAGGCTAACAACCTGCCTGGCTTGTCTCCCCCTGCGTGTTGTCTTTCCACTTATTTTTTATAGTTTAGGTTGCATAGTCTCTCCCAATACTCCCTACAATCTTGTTGCAACTGTCCAATAGTTCCGGTCTCCTCAGGGGAGAGCATGCCCTTACGCTTGATTCTCTAATTTCTTCTCCGCTTCGTGTAGCTCATGTGTTATTCCACCCTGCAGACCCTATCCGTCTGCGTGCTAGGACAAGCAGCAGGTTTGCCAATTTCCTGGTGTGCTCGGGTAATTGGTTGGTTAGGCTCAGCAAGGGGTCGGGGCTGAGTTGTACCCCCATAATTGCTGAGATTTTCCTTAGCACGGAGAGTTCCAGAACGCTGCTATTTCGGGGCATGACCATGCGAGGTGGACAAAGTCTGCTTCTGGATAGGCGCATTGGGTGCATGCAGCAAATATCGTTGCTCTCTAGGCATGTAGTTTTGCTGGGGTGTAGTACGTTTGGTGAACGTAATTGAAGTGTATCTGTTTGTATCTTGTGTTTATTGCCACTTTTTTCGTGAGTCTCCGCACATACGCCCAGTCCTCCCCCGGTATCTTTATGTTTAGGGACCTTTCCCATCTTCTCTGGGAGTTTGAGCACCGCAAAAGTTTTTCGGCCAGTAGGGCCTTGTAGATATTTGTACTAGTCTGCCTTCTCCTTGGGCTTGTATTACACCATGTAGCAGTGACCAGGTTGGGTGTTGGAGTGGAAAGGTAGGGAGTACGGACTGTAGAGTGTGTCGGACTCTGTAATAGATAAAGGTATCTAGGGCGTTATTGCAACCTTTTTCACTAGCTTGTTGCATGGAAATGAATGTTTCATCTGGAAAGAGGTCACCTGTTGTATTCATTTGTAGTTTTCGGGTCCATTGCTGGAATACTCTTTCCGATGTGATCGGGATTCCCGATATGCTTCTCACTGGGAGGAGTGGAGAGTATCTGGTCTGGATTCCACTTCGTTCGGCTATTCTGTTCCAAATAGCGTAAGTCGTGTACAGGGTGTTCATTAGTGATGAGGGTAATTGTTTTTGGCCAAAGATGACCGCCCGGAGGAGGCAAGGTGTTGCCAGGGCTCTCTCGATCTGTACGTGGGGTCGGATGAACTGCACCGCATACCAGTGGCTAAGGTATTGTGCCTGTGCTGCCCAATAGTAGCTTTCTATGTCTGGGAGGGGGAGTCCCCCTTGTGTTACTGGGAGGATCATGGTGTTGTAGGCCACTCTGGCAACCTTGCCCGCCCAGACAAGGTCAAGGATCATGGCTCTAATTCGATGGAGGAGCCGCTGTGGCAGTAGTAGGGGGATGTTCGTGAAAAGATAGAGCAGTTTAGGGAGGATCACCATTTTTGTCAGGGCAATTCTGCCCCAGAGTGTGAACGGGAGTGTTTTCCATCTGTTCCCTTTGCTCTGGATTGTGTCTAGTGTGTTTCCATAATTGTCTTGCATGATGTCGAGGCTGGATCTATACATCATGATGCCCAGGTACCTGACTTTTGTGTGCTGCCACTTGAGGCCGAAGTCATCTGCAAATTCTTCAGTTGAATCGGTGAAGGGGAAAACGATTGATTTTGAATTATTGATTTTCAGGCCGGAGAAATTGGTGAATTTGAGCACTGTTCGCTTTGCCGGTTCAGGTTTTCTCGAGGGTTGTGAAGAAAAAGTGCAACGTCGTCGGCGTACATTGACACCACTAGTTTGTGTGGTCCCAGGGCAAGGGCTCTGTGTAGGTGATATAATCTGAGGTCCGATTCTAAGGGTTCCATCATCAGGGCAAAGAGCAGTGCCGATAATGGGCAGCCCTGTATGTCCATCTTCGCAAGTGTATTTCAGTAGAGCTTTTGTTGCCGTGTGTTCTGTTGGATGTCAGTCGTTTGTACAGAAGGGCAATCATTCGTATGAATTGTTTTCCGTGGCCCATCCTCTCTAGCACGGCGAAGAAGAAGGGCCACTCGACGGAGTCGAAAGCTTTTTCAGCATCTAGTAGAACTGCCACTGCCTGAGTCTCCGGGTTGAGAGCGGCCATCACTCCGAACATCCTTCTCAGACCGAATGACGTGTTTCTGCCTGGGACGAACCCTGCTTGGTCTGCCAGTACCAGTGTGGGCATTATTGGCATCAACCTCTTGGTGAGGATCTTTGAACCAGGCATCTTTAATAACACTTCCAACAGCCATATCATTCTCCTCTCGTCTTCAAAAGGTTTCAATAGTACTTATCACCTCCCATTTCCCCTAAAAGGGGGAAGTTCACTCCAAAATGTTATCATCTAAAAATATTGGGCATAATTAAAAATATATATTTACAGTTTTTTTTTTATCCTATGAAAAATTAGCTTCAAATGGGCCTCCAACTTCTGACTTGGTGGCATCCATTTTGTATGCAGAAACACTATCATGTGTTATTATAATTCTCTGCTCTGACGATTCCCAAGATGGCCGCCGTGGAGTGAGGGTGCACCACTGCGAGCTCCCGGCTGGGCCGGTTAAAAAAAAGGAGGAAATAAGCTAATGAGGAAAGGAGACTCCACTCGGGGTGAGCCCAGAACCCTCACAGAAGTGGTGGAAGCGAAGACGGCACTGCAAGCCCGCCAAAGGGATCCGAGCCAGGAAGGGTGTGCCGGGGGAGAGCGAGAAGGGAGAAACAGCGTTAAGGCAGCTGCGCCCGCCAGGTGAACATAGAAGGAGCCGCCAGCCGTCCCGGCTCCGGAGCAAAACTCATTGACAATAAACTGGGCTGAAGAGCTACAGTTGTCGGCAACAAGCCCAACGGGCACAGACAACACCGGGAAAGGACCGTCAGAAGCTGCCTAGGACGATCGGCCAGGCCCAGAGGAGGAGGAGCAGCGCAGCAGGAGGGTGCAGAAAAACAGACTCCACGGGGCAAAGACAACAGAGCCAGCAAGCTCCCACCAACCGAGAGCCAACACAAACAGCATCTAAGCGTGGGTGACCCACAGAGGAGGCAAGAGAGGAAGAACCCCGCCGGAGGAGAGGCCCTTGCGCAGAAGAAGGGAGGGCATCGGAGAAGGAAGCCAGCCAGCAGAGTGACTACCCGGACAGCGGAGGAGAGGGCAGACAATGAGAAGAGCACCCGACGGCAGATCAAATAAACATATATACACCTCGAGGTGAGGAGAAGGTCGTGAGGTGGAGGGTGATCGGAAGCGCCCCGCAGACACGGAAGCCCTGTCACCATCCACGCAGTGCGGGTACTCAGCAGTATAGCAAAGGGAGGACGGAAAGTGTGGAGTTCTGGACACACAGGGTGCGACCAAGCGACCCGCAAAACCGTCACGGACGCCAGGCCAAATGAGGGGGTGCCCATAAGAGTATGAGAGACGAGGGGCACGGCAGGCTCACCACAAGGGGAACAACTGCTAGAAATCAATCGCTCAACATTAGGAGCGAGAACCGTGACCGGGACTCACATCAGCTGGTCTAAACGGATCGAGGAACAGTGCAGAAGGAGAGCAGGCCGTGGTACCCCCATCCCCGCACCACCCTCCTCCCAGAAAACACATTAAGAAGGCCTGAGCAAGAGACAGCCTGGACTACAAACAAATAAGATCCCAAGGCACTGCAAGGTGGGAGAGAGGGAAGAGGTAGAAATAATAGCCACACAAGAGTGGATACGCCATCCCTCACAAGATACAAGAAGAAGAGATGGGAGAAGGGGCAAAGATCCAGGAGGGTGCTCTCCCACCTGCAGATGCCAGGAACAAATGTGAATCAGCCCTTGGGCCCACAGCAGCCATAGAAAAGCCTAAAGAAAGCACAAATAGAAAACTATTGGCACTGGGAGCCAGTAGAATCAGTGCAGGAAGAGTGACCACACCAAGCGGAACTAGAGAAAGAAGATACCCAGGGGACACGGGCCATGGCACTAAGCAAAGAAGACCTGCAGAAGTATCTGAGCGGCATAGAGGAGAGAATGACAGCATCCTTCCAGCAAGAGATAGGCGGCCTGAAAGAAGACCTAAGGAAGCACTAAAGGAAATAAGGGATGATATTAACTCCCTGGGAGGAAGAGTAGACCTGACGGAGCAAGGGCTATTGGAAATGGAAAAAGAGGTGTGCCAAAACTCGGAACTACTGCAACAAATTGTCTCCGCCACACACAACCTCGAGATTAAAAAGGAGGATCTGGAAAACCGTTCAAGGCGCTCAAACATCAGAATTCAAGGCCTGGTAGAAACGACCTCCGAAGGAGAGCTAAAAAGCATGCTACAGTAGTGCTTCGCCACCCTGTTGGCGTAAACCACCCCAGAGGAGATACGAATAGACCGGGTGCACAGAGTGGGCCTGAAGAGGAGCAGAGAAAGGAACAGGTCCAGCGCTAGCCTCGTACAAAGAGAAAAAGAAAATACTGAAAGCTGCAAGGGGTCAAGAATCAATAATGATAAACGGCTCGAAGGCTAGCATATTCCATGATCTGTCGATGCCCACCCTACAGAAACGACAAGCGATGGGCCTGGTTACCAGGAAACCTCAAGAAAAGAAAGTCCTCTACAAATGGACGTTCCCCTTCGGCCTGTTGTTCCCCTGCAACAAAGGTCTTACAGTCATGGGGCTGGAAGCAGAGGGAACAATTGAATACGAGAGAAACAACGGAGCACGCAGAGAGAAACCTAAACCCTGGGAATGGGCCACCGTACACAGGAAAATAGGTAAAACACTGAAAGACCCCAGACCAAGCAAATGAACGAGAAGAGACCTAAACAAGACAGACCCCAACAGGGACAAACAGACGGTTGAAACTGGAAGAAACGGACCCAGAGGGGGCCCCACCGGGACACAACATGACCAGCGAGGGTTAATCTTGCAACTGGGTGGCCCTGAAAGGAGGAGAAGAGGCACCACTTGGAATCACATAGGTTCAACAACCTAAAGGCCCGGATGAAACATGGATTGGTGCCCACCAAGTGGGAAGAGTCCTCGGATACCGAGTCAGAACTGGTAGGGAGTAGGGGGCGGGAGGGGAGCAGGGAAGGGGGGCAGGAAGAACCGCACTAACATACACACATCGAAGATTAGGGTACGACGCATAAGGCGCACAACAATGGGGGGAGGCAGAGCATGAAAAATCGATGGGGAAGCCATTGCTGATCATCTCACATAATCTGAGGGGCTTAAACACGCTGGTTAAACGAAAGAAGGTTAAAACACAGATAAAGAAGCATAGCACAGACATATTCCTACTTCAGGAGACACACATAAAGAAAGAAGACAAACATAAAATAAGATTTCAACAACACTCACAAGTATACTGAACAAATGCTGGCAACAAAACGGCAGGGGTTATGATCGGCCTCAAGGACACACTTGGGGCAAAAATAATGAACACGCTAATAGACCGGAACGGGAGATATGTGTTTATCCAGGCACAAATAGGACAGAGATTCATCTCAATAGGGACCATCTACACCCTGAACACAGGCCAAGACACATTCCTGAAGCAAGTCCTGGGGAAACCAGAACAATTTGTAGTCGGGGAACTCATAATCACGGGGGACTTCAATATGACCTGGGACCCAGAGACCGCTAGGAGTGGCCAGAACACGCAAAAGAGCACACATCCCTCACAGGCGATAAGAGAAAGAACGGAGGGGATGGCGTTAAAGGACCTATGGAGGGCAAAAAAGGGACAGGAGACCGGGAAACGTGCTTCTCACATGTGCATCGCACATATTCAAGAATAGACTACGCCGGTGCACCCGCCAGGTAAGATCTGGCATTCGGGAAGGCACCCGCAACCGGAACTCAATAGTTTACCGATCCGGTACCAAAGGTACCGGCAAGTTTACCGGTACTGTTGTTACCGGACCGGCAAACTTATAATGAGGGCCACAGAGCTCGTTCCGATAGACCTATCAGACTATGCACTGATGAAGATTTCCCTGGGGAAGCCAAAACCTAACAATCCACTTTGGACATGGAAGCTCCGAATGAACTGCTGAGGGACCCTGTAATACGAGAGAAGGTGAGGGGGAAAATACTAGAATATTTCACTTTGAACGATATAGCTGGAGCCCCGATGAGGAGCGTATGGGATGCCTTTAAGGCTGTGCTGAGGGGGGAGCTCATCTCCTTAATGGCCCAAAGACAAGAAGAAAGAACTAGACTGGAGGAAGACCTAGAAGACTCACTGATTCAGGCACAAAGGAGACTTGCCAAACAGAAGTTGAGGGAGAATTATAACAATGTCAAGCAAGCACAGAGACAGCTCTGCCTCCTTAACACATCTAAGGCGGAAAGCGCCCTATTAAGGCTTAAAAAAAGATACTATATGAACGCAAACAAAGTGGACAAAATGCTAGTCAGGCTCCTGAAACAACAGAAGGGTCAGCGACACAAACAGGGAATAAAGCTAGCAGATGGGTTGCTAACAACTGAATCGGGAGAGGCTACCTGTGCCTTTAGGGCATACTATAAGGAGCTGTACTCCATGGGGAAGCCTAACATACAAAAGATGCAGGCTTTCCTGGACAGTATAGAATTGCTAAAGTTGACACAAGAAGAGGAGGGGGGCCTGGAACGGAAAATAGAAGAAGAGGAGGTAGAAAAGGCGATAAAAAACCTGCCAAGCAATAAAGCACCAGGGCCAGATGGCTATACTGGAGAATTCTACAAGGTATACCGTAATGAGGTAAAGGGGTTCCTAGCAAAGCTGTTTAATTCATATAGGGAGAGTGAATTGGTGACGAACTCCATAACATAAGCGAAAGTAGTCCTCTTTGTAAAACCGAACAAAGACCCCACAAATTGCGGGTCGTATAGACCAAATGCGCTACTAAATATAGACGCAAAAAATAACATGGCGATTCTAGCGCGGAGATTGAAGGCGGTTCTCCAGGGGATTATAGGACAAGACCAACCTGGCTTCATAAAAGCTAGACAAACGTGGGACGACACCAGAAGGGTGATACATCTCGTAGAAAAATTTGAAATGAAACAGATACTGACCACAATCATCTCACTAGATGCTGAGAAAAATTTTGATCGAATGGAGTGGCCATACCTGTTCCAGATGATGACCCAAATGGGCCCAAATACATACAAATGATCAGAGCGAGCTATAGTAACCCCACGATCCGCTTGGCAATAAACGATCACATTGCAGAGGCAGTACACATAGGAGGGACGAGAAAGGGGTGTCTGTTTTCCCAGTATCTGTATGCTATATATTTAGTACCCCTGTTAGCATCAATATGACAAAACCTGCCCATTAAAGAGGTACCCTTAGGAGGGGAAATGCATAAAACAGCAGCATATGCGGATGACATGCTGATAACACTTATAGAACCTGAGCAATCGATACCCGCCCTAGTAGCTACGGTCATAGGGCAAGAAGGACTATCAGGCCTAAAAATAAATATGGGGAAATCTGAGATGCTAGAAATAGGACTTACAAAGGAAATGGTCAATCGCATAAGGATAAGCTCCCCATTCCGGGTAACAGACGAAAGTCTAGCATACCTAGGCATAAAACTGTCAAGTAAAGTGTCTGCACTATATAAAGCAAACCTACCGGACCTAGTTAAACAGACACAGACCGATTTTCCAAAGTGGTCCCCAATGCGGATATCCTGGATGGGATGCATCAACACAGTTAAGATGGTGACCCTCCCTACAATACTGTATAGATTCCAAACATTGCCGATAGCCATCCCGAATGCCTTCTTTAAAAGCTTAAACACACTAATCTCCAGATTTATTTGGAAAAACAAACGCCCACGAGTAGCTATGGACGTGTTGAGGTCCCCGAGACATAGAGGTTTCTTAGGGCTTCCAAATCTCTATCAATACTACGAAGCGGCCCAACTCAGGGTGGTTAGGGAATGGTTCTCAGGAAATGCATAAACTATGGGCACGCATGGATAGGGTGTTAGCAGGGATGCCCCTCACAGGACTGCCCTGGGTGCAGGGGAATGAGAGACCTCCAACTGCTCATCGGAGCAGGGTCCTCCGCACGACCTGCGACGTATGGGACAAGAGACTCAAGAAAGGGCATCTCTCGTCCATATTATCACCCTTTACCCTAATGTTCAGTAACCCAACTTCACCCTGGGGATGACAATTTTAAATGTGGAAGGAGCGGGGATGTGAAAAAATAGGAGATATGATTTGGGAAGGGGAAGCCATGTAATTTGTGGACTGCAGAAGACAGGTGGGAGAGAGAGAAGAATAAAGATTTGAATACACTCAGTTTAGACATTGGCTGAAGCAGAAGAAGATTCAAACAGCAGCAACAAGGCCACTGACGGAATTCGAGGCGTTCAAGCCGTACCAAGTGGCTTGGGAGAACTCGGGGGGAGAGGGGGGTCTGGGGCGGGGGGCAATCCCGGAGAGACATTGGAAAGAACTGTGGAAGAACATTACTAAACTGACCAGGACACTCCAAGGAATGTTGGAGAGGTTGCAAGGGAGTGGGGGATTGGATGCACATATGATGGGGCTGCCCCAAGATCAAAAGCTTTTGCGAGGAGGTGAAGAAGGCTTTCCAGGAGATTGCCCCGGAAGCTCTACCCCTATCACTTGCAGAGACCATGGTGGGGGCCCAGAACCCAGAGCTGAGCATGACCTCGAAATCGCAGAAAAGAGCCTTGACAACAGCTTTACTAGCCGCTTCGGTGGTAATACCCAAGCCTGGAAACAGAGCTCCCCTCCTGTCGGTGATCAGCTGGTACTGCAAGCTCTGGGACAAAATGGCTATGGAATGGATGACATACAGGGCCCAAGGTGATGCAGACAAGTTTCAAAAGGAATGGGGAGAGATGCTAAATTTCCTAAAGAGTGACTTTGTGCAACAATGGTGTCCCCAAAATATCAGGGTGCTGGACATGAGCTGACATCCGGAGGTTACAGAGAGGAGAACATTGGAGGAAATACTGTAAAAGAACCTGAAGAGACGGAATGGAGTAGCGGTTCGCCCAGAGAGGCGGGGGGAAGCGAGGGGATGGTTGGAGTTTGTGTTGAAAATTGTTTTCTAAAAGGCCAATAAAATATATTAAAAAAAATATATAATAATTCTTTGCTCTCATGGCTGTAATCAAGCAGGAGCCCCCTACTGGGAGTTGTAGCTTGTTACTGCCGGAGAACATAGAATGAAAACACATGTTCACAGGGCAGGCAGTTCTATGAATGCCAATCCTAATATAATAAACACTTTTCAGAAAAATTTGAAAAGTGTTTGTTTATTTTATTAGGATGCTATTCATAAGAATGCCTGTCCTGTGAACGTGTGAACTAGGCAAACACATCCTGTTTATTTAACTGGGCGTGTTTGCCTTGCTATTTGGAATTGTCTCCTGTGTTCCAGTGATGAAAAGCTAGCCCTTTTAACCACAAGCCCGAGTTTGAATCCCCACCTGTCATTTTTATGGTGCATCAAATTTTGTTGAAAAAAAAACAATATTTGATGCACAGGAATAAAAGACAGGCTGGCACTTGAACTTGGGTCTAGTGGATGAAGGGGCTAGCCCTTCACCACTGGACCACAGGAGTTCATTGGGACTGCAGTGCTCTTTGCCGTGTTGTGAAACAAGATAACTGAATTTCAGATTGTGAAAGCAGGTAAGGAAATAGACCACACGAGTTCCTAAAGGACTTGTGTGGTCTAGTTCCTTACCTGCTTTCACTGTGCTTTTTGCTGTGCTTTAGAAAAACAGAGGCAAGTGGATAAAAGAGACTCACCCTAAAAGCCCTGGCAAGGGAGTATTCCAGGCAAACCCAAGTCTACGAGTGTGTGAAAAGAATCGTAATAAAAGTCCTGGCATGAGAGTATACCAGGCAAAGCCAAAGATTGCAAGTGTACATAAGCAGACCAAATAAAGAAGTCCTGGCAGGAGAATACACCAGACCAAAACAGACTGTGAATAAAGTTAAACTAAAGTGGAGACGAACCTGGCAGGGGAGTACACCATGTGTCTTGCATGGTTGGAATTCACATTTAAGTTGTTTTTGAATACAAAGTGTTTTGTAGCTGACCAGAAACCTTCAAGGAAGGTTTGTACCCTTGGGAATCTTAAAACTCTTCAATAGAAACCAGGGGAAGGCAGCCATCCCCTGGAACGGTGAAGCATATCCATTGGGAACTTTGTGTTGGAGTATATCTATTAGAACTTTGTGTTGGAGTATCTATATATTTCTTTTGAACTTGAACATGTGTGCACCTTTCAAGACCAGAGACATTTCTCTTAGCGCCTTAGAGTTACTTTTAGAATGTGAGGGCAAGGATAGGATTTCGGACACAGGACAATTTTGCTTTGGACATCTTAGCATGGGACAGATCCTTAGTTTTTGGTTAAGCTAGGGAACTACATATTAGAATAGGGGCAGGGAGGCATTTCCCAACCCCTTTTTATTTTTAATAAACGTTTATGACAACAAACTTGAAGTCCTCTGTGTCTCATTCCTGGTTCATCACAGTACAGATGCAGAAAAAATACAAATCAAACACTAGATTAAGCTAAATGTAGCACGTTGTACTTCCTAATATGCTGTTATCAGTTCTTATAACTGCTTGAGACTACTTGTCGTACGTTCCTGTGAACGATGAATTGACTGTTGAATTAATGTCGAAGTTGGATATTGTAATAGTACAATTGTGAATACCACATCATGATTAATGAATGCCCGACCGCTGAACTGGGGGCCGCCTTAGTCTGTTTTACCCCTCCCTCCCCATGACCCTAACCTCTGTGACATCAGTGATAAAATAGACTATCTCTTATCAATGGGTAAGAAAGTTGAAATAGATTACAGAATAGGCTGCAGTTGCCAACTAAATAGTGTAGTTGTTGCCGTTTTTCACTATCCTTACTGTTCATATCGATCCCTTGGAGCAAGAAAGCCCTTAGGGCCCTTAAAATGTCTTTAATTAAATGCAACGGTGCATTTCCTTATTATTTGTTTTAGGGCATTTCAACACTCTCCAAGTCCCAGTTAAACATCAAAAGTTTGATTATGTGGCAAATGTCTTCATTTATTCAACCTTTTTAAGGATAACATACATTTTCTTGACATAACTTTGAGTGTGCTGTTATTTGTGTGTGCATTTTCTTCCTCAAATGCGCCATTTTATTTAACCGACTTTTGAGGATACCACAAAGGATTGCAGCAATGACATAACATATTGAAGTTTTATTTGTTAGACAGCAAGATAAAACAAGTCAGTTCTGTGCACCCACACCACAAAAGCCAAGATATTTCTGGCAGCATATTCAACCTTATAAAAAAGTCTTTCACCTGCCTCCCTTGCAACTAAAAGCATCAAGTAAATGATAAAAGCTTATAATAACTTAGGCCTATGTAATGTGATCATGTTTTTTTGATTCCTTTACAAAATGAATAAAGGGCAGCCATGTAAAAGTATTTCGAATGGATTTTGTCCTACCACGTAGTCCTCAGCTTTTGATAATCTCCTTTCAGCTTCAGCTGCTTTGAAAAAGAATTTTTGTTAGAGGGGGCCCTTCATCATCGACTCGGTGTCCCTCGACGCCCTCTGTCCGCTCTCGAGAATGATGTCATTGACAGTACATGTAGCATGCACAGCGCACGTTACTTCAGTTCGCTTCGTATATGCTGCAACTTAGTTGTTCTTCGACTGTTTCTTTTAATGAGATGTCGACTCCTAAAACAGGATTAAAAAAATGCACTGATTGTGGTGCCAGGATGTCCATTGCAGACCCACCGCGTTTGCCTGTGGTGTCTCGGGCTCAAACACAAGACGGCAGATTGCGGTTCTTGTCAGTCAATTAAAGGCAAGGCAGTGAAAGAGAGGAAGGGGAAACTTGCTGTGGGTAGGCCCCTCCATAAGTCACCATCGAAGACTCCGTTGAAAAGAAGATCCTCTGATGAGAGAAGTTCGAGGGGAGAGTCTCCTCAGAGAAATCACTCCAAGAAGCGCTCGTATTCTCGTAGCGGCTCCCATCACTCGTCTTCTTTGGCGTCTTGTAAAAGATCCAAGAAGAGGTATGACAGGTCCAGCTCAACATCCTCTGATTCCTCTCCCTAGCGCAAAGTGGCCTGACCAGGTAGGTCAGCCTCAAAGGCTAAGTGGGAGACGTTTCTTCTTCAGATGCTAAAGATTTTCGAGCAGGCGGCTCCAGACCCTTCGAGAGAACACAAAATAGACCATGACCCTGTTGCACCTTCCAAGGCCGATAAGGCATCTAAAAAGGTTTTAGCTTGCACGCCCTCAAGTCCAGGCCATAAACCGTCGACCTACACCTCTTTCCCCTGCGACTTCGTTGAGTCATTGGTCGGGTCCGTCAAAGGTGAATTGATCGATGTCAACGACTTCAAAGGAATTTGATAAGAGTTACAAGCCCTTGCCTAAAAAAGACTTCTTTAAGTCTCTCTCATACATTTTTGAAGAAGCGGAGACAGATACACCACCATTTGGTCTTGAATATGGGGCACCAAATGTTCTAGAGGATCTGGCTCTTGAAGAATCCGGAATTGAAAACCTCTTTGATACCTTTAGAAAATGCAAGTGGTCTTGACACACCTCCTGAGGTAGATTTGGCTACACCTGACCCTAAACATGCTAAGGCTTCTTATAAGTAGTTGATAAATAGGGTCACAGAATACCTGGGATGGGGAGGCCTACTACGGTGTACCAGCAGGATTACCTCACTGACATATTAGACAAGGGCCCACCCAAGGATCCAATCTTACTTTTCCACTCTGCTTTGCAGAGGAGAATTATGGCAAACTGGGAGACCCTGGGTACCAATCCGCCCACAATAAGAGCCTCACTAGGAAGTATAAGCCCTCTAGTGTGGATCCAGACTTCCTTTCAAAACACCCGACTCCTGAGAATGTGGCCTTACAAGCTGCTACGTCCACATACAGGGCAGCTTCTTATCCAACTATCCCTCCCAATAGGGATGATGAGCGTTTTGATACACTGCTAAGAGGGTCTTTTCGGCCAGCAGCATGGCCGTTAAATCGATAAATACAACATGCGCTCTAGCCAAATTCACACATACATTGTGGGATGTTATAGCTGTGGCAGCTGACCATATTCCAGAAGGGGAGGAAATTGATGGCTTCTTTAATATAATTAAAGATTGCAAGGACGCAAAGTGTGAGTCCTTACAATCAGGACTTGATTCCGCTGACATTGTCAGCAGAGCCATGGCAGCTAGTATGGTGACACGCAGGTTTACGGAAATCTGGTTTTGCACCTGAAATTCAATCCAGGCTTTTCAACATGCCCTTTGATGGTTCACATCTTTTTGGGAATAAGGCACACAAAAGTCTAGAAAAACACAGACTTCTAAAGCGTCAGCCTAGTTGTTGAGTGGCGCAATACCGCAGCCACAGCTTTCACATCCGACATCTTGGGGGATGGAGGGATCGGCCCTTTCACTATTACACTTCCTTTGGAAGGGTGAGGGGTCCAGCCAGCCAAAGGAACCAGAGGAAATTTCCTTGAGGTGGACGAGGTTAAGGTGCAAAGTCTTCCCAAGCAGTATCTGCCTTACCATCAGCCACTGCTGCCCCAAAACCTCTCTGAGGCCTTAGTCCACAGGACTGTGGTGGGGGGCAGGCTCAGTCAGCATTTGGAAGAATGGCAGGTCATTACCTCTGATGCTTGGACCTTGCAGACGGTAGCCCAGGGTTACTGCCTCCCTTTCTTAAAAAGGCCTCCAAATCATCCACCAGAGAGCCACTCCCTCAAAGTTTCAGATGCGTCCCTTCTGTAGGAGGTTCCATCCTGCTGGAGAAAGGTGCCATAGAGCCAGTACCTATGACGGAGAGGAACCGGGGGTGGTACTCACATTACCTCGTTTAATTTTTTTTTATTTATCTATACAGTTCTTACGAATCTTTACATAAAAAAATACCATTTTAAAATAACTCAATAAATTGTTAGTTTATTATACCATGGTGCATACTACATATACATTAAACAAAAGAAAGCATCAATTATCACATAAATGCAATGTTTACAATAGAATCAAATTAATTTGAAAGACACAGTCATTTATACTAAAAGACATTAGTAAAAATGCTGATGTTTCACAATAGTCATTATTTCTTATCTAGTTTTCCTGTAGCACTCACACCAGTCCAGATATGATAAAGTGCAGGGTGCAGTTTTTTATTATCAGTATTTAGAGAATAGCACCAAAAGGAGTCACTTTTTATGCTGTTTTTGTTTGCTACATAAGGTCCTAAGAACCTGAGGCAAAGGGGACCATGCTGTCTGCATTCAGTAAGAACGTGACAAGCTAATTCTGTTTTCCCCACAATGCCACATAAGCGACAATTCCTATCTCCCTTGGCAATCTTCAGTTCATGGCCAGTAGTCGCTAGGATCGGTAATTTATTCATCCTGAGTAACATGAGGAATCGATGCAATGTGGGCGAAGGACATATTCTCAGGTAATTCTGTGGGCATTTATTTTTTTTATTATTTTTTTTTTATTAAAGCTTTCAGCGTACAAAAATACAAGCTTTTGCTTATATACACATTTTTCCCTCCTCCCCATGCACAAGCCAGACCTCTCCCAAGTCTTCTGTCTTTGTTCTTAAGTCGAGGTTTGGCTATTTGTTTTTAGTCCTCCTTGTTAATAATAGTCTTAATTCCCTTTCAATCTCTTTAGCATAGATTCTAGGAAAATACCCAGACCTTTAACGTTTTTTTTACTTGGATCGTCATATAAAGCTGACCACCATAAGTTGGGGTGCAGATCACATGAAGGCAATATTGGTAGTAATAAACAACCCCTTTCAGATCTGAGTTCAGGGCAGAACAACATTAAGTGTTGAGACGATTCTTCTTCTTTTTTGTATAATCTGCATAATTTTTCCTTTGCCAGGCCATATCTGAACAGATTGATCTTTATTCTTAAAATGTTCAGACGAAAGCGCATTATTAGGTCTCTGTGCTTCCGATTTGCGCTTTTTTCTAGGTATCCAGGCAATATCAGTGGACATCTAGTTATCTTGTTCGATAGAGTATGATGGTTCGAAGCTACTCTCGCACGCTCTGTTTCTGCCCAGTCGATTGATAATAAAAGTATTTTTACCCTCTTTGGATGTTTCAGAAGGGCTTCTGTCGTGACTTTTAGATTTTGCAGCAGCTCGTTACATTTCGCTTTCCATTCATCCAATGGCCAAAAGGGCATTTTTCCTGCTTCCTTGTTCAATATTTGGTATTGAGGTGGACAGCTTTCCAAAGATATTTTTCTGTATGTGGCCAGTGTTTTCCAGATGATTCGGACTTGCATTGAATGCAATCCTAGCTCATGTCGTATGATACTTATCAGAACACATATCGGAATATTCAGCAATTTACGCCAAAATCTGGCTTCAAGTTTATCCCATGTTTCCCAAGTGATTCTCAGGGCTGTTTCGCCAGCATATGTCACAGTAGGGATGACCTTTGCATTATAGAATTTCACAATCGGGCGCATGGAGAATTTACAGAACTTTCTTTTCAATATTAATGCCTGTGATGTTAATTGGTCCATTTTCCTCTGCAAATGTTCAATCCACGGTTGGTCACTCCAATTGGCACTTAAAATTGCTCCCAGGTATTTTGTGTTTTTAACTGTTATCAGGTCATTCTCTATATGCCATCTAAAAGATTTTTTACTTGCAGGACCTTTTTTAATTATCATTACCACTGATTTTTCAGGATTAATTTTTTGTTTGATTTCTTTTAGATGTATATTCAGAGCTTCTAGTTTTTTTTGTAGACCCATTTCTGTTTTGTCCATCACTATGAGATCATCAGCATATAAGAGATGACCAATTTTCATTTCTCCTATTTTAGGCGAGCATGCTCTTGGTGGTTCCAAGCAGTCCTTTACTTCTAAAATGTAGAAGTTGTAGAGTATAGACGCTAGTGGGCATCCCTGTTTTAGCCCACAAGTTGTTGTTATTGCCTGCGTTAAGTTTCCCTTTTGGTCCAATCTGACTCGCATCAATGTATTTGTGTGGAGAGATTTGATAGCTTCTATTAGGTCTGATGGACAACCTTTTTCTTTCAATTTGGACCAGAGAATTTGGCGGCCTACTCTATCAAAGGCTGCCGCCATATCTATTGAGGCGATGAACAGTTTTTGATTTTCATGAATGGTCTTTGCTTTTAGCAGGTTGAGGATTAGGAGGTTTAGACTGCAGTCTACATTTTCCACAAAACCCGCTTGTCTGTGATCGAAATTACCAGATCTTTGTATCCATTCCTTTAATCTTTTCAAGAGAATGCCTGCAAAGAGTTTGCCTAAGACATCCAGCAAGGATATGGGACGATAGTTCTCCGGACAAGCTCTGTCTCCTTTTTTATGGATTGGAATGGCAATTGAAGTTGTCCAAGATCCTGGAATATGACCCGTTTTTACTATTCGTGTAAAGAGAACAAAGCACATGTGTGCCCATACCTCTGGAGCTTGCTTTAAGATTTCATTCGTGAGGCCATCCGGCCCTGGTGCTCGCGATCTACTTGCTTTTTTCTATCAGTGCCAAGATTTCACTTAAAGTGAATTCGATATCCCAACCTTTTTCTTCTTTGTCATCTTGTGGAATTTTGTCTGTTATGGGCTCTCGATTATATTTTTCTTGAAAATATTGTTCCCACGTTGTTTCATTTATAGGATTAAGTTGTTCCTCACTTTGTTGGTTTCCTTTCTGATTTAACAATGTCCATAGATATTTTGCATTTTTGTTTCTCATCGCCATTAACATATATTCAGAGTCTTTTTGAAATAATAGAGCTCCAGTTTCGATAACCTTTTCTCAATTCTTTCTTTTTTGTTTGCATGTCGTCATAGGCAATATTCTGTTTTTTTAAGGCTCTTAGATCTCTAGCCAGCTGTCGTTTTTTTTCCGCTAGATCCGCATTGAAACAATGCGTCCTGCTTTTTGTGGTTCTTCTATTTGTTTCTGTAGTCACTTTAAAGATTTTAAGACACGATTCATACTCCACGTCTTTTCCTGTTTTGGTAGCCCATTTATTTATTGAATTTGTTAGCATGGGAAGGAATCATTTGTGTTGTTAACCTCAGTCTGTTTCGCCCCTCATTTACACTGACTCCAGTAGGCCAAGTATTCCTAGGTACCACATCCCTTTTATGCTCTATTGCTGGATCTGAACATGTGAGGATTAGTATTTTGTGGTCACTACTTTTTGTTGGTAAGATTTTTAAGGTAAGTATTCTGCCGAAAGTTTTCCGGTCAACAAAAAAGTAGTCTAATGTTGCGCTTGAATTATGTGATGACCAAGTCGATTGTCCTTCCAGGTCTCCTTGGACATTTCCATTTACTTGCAAGAGATCACGGTTCTCCATTTCCATCTGCCAATCTCTTGCTCTTGATTGTTTTTGTCGGTTGTAACTAGACAAATTTGACTGTGGATTTTTGGTTTTACCACAGGAGATGTTTAGATCACCACATATTATTAATGCCGGATTATCATATTCTGACCTGAATTAGTCTATATGATTAGTTAGTAATTCCAGGAATACTTGTCCATCTTTTGCTTTTGTGTTCCAGTATAGATTACAAATGATTAATATTTTTTTTTCTTTTTGTGTATCACTTCCTTTTGAATCCTGTTGCGTGATTATTATTTGTATCAATGGTGAGGGGTGTATCGTACGAATTACATTTCCGCCATATGTGTTTTTTATGATAGTTAATAAACCTGCGGAAGGTCTACCTTTTTTTCCTTTGAGAGCTTTGTTTAAATAACAAGTTGCTCCATGTATGTATGGCTGTTCTTGCAGCCAGCACTCTTGAATACAGCTAATATCTGCATTTAGAATTTCTTTATTTAGCTTTTCAATCAAGTGATGGAAACCTCTTGTATTCCAGGAAGCAAAACTTGTTAATCCTCGTGGTCCTAGTCCTTCGGTCTAATGTTTTTTTCCATTTATTTCCGTATTCAAAGTTTCCGCTAACCAGCCCCAGGATTTTTCAGCATCTATTTTAGTTACAATAGGACAGTCATTATTTGTTTGCTGGACCAGATTCCCTTTCACAGTTCCTTTAATTTTCATACGTAGAGCATTTGGGCCCCGTAATACTGTTGGTGAGAAACGTATAGGTCTGTAATCCACTTCCTCTTCATTTTGATTTTCGCGGGCATTTTTTTGTTGTTCTTCAAAGCTTGTTTTCTTAATTGTGTCCCTTTTTATATCTTTTTCTCTCTGTTGCGGACATTCTGTTTTAACATCAAAACCCAACACCCGCAGGTCATCCGCCTCTAGCCATATTGTGTTCATAACTGCCTTTGAGTTGAAGTGTATATAAATTCTATCCAAATCTTCTTTGTTTGGAAATTCCACAATTCGGATATCTTTTGGTTCAATCACTCTCAATTGAGGCACGTTATGCAAAAGTTTCATTAGGTTTGATCTATTTAGTATCAAACCATCCTGTGCTCTTAGGACTCTCTCCATTCTTAATTTTAGGGTGTTATTCTGATTGCCGTAGGGTTCAACATTTTTCTTGTCACTTCTTCGGTCCTTCTTCTCAACACTTTTATTCCTATTTTTCATTCTCGAGCTCTTGGGGTGTGGGGTGCTCCAGCTTTCTCGTTCTTGTTCTGATTGTTTGATCATATCTTTAAGCACCTGGCATTGCTTTTTTTTCAAGTCCTTTTTTAGTCCAATCTGCGTTCTTTTTTCTTGCAAAGTTCGAAAGGTTGAAGCTGGTACTTCAAGACATTCCGGAGCATTACTTTCCTAACTCTCATGCTCTTCACATTCCTCGGTTGACTCTTGCGAGCTATCATCCTCATAAACCGATAAGAGCAACAAAGACTCTTGAACATAGGACTCATTTATGGAGCTTTCTAATGTACTCTCTAGTTCCACATCTTTAATGAATTCTCTTGCTTGTTTCTTTACTTGCCCTGCATCGTCCTTTTTTTTATAGGCGGTGCTTGTTGGATAGAATTCGTTATCTCTTTACCTATGGGCTTTAGGTTTCGAATGAACTGCCGTGTTCCTTCATTAGTCATACATTTTTGATTGGGCACATTTTTAGTTTTTTTATTTGATTTTTCCATGACATCTTTTGGTCTTTTTCCGAAGTTTCATTTAATTTTTCCATCTTATCTGTTCTGTTCGATTCTTTAGGGTTTTCAATGCTGAATAATGGATGAGTACCATTAGGCTGGTTTTCGCAGTTGTTATTATCAATGACCTGTATCGGTTGACTATTTATCAGGGACTCTCCCTGTTTTCCCTCTGTTCTTTGGGAGCCCAGGTGCCAGTGTTCGATTGACTACAAATTCAGTCTTTCTTGTGTTTTCAGTTGCGATTTTTTTGTTCTGCTCAACCACCACATTTACCTTTCTTTGTTCCTCACTTGGCCTTGGCTCTCTGTCCATTGTTTCTGTTGAGGTGCTTTTGACCTCATATTGAACATTGTTTTTGTAACTCTCTGTTTTAAGTAAGTTAATAGTGTCACTGAAACAATGCAAAAACGCTCTCTTGTCTTCCCGAGCTTCCTCAATTAGCTCGATTAGCGTCTTAACTATAACGTTTTCCAATGCTTTTTCATGGATCTTTCTTTTTGTTCAGCCTCAAAATGTTTTTCTACACTTGTTTGTTTGGACTGGATT
The DNA here is from genome assembly GCF_040938575.1 of Ambystoma mexicanum. Taxonomy (NCBI): domain Eukaryota; kingdom Metazoa; phylum Chordata; class Amphibia; order Caudata; family Ambystomatidae; genus Ambystoma; species Ambystoma mexicanum. Next base: position 835,694,847 of record NC_090934.1, on the reverse strand, counting down.
TGAGCCAATGCATGCGATTGGTCCCTACAATTTTCGTGCAGTGCCTCGTATAACTTCAGATATGGTGCAAGTGCTATAGTCATCATTGATCCTACTGCGGCTTGCATATTTGCACAAATATCAATAATTGGCCAAGGGTTATATGAAGGTACTTGTTCTCTTCCAAGATGTTTTTCTTTAATTTCGGCCGAATTGAGGCCTGGCACAGTTTGTTCTTCGTCTTCCAGCTGCGAGTCCGCAGATAGGGTGCTGCTTAGTTCCTGAGGGACATCTTCCTTTGCTTTTTGAGAATTCAAAGTTAGATCCCCTTGATGTTCTGAGGTTGATTCATTTGGGACCTCTTCGATACTTATATCTTCTGTTCTTCCATTTTCGTTTTTTTCTTCATTTTTTCCGGACTCATGTGTGCACTCGATTTGTTTGCGTCCACTTCTTTAAAGAATTTTTTTACTCGCGGTATCTGAGGAGTGGAAGTGTTTTTTGGTTCCTTGAAGGACAGTTTTTTTAGATTCTTCCAGTTTTTCTGAATGTTTTTGTTTAGGTACGATTTCAATTATTACAGGAACATTTGTCATTCCAATGTTTTCTGTGATCATGGCATCCTTAGGTAAATTGCAGTTACCGCTTTTGTCTGGTCCTAGTTGTGCATTGTAAGAGCTTAATTGCTCACATCGGCCGGACGCTAACAGGTCATGATCTGACATTTCCATTTCGTCTAGTTGTTGTCTGGTGTCCATGATCCCAGTTGCCAGACTCATGTCTTTCTGTAAAGTAGATAAATCTTTCTTTTTAAAGTGCCATCTGATAGTTCTTATCCCTGAAAGGGACTTTGCACGCGGTCTGGATTTCTGAGTAGAAGGTGGTTTCAGGAGGTCACCGGCCCCATTTAGTAAATTATTTGTTGTTTTTATTTTTCCTTGGGTCGAAGTTTTTGTGTGTTAGCTTGCAAGTGACCCTTTTCAATGTCACACATTGGCTCTTTGTTAGTGGAAGACAAGATATTTGGTTTACTATCGCTGGCTTTCAGTGCATTTTGTTTTGTAGGGGAAGACTTTGTATGTGGTGCTTGTGAACTTTCCATGCCTTTTAGAATAGCTGCCGCTTCACTACTCTCATAGAGTATACTTGGTATAAATGTTTTTGGGGCTTTATTTTTTTGTTTATTGGTTGTTGTTTTTTTTTTGTTGTTAAAAAAGATGCTTCTTCCTGCGGCAGGCAGAAGACTTCCTTATTTGCCGCACTTGCAGCGGGCGCCGCTTCCCTCCAAGGAAGCGAGTCGCCCACCAGCGATATGCCCCCCAACGCACACGGCAACTCCGTAGTTCCGCCTGGACTGCTCGACGGGACTCCGGCCTCGTGCGCACGCGCAGCTCCACTGCACCCGTGCGCGTCGCAGCCGTCCCCATCACAACACACGGCCCGCGGGAAGCCCCCGCTGAGCGCAGACCCGGACAACGGCAGACCATGAGACCCATCCACCGCGGGTAAAGATGTTTCTACAGGTGTGTAACAAGGGGGGCAAGGTGAGCAGGGGTCAAGGCAGGGACAGTGGGAAGGCAGCGCGGGAGGGTCGAAAAGATGGAATCTGTCATTAGGGGGCTCCATGTGGTTATTAGACAGAACGGAGGGCACCCCAGCTAGTCCAGCTTCGTCCGTGATGGTACTCACCGCCTCTACTTTGTCCCCTGCGTTACCCCCAACACCAGGCAATTTCATACGACTACCGGTACGAGGTACCTGAGAAATCACTGCGTCGCCCGGGATCAGGGCGGGTGTGTGGTCATGTTTGATCTTCTGCCTCACACCACGCCGAACACTCGCCAAACACTCCGCAAACGCTCCGCTTGGAGCAGTGGTATTATAGTGGAGGGTCCGCCTCCAACCTCTCACTGTTGGTAGTAGAGGTAGTAGAGCCACTCAGGCACAGGTCAGCAGGAAAGGAGTTGTGGCAGGTCCCAGGTCCAAACACTCGCCAAACACTCCGCTATACTATTTGTATACGAGAATCGTCATGATGGAACTATAACTGCCCAATGTTGCCATATGAGTGTAGTTTGTAATCCAATCCCAGCGTTCCAAGATCTTTTTTATTTTCAAGTAATTTTCGTTCCAATCAGGCCACCAGTCTATTGCCTCGAAAGTCTTGTACACTAAGCAAGTGAATTTGTTTCCAATATTAGTGTCAGTTTCTTTCCCCAACAGATTTAATAGTGGACAAAGTGGGGCAGCTCTAGATTTAGTGTACAGCAGAAACCGCCTTTTCAGGGCCATAGACGTTAGTGAGGTAAGGCCCATTACTCCTATGTCCCATCCCCTTTGCTCCATACTGTATGGGCGTCACCCGCTAGTGACGGAAAACTGAACCCTTTTCATCAGAAAAAATTGTCTTCCTGTTTAATTTTAGCAGGGGCGCAGCCCTGGGAGCATGCACTCCCCTGATGCCGCCAAGGGCGCCACTCCTCAGTCCTCTTTTCCACATCGACGGGAATGAATCTCTTCGCCAGCTCTCCTGGCTTAGGCCTCCAGCCTTGTAATTCCACGCGCTCTTCCCCAAAAAGGCTTTCTGTTTTTTTTCTCTTTGTCTTTTCTCATAGCAATTGTCAGAGAAGACTCTGTCCTCAGGTGCCACACTCCTCCCATGCACATGTCGACAGTGGCGGGTTTCAGCAGGTGTCCGGCGTGCAAGGGTTCCTTCCCCATGTCGGATCCCCATGCGCTCTGCCTTCGGTGCCTGGGCACTTACCACAGCTGGGACGGCTGTTCTGCGTGCAACGCGTTGACCCTGCGAGCTCTCAAGAATCGGTTGGCCAGGTGGAGGGAGCTGTTCGAGAGATCACCTCCATAGGACATCAACACTTATGTGAGGAGGAAGACCATGCCCAAGGTAGGTGCACTGTTCCCCTCCGCTCCCCGCAAAGGCGACTAGTTCTGAGGGAAGTACCCAAGTGGGGGGGACTTCCAGGTCCTAAATCCAGCAAAGAGACTGAGGCTCTCAGAGGTACCGGCCAACAGGCCGAGGAGTCACAAGACCCTCCGAGTCCCACCGCTGAGGAGCCGCAATGCTCTGGTACTGGGGACATCCCCAGGGGGCTTTGCTCTACTACTGGGCTGTACGCAGCACTACCGGCGTCATGGTCGAGGGCACTCCGCCTCCCAGGTCACTTCCTGAGGTGCAGGGAAGGTCAGAGCCTTCGATTTTAAGCGTGCATGTGGAGACTGGGCCCGGCTCTTCAGGCACCACGCAACAGGTGCCACGCAACAGGCATGTGGCACGGGGCATGACAAAATGGCTGCTACGTGTCATGACCACTGTCAGGGGCCACAAGCTCTGCCACAAGTAAGCTCCCACAATTGCTTTAAAATAATTAAAGGGCCTCAAGCTTCAGCATCTCAACCGGTCTGCAATCTGTGGAAACCGAGAGAAGAAGAAACATCACTGTGAGTACTAGCTTAAGGACTTCCGGCGAACCGCTACCACAGCTGCTGCTCGAACATCGCGACCTGCAATAACAAAAAAAGGAAAAACAATATTAGAAAGGCGCGCGCTTCAAAAACATCGAATTCCATCAGTCTTACCTGAATTCCATCGCACTAAGCCGCGCTTCCATCCGGAGCACCACAGCAACATCTGCAAAGGAAAAAGAGACATATTCAGGTTCGCTTTCAGTATTAAACAACCGCACAGCGCTGTACTTACCTTAACGGATTCCGGGGGCCTGTTTTTTATCGCGCTCTCATCCACTCGCAGCACCACAGTGGCCTATCAGGAGAAGAAGAAAACACGGGTTAGCTTTAAAAGACAATAAAGGCGCCGTGCTTCGCGCTTCCTCTTACCTAGAAACGTGCCTCTCCTTCCGTCACGCCAGCATCAAGACCTTTGCATCTGAAAAGAAGGAGATAAAGACATTAACGAATTCCCACCATAAACGGAACAAAGACTTATAATTAACAAACCTATCTGCCTACCAGCAGATTCGGGGTCACAGCAGGCCTGGACCCAACAAGGCATACTGCACCTGTGAATCAACTCGGGCAGCTCGTCAACAAACGTCAAGCGCCCCTGCAAAAGAAACGCAGGATAGATAGCTCACCCTACAAATAACTAAGGTGAGAAAAGAACCCAGTGGGAAGGGAATCGATCAGAGGAAGGTGGGAGATTCACCCATTAGAGCAGTTATCACAAATCCTCCCTTCTGTAATTGCAAATTCATTATTCAGCACTGGGCAACTACACACCCAGGGTTCCAGACCTCAGATCCTTCCAGACGCCCCCGGGGATATCAGGTGAGCATAACACCAGGCCAGACATGATGGCAGCTCGCCCGGAGCCGCCTCCTTCTGGAAAGCAGGTAATGGGAACACACATATAGATGGGACTGGACCACACACCTGACCACATCATCACAGTGGCAGTACTATGTCTTACCTGAGAAAACACCATCCAGGACTCAGCATCTCAACCGGGCTGCAATCTGTGGAAACCGAGAGAGAAACATCACTGTGAAAACCTCCAAGGAAGGTAGTAGGTGCTACAGAGAAAGATGATGGAAAGGAATCGGAAAACTACCAGGCCCGGCAAGCATAGAGGTCCGCTTGTAGAGCGAGAAGGATGAGTCACAGACCTCACATTTCACCCTACCAGTAATCTTGATCAATCATCAACGACCGTGGCGGATGCATGCCATGGAGGCGTATAAAGACAGCGGAGCAGTTGGTAATTACATAGATCGAGATCTGGCAACAAACAGAAATGGGACTTCCCTTATGCACAAAACCAACAACTGAAAAGGTAACTACTGTTGACGGTACAGAAATTGCTTTGGGACCAGTAACCCAATGCACAACAGAATTAACCGTTCTGTGTCAGGATGGACATCAAGAAGCAATCACGTTTGACCTCATCAAAGCTCCTCAGTTCAGGTTGATCTTAGGGATGGCATGGTTATTGACTCACAATCCCCACATAGACTGGCGTGCAAAGAGACTGACCTTTTCCGACGAATGTGCCCACGCTTGCTACCCGAAATCTATACCACAGTCAAACCTGAAATCTGTTCAAGGAAAAGCATTGGAGATCACGGAACCAATGGACACCTTACCAAGAGAATATCAGGATTATCAAAAAGAAGGAACAGGCTAACACATTACCGCTACATAGGCCCTATGACTGTCAGATCGACCTGGCGCACAGGTTCCTTGTGGTCTAATTTATGCACTTACGGAAACCGAAAATCTTCACTTGGAGTCCTATCTGGATAGATACCTGGCAAATGGGTTTATCCGCCCGTCAGTCACCGGCAGCCTCCCCCTTATTCTTCGTACCAAAGAAGGAAGGATATTTGAGGACTTGTATCGATTACCGCGCACTTAATCAAATCACAGTAAAAAACCGCTACCCTTTGCCCCTTGTCCCAGAACTTTTGACCAAGTCAAAAATGCCCGAATCTACACCAAACTTGACCTCAAAGGAGCATACCACCTTGTACATGTAAAGAAAGGGGATGAATGGAAAACTGTATTCCGCACCAAGTATGGCCTGTACGAATATCAGGTAATGCCTTTCGGCTGTGCAAGGCTCCCGCAGCATTCCAATATTTCACAAATGATGCATTACAGGAATTAATCGATGTCTGTGGCCTTGTCTATATTGACGACATCCTGGTGTATTCCCCCTCTGAAAAAGATCATGTTGAACACGTTCATTCAGTCCTTGCAAAACTTCGCCAGCACAAACTGTATGCTAAACTCGAGAAATGCTCCTTCCATGTCACAGAAGTTGAGTTCCTTGGTTTTGTTCTCTCGCCAAAGGGAGTCAAGATGGATACACACAAAGTTGATGCCATCCTTAAGTGGCCGTCATCTTCTTCACTTAAAGGAATCCAAAGCATGCTCGGCTTTGCGAATTTTTATCGCCGATTTATTCCAGATTTCTCACGGATAGTACACCCAATCACATCGTGGACTGAAGAAGCGGAAGAGGCCTTTCAAGAACTCAAGAAAAGATTCACTTCCGTGCCAATTTTACCACATCCTCGCCCAGACCTCGCCTATGTAGTGGAAACTGATGCGTCCAGTGCAGCTATGGGAGCAGTTATCCCTCAAAGAGATCTAGAAATGGGCCAATTACACCGTGTGTGCTTTTGGTCACGTAAATTCTCACCACCAGAACTTAACTATGCAATTACAGAGAGGGCGTGGCTAGTCAGCCATGGAATAGGCTGTGTTTCCTGAGAGCTCCGTGATCCGGCACATAGATCCCTCAAAAAGCATGCATCAAAACAGCTGATTGCAGTTCAAAAACCACACGGAGCAACTGTTTGGCCACTTGTATCTCGGACCCGGCCGTGAAATGGACATCAAGATGGCGGCTTGAGAACAAAGGACACCCGAGGGGTGCGCCCCGGAGAAAAGCAGCCGACGGTGGTGGCTGGCAACAGTAGCAAAGTGCAGCCGTCAGCCCAGGAGTAGGCTGGAAGAACAGACAAAGCCGCGATACAACGCGCAGCTTGGAAGGGAAGCTCTGGTGACTTGGGACGGCGGGGAGCACCCAAGAAGCGCAACACAGATCCGCCTCAGGTCTGTTGGACACATTCTGCATGAGCTACAAAACCTCTCCACAACGCGGAGCAAATAGCGCCAACAACAAGAAAGAAAGGAGAGCAGCGACAAGCGTGTCCGGGGACGGCCACTGAAGTTTACGGATGCGGGCTGCAGGTCCAACAACAATAGGGAGCAAGCTCTGATGCGGAAGATGGCTGGGAGCCCCCAACTACTACAATAAAGGGCTGCCGTTGCGTGGGAGCCCGCAACGCACCTTATAGTGTGGAGCGTGAGGCCACGAGGACTAAAGACGGCAGGATTCGCCGTAGCCTAATTATCATATGCGGCACAGGCTGCCAAAACATCCTCATAACGTGGAGCGGGCAGCTGCATATAGCGGGGAGCTGCGGGGAGTACGACGTGGGACTGCCTCCGTAGCTCCTGGACACATGCTGGAACCGACAGCTACCCCTCCCCCCCGAAAAAAGCAAACAAGAAAAAGGAAGCACACCTCAGGACTGCCGCCATATGGGAATTTGCAGCGGGGGGTGCACAAGTCACAGCTGAGAGCTAAATGACCCCGTGGTCCGGGCGTGACAATACAGCACAACAAAGCAGTGCCACTAGCCCACAAGCGATCTGAGCGAGCAGCATGAGGCTACATCTGCTTACTAAAAAAAAAAGCTGGAGCGGGGCCGCTAGGGGCCTCATATACAAAGGACAACAAAGGGCCGCTGCCAAGTAGGACAGCGCAGTGCAGCAAAGGCAAGAGACAGTGGCGAGCTAAAAACCCTATGGTCTGGGCGTGACAAGAGGCACAAAGAGAGGAGTGCCGCCGGCCCACAGGAGACCGCATGGACTGCGCGGCGCTGCGCTTTTGCCCGCAGTGCAGAGCGCACGGCCCTAGTGACACGAGGAGGTGGGAGGCCCAAAGAAACATCACAAAACACCGTTGCCAGACGTGACCTGCATACGGGCGCAAACAGTGGACAGCCCAGAGCGCAGGGTTACGGAGGGGCGGGCTGAAAGAGCACAAGAGGGCGCCCGCAAAATGGCCCAAAAGGGAATCAAGGGTAAAGTGAAGCAGCCGACCCTGGACATATTTACTAAAGTGCAGCAGCCTACTACCCCTCCAGCACAGTCCGGGACGAAGGTTCAAGAGACTGAGAGTGCGCCGAGAGACAACCAACGTATACTGGAAGCCATCACAGAACTGAAATCTTCGTGGGGTGGTGATGGCCGAGCTCAAAGAAGCGCTGGAAAAGAAGATAGACACGGTGGGAATATATGTAAACTTACTGCGGCAAGAATTAAGGGCGCTGGCGGACCGAACTAGTAGCTTGGAAAGTGCCATGAAGAAGAATGAGGAACTAAGTACCACGAATGCAAAAGAGGTCCATGTACTGACGCAACAAGTGGCCAATTTGGAAAACCAGGCAGAGGAAGCTGAAGGACGAGCTAGACGTAGCAACATACATGTGGTCGGCCTGCCGGAAGGGAAGAAGGCACGGACCCCACGGACTATGTCGAGAATATGTTGCTTCAGGCAGTAGGAGCTGGTAAACTCTCCTAGGGATTTGCGGTGGAGCGAGCGCATCGAGCACAGACGAGAAGACCACAACCAGGGGCGCCACCCAGAGCTATAATTGCGAACATTTTGAACTACAGAGATTGCGAAAAGATCCTGGAATTCTTCCGAAAGGGTGGTACTATAACAAGAGCATCAGCAACGATCACGGTCAAACCGGATTATACTATACTGGTGAAGAGGCAATGTTACAGCTATGTGGCAGTCAAGAGGAGATTACGCACCGCAGGGATGAAATACATGTTACTCTACCCGGCTAAATTAAAAGTTCTGCATAAGGGCAAAGCCCACTTCTTTGAGACCCCGTAGGAAGCAACATGTTGGCTGGACACGCATGGATGGCCAGAGGGGGACCAGGACTGAAACGGAGAGGATAAGTGAGCCAACGATACTGGGGCCGAGGAGGTGGAAGCGACATTGCATAAGGGTAAGGGGGCGGGGTTAGTTAGAATTGAATGGTAGCAAGGCAGAACCCTCCTGCCATATTTGCTTACCAAATGAACACTGTGGACTAGAATATAGTGATAAACATTCTGGACATGTGATGCATAGCGCTGCGCCTTATAGATATATCAGAGCCACAGGATACATGTGCTTTACCCCAATCAGTAGAAGTAGTAGGTGCGCCGATAGGGCGACATCTCCCCCCTGAGTCCCAAGTACATGCAGTGCCAAGGAAAGGGCTAGATGTGGGGGAGCCTGAGATCCAGAGATGGAGCTGTACAACAGTTGGGAGGGAAAGGGGGGGGGTGTTTCAGTGTGAGTTGGGGAAGGGAAGGGGAAGGGAAGGGAGTTGGGGAGTGTGGGGGTGTGTGGTGGGGTGGAGAAGGGAGGGGGTGGGAGGGAGTGGGGCGCAGGGGAAGAGTTTGTAGTTGAGGGATGTTTAAATTGGGGAACGAGCCTACATGAAAGGAGGGAAGAACTGAGACTTGGACTGTATTTGCGGAGGAAAGAGTGGGACCTGGATATGTTATGGGAGACCTTAAAGTAGTTACCTGGAATGTCAGAGGGCTCAATAGCTATTTAAAAAGGAATAAGGTTATGATGTATCTGCACAGGCAGAAAATAGGCATAGCCTTGCTACAAGAAACTCACTTAATGCAAGAAAAACTGGAGGTGGTCCAAAAGAAGTGAAGAGGGACTGTTGTGGACGCAGCATACTCAGCTTATGCCAGAGGGGTGATTACCTGGGTCGCACCGCATGTTCTGTTTCAGTTACTGCACTCCACGGTCGAGCCAGACGGGAGGATGGTAATAATGAAGGGGTTGTTGGAAAACAAGGAAATATGTATTATAAACACATACACATATGCACCGAATCAGGATACGGCGGCATACTTCAGAACCCTATATAGCAAACATAATGAGAGCTTGGGGGGGGGTGGTGATTTTGGGGAGGAGACTTCAATCGCGTACTAAACCTGAAAATGGATAGATCAGAAACTAAAATAGACAGACCCACCCCAGCGGCTAGAACATTGCAGTCTCTGTTAGCGGATTTCAAGTTAGAGGATGCATGGCGGTCACACCGTCTACAGGATAGGCAATTTCGAGGGGATTGGGTCCTCCGACGTATTCCATATCTATGACATATCTATGGCAGGTAATGTCCACAGCTGTGCTGCTTCGGAAAATCTTCGGCGTCTGTGTCCTGCGTCGATGACGTCGATGCGCCGTCCCCGAGGACCTCCCCAGACGGCCGACGTCATACGATGTGATAAGTAGGACGCACGACGCCCATAGCCTCAGTTCCGTTTTTTCCGCGAACGTGTTTGCTTCGTGAATCTCGGTACGCCTCGACTCTTTGGAGTTTGCTGTTTTCTTCTCGGTTCGTTGAACCTGTTTGGTTTTTTGTGAAGACCTGTTCATGGCGATGTCTACTTCGTCTTCAACCCCGCACCTGGGCTTCAAGAAATGCGGGGACTGTGGGTCCAAGATGTCAGTCACGGACTCGCACGACGCCTGCCTCTGGTGCCTCGGGGAGGCACACGATACGGACGACTGCGGGAACGCAAGAAGAAGCTGTGGGTAGGTCGGGTGTCTAAGCCCCGGAAGTCGAGGTCTACGGGGCTTTCGACGGATGACTCGAGAGGCGACACTCTGCGTCATCGTCGGAAGTCCAGTTGGTCTCGTTCCAGGAGTCGGTCTCGCCACTCCTACGCCTCTTCGAGGCATTCTCGGAAGCGCCGTCATCGGTCGCCTTCCCCGTCCTCTTCTGAGGACTCCGCCCGTCGGCGGGTCGCTTATCCCACCATGCAAGCGACACTGGAGGAATGGGCTTCCTTCGGGAAGCAGATGCTAGAGATTCTTGAATCGCAGGGCACAGGTCCGTCCGCACTTCCGAGTGGGATCAGTCGGCACCAGTCGAGAGACACCGCTCGTACGCCCTCGGGCTCGGGTGGTCGGCACGGCTCGCGAGAGAGGTCCCGCTCGGACAAGGGTAGCCGTTCTCACCATGCCCGTTCCAGGTCCCGGTCCTCGACGCGCTCGAGACCGCCTGATCCTGTGCCGTCTTCGAAAGAAGACGTCGACGCCTGTGGCACCGAGGTCGTTGACGATTTCTCTCAAGGCTCCGCCTCGAAGGGGTCGTCGACGCTGTCAGCGCATAGGTCGTCGAGAGACACGCTCGGAGCTCCGGCTTCAAGGCCTGTGTCGACGCTGATGTGCAGTCCCGGCTCCTCAACATGCCCTTTGACGGTGAACATCTTTTTGGCAGCAAGGCTGACGAGAGTCTTGAGTGGTTGCAGACCTCCAAAGCTGCAGCAAAGTCGTTGGGCGCTGCAGTTCGACAACCTCTGCCTTTTCGTCCTAGGGGACAGCAATGGAAGGGAGGTCCTTTCCCTGTTACTCGTCCTTCAGTAAAGCGAGAGGCGCTAGCAGTCAAAGAGGCCACCGTAAGAGTGCCAGAGGTGGAAACAAGGGTACTGCAGGTGCCAAGGCCGCTCGGGCAGTTGCCTCTTTGCCCTCAGGCAACGCCGCAGCCGCTACCACTCAGTCATGAGGCCAGGTCCCATGGTTTTCCGGTTGGGGGAATGCTGGCGCAGCATCTTGTAGAGTGGCAAGCCATTACTTCCGATGTGTGGGTTCTGGAGATCATAACCCACGGCTACTGTCTTCCCTTTCGGCAGAGGCCTCACGACAATCCACCTGGGAACTTCTCTTTGAAGAGTCCCGATCCGCTCCTTGCGCAGGAAATTCAAGCCCTGCTGGAGAAAGGCGCCATAGAACTGGTGCCTGTGGCGGAGAGGAACAAGGGTTGGTATTCCCCTTATTTTTTGATTTCGAAGAAAGACAGGGGATTGAGACCCATCATGGACTTGCGCGGTTTGAACAAACTCATCAGGAAGGACAAGTTCAAGATGGTTACTCTCTCTCAAGTCCTCCAGGCCCTTCAACTTCAGGATTGGTTGGTGTCTCTCGACCTCAAGGACGCTTAATTCCATGTGCCGATCCATCCCAAACACAAGAAGTACCGGAGGTTCACGGTTGGCGACTCGCACTTTCAGTTTCGGGTCCTGCTGTTCGGATTGACCTCCGCCCCAAGGGTTTTCACCAAGCTCAAGGTGGTGGTGGCAGCGCATCTCAGGAAAGGGGGGATTCACGTCTACCCCTACCTGGACGATTGGTTGATCAGAGGGAGCTCTCCCGAGCAAGTCCTGTATCATCTGTCCATCACCTGCCACTCCCTTCACAAGCTGGGCTTCTCCCTCAATTTAAAGAATTCCCATTTGACACCAACACAGCGGCTCCAGTACATCGGAGCAGTGCTCGACACATCCCTGGGGCAGTGTTTTACTCCCCAGGTGAGGGCTGTTCACGTTCAGCAGATGGTGCACAAGTTTCAACTTGCCCAGAATCTCCCAGCGTCAGAGTTCTTGAGACTGCTCGGCCTCATGGCATCCTGCATTCTTCTGGTGCCAGAGGCTCGTCTGCGGATGAGGTCTTTGCAGTGGGCACTCAAGCTCCAGTGGTCTCAGTCCTCCGGCAGGCTGTCGGACCCTGTTCAGGTGCCGCCCTTGGTCGCCCAGGTCCTTCTGTGGTGGGCCATCGAAGGCAATCTGATGAAGGGGGCCCCATTTTGGCTGCCCTGGCCGGAGGTGACAATCGTGACGGACGCATCCCTCACGGGATGGGGAGCTCATGCCAACGAGTTGACAGTCACCGGTCGTTGGTCTCTGTCGGAGTCCAGACTCCATATCAATCTGTTGGAGCTGAGGGCCGTCTGGCTTGCCCTGAAGGCTTTTCTGCCGACTGTGCGAGGGAAGAGTGTCCTGATTCTAACGGACAACACGGTGGCCATGCACTACCTCAACAAAAAGGGGGAGCAGGGTCACTTCCTCTGTGCAGGGAGGCGATGCTGCTTCGAGTTCTGGACCATCCAGCAGGAAGTTTCGATCTCGGCTGTTCATCTGGCCGGAGACGACAACGAGACGGCGGACGCTCTGAGCAGGCAGAGCACGATCTCTCACGAGTGGGAGCTGGCTCAGGAGATTCTCTTGGAGATCTTCGCCCTTTGGGGGACCCCTCATGTGGATTTCTTCGCCTCCAGTGTCAACCGGAAGTGCGAAAGGTTCTGCTTGCGGGAATTTCCTCCAAAAGGAGCCTTAGGAGATGCGTTCGTGGTGGAGTGGTCATTCCCACTGCTTTACGCGTTTCCTCCAGTCCCTGTCATCCCGCAAGTACTGCAGAGGTTACAGAGGTTCGGTTCCCGGATGATCCTCATTGCTCCGGCGTGGGCCCGGAGGACGTGGTACCCAGACCTTCTCGACTTGTCCATCTGCCCTCCACGTCGTCTTCCCTACCGAGACGATCTGCTCTCACGGGAGGGGGGTCAGGTTCTCCATCTAGAGGTCAGATTCCTCAACCTTCACGCTTGTCTTCTGAAAGGTTGAGGTATAAGGATTGGGACCTCCCTGAAGACGTGATGGAGGTGTTGCTCTCGGCCAGGCGGCCGGCAACAAGGTCTCTGTACCATTGCCGTTAGAGAAAGCTCTGCGACTGGTGCAGAGTTAAGAATGTGGATCCTTTTGAATGTGACATTCCCATGGTTCTGTCTTTTTTGCTTTCCTTGGCCCACGGGGGCTTGCAAGTGGGGACCGTTAAAGGTTACCTGGCGGCGCTGTCCATATTTAAGCGCTCGTCTGAAGAATGTTCTTATTTTAAGATTCCTTTGATTTCTCAGTTTTTGAAAGGGCTCACTAATGTGTTCCCTCCGTCACCTTTTCTGGTGCCCGGTTGGGATTTGACCCTTGTTCTTAAGTTTCTTATGGGTGCTCCATTTGAGCCTTTGCATTCTTGCCCTTTGAGACTCTTAACTCTGAAAACTGTGTTTTGGTTGCGGTTACTTCCGCTCACAGAGTGAGTGAGTTACAAGCACTTTCAGTTAAGCCACCCTTCACTGTGTTTCATAAGGGCAGGGTTGTCCTTAGAGTTCGTCCTTCTTTTCTTCCGAAGGTGGTTTCGGAATTTCATTTGAGCCAGAAGGTTGTTCTTCCGGCGTTCTAACCTCCTTCACATCCTGGTAAGGAAGAGGAGAGGCTCCATAGGCTTGATCCTAGGAGAGCATTGAGCTTTTATATTTCGCGCATGTCCCGGGTCAGAGTGGACGATCGACTTTTCATTGGTTACGCTGGAAAGCGTTTGGGACAAGCTGTGACGAAACAGACTTTGTCTCGTTGGATTATTTTAGCTATCTCCGATTGTTACTGCTTGGCGGGTAAGGACCCTCCGGCTGGCTTGCGGGCCCATTCTACCAGGGGAGTGGCTGCGTCTACTGCCCTGCAGAGGGGTGTTCCTATTCGTCACATCTGTGATGCAGCCACCTGGGCTTCAGTACATACTTTTGTACGGCACTACTCCCTCGATTCCATCCAAGGGCAGGATCTGGCCTTTGGCAAGGCAGTCCTTTATTCCACAAATTGATTGGGCATGCTAAATTTGTGTTCTAAATTCTTTTCCCATCTCCTTGCTTGGTACTGCTTTGGGAGTCTGTCATAGATATGCTTTCAGGTATAGCTGTGAACCCCAAAAAATGTGTGTATTTCCAGTAGGCAGGTATAAAGGGATCCCATTAGAGCAGTTACCGATCCTGCAGATACCATTTGAGGTCAGCACGTTCCGATATCTAGGGATAGACATATATCATACGGGGGAAGCAGAACATCAACACAACACTGAGAGAGCTATCCGGAATATTGAAAAAGGTATGAAGTTTTGGGTGAAGCTCCCCTTGGCGATGATGGGGCGAGGGGCAATGCTTAAAATGGTGGTCCTCACAAGACTGTTGTACTTCTTTGGGAACATCCCATATTTGATACCCAGGCGATTCTTTGCTAGGATAAACAGCATATGCAGGGAATTCCTCTGGCAGGGAACAAGGAACAAAGTGGCCCTTTGGAAGTTGCAAAACCCACACGAGAAAGGGGGTATAAATCTACCAAACTATGAAATGTATTACATAGCAAGTCAACTACAATATGTAGCTAAATGGCTCTCTGAGGAGCCGACCTCTGAATCCAGGCTGTCCCAACTGGACTGCGCCCCATTTTTCCTAAAAGAAATGATGTGGTTGCCCAGATCGGATATGGGAGGGCGCCCGAGAATGATGACACTCGGGTGTGAGATATGGTGGAGAGCCTGTCAGATAATGGATAGCCTGTCCCTGTGTTCCCCGCAGGCGGGAAAAGAAAAGCAACTAAGACTAATGATTAGGAAGCACTGGGAGCTGGTGGGGATAGCGACGATGGGTGATATATGGCAAGAGGGGAGTATAAGGGACTTTGAGGGGCTGGTGGAGGAAACCGGGTTACATACGGGGCAGTACATCACATATTTTAGGGTGGTGTAGCGAATTAAAGAGACATGGTCCGAAGTAATGCTTGCAGATGAACCGGATGCCACCATAGACACAATATATGATATAGTAGAGGGGGGTCACAAAATATCTTGAATAGAGCTTATGATGACCAAAGTGGGGAAGGAAGTGGTACAACTCAGACAAGACTGGGAAGAGGAAGTGGGTGCCCCAATGAGTGATGGGATGTGGGAGCGTGCCCAGGGATATCACAAAAAAGTGTCAAGAAACGCCAGATTACAACAGATACAATTATATATTACTCACGGGGCGTATATGACACCCCAGAGGATAGCCAAATTCAAAAATGCAGGACTACAATATGCCTCAAATGTGACAAAGAAAATTCCGGAATGGTACACATGTTTTGGTCATGCCCAATAATAGAGAGATTCTGGGGAGAAATTGCACATCGGATGGAAGACAAAGGGATCAAAATAGAGGTGGATAGAGTGTGGGCTTGCCTGATAGGAGGGTTTCCTAGACCACGTAAGCTCAAGCATGTGAGTAAATTGAAAGACCTGGCGTATGTATTAGCAAAGAGGAAAACTGCAATGGGGTGGAAGGCATGTCATAGACCAAGAATAGAAGTATGGTGGAAAGATCTACAGAAATAGCAGAGACGGTAGTATGGCAAGAGGCAAGCAATGTTGGGGGGGGGAGAAGAGGCTGGAACCTTGAAAGCTTGGAGACAACTGATAGCTGAATTATTTGGGCCCACACATGATGGGCCAAGTGACCGGGATCCAACAGAAACCAGTGATAAGGAATCCCTACTGCAAGATCAAGAAACAGAACAGGAAGAAGATTAGGCTCGGAAGGGTGGGCGAGAAGGGGGAAACAGTGGACACAGCTAAAGTGATGTAAATTTAACTATTATCACATGCACTGTAAGTTTGGTTTGTGTTGGTTGTTGAAATAAAATCAATAACAATTGTTTTTTTAAAAACTATGCAATTACAGACAAAGAATTGTTAGCAGTGAAATCGGCCTTCAAAGCCTGGCGGCAATATCTATTAGGTGACAGACACACCATCACAGTAATCACAGATCACAGAAACCTTCAATACCTAAAGTCAGCAAAAGCTCAATCATCATGACAATTGAGGTGGGCTTTATTCTTCGCAGAATACGATTATGTAATAACATACCGACCGGGAGTCCGGAATGGGAAGGCTGATGCCTTATCTCGTATGGGTGATGAAGAAAAAACGAACAGTTCCTGTACCCTGTTGCCATCATTCCAAGTGATAAAATACTGGGACTCACTACCACATTGACTCTAAGTGAACTTCAAGATAAGATTCGATCCTTAATGAACCCCGAGATCCTGCAAAAATAGAATTTCCAGATTGAACATCGCACGGTTCTGGATGGGTTACCCTACTTATGGGAAAGACTATATCTACCAAATAAAGATCTGCAAGAGTTGGTCATGTCTGGTTATCACGATTCCCTGATCGAAGGCCATCCCGGAATTGATAAGACTCTAGCCAAGGTTAAGCCGAATTATTGGTGGCCAACCTGGCATAAAGACATTGCTCAATTCATTCTTTCCTGTTGGGTATGTGCACAGAATAAATTACAAAAGCAGAAACCAGCTGGCCTTCTACAACCACTGGATATTCCACCGGCTCCCTGGCATACTCTTTCTCTTGATTTTATTACGAACTTACCTCCCTGTCAAGGATTTAATACCATCTTGGTCGTTCTGGACCTGTTCTCTAAAATGGCAGATTTTATTCCGTTCAAAGGACTTCCTAACGCTACTGGTCTGGCAAAGGTATTTCTTGAACAGATTATAAAACTGCATGGTTTCCCCTCAATCCTAATCTCAGATCGTGGAAGCCAATTTGTATCTAATTTCTGGAGGAAATGCTATGCAATGGCACAAATCGATGTTCGCTTATCCAAAAGCCATCACCCTTAAACGGATGGACAAACGGAAAGAACAAACCAGACATTAGAACAATATCTTCGTTGAATGCTGCATCAAGTGGAAGAGAGCTGGAAAGACTTGTTATGGATAGCGGAATACGCGTACAACAACTCCATACACACCAGCACGGGACAAAGCCCGTTCTACACAATATACGGAAGACACCCACGTACCTCTGAACTAGATTCCCCCACAACCTTGGACATGCCAGCAGTAAAGACTCTACACACAAGTATAACTCAAGCCTTCAAAAAGGCAACTGAACAATTACAGCAAGCCAAAAATGGACAGAAAAAGTTTTCGGACCAACACCGGAGGAAGGCTCCCGATTACCAGATTGGGGACAAAGTCTGGTTAGCATCAAGGCATTTGCCCATTAAAGGAACCCGGACCTTTCGCCCAAAATATCTAAGACCCTATACCATCAAATCTGTGATAAATCCATTGGCCGTCAAATTGGCCTTGCCACCGGGCATGGAAATTCTCCGGTATTCCATGCATCACTTATAAAACCTGTCCAACCCGGGACCAGAGTCATAACCCCAACAAAGCCTGTGCTAGTTGATGTAGAGCCTGAATTTGAAGTTAAGGACATCTTGGATTCAAAACGAACCAGATCTAAACTATACTATTTAGTGGATTGGAAAGGGCACAGGCCTCAAGACAGAACATGGGAACCAAGTGAACATATCCATGCACCACGTCTGATTAAGAGAATTCACCTGAATAATCCCACCAAACCAGGATCGGACGGGAAGAATACTCTGAGAGGGGCATTGGGAGGGAGTGCTGTCATGACCACTGTCAGGGGCCACAAGCTGTGCCACAAGCAAACTCCCACAATTACTCTAAGGGCCTCAAGGCCTCAGCAAAAAGGCTCCTGGAGCCAGTCCTGGCACATCTGGCACCAGGCTCATATACTGTAAGGAAATACTTTTCCAGGCTTACTTTCAATTGACTACATGGGTCTTTAAATCCAACATGGAAGCACCCACACAGCCTAGTTCTAAGAACGAAGCCATGCAGTCTAGTGTTTTGGGTGTAGCTGGCCTGGAGCTACTTTCCCTGGTACTACTTTACCTGGGCTATATAAACCACACCCTGACTGCAGAACACGCTTTGTGTTATTCTGCAACCGGCAGCGTGACGCTCAACATGCCCAGGTCCTGGTCTTCAGCATCTTCCTGTAGTCCTGCAAGAACAAGAACATTGTGTCTTACCTGAGAAAACACCTTCCAGCACTCAGCATCTCAACCGGGCTGCAATCTGTGGAAACCGAGAGAAGAAGAAACATCACTGTGAGTACTAGTTTAAGGACTTCCGGCGAACCGCTACCACAGCTGCTGCTCGAACATCGCGACCTGCAATAATGAGAAAAGGAAAAACAATATTCGAACGCATGCGCTTCCAAAACATCGAATTCCATCAGTCTTAACTGAATTCCATCGCGCTAAGCCGCGCTTCCCTTCGGAGCACCACAGCAACATCTGGAAAGGAAAAAGAGACATATTCATGTTTGCTTTCAATCTTAAACAACTGCACAGCGCTGTACTAACCTTAACAGATTCCGGGGACCTGTTTTTTATCGCACTCTCATCCACTCACAGCACCACAGCGGCCTGTGAGGAGAAGAAGAAGAAAACACAGGTTAGCTTTAAAAGACAAAGGCGCCGCGCTTCGCGCTTCCTCTTACCTAGAAACGTGCCTCTCCATCCTGCATACCAGCATCAAGACCTTCGCACCTGAAAAGGAGGAGATAAAGACATTAACGAATTCCCACCATAAACAGAACAAAGACTTACAATTAACAAACCTACCTGCCTACCAGCAGATTCGGGGTCACAGCAGGCCTGGACCTAAGGAAGGCGCACTGCACCAGTGAAGCAACTCGGGCAGCTCGCCAACAAACGTCAAACACCCCTGCACAAGAAACGCAGGACGGATAGCTCACCAACAAATAACTAAGGTGAGAAAAGAACCCAGTGGGAAGGGAATCGGTCAGAGGGAGGTGGGAGATTCACCCATTAGAGACAGTTATCACAAATCCTCCCTTCTGTAATTGCAAATTCATTATTCAGCACTGGGCAACTACGCATCCAGGGTTCCAGATCTCAGAGGCTTCCAGACGCCCCTGGGGATATCAGGTGAGCGTAACACTAGGCCAGGCATGATGGCGGCTCGTCCAGAGCCGCCTCCTTCTGGAAAGCAGGTAATGGGAACGCACATCTAGATGGGACTGGACCACATACCTGACCACATCATCACAGGGGCAGTGCACAGCTCCCAGCATGGTGCGGCAAGGACCGCCAAGACCTCGGCAGCCGCAGGGACCGCCTCCCACACCCCCAGGCCCTTCGTCTGCATGCGAGGATAGGTTCTTCGAGAAGTTCCTTACCCTCATGAAATCCCTGCAGATGGGCTCCATCCTCACGGGGGGTAATCAAGAACATGCTCCCTCTGGGACCACCTCACGCTCCGTTTCTTCAGCAGCACTCGGCACAGTGAGTCAGCATGCCACAGCTACCCGCACCCAGTATGCCTCTGACAGCTCCCGAACTGCAAGACACAGCGGGCAACATGCACGTGGACAAGGATCTGTATACTCCCTTGTCAGCTAAGGCCTTCCACAAGAGGCTGGCAGGTGTAGCAGAATACTTGCATATTCCATAGCCAGAAGTTGAGAAACCTGAGGCGGGGGTTATAGCTGAGTTACTGACCATTTGCCCTGCCACAAGAACTGGCATCTCTCTGCAAAAGGAGGGATGGGTGAATCTGCACTCGACCCAACCTACCAACAAATGCCTCTATGCCAAGTTAGGCAGACGGAGGGAGACTCACTCATTCTGTTGGTGCACCCTCAACCATATTCATCAGTTATAGCTACAGCCTCCCTTTATTTCAAGCCACAATCTTCGTCATCTGCACCCACCTCAGCACTCCTATTGAAGGAGGAAAAGCTGTTGGAATCCTACGGCAAAAAGATGTACTCTAATGCCACTCCATCTGCACCAGGCCAATGCTGATTCTATGCTGGCAGCAGAGAATCAAAAGCTTGTGTTGCGGGAAATTGCAGACTTCCTCCCAGAGCTCCCTGCGCTTAGTCAGGCACGTTTCCGGGCCAGATTGGCAGAAGCCAAAATCGTGGCCCAAGATATCATCGTCCAGGGGTAGAGCGATTTGTATCACCACAGATATGAGGAGAGCAGTTTGGCTCAGGGCGACCAAGTTTAACCAAGATGTGCAAAGTGCATTCTAGACCTGCCATTTGTTGGTGGGGGGGCTTGTTCCACTCGACCAAGGACGAGGAACTGGACAAAAAGAAAAAAAGCTCTCAGACAGCTAAGTCCTTGTCTATCCTGACAAAGTCGGCGCCCAAGGCCCATAGCCAGAATCACCAACGCTTGGACAGAGACCGTACCTTCAGGGGCTTTCAGTAGCGGCGTGCTAGACAGCCCGACCGGTCTCCTAGCCAGCACAGGCGCAAGCAGCACAAATCCTCTCACAATGGGTTTTTCCCGTCCCCCTCCCAGGCACCAGCCTCAGAGGGTAAAAAGTTGTGACAATGTCATCCAGATCCACAAGTCGCCAGTGAGGGGCAGGCTTCCCCATCATTTCCATTCCTGGCAGGCAAGGTTCGTGGACACATGGATCCTCTCCGTTGTTTACAAAGGCTTCCATCTGCCAATCCCTCTATTTCCTCTTTCCTCCCCTCCACTCCCACAGATTGGGATGGCAACTCTTTTCACGGAAATCCTCTCGCTCATTGCGAGTCAGGCGGTGGAGGAGGTTTCAGCTTCACAGCGAGGCATGGACTTCTAGTCCTGGATATTTGCCATTCAGAAAAAGTACCAGGCTGGCCTGAGAGTTGTTCTTGAGCTCTCTTCCTTGAACCTTACCCTACCCCTTCAAAAAGTTCAAGATGGTTACTCCAGCACTCATTGCGGAGACTCTGTGTGCAGGAGACTGGATGTGCTCCCTGGATATGAAGGATGCTTATCTGCACGTCCCGATTTGGGAGCCCCATCGTTCTTTCCTGAGGTTCAGGATCATGGGCTTTCATTTTCAATACAAGGTCCTACCGTTTGGCCTCAATTCAGCCCTAATGGTCCTTACATACTTTTAACTGAGTAGCGGCCCTGCTCAGGGCAGAAGGCCACCACCTTTATCCATACCTCAACGACTGACTAGTCCGAGCGGAGTCACCCGAGGCTGTACAGCGTACAGCCTCAGCAACTATGCAAATGCTATACGATGTGGGGTTCTCTGTCAACCTAAAGAAGTCGCAGCTACTCCCCACTCAGTCCTTAACATTCCTGGGGCTAATTTGGGATACAAGGGTGGAGAAGATCTTGCCCTCGGCAGACAAGATCACGGCAATCAGGAAGGCCACCAGGCATTTTCACAGCAGACCAGTGACCTCAGCATGGTGGTACCAGCACTTGCTTGGGATAATGGTGGCTTTTCTCCTGGCTGTGTGGCACACAAGACTCAAAATGAGGATGCTACAGCTGCATTTCTCAGCCTCTTGGAATCAGGAGACGGGCTCCCAGGCAGCATACCACATCCTACATCCGGACCTGGAGTGGTGGAGTGCAGGGAACAACCTGTTGGTGGACAGACCGATCAGGCAGCCCTCACCAGAGATCACCATTACCAGAGATCACCATTACCACAGACTCATCCCTAGAGGGATGGGGGCTACACTGGACAGCCACAGTGTCCATGGAGTATGGTCACGACAGAAACCGATGGAAATTAACAGCCATAAGTGCACCTCAAATTACCTCTACACGCCTAATACGCGCAGGGTAACCTTAACTATGTCCATTCCACTACCACAAGCACACACCATACCACCTACAAGTTTCCGCCCTGCACTACAATACGCCAATTCCACAGCTAACTTAAAACAAGGGACCACACCTGACACCAGTTGCCTACTCACTCTCATCCAATGGATCTTGCAATATGCCAGTCACCCTACACCCAACCAACCCTGTACAGTGAACATTAGAAACACTAGATTTGGATCGCGACTGACGAAATTCAAGACCCCTCATACAAAAAGGTCTAGGATCAAGGACCTGCCTACTACAGCTAATATGGACTACCACAACACCTACAAAGCTTGTAGTAACACCACGCAAAACAATCTTGCTAAGGACTCACCCTCTAACCTAAAAGACTTTGGTAGACCCATGACCACTGGGGATAGCTTATTAACAAACCCACCCTTGGTGTTAGACACACATAACTCTGATACCCCATTAATCAAGGGTGCATTCATTAATGCTAGATCACTCGTGGGACATGCGTTAGATATCACTGACCTTATCCTTATTAACAACCTGGACTTTCTAGCAATCACCAAAACCTGGCTCCATGCCGCAGCAGGTCCATCACTCTCTTTGGCCATCCCTGAAAACTATACTATCCTCAGCACTTACAGAGAATCCGCTAGGGGTGGAGGAGTAACCTTCATTGCGAAAAATCAGCTTGGCCTGAGAGAACTCCCGAACCAACTGTTCCCTTCAGGGGAACTCCTTTCCATCAAACTACCTCTCACTGCCTCTCGTACCTTAACTATCCACCTCATCTACAGACCTCCAGGCCCTAGATCCTCATTTGAGGAAGATATCACACAAGTCCTCAGCTGGACCACGAAACAAGGCTCCCAAATTATGTTCCTTGGCTACTTAAATTTAGGCCTTAACGACGGCAACAATGACAACGCTTCAGCCTTAGCCAACATTATCTCTGAACTTGGCTTATCGCATTGCATCGCCAACTCCACTCACAGCAAAGGCAGAACCTTGGACTGGCTGGCAGACCTAAACTGCGACATGTAGATTCTCTCTAATACACCCTGCGCTTGGTCTGACCATCAAGTTATCTCTTTCACTGTCCAGGATAACCATCTCCTAGACTCTTGCTCCACTCAAGCTCCTTCAGTAGCCACTAGAAACAAACGTAACATTACAGCTGAGAGACTACTGCCTCTATTGCACCTGATTACTAATCACACTAACCATGCTAGCTTGGACCCATTGTCTATGCTTGAGTTGTATAATCGCACCTTACTACAGGCTGTAGACTAAGTAGCTCCACTAAGCTATACAAAGCTAAACTGCTTGCACATCTAAATACGTATTACCCTACCAATCTCAAAACCATGTACAGCTCTAAAAGAGCAGCAGAAGTGTACTGGAAAAAGAAAGCAACGGTCTTGAACAAAGAGTTCACTATCGCCTCTAACAACTACAAAACTGCCATCCTCCAGACTTAAAGTGCAACATATAACGAAAGAATCATGAACACTAACTCTGGTACCAAGGAATTGTTTGCCATCCTTCGTGAATTAGAATTGCCTGTGCCACCACAAGAATCTTGCATCAAAGATGCAACCTGGTGTACTAAGATGCAAAAAGCTCTGCTGGATAAAATGTCACTTCTACAAACAAAAATGTAAGCAAAAAAACATAGCTTGCCACTTGACACTCAATTCTCAAAGCCAACAGATGCCCCTCCAGAACAGCTTATTCCATTCGAGTTCACCTCTGCCTCTGTAACTGAAGTGAAAAAAAAATGTCTAGTCTTAAACCGTCCAGATACCAAGGTGGCATCTGCCCAGCCATAGTTATCAAAGATGTGGTGGAAGAGCTTGCCCCCTTCCTCACGTCTTTAATAAATGCATCCTTCGAAACATGCACCGTCCCAACTACCTTAAAGATGTCTTGGTGCTTCCCTTACTAAAATAAAACCTGCACTGGACCCTAACATTGCCACAAATTATATGGTTGTTATGAGCTGATAATTTGTGGCAATGTTAGTGTGCAGTGTAGGTTTTTTTTAGTAAGGGAAGCACCTTTCTTACTGAAAATTCTGGACTGGGCTGCCTACCTGCAAATTCAAAACCATTTAGAATCAACAATCTCCTAGGTCCACGTCAATCAGGCTTTAGACCAGGTCATGGCATTGAATCAGCTTTAATAGACTTAAAAATTCAAATGGATGAACTCAAAGATAAAGTTAACTTAGCACTCTTCCTCTTACTAGACTTATCAGCAGCCTTTGACTTGATGGACCATAAAGTTCTCTGCAAACATCTGACTTCGGCCGCTCACTTCTCTACCAAAGCTTCACTGTGGATATGGTCATTCCTCTCCAACCGAACAAGGAGGCTATTCACCCCTACGGCATCTGCTGAGCCTGCCCCAGTCTCCTGTGGAGTACCGCAGGGTTCCTGTGTTTCGCCCACATTGTATAACATTTTCGTTAAGCCACTTTTTGACCACTTGGATGACTTTAGTTGTGCTGGTGACACCTAAATCCTCATTCCTATGACACCGACTCTAAAGTACTCAATGTAACTTATCAAACCATACAGGTGTGGATGGCTATCCATGGCCTTTGTCTTAATGATGGCAAAACGGAGCTACTCCTTATTGGATCGCAGACAAGACTAAACAATAGGATTGCCTTCAAAACATTATCACTAACACACAAGTGCCTCAAACTCCGCCCCAAAATATCTAACTAACAAATTCACAAAAAAACTAATTAACAGACCTACCCAGTTGTTAAACAGTAGGCGAGACACGGGATAGGTGTGAAACAAAACTTCCTTTATTCAGGTTCTTAGAATTGCCTCTGGTCTGAACAAAAGAACGAAAAACAGAATGGCATTAATGTGCTGCTGGAAACGTCACAGAAATTAGCTGGGCGGCAATATTTTGCTCTGGTTCTCCGGAGGTTCGGGCATTCGGTTTTCCTCTTTCACAGGGTCTCAGCTTCCTAATATGCCCAGTGAAAACTGGTATCCGCTCTCCACTCTCCGGCGTCCGTCACTGCTGGTTCCTTCAGGAAATAGAGAACAAACTCTCATTCTCCGCCACTTTTACCAACCCCGCCGCCCCTTACATTCTCAGGTTTTTTCAATTCCCGCGGATGTTCCTTCTTGAGCCCCTCCCTTTCCCGCCCTCTGTCCTTGCCTCTCCGCAACCCCTGGCATAAGGTAGGTGTCTTTTATGTGAAAACACACTTGGTCTTGGACTTGTTAATATGCGTGTATTGTATCTTTGCAAGCCGCAAGGCCCTATGGGACATGTAGTCCCCAACTCACGGCAACACACAAATACTGGAGGTATAGTGGAGAACTGTTTAGCCGGTTGTGTGGGTGCTGCTATTTCCGCACATACGGGAAGGGAATCTGACTGGCCCCCTGTCACAGCACCCTCTTCTGTGACCCCGCTCTGTTGCTGTATGGTTGGCTTTTGAGTCCTTCTGTTAAGGTACGGTACCGTGGACTCTAGGTTGATTATGTTACCATCTATTGCAGTCTTTTGATTCTCTGGCTCAGGATACTTAATATTCCAGGACTCCTCTGCCTCACACCGGTCCACACATGCTCACCTTTTAACAATACTTAGATTTAAGCTACAAAAAGCAGGAGGTGACAGTTTCCCAGTACAAGCTGGCAAACTCTGGAAGTCCATGCCCCTGACTTTAAGAGCGGAACCGTCTTATTGGACATTTAGAAAAAATCTGAAAACTTGGCTCTTTGTTCAGGAGTGGTAATGTATTTTCGCTCCTCTCCTTACGACTACAACTGCACTGTCATGAAATGTCTGTCGCACTATGCATCTCTTTGTACCCCTACTGTAATGTAATGTCTCTCCCCACTGCAACTATCTGTATCTCAAGAATACGCCCAGATACCGTCAGGTTAGATGCACTTTACAGATAGATAAATAAACAAACACACACATTTACTGGCTAGAGATGATGGCTATCTGGCTGGCCCTCAAAGCATTCCTCCCCATTGTCAACAGCAAGTCGGTCTGCATCCAGACAGACAGCTCCACTTGCATTTATTACATCAACAAGCAGGGAGGTACAGGTCCTCTCCACTCTCAAACTTTACTTGTCAGTTGTCCACCTTCCGGGGGAATCCAACTTGGAGGCGGACAGGCTCAGCAGGCTGGGGGTAGACAACTACGAATGGCAGTTGAAAGAGGAGGTCTTCAAGGGGATCTCCGACAGATGGGGGCCATCCTCAGGTAGACCTATTCGCCACCATGAGCAACAGGAGATGCCACCAGTTTGCTTCCTGGCTGGAGCAAGGCAGGGGCTCTCTGGGGGATGCATTGCAGAATCTGTGGAACAACATGAATGCATATGCTTTTCCACCCACTCTGCTGATTCACAGGGTCATCTGCAAAGTCAGGGAGTTATGGAGCCTTCGACTCATCTTGATAGCACCATGGTTGGCCGGCGAGACCCTGGTTCTCGGAACTCTGACTGTCGGATCAGCCTTTGGGTCACCTCCCGTTGGGTCCTGCCCACTTACTCTCCCTCCCAGCAGGGGGGTGCAGTGGTTCACCCCGCTCTGCAGAAGTTAGCCCTTGCATCTTGATCCCTGAACAGGTCACCCTGAAGCATCGACACTTGTCACAGGACAACCTTGCTATCATACAAGAGACAATAAGCAACTCCACCGGGCCAAGAGAAACAAGATCGATCCACTGACATGCTCACTGGATGATGTGTTATCCTTCTCTGCTCATCCAGCTCACTCAGGTGTGCAGGTAGGCACTTGCGGTACGTATCTGGCGGCCACAAGAACTCCAGAGATGACATCTTCTCCTCCTCCAATCCGGTGGTTAAAAGGCACTTGACGGGTCTGACCAGATTATACCCTCCTGTCAAACGTCCACATCCGGTCTGGGACCTTAACGTGGTGCCGGGCACTCTGGCACACAAACCCTTTGAACCTATGGCGTCAGCAGACATCAGGCTGGTTACTATTAAGACGACCCTATTGGTTGGCATTACACCAGCACTACGAATCATTGAGATTCAGGTCCTGGTGGCTTCAGAGCCCTATACCACATTTCACCATGACAAGGTGGTGCTCAGGATGCATCCTACTTTTCTCCCCAAGGTGTCGTTTCCTCCTTTCACATTAAGGAGGAGAGAGTACGCCCAACATTCTTTGCAGATCCAATGTTTGACGCTCAGAAGGTATTGCACTGTGATGTCATCCTGATCAAAGCCTAAATTAAATCTTACTTTAGGGTGATGTTCTTCTGTCCTCAGAACATTTTGAGCTTTAAATGTTTCACTGATGTAGCTTATCCAGGTATGTTCCCCTATACCACATATGACTTGCTTGGCTTTAGGGGTATTGTATTAGCAGCTTTCACATTTTCATCAGGTTTTTAGTCTTGACCACCGAAAGCAGGTACTGCCATTGAGCATTTCTATGAGAGGACAGCCAACCCTTGACCTAGCTCCTATACCTATTTTTCACCAACCTTATTGCCTGCCCCATATCAAGCATGGTAAGTGCCGTCTTCTTTATGCGGCGGCGATCAACTATCATTGCCCTTTTCCTATTGCGTACAGATTTATCAGTGATGTCTAGCATTAGGCTTGGACAAGAGGGCATAATATCCTTTCTGAATGGTCATTTTGGACATATTTTCTCTTATCCAACCCTCTATTCCATCCGCATTTAGGCATGTGATTTGGTCAGGCATCGTTGTTAAATCTAGAATTCCAAACTGTCTCGTTTTCTTTAAGTTTCTCTCCGTCCAAGTGATTCTATCCCCAGTAGGATTTATTACAAGATTAACAACTGAATCTAACTCGTCCCTGGGGAGCCAACCGGCCAGTGTAAGTGTAACAATTGCATGATCACTATATTCATTTTCAGTCACCTCTAGCTGCCTAACAAAAGGAGCCAGTGGTGTGTTAAAGAAAAGATAGTCCAATCTTGCAACTTTGGACCCACTTTCTGTCACCCATCACACGACCATCAAGCATAAAGCAATTCCAGCCCGACATTGTCTCAATCCACAAATTACCCTTCTCTGTGGTTGTATTAGTGGCCATCATAGGAATACTATTCACATATTCTGTTTCCAGTATTTCATATTTACAGCAACATCGGGCATTTAGGTCTCCACCCAATATAATTATTTCCTGTGGGTCCAAGACTTTGCTGTCACAAATAATTTCCACTACAGATTCCATAATGGAATCAGAGTTTAAGTGACCTGTAGGGCCATACATTTTCCTGCAGGGAGTTCAGATTACTCTTGTTTCCCGTTGTGTTGTTTACTGATTTTTAGGAATTCCCACAAGTTTTCCACGGGTGTAGACTTAGTGTCAACGGGAAGTGTTAGTTTCCACTGCAGCATCTAATTCACACCCAAGATCGTGCTACCTGGATTTATGTTCTCCCAGATTTGCAGTCTCTATAGATGAGCAGTGGACTCTACTGCCTTGGTACTGGGAGTTTTTGATCGGCTCAAAGAAATCAAAGTCCTGCGTGTCCAGAATTCTTAAAGGCAGAATTTTGTAAGTCAGGTTTAAAAAGTCTGATCTCTTTATATGGGGCTTTGATCTGGTTACTCTTTGCATAATTCATTTCATAGTGAACACAGGCTAATTTCTGCTTTCTCTGCCCCTGGTAAAACCGCTTTCGGCATTAACAGTAGTGAGGGCTTTTGATTGTAGCAGCCCTCCACTTGAGGTTGAGGGTGATGGTTCCCTCGAAGGGCCTATGCAGTTTTATCCGGTAGAGCAGGGTCAGGGAGATTACTGGTGGTAACTGGCTTGTTTTCCACACTCACATTTAAGCATCGGTCCCTACCCAGCCAGCTCGTTGGAATACCCTTAGGTTTTGCATTCTTTTTCTTCCTTTTATTTTGCTTGTTATTGTTCTTCTTACATACGTTGATTTCCAATAAATTTACTTTCTTCTTTGCAACCAATGGATCTTGCACCAGTGGCTGGACTTGTGCCTTGCCATTTAGGCGTTTCTTTTGCCTACGTTGTTTCCTGGTTGGACAAATTGTAGATGTTTCACTCACAGCACTTTCTTCATCGATTTGTACCGGGCTTGCTATGCTGGCGTCCTCATTTCTTACACCTGGCGTAGGCGGTTGGATCTGTTGTTGTGCTGGACTGTATACCTGGAATTCGTCAGCGTCAGTGAGCTCGTCGAGGGATTTATTTCTGTCCTTGGAAATTGAGTTTGTTTTGATATTGGCTCCACACACAACCTCATCCAGAATTCTACCACTTAGGCACAGAAGCACTTTCATAGCGCAAGGGAGCACAGATAGCTGCACTTGAACTTCGCCATGTGTTTGTTCCAAAGCAGGGGCCGTGGTTAGTGTACTAATGTACTCATCCACCGTGCACAGATTAGACGTGGTGGATAGTCTTTGAGGGTTGCTAATGTTCACATAGGGAGTTGGTGTGGCCTCTAAATATCAGTTTTCATTTGTAGTTTGCAAACAGGTTACAGCTTCCTCGTGTTTATAATTTCAAGGTCGATTATCTATTGCAAGAGTATCTCGCAATGTATAACATAGTGCCAATACCGAGTTGTTGGGATCGATGACCGTAAATGAGTAATCAAATATTTTGACTATATTATTATTTCTGCCACCTTCTTTCTGTAATAAATTCGAGCAGCCATCTTTAGAGAGTATGGGCCTCATTACAAGTCTGGCGGTAACCATGCCAGTAAAACCGCCAGGTTGCCGCCAGACTTGTAAATTTTACCGGCATCTGGCTTGCCGGAAACACCGCGGCATTACAACCCTGGCGGTCTGGGAAATCAGGCACCTATAAAAAGTTGTTCCCCATTCCCATAGAGTCCCAGAGGACTCTATGGGAGTAGGGAACACGGAAGCACTGACACCGTTAATAACAGTGACAGTGCTTCCGTGAAAGTGTGCCTACTGTGGCCGAGGTGCCCGGCAGGGTCACACCTGCCAGGCACAGCAACTCCAGCAGGCAGACTCGTAATGTGCCGGTCCGGTAACAACAGTGCTGGTAGGCTTACCGGCACCGTTGTTACCGGACTGGCACACTTGTAATATAGGCCCTATGTGCTGGGTTACAGGTTCTGCTGCAAAATAAGCCATTATGCTACCAGCACCACTGTCCTCTACAACTTTCCACAGGGAGCAGGTCGCCTGGGTATTATGTTCACAACCCTTCGAGCGGGTACGAGTAGCGGAAGAAGCTTGATCTTTTTTGTAAGGGTCATTTTTCAGCAAATTATAGGTATTCACTTTTGTGCATAGTTTACCTGCATAATTAAATGGGGAAAGGTTTGCGTATTAACAATATACAGCGTTAAGCGTTCCTTCTCCAGCATGCGGCCTGGCATGGATTCACATGCCCATGAATATTCCCCGTCATCAGGCCGGGAATCCTCGGTAAAAGAAAAACTGTTTCACTTTCATTTACAAACTGTTTTTCTCCTCTAAACCAATCACTGTCCTCTGGGCCACACTGCCCCCAGCCAATTACAGTCCTCTCTCAAAGCCCCTCCTCTGGCAGCCATCTTCAGATTTTTACTGCACGCTTCAGTGTTAGGAATCCTCGAGTTCTGCTCCGTGAGCTACTTCTCCGTTTTTACGTTTTTCGATGGAAAACGTTGCTATTTTTATTCCAAATTAGTCTGTTTGCTCATTGCCCGAGAAGCCAAGGACGGAGAAGAGGGCCGGACTGTCCAAGAAGGCTCAGGAGAGGTCTTTGTCGATGATAGAGCTGGTGGCGGTTGCTCTCACGAAGGCACAAGGAGCGGAACCCGTAAAGGTAGCCTGACGACGCAGAAGGTGTCCCTACCTCTGAGGCGAAAAACTGACGTAGTGACTTTAGCAAAGTCTGCCGGCATGCCAGAGAAGAGGATGCCGTCTCTGAGCCCAGCTCCGACCCCTCGGAATGGAAAAAGGGCGGCGGTTGGGCAATGAGGCACGGTCCAAGCCCAGGCCGTGCTCCAGGCCATGGAAGTTTCATCCAGAGACGACGAGGGCCTGGAGTCCTTACACACGGTCCATGAGGACATGGAGGACGAGGACAACCACGGCACGGGGCCTAGTGCTCCGATCATGCCAGCTCAGCCGAGAGATGTATCGCTGGACATCCTTTCAGCCCTACACACTTTGGTGTCAGAGATCCAGAAGAGGATGCCACAGTGCCCGGTTCCTACGGCCCTCCAGACCCCGATCAGCCTTCGGCAAAGAAGAAGAAGCGCCATCAGATGCCCCCATTTCAGCCTCCGCATCCCCATCGGGCGCCCTCCCCCCCGGTGGACCCAGACACGGGGACGGATACGGCCACGACGACGCCTGATGATGACAATATCATCAAAACACGAGGGTTTCCACAGCCGTGGGCATGCCCACCAGATGAGGTGGGGTTGTTCCATTCTATGGTCGCAAAAGCCTCCAAACTTTTCCAACTTACACCCAAAGAACCCAAGAAGGAGGGTTTCCTTTGCCAGAGGCGCAAGGCCAAAAGGAAGACATCATTACGGTGCCCCTTCTGGACGCCATGTGGGAGGAGGGCCTAGCCCTCTTGAAAAACTCTTGCATGGCTCCAGCCAAGCAGGATAGGCTGGAGAGGAAGTACCAGGTGTCGAAGTCCGCACCCAAGTGCCTGAGGTCGCAACCACTGCCAGACTCTGTGGTTTCGGCAGCTGCAAGAATGCGGTCGACAAACCCTTCCTCGTTGTCCTCGGTCCTGCCAGGTAGCGAGGGAAAGAAGATGGACACCATGGGAAGGAAGGTAATTTACACTGTTGCATCCACCATCAAGGCAGCCAACGCACTGGCGATCCTAGCTAGGTACGACAGGGAGCTGTGGTACAAGCTGGGCCTGATTCTGGAGTTCCTCCCTAATGACAAGAGGATGGAGGCGATCGCCTTCTTCCAGATGGGAGAGGTGGCTTTGGACCATGCCATCACAGTGTTGCTGGACATCGCCGACACAGGATTCCGGCAGATGGGGAACAGTGTCTGCTTTCATCATAGAGGCTGGCTGAAGGCCACAAATTTCCACCAGGAGGTCCGGACGAGGGTACCGGACATGCCATTCAACGGAGAAAACCTCTGGGAAGGTTGTCAATGAGTCACTACAGGTCATCAAGGTGGATACGGAGACGGCCCATTCCCTCGGCACGCCCCATCAGCACTGCTCTTCCTTTTGCTCCTCCAGATGGAGTCGAGCAGGTTGCCAAAAAGTTTCTCCTCGTCGTACCACCAGCCCTGCAGGTCCACAACACAGGAAGCCTAAAGAGGCCTTTGCCAGGCCTACGGTGGAGGAGGTCAGCGACACCGCCACCCGCAAGGCAGAATGCTGGTGCCAAAGCAAGCATGAACCACCCAGGACGTCGGGCCCCCACCCGTTCACCCATCGATGGGAGCCCAGCTGACGGGATTTGTCAGCAAGTGGGAGAAGATCACCACCCATGGGTGCTGGATGCTCTCGCCCACGGACATACTCTGGAGTTTCAACACAGGTGTCTGCAAATCCCTCCGGTAGCCAGACAGGAGCAGCACATCCCTCAACACTTGGAGGAGGTACGGGCCATGCTACGAAAAAGGGCGATAGAGCTGTTTCCCTAAAGACTCCCGGGCCCAAGAGTCTATTCCAGATTCTTTCATGTCAAAAAGAAAACCGGGGACTGGTGTCATGATGCCTACCTCCAAGGAGCCAGGTCCGACCCAGCAACCCCAGAGGCAGGCATCATTTCCCCCAGGGGAGTGCCAGCGGGCCCAAGCTGGGGCCCTTTGGACTCAGTCCTGGCGTCTTAGGCGCCAGGCTCATGTTGGACCTCTGTCCTGGCGCCTTGGGCGCCAGGCTCATAAAGCTAGACATGTGTTCAAGTGTTTTAATGTGCACTTACCTGATGCAGACCATGCTGCCACATCCAGGCCCTCTTGAGGCCTGAATAGGAACTACTTTACCTGTGGGACTACTTTCCACCCGGGTGTGGTCGGGGAAGGATACATACCTGATCGGAGGAAGGATACACACTTGGAACTTCTTCAAAAGCTATTTAAACCACACCCGATCAGCAACTCACGCTTTGCGTTGTTCTGCTCCTCGCAGCTGGACGCTCACCGTGTCAGCTCCTGCATCTGGACTTCAGCCACGCCTGTCAGCATCCTGGGTCACCTGCAAAGGGAGACAAGAGACCTACCAGCTAATCTGTACCACAGAGACATCACCGACGATCCTGAAAGGGAAGACATCATTTTAAAAGCATTTTGTTACGATTGCTGCAGCGCTGCATTTCACTCACCTTTCCTGGGTTCCTCCATCTTCAGCAGCGATCATCCGGATACACAGCCACTTCCCAGAGCCTAGAGAAAAAGACAAGAATAAGAGGTGAGAGAAGGAAGGGAATAGGAAAAGCTCAGTTTCCTTCTAAGACGTACCTGTTGGGTCATTCCCATTTCATTTCGGGTCTTGCTGCTTCCAAGCATTTTCCGGACCCCGGCCCCTATGGGGAAAAAAGACAAAGACATTAGATGAGCGAATGCACAAACATTACCTGAGCGCTCATCTAGGATTTACCAGATCTTTACTGGAACTGCACGTTTCACTTCGGGTCGGTGCCATATCTCCGGCATTCCGAACCCCGGCCCCTATGGGGAAAAGACATCAACATTAGCGCTTTGTTGCAAGAAGTCTCCAAAGGAATCTTCATTCATCACCTGAAAAAAGACAATGAACATTATTATTTAAAGCTTGAACTTTTGAACTTGCAACAGAACTTTTACAGCGCCTTACCAGTATAATCAAGCTTACCTGAACTCCCATCCAACCTCAATCCAGTGAAGTAACTGGGTTCAACGCGCCCCTGCATCAGAAGCAGGATGGAGAGCCCGTCCTTTCAGACCCTAAGGTGAGACTTCACGGGGAATCGTGGAAGGGTATCGTGGAGGGTTGGAAGAGAGTGGGAGGCTTGAGCATAGTCAGTAGGTAATACTCCCTTTTCACGCACAGGGGTATATTCCTACGAGCCGGTGAAGCCAGAGTAGAGGGCCCTTCCTGTCCATCTTCAGAGTCCTGCGCTTCACCATTGAAGAAGCATCAGCACTCGAAGCCAGACCTGCGCCTCCGTGGGAACCAGGTGAGCGTTACAGAACGCGAAGCCTACCCACAATTTCCCACCCGGGCGCTATGGAGACTTCCGAGACTGACCAGCTGGCCCAGCTTTTGGGGGAATTACGGGCAGAGGTGCACTCAGCCCGCCAGGAGACTAACGCTCTCAAAAGAGAACTGATCTTATCTAAGGAAAGAACTGATGACCTAGCCAAAAGGTTATTACAGGCACAGGCAGGGCACACTCCTTTACCTAATTCAGGAGACATTTCCACATCAATGGGTTTGAGTAACCCGGTACAAATTAATCTACCTGGACACATGCCTTTGGCCCCGCCTGAACGTTTTGCGGGGGATCCCAAGAAATATGCCGTCTTTATGAACCAATGTCGTTTACACTTTCTATGCAGACCCGGAGCCTTCCCTAACGACCAGACCAAGGTAGCCTTTATACTATCTTACCTCAGTGGCAGTGCTGCCGATTGGTCTATTCCATTGGTAAATCAGGATGATCCCTTTCTCCGGAATTTTCAGGGCTTCCAGGCCAGCATGGAAAGATTGTTCGCTCGACACTCTCAAGGACAGGCCCTTGATAACGAACTGCTATCCTTACGACAAGGTAATCAGGATCTTCTGTCCTACATAGCCACCTTTAACAGACTGGTTGTGGAAACTGGATGGCCAGAAAGCAAAAGGATCACATTGTTTCATCAAGGCCTGCGCGGAGAGCTTAAGGATGTTCTAGCTCAGATAGTAAACCCACCCCAGGTCTGCGCAAACTACATTGACTTGGTGGTTCAACTTGATCACAGACTTCAAAATAGAAAAGCAGATCGGTTCAAGTATGAAAACCGAGCACCGATCAAAACCCACGCTACCTCCAAGAGTACCGACGTATCTGAACCTATGCAAATCGGTGGTGTTAAAGGACCTTTAACGCAGAAAGAACGAGAGAGAAGGCGGCAAATGCAACTTTGTCTGTATTGCGGGACTTCCGGTCACTTTCTTCGAAATTGTCCAGTTAAACCACTTAAGAAGGTGGTTGGAGCTACTGATAATGAATTAGAGACACCTGATTCGGGAAACGACCTAGCCCGGCAAGCGTAGGGGTCCGCTTGCCGAGCTTGAAAACTAACTCTTTGACCTCGCATTTTGTCATGCCAATGGTGCTCGTGGACCCAAAACAGCCTCAGCAGTTGCATGCTATAAAAGCATACATCGACAGTGGAGCTGTTGGAAATTACATAGACCGTGAATTGGCTTCCAGGATTAAGCTTCCTCTCCGCCCGAAAGTAACCCAAGATGTCATTACTACAGTAGATGGAACCGAAATAGCCTCAGGGCCTGTAACGCATTCCACTGTTGAAGTGACACTGGTGGGTCAGGATGGACATCGGGAAGCAATCGTGTTTGATGTGATCAAGGCCCCACAATTTCAAGTAATTTTTGGAATTCCTTGGTTAGAAACACATAATCCCAGAATTGACTGGCGAGCAAAGAAGATAAGTTTTCCTGATTGTGAACCAACTTGTTATCCAAGAAATCCAGCTAAGGGTCTAGCCACAGCAACTTCCACCCCTGTACAGCTACCGTCAGAATACCAAGAATTCCAAGACGTTTTTCAGAAAGAACACGCTAACACGTTACCTCCCCATCGGTCTTATGATTGCCAGATCGATCTGGTACCCAATGCTCAACTACCTTGTAGTAGGATTTATGCTCTTACGGAACCTGAGAACCTGCATTTGCGTCAGTATTTAGATCAGTACCTAGCCAATGGTTTTATTCGCCCGTCCAAGTCTCCTGTCTCTTCAGCTCTGTTCTTCGTGCCAAAAAAAGAAGGCGACCTTAGAACGTGTATAGACTATCGCGCCCTAAATCAAATAACGATTAAGAATCGTTATCCTCTGCCCTTGATCCCTGAGCTTATCGACCAGGTGAAAGACGCTTGTGTGTACACCAAGTTAGATCTCCGAGGAGCTTATCACCTGGTGCGCATAAAAGAAGGCGACGAATGGAAGACTGCATTCCGCACCAAATGTGGGCTCTTCGAATATCAGGTGATGCCCTTCGGTTTGTGCAATGCACCTGCCGCCTTTCAGTACTTTATGAATGATGTTCTTCGGGAACTTATTGATGTCTGCGTCATTGTTTACATTGACAACATCCTGGTGTACTCTTCTTCAGAATCTGATCACAGAAAACATGTTAGGGCAGTTCTTGAGAAACTGCGTCAGCACAGACTATTTGCAAAACTCGAAAAATGCGTTTTTCATACCACAGAAGTTGAGTTTCTCGGATTCATCCCGACACCTCAAGGAGTCCGAATGGACTCGCGAAAGGTGGACGCCATCCTTAAATGGCCATCTCCAAGCTCGGTGAAGGGAGTTCAGAGCATGCTCGGCTTTGCCAATTTCTATCGAAGATTCATCCCGGAATTTTCCCGAACAGTCCAACCCATCACCGCTCTCCTAAAGAAAAACAGACGCTTCGAATGGACTCTTGAGGCCGAACAAGCCTTCCAGGACCTGAAAACCAAATTCACCTCTGCACCTATATTGAAGCACCCGCACCCAGATCTTCCGTACATAGTGGAAACCGATGCTTCCAGTTCGGCCATGGGAGCTGTCCTGTCGCAAAGAGACCCAAAAACTAACCAACTACACCCAGTGGCCTTTTGGTCCAGAAAATTTTCTCCTCCTGAAATCAACTACGCAATTACCGATAAAGAGTTACTGGCCATCAAATCTGCTTTCAAGGCTTGGCGTCACTACCTTCTCGGGGCAAGACACACCATCACCATAATTACGGACCACAGAAACTTACAGTATTTAAAGACGGCCAAAGCTCAATCTTCACGACAACTCCGATGGGCTCTATTCTTTGCAGAATTTGATTTTGTAATTACCTATCGCCCTGGCTGCAAGAATGGAAAAGCAGACGCCTTATCCCGGATTGGCATGGAAGAACCTAATTCGAGCTTAGAACCTGTGCCCATCATACCTGAGCAAAGAATCTTAGGCTTAACTTCATTGCAATCTATTGAGGATATCCAAACACAAGTAAAACAACTTCTAGACTCTTCAGCCTTACTGGAATGGAGTCAAAAGGGTCCTCATTACACCATTAAGGATGACTTACCCTACTTCCAGGAGCGGTTGTTTCTGCCAAGTAAAGAATTGCAAGAACTTGTTATTGCCCATCATCATGAATCTTTAATGGAAGGACACCCTGGTATCGCTAAAACGGAGGAAAAAATCAAACGCCACTTCTGGTGGCCTTCTTGGAGAAAAGACAAAGTCTTTTGTACTGTCTTGTGGAATTTGCGCCCAAAACAAGGCTCAAAAGAAAAGGCCATCCGGCCTACTTCAACCCTTGGATATTCCACCGGCACCATGGCACACCCTGTCAATGGACTTTATAACGGATCTGCCTCCTTGTGCTGGTTACAACACAATCCTTGTAATTGTGGACCTATTCTCCAAAATGGCCCACTTTATCCCTTTAAAGGGTTTGCCTTCAGCTTCCACCTTGGCCAAGGAATTCCTGGAGAATATAGTTCGCATACATGGTTTCCCTTCCATTTTAGTCTCTGATCGTGGAAGTCAATTTATCTCACATTTTTGGAAGAAGTGTTGCCAACTAGCACAAATAGATGTGCGGTTATCCACCAGCCACCACCCCCAGACTGACGGACAAACCGAGAGAACCAATCAGACTCTCGAGCAATATCTTCGGTGCATGTTACACCAATCCGAGTTAAATTGGAAAGACATCCTGTGGATCGCAGAATATGCAACAACAATTCAGTGCATTCTGGAACCGGACAAACCCCCTTTTATACTTTGTATGGTCACCATCCTCGGACCTCTGATCTAGATCCACCTCTGACCCTGGAAATGCCCGCAGTAAATCATCTGCATTCCACAATAACCCGAGCCTTCAAAGAAGCTGCAACTCATTTACAGCAAGCCAAGAAAAAGTATAAAGAAAATGCTGATTTGCACCGAAGTAAAACTCCTCCTTACCAAGTAGGAGACCAGGTATGGCTAGCAACTAAACATTTACCCCTCAAGGGCCCGTGAACCTTCAATCCCAGATTTATAGGACCTTATCCCATCAAAGCTATAATCAACCCAGTGGCCTTTAAACTGGATCTACCGTCCAACATGCATATTCATCCAGTTTTTCATGCATCACTTTTGAAGCCAGTACAACCAGGAACCCGATTGTCCAAGCCTCCAGATCCAGTTCAAATTGAAGGGGAATTAGAATTCGAAGTTAAAGACATTTTAGACTTCAAGGTGGTAAAGTCGAAACTCTTCTATCTTGTTGACTGGAAGGGATATGGACCTCAGGAGAGATAGTGGGAGCCTAGTAACCATGTCCACGCACCTCGATTAGTACAAAGGTTTCACCAGAGATTTCCGAACAAGCCCAAACCCCCGGAGGGAAGAACCTTGGGAGGGGCCTTGAGGGGGGGTACTGTCATGATGCCTACCTCCAAGGAGCCAGGTCCGACCCAGCAACCCCAGAGGCAGGCATCATTTCCCCCAGGGGAGTGCCAGCGGGCCCAAGCTGGGGCCCTTTGGACTCAGTCCTGGCACCTTAGGCGCCAGGCTCATGTTGGACCTCTGTCCTGGCGCCTTAGGCGCCAAGCTCATAAAGCTAGACATGTGTTCAAGTGTTTTAATGTGCACTTACCTGATGCAGACCATGCTGCCACATCCAGGCCCTCCTGAGGCCTGAATAGGAACTACTTTACCTGTGGGACTACTTTCCACCCGGGTGTGGTCGGGGAAGGATACATACCTGATCGGAGGAAGGATACACACTTGGAACTTCTTCCAAAGCTATTTAAACCACACCCGATCAGCAACTCACGCTTCGCGTTATTCTGCTCCTCGCAGCTGGACGCTCACCGTGTCAGCTCCTGCATCTGGACTTCAGCCACGCATGTCAGCATCCTGGGTCACCTGCAAAGGGAGACAAGAGACCTACCAGCTAATCTGTACCACAGAGACATCATCGACAATCCTGAAAGGGAAGACATCATTTTAAAAGCATTTCGTTACGATTGCTGCAGCGCTGCATTTCACTCACCTTTCCTGGGTTCCTCCATCTTCAGCAGTGATCATCCGGATACACAGCCACTTCCCAGAGCCTAGAGAAAAAGACAAGAATAAGTGGTGAGAGAAGGAAGGGAATAGGAAAAGCTCAGTTTCCTTCTAAGACTTACCTGTTGGGTCATTCCCATTTCATTTTGGGTCTTGCTGCTTCCAAGCATTTTCCGGACCCCGGCCCCTATGGGGAAAAAAGACAAAGACATTAAATGAGCGAATGCAAAAACATTACCTGAGCGCTCATCTAGGACTTACCAGATCTTTACTGGAACTGCACGTTTCACTTCGGGTCGGTGCCATATCTCCGGCATTCCGAACCCCGGCCCCTATGGAGAAAAGACATCAACATTAGCGCTTTGTTGCAAGAAGTCTCCAAAGGAATCTTCATTCATCACCTGAAAAAAGACAATGAACATTATTATTTAAAGCTTGAACTTTTGAACTTGCAACAGAACTTTTACAGCGCCTTACCAGTATAATCAAGCTTACCTGAACTCCCATCCAACCTCAATCCAGTGAAGTAACTGGGTTCAACGCGCCCCTGCGTCAGAAGCAGGATGGAGAGCTCGTCCTTTCAGACCCTAAGGTGAGACGTCACGGGGAATCGTGGAAGGGTATCGTGGAGGGTTGGAAGAGAGTGGGAGGCTTGAGCATAACTCAGTCAGTAGGTAATACTCCCTTTTCACGCACAGGGGTATATTCCTACGAGCCGGAGAAGCCAGAGTAGAAGGCCCTTCCTGTCCGTCTTCAGAGTCCTGCGCTTCACCATTGAAGAAGCATCAGCACTCGAAGCCAGACCTGCGCCTCCGTGGGAACCAGTTGAGCGTTACAACTGGAAGCCCATTCAAGACCTGCGACGTCCAAACAAGTACCTCCAGTCCCAAAAATTCAGGATGGTCACATTGCAGCACGTGCTCGGCCAACTGGAAGGAGACTTCTTGACATTGCTCGATCGGGAGGACGCCTTCTTCCACGTCCCCATCTTCAAGATGCACCGGACGCTCCAACGCTTCGTAGTGCAGGGACGGCATTACCAATTCAAGGCTCTCCCCTTCAGCCCGAGGTCTTCCCCCAGCGTGTTCACAAAGTGCCTGGCACTGGTGGCGGCCCATCTGCGATTGCGATGGATATATGTGTACCCGTACCTCGACGACTGGCTTATCTGGGCGGTTCACGAGAGTTAGCCGTTGGTCACACAGAGACGACCGTCCAGCTGCTGACGGATCTGGGATTCTCCATCAATTATCCGAAGTCTTGCTTAACACCATCTCAGAATGCTCTGTTCCTAGTCGCCAGACTCAACATGGTGTCCTGCCTAGCGTCGCCCTCGGAGGAGAGGGTAGCAGCTATGTTGGGGAAGGTGCAACAGCTGTTGTAAACAAAAACCGCTACGGTGCGGACCATAAAGTCGCTGTCCAGCATGATGTCATCTTGCATCAACCTTATCCAAGCTCTGCAGATTAAAGATCCAACCTCTTCAGGAGTTCCTGGACGATCACTGGATACAGGTGCCCGAAAGCTTTGCGGTCAAGGTCCCGCTCGACGAGGAGTTCCGTCGGGTGATAAGTTGGTGGGTCGTTCACTCCAACATCGCCCGGAGCACAGGGTTTCAAAACCCCCCATGCCAGGAGAAGGTCACCACCGAGGCTTCCCTGGAAGGCTGGTGAGCCCACGCCAGACGTCTTCATGCCAGAGGCCTATGACTGCCAGAGGAGAAGGATCTCCTCATCAATATCTTGGAGCTACAGGCAGTGTTCGGGTCCCTCAAGTCAATTCTTCGTCTCTGATGGGCAAAGTGATGAAGATCTTCACGGACAACACCACCACAATGTTTTACATCCGGAAGAAGGGGGCACTCGGTCCCCAGCGCTCTCCAAAGAGGCGCAGAACTTGTGGCACTGGGTCGTCGGACAAGAGATGTTCCTGGTTCCTCTTCACCTGGCGGGAGTTAAGAACACCATTGGAAACTCCCTCAGCTGAGAATTGCGCTTCTGCCACAACTAGGAACTTCGGCAGGACCAGGTGGAGCGCATCTTCAAGTGGGTCAGGCCCCACATCGATATGTTTGCGACAGCGGGAAACTCCAAATGCCAGACGTTGGCCAGCAGATTCCACCAACCGAGGAGCCTGGGGGCACGTTCTCCATCCCTTGATAGGGCCTGTTTCTGTACGCGTTTCCTCCGTTACCTCTCCTGCTATGAGTCATCAACGCACTTATACAGTGTTGATGCAGGATGATACTCATCGCCCCGGCGTGGCCGAGA
Organism: Ambystoma mexicanum; assembly: GCF_040938575.1. Classification (NCBI taxonomy): domain Eukaryota; kingdom Metazoa; phylum Chordata; class Amphibia; order Caudata; family Ambystomatidae; genus Ambystoma; species Ambystoma mexicanum. The sequence continues at coordinate 835,653,620 of NC_090934.1, read as the reverse complement.
AGGATTTCGTCCCCGGACTTTCTCACCCTGTCAGCGTCGCCTCCGGTCAAGCTGCCAGTAGTTCCGGATCATCTCACCAGAGAAGGAGGCCATCCTGCATCAAGACCTGGGTTCGCTGAACCTTAGAGCTTGGCTCCTGCAGCCCTAGAGTTTGGAGGATATGAATTGCCAGCAGACTGCAGGGAGCTCTTTGCCAAGGCTAGAGCGTCATCAACTTTGAAGTGATACGGTCAAAAGTGGAATCGCTTTTCTACGTGGTGCTGTTCGCAGAAGATCACCCCCCCCTGAGGGTAACGACCCCGCAGATTTTCCCATACTTGTTATTATTGGCCAAGGTCAAGGTGCATCTGGCAGCTATCTCCCGCTACACCATGTCTCCAGGAAGATCTTCACTTTGGTCTCACGACTCGTCAAGGAGTTCCTCAAAGGACTGTTTCGATCTTTCCCGAGGGTGAAGGTTCCTGCCCGGTGTGGCAACTCAACATGTTGCTGACGAGGCTCATGGGGGCGCTCTTCGAGCCTATGCATAAGGCCCCTCTCAAGTTCCTCTCGTGGAAAACAGCTTTCCTTGTGGCCATCACCTCTGCCAGGAAAGTGGGTGAGATCCAGGCACTATACTGCAAACAGTCATATCTGACTTTCCACAAGTTGCGGACGCACCCCTCCTTCATGCCTAAGGTTCAGTCGGAATTCCACCTCAACGAGCCTTTGGTGTTACCTGTGTTTTTTTCCAAAGCCTTTGTCACTGGCTGAAAGGGCCTTCCTCTCGCTGGACGTTGCTTGTGCCCTGAAATTCTATGTGTCACGCACAAAGAGTTTTCGGAAGACTTCTCAACTGTTCGTGAACTTTGGTCCTGTGAACCATAGGATGGCCTTGTCCAAGGCTTCCATCTCAAGGTGGATCTCCGGCTGCATCACCCCTGCCCGGCCGTCCGAGAGCCCAGTCCACCAGAGCGATCGGTGCAACAACAGCGTTCCTGTCTGGTGTGCCCCTGCTGAACATCTGCAGGGCTGCCACTTGAAGGTCCACGCACACGTTCACAAAGTTCTACTGCGTCGGCAGGGATTCCAGAGAGGAGTCCAGAATCAGCCAAGCAGTGCTACGCAACCTGTTCGCTTGAGGGGAGTCTGTTCCAGAGGTAAGAGTAATTGGTTCTGTTGAGCCTTGCCCCCTCCCGCGGTTGTGTTATGTTGTACTGCTATGTGTTAGTTATTCATGAGCATGTGAATCCATGCCAGACCCCATGCTGGAGAAGGAACAAATTACTTACCTGCAACGATTGTTCTCCAGCATGGGTCTGGCATGGATTGACATGCAACCCCTCTGTCCGTCGCCTTTGCGGCTCTTATTGGTGATACTGCCACTTTACGTGCTTACCAAATCTGAAGATGGCTGCCAGAGCAAGGGCTTAGGGGGAGGACTGTCATTGGCTGGGGGCAGTATGACCCAGAGGACACTGATTGGTTTAGAGGAGAAATACACTTACGTAAGTGAAAGTGAAACGGTTTTTCTTTTACTGAGGATTCCCGGCCTGACTACAGGGAATATTCATGAGCATGTGAATCCATGCCAGACCCATGCTGGAGAACAATAGTTACAGGTAAGTAACTTGTTCCTTACCACTCACACCGAACCATCAGGCAGCCATTTTACACCTACTGCAGTATTTTGCTGCCCGATGGAATTCACGTCTGCTCAAAGGTTGTACCCGCAGTTACTCTGTCCCCGAAGTATACCAAATATATATGACAGTGTTTTTTCCAACGCTTACCAAAGTGATGTCACCCAGAGCCGCAAGCCACAAACACCAAACACTCTGACACACTCTGATTTCAAAAAAGGACAGAGGATTGAAACCCGTTTTGGACTTGAGATACTTGAACAAGTTCCTCAGGAAGGACAAGTTCAAAATGGTTACTCTTTCTCAGATCCTTCAGGCCCTCCAGCTCCAGGATTGGATGGCATCATTGGACCTTCATGATACTTACATTCATGTGCCTATTCATCACAAGCACAGCAAGTACCTAAGGCTTGCTATTGGCAGTTCTTACTATCAGTTTTGGGTTCTGCCATCCGGACTCACCTCCGCCCCATGGGTTTACATCAAGTTGATGGCGCTGATGGCAGCAAGTATCAGGAGGGGAGGGATTCACATCTACCCTTACTTGGACGATTGGCTGTTCAGGGCCCGTTCTCCCGAACAGGTCTTGAATCATCTCAGCATCACCTGCCACTCTTTCCACAGACTGGGCTTCTCCCTCAATTTCAAGAAGTCCTACATGATACCATCTCGGAAGCATCAATTTATCGGAGCGGTGCCGGATGCTTCCTCTGGGAAAGCCTTGCCACCCGAGGTGAGGGCTCAGCACATTCAGCAGATGGTCGTCAAGTTCCAGAATGCCCAAAGTCTTCCAGCCTTTGACTTTTTGAGGTTGCTATGCCTCCTGGCATCCTGCATTTTCCTGGCACCAGAGGCCCTTCTGGGAACGAGATCCCTGCAATGAGACCTCAGGTACCTGTGGTTCAGTTCTCTGGCAGGATGACGGACCAACTTCAGGTCCCGAGCAAGGTTGCGCAGGATCTCCTGTGGTGGGCCTGTTAGGGGAACTTACTAAAAGGGGAACCCACTAAAAGGGGAACCCTTGTGGCAACCTTGGCCAGAGATAACAATAGTTAAGGATGCCTCCCTCACATGTTGGGGAGCCCACGCCAACGATTTTACCATCAGCAGTCATTGATCTCCATCGGAGTCCAAACTATACATCAACCTTTTGGAGCTGAGGGCAATCAGACTAGTGCTGATGGCCTTCCTGCCCTCTGTGCGAGGAATGAATGCCCTCATAATGACGGACAACACGGTGGCCATGTTCTACCTCAACTAAAGAGGAAGTGTAGGGTCACTAGCACTGTGCAGAGAGGCAATGCAGCTGTGGTTCTGGGCACAGCAAGAAGGAATCTCTCTTTTGGCCATTCACCTTGCCGGAGAGGAGAACACAGCGACGGATTCTATGAGCAGGCAGAGCACAGTCTCCCACAAGTGGGAACTAGCTCAGGAAGTCCTTCAAGAGATCTTCACCCTTTGGGAAACCCCTCAAGTGGATCTGTCATTGTCCAGTGTCAACAGGAAGTGCAAACGGTTCTGCTCCAGGGAATTTCTTCCGAGAGAAGCTCTAGGGGACGCGTTTGTAGTGGACTGGGAGTTGCCACTCCTGTGCGCCTTCCCGCCCGTCCTGTCATTCCTCATGTCATCAGGAAGTTGAAGAAGTTCAGGAAATCCATGTTCCTGATGGCTCCAGACTGGGCCAGGAGGAAGTGGTGCCCGTACCTTTTGGAAATGTCCATCTGCCGTCCAATACATGTTCCGCAGCGAGAAAGGACCTTCTTTCGTAAGAGGGAGGTCGGGTTCTCCGTCCAGAAGTCAGGTCTCTCAACCTTCATGCCTGGTTTCTGAGAGGTTGAGATGTAAGGATTGGGACCTTTCCGAAAGATGTAATGGAAGTGTTGCTTTCGTCCAGAAGACCAGCAACAAAGTCTCTGTTCCGCGGCTGTTGGAGTATGTTTTGCAGCTGGTGCAGACATAAGAATGTAGACCCTTTTCTGTGTGATACACCTATGGTGTTATACGTTTTGCTTCATTTAGCCAACCAGGGGCTCCAGGTTGGTACTGTGAAAGGATAAATGGAGGGGTTATCCATCTTTAAGCACTCGCCATAGCAGGGATCCCATTTCAAAATCCCTATCATTTACAATTCCTGAAAGGGCTCACTAATGTGTTCCCTCCAGCCCCTTTTATTGTACCTGTTTGGGATTTGAACTTGGTACTGAAATATCTCATGGGTGCTCCTTTCGAGCCGCTACATTCATGTCTTCTAAGGATGTTAACTCTCAAAGGTTTCCTCACTGCCATTACACCGGTAGGTAGAGTCTGCGAATTGCAGGCTCTTTCGTGTAAACAGCCGTTTATCACCTTCTTCAATGAGAAAGTCGTTTTGAGGGTCCATCCCACCTTTCTTCCAAAGGTAGTATCGGAATTTCATCTTTCTGAAAAAATATTCATACCTACATTTTATCGGTCCGAGAGGATCGGTCCGAGAGGAAAGAGGTCAGCTAGGCCAGAGCCTAATCAGTGAGGCCCAGGTTGTCACGGAGACAGTTGAGCAGGGTGTTGTGGTTGATTGTGTCGAAGGCAGAGGAGAGATCAAGTAGGATAAGGACATAGGGAATGTTAGAGTCAAAGTTGGAGAGCAGATCTTCACGGATGTTCAGGAGAGCATCCTCCGTGCTCCCAGAAGAACAAGTTTAGGATCCTTTGTGTTCCAAAATGAATGTAGGATAGTAACATTTGTTAATAAAGAACTCCAACGGAATGACCATGTATAAGGATTTATTTTGTGTAGTCTGGTTGTGGTTAAGTACCAACGCATAATTATTTTATACAACTTATTTGCAAGTACAAATGGAAGAACTCGCCACACTCGACCTGACTAGAGACCAAGTCAACTGTAAGCAATGAAAATTCTGGATTGGTGGGAGGAACAAGTCTTCCTTGCATATTGCCCATGACTTCATCTTGCCTGCAATATATAAATGACCCACGTTATTAAGACCACTCGCTTTCCAGTGTCTAAATTCCTCAGATTAACTTCTTGGGATAAAGTCTAAAGCGTCCAATAGCAGGGTTAACAATGAAAGGGTCACTTTGACCCCAGTTTTCCTTCTGGATTTCCTCCAATAATACAGCCCCATTTAAGAAGCAACTAGACTACCCTGGGGAAATCTCTTGGGAGTGGACCAGAATGCCATGTATCTCTGAGAAAGGCAATAGACTTTTTCTATCTTGTCTTCTAGGAGGATGGATTCAACCATTCAAAGCAATACAGAAATTGGGTACTTCCCTATTTTTTTTGGGGGGGGGCAGTTCAAAGTGGGAAGATCTTAAGATTGTATATAACAAGAGTGAGCTGCTTACCCTTCTCTTAGGTCTGTGCAATTGTAGTACACCAACATTTACCTCCAGTGTGTATTTTTCCCATTTTTCACACTGTACTTTACCCAAACACAATTTATATTTAAAAATATTTTATTCCAAGTCTCATTTTTTAAAACAACTCCTATATAGATGAAAATCAATTTTGACATCAACACAACAAACAAAAACGGATACTGTTAACTTTTGCTGTTATACCATAAACATACAACAGATGTTGTTGTGATGGGGTTAGTAAGTGACTTGTGTTACTTGCGAAATCCGTTATCTCTACATCACCTCCTTAGTGGATACATTAATAATTGTATTACTGAAATCATGCATCCTGTGTCAATTTTTATCTTGTAAGCACCTCTCCTGGATCTTCTCTTTGATCGTTTCTATCCTTTTCCTCTTTTACCTTTCTATTTACTAATGATAAATCTGTACTTTTGTACTTCTGTTCTAAAAAATATACTTTTTTAGTACTTCCTCCATACTGTGGCCTGTTTCTTTTTCCGTAGCGTTTAATTTCCACTAAATAGTTTCTTTTTGGTTTGATCACATCAGTAAGGGTAGAATCCACACTATCTGCATCACAACTCACTGGAGTTGCGAGAGGCGTATATTCCCTCTAGATTCTGATTTTCGAGTTGTACTTGGGCTGATATGTATAAATTCTGTCTAAGTTATAATATTTTGTATCCCTGAAGAATTTCTGTGATTTTTTACATTTAATTTAGTCTTCATTTGTGTGGCAAAAATAAGAGCTGAAAAACCCAATTGTAGTTCTGTAAGCAAGTAAAGATATAGTTTCCTTTGGAGGCGTGAACAATTTGGAAGGGCAAAAGGTGAATGTGGTTCATGTGATCCACATAAATAATAAATGAGACAAATCATTTTGGTTTTCAATACCATTGTGTAAGCACATTCTGGAAATTGTTTGAATCCGTTTATTAAAATGCAATTTGCGTTATCTGAGCGAGAATAGTAAAACTGCTTAGTTTTCAATAATGAAATTGCAGTACTGCGATCTTTGAATGTTGTCAGTTCAGCTGTGGTTAACCTGAATGAAGCAAACTTTCTGAGAGCCCATCTGACTATTTTGTAGTTCTAGCTCTTTTTATTTCTTCTGGAGGGAAGCTATCAGTTTAAGTTAGGCATCCCAGAGTGTGGCCTCTGAAACTGATCCATTGTCGTTTTCTGTACCTTGAAGGCTTTTCAGAATTTAATGACTGGATCTAGCAAGACAGAATCATTCATTCTGCATCGTCAGAGAGGCCTGTGTGACAATGTACTTAAATATATGGAAATAGAAATATGTGTGTGTGGTCAGAAACTGATGGGGGGGGCATCTTTCCTGCTGTAACTTCCACCCATCAATTGAGAAACTAAAAAATAATCGATTGGGGTGAAGCTTTTATGGACTGTGAAGAAAGGTTATAGTCCCTTTCCCTGTTAGTAAATCCCTCCATATATCTGTCAATTGCAACTCTTGGGTCATATCTAATATAGTTGGAGTTCACGTAAGTTGGCTGGATTTTAATTGAGTTCACCTGTTTAGTTTATCATTTAAGGGTACATCGAAATCTCCTACCAAACTAAGTTCCCCAATCTGGAATGACGTTAACCTCTGAAGAGATTCTGTAAAAAAGTTATGTTGACTGTTGGGAACGTATATGCACACCAACATTATCTGTGAATCCCCAATTAAAGTGGCACAATGTTTTTCTAAAGAGAACTGTAGCAGCAGCCTGTATAGTATTAAAAAAGGGGATGGCCACCCCCACTTTGTCTGGGATGCAGGAACAAAGAAGTGCTGTGCAAATCTTTAGAATTTTGCCTGTGTTGTTTGCTGCATAACAAATGTGTGTCCTGAAGAAAGGCTATATCCTCCTGGGAGTTGTTAATTGAGGAATTGAGGCCATGTCCATTTGTGGAATCTATCTTGAGTGCACACTCCATCCCAAGTCTGTCAGAAAGGTTGTGTCCTCACAAATGGAACTCTGAAAAAGTATGACACTTTAAATACCAAAAAACTCGCTAACATAGGCACCCAACTGAAACCATACACAAACTCCATTATTCCACATCATTGATGGAAATTGGGATTCTCTGGAAGCCATAACAGCCCACAAAAATCAGATCCATCATGGAATGTAGAGCTCCCTCCAAGAGTTTGTGTGTACTGTTTTTTGATTAATTTTGTTTGCAGGCAGGAATCCTAATGGGGGCACATTTTCTAAAGATAGGTGTAGTTAAAAATGCTTGCTTTCCAGTCTGCAAACGTCACATTGTTGCAGTATGTTAGACAGTTACATTATGAAAGAAATGAGCAGAGCAAACATGGGAAAAATACTCAAAGCTTCTTTTGAATTGTAATTTCTTCCTGTGGACTTTGTCTAAACAGTCTTCCTTGTCAACAAAATGTTGTGGAGCGTGTTTATCTCTAAACAGCCGTCTCAAAATCTGCATGGATTTTTAAAGTAATGATTGTTACCTTTTGTTGTAGGGCCATGATCCAGTGCATGTTGGAAAAATGTGAACGGTTCCTGTGGTCCTAGTAAGCACGCAAATGAAGATGTACATGGAGGATCTGAAGCGAGCCTTATGCTTTACACCCTAATGAATATGTGGTCTCACTGGAAGGCTTGATTGCACTTGAGAGTGAATGTTAACAAATTATACATTGGGTACTTTTACACCCGCAAGTGCTACTATTGTAATATTTAATCCTCAGTGAAGGAAATGTAACAAATTCATCCATTACCCTGCCACATTTACAGCCAGTAGAGTTGTGATTTTTATATATGTGTGCATCTTTGAGCAAAACATTCATATGATCAAATCTTGCCAACAATTGGTTTCCATTCCAGTTGAAATAATCCTTTTTTTTTTGCTTTAGCAAAAGCTATTGCAAATAGCAAACGTTATATGTAATGTTCCAAATTGCATTGATGAATGCAAACAGTTCTACGATTGATTTTTTTTTCTGTCAGGGGAGTATTTTAATTTATTTTCATACTGTAATCTATTTTGCATATTTTATTTACATTCATTTTTGGCATTGTCAAACATTTCTTTCCTCATTTCTAGTACTGATGCAGAGCCTTACAGAAACACAAATCCTCATTTCTAGGGGTAGAGGAGCTGATCAAAGTGGTGGGAAGACTGCCACATTCTTCATAGAATACCTTTCTCAACTGGTCCATTTATTTCAGTTTACTGCATCACAGAGCCCTGTGAGTTCATTGTATTAGTGGAAAATGAACTTTGTCATTCTTGTATGTATGCCCAGAGTTCAAAAGAAAGGTCTGTTTGTGCTAGAGAATTTACACAAGAAACTAGAAACCAAAATAGAAAACTATCATTCCATTTGAACTTTCAATTGAATCTTGAAGATTGAGAAAATGTCATTGAAGAAATGAAAAAATCTATAGATTTGCCTTAGAAATTGCATATGGAAATAGTTAGCAAAAACATGTACATATTTAGAACTAAGAAGAAATGTAACCACAAACGATAAAATAAACTGCATTTTATATAGTTTTACAGTTTTACTGAGGATTGTTTTTCTGGTCAAAATAAATCACATTAACCTACTTATTAATCACAATTTATGATTGGTGCATTTCAAAATCGGAGAGACCGTATTCAAGTTGCCCTATAGTAATCCAAACTGCCTTCATCAGCTCCTGACCACCACCATCCCTTCCCCTGTAATGACATGTATTGTTCGATATTTTAAAAAGCTTGAATATCTAGTTTTGATCTCCTTACTATTTAACTTCCCTATGAAACGTGCAGTAAAGGCTAATTTTCAAATATGCAAAAGACCCAGAATCTTTGAGGACCAGTCAAGCAAGGTTGATTCCTGCAGCATAATACAAAAGGAGACTACACCTTTCGATTAACATGTTTTGCTGGTCTGACTATTAACATTTTGTCTTTTTAGGGGCAAAAATCAACCAGGCTTTTTTCCTCTAAGCTAAACCACTTTACTTTAAATGATTTGTAGTGCGCACCTTGGACCCGGAGGCATTAGGGCGCAGACAAGAACAAAACAAAAACATAAAAACAGAAATGAAGAAAGAATAAAAAGCACAAGCCCACTGTGGCTAGATGAAAGGAAGTCCATGCCTGAGATCTAAGAAAATAGCAAAGTTTTTAAATCTTTCTTAAATGCAGTCAGGGGACAGTGGCTTCTAAGGAGTGCGAGTAACTGATTCCAAAGCTTAGGCGCAGCCAGGTAAAAACCTAAGTGCCCCACCATTGACTTTCTCGATGATGTGAGCCTGCACATAGGAGGGCATAAGGCCAAGTCTGCATTTAACGGTAATCACCAATAACCTGAACTTGGCCCGAGCTTCAACAGGTAGCCAATGCAAGGAGCGCCTGGCATCTGAGATATGATCGCGACAGGTCATTCGAACCACAACTCTACCCGCCCCGTTTTGTACAATCTGTAGTCTCTGAAGATCCCGTTTACACAGTCCGACCAAATGACTACTAGAGTAGTCAATCTTAGATCCTATTATGGCTCTCGCTATAGTTTCTGAGTTAGCATGTGTAATTAGGGGTCTTAAGTGCGATAACAATTTAACATAGTAGACAGATGTGGAGACAACTTGAGCCACATGGGACCTCATGGAAAGAGTCTGGTCAAGTACAACCCCTAAGATTTTTATTTTAGAGAGAGGGTATAGGCTGGATCCAACTTGGCTATTGAGACTGAGTTGCCCACAATCATCAATTCTGTCTTCCCTTTATTCAGTCCAAGTACTAGTACTAGCCCCTTGTGGTACCCCAAAGAGAACTGGAATAGGATTGGCTTCTGCTTCGTCAGAACATACCCATACTTGAAGTCTCCATTTTGCATTCACCAGCAAGCAACATTTGACAGCTATCCACTAGAAGCAGCAGTGAATTGATACTGCCTATATTTGTTTTCTGTGGATATATCGATCTTGCCACAGATGCCCAAGCATGGGTCCCTGATAGTCACAAGCCCCACGTTCAGGTAATGAAGAGCCTTACTTTGAGTTCCTTAAAAGAAAGTATGTGAGTGGTCAAATAACAGACAAAGGAGCTTGTGTTCTACGAAAATATACTCCCTATGAACGGTAATTTACAAAAGGTACACACAGCAGTGGGCAATCCATCACACTGTTGGATGATTAGGTTACAGAAGACACAGGGAGTATACAACCCTCCAACATCCAGATGTGCGTTCTTTACAGTGCAAACCAGAGTAGTATTTCAGAAAGAGATCTCGGACTGGTGTTACTTGGGGCACAGATAAGCAGCATAACAACGGTGCCCTCTTTAGGAGCCAAAGCCACTTTGCCTCTGCAGGATTAGAGATACTCCAGAGCAGCCAGCTTTCATAGGGTTGCACTTGGGACACCGGATTAATATGTCCATTTGACCAAATGCTGGGCTCAGGGCAGCTACATATATCCCCTGGTTGCTTGCCAATCCACCAACAGGGGCATCAAGTTCGAGATTTCATCCCAAAGGTCGAGTTGTATGTTCACGGCTGAATCTGCCTTGGCCCGACATTCATCTAGTCAACCTACCGTTTGGGATGGTCTACACTAAATAGATTGCAGCCAGCACTGAGAATAAAAGAATAGACCTGAAGTGGCAAGGGTTGGGAAGAGAGGACTGGGACAGAAAATGCTGGTCTGAACAACTTGCCTACTCAGTCAGATATTCACACTGAAGTTTCGGTGCTCCATAGCCTGTGTGCAAAACTCACTACAGCCTTTACTTCCCCCAACTTGCAACACCAAACTTCATGCCAACGTTAGTGTCAGTCCCTGAGACATACAAGCATTTCACTGTCCTTAAATGTCCATCAGAGATTTAGAGTCCACATTATACACTAGGGATAGCCCAAAAATGAAGTCCAGGGAAAGGATTGTATATCAGAAATTCTATTTGGCTGTTTCTACGACTCCCTGAAAAATGAGCAAACTTTTCATTAATTATTTTGAAGACTTTTCTCATTTTTTCTTCATGGGGGGGGGTTCACCCCACATCCTCCTTTGCCCTTTCCCATTGACCTTTATTTGCAATATTGACCATATATTACTATGGTCAGCATGGAAAGTTGTCACAATAGGGTCCATAAATGAGTGTTTGCATCAATTCTTTCAAACTTATGACTTCAGAACTGTGGAAAGGTCTAATGGTGCAAGCATAAAAGATTAAAGAATCCACCAAAGCAGGCCTGCCATGATAGACTCAAAGGGAGCCGCCAACAAAATGACTGCTATGCTTTAAGGGAGTTTACGTCCTCCCATGTATACTTGCAGGTTTATTTTGAAGCATTCAGAAAGATGTGAAGTAGAATCCATATCTTTGCCCAAGTGTAGAAGCCCCTCTACTGAGAACAAGCAAATAACCTGTTCTATGGAATGTATTCCACTCATGAGGGTCTATATCCACGGTTTGGCTCACTAGACCTATCACAGAGAAGAAATATCAATTTGCATATCAGTCTGGTCGCACTCACAAGGGCAATCCAGCACCGAAATGCTAGGCAATTCTCCTCTGAGCAAGAGTACCATCAGCAACCCCAGACACATGTTTCAGCCTTGTTGGGTCTCATCGGTGAGGTGAATCTGAGCATCTCAAAGGAATAGTGAGCAACAGGTCAATGTCTGGATTACCTTTAGTAACTTAGGGTGAACCCCCAAGTTTTACAAAACTTACGAAAGTGTAGTGTCCCCTCTACTGAGAACATCCATATCTTGCAACATTCTCTCAAGCACTGATGGTTTTTGGATACATGTTTCCCAATCTTACCAGGGTCACATACAAACTTGTACAGCAGTTTTAAGTGTGTCTTCTTGAGTTGGATAATCCTTTCGGACGTTGCTTTGTCTGGTTCCCACTCTAATCTTTTAATAATCTGTTTAATATATGGCCAATCCAACCAACACCCCTTGAGGCCCTCGGGATGTCACCCACTCTGTGCCAGTATAACAAAAATGCCAATGTCATACTTCTGTCTTCATTTTCGTGTATAGAGCTTGCAGCCACAATTTTAGATATCTGAACTTTAAATCCTCCAAAATGACAAATTATTCTTGCATTGCACAAACAAGATCCAATCTCATCTGTGGTTAACCGCTTCAATATTATTTCACTTTCTGCTCTACGCCATATTTGAAAAACTGCTAGTTTAACTGTTGGATTTCCACCTATCGCCCACCTATTTTGGCAGACGAGGGCGGCTTCATTGAATAGTAAACCTCAACGATATGATTGCAATGCTTGTTACCATTCTACTAATACCTTTTGTTGTGACACATAAAAGTATGTGCTAACCTCCCGAAAAGATCCGACCTTCCGTGCTTTTGAAACACTGCTTAGTTCCATTCAGCACCAAATTAATTTATCCTTTTATACAATCTTATGTAAACCTATTTCTAGGACAAGATGTATGTTGTCTGGTTTGTAGATGCAGATTAAACCAGTTAGAAACTCGGGAACTGATGGGGGCTTGATTGCAGGTAAACAGTTGCCAGCGCGTATGTCACTTAGGCGCGACAGCGGGAGTCATTGAAACATCTGTATATAGGCTGTCCTTTGCTCAAGGCTCTTAGACTGAAAATCATTCTTTCTTTTTGTTCACTGTGAACAATCCCTCGAAAGGGATGAATTCTGGTCACGTTGTACGAATGTTTTTTCAGTTGGGGCTCAACCTGGCGATTGTTGAATACTGGAAAACTGTGGAAAAGATGTTATCTAATTTGTCGACTAAGTGATGTTTTTGAATTTAAAGATGGTTACAATGATAAGGTAACTTATTTATAGTTACTACTTTTTCTTTTCTTGTGATAATGATGAATTATGTATATTAACAATGCATTGTATATGGCATATGAATTGACATGTAATGCAATATTTGGATATGTTTCTTTTCTATAATGGTGTGATTTGGTTTTATTAATTTGTATCTTTTTACATTTGTACTTTGTGGAGCATGGGGTTTTATGTAAACCAAAAATGATTGGTAAATTAAAATTACAATAAAATAATTCATCCTTTTGCATTCTCAAGAAAATATCAGGGCTGCACTGAAAGTGATTGGATAAATATAATAATTTGAATAAGATGTTCTTTTTTACCACTGCCCTCTCTCTATACATAATGTTGTTAAATGTTTCCATTATACCAGAGTCCATTTAGTTTTTTAAGCCTATTTTTATTAATTATTCAAAAAGAATAGTAAATAGTTGCAAAAATGCAGTTCATACTGGCAAACAAAAGCAGTAAGGTACATATTATTTATAGGGATAGGGAGTGATATAAGATGTATATTCATAGGGTAGTGAATTATATTAGATGCATTCTATTCACATAGTTTCTTTAATTCATAGAAATCTGCAAGCATAACATAATTGTCATCAGAACATGGGTAAGGGGCATCATTCCAAACAATGAATCGCTGGCACCAACGTTTGGTGATCAACTTCTCACTGGTCTCTATGTAGCCAAGCAACTAATTCCTGTTATATCAGCAAATGTCCCTGGGTCTACGGAATGCCACAATTAGCTCCAGGTAGGCACCCCTCAGATCACTTCAGACTACAATGTCTGTGAGCCAGGTGTGAACATTTGAGATTGGACCTTTTATACCATTTAATCGCAGCACGGCATCTAGCAATGTGTAACACCAACCATCCTTCTGTAACTCTTGTCCACCTCTTAAGTAAAGCCCAGAAGAGACGGAAAAAGGGAAACCTTAAGACAATAACTAAGGTTCTATTCAGATCTTAGAGCACCTCTTGCAAGAAAACAAATATGGGAGGACACTCCAACAAGGGAGTAGGGAGTCAGTACCATATTCGAAGTGGAACAATTTATACTATAAGATATTCAGACACCCCTCCCATTGCTCTTTTGATCCATTACAAAGCATCTTAGCAGTTTGCAAGGCCCCCACATAAAAAGAGGCTGCATGTTTACCCTCCTCCTCTCGCCTAGTTTTAGAATCGAGGATTTGCTAAAACTTTAGTTGATGAAGAAATCTGGAGAAAAGAGCACCAAGGGCAGTCAGCCAGAAATACAAAGCCATGTCCAACTGGGTGGATCCCCCCCACATCGACTTGAAGGAATACAAAAATAGAATTGCTTACCTCCTGAGTAAACCGGTTCACAAATTAAGCAATCTCCAGCTTGGGCTTAGTCTGTAGAAAACTAACTCTCAAACTAAATAAGGGGTCCAGACATCTGAGACACCTGAAGCATGGGTAAACCTACCTCTCCTGCTTATGTCTTAGAATTAGAAGTACCAGGTCACGCCTCTGCCATATCTTGTATAATTTTGTCATCACAATTTTTTGAAGCAGAACTCAATTCTCTCCGGCTTCCAGAAAACCTCACAGAACGCCAGTCTCTGTCAAAGATCTTCAGTGACAGAAATGCCAAGAAACTCAGCCACTCCAGATATCATACCATGGAAAGCTTTAGCAAAGCAGGAAAAAGGTTCTCCTTCATATCTGTGGGATGCATCAACCCACTCATCCAAGCCCTGCAACAGTACTGCGCATTGCTGGCAGCAGAAACATCAGAATGGTCACTGGAAAGCATGCTGCTCGCTCAAAACCATCAAAAAATGTGCAGTAAAAATCTGAAAGATAGGCTTCCATCCACTTTTGCCTATCTTAGTGTGCACAGGAGATCACTGCCTAATACCACCATTGGGCCATCCACAAAGCAGTCTGAAACACCTTGGAAAAAGCAATGCTGATTTCCAAAAGCAACACATAGCTGTTTGGGAATCAGTTTCTTGATTGTCAAAAATTGCTAAAATCTTGGCTCACAAATCACCTAAAAGATCCAACCTCTTTGTTGGGTGTTCCACATTATTCAACTGCAAGAATTCACATCAATACAATGTCAGCAAAAATCATATGTTCTCTGAACAAAATCCTATTTTAAAGATACTGATGTAAAGACAGCTGTCAAAAATGGGTGCAATACCGGTACTCACCACTACCAGAAGCCGGCGTTTTAAAACCATATTCTTTGAAAAACTGAACAACTGAACCCAAGCTATGCCAAAGAAGAGAATTCTATTAAAATGCCATATAGAGTGCCACACAGTGATTTCATTGTTAAAAAAGACTTGATTTAAAGATATGTTGCTTATTGTGAGTTTATAAATGTATTTTATTTTACAAGGAACTAAGTTGCAATTGACTAGAAGGCAATCTGTTTTAGTTAAAGCTTCAAGAGGCCTTCTGTCCATGGGAACCCTTCACACCTTATCCCTAGACAAAGGAGACTTCCCCTGCCCCAAGCCAGGAGATTGACAAGCTGGTGTGAACAGGAACTGGGGAGGGGCACCCTGGACTGATGCTCTGCTGCCTGGAAACAAGGCAATGGATTCTTTCAGCTGAATAGAATATGCTGATTTGGGTGTGCCTGGTCAACAACTGCTCTAGCAGGAAGGCAGGCCATGTGACCATCTGACTCACCCAGCTCTGGGGGGCGGACCAGACTGATGTGTGTATTGAATTGAAAGCAAATGTATGTTTTATAAAATTGCTTATAACAAATTTTACCAAGCTGACAAAAATATGAAACTTTGGGATTCTTAAAATGACAAATTCACTCACAATTTAAGACTAAGCTGGACGCCGGGTGATGTTCTGAGACCAAACCCCGGAATTTATTAATATTGTAGATACGGTGTTTATGCTATTAACAGAAGAAATTACAGTAATATGCGCAGAGAGGATCTGCATGCATGTATCACATTTGGTGCAGAACCAGTATTGGAAAACCCACCAAAATCGCAAATAAGTTGTCATTTCTGAACCAAAGCTCCTAGGAAGATCAGAGTTGGACAAGAATGTACCTTAAGTAATCTGTCAAGGAAAGAAATATGTATTAGTATTAGTATGTATGTTCAGCAAATGGGTAGAGGTGTTTTTATTGAAATATAATACTGCCATGAGCACAGCTAAAGTACTAGTTAAAGAATATTTGCCCCAATTTGGGTTGCCACACACTGTTTGGAGCGACCATAGCGTTCATTTTGTTAATACCACAGTGGAATTGGTATGTAAGGCTTTAGGCATCAGGTGGAAATTTCATGCCATCTACCATCACCAAGCAGCTGGACTGGTGAAGAGAATGAACTGTGCTTTAAATAATAAACTGGTGCAGATATGCGCTAGTAGTGCCCTAAGATTGGTAGATGCACTCCCACTAGCATTATTCTCTATGAGAACTTTTGTGCATTCAGGTGTTTGATTGTCTCCTTACGAAGTAGTCCTGGGCCGCCCAGCTAATGTATGGGGTGTGCCAAATCCAAGGAGACTTGAGTACTTTACCTTACCTTTTGTTGATAGATGACTGTAAGGAGCTGACTAAAACATTGTCTGTTCTCCGCAAACAGGTCGCTGACAAATTGCCAAAATCACTGGAGGGACCAGAACACATCATTCAAACACACGAGTGGGTGTATATGAAGAACTTTCAGCGAACATCTGGGTTGCAATCCAGGTGGAAGGGCCCAGTGCAGGTGCTACTAACCACTCAGACTGCTTTGAAGTGGAGTTGCCACAAAAATTGGATCCACTCCAGTCACGTGAATAGTGCATCATACTCTTTGTTACCTGTGCCTTGAATAGTGCATTGCCTGGTAAGGAGACCCAAAAGCCCCCTCATGGTGGTAAGACTTTTGACTTTTGCAGCAATATTGCCAGCCCCAAAGACTTTGCTGAAGCAACAGTGGGGCCGCAATTTAACTTGTTACCTATGAAACTGAACGAACAGCTAATGGACGACAAACTGTGAAGAGGAATCCCTTTCTGTGAGGGACAGCTACCCGGTGGTCAAGACCACCATCTTTAATGGACTACTTGGGGGAGAGAGGGATGGAGTAATAAGAGACACCTGAGATATATAGGGGTGTGTGTGCGGCCCTCTTTTTTGATCTGGGAGGGCTTGTGTCATGAGGGTATGATACAGTATTTTTAACAAGAGGACATAGGCTACCCCACCTGTCTGGCACTTGCCGGCAGTATTTCACAGTACAAATTTACCAATCATCTGATTTGATCTGTACATGAATTTGAGATCACCAAAATTGCATTTACATATATCACAACTTTATTTTCTAGCATATCATTAAAAGCCTACCCAGGCCGTTATCCATGTGTTGCCATTGTCATGAACTACAGAACACGTCCCTTTTGGACTTCTTGGTCCTTGTCACAACGGGGCTTGCAATCCATAATACTCCCAACATGGTCGTCCAGCGTGAAACCCCTTTCTCGCTCCACGCACCGGACGTAATGTTTTCTATTAATATACCACGCCTTCCCGCTGCTCCGCGCGTCTCAATGCTATTGCAAAGTAGCGATCTGACGTGTGTCCCGTAGCTCGTGGTATTGTTTCCTTGTACCTGTCTATCTTCCTGTTCCTTGCCCCTTCCTTTCCTCCTATTTCCTGGACTCATGTGCTAGTTGCACCTTTCCTAGTTCCCCGGATTCCTGGATCCGCGTCCCGGAAACTGAACGCACTCTGGAGTCGGAAGAGACTCGAGCAGCCTTGTTCAAAACCAGGTCCGTCCGCAAGAATGCAGCGACCAAGGACTCCAGCAAAGAACGGACCCAGGTGAGAAGGGGGGAACTCCTTGACAGTTTGAGACGTCACCCGACCGAACTCGATAGCGACATTGAAGCCGCCGTTCAGGACCTGATGCGTCGCATGCAAGAACTATCAACTGAGGTCCAAAATCTAAAGGCGGAAAACGCTGCACTCAAACAATTGGTCTTATCCGGGGATTTGGCCACAAAAGAAAGCGTCTTGTTGGGCGGCATTGTTGACAAATATGATGGGTCGGCAAAAACCCTTTGTGGATTCCTGGATTCATGTTTGGTCCTCTGAGGCGAGTTTCACCCTGTTCAGGAGAGGACTGAATGATGAGATTAAGGATGAGATGGCCAGAGTGGCTCGACCAAACTCATTCCAGGCACTAATGGATCTTGCCATGCAAATAAACTTCCGTATCCAGGAAAGAAAGGATGAAAAGAAGAAATCCAGGGGAAATCCTTCCAGGGTGTCCTTTGAGAGCACCGTCAGAACAGACATAAACCCAGGTTCAGTCACAGAACCAGAACCCATGCAGATAGGAGCCTTCCGTGGACCCATATCCCCGCAAGAAAGGATGAGAAGGATTCATACGGGGTTGTGTATGTATTGTGCTTTGGACAAACATTTGGTTAGGGAATGTCCTCTAGCCCCCCCCCCCCTCGGCGTTCGGGAAATGCCAGCTCCCGATCCTAGATGGAGCAGAGCTTCGGGAGAGAGATGTTTGCTCCACATCAATTCCATCCTTGAACTCTCCTGGACAAAACAAATTGGTCATACTACAGGCATTTCTATCACCCTCCAAGAGCAAGACCTATCCCATTTTGGCCTTGGTAGACTGCAGAGCTATGGGGATCTTCATTGATCATGATTGGGTTGCTAGTCGCCAGATTCCGTACGAGACACGAAGTACCTTGCAGCCTGTGGAAGCCATTGACGGAAGACCCCTCACTTCAGGGCCCATAAGCCTGCAGCCCAAGGAGATCCAGCTCTCAATAAATCACCATCAAGAGCTGATTAGGTTCGACATCATTAAGTCGGCCCACTACCCCATGGTATTGGGTATGTCCTGGTTACAAAAACACAATCCGTATATCAACTGGACAGCAGGATCACTATTCCTAGGCTCAGAGTTTTGTATATCTCACTGTCTATTCCTGGAACCTTCATTAACACCCCCTAAGGAACCGCATAAAGACCAAGAAACACCACTCATGGCTTCCAATATCATACAAGTCCCTGAGGCCTACCAAGGTTACGCTGATGTGTTTTCGACTGCCATAGTCCAGGCCTTACCCCCACACAGGCCTGAAGACTCCGCAATAGAAACGGAACCCTCAGCAGTGATTCCCTTCGGCAGGATGTTCATCCTTTCTGAACCTGAGAAAAAGGCCCTCAAAGAATACCTGGATACCAACCTTGAAAATGGCACCATAAGACCTTCAAAATCTCCAGCAGGTGCTTCATTATTCTTTATTCCCAAAAAGGATACCCAGGAACTCAGACCCTACCTCAATTATCATGGCCTAAATCAATGCACCCTCAAAGACTGATACCCACTACCCTTGATTTCGGATATCCTGGAAGCCGTAAGAGGCGCGGTAATATTCACCAAGTTGGATCCCTGTGGTGCCTATCATTTGATCCGTATCCGGGAAGGAGACGAGTGGAAAACCGCCTTTAGACCACCCTTTGGCCATTACGAATACCTGGTCATGCCCTTTGGACTAGCTAATGCCCCAGCAGTCTTCCAACGTTTTATGGATAGGGTGTTCTCTGACATGTTGTTTCTCTTCGTCATTGTATATCTGGATGACATATTGATCTTTTCCAAAGACCCTCAAAAGCATGAAGAACATGTAAAGGCAGTACTACAAAGACTCTGTGAACACCAACTCTTAGCCAAACCCAAAAAATGCTTGTTTCACGTTACCTCTGTTCACTACCTAGGATTTATCCTTAGCCCAGAGGAAATTGGTATGGACCCTTCAAAGGTAAAGGCCATTCTGGCATGGCCTGCTCCCACATCCGTGAAACAAGTTCAATCCTTCCTGGGGCTTGCCAATTTCTACCGAAAGTTCATATCCACCTTTTCCGAGATTGTTCAACCAATCGTTGCTCTCTTAAAGAAGGACACCCCTTTTATCTGGTCCACAGGTCCACACATCAAGACACAGCATTGCAGCATTTGAAGACCGAGTTTATACAAACTCCTATCTTAGCCCAACCCGACATAAGCCGACCATTTCTAGTGGAAACGGATGCCTCTAATTACGCCATAGGAGCAGTGTTGAAACAGAAATTAGAAGATAAGCTGGAACACCCCATTGCTTATCTTGAACGAACCCTGACTCAGAGTGAAACACACTACTCCGTCCTGGAAAAGGAATTGTTAGCCATCCGCCAAGCCTTCACTGAATGGCGGCATCTACTTCTGGGAGCTAGACATCCAGTCCAAGTCCGTACGGACCATCGGAATCTTCAGATTCTACAGTCATTGGAATGTAGAAATAGTCGTCGGGCGCATTGGGCCTACTTTTTTGCCCAGTACCAGTTCCACATCACTCATCATGGAAACACCAGCAGCATCTCGTAATGCTGCCGGTGTTTCCTCGTCCGCCTGCAGGCGGGCGGTGTTAAACCCGCCAGGTCAAACCTGGTGGGAACATCACCTCCCGCCTGCAGGAGTCAGGATCAGGCGGTCTGGAAACAACGGTGGCGGCGGGTTTACCGCCACCGTTGTTACCGGACCGCCTGATTTGTAATGAAGCCCTAAGAGCCAAGGACAATGCACTGCTCATTCCTACACAGAAATGACGACAAAAAATAATAAACCTCTGTCATGACACACTTCACTCTGGGCATCGTGGCATCACCAATACCCTCTGTCTTATACAGAGACAGTTCTGGTGGCCTAAGATGAAGACTGACGTACAGCAGTACGTCCATGCTTGCGTTGTCTGTGCTCAAAATAAGCATGATAACAAGAGACCGACGGGTCTTCTACTGCGACCAACACTGCCAACTAGGCCATGTGAATTCATTGCTACAGAATTCATTGTGGAACTACCACCATCTCGAGGATACACTACTATCATGGTTACCATAGACTTGTTCACTCATATGGCTCATTTTACGCCCCTGAGTAAACTACCATCCTCCTCCGAACTTGCTGGAATCTTTCTGGAACACATATTCCGCCTGCATGGACTTCCTTCCAAGGTCATATCTGTTAGAGGACCTTGATACGTCTCACAATTCTGGAAACATCTCTGTCGAATTCTGGGAATTCAACTTGCCCTCTCTTTAGGGTATCACCCCCAAACCAACAGAGCTACAGAACGTGCGAATGAGACCCTGGAACAGGATCTTCGCCACCAAGGTCCAGGATGACTGGTCACTCCTGATACCCGTTGCTGAATTCGCCTACAACACCTCCGAACATTCAGCGCTCAAAACCAGTCCTTTTTATTGTAGTCAAGGGTGGTTATTGGTAGCATATTTTGTGTATCCAGCAGTCTACAATACCACTATTGCTGTGCCTACTTTATCCACTGTACAGAAATACCATAGGGAGACATTTCTAGATCAAAATACTTTTGTTTCCCTGTTACATAACACACATGAAATCATCAATAGAAGCAACTGTTATATCTGTCTGTATTACCCAGTCTATGTTGGCGAAGGCCTCCCGCTACAGCAGCTCCCTTTACCATTCTCCACCTCATGTTATGCGCTACATGTGGCTGTGGCAAGAGGAGGACCCCCTTTCTTCGGCATATATGATAAAATGGGTAGCACCAAGTGCAACTTGCCAGAGATCCTGTATCAGTATCTTTATGAACAGTCTTTTAAAAGGGTGTCACAATGCCTAATGGAACCTTCCTGCTAATGGACCTAATCCTAGAGAATGGCAGGAATGGTCCTTCCTTACGAATAGATCATCATACAGCAATCGAGCCTCTCAACTGCCTTCCTATACACCAACTCTCAATATAAGGAACCATACTGTCTTAGGTAGTGTGTGCATCTCCAGCGATGATACAACAGATATGGGATTTACCTTGAACTGTAACTTTACATTGCATCTAATGGTCAAGGTGTTCAAATGCCCTCTTTATGTAGGGGAATCAGTATATTTTATTTATGCTACCAGTGCATATTCTTGGTTATCTTCTGACTGAGCAGGGTGATGCCACATGGGGTTTGTGCTGCCTGCTATTACAGTAAAAGATAGCCATTGGGGTTCTCTCTCACGACATAAGCAGTATGTAATTCAGGATGATACTGGACCTCAGTTAATGAGAAATATTCTTAAAGTGATCATTCTCTGTGATGGCCCTTCTGTTAATTCCAGATATATATATGCAGATTGTCACGGCTGCTAGAAGCCACTATAAGTGAAACATCAGATGCCCTTGTTAATATCACTATTAAATTGAAAGCTATGCGCCTTGTAGCAATGCAGAACAGAGTAGTACTCTATATGATTTTAGCAGAGAAAGGAGGAGCTTGTCAGATAATCGGGGAAAAAATGCTGTTCATTCATACCCAACTCCACCCCCTCAGTGTGGCATGCCATTAATAATCTCCAGAGTATTGCCGACCATTTGGGTGGAAACTATTGTCCATTATTTTTGTTTTATTGCCAAGTTTCCTTTTCATATGTCTTTGTATTAATTGTGTGCCTGCCTTGTGCCAGACATTAGCTTCATGTGTCAGACGACAAGCAACTTCAGTATCCACCACAAAGGCTTTTATTATGCAAGATAATGTTATTAGAGATATGCTGGCCATAGATGTAACAGATTGACTTAATGATATTACATTGTGATAATAGAACTATGTTAAAAATGGCCGATTGTGGAAAATTGTGAACAAATAATTGTAGGCTCTTTGTAAAATTAGTGAACATAAGTTCTATAATCAGTTGGTCTGTGCACATGGTTAAGGTGTGCTTGCCTAGCAGAAAAAAGAAACCTTTTTACTCTGCACATACATGTTTATTCTTGGAGCAGGCTCCAGGAGTGAAAATAGCAGTTTGACAGCTGCATTAACAGTAAGCTGAGATCCTGGTTCAGTGATCACATTTAGCCTGGAGATTTGCCTGTCATGAAGCAATGTATAAAGCCGTTTGTTCTCAGAATAAGAAGAGAGGCAGGGACAAAACAGCTGCTTGTAGTCCAAGCTCTGCTTAAGCGTTTTATGAATGAACTATGGCCGTGAAGCCTTTGAAATCTTCTGTGCTAGTGTCTTATTCTGCTGCTTGTGGGCACAGGCGGGCATTATGAAAAGTATTGCCCACACTAGAATATCTGTAAACGAAAATCTTAAAGAGTCTTTCCTGCTTCGGAGACGAACGACGCAGAGGTGTCCACAGTCCCTTTTATGGTTCTCACTAGCCATGTAACCCACATCAGGGGAAAATTGGGAATCACTGGAGTTTCATGGGCAAAAAGTGAACATAAACAGTCTTTTTTAATTTAAAACGATTTGATCTGATGCTGTGAGGTCCATACAGTGATTCGGTGATTTAGCTGAGATTCACTATTCCCCGGTTTCAGGCTTCAAAATTGATGCATCAAGTCTGAGCTACTAAATGTGAATTTAACGCACACACATTTAAACTGTTAAAGCACTATTTCACTTTTTGGGGAGTTAAGCGTTCGCTGAAACAAATTTATTTCACAGGGACAATTGGAGATATCCAGAAAGCTAACTACCCTAGACTCGTGAGTTCCATTCAGCAGAACATGAATAGGTTTAGAGCATCATGGATGTGAAGAATTGCTATCACAAAGATAAACCTCCTTCCCTGTCTATTGTATCTCTTCCAGGCGCTACAACTTCCCGTTGTGAAGGGCAGGAGAACATGGAAGAGAAGCCTTGAAAGCGATTCAAAGCACAATATTCAAATTAATATGGAGAGGACAGAGGCCAAGGCTCAGCAGGTCTCAGCTCTTTAAAGCTAGATGTAGGGGGTCATAAAATGTTGTGACGTAGCAGGCTCCTATCTCGCAGCCCAGTTGAGGGCCATTACAGAATGGATGACGACTGCGTCAGAAAAGGAGTAGTTATTTTTGGAGCAATCTGTTGTAGGTTCCCAAATCTGGAGGCTGCATTGGCTGCCATGGAATCCAGGGCAGTATCCCTATGCCAATCCTATTTCTAAACTGATCCTAGATGTTTGGGATCAGGTAGCCCAAACCTGGGGGCAGGTGCAAATGACAAATCCTTCCTACCCCCACTCCTATAGTTCTGAATCTAGATTTTACACCTACTAGCAAACTATTGAATTTTATTTAATTGTTCATTTATAACGCGCTTAATACCAGCCTTGTGGTTTCTAAGTGCAGGATCGTGATTCAAGATAAACGTGTTGCCCCTGAGCTATCCTTCCTCACCAGGAAGGATACCTACATGCATTTGATGACTGGAGAAGAGGTGAATGTCTTAGACTGGTTTGTCAATGGTACAATCAAGTCTTTTCAGGAGTGTAAGGCAGATTTTGTTCTTTCAGAAAAGCAAGGTTTCAATACTGGCAGCCACAACATTGGTGTCTCAGCTGGCTAATGGGGGATGCAGATCACTCTCAGATCTGCTGCAGACAACTAGCTCCTAATGGATTAATCCTGTCCCTTTACAAATCTTATCAAAAATGCTATTAATCCAGCTGGCATAAGAACTTTGGGAAACCCGGCAATGCCGCCTTTTGGGGACATGTCTGGAAGAGTGCATTTAAAATGTTCCAGAAGTTCACATTTGATGGAACCAACTACAATATAAAATACTGAACAGATGGCACCACACGCTGGAGTGGTTGCATAGAATAGTCTCAAACCTTTCTGATTGGTGCTAGAGGTGATGTTGAAATATGGGTACCCTTTTCTTGGCATATTTGACTACAATTACCCCACCAAGTGAGGTCAGTGATCAAAGATGTGGCCCGCCCAGACGTCCAGTTCCTGGGGGCTTCATTTTAAGAGCACAAAGCAATTCATGCAGGAGACAAGAATTTAATACATCAACTACTTCTGGCCACTAATTGGTGTAGCCCTTCTCCCCAGTGTAAAAGGAGCTTATCCCGAAAGTGACGTGACTCACAAGGAGCTGCACTATTCTTTCAATGGTAAGGCCTAACCACACACTGCAGGGGACCTTACCTAACATTCATGCACTTTGAGCATACTTCGATAGATGAGCCTCCAAAGACATTACGAGTCTGTATTTCCCACTCACTTTGAGAGCCTTGAATTGGTTTGATGTAGTAGTATAGCTTTGATAAGGTTTCAAGAACTGTTTGAATCTCTGTTTTTTAATGTGCTTTATTTTTGGAAAAGAAGGGAGGGGAGGGGGGGATGGGAAACTGGGAGTTCCAAGACTAGCAAAGCAATTAAAGGAAGTAAAAAAAGACTTCTAGAGCAATGCCATGTGTGGCAGGCACCTTACAGGTGGCTAGATCAGCAATGGCTTCCCTGATTTCAACTATTGTTGGGTCCCTTTAAAGCCAGGCAGTATGCTCATCTTCCACCTATACCAGTGTAATATCCTCTATGTCTCTCTGAACATGTACTGTAAACGATTCTGAGGGTACAGAGTGCAAATGTTTGTAGAAATGTACATATTGTGTCATCATGCAGGTCTGTGCCAACAAGGAGTGATCCCCAATATCATATCTGTTTTCCAGTTGCCAGAGAATATGTTATGTTATTTTGCACTTATATAGCGCCTTATATACCATTGGTATGGTCTGAAGGCGCTGGTAGGTTGAACGCCCTTGGGAACCGAAGTTCTGGTCAGTAGAGGGATTAGCGAGAGTCCAAAGGTGCATGTGTGCACCAGGTATGTGTGCAGCTGGTGCTGAGTTCCTGTGGTAGCTGCTGCTTAGCGGTAGGTGTGGTGGCTGGGAGATCAGGAGTATGTGTTCGATCAGGCCGGCATTATCCAGACCGAGAGTGGCAGCGTTAGGCCTGAGGAGAACGCCTGGCTGGGGGTGTGAGACCAGCAATGTTTACTTAGAGTGATGGGTAGTGAGCGGCAGATGTTGATATGAGAACAGTTATACCGAATGGTGTCATAGTATCACTGTGTTCTAGTTGAGTGGTGGTGTAAGGAGAGAGTAAGCGTGGGGTGTGATATGAGGTATGCTCTATGCATTCCAAGGCATAATACGATCGTCATGCAATTCTGAGCGGTCAGGTTCGTTCTGAGCATTTTGGTCATTTCAGGCGTTCATGATTGCGCTACACACTCACGTGCTCTGGTTCACCATGCGTGTTCTAGTCAATCCTTCATTCTCTAGTGTGCTCCACGTGTGTTCCCAAGTATTCCATACACTTGCACTCCTACCCTTCTCGCGCAAGTACTCCAGTTTACCCCGCGCATGTATTCGACTCACTCATCTGCTCTATATATTCGTCTGCTCTGTATACACATCCCCACTGTACGCTTATCCGCTCAGTACATTCATCTGATCTACCCACTCATCAGGTCTACACACTCATCCGCTTTATGCATTATTCTTCCGCACTGCGTACTTGTCCGTTCATCGTACCCATCTGCTCCGTACACTCGTTCGTTCTATGTGTTCATCGGCACCAAACACTCATCTGCCACTCATCTGCTCTGTACTCATCCGCTTCTCACCCTCAACCGCTCCATATACAATAATTTGCTGCATATATACTCATCTGCTACACTTACACTCATCTGCTCCGTTTATACTCATCTGCTCCTTGTACATTCGTCCGTTCTGCGTACACACGTCCGTTCCACACACTCGTCTGCTCCAAACACACGCCCGCTCCAAACATACGTACGCTCCAAACATAAGTCCTCTCCAAACATAAGTCCGCTCCACTCATACGTCCAATCTACACACTCGTCCAATCTACACACTCGTCCAAAACTACACACTCGTCCCAGCTACACACTCGTCCCAGCTACACACTCGTCCCAACTACACACTCGTCCAAACTACACACTCGTCCAAACTACACACTCGTCCAAACTACACACTCGTCCGGTCTACACACTCGTCCAATCTACTCATTCGTCCGGACTACCCACTCATGTGGTCCATAATACTCATCCAGTCCACCCTGACCATACTACTCGTCAGTACATGGAGCTTGTCAGTTCTATGTATTTATCCGCTCCATACATTCATCTATTCCACATATTCGTCCGCACCACACACTCGTCTGCTTCACCTACTCATCTGTACCGCTCACTCGTCCGCTTCACATACTCATCCGCTTCACATATTCAGTCAGATACTCAGCCGCTCCTCCACATTCAGCCGCTCCTCCACCCTCATCCGCTCTCCACAATCATCCGCTCTCCACCCTCATCCGCTCTCCACCCTCATTCGCTCTCCACACTCATCCGCTCACCACACTCATCCGCTCTCCACGCTCATCTGCTCTTCGCACCCATCCGCTCTCCATACACATTCGCTTTCTATACTCACCTGTTCTCCATACTCATCAGCCCTCCATACTCATCAGCCTTCCACAGTCATCGGCCTTCTACACTCATCGGCCCTCTACACTCATCGGTCCTCCACACTCGTCCGCCAACCGCATTTATCCTCTACACTCGTCCGCTCTACACCCTCATCCGCTCTACACACTTATCCGTTTTCCAGACTCATCCGCTCTTCGTACTCATCTGCTCTCTACACTCATCCGCTCTTCATACTCATCGATCCTACACATTCATGGGCCCTCCACACTCAGCCGCCAACCGGATTAATCCTCTACACTCGTCCACACTCAGCCGCTCTCCACACTCAGCCGCTCTCCACACTCAGCCGCTCTGTACACTCAGCCAATCTCTACACTCAGCCGCTCTCCACACTCAGCCGCTCTCCACACTCAGCCGCTCTCCACACTTCGGCTGCTCTGCACGTTCCTCCACTTTGCACTCTCCTCCGCTCTGCAGGTTCCTCCGTTCTCCGCTCTTTTTTGTTCTCATCGCTCCTCCTTTCTCCACGACCCTCAGCTCTCCACACTCAACCGCTCTCCATATTCAACTGCTCTCTATACTAATCCGCCCTCACCATTCATTCGATCTCCATACTCGTCCGTTCTCCACACTCATCCACCCTCCACACTCATCCGCCAACCGCATTAGTCCTCTATGCTCTCCACACTCATCCGCTTTCCACATTCATCCACTCTCCACACTCATCCGCTCCTCCACACTCATCCGCTCCTCTACACTCATCCGCTCCTCTACACTCATCTGCTTCTCCACACTCATCCGCTTTCCAGACTCATCTGTTCTACGCACTCATCCGCCCTCCGCACTCATCGGCCAACCGCATTAATCCTCTACACTTGTCCACACTCATCAGCTCTACACACTCTTCTGCTCTATACATTCATCCGTTTTCATAGACTCATCCGTTTTCCAGACTCATCCGCTCTTCGTACTCATCCGCCCTCCACGCTCATCCGCCCTCCACGCTCATCCGCCTTCCACGCTCATCCGCCCTACACACTAATCGGCCCTACACATTCATCGGCCATACACACTCATGGGCTCTCCACAATCATCTGCCAACCGCATTAATCCTCTACATCCGCTCTCCACACTCATCCGCTCTCCACACTCATCCGCTCTCCACGCTCATCCGCTCTCCACGCTCATCCGCTCTCCACGCTCATCCGCTCTCCACGCTCATCCGCTCTCCTTCGCTCTTCGTGCTCACCCGCTCTCCGCGCTCACCCGCTCTCCTCATTAGATTGCTCGTTTAGTACTGTTTGTAGTTTTAGTTTACATTCGAGTTTATTTAGCTGTACATTTTTGCTTCAGGTCGATTGCTGGGTCGGTGTTATTGTGATGAAGCTAGTTTGGAAGCGATTAGTCTTAGGGGAAAAGCCAGGTTTTCAGTAGCTTGCAGAAGGCCGTTAAGTCTTGCACAAATACTGGAAGTTCCTTCCTGGTGGTTTTGAGAATATCAAACTCTTTAGACATGCATGTACACCAAAAGTATACCTTGAAGATTTCCCATGCCATTTGTAGATGACTGACTGAGTTATTATTCTGAGTGAAGAAATTGGACATTTCTTCAGCTATAGAGCCCATAAAGACTGGTCTTGGAAAGCCTCCAGCTATAAAGCACCATTGAAGGGGCGGAGATACAACCGTTGGGGTCTTCAGAGTAAGTATCACAGGGTAGTGGTCAGAGGGCATACAGGGGCGAATTCTGCATTACATGGTCCTTATGAGAATCTGCAGATAACCCAACAATAGTCCAGACTAGTAGGATGATCTTTTCAGGGCTGTATCAAGTGCAGTATTAAAATCGCTCCTGATCACCAAGTCAGAATGGAGATAGTTAATGCACATCCCAAATATAGATTCATAAAAGTCAGGGTCATCAGAATTGGATGCATATAGGATGAGCAGGCTAATAGCCCTACCTATCAGCAAACCATGTGTTAGTAGGATTTGGCCATTAGGTTCCATGATCAGTTCTATGAAACAATCTCCCCCAAACCTGCCATTCCGGGTTCAGACCCAGATGCAACAAGGAGGCAGCAGGGATGTCATTTCACCAAAATGCCAGGTTTAGCAGAAGTGACATCACACGACCCTTGACCTCTGAAGTGATATCACGGGATGCGATGGAACTCGACCTTTCACCTCTTAACAAAACAGGAAGTGGCATCACATAGCATTGTTCCTAAGTACACTACGAAAAATATGGTTACGATATCACTATAATGTGATATACATTTCATACAAGAATGGATTGCCATATATATCGTTAGGATCAGTGTGTATAGACCCATATTACCAAATTACTGTGAATGCAAGCAGACATCTTGCAGATGTGTTATTATATAGCACTTACGCTTAAGCGCTTTATATCGAAAAAGTATACACCCAATATCATCCAACCTGTGTAGGAACTCATTCATCGACCTCAGAAGGATGAAAGGCTTAGTTGAGGTGTTTAAGAACAGACTAAATCAGTGACTCACCCCCTGAAGTGTGCCTGAAATAAGCCTTTAATGAGTCTAGCAATTATTGTATAGAATTCCAGAAAGACACATTATTTGGTATTCCTATTCTTTCTTATTTAGGGTCAGTACTGAAAGTGTTACACTTGTGGCACCCCTGTTCTTTTTTTTTTTCTTTTTTCTTTTTTTTTTTTAAGAGGCCTGAACAAGAAAAAACAGCCACTCCAGAAGTAAAGAGCCACATGGTGCTGGCCACAGAACAGGAGATTGCATTACAAAAAAACAAAAACACTTTTTTTTTGTTCTTTTTTTTTTAGGGGTAGCACGGGAGACCACAGGGGTAGCAAAGGAGACCTTAGAGGTCGCAGTTGCGACCTCTGGCAACCCCTAAATGACATCCCTTGGAGGCAGCAACCATACAGGTGGTTGACGACACCCTCAACATCCTTGATGAAGGCCATGTCTGCTTCCTGGTTCTACTCGACCTCTCAGCTGCTTTCGACACAGTAGTCCATCAGGCGCTTACGGACACCCTACATTGGCGCATGGGGATCAGCAACATTGTCCTACGCTGGTTCAAGTCCAACCTCGCCAACAGTCAGCAGTTTGTTCAGATGGACTCCTCCAGATCGCCAATGCTACCTGTCACCTGTGGCGTCCCGCAGGGTTCCATCCTCTCCCCAGTGATCTTCACTCTATGCATGGAGCTGGTGGGAACCCTCCTGGCGACACACAACATCCACATCCACCAAGACGCCAACAACACACAGCTATACTTCAAGATTGACTCAATCAAGGAAATCCATAGGATCAAAACCTGCCTCTCGCTGATCCAGTCTTGGATGTCCAGTACATACTTGAAGCTCAAACCTTCCAAGACTGAATTCCTACTCCTCACCAACAACACTGAACACCCCGACATACAGACATGGCTATCAACCAAGAACTCTGAGGGCTTCACACCCAAACTCACCTCCATCACCAAGTCCCTCGGGTTTGACATCGACAAACACCTTTCCTTCAAGACACGCATAGCTAAGAAAACGCAAGCCTTCCTCTCTCCGGACAGCTTTAGATTCACTGTTCAAGCACTGGTCCTATCCCACCTGGGTGGGGACAATGCACTCCTCGAAGGCCTCCTGTCGTCCTCCCTTGTGCCCCTGAGAAGGGACCTACACGCGGCTGCACGCCTCATCAAGGGTCTATGAAGATACAACCACATCACCCTGGCCCTTATCGACCTTCACTGGCACCTACTGCGCACACAAATCACCTTCAAGTCTTACTGCAGCATATATAAGGCACACCCCCTCAAGTCACCCAACTATCTCGGAGAGAAACTCAGCATCTACGGCAGACAGCGCACTACCAGAGGCCAGGACACATGCAGACTTGAACTCCGCTGCTGCAAAAGGGAAAGGACCAGAAAACAAGCCTTCTCTGCCTATGCCCCAAGTCTATGGAAACAATCCCTGTCAGCATCAGACTCGCCCCCACGCTCCTACAATTCAGGAAATAACGAGGACCCACCTCTTCAAGGAATCTTTCCTCCTCAACACCTAGGCCATCACGGCGCCCCTCGCACCACCTGACTCCCCAGGCGCCACCTAACTCGCTAGACGATGCGTGCGCTGCTCCTCCCCTCCACCCGGCACAGCTGTAACCCTCCTCTGTGCCCCTCTGTATCCTACCCTCGATGTATATCTGTTCTGTTGTTACCTCTGAAAAGTGCTCCGTTATGCATCTGTTCTGTTGTATACCCTCTGTAAAGCGTTCTGTTGCTTCTCGAAGCTCGGTTCAAGCTCAATAAAGACGATAATCATAATAATAATAATAATAAAAGCTATCCCCCCAGAGGGGTGGGTTGGGAGGGTATTAAGGAACACGTTGGACAAAGGACAAACTCATCAGAAAGAACATTACTGATATCTACTTATTTTGTCCTTCTAATGGACTGCCTCCGCCCACAGACTCTTCTTCTTGGATAGACTTCCATAGCAGTACAGAACCTGAAAGAGGCAGGACATCAAAGTCACCTACACCAGCAAACTCTGGAGGAGTACTTGACCAAAACAGGTATCCTGTGCTGACAATAATGCTTGGCAAACATGTGCAGGGATGGATGACAAGCACGGGGATGCATCTTTAGGAAAAACAGAGGTAACTACCAGACCAAACCTCTTACCCTCTTAAATGGGCCTACGGCCATCAGACACATCTTATTCTGCCAGATCATAGCACTCAAATGCAGAGGAATACCCACCTGGACAGAGTCTGTCTAGGAACAGCTCTCCCTGTGTAGGCATCACCTTAACTCACAAAGAGATGGTCATATTTCCTGATGTCCCTCCTATAAGCACATAATAACAGCCCTCTTTGTGTTCAGGCGGTGAACCTGCTTCTCCACATTAAAAGGATGAGGAAGAAAGCAGGAAGATGTGTTTTCTGTGCGACATAAAATTCATTCTTGTGAAGGATAATTGATCGATTTCCTTGAAGAAAAAAAGGGAGGGAGGCTTAACTTGGAGACCTTGGAACTCACTTACCCACCTGGCAAAGGTGATACCAACCAGGAAAATCACCTTCAAGGTGAGCAGTCTTATGGGGCACAAATGTAAAGGCTGAAATGGAGCCGCCATAAGGGATGTAAGAACAAGGTTCATATCCCACACAGGAACAATAAACTGGCATTGTGGAAACTAATTAGATAGTCCTGCAAAAACTGCATAACTGTGGGATAGTAAAGAAAATAGCCCTGCTTGGTGGTCCTTTTAAAGACCAAAATAATAGCACAGATGAGGTACAACAGATCAAAGGGTGCATAACCCACTCCCGGCACCAAGCGGAAAATCTTTGTCGCCTGCAGGCATAGATGGACTTAGTGGCGGGTCTCCAGGCAGAAAAGAGAACTTCCAGAATGTTGTCAGAACGGTCCCACTCTTTCTACCTCAGCAGCCAGTCATGAAGATTGAGGCTGCTGAGATCTGGGTGCAGGACCAGACATCCCCCAAATGGGAGAGTAGGGCCACCACTCACCAGAAGGCACCCACAGGAGGGGGGCAGATGGGCATGTCCAGAAACTATGGATACCACATCCTACAGACCCAGGCCAGGCTGATCAGGATCATAGTGGACCAAAATGTCCTCAGTGTCCTGATGGCCAGAAGGGTGATAGTAAGGAACTAGTTACTTACCTGTAACTCCTGTTCTTCAGCATTAGTATCTTTCATAGATTCACATGGTGGGAATATTCCCTGTCGTTAGGCTGAGAATCCTCAGTAACATAGAGCAGTTTAATTTTAAAATGAAAACTTCAATCACTTTAGTGCTCTTTTATCATCACATTTGGGTCATATTGCCAACAGCCAATGCAAAGGGCTCCCTTAGCTCCACCCCTTGAGGCCATCTTCGGATTGTGTGCTAGCGAACGTACCAAAAAGATCCCTAAACGGGATAGGCGGGAGGGTCGCATGTCAATCCATGAAGCATATCAATGCTGGAGAACAGGAGTTACAGGTAAGTAACTAGTTCCTTCTCCAGCATTGCATCTTTCATAGATACACATGCTGTGAATAGATCACAAAGCAGTAACATATAACCATAAATGGGCAAAGATAAGCTCCTTGCAGCAAACACTTACCACAGGAAACACTAACCTCACGCAAACAGGTTATGGAGTACAACCTGGCTGACCTTAGATTCTGCGGCAGAATCTCTGTGGAAGTAGAACTTCATGAACGTGTGCCCCGACCACCATGTTGCTGCTCTACAGATGTTCATAAGTAGGATGCCAGAAAAGAGTGCTGTAGTAGCAGCTACTGATCTGGTGGAGTGAGCTCTGGGTCTGCAAGTTAGAGGTCTGCCCACTGTAAGGAACTCATGCTGGCAACAGTAAAGACAGGCACAAGTGATCACAGTTAAAGGGTGTTTATTAAACTGTAAGTGCAGGGTGGAAAAGCACCTAACCTAAATCTAAGATGGGAGCAAGCGTTGACCATCAAATGAAAAATAAGGTACTCCTTGTGGCATCTTGTCAAAGTAAAAGGCCTATACTAAAATAAACTATTGCCAATTCCTTGCAACTAATTACAGAAAGAGTGTGGGATAGGATTTTCAAATAAAGGAAAAGGCGTTCACAAATAATAAGTCAGGATGTGATTGCCTTTAGGTCTCCCTTCCCCACATTTTAGCACGGGACAATGTAGGACTTTGGAGCACAGCACACACTCGAGACTTTACAGCACGAGTAAACAGTTCCATATCAGCTATCATGTTCTTTGATTGTTAAGTCTCTTTTCAATAAAAGTCTCTTGCCTTCGAGGGCCTGATCTTCTTGACAATCAAACGCAAAGTTCTGTTCCACGCATACTTTGGGTGATGGCTTAAACCCTGGGTCCCCCTCTTCTGGGTGCAGACCCCTCACAAATCGTATTCAACAAATTAATCAGTTTCTTTCTTAATGAACTTTGGGTAATGACTTTCCACCCCTGGATCTCGCTCGGCCGGGCTCGGATGCCAATTGACAAGGGGGACACTTCGCTTCCCCTTGTCTTGCAATGGTTCTTGCTTTCACGAATTTTAACGTCTTTTCAAATAATGCAGTATGAATTTCCCTCCATTTGGTTCACTCTTGCCAATTCTCGTAACCCACTGTTCACACGCTCATTTCACCAAGCAGGATTCACTTCCCTCAGTTTCCAAATCATCTGTCGGTCAAAGACTTTCGATGGTACAGAGGATTTTACAAGACCCCTGTATGACCACTTTGACCTCTTCTCGCCTTTTCCCCAGGCTTTTTGGTTACGGTAGTTTGTACCATTGGGTAAATGCCCAGAGTTTCCTACTTGTGCACCCACGTGGTGCTGGTTTTCCCCCTTTTTCCTTCATAGTTTCTTTTGCTTTTCAAAGTTCAATTTAGTCATTGGCTATCTTTCGTTCAACACAGTTTGGTTTCTCTTATCAACACTCCCCTCGACTCACCGGCTGTGATGAATTGCTTGGCTTTCTCTCTCCTTGGAGTCAAGGTTGGTACGACAGAGACAAGCATCTCTCCCCGGCTTGGAAATCGGCGGAGGAGGGTCTTGTGTACCGTTGACATCTGCTGCAACACATGCTGGCTATTGTTTGCAGACTTACCACTCTCTGCTGAGATTCCACAGGCCTTGGCCTCTCGGTCTGCACCGTCTTTCTCCTCCTCTTGAACTGCCATGCAGAATGCCTTGCTCATCCTGTGCTCTTGTGCTCCACCTTTTATCTCTGTGGGGAAGGGAAAGAGCCGTCCGGTGTGTGTGATTCTGATCAATTTCCTGACTTTGCCTGAACCTTGTATTGGGACATGTCAGGTAAATGGCTCTGGTGTTAGTCCGTTGTCTTCCATGTTACGTGAAAGTGTTTGTGTTGAAAAAGGGGGGGGGCAGTGTTTTGGCATATCCTACGTGGTAGGATGGGGAAAAGGTGTTGAAAGAAAAAGGGAGATACCTCATCTCAACCGCCAGTGTCCCACTCCCACTCCCCAAGGAACCCTCCACCCAGGTTATCCTCCCTCACTGGTCCACCCCCAGGAACTGGATTCAATAGCGATGGCCGTATCCTGGCCACCTGGATGACAGATCCCTGGGTACTAGCTAGGGAGACACCTTCAGGTTTCTCACATACCCTTCTTCCATGCGATGTAGCCTCATATGGAACCGGGAAAGAAAATCTACATTTTCCTGGTCTTTTCCTTTTCAGTGTTGCAAAGTGAAACAACAGGATTATAGGTCTAGAAACCATCACATGACGCTAGGGTTGCAGTCTTTGCATTGGCTAATCCTAACTAGGGGTGAGTGGTCTGTAACGAGTGTGAACTTTCGTCCCAATAGGTAATACCTAAGATGGATAATGGCCCACTTGATGGCCAGGGCCTCCAGTTCCAGCACAGAGTAATTTCTTTCACATGGGAACAACTTGCAGCTGGTGAATAATATGGGATGTTCTACTCCATTGCAAACCTGTGATAGGAGGGCTCCTAACCCTGTATAGGAGTTATCTGTCAGTCAGACAAACTCCTTATAGAAGTCAACTACCTTTAGGATTGGGTTCTGACACAGCGTCTGCTTCAAGGTGTTGTAACATATCTCATCCTCGTCATTCCAGTGAAGTTTGTGGGGTTCGGCATTCTTAGGTCTATCTGTCAGCTGGGCTGTTTTGTCCAAAAAGTTGGGGATAAACCTTTGGTAGTACCCTATTAACCCGAGAAAAGCTCTTGGATCTCTTTTAATCTTGGGAGTTGGTGTATCTAAAGCGGTTTTTACCTTCTCATGTTGTGCTTGTACATTCCCATTCCCTACGAAGAAGCCAAGATATTTTATGGCTGATTGGGCCAGTCTGCACTTAGCTGGATTAGCAGTAAGGCAAGTGTTTCTGAGGACTTTCATGATGGTATAAAGATGGTCCTCCCAAGTTTTGCTGTAAATAACAATATCGTCAATATAAGCTCC
This sequence comes from Ambystoma mexicanum, assembly GCF_040938575.1. Classification (NCBI taxonomy): domain Eukaryota; kingdom Metazoa; phylum Chordata; class Amphibia; order Caudata; family Ambystomatidae; genus Ambystoma; species Ambystoma mexicanum. Next base: position 835,617,578 of record NC_090934.1, on the reverse strand, counting down.
ACAGAAATCAGAATAGGGTTGAAGGATTTGATCCATGAGGTGTTGGAAAGTGTCTGGCGCACCGTGCAGACCGAATGGTAGGACCTTAAATTGGAATAATCCTAATGGCGTTTTCCGTGGATGCTCCGAGTTTATCAATTAGGTAGTCAATGCGTGGCATGAGATAGGCATCGAAGTCTGATATGGCATTAACTTGACATAACTCAATACAGAATCTCCAGGAACGGACAGGGTTAGTCTCCAGCACGATAGGAGAGGACCACGGACTTGAAGATGGCTCAATAATGTTGGCTTTCAACATTTTGTTGACTTATCTATGATATCTGCTTACAGGCTTCTGGGAGTCAATATGGTTTTAAGTGTACCACTTTACCCCTAGGTGTTTGTATTTGTATTTATTGTTTTATATAGTGCCGTAATCCAAGGCGCTTTACAATGAACAACAAAATATACATTAAACATGGAACAGTAGAAGCAATAACGGTAAACATGAGTCAAACCAGAAAATCAGCATGTAGAACAATTTACATATGAGAAAGAAGAGGAGAGAAGGGGGGGTGGAGAAAGAAGGGTGGAGAGAGAGTAGTTAGTAAAGTGAATAGTAGGAAGAAGGGAGATTTAGAAGAGAAGGGGAAGATAAAGAACAAAGAGAAGGGTAGACGAAAGAGGGAAAGAAGGATAAGGGGGAAGGGGATCAGGGAGAGGAATGAAAAAGAAGAGATTTCAATGAGGAGCGGAAGGAAGAATAGGAAGGGGAGGGACGGATAGAGAAAGGTAGGGAGTTCCAGTGTAAGGGGGCAAGGAGCTGAAAGGAACGTAAACAAGAAGAGGCACAAGGGGGTGGGGGAACTGAAAGTAAGAAGAGATCGTCAGAATGAAGGGATTGAGCAGGGGTGTAAAATAAGAGAAGAGAGGAGAGGTAAGGAGGAGCAAGGTCGTGAAGAGATTTAAAGACCAGACAAAGGAAGTAAAATTTAAGTTGGGAATGGAAATCCTAGCTGAGAAAGTGAGTTGGAAATGTCATGAGGAGAGAGAAGACAGAGGGTGCGGATGGCAGATTGATAAAGGGATTTGAGGGGGGCATGGTTCTGATACAGTGTTATGTACCTTTTACTCTCCCTGGTTTTTCCGAGAATACACCAGGAAATGAAATTACTACATCCTTTAGATCTTGTTGGTGTTGAGTAGATAGCTCGGAAGGAATTAAATCAAAGTTATCTATGTCTTCGGGAACCAGACAGGGTAGTACTTTGGCATGGGTGGCTAACGGGTACTCTTTCCACTCCTTCAAGAGATGTACGTGATCTAATTGGATTTTCTGTTTTCTATCTAGTTGGGCTACTCTATAAGTACAGGTTCATCATTTGGAGACCAGCTTGTTCTCTGATATTGGTAAGAGGACCAGTACTTTCTGTCCTATGGAGAATTATCTTAAATTCACTTTCTTGTCAAAGGTGACCTTTTGTTGGCTTTGAGCCTTTTCCATGTGAGTGCAAACTAAGTTCTGACCAATTTCATATGTTTTCGCATTCGGGTGGTTGTTTGCGAGATGGGAATAGGAGCCTCCTCTCATTCTGCCCAGGTTTCTCCGAGCATGTCGCAGACATCTCTCAGCTCTCTTCCATAGAGCAATTCAAAGGGAAAGAAACCTGTGCAGGCTTGTTTTTTTTTCTCACTGCAAATAGTGCCCATGGGATCATTCTGTCCCAGTCTTTCCAGTCCTTGTCTACCAGTTTTCAGGGAATTAGTTTTAAGGTTTTATTGAATCTTTCTACCAAGCCATCAGTTTGGGGATGGTACACAGATGTTCGCAAGGTGGTAATGTGGAGTAGCTCTTTCACTTCGGCCATAATCTTACTTATAAAATCCGAGCCCAGGTCCGGTAGTATTTCCTTGGAGAAACCGACCCTGGAGAAATATGGTAGGTGATGCTTAAGGGTCTGTTGGGTGGTGTTATTTCGTATTGGGAATGCCTTGGGATATCGGGTTGCATAAACTACTATCACAAGGGCATATTTATTGCCAGATCTGGAGGGTTCAAGCGGTCCAATTATGTCCATACCAATTCTGGAAAAGGGGATTTCTATAATCAGCAATGGATTCAGAGGGGCAGGTGATGGGATGTGCGTGCTAGTCTTTTGGCATTTTTCACACGTTTGGATGAAAGTTTTTACATTAGCCTGGATACCTGGTCAGTAAAACTTTCCACTAATATGCGCCTGGGTTTTAGATTGTCCTAAATGCCCCCAAGTAAAGGTGGGACTGTGCGATTTCCAGTACAACCTTTCGATGACTTTTGGGTATTACCAATTGTGTTTTACCATACCGTGTGGAGGAGGTTTCTTTCCTTTAAAGCAATTGTTGTTTTAGCAAGAAAAAAAGGACTCCCCTTCTCTAAACTGCCTTCTTCAGGAATTGCTTGTAAAAACGCCTCAGCGAGAACTGGATCATCTCGCTGGGGGAAGGCCAACTCTGGATAGATGGTGGGTTCCTCTCCCTTCCTTTCTTCAATGTTAATTGATTTATCAGCTTCCCCAAAGCCTAAGTTACCTCTTTCTGTTTTATCTGGTTCACCTTCTTTAAACAGAGGAAATAGAGCTCTTTCTTAAAGCCCCAGGGCAATTTGATCTCCCCGGCGTACCTCAAAAAGGATCTCACCATGGTTTTGTAAGAGAACCTTCACATATCCCTTAAAGTCAGGATCAATAACGCCTGCTAAGACGTCTATCCCGAACTTCCACGCTAGGCCAGATTTTGGGGCCAATCGAATGTAGCACCCCGGAGTGGGTATCAAAACCAAGTAGGAATCATTCCTCTTTTCCCAGGGAGAATGGCAGCCTCCCTACTGCTACAGATATCAAACCCTATTGATTGCTTGGTGGTGATAGAAGGGCTAGAGGCTCTCTGACTACGTTTTTGAAATTGTAGTGTTCTCCAATTAGTTTCAATTGAGTCACATCCCACTTCTGACACCAAATGTAAGGAACTCATGGTGACAAGAGTACAGACAGACATAAGTGATCATAGTTCAGGGGTGTTTATTCAACTGTAAGTGCAGGGTGGAAAAACACCTAACCTAAACCTAAATCTAAGATGGGAGCAAGCGTTGACCACCAAATAAAAAATAAGGCAGTCCTTGTGGCGTCTTGTCAAAGTAAAAGGCCTACACTAAAAAAAAACGATTTCCAATTCCTTACACCTAATTTCAGAAAGTGTGGGATAGGATTTTCAAATTAAGGAAAATGTGTTCACAAATAATAAGTCAGGATGTGTCATGATTCCTGCCCCTCATGTCCCCAGTCTTCCAAGATGTCAGGCTGGAGCCAGGTCACGATCACCTACATGGCCCTGAAGGGCCTCTCCATCCCTCCAAAGACCCACTTGGAGTCAGACTTGGTGCTTGTGCCACCAGACTCGCTCACTCCTATAGGATAACATTGGGGATTGGACTTGTACTGCATTGATAGGGACAAGATGGATGCCCCCACGTATTTCGATTCCCAGAACTGCATGTGCAGTCTAGTCATTTGGGTGTGGTTCAGCCCAGAGACACCTGGGATACCCAGAGACTATTTAAGCCACGCCCAGGTTGAGAAACATGCTTTGTGTTTTCTGCACCTGCAGCGTGACACTCACTGTGTTCAGATCGGTCTCCAGTAGGCCTGCATCTTTCTTCTGCGCTCAGCTCCTGCAAGAACACTGTTAGGAACAGCCTTACCTTGCGGCGCTTCTGCCCATCATTCATCGCTCCTTCTGTTCTGTGGGCATCTTCAGCGGTGTCATTCCCATCTTGGCACGCCGCTTCCTAAGGAAAAGGGAAAAGAACAGAAAAAAGACATTAGTAAGCATTCAGCAAATATTCGCTTACTTTTAAAGACTGTATGAGCTTCAAACGCTTACCTGAATCCCAGCCGCTCTGGGGGAACTCTGTCTCCGGAACTTCTCATCCATCTGCAAGAGGGAAAAGACACTCCAGGTTAGCGTGGAAACATCTAAAGGCGCCGCATACCGCGCTTACTCACCGCATTTGTTCTTCATAACCGGCATCCACGCTGAAAACGTTGCGGCACCCAAAAGACACTGAAAAATAACTCAGTTCAATACAAATACGAAAGGGTCGCATCGCGCATCGCGCTCTCACTCACCTTCAGTGCTACTCATCTCAGCAGCACGTCGCCATCCCCGAACGCCGGTCATCATCTAAGGAAGGAAAGAAACGAAGTTACAGAACTGTTCAAAAGACTCATTATACTTACCTGTTGGACTCTTGCCAGTGAAGTAACTAGGCAGCAACGAGCCTGCATCAATCAACGCGCCCCTGCGCTGAAAGCAGGACGGAGAGCACACTTTCCAAGAAAACAAGGTGAGCTGTGGAACAAAGGGAAGGATTGGACCCCAGGGAAGAAGGGGTTCAAGCACACAGAGGCAATACAGAGTTAAACTCTACCAATCCCTTGTTTCAGGCCCAGTCTCCAGTCGAGTAGACTCCAGGGAAGGGTTTGAGGTCGTAAGAGGTCAGAACAGGCTGAGTGACGTCCCTGTGGATACCAGGTGAGCGTTACAGAACACAAAGCCTCACATCAAAATCCACCTGGGCGTCATGGAAACGTCAGAAACCGACCAGTTAGCCCACAGGTTGGGGCAGCTACGTTCTGAAGTACCTGCTGCCAGGCAGGAGACCAACACCCTGAGGAGAGAGCTTATAGTAGCCAAAGCATGCACTGATGATTTAAGCCGGCAACTTCTCCAGTCACAAGCAGGGCATGCACCATTGCCGGGAACCATGCCCTTGATGCCAGCACCATCAGCCAATCCTGTTCAGATAAGCCTTCCTGGGGCAGTTCCCTTGGCCCGCCCGAACAATTTACGCGGGATCCCAAGAGGTTTGCAACGTTCATGAACCATGCTGCCTGCACTTCCTTTGTAGACCAGGGGCCTTTCCGAATGACTAATCACGGGTCGCTTTTGTGCTATCCTACCTGAGTGGTAGCGCCGCGGACTGGTCTGTACCCTTTGTGGCCCAAGACGATCCTTTGCTGCATGACTTCAGGGGCTTCAGCAGGAGATGGAAAAGCTGTTCGCCCGTCGTACTCATGGGCAGGCATTAGACAACAAACTTCTGTCCCTACGCCAAGGGAATCAAGACCTATTAACATACATAGCCACGTTCAATAGACTCGTAGTTGAAGCAGAATGGCCAGTGGAGAAGAGAACCACGTTATTTCATCAGGGGTTGCGGTGGGAGCTCAAGGATGTTCTCGCACAAGTAGTGAACCCCCCGAAAGACTGCTCAGAATTCATTGACCTTGTTGTTCAACTGGATCATAGTTTGCAGGACCGAAGAGCAGATCGAACCAGACCGGACCCTCGCCCTATGTATGTGCGTTCAAAGAACAATATTGCCCGCACAACGGAAGGTTCAGGAGAACCAATGCAAATCGGGGGGGTCAGATCCCCCTTGACTAAAGCGGAAAGGGATAAAAGGAGACAGCAGCAGTTATGTCTGTACTGTGGAAGGTCAGGTCATTTCCTTAAAGAGTGCCCTGTGAAGCCACCGAGGAGGACGGTAGGGGCCACGGACAAGGAAGATAGCATCAAGGAATCGGAAAACTCCCCAGCCCGGCAAGTGTAGGGGTCCACTTGTCGAGCGAAGGAAGTGAATTACAGACCTCCCATTTTGCACTATCTGTGGTCTTGATCAATCACCAACAACCATTTCGGATGCACGCAGTAAGAGTGTACATTGACAGTGGAGTCGTTGGGAATTACATCGACCAGGATCTTGTGGCAAAGATGGGGCTTCCGTTATGCCCTAAATCAACCACCGACACTGTTACCACTGTCGACGGCACGGAAATAGCTTCTGGTCCAGTATTCCATTGCACTGCAGCTTTAACGCTTCTGTGCCCGGATGGACACCAAGAATCTATCGTTTTCAACCTCATTAAGGCACCACAGTTCCGGTTGATTTTGGGAATGCCAGTTGGTAGGTCACAATCCTCGAATCGATTGGCGAGCAAAAGAATTGGCCTTTCCCGAGACTTGCGCCCACACATGTTATCGCCAAGAGAAACAACCAATAGACACCAGAACCTCCACGCTTGCGACTGTGGCAATCGGCACCCTACCAAGTGAATACCAGGACTTTCAAGATGTCTTTCAGAAAGAACAGGCTAATACCCTGCCACCGCATAGACCATACGATTGCCAAATCGACCTGATACCCGGCGCACAAATCCCTTGTGGGTGAATTTACGCACTCAAGGAACCAGAAAACCAGCACCTGAAGGCCTATCTTGACCAATACCTGGCCAACGGGTTCATCCGTCCCTCAAAGTCTCCAGGAGCCAGTCGTCTATTCTTCGTACCGAAAAAGTAGGGGGACTTGAGAACATGCATCGACTATCGTGCACTGAACCAGATTACCGTAAAAAACCACTACCCCCTGCCACTGATCCCTGAATTGCTTGGTCAAGTCAAAGATGCCCAAATCTACACAAAACTAGACCTGAGGGGGCATATCACCTTGTTCGCGTAAAACAGGGGGACGAATGGAAAACCGCTTTTTGCACCAAATACGGCTTGTACGAATATCAAGTAATGCCCTTTGGGTTTTGCAACACACCTGCAGCATTTCAATACTTCATGAACGATGTCCTACGGGAATTGATTGAGGTCTGTGCTCTAGTGTACATCGACGATATTCTAGTATATTCCGCATCAAAGCAGGACCACGTTAAACACGTCCGATCCGTATTGGAGAAACTCTGTCAACACCAGCTCTACGCCAAGCTCAAAAAGTGCTCATTCCACGTCTCCGAGGTGGAATTCCTGGGCTTTATTCTTATCCCAAATGGAATCCGAATTGATGTACACAAGGTAGATGCTATCCTGAACTGGGCATCCCCAAATTCATTCAAGAGGGTTCAAAGTATGCTGGGTTTTGCAAACTTCTACCGCCGGTTCATCCCAGGATTTTCGCAAATCGTGCATACCATCACGTCATTGCTAAGGAAAAGCAACAAAAAGTTCCAGTGGACAACAGAAGCCGAGGAAGCTTTCCAGGAACTCAATGCAAGATTCACATCTGCCCCAATCTTACGCCACCCTCGCCCTGATCTCCCATACCTGGTGGAAACGGACGCCTCAAGCGAGGCTATGGGAGCCGTCCTCTCACAAAAGGACCCCGAAACGGGCCAGTTACACACTGTTGCCTTCTGGTCGTGTAAATTCACACCCCCTGAACTCAATTACGCTATCACAGACAAAGAACTCCTGGCCATTAAGTCAGCCTTTAAGGCATGGCGGCACTACCGCTTTGGCGCCAGACACACAATCACTGTAATAACTGACCACCGGAACCTCCAGTACCTAAAAACGGCAATGGCCCAATCCTCACAACAACTACGTTGGGCTCTTTTTTTTTGCTGAATATGACTATGTGATTACATTTCGACCAGGGGTGAAAAACGGGAAGGCCGATGCCCTTTCCCGTATGGGGGTGGAAGAGCAAGGGTATCAGACCCCTGACCCAATAGCAATCATCCCGAGTGACAAGCTCCTAGGAATCACAGCAACCATAACTCAGAAAGAATTACATGAAGAAATCCAAAACCTGATGAGTCCTGAGCAATTACAAGTGTGGAGTGCACAAGGAGAACATTACATGATAAAAGATAAGTTGCCCTACTTCAGGAATCGTTTATTCTTACCAAACCAAGAACTACGAGAACAAGTCATGTCCGGTTATCATGATTCCTTGATTGAGGGCCACCCCGGGATCGCTAAAACTCTAGCCAAGGTAAAACGAAATTATTGGTGTCCCACGTGGCGTAAAGACATTATCCAAATCATCCTATCTTGTGGAGTTGGTGCTCAAAACAAGTCATCCAAGCAGAAACCGGCTGGGCTATTACAACCATTGGAAATCCCACCAGCACCCTGGCACACGTTGTCCCTTGATTTTATTACTGACTTACCACCCAGTCAAGGGTTTAACACTATTCTTGTGTTCGTGGACCTATTTTCAAAAATGGCACATTTCATTCCTCTTAAGGGGCTCCCAAATGCTTCCACTCTGGCAAAGGTATTTCTTGAAGGCATCGTACGGCTCCATGGGTTTCTTTCAGTTTTAGTCTAAGATCGTATCTAACTTCTGGAGAAAATGCTGCTCTATGGCCCAGACTGGCTATCCACCAGTCACCATCCCCAAACGGATGGTCAAACTGAGAGGACAAATCAGACGCTCGAGGAGTATCTGCGTTGCATGTTACACCAAGTTGAAGGAAGCTGGTTCGACCTATTATGGATAGCTGAATATGCTTATAATAATTCCCTACACACCAGCACTGGGCAGACACCCTTTTATACAATCTATGGCAGGCACCCACGTACTTCTGAGTTGGATGTTCCTACAACCCTGGAAATGCCAGCAGTCAAAACCTTGCACACAACCATTTCTCAAACCTATAAAAGGGCAGCTGAACACCTACTTCAAGCTAAGAATCGCAAAAAGTAGTTTGCTGATCAACACCGCGCAAAGGCCCCCAACTACCAAGTGGGAGACAAAGTCTGGCTGGCGTCTAAACACGTGTCCATTAAAGGAACCCGAACTTTCCGTCCAAGATACCTGGGTCCATTCACCGTAACCTCTGTGATAAATCATGTGGCGGTCAGACTAGCTTTACCCTCAAACATGCAGATTCATCCTGTGTTCCACGTGTCTCTCCTTAAACCTGTTCAACCTGGGACCCGGGTAGCAACGCCACCGCAGCCAGTAGTAGTCGCCGGGGAGCCAGAATTCAAAGTCAAGGACATCCTGGATTCAAAGTACGTCAGATCCAAATTATACTACTTAGTAGACTGGAAGGGGTATGGTCCACAAGACAGGACATGGGAGCCTTGTGAGTACATCCATGCACCTCGCTTGCTTAGACGATTTCATCAAAACCATCCAAACAAACCAGGACCAGACCGAAGAGCCACCTTGAGAGGGACCTTGGGGGGGGAGTGCTGTGTTAGGCAGAAACCTGTGCAGTTCCCTCTGGGACCACTGCAAAAGATTTAAGACTACAGGTGTTTGGCAGTAAACCCACTTGGTAGCAGTCTGTACCACACAGATTCACTTGGTAGCTGTGGCTGAGCAGTCAGACTTCCCTCAAGAAGAGTTAGGCAGTATACAGAGTATTCACAATAGGTCAGAAGAGCACAGTAGAACAAGTAAACACTGGCCAGAGCTTGGTGTAAAAGAGATATAATTATTTATTTAAAACCACATCTAGAAAAACACACAGGCACTAATAGTAAGCAATTCAAAAACACGGTCACTAAAAGATATACACTCCCTTAGAAGAATTTTAGACAAGTCTTAAGTAAAGCCCCGCTTATTTTCAGACAGCGGTGAGCACTTAACGCAGATGGCACTCTAATAATTCATTTTAAAAAGGGAGAGAAAAGCAGAGTGTAATTTGAAACAGATCCCAACACTTTCACAAGAACACAACAAGAGAGGAAGGCAAAGAAAAACCGTGAAGTTAGAGTTCAGAAGGCCGGATCCACTTTAAGAGGATCAGAACAAAATGTGTCGAAGGTCACACAGTTGCAGTGCACAAAAGTCTTGAAAAGATTCAAAAAGAGTTGGACCAAAGAAAGGGACCAGTTAGATGGTCAAGGCGGCCAGCCCAGTCCAGAAGGTTAAGGGATTATTATTACCTTGTAGCAATCTTTAGAAAGGGAGGCCTGGCGGACACGGTACCTTAAAGTGGTGAAAATACTCCAGCGGGGGCAGTTGTTCCTGGCAGCGGATGCAAGTCGGTGCTTCGTCTGGGGGAAGAGAGGATCTCGTCGGGGAGGAAGACAGGAGTCCGTTGCACTGCCAGGGAAGAAACCAGCCGCGGAGTTCTCAGGTAAAAGGAGTGGTCCTTTTATTCGCGGTCCAGTGGTAAGTGGCTATCCGGTTGCCGGGGTGCTTGGCACGGGCAATTCGACCACAAGACGTCCTGGGATGCGAAGAGAAGAAGGTAAACTGGTTGTGCCCACCAGTCAGGGGAAGAAGCCTCTCCAGTCGGGAGTCTTCTCTGTCGTCGGGAAGTGGTGAGTCGGTTCTGCAGGGCTCCACCGGTGGTGTCGTCGTGGTAGGTCGGCTCAGCTTCTCCCTCGTCTGATTCTCAGGTCCTGTGGCGACTATTGAAGTTCCAGTCCCCAAAGCCCTGCTTTTATGCAGCATACCCCCATTCACTCAGCCTAGCTGTCAGTCAAACATGCTAAGTGGTGAGCCGGCCGGCTCACCACTTGGGCCAATCACACAAGAGTCCGACTTGAGTTACCAAGGTGACTCAGTCCAGGGTGCCTAAACCCCCTCCCACACCCTCTGTGGTACCCAGACAGAGTGGCACCACTTTTGGAGGCTTCTGTGGAGAAGCCCGCCAAAAAGTGGAACAAAGGGCACAACTTGGGTTGGAGTCACAGAAGAGAACACAAATGCCATTTTAGAATCGAGTCCTGGCAAAGAATACCAACCGGCGAATTAATATTACTTTACTAAACCGGCGGTATGTTCGAGGCTATGATAATTAAATAATTAAAGTTGGTAGCCTCGAACAATGGGAAAATCCCATAGGGATATATTTGCGGTCGAATATAAAAAGTAGTATCCACTGCCACCAGCCAAAACTCGATCAGGGGGGACGGAGACGTGCCGCCTCGACTAACAGACCCCGGGGCAATCAAATTGCCCCGACCAGTACGTCCACAATATGATGGTTTGTACCGGTTTCTGTTAATAATTTGGGACTAGTAAAGCCAATGGTGACTTTACATGCCCTGGGAGACAGTAGTCAGTCCCAGGGTATGGAGTCTATGGTGGGGTGTCACTATGACACCTCTGTGTCACTGCACGGAGGGTGCTGTGTAACACACATAATAAAAACACATGAGACCCTATGGAGTAAAGGATCCCACAGCCCATAAAACACATTAACAGTCAAAGGAGCACCATAAATCATGTCCAAGAGTGGGAGAAAGAGTCTCACTCTTGGCAGGAGAGAAAAAAACAAACTCCAGAAATCCAGCAAAGCTGCTGGGGGACTCACTAGGTTAGGAAATTCAGCCTAAACAGAGAATTCTCCCTAACATGCTGTCATGATTCCTGCCCCTCATGTCCCCAGCCCTCCTAGATGTCAGCCTGGAGCCAGGCCACGATCACCTACACGGCCCTCAAGGGCCTCTCCATCCATCCAAAGACCCACTTGGAGTCAGACTTGGCGCTTGTGGCACCAGACTCACTCACTCCCATAGGATAACATTGGGGATTGGACTTGTAGTGCATTGATGGGGACAAGATGGATGCCCCCACATATTTCGATTCCCAGAACTGCATGTGCAGTCTAGTCTTTTTGGTGTGGTTCAGCCCAGAGACACCTGGGATACCCAGAGACTATTTAAGCCACGCCCAGGCTGAGAAACATGCTTTTGTGTTTTCTGCACCTGCAGCATGACGCTCACTGTGTTCAGATCGGTCTCCAGTAGGCCTGCATCTTTCTTCTTTGTTCAGCTCCTGCAAGAACAAGAACACCGTTAGGAACAGCCTTACCTTGCAGTGCTTCTGCCCATCATTCTTCGCTCCGTCTGCTCTGTGGGCATCTTCGGCGGTGTCATTCCCATCCCAGCACGCAGCTTCCTAAGGAAAATGGAAAAGAACAGATAAAAGGCATTAGTAAGCATTCAGCGAATCTTTGCTTATTTTTTAAAGACTGTACGAGCATCAAACGCTTACCTGAATCCCAGCCGCTCTGGGGGAACTCTGTCTCTGGAACTTCTGATCCATCTGCAAGAGGGAAAAGACACTCCAGGTTACCGTGGTAACATCTAGAGGTGCCGCATACCGCGCTTACTCACTGCATTTCTTCTTCATAACCGGCATCCACGATGAAAACGTTGCGGCACCTAAAAGACACAGAAAAAAACCTCTGTTCAATACAAATACGAAAGGGTTGCATCGCGCATCGCGCTCTCACTCACCTTCAGCGCTACTCATCTCAGCAGCACGTCGCAATCCCCGGACGCCGGCCATCATCTAAGGAAGGAAAGGAACGAAGTTAGAGAACTGTTCAAAAGACTCATTATACTTACCTGTCAGACTCTTGCCAGTGAAGTAACTAGGCAGCAACTAGCCCGCATCAATCAACGCACCGCTGTGCTGAAAGCAGGACGGAGAGCACACTTTCCAAGAAAAAAAGGTGAGCTGTGGATCAAAGGGAAGGGTTGGACCCCGGGGAAGAAGGGGTTCAAGCACACAGAGACAATAGGGAGTTAAACTCTACCAATCCTGTTTTTCAGGCCCAGTCTCCAGTTGACTAAACTCCAGGGAAAGGTTCGAGGTCGTAAGGGGTCAGAACAGGCTGAGTGACGTCCCAGTGGATATCAGGTGAGCGTTGCAGGATGTGATTGCCTTGAGGTCTCCCTTGCCCACATTTTAGCACGGGACAAGTAGGGACTTTGGAGCACAGCACACACTCGAGACTTCCCAGCACAAGTAAACAGTTCTGTATCAGTTATGAGGTTTTTCGATGGTTAAGTCTCTTTGTCACACTCTGCCCTTTGTCTCACCTGTTCGTCCTTTGTTGTCTTCTTTCTTGGAGGTCTTTCTTTGTTCCTGGACATTCGGGACTTATACAGGTATGGACGGGTATCCTCTGCTTCCAATGTGTAGACCGGACACCATCCTCGGAGAGAAAGTAAGCGTTCAGTATTCCAGGAAGGTAAGTTGAGTAACAGTCAATGTCTGGGATGGATCTAGGAACCAGGGAGGAGTCGCGATGCTCGCAGAGTGCAGAAGGCAGTGAGCGAGCACAGAAGGACTGGACCGAAGGCCTGGGGAGGGAGAGGAACGAGCTGACCCTCAGACAAGAGAGCGCAAGGAGCAACACAATAGCACACCAGGAAGGAATTCGGAGCCGATAACTATCGGAGGAGTAGCACGGAAGAAGAAAGGAAGTTAGGAACGCACTTGGCGAGTACTCGGAAGGGTAGCGTTGAGATGCGCAGAGCTGCGGGGGCGTGCCTGTTTTCTAGGAAGCAACAAGTGTATTTTGTATTTGTTTATTACTTATATCGCACGCCGAACCGTCGGGTAACTGGGCGCTTGAAAGCATAGGTTACATGTCTTGAGTAAACACTAGACAGCTGCGTTTCTCTGGTGTCGGCCATGTTGGTAGGATAGCAGGTACGATGTTGTGGTGCATAATGGACCATGAAGTCCAAAAGAGGCGGAAGCAGCGAATCATGACAGCATGCCCCCTCCTAAACCTCAATCCACCGGGTTTACCTGGATGAATTAGATGGAATCTCCGTAACAAACGGGGGGCATTCATGTTGGACACCGGTTCCCATGTTCGTTCGCTGGGGGGATAAACTTTCCATTCCACCAAGTACTGTAGACAACCTCTTCTATATCTAGAATCACATATCCTGGAGATCTTGAATTCGATCTGATCATTGAGTAGCACAGGGTTAAGTCGACGAGCTGATCTGGTGGATTGAGAATAGGGTTTAAGCAAGGAAGTGTGAAAAACGGGATGTATCCTCATCCAGGTTTCTGGTAACTGAAGTCGATATGCCACTGGGTTAATGATTTCCTTGATGGAAAAAGGCCTGTAGAATCGAGGGGCCAGTTTATTGGGTCGCAGGTGTCGAGGCAAGAGTCTAGAGGAAAGCCAGACCTTGTCGCCAATGGCATACACAGGACCGGGTCTCCTCCTAGTATTAGCATGTCTTTTAACATCCATACTGGCCTTTTCCAAATTATTTTTTTACATCCTTATGTACAGTGACCAGATGTTCAATCCAGGAATCAACCGAAGGGATGCGGGTGGAATGATGTAGGAGTGTTGGCAGGACAGATACATGGAACCCTTGATTGCAAAAGAAAGGGCTTGTCTTGATAGTAGAGTGGTCAGAGTTGTAATATGCAAACTCAGCAACTGGGATTAAAACTGACCATTCATCCTGGACCTTGGCTGCAAAACATTGCAAATAATGTTCTAGGGTCTGATTTACTCGTTCGGTTATCGCATTGGATTGAGGATGGTAACTTGAAGATAAGGCACGTTGAATGCCTAACATCTGGCACAGGTACTTCCAGAATCGGGATATGTACTGAGGCCCACGGTCTGAAATGATCTTGGAAGGGAGACCATGCAGTCTAAAGATGTGGTTAAAAAATATCCCTGCCATTTCTTGTGCTGAAGGTAACTTATACAAGGGCGTGAAGTGGGCCATAGGGGAGAATAGGTCGATGATAACCATAATTGTAGTAAAACCCCTGGAAGGAGATAATTCCACGATAAAATCGGTGGCAATTATTTCCCAAGGACGGTCTGGCAATGTGGGTTGGTGGAGAAGACCTGCAGGTTTTCTATTGTCGCACTTGTTCTGACTGCAGACAGCGCAGGCTTGGATATATGCTTTTACCCCATTGATCATTTTAGGCCACCAAAAATGTCTCTGAATGAGATGGAGAGTGGCTGTATGAAAGGTATCATGACAGAGGTTGATAATCTTGGTTCTCAGGTTCCGAGTAGGTATCACCAACCTCTTGTCTTTAAAAAGGTAACCATCTTTAGAAACTAGGGACCATTGGATGGTCTTGGTGTAATCCTTCGAGATCAGAAAGTGGTGTTTCAGCACAGACATTATCCAATAAGGAATTGGCCTAGGCCACGAAAACAGTGTCGGGAAACATTTTAGGAAAGGCACGTGCCTCACCTGGTTCGTAATAAGGGTGTCTGGATAAGGCATCAGCGATTATGTTGGCAGTTCCGGGGACGTGATGAATGCAAAACTGATACAGTGCAAAAAAAAAGGCCCAACGAGCCTGACGACTGTTCTGCACTCCAGGGATTGCAGGACCTGCAGGCTCCTGTGATCAGTTCACACTTGTACTAGGAATTTGGCACCCAGAAGCAGATGACGCCACTCAGTAAAGGCCTGCCGGATGGCGAGCAATTCCTTCTCCAGGACTGAGTAATGGGTCTCACAGGGATTCAGCGTTCGAGATAAGTAAGCAATGGGATGTTCCTCTTTGTCCTCAGACTCTTGTTTTAACACTGCCCCAATAGCGTAATCTGAGGCATCAGTTTCCACCAGGAAGGGTTTATTGATGTCAGGTTGAGCCAGGACAGGACCTTGAGTCAACCTTTGCTTTAGTTCCTGAAAGGCAGTCTGTTGAACAACAGACCAGTTGCAAGGAATGTCTTTCTTTAACAATGCAACTATAGGTTGTACAATGTCAGAGAATGTAGGAATGCATTTCCTATAAAAGTTTGCAAGTCCCAGGAAAGATTGAATCTGTTTTAACGTTGTAGGGGCTGGCCATGAAAGGATAGAGTCAACCTTGGCGGGATCCATTACTCAAAACAAATCCCAGGTAATGGACTGTTGGGGCATGAACGATGCGTTTTACTTTTTTAGCAACAGCTTATTCTCTCATAGGCGTTGTAAAACCAAGGTCATGTGTTCTTTATATACTTTGGGATAGTTGGAATATATCAATATGTCATCCAGGTAAACAATGACAAAAAGGAACAGCATATCTGAAAAGACTCTGTCCATGAAGCGCTGAAAAACCGCGAGAGCGTTGGCAAGGCCAAATGGCATAACCAGGTATTCAAAGTGATCGAAGGGCATCCTGAAGGCGGTCTTCCACTCATCGGCTTCCTTTATGCAGATGAGATGGTAAGCGCCACGTAAGTCAAGTTTGGTAAAGATTACAGTGCCACGTACTGCTTCCAATATGTCTGAAATGAGTGGTAAAGGATAGCGGTCCTTGAGGGTGCATTGGTTAAAGCCCCGGTAGTCCAGGCATGATCTGAGTTCCTTTGTCGATCTAGAAAAATAGACACCCCTCGATCATAAGGCTATGTATTATGTTGGCCGAAGACCAACCGTCTCATGCATCTGGTATTAGAAATAGATAGCCATAAGCTTGACTGAGGTGCGGCCATTTTGAAGCGACTGAAATCGCCATTTTGTTTTCTCTCTAACATTTGCTTTTTGCCTCATGTAAAACTGCTTTGCTGAAATGTTATTCTGCTTCACTGGTGCACAATGCAAGGCCGCGAGTGGCATGTTGAAACATAATGCAGTAACTCAGACAGAAATGTCTGGTCCCCTCCCTTGCATATCCTTGGAAAGAGAGCAACAAGGCATTTTAATCAGTACCGCAGGTGCCAGCTAGTCTCAGTAAGCACAGTAGGAACGCCGGAGCAAACATTAAATGACTTGAATTATGCTCTCCTTTGCTGCCCCCACTCCCTGAGCCCAGTACAACCCTGGAGAGCAAGTTGACCCCCCCGGCACACGAATAGCAACTAGGAGATAGCAAGGCCAGGAATGTGTCTCTCCCTACGCACAGCTTGCTTGCAGAAAACAGAAGCATTGTGTTCTTTAAAACACAGACTTAGGGCCTCATTACACGGAAGGCGGTAATGGTTAACGGCCACCGTTAATGGTAACGGTGACCGTTAACCATTACCGCCTTACTACGAGGTCCCTTAGCGGGTTGGTGCTTTAACGCCTGCTTTTTGCAGGCGTTAAAAACCAACCCGCTAAGGGACCTCGGAGCTAATTACGGCACCGCAAAATTGCGGTGCCGTAATTAGCGCCTTCCCCATTCCCATAGAGCCCTATGGGGCAGAAATGGGAATGGGGAAGGGCAATGGAGGAAGGGGGATTTACCGCCCCTCCAACCTTGGAATGGGGCGGTAAATCCCCTTTCCGCCAAGGCGGTGCCGGTATTTTACCGGCATGAGCCATGGCGCTAATAGCGCCATGGCTCACCGCCTTCCGTGTAATGAGGCCCTTAGTGTCTGTGGGCTTACAAAATTGCAAACTGTTACACAATGAATGTTTGAAGGTGTCAAACTCATCACCATTGTCAATCATCGTGCCTAGGTCAAAGGAAATGCAATAGGGGCGGTATAAATTGTGACACTACTGATTACTAGATGCTTGTTTTGTATATATGTAACTGTTGTATGAATTTCGCTCTTGCGTCCCCCGAGGTCTGATAGACACACGTCGCAGGGCGTGGGACCAGTTGGCCAACTGAGACTATTTGCTTTGCAATAAACCCTAGATTTTGGCAATACATCCTTGTGTCTGGCGTATCAGTTTGTGTGTGGTGAATGTGCCTTGTTTCCACAAACGAGGGTCCATCAGGGGCCCCATCAAGATGGCGCCTGAATAGGGACCCTCCCCCCTTGTTCCATCATGTACCTTGAGAGATAAGGAAGGCGGAAAGAACGGCGAGGACGGGACGATCGAGCCGGGATCAAGAGGTGTTCCAGGCGCCCCTGCGTAAGCAATGAGACTACTATGCAGATCTGCACACATCTGATCCCTGATCGACGTGCCTGGCCAGAGAACAAGGAGGCGAGGGTCCCGAAACGAGGCAGAGTGAGCCAAGATACGCAGAAACAACGTTATTGGTTGCGTCAGTATACGGACGAATTGTGTCTTGAAAAGACAAATTGATTGAACAGGTGAGTCGTGCCCCGATTCGTAAGTAATCCTGATATTGGTTGAGAGTTGATTTTGCAAAATCAAACACCCCCGTGAGAAAACGCGCCCCGCGGCATTTGATGTCCTTAGGGACTGGAGAAGGGAAGCTATGCTTCGTTTCAGAAGCAGAGAGAAACATGCGCGCAGGCCTAAATCGAAGTCAGAAAGGGCGGAAGAAAAAGAGGAGGAGGCGTGGAGTAATAGTTTGAGAAGATCAAATAGACGCGACCAGTTGAGTATAGAAAAAATATATCCACAACGAGAATTGCCTTCATCAGATGAATTGATAGAAAAAATATTGACTGATACGAAACAAGGACCAAGGCGAGAGACTCAAAAGACAGTGTTAGTGGCTATTGCTCAACCCCCTCCTGTTGCTCAGCCCCTCCCATCTGTCCAGATCCTAGCACAGCCACAGACTGCACATGCAGTACCTCCTGGTAGCCAATCAACATCGCAACAGATACAGCCCGTTCCCATGATCCCATCCGCACCCCCCTCTCTAGAGATTGTTTCTGTCCCATCTGCCCCTCCCGTGATTGGACTTGAAGCTGTTGAAACAGAAGAAGGGGCCGGACAGAGTGGATGTGTGAGAGTGACTCGGAGTGCGATTAGCAAGGAGAGGAAGCGAGAGTTGCAAGAACAGGCCGAAATGTATATAGATGGGAATGATGAAACGGCAGCGATGGCTTCAATATTTCACTTCAGGAGGAGCAACGAAAGACAGGTAATGTTGGAATCCATGCGTGAGTATTTAGTGGCTAGATGGAAACAGTTGACTGGGAAGTTACCGCCACAACGATTGTTAGATTTGAATGCATTGGCATGTTGTAGAGGGAGAGATGAAGAGATGCGGGAACATGTAGATCGGCTTTTTGAACTGAAGAATGAACTTGATAATGAGTATGCTGAAATGTTTGCCACATCTGGATATAGGAGTAGAGATATTAGGAGAGATAGAACTGAAGCGGTAGAGCCATATATACAGCGGCGATATTTATCGTCATCAAGACAGACAGGTGACCGACTAAGAGTGTGTATACGAGAGAAATTGAAATGGATTTCAGACCCTAGTATTCCCGCAATGGAGATAAGTGAGATATGTAATGAATACCCCTTGTCAATGAGAATAGAAGCGTTACGAACAATTGTTGGGGTGCTACTCCAGCAAGTAGCGGGACACAATGGAGGTAGAGGAAACGCCCAAGGCAGAGGTAATCCGAACATGCATGGAGGGCCCCTGGGATTGAATCACTGTGGGTATTGCAGAGAGGAAGGTCACTGGCGAGCACAATGTCCACATTTGCGAAATAGGAATGGGTATGTCCAGAGAAGACAGCATAGAGGGCAGCCAGGAGCAAATGGGCATAACAGGAATAACATGCAGCGACACCAAAATAGTCAAGGCAATGGTGCCCAGAACCAGAATCAAACCTCTACTCAGAATCAGAGCCAGCAGAATATGCAAAATGGAAATAGAGGAAGGGGTGGGAACATTTTTGATACCCATGCAAATGCGTACTATAATAAAAGCAGCGATTACACATCGGATGATGTGTTGTTCCCCAATAGGACAGCCCAAGACAGGGGTTGGAACCGGTGTCTATTCCCGTGAATCAGAAAGGACCCTACGTAGAAATGAAAGTCGGGGATAGGGAGCACAGATTCCTCGTGGATACGGGGGCACAAAAATGTTTGATAGACCATCACTTGGTTCCAGAGATACTGCTGTCAGGGCAAAGAAATATTTCAGTAGGGTTCGCAGGTACCCCAGTGATTAATCCAGTGTCCCAACCAATAGCAGTAACATTAGGCCCATTCACTGAATACTGTCCATTCTTTTTAACAGAAAACTGTGGGGAGAATCTGTTGGGATAGAATTTATTGAAAAAACTAAGTGCATTAATCCACTGTACGCCAGATGGAGTATTTTTGACCATTTCTCCGCAGGATGTGCCAGTATCTGAATTTTTGTCTAAACCTTTGACAAGGGAATTAAGTGAAGTGCCAACTTGTATATGGGCAGTAAATGACAATGATGTGGGATGCTTGAAGATGGAGCCAGTGAAAATTATACTAATAGGAGTAACATTACCACATATTCCGCAGAACAAAATCTCAGCGGAAGAAGAAAAAGGATTGAAAAGTATTGTCTGATTTGGTAAAATTGGGAGTGATTGAAGAAATTACAGTCAGCACGTGTAACAGTCCCATTCTCCCGGTGTATAAGAAAGGCGGTAATGAGGTACCGTACCGTTTCATAATTGATCTGCGTGCATTAAACAAGGTAGTAGATCCTCAATTTCCATTGGTCCCAGATGTTACCACAATTTTGACAATGATACCTGCTTTCAGCAGAATACTTTAGCGTTATTGATTTGAAGAATGCTTTCTTCAGTATTCCAGTGCACCAAGAAAGTAGATATTTGTTCGCCTTCACATTAGGAGGACGATCATTCACATTTACGCGCATTCCACAAGGCTACACAGAGAGTCAGAGTATTTACAGCAGAGCATTGAAAGAACAACTAGACATGTTAGAGTTACCAACAAGTTGTGTATTGTTACAATATATAGACGACTTGTTGATCGCTGCAGATACAGAAGAGATTTGTAAAGAGGGTACTGTTTTATTGTTAACACATTTGGCAGCACATGGCCACAAAGCAAGCTTGAAGAAGTTTCAGTATTGTCGAAAGGAGGTGGCTTAATTGGGTTACCTACTTTCGAGAGAAGGGAGAAGACTAACTCCAGAGCGAATAGAGAGTATTTCTGGAATGCCTATTCCAAAAACACAAAGGAGTCAGAGCTATAATAGGCATGGCTTCTTATTGTCGGCAGTGGATAGTGAATTTCGCTCTAATTGTGAAGCCGATGGTGGAGTTGACGAGGAAGGATGTTGTGATGCCTTTGCAGTGGAGTGAAGAATGTCAGAGAGCATTTGGGTTGCTCAAAACTGCGTTGTGTTCCGCTCCAGTTTTGGGCACACCAAATTATGATTTTTTTTTTAGATTATTCGTGCATGAGAATGACGGTTGCGCGCTGGCTGTTCTAACACAGGAACAAGGTGGAAGAAATAGGCTGTGCGGCTATTTTTCTTCTGCGCTGGACCCTGTAGCGCAGGCATTACCACGATGTTTGCGAGCTGTTGCAGCGGCAGTTGCGTCAGTGAAACAAGCGGAAGGGATGGTACTGGGGCACACTTTAATTTTGATGGTGCCACATGCCATAGACGTTCTATTAAATAGAACACAGACGCAACACCTCACCTCTGCTTGATTGACTAGATATGAAATTGTCCTGTTCGCACCACACATCCAAATTATGAGGTGTAGCGCTTTGAATCCTGCAGAATTAATGCCACTGCCCATGGAAAAACTTGATGAAAATGAATCACCTCCCCATGATTGTTTAAGGGTTACTGAGGAAGAAACGAAGGGGAGAATTGATTTGACAGACACCCCACAAAAAGAGCCAGATGGAGAGTTGTTTTGTGATGGCTCCCGTTTCAAATTGCCGGATTGTTAGGGAGAATTCTCTGTAAAGGCTAATTTCCCAAACCTAGTGAGTCCCCCAGCAGCTTTGCTGGATTTTTGGGGTTTATTTTTTTCTCCTGCTAAGAGTGAGACTCTTTTTTCTTCCACTCTTAGACATGACTTGAGGTGTTCCTTTGACTTTGTATGTGTTTTATGGGCTATGGGGTCCTTTACCCCATAGGGCTTAGTGTGTTTTTGGTATGTGGGTTACACAGCACCCTCCGTGCAGTAACCCAGGGGTGTCGTAGCGACCCCCAAACATAGACTTCATACCCTGGGACTGACTACTGTCTCCCAGGGCATGTAAAGTCACCATTGGCTTTACTAGTCTTAAATTGTGAACATAACCAGTACAAACCATCATATTGTGGACGTACTGGTCGGGGCAATTTGATTGCCCCGGGGTCTGTTGTTCGAGGGGGCACTGTCCAGTTCCCCCCGACCGAGTTTTGGCTGGTGGCAGTGGATACTACTTTTTATATTCGACCGCGAATATATTCCTATGGGATTTTCCCATTGTTCGAGGCTACCACTTTTTAATATAGCCTTGAACATACTGCCGGTTTATTAAATTAATATAAATTCACCGGTTGGTATTTTCTGCCGAAACTCGGTTCCAAAATGGTGTTTGTGTTCGCTTCTGTGACTCCAACCCAAGTCGAGCCCTTTGTTCCACTTTTTGGCGGGCTTCTCCACAGAAGCCTCCAAAAGAGGTGCCACTCTGTCTGGGTACCACATTGGGTGTGGGAGGGGGTTTAGGCACCCTGGACTGAGTTGCCTTGGCAACTCAAGTCGCACTCTGGTGTGATTGGCCCAGTGGTGAGCCGGCCGGCTCAACACTTAACATGTTTGAGTGGCAGCTAGGACTGATGAATGGGGGTTTTCTGCATAAAAAGCAGGGCTTTGGGGACTGGAACTTCAGAAGTCGCCACAGGACCACCGGTGGAGCCCTGCTGAACCGACTCACCATTTTTCCTGACGACAGAGAAGATCTCCAGTCCGGAAAGTCTTCTTCCTTTGACTGGTGGGGATAACCAGTTTGCCTGTCTTTTCGCCTTCCTGGACCATCTCGTGGCCGCCTTGCCTGTGCCAAGCACCCCGGCAACCGGAATGCCACGGTTGACCACTACCGCGAAGAAAAGGGTAGTACCTTGTAACCAGAAAACTCTGCAGCTGGTTTCTTACCTGGTAGTGCAACGACCTTCCTCTTTCCTCCACGTCGAGAACTCCTCTTCCTCTGGACGAAACACCGACTTGCACCCGCTGCCAGGAACAACTGCTCCCGCTGGAGTGTTCTTCCTATTTCAGGTACTGTGTCCCGCCTGGCTTCCCTTCCGACAGATCATTCGGGGTGACAGTAAATCCTCTACTTTCTAACCTGCGTTAGCCTGGGGCCTGTTAACTAACTTTTCCTGACTTGATCTCAATCTTTTGTGAACTATCTACAAAGACTCTTTGGGCATAACCCCACTGTGTGATCCTGGACACATTTTGCTTGCTCTCTCTAAGAGTGGGCCTGGCATTTGAACTTCCTTGCTCTCCAGTAGACTTTGCCTAACCTGCCTCACTGTGGTTCCTTGAAAAGTATTGAAATTGTGTGCTTTCATAACTCTGCCTTTTCCCTCCCTTTTTCTATAACTTATTAGAGTGCCATCTTAGGTTAAGCGCTCACCTCTGTCTGAAAATAAGTGGTGTTTCTCACTAAGACTTGTCTAATACGTAATTAGGGTTTTATATATATAATAGTGACTGTGTGTTGAATTTACCTACCTCTTTTTGTGCTAGTGTAATTTACAAGTGTGTCTTTAAATAAATAATTATATACTTTTACACCAACGTTCTGGTCAGTGTTTGCTTGTGCTACTGTATCTCTGTACCTATTGTGCATACTCTATATACTGCCTAACTCATCTTGAGAGAAGTCTGGCTGCTCAACCACAGCTACCAGGTAAATCTGGGTGGTACAGACTGCTACCAATTCGGTTTACTGCCAACACCTGTAGTCCTAAATCTTTTGCAGTGGTCCCTAAGGGAACTGCACAGGTTTCTGCCTAACACTGGTGTACAGCGGTGGGATTTGTATTGAGTATACATTTTAGTGTGCTTATAGATACCTTAGTGCACTAACCACAAAGCTTAGCACTAAAGAAGTTATTTTCTAAACCTGTCAACTATGGAAAGTTATAGTCAAGAATCCCTTGCTACAAAAACTGCTGATTGTTTAAGAGTTCTCTGTAAGCATAAGAATCTCCTGACTAAAGGCAAGAAAATGGAGCTAATAGAAAGGTTGTTAGCAAACCAAAGTCTGGATGGTGGTTCAGAGGAACCTACCACTCCAGCAACCGTAGATAACAGCAATGATATTGATATGAATGTTAGTATTGATAACTTGGAGTCAGAAGCGGAAGAGGAGTGTGAAGATGATAGAGTTGTCTCCCCTGGGCCTCTACCTGCCCTGCCAGCTGTACCTACTGGACCTTTACCAGGTCCCAAACTTAATCCACTATATATGGAACTAGAAAGAAAAAATGAAGCTTGAATTAGAATTCAAAAGAATTAGTGCTCAAACAGAACAACGGCACCAAGAACTAAGGCTCAGAGAAATGGAGCTCAACCACGAGCTAGAAATGAAAAAATTGTCTGTGGAAAGTGCTTCTCTCTCCGAATCCTCTAGGAGTTCCAGTCCCATAAGACCCCGGATACCTAAGGAGTTGGTGGGTATGTATGAGCCTAAGTTGGATGTGTTGGATTGGTTGAGTGTGTTTGAATATAATCATGGGCTCCAGAACATTACAGGAAATGAGTTACTTTCCTGGTAGTTCTCTTGGCTCCCCCTGTTGCAATTGATGTGGTAATGGAGTTGGGGGTGGAGGATAAGAAGGATTATGAATGTGTGAAGCTAGCTTTGATAGCTAGATTTGGGAAGACCCCTTCCCAGTACCTTAAGAGGTTTAGAACCCTCAAAAAGCATGATGGTACCCATTGGGCTACCTGGGTGAGTGAAAATTTGAAGAACTTAGAGGGATGGATTAAGGGTTACAAAGTGAACACTTATGAGGGAATGAAGAATCTTGTGATGTTGGAGTCAATTTATGATGCCTGCTCTCCTGAGCCCAGACAGCACTTGGCTGATTCAAAGGAATTAGATTCCAGGAAACTAGCTAAGGCTGCTGACTTGTGGGTTGCCAACAGGGCTACTCACAAGGACTCTGGGGAAACTCAGAAAAAGGATGAGGGGAAACAGCCAAAAAAGGACTCCAAAGAGAATTCTAATAATTCCAATCCCAAAGAGGGCTGTAGTGATAAACAGTACCCGCACCTCCCTGGGATCCAGCCCTTTGTGCAAAGTAAATCACTCCTAATTACCTTCCCACACAAATAAGGTTTAAGAAGCACGATGAACTCAGTCTGGAAAAAAGCCAATCACACAGAATATGATGCTTGCATTTATTATCTACAATGACTAATGAAAACTAAGCAGCAATTTATAATAATGTGGAAATAGAGAGTGCAAGCTATATAATGCCAATTATCAATCACAGATGAATATGCAATTATTTGGTCTTACGCTCCTAATGAAATGTAGATGAAGATACGATCTGATCACATCCAGGACCCTCGCCGCTATCTGGTGCCCGGCACTCCTCAGCAGAGGAGGGGAGGACTGGCCAAGCCCCCACAGTCCTACACCAGAGCAGGGATGTGATGTTAGGAGCCTCGGCCCTGATAGCGCACAGCTGGTCGTCCAGGCACTGTCCTTGATACGCACGTCTTTCCAACAGTCCAGGATGAGTCCCCCCTCCCTGGTCCAAGTATAGTTCTCTTATTAGGAGCTGCACGTCAATCATCATGACGTGTCAGCTCTTCGAGAAGCTTCTAGGCTCTTCCCTCCTGGCAGTAAACATGTTTTTTGCTTGGAAAGTTACAAGACTGGAAACAGCCAGTCTTGGCTCCCAGGCTTCGGGCACTGTTTCTTTGCATTCTTGTCTTATCAGTGCACCTGACTTGCAGAGCGAAGACGGGCAAAGCAATGCCTGGCTCCCACGAACTGCATGGAGCCTCTTGCTAAAGCACGATGTTTTATGTCTTCAAAAAAAGGCCTTTGCAATTAACCCCTTGCAAGCATGCAGGCTCACCCAGTTTGAGAGTCCTGGTTGATGTCAGCATTTTCCTCCACGCTTCGAATAGGCTCTAATACACACAAGATAGCTCAGTGGGTTAGTGCAAATGCAGGTTACTGCAAGCGCCTAGCAGCTTATCACTACATTCCACCCCTTTCGAAGTGAGGCCTGAAAATGCTGACTCAGTTCCATGATCTGGAAGCATGCACAGTGTGCTGTAGGCCAATTAAGCGTTTCTCTAGCGCAGACATTCTAGTATAAAGGAAAGACATTCTGCGCAAGAGTCCAATGAAGACGATAAGTATGAATATTAGGGAAATCAGCAACCACAGCAATGGGTGCAGTATTATATTAAGCAGTTTAGTGGAGGAGGGAGACCATCCAGTGAATATATCCCACCAGTGGTGAGTAGTAACAGATTGCAGATGGTCAGCAGTTTTGATTAATTGGTTTCTGTCTATTATTAGCTTGTACTCTGCAGAAATAACTGAGGTAGCTAGCGTCTGGAAATCTTTCCAAGCAGTTTGAGCAAATTGTCTAATAGCTTGAAGCCGGGCAGTAATCACTCCATAGGATAGAGTCCAGTTAAGCAAATGCGTGAGCTCAGCATGCAGAGTAGTGTGAGACCACTGGGTTAGAGAATATAGGGTATGAGTAACAATGTCTAGGATAGTCACAACTTGATCTACACAAAATACTTGAGGATTCCCTAATAACCTATAATTGTTAATAAGCAAGGAATGATTAGTAACTACGCAAGCTGTATGCTGATCTATCTGAAAGATGTCAGTCCCATTTATGTGGTATTGCATCCAGGTGCACTCCCCTGCTACGGGATGTATACATGGGTCCGGAACCCTCCCAGTTAGGGGACACACCCACCCCTGATCCCAGGGCATGCAGGTGTGACTGTGGATGGTGTAGTTTTGGCTGTCTAACCATTCCCCTCGTATTTGCGGAACCCACCAGGAACCATTGATTTTCATAGGCAGTACTATAAAAGGGCACCATATTTCTAGAGCATAAGCGGTCCTACTCACTTGCATTAACGCATGGCAGGTGTTATTCATGCAATCAAAAGCAAGCGGCTTAATCCATATGTCTGCTGGTAACTGTAGCTCTGTGTGCCAGTGGGTTGAAGATAGTCGCCCCCATTCGGAGCGGAAAGCTAACACCTGCTGATTTAGCAAAGTTTGCCATAAAATACATCGTGTGTCTTTAGCAGTTTTGTTGACCTGTCCTATGGCAGAGAAAATGTCTTCATAGCTGAAATTCTGCCACTTCCAATGGTTGCCAATACTTGTAGCAGTGTTGCGCAGGGTAGGACTTATCAATGGGCCCCACTGAGCCAGAAGTTTTATAGCGCCGCTGGCATCAGAACCCATAGTGGCTAACTTGTTGCGCACAGTTTCTATGTCAAAAGCATTTAAAGCCCCCGTTCCCACTCCCGCTGCACCCGCAATCAAGGAATCTAAACCCCTAGCTACGCGCAATTTGGTGATGGGCCATAGAAATTGACTCCATTTATAGCAGCTTGGTAGTACTAAGGAGACATTGCCCCGTGACAAGTCTATGTCTAAGTGTACCTCTGAAATAATGGAAGCGTGCATCACATGTCTGCAATTTAAATGTTGTCTTACTATTGGAAAATCTAGCAGTTTTACCAACTCCTCTTTGTGAGATTTGAAAAACACCATCCTCCAAGTGGGATGCCTACCAAGTACAATATTGGTTTTTGATACAAACACCATACTACCATCTGGTATAGGCTGTTTCAACGTACAATTATATGAAGAACATGTGGCTAAGTTATAGTCCAGAAAATCTTGGCGAGTACACTCGTTGCAGTTCTTGGGACAAAAGAAACATGAAACATCAAACAAATTATTTGATCCATTCACTGAAACTTTTGGACCTAAAATCTCGTAGGCGCCAGTCATATGAGTTAGTGATAAAAGGTGTCCAACAATGTGCCAATCTAGAACTCTTGCAGTTCCATGTGGATACTCATTTGTAACACTTTTCTCACAGGTTACGGTGCGGTTGTAGTTATCACGCAGGACTGGAGCATCAGGTGTAGTGCATGCGATTCTCAGAGTCCATGTAGTGTCTTGCAATAACCCACTCTTTACAGAGAAAGCGTTGGTTTGGCAGGCCAGGAGCACCCACAGCAAGGCAAGTCCCATCCCCTTCATACTGCTCTACGTTCGTGGTGTGAGCCTAGTAGCGGGAATATAAACAGGCACATCAGAATTATGCAAAAGTACAACATAAGTACTTCCAACACCTTGACTTAACACTTCCCCAGCCTCAGGCTTTTTGTTAGGATGGTGCACCCACACCTTTTTTCCTGTGCTACCGAAGCCTCCTTCCCCCCTCAATGTAGTGTCTGGAGATTGCTTGCTTTCTACTACTAGGGGGACAACTGCTTGTTCACAAATCAATTGTGCAATTCGGTCATATTTGGTTAATGGTACTGCAGATGCACCAGCATTATGTAAAAGTACCGAAACAGTCCCTCTATAATCAGGATCAATCACACCTCCTAATATGTCAATGCCTTGTTTTGCCAGGCTGGATCGTGCAGCAATGCGTCCATAAGTGCCAGCCGGCAATTTGATGCCAATGCCCAGCGAGATGGATTTGGTTTGCCCCGCCGGTATAACACCATCTTCACAGGTAGATAGATCAAGTCCAATGCTGCCTGCAGTGGCTTGCACAGGCAGCTTAGCTTCTTTGTCAGTTTTCCACACAACAAGAGTCTTTGTAGATTCCACTTTCTCACTTGTCAGTCTCACAAAGGGTGTCTGGCGATTTCCCAGTGGACGATTGTTCAGTTCAAACAGTGCATGTGCCAGATGTTTGGACCACCCCTTGAGAGTGTGAGTCTTAGTCAGCTTCTTTATTTGTTGCTTGAGCAGCCCATTGCTACGTTCCACCAAAGCAGAGGATTCTGGGTATCGGCTGATGTGCAGTGTCCACTTTATGCCTTGCTCTAGTGCCCAGTCTTGCACATTGTGTCCAGCAAAATGGCTGCCTTGGTCTGATTGGATTTCATCCGGGATGCCATAGTGTCTGATGAGGTATTCCATGCCTTGCAAGGTAGCCCGTTGATCTGCATGGGCAGCTGGATAAGCTAATAACAGTCCAGAGTATGTGTCTACCATGGTCAACACATAATGCTTTCCATTCTCGGGCGGTAAAGGGCCAATGTAGTCAACTTGCCATACGCTAGCAGCTCTTTCACCTCTTCTCAAAGGGCCTTGAGGCTTCCTCTCCAGGGGGTAGTGCTTCACTTCACTGCACACGGAACATTGGGAGGCAGCTTGTCTGGCTTGATCCATGGTAATGGGCAATTGTCTCTTTTTTGCCCATTGGTAAGTTCCTGTTTGCCCTAGATGCCCTGAGGTTTGGTGTGCCCAATCCGCCATCCCTTGCAGCACCTCAGCTTCTTGCGGTGTTGTCACTGGGCGAATCTTTGCCATTTGGTCCACTTCATTGTTGAACAGGGCAGCCAGTGAGGTGTCAGGGGGCATGTGTGCATCGACATGCCCAATGCAGATTTTGCACCTCTCACCTTTGCACCACATCTCTTCCCAGATGTCTGGCCCTCCCCAGATCGGCGTGTTCTTGATTTGCCAACCATCTCTTCTCCATGCCGGTGCCCAATGTGTCAGGCCTTGATATGTGGCCCAACTGTCTGTGTATATGTATGCAGTCTCTGTTTCCTTCACCTGTTCAATCACGGAGGCCACTGCTTGCAGTTCAGCATACTGACTTGATCCTCCCACACCTTCTCTCATTAGCAGTGTTTCTCGATGGGGCTGGAATGCGACAGCTTGCCAGTGTCTTTGCCCTTTATCATACTTTGCCGTGCCGTCCGTGAACCATGCAGACTTTTGTTCTTCTTCTGTCAATGTATCATAGGCTGGTGCGACTTTGAAGGGAGATTCTGGCAACGCCACATGGGTGTTTGGTTCAGGCATCGCATCCAGATCTACTGCCTCCAGCATTTGTTCTTGCAGTCTGGAAACCCCTGTGCGGCCAGCTTTCGCACGTTGCTGTAAATACCATTTCCATTTGACATGAGTGGCGTCTTGTGCTCTGCCACTTTTCCCATTTGCAGCAGTGTCACGCACCCAGCCCATGATTGGAATTTCTGTGCAAATTGTCACTGGTTGCTCGCCTGTGATTCTTTCAGTTTCAACTAGAGCCCAGTACACTGCAGCAACTTGTTTCTCAAGAGGAGTGTATCTTGTCATAGGATCTGTGAGTTTCCTTGACCAGAACCCCTGTGGCACTCTTTTATGTCCTTGCTTTTGCCACAAGCTCCACACAGCCACGTCATTGTAGACAAGAATTTCCAATTCAAAAGGATCAGTTTTTGTCAGGGGCCCCAGCGTGATGTAATTTTGCAATGCATCTTTAGCCTGTTGGAAGGAAGTCTGTTGCTCTAGGCCCCATGTAAAGTCATGTTTCTTTCTGGTGACTTTGTAAATGGGTTTCAGTATCAGGCTTAAATGAGGTATGTGATTTCTCCAAAACCCCATTAACCCAATGAATCTTTGTGCCTCTTTTTTATCTGCTGGTGGAGCCATCTGCTGAACCATATCAATTACCGGGTCGGGAATTTTCTTAACTGACCCAGACCAGATTGCACCTAGAAATTTCACCTCTTGAGCAGGCCCCTGTACCTTTTTGGGATTTATGGCCCACCCCCGATTTTGCATGTGTGTGATCAACTTTTCAGCAGCATTTTCTACATGTTCTTTCTCAACACTGGTCAGCATGATGTCATCAATGTAATGAGCAATAAATACATTATCCAATTGCACCATCTTTAAGTCCCTGGCAATCAATCCATGACACAGAGTGGGACTATGCACATACCCCTGGGGCAATTTAGTAAAGGTAAACTGTCTGTCTCCCCAAGTGATAGCAAATTGGTCTTGTGATTCAGTGTCAATATCAATGGAGAAAAATGCATTGGCCAGGTCAAGGACCACATGCCATTCACCCACTTCTCTTGTAAGGTTTTCAATCAGAGTAATGATGTCTGGCACCGCCGTAGCTAAGGGCGGCACCTTCTTGTTCAAAATGCGGTAATCAATTGTCAGACGCCATGCCCCATCCGGGCGGCGGACAGGCCAGATCGGCGAGTTGAATGGACTGACTGCCGGCCTCATTATGCCAGCTTTCACCAATGACTCAATAGTTTCACCAATCTCTTTATGTCCTCCTGGCAACCGGTACTGTTTCACACACACTGGGTCAGCAGGAGGAGGTAAATGCAAGGGGGACCATTTGGCATGCCCAACCACAACAGGGTTAACAACTCTCACATGGATTTTTCGATTGCCAAAAACAAATTCGCCTAAATCTGTAGTCACACTTTTGCCCAACAACACATCCATGCCAAGGATGTACTCTGGTATATCTGCAATCAAAACATTTGCTGTGAAAGGCAATCCCTCACCAATTGACATTTTTACATTAAAGGCTTTTGCAACAGTTTCTGCTCCCCCATAACCATTGACCAAAACTTTGGGACCAGACAATTTACTGGGATTGCCATTCAGAATGGTTACCTCAGCTCCTGTGTCTAATAGAGCCAAAACATGTTTTACTTTCTCATCCAAGTACAAGGTAAGTGGCACAAAAGGGCGTCTGTCTCTGGGGCTAGTTCTCTTTATTAACCGTACCTCAAAGACAGAGCCAGCCCTTCAATCAAAAATGGGGTCTGGGACCTCCCACTTGTTCTTTGCCAAATCAGGGTAACCCTTTGCTCGCACTTTGGGCTTTAACACCTCCTCTTCGGAGGGTGCAGAGGGCTTAGTTTTTTCCCGTCCCTGTCTTTTAATTTTTTTCCATTTCTCAAGCAGCTCAGATGTGGGTTTACCATCTATCTCATCTCTTGGAATTCCTGCCTTTAGCAGGTCCACCCACATTTGTTTGCGTGTGATCTCAACAGTATCAGCTTTCTCTTTATACTTTACATTTTTACCACGCTTTTTTTCTGAATCATTGTTTGCAGCCACTAGACGTGCTGCTTTGCGTACATCCAGCCCTTCTAGTTGCCCTAACAGAAGTGCCACTTCACCAATGGCTTTGCCCTGCGCTGGACCCAGCAATGAAAGCAATGCGCCCTTCATGTGACTCGGTGCATTTCTTAACAAACGTGCGCGCATGCCAGCTGTAAACAACTCCATGTCAGGCCCTGCAAAATTTGCACTGTACAGTGCACACTGCAAACCCATCTCTCTAAGCTGGTTTGTTGCTTCAGTTAGTGATTGCCAACAGCCCCAACTCTCTTCCATATCCATTGGACTCCCATACAGATTCATTAGGGCAGTCTGAAGCCAATTAAACAAGGAATGAGAACCTTGCTGTCCGAGCGCACCGCGCACTATCTGTCCCAACATCACATTAGTAGTGAGTGAACCCATCTTTAACAGTTCCTCTGGGGTTAAGAAGATACTATCGGCACCCGTGTCCCAGATGCGAAGGAACCAAGTCAAAAGTGCTTCACCTAGCTTCTGTCTAAATAACTTAGCAATCTCTAAAAGCTCTGTCTGTGTATAATCACGGACAATCCTTGTATTTTGAATATTTGCACCGCCAGCTTGGCCCTTTGATTTGTTAGTGATTAATGGCCGTGCTGGATAAACACATTTCTTTGGAGCACATTCCAGCTCCTCTTCATCAGACCAATTTAATTCAGCAAGTCTAATTTCAACAGACTCATTCCAGTCATGTGCTTGCTCAGTTTCACTATCACTGACTTCACCCGACCATAAATTTGGGTCCCAGTTATCTTTCCTAATTAGCGCGCGAATCCTTATCTTTGATGGATTGCCCCGCTGCTGTCTGCGCTTGTGCGTGGCTACACGCACAGCTAAAGAGGCACACCTGTCCTCCATCTGATCAGCCCGTTTAACGGACGATTCAAGGGTCTCTCTCATAATAATTTGTTGCTCTTGGAGCAGGGATATCTCGTCTGTTAATTTACTAATTTTAGCATCTTTAAGCAATTCATTCTCATGCACCTTTCTGAGCGCCTGCAGGAATAACCAGCCTATATTTCCTGCTGCCTTGAGCTCCTTTCTGCATTTCTCAAGCGGTAAACTCTCCAAGCACTTACTAATTACCGCCGGGGAAACATCATTTTCAAGCATGTCCCATGCCATCGGTGCCGAGTACCGATGCAAAATATCTGCCACACCCGACCAAGCATTTGATGCCGGCCATCCTGGAATGTGACAGAGTGCACTATCTTCCCCATTGCATTCATCTTTTGTATTTCTTTTCCAGAAGGGCATCGTGCTCGAAAACCCTGCTCACAGCGCCAAATGTAGTGATAAACAGTACCCGCACCTCCCTGGGATCCAGCCCTTTGTGCAAAGTAAATCACTCCTAATTACCTTCCCACACAAATAAGGTTTAAGAAGCACGATGAACTCAGTCTGGAAAAAAGCCAATCACACAGAATATGATGCTTGCATTTATTATCTACAATGACTAATGAAAACTAAGCAGCAATTTATAATAATGTGGAAATAGAGAGTGCAAGCTATATAATGCCAATTATCAATCACAGATGAATATGCAATTATTTGGTCTTACGCTCCTAATGAAATGTAGATGAAGATACGATCTGATCACATCCAGGACCCTCGCCGCTATCTGGTGCCCGGCACTCCTCAGCAGAGGAGGGGAGGACTGGCCAAGCCCCCACAGTCCTACACCAGAGCAGGGATGTGATGTTAGGAGCCTCGGCCCTGATAGCGCACAGCTGGTCGTCCAGGCACTGTCCTTGATACGCACGTCTTTCCAACAGTCCAGGATGAGTCCCCCCTCCCTGGTCCAAGTATAGTTCTCTTATTAGGAGCTGCACGTCAATCATC
Source organism: Ambystoma mexicanum (assembly GCF_040938575.1). NCBI lineage: Eukaryota > Metazoa > Chordata > Amphibia > Caudata > Ambystomatidae > Ambystoma > Ambystoma mexicanum. The sequence goes on along the minus strand of NC_090934.1, from coordinate 835,584,458 downwards.
ATGACGTGTCAGCTCTTCGAGAAGCTTCTAGGCTCTTCCCTCCTGGCAGTAAACATGTTTTTTGCTTGGAAAGTTACAAGACTGGAAACAGCCAGTCTTGGCTCCCAGGCTTCGGGCACTGTTTCTTTGCATTCTTGTCTTATCAGTGCACCTGACTTGCAGAGCGAAGACGGGCAAAGCAATGCCTGGCTCCCACGAACTGCATGGAGCCTCTTGCTAAAGCACGATGTTTTATGTCTTCAAAAAAAGGCCTTTGCAATTAACCCCTTGCAAGCATGCAGGCTCACCCAGTTTGAGAGTCCTGGTTGATGTCAGCATTTTCCTCCACGCTTCGAATAGGCTCTAATACACACAAGATAGCTCAGTGGGTTAGTGCAAATGCAGGTTACTGCAAGCGCCTAGCAGCTTATCACTACAAGGGCCCCAAACAAAAAACAATAAGGGTAAGCCACAAGGGAAACCAAATCAGAGTAGTGTACCCTCTGGTGGAAAACCAGAAGGAGGTCAGAGCAAGCCACCATTCCAGAAAGCATTTGGTAAATGCTATGTTTGTAGCTTGCCTGACCATGTGAAAGGAGATCCCAGATATAAGGGTAAACCTTCAGGGGTCCAGCTTGTCTCCTTAGCCTTCGCTCCAGAGGAGGAAGTACAAATGGCAAGTAGAAACTTTCTACTGCTGGCTGATGAACCCATTGGAGTCTCAGCCAGTGTTTCTTTAGTGTCTCTGGGTCTGTGGGAACAACAGAATTTAGATGTCTATAACTCTATCCCAGATACTACTAAAGAGTATTATAAGGACTGTGTCCAGGTGAATGGTCAGGAGACTCCTGCCATTAGGGACACTGGGGCCAGCATAACCGTGGTGGATAAATCTTTTTTTCAGGCTGAGGATGTTGCTAAGGCACCCAAATGCCTCACCAAGTTAGCTGTAGGGCCTGTGCAGATGCTTCCCCAATTACCAGTTCTCATCCAGTGTAATGACATGACTGTGAAGATACCTGTCAGCATACAAAGTGAGGTACCAGGAAGGGCTCTGTTGGGTAATGACCTGAAGACACTTGGAGTAGTGTCACATACCCCCAGGCCCCCTAGTAAAAGGTTACAGGCGCTCACCAGACCTGCAAGGTAGAGAACCATGAGAGGTACTCCTCAGGAGATGATGAAGAAAGATATCACTCCTACTCCACTGGAGTTACAACTTGCTATCACTGAACAAAAGGAAGGAAAGGGGAAACCCAAGACTTCCAAGAAACAGCCAACAGCAAGCACTCCAGTGCTTCCAACAAGGACTCCCCCTAGGTTGTCCAAAGTTACACCTGTAACTCCACCTCCAGCTGAGGCTGAGAGGGAGGTACAACCCTGTATGGTTGAGCTAGACTCTGAAGAGGAGCTAGTGGAAGGCCAAGAACTCATTGGAGATCTGGATCCTGTTGACCATCCTGAGCTGCAGTCTTTACTGGCAGAAGGTGGACCCAACAGGGCAGACTTCAGTAAGGGACAGAGAGAATGTCCAACTCTGGAAGGTCTTCGCCAACAGGCAGCTTCTCAGGCTGATGGGCAAGGGCCTGGGAAGTATAGGTTGCACTTGGAAGATGGCCTCTTCTACAGTGAACCAACTGAGTCTGCACCTGGAGACTACAAGCGGCTTGTAGTACCTCAAGAAAACAGACAACAGTTCTTGCAACTGGCCCATGAGATTCCTTTGGCTGGTCAATTGAGTTTCAAGAAGACCAAGGAAATGCTCTCATTCTACTTTTATTGGCCAAAGATGGGGGCTGAGGTAGATGAGTTCTGCAAGAGCTGCCATACCTGCCAGACTTCTGGTAAGGTTGGGTCCAAGAATGTGGCACCTTTAGTGCCTCTCTCAGTTGCGGGAGTCCCATTTGAGAGGGTAGGGATTGACATTGTTGGTCCCCTTGATCCCCCAACCTCCTCAGGCAACAGGTTTATCCTTGTTGTAGTAGATCATGCTACTAGGTACCCTGAGGCAATTCCTATGAGGACTGTTACAGCTCCAGCTGTGGCTAAGGCCCTCCTTGGTATTTTTACCAGGGTTGGGTTTCCTAAGGAAGTAATCTCTGACAGGGGGGTCAAATGTAATGTCCCACTACATGAAAGCCATGTGGAAAACCTGTGGAGTTACTTACACGTTCTCTACCGCCTACCACCCTCAGACAAATGGGTTGGTAGAAAGGTTCAACAGAACCATGAAGAGCATGATAGGTGCTTTAGAAGATCCCCTTAAAAGAAAGTGGGACCTTCTATTGCCATGCCTTCTCTTTGCTTATAGAGAAGTCCCTCAGGAAGGAGTAGGTTATTCTCCCTTTGAACTTCTTTATGGCCATCCAGTCAGAGGTCCATTGGCCCTGATTAAGGAGGGTTTGGAGAGTGCTCCTTCCCCCAAGCCAGTCAGAGTGACTGACTATGTGATAGGTCTCCGGAGGAGAATGTCACAAATGATGGCAGAAGCTAGTGATAACCTGAAAGCTGGACAAGCTTTGGTCAAGCATTGGCATGACCAGAAGGCTAACATGGTTGAGTTCACTCAAGACCAGCTAGTTCTAGTTATGATCCCAACAAGGCAGAGGGCCTTGCAAGATAAATGCATGGGACCCTTCAAGGTTGTGGGTAAACTTGGAGAGGTGAACTATCTGGTGGACTTGGGCAATCCCAAGGAGGCTCCCAGAGTCTTCCACACCAACCGACTAAAGGCGTATGTCTCCAGGCCTGAAGTAGGAGCCTTGCTTCTAGCTTCAACAGAAGAGGAAGAAGAGAGTGAAGCTCTCGCTGATCTCCTCAGAGGCTTACCCTTGGACAAAAAGATTGAAGGAGTAAATCTCTCTTCAAATCTGACACCTGAGCAACAACAAGAGTGCAAAGCTACGTTAAACCAGTTTGCCTCTCTGTTCTCACTTTCACCAGGCTTGACCCCTTGGGGACAGCATGATATACTCACTTGTGACTGTCTGCCAGTCAAAAGCAGAGGATATAGAATGTCAGAAAATGTAAGGACCCACATCAAAGTGGAGGTCAAGAAGATGCTTGATCTCGGGGTAATAGAGCCCTCTACTAGTCCATGGTCTAGCCCAGTTGTGTTAGTACCAAAGGCAGGATCCAAAGAATTGAGATTCTGTGTGGACTATAGAGCTCTTAATGCAGTCACTAAGATTGATGCCCACCCTTTGCCAAGGACAGATGAGTTGGTGGATAGACTTGGTTCAGCCAAGTTCCTCAGCACATTTGACCTTACGTCAGGCTATTGGCAAATAGCCCTGACAGACCATGCCAAGGAGAAGACTACATTTTCTACCCCAGTTGGCTTATACCAATTTAAGGTTATGCCTTTTGGATTGAAGAATGCACCTGCAACATTCCAAAGGATGGTAAATCAGGTTCTAGCTGGGATGGAGGATTTCTGCATGGCATACTTGGATGACATTGCAGTATTCAGGCAATCCTGGGAAGAGCATGTTAACCACCTAGGACATGTTTAGCAGGCTCTTGGACAGGCCAATCTGACCATAAAGGCAAGTAAATGCCAGATTGGTCAGAGTAAGGTGGTCTACCTTGGGCATGAGGTAGGAGGTGGAGAAATAGGGCCTTTGCTCAGTAAGATTGAAGCTGTGCAAAATTGGACACCTACTACTCAAACCCAGGTGAGAGCCTTCCTAGGCCTCACTGGGTATTACAGGAATTTCATAGAGAACTATGTGACCATAGCTTCTCCACTGAATGTAATCTCCTCTCCAAAATTCCCTAAGAAGGTCAAATGGAATGAGGAATGCAATCAGGCCTTTGAAAACCTGAAGAAAGCTCTTTGCCAAGCACCAGTATTGAGAGCTCCTGACTATCACCAAACTTTAATTGTGCAGACAGATGCTTCTAATGTAGGTATAGGTGCAGTCCTTAGCCAACTGGATGAGAAAGGTAGGGAGCACCCCATTTGCTTCATCAGCAGAAAGCTGAAGGATCCTGAGACAAGGTGGGCAACTATTGAAAGAGAATGTTTTGCTATTGTGTGGGCACTGAAGAAGTTTAGGCCATACTTGTATGGTTCTACTTTTGTCATTCAGACTGACCACCAACCCTTGAGATGGTTGATGCAAATGAAAGGGGAAAATCCAAAACTATTGGGATGGTCAATCTGCCTGCAAGGGTTTGATTTCACCAATGAGCACAGGTCAGGGTGTCACCACCAAAATGCTGATGGTCTCTCTAGGATGTATGTCATCGACTAGAGGTATGAGATTCATCCAGGTGTGGATTAAATCCTCCGGTCCCTTAGTCTGGGGGGGGGGGGAGTGTTAGGGAGAATTCTCTGTAAAGGCTAATTTCCCAAACCTAGTGAATCCCCCAGCAGCTTTGCTGGATTTTTGGGGTTTATTTTTTTCTCCTGCTAAGAGTGAGACTCTTTTTTCTCCCACTCTTAGACATGATTTGAGGTGTTCCTTTGACTTTGCATGTGTTTTATGGGCTATGGGGTCCTTTACCCCATAGGGCTCCATGTGTTTTTGGTATGTGGGTTACACAGCACCCTCCATGCAGTAACCCAGGGATGTCATAGCGACCCCCAAACATAGACTCCATACCCTGGGACTGACTACTGTCTCCCAGGGCATGTAAAGTCATCATTGGCTTTACTAGTCTTAAATTGTGAACAGAACCAGTACAAACCATCATATTGTGGACGTACTGGTCGGGGCAATTCGATTGCCCCGGGGTCTGTTGTTTGAGAGGGCACTGTCCAGTTCCCCCGACCGAGTTTTGGCTGGTGGCAGTCGATACTACTTTTTATATTCGGCTGCCAATATATTCCTATGGGATTTTCCCATTGTTCGAGGCTACCACTTTTTAATATAGCCTCGAACATACCGCTGGTTTATTAAATTAATATAAATTCACTGGTTGGTATTTTTTGCCAAAACTCGGTTCCAAAATGGCATTTGTGTTCGGTTCTCTGACTCCAACCCAAGTCGAGCCCTTTGTTCCACTTTTTGGCTGGCTTCTCCACAGAAGCCTCCAAAAGTGGTGCCACTCTGTCTGGGTACCACAGGGGGTATAGGAGGGGGTTTAGGCACCCTGGACTGAGTTGCCTTGGCAACTCAAGTCGCACTCTGGTGTGATTGGCCCAGTGGTGAGCCGGCCGGCTCACCACTTAGCATGTTTAAGTGACAGCTAGGACTGATGAATGGGGGTTTTCTGCATAAAAGCAGGGCTTTGGTTACTGGAACTTTAGAAGTCGCCACAGGACCTAAAGAATCTGAGGAGGGAGAAGCCGAGCCGACCTGCAACGACGACACCACCGGTGGAGCCCTCCTGAACCGACTCACCACTTTTCCCGACGACAGAGGAGATCGCCAGTCCGGAGAGTCTTCTTCCTTTGACTGGTGGGGATAACCAGTTTCCCATCTTTTCGCCTTCCTGGACCATCTCGTGGCCGCCTTGCCTGCGCCAAGCACCCAGGCAACCGGAATACCACGGTTTACCACTACCGCGAAGAAAAGGGTAGTACCTTGTACTATTGAAAGACTGCACTGCTATGATCACGGCGAAAGTAATGTTAAAAGAATACTTTTCCCGTTTTGGCTTGCCCCGTGTCATATGGTCAGATAACGGTCCACATTTTGTGGGTGCAGTAATACTACAGATTTGTGCAGATCTGCAGATTGAAAAGCAATTCCATTGTTCTAGGCACCCCATGTCTGCTGGTTTTATTGAACGCCATACGGTATCTTAAAATCTAAGATTAGAAAGATATGTGCAGGCAACAAGTTAAGCTGGGTAGATGCATTACCGCTAGCGCTACTGTGCATGCGCACATCTGTGCAGGCGAGAACTGGGCTCTCCTCGTATGAAATCGTCATGGGGAGACCAGCAAATGTTTGGTGTGCATCTCAGCCAAAGAGCCTGAGGGAACTGGAATATCCTGTACTCAGTATCTATTGTAATCCGTTAATGCAAAAACTGCTTTTGATTCATCAGCAGGTGCAGGAGGCATTGCCAATAAGATACACTGGCCCGGGACACGCACTGGAGCCAGGAAACTGGGTGCTAATCAAAAATTTTGAGCGGAAGACATCATTAGCACCCAGATGGCGTGGGCCCTATCTGATCCTCCTAACTACGCAGACAGCAATTCGGGTGGATGGGAGGAAGGCGTGGGTACATGCGACACACGCCAAGAAGGTCCCACCACCGCTTGAAAAATTGACTGATCGAGACGACCAGAAAGAGACAACGGTCCCAGAAATAAAAGACACGATTGCCAGTTCTCTGCCACAAAAACGGCCTGATCTTGAAACAAAGCCTGAAGAGATTGCTGTGAAAGAGGAAGGACAAGGAGCGGCCCAGCATTGTCCAGCAGATCCTGCATCACTGCTGGCCGACACCAAGCGTGTACCGCTTTGGCGGCCACCATCTATTGCCGCACCACAGCCTGAAACAAAATGTGCATCATCACGTGGCCACCCGCCATCATCTGTCAGAGTGCCACAGGCAGACTCCGAGTTTGAGTCTGGAAGTGCATCCGCACTGTTCATTGATCACACGATACCAGGAGCAAGGCGATGCAATTTGCGGCACAGGAAAAAGGAGTGCTCAAACCTGCATTCCTGTTGATTTTCTTTTTGTTGCCTCTGGTTCCTATTCTCGGATGAAGTAGGAACCGGAGGCCTAGAGGGGAGCGTTGTGCGAATCGGACAGCCCAATAATCGAGACTCCTCGGTGCTAACAAAAAATCCATGTGTCCTGAACCCGTACAGACAAACGGGGCGCACATGGTACGAAGGCAATTGATAACTGCTCCAGAGTTCTTTTGAGCAAATGTGCAGACGCAGAGAGATCTTGCCCAACGTGTAGAAATCCAGGCTGCTAAGAACTGGCAGGAAAGGCTGTTGACATTATCAAACTTATTGACATTCCAACGAGTGCAACAACGATAGACATTCACGCAGAAGAAGAAGGACCGCTAGAGAAAATACAGTTTTTGCCTCCTCCTGCACCACTGCTGATATTGAATTAAACATAGAAACTGAAAGATTACACAAAAAGAGTTATCAAAAAAATTGTATGCTAATTCTAACAATAATAATGTGCGTAATGAGCATAATAGCCCCAGTAATGGCAGCACTGGTATTATGGTACCTGGAAGAAATGCATCCCTTAGAAATTCTATTGCCTATAAGAAACAATTCCACCACTGAAAGCCCTGTTTGTGTAATTACTTACACTCTGTCCCCAATGGAAGAAAGACATAGAAAAGGTTATGGGAATAACACGTTACAGCAAATAATGAACATGACACATTCAATTTTGAAAAAGAATAACTGTTGGGTGTGTGCTCATTTGCCACAGCATGGTGGCAAAGGAATAGGTTGGTACGTACAGCCACTAACTTTAAGTTCTGCATGTAGTGCATCTCTGAGTACATTATATTATGGAAAATGGAATAAAAGTGAAATGGGTCAATTAGGTAGCACAAACATGAATGAATTTGAGGAGATAATTATGAGACCCACAGGTTGCTCCATATTTCATAGAGCACAAATGATAATGCCAAAAGCTACGCCCAAACCAATGCCACAAGATAGATTGTTTGTGCCGGAGAAATCATCAGTAATCATATTTCGTATGAGATGAGAGGAAAATAAAGATGCAGTGCCTCCCTCCTATACAGTAAACTGCAGCCCACGTTCTGTTCCTTTCTGTTTAAAGAAGAAGGGTTCTTCTTCAGTAGGGACAATCACTAGATGTATGAATCTAGCGATTCTTACAAAGGAAGTAGAACCAGTATATGTAGCTGACCCTGTATATTTTATATGTGGAGAAAGAGCGTATCCCTGGTTGCCTAGAAATTGGGGAGGTACTTGTTATTTAGGACTTTTGTTCCCAGGAGTGTTTCTTTTAAAAACAACGGATATATCCAAACTATCTAGATCCAGGCCACAAAGGAGTAATGAGGATGGATTAATAGTGGAAGACGTAACAAAATCTTTTGTACCATTTCTGGCCCAAGCAATAAACTCCTATTATATACAACAACTATCCAGAATCTTAGAAAAAACAATAAATGAAACGACAGATATATTGTACAACATGACATTAGAGGAGAAAGGAATTAGATTAATGACACTTCAGAACAGGATGGCTCTTGATGTAGTCCTGGTTGATCGTGGCAGTATTTGCAAAATCGTGGGATCAGCGTGCTGTGTATTTGTAAACGACTCCTCTCCTACAATTTTTGAAGCGATAAGAAAGCTTACATGTCCTAAGCTCTGAACTTCATACCCAAGAAGGAGGTTGGGATATAGGCTCTTGGTTCTGGGAGTTATTATATTCATGGGGATGGAAACTATTTGCGATCCTACTAGCAGTACTAGGAATATTCATGACATATTGTTGTTGCATACACTGCTTACCTGTAATATGCACCAAAATTAATGAAGGGTGTGTGCAGATGATGGAAAAAAAGAGCACTATTTGATCGAGTACCCATGGTAATGAGGAAACAAAGACGGTCAAATAATTCATGTCTATCAACGTAGACAACTATGAGGAGGAAACTAAAAATGTACAAGATTCAGAATCAGAATCTGAATCAGATACTTGGTCAGAAGAGGATGCAATGTACGGATGAGACGTTTGACATACGGCCAAAAGGAGGGTTTGTCGATCTAGAAAAATAGTCACCCCTCGATCATAAGGCTATGTATTATGCTGGCCGAACAGTTCGTGTGTGGTGATTGTGCCTTGTTTCCACAAACGAGGGTCCCTCAGGGGCCCCATCACCTTGGTGTCATTTTTGGGCACAAAGAACAAAGAGGCCCCAGGTGGAGAAGGACGAATGGTTCCATTGGCGAGATTGGTGTCCAAGTATTCACGTAGTGCTCTTTTCTACGGCTCAGAAAGAATAAACATCCTTCCAAATGGTATAACTGCAGAGACTTCAGTATCGATAGCACAATCTTCTGGTCGATGGGGCGGTAGGTAGTGTAACGCTCACCTGGTATCCAAGGGGACGTCACTCAGCCTGTTCTGACCTCTTACGACCTCGAACCCTTCCCTGGAGTCTACTCGACTGGAGACTGGGCCTGAAACACAGGATTGGTAGAGTTTAACTCCCTATTGTCTCTGTGCGCTTGAAACCCTTTCCCCCCCGGGTCCAACCCTTCCCTTTGATCCACAGCTCACCTTGTTTCCTTAGAAAGTGTGCTGTCCGTCCTGATTTCAGCGCAGGGACGCGTTGATTGATGTAGGCTCGTTGCTGCCTAGTTACTTCACTGGCAAGAGTCCGACAGGTAAGTATAATGAGTCTTTTGAACAGTTCTCTAACTTCGTTCCTTTCCTTCCTTAGATGATGGCCGGCGTCCAGGGATGGCGACGTGCTGCTGAGATGAGTAGCGCTGAAGGTGAGGGAGAGCGCGATGCGACTCTTTCATATTTGTATTGAATTGAGTTCTTTTTCTGTGTCTTTTAGGTGCCGCAACGTTTTCAGCGTGGATGCCGGTTATGAAGAAGAAATGCAGTGAGTAAGCGCGGTATGCGGCGCCTCTAGATGTTTCCACGCTAACCTGGAGTGTTTTTCCCTCTTGCAGATGGATGGAAAGTTCCGGAGACAGAGTTCCCCCAGAGCGGCTGGGATTCAGGTAAGCGTTTGAAGCTCGTACAGTCTTTAAAAATAAGCGAAGATTCAGTGAATGCTTACTAATGCCTTTTTTCTGTTCCTTTCCCTTTTCCTTAGTAAGCGGCGTGCTGGGATGGGAATGACACCGCCGAAGATGCCTGCAGAACAGAAGAAGCGATGAATGATGGGCAGAAGCGATGCAAGGTAAGGCTGTTCCTAACGTTGTTCTTGTTCTTGCAGGAGCTGAGCGCAGAAGAAAGATGCAGGCCTTCTGGAGACCGATCCGAACACGGTGAGTGTCATGCTGCAGGTGCAGAAAACACAAAGCATGTTTCTCAGCCTGGGCGTGGCTTAAATAGTCTCTGGGTATTCCAGGTGTCTCTGGGCTGAACCACATCCAAAAGACTAGACTGCACGTGCAGTTCTGGGAACCGAAATATGTGGGGGCATCCATCTTGTCCCCATCAATGCACTACAAGTCCAATCCCCAATGTTATCCTATGGGAGTGAGTGAGTCTGGTGCCACAAGCGCCAAGTCTGACTCCAAGTGGGTCTTTGGAGGGATGGAGAGGCCCTTGAGGGCCATGTAGGTGATCGTGGCCTGGCTCCAGCCTGACATCTTGGAGGGCTTGGGACATGAGGGGCAGGAATCATGACAGGTAGTGATTGAACAATGGCTGTCGAAAAAACATCTGAGTATTGATGGTAAATCTCAGGCACTTGGGTAATGTTGGAAATACATATAGAAGGTTGTTCAGAGATCTGGCATTCCACGGATATGTTCTGCATCACATTCTGGGATAAACAATGAGACAGACAGAATTCGGAACCTAGAAATAAGGATCCGGCCACCCAGTTGATGTGTGGGTTGTGTTTATGAAGCCTGGGCATGCCCAGAACCATTGGGTGATGAGCTGCCTTTATGATATCAAAACGAAGCATCCCCGGATGGTTGTTTATTGAGAGTAATAGTTCCGTGGTTTGCTGGGTTATGGGTCCAGAAGACAATGGTTTCCCATCTATCCCTTCGACTGCTTGGATTGTTTCTTTGGATTCTCGAGTAATATTATGCTTTAAGGCCCATTCAGGGTCCAAGAATATTCCCATAGCACCACAATTCACTAGAGCCAGGATGGAATGTGTCTCCTTATTGGCGGAAGACAAGAATGCTTGTAGTACCACCAAGGTGTTTTGATGAAGACAGTTCAAGGAAGGAGAAGAAACGGAGCAAGTACCTTTCTCCCGAAGCTGGGCTCTGTTCAAGATCGGGAGCTGGCGTTTCCCGAACGCCTAGATTGAGCTATCGGACAATTTCTTACAAGATGCTTATCAGAAGCACAATACATACAGAGTCCAGTGTTGATCCTACAAATCCTTCCTTGTGGAGAGATTGGACCCCACGAGGAGTGTCATGATACCTACCCCCGGGGACCCAGACCAAGTCCAGCAACCCCGGAATCAGGCGTCAAGTTACCCCAAGCAAGCCCAACAACCCCCACTAGGGGCTATTTGGGTGTAGTCCTGGTGCCTATGGCGCCAGGCTCATATGGAGGGTCAGTCCTGGTGCCATAGGCGCCAGGCTCATAGAATAAAACGTACCTGATGCAGACCATGCTGCAAGAGCTCCAAGCCAAACGAGGCTTGGAAGGGACTATTTTACCTAAGGACTATTTTTTTACTCGGGTGGAGCTGGGGAGGAATACTTACCTGGGACTACATTGGAGGCTATTTAAACCACGCCCAAAGAGCAGCACACGCTTCGCGTTATTCTGCATCCAGCAGCGTAACGCTCACCGTGCCTGCAAGTCTGCATCCAGTCATCTGCCACGCCCGCCTCGAGTTTGGAGCTCCTATAAAAAGGGAGAAAGAAGGAGAAAAGGTTAGAACAAGAGCAATACCTTTGATCCTTACCTGAATTCCTGATCCATCGTGCCTTCGAGCTGGAAGAAAGAAGTTATTTTATGCGCGTCGCCTCGCCTGCTGCAGCGCCGCGCTGAAATCACCGGCCTTCGCAGCATCTTCACATTTCACTGCATCCTCCTGCATGTTACCGCCACACACCTAAGGAGAAGATAAGAACAGCAAGGTGGGCCAAGGGAATACACAGAGGAATACCCCCCATAGACTTACCTGATTTTACCACCGGGGGTACTATTCTTCTTCACGGGTCGGCGCAGCATCCAGTGCATCCTAGCCGAACCCCGGCCCCTAAGGGGAAACAAAAGGACAGCAAGGTGAAACAAGGGACTAACAAGGGGAACCCTCCTCACCACAAAAGACTTACCTGATTTTACCGCCGGAGGCATTATTCCCTGAGACTTCATACTTTCTCTCAGCGCCTGAATAAGGGAGAAAGCAACAGGTTACATATGGACATTATTTTATCGAACTGTGTTGGATAATACAAATCCTTACCAGAACATTACCGGTTGCCACGAGGAACTCTTCAGTAGGGTCAAGCTGCAACCTGCAAGGAATCGGACAAGAGTGAAAGTCAGGCATTTGAACTCTTACGAACTACATACTTACGGCGTCTTGCCGGGAATATCGGAGTCAATATTGTCCTGGATCTCACCAATTCCTTCGAGCCAGTGAAGCAACTGGTTATCTACGCGCCCCTGCGCTCAATGCAGGATGGAGAGCTCATCTTTTCAAATCATCAGGTGAGACTATAAGAGGGAACATCCAAGGTGATCAGTGGGGAGAACAGCGGGGTGGGGGGATTTACGCTCAACTCCACGGGTGGTTAATTCCCTGTCATGATGCCTACCCCCGGGCAGCTGGACCAAGCCCATCCACTCCGGAAGCAGGCATCCGGACATCTGTTTAAACCTCAGAAGCCCCACTATGGGTTATCTGGGTTCAGTCCTGGCACCTTAGGCACCAGGCTCATAGTAAAAATCAGTCCTGGAGCATAAGGCGCCAGGCTCATAGTCATCACTTACCTCAGGCAGACCATGCTGCACATGCATCCGGGCAAACGTGAGACCTGGAGGGACTATTTTTTCACAAGGACTACTTTTCACTCGGGTGTGGTTCTAGGGACTTCTTACCTGCGACTACTTTCAAAGCTATTTAAACCACGCCCGATCTTCAACACATGCTTTGTGTTATTCTGCATTTAGCAGCGTAACGCTCACCGTGTCTGCAAACCTGCATCCAGCCTTCTGCCACGCCCGCCTCGAACACGGAGCCCCTAGGAGAGAAAGGAAAATGGAAGAAGAGGTTAGATTACAGACTTTAATCTGATTCCTCACCTGATTTCGGATCCTGCATCACTCCGAGCCTGAAGGGACATTCTTCCGGCACGCGTCGCATCCCAGCTGCAGCGCCGCTCCATTTTCACCTGCCCACAGCATCTCCAACTCGGCGCTGCCTCTGTCACTTTTTCGGTGATTTTCAACACCTGGGGAAAAGACAAGAAAAGCAAGGTGAGCCTAAAGAGACTAAAAAGACAATCACTTATATTAAAAGACTTACCTGATTATCACCGCAGGCCTTATTCTTCAATACGCTGCATCCAGGAAAAAAGGAAAAGACAGTGGCTAATCTCACACATCTTTACAGGATAGCTTGGGTAATACAGACTCTTACCTGAACGCCGCCAGCAACCTCCAGACAGAATTTGCCGCCGCAAATCAACAGGGGAGTGCAAGAGTGAACTTTGGACATTTGAACTCTTAAAAAACTTGGCAAACTCCGGACTCAATAATCGTCCAGAACCCCAACACCTAAAACCAGTGAAGTAACTGGTATCTACGCGCCCCTGCATGCCACGCAGGATGGAGACCTCACCAATCAAAAACATAAGGTGAGGACACTGACCGGGAATATCGGAGATGGCAAGTGGGGAGATCGGGAGCAGGGAGAGGGGTCTGCATTCACACCCACGGGGCTAAATACCTTTCTCCATCTACAGGAAAATATTTCTATGAGTCAAGCTTACAAGACTGAGGGGGTCCGTCCAGACGGTCATCTTTGCCCTGCGGTTCACGCTGGTGGAGGCTGCAGCTGTCCGGGTTCGATCTACGCCCCTGTGGGAACCAGGTGAGCGTAATATTCCCTTTCTCTACTTGCAGAAGAATATTCCTACGGGCCAAGCAAACGAAGCTAGGTGGGCCAGTCCAGTCTGTCATCTCGGCCCTACAAGTCACATTGGTGGAGACCGCAGCAGTCCAGTCCAGATCGACGCCTCTGTGGGAGCCAGGTGAGCATAACAGAACACGAAGCCTACCCACAAATTCCCACCCGAGTGTTATGGATACCTCAGAGACTGACCAATTGGCCCAATTACTAGGGGAACTGAGGGCTGAAGTGCATTCCGCCCGTCAAGAAACCAATGCTCTTAGGAGAGAACTGATTTTGTCAAAGGAGCAAACTGATGATCTTGCTAGGCAACTATTGCAAAGCCAGGCTGGACAAGCACCCCTACCTGGTTCCGGGGGAAATCCAGCTCCTGTGTTATCGAGTAACCCTGTGCAAATAAACCTACCAGGACATATTCCATTAGCCCCACCCGAACGCTTTGCTGGAGATCCCAAAAGGTTTGCCGTGTTTATGAACCAATGCCGCTTGCACTTTTTATGCAGACCTGGAGCCTTCCCAAACGATCAAGCCAAGGTAGCCTTTGTATTGTCATATCTCAGCGGCAGTGCAGCTGAATGGTCAATTCCACTAGTTACTCAGGATGACCCAATTCTTCGGGATTTTCAGGGCTTTCAAGCTAGCATGGAAAGACTATTTGCCCGGCACTCCCAAGGACAGGCCCTGGATAACGAACGTTTGTCCCTACAACAGGGTAACCAGGACCTTCTATCCTACATCGCAACCTTTAATAGGTTAATAGTGGAAACTGGATGGCCTGAGGTAAAACAAATCACTTTATTTCATCGAGGGCTTCGAGGAGAACTCAAGGATGTCATGGCTCAAGTCGTGAACCCACCTCAAGACTGCGCTGAATATATAGACTTAGTGGTCCACTTAGATCACAGACTTCAGAACAGAAAGGCTGATCGAGCCAAGTTTGAGAATCGGGTGTTGGAGCAGATGCTTCAGGACCCATGCAAATCGGAGGGGTTAAAGGACCACTAACTCAGAAGGAAAGAGAAAGGAGACGGCAAATACAATTGTGTCTATATTGTGGAACTTCTGGACATTTACTTTGGGATTGCCCTGTAAAACCACCCAAGAAGGTGGTAGGAGCTGCTGATAATCGCTTCTGGGCCTGTAACTGACTCCACCGCAGAGATGACACTATTGGGTCAGGATGGGCATCGAGAGACTATTGTGTTTGATCTAATCAAAGCACCACAGTTCCAAATAATACTGGGGATACCTTGGTTGGAAACACATAATCCTTGTATTGATTGGCGAGAGAAGAGAATAACCTTCCTGGATTGTGCACAAACCTGTTACCCAAAGAAAAATCAGAACGCAGGCCTGGCCACAGTAACCACAGCAGTCATGCAACTACCTCCAGAATACCAAGAATTCCAGGATGTCTTCCAAAAGGAACAGGCAAACACCTTACCTCCTCACAGATCGTACGATTGTAAAATCGATGTCATACCCGGTGCACCACCCCCTTGTAGCAGGATCTATGCCCTTACGGAACCCGAGAACCTTCACCTACGACAATACTTAGACCAGTACCTTGCCAATGGCTTTATTCGCCCATCCAAGTCCCCTGCATCTTCAGCTTTGTTCTTTGTACCCAAAAAGGAAGGTGACCTCAGAACGTGCATAGACTACCGCGCATTGAACCAGATAACTGTTAAGAACCGATACCCGTTGCCTCTGGTCCCTGAATTACTAGACCAAGTGAAGGACGCTTGTATATACACTAAATTAGATCTCGGGGAGGCATACCATCTGGTACGTGTAAAAGAGGGCGACAAATGGTAGACTGCTTTCCGCACTAAGTATGGATTATTAGAATACCAGGTGATGCCTTTCAGGTTGTGCAATGCACCAGCAGCCTTCCAATACTTCATGAACGATGTCCTTCGTGAACTCATTGACGTTTGTGTTGTTGTGTATATCAATGATATTCTAGTATACTCCTCTTCAGTATCTGACCATGTGAAGCACGTCCGAGCAGTCCTTGAGAAATTGCGCCAGCACAAACTATATGCAAAACTAGAAAAATGCATTTTTCATGCTACAGAAGTTGAATGCCTTGGGTTTATCCTGACCCCAAAGGGAGTCCGAATGGACTCACGAAAGGTGGACGCAATCCTTAAGTGGCCATCATCAAGTTCAGTTAAAGGAGTACAAAGCATGCTCGGCTTTGCCAATTTCTACCGCAGATTCATCCCAGATTTTTCACATGTCGTAGATCCCATCACAGCACTCTTGCGAAAAAATAAACGCTTTATGTGGACTGAAGAAGCTGAAAATGCCTTCCAAGAGCTGAAAGCGAAATTCACGTCTGTACCTGTGTTAAAGCACCCGCGCCCTGAACTTCCATACATAGTGGAAACTGATGCATCCAGTCTAGCCATGGGAGCTGTCCTGTCTCAAAAGGACCCTGAAACTGGCCAGCTTCACCCAGTAGCATTTTGGTTCAGAAAGTTCTTGGCACCGGAGTTAAACTATGCGGTTACCGACAAGGAGTTATTAGCCATTAAATCCGCCTTCAAAGCTTGGCGGCGCGATCTTCTCGGTGCCAGGCATACCATTACTGTGATCACTGGAACTTACAGTATTTAAAAACAGCCAAGGCCCAATCGTCACGTCAACTCCGATGGGCATTGTTCTTTGCCGAGTTCGATTTCGTGATAACCTATCGACCAGGTTGTAAGAATGGTAAAGCAGACGCCTTATCCCGAATAGGGATGGGAGAGGCAGAAGTGAACCCAGAACCAGTCCCCATAAATTCCGAACAAAGGATTATTGGCATGACTACTCTACAGACACTAGAGGACATTCAGGTAAAGATCCAGCAACTCTTTGATCCTACAGCCCTGCAGGACTGGGTAAAGAAAGTCCCGGACTACTCGATCACCAATGATCTGCCTTATTACCAAGGGCGGCTATTTCTGCCACACAAGGAACTACAAGAGCTAGTCATTTCCCGTTATCATGATACCCTGATGGAGGGGCACACAGGTATTGCAAAAACTGAAGCTAAAATTAAAAGACAATTCTGGTGGCCCACCTGGCGAAAGGATATTAAATCCTTTGTGATGTATTGTGGCATTTGCGCCCAAAACAAAAGTCAAAAGAAAAAACCAGCTGGACTCTTCCAAACTTTAGACATTCCGCCTACACCATGGCACACCTTATCGTTAGACTTTATTACCGATCTACCTCCTTCTAATAGGTTTAACACCATTCTAGTTATTGTGGATCTTTTTTCCAAGATGGCCCACTTTATTCCTTTAAAAGGACTACCTTCAGCCTCAATCCTGGCCAAAGAATTCCTCGAAAACATTGTTCGCATACATGGATTTCCGTCCGTGTTGGTCTCTGACCGGGGCAGTCAATTCATTTCACATTTTTGGAAAAAATGCTGTCAATTGGCGCAAATCGATGTGAGGTTATCGGCCAGTCACCACCCCCAGACTGATGGTCAAACGGAGAGGACCAACCAGACTCTCGAACAATACCTGCGTTGTATGTTACATCAGACGGAGAGTAATTGGAAAGACATTCTTTGGATCGCCGAATAGGCATACAATAATTCAGTACACTCTGGAACTGGACAAAGCCCCTTTTATACCTTATATGGGCACCATCCTCGAACCTCAGACCTTGACTCACCCCAAGACTTAGAAATGCCCGCAGTGGACCATCTGCACGCTACGATTACACAAGCCTTTAAGGAAGTAACTACACATTTAAAACAGGCGAATGAAAAATACAAGAAAGATGCTGATCGGCATAGAAGTGATTCTCCACAATACCAAATAGGGGACCAAGTATGGTTAGCCACAAAACATAAACCTCTAAAGGGAACACAGACCTTTAACCCCAGATATTTGGGACCTTACTCTATTAAGGCCATTATTAACCCGGTGGCTGTCAAGTTGGACTTACCTGCTAATATGCAAATTCATCCCGTCTTTCATATGTCACTTTTGAAGCCAGTACAACCAGGGACAAGACTAATCAAGCCACCAGACCCCACCCTTGTAGACGGAGAACCCGAATTTGAAGTTAAGAACATCCTGGACTCTAAGCTGATAAAGTCAAAACTTTTTTATTTAATTGACTGGAAAGGTTACGGACCACAGGAAAGGTCATGGGAACCTAGTGACCATGTTCATGCACCCCGATTGGTGAAAAAATTCCACCGAAATTTCCCAGACAAACCAAAACCACAGGGAAGAATGACTTTAGAAGGGGCCTTGGGGGGGGAAGTGCTGTCATGATGCCTACCCCTGGGGCCCCAGACCAAGTCCAGCAACCCCGGAAGCAGGCGTCAAGTTACCCCAAGCAAGCCCAACAACCCCTGCTAGGGGCTATTTGGGTGCAGTCCTGGCGCCTATGGCGCCAGGCTCATATGGAGGGTCAGTCCTGGTGCCATAGGCGCCAGGCTCATAGATTAAAACTTACCTGATGCAGACCATGCTGCAGACTTACCTGAGGCAGACCATGCTGCAAGAGCTCCAAACCAAACGAGGCTTGGAAGGGACTATTTTCCCTAAGGACTATTTTTTTACTAGGGTGGGGCTGGGGAGGAATACTTACCTGGGACTACTTTTGGAGGCTATTTAAACCACGCCCAAAGAGCAGCACACGCTTCGCGTTATTCTGCATCCGGCAGCGTAACGCTCACCGTGCCTGCAAGTCTGCATCCAGTCATCTGCCACGCCCGCCTAGATTTTGGAGCTCCTAGAAAAAGGGAGAAAGAAGGAGAAAAGGTTGGAACAAGAGCAATACCTTTGATCCTTACCTGAATTCCTGATCCATCGCGCCTTCTAGCTGGATGAAAGAAGTTATTTTATGCGCGTCGCCTCGCCTGCTGCAGCGCCGCGCTGAACTCACCGGCCTTCGCAGCATCTTCACATTTCACCGCATCCTCCTGCATGTTACCGCCGAACTCCGGCACCTAAGGAGAAGACAAGAACAGCAAGGTGAGCCAAGGGAATATACAGAGGAATACCCCCCATAGACTTACCTGGTTTTACCACCGGGGGTACTATTCTTCTTCACGGGTCGGCGCAGCTTCCACTGCATCCTAGCCGAACCCCGGCCCCTAAGGGGAAACAAAAGGACAGCAAGGTGAAACAAGGGACTAACAAGGGGAACCCTCCTCACCACAAAAGACTTACCTGATTTTACCGCCGGAGGCATTATTCCCTGAGACTTCATACTTTCTCTCAGCGCCTGAATAAGGGAGAAAGCAACAGGTTACATATGGACATTATTTTATCGAACTGTGTTGGATAATACAAATCCTTACCAGAACATTACCGGTTGCCACGAGGAACTCTTCAGTAGGGTCAAGCTGCAACCTGCAATGAATCGGACAAGAGTGAAAGTCAGGCATTTGAACTCTTACGAACTACATACTTACGGCGTCTTGCCGGGAATATCGGAGTCAATATTGTCCTGGATCTCACCAATTCCTTCGAGCCAGTGAAGCAACTGGTTATCTACGCGCCCCTGCGCTCAATGCAGGATGGAGAGCTCATCTTTTCAAATCATCAGGTGAGACTATAAGAGGGAACATCCAAGGTGATCAGTGGGGAGAACAGCGGGGTGGGGGGATTTACGCTCAACTCCACGGGTGGTTAATTCCCTTTCTCCACTTGCAGAAGAATATTCCTACGGGCCAAGCAAACGAAGCTAGGTTGGCCAGTCCAGTCCGTCATCTCAGCCCTACACGTCACATTGGTGGAGATCGCAGCAGTCCAGTCCAGATCGACGCCTCTGTGGGAGCCAGGTGAGCGTAACAGGAGCCTAGTTGCATAGGTTCAGAATCTGGGGAGTGCAGAGTAGTTGTTTCCTTAGGGCTAGGATAATCCACGGGAACCTTTTGTGGGACTTTTAATGTGTTTCTTTTCTCTGCCTTTCTCTCTTGGATTCGGAAGTCGATTTGTAGAGACATATCTATCAAAGCCTGGAAGGATCCTGGACGGGGTACTCTAGCCAGTTCATCCTTCATTTCAACGTTTAATCCTCGACGAAACAAGGTAAAGCATGCCTCCTGAGACCAATCTGCCTACTTAGCCAATTGCTTGAAGCATGTTACATAAGACAGCATGTCTTGATTTCCTTGTTGGAACCCCAGCAGCTTTTCCTGAGCACTGTACACTTGTTCAGGGCAGTCAAACATGGTTTTGAAGGCCTCCACAAATCCATCATAATTGTCCAGGAGTGGGTCACCCGCATTCACCAAGGGAGTTACCCAGGCTAGAGCATTTCCAGAGAGGTGTGAGATTATAAATCCCACTTTGGCCCTAGGTGTGGAAAAATAGTAGGGTTTAAATGTGAAATGCACCAGACAAGAATTGAGGAAGCAACACAGTGCCTTAGAGGAACCGTCATATTTGTCCACTATGCCCCCTACCAAGGCACTTTCCTGGAATGCCAAGTCTCTGGATAGCACGAGTTGCTTTAGTGCTGCATTTTCGGCTTTGAGGTTCTGAACTTCTGTTGTCAATTCTTGCATTCCTCTCATGAGGTCCTGGACGGCAGCCTCCATATTGAATTCTATATCAAGTCTTTGACGTCTCAAACTGTCATACTCTGCCCCTTGTCTCACCTGTTTGTCCTTTGTTGTCTTCTTTCTTGGAGGTCTTTCTTTGTTCCTGGACGTTCGGGACTTATACAGGTATGGACGGGTATCCTCCGCCTCCAGTGTGTAGACCGGACACCAGCCTCGGAGAGAAGGTAAGCTTTCAGTATTCCAGGAAGGTAAGTTGAGTAACGGTCAATGTCCGGGATGGATCTAGGAACCAGGGAGGAGTCGCGATGTACGGAAGGCCCAGGGAGGGAGAGGAACGAGCGGACCCTTGGGCGGGAGCGCAAGGAGCAACACAATAGCACACCAGGAAGGAATTTGGAGCCGATAACTATCAGAGGAGTAGCACGGAAGAAGAAAGGAAGTTAGGAACGCACTTGCCGAGTACTTGGAAGGTTAGCGTTGAGACGTGCAGAGCTACGGCTGCGTGCCTGTTTTCTAGGAAGCAACAAGTCTTGCGTAAACACTAGACAGCAGCGTTTCTCTGGTGTCGGCCATTTTGCTAGGATAGCAGGTACGACATTGCGGTGCATAATGGACCATGAAGTCAAAAAGGGGCGGAAGCGGCAAATCATGACACTCTTGGCTACGAGGGCCTGATGTTCTCGACAAACAAACACAAAGTTCTGTTCCACCAATACTTTAGGCTTTAGGTGATGGCTGGGCCCCTGGGCCCCCCCCTCTTCTGAGCACAGACCCCTCACAAATCCTTGCGCACAAATGAGAGATTTGTATGTAGAACCACCTTGGATTTGTGGAACGTCAGGTAAGGCGCTTTTCAGGAAAATGTGTGTATTTCACCTACAGGCCTGGCAGAGCTGATGGCTACCAGGAAAGCGGTTTTCCAAAATAGGAATTTTATTGGGCCTTGTACACAGGCTCAAATGATGCCTTCATCAGGCTGGAGAGGACCACCTTAAGTTTCCACGCTGGTGCTGGTTGCTTGATTGGAGTAAACAAATGAAAGAGACCTTTGAGGAACTCCTTGATCCATCTTTGGGACCAAAGTGAAGGTGAAGCCGGAGAACAAGTATACCTTGAGATGGTTGCTAAATGCACCTTATTGGACGAATAAGTCAACCCAGCCTGTGCCAAGGTCAACAAGTAAGTGAGTAGGGCTGCTGGTTGAATGGTGAAAGGGTTTAGCTTCTTGGCTTTGCATCATATTTTAAACCTTCTTCATTTGCTGCTGTAACAAATAAGTGTAGAGGGTGCGCGGGCCCACGCTAGAATGTCTTTGCAGTTTCAAGGTAGCGGGATAGCACAGAATTCTAGGAACACAGGAGCTAAGCCGTCAGGATGAGGGACGCTGGATCGTGGTGGAGAATGACTCCTTTGTTCCTGGACAGCAGATCATGATGATGGTAAAATCTCATTGAGATGGTGGAGGAGAGTTCTAGGAGGCTGGAATACCAGAACTGCCTCAGCAATGCAAGGGCCACTAAGATCAGTTTCTACTGATGTTATCTGAAGGCACTTAGAACCCGAGCCACCAGTAGAATTGTAGGGAAAGCATAGAGCGATTTTCCTGTCCATGGAAACGAGAAGGCACCCCCCCAGGCTCATTGGGTGGGGAAAACTGCTTGCGAAAGCTGTGCACCGTTTGTTCTGGTAAGTGGCAAATAGGTCTATGTCTGAGGTTCCCCCCATAAGCGGAAAACCTGCTGGACCTGATCCTACTGCAAATCCCACTCATGACAAGATCGAATCTCCCTGCTGAGGGAATCCACCATGGTATTCTGCAGTCCTGGGAGGTGAAGGGGGACAAGCAACATGTGCTGTTTTAGCACCCAGCACCATGATATGATATGGCATTTATAATGCGCCTATAGACAAGTGTTTCAAGGCGCGACATGGCAAGGGAGGGGAACAGAGGGAAGACAGAGACAACGATCTTACTAGGCCAGGTGACATTGAGATCGCACAAGTGCAGGGGAGGTGTGGAAGGGGAAAGTGCGAGGGGGGAGGGGAAGTGCAGTACATAGGATAACCACAAATAAATAGTAAGAATAAATAGGAACAATAAATGAGAAGTGCGGCCAGCTGGTAGCAGGTGCAAGGGTAAGTGCAGCCATAGGTGTCAACTGCTGGTAGGGGACTGTAGGGATACAGAAACAGCCACAGAGTGCAAGGGTTGCCAGGGGGGCAGTGCATGTGTGCAACTGGCGGGGAGGGTGCCTGGGTACAAGAACAGAGGGTAGCCAGGGGACCAGTGCAGTGTCAGATTCAGCCAGGAGTTCAGCAGGGGAGAGGAGGAGACAAAGCAGAAGCAAAAAGGAAGGTTTTGAGGTGCTTCTGGAACCAGAGATGGTTCTACTCAATTTTCCGAGAGGCCGGGATGATGTGTCTCCAACAACAGGTAGGGAGATCTTGTACCCCACTGCTTGCAGGTGTAGAACATTGTTGTGGTGTTGTCTGTGAAGATTCACACCATGTTCCCGGTGGCTCTTGGAAGGAATAACTTGAGTGCCCAAAAGACAGTACATAGCTCCAGGAGATTTGTAAAGCCTTCTCTTTTGGCCAAAGTCCCCTTGCATGCAGGTTGTCGGAGTGTGCGCCTCAGCCCTCCAGGGAAGTGTCAGCGATGATTGTGACTTGGTGTAGGGGATGCGAAAGGGGGCACCCTGACCTAGATGGACCACCAGTGCAGCGGTTCTCGGAAGCGGCGGTTCAGTTTGATTTGGTCTTGCCGTGATCCTGAGATTTGCTTCCACTAAGCATCCACGAACTCTTGCAGGGGCCACATGCGGAGCCTGCTGTGAGGTATCAGGAGGATGCAGGAGGACATCATGCCTAGCAAAGACTTGTTGTTTTTCCGACCGATACTGATTGTGACCCGAGAGGTGCTGCACCTTTGCTAGGAGGGTGTTTACCATTTCGTCTGATGGGGTCGCCTTGCAAGATATTGTGTCTAGATTTGCACCCAAGTACAGCACCTGCTGAGAGGGAACGAGACAGGATTTTGTGTAGTTTATGGAAATCCCCAGTGACTGTAGTCAGCGGATGGTGTGAGCAGTTCTGTGAGCTGCCTTGGAGTATGATGTTGTCCTCACTAACCAGTCATTGGGATATGGGAACAGGTGTGTACCCTCTCGACGGAGGTGAGCCACGACTGGTGCGTGGCATTTGGTGAATACTCCCGGTGCTGACTGCAGTCCAAAAGGTAGGGCTCTGAACTCATAATGTTGGCCTGCTACTACAATACGCAGGTAGCGGCGGTGTGTCTGATGAATAGGGATGTGAAAGTAGGTGTCCTCTAGATCTATAGACTCCAGGAAATATTTTGTGCTGCAGCTGCAACAGTACCTTTTACGAGTGACCATACAGAACGTCTGTGCTTTGAGATATTTGTTCAGCAATCTGAGATCTAAAATAGGTCTCCAACCCTATTTTGATTTTTTTGTTACCAGGAAATATCTGGAGTAAACTCCTCAACGTCACTGTGCATGAGGGACTCTTTGTATGACTCCTTTAGCAAGCAAACACTGGACCTCCCATTGAAACAGATGATGGAATGTTTCTGCCTTCTTGAGAGAAGGAATGGTTGGTGGTGTTTTGACAAATTCCAGCATATGGCCCTGCTGGATGAGGTATAACACCCATTAGTCGGTGGGGATGTTTTTACATTCTTGGATGAATTCTGACAGTCTTCCTTCCAGTGGGGTGCTGAAGTGGGAGGGAGCAGCCTCAGGCATGTCAGGGCTGCTTGGACGACTGGCCTCTGGACTGAGAGGAGCTGCGTCGGCGTTGATTTCCCCTGTATTATTGGGATTTCTGCCTGTAAGTATCTGATGAGGCACTAGGCAGAAGCCTTGTAAAATGGTGACTGTTAGGTGGGGTGATATTCCTGCAATGTCCTGGAGAAGTGAGATTTCCCTGAACCAAAGGACTGGTGCTTTTGTTGCAAGGTCTCCAGGGAGCATGCCATGTCAGTATCCGTCTTGATGGTCTGTAGCATTTTGTCCACTTTCTTTCCAAACAGATCCACTCTGTTGAACGGCATGTCGACAACTTTAGTTTGAACTTTAGGGCGTAAGTTGGTCACCTTTAGCCATCCCTGTCGACGTGGGACAGCTCTGTTTCCTAGTTGCCGAAACCCTTAGTCTGGACTGTCTACTGAAACTGCAATGGCGTGGTGAGATGCTGCGTCACTGTTACCTCCTGCCTTTTATCTTGTGGAAGGCACTCAAGAAAGGGCCCCAGCTTAAACCACAATTCTTGGTCATACCTGGCTAGAATAACCATGTCATTTGCTGCTTGAATGGTAGTGGCAGCTGTGATAATGACTTTATTCCTGAAAGCGTTGAAGCGCTTACCCTCTTTGTCATGTAGGACAGAGCAGGAAGAGGAAGGATTAGTGGTTTGCTTGCACGCAGCCGTGGAGACCACAGATTCTGGTGTTGGTTGCGTTCGCAGGTAGCTAGCTGCTGAGTCTGGGACCCAATACTTTTTCTCCAATCTTTCCTTTTTTGGGAGGTCCTGGTGACTGATTGGTCATGGTGAGAAGACCATCCTTTCATATATCATCTAGGAGGGGAATGACCAGGACAGACTTCCTGGGTTGTTCCTGTCATTGGTAATGAAGGCTATCTTTTTTCTGCTCCTATGGCATTCGAGCGAACATCTTGGTGGCTCTACCCATGAACGTGTGAAAAGATCCAGTTTTGTCTGGTGGAGAATCCCTGAGGAGACTTCCTCCAGTTAGCCACCTGCTGGAATTATATCATCAAACTCGACGTACATGTCTGTGTTGTGGATGGATTTCTTCTGGGTATCAGGGTCGTGCTCAGATTCTGTGTCTGTTAGCTGTAGCGGCCTCTGTAGATGATGTTCATCTCTTGAGATGAGGAGCAGCTGGAACCCCACTGGGCCCTGGTTGATGGGCCTTGGTCTCCTGGCGTGGGTGGATTGTGGGTATAGTTGGTAACCTCTGCTGAAACTCTGATACAAGAGCTGTCAGGGTGTCCAGGATATCCATAGAGATGTCCCTATGGGCAGGTGGTGATGGGGTGCCTATTGAAATCGAAGCCTACTGGGCTAGAGGAGCTGAACCCCCCTTCTGAAGAAACAGAAAGTGGTTTGTCATGTACTTCATCCATCATGCCTGACGGCTGGGAAGCTCATTCTGGGTTGGTTCTCAGGGCTAGAGGTTGAGCTGGGCATGGAAGTGCAAGTAAAGCTGATGCTTTAAGTGGTGGCAGCGGGATGGATGTGGTCTCCAGTGCTGACAAATAGGATGACGTTGCTCTAGACATGGATTTGGTTAACGTCGAAGAGGATGTAGACACAATGGCACTTGAGTCTACAGGTAGCAGTGTTACAATCGTCGACATGGACTTTGAAGTTGACAGTGAGGATTTTTTCATAGTTGATGCTGACAGGGTCTTTTTTGGTGTCAACGGTGTGTTTGATGATGACGAGGCCTTTTTGGTCATCAATGGTGATGATGTCTTGGTCGTTGATGGTGTTGCCGACGATGATGAGGTCTTAGTGGCTGAGAACGGCATGGTCGTAGTTGTCGATGATGGTGTCAGCCATCTAGGTGCTGTGTACACAGGCGTATGCCCTTTGGCAGTTGTTGATACAGAAATGGGACTACCCTGTGTGTGTGGTGTGGACGAAGTAGGAGATTTCTCCAATGTCCTGGCTGGCATCTTTGTCGTCTCTGGCTGGGAACTTACAGGGGGTGCTCCATGTGCCCTTTTTCTGAATAACAATGGGATGTCATGCGATCTTGACTAGAGGTGGTTCGCTGGGTAGACCTAGCCTGCCACAGTGAAGCATGACTCCCAGCATCGTTGAGCCATGCCACCAGTCTCTGATGACTGTCCATGAGGGTTTTTTTGGAGAAGGAATGACACATTTCATAATCCTCAACGATGTGGTGAGGGAGAAGGCAGTAGAGTCACTTCTCAGGTTGATCTTCTGTGAAGACATTTTATTAGGCTGCATTGGGTGCAGGCCTTAAAAATGCTTTTCAATGGATTGCTTTTCTCCCACAGATTCCTCATCGAATAGATATTTCTTCCAACTCTGCTGCTTCAGAAAACCTTCAACAGGGTTTGTAGTAGACTTCAACTTGGCCGTTGATCGCTGATCCGTCTTGCTCGGCACTCGATCGTCGGTTCCGGACATGACGTTGGGCGTCGTATATGAACACTGTCACTACGCCCCATACTTCAGTTTCTTTTTTCCACACGCTAACATGCTGCTTTGGAACATGGTGAGTCTTCGACTCATTCAACGGTTTTGTCAGAAAACCTATTTTTTCTTTTCACTTCATTCGACGCGAGATGTCAGTCGCTCGAGTTT
The DNA here is from genome assembly GCF_040938575.1 of Ambystoma mexicanum. Classification (NCBI taxonomy): domain Eukaryota; kingdom Metazoa; phylum Chordata; class Amphibia; order Caudata; family Ambystomatidae; genus Ambystoma; species Ambystoma mexicanum. The sequence goes on along the minus strand of NC_090934.1, from coordinate 835,557,831 downwards.
TGGGCTTTAAACAGTGTACTGACTGTGGCACTAAGATGTCCATCACCGACCCACACGAGTTGTGTCTCTGGTATCTTGGCATGGGTCAAGGGACGGAAGAGTGCTAGTCATGTGCCAAAATGCAGCCAAAATCTCTAAGCGAACAGGCAGCTAAACTCGCGCTCGGTCAACCGCCGGCTAAACCTCTGGCAAGGTCGACGGTTCGGTCCTCGGAGGCTGAAACTGAGGAGCATACCCATGAAAAAGAACATCAGCGGAAGAAGAAGCGGTCGCACTCAAGGAGCCATTCTTTCTCGTCCTTGTCCCCAAAAAAAGAAGAGGCATCATCACCATCATCAGAGCTACGATTCATCAATCTTATGAGGTAAGCCATCAGTGGGCCCTTCTACCCACCAAGAGTGGGAGGAATTTAAAACCTTCATGTTGGAAATGTTTAAGAAGCATGCTGCAGAAGGTGCGGTTAACCCCCCCACCACAGCAGACTTTGAAGGAGTCAGCAGCGCTCAGTACTGCCGAATCCTCACACGACCCGGTGCCGAAACCTTTGATACGAAGGATGTTTCTTGGGTATCAATGTGGAGTTCCTTCCGTGCTGCCACAGCTGTCGAGGCTTCGACATCTCAGGTTCGGTCGAGATCAACAGCAACCTTATTGACGCTGATAGACAAATCGTTGGCACCACCGGTTGGCAATCTTACACCCCTCTATCCTGGTCTGACTTTTTTAGCACCATGTCAAGTAGTTTCAACGCTGATGACACAGGAGATCAAGGGGATGTCGACCCAGCCTATGTGGGCACCGGTGGTGTTAACCTGCTGAGGGCCTCCAAGCCATGAGGCTAGGGGTCTGGATACTTCCCAGACCTAGACTTCCAGCAAAGCTAGCCCTACACCCATAACTACACCAAGTTCAGAACTGTAGTAGAAAGGGTCATTGACACCTTGGGATTGCACTCCTCAGCAATGCCAGTGAAGGGTTATGCCCTTACCGATATTTTGGATGAAGGTCCGGCAACTGAGCACAATATGCTTCTAAACCCTGCAATTGCTGACCCTCTGACCACTCTGTGGCAGCAACCTTGTACAATTCCTCCGGTTAGGTCCACTATATCTGGAGAATACAGGCCGGCTAGAGGAGACCCTTCATTCCTCTACTCACACCCTTCCCCGAAGAGCTTGTCATGCAGGCTGCTACAATCTCCTCCAGACCAGCTTCTTCCACTTGTCATGATCCCTGCCCCCAGCCCTCTGAGACACCAGGCTGGAGCCAGGCCACAATCCCCTATATGGCACTTAAGGGCTTCTCCATCCTACCAGAGACCCACTTGGAGTCAGACCTGGCGCCTGTGGCACCAGGCTCACACAAAACTCTAAGAGGAGTCGCAGTGTTGGGAGCGAGTCCAAGTTGGTGCCAGAGGAGTTTACGTGGTTCCCATTAGAAGGTAAGTTGGTTTATAAGGTCGAGCGCAAGGAATATGTGGTGCGCGACCTTGCTTAAGATCTTTATGCAGTTTCTAACCTTGTGTGTCCTTTTCTTCCTGCAGGGGTGGCAGACCACTATCCGAAGACCTGCCGGCCATTACTGGATGGATGGCTCCGTTAGGATGCTGGGCGAGAAGAGCTCTGGCATAGTTAGATGGCCCTGAACAGGTGAGGATGCGCCTCGACCGCGATGACTGATGGAAACAGGTAAGACGCACTTCAGGTGATGGAATTGCAGGAATCAGGTAAGCTGCGCTTCAACCAATGGTATTGCTGGAACCAGTTAAGATGCGCACTGAAGATGATGTACCAGAGTCAGGTAAGCAGTGCTTCAAGTGATGGTGTTGCTGGAATCTGGTAAGATGAGCGCTGAAGATGATGTACCAGAGTCAGCTAAGCAGTGCTTCAAGTGATGGTGTTGCTGCAATCTGGTAAGATGAGCGCTGAAGATGATGTACTGGAATCAGGTAAGAGCGCTTCAGGCCGCGGTGAGCGTTATGCTGCAAGAAGCAGACTAACGCGAAGCCCTTGCACGTGGGAGGGGCAGGCTTAAATAGCCTGGTCCCAGCCACGCCCCCTTGGCTCCGCCTTGTGGCCCCTCCTTGCCACTCCCAGACTGCTGCATGTGCACCCCAATGTTTCCTTATGGCCACGCCTGGCCTGGATGTATGTGGGGAGCCGGCTGAGGAGAACGTAATACGTGCCCTAGTAATAAAGTGTGCAGAGCATACTTTCTCATGAGCCTGGCGCCAAAGGCGCCAAGACGGAGTCCATTTGGACCCTTTAGATGATGGAGGTAGTGGTCCCTGTCCTGTGACCATGACACACTACTACTGCCCTCAGTTGCCTCACTTTGTATATTTCGTATCATGCTCATACTGTAAAAATGTCACTGTAATGCTTGTTAATAAAGTCTTAACCGGTCCCCCCTCCATGATGTAGTAGTGTGTGCTTTGCTCCTTTGCTCGTCTGTATGTAGTGTAAGTGTCACCCCCCCCAACCCATTGGCCGCTTGTGTAGTGCATGTGTCCTCCCCCCGAACCCCTTGGTCGCTTGTGTAGTGCCTGCTTCCTCCCCCTACCCCCATGGTCACTGGTGTAGTGTGTGCATCTCCCTCCACCCTCATGGTCACCTCTGCATAGTGCATGTGTCCTCCCCCTGTAGTGCATGTGTCCACCCTCATCGTCGCCTGTGCGTAGTGTGTGTGTCCTCCCCTGACCCCCTTGGTCGCTTGTGCAGTGCCTGCTCCCTCCCCTTACCCCCATGGTCGTATGTGTAATGTGTGTGTCCACCTTCACCCCCTCATGGTCGCTGGGGTAGTATTTGCGTCTCCCCCACGCCCATGATAGCTTGCGCAGAGCGTGTGTATCCCCCCGACCCCTGTGGTGGTTTGTGTATTTCATATGTGTCCCTCCACCCCCTTGTCGCTTGTATAGTACCCATGTCTCCTCCCATCCCCATGGTCGCCTGTGCATAGTGCGCGTTTCCCCACACCCCCTTGGTCGCCTGTCTATAATGTGTGTGTCTAGCGTGTTGCATCTGTGTAGTGCGCGTGTTCCCCCCACCCCCGTTGGGGATTGTGTGTGATGCGTGTGTCTATGCCACCTACACTCTCCACACTACCTGCTGCCGACACATCTCAAAAGGGGACTGGCAATCATGCCTTAACACGGACTGTCTTTTGCACTGTATGCAATGACACCCTCAACACAGGGTCAGACTGCCTATCTGTGCCACCTACATTGACTTCTGCACTACCTGCTGCTGCCACCCTTCAAGATGAGGTTGGCCATCATGTTTTGCCACCAGACTTGCCTTTTTGCATGTTATGTACCGCCGCCCTCAACACAGGGCCAGGCTGCCTATCTGTGCCACCTATATTGACTTCTGCACTACCTGATGCTGCCACCCTTTAATATGGGGTTGGCCATCATATTTTTGCCACTGGAATTGTCATTATGCTATATATGTGCATAGCAAGAAGAAGGGGCTAGGCAACATGTATACTTATCTTTTCTTCTAAAGCACTTATGTAACCAAATAAGCCTTCTTAACAGCGCCATGATGCCCGAGGGCAGTTGTGCGCTCTACAAATGCAAATAAATAAATATAGTTATTTATCAGTTTCCACAGGTTTCTGGTATTGCTTCTGTAGATTGGTTTGAGTATATGCACTGCATAATGCTGTGCCCTTTGCCCTCTGGTTGCCAGTAGCCAGTTTCTGTACTGTTGTTTACATTTCTTAACCAAATGTTTCCATTCAGGGGAGGCCACTCGTTTTATTTTTCTCAAGTCCGCAAGCAGTGTTTTCCTTGCTTATAACCACCTTAACATTACAAATGTGCAAAGGTTTGAATTCTGCGGTGCCCTTGATTCCACATATGTCAGTGAAATCCTTTACCAGCCATGCTTATTTAATCCCTGGTGCTGGACCTGATAGATGTTGGTCAAATTTAGCTGCTATCATTGGGACCTCCAGGGGCTTTATCCTTAATCTATTCCTCCCCCGGGGAATCGAGGTAAAGGGATATGGATCTATTTTAGACAGTGTAACTATCCCTTCACACCTCAATTCCAGCCGACTATGGTCGCTTGTAGTCATTGGGGCCACCAAGAATTGATCAACTTTAGACAAGGTGTTTGAGGAGACAAAGCAGTAATTGAAACACGTTTTCAGGTCACCCCCAGCCCAAGTCCAATGGCCTGGGATGTTACCCCTTGTTTGACCATTTTGCATGTGAAGTCCCCACACACTAGCTATGTCCAACCAATGCATTGCTTGCTTATGTAGGCTATTCTTATCAAGGAGATTCCCCTGGCTATCCAAAAATGTTAGATGTAGGTCTCCGCATATCACAATGGATGGCATGTTGTACTTAGCATAGATGTCATTGCTGAAGCCCATCACAGAGTTAATAAAAAACAGTTTCTTTACACGACTGAATTCCAGTACAGATTACATATCGCAAAGGTTAGTGTATCGTGAAAACCCTCCTTCGATCCTTCCAGGGTCAACACCTGCACATATGTTAGGACTATACATTTCCCATACCACAAACCCCTGTCATTTTTTAACAAGGGTTAATAATCCTGAATATGGTCCTTCTGTTAGGCCTTTTTCCTCCTGGATTTAGGTAGCATTCAAAGTTCTCACAGATTGGGCTAGATCTTAACCAGGTCTCTTGTAAACATAGAATATTATGGGATGCTCTGTGCTCCCGCTAGCCATGACCAATCTTGTACTTTTGTATTGGAGGTGGATACATCCTGGGACTCTTGGACTTGACTCATAGACCTTAGGCTTCCAACCCTCACGTTCAAGGGTGGGTATTGTTTTTTTAAACATGTCCTTGTCTCGCTCGATTCTCACATTGTTACCAGAGTTCGATATCAGGTATAGCACTGTCTCCCAAAACCTCTTGATATTTCTTGAACTATTAGACTCAAATCTTTGTACTGTTAGTTCTTTATAATCAGTTAGTTCAAAGCCTAAAGGCAGTAGATCCTGACGTACATCAATCAGAGTAGATTCTATCAAGGGGAAGTTAATTGGAGTATTACTCAATCCAGGCATTGTTCGTTTACAAACTGAACCACCATATTATCAGCTGAATTGATGTATCAAAGTTTTGGAATGTGGTGCAGCAGTCTTAGTACGTTCCTCTGATTGAGGGTCAGACTGTCATCTGCAGGCAGCAATTGTTCCAACATAAGCAAATTCGCACTCCTATTGAAAAGAATATGAGTTTCGTGTTTGGCCATTTCTGTATTGCCCCTTGCCTTGCGATTTACAGGCTCTTCAACTGTCGAGGTATGTTTATGAGAGAGAGCCATCCTTTTTTGTTGAGTCAAAAAGTTCACAACATTCGACTTCCCAGTAGCCCCAATTCCTGTATTATCCGGGTTGGGCAATGGAGTCCGTCCGTCAATAACCGAGCGTCTCTTGTCACCCCTACCAGGAGCCAGCAACTCTGAGGATTCAGAGCCATCACATTCGACTTCATCCTCGTATATACTGATGTGCTTTAAAAGGGCTGTTAGACCAGAGCGCTCTAGCAGCAGGGAGTCCTGGGTTTCCCCTAGATGCTCCACAAGCAAAGGTGCAACATTAACAGTGGGATTTGTGACCGGCTTAGAAAAGATCAGGCCATCATGACCCTTCTGTCTAAAGTCATTTCAGGAGATCTTTGGAAGGGTCTTTATATTTCTTAAAAGGGATCTTGAGCCATTTGATCTGTGTTTATGTATAATCCGCTGATTTTTAGATTTATTTGGTTGTTGTGGTAAAGTAGCTTTTGTGATGGCTAGATCTAAATATGCCTGTTCAAAAATTGGAAAGGGTTTTACAGAGCTGTTATTCGGCTTCTCCACATTCTGAGTCAGAGGGAGGGTTTGAGATGTGGTTTGATTCAGAGTTGGTTGGAGGATTTGTGCAGATATATCTTTTGGTTGAGACGCAATTCCCTTCTTATGTGACTTTAACCTCTGTTCTCTTTCTGCCAAATAGGGACCTCCAAATATATTGATACTGGTGTAGTACATGGATGTAATGTATTTGTCTTTGTAGGACCCACACTTTCCATACCAGATGATGAACATTGTTGCTCCCGGGCCCTAGGCTCAGACTGCTTCTTAGTGTACAAGATTAAGTGCTTTAATCGCGTCCTCATCTAATTGCAGTCTTTCAGTAGGGCGTCCATCAAGGTGTTTTTGTCTACATCCTCACGTCAGGCTACATCGTACAGTCTATTTTGCCATACAGATGAGGTTTCTGCCTTTTGATCCAGCCTATTATGCACATTGTTAACAAAACTTTCCAAGAATATTAACTTGGACTGCATCATAGCCAATACCATAGTGTGGTATGCTCTTTTAGTACGTCATTAAGAGATTCATAAAGTTTGGTAAAAGACGCCAGGGAAACCATGAGGGCCATGATTACATTGTTTTGCATTTGTAAAGTGGCTGCTCCTGAGAAATGAACTTCGTTTGTGAGGTCTGGGGATGCTGGCTTAGTTTCCAAATCATCTGCTCGAAGGGAGCATGATTCCTGGTTTAAGGAAGAAGAATTATTTAGTCCCCTAAGGGGAGTTTCCATTTGGAATAAATTAGACAAATGTCATCTTTGTACTTTGGGGGGCCCAGATAGAGTTTCAGCCAGAGAAGAGTTGTGTCATGTTATAACGATCAAGCCTCTTGCATCCCTCCCCATTTTATTTCTGGCTTAAACTTTGCATTTTTACATCTGCAATGTCTCGGGATAAACGGTCCATCAGAGCTGCATACTGTCCTTCAGAAAAAATTGGTGCTGTTTGGGAGGCACACAACACCAGGTCCTGCTGGAGGGACTCTGTGGGTCCACACACATCTGTTAATAAAGGGAGTACAGCAGGGGAGGATTCCAGTACAGTATCGTTATTCTGCTGCACCCAGTTCACACCTTGATCACGTTCAACTCCAAACAAGCTGGGAGCTTTGTTGTCCGCTACAGGAGAGGAGAAGGCATTAGGGGCATTTAGGAAAAGTTTGTCCCTAGATATGCTAGCCTGGATGCTCATTTGCATCTTGAGCTGTTGGTGTTCACTAGCAGGTGATAATTCTAAGCAGGCACATACATTTAAATTTGCCCAGCCACCAGTGTCGATCATAGCAGGGCTTTCAGCCCGTTCTATCGATCCGGCAAATGCATCCAAGTTCCTGCCCTCCAGTGGCTTAAAGTAAAAAAAATAAAATAATGCTTTCCACAGCAGATTTCCATGAGCCACCTCGCCGACATCAGTGTTTGTGTTAACATTGGAAGACAAAGATATTGCAGCTGATATGCTGCTCGCTTGGCCAGGGGGGTTTAGAGCACTCACCTCAGAGATCTTACTTGAGCTCAGCATGGCTGCATCGTGGAGGCAAAGTTGTTGACGAGTATGAGGACCGCCTGGAGACAACTTAAGTTTCCTGCAGAAGTGAAAGGCAAGGCACAGCAGCGGGGCAACTCAATAGTAGGCCAGGCTCCACTGAAGACACAATACCTACTGCTCACACACCACGCTCAGTGCTTCCAGTGTGTTTTAACAAGTCAGCCCACCTCCAATGAATAGTTAGAATAGAAGACAGACTGCGCGTCACATGAGTGGCCAGCTCCAACAGAACAACCAGCAGGTGAGCATGACATAAGAAACACTGCTAGCGCTCCGCGCTTCCAGTGTGTTTTTAAGAAGTCAACCTGCTTCCAATTAATAGTCAGAATAGAGGACATTATCCACTTCACACAAGTGGGCAGCTCCAGCGAGACAACCAGCAGGTGATATAAGGAAGGCATGGTACCGAAACAGTAAGACAGACACAAGTGATCACAGTTCAAGGGTGTTTATTGAACTTCAATCGGGTTTGAAAAACGCCTATCTAATCCTAAATCTAAAGATGGAAGCAAGCTACAACCATCAAATAATAATAACGCAGTCCTAGTCGAGTCTGTCAAAATAAAAGGGCATATACTACTAAACCTATTGCCAATCCATCCTTCTAAATACAAATAGTGTGAGCAACAATGTTATGCAAAAGAAAAGTGTTCAAGAAATGATATGTTAGGATATTCAAGCAGTCGACTTCCCTTCCCCACATTTTCAGCACGGGACAAGGCGGCACACTCGAGCTTCGCACAGTTTCTGGCTTCCCAAGCATGAGGATGCAGTTCAAATCTCAGTATCACAGCTTTCTGTGATAAAGTCTCTTTGCCATTCAAAGTCTCTTACTTCAGAGGGCCTGATGTGACAAACATTGAAAAGTTCCTTTCTCCTCAGGATTCTCATGAACAACTTCTTGAGTGATTTTTGATTCCTCCCGGGTCCCTCTCTGCCGGGTTCAGACCTATTTTAAAACACAAAACCTTCTTGGGTGATTCACTGTTCACCCTTGGTCACCCAATGCCGGGCTCAGACCCATTTTAACACAAAACCTTCTTGGGAGATTTTCGCTTCACACCAGGTTTATTCTGGGCTTGTCTTGGCTACGAGCACATAATCCCAGTGTGGACTGGGTTTCAGGCTTAGTTCAGTTTTCATCGGGTTATTGTAAAAATAATTGCAGGAAGCCAAACATCACGCAGACCATTGGAAGTACACAGTATCAACACAAACCTAGCAAGCGGATTCATTAGGCATTCTACATCACCAGTCTACTCCCCCTTATTCTTCATCCCTGAGAAGACGGGGGATTTACGCACTTGTATTGACTATAGAGCAATATATTGAATCACTATCAAAAATCGTTACCCACTCCCCTTGATACAAGTGTTGCTGGACCAAGTACGTGGTTCCATAGTATATACAAAATTGGATTTACGCGGGGCATTTCATATTGTCCGCGTGAAACAAGGAGATGAATGGAAGACGGCGTTCCAGACCAAATTTGGTTTATATGAGTATCAGGTGATGCCCTTTGGGCTCTGCAATGCTCCAGCGGCGTTCCAGCATTTCTTAGATGAAGTTCTACGGGGATACCTGGATATATTTGCTGTCGTATACATAAACGACATATTGATATACTCGCAAAACATGGAGGAACACCGGGATCACGTAAAAGCCGCCCTGCAAAGGTTGAGAGAGCATCAGCTATATGCAAAGCTCGAGAAATGTGAATTTCATCGGTCAACTGTTACAAATTACTCCAGACAGGTGTTATATTAAAAACATAGACACATTTATTACAAGGCCTTTGTAACACAGACTATAGCAAAGAATAACAGTAACCCTAAGTAAACCAATACATCACCCTCAATACAATATATATACAAGACCAGGGGGGTCAAAAGGGATGACTGCACGAAATATGTTGACAACCTAGAGGGAACGAAAACAGGCAATGCAGTTAATCTTTAGACCTAATTCAACATCAGTTATTCAACTAAGAGGCAGTCCAAGCCCTAAGAAGAGTGGAGCCTTGTGCTCAATAGTACATGTGTGCCAATGCACGCGGTTGTTCCAATGGACAAAGCAGGGTCTCTAGCAGCTCGGGAAGGTGGATAAGGCGATAAAGAATAAGTTCCCACTATTCAAGAAGGACCTCCACTTGAAGGCAGAGGCAGTTCGAGAGTTCGGGATGGAGTCGCTATTTCGCAATAGCAGTGGACAGGAGAGGAGCCCCCAGAGGCCACTCGTGCATAATGTTGGGCTCTGGCGCTAGGGGCCACTGGTTGGGTTAATGATTACTCACCGGTCCCTGGGGCAAGAAGATCCAAACTTCGGCAGGTTAGTCCAATTCGGTTGCAGGTTCGACAGTGGCAAAAAGGATGTCTCGGCACCTTTTAGTTCCTGAGATCCAGCGAGGATTCCCAAACGGGACCGTGGCAATTTCTCCACTCCGGGGGGATGAATCACCCCAGTTTCAATGCAGCAGGCTTCAGGGGCAAGGCAAGAGGGTCACCAATGCAGCGGCCTTGCAAAGGACGTTGCCACAGCAGGGCAACGCGGTAACTGCGTTTACTCCGGTCAGGACGCATTTGTCTCACTTCTGACCTGGGAATGCCAAGTGTACGAAATTTGGTGTGAGGGTGCCGTGGACACAGAGCTAGCTGTACACCAAGTTTCAAGGGCTTCCTTGAAACAACAGCGGAGGCAGAGCAAAGGTCCTGCGTAAGCTGGTCAGCCCACTGGTTGGCCCTGGGACACTTCCAAGAAAGCTTACTTGCAGGTTTTGGTGAAGGTGCCGAGAACAGTTGGTTCCACTATTCCAATGGGTCGAAGTGTCTTTGCAGATCTTCTAAGACAACCAGATGCAGAGGGGTCCCACGGGATGACAGCGGGCTCAGGGTGCCAAATCTTCCAGCGAGACACCAGCGGTTCCTTGACTCAACTTTGTAGTTGGAGGATACTTGGATCCTATCCTTTGTTCAGTGACAACTCAGGAGATCGACATGGTAGTGGTGTTTCCAGCCTCCTCTTATCCAAAGTTGTCTTCGTGCCAAAACAGAGAGGACCCAATGGGAGATCTGCCCACAAACACTCACTCCATATGTGGACCAATCACAGACCACGGTGGTCTCAGGCATTCAGAACACTCCAGACTCTCTGGCACCCAGGATGTGTATTGGGACCAAACATCCCAGCCCACATCCTAGAGGCACACACACAAGGCATGCAGAAGCCTGCAAAAGCATTGGGATTCACAGGAAAATGCATGACCAAATAAGAATTGGCCCAGGTCGACTCGGCCTGGGGAAGGTGAAGGGGCAAGATGGCCAAAGGACAGGACAAAGAACCTCGTTGCATGCCCATTTTGGAGCCAGGCCACCTATTCGGGCCAAATGCGGTTAACATGGCAGGAAAGGGTAAAAATAATGCGAAACGATAGCTGCCATCAGTCCTGTCCATGAAACATTTGCACAGTTCAGAAAAAGTCAAGCGAGTTCATAAAAAGTCAAGCGAGAGTATCTAGGGCCTTTGGAAATGACTATAGACCCAAGTGTGCTGTATAGTAGGATACATTGCACACTTGTTACATGTTGCACAAAAGTTGCAACATGAGAAAAGGACTAAGGGAAACAAAGTCTCCCAGTACTGACTGTTTTAAGGGTATGTCAGTTTCCCCATAAAAAGGGAGCGAAAGCCCAGAGGATTACAGCTGAGGGCTGTGCTTCTCTGGCAAAGTCAGTCAGTGGTGTCTAAACAGCAGCAAAATGTTTGGGGGTTGACACATGGAGGGAAAATTACATACACACATGAAATCTTTCCTAACAGAGATACAAACCATTTTAAGGTTCGCCAACTTCTACAGACACTTTATAGAGGGTTTTGCCCAAAAGGTCCATTCCATCACTCGTCTTCTCAAAAAAGTGGTGCCATTCCAGTGGGACGCAACAGCAGAAGAAAGTTTTTTGGCACTCAAAAAGGCATTCACTACAGCTCCGGTGCTACTGCATCGCGACCCTGCTAAACCCTTCATCATGGAAACCGACGCATCCAGTTTCCATGTTATTGGGGCTGTCCTTTCGCAGCGAGATGACCATGGGCAACTACACCCAGTAGCCTATTATTCGAGAACTCTATTGCCTGCTGAACAAAACTACGTTATAGCTGACCGAGAACTGCTGGCAATCAAGGCCGCATTTAGCGAATGGCGTCATTACTTAATGGGAGCCAGGCATACAATCACGATATACACTGACCACCGGAACCTACAATTCCTGAAGACAGCAAGAGCGCTAAGCCCGCGACAACTGAGATGGGCAATGTATTTTGCTGAATTTGACTTTGTAGTCACATATCGGCCTGGCGCAGAAAATAAGAAAGCAGATATCTTGTCTCGGTATCCAGAATCAACCGTGATACAGGCTGAAGACCCAAGGGAAGCAAAACCCATAGTAGATCCAGTAAGTGTAATTTGAAGTATTGTGGTGGATGATATGTTTCAAGACATCAGGAAGGCCATGACGGCGCAAGAACTCATACAATGGAAATCACAAAACAAAGATCAGACCGTGAAAGAAGGATTACCATTCTACAACACGTGTCTATACCTCCCAATGACTCGGTTGCAACAAAAAGCCATTGGTTGGCGTCACGATTCACCATTCATGGGGCATCCTGGAGCAACTAAGACTCTTGAACGTCTAAATAGGCACTTCCGGTGGCCTCTTATGGCTAGGGATGTTCGATCGTATCTAGCCCAATGTGAGAATTGTTTACGAAATAAAACGGATCATCAAAGACCAGCGGGCATTCTTCAGCCATTACCCACGCCTCCAAGACCTTGGCATACAATCTCCCTTGACCTTTTCATAGAGCTTCCTATGAGTCTTGGGTTCAAATTGATTTTGGTGGTCATAGATTATTTAACCAAGATGGGACATTTTATACCATGTAAGGGCACACCATCTGCTGGCAGTCTGGCCAAGTTATTCTTACAAAACATAGTTGGGTTACATAGCATACCCCAGGGGATCATTTCAGATAGGGATCCACAATTTACCTCTCGCTTCTGGAGTGCCTTTTGTAAAACAGTAGGAATCGAAATGTGCTTATCCACAAGTTATCACCCGGAGACGGATGGGCAGACAGAACGTCTAAACCAAACCTTGGAGCAATACTTATGATGTATGGTGCACAATCAGGAGAAGTCTTGGGCCAGGTCATTTGGCTAGCAGAATTCGCCTACAACAACGCAATTCATTCATCAACTAATACAACACCTTTCTTTGGCACTTAAGGATATCATCCACGTTTTCAACCCGTGCCTCAAACGGAGCTTCCGCCAATGGCTCCAGCAGTCGAAGAACGTAAAAAAACAACTCACAGATGCTTGGCAGATTATTGAAAGCAACTTATCCGAAGCAAAACAGAACTACAAAAAATACGCTGACAAGAAGCGCCGACCAAGTCCATCATATCAAGTCAGTGATACAGTATGGCTGTCCACCTGCAACTTACACCTACAGGGACCAAGAAAAGTTCAACCCAGGTATATTGGTCCATTTCCAATAGAAGCTGTAGTCAACCCAGTGGCGGTACGATTGACTCTACCAAAACACATGCACATTCTTCCCGTATTTCATGGAGCTCTACTAAAAGTGGCCCCTCAGTCCATGAAACCAAAATAAACTCCACCCCTTATTGTTGAAGGTCACCCAAAGTACAAGGTTAAGGCCATCTTAGATTCATGTATCAAGCAACACGAAATATGGTACTTAGTTGATTGGAAAGGGTACGGCCCAGAGGAACAATCATGGGAACCTGCATCTAACTTGCATGCTCCTCAGCCAGTTTCACCACAATAACCCTTTTAAACCAGGGCCTGCGAGAGGGAGTACTGTCAGGGCTAGGCATGTTAATGGTATTATGTGTCTCATGCAAACCCCCCAGAGACATCCTGGTCCCACTGATCCCCTGCACAAACCCTATACGTGTTATATAAGGAGGCTATTCCATCCTTATTGCAGGCAGAACGTCCAGGGACAAAAGAACATCAAGGAACTACATTTCCCAGCAGGCCGTGTGCTTCACGAGCCTGCTGGCATGGAAAGAGCCACTCCCGACAATCTGCGCATGCGCTGGCCGTGCCCTTGCACTCCCGCTTGCTATTCTGGCTTCAGAAGGAAACGGACGTGTTTTCCAGCGCTCCGCCCAAGGCAAGCCTACGCGGGGCATTCGACCCGTCTGAACACTCCACAGGCCCCGCATCACTATACAGATAAGTGCTAACTTGTTACATCGTCATGTGAGGAGAAGACTAATCCTTTTGGGGGCATGTTTTACAAGTCAGCGGTAAAGACTGCAGCGCATGGCAGACAGTAATCTGCATGTTGACTGCATTCTCTGGAGTGACAGAGTTCTGAACGTTCTACAACATTATGGGTGAAAGCAACCTGAAACGTACAGTCTCCGACGCCTGAAATGGAGAAACAGTAGGAAACGCCTGTGTGGAGCCGTGGGTGACATTAACCTGTGCAGCGCGCACATCTCGCTCACAATTATCCATAACACGGGGTATAAAGCAAAGTGCTACACACACTGAAGTTAGCTCGGCTCTCGCTCATTGTTATTTTTGGTATTTTCCAACGGAGCTTCATCGTAGAACATTCGGGACTTCACGTGCAGCACTAAAGGACCTAGGACTACAATCCGCAGCTAAGTGCTTTTTCTTGTTTTGTTCGCTACTTGCAAACCTGTAACCTCATATGGTGTAATGTGTTAGATTGCAGAAGTGGACACAGATTCTATCTGCATGAAAGTAATGCAGTAAGCAGTTCAATAGCACATGCAAAGCTTACCCAAGTGCAATAAGAAAAAGACATTGGTTAGAGCTCCAGACCAAAAGCTCAAGCAGTGTGGTTAGAGGCTCCACTACAAAGGCTTCAAAACTGCTGGGCAAATTGTGTGTGTGTGTGTGGTGAGATTGTGGTCTGAAAGGGCAGAGAGCACACCACAAGCTGAACCAGTGGGACAAGCGGCAGGAGCTGAGGAGCATCTTACCCTAACCACCCTTACCCACCCACAACTTCTTCCTAACCTTCTTACCGGTTACCCTGCTACCCTCTACCCATCCAATCTACAGAAGGTTAGCCCACTAAACTCGTCACCCCTTAGGGGTCAGAGCAAGCGTGATCCGCTCAATCCCACTGGGAGTTACCCCTCCCCTACCCTTTGAGGACAGGCAATCACCTAGGAAGGGATACCAATATTTCTCCCTATTCCCAAGTTTCGAATGTCTATGTTAGCTACATGGAGAGTTAAACTGTGTGATGACGTGAAAAAACGTATACGAATGACTGGTGTGGTTTCTAACCCTCCGTATGCACAGTATTCATTGGGATTGAACAAGCAGTGGTAAGTCCCACCCCCTTTAGAGGGAAGGCAAAGGTTTAAGTTACGTACCTGCAACTATTGCTTTCCAGCATGGGTCTGGCATGGATTCACATGCTCATGAATATTCCCCGTCAGGCTGGGAATACTCGGTAAAAGAAAAAAGTTTCACTTTCACTATAAAACTGTATTTCTCCTCTAAACCAATCACTGTCCTCTGGGTCATACTGCCCCCATCCAATAACAATCCTCCCCCTAAACACCACCCCTGGTGGCCATCTTTAGATTTGGTAAGCACATAAAGTGGCAGTATGAACTAAGAAGAGCCACAGAGGGGAAGCAGGGACGGTTCGCATGTGAATCCGTGCCCGACAGATGCTGGAGAACAATAGTTATCTGTAAGTAACTTAAACCTTCTCCAGCATGGAGTCTGGCATGAATTCACATGGTCATGAATAACTATTACACAGCAGTACATATAGACAACTACGGGAGGTGGCAAGGCTCAACAGAAGCAATAACACGCTCACCTCTGGAACAGGCTCACCTCAAGTAAACAGGTTGCGTAGCACCGCTTGGCCGACTCTGGACTCCTCCCTATAATCCCTGTCGATGCAGTAAAGCATTGTGAAGGTGTGCATGGACCTCCACGCAGCAGCCCTGCAAATGTCAAGCAGGGGCACACCAGAGAGAAGCACTGTTGTTGCTATGATGGCTCTGGTGGAGTGGGCTCTTGGTCGTCCTGGCAGCAGCCTGCTCGCCAGTCGATGACCGTGCATGATGCAGTCGGGGAGCCACCAAAGTTGCCAAACAACTGAGAGGTCTTCAGAAAACTCTTCGTATGTGTCACCTAGAACTTCAAGGCATGAGCCACGTCCAGCGATTGCACAACAGGGCCTGGATCTCCCTAACCCTCTTGGCTAAGGTGATCACCATGAGGAAAGCCGTCTTCCATGATAGGAACTTCAGCGGGACTTGATGCATAGATTCAATAGGCGCTCCATAAGCCTAGTCAGTATTACATTGAGTTCTGAAGCCAGGGCTGGAGCCTTCACCAGCGTAAAGGTCCTTAAGAGCCCCTTGAGGAACTCTTTGACAAACCTGTGGGACCACAGGGAGGGTCTACCCAGAGACCTAGTGTGCCGGGATACGGCAGCAAGCTGCAGCTTGACAGAGGCATGAGCCAATCCCATCTTGGCAAAGGAGAGCAAATGGAGTAGGAGTTGAGGGGCCGTGACCCGCAGTGGGTGATTTTCTGAGCCTGGCACCACGGAGAAACGCTTCCAATTTATGGTCATAGCATTTCTACATCGACAAGGCTCTGGCTCTGCTCAGGATCTACTTACATTCCGTTGGTAAAGCATAATCTTTAAACTATAGGACTGCAGGAGCCATGCCCTCAGGTTCAGCAACCCCGGGTCATGTTGCAGGAGTGCCCCTCCTTCTCTGGTGACAAGGTCCGGGTACGGCGGTACAAGATCTGCCTCCGCCACGTTGGGGCGACGAGCATTATCTTGCAGTGGTACTGGCTGAGTGCGTTTATCACACGTAGCATGAGTGGAAATGGAGGAAAAGCATACAGGAGCCGTCCCTCCCACGGAAATGTGAACGCATCACCCATGCTCCTCGGCTGAGGGAACCTGCTGGTGAATTTCTGGCACTTGGCGTTCATCGCCGTCGCGAAGAGATTGATTTGGGGTTTGCCCCAATTGTCGAATAGAAGCTCGTCCTGGTGAAGCTCCCATTCGTGGCAACTCCCTGCTGAGCGAGTCCGTGATGGTGTTCTTGACACCCGCCAGGTGAAAAGGGATGAGGAATATGACCTGCTGAATGGCCCAGGAGAGTGCCGGAGAGCAGGGCCCCCTTGCTTCCGGATGTAGAACATGGTGGTAATGTTGTCTGTGAAGATCCTCACCACCTTGCCCTTCAGCGATGGCAGAAAAGACTTGAGGGCCCAGAATACAGCCCGAAGTTCCAGGACGTTGATGTGTAGGCCCTTTTCCTCTGGCTGCCAGAGGCCCCTGACATTCAACTGTACGGTGTGGGCTCCCCATCCTACTAGAGAGGCGTCCGTGGTGACTGTCTCCTGGTAAGACAGAACTTGAAACAGAGTCCCCTGGACGAGATGCAGTCTTACATCCCACCACTTAACACCCAACGGAACTCCTCGTTGAGGGATTTCTTGTCCGCAAAGGTCCCCAATATCTGCATCCACCTTGCATCCAGGAACTCCTGGTGAGGTTTCATGTGAAGTCTGCAGTGGCGAATGAGGCAGAGGACTTCATGCCCAGCAGCAATTTGATGGACCGTACTGTCACCATCCGTGCCGATGACAAGCAGTGTGCCTGGTATGGCTCTCACCCTCTCCTCCAAAGGAGACACCAAACATGTCACTTTGTTGAGTCGGGCACCTAGGAACAGAGCGTCCTGAGATGGCATCAAGCAGGACTTTGGATAGTTTATGGAGAACCCCAACTCTGACAGCAGACGTACAGTGCTCGATGTGTGCTCGCTTGCCAGAGTGCATGAGCGGGAACGCACCAGCCAGTCGTCCAGGTAAGGGTATACGTGGATACCTTGTAGATAAAGATGCACCGCCACTGGGCCAGGCACTTTGTAAAGACCCTTGGGCCGACTTCAGGCTGAAGGACAGAGCATTGAACTGGTAGTGCTGACCCTGAACCACACATTTTAGGAACTTGCAGTGTTTCTTGTGAATGGAGATGTGGAAGTAGACGTCCTCCAGTTCCAACGATGACAGAAAATCCTCTTCCTATAGTTGGCCAAGCATGTGCTGCAACGTAACCATCCGGAACTTTTGAGACTAAGTACTTGTTGAGATGACACATATCCAGCATCGGCCTCTAACCCTCCCCCCAGTCTTCTTTCAAACCAGAATGTATCTGGAATATACTCGGGAGCCCAGGAGATGCTGGGGGACAGATTCCATCGCCCTTACTGCAACATTGCACACACCTCTTGCAGAAGCTGTGGTCAGTGTTGTTCTTGCCGCAGTATTGGCGGAATACGAGGCCACCTGCATTGGAACTCCAAGGGTTGCCCCTGTCCGAGAGCATCCAGCACCCATCTGTCCGTGGTGATCTTTTTCCATGTACTGACAAACCTCATCAGCCGGCCTCCCACTGGGATACATAAGTGAGGACCTGGAGCCATAGGCGGTTCAGGCCTGCTTGGGGGTTGGAGCTCTGCCCTGCGAGCGGCGTCAGCGCTGTCTGACGCTGCCTTGAGAGTAACCCCTGTATGCTTCTTGTGTGGAGGAATGTGAAGGTTGCCTGTACGGGGTAGTATAACCCTTGGAAGATCTGCCGGGTTTTTTTCTCTGGATGAACGAAAGGACGACAGCCATCATTGCTGTAAGGTTCCCAGGGAGCGTGCCATTTCCATATCAGCCTTTATTGCTTGCAAAGGCTCATTGACTGCCTTGCCGAAGAGGTTTTCCCTGTCGGGCAGCATATCTAGCACTTTAGTCTGAACGCCCTGGCGAAATGTGTTGCCTTCAACCAACCTTGCCGACGCAGACACACCCCATTCCCAATCTGGTGGACACCCGTGTCTGCAATACCCACTTCTACTGTGATGCTGTGGTCCGAGGTCACTATCCCTTCTTGAAAAGGTTGTAGTGTTTCAACCTACTTGTCCTCGGGCAGGAAGTCTAGGATCGAACCCAGCTTGTACCATAGTTACCGGTCATATCAGGACAAAATGGCTAGGGCATTTGCTGCCTTGATGGTAGAGGCTGCTGTATAAATTATCCAACTTGCCAGCTGCATCCAGCTTCTCCCCCCCCTGGTCCGGCGGTATCATCGATGCCGACTATGGAGTCGCCGAGCGCGTCCTGGCTGCGGCCAAGACCACTGAGTCGGGCGAGGGCTGAGACCTTAAGGGTATTGTACGTTTTCACCGTATCTAAACGGTCGCACATACAAAAAGGTCTAAAAATGCTACCACCAAAGGTTCGAACACCAAAAGTTTGAACCTTTGGTGGTAGCATTGCAGGCAAGTAAAAACAAAAAAAAAAGACTGCGGGGGTGTCCCCCGCAACACCCCACTCACTATACTGTGTGGTATAGTGATCAGGGGTTGTGGCGGAAACCCCTGCAGCCCCCGTAAAAGAAAAAGACAAAAAAAAGAAAAGGACCTTGCTGCGCTGGTTCCCGATCACAGAAGTGAAATGGAACTGGCGCCGCAAGGACTCAGTGTGAAGAAAAAGGTAAGTGGGGTTTGTTTATGTTGGGGGTGTGGGTGGGGGTGTGTCATGGGTGTGGTGTGGGTGGGGGTATGTATGGTTGTTCGCATGAGAAAGGTGCAAACTTTTGCTGGTTCGCACCTTTCTCATGCAAACTTTCCGGCCGCAAATCAGCCGGGGTCAGATCACGTAGATCCACCTTAAGCACCTGGGTGCTGGATCTGGTACCCTGTACTTTTTCTACAATCTTTCACGCTTGGGCCGGGCAGTACTCGGGTTCTTCATTAACGCCAGGCCTTCCTCCCAGATGTTGTCCAGGAAGGGAACGGACATGGTCTTTCTTCTTGACCTGCGCCCCTGGTACAGAAAAACCTCCTACTGGAACCAAATTAAACAGCTCAGAGGCCTTTGACATCATGGAATTAAAGGATCCAACTTCGTCCGGTGGGGAGGCCTCATGGGGCTCGTCTGCGTGTGGTGCTTTGCCGTCAGCGGGAACAAAGTCGTTGCCCTTGTCGGTGCCCGTAGCCGCGTCCATGCCGGTGTCTTTTTGGGGAGCTGGGGCTCGAGAAGGGGTTGTGTAGTGATGAGGTGGTGGTGGAGGGGTCAGATGACGCCGAGTCCAAGCACCCCCTTAGACTTTCTCTTCCTCGGGGTCCGGCTCAACGTCGGAGGCTCTTGAGGGTCCTGTGGAGGCGTAGGCCCCGGTGCCGGGGGCACGCTCTGCTGGATTTCTGTGCACAGTTGTTAGAATATCCAGCGACACGTCCCATGGTCTAGGGGTGACGAGTCTCCTCTTGCGTTCAGGGAACTTGGGTCCACTGCACCCAGATCCTCCCCCTTTGTTATCTGTGTACTAATCCTCGGGCAGATTGTCTCCCTCATCGGAACTGGAGTAAATCTGCTCTGGTCTATCAGGAGCAACCCATGGGCCCACATACTGAAGACGTTCCACTGGGTGGGGGGCCTTCTCCCTCTCAGGAGGCTGCTGGGTTGATGCAGTCACCACATCTTTCGCCGACCCATGAGTGGTTGAAGCATTTGTCGCTGCCTCTGCAGCTGTATCTCACCACTGGGTAAGAACACTCATGGGGTGGTCATGGTAGTCCCTTCCTTTGTGGACCCACTCTCTTTCAACGCTGTCATGGTAGAGTCGTCGATGATGTGCCTGTCGAGGCCCTCATTGGCGGCGCCAGCGTTGACTCAGTTGAGTCCTCTCCGGACTTGTCCCTCGTTGGTTTAACCACTGACACACAGAGTTTGGACAGGGTTAGGGACTTTCACTTAGAAGAGGTCCCTTTTCATCGCCAGGCGCACTGTGGAGGCTGATAGTGATGGCGAACGCGTTCTGGCCAACTTGGGACCCGCATCAGCGGTGAACCCAGCAGAGCTAGCGTTGCAGAGCTTGGCCTTCTCTTAGGCCCCCATGAGTGGGGCATCCTCAAAGGATCTCGACCTACTTCCGGAAGGAGTCTGCTCCTCGGATCAGCCGGTCCTAGTTGAGGCCTGGCCCTACCCGGAAGCTGAGTCAGTGGCCTTGCTCGAATTGAGCCACACTGACAGTCTGCTGTAGCAATCTTTCTTGGTTTCCTTCGAGAAACCATGGCATACCTCACATCCCTCATTGTGGTCCGGATGCAGGCACTGCAAGCATTTATAATGCGGATCTTCCACGAATAAGGTCATTAATACACAATTCACGCAGAGTTTGAAGAGGCTTCTGTTTTCCTTCTCCTCAGACATGGCTGAAAGGCATGAAGTAGGCCAAAGACTGGGTCTTCTCCATAACTTTGATGACGTTCCGACGGTGGAAGAAGATCCTCACCGGTAGCAGATCCCTCCTACCGGTCCATGGCCTTTGTCGAAGACAAACAAGCAATAATTGGTCAAAACATTTTAAAACTTTTTATGGAGAAAAAAAAAAGGAATACAAAATAGCTCAGAGAGCAGCTTGAGGACTCCCAACCCTGAAGCATGCAGTACAAATCTGAAGATGGCCATGAGGGTTGGAGCTTAGGGGGAGGACTGTCATTGGATGGGGCAGTATGACCCAAAGGACAGTAATTGGTTTAGAGGAGAAATATAGTTTTGAAGTGAAAGTTAAACAGTTTTATCTTTTATAGAGGATTCCCAGCCTGACAGGGAATATTCATGAGCATGTTATACCCCCTTGCTAGATAAAGTGTCAATCGGGATTGACAGGAGATATCAACGACAACTGCAAGGGTGTGGCAGGAGATGCGGAGGGCATGGCAAGCCTCACCACATCCAAGCCCATGGAACACCGAGAGCCCTGCCGAACTAGAAGGTGGGAAACCAGCATGCCGAGAGGCCAGTATCAGAGTCACACAGATAGTCTGCTAGCCAACCCTGCCTGACATGGAGCAGCAGGAAGAAGTTGCAGAAGCAGAAATGTGGATGCTGAACTTCCCGATTCTCCCAAGGAGTACCATCAAGTAAGCAGAGGTACACAGCTTCTCTGGAGAACTGGCAGAGGGGAGGTGAGGCCACACAAGACCCCAAGGCAGTGTGAGCAGGCCCACACTCCAAGGCATGGTGAGAGGACAACCCCAGGGTGGGGTAAAAAGACAAGATCCCAAAGCGGGATGTGAGAATCCACACCCCAAGGAGGGTTGAGAGAAGGAAAACCTCAAGTTGGGCTAAGTGAGGCAAGACCCCAAGGCGGTGTGTGAGAAGTGAAACCCCAAGGTGGGCAGAGCGAGATAACAGCCCAAAGCGGGGTGACTGAACCTATATCCTAAGGCGGGATGAGAGGTAAAGAACCCAGCTGGGGTTAGAGTGACAAGACCACAAGGCAGGGGAGAAACACCAGACCCAAAGGTGCGGTACGAGAAACCGAAATCGAGGTCAAGAACTGCCTCAAGGGAGAGACCACCAGGTACTTTCCTGGTATACAATACCTAGAACACTCTCCCAGGAGAAGGCGGAGTGGCGGGAGGACTAGAATCCGAAAAAAGATACTCATTGGCCTGGACTTAACTTTACTGGGGAGAGAGCACTTGAAGACATTCTGTCCATGGGATTAACTGTGCATCAAGGGCAGGGAGCCCTAGGAAGGAACACATACCCGAATGGGGGGTCAGTCATGTGCAAGAGCCTAGGGCCTGAGTGTATATTTGTTTGATTTAAATGTGTTGTTGTATATGACAGGGACATAATATAGGTTAACATAGGCTTTCAGACTAAGGACTTTATTGTTTTGTCACAACCTTCTTGACAAGCTCCCTTTGACAATGTCGTTCGAAGAATGGGGCCAAGATCTAAGGACAGAATATGTAAACAGCTGGTAATAAAAGAAAGTCAATCACAATGCCACCTTGTCCGTCTCCTGCTTCGGATCTAGCACAGTACGAAGTTCAGATGGCAGGTACCAGAAAAGACAACAGCAATATAGTTGAGTTGTCAGCGGGCATGTAGAATTAGGTCTAGCCATGAGATGAGCTTTCCTGGAAGCCACACGAGGCCGGCTGCCTGTGTGGTGAAGATGATCAGGTCAGAGAAGAGTTAAATTGATCCAAGTTATTATTGAAACTGTTTTGCAGTATGATACGTCATTCTATCAATACAAAGGCATTATCAGGGAGGCAGCAAAGTTATCATAACCAGAGATTAGATACTGCAGGTTGGTTAAAGCGGAACAATGTACACAATACAATGGGCTTCTTTGAGATACCCAAGAAGTACATATAATACAATGTCAATGCACCGTATTTAGTTTAATCTTAGAAAACTGCACTAAGTCAAAATTTGAGGGTAACCAATATATTACACCTAAACGTTTCTCTAAGGGCAGCCAATATATTGCATCTAGTTGAATTTCTAGGGTAATCCAACTTATTGCATATAGATGGATTTTTGAGGGTGGTCAATGTTTTACATTTTAACTGAATTTTCTGAGGGTAGCCAATTTATCACAGTTCGAGGAACTCTTGAGGGTAACCAATGTCTTCAAATATAGGTACATTCCAAAGTGTAGCCAAGATATCGAATCTAGGTGAATTTTAGACTGCAGTCACAATATCAACATATGGTGCAATTATACAACGAATGGGTAGAACTTAGCCACGCTCTGAATTTACCACCTTCTAAATTCAGCTGCATCTACACAACCAAGAAACCAGCCAGGATACAGGGGTACATCTCAAAATCCACACTTATTGAAACTAGCTGAAGATACCGCCATCCACCTGCACGCTCCTACTATCAAACACTACTCTAAGACACATTGCACAACACCTCTGCCGTAAGAATGCAGCTATACCCCATGATAAATTTGGTCTAGCTGCACACAACTGCTTCTCCGGCTCTCACATGCTCCCAGTACTACCATCTTCGCACCCATACACTTTCTCAACTCGAAATGGGTGGCTAGCAGGGATTTCGCCACCCCTACCTATCTTTGTATTGGCTAAAACGCACACATGTATTCTAAACTGCTCTGGCAACTTTCTCATACATGGACTTTCTGTCTGCCAAAGGCATTCAACCTACAGCCCATTGGGACCATACCGATGGTGAAAGGGACTATAGAAATAGCAATTAAATTACTATGTTCTTAGCCTAGGACTCTTACATTCAGAGCCTCATTATAAGCAATGTCATGAGCTTAGTCTATGCTTTTTTTTTATATATGTTTTATTGGTTTAACCGCAGGTGTGACAGTGACCAAACATGCATATTAAATTCACAACAACAATCACATGGTTCGTCAAACAAATGATGCTAAACAGTGGTAAAACCCAGATTTTCGTTGAACTTTCTGCTCCCCCCTCCTTCCCGTCTGCCCTACTCTCCCCTCTCCCGCATCCCCAACTCATCATGAGGATGATTAACATAGCTTACAGTAATAACAAAAAGGATCCACTTTTCACATTTGTACTTTTAATGCATCCACCACATGCATTAAAAACCTAGTTCAAGACAAGCCAACATCGTTTGACCCCTCGTCCAAGCCTGAGTGGGTGATTCGCATAAGGATCAACAAAACTTGATAAGGCCGGCTCTGAACCCCAAACTGTTAATTACCCAATTGCTTCTTGCAATGATTCTGGGTAGGTTGTACAATGTTCTATGAAGGGAAACCAGATCAGGTGAATGTGTTTACATGACTCTTGTAAGGCAGCAGTGAGACTTTCCATCTCCTATATGGTGTTTGCCTTAGTGATCCATTCCCCTTTTGTTGGTAGGATAACACTCTTCCACTTGATGGTTAAACATACTCGCGCTGCTAAGAGTAGGTTGCGAGGCATATGTGAGCGCAGCGTTTACGAGTCTTCCCTTTCTGATTCAATGCCAAACAGTATCAGTATTGGGGAGAGTGTCCTAGAAATACCGTCCACTGCTTGTATCCTCCCCAAAACTTCACTCCAATAAGTTTGGACATGCACACAGCTTCACCATTGGTGCCAGTAATCACACACCTCTCCGCACCCCCTCCAACAGTATGGGGAGGTCCCTGGAAAGATCCTGGAGAGCTGCTGGGGCGTGTAGTGCCATCTCATCAACAACTTTACATTGTGTGTTTTGTACTGCATGGAAATTGACGAGCCCCACACACATTTGTGTATAGCCTTCCACACATTTGGGCAATTTGAAGCGTGAGGTCTGTGTCCCATTTAGCCTCAGAAGTGGGACGTGCTAGTTGGCCCCTGGTAACGAGTGCATTATACAAATCAGCGATCAGTCCCCTCGAGCCTCGATTCATTGCTAGGACCTGTTGAAATGCAGTGAAAGGGTGACGTAGGGAGTCGCCCCAGCGAGGGTCATGCAGGGCACTCCTCAGTTTCAAGTAGAGTAAGGGAGTTCTTGTAATGCTGTGCAGCACACTTTCTAGTTCCACTTTCGAGATGTACTGTCCTTCTTCCACATTTGCCCAGCCCCTACTAACCCTTCTTCATATAATGGTTGCAAACGGAGGACTTCACTAAGGTGATCGCGTATGGGAGGAGACCAGATACAGCTAAGGGGGAAGGCCACGTTGTGACATCTTTCATGGATTGTGAGGGGCGCCACATAGTCCATAGCACAGTCAGGACTAGGTGTTCCCGGACTCTGCGGGGCATAGATGTGCGCAGAACCCACAACCATTCACCCATTGACCGGGGCAAAGAGAGTGTTCTCTAGGGAGAGAGATCCATTGTTTTTCTATGTTTTCCCAGAGGTGGTCGGCGAGAGCTCTAAATTGGGTGGCTCAATAGTATTCTGAGAAATCGGGAAACCCTGTGCCTCCTTTATCCTTTAGTTGGATTAGTGTTGTGTACGGAATTCTAGGCCTTGAGTCTGCCCATAAGAATGCTAATAATGTTCGCTTGACTTCCACTAAAAGGGTGTCTGGGACCACAACCGGTAGAGACCGGAAAAGGAATCTAGGGAGAATATTCATTTTAATGCATGTAAACCTTGCTGCCCAATATATTGATAGTTTGGACCATCTGTTCAGATCTGATTTAACAGTGTTACACAGAGGCACATAAGGCCTCATTACGACCCAGGCGGTAAGTTACCGCCTGGGTCGTACCCTTACCACCATGGTGTAAACTATGTTTACACCATGGTGGATGGCGGATTTACCGCCCCATTCCAAGGTGAGTGGGGCGGTAAATCCCCATTTCCCATTTTACCCTTCCCCCATTCCCATTTTTGCCCCATAGGGCATAATGGGAGTGGGGAAGGCGCTAATTACGCCACCGTAAATTACGGTGGCGTAATTAGCACCATGGTCCCTTAGCGCCATGGATTTTAACGCCTGCAAAAAGCAGGCGTTAATATCACCATGGCGCTAAGGGACCTTGTAATCAGGCGTTAAGGGTCGGCGCCGTTAACCCCTTAACGCCTGATTCGTAATGAGGCCCATAGTTTGCTTGAAACAAATTGCCCAGAGTGGAGGGAATCTCCACCCCCAGGTATCGAATAACTTCTGTCTGCACCTGGAAACCCCACTCCGCTATGAGCTGAGGTGGGAGGGTAGTGGTTGGATAAAAGGGCAACACAATTGTTTTCTTCAAATTAGCTTGGAATCCCGATAGCCTTGTCAGAATATCGTCTGCGAACATCGCCAATTTATATTCTTTCTCCCCTCTTGACATGCCGTGGATTTGACTGCACTTTCTGTGCAAAAAGCTTGATAACTAAGGCATACAACAGGGGGGAGTGTGGGCAGCCCTGCCTTGTGCCCCGGGGTAGGTCAAAGGAATCGGAGATGATGCTATTAACAAGGACCGTTGCTGACACATTGCGGTACAGTGCACTTGCACCCCAGGTTCTTATTTCACCCAGCCCAGCCCATCTCTTTACTGCATTCAGAAAAAAACATTCAATGCGGTTGAACGCCTTTTTGGCATCAATGGACATCAAGAAGGGGCATTCGTCTTCACTGTCGAGGTCAGCCATAAGGTCTAAGATTTTTTGTACATTGTCCGACCCTTGCCTGCCTTTAATATAGCTGACCTGATCGGTATGGACTTGTTGGGGGAGAACCTGAGCCAGGCGGGAGGCCAGGATACCAGCGTAGAGTTTGGCATCCTCGTTTATGAGTGAAATCAGGCAGTATGATGTGCACTCCAAGGCATCTTTACCCTCTTTGGGGATTACAACTATTCTTGATTCAGCAAATGGCGGGGGGGGGGGGGGCGGATTCCAGAATCAAATTGAAAGGTTTAGTCAGATAAGAGGTGAGGGCATTACAATTTGCTTTTTAGAAGGCCGGGGTGAACCCATCCTGCCCAGGGGCAGAGCCTGCTTTGAGGTGAGAGATGGCATATTTAACTTCTTCAGTCAATATTGGAGCGTTTAGTAATTTGCAGTGTTCTTGTGCTATTGGGGGCCGAGATAAGCTTGACAAATACTCTTCAATGTCTGACTCTGTTCCCTTCTCTTCAGCGGTGTATAAGCTACAGTAAAATCTCGAAAAATGATCCGTTATGTCTCGGGGATTAGTCAGGATAACTCCTTGCTCGCTTCTAATTTGGTATATTGCTCTATCTGCCTTCAGCTTCCGTAGGTGATTGGCAAGCATAGTGTGGGCGTTATCACCTCTCTCGTAAATTTTTTGTTTCAATAGCCTGAGTTGCGTCAGAGCCCTTTTCTGCAATTTATCCTTTAGACTGTGTCTTTGAATACTGGGTCTTTGTAGAGGTAGTCATTGCATACCCATCTCCGGTCTGTGCCATGGGGTGGGCCTAGGTCTAGCTTGCAGAGTTCGTGGTCCGACCACGCCACTATCTCTATAGAGGCATTGACTATCAAGTGTTCACTTTCTGTGCCAATCAGCAAGTAGTCGATGCAGGAGTATGTGCAATGTGGGGGGAGGGGAGTAAAAGGTGAAGGCTCTGTCCTTCGGTTGCATTGCCCTCCAGAAGTCTATTAAATGGTGTTCCCATAGCTGGCTTAAGAATCTAACCCCCTGAAGGGTATTTGGTGGCTGGGTGTTTGCCCTCATGGAGTCCCAGTCCCAGTTAGGGTCTACTACAACGTTGAGGTCCCCTCCACACACCAGCATGCCCTCTCGACAGCCCTCCAAGAAATCAAGAAGGGACTCCCTGAATTGTGATTGGTTTTGATTAGGGGCATAAGAAGAGCATAAGGTAATTGTATGTGATCATAGCATGCCTTTAAGGGCTACATATCTACCCAGACTGTGCCTGTAGATGTGCTGTATTTGGAGGCCTATCGACTTCCTGTACAGAATGCCAACTCCCCCTTTCTTTGTGGTTCCCGGGGCCCATAACATATCTCCAATGTCCCTACCAAGTATCTTGCGCTCCTCCCCCTGAGCAGATTTAGTTTCTTGGACAAACAGAATGTCCAATTTTGAAAGTCTGAATTTTCGCACCAGCATCGACCGTTTATGGAGTGAATTTAGGCCCTTAACATTGAGGGACCCAATTGTTATGCCGTCAAGTGGAGCCATTTCGAGATGTGTGTTGTTGCTGCGTCACCTTGCTAAGAAAGAGTGCTCAAGGGTTTATGGTAGGCCTACAGGTGACTAGTGGTGAGATGGGCTGTGAGCGCGGTGGTGTTAGAATGTGGAATTGGAGGTTTCCTTCCTCGCGAAAAGAGTTTCCTACCCCGCACTCTTCCCTCTGGAAAAACCCAAATCTGACATTTTCCAACAATAGAGATGCCCTCAAGGATGAACAGAAGGGCCTTGCTACAAGGGCCCCTCTCTAGGCAAATACTTAAAGTAACTAACACAAAAAAATGTACGTCAAAGAACATCATGCAGTGAAACCCTATAATTGTAATCCATGCCATCTCTCAAAATTCTGGGAGAACCATGATAGGATGTTTCAGATCATTTACTCAACATCTCTCCCAAGCCGACTGCCGGGATGGATCACCGTACACATTGCGGCGATTGCCACCCATTACCGTTATGCTCTCACTAATTTGCAGGAAATGAGAAGTCAGAGGAGCAACATTTTTCAAGGTGTGTTGAGCCATTTGTACTTCCACTTTCCGGAGGCCCAACCTCTCTTGGGGACGTCAGAAAGTTTTTCTGCGGCGGGCCCATGACTTTTCTGGATGTGTCCCAGTTAGGGTTTATAGTGCTCGCTTGCAAGTGTTCCAGGGCTTTTCTGGCTTCATCTTCTGAGGTCATTCTGAAATGTTCTCTGTCATACTCAAAGCTCAGAGAGAAGGGGTGACCCCATTGATAACAAATCCCTTGTTCTTGTAGCCAAGCTAAGCTGTTAGGGGGCAGCATCCTCTTAGGTTTAGTGTGGTGGTGGAGAGATCCTGGAATAGTTTTACACTCTACCCCTCAAAACCTATGGGTTCCTTTTCCTGTGCTCTCTGCAGAAACCCCCGTTTCTGTTTTTAGCAATGGCATTTCACCAGGGCAGACCGTGGGCCTTTCTGAGGGCCCCCGGCTCTATGAACCCCATCGAACTTCAAGTTTGGAGGTGACTTGGCCTCAAAGAGGGAGGTTACCAGTGCCTTCACTCTTTCCAGGCCAGGTGTCTCGCCTTGTTTCTCTATTAGGCCCATAATGCAAATTTTTGTCTGTCCTTCCCGGTTCTCCAAGTCATCAAGTTTAAGTGTTATACCGCGCTCCTTGTGCTCCAAGTCTTGGAACCTGGCCTCGTAGGTCATTGCTGTTACATCGCTAGATTGTTAGTTGTGATCCACAGCTTCCATTCGGTCTTCAACTTTGGCCATCCTTGTTTGTAGATCCGAGACCGTCTCTGTTAAGCTGGATTTGATGGATCAAATTTCTCCCAGCAGAAGGCGGATATCTAATTTGGTGGCACTATCACGATAATTTCGAGGGATGTTGGAGGAGCTTTGAACCTCTTCCTGTTCCATGTTTCCTGGTGCGTGGCTTAACATCCGCAGCCTGCTAAAGGTGCGAGGATCCAGGTTCATCCAGCGGGGGGCGGGAACCAGTTTTGGTGCCAAGCTAGGATTCTTATTAGATACGGTTGTGCCTGGGACTGAGGCCACCAAGTCCTGACTAAGTATTTCACAGTGTCCTGTGGAAGGTTCTGGAGTTAACCATTGCCCCATGACTTCGCAGACTGGGGATCCCCCTTGTGCCACAGCACTTTATAGTCCCCCCATTCGGTATTTTATGCGCATCTTCCACCTTCAGGCCTCTTGTGTTTGCCCAGTTTACACTCTTGTACCCAGGCCCACCCGCATAGCTCTTGCAAGGCTGTTTCCCTTGTGGGGGGTTGGGGGCGATGTTATGGTTAAGGCTGCTGGGGTGAGAGGCAGTATGTTGAGTCCAAGTATCCCCTTTGCAGTGCTGACGTCTGGTGGTATGCACCGAGTCCCTTTATGCTGTCCTGGTGCAACCGGTATTTGTGGCTCCAATGGATCCCAGTGCTCGCAGGGTTTTAGTGGTTAAAACACATGGGGAGTAGGTTATTTGTGTGAATTGACTTTGCGCTAATGAGCGTGAAGGAAACAGTTGTACTGCTGCTTCACTCATGAGTGTCACCAGTGGGGGGGGAGCTGTCTGTGGCCACATTTTGGATGTAGTTGGAGAACAGGGGAAGGAGACCTGATGAGTGTGTAGGAGGGTGCTGTACTGCTGCCTCCCCCGGGAGAGTCACCGTTGGAAGGACACCGTTTTTGTCAGCGTTCCTGAAAAAGTCAGAGAGCGGGGAGGGGAAACTTTTTTTAAAAAATAAATTTATTTTATTTACAAAACCAAACAAAACACCACACAATACAACTGTTTCAATACGTAGAATAACATCGTTAAACCATCACATTTTGCAGTGTAAATCCCCAACTTCCCCCCTCAAACTAGAGCCGGCTCACTCGTGCCATCTGCAGGAGCATTATCGGGTAGCGCAATACTTATGCGCTCTTCCTCCGAGTCCTCTGATTCGTTATTACCCTGGTGAGGGTTTGCCATAGTGGCCACCAATTGCCGCCAGGCCAGCAGGGGCCCTACTTCCTCCTCACCGCCCCCTAGTGACCGCTTCAAACCAGACTACGGATTCCGCTTCCGTCCATCTTAGGAGGTTCGCCCACCATAGCTCCACCCTGGGTCTGTGTAGCCGCTTTCCAGCCCATAGCAATCCTGCGCTTGGCCAGGACATAAGCTAAATCCTTCATCTTGCTTACGTGCTTTAAGTCCCGGGGTCTGAGGAAAATCCCGAGCATGCATGACCAAGCTGTTTCCACGTCCAACACCACTCCCCCACCAGCCAGTTTCGTTTTAACCACTTCCCAAAATCTGTGCACCTACGGGCAAGCCCAGAACATGTGTAGCAGCCCCGCTTCCACCTCCCCACACCTGGGGCATTTCTGCGTAACCAAGCCTCCAAACTTTGCAATTTTCCCGGGAGTCGGATAAGCCCCATGGGTAACATACAATTGAAGTTGTTGGAGTCTCGCGTTCCGGGACACCTTTTTATGGTACCTCTGGGCTCTCTCCCATTGCCCGTCTGTCATGGGTCCTCCTACCTCCTCTTCCCAGTCCTGTCTCAATTGGAGCAGCTCCTTCCCAGCCTTTGCTCTCAGAAGCTCGTATATCCTCGATATTTCGTGCCCGCCCTCCAAAACATCGTACATGGTTTCCAGGGAGGCATCAGGGTCATCAGCTAGCAACGTCTCAGGCCATCTCTCCCTAACCCGTTTCATAAGCCTGGCGTAAGTTATATATTGGCCTCTATGCACCCCTGTCTCTTCTTGCAACCTCTGAAAGTCCAATGCCTCCCCTTCTTGCCATATGTCCCCAAGGGTGGCCAAGCCTACCGGTTCCCAGTATCTATGGACTGACTCAAATAGTTGAGTCGTTCCCGCACAGCGCCACCAGTGGGGCCTGCTGGGAGAGCGACTCCGAATCACCCATCATTCTCCATGTTCTGTGCCAGACCTCCCAGCCCAGCCTCAATAGCCGCCCCCTTCCCACCAGTTTGTCCTTTTGCAACCACACCACTTCCCTCAAAAAGTATGGGGCTGAGTCTCCCCGCAAAAGCCGCGGGAAGGGGAAACTTATGTTTTTGTACCTGTGCGGGCTTCCAACCCACGCCGAGCCAAGCGCACCTCTGGCTACGCCGTCCTTGCTTTGCAGCATACCTCGCCACACAAGAACATTTCAGGCGGAGGCGCTGGCCTACCTGCTGGCAAGGTGGGCGCGTGTCTTCTACTGTCCTCTAGGGTGGCAGGCCAACATGGGCGTCCCTGGTTGCCCTCTGTGGGGTTTCAAAAAAGCAGAGCTGTGAGTTATTTTGCTCCAGAGCAGTAAGTTTGCACTCTTAGAGGTGGTTCCAGTCCCACACCCGCTCTGAGCTGAACTCGCTCCCTGCGTCCCCACCAACCCCTTACCGAATATGCTGGCCAGGTCGGGACGAAGAGCACTTGCTCCGGCGTAACGGGCCTCGGGGTACTCGCTCCCTCTGAGGTGCCCAGGATAGATGCTAATGACTTGCTTTCTGTCATAGCAGTCCCGGGCCAGTGTCTGCCATTTCGAGTGCGCTGCAGCTCCGCCTCGCATGGATCCCTGCTGGTCTCATACACTTAGTTCCGAACTGCGGTTTTACTTCTCGCTTTGCCAAAAGGAGCTCTGGTTCTTCTGGAGCAATTACGTGTTGTTAAAATTACATGAAATGTTCTTTAAGTGGTGCAATTCGCCATAATCTTATGCCTGGAGAGACGGACGAAGGCTCAGGTAGCCATTCCGTCTGTGCCCCCTCGTGGTCTCCAGTCTATGCTTTTATAAATTCCAAGCAGAGTACAGATGTGAAACAGGGCAGGTTGTAATGATCTCCATTCAAGGTATTTAAATGCAGAACAGTCAAAATACATCACAGCAGTATAAAGCGCTTAGTCTGGGATATTTTACATATAGAACAGTGCAAAGGCAGAAATAGTTTAAATTATACTCTGTGCTTTAAGACAGTTAAATACAGACATTAAGTATAAGCAGTGTAATGAGCTTGGGTTATGGAATTTTAGAATGCAGATCACAGGATACATGCTGAAACAGTACATACGAGTCAATGCACGTTGCTTAGGACAGTTCACTGAAGAGACACAGTATAAGCAGTGTAATGAACAATTCATGGTTACTCAAGGTGTACAATGAGGCAGGCTTGAAATGCATACTGTGCAGTATTCCTAAATGTGTGAAAATGTAGAAAAACATGGAAACACCTTTGTTAAGTACTTATGAGCTTAGTCAGGGGGATAACAAGTAAAAGTGCAGAATGTTAAATGTGGGCAGCTAGAAGCATAATTACTGCTATGCTATGCATGTGCAAGCTGGGCTATGAAACAATGTAATTTTAGCAAAGGGCAAGTTTGCTGTGTGCGGGCTTTTAAAGGGGGGGGGGGAGTGTAGCCAACCAGAAAAATGAGTCGGACAACTGAATTACATGGTCCAGATTGATTTTATTAAAATAAAAGGATCACTCCTAACTTGCCCTATTCCGATGAGGGAAGTTCCCTACCTATCGAAACTAAAAAGTAAGGCTGTTCATCAAAGTCCAAAATAAAAGTCTTCGGCATGAATCATACCCAACTAACAGGCCTTACCACTTTAGAAAACAAACAAAAAACACGGGAGACCAAGACACAGCCGTTGGGTTAGACTTCTGCCTAGCCCAACACATGGATATCGTAGATTGTTTAAAAGTTTTTCAATAACGTGCAACAGTTCACATCTTTCTTGCAGACGTGCAAAATAAAAGATGCTCAGTTTATTTCGTGTTACCACAAGTCTACAACAGTTCATGTCTTTCTGGCAGGCATTGATATTCAAAAGAAAAATATCTTCTATGTTTCTCTTAAAGTCTATGGATAACAAGTACGCGGCTGTTGGACTCCCCCGAAGTCCTACGGCTCTCTGCCAGACTTGCTCACTTTCATTCTACCTCGCGTTTCTCAGTTTCCCGTAACCTTGCCAGTTTAATGTTCGTATTTGGCTTGGCTAGACTTATAGGGGGCTTGCCATTCAGGTTTGTCAGTCCGCGCAACCTCGTAGGCTCTCCCAGCCTTGGTACAAAGCACTCGTACTTCTCTTGCTCAGATTCAAACAGGGCGCTTGCCCCCTCGGGTTTCTCAGGTTCCAGCAACCCAGTAGGCTCTTCCAGCCTTGATATAAAGCATTTGTACTTCTCAGCGGTAGTCTCTCTGTGGGAGCGTTAGGTTACCTGGTGCTGCTTCTCTCACGGCAGCGAATGTCCTTTGGGCATGGAACTAGGGGATTCGGGCTCCCCCCGGCTATCTGGTCTCACCGTCGGTTGCTAGGCCCCAGGACTACCACAGCTTGCAGTGTTTGTGTGTGCTTTCAAGGCCCTAGCTATTGATTAAACAGCAAAGAATGCACATTTTACAACCATAATTACTCTCCTAAATGCAGTTTATTCATATATTGTGCAACCAGTAATTACAATGTTATTTTCCAGCTGGTATTTTGTGTTTTACACATGACGGCACAGTCCCCACACAAGGACAATTACTAAATGTTTATCAACACCCAGGCAGCAAACGAGCAGCATGTCGTTTGCCAGAAGAGAGATTCCCACCTAGTCAGTTTGATTACAGAAGTTTAACAGCAAGCTGTGGGGATGTTAATTTGCAAACTCCAAAGACCCACATTATCTGTCCTTCCCACTAATAAATGGATTGGGAGGGCAGCAGATGTATTTTCTATGCATTACAATGGCGGCAGGAAACTGTTTCAACACTTGTTGTTTACCTGTGGCTTTGGGACAGAGTTTGATAGG
Organism: Ambystoma mexicanum; assembly: GCF_040938575.1. NCBI lineage: Eukaryota > Metazoa > Chordata > Amphibia > Caudata > Ambystomatidae > Ambystoma > Ambystoma mexicanum. The sequence goes on along the minus strand of NC_090934.1, from coordinate 835,523,648 downwards.
ATATGATATGGCATTTATAACACGCCTATACACAAGCGTTGCAAGGCACGACGAGGCAAGGGAGGGGGAACAGAAGGAAGACAGAGACAACGATCTTACTCGGCCAGGTGACATTGAGATCGCAAAAGTGCAGGGGAGGGGGGGGAGTGGGCAGTGCAGTACGTAGGATAACAGTAAAATAAATAAAAGCCACTAAATACAATAAATAAGAAGTGCAGCCAAGTGGTGGCAAGTGCAGGCATCAGGTGCTCGTAGAGGGCTGTAGGGATACCGAAACAGCCCCTGAGTGCAGGGGCCACGGGGGGAGTGCAGGTGTGCAACTGGCAGGGAGGGGACCTGGGCCCGAGAACAGAGGGTAGCCAAGTGACCAGTGCAATTTCAGTTTCAGCCAGTAGTTCAGCAGTGGCTGATTTGAAGAAAACCAAGCCCTTTGCCCTGCATCCTATGATGTGGAAAGTCCATGTATGCCATGCTTTCCTGAGTGGGGGACTAGACGGGTCACCTATTGCCTCTGGTTCCCACACCTCTTTGATAAAGCAATTTGGGAATGTCAGGAAAGAAACATGAACTTTAAATATAAGTTCTCTTGGTAAAGATCAGATTTAGGCTGTAATCAAATACAATTGAAGACAGTAGGGTATCATACTGGATGATCTATTCACGAAGACCTTTTTCCTAAAAGTAGTCCTTGAACTCATGGTTGAGCAGCAATGTTTTGTGCCAATTCTTAAAACAAGTATTGGCAAGGCCAATAGCTCTGACTTTATAAACAAATTGTACCCTCTACATTTACAAAGTACCGAAAGGACAAAAAAAGGTTGATCCTCTACATTTTCAAAGCCAGACACACTGGTTTTGCCAATGCTTGGTCCATATGCACTGTTAAGATGTATTTTTCGAACCACCCCTGAGGGAGAGTTCTGAGAGACAACCCTATTTTAGTGAAGAGGGGCGAAGACACTTCGGTCTAGCCAAACTCAATAAAAGGTAGGTGGTGAAACAGTAAAACAGACTTCAACAGATGTAGGGAGGTGTAATGCTACATGACACCCCCCCACCCACACGAAAACACACACACACACACACACACACACACTTAAAAATACAACAAATTATAAGGCCTCAACACACTCCAAGCAATGAAAATAGCAGTTAAGTACAATTATCAACATCATAAACATATACATTCACTGTCCTTGGTCGGATCACCCACATTTGAACTTTATGACAGTCAAAGGTGATTGTGATATGAAACCTGAAAAACTGCATCTACTAAAGTAAGTGAAAATCAGTTAACCAGTGCAAAGCATTTGAAATTCAAAGTTATGTAATGTAAAAGCAAGGGAAACTGTTTTACCCAGCCTTATAAAATAAGGCCCCTAACATTCAGGCCATTCCTGCTCAAGAGAGTAAGCTTAGTGCCTTAAGGAATCACACGCCCTAAGAAGAATCCCTTTGTAGGGCGTCAGGAGTCTTTAAAGTGAATAGATACATTTTGTCCAAAGCCAACAACTGAATAAAATATTCCAGTGATGAATGAGCTTTATCCAATGATGAAGTTTGAAAGATTAGGGGCCCTCTGCCAATCCCACCAACCTACGGGAAGCTAAAAGGGGATCCTTAGCCGAGCCACAATGCCATCGATCACAACCAGGCAAGGGAGAATTAGGATGAAGACTTTGCTCCTGTGCAACCCTATTGGAAGGGGGCGTCGGAGGGGAGTCGAAACATCTATGCAGACTTGCACCTCTTACTCCAATTCCACTAAACACCACCCCTATAGTGCCTAGATTTGCTGTGCCCACTTCCTTCAATTGTTGGTTCAGTTGCAGTGGGTCCAGGGTTAGCGGCTGCAGTGGCCGTTTTTGGGTTTGGGTAGGTGGTGGTTGTGAGCTCTGATGGGGCGGTTCCTGATGCTTTGCAGCTGGATGACCCAGGCACCCACAGATGCAGACCACATAGGTCCCAGGGTGACAAGAGACCCCCCCAGTTCACGAGAGAAGTGGGCAGCAGCGGTCCAGTGGAGGAACTTTGCTGAAAATGTTGGTGTTTGGACAAGGGTGAGGTGGACAGAGGGCGGGTGGTGGCTCTTAGGGATCGTTTCGGCCAAATTGTTAGATAATATTTGGTTGAATGGTAGATTTGACTGAATTCGGTTACCACCATTAGTTCGAAGCCAAAGATACCGAACATGAAGCGCTCGGGTTGCAGGGGTGTCCCGCGCTCCCCATGTTCGGTATTTTTGATTTTGGCGGTTGCGGGGGTGTCCCCTGCTTCCTCAGCATTGGTGGCAGGGGACCGTGCAGCGTCAGATCCGACCCGCGTAAGATGGATGGATCTGACGCTTCAGGGTACAGGAGAGGCGGCAGATGGAGAAAAGGTAAATAGGTTGTGTCCCGCTGCCAAGACAATGTCCCAAGGAGCTGCGGGCAGCAGAGATCTCACGCTGCTCTGTATCAACAGAGCATTACAATGTGAGAGATTAGGCACTGATGGGAGGGACGGGGGGTACTATTAGCAGGGACTTTTGTCCCTTTGGACATGTGAATGGGAAGGAGTGATCAGAAGTGAGAAGGGTGCATAATGTTGCATGCTTTTTGAAATAAAGACTATGGCTTGAAAACCCAAGGGGGATTTGTTAAACTCACATTAATCTACATGATGCTATTGTGACTTCGCATGCAGAATGGGGAGAATAAAATTAAAGCCATACTCCCATTGCTCAACATATTTCTATGACAATGTATATAGTTTATGGTTAGTTTACTATGAAAGACTAGTTTATTATGTAATGTGGTTTGCTTCCAAGGTATTGCTATTAATAATTATTTAAGCACATGAAATGTAAAGGAAAACCTTAATAAATATCTATATCAACTAAACCCAGAAAGATGTGCGCGGTCGCTTAAAATGTCCACATCTCAGTTTCACCATTTAACCAAGTGTGTGTGATCCTGAGCAAATCATTTAATCGTATTGTGCAAGTGACTCTGATTCACTTCAAAGTTTATGTGAATGCATCATGGTATTATAATGGAAAAGCCTAATGACTATAGAGTTGCTCCACATATAAAAAAAGTGAAATTTAGGTAGTTTGCACCACAAAGTTATTTGTCACTTGGCTTACATATGGCAACTTATTCTAAAATCACTTCCATGGTGCCTTCAAGAATCAAGGACTGATGATGCGCCTTGCAATGTCCTTTTCTGTGAAGTCACTTCTATTGGTGCAATCCATATAATAATTAGGAAGTTTGCATGTATTTTGCCTCAGAGGGCTTGGACAGATCTCAGATAGAGGAGTTTCCTGCATATGGAATTATCCTACAGTTTTATTTTTGTTGTTGTGTGTTAAAATGCCATCTTCCACTAATGTTACCAAAAAAGTAGATTGGGGCAGGGGTGGGCGGTTTGGGGGCGCCAATGAGATCATGTGAAATTCCACACACTGCATTTCGTTGCTCACCCCTCCCCCCACTCTTACAATGGTGGATACTCCCCTGCTTAGTTTGGTAAGTGAAGCAGTTTTTGGTGGTCTGTAATCTGAACCATGACACCCATTTACTAATGTGCACCAAACTGTCCTGAAAAAGAGTCTGCAAAACTCGAAATACTTTTTGCCAGTTTGGTGAAGATTATTTTTGGCGGCAGGGGGAAAAGTTATACATGGCTCCTAAAAGTGTGCTTTTAACACAAAATACCATATGGTTCCTTCTGCGCATCTAGAGCAAAAACTGCTTAAACGTTCACCATGTTTGGAAGGCGTTTAGCACTCAAATTCATTTCACAGAATTTGCAGAGTGCGGCAGTTTGGGGTCACATGTTTTCTCAGCTTGGCTCTTTCCACTCTACTTGGGGAGGGCGCACATTCCGCCAACTTCTTTTTGAAATTTGGATGGTGGTACTTTAGTAACATCTGAAAAGTGGCAAGATTAATTTTAGAGACGTTGCAGCGCTGTGGCTTGCCATAGAGCATGCACCATTTGTTATTGTTAGTGCGTCTACATACCTGGGGCCTTAATGTGTAGTGTGAGCTCTGCTCACATTGCCCAAATAAGACACGCACCCTCACTATGGTCAGCCCGCAGCCCAGCCAATCAACAAACAAACAATTCAAAATTATTATTATTTTTTTTTTAAAAGTACCTCTGCCCTGCTTTCAAATGCCGCCCGGGGCACGTCTCATGTTACACCGACCAAACTTCTTTGCACTCACGCACCTCCCGACAGAAACAAGCAAGCTAAATGAGCTTGCTAGTTCCTGTCTGTGTCGCACAAACAAAGCCGTAAAGTGATTCTCTGCGCCTCACCCCCTGGAAGTGCTGCTGCTAGTGTGGCAGCACAGGCGCCAGGCCCTGCAACATCCAGTTCAGCACCCTGGTTGCTGACTTTGAGTCAGGCCAGCCAGGGTGAGGGACTGAGCCATGCAGGGCATCCCAGCCCTGAATGCAGGGGTGTAGGAGACCCATACAATCTGGGGGGGGGCAGGGGACAGCTTGGGACTTTTCTTTTTTTATTTATTTATTGTTTTCTTTTTTTATTTATTGTTTTTAGTCAAAGAACTCGATTTTTCGCAAAATTAAAATGGCACGTATTAAATCACATATCATCACTGTATAAAACAAGAGAAGAAAAAAAGAAAAGAACATTAAGAAAAAGAAAAGCAGTTCAGTCAGAGTGCAAAATCCTTTTATTTGGTGTCCTGTCATTAACGAATTATAAAGTGACACCTGTATTTTTAAATACTTAGGAGAATGTTGTCCTCTTTGGAAATTTGATATTGAATTTGGCCTTTTAACTCTTTGCACAGATTAGTCAAGTAACATCAACATGTCAACAATTTCCCATTTTAATACCAGTGGCAGCTGGTGACATTTTTACTTGCAGGGGTGCAAACATTTTCCATGAATGTGTGCAAGCGACTGAGCCTTTCGTGGGGTCAGAGGCATAGACAGGGTAGGGCCTGAGCTGGCAAGATCTACCCAAAATCTGTAAATGCCCACCCTGCAGCACTGTGTGGGCATTGCCAGATGTTAATGTCACTGTGGTGGGCCCAACTACATTTGATTCAGGCCCCACTTGTTAGACAATCTTGGCAACACCTCTTCGTCGGAGCCCCAAACTACAAAGCTCTTTTGCTTTAAAATAATGGGTTAAATTAGTACATTTTACAATCACTTTCGCTGTGAAAAAATGGGGAAAACCACACAGTTTAAATTAGGCTATGTAGGCTAATACATGAATAAATCCAATAGATGCTAGATCACTAACTTTGCACATGAGCATTTACCAATGCATGTTCATGATGCCTTTCCTACAATATATGGCAGTGTTATCCCAGTGTAAAACATTTTCATGCTGGCTGTGACCAAACATGTCCCGAATGACTGCACCCATACATGACAGCCTCCCCACATAATAATACTCAGCATGTTAGATTTGCACTAACGGCAGTACAACATATTAAGCTTTCAGTTCAGGACCTAGAGACATTCCCCAGGCCACCCAGTCAGAGCCTCTCCTCCCCGGCCGCATGCAAACACAAATTGACATGCATGCTCATACAACATACACACTGCACTCTTAGTCTCTCAGTCACATGCTCATCCATGCGCTACAACACACACACAGAGCTCTCCTTTACAACAAGCACACCAATACAATAAAACATCTGCATTAGACTGGCTACTCTCACCCTCATATAAGCACCAGGAAACAGGGGGAGATATCAACCAAACACCCTTCCTGGTTCCTGACATGAGCGGTGGTGGTGGAGCCGGAGTGCAATCAGTAGGATGCTCCCGTCCCATGTATCAGAATATGATACATTTAGTGTGAGGTGTCTGAAATACGTGAGCAGATTCCCTGTAGGGCTGAGCGGAAAAACAGGCCAGCGCTGGGAACCTACGTGCACAACAGGGATTACTTAATTGATATGTCCACGGATTGGGGATCGGAGAACGACAAAACGTGATTAGTGAAGTCGAAAATTACAAACATTTGCAGATGCAGCTTGGGATTTACGGTTTCATATTGAAACTCAAGGGAGGTTTTCGAGTAGCCAGATATTTTAAAATCACCCTTGGTCATGCATGACTTGAATGTGTCATTGACTAATAAAAAAAACCTCCTAGAAAGGAATAGGTATGGGTGGGAATACCCGTTTCTGTGTGAAGGGAGAGGCTATATAGTACTGCAAATACATCGTATTCTGACTTAGGTAAATCCGAAACTTGATGAATAAATCACAGGGGATCTATCATACATGAATGAGAAGTCAATTTGTATACCACACACAGCAAAATGAAATCCCCAAATTGCCTTGACGACATGCTCCCTCGTTTTTTTCATTGCAATAAATACATGCAATAAACTGCGCCGAGCATATGATATGTTAATGTATGTAAATGAGGGCAGAATCAAACATCGCCATTGTACATTTGACCTTATTTAAAAATTATATGTTATCTATAACGCGCTTAATACCCAGAGGTTTAAGCACGGACCGGGGATCGAACCTGTGTTGCTAGTATTGTGTTGCTTCCAAGGCAAGCACGTTGCCCCTGAGCTATGCTCCCAATGATGCTTGGAAACATGTAACAGCCTCATTACAATTTACATGTAAAGAACGGTATTTGTGCTTCGTTACCATTCTGTTGGGAAATCTAATCACGTTGCCCTGAATAGGTTTCTGTTAAGATCTGTGTTTTTACAAAGGCGCTCGCAGTGGCTGTTACTTATTTCTTATCGTACGGTTCTTACCGCAGTGACATGAAGAGGTAGAGGAAGCTGTTAGTAGCTCTTCCGAGAATCAGCTCAACTCTGTCTCAATCACCGTCATCCGTTAAGCAGGCTCACACTCACGCGTCGCTGCCTGTCTGCTGTAGCGAAGGTGAGAGGACGGTGGCAACAAGCTGCGCAGCAGTGTACTGCGCACTCCCAAGCACGCTGGGCTGGCAGTGGCACATGCCGTATTCTGGGGGTTGGGGAAGGAAGGGAACGCACGAGCAAGAGTTGTTGCCAAAATTCAATGTGGACTGATGGTTTTGGGGCACTTCCAGAGGGCCCAAGAGGTAGGATCTTCGTGCAGGGTCCAGACTGGATGGTCACACCAGCCCAAGAGTCGAAGCACTTATTAGGCTTATTCAGGAAAACGATCCAGGGAGACAGGGCTTCACAGGAACTTCCTGGAGGCAATGCTTGATGTCTTAAACTGTTGCCCTCGGGCCTTCAGCGTGTGGCAACTCTTCATAGGGGTCTTTGTTCCAAACTACGATTGGATGAATGGCTGTAGGACTCTTATCCCAAATTTGAGCTAGGGTTGCCCCTCACCCACCAACAGCAAGGATCTGCACCACTGAAACTCGCAAGGGCTGTCCAATCATGGACAGCTTCTTGCCTCACATCTGCCCAGCAACAGACATATCCCTGGGCCGAGTGTGGATTGGGACTAGACAGTCCCAGACCCCACCCCCCGGATAGATGCTCACATTGCCGCTTTGCCTAGGAAAGTCGAAGCTTTGCCTAGAAAAGCGCTTTCCATATATTGCATTTCCTGGCCCTAGGGAAGGAAAAAGGCCAAAGGACAAGATGCTCAAAGGTCAGGGTGAAAAAATGGTGGCACTGCAATTATGATAATTTGGTACCTAAAATGGCATTATGCAGTAAAATGTAAAAGTGCCTGCGACAATAACGAAATACAGTACAAAACTATCCGCTGCCAGCAGCCACTCTTGGACACATTGTAGCAAAAATGTCAGAAAAACAAAAATGAAGAGGGATAGAGTACCATTATCACACTTATTGCAGCTTAAAAAGAACAAGAAATATCGCAACGCTACACAGGGTCCCACTGCACTGGTACCCTTCGAGACTTAGCAGTGCTCCCAAAACATGAGCTAAGTAAGGGCCGTAAAGCAAAGAGACTTCACTTACCTCCAAAAGTCAAGACAGGAGTCAAACTATAGCAAAAGGTTGAGTGTTCTATTGATGTCAATGGAATGCTGCAAAAAGAAAATCTTTCCTAACATGTCCATGATCGTTTCGATGGTTGTGCGCGTCTCCTGGTATGCCACATTTATGCATGCACCAGAGGTGAAGTGGACGCAGACAAGAAGGTGCAGGGCTCACCTCACCCATGTCAGTTTCCACATTCAAAATGACACAGGGAAGCGGGGGAAATCATATGGGGGAGGATGCATGTTGTGGTCTTCTGGGAAGAGGGATGTCATCTAAAAAAGAGCAGTCTGGGGTGTGAGACAACAAACCAACTGTGAAGGTGAGGCTGCTCGGCGAAGAGGAAAGTAGTCTCCACAACAGAGACCATGACAGTGGTCATGGATGTGCAATAACGAGCACAAGAATCACTGGCTTGAGAAGGCCCACTGAGCCTATGCTCCACCACTGACGAAAGAGGCTGCAGCCACTGGAGCCTTGGCGAAGATTCCCAACGTTTTTTGTTGAATTCCTCGCACTACTCTAAGAGGAACTGGTGAGAAACGATACCGTTACGAGTACAGATGAGTTTCTTCAGAATCCGAGGACCGCTCCATGCAGTGGTGATGGTATTTTTATGAGGAGAACAGGACTGCCTGTAACACTTCTTCTCATCTTTCTTGTTCAACTCTCTGGTGGCTGAAAAACGTTTCCCAAGCAAGACTTACACCTGGAGGAAATTTCTAAGATGAGGAATCTGTGGGAGGATGATATCCATTAGAATGATTTTTTTCCCACCGCTATGTTTGTAATTTTTAATAAAGCGGATAGTCGCCAAACGGCATATTGGCACCATCAACGAAAAACAAATGCCAGATTGGTAAGGGATTGCAGTAGGCCCCTGGTTGGAGATTAACCGATGACCTACTGTATACTCAGTATCCATAACTCCTAAGTACCACTTTGCCGCTACATGCTGTGCTGGAGGAGCTCCATGCTCGGTTGCCGATACGTGCTGCAATTACAAGGTGACTGCATCCATTTCTCTGCACGCTTGCTGGAATTGTGCTTTACTGGCTACTTCTTTTTAACTACGGACGCCTTGCTGACGGCCGTTTTGTGCTTACTTTCACAGTGAACTTGATTGACGTTTCTTTGACCCGCCTTTGATTACTGGGGATTGGCTCTCAGATCACATTACTATATATCCTGACTTGCACTCGAGCAAGTACTCGTAAGTACCGCTTTGCTGCTGCGACGCAGCAGTGCAGTAAGGTGCTGGAGTACCACGTTTGTAAACCGGGCCTCAGCTAAGGTTTGATTGTGTAAGCCTATTATCTGTGTGCGTTTGCTGTTCATGGTTTTTACCATATATACCCTGAAATCCAATATGCCGGGTTGTTTATCTAGAGTCGAAACCCCGCTCTTGACAACCCAGCACAATGTAGTGCACGCTTTGCATACTGTTATCAATGTAACCCCTTTCAGGACTTGCATTCCGCCACAGACTAATGTTGATAGTCTGTCAGTACATGGCTTATCCTCCCGCAGTGCTTGAAGGCCGTGGAGCTTTCGATAGCTCGCACACCTGCTAATGTAATTAATCCTGAACTGGGGCTAGACCACTTGTGTCCAGCAATCGCTGTTGCCTTTCAGATCAAACTATTCTAGATTCGGTAAAAGGCAATGAGGCTGCACGCAATAACTCTGTATTGCCCATGCTGTCCCCGATTCCTTTTCCAACAGATAGTGGAGATAGCACGGGCATTTCCATTTATGCCAGCCAGCGAGAGTTCCCTATTTCAATATTGGACGAAATCAACTCTCTCAAGGTGTCTGTGGACAGATTGGCTTCTACTCGCTCGGTCTTGTTCCGTTTTACCATCCTTTGTGCATCCCACACCACGGGCGCCCATAAAAAAAAAACATTTTAGAGGCGACCAACCCTCAGGCCCAAGCTCCAACTTCCCATCAGTTTGCGGAGCTAGCTTTAACAGCGATTGATACGTCAGTGCTAAGCCTGGTAAAATTGTTTGAAGTTTTGGACCATAGGTTGGAAAAACAAGCTGCACTTTTGAAAGATCTAGCTGCCAGTATTAATGTGTATCATAGTCTGATTTCTGAACTTATATTGAGATGTCCGGGAGTCGGCAAACCATTGCCCTCCCCAGTACTGTCTAGAATTGATAATGCCACACAAGTGCCTAGCTCATGTCGTCTACCAATTCTATCACCTCGGGCGGCACAAGTTTCTGCTCTGCCCGTTTTTGTGGACGTTATTCGTCCTGCAGATGTGGTTCCATTGGTAGAGATCATTAATGTTGAAAAGGACACCTCATACATTTACCTCTCGGCAGATCCTGGCAGGACTGAAGGAGGGTCCCATGGTGCCGATGTCCCCTGCATCTCGCCGACTAGCTGGCCATTTGCTACATAAGAAAAAAGCTGTACGTAGCCAGATAAAGTGTCCTTGCGCCATTGCCAAGAAATTCAAAAACATGCCTGGTTGCAGAGGTGCCAAAAACACACTCCATGCTTTTTTCCAAGCGATGGGCGGTTCGGCCCTGCCACCGACCAAAGGTAATGTGGTGGTTGTCCCTCGTTGTAGCAGTACGATGCCCGAGGTGATAACCCCATGTGCCCCCAGTTCACGAGATCAGGCTTGAGGGTGGAAACTCGGCAGATGCACCCTCGGTACCTCAAGCTTACTCACCACTGAATCAACTTGTGGATTCCATCAAGCAAGCAGTGGCCTTGAATGTGAATCCAAGTGCCACATGCCCAATAAAGAGAACAGTCTCTTGTCAACCCTCTCGTGAGCTGCCCAGGGTGGGCCATGAAGGGCAGTCCGTTGAGCCGGCCGAATCAATAAAACAAATGATTGAGGTGTACTTGTCTGAACACGCCCCTTCGCTGGAAGCACGCCCGTCCCAATTCACCTTCACTGATCCTGGAAAGCAGGGAGCAAATGCACCCTACGGAAACAGTCACACGTCATAATTTTCTGATGCCGTCAGACTGAACATACAGAACCCTAGGCACATTCCTTTGATACGACACCATGTGGTCCCAGTTCCCATTCTGTGCAATTTTCTAATACTCCTGCCAAGTCAGCCCAGTTAAGGTGTAGAAATGCCCACTCGTTCATTTTCAAATGTAAAGGGTAATTTTCCCTCGTACGTTCTAAATCGAAGGAGTGTACTCAACATCTTTAGAGACGGGCATGATTTGCAGGAAATTACATCTCAAGACATCGAACAAATAGAATTAATTGCAGAAACTACTCAATGTGCAATTCGATTGTGGATACCCTCAGGAGTGGTGGCAAACATTATATGGCAGGCTAAAATGAGTCAGTTTGATAGGGGTTTTTTGTTGGCAGAAGATCCTGCCCGAGATATCTTCAAATCCGAAAACATTGTTTATGAAACAAACATTTATAAAAGTAAACATCCATCTGAGCCAAGAGCCCTTGGTCTGCACTCTGTGCTGAAACAGTAACCACCACTGTTAGTACCCACCAAAGATTGGCGCTAGTAAATCTCTATCGAAACCCGGCAGCGTGAACAGACGAGGCATTCTATGCGAGCTTGAGTTGAATTCTGCACCTAATTTGCATTGCAAGAGATATCACATATACCATCATTTTAGGTGATATAAATTTAGATTGTTAGAACGCCAAGCGTGACACAAAAGAGGCACGCGCTCGGACTGCTTTCATGGCCGAAAGACAGTTCATCATGGTAAATGGGGCAGTTCATGGCGATATCCAATCTACGTGGTTTCGCAATACTAGTACTAGCATCATTGACTACATATATGTAGACCAGGTGCTATTTACACAGGTTCAGAGCTTAGAGACCCTCACTTTACCTTACAATGACCATAAGGAACAAGTTACTTACCTGTAACTGTTGTTCTCCAGCATGGGTCTGGCATGGATTCACATGCTCATGAATATTCCCCGTCTTCGGGCTGGGATTCCTCGGTAAAGAAAAAAAATCAGTTTCAGTTTTGTTTCTGAACTGTCTTCCTACTAATAACCAATCACTCGTCTCTGGGTCATACTGCCCCAGCCAATGACTGCCCTCTACCTAAACCCCTCCTCTGGCAGCCATCTTCAGATTTGGTAGCACGTAAAGTGGCAGTAGGACCAAGAGAAGAGCCGCAGAGGGGTTGGAAGGAGGGTTTGCATGTGAATCCATGCCAGACCCATGCTGGAGAACAAGTTACAGGTAAGTAACTTGTTCCTTCTCCAGCATGGGGTCTGGCATGGATTTACATGTTCATGAATACAAGAATGAAGATTACCCCTGCTATCTGCGCAGGGAGTATTAATTCTATTAAAGACTAGGAGGCGAGTATTATGCTTCATCTTCCTTTATTTCTACTCTTCAGCAGTTCAACAAACATATATAGTAAAACCATGAAAAGTGTTATAAAAACTAACAAACTTTTCTCTTATCCAAAACTACAAAATCCATGAGCCTCTGTAATCCATGCTCACTCCACCAGTCACAACCCACTTCCTGTGCTTGGACTCCTCCTCTGCTTTTACTTGCTCTGATAGTCTCTTATGGTATTTAACTGATCCTCGTCAACGGTGCGAAGACTCTCTTGAACTTTTAACTTAATTGCAGAAGTCCATCCGGCCTCCTGATACTCTCTGCTCTGTCATCACCTTCAGTTATTCTTCTGATCCTCTCCTATGAAAAGAACAACAATAGGATACTTTAGGGTGGTGCGAACGTCACGTACTGGTACATAATAAAGCATTGACATAGTATACACAGTACCAAACTCGGGTGGGAATTTAATGCTCGCCTCCTAGTCTTTAATAGAATTAATACTCCCTGCGCAGATAGCAGGGGTAATCTTCATTCTATGACAAGAGTGGAGGCGAGCATTATGCTTGTTCAAAGCTTACCCAACACCGTACTTGCTAAACTCTCCGCTGGCTTAAAGTAAAACTCTTTAAAAGTCCTATCGCTTGACCAGTCTGCTGCCAGCATTATCTCACTCAAGGGCACTCCTGCTCTCACGGCGGACGAGGCCATTGCCCCCCTCACCGAATGGGCTCCATACGTGCTCGCATTCAGACCTGCTGCATGCATAACCTCCTTGACCCATCTTGCGATGGTAGCTGATGCAACTGCGTGATAGGGCTTCCTGCGCGCTATTAATAACTGATTAGTACCTGCTGCTCTATACTCCGCAGTTCTATTCTCGTACTCCTTAATGCATCGTGCTACGCACCATTTCGAATTGCTCGGGAGATACAGATAATGTACCGTAGATGTCCTTGTCTTGGTCCTTCTGACTATGGAGAATGTAACTCCCTCCGGTCCGAAGGACCGTCTGTTAACATCTAGTGCTCTCACGTCCGATACTCTCTTGCAGGAGATTAAGCATAGCAGCATAGCTAGCTTTCCGGATAATTGCTTAAGCGAGAGGTACTTATTGGTCGGCCAATTCGCTAATAGGTGCAGTACTGCAGCAACGTCCCATGTTGTGCTATACCTGGGCTCTGGTGGCGCTTTAAATCTTGCTCCTCTGATGAGCCTCACCACCGCAGGATGTTCTCCTGCCGGGACGCCCTCTATTGGCATGTGACCCGCAGAAATCGCCGATCTGTACACTCCTATAGTACGGAAAGCTCTACCGCTCTGTAAGAGGTTCGCTAGGAAGTTCAGAATTTCCACTACAGGTGCTGAAACGGGATGAACACTTCTGTCCTTGCACCAGCTTGTCCATTTTGCCCAAGCTGCGTCATAGCTCCTCCTAGTGGATGGAGCCCCAGATTCAGCGATAAGCTGAACAGCCTGCGCCGAAATTCCTGGCAAGGCCCACCGTTTCCGGATATCCTGCACGCGACTAGCGGGAGTGTCCCTCTCACTCTCAGAGGATGACACGACCCAGCTGGGTCCGTGAGCAGTCGCTCCCCGTCGGGGAGGACTCTGGGAATGTCCAACACCGGTTCCATTAGAGTGGGGAACCACACTTGAGACTTCCATAACGGCGCTACTAATACCAACTCTGCTTTCTCCCTCCGGCATTTCGCTAATACTCTGCTCAGCATCACGAAGGGGGGAAAAGCGCAATGCGGACCTCCTATCCACTCTTGCAGAACTGCATCGGTTCCTTGCGCTCCCGGATCTAGCCTCCAGCTGAAATAGCGGCTCCTCTGCGCATTGAGCCGGGAAGCGAACAGGTCTACTTGCAATGGTCCCCATCTCGTGTTCAGCCTCTGAAACACTGCTGGATCCAGCCTCCAATCGCTGGAATCCGTAAGGTACCGAGAGTTCCAATCTGCTACTACGTTCAGTGTCCCTGGCAGGTACTCCGCTGTCACGGACGTCCCTGATCATAGGTAGAAGTGCCACAGGTCCTTCGCTAGCTCTGCGAGCATCTTGGATCTCGTACCACTCAGATGGTTGATGTAGCGCACTGCTGATATGTTGTCCATCTTCAGTAGGACACAAGATTTCACTCTTTCTTTCGTAAAGGCTTTGATCGCGAACGATCCTGCTAGGAGCTCCAGGCAGTTTATGTGTAGACGAAGCTCCTCTTCGCTCCACTTGCCTCCGGTCTGTAAAGACCCACATCTGGCTCCCCAGCCTTTCCGGCTGGCATCCGATTCTATTATCAAATCTGGCTTATCTCCGAATATGGCTCGCCCATTCCAAGCCTCCATATTCTTTAACCACCATTCTAGCTCTGTAATAGAGTCCTGATCTAAAGGCACTTGTTGATGGTACTTCAGACCTAGCTGCAGATGCTTTATTTTCAATCTCTGCAGTGCTCGGTAGTGAAGTGGCCCCGGGAAAATGGCCTGGATGGAAGCTGCTAGAAGCCCGACTATTCTCGCTAATGTCCTGAGAGATACTTGCTGCTTCTTTAAGCATACTCTGATCTCTCTCTTGATGTCTCTCATCTTCCGAGCTGGAAGTTCCAAGGTCGCCTTCCTGGTGTCTAGGACAAATCCCAGGAAGTCTAACCTTTGCGCTGGTGTGGTATCTGATTTTTCTGTGTTCACTAGAAATTCTAGTGAGATCAGAAGGTCCTGCACCCATCTCGTTTGGTAGACTAATACCTCCCGATCTTCTGCCAGGAGCAAGAGGTCGTCCAGGTAAATAATAAGCCTGACGCCCTTCTCCCTGATTGCTGCCGCTACCGGCTTCATCAGCTTCGTGAACGCCCAGGGTTCCGAAGCAAGTCCGAATGGCATTGTCTTGAATTGCCAGAATCGGCTTCGCCAGCGAAAATCTAGAAATGGTCTGTACTCCTCGAGAACAGGTACTGTGAGGTAAGCGTCTTTTAGATCTAGACGCGTCAACCACTCTCCTTCTCTTAGGGAGTCTCTGAGCTGATGGACGCCCTCCATCTTGAAGTGCCGATATACGATCCAGCTGTTCAGCTCTTTGAGATTTATCACCAGGCGTACCTTCTCCTTCCTGTGTACTAGGAACATATTGCTCACAAACTTCGGGGATGTCTCGCATTTCTCTATCGCCTGCTTGATGACTAGCTGTGCTATCTCGCTGTCTAGGCATGCTTGTTCTGCTTGCGCTAATTTCTGACCCTGCGGCTTGTATCGCTGAACTGGGGCCTCTATGAAATCTAGCTGCAGACCTCTGACGGTCTGCAGTATCCAGGAATCGCTTGAAAGCTTGCGCCAATTCTCTAAATATCTGCGCGTCCTCCCCCCTACTGGAGGATACAGAATCGCTCTCACCTGGCGTAAATCCATGACCTCGTCCCGATCCTCTGGACCTTCGGCCCCTTGGGAATCTCCCCCTGGACGGGAAAAAGGTGTCTTGGCTCTTGTTCTCCCAGTATTGTGCCCTGGGTTCTGAGGTCTTCTTCCTCCTTGGTTGCGACCGGCTGCGCGACATCTGAAGCGGCCGGTCCCTCCAAAAACTCTGCTGGGGAATATTTTGCGAATTGATGCTTGCGCCTTCTCTAGCGAAGCGAATGTGCCGACAAACCGGCCCATCTCCTTCCCAAAGGTTTCCCCGAACAGGAGACCTTGTGCACCTTCCCCTGCTTCATATGACGATAAATCGCTCAACTTTGAATCTATCTTGAGCAATAGGCCCTTCCCCTTCTCTCTGATGCGATGGCACAATTCGCGTTTCCAAGCAGGCAGACAGCTCTCTGAGCCCACCCAGCGAGGGCTTCCGGGTCAACCTCTTCTCCAGTGTCCTTCGCCTTCTCTGCGAGGTCCATAATTTTTGCGAGAGGACCTGCTAAATCTAATACTTTCTCCTGGCAGGATTTCCAGGATCTATCAATCCCCTTCCGGGGGTCTTTGCTCGTCTTGGCCACGAAGGTCAGCATTTGTGGGTCGAGCTCAGGTGCTTCCGCCACCTTTCCTGGCAGATCTGGGCGCGGGCAGTCTGCCCGTAGGCGCTGTCTCACCTCCTTGTCTAGTGGCTTGCGTAGCCTTGCTGCCATATACTGAGTTACTCGGGGGGATGGTTGCCACTCGGTGGACCTCGGAGTACGTATGCTGTCTGGGTCGAACATATCTTTTTCTATGAGGTGTTTTTCCTTCCTCGCTCTCTTGCCCCCACTGGGTCTAACCCAGTCTTCCTCCTCGGCTTCTTCTTCCCCTAAAGAGTCGTGCTCTTCCACCAGCTCTTCCTCCGAGCCAGGGTCTTCTCCAATATTGTCTTCCCCTGGAGCGGGGAACGTGAGGTTCGGCACCGCCTGCCTTTGTAGAAACGCTTCTTTAAGCTTTGCGAAAGCGTCAGGCACCTCCGAGGCCTTTTCTATCGCCTCTTCCAATGAGCCCCAGGGGTCGTCCGAGGCTTTCCTCTTGAGGGCTAGCTTACTCCCCTTATGCCCCTCTTTCAAGGGCTCTGTGGGCATGCGCTTATCAACTTTGGTGCTAGTCTTTGGCTTGAGAGTATAGCTTCCAACGTCTTCAGCCTCTCTTGTAGGGGTTTCACCCCTTCTGCCACTGCATCAATAAGAGAGCTACCAAGCACTTGCTTAAAGCTGGCAGCGAGGTCCTGAGACTGCTCCTCCTCACTCCACTCAAAGTCTGACATTTTCCGCTGTGCTGTGTGCCTAAAATACCTGGAACAGGTCTCTTAGCACGCCCACTGCTCTCTTATGATGTTAAATGTTTTTTTTTTCTTTTTTTTTACTTTCAGTGGCTGCACCTTTGTCCTTGTTTAGTCTTCCGGCTTCTGCGGAGGCCCTGCACTCAGTGCGTCAATCTACTGCTTCTCGGCAGTGTAGGGGCCCACAGACCAAAATCTTTTACAGATCTTGAAATTGAAGGGTTGCTGAAGTGCAGGAGGTAGTGCTTCAGCTAATCCCGGTGCGCGCGATCGTTCGATCGCTATAATCCTCCCAAACTAATTGAAGGTAATGCGCTGCTTCTACGAGCGCTGGCGATGGTGATTAGAGAAATCGCCGCCTTGTAATGATGCTACGCGACTTCGCGTGTAGGCTCCGCCCACCCGCGGGTGGGGGCTATGCTGTTGGAGCGAAACGCTCTGCGTTTCGCGCACTAGCTCCGCCCACCCGCGGGTGGGGGCTACAAACCTGCATCTCGAGGGCTCGGAGACCAGAGAAGCTTCGCGTGAGCCGGCTCCTGTCGCTTGCGAGGCTGACCGAACCCCTGCAGTGCCGGATATACGGCACGGGGGCGTCAGCCTCGCAGCCGACGCTACAAATCAAGGGAACCTTCCCTGGGATCCCGCAGTGACCCACGCAGCGAATGAACCTGCAAAGGGAAAACGTCAAACCTAGTACGCACGCGCGTGCCTGTGATAATTACATTAAAAGCTCAAAACAAGTGCAACGCAACTTCTCTCACGTTCCACTAAAAAATGATCACACTCTCAGCACATATTTCCTTCTTTAACCCAAACTTTCCCTCTCAGTCAGCCAATTTGCTACAGGCATTCGGAGAGGAAAGAAATAGTACTTATCTGCTTGAAGAGCAGTAAAAGAAGAGGAGTCGTCCAAACACAGGAAGTGGGTTGTGACTGGTGGAGTGAGCATGGACTACAGAGGCTCATGGATTTTGTAGTTTTGGATAAGAGAAAAGTTTGTTAGTTTTTATAACACTTTTCATGGTTTTATTATATATGTTTGTTGAACTGCTGAAGAGTAGAAATAAATGAAGATGAAGCATAATGCTCGCCTCCAGTCTTGTCATAGAATACATAGCAGTACACACATGCACAACCACGAGAGGTGGCAAGGCTCACCATTAAGCATTTCAACAACTCAACATTAAGCATCTCTTACCTCCTCACCAGGCTCACCTTCAAGCGAACAGGTTGCACAGCACTGCCTGGCCGACTCTGGACTCCTCCCTGGAATCCCGGTCGAAGCAAGAAGAATCTTGTGAAGGTGTGTGTCGACCTCCATGTAGCAGCCCTGCAGATGTCCAGCAGGGGCACACCAGACAGGAACGCCGTGGTAGCAGCGATCGCTCTTGTTGAATGAGTTCTCGCAACGGTCGGTTTGCCAACCGGTGACAGTGCATGATGCAGCCAGAGAGCCACCTGGAATGGTTCACACGTCCAAAGTTCACAAACAGCTGTGATGTCTTCCGAAGGCTCTTCGTGCGGTCCACATAGATCTTCAGCGCTCTAGCCACATACAGCGAGTGCAAAGTCCTCTCAGCCGGCAACGAAGGCGACGGGAAGAAAACAGGTAACACCAAGGGCTCGTTGAGGTGGAAGTCCAACGGCACCTTGGGAATGAAGGAGGAGTGCGTCCTCAGCACTACCCTCATCTTGTGAAATGTCAGGTACGGAGGTTTACAGGAGAGGGCCTAGATCTCTCCCACTCGTCGTGCGGAGGTGATGGCCACAAGAAAAGCTGTCTTCCACGGTAGGAACTTCAGCGGTGCCAAGTGTAGGGGCTCGAATGGGGGGAACCATGAGCCTGGTCAGCACCACATTGAGCTCCTACGCTGGGATCGGAGCCTTCACAGGCGGGAAAGAGCAGAACAGTCCTTTCATGAACTCCTTCACCAGGCCGTGAGACCACAGCGATGACCGCCACAGAGTTCTGGTGTAGCAGGAGATAGCTGCCAGGTGGATCTTGATGGAGGCATGCGCCAGCCCCGCATTGGCTAGTGACAGCAAGTACAGCAGCACATGAGGGGCCATAATCCGTACAGGGTTGATCTTCTGTGCATGGAACCAGACTTTCACTTATGTCCATAGCACTTAAGAGTCGAGGATGCCCTGGCCTTTGCAAGTACCTCCTTGCAGTCCACCGGGATATCATAGCCTCCGAACTCTAGTGCTGCAGGAGCCAGGCCTGCAGGTTCTGCGATCATGGGGCGTGATGTAGGATGGCACCTCCTTCCCTTGTGAGAAGATCCATGTCCGATGGCAATTTGACTGGGGGACGGGGGACGCTGACAAGTCCAGAAGGTCCGGGATCCATATCCGCCTCGGCCACGCCGGTGCGACGAGGATCATCCTGCACCGGGACCGTCTGAGTTAATTGATGAGTCACAGAGCAACAGTGGGAACGTGTACAGGAACAGGGGAAAGAGAATGCATCGCCCATGCTCCCCGGCTGGGGAAACCTGCTGGTAAACCTCCGGCACTTGGTGTTCGTCGCCGTCGCGAACAGGTCGATCTGGGGACTGCCCCGTCGTCGGAATAGGAGATCCACTTGGTCCTGCCAAAGCTCCCACTCGTGGCAAGAGCGCAGCTCCCTGCTGAGTGAGTCGGCGACAGTGTTTTTCACTCCTGCCAGATGAAAAGGTACCAGGAACATCCCCTGGCCGACGGCCCAGTGCCACAGATCCTGCGCTTCCTTGTACAGGGCTGGGGATCTGGTGCCCCCCTGTTTCCAGATGTAGAACATTGTGGTGGTGTTGTCGGTGAAGATCCATACCACCTTGCCCCTGAGGGATGGAAGGAAAGACCCGAGGGCCCAGAACACGGCACAGAGCTCCAGGACGTTGATGTGTAGGGACCTCTCCTCCGGGAGCCACAGGCCTCTTGCGTGGAGATCTCCGGTGTGTGCTCCCCATCCCTCCAGGGAGACGTCCATCGCCACTGTCTCCTGATGCGCTGGTGTCTGGAAGTCCGTGCCTGCCGCGAGGTGCGCGCGGGTGCCCCACCACCGGATCGCTTGACGGAACGTCTCATTGAGGGAAATCTTGTCTTCGAAGCTGCCCGCCGATTGCATCCAAAAGGCGTCAAGGAACTCCTGCAGTGGCCGCATCCGCAACCTGCATAGACACGAGGTAGATGCACGATGACATCATGCTGAGCAGGGACTTGATGGACCTCACCCTGGCCACTTTCATGGTCAACAGCCGTTGTACCTTGCTCTGACGGTGAAGCCAACCGCGCCACTGTGTCGAGTCTGGCTCCCAGGAACTCGGCATCTTGCGACGGTACCAAGTGGGATTTCGTGAAGTTGATCGAGAATCCC
Source organism: Ambystoma mexicanum (assembly GCF_040938575.1). Lineage (NCBI taxonomy): Eukaryota > Metazoa > Chordata > Amphibia > Caudata > Ambystomatidae > Ambystoma > Ambystoma mexicanum. The sequence continues at coordinate 835,503,284 of NC_090934.1, read as the reverse complement.
AGATCCGTGAGCAGGCGGATGGTCTTGGCTGTGTGATCGACTGCAAGTTTCCTTGACTTTCCTCGGATGAGCCAATCGTCCAGGTATGGGGTATATGTGGATCCCCTGTAGGCGGAGCCACCGGTGCCAGGCACTTAGTGAAGACCCTTGGCGCCGACTTCAACCAGAAGGGCAGGGCCTTGAACTGGTAGTGTCGCCCTTGGACCACGAATCGTAGGAACTTTAGATGTACTTTGTGTATGGAGATGTGGAAGTAGGCATCCTCCAAGTCCAGCGACGACAGGAAGTCGCCCTCCTCCAGCTGTCCCAGCATGTGCTGAAAAATGACCATCCGGAACTTCTGGGACTTGATGTATTTGTTGAGGTGGTGAAGGTCTAGGATGGGCCGCCAGCCGCCAGTCTTCTTTCGGATGATGAAGTACCGCAAGTATACTCTGGAGCCCGGAGCCTCTTCGGGACGAGTTCTTTCGCTCCCTTTTTTAGCATTGCTCGTACCTCCAGAAGCAGCTGTGGCATGTGGTTTTCCTTTCTGGCCACAGGTAGTAGACAGGGACACTTCCTTTGGAATTCCAGAGTGTGCCCATGGGCCAGAGCATCTAGCACCCAACTGTCAGTGGAGATGGATTCCTACATGCTGACGAAATCCCACCGGGGTGCTTGGGTGGGGGCCCGACGTCAATGTCCTCTGGCCTTGCTGTGGCCTCTGTAGGCTTCCTGCGACGAGGAGCGGGCTGCCTGGTGGTACAACGTGGAACTGCCACCGAATCCTTTGGAGGCACCTTGAGACTTGCCTTTGGAGGTCCGAAAGGACGGCTGTCGTTGATGGAGCGAACCCAAGGCCCGGGCCGTCTCGGTGTTTGCTTTGATGGCTTGCAGTGACTCGTCCACTGCCTTGCCGGACAGGTTGTTCCTGTTGAAGGGCATGTCCATTACCCTGGTCTGTACGTCCTGATTGAAGTCGGTGGCCTTGAGCCAACCGCGCCGGCGAAGGCAAATGCTGTTGCCCATCTGGCGAAAGCCGGTATCGGCGATGTCCCTGGCCACCGTGATGGCGTGCTCCGAAGCCACCTCACCTTCCTGTAGGATTTCAAGGGTTTCTGTTCTCTTGTCGTCTGGCAGGAAATCCAGGAGGGGAGCGATCTTGAATCACAGCTCCCTGTCGTAGCGTGCCATGATCGAGAGGGCGTTGGCCGCTTTGATGGTCGTCGCCGCCGACGAGTTGACCCGTCGTCCCATGGCGTCCAGCTTCTTCCCCTCGCCGTCCGGTGTGGAAGTTGATGCCGTCGCCTCTGCCGATTTCTTCTTGGCCGCCGCGGAGACAACTGAATCCGGGGATGGCTGTACTCTGAGGCACATAGGGGCAGAGTCTGGGACCCAGTACTTTTTCTTTTACTGGTCCCTCTTTGCAGGAGCGGTGGACGGGTTCTTCAGCAGTGACAGTCCTTCGTCCCAGATGTCGTCCAGTAACGGGACTAAGAGGACGTTCTTCCTCTTGACCTCCCATCATTGGTAGAGGAAACCCTCTTTCTGCTCTTCGGGGCAAAGCTGGAAAAGCTCTGATGCCCTGGCGATCATGGCGTGAATGGAGCCAATTTCGTCGGGGGTGAGGGGAGGCCCGGGCAGCGGGTGATGGGAGATCAGTCCCGTCGTCACCACCGTCATCATCCGTCCCCGTCGTCTCCATTCCCGTCTCATCTCTCGGTGGAAGGGATGGAGGTGAAGGATGGAAGGGAGGGGGAGGATGGATGGATTCGCCTCCGCTTGTTCGGTGGGCTCCCTGGCGGTCCAGGCGCCGCTGGATCGTCCGCTGGGGCTAAGGGCAGCCATGTCCTTATCTCCGTACACAGGGTCTGGATAGCCATCAAGATTGCTCCTGAGTTGTCCTGTGGCATAGGCATTGGTTGCGACGGGAGCGACGGCTGGAGCGCAGGGACGACTCCTCGGCCCCACCGTTGCTCTCTTCGTCCGCCTCATCGGGCTCCCTCCCGTAGGATCTGACTTCCTCAAACTTCTTGTCCAGGATCTTTTTGACGCCAGCCAGCTCCTCTTCAGAGGTGGTATCTGTCAGTTATGGCTACCGTGCCCCCTCTCTTTCTCGTCTCGGGGTTTCACAGGGGTCTTCTCGATAGGCTGAAAAGATGATTCCCTCTGGGGTGGCAGGGAAACTGTAGCTCCCAAAGTCGTCTCCACTGGGGTAGCCTCCACAGGCTTCGCCAGGGTCGCCACGACTCCTTCAATCGAGGCCTTTGCCGGGTGAATCAGGGCCTTCACGACCTTGGCCGCGTCTGGGACCTTCACCTTCAGGGGAGGGTCACCGCCTCGCCCCTCCTTGGCTTTCTCCGTGGGGATCGACCAGGGCTTCTCCCAAAACTTACCCGGGTTCTTCGACTTCCTTTTCCCCGAGCCAGAGCGTTGGCTCATGGATGATGGCATCTGTGACATCGCGCCCTGCCTGGCAGCTGAGGAGCCCGAACCAACGGCGCTCCCAGTGCCCGCAGACTTGCTGTGCTTTTCCTTTTGTTGAGCTCCCGTCGCCAGAGCACCCTCAAAGGTCTTAGAAGACCGCTCAGACTTCTTCTCACCTGCTGCTGGGCTCTTCCCCTCCAGCCAGTTAGTGAGTCGAGTCCGACGGTCCTTCAATGTCCGGACAGACATGTTCTTACAGAACGCGCAGTCCTCTTCCACGTGCGACTTGTCGTCGTGAAGGCAGTAGAGGCACCGGGAGTGCTCATCCTCCTTGAAGACATTCTGTAATCCACATCCTGGGCAGATCCTAAGCAGCTTGGATCCAATGGGCGTCGTGTCTCCTTTGACCTGGGCTATGTCCATGCAGGGTAGGCCTCAAAGATCTTCCAGAATCCTCCAAGAAGAGAAAACTCAATGAAAATTCGCCCTTGAGCGGCGCAGAAAAATTCTGAAACGGGCCCCCGTTGATCGGAAGAAGAATTGGTGGAGCTTTAGGCTCGAATTGACAGAAAAAGGAACAAGTTACTTACCTGTAACTGTTGTTCTCCAGCATGGGTCTGGCATGGATTCACATGCTCATGAATAATCCCCGTCGTCAGGCTGGGAATCCTCGGTAAAGAAACAATCAGTATCAGTTTCGTTTCTGATCTGTCTTTCTTAGTAGTAACCAATCGCTGATCTCTGGGTCATACTGCCCACAGCCAATGACTGCCCTCTCCCTAAGCCCCTCCCCTGGCAGCCATCCTCAGATTTGGTAGCACGTAAAGTGGCAGTATGACCAAGTGAAGAGCCGCAGAGGCGAAGGAGAGAGGGTTCGCATGTGAATCCATGCCAGACCCATGCTGGAGAACAACAGTTACAGATAAGTAACTTGTTCCTTCTCCAGCATGGGGTCTGGCATGGATTCACATGCTCATGAATATAAGAATACATAGCAGTATACGCATGCACAACCACGGGAGGTGGCAACAGGCTTAACATTAAGCAATACAACAACTCAACATTAAGCATCTCTTACCTCCTCACCAGGCTCACCTTAAGCGAACAGGTTGCGCAACACTGCTTGGCCGACCCTGGACTCCTCCCTGGAGTCCCGATCGACGCAGTAGAATCTTGTGAAGGTGTGCGTCGACCTCCACGTAGCAGCCCTGCAGATGTCCAGCAGGGGCACACCAGACAGGAACGCCGTGGTAGCAGCGATCGCTCTGGTCGAATGGGCTCTCGTACGGCCGGGCAGCTGTCGGTTTGCCAACAGGTGGCAGTGCATGATGCAGCCGGAGAGCCATCTGGAAATGGAAGCCTTCGAGAGAGCCTTCCCTTGATTCACAGGTCCAAAATTCACAAACAGCTGTGATGTCTTCCGAAAATTCTTCGTGCGGTCCACGTAGAACTTCAGCGCTCTAGCTACGTCCAGCGAGTGCAGAGTCCTCTCGGCCTGCGACGAAGGCGACGGGAAGAAAACTGGCAACGGTTCATAGTGATAATACCGAATAAAAAAATCTCGAAAACAAAAGGCCGAAAAAAAAATATCGAATTTTTTTTTTCAACGCGTTTTTTTTCAAAATGGGGGGTTCCCCCCCAACCCCCCTTTTTTCATTTTTTTTTATTTTACCCCTTTTTTTTACTTACCCGACCCCAAAAACATATATAAATAAATAAATAAAAAATTCGATATTTTTTTTTTTTCGAGATTTTTGTTTCGTGCTTTTTGTCATTCGAGATTTTGTTTGAGATTTTGACTGACCACCCTGGCAACACCAAGGGCTCATTGAGGTGGAAGTCCGACGGCATCCGAAGTCTGCAAAGGGGCACAAGGTAGCTGCATGAGGACATCATCCCGAGGAGGGACTTGATGGACCTCACCCTGGCCATATCCGTGGCTAACAGGCGCTGCACCTTGCCCAAAATGGCCTTCGTCCTTTCTTCCGACGGAGATGCCAATCGCTTCACTGTATCGAGATTCGCTCCCAGAAACAGTGCCACCTGCGACGAAACCAGGTGGGATTTGGGGTAGTTGATGGCGAATCCCAGTTCCATGAGCAGGTGGACGGTCCTCGCTTTGTGTTCGACGGCGAGTTCTTTCGACCTTGCCCGGATTAGACAGTCGTCCAGGTAGGGGTAGACGTGGATCCCTTGCAGGCGCAGCCGAGCCGCCACTGGTGCGAGGCACTTGGTGAACACCCTGGGTGCCGACTTTAATCCGAACGGCAGGGCTCTGAATTGGTAGTGACGCCCCTGGACTACGAATATGAGGAACTTTGTGTCCTTTTAGAATGTGGATGTGGAAGTAAGCATCCTCCAGGTCCAACGACGATAGGAAGTCACCCTCCTCCAGCTGTCCCAGCACGTGCTGGAGGGTGACCATCCTGAATTTCTGTGCCTTGATGTACTTGTTTAACTGATGCAGGTCCAGGATGGGGCGCCAACTGCCTGTCTTCTTTCTGACGAGGAAGTACCTTGAGTATACTCCCGAGCCACGGAGCCTCTTGGGGACGAGCTTGATGGCACCTTTCTTGAGCATCGCCCTTACCTCCAACAGCAGTTGAGGGACGTGATTCTCCTTCCTGGCCACGGGAGGAATGCGAGGACACTTCTTTTGAAATTCTAGCGAGTGTCCGCGGGCCAGGGTGTCCAGCACCCAACGGTCGGTGGAGATGGACTCGCACACACTGACAAACTTCGTCAGCCGGCCTCTCACCGGGGTGCTTTGGTGGGGGATCGACGCTACGGCCGGTTCAGTCCTGCTTGGAAGAGGCCCTTGCCGCCTCGGCCTCCTTGACGACGGCGGCGAGACCCTCCTTGCTTGCCGCGACCTCTGTAGGCATCCTGGGACGAGGAACGGGCTGCCTGGCGGTATGTAGAAGAGCCACTGCTGGATCCCTTGGAGGCTCCCTGTCCGCCTCCGGAGCTCCGAAAGGGCTGCCGTTGCTGAAGGACTGCTAGGGCTCGGGCCGCCTCGTGTCGGTCTTGATGGCCTGGAGGGACTCATCCACTGTCTTCCCAAACAGGTTGTTGCCGTCGAACGGCATATCCAACACTCTGGTCTGGACGTCCTGGCGAAAGTCCGTAGCCCTGAGCCATCCTCGTCGTCAAAGGCAAACCCCGTTGCCCAGCTGGCGAAATCCGGTATCGGCAATGTCCGTTGCTACCCGTATGGCGTGATCCGACAACACCTCACCTTCCTGCAGAATCTGTGGGGCCTCTGCCCTCTTGTCGTCCGGTAGGAAGTCTAGCAGGGGAGCTATCTTGAACCAGAGCTCCCTGTCGTAACGGGCCACAACCGTCAAGGCATTGGCCGCCTTAATCATTGTCGCCACCGACGAGATGACTCGTCGTCCCATGGAGTCCAACTTCTTGCCCTCGCTGTCCGGTGGGGAAGTGGAAGTTGAAGCCGCCGCACCCACCGCTTTCTTGGCCGCTGCTGAGAAGGCCGAATCCGGCATAGGCTGGGCCCTGAGGCACAAGGGGGCGGCGTCGGGGACCCAGTACTTCTTCTCGTACCTGTCCCTTTTGGCGGGTGTCGTGGAAGGGTTCTTCAGGATAGCCAGCCCTTCGTCCCAGATGTCGTTGAGCAACGTTACCGCGAGGACCGTCTTTCTCTTGGCCTCCCGTCGTTGGTAAAGAAACCCTTCCTTTTTCTGTTCCTCAGGGCAGAGCTGGAAGAGCTCGGATGCCCTGGCTATCATGGCGTCGAAAGAGCCAATTTCGTCGGGCGGAGAGGCCCGAGGGGGGTGAGGGGGGTGATGAAGGAATGTCCGTTTTATCATCGCCCCCGTCGCTGTATCCGTCGCCGTATCATCCCGAGGGTCCGGCGAGGGGGATGAGGGGTCCCCAGGCCTTATGGGCACGTAGGGCGGTGCGGGGTGGACTCTCCTCCACTTGTTCGGAGGGCTTCCCGATGGTCCAGGCTCTGGATCCTCCGTCGGGGTCCGTGGTAACCTCGTCCTTATCTCAGTACATAAGGATTGGATCGCCAACAAAATCGCCGCCGAGCTATCCTGGGGCTCGGGCAATGGCTGTGACGGGCGGGATGGCTGCTCCACAGGGCCCTCGTCGTCGCCATCGTCGCTATCTTCGATTACATCAGCAGGATCCTTCCCCTGGGATCGAACCTTCTCGAACCTCTCGTTGAGGCCTTTCACGGTTTCCACCAGATCCTTCTCGTAGGCTGAATCCGAGTCCGTAATGGCCACGCCCCCCCTCTTTTTCCACCGGGTCTTCACGGGGGTCTTAATGATGGGCTGGAAAGAGGATTCCCTCCGCGGTGGCAGGGAAACTCTGGGCCCCGAGGCCGCCTCCACTGGCGTAGCCTCTGCCTGCTTCGCCAGGGCCGCTGCAACAACCTCAATAGAGGCCTTTGCCGGGTGGATCAAGGCCCTCACCACCTTAGGTGCGTCCTGGGCCTTCGCTTTGGGGGGAGGGTCATCGCCTTGCACCCCCTCGGCTCCCTTCGAGATCGACCGGGGCCTCTCCAGAAGCTTACCCGGGTTCTCGGACTTCCTCTTCCCCGAACCAGAGCGCTGGCTCACAGTTGATCGTGCCGGGGAAGTCATGCCCTGCTTGGCAGCCGAAGAGCCTGACCTTTCGGCGCTCCTGGTGCCTGCGGACTCGCGGTGCTTGGCCTTCTGTTGGGCCCCCCGTCGCCGGGGCGCCCTCACAGGACTTAGAAGACCGCTCAGACCTTTTCTTCGCCTTCTCACCTGCTGTGCCCTTCTCCAGCCAGGCGGCGGGAACGACGATCTTGCTTGGTCCGTTCCGACAGGTTCTTGCAGAACGCACAGTCCTTTTCCACATGCGTCTTGTCCTCATGGAGGCAGTAGAGACATCTCGAATGCTCGTCTTCCTTGAAAACATTTTGCAATCCGCATCCCGGGCAGCTCCTGAACAGCTTGGATCCGGGAGTCGAGCTTCCCTTGTCCTGGGCCATGTCCGTTGAGGTAGGCCTCAGATCTTCTGGAACCTCCAAGAAGCGTTACTTGACGAAAACTTCACTCTTGAGGGGCGTAGAAGAATTCCGAAACGGGTCCCCGTTATCGGAAGTGGAAACGGTGGAGCTTGAGGCTTGATTAAAGTGAAAAAATGAGAAAATCTCCTGAAAAAGCACGAAAACGCAGTAAAAGCTCGAGAGCTAAAGCACGAGGAATCCCAACACTTGAACATGCAGTAAAAATCTGAGGATGACTGCCAGGGGAGGGGCTTAGGGAGAGGGCAGTCATTGGTTGGGGGCAGTATGACCCAGAGATCAGTGATTGGTTACTACTAAGAAAGACAGATCAGAAACGAAACTGATACTGATTTTTTCTTTACCGAGGATTCCCAGCCTGACGACGGGGAATATTCATGAGCATGTGAATCCATGCCAGACCCCATGCTGGAGAAGTTACTTTCCTTGACTATTACAGGAAATCACCAACAACCGAGAGAACATACTGTTATAAACAGTGCTTGGTGATCAATGTTGCTAAAACCAGATTAAGATGGACTGGTGCTAAAGTGTCAACGTACAGGCACCACCTAGAGAGAAATGCAAGTTCACATACCCCGGTACATTACACAAAGTTATTGAAACCTTATAACAACACTGTCACCATACTGTCGCATTGCCGGCCAAAGTACAAACATGCATTTGATTCCGAAATTCAAACTCAACGAGCAGCATAGCGGAAAAAGATGATGTCTGCTAGCTGAAGGATCAAAGACCTGTCGGCAGGATTTGAATAACACAAAATGCCAATACAAAAACTAGCTCAAATCGTATAAACATATCATGTTTCAACATGATAGTGAACAAATGGGACAGGCGATGGCAAACAGAAATTCGGCCGAGATGTGGCATTTACTCAATACCCACCCCTCCCTTAGGCAGACTGATGCTCAACTAAGTGTGGTCAATGAAGGCAAGTGGATTGAGTATTACACTAATCTATATGCCAACCCGGTCTTTGACAAACATCACAGTCCTCAGTCTGTAAATGTGGGCTGGTACCGAGTTTCTCTCCATCTGATATTGAAGACTTGATAAGCCGTGCCAGCTCCTCAAGGGCGGCAGGTCCCGATGGACGTACCGACTGTATGCTTAAAGCAAATATACCAGAATGGGCATTGATTTTGAACCAGATCTTCCAACTTGATATAAAGACACAAATAGTGATCGTACCCATCTTTAAGAAGGGGGATCGCATGTTACCACAAAACTATCAACCTATTGCATTGTTGGATGCCCCGGGTAAGATATTTACGAAACTTGTGCTCAGGGACTTAAACGCGTGGACGCTCGCAATTGATTTGCGTGACCCGAATCAGACAGGCTTTGTGCCAGGCATGGGTACTCATTACAACTTAATATGCCTGAATTCAATCAAGGCTCCGTGTCAGGCCACGAGACAGGCTGTATACTTTGCCTTCGTGGACTTGCACTCTGCGTTTGACTCTATTTCACGTGTCGTGCTATTGGAAAAATTAAGAAGCGATCAATGCCAGACGACTCTGTATGAAATCATTTATGCTTTACACTCAGACGTCCATGCGTGTCCGTCTTTTGCTTGATGGTGTCCTTTCGGCTCCAATCCATACAGCACGTGGCCTTAAACAAGGGTGTTTATTGGCATCATCTGTTTTAATTACTTTATACATGATGTTAGATATGTATTTGCAAAGGTTCCATCTGACTCCGAAACTGACTGGCGAACCCATAAAAGCACGGTTACATGCAGATGACCTTGTTTTAATTTCCAAAACCGAACTGGGTCTTCAAAAATTAACGGCTTTTCAAGGCTACATTCAACAAAATGAACTAAGGCTGAATACTGAGAAAACACAGATTGTCTTATATGCGCCAACAAGGGTTGGACCGAAGTGCTTTGCATGGACTGTTAACCAGATACAGCTTCAAATTGTAGTCCAATATACATACCTGGGTACGTGTTTTGAGGGTTCAATAAATGCTACAAGTCAGATGCATTGTCTAGAAAATAAAAGACAGCAATAGGTCAATCAAAAAAAATATCATGTTTAGGTATGGGACATTTTCCATCAAACCAGCGTGGTTTTATTGGAACCAGAAGGCGGTGCCGGCAATAATGGATGGCCTGGAGACTCTTCCTATCAAATCTGGGTTTCAATTTGATAAGTGGGAAGCCAAATTCTAGAGGCAAAGTTTGTAATTACCAGTTTGTGTGCCACAGGCTTGGATTAGATATGAATTCGGACCGGTCTCTCTATATGCCCTATACAACTGGAGACTCTGTTCTTTATTCAGGAACGGTTTGATTTCAACTAATGTTAACATTATTTTGAGGTTGCTTTCTACCTACGTGTTTTCGACCGAACATTGTTTTATGGTCACTTGGGTAAATAATGTGTGTCAAATTCTAGCAGCTTGTGATATCACACTTGAGTTGCGGATTACCAATCCTGATAAAGCCAAACAGAAACTGTATAACACAGATTTGATACGTACGTGTGAACTATGCATGGGTTATAAGGACGGTGACTCCTGCAGATTTCCACCAAAAAAAATGCGTACATTGCCTTCGTATTTAATCAGAGCACCAACTTCAAAATACAGTCTTTCAATACTACGCATGCGATTTAATTTATGGCCGACAAAAGCCAATTTTGCAAAAGGCCATTTGTTAATCCCACAAGAGAATTTTTGTCGATTTTGTAACATAAGAGTACTAGAAACCTTGGAACGTCTGATTACCCAGTGTCTTGCAGTATGCAATTTAAGACAAATACACTATGCTAGACACTGTAAATATCTAGGTAATCTGGAGCATAATGACTGTTGGGCAATTATTATGAGTGGTGAACATCTACCAATTCAGCTGGCCACTATTAATTTCCTGAATAGTCTCCGATTAGATGTATGAAGGATGATAAATACTTAGTGTGAGAGTATATGTTGATGAGATGTTTTGGAAATGTTTGTTCGTCACATCTATGATACAGCGAAGAATCATGTGTATATGAGTTATTAATTCATCATCATTGATTTTGTTAATGTAGCTTGTAATTACATGTATATAGCCTTTTTAAATGTAGATGCATTCATGAATTTTGTTGTAAGAATATTGAAAGGTTGATTAAATTCAACTTAAACAAAAAAAAAGTATTCATAACATTTTCTAAATACTGCTCTACTTAAGCTCCACTTTAAGATAAGTTGTAATCACTTCAATCTTCATGGGGACCTTGGGATGGGGGCATGGGGAATTTAGATTGAGTCTACATCTTGGCCAATGCAATTTGGGAATTAGGCCTTAATACCCAAGGGGCATCCCTGGCATTGGGTTCAGAGTACTGTGAGGGGTCAGAAACGGGAGGCAGGCAACAGTTGGATGATTTTTCACCATTTTATTAAATCATAAGTTTCAATAAATGCCTCACTATCCCTACCCTGATGAGGATTTCCCTGCCTAAAATAAACTAAAGAAAACACTCTAACAAAGGATATCTGGCCCTCACACTTACATTAAATACACACAAAACTATATGGCAATTCACAACAAGAATACTTGCATTTGTAATATAGTCACAGTCTCTCACAGTGAATTCCCCATTCCCAGGTTTTAAGTTGAATTCAGTTCTACTGTTCAACAAAAAGAAACAAGGAAATCTGGGTTTGTAATAAAGTTTCAATAATCCAATGTTCAACAAAGAAAATAGTCTTCTTCCTTGAAAAGGTATCTTATAGTTCATCAATAGCATCAATGATATTCTTAGTCAGGGCGATTTTCCACAACTTGTAGGATTCACAGAAACACAGTTTCTTGATATCAGCTTTCCTTTTTAATAACATCCACAATGATTTTCTCTTTGTCAGGATAACTTCATAGCACTTCAACTACTTCCACCTGGTTTACTTCCATGCCAGGCCTAATACCTCAAGTTAACACCTGGTTTATTCGCATGCCAAGTCTTCTTCTACAAAGATTCACTGTGTGGATTTACTCACCTGCCCCACAGTTTTCCACAATCAACAATACTTCTGAAGGTCTAGATCTACGAAGAAGCTCACACGGACAGGTACGCAGAGGACATTAAGATCTAACCTCAAACTCAGTAATGTTAATGTGACAATAATTAGGGATCTGTTTATATTGAACAGTTGTTTGCATTACGGCTTCTGAGCCACACAACTAATCAATCCAGCACTTGCTAAAGGAACAACGTTTGAAGGTAACACGGAATCAGACATTTTCATTCACTCTAAAAATTAGGAATACATTGCCCAGACGCCGATATATCTTTTTTTGTATTTCCCTCTCTTGCATATCAAATAGGCTCATAACTACATGAAACATTTGAATTTATGGTATGTGTTATTTTTACCGAAAAATAACTACATGGTTACATTTATGCTGATGTAATGTTTTGATCATTTTGAATGCATAGACTAAGAGGATTGCCCTGATGAAGGAATAACTCTGAAATGCATTGGCACCAAATTCCTCAAAGATATTCATACTTGTGCTGAAGTCTGCTTCATTTGGGTATTTAGAGAATCAAACTAAATAGAATTACTTTACAAAAAAAGGAACTCATGACTTTGGTTTATTTTTTTGACAAGAATCAATTGGAGATTTAAGAAATCCATTTGATGAATGAATATAATGTTTTGAAACCCACATTTTGGGACACTATGAGAGCAACTGAATAGTTGGATATTATCTGCATTGTCATTGTAAGTCTGGGTGTCTCTGGACTCTTTTCAGTTAGCTCCTCTGAAACAGTAGACATGAAATAACAAGTAATTAACTAGAACTACAAACCGGGATGGGTCCAGGGTATTTGAGGTGGGTCAGGATGGTATACAGCTCCCCGATTGCTAGGGTCAAAACGGGCGCGATAATCTCAGACAAATGGCAACTCAGTAGGGGCACCAGACAGGGCTGCCCCTGGTCGCCCATGCTTTATATCCTCGCATTAAAACCATTGGCAATCTGCCTCAGACAACAGTACGAGGAGATAGTGATCCACACAAAGGGGGGACCGCACCCGATATCATTGTATGCCGACGATATGCTGTTGTACCTGCGCTTCCCAGAAGAAAACCTACAGTATGTCCTGGATGCAATGGAACACTATGCTACCCTTTCGGGCATAGCGGTAAACCCTAAGAAGTCAAGCATGCTCTCTCTGGGTAGATACAGGGGGGCCCCGTATGGCAACCTACCGGCCTTGCAGATACCCTGAGAGACCAGGATATTTAGGGATTAATATATACCACATGGCTGCAGACTAATATAAATACAACACGGAAGGGGCAGTGGAAGGCATTAAGAATAGTAGGGGGTTCTGGTCCAGGCTCCCCCTGGTCATGGTGTGAAGGGCAGCTCTGATTAAGATGGTGGTTCTGCCCAGGCTGCTACATTTCTTCACGAACATCCCATACTTGCTCCCCAAACGCTTCTTCATGAAACTCCACAGCTTATGCAGGGGCTTCATATGGCATAATTCTAGGAACAGGGTAGCCCTTTGGAAGCTGCAAAACTCGTGTAATAAGGGGGTTATAAACCTGCCGAACTTCGAAATATGCTACCTGGCAGGACAGCTCCAGTATGTGGCTAGATGGTTGTCCGAGGAAGAGACTGCCGAAGCCAGGCTATTGAGCAAGGACACGGACCTCTTCTTTCTAAGAGAGACAGTATGGTTACCTAAACCAGAGATGCAAAGAAGTGCAAGATTGTTGGAATTGGGCTGGAAAATATGGAGAAGGACATGCCGGATAGTGGGAAACCCGACCCCATGCTCCCCGCAGGTGCCGCTAGTGGCGCTATGCGGTGAGGACATGCAAATGATAAAAGGGATTCGCAAATACTGGGAGCCGATGGGCCTCGCGACCCTCAGAGATATATGGCAAGAGGGGGAGGCACTAGATTTCCAGAGGATAATGGAGGACACCGGGGTACATAGAGGTCAATATATCACATACACGAGAATCATCAAACGAGCGCGTGAAAGGTGGCCTGAGATTGAGCTAGCGGAACAACCCGATACAGTCATTGAGATGATGTATGATAATCTCGGAGGGGGGGGGGCACAAAATATCCCACATTTATGAACTACTGATGTCTAGGGTGGGCAAGGAGGTGCTCCAACTGAGGCGGGACTGGGAGGAGGAGGTGGGAGAACCTATGCAAGATGGACAATGGGACAGGGCTCAAAAGTTATCAAAAGAAGGTGTCCCGAAATGCAAAGCTACAGCAGATCCAGTTATATGTCACCCACAGGGCATACATGACCCCTAGAAAAAATTGCCAGTTTTGGAGGCCCAGAGATACAGAAATGCCCCAGGTGTGGGGAGGCAGATGCCGGGATGATACACATGTTCTGGCCATGTCCAGAGGTGGGCAGATTCTGGACGGAGGTCAAACTACGCCTGGCTCAAAGAGGGATTAAGATGGAGGTGGAGTCAGTATGGGTATGCATGCTGGAAGGTTTTGCCAGACCACGCAACCTGAAGCACATTAGTAAAATGAAAGATCTGGCCTACATCTTGGCCTAAATCTTGGCCAAATGGAGAATTGCAATGGGCTGGAAAGACCAAAGACCTAAAGACCTAAAATAGAGATGTGGTGGGCTGACGGCAGCTTGGTATGAAGCAATCAGTAGGGGAGGGGAGGAGGAAGCGGGACCCCTGATAGCATGGAGACAACTGGTGGCCACGATGATAGGACCATCCCATGCTGAACTTAGTGAAGATGACATGCTTGGGAACAAGGAGGGAGACAAACCCCGAGGAACGAAACTGGTGGTATAGAAGTAAGGGCTCGAGTTAAGGGGGCCGGAGGGGAGAGGACTGCGATGCATAACATGTTTATACAATGACGTGTAGCATATATGTGTATGTCCTAAATGTTGGTAAAGTTTGGTGTGTTGTTTATAAAATAAAAATTGTTTTAAAAAAAACTATAACTACAAACATTTACTAACATGGTGCCCACCTTTTTTGCTTTGCTACCTTTTTCTGCCCAACCGGGAGACACACCTAGGTGGCGGCACACACACAGCTCTAATTTTAACAAACATATTTGGAAAATGTCATTTGAGCATATCGAAAGACTCAACAAAATGTTCTGAAACTTTAGGTTTCAGTACCGAGGAGGCATCAGCAATTTTGGAACTAATCAGTTAACTACTATAGGCGCACATAGCACCACAGCTAAAGATCCCGCAAAAGGTATAAAAAAAATTGGAATATCATTTGGAAAGAGATCAATAGAAAACTCCATGCAATCACATTAGGGCGCTACTTCAAGAATCAACGTATCCCAAGAGGATTACGGATACAATTGAAACCAACTGTAAGTCTAGAAACTACCCTAACAAAGTATAAAAAGGCATAATATGTTGGCCGAAAACCAATCGCATCATATGCCCTACATCGCGAACAGAGAATCGTCAGCATAACCATAGGGCGTCCATTTTTGCTGTAACATCCGCCATTTGCTTTTTCTTCTTTTCTGTTCAACGCTTTGCAAAATGTATTTTATTCCGAAAACTCATGCACGGAGCGAGGCCACAGTCTACATGTTGCGAGACCGGCCCAGATAGAAATGCCAAACAGTACAGAAATACATTGTTTTCCTCCCTCACAAGTCCTTGAAGGCGAGCAGAGAGGCATTTAATCAGCGGCCCAGGTGCAGGCCGGTCTCGCTGAAACTGTAAGAAACAGGCCGTTAAACATGAATTATACTTTCCTAGCGGCCCCCCTTCGGGGCTCTCCTTAGATCAGGCTGACCCCTAGTTCACGAATAGAAACCAGTAGATAACACGCTTTGGAATGTGTCTCTCCTACGAACACAGTATCCTTGCTGTACAAGTGCCTTATGTTCTTCATAACAAAGAACTATATCTGCTTACTGCAAATTGCAACTGTTGCTAAAACGAGTAATATAGATTGAGTAAGAAACGTGTCATAATGTGTCATATTTGTCATAATTGTGAATTGCCGAACCCTAGCTTAAGAAGATACATTACGGGCGGTTTTGATGTGTCACAAAGAGATTATATGATTCTCTTTTTATATATATGATACTGTTGTAGAATGTTCGCTCTCTTGCATCTCACGAGGTCTGGGTGACACACGTTGCGAGACGTTAGACCCAGTCGGCCGACTGAGAATATATTTGCTTTGCAATAAACCCTAGTACTTGCTAATTTAACCTTGTGTCTGTCGTATCACTAGTATATGGTGATTGTGCCTTGTTTCCATATGCAAAGGGTCTTCAGGGCCTAGCAAAAAATGGCGCCCGAATAGGGACCTTCCCCCTTTTGCTCCATCGTGTATGTTGAATTTGAAGAATGCAAAAAACGAATCGAGGACGAGGCCGTCGAGCTGGGATCGAAAGGTGTTCGGGGCACCTCTGTGAAAGTGATGAGACTCCTTTGCAGATCTGTACACAGCCGATCCCTGATCGACGAGCAGCGGCCAGAGAGCATCGAGGCGAGGGTCCAAAAATGAGGCAGATTGAGCCAGATAGGCAGTCACAACGATTCTTGGTTGCGTCTGTATATGGACGAATTGCGTCTTAAGTGACGAACTGATCAGGTGAGTCGTGCCCCGATTCTTAACAGCCCTGATATTGGTTGAGTGTTGCTCTTATTCGTACCAAGGGTAAGGTACGAATAAGATCAATATGTCTGGGAAATTGTCTTCCTGTCTAGTGGGATTTTTCCACTGCGGTAGACAATCTTTGGAAACTGGCCAGGCTGCGCCACCCATAGGGTCGCCAGCGTTTGAAATGTATGTAAAATATGGGATAGGGGCAATAATGTCTAATGAAATGTGGCATAGGCAGACCAGACATGTAGCAGATTTGCAGTGGCCAAAAGATGGTACTTTTGAAATGGCACGTATAGAACACTTAGAATCAGTACTGCTGCACAAGAAAGCACGCCCCGCGACATTTGACGTCATAAGAGACTGGAGGAAGGAAGCTAATCTCTGTTTAAAAAGTAGGGAGAAACATGCACGGAGACACAAATCAAACACAGAAAAAGCACTAGTACTAGAAGAGCTTAGAGTGACTGAGGATATCACAAGAGGGAATAGGAGTCTCCAATTAGGCATACAAAAAATATATCCACAACAAGAGTTGCATGCATCAGATGAACTCAAATAAAATTCTGAACGAACAGAGGAAAGAAAGTCCACAAAGTAATGTTGACACTATTGCACCAATACACATTGCTCCACCTCAGTTGCCACCCCCCATTCCTTTTGTTCCAACTGCACCATCTCCCACGTGATACCATTTACCCCACCACCGACAGAGCAGGAATTAGCAGCTGCCGTAGGAGGCAGTTCTACGGAGGCGGGGCCTGCACAAAGAGGGGGCACTAGAGTAACTCGTAGTACGGGTAGGAGGGAGAGAAGGGAAGAGCTGAAAGAATGGGCAGAAACATACATTGAAGACAATGATGAGGGATCTGCACTGAGTGCAATGTATGACTATAAGAAGCTCAGTGAACAACAGGTATTGTTAGAATGCATGGGGGGGTATCTTCTAGATAGATGGAAGAAATTGACCGGTATGTTAGCACCGCAGAAGTTGCGGGAACTAAATGCTTTTTCGCGTATATGGGAAAATGCGGCAGAGATAAACAAGCACGTAGACAGGCTATTTGAGTTTAAAAGTGAGCTTGATCAATTGCATGAAGAGGTGAAAAGAGGGAAACGACAGGTGGTACCATATGTCGAGCAGGGATTTTTTCCACCATCAAAACCTGTTAGTGAGAAGATGAAAATGTGTACGCGAGAAGCGATTAGATGGATTACGGATGCTACCATACTCCAATGGAGGTGCATGATACGTTTGATCAGTATACGGTAGAGATGCAGAGGAAGGCATTGCAGGTGATGGTTGAGTATTTGAGTATTTGCAAGATGTTTTAAAAAGAAGTATTGTTGCCCTCCCGATTTAATGACAATATACAAAAGAGTTTTTACCTAAAACTGGAAAGTCTGCCCTCTCGCTCGATCTAGCTATGGTACTTAATAAACGAACCAATGAGGAAACGCCTAGTTTACAATTGCCCATGAGGGAAGTACCCCCCACATTTTTACCAAAAGTAGAGATTGCCGCCGCTGATGGAAAACCAGCGAGAGTGGTAGAACCCCATTATGCAGCGCAGTTCGTGCATGTCCCTTTTTCCAGAGAAGAGGTGAATAATGTAAAACAAACAATCCCTGATTTGAGGAAGAATCTGGCGGGATTTTATAAAGAGATTGAGTCCTATTTGAAATTGTCTATTTTCACAATGAGTGATATTGACCTATTATTTCCTGTGATTCTACCGATAGATATATGGAAACAAATTAGAAATGTAGATGATGCTGATATTTTGGGTGGGACATGGGAACATTTGATCAAAGAGGATACAGATAGAAAATCTGGCGAGAAGCCATAGCAGGTTTTATTAGCATTACCAGCGCGCATAGTACAGAAATTAAAAATACTAGTACCTGAAAGAAGAATTGCCTGGGATAAATTAACGGCATGTGTGCAAGGTAAAGATGAACTGGCTACTGACTATTTCAATAGATTTGAAGAAGTATTTGCAGATGTTAGTGGCCAAGATTTGAGTACTGAACCCGGGAAGAGATTATTTGTTGACAAATATGTGAGAGGGTTGCTACCGAAAATTCAAAATTTAATGACATCTGAAAGTGCGTGGCAAGCAAAGTCACAGAGTGAAGTATTCCACATGGTACAATACTATGAGAATAGAGTAAATTGTCATGAGCGCTACTCCCGAGGAGCCAAGACTGGCCCAGTGTCCCCAGAAGCAGGCTCATCATCCACACCCCCGGTTCCAGCAGACCCCTACAGGGGCCCTTTGGACCATGTCCTGGCGCCTCTGGCGCCAGGCTTATAAGGAACCACAGTCCCGGCGCCATGGGCGCCGGGCTCATATTCTTAAAGTGTGCAGTAGTGATTGGGTGGACTTACCTGTGGCAGACCATGCTGCATACTCACCTAGAACAATCCAAGCTGGGTGAAGTCCCAGCCACTGGCTGGGAGGGACCAATCCTCTGTTACAGGAACTCTTTTCTTACCTGGGTGAGGCTGGAGGAAGAATACGCACCAAAGCACTTCTCCACTATTTAAACCACGCCCGATAGAATTCACGTGCTTCGCGTTACTCTGCAACAGCAGCAGGACGCTCACCGAGTCGGCTCCTGCATTCCAGGTCCAGACACACCCTCAGCTTCTTGAGCAGCAACCTGTGGATGAAGAAAAGGCACAGGAACATCTACTCACCAGAATTCAGCCACAAGAGTCCAGTCTCCGACAACCTGCAAATAAAGACATAAGGTTAGAAAACGGGCAACACGCTCGCAGCTGCGCTCGCTTACCTTATCCATCCGTGATCATACCGGAGTTCACTGCGGCCTTTGCTTCGGCAGCATCCCAGCACCTGGAAGACGAAAGACATTGTTAGTGGTGTCCGAGCCGAAGTGGCCACAATTCAGTAATACTTACGCGCTTCTTCACGCGCAGCAGCGGCAGCATCGCCCTCAGCATTTCGGCACCTGAAAGGAAGGAAAAGACATTATCAGAGGCGCCCATTTGGAAACGGCCACAATACAGTTATACTTAC
Source organism: Ambystoma mexicanum (assembly GCF_040938575.1). Classification (NCBI taxonomy): domain Eukaryota; kingdom Metazoa; phylum Chordata; class Amphibia; order Caudata; family Ambystomatidae; genus Ambystoma; species Ambystoma mexicanum. Next base: position 835,484,204 of record NC_090934.1, on the reverse strand, counting down.
GTGCCACCGCACGTGCAACAGCGGCGGCATCGCCCACAGCATCTCGGCACCTGAAAGACAGAAAAGGACATTATAAAAGGGTGCTCCTTCAGAAGCGGCCTCAGATCTTCTATACTCACGAGCCTCTTCTTGCACAGCAGTGGTGGTGTCGCCAACAGCTCCTCGGCACCTGAAGGACTATTACAAGCCACAAAAGGACACTGAGCCTAAACACTGAAATCATCCAGTGACGTAACTGGATTCCACGCGCCCCTGCACCAGAAGCAGGATGGAGAGCTCGGCTTTACTAAACCAAAGGTGAGAGTTCGTGGAGACCAGTCGAGAACCAAGAAGTGGGAAAAGCAGAAGATTGGTGGGAGAACTTATCCAACCAGCTTGTAATTACCCCTTTTTCTTCCACCTGCAGAAAACTCACCTTACAAGCCAGACAGTCAATATTCGGAGGTCCTGCCCAGAGCGTCTTCCGAGTTCTACGCCTCATCATAGTCATAGAAGCAACTGTAGCAGTCCAGTTTGGGTCAGCGCCTCCGTGGGAATCAGGTGAGCGTTACATAAATACAGAGAAGGAGAAAGAAACGAGGGATAGAGTTAATATAAAAACGAGAGTATTAATGCAGCAGGTAGCGAATAATAACAGGTGCGGAGGGAATGCACAAACAAGAGGGAATTTTTCTAACATGCACGGAGGTCCAATTGGACTGAATCTATGTGCATATTGTAGAGAAGAAGGTCATTGGCGAGCACAGTGTCCACATTTACAGAATAGAAATGGAAGTGCCCCAAGAAGGCAGAATAGAGGTCGCCTGGGAACACAAGGGCAAAATAGAAACTTGAGGATGCCAAAAATAAGAATAACCAGGGAAATCACAACCCGAACCTAACCAAAGCCAACATCAGTAGACTAGTGCAGAAGAAGGCAACGTTTTTGATACTCAGTCAAATTCATACTACTCTGGTGACTTTACATCTGATGATGTATTGTTCAACTAGGACAGCCCAAGAGAGGGGTTGGAACCGGTATCTATTATCGTTGATCAGAAAGGGCCCTACATAGAGATGAAAGTTGGGAATGGCGAGCATACTTTTCTAGTGGACACAGGTGCACAAAAGTGCTCAATAGACCATCACCCGGTTCCAGAAATACCACTGTCAGGGCAATCGAATGTTTCAGTAGGGTTCGCAGGTACACCAGTAATTAGCCCCGTGTCACAGTCAGTACCTATAACATTAGGCCCATTCACTGAGTCTTGCCCATTTCTTTTGACACAAAATTGCGGCGAAGATTTATTGGGTTTAAATTTGTTGAAAAAAATTGAGTGCGGTTAATTCATTATTCCCCTGATGGAGTGTATTTGATAATATCACCACAAAAGATGCCAGTGTCACAATTTTTGTCTAAACCTTTACCAACTGAATTAAGTAGTGTACCAATTTGCATATGGGCAATGAATGATAATGATGTTGGCTGTTTGAAAATAGAGCCGGTAAAAACATTTTAAAGGAAGGAATTACATTGCCACGCATTCCACAGTATAAAATTTCCATAGAAGGTGAAAGAGCATTAAAATGCATTGTTTCTGATTTGATTAAACGAAACGTAATTGAAGCAATTACTGGTAGCACTTGCAATAGTCCAATTCTTCCAGTTTACAAGAAAGGAGGGAATGAAATACCATATCGTTTCATAATTGATTTGCGCGGATTGAATAAAGTAGTTGATCCCCAATTCCCATTGGTCCCAGATGTCACTACCATTTTAACTATTATTCCAGCATCTGCATCGCATTTTAGTGTTGTAGATCTGAAGAACGCATTTTTCAGCATTCCAGTACATCCAGATAGCAGATATTTATTTGCTTTTACATTAGGACGATGTTCTTTCACATTCACACGAATTCCACAAGGTGACACTGAGAGCCCGAGTATTAATTGCAGAGCATTAAAAGAACTAGACATGCTAGAATTACCAACGGGTTGTCTACTATTGCAATACATCGATGACCTATTGATTGCTGCTGACACAGAAGACATTTGCAAATAGAGTACCGCTAAATTGTTGACACATTTGGCAGCACATCGACATAAAGCTTCATTAAAAATATTCCAGTATTGTCGAAAGGAGGTGGCCTATTTAGGCTACCTACTTTCAAAAGAGGGAAGGAGACTGACACCAGAAAGAATAGAAAACATCTCTGGTATGCCTATTCCAAAGACACAGAAGGAAGTCAAAGCCATGATAGACATGACTTCATATTATAGGCAGTGGATTGCTAACTTTGTCATGATTGTGAAACCGATGGTGGCATTGACAAAGAAGGATGTTGCTTTGCTTTTGCCATGGAGCGTGGAATGTCAGGATGCATTTGATCTGCTCAAAGTTGCATTATCCTCGGCTCCAGTTTTGGGTACACCAAATTATGAGAAGGATTTGAAGTTATTTGTGCATGAGAGCAATGGTTGTGCTTTGGCTGTTTTGACTCAGGAGCAAGGAGGGAGAAACAGACCATGCGGTTATCTTTCTTCCGCGCTGGATCCTGTTGCATGCACTTTGTTGCGCTGTTTGCGAGCTGTTGCTGCGGCAGCCGCATCAGTAAAACAAACCGAGGGAATGGTTTTGGGTCACGCCTTAACCTTAATGGTGCCTCATACAGTAGACGTTCTAAATATAACGCAGACGCAACGTCTTACATCAGCCAGACTGACGAGATATGAAATCGTCCTATTTGCACCGCATATTCAAATTTTGAGATGTTGCTCTTTGAATCCAGCAGAGTTAATAGCCCCTCCCAATGAAAGAACAGGTGAAAAGGAATCACTACCCCATGATTGTATAATGGTTACTGAACAAGAAACAAAAGGAAGAATTGATTTAAGAGACACCCCACAGAAAGAGCCACATGGAGAACTGTTTTGTGACGGTTCCGGTTTCAAATTACCTGATGGTACATCAGCTGCTGCATATGCCATCAGGACACAAAAGAGAATTGTAGAGAGCAAAATGATCCCATATAATTCAGCACAGGCTGCAGAGATAATAGCGTTGACCAGAGCATGTGAAATTTCTGAAAACTTGAATGTAAACATATATACTGACAGTCAGTACGCATTTGTGGTGGTACACAATTTTGGTCGACTCTAGGTTGAGAGGGGTTTTCTAACATCACATGGAACCAAGATTCAACATGGTCCTTTGATAGCAAGATTGTTATCTGCACTTGCATGTCCTAAGCGATTAGCAATAATGAAATGCAAAGCGCATAAGAAAGCAACATGTAACGTTGGAAAAGGAAACACATTTGCAGACAAAATTTTGAAACCAACTGCCACTGATCTACACACAAAGATGTTTATTGAGAGATCAGAAGAAGTACCCTGTATAATAGAAAATGGGATTGCCACAGTTAAGGAGATGCAAACAGAAGCAACCGCAGATGAAATAAAAGCTTGTGGTGAGGGTTCAGCAGAATTAGACAGAGGGTTGCTGCCCAACTCCTATGTAACCGCGATGGTCATTATGGCCCACAGTCCCACACACATGCTAGGAAAATGATTCAGCATTTAGACACAGTATGGCAGAATCCGCACATTAGAAACATGCTGAAAGGCTGGTTCATAACTGTATGACATGTTTGCAACACAACATTGGAAAAGGAACAACTACCCCGGTAGGTAGTTTTGGTCCCCCCTCTATGCCATTTGAAGTGGTACATTTTGATTTCATAGAAATGGAAAGAAGTCAGAACTTGAAGTACGTCCTTGTGGTAGTCTGTGCATTCAGTAAATGGGTGGAAGCATATCCGCTTAAGGACTGCACAGCGATGAGCACAGCAAAAGTGATGCTGAAGGAGTACTTTTCCTGATTTGGCCTGCCACGTGTCATATGGTCAGACAACGGCCCGCATATTGTTGCCGCCGTTATATTACAAATTTGTGCAAGCCTCCAGATTGATAAACGATTCCATTCGGCCAGAGACCCGATGAGTGCCGGTCTTGTTGAGCGCCACAACGGTATCTTGAAGAACAACATTAGGGAGTCAGTTGAAGTGAAATGAAATATTTTATTTATTTTTTTGACATTGAGGAACTTTTTTGGAACAGATATCCTATGCTTGTACCTTCGCGACCTATTATTGTGTGTTCCTTGTAGTTTTGAGAATTGCCTTGTGTATTATAGTCCTTTGTCTATTATTTTGAGACTTGTCGCATGAGTGTAGGCCACGGAGACACTGAGTTCCTCTACTCCGTTTTCAAGTTTTGAGAAAAAGCACAAAAATGCCTGCACTTCTTTGCGCCAAAATGAATAAATGAAAGATTCCAAAAAATCAGTTGTTTCTGATAAAAATAATTCTTTGTTTATTTTTTGCTTTGATAAAGGTTAGGCCCTTTTTGGATGACACGTGTTTCGGCGACTGCGCCTTTCTCAAATCCAGGCTGTTCATATTGATACAAATGATAAAATGAAAAAAAAAGAAGAAAGTACAAATGTGACTAACTGTTGCTGTTATTTCACACATAATAAAAGATGGGACTTCCTTGTGTTTTAACCCCACACCATGAATCTCCAGAAACCATGCTTATGAGAAAACATGACACCTCATGCAGTTCAGGGAAAAAATATTATATGCGTGTGTCAGTGCTGCAGAGCAAAGGAAGGGGGGGATGGAAAGAGTTATTTTATTGTTGTTTTAAAGTTGACCTATATGCCATTTAACAATATTCTATCTGTGTCTTACTCTTTGTAAAGTAACAGAAAGGTTATCACCTTGTTACCTAACATTCATTGCACTGTACAATCGCATTTCTTACCCTTTTTCAATGGGGTTTCAATTCACCCACTGTAAAGTAACTTTGCCGTCCTATTAGTGACTTTTAAGTCCTGGGTTCAATCCCACCTACACAAAAAAAGCATAGGTGTTTGTATACAACCATATATTAACATTAGGATTAAGTATGTCATTATTAAAAAAAATCTACGTTGCAACTTTGCTTGGCTCCATGTTAATGTGCTACTTGGAAAAATACTTCTGTTTACATCTACACATCAGGCTGTTGCTACCTCTGGTATTATTAAGCATATACTGAAAGATGGTATTTACATTTATAAGTCTGGCTATTGCCACCTCTAGTGTCAATAAGCAAATACACATAATGCGTGCATTTCACAAATGCCTCTACACAGAAACCTCTTCTATTCGAATGTCAGAAAATACTTTTGACCATTTTTTAAACTACTGAAAGTACGAGTTGCCGGCTCCCTACTGCCGTGTACCTCTCATGTCACGCGTAAGAAAAAGCACACACATATTTCTTGCTAACATAATTCTAAAACATGCCTGTAGCCAAAGGTGGGTTTCCCACCTAAAATCAGGGCTTACCTACAAATTCATTCTCTCCTGCTCCAAGTGTCGGGTTCTTTCTCTCTTGATGGTCACTGTTAGTTAAAGGAGCATTACCCCTAAGTCCCTCCTCTCTTTCCTCGCCACCAAGTTGGCGGCCATATTTTGGGATGCCTTCCCATGCTTTGCTTAGTACTGGGTTACCATGAACCCTTTCTTCCAATATGGTACTCGTGGTAAAAAAGTTTGGCCATGTTTTGGGATGCCTTACCATGTAACTTGATGTCATGCCCCGCGTTCCTGCACACGGACGACTGGGGTCATCCGTTTCCATGTGGAAGTTGCCTTGGCGACTATTTCCAAGCCGCGGGACACGCCGCACTACATTTCCCAGCATTCCCCCTTTTTGCGGTCACATGACACGCCAACAACGCGTCTCACGTCCTGGGAAAGAGACTCGTATTTAACTCAGATTGTCCATGCCACGGGTGCTCCTAAAACTAAGCAGTTAGTTGAAGTGCCCGATTCTGGTTATCCTGTTTTCTGAAATCTCCTGGACCCGGCTCTTGCTTTACGGACTATTCCATACGTCTCCTCCCTTACCATTTCTGGCGCTAAAACCCTCGACTGTTTTCCCTTTGGTAATCCGACCCCTGGCTTTGTATACGGATTGCTCTCTCCTGCTCCTGTTTGTTGTGACGTTTTCGGATTTGCTTCCTCATCACTGAACTTCAAATTAAGCTTTGTTTATCTCTGGCTGCTATCTCCACGGACTTCCTAATTCCCCTTCAATATTCTACGCATTCTGGATTGTTTAATGGTACTTTTCATTTCGTCACAAGACACATCACTCTACGCATCAACGTGACTATATGGACGCTTTCCTGATTCTACTGGTCGCTACCTGGATTGTTTACCATCACTTCAGGGACGCTTTGCTGAATTGAACAAGGGATTTCTTTTTGGACATTAGCGGTGCCCTCATGCCTTTTGGGTTAGGTGAACCTCTACACTAACTTCGACCAACTGGGACCTTCTTCCTGCATCACCTGGTTTTCGTGGTGTGTTTGGACTCACATAAGGTTGTGGGATATCTTTCTGGCTAAGCAGGTAAGAGAGGGTAATTGTGGGTGGCTGGTCGCTGCATTTTGGATAACCCTAGTTCATCCTATTGAATCATTGTTTTGTTTGCTCCCTTAGCTCTGTTGTCGCTGCTCCTGCCTTTTCACTCAAGCCCCTGGCCTGTTAGTTATTATTAAATTCCTACAGGCTATGCTCTTGGGGGCGGAAGTCTTGTTTAGCATCACGCGCAAGGTGTCCCGGAAGAATCTGGTTCACTGCACGTTCAAGCTACCCCAGAGCGGAAAGGGCTTCCCGAGAGTGGATGCTGACTGTATCCTTTACACGACTGTATCCTTTATAAAGTTTGTCTAAACTGTGACAGATTTAGGAGCCTATTCTATTTTTGCCTGTCGGTCATGGACACCGGAGCTGATCAAATGGCTACTTTGATGCAAGCCTTTGCGGCTTTGCGTACCGACATGGCATCAGCACATGCGACCCTCCATCAGCGTATGGATGTACTACAGAGTTTCGTGCAGCCACTACCACCCGATGAGGAGTTTGATGATGCTGTTGCAGCGGCAGCTCCTCCTACACCCCAAGTTCAACCTCCTGCTTCAGCCCCCATTGTACTTCCTGGACCTTTTCCCTTGGCCCCTCCGGAACGCTTTTTTGGAGATCCAAAAACATATCGGACCTTCATAAATCAGTGCCGTCTGCATTTTCTGTGTCAGCCACTGGCATTTCCTGATGCTGTTACTAAAGCAGCGTTCCTTCTTTCCCATTTGGGAGGAACAGCAGCGGCTTGGGCTAACCCGTTACTCGAAGCCAACGACCCAGCCTTGTATGATTTTGATACCCTTATTCAATCCATGAATAGAGTATTCGACATGCGTTACAAGGCACAAACTTCCGACCTCGAGTTCCTTGCTATCAGTCAGGGCAAAACGGACCTCTTATCTTACCTTGCCCGCTTTAATCAGTTAGCAGCGGAAACTACATGGCCGGAACAGAAGAAAGCAGCCGTCTTCTATAAGGGACTTTCGGAAGAGTTAAAAGACGCTCTATCAGTGGTACCGGCTCCACCGCCCAGTTTTCCGGAACTGGTAGACCTGGCTTTACAGGTCGATGCTAGGCTACGACAGAGACGTGGCGAATGACGTAGCCCTGATCTTCGTCTTCCAGCCAAGCCAGAAACCTCCTCTTCTGCCTCTCCAGGAGAGGTCGAACCGATGCAAATAGGAGCTGTCAGAGGTCCATTAACCAAAGCCGAACGGGAACGGCGTATGGTTAACAATCTATGTTTCTATTGCGGCCAGTCAGGCCACTATATCCGTGTATGCCCTAGGCGACCTGTCAAGATGGCGGGAAACGCCAAGACTCGTCCTTAAGCCGAGCCCTAAGGATGAGTCACAAAACGGATGGCTCGGAACAACGTTCCCCCTCCTCACACATCTACCTGGCTATGTATTTTGTGATCCCTGGTGTGGAACCTTTCACCAATCCAGTCATGATTGATTCGGGGGCTAACGGTAACTTCATGGATATACAGTTGGCTCGGTGCCATGGTTTAATGGTAGCTCCTAAGGTTAGACCTGAGGAGGTGCATGCTGTAGACGGTTCTCGTCTGGTATCCGGATGGGTAACGGAACAGACAACCCCGCTTTGCATGTCCACCACAGAAGGCCACGCTGAACATATAGTATTTGACCTTATTTCGGCCCCTCAGTTTGGGATCATTCTTGGTCTCCCCTGGCTTCGGACTCACAACCCTGAAATCGACTGGATCCAACAGACGGTGCGTTTTTCTTCTGTGTTTTGTACCCAACATTGTCTTCAAAACCCAGATACGACGTCTGTTTCTCCTTGTTTGGCTTTGGTGGCTAATGTCCCCTCCATTAATGCCACGCGGAGTGATCCAACGTCCGAACTGCCGACGGTATACAAGGACTTTTCTGATGTCTTTGACAAGGGACTATCAGAGAAACTCCCTCCACACCGTTGTTACGACTGCCCCATCGACTTAGTGCCTGGGGCAGTGGTGCCTCACGGTCGTGTCTACTCCTTAACCGTCCAAGAAGAGGAACATCTAAAAGAGTATGTGGATAAAGCATTGCGTCTGGGACATATTCGACCTTCCCGGTCCCCTGCTGCCTCTCCCATATTTTTTGTGCCAAAAAAGGAGGGAGACCTACGCCCTTGCGTAGATTATAGGGCCTTGAACAAGATAACAATAAAAAACCAGTACCCACTACCCCTCATAACGGAACTACTTGACAAGATGACATCTTCCACCATTTATACCAAATTAGATCTCAGAGGGGCATATAATTTGGTCAGAATGCGAAGTGGTGATGAATGGAAAACAGCTTTTAAGACGAAGTTTGGGCTCTACGAATACTGTGTCATGCCCTTTGGGCTTTGTAACGCCCCCGCCACTTTTCAGCACTTCGTTAACGACATCTTTGGAGACATGCTGGATTGTTATGTAGTGATCTACTTAGACGACATCCTGATATTCTCGGATTCACTCACTCAACACATCCAGCATGTCCGCTCCGTGCTGCAGCGTTTACGTACTCACTCCCTCTATGCTAAGCTAGAGAAATGTGTGTTCCATGCCGCCTCAGTTGAGTTCTTAGGGTTCCAAATATCAGCAAAAGGGGTGCTCATGTGCACTTCCAAAGTCAAAGCTGTGATGGACTGGCCGGTTCCGGACTCTGTAAAAGCGCTCCAGTCTTTTCTGGGTTTTTCAAATTTCTACAGACGCTTTATTGCCTCCTTCTCTGAAATAGTGGCACCTCTTACTCGTCTCACTAGTCCCAAAGTCCCCTTTGTTTGGGACAATGAAGCCCAGTCGGCCTTTGAGGCATTAAAGAAGGCCTTCACCACAGCTCCTGTTCTACAACACCCAAACTCCTCTCTCCCTTTTATAGTGGAGGCTGATGCCTCCGCAATAGCGGTGGGGGCCATCCTGTCTCAGACCTGCCCTGCTACGCAGCGGTTGCACCCGGTGGCCTATTTCTCCCGAAAACTGTCCCCGGCTGAACGCAACTATACCGTTATGGAGAGAGAGTTTCTGGCAATTCGAGCGGCTTTCAAGGAGTGGAGACACCATCTCCTGGGTGCTCGACACACCATAACGGTGTACTCTGACCATCGGAACCTCCAAGCTCTTTCACATGCAAAATGTACTAATGCCCGCCAAATACGTTGGCATTTGTTCTTCACACTATTTGATTTCACGGTTACATATCGCCCTGGCCTTCTACATGGGAAGGCGGATGCCCTATCCCGTGTCGGTACCGATTTTATTACCCAGGACTCGGTGTCGCCTATATTGCCCTCGGGTTCTGTAGTATGTGTCTGTTCGGTCTCCGCCTCACTCCTTGACCGAGTACGACAGTGGACCAAAGATCATGCTTCTTTTCTCAATACTTTGGATGCCCGAATCGTTACGGGTCTTCCTTATGTTCATGGGCTTTTGTATTTACCTGATGACCAAACCAGACGGAAGGCCTTGGAATGGGCACATGATACCCCGTTGGCTGCGCACCCGGGTCAGCTTAAAACCTATGACCTGTTACATCGATGGTGCTGGTGGCCGGGCATGAGGAAAGATTCTGATTCATACGTATCCAAGTGTGCGGTGTGTATTCAATGCAAGAGACAACCTGGGAAACCTTTCGGTCTATTGATGAAGATGCCTCTCCCACCACATCCGTGGCATACGGTTACTCTAGATTTCGTGGTGGAACTCCCCTTGGTCAGGGGGATGTCAACTGTGCTGGTAGTAGTGGATGTTTTCACAAAGATGGCACGGTTTATACCATGTTCTGGTCTACCTACTGCTCCATTGTTGGCTAAACTATTCTTCGATCATGTGGTACGTTTCTTCGGTCTTCCTACAATCATGATTTCCGATCGGGGCACCCAGTTTACCTCACGGTTTTGGAGAGCCCTTACCCATTCCTTGGGCATAGATGCACGGCTTTCATCATCCTACCACCCTCAAACGGACGGACAAACCGAACGCACCAATGGCACCATGGAGCAGTACCTTCGCTGTCTGTGCTTGCAACATCAGACCGACTGGTTGTCTGTTCTGGGAACCGCAGAATTTGCTTATAATAACTCTCGGCACTCTTCAACAGGTTGTTCCCCGTTTTACGCTTTGTATGGTCTACACCCAAGGATTCTTCCGCATGTCCTACCTTCATTGGACCAGATCCCTGCTGCAAAATCTACAAGAGACACATTGGTTGCTATTCGCGATTCGATTATGTCTCATCTCCTGGCTGCGCAGTCTCGGACAAAAGAACAAGCGGATAGGCATCGTTCACCTGCCCCCTCTTATGCACCGGGTGATCGTGCCTGGCTCTCGACCAAGCATCTCAACATTCGGGGTAAACGAAAGCTTTTGCCTCGCTATGTAGGTCCTTATAAGGTACTGCATTGTCTCAATCCTGCGGCAATCCGTTTGGACATTCCATCTCATTGGCGGATTCACCCTGTTTTCCATGTTTCCCTCCTCCGCCCCTTTGTACCTGGTACCCGTCTTTCTGTTGCTCCCGCTCCCATCGACGTGCAGGGGGAAGATGAATACGAAGTGCATGCTATACTGGACACTCGTCTGCGTCACGGAGTACGATCTTACCTGATTGATTGGAAAGGTTACGGCCCCGAAGATAGAACTTGGGAACCGGCCTCAAATGTACATGCACCCCGGCTTTTGCGTGCCTTCTTTTTGGAAAGATTGCGTGCCCGCAGGGGTAGTCGCTCTTTGCGGAGGGGTACTGTCATGCCCCGCGTTCCTGCACACGGACGACTGGGGTCATCCGTTTCCATGTGGAAGTTGCCTTGGCGACTATTTCCAAGCCGCGGGACACGCCGCACTACATTTCCCAGCATTCCCCCTTTTTGCGGTCACATGACACGCCAACAACGCGTCTCACGTCCTGGGAAAGAGACTCGTATTTAACTCAGATTGTCCATGCCACGGGTGCTCCTAAAACTAAGCAGTTAGTTGAAGTGCCCGATTCTGGTTATCCTGTTTTCTGAAATCTCCTGGACCCGGCTCTTGCTTTACGGACTATTCCATACGTCTCCTCCCTTACCATTTCTGGCGCTAAAACCCTCGACTGTTTTCCCTTTGGTAATCGGACCCCTGGCTTTGTATACGGATTGCTCTCTCCTGCTCCTGTTTGTTGTGACGTTTTCGGATTTGCTTCCTCATCACTGAACTTCAAATTAAGCTTTGTTAATCTCTGGCTGCTATCTCCACGGACTTCCTAATTCCCCTTCAATATTCTACGCATTCTGGATTGTTTAATGGTACTTTTCATTTCGTCACAAGACACATCACTCTACGCATCAACGTGACTATATGGACGCTTTCCTGATTCTACTGGTCGCTACCTGGATTGTTTACCATCACTTCAGGGACGCTTTGCTGAATTGAACAAGGGATTTCTTTTTGGACATTAGCGGCGCCCTCGTGCCGTTTGGGTTAGGTGAACCTCTACACTAACTTCGACCAACTGGGACCTTCTTCCTGCATCACCTGGTTTTCGTGGTGTGTTTGGACTCACATAAGGTTGTGGGATATCTTTCTGGCTAAGCAGGTAAGAGAGGGTAATTGTGGGTGGCTGGTCGCTGCATTTTGGATAACCCTAGTTCATCCTATTGAATCATTGTTTTGTTTGCTCCCTTAGCTCTGTTGTCGCTGCTCCTGCCTTTTCACTCAAGCCCCTGGCCTGTTAGTTATTATTAAATTCCTACAGGCTATGCTCTTGGGGGGGAAGTCTTGTTTAGCATCACGCGCAAGGTGTCCCGGAAGAATCTGGTTCACTGCACGTTCAAGCTACCCCAGAGCGGAAAGGGCTTCCCGAGAGTGGATGCTGACTGTATCCTTTACACGACTGTATCCTTTATAAAGTTTTGACACTTGATAACGGGTTATCTTAAACCCTTTCTTCGTATATTTAGCTCGTGGTGATTATTTAATTCTACAAAGAGCAATTTTTTAACATGTAGCCTCGCCGGTGCAAGAGTGCTCGAATATTAGTCTTATTGAGTACTGGTTAAATATCTAAAAGTCCCACATCTGATTAATGTTGTTTGTTGGTCGTAGGAGTGGCTTAATTCCGATGTGAACCCGTTTCCAAACTGATGGATTATGGGTAATGTAGTTTCCCCCCAAAAAATGAAAGTTGTTATTTCTACTTTTGGTCGTTTGGTCAATATTTTAGCACATACCTAGTTACCAAACCTCCCTCTACACGAATCATGCTTTTTCCTTTAACTAATTGTATTATATGTTAAACGGTAAATCTTTTTTTATTTATTTATTTATTTATTTTTTTAAAAAATGTTTTCCCCCTTGTTGGTTTTGGTTTATTTAGTTTAGAGTGATTCGGACTTTGTGGACTCTATATAAAGAATACAAAGGTCAGTCTAACTGTTGAAAACACTATCAATTTGAAAACCCAAAGCATAACTCAGTATCATATTGCATATTGTGCATTATGGACAATACAAACAGTTATTACTAATAAAGCAAATGTCAATTTAGAAAAACCAAAAAATGACAATGTCATATTACATGTTGTACATTCATCCATTTGTTATCATGGTAAAAAAAAAACCAAAAAAAAAACATTTTTTTTCTCCCCTCCCTTCTCTTTCTTTTTCCTTTTCCCCACTTATTGTTGCTTTCTCAAAGAAAATGAATCATCTCCTTGTCTGTGTTTAACCCTTGTTCTACTGCTTTAAAGCGGCAAATGAGTCTGGCTTCTTCTTGCCGCAAACGTAATTCTTGATCACCTCCACGTTTGCCCATTGTTATTCTCTTCAGGCCCACGAATCTGATGTCTTTTTTGTTTTGTAGTTGATTATTTTGCCAATGCTGGGACAATGGAAGGTTTTTGTCCAGGCTTCCAATTGCAGATAAGTGTTCTCTGATTCTCGTTCTTAGCTCACGAATGGTACTCCCGATGTATATTAGATTACAGACACATATCACATAGATGACGTATTTGGATCTGCAATTTATTTGTTCATTGTTCCGAGTTTTGATCTCATCTTGGTTTGAGAATTCATCTGTGTCTGGAATCGCGTACTGGGTCATTGTGCAGAAGCCACATTTTCTGAAACCTGGCCTAGGTTGGTGTAATCATGTCTGTGGTCTCATCTCTTCTTTTTCTGGCAGTAACGATGGGCTCAACATCATTTTCAAAGTTTTGGCTTTTCTATAAACCATGGTCGGATAGTCTTGAATATACTTACTTACATGTGGATCCAGTTTCAATAAGTACCAATTCCGTTTCAGAACTTTCTTAATCTCCTTGTTGTTTGCACAGTACATAGTGATAAATTGAATTATTTTATCTGGTTGTCCTTCCTTGGTTCTTTGTAGCAATGTTGATTGCCTTGTCATATTTTGAGCTTTACTCCTAGCGATTGCAATTGCTTTACGAGGGTACCCCCTGACTGTAAAACGATCTGATAGTAAATTACATTCCTTATCAAAATTTACAAGTTCAGTACAATTTCTTTTGGGATGAATGAATTCTCCTTTAGGAATGTTCAAAATGACTGGTTGGTGGTGGCAGCTGGTTGCAAAAAGTGTGGAGTTCATCTCTGTTTCTTTTCTGTAAGTTTTAGTGTACAGTTGGTTATTGGATAACATAAATGGTTAAATCCAAAAAGTTTATTTCAGACCGGCTGCTTAGTCCAGTAAATCCTAAGCCATATTGGTTCTGGTTGACTTGATGTAATAAGGAGTCTAATTCGTCCGCAATTCCATTCCAAACAATGAATACGTCATCGATGTATCTTGACCATTTTATTACCTTCTGGTGTGGGGTTAAAACACAAGGAAGTCACATCTTTTATTATGTGTGAAATAACAGAGCTGTTAGTCACATTTGTACTTTATTTCTTCTTTTTTGTTTTCATTTTATCATTTGTATCAATATGAACAGCCTGGATTTGAGAAAGGCGCAGTCGCCGAAACACGTGTCATCCAAGAAGGGCCTAACCTTTATCAAAGCAAAAAATAAACAAAGAATTATTTTTATCAGAAACAACAGATTTTTTGGAATCTTTCATTTATTCATATTGGCGCAAAGAAGTGCAGGCATTTTTGTGATATTTTATTTATATAGCGCTCGTACACAAGTGTTTCACAAGTGGCCTGATGCGCTACCCTTAGCTTTGCTGTGCATGCGCACGTCTGTGCAGGCAAGGAATGAACTCTCCCCTTACGAAATTGTGATGGGGAGACCCGTGAATTTTTGGAGCACCCCGCAGTTTAGGCATTTGAATGAAATTGAATACCATTTGCTCAGCACTTATTGTAACGTGTTAACTCAAAAACTGCATTTGATTCATAAGCAGGTGCAGGAGGCTCTTCCTGTGAGATAACACTGGCCCAGGGCATTGTCTGCAGCCAGGAGAATGGGTTCTGGTAAAGAATTTTGAAATAAAGTCTTCAATTGCACCGTGTTGGAGAGGGACCTAGTAGATACTCCTGGCAACACAGACTGCAGTCCTGGTGGATGGTCGAAAGGCATGGATCCATGCCACTCACACGAAAAGAATTCCATTCCCGTTGAAAGAGCTGCCTGATCCAGACATCGAAAAAGAAGCACGAGAAAGGGCCTGGGGAAATTGCAACGAGGAAAAGAGGGCCGGAGGTGCCTCCTCAATCTTGCCCAGCTGCGGCTGCATCATCACTTGCTGCATCATCACTTGCTGCATCACAGCCTGGTACTGAGCCTGCATCCGGAAGTGAAACTGTATTATTCATGGATCACACAGTACCTGGAGCGATAAGGAACAACCTACGTTCTCAAAATCGGAAGTGATCTGATTTACATGTTTTGTTTTGCTTCTATTCCCGACATGGATGAATTGGGAATCGGAGGCCTAGGGAAGTGGAGTGTGGGAGCTGTATCAATCTGCATCAACTTGAAAGCTCTGGAACGCAGCGTCCCGGTGCCATCTTTGAAAAGTGAATGGCCTATGTTGATCACCCTGTGCGAAAAAGCGGGGCGCATATGGTACTGACAACTGATGCTTGCTCTAACATTTTGGAGCACTGTGCAGTCTCACAATAAGCTTGCTACTCATTTATAAAGCAGGCTAACGTGAACTGGCCTAGACGCTTTGCTGATTTCTTTGGACGCTTTGCTGTTTAAACGGGTGCTGCTGTGAAGAAATTATTCGCGACGAACATTGTAGAGAGAAGAATTGCAGACAATGCCTATACTTTCTTCTGTTCCCTCCTGCACCAACGCGGATGTCGTTATAGATATAGAGACTATAAAGATGTCTAGAAGGATTTGCTGTAGGAAATTCATTTTAATGATTATAACACTACTTTGCATTCTGAGTACACTGATCCCAGTATTATGGTATCTGGAGAGCGTGCATCCATTAAGTTCTCTTTTGCCTGCTACAAATGTACCTGCCACAGACAATCCAGTCCATGTACTCTCTTATACTCTCCCTCCACTAGAAGAAAGACACAGAAGAGGGTACGACAATATGTTGCTTTTGATCATGAATATGACTCACTCTATTCTGAATAGAACAAATTGCTGGGTCTGCTCCCATTTACCCCAGCATGGCGGGAAAGGAATGGGTTCGTATGTACAGCCATTACCCCTTAATACGGCATGTTATGCATCACTGAGTGCACCATTTTATGGGAAATGGAATAAGAGTGATGCAGGTCAATTAGAAGGAACAAACGGATGAGTTTGAAAGGGTGTTAATGGAAACGGTGGGTTGTTCCATATTTAACAGAGCAAGAGTAATCAAACCAGTGGTAAGACCAGTAGATAGACTTTTTGTGTGTTATAAATAATCTGTAATCACTTTTCACATGAATCCAGTAGGTAACAAGGACGTTGTGCCCCCCTCCTATACTATTAATTACAACCCGAGCACTGTCCCATTTCGCTTACGAAAGAAGGGTTCCTATTCAGTAGGGACATTCACTAGATGCATGAATATTGCAGTACTTGAGAAAGAAGAACAACCAATATATGTAGGTGATCCTGTTTATTTTATATGTGGAGAAAAAGCTTATCTCTTGTTGCCTAGAAATTGGGGAGGGACCTGTTACTTGGGGATCCTTTTCCCTGGTGTATTCCTTTCCAAAACGTCAGACATATCCAAATTATCTAGATCTAGGCCCCAGCAGGATGACGCAGGATTAATTGCGGAGGACATAGCAAAATCATTTATCCCATTTTGGGGGCAAGCCATAAAATCTTGGAATATACGAAGACTGTCCAGGATATTAGAAAAAACGATACATGAAACAACCAAAATATTATATAATATGACACTAGAAGAAAAGGCAGTTAGATTAATGACACTTCAAAATAGAATGGCTCTTGATATAATCTTGGCCGACCGTGGAGGTGTGTGTAAAATCGTGGAGTCAGCATGCTGTGTATTTGTAAGTGACTCCTCCCCTATGATTTTTGAGGCAATCAAGAAATTGCACATTTTGAGTTCTGACATTCAAACCACCACAGGTGGTTGGGAGCTGAATATAAGTTCATGGTTTTGGGAGTTACTGCGCTCATGGGGATGGAAACTAATTGCAATTCTAGTAACATTACTTGGAATCCTCATGACATGTCGTTGCATACACTGCCTGCCAATCGTTTGCTCTAAAATAACAAATGAATGTGTACACATGGTAACAGAAAACAACTTCCAAGTTGGATACGAATGCAAACAATGAAATAGAAACAATGAAAGAAGAAATAGAATCCACAATACAAAGGATCAACACCACTGACCAAGAAGCACTTCTTTCCACCAAAGCGAAGACTACAAAAGAATTTACAACTCCAGTGTACGTATCAAAATTTTCAGTACAAAGCGGTAGGATCAAAAACGCTATTAAGAAACATTGGAAGATCTTTAGTGATGATATAAGAGTTCAACATCTTTTTAAAGCGTCTCTGGTTTTTGCATTTCAGAGAAGCCATAATCTACGAGATGAACTGATGAAAAATAAACTACCTATAAGAGAACCAGCAACGTAAAGGAACATATCCCTGTTTACACTGTGCTAACTGTGGTTTTGTGAACAAAGGCAATACAGTGTACCATCCACATACAGGTGCGAAGATAAAACTGAAGACCTTTGGAACATGTGACAGTACCAACATCATTTATGGGATAAAATGCCCTTGTGTACAATATTATGTAGGTAATTCTACAAGATCAGCTAAAATCCGCTGGAACGAACACCGTCATGCATTAAGAACTGTAACACTAATTCAACGGTAACACATCATTGGTTTAAAAAAGGACACAATGTATCCCAAATAAGATTTGTGATTCTTGAAGTAATTTCGAATAGCAACCCACATGAAGATATAGATCTGAGACTTGATCAAAGAGAAACGTTTTGGATTGAACGATTGGGGTCTCTTACCCCAAATGGAATGAATGAGATCAATTTCCATGGTTATATTTGAATTGGACATCTGTGGCCACAATATGTGTATATATGTGCTAACCAGTATGTGATATGTGCTATTAACAATATGTGACATTACTGACTGTCAGGTTTATGCATACAACTGTACACATTATTTACTCTTGCTATGTTTGTCACGTGGATATGGGAACTGCTGTGTAGGACAATATGATTTACCTTGTTAGGAAAAATGAGGGCTTTGACATATTATTTAACTTTCTCAACTGTACTGTATAAGTGGGCCAGACTACTTGTCCCGAACGTTCCTTAAAACGTTTAGGACCCAGGGTGCCGCTTCGCGACACCAACTTGCCTGGCCTGATAACATACACTTCATAAGCAACCGAAATGCCCAACACAATTGGAATATCTAATCACTGCTAAGTATGCCTGGGTTGCGATGGGAACTCACCGTGGTTACCAAGCACATAAGTGACAGCAACGTGCATTATAATTGCACATTTATTCTTTTTGAATCTATAACTACTATCCCTGAACGCTTATGCTAGTAAGATGCATACACAATTCCCTATTTTCTCTATTAAGCACACCGCTCGTAAACGCGGCGGAACACGATGAGAGTCCCGTTGCTAAGGCAACGAACTCTAAATAGGAAATGGAGCCACGCATGCGGGTTAGCAGCGACGAGTCCTTGAGAAACGAAACCGCTCACACGGACAGGTAAGCAGGGGACATTTACGATCTAGCTACCTCAAACTCAGTAATGTTAATGTGACAATAATTAGGGATCTGTTTATACTGAACAGCTCCTGTAGTTTGCATTACAGCTTCTGAGCCACACAACAAATCAATCCAGCACTTGCTAAAGGAACAACGTTTGAAGGTAACACAGAGTGGGACATTTTCATTCACTCTAAAAATTATGAATCCATTGCCTAGACGCTGATATATTTTTGTTTGTATTACCCTCTCTTGCATATCAAATGCACCGATAACTACATGAAATGTTTGAATTTATGGTATGTGTTTTATTTTTTCCGCAAAACTATATGGTTACATTTATACTGATGTAATATTTTGATCATTTTGAATGTATAGACTAAGAGGATTGCCCTAATGAAGGAATAACACCGAAATGCATTGGCTCTATAATTCTCAAAGATATTTATACTTGTACTGAAGTATGCCTCATCTGAGTATTTAGTGAATCAAACTAAATAGATTTACTTTACAAAAAAGGAACTCGACTTTGGTTTATTTTTTCTGACAAGAATCAATTGGAAATTTAAGAAATACATTTCATGAATGAATATAATGTTTGGAAACCCACATTTTGGGACACTATGAGAGCAACTGAATAGTTGGATATAGTATCCAGCCTATCTGCATAGTCATTGTAAGTCTGGGTGTCTCTGGACTCCCCTCATTTAGCTCCTCTGAAACAGTAGACATGAAATAACAAGTGATTAACTATAACTACAAACATTTACCAACGTGGTGGCCTCCTTTTTTTGCTTCGCTAGATCTACGGACAACCACAAGTTCACAACAGTGTCATCGGTTTGCAGTTTTATAACTTTAAACCACTTTTCAGAGGAGACCAGATTCACATTCACATTAGTGCTCTTGATTTATTGGGATTTTATAACGCTGATTTGATTTTTTAATGCAGTCTTTTGAGGTTATTAATTGTGTTTTTATTGTGTGAAAGGTTGTTTCAACCATATGCACGTAATAAAACATGTTTTAAAAAAAATGAGTGCTCTTCAACACTTTTATGCAAGCAAAGCACTTTTTAAGAACATCCACTTTCCAGAAGGGTAGCTTTTTTGCCACTCGTCTTCCTGCAACACCAATTACCAAGTACCATTAAGGATGTAACTTTGAATTTCCTCCTTTTGGCTTTGGCAATTTGAGTTTTTATACCAACTTTAATTTTATGGATCAACAAGCTTCACCTTTAGAAACATTTCATTTGCCCTTTTCTTTCAGTTTGTTATACTAATTTAATTGTATGCCTTGTTGTGAAGTCTCTTTTGGCTCTTAGCAATGCTTGTATGTTCACTGAAACTAACAATCTTAAAGTTCGGTCACTTGGTTTAACTGCTACAAAGTTGTTGCTGCTTATAAAGGATTCTGCTTTCACTTGGAATCACTTTTAGGCACACACGATTAGTATTTAAGCTGTTTTCTTGAGTTCGGTATTCAAATAATGTTATCAAAGCATTGTCACTCATACGCGAGTGTTACTTTTGTTGCACTCCATTGTCTGACAATCACAGGTTGGGTTAACAGCAATTACACTTGCACGTGAGTGATTCTGTCTTGCTACTGTTAGCTGCCTTTATTACGCAAAAGGGATTGGAACGCTTCTTTCTTTTCCTTGATCCCTTTGCGTGCTGCAGGGCTTCCAATGCTTGGGCTTTTCTCAAATGGATAAACCTCCTCTTTGAAGTGGCGTTCATTCCCGCCACGCAGACACTGAGCTCGACCTGTTCCCAACCCCCCTGGTGCATACCAGCCACAGTTTCTGCATGCTCTCTACTGCACAATCTCTGAAATTCAGTTTACTTGGGGGAAAGCCTTCCTTCTGTACACTTCCTGCTGCGCAACCTCTGCACTTCAGATCAAGGGCCAAAGAACCCTCTCAGGACCGGCAGCTGGAATTTGCCCTGCAATGGTCTCGGGACCTTCTGTTTCCTCCAACCTCTGCATGGACTGCCAACAACGTGCCTACTTCTGCCTCCTTCTACTGCTTCTACAACTGATGCTACTGCTTCCTACAGCCTGCACCGGAGGGTACCTTTTAAGCCTCTCTGCCTCCCTCAGTTGTGGGTCATTTGCCTTAACAAGCTAACCTCTCCTCCAACATTGCTCTGGAGCCCTCTTCCTCATCCCAGTACTTAGGGAATTAGAGGACTTGAAGTCCCCAACAACAAAATCAGATTTTATAGTCAGCTTTTTTTTACTTTTGTACTCAAGTTCACCCTTTCTAGGTATTTTTAAGGAAACATCACAAGGATTTACTTGAGAAGGGGAAGACAGTACGTTTAAGCCATTATTTACAGATTTCCTTACACTGTACCTCTGGGAGTGGAGGTGATTTTTTACTTTATACACCTCCGACGGGTTTTCTTAAGATGTCTAGGGATTTTTAACTTAGTTTTATCCACATTAAGATGTTCAATTTGTGGAATGGACACATCAAAAAGACAATAAGCCATTGCACATGATGGTACTTGTGAAATGTTTTCACCATTAGGAAAGGAATACAACGTCTCATCCCAAGGAATCTCCTCACCACCCTGAGCCTTTTTCCTCCTACCAGGTTATCCTCCCGCAGAACATCACCCCCAAGGTCAGGAAGCATCTGCCTTTCCATGACCACCTGGGAGGAGACTTTAGACAGGGGATTAGTGAGGGATCCATAGGATTCATCACGGTACACATGGGGGTTTTCACTGGTGGAATGGCTATATCTGGTACCAATGAATCTGCAGCTCAGAGCCATACTGCCAGAATGTTTCAGTGGGCAAGAGAAAAATCACCCTGTCAGGGGACCTGCAAAGATGTACTCACGAGAGGCTTCACAAGCATCTTTTGCTTCTGAGCTACCAAGTTCAACATACCTTTTTGGTGTGGTGAATGGAGGAGCCAGTCTAGGAACCAGTTAATGAAATAAAAGGAAATGGTTGCAGTGGGTGCACTCTGGTCAGCCAGGCTTGTTTGGACCCAAGGCCCTAATACCTGCCAATTCTGGGTTCCTCAGAAAACCGCAATCGGAATTAAAACCTTGGTTGAAACCTAGTCACCCATGTAGCACAGGAGGAAACCAGGATAAAATCTGGAGGCAGGGCATCAATCATCTGTGGGTGGAAAGGCTAAAGAGAGGATCAGAAGATGGCAGAGAGCATCTAACAGCTGAAGACAAAAGATGTGAAGAAAACAAGAACAGAACACTGAAGGAATGTGACAGAGCAGAGGAGGTTAAGGGCCAAGGTATACAGAACAAGTGGTCACATGGGGCAGGCCTGTGGGCGCATATGCTTACTCCTCTCCCATTATCTCAAAGTGTTGCTTGCAAGGGGTGTTTCCATCCCTAATCCAGGCAGAGAGATAACCCCAATTACTAGGGACAGGCCAGCAAAACAGATCCTTTGTTACCAATTGTGTTACATTTGGTGTCTGCTCAGGAAACACATGGCTTAATAATTGTAAAATGCAATGCACAATATTTATGAATCAAAAAAGAAAACAAAAATCATAATCAAGCTTCCAAACAGTTTATGTTGTGAGCAGGTTTATTCTACAAATATTGGATAACACTATAGATAGAATGTATGCATTTTATTTAAAAATACAAACATATATAAAGAAGATTCATTTTAGTATAGAATGTAATGTAGGGAAATAAGACACTCAGTATCAAAATTGAAAGGATTAATCAATAAAATCAGATTCAGGACAATATTCGCATAGGGCCATACAAAAAAAGGAACATACGTTTAGACAGCTTTATCAGTGTTCCAGGCTATGTAAAGGAGTGTATTATAGTAGCAGCCTAAACAAAATACAATGTAATTAGAACTCCCAACAACTCTTCTTGATGGCATGGTACGAAAAACAGATGTGCAATATCATCTTCAACACATCGAAAATAACTGGTGGCCCATGTAATTATCAAAGACCCACTTTGCAACTCTATGAAATCTGTACACAGAGGAACTTGCGGATTATGCAAGATTCTAATTATTATTTGATTTTGTTTTTAATAAATAAACAAAAAAATCTGTATGGAGGATAGATATACGGTACATGTCTTAAAGTACTCTATTGCAACTAATGCACTGGACCTTTATCTGAAATACGATTGATTTTAAGGATATTGCACCAAGTATTAAGCAACTGCATGGAATAGGACTATACGCAAAGATACATTTAAAAATATAACAATTTGCTTGAAAAGAAACCCCAGTTACTGATAATGAATGGGCCTCGAATTTGGGAAACTCTTCCCCTTCATTGGCTCACATGGAAAGTTCTTCCGATGTTCGTAGAACCAGTAAATATTCTTCAGTTAAAAAAAATAGAATCTACAAAGAGCTCCTGCAGGGAAAGTGGGTGGAGAGAGCTAGAGAGAGCGGGTGAAAGAAAAAGTACATATGAATGCCACAGAATGCGCTTGGCCCAAGTAGAACCTTTCATGGTTACATTGAACTAAACTAGGACCATCAATTTAGGTGGAAGTAGGTTGTTTGAACTTTATCTTATCGCCCATTTCAAAATTTGTAGGAACTGGATTACACAGGAATGCAAACTTGGTAGGTTGAATCAGAAAAGAAACATGTATGGCCTTATTATAAGAGACAACCAGCTCAGACCGGACACAAGTTCTAGCATTCACATCTAGGAAGCAGCCATTATAAAAGTGTGGTGGAAATATTCCCTTTAAGTTTCTTTACCCTTACTGATCTGACAGGGATAGGATTTTAGAAAGCAAGATACTCAGGGTGGTAATGTGCTGAAATGTTCGAAAGCAAAATGTCACCATAATCTCTTAATGTATGGAAAATGTATCCATTTGATGTGGCGGTCAGGGATGCTTGAAATCCAACAGAATAATCATTAAAAAAGGTATGCATCTGAAGAATTCACTAATGGAGGAAGCAAGTGGCTCCCCTTTCCCTTAATACACAGATTATGCAATCACATCTCAGCAGAGCTTTGTTGATGAGGAGGGAATGAGTGCAACTCAAAGGTATGTTATTACAGCTGATTGTAGCCTTCAAAGAAGGTAAAAGCTTAAAGCTAAGTATAGGTCCCAACATTGGATTGACATCCGTTATTGAAGGGGCCCTTGAAAATGTGAGTATATAGTATCCAAACACCAAAATAGGAACACAAGACCAGACCAAGTCCTGAAGAAAAACGTATAAACGGAGGAAAAAAGATGAATGGACAGAGCAGCGATCCATGCTCCGATTAGGGTGCTGAAGAAAATGTAACTGAGCAACTTGCATACAAGCAGACATATTGGATAGCACTAGTGTAGATTCTGAATTTTAAACATGAAAAATACTTTTCAGTCGTGGCCATGAAGTTCAAATGGTCACAAAAAGTTAGATTTAACAGGATGATTTTGCGCAAACAGTTAATAAGCTGCCTCATGGAAGTGTAGAAGCCCTAGGATGTTCATGTTCACCAAAACCTTTCTCTCAGCTATAAAAAAAACGGTTGCCATGTTTGTCAGAGACCTTTCTTTGTACGTCATGATATGAAATAACTTTCATAAGGTTGGCAGAAGCAGAAAGATGGAACACATCATTGGTTTTCGAGACCACACAGGTCCCTTTGTAAGGCCACTGGAAAATTCCACCTTTGTATTTCTTGTGTCAGCCAAATAAAAGTTACTTCTACCTGCAGCATACAGTAAAAAATTAAAACAGCAGACAGTTTTGGTCATGTACATTTTTGTGTGTGTTGTAGAATATTTTTTATACATACACATAAACAAAACGAATATGAAAAAGGATTTCAATATTTAAGTCAGCACCCACACAGTTTTGAAACATTTGTAACTCGATTAGATGCCATGCTTTCAGAAAACACACTTTCATAGGAGAATAGTTATTGCTTTTAAATTCCAAGTGCAACTTTGCGTAGATCTCTACATCTGCAGCTGTCAGAATTAGCAAACTACAAATTAGAATGCAGACAAGAAAGCAAATCTATTTGCACTGGATAGCAGCAGACTAACAACCTCAACCAAACACTCAAAAATAAAAATAATCTTCTACGGTGCATATGGAGCTGTAGATCATGTCCATGGTGTGCACATTATGAAAGCAAAGGTTGTGCTCGTTGTCCAATGGAAGCAAAAGCTGGTTTACAAAAGGACAGTGAATGAGGATATTCAAGTATCTTGTTTGTGCATGTTAACCTTTAACGCAACTCACATCTTTGCCTCAGTCAGCAAGGGAACTAGGACAGCTTGGAAAGTAGCAACTACAATTAATTGATGGGTATATTGGGAATTAGAATGATATAATGTGAGAATGAGTAATATGAAAAACATTATTAATAAAATCAGATGTATATCCATGTAAGTGCTGATGTTGGTAAAAGGATATATTTTAAACAGAATAATGGACAGTATTTCCAAACTGTAATTATTAGTCCCGTCACTGGGATAAAGGATGTTGCATTGGATCTTACAAAATGCTATCCGCTAGAAGAAAAACAGACTGGGTTAAGCATGGACTGGATATCAACATACTTTCTACTTGTTAAATCACACTTCTTTATATATGGAAAGAAACCAAAAGGGGTTATAATACCAAGTCAATGCTGCATTTTCAGTAGGGACTCTTTAGAAGACTTCTAGGGAAAAATTTTACTTTTGAAGAAACGCAATGCTTTAGCACAAAAACACTTTTCATTCTGACCAGTATATAAACTGATTCCAAGATCGACTGAAGTGTAATCCTTTGGACCAATCCAACTTCAAATGAGATTTACGTGCATCACACTTTAAACCAAGTATTTTCAGTTATTGTAACCAACTTATTGAAAATTTAGACAATATCTCCGACCATTTTAAACCGTCTTCTAAAATTATGCATAGACCTATAAAATTCCAAATGTAAAGGCGTAATGAGGATGGCCGCTCTGGCAGCCAACTTGTTAGTACACAAGGTTGCCAACCGATTGCCATTTTCGGTTCCCCAGGCTCACTGCTCCTCTGTTATTCAGAATGAAACCATAGTCATGGGCAACCAGCAATGTGCAGAATGACAATGGCTGTGGTGACAGGGCTCAAGGAGGTTAAAGAACAGAATGCAAAGTGGTTATTCTGTTGTCATAGAAGGACACTATTGTAGTTGCATTTGGAGTAACGAGACTAGAAAAAGGACTTTGGTGTTGCAACTGGCCTCCAACCGATGAGCAAGTCATGTCCAACGATGCATAGATTGCTTTCCAGTGGTTTGACATCAACCATACACTCTACCTTTAAAAATAGGATTTACTTTCTTGCCACTTTCCAAAGTAAGACGGACAGATTTGCTCAACAGAAAAAAGATCTGATAAAAATTAAAGTATGACACAGATTCAAAAAGGCTTCTTTGCATTCACACTCCTTTCCATCTTTTCTTCAATGATTATCAAATCGCCAAGAATATAACAGTCAAGTGAAGAAACTGGAAACTTTACTAGATGGCAAAATAAGTATAAATATTGTGTATGTCAGTTTGTAAGACACTAAAACGCTTCTAATACTACCTTGCAAAAATGAAAATCTGCAGAGCTTCTCAAGATCTCATTAATAACCCCTCGCCCCCAAAAACCCTCCAGAGAAAAGGGGAAGTAAACACCTCAACTGAATATTGACCGAACTGCTTGGGAGCTGGTCAAGGACCCCATCTACAACCACATTCCAGAGAAATATGTGTTTGATAATGTCTTAGGGAAGCATACTTTATGACATAAGCTTGCTGTTCTCCAGATCATTGAAGCGATATCTCATTAAAACACCATTTTCAGCCTCTTTGAGACAACCGGTACAAACAGGATCCAATAAAACAGGAAGATCCGATGAAGAAAAATGTTTCATTTATATATATATATATATATATATATATGCATATATATACCCTGTGTCGTACATCTATAAAAATGAGACCAGGAACAAAAACAAGACACTTTTTAACTCTGCCATCTTTCAAGATTCCAGTCTTTCGGAGAGCAGCTTTTATACAAGTTAAAAGCAGTTCCTGAGTAACTGCAGTAAACAGTGTCTGTTGATTCGTAATTTGTGGCCCCTGCCTTTCCGTTTTGGTTCTTAGTTACGACCACAGATTTCAAGTTTCATCACAGCTCCTTCAAAAAACATAGTCAACGCTCAGATTCCACGCGCATTAAGTCCATGAAGCAGATTTAGCTGCAGCTTCGGCATCGTAGGCCCACCAGCCCTTTCTCCACACTGTTTAACAGGTTGCGAATTGCCTCATCACTGAACTTTCACGTTTTTTTCAACATACGTTTTGAGTGCCATAGTACGAATTTATTGTAGGCTGTCTGCAACATTTCTTCCAAGTGACTTGTCAGCTGAAAGAGATTAATTACAAGATTTAGCGTGTATAAATTCCATATTGTGACACGTTCTAGAACAGAGAATATTAAGTCACTTAATTTACACAACATAGTAATAAAGGGAGGTCTACTTCCAAAGTGAAATGCCAGTTTGCGCGTTAAACAGAATAAAACAACTGCGTGGTAAATCTTTAACAATTGAGATCTTCAATACTGTTCCAAACTTCAGTGCACTTTGTCAGTTCATGAGGAGAAATTAAAATGCTGGGGAAACTAGTGATTTCTTTCACTTGATGGTTGCAATGGAGCCCAAACCAAGGGAGGGTTGGGTGAAATTGTGCCTTTTTCTTCACACCTTTTGGGAGAAACTGGAAAAAAACAATTTAAGCAATGCTCTGTTGGGTAACCTGGAAAGAAAATAATAACTTACAAGGCCACCAACATTACACAAGGGCATTGTATGCCCAAGATTTATGCCATCATTGCTTTGTAAAGAACAAATTACTTACTTCTCTGCAATGTTCTTTTTGATGGATGTTCATTCCTCATCTTTGATATTCTATCTCCAGCGAGAGTGCCAGCTGTCCTTAAACTTTCGACACAAGGGAAAACAGCATGGCTCTACATCGGCTTTGCCCGGCGCTGATGTACGGCCTGCACTGGACATAATGCATATATAGATCGGCCACGCCAGACTCATTTGCACTCTTTTTTCTACTCAGGACTAAGCAGGACTACTCAGGACTAAGCAGCTGAGCGACTGTAGATGAACCAGGTACAAACTATGAGGCAGGAGGGGCAGGTTATAAGGGTGATCAGAAATCTGTGGGAGAACATTTGTTCTACTAATTGATATCTTCCTCCCAATAATTCCTCATCTTTGAAAGATGCCCACAGCAGTATGTAAATCTGAAACAGGGGTGAGAGCAAGAAGACACCACCTAAACCAGAAAACTATGGAGGACCGCTTGGTCTAAGCAATGGGAGGCAGATGTCTGTATGAGCTTTGAAGAGAGACAAATTAATGTGTCATTCATTAAGTTAGTCCCTCCCTTTCTCGATACTATAGAAATGGAAGTGCATCTATTATGGCACCTACCCCCTCGCCACCGTTGTACCACAGATGTGAAAGACGTTCTCACTAAGACAGCCCTACCGACTCTATCCTGGAGGAATCCAAGAGGAACTGAATTTGCAGGCTATCGAGAACTTGAACTAGCTGTGACCAAAGTGATGAACACATGACGCCACTGATGGACCAGATACATGTAGATGCATTAGCACAAAGCAGATACACAACCACCATGAAGTTACATGAACACTAGGTCAAACTGCACTTGGACATAAAGAATATGCCTGCATACAATAGGTTAGTAAACATATATTCTATAAACGCTGAAACACAAGATGCATAAGAATACATATAAAGCTTGCTTCATGCTGGAACACTGCAAGAATGAGTGGCCATTTTAAACAAGATGGATGGCGAAGCCACGTTCGAGTGAATGGGAGACATCGAGAAACCTCAAGCTGCAGAGGGACCTGGCTCGCTGAGTTAGCAGAAAACTCAGACCGGAGAAGCCGGGACAACAATCACAAAACCTGTGCCAAAGTAAACAGGAGCAGGAAAGGGTGGACCAGCATTCGAGAGAATAGACAATCGCAGTTCCCAAGCACGAGAGACAGTCTTCTTAGATTAGGCAAAGAAACAAACAATAATAGAAGGTCAGATTCCAGTTAAAGCATAATGTTAGAAAGAAAGTAGCCTGACCAAGTCTCTAGTGGCCAGGAAAGGTAATAACACCCCTATTAATAAGGGCTCAAATCCTAGTAAACACGGAGCAGAATAATTGAACATGTGGTCTCCACACACGCAATATATAGTTGGAAGATAATGCCTATTCATTAGAGTCAGACAGACTGAGACCTTCGTTTCCATGAAGTACTCAGGACAAAAGATACAAGTTAATGTAAAGTTGAAAGCTAAACTTCCTGACTTGTGCCCTAGAATCAGAAATGGTAACCTTATTGGGAATAAATAGCACTTTGGTGCCGTTCTCACCAACCCCTGGTGTGCTCATGTGCTAGTAACTTTCCAAACTGCCAAGGCTGGGAAAGAGCCCACTGACCAATCCCTAACCCACCATTAACGTCCATCTATAAATGTTGCAGCAGACAATTACATTGTATTATGATAACATGCTTTCACCTATATGACTACCTTAACCTATCCCGCCACATCTTAGGTTTCTGTAATTATATATGAATATTATTAAATGTCAGCTGTGACATGTTGTGTGTTTATAATCTACTGTCGAGCCAGAGACAAGCGCGTGCCTTTGGACATTTTTGGATTTTCAGAGCTGCCCCGGTTTTATGTGTGTGTTGTGAATAAAACAGGTCTATGTAAAATTATTTAGACTAAAATTATTGGGCCACCGTTAGACACAGTGTTCTCTAGAACCCAAAAGCTCATAAGCATTGTTTCTCTGCAAGAGGCAAGGACCCTCAATTACCCAGTTTGTTGAGGTACAGCATGGTTACTACTGTGCTGTCCATCAGGACCAACACATATTTGCCCCACACAGATGGGAGGAACGCAACCAGGGCCAGCCTTATAACCCACAGCTCCAGAAAACTGATATGTCTGAGCTTTCGTCAAGGATTAAACTCTACACGCCATCAGATGCGTCAGGTGAGGGTCCCCCCCTTCAGTTAGGTGTGCGTGATTACGGTCAGTTGGGGACAAGGCTGTCGAAACAAATCCCCTCTCTGCAAAAGTTGTCTCATAGTCCCAACCACAGGAGATCGAGACACTCTCTCGGAGACTCTCAGTGGTCTAACAGGCTGTCCTGAAATGTAGACCACTTACACCAAAACAGCACTGGAGCAATCTCATGCTTAAGCAGGTCTCCGGCACCACCAAGTTGCATGAGTCACCGAGATCCAGTATGTAAAGAAAAGCAGAGGCCGGAGCAAGCCTTTGAGACTAAAAAATATGGACCATTTTGGGGATGTTCGCAAGTCGATATTTAGAAGGGAAGGCTCTGTTCCAGATGGGTGTCCAAGACTTCATCGAAAAAAATGGAGGGACTGGAATGGCGAAACATGGGACATCTTGAAGTTCAGGGAGAAGCCCAAACTGTGCAATTGGTTGCACATAAAGTACACACATGACTGGCTTGGAGAACGAACCAGTCTAGTTATGGAAAGACATGTATGCTTTCCCTCTTGTTGAGAGCTGCTACCACTGCTAGCAGCCTGGTGAGAGACCGTGTTGAACAAAGTCTGAAAGGGAGCAGCACAAATTGGTAGTGGGTGGACCCCTTAATAACTCTCCGTTGCATCTTGTACTTGCAATGGATCGGCACATGGAAGAACAAATTACTTACCTCTCTGTAATGCTCTTTCTGATGGATGTCCCATCCATGGATTCCTCATAGCCATCTCCCAGTGCAGCAACCAGGGGGGGGCAACGCGGCTCTGTATCGGCTCCACCCAATGCCTCTACGTGTCCCGCACTGGACAGGACGGTGGGGCAAGCATATATAGAGGCGCTGCAACCCATGACCTTAGTTCCACCCTTTTTCCCTAGCTGTCCGATGCTGGGGGACTGAAGAAACACGGTGTACTAGCTAGCCACCAAGAGGGGCAGGTAGGGAGGGAGATGAGGAATCCTGTGGGAGGAAAGTCCATCAGAAACAATATTACAGAGAGGCAGGTAATTTGTTCTTCTAATGGATTCCTTCATCCCAATGATTCCTCATCTTTGATAGACTCCCAAAGCAGTACTGCGGACAGTGCTCTGATGGAAAGTGCCTAGAGACTTCCAGGTACATAATTACCATGAAGGACAGAGCATTCAATGATCCTGAGCATGATCCACCTTGACCGGATCTGTTTGGTCACAGCCCTGCCAGCATGGGCACCAGAATAACTAACAAAAAGCTGGTAATCTTTCCTGGCTTTCCTCGTCTGAGGGACTTAGTAGCCGAGGGACCACCTCACCCTTCCAAGGCAGAGGAACAATTTCATCAGTTGGACCCGAAGCAGTCCCTCAGCTACTACATCTCTCAGACGAGGAAGGACAGGAAAGATTAATTATTGTATTGTTACAATTGCATGCATCAGATTTCAGTGAAGTGCAGTTAAGAGACTTAGAATCCTTATATCTTTTTGGTTACTTTTACAATGTGCCTAAGACAAGCTGGTGGTAGCGGAGTTATTTTTACCAGGTTTGTGTTATTTTACTCCTGCAGTTTTGCATGTACTGTGAATGGCTACTAAAGGTGGCTAGGGACAAGATGGCTGTGCCACAAGGTTTGTTCTTTGGCCTTCTTAGGTCAGGAAATGGTGAGGGAAAGAGAGGGTGCGAGAGGGTGCGAGAGGGTGCGAGAGGGTGCGAGAGGGTGCGAGAGGGTGAGAGAGGGTGAGAGAGGGTGAGAGAGGGTGAGAGAGGGTGAGAGAGGGTGAGAGAGGGTGAGAGAGGGTGTTCAGTCATAATATCGGAAAAATAATGTCAAGACAATTTCGAAAAAATAAAGTCGAAAAAAAAATCGAATTCTTTATTTTTTTATTTATATATTTTTTTGGGGATTTCGCAAGTAAAAAAAGGTAAAAATAAAAAAGGGGGGTTGGGAGCCCCCCCCCTTTTCGAATAAAAAACGTAGTGAAAAAGAAATTTCATTTTTTTCCGACATTTTTTTTAAAATTATGACTCACATTTTTGTATTCGATATTATCGAGAGAGAGAGAGAGAGAGAGAGAGAGAGAGAGAGAGAGAGAGAGAGAGAGAGAGAGAGAGAGAGACAGACACTAGTCCGAATCCACTACTCCGGTGCCTCGAAATATGTTGCTGGGCATGTTTGGATAACCACTAGCTGTTTCAATGGTGCAGATCCAGCCTACAACCTGGATAAAAGGAGGACTCCTGCGACTGTTTATCAGATCATCTTTGGAACCAAGACTAATACGAAGACTAACAGCCCACTGACGGCCCAGAGACGAGCTGAGCAGCATTAAACCCAGTGTTGTCTCGGAGATGCCCCGGCTCCTCTGTCTTGATCTTAGGATCAAGGCCTTTGTTGGTTCTCCAACCCCTAGACCAGCAGGAACAACCAGTCTCAAATCCCGCTCGAGGATCCATGCCTTCTGAGACTTCAGAAGTGTCCCTGGAATAATGGACTCTATCCTCGACTACCTTGCTGCAGTCATCCTTGTTCTGACTAGAGCATTGGATCTTTGCAGATTTTCAGCTCGTGCCACAATGCGCCTGCTCCTGCATTTTCAGCCGTTCCCCCCCCCCCCCCCCCCAAGGGTAGTTTTAATGGGGCTGCTCTTGGTTCACCATTGTACAATCGATCGCCTGTCACCACCTGAACATGGTGATCTCAGTTTTATCTTTTCTTCGTGACCCTGAGGTGTCTTGTGGCAATTTCTGCCACATAAATCTTCACTTGTCTTCATTTGGGTCTTCAACTGGAACCAATTCCCAAGTACTGTGACCAACCGAAACTAAACTCCTTGAAACAACGCATCTCTGCTGTTTAGATGACCCTTGCAAAAGGAACCAAGAAAGAAGAGCAAGCCTGCAACA
This sequence comes from Ambystoma mexicanum, assembly GCF_040938575.1. Lineage (NCBI taxonomy): Eukaryota > Metazoa > Chordata > Amphibia > Caudata > Ambystomatidae > Ambystoma > Ambystoma mexicanum. The sequence goes on along the minus strand of NC_090934.1, from coordinate 835,451,647 downwards.
AAGTCTGGAACCTCCAACTGTGGTATACGGAGAACTCCGAGCCAGGGGGGCGAAGTCTACTATCCTGTTGCTTTCTCTCTCTGTCACCCATGGGATAAGTATGGCATAAAGTGCGTACCTTAACTCACTCTGCCCTGACCTGACCTTTGGTGGTGGAACATTGGTTAAGGATCCTTTCCTAAGCATTTCCTATTGTGTTGGATTGAGTGAAGTACTCACCTGAACTTTATCTAGATTTGTAACTCTTGCATTAATCATAACAACTGGCACTGCTATTTCTATAATAACCTACATGAAATATATGCTTTGGAACTGGTGACTTTTGGGCACAAGGCCCCAAACGATCTTAGGGTTGGACTTAAGAAGGTTGAGCAGAAGAGAGTTTCTACCTATTTTCTCTGCATAAGACTACTCACCTGTGTTGCACTGGTAATTGATTCATATGCAATTACATTTCTTTAGCTTGTGGGACAATCTACCTGTGAGACAGTTCCTATGGAACTGCGATCCGAAGGAGCCGTAGGAACTGCTCAACCATGCCAGAGTTTGACTTTCACAGCAAACACCTAACCACCAGACTGAAACAACATGGGTATCCACGTAAAGTAATCCGGTCTTCAAGAAAAAGAGCACGTAATACCAACAGAAAACCTTGCCTTGCTAAGCAAAAAAATAAAAATAATAGAACCGTAGACAAAATCACCTGCATCACTATATCACTAAACAAAGTGGCAGAGAAACCAATGGTTGTGCAGTATTCAAAATATAGTCATAGACCAACCAAACTCTTTTGGTTCATCATCCAATCAATCAATGAACCACCTAGAAGACCATGACACAATGCTATGAAAGGCAGAATAGAAATGGATTTATAAACTAAATTCTGTCCAAAATGGCCTGAATACCACCAGTGGGGTTTATTTATGCATTACGATCTTCATCCATATGGATACCACAAAATTAAATCGGATATGAAAATAGATCTTATGTGCCATTGATAGATACACTTTTACTGGGAGGCAATACCACTCTAAGATGGCCGCCCGTCGGCCCAAGGCATTGCATGTGCTCATGTTCTAGCTGTGACGGCTTATAACTAGTGCTGACTCTGCCGCCTGACACTGAACTTCACTGCAGAGCTTTCTCAAGCAAGTGCTTTGGTATATTGAAAAAAAGGTAAGGAAAAAAAGGTAAGCTTTGTTAATAGATAACGAAACTTAACATCACTGTTTAGATATATTCCCGCAACATAATATATCTTTGTGCTCTCTTGCAATTCACAAATGAGTTTTCACTCAACTGATTTAATGGCTACCATCAGCCAGACAGTGGAACATCACTGCAATTTACATTAGTAAACAATCTTTCAAGCACGCAAACCTGGGCAAACTAGATACATATTCGGGAGACTCTGGAGTAATGCTACTGCAGTCGTGTCAGACACGAAAATACACAGTCTAAGTGCTGCGATACCCATTAGTAAAACAATCTTTTAACCACGCTACCAATGTCTGTATCAGACCGAAATAGACAGCGCCCTGTTTTTGTGACAATGCCAAGCCAGGCTTGAGTTTTTCCATACCCAAAATTCGGGCTACCTGGAGTAAGACACCAAGGCCACCTTTGAATATAAGAATAAAAAGAAATAAGTCATGTGATTGTAGGTAGATCCAATACACATGGACTCATGATCCTTCTTTCTGACCCAACAGTGTACTACCTGCAATTAATATGTGCTATTGGCATTTCTCAAGGATTTGGTTATTATGAATGTGCTCAACATCTGGCAATAACCCTGCCTTTCTAAATCAAGGTCAGTAGATACTATTATGAATACTAGACTTGCACTAGTTTAAATAAAATATGATTGAATTAGTCAATCACAAGGACAGGCTATCTTTCTTGTCCCATAGCCCTCTTTAGAAAAATTAAAAAATCTTTTGAAAAGTCCAGAGATACGTTGGGTTTCACAACATTGTCACAACCGCAAAGAAATTTGTCTCGATGAAGCCCCTCCTTAAAATTTGGCTCTAACGTCCTAGGAAAAACATATTTGCTATTAGGGCTGAAACATAGCGTGTCGAGCTACAATTTGACTAGATATTGATTGCTTACTAGTGGTTTCCCAGAAGGACAAAAACTCCTTTATCATAACGCACCACACCCCTGCACTGTAAAAATACTGAGTACCCATGAGAAGGGTTAAACATCAAAAATTACATTATTCTATCTAGTATGTGCGGTAAAGTGTGATATCCATAATTGCAATTGTTTTTCAATTTTCTGTTTTGGTGGTGTCAAAATATAGATACACAGATGGTGTACTAACTAACCCCTGGGTGTGAACACTTTTTTCTTGCAGTACATGTTCAACATTAATGTTCTCTAGACATTAATTGACCATTTTGTGGCCTGCGTCCATGTTTTGCTGTTTTCCACATGAATCATGTTATCCGTTTTTCTTGTAACACTCTGTGGGTAGCAGCAAGTGGAAATGCACGACAAAGAATTTAACGTCACCAGGCGACGAAGTCCATGATAGTACCATTCGGTCAGTTTCAGGCCAGCTCCTGTTCTATCTAACTGCAGTCAGGAGACCCGAGGAGGGTCTTTCCTTCGCCCCATTGGCAGCTGGGTTTAGGAATAGTTCAAATCCATATAAAAATGTTTTTTGCATCAGGCAGGTCTCCTGGAAACACAAGAGGTCGTAATCTCCTAAATTGACGTCACTCTTTGACGCAAGGTATTTAAAACCTCGTGTTACAGGATGACATCTTCAGCCGTCTGCCGGTTTCCCCTTCAGGCAGCTATGAGCTCTTCTTGCCTGCCAGAGCAGTCGATAGCCATGACCATGAATAGCTATAAAGGTTGTTCGCCACATTCGTCGAGGGCACTGAAATCTCTTTTCGACTAAGAAGTATTTTTGTCCTGGATGGTAATGCTGAAGTTCGTCATCTCTCGGCCCAAGAGGTGCGATGAGTTAGATTTTTCAATTTGGAAGATGTATCCCGTGGGTGTGGGGTTTCCAACGTTCTTTTTCATCTCATGGGGTCTGTAGACTTCTAGTTTTTGTACCCGTTTCCGTTGGTTGGCCGCACTCGCTCGAGCTGTTCTTTTGCGGGGTTCGTCTTCCTATCAGGGTCCTTGTTCTCCTCAGGTTTTGAGCCAGTTCTGACACTCGTCGCAAGGACGTCCCCAGTGGTTTCTTTTACCACAGTAATGTCGAAACCCAGCATTAAAAAACTCAAACATTCTTCTGCTCCCAGTAGTATTCCCTTGACCACTGGTGACGGTATGTCTAAAACAGTCTGTGAAAATTTCATCCACAAATTCAATTATCTTCAAGTCGGAAGAGAAGACTTGGCTGAGGTTTGGTATGCAGAGCAGTAAGTCCATAACGCACTTTCTGTTCATTATGAGAGCACCATCCTGATCCGCTATTCTCTCCAATTTCACTGAATGGTTTGATTTTGCCATACCCAGCCCTGCTTGCAAGAGGTTGCCCCCCCTTCAGAGCAGACCCCGATTTTGCTAGTTCTGGCCCTCTCCCTGTTGTACCATCATTCTGTCTAAAACGATCCAAATGGGGCCACTGGCAGTTCTTATCAGGGTTTCTTGAAGCCATGCTCCTAGCTTTTACATTGTCCTCGATGTCGTTGGTTAACCCCACTTGAGTGTTCATACCTTCACTAGGGGGATCTTTTTCCTTCTCTTATCGTCCTTCTTTCTTCCAACATCAAGAACTATGGAGAGGTCGTCCCAGGTATCATGTTTACCTTCACAGTGTTGGCGGACAAGGTCTGTAATGGCGAAAGCTTTCCTGCAGAAGGACGCGAGTCCCTGTCTGCCGAGTTCTCCTCCAATGAACATACAGACAGGTTCATAAGATCTTGATCAGACAGGTCAAACATTTCTTCGTCTCTGCTCTCCAGGACCACAACAAGATCCACTTTGTCAGCAGCGGGATTGAAGGGCCAGGGATCAAAACTGGGGTAGGATCTTGCCCGTCCCAGCCATTTCTACCAAGGTCTTCCGGGACTGATAGAACCATCTAGGGACTGCGGGAGGATATTGACTTTTGTGGGCAGTACAGAGGTTTGTTAGATGTTTAGAGACACATAGGTCTGCAGTTTCTTCTTCTTTTTTTGCTCAAATACCCCAAATTCTTTACTTTTAGAAACAGCCAGATTTTTTCCTAGAATAGAAGTTTGAGGGTTATATTCAGCGTTGGTGGTCACGTTGCTGCCCAAATCCTGCTGTTGAGACGCCCCGGCTATGATAGAGACCAGGGTGCAGGTCTTGTGCCCCACTTGGGGCAATTTTGCTGTTTAACAGATCCGCCGGGTCCGAGGTGCCTGGTGTTATCTGGGAAGACTGATCCTTGGTAACTCCCTTTGACAAGACTGCGCTACCCTCTGGTTCGATGCGGTTAGATTGTTTATTATATGATAAACCATTATTGTTCTGCAGCTTTGCACTGGTTATAAAACCCTCCACGAATGATAGTTTTGTATAGAGCATTGCCAACAGTGTAATGTATGGTCTTTTAAGGTGTTGTTTAGTGCCTCAACCTTGTGAATGGTGCCATTGCATTAGTTATTGAGGACATTATTGTTAGCAAGTCCAGTTTTGTGGGATGGGATTGGGGTGAGAAGAGGGTCTACTTATGTCACCCCTTCTTCCAGTTATGGAGGGTGCCGCAAAAAGCCTCTGAAGATGACGAGTCTGAGGATTGCCTAACGGTATAGGTGGCTGGTGACAAAACCTGTGGAAGGGCACTTGTGACTGCCAGGTCTTGGAAATGGGGGGGCAGAGAGCCTGCCATTTGCCTCAGTTTCCCTGTCGCTCCCAGCTTTGTCCAGTATTTTTTTTTAATAAAAAGTTGTTTTTATTCGTTTGCTTAACAAACCTTTACAACATCAAAATACAAAAATCACATTCATTACTAATTCCATTATACATAACATAAAAATAGTTGACATTCATAGTTTCAATCAAGTATAAAATTTAAAAGAAAGTAGTTGGAGAGATATTGCAATTTTTACTTATCAGATTAATAATTCGTTAGTATAGGGTAGAATTTTTTGTTTATCTAATTCCAACACCAGACTCAAGAAATTTACACAATAAAATGATTGCTTTAAACGAACATCCCCACAAATTGTTTCCAGCACCATTCCCTTGCTTCTTGTGTCATACCCAACATATTAGGACCAATGAGAGAGTATCTCAAAGCTTCAAAATGTACACAATACATGGTTAGATGTTTTCAATTTTCAGTGGAGATTTTCCCATCACAAAATCTACACCATGGAATCTGCATCGTAGAAGAGTGCTCGTTCCAATTCACTGTTTTTTCAAAGGTGTGGAACGGGTTAAGCTTAAATCTTAAATATAGATCTCGATAGATATTGGCCGGAAATTTTAGTAAGTAAGCTCTACGAGGTATTCTAAGGGTGGCAAATTTGGCTGCTTCAGAATGAACAAGTTACTTTCTTACCTGGTAACGTTCTTTTGATGGGATGGTCCGACGACGTATTCCATATCTATGACAGGTAATGTCCAGAGCTTTGCTGCTTCGGAAAATCTTTGGCGTCTGCGTCCTGCGTCGATGACGTCGATGCGCCGTCCCCGAGGACCTCCTCCGACGGCCGACATCACCCGATGTGATAAGTAGGTCGCACGACGCCCATAGCCTCAGTTATAGTTTTTTCCCAGAACGTGTGCCACCAGTTTTCTGCCAGTCAGACACACAAGGCCTTGCGGAACGCAAGCTGCAATCGCAAAAGAAATTCTGCAGCGGGGAAGGCAGGGTGGGAGCGATATGGAATACGTCATCGGACCATCCCATCGAAATAACGTTACCAGGTAAGAAAGTAACTTGTTCTTCGAGGGGATTGGGTCCTCCGACGTATTCCATATCTATGACAGACTCCCAAAGCAGTACCAAGCAAGGAGGTGGGAAAGAATTTAGTATACAAATTTAGCATGCCCAATCAAATTGCGGAATAGAGAACTGCCTTGCCAAAGGCCAGATCTTGCCCTCTGATGGAATCGAGGGAATAGTGACGTACAAAAGTATGTACTGAAGCCCAGGTGGCTGCATCACAGATGTGACGAATAGGAACTCCCCTCTGCAGGGCAGTAGACGCAGCCACTCCTCTGGTAGAATGGGCCTGCAAGACAGCCGGAGGGTCCTTACCCGCCAAGTGGTAACACTCGGAGATAGCTACAATAATCCAACGAGACAAAGTCTGTTTCGTCACAGCTTGTCCCAAACGCTTTCCAGCGTAACCAATGAAAAGTTGATCGTCCACTCTGACCCGGGAAATGCACGAAATATAAAAGCTCAACGCTCTCCGAGGATCACGCCTATGGAGCCACTCCTCTTCCTTACCAGGATGTGGAGGAGGATAGAACGCCGGAAGAACCACCTTCTGGCTCAAATGAAATTCCAAAACCACCTTCGGAAGAAAAGAAGGACAAACTCTAAGGACAACCCTGTCCTTATGAAACACCGTGGAGTGTGGCTTAACTGAAAGTGCCTGTAACTCACTCACTCTGCGAGCGGAAGTAACCGCAACCAAAAACACAGTTTTCAGAGTCAACAGCCTCAAAGGGCAAGAATGTAAAGGCTCAAACGGAGCACCCATACGAAACTTAACAAGGTTCAAATCCCAACCTGGCACCAAAAAAGGTGACGGAGGGAACACATTAGTGAGTCCTTTCAAAAACTGCGAAATTAAAAGGAATCTTAAAATAGGAACACTCTTCAGACGAGCGCTTAAATATGGACAGCGCCGCCAGGTAACCTTTAATGGTCCCCACTTGCAAGCCCCTGTGGGCCAAAGAAAGCAAAAAAGACAAAACCATGGGAATGTCACATTCAAAAGGATCCACATTCTGAACTATGCACCAGTTGCAGAACTTTCTCCAACGGCAACGGTACAGAAACTTTGTTGCCGGCCGCCTGGCCGAGAGCAACACCTCCATCATGTCTTCAGGGAGGTCCCAATCCTTATACCTCAACCTTTCAGAAGCCAAGCGTGAAGATTGAGGGATCTGACCTCCCGTGAGAGCAGATCGTCTCGGTAGGGAAGACGACATGGAGGGCAGATGGACAAGTCTAGAAGGTGCGGGTACCACGTCCTCCGGGCCCACACCGGAGCAATGAGGATCATCCGGGAACCGAACCTCTGTAACCTCTGCAGCACTTGCGGGATGACGGGGACTGGAGGAAACGCGTACAGCAGTGGGAACGACCACTCCACCACGAATGCGTCTCCTAAGGCTCCTTTTGGAGGAAATTCCCGCGAGCAAAACCTTTCGCACTTCCAGTTGACAGTGGACGCAAAGAGATCCACTTGAGGGGTCCCCCAAACGGCAAAGATCTCCAGGAGAATCTCCTGAGCCAGCTCCCACTCGTGAGAGATCGTGCTCTGCCTGCTCAGAGCGTCCGCCGTCTTGTTGTCGTCAGATGAACCGCCGAGATCGAAACTTCCTGCTGGATGGCCCAGAACTCGAGCTGCATCGCCTCCCTGTACAGCGGAAGTGACCCTGCCCCCCACCTTTTTGTTGAGGTAGTGCATGGCCACCGTGTTGTCCGTTAGAATCAGGACACTCTTTTCCCACACAGTCGGCAGAAAAGCCTTCAGGGCTAGCCTGACGGCCCTCAGCTCCAACAGATTGATATGGAGTCTGGACTTGGCAGATTGTCAACTCGTTGGCATGAGCTCCCCATCCCGTGAGGGATGCGTCCGTCACGATCGTCACCTCCGGCCAGCGCAGCCAAAATGGGGCCCCCCTTCATCAGATTGCCCTCGACGGCCCACCACAGAAGGTCCCGGGCTACCGAGGACAGCACCTGAACAGGGTCCGACAGCCTGCTGGAGGACTGAGACCACTGGAGCTTGAGTGCCCACTGCAAAGATCTCATCCGCAGACGAGCCTCTGGCACCAGAAGAATGCAGGATGCCATGAGGCCGAGCAGTCTCAAGAATTCGGACGCTGGGAGATTCTGGGCAAACTGAAACTTGTGCACCATCTGCTGAATGTGAAGAGCCCTCACCTGAGGAGGAAAACACTGCCCCAGGGACGTGTCGAGCACTGCTCCGATGTACTGGAGCCGCTGCGTTGGTGTCAAATGGGACTTCTTTAAATTGAGGGAGAAGCCCAGCCTGTGAAGGGAGTGGCAGGTGACGGACAGATGATCCAGGACTTGCTCGGGAGAGCTCCCCCTGATCAACCAATCGTCCAAGTAGGGGTAGACGTGAATCCCCCCTTTCCTGAGATGCGCTGCCACCACCACCATGAGCTTGGTGAAAACGCTCAGGGCGGAGGTCAATCTGAACGGCAGGACCCGAAACAAAGTGCGAGTCGCCAACCGCAAACCTCAGGTACTTCTTGTGCTTGGGATGGATCGGCACATGGAAGTAAGCATCCTTGAGGTTGAGAGACACCAACCAGTCTTGAAGTTGAAGGGCCTGGAGGACTTGAGAAAGAGTCACCATCTTGAACTTGTCCTTCCTGAGGAGTTTGTTCAAACCGCGCAAGTCCATGATGGGTCTCAATCCCCCATCTTTCTTCGAAATAAAAAAATAAGGGGAATGCGCAAGGAGCGGATCCGGACTCTTCAAAGAGAGGTTCCCTGGTGGATTGTCGTGAGGCCTCTGCCGAAAAGGAAGACAGTAGCCGTGGGTTATGATCGCCAGAACCCACACATCCGAAGTAATGGCTTGCCACTCTACAAGATGCTGCACCAGCCTTCCCCCAACCAGCGAACCATGGGACCTGGCCTCATGTATGAGTGGTAGCGGCTGCGGCGTTGCCTGAGGGCAAAGAGTCAACTGCCCGAGCGGCCTTGGCACCTCGAGTACGTTTGTTTCGACCTCTGGCACTCTTACGATGGCCTCTTTGACTGCTAGCTCCCCTCGCTTTACTGAAGGACAAGTAATAGTGAAAGGAACCTCCCCTCCATTGCTGTCCCCTAGGACGAAAAGGCGGAGGTTGGCGAACTGCAGCGCCCAACGACTTCGCTGCAGCTTTGGAGGTCTGCAACCTCTCAAGACTCTCGTCAGCCCTGCTGCCAAAAAGGTTTTCACTGTCAAAAGGCATGTTGAGGAGCCGGGACTGCACATCAGGAGCGAACCCAGACTTACGCAACCACGCAAACCTGCGCATTACGGTGCTCGCCGCCATGGACCTGCTGGCACAATCCGCCAAGTCCAAACCCGACTGAACGGCCTCAGACATAGCATCCTTGCCATCCTGAACCATAGCAAGGAAACCATCCCGTTCGTCCCCTTCGGGAATATGATCAGCCGCTAATGCAACACAGTTCCCCAGAGTGTGTGAAACGAGACAAGGCACATATGGAGTTGGCCGCCTGAAGCGCCATACCCCCCAAAGAAAACACTTTCTTCGCCCAGCCGTCAAAACGTTTGTCGTCCCTATCCGGAGGGATGGTAGGATACAACGCCTGCTTTGCAGGGGCCGTAGCCGCCTGCACCACCAAACTCTCCGGGGTGGGGTGCCTAGACAAGTAGCAGGGGTCGCTACTGGCTGGACGGTATTTTCGCAACAAAGACTTGCCTACTGCCAGGAGACTCTCCGGAGCAGTCCAAGCCACCGCCACCCTTCTCTGCAGAGCCATATGAAAAGGCAAAACCAGGTCAGTGGGTGGACCGAGATCAAGGATGTCCGTGAGATCATCCTGAACGAACTCCCCTGGGGGAGCTGACCAACCCAAGTACTCGGTAACCCGAGACATAAGGCGCCGATATGAAGAATCACCATGAGTGCCAGGCTCCGGCCGACAAAACTCCACCTCCGGAGAGGTGTCCAGTCCACTGGCATCATGCAGCGACTGCCTCAGGTCATCAAACTGGCTATGGCCCGAGATAAGGTCATCTGGAACCGTAACCGTAACCAGGTCGCCATCAGAGCCTTCATCACCCTTTGAAATGTACTCCAGGCGGGGAGAGGAAGACCTCTGTGGACCAAAGCAGTGCCGGACCTTAGCCATAGCCTTTCTAGGGGCAAACCCTGTGCCACGGGGCCCCTCCGACACCACCGCCTCGAAAGGCGTCGAGGGCGCAGAACGAGTCGGCGCCAGCGTCGACAGAAAAGGCGTCGATGTCTAGCGAATCAGCGTCGACGTCAGCTGCAGCGCCGCCAGCATCGGCGGCGTCAACACAGTCCGCGAATCCGGAGCTCCGAGCATGCCTCTCGACAACCTAGGTGCCGACAGCGTCCACGACCCCCTCGGAGGCGGAGCCTCGAGAGAAATCGTCGATGACCTCGGCGCCACAGGCGTCGACGTCTTCTTCGAAGACGGCACAGGATCACACGGTCTCGAGCGCGTCGAGGACCGGGACCTGGCACGGGCATGGCGAGAACGGCTACCCTTGTCCGAGCGGGACATCTCCCGCGAGCCGTGCCGACCACCCGAGCCCGAAGGCGTACGAGCAGTGTCTCTCGACCGGTGCCGACCGACCCCACTCTGAGGCACGGACGGACCAGTGCCCTGCGATTCAAGAATCGCTAGCATCGGCTTCTCAAAGGAAGCCCATTCCTCCGGTGTCGCTTGCATGGAGGGATAAGCGACCCGCCGACGGGCGGAGTCCTCGGAAGAGGACGGGGAACGCGACCTATGCCGGCGCTTCCGGGAATGCCTCGAAGAGGCGGAGGAGTGGCGAGACCGACTCCTGGAAGGAGACCCACTGGACTTCTGACGATGACGCGGAGAGTCACCCCTCGAGTCATCCGTCGAAAGCCCCGCAGACCTCGACTTCCGGGGCTTAGACACCCGGCCTACCGACAGCTTCTTCTTGCGTTCCCGCAAGGCCTTTGCCGTGAGCGACTGGCAGTCGACACAGTCGTCCGTATCATGGGCCTCCCCGAGGCACCAGAGGCAGGCGTCGTGCGAGTCCGTGACCGACATCTTGGACCTGCAGTTCTTGAAGCCCGGACGCGGGGGTTGAAGATAAGAAAGACATCGCCACAAGCAGGTCTTCACAACAAACCGAACAGGTTCAACGAACCGAGACTAGAAAACAGCAAACTCCAACGAGTCGAGGCGTACCGAGATTCACAAGGGAACACGTTCGCAGAAAAAACGGAACTGAGGCTATGGGCGTCGTGCGTCCTACTTATCACATCGGGTGACGTCGGCCGTCGGAGGAGGTCCTCGGGGACGGCGCATCGATGCCAGACACAGGACGCAGACGCCAAAGATTTTCCGAAGCAGCACAGCTGTGGACATTACCTGTCATAGATATGGAATACGTCGGAGGACCCAATCCCCTCGAAATAACTTTTTTGAGTGTATATCATTCAATGTTATTAGCCAATCATGCTCATATATTTGTTTCTTTACATAAGCAGAGCGATATTCCAGATTTATTGGTTTTAGGCCACATTCGTCCAGTTTTTTAATCATCCAATTTGAGAAAGTGACCACCGAAATGGGAGCTCGATTCTTGATCATAATTAAGAATTCCTCAGAGCGATTGGTGAGGTGGAAACAACATTTTTCCATAGTTAACTGTCGCCAGTGAAATCTCACTGATAAAGCCGAAATGCCTAGCTCCCGTCGCAATATACAGTTCGGTAATGAGTTTGACAATCTCAGTGTGGATTTCCATAGTTGACCTTGAATTTGATCAAGAATTGGATCAATATTACACAAGCATACATCAAGTCCATATAGTAAGATAGCTTCGACTTTCAACAAATAAAATTGCAAGAGTGGTGCTAATGAATATTTGCAATATTTCATGAATACAATCCGCATCAGAGTCCCTAAAACCGCTTTTTAGCATTCAAGTTTAGTACCCAAGTTTTTCTTGAGGAGGAATCTATCACATCATAACCTAAATATCTCATATTTAAGTTAATGGGCATGGATATAGAATTTATAGACAATTTCATTGCAGATATTTTCTTCATGTTTTTTAAAATAAAGATGCTTGATTCTTCCACATTACATGTTAAGTTGTGTTTATATAGGTATTCAGCAAATATTACAAGCTTTTTTTGCAAGCCATATGGTGTGCGATCAAAGCTTAGCACATCATCCGCAAATGCAATCCACTGAATCTGAAAGTGCCCCAATATTGCTGGGTAGGTGATCTCAGATTTCCAAATTTGTTCAATGTCAGAGAGGTAGATGTTAAACAGGGTAGCCGCCACATTGCAACCCTGCTTAACCCCCACCTCAGTTGGAATAGGAGTTGTTGTTGCACCAGAGTTGTTGATGCGAACCAGATATGAAGTCCCTTGGTGCAACTTGGCTAGCATCGCAATTAAGCAATGTTGTATCCCCTTTGCGTCAAGCTTTTCCCAAAGAAGATTCCTAATCACACAGTCAAATGCTGCAGATAAATCCACGGATGCCATATATAGGGCACCCGTATTTGGGATTTTTGTTTGGGCAATTAAATGCGCCAAGATAGTTGCGTTCAGCGCAGTTCCCATTCTGGCATGGAAGCCGATCTGAAATGGTGAAAGAATTGCAAGACGGTTTATAACATCTTTTAATTGCTGTAGTAACAAAACAGCAAAGGTTTTAGCACTCGCATCAATCAAGGCAATATGTCAAAAATTTCCGGGGTTTGTTTTAACGCCTTTCTTATGGATCGGACCTATAACAGATTGTAACCATGAAGAAGGAATACAGGATGATCTTCTGATCTCATCAAATTGAAGTTTAAGTACCGGAGCCCATAAATGAACATTTTCTTTAAGTACACATTGAGGGATACAGTACGGGCCGGGAGCCCTTGAATTCTTTAACTTTCCAAGGGTCCATATAATATCTTCTAGGGACCAGGCCTTAAATTCCTCTACTCAGTATTGTTTAAGCTTGATCGATGGTTCAGAGAATCTTTCGGGTAATGCGAATATATCTTTGTAAAAATGCGTCCATATTTCTGCAGTGATGTTGGAAGATTGTTCGCCACTTCGTGAATGTTCATTACCCCTTAAAAGGGCCCATGTAGATCGCCTATCATTGGAACATAGTGATGCGATTATTGTTTGATTTGTGGAAAGATGAAGATAAGTTTTGAAATTTTTTATATTATTATTGTGGTATTTGTTCATTACTTTTCTTTTTGTGAGTCGATATTCAGAGTTAGATAATCCCATTTTGGCTAACTGCACAATCTCCTGATTCTTTTGTTTTTTTTAGATTTTTTATTCTAGCTGCAAGTAAGTCGACAACTTGGGGCTGTTCTTTTTCTTTTGATTTAAGTAGGTATATGAGTGCTGTTTTAATAATGGTTATATTTTGTAATGTTTTTACGGTGCCTTTGTTGGTTGACTCGTTAGAATTCATAAAATTCAGTGTGATCACTTTAATGATCGTGTTTAACTTTCTGCACATTTTCACATTCCACCTTAATGATGCTCCAGGTCGATCCTCTAGGAGAAAAATGCCAAGTGGATCATGTACCAAAGTTGGGATGATTAATTGAATTTCTAAATACAAAATACAATGATCACTTAATTCGCTCATAACAGTTTCTACTCCCGTACAGCTTGGGGATAGTTCCTCAGATACCGCAATGTAGTTGATGCATGATTTTCTGTTTCTTCGAGACCATGTATAAACATTCTCTTTTACAAGAAAGGGAAGCAAGACAATGTTCCAGCGCCCAAAAAGAGCCTCAAAAGAATCCCCCTTTTCCTATTTGTCAGAGGTTGATTTTGCAATGGAGATTGTAATTCAGTAAGGGGAGCTTGTAAACAGTTGGAGTTAAGATCACCCCCTAAAATTACTTTTGCATTGGGCCATTTGCAGAAGACCTCATCGAACAGAACATCAAGATCATCAAACAGTTTATTTATTGCGATAACTAGAGGATTATAGTACAATGAGATTATTAGAATGTGGTCTGTGTTACACATTCCTAACTCAATTACAGTAGCAATGTAGGAATATGTTGCACAAGTCAATAACAAGGTGAAAGCAAGCCCTGTGTTTACCAAGATAGTGATTCCACCCGATGGTCTACCTTTCGACAATCGAGTAGCAAGAGTAGAATAATAAGCAAACCCTCTAATTTCAAGTTGCTTGAGAGCCATTGTTTCTTGACACAACACTATGTCTACAATTTCATGAGGGGCATACCTGGTTACCCACATTTTTAAATGTTTTACTCCACATGAGTTCCATGACATTACCCTTAGGACTTCTTTGCTACTATGAGATTTGCTTTTTGTAGTGTCCTTCTGGGACCCCACCAATGCAGTTAGCCAAGTCCAATCTTTGGAAACAGCAGAAATTGCGACCAATTGTGCCAGCACTGCAGTTTCCGAAGATTGAGCTGTGGTGAGTCCTGGCGATTAAATATTTGTTGTCAATGGGATTGGCGGAACAGTTTCATTGAAGATTTTTGCTTCTTCAATCGTTTGGATTTGCATAATAGTTAATCCTAACATTTTCAGCTCTCTTCTGTGGTTCCATATTAGTTCAGCAATTATTGGGGATTGCTATTCAAGTACCATCCTGTGATTTTTTATAGAAGGAAGCGTAATCCAAATAATATCGCTGGATACCAGCGTTCTAAGGGTATCAGGTAATATTATCCCCACCAAAAATATCGCCGTACATATGGTCGTCGGGAACGGCCATAGGCGATATTTTTGGTGGGGATAATTTATGGGGTAAATGGATGGAGGAGTTGCTGGGGTGTCCCCTGCTCCCTTTTGAAATATATGGGGGTTGCGGGGATGTCCCCCGCAGGTTCCATGGGGTAATATCACCGCAAAAATATGGCGAAATTATTGTATGGCGATATTTTTGCGGCAATATTATCACATGGAACCGTTCTAAGAGCTGGAATTTTTTTAAAGATATGGAGCACAAATGATCGATTTAGATCTTGATCTCCATTTACTTCCGGGGCGCTAATCCATCCCAAAATACTCGACATGGATGTACCATGCATGGAATCATCTGTTAAATCAACATTAAACAGTGATTTGTTGGTTATGGGCTCACATTCAGAATTATTTGTGGGCTCCTCTTTTTGTGTTGGCTGGTTTATGTCATTTGAGGGGAGAGCAGGGACCATCGTGCACTTTGAAGTCTCCTTATTTCAGGATGCACCAAATTCGAGTTTTGTGGTAAATTGTGTGGTTACGCTCACCTGGCTCCCACAGGGGCGTCGATCTGAACTGGACAGCTGCGGCCTCCACCAATGTGACGCATAGTGCCGAGATGACGGACTGGACTGGATTGGCCCACCTAGCTTTGTTTGCTTGGCCCGTAGGAATATTCTTCTGCAAATGGAGAAAGGGAATTAACCACCCGTGGAGTGGAGCGTTAACCCTCCCCCACTCCCGCTGTTCTCCCCACTGATCACCTTTGATGTCCCCTCTTATAGTCTCACCTGATGGTTTGGAAAGGTGAGCTCTCCATCCTGCATTGAGCGCAGGGGCGCGTTGATAATCAGTTGCTTCACTGGCTCGAAGGAATTGGTGAGTTCCAGAACAATATTGACTCTGAGATTCCCGGCAAGATGCCGTAAGTATGTAGTTCGTAAGAGTTCAAATGTCTGACTTTCACTCTTGTCCGATTCCTTGCAGGTTGCAGCTTGACCCTAGCGAAGAGTTCCTCGTGGCAACCGGTAATATTCAGGTAAGGATTTGTATTATCCAACACAGTTCGATAAAATAATGTCAATATGTAACCTGTTGCTTTCTCCCTTATTCAGGCGCTGAGAGAAAATATGAAGTCTCAGGGAATAATGCCTCCGGCAGTAAAATCAGGTAAGTCTATTGTGGTGAGGAGGTTTCCCCTGGTTTGTCCCTTTGTTTCACCTCGCTGTCCTTTTGTTTCCCCTTAGGGGCCGGGGTTCGGCGAGGATGCAGTGGAAGCTGCGCCGACCCGTGAAGAGGATTAGTACCCCCGGTGGTAAAATCAGGTAAGTCTATAGGGGGTAAATAATATCGCCTCTGTGAATTCCCTTGGCTCACCTTGCTGTTCTTGTCTTCCCCTTAGGTGCCGGAGTGCGGCGGGAGCATGCAGAAGGATGCGGTGGAATGTGAAGATGCGAGGGCCGGAGAGTTCAGCGCAGCGCTGCTGCAGGCGAGGTGACGCACATAAAATAACTTCTTTCTTCCAGCTCGAAGGCGCGATGGATCGGGAATTCAGGTAAGGATCAAAGGTATTGCTCTTGTTCTAACCTTTTCTCCTCTCCCCTTTTTCTAGGAGCTCCGGACTCGAGGCGGGCGTGGCAGAAGACTGGATGCAGACTTGCAGGCACGGTGAGCGTTAAGCTGCTGGATGCCGAATAACGCGTGTGCTGCTCTTCGGGCATGGTTTAAATAGCCTCCCAAAGTAGTCCCAGGTAAGTATTCCTCCTCAGCCCCACCCGAGTAAAAAAAAAAAATAGTCCCTTAGGTAAAGTAGTCCCTTCCAAGCCTCCTTTGGCTTGGAGCTCGTGCAGCATGGTCTGCATCAGGTGAGATTGCAGCATGGTCTGCATCAGGTAAGTTTTAATCTATGAGCCTGGCGCCTATGGCACCAGGACTGACTCTCAATAGGAGCCTGGCACCATAGGCGCCAGGACTGCACCCAAATAGCCCCTAGCAGGGGTTGTTGGGTTTGCTTAGTGTAACTTGATGCCTGCTTTCGGGGTGGCTGGACTTGGTCTGGGTCCCTGGGGGTAGGCATCATGACAGTCGTTGATCACAAGTCTGCAGAGTATTAGTTTTGCACTCTGGCTCTAGGGATGGTTGGATAGAATGTTTTTCCTCTTGCACTTTCAGTGCCAGATTCCCGAGATCAACGGGGACTTCCTGATCTAAATTTGGTCTTTCAGTGTTTTTTTTTTTTATTAGGGATAGGTTTGTAAAAAGCTGAGAGCAGAGATTGTTGTGAAGAGGACAATAAAGCTGAACATTCTTTTTGTTTATCACTTATAGATTTTTCTGCAGCCGACATATGCTTTTTTCCTTGACACCAGCCAAGTTCGATTGGAGCTGTAGAGCAAGTCGACTTTCAAAAGAAAGCTCCTCCACAGTGATCCCCAAATCGATGTTTAACTGGGCAGGGGGGATGTTTGTTTTTGCCTCTATTAGTAGTGAGTTGTCATTAGGTTTTAAAATCAGGCTTAAAAAATTGTTTTCGCGTTATTTTTTTTAGTTTTTGATTTTTTTCCTGGGTTTCTAATAATTTCGCGTTACGTAGATTCAGTCTGTTCAGTACATGCGTGTGTAGTCTTTTTTGCTTGCGTGATATAAAGTGTTTCTGTTCTCCGAGGTCAGAGGATTCTTGAAGTTGTGGGGGGTCCAACTTTACGACTGCCTTCGTACTCTCCTCAATTATTATTGCAATCAGATCAGATGGACTGTCGGGAGTGAGAGTAGGAGTTTTGCTCTGGGGGAGTTCTTTATTTGAATCCTTGTTTGGAGATTCCAAATCATTTGGCTGATTAAAGAAGAGCAATTGGTCAATTTTCTCTGCATGGTTAGATACCATTTGGCACAACTGCGCATGAGTGTCAATTTTAATACATTCCAAGTTTTTTGGTGCATTGACAGTCTGAGCGAAAGTCTAAGGAAATTCATAAGTTGGACAACCCACACTCTTTTTTGCACCTCCTGGGTCTCGCTTGCTTCGCCCTCTGTTTGTGATGCAGTTGTCAGAGTGGCAATCACAGGAATATTTGGAGAGTGACAACCTTTGTGATTTTTATAATTATCAGCAAAAATATACCCCTCCAGTTTGTTAAGCTTAGAGGAGATGTCAAGAAGAGCTGATTTAATGTCGCAGAGTTCATAATGGGTATAATCATGGCCCTTGTTGAGGAGATTAAGAATCCTCGACATTACAGGATATGATGATTCAAATATTTGTAAATCATTGACTAATGAAGTTGGCTTGGATTGAAAGTCCAAGTTGGTCTCAACATTCATCGGTCGAGGTTGAGTGAAGAGTTGAGATTCAGGGGATGAACACACTACACCCTCTTTGTTTTGAGCAGATTCATCATTATAGGAATCCCGGAGTGCGTGTTTATTAGGTGAGTTTTCCAGATCAACAAAGGGTGCAACAGGTTCTAATAGTGCTATGCGTGGAGCATCACAGTGAAGATGTACTTTGTGTTTGCCAATCGGACGCACTGTGACTGGCGTAGACGGGCCATCAGAAAGAATTACACGTTTTTCCCAACTCCATTAGTATTGCAGGTGCCAAAATCGATATATCTGAGGGTGGCCATATATTGACATCTTCAATAGTGCCTAAATCATGATTAATCTCAGGATCGGGCATGCTTAGAAAGCTTCTCCTTGTGTTGGAAAGAGTAGCGTGACTAATGTGCGAGGCTTCACTCATGCTCGGAGTATTCACATGATCATGGGCCATACCCTTTGAAGCCCCGTACATTAGGTTGAGTTTCGCCATTGTGGCGTCAATATTACGTTTTTTTGGCATCATTTTTATTTCAATATGGCCACTGCGTAGACGCGCAGACATGATGTTTTAAGCAAAGCGAAAATAATAAGATTTTGTGGTTTCAGATGTCAGATCAGATAGCATTAACTCGAGTGTGTTAGCACATATATGGCAAACAAACACACTACCAAATGAAGTATATGCTTGATTACGGTTATTCTTAGAAGACTCACCTTAGGCAAAGAATACTATAGAAATAGTTTCCCTTATCCCCTTTACCCGCCACCCGAATAGCCCAACAGCCGGTACTTCGGTGGTACTTCTGGTGCGTGCGCGCTGGCAATAAGGCATTCTGGGAAAAGGGGAGGGATCCAATCCGGGCCAAACAAAGCGGGCTGTAAAAGGGGAAATGAACACAGCGTTAGAAGAACGCTACGAGGGAAGTGAGAGACTAAAGTAAAGTAAAGCTTGTAAATCTTGTAAAGCCTTCACTCAGTGATATCATTTGCCCATAAATAAAGTATTTACTTGATTATGCAAGTTAGTCCATACAAGTCCATACAAGCGTGTTTCACCAAGAACAGTCACTTCTCCTCACGCATGGCAAGGTCCAGGGTCCAAAACATCAAAGTACATACGATATAGGTCGCAGAAGAATTCAATGCAGGCCAACAGCCGGTACTTCGGCGGTACTTCTGGTAGCTCACTGACCTGGCTCTTGCTCAGCCCCTTCCCTCCAGTGATCTTGGGTGGATTTGATCCTAGTGATCCTGGATGGATTCTTCTCCGGTGAGATCTTGCACAATTCAGGACAACACCCACCCGGTAAGAGAGTCTGGGAGACAGAGGGTCCTGCAGGATCCCAGCATTGCCAGTATTACTGCTGACTCATTTGGGATTTGGGCAGTCGTTTGTGTCCACAGCTTTTGTTCTTACATCCTGGGCTTTTGGCTGCATCCAAGGACCTGGCTTTAAGGGCAGTCGCAAGTTGTCCGGTCTTCATTTTTTGTAGTTGGATTCAGGAATTTCCTGATAACTCTTATCCGTAATTGCAGCCCTATAACTGAATTAGGGTTAGTCCTGGCCCCAGCTGGTAGCTTCGATACTGTTCTGGACTCCATTAAACTATTGTCTAGTGGGGAATTAGATCTCAAATCCCTATTCATGTTTTTTTGAACCGGGGGGGTTGAACAATACTTCACCTGCTCACTCCAGAATTTCTGCATCCAAGAGTTTGCCTGTTGTCTCGACAACGTTCTTTTGTTGTTGTTTAGTTTTCAATTGAAAGAAGGCTGTTAGATTTGCCGCCGGGGCAGACCTCTACCCATGCCACTTCTATTGGATCTAATTGGAGTGGAAGAGGAAGCCTCAAGTGTCTTCACAGTTTTTGATAGCACCTCAGATGCTGATGCGATTTTCCCCAGCAGGTCCAATGTGTCTTCCCAAGCTGCGTCCACTGCATTCACAACCTCTTATGGCAGTAGGGGAGAAAAGAGAGGGTTCAGATTCCTGCTCACTCCAACCGTTCCCTTCCGGTTGGGAGCGTGGAGGGGCCCCCGTGGATGGACGAACAGATTTGTCAGTGCGGGTGGGTGGGGGGCTGTGGGTGGGGGCAAATAAGGTGTCAATGGGTTGAGAGGCCTTCGCGATTGGGGGTTTGTAAATAAAATCAACGTTCGAGAAGGTGTTTGGGATGCTGGATTGTGGACTTGCACGATCACGTTCAACTCCACCCTTTGACGGGCTGGTTCTTCAAATGCCAAGATAAGCTCTCCGTCTTGATCCACAGTACTCAGACGGGTGCAGGACAATTGTGAGTGCTGAAAGATCTGATGTTTCAAAGCCAAAGTCACTTGCCAATGATTTGTCATGGACCCCAAGGCATCCTGATGTCTTCTCACCTCTGATCGCATAAATCAGGGAAGTCTGAACTCGCTTTTCGGTTCCGTCCGGTTGCAGGCCTTGTTCTCCGAGGTCTCGGCCACCTCCAACTGCCAAGGGGGCCAAAGGTATAAGGCTCATGTGACTTATCGGGGGGGCGGGGAGTGGGAGGACACTGGGGGTGATGGATCATTCTGTGGACGATGCTGCTTTGTCTGTAGAGGGCGATGCAACACACAACTCCACTGATGGAACCACAGTACAAAGTTTGCGGTTTCTGGCTGAAAAGAGTTGGACATAAGCGAAATGTTTAAAGAATCTGTTTTCAGATTACGCTTACCAATGGTTCTTGCAGTGGTGGTTGCTTTTGTAGGGAGCCCTATTGGAGATGGGTAACGGGATCATCAGCTCCCGGCAAACTTGCGCTTAAGGTCCTGGTCTCTTCCATCCAAAGCTTAAGACACCCAACTCTGCGCCGGCTCAACCCTGGAGGCAGGTTTTATGGTAATTATTTAAAACTGCAATGTCAGGATAAAGTGAACCGTGTTCACAATCTTCCACACTGGTAAACCTGCACACCAGGTGCCAGGCTGCTATGCAAAGTGCACACCAACTATGGTTCATTGTGACAAGTCCCCCCTCCCACCCAATGAAGTCCCTGCTCACTCGCTGGGAGCGTTATACACTGCACGGGATAATCCGCAGGTAAAACGTGAGTTTCAGAAAGAGTGGGAGGGGTAGTAAGAGGTGGGTGAGCCAAGCAAGGCAAAAAAAGCTAGCAAGCCTGCGCACTGGTAATATCAAGGAGAATCAGGAGGCCGTACCTGATTGGGTCGAAACCCCATGTGCAGCAGTCATCTCACTCCAGCCGTGGTCCTAGACAAGACAGTCGTCCATGGAGCACATCAGCCAGAGCGGACACCAAAACTGCTTCCGGAAAGCAAGAGAAACCTGAAGAAAAGGACCCAACGGCGTCCCAAAAGTGTGTCAAGATGCACACCAGCTAATCCAAAACCGCTTCCGACACACTCCGCTTTAAAACCAAAATCCTACATAGAAAGAGTAACCAGCTGCGAGGAGGTGGATACTTACCTTTTGAAGCCCATCCTCACTGAATTGTCTTCTTGATGACCCAGCTTTTCCTGCTGTAGAAAACATTTGTGGGCTTCAGATTCTTTCAATGGCCTAAGGCCCAGGGCCTGAGCACAGGCGATCTAGCAAACTACTACTTGTTCAGTTCACAACCGTTGTATGAGACACTGCAGCGTTCTGTAATACCAGAGAAAGGCAAGATTCAAAGTTCTCAGAAGAAGCCAAAAAGCAACCTGTTTGCACGGAATGAAGCCAAAAACAGACAAATTGCCAAAGTACTAGATGTACACTTTGAATATTTTCGCCTACTTTAATTAGTGCAGCAATGTACAAGCCCTTTACCCAAGTCGCACAACACAGGATTGGGACGGCCTCCACTAGGACAGTACCGTAAGAGACAAGACTGAAGGGGATGGGACATAAGAATACGCTGAGCAATTTAACTGCTGAATAATATGCATCTAGATCCAGTATGCATAGTACAGGTTTGCTTTCTCTCTCCCCCTTTCCTTTCTTCATATCAAGCTCTTCCTTATGGTGTGCCGATGGCTCCGCCTTGTCTGCCCTGCTTTAACATTTACAGTCAGCCGCTGGTTCGTCTCACCCGCTCCCACGGCTTTCACTGTTACTCTTATGCCGACACCCAGATTCTGGTTCGATTAGACGTTGACGAAGCTGAGGTGTTGTTGGGTCTGTGAGTGCTTGGCAGCTGTGGGAGAGTGGATGAATGAAGTGGCTTAAGCTGAATGGGGACAAAACTATGGTTCTGGTGATGGGTGTCCCTCCTAATCCTGCTCTATGGGCGATACCTTTCTGGCTATCTACACTGGGTGATCTTCCTATTCCAGCAACAGTGGTTAAAAATCTAGGGGTCTTTCTCTCCTCCTCTCTTTCGATGGCCTCTCAAATGAGCACAGTCTGCAAAATGGGTCACTTTCTCCTTAAAGTGCTCCGTAAAATACTCTCATTTCTTCCTGGTTTTCTGCGACCTCTGGTTGTCGCTTCTCTGGTTACTTGTCGAATTGACTATTGCAACACTCTGTTTTTGGCCCAACCATCCGGTCTGGTCATCGCTTGCAGCTGTTGAAAAATCTTGATGCTCAGGTGGCTACCAACTCTCCCTAGGATGCCCACATCAGCCCTGTGCTCTGCTCACTCTTTGGCTCCATGTGGCCCAGAGGATAAAATTAAAATCCCTATGCCTATTTCATCTGGCTTTTTATTGTGAGGATGCCAACTACCTTCAAGATACATGTGCTCATTATGTTCCGGGATGGACTTGGTCCGGTATCGCCCACTTACTGGCTATCCCGAAAATTCGGCTATCTAGAGTTGGAGGTCAGGCGTTTACTGTTGCCGCTGGTAAACTGTGGAACGATCTGCCGCTTATTCTTAGGTATAGCGAGAACCAGTTTGGGGGTGTTTGATCGTATGAAAAGTGATTGCGGCAAACTAATCGAAAAAAACAGCCCAAAATGCAATCACTTTTCATATGATAAAATGTGCTTAAACCAACGCACGCCCCCAACCCCCACCTTCCACACACCATTCCCCTTCCCTACTCCACATGCTCGGTATGCATTAGCCTAATTGTTAGGTTTAATTCGATCAAATGTTACTGACCAAAGTCTTTCAAATGTAACATTCAGTCAAATAAAAACGAACAATTATACTAATACCCCGTGAACCAGCTTCAATTTAGGCGATCCTTGAAAACCCTGTTTTAGATGTTAGTTACTTTAGCAAGCTGTGAATTACCTGTGGCAAGATGCCCTTGGGTGCATGTGCGTGCTACAAATGTGGCTAACATAACAAAACAGTATGTTATGTACAGCGCATTTATAGATTGCACGTTTACCTCGAGCCATCATGGCGCTAGGATACTAAGTCTGCTACCTGCTCATCAAGCTTAGAAAAGGCGCTTTTTTAAAAGGCGACAATATTGCAGATGATTTTCTGTGCTGCGTAGCCCTGAGGGTAGATCATTCCAGAGCATTCCTGCTACCACAGAGAATGCCCCTCCTCCCACCCCTGCTCCCTGAAAAATTAGGACAACCACCAGATTAGCAGTTGCAGAGCACAGCTGGTGGACTGGAATATAAGGTCGAAACTTTGCTTGCAGGAATTCTGCCTTTGACCATAGAAGGCCCTATGTACCAGGCAAAGTGCCATAAAGTGAATCCTTTTGGCCACTGGATGGAAGGCCAGTGAAGTGAACAAAGCACTGGGCTGATGTGAGCTCCATAGTGAGAACCCGTGGCCACCCTTGCTGCCATATTCTGTAGCCGTTGTAGCCTCAAAATGAGGCCTTTCGTCGGAGGCAGGTATAGAGCATTACAATAATCAATGCGGCTGGTAATCAGGGACACCACTACCTGAGGACACAGATTCAAAGGGAGGAAGGGAAGAACCTTCCAAAGCACCCTCAGGGTGAAAAATCCGACTTTACAGACCGCACTCACCTGGGTGGCCATGGACAGAGAGGAAGCTAAATGGAAACCCTAATTCTTGACTGAGGACGCTGGTTCTGGAAAGTCCCCAAGAGCAGGAGGCGTCCCAAGGAGTGACCTTAGGGGAACCCACGAAGAGTACCTCTGTCTTATCCCTGTTCAGTTTTAACCAGTTGCAATCCATGTATGTTACAGTCTCCTTCCTATTAAGAATTTGGTCAATAGAAGAAAGCCAAAACCCTCCATGGTTGCCAATACAGCACCTTTGACCTAAATGTGTTGCACTTAAAGGACGACTTGAAGATTCAACACGAAGCCAAGATTGTGCAGGTGTGACATGTAAGATCAGCCATTGCTGACCTGCACTTTACATCACTACCTGCAAAAGAATCACAATGGTCTGCAGGACCTCTGTCATTACTTTAAAGGGACACATTTAACCTAAAAGAAGCAGAAGTAACTTATTTAGTGCACAGTCTCTACCAAGAAGGGGAGTTTAAACTGGCAGCTCTTGTAGATCAGGATGGGGAATTGCGTGTCTTGTAAATCCAAAAGGCCTAAATGATCTCTACAAGGGTGATCATTTATAACCATATTTTCTGAAGAATGTAGACTCCTTTTGTTTTTGGGAACAAGGAAATATCCGAGTAGCACATCCACACTATCTGAATAGTGCTTTATTGACTTCCGCTTTACGCCAGCTTCCTGAATTAAAATGTCTGACTGGTGTGAAAGAATAAGAACGGGAGGCGGGGTCCCAGAGAAAGCCGAGTTAAATCGTAACTGAATAATCTGTACGCACTGGACCAAGGTCATCAGGGATACAGTGTGGAGGGGCGAGGGGTCTAGCTTCCAAATATTCTAGGCCAAACTACCTGAATATTCGTCTGTCAAAACAGTGAGAGACAAACAGGCGTGTCAGGCCTAGCTGTGCTTCCACTACTTAACGTGACTTTGGATTCAAATACCTTACAGCTAGACATACATTAGCAGTCAGTCATGACAATCAGCTATTCTAACAAATCATTTTAGAACCTTGAGGAATGAGCGTAAGCACGCCTTCTCAACACTAGCAGATTCCACAGACAGACTTAGCTATTGATCCAAACCTGTTTCAAATGTTCGCTTGGAAGCCTCTATACAATGCACAACCAATTAACAAAAGTCTGCTTACATTTCTACCAGGTGGACTTGGTGGTTTCTCATAACGTGTAGGACTAGCTTAACAAAACACGTTGGGCATTCTAGATAGTAAGAACCATACTGCAGGATGAAAGATTTTTCTCCCAAGTGTACCTAACCTCTTTCACTCCAGAGGAAGAAACGCATTAGCCTTCCATTTGCAACTTGATTGTTGCGGGCCACCATGCTCCCTTTAGTGAGTTTTTAATTATAAAGAGCTATCCTTGGAGCCAATCAATCCTTTCTTACTACTACTACTCCTGTGCTAAAAGGACAATTACAGTAGGGCACTGAACTGAAGAGCCCATTTTTAAATTGAGAGAGCTTCCCACATCTACTCCTTTTCTAACATTCGTTAGGACGAAATTCTGTCCAAAGCACTATTATAAAACAAGGAAAGGGCACTCCATGCCAAGTGCCCAATTCACTGGTATTTTGGAGATACAATAAGTGCCCAACAGTGAATTGGATGGGTGTAAGGTTTTCATCGTCTGCATAATAATCATCATGCTACCTCCATTAGTGTTGGCAAATGTAGAGGACTCCTCTGTATTGCAGTAAGACAGGCTAAAATATAGACAATGCTTTAAGCAAAACCATTTTCTCAAAAGGGCTCCTATGTCATCATCCAGGGAACAGATTTGTTTGCCCTTTGCATTTTCACAAGTGCCCAAAAGATGGACCCTGAAAACTTCACTGGTTAAGGAGGGGTACTGCTAGAGTTAGATTTGGAGTCATAACCAACATGAGAATTGCAATCCATCACTGTCATTGGGCCACAATGGAATGCCAAACCTATTTGTGGGAGAACTATAGGGTCTAGCAGAGCCATGCATAGAAGCCATAGACATAATAATATCCATCAAAGAAGCTTTAGAGTGTGATTTGGCCTTTAAAGCTAAGTCAATGCCGCAGCTTTAAAAATGTGCAACTTCGATAAACAAAAATCCTGACTGGAAGGTAGTGGCTAAAAAAGGAGGAAAAGTCACTTGAGTAGGCAACACTTTACTAGAAAATAGATTGACTCTTTGGCAGAAATCTATCAGTCTTTAGAGGCACTATTTTGCCAAAGGATCAATGTTTTAAAAAGAAAGATCGTTTAACGTAGAAATTTGTTTTTGTTGAGGCACCAGAGTGGCTTCATACTTGCTTTGTCTTGGCTGGCTAGGCAGCCTCTCAGTACTTTTCAGATAGGGTGCATTTCAAGCTTTTTTTTACGCACATAAATCTGGTCAATAGGCCCTTTCAATTCTTCCTTGTGTATACGTATGTCATGGCACAATTCAAAATATTCACAGCAGGGCAGATTGCATCATGCCCACATTTCTGAGCAGGACTGCTATATTTTGGGACAAGACCTGCATGTATTAGCAGAGCTGCTGTTATGGAAGCACAAACATGTGTTGGCATTTTTTGCAGCGAGCTACAGTACTTCGGCAAGAACAATGTCTGAGCTCTTCCCACCAATCTCAGACATTGTGAGAAGATGGCATTGCTGTCATATACTTCAATCCCTTCTACTCGGTCTTGCCCTTTTTAAAAACGTCTGCTTCTCCCATGTCCGATTACTGAGTCCCACTGCCAAAGGTCTAGCACGTTTCAAACCCTCCTTATAAATCTCCTGAGTAATGTAGGATAGTCTAAACAGGCTTAGGGCTTTTGACAAGCCATGCATGTCAGACAAGCCTCACATGGAACTGCAAGTGCCCTAACCACATGTGCCTTTCAGTGTCAGGCTATTGGGAAAGGCCACTCAGTGGGAAAATAACCCAGCTGCATATATTGGTGTAACCTGTTCAAATTCTGTTTATAGGCGAGTTCATGAGTCTGCATCAGAGATACGCAGTTAAAATGCAGGTAACATTCAATTGTAACAGAGTTGACTTAACTTTCGACTTATCAAAAGGCTAAATGTTCAGTGATTCAGAACACACACATTTCATCCGGGATGCTCTACTTGTAACTCTACAGAACACGCACCTCATGAGGGCTGCTAGAACTGTGATGGCTCAGAAGAAGCACATCTCTTTTTGGCTTCTTTACTTGTAAAGGCTCAAGAGAAGCACGTCCCATGAGGACTGCTATACTTGTAATGGCTGAGAAAAGACATCTCATCTGGGCTGCTAGACTTGTAATGGCCAGAACACAGCTCATATGGGCTCTTATACTTGTAATGGCATACAGTGTTGGTAAAGCAGCTGCATTCAAGCAAGTGCTGCATCTGGTCAGACAACCTCCAACTCCACAATTCCTAGCCTAATGGCCAAAGAACAAGTTACTTACCAACTGGTAACGTTCTTTCGACTGGATGTTCCTCCAACTTATTCCACATCTTTGACATAATGTCCACAGCTGAGCACTTTGGAAACTTTTTCAGCAGAGGGCGTCCTGCGTCGATGACATTGGGTCGATGTCCCTCGAAGGCCTCCGTCGAGGGCGACGTCACTGGATGTTATAAATAGGACACACGGCGCCCGCAGCCTCAGTTTAAGTTTTTTCCCCCTCAGAACATGTGGCACCAGTTCAATGCCTGCTTGACTACTCATAGCCTTGCGGAAACTTAAGTTGCAATTGCATAGGAAATTCTCCTGAGGGGCAGGCTGGGAGGGCAATGTGGAATACGTTGGAGGAACATCCAGTCGAAAGAACGTTACCAGTTGGTAAGTAACTTGTTCTTCGAATGGCTTGTGCCCTCCAACGCATTCCATATCTTTGACAGAGTACCAAAGCAGTACCAGTAGATGGAGTAAGGAAAATAATTTAGAGTACCCAATCAGATTGCGGAATAAAGAACCACCTTCCCAAAGGCCATATCCTGACCATGGATTGCATCCAGGGAGCAATGTTTAACAAAGGTGTGGATTGAAGCCCATATGGCGGCATCACAAATATTACTAATAGGAACCCCCCCGCTGGAGGGCTGTGGAAGTAGCCACGCCCCTAGTAGAATGAGCTCGCAACCCTTCAGGAGGGTCCTTACCTGCCAATCGGTAACACTCCATAATGGTGAGGATAATCCACGTGGACAAGGTCTGTTTGGTAACAGCCTGGCCCAATCGGTGTCCAGCATATCCTACAAAGAGTTGATCATCCACTCTGACCCTGAGCTCTCCTAGGATCCAGCCGACTGAGTCGCTCCTCTTCCTTAACAGGATGAGGAGGAGAATAGAAAGATGGAAGAACCACCTTTTGACTGAAATGATATTCAGATACTACCTTAGCTAGAAATGAGGGACGTACCCGCAGTACAACCCTGTCCTTGTGAAACACAGTAAAGGGTGGCTTAGATGAAAGTGCCTGCAATTCACTCACTCTGCGAGTGAAAGTAACCGCAACCAAGAACACAGTCTTGAAGGACAGTAATTTCAAAGGACAGGAGTGGAAAGGTTCAAACGGAGCACCCAGGAGAAATTTCAAAACCAAATTCAAGTCCCAAACCGGCACCTGGAAAGGTGATGGCAGGAATACATTAGTCAGTCCTTTAAGAAACTGAGAAATCAAAGGAATCTTAAGGTAAGAACATTCTTCAGACTAGCGCTTAAAGATAGACAGCGCCACCAGGTAACCCTTAATGGTACCCACTTGAAGGCCCCTGTGCGCCAAAGAAAGTAAGAAAGACAAAACCATAGGAATGGAGCACTGAAAAGGATCAACATTGTCACCTCTGCACCAGTTGCAGAACTTACGCCAACGGCAAAGGGATTATATTGCCGGTTGCCTGGCCAAAAGCAACACCTCCATCACGTCATCCGGGAGGTCCCAATCCTTATACTACAACCTTTCAAATACCAAGCGTGAAGGTTGAGTGTCTCGACCTCTGGATGGAGAACATGACGACCCCCCCCACCCTCCTCAGCAGGGAAGACAGCGTGGAGGACAGATGGACATGTCTAGAAGGTCCGGGTACCACACTCACCTGGCCCAATCTGGAGCAATGAGGATCATGTGGGAACCGAAACTCCGTAACCTCTGCAACACGTGAGGGATGACGGGGACTGGAGGAAACGCGTACAGCAGTGGGAATGACCAATCCACCACAAACGCGTCTCCTAAGGCTCCTCTTGGAGGAAATTCCCTTGAGCAGAACCTCTCACTTCTGACTTTTGACATTGGTGGCGAAGAGATCCAATTGCGGGGTTCCCCAAAGGGCGAAGATCTCCTGAAGGACTTCCTGAGCCAAATCCCACTCGTGAGAGATCGTGATCTGCCTGCTCAGAGCGTCCGCCGCCGCATTTTCGTCTCCAGCCAGATGAACTGCTGAGATCGAAATTTCCTGCTGGATGGCCAAGAACCAGAGCTGCATTGCCTCTCTGCACAACGGCAGTGACCCTATCCGGCCCCCCCTTTTTTTTCAGGTAATGCATGGCCAGTGTCTGTCATGATTAGGCCACTCTCCCCCTATACAGAGGGCAGAAAAGCCCTTCATGGCCAGCCTGATGGCCCTCAGCACTAACAGATTGATGTGGAGTCTGGACTCCGACGGAGACAAACGACCGCTGGCAGTCAAGTCGTTGGCATGAGCGCCCAATCCTGTGAGGGAAGCGTCCGTCACTACAGTCACCTCCGGCCATGGTTGCTAAAACGGTTCCCCCCCTCATAATGTTCCCTTCGTTGGCCCACCACAGAAGATCCTGGGAGACCGAGACTGGAATCTGAACAGGATCCGACATCTTGCCGGAGAAATGTGACCACTGCATCTTGAGGACCCATTGCAGGGACCTCATCTGCAGCCTGGCCTCTGGCACCAGAACAATGCAGGATGCCATGAGGCCGAGCAACCTTAAGAAATCAAAAGCCAGAAGACTCTGGGCATGTTGAAACTTGTCCACCATCTGCAAAATGTGATGAGCCCTCACCTTGGGAGGCGAGCACATCCTCAAGGACATGTCTAACACAGCCCCAATGTACTGGAGCTGTTGGGAAGGTGTCAGATGCGACTTCTTGAAATTCAGGGCGAAGCCCAGCCTGTGGAGGGTGCGATAGGGGACACCGAGGTGATCCAACGCTTGCTAGGGAGATCCACCAGTCATCCAGGTAGTGGTAGATGTGAATCCCCCCCCTCGCCTGGGGTTCGATGCCACCACCACCATTAGCTTGGTGAAGACCCTCTGGGCGGAGGTCAATCCGAACGGCAGGACCCAAACTGAAAGTGTGAGTCGCCAGCCGCAAACTTCAGGTACTTTCTGTGCTTGAGATGAATCGGCACATGAAAGTAAGAATCCTGTAGGTCCAGAGACACCAACCAATCCTGAAGTTGAAGGGCCTGGAGGACTTGAGAAAGAGTAATCATCTGGAACTTGTCCTTTCTGAGAAGTTTATTCAACCAATGCAAGTCCACGATGGGTCTCAATCCACAGTCTTTCTTCGGAACCAAAAAATAAGGGGAATACCATCTCTTGTTCCTCTCTGCTACAGGCACAAGTTCTATAGCGCCTTTCTCCAGCAGGGTTAGGATTTCCTGCGCAAGGAGCGGATCCGGAAGCCTCAAAGAGAGTTTCCTGGGTGGATTGTCGTGAGGCTGCTGAAGGAAGGGAAGGAAGTAGCCGTGGGCTGTGGTATCCAGAACCAACGCATCTGAAGTAATGACTCGCCATTCTTCGAGATGCTGAGACAGTCTGCCCCCAACCGGTGAACCATGGGACATGGCCTCATGACTGTTTGGAAGCGGCTGTGGCAGTGCCTGAAGGCAAAGAGGCAGCTGCCTGAGCGGCTCTTGCACCACGATTTCCCCGACCACCACGGGTACTTTTTTGCTGGCACCTTTGACTGGTCGCCCCTCTCATTCTACCAAAGTAGGAGTAGCAACGAAAAAAAAAACGCCCCTCTATTGCTGTCCCCTAGGACGAAAAGGCGGAGGTTGACGCACAGCTGCGCTTAAAGATGTAGCTGCAGCTTTCGAGGTCTGCAACCTCTCAAGGCTCTCATCAGCCTTGATGCCAAACAAATGTGCGCCATCAAAGGGCATGGTGAGAAGTCGGGCCTGCACATCTGGAGCAAAACCCAACTTCCGTAACTACGCAAATCTGCGTATAACGGTGCTCGCAGCCATGGATCGGCTAACACCGTCGGCCGTATCCAAACCCGGCTGAAGGGATTCGCACATCGCATCCTTGCCGTCTTGTACGAGAGCAAGGAACCCATCCCTTTCTTCCCCCTGAGGAATATGCTCAGCCGCTAAAGAAACAGTTCCACAGAGTGTGTGAAAACCTTGCCAAGGCACAAGTGGAGTTGGCCGATTTCAAGGCCATGCTCCCAGCAGAAAATACCTTCCGGGCCCAACCGTCGAATCGCTTGTCGTCCCTATCCGGAGAGACGGTGGGGTACGCCGCCTGCCTCGAGGTGGCCATAGCCGCCTCAACCACCAAACTCTCCGGAGTGGGGTGAGTAGATAAATAGCTGGTGTCGCTAACGGAAGGGTGGTATTTCTTCATCAAAGATTTATTAACAGCCGGAAGAAATTCGGGGGACTGCCAAGCAGCTGCCACCCTTTTCTGCAAGGTGACATGAAATGGTAAAACTGGGTCAGAGGACGGACCTTGATCTAAGATGTTCGTTAAATCATCCTGCACAAAGTCTTCAGGAGGACTGGACCAGCCCAGATACTCCGAGACCCTAGCCATGAGCCTCCAGTATGAGGACTCTGCATGAGCCCCAGGCTCAGGCCTACCAAATTCCACTTCCGGAGAAGTGTCCAACCCACTGGCATCATGGAGGGTCTGCCTCAACTCCTCCAACTGACTGTCTCCAGAAAACATCGGAGCTTCATCAAGTTCACCAGGGTCCTCAAATTCAGACCTTTCTTCCTCCTCATGTCAGCCAGAGGGAGTTGAAACCCGGGCCTGGTGACAGAAGAGGGCCTAGAGTCCAAAACTGGCCTCACAGACTTTGCCGTAGCCTTCCTAGGAGGACCCACCACATCGGGGTACTCCAAAGGCAAATTACAGGAAAAAACTTTGGCGTTGACACTGGTGCGGACGGTGCCATGGGCTGATAAAATGGCAAAATTAAAACAGATATAGCAAAAGTGAGAGAGAAAGAGGCGTTATATTAACTGATACACCGAGATATAGGAGGGGGAAAAAGCAACACTAGAACGCAGAGATGGGAGAGGCACAGTGACAGAGATACAGGCCGCAAAACATGGCATTGCAACACTTAAGGGTGACAAGCAGCGCTTCAGAAAGTAAGTGACAGGGGAAACACAGTAGCAAAGGGAAGGAGAGATGGAGCAAAAACATGGATTGGCTGTCAAGCAGGTAGTGCCAGGCAGCAACAGTAGGCCCTAAAGGCAGAGAAGTGATGCTGGTAGAGGGAGTGAGGAACTTGATTTATGAATCACCCGATGCAACTAGCTGGAATCTGTAGTAGCTCTTAAGAGAGTTTGTGCCCAAGTATCATAAAGAGGAAACTGGGTAGCATGCATCTACAAGGTTCTTGTGTGGGGAACATGTTTTCCACAGATGCAATATATTATTTAGAACCACTTTGAAATACAGCTGTTTTGTTACTAATGTTTTTGGACAAAGTTAATTTTATGCACAATTGGATAGTTGTCCGTTTACTCTTGTGAAGGATGAAACTCATTTTTACTCTCTTGAAATTGGTTTTACTCACCAATTCTAAAAATTGGGAGTAAAATACTCACTCCAAAATCCTATCTCGAGCACTGTCCGTATCTGTACAGTAATGCAATAGATTTGGCTTACAGGCGTCGCAAGCGACACCTAATAGCCCACACTAAAACTGCAAACAATTGTTGACATGATGATCAAGGTCAGGCTCTACCAGCCGCAGGAAAGGGGAGTTTGAAATTCTAACAAAAACTCTAAAATTCCTAAATACTGGAACCACTATGGTTTAACTAGCACCACAGTTGGAGAAAGAAGAACACTCAGAGCTGAGCTCAGTTTAAAGGTTCCAATCTTTGTTCCAGTGGAGCCATAGATAATCGTTAACAAGCATCAGAGCCTGGCATCGGTCTTGGATAGTAGGCTGTGATACCCAATGGGGGCATATGTGGAGCTGAGATAGCAGAATGAGTCAAGTACCACTATCCAGAGAAACAGCCGTGGGAATTGTGTTCACCAGACATCGGTGCCAGAGCCAGTTTCCTAAACATCTTAAGGTATGCATTACCGTAATGGCTCCTACTCTGGAGGGATGGAGGTAGAAGAGGGAAAAGAAATGCTCTTACAAATATTCTAAAACATTGTGAAGATCTTGGGCACTGTGTACAAAAGCACAGATTCTTGTGAATGTGAGCCGCAAAGGAAAAGTCAGTCAATAGCTCAGGGTGCTTTCTTCTGGCATGCAAGTGAATTACCCGAGATCAGTAGGTCTTGCAGTTAGTAAACATGGCTTGCTCCCACTCTCATTCTAGGACTATGGACTTCGCGATAGCTTCTGTTTCCAGAAAAAAGGATGTAAGTGGAATATTGATCCCTCTTAAGTTTGCATTTAGAGACCAGGCCAAAAGTAAAAATGCAATTCAAGTATATTATGATGGTAATAGTTTTACTTGACTACGACATTACAATTAATTTGGACACATGACCAACCATGATATAGTCTGTTCTGTTACAGGGTCTTGCTGGTGCAGCTTTAGCCATTTTCATGGCCTCTTGGCACGCGAGGTCCTGCAACTAAAAGGGTAGGGGGTAATAAATGAATTAGTGGGAGCAGATCTTGCTATTAGATTAGCTTTGTAAGGAAGCTCAGGTTTTACTGGTGCCTGCATGCAAGTGTGCTGTGTGTGCATGCATTAGGATGTTGCTGGCCATTGGTATTCAGCAAGCCAACATCAGTTGCAAGTTCATGGGTTATTTTAGGGGTACAGGCATTTGGCAAGGGTCATTGATAAGAGTTTGAGAGTGAAGAGAAGAGTAAGAGAGTGATTCATATGCTGCTTGTATGGAGACAAGGAGGCAGGTGGAGGGGACTATTGTAGAGCCGGTGTGTGAAGGAGGGATGTTGAAAGTTAGCAGTTAGTCAACGGTTAGAGTTCCATAACTTTGTAAATGTTGTGGACCTGGCAAAATCACCATTCTTTGGTGAGAGCTTGTTTCAATACCATATATTCTTTGATTGCAGAATAGGGTCGCATGGCGTATAACACTCCATCGAGAGAGAGCACTTTTAATCATGACATGAATCATAGAATAGGATCGTTGGCATCAGGGCAACTGCTAAGAATTTGTGTTAAGAATATTTAACTTCCCATTTTTGGAAGCTGTCACTAAAATGATTTGTTAGTGGGCAGACACTTGGTTCTCATTTACGAGCAAGCACATTCTTAGAAAAGTAAAAATATTCTTACATTTATCGATTATGAGTTAATAATCTGTAATGTATGATTCTCCTGTGTGTCGACCAAAAATAAAACCAGACATTCTTTATAGCAAGCAATTCCTGTAAATTAAAAGAAACTTGTTTATCATGAAGGCAGTCCTTCATGTCAAGCAACATTATAGCAGGGTTATTCCTTGTGGAGGGTTCTGCCTATGTCAATGATCTCACTATATCAACTGAGCTGTGTCAAGCACATGAATACTTGTTACCCCATTTTGTACTTTGCTGACCTGATTTTATGGAGTGCAGTTTGCAGGTACGGCACTTATGTGGAACCCCAGCAATCAATATTGAGTATATTGTGTTGAAGATGCAGGAATCCTTGCAGATCTCTTAAAACCAGCAGAAAATGAAGGAGTGCTGAGAAAAAAAACATCTTGCATTCTATTTCACTGTGTTTTAAGTTCCCCTTTTTCAGAGAGATCCAGCATATTGGGTGCAAGCAGGCTGGGTGGGTGAGTGGGAAATGGTTACTTACTAGTACTACTGAGTGAGAATGAGTTTAGTGGCATATTATAAAAAAGTAGATCCAGTCGGCACAGGATGAAAAAGCAGCTTGAAATAGAAGCTTCACTTGTATAGAGCCGCAGCAAATCAAGATGTGATCTATGAAACAGGGGTTATGGCAGATCCTACCAAAACCTGGTAAGGGATGATCCAGTAGATGTGGAAGAGATGTTTTGTGAACTCGGCTAGACATACCTTGCCAGCGTAAATGTAACCCAACATGTTTTCCCTAAAGCAAAATAATGTTGGAAAGCTGAGAACTGAGCTGGCCTTTAAATTGTGGGTTAGATGGAGGAGTGTATGGAGAATCCAGGACCAAAGGAGGCTCTCTCAAGTTTAAGTGAGAGAGGCAACAGAAAAATCTAGCATTTTAGTTGTGATTTCTGCCTCTTACTCGCTACCAGAACAAGGGTGCACTTGTGGGATGCAGGTAATCTATCACCTGCGCACCTGAGAGAGAACACTCGACACATTGGGCCGGAGTGCATTCCACCCGAAGGCTGGGGTTTTGTACAATTTTTTAAAAAACAGGCGATTCAAAATGCACCAGTTTAAAATGATATTTTATGTATAAAAGTGTGAAGAGGCCCAAATCTGTCAAAAATATAAATCCTGTAAACCTGCTAGAGAATAAGGATGAAGCTACATATGCTTTAAAATGTCCAGTAGTAGGATACGTGCTCTGAATGGCCCGCTCATGCATTTCTAACTGTACATCAAAAGTAGAAAAGGAATCATTCATTCAGTGTCCTTTAACGTAATGTGCTATTTCTCCAACAACTGTCAAATTATTGTACAAAGCTTAGAATACTAAAGTGAACTTAAATAATATCCTTTAGTATAAAATGAAGGAAAGCAGTGATTCAGTTGTGTTGCTTTGAATAACACTGGTATTTGATTCAGCTTGATATTGTGCTGACTTCAGGTTGACCTGGGTTTCAATTCTAAGCCAGTTAGCCCTACCACCTTTGGGAGTCTTCCAAGGGAGAATGTTAGAAAAATACTTTAAAATTCCAAGAATATGAAATCAGTGGGCTTCATACAAGATGAACATGGAAGTAAATTGGTGGTAGAATTTACAACCAAGCCCCAACGCAATTTCACTCATAAAACGTGACACTTTTGAACTTTGGCTGAGAATAAAACTGCCCATTTGGAAGCTAATGCAGTGAGAACAAAATGACCAGTCATCCTATTTTGAATCAATCACTCCTTGAACCCACTAGATAGATATGTTTATTTAAGTCATGTGCAAAATCACAGAAACTTACCCCATAGTTCAAATTCGGGGCACGATTCAAATATTACCTTATATATATACACCAAAGCCCATTATGCTCATAATTATGTAGCCATATGACTTCGAGCAAAATGAAGAGTGTGCTATGAAGCAGAGTCTCCACTTCGTTTTAACACAAAGTTTGCATGGGCTACGATTTTAATCATTAATAAAATGAGAAACATTAATAATTTAATGAAGCAATATGCCAATAGTAATGTCACACCTAAGCGTGTGTCTGTAAACACAGATTCCAATAGTCTTGGTTTCATTTAATTGACATGTTTCTACCCTGAATTATAATAGAAAACAGATTTATCATGTAAACTGTTGAGGTTTAGTTTTTGCTGCCACCATTTTCTGATCGCAAGTACAGAAATTGTAATCATCCGATGAAGACTGGAGGTGTGTAAGCAACAGGAGTGTCTAATTATGAGGTAGGCCAATGGAAGAACTTGGCCAATCTCATGGTGTGACATAATCATGTCAAATGTGGGAATTGTGGCACTTTTAATATAGGGGGCACACAAAGATAAGTATTCTGAACTGGGAAGAGCTAGAGGAAAGAATACCACCTGTTCCTTTTAGATGGATTAAATGGAGATTACCAATTTAAGGGCTGCAAAAGGGAACGTTTGTATTCTTGGGGATGATTCCTGTCCACAAGGGAAGCGGATGGTTACTGAAACTCCCCTGGGAATGCATGAGTGTTTCTAATGGCTCCATGCCTCTAAAGACTCATCAAAAGAGTATAGGATTTCCCCAAAAAGAAATTATATATGTCCTCTATAACTATTCTCTTGATAAATCCCAGAAAGTGGTTGGTTTAGGAAGGTATTATCAAAATAAATTGAGTTAAATGGGAAATAAACAGTGGAATCTCATTGCATGTAAAATTAACTGAGATGTCAATTCAATTTAAAATACCTTTTTGAGCTGTGTGCAAAATGATACAAATAGCACTTCTGTTCATTCGGCGGAGAGAAATTATAATCTCATTAAAATACATCCAAAATGTTTTCACAGAAATAGTTAACATTGGGCTATGATATGACAACCATAGCAGAGATTAATGACAAGGTTTGTTAACGCTATTCTGTGAAGGCCATAGCCATTTAATAAGGAGATGAGAGCAAGTTTAAAGGAGTTAATTTCTATTCCCATAAAAATAGTGCAAATGTAAACCCCATATTCCATTCATTGGTAAAACTGCACAGTGGAAATCTTATTATTGAAGTGAGAGGAAAGGAACAACTAAACCTATGCAATAAAATGCTAAAACCATTCTTCCAGGGTGGGTAGGAACTGAAATTGTGTGTGTTCTGTATTAATAACAGTTTCGCTAAGCCAAAACCTACAAAATTCAAATGCAAGTGTTTGTAAATCTAATTTAAACTGCACACACACACTAGCAGCCTACATCACTGGATCAACATGGGAAATGTGAGACATGTTCTGATTCTATAAATTGTGTGTGTTAATGGGGAACGCAGAATTTGGATTCATTTGTAAATGTGACTTGATATGGAATTTAGATACATTTTTGTGAAGTCAAAGATTTTGATATACTGACCGACAAGTGGTAGAAGTGCAACTACAATCTCTAGTATTATTCAGAACTTAAGATGTAAACAGAATTGATCATGGAAATGAAGGCACTTCTATGAGAAGTGAGATTCCTGCAGGCAGGTTAATTTCATTTTCTGTAGATAAGCTGCCTGGTATTGTGTAGCAATGTAATGACTTACCCAGTATAAAGTCTGATCCTCACCTTTAATTACTCTATTTAAATAAATTGGAGCTTTAAGCAAATCGTTTGTTTCTTGCCCAAAATTGTGTGATGGGACTGTATATTAGGGGGCATGAGATCAGGGTACCCACTTAATGAGCAACACAAATAATAACATATTAACCCAAATATATCTTACAATCTTAAAACATCGGATCATATCAGTGGCCTTAAGAGAAACCGAGCAAAGCATTTGCTTGTGGTATAGCGGAGTGATGTGAATGTTAACATAGGATACATGAGTAGCACTGAATAAACTCATCACAAAAGGGAGGGTTGGAGGAGCAAGGTTGGTGGGTGAATAATTGGCTAGGGCAGTATTTGTAGTGAGTGAGGGAAGGTTGTTTTTCTTGTGTGGTGTGTTCCCAGGTGTTACCCCTCTGCCGTCAGATGAGCAAGTCTTTCCTCATTCGCTTTGCACCCATTTTATTGGTTGTAATACATTTTCTATATTTGGCCAGGAGTCCTTTAGGTTTGTCTTTATATTTCTCTGCAATGCGACTGACAGATGGGCCTTCCATCCATATTGTTCAATAAAATCACACACAAACTACTAGTCTGCAGCTCCGTGGAGCCCCACAACTCACAAAAAAACAATGTTCTCTAAATGCCCTGGTTACATAAACACACTAGGCCAGTCTTATTGTGATTCACCACGATCATGTGGTTGTAGACCAACAAATGTCAATCAAACATACCTAATGTAACATATGCACTGTGACTGGTTACATGCCAGAATAGAGTGCAACAGAATCTCAGAACTATGCAGCACTGAACATCCAGACAGCCCACTGAACAATGAGGACTGCCAATAGCAGATAGGATTTTTGTAAATGAAACACAACTGTCATTTATTCAAGGATCTGTCTCATGGTTTTGAGTTCTCTCCACATACGCCTTCTACAGCCTTTTCTTTGAATTTACTTTTTACTGAAAAACATTAATTTCGTATAAAATGTTTAGATGTTCTTACAATTTACACAGTGCAATATTGCCCAAACAATTCATGAAAGGATACTAAGCATAATTATGTTTACACTAGTAAAGAAGTAACATACATCTTTCAGAAGAGCAGCAGACACAAACGGAGGCAACTCATTTCTCCACCTGGCCTTAACCTCTTACATGTTGAGTCCACCTCCTTCCAATCATATAGTATATCTTTGAGTATGGGTGAGTGCGCAATCAGCTTGCAAATTGCACTATTCACATGCATAAGCCATATTCTCAGCCGCATCTGCACATTAGGATGAGCCGAAGGTAGCCAGATTCCAGTCATCCAGCGATGAGCAAGCAACTTACGTAAACCTACACCCATATACAACATTCTTATTCAAGACAACCATGCTTGCCTGGCATTTTATCAGTAATAGAGAGTCCTCTAAAAAATGCTCTCACTTGTGGACAAACCTATATCAAAGGGTAGAAGTCCACTTCTGGGCACCCATACCTTTTACATTGACAGATGCATCTGGGTAGAATGTGTGAATACTCTGCTGGGTATTTTATTTTATTCCTGAATGACCCAATTAAAATGACATTTTGAAACAAAAATTGGGTGATAGCAAATTGATGTACATTTGCCTTCATCAACTGTTACACCGAGCTCCCTTTTCCACCTTTCTTTAGGTACTCGATTCCATTTAAGTGTGCCCCTTGATTAGTACAGAGCCCAGAAACTAGATTTCTTTTGTCCTGTGGCCTGATCATAAAGACTAGAGGAGGGAATGTCTAAGGCTGATGCTGACAAACTAGGGAGCTGCCTTCCAATAGTGTATTACAGCCAGTAATCCAGAAATATTTTAAAGGACGAGCATCCCCCTTCTAAAAAATCCTTCAAGTTTGAGAAATATCCTATTAGGAAATAAGTACCCACAATTTCTAATGCCCAATTTAGCCATGGTTCTAAAACATAATGACGGAAAGTGTGTAGGAAGTGCCCTGGCTGTTTGGCTGCTCCTGGTTTCCATAACGTGCTTTGTGATCACTGAGGACCGTGCCGTATGCGCAAGAGGAAGCAGTGTGTTTCAAACAGGCGAAACGCAGAGTTTCTGAAAAGTACAACTTTCTTTGGACAAGAGTCATTGTGCATGAAGTAGCTCTCCACCCTATACTAATACAGTCCTTTTCTTGTCTCCAGCTCCTCTGTCCCAAGTCCCGTCCACCTGCTCCCAGCAGCCACTATAACAGTCCAGGGCTAGCGCACGTGTGCGCGCGCATAGGAAGTGCGTAGGATGTGCCCTGGCTGTTTGGCTTTTCGGCGAGGAGCACGAGATTGGAGGTAATATGTTAAGTGGAGTACGTTAAACATCAGCTTTGCAGCAATCATAACTCTTTCTATAATGCACTCAAAACGAAATATATATTTTGCTTAAACTGCAACTAGAGCTGCTGTGCGTCCGTACGGACCTGCAACACCGTAAACCTATTTTGTTTATCTGGTTCCCCGGTCTTTATCTGCCATACTGGTTTATTGGGCCCAATATTCTGATCTAAGATTCATTGTTCTGGTGTTGCATCAAGTGTTTATATTCCTTGTATTGGTTTAAGTGTTGAGACCGGATTGTTGGTCCAGTGTAAAGAACGCATATTTAATTCTTTGATGGGTCAGCAAATCCAGTAGCTAGTGTGATACGTGATAATACTGGTGACCGGCTCTTGTGAAAAAAGAATATGGTGGTCAGTTTGAGTAGTGGCAAAAGCCGGATAGCGGCCAATCAGCTTACAGGGCTAAATATAACTGCCCCCTTACAATTGCATGACTCTAGTATAGAGTTTGTTCGGTATAATCTGCATGTTTCTGACTATGGTGAATGTGTAAAACAAGCTGACACAGTCCCTTATAGCCAAGAATCTTTGGCAATTGAACCTAACGATGTGAGGACTTTACATACCCCAGTTGCACAACTGCAAATAACACCATTGCAGTTACCCTCTGATAGAAATCAATACTCTGATCCAACTAATGCTTTTCATGTTCAGTACGAGGGGGCGGTCAGGCATCAGGTTCATACAAGAGAGCCAGAAATGTTTTAATAGTATCAATGATGTCTCTATTTTAGCCCTGGCATTAATTAACGAATGGGAGAAACGTTGTACAATCTCACTTGTGCCCTCCTCGCCTGTGGTCTTTCTACCGTCGGAGGTGTAGAGAATTTCCCTATATAATCCACATGGGGTTACATTCACTGAACTGGGTTTGGCTCACGATACAAATCTTGAGAAAAGGCAAATGCGGCAATCAACAAGCTCTCCAACAAGCTCAACTCCAGGGACAGGGCCCGGGGGTATAAATCCTGTCAAAGGACGTGACTCTGACTAGTCTGATCTTGAAATAAGTGACCTTAACGCTAAAAGGATGTCCAATAAAACAGTTGAATTGTCAAATGACAATCTGCCCCCGCCAGTGATGGGAAATGAGGCAACTATGAAATTCCCAGTAGTGGCCTCACTGTTGAATCTATTGGATAAAGGCCACGAATTGACTCATGTACATCTAACTTCCATAAAAGACATGATGATGATAGGAATGTCTGAAAAAATATCCAAGTTAGAGGGTTTTATGTTGGCCTTTACCACTGGGCAAGCAGAGAAAGGGTCTCTGTAGGTGCAGGTTTGCCAAAAAGGATATTTCCTGATGGTTCTAATAAAAGCACACAAACAATGGAAACAGAGAAAGATTTAGTTGAGAGCAGATCTTATGCATCTGCGATAATCGAAGGTACAAATTCTCCAAATCCTCCTATGCCTTCTAAAATTACTCCCCTCTTTGAGGCAATTCAGTCAAATGCATTAAAATGAGATGATATTCTTCGAGGCCTTAGATCTGTACATCATATGATAAAAGGCGAGAAGTGAAAAGGGCAATGCATTGACTGAAAGTGAAAATTCTATGTTGGGAAGCTCTGGCATGCATCCCAATAGTCCCTCACCCTTAGTCAAAATTAAAGAAACTGAACTGGAGAGCCAAGATGACCTGGTAGCGAACGATGAAAAGCAACAAGCAATGGGGACGATTGGGGATGAGGGGTCAGAGATGCAGAAGGAATCCAATGAATTACACAAGATTGACACTATTTTCTATTCACGTAAAATGAAGTGTACACATGCCAAGGCAATGAAAAAATAAAAATAAACCACATAACTACTCAAACATTATGCCCATCATATCATACACCATAAACCACCAAATAGCATTTCTATAAATCTGGTATCACTGGACCATCCATGTCATAGGGCATAGTGAGGATTTGCCCGCCAATCCTGTGCACCTTACATAACAAAATAAAATAAGCTTAATCAGCAATCTATTAAGTATAAAGAAACTAGTCAGAACTAATATGTTGAGGAATGATATGAGGAACCTGGGAAGCTCAAAACATTAATTTGAGAGATTCTTTCAATCTACACATGGAGCTTGCTTCATTGTCCTCCTTGGCCTCTAATTTACTAACATCTGTCCCGAAATTCAGATTGGGTAATAGATTTAAATCTCTGCATATAATTAACATTTTCTCCATGTTGGCAATGTGTGCCCCTGACGATAAAAGTAATTTCTTCAAACAAAAATAATTATACATCAGAATGTTGTCCGAATTGTAGGCTACACTTTCAAGATAAACAGTTGGTTGGCACACTGATTTTAACTGCAGAGGTCGTATTCAGAAAATACAAAAGCAAAGGTTGAACACAAAAAACTGTTGTTCTGCTTACATTTGTGCTTAAATACTGTCTTCGGATTTTTTCTTGGAATGGGCAAAGTTTGGTAACTTGAAACCTTTCCAAGTTGCTCTTCATTTTAATAACCTGGAAAAATAAACAAAAATATTTAGAGGCATTTATCAAATTGATTTTTCAAACATGGCTCAAATTAAGTGTAATGAAGATACAAAAAACATCTGTAGTATTGAAGCTCCAGTATTATGACATAATATGGCGAACTTTACTTACTTGTGCAGATTATGTAAAAGGTACAACATTTAAAAGAAAACAAATCATCACCTCTAAAAAAAAAAGAAAAAAAACTAAAAAAAGGAGCAACTATTGATTCAGATTGTGTGCGTCACAAAGGAAGGATCAAGCCACCAAGGGACTGGATCTTAAAGGTCTCAAAGAGATTTAATGAAATAGAATGCCAAATGGCAACAGTTAAGTGCAAACTCAAATGTTTCCTCCACTGCACAGTCTCTCTTCCTAGGTTCTGTCTTCTGTGCTTGCAATCTACAGGACTGGACACCCAAACAGTAAAAACCAGAAAGGAGAGGTCAGAAGAACTTTTTGTTTACACACATACAAAAGTAAGTATTTCTAGAAATCAAACAAATTGTCAGGATGTTCTGACAATCTGGTGTTAACCTTGCTCCAGATTGATCAATGGACAACAATCCAATAGTCCAGCCCCTAGTCTTGAGAGAAGGGTTCCTGAGACTCACTCAGATCAGTGTCCAACATGAAGGTGTGGGACAGAGAGCCATCTTCCAAGATGGCTGCTTTCAATGGAAGATTGGCGACTAGAGAGATGGCTTTATGTCCGCACTGCTGTTACATTAACTATCTACCGACTTGTAGGCTCTCCCCAGTCCCGTACTTGCCAACCCCAGGTGTGGTGCTGCCTGAGGCACTTCCCAACATCCTTTCCTCTGGCGCTGCCTCACATGCTCTGAAAGGTGCATCCACCATCTTTATTGGCTTGTAAACCTGGCAGTGGAGATCAGACGCCAGCTGGTGCTGGATTTGCAGCCTCCCGGGTGGTCAGGGTCCACAGGTTCTTCTCAAACTTGCTCTTTCCATGCAGTATCAACCCTAATGCAGTGGCTCTGGTGCCTTTTCTGTGGGTCTGCATGCCCCTCTTTCAGCACCTAACCAACTTCAAACAGCGATTCGTGATTTGGAACCTGTAGTATTGGAGGATACTGGAAGTCATCAGGTGACATGTATGACGCTGGAGTCAGAAGTATACAAAAGTAAGTAGGTTTATTATAAGTTTCAGGACTAGTTTGGTGAAAGGAGCTAAACAATATGCATCCTCTCAGATTAGTTCTCCCATCCTGAAGTCCCAACTGACATTATTGGAACTCTAATGACCCATAGAGTTCTAGCTGACATCACAACATTCCACTGCCTGCAATGGTGCACACAGTGCAGGCAAATACTAAACATCCCCCCTTTCCTTCCAATGGAAAAACACAAACCGGATTAACAAACCAGGCACTCTGCAACCACCAAATATTCAATTACAAATCAGCCACAACCACAAACCCTCAAAGCGTATTCAACAATCTCGCAGTCAACGTTCAACACACCTAAATACACTAGTCACCACCTGCGCGAGACTGCCACTCCCGGGCCTCACAGCTGCCATCTGCAAGCACATACAATTATGACC
Organism: Ambystoma mexicanum; assembly: GCF_040938575.1. Classification (NCBI taxonomy): domain Eukaryota; kingdom Metazoa; phylum Chordata; class Amphibia; order Caudata; family Ambystomatidae; genus Ambystoma; species Ambystoma mexicanum. The sequence goes on along the minus strand of NC_090934.1, from coordinate 835,407,325 downwards.
ACACTCGACAACCATCAAAGCGTATACTCCTTCCACTCCATCTGCCACGCGAAGACTCGGGCCTGCCACACCTGCAGCACAAATGCGTACACATGCAACCATTAAGACAACTCAGCTTACATTCGGATAGACCACCAATATACATCACATCCATAACCACATACTCCACCATTCTCTTCAAAAAACCCGTCATTTGCCTAGTCCTTTTATACAGTCCATGCACACACTCGCTGCCTCTAAGAAAACATAAAAGTGGGAAAAGATATTAACAATACTTACAACGCAAAGATCACATGCAAACAACGCAACTGGAATAGAAACCGCGCGTGAAAGAAAAAACACTGCGTCAGAAAACTGATCAGGTTCTCTGTCCAAGTGTGAAAGATCTTGCAAACACTGGATGCATTCAACTTATAGTAATAACATGGCCAAATACATACCGGTTAAATAAATAGATATTCGCACTATACAGCATGCATAGCATGCTCCAATAAATATGCCCACGCAACAACAATACATTGGGGCCTTTCATCCATTCGGACAATCAAATAATGAATATTATAAATTTCATCTCGGCTCATACTTGACTACACGACACCTTGCACTTCAAATCTGAACCATGCAGTGTCACTACTCATATATATCGTAAAGTCATATCACATCTGCCTCTTGCAGACACTTCTACTTCATGACATCTGTACGATGCAGTGTCACTACTCATATACATATGAAAATGCCCATCACAATACATTGCAGACTAACACTTTTCACATTAGCAGGTATATGTATAATATTGCATCATGTATCATTGCTCACTTATAGCCAGTACCCTGAAAACTAATAATATCAGAGCAAGAATAATATTTCATAAAACAGAATCCTGGCATAAAATGTCCATAGGTGGAGTCCAAATTCAAAATCTGAAAAAAGTTAAACTAAATTTGTTTTAATTTGGGTATTTTATATTGGTATAATTTTATTATATATTCTATGTGCATACACATCAACCATGCACCACACATCACCATGTGGCTTCCCAGCCAGGCACACCAAACATGCACAACATCCTGTTCCACAAAATACAGGAACCACACCATTCAAATAATTGTAGCAAACAACTATTCCAAACATAACCATATATAAATCCATTGCATCTAAATGTACATATAGCATTACAATTATCCGAAGAACATATATTGCAAAAAAAAATGTATGAAATGAACCCAAGTATTAAAAAAAAAATCATCTGTTCAAAAGTGGAAATAGATTATGTGCATTTAAATTCTCATACAAAAATGAAAACATAACGTGCACCAAAACAGTTAAGATATGTAAAAGTCTGCAAGCGTCCATAAATTGCACATAGAAATATCCGGTGACCAGAAGGACCGGAAAACAGTACCTTAGTTGTTCACAGCAAAATGGAACGGAAAACATTGCTGGTGCCCCCCACGCTCCGTTGCGTAGTTGTTATGGCATTGTTCCATAGACAACTATGGTACAGAAACAGTATCCATATCTGCTCACACGCTGCTCCAGTCACAGTTCTGCGGTTGCTGTACAAGTCATTAGTAAGCCTCCGAAAATCATTGGGGGAATAATAGCCTTCGTGGATCCTCATCGCAAACTTCGGATGATAGCCAATGAGGAAATATGTAAATATTGACACAGGCGTCAACTCGTCATCACGTATACTCACGTCGTGATGACCTTTCCTCAAATGTTTCCTTCCATAACGCATGAGCAGGAAAATACTACGGAGCAACTTTCTAGCTGAATCGAAAAACACTAAGGGACGCATGCTACACTGCTTCACCAGGATGCTGCACCATTCAAGTACGTCATCTTTTGACCACAAAACACGACACTGTGCGGATAGCCGGTACAATCATGATCTCAACGGTGCGGTCGCCGTAACGCACTGCAACAGTCACTCTGTGGTCCAAAAACACTTATGTTTGGGGCACGCGGATCAAAAAACTTTTGCCATAAAACTAACACTGCAGTGGGTGCAATCATGCAGCACTGGATCACGCCATGCCACACCGCCCAGCCATGGCCACATAGCATACTCAGTACCTTAGTTGTGGGCAGTCATCACCACTTCCAACTGATGGCTCTCTTCTGGCTGCCTGCACAGGTCTGCAGGGCTGACACCATATGTAGCTCCCTTGTCTATTCATCTCATGGAGCTTGTGGAACATCTTTATGGGCAGCTGGCTGGCTCAGGCTTCATTCCTCCTGGCTCTTCATGGATCTTGTCACAGTCAAATGTATCCTCTTCATCTGAAGGACCAGTAGCATTCTCCAGCATATACTTCTCATTATTGGGACCAGCAGGCACTTTCGGATCCCATCCTCGTCCCCACTTGTAGTATTGAAGGATACTGGAAGTCAGCAGGAGACATGTATGACGCTGGAGTCAGAAGTATACAAAAGTAAATAGGTTTATTATAAGTTTCAGGGCTAGTTGGGTGAAACGAGGTAGGAGCTAAACAATATGCATCCTCTCAGATCAGTTCTCCCATCCTGAAGTCCCAACTGATATTATTGGAACTCTGATGACCCATAGAGTTCTAGCTCACATCACAACATTCCACTGCCTGCAATGGTCCACACAGTGCAGGCAAATACTGCAGAACCCCACCTGTGGAGGAGCATCTGGGGTGTGGAGGATGGCCTATATATTATCTCCAGCGTAGTACCTCCTTCTGCCAGTAGATCCTCTCCAGGATCTGAGGATTGCTGTGTGTCTTTGCATCCTTGAGGACTTCTCCTGGGGTGCTTTCGGTTGAAGCCCTTCGCCTTCCATTTTGGAGGCTTGGCATATGGCCCTTTTCGGGGTTCTGGACCAGTAGGGAGCTCCATTGTCAATCCCTAAGCTTTTTTCTAGATTGAAACCTTGTTGCGTTTCCTATGTTGCCTGTTGAACCTGTGGCTTGGTTGGGGAGCCCTCGGTTACTGCTGGCTCTTCACAGTCCATACAACCAGTACACTCTGATCAAAGTGTATGAGCCCTACCCATATTGAGATCCCATCAAATTTCTATAATCTACTCATAAATGTCACTAAACTGAAAACTGGTGGCCCCTGTTGAGTGCTGTCTAGGACACAGATGCAAAGTTCACATGGTCTACCTCTGCTTGGAGTAGTGGGGAAGCATCAGTCTTAATTGGGCTTTCTTAAGAGCCCCCCTCAGACTTTTAGTGCTCTTGAAGCATACTTGCGATCTACACCTGCGGATGTGTCCTCTTGGACGCAGGTGTGTGGTGCTGCCCAAATCCCCTCAGAGTACCCCCTAAAGGCTACGAATAGGAAACAGCCACCCTACTCCCCTGACATGGTACTTCCACTTTCACAAATGAAGGCAGGGTTTGACTCTTAACCTCAAGTTGGCTAATTTTATCTTCAAAGTTGCAATGTTGCAGTCAGGCCTGGACAAACAGTGTGAGGATTATGGAGGCGGATGGTAGAATAAAAATAGAGTAAGAGCAGGAGGCCAGTACGATAGACTTGAGAGACTGATATATGAAGCGAAGGGAATGCAAATCAAGAATGAAGGTTGACTAGTCAGATCAATATCCCGGGCCTTCCTAAATTGATTGATATCAAACATATGGAAACCTGCAGGGAATCAAACTTGAGGGACTTTTTGCCGGATTCTCAACTTCATTCCCAATTTCTAGTTGAGTGAACACATATGTTACTCGTGCATGCCTCAAGGCTGAGGCAGCCCCCCTCTCCTGTTCATCTTCAGGATAGTCAATTATCTAGATATTGTGCGGTGGCTGAGGATGGTCTGCGAGCCATGAGACCTACAGGAGTCGGGAGGCAAAACTATGCATTGCAATGAATCAGGAGGAAAACTCGAGCACAGGGGTTGCTCAGGTGTTTAGAGACTTTTATTAAAGTAAAAGAAGGGTTGGAGAAAGACCTCTCTTTCCCGAACACGTTGCAGGGGTTCCCGGCCTCAATGAAACTAAAGGGTGTCAGTGTCATAATGTCGAAAAATAAAGAATGCTCCATCATGTGTCCAAAATCCTATCCTGACCCTTACAAGCTAAACTTAAGAAAATGTCTCAAAGGTTTTGGCACCAGTTGTCAAAAGGAGCCCTGCTGTCAATATGGGAGGCATGAAGTGGTTCAACATCACAATAAGACGACATGTTTTGCGCACTTAGTGGGTATCGGGGGGAACGGAGGGGGGGGGGTCATACCCGGAGTGGAAAGGGGGAAATCCTGTTCCATCTAACAAGTCTTTCTCCCTCAAATAAGGTCCTCCATCGGGCAACTACCACCAGGGTTGGGATCAGGTAGCAGCTGCCCTTCCATGGCCATATGGGAAGAGAGTTTCCCCAGAGAAGGATTTCACCAAAATGCTTGAACATCTACCACAGACTAGCAGAAGTTACTGGACAGAGATCTTAACTATGCCATGCTTTCCCTGGCAAACTCTGAATTAACTACAAAGAATGGCCCATTTTTTCTGGATCCTGAAGAAGCCTGCAAAGTTGAGTGTTTGCAACACCCCCCACCCCCAACCTACCCCATTCTCCCAAGGGCACAGCGAGGGAACCATAAATTATGGTTGAACTCTATTCTTTTGCGGTTTGGTTCACATTTTCCACTGACAACTTTGCAAGCTAGCTATGCAGAGCACCCTGGGCAAATGGGGACTCCTGGTGCTCATGGTCATATTTGTTCTCTTTGTGCTCACTCGCTCAGCGCCTAAGCCCAAGCTTAAATGTGATGTGCCAGTGGCCTCCAAGCCGTCCGTATTCCAAACTTGTTACTGTAGCTATGAGGGATTGTAAAGACTGGAGGGGGTGGTCTGTGGTACTACTCACTATATGGTTGGGGTAGAGGCACAGAGGCAGCCAAGGCTCTCAAATGGCATAAACGGACAATCAACCAAGGCTGAGACTCAAGGGAGGTGTTGCAGGCTGGTTCTAAAGTACAGTGAATCCCCAAACACCCCTCAAAGGAAAGTCTACACACTTATGGGCTACCCAAGTTCCTTTATTAAATAAAATAAGGTTTAGATGAATATTAACACAAACTCAATTTGTACTTCGGAAACTCTACAGTTAACACAATATATACAATACTATGCAGTACCACAGTTATTCTTAGCTTAAACAATAATGCAAATTACTAAGCACTGTTTAACTTCAAAACCACAAATGTAGAAATGCAGGCAAATTACTTTAGAACACTGGCAGAATACTTTTCACGGTAAAATACAATTCTGTTTGGAGTTCCTCCTCCCCTGCATCTCCCAACCTGGGCAACCTGCAAGAAAAGGGTTAGTTATACTTTGTTTTTATATTCATGCTCAGTCCTTAAATGTCCAGTAATTGTCTCTTTCTCTTTACAGGTGCCACTACCGCAAAGTACCTGTGAAGCAACAGGGGAGCTGGGCCCAAGGTGAATCTGAGACTTCTGGATGGACCCTGACGGAGGAAGACCCTCTTCCTCATCACAGTACCTGCATTATAAGGTGGAGTGGTGGAGTCTCTCAGCTTTACTCCACGATGCCCCTCATGGATGAACCCCTTTAGAAGAAGTCATCACTGGGTCATCATTGTCGAGCAGGAGAATGGAACCAAACAGTGTCGGAAAGGCAGCAGTGATCTGTCATGGTGGTGTCCTTGGTCAGGTTACTACACCGGCTGTGGATGTCTCACGAAACTGAAATTCACTGTGGACCTTCAACAAGGCTTGGGAGGTGAGGAGGAGTCCTTTGATTTTCGTTGATGACCTTCGGTGGCGACGGGTGCAGTGGCAGAAGTAGGCATCGGGTTTCGTCAGTTTGCAGTTTTCCACCGTTCGATTCTTTGGTGCTGCCGCCGCAATGCAGATGACAGGATGGCTTCTGGCGAGTTGAACTCAAGCACTGTACTTCTCTGTGGGCCCACTTCAGGATTCGTTTCGCAATGCAGTGGTGGGACATCCACCGGCGGGTACTTCTCTGCAGGCGGCAACACTGGACTTCCTTAGCTGTGGAAAAGTGGAAAGATGTCGAGGTTACAGCGCCACTTGAAGATTTCTGCAGTTGGTTGCAACTTGGCATGCTGCGAACGTTGAGCAGCACTATGCCAAGGTACCCTCTTCTGGGTGATGCACTGCAGTCTGACTTTCCAACGGTCACAGACAGCCTCCAGTCCCTGGACGACGCTGGTGGACTTCTTGGGCTCAAGATGTCCGGTCACACTTCTTCAGGACCCACAAAGACACCTCTGCAGGATGACAGGCCCTCAGGACTGGCTTCCAGGAAACTTCACCAGACCAGGACACTTCAGGTGAAGAACAGCAGTTGCATGATGTCCCCTCGTAGCTACCAGAAGAGGTCGCCTGATTAGGTCCTGTTTTTTTTTTTTTAAACGTTCAGTTTCACAAATATTCAATAAAATACAATAATAGGTAACTGTTTATCCAACAATCTAACATCGATACTAATGTGTACAGTGAGTTAAAGCCTGCAAATAATCTTAACAATTCCTAGAGATCATACATATCCGACAGGGATAAAATAATAAAAATATCAACACTATACTGTTACCAACTTTCAAAACCCATTTAACAGTTGCAAATTTGCTGAAATCAAAAAGACAGGAGAGATTGACAAAAAAATAAAAACAAAAAACACATGATCACACACTTATACACACAGAAGTATCCACATATTCACCCATATTAACTTGGGGTTGCATACCTTTGTTTCAATCTTTTCGATATAACCTACTTTCCATGAACCATATAGATCATTAAATCGTGTCCAAAGATCCAAATAAACATTCTCCTGATTCTCCTACGATACATACACTTCCCAAATTCCGACAATTGCATATCACTAATCCAGTTCTCCACTTGATCAGCCCTTGAAACAGCACAACAGCCTTTGGATTCAATGAAGAGTTGCAGCAGCAGATGACTTCTTCCAGCTGGATTTGCCTCCAGGAAAACTCCAAGCTTCTGACACAGGAGGATTCCAAGTTTCTGTGAGAGGTAAGGAAGGGGTCTTCTCTTATACACAAACCCTCTCTCCGCCCTACCCCCCATTCTATCAGATGGAGGTAGGCTCAGTCAGCCAACAACACCCTAGTGCATTCATCATGCAGCACCCAATCAGGCAATCACATGTATTAAGGCCATTCACCCAAATCCAGACACTCAAAACAAAGGATGTGTATTGAAGCAACTCCCAGCCTTTCAGAGCACACTGCATTCACTCCAGTTTCCGACAGGACTGGCTCCGGCACACCACAGGCATTGTGACACAAACAAAACTAGACACCCACAACACAGAATGTGAATCGACTCCACATTCCATTAATTCAGGTCCCACCCTAAAGTGTACCCAAAACGACTAGTCCCTGGGAAGGCTCCTAAAAGTCTAGCAGGGGCAGCCCCAGAAACATATATGATCCTTCCACCCAACATCCAATTAGGAGGAAGGGAAAACAGAGCCAGGGTTTCTCAGGACTTTGAGAAACAAGAGGCAAAGGCAGACAGCCATGTGGCTTACAATGGCCATCTTGCCTTTGTTCAGGAATCCACTGATTCCTATGGCAGGGCCTAGGTATCCAAACATGGAGGCGCCCCAGAGCCACTGCAGAGTCAACATGTAGCTTCCACTAGCCCATACCCTGCTCTGTGGGCAACACACAAGTGCACAAAACACATACTAGTGGTATCAAGGTGTACGCCTCTCCATGGTTGCCATAGGAGTACCCCAAGGCTCTTGTTCACCAAAAATAAAAATAAAGAGCTGCACTGCCAGAGGTCCAGACTGGACCCCTGTGGCAGAAAAACCCACAGAAAAACACTAACAGTAAAGTAGTGGGACAAGGATGAGGAGGCCATGTCCGCCAAAGCATTTCCAGCATCACAAGGATCATGATTGCATGCTGGGAATTTACAGTTCTATGGGAGGCCAGAGTGTTTGTGGAGACACACTTTATGAAGTGTATCAGTCCATGCTTGACAATGTTTTGGATTCCGAAAAGACCTTTGCAGCTATGTGTGTGTTGTGGATTACACCCTACTGGCCTCAACTAGAGCCAGTCTGTTCAGATCTTTAGTCCTTTTGGGGGAACAATCTTTATACTGGGTAATAGGTGGTGGTGATATCTTCACTGCAGAGAGTGGGATGCCAATGGTGGTGGGGGTTAGGAATTATGCAATGGTTATATGATATGAGATGATAGTTTATTTATATAGCGCCTATACACAATGTTTTTCAAAGCGCTTCAAGGCAAGGAAGGGAACAAGGGAAAATACGACATTCTTACAGACCATGAACAGTAAGGATGTGAAATTAACTATCGTACTCGGCCTGATGACATTTCAGATAGTGCAAGTGCTAAAACATAGATAAGGAAGGGAGTGGGAGAGTGGGAAGGAAATGGAAACAGACAGGTGACTACCGTACTAGGCCTGACGACATTTCTGGTAGAGCCGGAGGAAAACAAATGGTGAGGGAGAGGAGTGCAGAAAGGGAGGGGAGGAACAAAACAAGCGACTATCGTACTAGGCCTGACAACATTTCAGATGGTGCTGTAGGGAAGGGGGGCAACAGTAAGGGGATAGGGGAGCGACAGACGAGGTTGCTATCATAGTAGGTCCAGGGACAATTCTGATAGAGTAAGTGCATAGAAGAAAGTAAGGGGAGGAGATGGGAAAGGGGAGAGGGGAGGGGAGGAGAGAACAGAGATTAAGCAGTCAAAAAGAGTGGAGAACCAAGAGAGGAGAGCGAATACAATTGCAGAAGTCAGTAGTAACACAATGTTGCAGGCCAGGATACAAGATGAAGATGGAACAGCATGATTCAGGGCCACCATGGGTACAAGATGCAAAGGAAGTCCAGCATGAGAGTTGAGAAAGGGTGACGCACCGTGAATCAATGAAGTCCATAACAGTAAAATCCAGCATTGGCCACAAGATGGTGATGGCGAAACCAGAATGTATCAGGACAGACTCCTGTGTGCAGTAAGGGGGGGTGCACAAGGGAACAACACAGGGGGACCAGAGAGGGTGGGGATGGCCTGTTGGGACAGAGGGTGTAAACACATGTTGGTGCATGCTTATATTCATTTGGGGTTCATTTTTAAGCTTCACAGAATATGTATATACATATGTTTGAGAGAGGACATCCATAGATTTGTAATACTTATTCATGGATGTCCACTAATAATTATTCTGGGCATGGGGGACTACAGCTAGCCACCTTACATTACGCAGCTGGAATGTCCACAAGTTAAATAAAGCCATCAAGGACAGGAAGATCCTGAAGAATGTGGAAAGACAGCGCAGTAAATCACAACTTAAGGGTGCATCGAATGAATCCTTTGCCAAGGCCTTTTAGGTGGGGAAGAGAGCGTGAGGTACGTGCAATATTACATGTCAAACTACTAATTCAAGGTGTTAGCACAGTGATCCATAAATCGCCATTTTAAAATCGGTGGTAGAGAAATATTGTGGGTAGATTTGTGAATGTGTGGAGCATCAGCCAGGGAACCCCGCTAATGCAGGTCAATCTCTATGACCCAAACTTGAATGACTCACTAGGTCCTTCAGATGTCAGATTCATCGGCTCCCTTTTTATTTGTGCAGGAGACTAATATTTTTCTGGATACTTGTAGTGCATTCGTAGTTATATCAACTGTTGACATTTGTTAATAATTAACTTTCCATCAGAACTCCATAGACTTGGATGTACATTTGATCATCATTCCAGTCTTGGGTATGCAGCTGCCAGGATTCTGTTCAAAGTGCCAATTTTGCGACGTCTACCTCTAGAAAACTGTCTAGCAATGGTGACAGACCCCTGTCACATGCAGCTGGGGAAATTCTTTGTTCATGCTTATTTCTATTTGGGGGATGGCAAAATACTCGGATACAAATATATACATTCACCATAGGTTCATAAACACATAAAATAACGTATTTAGCAAAGCAGGTAAGTCGATGGATGTAATAAATGATGGAACCAGATCACAAGTCAATAACCTAACTTAAGCAGTACAAACCCTGGGAAGAATCAGGCATTATGTCCAAAAATCACAAGAGCCACAATGTTACAGTGGTGCCTCTGCAGGCAAGTTCAACCATTTTACTAAAAAGGTAGGTAAATGTTTTCTTATATTTCAGGTTACTCTACCCAGGTTTGACGGCCAAAAGGTGAGTGGAATGGAATGCAAGAGACAAATGGACTTATTTCCAATGTTATCCTACTGATGACAGGGAGAAAAGATATATTGCGTTTAATTACCCCATTAACTCAGATTTTTCCAGATGACTTTGTGGATCGTCTAGGGGTCGTTGGGGGTTCAATCTTCCACCATTGGTTTCCGGTGCTAGGTGACCAGGAGCTGCAGGTTTCAGGATATTTCCGGTCAGGTGCAGCTGCAAGATGCAACCTCTATGGAAGAAGAAATGCAAGAAATATTGATGCAAGCCGCTTCAGGACCCTTCACAGCTTGGTGAACGGTGCCAATCTCCATACACAGGTGACGACAGGCGTCCTTCCAGTCGCGATCACAGAAGCTGCGCCAGGACCGTATCCCTTGATGCTGGGACACAAATTCGAGGAGAGGGCGACTTGTGGCACAAGGTGGCGACCACCCAGTTACGGGCTTGAATGCAGAACAGCGATGCCCGCGAGAGCTGGTCAGTCCACTGGGTAGTCCAGGGACTCCTAGCTCCAACAATGATCTGAAAGAATGGCTTCAGAGGTCCTCTTATCCAAAATCTGAGCTGAAATCCAGTTCAAGCCCAATGACGGTAAGGATCTACACCATTCAAACATCCAGTAGTTGTCCAATCAGGGACAACTACTGGTTTAACATTTGCCCCACACCTAGAATTTCTGGCACCTGGTTGTGGAGTGGGACTACACAGTCCCATCCCCTTGCTAGGGAAAATCTTGTGGCACTGCCATTTTGAGGCACTAGCTACAAACGCTACCAACTAGCTACAAACGCAGCCATACGTGGTAAAAAAAGCAAATGCACACACTAAAAATAATGCACAAATAGTAAACATGTATCTGCTTGTTAGGCACATATAAAAGTAACCAAAAATCCCAAGTGTAAAGTGTAGGATGATTCAAAAGTATAAAGGTGTTGTGTGCAATGTTTAAAAGTAAAATGAGACCACCAGGGGGCGTGGATCAAGATGGCAGCGTAAAGACCGAGCTTTGCCGAATGCCACTTAGATAGAGCTCCTGAAGCGTTCCCCCGACCGCAGTGAGAGCGCCCTGGTGGGAAAAGTTTGCAGACGTGCAAGGGAGCCGACGGGGAGAGTGCTCTCAGATCATCCGCATCGGTCTAGGGGCCACCAGAGCCATACAGTGTAGCTGGCGCAGCCTGGGCTGAAGAGAAGGAGCCGGCGTTCTGGAGCCTCACAGCAGCCTCAGTGTACAGGAGGTTGCAGCAGGGCTAGGTCGGCCACTCAGCAATTACAAACGGCCAGCTGCATTGACAGCATGGTAGCGGGCCTCCAGGGACTGAGTGAGGGACGTGGTGGGTTGTTGAGCTGCTGGGCGCATGAAGCGGATTGAGGGACGTAGTAGTCTGAAGAGCTGTAGGCTGCCATCAGACGTCCTTGCAGGCCCCTGCGGCGACCCCCGGGAGGGTGCCGTAAGGAAAGGTTGCTGGGACTTGAACAGTGTCATCTACTGACATCAGGACACTATTGAGAAAAATCTATGCACTGCTTGAGTCTCTGGAAAGTCACCCAAACACAGTAAAAGGCCATCCCTGTGAGAGAGAAATCAGTAGGCTGAGCTACGGGCTGCTCGGGACATACTGAGGGACTCGGCAGTTAGAGGTGGTGACCAGAGTCTGGTCGGAGGCATTAATGGGGCGAAGGAGGCTAAAATCAAACAGTTGAGACGAAAGGAGCAGTGGGCTGCCAGAAGTGACAGCGGTAAGACCTGGGTGACCAGGGCGGACCCAAGAGATCTGGTAGTGCGCAAGGGCCCCGGAGGAGGGAGGCAGCCTGGCTGGGTGCTCGCAGGAGCCTGTGGTGACCCCAGGTAGCTGGAAGCAGGGTACCTTGCCTGGGGACCAGCACCATACACCCACGGAACAGTACAAGAGAGTGCAAAGAGGAGAATGAATAAGTGGCTGACCCAGGCAGGGGACCCCATGCCTGGACAGCCTGAACCATCGCCCTGGTCAAACGAGAACATCTGGTAAAGGAGCAGACCAGGGATAGTACCGTGTGGGCCTGCCGTAATGGGGCACACAGTCCTCACACAGAAGGGGCCTGAGCCCAGTGAAGTGTGTGTGTAAGTAAGTGAGAGAGAGAAAGAGAGAGAAAGAGAGAGAAAGAGAGAGAAAGAGAGAGAAAGAGAGAGAAAGAGAGAGAGAGAGAGAGAGAGAGGAGAAAGAGGAGAAAGAGAGAGAGAAAGAGAAAGAGAGAGAAAGAGAGAGAAAGAGAAAGAGAGAGAAAGAGAGAGAAAGAGAAAGAGAGAGAAAGAGAGAGAAAGAGAAAGAGAGAGAGAAAGAGAAAGAGAAAGAGAAAGAGAAAGAGAAAGAGAGAGAGAGAGAAAACGAGGTCTTGGCCCTGGCCAATCTTGGTACTCCAATCCCTGAAGTGCTACCGGAGAACGCCAGCCACGAAGGGGCATAGAGCGGGAATAGTGCCCCTTCCCTTACCAGAGACGACCTGAAGGAGATCTTAATGCCATCTGGAGCAACATTCAGGCGTCGATCTGTGACCTGAGGGGTAGAGTTGACAAGCTCAAAGACAAAATAGAGGGAATGGAGAACAACCACATGTAGGTCAACCTACGTGACATGAAATATGAAACACGATTCACAGACCTGGAGACCTGGGTGGAGGAAACCCTGTTAAAGCTTGACAACCTCGAAAACAGAGAACGACGGAACAATATACATATTCTGGGAATACGACAGCAAAAGGGGTAGACCGCTGCAGATATGGGCAGGAAGGTGCAAAGACTCATTAATACCCTCTTCCTCACGGACGGCGCAAAAGAAGTCCAGCTTGAGAGCGCGCACAGAGGTGGAGGAGGGGCAAAGGCCTGAGGTCGATTGCGGTCCGATTGCTCAGGTACAGGGAGAAGATGTGGGTCCATGAGATGGCAAAGCACCTGGGAAGTGTCCAGTTCAAAGCAGATGATGTGAAGGTCTTCCAGGACCCGTCTGGTCTAACCCTGTCCCAGTGTCTGGACTGGTCCCCCCCCCTCACACAATGACAAACAGAGAGGGGAACTAGATAACGCTGGTCATTCCAGTTTGCTTTGGTGTTTGAAAGGGGAGAAATGGACTATTGAGTAACCAGTGGCCAGAAAGCACAACAGGTGTTACATGCCCTGCAGGAAGAGGTTGACGCGACTGACACAATGGAAGGAGATGGGGGGGGGGGGGGAACCCCGCTGCAGTGGGTCGGCAGAACGGCTTCCACACCAAGAGGAGGATGCCGGGGGGTAGGAAGTACAAGAAGCTCAATACATCGCCACTGGTGAAATGAACAGCAACTGAACACAAGCAGGATTGTCTTATGAATGCATTCATGTTGCCCGAAGGGTTAAGGGCCAAAGTGAAGCTGGGGGAACAGCAGGGGTAAGGGAGGTGGTAGAGGAAGCACAGGTCAACCTTGGTGGCCCATCGAATTGTGGACATCTCCAGTGCGAAGTTGAGGTCTCTGGGGGAAGGGCGGGGGGCGGGAGCAGTGGTTCTAGGGGGGATGGTTGGGGTGGGGTTTCAGGGTTGTTGGGGGGGAAAAGTTGACAAAGGAACACATTACTTACCTGTAATTGTTGTTCTCCAGCATGGGTCTGGCATGGATTTACATGCTCATGAATATTCCCCGTCGTCAGGCTGGGAATCCTCGGCAAAGAAAAAAATGGTTATCAGTCGTTTCTGATCTGTTTTTATTAGTAGTAACCAATCACTGGTCTCTGGGTCATATTGCCCCCAGTCAATGACTGCCCTCTACCTAAACCCCTCCTCTGGCAACCATCCTCAGATTTGGTAGCACGTAAAGTGGCAGTATGATCAAGTGAAGAGCCGCAGAGGGGTAGGAGGGAGGGTTCGCATGTGAATCCATGCCAAACCCATGCTGGAGAACAACAGTTACAGGTAAGTAACTTGTTCCTTCTCCAGCATGGGGTCTGGCATGGATTCACATGCTCATGAATATAAGAATACATAGCAGTAGACACATGGACAACCACGGGAGGTGGCAAGGCTCAACATTAAGCATTACGTAAAACTCAACATTAAGAATCTCTTACCTCCTCACCAGGCTCACCTTAAGCGAACAGGTTGCGCAGCACTGCCTGGCCGACTCTGGACTCCTCCCTGGAATCCCGGTCAACACAGTAGAATCTCGTGATGGTGTGCGTCGACCTCCACGTAGCAGCCCTGCAGATGTCCAGCAGGGGCACACCAGACAAGAACGCCGTGGTAGCAGCGATCGCTCTGGTCGAATGGGCTCTCGTACGGTCGGGAAACGGTCGGTTTGCCAACCGATGACAGTGCATTATGCAGCCGGAGAGCCATCTGGAAATGGAAGCCTTCTAGAGAGCCTTCCCTTGGTTCACAGGTCCAAAGTTCACAAACAGCTGTGATGTCTTCCGAAAACTCTTTGTTCGGTCCATGTAGAACTTCAGCGCTCTAGCTACATCCAGTGAGTGCAAAGTCCTCTCGGCCGGCGACGAAAGCGACGGGAAAAAGACTGTTAACACCAAGGGCTCGTTGAGATGGAAGTCCGACGGCACCTTGGGCATGAAGGAGGGGTACGTCCTCAGCACCACCCACGTCTCGTGGAAAGTCAAGTATGGAGGCTTGCAGGAAAGGGCCTGAATCTCTCCGACGCGTCGTGCAGAGGTGATGGCCACAAGGAACGCTGGCTTCCACGACAGGAACTTCAAACGAGCCGAATTAAAGGGCTCCAATGGCGGGCCCATGAGCCTGGTCAGCGCCACGTTGAGCTCCCACGCCAGGGCTGGAGCCTTCACCGGCGGGAACGAACGGAACAGTCCTTTCATAAACTCCTTCACCAGGCGATGAGACCACAGGGACGACCATCCTGCAGTTCTGGTGCATCGGGAGGAAATCGTTGCCAGATTTATCTTGATGGAAGCGGGAGCTAGTCCAGCCTTGGCCAGCGACAGCAGTAGGTATGGTAGCACTTGAGGTGCCGTAATCCGTAGAGGGTTGATCTTCTTTGCGCGGCACCAGACAGAGAACCTCTTCCACTTATGTCCGTAGCACTTAAGAGTTGAGGACGCCCTGGCCTTTGCAAGAACCTCTCTGCAGTCAGCCGGGATATCGTACCCTCCAAACTCTAGCACTGCAGGAGCCAGGCCTGCAAGTTCAGCGACTCCGGGTTGTGACGAAGAATGGCGCCTCCTTCTCTGGAGAGAAGATCTGCGTCCGTCGACAGCTTGACTGGTGGGACGCTGAGAGGTCCAGAAGGTCCGGGAACCAGATGTGTCTTGGCCACGCCGGTGCGACGAGGATCATCCTGCACCGGGACCTCTTGAGCTGGCTGATGAGTCGAAGCAGCAGCGGCAACGGAGGAAACGCATACAGGAACAGGCCGTCCCAGGGGAACGATAAAGCATTGCCCATGCTCCTCGGCTGCGGAAATCTGCTGGTGAACCTCTGGCACTTGGAGTTCGTCGTCGTCGCGAACAGGTCGATCTGGGGTTTGCCCCATCGTCGGAAGAGCCGATCCACTTGATCCTGGCGTAGTTCCCTGCTGAGTGAGTTGGCGATGGTGTTTTTTATTCCTGCCAGATGGAAGGGAACCAGAAACATCCCCTGGGCGACGGCCCAGTGCCACAGATCCTGGGCCTCCTTGGATAGGGCTGGGGATCTGGTGCCTCCCTCCTTCCGGATGTAGAACATCGTGGTGGTGTTGTCGGTGAAGATCCACACGACCTTGCCCTTGAGGGACGGGAGGAACGACTTGAGAGCCCAGAACACTGCACAGAGCTCCAAGATGTTGATGTGGAGAGACCTCTCCTCTGGGAGCCAAAGTCGTCACAGTCTCCTGATGTGCCGGGGTTTGAAAGTCTGTGTCCGCCATGAGGAGCGCACAGGTGCCACACCACTGAATCGCCCGATGGAAAACCTTGTTGAGTGGGATTTTGTCTTCGAAGCTGCCCGCCGCTTGCATCCAGCGGGAGTTGAGGCACTCCTGTAGAGGACGCATCCGTAGTCTGCACAGGCGCACTAGGTAGATGCATGAGGACATCATTCTGAGGAAGGACTTGATGGATCTCACCCTGGCCACGTCCGTGGCTAGCAGGCGCTGCACCTTGCCCAAGATGGCCCTCGTCCTTTCCTCCGATGGAGACGCCAATCGCTCCACTGTGTCGAGCTTCGCTCCCAGAAACAGTGCCACCTGCGACGGAACCAAATGGGATTTCGGGTAGTTGATGGAGAATCCCAGCTCTGTGAGTAAGCGGACGGTCTCCACCGTGTGCTCGACGGCGAGTTCTCTTGTCCTTGCACGGATGAGCCAGTCGTCCAGGTAAGGGTAGACGTTGATGCCCTGCAGGCGCAGCCACGCCGAAACTGGCGCTAGGCACTTGGTGAACACCCTGGGTGCCGACTTCAATCTGAATGGCAGAGCTCTGAATTGGTAGTGGCGTCCTTGAACTCCGAATCTGAGGAACTTTCAGGATGGGGATGTGGAAGTAAGCATCCTCCAAATCCAACGATGACAGGAAGTCGCCCTCCTCCAGCTGTCCCAGCATGTGCTGGAGGGTGACCATCATGAACTTCTGTGCTTGATGTATTTGTTCAACCGACGTAGGTCCAGGATGGGGCGCCAACTGCCTGTCTTCTTTCTGACGAGGAAGTACCTTGAGTATACTCCGGAGCCCCGGAGCCTCTTGGGGACGAGCTTGATGGCACCTTTCTTGAGCATCGCCTTTACCTCCAACAGCAGTTGAGGGACTTGATTTTCCTTCCTGGCCACAGGAGGGGGGGGTGTGGGGGTAGGCGGGGACACTTCCTCTGGAATTCGAGAGTGTGCCCGTGGGCCAGGGCATCTAGCACCCAACGGTCAGTGGGGATGGACTCCCACACGCTGACGAGCTTCGCCAGCTGGCCCTCCCACCGGGGTGCATCGGTGGGGGCCCGACACTACGGCCGGTTCAATCCTCCTTGCTTGCCGCGACCTCTGTAGGCCTCCTGGGACGAGGAGCGGGTCGCCTGGCAGTACGTAGAGGAGCCACCGCCTGATCCCTTGGAGGCCCCTGTCTGCCTCCAGCGCTCCGAAAGGGCAATCGTTGCTGAAGGACTCCCAGGGCTCGGGCCATCTCTGTGTCGGCCTTGATGCCTGCAGCGACTCATCCACCGTTTTCCCCAAACAGGTTGTTGCCGTCGAACGGCATGTCCAACACCCTGGTCTGCATGTCCTGACGGAAGTCTGTCACCTTGAGCCAGCCTCGTCGTCGAAGGCAAACACTGTTGCCTAACTGGTGAAAACCGGTGTCAGCAATGTCCGTTGCCACCGTTATGGCATGGTCCGACGCCACCTCATCTTCCTGCAGAATCTCCAGGGCCTCCGCCCTCTTGTTGTCTGGTAGGAAGTCCAGCAGGGGAGCCATCATGTACCATAGCTCCCTGTCGTAACGGGTCACAATCGCTAAGGCGTTGGCTGCCTTAATTGTCGTTGCCGCCGACGAGATGACCTGTCGCCCCATGGCGTCCAATTTCTTTCCCTCGCCGTCAGGTGGGGAAGTAGAGGTTGAAGCTATCGCCCCCGCCGCCTTCTTCTTGGCCGCCGCTGAGACGACCGAATCCGTGTCGGCTGAGCCCTGAGGCACGAGGGGGCGGCGTCAAAGACGGGTTCTTCAGGACCGCAAGTCCCTTGTCCCAAATATCGTCGAGTAACGGTGTCAGAACTACCACAGCCTCAGCTGTGATCAATGTGGGGATTGGGTCCAGTAGGAGCCACTATGTGCATAAACTGTTGTATTTTAGGACACTGTTATGTCCAGATTGCAGAAAACTGGCTGCTGATAGCAGAAAACACCATCCAGTAACTGGAACTACAAATCCCAGCAAACTCGCGTGCTAGCGAGCAGAAGAACTACCAGGACAACGTCCGACGGTCTGCGCACTGTGTTCCCTGGCAAGAGTAGAAGTCTGTCTGTCTTCTAGTCACCACCCTCAAACGGACGGCCAAACCGAGCGCACAAACGAGACCATGGAACAGTATTTGCGCTGTCTATTACACCAAACAAGCCAAAGCTGGACAGAAAGTCTATGGATGGCAGAGTATGCCAACAACAACTTAACACATTCATCAACACAAGCAACACCCTTCTTTACTATATATGATGTTTCGACGGTCGGTGAAGTAAAGGATAGAAAGAATGACTATCGGTAATTGAAATAAGTAAATGGCTTTACGCCGATAGAGGAACGCCGCTATGCGCGTCCGTCTAGGATGGCGGAAAAAAACAATCTGCAGGACCTAGACGTGTGAGGGATCATGGGTACAGTGGACGTCACACTAGGGATAGTATTACTGGCACGTCCTGTCGATGTCCCTTTTCGAGTTTCGAAAACAAATACTAATACTCTGCAGCTTCCACTAGATGTTGGCCTATGCACAGCATGTGATCTAAGCGGATTACACAAGCCTCAGAGATATATATATTTATATATAAAAATTACATGGCCTGCGGTAGCAGCCATGTAGTTATGGTTAAATTGCTAATGCCATAGGAAGAATACTTTTTGGGCGGCTTATAACTTCGCTCCCCCTGGATGAATCCTCACCAAACTTTGCAAAAAAAGGCATATGGCCCACTCTGAATTTTTTGCATAGTTTGGTGAGGTTTGGTCGGGGGGGGCGGCAAAGTTAAAGGGGGGGGATCCCAAAAGGTCTTTTTCCCATAGACATAATGGCAAAAAACTTTGCTCACGCCTACAGCTGAAACTGCTGGATGGATTTCCACCTAATTTGCGACAGTAGCGGCGGCTTAGTCCCAAAGGCTTGCTTTTGTTAATTTGGTGTAAATCCATCCAGTATTTTTTTTTTAAATGATCAAAACGTAAGGCAAAAAAATAGTGATATGTACGTCCACTCCACGGACTCACCTCCCTGTGCGCTCTGAGGACAGGGCACTGATTGGATAATAGACTTGCATCATGCCCGCGGACATGCAACGTGTTCAATGATTGGCTGGAGTGAGGCGTGAGGTGTGTCACACTGTTTCGATGCACCCGCCATCTTGGATACGCAGACATCCGCGGACAGCACAGCGGTGAATAGAGGCAAAATGCAATTTTGGGGAGTGTGTTGGTGTGCGGGAGTGCTTGGGGAGGGTTGGGGAGTAAGAGATGGGTGAAATACTTTATTTGTTTAGGTGGCAGGTGCCCCTAATGTGTTCGCCACGTCCGCGGTTTTCGCGGCTGTCCGCGGACATAATAAATGCACTACAAGCTATTTTACTTTAGTATGATGTTGGTTTTGGGTTGTTAGTAGAGCATTGATTGTAATTAATATCCCCTATAAGGAGCCCACATACCACAGTCAAAATGATTGGTAGTATAGGTGTGTTATGCTGCGGTGGTTGTGGGCAGGGCCTAGAGTCTTGGGTGCATGGCCGAAGGCCTTCGGCCATACACCCAATCCTCTAGGCCCGGGCCACAACCGCTGCAGCATAACACACCCATAGAATCAAACACCCATTAAATATCCACAACCCAAAAGTTTGTGTACTGTTTCTTTTGTAGAATTTGTATGTGAAGTTTTGGCTACGCTATGCAGTTAAGATTGTAGAGTTTGTAACAAGGACTGCATCATAAGATACCCATGGAAGTAAACATTTTGGATTGTGGTGTATGGTTAGAGGTTTGCTAGAATGGGTGTGTTATGCAGCGGTGTTTGTGAGTCCATTTATTTTATACTTACTCGTTGAGTTTTTTGTGGTTGTATGCAATTTTTTCATGACATGGGTAATTGGACCAGAAATACTTTTTTGATCTCTGTGGTAAGAGAAAAGATCATATGTTAGAGTAGGTAGTTCATAATGAGTTAATGCATTGCATAATAGACATTTCTGTATTTTTTTACCCTCATATTTAGTACTTTAGAAATATTCTAGTTCAAACCAGTTTACTGCGCAACTGGCTCCGTTTCTGTGTTTGTTTTCTAAATCATTGGGTCTGTGGGAAACAAAATCCATGCTGGATTTAAAAAAAAACCTGTTGTGGTACAATACATTTCTTTCATTGTTTTACTGTTTATTTCTTGTTTCTTGCTAATCTATCTGTTGCTTGCTGCAGATTTTGGGGGCAATAAGATACTTGTTGGCGTATTCTGATTGTTTATTTCTACTTTTATGCTATTCATCTATCTGTTGGGTTGTTGAAGATTTTTTGGGGCAGTTAGATACCTGTTGGCGTATTCGAACGGTATATTTGTTGTTTGATTCTAGTGGTATTTATTGATCTGTTTGCTTGTTGCAGAATCTTGGGGCAGTTAGATACATGTTGGCGTACTAATTGTGCATAGTTTTGAAGTTTTGCTCATGTTCATACACAGATTACGTGTTAAATTTTGGTTTTAAGAATATTAAGTACGCGTTTACAAGATTTGCTGGTAATATCTGCTTTAGAGTAATGGTACTATCATTACATTCGAACCATCCACAATTCTTTTTTATATATGCAGTGTAGTGACCTGCATTGGTTGTGGCTCCTGCGTGGTAGACTATACCTATTGTTATGAAGGGTTTTTTTACCAAGTGATACTTGACCATGTGTGAATCCAGTCAGCTTACAGTTGTTTTTGGTACCATATGCACTGTAACGTAAAAGCATTACTATTACGTATTTACTATGTGCATCTGTAAGGTGGAGCGATTATCTGAATTACAGGTAGTACATAATCTGCCATGGAAAAATACCAGACTTCCACTTTTGCGCTCCAAATATACATTTTATTTGATTGATTACACAGTTGATTCAATACATTGTTTCTCAGTTGTGAAGGTTATAAGGTTCACCCTCAGTTGATTCAATACATTGTTTCTCAGTTGTGAGGGTTATAAGGTTCACCCTCTACACGTGTTTCACCCTGCTTGTGTTGGCAAGGATCTTCAGGACGGATTTTTAACGTATAGTTATGCTGGTTGGAGATGTATGGGGATTTCCTTGTTAGTGCTAGCTTCTGATATTACATCAATTTCCTTCATCGTCTCATTTTTTAACACAAATTCGTTGTCTATATCCAAAGTTTTCTGAACAATCTTTCTCTGTGGTGGTGGTGCAGGCAGGCGCCTGGGCTGGTGTGATCAGTTTTGGTAGCTGTTTAAAGCCCCCCGAAACCGCGTTCCTATATTTAAACCGCTGCAGGGGACTGTGTGCCATGGTTTGCATTTTGTACAAGTTGCTGAAATGGAATGGATTCACAGTTAGGTATGGATACATACAGAAAGCGTTCATTAAGGAATTAATGAATTGTTCCTGTGCCACATGGCTGAAGAGAGTGCTGAAGAGAGTGCATGTATGTTTCCACATATATCTCATTAAGATTTCATTTATAGGTATGTTTTTGTTTTCCTGTACTTGTAGTAAGTACATTAGAAATTCTTGTGGATCTTCTTGTGAGTTTATAGTGCATTTGCCCATTCCAGCACAGTAGTCCAATTCTTGTCTTATTCCATGAACACTAAGTGTTGTCAGGATTGTTGGTTGCATCTCTATGAAGGACTAACATTTGCAAACACAATTGGTCTGTACTGTGTAAGTAAATGTTGCCGATAATTGGTGGCAATTGGAATAGAATATTTATTGCTACATTTGCGTAGCAATTTACACCAGTTGTATTTGAAAATTTGAACGGACCGGACAGTTCTGTGTCAAAGTCATTTGTTCGGAGTGTGTGTTGCTTCTTTGAAAAAGTAGTTGAGTTACTTTGACCAGTAGATTCTTCTTTGGTTGTGGTACTTGATGAAGTATTAGTTTGTTTTTTTTTTCTTTGAGGAATTGCAGTGCGATCCTGTATCGTTTCAGTTTGAAGTAGTTTTCTTTTACAACGTTTTGCTTTTTGCGGAACACGATAGGTTTTTAAATGGGGGGTGTAGAGAGAACGCAGTCTATTGTATTCTAGAATGCAAGGAATATCTGCATTTACCTTACTTGCATCAAAGTTGATTAGAAATAGCCAGTCAAGTGTATGTAAGCGTGATAGTGCTACATAGCTCATGCCTTCTTTAAAGACTGTGCTACTAATATCTATCAATGCTTTATCTAGGGTAAGACTGTAACGCTCACCTGAC
The DNA here is from genome assembly GCF_040938575.1 of Ambystoma mexicanum. Classification (NCBI taxonomy): domain Eukaryota; kingdom Metazoa; phylum Chordata; class Amphibia; order Caudata; family Ambystomatidae; genus Ambystoma; species Ambystoma mexicanum. The sequence goes on along the minus strand of NC_090934.1, from coordinate 835,385,034 downwards.
TCCCACGGGGGCGCTGGCCTGGTTCGCGCTGCTGTGACCTCGTCTAAGGTGATGCGCAGGGTTCGGAAGATGGACTTGTGGAAATCAGGTAAGTCTTTAATGAGTGTTTTGGTAATGTCTATTCATTCATTAACGCTGATGTCTTTTTCCCCTTAGGGGCCGGGGTCCGAAAATGCCTGGATGCGGCACGGACCCGAAATGAAAAGGGAATGACCCAACAGGTAAGTCTTGACATGGAGTTTTAGCTTCCCCTTTTCCCTTCTTTCTCTCACCTTTGTTCTTGTCTTTTTCTCCCTAGGCGCGGGGGCGCAACTGCGAATCTGGATGGTCGCTGCTGAACATGGAGGCGCCCTGTAAAGGTGAGTAGAATGCGGCACTGCAGCGATCGATGCGATGTGCTTTTAAAAATAAATGTCTTCCTTTTCAGGATTGTCGGCGAAATGTCTCTGGGATGCAGATTTAGCAGGTGAGGCCTTGTCCTTCTTCTGTTCTCTTGTTCCCTTCCTTTGCAGGTGATTCAGGATGCTGGCAGGTGTGGCAGAAGTCAAGATGCAGGAGCAGACACGGTGAGCGTCCAGCTGCTAGATGCAGAACAACGCGAAGCACGAGTGGCTGATCGGGTGTGGTTTAAATAGCCTTGGAAGAAGTTCCTAGAATGTGTCCTTCCTCCAATCAGGTATGTATCCTTCCCCGACCACGCCCGGGTGGTAAATGAGTCCCACAGGAAAAGTAGTTCCTTTCAGGCCTCAAGGAGGCCGGGGTTCTGCAGCATGGTCTGCATCAGGTAAGTGCACCCAAACACTTTCATAATGAGCCTGGCGCCTATGGCGCCAGGACTGACATTTTCTATGAGCCTGGCGCCATAGGCGCCAGGACGCTGTCCAAAGGGCCCCTATAAGGGGTTGCTGGGACCTTCCCCGGGGACTTGATGTCCGCTTTCGGGGACGCAGGGCCTGAGCCGGCTCCCCGGGAGCGGGCATCGTGACAAAGACCTTGTGATTTGTGAATGGTAACTGTGTATGCTAGAGTTAGTGAAAATTGTTCTCTGTGTACATACATGTCTTTGAAAAGAAGGAAGCGGACTGTTGAGCGTCCTATCCTTTTAACTTCTGATAGTTTGTCAAAGAGAATATTGACAAACTGAATGTTGTTGTCACGTGGGTATGTTTGAAAGCCAACAACTGTACCAAGTGCTCCATTAACTAGTCCTTGCTCCACGTCAATGTTACGTTTAAGCATTACTCTACAGTTTAAAGATAATTTTAATATTTTCTCCAAACCAACTGTGTTGGAGATAGAGTTTTCTAAGGTATTTAGTCTTGTTGTGGTTTGTTGACACATGGGTAGTGTCATACCATGTATGTCCAGTTTATCTGTAGAGCAAATTTCAATTATTGATTGCATTTCTTTTTTCAACATTGTTTCATTGAATTTTGAACAGCTTGCAAGAGTTGGCATCAAGGACATACAATTGTCATGTTTGTGTGCTAATTCTTCCATGACATCAGTAGCACATGAGTTATGGCCATAGAGTGTATGAATGTGCCCAGTTTTTTAATATGGATTGTGCTTCTTGAGATAATAGACCAACTCTAATACTTTTTAAAATGTTTGCGTATGTCAGGTCTGCAGACTGGCGCATGTTTGCTGTTAATTCTCTGTATTGGAAATGTTGCCAAAGGTTGGCATTTCCTATGCTGCCAAGAGTTTTACGGCACAGTTTGTGCCCTAAGGTTTTAAAAATAGGTTCATCTTTCACCAGTGTCAACTGAAGAAGATCTCAGAAAAAAACAATGTGTTTTCCTCCAAAGAGCTCTTCGAAGTCTCTTTTGAGGACCTCTTGTAATCGGAGGTGAATCAAAGCCAACATTAGGTTGGAGACCATGCTCACCGCCTCTATTAGCAGCATTTTCATTTGTTTGAAAACTCTGCGTAGTTCCATTGCAGCTCTGTGGAAAGTTTGTAATAGTCTAATTTGTTTTGGTGTTCTACTGGAAGGAGTAATAATCAGTGTAAAGTGACACCACCCATGTTGGAGGCAGCTAAACCTGTGGGGGCAGTTAGAACAGCTGACAGTTTGTTGTTTGTCAATTGTTGGAGGAACTTGCTGATTTTGATTAAGAATCTTTTGCCTGAACGAGCTTCACCACTCGCGTATAGCAGTATAGGTTTGTAATTTTGGCAGGTACAGTTTTTATTTCCATGTTCCACACCATGTTCAATTTGTTTTGTTATTTCTTGGAAAATGCTACTCTGCTCATTGTTCAGTTGTGATTTCAGTACAGCGAAGTTTTATGTAGCTTGTTCATACTGACACATGGTGTTTTTTACTTCTGTCATGGCTAATTCTGCCTCATTTGCTATTAGTGGCTGTCCAAGTGGTTCTTTGCTTCCTGTTACAGAAGGTTGACTACTGTTGGGAGTGTCCACTTCTAATTGGGCCTGCAGTAGTTCTTTGTGTTGCTGTTCATTGTGCAACATTGCTTGGTACTTTGTAAAGTTTACGTCCGTTATGGCGCTTTCATTTGCTTTGAAAGCGTCTTCATAGGAGTCATATGTATCCAGTAACAACTTCTTTTCTCCATGGTTTAAAAAGTTGTAGCAGGGACATGTAATACAGTTCTTTATGTTGAGGAGTTTTTAATGACAATTTGATATGATTAATTAACCTGCGTTTGGTAAGTTTCACTAAGCCGCCTTCACAATTTACAACTATGTATCTACCTTTCTTTTCATCTGGTTTAATATTTTAGTATGTGAAGTTCTGGGCTACGTGGTAGAGGCACATGGTTTCCAAAGTGGTACTCCTGTTTGGGTAGTATGTGTCTAGTAAATTGTTTTTCAAAATGGCTTGGCTGTTGGGATCATTTTTGGCTATTGTTTCTATGTCCACATATGATTTGAGAACTCTTTCTAGATTTAGCACGACCAAGATTTAGCCATACTATATTGTCAGATTTTCCATACAAGGCAGTAACTGTTAAACGGTCTGCAGCTTCATAGCAGCCACATTCTCTATGAGAGAGCATTTTTATGCCTAAACTGTACAATTTCTGTGATAGTGTTTTGCTGGATGATATGTCATCCCAGAGGTCCTGAAGGTCTGTTTTCTCTGCTTTGGTTAGGTAAACTGTGACATATCGTTCAACTGCAGTGGAATTGTCTGCCATGTACTGCACATCTAGGTTTTCATTCCATAGGAGGGCAACGATTACATTGCAATCATCTATGTATTTTGATTCTTCTGTTGTTTTTATGTAATATATATTAGGTGATTTACCTTTGATACTATGTCTGACTGAAGACATGAAGTTGTTTACTTTGAATGTTGCTGAAACTGGTCTAGGGAAACCAAATCAGCATTTGGTATAGTATTTCCCTTTTTTAAAAAAAAATTTTGCGACAACAATATTTCCCACATTTGTGTCTTTGAAATTTAAAAATTTGTGCATGAAGGTCACTATTTGTTGTTTGTGAAGGGATTTCACAAGTGACATTTTTGGATGAACTGCAAACCAGTGGGATCACTGTATTGACCAAATATTAGGGGCATCTTTAATCCATAATAGCATGTGGATGTGTGGTTCTCCTCTGGCTTGGTATTCCTTTCTCCAAAGAAGTGTTGAACTTCTCAGAGGGGAGGAACAGTCTTATTACAAATAAAGTGTAACATAGCGATGATGGAAATATCTTGACACATTTACAGGATCTAGAGAGCAGAGTTCTCCTGGTGTTTTTATATCTATGTGTGTTTTGTTATTGTTTGCTACGAGTAGGAAATCATGTAAATCTTCCCATGCATATTCTGCACAACTTAATGTAACAAACTAAGTGGGTGGGCCAAGGTTCCTTATCATACAGCGTACATCTCCGTAATGTCGGAACCAGTATTCTTTTGTACCATGCATGTTTGCTAAAAGATTTGTAATACTCGATTGTAAAACCTCATCTTTTTCTTGCACTTTTTGTAATAATTGCGTAGCTGACATTTTGAAAATGGGTACCTGATTTTAATGTGTGTGCAACTCCATAGCATAGAGTTGCTAGTTAACTTTCAAAGAGAAGGTGTAATATGTATTCCACATTTTGTCTGAATCTGGGGTCATCAGAATACATTCGTAAAGAGCGGTATTCTGATGCGGTTATCTGTGTGGGTCTATCATCGTACCTTTCTCCTTTTCCAGTAGGAAAGAGCAGAGGAAAGGTCTGTGCTTCTATACTTTTTTCCCATAGGCGGATTGGAGATCCTTTGGCTTGTCGCATTTGGTACGTTTTGAGTGCATCATCTATAGTGTCTTTGGAGTGTAAAGGATGAATTGTATAATGGTCTAAAATACTGGATTCTGTAGCAGGATTTAGAAGTTGAAATTGACCAGTTTCTGGTGACTCTTGAATTATTTCAATGGTTTCTCTCAGGTTTTCTTCAATATTAATTTCTTTGTAGTATTCATTGTTGTTTGTTATATATTGCAGGGCTTGTCTAACTTTATGTAAGTCCACAAGTTGTTGCCAATTTTTTTTGTCTTTTGTAGATAAACCATTTACTAAGATAATTAAAGATTGATCTATTGGACGTTGCACTCCTAGAGTGTGTACATTTTCTTTGAGATTTAATGGTAAATAAACTACTTTGACACAAATGCCTTTCACTAATTCCGAGGGAGGTAAGTTTGCTGTTTTTGGTTGAAGGCGTATTACTGCTTGAAATGGGTGCACTGTTTGAATTATGATGCTCTCATATAAATTTAGTTGTTGCAGGGGTTTTGGTAGTGGGAATAATGCCAAGTTATTTGTGATAGCACGTGAAGGTGTTTGGTTGTCGTCAAGTTTTGCAGTGCAGTAATTGCAAAGTATTAAGGGGTCAGCAATTTCATATTTGTTTTCCGCTATAAGGTAGAGAGCTAATTGGAACCATATGGAATCTTCATTGTCTTTTATTTTGTATGTTATGTCTACAGTTTTTGTGCTACTTTTATAAAAAGTCCTGCGGCAACACACACACACACATGGTTTGGTACTTCAGCTGAGTTACTTTTAAACTTTAGTATTTCTTTTTTGTATGCGTTTAATAGAAGATTGGTATTTGTACAGTAGTTGCTAGTTTGTTGTAAAGCTATTGCATTTTGTAAGTGGCTTTCACTTTCAAAATATTTTCTATGGATATGCTCTTTTTCTTCGAGTAGTTGTTTGGCTGTACCATGTAGAAGATAGTTATCTAAATTGGCTAGTGGTAAAGCAGGACTTTTAGCAGAGTAGAGTTTATGGACCAGATTTCTAATAGTTGAATGATGAGTTGATATCATTTTGATATGATGGAAGGTGCTTTTGCAAATAGGTCCTGAAATGCAGGCTAACGAATGTCCTTGTAGTCCTGTGTATTTGCGCACTGGACAGGCATCCATATTTTGTAGTAGTTTCATTTTGAATTTGCCTTTGCTTTCTACATACTGATTGAGGAACTGGCGTAAAGATTTGAAAGATTTTTTGGCAATGTTACACATTGATGTGCACAGCCATTTGTAGACTGGATGTTTTGGTTCAGTAGAATGGAGAGGTGATACTGAGTTTTCTGGGGATATTTTTGTGAGCAGTTTCTTGTTCCATAATGGTGTTCAGTTTTTCATACCATCGTCCACTGCTATGTATGGTTTGTTTGCTTTTGTTTATATGCTTCTTCATTAAAATATGGTTCTGTGCTCGTGGTGTGACTCCTTTCACCTCCAAAGATGTTTAAGAAGCTATTTTTGTTGATATTCCATTAATTGAGAAGTCTTTTTTGTAGTTTAGTAGTTTGTTTTGTTAGTGGTTTCACTCTGTTTAAAAATAAAATAAATAACTTCCTTTTGAGAAGGATTGCACTGTATACGAGAGCTTCTAGGATTCATTTTCTATGGTAGGTTTTAAGGGTTGTGCATGATTTCTCCCCTGTTTTTGGTATGGTTACTTGCCAGTTCGTCAAGATTTATAGGTGCAGCGTTAGCAGTAGTGGTAGCTGAAGACTTGTTAATCAGTTTGTTTCGTTTTACATTTTGCTAGAGGAGGCAAAGTTTCTGTGCTGGAAGCTTGTTTTGTTTCGCTTAAATGACTGTATTAGCTGTTTTGTTTGAACATTTTGTACAATGTCTGCTAGAGATGATGCTTATTTTGGACACATTTTGATTTGCTCTACTTCTGCTTTGATTTCTGATTTTTGGTAGGCATTCTTTGGAGTCTTTTGGAGAAAAAAAGAAAGTGTGGGTTGGGCTGTTGTGCAGTGTATGCGTGCTTTTTGCATGAGTGTCAGATTATGATGGTAAGGATGATTGTGGAGGTGTGCGATTGTGCAATGGGCAGCTAAATCAAGTTGGGAAGGCTATTCTTGTATTTGTGCGTTACTATACTGGGCTTCAGATGACAATATAAAGTATGCAGCTGGCAAGGGGAAGCACTAATACTACATCTAATGGTAAAGGGTTAATACACTTGTTTGTTCTACAATACTAAAATGCTCGTGTGTTTGAGTAACAGAACATTGTTAGTATTGTACTTACTTTTTTGTATGGAAAGAGTAGGTTTCTTCTAAGTTCTTGTTCGTACTTCAGAATCTGCTGCTTTTCAGGAGAGTGGCATTAACGGCAATTGTAAAAGAAAGAAGTTAGTGAATATGTGTGTTTATAGCACTTTTGTTAATGTAGACTTTTTTGTTTTTGTAGTAGTAGTGTTTTCTTATAACTGAAGATAGTATGCACATGCACTTTCCTTTGCATATGTGCATCCTGTTTATTTTATTTAGAATCTGTTAGTTGAATATGTTTTACAAATGAGTATAATAGTAAACGTATAGAGCACAGTTGCTTTTTTAATGTTATGTTATTGGATGGTAAGAGATAGAATAAATAATCATATGCATTTTTTGCTATTGTTACAGGGTACATGGCCGAGATTGTACAGAAAAGTAAGCAATGTATGCATTTGTGAAGGTGTGGGAAATAAAGTAGAAGGATTTCATATAGAGGCAGTGGTGTTTGAGCTGGGAGCCTTTCTAATTATATTGTCTGTATGTGTGCTTGAATGAAGATGCATGTACTCATCCTGGCTGCGTGTAGTTATATAACACACTGGACAGCCTTTTTCATAATTATACTGTTATTTCTCCCATCTTTTAATATGAAATAACATGTTTTTAGATAGCTGTGTGTGTAAACAAACATTTGGAGAGCAGACAGATTTGCAATTGAAACTTCATCATAGCAGATGGGAGAAATGACAGTAAGTTAATTTTACAGTTTATACAGGTTAAGTGGCAATTACTCTGTTTATATGTATTCCTAGAAGAGCTGTACATGTACTGCGTAGAAAATATTCATACCTGTAGTCTGTGTTCATGCATGTGGATGTGCATGAATCTGCAAGTAGAAATCTTGGAGTTTTATAGTAGTTGTTGCTGCTGGTCCGTTGCAGTCACAGCCGCATTGTACTGAGAGTGACCAATAGTACATCTAAAGTGCTGATGTAGAGTTCTTGGATGTGATTGGTGGATGATTGTGTGACTGCTTAACAGTAGCCAATGAGGAAATGGTGGAGAGAGTGAAGTGGAAAGGGTAGAAGGGCTGCCCCAGTGTTACGCGCTCCGCGGACACCGCAGCTGTCTGTGGACAGGGCGTGCCACATCTGGGGTTTCTCAGCAAATCCAGCATGAAAAGGGGACTGTAGGGATCAGCCAATCAGATGTTGAGGTTGTGGTTTGTGTTGAAAGCGGCTGTGTGTAGTGAAGATGGCAGAGGTGAAGAAAGTCAGGGTGTTGGTGGTTGGAGATATCTTTGTGTATGGTTTGGAGCAGTATGCTTAATGCAGGAATGTGGCAATTTTGATGTTAAATGAGTGGAGGTGGTGTGGAGCACTGTGCCTGGTTTCAATGTGCAGGGAATTGTACAAGTTTGTGGAGATATGGGCAGGGTGAACAGTCCACATGTATTTATTTATGTTTATTCATTTATATAGCACGCCAGACCCGAGGGTATAAGGGCACAGGAGCAACAAGGTTATTTGCAGCTTGGTTACGCTGCTGTACAATAATTACAGTGTGTACATAGGTTAAAGCAATTGCAGTTGTAGGGACAGATGCAGTGAAACAATTTACAAATATACATAGGGTAGGCAAGGTGAGTTCTTGGTCATTGTCCTTGATCCACTGAATGCAGTTGCGCCTAAAGTGGGGGTAGGTTTGAGGTGTCCTTAAAGTAAGTGGCAGGGAGTTCCAGTGTTGGGCTGCTTTCACCTGGAAGCTGTTGTAACCAGTTTTGGTTTGTTTGAACCTGGGGACTGAGAGCAAGTTGGCATTGGAGGTTCTGGTAGGTCGGTTGGGGGTGTATCTTTTTATTCTATCGACTAGGTAGCGGAGCGCTGCATTGTTAAGGCATTTATGAGTTAAGGAGGCTACTTTGAGCAAGATTTTGTCGGTGCTGGTAAGCCAATTATGGCTCTCCTAATGTTAGAAATGTGTTCTCTATTGGGGATTCTGGATTTTATTTGTAACATATTTGTTGGCCCCTACGTATAGGGCGTTACAACAGTCCAGTTCTGATAGGATTAGCGCCCTGGCTAAGGTGGTACAGCTCTGGGTGGAAAGGAAGGGTTTGGCTGCTTTTATTAGTTTACATGTCTGGGCTGTGGAGGAGGCCATGAACTAATCCGTTTGCGGAAGGATAGGTTGGAGTCAAGATAGATTCCTAGGGTTTTAACTTCCTTGGCTACCTTGATAGAGTTGCCACCTATGATGAAGCTAGTGTAGTTGTGATCCAGTTTGTTTAGGTCAGGGGTGGAGCAGAGAATAATGAGCTTGGTCTTGTCATCATTCAGGCATAGACTGTGGGAGGCCATCCATGCCTGGATGATGAGGTACACCCTGTTCACCAAGGCCAAATCCTTGTTATAATCTGCCATCAGCGGGATGAGGATCTGGGTATCATCGGCGCAATTAGTGTAGGTGATACCCAGACCATCAAGATCATCAAAGAGGGGCTTTGTGAACGTTGTACAATGTGGGGGAGACGCATGATCCCTGGGGAACCCCATAAGTGATGGGGATAGGGTCATCGGATGCTGAAGTAGAGAAGGCACACAAAGACCTGTTGTTCAGGAAAGACTTGATCCAACTGATGGCTTCTTGTGAGAAATGGGCTGCCGAGTCTAGGTGGTTACAGAGAATTTTGTGATCTACTAAATCAAATGCTGCAGAGAGGTCAAGTAGAAGTAGTAGAGCAGTTTTCCGTTATCTCTAAGGGTGTCAATTTGAGCATTGAGATCGATGAAAGCGGTCTCTGTCCCATGTTGGGGTCTAAAGCCCGATTGCCGGATTCCCAGGTGATGGTTTTATTCTAGGTATTGTATTTGTAGATAAGCTGTCTTGTCTAATATTTTGAGCAGGAAGGGGAAGGTGGTGATGGGTCTGTAGTTTGTGGGTATGGATGGGTGTAGGGAGGGTTTTTTGAGTAAAGGGAGAACCCAAGACTCTCTAAGATTGTTGGAGATGATGCCTGAAGAAAAGGAGGCGTTAATGAGTTTGGTAATGAATGGTGAGAGGTCTCTTACCGCATCTTTAATGATTTGTGAGGGGCAGGGTTCGCCCTGGCAGTTTGAAGGTTTGAGGCTGAGGATAATTTTTTCCACTTCTAACGTAGACACTTTGGAGAAGCTGAAGCGCGATAGTGGGTTGGGTGTAGAGTCACGGGGTGAAGGGCAGGGGTGTGTTGGTAGAGTTAGTAGAGTTGGTTAGGGATTCTTTCTTTTTGTTAATTTTGATTTGTAGGTCTGCGACTTTGTTGGAAAGGGTGCTTTGGACACTGGTGCACCATTGTTTATCTTTCACACATGTGTCCCGGACAGGGACTGGTGTTTCCAGCTCTTTGATAATAGTAAACAATTCTTTAGTGTTAGAGTTGGCTTGTGATATTCTCAGGTTGTAAGATTCATGTTTAGCGATTACGATTTCTTTTTTGTATGTGGCAGCTATTTTATTGAGGATCAACTTGTTGTCTGTGGGTGATTGTCTCCAATCTTGTTCCTTTTTATGTTTCTCTAATCTGAGAGCATATAAGCGAGGAGCGAACCAAGTGTTCAGGTGTTTTTTCGGTTTGCTTTTTTGTCAGTTTTAGCAGTGTAATGGAATCTAGAGCTGAACGCATGATTTTATTGTAACCCTCTATGAGGTGGTGAGGATTGGAAGTTGCTGAGAGTTGGTTCAGGGTCAGGAGAATGAGAGGGATACGTCTTTCCGCTGTGATGTTTTTCTTGTTTCTCGTTGGGATGGCTGTAGCTAGTGGGTTATTGGAGATGGGGCCTTGTGGCCTTGAGGGCGAAGGTAAGGAGATGGTGGTCAGACCACGGTTGAGGAGAAATGGCGGTGATGGAAGCCACACAGTTCTAGTCTGCGACCCAGTCGAGGGTTCTCCCTTTGTTGTGGGTAGGGGTGGACACTCTTTGGGTAAAGCCTAATTCTGACAGGGTATTGTCAATAAGGGTAGCCTGGGGGTCTTTAAGGCCCAGGTTAAAATCTCCTAAAATGAGGCTCTGGGAAGTATTCTTTAGGTTGTTAGTAAGGATAGTAGTGAGGTCTTCCTCGAAAGAGCCTTGGGGCCCGGGAGGTCTATAGAATACATGAATGGTGATGGTTTGGGTATTGGCAGTGGGCAGTTTAGCTGTAAGCGATTCGCAAGATGTGAGGCTGTCTGTGGTGGCAATTCTAACGTTGAGGTGTGTTTTCCTTCGCCTCTGGATTCTATTCTGTCCACTTGGAGGATAGTATAGTCATCAGGGATAGCTAACGTGAGGGCTGGGCCAGCGGCTGCATGGAGCCAGGACTCTGATGGCTACAAAGTCTAGTTTTTCTTCGAGAATGAGGTCTGCTATATCTGTGGCATGGGCTACTACAGAATGTGCATTAATTAAGGTGCTTCTAATGGGAGGGGGGCGATAGTTTTAGTATGGGTAGGTATGGTGGCTGCATTTTGAAGGTTATGCTTGGCCAAAGTATTAGTTAGGTTGTGCTTAGGTCTGTTCAAGGGTCGGTTGGTGGGAGTAACTATGTGCAAAGGTGGGGTCTGGTTAGTCGGTTTAGACTGGGTGGAATCCTTGGTACGAGGTTCATGTAGTTTGGGTAGTCTGACTTGTAGTCTAACATTTCTGGTGGATGGACTACATGGAGTGGAAAGGTGGGGCAGAGTGGGTATGAGGGAGAGTGGAGGAAGTGGTGGGTGGGCATAAGACATGATGGTAGGAGGAATGGTCTGTGGAGGCAGAGCTAAAGGTGAGACTTGAATAGCTGGATGAGTGGATAAGATGGAGAATTACTCTCAGCAGTGCTGAGAAGATACCTGGTAGATACATTCCGTTACGTGTGGGTAGTACTATAAAATCTGGATGGCAAGCTTGACAGTATGTCTTGTCAGACGAATCAGGTCGTTCTGTTGTATTACCTTGGTGCAGTAATAGTCAAGGCAGAGGGTTATGGGCGTTGTGCGAACTAGAGTGTTGATAGTTTAGTTAGGACACTACAGTGAATAAGTGATATGAGCAGTTCAATTGGGAACACTAAGGAGAAGAGATCAAAGTTAATGACAGCTATAAATTGTTATAATATAGACATGTCTACAATAACGGTCTATGAACAGTGGTCTGCAAGCATATCATAAAAAAGTAGGCTAGAATCTGCGTGGGCAAGGTCGGTCTAAGACAGATGTAGGCATGTTAGGTTCAATAGAGGACAGGTGGGCTGAAATTGAGGCGAGCACGATGCAAGCAAAGTAATGTTCAATATGGGCACAGATAGGCTGGTGCATCATAAGCATGGTGGGCAGTAATCACTAAAAGCACATTGATTAGGTTTGGTAAAAGCATAATAAGCATGTGTAAAATGAACTGTACATTACAATTAAAATGTCAGTCATGAAGTGGCAGACATGTGTCACAATGGTGCCAAAACAGGGTGCTGAACAGTGCAATAGAACAGTAGAACTTCCACAGTGGATGCAGTGTAGGCACAGGGCTGGGATCGAGGTATGCACAAGTATCTAGATTCAAGATAGGCACAGATCGTGCTTTCACTAGGCTGAGACAGAGTGGGTGCAGGGGCCTAATGCAAAGGTCATCGTCAGCACGTGAAGTTAATTGCAGAATAATCACACATGTCTAGGTATGGATCGTTCACAGTGGTTAAGGGCTATAAGTCATGTATGCACAGTGTGCTTGGAATGAAGTATGCACAGGTATCTAGATTCTAGTTAAGTGCAGATGATACTTTCACAGGCTAGAAGCAGAAAAGGAACAGAGGCTCACAAATATCTAGTCAACATGAGTATCTGGTTGCAAGGTGATCACATATGCCTAGATATAGTTCATTCAACAGTGTCTGGGCAGGCTAAGGACAATATGAGCACAGTGTACTAGGATTGAGATTTACCCAGGTATCTAGATTCAAGATAAACATAGCAGTGCTGCCGCAATAGTAGCCAGGTTTATACAATAGTAAGGTGGGCAGATCGTATATGGCACACAATGTAATATTAGCACTTTGCCAGCAGGCATTGAAAGTCAGATGCCGGCCTTGTTGGAGTCTAGTAACACAATTGGCTCAGTGCATAGGAGGAGTAGACCACATACAAGGGCAGGCATGGGGGCACATGGATTGGAGTGTTAAATACCCTCTGTATGCTTGTGTTACTAATACTGGAGGTCTCCACTTGTGTTATAGTGCCGTGTAAATACCAAATTGGTGTTGGACGGGGCGTTGCCTCGGGGCTTGTAGACGTCAAAGTACACGTTTTAGGGTCACGGGTGGCGCAGAATGTGTCAGGGGTCTTACCAGTAAGGCGGCAGCGTGCGGGGGCCCATGGTCCATATGGCTCCAGACAAGCTCTCGACAGGCTTGTGCCTTAGTGGGTGCCTTCGTGAGGGCCAGCTCGAGCCTGCGGGCTCACGATTGGCTATTAAAGCAGAGGTAAGGACCAATGGCATGGAACGGTGTGGCCAGGTGGGTTGCTTCACGACCCGAAAGGTGAGGCAGGCTAGTAGACGGCCATATTGGAGTGGCTTTCGCCTCGTGGCTGCTAATGGCAAAGTTAGCAGCGGAGTAGGTCCAGGCTGTTAGCTGCAGTCTGGAAGGTTAGAGAGGCCAATCTTAGGATACAGGCAAAAATGTAAAGAGCGCCCATGTATTCTGGGCTAATTTTACCAGCATCGGGCGGCGGGCATCCGTGTGCTGCAGAATTAGGCCGGCAGCCTAAAGACCAACCTAGTGCTTTCGGATGGCATCTCGGGGCGGGCACTGCTCCGGCAGTGGAAAGGGGAGCTCCAGCTACTCCAGAGGAAAAGGCAGCACTGTTGAGCCTCCAGGCTCTTGACAGGCTTGTGCCTTCGTGAAGGCCGGCTTGAGCCTGCCGGCTCACGATTGGCTATTAAAGCAGAAGTAAAGACCAATGGCATGGAAAGTTATTTTGCGCTGTGGTGCTTTGCATTTGGGGTATGTCAGTGCCCCTACTTTGTTGACAGATTTGGAACACTTGGTTCAGGCAGTAATGAAAATACTTCCAAATGCCAAGGTTATTTTTTCTGGTTTAGTAGCTAGGGCAATATGGGACAATATTTTTGTTTTTTGTCCTCCGCAAAATATTGCTAGGTGTGCAATCAACCGAGGCATGTTTGCTTTCATGCTTCGAGCTGGTATGTTCTTTTGTAATAATGAGAACATTGATTCTGGTAATGTGTATTTTAAAGAAGATGGCATTTCTTTATCTTTTATGGGAAATGACATGCTGTTTTGAAACATAAGGGTTGCTTTGGAGAAGCTAATGTGAAGATTTTTGGAGGAAAATAAGAAAAGAAAATTCAAAATAAAAGGTGTTTCTGAAGCATCTGCAAAAAAACAAAAATGAAAAAGGCTCTTTTCAGAGCCAAATCTCAAAGGCGAAATGGGGCACACCATTTAAATTTTCATTCCCCACTTTCAGATTTTTTGATTTGTTCACGGACAACGCGTATTACATACGGGGATTTTGGGGTTGAGAGGCATGCAAATGAGACTGAGCAGAGCAAGGGATTGGTTAATAAGGTTTAATGAGTGTGTTGTGTAAAGAGAGATTTTGTCACTAGGTATTTTTCCTGAGAGAAGAGAAGATAGCTATGACTGTGTGTTTCAGAAAGCAGATTGCTTGTACTTTGGGAGATTCGTGGATAAATTGGTTGGAGGTGCATGCAGATCGCTGTGGAGTGGCTGCACATTTTGGATTCTCTCATGTGAAAGTGCACTGGCATGGAGTGCGTGGAATGAAGTGGCAGGATTTGGTACCTCACTGTGCTACTTTGGTAACACATTGTCATCCAGACATCACTATTATTCATTGTGGAGGGAACAGTTTAGGTTATGTGTCTGGAATCTCTTTGCAATGTGCAATGAAAGAAGGACTTGAGAAAGTCATGGTCATGTATCCAAACTCCAGAGTAAATTTTTCACGTATTATGCAGAGACAAATGTGGCTGCGTTCTTTTTCATTTGGTCCACAAATAGAGAAAGCAAGGCGCAATGTAAACAAGGCTGTTTGTGCCTTTTAGCGAGATGTTGGTATGTCCGCTTTTCAGAATGAAAAGATTGGGCCTCATTACGACCCTGCCGGTTCGTAAAGAACAGTGGTGGTAAAACCGCTGCGACCGTTCTTTCCGGACCGGCTGATTAAGAGTCCTGCCTGCAGGTGGACATGGAAACACTGGCTCCGTCATAGATGGAACCCGTGTTTCCATTGTCCCCATCCCCATGGAGTCCTATGGGGCTCCATGGGAATGGGGACTTCCGGAAATTCCGGAGGCGGAATTATGTGTCACCGGGGTCGTAATGCCCCGGTGATTCCGGGAATCACAGAGGCGGAATTGTAATACGGGTCTGGCGGTAACCAGCTGGTTTTTCCGGCTCGGTTACCGCCGGACTCGTAATGAGGCCCAATATGTTTTGTAGCACACACATTTTTCGCAGAGATGGAGTGAGTACATCTTACTTATGCCGGCA
This sequence comes from Ambystoma mexicanum, assembly GCF_040938575.1. Classification (NCBI taxonomy): domain Eukaryota; kingdom Metazoa; phylum Chordata; class Amphibia; order Caudata; family Ambystomatidae; genus Ambystoma; species Ambystoma mexicanum. The sequence goes on along the minus strand of NC_090934.1, from coordinate 835,370,003 downwards.
ATTAGATTTTTCTGCGAAATATACAAAATGCATTGCAACCTTTTTTGGAATTACAGCGATCCATTTTGCAGTAGGTGTTGACCATTTGAAGTTTGTGAAACACAAAAAAAAACACCACAATAAGGCTCTTTTCAGAGCCACCACTTCCTCCCATAAAAAAGTGCAATGGTTCTGATAGGGCAGCAACCCCAAAAAATAAATATCCGGAATGTCCGCGAACTTCTAAAAAAATGCACAGGGCCCTGCAATATTTGTCACTTCTATTTTTAAACTGCAAAAGGCGGCTCTGAAAAGAGACTTTTTTTGTTGTTTTTTTGTTTTATATTTTTTTGATGTTTTTTAAAACCCAACACACAAGAAAAGGAGGACAAAGGCGGTAAGGAAGGGACACCAACCACGGGGATAAGAAATGGCAGGTGGAGAGAGGAAGATGTAGGGTGGGCCTTATTGAGGTAGGTCGCAGACTTTCTCATGCTCCTTGACCGCAGTCTCGAAAGCACTGAAAGGTTCTGCCCCCCTGCAGAGTACTGCGTTGCAGTACATGCACGATATTGTGACCCTCGAAAGGTAAGGGTCAACAGCATCATGAATGGCCAGCGAGGCAGCTGGAGGGATGCACTGCCCCACCGGAGTGTCTTTTGTGGTGACAGGAGCAGAAAAGTAGGATGCTGCAGAGGAACTCAACCTACGTATATCGTTACGAATAGCCCCACGTGGAACGACTTTAGGTGTTGCTTCATTGATGTAGTATCAAAGCTATATAAACCAGGCTTGCCACGACCATGCGGCACTGAGTCCAGATCACCTTGTTCGCATGAGCTTTTGCCTTTCCATCAACGGTGATAAATGACCGACACACCCAAGACTCACGGTGAATGCTAGTAGTAGGGACTTCCTCTTCCTCATCCTCTTCATCCCTCTCTTCGGCATCCTCACGCCTGTTCCCCTCTGCAGGCCCTTGGGGACGGGGTGGTGGTGGAGGGGGTGGGTGTGCTGGTGCTGAGGCAGTAGCAGCAGAAGCAATGTCTGGAAGGTTAATAACCAGGAACAGCAACATGCACAATTGCCCTGTTGTAAATCTTGGAAATCAAAAAGCAGACTGAGGATGAACTCTGGGATGTGGCCTTTTATAGGGGTGCAGGTGCGCGCTTCACGGACACCCGCGCTGTCCCAGGACACTTCGAACACCAAGAAAGGGCTCAAAACGTTCCAAAAAATATGTAGATTGGTAGGGACATTGTCTGGGACATGTGCGATGGTTAACTTCTACTGTAAAATACCTTGGATTGCTCAAAAAAAGCACTTTTTAAATGTTCGTGGGCCCGGACAGTGTCCGCAAATAAAGACACATGCTCAGCGTGGGTGCAGTCACATGACGACGGACAGGCACGATGTTCGTAGATCCAAGTGTGTGATGTGCATGTGCGCGGGTGTTCCAAGAACAGTGTTGAAGTCCCAGAATAAAATAAATGTGCGTCAAAACTCAGCAGACAGGCGGACGGGATATGTGTTCTACGGCTATATTAATTCTGGTTGCGGACATTATTAACAGGGGGGGTGTTCGTAGGACACCCCATTTTGGTTAATTACGGATAGGCTGACATCTTGTGTGTTCTAAGGACACTTCTATTTTAATTACAGACAGTACGGACAGGTATAGTGTCCTTAGGACACCCCCATTTTGGTAAATTGTGGACATCCCGGACAGTCTTCTAAAAAAAAAAAATAAGACAGGCATATACTAAGAATACACTTAAAATGTTATTATTGTTTAACAGTATAAAAATTACGAAAGAGGGGGAAGCAGAAACTGAAACAAATAGAGTGGGATTAGGTGTTTGGACATGATGTATGGGAGGGGAGGAAGGGTAGGAAGTCTCATCGTAACGTTTTTCTTGCTGGGGAGGGTTTGGGGATAGTTGGCTGGGACATGGAGAAGGGGAACAGGTACATGTGGGACTGTGATATTTCATGTTTTCTTTAATGTGGTCCACAACACACTGTTTAGTTGATTTAAGTGTTTCATCAACAAATCAATTTTTAGTTCCATTCATTTCAGAGGATCTTCTAATATCTCTCTTGGTATATTATATTTATTGTCTGTCTGGTCTGTTAAAACACAAAGTATCAGTTATTAATTGGCTTATATAGAGAAATGTGTCCACCATTAGTATCTTCCCTCATTTCATCTCATGGGAAATTCTTTTCCAGCCATTCCAAAGTACTGCACATTTCTATGTAAAAAAAAAATATATATTAGTTTTAGGGTACCTAATACAGAAAATGTATAAATATATGAAATAAGGAACAAGTTACTTACCTGTAACTGTTGTTCTGCAGCATGGGTCTGGCATGGATTCACATGCTCATGAATATTCCCAGTCAGGCTGGGAATCCTCGGTAAAGAAAAAATCAGTATCAGTTTCGTTTCTGATCTGTCTTTCTTAGTAGTAACCAATCGCTGATCTCTGGGTCATACTGCCCCCAGCCAATGACTGCCCTCTCCCTAAACCCCGCCCCTGGCAGCCATCCTCAGATTTGGTAGCACGCCAAGAGGCAGTATGACCAAGTGAAGAGCCGCAGAGGGGTAGGTGGGAGGGTTCGCATGTGAATCCATGCCAGACCCATGCTGGAGAACAACAGTTACAGGTAAGTAACTTGTTCCTTCTCCAGCATGGGGTCTGGCATGGATTCACATGCTCATGAATAAAAGAATACATAGCAGTATACACATGCACAACCACGGGAGGTGGCAACAGGCTCAACATTAAGCAATACACCAACTCAACATTAAGCATCTCTTACCTCCTCACCAGGTTCACCTTAAGCGAACAGGTTGCGCAGCACTGCTTGGCCGACCCTGGACTCCTCCCTGGAGTCCCGATCGACGCAGTAGAATCTTGTTAAGGTGTGCATCGACCTCCACGTAGCAGCCCTGCAGATGTCCAGCAGGGGCACACCAGACAGGAACGCCGTGGTAGCAGCGATCGCTCTGGTCGAATGGGCTCTCGGACGGCCGGGCAGCAGTCGGTTTGCCAATCGGTGACAATGCATAATGCAGCCGGAGAGCCATCTGGAAATGGAAGTCTTCAAGAGAGAGTCTTCCCTTGATTCACAGACCCAAAGTTCACAAACAGTTGTGCCGTCTTCCAAAAACTCTTTGTGCGTTCCACATAGAACTTCAGCGCTCTAGCTACATCCAGCGAGTGCAAAGTCCTCTCGGCCGGCGTCAAAGGCGGCGGAAAGAAAACTGGTAACACCAAGGGCTCGTTGAGGTGGAAGTCCGACGGCACCTTGGGCATGAAGGAGGGGTGCGTCCTCAGCACCACCCTCGTGTCATGAAAAGTCAAGTATGGAGGCTTGCAAGATAGGGCCTGAATCTCTCCCACTCATCGTGCAGAGGTGATAGCCATGAGGAACGCTATCTTCCATGACAGGAACTTCAAAGGCACCGAATGCATAGGCTTGAATGGGGCCCCCCATGAGCCTGGTCAGCATCACATTAAGTTCCCACGTCGGGGCAGGGGCCTTCACTGGCGGGATGATCAGAATAGTCCCTTCATAAATTCCTTTACCAGGCGATGAGACCACAAGGACGCCTGTCCCGTAGTCCTGGCATATCGGGAGATGGCAGCCAGATGTATTTTTATGGAGGCGAGAGCCAGTCCAGCTTTGGCCAGCGACCGTAAGTATGGCAGCACTTGAGTGGCCGTAATCCGCAGAGGGTTAATCTTCTGTGCACGGCACCAGACAGAGAACCTCTTCCTCTTCCTCACCCAGGCCTTTGCAAGAAACTCTCTGCAATCAGCCAGGATATCGTACCCTCCAAACTCTAGTGCTGCAGGAGCCAGGCCTGCAAGTTCAGTGACTGAGGGTCGTGGTGTAGAATGGCTCCTCCTTCTCTGGAGAGAAGTGTAACGCTCACCTGACTCCCACGGGGGCGCTGGCCTGGTTCGCGCTGCTGTGACCTCGTCTAAGGTGATGCGCAGGGTTCGGAAGACGGACTGGACCGGGCCCCACATCTGGCTTGTCTGACTCGCAGAAGTATCCTTCTGTAGGTGAGAATAGGGGGTTAACTGTCTGCGGGGTAATGCAATCGGCCTCCCACTTACCCCTCTCACCCTCCTCAAAACCCTTCTGTGGTTCCCCGTAGCGTCTCACCTTAGGGTCTGGAAGGACGAGCTCTCCATCCTGCTTCTGATGCAGGGGCGCGTTGGTATCCAGTTACGTCTCTGGATTTTCGGATGGGTTAGAACCAAACTTGCTTGGCTTCCAGCTAAGTTTTTCTATAAGTGGTTCCCCTTGTGTCCATGCATTAATGTTCTAATGCTAGTGTCTTTTTCCCCATAGGGGCCGGGGTACGGAATGCCGGGGAACAGGCACCGACCCGAGGTGAGCGGTGAAATCCTTGTGGAAATCAGGTAAGTCTTTAATGAGTGTTTTGGTAATGTCTTTTCATTCACTCATTAACGCTGATGTCTTTTTCCCCTTAGGGGCCGGGGTCCGAAAATGCCTGGATGCGGCGCGGACCCGAAATGAAAAGGGAATGACCCAACAGGTAAGTCTTGACATGGAGTTTTAGCTTCCCTTTTCCCTTCTTTCTCTCACCTTTGTTCTTGTCTTTTTCTCCCTAGGCGCGGGAGCGCGACTGCGAATCCGGATGGTCGCTGCTGAACATGGAGGCGCCCTGTAAAGGTGAGTAGAATGCGGCGCTGCAGCGATCGCTGCAATGTGCTTTTAAAAATAAATGTCTTCCTTTTCAGGATTGTCGGCGAAATGTCTCTGGGATGCAGATTTAGCAGGTGAGGCCTATTCCTTCTTCTGTTCTCTTGTTCCCTTCCTTTGCAGGTGATTCAGGATGCTGGCAGGTGTGGCAGAAGTCAAGATGCAGGAGCAGACACGGTGAGCGTCCAGCGCTAGATGCAGAACAACGCGAAGCACGTGTGGCTGATCGGGTGTGGTTTAAATAGCCTTGGAAGAAGTTCCTAGAATGTGTCCTTCCTCCAATCAGGTATGTATCCTTCCCCGACCCCGCCCGGGTGGTAAATGAGTCCCACAGGTAAAGTAGTTCCTTTCAGGCCTCAAGGAGGCCGGGGTTCTGCAGCATGGTCTGCATCAGGTAAGTGCACCCAAACACTTTCATAATGAGCCTGGCGCCTATGGCGCCAGGACTGACGCTTTCTATGAGCCTGGCGCCATAGGTGCCAGGACGCTGTCCAAAGGGCCCCTATAAGGGGTTGCTGGGACCTCCCCCGCGGACTTAATGTCCGCTTTCGGGGACACAGGGCCTGAGCCGGCTCCCCGGGAGCAGGCATCGTGACAAGAAGATCTGGGTCCGCCAGCAGCCTGACGGGTGGGGACGTTGACAAGTCCAGAAGGTCCGGGAACCAGATCTGCCTCGGCCATGCTGGTGCGACGAGGATCATCCTGCACCTGGACTTCTTGAGCTGGTTGAGGAGGCGGAGCAGCAACGGCAATGGAGGGAACGCGTATAGAAACAGGCCGTCCCAAGGGAACGAGAAAGCATCACCCATGCTCCTCGGCTGGGGGAACCTGCTGGCGAACCTCTGGCACTTGGAGTTCGTCGCCGTCGCTAACAAGTTGATCTGGGGTTTGCCCCATCGTCGGAAGAGTCGATCCACTTGACCCTGGCGCAGATCCCACTCGTGGCACGAGCGTAGCTCCCTTCTGAGTGAGTCGGCGATGGTGTTTTTTATTCCTGCCCGGTGGAAGGGAACCAGAACCATCCCCTGGGCGACGGCCCAGTGCCACAGATCCTGGGCCTCCTTGGATAGGGCTGGGGATCTGGTGCACCCCTGCTTCCGTATGTAGAACATCGTGGTGGTGTTGTCGGTGAAGATCCTCACCACTTTGTCCTTGAGGGACGGGAGGAACGACTTGAGCACCCAGAACACTGCACGGAGCTCCAAGATGTTGATGTGAAGAGACCTCTCCTCAGGGAGCCAAAGGCCTCTTGCATGGAGATCTCCGGTGTGGGCCCCCCAACCCTCCAGAAAGGCGTCCGTAGTCACTGTCTCCTGAAACGCCCGTGTTTGAAAGTCCGTGCGGGTCGTGAGGTGAGCCCGGGTGCCCCACCATAGTATCGCCCGACGGAACTCCTCGTCAAGGGGGATCCTGTCCCGAAGCAGCCCCCTGCCTGAAACCAGCGGGCGTCGAGGAACTCCTGCAGCGGACGCATCCGAAGTCTGCAAAGGGGTACAAGGTAGATGCATGAGGACATCATCCCGAGAAGGGACTTGATGGACTTCACCCTGGCCACGTCCGTGGCTAACAGTCGCCGTACCTTGCCCAGGATGGTATTGGTCCTCTCCTCTGAAGGGGAGGCCAATTGCTCCACTCTATCGAGCTTCGCCCCAAAAACAGTGCTACTTGCGACGGAACCAGGTGGGATTTGGGGTAGTTGATGGAGAACCCCAGCTCCGTGAGCAACCGGACGATCCTCGCCGTATGATCGACGGCAAGTTCCCTTGACCTTGCCCGGATTAGCCAGTCGTCCAGGTAGGGGTAGACGTGGATCCCCTGCAGGCACAGCCGCGCCACCACTGGTGCCAGGCACTTGGTGAAAACCCTGGGTGCCGACTTTAATCCGAAGGGTAGGGCTCTGAATTGGTAGTGGAGTCCTTGAACCACAAACCTGAGGAACTTCCTGTGCCTTCTTAGAATGGGGATGTGGAAGTAAGCATCCTCTGGGTCCAGCGACGATAGGAAGTCGCCTTCCTCCAGCTGTCCCAGCACGTGCTGGAGGGTGACCATCCTGAATTTCTGTGCCTTGATGTACTTGTTTCAGCGGCGCAGGTCCAGGATGGGGCGCCAACCGCCTGTCTTCTTCCTGACGAGGAAGTACCTTGAGTACACTCCGGAGCCTTCTGGGGACGAGCTCGATGGCACCTTTGAGCATCGGTCTTACCTCCAACAGCAGTTGAGGGACGTGATTTTCCTTCCTGGCCACGGGAGGAATGCAAAGGCACTTCTTTTGGAATTCCAGCGAGTGCCCGTTGGCCAGGGTGTCCAACACCCAACGGTCGGTGGAGATGGACTCCCACACGCCGACGAACTTCGTCAGCCAGCCTCCCACCGGGGTGCTTCGGAGGGGGCCCAACAACACGGCTGGGTCATTCTTGCTTGGAGGCGGCCTTGCCGACAACGGCGGGAAACCCCTTGTTTGCCGCAACCTCTGTAGGCCTCCTGGGAAGAGGAGCGGGCCGCCTGGCGGTAGGTGGAGGAGCCACCGCTGGATCCTTTGGAGGCACCCTGTCTGCCTCCAGAGCTCCGAAAGGGCCGTCGCTGCTGAAGCACACCAAGGGCCCCGGGCCGTCTCCGAGTCCGTCTTGATGGCCTGTAGAGACTCAACCACGGCCTTACCAAAGAGGTTGTTGCCGTCGAACGGCATGTCCAACACTCTGGTCTGGACGTCCTGGCGAAAGTCTATCGCCTTGAGCCATCCTCGTCGTCGGAGGCAAACTCTGTTGCCCAGTTAGCGAAATCCGGTATCGGCAATGTCCGTTGCCACCGTAATGGCGTGATCCAACGCCATCTCGCCCTCCTGCAAAATCTCTAGTGCCTCTGCCCTTTCGTCATCAGGCAGGAAATCTAGCAGGGGAGCTATCTTGAACCAGAGCTCCCTGTCGAAGCGGGCCACGATCGCTAAGGCATTGGCCGCCTTAATAGTCATCGCCGCCGACGAGATGACTCGTCGTCCCATAGAGTCCAACTTCTTACCCTCGCTGTCCGGCGGGGAGGTGGAAGTTGAAGCCGCCGCGGCCGCTGCCTTCTTCTTAGCCGCTGCCGAGACGACCGAGTCCGGCGTGGGCTGGGCCCTGAGGCACAAGGGGGTGGCATCGGGGACTCGGTACTTCTCGTACCTGTCCCTCTTGGCGGGTGTCGTGGCAGGGTTCTTGAGGACAGCAAGCCCCTCGTCCCAGATGTCGTCGAGTAAAGGCACCGCGAGGACCGTCTTCCTCTTAGCCTCTCGTCGCTGGTACAGAAACACCTCCTTTTTCTGTTCTTCAGGGCAGAGCTGGAAGAGCTCGGATGCCCTGGTTATCATGGCGTGGAAAGAGCCAACCTCGTCGGCTGGGGATGCCCGTGGGTGTGGCGACGACGGGATGTCCGCTGTGTCATCGCCGCCGTCGTCGTCTGTCCCCCGTCGTCGTATCCGTCGCCGTATCCTCTCCCGGCGAGGGGGATGAAGGGTCCACCGGTCTCGCAGGCACGAAGGGGGGAGACCAGGGGCCGTTTCCATTGGCGTAGTCTCAGCTGGCTCCGCCGGGATCGCAGAGACCACTTCGGTAGAGGCCTTAGCCGGGTGGATCAAGGCCCTCACCACCTTAGGTGCGTCCTGGGCCTTTTCCTTGGGGGGAGGGTCAACGCCTCGCTCCCCCTTCGAGATCGACTGTGTCCGCTCTAGCGGCCTACCCGGGTTCTCGGACTTCCTCTTCCCCAACCCAGAGCGCTGTCTCGTGGTCGAACGTGCCGGGGAAGTAGCGCCCTGCTTGGCAACCGAAGAGCCCGACCTTTCGGCACTCCCGGAGCCCGCAGACTCGCGGTGCTTGGACTTCTGTTGGGCCCCCGTCGCCGGGGTGCCCTCAAAGGACTTAGAAGCCCGCTCAGACTTCTTCTTCGCCTTCTCACTTGCTGTGCCCTTCTCCAGCCAGGTGGCGAGGCGGGAACGACGATCTTGTTTGGTTCGTTCCGAAAGGTTCTTGCAGAACGCACAGACCTTCTCCACGTGCGTCTTGTCCCCATGGAGGCAGTAGAGACATTGCAAATGCTCGTCCTCCTTGAAAACGTTATATAATCCGCATCCAGGGCAGTTCCTGAACAGCTTGGATCCAGGCGTCAAGCTCCCTTTGTCCTGGGCCATGTCTTGAGGTAGGCCGCAGATCTTCCGGAATCCTCCAAGAAGTGTAAACTCGACGAAAACTTCCCCCTTGAGGGGCGTAGAAGAATTCTAAAACGGGTCCCCGTTATCGGAAGCAGAAACGGTGGAGCGTGAGGCTCGATTAAACTGAAAAAATGAGAAATTCTCCTGAAAAAACGTCAAAACGCAGTAAAAAACACGAGAGCTAAACACGACGACTCCCAACACTTGAGCGTGCGGTAAAAATCTGAGGATAGCTACCAGGGGCGGGGCTTAGGGAGAGGGCAGTCATTGGCTGGGGGCAGTATGACCCAGAGATCAGTGATTGGTTGCTACTAAGAAAGACAGATCAGAAACGAAACTGATACTGGTTTTTCCTTTACCGAGGATTCCCAGCCTGACGACGGGGAATATTCATGAGCATGTGAATCCATGCCAGACCCCATGCTGGAGAAATGTAGTGTACTTGCACGTTTCTTACAAACTTTTGGTGGTACTGCTGTGTAAGTATGCTCTTGCTTCTTGCTGTGCAGTTTATGTGAGGTAATTCTGCTGGAGGCATATTTATTTTGTTTTGGTATATTCCATTATATTGCAAACACTACTTCAGTGGATGGTTGGTGTCTTACATATACATTTTCCAGTTCTTATTTATTTTTAAATGTAATGTATTTATGTGGTGCTTTTTGATCATGTTTGGTGTTTTTATTGTATGATACAACAATGTAAGATACCCCCCCTGAGTTTTTGGATAGTGAGGATGGTGACCGCGTCCGCCCGTGGGCATGCGCACAGTCCACAGACATCACTAGCGGGGCAGGGGGTTTAGGATTTTCTATGTTATATATATGTAAGGTAAGGAGGTCTTAGAAAACATTTATTACATTTACATTATCTATATTCAGTGAAAAAAACTTTGTTAAAAGGACGTTATGGTTCCAAGTAAAACCGAAAAACCCTTGAAATACGCCAGTTATGTTAAGCTAAGCAACCATAACTCGCACCACCACCGTGCACTGCTAAGACTAACACCCACGACATCAAAGATGACATCACAAATTTGTCTTTCCACTTCAGGGTAGAGATGACGCTGTCACTCACCATTGCCCTTACCAGGTGGCTTTATGCATCTAGGTATATACGAAGGGCACAACGATTTTCACACTTGCAAACCTGCAACCCTATCACAGACAGCTTTACTCAGGATGTGACCCACTGGAAATCCCTCCCGTTGACTTTGCTAGGGAAGGAGGCCCCATTTAAAATGTTGACCCTGCCTAGATGTCTATCCATCTTACAAAATGCTCTGCTCCACATCCCCCAAGGAAAAATTTGCTTAAATTGACAACACCCTCCGAAATCTTATGGGGAGGTGGACAAGCCTGTAACGCCCTGCTCACATTGCAAAGATCGGTCAGGGTAGGAGGTATTGGGCTACCCGACATGCAAGGTTACTACTGGGCCGGCCAACTGGTAGACTGATTGCATGGAGATCCTACATTCACACAGATTAAGGCTGAGAGGAGGTGATGCAGAGACTGCCCTCCTACTCAAATTCTATACAGTGACCCAAAGACGCTATCACTCCAGAGTATGCGGCACCACACTAGGTGGGTGTGGACAGAGGTACATCAACACGTTGGGTAATCGGGCAACCTTACTCCAGCCCCTATGACACAACGTACAGCTCGTGGAAGTTGACAGGATAGGCGGTCTTAGGACATGGGAGACATATAACATACTGCATTTCTCAGATGCGGTGAAAGAGGGCAGACTGATTCTCTTTGAGGAAATCAAACGTCGTTCGGACTCCCGAACTCTGAACAATTCCACTACTTCGTTATCACATGCCTTCATTGCCCAATTCCAAACCTTAGAAGATATTTTGGCATGCTGCCCTTTTGAGGCAAACTTACTCCCAGAGTGTATCTGCACAAAAGTCTACCCTATACCAGGATATTACAGCCTTTGAGACCAGGGACCTAATAAACAACAAGGCAAGGTGGGAGCGGGATGTGGGCTCACTAGAAGCAGAGGATTGCGTGAATGCGTTGATGTTGCCTAGGGATATTGAGATACCGGCCAGAATACGGCTAACCACTCAAAATACTTTGATAGGGTATATTATACTCAGATAGTTTTGTTTCAATGGGGTCGCCCTGACCGTGCATGCTGTCTGCAATGTGAAGGGTTAAAGGATACCTTCATGCACACCATTTGGGAATGCCAACAAGTTCATCACTTCTGGAGGGAATGTTGAGACAAACTGTATAGGGTCATGGGCCTGGCGACCCCGCTGGATCCCAAACTCTTACACCTGGGTGTTTTGGGGGAAATTACTTTTAGTAAATATGATACGTTATTTCTATGCACTGCTGTTGGTCTGAAGAAATAGACTATCATTTCTGTATGGGGGTGCCAAACATCCCAGACTGATTAAATGGTTCTCTGAAATGGACATGTGCACGGCCCTCGAGAAGAGCGTATACAATACCTTGGGAAATGTGAGAAAATATGGGGCAAATGGGTCGAGGAGAGTTAGGGGTTTATAACCTTTTCTCCTGTCGGCCTCAACCTATTGTCCATTTCCCTGTTTCCCAAAGTAAATCCTTTAGTAGTCATTTGGCATTTGCGAATCACCCCATTGTGTTAGGTTTTATTTTACTTTGTTGTGAGAAGTAATAGTTTTAAAACAATAAATTGCGATTTAAAAAAAATATATCCTATTGAGGAACAGTGACAATACCCCACAAAAGAGTTTATAGCTGTTTGCGGTATAGACATTCTCTCCAAGAGCTTTACCAAAGGCTTACTCTCCAAATGACCTCTGCACCTCTTCCACTGTGATCTTCCTCTCTAGCTGTTCCACCACTTCAAAATGGGAGCTTCAGTATCTCAATTTCCCATAGGAACTTGGGTATGTTCTCTATATTCTAATCCCCCTCCTTTGAATAGAAGGTTTGTTAATACTCTGCAAAGCATTTGGCGAAGTCCTCAGGTGTGTTCCCCTTCTTCCCCTCCTACTTTATAATTTCCTTCACCCTTATATTTTATCTTGTGGACTTGCAACCTATTTGCTAGGATTGTACCCAGCATGTTTCCTTTTGCAAAATACTGCTGCTTAATTTATTTCATTGCCTGGTAAGTTTTGCTTAAATTCTGCCCCAGAAGAATGTCCATCAGATTTTCTCCCTCACCTTGCTATCATTCTCCTCACTATTGTATTTTTCTTCAAGCTTACTGTTACTTCTAAGTCATCTTTCAGTGCCTTGTCTACCTTCTTCCTAGACACTTTCGCTATGAGAAGACCCCTCATCTTAGATTTAGTCACCTCTCATTTTATCCCTATGGAGGACTCACCATTATCGTTTTCTTCCAAGTTAAGTTAAGTTTTATTTCATCCCAGTGTACCTCTCTACATATATTTTGTCTGGCAGGAAGGTATGGCAGCATCACCAATCACTCTAGGACTCTCCTAGGGAGGGTAAGACTCACCTCAGTAACTACCATGTCGTGGTCCATCCACGCTATTGGTATGCTTACCTTCCTCTATTAGAGCATAACCTATGCTAGTTGATTTGTGCACACTACAATAGAAGGTGTAGTCCCACTTACCTGTGGTCCACTTCAGCCCTGCGGTGTCTGACCCGACACTGCAGTGTCTTTTTTTCTTTTTTTTTCGGTCCCCCGCATCCAATATTGAGGAAGCAGGGGACCCCCAAAGGCTAATACGTGCCAAACATAGGGAGCGGGGGCCACCAAAACCAAACAAATCTAATACCTTACCTCGCCAGGAAGAGCTGGGGTGAAGTAGGAGAGAGGAAACCTTGGATGAACCATGGAGCATGGGCTCTACCCTAGCCTGACACCCGGCCCCGGTCTTCCACTGCTCCCTCCCTCACCTCCAGTCCCTCCAGTCAGTAGCCTCATCTCTGCGCCTCCACCGGTTCGCCTCTCCACTCAACCCTCATCTCAGCGGGATCCATGGCTTACGCTGACCGTCCCAGGGCAGCCCCAAGGTCCGGCCGCTGCAGCCATCCCACAGACCTAGTGAACTGCTGCAGCAAGTGCACTTCAGGGCCACACCAGGCCCGTTCTTTCCTTCAGCAAGGGCTCGCTCAATACTACTCTTTGCAGGCCCGGGACCTTGCACCCCAGCCAGTATTTCTTATAGATAGGAAAAAGGGATTTTCACTCCTCCACTAGATCTAGGGGATCACCATTTCAAGTAATCATATGGGCTTTTCAGGGAGCTCTGCGCTCGGGCAGACATTGTTTTTGCCCCTGGAGGTCTCCTCAGCAGCATATTTTAGAGTATTATTCCAGCCTTGCCTCCAGGTTGTGAAGGATGACCAGTTAGTCTCACTATTTGTACACAATTCCAACAAGAAAGATGGTAGTTTCCAGCTTGAATGCATACTATAAAGCTATTTCACATTCAACATAGTAAATTATTGCAAAGAAAAAATAAACAAATTCATGAAGTTGCATGTAAAGGGCCCGTGGGTGCAACTGCTCCAGAATACCAAAATATGATTTGAACTATACACTTTGTGTACATCACTATTAGAGGCTTATTTATTATCTGAAAAAGTATTCACAGACCGAAACAAAAAAAGAAACAAGTGACGCAAAGTTTGTACAGGGCTGGTAAATAATCAAAAACCGAGGCAGATATTTGATAAATAAGATTGGGGGTGGAGGGGAGCAGGAGAAAAGGCATGGCTTATTCAACGTTCTCTATTGAAATAACCAGATGAAACCGTAGTAAAACTCATTTGATATGATCAGCATAGTAGCTTTTATGGGACATTTCATAGAACAACATTGGTTGGGCTAATTTCTACCACACATATCGATTCTTTGCCTAAAAAATTACTTAACTCATGCACTGGGAACATGAAACAAAGGTTTACAAAACCATCTTACCTTTTCTTCTAGGAATGGTGTATTAACAGGAAAGCAAGACCAGAAGTGCCGAAGCAATTCTCCCACAGCTACATACAGATGCTTCAGCTCAGATTGAACATCATTTGGCACCATCTCTACAGGACCCAAAAAAATGTATTAGGAACACACAATTCTCAGCAATGGCCCACAACAATCACATATATGCTACAGAAAGGAAAATATACTCAAAAACTGACAAAGTGTATGTCTGATAGAGTAGAACACCTAACCCAAATAGCATGTTGAGAAAGAATACTGTGGAAAAGCCCTTAAATTCTATGGCAAGACCTGAGGTGAGCATTAGGTTATAATACCTTTAATTTGTATTCTTCAGCAGTCAAAACAAATGACCAAATCTAGGAACAGCTCAAAACACTACATCCCCCATAAAACGTGATTTTGAGTAGTTCTGAAGCTATTTATTCCTCCAATCATTGTCTTTGTCCTTATCCATTCCACTACGAGGCAACCTTACACCTCATACTTCTCTCAGACTGTCCACTTTCTATACTGCTCATCGGCTGTTACGTAGCTTTGACTATTGCTCTCACGACCAGTAGGGTCCAAGTAATATTTATTTTGAATGTGATCGTATTTTATTTTAACCAGGGATTGGCAATAAGGTTTGGGGCTGTGAAATTGCTGCTGGAAAAGTGAGGCATTGTGCGGGTGAATATTGCCTTTCCTTTTCCTCTCTCCCCTAAACTCTATGCTGCTGGTTCCGAGAGGTACACCTGTAACAAGTAAGCTCGTTCGACAGGTCCCTTTCCTGAGCCAGATCTATTTCAGACGCACAAGCATGTGTGGTTGTATCCCTCGGAGGCAAACTGCACACAAAGGAAGGGTTCTAGGCTGCTGTGAAAGCATGCAGAAAGGGTGCACCAACAACAAATAATGGAGTGTCTTAGGGCTTTCGGATCAGCCGAGCAGCAAGCAGGTAGTAGAGGAGACAACATGCGCACTCTCAGCCAGCCAACATTACAGACTTCAATGTTTAGGTGGCGGTGCTCTGTGCTGCTCACAACGCAAAACCATTTCTTAGATAAAGCATGTAACAAGCACTACTTATACTCACTGGGCATTCAAACGTATCTGTGCGAGCAACAAGCATTGCTCACCACTTATTCCATTATCCGACACTCCTCGCCACAATCTTAACCCTCCTCCAACTCCATTCACTTAACCAGGTACTTCAGTCTGCTGAGTTCAAGTAAGGAGGGTACATTAATAAATTAAATAATACAACATAAAAGATAAATAATTATGTTTGACCGAGGAATACCATCAGGGGGAGGATTATGCTTATGACGAGGAAGGGATTATGGAGGAGGGGGGTACGATTACATAGATGGAGACACCAAGCTTCAAGAGGGACTGGAGCAATTCACTAAGGGAAGCAGTGTTGGAAGGCATTGTGCTGATGCAACAGAGGCTGAAGGCCTTCTAGTCCCTGTTCGGGTGTAAAGGAGCAAAAAGGAAGAGCGGGGGAAAAAGCTGATCTAGGTCCTAGTCAGAGGAATTATTAGTAAACGCAAACTGATCTCCTTGGAGTGAGGAACTACCTACTGAAAAAAATCTTTTAGGTTATTTGATAGCCTATGAAAGAGGACACACAGATCATAGGTGGTTTCTGCGCAACCAAGAATTGGGAACATTTGTAGGAAAATATGTTGCTCTGGATAAAGCACAAGTCTATTAAAAGTTTATGGCAAGGACCGGCAGAAGTTGCTGGGCCATTTGCAGCAAAGGCTTCAATGGGACCAAGGAGTTTGCCATTGATGGGAGTATGGGCAATGAGACATGTCTTCCCCACATGCTGCAGCAGGGGAAGAGGACACTGCTGGAGGAGTTTGAACAGACAACCAGAGAATACCTGCGGTGAGTAAAGATAAGTGGGCATATCGGCCAGTTTTCGGCAGTACAGCAATGTTTTTAAGGAACTGTTTTTGAGGACGAGTGGTTGCTGCAGGCAGTACTAGGGTTTCGGTCTACATTTTGGGAAACACATACGCGAGCAAAGTAGCCGCTCTCCATCAGGATGTCCAAAGATGGCATGCAAGTATTGCAGAAGCAAGTGGAAGATATTACAAAATAAGTGAGAATATGGCAGGTCATACAGCACAGTTTTCTGAGCAATATATTCTTAGTGCACAGGAAGGATAAAAATGATGTCAGTCCTAAATCTAAGAGCGCTGAATAGATGGCTGGTCAAGCAAAATTACAAGATGGAAGGAATGCATCTGCTGACAGATTCTGAGGTCGACAAGTGGTTAATGAGTGCAAACCTCAAAGATGCATACCCAACGGTACCAGTTTTTCAAGTGCACAAAGTTTCTTCAATTTGCATGGGTGTTTCAAATCTGTCCATTTATTTACCCACCTTTTGGACTAAGTGCATTGGTGTTTGACCAAGATGCTGAAGCTAGTGGGGGAAGCAATCAGAACGAGGCTGAAGAATTATAATTTACTTTGACGGTACGATTCCCATGGCTCAGGAAGGAAAGTTGCTGACAGAGCAAGTAGACTGCATCACAAATTTGTCGCAGAATCTGGGTTTCCTCATAAATTGGGATACTTGGAGTAGACTCCAATCAAGAGACTTGAGTTCCTGGGATTTGTGGTCGATATAAAAACTACAATGCAGTGTGCAGTAACAGTGTACAAAACGAAATTGATAAAATAACTGAAATTGTTCATTTGCTGCATGCAGTGTTCCATTGTGAGCTAGCAAGGTTAGTGGGCCTTTTAGACGCCTTAATCCAAGCCATATTTCCTGGGCTTCTCCATTATAGAGCTTTGCAAGGACTGAACACACTACATGTTTAGGGAGGGATACCATATCACAGACCGTGGATCAACTCAGGAAAGCTCATCTGATCTGAACTGGTGGTTGCAGCACAAGTTCTTTGTGTGGGTGTGTGGCCCCAAAAGGGGGCTGGAACTGTATAGTTCCAGTCCACATTCTTGGTGCCAGAAAGTTTGCTACAGGGCCACTGTGAAACCAGTACATGTCCCTGATCGGGCTAATACAGTCTGTTTGAATGGTGCAGATCCTTACCATTGGTGGGCTTAGGCTTGCTTCCATCTCAGACTTTGGATGAGAGGAGTACCTCTGAAGCCATTTCTTGAGATCACCGTTGGAGCCAAGAATCCTTCGAAGAAGAGCAGCCTGCTGTAGCTCCAAAGACTAGTCTTGAAGTGGCCGAGCATCCCTTCCAGTTGCCAGCCCGGTGAAGCCCTGCTCCTCTGCCTGATCTCTCAAGACCCTGAGCTGTGCTCTGGCCCTTGGACCAGTGGGATCAACTAGTCACAACGCCTTCGAGGATCCACCACTTCAGAGCTTCAAAGGTGTCCCTGGACTGCCTGCTGGACTGGCCAGCTCTCTTGTGGGCTACCTCGCCAGAAACATCGCCATTCCAAAATGAACTAAATTAAGTCTAGAAATGTGGTGGTCATTGCTTGTGCAACAAGTAGAATTCTCCCTCAATTTCAGCTTTCCAGCTTCAAGGGAACCTATCCGGGAGCAGCTGTTCTAACCACGACTGGAAGGACGCCTGCCATTGCTTGTGTGTTGTGATCATCGCTGGAACTCGCCTACCTCCATTCTTTGAAGTGTCCTAAGGAGGTCTGCATCATTGGATTCTGCATTCCTTCACTGACAGGGGTTGTATCTTGCATTATCAGCCAACCGGAAGAATCCTCGAACCTGCAATTCCTGGGCAGCTTTCACTGGAACCAATAGTGGAAGACTGAGCCCCCAGTGATCCCCCAGATGATCCCCATAGACATCTGAGAAAAAGTCGGGGCAGGGGGGAGTAAGTAAGCATCAGTGTGCCTGCCCCCTCCCTCTCCCTCGTCCTCCTTCGGAGAACATTGGGAACCAGTCCATTTGTCTCCTATCTCCATTTCACTCACCTTTGGTCGTCGAACCTTGGGTATCCTGTCCCTTGGTTAGCCACGAGTCTGGAAGAAAGGAGAAATCTTACTTACCTCTGGTAAAACTGTTGAGGGTGACGTTGCAGTTGAGGCGCTCCGTTCGGTCGTTTTCTCGGTTTTTCCAGACAACAAGCAGCATCATGAGTAATGCACATCCACCTCCCCCCGCCGAGCTTAAGAAGTTCATGGGCAAGAAGCTGTACTTAAAACTTAACAGAGGTCATCATGTTGTCCATGGTATCTTGTGAGGCTTTGACCCCTTCATGAATCTTGTGATTGATGAAACTATGGCGATGGCTGCTGGAGGGCAGCAAAACAACATTGGAAAGGTGGTTATCAGGGGCAACAGTATCATAATGTTGGAGGCACTGGAGCGAGTATGAAGAACTTCATTCAACAAGGAAACTTTTGTAATCCATCCTAATTTGCCCTTTAAGATGTGAATATTCCATCAATATCTGGACTGTCTGAAAATTCAGTTTCTTTTTTTGTAATTAAACTTTGTAGTTGTAGAACTTTAAAACAATTTAAAACTAACACCACCACAAGCCAATTGAATCCTTCCTACAGAAAAATCATACCGGTGAGAAACATTGTGTGGCTCTTGTGACTTTTGGGCACAAGGCCCCATTCATTTTAGGGTTTGGACTTCTTAAGTTAGAATATTGACTTGTGATTCCCATCATTTATTGCATCTAAATTACTTACTTGCTTTGCTGATTAAGTGATCTGATATATATTTGAACCTATGGCGACTGTACATATTTGTATCTGAGTGTTGTGTGAGAATACTACCTGTTAGATTCATTTTCCAGTGTGTTCAAAAGGCCTATAATAAATTACTATTTTTTTCCCCCAACATTATTTTTATTATTTTGGCATAACAAGTCATACATAGTCTGTGATTGTTACATACTTTTACAAACTTGCTAAAACATTTAGTTGGAGAGAACCACTCTTTATGTAACTAAGATTTAGCTGATCCTGCGTTCTCAACAAAAACAAGAACAAAACAAAATGGTTAACTACAACTGAGGAGGGAGGAGGGGTACAGGGGGCAAGGAGCAGTGTACACATTAGGAACAGTGGACTGTTTCAACGAGGAGATAGTTCAAGGTTTGCTACAACTCTTTAGCTGTGTTTGGGCTGGGTACTTTGACTCAGGACCTTCAATGTCGGGGTGGATGGATTATAAATTACTATTTTTATACTGGACTGTCTAAATTGAATGGTGTGCCATACTGTGTGGACTAATTTAGAGGGCTTGACCTCACTCGCAGTCTGCTGAGACTAAGCTATGACCGCTTCTCCACACTACCTTGATTGGGTTTTGGCTAACCTCTCAGAGCTCCCTGTTCATCATAACTAGGGTGGCCTCCTAAAATATGTCCATTAGGCCAGATTCTAGAAAGCCATCTTAATCATCCATTCTGGCCCATTTGATTTACAGGATCATGCTTGAGGCAGGATTAAATGCATCAGTCTTCAGGGAGCATTCTGCCAGATGTGTGATGGCATCTAAAGCTTTTTCAGAGAAGCTAGGCTAAAGACATTCTAAAAATCAGCAGACTCATCCATTGATTCTACATTGAAGAGGTTTTACTTCAAACCCATAGGTGGTGTAGCTTTGTTGTTTGTGAATAAAGCTTTGAACTGGCATAATGCTTGCCTCTAGTCTTGCCATAGAGCTAAGACTTAAAAAGTGCAGAGAGTCTTGAATATATTAAAGAAACGCACATTAGTATTATTTGCACCAACATTTATTTAAATACAACCAGAGGAAAGAAGACTGGGGCGTTCAACTGCAGATGAAGGTGCAAGTTAGTTGTTGCGTCTGTTGATTTAATGCCCATTGTTAGGCAGAAACCTGTGTAGTTCCCTTAGGGAACACTGCAAAAGATTTAAGACTACAGGTGTTTGGCAATAAACCCACTTGGTAGCAGTCTGTACCACACAGATTCACTTGGTAGCTGTGGCTGAGCAGTGAGACTTCCCTCAAGAAGAGTTAGGCAGTATGCAGAGTATACACAATAGGTACAGAGACACAGTAGCACAAACAAACACTGACCAGAGCTTTGGTGTAAAAATATATATTTATTTAAAAACACACTTGTAATTTACACTAGCAAAAACGAGGTAAGTAAATTCAGCACACAGTCACTATCCTATATGTACAACCCTATTCACTTATTAGACACGTCTTAGTGAGAAACACCACTTATTTTCAGACAGAGGTGAGCGCTTAACATAAGATGACACTCTAATAAGTTGTAAAGAAAGGGAGGAAAAGGGCAGAGTTAAGGAAGCACACAAGTTTCAATACTTTAACAAAGAACCACAGTAAGGCAGGATAGGCAGAGTTCTACTGGAGAGCAAGGAAGTCAATTGCAAGGCCCACTCTTGAATAGAGCACACAGAAGGGGTCCAGGTTCACACAGTGGGGTTATGCCCAAAGAGTCTTGTAGATAGTTCATACAAAAAGGATGAAAATAAAGTCAGGCAAAGTTAGCTAGGTTGTCCCAGGCCAGCCCAGGTTAGAAAGTCGAGGCTTTACTATCACCCCGAACGATCTGTCGCAAGGGAAGCCAGCCGGGACACAGTACCTTAAGCGTGAAGGAAGCTCCAGCGGGGGCAGTTGTTCCTGGCAGCAGGTGCAAGTCGGTGTTTCGTTCAGAGGTCTCGCCGTGGAGGAAAGATGAAGATCTTTGCACTGCCAGCGAAGAAACCAGCCGTGGAGTTCTCCGGTTAAAAGGTACTACCCTTCTCTTCGTGGTATTGGTAAACCGTGGTATTCCGGTTGCCGAGGTGCTTGGCACGGGCAAGGCAGCCACAAGATGCTCCAGGAAGGTGAAAAGAAGGCAAAACTGGTTATCCCCACCAGTCAAAGGATGAAGACTCTCCGGACTGGAGATCTCCTCTGTCTCGGGAAAAGTGGTGCGACGGTTCAGCAGGGCTCCACCGGTGGTGTCGTCGTTGCAGGTCGGCTCAGCTTCTCCCTCCTCGGATTCTTAGGTCCTGTGGTGACTTCTGAAGTTCCAGTCCCCAAAGCCCTGCTTTTATGCAGCACACCCCCATTCACTCAGCCTAGCTGTCAATCAAACATGCTAAGTGGTGAGCCGGCCGGCTCACCACTTGGGCCAATCACACAAGAGTGCGACTTGAGTTATCAAGGTAACTCAGTCCAGGGTGCCTAAACCCCCTCCTACACCCCCTGTGGTACCCAGACAGAGTGGCACTACTTTTGGAGGCATCTGTGGAGAAGCCCGCCAAAGAGTGGAACAAAGGGCTCGACTTGGGTTGGAGTCACAGAAGAGAACACAAACGCCATTTTAGAATCGAGTTCTGGCAAAAAATACCAACCGGTGAATTAATATTAAATAAATAAACCGGCGGTATGTTCGAGGCTATAAGAATTAAATAATTAAAGTTGGTAGCCTCGAACAATGGGAAAATCCCATAGAGATATAATTGCGGTCGAATATAAAAAGTAGTATCCACTGCCACCAGCCAAAACTCGATCAGGGGGGACGGAGACGTGCCCCCTCGAACAACAGACCCCGGGGCAATCGAATTTCCCCGACCAGTAAGTCCACAATATGATGGTTTCTACTGGTTTCTGTTCATAATTTGGGACCAGCAAAGCCAATGGTGACTTTACATACCCTGGGAGACAGTAGTCAGTCCGAGTGTATGGAGTCTATGTTGGGGGGTCGCTACGACACCCCTCGGTTACGGCACGGAGGGTGCTGTGTAACCCACATCAAAAAAACACACAAGACCCTCGGAGTAAAAGACCCCATAGCCCATAAAACACATGGAAAGTTAAAGGAACACCTCAAATCATGTCTAAGAGTGGGAGCAAAAGAATCTCACTCTTAGCAGGAGAGAAAAAAATAAACCCCAAAAATCCAGCAAAGCTGCTGGGGGACTCACTAGGTTTGGGATATTAGCCTTACAGAGAATTCTCCCCAACACCCATCCACTCTTTGCTTGTTTTTCTTACAGCTGAGGTGCAAAAGACATCCTGAGATGTCAGATTAACGATAAACCTTTTGCCTGTTTTGAGGGTGGATGAAGAGTACAGTTGAGGGCAGAGGAGTTTGTAACCAGTTATGCATGTAGGAAGCATATCATTACCTTTTTCATACTGGAAGAGGACAGCCTCTGAGCAGGATGTTAGGTGTAAAGTACCCCGATTGTGGCGTAGGATAAGAGCAGGGACAAGGATTGGTGGAAAAAATTGCTTCGGCACTACTCAAAAGCAAATAATTCACAGGAAATGTAGTGTTTTGAGCTGTTCTTGGATTTTATTTATTTTGCCTGCTGGGTAATATGCAGTAAAAAAATAATAGAATAGTACTTGCCTATGTGTCAACCATAGAATCAAGACTACATGTACTATTCCAGACGAGGCAATCTTTTGTTACAGTTTCAAAAATAAATAGTAATGTCTGAATGCCGACACCATGCAGTCCTCCCCTCTTTGTCCCCTAAAAGGGAAGATCATACTTGAGTAAAAGCAGTATGCCTCAAAGTCCTTCAAAGACTGGCCAACAGATTGTCATGGTCTGATCTGAACAGCGGATGGTTGTCGGGCATAGCAATCTATCCAGCCACAGAGTACCAGATCCTTCCCATTAAAGCGCGACTACTTCAGAATGCCAAGATGGTGCAAAAGACTAATGGTAGAGAAATAACAACAAAGCAACCCAGATTAAATAAAACAATTGCAGGGCTACATTTGGTCAAGCAATCTAGCACCCCAAACCATACACGGTTTCTAAAAGTCCCAGTGATTGCCAGAGTGACAACCTCAATACATTCAATAGGGAAATGCAACATAAATGCCACAGATGCCAAATTTGCTCTTAACGAGTTTTCTGCAATTCTGTCTAGAAATGGTTTCCATACATTTTCATAAAATTACAACACCCACACAATGGCTAAAATCAGCTTAGAGGCAGGAGTACTGTGAGAGTTAACATATTAAAAGGGCATTTCTTGAATTCCAATTGTATGGCCGACAACTACACTAATAGTCATCTTTACCTTCCAATTAAAAAAAGATTCCTGCAGGCCTTCCATATGCCCGGGAATGGACATTTCTCAAATCAAAATAAGTGATATAATCACGGATCGAAAAAATAAAAGGCAGCCATCAATTCCTGCAGACCTTTTCCCGACAAGCTCCCTTTGTCGAACTCTGACCTATCAAAACTCCTGCATGCCTTATTTGTGCATATTTCTGGGCAGTGGGACTTAACAGGAAATCTACGCAGCAACGATGAATGAGTGGAGCCCAGGGAGTTCCGGGGGACTCGTCCACCCTCATGGGGAGGAAGGGTGGGCGCATGTGAATCTAAGCAGATGCAAGCATCAGAAATATGATTAAGGCGAGTAATGATGGGGCGTGGCTAGGGCGTCCATGTAACAGGACGTGCTTTTGAGGGGGCTCCCTTGATCCGTAGATGATCCTGCGAGAGCGCGCGCGTGCAGATCCCTGTCGGCGCTGGAATTAAACTCACAGGCTTGTGAACGTGTCAAGCGCACTCGCTGAACTTCTGGGGCACGAGAAAAGCGAGGATATAAAGTTACACCCATCGAAAGTTTTCGAGTCCCAGAGAGGAAAACGAAACCAAGATGGCGGCGGCGAGAACAAAGGTCGGCCTGAGATGAACCGGGAAGCCGCGACGAGGATGCAGCGGGAGTTCGGCGAGGCCCCGTTATGACTGCCTGCGGAGGCTAGTGAGCAGAGGAGCAGACGGAGGAGACGGGCTGCCCGAGCTGTGTGGCGGCCTCGCAGGCAGGTGAAAGACGACGGCGTATGTCCACCGCCCGCACATGCAAGGCGGGTACCCAACTAGAGCCCGCCGTGCGCGAGCAAACAGCTGGTGGACGTTGGATCGGCGCTGGAGCGCGATCGTATGCTGGAGGACTACAGAGTGCTACATTTTAACGACGGGACCGCCGAGAACATCGCTGGGCGCTGCGCAGAGGCGCACAAGTAACAATGTTGCGCTGGAGGCAAAGCACGGGTAACTGACACGCTCGCACTCGGCGAGCCACCCGGTGGAAGACCCATGAACGAGATCAGAGTCCGAGACCCCCATTCGAGCAAGGCACAGACCAGCGGGATGGCGCCTTAGCACACGCAAACGCCACACGGACAGGCGGCGGAAGGTGGCAGCGTTGGGGGCGGGGGGGGAGATTGAGCTGGCAGATGCAGACCCTGATCCCTGGGGGCACGAATTATAACTGTTGAGGATACGGATGCGGGTCAGCACCCCCACGATAGCCAATCCCATGCAAATGGACCTGCTGGGCAAAGCAGCACAAAACACAGAGTAACACACACCCGACCCAAGTGAAAAGGCGTACAACCGGCAAGCCCAAAGTGTACGCACACAGGGACCATATTGCTGTGGCGCGAGCAGCCGTGTGACGGCCTTGAGGTGACATCCTGAGACGCTTAGGGCTAGAGGCGCTAAGGAAAGCGCAAGCCCCCGTTGGGGAGATCCAGGGCAGTGGCGTGCCCATGAAGCAGTGTTGTGCTCGGCAAAGGACAGCAAAAGAGGAGCGGGAGAGCGGCCTCTGTTGTGAAATAGAAGCGGCGGAAGACGTGGGAGTACATAACCCACTCGTGACTGGTCCCCTGGTGCCCACGTTAGCCCCGCTAGGCCTGGCTGAGGGAGTTCCACATCTGGGACTGTCTTGAGCCCCGTATGGCCTTGTGAGTACGGCTGAGGGAACACGAGGAGGGTGCGGGAGAAGGGTGCGCGCACCTGAGCACTGGCCACGGACAGGGCACGGCAGAGATCGGTGCCGCGACACCTAGGGAGCACAGGCACGTGGGAGGACACGGCCCACGCTGGGTGCGAGCGGTGAGCTTAACGCACATCTGGATCGCTGAGGGTGGTTTGTGACCACGCGGACATTCGTGTTGGGGGAAGGCACGACATCCTTCCGGCTAGTCGACACAGCAGGATGTCTTCCAAAGTGGTTAGACCCAGGATCAAGCAGCCCACGATGGAGGCCTATGCTAAGTCGCCCCCGGGCGCGGAAGGTGGCAAAAGTAAGGAGACCCCCGCGGCTGTAGCGGAAACACTGGGCACGATCCAGGAGGCGTTGGCAGCAATTGCTGATCTAAAAATGGCCGGGGAGACAAAGCTGGGCCTGGCTATGAGAGAGCTGCAGGAGGGCCTAGACCTCAAGATTGGGGCGGTTCAGGAAGAGGTGAACCTCCTGAGGCAGGATGTGCGGACAATTGCGGAGCGCACTGGGGCCTTGGAGCAGGAGTTGGCCCCCGACGACGGAGGCGTGCGCCGCGCATGACAAGGAGCTCCATGCCCTCGTGCAAAGGGTCGGCAATCTGGAGGACAGAGCGGAGCAAGCAGAGGGGCGCGCCAGGCGCAACAACATCCGCATAGTGGGCCTACCGGAAGGAATGGAAGGACCTAACCCCGCAGAATATATGGAAACATTACTCCTACAGGAGATAACTGGCGAGGCGCTGACCCAGGGGTTCGCAGTTGAAAGAGCACACAGGGCCCTGACTAGGAGACCGCCACCCCTGCGGCCGCTGATCGCAAAGATCCTGAATTATCGAGATCGAGAGAAGATCCTGGAATTTTTCCGGAAGGGAGGAACGATTGAGAGGGGGGCAGCAAAGATCACGGCGTATCCGGACTATACACTGCTTGTACAGCGAAGCAGCATGAACTTCGGATCGGTGAAAAGACGGCTAAGAGCAGCGGGCCATCGCTACATGTTGCTCTACCCAGCCAAGTTGAAGTTGTTTTACAAGAACAGATCCCTCTTCTTTGATACGCCGTCTGAAGCGATGGACTGGCTGGACATGCAGGGCCGACCCCAGGAATCGGATGTCCAGATGGAAGCCGCGGCAGATAAGTAGCGTGTAGCTGTGGCACCTGTGGTGACATAGCCAAGACATTGGGACTTGATTATAGAGTTATATCATGCTTGTGGGATGTGAGTAGTGATATCAACCGGCTGGACCCGCTGGGCGCACTCTCCTAACAATAGACAATAGGTAGCTCCGGGGAGGCACCCCTTGACCCCACTAGTTGTTTACTTAGTTTGGTCACTGTTAGATTGGTGACACCCCGCGGGGCCCTAGTTCTCAAACACGAGACAGGACCAGACGCGGGTGGGCCTGAGATCCAGGGATGGAGCTGGGCATTTGTTTGGGTAGGGTGGGGGGGGGAGGGGTTGGGGTGTGTGCTGTGGTGTGTAGTTGGGGATCAGGGAGGGGGGGAACTGTTGGAGGGGGGGAACTGTTGGAGGAGGGAAAGGGAAGAGTTGGAAAACAAACCTTTAAAGGGAGCATTGCCGGGAGTAGAGGGCTGAGAAACGAGAAGAGTGCCATCAAGGGGAGTATAAAAGAGAGGTGGGGGGAAGCGGACCGAATAGATGGCATCGGGTAATCTCTGGATAGTGACCTGGAATGTACGGGGCCTCAATAGCTATCTGAAACGTAATAAAGTGATGCTGTACTTAAAGAGGATGCACATTGACATAGCCCTGCTGCAGGAGACCCATCTTACTAGGGAGAAGCTGGAGGTGGTCAGGAGAAAATGGAGGTTTTACTGTGGTGGGAGCTACATACTCAGCGTATGCCAGAGGGGTAATCACTTGGGTGGCACCGCACGTGCCGTTTCAGGTGCTTGGTACAGCGTCAGATCCGGAAGGCAGAATGTTGACAGTAACAGGGCTCCTGGAAAAGAGGGAAGTGCATATCATAAATCTGTATGCCCCCAACCACGACACTGCAGCCTTTTTCAGGTCCCTTTATGGCAAACTTGGCCCCCTGGCCAGGGGCGCGGTCGTGTGGGGAGGGGACTTTAATTGCACCCTGAACCCCAAAAATGGATAGGTCAGTTGACAAGGTGGGGAAAATGTTGCCGGCTGCCAAAGCGCTTGGGACGTTGCTGGTAGACCTGGGCTTGGAGGATGTCTGGAGAAAGCTGCATTTTACGGATAGGCAATATTCGCACTATGCAGCGCCACATGACTTGTACACGAGGCTAGATTACATGTTTGTAGCGGCGGAGATAACGGGAGAAATGGTAGGTACGGAATATAAGGCCCGGGTATTGTCTGACCACTCGCCCTTGGTGGTAGAATGGCGACACCAGCCCCCCAGGCCGCAAATCCCGACATGGAGACTTAGGACAGAGGCACTGCAAGATGAGGGGTTCCGGGAGGGTCTGAGGGATGCCATTGAGGAATATTTTGACATAAACACGGGTATCATACACTCTGTGGGAATGCTATGGGAGGTCGAAAGGGCTCCTTGGAGGTATTGAAAGGGAACTTCAAAAACGGAAAGGGAGCTGGAGGACCTCACACGACATGTGGATGCTGCCCGTGATAACAGAACTAAGATAAAGGATCTACAGTCGACCTGCAGTACTCTCTGGGATAGGCTGTGTAGATTAAATTATAAGAAATATACGGCGAGGCTCCACGCAGGGGGCGATAAGCCGGGCAGATTGCTGGCCTGGCTGTACAAGAGGGAGACCCCCCCCCCGTTCAGTGATCAGGGAGATTCGAGATGAGGGTGGTCGCATCTGCAACACCCAAGAGGGGGTAAACAGGGAGTTCCTCAAATATTATAGGCACTTGTACGAGGACACTGGGGAGGATATGTGCCAAGACATACTGGACACATTAGAGGACAGAGCTGCCCACCCTGGACGACCTAGAACGCGACGAGTTAGACGCTCCCGTTACCTCGGATGAGCTTGAGGTGGTGATTCAGAATCTGCCCACGTGCAAGGCGCCTGGGTCGGATGAGTTGCCTAGTGAGTTCTACAAGACATACAAGCAGGAGCTGCTTCAGCCACTGCTTGCCATGTTCAACGAGGCCTATGAGCAGGGGGAACTTCCACTGTCCCTCCGCGAGGCCATGATCATCACACTCCTGAAACCAGGTAAGCCGGCCGAGGAGTACGGGTCTTATAGAGCTTTGTCCATGCTCAACCAGGACAGTAAAATACTTACGGCAGTGCTGGCTCATAGGTTGAAGAGGGTGATCGGCAAGTTGATACACCCAGATCAGACGGGCTATGTCCCAGGCAGGAATATCACCGATAACCATAGGAGACTACACCACATTATTGACCAAACTGAAGAAGATACGGGCGAGCTGGCTATCATGTCATTAGACGCGGTCAAAGCCTTTGATTCAGTGCAGTGGCCTTGGTTGAAAGCGGCCCTGAGGGGATACGGAATGGGACCTGGATACATCAGGTGGGTCCAATTGTTGTACAGCACCCCGATGGCGAGAGTCAAAACAGGATGCACGGTCTCAGATATCTGGCAACTCAGCAGGGGACCCAGACAGGGATGTCCCTGGTCACCCATGTTATATATACAAGCGCTTGAGCCGTTGGCAATATACCTGCGACAACAATATGGGGATGTGGGCATTAGTACAGTAAGTGGGAGACACCTGGTATCACTGTATGCGGATGACATGCTCCTTTGTCTGCGTTATCCGGAAGAGAACCTGCAGTATGTGCTGGAGGTGATGGACCGCTACGCCACCCTCTCGGGCATATCTGTGAACCCTAGAAAGTCTAGTCTGTTTCCCTTGGGCAGATATAGAAATGTCCCGTTGCAGAGGCTTCCTGTCCTGCCAATTCCTTGGCAGACAGACATTTAGGTATCTGGGAATAAATATTTACCCCAATTTCGAGGCGGGGCATAAACATAATACAGAGAAGGCAATAGAGGGGGTCCAGAACAGCATGGTATTTTGGTCCAGATTGCCCCTGACCATGATGGGGAGGGCGGCCCTGCTCAAGATGGTGGTTCTGCCTAGACTCTTGCATTTTTTTGTGAATGTCCCGTTTTTGATTCCCTGGAGCCTATTCGCGAGACTTCATAGTGTGTGCAGGGGTTTCGTGTGGGGGAACTCCAGAAACAGGGTAGCCCTGTGGAAACTCCAGCACCCGTGTGATAACGGGGGCATAGGTCTGCCAAACTTCAAACTATATTATTTGGCAGGGCAACTGCTGTATGTGGCCAGGTGGCTGTCGGCTGAGGATTCGGCGGAAGCCAGGCTATTGCGGGAAGACCTAGCCCCATACTTTTTGAGGGAAGTGGTCTGGTTGAGCAGGGATACACTGATGGGAAGGGGGCGGCTATTGAGGCTGGCTGGGAGGTTTGGCACAGAACATGGAGAATGATGGGTGATCCGGAACCGCTCTCCCAACAGGCCCCACTGGTGGCGCTGTGTGGGAACGACTCCCAATTATTTGAGTCAGTCCGTAAATACTGGGAACCGGTGGGCTTGGCCACCCTTGGGGACATATGGCAGGAAGGGGAGGCATTGGGCTTTCAGAGGCTGCAAGAAGAGACAGGGGTACATAGAGGCCAATATATAACCCATGCTAGGCTCATGAAACGGGTTAGAGAGAGGTGGCCCGAGACGGCGCTAGCCGAGGACCCTGATGCCTCCCTGGAAACTACGTATGATGTTTCGGAGGGTGGGCACGAAATATCGATTATATACGAGCTCCTGAGAGCAAAGGCTGGGAAGGAGTTGCTCCAATTGAGACAGGATTGGGAGGAAGAGGTGGAGGGGGAACTATGACAGACGGGCAATGGGAGGGAGCCCAGAGGTACCATAAAAAGGTGTCCCGGAACGCGAGACTCCAGCAACTTCAACTGTATGTCACCCATAGGGTTTATTTGACTCCCTGTAAAATTGCAAGGTTTGGAGGCTCGGTTACGCAGAAATGCCCCAGGTGCGGGGAGATAGAGGCCGGGCTACTACACATGTTTTGGGCTTGCCCGGAGGTGCACAGATTCTGTGAGGCGGTCCGAACGAAACTGGCTGGAGGGGGAGTGATGCTGGATGTGGGATCAGCCTGGTCATGCATGCTCTGGTTTTTTCCCAGACCCCGGGACTCAAAGCATATAAGCAAGATGAGAGATTAAGCTTATGTCCTGGCCAAGCGCAGGATTGCTATGAGCTGGAAAGAGGCCCAAAGACCTAGGGTGGAACTATGGTGGGCAGACCTCTTAAGATGGGCGGAAGCGGAATACTTAGTTTGGTTTGAAGCGGTCACTAGGGGGGGTGAAGAGGAAGTAGGACCCCTGCTGGCCTGGCGGCAACTGGTGGCCTCTATGACAAATCCTCACCAGGGTGACAACGAATCGGAGGATTCGGATGATGAGTGCATAAGCACTGCGCTACCCGATAATGCTCCTGCCGATAATATGGATGAGCCGGCTCTAGGGGGGGAGGGGCGGGGGGAATATTTGGTGAAATGTGATGGTTTGATGATGTCTTTACATCCTGAAACAGTTATATTGTGTGTTGTTTTGTTTGGCTTTGAAAAAAAAAAAAAATAAAAAAAAAAGGCGAGTAATGGTATCCCTTCTGAGGCTTGTGCAATCTGCTTAGATAACATGCTGTGCATAGATTAGTGAGCAGTGTTAGGAGAAGGTGGTGGGTTGTGAGAAGGTTCATGGGCAAACAGATGTTTTAGAACCGCTTGTCCCACTTGTGAATCGGTCTTGGAACGAGTTTCAATGCAGTAGTGCTGAGTGAAAGTGTGTACTGAGCTCCATGTAGCTGCTTTGCAAATCCTGTCTAAAGGGACATTTGTAATAAATGCCAGAGTAGCTCCTATGCTCCTTGTGGAGTGAGCTCTTGGCATGAAAGGCAGTGTCTTGTCTGACAGGGAATAGCACAGTTGTATGCATCTGACTATGCATCTGGAAATGGCATTATTGGAAATGCGGTCCCCTTCTCTGCCTGGGGCTACGGAGACAAATAGTTGGTCTGTTTTTGTTAGCGGTCTGGTCTTGTTTTACGTAGTAAAGGACCGCCCTCCTTACATCTAGTGTGTGGAGTTTTACCTCAGCTGAGCTTTCTGGGTTCTGGAAGAAAGCAGGAAGCTTGATGGACTGGTTCACATGAAATTTTGAGATGAATTTAGGAGAGAACCTAGGATGAGTACGTAAAACCAGTTTGTCCTTGTGTATGACAAAGAAGGATCCCTGCACCGACTATGCTTGCAATTCACTAAATGTTCTTAGGGAAGTAATAGCCACTAAGAAGGCAGTCTTGTAGGTCAGGTGATTAAGTCTTGAATTGTGCATCGGCTCGAAAGGAGGTTCCATGAGCTTAGCGAGTACTACATTGAGATCCCATCCTGGCGGTGGGTTTGACATTGGAGGATGGAGTCTCTTTACTCCCTTCATGAATGCTTTGATGACCAGTAACTTCCATACAATACATTATTGTGGGAAGTGGTGTAAGCCGATAGGGCTGCCAGGTGCGCCTTTATAGAGTTCAATACTTACCCCAAGTCTAGCAAATGGAGCAAATAGTTAAGAATGTGGGATGGGGACTGCGCATGCGCGCGCGACGCATGCGGGACTAAACTCAACGGCTCCCGGCGGCCGCTACTATTATCCTTATTTTTCTCCACTCCACGAGAACCGATCTCGCCTCAACCGCCCGCCAACGGCGGCGGACCCGCTGGAGCTGCTGCCGCCGCACTCCGAGGGGAAATCGGAGCGGGAGACGCCGGAACCAGCCCGCGGACCGCCGGCGGTTGAATCGCGGCCATCGCGGCGCGGGCGGGAGTAGAGGATCGCCCCTCCCCCCCGGAGACGCTGAGTTTGCTGCGGCTCCCAGGCGAGGCCGACGCTTGGATCAAGGCCCCGCCGACTGCCCACACACCCCCCGATCCACTTGTGACTCTGCATCGCCAGCCTTCCCAGTGGGGCCCCCTCATCGGCAGGACTACAATACCCGGGGTCGAGCGGCAGCACGAGCCCAAAGCTGCGCTCCCCCGTTGAAGGAGGACAAGCTGCAACCAGAGGCACCCGCGGCAAGGTACACGGGTGTGGGGGGTGGATGTTTGCTTTGCTCCCCCCCCCCCACGACCCCCTTTTGGCAACCAGCCTGCTGCAAGAGGACACAGAGCACAGCTGCACCATAGACCCACGAGCCACAAACGCAGCCACACTGAGAGGGTGGGGGACCTCCCCCCCGGTCCATGGTGGACCTTAAGACCTGCCCTACCCCCCTCTTGGGACCGCCCCGAGTGGCTTAAACCAGCGCCCGAAACGCAGTACTCACGGAGGGCCACCCTATATAGTGGAAACAGGCCCATAACGACGGTAGAAAAGGGGTACAGTCCTCCCCACGTCATCCCTACTATACACCAAACAACTAAGCGAGGCTGAGCGACGACACTGCGGCCATACCAAAAGCAGCTTTGGCGGCGGCTCGTAGTGCGCACCGAAGGAGGGCAGCCAGATCCCAACGACATAGAGCCCGACCGAAGCATGGGAAAGGAGAAAACCAAGAGGCAAACACTACAGAGCAAGATGGACCTCTTCACCGTGGGGGCCCCGCCCCCGCGCGAACCTCAATCCCCAGAAGAAGAGAGTAACCCTGGAGAACTCAGAGACCCTTCTATCTCTTTGTCAGATCTTATGAAAGCGATTGGGGACTCGAGGACGTCCTTGGAACAAAAAATAGGTGGCCTATCCTCTGAGGTGTCCCTTATACGCCAGGACCTCCGCAACTTGTCGACCAGGGTGGGGGAAGCGGAACAGAGGGTGTCTAACACTGAAGATGCAGTCCATCGCATGGAACAACAGCTCACCGCGATTACCCAAAAAGTGACCCAACTGGAAAACCGCGCCGAAGACAGTGAGGGGAGGGCGCGACGCAATAATCTCAGGATCCTTGGTATACCAGAGAAAGAGGAAGGCCCCAGCGCAGAACTCTTCCTAGAAGATTGGCTCACTCATATCTTTGCCCCGAAGAAGCTATCTAAATTCTTTTCGGTGGAAAGGGCACACAGAGTCCCCACCGGCCGACCAACACCGGGTGCCTCGCCCAGAACAATGATTGCACGCCTACTGAATTATCGCGACCGTGATGCGATCCTACAAATGGCAAGGGCCATGGGCCCGATCACGTACAACGGCTACAAGGTCGGCTTCTATCCTGACTACACGAAAGGAGTCCAAAAAGCCCGCCAGTCCTTTGACTCCATCAAGAGGAAGCTCCAGTCACTATCCATCAAATATGCCCTCTTCTTCCCGGCATTGCTAAAAGTCCAGTATGAGGGCGCCACTCACTTATTTTACAACCCCAAAGATGCATGGGACTGGCTTGAAACTCATGTCCTCACGGACCCCAGTGGGAGACGCGTGCTACCGGGCCCACCCGCGCAGCGACCCCGACCTGAGAGACCTTCGCCCCCTCACCCCCCGTCCGATGCGGAAGACGACGCGTCAAGAACTCCTACGGGAAAAGGATGAATACCCGGTACTGAAGGGACCAAACTGCAGATTGGTAGAATGGAAATGAGCACCTAGCGGCCGCCGCCCCCTAAGGCTGAGCGCGCGTTATCACAGCCGGGTTATCCCGAAGAAGTTTATAAAGTTATAAGTTCAATGTTTGGGCGACAGGTGCTCCCAGTTGGGGGGGAAGTACAGGGTGGGGGGGAATTCAAGGACTGTAAAGAAACCGAATCAAGAAATATGAAGGCGAGTCATATCGTAGCACTGGCAAAGGAATCAAACACAATCTGTGGACAAGATCACAGACATAATCATCATCCGGGCAGCAGATATACCAACCCGAGACGACCCCCGGCCGTCTCCCCCGGAAACACAACGCCATACATCTCTCGAGCGCACAAGACTACCACTGATCCTCGATGCCCAGATATGCGCCCCACGCAGATAGAATGGACTCCAACAAGATAACTGTGCTCTCCTGGAACGTCAACGGCCTCGGCTCCAGCATAAAGCGAAGACTAGTGCTCCAGTACCTTAATCGCCACTCGCCCGATATAGCCCTTTTAAACGAAACACATCTGCTTGGTACGAGCAC
This sequence comes from Ambystoma mexicanum, assembly GCF_040938575.1. Classification (NCBI taxonomy): domain Eukaryota; kingdom Metazoa; phylum Chordata; class Amphibia; order Caudata; family Ambystomatidae; genus Ambystoma; species Ambystoma mexicanum. The sequence goes on along the minus strand of NC_090934.1, from coordinate 835,336,338 downwards.
ACACTTCTTCAAAAGATCCAACTACTCCCACGCCTACCAGGCTGGATTCACAACGGGAGCCAGGGGCACGATGATCCTGGTTCACAAGCGAGTCCCCCTGTAGGTCAAGAAGGTCAAGACCGACCCCCGGGGCCGCTATGTCATGATACTGGCTGATATCTGGGGCGAGAAATGGGGCCTCGCTGCAATCTACGCACCTCCCTCACAAACGAAAGAATTACTCTCCGAGCTACAGAGCCGATTACTAGAAGATGAGGCCGATGTATGGGTGATTGGCGGGGACTTTAATGAAGTAATGAACATTGCAGTCGATAGGTCTCACAGGAGGTCAGGCACTTGCCCTACCCCCACACCACTCTCTACGTTCGCCGAAGCCCTGGGTATGACGGACGCATGGCGCTCGCTCCACAACAACGAGGCTGGGTTCTCCTTCTTCTCAGGCGTCCATAAGTCATTCTCCAGAATCGATTATGCCTTCATCCCCCGCAATATACAGCACAGGCTCCTCGATGCGGAATTCCTCGCAAGAGGTATCTCTGACCACTCTCCGCTCCTATTGTCCATGAAGAACTCCGGCCGTGGTCCGGATCGTAATTGGCGCCTGAACACGTATCACCTACGTCTCCCCGAAATTGCAGAGGAACTGGAAAAGAAGACAACAGAATATTTTGAAAACAACGAAGGATCAGTGGACTGCCCGATCTCACTCTGGGAGGCGTATAAGACTGTCCTCCGCGGGGAGGCTATCTCGGAAGTTTCGGCCTACCAAAGACGACAAGCCCAAAAGATCAAAGAGGCAGAAGCACGTGTCCTGGAGTGCGAACGGCAAACCCTAAAACACGGCACCCAAGAAGCGAAGGAGGAGCTGATCACAACACAAGAGGCCCTTCGCAACCTGGCTCTAGACAATGCACGAATAGCCCATCAGTTAGTCCGGAGCCAAATCTACGAACGAGGCGACAAGGCGAATAAGACACTGGCCTGGTTGGAAAAGCGCGAACAGGCCAGGGGACATGTGCGGGCAATAACATCTCCAGACGGAACGCTCCTCACAGACGACGCGGACATTGTTGCGGCATTCGCCGCCTACTATGAGAAACTCTACACTCCATCGGCCGAGAGACAGTCTTCCGAACCCGCATGTTACCTTGACCAGATCGAGATCCCGAAGCTCTCCCAGCGCCAAACAGACCTCCTGAATGCCGAAATCACTGTCACCGAGGTGCAAGAGGCGCTCGCACAGCTCCAACCTGGGAAGACCCCGGGTCCTAATGGGTTCCCTACAGAAACCTGGAAATGCCTTGGCGGGTCATTGCCCTCCCACATGCACCGCATGTTTCTACGCAGCAGAGAGCTAGGGGCACTCCCCCCGGACCTTAGGAAGGCATGCATAATAGTCATACATAAGCCCGGGAAACCCCCGGAGGAATGTGCCTCCTATCGCCCAATATCCTTGATCAACGGCGAAGCCAAGGTCCTCGCAAAAATACTAGCCAACAGACTGCTGCAAGTTATAGAGGCCCTGGTCCACCCCGACCAATGCGGATTCATGCCCAACAAATCCACCCGCATGAACCTGCGCAGAGTCCAGTTGGCGCTGAGCAGAGCTAAGGAAATACCAGCCCCATTGGCCCTCCTGGCAGTGGACTTTGAAAAAGCATTTGACTCTGTAGAATGGGAGGCCTTGTGGGCAATCATGGCTCGGATGAACTTGGGGCAGACGTTTATATCGTGGGTTAAACTCCTGTATGCACAGCCGGAGACCACGGTAAGGGTGAACGGCAGATATTCCCGATCATTTCCCCTGGGTCGTGGTACGAGACAGGGGTGCCGCCTCTCCCCGCTGCTTTTTCTCTTGGCCATAGAACCCCTCGCAATTGAGCTTAGGAATAACACTATTTGGTCAGGGTTTGCCTGGCCGGGGGGGGGAGGACCGACTTTCCCTATACGCGGACGACCTCCTCATATACCTCAGTAACCCACGCACATCCTGCCCGATTGTCTCCCGCATCCTTAGTGAATACCAGCGCTTTGCAGGCCTTAAGGTTAACGAAACCAAAACCATTTACTTCCCGGTCAAGGGAAACGAGTCTGCGATCCCTGAATCCTGCCCATATCACGTCTCCATTAGAGAACTCAAATACCTGGGCATAAGACTCGACCCGACACTGGGTGGGTTCCTGCAACTCAACTTACAACCAATAATTGACCGGTTCAATAGGGACACCTCCCACTGGCAATCACTCCCACTATCACTAATGGGCAGAGCGGCGCTATTCAAAATGTTGACCCTCGCCAGACTGCTGTATGTACTTCAAAACGCCCCCCTTCCCATCCCCCGAGACACCTTCGCACTCATCGACAGACGCCTTCGCACCCTGCTGTGGGGAGGGAAACAACCCAGGATCGCCCTTGAAACGCTACAGCGATCAGTGTGGGAGGGAGGCATCGGTCTGCCATGCATACGCACGTATTACCTTGCAGCCCAGATTGGGGTGGTAAACGACTGGATACACGCAGAGCCCACACTCCCCCACATCCGCCTTGAAATAGAAAGCATGACCCCACTAACCCCACTACAGATTCTGTACGCCACCCACAACCAACCTCCGTTGTTACCCAAAATGACACGCCACATTAGCCGGGCCTGGCGGGACGCGCACAAATTAATAGGCTGGAAAGGTAAACCGACACTATCCCAACCCCTATGGCACAACGCACTCCTCCCGGAAATTGTTAAGATGGGCCCCTTCGGCCACTGGTGCGTGAAAGGGATACATACACTAGCGCATGTGATACAGGACGGCCACCTCCTTGACTTTGAGACCATGCAGGAGCGATTCGACCTTGCTCCCATGGACCGGTTTCGACATGCGCAACTGGCCCACGCCATCCGCACACAATTCCCTGATACGACAACTATACCCCCCTATACTCCCATTGAGACCAACATCCTTTCGCAACACATTGTCACCAAGGTCACTTCCACGCTCTATCAAGCTCTCAACTCCTTTGGGGCGACGCAGCTAGATGGGCTCAAAGAAAAATGGGAAAAGGACATAGGTCTAATGGAACCAGAAGACTGGGTAGAGGCATGGATGTCCCCTAGAGAAATAGGCATAGACTCCAAGCTCAGGCTTATACAACTGAGGATCCTCCACCGCACATACTATTCACGCACTGACATGGCCAAATGGGGGGGACTGGAAGACGGGACATGCCTCAGGTGCAAAACAGAACCCGCCACATTTTACCATATGTTATGGGACTGCCGAGTCTTACAGGTCTTCTGGGAGAGCTGTATCAACAAGATCGCAGACACCCTGGCGACAACAATCCCCAGGGACCCCAAAATGATACTGCTGGGAATCCGAGGTGAAGTGGACCTATCGAAATATGAGAAAATATTTCTGACACTGGCATTGGGGGCAAGCAAAAGATTGATCGCGGCTAGCTGGGGCTCTGCCGACCCTCTATCCGTGAACCGCTGGAGCAATGAGCTGGACAGATGCGCGGCCGTGGAGCGCCGGATTTATAATGCACGGGGTTGCCCCCGCAAATTCGGGAAAATATGGGGTAATTGGTTGGACGCTAACTGAAATCTGTCGTTGTAAACAGACATGTACAGTTGTTAACATTGGTTACCTGACCTATCCCACACATGCCTGATGGTTCCTGACCCGACTGGGTTTCTTTTGCCTTTTGAAAACTGCCTTGCTACCATGATCTGATGTATACCTTTGATTCATGTTTGTCTTGTTGTTTATGTTCCTAAAACGTAATAAACAGAATTATTAAAAAAAAAAGAATGTGGGATGGGGTACATTATATGAGGTTAATTTGTTTAGACTGGCACTAAATTACAAATCTCCTCCACTTGTCGAAATAACAGTGTCTAGTGTTTGGTTTTCGTGCCTCCTTGAGGATATCCATACACCTCTGTGGTAGGTTAAGATGTCTGAACTCTGACTTCAGGAGCAACGCTGCCAAGTTCATTGAGTAAGGATGAGGGTGCACTGTTAACCCCCGTGTTGAGTGAGTACATTGATCTGGCACGGGAGTTTGATGGGATCGCACATCGTCAGTTTGCCCAGATGTGGATACCATGGCTGTCTTGCCCACATAGTAGCAACTAGGATGAGGGTCACTTGTTCCTTGTGAAGCTTGTTCAACACCTTGTTCATAAGAGTTGTCTGGGGGCAACTAAACACCTTTGTGTTTAGTTGCCACTCGTGTTCCTCTGGTAGGGGGTCTCTGCTCAGTGAGTCGGCTAGAGAGTCGAGTTCCCCTGGAACGTGTTGTGAGGATAGGAATACTTTCTGTTTAGTGCCCATTTCCAAATTTGTTGTGCTAGTTTGCACTTGTCCATGGTTATTCCCTTCCATGCGTGGGTGAAGTTTGAAATCCGTCCCCCTACTGGGGAGGCATGGGAGGGGACCTGTAGCGGGATGCCATTGTTTGGGAAGCGTTCCTCCACCCCGAGAAGTGGATGACCTCCCCCAGCCGCGGAAACTGCGCTGGCCTCTAGGATAACCCTGGGAAGCTTGACCCTGGTTTTTGTTCCATGAACAATTTTGATTTTGTCCGTATCCAATCCTCGTTGTGAACTTAGGGCGCGAAAGCAGCGAAAATTGTTTCTGCCCCTTTGGCCAGGTTGTTTATTGGTAAGTTGCCCAAGGGATTTGAGGGTATCCTATTCCTCCATGGCTGATTTCAGAGCGTCCTCCATTGCTTTTCCGAAGAGTACGGTTGGTTCCACAGGCATGTTTAGTAACGTTGCCTAGGTCTCAAGCTTGAAGCCCGATTGGTGAAGCCAAGCGTGGCGCTTGAGAATGGTTCCTTCTGCAATAATACGGCCTGCGTTCTCTGCAGCGTCGAGTTTGTTCTTCCGTAAGCTGCTGGCAGTGGCTTTGCCTTCTGCTGCTATTAAGGCAAGTCTAGATTTTAAAGGCTCTGGAAGCAGAGCCGACGAGAGCCATGAACTCGTCCCATTTATGGCAGTCATAGCTGGCCAACAGGGTGGAATTGTTGGCGATCCTCGCTTGAAACGCTGCAGAGGTTGCAAAACTTCTGCCCATGTTATAAAGCTTCTTGCTCTTCTTGTCTGGGGGAGCTTCTGAAGAGGCTAGTGGTGTACCTGCCCTCCTTTGCGTAGTTGTGACAACCAGCGAATTTGGCTTAAGCTGTGCCCTAATATATAAAGGATCAGATGGGGCTGGGCGGAAAGGTGTTTCTATCCGCGCGTTTACTGCCCTTGTTTGATTGGTGGTTTCCAGTGAAGGTTGGATTCTTCTCTGGACAGACTTTAGGATGGGTATGAACTGGGTGGCAGCTTTTTTGTCCGCCAGGATATCAACGACAAAAACTTTGTCTTGCTGAGTCTCCTAAGTTTAAATACTGAAGTGCTCAGATGCTTTTATTAGTAAGTTATTAAATAAGGGTTGATTATCTACTGGAGAATCATGCACTGGGGAATCCTGTTGCAAAGGAGAAGACATAGTATACACCCCTGACTCATCCTCACCATCATAGTATTGATATTCTTCCTGATCCCCTTCGGTGTCAGTATGGATGTCAAAGCTCAGCAGAAGTGCGAGACCTTTTTGCTGGTGGATGGGATGGGATGGGATGGGGCTAGGGGCTGAGAGGTGGAAGACAGGGGCTGAGAGCTTGAGGCCTGAGCAGTAGGGGGTGCGTTTTGGAAATGTTCTATTGCATGATGGGTTTTTTCGAAGAATTTTGCAAAAAAAGGTAATTCTAGACATCACCCTATCTATGTCCTGTGCTGTCCATAGGGCTGAGCTGGGGTTGACCCCAGGGTAAAGTATGGCATGGACTTGGGATGAAGTTGTGGGAAGGCCTTTATTATGAAAGGCCTCACTCAAAGGCCCTTCATCCTCTTCCTGTGGAACAGTCAAAGTTTCCTCAGAAGGGGTAGATTTATCCCTATGGGACCTGTCTTTGTCTTTATGAGATGTGTCTCTATGATAAATATAGACAGCGCCGCCAGGTAACCTTTAATGGTACCCACTTGCAGGGCCTTGTGGGCCAAAAAGCAAAAAAGGAATGTCACATGAAAAAGGATCCACATTCTGAACCCTGCACCAGTCACAGAACTTCCTCCAACGGCAAGGGTACAGGGACTTTGTTGCCGACCGTCTGGCTGAAAGCAACACCTCCATCACGTCTTCAGGGAGGTCCCAATCCTTATACCTCAACCTTTCAGAAGCCAAGCGTGAAGGTTGAGGGATCTGACCTCTGGATGGAGAACCTGACCCCCTCCCGCAGATCGTCTCGGTAGGAAAGACAACGCGGAGGGCAGATGGACAAGTTCAGAATGTCCGGGTACCACGTCCTCCGGGCCCATGCCGGAGCAATGAGGATCATCCGGGAACCGAACCTCCGTAACCTCTGCAGCACTTGCAGAATGACGGGGACTGGAGGAAACGTGTACAGAAGCGGGAAGCACCACTCCACCACGAACGCGTCCCCTAAGGCTGCGTTTGGAGGAAATTCCCACGAGCAGAAGCTTTCGCACTTGCGGTTGAAACTGGAGGCGAAGAGATCCACTTGAGGGGTCCCCCAAAGGGCGAAGATCTCCAGGAGAATGTCCTGAGCCAGCTCCCACTCGTGAGAGAACGTGCTCTGCCTGCTCAGAGCGTCCGCCGTCTTGTTTTCGTCTCCGGCCAGATCAACTGCCAAGATCGAAATTTCCTGCTGGATGGCCCAGAACCAGAGCTGCATCACCTCCCTGCACAGAGGAAGTGACCCTGCCCCCCTTTTTGTTGAGGTAGTGCATGGCCACTGTGTTGTCCGTCAGAATCAGGACATTCTTCCCTCGCACAGTCGGCAGAAAAGCCTTCAGGGCAAGCCTGACGGCCCTCAGCACCAACAGTTTGATATGGAGTCTGGACTCTGACAGAGACCAACGACCGCTGACTGTCAACTCGTTGGCATGAGCTCCCCATCCCGTGAGGAATGCGTCCGTCACGATCATCACCTCCGGCCAGGGTAGCCAAAAAGGAGCCCCCTTCATCAGATTGCCTTCGACGGCCCACCACAGAATGTCCTGGGCAACCGAGGACAGCACCTGATCAGGGTCCGACATCCTGCCGGAGGACTGAGACCACTGGAGCTTGCGTGCCCATTGCAAAGATCTCATCCGCAACCTGGCCTCTGGCACCAGAAGAATGCAGGGTGCCATGAGGCCGAGCAATCTCAAGAACTCGAACGCAAGGAGACTCTGGGCATGTTGGAACTTGTGCACCATGTGCTGAATGTGATGAGCCCTCACCTGGGGAGTAAAACACTGCCCCAGGGAAATGTCGAGCACTGCTCCGATGTACTGGAGCCGCTGAGTTGGCGTCAAGTGGGACTTCTTTAAGTTCAGGGAGAAGCCCAGCCTGTGAAGGGAGTGGCATGTGACGGAAGATGATCCAGGACTTGCTCGGGGGAGCGCGCCCTAATCAACCAATCATCCAGGTAGAGGTAGACATGAATCCCCCTTTCCTGAGATACGCTGCCACCACCACCATGAGCTTGGTGAAAACCCTCGTGGCGGAGGTCAATCCGAACAGCAGGACCCGAAACTGAAAATGCGAGTCGCCAACCGCGAAACTCAGGTAACTTCTTGTGCTTGGGATGGATCGGCACATGAAAACAAGCATCCTTGAGGTCGAGAGACACCAACCAGTCCTGAAGTTGAAGGGCCTGGAGGACTTGAGAGAGAGTAACCATAATGAACTTGTCCTTCCTGAGGAGTTTGTTCAAACCGCGCAAGTCCATGATGGGTCTCAATCTCCCGTCTTTCTTCGAAATTAAAAAATCAGGGGAATACCATCCCTTGTTCCTCTCCGCTACAGGCACCAGGTTCTATGGCGCCTTTCTCCAGCGAGAATAGGATTTCCTGTGCAAGGAGTGGATCCGGACTCTTCAAAGAGAGATTCCCTGGTAGATTGTCGCGAGGCCTCTCCCGAAAAGGAGGACAGTAGGCGTGGGCTATGATCTCCAGAACCTGGATCTCCAGAACCCACACATCTGAAGCAATGGCACGCCATTCTACAAGATGCTGCGCCAGCCTTCCCCCCAACTGGCGAAGCATGGGCCTCATGACTGAACAGAAGCGGGTGCGGCGTTGCCTGAGGGCAAAGAGGCAACTGCTCGCGCTACCTTGGCACCTCGAGTACCTTGTTTTCCACCTCTGGCACTCCTACTGTTGCCCCTTTGACTTGCAGCTCCTCTCGCTTTACTAAAGGATGAGTAATAATGAAAGGAACCTCCCCTCCACTGCTGTCCCTCAGGACGAAAAGGCAGAGGTTGGCGGACTGCAGCGCCCAACGACTTCGCTGCAGTTTTGGAGGTCTGCAACCTCTCAAGGCTCTCGTCAGCCTTGCTGCCAAAAAGATGTTCACCATCAAAGGGCATGTTGAGGAGCCTGGCTTGCACATCAGGAGCAAACCCCAACTTCCGCAACCACGCAAACCTGCATATCACGGTGCTCGCCGCCATGGACCGGCTGACAAAGTCTGCCATGTCCAAACCCGATTGAACAGAGCTAATGAAATACAGTTCCACAGAGTGTGCGTGAAACGTGACAAGTCACATACAGATTTGGCCGCCTGAAGAGCCAAACCCCCTGAAGAAAACACTTTCTTCGCCAGGCCATCAAAACGCTTGTCGTCCCTATCAGGAGGTATGGTAGGATATGACGCCTGCTTTGCTGGGGCCGTAGCTGCCTGCACCACCAAACTCTCCGGAGTGGGGTGCGTGGTCAAGTAGCAGGGGTCACTACTGGCTGGGCGGTATTTTCGCGGCAAAGACTTGCCCACTGGCGGGAGACTCTCCGGAGCAGTCCAAGCCGCTGCCACCCTTATTTGCAGAGCCATATGGAATGGCAGTACCGGGTCAGTGGGTGGACCTTGGTTGAGGATATCCGTCAGGTCATCCTGCACAAAATCAACTGTGGGCGCCGACCACCCCAAGTAGTCTGAGACCCTCGACATAAGGCGCCGGTACGATGACTCGGCATGGGTGCCAGGCTCAGGCTTACAGAACTCCACCTCCGGAGAGGTGTCCAGACCACTGGCGTCATGCAGTGACTGACACAAGTCCTCAATCTGGCAATGACCAGAAAGAATCTCATCTGGTACCGTGTCCGGAACCAACCCATCTTCAGAACCCTCTTCCACCTCGGAAATATACTCCATAGGCTGGAAAATGGGCAAAGAATACGGGAGAAAGACCCGTTTTGCCTTGGCCAGAGCCATTCAAGGGGGTTCCCCCGTGCCACGGGGTACCTCCGACACCACAGCCTCGAGTGGCGTCGACGTCGAGCGCGGCGCCGACAATATCGACGGCTTCGACACAGGTCCAGAGGGCAGAGCCCCGAGCGTGTCCTTCAACAGCCTGGGCACCGATGGTGTCGAAGACTTCCTCGGAGGCGAAGCCTCGAGAGAGTCCGTCGATGACCTCGGTGCCACCGGTGTCGACTTCTTCTTCGAAGACTTCACAGGTGCACACGGGCTCCAGCGCGTCGAGGACCGGGACCTGGAACGGGCATGACTGGAATGATTCCCCTTGTCCGAGCGGGACCTCTCCCGAGAATCGTGCTGACCACCCAAGCCCGAAGGTGTACGAGCGGTGTCTCCAGTACAGTTACGACTGACCCCTCTCGGAGGCGCGGACGGTCTGGAGCCCTGCGATTCAAGAATCGCCAACATTTTCTTCCTGAAGGAAGCCCATTCCTCCGGAGAGTGGGATAAGAAACACGCCGACGGGTAGAGTCCTCGGACGAGCACAGGGAAGGCGACCGATGACGCCGCTTCCGGGAGTGCCTCGAAGAGGAAGAGGAGTGGCGGGACCCACTCCGGGACCGAGACCCCCTAGACTTACAACTACGATGCGGAGAGTCGCCCCTCGAATCGTTTGTCGAAAGCCCGGTGGACCTGGCCTTCCGGGGCTTGGCACCTTACCGACTGACAGCTTCTTCTTACGTTCCCGCAAGGCCTTGGATGTAAGCGATTGGCAGTCGACACAATCATCCATGTCGTGGGCCTCCCCGAGGCACCAGAGGCAGGCGTCATGCGAGTCCGTCACCGACATCTTGGACCTGCAGTCCCCACACTTCTTGAAGCCCGGACGCGGGGTGGAACAAGAGGAAGACATCCCGACAATACTTCACAAACTAACAGGTTTGAAGAACCGAATGAACAAACTCCAAAGAGTCGAGGCACGCCGAGATCTCTGAAGCGAACACGTTTGCGGAAAAAACGGAACTGAGGCTACGGGCGTCGTGCGTCCTACTTATAACATCTGGTGACGTCGGCTGTCGGAGAAGGTCCTCGAGGACGGCGTATCGACGCATGAAGATTTTCCGAAGCAGCACAGCTGTGGTGATTACTGTCAGATATGGAATACGTTGGGAGGACCCAATCCCCTCGAAATATATATATATATATATATATATATGATACATTACTCAACGTAATCGTATTTCTGATGCTTGTATCTGCTTAGATTCACATGCTGTGCATAGGCCGACATCTAGTGGAAGCTGCGGAGTATTACAGTTTGTTTTTCGAAACTCGAAAATGGGCGTCGACACAGGGCGTGCCAGTAATACTATCCCTAGTGTGACGTCCACTGTACCCAAGATCCCTCACACATCTAGGATCCTCAGATTGTGTTTTTTCTGACATGAGGTAGCATGAGAAGTAGCGTTTAGTACAGATAATCCAAGCAGATAGAAAGTTAAGACTACAAGCAATCATGCGCCTTCTCTCAGAGGGGAGGAAGGGTGGGTCGCATGTGACTATAAGCAGATACAAGCATCGGAAATACGATTGCGGTGAGTAATGTATCCCTTCTGAGGCTTGTGGAATCTGCTTAGATCACATGCTGTGCATAGATTAGCAAGCAGTACCTGAAGAAGGAGGTGGGATGTGAGAAGGGTCATGAGCAAATAAGTGTCTTAGAACCGCTTGTCCCACTTGTGTATCTGCCTTGGAATGGGTGTCAATGCAGTAATGCTGAGTAAAAGTGTGAATAGAGCTCCAAGTAGCTGCTTTGCAAATGGTGTCAAGGGGTACATTTGCAATGAAAGCCAGAGTGGCCGCAATGCCTCTAGTAGAGTGGGCTCTTGGCGTGAAAGGCAGAGTTCTTTCAGAGAGTGAATAACACAGCTGGATACAGTTAATAATCCACTTTGAGATGGCACCTTAAGAGACGCGATCCCCCTCTCTGCCTGTAGCTACGGAGACAGTTGATCTGTTTTTCTTAGCAGTCTGGTCTTATTTACATAGTAGAGGACCGCCCTACGCACATCTAGGGTGTGTAGTTTCACCTCAGCCGAGCTTTGCGGGTCCTGGAAGAAAGCCGGAAGCTCGATGGACTGGTTTACATGAAAATTTGATATAAATTTAGGTAAGAACCTAGGGTGTGTGCGTAAAACCAGTTTGTCTTTATGGACAGTAAAGAAGGGATCCTGCACTGACCGAGCCTGAATTTCACTGACCCTTCTTATAGAAGTAATAGCTACTTAGAAGGCCGTTTTATAAGTCAGGTGTTTGAGACTGCTTTTATGCATGGGTTCGAAAGGGGGGTCCATGAGCTTGGCTAGCACCACATTAAGGTCCCACCCTGGTGGTGGGTTTGAAATAGGAGGGTGAAGTCTCTTTACTCCTTCCATGAAGGCTTTAACTACTGGTACTTTCCACCACAAAACCTTGCTATGGGAAATGGTGTAAGCCGACAGGGCTGCCAGGTGTACTTTCAGTGAGTTAAAAACCAATCCTGCATCTAGCAGATGGAGCATGTATGTAACAATAGTGGAAGGACTGCAATCAACCGGGTTGATTTGTCTACTCTGGCACCAGATAACGAACCTCTTCCACTTGTCAAAGTAACAGTGCCTTGTGTTTGGTTTCCTAGATTCCTTTAGGATGTCCATACATCTCTGTGGCAAATTGAGATGTCCAAACTCTATGACCTCAGGAGCCATGCTGCCAGGTTCATTGAGTTGGGTTGCTGGTGCACTGTTTGACCTTGGTGCTGGGACAGTAGGTTGTACCAGGCTGGAAGTTTGATGTGCTGCGTAGGTGTGGGAACCACGGTTGTCTTGCCCACATGGGAGCAACTAGGACGAGCGTCATCGACTCTCTGTTCATCTTGTTCACCATTTTCCTGGAGAGGAGTTGGTGGAAAAGCGTACGCAAACATCCCTGACCAGTTCATCCACAGGGTGTTCCCCTGGGAGTCTGGTTGGGGGAACCTGGATGCAAATCCTGGGCATTGTCTGTTTTCGCTTGTTCAAATAAGTCTATAGTGGGGAAACCCCACTGAGAGAAGATATCTTCTACGACCTCTCTGTGTAGAACCCATTTGTGTTCCTCTGGGAGGGAGTCTCTGCTCAGAGCATCCGCTAGGGAATTGAGCTCCCCTGGAACATGTTGTGATGACAGGAAGATGTTCCGTCTGAGTGCCCATATCCAGATTTTCTGGGCAAGCTTGGACAGATTTGGCGAGCGAGTCCCTCCTTGCTTGTTCAGGTAGAACATGGCTGTTGTGCTGTCCGTCCGGATTTGCACTGACCGGTTTAGTAGGTGGTGCTCGAACGCCTGAAGCGCTCTGAATACTGCCAGAAGCTCTAGCAGGTTCATGTGGTTCTTGGCCACTGAGTGAGACCAGAGACCCTGAGCTGTGTGGTGGAGATGGTGAGCTCCCCACCCCGTCAGACATGCATCTGTAGTGACTACTGCCTGTACTTCGGGATCGTAAAAGGGTTTCCCCTGTGTGAGATTCTCTCTTGTCCACCAGTGAAGGCTTTGTACCAGTGTTGGCGAAACGACCACTAGATCGTCCCACTGACCCCTTGCCTGAGACCACTGTTTCGCCAACCATTCCTGCATGGGACGCATGCGCAGGCGTGCGTGGGGGACCAGGTAAATACATGACGCCATCATGCCCAGTAAACGCATTGCTTTGCGTACCGTTATTTGTTGACCGGACTGATAATGTGGAATTTGCAGTAGTATATTCCGAATTCTTTCTTCTGAAGGAAAGGTCAACCCCTCTTGAGTATCTAGGATTGCTCCTAGGAACTGTTTGGAGGTGCTTGGCACCAGGCTTGACTTTTTCTCGTTGATTGAGAAGCCTAACTCGTGGAGGAGGTCGATAGTCCTTTGAATGTTTGTCCTGCAAATTCCTGGGGTTTCTCCCGTTATGAGCCAGTCGTCCAGATAAGGGTACACCGGGATTGCCTCCCTGCGTAGGTGTGCAGCCGCCACCGCCAGTACCTTGGTGAATACCCTTGGTGCCGAAGCTATCCCGAATTGGTAGTGTCGACTGTCCACCTTGAAGCGCAAGTACTTTCTGTGCGCTGGGAACATGGAAATATGAAAATAAGCATCTTTCATATCCAAGGTTGCCATGTAATCCCCTTTTTTAGGAGGGGGATTACCTCTTGTAGCGTGGTCATACGAAACTTTTGGGGCTTGACATACTTGTTGGCAGGCCGTAAGTCCAATACTGGGCGCATTGTCAAATCTTTCTCTGGCACAAGGAAGTAAGTTGAATAAATACCTTTGTTTACCTGGTGTGCCGGGACGAGTTCTATTGCGTCCTTTTCTAGCAGAATGGCGATCTCCTCGAGGAGAATATTCTGATGTTCTAAAGAGTGTACTCTTTGTCGTGGAGGATGGTTCCGGGGACGCTGCAGTAGTTCTATACAATATCCTGCGGATACTGTTGACAGCACCCGTCTGTCTGATGTGATGTGATCCCTTCCCAAGCCTGGGTGAAGTTGGAAATGCGTCCCCCTAATGGGGTTGCGTGAGAAGGGACCCTGAACTGAGCGTCACTGCTTTGGTGGAGGCGTGCCGCCTCCCTTGCTGGGGCTCCCTCTGCCTTTACCACGACCTCTCCTATTACCCCTGCCGTAACCCTGGGTAGACTGTTGGTTGTTGTTCCACTGTGTACCCTGCCCCTGGGAATAGTTAGACCCACTCTGGGAATTTTGGCCGCGTGGGCGACGAAAATTACTATTCCCTCTCTGGTTAGGGGGTTTATTGGTTAACTGGCCAAGGGACTTGAGTGTTTCGTATTCGTCCTTAGCATTCTTCAGTGCGTCTTCGACCGCCTTACCAAACAGATCGGTTTCCACCGGTTTGTCCAACAATGATGCCTGGGTTTCTGCCTTAGAACCAGACTGCCGTAACCATGCATGTCTTTTGATAACAGTGCGTTCTGCTATCAATCTGCCTGCGTTGTCCGCGGCGTCGAAGGTTGCTTTCAAAATGCAACCAGGCACGGCTCTACCCTCTGCGGAAATCCGAGCTAACTGGCCCTTTAAAGATTCAGGAGCAGAGGCTATGAGTGCTGCGACTTCTTCCCACTGATGGCAGTTGTAGCTGGCCAACAGGGTGGTGGAGTTTGCAATCCTTGCTTGATAGGCGGACGTTGAGGCTACTTTCCTGCCGAAACCGTATAGTTTTTTGCTCTCCTTGTCGGGAGGAGCTTCGGACGATGACAAGGGTGTTCCAGCCCTCTTACGAGTGTTGGTGACAACTAGGGAGTCTGGCTTCAGATGTCCTCTTATATAGAGAGGGTCAGACTGGGCCGTCCTGAAAAGTTTTTCAACCCTGGGATTGACTGCTCTGGTGAGGTTCGGGTTCACCAGGGACGGGTCTATTCTCCGCTGAATGGATTTAAGGATAGGGATGGTCTGGGCAACAGGCCTCCTTTCTTCCACTAACTCCTCTGCGAAGTCCCTCTCCTCCTGGACACCGTAGGTGTCGATATGGAAATGTTCTATGGCGCGTGCGAGAACCTCGTTTAGGAGGGGTTGGTTATCGACCGGGGAGTCGGTAACCGGGGCTTCGTTCTCTACCGGGGAATCTACTCTGTATGTTTCCGGGTCTTCCTCTTCCTGGTCCTCATCATCCCCATAGTAGCCCGTCCCGGTTTGCTCTTCTACCATGCCAAATTCTTGGTCCTTACCAAGGGAAGCCTCTCCTCGATACAGTGAGTATGGTTGTACCTCGAAGGGGTCTGACCTCATCAGTGTTTCAAACCGGGGCTTTTTACTCGGGGGGGGGGGGGGGGGGGGATAAGGATCATTAAGCCCGAGGGTGTCGCCCCTTGTGGATCATACGAGAGGAAATGTTCAGGATTTTTATCATAAAAATCAGCCAAAGAAGACATCCTTGACATGACCCTATCTATGTCTTCACTCGACCATTTTTTGGAACTGGGAATGACTCTCTCAGCAAGTCTATGGGATTTATCTTGAGTAGATTTGCTGGTTTTAGACATATCAGCAGACCTGGTTTTGTCTGTCTGTTTAGGGGGAGTGGTGTGTTTCACAGGTGTGGAAGAGTGCAAAGGCTGCTTCTTCTGCTGTTTTCCCCCCTCCCCGTGAGTGGAAAAATGTTTTCTGGCGTCGAGGATCGGGGGTGGGGTCCCTGTCCTTCGAGCGTGGGGCCTCGCTGATTTGAACTGCGGGCTCCGACTCCTGGAGCGTGGCCTGGGGGTGGAAGTCGTCTTCGTCTTCCGACGATCGAACTTCTGTTATCCTAGGGAGCGAGGCACTCTTGGCAAGAGTGGATGATTGCCTGGAGTCATGCGGCGATCTTGATCGAGAGCGCCCAGAGGACACCGAATCGGACCGTTCTGTTTGTGCCTCTTTCCGAGAACTCGACGTTGTCGAGTCTCAGTTGGACTTCGTGTGTTTAGTGTGTGTAGTGTGTGAAGCGCTTGTGTTGCCGGGGGTCTTCCCCATAGCCGCCCTGCCGGACGACCTTCCGAGGTCGGGGACTTGCGCTCGGCTGTCTTTCGACGCCGTAATGCCCTCGCTGTCCGAAAGTACGGCGTCGCTGCAGGCGCCCTCCGCTGCCATGGCCGCCTGCCTGGCGTGGTGGGCCCACCGCTTCGACGAACGGTCCTTAAGTGTCTTAGGTTTAAACCTACTACACGCTCTGCAGTTTGCTTCAGGGTGGTCCCTCGGCAAGCAGAGATTGCATGTGGCGTGCCTGTCGACCCAAGGGTATTTGCGATTGCACTTGGGGCAGAATTGAAATGGGGTACCGTCCATAAGCACCTTGAGGCAGCGGGCTGTTAAATGTAGGAAATGTAAAAGGTGTACCTATATACCAAGAGTGTAGAGTATGTACAACCCCCCCACTCTCCCTACTTGCAGGGCCGAGGCCAGAGGCCTTCCGAGGCCCAAATCCGTCGTGCAGCAGCCAACGGTCGATTTCTTCTCCAGCCGGCGTCGAGTGTCGAAGTTCAACGTTGGGGTGGGGAAGGATGTCAATAGATTAATATTTTAAATATTTTAGCAAAAGTATGGCCAAGGCCAGGGGACTCCGCAAAATGCTTCCGACCAGTATGGCGGAAAAAAACAATCTGAGGATCCTAGACGCGTGAGGGATCTTGGGTACAGTGGACGTCACACTAGGGATAGTATTACTGGCACGCCCTGTGTCGACACCCATTTTCGAGTTTCGAAAAACAAACTGTAATACTCTGCAGCTTCCACTAGATGTCGGCCTATGCACAGCATGTGATCTAAGCAGATTCCACAAGCCTCAAATATATATATATTTTTTTTTAATTCGAGGGTACCTTGTGGTTAGGGAGGTGATCCCACTCTGCAAGTTGGACCTCACTGGGAGAGACTCCCCCCTTAAGGGACAAGGACTGCCGTTCCCGTGAGGAACTCCCTAGACCTTCCACCATAATGGCATATGTGGGATTGACAGATGTAAAGAACATTGTCAGCTCCAGGGTCTCTTCTGAAGACAAAACTAAAATATCCCAGTGTGCACAAAAAGGAGGATCTGTCTCTTAAAGGGGGGATGTAGATTTACCTGAGACGAGGAAGCTGGTGAGAGAGTACACCCAGTAGAGGCGAAGCACAATCAGAGAGCAGAGCGTAAGTAGGGGATGCCCCCTGACGAGGTGACACAGAGAGGCAGTGGAGCCAAAGAGAGCCACAGAGTCCACGACTTTCGCAGACGTCCTGGGCAGTAAAGGGAAACGCTTGGTGCTTACGAGGAGAGTGCAAACAAGAAGGGAAGCATTATCCCCCACGGTGGCGTGACCACGAGGACTTCGTGGTGGGCAGTTCGCCCATTGAACACCGCTGAAACCACCAAGCAAGAGAGTCCACGAGAGACCCTGCAACCCGTAGTCAGACGCAGTCACAGAGGAAGAGACCCAAGTGAGAGATACAGACACCAAGCAGGAATATGAGCCATAAGAGAACAACCAGAAGGAAGATACATATTCCTAGCATAATGTAAGTTAGTCAAATAGTGGTAGGGTCAGTTAGAATTAGTTTTGGATGAGGACATCTTCAGTTCAGACTTCCTGATGACTGGCAAGCACCTTGGGTTTTATATAGGCTGCGAACCCCCTTTAGCGATGGGGAAAGATGGGCCTTATTCTCATTGTTTGAATAAATCACACTCCAAATGTCCTTCAAGTGTCTGCCTGCTTCTTCTGACCCACCACAATAGACCTAGCACACCATTTCTTACTCGTCAAAAGTCAAATATAACTTGCCAATGGCTAGCGGCGAGAGCACATTTTGAACCCTGACAAAGTTAGTGGAGCATTTTATTTTTGGGAACATTCTAGAAGACTCGATACTTAGCACTGTAAACATTAAGGGAAAATAAACAAAATATGCACGGTCAAATCATAATGAATTATTTGGTATTTCCTAATAGCTATTGCTATGATTAAAACCTTGCTTTGAGATATTGCAAATTCTAAAAAGCACACAAGTTGATTAGTCAATCATGTTGCATATTTCCACAATTTGTTTAAAAATCTATTTTAAATGAGATTTAGAGGCATCTTTAGGGGAATTTCCATATGGTCAACGTTGGAACAATGCCACATGTATATACCTATGTAGCACCAGTTGCCTTGGAGCCAAAAGCAGTTGAAGGTCTCAGTCTGTGTTAAGCTAAGCAGGTTCATTTATGCTACAAGCATGAGCCAAATTTCAGCTCCCAATATTGTCCATGCCCATATAATGTTAGGGAAGTTGTTGAGGTTTATTTGTAACAGTTCATTAAAGATCATTGTTTATGTCCAAGATGGCTGCCGACATGTGAGGACGTGTTCTCCTGTCCTCCACAAAAGCAGGCCTTCGGGCGGTCAAGCAAAGAAGTAGCCCCCGCGAGACGTCCATAACTCAGAGCAGTTGACGGGCAGCGAGTGGACAAATGAGGACCGGCACTGCAAATTGATGCCTCGCGTCTCTCAACTAAGTGCCCCCATAGTGGAGAAGATTCCGGTCCCTGTGGCGCATCATCCGAAACGGGAGGAGGGACGTGACTCACAGGGCTGCCGTCGGAGCAGTGGAGCTGAAGGTGTGAGGACCGAAGCGGTAGAGGCGTGCGTTGCTCCACTGAGACCGGACAAGTGGCCCGCCGAGGGGCACTGCTCTCCCAATAATACGCAGAGGCGGCCAGACCCCCAGCAGAGTGAAGCAGTGAGTGGGGAGAGGAGAAGGGGGGTGCATTCCCACTCCCCCAAAACCTGCCCGCAGGTCCTTTTGAAGCTGGCTGTTGCCCTTCCCTGGCTCCCTCACTCGGAAGCACAAAAAGCATGGAGGAGGCTGGTGGAGCCTCTCCCTCCCTGCGGTGCAATCGTACCCTCAGGGTCGAGGGGGTGAGCCACAAGAGACACAATCAGCAGGGGCACAAACAAGAACTCGGCAGCCCGAAGGAGCATCATAAGGGCACATACCCCATGGTAGGGCGGCACCACAAGGAAGACAGCAATAGGGGTATGAGGGAACAGCTATTCAGGAGGAGACAGAAAACCACGGTGAGGAGGCCCTGCCAACTGCGCCCCAGGGAGAACACAGCGCACATTAAGCCCAGGGATGAAAAGAGACCCATGGATAAACTGCAAAAGGAAGGAAACAGGAATACTAACATTGCATTATGGAAATCCCTGGGACCAACTAGCTATGGGTCTTGTGGAAGAGTGGGAGTACCAGGGGGTAAACCAGCGACTCCAGTTCCTCACTCCCTGGCCCAGAATCATTGCCAGATCGTTGCCTCAATTCGATAGGGGAAGTAGCACAGAGGAGAGAGGGGGGGGGGGCAAAGGCTGAAGAGATAAGCCAAGCTCTGCAGAGTAGTGAAGAAGGTGCAACCAAAGAGAATCCCTCGAGTTCTCCTCTAGATGCCAGGAGGAAGAGCGTTAATGCTAAGCTTAAGGGGTCGTCCGACCCACAAGGGGGCCAGCCAGCTTGGCATCAGCAGTCAGAAGAGGCCTCGACTGTGGGCTTTGGGAACCAGCCAAAAAGTGGGCTCAAGGAAGGGGAACCAGAAATGATAGCTCTGAACAAAGAGGACTTAAGGACTGTCTTAGAGGTATGGAAGACAGAATGTGCAGTGCCTTCCAAGACCAGATCACTAAAATGAGGGACAAGAAGTCAGGAAGGAAGTCACTTATCTGGGCACCAGAGTGGACACAATTGAGAAGAGCCTGTCTGACGTGGCGGAGGAGGGGAGACAGAACAGTGACCTTTTCTAACAGGTAGCCAGAGCCACTCACAATCTCGAGCTGCAGGTCAGAGGACTTGGAGAACCGTTCCCGCAGGTCAAATATTCAGGTGAAAGGCATGAGTGAGACTCCTGATGCAGACCTCAGAGACACCGTACAACAATGCTTGTGAAAATAGACTGAGTACATAGGGTAGGACCAAAGAGACGTTCTAGTGGCCCTATTATCCAACACAATGAAAGAAGACTCATAGCAAGGGCCCACCCAGGAGTGTCAATTAACGGAATTCAAATACAGCTTTACCAGGACTTGGCACTATCCACTCTACAAAAAAGGAAAGCTATGAACCCGGTGACCAAGGTCCTAATTGCTAGAAATATTCCTTACAAATCGACATTCATGTTCGGGCTTCTCTTCTCGTGGGAAGGCAGGCAAAACAGATTGACGACATGTGAAGAGGGCCTGTCGGTAATGAACCTGTCTAAGGAATAAAAGCATACTCTGCGAGTATACAAATCATCGTCTCCTAGCAGAGGCACCAAACCTTGGGAATGGTCAGGGGTTGGGGGAAGGAGAGGCAACAAAGGTGCAAAATAGGGGCCCCCCCAACCAAGATGGAAGAAGTACATTGGACAGAAAATGACAAGCCTATGGGGCCTTGTGATATAAGCATATAATTACAAGGCATGTTGGGGTAAAAATATTCTAAAAACAAAAGTTGCTGCTGAAAAGGCGGGTGAGCACTAAATCTAAGGGGCCAGACGGAGGGAAGGATTTCAGAAGCTATCACGGAATCCGACAGGGGGGTGCAGTTTGCCCTTGCAGAGGAGGGCTCCGGGGTTTAACCAGGACCGCCACCCCAGGATAGTATCTGGGGTAGTTCCTGGGAACACTGGCCCTGACCAGGGAAGGGGAGGGGGGCACTTAAATTCTTGGGGGTTAGGGAAGGAGGGTGTTGGGACTTGGGAAAGTTGGGGAGAGGGGAAAGTGCCTGAATGGGAGGAAAGGGTGAAGGGTGGGAGGAAGACCCAGGTGCACAGAACAAGCTGGAAAAACAGTAAAATACTGGTAGCTTTGGAAAAGGATGGGAAGAAGGGGAAGACCAGTAACTGTTAAAATGTCTCTCACAATTATATCATGCAACATAAGGGATTAAATTCCCCTATTAAACGCAAGAAAGTAGAGGGGCA
Organism: Ambystoma mexicanum; assembly: GCF_040938575.1. Taxonomy (NCBI): domain Eukaryota; kingdom Metazoa; phylum Chordata; class Amphibia; order Caudata; family Ambystomatidae; genus Ambystoma; species Ambystoma mexicanum. Next base: position 835,315,621 of record NC_090934.1, on the reverse strand, counting down.
GTTGAATCGATGTCTAGCAGACATAATAATGCTCCAGAAGACCCACATTAAGCAATCTAATAGAGCTATTCCCCACTTTCAACACACCTCATCTACCTTGCCAAGGCTGGAGCCTGCCTTGCTGAAGCTGCAGGAGCAGCTACAACGCTGCTGTGAATCAAGCGCTGCAGGAGCAGCAACAACGTCGCCGTGATTGGAATGCTGCAGGAACAGCTGATCCGCTCCAGGTTTGAGTGCTGCCTGTGCATTCCTACTTTTACATGGAATTATGCTGAATATGTGATCATTGTGAAGCGCCCCCCACCTAGGGAGAACTTCAATCTGCATTGCCAGACTCCATTGCCCGCATGGAGCCACTGCTCTTTTGATCTTGCCTGCCCCGTTTGGCTTCAAAATGGCCGCTGCAACCATTGTGTAGATTTGTATACAACTGGTTGCTAGGCAAACACTGAAAACCCGCTTATAGTCTGACCAGGGCCGCCGGAAGGTGTCAGCCGGCACTCCCATCGTGCAAGTCCCACCGAGTAGAAGGCCCTCAGCTGTCTGGACCTGTCCGGGACTGAGGGGCCAGTCACGCTGCCCTTTTTTCACCCTCCAGACCTGTGCCTGCCTAGGACGGCTAGCCTCCCTTTTTGCCACTGGCCCCAGACACTTCCCAACCCGCTAGACACAGCACGGTATCATTATCTGGAGAAACAAATGCCTGCCCTATCCACAGCATGGTAAGTAAGCACCTCAGCTGTGCTTCACGACCATATTGCCGTCACTTGTGACACCAACGCCACACCCAGTGGCGCCACTTACACTACTGCCCACACAGCTTCGTACTCAATCCATACTTAGTTCCAGCCCTGACTAGAGTATTAGAGTATTAGTAATACAACATTAGAGTATTGTATTGCTCCTAGCGTTGCGCTGACACTGTGTCGCTCCTGTTACTATACAGCTCATAACCTAATATTGTACATATTATGCTGCTCCTAACCTTGTACTCACTGACCTAATGCATTGATATGATATATATTTTATTTGTATCGCGCTCGTACACAAGTGTTTCAGAGCGCGACTAGGCAAGGGAGGGGAACAAGGGAGAACACAGCACAACATAAAAACGATCTTACTAGGCCCAGTGACATTGAGAACACGCAAGTGCATGGGAAAGGGAAAAGGGAAAAAGTGCATGGAAGGGGGAGAGTGGAAAGTGCAGAAGCCGAGGAGCGCAGATAAATAAAATAAATGGAAAATTTAGGCAAACTGTGGTAGTGCAGCCAGCAAGTGGCAAGTGCTGTGTTTAAGGCAGGTAAGTCTGAATAAGTGCAGAAAAAGAAGAAAAATGGGGTGGGGGGGCTGTATGGGTACAGATACAGTCCCCAGTGCAAGGGGGGGCCAGGAGGCAGTGCAGGAAGGTGGCAGGGTGAGCAGGTACCTGGGCCCAGGGGACAGAGAGTGGCCAGGTGCACAGTGCCAAGAGAGCAGATCAGCAGGGGAGAAGGAGAGCGAAGGCAGAGGCAAAGAGGAAGGTTTTGAGGTGCTTCCGGAACCGGAGATGGTTCTCCTCAAGTTTTAGAGTGGCAGGGAGGCTGTTCCAGAGGGAGGCCCCAGCCGAAGATAGAGATATACCCCCAGCTCTTTTCTTTGAAAAACGACTGACCCTGTGGGAGTTAGAGGTAGCGGAGCAAAGAGCTGGAGAGGGGAGGTATTTGTAGAGCGATAGCTGAAGGTATTTTGGACCCAGGCCCCAAAAAGCCTTGTGGACAATGCAGAGGGTTTTGAATTTAATCCTTGCATCCACTGGGAGCCAATGGATAGATTTCAAAGCTGGAGAGATACGATCCCAGGGGTTGAGGCCAAGGGCAAGTCTCGCAGTCCTGTTCTGGATAAGTTGTAGAGGGCGGAGAGTAGAGGCAGGTAGATTTAGAAAGAGGCTGTTACAATAGTCCAAGCTAGAGAGAACCAGAGCTTGGGGAGGAAAGGCAGAATACCTCTGAGGAGGTGCAGTCGGAAGTTTGACTTTTTAGAGACATCAGAGATATGGGCCGAGAAGGAAAGTGTGGAGTCAAAGATGACACCAAGGTTCTTAGCCTCGCAGGTAGGAGGAGGGCCAAGGGAGGCCGGCCAGAGAGTGAGGGAAAAGGATGGAGATGGTGTGCCGATGAGGAGGATCTCCGTCTTGCTGGCATTCAGACAAAGATCATTGGCGGCACACCAATTTTGAATGGAATGGAGGCAGTCAGAGATGAGAGAGGGAGAGGAGGTGGCCGAGGGCAGCCGGAAAATGAGTTGAGTGTCATTAGCGTAGCACTGGAAATTTGAGCAGAAAATGGCAATGCAGTAAGCAAGAGTTGCCAGGCATTGGTTGAAAAGCCAGGATGAGAGGTTAGACCCCTGGGGAACCCCACAGGTGGAGAGGAAGATAGATGATAGGATATTGCACCTAGTATTGCACAGGTATTGTGTTGCTCCTAGCGTGGCAATGTTGCTGTACTGCTCATAGCCTTATGCTGACATACTGTATTGCTCCTACCGTTCCACCGATATTGTGTTGCTCCTAGCCAAAGTACCACTCAATACTAACTGCCCTACCACCCATGTATCCTACTACACTGCACGCAGCACTCACTCGAATGGCCCTTTACAGAACTGTTCTCATAATGGCCACTCTTCTACCTTCTCCTCAGACCATAATTTTCACTAATCTCCCACCATCCACCCAGCTCAACACTCAGCATGAGAGTCTGAAATGATCATCCATTCGTACAGACCTAGCGCCAATGACCCCAGAGAAATGGATCCGCTGCTTTGCCACCCCACTTACGCCATTGATCCCGTATCCACCAACCACCAGGAATGCTAGACTAGGATATCGCTTCCTCCTTAAGCAGCCAAAAAACAGGCTCCCTCTCTGAAGATCGCCATTAAACCCTCCACTGTCCATTCACCTATCAACATAGTGCCACACTGCACACCGCCTGCACCACCTCACTGAGACTCACTTGTCTCTCCAGGCATCAAAGGAGCCCTTATTAACGCCCGATCGTTAACAGCCCATGCCCTTGACATTGCGGACTACATCACATCTAACTGGATTTTGTGGCAATATCTGAAACTTGACTTAACCCAGCTTCTGGACCTGCTGTAACTTTAGCGCTCCCTGACAACTAGTATTTTTAGTATTTATATTGCGCACCTAACCGAGAGGTAGCAAGGCGCAGAGGCATCAAGAGGATTGCAAAGCTTGGTTACATACAAAGGTACGCGGTCCAGTTGTGGTTACAGTGCTGGATGCGTAAAATAGAAACAATACACGCCGAGGAGGCATAAATTACAGCGATAAACAATATAGGCAATATTATATACAAGATGCCGGTTGTCTCATGAAAGATATCTATGCCAAACAGATGACAACCTAAATGTACATATTTACAGATGTAGTGGTGTGGGGCATCAGGGCAACAAGAGAGCTGGCGGTCGTTGTGTCATGAGCCTTGAGCCAATGGATGGTCTTAGATCTAAATTGGCGGTAGGGAAGGTCCTCCCTGCAAGTAGGAGGAAGGGAGTTCCAGAATTGTGCTGCTTTTACCGGAAAGCTGTTCCCTCCAGACATTGTACGTTTAAACCTAGGCACCAGAAGGAGATTAGAGTTGGCCATTCTGGAGGGGCAAGAGGAAGTAGGTCTGGTGAATCTAGTGATAAGGTATTGAGGGGCTGCTTGGTGGAGACATTTGTGAGTCAGGGATACCGATTTCAGGAATATTTTGTCTTTAGTGGATAGCCAATTGACGGATCTTCTAGAGTCAGAAATGTGGGCTTTCTTCGGGATACTGAGGGCCGCTCTTAGGGCATTATTTTGAAGGATTTGTATTTTGTTAGTGATATATTTGTTGCAGCCTACATATAGTGCGTTGCAATAGTCCAGCTTGGACAGGATCAACAACCTGGCTAGTGTGATGCAATTGGATGGAGAGAGAAAAGGTTTAGCTGCTCTGATGAGTTTGCATGTATAGGATGTGGCGGAAGCCATGGCATTAACTTGTTTTTTGAAGGTGAGAGTAGAGTCTAGGTAGAAGCCGAGGGTTTTGACCTCCTTGGCTACCGTGATCCTATTGTTGTCAATTACGAAGGAGGAGTAATTTTGGTCCAATTTGCTAAGGTTATGTGGCGATCCCAAAATGAGGAGTTCTGTTTTGTCATCATTCAGGCATAGACCGTGTGAGGCCATCCATGCCTGAATGATGAGGTACACCCTATTGACGAAGGCCAAATCCTTGTCATAATCCCCCGTCAGTGGGATGAGGATCTGGGTATCATCGGCATAATTGGTGTAGGTGATACCCAGACCATCTAGATCATCAAAAAGGGGCTTTGTGAATATGTTGTACAGTGTCGGGGAAACGCATGATCCCTGGGGCACGCCACAGGTGATGGGCGTTGGGTCGGCTGCTGCTAGTAGGGAGAAGACTCATTGTGCGGTTTTTTAGAAAGGATTGGATCCAGTCAGTAGCCTCTTGAGAGAAATGGGCTGCTTTTTGAAGGTGATCACATAAGATCTTGTGGTCGACCAGGTCGAAGGCAGCTGAGAGATCAAGCAGTAGCAATAGTGCAGTCATGCCCCAATCTCTCAGCTCATCTATCTGTGCCTTAAGGTCTATGAGTGCAGTTTCGGTGCCATGTTGAGGCCTGAAGCCCGATTGTCTGACTCCTAAGAGCTGGAAGTGCTCGAGGTGGTGTTGGATTTGTTGGTATGCTACTTTGTCGATGATTTTAAGAAGGAACGGTAATGTGGTAATAGGGTGGTAATTGGTGGGAGTGGAGGGATCTAGATTCGGTTTTTTGAGCAAGGGGAGGACCCATGATTTTTTGAGATTGTTAGGTACGGTGCCTGATGTGAATCACGCATTTATTAGTTTGGTAATAAATGGTGCTAGATCACGAGCCGCATCCTTAATCAATTGTGCAGGACATAGGTCCCCATGGCAATTTGATGGTTTGAGAGTGAGAATGACCTTTTCTACCTCTTTGGTAGATACTCTGTGGAAGTTAAATTGGGGATTGTGCACATGTGGGTGCGTCTGAGTAGGGTGAGTCTTTTTAGGGGTGAGACTACTGGGCTTAGTAGAAGAGAGGAGGGAATCTTTTCTGGTGTTTATCTTTGTCTTGAGAGAGGCGATTTTGTTGGCTAAGGCATTTTGTATACCCGTGCACCAGTTTTTGTTCTTGAGGCACGAGTCAGGCGCTTGGACAGGAGATTCAACCTCTTTTAGTATAGTAAAGAGCTCTCTGGTGTTAGATTTGGCTTGTAGGATTCGGGTGCTGTAGGACGTTTGTTTGGCCAGGATAATATCTTTTTTGTATTGGGAGGCTAGTCTACTTAGGTTATTCTTATTTTTTTCCGAGGGATGTGATCTCCAGATTTTTTCCTGTCTGAGGGCTTTAAGATGGGGAGAAAACCAGGAGTTGATGTGTTTTCTAGGTTTGCTCTTTTTCAGTTGCAGTGGGGCTATGACATCAAGAGATGAGAGCATGACTTTGTTGTATATGTCTACCATAATAGCGGGATCCGTGTGATCCGGGATGGCGTTCAAGGTCTGTGCGATCATTGGGATCAGATTTTCAGGGGTAATGTTCTTTTTATTTCTAGTCTGGACAGCTGGAGCTATACTGTCAATTTGCGCTGGTGTCGCCTCTAGGGTAAACGAGATCAAGTAGTGATCTGTCCAAGGCTGTGGAAGTATAGAGGAGATCAGGACTGGGCAATTGTGCACAGCTAGCCAGTCCAGAGTTCTACCTTTGGTATGAGTAGGCTCCGTGATCTTCTGGGTAAAGCCCAGTTCCTCTAAGGTATTATTAATTGTTACGGCATTAGCATCTGCGGGGTCACTAAAGCCCAGGTTAAAGTTTCCTAATAAAATGCTTTGTGAGGAGTTCTTAAGATTATTGGATAGGATACTTGTAAGGTCTTCTTCAAATGACCCTAGGGGGCCAGGTGGTCGGTAAATAAGGTTAATGGAGATGGATTGTGTGTTGGATATGGTTAGTTTAGCAGTTAAGGATTCGCAAGATCCTGCATTGGGAGGTGTCTCAATAGTCAGGGGGAATTTAGTTTTAGCTATAATGGCAAGACCTCCGACTCGAGAGGTGGTACAATCAAGTCTTAGTAGAGTATAGTCACCTGGAATGGCTGGCATAATTGCAGGGCCTGCTGTTGGGTGTAGCCAGGATTCAGTAACAGCTAAGAAGTCCAGGTCTTCATTGTAGAGTAGGTCGTCAATGTCTGTTGCGTGGGCTACCATGGAGCGGGCATTTATCAGTGCTCCCTTGGTCCCAGGTTGTGCTGCTTTTGACAGTGGTACCGAGGATTTATGCAGACTTTTCTGGGCACGAATAAACTCGCGATAGAGTCTACCGTTTAGTTGAAGATGGTGCTGGGAGGGGCTGTGGGGACTGGTAGTAGCCTTGCTGTGAGCTACTTCGGTTAGAGGGTCATAAAGCCTTGGGAGCCTTGCACGTAATTTGAGGTTCCTTTGGAGGACAGCGCAGGGTGTGGTGATCACGTCAGTAGGTTTGTGTGGGGACTCGTGTACATGTAAGTTAAGTGATGTGGTCGGGTAATGGAAATTCATGGTATAGAGAAGTAATCTTAGTATCACAATATAGAGCGTATGGAGAGACATTGTATGCGTGGGCAGGATAGGATTAATGCAGGGTAATTGTTGGTGGTTGGCATGCAGTCGTATAGCACCTAGGTCTGAGGAGGCAGCAGTTAGAATGCAGGGCAGTAGCACACCTAAATTCAGTTATATCACTAAAGTCTAATAAACAGCAGTTCAATACATGGGCATTAACACCTCTAGATTCGATTTATCACTAGAGTCTGACAGGCAGCAAATCAGTACATGGGCATTAGCACACCTAGATTCAAATTTACCACTAAAGTCTGACAGGCAGCAATTCAATGCATGGGCATTAGCACACCTAGATTCGAATTTACCACTAAATTCTGACAGGCAGCAATTCAATACATGGGCATTAGCACACCTAGATTCAATTTTACCACTAGAGTCTGACAGGCAGAAATTCAATACATGGGCATTAGCACACCTAGATTCAAATTTACCGCTAGAGTCTGACAGGCAGACACCATCATCAGAGCCAATAGAGTCACAGGTAAGGGGGGCGGCATTGCTTTTATTGCCAAAACCCATCTCGGCTTGAGAGAATTCGCCAGCACACCACTACCGTCTGCTGAGCTACTCTCAGTTAAACTGTTTTACACCCAACCAGACCTTACTTCTACACCTCATCTACCTACCGCCCGGCCCCATATCTTCATTTGATGATGACATCTCCACTCTCATAACTCAAAACACTAAACCGAGCTCACAGATTATCCTACTAGGTGATCTTAACCTTGGACTTTACGACCCAAAAGACACAAACGCATCCACTATTGAGAACACCATCTCCCAACTCGTATTCAAACCTAACATTACTGAACTAACCCACAATAAAGGTAGGCCTTTAGATTGCTTGGCAGACCTCAACTGCCCTACCACTATCCTAAAAAACGAATCACTTGCCTAGTCAGACTACCACAGCATTACATACTCTATACAGGAGAACCCCCCACACACCCCATCAACACAGGGGTAACCCTTGCCCCCCCCCACCCTGTCCAGGAACAAGCGTAACCCAACTATAGAACACCTACTACCACTGCTACAGCCCATCACCAACGCACACAACATTGACAAGGACCCCCGCCCTTCTGGTGGAAAGGTACAACACCACCATTGAACAAGCAATAAACAAGATGGCTCCCCTAAAGCTTCGAAAAGCCAAACCTACATCCCACCTAAATAACTGGTTTACAGCAGATCTAAAATCACTCCGTAATGAAAAGAGCAGACAAAACCATTTGGATCCCCCTCCACCTCTAATAAAGAGAACTTTGTCACTGCAGCCACAACCTATAAAACTACCATTCATAACACCAAAAGGGAAATCTACAATGAAAGAATCCAGAACTCTAAATCAAATACAAAAGGAACTTTTTTACTATACTTAGGTAACTAGAGTCACTGGCTCCTCCTGCTGATACGTGCAGAAAAGATACCGCCTGGTGTGCAAACATACAGAAGGCACTATCTGATAAAATAGCACTACTAAAAACTAACATTTAAACAAAAAGAAATAACTTACCCACTAATGCAAAAATTGTCACCGGATTCCACGTACACCAAACCCACTGTGTACCCCCTTCCAATTTACACTAGTCTATCAAGGAAGTAGAAAGCCTAATTCTTGGGATAAAACCCTTTAAACTGCCAAGGTGATCTATGCCCAGCATCGATCATCAATGATGGCGCTAGAGAACTAGCACCGTTCATAACGGTTCTGATAAACTCATCCTTCAAAAACTGTTCAGTACCCAATAATCCCAAAGAAGCATGGGTTAGACCACTTCTAAAGAAACCTAACCTAGATCTCAGCACCCCCACCAATTATAGGCCTATAAGTACAGTCCCCTTCCTTCTAAAAATTCTAGACCGCGCAGCTCATCTCCAAATTCAGAAACACTTGGAAGATAATGATTTACTAGGTCTATGTCAGTCTTGTTTCAGACCCAGACACAGCTCTTTTAGAGCTTAAGATATAGATGGACGAATCAAAGGACAAGGGCAAACTAGCCATCCTCCTACTCTTGGATCTCAGCAGCCTTCGACCTTGTCGACCATAACATCCTGACTACACACCTAACCTCAGCAGCAGCCTTCTCATCGAACACTGCTAGCTGGATACAATCCTTCCTCTCAAACAAAACCACTAGGGTCTTTTCACACCAGCATCTGCCCCGTCAGAGCCCATAAACTGTGGAGTTTCACAAGGGTCCTGTGTCTCCCCCACTCTATAATATATTTACCAAGCCTCTCTTTGATCGCCTTGACAATCTGGGTGTCACCTATACTAATTACGCGGATGACACCCAGATCCTCATCACGCTCACTGGTTGCTATATAAATGATACTAAAATGATCAACAACATATACCTAGAGATCCAAGCATGGATGGCCATCCACAGTCTTGGTCTAAACGATAAGACTGAACTCATCGTCGGCTCCCAAGCCTGCTAGACAAACGCTATTCTGCCTTCATCATTGATGGAAACACCATAAAAGACTCTAGTGAAGTAAAAATGCCTGGTGTCTACTTGGACTCCACTTTATCCCTTAAAAAACAAGTGAACATCACAGCAGTCACCACGGGTTACACCAACCAATTTATAACTGCATGTCAACCCTACCTATCAACCAATAGCCTCTTAACACTATCCAGAGCACTGATCCTCTGGAAGCTGGACTATTGCAACACACTATTCCTCGGTTCCTTCTCACAGATCTTAAACTCGAAGTCCTGCAAAACAACGCTTTAAGATCAGCTCTAAACATTCCACGCTCCAGCCACATTTCTTCCTTCAGGAGGGACACACTCTGGCTACCCGTACGCGACAGAATCACATTACGATCTCTAGTCATCACGCACAAATGTCTTTCGAACACAGCACCAAAATAACTCAAATTCTCTAGAAATCAGTCTGACAGACCCACTAGATCCAACTATCTGAACAGACTCACCATCCCTAACTACAACCTAAAAACGGCTGGAGGATCCAGCTTCCCAGTGCTAGCTGCCAAGTGTTGGAATTCACTTCCGCCAGCCATCAGATCTGAGACTTCATTTTGGGCCTTCAGAGCCAAGACCAAATCTTGGCTTTTTCCCAAACTACTATCTAGCACCCTAGACTAGTTACCACATTGCAAACTACATATATTGTATATACTGGATATGCTGCACACACAAAGGGAACATATTTTTACGATTATACACCTTAAGTACTTGGGTTGACTAACTTCCTTTGCTAAAAGTCAAAACCTGCCTGACTTAACCTACCTGTAAATACATTATCTATTGTGTATATGACTGCATCTCTGTAATTGTAACTTGTAATTGTAACGGTTACCCTTGGGTTAGGTGAGCTATATAAGTAATAAACTAAACAACTCACAGGGGAAAATGGCAGGGGTCTTGATTGGCCTTAGAAGCTCACTACAGGTGAGGGTACTATAGAGCGGGTGATTCCAGCAGCGGTAACGTCTCTGGTGAGTGCCTCTGAGGCAATTTGAAATATATTTGCTGCGTGTGTTTTCACATGTGGTGGCCCGTGTGCTCTGTGCCCTGCTACCCCTTCCGCTTTCTTCTTTACCCCTACTTCCCGCCCGCCTCCCATCACGCCCACCCCCCCGGTTGGCTTCCAGTCCTCTGTGAGCTGGGAGTTTAGCAGTGGGCTGGTCACCTCGCTCGCCATTCCACCAACAGAGCGGGTGATTCCAGCGGCGGTAATGTTTCTTAGGCAATTTGAAATATATTTGCTGCGTGCGTTTTCACTTGTGGTGGCCCGTGTACCCTGCTCCCCGTCTGCTTGCTTTCTTTTTTCCCCCTCCTTCCTGCCCATCACGCCCACCCTCCCCCCACTGATTGGCTTTTCCTTCCTGGAGTGGTGTTCCGCCAATGAGCTCTGCCTTAATGCCAGTAAAACAGATTCTCCTCATCGGCACATCCGCTCCCTCCTTTCCTGTAGCTCTCTGGCCGGCCTCTCTTGGCCCACCTCCTGCTCCCATCTGCAAGGCTAAAAACCTTGGGGTCATCTTCGACTCCACACTAGCCTTCCCTCCTCACATTTCCGATGTCTTTAAGAAGTCACACTACCAGCTGCACTTCCTCAGAGGTACTCTTCCTTTCCTCTCCTTCCCCCAGAAGCTCCCCTTCTCCATAGCTCTGGTTCTCTCTAGGCTAGATTACTGCAACAGCCTCTTTCTAAATCTTCCTGCCTCTACTCTTCGCCCCTTTGCAACTCATCCAGAACAGGACTGCGAGACTTGTCCTTGGCCTCAAGCCCAGGGATTGCATCTCTCCAGGAGTGAAATCTCTGCACTAGCTCCCAGTGGCTGAAAGGATTAAGTTCAAAACCCTATGCATTGTCCACAAGGCCTTCTGGGGCATAGGGCCTCAAGTCCTTCAACTCTCTCTTCCTAACTATCTGCCTTCTCGAGCTCTTCGCTCATCCGCCTCCAAATCCCTCACGGTCAGTCGCTTCTCCAAGCAACGAGTTGGTGGTAGATCTCTTTCTTGGGCTGGGGGCCTCCCTCTGGAACAGCCTCCCTGCCTCCTTGAAACTTGAGGAGAACCATCTATGGTTACGGAAGCACCTCAAAACCTTTCTCTTTGCTTCTGCTTTTTCTACTCCTCTCTCCTGCTGACCTTCTGGCTGTAACCAGAACTGCACTGGTTACCTTGATACCCTTTGAATCTCGGGCCCAGGTCCCTCCCCCACCAGTGTCGCACACCTGCACTGCCCGCCTGGAAACCCCCGCACTTGGGGACTGTTTCTGTATCCCCACAGTCCCCCTACCAGCCCTGAACACCTGATGTCTGCACTACTTACCCATGCACTTGACACACGCTGGCCTTACTTTTACTTATCGGTATCTATTCCCTTGTACTGCACTGTCCCTTTCCCCTTCCCATGCACTTGCGCGATCTGAATGACACCTGGCCTAGTAGGATCGCTGCCTGCCTCACTTTGTTACTCCTCCCTTACCTCGTCACGCCTTGAAACACTTGTGTATAGGCGCGTTATAAATGCCATATCATACACACGCTGGAAGACAAACAGGGGAGGGTTCCTATTTTTACGGTGCAACTGGGTCTCAGGAAGGTGACAATAGGAACGCTATACGCACCAAATACAGGGCAAGAAGTGTTCCTTCTTGAAGTGCTTGCAATAGGGGAAATTAACCTCTGGCGTGGGATTCCATTAAGGACAGGAGCTCAGGGAGTAGCCATGGAGGAAGCTCCCATTCCAAACTGTTTAAAGAAGCTTTCGACAACATAGCCCCCAAGGATGTTTGGCAAGAGAAGAAAAAGGGAGAATTTGGATTCACTGGTTTCTCGCATGTATATCAGACCCTTTCTAGGATCGATTACGTTTGGGCGTCAGCAGCCCTTCTGGGAGAGGTAAAGTCGGGATCCACACTATCTGATCATGCACCGCCGATAGTTACCATAAAAAGATGGGAACCACTTAAAGGGCTGTGGGCTTGGTCACTCCCTTGTGATATTGACAGAAGAGGTGGTGGTGGAGCGCTTGGGAGATAAGATAGATGGGTATTTGGCAGACAATGATAACCAAGAAACGGCACAAGATGGTCTGGGAGGCATTCAAAGTTGTAATGATGGGGGAGATCATATCCCTTCAAGCCGAAAGGCAGAAACAAAGGACAGCTATGGAAATCAGATTAGAATCCCAACTACAGGAGACCATGCTGACCTTAAGTAGGAAAAAGTGTAAAGCTACTTTTAAAAAATTGAAGGTACTCAGGGGTCATTTAAAACTACTTTGATCACTCAGGGCAGAAAGGTCCCTACTAGATACAAGACAGCGCAACTATATAATGCGAACAGGACAAACAGACTCGTAGCCAGACAACTGTGACGGGCCGAAGCAAGTTGGACCATAACGGCTATGAAACCACCAGATGGGTCAATAGCTACAGATACAGAAACGATAATAGGCCCCTTCGAAAAAATATATAGGTCATTATAGAAGTCTGATAATCCTGACCAACAAGCAATGGAGCAATATCTAGGGAAATCCCAACTGCATAAGCTGGCAAAAGCAGACGGGGAAAGATTAGAAAAAGAAATCACTAGGGAAGAAGTGGAAGCTGTAATTAAAAGGCATATAAGCATGGTTAAGGCCAATTACAGCACTCCCACGATGAGACTTTCAATTAACTCCCAACTCTCGGAAAAGGTTCAAATCTCGCGAGGGAAGAGATAGGGATGCCCCTTGTCCCCACTTCTTGATATTGTCCATCTAGAGCCACTCCTAAAAATCATACCATTAAGGGGATATGGTTTGGAGAGGAGGAACATAAGATAGTAGCCTTCACCGATGATATGATGTCTATGACTGACCCAGAAACTGCTATATCAACGCTACTTAACGAAATCTCCGAGATGGAGAAGGCCATGGGTTTAAAGATCAACATGGCTATATCTGAGCTGCTGAGCTTGGGACTTACCAATCGCCAAGAGGGGTCTCTGCCAACGTGCTCCCCGTTCAAAATGGTTAAGGGCAAAACCGCTAATCTGGGAGTGAGTCTGAGAGAATCCATCTCAGGTTTAAATAGGGCAAACTACCTAGAACTGCTCTCTAAAGTCAAAGCAGACCTAGGTAGATAGGCCCCCATGCGTATATCTTGGATGGGGAAGATAGCTACAGTATAAATGATTACGCTTCCTAGACTGCTACACCACTTTCAGGCTCTTCCCCTTAAGGTTCCCCAATCCTTTTTCAAGGAACTGAACAAACTGGCATCACATTTTGTATGGCAGAACAAACACCCTAGAACAGCGCTAGAAACTGATGGCTCCTAGATTGAAGGGGGGGGGGGGGGGGAGACTAGAGCTGCAGAACTTCACTAAATACTACGCAGCGGCCCAATTACGGGTCTTGCACAAATGGTTCTAAAACAACATGTCAAAGCCGGGGGCTAGAATGAACCAAGCGGGTGCAGGGACTCCCTTGGAGGGACTGTTAAGGCTAAAACGGCAGGACAGTCCCCGCAATGTAGGGTTGAGCCAGATATTACTGGTAGTCTCATCTTTGGGATCGCCTCCTTAGTCAGGGCCAACCAACGACGATCCCATCTCAGTTTACCCCTCTGTTTGGGGAACCCGCAGTTTTCCAAAGGGATGAGCCAAGGCTCCTTTGCAAGATAGCGGGAAGTGGAGTGTACAAAGGTAGGAGACATGATGTTAGCCAGAGAAGTTAAGGTTGTTTGAAGAGTGTAAACAACAATTTGGGCTAACGGAGAAAGATAGACTGGAGTACTATCAATTGAGACACTGGCTGAAAAAAACAGATTAAAAAAGGCAGCGCTGAGAGGCCTGACCCCATTCGAGAAATGTATCACAACACATACAGGGGACAAACAGCTGGTTTCCAGGCTATGTACGATTTTACAGGGGGAAGGCACGGGCCACACCTGGGCATATATGACACGCTGGCAGTAGACCCTAGGGGCAGAGATACCTGTATAACATTGGGAGAACCTATGGGAACAAATATCAAAACAAACTAAATCCATACAAACCAGGAAGGCATGGTACAAGGTGATGGGTACAGTGGCACTACACGCCGGAAATATTACATTCAATGTACCCAGGTGTAACACAAGAATGTTGATGGTTGCTCAGGCAGAGGAGACTGGAGGCATGTATGGTGGGACTGCCCGATATAGAAGGGATTCTAGGAGGAAATTAAGGGTCAGATACAACAAATGGTTTGCGGCCTCCCAACATATTCCTCAAAGGAATGGATGTGCAGACTCTTTGACCCGGAGTTCCGAATTCCTACGAAACCTCATCGGAAAGCATTCATGATTCTGTTGATAGTGGCTTTGCTAGCATTGGCTAGGAAATGGAAACAAAACACACCCCTTAGGAACATTGAATGGCTGCATAAAGTTTGAGGGATTCTGGCCACGGAATGGGTGACATATGTGATACAGGGAGAGAGAGACACACACATTTCGCAAAGACTGGGGAATGATATTGTATTTCCTGTGGGGAGACTATAACCAACAATGGTGTCCCCAAAACTTGAAAATATTGGACATAATGTAGATACTAAGCTGCGACTGGAGGTGACAAATAGGCACGTCTTACTGGACTAGAATTCGGGCACAGGGTGGGGGTAATGTTTATATATGTTGAAAATGCCAATTTAAAAAAAAGATCATTGTTCATGAATACATAAAAACAAACAAAAGATATAAAATCGATATTTATAAAAACCCACCTAAAATATTGAAACAAAATATATATATATATCATACAAATAATTAATCACAGATTGATAGATTTCATTAAAAGCATACTTTATTTCCTTTACTACTCTTATCCTTACCCATTGTAATATAGTGCAAATAGCATAAAGTGCTTTTTTAACAAAATATATCAAAGCCACATTTTGAAATAAAAGTATGTAAGACCTTTAAACAACTAATATCCCTTCAACACAACAAATCATTCTTCTATTGAGGGGAAAGGTGGAAAGCAATACACCAACTTAATTTGAAACAACTGGTTCTTACCTTTAGTGCAAATTACATAGAAATTGTCAATCAGAATAATGCCACTTGACCAACTAACAACAAGCAACAGGTTTCCGCCACTCTTGAGTTAGTATATGTTATGTCATGCTGTTGATTTATACAGAGCACTGCTGCCATTTGCATGGTCTTGAGGCGCTCACGTGTCTCTGTAAGAAAGGTGGGTAGGGTTGATTAGTGAGGGAGAGAGGGCTAGGATAGAGGTTGTGCTCATCGGTTGATGTGTGCAGAACTAGGAGAAACTGGTGTCTGTGCGTGTGAGCTTTCTAGGTATGCTTTATGTGCACTGGGCTTCCTGTGTCCAGAAGGGTGGCATCCAGTGTCCGAGTTGTTTGTTGTCTACAGATATTGGATTTGTAGCAAGGTTAGATAGCAGTGTGTGGTTTGCATGTTTCTTGTCAGTTGCTTCACTTACCCTCTGGGCGTGTGTAGTATGTGAGAGTTGTGGGTATGTGGAAAAGAAGGGTGTGGTTAGTTGGCTTCTGGTGATCTCTGGTTGTTGAGTATTTTTATTGTCGGTTCTTCATTCTGTATTGTCCCGTGTCTTTTGGATTCCACAACGACAAACACCTCTCCTTCGAGACATGCATAGCTAAGAATACACAGACAGCTTGGTATCAGCTATCCCTACTGCGGAACGTCAAGCCCTTCCTCCCTCAAGACCGCTTTAGATCCACCATTCAGGCACTGGTCCTATCCCACCTGGATGGAGGTAATGCACTCCAAGCCTCCCGTCGTCCTCCCTTGTGCCCCCGAGAAGTATCCTACATCCGGCTGCATGCCTCACCTAGGGTTTACACCCCAAGATTATGAAACCTCTCTGTCAGCATCACCCTTGCTCTTACAACAAATGTTATTGTTTATATTGCTCGCAGGCAGCAGAGCGCTTGAGTTCAAGAAAAGCCAGATGCTTGCGTCAAGCTAGTGTTTTTAACAGTAACTCAGTACTGTGGGGGATTGTCAGGGTTTCAGTCCTGGGGAATTCAGAAAAGAACTCGAGACCCACCTCTTCCGAAGAGTGTCTCCTCCTCAACACCTAGGTAATGCTACACCTAAAACTGTATCCAACAAAAGGTTTACAAGACACATTTTTACAATTCCAGAATAATCTTAGCAAATTATGAAACCGGAGAAAAAATGAGATTAGCATAATCCAAATGCCCCAAAAATTATAATACAAGTGAGAAGGGTAAGATATTTTAAATGTTTACAAATACTTACACAGATCCACTCATTCAAACCCAAATCTTTGGCCTGATTCTAGTGTGTATGTTTTGATCGGAGTCCATTGTTTATGTTTTGAAACCATATAGGTTTATGGCCCATTTACATTATATAGGTTTTGACTATACAATGCATGATCATCTTTTTTACTGAATTTATAGATGCAAGTAAACAATTTTATTTACTGCTCACATTTATGCATATTCTTGTGTTCTTTACACAAAACAAAGTTGATTTTCCAAAGAAATATATTCTTGCTTAAATGATTGAGAGAACCGTTTTGAACACCAGAGTATTGTGTTCACTAAAGACAGTATTCATGAGAAAATGCACCCTAGATAGTACATCCTAACCATTGTAAAACTGTCCATTTATGAAACTAAGTGTGTAGCTGTCCTTTTTTCCATGCCAGCCAGCAATTTATACACAAAAGAAGATGCTTTATTAGTGCCAGTTGATAAGGTACAAGTTAAATACCTGTAACCCTTGTTCTCCAGCATGGTTCTTCCATGGATTCACATGCTCATGAATATTCCCGGTCATCAGGCTGGGAAACCACTGTAAAATTAAAGCAGTTTAGCTTTAAGCTAAACCTGCTTGCTCCTCTATAGCCTAACAGTGTCATTTTGGGCCATACTGCTACAGCCAATGACACTAGTCCTCCTAAGCTCCACCCCGGGTGGCCATCTTCAGATTTGGTTGCGCACGTAAAGTGGCAGTATGAACCAAGAACAGCCACAGAGGGGAAGGAGGGAGGATTTGCATGTGAAACATTGCAAGACCCATGCTGGAGAAGAACAAGTAACTCTCTTACCTGGTAACGTTCTTTCGATGGGATGGTCCGACGACATATTCCATAGCTATGACGGTAATCACCACAGCTGTGCTGCTTCGGAAAATCTTTCTGCGTCCTGCGTCGATGACGTCGATACGCCGTCCTCGAGGGCCTCCGTCGAGCCGACGTCACCGGATGTTATAAGTAGGACGCACGACGCCCGTAGCCTCAGTTGTAGTTTTTTTCCAGAACGTGTGGCACCAATCTACTGCCAATATGACCACAGAAAACCTTGCGGAAACGTAAGCTGCAATCACATAAGAAATTCTGTAGCGGGGAAGGCAGGGAGGGAGCGATATGGAATACGTTGTCTGACCATACCATCGAAAGAACGTTACCAGGTAAGAGAGTAACTTGTTCTTCGAGGGGATTGGGTCTTCCGACGTATTCCATATCTATGACAGACTCACAAAGCAGTACCAACGTAAGAGGTGGGAAAAGAATTTAGAATATACAAATTTAGAATGCCCAATAAAATTGCAGAGTAAAGGACCGCCTTGCCAAAGGCCAGATCCTGCCCATGGATAGAATCAAGGGAGTAGTGACGTACAAAAGTATGGACCGAAGCCCAAGTGGCTGTATCACAAATGTTACGAATAGGAACACCACTCTGCAGGGCAGTAGAGGCAGCCATACCCCTAGTCGAATGGGCCCGTAAGCCTACAGGAGGATCCTTACCCGCAGGGCGGTAACATTCAGAAATTGGCAAAATAATCCATCTAGACAAAGTCTGCTTAGTCACAGCTTGTCCCAAACGCCTTCCAGCGTAACCAATAAAGAGCTGATCGTCCACTCTGACCCGGGACATGCGTGAACTGTAGAAACTTAAAGCTCTCCTAGGATCTAACCTATGGAGCCTCTCCTCATCCTTACCAGGATGCGGAGGAGGATAAAATGCGGGAAGAACAACCTTCTGGCTCAAATGAAATTCCAACACCACCTTCGGAAGAAAGGAAGGACAAACTCGGAGGACAACTCTGTCCTTATGAAACACAGTGAAGGGTGGCTTAACTGAAAGGGCCTGTAACTCACTCACTCTGCGAGCGGAAGTGACCGTAACTAAAAATACAGTTTTAAGTGTTAACAGTCTCAAAGGACAAGAATGCAAAGGCTCAAACGGAGCACCCATTAGAAACTTGAGAACAAGGTTCAAATCCTAACCGGGCACCTGGAAAGGTGCCGGAGGGAACACATCAGTGAGCCCCTTTCAGAAACTGTGGAATTTTAAAATAAGAATACTCCTCAGACGAGCGCTTAATTATGGACAGCGCCTCCAGGTAACCTTTAATGGTACCCACTTACAAGCCCCTGTGGGCTAAAGAAAGCAAAAAAGACAGAACTACAGGAATGTCACATGAAAAAGGATCCACATTCTTCACCCTGCACCAGTCGTAGAACTTTCTCCAACGGCAGTGGTACAGGGACTTTGTTGCCGGCTGTCTGGCCGAAAGCAACACCTCCATCACGTCTTCAGGGAGGTCCCAATTCTTATACCTCAACCTTTCAGAAGCCAAGCGTGAAGGTTGAGGGATCTGGCCTCTGGATGGAGAACCTGACCCCCCCCTCCCGTGAGAGCAGATCGTCTCAGTAGGGAAGACAACGTGGAGGGCAGATGGACATATGCAGACATTAAGAAAACCATCTTGGAAAGGATGGGTGTTGAAGCCTATAGGGCCAGGCTGAGGGGAAACTCGACTACGCAACGGGGAAACAGCAAGACAACTATACTATAGAATCCACAATCTTTGTGACAAGTGGCTAAAATCAACATCCGGTTCGGTGCAGTAAATCATGGACAAAATCAAACTTGAACAGTTTGTTGAGGCTCTACCACCGGCGATGCAACGATGGGTTTGCCAACATCACAGACCAACGTTGGCTAAAGCCATTGACATAGCCTCGGCCTTCCAGAAAGCAGGATTCACCAGTCTGACCCCTCTGGAAACAAGCAAGCCGGTACCGCGTGAAGCAGTGGACGGGGAACCCAAAAACATTTGCCCTGAGGCAAGGGGATCAGGATGGCCCACCCAAAACCAGCAACCGCAGTGCTTTGATTGTGGGGAATGGGGGCATATAGCCCGGTTTTGTCCAAGGAAACCAAAACCTGAACCAATGGAAATTGGGTATGCCCAACCAAGAGAGTTCAGACGAAAAAGGGAGGCATATCTAGTGGAAGTCCGGGTGGATGGAACACAAAGACAAGGTCTTCTCGATTCCGGAAGTGAGCAGACTGCCATAAGACCTGAAGTAAATGGGATTGAAAGGGCGGGGAATCTCCCAATTTCTATTAAATGCATGCATGGGGACACAATGGCCTATCCGTCAAAAAAGGTAGACCTAGAAGTAAATGGGATTCGTTCGAGAATGAGGGTCGCCATAATGCCACACTTGCCAGCACAGGTACTAGTGGGAACTGATCTACCTTCATTAATGGAATGCCTTAACGACACTGATTGGCTCAGAACCGCCCCCTATTCCCAAACCGAGATTGAACTACAAGTCCATAAAACTCTAAAGAAAACAAGGAGAGAAGTGAGAGAAGCCAACAGACAGTGGGCAGAACTCAACCACTATGTGCGACTAATAGATTGGTTACCGGACAGCATAACAGTAGACCCACAAAAAGGAGAAACAGAACAATTACTGGTCCCCCTAAGCTACCGAACCATCGTGTTAAGATTGGTACATGACGACGTAGTCTGGGGTCATCTCGGCAAAGAAAAAAAAACACGAGAAACTGTTAAAATGCTTCTTTTTGCCAGGAGTGTATCGAGAAGTGGCCAAGTATTGTGAAGAGTGCCCGGTTTGTCAGAAGACCAGTCCGCATAAACCACAAAAAGCACCTCTGCATCCTATGCCGCTTATAAAAACACTTTTCTAGAATTGGTATGGATCTGGTTGGTCCGCTGGAACCCAACAGCCATGGGCACCAATACATATTGGTCGTAGTGGACTATGCCACTAGATTCCCTGAGGCTTTTCCTATGAGGGGTATAAGTTCAACTCAAGTATGCAACCAACTGGTTCCATTTTTGCCAGGGTAGGATTACCAACAGAAATCGCAACCGACCAGGGACATAATTTTGTGTCATGGGTAATGCAGAAAGTGTGCCAACAACTACATATTAAACAAATACGTGCTTCCATTTATCACCTGGAGACTGGTGGGCTAGTGGAGTGGTACAACAAAAAAATCAAAATGATGCTCAAAAGAGACATGGGCCCCATTTGGTAAGGATTGGGACCGAGTCTTACCTTGGGTCTTGATGGTGCTGAGGGACACCCCACAGTCGTCCACTGGGTTTTCCCCTTTTGAGTTATTGTTCAGGCATAGACCCAAGACAAAACTCGACATAGCCAAAACCGAGTGGGAAGAACAAGAGGAAGAGACCCACCTCACAGACTACGTAATCGAACTGAGAGATCATCTTACCAAACTGCGAGAACTGGCACGCGAGAACCTGAGGAGAGCACTGGGGAGAGCACAGTCCTCTCAGGAAAACTATTATAACAAGAATGCCAGAGCGAGGTCTTTTCAAGTGGGTGACAAAGTGCTGGTTTTGTTGCCAACCACACAAAATAAGATGTTGGCTCAGTGGAGAGGACCTTATGAAATCCCAGCAGTTTTAGGCCCCGTGAATTATATGGTGGAGCAGCCAGACAGAAAGGAAAAACACCAGAACTACCATATTAACCCCTTGAAGGAATGGATGGAAGCTGGAACAGACAGACAAAGGGTAAACCACTTACAGGTGAAAGGATCAGATTCAGCATTCAATGTGGTACAATGGGGGGCGCAACTCAGCCCATCCGAAACAAAAGAAACTGGAGAACCACCTCTAATCACTGGAAAACGTGTTTTCTCTATACCCGGGAAGGACGACCATGGTGGAACATGAGATCAATACTGATCCGACCGAAACAGTACGGATTCGACCATATAGACTACCGGAATCAAAAAGAGCGGCCATACAAACCGAAGTGGAAGAGATGCTACGCTTAGGAGTTATCGCGCCATCCACTAGTCACTGGTCGTCGCCAATTGTACTGGTACCCAAACCAGACGGCTCCACTAGGTTCTGTATGGACTACAGACAAACGCAATCTCGACCTATTAAACCTACCCAATGCCCCGGGTTGATGAACTAAGAGCGACTGAGCACAGCACAATACATCAGTACAATCGATCTAACGAAAGGGTATTGGCAGATTCCCTTACGACAGGAGAACAAGCTGAAAACTGCTTTTTCTACACCATTAGGCCTATACCAATTCACTGTGAAAACTTTTGGCTTACACGGGGCACCAGCAACTTTTCAGGCTTTGATGAACAAGGTCTTAGCCCCACACGCACCATATAGTTCAGCGTATCTGGATGACATTGTTTTCAGCCAATCCTGGGAAGAACATTTAAGTCACCTACTAAAAGTGATTTCCGCTCTTGAAAAAGCCGGGCTACACATCAACCCAAAGAAAACAATCTTCGCCGCAAGGGAAACAAAATATTTTGGTTACCTAGTGGGCGGTGGGGTCATCAAGCCACAAGTGGACAAAGTGGAGGCAATCATGCGGTTGGCCATGCCAAGCAACAGAAAACCGATAAGAGCATTTTTAGGATTCGTAGGGTACTACAGAAGATTCATACTGCAATTTTCCAGCATTGCTGGCCCACTAAGTGAAGCCCTTGCATCTTCATATAATGGGTATATATTACAAGACACCTCGGCACGGACAGCCTTCCTAACTCTCAAAAACCACCTCTCCGCCCTACCGGTTCTACGGTGAGAAAATTCTTTGTACAGACGGATGCATCCGGTACGGGTTTAGGTGCGGTACTGTTGCAAGGCACAGACGAAGACCTGTATCCAGTGGCCTTCATTAGCCGAAAACTCCTGCCACACGAGCTGTCATATTCAACACTGGGAAAAAAAAGTGTGTCTGGCCATAAAGTGGGCCATTGAAACCCTCAGGTATTATTTACTGGGAAGGACCTTCAGGGTTTTCACAGATCACGCTCCCCTACAATGGTTGGCCGTGCACAAAGACTCCAACCAGAGGGTCTTGAGATGGTTTCTTACACTACAGGCAGTCTGCTTCAAGACCGTCCATAAACCGGCTTCCTTTCAGGTTGTTCCTGATTATCTATCAAGAAGCATGGATCGGCCCGGCCAGCACGATTCCTCGGGGGTGTGTGTGTGTGTGAAAACATTGGTTATGTGGAGCGGCTCAAAACAGACTACATACAAAGAGAACACGGTGTAACCACTAAAATAGAGAGTATGGTCGATGAAGACACAGAAACCACTTGGTGGGGCAGGGACAAACTGCATGAAACACCTACCCGAAGATCAGATGAGGACGAATTACCCTGAAACGAACAGCAGAGGTGGCCACGTTCAAGCGGAATGCAGCGGGACACCAGCGGCAATGTTGGCAGTCGGAAAATGCAAAGTCCACGTTGCAGCTCCAGCCAAGGGGAAAGAAAGGCTCACAGTACAGCAAGCAGATGATAGTGTGGGGCTTAAAAGGCCAGGACGCCGTAACACCAGAACGCTGGGAAGGGCAAAAACCCCATAGGAGTTGCCACAAGAACATTGTTCGTCAAAACTAAAGGAAACAAACACTTAACCGTTTTGTAACATTTGATAACGCTTATTGTCACTTACCCAAAACTCTGGTGCCTTTAGTTTCAAAAGGCAGTCTCCTTGAGTGACCCGTGCTGGTTCCATTATGGCGGCCGGCAATCAGGAATGAAGGGGGCAGGTCCTGCGGGGGCTTATCAAGCCTACACTGGGTGGTGCGCCCTGATTGGACTAGGAGACTCCAGCCCCTATTTAAGGCAAACAGCAAGAAGGGACTAATGGATACTTCTCCCTTCTGTTGCAGAACAGAGTTGGAGGCGAAGAAGAAACTGCAGAGTTCCGTTGGGCGTATGAGGACTAATCCCAGGTTCCTGCCCTATCCTCTAAGGAACCCCAAAAGCTACACTAATTTTGGACTACATTAAGGAGAATTGAGATCCAGTATTTTTTTTCTTTAAGTCAATAAAGACTACTTTTGGTTTGATCACAAAACCTGTCCAGAGTGTTCCATCACACATGCATATTGTTCAATAAATAGATGTCAAAAAAAAATTGGTAGGAGGCAAAGGTCCAGAGAACAACCCTGTCATTATCAAAGGGAGAGTAATGCTCACGACTGGAGGGCCCTGTGGGTCACTTATTTTTGTTACCAATTTTGAAGCAGCCAAAACACTTCAAGTTGAGGAGTTGGACATAGCGACACGTTCAAAATGTGTGGATACCAGAGTTGCAAGCACAATGTTCAAATCCTGTGAAGGGGATTTGTCTTTACTGGAGAGGTCAATTTCAGCAGTCAAAGTGTTTAACAACTAGATTCTGTAAAGAAAACACTACTTTCCAGAATTCCTGTGGATGCTGACTGCTGCCTTAAAGGCTTTACAAGTGTCCATGTAATGAGAGAGTTCAGCAGTAGGGAAGCAAATGATAATCTATAAGAAAATAATTATTTGGATATCGTGTCCAACTCTTTTTGAAGGTCATCAGTTGATGGATGTATTAGTTTAATCAGTTGGATTTGCACTTACTTGCATCTATTTATTTGGAATTATAATATATAGTGTTTTTTAGTGTATGATTAATCTGAAAGTGTTATATAATGTAATAGGTTATTAAATTATTACAATGAAAAGAAATATTAAAGAATAAATCACCTTTGTATGCTCTCCCAATTGCTTGATTAGCTAAACCGCCACATGCTGAAATGAAGTATTCTTTCCCTTAAAGAAGGAAGGAATGCTTTCATGACAAGAACAGTTATTGGGATAAAGCATGATCAGGTTCGGGGAAATCTGGGACCACAAGTCTTGAACCGAATGCTGACCCAGGATAGCAGTCTAAGGACATTAAAGAGCATTTGGTTTTAGAATCACAAAGAAAATAGAAAAACTCAATAAGTATGAAGAAGGTTTAAGTTACTTACCTGTCACTATTGTTCTCCTGCATAGGTCTGGCATGGATTCACATGCTCATGACTATTCCCTTTCTTCAGGCTGGGAATCCTCAGTAAAAGAAAAAACTTCACTTTAAAACTGTATTTCTCCTCTAACCCAATCACTGTCCTTTGGGTCATAGTGCCCCATCCAATGACAGTCCTCCCCCTAAGCTGCACCCCTGGTGGCCATCTAGAGATCTAGTAAGCATGTAAAGTGGCAGCATGAACCAAGAAGAGCCACGGAGAGGAAGGAGGGAGGGTTCGCATGTGAATTCATACCAAACCCATGCTGGAAAACAATAGTTACCGGTAAGTAACTTAAACCTTCTCTAGCATGGGGTCTGGCACGGATTCACATGCTCATGAATACCAATAACACAGCAGTACATGTACAGAACCACAGGTGGTGGCAAGGCGCAACAGAAGCAATAAACTCACTTCTGGAACACTCACACCTGAAACAAACAGGTTGTGTAGCACCGCTTAGCCGACTCGGGACTCCTCCCTGGAATCCCGAGTGACTCAGTAGAACCTCGTGAAGGTGTGCGTGGATCTCTACGTAGTGGCCCTGCAGAAGTCGAGCAGGGGCACATGAGAGAGAAACGCTATTGCTGCGATGGCTCTGGTGGGGTGGGCTCTCGTCCGGCCTGGCTGCGGCCCGCTAGCCAGTCGATGACAGTGCATGATGCAGCCGGAGGACCAGCTGGAGACGGAAGCCTTCAATAAAGCATTTCCTTGATTTACAGGTCCAAAGTTGAACAACTGAGAAGTCTTCCGAAAAGTCTTTGTACGTGCCACATAGAACTTCAAGGCATGAGCAGCATTCAGTGAATGCAAGGCCCTCTCTGCTGGCGACGACCGATTCGGGAATAAAACTGGTAACACCAAAGGTTAGTTGAGGTAGAATTCTGATGGTACCTTTGGCCAAAGCCTGGAAAAACAGTAAGGGTGCTCTCAAGACAGGGCCTGATCTCCCGACCCCCTTGGCCGAGGCGATAGTCATGAGGAAGGACATCTTCCAAGAGAGAAACGCGAGCGGGACTTCATGCATAGGCTCAAAAGGAGCTCCCATGAGTTTAGTTACTATTACATTGAGCTCCCAAGCCAGGGCCGCAGCCTTCAATGGTGGAAAAGTCATAAAGAATCCCTGGAAGAACGCCTGGACGAGTCTGTACAGCCACAGGGAAGGTTTACCTGGAGACCTGGTGTACTGGGATATGGCGGCGAGATGCCCCTTGATAGAGATGTGAGCCAATCCCGCCTTGGACAAGGAAAGGAAGTAGGGTAGAGGTTGCTGTGTCATGACATGCAGAGGGGTAATCTTCTGAGCCCAGCACCACACAGAGAAGCGCTTCAATTTATGGCCGTAGAACTTCAATGTTGGCGAGGCTCTGGCCCTGGCTAGGATGTCCTTACATTCCGCAGGTAAAGTACAACCTCCAAATTTTAGGGCTGCAGGAGCCATGACCCAGGGTTAAGCGACTCCGGGTGGTGGTGCAGAATCGCCCCTCCCTCTCTTGTGAGAAGGTCCGGAACAGTGGCAGCGTGATGGATGGAGCCACTGACAGACGCAGCAGGTCCAGGTACCAGATCGGACGCGGCCACGCTGGGGTGACGAGTATTATCGTGCAGTGGCACTGTGAGTGTGTTGATTACACGTAGCAGGAATGGGAATGGTGGAGAAGCGTACAGGAACCGTCCCTCCCACGAGAACGCCTTTCCCATGCTTCTCTGGCAAACGTCTGGCACTTGGAGTTAGCCGCCGCAAAAAGTTCAATCTCGGATTGGCCCCGTTTGTCGAACAGAAGGTCCAGCTGGTCCTGGCAAAGCTCCCACTCGTGGCAAGAACGCAGCTCCCTGCTGAGCGAGCCTGCAATGGTGTTCTTGACGCCCCACCCTAGATGAAAAGGGACGAAGATTGTGTCCTGATAGGCCCAGTGCCACAGCTCTTGGGCCTCCTTGGAGAGTGCCGACGAGTGGGTCCCTCTGCTTCTGAAAGTAGAATATGGTGGTGGTGTTGTTGTCTGAAGATCCTCACCACCTTCCCCCCTCAATGACGGCAGAAGACTAGAGGGCCCAGAACACAGCCCAAGATTCCAGGACGCTGAGGCCCTTTTCCTCTGGTTGCCAGAGGCCTCTGGCATGCAACTGTCCGGTGTGGGCTCCCCAGCCTTCCTTGGTGACTGTCACCTGGTAAAGCAGAGCGGCCGTACAACCCACCACTGTATCGCCCATCGGAACTCCTCATTGAGGGAGATCTTGTCTGCAAAAGGTCCCCAATACTTGCATCCACCTTCTATCCAGGAGCTCTTGGAGAGGTCTCATCTGAAGTTTACAAAGGTGGACAAGGCTGATGCAGGAGGACATCATGGCCAGCAACGACTATAGCCCGCACCATTGCCGTCTGTGCTGATGACAAGCACTGTACTTTCCCTTGTATGGCCACCATCCTTTCCTCCAAGGGGGGATGCTAAACACGTTACTATGTTGAGCCGGGCACCCAGAAACAGCATGTCCCGAGATGACATCAAGCAGGACTTTGGATAATTTATGGAGAACCCCAACTCCGTCAGTAGAAATACGGTTCTGTGTGTGTGTTTGCTCGTCAGAGCATGTGAGCTGGATCGCAGGGGCCAATCGTCCAGGTAAGGGTATACATGGATGCCCTGCAGAAGAAGGTGCGCTGGCAGCGGGTCCAAGCACTTCGTAAAGACCCTCTGGCAATTTTAGGACGAAGGACAGAGCCTTGAACTGGTAGTGCTGACCCTGGACCATGAATCGTAGGAATTTGCAGTGCTTCTTGTGAATGGAGATATGGAAGTACGCGTCCTACAGATCCAACGTCAGAAAATCCTCTTCCTCCAGCTTGCCCAGCATGTGTTGCAACGTGATCCAGACCTTTTGCGACTTCGTACTTGTTGAGAAGACAGATCCAGTATTGGCATCCAACCCCCCGTCCCAGTTTTCTTTCAAACCAGAAAGTATCTGGAATTTACTCTGGAGCCCCAGAGGTATTGGGGGACGGGTTCTATCGTCCCCTTCTGTAGCATGGCATGCACCTCTCGCAGGAGCTGTGGACTGTGGTATTGTCGCTGTACCGGAGGAATACGAGGACACCTGCATTGGAACTCCAAGGTGTGCCCCTGCCCGAGAGCGCCCAGCACCCATCTGTCGGTGGTGATCTTCCATGCGCTGACAAACTTTGCACTGGCCTCCCACTGGGGTGCATAAGTGAGGGCTCAAGGTCACGGCTGGTTCAGGCCTGCTTGGGGGTCCAGCCCTGCCCTGTGGGTGGCACAGATGCCATTCTCCGCTGCCTTGAGAGCAACCCCAGTATGCCTGAGTGGAGGAGCACGAAGGAGGTTGGTACGCGGTAGAATATCACTTGGAAGATCTGCCGGGCTTTCCTTTGGATGAACAAAAGGACAATCGATCTTGTTGCAGGGTTCCAAGGGAGCGTGCCGTCTGTGTCAGCCTTTATGGCTTGCAAAGACTGGTTGACGGCCTTGCCAAAGAGGTTTTCACCATCTAATGGCATATCCAGCACCTTAGCCTGGAACATCCTGGCAGGTTCGTCGCCTTCAACCGCCCTTGTCGACGAAGAGACATGACGTTCCCCATCTGGTGGAATCCCGTGTCCGTGATGTCTGCTGCCACTGTGATGACACGGTCCGAGACCACCTCCCTCTAGTGCCTCAGCCTTCTTGTCCTCTGGCAGGAAGTCTAGAATAGGTCGCAGCTTGTACCAAAGTTCCCGGTCACATCTGGACAACATGGCCAGGGCGTTAGCCGAACCTTGATGTCATGATCACGGCAAAGGTTCCTAAAATTGCTTCCAAAAAGAATTGGTCTTCAATCTACCATTCGTGGATGTTGGGAAAAGGCAACTCAGGGAAGTGTTAGGCATGGGTAGTACATCTTGACACTCAACAGGGCTGCCTGGGTTATGCTGGTAGCGTGCGCAGTGTAGGTCTAGTTGTTTTCTCTCTCCTCCTATTTAAGCCCCTCCCCTCGAGCATTCCCTGCTTCGCGTTCGGAAAGAATCCAGTCAACGCTTACCGCTGTCCAGCTTTAGGTCCTGTCACGTTTCAGCGCCACCAGCCACCCTTCCTTTTCTGTCATTTTTGTTCCCTCTGCTCCCGTTATTTGTTTCCCCGGAGTTCCCTGTAATTCCTACAATTCCAGTCACAGAATTTTCCACAGTAGGGTCTTGGAACTCTAGTCACGGAATTCTTCCCTGTCACTCAGTTAGCCCCGTCACTTTCCAGACACAGAGCGGCTTCCATGGTTCAAGGGTTTCAGTCAAGATATTTCGCAAGTATCTTTTATTTTCCCTGAAGTGTCATGGTTTTCCATGGTATTGTGAAGTTCTGTGTTACGTTGTAATATTTATCTAAACGCATGTTGCGTGCAATGTAATGGAGCCGATTTTACGCTTCATTAGTTATTGAGCTTTTCTTAGCTTTTGGTTTTAGTTGGTATATGTTCTTCACACATTGTTTGCAACAAGCTTTTGATGACGCATTTTGCTATTTTCAAAGGCTTGCACGCTCAGTGGTTGTGAGCGTTTTCCTGAGGCAAATTCGTTTTCCTGTGGTGGTTCCACGAAAGCGTGTGTGTAGAAATTTTCCTCACATCTATGGTACTTCCAATTCAGCAATCTTTCCCAGCCCTATTCACCAGTGGGGGTCCCTTGGATTGACCACTAGTTTCAGCTACTTCAGTTTAGGCACAGTCGTCTAGGGTTCACACTCTTCCCAGTTCATTTGAATTTTGGTAATAACGTCCTTCCTTATCACCATAGTTAGCGCCATTTCCCTTCTTCAGAACTAGCGCCCCTGCACCAATGCAGGATGGAGAGCTACCAACATAAATTCCCAAGGTAATGAGAAAAGCTGAAGAATGACATTAGTGTTTTGGATTAGTTTAACTTCATTGAAGCGCTAGTCAAAATTCTTAGAATTCTCTTGTGTTTGTTCTAGGAACCTTTTATGGTATGTTTGTTTGTTTGTTTGTTTGTTTGTTTATTTGGTATAGCGCAGAAACCAAACCCGAAGGGGTAGCTGGGCGCAAACAGTACAAGGTTGCTTAAGAACTTAGTTACAGGAGAAATACACGTTATACATTCGCAGTTAAATCATGAAAGTGCAGTTTATACAGTTCACCTTAGATCAACGGTAGGTATAGTGAGAAAGCAACGGGAAAAGAAGAAAAAAAGAAAAAGGGGAAAAGTGCGGAGCTAGGGTTAAGTCTAGTTGATCGGATGTCATTCAGCTGGTTGCAGATATCTAGTGTCTATGTGGGAGGGGGAGGTCCAGCTAAGTGTCATTGGCACGGATCCAGGTAAGGACTTTTCGCCTGAAACTCGAGTAAGGTTGGTCCATTCTGAGATCCAAGGGGAGTTTGTTCCAAGTTTGCGCAGCTATGATTGGGAAACTAGTGCCGCCGGCTGTACTCTTTTTGAATCTAGGCATCACTAAGGTGAAGGCGTTGGTCAGTCTAGTGGGACGGTTAGAGGTTCTCTTGTGGATTCTGTTGGCCAGATAAGGGGGGGCAATGTTGTTAAGACATTTGGATGTGAGTGAGAGTATTTTAAGGGTGATCCTGTCTTTGATTTTTAGCCAATGGATATTTTTCCTAAAGGTGGAGATGTGGGCTCTGTTAGGAATGTTTGAGGCTACTCTGATAGCGTTATTTTGGAGAGTTTGTAGTTTGTTAAGGATATACTTGTTAGAGCCTGCATAAAGGGCATTGCAGTAATC
Source organism: Ambystoma mexicanum (assembly GCF_040938575.1). Classification (NCBI taxonomy): domain Eukaryota; kingdom Metazoa; phylum Chordata; class Amphibia; order Caudata; family Ambystomatidae; genus Ambystoma; species Ambystoma mexicanum. The sequence goes on along the minus strand of NC_090934.1, from coordinate 835,285,550 downwards.
CAGCTTGGATATGATGAGAGCATTAGCTAATGTGATGCAGCTAGTCTCAGTTAGGAAAGGTCTACATGCTCGGATCAATTTGCAAGTATATGCCGTGGAGGATGCTAGTGAGTTCGTTTGCTTTTTGAAGGTGAGCGCTGAATCAAGATAGACCCCGAGGGTTTTGACTGCAGGCATCACTTTGATGACGTTATTGTCAATGTTGAATGCGGCATAGTTGGGGTCAAGTTTTTTGATAGCCAATGCTGAGCCAATGATCAGTAGCTCCGTCTTGTCGTCGTTCAGGCAGAGGCCATGGGATGCCATCCAAGTCTGAATGAGGAGATATATCTTATTTACTAAGTCCGTGTCTTCCAAGAAGTTACCCGAAAGGGGGATTAGAATCTGAGTGTCGTCTGCGTAGTTAGTGTAGATAACACCCAGTCTGTCCAACTTATCAAACAGGGGCTTAGTAAAGATGTTATACATCGTCGGAGAAACACATGATCCTTGGGGAACACCGCAAGAAACTTGTATGGGATCAGCGGCTGCTGAAGGTGAGAAGACTCTCATTGTCCGGTTTGCAAGGAAGGATTGTACCCAAGCTATGGCATCACTTGAGAAATGAGCGGCTGAGCTGAGGTGATTGCATAAGACTGCATGATCTACCAGGTCGAAGGCCGCAGATAGGTCAAGGAGGAGTAGCATCGCTGTTTTACCATTGTCCTTCAACTCGTCAATTTGGGTCTTGAGGTCAATCAAGGCTGTTTCAGTGCCGTGAAGGGGACGGAAGCCAGATTGCCGTGAACCTAGTAAATTGTTAGTTTCTAGGTAGTCCTGGATTTGCAGGTATGCTACTCTGTCTATGATTTTAAGTAGGAAAGGGACAGTAGTGATGGGTCTGTAGTTAGTTGGTATAGCAGGGTCAAGTGTTTGTTTTTTTAGTAAGGGAAGCACCCAGGATTGTTTGAGGTTGTTCGGTACTAGATTAGACTTAAAGGATGCATTAATGATTTTTGAAATGAAAGGTGCTAGGTCACGAGCTGTTGAAGGGAGTTTTGGAAGCACACTAATTGAGAAAAGCTGTGTTACGTAGTTCCATCGTGAGTGTCCCCGCAGAGTCCAGGTAAGCGTTATACTTGATGGTAGTGGATGCTGTGTAGATTACGTGGCCGTCGTTGAATCGGTTAACTTGGAAGGCTGGAAGGGCTTAGTTTTGACGAGTCCTCCCTGGACTTCTCCTTCGCTGACTTGTTTGCTGATACATAGAGCTTGGATGGGGTTAGGGACTTTCTCTTAGAAGCGTCCCCTTTCGTCGGTAGGCTCACTGTGGAGACTGATGGTGATGGCGATCGTGCTCTGCCCGACTTGGGACCGAATCAACGACAAAATCCAGCAGAGCCAGCATTGGAACTTGGCCTTCTCTTGGAGCCCTGCGGGCAGAGCGTTTTCAAAGGAATTCAACCTCCTCCCAGAGGGAGTTCGCTCCTCGGACCGGCCGGTCCTGGGTGAGGCATGACCCTGCCCGGAGGTAGAGTCAGGGGCCTTGCTCGATTTGAGCCACGCTGCCATCCTGCTGTAGCCATCCACCATGGTTTTCTTTGAGAAATCATGGCACACCTCGCATCCTCTCCTAGGCATGGTCCGGGTGCAAGCAATATAAGCATTTATAATGTCCATCTTCCACTAATACGTTCCTTAATCCACACTTCGCGCAGAGTGTGAAGAGGTTCCTGCTTTCCTTCTCCTCGGACATGGTTGAAAGGCGCAAAGTAGGCCTAAGGCCAGGCCTTCTCAAAACTTCGATGGACGATCCGACGGTGGATGTTCGAAAAGGATAAGCAAAAATCAGTCAAAATTACTACATTTTCTATGGAAAAACTCGAAATTGCACAAAAATAAATCGGAGAGCAACATGAGGACTCCCAACACTTTAACGTGCAGTAAAAATCTGAAGATCACTTAAGAGGACTGTCGTTGGATGGGGCAGTATGACCCGGAGGGCAGTGATTGGTTTAGAGGAGAAATACAGTTTTAACGTGAAAGTGAAACTTTTTTTTTCTTTTAACCGAGAATTACCAGCCTGACGACAGGGAATATTCACGAGCATGTGAATCCATGCCAGACCCCAGGCTGGAAAAGAAATAACAAAACTAGTGTCTTTAGAACAATTCTCTTAACGCCTAGAAGAGATCAACAATGAGATCAATGACATTTAAAATAACAGCTACAGCAGATAGAAATAAAAGATTGAAAAAATATCTCATTAATTTCAAACTGACAGGAGCCTTTCCCTACTCTGGAAAGGACTTTACAGTACAGCCTCAAAGACCTCAATTTAACCAAAAAGTCAGATTTAGGAACACAGCTTCTAGCGCAGGCACAGATTCCAATAATGAAGAGTGTGATGCAGAAAGTTTGGAAGAGGGCAAGATAGATCTACACAACAGACAAGAACATTTTTAGGAAGAAACTGGGCCAAGACCCCAATGCGAAACTAACCATAAGCGGACTACGTTGGTCGTAAATCTTTCTTCTTCTCATGAACTAACAGAGATTGAGAACTACAAGTCCTAGAAAAAGGTTTAAGATTTGTTCCCACTTACATGTATGATCCGTTCAAATCTAGATCAGAGTTTAATAATTTCATGAGAAAAATCCATTTGAAAGAAAGGATTATGAAGACCCTGATAAACTCGCAGATTTTAGAACGCCATCCACTTTCAAAGTTCCTCCAGCAGAAGCCCAGTGTCTTTGGCGTTTGAGGACTGAGTCCTCAAAGATTTGGAACAGATAGAGAAGGCTCCTCTTCCTAGAACATTTTACAACCTGTCCTCAGATGAACGGAGAGCAATCGCCAAACTACAACACAATTAAAACTTATCAAGCAGGCTGATAAGGGTGGAGCCATGGTTATACAAGACTGCAATAATTATATAGACAAATGTCTTAGACAGCTGAGTGATATACATAGTTATAGTCTTAACACTGATGATCCGACTATGACCATTCTTAATGAGATCAAAGATCAAGTCCTGTTTGAATTAGATAAGGGAAGACTCTCTGAGAACTAAGCTGAGTTTATTACACAGACACCAGCTCGCCCATAAGTATTACATACTGTGCCCAAGATACATACGAACCCAATCAATCCCCCTGGTAAACCGTTAGTGTTGGGTATTGGGGCTGTACTTGAACAACCCTTTTCGTTTTGCAGATTAATTTTTAAGCCAACATATCGCAGAAATGACTTCAATCATAAAAAAAACACTACTCAGGTCATCAACATTAATGAAGGGTTAGAGTATGATGAACATCATCTATTGATCACATGTGACATAGAATCACGTTATACTTCTATTCCTCAAAACAAAGCAGTGATTTTAGTGAGAAGACATACAGAAAGATTCCACCCTGAACTCTGTCCTGGGAATAGAGCTTTTATAGCTTGCTGTGCAGAAATATCATTGACAAAATATTTTTTTCAAATGGCCAACACACCTATAAGCAAGTGAAGGGTACATCCATGGGCTTCACTGTAGCCCCAAGTATAGTACATGTATATGTAGAAGAATTCAAGCTTTCACATATTTGCCATCATACTAATCCATTTTGAGATAGTATCAGATTATGGAAAAGATACATCGATGTATTTCTTATCCTATGGAAAGGCACACAAAAGACCGACCTGGAATTCACGACTTGGCTTAACGGACAGAACTCTTAATTAAAATTTACTAGCGAGATGAATGCTCGATCTGTCCATTTTTTGGACATTTATATCTACGCAGAAGAGGGGATACTTAAAATAGCCCCTTACACCAAACCTATGGCAAGAAACTCTACTTAATTATCACAGTTTTCATTGTTGCTCTCTTAAGGACAGTTTACACTATGGGCAATTTTTGAGACTTCATCCTAATAGCACTGAGAGAAACCTATACTAAAAACATGGCACTGTCTTACCTAATAAGTTGTCTCAATGCAATTACCCTACAAAACTGAGTTGCAAGAGCATGAAACGAGCTATAAATAACAATGGTCAAGCTGTATTGGAACAGGCTAATAACACAAAGGGAGATTATCACCTGGTCTGCATTAAAACATACAATAACTTGTTATTCAAAACAAAAATAATTATTTTTAAGCATATCTTAGAAAAAGGTCCTGCAAAGTTAACATCCCAAATGTTCGCGTTCAAGCGAAGCAAACATCTCAAAGACCAATTTGTCCAATTGGCTATACAACCATTTACAACTGCTCCTACTCTCGCACAATTGTGGGGCTTGCAAGCACCCAAGGGCCATGCTCCCTGTGGCAAATACACGTGTTCCCAGGAAAAAGCCAGTACCACATTTGACTTAGGTCTACGGGTCCCATAGGAAAAAAAGGATTTAACTGCAACATCCTCAATACAGTCTATGCCATTAAATCCCCATGTAATCTTCTATACATAGGCACGATAAGAAAAGTAAAAATACAAATGAGAAGACAAAGAAGTTGCACTAAGAACAAAAACATCCCAGCTCCCATGGTAAAACATTTTAGGTCTATGAACCACAAAGCCAGATTTTCTGTGGCCAGTTCTTGTGCCAAACTTGAAGGGCAATAATGTAGAGAAAAGGTTGTTTTAGCTAGAATAGAGGCTCATTTTAAGAACACAATCTCAAGTTAAAGGGTTGAATGAATATCTAATTTTTACATGAAACTGTTACAAGTTATAACTACATTCAGTCTTTAATTTTTGTGTTAAGGATTTTCTAAGTACAATGTGAATTTAGATGAACAAGTTACTCTCTTACCTGGTAACATTCTTTCGATGGGATGGTCCGACGACGTATTCCATATCTATGACAGTAATCACCACAGCTGTGCTGCTTTGGAAAATCTTTCGGCGTCTGTGTCCTGCGTCGATGACGTCGATACGTCGTCCTCGAGGGCCTCCGTCGAGCCGACGTCACCGGATGTTATAAGTAGGACGCACAACGCCCGTAGACTCAGTTGTAGTTTTTTCCCCAGAGCGTGTGGCACCAAACCACTGCCAGTATGACCACAGAAAGCCTTGCGGAAACGTAAGCTGCAATCGCATAAGAAATTCTGTAGCGGGGCAGGTAGGGAGGGAGCGATATGGAATAAGTCGTCGGACCATCCCATCGAAAGAACGTTACCAGGTAAGAGAGTAACTTGTTCTTCGAGGGGATTGGGTCCTCCAACGTATTCCATATCTATGACAGACTCCCAAAGCAGTACCAACGTATGGAGTAGGGAAAAAGAATTTAGAATGCCCAATCAAATTGCAGAGTAAAGGACCGCCTTGCCAAAGGCCAGATCCTGCCCATGGATAAAATCTAGGGAGTAGTGTCGTATAAAAGTATGGACCGAAGCCCATGTGGCTGCTTCACAGATGTTACGAACAGGAACACTCCTCTGCAGGGCAGTAGAGGCAACCATAGCCCTAGTCGAATGGGCCCGTAAGCCTACCGGAGGGTCCTACCCCGCCAGGCGGTAATATTCAGAAATTGCCAAGACAATCCATCTAGACAAAGTCTGCCTAGTCACAGCTTGTCCCAAAGGCCTTCCAGCGTAACCAATAAAGAGATGATCGTCCACTCTGACCCGAGACATGCGTGAAATGTAAAAACTTAAAGCTCTCCCAGGATCCAACCTATGGAGCCTCTCCTCTTCCTTACCAGGATGTGGAGGAGGATAAAATGCTGGAACAACAACCTTCTGGCTTAAATGAAATTCCGACACCACCTTCGGAAGAAAGCAAGGACGCACTCTAAGGACAACCCTGTCCTTCTGAAACACAGTGAAGGGTGGCTTAACTGAAAGTGCCTGCAACTCACTCACTCTGGGAGCGGAAGGGACCACAACTAAACACACAGTTTTAAGGGTTAACAGCCTCAAAGGACAAGAATGTAAAGGCTCAAACGGAGCACCCATAAGGAATTTCAAAAAAAGGTTCAAATCCCAACCAGGCACCTAGAAAGGCGACGGCGGAAACACATTAGTGAGTCCTTTGAGAAACTGAAAAATTAAAAGGAATTTTGAAATAGGAACACTCCTCAGACGATCGTTTAAATATAGACAGCGCCGCCAGGTAACCTTTAACAGTACCCACTTGCAGGCCCATGTGGGCCAACGAAAGCAAAAAAGACAGAACCACAGGAATGTCACATGAAAAAGGGTTCACATTCTGAACCCTGCACCAGTCGCAGAACTTTCTCCAACGGCAACGGTACAGGGACTTAGTCGCCAACCGTCTGACCGAAAGCAGCACCTCCATCACGTCTTCAGGGAGGTCCCAATCCTTATACCTCAACCTTTCAGAAGCCAAGCGTGAAGGTTGAGGGACCGCACCTCTGGATGGAGAACCTGACCCACCCTCCCATGAGATCAGGTCGTCCCGGTAGGGAAGATGACGTGATATGATATGATATGGCATTTGTAACGCGCCTATACACAAGCGTTTCAAGGCGCGAAATGTGGAGGGCAGATGGACAAGTCAAGAAGGTCCGGGTACCACGTCCTCCGGGCCCATGCCGGAGCAATGAGGATCATCCGGGAACCGAACCTCCGTAGCCTCCGCAGCACTTGCGGGATGACAGGGACTGGAGGAAATGCGTATAGCAGTGGGAAGGACCACTCCACCACAAACGCGTCTCCTAAGGCTCCTTTTGGAGGAAATTCCCATAAGCAAAACCTTTCGCACTTCTGGTTGACACTGGAGGCGAAGAGATCCACTTGAGGGGTCCCCCAAAGGGCGAACATCTCCAGGAGAATATGCGGAGCTAGCTCCCACTCAAGAGATCGCACTCTGCCTGCTCAGAGCGTCCGTCTCATTTTCGTCTCCGGCCAGATGAACTGCAGAGATCAAAACTTCCTGCTGGATGGCCCAGAACCCGAGCTGCGTCGCCTCCCTGCACAGAGGAAGTGACCGTGCCCCCCTCGTTTTTGTTGAGGTAGTGCATGGCCACTGTGTTGTCCATCAGAATCGGGACATTCTTCCGTCGCACAGTCAGCAGAAAAGCCTTCAGGGCAAGCCTGACGGCCCGCAGCTCCCAACAGATTGTTATGGAGTCTGGACTCCGACAGAGACCAACGACCGATGACTGTCAGCTCGTTGGCATGAGCTCCCTATCCCGTGAGGGATGCATCCGTCACGATCGTCACCTCCGGCCAGGGCAGCCAAAATGGAGCCCCCCCTCATCAGATTGCCTTTGACGGCCCACCACAGAAGGTCCTGGGCGACCGAGGGAGGCACCTGAATGGGGTCCGACATCCTGCCGGAGGACTGTGACCACTGGAGCTTGAGGGCCCATTGCAGAGATCTCATCCGCAACCTGGCCTCAGGCCGAGCAACCACAAGAACTCGAACGCCGGGAGCATCTGGGCAAGTTGAAACTTGTGCACCATCTGCTGAATGTGAAGAGCCCTCACCTGGGGACGGAAACACTGCCCCAGGGATGTGTCGGACACTGCTCCGATGTACTGGAGCCGCTGTGCTGGTGTCAAGTGGGACTTCTTTATGTTGAGGGCGAAGCCCAGCTTGTGAAGGGAGTGGCAGGTGACAGACAGATGATCCAGGACCTGCTCGGGTGAGCGCGCCCTGATCAACCAATCGTCCAGGTAGCGGTAGACGTGAATCCTCCCTTTCCTGCGATATGCTGCCACCACCACCACCATGAGCTTGGTGAAGACCCTCGGAGCAGAGGTCAATCCGAACGGCAGGACCCGAAACTGAAAATGCGAGTCGCCAACCGCAAACCTCAGGTATTTCTTGTCCTTTGGATGGATCGGCACATGAAAATAAGCTTCCTTGAGGTCGAGAGACACCAACCAGTCCTGAAGTTGAAGGGCCTGGAGGACTTGAGAAAGAGTAACCATCTTGAACTTGTCCTTCCTGAGGAGTTTGTTCAAACCGCGCAAGTCCATGATGAGTCTCAATCCCCAGTCTTTCTTCGAAATCAAAAAATAAGGGGAATACCACCCCTTGTTCCTCTCCGCTACAAGCACCAGTTCTATGGCGCCTTTCTCCAGCAGGGATTGAATTTCCTGCGCAAGGAGCGGATCCGGACTCTGCAAAGAGAGATTCCCTGGTGGATTGTCATGAGGCCTATGTCGGTAAGGAAAATAGTAGCCGTGGGCTATAAATCTCCAGAACCCACACATCTGAAGTAATGGCACGCCAATCTACAAGATGCTGCGCCAGCCTTCCCCCAACCGGCGAACCATGGGACATGGCCTCATGACTGAGCTGAAGCGGCTGTGGCAGTGCCTGAGGGCAAAGAGGCAACTGCCCAAGCGGCCTTGGCACCTCGAGTACCCGATTTTCCACCTCCGGCACCCCTATGGTGGCCCCTTTGACTAGCAGGTCCTCTCGATTTACTTAAGGACGAGTAACATCGAAAGGAACCTCCCCCCCCCATTGTCGTCCCCTAGGACGAAAAGGCAGAGGTTGGCGAACTGCAGCGCCCAACGACTGCTGCAGCTTTGGAGGTCTGCAACCTCTCAAGGCTCTCGTCAGCCTTGCTGCCAAAAAGATGTTCACCATCAAAGGGCATGTTGAGGAGCCGAGCTTGCACATCAGGAGCAAACCCGACTTCCGCAACCACGCAAACATGCGCATTACGGTGCTCGCCGCCATGGACCGACTGACGCAATCAACCATGTCCAGGCCATCCTACACAATAGCAAGAACACCATCCTGTTCCTCCCCCTCGGGAATATGATCAGCCGCTAAGGAGATACAGTTCCACAGAGTGTGCGTGAAACGAGACAAGGCACAAACGGAGTTGGCGTCCTGAAGCGCCATACCCCCAGAAGAAAACACCTTCTTCGCCCAGCCGTCAAAACGTTTGTCGTCCCCATCAGGAGGGATGGTAGGGTACGACGCCTGCTTTGCGGGGGCCGTAGCTGCCTGCACCACCAAACTCTCCGGAGTGGGGTGTGTGGTCAAGTAGCAGGGGTCGCCACTGGCTGGGCGATATTTCTTCGGCAAGGACTTCCTCACTTCCGGGAGACTCTCAGGAGAAGTCCAAGCCGCAGCCACCCTTCTCTGCAAGGCCATATGAAATGGCAGCACCGGGTCAGTTGTTGGACTGTGATCGAGGATATCAGTCAGGTCATCCTGCCTAAAATCCCCAGGGGGGGGGGCAGACCACCCCAGGTAATCCGTGACCCTCGACATCAGGCGGCGGTAAGCGGAATCGGCATGCGTGCCAGGCTCAGGCCTACCAAACTCCACCTCCGGAGAGGTGTCCAGCCCACTGGCGTCGTGCAAGGACTGCCGCAGGTCCTCAAGCTGGCTATGACCAGAAAGGAGGCCATCAGGAACCTCTGCAGGAACCTCCCCTTCCTCAGACCCCTCATCCACCTCAGAAATATAATCCAGAGGCTGGAAGGAGGGTACAGAAAAAGGAACAAAGACATGTTTTGCCTTGGCCAGAACCTTTCTGGGGGTTCCACCGTGCCACAGGGTACATCCGAAAAAGCCGCCTCAAAAGGCGTCGACTGAATCGGCATCGAGCGTGGCGCCGACATCTTTGACGGCGTCGACAGAGGCCTCGAGGGCAGAGCCCCGAGCGTGTCTCGACAGCCTGGGCACCGATAGCGTTGACGACTTCCTTGGAGGCAGAGCCTCGACAGAGTCCCTCGATGACTTTGGCGCCGCAGGCGTCGATGTCTTCTTCGAAGACTTCACAGGTTCTCGCGGTCTCGAGGGCGTCGAGGACCGGGACCTGGAACGGGCATGTCTAGAACCACCATCCTTGTCCGACCGGGACCTCGAAGGCGCCCGGTGGTCGCGACGACTGCTCGAGCCCGAAGGCGGACGAGCAGTGTCTCTAGCACGGTCACGGCCGGCATCCTCAGACGGCGTGGACGGACCGGAGCCCTGCGATTGAAAAATCGCCAACATCTCCTTTCGGAAGGAATCCCATTCCTCAAGAGTGGAATGCTTGTTGGGACAAGCAACCGGCTGACAGGCAGAGTCCTCGGACGAGGATGGGTAAGGCGACCTGCGACAGCGCTTCCTGGAGTGCCTCAAAGAGGCAGAGGAATGGCGGGACCGACTCCCAGACCGAGAACCCCCGGACTCACGATGACGATGCAGAGAGTCGCCCCTCGAATCATCCGTCGAAAGACCAGTGGAACGGGTTACCGACCGACAGCTTCTTCTTACGCTCCCGCAAGGCCTTCGATGTGAGCGATTGGCAGTCGACACAGTCATCCGTATCATGGTCCTCCTCGAGGCACCAGTGGCAAGCTTTGATGCGTGTCCGTCAGCGACATTTTGGACCCGCACATGCGACACTTCTTAAACCCGGACTGCGGGGTGGAAGAAGCCGAAGACGACATACAATCTTCAATGATGAAACAGGTTCGAAGAACCGAAAGAGCAGGATTCAGTAGAATCGAGGCACGCAGAGATCTCCGAAGCGAACAGGTTCGCAGAAAAAACTGAACTTAGGCTACGGGCGTCGTGCGTCCTACTTAAAACATCCGGTGATGTCGGCTTGGCGGAGGCCCTCGAGGACGGCGTATTGAGGTCATTGACGTAGACGCCGAAAGATTTTCTGAAGCAGCACAGCTGTGGTGATTACTGTCATAGATATGGAATACGTCGGAGGACCCAATCCCCTCGAAACCCACTTACTGTGTTTTGCCTGTAAAAATTGATTGCTGTCCATCGGGCATCATTAAGGAGAGAACATGGTCATATTTAATAATATAAGACTGTACTAGTAAGGAGCTAATATGACAGTGACCGTAAATAACAGTATCTGTTTTATCCAATCTGTTCATGTTAGTCAAGATCACAAAGATAGGACGCCTAGTGTTAACAAGTATTACTTATGTAGTTTATGCAGTTCAGTGGTGGACATGATGGTTGCCTGCCTAGTAGTTTGCAACATGCAGCCACCTTCCCCCTTATTTGATATACTCACAAGTAGACCATGTTCTTTACTGTAATTTGGAATCGTACGTTATCCGATCACTCAGCCTGCGGAACGTTTTAGTGTTGTGTTGCAGAATTTTGCAGCATCGTCACAGCAACTAATTGGTTTGCTTTTCCAACACACTTGATGTACGTTCTCTCCGTGCAATCTTGGATTAATTTTCAATAAGTTCAACATGGGGGCCCTTTTCCCTCTCATATCTTGTTTAACAAGGTTTCCTAAAGAGGTTTGCTCGATTCTTGTGCAGTTTTTTGCATATTGCACTAGTAGCTCTGGCACTAGTTATCCAGCTTCCCCTTTAATTGACACCTACACAAGTGGAAAACAATCTCTACCGCAAATTGGAACTCTATGTTAATAGATCGTTCTACCTGCAAAACATTCCTGTGTAGATGTGTTGCAACATACTGCATTATTTATACTTTAACCAATTGTGCCCCCTTTTTAATACACCAATCGCATGTTCTCTCTGTGCCATCTTATACTAGTTCAACATGGCAGCTCTGTTACCACCTGTTTTTCACATGAGGGTTACCAATACGATTGCTCTTTTCCTGTCTAATTCTCAGTAGAATCCACCAGAAGTTCTGGTGTCAATCCCTGTGTAATTAGACGCCAATGAGGCAGTCTCTTTTTTCTAACAACTCCTTTGATTCAGCTAGCCAGCGGGATTTTGTAGACCAGCCACATAAGTAGACTAACACAACAGTAAGTACATCTCTGTTTTACCACTCGTCCTGTGTTTTCCCATTATATGAGTGTTGGGAATGTACTTTTTGAATTGCCTTCAACATTAAATTACAGTCTCTCCTGGTTTTTGTTCATGGAGCCCAGCTCTGGGGATTCATACTCCTTCAAAAAGTGTTATCTTCCCCATCAACCAGCGGGTGAGTGTTTTTCTTTTCACTGTGGTTGTCCCAACAAAGTGTTAATAGTCTTCCGTCCCGTTTAGATTTTTACATGCCCACATATGTTTGTTTCAGGATATGTCCCTCCCAATAATGTTGTGAGCGGTGCAGCACTTGTGATTAATTCAACATCATATGAATCATGTACTACTTATCAGTACTGTACAGTCGCAGAGCGCAGGTCCTAGGAAAGACTTAATATGTTGCTCTTCCCTTTGTATAGGACTATACAACAATCAACACAGTTTACCTTCTCTACCCCTAAACGTCAGTTTTTGTTTTCTTAGGTACCCTACATCATAATGATCTGTAGACACTGAAGAAAATCCCCTTACTCATCTAAAGAGATTGAAACATCTAGGGCTTTAACGGAGGGTTCAAATTCAGCATCAATGGAATCTACAGAAATTCATAGGACCTAAGGAATGTTATCAAATAGTTCCTGATTCACAAAATGTTTGAATGCATTGAATGGTGCTACATGTGATCTTTCAAGAAAGTAATTTGTACTAGAAGATTGCACTTTTGTAAATGGGTACCTGGTATGTTTAATGTGTTATGATTGTCAGTCACATGTTTGGTCTATGTTCAATAGGATTTTAACATATATAAATAATATTTACCTTTTCTGAGGTGTCCATTTAAGTATTAAATTCAGTGTTATAGGGCATTTTTTCTACCCGTAGACTGAGGAGGAGACATTGATGATATTGACATGATACTGGGTTGTTTATTGTCCTACACATTTTGGGCTCCTGGAGATGCAGCAAATCCATTCAAGAAGGAGAAATTACAATGTCCAAGAGTCAAAGTCATCAACAATTTGTTGCTGATTGAGATCTCAAGGAACTTTAGACCACTGAATGTGCTGCCAGTTACAATTGGGCTCTTTCAAGCACACGTGGGCAGAAAGAGCAGTGAAGATACAACAGGATGTGGTATGACTGGCAATAACATCTAGTGAGACTTCCCCCAAGAAGAAATGACTTTAAGGCTTTAACGCTCTGGCTGTGTTAATTAGTGCCACCAAGTGGTAGTCACTCCCTGGAAAGTAAGTGCTCGGAAGGCTTACTATGGGAACACCACTGAAGTGAAGAAAACCATAGAACCATTACCTTGATGGAAACGTAAGTCTGTTCATCTTTACGTAGGGAACATCCACTAACAAAGGGGTGCATAATTTTAGAAAGCAGCAACTGAATGACAGAGGAGTATGTGCGTCATATCCCTGTCCTATGGAACAATAGGCAAGAGCTAAGGAATAATGCATTGCTTTTTAAAATGTATTGAGAGGGTTAAGGAATGTTGCTTTGAAACACGATTAATGAATGTAATTGAAACACTTCAATCCATTATTTCCTTGAAATCTGTGGCAAATCAATTATAATCTGCATTGTCGGATGGTGCAGATCATGCCCGTGAAATGTGAATATCACAAATATTAAGAAATCACACTCTCAAGTACTGCACCATCCATCATAGGTATAGTGCGCAAGGGTGTAATCGAACACTATCAAGTGGAAGGCACGTACCTTGCTTGCTTCCCGAGGAAGAGCTGCCTAAATCATGCCTTTGGGAAGGAGAGGTTTTTTTTTCCTTTGGTGTACACCATATGATCGAAAACTCTTACCAGCTAAATGTCCGTCATTATCTTTCTTCTATTACATTTTATGTACAATTTTACATCCATCTTTGTGTCAGTGGACTGAAAATGCACATGTATTAGGCTTGTTGGTTAAAGTCAAGACAGTGGTTAACTGCTAAGATGTCAAAGTGCTTACGGTTTATGGCTTGTTGCGTTGTACCCTGCATTAGGGCTCCTCCTGGTGAAAGAGCCGAGATCGTACTGCTAGCAGCACTACTTGAAAGAACCTAAAAGGCAAGAAAGTCAAAGTTAACAACAGTATAATGTCTATAGCCTTAATGATGTGCATGTGACACTATGGCAATAAGCTGAAATTATGGCACCCTTAAACGCCAGAAATTTAAAAAAGAGACATGAGAAGGGCGCGGGGGTTGGTTGGGGGGGGGGGCTCCTTCACATTCTTAAGATACATATTTCTATTTCCTCAAAGCAGTGGTTTACTTCATCTTTTCTCAGTGTCCTGCTTTATATATATTATACCAAACATAAAGGGCGTTAAGGATGGAGGGTAGTTAACATGAATGAAGATGTTGAAGGAAGGCACATGGGAGTCATTCTAGTGGGTTACATTTACTTAATGGTGTCCATAATATCAAATCAAATGTATATGTGCATTCCCAATACCCAATTATAGTGGGTTGGAGGAAGCATGACATCAGAAAACAAGTTAGCCAAATAATCTTTCCAAAATGGCATGAACAAAGTGGATATTACATATAGGACCAGCACCAAACAAAGTACTTTTATAGGAAACATGAGTAGCAGCCCAAGTGGCTGATTTGAATATCACATTACTTGACACACATCTTGGGATAGCTACGGAAGCAACCGTTGATCCAAACCTCTGGAGGAGTAATGTTCTGATGCAAAGCTTCTTTTCAATGATCACTCATTTACTGGGGACCTTCGTCCTCCAATTGTTGCATACAACGAGAGACATAAATCAGGGTTTTATTGATGTAAGACCTACTGTTTTCTGTAGTGCTCATTCATTCTGGAGTTGAAAAAGCAAATCACTGTAATCAGAACTGCTCTGATTAATTGCAAATTCTAGGATGGGACTAAGGCCTATTTATTTTCCTATACTGAAATACACTAACTGTATATGATCTGAGAATCTCAGCAAGAAGTCATACGTTATTGTTTATTTATAAAGCACATTCAACACCAGCACTGTGGCATTTTGGCACTGGATGGACGATCAACAGAGATAGAGTGGAGAAGAATATTCACATGTTTTCAGGTGTTTTTGAATTATGCCATGCACCTCAGAGGTACTCTGCCTTTCCTCTCCTTCCCACAGAAGCTTATGGTATCCCAAGCTCTGGTTCTCTCTAAGTTGGACTATTTTAACAGCCTCTTTCTAAGTCTACCTGCCTCTACTCTCCGCCCCCTCTGCAACTAATCCAGAACAGGACAGCAAGACTTTTCCTTGGCCTCAAGCCCTGGGCTGGGATCGTATCTCTCCAGCTCTGAAATCTCTGCATTGGCTCCCAGTGGATGCAAGGATTAAATTCAAAACCCTCTGCATTGTCCACAAGGCTTTCTGGGGCCTGGGTCCACGATATCTTCAGCTATCCCTCTGAAAATATCTCCCCTCTTGAGCTCTTTGCTCCTCTAACTCCCTCAGGGTCAGTCGTTTTTCAAAGAAACAAGCTGGGGGTAGATCTCTGTCTTCGGCTGGGATCTCCCTCTGGAACAGCCTCCCTGCCACTCTAAAACTTGAGGAGAACTATCTTCGGTTCCGGAAGCACCTCAAGACCTTCCTCTTTTCTTCTGCCTTCGCTCCCCCTCCCCCCTGCTGATATGTTCTCTCTAGGCACCGTGCACCTCGCCACCCTCTGTCCTCCGGGCCCAGGTACCTGCTCACCCTGCCACACTCCCGCACTGCCTCTGGGCCACCCCTTGCACTGGGGTCTGTATCTGTACCCATACAGCCCCCCCTTTTCTTCCTGCACTTATCAGACCTACCCTGTCTGCTGCCTTAAACCTAGCACTTGCAAATTGCTGGCTGCACTACCACTGTTTGTTGCCTTTATTATTTATTTATTATTATTTATCTGTTTCTCCTCTTCTTCGCACTTTCCACTTCTCCCCCCTTCCATGCACTTTCCCCCTCCCCCTCGCCCATGCACGTGGGCGTTCTCGATGTCACTGGGCCTAGTAAGATCGCTGTTTTGTTCTCCCCTGTTCCCCTCCCTTGCCTTGTCGCACTCTGAAGGACTTGTGTACGAGCGCGATAGAAATAAAATATCAATCAATCCCATTCCAACACAGTTGAATGAGAAGTTCATTGAGAGCCATGAGCTTGTGATGCAGAGACTAGAGGGTTTCTTACGAAACCCTTGAGGCTACAATCTAAAAGGCTCTGGTCCTATGTTTTCATGATGGTGCATAAACTGCAAATGAAATAGGAGGTACACATTTTGAAAGGAAATATCTCCTTTCGAAATTGAATACCAACACCACTACCCAGATAAAGAATGAGTGCTTAACTGAAATCAAAAGGTAATAGAACATCATAACAGAATACTCCAATGACAAATCTTAGGAAACTGTGAGGGTAAGACCAGATGAGGTGATGGAAATCTTGAAGAATTATTGCCCTTTGGTAATATTCTATTTGATGGATTGGAAAATCCCACCCATGGAGTCCCCCTCTATAAAAACCACCTGATGCAGTTTGGACCATACATTTTTCTAACAGCAAGTATCTGACAGTAGGACTCAGCGGCCAATTGCAGACGTCAAAGACATTTTCTACAGCCCCCACCTTCCCCCTCACTGGTCCTTCAGCAAAGGAACAACAGAAATGTTACCAACATAAAAAGCTAAACTGTTTTCAAAGTTCATTATTTGTTTATTTATTTTAAATATATACCCAGGGGTATCTGGGCGCTATTAGAATATTGTTACATACAGAGGAAATGTTTGAGTAGGTGGGAGGGCTATGAGGAATCTTTGGGAGGAGTAATCTTATTAAAATCAACATTACCAAAGGTTAGTAATTTTTTCTTTTAATGAAAGCATCAATCACATAGATTCCTTATGTTTGAAAGATTCCCAAAGCTGTCCCTATAACAACTGGAGATGGAGGGTAGGCACAAGGAAGCACCTGCGTGTTCAGAACTCTTAGAAGCACCAACCTCCTAACTCTTGTGCCGACTCCAGCATGGAGTTCATGGGACACAGTCGAGAATAGATTATTTTTGGGTCTCGGCGAACCTGGTGGGGAAGGTCAAGGAGGTGGAAGTGGGTCCTATGGGCATAGCAGACCATAGAATACTTATAATGCAGCTTGAATTGGGCTACTTGAGGAAGAGGTTATGGGGCTGGAAATACCCAGAATTTTTGTTAAGGGACCCTGTCATTATGGGAGAGATGGAGAGCAAGATAAAAGAAAACTTTGAATGCAATAAAAAGGGGAGAAACAGGGGAGGATATCCAGTGGGATGCCTTCCAAAAATATAATACGAGGTGAAATTATGGAGGCCAAAGCACAAAAACGTAAGCAGATAGCAGTCCTGGAGACCCAGTTGGAAGCGGAGGTGGAGGAAGCGAGGGAGAAAGCTGTTGAGACCCCCAGCAGACGCAATCATAGGGATTATATAAGGGTGGTGGGTCAACTGAACTTGCTAAGAACTAAAAAAGCGGAAGGAGCCCTCTTATCGATGAGGCAGAAATTCTATGCCAAAGCCAATAAGACTGGCACCTTGTTGGCGCGACTCCTCCGGGGAGCGGAGTCGAGAAATACAATCACAGCTCTACTCACGGGGGAGGGGGATAGAGATACCCAACTCGAGGACCTTCAGGAAACCATGACCGAGTACTTTGAATCTCTATATAGGTCGCAAAACCCCCAGGGACAATACCAGGAGACGTTTTTAAATAAGGTTCAGTTGCCAGTGGTAGGGAGCGAGGCTCAAGAAATTCTGAATCAAGAAATCATGGAGGACGAGGTAAGGGGGGTGATGGGGAAGCTGCCCCGGGGTAAAGCTCCTGGCCCTGACGGCTTCTCGGCCGCCTTCTATAAACAGCTTGCCAGGCTACTGGTGCCACACCTAACCTAGCTTTTTAACACTTTCAAAACAACTGGAGGAAGAACCCCTTCCATGAAGGAGGCCAAAATCTCTGATTCAGAAACCGGGGAAAAACACTCTAGAACGGTTCTCTTATAGACCGATAGCCCTCATAAATGTTGACGTGAACATTTTCACGAAGATATTGGCGAACATTTGTTCCAGGATGTCCCTCAAACAAACAGTCCTGGAGCGCTTTTTCAAGGAGCTCCGAACCATAACGAACACATTTATTTGGGAGGGTAAGAAAGCCAGGGTTAGTAGACAGTTACTCGCAGCCCCAAGAAAAGAGGGTGGACAGGCCCTCCCTGTGAGGCTACGCAGTTGTCATTAGGGAGTGGCTTCAACAAGGGTGAGAGAAGCACTGGGTGAAAATGGATAGGGCGGTAGCTAAACATGATCTGGATGTGGTGTTATGGCTCCCAAAATCTCACAGGCCACAACATATGTCCATGAGCTCCATCACTAAACAGATGGCGGATAACTGGGACAGGCTGGCCAGACAAAGAGGCATTACTACCTTCCCATCCCCGTTTACACCAATATTCGAAAATGGGGATTTCACACCACTGCTGGAGAGGGGGGCTTTCAAAAAATGGCAGGAAGGAGGGGGTAGGAGGATGTCAGATATGTTTATTGGGAAGGATATTCACTTTTTTCCTGAATGTAAAAGGGATTTTGCCCTGGGGGGGAGGGGGGGAGAGGAAAGTTTGCGGTACTACCAGATACGTCATTGGTTGATGCACCCAGAGAATAAAGAGGCGGCTATCAGAGACCCTACTGAATTCGAAAAATTCTTAATGTCTAATGATGGCTCAAAAGGGCTAATCTCACAGCTGTATGGAATTTTAGATTAGGCCAAACCGAGGCAAAGCTGGGACTTTATGGGCAAATTTGAAAGGCTGCTGGGAAGAGAAATAGAGAAGAAACAATGGGAGAGACTCTATGCACTGCATGTGATCTAAGCAGATTCCACAAGCCTCAGAAACTTAGATACGTTTGGCACTACACTCCAGCCCGCCTACAAAGACTATACCCGAGGAAATCTAGTGACTGTTGGAGAGGGTGTGAGGCGGTGGGGACTGTAGAGCACATTTGGTGGGGATGCCATAAAATAGTGCCCTTCTGGGAGGAAATTCGGAAAGCTCAACAGGCCTTTGGACCAGGGGGGAACAGATCTCCGGAAATGATCTCGTTGGGCATTCAGCACGCAGGCATGGAATGTGCATCTGGAGCTAGGGAAAGAGCACAGGTGATGCTTACTATTGCAGGAATGACATTGATTGCCCAGAACTGGAAAAGCCTGACAGTGCCAGCATTTCAGGATTGGCTCCGGAAAGTTTGGGAGATAGTCGTGGTGGAATGGGCGACGTATGCTTTGAACAATGCAATACAGAGCTTTGCAAGTGAAGGGGGTGAAGTGTTGGGCTTTCTCAGAGACGACTTTAGGATTGGTTGGCGCCCACAGCGTCTCAGGCTATTGGACCTACAATGGACAGAGGGGGGGGGGGGGATTGACAGCATTTTGGAGAGTCAAGGAACACTGGGAAGTGGCTTGTTTGTTTTCCTCGGGAGGGGAGGTCGGGGGGGGGGGGTTGGAGATGTTCATGTTTTAAAAATGTTCTTCCGAGAAGAAGTTGAACCCCTCCTCATCCCCTTTCACTTCCCTACAAACATCCCGTAAGCCTACACCTGACATTCTGTCCCGCAAAGCAGGTGAAGCCAATATTCCCCCTCCCCTGAATTTGCCACCTGACCTGTCCCTTATTCTGTCCGACGCAATGTTCAGGTCCCCCATTAAAATTATTGGACCCTTTGAGTGTTCTTCAATCTTCCGCAAGAGTTGCCGAAGAAAGGCTTCTTGTCCTGAATTGGGGGCGTAGACCACAACTATCGTGTAGAATCCATATCCAACGGATCCTATTACTATTAGATATCTGCCTTCTTTGTCTCCAATTGCCTCGTCTATCTTGAAATTGGTCACGTTACCCATTGCCAGGGCCACCCGTCCAGATTTTGTCTCTCCTGAGGTGTGCACTATTTGGTCAAAGCCCCTTAGTCTGAGTCTATGCTGTTCCCCTCGTAGCAGATGGGTTTCTTGCAAGACTAAAAAATATGGGCGGTATCTTTTCGTGAATAGCTCAAGCTTCTTTCTCTTTAATGGGGAATTAAGCCCCCTGACGTTATGCATCATCCACTTGAAAGTTAAAGATTGATGACCTCCCCCTTTGTGCATTCCCGCATAGCCTCTCCTCCCGCCCGGAACTCTGGTTTACACCCCCGATCTCTTACCTCTAGGAGAGTGAACACTTATGTGGCTGAACCTTAACTCCCCCCCTCCCCCAGTTCCCTTGCCCTCTCCCTCTGTCCCCTCCCTCCCAGGCTTGTCCGCCCTCCCCCCTAATCCCCAGGGGCCTGCACATCAGGCCAACTTTCCCGAATCCCTCTCACAGGCTTCAACGCCTTTATCGATCCCATGATGTTTGTTCCTCACTCCACTTCCCCTTCTCGTCAACCCTTTTAGTCACCACCGCCTATTATATGGACTTACTCCGTGTTAGACCGCATTCACCTCTGCACCCTCGTCCATACCAGAGCCCCTCTCTCCGCCTTTACTAGTGAGGCCTCGTCTGGTCCGCCTTCTATGTTTCCCTTCTCCCGCAGATGACCATTCCCATGGCTGAGATCTGGGACCATCGCTCGGGTGCAGCATCTTCCTCGGACTAGGCATCCCCTGGTCTTGATCTAGGTCGACCTGTAGAAGAGCCGCCCCTTCCTGCGGCTAAGTGTTCCGTCTTTGCGACCCCTCCCCACTCAAACAAGAGCCCAAAAGGAAAAGTACATTTGTATTTAACTTCCTTCTCCTGGAGTGTTGCCAACACGGGGCCCATCTGTCTCCTCTTGAGTAGAGTGCTGCCAGTGAGATCCTGATAAAGCTCGATTTTCTGTCCGTTATAGATTATCGGCTCCTTAGGCCTTGCAGCCCTCAACCCCGCCTCCTTTTGTGCATACCTCGAGAAGGCTGCTAGCACATCTCTTGGTCTCTAGTTCCGGGTAGAGTTGAGGCGGCACACTCCATGTACTCTCTCCAGTTCAATCCTGTCTGGCGAGTCTTCCCCCAATAGATCGACAAACATTTTTTGGACTTTCTCTTTTAAATCTCTGTCCAGGACCATCTCCGGCAACAACTTTAGCCTGATGTTGATCCGCCTGGATCTGTTTTCCAAGTCCTCCATTCTAATATCAAGGTTCCGCGTTGCTACATCCAATCGATCTATCACTTCACTGTTCTCCTTTGTGTCCCTGCTCACCTCCTTCAGACCTCTCCACCAAATCCGTTATTTCACCCAGTTGGCCTACTTCCTGTTTAATTTCTGACAGGGCCTGATATAAATCAGACCGTATCAGCTGGACCGTCTTTGCCAACGAATTTTGCAGGGAGAGCATTTCTCCATGTAGATCTTGTCGGGAGAAGTGAGGGGGCTTGCTGTGATCCATCGGGCTGGGTCAATTCAGAGGTCTCATCCTGCTGGCCGCTCCTCCCCTCATGTGCGTCCTTACTTGCCCACATAGATATGAGAGGGCCTGATGTTTCTGCCTGTGGGAACCCACTCTTGATAGATCTGCTTTTATTTTTGGCTGCCATGCTACTGTTGTCTTGCTACAGATCCGGAATGCAGCCGCCCCTCTCGTCGCGCCACGATTCGTGTCCACCTGATCCTCGGATCTCGTCTCTCGTCCCCTGGGGGGTTGGGGAGGCACCCTGTCCTGTGTGCAGAGGCGGGGGTCAGCGTCTCAGCCCGGCGCCGCTGCCCGGTTCTGCTTCTCTTGGCTCCTCCAAAGGGAGGGCCTCCCTCAGGACATGCAGTACAATGGAGGCCCCCCCCCTCGTTGGGATGTTAATCATTCTCTGAGGGGCTATGGCCCTACAAGCTTGTCCCCGGGAGAAAGGCGCATTCTCCCACACCCAGGCCCTCAAAGCCGAGAGCCCGGTCACCAGTACTGCCTGCTAATGCCTCAAAGTTCTCCCTGGGTTTCCTCACCGTAGAAGTCCTGGCAGCAGGCCGGGATCCGTTAATATGGCGCTACAGGAGCTGGCCTCCCTGCCTGCTGAGCTGCCTGGGCTTTGATTCCAAGTAGCTCCCCCCGTCTCACAAATAAGTCCTGGGGCACGGGTCTCTCGCCGCAGACGACTCCTCTCCTCTGGCCCTCGTTCCAGGGCACCCTCCTGGGCCGCCGTCGCAATGTTGCCGGAGACTTCCTGGAGCCCCCAGCAGGTGGTCTCTGCCAGCCCCGCCTGGGGGAAGGCACCAGAGTCTCTGTTGTTGGGTGCCCTCCTGGGTTGCCGCGCTCCAAGGCACCGGGGAGGCACGGCGGTGAACTCTACACTCTGGTGCCCTCTCGAGCTGAGCGCAGTCCGAGGGGGGGGGGTGCCCTGGGCCCCGCGCTCGAGTGCCCTTCTGATCCGCTGCCACTCCGGGACCCAGGGAGCCGCGCCGGGTTACCGCTCCACTCCAAGGCTCAAAGAGCCGCGTCAGACCGCGGCTCTACAATGCTAGAGCCGGCTGCGACTCGGCCAGGCCCCCCGCCTCCCTGCAGTCCCGCACCGTGGCTGTGATCTCCGGCCCGTCCTCGCGGGTCCGCGGGTTGCGCTCCGCTCGCCACTCGCCGACTGCCAGCTGCCCAAGGGGGCCATAGGGGGCAGAAATAATGCAGTCACCTAATTCTCTGGTGCCTGAAAGGGGGTGGTGGAACGCCTCACAGGCTCGGGGATTATCGGAGCGCCGCCGACACACGTCTACCTAGTGTTGGTGGCCATCTTGGAATCAACACATCAGGATTTTTATTGGGTTTGTGGTACGCATTATCCTATGGCAAGGGTAATACCCTAGTGCACCAGAAGATACACAGAATTAGCAAAGACTGTAAGAGGTTAAAGTAGATACAATTGAGCAGTGCACCGCCCCTTTATTGTTTCGTCTTATTAGACTATTTAGATGTCACTGATTAGAGGTGACACGCCTGTAAAAATTGTTAGATTGGAATTATTGATATGTTTGCCAAAATCGACTCCTTAACGACAAATAGAGCAGAAGTACTGGGATTCAGCGAGGATGAGGCTCGCTGAATCCTAGGCCTAATAAAAAACTACCAGTGAAGATTTATTATCCGCAGATAAGCCAGAAGAACTAATCAGACAGCTTGAGCGTCTAATATGGAGAGGAATTAACTACAAACTACATGCTACAACCTTGGCTCCATACCACCAAGCGTAACAAATCCCCAGAGGTCTGAGGGTCGACCGAGAGCCTACTCTACATAAAGAGAATCCATTGTTTGTAAAAGAGTGGCGACAAATTTGGAATAAATGTTACTTATATTTGATCTTATGAATGATAGAGGAACTCACAACATTTAAGTCACTTAGAAGAGGATATTAAAAACACACTGTCCGATAGTCTAACTCAAGACCAGATCCAGAAAATTCTAGCGGACACCAACTTTAAATTGGATAGTTACAAAAAAGAACTTGATTCTAAGAAAATTCAGAAATTTAGAAGAGATACGGGAGACTATAAATTAGATATATATAGCTGGCAGGAATATTATAAGCAATCATCCAATTTCACGCGGCCTCAGTACCAAAGCGGAGAGGAAGTACGTCAGAAACTGTGTCCTCTGACATTTCGAGTGGTGAATAGGAAGGTAGGCAGAGTAAGGGTATTGAACCAAGTACAAGTATACAAACATTAGAGAGTGGGGGAACAGAGGTGTTGGACAGGCAAGTGACTTTTAGAGAAAAGCCAACCAGGAGAGGGAAAAAGAAAAAATCCTCATAGAAACGCACAGTCCAAGAAGAGTTAGTCATAAATATTTCCCATCAACAACTGACGAGGTTCCAGAAAAGTGTCCTTTGAAAAGGGTGATAATTTGTACCCCAATATAAGAGTAGCCTTCTAGAAGAGAAAATAGAATTTTTCAAATTCATGAGGAAGTTAAAATTGAAAGTCTTTTTTGAAACAATCGAGGAACAGGAAGAACAAGACCCACTGGAATTTCTTGAAATGAAGCGTAAAAGTTATTTCTTCCCTCCGGTACACAATTCTATACTCACTAGCTTAGAGAAAAAAAAAAAGTATTGGATGATTTCAGGAAACTGAAATTTAAATAGAACAAACAAATGAACTTTACGAATCAAGAAAGGCAAGCTTTGAAAGGTCTGCTAGACAACCAGGAAATCATATTTAAACCTGGAGACAAAGGGGGTGGCCTGGTACTGATAGATAAAGTAGACTATCTGAAAGAGATCCGTAGGACAACTTAATGGCAGTGAAACATACAGAGATCCATTTTGACCCAACAGAACAAGTAAGGGCCTTGATGAAAGAGGTGGTGGAGGAGGCAAAACGTAGAGGCGTGATAACAGAGCATTCTTACTTGTAGAACACCCAATTATGCTAGTTCTATATATTTTGCCCAAATACATAAGGAGACTTAAAGATACTCAGGGGAGACCATTCATTGCCGCTATCGGGAGCCTTCTAGAACCCCTAGCTCAATACCTCAACAAGGAAATTCAGCCACAAATACAAGAGTGCTACCTGCTTGCGGGACACTACCCATTTATCAAAACTGGAAGAAACTGAATTTGTACAAGGGAAGGACATCCCGTTTACTATGGATGTCACCTCACTCTTTACCAACATTGAGCACAAAGCTGTTTTAGAAGTTATGGAATGACTTATCAACAGACTCCTGTAAAGCAGACAAGATATTCCTTTTTACACTATTGAAGTTGGTTCTCACTAACAATTTCTTTAGATTTGAGGATATGCATGTTTTTCAAATTTCAGGCACTAGTATGGGGGCAGTCATGGCACCCAGCTATATAATTGTTGTACGTTATATCTAGAGACAGAACACATTTCATCAGAAAAATGGTGTAAACACTTGAAATTATATACATGCTACATAGATATGATGCTTGGAATATGGATGGGTTCTGAAAATGAGTTATCCCAATTCTTTGAGATGGATCCTATGCATCAGAGAATTAAATTTACAACTGAGCCTAGCATGACAAAGGTACACTTTCTAGACGTAGAAGTATGTTGCGAGGGAGGCACCCTCAAGACTAGAATTTAATCAGAGTATAAAGCACATGTGGACACTTTCAAGTACAAATTTATACAAAGGAAGAATGACCCAAAACTGATTGATGATGTAGCAAGGAAAGTTGAACAAATACCAAGGGCAAAGTTGCTAAAATACAAATCTGTGAAGGCAAACCCCTCAATGGTGTATGTAACAACATACTCAACACAGAGTCGGAAAGTTAAACAAATCATACAAATAAATTGGGAAATCTTGAAATTGGCCCCGACTTTGGAGAAAATATATCCTGATCCACTGATCTTTGCCTATAAGAAAAGTTAATCATTGAGGAATTTGCTGGTTCAGGCAGATTATATTATAAACAACCAGATGTAACAAAACCGAAATATATGGGAACACAATCCTGTCACAACTGCCAACATTGCAGAAACATTATCCAAGGCAATTTCATTAATTTGTTTATTTTTCATAGTGCACAATTAAATTTACAGAGCAAACTTTTATCACACTTTCTTTTCCTTTTCTTGTCAAACTCATTTTCTTTTCTTTCCACTCAAAATGTTTTCATTTTTTGTCTCTCTTTCTTCTTCGTCTTCCGGTTTTACCTGTTATCTGCACCTGTCTGTCAAGATTTTCTCTAAAAAGTTTATTCCCGCACAGGTGAATCTCCGATTGTTTCCTTGAAGTAGTCCCATCTTTCTTTGTCATTTCTGTGTGTCAATGATATCTTTTCTTTTGTTATTGCAATTCACAAAAAGATGGAATGGTGTATCCTGCTGATTTTTATCTAGACAAAATCTACAACTTCCTTCATTAATTCCTCTTTCTCCAGTTCTGTTTTTAAATTCATTAGTCGGGTAGACTCCTAGACGAATTTTCATTAATTTGCTTCTATGAGTATTTGAGGGACATTTTTGCAGATAATCCGGTAGGACGTTTTTTACGATGTTCGTTGCCCATGTTCTCTAAATTTTCCATTTGATTTTTGATTCTCTGGTTAAAATCCAGTCTTTTCAAAAAAGTTTTTCTTTTACTCCATTGGGGTTTGTCATCAGCTCTTCCGCCGAAGATTCCAGTTCCAATAAAATCCGACACCATTCATTTTTCCAGTGATTTAAGTAAATGGAACTGTTGGTCTGGCCTTTCTTTGACAGTATTTTGTATCCCTCTGCTGGATTGTCTTCTCTGATTTTTCAGTAGACCCAATGATTTCTATTTTATTGTTTTTTTCAGGGACTCTAGCCCAAGCTCCGATTGTCACTATTGCCGTGGTTCTTGGTAGCCTCAATAATGGTTTCCAAAAACCACTTTCCAGCTTGGGCCAGATTGTGTGAGAGATTCACTCCGGCTTCACTCCCGTATGTTAGCGAAGGTAACACTTTCTGTAAATAGAACAATCTGACTGGCGTTAAGGAGAATTTTCCAAATCTACGATTTACTACCCTTCCTTGCAAGGTTAGATTCTTGACTTTTGCGAACAAAACATCTTCCCAGTTTTTTTCCACTCTTGAGATGTTAAATCCTACTCCTAGATATCTTATCTCAGACACTAGTTCAAGAATGTTCTCCAATTTCCCATTTGAATTTTTTCATTGAGGTTTTGTTCTTACCACCCACGGTCATGATCTTTGATTTTTCCACATGGATCGTCAAGTCATTCTTTATCATGTATTGCTGCAGGTTGGTTAGATGCCGCTGTAGGCCAATTCTCGTTTCGTCCATTAGGACTATGTCGTCTGCGCAACAAATTATAGCCACTTCCAGATCGTTTAATTTCGGCGCAAAATGGCTTGTGTTCGCTGTTATTTCCGGTAAGTCTGCAATTTACAGTTTGAATAGGGTGGCCGCGAGTGGACAGCCTTGTTTTACGCCCTTTTTGATTTAAGCTTTTGCTGTCAGATCTCCATCTTCGCTCAAGCGAATTTGTGTTGACGTGTTTTGATGTAACGCCCTTATTGGGTTCAATAGTTCTTTAGGACATTTCCATTTTTTTAGCTTTTCCCACAGCTTCCTTCTATTAACGAGTCAAACGCTTGACTTAAGTCAATAAATGCCAAATGCAATTCCCTTTTCAGCTCCAACACATTTCTTTTTAGCATTGTCAATATGAAAAGATTTAGATCCGTACTTGTTCTATTCGTAAACCCTGATTGTCGGGGGTCTATGATGTTTTTGTTTTCTGCCCACCTTGTTAGATTCTTCTGTAGGTCTGCCGCAAATATTTTTCCAGTAGTTGCTAATAGCGATATCGGCCGATAGTTGTTGGCCTCATCTCGCTGTCCTTTTTTATAAATTGGAAAAGTTATGCACTTGTTCCAGTTTTCCGGTATTT
Source organism: Ambystoma mexicanum (assembly GCF_040938575.1). Taxonomy (NCBI): domain Eukaryota; kingdom Metazoa; phylum Chordata; class Amphibia; order Caudata; family Ambystomatidae; genus Ambystoma; species Ambystoma mexicanum. The sequence continues at coordinate 835,258,527 of NC_090934.1, read as the reverse complement.
TCCTTTGTCTTTCAATCGTTTTGAACAGTTTATTATTATTGCCCATGTTTTTGTATCCTTTTTCAAGTGAATATTCGATACGCCGCTTAGCCCGACTGCAGATGAGTCTTTCAATTTCCTGATTACACTCTATTTCCTCTTCGTCCATCATTACCAACCAATCATGCTCAGTAATCGCATCGGGTAGGTCGATGTCCTCTTTCTTTGCTGTGAACACTTTAGTATAGTGCTTTATCCACTCTTGTTCAGAGACACCACTAATTAACCTCTTTTGTTGGTTCAATGTGCAGTTGTTAATTAGGTCCCATGTTTCTCTTGTGTTTGTATTCCGCAAAGTCTTTAACATTGTCTCCCCTTGTTCTTGTGCTCTTCTATGGCTAAATTCAATAGCCAATTTTTTTATTGTCTGTCTTTTCTTGATATTCCTTCACTTTTCTACATTTGAGTCCTTTTTCTTTTCTTGATTTCTCTTATTTCCTTTCTTAATTGTTTTCTTATTTCCACCAGTTGACTACTGTATGTGTGGATGGGTTTTAGGGCGTCCTCTTTTAACCCCGTCTTCTTTTCCACATATGGCTCCAGCAGTGATTCATAGTTTAGGTGTCCCGTCTGTTTAATACCCATCTCATTAAACTGACCTTTTAATGTTAAAATGTCTTTCTTAGACAACCATATTCAGTTTGTAGACCGATTCAATTCCAATTTATGTGTACTACCTTTAACTTGAATTACATTTATTTTCTTTTCCCCTATCTCGACAATGTTGCTTTCAAAATATTCTGGTTGCTGTCGTCCTGTTCCACAACTTCGAAGCTTTTTATTTCTCGGAATATTGCAGAGGATCCCCAAATGTAGTCTATTATGGATGATAATTGGCCATTTGACCATGTATGTGTGCCAAGTGTGTCCCCTGTCGTTTGGCCATTTAGCATGCAAAGATTAAATCCTTTTGCAATTTGCAACTAGCTGTCATGATGCCTACCCCCGGGGCACCAGACCAGGTCCAGCAACCCCGGAAGCAGGAAACAAGTTATTTTGAGCAAGCCCAAAAACCCCTGCTAGGGGCTGTTTGGGTGCGGTCCTGGTGCCTAAGGCGCCAGGCTCATATGGAGAGTCAGTCCTGGCGCCATAGGCGCCAGGCTCAGAGTAGAAGTTACCTGATGCAGACCATGCTGCAGCGCTCCAAGCCAAATGAGGCTTGGAAGGGACTATTTTACCGTGGGACTATTTTTTACTCGGGTGGGGCTAGGGAGGAATACTTACCTGGGACTACTTTGGAGGCTATTTACCGGCCTGCATCCAGTCTTCTGCCACGCCAGCCTCAAATCTGCAGCTCCTAGAAAAAGGGAGGAACAGAAGGAGAAGTTAGAATAAGAGCAAAACCTTCGATCCTTACCTGAATTCCGGATCCACCGCACCTTCGAGCTGGAAGAAAGAAGCATTTTACGTGCGCCGCCTCGCCTGCTGCAGCGCCGCGCTGAACTCACCGGCTTTCGCAGCATCCTCACAATCCACTGCACCCTTCTGCATGTTCCTGCCGCATTCTGGCACCTAAGGGGAACACAAGAACAGCAAAGGTGAGCAAAGGGAAGAAAGAGAGGCAATAGTAACTACCCCCCATAGACTTACCTGCTTACCGCCTGGGGTACTATTCCTCTTCACGGGTCGGCGCAGTCTCCATTGCATCCTCGCCGTACCCCGGCCCCTAAGGGGAACAAAAGGACAACAAGGTGAGATGAAGGGACAAACAAGGGGAACTCTTCTCACCACAACAGACTTACCTAATTTTACCGCCGGAGGCATTATTCCCCGAACTTCATATTTTCTCTCCACACCTGGATAAGGGAGCAAGCAACAGGTTACATTCTGGCCATATTTTATTGAACTGTGTAGGATAAGCCAAATCCTTACCTGAACTTCGTCAGCTACCACAAGGAACTTTTCGCTGGGGTCAAGCTGCAAACTGCAAGGAATCGGACAATAGTGAAAGTCAGACATGTGAACTCTTACGAACTACATACTTTTCAGAGTCAATATTGTTCTGGAATTCACCAATCACTTCGAGCCAGTGAAGCAACTGGTTATCAATGCGCCCCTGCGCTCAATGCAGGATGGAGAGCTCATCTTTTCAAACCATCAGGTGAGACTATAAGAGGGGACATCAACGGTGATCTGTGGGGTGAACAGCGGGGGTGGAGGGATTTACGCTCAACCCCACGGGTGATTAATTCCCTTTCTCCATTTACAGAAGAATATTCCTACGGGCCAAGCATACGAAGCTAGGTGGGCCAGTCCAGTCCGTCATCTCGGCCCTACGCGTCACACTGGTGGAGACCGCAGCTGTCCAGTTCAGATCGACGCCTCTGTGGGAGCCAGGTGAGCGTAACACCATCTTGCTGCATTTGATTTTCTCACGCTTAGTTGTTCCAGTCGTGAGGTGCCGTTTGGGTTTAAGCATCTTATATTAAGATCTCTGCATATCAGTATCCCAGTTTTTGGATTCTTTTCTAACCTGGATACTATTATTTCTGTTATTACTTCTAAGAATCGGTCAGTTGTTATTCCTACTGGGTTCCAGTATGCGTTTATCACCAATATGTATGATGTTTCCTCTGTGCCATTGTCGCTTTTGTTTTGTATCATGTCCATTGAACGAAGCTGGTTGAATTGCCTTTATCTATTATTCGCCATCCTCTTCCCTTTCTTATCAAAGTGATAAGCCCGGCTGATGCCCCCCCTCCTATCCTTTTTCTCGCTGGGTTGATACAGATCTCAAATTTCCTGCATAATGGGAGGTCGCTTAGCCATGTCTCTTGTAGACATATTATTGTGGCAATGTTTAGTTGGGGGTTTTCTTTATTCATCAGGTGTTTGAAACCTCTTGTATTGCATGAAATCACTACCCACTTGTTTGTTCTTCCTTTTTTTGCTATGTACATTGTCCTTTTGATAGGGCATTTGCCAACCATGTCCAATCTTCTTGGAGGTCTACTCCTCTATTCATGCTCTCTTTTCTACATCCTTTTTTCTCCTCACATTTTTTTTCCTCGTCTCTCTCCTCCTCTCTCGACTTTGGATTTCTATTTTCCACTGTTGTCTTTTTCCACTGTTGTCTTAAAGTTTTCTGTTGTTTTTCCTTCCCTTTTTTGTTACTTGTGGAGTTTTTATCATCTTTTTCTGTCTTTGAGTGACAGTTTCGTTGTCCATATCTCCAGTTTTGTTTGTCTATGTATATATCTCGTACTTCATACCCTCGTTTCATCAACTCTTTACCTTCTCTCAGTATCAGTTCTTTATCCGAGTTCGACTCCAAGTGTAGAATCACTGTCAACACGATCTTCATCGGTGCATTCAACCACTGCTATATCTTCATTCCTCAATTTTCTTAATTGAGGCACACAATGAAGTAGGTGCATCACATTTTTCCTGTTCACATTTTTATCCTCATTTTCTTCAAGCAAGTTTTCAATCATGACCTTCTTCCCCGTGGTTCCATATTCGTTTTTTTTAAATTGCATGTTTTTTCTTTCCTGGCCTTGTCTTTGTTCCGTGCAAGGCTGTTTTGGGTTCCATATCTTTTTATTCTTTCTTAATGCATCATATTTCTTCTCTTGCTCATTTCTCCACACCTTTTCTTTGTTTAATAACTTTCTTTTCTCGTCCATTGTTAAAAACCCTCTTCGTCAGAGTGGAGATGCAAACTCACTTTTTTTCCGTTGATCCTAACCCTTGCACTTTCGGTTGTATTTGTTCTTTCTCACGATCTTTAGTAAATTTTTGTATGGAGAAGTTTGCTGCCTCTGCAATATAATAAGAGACATCTTCAATCAGATCTCTTGAGTCGTTGAGCGTATCTAACTCACTTGAGTCCTCGTTAATTTCAATCATTACCTGTCTTTCTTTTTGATTTGGAGTCTTAACGGGCGATGAACTTTGTCGCTCTATAGCTGTTTTTCGTTATCTGTTGTCAGTTTGAGATTCTGAAAGAAAGTTCTTACCCCTGTGTTACGATTACTCTGGGCCCGTTTCATATTTTTGGGTTTTCTTGCTTCTTTTACCTCCTCTTTTTTTTCTTTGCTTTCCTTTAAAGCATTCACCTTTGTATTTTTTGTTGCCCAACCCTTGCACAACTCCAAATACTGGATATAGCACCTCTTTATCCGTGCTCGTCTCTTTACTCCCACTTTCCCAGTTTACTGTCGGCGAATCGTTATTGTTCAGACTCGCGTTGTCGTTTGAGACACTCAATTGCTACTTCCTCTTCCTGTTCTTGATGGTTCTTCTTATTGTCTTTGTTTCTGTTTTGTTCTATTATAAGTCCTTTTTTCCCCTGAGTTCTCCATTTGATTGCCTCCTCTTTTTTCCATGTTCTCGACCGGTCTTTCCGTCCCTAGCTGTTCGTTTTCTTTGTTTTTGTGGTGGATTACTCTGAAATCATGGACACCTTCCATATCTTCTGTGACTCTGTTATTGTTTTCAGTGTGGCTTGCTTTGTGGTTTCTCTCTGAATTTTCCATTGTTTGCAGATCCATTTCAGCGATGCTAACATTGCACTTGTTAACTGATCTTTCTCATGTCTTTCTCCACTGGCCAAGTCGAATAGTCTTCGTTGCCATGCTGCAGATGTTTCTTACTCGTGGTTTAGCCTTGCTTCAATTTTTAAAGCCATCATTTCTTGTGGAGACAGCTTAGTTAACATCAGGGCCAAACGTGCATTGTTATCCTTTATGTTTTCGCTAACCGATTCATATAGTTTCGTGTAAGGGGCCAATGAAATGGTTAATGCTGGCATTACGTTGTTCTGTATTTGCATTCCTATAGCTGCAGATTGATGGCTCTGCTCCGAATACCCTGGTCTCATCTAATTGTCCCCATTTTGTAGATGTTGTTTGTTTCTATTGATCACTCTGTTTTTCTTTTTCTGTTAACTTTTTTGCGCTATTTTCGTAACTTCCTTTGTTTAGACCCCTTCTCTTTAATGTGGTTTCACGGTTTTCCATTTGTGTTGAGTTTGTTCTGAGTACGACCTTTTTGTAAGTCTTAACTCCGTCATGAGTGGGTTTGTTTGGGTTGCATCTCTAAGGCGAATGTTGATTGCAGGCATCTCTTATCGTGTGGAGATGACATTGATAGATCTGCTTTTTCGGCATTAAAGACCAGTTTCGCAACTGCTCCAAGATTCCTTTTCCCCATTAGGGGCGACTGCTGTTTGTTTTTTGCCGTTTTAAGTAATCAGTTTACCTGTCTATGTAGTTCTTTTCCCGTTTTCTGTATGTTTTCACTTCTCTGTCTCCTCCGATTTATTAAGGACTCCAACTTTCTGTATTCTTTTTCATTTGGCCCTATTTTTGTCTTTTTTCTCACTTTTTCTTGCCGTTCTTTTGTTGGCTCTATTACCTTTAGTAGTTCATAATCGTCGTTACTTATGGCCTGCCTGTTGCCACCTGTTTCATTTGTGTTGGCAGTGACCTCCAGTTTGCTTATTCCGTTTTCTCCATCGTGAGGTTCTCTTTTGCTTGTTGTCAATATATCAGATGTATCTGAATATATTCATTCTTCTGGGTCCTTCCTGAGAGATTGCCCGTTTATTTCTATAACTTCACCAATGTTTTCACTCTTTTCATTGCTGATCTCTATTTCCTTCTCGCTTTGTTTGTACTCATTGCTTAGTTCTCCCTTTTGCACTCCTTCTGCCTCTCCTTTTGTCTTGTTGATACAGAGGTCGTTCCTCTCCGAGTTCTTGCCATCACTCGTACTTTGTGTTTCTGTTCTGATGTTGACATTTTTTTCTTGGCCCACATCCATGATCATACCCAATTCCGTTAATTCAGCGTCTGTCACGTTCATGTCAGTTGTCTGCATTTTTGCCCTTTGGTTTGTTAATTCCACGTTACTAAAATGTACGTCCACTGGCTGCCACGCCCCATCATCCACACTGGTTTCACTTGTTGCCGTTACTGAACCCATGCTCTTTATTTGCTTCTTTCTTCGTTGTTCTTCCTCTTTGTCTGCATGCATTTTTTCCTTTGATTATTTTATTGTTCTGTTTTTGCAAATCACTCGTTGTTTGGGCTTTTATCTCGATGACTGCCATAATGCCATTTGCCGTTCTAATCTCCAACGGGATTCTCCCCCCTTACCCCCCCCCCACCCCCCCAGGTCTTTGCTGACATTTTGCCCACCCCCTTCTCTCCTGCCGACCTCTTGACCCACATCACTTTCGTTGTATAGGTTTGCGGTTTCGCTCACACTGACACTGCCTCTTTCCTGCGCCGAAGCTAATATCTCGCGCTGGTGTTGAGGGAACCTTGATATTGCTCTTGTGTGGGGACTGACAGCTGGGCCTGCGTCTGTCAATTGGTTTTCTTCCTCTTTGTTGTTGCCAACGCCATTACTCCTCGGCGATGACTGGCGAAGACTGGACTCGCCTCTAACTCACGCGCGGGCGGGCGCTACGCGCCGTGGGTCACGTTATGAAGAGTAGCTGGATCCAAAAATTAAAGTGCCAGTACTCTGGCTCCTGCGTTGTGTAAAAAACACACCAGAACACACCAAACTTGGCAAATGATTTTAAAAAAAAACTGGTGACGCTCTCCCAAAATCCGTGAGCTGACTGGCGAAGACTGGACTCGCCTCGGACTCACGCAATTTCATTTTACACCCTCACTCGGGTAAATAAATACACTTGAGAAATGCCCATGTAGCTTTTACTATGTGGAGGCGATAACTCAGAAACCAAGACCCGTTGGACTGAGCACAAGATTAAGGAGTCAGAGGCCACCTGTGGCAGTGCACTTCCTAGAGGCAAACATACGATTGCAAAACTAAAAGGCGTAATTCTGGAAAAGGTGGCTATTCTAAAGAGGAGGAAGCAATATGCAGAGATTGCTCTTACAAAAAGAAATGCAATGGATTGAAATATTGGAATCCTTAGTTCCAAAAGGGATAAATCACGAATGGGACCTCATATTTTCTGTAACTTTAGAACAACAGGGCATGATAAAGTGCCATTTAGCATTGTTCCGAGATCACAACAATACTAGTTTAAAATGGCCACCACGCATGCTATTGTTGCTGGAGTCCTTAGCTGACGGCAGTAACCATGGCAACGCTGGCGTCTTATGCAGACACAGGGCATGGAACAGCTTGAATGTCAGTAACAGGTGAGCATGCATCAAATGAACAACTGTGTTAATGTAGGGATCGATTGATAGCTTTCGAGTAATGGGAACGGCTAAGTCTGTTGACACAGGGTGGCGTGCTTGCAGTTCCTAAACACGCAGTCAGATGGAGATTAAGATTGAGAAAAGCTGCCCGCCCAACGCCGCTGTCGGGTAAAACTGCCTAATAGAATCTTACCGTTAAGTTAGGATAAGACAATATTTTCAATGTTATCTATTTTTTCCATAGGTACAAAGGGAACGGAATGAAATTAACTCTAAATAGAGGTCAGTGAAGTTGCACATCAATGGGAATTTAAAGGGGAACTGCAAATGAATTTGAAAAGGCACAGTGAATTGAAAATACTGCTATGATTATGTTGTCCTACAAGACAGTATGAGATTGTAACCTAGCAACATAACTTTGAAGCAAGAAATGAATTAGCCCCTGAAGAAGGATACTTGGATAAAAACGCGTCGGGCATTGCGAGGTACAAAAAAAGACATGATGAAATGTATATATTTAGAATTATCTTTGCTTTTAGGAAATTATCTTTGAACTTAGGTTTGTAAATTGTTGTATAAGAATAATTGTATGGGAACATTGATTCTTGTGTAGTAAAATTCAGAAATCGGACTTGCAAAACATATTTGGAGTACTTGTGTAATTTATAGTACTTTGAATGAGGATTTAAAGACATTGTAAAGAAATACAGTAAGTGGTTCCTTTTTCAACCCCAAAGGAGTGCACCAGTTTGGCTTTTACCCATCCATTCACTGCCCATAGCTACGCCAGTCCTTGTGGTCATTGCCACCAACCTCTTCCTGTCCAAATGCATCCTCGTTGAAGCTCTGAACTAGCACTATGAATAAGTAACATCAAACTGTGCGCTGTCAAGGCCTGGTATTAAGTAGGAAAGGAACTTCCAAATCCCTTTACTCATACCCATTTCCGCACTCCGCTAAGGCATGCAGCATGAGTCGGAATGTGACCTGTTATGTTCCTTCCTCCAGTGCATGACGCTGTTCATTGGGGCACAAATGGGATCCAGTAGATGCCTTGCACAGCGCGTGGCAGGTGCGGTGCACATCTTTACCTTTGCAGGGTAGACTGCATTCACAGTACTTTGGATGCCCTGAGACCTGGGCATCTGCAAATGTGTTCAGGTAGAGATTGTGATGGTACAGAACTCCATGTAGCAGGTAATCTTGCACTTCAAGTCCTTGCTGGAAGTGATCACTTATCTGGTGAAGGCCCCACAACATTAAGACAACATCCTCCACAATCTCCACATGTTAGATGCTTGAGCTATCCAAGGGGGTGTTATCCTGTTATGGTGGGGTACAAGGATGGGGATGTTGATCCTGTACAATGTGTAGCCGACTAAGCATTCAGCGGGCCAGTCCGAGTGAACAGACTGTACGGGAGGTGAGCCGCCACTGTCTCACCGTTGTCGATCTATTGCCTAAATTAAAAACATGGCATCTGCACAATTTGAGAGATTCCCACACCACTGTACTTGTTGATTTACTGCATGGTGTTGAAACAGATTTTGAAAATGAACCCTAGGGGTTTGATTTTGGGAGGCCACTCTACCATGGTTAACAGGGAGACACTTTTTTAAAATTATTTTTATTGCATTCAGACAACCAGATAATAGACATTCACCAACATTGGAACAAACTAGTACAGTCGAAAGTGAATATACATATATAGTCTCTGTGCACTCAATGATGTCCAATTCCTGTGCGTTTGGCCAATGCTCAGATAACAGTCATTGCCCCATCCTTCCAGTCGTCGTTCTCACCATTGGAATCTCCACCCCCTGCTTCTCCACAGCCTGGTGGCTCTTAGCAATGTCTTGTTTTCAGTTCACTCTTCATAACTAAACAACAACCTTGCATGCTACCCTTCCTGCATCCGCTCACTTCCCCTTATCTCTTCCTGTCCTCCACATAAGTCTTTCTCCGCTGCTGCCCCGTTATTCTCAGGGAGACCCGTCGTCCGGTGTCGCTATCATCATCTGCACCAGTGTGTTCTATGCAGTCGCATCACTACTGACCTCCCGTTGTCCCGTATGCACTGCCCTATGCCGCAGCACAGTCTTGGCTTCTGCCCATTTCTATAAATCTGCCCACCATGCCTCTATGTGAGGACCATCAGTGACTTACATGCTAGCGCAATTCGTCTTTTAGCCAAGACACATATGAGGAATTTAATTTTTGTCAGTTGTGCTTCCCCTCTGCCGTGGGAACAGTCCCAATAGGCATGCCCCAGGTGACTACTCCCGCATATCTATCTCCTCTCTTGACTCTTCCCGCTATGTTCCGCCATAAGACCCCAATCACTGGGTATGGCCAAAACATGTGCACCATCCCTGCCGAGTCGCTTGCTCATCTGCGACATCTATGCAGCTCCGCTCCCGGTAACTGCAAAATGGCTTGTGGTGTCATGTATGCCCTGTTTGTGACTTGTAGCTGTACCTGTCTAAATCTGGGGTTCCTAGACACTATCCTCATGTATACCAGCACTCTGGCCCATTGCTCATTTGTCAAAGTCCTCCCCAAGTCACCCTCCCACTTGGCTCTCACCTTGAGCTGTGCCTGACCGAGTGCCTCCAGTACGACCTCATAAAGCCTCAAAATCATGTGTCCTCCGTCTGCCACTTCTTAGAGCATATCTACCATGCCGTCCCCCTCCTCTCCCTTTTTCATCCCGAGCAATCTGTCTTCAGCTATCTTTATCAGTTTAGGATACGCCAAAAAGTGTCCTTTAGGGATATTGTATTTCTCCATCAGTTCAGGGAAGCCCACCCACACCCCCTCCTTGCATAAGTCTCCCCATGTGAATATCCTGTTAGATTCACAGTAAAGCCAGAGGCTACGAACCTCACCCACAAATGGTTATCAAGGGTATGTTAGCAGAGTATGGGTCTCGCTTCCCAACCATCCTCCACAATCTGTGACAAATTCTCCATCCCAGTGCTATAAGCGCCAATGTCTCCTGTAGACTGGTGTCTCCCACCCATAGTACCTCTTTCAAGTAGTATGGTCCGGCTTGGCCACACTGGAACCCTTTGTCCAGTGAGCCGTCATCCGCTAGCCAAGTTGCAACGAACTGCAGTTTGCCAGCCAGGTAGAACGCCTCGAAATTAGGCAGCTTCATACCCGCCCCATCTCTGTAATTCCTGCTCCTGCCCAGTGAAAGCTTGCACCTTCCTCCACCCCAGATGAATTCCCTTGCCATTGAGTGCAGTTTGAGGAAGAACTGCCCCGGGATGTTGCACGGTATGCTGACAAAGTGGTACAATAAATACAGCAGTACAACCATCTTCAGTATCGCAGTTCAACCCATCAGCCAATGGTAGTGTCTGCCAGAATTCCATAGATCTTTCAACCCCCTGTAGCACCTTTAGTGTTTTCTGCTCGTGTTCCTTCCTAGGACCACGATAAACATCCACTCCGAGATACCCAAAAGGTCTCCACCGCCCACTTCTGCCCCGTTTGGTAAGTGCTCTTGTTCCAGCCCTGCCAGGCCCGCTAACGGGAATAGGCTCGATTTCTCCCTGCTGATGGTTATGCCAGACAACCTTGCAAATCCATCCAGGATTTATATGTATGCTAGGTTTACTTCAGGGTTCTGTACGTATAGCAGCAGGTTGTCCACATACAGCGAGATCACATGCGTGTTGCCACTGTTCTACCTGCTTCCTTAAAATGTGCCCTCAGGAGAGCCGCCAAGGGTTCCAGCGCTAAGATGAAAAGCATGGGGGACAAGTGGATATCCCTGTTTGGTCCCCCTGCTCAATTCCCATGCCTCAGATGCGCCTTCCTGTTTTCATCCTGCCCATCGGCCTCCTGTATAGCAGTTGCACCCACTGCAAAAAACACCCAAAAAACGGGCCTACTCCAAACTGCCTCAGAACCGCATGTAGCCTCTCCCACCACAGCGATTCAAACAATTTAATCTAGTCTAGCAAAGCCACCACATACTCTTCCTCCGCACCCCTGGTTTGATCAATTATATGATGTAGTCTGCGCAAAGTCCAGGACGTGCTTCTTTCCTGGACATATTGCAGTCTCATCTGGATGTACCAGAGCATTAATCACCCCGCAGAACCTGTCTGCTAAAAGCGCTGCCAGAACTTTGCAATCCAGATTGATCATAGAGAGCGGTCTGCAGGAGCCACAGTCAAGCAACGATTTGCTAGGTTTAAGTATTGGCACAATAGTCGACTCTCGTAGACTCGCAAGTAGCATCCTAGTTTCAAATGCCTCTTCCAAAATCCATAAGATATGCAGCATCAGCTTGCTCATGTATTCCTTGTAAAATTCAGCTGGGAGGCCATCAGCCCCAGCGTTTTCCCACTAGGCAGTGAGAGTATAGTTGCCCCCAGTTCCTCCTCAGTCAGTGGTGCATCTCCGCTTGCTCCTGCTCCACGCGTGGCAACGCAATGTCTATCAAGTTCGTCTCCATTTCTGCGTCCCCTTCCCCGCCTGCACAGTACAGCTTCCGATAGTATTTGCCAAAGGTCGCATTAATTTCACACTGCGCCCACCACTCCTCTCTGCACTCGTCCCCGATGGAGCTGATAATTTCCCTCTTTTTCTGCATGACACAATCAGGCCAATACCACCCCTGCGCCCCTAGGTGTATCCCCGCTTTTCATGTAGCCTCTCCAGATAACTGGTGTAATCATGTTTACCCAACCGTTCCCAGTGCGCTATGCAAGTCTGTCAGAGCCTAGTGAGTTCATCTTCGCACCCCCTGGGTGTTCCTTGGCCTCAATCTGTGCCTCAATGTCGGCTATACTGTGCAGCAGTTCCCTGTGGATACCCCCATTTTAATCACCTCCCCTCATCTTCACCGGTAGTCATCGCCATCCCCCTCACTGGTCTTGTGGAAATAAGATTACTGCGTGGGCACTTGCGCCCCCCTCTACCTCCCCTCTGCAGTGCCAGTCTATTGCCGTCTTAAGCTCCCCACTAAACATCTGCTCTCCCCCTCCCACCATTCATGGAACACCGACTTACCTGCCACAAGTCTCTTCAAGGCCAGAATCGTCTTTTCCATCGTCCCTAAAGTCTCTGCACCGCATCTCCCAGGGAGTGACACCACCCCCCAGAGCATCCACCCAAGCGTGCGCTCCTGCGGTGTAGAAAAAATTAGAGGTACCGTTGTGTATGATCTTGAGCTTTGCAGGATAAATCAACATATTTGAAGCAGGCTTTCTGCAGCCTTTCCTTGGTGGGGCCAAACTCTGCTCTTTGCCACTACACTTTCAGTGTATAGTCCGGGTATACTGCTATCTTGGCTGACCCCCTTTCAATGATTAATTCTCTTCTGGAAAACGGAAGGATTATCTATCTCTGTAATTCAGGATTTTCTCTATCACCGGTCTCGGTGGTGCCCCCGGCGGTGGATTCCTGGCAAGGGACTGATGGGCCCTTTCTACAGTGAAAGCCTGCAATAGGTAGCCCGGTCCCATCTCCTGCAGCAGCATATTTTCCATGAATGTCGTGGGGTCTCTGCCCTCTTCGCCCTCCGGCGGCCTAAAATCCTTTTGTTTCGGCGTGCCCTCCCCTCGGCATCTTCCACCCTGCTTTCCAGCGCTGCCACTTTCAGCGTAAGGTCTTTCACCTCCATTATGTATCTGCGATGTGCTGCTTGTTCTCCTCTGCTTGGTTTTGCACTGTTTGCACTTTCTCAGCCAGCGTCCTTACATCCTGCCTCAGCAGCCCCACCTTTATTATAACCTCATCTATCTTCTTCTCCAGAGAGGTTTGGAGCACCAGATCTGTTTTTCTTCTGTTCTAGTCTCTGTCAGCTCATTGCCGCCCTCTTCCTATGGTCCGCCACTGCTCTCTCCCTTGCGTGCAAAGGCGTCCATTCTGGTCTGCCTGGTCTTCCCCTTGTATAGTCCATCAAGCATGTGAGCGGAATGCCCCTTCTGCAGCGGTTTCCCCGCTTCCTAGTTTGTGCGCAGGAGTGTGTCTGTGGGGCGTCTTGCCCTGCCTCTACCGGTTTGCAGGCTCTGCTGAATCCTACATCTTCTCCCTGTGTGGTACTCGTGCGCTGAGTGCAGTCTCCTTGCCTCATCTCCCACTCAGTCGTAGTCTGTTGTGCTTACTCCTTCCTTTCAGTTTTTTAGCTCACCCCAGTTCCGCCCCACCTCCTTGTAGTGCTTACTAGGGTCTCTGTTGGCCTCTGTGGTGGCGTTGGCCCTGTGCAGCTCGTCACCCTTGCAGTTCTCAGCTCCCCCTCGTGTGCTAGGGGTCAGGGTCCCCTTCTGGCTTCCCCTTCTTCCGTGGCTTTGCTCCAGCTCTCCTGCCTCTAGCAGACGCACCTAGGTTCCAGTGGTGCAGGCCTCTGTCCAGAGGCAGCCATCAGCTGCCCTGTCGTGCAGCTCTTCTCTCAGACTTCCTTCATATTGTGTTTATTGTGTAATCCAGATTTATTGCCTCTTGATAACCTGCTGCCTGTGTGTTGCCACTGTTCCTCTCAGACCGTTCAGGCCTTATGTCGACTGCCTCACTCTCCCTGCCTCCCAAAAGCTTGTCTCTGCTGCTCTCACTATGGGTGTTCGCTCTGCCTCCAGTCTAATCTTCCCCAGTCTCCTTCACTACAGGACTCCCCCTTCCACTTGTGGTCCTGGTCTCCCCGCTCCTGCCTCAAATCATCAGCTTTCTCTAGGCACCCATGGACTGTGCTCAGGGCTTTCACTACCCCAATCACTGAGGTAGGCAATGTACTTGCTCCTCCGTTCCTCCCCTTGCCCACATTTGCTCTGCAGTGCTCCAGGTATCCTATGTGCTTCTCAGCAGGGCTCTGCTTTCTTCCACTGCACTGCAATGGGCTGTCTGTGCTCCTTCCTCACCGTGCAGCTACCATCTGCTGCGCTTTCACTCAGCACTGTTGCCCAAGGCTATCTGTACTCCTTCTCGCAGCACACCGCTGGGCCGTTTCTTAACTTGCTCCTCCTCTCCGCAGCGGTCCCGGCAGCTGGGCCGTCTCTTCCCTTGCTCCTTTCCGCAGTGGTCCTGGCAGCTAAGCCGCTCTCTGCCTGGATCTGCTCTGAAGGCTGGCTCCTCGCCCACTCCACCCACCCAGCAGCTTCCAGCTGGGCGCTCCATTGCTCTGCTTCGCTAGACCGACGATATTGGTCCCCGTCATGGCTCCCGCTTCGCCTGTATGCGCTCCCGCCTCTGCTGTCCTTCTCACAAACTGCTGTCCGGTCACTCAGGCAGTTCCCTCAGCGCTTGTTTCACCACCTAGTGACAGACACCATTTTCTCGTCGCAGGCTCTGCACTCTTTTGGCCTTGCTTTCTCAGCGGCTGTGATTTCTTTCTTCCCCCCGCATCCTTAAGCAGTTGGGGAAGGTAATTCAGTGTTTTCTACTGTGAACAGTCATTTCCTCCGCTGCAGGGCTTACCTGCATGAACAGATCCGGCGGGAGCTCTCTGGGCTTGAAGTCTTTACAGCATGGCTGCTGGACATGCCCCAGCTGGGAGACACTAAGGTCTAACCAGCCTGATCAGGGTAAGGTAGCAGAGGTGAAAAGGCTTAATCTCAGGAGGGCTGCAAGAGTGGTGATCTAAGACTACAATGAGTACACACACAGACCCCCATCAATAATTCCATTTAGGCAGGCAAGTACTACAATATACAATGATTTGTTAGGGCTTTAAAATACACACTAAACAAGTAAAACCTCCAGTCAAAAATGTCCACACACTTACTATAAAACATACATACACATTCATCATCAGCTAGAAAGTATTTGACTCAATATGTAGAGCAGTAAAAACAAGTACTCGGATGACAAAAATTCAGCAAAGACACTTTAGAATAACCACAGAGGTTTCCCTTACACTTCATAAATGTAATCCTAAAATGTTTTGGGGACTTCTGCTCTAAAATCAATAGTTCCAAAGTTATATTTCTCAAGTACAGTTATTAAGAGATTGGACGATGCCAGTGGTTATGATAGAGAAGTCAAAAAGGTAGGTAAAGTTCAGGTAGTAAACTAACTTACTCCTAGTCACAAGGATAAGTCTGGGAAGGTGGAGTGCTGGGCACAGTGGTGTTGCACTCGATAGACGGCTGGCTGGTGTCTTGTTGGAGATGGTCTTTTCTCACTGCCCATTGACTAAGAAGGACAACCCTATAACTGCCTGTGCCATGAGCGGAGCGTGGTGGAGTGCTGGGCAGAGTGTGGTTGTGTTGCTGTCGAGAAGGGGAAAGGGGTCAGGGCCCTGCACCTGTGTGCTGGGGATTTTGTTTCAACCCCGGATGGCGAACTCTGGCCCGCATATTCGACAACAACGGCGTCTCCTGGAAGGAAGTTCAGCGCTTGACGAAAACAGTGTTGATTAGAACCATCTGTCCTCCTCCCCAAGCATCGATGTTCTCCGATACAGCTTTGGAAAACATAGCTAACACCTCTCGTTCTCAGACCTATAATCTTTGCCCTTCTTTACAGTGGATCAAACTGTTGTGCGGGGAACCCATATTGCTGAATACAGAGATTGGAGGGGACTGGAGGTAACACAGGATGGGGAGAATGGGGTGGGCAGTGACGCTAATACAGCCAAAATCATGGTGGCCAGAAAGCACACGCTGCTGACTCAAGACGAACTCTGGGCTGTTGAGCCCCCTGCGGCAACATTTAACTGATGTCACGGGGCGTCTCCTCTACCCAAAAGCCTCGGAATAATCACCGGTCTTGCAGTGAACCTGCTCTCATGACAGGGGAATGTTTGGATAGGCAGCTCATGTGTTCTGGGTCAAGTATGCTTATTCCGATAAGAGACATGAATGTTACTTTATGTGATAGCTCATCCTCATACATATCAGGGCATCAGCAGACCCTAGCAATATCAAGTTTGCTTCCGGAAGTGTGCGGCTTAAAAGAGATTGCTGAAATAAAAAGCCACTTGGCAGGGGCGTGGCTTGGAGCGCCATCGATGTGGTCGCTCCTCTGAAGCTGCCCGTGGGATGCCCGCCGCCTCCGTCAAATTCTGGCGGTTCCGCTGAGGCGACCGGAACCTACAAAGCACAACCTGGCCCAACATGATCTTCGAACGCAGGACCGTTCTACCCGAATCCAGCCGCCGAACCCTGCCCCAGTCACCAGCCGAAGGAAACAAGATGGCGGCCACACCGGAGCCTAGCAGCATACTACGTGCCTTGCGGTGACGAAGCTGTGGAGTGCCAAGGAGGAAGAGCGGACGGACGCCTGACTTTCCTTGGGGGCCCGCAAACCCGCCAACACAGAACCGCCCGGATCGTGCCAGTGGCAACTGGTGTCCACGGCAGGGGCTCTTTCGGCAGCTCGTATGCTCGGCTGCGAGCGGGGTGCTGGAACCCTCTTCCCCCCCCTTTTTTTCCTGAGCGGACTCGGGGCCCTGACGCACACATTGAGGCGTCCTGAACCGGATCTAGGCTGCTGAAGAGGCAGAGGCCCCCAGCAATCGCCCAAGGTCCCCCCCGTCCTATCACTTCCTGGGGCGCCCCGGCCCATCCACCCACCCAGTGACCTAGAACACTGCGGGGCAACGGCTGCTTCTCTGCTACGTTCGAATACTCCTTGACAGCTAGCAGCGGAAGCACACGACCCACTGCCCCAACAACTCTTCGGGACCAGATCAAGCAGGGAATCTGGAGCGATATTCACCACTGGGGTCGTCGCCTACAATCCTAGTCCGCGACTCTTCCGGCTGAGATCGCCCAGCACAACCAGCATGTCCAGGCAATCAAAAGTTAGCAAGGGCACGGATATATCCACCATGTTCGCCGCACCGGATAAAAATAAGAAGCAAGAACCTCCTAAACTGACCCCACAGAAACCACAAGAGGACAAGGGAGCCCTCGCTACTAAAGGGGACCTAATAGCCTTCATGGCAGACATTAAGTCAGAGTTCCGCTCGTGCCTTTCAGAACTTACCACCAAAGTGGAGCAGACAGACCAGAGCATTACGGAGGTCGAACAGAGACTCGGAGAAGTCGAAGATCAGACTCAGGATCACACTACCACTCTAGGGGAAATGCAGAGATCCATTAATACCCTGCAACACAAATGCGAGATCCTGGAGTTTAAACACGAGGACCTTGAAAACAGGGCACGTCGCAACAACTTTTGCATTCGGGGAGTCCCAACCTCTGTCCCCGACGGGGCCTTACTCCCGGACCTGGATAAATCTCAGCTCTTGCTAGACCGGACCCACAGGCTACGCCCGCGCCGGGTGGTGGACTCAGACCCCCCCCCCCCAGATGTTATTACCAGGGTCCACTTCTTCACGACCCAAGAGGCAATTTCAGCGATCAGCCGCCAAGGGGAGGAGATCACCTTCCAGGGCACTCCACTTCAGATTTACCAGGACCTCTCACAACTCACCCTACAGAAAAGGAGAGCACTCCGACCCCTGGCACTTTTCCTCCAGGACCAGCAGGTCCGTTACAGATGGTTGTTCCCGACGGCTCTGCAGTTCACATACAAAGGCACCCTACGCTGGATTAGCCACCTGGAGGACGCAGAGAAAATCATGCACTCGACCTCGCCCCGAGAGCCCTCCACGCCAAACCCAGAGGGGGCTGGGGACCCTGAACCACTCCCCTCCCCAAAGCCTAGACAATCGACATGGTCGACAACACAGCGGAACAATCAAAGGAGATGATAAGAGGCGCTCCTGCGTCCTCAGATACGAACATCATCCTAGCCCAAACTCACTTGGCCTCACCTAAATTTGGAACCACCACCTCACTCCTAAACTGATGAGCCTCGAAGACGGAGGCGGCTGGCCATACCCATGGCTCATACCCATTCCAAGGATACTTTCCACCTCTGGTTCCTTGGAAACCCACAGTACACAATACTCGATGGGACAGTTGGCCCTGTTGGTCAAGGGTGCGTCCGTACTCACACTGCCGGCCCACCCGTCAGTTAAAGTTGCGGCCCCCTGTTGGGGTCCCGCGTTAAAACCTCAAGCGCAGGATGATACTCTAAAGACTCGCAGTGGAAATGGCAGTTGAATCACCAGCTCCCGGCTCCCCCCCAACCCAATTAATAGAGAAAGAAAGGACATCAGACCACCAAATCCTGAGGCTTCTCTCCCTAAATGTTAATGGACTGAACTCTTAAGCGAAAAACAATTCTACTAAAACTCCAGGACGAAGATGCTGCGGTAGCCATGCTCCAAGAAACTCATCTGCTTCCGGCGGATGTTACTCGGCTTCGCTCTCGGCTATTTCCGCTTCTATTTTTCGCCTCTGGAGCAAGCAAAAAGGGAGGCACTGCGATCCTTTTTAGAAAAGAAAACGAAAACATGCCCGGAAGGCCGATATATAGCTGTCAAATGCCTCCTACTAGGAAGCCTATATACCCTTATCTCGGTGTACGCCCCTAACTCTGGTCAATCGCACTTTTATGACACCCTGGGCTCGTCTCTCGCCCGCTTCGTAGAGGGCCAAACGATAATCGGAAGGGATTTCAACGGCGTTCCTGACCCCACCAAGGACAGATCACACCCCCCCCCCCCCCCCCGACTCCAAGCGACTTTGCCCAAGCACTAAGCCTCCTCCAGCTGTTCAGGTCCTTAGAGACAGTAGACACATGGCGGGTGCTTCACCCTACCGAAATAGACTACTCCTTTTACTCATTCGTTCACCGAACCTTTTCGAGGATCGACCTTTTCTTGACCACCCCGCAAACCTTGGCCTTCATCAAGGAAGTATCCATCGGCACAAGAGTCATATCTGATCACGCCCCAGTGATCCTGGAACTCCGGGCCCAGAACCTCAAACTCGATAATCTACGTAAATGGTCCTTATACGACCCGATCCTGAATGATATGGCTACAAGAGACAAGATCGCACAGGGGATAAGACATTTCTTTGACGAAAATCCAGCCTCAGACACCTCGCTGGCGAATAACTGGGACGCCATGAAGGCAGTGATTAGAGGCACCCTGATCGCCCAGGGAGCGGCCTATCACCGGGATAGGCGACAGACTCGGATAGCTCTGGAAGATGAGCTGAAGGAAGCTGAGGCAGTCCTCAGGGAAAAGGGTTGGTCCCCTAGGACGCAGCGAATCATACGCATGGCGAGGAAGAAACTAGAAGCCCACTATGCGGAACAAACCGCACTGCTGATGGCGAAAGCCAAACAGTCGTACTACGCAAAGAACAACAAGGCGAACAGATTCCTGGTGGCCAAATTGGCCAAGCAGAGACGCATTAATACGATCACCGGCCTGCGAGATCCCAATGGGCTCATACTATACTCAGAACCTGAAAAGCAACGATTGGCAACAGACCATCTGACCCAAATCATGACGGCAACCCCACGGAACCTATCGCAACAAATGGAATACCTGCAGAAGGCAGCACTGCCCAGTCTCCCTGACACGATGAAGAGCGAATTGGAGAAACCCATTACAGAGGAAGAGGTTGAGGAGGCCATTAAATCACTTAAAACATGGGCCCCAGACCCGGACGGTTTTTCAACCAGATTCTATAAACTATTCAGATCCCAGCTGATTCCCTCCCTAGTAACTTTGTTCAACTCCTTCAGGGAAACGGGTTCAGTAACCCCATCGATGCAGGAATCAACCACCATCCTCTTGCCCAAACCAGGAAAAGATCAGAGAAACCTGACCTCCTATAAGCCGATTGCACTTTTGAACATTGACACAAACATAAACTCTAAAATTTTGGCTTACCGCCTGAGTCGCGTCCTACCAGAGATTATCCACCCCGATCAGGCCGGCTTCATCTTACACCGCACGACAGGAGACAACATTCGGAGAACCTTGAACCTGGTAGACCTTGCCTCCCGGAACTCCCAGAAACTAGTCTTAATGGCACTGGACGCGGCTAAGGCATTTGATAGGGTGGATTGGGCGTTCATGAAACACACCCTGGGGGCCTTCGGCTTCAGGACAGCATTTCAAACGATGATTCTAGCTAATTATAGCAAACCAAGAACCTTCCTGAGAATTAACGGGCACAGCTCGGCTCCGATCCCCCTGTCCTGCGGAACCAGACAGGGCTGCCCACTATCACCTCTGCTCTTTGCACTCACCATGGAGCCCTTTGCTCAGAGAATCAGGCGAAACAACCAGATCAAAGGCCCACAGAGTGGCCCAACGCAACACAAAATCGCCCTATATGCGGACGACGTACTGCTCACAATCTTGGAGGCCCAGTCATCCCTGAAACATGCGCTACAAGAAATAGCCAGCTATGGTGAGGTCTCAGGCTTTACAGTAAACTTCGATAAATCATCGGCCCTAAGCATCGGCCTCACCCCGGCAGAGTGTGAACCACTGGCCAAGATGTGCCCGATAACATGGGAAAAAAGAGCCATCTCCTACTTAGGGGTCTACATCCCAGCTGACCCAAAAGACACATATAAAACTAACTTCCCCCGGTTGTTCAAAGAACTGGAAGGAGACCTGAAACGTTGGGCGACCCAGGAGATTTCACTGCTGGGGCGCATTATAGCCTGCAAGATGAACCTCCTTCCAAGGTTCCTGTACGCCTGCGCCTCCCTCCCAGTAGCGATTCCCGCACCAACTCTTAGCGATATCCAGAGAAAGATGTTGAAATTTATCTGGAAAGGTAAGAGTGAGAATCCCCCTCAGAACCTTACTAGGGGGCTCCAGACTGCGAGGGTTGGGGGGTCCCAGACTTACGGGCATACAGAGTGGCGGCTCAACTAGCACAAGTCCAGGCGTGGCAAATAACTACAAATCGCCCTAGATGGGTAGAACTGGAACAATCGCAAGTGCCCCTACCCCTGCGATTTTTGCCACACATCCCCACCCCCCTTCAGAGCACACTGGGGAGACCTCTTATCAACCAAACATACCCTAAGCTCCTGGGACTGGGTGCTGAAGAGTAAGGGAGTGCCAAGAGGCCTGAGCGCACGATCCCCGGTCTTCCATAATCCGGCATTCTCACCTGGAGCACACCCCTGCAACTTTCAGAACTGGATAAATGGTGGGTTAGGGACTATAGGCCAGCTATATATGGGAGAGAGGCCCCTCACATTTGAGCAATGTAAGGAAAAGTTCCAACTCCAGGAAAGGGACAGATTCACCTATATCCAACTGCGCCACTGGTGCTCGCACCCTCAAACTCTGCAAGCAGCGACACACCCTCCCACCGCCCTGGAACTCACACTTGGAGATCTCCCAGCTCGTGGGAAAGTATCCACTCTGTATAGGCGCTTCTTAGGTGACTTTCTGATTGCAAGAACTTGCTGCATGGCCCAGTGGGAGGCAGATCTGGGTCACCCAATAGACGACCAAACCTGGGTAGACATTTGGACCAGAACTCACGCCTCATCCACCTGCATCACCAATAGGGAATACGCATATAAGATCATGTTACAGTGGTATTACCCGCCCCTTAGATTCCACCACATAAATCCACAATTAGACCATTCCCTGCTGGAGAGGATGTGGCCACCCAGGCTCCTTCTTTCATATGTGGTGGGTTTGCCCAAAGATTCAGCAATTCTGGAAGACGTGTTTGGGAACCATCGCGCAAATCACCGGAACGGCGATCCCGCTGGGACCAGAGCCAGTCTTGCTAGGAGCCCCGATTCCCGCGATCTACCCACGCTCCGGGACCAGATCGAAACTACTCACACACTGTCTGCTAGCAGGGAAAACGGTGCGCCCGCTCCTGGAAGTCCCCGGAAGGCCCTCACATGCCCCAATGGTGGACTAAGCTTTGGGATATTCTGATTGCGGAGAAGGTGACGGCAGCGCAGCGGGAAACCTCCACCGATTCCAGAATATTTGGGCCCCAGTACTTGAATACGACCAGCGCTTCCCCGCTCTGACCTACAAACCCACCAGGGCTCGATGGATCCTGAAAGACCAAGTGATCCCTGAGGGAGATACATAGACTTTGAGGCGCAAAATAGGTGATCTAGGAGGGAGGAATCCACCTCCGAGGACCGAGGGGAAGGTGGGACGGGGAGAGGGGGGGGGGGAGATCGGGGGGAAAAGGGACTGGGGATCAACATGCCTGAATGATTGTTGCTGACAATGTTTTGTAATCATCAACCTGCCTTGATTTAAAATAAACAAGTTAAAAAAAAACACTTGGCATCCATTAAAAACACTAGTTACAGGGTCAATCTTTGTAAACCTGGGGCAAAAAAAATAAAAAAAGGCAGCAGCTTGATACATCAGCGAAAACTCAAGAGGAGGAGGGTATGGAGAATGGAAAGGAGTCCTTTCATCCCACCTTGCTCGAGGGCGCCATTATAACGAACCAGAACATCTATAACCTGGAGCACCAAAGTAGGAGTCTGTCAACATCAGAGAAATCCTCTCGGATAGTGGAGTCCTGCTCATGGCAGCGTTTGCAAGTGAATCACTTCTCATCCTCGCAGGCCTCAGAAATTGACTGTTGCTTGACCAAACAGGTAGGTAATAGAATCGTGCCTATCTGTAGCAGCAGCCACAAAGCTGCAGAACAACATAATGGCAGCATTATTGATATCCTTTGTCCCCCATCTTAAATGAAACCTAGAAAGACAAGGCTATGTTGTTAGCCATGATACACACCAAGACGATTTACTTAGAATCTCTTACCTCCTCCATTCAGTCTGACTAGATAAAAAAGCGGAAACATCTGCTCAATGGCAGAACAGATTGTGTGATTTGGCAAGAGGGGAGAATGTGGAGAAAAGCATCTTGATGGACGCACTCCTGGAGGACTGTAAATGGATGCAGACCCAGGACAAAAAAGGAAATGGAGAGGAGGCGCTCGAGAGCTCGAACAAGATGGCAAGCTCCTGATCATGAAGCGTGGCTGACGCTGCAGGCGGCAGTTTGTCTGCATCTTGATGCGATGTGACCGGCATGGGCTGTACAAAACCCTGCGGTGCTGCGACAGCCAAAAAAGCAGAGAGTCTCAGCGCCGCTAGCCTGCAGTGGCTGGTGCTGTGCACGGGAGAAGGAAGAGGCAGCAGAGTGGTGGAAGTGCACCGCTGGTGCGCGCCGGGTCAGTCGTGAGAGGGGCGACTCATGCTGGGGGAGGTTACCCCGCCACTGGAACGCTGCAGCTCCTGCATGGACTGCACAACCCGATCTGTAGGAGAGGGAGGCGTCCTCAGAAAATACAGCCGTTAACGGAGGTGCAGGCTGCGTGAGCGCTGACCCGTGCAAAGCAATTGGCAAGCGCTGTAGTGGAGTACAGCGGATCATGAGGACTGGGAGGCTTGAGGACTGTAAGCAGGCCTCAATATGGCGGTTTGAGGCACTTGGGAGGAACGTGGTAGCAGGGGGTACCGCCGCTCCATCAACTGCCAGTATTTGGACATCTTGATGAGTGCTCCTATGCACACAGTGTGACGTGAGATCTTGGAGGTGCCTGCGGCGTCCTGGGCTAAACTTTAAAAAACAGCAAGCAGCATAGCTGCAGGGAAAGGGGTGAAAAAAAAATCTGTCCCTGAGGACTTGACTTCTTGGCGCCCGTACTGGGCAGCACAGGACTCCGTTATGGCTGCTCTAGGACGGATTGAGCTCAATCTCCAGATTGGAGTGGCATTCGATAAGCTGTCAGAGAGGGTGGCCCAGCTAGATGCAAAATCTACCACGCTGGAACAGAGGACCAGTGAGTTGGACAAACCGCATTCTCAATCTCTGCCTCTAGTACAGAAAATCAATCGAGAGCTTGAGGCGGTGGTAAGAGTTAACAGCGCAATGGAAAACAGGGTTGAAAACCTGGAGAATGCAGTGCGGGCCCCACAGTTGCGGATCATCACCTTCCCGGTGGGAGTGGAGGGGTCGGACCGGACAGACTCTCTCTACCTGGCAGCAAAGGCTGCTGGATCTGGAGGAAGACCCCATCTACGTTGCCAAGTGCTGTAGGCTCAAATCGTCATCCTCCCAGTGAAGCAGGCACTGGCTGGTGGGCCCATGCTTCTGGTACGGCTGAACGAGTCACGCGATAGGGATAGGATCCTGAAGGCGGCGAAGAAAACCTTAGAGTATCAGGGCCACAGAGTTCACCTCTTCCCGGACCTCTTGCATGCTACTGAAAAGAGAAGGTTGTCGTTGAACACAATTACGAAGGCTTTCTTGGAAAAAGGTTTGAAAGCAGGTCTGCACCAGCCAAGCTCACGGTCTCCTAGAATGGCAAGGAGTACATATTCTGGGACACGTACAGTGCTGACAAGTTACTGAAATCTGTCACTGTGGAGCAGTCTCTTGGCAGCAGTACCGGATAAGGGTCACCAAATGTGGGAGAACTGCTTCATACTTCGTCCTCCCTAGACAAAGTGGAGTCCAGGGCGAGATCCATTCGTCCTTTTTGCTGTGTATTATTGTCACTTGCTGTTTATCTGTTCCCATATTGAGACTCTTTGCCACAATCTAAATATACGGTGCAGGGGGGCCCAGACGTACTCTGTGTTGGCCTGTTCTATCCCAGTGGGCGTGCCCTTTGGAGCCCCCTTAGGAGGCATTATCCTTTATGTTCTTTCCACCAAGACCCCCTACTAATTGATGCAGGCTTCCATGTTTGTATCCCGTTTTTTGCAAAATATTTTCCAATGTCTGCAGCTGCATATTGTCAGAGCTGCCTACTATTCCCTTGTATTGTTTATACAAGTTTAAAATGAATAAAACTTTAAAAAAAAAAATAAAAAAATAAGGAAATCGAAATGGATTGGATTCTACGACGAAGAGGAAGGCTGATGGACAGGTCAGTAGTGATTTAACAAAAGGAGGCTGTTGCAACCAGCAGGGAATCCTATCTGAGGAGAGGCGAGCAGCTGTGGAAAAGTGCTATGGTTCAGTTACGTTCTATGCAGCACGCCGAGATGCTGAGGAGTGCAGAGAGAGGGAATCTATGGAAGCATTGCGTGGGAGCTGGGGCTCTGTGGACTGAAAGTTGAAAAGGGAGCCGTGTAGAGAGGCGGTCCCTTTCTCCTGTGTTGGGGGACCAGCAAGTGAATCCCCGAGCTCCCCTTCCTGATCAGCCCTCTACAACACAACAGACCACCTCTCTAGTGATGCCTGCTAGGAAGGGGAAGTGTCATAATCCAGAAAGTGGAGAGCAACCATCGATAAATGGGGAGAAGCCTAGTGGGTGGGATGGTATTGCCTCAACTAATGAATTCACGCCAAAGGAGTAGACGATCACACCGGAGGATCGAGTTTTGACTGTTAAGCCATTTCCTATATTTAATGAACCGAAATAAATTAAACTAAACAAGTTGAAGGTAGTGGTTTTAGATCAACAACAAAAAAAGTAGAAAAACATTAATATGAAGCTGAAACCCAAATCTAATGGCTCAAAGGGCATTTGCAAGAAATTACCCCTCCCGCTAAGACCTAAATTCAATATCGTCAGCTGGGTCGGAAAAAGGGCCGGTCTCCCTCCAAGAGGAATAACCGGTATGAAACGAGTCTGGAAACTTGCAGCATTGAATAGGGGGGGGGAGGGAAGCTCCCTCGGGGCTGCAAATGGAGCAAGATCTGGACCTAAGTGATCTGTTGGACCTCATAGCAGAATCCGAAGCCCATGAAAAGGATAAAGCCCGGAACCAAAGTATAATATATTCTTCAGCCTCTGACCAAATTAAAAAAAAGCAAAAAGTGGTAAGGTTTCCTAACCTTCGAAGAAAAGAGAAGGAGGCTTAATCCTGTAACCAAACATCAAACAAGGACATATAGAAAGCCTGGCTCTATAAAATCTGAGCGACAGGGCAGAAGGATGACCATTAAAGAGTTGAGGAGCCCATCCGAGGGCCATTCGATTCTCTTAGAAAGACTTCTACACAGAGATGACAATTTAATCCTCAATCGTAGGAGCGTGTTAAAATTGATACATCATATTCCGAAGCTGCCAAACAAATTCAGATGATATACGGCATGTGCAGTTTGTGAATAAACAGCATACAGACTGGGTAATTCTTCATCTGATGTCGGCAACGATCAAAGATCTTGATAGAAGCCGCAAAAGGTGTTTTTCCTTTGGGCTTTGAGCTGAATAAAGAGAATCCCTACGACCAGAGCCTGCCAGATTCTGTTTGGATTTAGAGCTAAGCCAGCACCTTTATGCCCTCCGAGAGGTGGCAGGCGCTCGCCCATTGGTTAATAACTCTGTTCGGTTTAAGGCCCTGAGAGTGGTAATTGATAATGCCCAAGCCGAGCCTGGACCAACCGTGGATAAGAACGAAGGGAGCCATAACCCACTGGAACAAGATTGGTCATGGTTAGCTTTGGTTGCCTGAGAACTAAAGGCAGGCAGTAGATAAAAGAAGCCCTCTCTGGATAGGATCATGGAATTCAAGGGGATTCTCTTACCTCTTCAATGACAGAAG
The DNA here is from genome assembly GCF_040938575.1 of Ambystoma mexicanum. Lineage (NCBI taxonomy): Eukaryota > Metazoa > Chordata > Amphibia > Caudata > Ambystomatidae > Ambystoma > Ambystoma mexicanum. Next base: position 835,232,014 of record NC_090934.1, on the reverse strand, counting down.
TTCTTACCTGGGGGCATATGATATTTTATGTCTCCATGAAACGTAGTTAAGGTCCAGCCCATTATTTGATGGATTTAGTTGAAACCTGGGGTAAAAAAGGTTCCTGTGGGTATAGCATTCTCAGGCTTATTGACGCTGATAAAAGCTGGGCAAGGCCTATCGGTGAAACAAATGGTGAATTCAAATATCTTTGTCAAATATTGACTATGGAGAGAGTAAAAAAAAAAAAAAAAAAAAGAAAAACTAGAGCAAGATCTTATTGCAGTATTAAAGTTGTATCAAGATGAATCAATGTGTGAGGAACGATTATTTGTTAAAAAGGTGATGGACTGGTCGATTATATATAACCCATATATTTATATGTGGTGATTTAAACAAAATACGGAACATCGTGAGATGGTCCCACTGAAACACTGTACACGGCAGCAGGAAGGTAAGAGGCTTCTCGAAGAACCTTTTTGAGTGCAGGGGTCCGCTTTTCCTACAAGCTCACAACAACCCATTTGACCCTTTCTAATCTAGCCTGCTATTGGCGGAGAGAGGCTAGCCCATGCTGAATGGTCAGACTAAGAGTAACATAAGTGGGGAACAAAAAGCCTGTCTGGATTACTGCTTTGTCTCCCGCAATATGTGGCAAGCGGCTTCAAGGTGATCCCCATGGATAGTAGTGAGCACAACCTATTGGAACTAGGGTGTATGGAAGGTATTGAATCGCCCCTTCATATTGCCATAGCCAGTGGTCGAAGTGGGAGGGAGCGGTGGGGAGCAGTGCTCCTCTACTTTTAATTAAGTTTTACCGTTCCTATACTTTCATTTTAAAAAGAAACCGTTCCGGAACCGTTTCGTTTTAAAATAAAAGTGTAGGAAGAGGTTGGAACTTGGACTTTCAGTGCACTGCACAGGACGTTTCCTTAAAGAGCAGGCACATGTGTTTTGAGGTCTTTATTGTGCATGGGAGGGGGCGCAGCGATGGGGAGCAGTGCAGGCCAGCAGGGAACATAGTTCCACTACTTCTTTTTGTACACTTCGACCACTGCCCATGGCTGGTTTACAGGTCTCCCAGGGGAGAAACAGGGTGAGAGTAAATCTCTCTGATCTGCTGATAATCATAGCTAATTTCAATAATTATATAAAAAAAGAATAGTAAAGATCTGGAATATGGCTGGCTTCTATCAGATTTAATTGAAACTAAATCATATAAAGTGGATTTCAAATCTCTCTCTCAATCGCTCGCTCTCTCTCAATCGCTCTCAGGTAGTGAAAGCAAGGAAAAGGTTACTGGAAGTTCCAAGCAGACTGAAATAACTTGGTGGGGACAATGCTCTGACCCTAGTAAAGTCTTGTAAACAGCAATATAAGAATTGTCTGATTGCGACTAGATCCCGGAGAGCTCAACACGATGCTGAATACATGTAAAAAGTGACATGTAAAAATACCCAGAATCTAAAAGGAACTCCTAAATAATAACAGAAGGTTTCTACAGGCTGTATCTATTAGTCTTGTGTTGGAAACAGCATGGACAGACCATTTTACTGTTCAGTGTGCCCCACTGGACCTAAAAGTCTGGTGCTTTGCTGAAACCGACACGACAACATGATTCTTTGAATTGGAGGGGGTGGGGGAGACAACGATATTGAGATGATGATTAACAATCTTAATTCATCTCGAGCTCCCGGCCGGGATGGGCTACCTAACTCGCGTGTACACACACACATTTTACTGTGGTTCCTTTTAGATTAGAAGTCCACCATCAAGACGTTTCCCTTTTTTGTTTTGTTTGTATTATCTGAAAATGATAAATTCCCTCTCTGCGTTGCCTCCGGTGCTCAGCGAACGTTAGCTCCCTTTGATTCCAGGGAAACACGCCACAGAGCGCCGGAGGCAAGGAAGAAGAGAGGAAAGGACCGTGCGGAAGGAGAGGCTCCTCCCTGCTGAGCATTGCGGCACAGTCAGGAAATGTAGGTATATATAAATGAGCCGCACGTGGCTTCCTGCTGACCCTGACACCCCGATTGAGTACGTGGGTACTGGAGGGAGCAGGAAACCTGCGGGCTGTGATGCAGAGTCATGCTCTGGGAAGTGTGTGTGAAGACAATAAGCGGCTGCCACAAGTACGGTCACTGAAGTGTTATGATCCCAGAGTACGAGGCGTAATGAAATTACAACTATGACGGGACTCTTCTGAGAGACCGCCGGGTCAAAACACACCTCTTAATAAGGAAAACTGATAGAGGAGCGTTATTGCTCCTGGCTCTTACAAGTTTAAGCAATATAACTTTATAACGACAATGTTATTTCCTGAGAGAAAAAGAATGAGTAAATAAAATCGACGTATCTCTTGCTCTGAGCAGCAAAGAAAGAGGAAGTGGTTCAAGGATTACTGTTATTTGTAAGGGTTAACTGCACTACATTGGCTGTTAAGGGTCACATGTTCCATGACTATTTGTTCACTTCCTCAAGGACCTATGGGAAACAGTTTTTTTACTAAGGAACTTTAACATACTTTGGACTGTTGGGTCAATTTTTTCAGAACCTTTCGTCTCAGGATTTCAGCACCTATGCAAGTTGTTTATGTTTTGAAACTTCGCATGCTAAAATTTTGCTGCTGAGCTTCTATGATTAATTTCAAATTAAAGAAAGAGAAGCATAATATTCGCCTCTGTGTCGTTAATAGAATCAAAAAAGTTACTTCTGGAAAATCTGTTTCCATTTTCAAGGAGGGCGATAGGGAAGACCCCCAAGAACTATCGCCCAATCGCCCTCCTTGATATACTGGGGAAAGTCTTGGCTACAATAATGGTGATCAAATTGAATGCTTGGCCGAGTAAGTCAGGACGATGCGACTCCTGTCAAATGGGGGTTGTTTCACCTTGAACCTGCTAAAATTAAGAGCCATAATAAGCAAGTCAAGAAATCAGATGGCATTCATAGATCGTGAAGAGGCGTTCAATAGTGTCAGTAGTAAGGGTTGTGGGGCAAATTATTAAAGTGGAACTGTCCCCAAGATTTGGTGCAAGCTACAATGGCTCTCAAATCTGATACGTCAATACAGGTCCGATTGACAACTCGAGGGGTGTATACAAGGGGAAAAAAAGATGGAGGTTGAAAACAAGGTTGTCCCTTGACACCAGTATTATTTAATCTTTATATATTGGACTTGATGGAATCGCAGTCGCTGGCCAATGTTTTTTCTCCTAAAATCTAAACTCTTATATCCAGTGGATCGCTTACGCAGACTATTTGGTATTTATTGATCAGACCCAGGTCTGTAGAGAAGCCTTAATTCTGGGCTTACATAATTAAAATCTAAAAATGAATGCTAAAAAGTTCAAAATCTTGGTAATGAGTGCAGCACAGAAAAAGAGGATGAATGGATTCAAACGGCATATAGGGCAGAAAAGAATTGACCAAGTTGATTCGATCACCTACTTGGGTCTCTTAATAAAGAGTATAAATGAAAACCCTTGTTAGAGTTGTTGAAAGCAAAAGTGAGGAGGCTGGGGAACAAGCCCTGGCATTACATAGAAGGTATGGCAAATGTACAATCTCTCCTCTGGTGACATTCTATAAACAAAAGGTAGTCCCCGATATTGACTTATAGAGAAGAAGCGATCTTGAATTGATCATGACAAGTATGGGGATGACTGGAGAGTGTTTTTTGGAGGAGAGTGATTGCCGAGGGGCCTTCCAATAAGCTCCCTAAAATATGAGCTGGGTCTTCAATATTTGGGGGCGATGGTGCTTTGGAGGATCCTATCATTGTTTAGGAAATGTGTGATGCAAGACCATCTGCCCCTGTTTGAAATTCTGAGAAATGTAAATAGTGGTAAATTAGATGTGGTCTTGGAGAAATGGAAACAAAGATGCTTGGAATGGATGAAATCAATTGGCGCTTTGATCAAACCCTTGGTAACAAACCCAGGGAAGTTCAAGAGCAAATTAATGATCCAAGATTGGATTGATATACAGGAGCAAAGAGCCTTACATGGCTTAGCTCTCAGTTTAAGCCATGAAGCAAGACCGGCCAATAAACAACCTCTTTATAAGCTGAAGTTTCCCTCGCAGCACTACCAAAATATATTCTTGAGGTTTTGCTAAAATATACTTCCGACCAGGGAAGTTTTAGTTTTAGGAAGCATCTAGAGAAATCTCAGCTCAAATGTAGATGCTGTGAAAATGAAGAGGTTGGCGAATCCCTATACCACCTAATGGTGGACTGTAGGACTGTAGGAATCTGCAACCTCTAAGGATAAGGTATCTAGAGACCAGTTTTAAAGATCTATGATCATTAACTGCTTAAGAATGGTGGAACACCCCGCTGGGGAATAATGCGAAGATGATTTTGGTAGCTATGAGATTTGTGGAAGAAGTCTTGGTGATGAAATAAGATTAAGGACATTTTCATCTGTTTATTAGTTATAAGAGGTATGATTTAGTTTGGAAAATGGGTGGAATAATAATTTCATCATAGGAAATCTATATAGAGGTTTTTTTTAAATTACCAAATGTATATTTGACGAAATGTTTTGGTTGCTCTTTTTTTGTTTGGATGTTTTCCTTCTGGAATTGTGAACTTTTTTTTCTTATTCTTGGATGTAAAGTGGCAAATGTATGTGGAAAGACGAAAGGTTTATAGTAAACCAAATATATAAATAAAAATTACAAATAAACCCAGGAAGGTATCTTTGACCAAGCCTCCACCGACCAAAGTCAGGAAAGAGTAGTTTAGGGACAGGACTTTACACCCATACAGAGAACAGGAGGGAAATGTTAACCCCCCTTCCCCCGCCCAACTCAGATTTCTCCAGAGACAAGGCTAAAGTTCCGGAATCTGTTGGGGTCATTTTTCTGTGCTTGGCCAGGAGTCGCGGAGCAGAGATCAGTTTCATTTGCTGCATTGAGTATTGACCAGTCACAGTGCTTAGGAGTTGGTTCTGGACACCTTCCAGCTGACCATCCAAACAAAGAAAAGGAGAAGACTTTTTCAAAGCAGACGACCCCAGGACACCTCTAGGATGTGAAGATGGATTGCGACGAGAGTAACCATGGTCAGGCGGCGACAGGCTGAAAAAAGGAGCAGGCCCTGCATGACTTGATGTATGAAAGCTGAAAATGCAGCAGCATGTGTCTTGTTGTACAAGTTGAATATCTTCCAAGTTCCAAGGATGCACTCTAAACTGCAGCGATATAGCCCAGGACAAAGCTGGTCAGTCTATCGGTTGGCCCAGGGACACTTCAGAAGGCACAGATCCATGAGCATGGGTCCAGACTGGTTGTTCCCAATGGTCCACGGGTCAAAGCAACAACAAGGGTCTTCTTCAGGCACAGGAGCAGGGCTTCACTGGAGTTGGGGCTGGTCAGCTGCAAGAGTCGCCCTCAGATCGCCAAAGGGCTGTTCTTCCCGATAGAGGTGTCAGCAATGATCTGAAGAATAGCTGCAGGAGGAATCCCATTATAAAAAATTTGGACTGGAGCTCACCCAGCTCCACCAGTGGTAAGGATTTGCACCATTCAAACTGGCAGTGGCAATCCAATCAAGGATAGGCACTGGTCACAACATCTGCCCAACAACAGACATTCAGTTGCCAGCATGTGTACTGGGACCAGCCCGTCCCAGCCCCTTTATCCGGACACACACACACACACACACACACACACACACACACACTTTGCCCACGAACGCAACAGCTTTCCCCAGGAAAATGGCATTTTCTTACCTGAGAAGGCAAGGCTAAAAAATACAGTCAAAGGAGAAGAAAAAATGTGTGGCACTGCCATCTTAGGGGGCTAAAACACACTTCGTAGCCATTTGTGGTATATGTAAAAATGCACAAGTAAAACATTACACAACGGTAGAAAATTAACTGCTGCCACCAGCCTGTCCTAGGCACATTGTAAAAAGCCATTACACAAAAAGTTATAAGGATACAAAGTATCCTAACCGCACTTTACGGTGATGTGTGCAATTATAATACAAGAAATTACAAAAGAGACGGTCTCTCAGTACTGATCGTCTTATAGACTGATCAGTTCCCCCATCAGAATGAGCAAAAGGGCAATAAAGTAAAGCCCAAGGCTTTGCTTACCTCCAGAATGTGAGGTCAGGAGTCCAAACAAAGCAAAAACAAAATCTTTCGTAACAAATATGTAACATCTTCAAGGGTGTCACCCTGAAGTCCCCAAGCTACCAGACTGAGAAACTCAGCATCTCTGAAGGCCTATCCATCCACCATAGAAAAGGACATGTTACGACTTGAACTCCGATGGTGCTGGAATTAAAGAACAGAAGGCAAGCCTTCTCGGTTTACATCTTAAGACTCTGAAAACCCCTCCTTGTCCCCACCAGACTTGTCCCATCGCTTCTACATTTCAGGAAGGAGCTGAAAACTCTCCTCTCAAAGGAATGACTACTTCTTAACCCCTAGGTTCACACATCCTCCACTCCACACCTAACCTGAGATTCTGGGTGATCTGCTCCTCAGTTTCCTCCCCTGGTTTCTTGTAGAATCCTTGCTGCAACCCCCTCCATCCCCACTCGCCCATTGTTAGCTACCCGCATCCCTTGCATCTCTGCTTCCCTTAGAGTGTCCTTCCCCGTATGACTTCTAAAGTACTCTGTTGCTTCCCGAAGATAGACCTACACTCAATACCCCAACGATAACGCTTGCTGCTAAAGCCAGAACAGAGCACAATTCCAGGTGCCACTGTAGCACTCAAAGCCCTGACAAGCTTTTCAAATTGCTTTTTAATATAATAGCTTTCTGCAACACTTTACAGTCATTGACTGATCAGGAGTAGTGTATGTCAGTATGTTTATTTTGCGCACTGCTGGAGTTTAACACGAACAAGAATGTCCATTGTGTATTTTTGTGCAACACATTGAAGCTGCATATTAGTTTACTTTTTACGCAAACAGGTTCTACATTGATCATATGTATCAGCAAGGCATCAATGGGGATGTCAGTATATGGCCATGTACTGTAAGGAATAAAATATCCCCTACTGTGTGTAAAAGGATATTGTAAGACTGAAGTTAGTGGATACTTGAACCCAAATATAACAGATTATGAATAAGTTCATCCTGAGGACTGTTTCTCAAAACTTTGCATCAGCAGCTTTGAAAAACACTGGACAGAAATATATCGAAGATATTGTTGGTGAAGACAGGGTGCAAAATGTGCACTCGCCACTACCATTGGCTAGTGATATTTGACTCTTAGCGAGTAAGAAATGGTGTGCTGTGTGCATGTATAGAATTGAGGTGGCAAGTGACTGTGTGGCTAGCTTGTGTGAAGGCATCATGAAGTAGACAGACAAAAAGATATAGTTTTGGCTATAAACTTTTATTAAATTATAAGTAAGGTGGGGAAAAGGCCTAACTTGCCATATTTTAAATGGGATTTGTCCTACCTAACCAAAAACTATACATGGGGATTGTTGGTTTATATAAATCTCTATTGTAATATTCGGCTCTTGCACTCGTAGGGAATGGGGATGGGTTGGTACAGTGGCATGTACGTTTTAAGTTTGGGGTTACTTGAGAAATGATAAATATAAATGCACACATAACCTCTCTCCCCCTAATAACGGTATCTAAGATGTTCTAAAGAACAATGCTAATAAGTCGGTCCAATGGTATGACGAGAAATGCAAAGAAGCCAAAGGTCAACGTCTAAGCGAGGTGAAAATACTGGGGGGGTTGCCAGGTTAATGAAGTACGAGCATCCAGACAAACTTACAAGAAACTATGAGGTGCAAAAAAGAAGTTATGCATAGGGAAATTGGGATGCACGTTTAGACGCAATAAACAAAAAGACTAAACCCGGGGGCATAAAGGCGCTGGTTCTGTAATACAAATAGTATGACAGGATATTTTTTTTTATACATATTACACAATGCGTGACAAGGAAAAGAAAAAAAATAAATACAAGGAGGAGGTGTTTAGGGCCAGGGCCACAAGTCATGATAACGCCAAAGTCATTTCAAAAGGTACGAAGGTGTCAGTACCAGTCAAGTTCATGGCAAACACTGAGAGCACAGTAGGGTGTTGAGCTGTTTCCTGAAAGCCCAATAGGATTGTTCGGCTCTCAGTTGCAGGGGTAGATCGTTCCAACACTTAGCGGCAATTACCGGAAAGCTAGACCCCCCCCGCCCCCGATTATGTTCTTCTGAATCTAGGGATAGTCAGTTGGTGAGAGTAAGCAGTGCGGGTGGGCCTAGTGGATTGACTTTTAGAGAATTTTTGAGAGAGATATTTAGGAGTAGTGTTTGAGAGGCATGTGTGTATGATGGCTAGAGACTTGAATATAATGCACCCCTGGATGGAAAGCCAATGTGCTTTTCTTCTAGCTGCAGATATGTGATCAAGCTTTGGTATGTTGAGAGCGGCTCTGAGGGCATTATTGTGAATGGTTTGTAGCTTGCAGTTGTTACGTGCCGAAGTTCCAGCAAATAGTGCACTGCAGTAGTCAAGCCTCAAACCTATGAGGGCTCTAGCAATGGTGAGACCATGTTCTGCAGACAGGAATGGTCTGCACACATTATTTTTCAAGTGTGGGCTGCAAAGGAGGCAATCGTGTTCACCTGTCTTGAGTGACCAGGTGCCATCCAGGTAGATTCCCAGGGTTTTGACATTGCTGGCAACCGGTATGGTGATGCCCTCAATGATGAGATTTGTATGAGTGGCCAAGATTGTTAAGCGAAGATTGCGAGCCAACCACCAGAATTTGTCTTTTCATCATTAGGGCAGAAATGGTGGGAGGCTATCTAGACCTGGATGGTGTGGTAGACTGAGCAAAGGTTCAGAGAGTCTGTGTTGTAATTTCCCATAAGGCGGAGCAGGACTTCTGTATCATCTACGTAGTTCTTGTATGAAATTCATTTGTTGTTCACTAGGTCAAAAGTGGCTTTGTGAAAATGTTGAGTGTTGGAAGGACGCATGATCCTTGTGGGACACCGCATGTGACGGGGGCTGGTGAAGCAGCTGCACTTGGAGAGAAGACTGATGGTTCTCTCAGAGAAAGGAGGAGATCCAAGCGATGGCATCAGGCGAGAATTGAGTGGCTGAGGCTAGATGTTGGCAAAGGATTTGGTGGTCCACCATGTCAAAGGCTGCTGATAACTTGAGAAGTTGGAGGACAGCTGATTTGACAGAATCTTCGATCTCGTACAATTGATTCTTCAAGTCAAAGAGGGTTCTGTATGATAACCAGGGCGGAAGTCCAACTGATGCAGGCCTAGCAGATTGTGGGCTTCCAAGAATCTCTGAATCTGCAAGTAGGCTGTGTGTTGCACCATTAGGAAGGGGACAGTTGTAATGGGGGCGATAGTTAGTGGGTATGTTAGGGTGCAAGGTGCGTTTTTTAAACATTTTTATTTTTTAGAACAGGTTGGACCCAAGCGTCCTTTAACCTGGATGGTACGGACCAGGAGGCGAAGGAGGAGTTGATGCACAGTCCTTATTAACAGTTGAGGGCAGATGTCACCCTGGCAGTAGGAGGGTATTAGGCCTTTGATGATACTCGTCATCTCCAGCTCAGAGATAGGTTTGAATTAAGACAAAGGGGCATTGAGCGTGTTCGTTGTGAGCCCGGTAGGGGAGGCGCTGGGCGCATCAGTAGTCAGGGAGGTTTTTTTTGCTGGGATATTAGATTTTGGAAACTAGTTTCATTGGGCCCCAAAAGGGACAGTCAAACTACAGAGGAATATACCAGAAAATAAATAGCTTGAGTATTTTAAGCAGTTATATACAGAGTTCAGATCGTCCTTTACCAAAATGTTCAAACTCCTAGCATTATTTGGGAGCAAGTTTACTCTTGACCTTCACTGTTGGAGGTAAAAAAAAAGGGCTATATTAGCTATAAAAATTAAAACAAGGCACTGGGCCAGATGAGCTACCGGCGGAGAAGTTTCTCCAACAACTATTTAATTCAGCAACAGCTTTGCTGGCTGCGCCTAAATCATGCACATTGGTAGAAACTGTGCCCATTTGAAAAAAGGGTGGATGAGAACCAAATACATTTCCACCCAATTTCGCTTCTCAACGTTGTTGGAAAAATCTAGGCAAACGCTGATTGCTCTTAGCGATTAGGGCCTTTTATACTGATAACGAGGTAGTGGTTAGGTGGAGCTCCCCTGGAGAAGTGAATACGCCCCTTCAAGGTGCAGAAGGGTGTGCGTCTGGGATGCGTCTTAGCATCATTACAAATAAATGGGGTGGTTGACAATAATACGCTTTGACCAGATAAGTGATGCTTACGTATCCTCTGTACAGTGACATCCAAAATGTATGAGTGAATAGATAAACAAAAGAGTGACGATATTAAACTCATAACCTTTAAGATATGCTACAACAGCGTATGTTACGTCGAGAGCAGCTAGTGGAACTGAATTTGCGGGTTATGAAGCCATTAATGTACTGGGTACACATATGGAGAACTCCCCTCCCATGGCAAGTATAGAGCTTCCCAGCCAGATTTCATGGCCCAGGATGCGGGTGTGTCCATGCCCAGGTGTAAATGTGGGAAAAGTCTAGCTTATTATATTGGGTACCCAGAGCTATGGCTTAACCTGACCTCAAGCGAAAAAATCTGCAAACGAAATTGTGAAATTTGCTTTTGAGTTGAAGGGAGAAGAATGCATTCTTAATAATATAGCCATTTTGATGAATCTTACTACTAGGAAAAAAATCAAATTGGTGTTACAAAATGTATATGGACTAAGTGATGCCTGCCAGCTTATGCACACTCGCCTTATATCCAATTCAGGTTCGATATACTTCCTCTGGCAAGTTGTCTTCAACTTTGGGATGCATCCAAGTCCAATGGCTGTTTCTGTTGTACGGTTAAAGAGTGAATTTGCCACTTTATGCTCATATGTCACCTATATGATAGGTTTAGATTAGACTTAAAGCCCATTTTTTATTGAGCATAATGACCGCTGCAGTCTGGATGCATTGAAGCTATGCAAAGGAAGTGAGGATGCAGCACTAATCTTTACTGTTGCTAAGTTCCTACACAGAGTGTGGATAGCCAGGAGGAATTATTTAGACATAAGCTCCTGAATGTTTTGTATACATTTTAAATATGATATGGTACAAAGCTTAATTGTAATCTTATTATTTGTACTTTTTATGCATACAATGTATTTAATATAATGTATTTGCAATCATTCTGTATACCCAATGAATTTGAATTGAATAAAGGTATTGAAAGGAGATAGACAAGGACATGAGGAGTGCAGATCGTCACAGACATTCAAGAGTCATACGTGGAACAGGCTTTGTAGCAGATAAAGGCAGGGTTTTTGCCAGCAGAAATTGAGTATACTGTTAAGTAACAGGGCACACAATCCTGTGCATGACTCTGGAAAATAAAGAACCCAGGAAAAGGGCACTGGCAGCTTCCAGTATACGAAAGGATGGCGTGGGTGCCATGATGCAGCAGACTTCAAAGCGGCACAATGCCAGCTGGTTGCTGAGCAATCCTTTCAGCGCACATTGCATCTGAGTGTTCAATATATGTAGGTCTTATTGCTGCAACCCCCAGCGCTTGTCAACAGTGAGTTAATACCACTAATTAATAGAGGCCAAATCTGCAGCAGATGGTTATGTAGTTAGACACTTAGCCCCCCGTGTCTCTAAACAAAACCAAACATAGAGAACACAACCTTTTAATTATGTTGCAGTTATAATAAAAAGGGAGCAGGGGGTGTGGCACGATGGTGGCAGCAACCATCCGCCTTGGGGACCTCACCAGAAGACAAGTAGGTCCACATCGGAGGCCTGCTGAGGGATAGCTGCAGGGTTGGGCCACAATCTCAAAGTCAAGAATGATTTTTTTTTTGCTGCTTTCCCTCCATGGACATCTGTGAACCCCACCAACGTTTTGATGTTTTGTACCGATCTTGACTTTTTAAAGCAAGTGAAGTCTTAACATAATTTGCTTTGTTAAGTTTATCCGTTTGGGGGCACTGATCGGTCCCTAGGGCTATCAGTGCAGGGGAACTCAGTTCTCTATTATGAAATTCTCTGTTCTGTTCACGCTGCACTATCTTGAAATGAGGTGAGGTAGGTGTTAGGCAGGGACGTCATTTTACCAAAGTGCCAGGGGTAGCAGAAGTGACATCACATGACCCTTGACCTCTGATGACATCACAGGAAGTGATGTCATTTGACCCCACACGAAGTGACATCACGTGAAGCAATGGATCATGACCTTTCACCCCTTGACAATACAGGAAGTGGCATCACCTAGCATTGTTTCCAAGTACACTACAAGAAATATGGTTACGATATCACTCTAAAGTGATATACATTTCATACATGAATGGATCACCATATGTATCCATAATATTAGCGCATATAGGCCCATTTACCAAATTACTGTGAATGCAAGCAGACGTCCAAGGCCAAACGATGATGTGTTATCATATAGCACTTACGCTTAAGCGCTTCATATAGAACAAATATGCATACAATATCACCCAACCTGTGTTGGTACTCATTTATCAACATCAGCAGGATGAAAGGCAGAATTGACGTTGCTGGGAGCCGAACCTGCAACATGCACATCAAACACACATTGCAGCAGCGAGCAGTGAGCTATGGTGACGGCTATAGCTATCAGAAAATCAGCCACTCCAGAAACAAAGAGCCACATGCTGCTGGCCACAGCCCAGGATTCTCAATTTAAAATATTTGTTTTTAAGTAATTTTATTTATTTTTTTTAAGTTTTTTTTTTTTTTTTGGGGTAGCAAGGGAGACCTCAGGTCACAGTTGCAATCCCTGGCGATCCCTAAATGACGTCCCTGGTGTTAGGAAAGAATTGTGTTTCTGCAACTTTCCCTCCATAGATGTTATGGAACCTCTTTCTTTTTGCTCTGTTTTTTAGCCGGTTCTTTTTAAGAGGGAAGAAAAGCCTTCCGCTTCACTTCCCTTGCCTTTTGTTCATTTTTTATGGGGAAACTGATAAGTCCTTCAGACTATCAGTACTGGGAATCCGTTTCCCCTTTGTATTTTGTGACTTCTTAACATTGTACACAGCATTTTACAATGCAGTGTGCAATGGAGATACTTTTGTATAACCAAAGCTTTTTACACTTGTGTAATTTTTGGTTACTTTTATATGTGCCTAATGACAATCTGGTGGCAGCAGATACATTTTCACAATTTTTTGCATTAATTTTAATGTGCACATTCGCATTTACCGCATATGGCTGTGCCACATAATTTCTGCTTGTTCTTTGGCCATATTGTTTTTTGGTCTTCTTCCTGACTTACCAGGTCAGGAAATCCCTTACAAGGTCATGTACTTGCCTGGGAAAGCTGCTGCTTTCGATGTCAAGTGATGCCTTTGTGTGTGTGGCCCAGGAAGGGGGTCGGACCATCTAGGTGTGGGGTATGAGTTAAACCAATAGTTGTCCCTGACTGGACAATTACTGGATGTTTGAATTGTGCAGATCCTTACCTTTGGTGGGCTTGAACTTGCTTTCAGCCTGGATTTTGAATAAGAGGAAGACTCTGGGAGCCATTTCTTCAGATCAGCATTGGAGCCAGGAATCCCTCGTAGAAATACAGCTGACTGAAGGTCCGAAGAAGACCCCTGAAAAGGTCTGTGTCTGGCCCAGTAAAGCCCCGTTAGGCTACCTGATTGTCAAAGACCATGAGTGGTGTTTCAGCCCTTGGACTAGTGTAACTAACTACTCTTGACGCCTTCGAGGATCCAGCCGCCCTGAGCCTTTGAAGTGCCCCTGGACCACCCAGTGGACTGACTAGATCTCTCGTGGGCTACCTTGCCAGAACAGTTGCCATTCCGCAGTTGCACCCAGAACTTACCAGCTTGTGGTACAGATCACCTTCTCTCTGAATTTCAGTGTCCCAGCATCAAGGGATCCTGTCCTAGAGAAGTTTCTGTGACCGAATCCGAAAGGACGCCCGTCATTGCCCGTGTGCTGGAACTTGCCTTCCCTTTCTCTGTCAAGTGTTCTGAAGAGGCCTGCATCAGTGAATCTTGCATATCTTCATCGCCAGGGGTTACACATCGTGCTTCCGTACCCAACCAGAAGAATCCTTGCACCGCAGCTCCTGGGGACCTCACACTAGAACCAATTATGGGAAATCAGACCTCCAGCGATCCCAAGACGATCCATCAAGTCATCTGGGAAAATCAGAGACAGGGGGTAAAGTAAACGCAGTGCATCTGTTCCCCCCCTCCCCCGTCCTCCATAGGATAACATTGGGAACAAGTCCTTTTGTCTCCTGACCTTCCATTCCACTGCCTTTTGGTCGTTGGTACTGGGTAGTAATTCCTGAAATACAAAGGATTATTTACTTACCTTAGTAAAATTGTTGAAATGTATTTCATTCCCCCTCACCAACCCATGTCAATTATACCTTATACTTACCTGCAAAGACTGGTGAGAAGCATTGTGGCTTCTGTAAATCTGGGTACAAGGCCCCATTGTTCTTAGGGATTGGACTGCTTAAGTTAGGGAAATCACTTGTGAACTGGTTCCATCATATATTGCATTATTTTACTTACCTCTTATGTTAAATAAGTCATTTTAATGCATTTATGAACCTATGATGAATGTATGTTTATTATTGACTATTGTGCGATGATATCACCTTCTAGCTCCTTTAGTCTGCGTAGAAGGCCTAGAATAATTAACTATTTCTATACATACCTGTCTAAACTGAATTGTGTATTATATTGTGTGTGTGAACTCATCGAGGGCCTCTGACCCCAGCCACAGTCTCCTGAGACTAGCTTTTGGCTTTGTGGTTACTTGGATGAGATGTCCAAGACAGGCTGGTGGCAGCAAAAACATTTCTACAGCGTTTCTTTTAATTGTCTAGAGCACTTGTCCTTTTTGCTGCTTAATGCCTTTTAGAGCACCATATACTCTAAAATGGACTGTGCCACGAGATTTCCGACTGCCCTTTGGCCATCTGGCAGTTTTCCTGCCCTCTCAGGGCCAGATCTGCCTTATATAGTAAAGCCTTTCCTGGGGAACGCTCCAGCTTTCCCAGGCAAAGCAGTAGTGTGTGTTTGTGGCCGGATGTCGGGGCTCGGATTGTCTAGTCCAAGTCTACATCTGTGCCAAAATATGCCTGTTGCTAGGCAGACGTGGTGGGCAGTTTGAATGGTGCATATACTTACCATTGGTGGGCTTGACGGGCAACCCCAGCTTGAATCTTGGATAAAAGGCAGAACTTTTACAGCCATTTAATGTTTTGTTATGTTAGCGGTACTTGTATAGCGCACCGTCACCAACGGAATTGGTCCCCAGGCGCTCTGGCGGGTAAGTAAACAGGAAGGGTGGGTAGGGTTAGTCAGGAAGAGGGGAGAAGGAGAGTGGGAGAAGTGGTGTGCTGTTGGCAGCTTCAGCTCGGTATACACTGAGTGCTGGGCTTTGGTGCTAGTATCGGATCGGGCAAAGACCTCGAGTGCTGTGGGTGAAATGTATTTGTTGTTGATGCGTGTGGTAAAGTGCGTGCGGATTGCTGGGGGAGAGATAGTTGTGTGGTTTTGTGTGGGTTTAAGTATGCAGAAGGTTGAGGGTTTAACAGTCAGTCTTTGGAACCAAGAGCTCTACGAAGAGGAGAAAACCGCTGAGGAGCCAGAACCAATTGTTGCAGTCAACCAGCAATGTCTTCTTCAACAGTCCAGGCAAAGCTATGTTCCTTTGCTGATCTCCAGATGGCATTCATTGGTGATTTGACCCCTGGAAAGATGGGAACAAACAGTCTCGACCCCTGCTTGAGCATCCTGCTCATGGAAGGTTTCAGAAGGGTCCTGGAACCATCACAAGGGCTGACCTGCTTCCTTGTGTGCTATGACCATCAACTTGTGAAACTGAGGCCTCCACCTGCAGTTGCAGCTCTGCAGCATGAAGAGTGGCCCTGCAGGACCAGCTTATTGGTTTCCGCCTGAGGGTCGTCATCTCTTCAAAGTACCCATCGCTGATCTTTGCTATCATCATGTCCTGGGGGACCTCTGAGGTAATCGACAATGTGGTGGTCCTTTCTTCATCGTACTTGGGATGTCCAGTTGCCCAGTCCAGAGTGCGGAACCGGCAAGTAGCTGGGCCTTAAATCCCAACGCCAAAAGAGACCGATGAGCCCGAGACCCCTGGACTTCATTCACATGGAACCAAGACACAGAGCAGGCGGTCCAGTAATTTTCAGGAGGTGCCAAGGTGGTTCCTGCGTGAATCAAAGTACAAGGGTTGAGTAAACATACCTGTTCCTACCTCCCTCCTCTAAATGGGACTAAAGTCCTTGCCCCCACCACTCCCTTGCCGGACTGATCAGAGGAGTTCTGGTCAAGGCTCCCCCTCTGGATTTCCCTTCGGGTGGCTGAATTGGAGAGGGTCTACTAAGAACATTCCTTCAATTGTTCTACTTTGAAACACAAACTGCTGGTTGGTTTTGCCAACTCCTGTTCAGATTCTTAACTCCTAGCCTACTGAAAGAAATTGCATGGAGTCCTGTGACTAAAGACCATAGGCCTCCTCTATCTAGGTAGGTAAGTCGTTTTTAAGCTGTAAAGCCTTGTTTTCATGGTGGTTCTAAATCCTTTCCTTCTCACATTAGCTCTCCAATTTGGTTCTTACTTACCTAGTTCTTTATTCATTTGCTTTGCTACACTACAGTTGCCAATATTGTTTTAACTGTGTTCAAAAGTAAAGCGTTCGTGCTCTGTAACCAGAGCACCCCAAAAGTGAGTGTGTACATATTAGTGTATTTTTCAGTGCAATACGTACCTGTGATTTTGAATTGCTAAGTGTTTGTCCAAGGCCTAAATAAATACATGCATTTTTATACATTCTGTCTAACTTGTGTTATGAGAGTGCTCCAAGTGTGCCTACCCGACCCCTTCACCACTGATACCCTCCTATGTCTAAGCTTTGTTGCTCAGTCACATTGCCAAGATAGAAACTGGCTAGTCATTAGTGTCTTTCCCTGTTCACAAGAATAGGGTAACTCTCCAAATCTGATCAAAGGGCAGCTATTGAAAAATCCATCTCAACAGCCACTAAAAGAAACCTGATATGCTTAGGAAGGGCCAGAAGGAAGACTGCACACTGTCCCCTGGCACCCTCTAGAACATGGTCAGATAAAGCATGTAATTTACAAAAATAAGGGAAGATGACCCAGTCTGAGGTTTGTTAGAAGACAAGTCAACTTCAGTATAGTGACTGGGTCTAGCTAGTTGACACTTTAGGTCTCTGGTTCAGTTTACAGAGACCTTAAAAAGGTGCCAGTACCAGAACCACAGGACCCAGGGCAAAGGAGGACCTCTTCAGGATGAACCATATCGAGGATGGCACAGCAGCAGCTTCAGGAAGCAGAAAGATGACCCAAAACAGCAGGTCTCAGGAGGCTCTAGTGAAGACAAAGGCTCAGCACCAGGCAGCTGGAAAAGCACCTCAAAGAGCTGCTGTGGGGGTCCCACAATGGAGCAGATGATTTGACGGAAAAGCAGCAAACCACTCCAGTCCAGCCACGGAGCAAGGGGTCCACACCTCAGGAGGCCGTCCAAGATTCATGGACAATACTAGCCAGCACAGAGGTTCAGCAGAAGGTATAAAAGTACAAACAATATGGCAACACAAGAATTGGCTAAATGTTACGCTCACCTGGTTCCCACAGGGGTGTCGGGCGGAACTGGACAGCCGCGGTCTCCACCAACGTGATGCGTAGTGCAGAGATGACTGACTGGAGTGGCCCACCTAGCTTTGTCTGCTTGACCCGTAGAAGTACTCTCCTAAAGGCGGAGAAAGGGAATTAGCCACCTGTGGAGTTGGTAATAGCCCCTCACTGCGTCCCCATTTATCACCTCTGATATTCCTGTTCACAAAGCTCACCTTATAGTTGTGAATGATGAGCTCTCCATCCTGCGAGGAACGCAAGGGCGCGTTGATGGCCAGTTACTTCACTGGATTGAGGATATTAGAAGAGTTCTAGACAAATCTTGGCTCCAAAACTCCTGGTGAAGGGCCGTAAGTATATAGTTCTAAAGAGTTCAAAAAGGTCTGAATAATCACTCTAATCCAATTCCTTTGTTTATCTTGCAGCTTAGACCAAATGAAGATAGTTCTATGGCAGCTGAAAGCGTTCTGGTAAGAGTCTGTGCTATCCCACACTGTCCGTTAAATGATGCCAAAGTTTAACTCGCTGCTTTCTCTTTTCTTACAGGTGCGGCGTAAGAAGATTTGGCGTGCTGATGAATAATACCTCCGGCGGTAAAATCAGGTAAGTATATGGTGGCAAGAGATTGTCCTTATTGGTTTTCCCCTCAGCTCACCTTGCTGTTTTCTTGTCCCCCTTAGGTGCTGGAATGCGGCAACTTAATGATGGAGACAGCGCCGGATCGTAGAGATGCTGTGAGGAACGGCGAGTATGGCACGGCGCTGCTGCTGGCGAAGCGCGGTGCTTAAAATAAAGTCTTTTTCTCGTTCAAAGGTGCGATGAATCCGGAATCAGGTAAGAAACCCAATAATGTTCTTGTTCTAACCTTTCTTCTTCTTTCCCTTCTTTCCAGGCGCTCTGGACTCGAGGCGGGCGTGGCACGAGGCTGGATGCTGACTGCAGGCACAATGAGCGTTACGCTGCTGGATACAGAATAACACGAAGCATGTGCTGCACTTCGGGAGTGGTTTAAATAGCCTCCAAAGTAGTCCCAGGTAAGTATTCAACCACAACCGAGTAACAAAATAGTCCCTAGGTAAAGTAGTCCCTTCCAAGCCTCACATGGGCTTGGATCTCTTGCAGCATGGTCTGCATCAGTTAAGTTTTAACATATGAACCTAGCGCCATAGACGCCAGGACTGTACCCATATAGCCCCTAACAAGGGTTGCTGGGCTTTCTCTGGGTAACATGATGCCTGCTTCCGGGGTTGCTGGACTTGGTCTGGATGCCCTGGGGTAGGCATGACACTAAAAAAAAATCCATATGTTAAGCACACCCACGTACATGTGGATTGAGGGGTATAGATGATGCTCATTAAGTGTAAACCGGATTCAATTGAAACTAATGGTGCCTTGGTAACACACAAATGTGTCTTATTACTGTGAGGTGTTAACTGAATGTACCAATTCCTGCTTGATTTTACATTTTATTGTTTTAACTTAATGTCATGATCTCTGCTTCCAAAAGGTCAGGGTTTTCCCAACTCCCTTGGAAGCAGATTCATAACCCAGGTTCCGAGTGCCAACCAGTCCCAATTGGGACCTTTTGGACCCAGTCCTGGCGCCAGTGGCACCAGGCTCATAAATATGCCCAGTCCCAGCGCTGGAAGCGCCGGGCTCATAATGCTTGGGTGGACTTACCTGCAGCAGACCATGCTGCTTACTTGCCTGCCAGTTGAGCCTCTGATCCTCTTCTGTTTGGAACTACTTTTCCTGTTGGGTGGGGCAGGAGCCACTCCCTAGGTTCAGAACACTGGAACTCTTCTGGAAAGCAGGAACTCTTTTCTTACCTAGGCGTGGCTGTGGAAGGAGACACCTAAGCACTACAGGAGGCTATTTAAACCACACCCGATGGATGAATCTTGCTTTGCGTTATTCTGCATCCTCTGCAGCAGAACGCTCATCGTGTCTTCTGCATCTGATCCTGGGCCTAAGGAAAAAGGCTTACCATCCTGAATCCAGTCTTCAGCAACACCTATAAAGACAAGAAAGAACAGGTTAGCATTACGGTCTTCAGTGACAGCTCTTCACTTACCTGGGCCATCGGCTGTCACCAACGCCTCGCGCTGCATTCTGAAAGACAAAGGCTTACCTACTCTTCGTGCGCTCCGGAGGTCTTCACACTGCATTCCGGCATCTGAAAGACAAAAGCTTACCAACTCTTTGCACGCTCCGGAGGCCTTCGGCGCTGCATCCCGCATCTGAAAGACAAAACAAGGTGCGTTTAAAGACATTGGGGAACTTTAATACTCACGTGCCATTACTCCTTTCCACATCTAACCCAGTGGGTATTCCGGCACCCTGCAGCCGCTCCGAACTTGTACCTGCAAAATAAAAAGACAGAGCGCATCGTGAAGCAGGCAACAAGCGCTTACTTACGTGCTTCCAGGCGCTTCTATTCATCACACGGGCTCCATCTTCAACTCACTTCAGCCCGTCATCCACCATCGCCGGAACCCTGCAAAACAAGAGACATCATTACTAAAGACTTTAAAGACATTAGAATTACTCGAAACTTACCGTTCGTGCAGTAAACGACGGACAGCAGTCCTCTGAAGTCAAGAGGCCTGCTCCCCTTATCCAGTGAAGAAACTGGTTACAGCACCCTGCCCCGAGGCAGATGGAGAGCACGGCGTTCACTTACCTAAGGTGAGAGCGTTAACCTTCGGGGTTCTACAGGAGAAGAGAAAGGGAAGAAGAGAGAGACATTCAATAACCCAGTTCATTAATCCCATATTTTCTATCTGCAGACATCTTACCCTTCGAGTCAAACATACAGTGCACAGAGGTCCAGCCCAAAGAGCCAGCCGTGTGTTACACGTCACCTTTGAAGATACGGTATACGCCCAGTCAAGACCGGCGCCTCTACGGGAATCAGGTGAGCGTTACACTTAAATGGCTGCCTATTAAATAGAGGGTCATCATTAAAAGCTTGTGGTTTGCCCATAAAGATTCTCATGAAAAGAATATAAACCCTCTCATTGCGTCAATGACACCTTTCGGTCCTACAGACCTTCTAGGCTACAACATCATTTAGTCATTTCCACCCCTTGGGGAAAAAACATCTAGATGGGTGGGGAGGCCCGTGCCGCAAATAAGATGGCAACGTAAATCTACTTCTCCGGCAAACATCCTAAACAAGTGTCTGTGTCGGAACAAAGAACACAGTATACAGTGCTGGGTGTTCAACAGTTTAGACTAATTGAGGAATTTGGGTAAAAACACTTTCCCAAAACGTGGGACAGTTATAGGCACGCTGAACGGGTAGAGGGTGAAGTGCTTTGCATAGGGCAGAGTTTGGTAGCATTGGATAGGCGCAACAGCCCAGCTCCCTCGCTGAGCGGCCTGGGCAGCAGGCTCTGGTCCCCCTGCACCAATAGGCATGCGCACCTGCCTGGCCGCCTGCAGAACTATGCCCCGTGAAGTTGTGGAGCATCCGGGGGCATACAGCTGTGTACCCCGGGGACCTGTGATAGACCCATACATCGATTGGTTAAGCAGCTCTGCTGTGATGGTGGATGCATGTGTTCATGGGGTGCAAGCTGCCATGGTGGCCATCTACGAAGAGAGGGATGATTGGACCTTGGTGGCCTAGTTGATGTGGTGTTGATGTCACCAGCGCAGGAGTCTCAGGTGCGAGAATTAGATGATTCTGGAGAAGCTGACTGTCATATCGGAAAACTGTCCTGATCTGGGAAAACTAATTAGCAAGTGCTGCTGCTGATACTTGGTGAGAGGGGCTCTACCTCAGCATAGGTCTCAGTAGTCTCAGCCTCGGCATTAAGTACCAAACTCATCAACGCAATAAAACCATTCTTAACTAAAGATAACTGCCTGTCCATAGCAAGAGCCACCCCTTTGGAGTCAAGCTGGATTACTGCAACGCGCTCCTAGCCGGCACATCCAAGAACAACATATCAAAGCTCCAAACCACCCAAAATAATGCTCTCAGAGCAGCGCTCAGCATACCAAAAAGAGAGCACATCACTCTAGCTAGGAAAGCGGTCCATTGGCTCCCAGTCAAGGATAGGATTGCTTTCAAAATCCTAACCATAACGCATAAATGCATCAACCATACAGCACCTTCCTACCTATCCGACACCCTGTCTAGATCCCAGTCCATTAGACCTACCAGATCTACATACACCAACCGTCTCATCATACCACGCATCAAAAGATCCAAGGCAGGAGGTATAGGCTTCCCCTACCTGGCACCAAAGCTTTGGAACACACTGCCCACTAACCTCAGAGCAGAAACATCCCTCCCCTCTTTCAGGAAACAACTCAAAACTGCTCTCTTCAACTAACATGCGCACCTGCACACCCTCTTGCTCTCTATTTACATGTACCTTAACCATAACCATTGCCTAATGTAACCAAGGGCACAACTGTATGTAACCAAGTACAAGAAACACTGTAACCACAACTGTATGTAACCAAGTATAAGAAACACTGTAACCAGCGCCACGATGCCTTCGGTCTGATGTGCGCTTAACAAATGTGAATAAATAAATAAATAAATAGGTACCTAACAGCGCAGCATTACACAAGCGCGGGATAGGAGAGAACCATGTGTGCAGATTGCTGGAAAATATTAGTGGCTACTCAGACCCGATCACCTTTGGTGACTCTTCTGTGCTTGACTCAAGAATAAACTACTGGATTTTGTCCAGGCCTCTGTTTGGGATTCTGCAGTCATGTACCATATCCAATCACTCTCCTGTTTTGATGACAATGACCTAAGGCGACAAGCAATGGGGTGGATTTAAGTGGTGATTTAAGGCTGGCGCTTTAGTGGATGGGGCATTTGAAGCTGGGATACTTAAATCCCCAAAGGAGTTTTTCTAAACCAATCAGGGATCGGTGGACAGTGTGGGCGTGTTAGTAGAAGCGCATAAAGTGTACATGTGTGGGGTATGGATAGCCACTGAGACAGGAGTATTAAAATCAATCAGGAGGAGGAGGTTGACACATGGATGTTAATATTGTTGGCAGAGACTTTTATTAAACCAATAATGATTGGAGAAATATCTTTCTGACCCCAATACTAAAAGGGGTTTTCCTGCCTCAAAATAAAGGTGTTTGTTAGGATAGTCTAAATAAACAAGTCCACCGTTGTGTCCAAAATTCCTATTTCCAGCTCTCACACTTAAAACAAACTAAAGTGAAAAAGGGGAATTTCTTTAGTCTCAAAGTTCTGTTCAACTCACGAAAACATAGTTACTGGTACAACAAATAAACTACAAAAAGGAAGGACAACATTACTCCCAGGTTGTCGTGCCCTCCGAATGTTGAATGAGGGTCTTTTCATCTTTCTTTTGTTTCACAGCCCACCTGCTACACTATCCTGCCAGGAATGAAGAGTGCTCTGTCTTCATGTGCGATTGGGTCTTAGGCTTTGCCTTCTCTGTATTTTCCAATTGCGCTTTCTTGCTGGATTACTACTGCTTTGCTGGTCACAGCCAACCTGGTATACTCTCCCGACAGGTGCTGTGCATATGAAGATTGCTTTGGCTCTTTCTTCATGTGGGAGCGAGTCCCACACTCGCCTTGGCTTTAATTGTGATCTTGGTTTGCTTCAACTACTACCACTTCCTCTTTGGTCACAGCAAACCTGGTGTACTCTCCCGCCAGGCACTGTGGGCATGAAGGTTGCTTTGGCTCTCTTCATATGATCAGGTCTTGTTGTTTTGCTTCTACTACTATTACTACTACTACTCTTTGGTCACAGCCAACCTGGGGAACTCTCCTACCAGGTACTGTAACTATAAAGATTGGTGTAGAGGCCGTGATTCGATACATGGGTGTAGGTCCCAGGCTCACTTTTTTGATTCTGCCAGCCTTCCCGCCAACTGTCCCGGTCTCCCAGACATCTCTGGAGAGCTTACCGGTGCTTCTTAGTCGTTCACAGGTGCTTCAGGCTTCCATGGCTTCCCTTCGCTGCTTCCACAGCTTCTGGCGGCTCTGTGCTGACTCCCAGCCTCCGAGGTGTGCGTCTCTGCTTCCCCACGTGCTCCAGGCTTCCTGACTGGATGGGAGCTCAGGCTTCTGCCTCTCACGGAAGTTTGTCTGCGACAGAGTTTCTAGGGACAGGGTTACCAGCAGGTAAGCGTCCAGTTCTCTGTGCTCTTGGTGCCCCGTCTGGTCTACAGCGGTCAGCATTCGAATCTCATGCTTCCTCTGAATGCCTCCCCTTTCGGCAGTCCTCTTTCCCTTTTTGACGAACAGCATTAGCCGTTCTATGGCATGTAGTCCACGCACCTTGCTTCTGCGGCACCTGGCAGGTGGATCCATGCCTCTTCCTCGTCCCAGTAGTGAGATCCTCACTATGTTGTGGTTGCTCTTCCTTGTCCCAGAAGTGAGATCTTCATTCCTCACTAGGTTGCTGTTGCTCTTCCTCGTCCCGGTATTTCTTGGGGAAGCGACATGGCCTACTCTGCAGACATACATGGAAGTGCGTGGAGTTCTGTCTTGTGCGGGGTAATAGGGTGAGGGAGGTTGGGGTGTAGGGGAATAATACTGCTCATCTCCCAAGGTGTCGTCCCTCGTCCCACAGGGGGTTTCCCTCCCCATGGGATCCACCCACTGAGTACCACCCCCTAAAGGACTATCGGGTAGCAGCCTTACCTCCGTGGGCTCATGGGAGGGGGCTTCCCCCCCTAGAAACAGAGACGACATACTGGTATTCGTCACAATCATTGGAAAAGGAAATAAAGGTGCTTGAATTAGTATATGTACCAACACAACAACATTCTCGTTAGGAGACCAAAAACAAGCTTGAGAAATTCAAAGAAATGACAGAAGTAAAATTTATGGCAAAAAAAGGCCATAGCTCGTAGGTACAGAGATTGAGACCATCCAGATAAAATGCTGTCCCAGGAGGCCACTAGGGGGCGTGGTGATAAAAGCGTAAGGCTCCTGATCTGCTGGGTTAAAAAGGGAACAGAGCCACCACGTTTGTCCGCCCCTGCCACCCACAGAGCGAGCCGAACAGAGATCTCCCCCAGAAGACCACTTGGTGAGCCACCTCGACAAAGTTTGGGGTGAAACGGTCCACTGCAGGCTGCGTCCTCTCTGCACGAAGGAGGGCTAGAAGATGGAGGAACCTGCTCTGCAGCTCCGTGCCTTCTGCAGCAGTTCGGGATGTGACCCCGCTGCGCAACTGGAGGCCTGCGACCACGGGCACTGTGTTGTCATACAGTACCGGGGGGCCAGCGTAACCTGCATCGTGGGAGGCCGGACTTGCACCGGGTACCGCGAGCGGCATTGAAGAGGGTGGAAAAGGCCTGCGGTTTCCCAGTAGGTGCTCTGCTGTGAGACCCCCCCAACCCCTCAAGGTCAGGAGTCCCAAGGTTGGGGAAACGGGGTGCCAGCAGAGAAAGTACAGTGGAGTCTGGCCACGGGTAGTGCACTCTTCTCCAGCAAGGATTTCCTGGTGGAGCTGTGAGCAGCTGCCACAGTGCAGGAAGCGGCTTGGATTTACATATGGGGCCAGACAGGTGCTGCAGTGGTTGGGTGTGGAAGAAGAGGGAGCGGAGTGCAGCCTGGAGGCCCGCAAGTGAAGAACTCCTGACAAGAGGAAGAGAGGGGAGGAGGTGACCTCCATTGCTCATGATCTCCCCCCCCCACCCCCTGGGGCTGGGGAGAAATGGACTGGGGTGGCACCCGTGGCCTTGCAGGGCAACAGAGTGTCCTGCTGCAGCCTAGAAGGTGCATGCTCCTGGCACTCTCGTTCTGGTCCCAAGAGAGGTTGGGCAGCATGCTGAAAGGAGCCTACTAAGACTGCCTGGAGACCCATCCACCTGCCATTTAAAAAGCAAATTTCCCCACATGTGTCGCCCCAGTCAGAGTCGTACCTTGTGAGCTGGAGACAAGGAGTTGGCCTAGCCCTCGGTGTGGACTGTTGTACACAGCGCTGGATGGGGGTTGGCCTGGCAGTCCCCAAAAGGGACAGTGAATGAGTCTGTCCTCATACTGGCGGCGGCCCATATAGCTCTTAACCAGCAACCAGTATGGAAAATTTCCCCACATGCAGAGGTTAGCTGTGCTGGTGGGGAGGCCTCCCCTGGAGGTGAGGGGGGGTCACAAGAGGGGGGGACTCATCAGCAAGTTTCACCATAGATTTGCCCCTCCTCCCCACGGATGGACTGGAAAGCCTCACTCCAGCAATTTCAATTTCCCTGGCTGCCCCCCTCCCCGTCCAAGTCATATCTGCTTCCAAAAGGGTCATGGTGGAGGAAACTGGAGATCAGGAGTCTACACAAAAGGACATTGCTTCCTTGTTGGAAGAGATCAGGGGAATAAGAGCGGATATGGTGGTAGACTGGACAAGCTAGACAAGAGAGTTGACGAGATGAGCGAATTGAAGAGGTGAAGAACAATCAATCCTCTCTGGATGCCTTGGAAACCCAGATGGACATGCGTTTGTCAGAATTTGAAAGAAGAGAGACCGAAATGACTTTAAAGGAATGGTTCGGTCAAAATGTTTTATTGTCCCTACGGGTCGGCAATGTGTTTTTAAGCCTAAGTCGCTCGATTTTAGAAAAATTTCCTATGGACCTTACCAGAGTTTTCGTCCATTAAACGCACGCGAAAACAGGCACCAGGGCGCTGCCATTTTGTGATAATCCTATCACTTGCCGCATCGCCCTGGCTGACCTGCTTTTGCGGCACTAAATCATATCCCCCGCCCCTGAGCCTGACATTATCAAAACATTCATATTCCCCGCCTCTCTCTGTGACGTTACTGTGCTGCGTAGGCAAATGCGCCCAGTCGTCTTCTACGCGACTTCACACAGAACCCGGAAACCAACACAGATCAACTCAACACAGTGCGCCACAATTCGGAATATGAAACTGTACTTTAAAATCAAACAGCAATACGGTACATTTGGTAAAGTACATTTGACATTAAATGTTTAGAGAATATTCAGCAATTGGCATATTAAATCGGAATTGAATTTTTTTTCTTTTCTCTCGATCTGCAAATCCGGAAAAGTTTATCGTGAGTCACGTGCTGTTCCTTTATAGTACACAGGGTGTTGGTTTTCGTTAGAAGAAGCACTTTGGTTGCACTGTGAACCGCAAGGCTGTTCCATCAACTAGGCACTAGGCAGCGTAAAGGTTGATATGTTGCTTCTAGCCGCTAGTACCATAAAATCGTCAAAGTGTTGCAGTTGTTTAGAAGAAGCTGCAGCTGGTTGTTGAAAAAACCATCTGCCGGGGTCTGAAACTGGTGGCAGTAGCAGTAGGGTAGGATATACCTGTTTTGAAAACATAAAAATTATAGTCTCGCCAGCCGATCTTTATTACTATTATTCATTTTATTTATTACGGCCGTTCAGAAAATATTTGCTTGCAAGGATAGTGCCATGGAGTATGTTGGACTCTAAAATCAATGTGAAAAATAACGAAATAAATCGAGGTTAAAACACAATGAGAAACAACCGTTTGTCTACATGTGTGTGGAATGTGGACCTGCATGCCCATGTGCCCAGTACAAAGACAATCCCACAAACGTTTTACTTGCTCTTCATTCATTCAACCATTCATTCATTCATTCATTCATTCATTAATTCTTCATTCCGGTATAAAAGCGGCTAAAGAGTTACTTACATTATATTTGCAATTTCCATTGTGTCTCTGCGTAATGCAGTCCGTAAATCCCACTGTGCTCGTGACAACGTTTTTCGTATACTGAACTAACATGAAACGTACGTTATTGCACCCCTCCTTCAAATGAAGTCCTTTCGGCATGGTCCCTGTCTCTCAAGGTAAAAAAAAATAGAACCTTATACTGCCAGTGCGAGTTGTGGGCCTCTTCAGGCCGTGAGCTGAAAATCAAAGCCGTTGACCTTCACTCGAAATGAGCATACATTCTTACTTTGCAACATCCCGTAGTAAAGCCATCTGTGAGAACTTGAATTTTCGAATCCATCTATGTACTGGGCCTCAATATGAAAATGCAAACTGGCTTCTCTCCCATCTGCAACAGCTCGTCTGGCGCGTTCTAAGGCCCCCCAATTTTGACCTTGTTGTCCGCGAGCTTTGCAGCCCTAGAGAACCATAACTATGGAGATATTGACTTTTTGTGGGAAGGTTAGGGAAAGTATTCAGTACCCGAGGAGTTGAGTTGAAAGTGAGATTTATTGTTTGTTTTATTATTTGCAATACGCAAGCCTCCCCTCGGTTAACAGTGCGCAGCATTTACATGAGATTGCGAAACTTCGTTACATCAACAAAAATATATACTTACACATATTGACAAGGTCAGCGATATGAGGTGAATAGAGAGAGAAGTCAAAGATGACACCCAGGTTGTTCGCCACCCAGGATGGTGAAGGTAGGGGTTAGGGTTTGCATACTTTGTATGTACACTGTACAATAACATTTTTTACAAAAAGACAATCAGATTATAATGATTTAAACCGGGATTTGTATTTCTCAACGAGCTCTTCTTTGGGTGGACATGGCACAGTGGCAATGTTTGGTGGGAATGCATCAGTGCTCTGCACGGAAATGCTCAAAATTCCATATCTGTGCTTCTCGAGTACAGCAACAATAAGGCCTTTAACAAAGTCGAACTCCATTTCCTCAGACTGGTTTGATCACCCATTGCTACTTCTTTTTGCAAAGGCCGTAGTGTAGCAAAGCATCCCTACATTACCTGTAGTTCTAGATTGTTCACGGCACACATTCTCATTATGGGCCAAGACCGCAAGTAGAGTCCTATTTTTCATGCCCTGCATGCTGAAATGCAAGCGCTTTGGCCTGTACTTTAGGCACATATTGTGGAACACTTCCAAACCTCCTGTGTGACAGAATTCTGCAGCCACCTCAAATCTCTTGATAGAGTTTTATCGAAAACAATCTTCTCAATGGCTTTGTGTGTGGGTGAAGATGGAACCAACCACTTCTTCTTGCGTGCCTCCTCTGGGGACAAAGGGCCATGTTCACATTGGTGGAAATGTAGGTTTTCTGTCCAGCGGTGAACGTTGGTACAGTGGTGCATCAGTGACTGCCATTTTTCAAGTAGGATTTCCACTGACCCTTCACAAGTTTTGGAGCTCCACCAAAGATGATTGCTGATAGACTGGGACCACTGTGAGATACTTTCCAAACCTTTTTTTTCCCCTGCAGCCGAGATTTTCTTATTGATTGATTGATTTAGCAAGATGCCATACATCAAATTGATGTTTAATATGTGGGTACTGCTCTCTCATTGTCTTGGCAATTGAAACGTGTCTGTCCTTGGCTATGAGGCCGATGTGCATTCCCCTCGATTGTAGATATTCCACTGATTTTATAAATCCTAGTTTCTCCATGGCCACTGAGGATTTACATTGGGACACCTGCACGACCACCAAACTCACAATTTTCTTACTATCCATGTCCTGAAAGTGGTAGGTGCAGTACCTGGCAGAAAATCCAGGGCTGTCGCACTGTCCATCGCCGGCTAGCCTGAATCGTTTGCCTTCGAATGTACTTGCTAGAGTCAACTGTTCAATTTTCCAAGCATCACTAATGGCCGGAAATAGGTAATCATGTTGGAATTTGTAGTACTGCGTTTTAGAAATAAAATGGAGTCCCACAAACTGAAAGAAAGACTAACTTTCTAAAACTGGAGCCACTAAAAAGTGATGCAGCTGCAACAGTATATTGCCTGCTGGCAGTTTCCCCAGCATCGGTTGTGCAGACCATGAGAACGTATGATTTAATCTACAGGCGGCATGTATTGTGAAGTTACTGCCTTGTTTTTGACGAGTCACATGAATCAAAGGCTTGCCACATACTTTCCCTCTGACGGAATGCCCACATTTCAGCATACTTATAATATCCATCAAACAACTGTCGAATACTATGTATTTGCCCTCTTTCATTAGATTGTCATCCGGCATCACACTTGTTTCGGACTGCATCGTTGCGGACATATCAGCAGAATTGAAAGAAATATCGCCGATATCAGGTTCTGATGCGTCGGTGAATGCTGCTGCTGGTTCATTCTCTGCCATTTCAACATCTGTTACTTCAACATTGATGGGAGAACACAACATGTCGACAGCTTTTTTGGTGGCAATTTCTTGGCAGGTGTAGATTGTGCGAATTGATCTGCGATTACTTCAGAGCTATCTTCAATACATTCAGTATCATCTTCTTGTGGTGTTGCAGTCGCACTGTAGTAATGGTCCATTACAACTTTACTGGATTCTCCAGACACATTCATTTCATGTTCTGACCATTGGACATGAGCATCTCTAGTCTCAACACGTGGCGTCTGAATTAATAGTTCCTCCATAGTGTAAATGGTCTGGCAAGCAACATCTCTCATTCGCTTCACTGTCTGTGTATGTATAGTTCGTACACCCACGGCTAACTAGAGGACAGATTGGAAAAGGGATGTTCAGTTAAAACACAAGATAAAGTATAGTACAATTGACTCTAAAAAAACATAAAATAGTCCCCTGCACAAAAAACTGTCTAAAGTTATGAACTGTTTGTAACTAACCTTATTTTTGTTTCTTTTCTTTGCAACTTTTTTGACTCGACCTTCAACATCTGCAAGCTGTAGCTCCGATTCGTTTCCGCATCTCTTCCCTTCCTGTTGCGCTGCAACAACTATATTTTCTGTATCCGCATAGACAGCACGGAATGAGGCTCCATCGACTCCCTGAAACACAGTACTTTCATTACTATCTATCACAATATTGTTAGCATAAAACACACGTGAGGACGAACACACAGGTACATCTCAATAGCTAAACCCGATTTAAACATTGTGTAGAAAAATCAAACGACAAGTATTCGAGCTCTGTTGACCTATTTCGATGGAACTGTCAGTATTCATACCTCTGGCTCTGCATGGACTGCCATGAATGATTGTATTGGAGAGGATGCATCAGCAACTCCCTGAAACACAGTACTTGCGTTAGTATGGTTTTCAATATTGTAAACATACACCCACTTGGAGTCGACGGCACAGGTACATATAACGAGATAACCACAACAACACCTAAAATATCAATTAATCCATTCGGCTACCTACACACTACCGCAAGGCCTAAAGCTAAAAACGGACACTTGACTCACCAGTGGCGGAATGTGGATGAATAGAGTGGGAATAGCGTTTGCGAGCAATTTGTATGCCGTTTATTCTTCGTTACCCAAGATGTGGCGTACATGTTCAAGGAAAAGTGCCAGCTGCAGACGTGGTATCAATCACCCCCTCTTGTCCTGTAAGACTTGTTGGACAGTACTTTCAAGCTCATCCAGTGGATATCCGCAATGTCTGACCCATTCTCTTATTCGATCAACAGTTTTCGGGAATACATGCATTGTAGTGCCTTCAGATTCAGCATGGGTCTTCGAAGGGCAACCACTAATCGAACAGGCAGGCATTGTTGAAAATTCTGAAAAGTAAATATCGACATTATTAAACAATCTTGATGAATAAAAATGTGATACAAAAGTAAATGAACCATACAATGTTCAATGCAAAGTTTGTTTTACTTGCCGGAACTATACCAGTTCATCATGTGCGGCTTAGTGTTTGCATAAGTTGCAGAAATTTGTAAATGATGTGACTAAACTCTGAACATGTGACTCGTCCCTTGGATGTTCTGTCTTGCACGAGAAGAAAACATGCTTACATTATAGACTGGACCCACGAAAGATGCAATTCGATGACAATTGACACAGATGAAAATAAATAGATCTATCGATAGCATAACAATTGAAACTCAAGTCAATAGCAATGAGCCAAATGAACATAGCACTATTGGGTACTCTAATCGCAAATAGATAGAAATTTAAAAATGACCGAAATATGACTAGGATACATGACCTTACCTTGACCAACAAACAGTTGGATTCAGCAGGCCGAGCAGTATGTTGCAGGAGAACAAGTAGATGGCCACAGGTAGCACACTGATGAGTTTGCTCAAAGGGGTCACAGATGGCACGACGACGAGCAGATTAGCATAGATCTCAGTGCTTCTCAGGTAGAACGTTCAGGAGTTGACTTGCAAAGCACAAAGATGTTCTCATGAGACATATCAAGTGGTTTATAAAGTATTAGAAACAGGGGTGTGTTTGTGAATGAATGACGTGTGTATGTCGTGGTAATATGTGGTTTGCAGGGGGGCGGCCAGCGTCATGCTTGGCCTGCCTGGAGACACGGGGTCTAGGGAGGCCATGTGAGAGATTGCCCCTGGGCGTGGGATACCTTTTGAAGTGTACGTGGTGTTTGGCACCTTGGCCGTTATCGCCCCCGACAGCACACCATGGCAGCGCTCATCCACGGGTGCAAAATGCCTTTGATAGGGGAGGGGGGTGGATAGATGGGCCGGTGGGCATGCAGGCAAGTGTGTGGGAGCGAGGGGCCATCAGGCCCCTCTCATCGTTTACTTCTCAGTAGAAACTCGGACCAAATGCCTCCAGTAGTGGGTTCGCCCCTTGCCCTTATGTGATGTTAACTTTGGTTGACATTCGCGTAGATGGGACCACTGAGCAGGACACGGGGCATCCATTTTTGTACCCCCTTTCGACTCCATCTTGGTAACCAGGCCTCACTGCGATAGTACAGCGCGCAGAGCACATGGCCCCACCCCTCGTTCCCACTCTGACTGGAAAACTCTGGAGGTATTTACAACAGCTAATAAATGTAACACATCACTCTTCCTCTGAGATCACTGTCCTGCATGTGAACCAGCCTGAACTAAGCACATAGCTCGTTCATCTCCACAAACGTGTCCTTGCCCACGCACCCGCACAAGTGGAAACTTACTGCCATTCTGACCCAGTGTCCCTGCAAGGTATTCTCTTCATGTATCAGACCACTGACCACACCATGATGCCCACCTAGCAGATCCCCAACTAACATTAGACCCCTACCACAGTATGCCGTTGCCTATCAATAATAAATGACACATACCAGAGATTCTTGTGAGCACAGACCCACACTTCAACCAGTGTATTATAGTGGTCAAGACCCTTAACCTAAGGCCTGTATAATCCAATGTTAATTGATAGTATAGATATATGTGTGACTTTTATAGAGACATAACCTACTGAAAGACTTTGAACAAGTGTTATTTAGTGCATGCATTATTGAGAATATATTATGTTAGCTTAGATAGTGACCACCCCGCTTCACAGCAACCTGACCTTCACCCATTCGGAGCACAGATGTCCGACGTCCATCCTTGAATGGAGACACACTTCATTCATTTAAGAAAATCGAAACAACCGTTGTTGAAATATATGTGGTGTTTTATTTTGGATCTTATTTTGATGGCACAAAATAAAAGACTTTACACATTGTACAGGTCAGGTTGCAGCACAGCGAGGGAAAATCCCCTGTACTGACCGCTGTCACTCGGGAAAGTTTATCTTATGGCACAAACGGCACAGGTGGGTATTACTCTTCGAACACGGTGTCCAAGCCTCCCGTGAAGCCACCATGTAAAGGAACGATAGGCTACCAACCGGTACCACCTGTGAAAAAGAATGATACAAACTGTTTTTAAATGAACAAGATAAGTTTATTAAACGTTTGTTGTCAATGACAATTCTTGTAACTAATGGCATTCTGCTTGGACAAATGCTATCTAGAGACTGCACACTATCGAACGACTTTCATGCGTTAACATGATATGCATATGTAATTTTGGATATAGTAGAAGACCATGAAATAGGAGTGGCATCACAAGCAGAGTATACTTACTCGTTACTCGGATTACGAGGACGAACAGTTGCGAAGATCGTGCATAAGCACCATCATTATCCTCAACACGGACCGTGTGAGGCAGGCTGCCTTGAAGTCTGGCAGCTCGGTGATGCATTGCGGCCATGGCTCGACTTCCGAAATGTAGGCCACGCATCCCGAGTTTTCACAGCAGCAGGAGTTCTCATCCCCGGTTGGCATTAGCTCGCACCGATTGCACATGCACCAGGTGGAAACACCGTCCATGCAACTTGGTCCAGTGTCTTCATCCGTTGATTCGTCCTGCCAACTGCCGTCCGAAGCCCCATCATTTTCGCATGTTTCCCTTTCCAGTAGTTCCTCCTCGGTATACTCGGGCTCGTACATGTAGGGCATTATTGTAGCCATTGTGTGGTAAACAAACGAAAATAATTTACAGCGGTGGTACTGGTATCTGTTCACACGGGCTACAAGCAACGAAGGTAGCTGACCAGAGCACAGAAACAAGTCACAGAATACTCAAAGTAACACAGAGAGAGGAATGGAATCGAAAATCTGCTGCTGTGTGTTGTGAAACTGTCTGTTTATAATTATTGAGTAAAGAGGCTTCCTGCCATTTCCATGGGACACGTCATTAGCTGAAGCGCAGAGATTGTTGACACGAGACGTGCATTGGCGTTGTGAAATGGGCGGTAACCGTCTGCTGATGACAGGCTCTGGGGCAGGGGATATGATTTAGTGCCGCAAAAGCACATCAGCCAGGGCGATGGGGCAACTGATAGGATTATCACAAAATGGCAGCGCCCTGGTGCCTGTTTTCACGTGCGTTTAATGGACAAAAACACGGGTAAGTTCCATAGGAAACTTTTCTAAACTCGTGCGACTTAGGCTTAAAATCACATGGCCGACCCGTAGGGCCAATAAAAATTTTTGACCGAACCATTCCTTTAAAGATGCATGATTTTTAAAACTGGGAGAGGAGGAATAATTTGCCTTTCTTTGGCTTTTCGGAAAGGAGGGCGAAACAGAGAGAAATAAGGAAAATGATCCACAAAGCGGCTAAGCACCTATTTGGTGATGACACTATTGACGAGCCGAAGATAGATGGGGCCCATAGAGCTGGGGGAACGAGCGGTCCAAGATTGGTCTTGGCCCATATCCACAATTAGCCAGAGAAGATGAAAATTATTGAGAAAGCTTGAAAAATGCGACGATACAACTAGGCCCCGCCAGAATCACAATATTCAAGGACCTTTCCTCCTTTACGCTTGCGAGACGCAGGATGTGTGCACCACTCATGAAATGGCTCAACAAGAAGGGAGTCCGCAATAGATGGGGATTCCCCTTCTCCACCTTGTTCGAAAACAAAGGCTATAAATACCAACTGATTACAGAAGACGACATACAGCGGGTTACAGGTAAACTAGTGGGTAATCCAGAGAACATAATCCAAGAGAAGGACTACTGGGTCAGAGAGGAGCTGTGGAGTAGTAACAGCCCCAATAAACACTTCATGCCAGGCTCGAGGAAGTTCAGGCAATTGAATACCCCACCTAGAGGACACTCCTGAAAGACAATTACAATTAGGTTAATTATGCCGTTAAGGGTCTCGCCTCATGCGAGGGGGCCTAATGTTGCTCCAACAGTTGGGAAGTCAATATAGTATGTTTTTGAGTTATTAGGCAGGGGGTCCGGAATGGAAACAGGAGATTCAGATCATGGTGAACGGGGGTTGAATAGCAAAGAGGGGTGGTGGGCGGGGACATACCACTGCTTAGCGTGTTGACGAGGGGATCGGGGAGAAGTGGCGAAGGCACGAGAGAAGGGAGGGAAGGGTAAAGGGAGACACGAAGTACAGTGGACAATTAGGGATGTGTAATATTAAAGTTGATGGTTTTTGTTAATGGTTAAATGATTTGTGTATACTCTCCTGGCAAATTGAAGTGCAGGCCAGTTAAATTAACTCTGTAGTTATGCCGGGGGGTGAATAGGGGGACTCAAACAAATGTGCCGTTTGTTTGTGCAACTTGACCCAGTGGTTCGGTATCACCTGTGGTCGAGCCCAAAGCCTAAAATGACACTACTGTGGGACTGGACACCAAAGGATTGACAGGGTGGTCAGTACAAGGTGTCGGGGTGCAGGGGTTTGGGATTGTTATTGTTACATTTACCTATTATTGTTTTATATACCTATATTTTTATTGCGATCACTTTCAAGTTTTGTCGAGCATTATTGGGCCATAATGGAATCACACACAAACTGTGGTGCACTTTCTATTATGTCAACGGATTGCAATTAAGGAGGTGACAATGGGTTGAGTTAATTTTTCTTTCCAAATGGCAAGTCAGGAGGTAAATCTGATTATTGGTTCTCTCAATGCCTGTGGTGTCAACTCCCCCACTAAACGCTCACTATTAGTGCAGGAATTAGTACAGGAATTGTTACACTCAAAGCTTGATGTGCTTTGTTTACAGGAAACCCATTGATTGAGGGGAAAGGAATATGTGCTGAAATCAAAAGCAGTAGGGTTGGTCTTTCACACATCTGCTGTGCCAAAAAAAGAGGGGTGTTGCGTTAATAGTGTGTAGTAGAATTGGGCTGTTGGTGTAAAAGATACTTCGAGACCCTGAGGGTCGCTATATTTTTGTGAGTGCCCAGTTACCCCCAGAACAGTGGGGTTGATCTACTGTCCAAAAGATGGTCAGAATATTCTGGGACACAGTCAAAGAGAAACTCAAATGGTTTGTTGTTGGCCCTTTATTGGTGGGACGGGACTTTAATATGGTACTTGACCCCCCTTAGGAATAGGAAGAGGATGAAGGACATTACTTTAAACTACCTCTCAGAGAAGTGAGGCTAAAAGGTTCAACCAGATAAATCAGGAATTGGGTCTGACTGACTCATTTACACCCCCCCACCCCTCCCACCCCTCCTGCCATTGGGACATGATTCCTTCTCCAGAATCGCTATCATGTTAGTAGATGTCACCTTAAAAGAATTCAACAGGGGATCCAGTCCTGTGGTCAGACTACAATTTAGTCCACGTTAACTTGGGTAGCTGGCTAGTCCCAAGTAATACAGGGAGATGGAGATGTAACAACTACCTACTTAAGGATAAGGACACAGCGCAGACTGCACTGTGGGAAATAAAAAGATTATTTTGAGTTTAATGACAAGGGGGATACCAGGGCCCATTATCTTTGGGAAGGCTTTAAAGCGACATTGCAGGGGGTCCTTATAAGGATAGGAGCACCTAAGAAGCAGGAAAGACAGCGCCTAGAAATGGTTTTAAGGGGGAAATAACCGAGAGTTTACAGCCCCAAGGGACCCAGGGAGGTTTTGTGTTACTATCGCAGGTGGCCCAGATTTACCACGTTACTCACCGTAGTGACCACCTTACTCCTAGTCCATAGTCCCCTTTCCTCCATACTTATGGGACATCTCTCCGTCCTGTGGGACGGGACCGGAGCACTTTTGTAAAAAGCATCCACATTTTTTTCAAAAATGTGTCCATCCTCTCTTTCCTGCGCGGGGCCCGGCACGCGGCCTTAACCCCACCCACCTTGGCTCCGCCCCACGCATCGCCCATCAGTCCTTTTTTATCGCAGGGTCCAAGACCCATTAGCAATAACAGAGGAACCTTATTAGAGGGGACGGCTGGCGGGCGTATGGAGGAACGGGGACTATGGACTAGGAGTAAGGTGGTCACTACGGTGAGTAACCTGGTAATACTCCTACGTCCCGTCCCCTTTCCTCCATACTTATGGGAGATTCCCAAGCACTCCTTACAGGAACTATGGGTGGATGGAAATACCCCTTACTGAAACAGGTTCTTCAGCACAGCCTGGCCCAACTGAGCGTCGGCCCTAGAGCTCATATCGAGGCAGTAATGCTTACAGAAAGCAGATGGGGAGGCCCAGGTAGCCGCTCTAGCGATGGACTCCCAGGGAACATACTTCTGAAAAGCAACCGCAGCTGCCTTGCCTCGCACCTGATGTGCATGGATACCCTTAGGTGGTTTCAGCTTTTGGACGGTGAAAGATTCTGTGATACAGGCAGCAATCCATCTGGAAATGGATGCCTTAGACGCCGGCCTGCCCTGGGGTTTACCGAAGGTCACAAACAGTTGGGAAGAGCTCCGAAGCTCGGCAGTCCTGTCCAGGTAGAACTTAAGAGCTCTTCGGACATCCAGGCAGTGTAGAAACCCTTTCCGCCTCCGAGGGAGGGTTCGGAAAAAAGACCTGAAGGGAAATCGACTGATTCAGATGGAATTCGGTCACTACCTTTGGTAGGAAAGCTGGGTTCGTCCGAAGGACTACCTTGTCCTTGTGGAAGACCAAGAAAGGATGCTCCACTTACAATGCCTGGAGCTCACTCACTCTCCTCGCTGACATAACGGCGACCAGAAAGGACACTTTCCAGGACACGTACTTGAGGTCAACCGTAGCCATTGGCTCGAAAGGTTTATGGCACATCGCCGTCAGGACTACGTTTAAGTCCCAGGGCGGTTGCAGACTACGAACCGGAGGGTAGATGCGTGTCAAACAAGCAAAATGTCTCTTCACCACCGGGTTAGTTAACGAATAAGAACACTGGTCTGTAGAGAGGTAGGCAGAAATCGCCGAGAGATAAGTCCTGCAGGACAAGACATGAACCCCTGACTCGGCTAGGGAGGAGACAAAGGACAGCACCGTGTCAATCGGCGCCACCCTCGGGTCCAATTCTTTCTTCCAACACCAATGACAAAACCTGAGCAATTTACTCTTGTATTGGGATCTGATTGAGGGTTTCCTGGCTGCCTGGATAATGCGCATGTTATCCGCAGACAAACCCAAAGGCTCTAGAGCCGTGAACTCAGGCACCATGCCGCCAAGTTGAGCGATTGTGGGGAGGGGTGCCACATCTGCTGTTCCCCTTGGTGAAGAAGATCGGGAGTTACTGGTAACCTGATCGGCGGACACACCGACAGGTGTTGAAGTTCTCAGAACCAAAACCTGGCTGGCCACCACTGAGCTATCAGTAGAAGAGAACAGTTGACAGAACTCTTCAACTTCCAAATTGCTTGATGAACCAGAGGAAGAGGTGGGAAGGCGTAAGCTCTCATGTTGTGCCATGGGATCTCGAGTGCGTCCCCCAGAGAGGAGGCTCCCAGCCCCCCTCTGGAGGCGTACTGAGGAAGCTTCTTGTTTACCGCAGTGGCGAAGAGGTCCACCTCCGGTGTGCCCCAACACAAGAAAATCCACGATAGGGGGAGACTTTGTTCCCCCTTGCTTGTTTATGTAGTACATTGACACTACATTGTCCATTCTTATGCGGACCACCTTGTTGACAATGAGAGGTCTGAACGCCTTGAGCGCCAAAAAAAATCGCCAGAAGCTCCAATTGATTTATGTGCAGGAGCTTGTCCTGAGGTGACCAGAGGTCCGAGACCTGAAGAAGATCGAACGTCGCACCCCACCCGAAAAGGGAGGAGTCTGTCGTGATCGTCACCATGGGGCTTGGGTCCTGGAACCCGACACCCACTGACAGGTTGCTGAGAGAAGACCACCAGTCCAGGTTCACTCTCATGGAATCCGGAATCATCATCCGTTTGGAATCCGGGTCCAGATCCTGACGCCAGGACCTCCGAAGAGCCATCTGGGTCCGCCTCATTTTGAGACGAGCAAGAGGAAGAGCCAGCACACACGAGGCCATGAGGCCCAGAAGCCTCTGGAACCACCAGGCCGACATGCTCTCCGAGTGCATAAACATCTGACACGTGGCCAACATATCTGCCATTCTGTCCCCGGTCAGATACACTCGGCAGTTTATCGTGTTCCAACGAAAACCCTGTAAAGTCAGGTCCTGTGAGACTGTCTGGAGGATTTCCCCCAGTTCACCGACATCCCAAGATGGAACAGGAGCTGAAGGAGAGACTGGAGGTTGCCCGCTGCTGCCAACGGGCAAGGGCTGCGTAGGAGCCAGTCGTCCAAATAGGGATACATATGAATAGAAGATGGGCCGCGATCACCGACATCATCTTCGTGAAGACACGCAGCGCCGAACTGAGGCCAAAAGGAAGCACCCGAAACTGAAGTGCTCCTCTCCCAGAGAGAAACAGAGGTATCTCCTGTGTGGGTTCCAAATTAGGATATGCATGTACATATCCTGAAGATCCACCACGCTGAGCCAATCGCCCGCCTGCAACGTGGAGCGAATCTGGCCGGGCGTGATCTTGAATTTCTCTTGGGGTAGGGAAAGATTGAACTGGGAAAGGTCTAGGATGGTGCGCAGGCCAGCCTGGTTGGGTTTGGGCACCGTAAACAGCCAGGAGTAGAAGCCCTCCCCTCGCTCCCCAAAGGGAACGGGTTCCACAGCTCTGAGGAGCAGAAGTTTCTGAACCTCGGCCTTGAGGGAGGGTGAGCCCAACAGCTGAAAAGGAGGGTTGAGGGGTGGGGTAGGGGGTAAAGGTAAGCGGAAGCCCGCTCGAGCGACTGACAAGACCCATCTGTCTTCTGTGATGGTCTGCCACGCCTCCCAATGAGACGCAATGCGTCCTCCCACCGAGGTCTAGTGCGAGCGCGGAAAACCTTCATTTGGCAGGTTTATCGGTGGCGGTGCCACCTGAACCTGATGAGGAGGCTGAGGAGCGGGAGAAATACCGCATACGCTGTTGTCTACGGCGGTTATTCCCCGCAGGAGTATCCACTCTGCGATTTTTGCGGTCGAGGAAGCCCCTAAAACCAGAGGAAGGTCGACTGCGACAACAGCCTTTGAGGCTTAAAGGGAGGTTTAACAAGAACAGACAAAGATTTGGCCGTCTGAGTGCTGTCTTTGGTTTTGGTGAGCTCTACATCAGTAGAAGAGTGAAAAAGCCCCTTACCATCAAATGGAAGGTCCAGAACCTTGTCTTGCACCTCCTTCGAGAACTTAGTGGCATGCAGCCATGCTTGCCGCGAGGTATTAACCCCTAACATCAGACCCCGAGCCGAGGAGTCTACGTGATGAGCCGCAGCCTCCAGGAGATCCTGGGCCAAGACCCTGGCATCGGAAAGGCCTCCTCTGAAAGCCTCCAGCTTCTCGACCGGGATATGCTCCTCAAACTCCGACAGCCTCTCCACATCCGCATGTTAGCTCTCGCCAAAATCAATTCTGCATTGGCCTGCCTGAGCTGCAAGGCCGAATTGGCAAAGATTTTCCTCCCTAGGGAGTCCAGGAGCTTGTCCTCCTTTCCCAAGACCTGAGTCGCCTTCGCAGAGGAGGAACCTGCAGGTCTGGATTGCAACATGGCCGCAGCCACCACTGTGGAGGAGGGAGGCGGACAAGACGACAAGGCCACTTCTTCCGAGGAATGTAGCCTGTACCTCGCGTCAATCTTTTTATTTACAAAAAGTCCCGAGTGTGGCTTTTCCCAAACTCTTCGGACCTCGGCCAGAACGTCCTTCTGCAAGAACAGGCCGATACGCTCCAAAGGAGACAAGGTGAACACCCCAGAAAGCACGCCCTCCTGCAGAGCAGGTGCCTCGGGCACCAGAACATCTAAGAAGCCCATCATGTCTAGTACCCGGTCATGGAAAGCTCTGGTAGAGCGGGCCAGGTCCTCGTTGTCCTGATCGCCTTGAGGGTCATCTGACAGGTCCGGCTCCTGCTGAGCCAAGTCAGGCACTGCCTTGTCCACTGGGGACAATGGCGGCACAGGTGGAAGTGCAGGGGGAGGTACCACAGGCAAGGGAGGCGCCGGCGGAACCACCGACGGGACGAGCCGGAGGCGCGGGTGGACATATCTCCTTGAAAAGCCCCTTGAAATATTCCCTCATGGGGTTGGTGCGCATAAGCGCTTGAAACTTACCGAAAAAGGCATCCTCAGGAGATTGTTTCGGAACCTGAGAAGGCCTCTCATGAGGTGGACAAATCCAGGGATGCAACGCGGAAGGGTGCCACACAGGCCCCACCGCCGACGTATCCACATAAATCACGGGCAACAAAACATTGTGCGGAAGAGGCATCCGGGCGTTCCAATCATAAACTGGCCGGTAAGGATGTGCACAAGGGACCTTAGGTTCACTCGAAGGACCGAACCCTACACTAGGGGCCGATGGCGTAGTTGTAGGGGTAGTACCTAAAATGGCTGCCGTGGTCGTGGCGGAAATGGGCGCCATTTTGTCCTCATCTGAGGGGAACTGAGGCACGTGAGGAAGTGAGGCAGGGGTCCCCGTCGATGGATCAGGGGTCTTAATTTTAGCCTTAACGTAAGGAACCTCGGCAAAGCCGGTACTATGAGGCCTGGAATGTTTCTGCGACATTCCAACCGCCAACTGAACCTTCAAAGGAAGAGCCTCGGCACTGCTGGTAAAAGAAGAAACTTTCTTCTTTGCCCCCTCAACAGATCTGGTGTCACCACAAGAGCGGGAACGGTGCGCTGTCACCGACAGGGCCTTGCCCGGCCCCTCAGAACTGTTGGTAGCCTTAGCCTCTGTATGAGGGACCTCGGACCTAGGCCTGGTAGAAGCCTTATCGGCACGGGCCTCGAACATGCGTTCGGTAACCTCAAGCCCAGCCAAGACCTCGGGGCGTACCCCGGTTTTGTTTTTGAGGGAAGCCGAAAGAACGGCCTCAGAGCAAGCTCCGGTACCCCACGACTCAGTAGAACTGGGTCTACACACAGCCCTCACAGGAGGGGTCTCGGAGTGTACTCCGGTGATCACAGGCCCTTTACGGAGACCCTCGGATAAAACTGGTAGAATTATTAGGCCCGACAGGCACCTCAGGGCGAACCCCGGTAACAGAGCGATCAACGCCCCTCCCGGCTCGAGAGGAACCCGGGAAGGTATCCCCCGGCCGGGGTGCTCTGAAAATCAAACAACTTACCGGACGTTTTTTCTTCTCGTCGATGAACGCCTGAAAATGCGAAGGAGGAGTCCGTCCGAACACCTCCTCACACCGCTCCAACCGACGTTGAAGAGCCCAGACCGAAAGGCAGTCACAGTAAAAACAGGAGTCCCAAAGGTGTTCCGGAACCAAACACTCTACACAAAGAGGATGGGGATCCGCCCTCGCGAAGCGACGGTGACACGATGAACAGTCTGGAAAATCTAGTCTAAAAGATATAGACAGACAAGTAAACGAACGCTAGCGAGAGCCAGAGAGGGAAAAACAGAAGAAAATCTTACGAGGATGCAAGTGCGTCCGGCCCCGATCGTGCGGAGAAAAGGACTGATGGGCGATGCGCGGGGCAGAGCCAATGTGGGCAGGATTACGGCTGCGTGCCGGGCCCTGCGCAGGAAAGAGAGGAGGGACACATTTTTGAAAAAAATGTGGATGCTTTTTACAAAAGTGCTCCGGTCCCGTCCCACAGGACGGAGAGATGTCTCATAAGTATGGAGGAAAGGGGACGGGACGTAGGAGTAAAAATCAGTATAAATCACAGTTGAAGTTCCTCGTGGTACAGGAGACTGAAAATTAACGGCAGATAAAATATTAGAGTTGAGGCTGAGGGAGGAGCGTAAATCTAAAATGGTGTTGGATGATGGCTTTACGGTGCGATTCTACAAAATGGACCGCTCACTATTATCTCCATACTTGGTCTGAATACTCAAAGATGTG
The DNA here is from genome assembly GCF_040938575.1 of Ambystoma mexicanum. Taxonomy (NCBI): domain Eukaryota; kingdom Metazoa; phylum Chordata; class Amphibia; order Caudata; family Ambystomatidae; genus Ambystoma; species Ambystoma mexicanum. The sequence continues at coordinate 835,189,035 of NC_090934.1, read as the reverse complement.
CTGGGGGGCGGTCTCCCCTCTGTAACAATGCAAGGAGGTATAATAGTAGTCATACACAATGCTGTTAAAGACCCAGCATCCTGCTCCTCATATAGACCGATATCCTTCTTAAACACTGATGTTAAGATTTTGGCAAAGTTGCTGGGGAACAGGAGCGAGAGATCCCTTGCGTCCCTAATTCATGGTGATCAAGTACGTAAACGGGAAGGCAAGAGTAGGATAAAATAAGAACTATCGACCTTATGTACGTAGCTCAAAGGATGTGCCTAGATGCAGCATTGGTTTCTATAGATTCAGAGAAGGCCTTCAATAGAGTGAAATGGCTTTACCTGTCAAAAGTGTTTGTGATAATGGGATTTGGGAAGAACTTTCTAAACTGGGCGACCACCTTTTATAGTTCCCCAGAGGGCAAGAATTCATGTTAACGGCTCTTTGACAGACCTGATAGTCCTGCCCAGGGGGACGAGACAGGGCTGTCCACTCTCCCCACTGTTATATGCCCCATCAATGTGTTAGGCAGAAACCTGTGCAGTTCCCTCTGGGACCACTGCAAAAGATTTAGGACTACAGGTGTTTGGCAGTAAACCCACTTGGTAGCAGTCTGTACCACACAGATTCACTTGGTAGCTGTGGCTGAGCAGTCAGACTTCCGTCAAGAAGAGTAAGGCAGTATACAGAGTACTCACAATAGGTCAAGAGCACACAATAGAACAAGTAAACACTGACCAGGGCTTGGTGTAAAAGAGATATAATTATTTATTTAAAACCACATCTAGAAAAACACACAGGCACTAATAATAAGCAATTCAAAAACACTAAAAGATATACACTCAAAAGAATATTAGACAAGTCTTAAGTAAAGCCCCACTTATTTTCAGACAGCAGTGAGCACTTAACGTAGATGGTACTCTAATAGTTTGTTTTAAAAAGAGAGAGAAAAGCAGAGAACACATTGAAACAGATCCCAACACTTTCTCAAGAACACAACAAGAGAAGAAGGCAAGGTAAAACCGTGAAGTTAGAGTTCAAGAGGCCGGATCCACTCTCAGAGGATCCAAATGAAATGTGTCCAAGGTCACACGGTTGCAGTACACAAAAGTCTTGTAAAGGTTCAAAAAGGAGTTGGACCACAGAAAGGGACCAGTTAGAGGGTCAAGGCGGCCAGCCCAGTCCAGAAGGTTAAGGGGTTATTATTACCTTGTAGCAATCTTTAGAAAGGGAGGCCTGGCGGACACGGTACCTTAAAGTGGTGAGAACGCTCCAGCGGGGGCAGTTGTTCCTGGCAGCGGGTGCAAGTCGATGCTTCGTCCGGGGGAAGAGAGGATCTCGTCGTGGAGGAAGACAGGAGTCTGTTGCACTGCCAGAGAAGAAACCAGCCGCAGAGTTTCTCGGGTACAAGGAGCGGTCCGGTGATTCGCGATTCAGTGGTGAGTGGCTATCGGGCTGCCGGGGTGCTTGGCACGGGCAGTTCGACCACAAACCGGACTGGGGTGCAAAGAAAGAAAGGAAAGGAACAAGTTACTTACCCTTAACTGTTGTTCTCCAGCATGGGTCTGGCATGGATTCACATGCTCATGAATATTCCCTGTCGTCAGGCTGGGAATCCTCGGTAAAGAAAAAACCAGTATCAGTTTCGTTTCTGATCTGTCTTTCGTAGTAGTAACCAATCACTGGTCTCTGCGTCATACTGACCACAGCCAATGACTGCCCTCTACCTAAGCACCGCCTCTGGCAGCCATCTTCAGATTTGGAAGCACGTGAAGTGGCAGTATGACCAAGTGAAGAGCCGCAGAGGGGTAGGCGGGAGGGTTCGCATGTGAATCCATGCCAGACCCATGCTGGAGAACAACAGTTACAGGTAAGTAACTTGTTCCTTCTCCAGCATGGGGTCTGGCATGGATTCACATGCTCATGAATAAAGAATACATAGCAGTACACACATGCACAACCACGGGAGGTGGCAAAGGCTCAACATTAAGCATTACATCAAACTCAACATTAAGCATCTTACCTCCTCACCAGGCTCACCTCAGGCGAACAGGTTGCGCAGCACTGCTTGGCCGACCCTGGACTCCTCCCTGGAATCCCGATCGACGCAGTAGAATTTCGTGAAGGTGTGCGTCGACCTCCACGTAGCAGCCCTGCATATGTCCAGCAGGGCCACACCAGAAAGGAACGTCGTGGTAGCGGCGATCGCTCTGGTGGAATGGGCTCTCGGACGGCCAGGCAGCGGTCGGTTTGCCAACCAATGACAGTACATGATACAGCCGGAGAGCCATCTGGAAATGGAAGCCTTCGAGAGAGCCTTCCCCTGATTGACAGGTCCAAAGTTCACAAAGAGTTGTGACGTCTTCCAAAAACACTTTGTGCGGTCCAAGTAGAACTTCAGCGCTCTAGCCACATCCAGCGAGTCCAAAGTCCTCTCAGCCGGCGACAAAGGCGACGGGAAGAACACAGGCAACACCAAGGGTTCGTTGAGATGGAAGTCCGACGGTACCTTGGGCATGAAGGAGGGGTGCGTCCTGAGCACTACCCTCGTGTCGTGAAAAGTCAAGTACGGGGCCTTGCAGGAAAGGGCCTGGATCTCTCCCACCCGTCGTGCAGAGGTGATGGCCACAAGAAACGCTGTCTTCCACGACAGGAACTTCAACGGGGCCGAGTGCAGAGGCTCGAACGGAGGTCCCATGAGCTTGGTCAGCACCACGTTGAGCTCCCACGCCGGGGCCGGAGCCTTCACCGGCGGGAACGATCTGAACAGTCCCTTCATGAACTCTTTCACCAGACGATGAGACCACAAGGACGTCCGCCCCGTGGTTCTGGTGTATCGGGAGATCGCAGCAAGATGAATCTTGATGGACGCTTGTGCCAGTCCAGCTTTGGCCAGCGTCAGCAGGTACGGCAGTACCTGGGGAGCCGTAATCCGTAGAGGGTTAATCTTCTGTGCGTGGCACCAGACAGAGAACCTCTTCCATTTGTGTCCGTAGCATTTAAGAGTCGAGGACTCCCTGGCCTTTGCAAGAACCTCTCTGCAGTCGGCCGGTATGTCGTATCCTCCAAACTCTAGCGCTGCAGGAGCCAGGCCTGCAAGTTCAGCGATTTCGGATCGTGGTGGAGGATGGCGCCTCCTTCCCTGGAGAGTAGATCCGCGTCCACCGGCAGCTTGATTGGCGGGGACGTTGACAAGTCCAGAAGGTCCGGGAACCATATCTGCCTCGGCCACGCAGGTGCGACGAGGATCATCCTGCACCGTGACCTCTTGAGCTGGTTGACGAGCCGGATTAGCAGTGGCAAAGGAGGGAACGCGTAGAGGAACAGGCCCTCCCAGGGGAACGAGAAAGCATCGCCCATGCTCCTCGCCTGGGGAAATCTGCTGGCGAATCTCCGGCACTTGGAGTTCGTCGCCGTCGCGAACAGGTCGATCTGGGGTGTGCCCCACCGTGGGAAGAGGCGATCCACTAGATCCTGCCGTAGTTCCCACTCGTGGCACGAGCGCAGCTCCCTGCTGAGTGAGTCGGCGATGGTGTTTTTTATCCCTGCCAGATGAAACGGCACCAGAAACATCCTTTGGGCGACGGCCCAATGCCACAGGTCCTGCGCCTCCTTGGACAGTGCTGAGGACCTGGTTCCGCCCTGTTTCCTGATGTAAAACATGGTGGTGGTGTTGTCGGTGAAGATCCTCACCACCTTGCCCTTGAGGGACGGAAGGAAGGACCTGAGGGCCCACAACACTGCACGGAGCTCCAGGACGTTGATATGGAGGGACTTCTCCGTCGGGAGCCAAAGGCCTCTCGCGTGCAGATTTTCGGTGTGCGCTCCCCACCCTTCCAGGGAGGCATCCGTGGTCACTGTCTCCTGGTGGTCTGGGGTCCGGAAGTCCATGCCCGCCGTCAGATGCGCGCGGGTGCCCCACCACCGGACCGCTCGGCGGAAACTCTCGTCGAGTGTGATCCTCTCCTCGAAGCCGCCCGTCGTTTGGATCCAGCGCGCATCCAGGAACTCCTGCAACGGGCGCATCCGGAGCCTGCACATGGGAATGAGGTAGATGCAAGAAGACATCATTCCGAGGAGGGACTTGATGGACCTCACCTTGGCCGCATCGGAAGCCAACATCCGCTGTACCTTGCCCAGGATGGACCTGGTCCTTTCCTCCGACGGGGAGGCCAGAAGGGACACTGTGTCGAGCTTCGCTCCCAGAAACAGTGCGTTTTGCGCGGGTACCAGGTGGGACTTGGCGTAGTTCACGGAGAATCCCAGGTCCGTGAGAAGTTGGACGGTCCTTGCCGTGTGCTCCACGGCGAGCTCCCTCGTCTTGGCTCGGATGAGCCAGTCGTCCAGGTAGGGGTAGACGTGGATCCCCTCGCGGCGCAGCTGCGCCGCCACCGGTGCAAGGCACTTGGTGAATACCCTGGGTGCCGACCGTAGTCCGAAGGGGAGGGCTTTGAACTGGTAGTGACGCCCTTGGACCACAAACCTGAGGAATTTTCGGTGCCCCTTTAGGATGGGAATATGGAAGTAGGCATCCTCCAAATCCAACGACGACAGGGAGTCTCCTTCCTCCAGCTGACCCAGGACGTGCTGGAGGGTGACCATCCGGAACTTCTGCGCCTTGATGAATTTGTTCAGACGTCGCAGGTCTAGGATGGGGCGCCATCCTCCCGTCTTCTTCTTCACGAGGAAGTATCTCGAGTAAACTCCGGAGCCCCGAAGCCTCTTTGGGACGAGTTCGATGGCGCCCTTCCTGAGCATCGCCCTTACCTCCAGGAGAAGCTGAGGGACGTGAAGCTCTTTCCTGGCCACGGGGGGGACGCGCGGGCACCTTCTTTGAAACTCGAGCGCGTGGCCCCGGGCTAAGGCGTCCAGCACCCAATGGTCGGTGGAGATGGACTCCCACACGCTGACGAAGCTCGTCAGCCGGCCTCCCACCGGGGTGCATCGGTGGGGGCCCGACCCCACGGTCGGTTCAATCCTGTTTCGACGAGGCTTTGCCGCCTTGACCTCCTTGGCGACGACGGCGGGGTCCGCCAGACTTGCCTCGTCCTCTGTAGGTCTCCTGAGACGACGAGCGGGCCGCTTGACGGTAGGTGGAGAAACCGCCGCCGGAACCTTTGGAGGTGCCCTTGCCTCCGCTGCTCCGAAAGGGCGTCCGTCGTTGCTGCAGAACCCCAAGGGCCCGGGCCGTCTCAGTGTCCACTTTAATGGCCTGAAGGGAATCGTCCACTGTTTTCCCAAACAGGTTGTTCCCATCGAACGGCATGTCCAGGACTCTGGTCTGTACGTCTTGACGGAAGTCCGTAGCCTTGAGCCATCCACGCCGCCTAAGGCACACGCCGTTGCCCAACTGGCGAAATCCAGTGTTGGCGATGTCCGTCGCAATAGTGATGGCGTGGTCCGACGCCACCTCACCTTCCTGTAGGATCTCCAGGGCATCCGCCCTCTTGTCGTCCGGTAGGAAGTCCAGCAGGGGAGCCAGTTTGTACCATAGCTCCCTGTCGTAGCGGGCCACGATAGCCAAGGCTTTGGCCGCTTTAATCGTCGTCGCTGCAGACGAGATGACCCCGCGTCCCATAGTGTCCAATTTCTTTCCCTCGCCGTCCGGTGGGGAAGTAGATGTGGAGGCTGCACCCCCCCCCCCCCCCGCTTTCTTCCTGGCCGCCGCAGAGACGACGGAGTCCGGGGTAGGCTGCGCCGGAGGCACAGGGGGGCCGCGTCCGGGACCCGGTACTTCTTCTCGTACCGGTCTCTTCTAGCTGGCGTAGAGGACGGGTTCTTGAGGAGGGCGAGGCCCTCATCCCAAATGTCGTCCAGTAGAGGCACCGCGAGGACCGTCTTCCTCTTGGCCTCCCGCCGTTGATAAAGGAATCCTTCCTTTTTCTTCTCCTCAGGGCAGAGTTGGAAAAGCTCGGATGCCCTGGCGATCATGGAGTGGAACGAACCAATCTCGTCGGGCGGAGAAGCCCTGGTGGGAGGTGACGACAGTAGATCCTCATCGTATACCTCGTCGTCCGTACCCGTCGCTGCCGTGTCAGTCCCCGTATCACCCCCTCGGGTGGATGGGGAGGAGGGCTGGACGGTGCGCGACGGCTGAAAAGGAGGTGGAGGGTGAATCCTTCTTTTCTTGGGCGGGGGAACGCCAGAAGGTCCCGGTTCAGGATCCCCCGACGGGAGAGGTTCCTCCGTCGGCAACGGTAGTCTCGTCCTTATCTCTGAGCATAAGGACTGTATAGCCAACAAAATGGCCGCCGAGTTGTCTTGCGGCGCTGGCAGAGGGGAATCCGACGGGCGATCAGGGGCCCCGTCGGCACCCTCGACGATGTCGTCGTCACCAGCGTCGGGATCCATCCCGACGGGCCGGTCTTCTTCCACGCCAAGGCCGTGGCTTAAGACCTCGATCAGCTCTTCCTCCGAGGTTGAAGCCGAATCTACGACGACGCCCTGCCCCCCCTTTTTCTTCCCCGCCGGGGATTTCACGGGGGTCCTATCGATGGGCACAAAAGAGGACTCCCTCCGAGGTGGCAGGGAGACTCTGAGCCCCGAGGTCGCCACCACTGGTGTAGCCTCCACAGGCTGAGCCAGGGCCGCCGCGACAGTATCGATAGAGGGCTTGGCCGGATGGATTAAGGCCTTCACCACCTTAGGTGCGCTCACCGCCTTATCCTTGAGGGGGGGACACTGCCTCGCTCCCCCTCCGATGGGGCCTTCGAGCTCGACCGGGGCCTCTCCAGGAGCTTTGCCGGGTGCTCGCCCTTCCTCTTACCCGACCCAGAGCGTTGGCTCGTGGCTGATTGTGCCGGGGAGGGTGCGCCCTGCCTGGCGCCCGTAGAGCCTGACCGTTCGGCGCTCCCGGTGCCAGCGGACTCGCAGTGCTTGGCCTTGTGTTGGACCCCCGTCGCCGGGGCGTCCTCAAAGGTCTTAGAAGACCGCTCGGATTTCTTCCTCTTCTTCTCGCCTGACGGGCTCTTCCCTTCCAGCCAGTTGGCGAGACGTTGATGGCGGTCCTTCATGGTCCGCTGCGACATATTGCCGCAAAACGCACAGTCCTTCTCCACGTGCGTCTTGTCCTCATGTAAGCAGTAGAGACAAAAGGAGTGTTCGTCCTCCTTAAAGACGTTCTGCAGCTGGCATCCAGGGCAGACCCTGAACAGCTTTCCGGGCGTCAAGCTTCCCTTCTCCTGGGCCATGTCCGGGCCTGAGAAGCTTCTGGAGTCCTCCAAAGCGTAGCTCGACGAAATCTTCACCCTTGAGGGGCGCAGACGAATCCGACACGGGTCCCCGTTGATCGGATGGAGAGTCGGTGGAGCTCGAGGCTCTTTTGACCGAAAAAACTAAGTTTTTGAGCAAAAAACGTGAACAAATAGCACTAACGCTCGAGAGCAATAGCACGAGGATCCCAAAACATGAACGTGCGGTAAAAATCTGAAGATGGCTGCCAGAGGCGGTGCTTAGGTAGAGGGCAGTAATTGGCTGTGGTCAGTATGACGCAGAGACCAGTGATTGGTTACTACTACGAAAGACAGATCAGAAACGAAACTGATACTGGTTTTTTCTTTACCGAGGATTCCCAGCCTGACAACGGGGAATATTCATGAGCATGTGAATCCATGCCAGACCCCATGCTGGAGAAACTGGTTGTGCCCACCAGTCAGAGGAAGAAGCCTCTCCAGCCGGGAGATCTTCTCTGTCGTCGGGAAGTGGTGAGTCAGTTCTGCAGGGCTCCACCGGTGGTGCCGTCGTGGTAGGCTCAGCTTCTCCCTCGTCGGATTCTTGGGTCCTGTGGAGACTTCTGAAGTTCCAGTCCCCAAAGCCCTGCTTTTATGCAGAAAACCCCCATTCACTCAGCCTAGCTGTCACTCAAACATGCTAAGTGGTGAGCCGGCCGGTTCACCACTTGGGCCAATCACACAAGAGTGCGACCTGAGTTACCAAGGTAACTCGGTCCAGGATGCCTTAACCCCCTCCCACACCCCCTGTGGTACCCAGACAGAGTGGCACCACTTTTGGAGGCTTCTGTGGAGAAGCCTGCCAAAAAAGTGGAACAAAGGGCTCAACTTGGGTTGGTGTCACAGAAGAGAACACAAACGCCATTTTAGAATCGAGTCTTGGCAAAAAATACCAACCGGAGAATTAATATTAATTAAATAAACCGGCGGTATGTTCGAGGCTATGAGAATTAAATAATTAAAGTTAGTAGCCTCGAACAATGGGAAAAACCCATAGGAAAATATTCACGGTCGAATATAAAAAGTAGTTTCCACTGCCACCAGCCAAAACTCGATCAGGGGGGACGGAAACGTGTCCCCTCGACTAACAGACCCTGGGGCAATTGAATTGCCCGACCAGTATGTCCACAATATGATGGTTTGTACTGGTTTCTGTTCATAATTTGGGACTAGTAAAGCCAATGGTGACTTTACATGCCCTGGGAGACAGTAGTCAGTCCCAGGGTATGGAGTCTGTGGTGAGGTGTCACTATGACACCCCTGTGTTACTGCACGGAGGGTGCTGTGTAACACACATATGAAAAACACATGAGACCCTATGGAGTAAATGACCCCATAGCCCATAAAACACATTACCAGTCAAAGGAATACCATGAATCATGTCCAAGAGTGGGGGGAAAAGAGTCTCACTCTTGGCAGGAGGAAAAAAACAAACTCCAGAAATCCAGCAAAGCTGCTGGGGGCCTCACTAGGTTAGGAAATTCAGCCTATTTGTGGAGGATTTATTGGCTTATATTGATGATACACAATATTCTCTCACCGCTCGGTTAGTGCAAATTTCTTCATTTGGTTATTTTTACATGCAAAAGATTAATGTTGGTAAATCAAACGTGATGCCTATCGGGGCAGTGGACCCTAGTTTGGACACAACCAAAAGGACATGGGGATCCTATTTGGGGATCCTCCTCCCTAGAAACCTATCAACGTTGGGTACTATTAATTTTAATCCCATGCTTGATAATATAAAAAAGATCTTAACCGGTGGTCCACAATGGTACAATCTTGGTATGGGCGACGGACATCAATAAAGATGAATGTCCTTCACCCGCTCCTATACCTGTTTATAGCTATCCCCAATATCCTGTCTGATTGTTATTTTAGAGAGCTGCAAGGCATGTTGAATAGATTAATCTGGCAAAAGAAAGTTCTGAGAATAAAACACTCCACCACTACCAAGAGATTGGGGAAGAGTTTGGATTGCCGACTTCTACTTATACAATAAGACCTCCCAACTGCGAGCCCTAGTGGAACACAGGAGGGATGGACTTACTTAGAGACTTAGAAACTCACCCCAAAAAGGTCAGAGATTGGTTGTGGTCTCCAGTAAAGTTGCTCCCATAAAAAAATTGATTAACCACTCGACACTGGGAGTTATTGCGGTCCCTCTGGAAGATCAGCGTCAACCAAGATAGGTCTTCATGGTCGTCGCCACTGATATCAGTGTGGGTTCCCCTTCCAGCTTGCTTCACACTCATCCAAGAGATAAAGAGGAGGTAGCCTGCATATCCATACACTTAGAGACACAAGGATAGGATGATTGTCTCATCCCATCAACCGATACTGCCTATCGGTATACTAATTCTAGGCTGTGTTGTTGAGCTGCTCATCTAAATGTGGATAGAATAAGAACCGGAAAAAAGAAAGCTCTGTTATCTTCTATGTTCTTCATAAACCGAGCTTGGGCGTATTTCAATAATTACTGATCTTGATGATCTTATTCTCTTCCCCTCTTCAAGCACTCGATCATTCATACTTATAAACTTTGGGGCGTTGTAGCTTGCTGGTCCGTAAGAGGAACAGAACAAAAATGTACACTTGGGTAGATTGATAGTACCCCTATTACAGTGTATTACTGTCTACCGGTTTCAGTAGTGTAAGTTTGCTAAAAAGTGATAGACGCGCTTTATTTCTCACTGCATCGTCATCAATTGCCATGCGTGGCACTGTAAAAAATAAAAAGAAAGAAAAAAAAAAGAAAAACAGGGTCACGGCATTGATGCAAGAATAAATTAATTAAATAGGAGCTAGCACGTATATTGGCGCTTCCTAACTGCACAATTAATTCCAAGACACAATTGGTTGGTTGTTACCAAGCATATTTGTTTAACATGTATTGCTGCTTAACCCCATAGCAAGTTGTACTGCATGAGTCTCGTATTCAAGGTCAACAGCCATCGTTGTGCAAGGGTGAGGGAGGTCACTGACCTGAGCAACATTCATCTGCTGGTTCCACTGTTCAAACTAGGACTATTGGGTCCAGGGTTCAAGATCATGCTGCTGAGCCGCATTTCATTCTATGGCCCATTTGATCCATTTATAATGCTGGGAGACAAAAGAAGACAGGGAGGATCAGTGAGTGGCTCTGATAGATTATTCCTGTAGTGTGGTGACTGTATTATGGCTGTTGGTGCTTTAGAGCCTATGCTCCCATATTCAGTGAGAGATCGAAACACTGCTAAGTTCCCAGCTCTCTCCCTAGTGGCTGTTGCCCATCCCTACCTCTCAGACTGCACATCGCGTGTTTCTTTTCAAGTGCTGTCAGCCAGTCTTCCTCCTATGCTCGTCGGACCGGCATTGAAAATGCTGTTGATTCTTGTCGGCCGTGTTTATCACTTGTTGATCATGTGACCACCTGGGATAGAATAGAATACACGCGTGTGATCTTGCGTCATGTCACACTCGTCGTTCAGGCCGGTCAGGAATATTGGGAATCTGCTCATGTTAGAGAAGAGGGATTGTAACTCTTCTAGTCTGGTGATAACTGGATGTTGTCAGCTCCAATTTTGCATATTGGTGACAGCGCATTCAAATGGCGCTTTCTCCATTATTGTTAAATTTAACTAGAGTGAGTGGAGTGGCCACTAATTGACTGCATAGGTGCATGGTGCCTATATTGCGGTCATGGATCCTTGCTTTAGGCACTGGATGTCAACTGGCCTGGTGATGGAGTGGAGGGTTGGATAGTGGGAGTATGTAAATCACCTTCTCAATTATTGTCCGTTGTATGTCAGTGGGTCCGTGTCGATATTGTTGGAAGTGTGCCACCATGGGCGCATGTTATCATCCAAGTCTAATGCATGACGTGTTTTTGGATACGTTTTTAATCGGTCTGCTTGTCATCCCAACGTACCTCAGCTGGCATGGATACTTGATTAAATAGACTACATTTCACAGTGTTACAGTTTGTGAAGGACTTCTGTTTCCATGGCGTTCTGAGGTCTAGATCTAGATCTAGAGTTTGTGTTGTCAAGGTGCACACACTGCACTGTTCGCATGGGGAGTGTCCCGAGGGTGGGTCCGTATCCCACAGCGTACCTTGACGCTTGCTCAGGTCGTGTTTGGTAAGATTGTAGTAATGCGTCACAGATTTTTTCTCTTTTTTTATTGCAAATCTGTCGTCGGTAGATTGGAAGAGACCACATTTAGTATTGGCCAAAATTTGAGAAACTATTTTAACCTTGTTGGTTTTTTCTGAATAGCTGAAGACAGCTGTTATCAGCTGTTGCCCTTCTGGCTTCTTGTGTTGTTGCAGCGTGATGTCTCTTGGAATATCCTGTGCTCTTTTCCTGGCGTGTTTCATCATCTTGGTAGGGTATCCCCTTTCTCTCAGGCAGCCCGTCAACACAGTTGCTTGTGTGTCATTCTGCGAGTGTGGAGCAGTTCCTCCTTTATCTCAGAAATTGCCCAAAAGGTACATTATCTCGAAGACTCTTAGGGTGAAAGCTGGAATATTCCAACAGCGAATTCCGATCTGTTCGTTTTAGGAAGATGGTGGTTGCAAGACTGCCATTTGTGGTTAGAATCTCCACATTGAGGAAGTGAATGACCTCCTTAATCAGTGTGGGAGAATTTTAAGTATCTATTTCTGGAGTTGAGCCATTCCATAAATTCAACCAAGGTTATCTGATCTCTAAGTTCTCTTCTCTATAAATGTGTTTATTCTCGAAATCTGCCACATATAGGCTGGTCAAAGAGGGTGCAATGTTGCCCCCATAGCGCTACCAGAGCATTGTTGGTAAAACCCATCCTTGTGCATAAAGAGGTTTCTGGTTGGTGCAATCTCTGCAAGTTGTAAAACAAACATTTGTGGAATCTCCAAGGCGGGTATTAAGTTTTGAAGTACCTTGTCAATTATCATTAAGTTCTCCATCTGTTATCAAGAACTGAGTCTGAGGATCGAATTGCAGTTCTTTTACCACATTAAGTATGCCTGTAGCGTCTTAAGTAAGAACACATCTTGGGAACTTCAGATTTGAGAAAGAAGTCCACAAATTGAGATAGCGGCTCTAAGATGGAATTATTACCAGCCACTATTGGTCAACCTGGTGGTGGCGAGATGCCTTTCTTTACTTTCGGCAACGCATAAAAGGCAGGGTGTTGTGGGCATAAAAATTCAGCTTCTTTAGCGCTGATGTGTCCTTCGCATACTGACTCCTCCACTAGTCCTGTGATCAATGTTCTGAGATTGGTAGTTGGGTCGCCAGGCAGTTGTTGGTTGTTATATCTAATATTCAGCAAAGTTGTTACCATTTAGTCATAACCTTTGGAATTCATGACGATAATGGCACACCCTTTGTCAGACGGCTTGACGAGATCGTTGTTACTCAAATTTTTCAATGCTACATGTCCTTTATTGGCTATTTTCTAGAATAGACAATTGGGTTCTCTTTAAATCTATTCCAATTTTTTAACTAAAGTCTTTTTCAAAGGTGATAAATTCTGCAGAAATGATGTTCGGGTAAAAGGTGGATTTGGGATGTAGACCAGTGACGTTTTTCTGTTGTTCAGTCTCCTCTGCGTTTTCTCTCTCGCCAAAATATTGCTTTAGTCGAATTTTATGCATCAGGCGGGTTAATTCTACCCTCGTTCTGAAAGGATCATAATGTGCTGTAGGGATGAAATTTAGACACTTTTGTAGGACTTTTAGCTCGTCATTCGACAGAGGGTAGGTGGACAGATTGATCAATAGTAGTTCTGTTGGGGGAGCTCAGGGTCTCATTATCATAAGAGAACCTCGGATCTTCCTCGACCAACTCTAATTCCGCAAGGACTGGAGTTATATCGCAAATAAATGCACTTGAGATTGGCTAATCCTAATCATCAACACGGCAAAGACGGTCAACAAAATTGATGACAGAAATATAACAAAAGCTGGATCAATTAAAATCAAAATCCATCTTAGATATTAAAAGAAAAAAGATTTCAAAGAGTCGAATCTGAACAAGAAAATACAGAAACTCCAGAAGGACGTTGTGGCATTCACACATGATCAAACCTATCCATACTTTATAGATAATTACTATGATGAAGTAAAACAAATTGTTCCGCTCACCTGGTCTCTACCCTGGTCGTTGGGGCACGGTTGAGGCCCTCCCTTGAACTGGCTCCCCTTGGTCATATTTCTTCCCCTGCTCCTGTGTTGTGGACTGCGCTGGTCGTTGGTACTGCCCCTGCAAGAATACGAGAGGCTGTGAGAATGCTGTGATATGACTGTGGTCTCCCTCTAACCCTTCTTCCCAGAATGTGGAGAGCATGCACCTACCCATACAGTCTCACCTGTTTAATTATGATGGCGATCTCTCCGTCCTGCTTCTCACTGCAAAGGCGCTTTTATATAGACCGAGTTTCTTGACTGGTCCATGCGCGTGGCAGCCCAGACCGACTGTGGTTGAACCACTTCAAAAAGTAAGTGTCCTTCGATTACGATTATTGTCCGTATCCTTTTGTGATGTATTTTTCCTTGATTATTGTCCGTATCTTCTTGTAATGTCTTTCCTTTTCCACAATAGGTGATATGAGGCCCATCGGTAGTTGCGGTGCAAGAAGCGAGCCCCAATGGAGAAAAAGGGAGTTCACAATGTACCAATAGGTGGTAAGTTTGGTTCTTAGGTCAAGCGAGAGGACCTTAGCGGAATGCCTTTATAGTTTTTCTAACCTTATTTTGTCCTTTTCTCTTGGCCTGGTGAAATCAGACGGCAATGCTGTTATCCGGAGATCTGCCGGAGGAGGAAGGATGCTGGGATCCGCGATGAAGCTGGCCGAAAGTGGGCTCCCGAGTAGTGTTGTGGCTGACAGCCGGAATAAGCTAAGGATACGCTCCGACTGCGGTTGCTGCTGGAATCGTGCAAGCTGCTGGAATCAGGTAAGGATGTGCTTCAGGCGGCGGTGAGCGTTCCGCTGCTGTAAGCAGACTAACTCGAAGCGCCTGCAAGCGTGGGGGGCAGGCTTAAATAGCCTGGTCCCGGCCACGCCCATTTGTTCCGACTTGTGGCCTCACCCTGCCACGCCTAGAGGATGCTGCACGTGCAGCCCAATTAACTCGCATGGCCACGCCCAACCTGGAGGCACGTGGAGGCCCTGCAGGGAAAAAAGGCACGTGCACCAGAATAAAGTGTGCAGAGCACACTTACTCATGAGCCAGGACTGTGTCCAACTGGACCTTTTCTGTAGTGGAGCTTGTGGTCCTTGCCCAGTGGCCATGACACAAATATGCTTGGTAACAACAAACCAATGGTGTATCTTGGAATTAATTGTGCAATTAGGAAGCGCAAATATACGTGCTGTCTCCTATTTAACTCATTTATTCTTGCAACCATGCAGTGACCGTGTACTTTTTTTTTTACAGGTCTACAATCATAGTCTCCACACATGGCAATTGATGACGGTGCAGTGAGAAATAAAGCACATGTCTATCAAACGCCAGAGAGTAGTGAGTACATCACTGTACGTTTAATCGAAGACTGTCCTGAAGAAAGTGGTTTTAGCAAACTTACACCACTGAAACTGGCAGACCGTAATAAACTATAATAGGGGTACTATCAATCTACCCAAGTGCACAGTTTTGTTCTGATCCTCTAATGGACCAGCAAGCTACAAGAGCCCAAAGATGGACCAGACAGTGTTTTCGTTCCAACACAGAAAGTGGATGTTACAGTAAACACTATTTTATATCTTACAGATCCTGGGGAGAAGTTCATCTTAATAAATAAATTGAGTTGTGCCAGAAATAGACAGGTGGATTTTGACAATCTCTATTTTTAAGTATGAATGATAGAGTGGTTGAAGTGGGGAAGAGGATAAGAGGATAAGAGGATCAAGAGCAGTAATTCTTGAAACGCCACCAAGCGTGGCTTATGAAAAAAATAAAAAATAACAGATCTTTCTTTTTTCCGATTCTTATTCTATCCACTTTTAGAGAAGCGGCACACCGGCGCAGCCTAGAATGAGTATACCGATAGGCAATATTAGTGAGACAATCATCCTATCCTTGTCTCTCTAAGTGTATGGATATGCAGGTTACCTCCTTTTGAGCTCTTTGATGAGTGTGAAGCGCGTTGCAATACACCTTTGTTCAGATGTGTTAGCCTTTCTCTGTGTTAATAGCCGATTGTCAGGGCAAACCCTGTTTACTTAGATATAAGGCTCCCCATTTATTTTATTTATTTATTTGCATTTTTATGGCACTCACACAGCCCGGTGGCATCAAGGCGATATTACAGGAATAGGTCATAGTTGTGTATTTATAATGCGCTTAATACCCAGAGGTTTCTAAGTGCGGACTGTAAGGACATGTATAGCATTTTTGCCAGCATGAATAGCATTTTGCCAGTGTGTAATATAGCATTTTATTTTTTGCCAGTATATAATATGACAATGCATTACTTACCGTAAAAGCATTTCTGATGGTTGTATCTGCTTAGATTCACATGCTGTGCATAGGTCTGACTTCCAGTGGTCACTGCAGAGTATTGCATTTTGTTTTACGTAGTCGAAAAGGGGATGTCGACAAGGCGTGTCTGTAACACTATCCCTATAGTGACGTGCGGTGTACCCACAATCCCTCACGCGTCGAGGTCCCTCTGTTTGTATTTTTTCTGCCCTGAGGGAGCCTTCTAGACGTGAGTGAGTACAGAAAAGAGAGAGATATAAAAGGATGTCTATGTTCCTTCCATCCGAGCGGGGAGGAAGGGTGGGCGCATGTGAATCTAAGCAGATACAACCATCAGAAATGCTTTTACGGTAAGTAATGCATTGTCTTCTGATGTTTGTTAATCTGCTTAGAATCACATGCTGTGCATAGACTAGCGAGCAGTACCCGGAGTTGGAGGTGGGTTGTGAGAAGGAACAGTAGAGAAAAGGTGTCTTAATACTGCTTGTCCCACCTGGGAATCGGCTCTAGAGTGGGCATCTAGACAGTAATGTTTTGTAAAGGTGTGTACAGAACTCCAGGTTGCCGCTTTGCAGATGGACTCAAGGGGAACATTTGCAATGAAAGCTATGGATGCCCCAGTGCCACGAGTAGAGTGTGCTCTTGGCTTGAAGGGTAGTTCTCTCTTAGCAAGAGTATAACAGAGAGTGATGCATTGAACAATCCATCTAGATATAGTGGACTTTGATACTGCATCTCCTTCTCTTCCTGCTGCCACCGAGACAAAGAACTGATTAGTCTTTCTCAGTGGTCTAGTTCTTTCCATATTAAACATGACCGCTCTGCGTACATCAAGTGTATGCAGGCTCTTTTCTACTAGATTTGAGGGATTTTGAAAGAACGTTGGTAGTTCTATTGACTGGTTGACATGGAATTTCGAGATGAATTTCGGTGCAAACCTTGGGTGTGCGCATAGAACCACCTTATCTCTGTGAACCGTTACAAAGGGGTCTAGAACAGCAAGAGCCTGTAGATCACTTACTCTCCTAATGGAGGTGATAGCTATTAGAAAAGCAGTCTTAAGAGTGAGGTCTTTAAAAGTTGCCTTGTGCATGGGTTCAAAGGGTGAACCCATGAGCCTGGTGAGTACCACATTTAGGTCCCACCCGGGAGCTAGGTTTGCTATTGGAGGGTGTATCCTCTTTACCCCTTCCATGAAGGCGTTGATCACTGGGACTTTCCACCATGACACTGAGTTGGGAAATGGTGTATGCAGAAAGTGCCGCTAGGTGGACTTTAATAGAATTGAATACTAGACCCGAGTCCAGCAAATGGGTCAGGTACAGAACAATTTGTGTGGGAGAGCAGTCAACGGGGTTGATGCTTCTTCCTCTACACCAGATGACAAATTTCTTCCATTTGCTAGAATAACAGTGACGAGTGTTAGGTTTTCTAGCCTCCCTGAGGATGTCCATGCACCTTTGTGGAAGTTGTAAATGTCCAAATTCTATGACCTCAGGAGCCAGGCTGCTAAGTTCAAGGTTTGAGGGCATGGATGCAGTGTCCTGCCCTTGTCCTGTGACAGCATGTTGTACGGGCATGGCAGTTTCACTGGTGGAGACAGAGACATCTCCATCAGATGAGCGAACCATGGTTGCCGGGCCCACATAGGGGCCACTAGTATCATGGTGGCTTGTTCCCGGTGCATCTTGTGCACAATCTTGTTGAGAAGGGGAGTCGGGGGGGGGAAAGCATAAAAAAAATTCCCTGACCATGGAATCGATAGACCATTCCACTTGGACTGGTTCTGAGGGTACCTGGAGGCGTAATCTAGGCATTGTGAGTTCTCCAGAGTTGCGAACAGGTCTATTTCTGGGAAACCCCACTGTGTGAAGACGTCGAAGACGATGTCTTCGTGTAATCGCCATTCGTACTCTGCGGGCAGGGGGAAATCTCTGCTGAGTTCGTCTGCTAGCAGATTGAGTTCCCCTGGTACATGTTGTTACAGTAGGAACATGTGTCTGGGAGCCCACTTCCAGATGTTCTGGGACAGCTTGGACAGTCCTGGAGAGTGGGTTCCCCCTTGCTTGTTGAGGTAGTACATGGCTGTGGTGCTCTCCGTGAGGACCATCACCGTCTTTCCTTGTAGGTGTTCCTGGAAGGCTTTCAGTGCCTTGAACACCGCCAGTAACTCCAGTAGATTTATGTGCTTGGATGCTACGCTCGGAGTCCACACTCTGTGGGCAGTCTGATGAAATAGGTGAGCCCCCCATCCTGTGAGGGATGCGTCTGTGGTTAGAGTGGCTTCCACTGCCGGTGTGGCAAAAGGTTTCCCTATTAGCAGGTTTTCCTTTGTCCACCACCGTAGCGAGAGAACCAAGGCCTGCGAGACCACCACTAGATCGCCCCATTGTCCGCTGGTCTGACACCACTGGCTGTTGAGCCACTCTTGCATTGGGCGCATGCGCAGGCGCGCGTGAGGTACCAAATAAATACATGACGCCATCATTCCTAGCAAGCGCATTGCTTTGCGTACCGTCACCTCTCGACCTGCCACATATTGGGGGATCTGAAACAGCATGTTTTGGACCCTCTCGTTGGAGGGGAAGACAAGGCCGTTTTTTGTTCGAATTAGAGCCCCTAGGAATTGTTTGATCTGGCTGGGGTCTAAGCTGGACTTCTTCTCGTTGATGGAGAAGCCCAGTTGGAACAAAAGGTCTACAGTCTTTTGGGTATTGGAGAAGCATGTTTCGTAAGAATCCCCTGTTATGAGCCAATCGTCGAGGTAAGGGTATACTGGGATGGACAACCTGCGCAGATGGGCCTCTGCCACTGCCAGTACTTTCGTGAATACCCTTGGTGCTGATGCTATCCCGAAGGGTAGCACTCTGAACTGGCAGTGTTTGTTCTCTATCATGAACCTGAGGTATTTTCTGTGCACTGGCAAAATTAAAATATGAAAGTATGCATCTTTCATGTCCAGTGTTGTCATGTAATCCCCTTGAGATAGCAAGGGGATTACTTCCTGTAAGGTTACCATGCAAAACTTTTGGGGTTTCACAAATTTGTTCGCTGGGCGCAGGTCTAATACAGGGCGCATGGTTAGGTCCTTTTTGGGTACGAGGAAGTACACTGAATAAATACCTTCCGTTACCTGAGATAGAGGCACAACCTCTATAGCTCCTTTTTCCAGTAGCTGTTCCACTTCCTGTAGAAGGATGGCGAGGTGTTCTGGTGTCATGTGTCGTCCCCGTGGGGGTTTGTATGTTGGGGAACTGTTGAATTCTATACAGTAGCCGCGGGCTATGGTTGATAGTACCCAACGGTCTGATGTTATTCCCTCCCATGCTGGAAGAAATGATGTTAACTGGCCCCCGACCTGCGATGCATGGGAGGGGACCCGAATCTTCAGGTCATTTGCTGTTACTGGACTGGGAGCCTCTAGGGGTAGAGGCCCGGCCTCTCCCCTTGCCACGGTGTTGGCCTCTCCGATTGTACTGGCCACTATTAACCTGGTTAGAGGACCAGCTGTTGGCAGAGTATTGTTGTTGTTGATTCTGCTGCTGGCGTTGTCCACGAAAAAGGCGCTTATTGCCATAGCCGCGTCTGTTCGGGGGCCTAGAAATCTGGTCAAGGGTCTTGATAGTGTCAAACTCCTCCTTAGCATTTTCTAGAGCCTCATCAACTGCCTTACCAAAGAGATTGGTATCCGCTATAGGTTTGTTGATCAGGGAAGCCTGTGTTTCAGGTTTAAATCCCGAATTGCGCAGCCAGACATGGCGTTTGAGGAGTATCCCTTGGACTAGGGAACGCCCAGCAGACTCTGCAGCATCTAAAGTGTTTTTAACAATGCTTTGGTTCACTAGTGTCCCTTCCATGATTGTGGCCAGAAGGCGTGTACGCAGGGTTGCTGGTGCCTCTTCAGCGTCGCTACGAAGCTTGCTCCACTGTGCGTCTGCGTAGCTTGCTAGTAAAGAGTTGTTATTAGCGATCCTTGCCGAGAAAGCGGCAGAAGCTGCGATTCTTTTCCCCAGGGCATACAGCTTTTTCCCCTCCTTGTCTGGAGGTGCCTCGCTGGTGGACAGTGGCACCCCTGGCCTCTTCCTTGTATTTGTTACTACAAGGGAGTCTGGTACGGAGTGGGCCCTGATGTATAAAGGGTCAGAAGGAGATGGACTGAAGAGTTTTTCTATTTGAGGGTTGACCCCTCCGACCAACGCAGGAGTGGATAGAGAAGGGGTGATTCTTCTTTTTACTGAGGCAAGAAGTGGAATGGTTTGACTGACATGGGGTTTCTCCTTAATTACTTTTTCCACAAAGTCGATGTCAGGAGAGGTCTCCCCTGTGTCTATTTCGAAATGCGCTGCTGCTTTACGCAACAGTGCATTAAACGTAGGTTGGTCGTCTATAGGAGATGTGTTCCTAATAGGCAAGTCTTTGGGAGGAGATAGGGTTATGGCATCAGGGTCAGAGTACGCTGATGGGGACTGCCAGGGGTGTGAGGTAACTACCTCTAGTTCTTCTCCGACGCCCCCTGCACCTGTATCTGGATCTTCCTGAAAACCCTCCTCCTCTAGGTTTCGTTCTAACTCTAAACCCAAAAATTCATCCTCTTCCTGAAAATGTTGTTCCTCTTCAGTGAGGTCATACACATTTAATTCGTCATGCGAAGGATTAAACAGCCTAGGAAATTTGACCCTGGGGTCCTCCTGGGGTCCTTCTCTTGGTCTTTTGGGTGTTGGTAGGTTTTGGGTTTCCATAAACCTTTCCATCTTCTCCATACAGAAATGGAGTCTCTCCAGGGTTTCATGGGGTACCCCCGAGTAGTCTGGGGGGGGGGGAATTAGTGTTTTCTGCCTGGAAATGCTTTGACCTCTCCCACAACGTCGAAGAAAGGTTTCCGTCGCCTTCTGAAAAGCATTCCGGTAGGCCAGGAGTCCCTCTAGATGAAGGGGGCAGTTCCTGGTTCCCCTTCGGCTTTTTCGGCGTGTCTTTAGCCCTTTGCGCTGCATTCGACGTGTCTTTCGTCGTCCGCTTATGGGTATCGGCGGAAACAATCCTCGCTAGGCTCTCGACAAGTAAATTGTCTGTGGAGGTTTCTGGTCTCAACGTTGCGGGCGTTGCGTGTTGTACTGCGACGGGTGCTCTTACATGGAGCGTTACGTCGGATGGTTTTGGGGTAGCGCCTTTATTTGTGGAAAGCCCAGTCGCTGGTCGCGATTGCGTTTGCGAGTGGGGCTTTAGACTCTTACGGTCTGAGGTAGACGCCAGAGTGCCCTGCTTCTCCTTCGGCGCCGATGGATTCTTCGTCTTCGATGAAGAAGAGCCGTGGGTTGTGTGCTTATGGGAGTGAGTTTTTTGTGCGTCCTTGTCGCCGGGGTGTTCATCCCCATAAGCAGGGCGTGAGCAGAGCCCGTCGGGGCCGGGGATGGACGTCGAGGAGCGTGAGCGCTCCCTCGAGAGGTTTAAGACTTCTGCAACGGAGGTCGTGTTATCACCTTCCTCGTCACTTTCGGCGGCGGCGGGTGAGGAATCGGACTTCGACATGGCATAGGCCGCCCACCTCTTGACTCTACGTTGTTTTAGAGTTTTGGGTTTTAAAAGCTGACAAGCCGCGCAGCCGTCGTCTTTATGATTGAGGGGCAAGCAACGATTACAGCGTTTATGCTTGTCCTTCCAGGTGTACTTGCCCTTGCAGCGCGGGCAAAACCTAAAGTGTGTCCTCTCCATAACGGAGGCAATAATTAGTGGTGATGATAACCCCGAGGGAAAGGGAAGGGAAAAGGAAAGGCATTCTCGAAGAGAAACAAGATAGTTCCACCCCCACTCTCCCTACTGTATGTTGGCCGGCGAGGCCAGGCCACGTGTTCGGCAGCGCCGAAGGATCTCCTCCGTCTAGTCTCCTCCGTCGAAGATCTTGTTCGGCGGAGAAACAGCTTCGCAGCTACGTCGAGGGGAGGGATCTATGTGTTAATGTAATAAGTCAGGACGAAGGTCCAGGAAATATGTTTTGCAATGTCTCTCGAGGAGCTCTGCGTAAAGGCGACCAAAATCTGGGCGGAAAAAAACAATCAGAGGGACCTCGACGCGAGAGGGATTGTGGATACACCGCACGTCACTATAGGGATAGTGTTACAGACATGCCTTGTCGACGTCCCCTTTTCGACTACGAAAAACAAAATGCAATACTCCGCAGTGACCACTGGATGTCGGACCTATGCGCACAGCATGTGATTCTAAGCAGATTAACAAACATCAGAAATAGCTTTATTGCTAGCATGCAAAGTACAGGATTTATAACACAGCCAGACCCAGTTTGAAACTGCAGATATTCAGAGCACACATAGAAAAACTTAGGGTGCTGCCAGTTTCAAATAATGAGGTGCACCGTGTATTTTGGATGCTTCATGTATGAAGACTATATTAGAATACATAACTGACTAACATTACTAATCTAGCTCAAGTACTAAGTGCAAACTTTTAACATGAGAATGTGGTCTTCTATGCAAAATGAGGTGAAATCCATGTTTTGGTTGCACTATTTAAAATTCATTTTTAAATGCACACTAGCGTTTTATTCAGCTTGTGGAGAACAGAAAATATGCAAGATGCAGGAAGCAAAATGAAACAGTTACTGTGGAACTGCAGCTTTCATTGTTTTGACAACGAAGACTGGCACAGGGCACATTTTTTACCCTGATTGGTAGAAAATGTAGGCAGACAAGCCACGCCAATAAATGGAGGGGTAAAGGTTTTCCTAAGAAAAAGAAATGAAGAGAGCAGTTGGTTCAAGCTGGGCTGAGGAGACGGACAGAGTTTCAAGGGGTAGAGCGCTGGCTGAATCTAATCAGTTGGTGCTCCCCCACACAAGTACGGAGGAGTTTTGCGCTGACATTGGGACTGCAAAAGACAGCAAAGTCGTGCAGGAACCATATTACTGGCCTTGGTAAGGGATTTGTGCCAAGTGAGGAATAATTTGTATGCTGTGCGTGTGACTAGGATTTTTGCAGTGCAGAGAAGGAACAAGTTACTTACCTGTAACTGTTGTTCCCCGTCGTCAGGCTGGAAATCCTCGGTAAAGAAAAAAATCAGTATCAGTTTCGTTTCTGATCTGTCTTTCTTAGTAATAACCAATCACTGGTCTCTGGGTCATACTGCCCCAGCCAATGCCAATTCCCTAAGCCCCGTCCTCGGCAGCCATCATGTGAATCCATGCCAGACCGATGCTGGAGAACAACAGTTACAAGTAAGTAACTTGTTCCTTCTCCAGCATGGGGTCTGGCATGGATTCACATGCTCATGAATATAAGAATACATAGCAGTACACACATGCACAACCACGGAAGGTGACAAGGCTCAACATTAAGCATTACATAAAACTCAACATTAAGCATCTCTTACCTCCTCACCAGGCTCACCTTAAGCAAACAGGTTGCGCAGCACTGCCTATCCGACTCTGGACTCCTCCCTGGAATCCCGGTCAACGCAGTAGAATCTCGTGAAGGTGTGTGTCAACCTCCACGTAGCTCTCCCACGCGTCAGAGAGGTGATGGCCACAAGGAACGCTGTCTTCCACAACAGAAACTTCAACGGAGCCGATTGCAAGGGCTCGAATGGCAGGTCCATGAGCCTTGTCAGCACCACGTTGAGTTCCCACCCCGGGGCTGGAGCCTTCACCGGAGGGAACGATCAGAACAGTCCTTTCATAAACTCCTTCACGAGGCGATGAGACCACAGGGACGACCGTCCTGCAGTTCTGATGTATCAGGAAATCGCTGCCAGATGCATCTTGATGGACGCGTGAGCTTGTCCAGCTTTGGCCAGCGACAGTAGTAAGTACGGTAGTACTTGAGGGGCTGTAATCCGTAGAGGGTTAATCTTCTGTGCACGGCACCAGACAGAGAACCTCTTCCACTTGGGTCCGTAGCACTTGAGAGTTGAGGACGCCCTGGCCTTTGCAAGAACCTCTCTGCAGTCAGCCGGGATATCGTACCCTCCAAACTCTAGTGCTGCAGGAGCCAGGCCTGCAAGTTCAGCAACTCCGGGTCGTGATGAAGAATGGCGCCTCCTTCTCTGGAGAGAAGATCCGCGTCCGAAGACAGTTTGACTGGTGGGGACGCTGACAAGTCCAGAAGGTCCGGGAACCAGATCTGTCTCGGCCACCTCGGTGCGACGAGGATCATCCTGCACCGGGACCTCTTCGAGTTGGTTGATGAGCCTGAGCAGCAACGGCGGGAACACACAGGAACAGGCCGTCCCAGGGGAACGAGAAAGCATCGCCCATGCTCCTCGGCTGGGGGAACCTGCTGGCGAACCTCTGGCACTTGGAGTTCGTCGCCGTCGCAAACAGGTCGATTTGGGGT
This sequence comes from Ambystoma mexicanum, assembly GCF_040938575.1. Lineage (NCBI taxonomy): Eukaryota > Metazoa > Chordata > Amphibia > Caudata > Ambystomatidae > Ambystoma > Ambystoma mexicanum. The sequence continues at coordinate 835,165,027 of NC_090934.1, read as the reverse complement.
TTGCCCCATCGCCGGAAGAGTTGATCCACTTGATCCTGGCGTAGTTCCCACTCGTGGCAAGAGCGCAGCTCCCTGCTGAGCGAGTCAGCAATGGTGTTTTTTATCCCTGCTAGATGAAAAGGTACCAGAAACATCCCCTGGGCAACGGCCCAGTGCCACAGATCCTGGACCTCCTTGGATAGTGCTGGGGATCTGGTTCCTCCCTGCTTCCGGATGTAGAACATCGTGGTGGTGTTGTCGGTGAAGATCCTCACCACCTTGCCCCTGAGGGACGGGAGGAATGACTTGAGGGCCCAGAACACTGCTCGGAGCTCCAGTATGTTGATGTGGAGTGGCCTCTCCACCGGGAGCCACAGGCCTCTCGCGTGAAGATCTCCGGTGTGCGCTCCCCACCCCTCCAGGGAGTCATCCGTCGTCACCTTTACCTGGTATGCTGGGGTCTGAAAGTCCGTGCCCGCGGCGAGATGCGCGCGGGTGCCCCACCATCGAATTGCCTGGCGGAATACTTCGTTGAGCGAGATCTTGTCCTCGAAGCTGTCCGTCGCTTGTGTCCAATGGGCGTCGGGAACTCCTGCAGAGGATGCATCCGAAGCCTGCACAGGCGCACCAGATAGATGCAAGAGGACATCATCCCGAGAAGGGACTTGATGGATCTCACTCTGGCCACGTCTGTGGCCAGCAGACGCTGTACCTTGCCCAGGATGGCCTGCGTTCTTTCCTCCGACGGCGAGGCCAACTGTGCTACTGTATCGAGCTTAGCTCCCAGAAACAGCGCGACCTGTGACGGAACCAGGTTGGATTTGGGGAAGTTGATGGAGAATCCCAGGTCCGTGAGCAGCCGGACGGTCCTTGCCGTGTGTTCGACAGCGAGTTCCCTTATTCCCTGCTCGGATGAGCCAGTCGTCCAGGTAGGGGTAGACGTGGATCCCCTGCAGCCGCGCCGCCACTGGTGCTAGGCACTTGGTGAACACCCTGGGCGCCAACTTCAATCCGAATGTGAGGGCCTTGAACTGGTAGTGCCGCCCTTGGACTATGAACGTGAGAAACTTTCGTTGTCCTTTTAAGATGGGGATGTGAAAGTACGCATCCTCCAGATCCAACGATGCTAGGAAGTCTCCCTCCTCCAGCTGTCCCAGCACGTGCTGGAGGGTGACCCGGAACCTCTGTGCCTTGATGTATCTGTTTAGCCGACGCAAGTCCAGGATGGGATGCCAACCTCCTGTCTTCTTTCTGACGAGGAAGTATCTTGAGTATACTCCGGAGCCTCTTTGGGACGAGTTCGATGGCTCAGCACCACCCTTACAGGTAAGTAACTTGTTCCTTCTCCAGCATGGGGTCTGGCATGGATTCACATGCTCATGAATAAAGAATACATAGCAGTACACACATGCACAACCACGGGAGGTGGCAAAGGCTCAACATTAAGCATTACATCAAACTCAACATTAAGCATCTTACCTCCTCACCAGGCTCACCTCAGGCGAACAGGTTGCGCAGCACTGCTTGGCCGACCCTGGACTCCTCCCTGGAATCCCGATCGACGCAGTAGAACTTTGTGAAGGTGTGCGTCGACCTCCACGTAGCAGCCCTGCATATGTCCAGCAGGGGCACACCAGAAAGGAACGCTGTGGTAGCTGCGATCGCTCTGGTGGAATGGGCTCTCGGACGGCCAGGCAGCGGTCGGTTTGCCAACCGATGACAGTACATGATACAGCCGGAGAGCCATCTGGAAATGGAAGCCTTCGAGAGAGCCTTCCCCTGATTGACAGGTCCAAAGTTCACAAAGAGTTGTGACGTCTTCCGAAAACCCTTCGTGCGCTCCACGTAGAACTTCAGCGCTCTAGCTACATCCAGCGAGTGCAAAGTCCTCTCAGCCGGCGACGAAGGCGACGGGAAGAACACAGCTAACACCAAGGGTTCGTTGAGATGGAAGTCCGACGGTACCTTGGGCATGAAGGAGGGGTGCCTCCTGAGCACTACCCTCGTGTCGTGGAAAGTCAAGTACGGGGCCTTGCAGGAAAGGGCCTGGATCTCTCCCACTCGTCGTGCGGAGGTGATGGCCACAAGAAAAGCTGTTTTCCACGATAGAAACTTCAACGGGGCCGAGTGCAGAGGCTCGAACGGAGGTCCCATGAGCTTGGTCAGCACCACGTTGAGCTCCCACGCCGGGGCCGGAGCCTTCACCGGCGGGAACGATCTGAACAGTCCCTTCATGAACTCTTTCACCAGACGATGAGACCACAAGGACGTCCGCCCCGTGGTTCTGGTGTATCGGGAGATCGCAGCAAGATGAATCTTGATGGACGCGTGTGCCAGACCAGCTTTGGCCAGCGTCAGCAGGTACGGCAGTACTTGGGGGCCGTAATCCGTAGAGGGTTAATCTTCTGTGCGTGGCACCAGACAGAGAACCTCTTCCATTTGTGTCCGTAGCATTTAAGAGTCGAGGACACCCTGGCCTTTGCAAGAACCTCTCTGCAATCGGCCGGTATGTCGTATCCTCCAAACTCTAGCGCTGCAGGAGCCAGGCCTGCAAGTTCAGCGACTTCGGGTCGTGGTGGAGGATGGCGCCTCCTTCCCTGGAGAGTAGATCCGCGTCCGCCGGCAGCTTGATCGGCGGGGACGCTGACAAGTCCAGAAGGTCCGGGAACCATATCTGCCTCGGCCACGCAGGTGCGACGAGGATCATCCTGCACCGTGACCTCTTGAGCTGGTTGACGAGCCGGATTAGCAGAGGCAAGGGAGGGAACGCGTAGAGGAACAGGCCCTCCCAGGGGAACGAGAAAGCATCGCCCATGCTCCTCGTCTGGGGAAACCTGCTGGCGAACCTCCGGCACTTGGTGTTCGTCGCCGTCGCGAACAGGTCGATCTGGGGTGTGCCCCACCGTCGGAAGAGGCGATCCACCAGATCCTGCCGTAGTTCCCACTCGTGGCACGAGCGCAGCTCCCTGCTGAGTGAGTCGGCGATGGTGTTTTTTATCCCTGCCAGATGAAACGGCACCAGAAAAATCCCTTGGGCAACGGCCCAATGCCACAGGTCCTGCGCCTCCTTGGACAGCGCTGGGGACCTGGTTCCGCCCTGTTTCCTGATGTAAAACATGGTGGTGGTGTTGTCGGTGAAGATCCTCACCACCTTGCCCTTGAGGGACGGAAGGAAGGACCTGAGGGCCCAAAACACTGCACGGAGCTCCAGGACGTTGATATGCAGGGACTTCTCCGTCGGGAGCCAGAGTCCCCTTGCGTGCAGATTTTCGGTGTGCGCTCCCCACCCTTCCAGGGAGGCATCCGTGGTCACGGTCTCCTGGTGGGCTGGGGTCTGGAAGTCCATGCCCGCCGTCAAATGCGCGCGGGTGCCCCACCACCGTATCGCTCGTCGGAAACTCTCGTCGAGCTTGATCCTTTCCTCGAAGCTGCCCGTCGTCTGGATCCAGCGCGCATCCAGGAATTCTTGCAACGGGCGCATCCGGAGCCTGCACATGGGAATGAGGTAGATGCAGGAAGACATCATCCCGAGGAGGGACTTGATGGACCTCACTTTGGCCGCGTCGGCCACCAACATCCGTTGCACCTTGCCCAAGATGGTCCTGGTCCTCTCCTCCGACGGGGAGGCCAGAAGGGACACTGTGTCGAGCCTGGCTCCCAGAAACAGTGCGACTTGCGCGGGCACCAGGTGGGATTTGGCGTAGTTCACGGAGAATCCCAGGTCCGTGAGGAGTTGGACGGTCCTTGCCGTGTGGACCACGGCGAGCTCCCTCGTCTTGGCGCGGATGAGCCAGTCGTCCAGGTAGGGGTAGACGTGAATCCCCTCGCGGCGCAGCTGCGCCGCCACCGGTGCGAGGCACTTGGTGAATACCCTGGGTGCCGACCGTAGTCCGAAGGGAAGGGCTTTGAACTGGTAATGACGCCCTTGGACCACGAATCTGAGGAATTTGCGGTGCCCCTTTAGGATGGGAATGTGGAAGTAGGCATCCTCCAAATCCAACGACGATAGGAAGTCTCCTTCCTCCAGCTGACCCAGGACGTGCTGGAGGGTGACCATCCGGAACTTCTGCGCCTTGATGAACTTGTTCAGACGTCGCAGGTCCAGGATGGGGCGCCATCCTCCCGTCTTCTTCTTCACGAGGAAGTATCTTGAGTAGACTCCGGAGCCCCGAAGCCTCTTTGGGACGAGTTCGATGGCGCCCTTTCTGAGCATCGCCTTTACCTCCAGGAGAAGTTGAGGGACGTGAAGTTCTTTCCTGGCCACGGGGGGGACGCGCGGGCACCTTCTTTGAAACTCGAGCGCGTGGCCCCGGGCCAGGGCGTCCAGCACCCAACGGTCGGTGGAGATGGACTCCCACACGCTGACGAAGCCCGCCAGCCGGCCTCCCACCGGGGTGCTTCGGTGGGGGCCCGACCCCACGGCCGGTTCAATCCTGCTTGGGCGCGGCCTTGCCGCCTTGACCTCCTTGGCGACGACGGCGGGGTCCGCTATACTTGCCTCGTCCTCTGTAGGCCTCTTGCGACGACGAGCGGGCCGCTTGACGGTAGGAAGCGAAACCGCCGCCGGAACCTTTGGAGGCGCCCTTGCCTCCGCCGCTCCGAAAGGGCGTCCGTCGTTGCAGGACTCCAAGGGCCCGGGCCGTCTCAGTATCCACCTTGATGGCCTGAAGGGAATCGTCCACTGTCTTCCCAAACAGGTTGTTCCCGTAGAAGGGCATGTCCAGGACTCTGGTCTGGACGTCCTGCCGGAAATCCGTAGCTTTGAGCCATCCACGACGTCGAAGGCAAACGCCGTTGCCCAGCTGGCGGAACCCGGTGTCGGCGATGTCCGTCGCCACGGTGATGGCGTGGTCCGAGGCCACCTCACCTTCCTGCAGGATCTCAAGGGCCTCCGCCCTCTTGTCGTCCGGCAGAAAATCCAGCAGGGGAGCTATCTTGTACCAGAGCTCCCTGTCATAGCGGGCCACGATAGCCAAGGCGTTGGCCGCTTTAATCGTCGTCGCTGCCGACGAGATGACTCTACCTCCCATAGCATCCAATTTCTTTCCCTCGCCGTCCGGCGGGGAAGTCGATGTGGAGGCCGCACCCCCCCCGCTTTCTTCCTGGCTGCCGCGGAGACGACGGAGTCCGGGGTAGGCTGCGCCCGGAGGCACAGGGGGGCCGTGTCCGGGACCCGGTACTTTTTCTCGTACCGGTCTCTTCTAGCTGGCGTCGTGGAAGGGTTCTTGAGGAGGGAAAGGCCCTCATCCCAAATGTCGTCCAACAGAGGCACTGAGAGGACCGTCTTCCTCTTGGCCTCGCGCCGCTGATAAAGGAAGCCTTCCTTTTTCTTCTCCTCAGGGCAGAGTTGGAAAAGCTCGGAAGCCCTGGAGATCATGGAGTGGAAAGATCCGATCTCGTCGGGCGGAGAAGCCCTGGTGGGAGGCGACGACGGAAAATCCTCGTCGTATGCCTCGTCGTCCGTACCCGTCGCTGCCGTGTCAGTCCCCGTATCATCCCCTCGGGTGGACGGGGAGGAGGGCTGGAAGGGGCGCGACGGTTGAAAAGGAGGTGGTGGATGGATCCTTCTTTTCTTGGTAGGGGGAACACCAGAAGGTCCCGGTTCTGGATCCCCCGACGGGAGAGGTTCCTCCGTCGGTAACGGTAGCCTCGTCCTTATCTCGGAGCATAAGGACTGTATGGCCAACAAAATGGCCGCCGAGTTGTCTTGCGGCGCTGGCAGAGGGGAATCCGACGGGCGAGCAGGGGCCCCGTCGGTATCCTCGACGATGTCGTCGTCGTCACCTGCGTCGGGGTCCATTCCGACGGGCTGGCCTTCTTCCACGCCTAGGCCGTGGCTTAAGACCTCGATCAGCTCCTCTTCTGAGGTTGAGGCCGAATCTCCGACGACGCCCTGCCCCCCCTTCTTCTTCCCCACGGAGGGTTTCACGGGGGTCCTATCGATGGGCACAAAGGAAGACTCCCTCCGAGGAGGCAGGGAGATTCTGGGCCCTGAGGTCGCCACCACTGGTGCAGCCACCACAGGCTGAGCCAGGGCCGCCGCGACCGTTTCGATAGAGGGCTTGGTCGGATGGATCAAGGCCTTCACCACCTTAGGTGCGCTCACCGCCTTATCCTTGAGGGAGGGGGCACTGCCACGCTCCTCCTCTGCCTTAGAGCTCGACCGGGGCCTCTCCAGGAGCTTCGCCGGGTGCTCGGCCTTCCTCTTACCCGACCCAGAGCGTTGGCTCGTGGTTGATGGTGCCGGGGAGGGTGCGCCCTGCCTGGCGCCCGTAGAGCCTGACCGTTCGGCGCTCCCGGTGCCAGCGGACTTGCGGTGCTTGGCCTTATGTTGGGCCCCCGTCGCCGGGGCGCCCTCAAAGGTCTTAGAAGACCGCTCGGATTTCTTCTTCTTCTCGCCAGACGGGCTCTTACCCTCCAGCCAGTTGGCGAGACGTTGATGGCGGTCCTTCATGGTCCGTTCCGACATGTTGCCGCAAAACGCACAGTCCTTCTCCACGTGCGTCTTGTCCTCATGAAGGCAGTAAAGGCAGAAAGAGTGTTCGTCCTCTTTGAAGACGTTCTGCAGCTGGCATCCAGGGCAGACCCTGAACAGCTTTCCGGGCGTCGAGCTTCCCTTCTCCTGGGCCATCTCCGAGACCGGGCCTGAGAAGCTTCTGGATTCCTCCGAAGTGTAGCTCGACGAAATCTTCACCCTTGAGGGGCACAGATGAATCCGACACGGGTCCCCGTTGATCGGATGTAGGATCGGTGGAGCTTGAGGCTCTTTGACCGAAAGAATCGAAGTTTTTTGTGAAAAAGCGCAAAAAATAGCACTAACGCTCGAGAGCAATAGCACGAGGATCCCAACACATGAACGTGCGGTAAAAATCTGAAGATGGCTGCCAGAGGCGGTGCTTAGGTAGAGGGCAGTCATTGGCTGTGGTCAGTATGACGCAGAGACCAGGAGACCAGTGATTGGTTATTACTACGAAAGACAGATCAGAAACGAAACTGATACTGGTTTTTTCTTTACCGAGGATTCCCAGCCTGACGACGGGGAATATTCATGAGCATGTGAATCCATGCCAGACCCCATGCTGGAGAATAGGCAGATCTCTTACTGTCCTTGTGCCGAGCCGGTCATTCCCTTCAGTGGGGTTTGTGGTCCGCGGCAAAGGGTATGTCTCTCAGAAGGGCTTTCCATGCTTCAGGGGTATTGTTTGCCTCATCCGGTCCGGCGTTGGCCCCTTCCTGCCATGCTCTAGTCTCCGCTTCGGTCCATCTTCCGAGCTCCTTGATCCATCGCTCGTGTCTCGGGCCCCCAGGGGAGTTCCAGGCCATAGCTATGGTTCTTTTTGCAAGGATGCAGGATAAGTCCACCAGCTTGTTTACATGCTTGCATTTGCTCGTTTTGGGGTGTGCTCCAAGTAGGCATTCTTTCGGGTCCCATTTGTATTTAGTGATGCCCGCGGTTGTGCAGGTCTGCTGAACTTTGGACTAGAGATTCATTGCCTTGGTGCAGGTCCAGAACATGTGGAGCAGATCAGCCGTATCATTGCCACACCATGGGCAATTTGATGATGCTTTTTTGTTGAAGCTTGCCACCCGCTTTGCGGTCGTGTACGTTCTGTACAAGATGTTCATTTGTATTTGTCTGAATCTGGCGTTCCTGGACACCTCTTTGGGGTAGTGAAGTATCCTTTCCCATTCTTTGTCTGTCAGTGTGACACCCAGGTCAGTTTTCCATCTTTCTTTCAGTGCTGTGCTTTTGGGGTTGGGTTTGTCCATCAGTCGGCCGTAGAGTCGGGTCACCGGTTTCCAGCCATCTGCTAGCTCGTGCATTTCTTGCAGCAAGGGGTCTGGTGTGGGTTCCTCTGGCCAGTTGCTCCATTTTTTCTTTGCAATCTGTTTGATTGTGGTACCATAGGAATTGGCCGCTGGTTAGTCCTTCTACTGTCTGCATCGATTCGAAATCTCTGAATTTGCCATCTTCAAACGGGGGTCTTCTCGATGGGCTTAAAAGAGGATTCCCTCCGCGGAGGTAGGGAAACTCTGGGCCCCGAGGTCGCCTCCAGTGGGATAGCCTCCACATGCTTTGCCAGGGCTGCAGTGACTCCCTCGATAGAGGCCTTAGCAGGGTGGATCAGGGCCTTTGCCGCCTTAGGCGCGCTTGAGACCTTCACCTTAGGGGGAGGGTCACCTCCTCGCTCCCCCTCGGCCAGTTCCTTCGTGATCAACCGGGGCTTCTCCAGAAGTTTAGCCGGGTTCTCGGATTTTCTCTTCCCCGAGCCAGAGCGTTGGCTCGCGGTTGATGGTGTCGGTGAAGGTGCGCCCTGCCTGGCAGCAAAGGAGCCCGATCGTTCTGCGCTCCCGGTGCCCGCGGACTCTCAGTGCTTTGCCTTCTGTTGGGCCCCCATCGCCGGGGCACCCTCACAGGACTTAGAAGACCGCTCGGACTTCTTCCCACATGCTGGGTGCTTGCCTTCCAGCCAGTTGGAGGCGGGTCCGGCGATCCCTCATAGTCCGATCCAACATGTTCATGCAAAACGCACAGTCCTTCTACATGTTCGATTTGTCCTCATGGAGGCAATAAAGGCATTTCGAATGCTCGTCCTCCTTGAACACATTTTGTAGGTTGCATCCTGGGCAGATCCTGAACAGTTTGCTAGGAGTCGAGCTTCCCTTATCCTGGGCCATGTTCTTCTCGTCCACGAGGTAGGCCTCAGAAACATCTGGAATCCTCCAAGAAGCGTAACTCAACGAAAACTTCACCCTTGAGGGGCGTAGATAAATCCGAAACGGGTCCCCTTTGATCGGATGTAGAAACGGTGGAGCTTGAGGCTCGATTAAACCGAAAAAGGAGATAAATCTCTTTGAAAAAGTGCAAAACGCAGTAAAAGATCAAGAGCTATAGCACGAGGACTCCCAACACTTGAGCGTGCGGTAAAAATCTGAGGATGGCTGCCGAGGGCGGGGCTTAGGGAGAGGGCAGTCATTGGCTGGGGGCAGTATGACCCAGAAACCAGTGATTGGTTACTACTAAGAAAGACAGATCCGAAACGAAACTGATTTTTTCTTTACCAAGGATTCCCAGCCTGACGACGGGGAATATTCATGAGCATGTGAATCCATGCCAGACTGGAGAAGTTAGAAATCATTGCATGTTTATTTCTCTCTATAGCCAAATTGTGGGAACATTAATTAATGTTTGCAAAATACCTGCTTGTTCGGTTTGTTCTTTATATTGCAGATGATGCTGTAAATAACACATGGTAAGATCTGGTGACTTGTAAATGATATGTAATACAAAAAGCATATATAAAAACAATTGGGATTTTTGTGTCTTTCATGCATCTGTGAATTACTTACATAAGTGAAGTACAAAGGGAAGGTTCATATCTGTGCAGTACTGCATTTACCAATTTACCACTATAGAGGGTTGTGTGCGGTGTGATGAATGTTTCCTTCCTTGCATGCTGATAGGGAGGGGGTGTCTAATCTGACACATAGGTTACTGGATGTACATAAGCCAGTAACACCAGCCACAAACTGAATGTGGCGCTATGAATAAACTCATTGGGATGTGCCAAGTCTAGAGCTCTCTACAGGCAAATAGAAAATATTCTAATGGAAAGGAAAGGTTTGTTTTCATAATGGGGTTATAGTATAAAAAAAAGAACCATGCTCACCACCATACTACAGGAATAAGATAATTCTCAAAATACTGCAAAGCAAGATACCACTAAAATCACCACCCATACAAGTTGATAAGGTAATATCAATAAAATAGGATACCAGGCCCACTCTAAATGTAAGACAAACTGCGTAATTACCTCCAATATTTTTATGGTAAGAAAATACTGCCAAATCCAGAATTTACCCCAATAAGACAAAATCTCCTACAAATAATGGTGCGTTGGCTGGGAAAGTGACTGTAGAGAATCTACTGGGCGTGGCAAGCGTGTTCCACACTACAATACGCACATTAAAGGGAACCCATTTTATGAGAGCAGTGTGACACTGGAAGTGAATCTCAGAATGTCTCAAATGGAGACCACATTCCCTGAGTTGGTACAATATTTGGAGGCAAAATTATATACACATGGGACATGGTCAGCACATAACTTACAGAGTGGCATGACCGTATCTATGGGGAAGTGCAGAAAGTACCACTGGACATTTTTGCAGAAGGCACCATAATTCAGGTCTGTCTTCTGAGATTATTAAATGCTGCTGATAAACATGCAGAGAAAGATTGTCTGATAAGGCTATGTGTCAAGACATGGTTCATTTTAAATAGGTCTCTGCGAATCCAAGAAAATGATGCCAAGCTGATTAGCAGATTAAAAATTGAACTAGATGGAGCTAGTGAACAGGAGGAAAAGTTAAGAGCAGAACTGGAGGTATGACAAAAGGACATGCAGTCAAAGTGTAAAGAACTCGACAATCAATTGTCCCAAAGGAAGAAACAGAGGATAATGAGCAAGAATTAAAACACTTGAAAGGATTGGTAGATCATATTAGACAAGATAAAGACAAGGTTATTTTGGAGATGCACATTTTAGAAAAAGAAAATGTCAAGAAAGAAGGTGAGCTTCAGAGTGTTGAACAAAAAAATAGCTAAAATGTTTCAAGAAAGAGACAAACGAGACAAAGTTTAATGAATGCCAAATGCAAATGAGCGATATGCAAAATGTGATTAATAAGATGGGTGATGAAAACAATTACTTGCGTAAGGAGGCAGATCGGCGTCTTAAAAAGTGCAAAGATTTGAAACAGCAAATATGTACTTTTAGATCCCAGGATAAACGGCAGGGCACTACATTCAACGGAATTGAGGTGAATTCTATTTCTACACGGAGAGATAGTGCCCCAGAGGCTGTGCCGGTGCCCGAGATTGGTTGCAGCGCCTTGGGGGGATTTGACACACCCATTAGGGGACGCCACCAATCCCATACGCCTGAAACAAGGGTTGAATCACAAAGTAGTGCAATCCTAAATATAGCGCCAAGTAGTCCTATCAAGATAATGAAATCAGTCAAGGCCCTGATCAAACCGTTCAAAAAAGGAGGGGAGTGCTGTATAGAGGACCACTTAGAAGCGGTGTACAATATTTTAAAGCCCTCCATATACCTAAGGAGTAATATAGACAATACTTTCACTTAACTATGTACGCTCCCACAGCCAGTATCATTAGAGGATTAAATGAACAGCAGAATATGACATGGGCAGAATTTGAAAAAGAGATTAGATGTCATTTTTCTCCATTCCAGTCTTTACAGGAGGCACAGAAAGTTGCATACACGATTACAGCTGGGCCAAATACGTCCCCTCGCCAATTTTTGCAAGATTTAAAAAGAGCTTTTTCTCGCTTTGATGTATCTTTTGATTCCAATGAGTTTAAAACTGCCTATTTCTATGGGTTGCAGAAAGACATATCACAGTTAGTCCGCAAACTTGATCGTGACAAGTTCCTTGAGTGGATTGTGCACCAAATTTCCCTTTAGTTTCACTAATACGCCCTGTTCTTCAACAAGGCTTCTGAGGTTACCATGGAAACCATTTTTCAATTTTACACTTCTAAATTACTTTTTTAGACAGGCCACACCATGGCTGAGACTGATAAATGTTTATTTTTTCAATCCGAGCATTAATGGTGGAGTTATTTGTCTTTTTCGGACGCACTCGATCCAACATGGCCGACATAGATATCATTTTTCAAATTTACATTCCAAATTACGTTTTTAGATTGGCAACACCATGGCCAAGACTGATATTAGTGTATTTTTCCAATCCGAACCCTAATGGTGGAGTTATCTGTCTTTTTCGGACGCACTCGATCCAACATGGCCGACATAGATATCATTTTTCAAATTTATATTCTAAATTACGTTTTTAGATTGGCCATACCATGGCCAAGACTGATAATAGTGTATTTTTCCAGTCCGAGCCCTAATGGTTGAGTTATCTGTCATTTTCGGACGCACTCGATCCAAAATGGCCGCCGTATAAATAGAAAAGGCTCCTAGTAACAGCGTTACTAACGCTATGCGCCAGGCCCCTTTCGAGCCCCGGAGTGAGTCAGCACATTTCTACAGCGCTCTCCACTGGCCCGCTATTCGTGATTCATGGACAAAGGTAAGATCTTTGTAGACACACCACCATTAGGTCAGGCATTTTGTTCCCCGAGTGGAACCCCCACTAATATGCCCCTTATTCATTTATGTGTTCAGGTTTCCGCGCGAGGACCGCATATTTAAAATCAGAGTCCATCCCACTCCAAGATCCTCACAAGTGAGGTAAGATTGGTTGACCTATAACTCATTTGTTATTTAAGTATCTGTAAGACACCAGATCACTATTGAGTGCCCTTCTTTGCTTTTTAATAGGATTACACTAAGATCCTTCCCACGCCTGGCGTAATACTAGAAATTCGTGCCAGTGGAAATAATTATCCACAGGTAAGCTGGGGCCTCCCAGTATTGGATTTATTCCTTTGTTTAAATGATACACGCTCGAACACACTCCCCTGACGAGTTTTTCCCTTTCCCCTGCAGCACCTATTCCACCCCGTGCAGCACTTCGTCCTGATGAAGGCCGTACATATGCTGGGACATAATTGGTCCACCTAAACGGCCGAAACACCTTGGTGTAGACGCACCCCGAACAACAGTGCATTGTCACTGTCCACTACCAATTGTCAATTCACGAACCCCTTTTTTTTTCTGTTGTTGCTTACTTTGTCTAATTGTGTTGTTTTATACTGAAGTATATGAATCACCATAACAAACTATGTATTTTGATTGAGTTTGCGTTACCTACACGACTGTTGTGTCAAACTATGTGACCCCATGTGTTTGTAAATATATCCTATAAGCCTGTACGGTTGGTTTCATTAAACCGTGTGATGTTATGCTGTTTGGAGAACTGTTCACTCTATGTTGATTTTTTCAACTGCATAGATAAACAAACTATTATTTTCTCCAAACAACAAAGAAAGTGAGTTTCTTTCTTTTTCTCCTTTAATGCAGAGGGTAATAAGGGGTGAAACAGTGTGTTTTCATTAGAGCACTCTTCTTTGTACCTATTCAATTGTAATTTTTGTCTTAAAATAACCCTCCTGGGTAGAATAGGTCCATAACCAGGAGCCCATTTTTTGAATCTATTGTGCACCAAAGTACAAAGCTATATGAAGTGCTATATTGCCAGGGTAGAGAGAGTGATAAAATGAAAGATACTAGACCAAAATCTAAAGAATCCTCGGCAACAGTAATGGAGATCAGGTCAGCTAAAATGTTACTTGAGTACGCTCAAAGTCCAGGCAAAAATAATATGACACCTGAAAAGAGGGGTAATCAACAGAGATTGCCGCCCTCTGTACCGATGTTTCAGTCACATGATCCTAGTAATAGGGAGAGCTACATTAGCCCTAGTTACATAGGAGACAGGCCACAGGCAGGATATCAGGCGGATATGTCAAGTATGAACAATAATCAGAGAAAGCCAGGATCAAAGTAGTAATGATCCCCATCAGACATTGGGGACACAGAGCAGATTTGACCCCAACACCATGATATATGCCAACCAGGATAGACCCCGGTATGTGGATCGATTTACTGAAAATGGGAATCGGCATAGGGGACAATACTCACAAAATGAGAGATAGGACATGAGGCAGAGTATAAATTATGCCCCACGTCAATACAATAAATCACTGCCGCCAGGGGATTACAACCAAAGGATATGTACACCCCGCTCCCCACCACACATGAATCAAGAGTTCAGAAACAACTCAAATAGGAATCACTCTCCTGAGAGATATCAGAATAGATTTAACCAGGGGGAGAATAACGAATATCGGCATAGGCTGCAGAGAGAAAATGTTGGCTGAACAAATAGGAAAGCTCTGTATGGCCCAAAACAGTCATCAAAGGAGGGGGCAGAAGGCCAGAATAGTGACCAGGTGGCTTCTGATAATAAGTGACTGAATAGTCATGACACCTGCAATGACAAAATGACTTCCCAGATCCGATTTTGTATAATGACTCAGATGCTTAATGATTCAAAAATGAAATTACCGGCAAATGAACATGAGGCAGAAATTGCAAATTCATCTAAAAAAGATGTTTGGTTTAACCTGGAGTTAAATCAAACATTGGAAATTTGCACAAATGAAAAAGAAAAACAAGAAAAACATGAAATTCCAAAACAACAAAGACAGATTTAAGAAAGACAACTCATGCATTGGTAAAATAATTGATCAGGGACTAAGTGTGGATGTTAAAACGCCTTCCTTAAACAATCAAGACGCTAATAAAATACAGGCAGGAAGAGTAAGTAGTCAAAAGGAGGGTATCGATCAGTCACCTGAAAAGTTCTTTGAGCCACAGATTTTTGAGGAAGTTTAAAAGATTGGTACCATGCCAAATACCCACCAATGTCCAAAATTAGAAAATGACAGCTTATCATGTGATGTTTATACACATATTCAGTTGGAGGATTGTAGTGTGAACTCCGATGATCCCCGGATGGAAGGGCGAACAGTAGCCACACTCCAAAGGACCTCCGAATATGGGGAGATAAGTAAGGTTTCTCAAACAGAAATGGACAAAAGGGAGGGTAAAATTTCATTTCATTTACCAATGTGCTTAGACAAAAGTGAGAAGGGTCCGAGTAAGGTGAATCCTGAAATCAGTAAGAATTCACACTTTTTATGTGCGTTAGAAGAAGTTGAAGACAGATATTATGCTCCCATTACCGTGGAAGAGAAGTGCAATACATTTTCCATGATTGACACAGGCGCCCAGGCCACAATTATGTCCAAAGAATTGGTAAAAAGTACCAATGAAGGGAGATCTCCACAGAATCAAATCAAAGTGAGGCAGAGTGGAGGCCCAGTACATAGCTTTAATGGTGGGGAGGTGCCCGTCGAGGGTGTCTCCGAGGTGGACATAAAGATAGGAACACACAGAATGAAACAGGAAGTATTGATCACATCTATTTATGAAATTCCATTTTTGATGGGGACAGATTGCCTGAAAAGATTGTCTCCTCTCATAGATGGGGTAAATGGGGTACTGGGGTCTTTAACCAAAAAACCATTAAGACCTAAGAAAATAAAGTGACAGAACCGCAGTGCAAATGAATGCCATACTCTTTGCGAATCAAATGATGCACTGGAGGTGTACCAACAGAATAGCTGTGTGCCTAGTGTCACTGTCATTTCGATGTGTCAGGAAAAAATGCAAAGTGAAAAAGAAAAACAATCTATGCAGATTTATTTGGACCCGAGAAAGAAATGGCAAACTGAAATAGATGAACACACATTGCTCTTTTATTTAAAAGAAGAGAAGTGCAAACAGGACACCATTACTAAAACTGACACAGAAAAGCACATCACCACCCTTGCTGAAATACACAAGGAAGATAAGCAGCCATGGATTCACATTGGTATAAATGGCCATTGTAAAATGATAAAAGCCACTTTGGCGCTAGAACAGGAAAGGAGTTTTATTAATGAGAAACTACTACAGAGAATAATGGAAAGGGAGGAGATCCCAAAATTTAGAATTAGAAACCAATATGTCTCTGGTTTGGACAATCCAGATTTTGAAAATCTATTGCAGGAAGATGCATGCTAAAGATTAACATTGGACAAAAAAAACATCTACCACAATGTGTGGATAGTGAGTGGAACACAAAATGATTTTTATATGGGCAATGATAACATGCACAGAATGTGCATGGTGTTAGATTTCCTTAACCAAAAAATATGGTCCCGACTAGGCGGGCCTGTGCCCGAATTTGAAGATAAAAGAAAGGCTTATTGTGCACAATTGGTTCCATATGC
The DNA here is from genome assembly GCF_040938575.1 of Ambystoma mexicanum. Taxonomy (NCBI): domain Eukaryota; kingdom Metazoa; phylum Chordata; class Amphibia; order Caudata; family Ambystomatidae; genus Ambystoma; species Ambystoma mexicanum. The sequence goes on along the minus strand of NC_090934.1, from coordinate 835,149,216 downwards.
GATTGAATTACAGGTGAAGAAGGATTTTACTATCCCTGCATTCACCAAGCAGGTTGCTATAAGTGCAAGAATGGACAGCAAATGAAAGATCTTGATGCATTTGTGTTTGAATGAATCCATGAAACAGCAAGGCATGGATTATGAATATACCCCATTGGTAGATGTTGGGGAGGGATCTGTTAAGATCATGGTGGATAATAAAGGATGTCAGGATATTCATTTAGAAGAGAATTCCTTATTAGGAACGGCCATCCAAAAATCACATTATACTGCAGATTTCAATAACATGGTGATTAGAAATATCCCTGAGAGATATGTAGATGCACAGGGTCTGTTGCCAGAATATTTGGATTCTCAACCCAAAGGGATCTTCAAAATTCAATCGGTGTACCCTTATGATTCCAATGAGACAGTGTGCTCTCACCAAGAGAATTGTATAGTATTTGATTTAAATGACAATGAAACAAAGGGTCAGCATATTGAAATGGAGGTTGATGTGCCCAAGTATTTAAAAGTGGCAGCTTTGCAGAGAGATATAGCCACACAATAAGAAGAGAGCACAGAGGTTCCTCCACTGGAGGCGTTCCCAGAATTTTCAAAAATGGTAGAGGAGCAGATTCTGTTAGCAGATACGTGTGATGGCGAAGAGGATAAAAATGAGTTGAGAAAAATATTTATGGAATTTAAAGAAGTATTTGCCAAAGATGTATATGATTGCGGCCTAACTAATTTACATGTTGCCACATTACCAGAGGGGTGTGGTAGAAATCCAGTATTTATGGGCCAATATCGATTGCCACTGGCATGCTTAGAGTCATTGGCAGAAATAATTAAGAACTTGGAATCTAGGGGAATTATCAGACCCATTCATAGTACCTCCAACACTCCAATTTTGGGTGTGTTAAAGCCAAATGGCGTCTGTGTGCAGACCTGATGGAATTAAAAGAGTGCCAGTGTCTGGATGGCCGCTGCCATTCATTGATCAAGGCCTTGCTCAAGTGCATGGGTCAAAGGTATTCACCACATTAGATCTTACATCTGGATATTGGTGTGTGCCACTGGCAGAGGACATTCAGAATTTATTTTCATTTGATAAAACACAATACGCGTGGGGAAACACCATTTGGATATGTCAATAGTGGGAGCGAAATTGGCATATTTTTGAGAAAGGCTATGCCAGATGCAGCGGAAAGTGGAACTATATTTTATGTAGATGATGTTCTGATAAAAAATGAAAACTTGAAGTCATTTTGATGAAATTAGACATGTACTTGACCAATTGCAAAAGGCGGGTGCCAAAGTATCTTTACAGAAAGCCCAATGGTGCAAGAAAAAGGTGAATTTCCTAAGCCATGAAGTAACTGAACATGGGTTAAATTCACAAAAGAAAAAGGTGGTCATACAGAAATTGAAAGATCCTAGAAATGTGAAAGGTTTAAAAAGTTTATTGGGAATGACGGGATTTAACAGGAAATTTATTAAAAATTATGCTGAAATTACTCAACCATTGACTAAACTATTGAAGCTGAATATGCCCTGGAAACGGGAAAAGTAGCAATCTGAGGCAGTTGCTAAATTGAAGGAATGTCTCATAAAGGCAGCATGCTTAGCGTATCCCATAAAAAACATATTTCTTTATAGAAATAGGTTTCACTGAACATTGTATGTCAGCATTGTTTTCTCAAAAATATGTTTTGAACCACAAAACTATTGCTTATGCAAGTAAGGCATTTTCTCAAGTTGAAATTAAATTCAGTTTATGTGAAAAGGCTCTTTCGCCCAATTTTTCAGGGGGGGGGGAGTAATCATTAAGACAAATAATCAACCGTTGCAGTTCTTACAGCGTTATTAGATTAGGTCAGGCAATCTAGCACAATCCAGAATTACTTCATGGACATTGGCATTGCAAGGCTTTCCTGTAGACGTGAGGTATGGCCACAATAAAAAGAGCCCAGTTGCGCAAGGATTAGCAGATTTACATGACTGTGCAGCTGAATGTGCATCAGACGAAGTATAGGTGGAGTCTAGTTTGCAGGAGTTTGAACAGTCACCACACAAAGCATTTGATGAAATACATGCAACAATTTACCAACTGTATATGTTGATGGATGTGCCTTTCACATTGAAAATGACAGCAATACACAGTTGGTATCAGGGATAGGAAATGTCTGGTTGAAATGTGAGGACATTCCTAGTATAGGAATGAGAATTGGGGCTAGGAGTAGCCAGGTAGAGTTGGCAGCCATTCATAAAGCAATTACTACTGCAGTTGATAATAAATTCAGTGAAATTGTCCTGGTGACTGATTCTGATTATGCACGAAATAGCTTTGTAGAATATTTGCCTGGCTGGAAAGCAAGAGACATGATTACATATAATAAAAAGCCCCTTAAGCATGGGAAAATAATACAAGCTATAGACAAATTAGTGTCAGAGAATGATTTAACAGTATACTGGAGGAAAATTCGTGGACACTTGAAAACTCCACGAGAAGATAAGTAGGGAAATGATGAAGCAGATCGATTGGCTAAGGTTGGGGCTGTTATGGGAGAGTTGTTAATTTTGTTTATTTGTAAAGCGCAGCCAGGCCCTCGGGCAACCGGGCGCATCTTCTTAAGAGCAGTTACCATACATACAATATAGAAAATATTTACAACAGTGCAGAGAATATATAAACAGTTACAGTATACACGTCAGAGCCAGATCTAGAGTACGGTGCTTCATGTATTCTGCAGGAACAGCCAGGATTTGGTTTTGTTCTTGAAGGTTAGGAAAGAAGTCTCAGTTCTGATGGGAGTAGGCAAGGAGTTCAAGAGCTTAGCGGCTAGGAGAGGAAAGCTCACACCACCAGCTTTTTGGAGTTTGAATCTGGGCAGGATAAGGCTGTGAATATGTGGTGTTCTGGTGGGTCGTGTGGAGTGTGATCCAAGAGGCGAGGTAGGGTGATGCTTTGTTGTCCAGGCATTTATGGGTCAAGGCTAGAGTTTTCAAAGCGATTCTATGTTTTACTGGGAGCCAACGTAGGTCAGATTGGATGTTAAGAGAAGTGGGATTGTCTAGGGATGTCGAGGGCGGCCCTGATGGCATTGTTCTGGATAGTTTGCAATTTGTTGAGGTTGGACTGACTAGTCCCCAAGTAGAGGGCACTGCAGTAGTCGATTTTGGACATGATGAGTGTTCTTGCCAATGTAATACAGTTGTGCAGGTTGAGAAAGGGTCTACAGGTGGTGATAGGTTTGCAAGTGTAGGCTGAGGCCGACCTAACTGCATTTGTTTGCTTGTTCAGAGAGAGGGCAGAGTCCAGATAGACGCCTAAGGTTTTAGTGTCTGCTGATACCTTTATGCCATTTCCGTCAATATTGAATGACTTAAAGGCTTGGTCTAATCTGTTAAGACGTTGAGTCGAGCCTAGTAATAGTAGTTCCGTCTTGTCATTGTTAAGGCATAATTCATGTTGTGCCATCCAAGCCTGGATGACCAGATAGACATCGTTCAGTTATTTGGTATCCGTTATGTGACCACCAGTGATGGAAATGAGTATCTGGGTGTCGTCCGCATAGTTGGTGTAGGAGACACCCAGATAATCAAGCACATCGAAGAGGGGTTTGGTGAACACATTGTAGAGGGTGGGCGATACACAAGACCCTTGAGGGACGCCCCAATGAATTGGTGAGGGGTCTGCACAGGCTAAAGGCGAGAAAACCTGCATGGATATATTACTTATGAAGGAGTGAATCCATGCATTAGCAGAGTCCGAGAAGTGGGTCGTATATTTGAGATGTTGGCAAAGTATTTGGTGATTGACCAGATAAAATGTTGCAGAGAGGTCTAGGAGAAGGAGTAACGCTAGCTTCCCATTATCTTTTATTATCTCCATTTGGGTTTTCAGGTCGATTAAGGCTGTTTCCGTCCTGTGTTTAGGACGGAAACCAGATTGTCTTAATCCAAGAAGGTTATTGGATTCAAGATAGTCTTGAATCTGCAAGTATGCTGCACGATCTAGGATCTTGAGCAGGAAGGGGACAGTGGTGATGGGTCTGAAATTAGTAGGTATATTAGGGTCGAGTGATGGCTTTTTGAGTAATGGGATTACCCAGGCATCCTTGAGGTTGTTAGGGACTATACCAGTTTTGAAGGAGGCATTTATGAAGGCCGTGATGAAGGGGGCTAATTCAGTAGCAGCTTCCTTGATGATGGGAGCAGGGCAAGGGGCGCCTTGGCAGTTGAAAGGTTTGAGGTTATTTATAATCCCTTGTACTCCCCGAATGGTAAGAGGGGAGAAGACGAACGGTTTACAGAGTGGGTTAGTTTGACAAGTGTTAGGTGTGGAGAGGTCGGGAGTTGATCAGACTGTAAAGAGTTTGGTTTGTTTTTAATTTTGGATTGGAGGGTTGCAATTTTGCTCAAAAGTCCTGACTGTATGTTAGAACACCAAGTGCTATCTTTTGTGCATGAGTCAGGGAGTGCTGCAGGAGTGTCAAGTTCCTTGAGGATTTTGAATAATTCCTTAGTATTAGAATGTGCTGTTAGGATACGGTTATTATAAGAATCTTTTTTGGCCTGAAAAATGGCTTCTTTATAGCTGAGAAGCAAGGAATAGACTCTCCTTGTGGGCATCAGACGAGTGACTTTTCCAACGTGCCTCCGCAGTACGTTTCTCTTTGCGTAGCACTCTGAGCTCTGGTGTGAACCACAAATTGAGTTGAGCATGCTGTTTTGCCCATTGAACACTTGATTGGTGAAATACAAATAGATGCAGTTACACGCTCTAAAGTACCAAAAGAAATAGAACAACTAGTAGTGCAATGGAGTTATGATACACCAGATCAAGATTTAATTAAGGCGCAAAAAAAAGATCCAATATCGGGGATCTATTATAATCATTTAATGGACCCCGAACAAAATCCTTTAACTGAAAATGATTGTACAGGAAAAGAAGAGTTGAGGGTGTTTTTAAATAATACAAAACAGATTAGGCTACAGGATGGACTTATGATCAGGGAATCCATAACAGGACAGATACAGTGGGTGGTACCCCTTTCATTCAGTGGGCTAATGTTAAACCATGCACATGATGCAATAACTGCAGGACACAGAGGTTCACAAAAGACTAGAGATACTGAAAGATTATGCTCATTGGCCACACATGTCCCAAGATGTGGAATTATATACCAGGGGGTGCCTGGTATGTGCCCAATTTAAACCCGCTTCATCAATGCATAGAGATCCACTGATGAAGAGGTTTAACCCTTCCATGGTCAGATTTGCAAATTGACTATGCAGGACCAGTAAAAAGGTTGAGTAGGGGAAACGGTTATCTTTTGACCGTGGTTTGTTTGAGGTTGAAATGGGTAGAGTGTATCCCTGCACCAGATTGTAGTGCACAAACAGCAGCTACATTACTGGTAAATCATATATTTTCAAGACTTGGATTACCACAAAGAATAGAGTCAGACAGAGGAAGTCATTTCACAAGCACCTTAATGAGTAAGGTGTGGCAGATAGTAGGGGTGAAAAGGAAACTGCATATTGCGTACCAGCCCACCTCTTATGGAAATGTTGAACGTTGCAACAGGTCTGTTGTGGAGATATTAAAGAAGTTTGTAGCGGGGGCAGGTTCCAGTTGGGATTTACAATTACCTCTGGTATTGATGGCAATCAGATCGACTCCTGCCAAAGCGACAGGTATCAGTCCTCGTGAGGTGTTAACAGGAAGGAAAATGGTACTGCTACAACATTTATTATACAGGACACATGAGCAGACACTTGTGAGTGCATCTACAGTTCACGAATATGTGCAAGAACTGAGGAAGCATTTACAACATGCATTTGCATAGCGAAATTTGGAAAGAGCTGCTTATAGTGCAAATTCATATTATGATAAAAAGACGTCTGTGAAAGACTATAATGTAGGGGATCAGGTATATAAGTTTAATTTTGGAAAAGGTAAACGTAAAAATTCTAAATTTCTTGCGGCCTGGCAAGGGCCATTTTAGATAGTGGATAAGGTGTCCCCAGTAGTTTACAAGATATTAAAGACAGAGGGGTAAATGGTGACAGAACAATTTGTTCATGTTAACCAAATGAAACCCTGTCACCCCAAACATGGAATCAGGAGGCTTGAGCAAGTAGAGACAGTCTAAGTGCCCTGAGTATATGGAGAGAAAGAAGCAGTGACTATTTTCATAGTGTCCCACGCCATATAAAATAAATTATAGATATGTTTATTGTGGAGCTAAATAAAGATGAAAATACCACATTTGAGAAAGGTGCAGTGATAAGAATTGATAGAAGGTTCTGAATCAGGTTGACTTACTATGGTACGATGCTGAAATATTCTACATAAAAATTGTTTGGATATATGATGTTATATGTATATTGTTTTCTATCCAACATGTGCTGTTGCAGATATCGGAAGGGTCAATCGGAATGTTTTGAACTACATTTTATTTTTGCGAAGTAGTAGAAAGGGTGAAATTGGTATTGTGCTATGTACTTAATCTGTCCCTTTTCTATTTAATTTAGACAACTAACTGGTATTTGGTTGGGGTCAGAGGTCACAGGACAGGATGACCAAGAGATGATGGAGTCCACAGTGTAGCCCGAATAAAGCCTCCAGACCAAAGTATGGAGGTGAAGACAAAGCGACTGGAATGCCTAAAGAGATAATTTCTATGGAAAAGCACCCAAGAACGCCAGGATGAAAGAGTTTCACCGAATGAACCAGATGATGAAAAGTTGATAATCAGGACATCTCAGAGGTGCGGTCATAAAGATGGTGAACGTCATTAATGGAACAGTAGTAAATTGAACTTAATTCTGCAGCGTTGCGGGTGGAGCATAATATCCTATGTGACTGGAAGTGAGGGTGAAGGAGTTTCACAACTTTACTATTTTATTTTATTGTTTTGATTAACTATGTTAGTTATTTGTTTTATTTTATTTTGTTGCCATAACTAAAATGTTGATTTCACAACTATATAAAGAATATGATTATAAAGACTTTCCAATATACATAGACACTTCAGTTGGAAAGAAAGGTGTACAATATTTCTATGAGGACTTATGAGCCCATTTGGGGATCTGTTTTACTTTTGTTATGATAGATAAGTAGTTTATTATGAAATATTTCGATGTTCATTTTATTGAGTTGATCTTATTGCAATTGTAATAAATATGATGGAAAAAGAAAGAACAATTTGGGTTTCCTCCAATTGTGGGTTTGATTAGCCAAAATTGTCGGAAAAAGGAGGATATGTAAGGACATGTATAGCATTTTTGCCAGCATGAATAGCATTTTGCCAGCATATAATAGCATTTTGCCAGTATGTAATATAGAAAATTTTCTTTTTTGCCAGTATATAATATATAGCGTTATTGCCAGCATGCAAAGTGCAGGATTTATAACACATCCAGACCCAGTTTAAAACTGCAGATATTCAGAGCACACATAGAAAAACTTAGTGTGCTGCCAGGTTCAAATAATGAGGCGCACCATGTATTTTTAATGCTTCATGTATGAAGACTACATTAGAATACATACCGACTAACATTACTAATCTAACTCAAGTACTAAGTGCTAAGTGTTAACTTTTAACGTGAGAATGTAGTCTTCTATGCAAAATGAGGTGAAATCCATGTTTTAAAATTGATTTTTAAATGCACACTAGCGTTTTATTCAGCTTGTGGAGAACAGAAAATATGCAAGATGCAGGAAGCAAAATGAAACAGTTACTCTGGAACTGCAGCTTTCATTGTTTTGAAAACAAAGGCTGGCGCAGGGCACATTTTTTTTACCCTGTTTGGTAGAAAATGTAGGCAGACAAGCCACGCCAATAAAGGGAGGGGTAAAAGTTTTCCTAAGAAAAAGAAATGAAGAGAGCATTTAGTTCAGGCTGGTCTGGGGAGACAGACAGACGGAGTTTCAAGGGGGTAGAGTGCTGGCTGAATCTAATCAGTTGGTGCTCCCCCACAAAAGTACAGAGGAGTTTTGCGCTGCCATTGGCACTGCAAAAGACAGCGAAGTTTTGTGGGAATCAGATTACTGGCCTTAGTAAGGGATTTGTGCCAAGTGAGGAATAATTTGATTGCTGTGCGTGTGACTAGGATTTTTGCAGTGCAGAGAAGGAACAAGTTACTTACCTGTACCTGTTGTTCTCCAGCATGGGTCTGGCATGGATTCACATGCTCATGAATATTCCCTGTCGTCAGGCTGGGAATCCTCGGTAAAGAAAAATCAGTATCAGTTTCGTTTCTGATCTGTCTTTCGTAGTAGTAACCAATCACTGATCACTGCGTCATACTGACCACAGCCAATGACTGCCATCTCCCTAAGCCCCGCCTCTGGCAGCCATCTTCAGATTTGGTAGCACATGAAGTGGCAGTATGACCAAGTGAAGAGCCGCAGAGGGGTAGGCGGGAGGGTTCGCATGTGAATCCATGCCAGACCCATGCTGGAGAACAACTGTTACAGGTAAGTAACTTGTTCCTTCTCCAGCATGGGGTCTGGCATGGATTCACATGCTCATGAATATAAGAATACATAGCAGTACACACATGCACAACCACGGGGAGGTGGCAAAAGGCTCAACATTAAGCATCTCTTACCTCCTCACCAGGCTCACCTTAAGGGAACAGGTTGCGCAGCACTGCTTGGCCGACCCTGGACTCCTCCCTGGAATCCCGATCGGCGCAGTAGAATCTCGTGAAGGTGTGCGTCGACCTCCACGTAGCGGCCCTGCAGATGTCCAGCAGGGGCACACCAGATCGGAACGCCGTAGTAGCAGCGATCGCTCTGGTCGAATGGGCTCTCGGACGGCCTGGCAGCGGTCGGTTAGCCAACCGGTGGCAGTGCATGATGCAGCCGGAGAGCCATCTGGAAATAGAAGACTTCGAGAGAGCCTTCCCTTGATTCACAGGTCCAAAGTTCACGAATAGCTGTGATGTCCTCCGAAAACTCTTTGTGCGGTCCACGTATAACTTCAGCGCTCTAGCCACATCCAGCGAGTGCAAAGTCCTCTCGGCCGGCGACGAAGGAGACGGGAAGAAAACAGGTAACACCAGGGGCTCGTTAAGATGGAAGTCCGACGGCACCTTGGGCATAAAGGAGGGGTGCGTCCTGAGCACCACCCTCGAGGCATAGAAAGTCAAGTACGGTGCTTTGCAGGATAGGGCCTGGATCTCTCCCACTCGTCGTGCGGAGCTAATGGCCACCAGGAATGCAGTCTTCCACGACACAAACTTCATCGTGCTGAGTGCATCCGCTCGAATGGGGGCCCCATGAGCCTGGTCAGTACCACGTTAAGTTCCCACGCCGGGGCCGGGGCCTTTACCGGCGGGAACGACCGGAACAGTCCTTTCATAAACTCTTTTACCAGTCGATGGGACCACAGGGACGTCCGTCCTGTGGTTCTGGTGTATCTGGAGATCGCCGCCAGATGAATCTTAATGGAGGCATGGGCTAGCCCAGCCTTTGCCAGCGATAGCAGGCACGGCAGCACTTGAGGGGCCGTAATCCGTAGGGGGTTGATCTTCTGTGCCCGGCACCGGATAGAGAACCTCTTCCACTTTCGACCAAAGCATTTGAGAGTCGAGGACGCCCTGGCCTTTGCAAGAACCTCTCTGCAGTCGGCCGGTATATCGTACCCTCCAAACTCTAGCGCTGCAGGAGCCAAGCCTGCAGGTTCAGCGACACAGGGTCGTGGTGGAAGATGGCGCCTCCTTCTCTGGAGAGAAGATCCGCGTCCGCCGACAGCTTGATGGGAGGGGACGTTGACAAGTCCAGAAGGTCCGGGAACCAGATCTGCCTCGGCCACGCCGGTGCGACGAGGATCATCCTGCACCGGGACCTCTTGAGCTGGTTGATGAGTCGAAGCAGCAACGGCAAAGGAGGGAACGCATACAGGTATAGGCCGTCCCAGGGGAACGAGAACGCATCGCCCATGCTTCTCGGCTGGGGAAACCTGCTGGCGAACCTCCGGCACGGAGTTTGTCGCTGTTGCGAACAGGTCGATTTGGGGTTTTCCCCATCGTCGGAAGAGTTGATCCACCTGATCCTAGCGCAGCTCCCACTCGTGACATGCGCGCAGCTCCCTGCTGAGCGAGTCAGCAATGGTGTTTCTTTCTCCTGCCAGGTGGAAGGGAACCAGGAACATCCCCTGGGCGACCGCCCAGTGCCACAGATAGGGGCTGGGGATCTGGTGCCTCCCTGCTTTCGTATGTAAAACATTGTCGTGGTGTTGTCCGTGAAGATCCGCACCACCTTGCCCTTGAGCGACGGGAGGAACGATTTGAGAGCCCAGAACACGGCTCGTAGTTCCAGGATGTTGATGTGCAGGAGCTTCTCCTCCGGGAGCCAGAGGCCACTTGCGTGGAGATCTCCGGTGTGGGCGCCCCAACCTTCCAGGGAGGCGTCCGTCGTCACCGTCTCCTGGTACGCCAGCGTCTGAAAGTCCTTGCCCGCCGTGAGGTGCGCTCGAACGCCCCACCACTGAAACGCCCGCCGGAACACCTCGTTGAGGGGGACCCTGTCTTCGAAGGTGCCCGTCGCCTGCATCCAACGGGCATCGAGGAATTCTTGAAGAGGGCGCATCCGTAGTCTGCAGAGGCGCACCAGGTAGATGCAAGAGGACATCATCCCCAGGAGGGACTTGATGGACCTCACCCTGGCCACGTCCGTGGCTAGCAGGCGCTGCACTTTGCCCAGAATGGTCTTCATCCGTTCTTCCGACGGTGCCGCCAGGCGCCTCACTGTATCGAGCTTCGCTCCCAGAAACAGGGCCACCTGCGACGGCACCAGGTGGGACTTTGGGTAGTTTATGGTGAATCCCAGGTCTGTGAGTAGCTGGACGGTCCTCGCAGTGTGTTCGACGGCGAGTTCCCTCGTCCTTGAGCGGATGAGCCAGTCGTCCAGGTAGGGGTAGACGTGAATCCCCTGCAGGCGCAGCCGCGCCGCCACAGGTGCTAGGCACTTGGTAAAGACCCTGGGGGCCGACTTCAATCCGAACGGCAGTGCTCTGAATTGGTAGTGGCGAACCTGAGGAACTTTCGGTGACTTCTGAGGATGGGAACGTGGAAATATGCATCCTCCAGGTGCAGCGACGATAGGAAGTCGCCTTCCTCCAGCTGTCCCAGCACGTGCTGGAGGGTGACCATCCTGAACTTTTGTGACCTGATGTATTTGTTCAAACGACGAAGGTCCAGGATGGGGCGCCAGCCACCCGTCTTCTTCCTGACGAGGAAATACCTTGAGTACACCTCGGAGCCCCGGAGCCTCTTCGGGACGGGCTCGATGGCGCCTTTCCTGAGCATCGCCCGTACTTCCAACAGCAGTTGCGGGACGTGATTTTCCTTCCTGGCCACAGGTGGAATGTGAGGGCACTTCTTCAGGAATTCGATAGAGTGTCCTCTTGCCAGGGTATTCAGCACCCAACAATCGGTGGAGATGGACTTCCACACGCCGACGAACTTCGTCAGCCGGCCTCCCACCGGGGTGCTTCGGTGGGGACCCGAGGTCACGGCCGGTTCAGTCCTGCTTGGAGGTGGTGGCCTTGCCGCCCTGGCCACCTTGCCGAAGGCGGCGAGGCGCTCCCTGCTTGCCGCGACCCCTGTAGGCTTCCTAAAACGAGGAGCGTGCCGCCTGGTGGTAGGACGACGAGCCACCGCTGGATCCCTTGGAGGCCCCCCTGTCTGCCTCCAGAGCTCCGAAAGGGCCGTCGTTGCTGAAGGGCTCCTAGGGCGCGGGCCGTCTCTGTGTCCGTCTTTATGGCTTGGAGGGATTCGTCCACCGCCTTCCCGAACAAGTTGCTGCCGTCGAACGGCATGTCCAACACCCTGGTCTGGACGTCCTGACGGAAGTCGGTCGCCCGGAGCCAACCCCGTTGTCGTAGGCAAACTCTGTTGCCCAGCTGGCGGAACCCGGTATCGGCAATATCGGTTGCCACCGTTATGGCGTGGTCCGACGCCACCTCGCCTTTTTGGAGTATTTCCAGGGCCTCGGACCTCTTGTCGTCCGGTAGGAAGTCCAATATGGGGGCCAGCTTAAACCAGAGCTCCCTGTCGTAACGGGCCACGATCGCCAGGGCGTTAGCCGCTTTGATAGTCGTCGCCGCCGACGAAATGACCCGTCGCCCCATGGCGTCCCACTTCCTACCCTCGCCGTCCGGAGGGGAATTCGACGTTGAGGCTCCTGACCCCGCTGCTTTCTTCTTTGCCGCCGCCGAGACGACCGAGTCTGGCGTTGGCTGGGCCCTGAGGCACAGGGGAGCGGTCTCGGGTACCTGGTATTTCTTCTCGTACCGTTCCTGTTTGGCTGGTGCCGTGGAGGGGTTCTTGAGTACCGACAGGCCCTCCTCCCAGATGTCATTGATTAGAGGCACCGCGATGACAGTCTTCCTCTTGGCCTCCCGGCGCTGATAGAGGAAACCTTCCTTTTTCTGCTCCTCCGGGCAGAGCTGGAACAATTCGGACGCCCTGGCGATCATGGCGTGGAATGAGCCAATCTCGTCCGGCGGCAAGGCCCGAGCGACGGGAAACGGGAGACCCGTTCCGTCGTTGTCGCCCTCAGAACCCGTCGAGCCCACCGCATGGTCATCTCCCGACTCGTGGGAGGATGAGGAGGGAACTGTAGGCCTTACCGGGGCGAGTGGAGGAGAGGGTTGGGTCCTCCGTCGTTTGTTCCGAGGACTTCCCGACGGGCCAGGTTGCGGGTCCTCCGGCCTGGGCCGTGGTAATCTCGTCCTTATCTCAGAGCATAAGGACTGGATCGCAGACAAAATGGCCGCCGAGCTATCCTGAGGCCTAGGTTCCGGCTGCACCGGAAGGGAAGGCTGCTCTTCCTCGCCATCGTCGTCTTCCTCGGTTATCTCCCGAGGATCTTCCTTACGGGATCGAACTTTCTTGAATTGGACTTCGAGATTCCTCACGGCCTCAGTCAGTTCCTCCTCCGAGGCTGACTCTGAGCTCGAGGAGGCTACCGTGCCCCCCCTCGCTTCTTCCATCATGGTGGCCTTGACGATGGGCTGAAAAGAGGATTCCCTCCTTGGCGGCAGGGAAACTCTAGTCCCGGAGGCAGTCTCCGCTGGCGGGGTCCCTGCCGGCTTGGCCAGAGTCGCCGCGATCGCCTCGATAGAGGCCTTTGCCTGCTGGGTAGGGGCCTTCACCACCTTAGGTGCGTCCCGGGCCTTCTCCTTAGGGGGAGGGGCGACGCCTCGCTCCCCCTCTCCCGAGATCGGACGGGGCTTCTCCCGAAGCTTACCCAGGGTGTCGGACTTCCTCTTCCCCAAACCGGAGCGCTGGCTCGTGGTTGACGGTGCCGGGGAAGGTGTGCCCTGCCTGGCGACCAAAGACCCCGACCTTTCGGCGCTCCCGGACTCGAGGTGCTTGGCCTGGTGTTGGGCCCCCGTTGCCGGGGCACCCGCACAGGACTTAGAAGCCCGCTCGGACCCTTTCTTCTTCTTCTTCTCACCCGCTGAGCCCTTCTCCAACCAGCTGGCGAGACGGGATCGACGGTCCCTCATGGTCCGCTCCGACAAGTTCTTGCAGAACTGGCAGTCCTTCTCTACATGAGTCTTGTCCCCAGGAAGACAGTAGAGGCATCGCGAATGCTCGTCCTCCTTAAACACATTCTGCAGCCCGCATCCAGGGCAGCTGCTAAACAGCTTGGATCCGGGTGACCAACTCGCGTCCTGGGCCATCTCGAAGTAGGCCGCAAATCTTCTGGAATCCTCCAAAAGGTTGATTCGACAAAATCGTCACCCTTGAGGGGCGTAGGAAAATCCTGCAACGGGTACCCGTTAACGGGAGTAGAAACGGTGGAGCTTAAGGCTCGATTAACCGAAAAAATGTGAAAACTCACCTGAAAAAGCGCGAAAACGCAGCAAAAGCTCGAGAGCTAAGCACGAGGACTCCCAACACTTGAACGTGCGGTAAAAATCTGAAGATGGCTGCCAGAGGCGGGGCTTAGGGAGATGGCAGTCATTGGCTGTGGTCAGTATGACGCAGAGATCAGTGATTGGTTACTACTATGAAAGACAGATCAGAAACGAAACTGATACTGATTTTTCTTTACCGAGGATTCCCAGCCTGACGACAGGGAATATTCATGAGCATGTGAATCCATGCCAGACCCCATGCTGGAGAAGTTAGAAATCATTGCATGTTTATTTCTCTCTATATCCAAGTTGTGGGAACATTAATTAATGTTTGCAAAATACCTGCTTGTTCTGTTTGTTCTTTTATATTGCAGATGATGCTGTAAAATAACTCATGGTAAGATCTGGTGACTTGTAAATGATATGCAATACAAAAAGCATATATAAAAACAATTGGGATTTTTGTGTCATTCATGCATCTGTGAATTCCTTACATAAGGGAAGTACACAGGGGAGGTTCATATCAGTGCAGTAGTGCATTTACCAATTTAGCACTGTAACTAAAATAGCAAACAAGAGAATAAAAAAAATAAAAACATGCTCACCACCATACCACAGGAATAACATAATTCTGAAAATAATGCAAAGCAAGATAGATGCCACTAAAATCACCACCAATACAAGCTAATAAGGTAGGATAAAAAAAATAGGATGATACCAGGCCCACTCTTAATGTAAGACTAATATACTGCCAAATTACTGCCAATATTTTTACGGTAAGAAAATACTGCCAAAACCCAAATTTACCCCAATAAGACAAAATCTCTTACAGGACCCGGGGATCGAACATGTGTTGCTTCGTGTCGACTTGTTTCCAAGGCAAGCATGTTGCCGCTGAGATATCCTCCCTTCCCTATTGTGTTAGTGGGTCCCCTTCTAGTCCTCATACGACATGGCTTTCGCCACACACAGGCATGGTTGAAAAGGGGCAGTAGTGCAGATGTTAATACAGGCGTCTTTAATTGAATAGGACGCTCTCCAAGAAGTCTTGGGCCGGGAGCCAACTTGAGATAAAAGGGAATATTGACTGACAAAAAATGGGGGGTGGCTGAGTTAGCCAGGGGTTTGACCCCCCCCCCCCCCCCTTTGAGACAGTGATAGTGACTGCCGCACATAGAAAAGGGATACTCTCATAACTCTACGAAGTCCTAATTACTTTGCACATGTGGAATAGACATAACTTTAAAACACACTGGGACAACTAGGTGGCCGAAGAGTTAATTTGAAGAGATTTGGAGTAGTTTTTTCGGTTGCCTTCCATGGCTACCTATTCACGTCAGCTATCGAACACAATTTTAAAATGATGCATGGTTGGCACGGAGACCCAGTCAAACGCTCCCAAAATGTTTTAAGGTGCATCCCCTATGTGCCCAATGGCGTGTGGTCAAATTGGCTCTTGATTTCATGTGTGGTGGAACCGCCTGAAAATACAGACTTGCTGCAGAGAGGTCTTAAACTGGATTTTGTCTTTTACCTGCTTGGGCAACACAATTAATGATGCTTCTCTAATCGATGGCAGAAGACTCTCACTCACCAGACCACCTCATGTACTTCAAGGAATACTGGAGCCAGCAAGTCACTAAATTCCCTATTGTGTTCAGCTGCTACGCCATCAGGGCCTAGGGCGTTCCCATGGGCCAACTTTGATGTTGCTACTTTAATATCCACCAAGCTGGAATATAAATTACTGCAGTATTCTTCAAAAACCCAGACAATGCCTACTGATACCAGACTATTACCTCCCTCATTGAGGTCATCCACGCTCACTTGTAATAGCCCAAGACAGCATTTGTTTTTAAAAAGTATGTTTTGATGTTTTTGCAATATGAACAATTAAGAGCTAAATGATACACAATAGCATCTCCGAGCAATAAAGATTAAATAAAAACAAAAGAAATCAAAGAAGTTATCACAAAATCATACCATCAGGAATTACAGTGGCATGGCGTTCTTAGGAGTAGGCCTGAATCTGCTTTCCAGTTAGGGGATTTCCAACCTCCTCATACCTTGCATCAGTTAAGAGTTATGAAATATTGATCATTATTACTTTCATTTAGACATCCGTCCCGCCCTGCTCCCCCACTCATCTTTGGCATCCACCAAAGGGTGGTTCATCCTCGTGATCCCCCTGTGAATCCCACATGGAGTAATCGCCAATAAAGTAAAAATCCTATTTTCTAATCAACGTGCCCAATTCTTCCGGAAACAACCCCATGTGATTGTTAACTATGGCTGAGAGTTTTTCCATTATAAAAATGTCCTGAAGTTTGTGCTCCCACTCCTCCCTCTATGAGATGTGCTGTGCTTTCCATTTCTGGGCTACTGCTATTCTTTCTGTTCTTAGCATTGCACCAAATATCCTTGGAATGTGTCACTACCTATTGGGGGTATGCCTAATAACAGTTGCAAAGGGTCAATTGTTAGTCTCTTGCTAGATCTTTAAACATCCTCGAGTCGGTGATCGGTGGACGGGTGAATGTATATGAAGTTGTCAGGAAGGGTTTGTCTCCCCCCTGCAGTGTTTGACAGTGATAATTTGTGTGAGAAACACTGAGGAAAAGAAGGCGAGCGGGCCATAACTACCAAAACCAAATGTGCCGGAGGCGAAGTGGGCAAGGTCAGGACACCACAAGTGAGAACTGCAGGCGTTGGTGACCAGATACAAACACTGGCGTGGACAGATTCACATAGCACCTCTGAGAACCATTGGTGGCGAGTGAGGCTCGTCCGGTGCGATCTTTCTCGGCGTGGAGCCCTCCGGCTTCCTACAGTATTAGAGAGGCCCGAGGTGTCCACAGAAACCAACCCCTTGGTGACGGCGGGCTTGAGGGGCGAAACTAGGAGACAGGCACCACTCCGAGAATAGGTCCCGGGTCCTGACATGTGACTGATCTTCCGACGTGAAGGTCGAGCAGTGGTCCAAGTGCCCCTGGCAAATGAGATTGTTCCAGCCTAACCCTACTGTCTCTGGCCTGCTCCCAAACTATAGACACGCAGCAGAAAAGCGGAGGACCACTGGTGCTCCCCGCACTAAATTGGACAAAACACTGAGTAAGAAAATAAATGAAGCCCGGAAAACCACAAAAGTCAGAACCACTGGGAAAAATAAATAATGCAACCCGCATCAGTGGGAACCGCAGCACCAAAGCACTTAATAAGGACCCCCTCAATCCCCCCCCACCAATCTGATGACTTCTGGTGCACACAAAGGGGGAGGAAAGGCACCAAATGAGGACAAGTGGCGCTGATCTTCGTTTTACCACTGTGGCAGAACACTTGTTAGTAAGTTAGTTGCCCGCGGACTGGATATTGAAGACAACATGGAGGGTTGTCGCCAGAGGCTACACACCATACTACCATGCTGGAAGAGCTGGAGGTGAGGGGGACCGCATGAAGGAGCCTTACATGCACGTGACTGGACATTCACCCTTTTCCCATCATCGTCACGAGCAGACCATCACACACACGTGGCGAATAGCAAGACAGCCGGAACATGCATTGCACCCATCCACAGTGAGTATCCAGCACACCTTTGCCTGGTTCCCCGCAACAATGCAAGCATCACAAAGTGACACACATCAAGAGTTGTCTGGTGGAATGGACAAGCGATCCACCAAGGTAGATATTCAACTACTACTGGACGCAATTAAATCAATGAGAAGTGGGATCCTGAAGGGAAGAATGGGAAAGCTTGAAGATAAAATTGAGGTGCTTGAAAGTAACCAGCTCTCGAACCTGGTTCACATGAAAATTGATGCAAGATTTCAAGACTTAGAATCTAGGGAATCGGACCTGGCCATGAAAATTGACAACCCGGAGAACAGAGAAAGATGGTGCAATCTAAGGATAGTGGGCCTAAAAGAACCACATGGTGAATCAGCGACATCCCTAGAACAAGCAGTCATGAAATTAGTAACATCCTTGTTTGAAGGGGGAGATCCTCCTGACATTACCTTTGATAGGATATATAGAGGAGGTGGTCCACCGGGAGGGCCGCGCTCGGTTCTTGCTAAATGCCATTATTTCAGGCAGAAGATGGCGATCCTTACCAAAGCACAGGAGAAAGGTTCAATTAGCCACAACGGATAAAAAATGCAAACAAATCAGGACACCTCTGCTCTTACAGTAACTAAATGAAAAGAGTGCCGTCAATTAACACGATGGCTACAGGATCATGAGATTCCCATTCTCACTCAACTTTAAATACCAGACGAAAGGCTACCACATAACAGCCGAGGAAGCAGAGGGAGCGTTGGATCACTTAAAGAACGGGCCACAAGAAACAAGACTCGCAGCCAGCGAGGCTGCGTCTCACAACAAGAGAAACACCACATCAGCCACGGCGAGGAAGGCAACAGGGATCCAGAATATTTTGCAAACTAAATACTTCTTGATGGAAGTCTCTCACTATTGATATAATCTCGGGATTCAGACACTCAGTACACCAATTTGCTAATTGTTTAAGAAACATATCGGGACAATGTTTAGCTAATTCATAGGTGTTCCGGTAGATCCTGTTCTTACCTTTCACCAAGATGTTTGGATCAGACTAATCTAGAGAGTCCCACATTAGAGTTGCGTTTACAGTATCGTTTTTGGTGGGTTGAAGGGCCCGATAAGGTGCGCCTGGTTTAATAGGGGGTGTCTCTAAAATGGGAGAAGGAAAGTGTTACTGGGGCTTGGAAGGGAGGGGGAATGGAACTGGGAAAAGTAATTAATGAGTATGGACAACTAGGAAATGAAAACTGGATGCGAGAACTCCATATGAGACTGACATTTCCAACGAGTTCAACACGAGAACCCTCCGATTGTTACAAAAGAATGGACCTTTGATGGCATCTGAAAAAATACTCCAAGTGGGGTCCATGAATGTTAAGGGACTAAACTCGCCCCATAAACGATCCATGTTAGGGAGACATTTTCAACAATCAGGGATGGACATATTTTTCGTCCAAGAAACTAAATTCAAACAAGGAGACAAATTCTCCATAAGGGGAAATGGGCTAGTGGCAACTGTGTGGGCGTCTGGACCAGAAAGAAAAGCAGTAGTGGTAATCCAGATTAAGAAAGCATTGCGATTGCAAATCCTGCAGACAAAGGAAGAAAAAGATTGTAGATTCCTAGCAGTTACGGGGGAAACGTAATGGGATTGAGGCGACCACGTGTGCTGTATGCGCTCAATCAACCAAACCAGTTTTGTGAATAATCAATTAGCATAATAGAGCTATGGAAGAGAGCTATTGATTTGCAGAGGATATATTCACTCACTGGTTGACCCGTTGAATGACCGGCACTCCCAGAGAGGGAGCAACATGGCCTACGAGTGGTCAGAGTGATGCCCTTATCGGACCCTTGTACAAGTATCATCTGACAGACACATTCAGAGTGAGACACCCATACCTTTGGGCATATACATTCTACTCCCCACAACACAAGACCTGCACACGACTCGATTACATACTGCTACATTCAGAAAAACACACAATACAATGGGTTCGAACATTACTAAGTGGTGACATGGTCTGATCACGACATGGCAACAGCCGCAATTGACTTAAACCACATCAGATAGATGATGGATGTGTAATGATACCCTATTCAGAGATAAGCTATTCTGAGAAATATTTCAGGGAGAAATGAGAAACTTCTTTAAGACAAGCGACACAGGGAAAGTTCGGACACACATGGGGGGGCAGCAAGTGACTCTCCAGGGTCTATTAATCTCGAGGGTGCAGAAAAGAAGAGTCAGAGCCCTGCGAAATAAAGAGCTAAGAAAACTAATAAGGGCCCAAGATGAAACCCTTTGGGTGGTGCAAAACGACTAGGAGGAAAGAAAGAAAATAGTTGCCGAGTTGAGGCAGGAATTGAACAACCTTTGGCGGGGGGCAGCGATATATCAACTTCACTGCCTGAAACAAAAGGTCTTTGAAAAAGGAGACAAAGCCCATGCTCTGTTAGCAACAGGACCTAGGAAGCTGAGAGGTGAGTGAACGAATTAAGGGATCTTTAGGGGGAAAAACTGACATCCACAGAGGGTATATCGTGAAGATTTGGTCACTTCTACGCTGCCTTGTACACTAGTGAAATTAACGCAGACATCCAAGAGACAGCGGGGTATGTTAATGGCATTTATCCATTGAGCCCCCAGGAAATTCTCTGAGCAATTGCTGAGCTGAAGCCTGGCTCTGCGCCAGGTCCGGACGGCTATACAACAGCCTTTAATAAAAGATTCGGAGCCAAAATGGCCCCATTCCTCAGTTCACTTTTTAATGATATAATGGAGCAGAGACCTGCCCCGGATTCCTTCACTCAGGCTAGGATAGTGGTGATCACAAAAGAAGGCAAATATAAGCTCAAGTGCCGCTCCCATTGCCCCATTTCTCTCCTGAAGGTGGGGGCAAAAAGGTATGCCTGTCCTGGCAGAAAGGGTGGGTAGAATGAGGCCCAACCTGGTAAATCGTGACAAGGTGGGTTTCATTGTGGGAAGGTAAGGCTCAGACAACAATTGGAAGACTCTGGACCCAATAGCCACCATAAATCCCACAGATAGGCTCACTATTGGTGTAACCAGACGCAGAGAAGGCCTTTCACAGGGTCGAATGGCCTTTTTTCATAGGGCTGGACTGGACTCTCGTTAGTACCAGGGAGTCATAGCAATATATAAGAACCCAAGGGCCCAGGTAACAGTAAATGGAATCTCCTCCGAATTGTTCCCCCTGCAACGGGGTACCAGGCAGGGCTGTCTGCTCTCTCCCCTACTCGTTGCCCTGACCCTAGAACCACTGGTGGGACTCATCCACAAGGATGAGACAATTAAAGGACTAATAAGACAGGGAAGGGAATATTTTTATTTATTGTATTGGTAATGTATTATGCACTTATACATGTGCGTCTCAAAATGCAACAAGGCAAGGGGGAGGTGGGAGACGATCCTACTAGGCTTTGTACATTCGGATCGTGCAAGTTATTTATAACTTCCTTAAACCTGAGATCAGTTTCAAGCACAGATCTGGGATTCCAACCTGTATTGCTCAGTGTGGTCTTGCTTCCAAACCCGCGCATTGCCACAGAGCTATCCTCCCTTCAATTGTCTTTCTTTGTCGACATACTAATAGCATACATGACCTCTCCAGACACTTCCCCCTCCCGCCAAGCTAGTTGAAATGGTAAAGGAATAGGGCTCCTACTCAGGGTTTTAAATACAAATCACAAAATCTAAAATACTCCCCCTGAAGAGAACACATGCCAGAATTACGTATACAAATAACTGAGAATGGTTGTCACACAGACATGCAACGGTCTGCAATACTTGGGCGTTTCCCTACAGAGAGACATGAAAGCATTATTTGATGCCAACTACCCTACGTTGTGATCCACTATTAAACCGGACTTAACAAGATGGACTGGATTGGTGGACTCATGGGTGGTGGACTCATGAAAAAAAAATTCCAAGCATAGCAAGTCCAAGTCCCCCAGATGTTTTTTGATGAAGCTAAATAAAACTATGCCGATAGTACCTTGACATTACCAAAGGATAGGGGTGGAGTTGGATTCCCAGACCTATGGGAATATTACAGGGCGGCTCAGCTGAGGGGGCAAAGAAAAGCAGTGGGGTGATCTGGAAAATTATTTGTCGTCCCTGGTTACCATTCGGGAATGGTAATGAGTATCTCACAAGCAGCTTCCACAGAAAGTTAGGAAGCACAGAGTATCGGCCACGTTTTGGGCCTTATGGAGAAAAACCAGAATGGCAAAAGCAATTTATAGGCTCCCCTGATTAGGGACAGAACCCATGAGCCACTCTGATTCCAATCTCATAGCGAGAGGGGTCTGATACAGGCCGGGCAGCTGTGGAGGGACAGAAACGTCCTTGCCAAAACAACTGTAGACGAGGAATTGGGGGGGGGGGGTGCCCCAATGTACAACTTTATGTACCTCCAATTAGGAATGCCTGAATCGTTCAATGACAGCATTCGAGCAGATTCTTGTCTCACACGAAGGGACCCAGGGGCCTCTTTTCAAGGCTCTATGCAGCCTTGGTGGAAGCAAGCAACAAGGGTACACAAAGGGCTAGGCTACAATGGACAAGAGATATGGCCTCCCCAGACGACAGATACCTGGCCAGCCATTTATAGACAAATATGGTCATAGAAAAATATGTTCTGCCTCCATTGCAATGCAGTATAAGATGTATAATTACAGACTACTGCAGCGTTGGCAGTTCACCCAAGACAGGCTGGCCAGGATATAACCGGGCCCGAGCCAGCTATGTTGGAGGGGATGCAGCAAAACTGGAACCTACTAGCATGTTTGGTGGGACTGCGCAAAAGTGCAAACATATTGGAAGGAGGTACAGGCCTGGATAAAAAAGGCATAGGCTGGGTTGAGAGACCTTTGACCTCTTATTGATCATCCTTGGGTTACAGGATGACAGGGGATACCTACACTAGAATCGCACAACACTAGAAACGTATTGCTTGTGGCAAGGGCCTGCATATCAAAACATTGGAAGACTTCCCGCCTCCCTAGGCCCAGAGCATGACTCTGCAAAGATTATAGCATTTATGACATGAAGAGCCTGACTGCAGCCCTCTCAAGGACACAATCATATTGACTCAGAATGGCTTCCCTTCCTACCTTACTATAGACAAAGGCAATCGCTGGACAAACCTGGGTACTCGGAGATCTCACCTGGACCCGAAATATCAATGGTCTAATAGCCCAAATCTTGGTCCAGGCGGGGAGGCTTGCAGGTCTTTGTAGTGTCCCAAATGGAGAAAGAGCATAAGCGAGAAAGTCCCGATAATCATCTTCTCACATAACCAACCTAACAGTAAATAAGACAGCAAGCAGAGTGAATTGGAAAAGAGGTACAATCTTAAAATGTAATGGGTTCTTATGAGAGGGCTTGGAGAAACCGAGATATGTTGCAGGGCGTCTCTCTCGGCTGTTAATGTGACCGGGTTCCTCGACGGATATGCGCACTCTCTGGAAGTTGGGCGGCAGTGTGAGCGTATTACGAGACTAGAAAGGTTTTATGTACTCTTTGACAGAGTGATTCAAAATAAAAAAAGAAGGAGCTTAGAAGTAAGTTGTGGGAACTACAGAAAATTGGGACGGGTGAGGGATATTTGAAGGAGAAGAAAAATGAACTCAGTCCTTCAAGAATTGGATGAAGAATCAACAAGCACAGATACACCAACTAAAGGGAGAAAGGGTCCCTGAAATCATGAGGTCGAAAGACACAGGCTTAATAGAGTTCTCCTCAATGAAAACCCTGAGAGACAGTCTCCAAATGAACCCCATTGGCGAGGCGGACTTGAGGGCGTCCTAATGAGAGTTTATATGATGGGAAGGGGACCTTTGGCCACGTTAGTAGAGGTTTAGGTATGTGGAACTTAGCTGTGGATAGCGATCTAATTGAGCTTCTGATTAGAAAAAAACAAACTTCTAGGGCGGCCGGGCCCGCTGTTATCGCCAAAAATATCACGAAAGAGGACCCTGCCGTTTTGCCCAATATTCTTTGTATTTTGTTTGGCGATGTCCTTAGAAGCAAGTCGATCTCCGACTCCTGGTAGAAGGCCACTATTGTCCCAATTTATAAGAAGGGTTGTAGGCTAGCTCCTACACATTACCGGCCTATCACCATTCTTGATTCCAGTAGTAAGATCTTTGCTTCCATTGTCTTAAAAGCTCTCAATGAATGGATTGAAGTCACTAATCGTTTTGACCTATACCAGTCTGGGTTTCGTAAGGGTATTGGGACTTCAGCCAACAGGTTTATTCTATCCATGCTGGTTAATCAAAGTAGACGGGAGAATAAACCTTTGCATGCATGTTTTGTCGACTTGATTGCAGCTTTCGATAGAGGGATTCTCTGGAAGAAACGAATGGGCTGTGACGTTCCATATGGTCTTCTGGATATACTAATGAACCATCATATAGGTTCAACGATCCAGGTGTGTCTGAATGCTGAGGAGGGAATGTTGGAGCCGGTTCAAACCCAACGTGGTGTGAGACAAGGCCGAGTCCTGGCTCTGACACTCTAACTTGTACCTCACAGATCTTGGGGTGTGGTTGAATGGGCAGGGGGCGTTTTCACTTGGGATGAGTATTTAGGCCTTTTTGTACCTTCTTTATGCTAATGGCTTAGTCATCCTTGACCAGACTCCCATCAGCCTACAGCACTCTTTGGATAAACTATCCTTGTTTATAGATGTTCATGGCTTTCAGATTAACACTCTAAAAACAAAGGTAATGGTGTGTGGAGAGAAGCAGAACAAATGGTCCTCTTTCCAGTGGAAGGTAAAGAAGGTGGCCTTCGGTAGAGTGGATTACGACTTGTATTTGGGCTTTCCTACCTATGGTGGTAATTCTAAAACCTTGCATCTAGACCTTTTGAAGAGGAAGGTTTTTCGGCCCAGTTGAGAGGCATTATTTGTAAGCTTAGTAAATTCTCTCTGCTGCCGGCTATTACTTATAGGGCAAAAATCTTGCCGGCTTTGCTTTATATTTATTTATATGCGTACGCTGACCATCCAAATTGGAACATCCTGGAGGGCTTGATTTGGAGAAATGCTCTTGGTATCCCTAAGGGTGTTCCTGTAGCAGTTACTGGGCACGGGTTGGGCCTCCTCTATTGTGGAGTATTTTATCCACGCCACTGCGCCACACTGCACCCCTTTGCCAATGGGGAAAGGAAATTGCCAAGAATGGAGGCAATAACCCTGGTGCGCACTAATTCTGCAAAATTGTGCAGAGTTCATAACCCACCAAAGGAGCTGCACGCCCTGCCACATACACCTGCAAAGTGGTGTAAAAGGAGGAATCACTGCTGACATCTGTCACTGGAAACAAGCCCACAGAATGGCCAAAATCCGAAAATGCCCCTAAACACAGTTTCCTAATCAGTGGCAATCTTCAAAGTGACGTTTTGGCGTTAAATTCAGTTATTTTCCCCAGTGAATTATTGAAAGCAAAGTGTGTTGGAATCATGGATCATCCAGGCAGTCAGAGGAATCCAGGCATCACAGCCTGACAGCTACCTAAAGAAATTGGCTGTAAAACTCATCTTAAATGTATTTTCTTTGTCCTGAAAAATTGCTAAATCCACTATTTCAAGCATGTTGGTGAAGGGATAATTCTTTTAAAAAGTTTAAATCCTTCATATGCTGTGCTTATATTTTATATTTGAAATGAAAATATTTAATATCCAAGAGCCCAGTCTGGGGCCAATCCACATGTGAATTCTGATCTGACAGTGTCTGGCCTGGGAAAACTGACATTTCCGTTTGACACTCCCTTGAGATCAGGAAGGCTGATGGCTGTTAATGGTTCACGCATAATCCCAGCAAGCCAATCAATGGGGCTGCATTAGACGAACAAATTACTTTCTTACCTGGTAACGTTCTTTCGATGGGATGGTCCGACGACGTATTCCATATCTATGACAGGTAATCACCACAGCTGTGCTGCTTCAGAAACTTTTTTCGGCGTCTGCGTCGATGCGCCGTCGTCGAGGACCTCCTCCAACGTCCGACGGCATCCGATGTGATAAGTAGGACGCACGACGCCTGTAGCCTCAGTTGTAGTTTTTTCCCCCAAGAACGTGTGACATTAGTCTACTGCCAGTCAGACACAAAGCCTTGCGGAACGTAAGGCTGCAATCGCAAAAGAAATTCTGCAGTGGGGAAGGTAGGGAGGGAGCGATATGGAATACGTCGTCAGGCCATCCCATCGAAAGAACGTTACCAGGTAAGAAAGTAACTTGTTCTTCGAGGGGATTGGGTCCTCCGACGTATTCCATATCTATGACAGACTCCCAAAGCAGTACCAGAGCAAGGAGGGAAAGAATTTAGAATCAAAATTTAGAATTGCCAATCAAATAGCAGAGCAAAGGAAAGGACCGCCTTGCCAAAGGCCAGATCCTGTCCTCGGATGGAATCGAGGGAATAGTGACGCACAAATGTATGTACTGAAGCCCAGGTGGCTGCATCACAGATGTTGCGAATAGGAACACCCCTCTGCAGGGCAGTAGATGCAGCCATACCCCTGGTAGAATGGGCCCGCAAGCCAGCCGGTGGGTCTTTAACCGCCAAGCGGCAACACTCCGAGATGGCCAAAATAATCCAGCGAGACAAAGTCTGTTTCGTCACAGCTTTTCCCAAACGCTTTCGAGGGTAACCAATAAAGAGTTGATCGTCCACTCGGACCCAGGACATGCGTGAAACATAAAAGCTTAAAGCTCTCCTAGGATCAAGCCTATGGAGCCTCTCCTCTTCATTACCAGGATGTGGAGGAGGATAGAACGCCGGAAGAACAACCTTCTGGCTCAAATGAAATTCCGAAACCACCTTCGGAAGAAAAGAAGGACGAACTCTAAGGACAACCCTGTCCTTGTGAAATTCAGTGAAGGGTGGCTTAACTGAAAGTGTCTATAACTCACTCACTCTGCGAGCGGAAGTAACCGCAACTAAAAACACAGTTTTCAGAGTTAACAGCCTCAAAGGGCAAGAATGTAAAGGCTCAAACGGAGCACCCATAAGAAACTTAAGAACAAGGTTTAAATCCCAACCGGGCACCAGGAAAGGTGACGGAGGGAACACATTAGTGAGCCCTTTCAGAAACTGTGAAATTAAAGGGATTTTAAAGTAGGAACACTCTTCAGACGAGCGCTTAAAGATGGACAGCGCCGCCAGGTAACCTTTAATGGTACCCACTTGCAAGCCCCTGTGGGCCAAAGAAAGTAAAAAGGATAGAACCATGGGGATGTCACATGCAAAGGGATCCACATTCTGAACTCTGCACCAGTCGCAGAACTTACGCCAACGGCACAGATACTTTGTTGCTGGCCGTCGGGCCGAGAGCAACACCTCCATCACGTCTTCAGGGAAGTCCCAATCCTTATACCTCAATTTTTCAGAAGCCAAGCGTGAAGGTTGAGGGATCTGACCTCTGGATGGAGAACCTGACCCCCCCCCCCTCCTGTGAGAGCAGATCGTCTCGGTAGGCAAGATGACGTGGAGGACAGATGGACAAGTCGAGAAGGTCCGGGTACCACGTCCTCCGAGCCCACGCCTGAGCAATGAGGATCATCCGGGAACCGAACTTCCGTAACCTCCGCAGCACTTGCGGGAAGACGGGGACTGGAGGAAACGCGTACAGCAGTGGGAATGACCACTCCACCACGAACGCGTCTCCTAAGTCTCCTTTTGGAGGAAATTCCCGCGAGCAGAACCTCTCGCACTTCCGGTTGACGCTGGAGGCGAAGAGATCCACTTGAGGGGTCCCCCAAGGGGCGAAGATCTCCAGGAGAATCTCCTGAGCCAAATCCCACTCGTGAGAGATCGTGCTCTGCCTGCTCAGAGCATCCGCCGTCACGTTTTCGTCTCCGGCCAGATTAACTGGCGAGATCGAAACTTCCTGCTGGATGGCCCACAACTCGAGCTGCATCGCCTCCCTGCACAGAGGAAGTGACCCTGCCCCCCCCTTTTTGTTGAAGTAGTGCATGGCCACTGTGTTGTCCGTCAGGATCAGGACATTCTTTCCTCGCACAGTCGGCAGAAAAGCCTTCAGGGCTAGCCCGACGGCCCTAAGCTCCAACAGATTGATATGGAGTCTGGACTCCGATGGAGACCAACGACCGCTGACTGTCAGCTCGTTGGCATGAGCTCCCCATCCCGTGAGGGATGCATCCATCACGATCGTCACCTCCGGCCAGGAAAGGTAAAACGGAGCCCCCTTCATCAAGTTGCCTTCGACGGCCCACCACAGAAGGTCCTGGGTGACCGAGAGTGGCACCTGAAAAGGGACCGACATCCTGCCGGAGGACTGCGACCATTGCATCTTGAGTGCCTCCTGCAAAGATCTCATCCGCAGGCGAGCCTCTGGCACCAGAAGAATGCAGGATGCCGTGAGGCCGAGCAACCTCAAGAACTCGAACGCTGGGAGCGTCTGGGCATGCTGAAACTTGTGTACCATCTGCTGATTGTGAAGAGCCCTCACCTGGGGAGGAAAACACTGCCCCAGGGAAGTGTCGAGCACTGCTCCGATGTACTGGAGCCGCTGTGGTGGCGTCAGATGGGACTTCTTTAAATTGAGGGAGAAGCCCAGCCTGTGAAGGGAGTGGCAGGTGACGGACAGAGGATCAAGGACTTGCTCGGGAGAGCTCCCCCTGATCAACCAATCGTCCAGGTAGGGGTAGACGTGAATCCCCCCTTGCCTGGGATGCGCTGCCAACACCACCATGAGCTTGGTGAAAACCCTCGGGCGGAGGTCAATCCGAACGGCAGGACCCGAAACTGAAAGTTCGAGTTGTCAACCACAAACCTCAGGTGGTACTTGTGCTTGGGATGGATCGGCACATGGAAGTAAGCATCCTTGAGGTCGAGAGACACCAACCAGTCCTGAAGCTGAAGGGCCTGGAGGACATGAGAGAGAGTAACCATCTTGAACTTGTCCTTCCCGAGGAGTTTGTTCAAACCGCGCAAGTCCATGATGGGTCTCAATCCCCAGTCTTTCTTCGAAATCAAAAAATAAGGGGAATACCATCCCTTGTTCCTCTCCGCTACAGGCAACAGTTCTATGGCGCCTTTCTCCAGCAGGGCTTGAATTTCCTGCGCAAGGAGCGGATCCGGACTCTTCAAAGAGAGGTTCCCTGGTGGATTGTCGTGAGGCCTCTGCCAAAAAGGAAGACAGTAGCCGTGGGTTATGATCTCCAGAACCCACACATCTGAAGTAATGGCATGCCATTCTACAAGATGCTGCGCCAGCCTTCCCCCCAACCGGCGAACCATGGGACATGGCCTCATGACTGAGTGGTAGCGGCTGCTGCGTTACCTGAGGGCAAAGAGGCAACTGCTTGAGCGGCCTTTGCACCACGTGTACCCTGTCGTCCACCTCTGGTACCCCTGCGTTGGCCTCTTTGACTGCTAGCTCCTCTCGCTTTACTGAAGGACGAGTAATAGCGAAAGGAACCACCCCTCCATTGCTGTCCCCTAGGACGAAAGGCGGAGGTTGGCGAACTGCAGCGCCCAACGACTTTGCTGCAGCTTTGGAGGTCTGCAACCTCTCAAGGCTCTCGTCAGCCTTGCTGCCAAAAAGGTGTTCCCCGTCAAAGGGCATGTTGAGGAGCCGGGACTGCACATCAGGAGCAAACCCCGACTTCCGCGACCACGCAAACCTGCGTATCACGGTGTTCGCCGCCATGGACATGCTGACGCATTCAGCCATTTCCAAACCCGACTGAACGGACTCACACATGGCATCCTTACCATCCTGGACCATAGCAAGGAAACCATCCCGTTCGTCCGCTTCGGGAATATGTTCAGCCGCTAACGCAACATAGTTCCACAGAGTGTGGGTGAAACGAGACAAGGCACATATGGAGTTGGCCGCCTGAAGCGCCATACCACCCGAAGAAAACACTTTCTTCGCCGAGCCATCAAAACGTTTGTCGTCCCCATCAAGAGGGATAGTAGGGTACGACGCCTGCTTTGCGCCGCTTGCACCACCAAACTCTCCGGAGTGGGGTGCCTGGTCAAGTAGCAGGGGTCGCTACTGGCTGGACGGTATTTTCGCGACAAGGACCTGCCCACCGCCGGGAGACTCTACGGAGCAGTCCAAGCCACCGCCACCCTTCTCTGTAGAGCCATATGAAACGGCAGTACCGGGTCAGTTCGGGGACCAACATCAAGGATGTCCGTGAGATCATCCTGCACAAACTCCCCTGGGGGAGCAGACCATCCCAAGTACTCGGAGACCCTAGCCATAAGGCGCCGGTACGAGGAATCGGCATGAGAGCCAGGTTCAGGCCTACAAAACTCCACCTCCGGGGAGGTGTCCAGTCCACTGGCATCATGCAGTGACTGCCTCAAATCGTCAAATTGGCTATGGCCCGAGACCATCTCATCTGGAACCTGACTAGGAACCAGGCCATCAGAATCCTCATCCACCTCCAAAATATATTCCAGGTGGTGAAAAGAAGGCACCCGAGAGTGCTTGCTCTTAACCAGAGCCTTTCTAGGGGGTTCCCCCGTGCCACGGGGTACCTCCGACACCCCGGCCTCGAAAGGCATCAAGGGCGTCGAGTGAATCGGCGCCGGCGTCAAGAGAACAGGCATCGCCGCCGTGAGGATCGGCGTCGAGTAAATCGCCGTTGACGTCAGATGCTGCGCCGTCATCATCGACGGCGTCGACACAGTCCTCGAGGACCGGGACCTGGAACGGGTACGTCGAGAACGAGTCCCCTTGTCCGAACGGGACCTCTCCCGTGACTCGTGCAGACCACTCCTGCGAGCAGTGTCTCTCGACCTCTCACAGCCGACCCCACTCGGGGGCGCGGACGGTTTAGTACCCTGCGACTCGAGAATCGCCAGCATTTTCTTCCCAAAGGAAGCCCATTCCTCCGGCGTCGCACGGCTGGTGGGGTAAGCGGCGTGCCGGGTAGAGTCCTCAGAAGAGGACCTGGAAGACGACCGCTGTCGGTGCTTCCGAGAATGCCGCGAAGAGGCCGAGGAGTGGCGAGACCGAGTCCTAGAAGGAGACCCACGAGACTTCCGACGACGACGCAGAGAGTCACCTCTCGAATCATCCGTCGAAAGCCCCGCAGACTTTGACTTCCGGGGCTTGGACACCCGACCTACCAACAACAACTTCTTACGTTCCCGTAAGGCTTTGGACATGAGCGACTGGCAGTCGATACAGTCATCCGTGTCGTGGGCCTCCCCGAGGCACCAGAGGCAGGCGTCATGCGAGTCCGTCACCGACATCTTGGACCCACACTCCCCGCACTTCTTGAAGCCCGGACGCGGGGTCGAAGACATCTTCTTACGAAGGATTTTCTCACAAAAATGAACAGGTTCGAAGAACCGGGAAGAACAGAACTCTAAAGAGTCGAGGCGTAAGCGAGATTCACGAAGCAACACGTTCGCGGAAAAAACGGATCTGAGGCTACGGGCGTCATGCGTCCTACTCATCACATCGGATGACGTAGGAGGAGGTCCTCGACGACGGCCCATCGACGTCATCGACGCAGGACGCAGACGCCGAAAAAAGTTTCTGAAGCAGCACAGCTGTGGTGATTACCTGTCAGATATGGAATACGTCGGAGGACCCAATCCCCTCGAAATCCATCTGCTGGCTGACCAAAGAACAAAAGACCTGCTGAGAATTGGCCTCTGCAAGGAGGAGCAGGATGTGGGGGAGGTTTCTCAGTGAATTTCAAAGAACTGGCCATCTGCTCACTTTGGAAGTAACAAAAAAAACCTGGAATGGATTTTGAATGGAAATTACTTGTTTTGGCCTCAGAACCTTATGACATTTAACATGACAGCCAAAATAAGTAGACAAGTGAAAAATACAAACTTATAAATCTGAACTCATGCTAGACAGTTGAAGATGTGGTAGGAGTTCTTACTACATAAGGAACCAAAGATACACTAAAACACTGATTGTGGCAAAACTATTAATGTTGCAAGCTTAAAATTGTTTGTACACAAACCACTGATCAGAGCCCAGAGGTGTATCGAATTAGAAATGATTAATCCAAAGTGTTATGGGTAAAATTGATAAAAATCCATAGAATGACCAATACAGCTCTCACAAAGATGGAAATTGAATGTAAATGTAGACAATCAAATGTGAAAAATGTGTCTTATTTTATGAGGGTAAATTATGGTAGAAATGTACAATTGTGCAAAAGTAGGCTTTGGAAAAAAATCCAGGTGGGAGTTCCTAAATCCTGTCATAAGATGACAGCTCTGTTTAGGCTGCCAACCAAAACCAAGCGCACGCCTGTAGCCACTCACAGACATGGGGGTGTGTTTTGAAGTTCTGCCCACGCCATAAAATTTGGAATGGATAAATATAGGAAGGGCACTACACAAGAACACTGCTTCCAGAACACACTGCTTCCAGAACCCATCCAGATGTCCGCGCAGCACCTTATTGCAGAACTTTTCAACTTGTAGCTGACACCAGAATTCTTTGAAAGATCCAGATTTCTTTGCAGAATCCAGATTCTAGCATTGTAAAATTATTGCTAGCCTGAACGCATTGCAAAAATCGCAAACTTGAAGGGGCTTCATTTTAAATTCAGCTTGGCTGGCTACCATTAGGCTTGCCCACGGAAAACTTGCATCCAGCTTTCTACCGTGTCCAGTAACCAGAAGAGGCCCTTCCAAATCCAGTCCGAGGTGCAGTCCAAACTTGACCAGAACTGTGCCGCTGATCCAAATCCCTCCAGATGTCCCCGTTTGCCGGTAGACCTGCCCAATCCAATGACCAGAACTGACGGTCCAATTTAATTACAAAGGACTAAGTATGAATAGGAAGAACAGTGACGCATAATATATCTGCATTGTATGATCCCAATCTTAAATCCACCCCATCTTTAATTCAGAACCATAGTATTGTTAGAACTAGCCTTGCACTGACTTTTCTCTCATCTGTGTTACTAAACCATAACTCCTTATTGATTTGATTAAGAAAGTAATTCCCAAAACAAACGGAAACTAGAGTATCACGCATGAAGAGTTATGATCGGCCGTGAATAACCGATTCCTGTGTGGCATTCTCTTTTTCGTAGTCCTTAATATAGTATAAGAAAACCTATCTGTCATTTTTAAACCCGAATTTCTGTTTTCCATTTTCACGCCTATTTTGCAAAAAAGCCTCTCACGAAAACCTCTATAACTCCTTCAGTTTTAAAGATAGAAACGAAATTTACCGCTCAATGATACCTATATCCTCAACTAAAAACCGCATTGCAGAACAGTGCATTTGACCAGTTTTTTCGGCAATATCGCATAAGTAAAAGTTTGCCGCGAATTTGCAAAGTTCAAAAATTTACACGTCCTTGTACCATTTCAAAGTGCTTTTTCCATCCCATCCTGATCTGAAGTATGTATTGTTGATATTATCGCTCATGTATGTTAGGAACTGATTAGTGTTGCTTTCTGTAGAACTTGTCTCCATTTAAGCATTTTGCCCCTTTTGCAGTATTTCACAAAGCCATTTTTCACCTGCATTTCAAAGTGTTATTTGCCAAATAAGGTTTTCTCTCTTGTTTAGGAGGGAGGATTGCCTATAACTCTAGACATTGTATTTCATTCCTAAAAACCTGCTGACTAATCACATTTGTGTAGTATTGCTAATTTGTATTTAAACAAGACTTTGCAGGGGGAACATTAACCTAAACGCTATCTGTGTGCAAAACAAACTGTTCTTTTTCCCTGTGTTTTCTATCTTGCCTCCTTATAAGTGAATGCAATTGCTTGGCTTATTTCTGAATTGTATTGTCACCCTCTGGGTGATTGCTGCCCCATATATATATCTATAGTAAACGTATGCGTGATTTGAATAAATAATTAACTAAATATTTACCCTTACAAACTAGCCTGATTCCTGGTTCAGTGTGACCGGGGGGTGGGGGGCGTCTCAGGAGAAGGGTGTGTGTGATATGAGTGGTATATCGTTCAGAATATTGAACTTCTAGATAAAAATAAATAAGGGTTTCATTTGTGCACTACATGCTGGGCGAGACATGGGGGTGCGCCAGATTGAAATCACTTACACTATGAAGGCGGCTGTGAATTGGAAATGACTGAGTTTTCTTTGTAAACTTAAATGCCTGCAAGCTAATTCTTTGTTTAGCAAGCTTACCTTGATATACAAGAGTGGGGCGCTAACAACTCCTGGGTAGGGGACATTCATGGCAAGCTATGGAAGATTGAACGCTCAATCAATCTTTTAATCACTGTTCCAGCCAAGGTAAAGTGCAGTAGAAGATAGACTGGATTACAACATTACAGACTGTCCAGTTACTTGTTATTCCATGTCACAATCTCCCTTTGTTCCTGAACCTTATGTTCACAGGTTCCCTTCTCCAGCGCGGAGAGCGCAAGTTTCTGCGGCTCCATTTAAACCTATATCCTACTTTTAATTTTGGGAGCCAGAATGGGGGTGGCCATGGTGGACAGGAGATGCAGACTTTGCAATGCTGCCAGAGAGATTGAGATTTTATGCCATTTCCTATTGATCATTGAGATCACATCTGTTCTCGCTTGCATCCGATTTGAGGTTATTTGACCTGGGTGCATTTTGGTTGCAGATCTTCTTGAGAAGACGGATTTCTTTGAGCTTAGCAGTGTTAAATTGTATAGATGAAATTCTTCTGCTGTTTTAACATTTCAATTGGGATGGGCGACATGTGGATGTTGTTTAATGTGTTATTGTTTTTGCTTTTTACCTATATTTATTCTAATGTAATTTGTGCTATTTATGATCACGTTGAGGTTTGTATTCTATTTTTGTGGAAGGTTTAAATTAAGAAAACCATGTATACAAATAAAGACATGAGTCTGCCTCAGAACAAAAGTGTTCCCACAGGTCACTGGATAAGCATAACTAAGCAATTGCAATAGCAGGGATAGTTTAGCTCATTAAATGGATAATTAGTACATACCTGTTCCCCAGGTTTGGTTGGTGGGGGAGGGATCTGGGTGGGTGGGGAGAGAGGAATGTTGGGAGTACTTCAATTATTGACAAGTGTCATGAAAGTGCATCAACGGTGGGGAAGCTAAGAAGAACTGGGATTACTAGAAAACAATATTGTTTTTCCTGGTTTGAGCATGCTCGATTACTTTGTACAGCTTGAAGTAGTTGATGTAACTCCTTGTAAAAACTTAATAAAAAACAAGGATAAAAAAGAAACAAATGCCCCCCAAAAATATCTACAACTCTCCCAACCTTTCCTCTGGCTCTCACTTAGCATCTGAGGCCTGGGGGCCCCAACCAAGTCTCCTGTCTAGCAGGAACAGAAGAGGAACGCCAGCCGAACAAGTAGCAGTGAGGAGAGCAATGGAGTGCTGCACCAAGACAGCCGGCTGCCAGAGGAAGCCTCTGTGGGACTAAACCACCGGACCATCTCAGTCAGCCGATGGAACACACCAGGTCAGAATGGACTGTTTCAGGAGGCTGGGAGAGGATCGTAGTACTTGCAACAGCACAGAGGACGCAGACATTGAGGCACATGCCTCTACTCTCCAGTTCTCACAGTCAAAACCCAGGCACTCTCACACGGCTAAACCGACCCCACCCACATGACGCCACAGACTGCTACCCACCCACCAATAGAAACCCTTATCTGGGGAGCCAGATGGAGGGGCAGACATGAGGAACCCGCGGCCATGGAGAAGGAAGGGGGGGTGGAGGGGGGAAGAGCCACAAAAAGGCAGTAAAGGACGTCAAGGCGGCAAAAGAGGGCAGGACCTGGAGCTCCTGTCCAATACAAAAAGGAAGAGATGCAGTTAGGAGGGAAGGGGAGGGACAACTAATGAGAGATGGAAGGGGACTATAAAGTAGGAGGAGGGCCACAAGTGTGATGTGGAGTTACTCGGATTGTTTGTAGAACTGGGCGACAGGTGCAGAGACTGAGGAAGGAGGATATTTGTGGCTGCAATTTGCTGATGCCGCAACTCATACCTGAAACCATCCGTCCGTTCCTACAGCCTTGCTTCAGAAATATAAAGTAGGGGTAGACCCCTCACACTTTGTGAACATTGAAAGAGTTGCCAGAAACACCCATTGCTGCTCCGCCCCTCCTCCTCGAGCAGTGGGGACAGTACATTGCTGCCCTCAAGGAGGGTGAAATACAAAGTGTCTATCAAGCGGCCAACCTTTCCGGCGATACAAGAAGAACGGTACTGGAAAGGCTGGGGTATGATTAAGAAACATACAGAATGACTGTTCGGGATACACTGAGTAGGTGGATGTTTTATTAAGTGCAGGTCGAACCCCACGCCAGTTCTATAAATTGAAGGACCTTGCGGGCGGGAAAATGGTTGCAAACCCCCACCACCATAATACAGATACCCTGGATAATATTGTACTGGAGCTATTAAATGAAGTCTTAACCGCCCCAATACAGAGCTGGGTTAAACAAAATCAGCCAAATCTGGCTGAGGCAGTTAATATAGCAGCAGCATACCAAAAAGCAGAGGTGGACGTCTATATTCCCAACCAGGTCAATTAACCCCCTTGGGGCCAACAGCTCCTCCGATCCTTCAGGGGGCTACACCAAGGCAACACACCTCACCTCTGAAAAAAGTAGACGGGGATCTACACCAACCAAAACCTGGAGAGAATGGTGGACTGGGGCTTTGTGGTCCTACCAGCCCTTTCCCAAAGCAATCCTAGTACTGAAATTGCAGGGAACTGGGTCGTATAGCCAGGATGCGTCCCTAAACAATAAAAAGAGAACCCATGTTGATCGGGGCTTATGAAGCTATGTCCGAAAAAGAATTTAATTAGATAATCGAGGACAGTCCAACCGAGCAGTACCCTTATGTATGAGAGGTCAAATCGGTCGAACAACCACCTGGGCTATGGTTGAGTCCGGAACTCTAAAGACTGCAGTATGTGAGCATTTGGTAAGCTAAGAGAGCAGGGGAAATACAAAAAGGTATGCATAACTACATACATGGGATGTCAAGCCCTATACCCAGAAAGATCTCTGTAAAAATATTCCGGCAGACCTTTCACTTAACCCAGCTGTTTTTCCTTCCCTGCCCGAGCCCCTGGCATTAAGGTCAGATGCCCAGGATGTAGAACATTGAATCCCAGATTCCTGCTTACCAAGCTCTTGTTCCACTTGGCTGAGGTGCCTGGAACCCCAAAGAGTTCCTTTGGCCGAAAAGAAAAACAGCACTGCAAACAGTTGTGGAATAGCCAGGTCATGTTACCCTTCACTGCAGACTTGACGAACAGTGCGCTCGCTTCTGGGTGGTCCACAAGCTAAACCCAACCCTTCGGCATGCGATGGATTCAGCCCGAAAACTCAACACCCCTGAAGAAGATGGTGCATACTTTCTGTACCAAGATAGAGCCTACTACCAGGTGTGCCCAGAACAAGGTAAGGAACACTGACCTGTTGGCACCGAAAGGATTCTGCAGGACCGTATTCGACGCAGCCCATGTCCAAATAGGAGAAGTACATCAAGGGAAAGACAAAACCTTACAGAAGATAATTGAGCATGTCTATTGGTCTGGGATCTATTGAGGAAGCGTCACGGTACTGCCAACGATACCCGGAGTGCCAAATGAAGAACAAAGCAAATACCCCCGGATAGCCCCTTTGCATCCAATGCCTCCGATTAAAGAGCAATTCCAGCTCAATTAAATGGATATGTTCGGACCCATGGTTCGCAGCAGAGGACATAAATACCTGCTTGTGATTGTTGACTATGCCACAAGGCGTTTCCGGTAAGGGAGCTATCCACTTAACAAGTCTGACACGTCCTCATTACTTTCATGGCAAGGGTGGGTATTGCGAATGAAATCGCCACCAGTCTAGGGCCAAATTTCACATCCAAACCGATACAAAAAAGGTGTTCGGTGTTACATATCCGCCATCTCCATAATGCAGTATACCGCCCACAGACTGATGGACTAGTGGTGTGATATAACCAAACCATCAAAGAAATGTTAAAAACTATGCAGCCGGGAGACTGAAACTGGAACAGATTAATGCCTTCTCTTGATGAACCTCCGGAACACTCTGCAGTCCTCCAAGAGATTTGCACCCTTCGAACTCCTGTTTGGTAGGAACCCTGATCCCTCTTTGACTTTCTAAAAGCGGAATGGGAACAACCCGCCCAAGAGATATTCCAATATGCCCCAACACCTACAGACGACTTGTGGAAACTACAGTCATAGCCCAAATTAACCTACAAAAATCCCCACAAATGCAGGAACGCTATTACAAGGGCACCCGAATAAGGACTTTTGCTCCTGGTGACAAGAGGATGGCTCTCTTGCCCACCTCTGATAAGCTGGTAGCTACCTGGAGAGGTCCCATCACTTAGAGGGTAAAACAGGAAGACATAAGATCCACGGTACAGACAGAGGAGTGCGAGGTGGAGAAGTAGATAGAGTTTTAGTAGCCATTTTATGAAATAAGGGTGAGAAAAATTACCCACTTTCCTTAACTTAACGAGGATTTCCCTGCCTGTCAAACTAAGACTAAAAGAAAAACACTATCAAAACCTTTCTGTCCTCCTCACTTACACATACATC
Organism: Ambystoma mexicanum; assembly: GCF_040938575.1. NCBI lineage: Eukaryota > Metazoa > Chordata > Amphibia > Caudata > Ambystomatidae > Ambystoma > Ambystoma mexicanum. The sequence continues at coordinate 835,111,210 of NC_090934.1, read as the reverse complement.
AAAATAATACAGGTTATCATATGGCTTTTCAAACTCAACAAAATTTTTATATTCAAACAAACTTTGTAAACACATATTTGTAACCTGGATCAGATTCCCTTCGCCAGGATTAATGTAGCATTTTACAGACCAAAGTTCCAATCAAGAAAGTACTGTTCAATCTTTAAGTTCTGTTCCAATTGCAATATGAAGTTCTCTTCACTTCATAGGTTTTTCAATTGACACTTTGATTTGCTTAAACACGATTTATCCCTCTTCAAAATGTGATTGTTCACGGTTTCCACAAGCTTCTGCTTAGTAAACCAAAAAGTTGTCTTCACACTTAGTCAGCTTTCAATATAACCATCCTCTTTAAAGAACAAACACTTTTACATTTCTTCATAAACAACAAGGTTTTGTCGGGATGGTTTTTAACCACAGTTAAAATCATAACACTTTACTGTCCTTGCCACTTCCTTTCCACCACAACCTCTCTCCTCAATGCAGTACTTCAATGTCTTCTTCCTAGTCCACTAACCTGCCAAGACTAAACTAGTAATACCTTTCCAGGTACACTCGCCTGCCAGGACAAAAACTCCTACCACTACTAAAAGTACTTTATGGAGAGGTTTGCTTAAAAACTTTAGGAAAGTCTTTGTTCAAGTTTCTCTCTTTAGAAAAAATAGTTTTCCTCTTATTTATTGTTGCCCTTAGGCAATGCTGGTATCTTGTTCAAATATTGCCCCCTCTTTACTTTTGCAATAGTGGTTACAATATTTCTTCATTTGGTCTCCCTCAACATAAGCGTTATTCCAAAATGGCTTTGATTCATTAGTTCGGTATTCAAAGGGTTTATTTCTAGCCCGCAGTCTAGGACGGGGTTATAGAGCCCCATGGGGTTACCTAGCATAGGAAAACCTACCAGTCTTTCCCCGTGATTTTGTTCGACCCGCTGCTGCTTCAGCTTCCTCTCTTGGAAATTGAGCGTCTGACAGCTCCGGTCACACCTCGCACCTTCTGTACAGGGAAGTCTGGTTCACTCCTTACATACTCCGGTGCACGCCAGCCACCAGAGCCAGTACAGAATTAGGAGAGCTCTTCTCTCCCACGCGACAGCCAGTATATGTACCGTTTCCCGCTGCACAATCTCTGCCCCTCCAATTTTCAATTCTAATGACTCTCTCAGCACTGCAATTCAAATATTCAAAAGTCACGCTCAGGTGTGGGTCCTTAGAACCACTACAATGCATACTACAAATCTGCTACTTTTCCTCATCTCAGTACTTAGAGCATTATGGGGCTTGAAGTCCCAAATGTTCTTGTTCCTTTTTTCATCAAATGCTTCAAGTTTAAAATGGGTCATTAAGACCGTGGGATCATCAAGGAAGTAAGAGGATTCTCCTGAACCAAGTCCCCTCCCACATGATCCTCCAGCAGAACACCACTCCCAGGGTCTGGATTAGGAAGGGTTTGCCTTTCCCTAGCCACATGAGAAGGTTTCCAGGTGAGGGTCTTTGGAATGATCACCTCTGGTTCATCCCAAGGCCTATCATGTAGACTTACTTAAAAAATGGCTTGTCCCCCTCACCCCTGCCCACCAAAGCCCTTTTATGTCCTGATGAAAGACCACTTGCACCGGGGATGCACCCGGAAAAAAAAGGAGGCCTCCTGGGAAGATTGGAACCTCAATCCCGAAATGGCCTCAGGACAAAAACAAGAGCTGAGCGTTCTCCTGCTGGACTTCGGAGACACCATCACAGCGAAACCCGGTTGGATATACCTAGTAGGCCACCCCACCAATACGTAACGGGGTGGACTGTGTGCGCTTAAGGGGCGTGGCTAAGGAACCATGGACTAGGTCGTGTTTCTATGCTGCGCCTGATGATCTGACAATTATCCTGCAAGAGCACTTGTGACATCTGTGGCTTTTGAGATCTAAACTTAATTGCTGCTGTGGGAACATGGGGTGCACACGCTGAGCATACTCTGATGCAGAACGGTGAAGCAGACCTGCAAATATCGTAAGAACTGCCCAGAAGAAAGCTCCGATACGAGGCACTTAAAATGGGGCCCGTGTAACAGAGGACAAAGGAATGGCTTGGAAATCGACGGGGCGCGGCCGGAGCGGACTACGGCAGCGGTTAGCTGTACACGCCTAATACGGCAGGAGGCTACAACCATGCATGCTGGCAAGAGACTGTGCACAGTGTAAGCCCCAGGAGGAGGAGATGGAAGATGGCGAATTGTGCCCCAGCACCGGGGTGGATATACTTATGGAGGCAGCCCCTTCTTGCGGGAATGCGTAGAGATTAGACGGGCGCCCAAAACGACACGGAGAGGAAATCGCAGCCTGTATGTGTGCGTGCGCCCATACAATCTCCAAGAAGCATCTGTCGCATGCCCTGAAACAGCGGTGCACAAGAGACAGCCCCCCCGGTGCAGCCGGGAACTGTACACGAATCTGTATCACTCAAGCAAAAAGGGATTTCCCTTTGCTACTGTCACGAGAAGTGTTTCGCCCACAAGAGGCTTTGAACAGCCACAGCCACTCCCCAGCTGACGCGAAGGAGATGGCAACAAAGTCTCCCTGGGCGACCACGATACAGGGGGCATACAAGTACACAGGAGCCCAGAGCGTAGCTGTACTGCTGGAGGAATAAGCGCTCCAGAGTATGATACATTGTCTGTCGCTCTGGCGCAGTGTGGCGGGTCAGCTGGAGCCTGCCACACAGACGAGGCTTGCGAGGAAAGCCCACAGCGATTGCTGAGCGCAACCTTCACCCACATATTGTGCATGACTGCAGACACGACAATACCGCAGGGCCCATACACAGGAAGGTGACTGCCCTGCGTGAGATACACCCCTTGTGATCCCAGTGCATAGGTGCTACGGAGAACTGGATAGCCCTGAATGTAGTGCCAAAGTGGGAGACAATACAACTATACTCGAGCCTCATGAGGGGTGTGAAGCTGAGAGGGAGCCCTAACATTGCCCGCTTGCTACTGGGGAGTACACAATTTAAAGAGGGCACCCCTACAAAGACGACCCAAACTAATGAATGCACATAACAGGCCACATTGAGCACGCAACGCAGCTGAAGCGGGGAAGCATACAGGAGGTAGTAATGGGCGCAACGCCACGCTGACAAAGGACGTTGAAAGACTGAGGAACGAACAGAGCGGGATCAGTGGGCGCACAAAGCCCAAGTAAGTCTACAGACAGGTGATGTGGACACTCCACCCATGATGGAATTATCCACTGCAGTGAATAAGAACATATTAAGTTATGGCATCTGGGGGCCCCAGACAATTGCTAAGAGGGAGCTGGAGGCTAGCCTGCAAACTGATGCTGCATTTAGCACCACAGGACTTTGTGAAGTAGACAACCCAGCCCAGCCCAGCGGACAGCGAGAGTAATGGCGCTCAAAAATGGCAAAGTCAAAGGAAAGCAGCCTACGATGGACATTTTCACCAAAACACTACAATCCCCGAGCATGCCTACACAGGCTAAAGATGACATGCAGGGGGCATCGGAACGATGGTCTGATCCCGAGTGCCATAACAGAGCTGAAATCCTCATGGGGGAATCAAGATTGATACAGCCATAGTGGAACTCAAGGCAGCGCTGGAACTCAATTGATGCGGTTGGTGTGGACGTAAACCTCTTACGACAGGATGTGAGCGCGCTGGCGGAACGCACGAGTGGCCTGGAAAGCGCAGTAAAAACAAATACAGGTCAGCACTGCTAACGCCAAGGAGGTCCACATATTGCAACAGGTGCAGAACTTGGAAAACCGGGCAGAAGAGGCAGAAGGGCGAGCAAGACGCAACATCCGCGTGGTGGGGCTACCTGAAGAGGAAGAGGGCTTGGACCCGACGAATTACGTGGAGAACATGCTGATCCAAGAAATAGGTGCCAGTGTGCTCACCCAAGGGTTTGCGGTTGAGAGGGCGCACAGGGCCCGGAGTAGGAAACCCCAACCAGGAGCTCCTCCCCGAGCAATTATGGGCAAAATATTGAACTGCAGGGACAGGGAAAAGATCCTGGAATTTTTTCGCAAGGGCGGAACGATAGAGTATCAGCAACAGTCGCAGCGTACCCAGACTATACCATGCTGGTACAGAGGCAACGTTTCAACTACGTGGCTGTGAAAAGATGACTGAGAACTATAGCATCAATTCGGGAGATGTAAGAGGAGCACGACTTTACCCCTGGTAGTTAGATTAGTTGGATCACCAATAGGGTGATAACCCCCCCTTGCTGTGTCCAGAATACTGGTAGTAACCAAGAAAGGGCTAGATGCAGTGAAGCCTGAGATTCAGGGATTGAGCTGGGCATCAGTTGGGATTGGGGAGGGCGGGAAAGGGGCGGTAGTTGGGGTTTTTGTGTTTGGGTTGGGTCGGGGGTGGGAGGGGAGTTGGGGGGGGTTTGGTGTGGTAACAATAGTCAGAGAACGAGCGTACACCTATTCGCCATTGCGTCTGGAGCAGATGAGAAGGGGGAAAAGAGTGGGACGGGGTATGGATAAGATGGGGGACCTGAAGATAGTTACCTGGAATGTCAGGGGGCTAAATAGTTATTTGAAGAGAAGAACAAGTTACTTATCTTACCTGGTAACGTTCTTTCGATGGGATGTTCCTCCGATGTATTCCACATCTTTTGACAGTAATGACCACAGCTGTGCTGCTTTGGAAATTTTTTTCGGCGTAGGCGTCATGCGTCGATGACGTCGATAAGCTGTCACTCGAGGGCCTCTGTCGATGGTCGACATCACCGGATGTTATATCTAGGACGCACGAAGCCCGTAGCCTCAGTTGTCGTTTTTTTTCCCAGAACGTGTGGCACCAATCTTCTGCCAGTATGACTACAGAAAGCCTTGCGGAACCGTAAGCTGCAATTGCATAACAAATTCTGTAGAGGGGCAGGCAGGGAACGAACTATCTGGAATACGTCGGAGGAACATCCTACCGAAAGAACGTTACCAGGTAAAATAAGTAACTTGTTCTTCGAAGGGATTGTGTCCTCCGACGCATTCCACGTCTTTTGACAGACTCCCAAAGCAGTACCAACATATCGAGGTGGGAAAAGAATTTACAATTGCATCAATTTAGAATGCCCAATCAAATTGCAGAATAGAGGACTGCCTTACCAAAGGTCAAATCCTGCCCATGTATAGAGTCCAAGGAATAATGTTTCACAAAAGTATGGACAGAGGCCCATGTGGCTGCTTTGCAAACATTGCGAATCGGAACACCCCTCTGTAGGGCAGTGGAGGCAGCCATACCCCTAGTAGAATGAGCCTGTAAGCCTACTAGAGGGTCCTTTCCTGGCAAACGGTAACACTCAGATCGTCAAAATGATCCATCTGGACAAGGTCTGTTTGGAAACAGCCTGACCTAAACGCCTTCCAGCATAACCAATAAAGAGCGGATCGTCCATTCTGACCCGGGACATCCGTGAGAGATAGAAACTCAACGTTCTCCCAGGATCCAACCTATGGAGCCTCTCCTCTTCCTTGCCAGGATGTGGAGGAGGATAGAACGCCTGAAGAATTACCTTCTGGCTCAGATGGAATTCTGACACAACCTTCGTAAGAAAAGGGCGCACCCTAAGAACAACCCTGTCCTTATGGAACACAGTGAAAGGTGGTTTGGCGGAAAGTGCCTGCAACTCAATCAGTGTGCGGAAGTAACCACAACTAAAAATACAGTTTTCAAAGACAACAGTCGCAACAGACAAGAATGTAAGGGCTCAAACGGAGCTCCCATTAGGAACTTTACAACCCAATTCAAATCCCATCCCGGCACCTGGAAAGGCGACGTTCTAAACACATTAATAAGCCCTTTTAGAAACTGAGATTAAAGGGATCTTAAAATAAGAACATTCTTCAGACGAGCGCTTAAATATAGACAGCGCCGCCAGGTAACCTTTAATAGTACCCCACTTGCAGAACCTTGTGGGCTACGGAAAGCAAAAAAGACAAAACCAAAGGAATGGAACATTGGAAAAGATCCACATTCTGTATCCTGCACCAGTCGCAGAACTTTCTCCAACGGTACAGAGTTTTCGTTGCTGGCCTCCTGGCCAAAAGCAACCCCTCCATCACTTCTTCGGGGAGGTCCCAATCCTTATACCTCAACCTTTCAGATACCAAGCGTGAAGACTGCAGGACTTGACCTCTGGATGGAGAACCCAACCCCCCTCCCGTGAGAGCAGATTGTCTCGGTAGGGAAGACGGCGTGGAGGGCAGATGGACATGTCGAGAAGGTCCGGGTACCACGCTCTCCTGGCCCATGCAGGCGCAATGAGGATCATCCGGGAACCAAACTTCCGTAACCTCTGCAACACCTGCGGAATAACAGGGACTGGAGGAAACGTGTACAGCAGTGGGAAGGACCACTCCATCACGAACGCATCCCCCAAGGCTCCTCTTGGAGGAAATTCCCGCAGGCAGAATCTTTTGCACTTCCGGTTGACACTGGTGGCAAAGAGATCCACTTGTGGTTTTCCCCAAAGGACGAAGATCTCCAACAGAACTTCCTGAGCCCTTCCTGAGCCAGCTCCCACTCGTGAGAGCGTGCTCTGCCTGCTCAGAGAGTCTGCCGCCGCGTTTTCGTCTCCGGCCAGATGAACTGCCGAGATCGAATGTCCTTCTGAAAGGCCCAGAACCAGAGCTGCCTCACCTCCCTGCACAACAGGAGCGACCCTGCCCCCGCTTTTTTGTTGAGTTAGTGCATGGCCACTGTATTGTCCGTCATAATCGGGACATTCTTCCCCCATACACATGGCAGAAAAGCCTTCAGGGCTATCGTGACAGCCCGCAGCTCTAACAGATTGATGTGGAGTCTGGACTCCGACGCGATTGCCCCAGGAACGTTGTCCATTCATTAGAGATTAGGCTTTGAAGCCTTACCCCTCCATTTACAGGAAAGGGAATTACCCGGATGAAAAGCGGGTTTGGGAATACCATAACTTGAGAGCTATGGATGAAAGAATCTGACAAGCGACCTGTTGCAAAAGTGCCGCATTTAAGAAATTGTGAAAATTAACACTCATCCTCAAGAAAAGAGGGACCAGCCTCTGTGACCTAGATATAAGAACCGGAATTGTTGAGGAAAGAAAGAATAGGAATACTGACAGAATGCACAAGACAAATTTCTGCCCCTGAAGAATGTCCAGTTATTCACAACAATAAGGACAGAAACTTATATAAGTTGGGCTATATGTACGCAGTGGATAACAAGAGGAAATTAAGTCGCTATTGTGTTTGGTGTTTCAAGCATTGATTAACTTGATTCTGTGTGGTGGAAAAACTACTTTTTACATTGTATATTTGTATGTGGTGTATATGTGTTTAATGGTTTTTTGATACTTGTGCTATGAATTATTAATTTAATAAAAAATTTGACTTTTTAGAAAATGTGTTGTATATTAATTAGGTTATACACAGCCCATATATGTTAAGTGGCTGATGGGGTGGGGTTTCGAGGTCTAAGGGTAACATGATATGTCTATTGAACATGTATGTGTCCCTTCTTTTTGTTAAATAGATATATTATATCCTCACTAGGTAGGAGGGATTTTCACCAGTGTGTGGGGAAACCCCTGTATGCAATGACGTCACTTAGAAATATTACATGGAATGGAGGGGCCTGAACCGTCCATCCAAGGGGCGTAAGGTACTGTGCTATTATACATGTAAAAACACCAAGTGGGAATAGCGTTTCTACAAGAGACGCACTTGACATTGGACAAAGCATCGAAACTTGGGAAGAGCTGGGGATGCCACCGCCATTTTTCTTCGAACTCATACTCTACACGGGTGTGTATTCTCATCCATAATTCTGTTGGGTTCCGCTTAACAACAATGGTTAAGGATCAAGAGGGAGGGGGACTGGTGGTGCAGGGAATTATACAGGGCTGATTGCACACTCTGATCAACTACTATGGTCAAAACTAAGACACAGTGGAAACATTTGAGTGGATTGACCACCAACTGGGGACGACGTCACCCAGGGAGATATTTTGGCCTGGAGACTTTAAGGACCGTACGGGGGAACTCACTGCCCGACACCCAAGGCCACCACTAAACTTCAAGGCATGTGTTCATGTGTCTGGTGTCTAGTTTGCCAGACATCGGAGTACACATACCACTCCTCTGTACACAACTTGGCATCCCGGATAGATTACTTCCTAGTCTCCCACACACTGATGGGCAAAGTGACTGACGCGTCTATCCTGGAGTGTACATTGTCGGACTATGCTCCAGTACTATTGGCTATTGAACTGACAGATCGTGGGGGCGGAGAGAGCACCCTGGGTATTTGAAAGTGAGGGGCTGACAGATGTGGTATTCTGAGAAGGCAGATCTGGGGTAATAGACACATTCTTTGAAATGAACGCTGGATCGGTAGAGTCACCTGGGATTGTATGGGAGAGTTAAATGCATAATCAGGGGAGAGTATCTCAAATGAATCTGGGGTATTAAAACAAATAAGAAGGGAAATGGCAAATACCGAGGCCCATATACAAAAGGTTACAGACGGGAACACCCCACCCACACAGGCACCCCCGGAGCAACCAGAGATTAGGAAGCACCTGCAGTTTAGTGAACTAGCGCACAGAGGTCACATTCTTTTGGGGGAAAGCTGCAGTACACCAATATGGGGAAGGACAGAGGCCAGGTAGGCTACTGGCTGCAAAGTGGGATAGATCCAGAGACGGAGTATTGTCAATAATGGACACAGGGAACAGAAAGGTTTGCAGACCTAGAGATAATTTAGTAATGGTATTCTGCTGGTTTTATGGTCAACTATACTCCTCAGGTCCAGGTGTCTCAAAGCGCAGTTAGGGAGTATCTGGAACAGGTGGCTCTGTACTGGTGCATGGATGAGGAACGGGAGTGGCTGAGTCGTCCACTGTTTCCGGAGGTGGTGCTAGGGGTTATCCGATCCCTCCCAACTCGGAAATCTCCTGGACCGGATGGGTTCACAGCGGAATTCTACAAGCAATAAGTGGTTAAGCTCTCCCCTTATCTGCTGCAGATGTTCCGTCACAGCTTGAGGGAGGACCACCTGCCGGAGTATGAGTGATGCAGTGGTGGCTGTATTGCTCAAACCGGATAAAGCTCTCGAAATGATCGCTCCTTTTACCGACTCAGATCCCCCTCCTCAACAGACAATAAAATTCTAGCCAAACTACTAGCATCCAGATTGGCGCGACTGATGCAGAGGATCATCAAGGCGGACTAGTCCGGGTTTATTCCTGGCCGCTCCACTTCACATGGCCTTCGCAGAATGTTTGGGTTGCTGTCCGTGGTGCAACAGGACAAATCAATAACAGCAGCACTCTTAGATGACACAAGGGCATTTGATTAAGTGGAATGACCCTTCCTGTTTGCGGTGCCACGTAAGATGGGGTTGAGGGATCAGTTAATCTCATTGGTGTCATTACTGTACACTGCCTAAGGCTAAGATTAAGGTAAATGGTCAGCTCACCCCTGATAAAATGCTGGAAAGAGTTACCCCGGCAGGGGTGCCCCTGTCGCTGTTCACACTGACGATTCAGCTGTTAGCAGAGGTAATCAGAGAGAGACACATACACAGTGTGGTTCAGTTGTGTAAGCACAGGGTAGTGATTTCTCTTTACGCAGATATGGTGCTTTTTGTATCTGACCCCAGGCACAATCTTGACCCGATTATGCGTGAGGTACTGACGTTTGGGGACTTTTCGGGGCTTAAAATCAATCCGACAAAGTCAGTTCTCTTCCCAATGACCGATAGTGTGGAACAATATAAGGACGGATGAGGGTTTTAGTGGCACATCAACCACACTCGATACTTAGGGGTAACTATAGCCCGCAACAGGACTGTTCAAAACAAATATAACTATCAGAAAGTGTTGGACCAGGCCAAAACAACGATAGACAAGTGGATGAACTTATCTCTAATCTCTATGGGAGGGTGTCCCTGGTCAAAATGGTGCTAATACACAGGTTTCTATACGTGTTCCTGAACGTCCCGCTGGATGTCTCTGGAGAATACTTCTGAGTCCTAAGATCTGCGACACTGCGGTTCATTTTGGCAGGGAAATATGCTGGAGTATTGTGGGACAAGATGGTTGCACCGTTAGATGGGGGGTAGGGGGCTGGCACTACCTGATTTTGAGACCTACTATGGACATGGCCCTGGCAGGGTTTCTCATATACTGGTTCGGGGGGAGGGGAAGCAGGGAGCATATAGAGGTGGAAAGAGCACTAGCATCATCGTTCATACTATGGTCCAATATCGTGCCAGCAACGGATAGGGCGTCCACAGTAAATAATATGGTGGAAGTGACCTGGGCCTTGATTGAACAAAAATCTGGGGGTGAGACCATCTAGTCCCCATAATTACCAATCTTTTATATCCCGGGGATTCCCCTTACTAACGAGAGATGCTATCTCACCTTTATGAAGCACCTCAAATTGACTTGCTTCCGAGACCGGTTTCCAAATGGGCAATTTATGACACTAGTCAGTAAATCAAAAGGCATCAGCCTAGAAGAGAACTCTGCATTTGCGACCAACTACGATGGCGGACAAAAAACAATCTGAGGGACCTCAACGCGTGAAGCACCATGGGTACAGTACACGTCACACTAGGGATAGTATTACTAATCACACCCAGTCTACGTCCTTTTGAGTTTCAAAAACAAATCTTGTAATACTCTGCGACTTCCACTAGATTTCGGACTACGCAGAGCATGTGATCTAAGCAGACCCACAAACTCCAGAAATATATATACATAAGATGTGTAATAATATTGGACTAGAGGTTTTACTTGCTTAGTGTGTAAACTAAAGGCCTAATAAATAATTGTATTTTTATAATTGCCCGTCTAACTGGAATTACTAGCATTTCTCTGTGTGGAATCATTATAGCCCTGGACCACTCTCACAACCTTGCTGAGACTAAACCTTTCCGCTCCACTACCTTACCCCTTTGCTTGGATTTGGCGAAACTCCCAGTGTCTTCCCAAGGTTCACCATAATAGGGTGGCCTCCCAAACCCCTGCCCCAGGTCTCATCTTGGAATTTCATCTCAACAAGAGACATGATCTCTCAGAATTGATTATCTTAGGGACTAGGCAAGGTAAGAAAAGTTGAAGGCTTTACTTACATCCAAAAAGTCAGGACAGGGTTCAAAACAAGCACAAACAAAAAAAGGGTGTCCCATTGAAATCTATTGGAGGAAAGCGACAGAAAGAAAATATTTTCTAACACCTTGTATAAAGAAACAGAATTTCCTAGTTTCACCTTGGCAAAACCTATACTTCAAGCAGTGGATTCGAACCACCCTACTATACAAGAGAAACACATAGCCTACATGGTATTTAATCTTGTTTATATAGACACGGTTGTACATCTAAAAAAAAAAAAAAGTTTCTTACCTGAGTTAATTTAGGTAAATAGTCACCCATTTCTTGTTTAATACTGTGAAACGAATTAATCATATCCTGACTGGTTGCATATCTTTGAGACTGTATTGGGGTTGGACCATGGAAATACCTGAAGAATTACAGGGGACATTTGTGTTTTTAGTAAAAAGTCACTTAATTTAGGAATCAGTTTTGTTAAGAAAGAAACAATCTTAATGTAATCTTTAATAATCAAAAGGGAAACACAGTAACTGCTTTGGAAAAGAAAAGTTACTTACTTGTAATACTAGTTCATCATGGGCATCTTCTCCACACTAAAAGGTGAGGGATAGAAACACTACCTTAGGAGATGCTTATACCCTTGGTGCCATTTAACATCTCTACACTAATCATTGAAATAAAATGTAGACCCGACTCTAAAGCGACTTGTGAATTTTTGTCTAACCGCTGCAAGGCCTGAAGATTTGGAGCAAATCTATCCAGCGGTTTGCTTGAAACCGGTCCAAAAGTGCCAAAAAGCGTTAGTGGCTCTTCCAGGAAGACTATTCAAGAACCCACCACTTGTATTTTCATGGACATGATTGTTCTATGTGGCTACTTGGTCCATGCCTGGATCCATTTGAATAGTAAAAGATAAAGAAATTGGCTATACTAAAGACAGCCCATCAGGTTGGTTGGGATGGAGCAAATCAGTTCATAAGGGTGGCAATTGTGAGTGGCGGACACCTCATCCTGGAAAAATCACACCAACATTTTTATGGGCATGTGGTTGCCCAGTGGGACAACACCCCTCTCAATGGGCAAGGGTGGGGGTGAAGTGAGTAACAATATGCCCCTAAAAATGTAAAACAAAGCCTGTTCTTCCCAGGGGGTTCACGGGTCATTACAGGATCATGAGCCACTAGTGAGCCACAGAAATACTGGGGGTCCTGGGAATTTAAAGCTGGAAAAGTGTGCTGTGCTAAAGGCCAGGCCTAGTGGCAAATGCAGTAGGCTGGTCTGTGTCAGGGCATGGTCATATGTCATATGGCATGGTCATATGGCCACTGTTGATAGATTAGGGAGGGGGCCCAGATCAATGATTAAAACCATCTTTGGGCACAGGAGCCACTGGCCACTACAGGTCATTTCAGAGGTCCTGGGGAATGCCAAAGACAATGACTCTGGCAAAGTCACCTGACTGTGGTCACATGCCATAGCCAGTAACCAAAAAGTGGGTTTGGGGTGGCACTGCATTACTAAAGATCATAGTTAGTTCCCAGAATGGGTTGCTTATGACAGCAGAAGAAAATTACCATTGACCGTGGCCTAATCAGGTGATGTTGGGGGCCCACAGCATTCGGGGAAAAAAAAAATTGGCCCTTGCGAGGTACTGACATGGCCAGTGGCCAATGTGGGTTGCTTAGAGGGAATAAATCCCACTTAACATGGGCAGTTTCCAGAACAAGGGGCATGTGAGTGCCCGTGCAAAACGGTCACTGGCGATAAGCCAGTGTTTATTAATTGTATGCACATGGGGGACTGGGGTATAGACCAAAGTGAGCACCAACCATGGCCACTTTGGGTGATTTTGGGGGGCTCGGTGAAATAAGTGAAGCCCAATACATCACCAATGACAAAAAGTGGTAGAGGTAGTCTTCGTTCATGAGGTTTTTTGGAAAGAATATAGTGTTCATAATCTGAACATAGGGAATGGTGGGGAGGGAGTTTATGATGGCAAAATAAAGATTGTTGGGGATAAGTAGCACGTGGGTAAACTAATCCTTGGTGACCCCGATTTCTCTCTCTAGTTTGTAACCATCCTTTTTTCAGTTGAGGGGTGGGAAGTACGCCAAGTCTCCACTGACATCAAGAGAACATTCCCCTTTCTTTGTAACTTCCGGAGCACTCAAAAGATGGGGCTCCTGTTTTTTTTTTGGGCCTGAAAGGTTTTTGGATGTACTGAAAGACAGGAGCCTATCTTTGAAGAAAGTAGGATGGGTTCTTAAGTGAGGAAGGTGCGTCAGGGCCTGGTTTTAGGATCCGTCAGGGGAGGGAGCGGGGAGCCTGACCCGAGCCCTGTTACAGTGCCTTAGCGTGAGACTCCCCACCAACCCTTATTTACCGTGAGATGCAGCAATGGGATTGCTAAGAGAATGCTGGCAGCAGGGCTGCAGTGAGCCCTGACGCAATCCGGATCCAGGGCAGCAGCCGGAGCACTGCCGCAGAAGACGCTGTGGCAAATCGTCTCGTAATGCAGGTTGCCAGCACTACACCGGCTGCTAGAGGAGGAGACGCAATTCTATTTGTGGGAGGTGGCAAACACTGCAACAGTGGCCCGGCATGGGCTGAAGCACAGCTCAAGCAGATCTGCGCAGGGAAAAACTCCAACAAACCACCAAACAAAATACTTTACAAATAAGGGCCTCCATGTAGATCATAATAATCCCACTATCCCATCAGGGATATTTGGACTGCAGGAAGGCCTTAAAAAACAGAACTTCCTGGACTTTATCAGGGTCCATGTTTGAAGGGCATGAAGGGGTCAGACTTGCAAGCCCTTTTAAGCCCTCTCTCAGCCTTTCATATAACACATCCCTTGGAGTCAGGTAAGTGATTTGACATGGTAAGTATATAATTCTGGGAGAGGGTGGGATATTTGAAGAGGAGTGTGTGACCAGTTGGGTGTTGGTTAGTTTGGGGAGGACAGGAGGTGGAGGACGACGTCCAAGAGACCAGAGGAGGAGAGAGCGAAAAGGCTGCAAAGACTATTGGAGAGAGGGGGGGGTCTGTGGAGTTCATGTGCGTGAGTAAGGAGCGTGTGGAATAGCGATAGAGTAGAAGGTAGTGGTAGTAAAAGGTAGTCATAGTTGGAGTAATGGCAGGTAGTGGTAGCTGCGGGAAGAGTAGATTGGCAGCAGGAGTAGGAAGTGGTAGTGGGTAATAGTGAATGATAGTGAGTGGTAGCGACAGTAGCGGAAGTGATAGCAGCAAGAGAGCATTAGTAAGAGTATCAGTGGTAATAGGAGTAGGAACAGCAGAGAGGTAGTAGTGGTAGCGTACAAGCAGTACCGGCAGCGTGGAAGCAGAAGGTGGAATAGTAAGGAGAAAGGAAGGAGATTGTAGCAAACATAGTAATAGAGTGATAGCTCGAGGAAGAGGAATAGAGAATGGTAATATCGAAGGGTGAAGGTAGGAAGGTGGAGTGTGAGACCAAAGGGAGAGTAGGACGGCAGGAGGAGAACATCTTAGAGAGCAGTATAGTGAAGAATCAAGTATGAGAGGGTGTGATAGAAGAGTGACACTGGGTGAAAGAAGACACCATCCCAAACTCCCCAGAATACTAAGCCGGCAAGGTCAGTGAAAGACTAGAAGGCCCCTAGGGAGTCAGTTAACCCATGACTTAGGGCGGCCACTAATAGTTATAGTTAGAATACAAACTTATAGGGTGTCACCGGTGATGAGCTACTAACATCATGTTACGGATGCCTGGGCTAGGGAGGAGGAAAAGGCCAGTGAAGGCAAGATAGAAAAGGATGTCCGTAGTGCCAATCTTCCCCTAGAACCCGGTAGGCTCTCAAGATCCTTAAGAATCGGCAGTCACACCTTCTGTAAAAGCTTCAATAAACACCCTTGGACTGCCAGTAAGAGTCAGCATGGTAATTTGTGGCGGGCTGCCCCGTCACAAAGGGGTCCCATCATAGGTGTACGACAGGCTGAGTTCAGGGAGGAGGTGTAACGCTCACCTGATTCCCACAGAGGCGCGGGTCTTGGCAGGAAGGTGTCTGTGACTCGAAAAGTGATGTGCAGGACTCGATTGGCTTCTGGGGTCGAACCTCTTCGCACTGTGTGTCGAACTCGAAGGGTGAGGTTTCTGCAGGTGAAAGAATATGGGGATTAAAGGTCTGGGTTGTTGAATGTCCCTCTCTCTCTCTCTCTCTCTCTTCCCAGCTTGTCTGTAGAGCCCCCGTCCCAGGTCAACGTGCTCACCTTAGATAGGTGAATGCTGGGCTCTCCATCTGCGTCTAGTGCAGGGTGCCGTTGCCAGTTCCTTCACTGGTGAAACATTGGCCTCTTGACTTCAGAGGATGGTTACCATCGTTGTCTGCACGACCGGTAAGTTTCTGGACACCTTTTGTCTTTATAGTCTTTTAATGCGTGGCAGTGAAGCGCCTGGAAATTCGTAAGTATGGCAAGCGCTCTAACTGTCTCTTTCCTTGCAGATTAGTTCGTGTTGAAGAGACGCCGGAGTATTCGCAGGCGTTTGATTGCGACGAGCGTGATGGGCGTGAGTAAGTACCTGCTTAATGTCTCTTTCTTTGTCTTTACAGGCGACGATGCAGAATGACGAAATCCGGAATTCGCCGCGTGCCGGTAAGTGTAACAATGCTGTTGTCTTTGCAGGTGAAGATGCAGCGTGAAGAATCCGGAATGCACAGCGTGCCGGTAAGTATAACTATGCTGTTGTCTTTGCAGGTGAAGATGCAGCGTGAAGAATCCAGAATGCACAGCGTGCCGGTAAGTATAACAATGCTGTTGATCTTTGCAGGCGAAGGTGCAGCGTGAGACACGACCGCTGCCGATGGATCAGGTGAGTAAGCACTGCGTGTAAAGTTCGTCTTGCTAACCTGTTGTTTCCGGTCTTTTGCAGGTGCTGATGTTGATCGGGTACAGGAATGGTAAGTATAATTCTTGCAGGTTCAGGATCAAAAGAAGAAAGGCTGGAACAGACTCGGTGAGCGTTCTGCTGCAGATGCAGAATAACGCGAAGCATGTTTCATCAATCGGGTGTGGTTTAAATAGCCTTGGAGTGATGAGGCGTCTTCTTCCACGGCCCCGCCTAGGTAAGAAAAGAGTTCCTGCTTCCAGAAGAGTTCCAGTGCTGTATCCAGGGAGTGGAGCTGCCTCACCCAGGTAAGAAAGTAGTCCCTGTTCACCGAGGGCTTCTAAGAGGCTGGTAAGTAAGCATCATGGTCTGCGGCAGGTAAGTCCACCCAAGCACTTTCACACCAATGATGAGCCCGGCGCTTCCAGTGCCGGGACGGATGATTCTGATGAGCCTGGTGCCACCGGCGCCAGGACAAGGTCCAAAAGGTCCCTGTGGGGACCGGCTGGTGCCTAGGATTAGGGTTAGGGGCCTGCTTCCAATGACGTTGGGCTGGTCCTGGCTCCTTGGAAGCAGTGATCATGACAGGAGGGTTGGCATAGGTGGGCCCTGGTTAAATTCTGTTTTTTTTTCATTTCACATAGAGCTGTGTTAGAAAATGCAGAGGAGGCTGGTTTGGAGATCCAAAGAAATGGGAGCTCACATATGGGTGTATTGGGGATCAGGCTTACAGCAAGGGGTGTTGATGTTACTGTTGCAGCAATAAAGGGGTAGAACATTGCCTCACTAAATGTTAAAGGTTTCAACTAGCTGAAAACCTGCTCTCTCCCAGAGAGAATTTGGGAGATGCTTTTTACAGATCTTTTTTGTTTAGGAAACTCAGTAGAAGCTAGGGCAAGGGAAAGCATTGAAATATAATGCTTTAAATCAGGATTTGTGGACTTCTTAACCAATGAAAAAAGCAGGGGTGGGATTCTTACAAGGCCTTTGTATAATAGGTTGTCAGTTATGGGTCCATCTAATGGGGTCTTACTAACCTTGGGGTGTTACTCCCCTAATCAGGGACAGGTAGACTTTTTGGACAATGCCTAGAAAAACTGGGATGAAGGACTTGATAGTTTGGGAAGATGGGACTTTCACCAAGTTCTTCACCAGGACAGGAACTGAGTAGTAGTATGGAAAATGCAATTCCCTGTCAAGTAAATTTGGCTTAATTCATTCATGGCAAGAGGGTGGCAAATTATCAGAAAAGGAGGAATACATTTTTTTATGCCCATCAAAAGTTACTCAAGAATTAAATACATATTTGTTGAAGAGTAACAAACACCGCACACAAAACTGGATGAAAATCCCATTTTGCATGGTCCAATAATGACATGGTACTACTATAATTCAGCCTACCCTGCACAGGGAGGTGGAAGAGTAGATGACACTTTAACAAACAGCTGATAAAGGACCTCGTTTTAAAGGGATGTCCATAAAAAGATCAAATGGAGAAATTACCTCATTCCTTTTTAATAATGCAGGAGGAGAACCCCCCCCCCCTTAACTATTACCCTTACCCCACATTTTAGAAAAATTTCCCAAAATTACCAAAAAACAAAATCAGTTAAAATATGCTGTTAATTTTCCATTTGATTTTTCATTTTGGATCATTTCTACGGATTCCGTTTTAAAGTCATCCTTAAGGAGGAAATTGCATTTATATTTTTTAGGTGAATGAAGGTCATTGTAGGTCAGCAGGTATTGTGTGGGATGCTGCCAAGGCTACATTTAGGGTGTACTGGATTAAGGAGAGTGTAGAGAAATAAAGACTCAAATTGGACAATGAATCTAGGTTAATTACAGACACAATGGATCTACAGTCCAGACCATAAGAACAGACATCTTTGGATGGGAAATCAAGGATTGAAGGTGTAAATTAAGGAATTGCTGATGGGGAGACTTTTACAAGTTACAATGACAAACAAATATGAGAAAGCGAGAAGGTGCATGGTCTACTGGATTGTAGACTGAGAAAGCAAAGGGAAGACAGAAATATGTACAAGATCAGCAGGAACTCGCAGGCAGAAGTTAGAGCAAGGGAAAGGGTAGTAGAGCTTATTGCAGGATATTATTAATCACTGTATACAGTATATCAAGCGGTCTGAATATTAGGGTAAGTTATTCAGTGCAGTACTAGAGGGCCACAGGCTCTACAACATTTTTAGTCTTGCCAATAGCAGTAATCTAAAAGGAGGGGAGAGATCCTAAAGAAATATTCCTTGTATAGGTCAATTTTGTTCCTTAGTGTCAAAGCAAAAATACTCACCAGGATTCTGGCCAAGAGACAATCAAGTGTTACCACTGTGGATTCAGGACGGCCAGGTGGGATTTGTGTTAGGGTGAATTCTCAGAAATGTGCTAATTCCCTCCACCTTATAGACCCCCAGCCACTTTGCTGGATTTTGAGGACTTGATTTATTTAACCTGGATAGAACGGGACCCTTTTTTCCCACTCCCTCATGTATTTTAATGTGATTCTGAACTCCGTTTCTCTTTTGGTTGTGGAGTCTGACAAACTCCATAGGCATCTTTTACATTGGGTCACACAGCACCGTCAGTGCAGTGGCACAGGGAAGTCTTTCAGATTCCCCAAAGGTTTAAATACCTTCTCTTTGATAAACTACTGTTTCCAAGAGCAATGAAGTCAAATTGACTTTGCTTACATTTGTAACTTTCTAGACCCAGCACACACTATCTTACAATAGTGTGCTGGAGGGGTTACCTAGTTGCTAGCAGCTTCTGATGTAACTTTTTTTAGGTTACCCTTTTCTCACTGAATGGCTGGTGGCAGTGGCTTTATTTCAACTACCGTGGTGTGCATTTACTGCGGGCTGCGTTCGCAGCTGCAGTAAAGCACCCCAGGGTGCCATTTTTGTCAAAATGGCCCTGGTCGTCTTTTTTCACCATTTCTTTGTGGAAAGGTCCTTCAAAAAATTTACTCTGCATACCAAACCAGGTTTGGTCCCATTGTTTGCTTTGCCTTTGCCGGGATTCACGAGTGAAGCCAACCTCTGGCTCCAGGGTGTTTGGGGTGGGCAGGAAGTGAGGGAGGTGCCGAAACTCCCTGTGCTTATTCTCCTAGGAGACCCAAAAGCAGTCTGTGGTGATTGGCAAGCTGACTGACCGGCAAGGACAGTCACCCTGTGTTAGGGAGAATTCTCTCTTTAGGCTGAATTTCCTAACCTAGGGAGTCCCCCAGCAGCTTTGCTGGATTTCTGGAGTTTGTTTTTTTCCTCCTGCCAAGAGTGAGACTCTTTCTCCCACTCTTGGACATGATTTATGGTATTCCTTTGACTGGTAATGTGTTTTATGGGCTATGGGGTCCTTTACTCCATAGGGTCTCATGTGTTTTTCCTATGTGTGTTACACAGCACCCTCCGTGCAGTAACACAGGGGTGTCATAGTGACACCCCACAATGGACTCCATACCCTGGGACTGACTACTGTCTCCCAGGGCATGTAAAGTCACCATTGGCTTTACTAGTCCCAAATTATTAACAGAAACCAGTACAAACCATCATATTGTGGACGTACTGGTCGGGGCAATTTGATTGCCCCGGGGTCTGTTAGTCGAGGGGGCACGTCTCCGTCCCTCCTGATCGAGTTTTGGCTGGTGGCAGTGGAAACTACTTTTTATATTCAAACGTGAATATTTTCCTATGGGATTTTCCCATTGTTCGAGGCTACCGACTTTAATTATTTAATTCTCATAGCCTTGAACATACCGCCGGTTTATTTAATTAATATCAATTCTCCGGTTGGTATTTTTTGCCAAGACTCGATTCTAAAATGGCGTTTGTGTTCTCTTGTGTGACTCCAACCCAAGTCAAGCCCTTTGTTCCACTTTTTGGTGGGCTTCTCCACAGAAGCCTCCAAAAGTGGTGCCACTCTGTCTGGGTACCACAGGGGATGTGGGAGGGGGTTTAGGCACCCTGGACTGAGTTACCTTGGTAACTCAAGTCGCACTCTTGTGTGATTGGCCCAAGTGGTAAGCCAGCCGGCTCACCACTTTGCATGTTTGAGTGACAGCTAGGTTGAGTGAATGGGGGATTTCTGCATAAAAGCAGGGCTTTGGGGACGGGGACTGGAACTTCAGAAGTCGCCACAGGACCTGAGAAGCTGAGCCGACCTACCACGACGACACCACCGGTGGAGCCCTGCAGAACCGACTCACCACTTCCCGACGACAGAGAAGATCTCCAGGCTGGAGAGGCTTCTTCTCCTGACTGGTGGGCACAACCAGTTTACCTTTCTTTCTTCGCACCCCAGCCCGGTTTGTGGTCGAACTGCCCGTGCCAAGCACCCCGACAGCCGGATAGCCACTCACCAC
This sequence comes from Ambystoma mexicanum, assembly GCF_040938575.1. NCBI lineage: Eukaryota > Metazoa > Chordata > Amphibia > Caudata > Ambystomatidae > Ambystoma > Ambystoma mexicanum. Next base: position 835,090,852 of record NC_090934.1, on the reverse strand, counting down.
TGAACTGCGAATCACCGGACCGCTCCTTGTACCTGAGAAACTGCGGCTGGTTTCTTCCCAGCAAGTGCAACGGACTCCCGTCTGCCTCCACGAATAGATCCTCTCTTCCCCCGGACGAAGCACCGACTTGCATCCGCTGCCAGGAACAACTGCCCCCGCTGGAGCTTTCTCACCACTTTAAGGTACCGCGTCCGCCAGGCCTCCCTTTCTAAAGATTGCTACAAGGTTATAATAACCCCTTAACCTTCTGGACTGGGCTGGCCGCTTGACCCTCTAACTGGTCCCTTTCTTTGGTCCAACTCCTTTTTGAACCTTTACAAGACTTTTGTGCACTGCAACCGTGTGACCTTGGACACATTTCGTTTGGATCCGGCCTCTTCAACTCTAACTTCACGGTTTTACTTTGCCTTCCTCTCTTGTTGTGTTCTGATAAAAGTGTTGGGATCTGTTTCAACTTGTTCTCTGCTCTTCTCTCCCTTTTTAAAACGAATTATTAGAGTGCCATCTACGTTAAGCACTTACCGCTGTCTGAAAATAAGTGGGGCTTTACTTATGACTTGTCTAATATTCTTTTAAGGGAGTGTATATCTTTTAGGTACCGTGTTTTTGAATTGCTTACTATTAGTGCCTGTGTGTTTTTCTAGATGTGGTTTTAAATAAATAATTATATCTCTTTTACACCACGCCCTGGTCAGTGTTTACTTGTTCTACTGTGTTCTCTTGACCTATTGTGAATACTCTGTATACTGCCTAACTCTTCTTGAGGGAAGTCTGACTGCTCAGCCACAGCTAACAAGTGCATCTGTGTGGTACAGACTGCTACCAAGTGGGTTTACTGCCAAACACCTGTAGTCCTAAATCTTTTGCAGTGGTCCCAGAGGGAACTGCACAGGTTTCTGCCTAACACCCTGGTGGGTGACTGACCACTAGGCTGCAATGAATAGAAGAGAACTGCATAATGGGCAAGGCTTTTGGCTTGGAAGGCCGAGTCGACCACTGGACGAAGGAACCAAAGAAGAACTTGAAGAGGACGCCTGCGGCAACTCCTGGACCATTTGTTTGCCCGGTGAAGCCCTGCTGCTGTGCTGAAACTCCAAATTCATATCGACAGAGAAGCTCCTACAAGGACGACTTCTCCCATTGAGCTGGTGGGACCAATCAACTCCAAAATAAGCCACCTGGACATTCTCTCAGAGCTGGTTGCATTTCCACAGAGTTGCTGCTGGAAACCGAAACACCAGGGAGAGGAACATCAGATTGTATGCGTTGTTTTTAAGTTGGCCAAGAGCTCCAGGATGATCCTCCGGACTCCCAGGAAGCAGGACTCACCAAGTCTGAGCCCCCTCAGAGTGCGGGACCCCAGAGGTAAGGAAAGTCCATCTTGACTGCCGGAAATTGCAGTGTTGCTTATTTGCGGTAGTCCCGAGGAGCTGAAACACTGAAGTGCCACTTGTTTGAAAGGTTGCCATTTGCGAGCGGTGACCGTCCCATTGCAGAGCAGGAGTCCCCAGAGGTCCTCCCTCTTGCCCCCATGACTGAGGCTCAGGAACAGTGAGATCTGCAGAGCTGCACCAGAACAGAAGTCATCTGCTGCACTTTTTCTTCAATACAAAGGTATTGTAAAGTCTGAGAGAACTTACTTCTCATTGTAGAGTTGCTAGCATCTTCTACTACTCACAAGTCTAATCAGCTTGTGGCCCTACATATGATTCTTCTTTTCTTCAAAGACTTCTAAAACATTGTGCAAAGACTTTTCTACTTACCTACCAGAAGTGCTTCATCATATAAGACTTTTGCCCATTGACTTTGGCTTAGCCTATTATACTGCAAGACTCTGCTTAGGGGATCCAAAAGTATTTGCCTGCTTAAGAATATTTGCGGTCTCTTGTTCTAATAACCTGTTCCTTTTACCAACTTCTAAGAGTATTCTAAATGCCAACAATAAGATATTAATGTCCCCAGCACCCTAGCAATTGAAGTCACCTGAGGGTGTAGGTTGTGTCTGTGGGCCATCCCAAAAGGGTCTTTACTGAATTAGAAACTAAGAGTGTACAGTATTGAAGTGTATTTGTGTGTTACTTTTATATTGTTCCCTTCTGAAGAAGGCGTATTCTGACTGATGAATAAATTAATATGTGTTTATTCAGGAAACCTTGTGTTTAAGAGTTTATTTCAAAACTTGTCACTGTGAATCTCTGCGTAACCCCATACAGCTCACATTGACCCCTCTTGAGATAAGCCTGGCTGCTCAACATGCTACCAAACTGTGTAGTACAAGCTTATACCAAAGGATGGGTTTCCTATACCTGTAGTCAGAGTTGTGTGTAGTGTACCGAAAGGGTACTGCATACAAACTTTGCCTAACAGTTTGAGCCACAGAGGAAGGGTGCGGATAACAAAGACCACCATACACTAGATTTGTCTTGCTGAGGGATCAGTAGGACAAAGCTGTGTTATCCCTGGATTCCGAAAAGGCCTCCGACAGAGAAGGACAAACTGGAGGTTTTTGTCTGGGGTCCTTGAGGCTTATGTGTTTGGACAGAACAGGTAAAAGTGGATAGGAGAGAAGTATTTGTTTTCCTTCGCAGAGGTTCAGGTGAATGGGTCTTTGTATTGTAGTACAGAATTGTATAGCGGTACATAGCAGGGTTTCTCCCTATCCCCAGCCTCATTTCTTTTGGTTAATGAAACTTCAGCACAAAAAATTAGGAGGTGTACAAGTGTAAAGTGGTGAGTGAAGCAGAATGTAATACAAGAAATGGGCTAAACTCGGTTAACAATTTGCACATAAAGTTGCAGATTATTTTGAGACCATTTACTTGAAGGGAATACTTACCTAAAAGTTCCCATTGTATTGGAGCCTTTTGGTAATGGTATATATTAGAAAATTCTTATGTATACATTTTGAAAACCATGTGGATACATTTGGAACACTTATCTAAATTAATAAATACATTTTGCATGTGCCAAATGCGACCACGCTAAGACCAAATGTATGTAAATCTGGCTTTTGGAAGCCTCTGTTAAAACAATGTCTTACTCCAAAAGAGAGACTGCAAGAAATTGGAAACAGCCAGCAAATACAGACTTGATGTGCTCTACTCACATATCTTTGGATCATTTTGCTTCAATATAACCGATTAAACTAGGCAGTATTCATCAGAGGATAACTCTAACGCCCTTTTGATTGCCTATTTCTTTATGGAAGATTCTACGTTATTATACACCAAGATTATTATGCCTTGACAAAGCGCAAAACACTGGCCATGTGTCGGCAGAACTTTCCTCCAACAGTCGTAATTTTTCTCATACGTTTGATTGTAATATTCTATTTTCTAATGGCGCGATAAAGGAATTTCTAATGTAATTTACTGTATCCACACGGTTTAAAAATGTATAAGAACTTTTTAGCCCATTTTCTTGTACTATTAATATCAAGGGTGGTTAGGTTTCCCTTATACGTTAAACTCCATTGTGCAACCTGCACACTTCCTCGCCTTCCTTTTCTTTGACATTTATACAATTGACTACCAATCATATGGGACAACGCGACCACCTGGACAGCTAAACTTGCCTTTAAACACACTGGAGCAGAATATAAGATTGGATGTGTTGCAGATAACTTGTTATTGTATCCCCCATACACTAGTCTCTTCAAACCAATCTAGTTTTGTTGATTCACTATGGTGCCCTTTAAGGATATCAAACAAATGCAATTAACTTGTATTGTTCCAGCAGACCCTGCAAAAAGTGAGTAAGGTATCCCAAATTCCTTTTAAGATATGCTAGAAAAGAAAGATTAAAACTTGTGGGTATGGTTGAGTAATGACTTGGATACTTCATAAAGGGTGAAATTCGTCATTGTAGGAAATTACAAACTGGACCAATGCACGTTGTGCCTAGGGTGTAAGTGGCGTCTGATAGCAATAACAATGAATAACCATTCCAAACTGCCTTTTGTGTACAATAGTAGTTGTTGTGCGTGCCCATTCCGCATTAGACTGAAATTAAACTTGTATAGCTGCGGTTTTTGTGGGACGGTAAAAGGGGCAGGATGATCTACAAGCGGCTTGTCCTCTCAAAAGAAACTGGGAGAGGGGGGTAAAAATGGCTCCCTAAAGTCAACAGGTTTTACGGAGCGACTCAGTAGAACTTTTTCCTTTACCATCTCAGGCCTGCAGAGGGTATGTAATGGTTGCAGTTCGAGAAAAGGAATTGAATTTGGAAGAACCACACCATGGGGCTTTTGTGATAGCTTTGGAGGAAGGGCAAAACCACAGGCAGACTTTACTCTTGGCCCTCTACTTTGAGTTCATTATGAGCCTTACATAACAGAAGCACGTACGTGGTTGTAGACCCTCCAGAAAGGAAACCTACCCAGAGAACATGTTATTTGGCTTTGTTCTCGGTAGAGGGGCTCCCAGACCTTGTGTATGTTTAGGGACTTGGGGTTTTACCCCAAGTTACCCAAGGTAATCCAGACGTGGACCCCTTGCTCACTGTGCTTATCGCGGTACAGCTTCACCTCACTGATGAGGCCCGACCAGGCCAAAAAACGTGTCTGGGGTTGCTGTTGGTACTCTTGTTCAGAGGAGAATGGCCTAGCATTTCGGTGCTGGACTGCCCAAGTGGATGGGATCAGACTGATATGCAAATGGATATTTCTCCTCCGTGAAAGGTACAGTGAGCTAAAATGTGGTTGTAGACCCTCCGGAGTGGGAACATACCCAGAGAACGGGTTATTTGGCCATGTTTGTTCTCGGTAGAGGTGCCCCCAGACCTTTTGTATATAACAGACGCAGGTAGGTTATGGAGCAGGTTCGAGACGGGTCACAAAGGGTGAGCCAGATGCTGAAAAGTGAGAAATTCATGGACATAAGTACTTTTGAAAGAGAACTTAAAATTGGCAACTTGCCGGCATTCCTTTACCTACAATTGAAAGTATTCCTCACCCAAGGAAAGTGGAAAGCAGCTATTTCAATACCACTAACTATTTTAACAGATATTAGATTAGATACATTCCAGGCAAACGGAGGGTGGATTTTGGCCTTATATAGGAGGTACACTAGAGGTTAAGTATGAAGGCTCGAACAAGCTAAGCAAAAAAGGGGGAAATCCTCAGAGGAGTTGTGATCTCTTATGTGCAAGAGGGCTTACAAGTTATCATGATCCGCTCAATACCAACTACATGCTATTAAGTTGCTACACAGACGGCAGCTCCCTCCCTCTAGGTTGTCTATAACGCATTCAGATGTGTATAATTTATGTTGGAGGATGTGGGGAAGGAGGGACTTTTTTCATGTTTGGTGGCCCTGGAAGGATATTCAGAAATGTGCCCCAAATGAATCGCCACCTATTCGTGGCTGAAAGGGCCTACATGGCACAAGTCTGGAAAAAGCCATTACCCCCAAAGTAAGGGTGAATGGTGGTAGAAATCCAAAGAACTCCATCAACTGAAGAAATCAACAGCATGTTTGCAGGATTCACAGGTGCATATGAAATTAAGAGTAGTATTCGTTTAGGACGAAATACGGTGGCCCTTCAAGATCAAGGTCACTATATTATCTGTCTCGATTAATGAAAGAGGTTGAGAGACATTTTCATACCCAATAGTAAAGCATGGGGGTTGTGACTCCTGGCTAGCGTGACGAATCACAGGATTCAGTCACTTCTCCCCAGGGGGGAGTCTTTCCCAGTGAGGCTAGGATTGTGATCCTGCTATGCGATGGACTCCATAGGCAAGCAGGATCTCACCACGAGAAACTCCCCATTTGGGGACAAGGACTCCCGTTCCGAAGAGGAACATCCCAAGTCACCTATCTATCTACAATTCACTAGAGACACCTACCCGACGAAAACATGAAGAGCAAGCTGATGTTTGTTATTGTCATGTAGAAACCTTAAGTAAAGATGAGAAAAATACTTTAGTACTGAGACGACGAAGACCATGCAGGTAATACGGAGAACGCATCCAACAGAGACTAAGGACTTTGACGCTCTCACGGGGAAGTCCCACGGCAGCATCATATATCAGAGGGAAGGAGACCTGCGGAGGGGAGAAGGCATGGAGTTTCAAGTCGGCTGTGTGAGGAAAGCTGAAAGAGACAGGGACGTGCAGTTTCCAAACTTGGAGGGAAACCTGCGTGTCAACCCTGCCCCGGTGAAAACATTGAAGGACTGAAGTCTCAGACAAGCAACCAAACCCACAGTGGTGGGGAGACTAAGTAGCGGTTAACTGTTAAGTCCAATAATGACGCAGAGACCACTTACCAGACTACAGCAAGGTGCAGGTACAATGAAGATCAGGAGACCGAGAGTCGAGAAACCAAACTGACAAGAGGAGAGGATCTGTCCTGAATGCAGGCCCAGTGACCCCAACCCTGAGAGCTAAAAGAAACGGGGAAGGTGGGAGACCCGTGAGGGATACCGAGCATAATGAAGGGAAGAATCATACTCGTCCCAGTGGGAACCGAATGTTAAAGTTACCGGAGAAGAGTGGGAAGCTTTATGAGAACAATCATACTTGTCCCAATAAAGATGGAATAAACGAGAAAGTCAAGAATCATTACTGGAACACTGATACTCTTCACAATTAAGCCTAAAGTGGAGAAGAGTGAGAATCATTACGGGAACACGCGTACTCGTCCCAGTAACTACCAAGACGTAGAGGAGAGTGGGAATCACTATGGGAAGAGTCCCAATTTGCCAAGCCAGGAAAAAGAATGAACATTGAGTAGAGAAAAAGTTCTAAGTTTAAGGAACAAGAAAAGAGAAGAACCATATTGAAAGCGGGAAACAAAGTGTAAAGGAAACAGTTAAGACATTGAAGAGCCCTATATCTGAATTATGCGACTTGATCAAAGTAGTTACCAAGAACTACCAGCGAAAATGTTACTAAAATGAACTTTCTGAAAAGTAGACCACAGGAGAAGGGAGTCATTCTCCTGTGCCTTAGTTTTGATAGTGGCAGGGACAGGTTGGATTAGTTTGGACAGCGGACAGGTCTTTTGCACTCATTAACGACGGACGACCACCCTTGTTAGTTTGTATTATGTAGAGAATCCCAACAGCTTAAGGAAAAGATTGGGAGTTTTTTAAAAACTTTTCTTTAAATAAAGAACATTACAAAATGGAAGACCTTCCCATGGATTCCCCAACTTGTATATCTATTTTGCAGTGCAGCGCTCTTCTGACACACTTCTGCTGCCAGGGGGCGCAGCGTGGCTCAGGGTCAGCACCAACAGATGCCTCTACGCACCAGGTACTGGACAAGACATTGAGGCTAGTATAGAGGCCCTGCACCCTGTGGCCTTAGTTCCACCCCGTTTCCCTATCAGTCTGTCGCTGAGGGACTGCAGAAGGTGTAGTAGCTATCCACCAACAGGGGCACATAGGGAGTGTGAAAAACCCAAAGGTGTTTCACTACTCAATCCCGGGGATCCCTTACTCAAATGGCCAGGGAAGGGCCATTGCAATTGGATCCCGACCCTGGGGGTGGACTAGCAAGGAAGGATCACCTGTGTAGGGGGTCCTTCAGGAGTGGGGAACAAACAACGGAAGGCGGGACATGGTATCCCCCATTTCCCCCATATTCATTCTACCTTTATGGGATACAACTCCCATAATTCCCCTCCTTTTTGTGTCAGCCCAACTACTGAGATGAGGAAGACAGATTAGGAAGATTACCACTATCATATGGTCCTGTCTTGGTAATGAGGCCAGGCACTCCGTCATAATCAACCACACCTGAAACACATTGACGGCTACCCAGAGTATAAGAGGTGGAGCAAACTAGATCCCGAGAAGGAACACGAGTTGGAGGTCGAGCAGGCACGTGAACTGGTTCACCTAGGTACCCTGAAATCTGTCAGCGGAGAACAAAGCGCCGAGACACTGAGGGCCTGAGAGTTGGAAAGGCTGCAGAAAGCATGGCGAGGATGCCGTGTCTCCAAGGTGCCTGAAGGGGGACGCTTGACGAAACAAACACTAGAGGGAAATCCTGGAAAAGGTGCTTGTTCCCCTGGGGCAGCAGAGGAGACCCTGACCTCGACATGCAACAAGCGATAAAGAGAAACACAGCCGGTGAGTTCAAACCAGAAGGGAGCCCGGTTTGTGAACGGCACAAGGTGCAAATGAAATACAATGTTGCAAAATGAGGGCACGCGTATGGCGAGAGACACGAAGATGAAAGCTTCATTTGTACATTGTTAAAAGTGTGGTAATTAACAAAAGTGATGGCGATGCTGTGTGTACGTTTACATGAGTAAAGAAACTTTTTTGAGATTGTGAATTACAGAGGGCTCGAAGCACGAGCGAAAGTGAAATAAGAAATGTTATGTTTATGGAATCATCGAAGAGGGGCTGGGACCTGTAATGAGAATTCAGAAGAGGGACTGGGACCCACAAGTGAGAACTATGAAAGGTAGTGCCGGGGGCATGACCAAATGAGAATTGTGAAAGTCAGTGCCAGGGGCATGACCAAGTGAAGTATAATGCGAGAAGCACAACGGTGTAGACAGCCTTAGTAATAGAGTGGTCCAGCACAGTGCCAACCAAGATACTGTGTGTTTGCAAAAGTCTGTTACTGTGTTATGAAGTAAAGAAGTGCCAGGGGCACAATTGTGTGAAAGACTCACTGAGAGTGGTCCCGCACAGGGCTAGCGAGTACTGTGCGTTTGCGAAGGTCTCGGTCACATAAACCATTGAAGGATTGTTGAACTGTTGGGGAAGGGAACCCTCATTGTGGTTGTACTGTTGAGGAAGGGAACCCCCCCTCCCCCCATTGTGAACATGTGTGAGTTGATGACGAACCAGGCGAGGGAAACCTGAGAAAAACTATGTTTTGAGATATTGATACCAAACCATGCAAGTGAAGCCATGAGGGCAATGTATGCTGATGAACTGTATGACTTGCGAGCTAGGCAACGGAAACCTGGAAGAACAGTGCCTAATTGAACTTTGTGAACTAGTTACCTAAAGCTCCCTACAAACCCTTACTGATCAAGTTTGGGGAAGGGAGCGTTACCCAACTCCATTGCTATCCTGACTTTCTTGTGATACACTCTTGTTTGACCTAACTCCGTACACATTATCATTGTAGAATTAAGTGAGGCCAAGAATAGGTTTGACACAGACACCTTTATTATTTTGACAGACAGACCTTGACATCTTTTAGTTTCATTTGATGGTTGCGACTACTCATATTATAGCGTTAGGGCCATCAAGGAAGTCTCCAACCCCCCCACACCCCAATTCAAAAAATAATAAAGGTGTTGAAACATATCTTTGTGTCTGTCTACCTTCTGAAACAATGCCTGCCTCACAGGAGGGTGATTAGGAATCTGTGGGAGGAACAGCCATCAGAAACAACATTACCGAGAGGTAAGTGGTTTGTTCTTCTAATTGATGCTTTACTCTCATGGATTCCTCATCTTTGATAGACTTTCAAAGCAGTAAATAGTCCTGGACGCAGGATGATATCAAGGACACCACCTAAACGAGAAAAATCTGAAGGCCAGCTCTGTCAAAATGAGCATCCTGACCAGACAGAGAATCCAAGCAGCAATGTTTAGCAAACGCGTGCAAAGAAGCTGATGCAGAGGCCAGTCCTCTGGTGGCGTGTACCCTAAGACTCTCAGGCACCTCCTTACCAACTAGATCAAAGCATTCAGAGATGCAGAGAATGATCCACCTTGACAGAGTGTTTTGTCACTGCTCTGTTAGCCCGGGCACAAGCATAACCAATGAAAAGCTGGTCATCTTTCCTGGCCTCTCGTCCGAGAGACGACGTAGCTGAGGGCCTGAACCGGATCCAGCCGATGGAATTGTTCCTCCGCCTTGGAGGAGGAGGAAGTAAGATAGGTAGATGGATCTTTTTTTTTTTTTTTATTTTTATATGGTTTGTTACAAACCTTTAAAAAAGTAAGAACACGATGCAGCTGGGAAGACTATGAAGGGCCATCAGCCTAGACAGCCCACAAGAAAGTGTGTAAACACAGCTTAGGAGCAACCACCGGACTAGGAAACCCTCAAGGAGGATGATCCTATTTATAAGTCCCTCATATGACATGAATTTGGCGATACAGTGTTTTGAGTTAGTTTTACGATCGCTAGAGCTTCAAGGCTAGGTGTTTTTAGGGGGAGAATGATTCACCCACTTAAGCTGGTTGTTCACCCGTCTCGGATGGCTTCGGCTGTTGTAATTCCGAGTTAATTTCGGCCTTTAGTAGCTTCTCCATCATTGATTCTGCAAAGAAGGTTAGTTCAATTGTTAAGCTACGATCTGCATCTTGGGAAAGTCGTATCCACCACTCTTCGGCGGACAATGAAGGCTTTGCCCTTATGAATCTTCCAAAGTGCTTTGTGCGTTCCTGTGTTAGACCGCTGCATGCCAACATCAGATGTTTTAGTGTTTCAGTATCTTTCCCACAGAGTCGGCACGTTGTAGAGATTTGATTCTTGTTATTCTGTATGTTTAGATTTTCTCTGGTTGCAAATTGGTTGAGACGATATTTCATAAATAATGTTCTGCGTTTTCTGTCTGGAAATTTGTGTAGATATGGCTGAGTTTTGTTCAAATTTCTCTCACTGTTTGGCATCAGCTTCATGATTCTGTGTTTTTTGCATGTGTCACCCGTATCAATCCAATCTTGGATCCATAACAAGGATTTAACCTTGTTCGGGTTTTCCTGCAATAGATTTCTGTCCGCTCCTATATCGCTAAGGATTTTATCGCAGCGTTGGAGCCACATTGAGAACACAGAATTACCATGCTCTATAGCCGAGGGTTTTAGAATGTTGTATTGAATGCTCGGCTTTTTAGCAGATGCTTTACAGAATTCGTTTAAAGTGTTCCACGTTATCCTTCCATTAATAGACAGAAGACTCAGCTCATGTCTTATGCAGGCAGTTGGTACACCAGGCGGTAGGCACAAGACTTTTGACCAGAAGGAATGCTCCAGGGAGGCCCATAGTTCTGCTGGACATCCAAAGGCACATTCAGCTCCGTGGATCAACTTTTGTCTTATAAAATGTTAAGACAGGTGTTAGTGAGTGTTTCCCGAATTTTGAGTTAATAATGCAAGCCTGCGCTGTCAATTGTTTGCATTTTGACTTGACTTTTCCCACCCATGGAGCATCGTTTATGCTTGAGCTGAGCAGCATGCCCAAATACAGAGATTGTTTTTTTTGCTCAATTTTTTCATCGTTCATTTTCCACGTGAACTTTTTTTTTCCAATGGGATCTTTATTCTTTTGCAGGTCTTGTAGGATTAAGATTTCTGATTTTTGTGTGTTTACATTTAATCCGTTTAGCTGGATGTATTTCGCTAAGATCCCGAGTTTTCGTTGTAGGCCTATTGGCGTCAAGTCCAAGAGGACAAGGTCGTCTGCATACAGGAGCCAATGAAGATCTGTTCCATTTACTTTTGGAGGAAAAGTGTTTGCACCTTTGTATGCATCACCTACGTCTGAGATGAATAAGTTAAAGATAATAGAGGCCAGGGGGCACCCTTGCTTCACTCCTCGATAAGTTTTTATTGGAGCCGATAGGGTGCCGCTTTTGTCCAGCTTTATTTTTATCTCTGTGTCAGTATGTAATGCTTTTATTGCTGAGAGTAGGCTGAGTGGACATTGCCAATCAAACATTTTTTTCCAAAGTAGCTCTCTGTCTATGCTGTCAAAGGCTTGTGATAAGTCCACAAATGCCAGGTAGATCTTTTTGTTTCCTTTTATTGCTTCCATCTTGAGTAGATTTAGCAAAAGAAGATTTAGGCCACAGCCTACACCTTTGACAAAACCCGCTTGGCGGGTGTCCAGATGACTTGACTCCTGAATCCAATCTTGAAGTTGTTTTTGTATTTGAGTCGCAAATATTTTTCCCACAACGTCTAACAAGGCAATTGGTCTGTAATTTTTAGGTTCGGCTCTATTGCCTTTTTTGAAAATTGGAATAACAATTGCGGTTTTCCAACTGGTTGGGACTCTTGCTTCGTTAGCAATTGTGGCAAATAGTTTTGACAGAAAATTTGCCCACTCTTCAGGGTTTTGTTTAAGGATGAAGTTCGTCAAACCATCTGGTCCCGGTGCCCTGGAAGAGGAGCATCTTTGGATACTCTGTAGGATGTCCTCTTTGTCAAAGCGCAAGTCCCATTTTGAAAGCTCGGGGAGCATCGGATCGACGGTGGTGCTTTTTTTTCGTATACTGAGTTATAGTGGGTGATCCAATCTTTTTCATTCACCATGTTTGCTTGGATTGCGTCTTGCGTGCAGTTGGTATTGTTTATTAGTTTCCAAAACTCTGAGGAATTTTTGTTATTGAGGCTGGCAAGCATTGTTTCGCTGTTGTTTTGATACATAATTGCTTTGTGCGAAATTTGCCAATTTTTGTATTTCTGTTTGCTGATTTTAACCGCCTTCTTTTGTTGTTCAATGTTCAGATTTCTGTGTTGCCTCAATTCCTTTCGCAGTTGTTGTTTTCTTTCGCGAACTTGTTTGTCATATCGGTGTATTGGTTGAAGAGAAGGTCTTCTCAACCCCGAATCTACCATCATAAATTGTTGTAGAAGGCAATTGTATTCGGCTCTCTGTTCTGTTGTACTCAGAATATGCTTGTCATAAGATTTTGTTAGGATCTTTACTTCATGGGGTTTTATTCTCAATCGGGATCTGTTGGGTTCAACATATATCTGATTGTGCCATTGTTGTGGCTTTTTGATGTTCGACATTTTGATTACCAGTTCTAGTTGACTATGATCACTGTTCGAGTTTGCAGTGATGTTGAATGCAATAACTCGTTGTTGCAGATTGTCAGATATGAAGAAATAGTCGATGGTAGAGGTCTGCTTCAGAGATCTCCACGTTTTTTTTGGTGGAATATCCCCCATGATGTTCCCATTTAAGATGATGACATTTCTTTCCTCGAGCTCATCACACCATTTTTTTGCCAGATTTTGTAGCGGAGTTTTGGGTCCAAGCATCTTCGCCTCATTCACGCAGTCCAGATTAAGATCACCACAGCAGATAATGTTTGGGTTATGATGAGCACTGTTTATTCCATCAATTAGGTCGCACACCATTGTTATGAATTTGTATTTCCCTGCATTCTTGTGATGCCAGTAGATGTTGATGATGTGAAATCGGGTTCTGTTGTTATTCACCTCATTTTTTGCTGCAATCACAGAATACTGTATAAAAGGTGATACATTTATTGTTTTCTCTAAGTTCCAGCCAGAGATCTTCTTTATCATTATTAAGAGACCAGCGGATGGACGTCCCTTGGCTCTTGTAATGGCCGGGTTTATAGCCAGCTCGTATTCATCAGATACAGGACAAGTTGCCATCCATGTTTCTTGTAAGCAGATGACGGTGTGATCATTACTCCAGTTTTTTGTGTCATTGAATAAGTGTGTAAATCCTCTCGTATTCCAAGAGAGTATGTTTATGAACGAGCCGTCTGGCCCTTGTTGGCGTTAGCTTGTTTTGCTGCCTAAGGCACCTGCTAGCCAATTCCAGTTTGAGCACTTACTTTGCATTTCAGCACCTTGTGTTTTGTCGTTTTTTCGATTATTGCTGGGTTTGAATTTCCATTTATTGTGATTTTTATTTGTTCGCCAAGTGTAAAGCGTACTTGGTTTTTGTCGCTAGACTCCTTTTCAATCTGGAGTATTGTTGGTCGCTCAGTTGCGTGTTCGCTGGTGGATCCTGGTTGAGCCGCATCAGGTTTCACAACATGTTTGTCAAGACTTTTGGCATCTGCCGGGTTTTCACTTTGGGTGTCGATGGAAAATCTGTCTTCCCGTGATGTGTTTCTTTCTTCATGAATGTCAAATCCCAAAGTCAGTAGGAACTGGATCGCATTCAAGAGTAGGTCACATATTAGTCTGGAGTCAATGTGAAGCCGAACTTTGTCGTTTTGATGATCACTTACAAATTCGACTGTTTGAATATCGTTTGACTCTATGGACCGAAGGCCGGGCACATGGTGCAATAGGCGAAGAACGTTATTTCTATTTAGCGTTAGGCCATCTTTTGTGTCTAAGATGCGTTCCAGAATCAATACGTGCCTCCCAGACTTTTTATGAATCACACTTTGCAGGTTATTTTTTTGAGCGACTTGTCTGCTGGTACTGACATTCTTGTTAGTGATTGATCTTACTGTGAGATCCTTTGGATATGTTTTAAACAAGGATTTACAGGGTGGAGTGTGGCAACTCGAAGTTTCAGGGGCGTCCATCGTCTTTGGACCTTTTATTGTAGTTCCGGAATCATTTCGGTTGTGTGATGTTTCAATCGGACCATTAGCAGCTCTTAGCCGATTTCTTTTCTCGTCCATTGTCTCGAACTTGATCTTTTGTTGTACTAGATCTGAGGCTTTTGGGTCTTCAATAGGCAGTATTAATTGGCAGATTCTTCCACGGCTTGCTATGTCTTGTGTGTGTTTTATCACCTGCTTGTTCTCAGGTTGCGGAAAACTTGGATTCTCAGAATCCTCCACAGTTTGCTCTTCAGTTTCCTCATTGCATGACTCTTCCTCCTAGGTGGAGAAGTCAAGGAGTTCGCTCTGTACAAATTCTGCGCTGTCCTCTATGACAATTGTGTCTTCTGCAATAGGTTTTTCGTTTGTTTTAGAATTTGTCAGAGCTTTTTGGAGACTTTTGCTCGGCTGTTCTGCGTTTACAAAGACGTTCACTGCCTTCAGGTTCCTGAGAAATTTTCTTGAGCCTAGATTATTTCGTTTTCTCTTGCATTTTTGATTTTTTGACTTCTTTTCGAGTTCTTGACTTGGAATGGTCAGGTTGGGTTTCAGAAATATATCGTAGGTTTTGCCCTTGCTAGATTTTTGGCCAGCGCTATTTCCTCCACTTGGATTGGAGTCCTCCACTTCATTTGTTGAACATAGAGCTGGAATATCAATTTCATTTGGTGTGTTAAGGGTATTCGCACCATTTGTCTTTTCACCTGTAGATGGAGGAATTTGAATGAGTTGTGGGGATTGTGGATAGGTATCTCCAGATCCTATGATGCCATCAGCGTTGGCAGAGATTGTTGGCCACGCTTCTGCGTGGGGAGTAGACTCCTGGGCAACTGCGATCTTCTCTTGTTCCAGTTGATTGCAGATATTTGGTTGGCACGTAGCAGGGTAATTATTATGAGTAGCTTTCGCCACTTTTGGCAGTGGGCAGGAGTCCTGTGTAGTTTGTAACAACAAGGGACATGTAGTTCCCACGATAGGAGGTTCCATACCTTCTAATTCTTCAAGGCAGGCTTGTGTTGATTCTTTGTCTGGGCGTTTAGACAGGCATGGTGGTGCCGTGGTGAGCTGGCTCACCAGTTGTTGATTCAGCCCCTCCGAATCTTTCTTTTGGTTGACCACGGACCTCGATGTAGATTGCAAAGATATCATTGTGTTTGGGTCCATTTCATCCCTTCTTATTTTTTGACTTTGTTTTAATAAGCCCAGTGCCTCTTTGGTTACCTCTGCTAGAACTCTCTTATCTTCAGTATTATTTCTCTTTTGGTCTGCTAGGTCCTTAATGGACTGGTCTATTCTTTGAATGTTTCCCCATAAATTGGCAGATGTCATGGCTCCCTGGATATCTGCAAGAGGCAGTCTCGAATTCATCAAGGCAGACAGGGTTGAGAGATCTTTTATGTTCTCATTAATTTGCTCATACATCTTGAGCATGGGGGCTATCGCTATTGTTAGTGAAGACATGACAAAAGGTCTTAATTCGTTTAGAGCTTCCTTGATTATTTTCTGAGTGTTTGCATCATTCCTGCTTCTAGTTGAAGGAGCTCTATTGCTCAAGCGTTTTGGTTTTGAATTATACCTTTGTTCTTCTGGAGAGTATGCGAGAGATTCATCATTGCTGGAAGAGGCTGGCCGTTCTTCTGGGCTTAGACTGAGAGTTATCTTAGGTGAGGAACATCTCTCTTGGTGATTGTCGTTTAAGTTTAAGTTTATAGAAGAAGTATGGTTGATTAGCCTGGGTCTATTTTGTGAACATTCGAACGGAGGTGACAAACTTTCAACCACCCGTCTTCTTTTTCTTGCGCCACCTGGCCAATGATTCCGCGGGGTAGAGACTTTGACTGGTATTGGTGGTGTTTGTTTTGTTCGACATGGTTCGTTATGTATTTCTTCTAGATTGCATTTTGAGTTGTTAACTACAGCCGATCTCGAGTTTAGAGAGCCGTTTAGCTCAGTCAAGTCTAACAGCAGTTTGTTTACAATAGTCAGCGAATTTTGTTTTTTCGCAGGGGATTGCATGCTTTTTTTCTTACTGTTGTTCTTGGGGCAAACAGGATCTGTATTTTCTTGTGGCGAAGCAATCCCCGCCTTGTCTTGGCGAGAAACATCATTGCGTCTTTCCAGTTTTTCAAAGGATGGATTATTAGTTCTGTGGTTTACATCTGTCTCTTCCATCAAGTGTGAATCTGCCGTGCGCTCCTTGCGGCAGTCTGTGTGTTTTTCTCGAGTCTCTATAGTCTCTATGGTACGGTCTGTGTCATTTTCACCAGGCTCGGGTATGGTCTCACGGTGAGTGATGGATATATGGCGCTTTTGCACGGGTTCGAAGACTCCTGGACAGGTCGGCGCGCATTCTAACCAGTCGCTTGTACATTCGGAAGTTAGGCGTCTGTCTCTTGGCATTATGTTCACAGGCAAGGGGTTCGCATCCAGTTCAGCCACCTGGGCGGCTCGCACGGCCAACACTCGCAAACGTGGCGGTTCAGATGAAGAAATTTCCCCCCCCATGGTCGCCGTGGAGACATGGTCACCCCACACCTTCCCCCAGGCATGCTGGCCGCCCTGATCTCCTGGCGCATGGCAGATCAATGCATCATTCGCGGCAGCCTCCTCCTCGGTGCTCCAACTATTGCTCACTGCAGCTGAACCAACTCCCGCAGTTCCCAACATAACAGACCTCGCGGAAGTTGACTGATTGTGCGGTAAGATCTCGTGGTTTTTAGCCACGGGGTGAGTTTGAGATGGATCATCAGCTGTATGTTTCATATCAGTTGTCATGTCAGTTATCTCAAATACAGATTCATTAGCTCTCATATTTATGCGAGTTTCATGTGACTTAAATGTTTTGGGGTGCGGGAGGGAGATTGTGCGAGGGGCTGGGGAAGAAAGACCGGATATTTTTCTTACTTGTGTAATCACAGGATCTTCCTCGTTTGGGATCGTAGTGCTAATTGTCTCCGAAGATACTCCTCGTTCGGTCTTGCGCAGCTGTAGACGCGTTAACGGGTGTTGAACGCTTCGCGAAGATTGCTTTTCGCGGTTCATATTAGCCATGCACTGGATGACCGCGGGCTGACAGTGGGAGCCTCGGGAGCCTCCAGAGACTCACGAGACTCTGCACCGACTCCGCGCCGCTCCGCGGACAGAGGAGGTTTTTAAGTCCACACCCCTCTGTTTAGTGGTAGCAATAGAGGAAGGACAACACTTCTCCAACAGGGGCTCCAGGAAAAGCAGTGGGTCAGAGACTCACGAGACTCTGCACCGACTCCGCGCCGCTCCGCGGACAGAGGAGGTTTTTAAGTCCACACCCCTCTGTTTAGTGGTAGCAATAGAGGAAGGACAACACTTCTCCAACAGGGGCTCCAGGAAAAGCAGTGGGTCAGAGACTAGATGGATCTTTGGAACAACATGAAAATCAGAGACCACCTTCAGAAGGAAAGGCGGTCTCTCTCAACATCACCTTCTCTTCGGAGAAAACCAAATAGGGAGGTTTAACTGACAATGCCTGGAGCTCACTCACCTGTCTATCGGAAGTGATGGCGTTCAGGAAAATCAACTTATGGGTGAGCAATCTTAAAGAACAAGAGTAAGAGGGATCAAACACAGCACCAATTAGAAGTGGTAACACTAAATTCAAATCACACGCCGGAACAAACTGGGGCGGGGGAAACATATCATTAAGATCCTTCAGGAATTCTATGACCATGGTGGTCATGTGAAAAGAACACTGCTCTGTGGTTTTCTTGAAAACCGAAATGGCAGCAAGATACCCCTTTGCAATGCCGATCTGTAGGTCCTCGTCTACACCTTGTCGGTGGGTGCTGTGTGCGTACCACCAGTAATAAAATACATGACAAGAGTTGGTTGTTTCTTTAGGACAAAGTACAATGTTGCTCAGGCACTGGGGATTTTAGACCCCTGCTAGTCGTGACTACATTTTTAAGTCCCACTTCACAATTCAGACTGATCAAAGCCCTCTTAAGCTGTCAATGGCGACACAGGGAGAGAATCCTGAGCTTTTGTAGGCCCATATACCTACAGGGATTGAATATGGACAATCTCTACACGCCTGCATTAGAACACTCCAGCTCAGCCGTTTAGAAGGCAAATAGGACCCACAAGATTTTACTGTTTTTTTTAGTCAGAAAACCTATGAGAGAATGTAATTCACAAAAGTGTCCTCTTCTGAGGTTTTAAATTTTTGTAACACTAAGTGAAGATATTTTTTCCCACAAGGAAACGTGCCCTGCTAAAACGACACTTTCTATTTAAGCAATGGCTCAGAGTGAGTAACAATCAGTGCCATAGTGGACACACGTATGCTTCTGCTGTGCAAAGTCCAAAGACATACCAGCAGGTGAAAAGTGAAATGTGCACATTTCAAATATAAAAGTAACATGCCTTTACAAATGTGCACAAGATACTTTGTATCCATTTTTCAGGTTACAGTTTTTGTCATCAACATTAGTAATATTGGCTGACACATGATGCAGACTATCTTTGCCGCGATAAGATAACTATTGCTTCAGTGAGCAGTGTTTGGGGAATTTAATTTTGCCCTGCACTGCACATTTGTCTAAACAGAAAGTAACAGCATCTCTCCACAGCGTTGAGTGACATGACATGGCAAACAGAAGGGTCTCAGGTTTTTTGCAAGGGTGAGGGGGTGTATCTTGCTTTCATGGACCTGAACACGGCCTTTGACAAAGTAGATAGGTGAAAGTTCTGGGCCGTGCTCGGGTCCATGCGATGCCCAGGAGATATCTTGAAGGTACTAAAGGAAGTTTACAGAGATAATGAGGCCTGTGTACATAGTGGCCCAGGGGGACATTGCACAGGTTGTTTCAAGGTTGGGTGTGGAGTCTGGCAGGGATGCGTTTTGGCACCCATCTGTTTCTGCATGTACACTAATGGGCTACAAAAGGTGCTGGTTGATACAAAGCCGGACTATCTGGTGTTGGGGGCCATGGCTTTCCCTGTGCTGGCATACGCAGATGACACTGTGTTGCTAGCCAGCACCCCAAGAGCACTACAGATCCTCATTACTGCGTGCTTGACCGTTATGGGAAATTTGGGGCTTAAGATTAACACTAAGAATTTGTCTGTAATGGGCTGCGTGGGCAGAAAGCACACGCCGAAAATGCGTCCTATGCTATGTAATGGGGAAACCATCCCGAGGATGAAAGTTTGACTACCTGGGGATCAGATTCTCAGAATCACTCATGGGGATGGCACACATGAAAAAACAATCAGTAAAATGAACCCAACAAGAAATGTCCCGCTTCTGTCTCGTTGTCAGGGCCAACCTTTAGAAGATGTACTTAAAATATACTCTGCCCAGACGAAACGCTTTATGGCGCTCCATTATGGGGCTTTCTAAAAGCCCATGAAGTGCAAGTGAAAGAGAAGTCGTTCTTTAGGAGGTTACTTGGACTCCCAGGTTCCTCTCCTTGTATTACCCTTCATAGGGAATTGGGTATGGAATTTTGGGAGGGCCAGTGGGTGCTGGCCCCAATATTTTTCTGGCTCCATATTTGGGCAAATGAACGTGCTTCCCTCTGTCATTTCATAATCAGGTCCCCAATGCTTAGGGATGGGTGGAGAAAAGTCCTGTGGCTTGACTAAATTGATGAAGTGCTGTCCGGGGTAATATAAGGGTCCTTTCTCCCCATGATGCACTTTTAAATAAGTGAGTCGAGGAGCTACAAATGCATCTGGGAGTGGGGGGGAGTATCTGCTATGAAAAGGTCCCTTTTGGAGCACGCCACTAACGCAGACAAAGAGCATGCAGTGATCAGCAGGGCAAAGGAGATACAGCCCTATTTAATTTTGGTTACATCTCGCGAAAGATCGCTGGCTAATCAACCGCGAGAGGTTTGATTGCCTCCCCTTGAGGGGAACCACAGTAAAGTGGAGAAGATACCCAATCTGGCGGGATGCCCGGTGTATAGTTATATAAAAAGAGGACCTGGCCCACTTATTATTCTGTCCCGGTTATAGCTGGATAAGACAGTCTACACTTTAGCTGATCCTGAGGGAAGCCAACATCTGCTCCTGCAGACCTGCGATTCCGTTTCTTTTGAGTGCTGATTCGGTTATGACAGCGTGGGCATCATACTTTCCTTCTTAAAATGATCCATGTACCACAGTAAGGAGATGCTCAGTGATTGAATATGAATGCTCAGCAAGTATTTATCTGTCTAGAGATGGTAATTTTTTTTCCAGTGTTTGGGGGCTTTGACCATTTGCTTTTGTCTCTCCCGTTCAGCTGGTTGTTGATGTAAATGCCCATTTTACACCTTGTTTTATATTTCTAGCATAACATTTTATGTACTGTTTATTACTAGTTAGTGTTTAATGAATTTTAATGTGTCGGATTGTATTTTATGTGGACATTTTTCTGGGAAGGGTTTTTATCGAATGTGGGTTTTGTATATTATGTGTTTTGTGGATTTTGCATCCGAATAAACATATTGACTGACCGAGAAAGTAACAGAATCTCTCCACAGCGTGGAGTGACATGACATTACAAACAGAAGGTTCTCAAATTTTGGGTCTCTTCAAAGAAAAGTCTTTATTAAGCAGGTATAATACAAAACAGGGATTGAGGAATAAAGCAAAGTGTTCCAACACAAATGATTCGGAAGTCCACCCCTGTATGAACAAAGCAAACATAAGGTGCACTTCCCCTATGGAGTCAAGTACTAAAAGCCCTAAAGTACATTTGCCTGCCGCAACTTATCCTCAACTTAATATAAAGGTTTCCTGAATCAAATATTCCTAAAATAGTGATTTGTCAGAATGGCTAAATCAAATGAGGAGAATAACAAAGTCTTTGCCTTAAATGGAAAAAGGGGGCCGGAGGGGAAATCTCCAACTTAAGTCTTTCCCTAAAATAAGAAAGTCCATCAATTCAGAGAGGCCTCCTCGCAGGCCTCCTCGAGTAGACAAGCAACAGGGCCGCTTATGCGAAAACTCCAACTGGTACCTGCAGTTGCCTTGCAGGTGCAGGATCTTATAGGCGTGGGATCAGCTGGTTCCTGTGCGTTGGTTCTTTATCTTAATCCTTTGATTGATTCATCCCTCTCACAATTTCTCTCTCTCGTTTGCTTAGTATGTTTCCCCAACCTCCAGTTGGGCTCCTGAGTTTCTCTTACCACCACCTCCTACTTGGTGGCCATTTTCTCTTCTGCTTTGCCCCTCTCCTCTTCAGGGGACTTGCTGCTGTCCTGATCTCTCTACAAGGGTCTTCTGGAAGGGTTGCCTTAGCCTCTTCCCAGACTTCTCGGCAAGTCAGCTCTTCCATCTTTTAGACTAAGGAGGGGCTGCAGAGGTACTCCCACTCGTCCTGGGTCAATCAATTCCCTCCAGGCTCTTCAGGCAGCTTCCAGGCAGGTAGTGCTCCAGGATTCTATTTTTTTAAAACAGTTTATTAAGGTTTTACAACATAGCAGTGCAACAGTGAAACCCCCACACACCCACAGTCCCAGCTCGATCCCTCCATACTTAGTCCCAGAATCCTCACACACTGTCTTCTGCAACAGCTTTGTGAGCCCCCCTCCACCTCAAGGTCCATCCCCCCCGTTGATCAAAGTCTCTTTGTAGTCGAAGATTGCCATGTCTCAAGAAGCAAGGTCTTTGGAGAAGTATAGTCCAACCATGTACCAGTTTAACTGCCCGGCCCCCTTCTCTACCCCTCTTCCTTGGCCCGTTCCCTCCTCTGCATCCTATCAAGGGCCTCATCCGGTCGTTCGTTGCCATTCCTCAGGAAAAAGGCCATCCGAGGAGGTTTGTAAATCTTGCAACAGGATCTTCCAAGACAACACCTTGCTTTCTGTCCCCGCTTTCTTCCCCAATGCCTGCACAATCCCTTGTTCTGCGCATCAGCCACCCACTGCACTAAAACCGGTCCTCTGGGGCATTTCCACAAAATTACCAACGTCTGTCTAACTAAGAGCAACAGGAAGGCAGACATCCTTTTCCCTTGGTTCCTTCAACTCCGAGAGCTCTCTTATCAACGAGCATGCCCATAAAAATGTGTCAGAAGTCAGCCGAGTGTTGCCCACACTGCGGGCACTGGTGTCAACGGTCTGGGTGCATCATGTGCAGTTTTCGGGGGGTTAGATGTGTGTGATATAAGATATTAAATTGAGCCAACCTAAACCTTGCACTCCTGGAGACCTTTCCCACGTTCCTAGATATTTAGCGCATTGCGGCACCTCTAAGGTGACTCCCGTATCCTGCTCTCACTTCTCCTTAATTTTAAGTTGAAGGATGGTTCTGCTATCCTGCAGCACCACGTACAGTCTGGAGATTGCCCACCCCTCATTTCCTGTGGCAAGGATCGCCTGGAGGATGGGGGTGGTGGGAGGCTCCTCCAGTATCACCCACCCATTTGGTCGCCAAGGCACAGGTCAGTCTAGCATAGTTCGAGACCTGCTCCATAGGTGTTTGATATCACTCTGCCCATGCATGGAAGGGTAACAAGGTTCCACACTCTAATAGATCTCCCAGTGTCCGACATCCCCCTCTAGCACATTTTGCCTCCCCTAGGTCTTTAATGATCTCGGCCACTTTGGCATCATCTCTCAAAAGGTATATCCGGGGTGTACTCCGCCCCTAACTTGAGCTTTGTCTGTGCTCTCTTCCAAGCCCGTCTGACTACTGAGCTCAAGCAGGTCTCTTCCTCCTTGCCTGTTGTCCTCCACAATGTCTCGAGTCCTGTGCAAATCAGGTTTCCCCATCAGCGGCCTGTCTATGCCCCCCTTCCCCGCTGTCCCATTTAGTGGTATGTTCAACTGTGCTGCCAGGAAATACAATTCAGTCTGGGAGCGCTAGCCCCCCACCCCCATTATGGCCCCCTACGCCACATAGCCAGTGATATCCCGGTCATTTTCTGGCCCATAATAGGTCCGCTATCCTGCTATCCAGTAATATATGGGATATTTGCAAAGAAATATAGCAGCCTGGACAGATTTATTGTTTTGCATAGTGCAAACTTGCCCATTAGGGACAGGGGCAATCTCTTCCAGAATAACAGCCCATCTTAGATTCCTGCGAGTGCCCTCCCTTCATTGTACTGGAACGTCTCCTCCACTGAGTGATGAACCTGAATCCCCAGGTAGCAAAATTATTCCACCTCCCAACTTAGTCCCACCTCCGGGAGATCCTGCACCACCCTCCCCCACAGCGAACACACTGGGAATACCAGTGATTTATCCTCATTCACCTGGAATCCTGTGAGGTCCTCCAAGTGTTGTAGCACCTCTAGCATATACAAGACATGTACCCCGGTTTTTAATCGTACAGCAGAAGATTGGTTGCATAGAGATGACATGGTGCTGCCCTCCACCTCGATACCAGCGCCTTGGAACTCGGATCTGAAAATTCGTACCCAGGGTTCCAATGCCAGTGCGAAGAGAACCAGGGACAGCAGGCACCCATGCTGTGTTCCCCTACCTAGTTGCCAACTACTAGACCACCTTGACTGTCTTAACCCTGGCCAGCACTGGATCCACTGCATTATAGTTGTGCCTATGCCATTCTTCTCAAGTACCAAAAGAGCCACTCCAGCGCACAAAGTCTTTGACCGCATCCAAGGAGACCACCGTTTGTTCCATTTCCATCTTCCTCCCCTGTACCCTCTGTGCGACTTACTGGAGCTGTCTGAGGTTCATTGTGGTGTTTCTGCCCCACAAAAAGCCACACTGATCCTGATGAATCAGATTGAAAACCTCCTTTAGGAGCCGAGACCCGAGCATTTTGGTATCAATGTCCAATAACGAGATGGGCCGGTACAACCCGCTGTGCCGTGGTTCCCTTCCTGGCTTTAGCAGTCCCACGATCGCCTTCCTCAGCGACGTTGGTAGGCGCCCTCTCTGAAAGTCCTACTCATAAAGCTGGCGGTGCTGGGGAGCTATTAAGTCGGCATGCGCTTTGTAAAATTTCTCCAGAAGGCCATCGCCCTTCTGGCGTTTTCCCCGTACCCAGGGACTCCATTGTCATTTTAATGTCCTCCCCCCCGACAGGAGTTCATCCAGTCTTGCTGCCACTCCCACCTCTAATCCGGGAGGAGAGGCTTGCCTCAGCACATCTTCTAAGTTCTCGGTGTCCACTGGTCCTCTGCCTGCATACAGCTTCTCATAATACATCTGAAATATCACGTGTATGCCTTCCTGCGTCACAACCAAATTTCCTGCCTCATCCTACACTAGCGGGATCAGACTCTGCGGCTGATCCTTTTTAGGAAGCCAAACCAGGAGTCGCCCTGCTTTGTCCCCTTCCCTGTGGATCCTGGCTGTGTAGTGCACATAGTCATGCTTTCACACAGCTTGCGGTTTGTTAACCCTGGCCAATAGGAGCTCTGCCCCGCACTGCGACACTGTAGCCATTTGCCCCTCAAGCTTCCTAATCCATTCCTTCTACGCTTTCAATGTGGCCTGCAGAGTTGCACGGACCACGTAGGAAGTGGCCATGCATTTGTCCCGATTGTCGCCTTGAACGCTTCCCACACTGTTCCATAATCTCCCACCAACTCCAAGTACTCCACAAAGTCCTTCCGGAATTCCTCCGGGTAGGCCCTGTCAGCTAAAGCTTCTGCCCGTAGTCGACAGGGAACAGCACCCCTTCACCAGAACATTGTTGCTTTCAGGGGAGCATGATCTGATAGAGTCTTACCCATAAAGCCAAAATCCCAGAATTGGTCCCTCCCCCCAAACAGGTAGTCTAGACGAGAGTGAGTTTCATGTGGGTGGGAGAAAAAGGAGTAGCCTCTCTCTCGTCACCCTTACTCTCCCTCCAGAGGTATACAAGGTCTAGGTTAACCAGTGCTCGTCTCAGGGACTTGGAGGACAAGGGCCTGTTACGCGTTTGGGGATATGATCTATCCAGATGGGGCTGGAGCACAAAACTGAAGTCTACTCCCGGTATTTGTGTTCTGCCATCATACAGACCACCCCCGGGAAATACGTGTCATTATCAGTATTGGGGGCATACGAGTTTACTAAACATATATCCTGTCCCTCAATCACCCCAAAGAGAATAAGAGTTTCTACCCTCCTGGTCTTGCTTAACTTTAGTGATTTGGATGGGAACCCTGCTTGCTATCCAAGTTAACACCCCTCTAGACTACGAAGAGCAAGTCGTGCCACACTCTTTCCCCCCCACAAGTGTTCTTGACTTCACCAATGTCAGCCTTATCAAGGTGTGTTACCTCCCTGCGTTTAACCGGCATCCCCAGTCCCATCACATTCCAGGTGATAATCGTCACTGAATCCATTTATCTGGCCATGGTCTCGCTGTGCTTGGCGCTACTGGGCCCTTGACATAGCTTGGAATCTGAGCTAGACTTGAGTCGCATACTCCCCACGACCACAATAGCCACCAGTGCCTCAACAAGAGACCAAAATAGTCCAACAACTCCCCCTCCATCCACACTTCTTCCTCTGCCCCTCATAGCTGCCACCCCACCCCAGCTGAACCTCCCCAGAACCGTCAAAAAACGGATCAACTCAAATCTCCTTAGAATACCTGCAATGTGGGCACTCCGCATCGGTCCGCCTCTCCTTCAGGGGGAAGCCAAACACCATTCTTGTGCCGGGGTTGTGTAGTCCAGCACCTTTTTCACCATAGTGGCGGGTCGCTAGAGCGCATCCTGGGACTTGGGGTAATTACACCGATGTCATAGCATTCAGGTGTACCACCCCCTCCACCTGCTCCGCCCAGCCAGGTCCTCCCCCGTTTGTTTGCCTTCCCCTTGCAGCTGTAGGGATCTGTCCTCCGCCACTGTGATTCAGTTTCCTCCCGCATGATAAACTGGGTCATGCCGCTCTTCCATCTCCGGTGGTCGCACACTTCCTAGCTTGACAGGAAGTCTGCTCCGTATTCCTGGGCGCAAGCTTGTACACCAGCTACCTTATGCCTCCCACCATATCCACACCTCCCCCGGGGTATTACAGAACCAAAGACGATCCCATTTAATGATTTTCAGTCTTGCGGGAACTAGCAGCATGTACCAGATGTCATTTTCGCTGATGACCTGCCTCATCTCCTCAAAGCTTTGCCTCTGTTGCTGGACCGGTTGTTTAGTCCAGGAACACCATTATGGACTTGTTGGATATTTCAATTGGGCCCCTTCTCCTGGCTGCCTGTAGAAGGACATTGTGATCCCGATAGTTGAAAATCCTGGCCACAACTGCTCTAGGCCTGGCTCCTGGCGCTGGTCTTTGTGCTGGGACCCTGTGAGCTCGCTCTACCGCGAACCACTTCGATAGGCCATTCTCGCCCGAGTGATTCGGCAGCCACCTTTCCAAAAATAACTCCATGGCATGGTTTTCTGCATTTTCGGGGAGGCCGACTATACGTATATTATTCCTCCTTGAGTAGCCCTCAGCATGCTCTGCTCGCGCCTTCAGGACCTTGGTTGTTTGCAGTCGAGTGGTCACTTGCTTCTTGAGGACCTGAACCTCTGTCTTGGTGTGGCCTTCAGCTCAGTTGCCTTATGCCTCTGTTGACATTTGGTTGTCCACTCTGATAAGATTCAGGTCCTCACCTATGGTCCCGATCTGGATTCCAGCACCATCCTAGAGCGCTGTACCGCCTACAGGACCTCAGAAATTCTCTCCACTAGGTATGGTTTCTGCGTGTTGTACTGCTGGGAGGGGGTCGAGGTCCCTGGAGCTAGGGGTTGTGGGAGAGGAGCTGTATATCTGTCCATCTTTGGTTGTGTTAGGGAGAATTCTCAGAAATGTGCTAATTCCCTGCTACCTTAGAGACCCCCAGCTCTTTTGCCTGACTTTCGGACTTTTAATTTCTAACCTGGATAGAGTGAGACCTTTTTCCCACTCATGTATTTCTGTATGAAATCCCCCTGCCCCCAAATTAAAAGGAGAACAAAAATTCGACGTGTAGGCAGGGTTTGGAAAAAGTCACAGCAAAGGCCACATGGACTGCCCCCTCTGGAGTAAAATCAGGAGATCAAGACCCCAAAGAAAAATATCAAAGTTAATTCAATCCAAGGGAATTGTTCTGGAAGTGTCAGTCCAAGAAAGACCCCTAAAGTGTGTAGCTAAATGGTTCCAAAAAATCAAAGTCATGTCTGGAAGCAGGTCAATAGGGCAGCCAAGGTTTATCCACAGGAAGGCAGTAGAGATCCAAGGCGACAGCAAAGAAGGTGCAGACAGAACAGAAACAAGGCTGCCTGGAAGATCCAAGCATCAGCAGGAAGAAACACAAAACGCCAATACAACACGGGAAGACATTGGGAAGTGGAGCCCCGTGTCCAACGCACAGGCTAAGTTTCCGCGTTCCGGCTGCAGTGGAAAGTGCACACTTAACAGTGACATTTATGGAACTTTGGCTCCCTGTTTCTACACCTCGTCTGGTCCCTTATAATACCCTACAGTGAGATCAAAAGTACAGACCCAGTTTGTCCACTAACTCATCTGTTTGTGGAAGGGGACGAGAGCATCCGTCTTGGTGACAGTATTACAAACTCTGTAGTCCGCACAGATCCTCAAATCAGTGGTGCCTGCTTTTGGACCCAGAACCACTGACTGAACCATTAACTATTACAGGGCTCTTTCACCCCTAAGTCCAACATCTTAACGACCACAGACTTGATGTGCGATGTTAGTATGTCAGACATTCTGAAACTCCTACTTTTGGTAGGCACATCATCCTCAGTGTCTAAGCCATGCTTAAAACAAGGTGTCAGTCCTGGAGTAAGTGAAAACAAGGGGGCAAATTGCCTACGCAAAGTTTGCACCTCACCTTTTTGTTTCATAGACAATTGACGGGACGACGACACCATCAATGGAGCCATCTGAAGGACAGACTTGGGACAGATCAGGGAGAGGTCCAGATTCTACTTTCTACCTACCTGAAGTCAGAGGTAGGGCTCTCATTTCTACTCTTGGGATGAAAGCCTTAAACGTATTTACATGGAACATTTAAGGAAGCTCTTTGGGCCTTCCCAGGTCCACTAAATAGTTTACCTCAACTAGTCTCACAATTTGGTAAGTACCTGTCCATTTTCCATGCCAGACACTAAGCCATATAGGATCCATGACCAGAATTTTCCTGGTCTGGAGTAAAAATGTACACAAGAAGCTTTCTGGTCATACCAGTGTTAAACCAGTGTTTGATCAGACTTCAATTTGTCATTGGCCTCTTCCAAAGAAGGGCCATCATCTTTCTCAGTGCCAGAACATAGGGAGGCTCCAATCGCATGAGTGACAGGCATTACAGGGAATCTTTGAGAAGGACCATCAGCTAACTTGGTGGGCCCCAGATGAGCTCTGGAAAGAGCCTCTTTTACCAAAGTGGGAACCACCAGTTAGACAAGCCTAGTGTCTCAGATAGCAGTATCTGTACCATCTACTAGTAACCCTATCTTTAAAATAGCACTTGGCATTGTGAAGGATCGCTGCAAATGCATCTGCTACATGCTGTTCCTGGGACCCAAGGGACACTAGAGTAACTTCTGCACCAACGCTTCTTGGCAAGAAATCCTAAGTAGTAAAGGATGCCCCTGTGAGTATCTCTCTCTTATCAGAAGGAAAATCCAGATTCACAGCATGGTCCCCCAATGTCTTAACCTGTCATCTGGGGGGGGTCCCAATTCACATGGGTCAATAGCTCCACAGGTAACACAAGAACTCCATGTGGTTAACCCCCTTTAATCTTTGTGGGAACAAGGTTTTTCAGTACACGCAAACTCTCTGCTTCTTTCCCTCATCATGCCAAGTAGAAGCACCCTTGTCCTTATAGGGCACTCTGTGGGACACCTGAAGATCTGCAGTAATAGCTGACAGCTTTAGATCTAACTCCCTAGAATCAGTCAAATGCTGTTTGAGCCTAGGGGAACATGAAGCAAAAGCGTGCCCCAGCATGACCAAATGTATCATGCTTTCAAAAATGGTTGCCTTATGGCCTTCAACCCACTGACTCAAGTTTTAAAGAGAAACATTGATCTGTGACATTCTCTTTTTTCTTGTGGTCTCTCAACCTCAAAGTATTGGACATGAATCTTCCCAAACTTTAAGAACACAGCCTGCTTTAATTTTTGCATATTATTTTCTCTCGTGTCTGGACAATTCCTTAATAGCATTGCATGCAGCCATTCTGGGGAAGACTGCTCAGAAGCCAAGCAATTTTATCAGACGCATTCACTTCTTGAACCGCACAAGCATACTCAAATACAGTTAACCAATCTATGTCATTCTTTCATCATAAACGTTCAACAGATCCTTAGGAAATATTGGATGAGAGGATGACCCAGACCATTTGGAGAAATTTGCAAGCCCGATTTGGCCTAGCCAACTGCAGCCAGAAAGTTTGGTCATTTCCTTCTACAAACTTGTTTGACTCCATCCTTGCCATGATGTCCATCTACTTGAGGCCAATCTCCTCCTTTCTCAATTCAGATATAGCACCAGCTTCAGAAATGTTAACACAGGATTGAGAAGCCCACTCACTCAGACTCCCTTACGCCCTCTGTGTTTTCAAAGAGAACAGGACCATTACTAATTATAGGGCCTGGTCCAGCATCATCCACACCATTAGCAACAGGCAAAGCATTCTTCCCAGACTCCTGGGAAATACATATCTGAGGATCCAGGTGAATCTTTCATCATCAAGCCCACTGGTCTGTGAAGGGTAGGTCAGTGAAAGCGTATGAGACACTGCACATTCCTTTGACATGGCCTGCATATAATTAGACAAAGTTGGTGCCTCTGTGAGACAACTTCTTTAGGGAAGCTAACCCTAGTAAATATCCCTAACAATGGTTTTGCAACTGACTGGGCAGTTAAAGTTTTAAGTGCGATGACTTTAGGATTTCTGATGGCATAGTCAAGAACGACCAGGATAAACCTGCTTCCAGAGGATGTAGGAGGATCAAAGGGGCAAACAATGTCAATCTTTATCCTCTCCAATGGTTCACCCACTATGGGAAGTGGAACCAATGGAGCTTGATATTTGCTCCACTTCTGCCAGACATCTGACAAGTAGGCCAACTCCTGCATTGGTTTTATACTTGGACCCCCATCTCAGGACAGTAGAAATACACTAACCTCTCCTTAGTCCTCTTGGTCATAAAATGACCTGCAAGGAGGACTTCATGTGCCAACTGCACAGAGAAGAGTCTCTCACACAGAGGGACAACCAACCTCCTATGGTCTCCTGATGTGGACTCGATGGGTTCACTATACAGTAACCCATCTTCCCAGTGGGTGCTAGGTTTTCTGGTGTGTGTACCCTGCAACTGTCTCCATAGGCCACTTAAGCACACTCTTTACCTTGACCGAGTTCTTCCTTAGAGGGTACCCTTCTGCAAGTGGCCGGGAGGATATCTCAGAGATAACGTGTGTGTCTTGGAAGCAAGACAACACAGAAGAAGACAGGTTAGAATCCCGGTCCGTGCTTAGAGACTGGTTGCCGGTATTAAGCGCGTTATAAAAGATTAAACGCTGCAGCTCTGCGTGATGAGGATTGAATAGCTTGGGCAACACCTCTTCCTAACGACGACAGGTAATCTTCGGTTGTCGAACAAAGGAGCAAGTCCTGCATGGCTTCAACTCGGACAAGAAGGCTGAAAATGCATGTGCATGCATCTTGTAGCACAAGATGACGATCCTCCAAGTTCCAATGATGCACTTGGAACAGTGACAACTCCAGAGAGGTTGCCCAGGCGAGAGCTGGTCAGTCTACTGGGTGGTCAAGGGACACCTTGGAAGGCTACGCAGGCATTGATGACAGATGGCAAGATAGTTGAGACTGATTGTTCCCACCGACCGAGGGGCCGAATCACGAAGGAGGGCCTTGTTGAGATCAGGACAGAGGAGCAGAGCTTCATTAACCAAAACTTGAGCTGGAGGGAGTGCTGGTCAGCTGCAATTATGTCCTCTGGTTTTCAGCGGGCTGCACTTCTTCGTAGGGGTCAAGGCTCCAACGATGATCGGACGAACCTCAGAGGGAATGTGTCACAGCAGCCTGATGATCGCTATGGCAACAATGGAAGTGGAGATCACATGTCAGTGCCACCACGTTCACCAAGAGCATATGGAAAGTTTTATGGCATTTTGCAGTAAAATGCAAAAGTGCACAAGTAAAGATGTGTGGCAGACCTTCAGACACCCAGATGCAAAATAAAAAACAACCTGATAGGGAAAAAGGCTTGGATAAAAAGGTTTACTGTCAAAAATACATAGTCACGGGGGCATTTCATCCCTGCTTCCACGGAGTACAATGGTTACATCAAGAAAACCACATCTTTTTAAGGAGCAAAATCGTCACCCATGAAGTAAACACATTTTACAATAGTTCCTTTGCTGTAAGCAGCCCCCCCCCCTTCCCCACCTCCCAAAGCATGGGGACACAGGTATTGGCCCCCCCCCTGGGGGCAGATGGGTGATCATCTGCCCCCAAGGGGAAACAATTAAAGCTTTTCTCCACCAGGGAGTCCCGCCAGTGTGCCAATACCTCTCCGAAGGTAAATATAACACAGCTCAGCCAGAACTCCAGGACGGTTGGAGGTGATGTCCCTGGCCTTGGACATCTGTTTATTATGTGGGTGTACCGTCCCCAAGCACAGCAGCAGCTCCAGGGAGCCCCAGCAGGGTCCTCTTCCCTCCCCCAAGGGAAATTCTGTAACGCAGCCCAGCCAGCGCTCCAGGATGGTCGGGGGTGATGTCCCTGGTCTTGGGTGGCCGTCGCCCATGAGGTATGACCGTCCCCAAGCTCAGCAGTGGTTTCAGGGAGGCCCTGCAGGGTCCCAGACCTTTCCTGGGGGGAGCGGTAGTAACGCAGGCCAGCCAGAGCTCCAGGATAGTCTGGGGTAATGTCCCTGGCCTGAGTGGGCTGTCTCCCATATGGGGCGACCATCCCCAAGTGCAGCGGCTGTCCAAGGGAGCCCCAGCTGGGTCCCCACCCCTTCCCCGAGGGAAATTCTGTAACGCAGTTGAGCCAAAGCTCCAGGATTTGTTGTGGGTGATGACCCTGGCCTTGGGTGGCTCACTCCCATGTGGTTCGACCGTCCCAAAGTCCAGTGGCAGTTCCGGCAGTGTCCCCATTCATTCCCAGAGGAAAAGGCTGGGCTTGGGGATGGTCGACCCACATGGAAGACGGGTGTCCAAGGCCAGGGACATCCCCCCGACCATCCTGGAGGTCTGGCTGGGATGGGTTACAGTATTTACCTCTGGGAAGTGAGGGGGACCCTGCCGGATTCCCACGGGTGTCTTTTCGGAAATGCATGGAGTTCCCGGTTTTCCTTGGTGGCTGCGACACCCCAGGCCAAAAACTGTAGATTGGCTCCCCAAGCCCATTGGGGATAGCAGTGGTTAAGCCTTTTCCCTTTACGCCCAGGTAGGTGCACCCACACGTGTTCTCCCTTTTTGGTTTTCTCTCACCCCCCTACAGGAAACTAGGATTCGATGGTGGCGATATGACCACATACATGTGGGCACAAAAAGGGGCCATATTTGGCCGAGATATCTCATGTAACAAAAAAGTTACAAGGGATTGAATGGTGACATACCGAAATCACCAAAAAAGGCCTTGGCACGGTGGGGGGGGGGTTGAGACCCTTTACAGTTACGGGTTTAAACACAAAACTTACAAAAGGTACAAAGACAATACTATACACACAATACTGAACAGCCTATTTAGACTAGTCGTGCTGGACATACCTGAAAAGGAAAAAACAGACACACGCTTCCTTCATATACACTGATATTTAAAGGTGATGCAATGTGTTTTTAAAAATAGCAGTGTAAACACAAAGTGCGAACAATAGCAGCAGGCACAATCTATACATTTACGGAGGAATAGGTGACGATATCGCGCCAGGAGGAGAGGCAACATCAGAGGGTGCCTTTCGTACATCAGACAGATGCACCCAATAGCGCAATTCTTTTAATTTTACCGTGGTGTATGCTACTCCATTTACGATCAAAGGACCATTGTACCTGGGCTCATTCCACCAGCGAACAATGTTCCTGAAATATATGGAATCAACTGGTGACAATTGGATGTGTGGTAATCTGGCTGAAACCCGAGCAGAGCTGTTGTCTTCCGCTCGTCGTGGTGCAACCTGTTGAGATCATTTTTAAGGCACACATTAAGACAGACAAGTACTATTTAAATTCATCCCCCAGGATTGACATAGCCCTGTGAGCATCTGATGCACGGCTAATTGGAGATATAGGTGTGTGCATTTGCCGCCCTGTTACAAAGTCATGGGGCGAGACGTGGTGATCCTTACTGAACAGGGCCAAGGGCAGAAAATAGACCAAGTTCTTCCTGAAGGTAGTATATAACTTTGCCTTTAGAAGCCCATTGATCCGTTGCACTACGCCATTGGCCTGGTACACAACTTGTGCTCTTTCCACCCAATTGTGCTGTAATTTCCTTGAGCAATTCATTCAAGAAGTGTGTGTCATTGTCAGATTTTAAAGTGTTGTACACACCCCACGAGATATGGCGGCACTCTTAGCATCAGGATGTGTACAAGGTCCAGCCTCGACCCAACGGGAGAAAGGCCATACCACAACGATAAGATATCGATATTTGTTGCGCCAATCCCCCATGTCAGCGTAGTCTATGTGGAGCTCGTGGAATGGCCCAGAAGAGCCCGGCAAAGTGTCTTGCATTGTCCGGATTGTTTTCCCAGTACTATAACTGGCACGCGGTACCGTTGAAAACAAAAACATTCAACAATTCCTGCAAATCGGGAACAAACTAGTCCTCCTGTATGTTTGCAGCGATATGCTGTTTAGAAACATGAGACGGATGGTGTAGCTGCTCAAATGTAATGACCAAAATCACATGCAGCATAACTGTTCTTACAGTACTCTTCTGTCTCCACACCAAGACAGCCGGGAACTGGGCACACCCTCTTTTCTGCCACAACAATTTCTCCTCCTGGGGTGCTATCCCCTGCAGTTCTATAATCTCTGCAGTCGGTAGGGAAGTAGATGGTGCTGGTAACTGCAGCTGCATATAAGCTACTTCTGGGTATTCTGGTATCTCGGAGACGGGAAGATAAGCTGCAAATCTGGCCGTTGCGTCTGCTGTGGCGTTCCCAAGTGAAATTTGCCTGTATTGTTGGTATGGGTGGGGCATTTAACGATTGCCACTAATGTGAGCCTGGGTAGCGCATATACCAGCCAATTCAGCAGAATTGCATGTTGTACAGGGGACCAGTCTTCTCTTGTGAACCCCTTCTTTTCCATCTTGCAAGCCCAGAGTGTACAGTCGTTGTGACATACGCCGAGTCAGAGTAAATTGTTACTCAGCACCCTTGGGACGCTTCAAGTGCTTTAATAAGCAATATTGATTCTGCCGTTTGCGCTGAATAATACAAGAGCTACCTTTATTGTATTAGCGTCTCATTCTCCATCCGCAGGGCTCACTACAGCAAAACCTGTGTCACTTTGGCCTGTCTCCTGGTCAATAGTTGCAAAATAGTACCCCGCCGTCATCTACAGGGTAGTCATGTGCTGCTACCTGATAGTATGTTACTGTGTCATTGAGAGTTGCATTACTGTTGCGCATCTGTGGTACCTGCAGCAGGGCAGGAGTAGTGTTACAGTTGGATGACACCTGCTGTTGTAATTGCAGCTTTGGGAACAGTGGTGGTGGGGCAATTTAGGGCTGCAGCTGTTGAGGCCCATACGGGCAGTTACTGAGCCCAGAGCATATGGCATCTGGTACAGGGCCGACTTTCCCAATGCGTCCAGGGATTCAGGGCAATATCTTCCCCCCCCATTCTGCTTCTGCGTCTTGTGAAAAATGCCCCATCCTTCAACAAGTTCAACTTTGTCCCATATTTCCTCCCCTAGGACCCATGACGCCAAACCCTCCCCGCCTTCACTAATTTCGCTTCCTCTGCCTGTAGCTGCTGGGCCGTTTCCTTCTCTCATTCACTCAGTCTCTTACAATGGTGTACAATAATAGATTTCCAGCCACAAAATAAAATAATGATTGATCTAGTCCACGGTTCTCCCATCGTTGCCCCCTACATTTCTTGTGTCTGCAAAATGTACTACACATGGTCCTCATCATCCCCCATAGTATGCTACATGATCGACTGGAGGTCAAGCATGTCTGGATACGCATACTGCAAGGCTGCCCACACCTCTGCTCTGATGTCATTAACGCGGGTGCCGTCATGAACATCATCCTCCCAACCATACACCTGGATATCCCACCTTTACCCAAATTGCACCTGCCTGATCTCCTAGAATAGCAATGAACTCACTCTTCACATCCTCCGCCACCAACGGCAACCCTGCTGTATTCTTCTCAAAAGCGCGACGCAACAGCAAGGGGCAGTAAACTATTTATCAAATGATTTTTATCCATCTGTGGCCATGGAATATACTGCGCTCTCCCAGCCCCTTATGTATCAAGGGGAACTGTGTCCCTGTCACTTTCCTTTTCTCTCCAGTCTTCCCCTTCGCCACCGCTATCCATTCACACCCATAGCTGTCCCTCAACTGAGGGAGGCCCCCATAAACTTTCCACCTGTGGAGAAAGGCAGATCCTCCCCTCCCTCGCTCCCCCTCAGTGACTGTCCCACTCCTCGTCTTCATCCATCTCATCCTCCGACCTCACTGTTCCATAATCCAAACTTCCAGATCTCCCCTTTATCCGCCCTCTATAAATGTACATCCTTTATTGCTGTGCTATCAATTCGTAACAAAATGTCTCCTGCTCTCCACTCGTCCAAGCCACACGGCCGCTCCTCCAGTCTCTGTATCCTCAAGCAGGCCAATTCATTCTGTGCTGGTTTTAAAGCATCTTCCAACTCCTTTTGAGGTTTTGGGTCACGTGTACCCCTCCCACCTGGTTGTGGTCAACCCACGGGCTAGGTGTTGGGATATTTTGATACGAGCTGGGTGGCATTGGTTGTGTGGGGTTAGTGTATCCCAGTGCAGATCGTGTGGGATAACATCCCAACAGGGACTGTGTGACGTGACATCTGTTTTTACTTCTCTGTACCGACCACACAGGGTAGAATAACTAAGCACCGGTGGTGCAGTAGGTACTGCCTTACTGTACGTCGGGGGACCTCAGCTGCTGCCACCATCTTATATGGGGCTCTGTCCTCCAAATCCTCCACCATTTTCCAGAGTTAGAACACATCTTTCTTCTTTTGAAGTTTCTTACCCTTATATTTCGTCGCTAAAAACGTATACATATGCCCAATATCTCCTTGTTATTCATGCCCTGTTCAGGGCATGATTAAAACAACCCCCCACCCTTTGTTTCGGTCACCCATTGCTTGTGGTATTTTAAAATCTTGGGTTTATACAACGTTAAGGCAGCGCACATATATTCCAATGGGGTACACAGTGCCATGTTCAACTCCTCCACTCCGATCCCTGTTTGTGGACACAAAAAACTACACTTGCCCGTTTTAGGGCTAGTCAACCCCTCCCGCTCTGTTTCTCATCTTTCCTCGTCGCCCCCCTTCCCAACAGTCCTCCATTACTTAAAAAATACTAACTTCCCCTTCGCCCAACCCAGTCCTCTCATTCCACACACCACCCACTTCATCATCACACAATATCATCTCACACTTTGCCAAAACGAACACAAAAATAATACATCATAATAAAAAAAAAAAAATAAAATAAATAAAAACCCCTAAATACAACCCACTACATATACTGAGCCTCTACCCTTTTTTGTTGTTATTCCGCCACACAGGCATACAGTGCTGCCTTCTCCCCACAATCAGAGGATCCCAAAACCCCTTTATCCTTTTATTCCATAATAACTAATAATAATTAAAAAACACTGCCACGTGGTCTTCACAAACACTCAATTCCACAACTCACTACACTCTCCCACTCTCTCTTTTTCAATTACAACACCCCTTTTCCTACACAACCCACCCAACCCTCACACTTTCTTCCTATGTTGTGGTCTCCAGCAAAAGGGGTGCACTTACGTCTATTTGTTCTCCCAAGCTTCTTTGTCACAGGGTCCCATCAACGGCCTGCACCATCCAGGAGCTGACCCCACTCCAAAGAACAGACATGAATTCTGACAACACAGCTCCTGTAAAACTCTCCAAGTTGTGTGCAGGGGACTGGTCGCTGCAGATGTTAATCTTAAAGTATATTTGTACCGCGCACTATCACCACCGGAGTGGTCCCCTGGCGCTCTGGCGGCTCTGAAAAGAGGGAGGGGGGGCGAGTTAGTGGGAATAAGCTGTAAAAGTGCAAGAGAGCAGTGATGTGGTGTTGGCAGCCTCAGCCCGGTGGGTCCGTTGGCTGGGCTTGGGGTGTTTTACGGTCGTAGTCGTCGTGTGCTGTTGTGCAAGACTATGTGTGGTTTGTTTTGTTGTTGCAATGTAGTCAAGTTTGTGCGGCTTGTTGTGTTTGGTTAGAGTTTGAGAGGTGTATGCAGAGGGTTGAAATTGTTAGTGGATTGGTTAATTGGCATTGCCATCTTTGCAATTATGTCTAGGTGTGATGCTTTCTATCTTTCACTATTCCATCTGAGTGTGGCACTTGCTAATCCTTAATATCCTATCTAGATGTGAGGCAGGCTAGTGATCACGTTTCCATCTAAGTGTGGCACTTGTCAACACTCACACTTTTATTTAAGTGTGGCGCACGCTAACATTCACACCTCTATCTAGATGCGACACAGGCCAAACTTAAGAGCTCCATCTAAGTGTGGCGCATGCTAACACTCACATTTCTATCTAGATGCGACACGGGCCAAATTCAGGATTCCATCTCAGTGTGGCACATGCTAAAATTCACAATCTTATCTAGATGCGACCTAGGCAAAAGTTAAGAATTCCATCTAAGTGTGGCACAAGCCAACATTGTTACACCTGTATAAATGTGACACAGGCTAAAGTTAACAATTCCATCTTAGTGTGGTACTTGGTAACATTTACAGTTTCATTTAAGTGTGGTACATGCTGACATTCACCTTTCTATCTAGATGCAACGCAGACTAAAGTTAAGAGTTCCTTGAATGGAACCTGCAGGTCAAGCTACATGGGGACCATGGCACACTTTGGCTTGGGATATGGCTAGTGACGATGCCCCGGCATGCCTCCAGTACCTGCGAATGGTGATGCACTTGGTACCCAGGCTTTGGCTGGTGATGGCCCACTCCAGCTCCTCCAGTTGGCCGGATTTCTTCAGCTTCTTCACCAGACTTTTGACCGCTTTCTCACTCCACTTCTCTTCCTGCCCTCCAAGGCCCCCCTGTTCGCCGCCTCCTCCCTACTTCCAACCAAGGAGCTGCTTCACTATAGAGGGAGTGAAGGGCAGGAATCACATGGTAGCTGAAGGGCTTGGGGGGCAGGGGGGTTATTTGTCAGTGGTCTGTGCAGGTGCTGTCCTTGAGGGGATGAAGGTGGTGACTGGGGGGTGAGTGAACGTTCTTTAGAAGCAGGGACTATGGCACTAGTTCTGGAAAGGGCTGAATGGGCATGGTAGCTCAATAGCTGGGGGGAGAGGGGTGGCAGAGTGGGGGGGTGTTCAGTGGTCTGTGCAGGTGCTGTCCTGGAGAAGATGTAGGTGGTGACTGTGTGGGGATGGGTTGGGAGAGTGCGACAGTTCTTTAGAAGCAGTGACTATGGCATCAGTTCTGGAAAGGGCAGGATGGGCATGGTAGCTCAAGGGCTGGGGGTGGCAGTGGGGGGGATATTGTTCAGTGTTCTGTGCAGGTTCTGTCCTGGAGGGGATGTAGGTGGTGACTGGGTGTGTGTTTGGGGAGGGGGTGACAGTTCTTTAGAAGCAGTGACTATGGCACCAGTTCTGGAAAGGGCAGCATGGGCACCTTATCCCAGGAGGCAGGGATGCCCGTGGGGCGAAGGGGGTATCCGTGCTGTAGGAGCAGTGGATTCCATGCTAATTGTGGGACGGGAAGCTGCACATGGGACCACTCCCCCAGGAAAGAAGCCGTGAGCGGCCGGGGGGGGGGGGGGTCTTTGAGGTGGGGGCTCTAGGGGTGGGCAGGGAAGGGAGTTTAGAGAGGCAGGTCCAGGTGGCCAGAGCAAAGGGGGGGGGTAGAAGGCGAAGGTAATGGAACCGGCGGGGTAGAGGCCCTCGGGGAGGGTCTGTGATGGCACTGCTGGAACACGAAGGGGTCGATGAAGACCGAGGGGCAGTTGCCGGGGAGACGGTGAAAGTTGGGCAGAGGCTTGTATGGGGGGTTGGGGGAGAAAGGCAAGCACTTGCATGGGCTCCCCTCCACACCCTGCAAGCATGTTTCCTCTTGATGCATGAAAGTACATTCAACGGATGAGTAACACGTTACGATTTGCGTCATATCAATTAATTCTGTATGAAAGTTATCCCAGTGTAAATTAGACTACGCTACACAGGTTTTGCTTCTTTGACTAAAACAAACATTGCATAGCAAGCTGTGATATAATTCCATCAATCCCATGCATACCGTACAATTTGTTTGTAATTATTTATACTTTTTTAATACAGATCTTATAGATTTTTCAAAAATGCCTGCTTGTAATGGTTTTGGGTTGCTGTTCTAGGAGCCATGTCAAATGTCAGGGCCCAATCCTGCATACATTCCAGAAGGATATTGATTTAATAAGAAGATGGGTTCGATATTGTGGTTTTGTGGTGGACGAGATTCAAAGTAGAGCCCAGGCTGTCTTGGGAGACATGAGGGCCAATCGATTTAGCATCTGCAACCTGCACTTTACCATGGATAAGTACAACCAATCGAAGTACACAAAAAAGCGTCGACCCAGAAGGTTTCGTAAATTGCTTCCAAATGCAATTCCAACTCTGTTGATACACACGCTGCTTCAGGCGAGTCCCGGATGATGAATTAGCTGTAGGCAGTGGGGTACTGAAAAGGTAACTTTATGAACGGATTGGTGCTTTCAGTGTAAAGGTGTCTTACTAAAGTTTGCATATTTACCAGATTGTATTACATTGTAACTATACCACATTTTACTATACATCTGTCCCTGGTTTATGGAGCCTCAAATGAAGCCATCATGACCATGGAAAACAGTGCCATTCAAAAGAAGCATCATGTTTTCATAATCGGCTGCTTGACATTTCAATTTTTTAGGAAAGCATACTGACAGAAGCACAGACCGACCCTCACAAGTGACGAAACCACTGACATGTCCAGTATACCAATGGTGAGACGTACAGAGGTTCATATCTAATGCAAATCTAATTTTCCCTTTTACCACTTCATGACAATGCACTGAAAATGAAGGAGCAATATTTTGCATCCATTTATTTTCAGGAGTTAACAACTTCAAGCGTCTATCAGGTCATTTTATTTCACTTTTCAATTACGAGAATGTATTATGCTTGGAATTTCAAATAATATGAAATCGTTTATATATCCTGTCTTTTTTTTTTTACAGTTGGTGTCATTTATGGGTTTCTCTTTATATGTACCATTGTCTGCATCCCATTGTCAAGTACTGTGTACAGGGGGATGCTGGTACTTCGACTACAATAACATCGTCTTTTGCAGCTGGTCCAGAGAATGAGGTATGCATACTTAAAGTTCCCTTAAATGAAAGAAAGTAATTCCTACATAGCATACTATTAGACAGTGGCATTCATATAAACAGGCATGATTTCAAACTTTTCTGTTTCAGTTCTAACGTTACACTTCCTCCCTAATGAAGAATGCATTGCAAAATGTTTGAGGGCAACATTACAATCATTATGTTTTGCATGGTGATCTCTGATCAAGTACACTTGCCGCAAATCAGGTGAAATTTGAAATGTATATTTTGACTAAATGACGATCACTATTTGCGAGGGTATGTGTGTAAGCGCTGTGTGCGATGAAAGATTTTAATTTCCAATACGATTGACTTGTTTTCTTTAATTAATATTCTATTCAAGGAATGTACACAAGGTGTGGAATTAGAAGTGGAGGCACATGGATCAGAGGTGGTGGATCAGCTTGCTGGTGCGGACATTACAGAGAAGACCCAGGTTTCACAGAAAATCAAGAAGACAAGGGTAACTAAAACAATTTAGTTTTCTAGAATTGTTTGGGGCTGGCGTTTTCTTCATAACATGTTTTTGTATTTACAGTGCTATCTGCTGTATGTGTGCTATACATTGAACATGTTTTTACAACACATCTCCCAGAGGCCCAGAAGGAAAAGAAGTATGAAGACACAAACAACAAATGAAACCAAAGATGTCCCTTGCCAAACAGAATTCATCATGGGCAACTACTATTTGAGGCGCAACATAGACCAGTCAATAAGCAGACTCGTGATGTTTATGCCCAATGGCCTGAAACTGAATGGAATGTGACCGGCGAAGCCAGAAAAGTGTTCTTGGACCATTTCTACAATGTGAGAACTCAACAAGATGAAACTGAATATAATGAAGATGTATTGGAATTCCTTGCAGACCACTTCACACAATCTACACCCGCCAGAAAAGGTCCACCCAATAAACTTTCGAATTTGACGGTTTCTCCAATTCATATGTAAATAACACAAGCTGAAGTAACAGACTAAAGCTTCAACACAATTGACCGATGAACTTGCCAAAGATCGCGACTTCAGTTTGGCTGGTTTGGGCGATTTGTCCACCACAGTTGAGTCACAAACCACATTCATGCAGGACGATTGGCTAATAAAGGAGCAAAAATACATTGTATTCCAACAGCGGCCTGGTAGACATTGTACTGATGCTGAAATGTGCATACATTGAGGGGGAAAATATGCAGGCAGCCATTGGTGCATGTGTCTTGTGTATTACAAGGCACTAACCTGAAAGTCCAAGCCAGCTGTGTCCACCTCCATCATACATTTTCATGGTCCGCTCAACCAATGCTGGGCAAAGTGCCAGCTGGAAATCTATGTTCAGCAGCTTTACTTTTCAGTGGCTCGACTTTCACTAAGATGTCCAGTTTCTGTCAATTTGCAGGAGTTCAGTTCCTTGCTAAAACTCAGTACTACAAATATCAAAGGGAATTCTTATTCCGCACTATTAGTGAAGCCTGGAAAATTGAACAGATGTCAATTGAAAGCACATTCTCTGGCAAACGGTTCAGGCTAGCGGGCGATGGACAGTGTGACAGCCCCGGATTTTCAGCAAAGTACTGCACATACCACTTTCAAGACATGGAAACAAACAATTGTGAGTTCAGAGATAGTGCAGGTGTCCCAATGTACATCCTCAGTGGCCACACAGAAACCTGGTTCCATAAAATCCGTCAAACATCTTCAATCGAGGGGAATGCAAATAGACCTCATAGCCACTGTCAGACATGTTACAATAGCCCAGGCCATGCAAGAGCAAATTCCAAACATTCATCATCAATTTGATGTATGGCACATTGGCGAATCAGTGAATAAAAAATCACAGCTGCTGGTAAAAAAAGGGTTCAGAAAATATTTTACAGTGGGGTCTCAGTCTTTCAGCAACCATCTTAGGTGGAGCTCCAAAATTTGTGATAAGTCTGTGGAAATTCTACTTGAAAAAAAGCGCTCATTGATGCACATCTGTTCCAACGTTCACTCAGACAGAAAATCAACATTTTCACGAATGTGCACACGGACCATTATCGGCGGATCGGAAATGCAAGACGAAGTGGTTGGTGCCATGCTCACCTCCACACAAAGCTCTTGAGAAGATTGTGCATGACAAAACTCTTTCAATAGACCTAAAGAGACCTGAAGGGACTCACATAATTCAGTCACACCGGAGATTTGGAGGTGTTCCACAGTATGTGCCTAAATTACAGGCGCAAAAGGTTGCATTTCGGCATAGACGGTATGCAAGCCCGAACAATACTAGCCGTATTAGCCCATAACGAGAACTTGGGTAGAGAACAATCAAGAACTGCCAGAAACTTTGGGATGCTTTGTTACACCTTGGCCTTTGCAAAACAAAGCACAAAAAGGGTGGCAAAGCCAATATACCAGGAAATGGAATTCGATTTTGTGGAAGATCTCACTTTGGCTGTGTTGGCCATTCATACTCATGGAATGGATCCCGATTTTGTTCCTAGGACACATACATTGCCACAAAACATTGCAAATGAACCCTGTCCACCTAAAGCTGAACTTGTTGAACAGTTGACTTCCTGGTATAAATGATTTGCAGCAGTGTTCTTAATGTGCCCACTATGACTTTTGGGATATGTTCCCCAATGTTTGTACATGCTACACCCACAATGGAATGCTATTAAACTCCAATTTCAATGCTATAAAAAGTGGTTATTGATATTTTATTTCTATCACGCTCATACACAAGTGTTTAAGTGCGTCAAGGGAAGGGGAACAGGCGAGAACAAAAACAACAATCTTACTAGGCCCAGTGACATTGAGAATGCGAAAGTGCATGGGAGAGAGGGAGGAGGAGAAGTGCATGGAAGGGGGGAGAAAAGGAGAGTGTGGAGCAAGAAGAAAAACAGATTAATAATAATAAATGAATAAATAATAAAGGCAACACACAGTGGCAGGTGCTGGGTTTAAGGCAGCAGGCTGGGTAGGTCTGATAAGTTCAGGAAGAAAAGTGGGGGCTGTATGGGTATAGATACAGACCCCAGTGCAAGGGGTGGCCCGGAGGCAGTGCGTGAGGGTGGCAGGGTGAGCAGGTACCTGGGCCCGGAGGACAGGAGGGTGGCCAGGTGCACGGTGCCGAGGGAGAACAGAATCAACAGGGGTGGGGGGCGAAGACAGAAGCAAAGAGGAAGGTCTTGAGGTGCTTCCGGAACCGGATATGGTTCTCCTCAAGTTTGAGTGGCAGGGAGGCTGTTCCAGAGGGAGGCCCCAACCCAAGACAGATCTACCCCCCGCTTGTTTCTTTGAGAAACGACTGACCCTGAGGGAGTTAGAGATAGAGGAGTGGAGAGCTTGAGATGGGAGGTATTTGCAGAGGGATAGCTGAAGGTATGTTGGACCCAGGCCCCAGAAAGCCTTGTGAACAATGCAGTGTTTTGAATGTAATCCTTGCATCCACTAGGAGCCAATGGAGGGATTTCAGAGCTGGAGAGATACGATCCCAGGGCTTGAGACCAAGGACAAGTCTTGCTGTCCTGTTCTAGATAAGTTGCAAAGGGCGGAGAGCAGAGGCAGGTAGATTAGGAATGAGGCTGTTGCAATAGTCCAACTTATAGGGAACCATAGCTTGGGAGACAGTGAGCTTCTGGGGGAAGGAGAGGAAAGGCAGAGTACTTCTGAGGAGGTGCAGTAAGAAGTTTGACTTTTTTGAGACATCAGCGATGTGGGAGGAGAAGGAAAGTGTGGAATCAAAGATGACACCAAAGTTCTTGGCCTTGCAGGTGGGAATAGGAGGAGGAGGGACAAGTGAGGCCGGCCAGAGAGTTAGGGGAAAGGATGGTGATGGTGTGTCGATAAGGTGGTGTCACGACCCTCGCCCAAAACCCCCTTTGGCAAACCCATTGGCAGGTGGAGTCAGGACATGGGCCTCTAGAGCCTGGTATCCTCTTCAAAAGCCCTAATGGGGCCAGTCCTGACGCTATTGGCGCCAGGCTCATACACCATGAA
This sequence comes from Ambystoma mexicanum, assembly GCF_040938575.1. Classification (NCBI taxonomy): domain Eukaryota; kingdom Metazoa; phylum Chordata; class Amphibia; order Caudata; family Ambystomatidae; genus Ambystoma; species Ambystoma mexicanum. Next base: position 835,046,090 of record NC_090934.1, on the reverse strand, counting down.
AAACAATGTGCTTGGGAACTACTTTATAGTATTGTCAGCCAACATGGAGGCATCCACATAGCTTGGTTCCTAAGAACCAAGCTATGCGGTCTAGCTTTTTGGGTGTGGTAGCCTAGGGACTACTTTACCTGAACTATTTTGTTGGGGCTATTTAAACCACACCCGAGCAAGACAACATGCTTTGTGTTACTTTGCCGCTTACAACGTGACGCTCACCGTGTCCAGCTATTCCCTCGAACCTCGGAGAAGCAGAACCTGCAAGGAGACAAAAGGAACATCATTAGCAGCAGCATCTTACCTGCAGTCTTCATCTTTAAACACTCGCAGCTACTGAAAACAGCTTCCTCGAATCTGCACGCCTCCCGGACAGAACGACCTGAAAGAGGAAGATAGAGGCAACATAAAAGAAAGCAGTAGAGACATTTACAAATTATGAACTGCTCAAAAGGCTTACCTGGCTGGTCGCCTCTCGGCTGGCACCACTCCGGACATTGCACTCGCGCTGAGGAACACTGCGACCTACAAGGAAGGAAAACACAGGTTAGCAAAGGCAAGATTTTGCAGCGCTGTGCATAGCGCTTCCATACCGCATCATAGCGCTTTTAATGCGCCATCATTTACCAGCGGGGCTCAACCAAGCCAGTTCGCCGTGCTGAAGCTCCGCATACCTAAGGGAGAAAAAAAGAGACATTTTAAACAAAGAAAGGCATGCAGGATAGCAACAAAACTAAAGAACAGCAATAAGACCTACCTGAACAATATCAAACGGGCCAGCGTCAGTGAAGTAACTGGACCGCACTCGCCCAAGAAAGACAACGCGCCCCTGCAAAGAAGGCAGGACTGAGAGCACGCCTAATTCTACCACAAGGCAGAACCTTCCCCGCAGACCACATCAGGGCAAAGCTAAGAAGCATACCAGCGAGTAACCCAGCTGGGTGGCGTCCCTGTGGATACCAGGTGAGCGTAACTGGAGGATCTCTGTCTTGCTGGCATTCAGACCAAGGTAGTTGGCAGCACACCAAACTTGAATGGCAGTTAGGCATTCAAAGATGAGAGGTAGAGGAGGTGGGCGAGGGCAGCCTGAAAATAGTTTTTTTTTAAATTCTTTTTATTATTCAACAACAGTGGTCGACAGTTACAACAACTCTCTCCCTCCAATTCACACAAATCGACAAACAGAAAGAAAAATACTTTTACAACCGACACTATACAGCTTCATCATCAGCTGAGAGCAAACCACAGATACATACGGAAGGAACCCCATATGTCCTTAGGACGGCTTGCCCCCGGGAGAGTCAAATCATATTGTTCCTCACACTCGTTGACATATGTCAGTTCGTGAAGGAATGTGGTCATGTTTGGCGGTGTGGACATTTTTCAGGTTTGCAGGATACATTTCTTCGCCACTGCGCATGCCACATTGAATAGTCTCCTGGTTTTCTCCGAGCATTTGCCAATGTCTCCAAACAAGTATTTGTGGGGGGTTAATTGCGGGGGTATCTGTGTCACATCAGTCAATAGCTCAGCCACCTCCCCTCAGAACTTCAAAACGGCAGGGCATTTCCAGTACATGTGAAAGGAGCCCGCAGACTGAGCCCCGCATTTGGGGCACTCCCCTCCATGCTCTGCACCAAATTTTGCCAATTTAGCCGGCATGTAATGCAGCCTGTTTAAGAGTTTAAACTGTATCAGGCGTAGATCCGCATTTAATGAGACTTTTTTCGTCAGTGCACAATATCTGCTCCACTCATCTTCCGGGATGGGCATTTGCTGGTCCGTTTCCCATTTGTCCTTGACCTGGTTTATTGTAGGGGTGTGGGTTTGCACTGCTGCATACAATTTAGAGATACCTAGCCTGGCATTCATGGTGATAAGCTGTGTGCAACAGTGTTGGGGAGGTTCATCTGGGAACATTGGCCCCTTCTTCTGAAACGCTGCCCTTACCCTGTAGTATTGCAATATTTTAAGTGGTCCACCCCCCATTGCTCTCACAAAGTCCTCCTTAGTTGCAAATTTGCCATCTATATACATATTGCCCACCCTCATCTCAATGTGTGGGTCCCAGACCTCTTGAATACCAGGAAAGTTCCACAGGGGGACTTCCGAGTTATATGGGGTCTCCAACCTTAGCCTCTTAAACAATGCGCCCCAAGCACGGATTGTGCAGCTGATCGGGTCATAGTCACAAGTGTCCCTGTGTCTTGTATTAAATATGACTGACCTAATGTCCACTGGGGATATAGTGTGTGCCTCCACCCACGTATGTGGTGTTTCCCCAGAGTCCTCATACCAATACTTCGCAAATTGCGCCTAAGCGACCAGATAATAAAGCTCAAAGTCTGGAGCAGCCATACCTCCAGTATCATAGGGTTCTGTCATTTGTTCCCACCCAATTCTCGCCACCTTACCATTCCATATGAAGGTTACTATTAGCGACCGTAGCTTAGTAAAAAAGTCTCTGCCCGGCCATATTGGTATATTTACAAAAAAATATAATAGTTTGGGAAGGACTATCATTTTGAGTAAGGCGATTCGGCCATGTAAGGATATGGGGAGGCGTCCCCAGATCTGTAGCTTAGTGCTCAACGTCTGCAGAGCCTTGTCGTGATTATTCGCATATAGGGTTTGCCTATCTCTGGACACAAGCACCCGGAGGTATCTGATATGTTCTGACCATTTCAGGCTGCACATATTTGTGGGGCATGCAGTGGAAGGCGTGAGCGGAAGTATTTCCGACTTGGCTAGGTTGATGACGTACCCTGAATACTCCGCTAATTTGTGTATGTCTGTCATAATGGGCTCTATGTTTTTTTCAGGTTCGCGGACGTACAGGAGTGCATCATCCGCATAGAGCGAAATCAGTTGGACTGCGCCTTTCATGTTTAGTCCCCTATTTCTATGCCTTAGTCTGATAGCAGCTGCCATTGGCTCGATAGTCAAGGCAAACAAAATGGTGAGAAGGGGCATCCCTGTCTTGTGCCCCTCTCTAATTGGAACATCTCGGAGACGGTTCTGTTGGTGCATACTCTGGCTCCTGGAGCGGTATAGAGCAGTCGAACATACCAATGAAAGTAGGTCCCGCCCCAAATGTTTCCAGTACACTAAAGAGATATTGTAACGCTCACCTGATTCCCGTAGAGGCGCCGGTCTTGACTGGGCGTATACCGTATCTTCAAAGGTGATGTGTAACACACGGCTGGCTCTTTGGGCTGGACCTCTGTGCACTGTATGTCTGACTCGAAGGGTAAGATGTCTGCAGATAGAAAATATGGGATTAAGGAACTGGGTTATTGAATGTCTCTCTCTTCTTCCCTTTCTCTTCTCCTGTAGAACCCCAAAGGTTAACGCTCTCACCTTAGGTAAGTGAACGCCGTGCTCTCCATCTGCCTCGGGGCAGGGTGCTGTAACCAGTTTCTTCACTGGATAAGGGGAGCAGGCCTCTTGACTTCAGAGGACTGCTGTCCGTCGTTTACTGCACAAACGGTAAGTTTCGAGTAATTCTAATGTCTTTAAAGTCTTTAGTAATGATGTTTCTTGTTTTGCAGGGTTCCGGCGATGGCGGATGACGGGCTGAAGTGAGTTGAAGATGGAGCCCGTGTGATGAATAGAAGCGCCTGGAAGCACGTAAGTAAGCGCTTGTTGCCTGCTTCACGATGCCCTCTAACTGTCTTTTTATTTTGCAGGTACAAGTTCGGAGCGGCTGCAGGGTGCCGGAATACCCACTGGGTTAGATGTAGGAAGGAGTAATGGCACGTGAGTATTAAAGTTCCCCAATGTCTTTAAACGCACCTTGTTTTGTCTTTCAGATGCGGGATGCAGCGCCGAAGGCCTCCGGAGCGTGCGAAGAGTTGGTAAGCTTTTGTCTTTCAGATGCCGGAATGCAGTGTGAAGACCTCCGGAGCGCACGAAGAGTAGGTAAGCCTTTGTCTTTCAGATGCCGGAATGCAGCGCGAGGCGTTGGTGACAGCCGATGGACCAGGTAAGTGAAGAGCTGTCACTGAAGACCGTAATGCTAACCTGTTCTTTCTTGTCTTTATAGGTGTTGCTGAAGACTGGATTCAGGATGGTAAGCCTTTTTCCTTAGGCCCAGGATCAGATGCAGAAGACACGATGAGCGTTCTGCTGCAGAGGATGCAGAATAACGCAAAGCAAGATTCATCCATCGGGTGTGGTTTAAATAGCCTCCTGTAGTGCTTAGATATCTCCTTCCACAGCCACGCCTAGGTAAGAAAAGAGTTCCTGCTTTCCAGAAGAGTTCCAGTGTTCTGAATCTAGGGAGTGGCTCCTGCCCCACCCAACAGGAAAAGTAGTTCCAAACAGAAGAGGATCAGAGGCTCAACTGGCAGGCAAATAAGCAGCATGGTCTGCTGCAGGTAAGTCCACCCAAGCATTATGAGCCCGGCGCTTCCAGCGCTGGGACTGAGCATATTTATGAGCCTGGTGCCACTGGCGCCAGGACTGGGTCCAAAAGGTCCCAATTGGGACTGGTTGGCACTCGGAACCTGGGTTATGGATCTGCTTCCAAGGGAGTTGGGAAAACCCTGACCTTTTGGAAGCAGAGATCATGACAGTACCCCCCCCTCAAGGCCCCTCCCAAACCGGGCTTCTCCGGGGGTTTTGGCTTGTCAGGAAATGTTCGGTGAAATCTTTTGATTAGGCGAGGAGCGTGGACATATTCAGCAGGTTCCCAGGATCTCTCTTGGGGGCCGTAGCCTTTCCAGTCAATTAGGTAAAATAGTTTAGATTTGGAGATCTTGGAGTCCAGAATGCTTTTGACTTCAAACTCGAGTTCTCCATCAACTAGGATAGGTTTTGGAGATTTAGTTAGTCGGGTTTGAGGTTGCACAGGTTTTAATAGAGAGACGTGGAAGACCGGATGTATCTTCATGTGCGGGGGGGCAAGTCCAACTTGACCGCTACTGGGTTTACTATGGTAGTGATGGAATAGGGACCAAGGTATCTTGGGTTGAATGTGCGTGGCCCTTTTAGAGGTAGATATTTGGTGGATAACCAGACTTGATCCCCTACTTGATATTGAGGAGCTTCCTTCCGATGTTGATCTGCTCCTTTCTTGTATTGTTCTTTAGCCCTTTGAAGGTGAGAAACAGCTTCCTTAAAGGCTTGGGTGATTGTAGAATGCAGGTAGTCTACTGCTGGTGTTTCAAGATCTTGGAGGGGATCCAACTCCGAGGTTCGAGGGTGACTGCCGTACAAAAGAAAAAACGGGGTTTTCCCAGTTCCCGAATGGACAGAGTTATTGTAGGCATATTCGGCTATCCAAAAGATGTCTTTCCAAGTTTTTTCAGTTTGTTGCAGCATGCAGCGTAAATACTGTTCCAGAGTTTGATTGGTCCTCTCGGTTTGTCCGTCGGTCTGAGGGTGGTGACTGGTCGATAGTCTCACATCAATTTGAGCCGACCGACAGCAACTTCGCCAAAAATGAGAAATAAATTGACTACCTCGATCCGAAATTAGAACCGAAGGAAAACCGTGCAGTCGGACAATGTTTTCGAGAAATTCTCGGGCCAGAGTTGCTGCTGTTGGCAAGCCTTTGAGCGGAATGAAATGCGCCATCTTGGAGAATAAGTCCACGATTACTAGAATCGTATTGTATCCGGAGCATGGAGGTAGATCGTTGATGAAGTCCATAGAAAGCGTATGCCAAGGGCGAGGTGGGATATCAATAGGGCGTAAGAGGCCTGCTGGTCTTTCCTTTTGACTCTTGTTTTGGGCGCATACTCCATAGGACATTATAAAGTCTCTGATATCTTTTTTCCAAGACGGCCACCAGAAGTAGCGCTTGATCTTTTTTGAGGTCTTGGCCATACCGGGATGTCCTTCCATTAAAGAATTGTGATAACAAGAGATTACTTTTTTCTGTAAATCTGTGCTGGGTAGGTATAATCGTTCTTAGAAATACAATAAATTGTCCTTTACTGCAAAGTCCTTTCCCTGCAGATGCCAATTCTGTATGTCTGCTGGAGTTACAAGTTGCCTGGCTTTATCTTTAACTTCCTCTATGGATTCTGTGACGATTACACCCAGAATTCTTTGTTCTTGAATGATTGGTACAGGTTTAGTGTTGATCAAGTGTTCTTCCACTCCCATCCGAGAAAGGGCATCGGCTTTACCGTTCTTTGTACCAGGTCGATAGGTAATTATGAAGTCAAACTCGGCAAAGAATAATGCCCAACGGAGTTGTTTAGAGGATTGGGCTTTTGCGGTTTTCAAATATTGCAGGTTTCGGTGATCCGTAATCACAGTAACGGTGTGTCGGGCCCCCAGCAGATAATGCCGCCAAGCCTTAAAGGCAGACTTGATAGCCAGAAGTTCCTTGTCAGTAATCGTGTAATTGATTTCAGGAGGCGACAATTTGCGGGACCAAAATGCCACGGGATGCAACTGATTGGTTACCGGGTCCTTTTGTGATAGAACTGCCCCCATGGCAAGGCTTGAAGCATCAGTTTCCACGATGTAGGGGAGTTTGGGGCGAGGGTGTTTTAAGATTGGTGCAGAGATAAATTTAGTCTTCAAATCCTGGAAAGCTTGTTCCGCCTCGGTAGACCATTCAAAACGTTTGTTTTTCTTTAACAAGGCAGTGATGGGCTGGACTATTCGAGAGAATTCGGGGATAAACCTGCGGTAAAAGTTAGCGAAGCCTAACATGCTTTGCACACCTTTTACGGAGGATGGTGATGGCCATTTGAGAACTGCATCGACCTTCTTTGAATCCATACGCACTCCGCCAGGTGATAATATGAATCCCAAGAATTCAACTTCAGTCACGTTGAAAACACATTTTTCCAACTTAGCGAAAAGTTTGTGTTGACGCAATCTTTCGAGGACCATTTTCACTTGTTTCCGATGTTCAGATTCCGATGAAGAATAAACGAGGATGTCATCAATGTAAACAACAACACACACATCTATGAGCTCTCTGAGGACATCGTTCATAAAATATTGAAAGGCGGCCGGGGCATTGCAAAGTCCGAAGGGCATGACCTGATATTCAAATAGCCCATACTTGGTGCGGAAGGCCGTCTTCCATTCATCGCCCTCTTTTACTCGTACCAAGTGGTAAGCTCCTCTAAGATCCAGCTTTGTATATATGCATGCTTTTCTGACTTGGTCCAGGAGTTCAGGGATCAAAGGTAACGGATATCTATTCTTAACGGGGATCTGGTTCAGGGAGCGATAATCTATACAAGTTCTAAGGTCTCCTTCCTTTTTTGGAACGAAGAACAAAGCTGAAGAAGCAGGGGACTTGGAAGGACGAATAAACCCATTTGCCAGGTATTGATCCAGGTATTGTCAAAGGTGAAGGTTCTCAGGCTCGGTGAGGGCATAAATTCTACTACAAGGAGGAGTAGATCCAGGTATCAGGTCTATCTGGCAGTCATAAGACCTATGAGGAGGTAGAGAGTTAGCCTGATCCTTCCGGAAAACATCTTGGTATTCTAGGTATTCGGGAGGTAACTGGGGAGTCTCTGAAGAAATTGCTGCCAGTGCAACACCAGGTGGAGGGTGACAAGTAGAGACACATTCTGGAAACTGGACCGTTCTTGCTCGCCAATCGATCAGAGGATTGTGTTTCTCTAACCAAGGTATTCCTAGAATAATCTGAAACTGAGGGGCCTTGATCACATCGAACACGATCTTCTCATGGTGTCCATCTTGACTTACTAGCGTCACCTCTTGAGTGGTATGCGTTACTGGCCCGGAGGCTATCTCCGTACCATCCACCGTAGTAATGACGTCCTTTACAGCCTTGGGACAAAGAGTTAGATTCATCCTCAAAACCATTTCATGATCCACATAATTGCCGATGGCACCGCTGTCGACGTAAGCTTCAATTGCATGTAATCGATCCGGATTATCAGGACTAATGAGGACCATAGGTATCACGAAATGCGAGGTCACAGAACTGGTTTTCACGCTCGGCAAGAGGACCTCTATTCTTGTCGGGCGAGGTCGTTTCCCTGCTCAGAGTTTGTAACTTTGGTAACTGCAGCTCCTACTGCCTTCTTGGCAGGTTTCACCGGACAGTCTCGAAGAAAGTGCCCTGAGTTTCCGCAATAGAGGCATAATTGCAACTGTTTTCTCCTTTCCCGCTCCTTTTGTGTTAGAGGACCTTTCAGACCCCCTATTTGCATGGGTTCCCCGGAGTCTACTCCTTTGGAAGGAGTTGGCGGTTTGGAAAATACTCGAGCATCAAACTTGGAACGATCGGCCTTCCTGTTCTGCAGTCTGTGATCTATTTGAACGACTAAGTCTATATAGTCCGAACAATCTTGTGGGGGATTCACTACTTGGGCTAACACATCTTTGAGCTCTCCACGTAGACCTCTATAAAACAGCGTAATCCTTTTGTCCTCAGGCCATTGAGTTTCCACTATCAGTCTGTTGAAAGACGCAATATAAGCCAAAAGGTCTTGATTACCTTGTTGCAACGAAAGAAGCTCATTGTCCAAGGCCTGCCCCTGTGAATGTCTTGCGAACAGTTTTTCCATACTGAGCTGAAAAGCTTGAAAATCATGGAGGACCGGATCATCTTGATTTACTAGAGGGATCGACCAGTCTGCCGCATTGCCACTAAGGTACGAAAGCATGAAGGCTACTTTAGCTTGATCAGTTGGAAAGGCTGCTGGCCGGCATAAGAAATGCAACCGGCACTGATTGATAAATACTGCAAACCTCTTTGGGTCACCAGAAAATCGTTCGGGCGGAGCCAGAGGTACATTCCCAGGTAGGTTGATATGCACTGGATTCATAGAGGATGTAGAAGGAAGATTTCCCCCAGATGCGGGTAACGGGGTCTGTCCGGCTTGTGACTGTAGCAATTGTCTAGCGAGATCATCTGTTCGCTCCTTGGAAATAATCAGTTCCCTTCTTAGAGCGTTCGTTTCCTGACGGGCTGCATGCACTTCTGCCCTTAGTTCCCCAAGTAACTGGGCTAGCTGGTCGGTATCCGAGGTTTCCATAGCGCCTGGACGGGAGTTTTGTGGTAGGCTTTGCGTTCTGTAACGCTCACCTGATTCCCGTAGAGGCGCCGGTCTTGACTGGGCGTATACCGTATCTTCAAAGGTGATGTGTAACACACGGCTGGCTCTTTGGGCTGGACCTCTGTGCACTGTATGTCTGACTCGAAGGGTAAGATGTCTGCAGATAGAAAACATGGGATTAAGGAACTGGGTTATTGAATGTCTCGCTCTTCTTCCCTTTCTCTTCTCCTGTAGAACCACAAAGGTTAACGCTCTCACCTTAGGTAAGTGAACGCCGTGCTCTCCATCTGCCTCGGGGCAGGGTGCTGTAACCAGTTTCTTCACTGGACAAGGGGAGCAGGCCTCTTGACTTCAGAGAACTGCTGTCCGTCGTTTACTGCACGAACGGTAAGTTTCGAGTAATTCTAATGTCTTTAAAGTCTTTAGTAATGATGTTTCTTGTTTTGCAGGGTTCCGGCGATGGCGGATGACGGGCTGAAGTGAGTTGAAGATGGAGCCCGTGTGATGAATAGAAGCGCCTGGAAGCACGTAAGTAAGCGCCTGTTGCCTGCTTCACGATGCGTTCTAACTGTCTTTTTATTTTGCAGGTACAAGTTCGGAGCGGCTGCAGGGTGCCGGAATACCCACTGGGTTAGATGTGGAAAGGAGTAATGGCACGTGAGTATTAAAGTTCCCCAATGTCTTTAAACGCACCTTGTTTTGTCTTTCAGATGCGGGATGCAGCGCCAAAGGCCTCCGGAGCGTGCAAAGAGTTGGTAAGCTTTTGTCTTTCAGATGCCGGAATGCAGTGTGAAGACCTCCGGAGCGCACGAAGAGTAGGTAAGCCTTTGTCTTTCAGATGCCGGAATGCAGCGCGAGGCGTTGGTGACAGCCGATGGACCAGGTAAGTGAAGAGCTGTCACTGAAGACCGTAATGCTAACCTGTTCTTTCTTGTCTTTATAGGTGTTGCTGAAGACTGGATTCAGGATGGTAAGCCTTTTTCCTTAGGCCCAGGATCAGATGCAGAAGACACGATGAGCGTTCTGCTGCAGAGGATGCAGAATAACGCAAAGCAAGATTCATCCATCGGGTGTGGTTTAAATAGCCTCCTGTAGTGCTTAGGTGTCTCCTTCCACAGCCACGCCTAGGTAAGAAAAGAGTTCCTGCTTTCCAGAAGAGTTCCAGTGTTCTGAATCTAGGGAGTGGCTCCTGCCCCACCCAACAGGAAAAGTAGTTCCAAACGGAAGAGGATCAGAGGCTCAACTGGCAGGCAAGTAAGCAGCATGGTCTGCTGCAGGTAAGTCCACCCAAGCATTATGAGCCCGGCGCTTCCAGCGCTGGGACTGGGCATATTTATGAGCCTGGTGCCACTGGCGCCAGGACTGGGTCCAAAAGGTCCCAATTGGGACTGGTTGGCACTCGGAACCTGGGTTATGGATCTGCTTCCAAGGGAGTTGGGAAAACCCTGACCTTTTGGAAGCAGAGATCATGACAGATATTTCCAGGACACGTAGTCTAATGCTTTTTCGGCGTCAAGGGCAACAGCAACTGCACTCCTCCCGGAATCAATCTGGGCCATTATACCAAATAATCTACAGAGGTTCAATGCAGTGGATCGCAGGGGAATGAACCCATTCTGATCAGGATGGACTAACGTCGAGACCAGCGGTGCCATCCGGTTCGCCAGAACCTTGGCAAATATCTTGGCATCGACATTGATAAGTGATAAGGGCCTGTATGATGACATATAGCTAGGTGGGCGTCAGGGTTTAGGTAATACAGTTATGATGGCCTCCCTCGTTGTCAGGGGTAGTATGCCTCCCTCTAGGGTTTCCTCCTAGGTCCCCAGCAGCACAGGAGTTAGCTCCTTGCGGAACTCCTTATAAAATTCAGCCCCCAGCCCATCGGAACCCGGTGCCTCGCCCGACGCCAACCCCATGATTGCCTCTTCCATTTCCTCCAGTGATTGGTTGGTCTAGGGCCAATCTGTTTTCAAGTGGGAGTTTTGGGAGCCCTAATGATGTTAAGTATGCCATTATCTCAGTGGTCGTTTTGTTATCTGTTGGAATACAGTGTTTAATAAAATTGGGCAAACTCATTGTTTATATCCACCTACCTTGTTTTGACCTCGCCATTTACACCTTAAATACTGGTAATAGGTTGTGGCTGTCGCTCCTGCTTAATCAGATTGGCCAGTGTTCTACCCGCCTTATTTACCTCGCCATATCTGCATGCTCTGGACGGGGCTGCCATATACTGTGTTTCTCTGGTGGCCAGGTCATTGAAATCACGGATGTGTTCATGGAATTCGGCTAGGGTGTTCCTATCGTGTGTGCGACTATAGGTTTCCTCAAGGTTGTTCAGGGTGCTCTCCAGCTCCCTCCTCACTCCCCTCAGGAGACCAGTAGATTTCAACAGGAGTGCCCCTCTGACCCAGACCTTGAAAGTCTCCCAGAGAGTGGAGACCAGCGTCACCGACCCAAGGTTATTAGTAAAGAATTCTGTTATTTCCTCGCAGAGGGATTCTACTACTCCAGGGTCCCCAAGCATCCCCCCTGGGCTTCTCCATCTCTTAGCTGGTCTGGGAGCATCTCTAAACCAAAGCTCCAATGTGACTGGGGAGTGGTCAGACAAAGTACGAGGTAAAATCTCACAGCTGTGCAACGTCTCGGAAAGGCCTTGTGAGGTAAAGAAATAGTCTATTCGCGACTCACTGTCGTGGACGGATGAATAATAGGTGTACCGTCTAGCATCAGGATGTAATGTGCGCCATACATCTGTTAGTGCCATTTGCAAAAGAAGCTGCTTCAGCGTCAGCACCATTCTAGTTGGTGTCCTCATTTTCATACTAGATCTATCTGTTGCGGGGTCAAGGGGCAATGTTAAAGTCCCCCCCCCCCCATATTATGGAAGAAGCGTCAAGTTTGTTAAGGGTTTCATATATATTTAAGTAGAAGTCTGGGTCGTCTATGTTAGGGCCATATGTATTCACCAATGTAACATGTTTCCCAGCCATTTCCCCCCATACCAGAACGTATCTGCCCTGCACATCCACCTTGTGGCCCGTTACCCGGAACCCCAGGGAGGGATGTATGAGAGTGATAACCCACCCCCCTGGACTGAGACGAGCAATTAGTGTAATACCGTGTCTTCCCCCATTTGAGCATTACATTCTCGTTCACTGCACCCATTGCATGCGTTTCTTGCAGCATCACGACTTGACGGTGATGTCTAGAAACGTAGTTGCCAACCTTCCTGGCCTTCATTGGGTTGTTCAATCCTCTTACATTCCAGGACAACAATGATATTTTCAGCCCCCCTGTACCGTTATTACCATATGTATTAGTACCTGCCATGTCATCCAACGTTCCCAATATCTGCATTACGGGAGCAGCCATCGCAACCTCAAAACCACATATTCTTCAACCCAAACTTAACAGTGCAACTATCCCCTTTCCCCAACTTTGCCGATAGCTCAGCATAGCGAACTGTTACCTGGTTTCCTGGCCCCCCCACCCGCATCATCTCCCCCAACTTGACGATGCTGCCCATTAACACTCAAACCTTGCCCGATGGGCTTTTTAACTGAGCTTGTGGACCTTTCCATAGGGTTGGCTAATGCTGCCAGCTGGACATCCACGGAGGAGGCTCCACAGCCTGACAACAACGGATCGTTTTCCAGTTCAGCTGTGTTGACTTCTAAAAGCATAGAGTCACTGCAGGGAAGGCGCAGACTCATCTGTCTGCCAAATCAGTTCAGTCCTCACCAGAATTGGGTCTCGCATTTTGATCCCTCATTCGGTCTCTAGGGGGCAGCAGAATGGAGGCCTCCACATACACCATGGCCTCGGAAGGGTTTTCAAAGAAGTGGGCTCTCCCTCCGTGCTGAATTCTCATTTTCGCGGGGAATATTAAAGCATAAGGGACACCACGGAGCCGTAGTTTAACCATTTCATAGGACCTGCGCTGCGCTTGTATGGTTGCGGAGAAGTCAGGATATATATGAAATCTGTTCTCTTCGAAATGAATTGTACCTTTTTCTCTGGATAGTTGGAGTATTGTGTCCCTGTCCCTGTAGTTTAGAAGGCGCGCAATGATGGTGCGGGGTGGAGTTCCTGTCTTCAGAGGGGGTGCAAGCGTGCAGTGACCTCCCTCGACGAGAAAGTGGTTCGAAAGTGATTCCGCTCCTAGCACCGATTTCAGTAGTTCTTCCACCTGCCTTTCCATGGAGCCCTTGCCAAACGATTCCGAGTCCCCAACAATGCGAATGTTGTTTCTGCAGGACCTAGATTCGAGATCCTCACACTTGCTCTGGGTTTTGCGCAGTTCGGTCTGAAGCAGGGCTATGTCTCGGCCATGTTGAGAAATCACATCTTCATTCGAGCTTCTATTCTCCGCCTCCGAAATGCGTGCGTTTTCCTTTTCCACCCAGGCCTTCAGGGACCCGACTGTCGCCACTATATCGTCCAACTTGACGTTGACAGCCAGGAACTGATTTTGCACAATTGTTGCCAAGCAGACCAAAGGGTCTACGTCTCGATTTTCGGATGTTTGTGTCGCCCCTCCAGATGCCTCCTGTGGTTGAGAGCTGGTAAAGGAGTCCATTGGGCCGGTCTTTCTTCCCCCTGCAGCTTTCTTCTCAGTGCGGCCCATTAGGCAACGCTGTCACTTTTGGGGTGGGGCGTGCTCCCCCACTTCTGTGTGCTGGTGGCGACCAGTATCGGGTTATGCTACATGGTGGCAGCACAGCCCATGCCTCGCATCCAAGCTCGGGCGAACCGCAAAACAGGTGTGGGGAGAGGTTCAAAAGAATGATCATCGGCACCAGGCTGCGCTCCCTACCGCAGCGTCTCCCCCACCTTCAATGGTGCTGTGGCGGCAAGTTTCTTCTATAAGAATATTGTAATGTTCACCCCCACCCTCGTGGGTGTCCAGATGTATTGTGCACCGAGGCACTGGTCCCTGGCGTCCCCTCTCCCCAGCGGCCCACTTACTTCACCAGCAACGTCCTAGCTGGACTTAGCAGTGGGGGGGAACCGGATCGGAGGGGGAACACGTTGCTGTCGCGGCGCACCCTCGAGCACATGGCAGGATTTTTTCGCCCGGAGCCCGGTACCAGACAGTCCGAGTACTTGTATTTGTATGGGCGGGAAGCGAAAGCAAAGCACCGCCGCCCTCCGGCAGCGCTTGTGTATTGGCGGGCTGCCCCTCCCCCACCTGGCCAGCCCGCCGTTGCAAGCCCCAAGCTCGAGTGGAAATCGCCTGGAACTCACGGGCGGTCACTTCGCAGCACTGCGGCCGCTGTAGTTACACCTGCGGATATCTCCGTCGGCCCGGGGTCCACATGCTCTGTTTTCGCAGGGTGTCTTCTACGAACCTTCCCCCGTGGTATTCTGCAAACGTACGTCTGCCAAGTCAGAACTGGAAGGATTTATAGATGAAAGGATTTCGATCGAGCCGGAGCTCTCCACCTAGGCGGCCATCTTAGATGTGCGCAACAGCGCCCCCAGCCTGAAAATAGTTGTGTCATCCGCATAGCACTGGAAGTTAAAGCAGTAAATGGCAATACAGCGGCCGAGAGTTGCTAGGCATTGGTTGAAAAACCAGGGCGAGAGGTTAGACCCCTGGGGAACACCACAGGTAAAAAGGGAGATAGATGATAGGAAGGACCCAAGTTGGACCTGGGAAGGTCGATCAGAGAGGAAATAGGTCAGCCAGACCAGAGTCTGATCAGTGATACCCAGGTTATCACGGAGACATTTGAGCAGGATGGTATGGTTGACCATGTCGAAGGCAGAGGAGAGATTAAGTAGGATGAGGACAGAGGGAATGCTAGAGTCAAGGTTAGAAAGCAGTCCTCACGGATTTTCAGGAGAGCAGTTTGGTTTATAGTCAAAGTTTCGACAGTCATAGTGTCGAAATACAACAGTTTCGACTCAAAAGCATCGAAAAATCTTTTTTCGAATGCATGCTTTTTTGGGGGGTCGCCCCCGAGCCCCTGTTATTTTGGGGGGGAAATTACTATTTGTACTATACGAAAAAATAAATAAAATGACATTACAAAAATGCGCATTTTTTTTCCGGTGCTTCGTTTAGAAATTATTGTATTTCGAAACTATTTTTTCGAAACTTTGATGGGACACCAAGCAGTTTCCAGCCCCTGGTTGCAGCAACTCCATATGTGCAACCAGGAATCCTCCGTGCCTGCAGAGAATCTGGGATCAAGTCGGAGTCACCAGATGTATGGCAGACCTACAGACGCAAAATAAAAACAACCTGCTAGGGAAAAAGGTTTAGCACCCCTTTTGCAAAGATAACAAGGTTTACTGTCAAAAATACGTAGAAACAGGATTCCAAGATGGCCAACAGCAAGTGAGAGACATGCAGTCCTGAGATCCGTCCCGGGCCGACAAAAAAAGCAGGCCGAGCTACCCAGTCGGGGGTTGGCAGGCCATGCAACAAAGCATTGTGGCAATGGAGGAGTGCCTGGCCAAGCGGTGGTGGGGGACCCAGTCGAGCGTCAAAGGAGTGGTGGAGCAGGCCAAATTGCAGAAGCGACACTACCCCCTGTGGGAGGACGAGGCACCTGGGGGTCTCCTGGAGGTGGCCGGAGCCCCAGCGGGTCGCCGGTAAAGAGGGCCCAGGAGTGCAGGGATAGGGCTGGTCCTGAGGTGCATCAAGGCTGGGCAAGACAGTGGCCAGTCCAGAGACACTGCGGCAGGCTGGAACACAGGCCGGTGGGGAGAGCAGCCACATAGGAGGAACCTGCCAGGTCTGTGAGGTAGCCCCGGAGTGGACGAGGGAAACTAAACAGAAGAGGACTGGCGCATTACACAGGAGACCTGGGTGAGTGCAGAGTCCTGGGTCCCTTCCGGGTCTCCCGGCGAGGAAAAATAAGGGAGCGTAGAGGGCACGAAAACCCGGTGAGGCCCCTGGGGGCTAAGGGGTGGGGGAAGAGTAGGAAGAAACAGGAGCCCAGTTCAGCCCCCGGTGCGGCAGCAGGAAGCAGGGAACTGATGGGGGGGGGGGGCTATTAAAGACGCCAGCAGCAATTTCCAGACACAGCCACACACCGGGAAGCAGAGGACTCAATCACGGGCTGGGGACCGTGGGGGAGGCCCCGGGCCCAACTCTGCCCTGAGAGACTGGAGGAGCCGGGCTCAGCAGATGGGACTGTGGTGAGGGTACCCCCCGTGCAGGGGCAAGAGCCTGGAAGTGTTGGTTGGTGCTGTAATGCCCAGGAGAACCAAGATCAGGGCCCAGAAAACATCAGACTGGTTGGAACAGAACAGAGGAGAAGTGCGGACCAGACCCAGTGACAGGGTAGCTGAAGAGGAGGTACAGAGGTGGTGGGAGTGACCTCTAGATGCCAGGGCCTAAGGGGAGAAGTACACCGGCCCGGCAACCTCCCCCCCCCCCAAGGGTTGCAAGTGGGGCAATTGGAGCAGTATTGGAGGCAGCATAACAAGGAAGGTCAATCAGCCAGAGAAGAGCAAAGGGAGGAGAGTGGTGGGCAGGGCTACGAGGGAGCCACTATGGCCCTCAGCAGAAAGGACCTCAAGGAATTCCTCAAAGACTAGGAAGGGAGAAAGACAACCTTTCAGGATCAATTTGCCTCACTGAGGGAAGAACTTAGAAGCTCCCTGAATGGGGAGGTAAAGAGTCTAGAAGACAGGGTGGACATTAAAGCGCAAGGATTGTTGTAAATATCAGAGGAAGTAAAGCAGAACAGCGAACTGCTGGAGCATGTGGCTAGGGTCGCCCATAATTTGGAACTTTAGGCTGACGACTTGGAAAACCGATCGCGCCAGTCTAACATCCAGTGAAGGGTCTAAGTGAGTCAGTACAAGACACGCAGCCGACGGGCACGATTCAACAGTGCTTTGGGAGCCTGCTGTTGGATATGCGCCCAGAGGCAGTGGGAATCGACAAAATACATATTGTCGGGCCAAGGAGGAGGGAGCAGGGAGCGAGGCCCAGAGACTTCCTGGTGGCCCTCACCTCCTATGGGCAGAAAGAGTATCCTGCAAGCAGCAAGGGGCCATGGGAACATAACAGTGAACGGCTCACAAATCCAATTATTTCAGAACTTGGCACTGACAACCCTGCAAAAGCGAAGGGCTATGGGCGCGGTGACGAAGGCACTCATCGTGAAGAGTATCCCATACAAATGGACCTTCCCACTTGGCTTACTGTTCTCCGTGGAGGGGACCAGCATCGAATAACATGTGTGGAGGGCCTAGCTGGAAGAGGAGGAAGGTACCGGACACGACGATCCAGGCCCACATCTCCACATGGGCTCAGACAGTGGGAATGTGCGTGGGGGAGGCTGTGAGCTAGAGGGGCAAGGCTAGAGGGCCCTTCGGGGCATTCAACAAAAGCTACAGGGTGAGGAAGTGGGCAAGGGGGATGAGCGCCTGTTAAAGGTGGGGAGGGCGAACACTTTGGAGGCAGGGAGAGCAGGGAGGAAGGTAAGGAATGGGAAGTCCAAGAGTCGAAATGACAGGACCCGGGAGGGGAGTAGGGCGTTCGAGAGGTGGTCATGGAATCAGATCGAGGGTATAGACAACCTCCAAATGAGTGTACCCCAGGTGGTTACTCGGTCCAGTGCCTTGGGGTAGGACCCCCAAGGGTATCATAGGATCACTGGGCCGGACCTGGGAACGGAATGTTGGGGAATGGGGTGGGCAGCTGGGTGGACAAGGGGGAGGGGGGCTGTGGGGCGTTAATAGTTGGGGAAGGGGGAGAGGTGGGAGGTGCAGTTGGGGGGAGAAGCGGAGGGGAGGTGTTGGCAGCAGCAAAGGGAAGCAGGTATGCGCAAGGGATTTAAGGAATCGAATAGGCGTAGAATGCAAGAATGCAAGTCCATTCAGGATATTATCATATAATGTGAGGTGGCTTAACTCCCCAGTGAAGCGCAAAAAAGTGAAGGCTCCAATCAGTAGGGAGGGGGAAAGTGGAGGTCATACTACTGAAAGGGACCCACATTAAAAAAGCAGATAAGAAGGTTATTAGGTTGAGGCACTTCTCGCAAATCTACCAGGTTAACGCCCAAGGGAAAAACGCAGGGGTCTTAGTTGGCTGTTAAGACTCCTTTAAAGCTCAGATAGTACAAATCCAGGCTGACAATCCAGGCTGACCAGGAGGGTAGGTACCTCTTCCTGCAGGTACAACTAGAACATAGCATGTAACCCTGGCGACAGTGTATGTGCCAAATGTGGGTCAAGACAGATTCCTAAGAGAGGTAGTGGACAAACTAGAGCAGTACACATTGGGGGATAGTATCTTCACTGGGGATTACAACTTAGCGTTGAACCCACAAACCGACCGGAGTGCCCGGGCCATGCGTACCTTGATGGAACGATTCGAAAAACCTGGATCTGTGCGACGCCTGGCAGACCATGAGGGGAGAGGACAGGGGCTACATGGGTTTCTCGCATGTATACCAATCTGTCTAGAATAGACTACATATGGATTGCGGCCAACCCAAAGGGCGAAGTGGAGGAGGGGGATGTGGGGGAGGTGGACATGGGATCAGTATCCCTCTCAGATCATGCCCCAATGCTGGTGTCAATAAAGGACAGGGGGGTGCGGAGGGAGCTATTAAGCTGGACGTTCCCAAGGGACCCGCTTAACGATATAGCTATGGTAGAAGCAATAGGGGACAAGATAGAGGGGTATTTGGCTGCGAAAGACAAACATGATGCCTCACAAGAAGGTATCTGGGGTGCCTTTAGAGTGGTGATGCAGGGTGAATGGATAGCGCTTTGGGCAGGCATAAAGGGAGAGGCCAAGGGGGGCAATGGAAAAATAACTAGAATCCCAACTGAGCGCAGTTCTGCAGGCCATAGCGAGAAAAAGGACAAAGGCCCTATACAAGAATTTGAAGGAAATCAGGGGCCAACTGGAACTGCTGCACACATTCCACGCCGAAAGGTCCCTACTGAGGGCGAATCATAGATACTACACAGATGCCAATAAAGGTAGGTAGGCTACTAGCTCGGCAGCTGAGAAGGGCAGATGTGGCCAAGACGATCTTCCAGATAGCAAAACCGGATAGGTCTGTTTTAACAGACGGAGGCAATCACAGACTTTCGCCAGCTTTTACGAAGACTTGTACACCTAAGGGTGCCATGATCAAGCAGTGGTGGAGGCATACTTCGGCATGCTGCTGGTGCTGAAACTAACACCCATAGAGGAAGAGGCTGGAAGGTGACATACACAGGAAGAGGAAGTGGAAGCTGCAATGACATTTGTGCCGTGAACAAAGTGTTGGGGCTGGTTGACTTCCTGGGAGATGTGGGGGATTATGACGTAGACAAGGTTGGAGTCAAAGGTGGTAGTCTTCGGGAAGCACAACAAAGACCTGATGAAGTGCGGGTTTTATAGGCCCATCATACTGATGAATATAGATGCGAAAATATACACAGGCGTTCTGGCAGCACAACTTGCACCTTTGCTCCCGAAATTGATAAACGCTGATTAGGCGGGTTTTATAGCGGGGCTACAGACATGTGACAACATAAGAATAGTGCACATAGTGGAGAAAGCTAATATCCAGAAGATCACATCGGTGCTGGTCTCCTTACATGCTAAGAAGGTTTTTGATCCAGTAGAGTGGCCATTTATGTTCGCAGCCCTGGCGCACATGGCGATGGGAACCAAGTTCATACAGATGGTGAACTATAAAAGTCCCACAATGCGTTTATCCATTTACACTACTCTATCCAGAACCATACAGATCCTTCGCGGCAAGAGGCAGGGCTGCCCGTTGTCCCCGCTATTATATGCTATGTATTTAGAGCCCTTCTTAATAAAACTCACGCAGAACACAGAAGTACAAGGCATACCGTTGGGGGGGGGACAAAGTGGGTGCGTTCGCGGATGATATGTTGATGACACGGATACATCCGCAGACTTCAATACCAGCTCTGGTGACAAAATTGAAGGTAATAGACCAGGTAGCCAGCCTGAAGGTAAATATGCAGAAGTCCGAATTGCTGGCCATGGTGCTTCCCCAGAGCCAGAAGGCTGCCATACAGACATACTCGCCATTCACGCTGGCGAAAGGAAGCATAAAATAGCACACCTGTATGATGGGAACTTCTCAGAGCTGATCCGGCAGGTGAAAGTAGACCTGGGGAAGTGGACCCCACTGCAAATCACATGGTTGGGTAGGGTAGCTACTGTGAAGATTGTTAGGTTGCCAAAGGGTCTGTATTCTTTCCAGGCTCTCCTAATCCCACAATCCTTTTTCAGGGACTTGCATAGGATAGTGTTGTGATTTCTATGGCAATATAAGCAGCCGAGAATAGCAATGCAGACCCTGATGGCTCTTAGAGGGCAAAATGGGGTTGGTCTCCCGAACTATCTCCCAGGCCAGCTACGGGTGGTGCAGGGTTGGTTTGTGGGAGGTAGGACCAAGGCGTGGACAAGGATGGATAGGGCATTGGCGGGGTCTCCCCTTGAGGGGATTCTTTGTCTTCATAGACAGGACAGACCAGAAAACACCAGAGTCAGCCAGGTATTAGCAGTGGTATGTGACATTTGGGATCGACTGGTAGACCAGGGCTTTCTATCCACGAGGCTGTCGCCATTTACCTCTATATTTGGGAACCCCCATTCGGGCCGGGGATGGTGCAGGTATTGTTTAGGCAGTGGCATAAAGTGGGCTGTAGGAAATTAGGGGACATGATGCAAGGGTCGGATATTTGCACGTGTGTGGGAAAGGACAGAACAAGCTATTATCAGTTGAGACACTGAATAATGACCCCTGGGATAAAACAGGCAGTGGGGAGAAAGTCGACACTATTTGAGAAGTTGATTACTAATCATACAGGGAATAAGCAGATGGCGTCGAAGCTGTACTCAATCCTAATGGAGTCGGAAGTCACTCCAGCATGAGTCTATACGAAGCGATGGGAGAACACGCTAGAGGTGGATTCCCTAGGGAGCACTGAGAAACCCTATGAATGCACATCCCTAAACTAACAAGATCAATCCAATTTAGAGAAGCTTGGTACAAGATCATGATGCAGTAGCATCTCAACCCGGTCAGATTGCATAGAATGTATCCCACGTCCTCACAAACATGTTGGAGGGAGTGTGCAGGAGAGGGAGATTGAAAACCTGTATGGTGGAAATGCCCGGAATTGAGTTCCTTTTGGACAGAAGTTAGTACCCAGGTTAAGTCAATGGTGGAGGTGGTGTTGACAATCTGGTAATGGATGCGTGGTCTTTTTGATCCAGGGATTAAGCTGCCTACTAAAGTCACTGAAAAGGGAATGTTTTGGTTTGTATGCTAAAATGCCAATAAAGAGAAGTTTATAAAAAATAACAGACAGGGGCATTTAGTCCCTGCTTCCACAGAGTGCACTGGTTACAATAAGAAAATCACATCTTTGTAAGGAGCGAAATTGTCACTCATGACGTAAACACATTTTACAATAGTTCCTTTGCTCACATTGGGGAAGCCCTATATACATGCTGTCGGCCCCTTATAGATCTTCATACGATTGCCCGTAGCTGTTGGTGTCCATCTTCATCCACGTGGTCAACATCTTCGATAAGTTCACATTCTAAGTAGACAATTGGCTTATTTTCTAATGAGGCCTTTCTCATAGTTATTAAATCAGGCGATGTGCACATGGTAGTTGGAGAGGAGCTTGGTGCATACTTTCGAGGTCAAGATAGCCTTTACGAATGCAAGAGGCTCTGTTCGATCCCAGAAACCCTGGCGCTCCCCAGTGCCTCCCCAGCACTGGCCTAAATTTGTTATCCTCCCCCTGTGCACCTCACGGTTCAAATCACTGGGCCTTTTGACTGTGTTATATGATAGGTTATTTATAAAGTGCTTAATACCCAGAGGTGTCTAAGCGCAGACACGGGGATCGAACCTGTGGTGCTCCGTGTCATCTTGCTTCCAAGGCGAGCACGTTGTCCCTGAGCTATCCTCCCGAGACTGTTTCTCACCCCCCGAACCCTTTCACGCCAGAACCTCCCAGAGTTCAGCTTGGAACACCACATAAATCAATCAATAAGTGAGGGATTTAAGAGTCGGGATGGTGAGTTTCTGATAGAACAAACATCCCGAAAGCTTTAGGGGCACCCAAGTTCTAAATCTAAGATGCATGTTTTAGCAACTCGGGCGCATGCCCTGACCCTTGTGGGATCATCCTTCAGAATCAAGCGCAACATTACCCAGGCTTAGCGATGCACATTTCTTTCCGATTACATGGTCCTACAATGTGAGCTGAAAGCACGGTTCTGTACTATTTGCTAGACTAACCTTGTGGACTATCGTGCGGGATAAGGACAAGGGGGACGGGGAAAATGGGGTCGCTCGCTGAGGCCTGCGTCTATTCTACCGCAATGCAGGGCTATGGTTGCGCTAGGCTTAACGTCTAAAAAGGCTGCGCTTCAGTATGCTTTTTTCATAAAACTACACTCCACCTACGTTCACTATGCACTACAACCCCATCTACGCACGTCCTCCCTACAACCAAATTCCCCATTACAGCATATGTCAATATATTGCTCTCAGTTTGAACCTCCTGGGGGGGTCAGGGGAGCTGGGCATGCATCCCAAGTGAAACAAATGGCAGAAAAATTTAAAAATGACACCATCCTAGGGTGGACTTATTGTATTTGTAAGCACAACATTACAAAACAAAAAGCTATAAGGATACAAAATGTTCTAACCACACTTCACCGTAAATGATGTGATGTCTTGGGCGCCAGATTGGAAGGTGCCGGTGTATTTTGCAATTGAATTCAAATTACCTTGGGGTCTGAGAGTAATGCACTTTTTGAGGGAAGTAATGTGCTTATGTGGCATCATTGAGTTCTATCTTAATTTTTTCTTTTTTGAGTTTTTGTTGTACACCTCTGCCTTGCACCTGGTAGGAGGAGGCTATGTTTTACCTCTCTGCAGCCTGTGTCCCTATTGCAGCGCAATGTTTGTTCTTAAAAGGTATCCTGGTTCTGAGCTGGTTGGGAGAGCCAGATTGAAATCAAAACCCGAGCGATCTTACAATGGCAACCCCTAGTTATAATTTCATCTCGCTCAATGTGCAGGGTCTGAACTCCCCCTTGAAACGCAAGGCACTCCTTCATCGATTGAAATCCTTAGACGCTTCTTTCCTGTTCCTTCAAGTGACCCATTTATTACCGGTTGATGAGTTTCGGCTAAATGATACTCTATCCCACCAAATTCTTTGCCTCAAGTGGGCTGAAGAAACGAGGGGTTGCCATTCTGGTGCGCAAGGGGATCTCTTTTAAGACGCAGGGAGTAGTACGAGATGAGGAGGGAAGGTTCCTATTGGTCAATGCGGTTGCCAGTCAAAGGATCGACACCAAAGGGTTGACGAGTCAAAGGATTGAATTTCTTTTATTTTTCCCATTTTTTTTGGGGGGGGAGGGGGGTCCCCCCCAACCCCTTTTTTGCTAAAATACAAATTTTTTCCCTAAACGAAAATCTAAAAAATATATATAATAAAAAAAAAAAAATTAAAAAAAAAAAAAATCGATCCTTTGACCTGTCGACCCTTTGGTGTCGATCCTTTGACCTGTCGACCCTTTAGATTCGATCCTTTAAAGACACCGGTCAAATGCCATTCTAGATGGCCGTAAGGTTACATTGGTCTCCATTTACGCTCCGAATACTAACCAAAGCCAATTTTTCATGAAGTTATCAAAAGCTCTGTACGATCATGCAGAAGGGGAAATGATACTAGAAGGGGATTTTAATGCAGTAATCAACCCCCTAATGGACACAACGCTACCACCAACAGCAAATGATGGGAACAACTTCAGGGCTCTCACCTCACTGCTGACTGATCATTCCTTGATTGAGGTATAGAGATACTGCCATCAGGAAGAGATAAATTATACATATTACTCAGCAGTTCATGGGGGATTTTTGAGGTTAGATATATTTCTTATTTCCGACTCCCTGATTCAAGATGTGCTGGAAGTGGACATACTCCCTGAAGCATTAGCAGACCACTCCCCGGTATTGTTGTCCATAACCGCTCCCCGAAGTGTCCCCCCCCACGAAATCCCCCTGGAGGCTAAACGACTTTCTGTTAGATGACCCTTTGATCTGCGCCCACATTAGGGAGACCATAGAGCTATACTACAGGGAGAATGACACAGGGGACGTAGGTTGAGGAACGATCTGGGAAGCAAGCAAAGCGGTACTCAGAGGTTATTTAATACAACAAGCAGCACAACGCGGGAGAGCAAGGAGATTATTGCAGGAGTGCTCAAGGTAAAACCCTCCCGACGCGTATTACGTGACTTTAGGGCAGCAAAAAAAGCGCTCGAAGCGCATCATATGGGGAAGGCGGCCTACAGCATGATGCGCACCAAACAATTCTTTTATACAAAAGGAAACAAAGCTAATAAATTATTGGCGGCCAAACTGGGTAAACAGACTAAACAAAACAGAATAGATTTCCTGTGAGATAAATCAGGCAAAGGCACGTACTCTGAGGAGGGCAAATGTCAGATTATAGAGGGATTTTTTAAAGAACATGCAACCCCACACAAAGGGGATTTACAGTCCGCTAGAGAGTTTATATCCAAACCTCCCACAACTGTCACAATCCACACTAGACTCCTTGGAAGCCCCAATATCGCTGGAGGAGGTGGATGCCGCCAACAAAGCCCTTCACATTGGTAAGGCCCTGGGCCCAGACGGGTTCACAAACAAATTTTATAAAACCTTTGCAAAAGAACTCTCCCCTCGCCTCACAAGACTATTCAACACCATATGGGAAACGGGTTCTGTCACACACTCTATGGCTGAATCAAACACTACCTTACTTCTAAAACCCGGAAAAGACCCAGCGGATTGCACTTCCTATCGACCCATAGCCTTGCTCAATACTGATGCCAAGCTGTTTAGTAAAATTATTGCCCGATGCTTGGGAGAGGTGTTACTGGCATTAATAGACAGAGACCAGACGGGCTTTATTCAGGGCCGAGCGGCCCAAGACAACATTCGAAGAGCGATAGACTTAATAGCATTAGCTCCCTCCATACCAGGGCCCGTTTCTTTGTTATCTTTAGATGCCCACCGGGCCTTCGACAGCTTGTCTTGGGACTACTTACAACTGGTCCTGAAAGGTTTTTGTTTCAGCCCTCAATTCTTGAGATTAGTTCTAGCCAATTTCCAGATCCCCTCCACCCAAGTTCGAGTCAATGTCCATTGGATACCACAGATACCCCTCGGCAGAGGGACTAGGCAGGGGTGCCTGCTTTCACCTTTGGTTTTTGCGCAAGCAATGGAGCCATTAGCCCAACATATTCGCCTGCATCCCGACATTCAAGGGTTCACGGTGGGAGATCAAAATCACAAAGTAGCGCTATGTGCGAACGACGTGCTCTGCTTTTTGAGAGAGGCTCGAACCTCGATCCCCCCGCTCATGAGCTTGCTCGACAGTTTTGCGCAGATTTCGGGTTTCACAATAAATATGGCCAAATCTAAAGGCCTGAATCTGTCTGAAACTCCTGAGGCGCTAAATGAGATACAAAACGCTTTCTCCCTTAGTTGGGTAAACTCTAAAATAACATACCTTGGGGTACACCCGACTCCTATATACTCGGGAGTGGCAAGAGCCAATATTCCACCGCTGATAAAAGATGCGAAAGAATCTCTATTAAAATGGGGCCCCCAAGAGATCTCATGGCTGGGGCGCGTAACAGCAGTCAAAATGACCTTACTACCCCGGCTCCTTTATGCATTCCAGGCTCTCCCGGTCCATATCCCAGAGCGAGACTTGCAAGATTTGCAGAAGGAGATATGTAGATTCATTTGGTAACGGAAAACCCCTAGAATCCAGCGTAAGATCCTCGTTAGAAGGAGGCAGTTCGGGGGTTTAGGGCTCCCATCTATAGTAAGATATTACCGAGCAACTCAAATTGCCCCGATCTTGAGCTGAGCCATTCAAGAGGGCCCCCCCAAATGGCGGGACATAGAACAACTGCTCTCCGGGGCTCCTTTCTCCCACCTCCCCTTCCTTCCGCGGGCGGCTCGGGCCTCACGGAAGCCCCTTCTCCCAACTACGAACTCCACTCTTAGATGTTGGGATAGGCAGAATACCATAAGGCGGATCCCTCAGGGCCTAGGCCCTCTAACCCCAATTACGCAGAACCCAACTTTCACCCCAGGGCTCCACCCTAATTCGTACCAAAAATGGACAAGAACAGGGATCTTAAGACTGCAGAAGCTTTATGCAGATAATAACCCCTTGACGTTTACCCAATGTAAAGTTTAGCCTCCCAGAATCCGAAAGATTTAGATATATACAACTCAGACATTGGATCACCAACCCTATCGTTAAAAAGGCTGCCATCAGACCTCCCCACAGGCCTAGAAATAACGATTGCAGAAGGGCAACGGACACAAAGTGGCTACGCGCTATCGCCTCTTAGAAAATGTCCCAGAGGAAGAAAACCTTTCATATATGTTGGCCTGGGAGAGGGAGCTGGGGAGAGAGAGATGGCTCCAGAATCATGGCAGAGAATCTGGGATAGAGCCCATAGGTCCTCTAGATGTACAACTATCAGGGAATGCGCATTTAAAATATTTCATCGATGGTACTTCACGCCGCAGAGGCTACACGCAATGAATGTGGATTGCCCCGATATGTGTTGGCATGGTAGTGGGGCAAAGGGAGACTTGGGGCCTTTGTGGTGGTATTGTTCAATTATTCAATCCTTTTGGCTGGAGGTCAGGTCTAAAATCAAGGACATTTGTGGAATCCTTCTCTCCATGGACCCATTAGTGATGGTGTTGGGGTACGCCCCAGAGGATGGATCATACCCGCAATCGGGTCCCAGAGCGAGATTAGTTACGCAGCTATTGATGGCGGCCGCCTTACCCGGGCGCGATTTTGGAAAGAAATGGAGGGCCCCCACATCACACACTGGTGGGTTAAGGTTTGGGAGCTTCTGGGAATAGAGAAGTTATCGGCCGCATTGGAAAACCGAACAAGTAAATTCCAGAATATATGGGGCCCATTCCTGGACCATGTAGAGGAGAGGGAACACATGTTCTTTCAACCCAGACTGGTAAAATATTTCCTTCAGCCTTGAATGATTGGGATAGGGGAACGAAACCATTAGCTCAAGAATGGTATGGGGGAAATTCAAGGGGCACTTGGGGTAATAATCAGAACTAAGGGTACCGCGGGTGAGGTGTGTTTTTAAAACATTTTTATTGTCCTTTTTGTCCTTTTACTTTTCGTGTTCAAGCTACAGCACACAAAGCCACAATACTTTAACCTTGAAGGGTATTTACGAATTATTCTCGCTAACAGAATCATAAAAATGTTAAAATGAAATGTTGAGGCATTATTAATTTAATTGAAGTTGGAAGCACAGTGGTTAATGTAGAATTTGAAGAATCTTATGAACCTCGTAGGCCAACCTATTGGATGAGTAATGGAGACGGACGACCGCTTAACTGAAAGCAAGCAGGACTGCCGCAGATCGGCTCATTACTACCTATGAACTGCACTCCATAGAAGAATCATAAAAGCACTATAACAAAAGGTTAATGCACTGTTAAATTAATTGAGGTTGGAAGCATAGCGACTAAAGTTGAACTTTATGAATTTATGAAGGTCGTTGGCGGACCCAATGGATGAGTCATTAGGGTGGTTGTTCGCCTAGCTGTAACCTAATTGTAATCAAATTATATTGCCACTGATTGATTTGTTAATGAACTCAATATTAATCGATGTTTCAATAAAAAGATTGACAAAAAAAAATGGCTTTAATGCTGAAGTGGTATCATCCAGAGGCCACAAAAGCCCCCCCTCCCCCTGATCTGTGCTTAAACAGTTGGAGGCAGTGTCAAGTCTTCCAGACATATTAACCTACATCAAGTGTGGAAAAGCCTGTGCCTTTGCTATTTAAAGGCCAGTTCGATTTGTTAGCCACCAAAACCTTTGTGTGGGGCCCTGCAACATCTATTTGAGTCGGGAAGCTGGCTTAGGCCAGACAAGGGGTGAATGTGTTAGCAGTTGGTCCTATGGCTTCCTCAGATCTGTACCTGATCCTTACAAAAAGACGTCTAGCAAGATGGGCTGCTGCTGTGGATCCAGGTTGGGCCATAAAGAAGGGCTCCTGGCTCCTATGTTGTGTGCACTCTGCTCCTCTTAGCTGGTAAAATCACATCCAGTATGCATCCTTTGCTTCTTGTAAGAGAACTGCAGCACCTGCTCTTCATTGGCACAGGGCAGGTTCAAAGGTCACATGTGCATTCCAGACAGCCGCTTTGATCCAAAGTCACTGCAGAGAGACTGCAATTTAATTTCTGCGCATTGATCCAAAATATATTTGTCTGGTGGCAGGATAAACTCTAAGAATCGGCTATACTTGGTTATGGTATTGTAGCTGCAAAATTATTAAAGCCACAACAAATTGATATACATGTGTCAACTCTTTTGAGCCCAGACCAGCTATATAAAGGCGGTTTGTATATTCATGGCTAGTTTGGCTGTCTGCACTACTCCCAGTGAGAAAATAGCCAGAATGCTGACTTCCTTTGGTTCCTTGTGAGGAAGAGTAACACCTCCCCTTAGGCCACCTGAGCTCTAACCACCAGGAGATTTCCTAGGTACCCTGATTCAAAGGCTCACATAACAAAGATCAGCCTTAAACCAGGGTGCTGCATAACAAAGGGCTTTTGAAGTGCAGGCTTGGGAAGAGGGAAGAGGTACGACAGAGGGAGAAGTGGATATGAGAAAAGGATCCACCATCTTGCTTTCATGTGGGGCTCTTTCCTTCCTGTCCCCTCCATTTCCTGCAGAAAAAGGCACTCTGGTTATAATGCAATAAGTCATGGGTCACTTGTTTCAGCAACAGGCATTGGACCCCTTACAGCAGGCTTGCTTTTGGCAAACAGGGAAAATGTGCTTTAATAAGGAAGGGGTCTCTCACCCCTCCTTCCTTGATGATTCTTTGAACACCAGGAAAAAAGAAACTTTTGGACCTTTACTGGGAGTGCTGTCCAAAGTCCTCTGACAGAGGTGAAGGCATAAGGCATCCAAGGCAGAGGAGAAATCTGTCCCCTAACCATCTCCTGGGGGTGAGCTGCTGTGGACTATGGCCTCAACTGAAAGCTGCATTGCTCCTGTTCACTGGAAGTGAAGAATTCCTGGCATGTGCCAGCCAGGCTCCATGGGGTGAGTGCAACAGAAGGACCTACCTTACCCACGAGCCCCTGGATTGGGACTCACAGTAATTGTAAAATCAAGTAAGTGACCACTATATCCCCTGCATCTCTGATTTGTCTCAGGGCCAGCTTGGGCACCATCATTATCCCCCAAACAGCTGCAAGGGAACTGCTGGAGTCATCCTTGCCAAACACCTTCACATTTCTGAGTTTGCTTGATAGCTTTGCTGTCGCCACATCAGAGACACTCAGTCTTTTACCATCCACAAATCCACTGTCTGGCCACCATCTTCTTCGAGCACCAGCAGTAGCTCACTGCAGGATGCTGACAGTGTTGAGCCAACCGAGCCGCTTGGTGCTGGTCAGTCTGCATGCATATGGTCACTATGGGCCTCATTACGGGTACGGCGGTAACCGTGCTGGTGATTCCGGCTGGTTGCAGCCGGACCCGTAAACAGTTACCCGCGCCTGACTTGCCGCTTACACAGGGGGATTCCGACCCTGGCTGCCGGGAAGAGACGCGCCGGTAAAATCTGTTCTCCATTCCCATAGAGACCGATAGGACTCTATGGGATTGGGGACCACGGAAACACTGGCACTTGTAATAACTGTGCTTCAGTGAAACTTTTTTTTTTTTTTATCTGCTTTACACAAGGTACACCTTTACAAAACAAAGTAAAACATTTTTACGTTAAAGCAACAGAACATATAAAATCAGAAATACTTAAAATGACAAAGAAAAAGAAAAGACTTAATAAATTTAAAAAAAAAAACAGAAAAACCAATGACTTAAATAACATTTTCAAATTCAACAGTCAAACTGAGTGAACATATCCCTTATTTTGACTTTCCCATCATAGAGTTTTTCTTTTCATAAGTCTCTAACAGGGGTCTTAATCAAGTTGCACAGTATTTCTGCCTGTTGCTACCAGACCACACACTTCTGTTAGGAAATTCACCACGGCCAATTTAAGCGCATTTAGTCTACCGTGCAACATATTCCACCACAGAGTCTCAATATCCACCCTAGAGGGGTCGTGGATGAATCTACCAAAATCTGCTAGCCGCTGTGGAGCTATTGCTTCGCACTCCAAGAGTAGATGTTGAAGTGATTCAGTAGTCGTTCCACAGTGGCAGAAGCGACAAGGGATATGTTGTCTCGCTCCGGATCTGATTTCTAGTATTTCCCTGTGAGGAGAACATTACATCGAAAACCGAAATCGTAAGTAAACTGCTCTCTTTAGTGGGTCTGGAAATTTAATCAGATAGGATTCTAACATAGCTAATTTCTTCCCCTCATGGCAAAGTTACTAGATGCACCCACTGCTTCCATTGTCCTCATCCAATCCAACCATTGCAACCTTTTTGCAGAGTCTCATGCGAGTAATCTTCTTGAAAATATTGATGTGCACATTCTTTCTGCAAATTTAACAACCACTTTGATTCGGTAGTGCCATTTCTCAGTCTATTTCCCAATAGGGCGTGAAGTGAATTTTTCCTAGACATTATCAGATT
Organism: Ambystoma mexicanum; assembly: GCF_040938575.1. Lineage (NCBI taxonomy): Eukaryota > Metazoa > Chordata > Amphibia > Caudata > Ambystomatidae > Ambystoma > Ambystoma mexicanum. The sequence goes on along the minus strand of NC_090934.1, from coordinate 835,015,405 downwards.
TTGATATAATGACATTCTTTTCCACCATAATCTCATATTGAGGGAGAGAAGACCTACTTCAAAACGTATTGCTGACAGGGGGACACTTTTAGGTAGGTAGTAAATAAGTTTTCACCATATTTTAGATTCCAGCTTCTCCACCAATCGAGCGGTTTCAAAAGTTAGAATTTCAAAACCATATATTAATTTTGGTACTTTGAGATTATAGAACCTAATCAGTGGAATTACTGAGTATTTACAGTATTTACTAGATAACTTTTTCATTTGCAAAATAAGTCTATCCACCTTCTCCAAATAAAAGCTCCAGTACATATGGATAGTACCACCTCCAAAGACTGGAAAGCCCAAGTAACACAAAGACCTTACTTTTACCAAAGAGCATGCATTGATCTTCCAATTGTAATTCAAAACTTTCTTCCTATTGGTAAAAGATTACCACCGATTTCATTTATAACCAGTGCATTTTCCTCTACATATGCAGTTAGGGCCATTAGTTTTCTCTTGAGACCCGCAGGGGTGTTCAAAATCAAAAAGGAGGTTGTCAGCATAAGCGCTCCAGCATATTTTTAAACCTTCAACCTTAGGTGAAATCGGGGAGAACGTCGTCAAGGGAGCGTTTACATCCTAGGTATAAAGATTGAACAAGGTGGGGGGAAAACAGGCATCCTTGTCTAAGCCCATTACTTGTTTGAGTCACCGGACATGTTCAATCTCACTTGGATGGCTGAGTCCTCATGGAGATTGATGAGGATAGCCAGGAGTCCCGAGGGAAGTTTGGTCCATAGTCTAACCCTATCCCCTTGTCAAAGGCAAGGGAGACATCGATTGATGCCAGATAGATTGGAGTTGCTATTTTCTTACAGGCCTTCTCTAACAGTAGACAAATAATCAAACCTCCTATCTCCGTACCCATCCTTTTCGAAAACCAAACTGTTGGATAGGTAAGATCTTATTAATATCGGCCCAATCCACGATTCTCTGCAGTACCAGCCCAGCAAATCTCTTTGAGTCGGCATCCATAACCGAGATTGGGCGATAATTGGTTGGAATGGTTCTATCCCCCTTTTTGTAGATTGCGACAACATATGATATCCTCCAGGATTGTGGAACTGACCTAGTCATAATGCAGTCATGAAAAAGGATATATAGTACTTTGGCCCCAATGTCCCGGATTTCTCTTTAGTGTATTATTTGTCTGCCCATTTGGACCAGCCGCCCTTGAATTATTTGCCCCTTTTATCAGAGTTTCAATGTCTGATATGCTAAACTCGCATTTCCACTCTCCCCTTTTAATGACCATCAATTTGTTTGTCATCTCTAGTTTTCCTTTATAAAGTGTTGAAAAGTATTTTTCCCATGTATGTTCCTGTACATTGACCAATTGCATCATCACCTGGGATTTTTCCATCGCATTTATTAGAGACCAGAACTCTCGTCCCGAAGAGTCTCTTAAAGCATCGAGCATGTTTATATTATCATTATCTACCAAGACCATCTTATGGCTCTTGAACCAATTTTTCTTTACCTGTTTAATACGTAGGATTTGTCTCCTTTTCTCTAACTGGTCTAGGTTAGATTTCCGTATGGCTCGAATATTGCGATTTGCCAAAAAATGTTTGCCTTACCACGGGGTCATAAGCATGAACATGACGACATTTCATAATACCATATTTGCTTTTCTTCACAGACCTATCTATCATATCTTTGACATATCCCGTAAAATAAGATACAGAAAAAAGATGCGATCTAGTAGACGGTGGGCCTCATTACGAGTCCGGCGGTAACCGAGGCGGTAAAACCGCCTGGTTACCGCCAGACTCGTATTACCATTCCGCCTCCGTGATTCCCGGAATTACCGGGGCATTACAACCCCGGTTTCCCGGGAATCACGGAGGCGGAATGGTGTTAATCCCATTGAGTGCAATGGGAATGGGGATCATGGAAACACCGGCAGCATCTCGTAATGCTGCCGGTGTTTCCTCATCCGCCTGCAGGCGGGCGGTGTTAAACCCGCCAGGTCAGACCTGGCGGGAACATCACCTTCCGCCTGCAGGAGCTATGATCGCCCGTCATGGAAACAACGGTGGCAGCGGTTTTACCGCCACCGTCGTTTCCATACCGGGCGATTTGTAATGAGACAAAAACAGTATTGAGTTTGTTTTTATTACCATCATGCCAAATTATACGATTCCCACCACAAGAGACAATAGCTTTCACCTGGATGGCTCCGTGGTTGGATTTTACCATATTCCATGCCAGTGTAGCCTCAAGGAATCTATGATCACTCATATTGGTTTCAATTATACGGAATTCCACACATAGGGCAGACAGAGAGATCGACATGAATATGTGGTCGATATGGGATTTATAAACACCGTTCGACCATGTATGCTTATTTACAGAGGAATCAAAGAGCATTAATTTTTTTAAAAAACTTTCTTTATTGGTTTTCAACAAAATTTACAAACCATAAACTTTATTGTTTGCTGCGTATGTAACACACATCCACAATTTCCCCCTTCCCACCTCCCCCAAGACCACGGTCAACTAGCAGTCCTAATCAAGCCGGTTTAATGGCCAGGGCTGACCGATCCCTCTGAGGAATCGTCCGCCTCTCTAGGGTGGAGCAATGGTACAGTCAGTGACACCCAGCGGTGTAGTTCCTCACTGGAGTCCAGCCTCTGTTCGTGGATTGCGGTTTCCCATGCTCCGGTCTCGGCAGCTATCCACTTCGTAAGGTCACCCCACCACTGCGCTTCGATCGGGCCTCTGGGACTCTTCCAACCCATGGCTATGCGTCTTTTCGCAGTGATATAAATTAAGTCTCTGATTCTGTTTAGGGGCTTGTTTTTGTGGTTATGCCTGTATCTGCCCAGGATACAGGCCACAGGATCGTGTACTTCCAGTTCATTGTCTGCTTTTGGCACCCTTCCCCGCACCTGTGACCAAAGGGTGCATATCACTGGGCAACCCCAGAACATACGAGTCATTCCCGCCCTCGGCTCGTTGCATTTGGGGCATAGCTGGGTTGCAGCGCCCTTGAAATTTGATATTGTTTCCGGAGTAAGGTAAGCCCTGTTGGCGATATACAGTTGGATAAGTTGTAAGCAGGCATTTCTAGAAATTTTCTTGTGGTAGAGGGTTACCTTCTCCCATTCTTTGTCCTCAAATTCTAGGCCTAGTTCGTTTTCCCACTTTCCTCTACTTCTAAGCTCATTCCTGGTCGTGACTAACATTAAGGCTTCATAGAGCCGCGAGGTTTCATGGCCTCCTTCGGCAGTGTTCAACATTGTTTATATGACCTCGTTGTCCGTTGCTAGGATGGCAGCCACGGGCCATCTGTCCTTCATAGCTTGCATTACTGCTCTGTGGTGTAGGAATTGGCCTGCTGGTAGCTCCGTGGTCTTGCTGAGGTCGGAGAATGTTAGGATTTCTTGGTCCTGAACCAGGTCTCCCAGGGTAGCCACACCGCAGGGCTCCCATTGTGCACGCGTTTCCAGTTGGCCCCATGGGTGATGGGCCATGTCTGCCGCTATGGGGATTTGTGGGGAATATGGATCTACGGATCCCACTGTTCTGCAAGCCCTTTTCCAGAGCTGGGTTCCGAGCTTGGCTAGGTATGGGTAGTGCCTTAGCGCTCCCTCCTTGGCCCAGAGTAGGTCTCCCAGGAGGAGGCCGGTGAGGGCCGGCTGGAGAAGTCTGGTGTCAGTAGTGATCTCGTCGGCCATCCATTGCATGACGTGTCTTAGCTGGCTTGCGAGGTAGTACAGTTCAAAGTTGGGGATTTTCAATCCTACCCTCTCGTAGGGTCTTTGGAGTATCTCTAGCGCCACCCTGTGCCTGCCCCCCTGCCAGAGGAACCGCCTGCATAATTTATTAATATCTCTAAAGAAGGAGGGGGGATGTTATAGGGGACGTTGGTAAAATTGTGTAATATGTGGGGAAGTGCTACCATCTAGAGGAGGCCCGCCCTCCCGGCAATAGAGAGCGGAAGCTTCCCCCAGAAATCCATGGATTTTGACAGGGCATCTTTAGCTCTAACCGTATTGAGGATGTGCTCCGTGTATAGGTTTCGGTGTATGGTGATTCCCAGGTATTTAAACGAGGTAACCTGCCATTTTAGATCTAGGAGAGGCAGGGATCTGAAATCTTCCCTGTATAGTGCAGCTAGCGGGTAGAGTCAGGACTTGTCTTTGTTAATCCGGATTCCCGTGTGATTGTAGAATCCTTCAAGGGTTTCAAGAATGTAGGGCAGGAGGTGCTCGGGATAATGTAAGTATAATAATGTGTCGTCAGCGTACATGGAGACAAGGTGGGTCACCCCGTTAATCTCAATGCCCCCATCTCCGTATTCCTGTCTAAGGTATGCGGCCACGGGTTCGGTGGCAATGATATATAGCATCGGGGACAGTGGGCATCCCTGGCGGGTGCCTCTGTGGAGGGACCACGTATCAGAGTATGTCTTGTTAGTACGCACCCTGGCGGTTGGGTTGGAGTAAACCAATTTGGTCCATTTCAAAAAGCCTGGTCATATCCCCATTTTTACCATGGTGGCATATAGCCACTCCCATCGGACTGAGTCGAAGGCTTTGGTGGAGTCTAATGACGCGACCGCGTATTTCTGAGGCCTCAGTTTCGTGCTGTATATAACGTGGTGCAATCTCCGCAGGTTCTCGGTTATGGAGTGCCCGGGCACATAGCCCGTTTGGTCCTGGTGGATTAAATGTGGTATTACCCTACGCAATCTGTTCGCTAGGAGCGAGGTCAGGATCTTGCTATCAAAGTTTAACATGGATAGGGGCCTGAAGGAACCGCAGTCCGTTCCATCTTTGCCAGGCTTGAGGTGGGGGATGATTACGGCTTCCCTCATGGTGTCAGGGAGGGTGCCACGCTCATATGCCTCATTAAACACCTGGGCCAGCTGTGGGGCAAGAGTCTCCTCGTAAGTCTTATAAAACTCCCCATGGAGTCCATCAGTACTTGGGGCCTTTCCAGATGGAAGGGAGCGAATTATCACCTTTACTTCATCGGGAGTGATGGGCTCGTCAAGTGTTTCGGCCATCTGTGAGTCCAGTTTAGGCAGCTCAATGATGTCCAAGACATCTTCAATACCGGTATCAACTACGGGTGGGGTCTCGGAGTACAGGTTGTGATAAAAATCTGAAAAGACTGAGTTGATTTCCTTTTGGGCATGTGCGGTGGAGCCATCTGGCTTAAGGATTTGGCAAATGGGTGTACGGGGGATCTCTCTTTTATACAGCCAGGCTAGGAGTTTTCCAGGTTTGTCTCCCAGGGCGTGGGTTCTTTCAGTGTGTTTAGCGCAACTCAATTTCCCCAGGGATTCCCAGTGTGTCAAAGAGCATTAATATGAGTAAACCCCCAGTAGTCAAATAAGTTTCTCCAAAACTGACCATTAGTTGTCCTACGTTTCAGAGCAAAGGGAGCCCCCTTAATATTTCCCATGTTCGACATGGATCTTAACACGGAAGAGCCCATTTTTTACCAATTCCTTCTCCGTATTTAATTTCGGAATGGAGATCCCCTGCAATTATGTCTAATCCTCTGTATTTGAGCAGTATGGACGATATGCATTTATTTAATAACAGGATAACATTGCACAACGGTTCCAGCGGATTCCAGTAGATATTCAGCACAAGAATAAGACTAGGATGCAATGTATTCCCATATTTCAATACAACACCCAAGGCGAGATTCGATATTTCCACAGGTCCAGAATTCGTGTACCAGTTTCTATTTTAACCGCAATGAGTAAGCCTACTGCTGGTCTACCACGAAACCCTGATTTAGTAAACAAATGTCTACATTCAAAACCATATAGTTGTAGCGGAAAAGTGAGCCATGTCTCCTGTATACATATCAGGTCAAAAGATTTAAATTTGTCACATTAAGAGTCCGAATTGATTAGGTTCGAGTGTCCCCTAGAGTTACATGAAAGTAGTTGCCACTGATGGTTTATCTTTGTGCAACTAAAGTTTTTGTTGCATATTTTGGATTTGTGAGATGGACTCTCTTCGAGACTGAGCAAGCCATCTCCAATCCTTGTCTCCCCCCGACCCCCCCTTTGGGAAGCGTGTTAATTTCCTTAGATCTATGTATGTCATCCCTAGGTTGGTAGGAATTAACATTTTGGTGCATAGGATCCTTCCCATTCTCCCACCCATTGCTGAAAATCAGGATATCATATCCCATCCTATTAAATTGCTCTGTCTCCTGTATGATCAGGTCAAAGATCTTTTGAGAATTCGGGACAATACGCACGTGATCAAGGCGCGTAGGATGGATAAAGTCCACCAGACAGATGTCCACCGAGGAGATCAACCTCAGTTGGGGAATCTCATTTAAGAGTAACAGGACACAGGGTCTATTCAGAGAAGATGGACCACCAATATCACACGTTATAGAGTAGAATACTCGGATATTCAGAAAAAGAAACACTCCTCCACACTATGTTCCTTAGGTCACTATCCCTGATGTGGAGTGGCCTAGCCGATTCATATTGTGTTGACTTCCCCAATTCCTGAGGACCTTTAAGTTGGGTTTTTAAATGCATGTTGTCGAAATGTACTGAGGAGATCCCCCATCTCTTGCAGGTGCCTCCCCCTGTCCCAATTGGCCCACATCCATGTATTGTCTGAGATCCCCCCCTCCCCTCAAACTGTGGTTAGTTGGCATCTCATTTTGACCCCAGATGGAATTACCATTTAGTTCACGATCACTGCTCGCTAGTGCCTTATTTTTAAGCACTGCTAAATCTGATAATAGGTCAAATATGACTTTTTTTTAATGGTGTTTGGGAGATCAGAGTTTTTTTATAGCATTTTCAGTAGGGGACTGATGAGTCCATTTGAGTTTGACATTTGTTTCCCAGACACCACTTCATCATTTACAGAATTTCCAATTTTGGATTGCATTTCCACTTCTATTCCCTCTGGATACTGAGGTTTCAGCACCCCTATGGATAAGGGGGCCTGATTCTGAACTAGGGGTTTCTAAGAGAAACCCAATCTATTAGACTCTGCAGAAGTCATAGGATATTCAGCCATCAGACTTGAGAGTTCCTGTGGCAGTATTTGTGGGGAGGTTGATTTCTCCAATACCTTATAGAAATTAGAGAGTTGGAGTTGTTTTACTTCCTTATTCTCCCCCCCCCCCATTTGCTGTGTAATTGGTTTCCCATTTTCAGTTCCTTCTGCTACATCTTCACTCCCCTGTTTCAGACAAACATCCAGCTCTTTATTTGGTTTTTATGTTTTTTTTAGATTTTTTTTTCCTCCCCCCCAGAGTTGTTCCTAGAGTGGGATTCGGTATTGAGGAGTTGCAAAGCCATCCTGCTTTCTTCATTTAGTTGCATTAGATCCGATAAAGCCACTTCATCTGTTGGAACCTTAGATTCTTTTATCTTAGTTTCCATCTTCACAGGCTTCAATCTTTTCTTCATCATCCTCTTTTTTGCTTTTAAAGCCAGGCGTTTGATGCCTCGAGAGGAAGAAACCATCCCCCTCCTATACTTCCACCATCCTCCTGTTTTTTAGACAGATCTTCTAGCCCCCCTGAACCCTTACCAGAGTTCATAACATCAATTAGGGTAGATGGACTATCTGGGGTCTCATTAGTATCCGTTTCCTTTACCTTGGCTGGCAACATCATCCCCATGGCTGTTCTCGGGGTGGTGTTCCCAGTCAATGTTAGTAAGCCTTGTTCCAGCTTGGTAATTCTAGCGGAGAGCTCAGTGACTGCCCCTATAATCCTCTTTTCTCCATCCGATACTAATTTCACCACACTATTTCCATCTTTTTCCTTACTCATATTGATCCCACTCCTGGAGGATAGAACATTTGTAAAACTGGGTCCCTCATTTCCAATAGCCATCGTTTGGAATCCTTGTGAATTAGTTTTAGGGTCTATTGGTGTATTGGCCTTCTTGGCCAAGGGGTCCGTGCCATCAGCTTTACCCATAAGGAAACCTTCCACTCTACTAAGTTTTAGTTGAGATTCCATTGCAATCTTTTTTAAATCTCTCATCTCCCAATGGGTAAGCTTGTGCCCCTTGTCAAGGAGATTCAGTATCCTTGAGATCACAGGATGGGATTCCTCAAACTTATTATTTTCAGGTATTGGGGAACTCGTGAGCGAGACCCCTGATGTTAACGAAGTGTTAGCATGTAGAGGTGGAGCAGTACTAGTCAAGTTCTCTGGTGCCGTCAGCCCCACCTGTTCTCCCATAACAGTTTTATCTTCACCAACCCAAGATTCCTTTACGTCAGTAAAGATTGAGGCCGATAGTAAGGGGAATCTTGCATTCGCTGAGAACATTCTGTGGGGTGTTAGGGTCCTCATATGCGGCAGAGTATTAAAGAGATGGACGTTATCAATTCCGTTCCGTGCTGCATTTACAGGCGTGGATGGACCCCTGGAAAGCCTAGTGCGCTTCCCCAATTCCATCTTCACTGTTTGACCCATCATAGACACATCTAGGTTTATATCATTTGTCTCACTATTCACTTCCTCATTGAATTGTTGATTTTGTGGCTCTCTTATACTCAAAAAACTGGACTGAATGGGATCTGGGATTCAAGGGATTCAAAGGACGGGCCGGCAGGCACAACAGATATATCCTCCTCCCCGAGAAATTGCCCCCCCCCCCATTTTTGTGTGTATTTGTGAGTGCATATAAGAGAGTTCCGCCTCTTGTTTAATGTCAGCCTTTTTTTTGTTTTCATATTCCTCAGTATTCAAATTCCATGTACTTTCTTCTTCAGTCATAATATTTGAAGTGTTAACTTTTACTTTTTGCCCGTCCACCCCCCTCCCCAATCTGAATAGATTCATGGGATTCCCTAAAAGATTTTACCTTGGTCCCTCTACATGGAGTAGGAGGATTATTATCCATTTTCAGTACCTCACCTGTAGTCTTTGCTAGACATACTTTTCCATTCCTCAACAATGTCGCCATTTTGCAAGCCTATATTTTGTCAGAAGCCACGGTTCCACCCCACTCACCCTCACAGCCCAACAGCACACTTGTTCACACTTGCAAGGCTCGCCCGGCAATGTGCGTGCACTGCAGGTAATGTAGAGGCTTTCAGGGTAGAGGGGGCGGGTACAACTCGCAAGGCAGCTGGAAAAAAACAAGAAAACGTACGTGAGCGTCCCACGTAGACAGTATACGTGCCAGAAAGCAATCCCAGCCCACAAAAAAGCAGCAAAACGCCCTTAAAACACTAGCACAACACGAGAAGTGTGAGCACAGCCCACAAAGAATAGAGCAGAGTCCCAAAGAAGCTGATAAAGTTCCAGACCAACAGTAGTAAATAGAAAAAGTTAATTACTGTGGGTGTTGTAGTATAGGGTTGTATTAGCGTTTCGCCAAGTCCGTATGAAGCGTTCTTCCACTTGCGCATACAGTGCTGTAGCAGTGAGGAATCAAAGGAGAGTCCAGCAGCAACAGCCAAACAGTCAGAGGGGCAGCGTCTCAGCCCAACAGCACACTTGTTCACACTTGCATGCTTCAGTGAAACTCTGCGGGCGGGTCAGACCTGCCGGGGGGGGAGTGCACCCACCCGGCATACTTGTGCTTAGCTGCCCGGAAACAACAGTGCCGGTAATCTTACCGGCACCGTTTCCAGACCTGCAAGGTTAGAATGAGGTCCTAAGTCTTCCAACACCTCTGACCTGACATTGCCTTCTGCCTCCAGCGTATTCGACCTGCAAGCCATCACTGCTGCCGAACTGCACCGCATCACAGGAGCTGGCACTGCCGTCCCTTAATACGACACCTGACCGGCACTGAAAGTGCACAGACACAGGTTCAATGCTGCAAAGCCTCGCTCTATGGTGTCGAGCATGGAAGAAAGAAATAAGGTACTATGAAGAGGTCCTGTCTGAAACCCTCTTGTTCCCCCTGACCCGCAGTCCACTCTCTGGGACCACAGGAAATTATAAGCTTGTTTTGCACCTTTTCTTTAAAAGACATATCATTTTGAGCATTGACATTGCTGCAATAATTTGCATGATCAGTCCCACTCAAGTCCCCACAGGGCTATTCCAGAACAGTTCTGAATTTTCTGTTTTCTCTTATAGGGGTGGGTTCTTGCTTTGGTTTTCTAGTTCATTATTTTTTTTTCATTATTAAAGTATACAACAAATATTACTTGTGCGCAATTGTTACTCACCTGGTAACCACGGGGGCGCCACACCATACTGGATGGAGGTCTAAGCGCTATCCCGGACCCCTCTATGCTTGGTTATGTGCCAGACATTGGGTAGCGCCTATAACAAGAGAATGGAGGGTTAAGACTCCCACCTCCCTCTGGTCCAACTTCCCTACCTTGGGGTTATTGCTCACCTTAGGTTTTTGTGCGTTGAACTCTCCGTCCTGCGTCTCTGTGCAGGGGCACGTGGTTGGTGCGGCGTTCTGTGGACCTAGTTGCTTCACTGGTCCGTGTGCCCTTATGTCGGGTCCAGACCAGCTGTGACTTCGACTCTGCTTGCTGTCTTCCAGGTGAGTTAGAATGACTTTTCCGTCTTTATTCTGTCTCTTTCTTTCCCTCCATTTTCTCTGTCTTCTCGGCGTCTTGCTCCACTACGCTGTTCCCTAACAATGGGCCTCATTCAGAGTATGGCGGTAAGGGATAGCGGTCACCGGTAACGAGACCGATGGCGGTGATCCCTTACTGCCATACTTCGAGTTCCCTTTGCGCCCTCGAAGCCAATAACAGTGACCGTAATGAACGGTCACCGTTATTTGCATCTTCCCCATTCCCATTGAGCCCTATGGGGGCTCATTTGGGAATGGGGAAGAGCCCTGGTGAATGGGGAATTACCGCCCCGCCAACCTTGGAATGGGGCGGTAATTCCGCCATCCACCAAGGCGCTGCCGGTCCGGGTACGGCGTCAACCAAGGCGTTAATAGCGCCATTGGTTAGCGCCGTACTCGGAATGAGGCCCAATGTCTCTTGTTTTCACAGGGATGGTTGCGATCTCAGAGTTGCCGCACTGATGGCGAAGACCACGGTGAATTATTGATGCGCAGAGCGCTGCACTGTTTATTGGTGTCAATTGCTAACCTGTGTTCTCTTCTCTTACAGGTTGCAGTGATGTTCGGGAGTGATGAGCGATCGAAGTGCCGCTTGCCCAGGTAAGTGCTTTGTTAATGCTGACCCTGTTCCTTCTCCCATGCAGGTTGCTGTGAAACCCAGAGATGGCCGAGGTAAGAAGTGCAGGGTGCTGCCAGGACTCGCTGCTTGCCCAGCTAAGAATTGTTATTAATGCTGTCCTTGTTTCTTTACCTTTGCAGGTTGCGTCGAACTCCGGAGATGGGCGAGGTAAGAGAAGCGCAGGATGGATTCAAGGCTGGTTACTTCACAAGTAAGTGTTATTGCTCGCTAATGCTGTTCTTGTTCTTCCAGGTTATTAATGGAATCCGGATCTAGGGCTTCAGGATCGGGCCGCCGGAGAAGCAGATGAGCAGGAGCTGGACACAGTGAACGTTCCGTGGCAGGAGTGCAGAATAATGCAAAGCGTGTTCTGCTGTTTGGGTGTGGTTTAAATAGCCCAGGCCAAGTAGTTCCAGGCCCAGCCACACCAAAAACACTAGACCACATGGCGTGGTTCTAAAGAACTGAGCTGTGTAATAGGCCTCCATGTTGGATTAAGGTCCAAAACCGGTATTACTTTATTCCTGTTAATGAGCATGGCGCCAAAGGAGCCAGGACTGACTCCATGTATGTTTCTGATGGAGTTTTAAGGCCATTGTGGCCAGTGTGAAGGGCTTTAGCCCCACTGCTGCCAGGGGGCTGTTATACCTGAGGGGGTCAGGGGCATGGATTGTGACAGTAATAGTCTTTCTGTTGCTTGCATCTGCTTAGAATCGCATGTTATGCATTGCGTTTTCAAATTTGAAAAGGACAAGGACCGGGGCGTTCCAGTAACACTATCCCTCACAAGTACAGTTACCAATGCTCTTTCATGCGTTTATGTCCTCAGATTGTTATTCATCTGTACTGAAAATACGTTAACAGGCGTAGTGGTTTTTGTTGCTTTTTTAAAGACACTGCCCTTTGTTCCCTTACGTTGCATGCGATTCTAGGCAGATACAGACCACAGAAAGAAGATTATGAGGCAAGTAATATCGGTCTTCCGAGACTTGTGAAACTGCTTAGATTCACATGCTATGCACAGATTAGTAAGCAGTTCCTTAAGAAGGTGCTGAGGGAACAGTTACACATTGCTTCTAATGGAACATTTGCAAGGAAAGCAAGTGTAGATCCTGTACTACGTGCAGAAAGTGCTTTTGCTGTAAAGGAAGTGTTTTCTTGTACCACATGTAGCACTGTTGTATGCATGTGACAAATCATTTTACAACAGTTTCTCTAGGAACTGGTTCTCCTTCCCTTCCTTTTTCCATCGAAACAATTGGCCTGGTTTTTTTCTGACCTTGTTTTACAGAGGTAGTTCAGAACAGATCTTTGTAGTAGTTCAAGTGCTTGAAGCACCATTTTCCCCTTATTTTTAGGGTTTTGCAAGAAAGCAGGTTTTACTATGGACTGATTGATATGAAATGTTGCGATGTGTTTAGGTGAAAATCTGCGATGTGTCCTCACGACCACTTTGATTTTGTGTATGTAATCAAATGGCTCTGACACAGATAATGCCAGAAATTCACTTATCCTTCTTATGGATGCGACAACAATTAGAAATTCCACCAATAATGTCTCTTATAGAAGCCTTCTGCGTAGGTTCAAAAGGTGGGCCCATAGGTTTGCTTATCACTATGTTAAGATCCCAGCCTGGTGGCAATGCACTATTGGTGGGTAAATACTTTTACACGCTTCCATAAAAGTCTTGATAACTAGAACTTTTCACCAAGACATTTTGTGTTAAGATGTAGTATATGCGGATAAAGAAACTAAATGAACCTTAGGTGAATTAAATACTAGGCCAGAGTATAATAAAGGAGATGAGTTTGAATGTTAGTTGTACAACAATTAACTAGCAATTATGTTATTTTTGGGACACCATATGACAAACCGGTTCCAATTGTTGAAATAGCAATGTCTTGTGTTAAGTTTTTGCACCTCCTTTAAGATTTCCATGGAACAAGTTAATACATTTAGGTGACCAAATTCTATAACTGCAGGAGCCAAGCTGCCAAATTGGTAAAATTAGATGTTGAGTGTGTGATCTGTTGGTACCGTTGTGATAACAGGTTAACTGCTGCTGGTTGTTTGCTAAACATGCCACTTTGTCCTCCACACAGATGGTATTACCATGGCTGTCTTGCTCTCAATGGGGCAATGAGAATCAGTGTTTCATGCGCTTGGTGCAACTTGTAAACCAGTTTCGGTAGTAGCAGTATCAGCGGGGACAGGGGAAGCTTAAGCAAACATGCCTGACCAGTTCATGTATAGTGCATTGCCTAGGGAACCCTGTTGCGGATACCTTCATGAGAGCAAAGTTTTGGCATTTTGCGTTTTCTGTGGTTACAAAGATGTATGTTTGGTTGGCCGCATTGTTCAAAGATCTGTATTGGTGCTGGTGTTTAATTCCCATTTGTGTTCTTGGATCAGATGTCTGCTTCCAAGCTGTGCTCCCCTGGAACATGTTGTGCCTATATAACCACTGCCAAAAAAGTCTGTGTGCGCAGGGATAATTCTATTGATTGGGGCCCGCCTTGTTTTTTGATGTAAAACATGGCTGTTGTGTTGCCTGTATGGATTCAGACTTGCCTGAATAGTGACACCATCTCTACTGCTAGAAGTTCTAGGACATGTATGTGCCTCTTGGCTTAGTTTACTGACCACGATCCTTGTGATTTAAGGTGCTGACAATGCGCCCTCCCACCCCAACTGGTCATGGATGTGTCTATTGTGATGGTTATTTGAAAAGGGGAGTTCACAAAATGTCCTCATCTTCAACAGGTTTTCCTTTTTCCACCTCTTGAGTACTGATACTATGGTTTGAGACCATCATGTGATTGTTCCACTCACCTGTTGCTTGGGATGACTGGAATGCTAACCGTTGCAGCAATGGATGCATATTGAGTCTTGCATGAGGGATTATGTAGATGCATGAAGCAAACATGCTTAATAGTTTCACAACTTTCCTAAAAGCCGGTAGAGTAACTTAGGATTTGCGCTAGTATGGCTTGTACCCAGTCTTGTGACGGATTTGCAATGGCCACATTAGTGTCTAGAATGGCTCCCAATAATTTCTTGTTTGGATGTGGAGCAAGACTCGATTTCTTTTCATTGATTGAAATGCCCAATTCTTATAGGAGACTAACTGTGCAGTAGACATTGCTTGGCGGTGTTCCCGGTACTAGCCAGTTGTCTAGATGGGGGCAGACTGAAATTACTTTGTGACTGAGGTGTGTTGTCACCACAGTGAATACACAAGGTGCCAAAGCAATTCCAAAAGGTAGAACTTTGAATTGGAAATGTCTGATCTATCTTTAATCGTACGCATTTTCGATGGTCTGGTAACACAAATAAGTATGAAACTTTCACATCCAACATTGCTATATAAGCCTCTTTTTTTGAGTAAGGGGAATTAACTCTTCTAGTGGGATCCTTCTGAATTGTTATGGTGAATCATGTTATGCAACCCTCCCTCCTCCCAAACATGGGAGGAAACTTGTATTCGTAAGTCATGGCTTTGAGACTCAGGCTGCTCCTCTGGAAGCTTAAACTCTACCACAGGCTCTTCCCAGTCTTGGAAAACGTTGACTCCCAGATGTGGCTGTATGCTGGTATCCTTGGCTGTTAGACCATGAGCCTGAGGGGTGTGCGTAGGTTATCTGTGGTGCCCCTTGACTAGATTGGTATGAACAAAAATTCCTTTGACCCGAAAGCGGACTGTTTTTCTGGAAAGAATAGAGACACAATTGTCAGACTTTGTAGTCTCATGCTCTTATTTGGCCTTCTCTAGAGCCTCATCCACTGCTTTGCCGAAGAGTTTAAGCGTGGCTTGTGTCTCTGGATTAAAACCGGAGCCTCGAGTCGGCCCAATCTCCAGCTGTAGGCCACAAGAGACTCCTCTGGGAACACCAATCGGGAAGAAATTGCCTCATCCCTGCAACACCAGGGACAAAAATCAGAGACTGTGCCAGATATGGGCAGAACAGCGTAGGGTGAAGACCAGCTGTTGACCAGCCTCTTTGCCTTTGCCTTCCTCCGTGCTGCACCCATGAGTATCCCTAGCCTGCTAATTACTGTACTGTCTCACCACTCTGCGGTTCTCACCTATTATGTATTCACTCCTGCTGCTCTTCCTACATGCCTCTTCCTACGCTTTCTCAGATTACGGTACAACTGCTTACTTTTTTTTATCCCCATCATAAAACACATTTCGAAACTCCCACTACTCAATCTCTCTTGCACCTCCTACTTCAAACAAAGTCGACAAACTAACCATGCCACCCCTAACTTGTATCCTACTCATCTCTCTTCCTTTGTGACTCAACTTCTCTGTTCTTGATTACTGCATCAACTGGGCATTGCACTCTGGAATGCTCAGTATGTATATGATATACAATATGATGTGGCATTTATAACACGCCTGTACACAAGTGTTTCTAGGTGCGGCAAGGAGGGGAACAAGGGAGGACAAAATAACGGCCTTGTGTCATTCAGATCTCGCAAGTGCAGAGAAGGGGGAAGGGGAAAAAGGAGAAGTGCAGTTAACTCTCAAGTGCAGCCAGCGGGTGGCTCTTAAGTACATAGCAAAGGGACTGAAGGGTTTCAGATACAGACCCTTAAGTGCTGGGGAGCCCAGAGGCAGTGCAAGGGCAACTGGACATGCAGGAGCTTGGGCCTGAGTTCAGAGGGTGACCAGGGTGCGGAGCAGTCAGGTGCATCAGCAGGGGAGAGGAAGAGAGAAAGCAGAAGCAGAGGTTGTTCTGCTCAAGTTTGAGAGAGGCAGGGAGGTCCCAGCCGAGGAGATAGATCTGCCCCCAACTCTCTGCTTGGAGAAGCATCTGACCCTTAGAGTTGGAGGTGGATGAGTGGAGAGCTCGAGAAGGGAGATATTTTGGAAAAGAAAGTTGGAGGTTAAGCAGTCCCAGGCCCCAGAAAGCTTTATGGACAATGCAGAGGGTCACAAAGTTGATCCTTGGAGCCACAGGGAGCCAGTGAATAGATTTCAGAGCTGGAGAAATACGATCCTTGGGCTTGAGGCCAAGGACAAGTCTTGCAGTCCTGTTCTGGATAGGTTGTAAAGGTCGAAGAGTAGAGGCAGGAAGATTTATAAACAGGCTGTAGCAGTAGTCCAGCCTAGAGAGGACCAGAGCTCTGGAGACGGTGAGCTTCTGGGGGAAAGTGAGAAAAGGAAGAATACCGCTCAGGAGGTACAGCTGATAATTTGACTTCTTAGAAACATCAGACATGTAAGGAGAGGAGAGGTTGGAGTCGAAGAGGACACCAAGGATCTTAGCCTCACAGGAAGGAGCAGGAAGAGGGCCCAGAGTGTGCGGCCAGAGAGGAAAAGAGGGAGCCGGTGTCCCAATGAGGAGGATCTCAGTCTTACTGGCATTAAGGCAGAGATCACTGGTGGCCCACCATTCCTGAATTGCGGCCAGACAGTCTGGTATGAGAGAATAAGCAGAGGTGGCTGAGGGGAGCCTGAAAGAGAGCAGAGTGTCATCCATATAACATTGGAAATTGGAGCAGTAGGCTATAGGGGCCATGTATTGGTTGAAGAGCCAGGGAGAGAGGCTAGACCCCTGGGGAACACCACAAGTAGAGAGAGATAGAAGAGAGGAAAGACCCCAGTTTGACCTGAAAGGGTCAGTGAGAAAGGAGGTCAACCAGGCCAGGGCTTGATCAGTAATACCAAGGTTGTCACGGAGACAATAGAGCAGGATGGCATGGTTGACTGTGTCAAAAGCAGAGGATAGATCAAGGAGACGGAGGACAGAAGGGAGATTAGAGTCAAGATTGGAGAGCAAGTCTTCACAGGTGTTCAGGAGCAGTTTCTGTGCTTCTGCCAGCTCTGAAGCCGGACTGGTGGTCATGGAGGCTACCAACAGATTAAGCATGTAGATGAAGCTGGGAGATGGTCAGCTTTTCCAAGAATTTGCCCAGGAAAGGAGTGATGTATATCGTGCGATAGTTAGCTGGAGAGGAAGGATCGGCCAAGGGGTTCTTTAGTAGGGGGTGCACTAAAGAATGCTTAAGTGGGGAGGGGAAAGTTACAGTGGCAAAGGAGTCAAAGGATTGCAGAAATCGGCCAAGGCTGGAGCAAGATTGTCGATGTGGTCCTTGATTGTTCTGGATGAGCAGGGGAGAACCTGCTTTGATGAGACTTTCATATATCAGGCTTGTCTAGGATCATCATCATCAGGGGTGAACAGGGGAAAGGAGGAGGAGGAGAGACGGCCTCCGGCGGGCCAGGAGTGGTAGAGGAGGAAGTAGAGGAAGAGAGGGTTTAGTAGTGAAATGAGCGTCCAAGGTCGTGAAGACTGACTGGAAGAGAACAGGAGAGGTAGAGACTGCAGCAGGATTGGCCAGATCCATGCAGATTTTGAAAATTTCAGCCGAGTTGTTAGATGCCACAGATATGCAGGCTTGGATGTAGGCTCTCTTCTTAGAAAGGACAGAGTCTGTACTGCCTTTGGAGCAGGCGGTAGACCAGTTTGTCTCGGGGTGCGCCTGAGGCCCTCCACTTCCTCTCCGCCGCTCTGCACTTGCGTTTAAGGGCAGCGAGGTCGGAGTTGTACCAAGAGTTGCACTTGGATTTGGGCTTCTAGCATGTCCTCATGACAGGGGCAAGGGCATCCAGAGCGTTAGAGATCGAGAGATGAAGGTTAGAGAGGGCTGTGTCAGGGTGAGAGTCAGCCAAAGGTGTAGGAGGAGAGAAAGTAGCAGCAAAAGCCTCAACTGACGCACGCTTAATGGGTCGGATGACTGAGAAGGTAGGTGGCAGTGCTGGCGTCGTCTTGACCTCTGGGGAAGAGCGAGAGGTGGGAAGAAAGGAGAAAGTGATCACTCCAAGAGAGAGGAGTGATGAGAGGGTTAGAGAAGGGGAGATTTGAGGCAATCAGAAAATCCAGGGTGTGCCCTGCAGAGTGAGTCTGCCAGAGGGAAGAAGGGAGAGAGAATCGCAGAGGTTGCGAAAGATTCCTGAAGAAGGGCTGGTAGCATCCAGGTGGATGTTCAAATCTCCGAGGACGAGAAGTTGGGACGTAGAGGCAATGAGCGAGGAGGAAAGGTCAGCCCACTCAGAAAGGAAGAGGGTGACCTGGACAGACGGCCTGTAGATAGGTCCCACAGTAAGAGGCCAGGAGAGATGGAAAGCTTGCAGACCAGGCATTCAAAGGAGGAGTTGTGCTAGATTGGAATGATGGAAGCAGTGAGCCACTCTGGGAAAATCAGGGCTACTACCCCTCCACACCCCCGCCCCCGGGACATTTGGTTCTGGGTTCGGAGAGGACCATGTAGCCATCTGGAAGGAGTGTGTTGAAACTCGTGACAGAGCTGGCCGTGAACCAAGTCTCAGACTGAATACATCCAAATTAAGCTCTTCCAGGAGATGGTAGATGTCACAGGAGTGTGACAGCTGAATGAGAGTAGTGATGTGGAGCAGGTTGCCACATTTGAAGGACTTCCTGGGAGGGGTAGAGGCCAGAGGTGCATCCTGCGGAGGTGTTGGAGGTGCTCAAAGATGGGCAGAGGAGGAAGGAAGAGAAGGCAGGGTAGTCTGAGAGGGAGAAGTGTGCCAGAGCGGTGCAGCAGAGGAAGGCAACAGGGTGCCCAGGGAAGCATCAAGGAGTGCCGAAGAGGTGGCAGAGGAAGGAGGCGGCAGAGGAGCCAGAGAGGGGTTTGAAGGGATAGCAGGAGGAAGTTGATAAGGTGCAGGAAACATCTGTCAAAGAGGAGGAGATTGGCCTGAGAGCCCTGGACCAAGACGGTGCCGTTTAAGTAGACATTAATGATGGTCTTAGAGGAGTGGAAGGGAGCCAGGAGGGCCTACCACTGGGTGCCTCTATTAATGGGAGAAGAGGAAAAGGGAGAGAGAGAAAACAGAGACCATATCGGGGGTGGGGGGCATTGGCCTGGAGAGGGAACGACAAATTATGTTGGTAAGGGTCTGTCTGGAGGAAGCACTGGTATAGGCATCAGCAATAGGGAGGCCTGGGTTGGAGACCAAGATGTCCCTTTTGAGCTTCTTCTTGCCAGACTTAGTGAGAGGGATAGGATAGTCGATAGAAAAGCAGTTAGAAAAGATAGGTGAGAGAGATAACACCATAGGGGTGCATGGAGGAAAGGGGATGGTAGGGAGAGGGGAGCCCAGGCAGAGGAGGGGGTGAGGGGAGGTCACGCAGGGGAGGCAGACAAGAGGGAGGCACTGGGGGTGGACACAAAAGGGATAGGGGCACAACAAAGGACAAGAACGGAATACAAATCAGATGCAGTACAAAACCATCAGAAAGAAAAGAGCACAACAGGGAACCTAGAAGTAGAGAATGCAAATGTAGTACAGACCCAAGGCAAAGCACAAACCACAACAGCGAACCTGGAAGTAAAGAAAGCAGATGCAATAAAAGACCAAAAGCAAACCGAGGTCAGCAGGGAACCTACAAGTCAAGTAGAAGTGAAGAATGCAGGCAATTGCAATGTGAGGCCACAAACCGTGGATAGCAACACAATATAAAGAACCATAGAGAGAACACACCAAGTCGATATAGTCAACAAGGTACAGATCAGGAAACTAGAAGAAGAATGCAGGCAATGCAGGGGGTGACTTGGGTGTTCGATTTAAAGGGCCCGCCAACCAGTGGGAGGGAGGGAGGCCAACAAAAAAGGAAGCAACCGGGACAAAGGGAGGGGGGAGCGGGCACACATGCTGCTGCGCGAGAATACAACTTGTACAAATGCACAACTACTGTGTCACGGAGAACCGGTCCTCATCCCAGCACCAGAGAAGTGCTAGGGTGAGGACAGGTGCAACAAAACTTCCTTTATCACCCACAACTTTCACGGTAGCTCTCCTGCCCCTACACCGCCTTGCCATCACTGAAATCTGAATTTCTCCATTTGACACTGCCACTGTGGACGCCCTACACACGCCAAACTATCTGTTGTTCACTCTCCTTGCCCGACTGACAGAGGTGGAGGCCGACGGCTACTGTCTTCCACAAATCTCCAGTGCCACATCCACCTCTCTTGAATTTACCATCTCTACTATTGCTCCGCCTCACTCGGTTCACATCTCACTACATCGCCCTTCTGGTCACATTGAACAGTTCTTTAACATTCTTGGGCAACTGCTTGATTCTCTTCCCAGTAAACATCACCTCATTCTCTTAAGTGACTTCGACCTTTCCTCTCCAACCACTTCTCAAAAATATGAACTTCAGTCTTTTCTTAGTGACCATGCTCTCCACTCTATCCATAACCTACCTACCCCCACCCTGTGTAACTCTTTGGATCGCTTATTCATCTCATCCTCTCTCTCAGCCACTAATACTACAGTCACACCATCCGTATCTGATCACTCCATTGTTTCCACCACCATCTCCTTTCTATTACTAAAGGGACATTTAAACCTTCTGCCATTCCTCCCTTCCTCTCAGATATACAGTCCTCTCTTCTCCTTCACACCCGTTGCCTCTTCCACTAACACTGCAGTCTATAGCTTCCAATCCCTACTATACAACTTTCACCCCCCACCCCCAAGTCTCAGCATCCTCAACCATCTGTCACCCCATTCATATGCTGCCCAAACTTAGAGACACTCCCATGACCTTCCTCACACTCCCTCCTCCTGCATTCTACACTCTGCCTACTCTACCATCATCCGAGCATCAATTTCCCACGTAAGTCACAATAATACTAAAAAAGTCTCATCTCTACTGATGAAAGCTTACCCCTATTGTGCCCCATCAGAGCTTCCTGCTCCTTAGCTAGCAAATCCTGTTGCCCCTTTAGTGGCCTCTCACCTCATTGAACTCTTCAACTGGGCCTTCGACTTGATTTCCCCTCTATTTTCAAAACAGCCACAGTAATCCTCCTCCTAAAAAAGCAAGGGGCTGAGTTGAACCTACTGGCTAACTTTCAGACTGTCTCTCCTACCGCACTACTTTAAAGTTCTAGAAAAGGTTGTGCTCATAATCTTACACATTTTGTAGAAATCCATAACCTTCTAGACCCTCTACAGCAGGTTTCCACTCTTGTCATTCAACGGATACTGCTCATGAATGTCGCCAACTTCATCAAATCTGCTAAGCACTCCAGCATATCCTCTATCAGAGTCAGCTGCCGTTGACACAATTAATCACTCTGATCTCCTTAATACTCTTTTTGTGGGATTCGCGATGGAGCCCTTGCCTGGATTAAATCCTACCTTGCACCTCACCAATTCTGTCTCCTGGAACGCCACCTCTCAACTCACTCCTCAAACTGTTGGTGATACACAAGGCTCTGTCTTGGGTCCCCCCTCCCCTTAATACTCTACACCTCTGCTCTTGCTCTTGGGGCACTAATCATCTCCATTGGGTTTTAGTACCAACTCTTCACAGGTGACACTCAAATCATCATCTCTTATTCTGATCTATCAGCATTTCCAACTGTCTTTCTGAGATTAAATATTTGATGACTATACACTGATGTTAAACTCCAACAAAACAGGAGGTGCTTTTCTTCACTGCCAAATACTCACATCTCTTCCCCTGTCTATACAGTTAGCACTTGACACTCTCTCTTACTCTTCTTCAGCTAGAAACCTCAGTGCCATCTATGACCCTTCATAAATCCTCTCTAAATCCATCTCCAAAACTGCAACAGCGGCATGCCTCAACTTCCTAAATATTTGGGAAATCTGGCACCTGCTTCCTTTCAACACTGCCACGTATCTCTTGTTAAACATTTTTTCTTTTCTTTTCTTTATTCAAGTGATGTTACCAGAGTAATACAAAGTTTTGTTCTATTGAGATGTACTTTCAAATTCGGGTCCTTACACGACATTCATTCAGCAATAAACAAGTGAATAATCATCTTTTTCCAAGTCCCCTGGCTCTCAAGTGACCACCACAATTTTCAATTATTTCAGAATAACCACCCCCAAGCCCTCCCACCGAAGCCCCAACACCACAAATAACTTGGCTTGACTCCTAGTATCGTGTAACTACTTGCACCCTATTGGCCCATATGTTCTTTCTTTACCCGTTCAAACAATGGAGAAACCTTTAAGCACCCCCCGTCTGAAGAACTGTTGCTCTCTTTCTTTAACATGATCATGAAAGGGGCACAATACATTGAGAAACTTCTGATAAGTACCTCATCACAGAGCGCATCTCTTTTCCATGGCCAAAACTCCCCAGGTCTTGACCTACCACAGAGCCACCAGTAGGACCCTCTTTTGTTCTCCACCCCTGTGCTAATGTCATTCTGGTCACTGTCAACAGGTGTGTAATCAAGGTTGCTCTGGTTCCGCTTGCCGGATTTATGTCTTCCACTGTAACATCCAACAGTATCACCTTAGGATCCTCCGGGAGGTGGTCTCCCACTATTTCCTTAATATGTCCCGAGATCTCCTACAGTGAAAGAAAAAAAACAAAAAAAAAACTGCTTTTGTGCAGGACAACCACGTGTCCCAAGCTTCCTACCTCCCCACCAACACAAGGGTGAGAATTGATCATTTTATGTATTCACTATGGAGTCATGTACCGCCTATAACAGATCTGATATGCAGACTCCTTGATTGCCGTACACCTGGACACCTTGTGCGCCCATTCCCATATTTGGCGCCAATTCTCCTTTTTGATTACTGTTCCCAAATCCTCTTCCCATTTACCCATATATAGAAGCCCATCTGCTGCAGCCTTATCCAGCACCGGTATAACCTTGAGATTCCTTCACGCCCCAGACGTCTCTGATCGTCAATTCTAAGCTTGATGGTCCCAGAGTGCCCACTACCCTTACCTCTCTCTGTGTAATCCAGTGCCTTACCTCTATAAAGCTAAACTGTTCACTTGCCAAGATATTACATTTCCCCCTGTAGTGCAGTCCTCAAAACTCAGTGGTTCAATGTTCTGGAAGAAGTCTTGTAGAGTGAGAACCCTGCGCCCTCACCCACCCTATGTCCCCAGAACGCATTACTCCATCCCAGGGAAAGGTTTTTATTTTAACTCATCGGACTGTACATCCCCAGCCCCAGGGGTATCTTTTTCCATCACAACGCATGATCCCAGAGTAACCCAAGGTGGCCTCCAATAGCGGGCCTCCTTCCCGACAGGCTACAGAGTTCACTCGAGTGGGATACTCAGGACTTCCTGCTCAAGCTTACACCATCCTTTCCCCTGCTCTGTTCCGGACCAATACAGCATCACAGCTACTTGAGACGCAGCCCTTATCGCTTGATTTCAAGCACACTCAACCCCCCTAGACTTGGTGGTCGAAACATAACCGATATGAGCACCCTTGGGCGCGTATTATACCAGATGAAAGAATTTCAGACTGTAAAGTTTTGGACATATGGACTGGGATTCCAACCGGGAGCAAACTCGTAACATATAGGAGACAGGGTAATAATGTAATTTTTATTGTGTCTATCCGAGTAAGCCACGAGAGGTCTTGCGAGTCCCATTGCTTCAGAGCTTCCCATTGCCTTTTCCACAACAGGGGAATATTTGCCCCATACAGGGTTTTATATTCCTTTCTCAGGGTTATCCCCAGGTAATTCAGCTCCTCCTCCCAGACCAATGGGAATTCCCCTTGTAGGATCTTAATATCCCCTGGCTCCTCTGTGATGTTTAGGGCTTTAGATTTAGATTAATAGCAAACCCTGATACTTCGTTGAAGTCTTGGAGCACGGACAGCACTCTGGGCAGTGTCGTCCTCGTGTGCCTCAACAATAGGAGCACATCATTCGCATGTAAGGCAACTTTGTGGGTGCCTATTTTGCTGCCTATCCCCTTATCACCAGATCCTGCCTAATCAGTGATGCCAAAGGTTCCATTGCCATGGCAAAAATCAGGAGACAAGGGACAGCCCTGGCGAGTGCTGCGCCTGATCTGAACCGGTGCCATAAGCTGGTCATTAACCACAAATCGTGTGTGGAGGGGGGGTCATCTTAAAGTTCACCAAAACCATGCGGGTAAAGGTAGATCCACACCCATAGGCCCTCAGTGTATGCTCCAGGAACCCCCAGTCTAGACCATCGAAGGCTCGCCTTGCGTCTAGAGGCGCCACAGAGAAGTGCTGCCCGGATTTATTCTCGAGCTCTATCACATCGATCAACCGCCTTATATTATACTGAGTGTGTCTTCTGAGGATAAACCCAGCTTGCTTCATATGGATTAATTTGGGCAGTATTTCTGCCAGCCTGGTCACTAGGATTGTGGCATACATTTTTGCATCCCCGTGCACAAGAGAATGGGGCGGTAACTCGTACAATCTGTTGCGTCTTTCCTGGGTTTGAGTAAAAGTGATGTGAATATCCCCATATCCTCCGTTACTATCTCACAGTCCATGATCTTGTTGAAAAGTATGGTTAAAGTTTTATCAAACCACTCCCTAAATGTTGTATAATACCCATTCCCAAACCCATCCAGACTTGATGTTTTGTTGGTTGGCAGGGAACAAATGGCTTCAGCTACTTCCTCAGAGGTTATAGGCCCCTCCAGGTACGTCCTGTCTTCGTCTGACAACTGCAGGAGCTGGAGCTTCCTCATAAATCTGGCCTGTCGGCTCTGACTTTTGCCCTCCACTGACAAATGTTCTGCATCTTCAATTTGTCCTCCTTATTTTTCAGCACACCGGCCCTATCCCTCAATTGTATTATATAATTCTGTGGTCTCTGTTTCCTGAGCTTTGCCACAGGAAACAGTTGCCCCCACCCCCATAGATATAATAACTTTGCTTTGTGTTAAGCAACAGTTGTGCAGTGCGTTCTGCCGTATGGGCCTCCAACTGTGCTCTGACTTTCTGTAGTGCCCACAACGATTGTGCAGATTGCTGGGTTTTGTGTATCATCCTAGCATCCTTCACCTCTTGTTCCAAGGCTGTCTGCTGTAACTCTCCATTTCTCAGGAAAGCTAACGTGTGTGCTATAAATTCCCCCAATTACCGCCTTGCCTGCGTCCCATACAATTCGCCAATCCACCTCCCCTGTTTCATTTTCTCTAAAGTAATTTGCAGTTGCCTCCTCCATATGTGCCAGAAGTGCTGTGTCTCTAAGAGCCAGTTCATTTAGCCTGCATCTTTTCTTCCTACTCCCCTCCCGACTGGGTACTTCCACCTGCAGGACCACAGGGGCATGATCTGTAAGATAACGGACCCTGATATCAATTGAGAGCACTTGTGGCATGAGTTGCGGATACCAAGACCATACCTATTCTCGTGAAGCCTTTGTACGCCTCTGATTAATAGGTGTAGTCCCCATCCGTCTGGTGAAAGAACCTTCAAGTTTCAATGAGCCCCAGATCCCTGAAAAACGTCCGCAGGGCGTGCTGAAATCTCATATCATTAGCTGTGGTGGCCAACGTTTTGTCTAGTTTGAGGTCCATTATGCAATTAAAATCACCTCCCACCACTACCTGACCCTCGCACCAACTTCCAACATGAATATCTGCTCCCCCACCATGCCCTTACGTACCAAAACATCGACTGTCGGGGTCCCGATATATAAATTGCTTAAATCCCAAAGTGGCGTTTAGCAATATTCCCACCCCCCTCTTCTTGGTTCCACTTGATGCAAAAAATATCTGCAGAAACCCCTTGTGTATCATCCTCCCCTCGTCCTGTGGAAGCAGATGTGTTTCCTGTATGAACGTCACGGCTGTCCCAAGTTCCACCAGACGATGTACAATAGAACGGCGCTTCATTGGGGATTTCAAACCCTGAACATTCTGGGTAACCATTTTTATCTCAGCCATCCTCAAATAAGTGCAGTTCCCTGTGTCGCACCTCCCAATTAGCCAAACAAGTAACAAACCTCCCCACAGTACCTCCTTGTAATCACCCCAACCACCTTTCTTTTCGCAAACATGTGATGTTGCTGTCCCAACCAGGACTGAAAAAAGGTCCCTGGGAACTTTGGGCAGAATCCCGAGTGCCCTCACCCCCATGCCCCCAGCACCCCCAATCAGACCACCCCCAGCCCGAACCCCTTCTTGCCTCACCTTTCGGCCAATGCAGATCATCCCACCAACTCCCTTCCATCATATGCATAATATTACCAAATCCGTCCAGTTAGAGGCCTCTCTCCCCTCCAGGCCCCAAAACTTGGTCCTATTACTTCTGTCATCTTTCCCGGCCCACAGCCCCCCCTTTTCGTGGAAGGACGCCCCTGTCATCATCCTTCCAATCTTGCGGTGCAAGGTTGACGAATCTCCAGTTCCTCCTGTGTTGTGGCACCTTGCTTCCACGGAGGCATCATCCGTCTTCCATTTCTTCGTCTCTAAGTATATGAAATGCTTTGCCTTGGTACTCAAATCTAAGTCCATACGGAAAACTCCATCTGTACCAGACGTCTGTCCTTAAGCCAACTCGTGACCAGCCGCAACTGTTTCCTTTTGATCAGTGTTGGCTGAGGCATATCTTGGAACAGGTTGAGGGTCGAGTTACGGAACTTGATTGGCTCTAGCCTGCGCGCTGCCTGCTTGATGAGCTGTTTGGTCTGAGAAAAATGTATTCTCGTCAGCCCTTCAGGAAGTAGATTTCTTTTTTGTTGGTAGGTGGTATATACCCTGTGCATGCAGTCAAGCAGGATAATGTCGTCTGCATTTTCTCGCAAAATTTGGCTGAACAGGGTCAATCCGTAGCACTTAAATTCTGTGTCTGGGACGGACAAGGGAATTCCTCGGAGGCTGATGATGTTCCTCCTGGATCTATTTTCAGAGTCCTCTTGCTTGTTGGAGACCCATTCCATATGTTGTTTAAGCGCCCATTCCGCACACAATCTCCTCCTGTTCATGCCCCTGCTCGTGCATGGCTGTTTCCGTCTCCTGCACTCGCTTTTCTACTGCCAGCACCTGCTTATCAAGATCCGTGATTGATTTCGTAAAATTAACAAGGCAATCTTTAATTTCTTTGTTGATTTCCGCCAGCATGTCTTGTAAATCTGATCTCCTTGTAGGGGGGTCCTCAACCTCAGCCTGTACCTTCCACCATAGTGATACGTTGATTTGCGCCACCGTCTGTTGTGCCTTGTTTGCTGTTTCTTGCCCATGCTACATGGCTTTAATGTAACCTGATTGCAGCTTTTTGTTTGCCCGATTGCTGCCACGTATCTCTTAACCACTTGTCTAAACTGGACTACCGTGCAAGCATCTACTTTGCTCTCCCCAACTATGCTTTCTGCCCTCTCGACAAGATCATTCATTTCACTACCAGGACTCTTTGAACTCCCTCACTTGACACCTACTTCCTCGTACTGTCACCAGGTTTGATGGCTGACAACAGGGCCAGATTTAAATGTCCTATCCTGGCTCACAAATCTATCCAAAGTAAGCCACCACTGTATCAATTATCCTTTATCCAACTCTACAAGCCTTCCCGTAATCTCTGCTCTGCCTCCTTGGCTACCTTTGTGGAATCCCACCCTCCCTGTGCTTCCTCTCCTCCTGCTCTTTCTCTCTTCTTGCTCCACTTGTATGGAATTCTCTTCCCCCAGATATCAGAGACAGTCTACACCGATGTGTTCAAAATTGAACTAAAAGCCCACATCACCTCAGAGTTACCCTCTTAACATTCCTTTCATCTACCTTCTAGCTAACATATTTCCCTTGCCTCTAACCTGCGTCTATCTCCCTTTCTCTACCTCCACTCTAGCACTTCATCCATCATGGTCACAGCCTTAACACAGCTGGGCATACCGCCTACCTGCACTTAAAAATGTCTAATTTTGATTGTCCTCGGTGACTGTGCCATTTACTCCCCCTCCAAAACATGGTCAGAATGTCATTCGAAATCACCCCATTGTAAGAAGCTCACTGCTCCCCGTCAAATCTGATTAATCTATTCTACTTTTTTTGTGATCAAAAGAGCATTGTTCCTATATGTTATACATTACTCACTGTAATCATATTTCTGATGTTTGTATCTGCTAAGATTCACATGCTGTAGCATGAGTACAGATGTGATAAAGCAGATGAGAGCAGATAAATCCAGTGAAACATATATGCACCTTCTACTCCACTGGGGAGGAAGGGTAGGGTAGGTGTATGTGAATCTAAGCAGATACAAGCATCAGAAATATGATTATGGCAAGTAGTGTATGGTTCTGAGGCTTGTGGATCTGCCCACAAATCCTACATGGAACAAAAACACCTGCAACTGCCTAATTGAAAAGAAAAATTCTTCAATTTATAAACACTAGATAGGTTATCTATGGAATCAAATGTATCTGCAGTAAATTCTATATTGGTAGCACAATTTGGGCTCTGAAAACAAGAATCTTTGAGCATATGAGAGCAATTAGGAATAAGGACCTCAGACACCCCATGGCCATGCATTTCTGTGGAGAGCATTCAGTAAGGAAAGTGGAAATTAAGATTTTTGGGTCCCGAAAGTATTAAAGAACTACCCAATGGGGGGAAATAGAGAATGACTTTTGAGGCAAAAAGAAGCCAAATGGATCTGTCTCATGGATACGTGTGAAATTGGTTTAATAAAAGACAACGAGATGTTGAATTGGTAATGAATCTTGAGAACAATGCAATAATGCTGTATTGTATAATATTGTACATACAATTGTAACCATATGATTATTTCCTAGCAAATAATATTTAAAAAATAATAAGTATAGTAGGAATACTTGAAATTTGAATAAACCTAAACTAAAAAGGCATCCGGTAAGAACACTTTACAACTAAACCTTACATATAATTGAATGAGTTACTAAGAAGTATCCAAATTAATTTCCAATTATGTATAAAATAACAGATTTAACTGTATATGTCATTAAGAACTATTCTATTTAATAGCTAAAATATAAAATGATGGAAGAAACCCTATACCTTCATTTATCACCGGTGATACACTAAATGCTTAAAGCTAATATCTGCAAAAGCAACTTTTATTTCCATGAACAGTGGGAGTGTAAAAGAAACAAGATTGCAGCATCATGTAGTAGCGTAATGACGTCATCACTCGGTAACACTAATCAGAATAAAAAGACTGCCAATTTTAGTGTAGATCCATGTCATGGATCGGCAGCATCTAGCTGGGGACAATTGGATCCTCATCTAAAAATGAGGTAAGGAATACTATCTGTAGTAACCTTAATACCTATTTAACCTTCATCCTGAGAAAGTATTGCTAGTGCTAAGGCAAGGACATTTCATTTTTAAATGACAAAAGAAATGTATTCTTCTCTTTTTCTTCTCGCTTTTTCTCCACAACTGCTCAGAAGGCTTAAAACTATTGAAGGAAAGGAAAATCCCATTTGGGAAAGGAAACTAATGCCATTTCACTTTTGACAAATCTTGCAACATTTTGAGAGTACCTAAGTGTGAGTTGCTAATCCTATCCTGAGAAACAAAGTAATTACAGTCTTATAAAAAAAATATATTTTGAACATTTTATTGTCAAGGATCCTTTTCATTTTTTTTATTCTTTTGTTTTGTTATTTATAGATTCTCTCCTGATGCGCCTCTATATAATAGGGGTGACACACGTGTAGAGAGATCAATAAGTGTGGAAGAGACACAATAAGTGTGGAATGATTTTTTTTTTGTTGCAAACTCAAATGTGAGGATCAATCATTTGGAACTTACTGTGAAGAACTTAATGAAACCTGGTAGAAAAAGCATTCTGAAAATCTCTAAAAGATGACGTAACATACGACCAGTTGGCGCAAAAGGATAATACCTGGTAACAAAAAACTATTAAAACTATTGGAAAGTAAAAAGAGTGGTATACACCTATGCCGACCACTGGAAACTACTAAAACTTGTTAGACTCGCCATAAGGTAGTTCACTGACTATTTCTCATGCACTGCTTAGATCACATGCTGTGCATAGTTTAGCAAGCAGTGTCTAGAGAAGGTGGTGGGTTGTGAGAAGGTACAGCGGCAAATAGATGTTTTAGCACCGCTTGTCCCACCTGTGCATCTGCCTTAGAGTGTGCGTCAATGCAGTAATGCTGAGTAAAAGTGTGTATGGAGCTCCATGTAGCTGCTTTGCAAATCGTGCCCAGGGGGGACATTGTTCTGGGGTCCATTGTGAGGAGCTTGGCAACACTGAGGGGGCAGGTGTAGGTGAGGGTTCTGGGGCAGAGGTCTGTTTATGATGCATTGCCCCTGAAAGGGTGCCCTCAGGGGTAGAATAATCCCTACTTTTGTACCTTGTGACTGAGGCTTGGGGCGTCGAAGATTGAGTTTTTCAATGTTCTGGCCTTTAGTAGGGTGTCAGGGAAGTGTTTTTTAATTAAGTCGCTCCGTTTACCTGGGGCCGTTGACACGTCTTTCAACACCCAGTCGCCGGAACCCGAGGACTTCACAGATTTGGATGTGGTGTCGGAAACTGACTTTGGCGTCTGTTTCGGGGGCCTGTCATGTGGTGATCATGACCACGATGGCCCAAAGGACAGGGAGTGTTCGGACCTTCCCTTCGACACTACGTGTGGCCCATTGGTTGACAACGAGGTCGACCTTCGGCAGTGGGGTATGTGCTTGGTGTGGTTTGAACTGGGGGTGCCTGAGCTGCCGAGTGTCTTCTCTGTAGCAGATCTGCTGGCCTGCCTGTTGGAGTCAGGAGCTCCCACGCAGGAATCCATAGGATCCCGATCGCCTTCAGCATCACTTAGGATGTTGACTTAGGATCTCGACGCTGCCATCGCTGGAGGCTCCATCGACATCCATGGCGACTTCAGCCTGCATGGCGTGGTGGGCCCAGCATTTGGTCCTGCCGTCCTTTAGAGTTTTTGGCCTAAACAGTTTGCAAGAACAGAATTTAAAAGGAATGTTTCCAAAGTGTATCAAGATGTCAGCCTGGCGAAATATATGGGAGTTTAGGGAAATGTACATTCTCAAAGTGAGATGGAATATGAACATCCCCCCGCTCTCCCTACTGTGCAGGGCCAAGCCCTGTTGGGGCACGGAAGGCTGCAGACAAAATTAGGGGAGAAGGTAGTCGCCGACGGATAGTCTTGTTTTCTAAAGCCATTGCCAGAGATCTTGCGGTGTACGGTCGTCAAAAGGACAGAAAGAAAAACTAAGTTTAAACTTTTACTAAGTAATGGGGTCAGCCAAGAAGGAACTCTGCAATATGCAACTGACTATGATGATGGAAAAAAACAATCTGAGGGCTCGAAGCGTGAAGGACTATGGGCACAGTGGACGTCACACTAAGGATAGTATTACTGCCACGCCCTGTCGACGCCCCTTTTCGAAAACAAAAAATGCAACACTCTGCAGCTACCACTAGATGTTGGCCTATGCACAGCATGTGATCTATATAGATCCACAAGCCTAAAAAAAAAAAATAATAATTTATATATGTATTTATATATATGCCACAAATGCCAGTGACACATTAATAACAGTGGCCTCAGCAATAAGTCTGCTGGCTCTGACAGCCAGATACACGGATTTAATAACTATTAATGCCACACATGCCAGTAACACATTAATAACAGTGGCCTCAGCAATAAGTCTGCTGGCTCTGTCAGCCAGATACAAGTATTTAATAACTGCGTTTGAGGGCCGTTTTCCCTCATCACCTAGCTCATAGCTTGCTTGTGGAGGGATGAATTCTATTGAAAACACACTCGAAGTATAGCATTGCTAAATTAATCTTTTTTAAACTCTGCATGTTTGTTTCCAGCACAATGGTGAGGAAAAATAAATCTGAGGTGTGAAGAAGCATTGAACACGTGCGTTAGGGCTAGTGTTATAGGAACGCCCCTGTCACTCTTTTTGAATTTGAAAACAAAAGATTAACAGTCAGCGCCAAACACTGGACGTCGGCCTATGCATATAGCATGTAAATCAAAGCTGATTCACAAGCCCCACAAATATTTGTATAGAACCTTAATTGGACATTCTTTTACTTTGGAGTCTTTGACTAGTGCTGTTTGGGTTGCTACTGCTCTCACTTCACACCCCTCATGAGAGGATAGCCTACCCCCGGCCCACAGAACCACAAAAGGAAATGGCGGTATACCAGTCAGGCCTTTTCTGCTTTACCTTTATAATAGGAATCACGGCTGGTTTAGTTGTAGTGTGGGGCGGGGCTCAGTAGGTGGTTTAGCTACTACTCATCCCTGTAGTCCTCAAAGCAGTAGTTATTTTGTCAGTTTCCTTGAGGGCACACTTTACTCATCTGCTCCGCAGAGCTGACCGGTGTCTCTTGGTTCTGCAGGCCTACGGGCAGTGTCAGCCAAGCTGAGAATTTTCTTTGCCCTTCTGAAGTGGTTTACCTTATGGGTTCCTTGTTTGGGTCCTTGCTGGATAATGGACTTCAGTAACACCACAAGCAGCCCCCACCCACTGCTAGCCAGATCTAAACCAGACACCCAAACTCACCTGCACACTCTCACTTCGAGTACCTGTCCCTCGGCCCGATCCATTTGTTGGTTCCATTGGCAGGTGTCTTCCGCTTCCTGGAATAGTAGTTGCTGGTTCTCAAACCGAAAGCTGGAACTTTTCTATTGGGACATGGGGGTTCCCCAGGCTTCCCTCCTGGCTGGTTGCCTCTCCATCTGCCTATCCTGAGGTAGTGCTTTTCCTGCTACACCTCTGAGGTAGAGGGAGTACAGACAAATGCCAATCCTCGAATATGTGGGAAAGTACAGGATAGTGGGATGAAGTAAAACCACTTTCTCATGGGTAATGTTAAATAATTACCCAGAAATCCCTCAGGATTCGCGATTACCATCCAGCAGAAGGTAAGAACTCTGGAGTTATATTCGACTCCACTCTTTCCAAGCAGCCCCAGATTAATTCTATTCTCTGATCCACTAATTATGTTATGTTAATGACAACAGCATCACCTGCAATCGGAAACCCACTGTGCTTCAATTGCAAGAGCCACCTGTTCCAGAATTGATTATTGCAACACCTATGTAGGAACCCCTGACTCTGCAATCAAACATCTTAAAATCTTACAAAATACCACGACACGCATAGTAACCAACACACTGAAACATGCATATTTTTCTAACACATTGGCTACCAGTCAAATATAGGATCATTTTCAAGCTTCTCGTGCTTACTCGCAGCTCTTTTTGGAAACTACACCATGTATATTAAAGTTATCTTAAACAGCACACTTCCACTTGTCCTTTAAGAACCAATCTGGGAAATACAATACAAACCCCAGAATCAAATTTACTTGTGGCCTTGGCCAACAAGTATGGTCCTGGCTGTGGCTCTAATAATCTTGCATATATGAACATGATAAAACCTTATTCTGATCTTCCTCAAACCCGGTGTGACTGTCACACTCATCTGATCTAGCTACAAATCTGCAACATGTTAGGTTGAGTGCCGAGTTGTAGCGCCGAACAATAATAATGACATGTCATGAGTAACCACTCAAGTATCTGGCGGTAAACTGACCTATGCAGGCCCAGTACTGCGATTATAGTTTTGCTTGCTGGGTTGGCCTTCTGGGCTGGTTTCCTATAATACTCTAACCAGTTTCCTCCTTCATTTGTAGGGATTATGTAGGCCAAGTATTCCTCTGTTACAGTTCTACGTGATTCAACAGTTTTAAATTTGAAGGTGGCAAGTTTAACTTTTTTTGATTGACCAATTGTAAAACCTACTTTTCTGTAATGGGTGTGGGGGGGGGTTCAGTCTTCTGCCTCCCCCTTACTACTCCATGCCCCCAACCCCATACCCTACAGCCAAATATAGCTACACACACGGCAAACATTACTTAACCAGTAATCTTTGTGTGGCTTGTATCCACCTAGAATAACATGCTTTACATACACTGTCATCTACTGGTTCGCTCAAAGTATGACATCTTGTTTTTCCTCAGTCAAAAATATGGCATTGAAGCAGCATTCCTGGCACACTATCCCTATACCACATATAAAGGGATCCATGATCCGTAATGCGTCAATGTCCTCAGACTGTTTAACGCCTGCATGTAGACTAAGTTTTGCTGTGTTTTGTACTGTCTCTTTGCTCCCAAGTGAGCATGTGATTCCAAGCAGATAATAGCCACAGAAAGACAATTACAAAGACAATTACTTGTTAAGTAATGTTTATCTTCTGAGCCTTGTGAATCTTTTGCATACACTAACAAGCAGTACCAGATGAAGGTGGCAGGCGAGCTGTGGGTACAGTTGAGAGCAAGTGTTTTAGGATAGCTTGTCCCACCTGCGATACATCTCTTGCCTGTGTGTCAACAACATAGTGTATGTGTAAAGTGAGTGCCATTTTGCTGCATTAGTAATCGCTTCCAATGGCAAATTTGCAATGAAAGCGAATATTGTTCCTGTGCTACGTGTAGAGTGTGTTCTAGGGGTGAACGGGAAAGGTTTATATACTAAGGTGTAGCAGAGTTGTATAAGCTTTACAATCCATCTTGCGATGGTGGCTTTAGTGACTGTGCTAGCTTCCCTTCCTGTTTCAAAAGAAACCAAAAATTGTCTTGATTTATGGAGTCCTTTGGTTGTGGGGAAGTAGAAAATGACAGCCTTTAGAGCATGCAAAGTGTGTAGCGCTCTTTCTTCCCTGCTTTGGGATTTGGGAATAATGGTACCAACTCTAAGAACAGATTGAAATGGAATTATGAAAAGTACTCTGGTGAAAATCATGGATGTGTTCGTAAGACCACTTGATGGTTATGAACAGTATTGAAGGGTTCACCAACGGAGGGATTGTAATTTGCTTATCCTTTTCATGGATGGGACTGCAAATAAAAACACTATTTTGGAATATTATATGCATAATACAATACATTAAGCTTCTTTTGTGGTGCTTTACGTATTGATTCAAAAGGTTCAAACCAGTCAGAGGGCCTTGTGATTGGTGGATAAATGCACTTGACATCCATAAATGCTTTGACTACAGGCACTTTACACCAAGACATCTTTTGTGACATGGTGTATGCAGCTGGTGCCACTAAGCGAACTTTAAGGGAATTGTAAACCAAACGAGAATTAACAAGGTAAAGCAGGTATTGTAAGGGTGTTGAAGGAGGAGACTGACACAAAGGTGGCATGATTTTGGTTATAGGCCTATTTTTGGAAATGAAAAATAGGTCCTTACTATCCTTAACTGGAGTTTCCCTGCATCAAAACTAATACCAAAAGGGTCTGTCAGAATGTTGTAAATTCCACTATCCTGTGTCAAAAACCCACATTTCACTCGCACTATATAAACAGGGTACAGTAACAAAGTTCCTTCTTTAAGGAGAGTGGCTCCTTAATCCTGCTTCTGGAATGGTATTTAACAAAATGTTCTTTCAAAACAAAAATATCAGGGGCGGGCGGGGAGGGGGGGTGGGGTCATGGGTTGGTGGGAGGGGGAAGACTCCCTTCCCCGGGTTTGGAGGTTTCAGACAGTCTTTACACAATGTTCTCTGCAGGAGAATGGCTCCCTTCACCTGGTGTGGTTCTGCACAATTTCCAATAAAACCAGGGGGGGAATGCCTTGCTTCCCCTGGCTGCTTCAAATCCTATTTCAGGACCAAGAAAATGCCTCCCTTCTCTTGGTCTGCTTTGGCACAGTTCAACACAAAGCCAAAAGGACTGACTCCCTTCTCCCTTCCCCTGGCATCTGTCTCAGCTTCTGCTTTGTTACAAGGAGAATGACTTCCTTTCTCCTGGTCTTACTTGGCACGATCTTTCCCCCGTGCTTCCAGGTTGATGCACACTTTGCCTTTGTGAATTGCTCTCAACAAAATGTCCCAAATCTTGTTAGGATCCCAGATCCTTCTGACTAGTGGACATATCTCCACCACTATAGTGAGGAAAATTTCCTTTGTGCTTTAGTGTCTCTGTTGGGGTCCCAAACCCTTCTTATATGACCAGTAGGTTCCTCTTCCTCACTGCGGTTATGGACCCTGGTGGTGAGTGGATTTATCTCTGCCACTGTCTGGAGGGCAACTCCCTATGGTGCTTGCTTTGTGCTGCTTCGGGTCCCAAACCCTTATCGTGCTTGGGTTCCAAACCTTTGGCTTTCTCCCTCTCGTGTTAGGCCCACATGGTTCACTCTCGTGCCAAGTACTGCCACAAAATAGATTACTTGTATCGTTATTTACAGTTAACTTGCATTTATTATTTTCAGTCAATTTGCATTCATTTTCCAGGTTAACATCCCTACCGGTTCCCGCATTGCACCGGTTACATTCACTGGCTTCAGGATGCTCGGCCGGTTCTTCTTGGGGTCTTGCATCCTTTGAGAGCATTGCGCATGTGTTCTGTGTCTCTGCGGCTCTTGCTCCACGTCTCTCGTTCCCGTCCTCTGGGCTGGCGGTGTAGGCGCAGTTGCAGGACCGCGTCGTCCACCACTCCAAGGTCACACCACTACTTCTCAGCCTCCAGCCACGTTCCTGACCAGCTCCACACTACCGGGCAAAGGATTCTCACCACCTGCCTCCCGTCTTCAGCAGATTACTGCTGTTGACTTCTCCAGAGCATTCTCCGCCTCTCCTTTGTTGTTCCCGGGCAGTACAGCCTCCCGTGCTACTCTTCTCGGCTGGCCTGCTTCCAGGACTGTCCATCTATTTTTATGTTGCTTAGGTGAACACTCCCCTGCAGAGCACTAGAACGTTTCCTCCAGTTCCATGGGACACTTCATGGATCCTTGGGGCCAGCTCTTCATAATACTCGCATCAGGGTTGTTCTCCATGTCTGAGATCTTCGTCTCAGTAGGTAAAACTGACAGGGTAATAGAGGTTTCAGGCAGGTTTGGGTGTTGCGCTGCCCATCACCCAGGTGGCCGTCCTTATCCCCTGTAGGGGAGTCCCTCCCCATGAGGTCCTCCTGCATTAAACCCGCCCCGATTGGGAATATTGGGTAGCAGCCTCGCCTCTCTAGCCTCAGGAGAAGGTGCTCCACTCTCTTGGGAGAAGGGACGACACCTAGTGAATAGTCACAGTATGTAACCATATCTGCCGATGTGCAGTCAATTGGGTTGATGTTTGTTAGAATACCAAATGTCAAATTGATTTAACTTATTATAGTAGCAGTGTCTAGTCTTAGGTTTTCCTGCCCCACTCAAGATGTCAGTGCATCTTGGCAGCAAGTGTAAATGGCAAATCCCTGGTCTTTGGAACTTTGTATATACTCCCGGATTAACTTGAATTATTGCTGGTGTTCTATGTGGACTCATTGTAGCCATAGATCACTCTCACAATTGAGAATAAGCCGGGACTGCTCTTCCATTCTACCTTGATTGGGTTTTGTCTATTCTCTCAGTGTCTTCCCAGCTTACCATTAATAGGTTGGCCTACTAAAATCCTCCCACCAGGGGCCAAACTTCAACAACGTTTAAAGATGCCAGCATTAATTGAAACATGCCAAATGAGGAGGTATGGACATTTATAAAAAATGTGCTTTACTCCAGTGGTAATGGGAAAAGGTTTAAAGACCACTGCCACAACAAAACTAAAAATCATTATTTAAAAGTGCCTATGTTTGCAAGTACAACTGTCTTAAATCAATGTGCGTGTCACAGAGCTACAGTATCCATGTGCTTCCGAAGAATGATGTGTGCCGTTGAGCAGTTACTCAATATTTTTTTTTTAGGTGTGAAGATTTAATACTAACATTGTTGCAGGAAGGTCATTCCTATAGGTTAGAACTTTTTCATGTGTAATTTACTTGAATACTTGCAGCAGTTAATAAAACAAATTACAAAAGAGTATGGCTAGGTCTTGCTAAAGCAGCCTTCAGCGGGTACGTGTGTAATACACTATTTTAACCACATTGTATATTTACAATGAACAAATTACTTACCGCTGGTAATGACGCTTCTACTGGATGTTCCTCTCACAGATTCCTCATCTTTGATATATCCATATCCTGCTTTGCAGTCTCAGAAACTTTTTCCAAAAGCAGATGGTGCTGCGCGGCATCGAGTCGATGTCCCTCGACAGTTTACATTCCTACGTCTGGCTGTGACGTTGATGACCGTATAAATAGCACGCATTGCACCAGTTGCCTCAGTTCTTAGTTTTTACCTCTTTCTGCACATCCGACTTGAGGATTAAATAACCTGCATTGGGTGTTGAAAGAGAAATAAATAAAAAATTCACCCACAGTCCACGGCATGGGCTGGGAGGGTGAGGAGTAATTTGTGGGAGGAAAATCCATTAGAATGAACATTACCAGTAGTAAGTAATTTGCTCTTCTAATGGATTGTGTCCTTCCCCAGATTACTCATCTTTGATAGACTCCCATAGCAGTTTTGAAGATTGAGGTGAGAGAAGTGAATTTTTTGTGCAATTCTGATTAGCATATAACATTGTGCAGAACTGTTCTTCCAAAGCAAGCGTCCTGGCCCAAACAGGATATCCAAACAGTAATGTTTTGAGAAAGTGTATAGTTAGGGCCAAGTTACAGCATTGCAAATGTCGTGCACTGGTACACCTCTTTGGAGAGCCGAAGTGATTGCCACTTCTCTGGCAAAATGCGCCCTTAGCCCAGGGACATCTTTTCTTGCAATGAAGTAGCACTCTGAAATGCAGAGGAGGATCCAACACGAAAATGTTTGTTTGGTCACGGCTTGGCACAACCTGTGGCCGGTATAATAAATAAATAGTTGGTCATCTTGTCAGACATTATCCACCCTCGAAATGTAGAAACCAAGCGCGCTTCTCGGGTCAAGCCTGTGTAACCTCTTCATCCTTAGAAGGGTGAGGATTCCAAAATGGCCGCTCGTTGGGGGAGGATGTGCCGATTGTAGCTCGTCCCTCCATCCCCATTTGAAAGGTGTTCAATAAGCAGAAATTATTTTCCTCCACCCTTGAGAAAGGGTTGAATCGGCGGCCCTCATCAGACTGGTGGCGAAGTCTGTGCATTTGGAATTCCAGGTACGATCCGACGAGGAAGGCGGAGGCTAGGAGACCGGAAACTGAACAGGGCATGGCGGCCTGTGAATAGCTGTGCTGCAAGCTTTACAACATCGAAGTGAGAAGACAGGCAGATGGAGGAGTCTTTGCTCGCTGATACATGCAGGTAGCAGTGGGTGATGAGGCGAGTCAGCTGCTGAGCGGCTGGCTGGAATTTGTGGTAGATTACCCACCAGAGCTTGGGAGGGTGTCACGCCCTTCCAGAGATCCTGGTGGTAACTGGCTTCTTGGTGGCATTATTTCCCCGAGGGTAGTGCTCCGCACTCATCTTCTCACGTGCACAGAACACGACCTGCAAAATTGTGGAAGAGAATTACGGGCGGATGGTGTGAGCCCCTGTTGAGGTCACTGCATGTCACGAAGACTAACAATCCTATAATCACTATGGAGTGAAGCGCAGGTGAGGAGGAGTTGAGGCTGGTCATCAATGCCACAGGGGTGGGGGGGTTAATGTAGATTGAGGGGGTTGCAGAGGCACCTGGCAAGCAGGACATTTTGCTGCAATTAAGACACTTTATCAACAGTTGTGGTGTGCCGGAGGGTGAACCTGCCCCAGATTTAGAGGAAAGCTGAGAGACTGACATCCATGGGGTAGTCACGTACTATGTAGGGACTTACAACGGAGAAGGGGTTGGCCCTCATTATATGGAGTCCTCCAGAGGTGTTGGTACTGTGGTTCAGACC
This sequence comes from Ambystoma mexicanum, assembly GCF_040938575.1. NCBI lineage: Eukaryota > Metazoa > Chordata > Amphibia > Caudata > Ambystomatidae > Ambystoma > Ambystoma mexicanum. Next base: position 834,975,725 of record NC_090934.1, on the reverse strand, counting down.
TACTAGACATTTGGCGACAAGGAGGAGCTTGCCGAGATAACTCAAAGGGGCTCTGCAATTAGAAGGAGAGTCAAGTCCTGTTGGGTGTATTGTGCGGGAACTAAAACAAAACAGTGCCTGAATTTAGGTCTCACCTATAACAGACTGTTTTGGTGCCGTCAGTGGGCACTACTGCTGCCACCGGTTACAGGCATCACTAACGCTGAAATGATGCGAATTGGGACCTGCTAGGTGTCGCAAGTCTGTATATTATTTTCTCGCGGGTAGTGCACCGCACTCCCGTGCACAGAACACGACCTGCAAAATTGTGGAAGAGAATTACGGGCAGGATAGATAACTACACTTTCGTTTTGCTTGTTGGAAGGAAGGAATAGTACATTCAGGTACACAGAAATTAGTGTAAGGTGCGAGGGGGATTGCTAAGTAGGAAACGATTAGTGAGGCACATGTCAAAAACGAATGAAGTTACTCATCGTAGTGACTAGCTTACTCCTAGTCCATAGTCTCCTTTCCTCCATACTTGTGGGGACATTCCGTCCTTCAGGACGGGAATGGGGCACACTTGTAAAAAGCATCAAAAATTTTGAATTTGTTGTCCTTTTATTTTTACGTGGAGTACCGCACAAGGCCGTAACCCCGTCCTCCTGAGCTCTGCCCCGCGCATCGCCCTTCAGTCCTTTTCTATCGCCAGGTCTGAGACCATTTAAGCAATAATAGAGGATACTTATTAGAAGGGACGGCGGGCGAGCGTATGGAGGAAGGGGGTCTATGGTCCAGGAGTAAGGTAGTCACTACGGTGAGTAACTTTATTATACTCCTACGTCCCGTCCCATTTCCTCCATACTTGTGGGAGATTCCCAAGCACACACCATAGGTAATACGGGTGGATGGAAAACCCATTTACTGGAATACGTTTTTAAGAACAACCTGGCCAAATTGGTCATCAGCCCTGGAGCTCAGGTAAAGCCGATGGAGAGGCCCACAAAGCTGCTTTGGCAATGGACTCCCAAGGGACATAATTTTGGAAAGCAACAGCAGCAGCTTTGCCACAGACTAAATGTGCATGGGTGCTCTTCGGTGGTTGAAAGGCCTCGAATGCTATAGGCTTCTGAAAACATGAGGCTTTCCAGCAGGGAATAGTTGCTTTGGAAGCTGTTTTCTCTTTCAGGTTTCCGAATGTGAGAAAGAGGTGTAAGGATCTTCTGAGTTCACTCGTTCTATCGAGGTCAACTTCAGGGCTCGCATGACGTTCAAGTTGTGTAAAACTCTCTCGGCATCAGATGCCGGGTTAGAAAAGACCAGTAAGGAGACAGAGCGGATCAAATGAAAATCGGTAACCACCTTAGACAAGAAGCAAGGATGAGTGCGAAGCACAGCCTTATCCCTGTGGAAAGTGACGAACGGATGTTCCACGGAAAGAGCTTGGAGATCACTCACTCGCCTCGCCGATGGTATTGCGATCAGAAAAGCAACCTTCCAAGAAAGGTACCCAAGATCAGTAGTGGCCATGGGTTCGAAAGGCTTATGGCATAACGCCCCAGCGGGAACAGATTAAGAGACCCGCAAAATGCCTTTTGATGACTGAACTAGTCAATGAAAATGAACATCTGTCAGTGGACAGGTGGGCCACAATAGCGGATAAGTAAGTTCTGCATAACAGACATGGATGCCAGAAACGGCCAGATGAGAGACAAGATAGAACAGTGTTGACCGAAGGTTGCCTGGGATCGAACTGTTTAGCAAAACACCAATGGCAAAACCGGAGGCATTTGCTCCTGTGCTGAGCCCTTGTAGAAGGCTTCCTGGCCATTTGGATAATGCGCACATTGTCTTCGGACAGATCAAACCTTGTTAGCGATCTGAACTCAGGCACCAGGCCGCAGAGCTGAATGATTGTGGGGAGGGTTGCCACATCTGGTGAATGCTCTGGAGAAGCAGGTTGTGAATCTGAGGCAATCTGATCAGGGGAAGTTCCGACAGATTCTGTAGTCCTGAAACCAGAATCTGGCTGGACACCAAAGAGCCTGAACAGAAGAGTGCAGTTCGATGTGCTCCTGAGCTTGCAGAGCGACCGATGGATCAGAGGTAATGAAGGAAAAGCATAAGCTTTCATGCTGTCCCACGAGATCTCGAGGGCATCACCCAGAGAGGACCCTCCGAGCCCATCCCTGCATGCATAAAGAGGCAGCTTCTATTTGAAGAAGCTGCAAAGAGGTCCACCTCTGGAGTTCTCCATTGAGGAAAAATGTTGGAGGAGATTGCTGTTAATCTCCCACTCGAAACTGTTGCCGACTGGTGACTGAGTGAATCTGCGGCCACATTGATGTGACCCAGGATGTGTACAGCCTGGAGCCAAACATTGCGCTGGATGGCCCAGTCCCGACTTTGTATGGCAAGATTCACAAGGAGAGAGGACTTGGTGCCGCCCGGCTTGTTGATGTAAAACATCGCCATTGAATTGTCTGTGCGAACATGTTAGGCGGAAACCTGTGCAGTTCCCTCTGGGACCACTGCAAAAGATTTAGTCCTACAGGTGTTTGGCAGTAAACCCACTTGGTAGCAGTCTGTACCACACAGATTCACTTGGTAGCTGTGGCTGAGCAGTCAGACTTCCCTCAAGAAGAGTTAGGCAGTATACAGACTATTCACAATAGGTCAAGAGAACACAGTAGAACAAGTAAACACTGACCAGGGCTTGGTGTAAAAGAGATATAATTATTTATTTAAAACCACATCTAGAAAAACACACAGGCACTAATAGTAAGCAATTCAAAAACACGGTCACTAAAAGATATACACTCCCTTAAAAGAATATTAGACAAGTCTTAAGTAAAGCCCCACTTATTTTCAGACAGCGGTGAGCGCTTAACGTAGATGGCACTCTAATAATTTGTTTTAAAAAGGGAGAGAAGAGCAGAGAACAAGTTGAAACAGAGCCCAACACTTATCAGAACACAACAAGAGAGGAAGGCAAAGTAAAACCGTGAAGTTAGAGTTCAAGAGGCCGGATCCACTTTCAGAGGATCCAAACGAAATGTGTCCAAGGTCACACGGTTGCAGTGCACAAAAGTCTAGTAATGGTTCAAAAAGGAGTTGGACCAAAGAAAGGGACCAGTTAGAGGGTCAAGGCGGCCAGTCCAGAAGGTTAAGGGGTTATTATTACCTTGTAGCAATCTTTAGAAAGGGAGGCCTGGCGGACACGGTACCTTAAAGTGGTGAGAACGCTCCAGCGGGGGCAGTTGTTCCTGGCAGCAGGTGCAAGTCGGTGCTTCGTCCGGGGGAAGGGAGGATCTCTTCGTGGAGGAAGACAGGAGTCCGTTGCACTGCCAGGGAAGAAACCAGCCGCAGAGTTTCTCAGGTACAAGGAGCGGTCCGGTGATTCGCGGTTCAGTGGTGAGTGGCTGCCGGGGTGCTTGGCACGGGCAATTCGACCACAAACCGGGCTGGGGTGCGAAGAAAGAAAGGTAAACTGGTTGTGCCCACCAGTCAGGAGAAGAAGCCTCTCCAGCCGGGAGATCTTCTCTGTCGTCGGGAAGTGGTGAGTCGGTTCTGCAGGGCTCCACTGGTGGTGTCGTCGTGGTAGGTCGGCTCAGCTTCTCCCTCGTCGGATTCTCAGGTCCTGTGGCGACTTCTGAAGTTCCAGTCCCCAAAGCCCTGCTTTTATGCAGAAAACCCCCATTCACTCAGCCTAGCTGTCACTCAAACATGCAGGCCGGCTCACCACTTGGGCCAATCACACAAGAGTGCGACTTGAGTTACGAAGGTAACTCAGTCCAGGGTGCCTAAACCCCCTCCCACTCCCCCTGTGGTACCCAGACAGAGTGGCACCACTTTTGGAGGCTTCTGTGGAGAAGCCCACCAAAAAGTGGAACAAAGGGCTCGACTTGGGTTGGAGTCACAGAAGAGAACACAAACACCATTTTAGAACCGAGTCTTGGCAAAAAATACCAACCGGAGAATTAATATTAATTAAATAAACCAGCGGTATGTTCGAGGCTATGAGAATTAAATAATTAAAGTTGGTAGCCTCGAACAATGGGAAAATCCCATAGGAAAATATTTGCGGTCGAATATAAAAATTAGTTTCCACTGCCACCAGCCAAAACTCGATCAGGGGGGACGTGCCCCCTCGACTAACAGACCCCGGGGCAATCGAATTGCCCCGACCAGCACGTCCACAATATGATGGTTTGTACTGGTTTCTGTTAATAATTTGGGACTAGTAAAGCCAATGGTGACTTTACATGCCCTGGAAGACAGTAGTCAGTCCCAGGGTATGGAGTCTATGGTGGGGTGTCACTATGACACCCCTGTGTTACTGCACGGAGGGTGCTGTGTAACACACATAGGAAAAACACATGAGACCCTATGGAGTAAAGGACCCCATAGCCCATAAAACACATTACCAGTCAAAGGAATACCATAAATCATGTCCAAGAGTGGGAGAAAAAGAGTCTCACTCTTGGCTGGAGGAAAAAAACAAACTCCAGAAATCCAGCAAAGCTGCTGGGGGACTCACTAGGTTAGGAAATTCAGCCTAAAGAGAGAATTCTCCCTAACAGAACACAAACTACACTGTCTGTAAGGGAGGTATTCAAAATGGCCGCCATGGTCCGTGAAGGTTGGCCGCCATTTTTCCACGCCTGGGGCAAACTGCGTCACAGGAGCAAGTGAGGCAATAGTCTCCTCAGGGGGGTCAGGGGCCTTGTGTGCCATCTTAGCCTTGAAACTAGGATCCTCGGCAGAGCCGGTACTGGCAGATCTAGGGTGTTTACTCGACACGTCAGGAACTGCCCCAGAATTAGCCTCTAGTGGAGGATCCTCGGACGAGCCGTTACTGGAAGGCCTGTGGTGCGGGACTGTCTCCATTTGCCCCCTCAACAGAACTGGTATCACCACGGCCGTGCGCTTGGGAAGGCCGAGGGATATACCTTGGAGCCAAGACCCTTGATGAGGGCCCCTCAATCCTGATGGTGTCCGATTTAGCCACAAGGAGGGGATGTTCAGGTTTAACCCAGATACATATAGCCACCTCAAGAGGGGATCTCGAGCCGAGACTCGGTACAGTTAGCTCCAGATGTGGAAGTCTCAGGGCGAACCCTGGTATCCAGAGCCACAGAAGAACTGGGCTCAACCATAGCCCCAAAACGGGGAACCTCAGAAAATCCGGTTTTGGCAGACCCGATGCGGGGCCCCTCAGAGGAGTCTGGTGCGCCTCGCCGAGCTGAGACCAAAAGGGAGCACCAGAACCAATAATGTTCCCCTCCCAGAGAGACCACAGATATTGCAGATGCAGCCTCCATAACAGGATGTGCATGTAAGCGTCCTGAAGGTCCACTATAAAGAGCCAGTTGCCCTTCCGAAGAGAGGACTTTATTTGGCAAGGCGTGATCATCTTGAATTTCTCTTAGGGAAGAGGAAGATTGAATTGGGAAACATTGAGGGTAGTGTGCAGGCCAGGCTGATTGGGTTTGGGCACTGTGAACAGACTAGAGTAGAAGCCCTCCCCTTGCTCCCCGAGGGGAACAGGTTCTACCGCCTTGAGGTCTAGAAGTTTCTGTACCTCGGCTCTGAGGGAGGGCGTCCCGATCTGTTGGAAGGGAGGGTTGAAGGCCGGGGGAGGGGTAAGCAAACGCCCACCCGAGTGATGGACAAAAGCCACCAGACTTCGGTGATGGTCTGCCAAACCTCTAGATGAGACAAGATTCTTCCTCCCACCGGAGTCTCTTGCGACTGGCAAAAAATATAATTTTGCTGATTTGCCGGCAGGGTGACTACCTGTCCCTGGAGAAGAGGCTGATGGGTGAGAAAAAAACTGACCACCTTGCCGTTGTTGCTTTCGGAGGGTCCCCGCCGACCGGAGCATCAGTTTGGCGCTCACGACGATCCTGAAATCCCCTGAACCCAGAGAAGGATCGAGTCTGGGACCCTGACCTCTGTGAATAAGGGGCCTTAGCTGAAGCTTTCGCCAAGACCGATAAGGATTTCATGGTCAGGGTACACGCTTTGGTCTTTGTGAACTCCTCGTCGGGAGAAGAGCGAAACAATTCCTTGCCATCTAAAGGTAGGTCCAGTACTTTGTCTTGCACTTCCTTTGAAAAGTTTGTCGCATGGAGCCACGCCTGGCGGGAAGTGCCAACCCCTACTATGAGGCATCAAGCTGAGGTATCTACGTGGAGTGTTGCAGCTTCCAGTAGATCTTGCGCCAGCACTCTGGCATCCGACAATCCGGCTTTAAAGTCATCTAACCTATCCGCAGGAATACACTCCTGGAAATCGGCTAACTCTTTCCACAGCCTCAGATCGGCTGCTGCCAGGATGAGCTTGGTGTTTGCTTGACGAAGCTGGAGAGCTGAATTGGCAAAGACCTTCTTGCCCAAGGAGTCCAGAAGTTGATCCTCCTTGGATAGGATTTGGGCGGCAGCCATTGAAGATTCAGAGCCCGGATTGGAGTGGAGGGTGGCCGCTGCCACCACCATTGAGGACGGGAGCGGACAAGCCGATAAGGCCATCTCCCCAGAGGTGTGAAGCCTGTATCGAGCATCAATTCTCTTGTTGATGTGGAGCCCAGTATGGGGTTTATCCCAGACTTCGGGGCCTCAGCCAAGACGTCCTTCTGGAGGAACAGGCCGGTACATTCTTGAAGTGGCAGGGTAAAGGCTCCCGAAAGAACCCCCTCCTAAGGAGTGGGGGCCTCAGGTACTGGAATGTCGAGGAGGGCCATCATATCCAGGACCCAGTCATGGAATGCGCTCACCAAGCAGGGCTGCTCATCGCTGTCCTTATCTGCTTGAGGCTCATCCAGCAAGGCGGGGACAGAAGACTTGTCCACCACTCAGGTTTTAAAGTGTTGTTCCGGTGCGCCCGTGTGTTCTCTATGGGAGACAACGGGGGCAGAGGAGGGGGGGGCAGAGGAGGGAGAGACAGAGGGGGTCCAGAAGGAAGTGGTGAAGGGAGTGGCACAACCAGAACCTGCATTGTGACAGCCGGGGCAGAAGGTGGGACTGAAGGCTCAGGGTACATTTCCCTGAAAGATGCTTGAAATACGCCTTCATAGGGTCAGAGTGCATGAGCATCTGAAACTTCGCAAAAATCTCATCCTCAGCCGAAGGCTTTGGCACTGGTACAGGCAGAGGCCGTTCGTGAAGGGCATACCCCCATGAACGCAGGGAGGATGGTTGCCAGGAAGGCCCACCATCGGCCGGGTCCACCTAAATTAGTGGAGTGGAAGCAGGAGGTAGCGAGACAGTACGAGGCAGCGGTGACCGGGTGAGCCAGTCAAATGAAGGGTGGAGTGGATTTCTGTTGTCCACATGGCATGGAAAAGGCTGCTCAGCCCCAAAAGGAATGCTCCCAGCACCAGACGGCATGAACGTTGGTGTAAGAGAGGTATTCAAAATGGCCACCGTAGACCACGGGGGTAGAGGGGCGGGGGGTTGGGCCACCATTTTGTCAACACCTAAAGAGAACTGCGTCACATGTGAGATGAGGCAATTGTCTCCTCAGGGGAGTCAGGGGACTCAAGTAACACCTTACCCTTGACACAAGGATCCTTGGCAGAGCCGGTAATGGTTGGTCTCGGATGTTTACTAGACATCTTGGAACCAGCCCCAAAATTAGCCTCCAGTGGAGGGGTAATGGTCCGTGACCACCCTCTTTCCTCCTCCTCGACAGAACTGGTACCACCAGGACCCTGAGCGTGGGATGGCTGAGGGATATACCTCACCGACAAGACCTTCAAAGAGGGTCTCTTGGATCCGTTGGTGTTGCCTTTAGCCTCAACAAGAGGAACCTCGGGTTTTAAACCGGTACGTAAAGCTCCCTCAAAAAGGGCCCCGAGCCATGGCTCGGTATGGAAAGCACCAGAAACAGAGACCTCAGGGCGTACCCCAGTGTCAGTGTGGAAAGCTCCAAAAATTGAGACCTCAGGACGAACCCTGGTATCCAGAGCCACAGACGAACCAGGCTTAACCTTAGCACCTAAATGGTTAACCTCGGAACGATGTCCGGTACTGGCAGGTCCACTGAGGAAACCCTCGGAGAACACTCTAGTATGCCTATTAGGCCCCTGGGACACCTCAGGGGAACCCCTGACGACAGAGCTACACCAGCCCCTCCCGGACCTGGAAGGCGCCTGAAAGGAGTCCCCTGACAGGGGTGCCCTAAAAAGTAAAGCACTTACCGGGTGTTTGTTCTTTTCATCGATGAAAAGCTGAAAATTAGTTGACACGCTGAAACACCTCCCACCGAAGAAGATGACTTTGGAGTGCCCGGATGGAGAGGGAGTTGCAGTAAAAGCAAGAATCCCAACGATGGTCCGTGCCTAGGCACTCCAAGCAAAGAGTGGGGATCCACCCTAGCGAAGCGACATTCGCATTAAGAACAGGACACGAATCCCAGGCGCTCAGGCACAGACGGATGACTAGTGCGTCCAGACCCGGCCGTGCAGAGAAAAGGACTGAAGGGTGATGTGTGGGATGGAGCTCAGGAGGGCGGGGTTACGGCCACGTGGGCTACTCTGCGTAAAAATAAAAAGGACAAAAATTCAAAATCTTTGATGCTTTTAACAAAAGTGCTCCGGTCCCGTCCCGAAAGACTGAATGTCCCCACAAGTATGAAGGAAAGGGGACGGGACGTAGGAGTATAAAGGACGAGGTCAGTACATGGGTACCCCGGCACAGCCTACGTTGAATGCTCGGATGGCCAAGGGTACAATCACTAGGTGTTGGCAGACTGGAGGTGCAAGAAACTTCTAGTGTGGCACAATCTACAAGACACGTGACAAGGTGACTCCAGAACATTGGGATACAATGGCGATTACCAAGGAAGAATTGATACAATGTTTAGCGGTCCACCAGCACAGTCTTAAGGAAACTCTTCAGTAATCTTTCCAGGAACAGATTTCCTCCTTAAAAACGGACATAAAAGGTGCTGTACAGGAAATAAAAAGGTGAAATCTCGAAACTAGGGGAGCGAATGGATACGAATGATCGAGCCTTGTAGGAATTGGCTGAAGACACCCGGAAAAATGATGAAGCTCTGGAGCGACTCGCACGGGTGTCTCACAATTTAGAGCTTTAGTGTGAAGATCTTGAAAATAGATCAAGGCGCAGGAATATGCGCTTTAGAAATGTTACAGAAGAGATTGTGGATTAAGATCTCAATCAGCCAATTCAATCCTTTTGAGCAGATATGCTCTTAGAGATTCCTCTGAATGAGATACATTTAGATAGGATCCAAAGAGTGGGAATGATGAGAAAGGAGCCGGGAGCCCGACCAAGGGATGTTTTGACAGCATTCACGTCCTACAGGCAGAAAGAAGAAATGGAGGGCTGCAAGTGCAGGCACGTCTTTCACCATCAACAGCTTGGAACTACAGCTTTATCAGGACTTGGCATATTCTACTCTACTTAAAAGTAGGTTGATGGGACCAGTTAGCAGTATTATGTTTGTTTTGTTTATTTATTTGGTAATGCGCACTGAACCCTTAGGTAGCTGAGCGCAGCATGTACAAGGAAACTTAAAGCTTAGTTACAACATGAGAAAATATAGTGAATAGAGCAACAAGTGCAAGTGGTTACAGTAGGAAGCATACATACATACATAAGGCGAGTGCATAGGTGTATATATAGTGGAATAGCCGAGGGATCATAGGTCGTTGCAACATAGCCAGTTTAAGGTGTTGCGTCTGAAACTAAGATAGGTCAGTTCTGAGAGCTAGCGGTAGTGCGTTACAGGTTTGCGCGGCTTTCACTGAGAAAATGCTTTCTCCCGATTTAGTTAACTTAAATCTGGGCAACTCTAGGCAGTGGGAGTTGGCTGCTCTGGCACAGCAGGACTGGCCGGGTTGAGGTTCTCCTGACCATTCTCTCTGTGAGGTATGGGGGTGCTGCATCGTTGATGCATTTGAAGGTGAGTGAGAGTTTTGAGTAGGATCCTGTCACTTATCTTTAACCAATGGTGTTCTCTTCTAACGTCCGAGATATGCTCTCTGTTGGGAATGTTTAGGGCAGCTCTCAGGGCGTTGTTTTGTAGCATTTGAATTTTGTTGAGGATATATTTGTTAGCACTTCGGTATATGGCATTGCAGAAATCCAGTTTTGACAATATTAAGGCGTTGGAGAGGGTGATACAACTGGCTTTAGTTAAAAATGGTCTGCAGGCCCTGATGAGTTTGCAGGTGTAGGCGGTAGAGGATGCCAAGGAATTGACCTGCTTCCTTAAGGTTAGGGTGGAATCAAGGTAGAAACCTAGCGTTTTTACCTCAAGTCACTATTTTGAATCCTGAAAAGGTTCGATACAGGTAGACTTTTACCTTAAAATTGCTGTTTTCCTGGGAAGGCTGGCAGTCCAGAGTGACAACATGCAAGGAATGTCTTGATGCAGTGGCACCAGAGAGCAGCAAACGTACAAAGTTCACAGGATGTAGGAGGTTGTACAACCCAGCAGAGGCGGCAGTGGGAATGGTCCATGGTGAAGTGAGACCATAGAAAAGCATGGGCCCCGAAATGTCGGGAAAAACCGGAGGACACACCACGTGCAGAGAGGGGTGATGGAAGGGGGGTCCGATGCATTGGTGAGTGAGGGCGAGATACCAAATTTAAGAGCTGGTGGGGGGTGAACAATGGGCTGCTGTGTCGGGACGGGGAGAGGGTGGGAGTTGGGTAAGGGGGCTTGATTCGGATTCTTGGGGAGCGGGTTAGTTTCTCTCTGTGCAGTTGGTAGGATCTGTGAGAAACCGGACAGTGTCTCATCCACTAGTCCTCTGGCGATCTGTCATCCAGGTGCCCAGGACACCGCCATCGCTTTTGGATTCAGTTCCTGGTGGGGGGTGGGGGAGGGAGACCAGTGAAGGAGGATCACTGAACGGCGATACACGTTATCACCTTCCTGTTACACTTTTTCCCCATCCTACCAGGTAGGATACTTAGGAACTCAACCCGCCCTCCTCCCCCTTTCCCGGCACAAACACTTTCTCACAGACAGCTCACTGAGAGAAAAAGGACTAACACCCGAGCCACATACCCGACGTGTCCCAACACAATGGTCAGGCAGAGTCTGGCAATTACCGATTACACACACCTGACTTACATCATACTTCCCCCACACAGATAAAAGCTAGAGCACGAAAGCACACGAGAAAATAGCAGTTCCAAGATGGCAGTTTAATACTAGGAAAAAGCCAGCAAGACCGGAGACGGTTGCAAGGAAGGAAGTGCCCTTGACCTTTTCAGAGAAACACAGTTTCTTTTATGAGCATTCGAGAAAAAGCAACATTAGACCAGGAATTAAAGTTGAAGAAACCAGCATTGTTTGTCGGAGGTACCCAGGGCTCTCCTGCATCGATAACCAAGGCGGGGAGGAGCGTTTGCCAATGTGGTACTGTCCTTGGCTCCTACAACAATGCAGCACCAGTAAAGTCAGCACAGCTGGTGAGTCAGGGAGACTGATACCAGAGCTGTCTGTGCTAGAGCCACGTGGTGCTTATTCGAAGGTCTCTGTTAGGTACCCAACTGAAGGATGCTGATGTAAAAAGGGATTGCAAAGTGAAAGTGGTCCTGCAACGGATCAAGCCAAACCCTGTGCACATTAGAAAGTCTTCAATATTTGATGCTAACTGAAATTGTCCCAAACCCAGCTGAGGGAGACTAATTGTGTAAGAGAAAGGATCTGAGCCCGGCTGAGGGGGATCCAGGGTGAACCGTGAGTCACCCAAGAAAGAATATTCTACGAACAACGTGAAAGAGGATCTGAGCCCGGCAGAGGGGAATCCAAGGTGAATAGTAAATCATCTAAATTGAGTACTTGTAAGAAGAGAAGGATGTTTCATTCGTTTTGTTGCATCGGGCCCTCTGAATCAAGAGACTATTGATAGGCAAAGACTTGGGCACAGAAGGCCCTGATGCTAGTTATCGAACTGTATCCTTGTGCCAAACAAACCAGAGATTGTGCTATGCTTGAGTGAACCGCCTTGTACCATGCTGAACATGTGGGGAAGGGAAATCCTGACATATCATTTTGTGAACACCTTTCTTTTTCATAAACACTACCCCTGCACCATTTGTATTTAGAGGCAAGGATTGGCAATAGTTTTCTTTAGTTTTTTTAAGTATAGGCCCTTTTATTTTGACAAGACACCACTAGGACTGCGTTATTATTTGATGGTTGTAGCTTGCTCCCATCTGTAAATTTAGGATTAGATAGGCATTTATCACACCCTCGTTAAAGTTAAATAAACACCCTTGAACTGTGGTCACTTGCGTCTGTCTTACTGTTGATACCATGACTTCCGTACAGGCCCAGGTAGTTTATCAGTACATGGTCAGGGATTCCCCCGTAGTTGTAACTATTACCCATGAACCGGCCTGGGTCATTACAAGGAATTGAAAGGGGGTGGGGGTGAGCTATGGGACATGTGCAGCATTGTGGATTGGGGAGTTGAGAGAGATGGTAAAAGCACAATGGTCCAAACTCAGGATATTTGCATTAATAGAGACACAGGTTATGCTTATGTGTGGGGTTCCCAAGTGGGGACAGTAATAAGGGGGCAAAGGAGGGGGTGGAATTCGGAAGGCTAAGGTTTTTCCATGGGTTTTAAAATCACTTTGTACAATATAAGCAGGTTAAATTCATTGGTTAAGCAATGTAGGCTGTAAACTGGAGCATTTTGAGACTTGAGAACCCAAATTTTCTTGCACTACAAGAAATCCACACTTGCAAGAAAGATAAATTGCATATTAGATTCCAGGGGCAATGCGAATGAGAAAAAAAGCAGGGGTTTTGATCGCGTTTAGAAATCACCCGGACATGGTGTTTTTAGGTTCCACAAATGATGAGCAAGGGAGATATTTAGTCGTTAAGTTTCGTATGAAGACCGATATTTACCATCGCAACGGTGTATGCTCCTAACTTCGGTCAGGATGGCTTCCACGGGACAACTTTAGCGGCATTAGAACATATTTTATTTTTTTATTGTCTATTTGGTTTTAATCTGTGAAAACCTTTTGCCTAAGAAACCAAAGCAGTTATATGACCATTACAACCAATTAATAGCTGATAAGAAACATGCGTCCAATAAGCCGGATAATGTCCTCAGCAATTGAGTTTGCTTAATTTCTAATAGTCTTTCTTTTTGGCAGAAGTGATTATGTTAAGTGCAATGAAACTTTCTTGCAGCAGTTTCACCAGAGCGAGGATTAGTCCAATTCGTCTGCTTCTTAACAATTCCAACCACCAGTGTTCACTTATTCTACCCCCATAGTCCTTAGTAAATTCAGTCATCAACTGTGCTCTTTTTTTTCTCCATCAAGTTTTGGACAGAACACCACCAAGTGTTTTAATGGCTCCACTGTGTCTTCAATCTGACAATCTGCAATTCGAATTTAGATCTTTATTTTGTTTGCCCTTACCATAAGTATTTCTCTTGTTGGAACAAGTTCAGCCTAAATGTCAAATACTGGTCTCTGTAAAACCAATTTGGTACAGTGTTTACACTTCTTGCTTCAATGAATGGTTTTAAATCCATTTTCAAACCCTGTCTCGTTTTGGGTAGTTATCCAATCTGCTACATATAGTTTTTGTTTTATTTTCTCTGGATTCTCCATTAGTGTTCTGTCAGTTTCACCCAAGTTAGTTATGATCGGTTGGCATTTCAATTTCCACTTTTCCAGGGTTGATTCACTGTTCTGTTCGAGAACTTATTTCAGCACTGTGAAGCCACCTGTAGTTGGTGGAACTAGGCATTTGCGGTATAGTGCCAGTGTTTTCCACAACACTATCCTCTTCAAGGATGTCAGCCCTAGCTCCATACGCAAGGCCTGGATCTGTGTACTTGACAGCACTCTCATGACTCTTTTCCATAAAGTCCCTTCTATCCGAGACCAATTTTCAGGGTGAAATGAAATTCCAGTTTCAGCACCATAAGTTAGGATGGGCAGAGCTTTGAGTCGGTAGAATTCAATTTGCAGTTTTATTGAGAAGCCACAGTATTTCCCCAGCAGTATTCTTGCTTGGCTAGCAAGATTTTTTGCTTTTGATTTCAAAGACTCGAGCCTCTGCTTGTCTATTCTGCTGGTATTGAAACATACTCCTAGATAGATGAACAATGATATTTGTGGTATCTTTTCTCCATTTAGATGGCAGATGTGTTTTTTCCGGCATCTTCCAGCCTGGTTGCCGCATACCACACCCATGATTTGGCCGTGTTCATTCTTAGGTCACTTGACTTTATATAGGTCTGAAGGGCTTCTAACTGTCGGAGTCCTACTGGGGTTTGATCCAGCAGGACTATATTGTCAGCATAGAGTAAGCAACCTATTTTGGTGCCTCTGATGTTAGGTGGAAAGAATCCGATGTCATTGAATGCATGCTCGATGTCTGATATGAACATGTTAAATAGGTCTGCTACCAAGGGGCAGCCTTGTATTAGCCCCTTGTTTGTTTTGATTGATTTAGTCAATGTGCCTAGCCTATCCAGTCTGATCTGTATTGAGGTATCAGAGTACAAATCTTGGATGGCCTCTATAACTGGTGTTGACAACCCCACTCAATGAGTTCATTCCACAGTTTTGGTCATTCCAATGTGTCAAAAGCTTTGGTGAGGTCGATAAAGGCCATATATATTTTTTACCTTTTGTTCGTTGTGTTTGGTCCTTCAAGATGTTGATCACGAATATGTTTAAAGTGGTGCCAACCCCTTTGGTAAATCCATTTTGCCAAATATTACTATGGTTGTCTTTGCTCCAGTTACGCAGGACTTTTGCAATAAACGCTGCAAATACCTTGCCCATAACATCTAACAATGCTATAAGCCGATAATTTGGATTTGTTTTTGCACCTTTTTTAAAAATGGGAATTATAACTGCAGTCTTCCAAGACGTTGGGACCTTTTTTATCCAGAATATGGAAAAATAATACCACTAGGATCTTAGCCCAATTCTTTGGGTTTTCTTTTAACTGGGCGTTCGTCTGGCCATCTGTCCTGGTGCTCTAGACTGCTTTAGATTGTATATTGCTTCTAAGATGGTTTCATAGTTAATTTGAAATGAATGCCAGGAACCTTCTTCAGATTTTTGGTTTGTTTTTTCAATGTAATTTAAGTCGATGAACTTTGAAAAATGGCAGATCCAACTTTTCGCTGAGATACCGTTGAATAATAAAGCAGCCTTTGTGGTGTATCTAGGTTGTTGATGAGTGCCCAGATTTCTGCAGTTTTCTTCGACTTAATATTGTTCAGCATAGTCTCAGCGTTTTGCTGTATCTTCGTATGATTTTTCTGCCAATTCCTGTATTGGTTTTATTTTTTTAATTTCATTTTGACGTTGAGAAGATAAGCCCTTTCTTAACATTCTTATCCCTTTGTTTTTCTTTTTCTTATAGTCTACCATTACTTGGTCAAGGGTGTGTTGATGAGTAAATCTTGGCTTGTTTGTACTTTTTGATCTCAAAAGCCTTCAACATAGCCGTATATCCTCCTGTTCCCGATGAATTTCTTTGTGCGTTCAGATTAATTGCAGCGTTCAAGTGTGTCTGAAAGCATAAGAGCTGATTTGTTCTTATTCTTAATCTATTGCGTCCTGGAACTACATTGGGATCATTATTGTAAGTCAATGGTTTGCTAAGACTATTACAGAACCCGAATAGGTTGTGATCGCTCTGTTTTTTCTCTTCCACATGCACTGTAATGGGATAATTAGTGATATTCTCTGATATACAGATGTAATCCGGGATCTGATCTTTCTTTTTTCCTCCTCTTCTTGTTGGTGTTCCTGGTTTGGCCCACAATTGATTATCTGTCAAGAGTTTTCAATTTCTCAATGCTAGCGCTCTCTTCCAAGTTATTCCTCTTTTTCTTACGGCAGAAGTTTTGGCAGGGTCGTCGGTTTCGTAGCCGTCAGAGTACCAGCACTGAGCATTTAAGTCTCCACAGAGGATAACATGGTGGTTGTGCCATGTTAGTCTTTGGTTGTCGACCCACTGCACTTTTGTTCTGGAAAATCTGCCAGTTCTTTTTTGCTGGATTCCAGTAGAGATTTGTCACAGCCACAGTTGTAGGTTCACTGTTGGATGTTTTGAGTTTGCCCACAAAAGATTGTATGTATGCATTGGGGTAATTTGTTTCGATAACCTCGAAATTTAAGGTGTTTTTAGTTGCAATAAGCAGAACAGACATACGTCTGCCTTTTGAACCTTTCAGTGCTGCATTAAGATAAACGGTGTATCCCACTATTATTGGAATGTCTTGTAACCAAGTCTCTTGGAGACCGATTATGTCGTGAGACATACTTGCTGAGTATTTTGAGGCAAAGAGATGGGCAAACCCCCTTGTGTTCCAGCTTGCCAAAGTTAATGGAGTATCATTCTTTGTGTTCTGGCTCTATTTGTTCATTTTAGTGGCAAACAACCCCTCCACCATGTCCAATTTTCTTCTGAGCCCTCTTCTGATGTCCGATGGGTTAGAGCTCTTTTTGGGCAATTTATTGGTTGTTCTCGTTGCGTTCTCCATGCAGATTTTGTATCGCGGAAATGTATCTTCTCATTTTTAATCAGCCAAACTCTGTTCTATTTCCGGAGTTGATTTTTCTGTTACCCGTTGTTTCACTTGTTCTTCGATCAGTGTCTCCTCATTCGCTTCGGTTAGATCGAAGCCCATCAGACTTAGCCTCTGTGCTTCCTCTAATAGGAGATGTTTGACAAGGAGGCTAGTGAGATGGATAATCACTATTTCCATTCTGTTATCTTGTGGGAATTCGATGGTTACCAGGTCTTCCCTCGTCAATATTCTTAGAGCTGGTAGATGGTGAAATAGCCTAATTACATTTGCTCTATTCAGATTAGGCCATTGTCTGCTCTATTCATGGTTAGGCCATTGTCTGCTGGAGTTATTCTTTCCAAGCTTATTCAGAGAGTCGTTTTTTGTTTGGTCTCTTTGTTCCCCTGATATCAGCATCTTTGGATAAGTTTCAGTTTCTGGGGTTTCATTTCGGTTTGTTAATCTCAATGGAGATATCACATAGTTATCTGTTGGGGTGAAGTTTTCTTGTGGATTGCAAGTTTTATGTTCCAATAGTGATTGTTAGATCTGTTTAGTAAAAGGATCATTTTTGCTTTTTCGAGATTCAAGTGATCTGTTTCTGGGTGGTTTCCTCTGATCATTAGTGGTCCTTCTCTCTAGATTTGAGGAAATGTCTTCTTTATTCGCTTGTAAGAGCCTTACTTGCTCATGTGATGTTACCAATAATCTAGGAATCTCATCGCCCAGATCTTCTTGCTGTGTGTCTCGCATTTCTTTATTTAAGGGATCTTTTGGATCCGTTGGTTTTTATCAGTTTTACTCTGTTGGACTTTGGTAATTTGACTTGTTGGCTATTTACCAAGGATGGCCCCATGGGTATCCTACCTGGTAGGCCAGCCTACCTGGGCTTTGTTGACTCTTGTAGATAGTCGTTGATTTCAGATGATGCAGGATTGCATGATGAATCATCATCTTTTGTCTATGTAATGTCTGACTGCTCGATCGACAAAAGAATAGAGGAGAAGTTCCAGGCCTATTTTAGAGAGAATAAAAGGGCGGACATCTTCCCAGGTATCTGGTGGAATGCATTGAAAGCGGTAACGAGGGGGGAATTGATTGCATGCAAAGCGTTGAGAGAAAAGATGAGTCGCAGCTAGAGGAGGACCTAGAGGCATAATTTAAGGATATTATGCTGAAAATTGTAACTATCCAACAGGGGACACAAAGAAAACCCATAGAGAAATTTGTGGGCAGCTTGATTTGCTAAGGGCTAGAAAGGCGGAGAGGACCCTCCTAAGAGTTATACAATATTAGTACATAAAGGGGAATAGATCGAGGAAGTTATTAGCACGACAAGACAGAGGGGGCAGCCCAAATGATTCTTAGCATTAGGGGGGGAAGGGAGGAAGTGGGAGATGCAGAGGGAATCATAGCATGTTTTGAAAGCTTCTATGGGGCTTTGTATTCCTCAAATATTTTAAATTATATGAACTTATGCAGCGCACGTTCTCCTGAAGGCATTTTGGTGCTACAATAGCAGACAAATACCCACATTTTAATATACAGCCTAGAATAACAGTGTTTTAAGGGAGCAGCGAAAGAGAAGATATTCGGGAATAGCTCGCAGGGCGCGAGGCAGACCATTCCAGACCTTAGCCAGTGCCACTGAGAAGGCTCGGCCCCCATATGGGATAGTCCGACCAGTGGCAGTAGGACCAGTAGGGCTGACTGAGAATGGAGGAGGCGAGACAGAATTATAAATGTTAAACAAAATGGGTGACAACGCAGAGTCCTGCAGGACTCCACACGACAGCAATACTGGTTTGGAGCTAAAAGGAGGAAGAGAAATTGACTGGAAATGATCGGCCAAGAACGCCACAAACCAACCCAGAACCTGACCGGACAAACCGGCTGCAGCTAACCGGGAGACCAGGGTGGAGTGGTGAACTGTGTCAAACACAGCAGATATGTCCGGCAATAGTACTGCTCCCACTCCACCCTGATCCACCAGTCGGGCTAGATCATTCATCACAGAGTTCAGAACAGACTCCGCCACCCCCCTCTCATGTCGGAAACCTAACTGGAAGGGGTAAAAATAAACCCAAGGACTCCAAATAAAAAGGGAAGTAGGGGGGACACAAGGGCCTCCAATTACCTTCACCAGGAAGGGAAAGAGAGAGATTGGACGATAATTCGCGAGCACCGCAGGATCCAAAGTGGGTTTCTTTAATAATGGGATCTCCAACGCGTTTTTCAAGGTGTTAGGAATACATTCTTTGCGAAACGACACATTTACTGTACCGTGATTTGAGAGATCAGGTCACTTGAAATTTCCTTAAGGGTCAAGGGTATAGCATCAGTCGCTGAGGCCAATTTAAGATGAATAGCCCCAAGAATAACCTGCTAACAGAAAGTAGGGAACACAGACCAGATAGAATTTGGTGCAGGTGACAAAAGTGGGTTGGACTTATCAGCCACAGACTGACCGGACGTATTACTGATGTTGACCTTAATAGTCTCAATCTTAGTATAGAAAAAGGAAGAGCGAGAGTCACAAAAATCCTGAGATGGCACCCCAAGGATCCAACTTTTGTGGGAGAAGAAAGATTTTTCCAATTCAAACAATGCCTTAGGCTGATGTACAGTGTTTTCCACCTTCTGACTAAACAAAGCTTTTTTGGCAGATGTAATCCCACTCTAATAGAGTATCAAGGTGCGACGGAAGGCAGCTTTATTGTCAGCCAAATAATGTACATGCCACTTCCTCTCCTACACACCAGTTTACTCGCCCCAAGTTCCTCAGAGAAGCAGTGCTCAGAGGGATGATTTTCTTGTTTGCAGAGCCTGAGGGGTGCCAGCAAGTCAGCATCTGCCATAAAGGAAGCATCCAGAGTCTTCAGAGAACAGGCGACATCTTGATTGCAATGTGATCGAAGAAAGGCAACTAGCTCAGAGTTCACGACCTTGTGCCAGGTGCGTTTAATAATAGTAGGTTTGGCCACTAATAAAGAGGGATATCGCTGAAGAATAGAGAAGGGTACCAAGAAATGGTCTGACCATACTAATGGACTTGGAGAGGACACTATAGTAAACGACCTGGAAGTGCAGACAAAATTCAGGATATTACCCAGACGATGGGTGGGCTGCAGAGTCAACTGAGGGAGGCCCAGATCAGCCATCGAAGCCACAACATTTTCTACCTGACACGACTTCATTCAATTTGCTGGGAGATTAAAATCTCCTGCAATCTCCAGATTTGAATATTTTATCTGAAGATCCAGAGCAAAAGCCGGAAAGTCAAGGCAAAAGATGCCATCAGCAGGGGGCGTGGCTTGAGCAGCCATGGAGTAGGACGTGCTTCCCGTGTAGCTCTGGAGGATCCGACAGATGATCCGCAAAATCTACCTTTGAAAATGCGGCACAGGTTCCAGAATTGATCACACATGCATGGGAATGTATGCTCTGCTCATTGTGTAAAGATCGAGAGAATCGTAAGCGGGAGTCTGGAGGAATTGCTCGACGAACGAGGGTGGCAGTTTGGTCCATTGTCACACAAGATGGCCGACAACAAAGGAAATGACACTGCGGTACCTGAAGAGGACAAATAGAGGCGGCGGCCACCGGGAAAGAACAGCAATGGCGAGGAGAAGACAGAACAAAACCCCTGGTGGCTGTGGGCCTTGGGTCGTAGAGGCTTGGGGGCTGGTGTTAGGCAGAAACCTGTGCAGTTCCCTCTGGGACCACTGCAAAAGATTTAGGACTACAGGTGTTTGGCAGTAAACCCACTTGGTAGCAGTTTGTAGCACACAGATTCACTTGGTAGCTGTGGCTGAGCAGTCAGACTTCCCTCAAGAAGAGTTAGGCAGTATACAGACTATTCACAATAGGTCAAGAGAACACAGTAGAACAAGTAAACACTGACCAGGGCTTGGTGTAAAAGAGATATAATTATTTATTTAAAACCACATCTAGAAAAACACACAGGCACTAATACTAAGCAATTCAAAAACATGGTCACTAAAACATACACTCCCTTAAAAGAATAGACAAGTCTTAAGTAAAGCCCCACTTATTTTCAGACAGCGGTAAGTGCTTAACGTAGATGGCACTCTAATAGTTTGTTTTAAAAAGGGAGAGAAGAGCAGAGAACAAGTTGAAACAGATCCCAACACTTATCAGAACATAACAAGAGGGAAAGCAAAGTAAAACCGTGAAGTTAGAGTTCAAGCGGCCGGATCCACTTTCATAGGATCCAAACGAAATGTGTCCAAGGTCACACGGTTGCAGTACACAAGAGTCTTGTAAAGGTTCAAAAAGGAGTTGGACCAAAGAAAGGGACCAGTTAGAGGGTCAAGGCGGCCAGCCCAGTCCAGAAGGTTAAGGGGTTATTATTACCTTGTAGCAATCTTTAGAAAGGGAGGCCTGGCGGACACGGTACCTTAAAGTGGTGAGAACGCTCCAGCGGGGGCAGTTGTTCCTGGCAGCGGGTGCAAGTCGGTGCATCGTACGGGGGAAGAGGGGATCTCGTCGTGGAGGAAGACAGGAGTCCGTTGCACTGCCAAGGAAGAAACCAGCCGCGGAGTTTCTCAGGTACAAGGAGCGGTCCGGTGATTCACGGTTCAGTGGCGAGTGGCTATCCGGCCGCCAGGGTGCTTGGCACGGGCAGTTCGACCACAAACCGGTCTTGGGTGCGAAGAAAGGAAGGTAAAATGGTTGTGCCCACCAGTCAGGGGAAGAAGCCTCTCCAGCTGGGAGATCTTCTCTGTCGTCAGGAAGTGGTGAGTCGGTTCTGCAGGGCTCCACCGGTGGTGTCGTCGTAGTAGGTCGGCTCAGCTTCTCCCTCGTCAGATTCTCAGGTCCTGTGGCAACTTCTGAAGTTCAAGTCCCCAAAGCCCTGCTTTTATGCAGAAAACCCCCATTCACTCAGCCTAGCTGTCACTCAAACATGCTAAGTGGTGAGCCGGCCGGGTCACCACTTGGGCCAATCACACAAGAGAGCGACTTGAGTTACCAAGGTAACTCAGTCCAGGGTGCCTAAACACCCTCCCACACCCCCTGTGGTACCCAGACAGAGTGGCACCACTTTTGGAGGCTTCTGTGGAGAAGCCCGCCAAAAAGTGGAACAAAGGGCTCGACTTGGGTTGGAGTCACAGAAGAGAACACAAACACCATTTTAGAATCGAGTCTTGGCAAAAAATACCAACCGGCGAATTAAAATTAATTAAATAAACCGGCGGTATGATCAAGGCTATGAGAATTAAATAATTAAAGTTTGTAGCCTCGAACAATGGGAAAATCCCATAGGAAAATATTTGCGGTCGAATATAAAAAGTAGTTTCCACTGCCACCAGCCAAAACTCGATCAGGGGGGACAGAGACGTGCCCCCTCGACTAACAGACCCCGGGGCAATCGAATTGCCCCGACCAGTACGTCCACAATATGATGGTTTGTACTGGTTTCTGTTAATAATTTGGGACTAGTAAAGCCAATGGTGACTTTACATGCCCTGGGAGACCGTAGTCAGTCCCAGGGTATGGAGTCTATGGTGGGGTGTCACTATGACACCCCTGTGTTACTGCACGGAGGGTGCTGTGTAACACACATAGGAAAAACACATGAGACCCTATGGAGTAAAGGACCCCATAGCCCATAAAACACATTACCAGTCAAAGGAATACCATAATCATGTCCAAGAGTGGGAGGAAAAAAAGAGTCTCACTCTTGGCAGTAGGAAAAAACAAACTCCAGAAATCCAGCAAAGCTGCTGGGGTCTCACTAGGTTAGGAAATTCAGCCTAAAGAGAGCCTTCTCCCTAACAGCTGGCCCGGACGGCAGGGGCCCGAGGGCGACAGAGGTGTGAAAATGCAGGCAGCACCTCGACAAGCACGAGCGATGCTCGCTCGGCATTGATCATCAACTAGCAGCAGTGAGAGGATGTTGCGACTGCCTTGAGATCACCACAACGGTCGGTAAAGAGCGGAAATTACAGTTGGGAAGACACTCTGACGTTAGGGAGACCCAACGGAGACCGGAATATGGCGGCTCAAGGGGCCGTGGGCAAGAATAAGAACAAACAACCCACGTTGGATATTTTCGGGATAACAGCATTCTCCTGCGGCCAGCGTAACCAAAGGCCCGGTGGCACAGGCTGAGGGCGCCACAGCAGCTGAAAATCATCAGATTTTAGAAGCCACCACGGAGTTGAAGGAATCTTGGGGGGTTGTGATGATGGACCTACGCACTTCCCTGGAAGCTAAAATCGAGGCAGTGGGCATCGAAGTCTCCCTGCTGAGACAAGATGTCAGGGGACTGGCGGAATACACAAGCTGCCTGGAGGGTGTGGTGAAATCTAACACGGACACCAGCACCAACTATGCAAAGGAGATCCACAAGTGGCCAACTTGGAGTCTCGAGCAGAAGAAGCAGAGGGGAGAGCGAGGAGAAACAATATTTGCGTGGTGGGCTTGCCGGAAGGCGAAGAAGGCCAGGACCTAACTGATTATATTAAGAACTTACTCCTATAAGCAATTGGGGCCGGTACACTCTCGTAGGGTTTTGTGGTGGAGCGCGCACATAAGGCCCTTATGAGGAAGCCGAGACCAGGGGCCCCTCCACGAGCGATAATTGCTAAAATACTGAACTATAAAGACTGCGAGAAAATATTGGAACATTTTCGGAAAGGCGGAACAATTGAGAGGGCCTCGAGAACTATCACGGCATACCCGGACTATACTATGCTGGTCCATAAGGCAGCGGTACAGCTATGTAACTATCAAAAGGAGGCTGCGGGCTGCTGGGATAAAATATATGCTGCTGTACCCTGCGAAACTGAAGGTCGTACATAAGAGCAAATTGCATTTTTTTAACACTCCGGAAGAAGCAACATCATGGCTGGATCTGCAGGGCTGCCTGGATCAAGACACGGAAGAGACACAAAATGGATGCGAAAAGTGACTCAGATACGGTATGCATACTGCTAGGGCGGTGAGCGAACTTCCCGAGGGCGCCTAGGCGAATGCCGAGAACGATGGGCCTGGCTGTAAGAGGCTGATGTTCGATTACATATTGCTGATTGTGAGAGACTTGATGGACTGGAATATAGTGGCAGTTACATATATTTAAATTGTTTGGCAATGTGTAGTTGATTGATGTGCTATTGGAGCGCAGGGCGGAAGTACCCTACTCCCCCCCCCCCCACCCGAGTTATAGTTGTAGTAGGTTGGCCACTAGGGCGGCCTCACCCTGCGGAGCTTCGAGTACAGGCGAAAGCCGTAAAGAGCTAGATGCGGGGGAGCCTGAGATCCAGGAATGGAGCTGGGCAACAGTTGAGGGGGGGAGAGTGTTGGGGAAGGGAGGGGAGGCGGGGGGGAAAGGAGAGGGAACGGGAAGTTTGGTGTGTTTTTGGTAAAAGGGGTTTTAGAATGGGATGCGAGCCTATATGGATTGGATTGGAACTTGAAGCTAAACGATACCGGGGGGCGAGGGAACAGGACCATAGCAGGCCATGGGGGACCTTAAAATACTCACATGGAATGTGCAGGGGCTTAACAGCTATTTAAAAAGGAACAAGGTTATGCTGTATCTACGCAGGCAGAAAATAGATATTGCATCGCTGCTGGAAACCCACCTCACACGAGAGAGGATGGACATGATTGCGGGAAAGTGGAAAGGGTTGTTGGTGGGCTCGTCTTACTCGGCCTACGCAAGAGGAGTACTTATATGGGTAGCGCCACATGTCCCGTTTCAGCGGTTGCAAGCGGTGGCTGAGACAGACGGGAGGATGGTTATGCTGAGGGGATTGGTAGAGAACAGGGAGATAAGTATTGTTAACACGTACGCCCCGAACCAAAACACAGCGGCGTACATTAGGACACTGAGTGCGAATCTGAGCAGGTGTGTGGGTAGCACGGTGATCTGGGGAGGGGACTTCAACTGCGTATTGAACGCGAGGGTGGATAGATCGGATGGGATATTAGATAGACCGGCCCCTGCAGCCAGGGCGCTACAGACACTGCTTGATGACTTTGGGCTGGAAGATGCATGGAGAGTGTGGCACTCTGGGGAAAGGCAATATTCACATTACTCGGCCCCACAGCAGTTATCAACGAGGCTGGACTATGTCTTTGCATCACCTGACATGATAGCGGAGCTGGCATACATAGAGTACAGGCCCAGGGTCCTCTCGGACCACTCGCCCCCGATTCTTGCATGGCAATATTGCCCCCCCCGAGGGCGAGGATCCCGACATGGCGCCTACGAGCGGAGGCGTTGAGGGACCCCTTCTTTAGAGAGGACTTGCGGGAGGAGATAGTAAACTATTTTGAAAACAACACTGGGAGTGTGGACTCGGCGGGGACATTATGGGAGGCCTTTAAGGTTGTCATGAGGGGGGCGACCATGGCGAAATCCAAGGGCCTACAGGGGGGGCGGGGTTTCGGCTGAACTGAGGGAGATGGAAGCAAAATTGGAAGAGGCCTTAAAAGCTGGTGATGATACAGCGGAGAAACTAGATTTGATACTTAAGCTACAGCAAAAATGTGCGGAATATTGGGAGAGGTTCTGTAACCTTAATTATAAAAGGTACATCGAGAGACAGCATGTGGGAGGCGATAAACCGGGGAGACATTTGGCGTGGTTATATAAGAGCGAGACCCCCAGAGCCACAATTAGAATTATAGAGAGGGAAGATGGTAGCGTAGAGGATACCCAGGAGGGAGTTAATGAAGAGTTTGTGGCTTACTATAAAGGTTAATATGGGGAAGACGGGGAAAGCAGCCGTGTAATGATAGAGGAAACGCTGGAGGATATGGGGCTGCCCAAGATAAGCGAGGAGGAAAGAGGAATTGGACTCCCCGATTACCCTGGAAGAACTGGGGGAGATGGCGAGGTAGTTGCCTACTAGTAAGACCCTGGGGACAGATGGGCTCCCAAGGGAATTTTATAAAAGGTATATATAGAAGAGGTCCTCCCCCCGCTGCTAGAAATGATAAACGAAGCATTCGAGATGGGCCGCTTACCGGAGTCACAGAGAGGCTGTCATAGTACCTCTCCCTAAACCAAATAAACCTGGGCGTAGCTGTGGCTCCTTTAGACCTGGGTCGATGCTGAACCAAGACGTCAAGATATTGACTGCAGTCCTGGCGAATAGACTGAAGAGGGTCATTAGCAAGTTAATACATCCAGATCAAACGGGCTATGTCCCGCATAGAAACATCACCAATAATCACAGGCGACTCCAGAGGATCATTGATTTTGGCAATGGAAGGGATGAGGAACTGGCAATCGTGTCCTTGGATGCGATCAAGGCCTTTGACTGTCAAGTGGCCATGGCTGCTGGCGGCCCTGAAACACTATGGGTTAGGGCCTGGCTATGTGAGGTTGGCGACGATTTTGTACAGTGAACCGCTGGCTAGAGTCAAGACAGGATCTGTGATGTCAGAGAGGTGGCAGCTTAGCAGGGGTACTAGGCAGGGATGCCCGTGGTCCCCTATGCTCTACATACTGGCCCTGGAACCTCTTGCGATCTATCTGCGGCAACAATATGACACTATAGGCATTGTGGTGAAAGGGGAGCGGCACCTGATTTCCCTATACGCAGATGACATGCTACTGTACCTACGATTCCCAGAAGAAAATCTCCAGTACATCCTAGAAGTGATGGAGAGATATGCTGTGTTGTCTGGTATAGCAGTGAATCCCCAGAAGTCCAGCATGTTCCCATTGGGGGGGTACAAGGGGATTCCATCGGAGCGATTACCTGTATTGCAAGTGCCATGGGCGGTTCGCACGTTTCGGTACTTGGGGAATATATACCACACTGTGGAAGAGGGGTATAAGTGTAACACAGAAGTAGCCATTAGAAACATCGAGAAGTGCATGCGGTTTTGGGCGAAGCTGCCTCTGGCGATGATGGGACGTGGAGCGATGCTAAAGATGGTGGTCCTGCCGAGGCTCCTACATTACTTCGGGAATATACCGTACCGGATTTCTAGGGGGTTTTTCACCAAGCTAAATAGCATATGTAGGGACTTTCTGTGGCACGGCACGCGAAACAGAGTGGCGTTGTGGAAGCTTCAGAACTTCCATGACAAAGGGGGAATTAAGCTGCCCAACTACGAGGCGTACTATGTGGCGAGCCAGTTGCAGTATGTTGCCAAATGGCTATCTGATGAAGAGACCTCCAAACACAGGTTGTTTGGGCGGGATTGTGCACCTTTTTATCTGAAAGAAGTCATGTGGGCACCCAGAGCGGAAATGGGGGGGGCACCCTAAAATGATGCTACTAGGGTGGAAGGTGTGGCGCAGGGCATGCCAAATTATGGGGGACCCGTCCACATGCTCATCGGAGATGCCATTGGTAGTATTGACAGGGGCGGACGCTCAGCTGCGACTGATACTCCGGACCCACTGGGAACCGGCTGGGGTGGCAACGATGGGGGACATCTGGCAGGAGGGCTCTAGTGTTACTTTTGAGGGGCTACGAGAAGTAGCTGGGTTGCATGAAGGCCAGTACATTACGTACCACAGAATGGTACAGAGGATTAAGAGAACATGGCCTGAAACTGTGCTGGGGGAAGAATTGGATGCCACCATAGACGTGATATATGATATAGCTGAGGGGGGGTCATGAGATTTCCAGACTGTATGAGATGTTGATGTCTAAAGTGGGGAAGGAGGTCACGCAGTTGAGAATGGACTGGGAAACGGAGGTTGGGGCCCAAATGGGAGACGGGATGTGGAAAAGGGCGCAGGGGTATCATAAGAAGGTGTCTAGAAACGCGAGGCTCAAACAGATACAGTTGTACATAACACACAGGGCTTACATGACGCCTTGGAGGATATCGAGGTTTGAGAATGCAGGTCGGCAAGCATGCCCCAAATGTGACGAAGAGAACAAGGGTATGGTGCATATGTTCTGGTCATGCCCGATCATAGAGAGGTTCTGGAGGGGTGTAAAGGAGAAACTTGAAGGAAGAGGGGTCAAGATAGTAGTGGATACGGTGTGGGCCTGTCTGCTGGGGGGGGGTTCCCAAGACCACAGAAACTCAGGCACGTAAGCAAACTAAGGGACCTGGCTTATGTGCTAGCAAAAATGAGGATTGCCATGGGATGGAAGTCATGCCATGTGCCGAGCATAGAGGTGTGTTGGAAAGGCCTGCAAAAATGGGCAGAAGCCGAAACCACGGCATGGCAAGAAGCGTGTGGCAATGGGGGGGGGGGGAGGGGAGGAGAATGAGTCCCTGATGGCCTGGAAATCACTGATAGCCGGTCTGTTTGGGTCATTGGACGACCCGACAGCCTGTGGAGGAGGTGACCGAACCACAGGGTGTGGAAACTGAAGGTTCAATGCAATATACTCGCAAGGGGGGTGGGGTAGAGGGAGTGGTGGTTAGGAAGATAAAAAAGTGTATTGAAACTGTTGGAACATGCACTATTTGTTTGGTTTATTGTTTGTTTGTAAAATTTAATAAAAACCTTTATAAAAAAAAAAAAAAAAAGTTGCCATCAGCGCCTGGAGGTCAGTAGACTAAGACAGCTAGCGTCAAGGAGGGCGATAGAGAAACACGAGCCAGAAGACACTCCATCTTCAAGGAGTGCTCTGGCACAGTACAAGAGATTTTGTAGACCTCGAGACGAACAGCAGGAAACATATTTGGCTGATGTAACTCTTCTGACACCGCCGAGAGAAAATGGGGAAGATTTAGAGAAAGATATCACAGAGGAGGAAGTAAATGTGGCCATTGGTAAGCTCCGTTTGAATAAGGCTCCAGGTCCTGATGGCTTCACAGCAGTTTTCCATAAGAAATATCAGAAAAATCCTTGGCCCCATCTAACGCGACTACATAATTCCTTTGAAAAAACTGGTCATATTACACCCTTGTTGGATCAGGCTAAGCTGGTTATATTCCCAAAGCTGGACAAAGACCCAAAACGTTGCGAGTCATATCGCCCAATAGTGTTAATTAATATTGCCGTAAAAATATAGCAAGATTTTAGCTCCTCGATTGGAGGATAAACGCCAACTCTTAATAGGTGCCAATCAGGCAGGTTTTATTAAGCTACGTCAAACTTTCGATAATACAAGAAGGGTTTGTCATCTAATAGAACAGGTTGATAGATGCAGAATCCCAGCGGTTCTCCTAGCTTTAGATGCCGAAAAGGCATTTGACCAAGCGGAATGGTCATTTATTTTTCAAATAATGACAAGTATGGGCTTTGGAGGATTCAAGCTAATTATCAAACCCCTACCCTGCGTCTTTCCATTAAGGGACAGCGATCATGCCTGATTCAATTGGACAGGGGGACCAAACAAGGGTGCGTGCTACCTCCCTTGCTTTAAGCGATCTACATGGAACCACTTTTGCAGCGTGTACGGGAAGCTTCGGGAATGAAAAGCAATGGCATCCGCCGATGACATGTTGGCACTCTCAGACCCTGCAGAGTCTTTAAGGGAAATGGGCGAGGAGTTGGCTTTGTTTGGGGAAGCGTCAGGTTTAAAAATCAATTCACATTAATCGTAGATCTTAAATCTCACATTGTAGAGGGAACAGGTGGGGGAGATACGGGGTGCACCCAATTTCAATGGGCGGAAGGGAAAATCTAATATTTATGATCCACATTACGAAGTCTGACAATATGAGGTGAATTATCCCCAGCTTCTCAAGAATCTCAAAATAGACCTGCGATGCTGGAACCCCCTAGATATATCATGGCTGGGGCGTATAGCCTCAAAGATGGAAACCATCCCACGCTTTCTTTACTATTTCCAAGCCTTGCCGGTGCCTATTCCCGGGAATTTCTTTAAAAATCTTAATCGTCTCCCATCGGCATTTATGTGGTATAATAAAAGACAGAGGGTGGCTCTGCGTACTCTAATAGCCCCCGAGGAATAAGGGAGGAATGAATGTTCCAGATTTTAGATTGTAGTACTGGGAGGCCCAATTGAGGGTGCTGAAACAATGACTGTTGGGGGGAGGATAAACTTTGGGTCTCTATTAATAGAGCAGTGGTGGTTGGTCCATTGGATGCGGTCTTATGATTGGCTGAGGTACGCCCTCCTAGTATGAAGGCATCGCAGGTCACTGCACTCGTGGGTGAGGTGTGGGATGAATTGGGATAACAGTGGCATATTTCGACAATTCTGGGTCCACTCACACCACTACTTGGGAATCCTCAATTTATGCCAGGGATGGAGGTGAGGGCCTTTGGAAAGTGGAATGAGGTGGGATGTTTAAGGCTCAAAGATTTGATGTATGATCATGCAGTTAAAAACCAATGAGCAATGTAAACAATCTTTCGGCCTTACGGAAGGGGATAGGCTCCGTTACTACCAGCTGCAACACTGGGCAGTACATCCATCTAATAAACTGTTAGCGGGTAGACAATTCATCGCATTTGAAAATATATTACGTCTCACTCAGGGGACACACATTTTATACATTAATATTTAAAGGGGGTTCCCGAGAGAGGTGGTCTTATATGGGAAAGTGGGAGCGTACTTTGGACCGACACATCGCTGGAGGATTGGGAGTTTTATGGGACAATATTCCAAAGTATACCCGATCCATTGAATTACGTGAAATGTGTTATAAAGTCCTCAATTCAATGCCAATATACCATGGAGAGGTTAAGATTTATGTATCCGGGGATACTCCCGGAATGCTGGCGAAGATGTAAAGGTCAGGGGGATTGGCTTCACATTTGGTGGTCTTGTCCGGCCCTGAAACTATTCTGGGGCCAAGAGTGCTCGACATTGCAAGTGGTTGTAGGGAGAGTCACCGATGGAGAAAGGGGAATGTCTTCTGGGTCTTTGGACAAAGGATACGGCATCACAGGGAAGGGCACGTTTTAAAGCATGCATGGTTTTGATACTTGTGATTGCCCCCGGAACTTGAAAAAGTAGGCTTCTCCTACACACCATAATTGGTTGAGTAAAATTTGGCATATAATGGCCATGCAATGGGTTACCTATAACCTGCAGGGGGTTAGCCAAATGTTCAGGGCGGATAGGGTTATTTTGCTAGACTACCTCAGGGATGACTATTGGATTCAACTATGCCCGAACATTCAGATTTTGTACACTGCCTGAGGCTCTCAATAAGTAATCAATTCCGGACTTCTATGTTTTATCTTGTATGCTACAGTGTAACAGCTCAGGGGTTTGGGTGGGAGAGGTAGGAGGATTGATATTGTTAATTTTGCAAAATGTCAATAAAAATATTTATTAAAAAAAGAAGGGTAAAATACAATTATTCTGGGATGGTGTTTTTCGGAGGATGGAGTTGGTTCTGGATCTCTCTATACCCAGAGATCCACTTGTTACTGTGTTAGGTTTACTGCCTTCAAATATTGGTTTAACTACAAGTAAACTGTTTTGGATATATAGCGCTCTTTTGCTAGCCAAGAAGCAGATTTTGAAATTTTGGAAAAGTGATACCTCTCCTAACATTGATGACTGGCTGCAGAGTTTGTCCCTTTTGTCCAAGAGGGAGAAAATATCCTTTAAAGCAAAAGATCAGCTTGATAAATATGAGAGGATGTGGGGTGCATTTACTGATCTCTACGCTTAAAATATTTGATCGTGTTCTAGGGTTCTTATTTTGCTTTGTTTTAGTTTTTTCATTGTATTTATTTCCTTTACCTTCTGTCACCTTAATCGCTGTATTCAGTTCTCTTATGTTACTTCTTAAAGATTTATTTAGGAAATTATGGGTGAATAAGTATCACCTTGTATATTTGAGATATGGTTTATGTTTACCTTTGATTCTGATGGGGACCCATAGTCTGCTGATCGTGCGATCGCTCATCTGAGCTCCACATCCCTCGAGGGAAGAATCCATGACTACTGTCATCTCCAGCCAGCGTTGCCAAAAAGGTTCCCCTATAATCTCATTCTCCTCGCAGGCCCACAGTAGGATATGCTGTGCGACCTTCTCATGACCCGAAGGTCTGATCCTGCCTGAGAATTGTGAACACTGGGATCTGAGGGCCCACTGGTGGGACCTCATCCTTAGGCAGGCTTCTGGCACCTGGAAAATGCTGGATGCAATGAGGCCCAGCAACCTCAAAGTCGAATGCCGGCAGATATTGGACGTTGTGAAATTTTGTTACCATCAGCAAGATATGTTGAGCCATCAACTCAGGAGGCAAAGGCTTCCCAGAGGAAGAGTCCAGGATTACTCCAATAAATGGAATCTTCTGAGAAGGTGTCGTCTGTGACTTCTTAAAATTGAGAAAGAAGTCTAGCTTGTGGAGGGAGTGGAAGGTGCTGTACAAATGTTCTAAAGCTTGATTGGGGGAACAAGTCCTGATCAGCCAATTGTCTAGGTAGGGAAAGATGTAAATCCCTCCACTTCTTAGATTTGCTGCCACAAGTGCGATCAACTTGGTTATGGCCCTCTGGCAGAGGTGATCCCAAAAGGCAGTACTCAAAACTTATAGTGACGACTGCCAACGCCGAAGCGCCGGCATTTTCTGTGCTTGGGATGCATAGGTACGTGGAAAGAAGCATCCTGAATAGAGGAAAACCATCCAATCCTGGAGCTGAAGGGCCTGGAGGATCTGAACAAGAGTGACCATCTTGAAACCGTCCTTCAAGGAACTTGTACAAGCGTCTCAGGACCAAGATTGGATGTAGTCCTCCGCCTTTATTGGGAACCAGAAAATAGGTGGAGTACCAACCCTGGTATTGTTCTACTACTGGTACCCTTTCCGCAGCACCTTTCTCCAACAGGGAAAGAATCTCCTGTAGGAGGAGAGGATCTGGTACCCGAAGAGAAGGTCGTTCGGGGAACAATCTGGAGGCCTTTGTAGAAATGGGAGACAGTACACCCATGAGTCCTGTCTGAAGGGTCCATGCATCTGGAGTAATGCAATGCCATTCTTGCAGATATTGGGTCAACCTGTCACCCACCAGAGTACAGTGAGCAAAGTGCTCACAGGTTTTGGGGCTGTTAGGAAGTGGCTGCCTGAACATTTTTTCCTCCACAATCTCTGGCGGCAAGTGTGAATCTCCTTTGTCAACTCTGTGTAGCTTGACCTCTCCCTCTTTGGCCAAAAGAGCAGTAACACCGAAAGGACCACCCTCTCCAAGCCTGAGCAGGCACGTGTTGCTGTTGCGGCTGACAGATAGCTGGCCCTAAAGGAGTCATCTGCCTTTGGACCAAAAACGTTGGAGCCATCAAATGGCATGTCCAGAAGCCTTGATTGGACATCAAGGGCAAATCAAGACTTGCGCAACCACGCCAACCTCATCACCGCACCAGAGCCCATACATCGGCCAACGCTGTCTGATGCATCTACGACTGACTGAAGGGACTCCAAGAGGCGTCCTTACCATTGTTGATGCGATTATAGAATCCATCTAATCTCACCTTCAGGGATGTTATCTGCAGCTTGTGCAATAGTATTCCACAAGGTGTAAGAGTATTTTGCAAGCGCACAAAATGCATCAATGGCCTTTAAAGCCAAGCTTCGAAGACTTTTTGTCAAGGCGTCATACTTTTTATCGTCCCTATTCGGTGGCAAGGTCGGATAACCTGCAGTCTTCGAAGTGGAGGTTGCTGCCTGCACCACCAAACTCTCTTGTGTAGGGTGCCTTGAAAGAGTCAGGGTCCACAGAAGGAGGTCTATATTTCTTCACTACCTCCTTGTGTACAGCAGGAATGGTGTCAGGCTTCTGCCATTCAGCTTTAAAGAATAGCATTCTTTAAAGCTGAATGAAAGGTAATACAAGCTCCTTAGCGGTACCTTTATCCAGGATGTCTGTAAAATCACCCAGAGTTATGCCGTTTGCCAGACGTGCCCAACCCAAATATTCAATAACCCTGTTCATGACCGTTCTATAGGCCGCATTAGGGTGTGCAATCACATCCAGAGTGTTAAATTCATCCTCAGTGGATTTATCAAGACCATTGGCTTCTTTCAGGCAAGTAGCCAGGTGCTCTAAATGATATTTATCAGACATCAACTCTTCTGGAACATTGGGCGACCAAAAAGGTCCAAACCTGAAAGGTAGGTCGTCTTCCTCAAAAATGGAGTCCAAAAGAGTTGAAATCTTTCTTTGACTGAGGAATGAAATTCAAAGTTGAATCAGGGGTCAACGTCGAAGGGCACTTCGATTTAGATTCCTTCGACAAGGAGGGCACAGGAGCCTTTGGCGTTGATGTGGTCTCTTTGGTCAACACTATTGCCGCTACTCAAGAGGACATCCCCCGAGGCCTTCTGACCCAGGGTTTTGGGCACGCAAATCAAAATGTTATTATATTCCCTGCCAGTCTTGGAAGACGCAGTGCGATCGCTAGACTTCTTCGGCGCCTTTGAGAACACGTCCATCCTTTTTTGACAGAACCTTTCCCGTTCCGCTGATGAGGCGTTCTGATCGGGAAAACGTACCCAACGCTTATCAAGCAAGGAGTCGGAAGATGAGGAGCCATGGTGTTGTTTCTTAGACTTCTTTTGCGACAATGAAGAAGAGTGACAGGAGTCTCTCCTGGATCTCAAACGCTTAGAGCATTTTTTGGGCCTTTCGGGAGATTTGTCTCCGATAGAACTTCTTCCTTCAGAAGATTTCCTCTTCGAAGAAATAGAAAATTGAGACTTTGAAACAGAGTGACCTAGGAGGAGTTTCAACCGTCTCTCTTAAGGCTTACTGGTTATCGAATGGCAAGAGCAGCACTCAATGACTTTGTGTTCTTTGCCAACGCACCAGAGAAATTCTGTGCGGATCAGTGATCAACATCTTCGAGTCACAGTCTGCATATCTCTTAAAGCCTGTCTTTGGCATAGCCATAGTGAACATTTACACAAAAGCAAAGACGTTAGTCGTAGATTCACTGAGGAGAGTCCAACCGTTCCAACAGCGTGCTGTGCATGAGGAAAAACAGAACTGAGGCAACGTGCGCAGTGCATGCTATTTATACAATCACCAATGTTGCATCCGAACGCAGGAATGGTAACTGTCGAGGGTCAGACTATGCCATTCAACGCGCTCTGTTGAACATTTTCTTCCACGACTGCAAAGCAGGATATGGATATATCAAAGATGAGGAATCCGTGGGAGGACACAACCCATTAGAAGAATAAAATTTAGAAATGCATGCTTTGTTTACAACAGATACAAGCGCACAGAAAATGGAAAACAGTATTCTTTTTACTCTTTGCTGTTAACAGTATAACGTATTGACAGTACATTGATATAAATATCCATATTTTCACATAACAAAAACATACCTGTCAGACTTTTTTAAATTCAGAGCAATAGTTCTTGTATTATTTTTCTGTCCTAAATCTTCATACTCTATGGATTCCTGCAACTTCACCTAAATAAGTAAGAATACAGTGAAACAGTATCAGTGATAGGTTGTACAATAGGTTTGAAATACTCCACAGCAATTGAACACTAATAAATAGTTAAATTGACTTGAAAAATGATATATGGCACTCTGATGCTGCTTACATTACTTCCCACTTTAAAGGCAACATGCAATTTTAAAAAAATTACATGATGTCCCGTACAGTTGTTTAACTTCTATCAGTCTACATAATTAAAGAAATCAATATTTTAAACTTGCATAGGCAAGTCTCAATTGAGCAATTTGCCTTAAACACCCGAAATGGCAAGTGATAAGAGCAAAACGCGCAGTTGGCCAGCTCATTACAGCGGCAACAGTACAAAGTAAAGTATCAAGTTTCTTTTTCTATCCACCAATAAATGTACATACTGTAATAAAAGTCAAATGTGGGGTCCCTGGGGAGGGCTGTGGTATTATGGGGGTCAGAGAAGCCACCCAGTAATGAAATACACCCATGACAATGGAACATGAGCGATCCGTAATGCCCAGCTGCCTAACGCAAGAGTAGGCTACTGCAGAATAACATTGATCCCCACAGGACCCTTAACAAGGGTCCTTCCGGCATGAATAATAAATAGATGTGGTATTTGGTGAAAGCTCAGGTTCTCCACTGCTAAGTATCAGCAGACGTAACAGGGAGAGAAGCAGGTTGTTTCAGCCTGGCAGGCTGGAGACCACCACATAAATCGGAGCGGAAAAAAAAATCCTTTGCACACAGATTTGCAAGCGGTTGGCAAGCCATTCCACCATACTGTCGAACAGAGAGAGGGGCTCACAAGAGACATCAGCATGTGCTCGGGGCCCATAATTATGTGCACAAAAGGTAGACACGTGTCCAAAGACTAGAGTGAAGAGAACAAGTTGTCGGAGTGCCGTTTTAAATGCTCAGACCGTCTTCTGGAAACCAATCAGACAGTGAGGAAAGTTATTTGCCAGTCACAATGCGCAGCCATGATGAAAAGATGGTCTGATCAATCCTCTACATTATAAAGCACTTCAGAAGAAGAGGAGGAGGGGTATACAAGGAAGCACAGAGAAACAGGCTGTGAAGGAGTTAGGATGATGGGCCAGTGAGGTGGTGAAGGAGTAGTTGAAAACAAGGGGACACTGTGTGCTGAAAACTGTAGCTCAGCCCTCGACCCAGGACAGGCAGCAGGGACAGCATGTTGCTAAGAGCGTGCTGCGAGAGATGGTACAGGTCTGTGCCAAGGCCGAAGACCACTGAGGAGATAGGAGGTGATGGGAGCTATTACACAGACCCCAGCAAGTGCCAAAAAAGAAAGAAGCAGAATACATCTTGTTAGCTCAAGCCCAAGAGGTTGACCCTTGGCTGGCAGGTTAGTATGCCATCAGTCAATGCACTGCTGCATTAGGAGGGTAGAAATTCTGGCTGGTAATAAGTATTGGGTAACTACGATGGGAAAATACATTCTTATTTATGGGCATGTGGTAGGGCAACCTTCAGAAAGCACCCTTAGAGGAGCCACCAAGAAGAGCAGGCCGCTCAAAACCAGGACTTCTTGGAGAGAGTGGGTCCGTTTTCATACGAAGAATCTTGGGACTTGACCTTAGACGCAGTTTAAGGTAAGGGAAGCGCGATTTCAGAGATTCGCTTCTGTTTAGCAATACCTCCTTGATCCATGGTATTACACCTAGACCATAACCCTATTTTTATTCCCAGTAGGAGTTCAACACACCCATTTCTAGACGAGAATCGTCCACTAAGGTTAGAACGAGGAATGACATGGTCACTGGAAGGATTTCATAGGTTTTTACACTGATCAGGATGGAGTTCGAGCAGAGAATGCAGAAACAGTCTTTTTCAAAGCCACGGAGTTATGTTTTATCGGTCCTAGGCACGGAGGTCACAAAATGACTACTTCTACGCAGGAGTACAAGCTTAACTAATGGATAATTCCTACTAGTACCTGTGGTACCAATATAAAACCATGTGCAACCAAGGTTCTAAGAACATGGTACTTTAAACTACACATCCAAACACACTAAACTAAAACACTAAAACCCACCCCTGTAAAATAAGTGCCTGAATATGCAGACTAACTTTATGGAAAAGATCTTTTTAAAAGGTAGACCGTTCTAGAGGGGTCTTACAAGTCAGTAAGACCCTTTAAAGCAAACCAGAAGGACAGAACCACTAGAATACCTTGCATGCTTGTTCTTGGGCCTTGACAGAGTCAAATCAGGCTTCTATGCACTTTGAAATGGGTCGAGGCGGCATTAGGACGTTTTGAGTCAGTGGTTCAAAATGAATTGCGGGAGTAGAGATGACTAGTCAAGTCAGCTCAAGACAGTCTAGCAATGTGGTGCAGTCCTGTAGCAGGAATCAACTTGAATTGGGCAAAGAACTAGTAGGCGCTGGGTCGAGTCAGTGCCGCAAATTGTTTGAGTCAGCTGAAAGTGGTCCAATGATGCGATGCAGCTCTTCAGTGTAGAGCTCGAAAACTGCTGGAGACCAGGCAGACCATTAGTTGAGTCAGCAGCATATTGGCTCGACAAAGGATCGAAAAGTACTATGTTTTAAAGGCAGCTTCAGGTGCCTGCTAAGGTTTGAAAAGCAACCCGTGACAATCGAGCCATCTCAAAAACAGATCAAAGTTCGAAATCAGGATCCAGAGCAGTTTCTCGACTTCTAGTTGCTGGGGGGCTCCATCTAGTCGTAAGGTAAGTCATTCACCTACAATCAGTCGGGGAAGTTCTTAGAGAGTACTTGCAGAGTCTGTCCTCTCCAGTGAGGAGGATCCTGGGTACCGTGGGTCTCAGCTTGCAGACAGCCTTGTGCAACCAACAGACCACCCCAAATGTTCCTATGGGATGATTAAGGGAAAGGGCTTGCCCTTTTCTTGGAAATATGCATCTTCACCTGCATTGTCAAAGACTTTGGAGCATACTCTCAGACCAAAAAAGATCCAGGTGTAATCTTTCAGTAGTGCAAAAATGATTCAACGGCCAGGGGTTGTCTAACCACCTTACATAGACACCCTTCTACAGCGGATTGGTCCCCTTGTAGCCTTCTGTAAGGGGTTCAATCCAGTCTTCTGTTTCAGAGTGGTCTGCCTGGTGCTGCCAAACCCAGAGTGCTTTGGATGCATGACGTTTTGGAGCCCTAGGAAATCCCAAAATTGCAGAACCTCCACATTTAGCTGTGCTACTCTACTCCACCCTTTTCTCCTATTTACTGTGGCAAGTCAGAAGATCACAGACTCACTGAGGGGATGATACCAAGTGTTTTATTAAACTTAAAGGATAACCCCTGTCTTTCCCCATGTTATTAACTAAGGTGCTCGTCAGTCAGTCGTGAAATGTCCAAAGGGAATAAAAGTCTGCTGTCCAAAACTATCCTTACTGAACCTACCACTTTTTTGACTTCTTAGACCAGAATTCTTCACTTCTTTGGTCGGGTTCTTGGGCTCTCTTTAATACATAATCCGCAAATAGTCTGACTTCTTGGATTAAGCTGTTTAGTTTCTTAATTGGGTTATTGGGGTTTCTCTCCTCTTTGGAAGTCCTTCTCAGGGATCTCTTATTAATGCTCCCTTCTTGGTTGTAGCTCTCAGTTTAGTTGTACTTTACTTGCTGGGTGACTCAATTGCTTACTTTAAGTAGGTTCTGTGGCATCTCTGGTTTTCCCTTCAACACTATATTTACTTGGTATAATTTGTCGAATTACTTTCCCCGGGGTATTTATCTTATTTTTTTCTTCTCTCATTATTCACTTGTTCAACAATTCTTTCTCTAGACTCACGATATTTGAATCTTCTTTGGTTCACATTTAACAGGGTTTCATATTTGCTACTGGGGCGAATTGACTGTGCAATATATTGATCTCCCTGGGTCCTACCGGACTTCTCGTTCTCCTCGTTACCTTTGTTTTGACAGGAGAAAGTCTTCAGGAGACTTCTTCCCTGGAGGCCCTTTTTCTGTTCCCGGCTCACTGAAGCCTTCTCCCTGGCGTCTCTCTCATTGTTCTTTCCTGTGGCTCAATCGTGGTGTTCCGGCCACCTACTACATGACTGGACAACCCAAAGGCTTCTCACAAGTTGTTTGGACCCTTGGTTCACCACAAACCCGCTCTTTTGGTCTCGCTACCACATCTTACTGGGCGCCCTTGTGTTTTCTCGGGTTTAAGGTACATTGCAATTCCGGCATACCGTTCTGTGATGCTGGGCGAGTTCGAAACTCGCTAGCTTCCTTCTCCGTCAGGACAGACGCAGCGTGGGGTCTCCCACCTTGCATATATGGTTGGTTCTTTCTTGTGTCTCTCTCCGAGATCACCTTTATCCACGCATTTGTCTCAATGGATGGGACCTTCTGATTT
This sequence comes from Ambystoma mexicanum, assembly GCF_040938575.1. NCBI lineage: Eukaryota > Metazoa > Chordata > Amphibia > Caudata > Ambystomatidae > Ambystoma > Ambystoma mexicanum. The sequence goes on along the minus strand of NC_090934.1, from coordinate 834,936,522 downwards.
AAAGAGCCATGATTTGTTTCCTTAAGAGTAACATATCTATTATGAGTTACTTCGTCCCAGTACTGATACTCCATTATTGTTTCTTTGTCGAAGTCTTGATAACTCACCTGATTTGGTATATCAAAATATTTCATGCAGGTCCCTATATGTGCAGCCTGACCGAGTTCCTCACGAGAACAGGAGTCCTTGTCCCCAAAGTGGGAGTCTCCACTCCTAGGGAGAGTAGTGCAGAGCGAGCAGGCTCACCTCTCCCTAGCCTCACAGGAAGGGGCTCCCCTTTGGGGAGAAGGGACAAATTTCCTTCACTCGTCAAATTACATACATCATAGTCTCTCTGTTAATGACCACTCTGTTGTGAGCTCTCCATTGTCCTGGCAGGGCTCGACTTTGAAGCAGTGGTTCCCAGCTAAACCCCCAAAGGAGATTTCATGTTCTCTGGAGAAGGTGATAAGCCTTCTCTCAGAGAGCAAAAGGGTGTTTCCTGGGCTGGTCCCAGATGGTTGTTTTGGGTTTAACTCACTTCCCAGACGTCGATACATATAAGGCCCTGTCAGTGAATAAGTCACTAGCAATCAACCTGACATAATTACACCAATACGTGTTGGCCAGTATAATTCTATATTATCAGGAGATACCATGGTAAACCAGACATGGCTTATATTTATTTATCAATCAACTGCCACCAGACACTGGGAGTACACAATTAAATTAAGTAAACTTAGGATCAGGCGTGATGACGGTTAAAAAGGGCAGTCTCTGGCTGTTGCAGGACTGCATGTCACTCTAATCGCCATGTTGCAAATTGCTAAAATGTATTTCTCAAATCTGGCCAGCAGGCCATTCTAGTTATAGTGAACAGGGGAACTCTGAGGTTAGCCAAAACCAATCAAGGTAAGCATGGAGAGTGATCAAGGCTTAGTCTCAGGAGAAGCGAGTGGGGCCAGAGGTCCACAATGAGTCCACACATTGAAATACACAATGATTCTGCTTAGACAGTTGAGCACAAAAATACTGTATTATCGGCCCAAAAACAGTAGAAAAATGAATCAAGCAGGTAATACTATCATACAAGACTCAATTATAAAACACATATTATCACCTTAGGTTTGTAGAAATGCAACCTGAAAGGAAGTTAAGTAAATAGGCAATGGAAAACCAGTTAATAAGTGTAATACCCTAATTTTATGAGTCGAATCCCCAAGTTGAATGGGGCTTGTGCTCAAAAGTCACAAAGTTCCTTTAGGAGAGGGGACAAAGTTAGAAGAGGTTCTTGTGGTGGTGAAAAATGTTCCAGAAGACTTCAAGTATTTTACAGGTAAGACGTATCTATCTCTTAGAACAGCTTTTAAAACAAACATTTAAAAAGCAAAAGAATGGAATAAACAAAAGTTTATTCTAAGGTTTATGATAGTGTAGACATGGGTGGCTGAACTATTTCATCTACCCAAACAGGTAGGTTTTCCCTCCGTTGAATCCAGTAGAATATTCTATTCTATCGAATTTTTATATAACGCCAACTCGCCCGCAGGCCTCAGAGCGCTAGCAAGACAGTACAGACATAAAACATGGGCTGCCAAATCAGCGGGTTAGAGGATGAGGTGGTCTGTGTCGATGGTAGTGGGAAGCCGAGGAACCTAGTTTCTTCCTGCATCGAACAAGTGCGTTTTAAGAGCCCACCGAAGTGTAGAGTGAGAAGCTGTAGAACTCCAAAGTGAGTAGCTGGAGACGCAAATGACAAATTGTGGCATACAATCTTGTAATAAAAGACAGAAGAGATTATCACGTGAACAAGATAGTTATAAGGGGACAACCCAGAAGAGGGGAAAATACCAAGTGGAAACAAACCACAGCCAAACTGAGAAAGCCTGGATCAATAGATTATGAGAAGTCGAAAACCTCCAACAAGAATGTGACGTATTCCATATCTATGACAGTAATCACCAGAGCTGTGCTGTTTCGGAAAATCTTCGGCGACTGCGTCGATGACATCGATACGCCGCCCTCGAGGACCTCCTCCGATGGCCGACGTCACTGGACGTCACTGGATGTTATAAGTAGGACGCATGACGCCGTAGCCTAAGTTGTAGTTTTTTCCCCCAGTTTTTTCCCCCAGAACGTGTGGCACCAGTCATCTGCCAGTCTGACATACAAAGCTTTGCGGAAACGTAAGCTGCAATCGCATAAGAAATTCTGTAGCGTGGAAGGTAGGGAGGGAGCAAAATGGAATACGTCAGGCCATCCCATCGAAAGAACGTTACCAGGTAAGAGAGTAACTTGTTCTTCAAGGGGATTGGGGCCTCTGACGTATTCCATATCTATGACAGACTCCCAAAGCAGTACCAATGCAGGGAGGTGGGAAAAGAATTTAGAAAACAGAAATTTAGAATGCCCAATCAAATTGCAGAGTAAAGGACCACCTTGCCAAAGGCCAAATCCTGCCCACGGATGGAATCGAGGGAGTAGTGACGTACAAAAGTATGTACCGAAGCCCAGGCGGCTGCATCACAGATGTTACGAATAGGACCCCCCCTGTAGGGCAGTAGTGGCAGCCATACCCCTGGTAGAATGTGCCCGTAAGCCGACCGGTGGGCCCTTACCCGCCAACGGGTAACACTCAGAAATAGCCAAAATAATCCAGCAAGACAAAGTCTGTTTCGTCACAGCTTGCCCCAAACGCTTTCAGGCGTAACCAATGAAGAGTTATCGTCCACTCTGACCCAGGACATGCGTGAAATATAAAAGCTTAACGCTCTCCTAGTATCAAGCCTATGGAGCCTCTCCTCTTCCTTACCAGGATGTGGAAGAGGATAAAACGCCGAAAGAACAACCTTCTGGCTTAAATGAAATTCCGACACCACCTTCGGAAGAAAGGAAGGACGAACTCTAAGGACAACCCTGTCCTTATGAAACACAGTGAAGGGTGGCTTAACTGAAAATGCCTGTAACTCACTCACTCTGCGAGCGGAAGTGACCTCAACCAAAAATACAGTTTTAAGAGTTAACAGTCTCAAAGGGCATGAATGCAAAGGCTCAAACGGAGCACCCATCAAAAACTTGAGAACAAGGTTCAAATCCCAACCGGGCACCAGGAAAGGTGACGCAGGGAACACCTTAGTGAGCCCTTTCAGAAACTGAGAAATTAAAGGAATTTTAAAATAGGAACACTCTTCAGACGAGCGCTTAAATAGGGACAGCGCCGCCAGGTATCCTTTAACGGTACCCACTTGCAGGCCCCTGTGGGCCAAATAAAGCAAAAAAGACAGAACCATGGGAATGTCACATGCAAAAGGATCCACATTCTTAACCCTGCACCAGTCGCAGAACTTACGCCAATGGCAATGGTACAAGGACTTTGTTGCGGGCCGTCTGGCCGAGAGCAACACCTCCACCACGTCTTCAGGGAGGTCCCAATCCATATACTTCAACCTTTCAGAAACCAAGCGTGCAGGTTGAGGGATCTGACCTCTGGATGGAGAACCTGACCCCCCCCCCTCCCGTGAGAGCAGATAGTCTCGGTAGGGAAGACGATGTGGAGGGCAGATGGACAAGTCGAGAAGGTCCGGGTACCACGTCCTCCGGGCCCACGCCGGAGCAATGAGGATCATCCGGGAACCGAACCGTCACCTCCGCAGTACTTGCGGGATGACAGGGACTGGAGGAAACGCGTACAGCAGTGGGAATGACCACTCCACCACAAATGTGTCTCCTAAGGCTCCTTTTGGAGGAAATTCCCGCGAGCAGAACCTCTCGCACTTCCGGTTGACACTGGAGGCGAAGAGATCCACTTGAGGGGTCCCCCACATGGCGAAGATCTCCAGAAGAATCTCCTGAGCCAACTCCCACTCGTGAGAGATCGCGCTCTGCCTGCTCAGAGCGTCTGCCGTCTTGTTTTCGTCTCTGGCCAGTTGAACTGCCGAGTTCAAAACTTCCTGCTGGATTGCCCAGAACCAGAGCTGCATCGCCTCCCTGCACAGAGGAAGGGACTCTGCCCCACCCCCCCCCCTTTTTGTTGAGGTAGTGCATGGCCACCGCGTTGTCTGTCAGGATCGGGACATTCTTCCCTCGCACAGTCAGCAGAAAAGACTTCAGGGCTAGCCTGACGGCCCTCATCTCCAACAGATTGATATGGAGTCTGGACTCCGACGGAGACCAACGACCGCTGACTGTCAACTCGTTAGCATGAGCTCCCCATCCCGTGAGGGATGCGTCCGTCACGATCATCACCACTGGCCAAGGTAGCCAAAGTGGAGCCCCCTTCATCAGATTGTCTTCGACCACCCACCCCAGAAGGCTCTGGGTGACCGAGGACGGCACCTGAACATGGTCAGACATCCTGCCAGAGGACTGAGACCACTGGAGATTGAGTGCCCATTGCAAAGATCTCATCCGCAACCTGGCCTCTGGCACCAGAAGAATGCAGGATACCATGAGGCCAAGCAATCTCAAGAACTCGAACGCTGGGAGACTCTGGGCAAGCTGAAACTTGTGCACCATCTGCTGAATGTGATGAGCCCTCACCTGGGGAGGAAAACTGCTCCGATGTACTGGAGCCTCTGAGTTGGTGTCAGATGGGACTTCTTTAAGTTGAGGGAGAAGCCCAGCTTGTGGAGGGAGTGGCAGGTGACTTACAGATGATCCAGGACTTGCTCGGGAGAGCACACCGTGATCAACCAATCGTCCAGGTAGGGGTAGACGTGAATCCCCTTTCCTGAGGTGCGCTGCCACCACTACCATGAGCTTGGTGAATACCCTCGGGGCGGAGGTCAATCCGAACGGCAGGACCCGAAACTGAAAATGCGAGTCTCCAACCGCGGACCTCATGGAACTTCTTGTGCTTTGGATGTATCGGCACATGAAAATAAGCGTCCTTGAGGTCGAGAGACACCAACCAGTCCTGAAAGTGAAGGGCCTGGAGGACTTGAGAGAGTAACCATCTTGAACTTGTCCTTCCTGAGGAGTTTGTTCAAACCGCGCAAGTCCATGATGGGTCTCAATCCCCCGTCTTTCTTGGAAATCAAAAAATAAGGGGAATACCATCCCTTGTTCCTCTCCGCTACAGGCACCAGTTCTATGGCACCTTTCTCCAGCAGGGATTGAATTTCCTGCGCAATAAGCGGATCCGGACTCTTCAAAGAGAGATTCCCCGGTGGATTGTCTTGAGGCCTCTGCCGGAAAGGAAGACAGTAGCATTGGTTTATGATCTCCAGAACCCACACATCTGAAGTAATGGCGCGCCACTCTGCAAGATGCTGCGCCAGCCTTCCCCCAACCGGCGAACCATGGGACATGGCCTCATGACTGAGCTGAAGCGGCTGCGGCGTTGCCCGAGGGCAAAGAGGCAACAGCCCGAGTAGCCTTGACACCTCGAGTACCTTGTTTTCCACCTCTGGCACTCCTACCGTGTCCCCTTTGACTGACAGCTCCTCTCGCTTTACCAAAGGACGAGTAATAACGAAAGGAACCTCCCCTCCATTGCTGTCCCCTAGGACGAAAAGGCGGAGGTTGGCGAACTGCAGCACCCAATGACTTCGCTGCAGCTTTGGAGGTCTGCAACCTCTCAAGGCTCTCGTCAGCCTTGCTGCCAAAAAGATGTTCCCGTCAAAGGGCATGTTGAGGAGCCGGGCCTGCACATCAGGAGCAAACCCCGACTTCCGCAACCACGCAAACCTGTGTTTCACGATGCTCGCCGCCATGGACCGGCTGACGCAATCTGACATGTCCAAACCCGACTGAACGGCCTCACACATGGCGTCCTTACCATTCTGAACCATGGCAAGGAAACCATCCCATTCATCCCCTTCGGGAATATGTTAAGCCACTAAGGAAACAGTTCCACAGAGTGCGCGTGAAACGTGACGAGGCACATACGGAGTTGGCCGTCTGAAGCGCCATATCCCCTGAAGAAAACACTTTCTTTGCCCAGCCGTCAAAATGCTTGTCGTCCCCATCAGGAGGGATAGTAGGATACGATGCCTGCTTTGCCGGGGCCGTAGCCGCCTGCACCACGAAACTCTTCGGAGTGGGGTGCTTGGTCAAGTAGCAGGGGTCACTACTGGCTGGGCGGCATTTCACTGCAAAGACTTGCCCACTGCCGGGAGACTCTCAGGAGCAGTCCAAGCCGTCGCCACCCTCCTTCTGTAGAGCCATATGGAACAGCAGTACCGGGTCAGTTGGTGGACCTTGGTCGGGGATATCCGTAAGGTCATCCTGAAGAAAATCCCCTGGGGGAGCAGACCATCCCAAGTACTCAGTGACCCTGGACATAAGGTGCCGGTACGAGGAGTCGGCATGAGTGCCAGGCTCAGGCCTACAAAACTCCACCTCCGGAGAGGTGTCCAGCCTACTGGCATCGTGCAGGGATTGGGTGTGGCCCGAGAAAATCTCGTCCGGTACCGTATCCGGAACCATGCCATCATCAGAGCCCTCATCCACCTCCGAAATAAACTCAAGCTGGCGGAAAGAAGGCACTGAATGCGTAACAAAGCCATGCTTGGCCTTTGCCAGAGCCTTTCTAGGCAGTTCCACCGAGCCCCGGGGAACCCCCGTCGAAACAGCCTCGAAAGGCATCGAGTGAATCGGCGTGGACGCCGAACGCGGCGCCCACAGCATCGATGTCGGCGACACAGTCCTCGAGGCCGGGGCCCCGAGCATGTCCCTCGACAGCCGTGGCGCCGATGGCGTAGACGGCTTCTTCGAAGACGGGGCCTCGAAAGAGTCCATCGACGACGACGTCTTCCTTGAAGACACCACAGGTTCACACGGTTTTGAGCGCGTCGAGGACCGGGACCTGGAACAGGCATGCCGAGAACGATTCCCCTTGTCCGAGCGGGACCTCTCCCGCGAATCGTGATGACCACCCGAGCCCGAAGGCGTGCGAGCGGCGTCTCTCGACCGATCACGACTGACCCCACTCGGATGCGCGGACGGACCAGTGCCCTGTGATTCGAGAATCGCCAACATTTTCTTCCCGAAGGAAGCCCATCCGTCCGGTGTAGCATGCTTGGTGGGGTAGGCGACCCACCGACGGGCAGAGTCCTCGGAAGAGGACGGGGAAGAGGACGGGGAAGGCGACCGATGATGGCGCTTCCGGAAGTGCCTCGAAGAGGAAGAGGAGTGGCGGGACCGACTCCAGGATCGAGACCCACTGGACTTCCGACAACGCGGAGTCTCGCCTCTCGAATCGTCCGTCTAACGCCCCGCAGACCTTGACTTCCGTGGCTTAGACACCTTACCTACCGATAACTTCTTCTTGCGCTCCCGCAAGGCTTTAGACGTGAGCAACTGGCAGTCGACACAGTCATCCGTGTCATGGGCCTCCCCGAGGCATCAGAGGCAGGCGTCGTGCCAGTCCGTAACCGACATCTTGGACCCACAGTCCCCGCACTTCTTAAAGCCCGGACACGGTGTGTAAGACGAGGTAGACATCTTCATGAAGAAAGACTTCACAATACGAAACAGGTTCGAAGAACCAAGAAAGAAGAGGAACTCCAAAGAGTCGAGGGGCGCTGAGATCTCCGAAGCGAACACGTTCGCGGAAAAAACGGAACTGAGGCTACGGGCATCGTGCGTCTTACTTATAACATCCAGTGACGTCGGCCGTCAGAGGAGGTCCTCGAGGGCGGCGTATCGACGTCATTGATGCAGGACGCAGACGTCGAAGATTTTCTGAAGCAGCACAGCTGTGGTGATTACTGTCAGATATGGAATACGTCGGAGGACCCAATCCCCTTGAAAAACAGGTTTCGGACAAAATGACGGTACCAAAAGCTCCGAACTATACAAAAAGTCCGAAAATGCATACCACCAAAGATTCAAACACCAAAATTTCGAACCTTTGGTGGTATGCATTTTAGGTAGATACACATTTTTTTTTAAAAAGACTGCGGTGGTGTCCCCCGCAACACATACTATAAAGTATGGTGAGCGGGGTGTTGAGGGGGCACCCTTGCAGCTCACCAACGAAAAGAAAAAGAAAAGGACCCTGCGGCGCCGGTTCCTGATCATGGAAGTGAAAGGGAACCAGCGTCGCAGGGACACAGCACGTCAGAGAGAAAGGTAAGCATGGGTGTGGGGGGTGTTTGGGGTGCGTGTTTGCATGGATGTGGAGTTTTTTAATGGATGTCCGCATGGGGAATGTACGAACAATTTTGTAGTGCGTACATTTCCCATGCAGACTTTTTGTATACTGTGATTTCTGTTGCGGGAAAATCACGTGGATTCGATAAACAGACTATTACAGAAGATTTTGCTAGACAAGCAGCATAAGGAATAGTCATTGATACAATGACTGTCAGAAGATATTTTCACACCAGGGGAATCAAGCCGATCTCCTGTACATGGTAAAATTAGTTATTTTAGTGGTAGGGTCAAGTAGAATTAGATTCGGACTGAGGACCTTTCTTTCTTTCAGATTTCCTGATGACAGAAAAGCACTGTTAGTTCCTTTAGATAGGTAAGGAACTCCCTGTAGAAAGATAGGCCTTTTCCGTATAATTTGAATACAATTGAATTAGAATGTCCTTAAAGAGTCCAACTCCTCCTTCCGACCCACCACAGAAGATTCTGAAGTTAGGCAGTCAGATTTTCCAAAGAATAACCTAGAGTGTGGAGATTTGAGAACAAAACATGGGATGCCTGCGATTTGTAAGCCTAGGAGGCAATGACTGCAGGAGAAGATACCGACCACAGAGGAAAGATGTACATGCATAGTTGAGGGTGCCGGCAGTGGCACTGTGGCTCAGCGACTGAAGTGCCAACAATGGAGACCCTAGCAAGGGATCAGTGGTCATAGCAAACAGGCTGGCACAGGAGGATAAAATACTTAGTTCTTTTAGTGATGCAGCACAGGCGATTTCCTGAAGGTTGAAGAATCACAAAAAGACCCCCTGAAGAATGGATCCAGGTTTCCCTGCTGGATCAGAGCAAAGGAGCAGCAGACAGTATCTTCTGTTGCAATGGCAGGCCTTCCATTGGCAACCTCAGGCAAGTCTCTTGGAGGCTTCAGGACAGAATCTCACCAGTTTCCTGCTTTTATACTAAGACAGAGCCTAACTCTAACCACCAGATACACTAATGAACCTTTCAAACTTTGGGGAGCGAGCCAGTGCTGGCCAGCACACATATTTTCATGTTCATTATCCCAGGCAAACTCTGGCAATGCGGATTGCAGCGGAATCCCAGACAGCCAACCCCTGCAATCATTTCCTCTGCTGAAAGGAGCTCAAATCAAAAACATGGCCATTACTGGTCTCCACCCAAAAACTGAGCACAGTTGCCTGGTTACTGGACTGCATTTATTTTTGCACTTTGGCAGATTTGGGATCCATAGGGGCTACCAACAGAAGTGTCACATCCCCATAGATCAGGATAGCTTGCACTGGTGAAAAATATTCAGGACACCATAGAAGACAAGTTAAAAAGAAGCTGCCTTGCAAAAGGACTTAACTTCTTACAAGATGGATGATCGTAAAGTTCACTGCCCATCCTAGATTGGTCTACAAACAGTAACACACATTTCAATCAAGCATTGTGTTTCAACTGTAGTAAATAAAAATATATACTGTTTGTAGGGAGTAAAAAAAAAAAAGGCTGCTATCGCTAGGAAGATTGTCTGCAATTACTCAGGTAAAGGCTTGGAGGAGATCAACAAATAACATACTTCCATGGTTTCTGTTGTATCTGTGTGTCTCCTCGCTGGTTGGTGCTCCATATTCAGAACCTGAAGCAAGGAGAAAGGAGGACGACTCGATGTTCATTGGAGGCAAGCCCAGGAGTGGACAGCTGGGCACTCCTGCTCTTAAATAAGCTACTTTAGACCAAGACTCCAGTTGTTAAACTGGCAACAAGTGCTCCTGGGAGACGCCAAGAAGCAGGACGCCTCATCTGCGACAAACCCATGACTGGCCAGCCAGCATTTCTGCAGTGGCAATGCCATCAAGTGACCCTTATGCCTGCAACGGTATACCAGATAATCCACACAGTTTTCCTATTCGCCTTCTACCTCTGTACAGCTTTGCCCGGCCGCGATTCGCCCTTTATGGACATTTTGGGCTGGTCTCATGGGCACAAGTACTGCACCTGTCCACCGCCCCATCCCTAACCCCATCCGTTCCCCGCCCCAATTTCTATGTGTACTCAATGCCAGGACTGGTAGACAATAGGACCTCATCATGCCACCACATTCCTCCCTTGATGACTAATAAGTCAGTAAAGGCGCCTAGCAACCCTGCACCACGTCCCATGGCACTAGGATGCTCATCTACCGTCGTGCCAGGGCATCATTGCACTCTCACTGCATGTAGTCAAAATGAAGATTGTGTGCTGCTGGTCAGTGCAGCTTTCCCCCGCTGCGTCTTCCTAGCCAGTTCACTGGGCAACAAGTGCTGCTATTAAGCAGTTCTGAACTTCACAGTCATTCTCAGACCTCCACTTAAAAGAATAACTCTGCTGTATTCTAATGTTTCTTTGTGCTTTTTGTTTTAGACTACATTTTTATTGAATTTTCCATCATCACCACAACAATAACAAATCAAACCAAGAATAAACATTAATACACAATCAAATCACCTTTTCACTCCCCACCCCCTCTCCCCGCAACTTCCCCCGATACAGAGCACAGACGACTCAGATCTGCATAAATGAACAAGCTGCTTATTCCTAAATTAAAAGAAAATCCAGAGCAGGCGGGGCAAGCTTCCCTACCTTTGCAGCTAAACATTGGAACGCTCTCCCGCCATCTCTGAGAGCAGACCAATTGTACCGGGTGTTCAGGAGAACACTGAAAACATTGCTCTTTAACTAACTTTGCTCTTGAGGGCCTTGCCTCTGCTGAATGTTTTATCCCTCCCACTTTTCCCCCCGAACCCTCCCCACTGTGCATGTCCACTCAAGACTAAAGTGTAACTGGTTGTAACAGCGCCTTGAAGCCTACAGGTTTAGCGCGCTTGATAAATGTAAAAATAAATTAAATAACCATTGATTAATACCTGGTACATAGCTACCCCTTTCCACTTCTAGGAGGGACATTTGAAACCACCCAGTGTTGTTCCAGCACCAGCCCTACCCCTGGTTCGAGCGAGGGGTGAGCAGACCGCCATCTCTAACCCCTCTCCCCTATCCAAATATTTCAGTAGCCCCAAACTTAGAAGAGCTTTGCTTCAAAATCATGTCTTAAAAACTGTGCCCAATCCCCCTCTACCGATGCGCTTTCCCATGTACCAGAGAGGTGCTATTCTCCATCTAATATATCTCTCTCGCTTTCAGGACCCACTTTCTTTACAAACAATACATTGCCAAGCAGGTCCTAACTGCCAACAGAGAAAAGTGTGCCAGGTGTGTGAGCGGCCTCCTACCCTCTTCATCCTCATCTAGACCAAAAAGAACCAGCATACGATCCAGCTGCCTGTCAATACCATCCACCCCATTAATCCATCCCAGAACCTCCCCATCCCACACTTTTGCAGGACCACCACCGCATGTGCCAGTAAGTAGCTCTGCCCCCACACTGGCACCAACAATATGGACTGGTCGATGGAAACATTTTAGATAACTGCACCGGATCGTATTGCCAACTGTACAAATGTTTTATTCCATGTAGCTTGTACCGACAGGCAATGGAAGGCCCCTATGCACATCTTACTCCAGAGAGATTTGTCTACCTCCCATCCCAGGTCCCTTTCCCACTTTCAGGCCAGTCTGGTCTCTGCCCCTTGCCACTACAAGCACTGCATACAACCTGGATATCAAACCCTTGGTGCCCATCTGTGTGTCAAATGTCTTTTCTGTCAGCGTGAGATCCCTATGAATCTCCCCCTTGCATTCTTCTGCAATCACAACAACCTTTAATTGCAAAAAAAGAGAACACCGAGCTTTCCAATATGAAACTAGGATTCAAACTCTTGAGGCAGGATAAACTTCCCCTTGACCCACAGTTGGCCCACCATCTCCAAATCTGCTACATACCACGCGTGCAACTGAGCTGGATCTGGGATATCATCACAAATAGGCGGCACCCACAAGTGGCTCAGTGGCAAAGGCCACATTGTAATCCCCTGCATATTCGGCTGCTTACTCCAGAGCTCCCAGACCAATCCCAAAATCTACCCAGTATAGACCTCTTAGCGACCCATAAAACACTCTGCCACAGGTGTCAGAATTTTTTGTAGATAAACCCACTGTTTATCGAAGTCCTGCCGCAAAGTGAGGCATGAGTGCCCTCAACCAAGTTGCCCTAAAGTAATAGAAAGTCTGGTAACCCCACTCCATCCTAGTCTTTCGGGAGCACCAATTCCTCATAGGCAATCCTTGGTTTCCGACCCTGCCTAAGGAATCAAAACATATGTCCCCTTGCTTCCCACAATAACTGCTCAGGTACTCTGAATGGAAACATTTGAAAAAGATGGAGGACCCTGGGTAGAAAGTTCATTTTCAGCGCATTGATCCGACCCATCCACGAGATGGTATGCTTATTCCAGGTGGCAATTTCACCATACAGTTTCTACAGCAGGGGCAGTTACTTATACTGCACAGGTCCCTAGTGGCCAAGAAATCACTATACTCAAATACTTAATGTTCTCCAAATGGATTTCCAAGCCCAGCGTACAAAGAAAGGTTAAGTCCCTTTCGTTATCCGCATCCAATGGAAACAAAATAGATTCCTTACGATTAATGTTGAACTCAACAAGGCCCCATACTCTATCACCTCAAAGGCCGCTGGCACCAAAGCATGTGGAATACGCAGGTGAAGGAGAATGTCATCAGCATACATTCCTATTTTAAACTAATTCTCCCCCACTCTTATTCGCTCTATCCTGGGTTAAGTCTGCATTTTCCCCGCCAAAAGCTCCATGGCTCAAATCATTTTCAGGCTGCCTTCGGCCACCTCCTCCCCTTCTCTCATCTCGGATTGCCTAACCGCCATTCAGGATTGGCGTGCTGCCAACTATCTTTGTCTGAATGCCAGCAAGATAGAGATCCTCCTCATTGGCACACCTTCACCCACCTTTGCCCTCAGTCTCTGGCTGGCCTCCCTTGGTCGTCCTCCTACCCCCACCTCTGAGGCTAAAAACCTTGGGGGTCATCTTTGACTCCACACCTTCTTCTCCGCCCACATCTCTGATGTCTCTAAAAAGTCAAACTTCCTACTGCACCTCCTCAGAGGTACTCTGCCTTTCCTTCCCCCAGAAGCTCACTGTCTCCCAAGCTCTAGTTCTCTCTAGGTTGGACTATTGTAGCAGCCTCTTTCTAAATCTACCCGTCTCTACTCTCCACCCTTTGCAACTAATCCAGAACAGGACTGCAAGACTTGTCCTTGGCCTCAAGCCCTGGGATCCTCTCTCTCCAGCTCTGAAATCTCTCAATTAGCTCCCAGTGGATGCAAAGATTAAATTCAAAACCCTCTGCATTGTCCAAAAAGCTTTCTGGGGCGTGGGTCCAAAATACCTTCAGCTATCCCTCCGCAAATACCTCCCTTGTCGAGCTCTTTGCTCCTCTATCTCTAACTCCCTCAGGGTCAGTCATTTTTCAAAGAAACGAGCTCGGGGTAGATCTCAGATTTCAGCAGGGGCCTCTCTCTGGAACAGCCTCCCTGCCACTCTGAAACAAGGAGAACCATCTCCGGTTCCGGAAGCACCTCAATACCTTCCTCCTTGCTTCTTCTTCCCCCCTACCCCCACTCTCCCCTGCTGATCTATTCTCTCGGCACCGTGCACCTGGCCTACCCACTGTCTTCCGGGCCCAGGTACCTGCTGACCCTGCCACCCTCCTGAACAGCCTCCAGGCCACCACCTGCACTGAGGTCTGTACCTGTACCCATACAATCCCCCGCCCCGGTTTCTTCCTGCACTTATCTGACAAAGAACTCGGAGGACCCTCCTTTTCTCACATCGCCCCAAAAACCTGGAATGAACTACCAAACAACATACCAAACACAAGAGATCACATACCATTCAGGAAACTCCTCAAACCATGGCTCTTCACCCCATAACCAGAATGAAAGCTGATAAGGACATACACAGAGGAACTAGGACGAGAGAAGAACCTACCCTGACTCCCTAAATCATCAACCCTTATAAAATAAGGATATACGGATCTGTAACATATCCACTTATCAATTAAAAAACAAACCACATTAATCATACCAAGGAACACCCCATATCAATCGGAAGGGAGACCAAGGTATGACACAGCAATGGCACCTGCCCCCACCCCCTTCAAAAGGCACAGGCAGCAATGGACCATCAACAGTAATAGATAGGAAGGAGCAGTAATGGTATTATAACTCCACCACCTAAGCCGGGATTATGCTCTCCCATCGGGTGTACTAAGGTCAAAACACAGATGGAGACCAGCCTCAACCACAGGCCCTGAAACTAGACCATCACGAAAGGGAAGAGTAGATTATACCACCCAATGGACCATCGATAGCAAGGAGCTGGTTAAGGATAATTTAACACCACTATCGAACTAGGGGACAATGCTCACCGAACCTGGGGTACTTAGCCAATTCAATCCTCTGGAATCAGCCACGGTATCACCACAGAAAATAGACGATCAGTAAACCAAGAGAAAGAATATACTGACTCAGTATGACAACCCGATACATAAACTAAACTACAGGGATTATGAGACATACAATCCACTAAGCAAAACCGCAAATTTCTGCACATTTAATTCACACAAAAACCCACACAACCACCTCTCACAGCAAACTGCACCCACACCACAACAACAAACCCATAGATTGCAACAGCACACGAGGACACGCTTCAATCCTATATGCACACCAAAGCTCAGCGCACGGTGAAAACCGAACTGAAGCTGCCAACAGTACACCACCTCACTTTCCTATGCACTCTTCACCCACTAACCCACCCTCACCTTTTGTTTACAGATCCGCCTGAGCGCCTGGAGACCAACTCCGTTGGTGACGGTGCGCTATATAAACACCTTTAACATTAACATACCTGGTCTGCTGCCTTCACTCAGTATTCATTTGTTTTTCGCCTTGATCAGCACTATATACTTCCCGCCCCAATGCACTTTCCACTCTCCCTCTACCATGCACTTGCGCGTTCTCCATGTCACTGGGCCTAGTAAGATCGTTGTTTTGTTCTCCCCCGTTTCCCTCCAGTGCTTGGTTGCGCTCTGAAACACTTGTACAAGCGTGATATAAATAAAATATCCATATCAAAGGGTGAATAACAGGGCAGTCCTGTTTAGCCCCTCTCGGCAGACCGAACCCATTTGCTGCCAATCGCACCCTTGGCTCTGCGTAGACTGCCCTGATCCCATTCATTAATCGTTCCCCAAAGCCAAATTTACCAAGGACTGCGTACAAAAACACCCATCACACCCTTTTGAAGGAATTATCTGCATTGAGGCGGAGGAGCACACCATCCCCTCCTCCCCCCCTTACCTGTAGTCAAATTCATGAGGTTCAAAGTTTTCTTATGCGTGTCGGCTCCCTGCCCCCCTTGCATAAACCCCACCTGGTCCGAGTGAACCAATCTGGTAGTTCCAACCTGGTGGCTATTACCCTGGTAAAAATCTTAGCATCCACATTAAGGAGGGAAATCGGCTGATGTGACATACAGGACCTGGGATATTGTCCTTCCTTTGACATGACGGATATTAATGCTTGGCAGAGCGTGCGTGGAGCCCTTCCCATCTCAAAAATAAAGTTAAACAACTTCACTAGGAAAGGAATTAGAGTGACCGCAAACATTTTAACCCTTCATCTGCCGGCACTGTACTTGCTTGAATTCTCCCAATAGCAACCAAGACCACCTCAGACGTTAAAGGGGCATCCAATCTGGGTTACAGAAGCACTGTCCCGTCCAAGTAATCTCCCATGTCCTCTGCACGGACAACCTTCTCTTCCGCAGAGAGGGTCTTGTAAAATGCAGCAACTTTATTCACTATCCCCACTGGTGAGACTATGTGCCCTCCCTCCGAGTCAATCAACTCTTTCACCCACCTTCCGCCCTCTGCGCTCTCAGCCGCGCCGCTAACATTGGGTCTGCCTCATCTCCCTTCTCGTGATATTCTGCTTTATGAAAAAGTTTCTGTGCCACCTTCCCAGTCTCCTGCCTTTTTACCCATACTGCCAGCACAAGGATCTCCTCTGTATCCTCCTGACCCAGAAGCCTCTCTTCCGGTACCCCCATCTCCGAGATTGTGTTCCAACAGGGTCTTCTTCCTTTTCTAATGCGCACACTCCCTTATGAGCAATCCACACCAGGTTGCTTTCCCCACTTCCATACCCTTAAAGAACATCAATCTCTATTGTGTAATTAAACACAAAGTACTCCTCAACCGCCTGATGCAATTCCTCTAAAAACACTGCATCCTTCCAAAGAGTATCATTACATCTCCAGAGGTAGACCTACGTGTACGCACCCCCTCCTCCAGCCCCAATGCCACACTAACCAGGTCATGGTCAGACCAAATAATAGGAGTCACCTAACAAGAGACTACCCTATCCACCATCCCCCTGCCCATACACAAATAGTAAATCCTGGAAAAGGTACCATGTGGGGCCAAAACAAACATGAAACTCCCCTTCCTCTGGGTGTAACAACCTCCACACATACAACCCCGGCAACTGCAGTAGAACCTGAACACCTTCCCGACCTTGAATCCCACCCTGCCGCCCTACAACCAGCAAAGACAATACGTCTCTCACCAGGTCACCCCAAGCATCAATATACCCTGGGCATCCAAAAAGGTTTGATCCAACATCTCATGAAAGAAACTAAATTGCCCCTGATTGGGACAATACATTGTTGCCACCGTCAACAGAACCCCACAAAGAGAGCACCAGGACCCTTCCATCTCCTTCCAAACTTTAAGGTCTCTCACTGTTAACCGATTATGCATGAGGATGCCCACCCCACCTTTCTTCACTCCCCCCGATTCCCAATAGTCCTGGCAACTAGAGCACAAGGAATGCGCTGTTCCTCCCCGCCACCAATCTGGTTTCCTGCAGCAACAAAATGTAAGGGCCCGACCTGCGGAATTGCCTGGCATTAAGTGACGTCTTAGTGAAATTCAGGCCCTTAAAATTCAGGGTGCCAACCTTAAGCCGACTGACCCACCCTCCCCCAACTCTCTCCACTTCAGCCATAGCCACAACCACCTATTTCGCGCCCCCCCCTTATAAAACAGACCATACTCTACCACTATGTACCCAAACTCAATCCTCTTTATCTGCCCCCCCTTTCCCTACCCAGGCCCCCCTTTTACCCCTCATAACTCCCAAACACCCCCCAAACACAGGACTAACCCAGGCCTTGCACAAGACACCCATCCCAAAACAGGCCACCAGGATGATTATGTCCAAGATCGAGGCCTGGATATCCCCTCGGAGAGCATTGATCTCCTGCATGATGCCGTGAATCGTCATTAGTGGATGGATCCAGTCACCAACTCAAGCGATTGTGACCCTGCCCCTCCAGTCGCTGGTCTCTCCAAAACTCTAGCAGGGCATGTATCCCCTGTGCCAACCTCCCCTCTAGCATGCAGGGCTGCTAAACCACAGTATTCACTCTCGGAAACTTCTTCCAAATGCACTGACCGCAGCCGAGGTATTCCACGCACAAAGACCACTCCGCCTCCTTCCTTGTGATTACCATACACCGCCACGCAAATGGGCACACTGGGAGGCCTCCAGTCCACTGTAGTCAGTCCTAGGCCGGTACAAACTTTCCAGAGGGACAATTCTCCCTTCATCAGCCCACATTGGTCACCTCTTGCCCACTGTAGCCTACTGGTACCCACACAGTAGGCAGTGCACCGGATCTCTTGGCCACATCAGACTGTCGGGGTTCGCCCCGTACTAGCATCGCCCGAGTCCACCCTGCAGGGCCCGTTCCTGCATGCTGCGGTGCCCACAGCGTCCCAAGCATGGACCTGCTCACTCTGCCGTCTCCCTTAAGGCGTCTGCTCTGAACCACAGCCCGCAGGGGCTTCCCGCCTTCCGAGGCTCTTCGTCCCCCGAATTGTCATTTGTCTGGTCTGCGCCACAGGCCCCCCTCACCTCTGCACTGGACCGCCAGCCTTTGTGTCTCGCTGAAGCCCTCCATGCCAGTCCCAGTCTGCTGCGCCTCAGTCGTACACCCAGTTCCCTTCCAGCCTGGGCTGCAAGGTCTAGAAACTACTCCTGAACACTCCGCTCTTTCCGGGTGGCAAGACACCTCAATACCACTGCCTGGTCATGGCGGGGAGCTAAATCGCTCCGCTTTTCGTGCCAGGGCTGCGGGAGCTCCTCAGAGCGTGGCCATTTTCCTCTGTGCCCCCCCCCCCGGTGGTCTCCTTTCTGTGCTTTGAGTACCCAAGAGTACTTACAGCTGTTTGAATAGTACTTGTTCTGCATTTTAGTGGCATCTGGTCTCACTACCCTGATAGTCTTCAACAGAGGTTGGCATTGTTAAAAACAATGTAACTGTACTTTAGTGTGAGCTCCAGGACGTCAAATAACTTTCCATGAAAGCTGGCCCCTTTTCCTTGGAGCTTTTCAACACAAGCTAGCAATCAATATAACATAGGTGTGTGTTTTATACTGCCTGACCCTCACGCTGGAAGCAGTCGAGGTGCGCCCAATGGCGTTCCATATTCACACACTTCAATACATTGAGTCCCTCACAAAATTCCAATAACGACCAGGTGACCACCCCTCCTCTGTCACTACAGGAAAAAGGAATTCCTGGTTTACTTGGAACCCTCCGACAGCGATCCCTTTCCTCCAGCAAAAAGAAAGCCATTCTCAAACTGTCCAAGGTCAGAGGCAATGAAATGCATGCATCCATGTCCCCCATTCCAGTTCCCCTAACACCATACCCCTTCAAGTTGGAGAAAACCATTACACGCCTCAGTAAGTACTACTATCCGGAGTAACACTGCAATAGAGGGGACATTTAATACAAGAGAACAATCTACAGGAGAAACCGTCGAACAGTAAGTCACCACCTGCCGCACAGTTGCAGCCACCTGCAAATGTGAGGCCTTGCAGGATATCTTGATTGAAGAGAAATTGATGGAACACGCAAACAATGTCAAGGATCTAGCATGGATAGGCGCCCAGCTTCGACAGGGCCATTATACTAACCAAAGTAGAACAAAATGGCCTGGAGCAACCCCATCGCAAAGAGGTAGTTAGCCTCCCAAATGCACAGCAGCCCAATCTCATCTGTGCCATGAACCCACCCAAGCAGGGCCACCCCTGCCCACAACAAGCAAAGAAACACGATCCTCCATGCAAACCTGGCTCAATGATGCACAAATCCTTTGTCAGAGAGTTTCGCCTTAAGTGCGTCAGGTGCTCTCACAGATACGGCTACAGTAAATGGCCCACCTGGGCCATCAAGTGATCAACTAAACTTCTCAACTATATTTCACCAGTGTGGCTGCAAAGCAAGTACAGACCCATTTCCATTAAATCCAGAATGGTGGCACTTGAAGACATTCTGAAGTGGAAGAAATTTCAGATTGCTACTCAGGCATGGTACTTGCCTGCACCAGTCCGGAAGAAGAGTGCCCTTCCTTCCCATCACTGACCCCATGACAGCATTCATCATAGTTGGAAAGGCCATCTCCTTGATGGCAGACTCGGGCTGCCTTTACACAATGATACCAGTACAACTGTTTTATGAAACTTGCCCAAGAAGTTGACAAGCTTGCGCCTACAGACCATTCCAAACATAAGATACACATTTTAGGCTACTTTCAAGGTCAGATGAGCTACCAACGATGGTTCAAGGTCAGCAAAATTATCATAGCAGCCAAGGGTTCACCAGTTCTCAGCTAGAAGCACAAGGGTGCGATCCATCTGATGCTAAGCACTGCAGAACCCCCAACAAATGCTCAAGATGGGACAAAGCAGGAATTGGAAAATCTCCATCTGCCCACCTGAAAACCTGCCAGGTGTTCCCAGACATGCAGAGTTGGAGAAACCTGTACAAGAGTATTCCATAGTCTTCAGAAACCATTGAAAAGCTAAATAATTTCCAACATCAGATTGTAGTCAAGTATGGGGTCCAACCAATCAATCCGCAGGTGGGTTAAGTCCCTTTCCGGCTTCATGACATTCTGTAAAAGTATCTAGGTGATGAAATCTCGCATCACAGTGCAGACTGAGGAAAGCATGTGTGTTGTGCCAACCCTCTTAGCATGCAAGTGAGAGAGCAACATAAGAATGTGTGTAGACCTTTGCAGTCAAAATCGTGGTATGAAGGTAAACCCTCAACCACTTCCAACATATTCACGCTAGTAAGCAGGACTGGTGTGCCACAATGTTCACCACCCTCAATCTCGAATGCAACTACCATCAGAAGGAGCAGAAAAAAGACTTGGGGAAAAAAAAAAAAATAGATTACTGTCTTCGTCACCCTTTAAGGCCTGTATCAATTTCAGAGGGCACCCTTCAGACTGGCTTCCGCTGCAGCAAGATTCAACACTTGATGGACCAGCTTTTTCAGGGGATTCAAGTAGGTGATCCGATTCCAGGACAATCACAATATCCTCATCTACACCAGCACTGTAGAAAAGCACATGATCTGCATCATGAGGGACCATGGTTTGACCTTGAAGGCTATTAAGTGTCGATTACTTCTGCCCAAAGTAAACTATTGGAAATCTCATTGTCTTCAGGTTGTTTGCAACACAAATTCAATTTGTCAAAAGCCACCAGGGATGCTCCCACCCCCACCACGTGCGAGTTGGCATCTTCCCAAAGTATTAGAACCCCCCACCCCCTCCTTCCATTCTATAGAATTGAGAAGGAACTTTCCATGCACATCAACTTGCTTTACAAAGCTAACCACATAGTGCCTGCACAGATGCTAGCATAGAATAACTACACACCACCCATCAGGGACATCTAGGCATCAGATTTATGAAAAAGGTTCTCAGCAGGGACGGTCGATAGTTTGGCATCTGCATCTGTCAGAACGAATCAGGCAGTGCCTCATTTGTGCAGGTGTAGGCCACGTCACGCCCATTAGCGTGTCACAAGGACTGTGGCAGACCATAGCACATCATGGCAATAGAACTGGTAGGGTCCTGCAATAAACAGCATTGTTATTTGTATTTATTATTTATAGTGCGCACCTAACCCAAGGGTAACAAGGCGCAGAGGCAGCAAGAGGATAGTGAAATTTAAGTTACATAACAGCAAAAGTTGGGGTCCAGCTGGGGTTACATTGCTGGAGACAACAAGAACAATGAGAGACGATCAGGCTTATAGTTGCACAAGATATACAATATTTACAAGTTATATAATATGTTATCTCTAAGAGAATCAGTAGATAAACATGGATATACACAATTTACAGTAATTGTAATGTAGGACAGCAAGGAGGAACGTTATGTATCATGATCCTTAAGCCAAAGGGTGGTCTTAGGTCTGAAGTGTAGGTACGGGAGGTCATCCCTAAAGGGTGGTGGTAAGGAGTTCCAGAATTGTGCTGCTTTAACAGGAAAGCTGTTCCCTCCAGACATCGTACGTTTAAATCTGGGCACTAGAAGGAGATTAGAGTTAGCCTTTCTAGAAGGACGGGAGGATGCTGGTCTGGTGAATCTAGTTATCAGGTATTGAGGGACAGCTTGGTGGAGGCACTTATGAGTCAGAGAGACGGATTTGAGGAAGATTTTGTCTTTCGTTGATAGCCAATTGACAGATCTTCTGGTCTCCGAAATATGGAGAAATTTGTTATAGACCATTTCTCATAAAAGTCCAAGTTAGGTTTGTAGAATTTGTCACAGACACAGTTATAAGATTCTTGAAAAAGCTTTGGAAGGGAAGGCCTTTCAAAACCTATCATATCTGGGGTGCAACTCAGATCTGCCCACTTGCAGGATTTTAAGGCCTGTGAAGTGATAGATACCCCCTCACTGTACAACCCCAAAAGGAGTGGCATGGTCAAGAGACTCTACAGAGCCCTTAAATCCTCCATACAGTCCGCCATTCAGGGCGATTTAAATCCTGTAAAGGTGTTGCAATGATTATTAGGGTATTTATTGAGCGCAGGCCTAGCTTCGGGAAGCACAGAGCGCTTTACAATCATAGCGGGATGAACAAAGTGAGGGAAGAAAATAAAGGAGCAGGGAGCCAAAAGGGGAGGGGGAGGGTGGACAATTGGCAGCAAGGGATCTACAAGCAACCAGCGGACCTGGGGGCGGAGGGGGGCATTAGGTAGACCGTGAGGAGCAAATCACAGAGTCTAAGGTAAAATGGGGAGTGCAGGCAGGTGGACCTAGGTGTTAAGGAAGAGCCATTCCTTGAAGAGGAAAGTCTTGATTCCTGATCTGTAGAAGTGATGGGGCAAGTCTGATGTTGACAGGGAGGAGCGTCTAGATTCTCGGAGCGTATACAGAGAAGGCCTGTGTTAGGCAAGATTGTATGCAGTACCCTTTGGGTGCACTACAACAACCCTGACCTCCTGGCAATAGGAACCCAACCTTTGGTATAAGTCTGTACTACACAGGTTGATAGCGTGTTGAGCAGCCAGCTCATCTCAAGAGGGGTCAATGTGAGCTGTAGGGGAGTTACACAGAGATTCTCAGTGACAAGTATTCAAATAAACTTACACACAAGGTTTCTTGATTAAACCATTATTAATTTATTTAGAAAAAGCCTCCTTCAGAAGGGGCAATATAACAGTAACACTCAAATACACTTCAAAAATACACACTCTTAATATTTCAAAATCAGCAAGTACACATTTGGGACGGCCCACAGACACTACCTACACCCTCAGGTGACTTCAATAGTTAGGGGGCTGGGGACATTAATACATCACTGTTGCATTTAGAAACAGATTTAGGAATATGCCAAAGGAAAAAGTTATTAGAACAAAACAAGAGATCACACAAATATTCTGAAGTAGGTAAGTACTTTTGGTAACCCCCAATGCAACCCCTTCCTGGAAGGAAGACAACACTTAAGAAGAGGAGAGAAGAGTCATTCAGGGAGCCAGGCCAGCCAATGTTAAGTTAGCAAAAGTCAAGATGAACTGAAGCACTACTTGCAGGTAAATAAAAGTCCTGCACAATGTTTTAGAAGTCTTTGTAGTCTCCAACGAGGACAATCAAGGTGACACAAGAGGTAAGTTCTCTCAGACTTTTCAGTACCTGTATGTTGAAGAAAAGTGCAGCAGATGACTTCTGTTCCTGTGAAGCTCTGCAGATCCTGGTGTTCCTGGGCCTCAGTCGTGGGGACAAGAGGGATGACTTCTGGGGACTCCTGCACTGCACTGGGACGGTCACCACTCACAACCCGCAATCTTCAAACAAGTGGCCCTTCGGTGTTTCAGCTTCTCAAGTCTACCGCAAATAGCAACACTGTGGTTCCTGGCTGTTGAGATGGGCTTTCCTTGCACCTGTGGTCCCCCACGCTGTTGAGGGGGCACTGGCTCGGAGCTCTTCTCCAGTTTAAAAGTAACGCACACAATCTGGTGATCCTCTCCCTGGCTATTCGGTTCCAGCAGCAACTACAGAGGAATTTCAACCAGCTCCGAGAGGATGTCCAGGTGGGCTTACTTTGGAGTTGATTGGTCCCACCAACAAAAAGGGAGACATCCTTGTTAGGGAGAATTCTCTCTTTAGGCTGAATTTCCTAACCTAGTGAGTCCCCCAGCAGCTTTGCTGGATTTCTGGAGTTTGTTTTTTTCCTCCTGCCAAGAGTGAGACTCTTTCTCCCACTCTTGGACATGTTTATGGTGTTCCTTTGAATGTTAATGTGTTTTATGGGCTATGGGGTCCTTTACTCCATAGGGTCTTGTGTTTTTATTATGTGTGTTACACAGCACCCTCCGTGCAGTAACACAGGGGTGTCATAGTGACCCCCCAGCATAGACTCCATACCCTGGGACTGACTACTGTCTCCCAGGGCATGTAAAGTCACCATTGGTTTTACTAGTCCCAAATTATTAACAGAAACCAGTACAAACCATCACATTGTGGACGTAATGGTCGGGGCAATTCGATTGCCCTGGGGTCTGTTAGTCGAGGGGGCACGTCTCCGTCCCCCCTGATCGAGTTTTGGCTGGTGGCAGTGGAAACTACGGATTATATTCGACCACAAATATTTTCCTATGGGATTTTCCCATTTTTCGAGGCTACCAACTTAATTATTTAATTCTCATAGTCTCGAACATACTACCGGTTTATTTAATATTAATTCGCCGGTTGGTATTTTTTGCCAGGACTCGCTTCTAAAATGGCGTTTGTGTTCTCTTCTGTGACTCCAACCCAAGTCGAGCCCTTTGTTCCACTTTTTGGCGGGCTTCTCCACGGAAGCCTCCAAAAGTGGTGCCACTCTGTCTGGGTACCACAGGGGGTGTGGGAGGGGGTTTAGGCACCCTGGACTGAGTTACCTTGGTAACTTAAGTCGCACTCTTGTGTGATTGGCCCAAGTGGTGAGCCGGCCGGCTCACCACTTAGCATGTTTGATTGACAGCTAGGCTGAGTGAATGGGGGTATGCTGCATAAAAGCAGGGCTTTGGGGACTGGAACTTCAGAAGTCACCACAAGACCTGAGAATCCGATGAGGGAGAAGCTGAGCCGACCTACCACGACGACGCCACCGGGGGAGCCCTGCGGAACCGACTCACCACTTCCCGATGACAGAGAAGATCTCCCGGCTGGAGAGGCTTCTTCCCCTGACTGGTGGGCACAACCAGTTTTACCTTCCTTCTTCGCACCCCAGACCGGTTTGTGGTCGAACTGCCCGTGCCAAGCACCCCGGCGGCCGGATAGCCACTCACCACTGAACCGCGAATCAACGGACCGCTCCTTGTACCTGAGAAACTCTGGGGCTGGTTTCTTCCCTGGCAGTGCAACAGACTCCTCTCTTTCCCCGGACGAAGCACCGACTTGCATCCGCTGCCAGGAACAACTGCCCCGGCTGGAGTGTTCTCACCACTTTAAGGTATCACGTCCGCCAGGCCTCCGTTTCTAAAGATTGCTACAAGGTAATAATAACTCCTTAACCTTCTGGACTGGGCTGGCCGCCTTGACCCTCTAACCGGTCCCTTTCTTTGGTCCAACTCCTTTTGAACCGTTACAAGACTTTTGTGCACTGCAACCGTGTGACCTTGGACACATTTCGTTTGATCCTCTTAAAGTGGATCCGGCCTATTGAACTCTAACTTCACGTTTTTACTTTGCCTTCCTCTCTTGTTATGTTCTTGTAAAAGTGTTGGGATCTGTTTCAACTTGTTCTCTGCTTTTCTCTCCCTTTTAAAAACGAACTATTAGAGTGCATCTACGTTAAGGGAGTGTATATCTTTTAGTGACCATGTTTTTGAATTGCTTACTATTAGTGCATGTGTGTTTTTCTAGATGTGGTTTTTAAATAAATAATTATATCTCTTTTACACCAAGCCCTGGTCAGTGTTTACTTGTTCTATTATGTTCTCTTGACCTATTGTGAATACTCTGTATACTGCCTAACTCTTCTTGAGGGAAGTCTGACTGCTCAGCCACAGCTACCAAGTGAATCTGTGTGGTACAGACTGCTACCAAGTGGGTTTACTGCCAAACACCTGTAGTCTTAAATCTTTTGCAGTGGTCCCAGAGGGAACTGCACAGGTTTCTGCCTAGCAGTCCTTGCAGGGGCTTCTCGGCCGATACAAATTTAGAGTTTCGGCACAGCAGCAGGGCTTCACTGGGCAAACCAACAGTCCAGGAGTTGCAGCAGGCGTCCTCTTCAAGTTCTTCAGATTCATTCGTCGACTCTGCATTCAAAGCCAAAAAGCCTTGCGTTTTGTGGCGGTTTCTCCCATTCATTCCAGCCTGTCGGTCATCCAGCAGGGTGGCTGTCCTTGCCGGACAGCCAGCCGGTCAATCACCTAAGAGTGCATTCAGGTCTCCTAGGAGACTAAGCACAGGGAGTTGCCAGCACCTCCCTCGCTTCCTGCCCCCGCAAGATGGAGCCAGAGGCGGGCTTCACTTGTGAATCCCACCGAAGGCAAAATGAACAAAGTGTCCAAACCAGGTTTGGCACGTAGAGTAAATCTCAAGAAGGACCTTTCCACAAAGAAATATGCAAAAAAAAGAAGACAGAGGCCATTTTGACATAAATGGCACGTTTGGGTGCTTTACTGCAGCTGTCGAACGCAGCCCGCTGTAAATACACACCATGGTAGTTAAAAGAAAAACACTGCCACCAGCCATTCATCGAGGAAAGGGTAACATAAGATTGTTACATGAGAAGCTAGACAAACAAGTTATTTACCAACTGGTAACATTCTTTCGACTGGATGTTCCTCCAACATATTCCACATCTTTGACATGTAATGTCTACAGCTTTGTCGGCAGAGGGTGTCCGGCGTCGGGTCAATGTCCCTCACAGGCTTCCGTCGAGGGTGACGTCATCGGATGTTATAAGTAGCACGCACGGCGCCCCGTAGCCTCAGTTCATATTTTTTTTCCCTCCACAACGTGTGACATAACCACACACAATGCCTCCTTGACTGCACATAGCCTTGTGGGAATGCAATCTGCAATAGCATAGGAAATTCTTCAGATGGGCACGCTGGTAGGGTGATGAGGAATACGTTAGAGCAATATCCAGTCGAAAGAACGTTAGCAGTTGGTAAGTAACTTGTTCTTCGAATGGATTGTGTCCTCCAATGTATTCCACATCTTTGACAGACTCCCAAAGCAGTATCAGTGATTGGAGGAGGGAGAAGAATTAAGATAAACCCAATCAGATGGCAGAATAAAGCACTGCTTTACCAAAGGCCATATCTTGACCATGGAAAGTATCCAGGGAGTAATGCTTGACAAAGGTGTGGATGGAAGACCGCATTGCAGGATCACAAATGTTCTTAACAGGAACGCCCTGTTGCATGGCTGTGGTTGTAGCCACGCCCCAGGTTGAGCGAGCTCACAACCCCTCAGGAGGATCCTTGCCAGCCAATCTGTAACCTTCAGCAATGGTGAGGATAATCCACCTGGACAAGGTCTGTTTGATAACAGCCTGGCACAATCGCTGTCCAGTGTACCCCACAAACAGTTGGTCATCCACTCTGACCCTGGACATCCTAGAAATATAAAAGCTCAAAGCTCTCCTAGGGTTCAACCTATGAGTCCCTCCTCTTGCTTACCAGGATGAGGAGGAGGATAGAAAGCAGGAACCACCTACTGGCTCAAATGAAACTCAGACACTTCCTTAGGTAGGAAGGACGGACGTACCCTCAGTACAACCCTATCCTTGTGGAACACAGTAAATGGTGGCTTAGATGAAAGTGCCTGCAACTTGCTCACTCTGCGAGAAGATGTAACTGCAATCAAGAAAACGGTCTTGAAGGTCAACAGTCTCAAATGACAAAGTGCAAAGGTTCAAACTGAGCACCCATCAAGAATTTCAACACTAAATCCAGATCCCAAACCAGCACCTGAAAAGGGGACTGCAGAAACACATTTGTGAGCCCTTTTAGAAACTGGGTAATGAAAGGAATCTTAAAGTAAGAACATTCTTCAGACGAGCGCTTGAAAATAGACAGCGCTGCCAGGTAACCTTTAATGGTACCCACTTGAAGACCGTTATGGGCCAAAGAAAGAACGAACCATAGGAATCGAACACTGAAAAGGATTGACATTATGTCCTCTGCACCACTCGCAAAACTTACACCAACGGTACAGGGATTTGGTTGCCGGACGCCTGGCCGAAAGCAACACCTCCATCACATCATCCGGGAGGTTCCTAACCTTTCAGAAACCAAGCATGAAGGTTGAGAGTCTTGACCTCTGGATGGGGAACTCCGATCCCCCCACCCACCGCCACCCCCACCAACAGCCCAGCCCCCTCCCAAGCATGGCCACCCCCCCACTCCCGCGGCCCGCCCAGGAGTGGGGGGGAGGGAGAGAGAAAATATCCTTTCTGTGGGGAAGACGGCGTGGAGGACAGATGGACATTTCTAGAAGGTCCGGGTACCATGCTCGTCTCGCCCAATCCAGAGCAATTGGGATCATGTGGGACCCTCTGCAACCTCCTTAGAACTTGAGGAATGACGGGGACTGGAGGGAACACGTACAGAAGTGGGAATGACCAATCCACGACAAACGCGTCCCCTACAGCTCCTCTCGGAGGAAAATCCCTTGAGCAAAATGTCTCGCACTTTTGGTTGGCACTGGTCGCAAACAGATCCACTTGAGGGGCTCCCCAAAGGGCAAAGATCTCCTAAAGGACTTCCTGAGCTAACTCTCACTTGTGGGAGACTCCGCTCTGCCTGCACAGAGCATCCGCCGCAGCATTCTCCTCTTTGGCCAGATGAACTGCACAGAGTGAGATTCCTTGCTGTATCGCCCCGAACCAGAGCTGCATCGCCTCTCAGCATAGCTGGAGTGACCCTACTATACCTTTTTTGTTGAGGTAATGCATTGCCACTGTTGTCCGTCATGATCAGGACACTCATCCCTTGCACAGACGGCAGAAAAGCCTTTAGCGCTCGCCTGATGGCCCTTAGCTCCAAAAGATGTAGGTGGAGTTTGGACTCCGAAGGAGACCAACGACCGCTGGTGGTCAGCTCGTTGGCCTGAGCTCCCGATCCTGTGAGGGAAGCATCCGTCACTTCCATCACCTCCTACCACGAATGCCAAAAAGGCTCCCCCTTCATCAGTTTCCCTTTGCTGGCTCACCACAGAAGATCCTGTGAGACCGTGAGCGGAATCTGAAGGAGATCCGACATTTTGCCTGAATTGCGACCACTGCGTCCTGAGAGCCCATTGAAGGGATCTCATCCTCAGTCTGGCCTCTGGCATCAGACAAATGCAGGCTGCCATGAGGCCAAGCAACCTTAAGAATTTGAAAGCCGGGAGAATCTGGGCATGTTGTAATTTGTTGACCATCTGTACAATGTGATGAGCCCTCACCCGGTATGGCGAGCACTTCCTCAGGGATGTGTCCAAACAGCCCCGATGTACTGGAGCTTCTGGGAAGGTGTCATATGTGACTTCTTGAAATTGTGGGAGAAGCCCAGCTTGTGAAGGGAGTGGCAGGTGAGGCTGAGATGATCCAAGGCTTGTTAGGGAGAATGCACTCAGATCAGCCAGTCGTCCAGGTAGGGGTATTCGTGAACCCACCCTCTCCTGCGATATGCTGCCACCACCACCATTAGCTTGGTGAAGGCCCTCAGGGCGGAGGTCAACCCGAATGGCAGAACCCAAAACTGAAAGTGCGAGTCACCAACCCCAAACCTCAGGTATTTTCTGTGCTTTGAATGGATCGGCACATTAAAATAATCATCCTGTAGGTCCAATGACACCAACCAATCCTGAAGTTGAAGGGCCTGAAGGACCTGAGAAAGAGGGACTATCTTGAACTTGTCCTTCCTGAGGAACTTGTTCAAGCAACGCAAGTCCAAGATGGGTCTCAGTCCTCAGCCTTCCTTGGGAATCAAAGAATATGGGGAATACCAGCCCTTCTTCCTCTCCGTCAGAGGCACTAGTTCTATAGCACCTTTCTCCAGCAGGATCAAGATTTCCTACACAAGGAGTGGATCCAGAATCTTCAAAGAGAGCTTCCCCAGTGGATTGTCGTGAGGCCGATTTAGGAAGAGTAGGCAGTAGCCGTGGGCTATTGTTTCCAGAACCCACGCATCTGAAGTAATAGCTCGCCACTCTTCGAGATGCTGAGACAGTCTGCCCCCAACCGGCAAACAATGGGACCTGGCCTCATAGCCATTTTGGAGCGGCTGTGGCAGCGCCTGAAGGCAAAGAGGCAGCTGCCTGAGCAGCTTTGGCACCTGTTCCCCATCCACCACGAGTAACTTTACGATGGCGCCTTTGACTGGCCGCTACTCTCGCTCTACCAAAAGAGGAGTAGTAACGAAAGGAACCACCCCATCTCTGCTGTCCCCTCGGACGAAAAGGCTGAGGTTGACGCACAGCTACGGCCAAAGGTTTAGCAGCTGCTTTAGAGGTCTGCAACCTCTCAAGGCACTCCTCAGCCTTGCTGCCAAACAAATGAAAACGGTCAAAGGGCATGTTGGGAATACTGGCCTACACATCCGGAGCAAATCCAGACTTCTGCAACCACGCAAACCTGCGTATTACGGTGCTTGCAGCCATGGACTGGCTGACACCATCAGTCGTGTCCAACCCAGACTGAAGGGATTCACACCTGACATCCTTGCCATCCTGCACAATAGCAAGAAACCCATCCATTTCTTCCCCTTTGGGAATCTGCTCAGCCGCTAGAGAGACAATTCCACAGAGTGCGCAAACATTTTGCCAAGGCACAGGTGGAGTTGGCCGATTTCAGTGCCATACTCCCAGCCGAAAATACCTTGCGTGCCCATCCATCCAAGCGCTTGTCGTCCCTATCAGGAGGGATGGTAGGGTACGCCACCTGCCTCGAGGTGGCTGTGGCTGCCTGAACCACCAAACTCTCAGGAGTGGGGTGTGTGGTAGGTAGCTGGGGTCACTACTGGATGGGTGGTATTTCTTAGTCAATGGCTTGTTGACCGCCAGAAGAGACTCCGGGGTGTTCCAAGTAGCAGCCACCCTTTTCTGTAACGCAATAAGAACAGGCAACACTGGGTCAGAGGACGGACCCTGATCTAAAATGTCAGTCAGGTCATCCTGATCAAAGTAAACCAGAGGGCTGGACCACCCTAGGTACTCCGTAACTCTCAACCTCCTATAGGAGGATTCAGCATGAGCCCCAGGCTCTCAGGAGATGTCTCAAGGCCAATGGCGGCATGTACAGACTGACGCAGATCCTCCATCTGACCATCCTCAGAAAAGAATGTCGGGAGCCTCAGGTGTTTTACCAGGAGTATCAAAGGGCTCCAACTGCACATCAGACCTCTCCTCATCCTCCCATCTGTTATGAGCCCCAGGCATCTCAGGAGATGTCTCAAGGCCAATGGCGGCATGTACAGACTGACGCAGATCCTCCATCTGACCATCCTCAGAAAAGAATGTCGGGAGCCTCAGGTGTTTTACCAGGAGTATCAAAGGGCTCCAACTGCACATCAGACCTCTCCTCATCCTCCCATCTGTTATGTAGAGAACAAAAGAACTCCTTCCTAGGTAAAGGAGCAGACTTGGATTCAAGAACAGGCTTCACAGTCTTAGAGCCTTTCTCTGAGGATCCACAGCCACAGGGGCCTCCAGCTGCAAATTCTGGGCATTAGGTCCCGATGGCATTGAGGGCACCGACTGCTTCGACAACGGCGCTGAAGGCTCAGAGGCGCCTGACCGAGGGCAAAGCACTGACCGCTGCACTCGATGGACACGGCGCCAGCGGTGTCAACGCCTTCGACACCTTCGCAGACTACGACTGTTTCTTTGTGGACGAAGACCGTGACCTGGATCTGGCACATCTCTGGAAATCTACAGGAGCCTTGTCCGAACGGGACCTCGACTGTTCCCGATGTTTATCGCACAGACTGCCCAGACCCGAGCGTGGGACCGAGAACATTCTTTGCCGGCTTGAACCGAAGGCGCGGGCGGAACAGTGCCCAGAGATTGAAAAATCTCCACCATTTTCTCCCTGAATGCCTCCCATTCCTCTGGAGTAGAGGATTTAATGGGACAAGCCACTTTCCTTGTGGAGCCATCATCCAACAAGGATGGGGAAGGCGAATGGTGACGCCACTTCCGGGAGTGCCTCAGCGAGGACGAGTGGCGGGAACCACTCCGGGACCAAGATCACCGGGACTCCCTCCGATGCGGAGATTCACCCCTCGAGTTGTCAGTGGAAAGACCTGTAGTCTTTTTGGATTTACGGAGTTTAGATACCCGACCTACCTGCAATTTCCTCTTACGCTCCAGAAAGGCCTTGGCAGTCGACGACTGGCACTTCGAGCAGTCTTCCGTGTCTTGACTCGCACCCAGACACCACAAGCAGATACGGTGTGGTTCCGTGATGGACATTTTGGACTTGCAGTCCCGGCACTTTTTTGAGCCAGACCGCGGGGTCCAAGAAGAAGACATTATCGAAGTAGATGGCACGAGGCGCGCCAAGTTCTCAAGGCAAACACATTTGCAGAAAAAACTGAACTGAGGCTACAGGCGCCATGCGTGCTACTTATAACATCCGATGACGTCACCCTCAACGGAAGTCTGCGAGGGACATCGACCCGACACCATCTACGCAGAACGCCCTCTGCAGAAACATTTCTGAAGAAGCACAGCTGTGGACATTACATGGCAAAGATGTGGAATATGTTGGAGCACACAATCCATTCGAAAAAGGGGATATCCCTAAAGTGACGTGTAGTGTACCCAAAATCCCTCACGCGTCGAGGTCCCTTTGGTTGTATTTTTTCTGCCACGAGGGAGCCTTGGGTCAGCGTGAGCGAGTACAGAAAAGAGGTGTAAGAAGTCTATGTTCATTCTACTCCACAAGGGGAGGAAGGGTGGGTGCATGTGAATCTAAGCAGATATAATCATCAGAAATGCTATTATGGTGAGTAATGCATGTCTTCTAATGCTTGTGGATCTGCTTAGAATTGCATGTGGTGCATAGACTGGAAAGCAGTACCCAGAGATGGTGGTGAGATGTGTGAAGGAACATTAGCAAAGAGATGTCTCAGCACTGCGTGTCCCACCTCAGAAACGACCTAGAGTGTGTATCCCGGGAGTAGTGTTGTGTATAGGTTTGTACAGAACTCCAGGTTGCTGCTTTGCAAATGGAATCTAGAGGAACATTTGCAATTAATGGTATGGTAGCCCCTGTGCCCCGCGCTGAGTGTGCTCTAGGCGTGAAGGGTAGAGATCTCTTGGCAAGAGAGACACTGTGTGATGCAGTTTACGATCCACTTGGAAATAGCAGATTTAGAGGAAGGGTGCCCTTTTCTACCAGCTGCCACTGAAACGAAGAACTGGTTTGTTTTTCTTAGTGGCTTTGTCTTTGGCAGATAGTAAATAACCGCTCTCCTTACATCCAGTGTGTAGAGGCTTCTTTCCGCCATGTTAATGGGGTTTTGGAACAAGGTGGGTAGTTCTATGGACTGGTTTACATGGAACTTTTGAGATAAACTTGGGCGTCTAGCGAGGGTGTGTGCGCAAAACCACCTTGCCTTTGTGAATCGTGACAAATGGGTCCTGAACTGAAAGGGTCTGCAGTTCAACAACTATCCTAATAGAAGTGATCGCCACCAGCAAGGCGGTCTTGTAGGGGAGTGCTTGAAGGCTAGCCTTGTGCATTGCTTCAAAGGGAGGTCCCATTAGTCTCTGGGTTGGAAATAGGGGGATGAAGTCGCTTTACCCCTTCCATAAAGGCTTTAATTACAGGAATTTTCCACCATGAAACCTTGTTCTGGGACGTGGTGTACGCCGAAAGCACGGCTAAGTGGACTTTAAGAGAATTGAAAACCAGTCCCGAATCTAACAGGTGCGTTAGGTAAAGAACGATATCTTTAGGTGAGCAATCAATAGGATTGATGCCCTTCCCATTACACCAGATAAAGTACTTCCATTTGCTGGAGTAGCAGTGTCTGGTAGTGGATTTACATGCCTCTCTGAGTATGTCCAAGCATCTCTGAGGGAGCTGAAGGTGCCCGAACTCAATGACCTCATGAGTCGGGCTGCTAAATTGAGAGTTTGAGGGCATAGATGTAGTGTCTCTCCCTTATCTTGAGACAGCATGTTGTACAGGCAAGGCATCTTCCTGGGAGGGGAGACCGACATTGCCATGAGATGGGAGAACCAAGGTTGGCGGGCCCACAAGGATTATTGTGACTGGTTCTTGGTGCATCTTGTGCACTATTCTGTTGAGCAGGGGAATCAGGGGGAGGGGGAAGTGTAGACAAACCTCATGGACCATGTTATCCAAAGACTGTTCTCTTTGGAGCGGTTCTGAGGGTACCAGGAGGGTAGGCTTATCTCTGGACAGCCCCATTCTGCAAAGATGCTGAGTAAAATGTCCTCCTGTAGCTGCCACTTGTGCTCTGT
Organism: Ambystoma mexicanum; assembly: GCF_040938575.1. NCBI lineage: Eukaryota > Metazoa > Chordata > Amphibia > Caudata > Ambystomatidae > Ambystoma > Ambystoma mexicanum. Next base: position 834,902,616 of record NC_090934.1, on the reverse strand, counting down.
GGTTAGGGGGAAGTCTCTGCTGAGTATATCTGTCAAAAGATTGAGTTCCCCTGGAACATGTTGTGAAAGGAGGAACATGTGTTTAGTGCCCACTTCCAGATGTATTAGGACAGTTGGACAGCCCTAGAGAGCGAGTGCCCCCTTGTTGTTTTAAGTAGTACATGGACGTAATACTGTCCGTGAGGAGTAGAACTGTTTTCCCATGGAGGTGTGTCTGGAAGGCCTTCAACACAGCTAGCAATTCCAACAGGTTGTGATTGGATGCTACTTCTGGCAACCACACGCCGTGTGCAGTCTGTTGAAGGAGGCGAGCTCCCCGCCCCGTCAGAGATGTGTCTGCAGTGAGAGTGGCTGCCACTGCAGGGGTGTTGAAGGTTTTCCCCTGCAGAAGGTTTTCCCTGGACGACCACTGCAGAGACTGGACGAGGGCTGCCGAGACAACTACTAGATAATCCCATTGGCCTGACACCATTGGCTCGAGAGCCACTCTTGCATGAGGTGCATGCACAGATTAGCATGAGGAACTAGGTAGATGCAGGAAGCCACCATCCCAGGCAGTTGCATGGCTTTGCATACGGTCACGTGGTGTCCGGTTACATAGTGAGGGATCTGGAACAGCATGTTTTGAACCCTCTCATTGGAGGGAATGACAAATCCATCTTTTGTCCGAATTAGAGCTCCCAGAAACTGTTTGACCTGGCTGGGGTTTGGACTGGATTTTTTTCTCGTTGATAGAGAATCCTAGGTTGAAGAGGAGATTTACCAGTGTCTGGGTATTTGTTTGGCATATTCTGTACAAATCCCCTGTTATGAGCCAGTCGTCGAGGTAGGGATAGACTGGAATGGACTGCCTGTGCAGGTGGGCCGCTACTACCACCAGTACTTTTGTAAATACCATTGGGGCTGAGGCAATGCCGAAGTGGAGAACCTTGAACTGATGGTGGGTGTCCTCTATCATGAACCTGAGGTACTTTCTGTGCTTTGGCAACATTGAAAAATGAAAAGTATGCACCTTTCATGTCCAATGTGGCCATGTAATCCCCCTGCTGCAGCAGTGGGATTACCCAGTGAAGTGTTGTCATCCTGAGCTTTTGAGGTTTGACATACCGCAGGCTGAGATCCTTTTTGGATACAAAGAAGTTCACTGAATAAATACCCTGGTTTACCTGGAGAAGGAGGACGACTTTGATGATGCCCTTTTCCAGCAGGAAGTGAACTTCTTCCAGCAGGATGCGCAGGTGTACTGGCGACAGGAGTCTGCTTCTCGGTGGGAGATAGCAAGGTGGTCTGAGAAACTCAAAATACCCTTGGGCAACCGTCTTTAGTACCCACTGATCTGAAGTGATACCCCTCCCAGGCATGGATGAATGAAGACAAGTGACGCCCGACCAGAAAAGCGTGGGAGGGAACCTGGACCAGCAAGTAACGTTGAGGTGGAGGCTGGGGAGCCTCTAGGAGTAGAGTTTCTGCCACTACCCTTGCCCCTACGAGATCCTCTTTGCTGGTATTGGAAGTTACCAGAGGAGCCTGTACTGGATGACCAGGGGGTATTCCCTGAGCTGTTTTGCCCCTGGGGAGAGCGGGAGAAGGATTGGCCACAAAAGGACAAGCATGCTTTAGAGCCTCCACACTGGTGAAAGGGTTTAGCCGTGATCTGGCTAAGTGACTTCAGAGTTTCGTGTTCTCTAGGGCGTCATCAACTGCTTTCCCAAAAAGGTTGGAATCATCCACTGGCTTGTTAATAAGAGAGGCCTGAATTTCAGGTGTGAACCCAGAGATTTTTTTAACCAGGCATGCCTTTTAAGTAGGGTACCCTGAGTGGGGGTGTGTCCAGTGGTTTCAGCAGAGACCAGTGTGTTTTTCAGTATGTTTTGGGTTACTTGTCTGCCTTCAGCCACGAACGCCAGCAGGCGTGATCTGGTGGGCTCTGGAACATCCCGAAGACCATCCTGCACTAGGCACCACTGGACATCACTGTAACTTACCAGGCGTGTGGTGTTATTTGCGATCCTTGTGTAGTAGGCCGCAGAGGCGGTGACCTGCTTACCCAGGACATAAAGCTTCTTGCATTCTTTGTCCGGAGGGGATTCTGTTGAGGCCTGTGGTACCACCCCACCCTCTTCCGAGTGGTCATTACGACCAAGAAGTCTGGTGTGGCATGATCCCTGATGTAGAGGGGGTCGGAGGGTGATGGGCGAAATAATTTGTCAACCCAGGGGTTGAGTCTTGATCAAAGGGGTTAAGCTCTTCATAAGAATCCTTCTGCGTTGGGTCATCTGGGACATTCAAGATGTCTTCTTGGTGTCCTTGTACAGAGGTGGGGAGTTTCTACAATTTTGACAGGATGGGGCAGGAGTCAACTTCCCTAGGTCTCTTGGGTATAAAAGATCAGTCTAAAAAGTCAATGAACAGGGACATTTTGTCCATGTATTGCTCAAACCTTTCTCTAGTCTATAGCGAGGAAGCTGAATGGTCAGGAGGAGAGAAGAGCTGCCCAGAAGGGGAAGATTTTCCTAATAAGGCCATAGAGAGAGGCTGGGGGACTTCAGAATAGTCCTCTCAGCGAGAGGGGGTGCCCTTGAACTCTAACTCCTTGGCCGCTGAAAGGCTCTTGCAAAGTTTTGGCAGCTGTATTGAGGGTCTCGATACGCCTGAAGGCGCAGCTGTTGTCGGTGACTCCACCTGGTCCTTCAGGGATTGTGAGCCCTTGGATGGCGGGTCGACAGTGGGTTTTTGAGGGGGACTGCCCATTCCAGAAGGACGCCCAGTCGCGTGCCGTGAACGTGGTTGCGTGAAGGGTGAACCACGATGGGTGTCTTTCAAAGGATATTTGCTGTTACTCGACAGGCAGAATTTAAAAAGGAGTCCTCTCCACAGAGGTTAGCTGCAGCCAGACCAAGAAGAGAAAGAGGGATGAAGGAAATACATTCTCAGAGAGTAATAAAAACCCAGGGCCCCACTTGCCCCGAGTACGGAGGCAGAGAGAATGTCGCCCATATAGGATGTGGTCTTGAAGGATGCAAAGGTGAGCCTATGTCTCTACAATAAAACCTTTTTATGAAAATCAGTCGACAGTTGTGAAAAAGATTTTTTGATTTAGAATATTTCACAAATCAAGTAGAGATTATCTACAGAAAAGAACATTTCTAATTTGTATGCACATCTTATGTGATACACTCATGCCAAGTCTTTCCAGACATCTGGAGAATTCCAACCTAGACATCATCCTTGGAACTCACAGCAAAGTCATGTTAAAGGTCCCCTAAAATGAGACCCTTAGGTCGGTGTATTCAGGTACAGCAGGGAAGACATAGTGCTGCCCCTTCTGAACAGCTCAACACAAGCTCCGATCAGGACTGTAGTTCGCAGGCAGGACAAAGGATGATTCCTCAGAAGCAAGAAGCAAAGATCATGCCTAAAGAATCCTGGAATGGAGCAGCTCTTGTGAACATGAGCAGCAATACTGTTCACGTTTCTGCCTGACAGCAGGGCCCGCACCTCTTTGTCAGTACAGCAAATGCTTCAGGGGTGAACAAATAAGCTGAATCAAAGTAGGTTAGGATTGTTCCTTCTGGTTTAAGGTGAAGCAGCATCCAAATCCGTATTCCTCAGGTGGGAGAGAGGGACAGATTTACCTTCTGCAGGAGTACGAGGAGTAAGCACTTCTGAGGCGTTTTGGTCCTTCAGGTACTTCAGGATCAGGTTCAGTAGTCGAATAAAGAACGACTCAGGGTGTCCGTATCTACACCAACGCACACAGTTTTGGGTGCAACCTAATTAGTGGAGGCTAGTCAAAATGAACTTTCATGAGAAATTGCGTAAGCAAATTCAGGGATGGTAATTGAAGAGTCTGGAGGACACTCACCAGGATGATCTTGTTCCTTTTACTTCAAGGAAGAGTTTGTGAGTTTGTAGTCGGAGCTCACAACTGCAAAATATCTGGTATAATCATTTAACCTGCACAAGGAAGATCACAAAGAAAATGGCACGATAGCCGGGCTCAACAAAAACACTGTCGCCATATTGCTCCAGTTCAGGCAGCATATGGGTAGAAATTAGGTAAATGGGATACAGCATGGTGTGGCCTAGAACAAGGTACATGGCTACTATAAGCCTGCGGCTCTGGCATATTTTCTAGGCAAGGAAACTAAACCAGGCACAAAAGGGGATACTTTACAGAAGGACAGCCCAGGTAATCTTATGGGCTATGCAGCATTACAAAATAAAAATGTACAAAATAAAAATGTACAATTTGCCAGTGAGGCATTTACAATGATCAAGACTGCGAAAAAAGCCAGCAAAACTATAAGTGGAGAAAAGGGGACTTCTTCACGCCAGCTGTCACAGGGTAGGAGTCTAAATATGTGCACCTTCATCCCTGGATGGACTACCTCCAACTATCTCATGTAAAGGCGACAGCAGTTGCCATCTACTACCAAAGAGGTTGACTGGTACCCCAAATGCTATGGAAGACCTCACTGCCACCCTAGCAAAGCTCAAAGCCACATGATATACAGGCAACATCCTCCCTACCTCCGTACACAAGACCCTTCCAACTGAAGCACTCCTCTCTTACCAGACAGTCATAAACTGCTCAGTAGCTCAAGGCACCTTCCCCTTGACCCTAAAGACCAGACCAATCCACCCGCTTCTCAAGAAACCAACACAGGACCCTGACCACCTCAGCAACCACTGTCCCATCGCACCTCTTCCCTGCCTAGGTAAGATCCCTGAGAAAGCAGTAGCCAAGCAACTCCTCAAAGCCAATAACCTCCTTCAGTACTACTATTCTGGCTTCAGACCTATATGCAACACAGACACAGCTACTATTAAGGAGATCGATGTCCATCCTTGCCCTCCTGGTTCTCCTTGACCTGTCAGCAGCATTTGACACACTAGAGCACCAGACACTCACCAACAATCCACATTATCGCATGGGGTTCGGCGAGACCTTCCTCAGATGGTTCAAAATACGACCTTACTAATTGCCAACAGTTCATGCAATTGGATTCCTCCAGATTACATACTCGAACAATCACCTGTGGAGCCCCGCAAGGATCCATTCTGTCCCCCGTCATTTTCAATCTTTACATGGAACCGCTCTGCACTCTCCTCACTCTACTCAGGTGAGAGATCTACCTCAAGAGATCCTCCATCGAAGGAATCTACAAGCGAAAGGCCTGCCTCACATTGATCCAGTCGTGGAAGTCCAGTGCTTACCTGAAGCTCAACCCCTCCAAGACTGAATTTCTACTGCTGATCAACACCACCAAACACACCGACATCCAGACCTGGCTCTCTGCTATGAACCTAGAAGGCTTCACACCACAGCTGGCCACCTCTGCCAAGTCCCTTGGGTTTGACCTCAACAGAAAAAATACCATCAAATAGCACATAGCAAGGAAGAGGCAAATGGTGCGGTAGCAACTTTCTCTCCTGCGGGAAATCAAGCCTTTCATCCCAGAAAAGAATTTCAGGTCCTCTGTCCAAGCCTTGGTGCTCTCCCACCTGGTTGATGGCAATGCCTTTTTGGAAGGCCTTCTGGTGACTACCCTGGCACCCCTGAGATGTGTCCTGCATGCAGAAGCACGACTCAAAGGACTCAGCAAATTCAACCAAATCACCACCAACCCTCAAACTACACTGGCTCCCGCTGCAAGCCTGTATCATCTTCAACTCCTATTGCATCATCTACAAGGCTGTCACCCTGAAGTACCCAAGCTACCTCACTGAGAAACTCAGCATCCCCAGAGGCCTGCGATACACCAGAAGTAAGGACATGGGCAGACTTCAACTCTGCCGGGGCAGGCAGGATAGACCAGAAGACAGGCCTTCTCTATCTGTGACCCAAGACTGTGTAACCTCTGCCCGGCAACATCAGACTTGCAACATCGCTTTTACAGTTCATGAAAGAGATCAAGACCTTCCTCTTCAAGGAATGGCTCCCAACACCTTGGTCTAGACACACTCCACTCCCCACTCGACCTGAGACTTAGTGATCTGATCGTCCCTCTTTCCTTCCCAGGTTGCTGGTAGATCCCTTGCTGCCAATTGCTTGCCTTCCCCCGTTAGCTCCCTGCTCCCTTTTTCTCTGCTTTCCTGTGTTGTGAGAAACTTGAAGGTGTCTCCCTAGCTAGTCCCCAGGGATCTGTCATCCAGGTGGCCAGGACATGGCCATCGCTTTTGGATCCTGTTTCTGGGGGTGGACCAGTGAGGGAGGATCTCCTGGATGGGGGGTCCTTGGGGAGTAAGAGTGGGACACCGACGAGTGAGACGCGGTATCCCCCTTCAACACCTTTTCACATTCTACTACATACGATATTCCAAAACACTGCCCCCTCCTTTTCAACATGAACACTTTCGCAAAACACGAAAGACAACAGACCAACACCAGTGCCGTTTATCCGACTTGTCCCAATACAAGGGTCAGGCAAAGTCAAGCAATTGACCAGAATTACACACACCCGATGGCCCTTTTACCTTCCCCACATGGATAAAAGATGGGGCGCAAGAGCACAGGACGAGCAAGGTAGACGGCACAACGTGAGAACTAACTCAGCATGGCAGTTCAAAAGGAAGCGAAAGACGGTGCATAAAGAGGGGGTGACTAGGAGAGAAGCGACCTTGCCCTTTCCGATGAAGGCCTGTGAAACCTCAGCAGATTGAAACCTAACACTGAGAACAGTAGCCAGTGTGTATTGCAACAGATGTCTACGGCACACAAGACCCTCCTCAGCTGATAACCAACCTGGGGAGAGATGCTGGTCTCCATGGTACCAAACTTGACTCTAAGGAGAAGAAAGCCAAGCAGTACATCACAGCCGGTGAGTCGAGGGGAGAGTCAATAAGAAACCAAACTGTTGAACGAAAAGTAGAAAGCAGCTAAATTTGAACTTTGAAAGAAACTATAGTGAAAGAGGGGGAAAGCCTGCAACAGAGGCGCCCGGTGCAACGTGGGTGCTCACACAAACTCTGGGCGATTACCTGCAGGTGGAGTCTACCGTAACCAAAAGGCCTTCGGAACAGGTGAAGAGAGGTCAAAGTGGTCATACAGAGGTCTTGTCAAATCCTCTGTACCGTCGAAAGTCTTTGACCGATAGATGATTGAGGGAAAGGGAACTGAATCCCGCTTGAACAGAGTGTCGCAAAAATTGGTAAGAGTGAACCCGGACGAGGGAAGCCGAAAATCAGGGGTGAAGCCCCAAGAACTGTTTAAAAGGACATTAAGACTCGAGAAAGTGAGAAGTATTAGAAGGACAAGGGAAGTGAATGGTCCCCCTTGTCAAGTGGGTCCGAGCTCGGTCAAGGGAGACCCAGGCGTAAAAAGTCATCACCCAGGAACTTTTTGTTTGTTTGTTGTTGAATACATCAGGCTTTTCGAAGGCAAGAGACTTATTTGAAAAGAGACTTGGCCATGATAACTGGAACGGAACTGTCGGCTCGTGCTGAGAAAGCTCGAGCGTGTGCTGTGCTCCCAAGGTCCCACCTTGTCCCTAGCAGAAAACGTGGTGAAGGGAGACCCCTGGCAATCGCATCCTGACTTATTATTTGTGAACACTTCTTTCTTTATGGAACTTTTATCCCACACACTTTTTGTGATTAGTTGTAAGGAATTGGCAATTTTTTAAAAAAAGTTTTGTAAGTATAGGCCCATTTATTTTTACATGACGCCACAAGGGCTGCCTTATTTTTCATTTGATGATCGACGCTTGCTCCCATCTTAGATTAAGGTTTAGAATAGCCGTTTTTCCATCCTACATTTACAGTTTAATTAACACCTTTGAAATGTGATTGCTTGTGTCTGTCTTTGCCACCATGCGTTCCTTACAGTATTCTTCCACCTACAATTGCAAAGTGCTCTGTTGCTTCCTGGAGCTAGATCCGGACTCACTAAATATCATAATAAAATAAAAATATTGCTTACTGTACAGTGCTCCCTGGCCGCACAGTGTTCAGAAACTGCCCTTCTCTGATGGAAAATTGATACTTTGTACAACTAATCATATTTTGTTTCAGCAGTAGAACATTTAAGAGTCGTTTTAGGCCACTAAAAAGGCATTGAGAGGTTTGAACTACTCCCTTTCTGAAGTCTATTGTTCAATCCTCTAAACTATCAATCCCATGATCATGAAGCCAGCACAAGCATGCACAAGTTAAAACACAGCTTACCAGCATAGGTCACCATGCACTTAGTGCTATTTTGGGAATGGAATTCAAAGCATGCTCTGCAGGACAGTAGATAACGCAACATGCCGAGAATTACCAAAACTTTAGGATTTGCCCAGTGTGGTTTTAGTCTAGTGCCACATGGTGTGTGGAGAGGTATAGGTACTTTGTCTTAGGTTACCGCAGACGGAAGAAAAAAGAAAATATTTGTCGGTGGCTGGTTGCAAAGGGTCATGTCAGACAATATTGTGAATCGATTAACAAGATCAAAAGCAACCTTGCTAAATAACAAGCTTGCCCAATAGCTGGCATGTGAGACTTAGTTAAAACCACGACCAATGGAAAACTGAAGGTTTAGGAGAGCAAACAAAGAGATCCCATCAATTCACCCCAGACTGCTCCATGACACCCCACCCAGTTCTGCAAAAGCTTGCAGTAGGATAACTTTCCACTGCCTTATTCATTTTGCAAGGGTGGTCATGTCCACTATCTGGCACAAGGATAAAAGGAGTACATTTGTGGCCCTTTTACTGACCCAATAACAATCATACAGACTGCTCAGTCAGGTACCACATTTTAAGACAACATCAAGGTAAGCATTTGGAAAATGATGGGGACATTATAATTGGTTATTTAAACACGATTAATACCCAGAGGTTTCTAAGTGCGGACCCGGGGATCAAACCTGTGTTGCTCAGCTTCGTCTTGCTTCCAAGGCGAGGGCAATGCCCCTGATCTATCCTCCCGAGACATGATGCGCCGAATACTGCAGCCAAAACTAAAAAGCATTAAACTCTGATCAGAGGATCACACTCAGCACTTGGGCAGTTTGTGGAATTCCCCTCACAAATCTTGCAGAGGGGAGTAAAGCAGTAATCCAGCCAATCACTGGAGAACGCCATCGAAACCACTAGCATTTTCTACTCAAAACCAGAGTTTGGTGGTACAGTTCCCCAATCCATAAATTGACGAGCGTGTCAGAAAAGAATCCCTCCACAAGCCTCTGTCAACCTACCTGGAAAAGGCAACAAACTACCTTGACAGGGCTGGGATTGGTAATACCCAACAATTTTAAAGACATACACTGGGAATCATGAAGCCTGTCCTGGCAATAGAGAATATGCCTTCCTGCGGTCTCACTTTTTGGGAAAACAAGGCATACTGCTTAGTTCTCTCCTGAGACAAGGAAAGAAGAATACTGAGTAAATCCCAAACAGCTGTCGAAGTGGGCGGGAGTGGTTAAGAGCGGTGCTCCTCTACTTTTTTTATTACGTTTTATTGCATCTACACTTATTATTTTTTTTTAAATGGTTTCATTTTAAAATAAAAGTGTAGGAAGCAGTTGAAATTTGCACGTGAGTGCACTGAACGTTCACTTAAACAGCAGGCACATTTGTTTGGGGAATTGCTTTGTGCGTGGGAGGGGGTGTGGCGATGGGGTTTGTGGGGAGCGGGGCAGGCCAGCAGGGAACTTAGTTCCACTACTTCTTTTAATACACTTCAACCACTGATCCTAAAGTGTCTAGAAGCAATCAGAAAAGTGAAGACAACCCGGACTGATTAGGGTTGGAGATGTATTCTCAAGGACTTGACTGTTTAGAATGCAAGACGCAAGTGTCTGTCCATATGCAGAACACAAGTGGCTTTGATGGACTGTGGCATAGATAGAAATCAGTTAGATCTAGTATCCTCTGATCAGTTACTCCCTAGCAACACCATGAGAATTCTCAGCACGTGTTCAGACAGATTTCTAGAATCCTTTAGGAGGCCACCCTAGTTATTTTGACCAGGGCAACTCTGGAAGGTTAGTCAAACCCAATCAAGGTAAGCATAGAGAGCGGTCAAGACTTTGTCACAGGAGAGCGTGAGTTGGGTCAAGAGTCCACAATGAGGCCACACAGTGAAGCACACAGTAACTCAATTTAGAAAGGCAAATACAAAAATACTAGGTTTATTGTATGCCCAAAAACACACTAGAAAATGAATTCAGACTTGGCTAAGGATGGATAGAGAAGTAGTTGGTAGGCCCTAGAAGAAGTACTATGGTGTCAGGAGACTGCTAGATGCGCTAACATTTATAGGAGTAAAATAACGGCTTTGATAGGTGGCGAATGGGGAGCGGTGGTACAGCTAGTGGGAATCACTATGTTCCCTTCTCCGTTTACGCCTCTATTTTGTAATTCTCCGTTTACACCAGGGGCAGAGCAGAGCATGGAGCCTTTAAGAGATAGCAAGAGTCTGGTTGTCAGAAGATTAGCGATATGGTGGAGGGCCAAGAGATTAAGAAATTCCAACACAGTAAACCGGAATTTGATGTACCCGAAAAGGAACGGTTTAGATATTCACAATTGAGACACTGGTTACAGGCTTCGGGAAATAAACAGGAGGCAATAAGGGACCTCTACCCCTTTGAATAGTAGCTGATTACAAATTCAGGAGACTGCCAGATGCTCGGAGCCTTATATAGGCTGTTTGTGGAACCCCCAACTCATTTGCCCTGGGGGTATATAAAATAATGGTAAAAAATCTTAAGCAACTATTTCGGAGGAGCAAGGGCAGGTGGTGCGAAGCTGGGTATTTACAAAACTCATAAGAGTACTTCAGATCCGAGACATGTGTGTCAAGGTAATGGTGCAATGGCATTTGACACCCGAGAAGTTATATATTTTACCCAAAAGTATCTGGGAAATGTTGGCGGGGTTGTGAAGATATTGGGACATGGGGGCACATATGGTGGAACTGTCTAATTTTGGAACCATTTTGGAATAGTGTTAATGTGGCAATGAAAGATATATTTGGGCCACAAATATGTAGTGACTTTGGGGATGCAATATTGGTCTTGGGTGATGTATTGGACATTTTATTGTCGAAATCTCAAAGAAAGGCATATATGATTTTTAGCATGTCAGCGTTGTCGCTTATTGCCCAGAAATAGAAACAGGCGTTGGACCCCACAGAATATGAATGGCTGGCAAAGATTTGGCACTCTGTCTCATCAGAGTGGGTAACTTATGTGGTTCAAGGAGATAAGAAGAAGTTTAAGAAGGATTGGGACTTGGTATTGGACTTCATCCACGAAGGTTATCGAGTAAACTGGTTGCAAAAAATGTGTTTATTAGACTTGTTTTGAGGATTGGACTTGGTATAGTATGGAGTGGGAAATGGACAAAAATCAAAATCATAGAATGTGCAGCTGTTCGTGGGATGGGGGTGGGGATATAGGAGTTGGGGGAAGCTTGGAGGGGACAAGGTTGTTTATGTTATGACAAAACAAATGCTAATTAAAACAATTTTAAAAAAAGAAAATTAAATAAGCAGGGAGTAATATCACACAACCCAATTATCAAACATACAGACCTATGTTTTTTTTTAGAAATACATTCAATAACTTTGACAACCAAATGAAGAAAAGTAGTGATGCAGTAGAATTAAACCAGTTCACAAGAAGGACACCCTAACATTACAGGTCCAATCCCTATGATGTAAGGGGCCTTGTGCCAAAAAGTCACAAAGCTTCTTTTTAGGAGAGGGGAGTGATGTAGAAAGAGTTCTTGTGGTGGTGAAACATTCCACAAGATATACAACAACTTTGCAGTTCAGTAAAATTATATTCCTATCATTAAGATACAAGATTTTAGATCCAATGATCAAAAAGTGATGGATTGGAAGAACCAAAGTTTATTCTATGGATAACAGGGGGAGGTGAATGTGTTGCAATTTCTTACCCCTGACTGGAAGTTGGCTTGAGGTAGGTTTTCCCACTGTTTATTCAGGTACAGGATTTTTAGGGGTTGCGGGTTCAAGGATTTCTCTGGTCGGCTGCTGGTGCAGAATGAAACCCCTGGCGAAAATGGCAAGCAGGATTCACCAATGCAAGACTCTTCTGGACACCTCACAGGACACAGGGAAGCGACGTCCACTGATGGTCACTGCAGTGACGATGGCAAGTGTCTTTCCAGCTGTGGCTGAAGACCTTCCACTCTCCAGCCGTAACTGAAGACCTTCCAGAGCAGAATCCCTTGAAGATGAATCTTGGCAGGAAGGGGACTTGTGGCAAAAGCTGTTGACCACCGAAGTCTGGCGATGAAAGCGGAACGGCATCAATTCTACTGTGATATCCCACTGGAGAGCTGGTCAGTCCACAGGGTGGTCCAGGGACCCTTCCGAAGGCACAGGATGGCTGGATCCTCGAGAATGCGTTGAGACTGGTTGGTCGCACCAGCCCAAGGTTTGAAGCACCACTCAGGGCCTTCGCAGATCAGGTAGTTCAGCAGGGCTTCAACGGGCCAATCATAGGAAAGTATGCCAGGTCTCTGCGGGAGTCGTACACAGATCTTCAGTGATTTGCTTGTCTGTTTAGTTTAGTTTAGTTTATTATTTGTAATGCGCTCCAGACAAGAGGGTATTCAGGTACAAGGATATTCGAAGCTTGGTTACAACATGTAATATACATTTGTGTGCAGGTGCCGATTGGTTACATGTGGGCACAATAAGGTTACGATATATACAGCAGGTACATTGTGGCATGCATAATTTTACAAAGCAGTCGATGCGGTTGGTGCATGCAGTGTAGAGAGGGGTGCCGGGAAGAGTCAGCAAGGTATGTGTCTAGATGTCGACATCTTTGAGCCAGCTAGTAATGCGCTGGCAGAACCTGTGATAGGTTTGATTGATTCTTAGAGGGGGTGGTAGTGAGTTCCATAGGAGCGCTGCCTTGACCTGGAAGCTGCTGCCTCCGATTTTGGAGCGTTTGCATCTGGGGACCCAGAGGTAGTTGGTGTTGTCGAGTCTGGTGATTCTTGTGGCAGGCTTCAAAGTGAATCTGTCTGATAGGTAGCGGGGTGCTGAGTTGTTTAAGCATTTGTGGGTGAGTGAGGCAGTTTTTAGTTTTATTTTATCCAGAGTGGAGAGCCAATTGTTGGCTCTTCTGGTGTTAGAGGTATGTTCTATCTTGGGGATTCCTAGGGCTGCTCTCAGCGTATTATTTTGTAGGATTTGGATTTTTTTGATGGTTTGTTTATTGGCTCCTATGTATAGAGTGTTGCAGTAGCCCAGCCTGGATAAGATGAGGGCTCTGGCTAGGGTGATGCAACTGTCCTGTGATAGGAAGGCCTTGCCGGCTCTAATCAGTTTGCATGTATATGCCGCAGCTGAGGACAGGGCATTGACCTGCTTGCAGAAGGATTGAGTGGAGTCCAGATAGAAGCCCAGAGTTTTAACCTCCTTGGCGACGGTGATGATATTGTTGTGTATGTTGAATGCTGAGTATTCGGGGCTGAGTTTTTTGAGGGTCGAGGGAGTGACCAGGATGATAATCTCTGTTTTGTCATCATTCAGGCATAGACCGTGGGTGGCCATCCATGCCTGGATGATTAGACATATCCTGTTCACCAAGGCCAAATCCTTGTCATAATCACCTGAAAGTGGTAGGAGAATCTGTGTGTCATCTGCATAGTTAGTGTAGGTGACACCCAGAAGGTCCAGATTATCGAATAGGGGCTTGGTAAAGATATTGTAGAGGGTGGGTGAGACGCAAGATCCCTGGGGCACTCCGCAAGTTATGGGGATGGGATTGGCTGCTGCCATGGGGGAGAATACTCTCATAGTCCTGTTTGTTAGGAATGATTGTATCCATGCTATGGCTTCTTTGGAGAAGTGAGCTGCCGAGTCAAAGTGGCTGCATAGGACCCTGTGGTTGACCAGGTTGAATGCAGCTGATAAGTCCAGAAGAAGGAGGAGTGCAGATTTCCCTACATCCCGGAGTTCATCTATCTGTGACTTGAGGTCTAAAAGGGCTGTTTCTGTCCCATGTTGGGGCCGGAAGCCCGATTGCCTAGTTCCTAGTAGGGAGTTGGTTTCCAAGTATTTTTGTATCTGGGAGTATGCCATTTTATCCAAGATCTTTAAGAGAAAAGGCACTGTAGTAATCAGGTGGTAATTGGTGGGTATTAGTGGGTCTAAGGACTGCTTTTTCAATAGGGGAAGCACCCATGATTCTTTGAGGTTGGATGGGATGGTATTGGTGGAGAGGGATGAGTTGATAAGTTTCGTGATAAAGGGGGCCAGATGTCTGGCAGCATCCTTTAGGAGTTGAGCGGGACATAGGTCGCCTTGACAATTGGTGGGTTTGAGAGATAGTATGGTATTTTCTGTTTCTTTTATGGTGACTTTGGAAAACTTAAATCTGGGGTGATTGGTAGAGTTACTTGGTTGCTCTAGGTTGACGCTGATGGGTTCGTTGTCTGCGAGTGTGGCATTTTTCTTGGCAATTTTTGTTTGAAGGGTAGTGACTTTGTTGGCTAGGGCTTGCTGTATGTTGTAGCACCAGAGTTGGTCTTTGATGCAGTTGTCTGGCACAGGGATGGGTGCTTCTAGCTCTTTGAGGATGACAGTTCTTTCGTGCTAGAGTTGGCTTGGGCAATTCTAGCATTATAGGTTTCGCGTTTAGCTAGGATGATTTCTTTTTTTGTATAAGGCTGTGATGTAGTTGAGGTTGGCTTTGTTTACGTCAGAAGGTTGTGCTCGCCAGGATGTCTAACAATGCCTTTTTTGTTTGCGCAATGATTTTAGGTAAGGGGTGTACCATGAATTGAGATGGGCTTTGGGTTTGCTTTGTCTAAGTTTGAGTGGTGCAATAGAGTCTAGAGATGTGGTCATGATGTGGTTAAATTACTTAACCATAGCTTGGGGGTCCAGGTTTTCTGGGATATCGTTGAGTGTAGGGAGGATGAGGGGTAGCAGTTTGTCACAGGTGATGTTTTTTTTGTTCAGGGTAGCAATGGACGGTGCTATCGGTGTGGGTGCCAGGGTGGGTTTGGCAGTAGTTAGGGTGAAGTTTATGAGGTGGTGATCTGTCCAAATCTGGGGGATATGGAGGCTATTGTAGCATTGCAGTCGTAGTCCGCTACCCAGTCAAGGGTTCTGCCTTCGTTGTGTGAGGGGGTGAGCACTCTTTGGGTAAATTCTTGTTCCGCTAGGATACTAGCCACATTGGAGGCATGTGTGTCTTTGGGGTTGTTATAACCTAGGTTCAAGTCACCTATAGTAGGACTTCAGAGGAGTTTTTTAGGTTATTCGAGATGATATTTGATATGTCGTCTTCAAAGGCCCCAATGGGGCCTGGAGGTCTGTAGATCAAGTATATTGTGAGTGTATGGGCGTTATTTATGTTTAGTGTGGCTGTCATGAGCTTGCATGAGTTGATGACCGGGGATGGCACTAGTCTGCAGGGTAGGTTGTTTCTCGTTATGAGTGCAATGCCTCCACCCCGAGTATCGGTTCTGTCTGATCGCAATATGGTATATCCGTTTGGTATGGCCAGTGAGAGGGCGGGTCCTGCTGCCTGCTGTGGCGTGTAGCCAAGATTCGGTGACTGCTAGGAGGTCAAATTGTTCAGAGAGGATGACATCTGCTATCTCTGTAGCGTGTGCAATAAGCGATCTACAGTTTATTAGTGCGCCCTTGAGGCTAGGATTGTTTGTCTTGGGTAAGGTGGGACTAGCTGTAGTTTGGGTCTTGGATGGGGGGCTGTTGGTGGTTGTCGGGTTGGGCCAGTGTTTAGTTGTTCGTTTGTTGGAAGATGCCATGGTTCTGGCTAGTGGTTCATAGAGTTTTGCAAGTCTTGAGCGGAGTCTGCCGTTCCTCTCGGAGGTAATCCAGGGTAGGGTGTTTTGTTCTGGCGTTGCAGGGGGCAATCAGTTGGCCAGGGTTTGTTGGCGTGGTTGAGAGGTATTGACATGTTGTTGTAGTGAGTGGAGTGGTATTGGTGCGTTGCTAGTACTAGGAGCAGGATGTGTATGATACTTGTTATGTGGGAGGTGGGGGGCAGGATGCGCAGGGATGTGTGCATTTTTTTTTCTCATTTTTTTAAAAAAACGTATTTTATTGTCATTTAGACATACAAGCTTGGGTTGTCATGCGACAACGTAGGATTTTGGTGGTTCGTCTAATTTTTATAAGTAACAACATTTAACGAAAAAGGAAAAAGAAAAGGAGAAAAAAAAAAAAGAGAAAAAAAAACAAACAAAAAAAAAAAGAGAAGAACAACATAAATGAACAAATAAACAAAACCGTCTTCATTTGGTGCTATGGTGTCTTCAGCGTCCGTTCCGGTGCAGAGGTGTTCGGGGTCTCAGGTTCTAGTGACAGGAGTGAAGCCTGTCGAGTCTTCGGGACTTTGGGTGAGTCTTTTTCCGGCGTTGTGGTGTTCTAGGGCTTCCCTTCAGGGGGGTTTGTGGTCCGCAGTAAAAAGGTATGTCTCTCAGAAGGGCTTTCCATGCTTCAAGGGTGTTTGCTTCGTCCACCCCAGAGTTGGCCCCTTCCTGCCATGCTCTAGTCTCAGCCTTAGTCCACCTTTCCAGTTCTTTGATCCATCCTTCTTATCTCGGGCCCCCTGGGGACTTCCAGGCCATTGCTATGGTTCTTTTCGCAATGATGCATGATAAGTCCATCAGCTTGACTATATGTTTGTATTTACTTATTCTGGGCTGAGCACCCAATAAGCAGTCTTTCGGGTCCCATTCGTATCTAGTAATACCCGCGGTCGTGCAGGTCTGTCTGATTTTGGACCAGAGTTTCTCAGTCTTATTGCAAGTCCAGAACATGTGGATCAGATCAGCTGTTTCGTTGCCGCACCAGGGGCAATTCGGTGATGTTTTCTTGTTGAAGCTAGCTACCCGCTGTGGGGTCATGTACGTCCTGTAGAGGACATTTATTTGTATCTGCCTAAATCTGGCATTGCGGGACACCTCCTTGGGGTATAGCAATATTCTTTCCCATTCTTTATCTGTTAGTGTAACGGCCAGGTCGGTTTCCCACCTTTCCTTAAGTGCTGTGCTTCTGGGGTTTGGTTTGTCCATCAATCGGCTGTAGAGCCGGGTCACCCGTTTCCAGCCATTGGCCAGTTCATACATCTCCTGCAGTAGGGGGTCTGGAGCAGGTTCCTCGGGCCAGGTGTCCCAGTGTTTTTTAGCCATCTGTTTAAGTCGATGATACCACAGGAATTGGCCGGTGGAGAGTCCCTCCACAGTCTGCAGTGATTCGAAGTCTCTGAATTTATTCTCTTCAAACATGTCGCCCCACACCTAGATCCCGTTCTCTCCCAAAATCTCGCCACCTTGAGGTCGGCTGTGGTTCTGCATGCATGCACTAGGATAGGAGTGTTGGGTGAATATGGATGGCTGGACTGTAAAATGGAGCGGGTCCTAGTCCAAATCTGTCTACCCAATTTCGTAATCATGGGGACCTCTTGTACCTGTTTCAGTGGGTTCTAAAATGCCTCTTTGGGGAACAGGTTGGAAGGTATTTGTTTTAGTAGTTCTGACTCGCTGTTCTGCTCGTCCTGGAGCCATCTTGTCATATGACTGAGTTGCGCAACCAAGTAGTACATTTGAAAGTCAGGGAGCTGCACTCCGCCTTCTTTCTGGCGCAACATAAGAATCGATAGGGGCAGTTTGTGTCTGGATGGGCCCCATAAGAAGTCCCTGATTATCGATTCCAGCTTCTTGAAAAAGGGTGGGCGGATGTAGTGGCAGATATTTGTGAAAAAGTATAGGAAGCGGGGGAGAATTATCTTTGCAATGGATGCTCTCCCCATCATTGCCAGTGGTAGTTGCGACCAAAATGTAAGAGTTACGGAGTCCTTTCATTGCTGTTTCGGTGTTGTGGTTGTGTATGAGTTCTGGGGAGTGGTGAATGTTGATTCCTAGGTATCGGAATGTCTCTGGCTGCCATTTTATCCCCACTCCCGGTAAGTCGGTTACTGGCAGGCCTCGAAGTCGTGCCAGCGGGAATGCACAGGATTTCGATCTGCTAAACTTGATCCCTGAGTAGAGTGCGAAGTTGTCGAGGATGTCTAGTATGGATTGTGCATACAAGTGCAGGTCTTTCACGTACAAGAGTACATCGTCCGCGTACAGGGATATTATAGAGTGATGGTTACCCAGTTTGATGCCTGCGTCAAAGAACTGCCTCCTGAAATAGATAGCGATTGGTTCCAGGCCTAGGACGTATAACATTGGCGACAATGGGCATCCCTGCCTGGTACCTCGCTGTATCTTCCAGGATTTTGACATCGTTCCTCCAGTTTTCACTCTTGCCACCGGCGAGTTATAAAGTACCTTGATCCATCTCACAAATCCTTCACCAGATCCAAGCTCTCTTAGCACCTCCACCAGCCATTCCCAGAATATGGAGTCGAAAGCCTTGATGGCGTCAAGTGAGAACACTGCAAGGTCCTCATTTCTCGTGTAGGTTTCCGCCATGGTGTGTTGAAGTCTTCTCAGGTTTGCCGTTGTGTTACGCCCCGGAATGGAGCCTTTTTGGTCGTCGTGGATCAAGGTACCCACCACCTTTGCAAGCCTATTAGCTAAAATAGTGGTCAGGATCTTGCTATCATAGTTTAGCATTGCTAATGGGCGGTATGATTCGCAATCTGTGGGTGGTTTTTTAGGCTTGAGCATGGGAACTATGATTGTCTCCTTGATGGTGTTAGGAAGTACTCCGTTCTTGTATGCCTCCATGAAGACCTCATTTAAAATTGGGGTGACGGTGGGTTCATAGACTTTGTAAAATTCTGGTGGGAGGCCATCGCTACCGGGAGTCTTACAAGTAGCCAGAGACCTGATAGTCTCTGTGACATCTTCTGCGGTGATCTCCATTTCTAGCATCTCTCTCTGTTCCTCTGACAACTTTGGCAGCTCAATCTCCTCTAAGGTAGCCTTGATTTCTTTTCTGGGTATGTGGTTGTCGTGAGAGTATAATCTGGAGTAAAACTCTGCAAAAGCATTGTTGATATCTTGTTGAGACTTGTGTGTTGACCCGCTCTCATCTATTATCTCTGTTGGAAAGTGTCTAGGCTGTTCACGTTTGCACAACCAAGCTAGTAACCTGCCCGGTTTATCGGCTTCTTTGTGGGCCTTCGCGGTGTTCGTAGTAAAATCAAATTTGGCCAATCTGTCCCAGGATGTGTGGCATTCGTCTCGGAGTTCATGTAGGGTCGCTTATAGTTCCGGAGTGGCTTCAGAGGAGTTCGAGGCGTGATATTTCGGCTTCCTGTTTCTCGAGTGCCGCCTTAAAGTGCTTCCTGATGCCTCCAGCCCCCGATATCACCTCTCCCCGTTTCACTACCTACATGGACTCCCACAGTGTGCTCCAGCTTGATACGGAACCCTTGTTGTTTTCTATGTAGTCCTCAAGTGTGATGCCGAGGGTTTCCCTGAATAAATTCATGATCGGTGAGAGCTGCGGTGGGCATTCTCCATGTCGGGATCGGTGGTCTGGGCCCCCTGAATGTCCACAGAATGATTAACGGTGAGTGATCGGATATCGATCTGCCTAGGTATTCTGTTACGTCTACCATTGAGGTGTGTTCTTTGTTGATAAACAGATAGTCAATCCTTGTGTGGATCTTGTGTGGGGCCGAGTAGTAGGAGTAGCTTTTCTCGGTGGGGTGTTGTTCTCTCCAGATGTCTATTAGGTCAAGGTGCTCCAGTGTATTGTTGAGTGCTTGGGTGGCAGCGTTATGTTGTTGGGGAGGAGCAGACCTGTCCATGTTCCCATCTCTGATGCAGTTGAAGTCGCCACCCCATATGAATGTCCCTTCCCTGTGGTGTAACATTTTGGCGCATAGTTCTTTGAGATGTGAGGAAATTCCGTGTTGCGGCAAGTAGGAGTTCACGAGGCAGACCACGGTGTGCTCGATGGTCTCCCACATTATCAGGTACCTGCCTTCTTTGTTAGCCACCAAACCCAATAGTTGGAATGGTACGTTCGGGTTCACCCACGTGAAGACTCCTCGAGCGTAGCTAGAGTAGGGTGCTCCTTTCGTGGTGCCTCCCCACCGTTCTGCCAACTTGGATGAGGCCTCCCTCGACAGGTGAGTCTCTTGGAGCATCGCGATCGAGACCTTCTTTCTGCGAAGAGAAGATTGGATCCGGTTCCTTCTCATATACGAGCCCATCCCTCTTACGTTCCAGGTTATTACTTTCAATTGTGGTGCCATTGGGGTGGAGTGGTGCACCATTTGTGTCTGCCCATTCTGCCGTCTCCCAGAGGTCGCTGGTTTTCCCTGGAGACTCCCAGTGCACGATTCGTGGTTCTGGTCCTGCTTAGGATCTGTGGAAGCCCTGCCCTCTGTCTTGTTGTCGTTGGTGTTATGAAGACTCTAACTAGTGGAACATTTAACAAAAAGAAGTGGTGGCCATGAAAGATTCAACCATGGCGGATGAAGTGACGTCCATGAGGAGAGACATGGCGACAATACTGGAGGTGGTCAAGGGCTTCCGATCCGAAATCGGCCACTGGCTTGACTGTCTGGACAAGAAGGTAGATGACATGGACGATAGCCTCCGGGTGCTTCAGGCTAATCAGTCTTCAGTAGAGATCTTGGAAACCTAAATCGATATTAGGATTTCAGAGCTAGAGAAAAAAGAAGAAGAATGTGCCCTCAAAATTGACGATCTTGAGAATCGCGAGCGACGCAACAACCTCTGATTCTATGGGTTCCCGCAAAAAGAGGGCGAAATCCAAAGGGAAATCACTGAAGCAATTCATGATGTAATCAAAAAGCTCTTTAATGAGGAGACTACCACAGAACCCACTATTGATAAAGCCCACAGAGCAGGTGGTGGAGCCCGGGACCCACGCTCAGTGCTGGCGAGATTTCACTACTACTCAGAGAAAGCAAAAATCTTAGACAGGGCCAGGACAGTGGGCCTGATAGAGTGGGGTATGACTCGTGTCGCCATCCACCAAGATCTATTGATAGTCACTTTGTCTAGGCGAAGACTATGCCCCGTTGATGAAATGGCTTACCACCAAGGGTGCCGATATAGGTGGGGGTTTCCCCTTCTCTTTAAATTTTGAAAATGAGGGATTATAAGTACAACTTAACAGAAGACAACATCAAAAGGGTCTCCCCAGAACCGATGGGGGAATAGTCACATAATTCATCGACTGCAGTCATGGAGGATACATGTGTGAAAATTACAAACAACGAGGGATCTAAAGACAGACGGTGAATCAGAGGTTTCTGCAAGTGCAAGCAATCAAACCCGCCATCCCCCGTACATACTTGAGGAAGGAATCAGGAAAATGTATTTTATATGAAACAATGGCTTGTCTTTGTCGCTTGTTCTGCCAGCAACAGGAGGGAGCTCTTGGTTTTATGAGTTGAGCGAGAATGGTCCTAGCGGAATACGTGGCTAAAGATTGTGTGGCCTATTTCTCTTAATGTAGGAGCAGGATGTCCTGTTCCTGGGGGGTGACTTGATGACCAAAGGTCAAAGTCTCCTTTGTAAGTACTGGGGGTGCGAGTTAGTGATAATCGTTGGGATGGGGCTAGAAGTGTTTTTAAGAGAAACAATGCCTGAGGAAGGAGGTTAGGTTGGTGGTCTGGCCCAGATGCGATCTGAGGGAGGGGGGGAGAGGGAAAGTTAAGTTATTCTTTTTGTTTGTAAGGGATGGTCCCGGGATTTCGATAAAGCATAACATGCAATGGAATGAGACACTTGCGTCCCTTAGCATTAACTCAAATACTAGAGGAGGTTGTTTGATATTGCATGAGGGACCAAATGTATGACCTTAACACTGCCTTATTTTTCGGCTCTCTAAATGTAAGGGCTTTAACTCCCCACTTAAAAGATCCTTAACGGTTCGCAAATTTAATCGTTTGAAAATGGGCCTTCATACCTCGTTTTAAAATTAGGCCCACCAGCAGAGGGGCAGCGAATTGACCATGAAAGCGAGATCGATTGAAATAGTCTATCATGCCTCTAATAAATTTAAAAAGAAGGGAGTGGCTATTGCAATATCTAGCAAGTTGTGCTTCATAGCGAAACTACCCTGAGAGATCCGGAGGGACAAAAGGACAAAAAGTAACACTGGTATCAGTATACTGCCCAAACTAGGGACACAAGAAATAGTGGGATATGGTGAAAGGGAAGATTCAGACATTTGTAGAAGGACACCTTCATTGGAGGTGATATCAACATGGTTTTAGATCCATCAACAGATCGGAAAGGAGCGAACCCTTCTGCGGTGACACAAGCCCACTTAAAGTCCCCACGGTTTCTCCAAATCAATTGGGGTGGCAGACTCGCTGATACGAATCGGGGAAGGCAGACTCTCCATATACATACTACTCCAAGGTCCACAACACATTCTCTAGGATAGATTGTGTTCTTCTAGAGACTTACTTGATAAACAGGGTGACGAAAACTACCACAGAGCATATTCCATGGTCAGTCGATGACCTGGTTAAGTGTGGATTTAGGAGATTGGTTAAGAGAAGAAAGTAGGGGTAGATGGCTATGCAATCATTTACTATTGAAAGACAAGGAATTGGCTCAGGGATTGTTAAAATCGATCAAAGAATTCTTCCAATTTAATGATGATGGATAACTGGGGGGACCGACAATATGGGAAGCATTTAAGGCATACATTTTGGGTGAATTAATGTGATTGGGGGCTAACAAAAAGAGGGAAAGAGAAAAAGCGGAGTCAGAACTGAGGAAGAAAATTGATGCCTTAAAGCCCAAGTGAACTTTGAAAACCCAGGTCTCCCCCGAAAATCTTGGAAAAATGCAAAAATACAAAACACAGTTGGGGGCTTTACTGGTACATCAAACAGAGAAAAAAAGGCATTTCTCAAGCAAAAGTATATAAAGGGGAACGCGCAGACAAGATATTAGCCTGGAGATTGTGTGATTTAAAAAAAAAAAACAACGCTAGGAGACTGGGGTCATTACAACAGGCAGGGGCTGAGAGAGCCTATAAGGACGGAATCATAGAGGAATTTTGCAGATACTATGAACACCTCTACACAAGCGAATTTATGGGAGATGGATCTCAGATATATACATTCCTGGATAGCCTACACATCCCTGGGATACCACCGGACAAAGCAGCCACATTAGATGTCCCAATTTCGGTAGAGGAATTAAGTACAACTATAGGGAAAATGATAGAGGAAACGGCACCTGGGGATGATGGCTTCACAGTAGGCTTCTTTTAAGCGTTCCACTCTACCATAGCACCGTTCATGACCAGAATGTTTAACAAAGTGTTAGAAACAGGAGTCCTGCCAGAATCTCTAATGGGAGCCCTAACAGTAATGATCCCAAAAGAAGTAAGAGACCCGACACATTGCCAACCATGCCGCACAATCTCCTTGTTAAACACAGACGTAAACATTTTTGCAAAAGTGCTGGGTTAAAGACTAGAAAAACGAATGGCAACATTAATCCACGGTGATCAAGTAAGATTTATCCTTGGGCGGCAGGGCACCGATAACCTCAGAAAAACAATCAACTTCATGCACACTGCACAAAAGCAGAAGCTGGACTGATAACTAGTTTCCATTGACACGGAAAAGGCTTTTGACCGGGTTCAATGGGCCTATATGGGGAAAGTACTGGAGAAAATGGGCTTCTGCCCCAACTTTCGGCAGTGTATCTCAGCACTTTATAGGGATACGACAGCCAAAGTACAAGTGAACGGTACAATATCAAACCCCTTCCATCTTACCAGAGGTACTAGACAGGGCTGCCCCATCTCCCCGCTCTTATATGTGCTTACTATGGAACCCCTGACGATAGCAATTAGAGAAAATCCTGACATTACAGGGATAAAATAGAGCACAGTTCATTTAAATTGTCCCTATTTGCAGATGACATTTTACGTTACCTGATATACCACGATCCCTTCCGAGACTTATCAGATAGCTTCCTTTGGGCTATTCTAAGGTCTAAAAATAAATGCATCCAATGTCATGCCATTAAAGTTTGATCATTCACCCATGGAGAACCTGGCCTCACTGGGAAGTATGAGAATTGAACTTAAAGAAATTACCTACCTAAGGATACGACTACCCAGAGATCAGAGTCAGTTGATTGATGTCAATTATACTCCTGCAATTAAACTTAGATCTGATCTCGCCCATTGGGCCCCCCTGACCCTCTCGTGGTATGGTAGGATGACATCAATTAACATGACTGTCTTTCCGCGCTTACTATACCAGTTTACTGCCATCCCATCACAACTGCCTGATATTTTCTTTAGAAACCTTAACTCTGATATCCAAATTTATATGGATGGGGAAGACCCATAGTCAAAAGAACCACACTTAGCATACCTAGAGACTTGAGGGTTCGGAATCCCAGATTTTTACCTCTAGTATAAGGCTGCCCAATTGCAAAGTTTGTTAGAATACATGAGAGACGACATGGGCACATATTGGGCGTGCTTCGAAGAATCTTACCTCCCCCCCTTAGAAATTTAGCGATCTGCCAAGGTCCCCAACTAAATCATTCCCAGCAAGGGTTAGGAATCACCCATCGTTGGGGGTGCAATGGATATTAGGGAAAAATAATGGTCCCAACGAACGGCTCTCTACCTGGCCATCCCCTCTGAGCTCGTTGTGGGGAACACCACTAGATCCAGGCAAAAAGGGATTCAAACAGACAGAACCATGGTCTAATAGAGGCCTCGAGAGGGTTGGGCAACTATTTAAGGAGAGCCAATTTAAGGACTATGAGACAGTGAAAGAAATGCAAGGGGGGTGATGTATTCAGTGTATTTGAATATTTGTGGATAAAGTGTATATGTGCAGAACCCAGAGTGCTCCCCAAAATTTCACGCCCATTGACTGGCTTCGAACAAACTATTAATGCCACCTCCAGAAAGGGGATTGTATCCAAGATGTACAGAGCAATGGTGACAGCAGATGTTTCAGGGAGACAACTGTAAACAATATTGGACAGCACAAACGGGATTGGACATATATGAGGCTACATGGGGAAAAGTCAATGAGATTATGTTTCACTGATACCTTTTCATTTCTACAACGGAACAGAATTTCAAAATTTTACACTGCTGGACCTTATCCCCCCAGAAACCTTCGAAAATGTTCTCCGGAGTATCCTCCCTCTGCCCGGGGAATGTGGCCAGCAGAGTACATCATATCACCTATGTTGGATTTGTCCCAAGATCCAGGTGTTTTGGGCAGAGGTCCTTAGCTGGATGAAGGATAGTAGGAATATCTCTGAACCTTGAACCATTGCAAATGCTTTTAGGCGTTCCAGGGAGGGCGGCGGGTAGGTAGGAAGCCTGACCTCTGAGAATGTGGGAGGCTATGTTAAGAGCTTGGAGGGTGGCAATAGCACAAAGATGGAAAAGTAAATCTGCCCCCTCAAAAGCAGATTGGATGGACACATTGTGGGATATTTTCATCCTAAAGAAGCTCATTGCAATAGTGAATGACCGTGTGGAAGCTTTTCACATACTGTGGATTGTTCATTTTGAAGTGGGGTAGTAGTAAATCAAGCTCATAAATTAGTGAGCTGTTGAACCAGCACTTACGATAACATTGGGCTGTAGCTCTGCTTTCTCCATCTGGGATATGTCTCACCAGTCTTCCTTGCCCCGCCCCCCCACCTTCCCCAACAGGAATGGTTGCAAGTCTGGTTCAAAGTAGATTCTCAGTTCAGCCATCGGTCCCAATGTGGAGAGAGTCTCATGTATTTTAAACTGTGTCTCCGAATATGTCATCATCCAAATTTGATCACGCGTGCGTCCTGAAATATATGTTCTGTATCTCTGTATAGTGCAGCTTTAAAGGAGAAGGAGTGGGGCGGGGGGTTAGGGGAAGATGGAGGGCGGAAAATTGAACATAGTATTTGGTAATATGCAATTGTTTTTGTTGATATTCCTTATGTCAAGAAAAAGTTAATAAAAATTAAAGTTAAAAAAAAAAGAGAAAGCTGTTAAAGTCAATAGGAACGTTCAAATATGTATGGTTTGCCTTGAACTGAGAGCGATTTAAATCACAAGTATGTTTATGTAGTTTATGACAACTTGGGCTCCCTGAAAAGCAGAGACATTGGAAAATCAAAGCCATGCAAAAGAGGAGATCCCAATGTTCTGAAGATCTGCCTCTGCCACTCGGGAGTGGATTGTAAATGCCTGCTTAGTGCGTCAGCTCGAATGTGGAGTGATTAGGCAAGGTGGCTGGCCTAATGAAAAGCCTTGTGATATTGCCGAACGCCAAAACTGTAAGGCCAGGCTGCACAATCTAGCTGATTTTATCTCTCCCTACTTGTTTGCATAAAGCATGGCTGTTCAGATGGATTTCTGATATCAGCCTCTGGAGGCAGGATTTTAGGAAGCCGATTGCCAAGTATCGCCCAGTGCAAACATTTTCACTATTGTTCTGCTTTCTTTCCAAAAGGTTTGATCACCCCACACTATTATAGCTGCCATAGGAGAACAGGATCCAAGATGCATCTGGGACCCCTAGACGACTCTTAAGGCTGGAAGAGGCTCTTCTTAGTCACAGAACTTTTGGTGCCTTGGCAGGCGACGTGACAGTTTCTCAACGATTCCCCTGGAGGATCGAACCCCCCCCCCCCACACCCTCTTGGAAGGAGTCGTTGCTGGTATGTCGAGTCCAAGAAAAAGAAGGAACCAAAGTCTTCCTGAAGTGCAGCAGTTTTTGGTCTTCGCGGTGGTCTCCGATGGTAGGTGATTTCACAGACTGTGGAAGTCATAGGAAGGTGAAACATGGCAGGTGAAGAGAAGACCCTTTGGGGACCTTGGTCGACTCTCAGCGGCAATGAGTGCAGTGCCTGAAATAGATATCGGGTTTCAAGATTTTGTGTTTCACAGTCTTGTGGATTTTCAGTGCTGCAGCTACGGCACAGACCCCTGGCGACCTGGGCTCGACCAATGGACAGGGGCAGACCATCACCAAGTCTGGAACCACAGGATGAATTTGCTGGATTCTGGAGGCAGGTAACCCACCGATGGTCACCCCTCTGCACCCAGCAACCCTGGAGCACCTCCGGCGTGGAAAAGCGGTCAGATGATATACATCAGCTCCTGATGTCAAGCAGCACTATGCTAGGGTACCCCTTTTCTGGGCGATACATGGCAATCTGGCTTTCAGCGGTCATGAACACTCCTCCGAACCCTGGGAAACATCACTGGACTTCTTTGGCACAAGATGCCCAGGCACTCCTCTTCATGAATCCAGAAGACCTCTTCTCCCGATGGCAGGCACACAGGACTGGCTTCCAGGGTACGTCTGATGAAGTGCAGCAGGTTTCACAATGATTCCTCGTAGCTCAGGAAGAGGTCGCCTCTGCAAGTCCTTTCTTGATTCTGTCCTACAGTCAGCACAGCAGCCTTTGGATTTCGTGATGTGATGCAGCAGCAGACTTCTTCCTCCAACTGGATGCAGGATACTGGTGCCAGTTTCAACTTCAGCTCCCAGACAATAACAATTTGGGGAGTGCAGGGACCATAGTTATACATATGTGTTCCCCATTTACTCAGGCTGAGCCGGGCTCAGTCAACCAATCACAAACAAAGCCATTCATGCAGGCAGTTAACTGATCAGGGTAACATGCATTCAGGATATTCACCCAAAGCCAGAAACCCATAACAGAATGTGGACTGGAGTAAGCACCCTGCCATTCAGAGCACTACACTGCATGCATTCCTGTTTCAGTCAGGGCTGACTCAGGCTTTGTGTCACACAACAAAACCAGAATCTGAGTTGACTCCCAACTCCATTCATACAGTACCCACAACACACAGTCACCGTGAAGGCTCCAGCCAGTCTGGCATGGGCTTCCCATCAAGACCCTATATGGTACTTCCACCCATCAGCCAGTCAGGGTAAGGAACAGAGTCGGGGCTCCCCAGAACTTAGGGGAAACATGGTGCAAAGGCAATAGAAACCAAGAGGCTACAGTGGTCATCTTGCTTTGTTCAGGAATCCATTAATTCCTATGGCAGGGCATGGGTATCCCAAAAGGGAGGCTACTCGGCACCACTGCCAGGTCAGCATGTAGCTGCCAGCAGCCAATACCCTGCTCTGTGGGACACGCACAGGTGCCTAAAAACACACTAGGGGTACAAGGTTGTACCTCCCACCCATGTGTTCTATAAGGGTATCACATGGGTGGTCACCAAAAGGAGAAAAAAAAAGAAAAGGACCTGCTCTGCCAAAGGTCCAGGCTGGACCTTAGTGGCAGAAAACATACAGGAAACACACACATAGAAGTGGTAGGACAAGGACTGTGAGGCCCTGCCCCTCCGAAAGGCATTTCCAGCATCACAACGGTAAATGTAAAAGTGCACAAGAACATCACTAAAACGGTAAAAATCACACATCTGCGACCAGTTTGTCTTAGGCACATCGTCAAAGTAACCAAAAAGCCATCTGATAAAAAGTTAGAAGGATAAAAAGTGCCCTAACTGCACTTCACTTTAAGGTGATGTGTGCAACTGTAAAAATAAAAGAATCCCAAAAGTGAGACAAAGTCTCTCAAAACTGACAGTCATGGGAACTAGTCAGTTTTCCCTTAAGGATGAGCAAAATAAGTAAGGGAAGTAGAAGCAGGTGGTCAGGATAGGGTTAAAAAATAAGCAAAAAGACTGCATGCCCCAAAGGAATTTATGGAAGGAAAGTTGCAGAAAAAAAAAATCTTTCCCAACAATAGCGTCATCTTGTCCGTAAGCATCAGCACATGCTGGCCCCAAGAACGAGTTGAAAAGCCTGAACAGCAGATTGATGTGTTAATTTCGATACCTCTGAATTCAACATAGTGAATATGCATGACCAGAGAGAGTGCCATACCCATCAAGAGAGGTGTGTTGTGTTGGAATACGTAGGATCCGGGAATGATGTGGCACCCACACCAAGAGACTTGATACCTGAGGTCACCATCAAAGGCCTTTCAGCACATAGTTGGAGAGGAGAACTATGAATAATTGAGGTCAAGAGTCTGGTTTCCAGTGTCTGGCCAAATGAACGGGTCTGTGCCTCAAGAGATCTGGAAAAGGGAGCCACCAGGACGCACAACAGCATGCGGCCCAGCCGTCTCTATAACCACAGCACCGAAAGAGCTGGAATACAGCTCACACATTGGAAAAGGCTGCTATCATGGACTGCAGCGTCGCTTGTCTGGGTAATCCCATATGTAGCCAAAGGATGGCAGACTCTGGATGGGCTTCAGTCAAGACTTCTTCCAGTTGTTGGAGGCACCCAATGAAAGTCATGTTCAAGACACTCGAAATGGCCTGAAAAGCCTGGGATGGGGAGGGAGACCTCATGGGCCAGTCTTTCAGGTAGCGATATATGTGTATAACCTTGCAGTGGAGAACTGCAACTGCCACACAAACTGCGAAAAGGCACCAGTGTCTGTGCCAAGTCCAAATAGGAGCCCAAAGTTTTACAGTTGGAAAGACCACAGCGAAAATAATAGAAATTGTCAGTGAGAAGGCCAAATGCAGATATGTGTAGGTTTCCTGATGGTCCAATGTATATAACCTAACCTCCCTGTTGCAGCGAAGACCAAATTTGCACTGGGGTCATCATAATTAATTCTGTAGGGGGCTGGGGGGCGGGAGAATGAACAGAAATGGGGAAGAACAGATCAGCCTGCATCCAGTCTTGTTCTTGACTGCAAACGGACAAGAATAAAACTGTCCGCCCTTTGAGGGTTGGCCCTCTGAACTGCTGTAAAATCCAACAGCTTCCCAATTCCCCATTAAGAATAGAGAAAAACTGTCAAAGTGGAAAGAGAAGAAAGATTACTCCCCTCACATCCCTGAGCGAACTGAAAGGGTCCATAGGCAAGGTGATCTGTATTCAGGTCGACTAGTGGCGAGACCGATATTTTATTTTATTCCATCGAGGAAGAATTCATCAATTCGTTTTTTATAGGACATTTTACCACAAATGATGCAGGGGGAAGACACCCTGAAGGCCCCCACTCAATCGCACCCTACTTTTATTATTACCCTAACCCCCCATCCCCCCTCACATACATTTGCAGGAAAATGCATTGGAAAAAAACTTGACAAATTCCCCCTCAATGGAAAAACCTGCGATGGAATATTCCTATCCCATTGGAGGATTACTAGAAGAATGGTCTTACTGATCTCTGCACTCCTGGTCTCTGTTGAAATCCCCTGGAACAGCCTATCAGTCAGATTTTTGGGAGGAAGGTGAAGCGGGCGCTTGCGATGGCTTCAAAATTGCAATATGAGAGTTTGTGAGAAAGCTGCCAAATTTTTCTTTTCTCAACACAACATCAGTGTTGGAGTCAGAGAGTTTTACCTTAAAATTGGAGCCTTAGCCATTGAAAATCACGGAGAAAAGAAATGATCGAGAACCTGGAGAAGATAGTCCCTGTGATCTGGGTGAAGGATTGTTTAGAATACCTGCGGATATGCCCAACGCTGGACCTAACCAAGCTGTACAAGGCAAATATAGACCCCCTATGGAAACAACTGCAAGAGGATATGCTTGGGTGGATAACCCAAGAACTGTCGTGGTTCGCTCAAATTGCAGCAGTAAAGATGACCGTCCTCCCCAATCTTCTTTATGTGGTGAATTCGATCCCGGTTACCATTCCACCTGCCAAGATCAAAGAACTGCAAAAATCAATATTCAATTATATATGGCAAGGTAAGAAACCTAGGATTCAAAAATGTGTTCTGGTGCGCCCTCCACTTCTTGGAGGCCTCAGAGTCCCAGAGGTGGGCAGATATATATTGGCAGCACAGTTGGCTCCAATGCTGAGATGGGCAAGATAAGAAAACCATAAAGGGTGGTGCCGGGTTAAACAGACGGCCACGTAAAATCCCCTTAAAATCTCTGCTAGGGCTGAAGACGGAGGATCGAGAGAATAGTGGGGGGGGGGTTGGGAACGCTCCTGGAAACAACAAAAATATCCCTACAAAGCTGGGACAAGGTCCGGAACTGGAAACGCATCTCTCGGGGTCTGGGCCCCTGCACCCTGCTAATGTACAACCCAGACTTCTCTCCGGGTCTCAATCAGAAATTCTGGGGCGGCTGGGCGAGCGCAGAAACTCTGACCCTAAGGGACATGTATAGAGATGGCTCCCTCCTGCTCTACACAGACTGCCAACAGAAATTCGGAATAGGAGAAAGGGAGCGCTTTAAATACACACAAATCAGACACTGGATAACCCACCCAGCAGTGAAGAAGGCAGGCACAAGACAACCGTCGTGTCTCGAACTGACCATGCAGGAAGGCCCTACAACTAAGGTAGTGGCAAGACTCTATAGATTACTATCCAATGCGCAACCAACGGATAATCTTCCATGCAAAACAAAACTGGGAAAGAGACATGGAAGAGACACTAACAGAAGAGGAAAGGAACCAAATATGGGCAAGAGCACATGGCAAATCCAGAGGCACCGCGATCAAAGAGTCTGCATACAAGTTATGTTTCAGATGGTGTATGTCCCCATATCGCTTGCATACCATCAATACGGATTATCCACCTACATGTTGGAGGAACTGTGGGGAGATAGGAGACTTATTCCATAGGTGGTAGTCCTGCCCCAAAGCAGTGACATTTTGGAAAGAAATACTTGGACACATAAGACAGTGCGGGTGGAGCTCCCGATGTCCCCGAAAACAGTCCTGTTGGGAACACCAATAGAGGGAATATATGCAATGTTGTGGCAAAAGCCACCTTAATCACTCACCTATTGTCGGCGGCGACAATGACCCTCGCACAGAACTGGAAAAAGTTTCTAATAATTTGGAACCCCTTTTTAATGAGTTGGTGCACGATGGAGAAGCCCTGCATTTCAAACCACACCTACTCAAAAATACACATCATCTGAACCCCATACTTGGATCCAATCCCAATACAACCTTCCACTGCAGGAACGCAAAAAAGACTGAACTCTGGTACCTCAAAAGTTAGAGTAGAATGGAGGGAATGAGAGGGGTGAGGGAATGTGGAGAAGGTAGGGCGAACTGTTTCCTTTTTTTGAAAACACTGACAGGCAAGAAGGACATTATCGAACTGGAGAGGTCGTAAGCAAAATGGTTATAGTTGTAACCTCTCTGGTTCATTGAAATTGTTTGTCATACGGTTGTCTACCTCCGATCAATAAATAAAGTTTGTTTAAAAAAAACTTGCTGCTCCATAAAAATAATATTTTTTCTGTATGTCTGAGCCAATGGCACGTAACAGGCGGTTGTATTAATGTCGTTTGGATGCAGTTTCAAGGTGGTGTACTGCCACCTGCTTGGCTTCTGCTACTCCCGGCAGGAAATGGTCTTTCTTGGCATATGAAGGACAGTCGGCAAAGTGTGCTATCTTGCTCCAAAACCAAGTCAGTTTTTACTTGTTTAAGGTAGTAGGAAGAGTTAAAGTATACTCCTTTGTTGGAATGGTGTTGAGTGCCTTTGCAGACTACCTGGGGGTTAATGGTGGGGTGAGGTATTGTGTTTGATGGATGTTAAGATGGATTTCTATAATCTGACGGACAGATTTTAGGAGGCCACCATAGTTATGGTGAACAGGGAGCTTTGAGAGTTTAGCCAAAACCCAATCAGTGTAGAAATGGATAATAGTCCAGGCTTGGGAGCCGGAGAATGTGAGTCGGGTCAGGGGTTCTCAATGAGTCCACACAGAATAGCAAACAATAATTCATTTTAGAAAGTTATAAAAATACAGTTATTTATTTAGGGCCTCTTCAAAACACAGTGAAAAATGAAATCAGCAGGTAGTACTATGACAAAACACTCCACAATACAAATACATATAATCACCTTTAGGTACACTCAATAGACATCAGATAACTTAATCAAACAATGTAATCACAAGAACAGTTTGAAAAATGTTTATTCTGCTTTTAGTTTGCAAAAGAAACCTTGCATAAGAGTCAAATTACAACGGTACAGCATCAAAATAAAATAAACAGCACATCAAATGTCATTAACCATATACTAAAAGCGTTAAAAATGATTCAGCTATTCCAATGCTATTTGTAAAGTGCAATAGTGCTAAGATGAAAGCGACCCATGTGGTTTTAAAAAATATTTCCCATAACACGTTGTTGGGTAAGATTTTCTGGTCAATGGTAAATCTTCCTGACCCATGCCAACCCCAGAACCTTTTGATTTGACTAGGTAACCATTTTACCCTGTCCCTAGGTGAAGGGGAATCTTTTTCCTCTCGCACCTAGTCTTTTACTCTTTATGGGCGACCTTTTTATGTCTCTCCATGGTGTATGGTTGAAGTTCTAGTTTCCAACAGCGTTTGCGCTTAGGCTGGGTTGCCTCAATGGGTTCCCCTGTTAATTTCTCTATCATGTACTTGGGCGAACTACAGTTCCCAAGTAGTAAAGCGGGATTTTCATTCCACTTTCCATTTTATATAGTGAGCCAGCACACCCTACCTTAAGTGGAGTACTGAGGGGATACAATGTATCCCCTTTCTTACTTGCCTGGTAACATTTTGTCACAATTGTGACTTTTACATGAATGGTCGGTGGCACCGATTTTCCCTTTATGACATTTAGTCTTTATTACTTGCAGGCTGTTAATTCAGCCTGGGTAACGCACAGAAGGGCTCCTTTTTTCACCATTTCTTATGACCTCCGTTTCTGAGGTCTTCCCCTGCCATTCTAGGCGGGAACCTCCTCAGTGGCTGTTTGGAGCCTGGGCGGGGAATCCACAGGATTCCCACCAAAGACAAGAGTGTTAGGAAAGGCAGGAAGCGAGGGAGGAGTCCAGAACTCTGCAGCCCTTTGTCTTCCACCTTGCATGAAAGGGAACAACTCCGTGGGGGACTGGCGGTCAGACTGCCCCTTTCTGTAAAATGCGGGAAGAGAATGCAGAGGTTGTGCTGTAGTTCTCGATAAAAACGCTGGAACTGAAACCGAAGAGGATGATGAAAACGCGGATGAGACGATTTCCAGCGACCAGAGAACCTGCTGTGTAACCGGAGCCTGCTGTTACATTCCTTCCAATCAACCTTGGGAATCCGGAAACGACGACCCAGTGCACGGTCTCCCAAATCTTACTGAAACTTTGTGGGCATCCTGCTGGACTTCCAGGGACGTGAATCACGTCTGAAAAGTCCCCTCACCAGAGAGCTGGACCTGGCAAACAATGAGAATCCGACCAGCGATATTCTGTCTTCTTCTGTGCTCCTGAAAAAGGTGCCAAATCCATCCAGCCATGAGGAAAATCTTGCCTGGAACCTTCTTCTGTGATCCCTGCTGCAAAAATCCTTCCAAAGTCCTGTCTTCAGTCTTCTAGTAAAGGAATCCATCAACTGGGTTGTTGGCTGCATATCCAGCAGTCTTCCTGCTGCAAAACAACTTCTGTGCAGAGGTACTGTTGGCTGGGGTATTTACTTACCTTCAGTCTCTTGTGATTCCGGTGTATCCTTGGGATGCTACTGTGATTGGGAGGTCTCTCTTCCAGTTCACCCAGGCTTACTGCTGGAATCCTTCTAGGGTGTCTTCTCTGAAGTCCGTGGACCCTAACTAACTTTCAAAATGAACTACTTACCGGTTTTCCCAGTCTTCCTCAGGAACTCTGACTTTGCCTGCAACTGAGCCCCATCTCACCCTGCCTTCTTCTGGCTCCTAGACCACTAGGGTCCCTCTTCTGCCTCAGAACTCATGTACTAGAATTGGGAAGGGCTAGATAATTTGAAAGGGTCTGCCTTGAAAAGTAGAAGAAGCGTTGAAGTGTACTTACTTGTAAAAGAGTTAATTGGTATCTTTAAACTCAGACTTACCTTCGATATGTTTTGCCATTCTGAAAGTATATATAGGATTCACTTACCTTGAATAAGCTGTGAGCCTTCTTAAATAAGTATTCTCAAAGTCTAACATTCCGTAGAAACTGTCTCGCCATTCTAACAGAAAATAGATAGAGGGTTAACTTACTTGCAAATTGGGTTCCCCTCTTCCTAAAAGTAAATGCTGCTGGTTTCACTTTATTATTCCTGTTAGGATAATTGTAGGAGTGTCAGTTGGGTCTTGCTTCCCCCGATTTCCTGTTAACCTGTCCAGAATATGTCTGCCTAGGTCATACCTTCCTTTTAGGTTGCTGGTACTGCCTTACAATAGTATATCGATGTTTTACTTAACTTGCATAGCTGTGTGCCATCCAAAAATAACTTAAGTTATTGCATCCCCTAGTCTGAACTGAAAAGCCACTAATGGAATATTACAACCCAAGGTCCAACTCACTTAGAAGAAGTGTTATCCTGAATATTGTTCAGTTGGTTAACTATGTGACTTCTTTGTTGAGAGTCAAGGTACAACTGCTAGGGTCTACTATCCTATATTACAGAAAGTAATCTAAAAGTAACGAATGTTTTTTACCCCAAGAATAGTTGTGACCTACACTGAATGTGTATGAAAAGGTTTGACTTAACTAGACTACTGTTAGTTTTCTAAATAAAGTCTATGCTTTGGTCTGTGTACTTTAAAGCATAGTGTTGTGGTTTTTATAATGTGTATGTGATCTGTGATAAACTTATTTCCCCCAAGATTTATCTGGTCATACTTGTATTTAAATAAACCATTTATTTTAACAATATGTTGTGTTTCAGCGTTTCTTTGGACCATTTGTATTTCAATTTCTACAGCCCTCTCGCCCTCCTAAAATAAGCCTGGCTGCTTGGTCTACGCTACCCTTAACTCCGGTGGTACAGCCTTATACTAAGAGTGGCGAGTTGTTCTTTCTCAGTTGAATGGTTTTACTAAGCCCTTAGTTGGACTTCAGAAAAACTGTCCTAACACACATCCCTTATTATACTATCCACAAAATGTAGTAAACGCCCAATGTAAAATATAATTTTTTCACATAAGCACTCACATTTTAGGATCAAGTGCTTCATAGTCTCCCATTCTTTTAAACAAAAACTACAATAGGAAGAAACCTAGCCAATTATTTTCCAAAGAAGGAGGTTATCTTTAGTTTTTAAAAGAGTAGCACATCCAAGTCCTTCATGCTAGAGGAGAAAGAAAGTGTTGTATATATATGGGAATTACCCCCAATTTCTTATGTACCAGCAGCAAATCTCCAACTCGTTTGTACTTGGAGAGATGTCAGCGTATCGCACCAATCATGATTATGCAATTTATTTTTGAAGGATCACATGTCGACCATACCCTCTTCCAACATAATGCCCCACACTGCTGATGCTGATTCACAAACATCAACCAAAGGGTTTGGTCCACAGCAAGCCATCTCCCCAAAGGCAGCAAAAATGGGGGGTACAGAATTCAAAACACAAGAGCAGCCTTTTCCAAAGCAGCATGATGCTCAATGAAACCAAGCCCAGTGTAAAGCGAAGTGCTACCATAGGGACACACTTTGGTAAAGAAAGGACCCATTTCTGATTCCAAGATGGACACCGTGCGCTAGAGACTTGGCCGTGCGAGCCCTGTCCCGAAGTGAATTTGCAACACAACCCCGCCGGGATCATATCAGCTGTCTGGCCCCCGCATTGAAGACAAAGCACTCCCGGGTGCTTGGCGCCTACCCCTCTGTCACGGGACGGTGATTTGCAGATCCGGAGGCAGCTGTGGTCGTAGTTGCCCTTAGCAGGGCGGTGGCACCCAGGCCCACCTCTGGGGGCACCAGGCCCTTATGTGCGAGGCAGCAGACTGACCCTGCCCCCATTGAACATCGTGGTTGTGACAGCGCGGTTGACCTTTTGACCGCGCCCTGCTCTGGCACGGATTCCTGGAGACTTGGGTGACAGCTCTCCTCCCCACTTTAAACGTGAGCGTATAGTGCAGCTTTCCGAAAGCAGCTGCAGTTGTCGGTGTGTTTGGCGAAGCAGCGGCACCCAGACCCCATCTAGGGGCAGAGGGCCCTTGTGTGAGAGGCAGATGGTTGGCCTTGCCCCCCCCCAGAACATCGTGGATGCAGCGGAAGACTTGTGGAGTACTGGGGAAAGAGCCAAAGCCTGTGCAATAAACATTAGGACACAGGAAAGTCTTCCGTCCCATACTGATGCCCCGGAGTACAGTGGCATGGATTTGATTTGGATTTATTTGTAAACGCGCTCCTGACGAAGTTGGTCGTATCTGGGCGCAGCTATCTATAAATGTGTTATCCGTTCAGCACTTTTGCACATAAGAGGTAAGGATTCAGCGCATAGACAGCTCTCATGGCTATGTGACCGCGCCCTGCTTTGGCGTGGATTCCTGAAGATCCGGGCGACAGCTCTCATTCTCTCCTTAATCGTGTGCGCATTGAGCCACTTCCCGAAAGCAGT
Source organism: Ambystoma mexicanum (assembly GCF_040938575.1). Classification (NCBI taxonomy): domain Eukaryota; kingdom Metazoa; phylum Chordata; class Amphibia; order Caudata; family Ambystomatidae; genus Ambystoma; species Ambystoma mexicanum. The sequence continues at coordinate 834,865,365 of NC_090934.1, read as the reverse complement.
GAGAGAGCACGGCCCAGCTGCCAGTTGTTTTCACAGGGGCCCACAAGCAGCAGCAATAGAAAAGGTTTAATAAGCAGGGCAAACACTTCAGCCGTGGAGGATTGGGAGCATGTCCCAAGCTAAGCTGCCTGGCACTGCTGGAAGGTAGATAACTACAACACCCCCTATATAGGAGCACAAACCCCAGGACTGTATTGCTGGAGACTCAACTATAGGCACAATGGGTGCGAGTGGGACCCAGCATTATGCTTCCGTGGGGACCCTCCATTCTGAGTGGACTGGTCCGGGGAGCTGGAGGAGGCATCATGTAGTGGGGTGCGAGGGACCCCCAGAGAAATTCAGTTGGCAATTACCAGTGGGGTTGAATACCGAAGTGGAAGCATTGGGGTTGCTCCCGCCTTTGGACACAATCTGTGCCGGGAACCAAAAAGAAATCTATGCCCCTCTGACGCCCCAACGCGCAAAAGACAAATCGCTGCTAGACATCTGGGCAAGAAATACTAGGGCTCATCGCTCGAGCACAGACACGCCAAATAGCGCAACAGCAGGGGGGGTCAGATACCAGCACCAACATGGCGGGGGCTTAAAAAGACATGTTGCCAAGATTTTCAAGGGAGACGTACGGCCTCATTCCAATCGCAGTTCACTGCCTTCACGATGGAGATCAAGCAGATGGTGACCGAGTTCATAAAAGATCTGTTGACACTCAAGAGGACTGATGCAAATGAAAAGGCAATTCAGGGACTAGAACTAGACAATAAACAATCAGCCAAAGTCCTGGCACATTTAGCCAGAACCACTCAATCTAGAAATCTAGTGGGAAGATTTGGAAAACGTGTCCCGGAGGGCGAACATACGCGTCAAAAATCTACCTGAATCGGTCAAAGACACGACCTAAAGGACGCAATCACGAGTAAATTCAAAGACCTCCTGGTGACAGAAAAGGAGGTTGTGATTCCCCAGGACATGGTCTATAGAGATCAGCATCAGGGACACGTCCTAGAGACATACTGGTTGCATGTGCACACTTTCCTCAGAAGGAACAGATCCTTAGGGCAGCCAGACAAGCGGAACCAATTTCATATAAAGGTTTGGAAATACAACTCAAGACCTTTCCCAACTTACGCTCCAAAAACACAGATATGTACACTGTAGTGAAGGCACTACAAACACAGATAAAATATAGGTGGACCTTCCCGTTCTGCTTAACATTCACACTTGATGGAAGATAGCAGCATAGAGTTAATTCACGTGAAGAAGGTACGGAGTTGCTCCACATTGAAGATGAAGAGGGGGACTCTCGTCCAAGAACGAGGGAAGATCTGTGCCCCCTCCATCGGGAAAGCCCACAGGAATGGTCGAGAGTGGAACGTGGAGGTAAACGAAGCAAAGGTCAACACTGGAGTAGCTGGAATCCCTGTCTTAAAGGCTCGAACTATCATAACACTTGAGTACCCAGAAGGACTCGGGATGGATACCCACTGGGGTACGTGCTATTGTAGTTACTACTTTGCGGGGACGGAGCTTGCCACCTCTGAATCCATAGAGAGGAGATGGGGTTTTAGGATACCTCACAGTTTGCCCTAGTGAAATTGGTCATCCACTGCTGAGGGCCTGTGCCCTAAGTCGTACTAGGTACCGGGGTTCACAGTAGTAGAGGTGGTAGGGGGAAAGGTTTATTCCTTGTTAGTAAGGGGTGAGGGTATAGGGGAAGGGGGACAGGTTAATAGGTTGCAACAGGGGATGGGGAAAAGGGAAGGTCGGGATAAGGTTGGTGGAGGAAATGATGCCAGGATTAAATTAATGCCAATGGGCAAGGGGGTTGTGTAAGTTTCATACAGGCTCATACATTCAAGTCTTGATCTCTCAATATCCATGGGTTGAACACCCCAGTGAAACGTAGGAAGCTAGGTGGTTTGTTAGCTTGTCACTAACCAGATCTGGTGGCACTTCAAGAGACCCATATTGGACAGCAAGACACACGCAAGCTTCGTATTTGGCATTATCTGCGAATTATACAAGCAAATGCACAGGGGAAAGTGGCTGGATTACTCCTAGCGATAAAGGAAGGGGTTGAAGCAAATATTGATAACACACGGGCAGACAGAGGTGGGAGGTATTTGTTCCTTACTATTGAGTTTGGGGTAACAACACTTGTGGCTGTGGCTATGCACCCAACACTGGTCAGGAGGGCTGCTTGAAAGCGATGTTTACTGAACCAGAGGCATTCACCGCTGGTGAGTGCCTACTACTGGGGGACTTTACCCTTGCCTGGGACCCACAACAGGACAGAAGCTCTAACAATCAATATTCTAAGTTTCCTCCAACACAAGCCCTAAAGATGAAATTTGACCATTTGGCGATGAAGGATGTTTGGCTGTCCCTGAAGGAGAAGGGGTACACCTGTTAGTCACAAGTCCACAGATCATTTTCACCTATCAGTTATATTTGGTCATCCACTATGTTGCTGGGTTGTATGACAAAGGTTGAGACCCATCCAATAGCACTTTCAGACCACGTACCAATCGCCTTAGAATTTAGCCTCCAACAACCAAAATGCAGGGTTTGGTCTTTGACATGCCCAACGGAGCTTCTTAATGACCCCATCATTAGGGACAAACTAGAAGGGAAAATTATAGAGTTCTTTGACATCAATGCAAATGGAGAGATGGCAGAAAACAGTGTGGGAGGCATTTAAGGAAACCTTTGATAGCGGAGTGGGCGCTTAGGCAAAAACAAAGGGGAGCACTGTAATCCAAACTTGAAGATGAACTAAAGCAGCCCATGAAATAAATGGAAACTGACACAGGACTGCTAATAGAATGACATAGGAGCATACGAGGCAGACAATCTTTTGCAAACGAAAAAAGCAGAGCAAAGCCTCCTGTATATAAAACAGAAATATGTTAAAGCCAACAAAGCTGATCGCCTGTTGGCTAGACCGCTTAGACCGCTTAAACAAAAGAGGGTATCCCATATCATCCAGGGAATTAAAGATCCTTTGGGAGAGGTAGTCACAACAACCCCCCCAATCCTCACAATTCAAGACTTTTTATTCTACCCTCTACCAGTCGGATACTCCGATTCCAGATTGCAAAGTGAATACTTGCAATCGGTTCGGCCTTTGGTAATTTCAGCACACGAACAAGAGATATTGGAGCAAGAGATCACTTCTGAGGAGGTATTGCAGATCATTCAGAATCTCTCCCCTGAATAAATCCCCAGACCCATCCGGCTACCCAGCCATATTCTTTAAAACATTCTGTTCTATATTGACCCCTTGATAAGCAAGACTAGACTTTTTAATTCCTTTGGGGATAGTGGCCATATAAGCATGATGGAAGAGACAAAAAGCATCCTCTTCCTAAAACCCAATAATGACCAGACCAGTTGCGGGTCATACAGCCAGATTGCCTTGATAAATCTTGACGCCAAGATATACACAAAAGTCCTAGCCAATAAGCTGGAGAACATTCTGCCGTCTCCCATTCACCCGGATCTGACAGGGTTCATAAAACATCATCAAACCTATGATAATATCAGAAGTGTTTCACCTGTTGGAGAAAATCTCCAAAAACAGACTCCAGACAGTGCTTCTTTCGCCTTTTCACAGAAAAAGCATTTGATAGAGTAGAATGGTCTTTCTTGGTATGCACTCTTGAGTCAATGGGATTTGGTCCTAACTTTGTTGACAAGATCCAAGTGAACTATAAAGATCCAAAGGTTAGGTTGTTAGTTAACAACCTAATGTCTTCACCGATTATCCTGCACCATGGTACCAAACAGGGATGTCTTCTTTCACCTCTGTTGTATGCTTTGCACTTAGAACCCCTGCTAACTAAAATTAGACAAGCAGATTCGATTCAGGGTATCCCGCTCGGGGGTGACCGGCATAAAATCATGGCTTATGTAGGCGATATGCTCCTCACAGTGATAGGCCCAGAAAGATCATTTCTGGCAGTTATGAAGAAATTGGGAGTCTTTTGGCAAGGTAGCTGAACTAAAAATAAATGTTACTAAATCGGAAATATTCAATCTCTCCCTTACCTCGTTGGAAGTGGTCAAGGTAACAGAAAACACAATTTTGCTGGGCTTAGGGGGCAATTAAGCTGTTAGAAGTGCATTTAACAAGTACGCTGGGGGGGCAATACAAGTCAGGCTCCCCGTACTCCCCATTGGTAGAGCTTAAACAACAGCTATCAAAATGGGGTGGACTTTCGGTCTCCTGGTTGGGGCGGATCAATTCTGTGAAAATGGTGGAATTAATCAAGGTTCTTTACCTATTCCACACACTGCCAGTGCAAGCCCCTATGTAGTTTTTCCATAAACCTCACAAGGCAATCTCCAATTTTATTTGGAATAATAAACCTCCACTAAGAACCTTAATAGCTCCTCCACAGAGGCAGGCTAGGACTCCCAGATTTAATAATATACTACCAAGCCGCCCATTTACGGGTGCTGTGGGATTGGTTAGTAATAGATTCGGAGAAGTGGGTGTCGCTGGAAAAGGCGTTGTGCGGACCACACCTAGGTGATTTATTATGGCTTCGCAGGCAAGATCACATTCCAAATATGCATGCTAGTCAGATTACGTGGTTAGTTGAAAACATATGGGACAGGGTGATCCGACAGCATCAACTCACAATGTGCCAGTCATCCTTTAAACCGATGTTCAGAAACCCACAATGTACACCAGTATGGAAAAGGGTTCGTTCTCAAAATGGAAACTGTGTGTACCAAATTACAAGATAGGTTTCAAGATAAAGGTCCCAAACCTTTTTGACCAATGTAAAAAAGGAGACAGGGCTATTGGAGATGGCCAGATTCCAACATTTTCAGGTCCGACATTGGATTATGGCAGCCCCTCCCCCCCCTTGATTAGAGCAGCAGCTCGGGTGACAGCTCTCATCTCTAACCTATACCGATAACCAGCCAGGGGGGTACCTTTGGATATAAATAGAAATGGCAACAACTAACGAGGAAAACTATAACAGTGGAGGAATGGGAAATACTTTGGAGTGAGATACCTAAACTCACTCACTACAGATAAGAGAAGGCAGGTACAAAATCATGACACAATGGCGTTAAACCCCACATAGGTTACATAAAATGAAGGTGGGGTCTTCTGATCGGTGTATGAGGGAATGTGGTGGCAGGGCGGGGGATTGGTGTTACGCTCACCTGGCTCCCACAGGGGCGTCGGTCGGACCCGGACAGCTGCGGTCTCCACCCACGTGATGCGTAGTGCAGCGATGACTGACTGGTTCTGCCCTAGTAATCTTGTCTGCTTAACCCGTAGAAATATTCTCCTGCAAGTGGAGAGATGGATTTAGCCACTTGTGGATTCAAGTGATAGCATCCCCACAGTCCTCCCAACTAATCACCTCCAAAATGCCCTCACAGCAATCTCACCTTAAATTCTTGTAAGATGAGCTCTCCATCCTGCGTGGATTTGCAGGGGCGCGTCGATTCCAGTTACTTCACTGGTTTGAAGGCTCGGGAGAGTTCTATAGAGTATTGACTCTGAGGTTCCTGGTGAGGCCCAATAAGTATTAAGTTCATAGAGTTCAATATGTCCGATGTTCACTCTTGTTCCCCCCTTCCTTTCTTGTCTTGCAGCTGGCTCGTGAAAAGATGTTCTTGTGGCAGCTGGTGGCGCTCAGGTAAGAGTCTGTATTACCCGGCGCTGTCCGGTAAATGTTGCACGTGGAAAACGTGTTGTTTTGTCTCTCTTTACAGATGCGGCACGTGAAAATATGGAGAGTCACAAAAGGATGCCTCCGGTGGTAAATCAGGTAAGTCTATGGTGGTAAGAATTATATTTGGTGGTTCCCTCGGCTCACCTTGTGGTTTTCTTTTGTCTCCTAGGTGACAAAGTTCGGCGAAGAAATGATGGAGGCAACGCCGACCCGAAGGATTGTGTTAAAAAGTGCTAGTATTATTTTTTAATTGTTGCCTATCTATTTTTAAAATAACATTTTTTACTGGACTATCCCTTTAAGGAAGGAAGGGGACAAGAGTGAACATCGGGCACATTGAACTCTTTGAACTTGATACTTACCATTCCCGCCTGGGACTTCGGAATCGGTGCTTACCAGAACTCTCCCAACGCCTTCAAACCAGTTAAGTAACTGGTATCTACGCGCCCCTGCAAGACACGCAGGATGGAGAGCTCATCTTTTACAAACATAAGATGAGGTTACTAAGGGGATATCGGAGGTGATTAGTGGGGGAGAGCGAGAACAGTTGGGAGGCCATCACTAAAACCCACAGGTGGCTAATCCCTGTCTCCACTTGCAGGAAAATACTTCTTCGGGTCCAGCAGACAAGACTAGGCGGGCCAGTCCAGACAGTCATCTCTGCACTACGCATCACATTGACGGAGAGCGCAGCTGTCCGGGTCCGATCGACACCCCTGTGGGGTCCAGGTGAGCGTAACAGCCGTGCCTAGCGGGGCAGGGAACAGACGATGCAGAACGCGAGCGTTCCGTCAAAAGGTCAACAACCTCTGGTTCAGAGGTCTGATCGTCACTCTTGCCGTCGTCACATTCGGTGGCTGTGGCAGTAGGAGAAAATTCAGCCTTCAGCATACCGTAGGCCGCCCACCGTTTGACTCTAGCGCTCCTTCAATGTCTTAGGACGGAGGAGCTTACAAGCCGGGAATCCTTCTTCCTTGTGATCGAGTGGCAAGCACTGGTTACACTGTCTGTGCTTCTCTTTGCAAGGGAATTTGCTCTTACAGATAGGGCAAAACCTAAATGGAGTCCTCTCCATAGCTGAGGATGGGTAGAGTGACGAAGACCAAAAGGGAAAGAGGAAGGAAAGGAAAGGGAAAGGCATTCTCAGTTTGTATAGAATGTCCACCCTGACCCCACTCTCCCTACTGTCGTGGCCGGGACTTCCGAAGGCCTGGCAGCACCGATTGGATCACAGTCTGTCGAATTCTGAAGGTCTTCGGCGGAGGTCTGGAACAGCTGTCAAAATAAGGATCTGATTATTTTATATAACTATTCGACCAAAGGTCGAGGGGACAATAAGCAATGTCTTTGAGGAGGTCCGCATCAAGGCGACCAGTATGCTGGGCAGAAAAAAAAACAATCTGAGGGACCTCAATGCATGAGGGATCTTAAGTACACTACACGTCACGTAGGGATAGTGTTACAGGCACATCCATGTCGACGTCCCCTTTCGATTCTCGAAGGACAAGATGCAATACTCTGCGGTTACCACTGGATGTCAGGCCATATGCACAGCATGTGATTCTAAGCAAATTAACAAACATCAGAAATATGTTTGTTTTTTTAAACAGGTTACTCATGACCACAATATTTTCACCTGCTTTCATGGGCAAAGTGGGGAGGGGGTCTGTGTGTGTGGCTGAATGTTTGGGCTGGGACTGTCTGGCTCCAGTCCACATTCATGCCAGAGTGTGCATGTTGCTGGGAAGATGCAGTGGCTAGCCAGAGGCTGTCCGGGATTGCACAGCCACTGCCAAGTTTGAATGGTGTATATCCTTAACATTGGTGGGCTGGGAAAAAAGAGGGACGGACTCCTGTAGCAATTTTTCAGACAATCATTGAAATCAAGACCCCTACAAATGAGGGCAGCCTGGTGAAGATCCATACCCCATTGTTGGACGTTAGCAGCACTTTCTTCACTTGCCATGGGAAGCTCTGCCTTTCTGCACAGGTTAAGATGGATTTTCAAAATCCACCCCCTGTCTAGATTTTGGGAGGCCATCCTATTAAGGTGAACAGGATGACACCGACATCTAACCAAATCAAGGTATTTAGAGTGACAAGCCTTAGACTCAGCAGAGGTGTGAGTGGTCTAGGGCTAAAATGAGAAACATACGCACTCAATTCCAGTTTGACAGGTAAGTACAAAAATATACAACGTGGTATAAAAGACTGCTAGTGGATAGTTAGCTTTAAACATATGCCATCATATGCCATCTTTATTTCCTGCTAGTTTTAACTCACCAGAAACGTTTGAGTTTAAAGAGCTGAAAATTCAAAATTCATCAAATTCTCACTTGTACTGCCTCCTTTACCTTTCTGAAGGAGTCAGTCCTTTGTTTTATTTTATGACCATGCACTATACCCAACTTCATACTTTTCTAAATCTGTTCTTATCCAATAATTGAACACCTACATAATGTTTGTAGCTGTGGAAATCGTTTTGCTTAACTGATAAGGTACCTAACAAAATTGTAAATATTGAGTTTAACAGGCCAGTTAGAAGAAGGATTTATAGGTCTTACCTAAAATGTGGTTTAACATTGCTATTGTTTGAAGCTCCACGGTGCATGGGTGCCAACTGTGATTAGGACTACATAAAACATTTCATAAAGCCAACATTACTTCCCCCAAACGTATTTTTGCAGCATTCATGTTTTAGATGCACATGCTACACACAAGTTGCCATCTAGTGGATGGTCTGGAACACTAGCACTTGTTTTTTTTCTGATTCTGAAATGGGCATCTACATGGGTGCATAACAGTACCTTGATGCCTCTAGGACATCTACGTCCCTTAGCTAAAAACATGTGTTGCTTGGACTCATTTTGAACTCACTAGTGAGAGAACACAGAAATAGGGTAGAGCCACAATGCTGTAGCATGCTATATTTGGTGACTTTGTCCATACCTTTTTTACAGGGGGCTGAAAGAAGTCGGAATCCTTGGAATTACCATCTGTGCTGCTGGTCTCGCTGCATTGATCATTTTGTGCATCCCTTGAAATGAAAACAAAGAAGTGTGAAATGACAGTAAAAAAGAATATTGTGTCTTGGCTTCTCGCTACTTTTGAAATGCACAAGGTATGTTTTAATAGCAAGACTTTTAAAATTGCAAAGGGACAGTGTTACAACTGAAAAAAGGCATGGTTTTGACAACATGCAACAGGGTACTAGTTAAGTGTGACACAAAGTAGAAAGACCTTTACCACAGACAGAGTAACATTTTCAGCCAATGCCAAAATATATTAAACACAAACTAAAAATGTATTCAGAATATAGAAAATGAAAAAAGTAAAATGTACTCGCTGTTATGACTTGCCCTGCTAGTCCATAGTCCCATTCCCCCCCCCCCCCCCAATTGCAACTTGGCATATGTGTCCTTTCTGAACTCGAAGAGGAGAAAAAATTATGGTGGGGCACATGTTTCGGCTATGCCTGTGCACTGGACCCCTCATGTGACCATCGGTTTAATCCTACCAATCCTTTTCTATTCAATTACATAAAAGGGACATTGGTCCCCAACTAATGAGGAGGGGGGGTCGGGGGGAGAAAGCCATAGAGTGGAAAGGGCGCTATGTGTATCAGAGTTCTTTTTAGTGAGTAACTCATACTTCACTCCTACATTCAATCCCCTCTCCTCCCTACTAGCTGAGAATATGATAAAGCAATATCAACAAGACAGGAGTGGCAGCTATAGAAAAACATGTTCAACTAAAAAAAATACTTTCAATATGCATTGCTAACATTGGCCACCTGCCTTACAACTGGAATTCAGAGAACTTGCAGAAGTGGAAGTGAAACGTGTTGCAACTCTAAAATCCAGAGAACAGGTCTATGAAATGCCACAGAAACTAGGCTGGGAAGAACACCATGTATGAATGCCTTGAAGTGTGGGAAAGGCTACAAATAAAATAGAAATACAGAAGAGAGCACACAATCCCTATTGAATAGAAGTCCGAGAGCCTTTTTGTCTCAGAATCAGAGCCCACCATGTGTCACAAATTCTGCTTAAATCTATGAAATAGCTGAAGTAAGGGAATAGTTTCTTACCTGTAACTCCATTTCTCCAGCATTGGTATCTTTCATGGATTCACATGCTTAGAATATTCCCAGTCTTCAGACTGGTAACCCTCGGTACACTTATAGGGAAAAACTCCCAACACTTCTGTGTCCTATCTACATCATTTTAGGGCCGCTTACACATGCACCAATAGGACGTAGCGGTATAAATGCCCCACCCCCGTGGCTCCCTTCAGTGTCATGATGCCTACCTCCAAGGAGCCAGGCCGGGCCCAGCAACCCCAGAGGCAGACATCATTTTCCCCAGGGAAGTCTCAGCGGGCCCAAGTCGGGGCCCTTTGGACTCAGTCCTGGCGCTTTAGGCGCCAGGCTCATAGCGGACCCCAGTCCTGGCGCCTTAGGCGCCAGGCTCATAGAAGAGGATATGTGTTTAAGTGCTTGGGTGCACACTTACCTGATGCAGACCTTGCTGCTTCATCCAGGCCCTCTTGAGGCCTGAATGGGACTACTTTACCTGTAGGACTACTTCACCACCCGGGTGTGGTCGGGGAAGGATACATACCCGATTGGTGGAAGGATACATACCAGGAACTTCTACCAAGGCTATTTAAACCCCACCCGAACAGCCACACGTGATTCGCGTTGTTCTGCACCTAGCAGCTGGACGCTCACCGTGTCAGCTCCTGCATCCTAACTTCAGCCACGCCTGCCAGCACCCTGGAACACCTGCAAGGGGAGAAAGGAAGAGAATAGGAGAAGAAAAGCCCTTACCTGCTAAATCTGCATCCCGGAGTCATTTCTCCAACGGCCCTGAAAAGGAAGACATCATTTTAAAGGCATTTTGTTTCGATCGCTGCAGCGCTGCATTTTACTCACCTTTGCAAGGCGCTTCCATCTTCAGCAGCGATCTTCCGGATTCAGCTACGCCCCGGCGCCTAGAGGAAAAAAGACAAGAACAAAGGTGAGAGGGAGAAAAGGAATAAGGAAAGCTCAGTTTCCTTTTAAGTCTTACCTGTTGGATTATTCCCACTGCATTTCGGGTCCTGCCGCTTCCTGGCATCTCCGGACCCCGGCCCCTATGGGGAAAAAAGACAAAGACATTGAATGAGCGAATGCAAAGACATTACCTGAGCGCTCATCCAGAACTGTTTCACTTCGGGTCGGCGACATATCTCCGGCACTCCGAACCCCAGCCCCTAAGGGGAAAAAGACATAAGCATTAGACAACGAACATTATTATTAAGCTTGAACTTTTGAACAGAACTTTTACAGCGCCTTACCTGAACAGTCAAGCTTACCTGAACTCCCATCAATCTTCAATCCAGTGAAGTAACTGGGTTTCAACGCGCCCCTGCATCAGAAGCAGGATGGAGAGCTCATCCTTCCAAACCCTAAGGTGAGGCTTCACGGGGAATCGTGGAGGAGGTATCGTGGAGGGTTGGAAGGGAGTGGGAGGCTCGAGCATTGTTCCACAGTTGGTAATACTCCCTTTTCACGCACAGGAGGGTATCCAACGAGCCAGGGAAGCCAGAATAGAGGGGCCCTTCCTGTCCATCTTCAGAGTTCTGCGCCTTCAACGCCGCGCCTCCGTGGGAACCAGGTGAGCGTTACATTCAGATTTTAACCCCTCCAAAGTAGAATGGGGTAAAACACACTTATGTACATACATTGCATTCCGGGGAGGCCGGTGGGCGCATGTGAATCCATGAAAGATACCAATGCTGGAGAAATGGAGTTACAGGTAAGAAACTATTCCCTTCTCCAGCATTGGATCTTTCATGGATTCACATGCTTAGAATAGATTGTATAGCAGTAATCCTGAAAAAGGCTGTGTGAATGCAATCCAACACCTTCCTAAGCATATATATATATATATATATATATATAAATAAATAAAACCAACCTATGCATCCAGGTATATATCTACCTATACATGCCTATACACAAGTAAATATAAGTGAAAACATAAATATATAAATGTACATACATATATCAATATATCTGCATAAAATAAGTAAAGACCCTTCCCGAATAGGGCTTACGTTATTGAAACAGATGGCGCAAGACTGCCCTTCCCATCTGTACATCGTCCGCATGCTGCCGTTCGAGGCAGTAATGGCGGGTAAATGTGAGAGGCACCGACCATGCCGCCGCCTGGCAAATGTCCGTCAGCGGAATTCCAGCCCACAACGCTGTCGAAGACAAAGTTGATCTTGTGGTATGAGCTCTCGGACGCCCTTGTAGCGGTTTTCCAGCCGTGGAATGACGAAACGCAATCGTCGACGAGACCCATCGAGCCAGTCCCTGTTTTGAAATTGCCTTTCCCCTCGTCGACGGACCATATGCAATGAAGAGTTGCTGCGTAGATCTGAGTTGCTGAGTCCGATGAAGATAACATTTTAGAGCTTTCTTCACGTCCAAGGTATGGAGGGCTTTCTCCGCAGCCAATGAGGGGGTCACGAAAAAGGTAGGCAGAACAATTGACGAGTGTTTATGATAAGCAGTAGGAACCTTTGAGATGAAACGAGGATTAGTCGACAGCACCACTTTGTCCTTAAAGAACTTTAGGTACGGCGGATCTAAGACCAATGCTTGTAATTCTGAGAGCCGCCTAGCTATTAGAAAAGCCAACTTCCACGATAAGAACTTCATCGACGAGGTAGCCATCGGTTCAAAGGGGGCTTTCATTAACCCTGCTAGCACCACGTTAAGACTCCACGTTGGTGGAAAGCGCTTAAACGGCGGGAATGTAAGGAACAGACCCCTCATGAAGTCTTTTACCAGCCTGTCACTAAACAAGGGAGACGACTGCCTCTTCCTCGTGAACCTAGAGATGGCCGCTAGATGTACCTTTATTGATGAAAAAGACAATCCGCTCTTCGCCAAGTGTAGCAGATATGGTAGAAGTTGCTCCGGAGTTACCCTTAGGGGTTGCACTCCCGGCTGACTTTGACACCACCCTCAGAACCTTCTCCACTTACATGCATACGACCTGTTGGTGGAAGGGGCCCGTGCTGCCTGCAGGATTCTCCGACAATCCGACGAAATGCTCAGGGCACCAAATTCCAAAAAGTCAGGAGCCAAGCTGTGAGAGACTGTCCGGATTGTGATGCCACATTGTCCCTTTGTCCCATGTCAGGAGGTTCGGGACCTTCGGAAATGTTATCGGTTGCTCCATTGACAGTTGAAGCAGGTCGGAAAACTACAGCTGCCTCGGCCAATACGGGGCCATTAGGATGACTCGACACCTGTACCTGCGTATCCACTGCAGGGTTCTCCGTGTAAGAGGGAACGGGGGAGGGGTGGGAAGGCGTAGAGAAACTTGTCCGTCCACGGGAAGGAGAACGCTTCCCCCAGAGAACCCACCTGTGGCCACCTGCTGGCGTACAGCTCAGCACTTCTTGTTCACCTCCGTTGCGAAGAGAACCAGCAGAGGTTGCCCCCACTTCTCGAAGATCTTCGATAACTGAATGCTGTCTATCTCCCATTCGTATATTTGGTCCATTTTCCTGCTGAGGGAGTCCGCTTGCTCGTTCCTTACTCCAGGGAGATGGTGAGCTATGATGGTTATATGGTGCTTCAGAGCCCAAAGCCACACCTTTTGAGCCTCGATGGAAAGTTCTGGACTGCGTGCCCCCTTGCTTCCTTAAGTAAAACATTGCTGTCGTGTTGTCTTTCAATATTCTCACTACTGAACCTTTGATGTGTGGTAGGAAAGACTTCAAGGCGCAGCGCACTGCCCTCAGCTCCAGAAAGTTGATGTGCAGGAGTGACTCCCTCCGAGACGATCGACCTTGCGTTTGGAGAGTGCCCATGTGTGCTCCCCAACCCGTCAGGGACGCGTCCGTCACTATGGTCAGCTGAAACTCCGGCTCCTGTAGGGGTACCCCTCTGCATAGGTTCTGAAAGCTCTGCCACCATTGAAGAGCCCGCAGGAGCTCATCATAGTCGACGGTCACCTTGGGCCTGCGTCCACCGGTTCGCCAGTGGAACTGGCCTCATGAACAGGCGGCAGCAGTTGCTCACTAGAGGAATGCAAGACGCCATAGCGCCCAGAATCGACACATCTTCTCACTGATACTCTGGTATTGATCCTCCACCAACTTGCTAACCAATTGAGTTTGGCGATTCCGTCGACGGATGGCTTCACTAACCCTGACTGGGTCTCGAACTGTGCGCCCAAGAACACTAAGCTTCTCGACGGCGTCAAAGATTTCTCGAAGTTTACCGCAAACCCCAGCCACTGTAAAAGTTGCATGGTGGCCTGCAAACTTGTGCGAGTTGACATAGGGGAGGACCCCCTCACCAACCAGTCGTTGAGATACGGGTACACGGGATGGCCTTGCCTTCTCAACCAGGCTGCCACTGGAGCCAAACATTTCGTGAACGTTCTGGGAGAGGATTTTAGCCCAAAAAGAAGCACTGTGAACTGGTAGTGGGTCCGTCCTACCACAAACCTTAGGAACTTTGTGTCGTCGACGCATTGGTATGTGGAAGTATGCGTCCTGCAGGTCCAGAGACGCCAGAAAATCCCCTTCTTGAACAGACCAGATCACTTCCTGGAGAGTGTGCATCTTGAAGTTTAGGCTTTTCAACGTCTTGTTGAGATCGCGCAGGTCTAGAATGGGACGCAATTTTCCGTTTGGCTTTTTCACCACGAAGTATCGGGAATAAACCCCTTGACCCCTCTGCAATGCCGGAACAAATTCTATAGCTCCTTTTTGTAACATAAGTGCTACTTCCTGCTGCAACATGCTCAGATAGGGTTGAGCTAAAAACGCCGGTGGAACATGCGGAGGGTTGCTTTTGAATTGCAGGGACTGTCCATACCTTACTGTGTCCAACACCCACTGATCCGTTGTTATTTGCTCCCATTCGTCGACGCAGTGCGATACCCTGCCTCCCAGAACGTTCCGACGCCCGTCATTGTTGGTCTTTGGTCTGCTGATCTCTCGTCGACAATGAGTAGCCTGTTCTTTTCCTGGAGGTCTGGTAGTCCCGGCGTCGTTTTGCTGCCTGAGAAGCCCGTCTGTACCCCTGCGAGGAGTACACCGGCCTATTGAAAGATCTGTCTCTCGATGCCGAGAATTGGGAGTTCCCCGATGCTCCCTTAAAGGGACGAAAAGAATGAAAATTCCATCCACTCTGGAGGGCACCCAAGGAACGCGCTGTGTCAGAGTCCTCCTTCATGCCCCGCAGGGCCTCATCCACCTTTTCGCCGAACAGAAGGTCTCCCTCAAATGGCATATCCAGCAACTTGTATTGCACCTCTGGTCTAAAGTTGGTGCATTTAAGCCAGGTTTGCTTTCTTAGAACCACCCCGTTGTTGACTTGCTTAAACCCCGATTCCGCGAGGTCCACAGCGATGTTTATAGCATAATTTGAGGCCTCCTCACCTTCGAGTAACATCACCGCCTTCCTATGTTCTTCCGGAAGATGCTCCAACATAGGTGCTAGCCGGTGCCACATTTCTCTATCATATCTGGCTACTATAGCCAGAGAGTTGGCCGCCTTCACTGTAGTTGCTCCCACTGACAATACCTTCTTGCCAAAGGCATCTTGTCTTCTGGCCTCGTTTTCTGAGGGGGTCGTGCATTTGTGCTGGGCCCTCGCTTTTCTCGCCGCCGCCGCTGACACCACCGGGTCAGGGGTTGGTTGGGAGGACAGACATTTGGGGGTGGATTCTGGGGCCTTAAATTTCTTCTCCAGCCGACCTTTTATTGCGGGTTCCGAGAAAGGGTGACGCATCGTCTGTAAACCCTCCTGCCACACATGATCCAGGATGGGTACTGAACACCAACCTCCTCCTTTTTCCCATGTGGACGAAAAGAAAAGTCCTTTTTCTCTTCCTCCTGGGCCAATCCAAATTCTGTACATGCTTTGCTCATCATGGCGTGAAATGACCCAATGTCGTCCGGGGGAGACAGCTGAGTTGGGCTCCTTGGGGCTTCTAATTCAGCCTCCGACTCCCAGGTTGGATCCCTGGAGGGGGATAATGAAATATCCGACAGGGTCCTTCTGTCCGAGTCCGAATCTAGCAGTTCTCCCTCCACCTGGCGTGCACCTGCAAGGTCTTCACTTGCTGGTACCGTTGTTGGCACTGTTGGAGTTGGCCGACGGGACGGGCCCGGCTTGTCGATGGTCAATTTGGCCGGAGTTGCTACTTGAGGTAGTCTCTCGTCCAATGTTTTCAATAGGGTCTGCAACGTGGATAGAACCTCCAGCGATAAGATCGACTGCGGATTAAGAAGAGGGCTAGACACCGGAATGCTGGTTCCCCCGGAGAGAGGCTTGCCAATTCCTCATAACCAGAGTTCTGCAGGGCCAGCTACCCTCTCGCACTCCTCATCTCCCGAGGACACCGACAAGGCCGCCTCTTGCTGCAGCAACGCCTCCAGTAAAACCGGGCCAAATACTTCTGGTCGCCAGGCCTCCTGCGGAATCTCCGTCGACGAGGCCAAAGCCGGGCCTGTCGTCGTCACCACCTGCGGCCCAAGAATAGACGAGACCAACTGTGTCAATGGTAGAGAAGGGGTCGACGACTGCCCTGCCGTCGTCGACGGTGGTGGCGGTCGCGTGGGTCCCTGAGGCGTTCCCGCCTTTTCTGAACTTGACCTGCGTTTCTCCGATTCTCGACTCGACGCTGATCTATGGGGATCACCTGAGAAGGATTTCGATCTTTCCTTTCTCTCCTTCGACGAAGATGATGACGAGGTTTTCTTCGATGATAACTCCTTTGCGGAAAGGCTTCCCGACGACCCTTTCTCCGCCATCCGTGGTTTCTTCACCGCCGATGTCGAGCAGCGAGTGGCCCCTGAGGATTCTGATGCTGAGGCCACGCTGCGCGTGGAGCCTACCTCCGAAGGCGGGTATGCCCCCATCGCTCAACCATGCCACTAACCGCCGACTTCGGTCTTTAAGAGTCTTTTGGGATAAGCCTTTACATATGTCGCACTTGTCTGCCGAATGGTGAGGGTGTAGACAATATATGCAATCCATATGTCCGTCCCCCTCATACACTTTCTTCAACCCGCACGTAGCGCACGGGCGGAACAGAGCTTTTCCAGACATCAGGACGAAGTTCAACGACACAACCTTGACAAAATAGTAGACGATGCGAGGTGATCCCACTACTTTGGAGACGGTTGAAATATGAAGGGAGCCGTGGGGGCGGGGCATTTATACTGCTATGTCCTATTGGGGCATGCGTAAGCGGCCCTAAAACGATGTAGATAGGACACAGAAGTGTCAGGAGTTTTTCCCATGGGAAACGGTTTTATAAGTGTACCGAGGGTTCCCAGTCTGACGACGGGGAATATTCTAAGCATGTGAATCCATGAAAGAACCAATGCTGGAGAAAATTGAATTACTCACACATTCAAATTCTGTGTGCCTCATATGTAGGCTTTGGACAGTATTACTAATTAACGTCAATACCAGTCTTCACCTTGGTATAAAGGACAGATGGCTCTGCAGCATCAACATGTCCATAAGAAAGATTTGGTAGGGATGTTATGCAAAAGAGCCTGGAGCTTGCCAACGTAAAAGCTGTTTTCCAAGCAACCAACTTGAGGTCAACTGTATCCATAGATAAGTGCTTCCTCCTCAAACAGCAGCTATCCATATATATTTCTAATAGCTGACTGATGTGGTGATGCTTCAAAACAGGTGGGGAATAAATATGAACCTGCACTACATGCGTGTGTAAGTATCCTGCAATCCTGAGCATATAGCTCTATGTCTAATAAAAAGACATTGGCTTCTAGTGATAGTATTTCTGGATAGTATCCAAAAATAGAATCCATCTTGTATCTTGTAATAGTATCCATCTTTGAGTCACATCCTATGCATAATCTTCCATCTAGTAGCTGGCCTAGAGTATTACCATTGGCTTACTAAACTAAGTTAGGTGTCGACAGGTGCCCATCAGTTATAAGATCCATGTAGAAAATGCACGTACTATCCACAATGCACCTAATCAGGGGTCTGCAATCTTTGCCACCCCAGATGTTTTGGTCCACATCGCCCATATGCCTTATTCAGCATCCTCCATGGTGAGGGGGTCATGGGAGTCTTAGTCAAAAAACCTCTGCAGAGATGAAGTTTGCAGAGTACTGTCCTAGTCCATGTGCTTCTCAGATTGTTTGTTTTCATCTATATTTATGTTAAAAATGTTGTAATGGAAAATGTATACAAGGGAAATATGCTTAACATCTCTACTTATCTAACGGTTTTACTCTGAAATGTAGTTTCAATGCAAAATATAATCAATATACTTAAAGTACTTTTTTTTATTTACTGTTGCAATGTTAAAGTCACCCTAAGTCAACAAGAGTAATCCAGGCCTGAACCCTGAGCCCTCTGTACCCAGAGAGACCCCCACCTGGGTGGGCACTAAAACCAGATGTGGCCTTGTTCGTAGAGGGGACTCTACTTTTTGGCTGTTTTTTTTATATTGTACACATTTGCGTGGAGGTTGGGTTAGTCAAATGTGGTCATCAAAGAGAAAAAAAGCTTAAAAACCATTGGTGGTAATTGACATGCTGTGCATAGAAAAGCAGAGCAATATTACTCCTAGTCAAGTGTGCGTGATAGGTCCAGTCTTAAATGCATTTTCAGTAGTGTTTGTCACACTTGTTTGAATATGCTCTAGGTCTGCGCATGGTTGCAAGTGATACATTCTGCCAATAATGCAAGTATAGCGCTCAGCTGCCATTGTTGAATGTGCCATTGTTTCAAGTAGATGAGTCTTTGTTAGATTGTTGCATTCTTTGGTACACTGTACTGTCTGACCTTGAGATCACTGCTCTACTGTTGGGATTGCTTCTTTTTTTGGTGTAAATTATTTCTTTTTATTGAATTTTACATGGTCACACTTCAATGAAACTGTACAACATGGGGGGTGGAACCCTCTAGCAAAACAATAGACAACGTGTCATACTTCCCCCTTATTTCCCCACCCACCCACACCCCTCCATTTTCCAAATGAACTCTCGATTTAGGCAGAAAAGCTATGAACTGTATTCTCATGCGTAAGTTCTTGGCCGAGTGGGCTGCAACCAGATCGTCCTTGCCCCCGTGGGGTTCATGGCGTTCCTCGCCTGTGTTTAAAACGTTTGGAGGCCGGGTTGGTTCCATCCTTCAAACTACCTGCCCCTTTACCTTTCACCAAAATGTGACCAGTTTCCACTGAGGGGCTACCTCCATGGATCGCTGCAGAGATCTTTTCCATGAGATTGATGTCTTTGGCTGTGCCAGACCACTCCCGCACTGTGGGGAGGAGCCCCCTTTTCCAATGACTGGCCCGACATGCACGTGCCGCCAATAGAAGAAAATGTACCAGGCGTGATGGCATGTCCCACTTATTGTCACTCCTCTCCAACCCAAACAAAAGGGGTCCAAACTGTGCGCTTCCCCCCCTCCCCCTGCGTCCCTGATCCACCCCAAAACCTCGGTCCAAAACACCTGCACGCTGGGGCACGCCCACCACATGTGCCAGTAGTCGGCTCTGGCTCCGCACCCATTCCAGCAAAGGGGATCCACCGTTGGGAACATTCTGGACAGATGCACTGGGTCGTATTGCCATCGATGAAGGAGTTTTATCGCATGCAACCTGTACTGGCATGAGATGGAAGTATTGAAAGCTCGACTACATTACTGATGCCACAGTTTGTTTCCCATCTCCATGCCAAAACCCTGCTCCCATTGTGCTCGGAGACCTCTGGTGGACCCCCCTCCCTAGGTTCCAACAGTGCCCCATACAGGCGTGAGATGAGGCCTTTCATATCTGCATACCCTCCCAGAACCTTCGACTGGGGTGAGATCCCTCTGAATGCGCTTCTTCAATTTCTTAGACATGAATATCCCTTTTAGCATGAGGTATAAAACTGACAACCCACCAATACCAAGTGTCTCTTCGAGCTTCTGAATGCTTATAAATTCCTCATTTTGTACAAGTTGGCCCACCCTATTGAGTCCCGCCCCAAACCAGGGCTGATGCTTGACCTCTGGTATTTCATCCGTAACCGGTGGTGCCCAGATGTGACTCATGGGCGAGGGCCAGGTGGTGATTCTCTCCCCCTTTCGCCCCATAGCCAGGATTTCCCAGAGGACCCCCAGAATCGGATGATCTCTAATACGTCTCTGGAGGCTGTTCCTTGGGACCCAGAGCCATTCCCCCACCGTTGCTGGGAGCAGGTGTTGGTTTTCCAGAAATACTAATTGTTTATTTGGGTCCTCCCTCAAGTGTGGAACCATTGCCCCAAGTTGAGCCGCCCTATAATACTTCATCAGATCCGGGTGGCCTATTCCTCCCCTTTCCTTTGGGAGAATGAGCGTCCCATATCCCACCCTGGGCTTTTGGCCCTGCCATAGGAATCCCGTGATACGCCGCTTAGCCTCTTTCAGGTGTTCCTCCGGGGCCCGAATCGGAAGCATTTGGAACAAATATAGAACCCTCAGAAGGAGATTCATTTTAATCGCATTGAGCCTCCCCATCCATGACAACTGCCCCTTCCCCCATGCCTCCATTTCGGCAAATAATGTGTCAGGGGAGGGTAGTTCGTCTGACCCAGGTCCTGTCCAGGCCAAACAATATTGATCACGAGGTATTTCTCCCCCTCCAAATGAATCTGCAACCCCAGGGGCTCTAATTCTTCTATATTTCTAGTGGAATCGAGAGCAAGGAACAAGTTACTTAGCTGTAACTGTTGTTCTCCAGCATGGGTCTGGCATGGATTCACATGCTCATGAATATTCCCCGTCGTCAGGCCGAGAATCCTCGGTATAGAAAAAAATCGGTATCAGTTTCGTTTCTGAATTGTTTTTCTCAGTAGTAACCTATCACTGGTCTCTGGGTCATACTGCCCCCAGCCAATGACTGCCCTCTCCCTAAGCCCCGCCCCTGGCAGCCATCCTCAGATTTGGTAGCACGTGAAGTGGCAGTATGACCAAGTGAAGAGCCGCAGAGGGGTAGGCGGGAGGGTTCGCATGTGAATCCATGCCAGACCCATGCTGGAGAACAACAGTTACAGGTAAGTAACTTGTTCCTTCTCCAGCATGGGGTCTGGCATGGATTCACATGCTCATGAATATAAGAATACATAGCAGTATACACATGCACAACCACGGGCGGTGGCAAAAGGCTCAATATCAAGCAATACAACAACTCAACATTAAGCAACTCTTACCTCCTCACCAGGCTCACCTTAGGCGAACAGGTTGCGCAGCACTGCCTGGCCGACTCTGGGCTCCTCCCTGGAATCCCGGTCGACGCAGTAGAATCTCGTGAAGGTGTGCGTCGACCTCCACGTAGCAGCCCTGCAGATGTCGAGCAGGGGCACACCAGACAGGAACGCCGTAGTAGCAGCGATCGCTCTGGTCGAATGGGCCCTCGGACGGCTTGGCAACGGTCGGTTTGCCAACCGGTGACAGTGCATGATGCAGCCAGAGAGCCATCTGGAAATGGGAGACTTCGAGAGAGCCTTCCCTTGATTCACAGGTCCAAAGTTCACAAACAGCTGTGATGTCTTCCGAAAACTCGTCGTGCGGTCCACGTAGAACTTCAGTGCTCTAGCTACATCCAGCGAGTGCAGAGTGCTCTCAGCCGGCGACGAAGGCGATGGGAAGAAAACTGGCAACACCAAGGGCTCGTTGAGGTGGAAGTCCGATGGCACCTTGGGCATGAAGGAGGGGGTGCGTCCTCAGCACCACCCTCGTGTCGTGTAAAGTCAAGTATGGAGGCTTGCAAGACAGGGACTGGATCTCTCCCACTCGTCGTGCAGAGGTGATGGCCACGAGGAATGCTGTCTTCCACGACAGAAAACTTCAACGGCACTGAATGCATAGGCTCGAAGGGGGCCTCCATGAGCCTAGTTAGCACCACGTTGAGCTCCCACAGCGGGGCAGGGGCCTTCACCGGCGGGAATGATCGGAACAGTCCTTTCATAAATTCCTTCACCAGTCGAGACCACAAGGACGCCCGTCCTGTAGTTCTGGTGTAACGTGAGACGGCAGCCAGATGTACCTTGATGGAAGCGTGAGATAGGCCAGCCTTGGCCAAAGACAGTAGGCACGGCAATACTTGAGGCCGTAATCCGCAGAGGGTTAATCTTCTGTGCACGGCACCAGACAGAGAACCTCTTCCATTTATGTCCGTAGCACTTGAGTTGAGGATGCCCTGGCCTTCGCAAGAACCTCTCTGCAGTCGGCCAGGATGTCGTATCCTCCAAACCCTAGTGCTGCAGGAGCCAGGCCTGCAAGTTCAGCGACTCTGGTTCGTGATGAAGAATAGCACCTCCTTCTCTGGAGAGAAGATCCGTGTCCGTCAGCAGCTTGACTGGTGTGGACGCTGACAAGTCCAGAAGGTCCGGGAACCAGATCTGCCTCGGCCATGCCGGTGCAACGAGGATCATCCTTTACCGGGACCTCTTGAGCTGGTTGACGAGCCGGAGTAGCAACGGCAACGGCGTGAACGCATAAAAGAACAGGCCGTCCCAGGGGAACGAGAAAGCATCGCCCATGCTCCTCGGTTGGGGAAACCTGCTGGCGAACCTCGGGCACTTGGAGTTTGCCGCTGTCGCGAAGAGATCGATCTGGGGTTCGCCCCATCGTCGGAAGAGTCGGTCCACTTGATCCTGGCGCAGTTCCCACTCGTGGCACGAGCGCAGCTCTCTGCTGAGTGAGTCGGCGATGGTGTTTTTTTATCCCTGCCAGATGAAAGGGTACCAGAAACATCCCTTGGGCGACGGCCCAATGCCACAGATCCTGGGCTTCCTTGGATAGGGCAGGGGATCTGGTTCCGCCCTGCTTCCGAATGTAAAACATCGTGGTGGTGTTGTCGGTGAAGATCCTCACCACCTTGCCCCTTGAGGGACGGAAGGAAGGACCTGAGGGACCAGAACACTGCACGGAGCTCCAAGATGTTGATGTGGAGTGTCTTCTCCTCCGGGAGCCAAAGGCCCCTCGCGTGGAGACCCCTGGTGTGCGCTCCCCAACCTTCCAGGGAGGCATCCGTCGTCACCGTCACCTGGTGGGTCGGGGCTAGGAAACCTGTTCCCGCCGTCAGATGAGAGCGGATACCTCACCATTGTATCGCCTGACGGAACGCTTTGTCGAGCGGGATCCTGTCTTCGAAGCTGCCCGTCGGCTGGATCCAGTGGGCGTCGAGGAATTCTTGCAAGGGCCGCATCCGAAGTCTGCAGTGGCACACCAGATAAATGCAGGCGGACATCATTCCGAGGAGGGACTTGATAGACCTCTCTCTGGCCACGTCCGTGGCCAGCAGACGTTGCACCTTTCCCAGGATGGTCCTTATCCTTTCCTCCGACGGAGAGGCCAGCCGCGCCACTGTGTCGCGCTGTGCTCCCAGAAACAGGGCGACTTGCAACAGGACCAGGTGGGATTTTGGAAAGTTGATGGAGCACCCCAGGTCCGTGAGCAGCTGGACGGTCTTCGCAGTGTGTTCCACGGCGAGCTCCCTTGTCCTTGCCCGTATGAGCCAGTCGTCCAGGTAGGGGTAGACGTGAATCCCCTGCAGGTGCAGCCGCGCCGCCACCGGTGCTAGGCACTTGGTGAACACCCTGGGCGCCGATTTTAATCCGAACGGGAGGGCCTTGAACTGGTAGTGCCGCCCTTGGACCACGAACCTGAGGAACTTTCGGTGTCTCTTTAGACTAGGGATGTGGAAGTACGCATCCTCCAAGTCCAACGACGACAGGAAATCGCCCTCCTCCAGCTGTCCCAGCACGTGCTGGAGGGTGACCATCCGGAACTTCTGTGCCTTGATGTATTTGTTCAGTCGTTGCAGGTCCAGGATGGGACGCCATCCTCCTGTCTTCTTTAGGGGGAAGTATCTTGAGTAAACTCCGGAGCCCCGAAGCCTCTTTGGAACAAGCTCGATGGCACCTTTCCTGAGCATCGCCCTTACTTCCAACAGCAGTTGAGGGACGTGATTTTCCTTCCTGGCCACGGGAGGAATGCGGGGGCACTTCTTCTGGAACTCGAGGGTGTGCCCCAGGGCCAGGGCGTCCAGCACCCAATGATCGGTGGAGATGGACTCCCAAACGCCGACGAAATTCGTCAGCCGGCCTCCCACTGGGGTGCTTCGGCGGGGGCCCGACCCGACGGTCAGTTCAATCTTGCTTGGAGGCCGCTTTGCCTTCTTGACTACCTTGGCGACGACGGCAGGATCCACTCGACTTGCCGCGTCCCCTGTAGACCTCCTGCGACGAAGATCTTGCCGCTTGACGGTACGTTGAGGAGCTGCTGCCGGCTCCCTTGGAGGCACCTCGTCTGCCTCATGAGCTCCGAAAGGACGGCCGTTGCTGTTGGAGCACACCCAGTGCACGGGCCGTCTGTGTCCGTCTTGATCGCCTGAAGGGACTCATCAACCGCCTTGCCAAAAAGGTTGTTCCCATCGAAGGGCATGTCCAAAACCTTGGTCTGTACGTCCTGGCGGAAATCCGTCGCCTTGAGCCATCCTCGAGCCATCCTCGTCGTCTCAGGCAAACGCTGTTGCCCAACTGACAGAAACCGGTGTCGGCGATGTCCGTAGCCACCGTAATGGCGTGGCCGAGGCAATCTCACCTTCCTGTAAGATTTCCAGGGCCTCAGCCCTCTTGGCGTCCGGAAGGAAGTCCAACAGAGGGGCGATCTTGAACCACAACTCCCTGTCGTAGCGGGCTACGATGGCCAGGGCGTTGGCCGCCTTGATGGTCGTCGCCGCAGATGAGATGACCCGTCGTCCCATCGCATCCAGCTTCCTACCATCGCCGTCCGGCGGGGAGGTTGAAGTCGAGGCCGATGCCGCCCCCCCCCGCTTTCTTCTTAGCCGCCGCCGAAACGACCGAATCCGGGGTAGGTTCCGCCCTAAGGCACAAGGGGGCAGCGTCGGGGACCCGGTACTTCTTCTCGTACCGGTCCCTCTTTGCAGGAGCCGTGGCAGGGTTCTTGAGGAGGGCGAGCCCCTCATCCCAGATATCAAGAAGCGGTACGGCGAGGACCGTCTTCCTTGTAGCCTCGCGCCGTTGGTAAAGGAACCCTTCCTTCTTTTCTTCGGGGCAGTGCTGGAAGAGCTCGGATGCCCTGGAAATCATGGCATGGAAGGATCCAATCTCGTCGGGCGGGGACGCCCGGGCAGGGGGCGACGGGGGACACGTCCAGTCGTCGCCTCCGTCGTCATCCGTACCCATCGTAGTCGTGTCCATGCCTGTATTATCCCCGTGGGTAGTAGACCGGGGGGAAGGCAGAGAAGGCCGCAGAGGCGGGCGAGGAGGCCTAGGATGCGTCATCCTCCTCTTAAGTGGTGGGCTCTCCGAAGGCCCTGGCTCCGGTTCCCCCGTCGGGTCTGGCTCAGGTACCTCCGTCGGGGGAAGGGGCAACCTAGTCCTTATCTCCGAGCATAAGGACTGAATGGCTGACAAAATGGCCGCCGAGGTGTCCTGCGGCGCCAGAAACGACGGGAGCGAGGGCTCTTGAGGAGCCTTGTCTGCGACACTGTCGCTCTCGTCGTCGCCCTCGTCGGGATCCCTCCCGATGGGCTGGGCCTCTTCCACGACTTGGATGAGCTCCTCTTCAGAGGTCGTGTCAGTATCCACGATGGCCACCAGCCCCTCCCCCATCCTTTCCAACGAGGACTTTGTGGGGGTCTTCTCGATGGGCCTGAAAGACGACTCCCTCCACGGTGGCAGGGAGACTCTGGTTCCTGAGGGCGCCTCCACTGGTGTAGCCTCCACAGGATGAGCAAGGGCCGCGGCGACATCCTCAATCGAGGTCTTAGCAGGGTGAATTAAGGCCAGCGTCACCTTCTGTACGCCTGGGGCCTTCACCTTGGGGGGAGGGTCCGAGCCTCGCTCCCCCTCTGCCAGAATCTTCGAGATCGACCAGGGCCTCTCCAGAAGCTTCGCCGGGTTCTCGGACTTCCTCTTACCCGAGCCAGAGCGTTGGCTCGTGGTTGATGGCGCCGGGGAGGATGCGCCCTGCCTGGCAGCAAAGGAGCCCGACCGTTCGGCGCTCCCGGTACCCGCGGACTTGCGGTGCTTAGCCTTTTGTTGGGCCCCCGTCACCGGGGCACCCTCACAGGACTTAGAAGACCGCTTGGACTTCTTTTTCTTCTTCTCGCCTGGCGGGCTCTTACCTTCCAGCCAGTTGGCGAGACGGAGGTGGCGATCCTTCATGGTCTGCTCCGACATGTTCCCACAAAAGGCGCAGTCTTTTTCCTTGTGCGTCTTGTCCTCATGGAGACAGAGGCATAACGAATGCTCATCCTCCTTGAAAACGTTCTGAAGCTGGCAGGTCCTGAACAGCTTCCCGGGCGTCGAGCTTCCTTTCTCCTGGGCCATGACCGGGGTAGGCCCCGGAACTTCTGGAATCCTCCAAAAGCGTAACTCGATGAAATCTTCACCCTTGAGGGGCGTAGAAACTCCGAAACGGATCCCCGTTGATCAGATGTAGACACGGTGGAGCTTGAGGCTCTATTTAACCGAAAAAATTAGAAAATCTCCTAAAAAAGCGCGAAAACGCAGCAAAAGCTCGAGAGTTACAGCACGAGGACTCCCAACACTTGAACGTGCGGTAAAAATCTGAGGATGGCTGCCAGGGGCGGGGCTTAGGGAGAGGGCAGTCATTGGCTGGGGGCAGTATGACCCAGAGACCAGTGATTGGTTACTACTGAGAAAGACAGATCAGAAACGAAACTGATACTGATTTTTTCTATGCCAAGTATTCCCGGCCTGACGACGGGGAATATTCATGAGCATGTGAATCCATGCCAGACCCCGTGCTGGAGAAAGGGGAAGACCACCGATTTTCCAACCTCCCAAAACTCTCAGATTACCATCATGGCTGCAGGGATGGACTGGACTGGGTGTTTCAGGTGCAGAATGACGTCGTCTGCGTACAGCCACAGTTTAAATTCTTTATCACCCACCCTGATGCCCTCTACCAGCAGGGATGTCCTCAGATATTCCCCCAGCATTTCCATCGTTGGGGCGAACAGCAGGGTTGACAATAGACACCCCTGCCTCATGCCTCGTAACCTGAAAGTCTGTGACAGTCGCCCGTTGACTGTAACCCTGGCTGACTGGCTCTTGTATAAAGCCTGGATGCCCTGTAGTATACCCTTACCAAAGCCACATTTCCGGAGTACCCAGTTAAGAAAGCCCCAGTCCACCCGGTCAAAGGCCTTCTCTGCGTCTATGGCCACCAGTTCCCCTCCTCTCCCATGGCTGCTCTCATAAGGTGTAGTGTCTTACACAGGGTGACTGCCCCCTGTCTACCTTGAATGAAACCCACTTGGTCTGAGTGGATGAGTCTCGGCATAAGGCCCCCCATTCTTATAGTATTCTGGTGAAAATGTTGGCATCTACATGGAGTAGGGAGATGGGTCAGTAGGTCTTGCAGTCATCAGAGTCTTTGTCTACCTTTGGGAGGACTGTAATCAATGCCCTCCCAAAGGACGAGGGGAGGGAGGGCTCCTGGTGGTCATGATTTTAGAAAATAAAAAAGCTAAGAATCGTGACAAGGGTCCTGCAAAGGTCTTATAAAACCCTGCCGTATATCCATCCTCCACCCGGTGCTTTCCCCAGTTTCACACCAGACATTGCTTTCAACACTTCATCCTGCAAAATGGGCTTATCCAGCTTGAGGGTCTTCCCCGTACGGAGTCTCGGAAGTAGTCACTCCTGCAAGGTATGTCCCCAGTTTATCCTCGTCGGAGGCCCCTTCTTTCCCATATAGGTTCTCGTAGAACGTGGCAAATTCCCCTGCCACTGCCCCTGCCCCTGAGCACTGCTGACCCCCTTCTCCCCAAATCCTTGTTACCCATCTCTCTGCTCTCTGGCCTTGTAGTTTGGCTGCCAATAGTGCATCCGCTTTATTCCCCTTCTCATAGTATCTGTTTCAAAAGTTGGAGGCTGGACACCATTTTTCCCCATCTCTACATCTCTCAGCTCCTGACGTTTACCTCTTGCCACCTTAAGGTCCTCTTCCCTATCCCCCTCCTCGTTACCCTGAACCCTCTCTAGGAGGTGGATCTCCCCTCTGAGGTTTCGGGACAACAGGGTCCTAATTCTCTTCTTGGCAGCACCTTCCCTAATGAGGAGGCCCCTCCATGTTGCCTTAGCAGAATCCCACACCATGACCCTTTTCCCCAATAGCCTCTTTCATTTCTTCCACAAAGACGGTGTCTGAGGAGGAGGTCATTACATCGGCAGAGAGATTCCCTGGATTTCCAACCTGACGGAACTACTTCCATTTCCACCAGGTAGTGGTCCGACCAACTGATGGGGAAATGCCTGCAAGTACCCACCCTGTTAATATGCTGCTCTTCCATGAAGAGGTAATCTATTCTTGTTCTGGAGCCGTGGACCGGTGACTAGAAGGTGTAACCACTCACCGTAGGGTGTGAGTCCCTCCACACATCAATTAACCCCTGGTACCACATGTAGTCAACAAACCCTCTATTTGCGGATCCCCCCTGCTTCCCAAAGGGATTTGCCCCCACTGTGATCCATTTCCCTGTCTGCGCACATGTTAAAGTCTCCCCCCACTATGAGGAGGCCCTCCGTTCTATCCAAGACTTCTCCCATGGTCTCCCTCAGGAACTGCATTTGGCCAACATTGGGGCAATAAACAGACACTATGGTTACCCTCGTATTTTCTATGGTCCCTGAGACCCCCAGTGCCCTCCCATCTGTTAGGCTCCAGTCTACCGGTTCTGAGAGTCTGATAGTTGTTCAGTAAAATTCCCACTCCACCCTTTTTAAAAAAGGGATCCGGACGCCCAGAATGCCTGCCCAACATGTGCCCTCGGGAGGCGCCTTTCTTCCCCAAGTATTGTCTGAGTTTCTTTTATCAGGAGTACCTCTAGGTCACAATTTCTAATTTCTTTTACCAGTAAAGAGCCTTTTGTGGGGGAATGGAAGCCCTTGACATTCGGAGAGCCTATCATGAGGACCAAAAGGTCCTGAAACACTGATTGTGTCACCTTCATAGAGGAAGCTTCCTAGGCGCTTTGCTTTTTCCAGAACTTCCATTTTCTCCCTGTATCTAAGGAAGCGGACCACTATGGACCTCAGGCCCTTACCCCCTCCGTGGGCCCTTTCCAGCTGCACCTCCTTGTCCTCTTCCTTCGAGGGTGAACAATTGGTTCATCAGACCCTGCACCTTCAGGCCAACTTCAATTGCCGATTACCCTTTCTGTTCTCTCACTCAAAGAATTCATAGGTTATTCTGCCTTTCTCGGTTCTCCAAGTCGTCCAGCTTTAGCAATATCTCTTCTTCCCTCATTTCGAGATCGGCTAGGCGCGCTTCATATTTTATATCGAGGACGTCCATCTATAAATGGTTGTTCTCCATTCCCTCCATTTTGTCCTCCAATTTGTCCACCCTGCCCTTGAGATTGCAGATTGATGCTTGTATGTTATGTTATGTTATTTTGCATTTATATAGCGCCTTATATACCATTGGTATGGTCTGAAGGCGCTGGTAGGTTGAACGCCCTTGGGAACCGAAGTTCAGGTGAGTAGAGAGACTAGGGAGAGTCAACGGCGCGTGTGCGCACCATGTATGTGTGCAGCTGGTGTGGTATTCATGAAAGAGCTGCTTCTTAGCGGTAGCGGTGATGGTTGAGATCAGGGGTATGTGTTTGTTCTGGCAGGATTTATCCAGACCGACCGTGGCTGCGTTAGGCCTGAGTGGAACGCCTGGTTGGGGAAGGGGGGGGTGTAACCAGCAGTGTTCGCTTAGAATGATGGGGAGTGAGCGAGAGATGTTAGTATGAAAACAGTTATACCGAATGGTGTCATAGTATTACTGTGTTCTAGTTGAGTGGTGGTGTAAAGAAGAGTAAGCGTGGGGTGTGATTATGGTGTGTTACATGCTCTCAAGGCCATATTATGTCCGTCTATGCAGTTCTATGCACTCCAGTCCTTTCTATGCACTTTTATTCGTTCCATGCGTTCCCGTCTGTGCTACACTCCGGTATGCTCAATGCACTCATGCACCCAGACCGCCCTGCGCGCTCCTGCCTGCCTCATGCATGCACTTCTGTCTGCCCTACGCGTGCAGTCTTGTCAGACCCCGGTTTTCATGTTCGCCCACACTACACAGTCGCTTGCTCCCCGCATTCACTCGCTCCCGCACTCACACGTTCCCGGCACTCACCCACCCCCATCCGTTCCCACACTCATCAGCTCCCCGCACTCACCAGCTCACTTGCGCTCATCTGTTGCCGCACTCTCACAGCTCTCGTCACTTCTCCATTCTATGCACTCATCCGTTCTATGTACTCATCCGCTCAATTCACTCATGCTTTCCACACATTCAATTCATCCACTCCCCCTACCCATTCACTCACTCATACACTCTTCCGCCCTTACAACTCTTCCGCCCCGCACCCTCCTCCACTCTACACGCTCCTCCACTCTAAACGCTCCCCATTTTACACTCCTCTGACTCCACACGCTCCCGCAGACTATACGCTCCCTCACTGTACACGCCCATACGTTCTATGCATTCCTCAGATCTACATTCACGTCTCTGTAATTATGTACACATCCGACATACATGCTAGTCCGTTCTTCACACCCAACTACTCCAGACGCTCATCTGCTTAGCATGTTCATCCATTCAATACCTTCATCCGATCTACATACTCGTTCAATTTACACACTCATTTGGTCTATGTAGTCATCTGTTTTTCCACTCATGCATTCTTCCATTTAGTGCATTCAGCTGTTTATCGTCAACCACTCTGCACAGTCAACGCTTAGCAAGTTCCTCCATTCTATACATTTATCCGGTGCACATACTCATTCAATTTACACACTTATTCTGTCTATATAGTCATCAGTTCTTCCACTCATGCATTCTTTCACTCAGTGCATTCATCTGTTCAACACGCTACATCTATTCTAACTATTTCATCGATGCCATTCATTTTGTTCCCTCTTCGTGAAGTAAGTGCCTTTCAGTAGTTGACATCTCATTACAGTTTCCCTGTGATTTATTCTTATTATTCGCTTCACTATTTTGATCTACATTACTCGTTCAATTTTGTTGGTCGTTCTGGTTTATATTCGGGTTCATTAGCTGTCAATTTCTCGCCTCAGGTAGTTTGTTGGGTTGGGTGACGTTGGGATGCTGATTGTTTGGGTTAGTTAGTTTACCGGTTGGCTTTTAGGGGAAGAGCCAGGTTTTCAGCAGTTTGCAGAAAGCTGTTAAATCATCAATTTGGCTGTTGTAATGTAAGTTCTAATAGACTTGATCTCGTGAAATATGTCCTTCAGGTAGTCCCTGGTCAAAGCGGGGGCAGGAGTGTCCCTCCGCGTATGCCATTTCTTGAGAACTGGAGGGGGTCACCACCTGGGGGGTGCCTGAGAATCTCTGCAAACGTTGCAGAAACAGAAGCCCTGTCGGGGCCCTCCTTGTGGTTGGAGCCCGACTCTGTATCTCCTCCAGGGCCACTTCCTGTTTGTCTGTCGGGGTATAACCCCCTTTCTTTTGTGGCCAAAAGTTGTTGAGTGCAGGGCAGGGTATCTACACCTGGTCTTGTGTGCCCGTCTCCACGCCATTCCAGGGTCCGAGGTCGGTGTGAGGGTTCTTATTGGTACTTATTCCTGGACTTAAGCGTCTACTGTCAGTTTCACTTCAGCTATGTGGGAAATATTTGAGTTATGCACCCCGGGTGGGTCCTCTCTTAGCTTGGGCTCAGCTACCACCAAAGGTTCGCCCACGCGGTGGATGCTTCTTCACAATCCTGTAGATTGCCGGTGCGGAGATTTTCGCGAACTGTGTGAGTGCAAGGCCCTCAACTCCAAATCAGTGTAGCCCTGTTGCACAATATAGAGAGCCTTGCATCCACTTCCGTCCCGGAGGTGCTCCAGGGCCTAGTACCTGCCCCCAGATTCAGGATTGCGGGAACCCCAGTCCACAGCATCCACAGACCTTCACACTGTACTCTGCTGTATTTCGTCTTGCCTCCTAGGGCCGCTCACCTCGTCGGCATGGCGAGGACTTGTCTTGGGAGTCTACTGGAATCTTCTTAGATGGACCTCCCTGTGGGCGCTCTGTGCCCGTTCTTCGGGTCAACTTGCCCTTTAGTTGCAGCTCAGTCTTCTCTTCTGTCTCCTCTAAGACGACTCAACGGCTTCCAAACTTATCACTGGCCAGCCCAGTCTTCATGAGCCTTCTCCCCTCCACGCCGTAGGGCGTGAGCTCTCTTGTGGTTCCCTTTGTCTTTCCTCCTCTTGTATCTTCTCCCTCTCCTCCTCCGTCCGGTTAAGGGTCCCGCTGCGAGCCCCGATACAGACCCCCAAATCCAGCTCGAGGCCTCCTTCCTTCTTGAGTGTCTCACTTCTTGGGCATGTTCAATGAGAGTTGGGGCCTCTGATCGTCCGCCCGGCTCACGGGCCGGGGCATGGATCTGGACAAGCCCCAGTGGGTCCCCACCACCTGGTGTTGGGCTGAAAGTCTATGCCTCTCTGGGAGGCTCAGTTTTCACCCTCTGGGTCGCGCTTTCAGTGATATTCCCCCTGTTCACACAGCTTCCCGTCGGCCCTTGCCCCCAATGCTCGGCCCTCCTTCGCTGGGGTGCCTCCTCGTGGCGGTCGGGCCTCTCCTCTAGTCTTCCTTGGTCCTACTCCCTGCCCCTCCACTGCCCGGCTGCCTCCCCTCCAAACCTTATTCCGGGACACTCGCCGCCTGGATGCCGGAAGATGTTTGGTGCGCGGCTTCCCTCTGTAGAGGCTCGAGCGGGAAAAAAAGGGGAAAGACCTCGGCCTGCTGCAGTTGCTGGGATAGCAGCACCAGAGGTGTCTTTTCTGCAGGACACTGCACCTCTGTCTCCCTGCCTTCCGATCTTCGAGGGCCGCCGGGTGCTCAAGGTCGTCTCAGGACATCTTACCGGCCCCCTGCTGGATCACACCATCTCCACTTGGCTCTCCACTGGGCAGGATGTCTATGCACTCTATGTCCCAAGTGCAAGGACCGTGAAGCTCCAGGCCTTTGGATCTACTCAGCCCTCTGGGTCACCGTCATCCACCCAAGGCTAGGTTGGCGAGGGGGCACTGCTCACAATCCCTCAGGTGCCGCGGGAGCCCGAGGAAGGCCCTGGGCAAGCCAGTCTCCACCAGGGGAGAATAGAATTTGGTAGGCCAAACGGTTCAGAGTGGAGCGACGTCCTCATGCGTCCATCTTGGTACATGTCCCCTAACTGTCTCGGGATTGCCTCTTTTTGAATGCCACAAAGAACTGGGCTGTCTTTCTGATGGGTATTATTCTCCAAGTAAAAGCTGATGACTCTGCAGTGTATATAAACTCTTTAGCACATTGCACTGGTTCTGTGACAAATACAAGGCAATTGAGTGATGCAAAATTTCATGATAATTTTGGGGAGAACCTTGGATGTGTCCTAAAGACCAATTTATCATTTTGTATGGAGAAAAGCTTTCCTCTGGTAGGGGCTGAAATTCACATTCCTTCTTATGGATGTGACTGCTATAAACAAAGCTCCAATTAAAGTAAGATTCATTTAAGTGCATTTGTGTATTGGTTTGAAAGGCGGAAGCATTGTCCTGTGTAAGACAGTTTTTAAACCCCAACTGGGCACTGGGCTACAAAAGGATGAATTCTCAGTATTACTAACAGATTTAGTAGGAATTTGACAATATTGGTTCATGTAAATTGCACCACAAAAACGCAACTCCCCCATTTAGGTGTGGCTACCATACTTGACTCGCTCATAGTGGTATGACTACTTTAGGTGTTCCGTTACCCCTGCATCCCCTGTACCACCCATTACAGTAATTGTGCCGATGGAAAAGCAAAGGCAAGTTTCCCATACCAAATGAGCAACAGTGCAATAGCCAAAGGCTTTAGAAGGACTTGTATGTGCTGGAATAGTTGTCGACTAAGATCACCTGTAAGGCAATCTTGAGTCCCTAGTGTGCGCACATTTTCCCAAGTTGCAGTTCTATTTGTAGAGCAAAGAAAGATTGACCCACACCTAAGATGTAGGACTTCTCCTCAGATCCACACTCTGCCACACCCTATCCCTTCATTTTTAGAAGGGGGAGCAGGGTGGTAGGGTTAATATAACACCATTAGTTACACAATAAAGGATTGTATTTATGTACAGATAGAATGCAGAGACAAAAATTCTGCATGAAAAAGGAAAGTAAATTCTTAAGTACACTGATATCATCAATGACATTTGTGATGTCAACTTTGATGTCCTGGGTGTTAGTCTTAGCAGTGCACGGTGGTGGCGTGAGTTATGGTTGCTTAGCTTACCATAACTAGCGAATTTCTGAGGTTTTTCTGTTTTACCTGTAACCATAACGTCCCTGTAACAATGTTTGTTAAAGGAATTTTATGGTGAAATTGCACTAATAAAAACCTATGAAATTCAATGAAAAAAGTTTTTTCATAGAATTGTATACATTTTTATTGGTGCAACTTAACAATAACATCTTTTACAAAGTTTCCATTGACAATCCCTGAGAATTACCAAATTCTTAGAATGGACAGACCCAATACTAGATGAGGCGGATTAGCTATCATAGCAAAAAAGCTTGCTAAAAGACTCCTGCCCACACCACCAGTCAAATCCTGCGAACTACTAATAGCAAAAATGCCAATTTCCAACTGCCATACCCTCACCATCTGTCTGATATACAGAACGCCAGGATCCATTGACGCCTTTGAAGACCTGTCCAGTCTTCTCGTCAACAATTCTTAAGAATCTTCACAACTACTTATTCTAGGAGATTTCAACCTCAGATTTAACGATCCAGAGGAAAAACATGCCCTGGCGCTAGCCTCAACCCTTTTATAACCTGGGCTCTCCCAAAAGGTCCTTGTGTCAACTCACACTAAAGGTAGAACCCTTGACTGGGTGGCAGACTTGAACTGTGAGACCAAACTCACTAAAGTAACCCAACAATCATGGACCGACCATCACCCGATTGATTTCTCATTATCGCTAGACAAACTAGTAGCTAAAGATACTATCAGGGTCCCACCTCTCCCAACAAAAAGTTTTTTAAAAAACCATTACATCGGATAAGCTACTAACCCTTATCCTTCAATCCCTGAACACTCTCCCTAGCAACACAGACCCCACTGGTCTTGTTGAAGTGTTTACCACCACTATGGCCAAAGCCCTAGACACTATCGCACCACTTAAAATGTGTAAAAGTAAACCAGCCCACCTCAACTCATGGTTCACCCCTCACCTCAAAGAACTCAGACTACAAAAAAGAAAACTGGAAACCCAATGGTGCCACACTCCATTCAGAGGAAAATAGGACACTAGTGACCAATTTTGTCAACCATTATAAAAAGGAAATAATCTGCACCAAAAAAGACATTTACAATGTAAGAATCTCCAATGCCAGTTCTAACACTAATGAACTGTTTCAGAACCTCATGGAACTGAAATCCCCTTGTCCCCATCAGATACCGCACCTAAGGACAAGCAATGGTGCACCAGCATTCGGAATGCACCAACTAACAAAATCTCTACACTTCAAACTAAGATCCCTAATAAGGAAGCTTCTCTACAACTCACCACACCACCACTCTCTATCCCTTCAGAGTCCACTAGCGGTCCTGAACCATTCAGTTTCACTAAAGTCTCTATCCGGGATACAGAAAAAATGATTCTATTCTTGAAACCGTCCAACTGTCAAGGGGACAACTGCCCTGGACAAATAATCAAGGATGCTGCGAGAGACTTAGCACCTTTTACATACGTTCACAGGACCAAAGTTTATGAACATTTCTGAAGTCTTCCGAAAACTCTTCAAGAGTGTGACATAGAACTTCAGTGTACAAGCAAAGTCCAGCAGATGCAAGGCCCCCAGCAACAAATGTTGGGGGGGGGGGGCTGGGGGGGGAGGCAGACAGGTAACACCAAAGACTCGTTGAGGTGGAATTGCGACTGAACCTTTGGCACAAAGTAGGGGTGCGTACGTAACACCACCCTCGATTCATGTGAAGTCAGGTATGGCTGTCTGCAGGATAAGGCCTGGATCTCACCCACCCTCCTGGCAGAGGTGATGGCCACTAGGAAAGCTGTCTTCCACGAGAGGAATTCGAGTGGAGCTTGATGCAGAGGCTCAAAGGAGGCCCCCCCCCCTTGAGCCTCGTCAGAACCGCGTTGAGTATCCACACCAGGGCAGGAGCATTCACGGCAGGAAAGATCTGAACGTCCTTTGAGAAACTCCTTGATGAGTCGAAGGGACAGAATCGACGATCTTTCTGTCAATCTGGTGTAGCGGGAGATGGCCGCCAGATCCACCTTGATGGAGGAGTGTGCCAGTCCAGCCTTGGCCAAGGATAGCAAGTACGCTAGGATCTGTGGGGCCGTGACCCTCAAAAGGGGTAATCTTCGGTGACCAGCACCACATAGCAAAACACTTCCACTTGTGACCGTAGTACTTGAAGGTCGACAACGCCCTGGCCTTTTGCGAGGACC
Source organism: Ambystoma mexicanum (assembly GCF_040938575.1). NCBI lineage: Eukaryota > Metazoa > Chordata > Amphibia > Caudata > Ambystomatidae > Ambystoma > Ambystoma mexicanum. Next base: position 834,829,127 of record NC_090934.1, on the reverse strand, counting down.
TCCCTGCAGTCTGCTGGCAACTTGCATCATCCAAAATCTAGGGCTGCAAGAGCCAAGCCCTCAGGTTCAGCGATCCTGGGTCGCGATCTAGGATTGCACATCCTTCTCTGGTGAGAAGATCCGGAACAACCGACAGCTTGACCGGACGAAACACCGACAGGCTGAGAAGGTCTGGGTCTGGGTACCAAATCGACCTTCGGCCAGGCCGGGGCGATGAGATCATCTGCATTGGCACTGTGAGTGTGCTGATGACTCTTAGCAGGAGAGGCAACAGGGGAAATGCGTACAGAAACAGCCCTTCCCATGGGAAGGAGAATGCGTCGACCAGGCTCTTCAGCTGGTGTAATCTGCTGGTGAACTTCTGGCATATGGAGTTAGCTGCCGTCGCAAACAGATCGATCTGGGACGAAGATGTGGTCCACCTGGTCCTGCCGCAGCTCCCACTCGCGGCAGGAGCGCACCTCCCCGCTGAGGGAGTTTGCGATGGTATTCTTGACTCCCGCTAGGTGAAGAGGAACATCTCTTGTCTGACGGTCCAGCGCCACAAGTCCTGCGCTTCCCTGGAGAGTCCTTTGGAATGAGTGCCTCCCTTCTTCCTGATGTAGAACATGGTGGTGGTGTTGTCAGTGAAGATCCTTACCACCTTGCTCTTCAGAGACGGAAGGAATGACTTGAGGGTCCAGAACACTGGCCGTAGCTCCAGAATGTTGATATGGAGGACCTTCTCCGGCAGCCAGAGACCTCTTGTGTGTAGACGTCTGGTGTGGGCTGCCCAACCTTCCAGGGAAGCATTCGTGGTGACCGTCTCGTGGTATAGAGGGTTTTGAAACCCTGCACACCGGGAGATGTTGGAGCGGACGCCGCACCATCTTATCGCCCGACAGATCTCGTCGAGCGGGATCTTGTCCACAAAGCTTCTGGACACCTGTACCCAGCGAGTGTCCAGGAACTCCGGAAGAGGTTGCATTTGCAACCTGCAGAGCCAGATGAGGTAGATGCAGGACATCATGCCGAGCAACTACTTGATGGTTCGCAACGTGGCCGTCTTCATCGACAACAGCTGCTGTACCTTCTCTTGAATGGCCGCTACCCTCTCCTCCGAGGGGGATGCCAGGCAGGACACCATACTGAGTCTGGCTCCTAGGAAGAGTGCATTCTGCAATGGTATCAAGCAGAACTTTGGATAGTTGATGGAGAATTCCAGATCCGTCAGTAGCTGGACAGTCGTCTCAAGTGTGTCCGACAGCCTGCTTGAGGTACGGGTATACGTGAATAGCCTGTTAAAGTAGATGGGCCGCTACCAGTGCCACTGTGGGGGCCGACTTCAATCCGAAAGGTGGAGCCTTGAACTGGTAGTACGGGTCCTGCACTACAGAGTGCAGAAACATTTGATGTTTCTTGTTAATGGGGATGTGGAAATATGCGTCCTCCAGGTCCAGTAACGTCAAGAAGTCTCCTTCCTCCAGTTGGCCGAGCACGTGCTGCAACGTGACCATCCTGAACTTTTGGGACTTTAAATATTTGTTGAGATGTTGCAGGTCTAGGATGGGTCTCCAGCCCCCTGTCTTCTTCCTGACCAGAAAGAATCTGGAAGACACTCCGGAGTTGTTGGGGAACCAGCGCCATCGCCCCTTTTCCCAGCATGGCCCGAACCTCTTCCAGGAGCTGAGGAATGTGCTGCTCCTGACGGAACACCGGCGGGATCCGCGGACACCTGCGTTGAAACTCCAGTGTGTGTCCTTGGGCGAGAGCATCCAGCACCCATCTGTCCGTGATGTTCCTCCACTCGCTGATGAACCTAGTCAGCCGGGCGCCCACCGGGAGTCGCATGTGGGGTGCCTGACGTTCCAGCCTGTTTAAGAGCCGGCGTCCTGCCCTGCAGGCAATGTCGATGCTGTCCTCCGCTACCGTAGGCCTGGGAACTGCATCTGTCGGCTTCCTGGGTCATGGATCTAGAAATTTGGCAGCACAAAGAGGAGAAATCTTTGGAAGATCTGCTTGACTTTCCCCTGGAGGAGTGAAAAGAAGAGCGCTGCTGTTGTAGAGTACGCAAGGAACGGGCGGTCTCTGTATCCGCCTTGATGGCTTGGAGGGACTCGTCGACGACCTACCCAAATAAGTTCTCTCCATCGAAGGGCATGTCCTACACCTTCGCCTGGACTTCCTGCTGGAAATTTGTGGCCTTCATCCAGCCCCGTCGAAGAAGGCAGACAATGTTACCCATCTGTCGGCGAAATCCAAAGCCACAGTAATGGCATGATCAGACGCAACTTTCCCTTCCTGGAAAAGAGCGATTGCCTCCAACCTCTGATCGTCTGGGAGGAACATCAGAATTAGATCCAGCTTGAACCACAGCTCCTTGTCATACCTGCCCAGGATCGCCAGTACGTTGGCCGCCTTGACTGTGGACGCTGCGGTGTAAATCACCTTCCTTTCTTCCTACGGTGTCCCAACTTCTTCCCATCGCTGTCTGGAGGGACCAAAGATGAGGACGGGTTAGTCGACCGCTTCCTCACGGTCACCGATGCCACCGAACCCGGCGATGGTTGCGACCTCAGGCACCTGGGTCCGGAGTCCGGCACCCAATATTTTCTTCTCCAGTCTATCCCGTTTAGCTGGAGCCATGCAAGGGTTCATGAGGGCCAGGCCCTCTTCACACACGCCGTCTAGGAGGGTAACTGCCACGATGGTCTTCCTCCTGGTCTTGCGCCTCTGGTACAAGAAACCCTCTTTCGTGGTTTCTTTGGGTACAAGCTGAAAAAGCTTGGAGGCTCTGGCAATCAGAGTGGAACAACCCCACCTCATCTGGTGGGGATGCTCTAGGCAAAAGTGGAGACCTGCTGCCCACTGCAATTATATCCTCGTTGTCCGTAGTCGTGGATGTATCCGTCCCCGTACCTGGGTCTACTGGGGAGATAGGGATCAACGCGGGTGTGGAGGCTGAAATGGGGGTGTTGGATGACACTTCTTTGAAGGAGGCTGACAAGGGGCCTGTGGGACCACTGGAGCCGGGACCGGTGGCATCCTCTTCTGGATCTCCGACACCAAAGTGTGAAGGGTCGACAGAATGTCCAGAGACACATCCCTCGGCTGAGCTGGCGGAACCGGAAAACTAGACTTGGGCCATCGTCACCCTCCTCTTCCACGTCCTCATGGACCGTGTGCAAGGACTCTTGGTCCTCGTCTCTGTGGACGAGGCCTCCATGACTTGAGCCAAGGCCTGGGAGGGCTGTTTCAGCACCTCCTTGCTCTGCATTTAACTTCTCCCCCGTGGGGCTGGAACCGGGGCCTGAGCCGGTTTCCCCCCTTCTGGCGCGCCTGCAGACTTTACCAAAGTCACTGCGGTGGTCTCACACCTAAGGGGTAAGGATACTTTCTGTGCTGCGGGGACTACCTTCACAGGGTCAGATCCTTTAGCCGCCGAGAGAGCAGCTGCCACCAACTCTGTAGTCGACAACATGTTAGCCTGTGCCGATTGGGCCTGCTTGGGCAGTTCGAACTTCTCCTCGGTCCGTGGCTTCTCAGACTTCTCCCTCAGTTTAGCCAGGGTAGATTTCCTTTTCTAAGAGGAGCTTGATTGCTGGATGGCAATGGAGGTGGAGGGTGATGTTGATCACGCCCCATCCACCTTTGGACCTGCTTCTGCGGCGACCCCAGTTGACTCGGATTTGCGGCTCTTGGCCTGGTCTTGGGCCGCCATGGATGAGGCACCCTCAAAGGACCTAGAATACTGCTCCTCAGACCAGCGGTTCCTGGGTGAAGCATGACTCTGCTCGAGGCACGGCAGAGGCCTTAGTGGCAAGCCATGCCACCAGTCTACTGTGCCTGTCCTTTGTCTTCTTGGATAAACTGAGGCATATCTCGTATTCCAAATCCTTATGGTACAGATGCAGGCAGTAGAGGCTTTGTAGGTGCTTGTCTTCCACAAACATTCCGTAGCCTGTACTTGGTGCAGGGCTTGAAGAGGGACCTTCCCTCCTTCTCATACATCATGGTTGGAGGTTGTGAAGTAGGCCCGATGGCCTTCTGGAAACATTAACAATCTTTGCCCTTGAGGGGTGCTGAAATTCACTCACAATACGTCCCCGCTGTCGGCAGACTGAGAAGAGGACAGAGGCTCTTTTATAACAAAAATAGAACCTATTTCCGTCGAAAAAAAATAGAAGTAGCTTGCAGAGCAAACGAGGACTCCAGACACTAAGTGTGCAGTAAAAATCGGAAGATGGCTGCCAGAGGAGGGGCATAAGCAGAAGACTGTGATTGGATGGGGACTGTTTGACCAAGAGGACAGCGATTGGTTTAAAGAAGAAGTACAGTTTGTAAGTGAAAGTGAAACATTTTTCTTTTACTGAGGATTCCCATTCCGACGACGGGGAATATTAATGAGTATGTGAATTCCTGTCAGATCCCACGCTGGAGAAATGAGCGTTTCAAATTTCCAAAACCTATTGCTTTCATGGTTAAACATGCCCTCGGTGCAGGCTCCCAAATTCAGAGCATGGCATCAAAGGCCTTGAAGTCTACTTCTGTTATTTCAACGCTCACACCATGACCAAAACTGAAGGAAAAAACAATCCGGGTTGGGCGGGTGGTGATTCAACTAGAAGGAGCATTGGGGGTTGCATGTACACCTCATTCATGGATCCGATTCTAGAATGGACTCTGTTGAGTGCTAACTTAGTATTCAAAGTGGAATAACTCAAGGTAAACCAACAGATAGAGGACAAGAGGACAATGTATAGCAGCTGAATCTAAAACAGATTCAAATGCTGGAAGTCTGTAGAGTTAAATCTTTCTATATCCATATATCCATAGTGGTGTGAGATACATCCCAACCTGATCACACCACATCTCAAGTGGCTTTTGAGAAAGCTACCACTTAAGCACCTCAATACTTGCAGACTGACCTGTACATTTTTATATGGGCCAGGTGATGCATTTGAAAGCCAGTTTCAAATATTTTGTTTAAAAAAAAAATAAAAATAAATAAATAAATAATTATACTGTAACTATGCACAATATTTGTCTGCAGTGGATAAAACCCCAAAATAAAGTGTTACTGTTTGATTGTGGCAAATTGGTCACTGCGGCAGAACATCTCAACACATATATATTAGTAAATAGCGCAGAGGGCATCACTCATCTTCGTGATTATTTAGCCATCATCCAGTATTTAGCCATCATCCAGTTTTGGATGTTGACTGCTTACCCCCAAATTAAACCAATTCAAAACTGAATGTGTCCTTCTGCCTGCTAAACATGTCCAAAAAGGCTCAATGATATGCGCTTAGAAGGATTTAATATACAACTACAGACTCAGCAACATTCTTAAGCTACACCATTGACAGCAGCTGGTCCTTCAAGAAACACATAGCCAAGAAGGCCCAAACAGCCTGGCTCAGAATCTCCAGCCTTTGTAAAATCAAACCCTTATCCCACAGCAAAACCTCTAGACTGCAGTGCAAACCCTTGTGGTCACGCACATTGATTTGGGAAATGCCCTCCTGATGGGGATCCCAGCTGATCAATTGTGTGCCCTAAAAGCAATCCACCATGCTGCAGCATGTCTTATTAAAGGTGCACAAACATTTTAATTAAACACCCCTTCCTACATGAACTACACATTGGCTTCCTCTAAAGGCCAGAATACAGTTCAAGAGTGCATCTATCATCTATAAAGCAGTCATGAGAAGCATACCAGCTTACCTGGTGGCTAAGCTCCACATATCTGGTGGCACACGCTCCTCGCGCAGCAAATAATCGACCAACCGAAGAATCAGAACTAGTCCGCAAACAATCCTTTCCTTGTCCCGCACCACACCCTGTGGAACTCTATCCTGGTGTTGACTCAAAATGCCCAAACAATTCTCCAATTTCACAAATCTCTCAAAACATGGCTTCTTCAACAACACCTGACCAAGGAATAATTCCAATGGATGCACATACCGAAGCTCTGAGAAACTCACAGTATTGCACGCTGTTAAGAAGGTGCCAGCCCAAATGCTGGTTATCCACACTCTGTACAGCGCTGTGCTGCTCTCGAGCGAGGTCTGCGCTTTAAACTAAAAAACCAATATTGTATATGGAGTGGGTATCCAGTGTAGAAACAAGATGGGCTAAGGAGGGACGGGTGGTAAGGGCCTATTATAAGAAAGGAGAACTATTCTAAAGAAACTGCGATATTGCAATACTCAAACAGTACACCTAAAATTGTGGGGATGAAAGCTCATAACCCCATGCGGGGTTGCAGGAACCCATCTGAATCACTGCTGGAATCCAGAATAAATATGGAAAGATTGCTTTGGTTGATGTGAAACTCCAACACCACATTAGGCAACAAGAAAGGCTATGTATAGAGAACTACATTATCCTTATCAAATAGGATGAACACATTTTTGAAAATTAGGTCCTGCAACTTGCAAATCCTCTGGGTGGAGCTGAATGTTCATCAAAAAAAGCTATTTTCCTAGTAACAAGATTCATATCACGAGGCCTTGAGCTTGAACAGTTTATTTATGAGCAGAAAGAGAACCATGTACAAGCCCCACTGTGGATGAGGAAAACGTACAGTGGAGAAATGTTTCAGAAGAACATTGAAATGTCTCTATAGGATTCTGAAGCAAAAAGGGGTATCCCGAGTTGAGATGGGCACCAAACGATAAGTCCTGACAATATTAGCTACATTAGAATTAAAATATATTGTCCAGTGATGCATGGAGAGGGTTATACCTCTTGATGGGACACATGGCAAAAATACACCCATTTGCTAGTCTACTGGTGACAAGTAGATGGTTTGCAAGCAGCTTGTAAGATCAATGTTTTAAGAAGGGAGACCAAATTACCCTTAGACCACATCCTCAGACACCAAAACGCTAAAATGAGCGCTTTTCGGAAAAGGGTTAATTTTTTAATTTTTTTTTATTGTGTTATAGTTCCAAAGAACTTTCCACAAATATCAAATATCAGACCAATTAAAAGGAAAAAGATAATACATATAATCATCAATTCATGCAACTTCACACTAGAACTTTTTAGAGGAGATTACAAAAATATAAAATGAGGACATAAAATATAAAATGTTCTTAGCAACTCGATTACACAGCAGCAAATTATAGTCTCAGATCTATTAGAACTGCAGAGGGACATATCAAATAGGTACATAGAACCCTCCGTTTCCTTGCAGCACAATCTACAGACCCTTCTTTCCATAGGAATTCCTGTCCAGGCTCCACGTACTCTTAGAACATTAAGTCGGTTGAATCTAATGTCCAGAAATATTTTCCGGTTAACCTTGGACGGCATCAACTTTAAATAGTACTGGGGCTATTTATACAGGAAGGGCAATCTAGCAAATCTCCACAGGGAGCTTAATTCAGCAACCTTGTCTTTGCTGGTGGTCCAATCCCACTTTGCTAAGGTGTTCAAGGATTTTAATACCACCCCCTCCCCATGTTCCCATTTGGGGGAGTACCCTATTCTTTCAAAGAGACGCATGATATTCTTCTGGAAGATGTTCAAGGCCTCCATATTTCCTCCCTCCAATCCATCACGAAGAATATGTAGTAACTTACCTTGACAAGCATATTTTATTTTAACATATAGCTTTGCCCTGTTATATTCAATTTGAGCAGATAAAGAAATGAGCCTCATTTCTTTTTTTTATCAACTGTATTTATTTCTCAGCAGCATAGGTAACAAACTGTTTTAAGGAACACCAAACAATATCACCAGCATCCTTCCCGCCAACTACCCCCGTCTGGGGTGCCGTTCGCTGCTGAAATTTAACTAGTACAACTCCCACCTTTCCACAAATCCCCCCCCGCCTCAATAACATTTGGGTGGAGTATAGCATCTTCTTCCAACCTCTCAGGAGGTCCTTTGGGCGCAGTTCTTCTTGCCCCTCAAGTTTCCCCAGTCAAAGGACAGAGACAATGTGGAGTAACCTAGGTTTGCAATACATCTGAACCCGGTCATCCATGAATTCATGAAGTGGTGTCCAAGTATTAATATATTTCGAGTAGGAGCCATAGGCAATTGCTGTCACTTTCTCCATGGCCATCACCCCCCAGAGTCTCACCCACCATGCGGCCACTACCGGACCCTGCTTGTTCTTCCATGCCTGCGCTAGGGTGATTCTTGCTGCGCTCAGCATGTGGGTGATGAGGCCAGCCTTGCATCCGGAATTGGATTAGCGCCCCTCCACCATCTCACCCAGCAACACAACTACCGGGTCAAACTGCAATTGCGTCTCGGTTATTTCTTTTATATGGCTTAGGACCTCGTTCCAGTAAGTCTCCACCACCAGACACTTCCACCACATATGGATTAGGTCCCCAGGTTGTCCACAGCCCCTCCAGCAAAGAATGGAATAGTCAGGGTTGATGGAATGTATCCGTTGTGGTGTCATATTACCAGCGTGGGCAAAGCTTGCACGCCCCCTCTTTAATTGAAGTGCATTTAGAGCCATTAGCGGTGCGGTGCCACATACGACCCCATGACTCCCCCAGAGATGGGTCTTCCCACATCTGTAGCCCATTTTTGCATATATGGCAGAATTTCCTCCGGGTCCGCCTCGCCCATCAGCCGGTACAATCTTGACAACCCTTTCTCATCCCTTCCATCTTGTACCGTAAGCTCCAGCCCTGTGTGGGCCCTAGTTGCTCCCTCTCGAACCCTTGTGTTGGTGATCCAATGTCTGAGTTGGATATAGTGGAAGCATTCCCTCTCCGTTATCTGAAATTTGGCTTTGCAACATTCAAAGGTTAAGGGCGTACCCTCCGCGTAGAGATCCCCCAACACTAGGGCCTGTTCCCTCCCTCCCCAATGCACCCAAAAACTGTGCTGTAAACCTGGCGTGAAGTCCAGATTGTGGGCTACCGGGGCAAGTGGGCCTCCCCCCACCATCACCTTATTCCCCCATAGTGCTTTGTCCCAATACCATAGGGTAGGCTTGGAGGCTTCCAGTAGTGTGCACCCTTTGCCTCTATGCCGAGCTGCGAGGAAACTCAGGCTTTCCAGGGGTATCATAGATGCTTCTTTTTCCAGGATCACCCACCGATTTGGATTATCCCTGGGTGGCCATTGCAGTATGGGGTGCCACCTGTACTGCCCATAAATACCTGCGAAATTCCAGCACCCCCAAACCCCCCAGAACTTGTGGTCTAAATAGCACTTTCCTGGGAACCCTTGGTTTCTTTCCCTTCCAGATAAAGGACATCACCTCTAATGACTTCCTTACCTCCAAAACCCGATACATGGCTCAATGGGAGGCGGACCTAGGCCATCCAGTCGAAGACCAGCTGTGGGTTGATATTTGGTCGCGGGCTCACTCCTCTTCGTCTTGCATCACGAACAGAGAAGGCGCCTACAAAATCCTCCTCCGATGGTATTATCCTCCACTGAGATTACACCACATGAACCCTACACTCAGCCCGAACTGTTGGAGGCAATGCGGCCAGGTAGGAACTTTCTTCCATATGTGGTGGTCTTGCCCGAGGGCCCAGACCTTTTGGGAACAATGCCTAGCGATGATTACGGACATCACTAAGGTACGACTTCCCCTTGAGCCCGAACCCATCCTCCTGGGTGCCCCAGTCCCCGGGATCTACCCCAGGTCCGGTCCCAGGGCCAAACTACTGTCCCAATGCCTTCTGGCGGGCAGAAACGTAATAGCTCGCACTTGGAAAACGGTGGAGGGCCCACTAATGCCTTTCTGGTGGACGAAAATCTGGGACATCCTAATCGCGGAGAGGGTTACAGCAGCCGGGGCAGGCCACCTGCATCGTTTCGAGAACATCTGGGGCCCAATTCTAGACTTTGATCGGAACTATCCAGCCTTAACGTACAAGCCCCAATTAGCCAGGAGAACCTTACGGGACGATGACTTCCAGCAGGGACAGGAAGAAGAACGATAGAGCCCGGGGGAGGGGAGGGAAGTGCAACCAGCTGTATCCTTTTTATGCCATTTGTCGTGTTTGATCAGACGTTGTATCGCTTTATCCTGCCTGTTTAAAATAAATATTTTAAAAAAAAAAAGGACATCACCTCTGCCTGTAGCTTTTTAATTGCTGGGTTTGGTATACGTATTGGCAAGGCGCCGGTCAAGTAGAGGAAACCGGGAAGCAGGTTCATCTTGACTGCTGCTATGCGGGCCAGCCATGATAATTCCTGCAGGTCCCACCGTTTAAGATCTTGCATCAGTGAATTCAGAAGACCCGGAATGTTAGCCCCATATAGCCTATCGTAGGTGGGGGTCAAGTGAACACCTAAGTATTGTATAGCTTTCTGTTCCCACTTCAAAGGATAATCGGCTCTCCCACTCTGACACCTGCTCCAAAGCCTCTGTGATATTAAGCCCCTTAGATTTGGGGTAGTTGATTTGAAACCTTTGACCTTTGGAAATTTATCCAGCAGATCTATGGCTCTGGGGAGGGAGTTTGTCGTGTCTTTCACAAACAAGAGGATGTCGTCCGCGTGGAGGGCTAACTTCTGAGGCCCATCTGTCCCCACTTCCACACCTCGGATACCCTGGTCAGCCTGGATTCGCTGCACCACCGATTCCATGGCCATGGCAAAAATCAACGGGGATAACGGGCAGCCCTGCCTCGTGCCCTTCAGGATAAGAATACTGTCTGTGAGCCGTCCGTTGATCATCAATCGTTTTGACGGATTCACAAAGTTGGCCATCACCATGCGTGTAAATACCGCCCCACACCCAAACCTCTCTAGGGTAAGATGCAAGAATCCCCAGTGCAGGCTATCAAAAGCCTTGGAGGCATCTAATGCCAACACAGAGAACCTCTGCCCCGTCCTCCGCCCCCATTCCATCGTATCTATGGCCCTGCGTATATATGGTCATATGTATGCCGCCCTTTTACAAAACCCGCCTGGTCCGGGTGAATTATCTTTGGGAGAACTCTTGCTAATCTTCGGGCCAATACCGTGGAGTACATTTTTGCATCCCTGTTCAATAATGAGATGGGGCGGTAACTGGCGCATTCTAAGGGGTCCCTATCCGGATTTAGCAAAAGGACCGTGGTAGCCGGGCCCATATCCCCTGAAGCTTGCCCCGTATCCCCGATAAAGTTAAGTAAGTTTGTTAGAGGACCTACCAGGATCGGCCTGAACATCTTGTAGTAAGCGTTACTTAACCCACCCGGGCATGGGGATTTATGTCCCTTCAGTGCTCCTATCACCTCCCCCACTTCTTCCTCGGATATGGGTGCTTCCAGCAACAATCTGTCCGACTCACTCATTTGTGGCAGGGTCACCTGATCAAGGAAGGCCACCTGTGCTCCCTTCTCTAAATTCTCCCCCTTTAGGATGTCGGTATAATACGAGTGCATAACCCCATCGAGTTCCTTCTCCCCCCCTCCCCCCCTCGCCAGATTCCCGCTCCGGTCCCTAAGCTGTACAACATGATTTCGGTCTTTCTGCTGTCTCAGTTTAGCCGCTAAAAAGTGATTGGCCTTGTCCCTATGTATGTAATAAGACTGTTTGGTCCGTAAAAGGAGTTGCGCGGACTCGTCCGCCAGGTGCATTTATAGGGCTGCTCTGGCTTTTTTCAAATCCCTCCAGGTTCTTTGTGAGCCTCTGTCCTTGTATTCCGCCTCTGCATCCTTTACCTTGGCCTCCAGCTCCCGCCGCACTCCCTCCTTTCTCTTAACATATCCCACCGTATGCGCTATAAACTCGCCCAGTGCCACCGCTTTACTTGCGTCCCAAATTGTGGCCCAGTCTACTTCCTGTGTGACATTTTCTTGGAAGTAATCCCTCAGGACTATCTGCTCTTAGGGCTAGATCTTTTAGGATCATCTCGTTTAAACGCCAGGGCCTACGTGTCTGCGGCCGTGGGTTAAGCGGCTCCAGCTTTAGGGAAACCGGGGCATGGTCTGATAGGCACCGCACCCCAATGTCCAGGCCCGTGACCTGTGGGACCAGGGAGTCTGAAATCAAAACCATATCAATTCTGGAATGACCCCTTTGTACCGCCGAATAGTGAGTGTACGCTTTCTCCAACTTGTGGAAGAAGCGCCACGTTTGTATTAAGTGCAATTCCCTGAGGAATCTTGCCAGAGCCTGTCTAAACGTGGAATCACTGGAGGTGGCAGGGAGAGTTTTGTCCATTGTCGCATCCATCACCCCATTAAAATCGCCCCCAATCATAATCTGCCCCACTCCCGCCTTTGCAATTTTGGGTAGCACCTCTAGCAAAAAGCAATCCTGCCTCTCGTTGGGGGCACAAATTGCCACCAGCGTGACCTGCTGGCCCATCAATGACCCACCTAACATCAGGTAACAGCCCTCGGAGTCCCTTTTTACAAATAGTTTCTCAAATTGGATCCCTTTAGCCATGAGGTTGCCCACTCCCCTTTTTTTGTCCCACTAGAGGTGAAGAATTGCATGGGGAAGGCCCTGTTCCTCAGTCTGTGTTCATCCTCTGGGAGCAGGTGCGTCTCCTGCAGCCAAACCACTGAGGCCTGTATGTCCCTAAGCCTGCTCATAATCGATTTACTGGACATTTAATGTGACGAAGGTTAAGTCAGCCATTTATATACCGTAGCAATATGCCCAAACCCATGTTCTTCAGCTGGATCACCCTCCTAGGCGTCTCAATCCCACCATATATGAATTCCACCCCAAAAGGATATTTAGCTGTCCCCCCACCTCAACTCCCCAAAATACTTTGACCCCATAAACTTCAACAAACACAAACCCCATGGTGGCACCACAGAGTATCACCGGGTGTATTACCCCCCCGGGGAATGGAATGTAGGGTCTGGTCTCTACCCCCACTACCCCCCCATCCCCCCAACTGCTGTTTGGTTCTCCAATACCCTCAAGGCATACAGAGTAGAGACAAGGCCATTCCAAAGTCTGAGATAGAATGTGCCAGATGGCTCGCAGGGCAGCACTGTCTTGTTCACATGGGGTCCCCCGCTTTAGGATCCCTTCTGTGGCCTCTCTGGCGGGGGTGCACTGGTTTCCATTGTTCCTTTGCCAAAGAGTCTTCTCTTTCCTCCCCTCCCCGTGGGGGTCTCGCTTGGTCCTTGCCTTCGCTACCTTTGCCTCTCTCCCATGAGCTCGTCCATTTATTCCTCTTGTTATTGTGTACCTCTGCCCCTTCCACTCAAAGCGCAGCCCAGTCGGGAACACCCAGCGATAGCTAACATTCCTTGTTGTCAGCCAGCCCGTGACGTGACGACCCGTGGACTTGATGTCTCCCAACCCCGAACCTTTGGGTTTCCCCGCCTGCTTAGACATACTGCCACTGCTCTCAGCACCACTTCACAAAGCAAGTGCTTTCCGTTTCCCTCCTGCTGGCGATGAACAGGGTCCCCCAAGGTCTGCATGTCCTTTTATAAGTAAAGCGCTCCGCTGTTGCAGTACTGGCCCTTTATTCCTGAATATCTGTTGTAGCAATTACATGGGTCCTTTAGGCTACTCTCCAACTGTTCTGTTCGTGGGGGGTGCTCTATGAAGCTTCTTCCATTCCCCTGCAATTGAGCGCTCCCCCCGGTTTCAGGTCCCCTTCTCCCCGGGGCCCACCACTCCTCTCCCCCTCATGGGCCCTATAGGGCTGCTGGGTGGTGGCTAGCGATGAGAGGCTCCAATTGGAAGTTCCATTGAGGGTCCTCACCCCATCGGCAACACGGGGGGGGGGGGCGGTGCTGTCCCCTTCAAGTTGTCCAGGGCAAGCCAGCACCCTCTCTCCAAGTTGTCTCCTCCCCGGCCCCTTCACCTTAGCAGCATATGTCTGTGGGAGGGGGGGAATTCTCCCGTGTTCCTCAGAGCCCTCTTCCCTCCGGGCCTGTCACAACACATCCAGCGCAGGCCAGGCAGGTACCCTCGCTTCACTGCCTTCACAGCATGCGCGCCTACACGGTGCCAGGGCCCACTCCACCGTGGCCCACCTCCTCACCTCTTGCCGCTAGCAGTCTTCCGCGCCGCTCAGGACCGGGGGGGCAGATGACAGAGCACCGCACACCCTGCCCCTCTGGCAGGTGCACAGCAGGCCTTGCTGCCCGCCCCCTCAGAGCACTCCAATTGGCGGGCTCCCACGCCGCCACACCACCTCCGACGCAGAGGCCCAGCCAAGTCGGGGGAATGGGTGAACGTGTCCCACACTCCGGCCCCGACCAAGCTGGGGGGCCAGATGACTGGGCGCCGCACACCTGCGCTTGATTACAGTCCGGGTCAGCCTCCACGCCCCCGGCGGGCACATTGCTTCCTCCTCTGGAAGGAAGTCAACGGGCCATGCTGCCCGCCCCCACAGGACACTCCAACTGGCGGGCTCCCGCGCCGCCTCGCTTCCTCCATTGCGGTGGCCCCAGCCAGGTAGGGGGGATGGGCGAGCGTGCCTCACACGCTGGAACCCGTCTCCACTTCCACCCGCAGGGCTGAGCACAATTCAGCTTATCACTGCACCGGGGGCGAGTTGGTAAGCCCCCAGGCTCCTCCGCACATTGTGCCTGCCATCTTGGCGACTGCTGGGCTCTCGAATCGACTGCTGCACACTCCCTGACGAGAGGATCCCCGAGGCTGTCAGTTGCGCCGGACACTCCCCAGTGTCACGGGGACCCGCAAAGCCGCATTCCATTTATTGTGTTTTGGGGGGTTTTAGGGCATCGGGACGTGGAAGGAGTCCCAGAGCTCACCAAGGAGACATCCTTCGGTGTCCTCGGCTGGCCACGCCCCCCCATGAGCTTATTTCTAACCAAATAGCCTGTATCAGCCTATTATTAGAGAGACCAAGCAGTCTTCTCCATATCAGACTGTCACATCAGCCCAATCAGACCAGTCAGAGAAAGAGGCTTCCAATGCGTACAAAAAAAATTGCAGCCACTTTTGCTTGTAGATATTGATAATACCCAACAAACTGAACCCAGCTGTTTTCTTGGAGAATGACATAACAGCTGTTAAGGTTGCCATTGCTTTAGTTGTTTTGCTTAATTGGACTAAGGGATTCATTTTCCTTCTTTCCCCGCATATCTCATAACCCAAATATTTATAGCTGTTAACTTTCATCATTCCCAAGAAGCATGGTATGGTCATTTTTTTACAGCAATGATGTCCGACTGCCATAAATTGAGTTTTTTTCAGATTGATAGAGAGACCATTAGTTTTTGCATACTTACACAGGGCCTTGGCACCAATTCAAATACCCACATAAGTGTTGTCTAGGAAATGATGTCATCTGCATAGTAGATCCAGCCAACCTTATGTGAGCCAATTTTAGGAAGGGCATTCATTTTTTTATTGAAATTTTAGCTGAAATGAATCAACTTTTTTTTCAATTTATGATAATACATTTTTAACATAATTAAATACAAAAGATATAAAAAGATATTTACATGAGTGTGAATATCGAAAGCTACTAAAGAGAAACGAAAACAATTTTTTTTTTAAATCAACAATCAACTCTAGGTTACAAAAATAAAACATTCTACTTTTGGTTATACAATTCATACACATAGTAAAAATCTCTACCAAGTTGTCAATCTGCACCAATGCATCAATTCATCAAATAAAACTTATTTTTTTTACGGATTACGTTAGTCATGTAAATGGAGGGCGTTAAGAAAATTCACTGATGCAATAAGTATGCTCATATTGGCAGAATTAAGTAAAAACGCCCATTTAAGATTTGCTTGAACATTTGCCACTGTAATCACGTGCTTCACAAAAAACTTATTTCGTAATGAACACAAGGCTACACATTCAATAATAACGTTTTCTGGACAGTGTAAAACCCAAACTTAACTTCAACTTTTGAGAAAGATAAACGGGCGGCCCTGGTTGGTGGGTTTGCCTTTGTCACTCAACCGACCAGACCATTCTGATGGCCGCTGCGCCATTATCGCATGAACCCAGGTGAACGTTCTTCAAGGGTTTGAATTGGACTGAGTTCTTGTCTCTCTGTGTTTGCGGGATATTCTGTTCAATGAGCTTCATGGCCTCCTCTGGGGATTCAGAGAACTGAGCCCTCCGTTCGTGCTGAAGGCGTAATTTGGCCAGGAAGAGCATCGCGTATAGGATATAGCGAGCTCTGAGAGCTTTCTTGACCTGGTCGAAGGTGCTGCGTGCAGCCTGCACACCATTGGAAAAGTCGGGGGAGATATGCATCTTATTGGAGTTGTACAGTAGGGTGCCCATTTCTCTAGAGAGGCGGAGGATCATGTCCCTGTCGCGGTAATTAAGGAGTCGGGCAATGACAGTGCGCGGCGGGGCGCCTGTTTTAGGAGGAGCACTCAGAGCTCGGTGGGCCCTTTCTACTAAGAATTGTTGCGAAAATTGGGCATCAGGTAAGACAGTGAAAATCACCTCCTCTAGGTGCAGCTTCATTGGGGTGCTGATTTGATTTTTTTCTGCCAGCCCGACTATTCGTATATTATTGCGGCGTGACCTTGATTCGAGATCACCACATTTCATTTGAATTTGGGAAAGGGACTTATTGATGGAATCAATATCCTTGCCATAGGTCGCAGTCACGTCCTCTAATGTACTAATTCGGGTCTCTGTCTCAGCCATTCGCGTGCTTACCCTGTGCAAGTCCGTCTTGATTGATGCCATGGTGGACCCCTTATCGTCCAATTTGGAATTTACTGTCTCAAAACCAGCCTGGAGGGCTGCCATATATGGGTCAGGCATGCCCTCAGCCAGGCCTAGGGGCACCGGTTGGCTGGAATGCAGGGTTTTGTCATTCCTGCCCCCCTGTGTTGTATTCTTAAATGCATTCATTGGGCCTTTTTTGTTGGTTCTATTGCCTCTGGTCATGCCTTCTGTGGCGGTATGGCGCTGGCCAGGTCACAGCTACCAGGGAGCACCTCGGTGAGGTGGGGTGTCAGGTTGTTAGTGAATGTCGTGCCCGTGGCAGTTTAGGTATTAGGTAACTCTCCTGAGGCAGTTTGGCCTTAATTATTGGATGTAGACGTGAGCCCAGTCACCAGACTACCACGACCCCTTCCACACAATGGAGTTCTCTTTAGAGGTGAGCGTAGCTGGCGAGCACCCCACCCGGCCGGTGACCCGCGCGCTTCAGGATATGAGCAGGTGAGCCTCGATTCAGGGGCGGCCCATGCCACTAACTCGTATGAGGGCTCAGTCACAATGGATGTGGTGGTCAGGTACCCATGAATGCTGTAGTGATGCTTTTAATAAGGAGTTCGACCTACCTGGCAGTCAGCTTATTGAAGCTGGCGGGGGAGGGCGCAACCGGATCCCAGCAGGCCCACTGCTCGCACACACGGTAGCCACTGGGGGGGGGCATATCTGCCCCACTCGCAAGCGGATGGCAGGCGGGGGACTGACCCTCAGGCTCGAGCCACTTGACCCCCACCACTTGTGACAGCCTCTAAAGGATAGGCGCCGTCCTTACTGGTCCTTCGATCTCTGATGGCCAGCTTCACTGATGTGTTCTGGTTAGTCCGAGCAGGCCAAGAATATTCAATTCTCTGTTAGCAGCAGTCGTAGGGCCCAGGGTTCAATCCGTCTCAGGGGTGACATTGGCAGCCAGGGTAGGGTCTCTCCTCACTGCCGCAGGTCGGCCCCAAGGACCTGTGATGAGGAACCCGCATCCCCACGTTCGTCCCGGGCCCCAGCGAGATGAGGCGACTCACCGCGGCGCTGGCCTACAGGATGTCTGCTGCCGTTGTACAGGTTACGGTCCGGGAGGGGGGTGACACTGCAGCGGACCACCACCAAGGAGCCCCGAGCCGCAACAGGGCGCACAGATACTGGAGAAGGAGATGGTAGTCCCCCGCCGGCCAGCCGCCAGCCTCGCAACCAGCAGCTGATGGCAGCACCCGCAAGCCGGGCACCAGCGGGATGCTCTCCTGTTCTGTCGCAGACATGCAGCCAGGTCCCGGAGGGGGAGGGGCGGGAGAAGCAGAAAGGCCACAGCCCTCACGCAGGGAGCGCATGGCTACTTCCAGACTGTGTATCTTCACAACTATCCAGGCTTGGGGAAATCTGGACGTAGCGGGAGGCACTCGAAGGGATTAGGCACAAAGTCCACCTTGAGTTTGATGTCTTTAACCCGTAATTCACAGGATTTCAGTTTGGATCGTCTGCTTACAGTGCAGCTACTCGATCAGGCGGCCATTACCGTCGGCGTCCAACAGCGCCCCCCCATCCCCCAAAAGTGTGTGCCTCCTTGCTTGTTCAGGTAGAACATGGCAGTGGTGCGGTCTGTGAGGACCTCCACTGTTGACATGTAAGGTGTTGCTGAAAGGCTGGAAGAGCCTTGAGGACTGCCAATAGTTCCAGGAAGTTGATATGTTTTTGTGCTGTGGCTGTGTGGTGAAGAAACTGAGCCGTCCAAGTGGAGAGTGAGGAGTCTGTAGTTAGAATCACTTGCGCTGGCGGAACTCGAAAGGGTTTTCCTTTTAGTAGGTTGTCCCTGGACCACCAGTGAAGAGCATGTACCAAGGTTAGCGTAACCACCACCAGATCGTCCCACTGAACGCTTGCCTGAAATCATTGCTTTGCCAACCATTCCTGCATTGGACGCATGCGCAGGCCCGGGTCTGGACCCAAGTGAATTGCATGAGGCCATCATTCTGAGCAAGCGCATTGCTTTGCGTACAGCTATCTTGCGACTGACCTTGTAGTGAGGTACTTGCAACAGCATGTTTTGTTCTCTCTCGTTTGAGGGGGGGAAAAAGCCAGCTCCTCCGTCTTTAGAAGAGCCCCATGAAATAGTTTTATTTGGCTGGGGTCTAGGCTTGATTTCTTTTTGTTGATGGAGATTGAAGAGACGGTCTATTGTCTTCGGTATTTTGTGTGGAGATTCCCTGGTGATTAGCCAGTCATCCAGAAAAGGGTATACTGGGATGGACCTTGTGCGCCGGTTTACTAACACTATTGCAAGCACCTTTGTGAATACTCTAGGTGCTGAGGCGATGCCGAAGGGTAGTACTTTGAACTGGTAGTGAGCTCCCGCTATCTTGAAGTGCAGATATGTTCTGCACGCAGGGAGCATTGAAATATGAAAGCATTCATCTTTCATATCCAATGTTGCCATGTAGTCGCCCCCCCTGTTTTAGGAGTGGGATTACCTCTTGGAGCGTGATCAGGCAAAACATTTGTAGTTGACATATTTGTTCGCAGGGCACAGATCTAATACTGGGCGCATGGAAAGGTCTTGCTTTGGCAAAAGGAAGTATGTTGAATGAATACCCTTGTTTACCTGGTTTGCTGGTGGTCTTTGTAACAACTCGATACAATAACCGCCTCCTACGGTGGACAACACCCACTTATCCGACGCTATCCCCTCCCATGCGTGGGTGAAGTGTGAAATTCTTCTTCCTACTCGAGTGGCATGGGAGGGGACCTGAAGGGGTGTATCATTGTTTGGGAGGGGTGAGCCTCTCGCAGGTGAGGTTCTGCCCCTTCCTCTGCCCTTTTTATTTCCTCTTTGAAAAATGGAAGAGGGACCTTGACCTTGTGATTGTCCCCCAAGAAGAGGACTGGCCGCCCGGAGTGTAGCCTGAGGCACGTTGAGCACCCGGACTCCGAAACCTTCTAGAGTTTGAGGAGCCCCGTTGAGCATATGGCTTGTTTGTCAACTGGCCAGGGGATTTGAGGGTGTCATATTCCCCCTTCACACTCTTAAGGGCATCTTCGATGGTATGTTTAAGCGGGTTGCCCGAGTTTCTAACTTAAGCCCCCAATTGTCTGAGCCAGGAGTGGCATTTGAAGAGTGTATCCTCTGCTATGATGCGTCCTGCATTATCTGCTGTATGAAGGTTATTTTTCAGGATGCAGTTTGATAACTGCTTGTCTTCTGAAATAGTTTTAAACAATTGAGCCTTTAGGGGTTCTGGGATGACTTTGATTTGGCATTTCAGGTCATTCCGTAACTAGCTAAAAGTGTAGCGTTGTTGGCGATTCTGGTCTGGTATGCCGCAGAGGAGGCGACCTGTCTTCCAAAAGTATATATTTCTTTTGCTTTCCTTGTCTGGCAGGGCCTTTACCGATGCCAGGGGAGTCCCTGCCCTCTATCTGGTGGTGGTGATTACTAAGGAATCTGGTTTAAGCTGACCCCTCATATTCAGGGTGTCAGTGGGCGCCGGTCTGAATAGTTTTTCTATTGTGGGGTTGACTGCCCTTGTGAGACAAGGCGACAGTAGGGATGGATGGATGCATCTTTGTATAGACTGCAGGAGTGGAATAAACTGGGTGGCGGACCTTTTGTCACCCAGAATTTCTTCAACCAAGTCTTTGTCGACCCTGAGAGTCGATATTAAAGGGTTGTGCAGCCTTTCATAACAGTTCATTGTACTGTAGTTGGTTGTCAACAGGCGAATCTGCTACCGGCTGGTGGTGGTCTGGCGACTGGATTACGTAAAGGTCAGCTTCCTAGTCGTCATAAAATTGGTCTTGACTATAATGGTCCCCTTCAGACCCTGGGTCGTGTGACCCTGAGGGGTCATCATAGTACAAGTCCTGAGAGAGGTCTTCGTAGGTCAAGGCTGGGGTGTCTAGAGCAGAGGTGCTAGGCTGTGGCTCAAGACAAGACATTTTGGCAGAGGGCTGTTGTGCTGAGGCCCCTGGCTGTGAGGCATCTTTAAGGGTTGACAGTTGATCTGGTTTTTTGTCCATAAAACTTGACATCATCCTTAAGATTTGAATTAACTGTATAGTCCCATGAAGGTGGGAAGTCTGCCATGATAGGGGGGGAGGGGGAGACAGAGAGATACAGAGAGAGACACTACAGGGGGCGGAGGGAAATGCTGCCTGTGTGATAGTCGAGGCCAAGGGCGGCAAAGTTTGGGCCTACTTCGGCGACCTTGCTTTAAGCAGGGAATCAATGACGGGTTTCTTAATGAACTCCTGCATATTCTTGAGGGATGCCGAACAACTCTTAGCCGCGTGTTTTTGGCGCACAAGGAGGGCCTTTGGTTTCGGAGGCCTAGTATGAGGCGAAAGCGTATGCAATGGCCCAGAGGACAGTGAAGAAACAGAGTCTCTCTCGATGGACATCGCGTGGGCTTCGCCGCTCAACGGTACGGTCAACAGTCGGCCATGGGGTATGTTTTTAGTGTCTTTGTGCTTGTGTACACTCTGGCCGCCATGTGTCTTCTCCATCACAGAGCCGCCGGCCTGCTTCTTGGAGTCGGGGGCCCGCACATGGGGTTCAGACAAATCCTGCGCGCCTTCTGCATCACTCATGACTCCGATACTGCCCTGTCTGGAGTCTCCCATCACGTCGATGGAGGACTCTGCCTGCATGGCATGAGCAGCCCAGTGTTTGGTGTGCTGATCCTTTAAAGTTTTCGGTCAAAAAAATTGCAGGGTTTGCAAACTTTCGGGTTGATCCCTCGGGAGACAGTAATTGCACACTCTGTGCGTGTCCTTCCACAGGACCTTTTGGTGGCAGGTAGGGCAAAATTTAAAGGGAGTTTTGTCCATAAGGGCAGAATGGCGAGGGAAAGGGGATGACAGAATATGCATTCTCTAAGAGGTCAGTATGAAGAACCTCCCTCCCTCTCTCCCTACTGTAATGGCCAGGCGCCTGAAGAGGATTGTCTAGGCCACGTCTGGTCATCCATCAGTCAGTCATGGACGATGACGTTGTTCGTCAAAAGCCGTTGCAGTCGGTTGACCGTGCGGCAAAGCAAATAAAGGAAAGAAAGAGTGTACAAGTAAACTTTCAATTAAAGGCATCAGCCTGGAAGAGAACTCTGCATTTGCGACTGACTTCGATGGATGAAAAAAACAATTGGAGGGACCGCGACAAGTGAAGGACCATGGGTACAGTAGACGTCACACTAGGAATAGTATTACTAACACGCCCTGTCGACATCAGTTTGAGTGACCGACTATGCAGAGCATGTGATCCAAGCAGATCCACAAGCTCCAGAATTCTGTTCATTGTTGAGTTTTGTGCAATTTTATTACTTGCTTGTTTCATTTTTTTTAGTGCGTGTTATGGGCCTAGAATATAGTATTTTTGTACATTACTGTCTAAATTACAGGCTTCACTGTGTGGACTCAATGTGGACCCCTGACCCCACTTTCACCCACCTGAGAATAGCCTTGACTGCTTTCTATGGGTTTTGGCTAACCTCTCAGTTTCCCTGTTCATTATAACTAGGATGGCCTAAAATCTGTCCACCAGGCCAGATTCTAGAAATCCATCTCAACAGGCGGTGGGGTTGGAAGTGGGAGATGTGGGATTGCATGTAGGTAACTAACCTCACTATGGTGGTCACGAGGTATCACTTATGGAAGACGCCCCTGGACCTGAATCAGAAATTACAACTCCTAACCTCTCTGGCTGTGATCCCTACGCAGACACCCAGAGAGGCGGCCCTACGGACTATAGGGTACTATGGAGCAAACCCCAGCCTTCAGCCCAAATGGGAGCAGGTTACTTCAAGAGATCACCCACATATAGGTCACCCACTACTCAGACACCTTTGGAACCAATGGGGCAGACAAGGGAGTCCCTTTAAGGGAACTGAGAAGCAGTGGACTTGTGGAGCAGGATGCGCCTGGCTCCTCCAATGGGAGTACAGAAACCACACTAAAATCTACAAGAGGAAGTTAGTTTGGTTAGTGATGTAGGAAAGTGTGCAGGACGAGTCTGGAGCAGGAGACAGCTGAGGAGAAGCTGGAAGGCAAGCGGGGGCATGGGGGTAGACTGCCTTGGTTGATATTGGTAAGGGTGTTGGTTACATTAGAGGAAGTGGGGAAAGAGCAACGGGAGGTGTTAATGGATTCTAAGGAAGAGAGGCTGGTGGGAAAGATATATAGGAGGAAACTGATGAGAAATAGAGGAGGCTAAAGATCACAAGGTGGAGGGAGCTTCAGAGGACGAGGGGGTAAGAAAGTACAAACAACCATTTAAAAGAAATCTGAATGAGACAATGGGGAAGTAGGGAGACCTGAAGAGCTATACAGTAGGCAGAGGCAGGAGGAGGAACGAGCCGTTGGTGAAGCAGCAAGGAAAGAACTTGGAGAGCATATATGGTGAGGGGTGGCAAAAACCACGGAAAGCCAGAATCCACAGGAGGGCATCAACCCAGCCTGAGCAGCTGCATATCCATGAGAAAGGAACAAGTTACTTACCTGTAACTGTTGTTCTCCAGCATGGGTCTGGCATGGATTCACATGCTCATGAATATTCCCCGTCAGGCCGGGAATCCTCGGTATAGAAAAAATCAGTATCAGTTTCGTTTCTGATCTGTCTTTCTCAGTAGTAACCAATCACTGGTCTCTGGGTCATACTGCCCCCAGCCAATGGGCCTCATTACGACCCTGGCGGTAATCGCCCGTCATTACCGCCATGGCGTAATGAGCGTTTACGCCGTGGGACGATGGCGTAAAGAGCGCCACATCACGACCCATCGCGCACGAGCATTATGCCATGGCGGTAATGCAATTAACGCCATGGCGGAAAAGGCCCCTACCGTCATCGCTAAGCGAGCAAGGTGCCCTTCCGCCAGCGTAAGTAGCGGCCACCGTAATTTACGGCCACCGTAATTTACAGCCACCGTAATTTACGGCCACCGTAAATTACGGCCACCGTAATTAGCGGCGGCCGTAAAAGGCCAAACCGGAAATAGCGTCATCGCGCCGGAACGGGAAGCAGCCCGTCGGCCATCTTTAAAAACACAATCCATCGCCATCCTACCAAACAACACCAGACCCAACCCTGACACCTGTCCCAACCAAACACCCACCCATCCAAGTTCCCGAAAATGCCAAAATCCGTGAAAAAGGCATGTGACCGCCAGCGCCAGGAGCGATTCAGCCGGGAGGAACTCTGCATGCTAGCGGAGACCCTGCAGGACAACGCAGGTGTTGTATTCTCCCCTGAAATGACCAGGACAGCAATCGGGAAGAAGAAGGCCATCTGGGCCCTGGTGGCTGAGCGCGTCAGCGCGGTGGGGACCGTACCCCGCACCCCACAGCAGTGCCGGAAGCGCTGGGATGACCTGCGCATACGGGTCAGAGCCGTCATCTCGGCAAACCGCAACCTTGCCCAGGGAACCGGTGGAGGGTCGGAATCCCCCTGAAACTCCAACCATGGGAGGAGATCTGTGCTACCACCATCGGCATGGAATCCATCGAAGGCGTTGGAGGGATGGAAAGGGGAGCCCCGACATCATGCGATGAAGGTAGGTGCCTCATACAAGACATGCCATAGTCACAGCAGTCCAATCATGTGTAGCACAAGGTTGCCCTAGAGTGTAAATGCAACACAAATCAATACTGCCCATAGCCACATGCGAGCACCACCCTGCATACACTGCTGGCACCCGCATACCTGCATCCACATACCACACCAAAAGGAGACAACCTGCATGGCACTGCCTGAAATCTGCCTCATCCACTGGCCAAAATAATGTCAACCATTGTCATTCAGAAGTCCGTAGACCCATCAATAACGCCCTCCCACCTTTGCTCCACCACAGGCACAGAATCACACCCAGAGGACCAGGACACCCCTGCGCCGAAGAGACCCCACGACAAGCAGGTCCCACTGCAGGCATACCGGAGGTCCCACCGGCAAGCACCCCTGTTGGCAGCAGGCCAGCAGCAGCTGCTCCACCTCCACCGACATTGCCTGCCACAGAAGGCAGGGGGTCAGCGGCCAGCAGCAACATCGGGGAGACAGCTGCAACAGCTGCATGTTCTGACTCGGACATGGAGCAGGAGGTCAGAAGCCCCACTGACCAACTACATTCCCCCTGTTTCTCAGACGCCAGCCCCCATGAGGGCGACACACAGGGGCACACTGAGGCAGAGGAGTGGCCTTCCACCCCATGCCCTGTCCACACTCCACAGGAGGGGACCAGCCCCTCCATCACTCCACCTGCACTGGCCATGGGCCAGCACGGCCAGCCGTCCCTCGAGGACATCACTCAGCGGCAGCATCAACTGTCCGCAATGCTGGATGAGCATGCCGCGGAATGTGTGGGGGCTAGGTTCAGCATTGAACAGGCCACGGAGACACTAAGGGCGGAAGTGGCGCAGAGCACTGCCACCCTGAGGGATGCCATGCAGGCCATGTCCAGGGACATCTGTGCCGAACTTGCGGGCTTGCGTCGTGCGGTCACTGACCTCACCCACACACGACAGGAGCTGCATGCACAGGGGCAGCCAGGGACATCCTCCACTGCCAGTTCTGCGCAGAGCAGCCCCGTGCGCCGTTCTGGACGCAACCTGCGCTCCACAGCCAGGGGTGCCCCGGGTGCCGGGAGAGGGGGCTTGTGACGGCCTGTGGACACGGTCACAGGCATCCGTTGACAGCTACATGGGGTGTGTTGGGGTGTGCAGGGGGGAGGTGGGAGGGGGTGTGTTGGGGTGTGCAGGGGGGAGGTGGGAGGGGGTGTGTTGGGGTGTGCAGGGGGGAGGTGGGAGGTGGGAGGGGGTGTGTTGGGGTGTGCAGGTGGGAGGTGGGAGGGGGTGTGTTGGGGTGTGCAGGGGGGAGGTGGGAGGTGGGAGGGGGTGTGTTGGGGAGTGCAGGGTGGAGGTGGGAGGTGGGAGGGGGTGTGTTGGGGTGTGCAGGGGGGAGGTGGGAGGGGGTGTGACACGACAGTTCATAGTTCCAATACACTTTTTTCTTTCAAAAAAAGAAATGTGTGGACATTTTCATTGCGTATGTGTGCTTTATTGGTGTACAGTCCACAGTGTGCATGTCCCAGAGACACACAGTGCCCCAAGTGCAGTCTCCATGCGATAAACACCAGCCGTGTGTGCTAGAAGCAGTGGTCGATGATACTTTGGCGCATGGCAACCCCCTCCTGTGCATCGCCTCCTCCATGTGGTGGCGCCCCATCTGCACCCTCCTCATCCTCATCGTCAGGTGGTTGCAGTTCTGCGTCAGGGGGCAGGGGCACATTCCGTCTGACGCACATATTGTGCAGCATGACACATGCCATGACGATCTTTGCCACCTTCTCATGGCCATACAGGAGTGCCCCACCAGACCTGCTGAGGCTTCGGAACCGTGCCTTCAGTAGGCCGAATGTCTGCTCTATGACCACACGAGTACGTGTATGTGCACGGTTGAAGTCCTCCTCGTGCTGGTTCTGCGGGTTCCGGACTGGCGTGAGGAGCCACCTCTTCAGGGGATAGGCTGCATCACCTGTATGTAGGCGAGAATGTATGTGTCAGTCATGTTGTCTGATCAGGAACATGATGTTCCACCATGGCTGGCATGGAACTGTTACCTTGGCTCACTTCTACATGCACTAATTGATTCACACTATGCAACCAGTATATGCTCATTGCTGCCATGGCCTGTTTTGCATGCCATCACCCTATGTATGCAGAGGGGTTTTGTGCATTGTGAGTGCCCTTCCTCTGTATCCGTTCTCTGTGTTACTCACAGCCAGGTGGAGTATGCATCTTCCCCCCCCCCCTTTCTGCCAGGTGGAGTATGCATCTTCCCCCCCCCTTTCTGCCAGGTGGAGTATGCATCTTCCCCCCCCCCCTTTCTGCCAGGTGGAGTATGCATCTCCCCCCCCCCCCTTTCTGCCAGGTGGAGTATGCACTGGTACGTCATTCCCATGCCCACTTCCATGACATTGCACTCACCGAGTAGCCAGGATCTTGGGCCTGCATGTCGCTCCATGTAGCGTGGTATTGTGGAGTTCCTCATGACCATTGAATCATGGGTTTATCCGGGGAATCGGGCACAACAATGTGTGATGATCTAGAGTCACAGACCATTTGCACGTTGATAGAATGGAACTGTTTCCGGTTGCGGTACGGTACCTCCATGGCACGTGGAACCACCAATTCCACATGGGTGCAGTCGATGGCACCAATGCAACCGGGTATGCTGGCTAGTGCATGGAAACCCACTTTGGTGTTTGCAATCTCCTGGGCAGTCCGTGGTAATGAGATGTGGTCGTCTGTGTGCTTGAGGAGGGCATCGAGCACTTGGATGAGTGTTCGTGAGAATAATGGTTGTGAAATGCCATGCAGGTGCCCCACTGTGTGCTGGTAGGTGCCTGTGGCAAGGAAGTGGAGTACAGCCACTACCTTCAGTAGGGGGGGGATGGCGGTTGGACTTTCTATCATGCTGACGATGTCGTCGTGTGTCATGTCTACGATGGCGGTGATGGTGTCCCGGTCCAAACGGTACAGGGTGTGGATCTGCTCAGCAGTGAGGTTGTTTGGATTGGCTCTGATGCGTGGGATTGGGGGCTGCCTGCGTGGTGGCACTGGCTGTGCTGGTGGGGCTTGCTGGGCCTGCCTTGCCCTCCTTCTCCTCCTGCGTCTCCTCTGTGCTGCCTGTTGTTGTTGTTGTTGCTGTTGTAGTAGCACATGCATTGCTATCAGGTCCTCCAGCCCCAACATTGCTAGTCGTATTGCCATCATTGTGGAGTGTGACTGGGTGTGGGTAGGGGTGGGGTGTGCTCTTTTTGTACTCCCCTGAGTCTGTATTGCCTTCACCTGTGCTGTTTCTGTGCACCTGTGGCAGCTGCATTCACTTGAATTGGCCCTTTACGGTTGGTTCGCGATGGCGTTATTTGCACCATGGCGGTAAGGTACTTAGCGGCCTCGGTGATGGCGTTAGGTGCATGTCCGCTTGGGTCGGCATTTGCGTACCTTTCCGCCATGGCGCTAAGTACGGTGTGGGCGGTCGCGTGCGCGCACCCTTAGCGCAGTTAGCGGCAGCGTTAACTACGATGCCGCTATTGGCATCGTAGTTTACGGTCAGGAGTCATGATCGGACCTGGCGGAAAACGATGGCGGTAACCATTTACCGCCATCGTTTTTCACTTACCGCCCAGGTCGTAATGAGGCCCAATGACTGCCCTCTCCCTAAGCCCCGCCCCTGGCAGCCATCCTCAGATTTGGTAGCACGTGAAGTGGCAGTATGACCAAGTGAAGAGCCGCAGAGGGGTAGGCGGGAGGGTTTGCATGTGAATCCATGCCAGACCCATGCTGGAGAACAACAGTTACAGGTAAGTAACTTGTTCCTTCTCCAGCATGGGGTCTGGCATGGATTCACATGCTCATGAATCTAAGAATACATAGCAGTATACACATGCACATCCACGGGAGGTGGCACAAGGCTCAATATCAAGCAATACAACAACTCAACATTAAGCAACTCTTACCTCCTCACCAGGCTCACCTTAGGCGAACAGGTTGTGCAGCACTGCCTGGCCGACTCTGGACTCCTCCCTGGAATCCCGGTCGACGCAATAGAATCTCGTGAAGGTGTGCGTCGACCTCCACGTAGCAGCCCTGCAGATGTCGAGCAGGGGCACACCAGACAGGAACGCCGTAGTAGCAGCGATCGCTCTGATCGAATGGGCTCTCGGACGGCCGGGCAGTGGTTGGTTTGCCAACCGGTGACAGTGCCTGATGCAGCCGGAGAGCCATCTGGAAATGGAAGACTTCGAGAGAGCCTTCCCTTGATTCACAGGTCCAAAGTTCACAAACAGCTGTGATGTCTTCCGGAAACTCTTCGTGCGGTCCACGTAGAACTTCAGCGCTCTAGCTACACCTAGCGAGTGCAGAGTCCTCTCAGCCGGCAACAAAGGCGACGGGAAGAAAACTGGCAACACCAAGGGCTCGTTGAGGTGGAAGTCCGACGGCACCTTGGGCATGAAGGAGGGGTGCGTCCTCAGCACCACCCTCGTGTCGTGAAAGGTCAAGTATGGAGGCTTGCAAGACAGGGCCTGGATCTCTCCCACTCGTCGTGCAGAGGTGATGGCCACGAGGAATGCCGTCTTCCACGACAGAAACTTCAACGGCACTGAATGCATAGGTTCGAATGTGGCCCCCATGAGCCTAGTTAGTACCACGTTGAGCTCCCACGCCGGGGCAGGAGCCTTCGCCGGCGGGAATGATCGGAACAGTCCTTTCATAAATTCCTTCACCAGACGATGAGACCACAAGGACGTCCGTCCAGTAGTTCTGGTGTAACGTGAGACAGCAGCCAGATGTACCTTGATGTAAGCGTGAGATAGGCCCGCCTTGGCCAAGGACAGTAGGTACGGAAATACTTGAGGGGCCATAATCCGCAGAGGGTTAATCTTCTGTGCCCGGCACCAGATAGAGAACGTCTTCCATTTGTGTCCGTAGCACTTGAGAGTTGAGGAAGCCCTGGCCTTTGCAAGAACCTCTCTGCAATCGGCCGGGATGTCGTATCCTCCAAACTCTAGTGCTGCAGGAGCCAGGCCTGCAAGTTCAGCGACTCTGGTTCGTGGTGAAGAATGGCACCTCCTTCTCTGGAGAGAAGATCCACGTCCGTCGGGAGCTTGACTGGTGTGGACGCTGACAAGTCCAGAAGGTCCGGGAACCAGATCTGCCTCGGCCACGCCGGTGCGACGAGGATCATCCTTCACCGGGACCTCTTGAGCTGGTTGACGAGCCGGAGTAACAACGGCGGGAATGCATAAAGGAACAGGTCGTCCCAGGGGAACGAGAAAGCATCGCCCATGCTCCTCAGTTGGGGAAACCTGCTGGCGAACCTCCGGCACTTGGAGTTTGTCGCCGTCGCAAAGAGATCGATCTGGGGTTCGCCCCATCGTCGGAAGAGTCGGTCCACTTGATCCTGGCGCAGTTCCCACTTGTGGCACGAGCGCAGCTCCCTGCTGAGTGAGTCGGCGATGGTGTTTTTTATCCCTGCCAGATGAAAGGGTACCAGAAACATCCCTTGTGCGATGGCCCAATGCCACAGATCCTGGGCTTCCTTGGACAGGGCAGGGGATCTGGTTCCGCCCTGCTTCCGAATGTAAAACATTGTGGTGGTGTTGTCGGTGAAGATCCTCAACACCTTGCCCTTGAGGGACGGAAGGAAGGACCTGAGGGCCCAGAACACTGCGCGGAGCTCCAAGATGTTGATGTGGAGAGTCTTCTCCTCCGAGCACCAAAGGCCTCTCGCGTGGAGGCTCCCGGTGTGCACTCCCCAACCTTCCAGGGAGGCATCCGTCATCACCGTCACCTGGTGGGCCGGGGCTAGGAAACCTGTTCCCGCTGTCAGATGAGCGTGGACACCCCACCATCGTATCGCCGGGCGGAACGTTTCGTCGAGCGAGATCCTGTCCTCGAAGCTGCCCGTCGTCTGGATCCAGTGGGCGTCGAGGAATTCTTGTAAGGGCCGCATCGGAAGTCTGCAATGGGGCACCAGATAAATGCAGGAGGACATCATTCCGAGGAGGGACTTGATAGACCTCACTCTGGCCACGTCCGTGGCCAGTAGACGTTGCACCTTTCCTAGGATGGTCCTTATCCTTTCCTCCGACGGTGAGGCCCGCCGTGCCACTGTGTCGAGCTGTGCTCCCAGAAACAGGGCGACTTGCGACGGGACCAGGTGGGATTTTGGAAAGTTGATGGAGAACCCCAGGTCCGTGAGCAGCTGGACGGTCTTCGCAGTGTGCTCCACGGCGAGCTCCCTTGTCCTTGCCCGTATGAGCTAGTCGTCCAGGTAGGGGTAGACATGGATCCCCTACAGGCGCAGTCGCGCCGCCACCGGTTCTAGGCACTTGGTGAACACCCTGGGCGCCGATTTTAATCCGAACGTGAGGGCCTTGAACTGGTAGTGCCGCCCTTGGACCACGAACCTAAGGAACTTTCTGTGTCTTTTTAGAATGGGGATGTGGAAGTACGCATCGATCGACGACAGGAAATCGCCCTCCTCCAGCTGTCCCAGTACATGCTGGAGGGTGACCAATCCGGAACTTCTGTGCCTTGGTGTATTTGTTTAGTCGTCGTAGGTCCAGGATGGGACGCCATCCTCCTGTCTTTTTCCTCACGAGAAAGTATCTTGAGTAAACTCTGGAGCCCTGAAGCCTCTTCGGGACGAGCTCGATGGCACCTTTCCTGAGCATCGCCCATACTTCCAACAGCAGTTGAGGGACGTGATTTTCCTTCCTGGCCACGGGAGGAATGCGGGGGCACCTCTTCTGGAACTCGAGGGCGTGCCCCAGGGCCAGGGCGTCCAGCACCCAAAGGTCGGTGGAGATGGACTCCCACACGCTGACGAACTTCGTCAGCCGGCCTCCCACCGGGGTGCGTCGGTGGGGGCCCGACCCGACGGACAGTTCAATCCTGCTTGGAGGCCGCTTTGCCTCCTTGACCAACTTGGCGACGACGGCGGGATCCACCTGACTTGCCGCGTCCCCTGTAGGCCTCCTGCAACGAAGACCTTGACGGTAAGTAGAGGCGCTGCTGCCTGCTCCCTTGGAGGCACCCTGTCTGCCTCCGGAACTCCGAAAGGACGGCCGTCGTTGTTGGAGCACACCCAGTGCACGGGCCGTCTCCGTGTCAATCTTGATCGCCTGAAGGGATTCATCAACCGCCTTGCCAAAAAGGTTGTTCCCATCGAAGGGCATGTCCAAAACCTTGGTCTGAACGTCTTGGCGGAAATCCGTCGCCCTGAGCCATCCTCGTCGTCCCAGGCAAACGCTGTTGCCCAACTGACGGAAACCGGTGTCGGCGATGTCCGTGGCCACCGTAATGGCGTGGTCTGAGAATCTCACCTTCCTGCAAGATTTCCAGGGCCTCGGCCCTCTTGGCATCCAGAAGGAAATCCAACAGAGGGGCGATCTTGAACTACAACTCCCTGTCGTAGCGGGCTACGATGGCCAGGGCTTTGGCCGCCTTGATGGTCGTCGCTGCAGATGAGATGGCCCGTCGTCCCATCGCATCCAGTTTCCTACCCTCACCGTCCAGAGGGGAGGTTGAAGTCGAGGCCGATGCCCTTCCCCCCCCCGCTTTCTTCTTGGCCGCCGCCGAAACGACCGAGTCCGGGGTTGGTTGCGCCCTAAGGCACAAGGGGGCAGCGTCAGGGACCCGGTACTACTTCTCGTACCGGTCCCTCTTTGCAGGAGCCGTGGCAGGGTTCTTGAGGAGGGCGAGCCCCTCATCCCAAATGTCATCTAGAAGCGGTACGGCGATGACCACCTTCCTTTTAGCCTTGCGCCGCTGGTAGAGGAACCCCTCCTCCTTTTCCTCGGGGCAGAGCTGGAAGAGCTCGGATGCCCTGGAGATCATAGCATGGAAGGATCCAATCTCGTCGGGCGGGGACGCCCGGGAAGGGGGCGACAGGGGGCACGTCCCCTCATCGCCTCCGTCGTCATCCATACCAGTCGTAGTCGTGCCCATGCCTGTATCATCCCCGTGGGTAGTGGACCGGGGGGAAGGCAGAGAAGGCCGCAGAGGCGGGAGAGGAGGCCTAGGATGCGTCGTCCTCCTCTTAGGCAGTGGGCTCCCCGAAGGTCCTGGCTCCGGATCCTCCGTCGGGTCTGGCTCAGGCTCCTCCGTCGGGGGAAGGGGCAACCTAGTCCTTATCTCCGAGCATAAGGACTGGATGGCTGACAAAATGGCCGCCGAGGTGTCCTGCGGCGCCGGAAACGACAGGCGTGAGGGCACTTGAGGAGCCTCGTCTGCGTCACCCTCGTCGTCACCCTCGTCGTCACCCTCGTCGTCGCCCTCGTCGGGATCCCTCCCGATGGGCTGTGTCTCCTCCACGACTTGGATGAGCTCCTCTTCAGAGGTCGTTTCCGTATCCACGACGGCCACCACCCCCTCCCCCCCTTTTCCAACGAGGACTTTGTGGGGGTCTTCTCGATGGGCCTGAAAGACGACTCCCTCCGCGGTGGCAGGGAGACTCTGGTACCTGAGGGCGCCTCCACTGGTGTAGCCTCCACAGGCTGAGCCAGGGCCGCGGCGACATCCTCAATCGAGGTCCTAGCAGGGTGAATCGCGGCCAACGTCACCTTCTGTACGCCTGGGGCCTTCACCTTCGGTGGAGGGTCCGAGCCTCGCTCCCCCTCTGCCGGAGTCTTCGAGATCGACCGGGGCCTCTCCAGAAGCTTCGCCGGGTTCTCAGACTTCCTCTTACCCGAGCCAGAGCGTTGGCTCGTGGTCGATGACGCCAGGGAGGGTGCGCCCTGCCTGGCAGCCAAGGAGCCCGACCGTTCGACGCTCCCGGTGCCCGCGGACTCGCGGTACTTAGCCTTTTGTTGGGCCCCCGTCGCCGGAGCACCCTCACAGGACTTAGAAGACCGCTCGGACTTCTTCTTCTCGCCTGGCAGGCTCTTACCTTCCAGCCAGTTGGCGAGACGGAGGTGGCGATCCTTCATTGTCCGCTCCGACATGTTTCCACAAAACGCGCAGTCCTTTTCCTTGTGCGTCTTGTCCTCATGGAGACAGTAGAGGCATAACGAATGCTCGTCCTCCTTGAAAACTTTCTGAAGCTGGCATCCAGGGCAGGTCCTGAAAAGCTTCCCAGGTGTCGAGCTCACTTTCTCCGGGGCCATGTCCGGTGTAGGCCTCGGAACTTCTGGAATCCTCCAAAAGCGTAACTCTACGAAATCTTCACCCTTGAGGGGCGTAGAAAAACTCTGAAACGGATCCCCGTTGATCCGAAGTAGAAATGGTGGAGCCTGAGGCTCCTAACTGAAAAAATGAGAAAATCTCCTGAAAAAAGCGCGAAAACGCAGCAAAAGCTCGAGAGCTAAGCACGAGGACTCCCAACACTTGAACGTGCGGTAAAAATCTGAGGATGGCTGCCAGGGGCGGGGCTTAGCGAGAGGGCAGTCATTGGCTGGGGGCAGTATGACCCAGAGACCAGTGATTGGTTACTACTGAGAAAGACAGATCAGAAACGAAACTGAAACTGATTTTTTCTATACCAAGGATTCCCGGCCTGACGACGGGGAATATTCATGAGCATGTGAATCCATGCCAGACCCCATGCTGGAGAACTGCAACGCTCCCTTCGAGCAATCCAGAAACAATCGTTTAGAGTTGTCAAAAATAAGGGTTGGGAAGCCCTTTAAACTTCCACTGGGAATACCTAAGGAGAGATAACCACAGCTGAAACCCCAATGGCAGAAAGAGACTGATTTGAAAATGACCCCCAAGAGGGGCCTACAGAGGAAAGTTTGTGCGATTTAAATTACCCTGCATCCACCCCTTATTTGTTGCTTTGGCTCAAACCTGTACACCAATCCCAAACACTTATTGCACTTTATGTTCGAGTCTGGTTGCATGTTGATACCCTGTGGCCTACCTGACCGTATTGACTCAAGATTTCTCTTAGGAACTGCTTAAGTCCAACACTTTGCTCAATCTTCTTGTGGACTGTGAATTGTTTAAGGCCTGTCCTTGACACCAGAGTTTGAACAGATTTGCCTGCATCTTAGTACCCCGATTGCTGAACTACCTGCCTCCACACAGAATCTTTCATCAGGACCTCAAACATATCTGTTTTGCTCATTGGATCCATAGGCCATGTTAAGCCCTTTATCTGATTCAGCACCTTTCAAAGTCTACCCACTAGCCTTGGGTCCTATCCAACTGCCTTTTCCTGTTTCTCTATCTACCTTCTGAGAGTCCTCGCACTACCTGCACATCCTCGGGCCAGACTCTTATCTTACCAGTTTACCTGTACTTCTACTGGACCTTCTCTAATTTTCTTGCGCTGAAAACCACTCCCCTTTAGTTGTCCATCCTCATACCACCCGGGTCCGTTACCTTGCTGACTATTCCTTTGTTGCGGTCGTCCACATGTTGTGCTGGTTTTCAAACCTATGGATTCAGGCCCTTGGGTGGCAAGTTGAGTATTGTTAGTTTTATAGCCATCACTAAACCCTCATTCAATATGCTGAAATATCCCTTTTCCATACAACAGATAACCATTCACCTTTTTCTTCACCAAGCCACCTTCCAATTTCTCTTTCCCAACAGCCTGTGGAGGTATTGCGATTTCCCTTCCACCTTTCAGTTCATTCCTTGGAATTTTTAATTGCACCGCCTGGAGGGAACAAAGTTCGAGGGGCTGCCATCCTGGACGCCTGGAAACCTGACACATGGTAAGATTCTCTCCAGATAATCAAGAAATTCTCCTTTATTTCCATCTGTGATGGAAATGTTGGCACTTGCTGTGGTTTTAGAATCAAGGCAAGCAGAGCATGATTGGGTTCTTAACTTCACTCAACAGGTGACATGTAGGATACCTGCTATTGTAATTTCATATTGTTTACATGGAAAAGGATGCAGTGCCCACATGGGACATGTTAATCTGCTCAGAATATATGGTTTGGTGTTTACAAAAATCGGCCAGGTGTGAAGACTTGTTCCAAAGTCGAATGGCCATTTAACAGGTGGGTGAAATGTGGACCAACCCTCCTAATTTACCACAAGCATAGCTGGGTCCTGTCATTTAGTAGGTATTAAAACACAAGGGTATTTAACTGTTAAAAACGCCTGTGAGGCTAAACTGATCGACAGCCCTTAAGGCTGCATAAATTGTAAACCTGGAAGTGGGCCGACTGTCTTCCAGAAATGTAGGTAGGGTCCCAATGAATAGCACAAGGTGCAGTGTCTCGCAGGACACCACAAACTTTAACTAGCGCCATCACTCCAAATCCTAAAACACCTTCCTAATAACAGGAAATATGTAGGCACCAGGTTAATTTGTCTGCCTCAACAAGCTGCCATATTGATTTGTTTTATTTACATAGCGCTTGCACCAAAGCGCTGCACATAGAACATTTTATACATACATTTATCATCACAACCAAAGTTGGTACTCATTTATCGACCTCGGAAGGATAATCGGCTGAGTTGGCCTTTGCCGGGATTCGAATCTGCGACCTGCTGATCACACATACATCTCAGCAGCAAGTGTTCAGCCTGCTGAGCCAGCTTACCGTCAATGTAACTTTTTGGCAGCCATTGGGGTAACACTGTTTTTTTCATTAATTTTTTTAGAAAACCTGCTGCCATATTGTTTTCTGAGGCTCCCTTTTCTCAAGGTGACCACCATCCATATTGATTTGGGGGACAGCACCAAAACCTATATGCAAGAGCACAAGGCCTATAACTCTTAAAGCACAGTGGGGGCATGCTGGTAACAGGAAAACTGAATACAAATATGCATGATGACCAGGGCCCTTTTCTAAGGGATGTTCCTACAAATGGCAAAACT
Organism: Ambystoma mexicanum; assembly: GCF_040938575.1. Taxonomy (NCBI): domain Eukaryota; kingdom Metazoa; phylum Chordata; class Amphibia; order Caudata; family Ambystomatidae; genus Ambystoma; species Ambystoma mexicanum. Next base: position 834,793,210 of record NC_090934.1, on the reverse strand, counting down.
AAAATCAAAGTATCAGTGTTAATATCCACGGACGTTGCCATCAGATTGAGTGCACTGACAAACCAGTTGCTTAGAAGGTAAATATGGATATCAACATGGCACTGGTAGAAGGCAGCCATGACCACAAAGGACTTTGTTTTGTTACTGGAGGGAACCCACCACACTGACAGGCGACAGTGATGCAGTCATACCATTATGTGAAAACAGGAGATCTTGTAGTCCAATCCAGTGAGAAAGGAATTTGAGCTCAAATAGGCATTTTGAACTTTGCATCCAAAGATTGAAATGGTGCCAGTGGAGTAGGAAGAAAGCAAACAATGCTCTCATAAGGTGAGCACCACCAAACAAAGTACGGACAGGAAAAGAGAGGGTTGCTAGTCTGTATAGAAAAACCCAGAATGACAAAGAATTACGACTTTCCAAAAGGTCACTTCTTAGGACACTTAGTGATGTTCACCTAGGCTGATGGTACATTATTTATGGTCCTTATTATCCACTAAATCCAGCAATTGTTCATTTTCTAAGAGAATAGCCATGGAGAATAAGAGATTCTTTTCTTATATCATTGCTATCTACACAAAAGGGGACTGGAATGGGGCAAGGAGGTTGGATGGTGAATCAATCTCCTTTGTCTTGCATTTATCAGTGTTTAGTCAGAATTCCTACGCCAAGGATAATTCTTTGCTCACCCCCGGTCATTTTTGGATCTATCTTTGGTGCCAGAGTGACTTTCCTGAAGTTAGCCTGCCATTACACCCCTTTACACCTTACATAAGGCAAGTGGTATTGGTCACCCTTAAGGCTTCCATTCCCACAGGTGGCTCTCCGGCATTGGTTTTGGGGAATAGGTTGGTGGTAGCTGTGCTTTAGGTTTTGGCTTCACCAAGGGCGCAAGCAATTTTACTACATTGTATCCCAATGTAACTTTTTGGCAGCCATTGGGGTAACTTTCTTTTTAGAAATCCTGATGTGTGCCATATTGTTTTTTGAAGCTCCCTTTGTTCAAGGTGACCACAAGGTGTGTCAAAATGGCCATTCTGATCACAATGGCAGCCGCCATACTGGTCCCTAGCTGGTTAAAGTATAGGTCATTGGACTATCCCACTCACTTCCTGGGGAATTGATAAGGCTAGGTCGACCTCCTACTGACCAATCTGAATGAATCTGAATGATTGGTCATCTCACCATTAGCCCTCCAGCCCCTTTAAGTAATTGGCTTTCCGGTCTTTGGCCAGCCCCCTCCTTTTGCAAGAGTATTTAGGCTTTGTCCTGCCCCTGCTTCACTCTTGCAGTTTCGTTCCTGTAACTTGGTGGTCAGAGCTCTACCGACCTGCTAAGGAGTTTTCCTGTGCACTCACTCATCACTTTCATCACCACACCATTTCTCCAGCTTGGACATCCAAGTGTGCCTCCAGTCATTGTCTCTGTCCTGGGACAGTTTGATGCTTTGCTGGCCTCTTAGGTTCATTGATCTGCCGGGAACCATCTTCTTGTGCCCTAAAGTCATCAGTTACAAAGTTACTTTTCAGGTAGGTTTACTAAGAGATTGGATGATGCCAGTGGTTCTGATACACAAAAGTCAAAAAGGTAAGTAAAGTTCAGTTAAGTAAACTCACTCAATCCCAAACACTAAGATAGGCCTATGAAGGGATCCTTGACCAGGCCTCCACTGACCAAAGTGGGGAAAAGGTTAATCTAGGGACAAGATTTTAGGCTATGGAGAACAGGGGGGTATAAGTTACACCCCAGTTCCTCCCCCACCCCCAACTCTGAATTCTCCAGAGACCGCTGCTGAGGTTCCGGAATCCGTTGGGGACATTGTGCCTTAACCGTCGAGGATGGCCCAGTGGTCACGGGTACACAGGTCACCTTTGGATGCAGGATTTAATTTCAGTCGGTCACAGTGCTTAGATCTCAATATGAGGCACCTTCCAGTTGAAAACACAAATGAAGAAAAGATGAAGACATCTGCGGAGCAGGCAACCTCAGGACTCCTCTATGATATGGAGATGTATTGCAACAAGTCACCATGATCAGGCAGCAACAGGTGATCTTCAATGAACAAACAAAGGAGCAGATCCTGCGCGGCTTCCCTTGATGCAAGGAGGCTGAAAACGCAGGAGCAGATGTCTTGTAATAGAAGCTGAAAATCCTCCAAGTTCCAAGGAGACACACAGAACAGCAATGTCTGCAGCGCGATGGCCCAGTCGAGACCTGGTCAGTCCAGGGACACTTCAGAAGGCGTGGATCCTCAAGCAGGGTCAAGACTGGTTGTTCCCACTAGTCCAGGGGTCAAAGCACCAACTTGGGCTTTCTTGAGATCAGGCAAAGGAGCAGGGCTTCACCAGGTCTTCAATGGAGTTGGTTCTGGTCAGCTGGAGGAGTCTACGACGGGTCATCAATGGGCTGCTCTTCTTCGTAGAGGTCTTGGCTCCAACGATGATCTGAAGAATGGCTGCAGATGTCATTTAATCCAAGACCTGGACTGAACGCTCGCCCAGGCCCACCAATGGTAAGGATCTGCACCATTCAAATTGGCAGTGGTTACCCAATCATGGATAGCCACTTGCCACAATATCCACCCAGCAACAGACATTCAGGCACCAGGACGTGGACTGGGACCAGACAGACCAAATCCACACAAACCGTCTCTTTGCCCGGGGAAGCAGCAGCTTTCCCTGAGAAACAGCTTGCCATATATGTCAATTTCAAGAGGGCAGGATGAAGGCCAAAGAACAATATGGCCAAAAGACAAGTAAAAGCCTTGTGGCATGCCTATTTTAGGGTGCTAGCCACCTTTAGTAGCTAGCCATTTGTGGTTAAATGCAAAATTGCACAAGCAAAAAGTGTAAAACACGATAGAAAAAATATGCGCTGCCACCAGCTCATGCTAGGCACATTGCAATGTAACAAAAACTACTACAGAAAATGTTCACTTCACTTTAGGGTGCTGTGTGCAATTGTAAAAATACAAGATATTCACTAAAGAGATGGTCTCTCTGTACTGATGGTCTTATGGACTGATCGGTTTCCCCATAAGAATGAGCAAAAGGACAAGAGAAGCAAAGCAGAAGGCTTTACTTACCTCTGAAAAGTTTGGTCCGTAGTCAAAGAAAAAAGAAAGGGTGTCCCATTGAAATCTATGGGACGAAAACAGTAAAAATAAATTCTTCCTAACAGTTGGCTGTGGGAAGATCTGCAGGCCCTTGCATAGGGTGATATTGCTGGCTCTTTAACAGGCTCAGACAGTAGCTCTCAGGGAGACATATGTGCGACCACCCACAAAGGAGACCGGAAAGAAGTCAGACAATGATCCACAACATGCCTGGGTTTGGAGAGAGGGGATTTTCTGGTAGAGATGAAGGGTTGGGTGGCAGTAATAAAGGAGGAAGCAGTAGAGAAAGGGGTTACCCCTTCTTAAGGCAGGGGCTGCAGTGCATGACTGCTAGAAGTGCCTAGGAATTCTGATGAAACAGCAGCATGGACAGTGCATGCATGAACATTTGCGAGTCACCTAGTAGAATGTTCACTGTCTGCTAATGTTTGGGGGCTAAACAAATCCCTCCAGACAACAGAAGCTGATTGGGCAAACAGTTTACTTATCCATTGCCTTTCCTTTGGCGAAGTCTTTAAACTGCAAATGATTCCTATTCAAAAGTGCCATCCACTGCTCCAAATGAGATATCAGAAATGTTATTAATATGCAGCTGAGGGGACAAAGGGGCCACACATGGTCAGACTTCAAACACTCAAACCAGGGTGTCCTGGTCAGCATTAGGGTATGGTCATGCACAGAACCAGCATTCTAAATCCTGGATCTGCCTGGCATAAGCAATGACTAGCAGCACTGGACCCAAGGGTAAATGATACCTAAGGGTGCACAAGACCGGCCTTCTATATCTGCAAGATAAGTTAAAACCTTACCTCCCACCCCGCAACCTGAGATCAAGCTCTGCCCTCCTTTTAGTGATCCCAACCACCAACTCTGTCAGGATCGGAGGATCCTCATTCTCAGCATTGACCCCGACTCTGGAACTTGTTTCTGCCTCACATCCGGCACACCCAAGATTATATGACATCCCGCAACTTACTAAAAACGTGGCTCTTTCCATAACACCGACAATCAACCTTAAAGATAGATCCAAACTCCCAACGACTAGAATACACAATGGGACTTTACCACGTCCTCAATGAATTCTCCCTCTGATTCGGCTAAAGACAACTTTACATGAACACTGAACAATGACCTCCGACTCCACCCACAGTATAGGATCGATAGATGGATGGAATAGAGGGAGGGAATTGATTGATGTGAAAGAAGAGCAAAGGGGGGGGTGGTGACCATGTCTCTTGATACCACACTCGAGTAATCAATGAGCCTATTGACGGAAGACAGAGCCGCTAAAACCAGGTCAATGAATGTGGATATACAGAATAGCAAATAACCTGTTCAGAAGTAAAAACGCAGTTAGAAAGACAATTGGGAGAACAACCACTGGATAATAACAAAAATAATTTTATTTTTAATCACACTAAGAACTGTGTAAAAATTCTTTGTTAAAAAAGAGAAAAACAATCTTCACAAAATGTGTAAGCAGTTATTTAACAAACATTTTTCAAAACCACATGAAAAATCCGGTGTCTCACACATGGAAGCTGTAGTGGGGTTAGTACGTGAGTATAGTGTACTACGGACACTAAATGTTCAATATCAAGCACAAAGAGGTAGAGCTCTACTTAATTAAACCGGCTCTATCAAACAAAAAACCTATTAGATGTCTTAGGTCTAGTTTTGTGAAAGTCGACATATGTTTCGGCTAATGGCAACAAAAAAATCAGGCAATACACAAAACAATTGTCTGTTGATGCAAATGTAACCGTCTTCAGGACAGGAAGATGAAAGATATATGAAACTTGATTAGTGTTGAATACTTCTTATTGACCGTACTGTTGTGAGGGTAGGACCCACTATGCGTTAAATGGTGGAAAACTCCTGTTGGATGTCAAGTTTGTGCTGTGCACAGTACAGCAAGAGCCAAATATTCTTTTAAATGACAATGATCTGTTTGTATTGCTGTGGGGGCTTTTAAAGTGGACCCACGGTTTGTTGTAGTTATCAATGACCAAAATTCAGGAATGCGTGGTGTCTAGGTATTTATTGCGTTCACAGAATGTCTTTTTGCTCTTTATAGGGAACAGAGTCTCCTTGGTCTTAGTTCTTCAAAGGCGGGCTGGCGCGAATAGAAATTAATTCATTCCTCAATGCTGCCTGCCGATTTGGCGGGAGGTCCCGTCACCGAAGTTGGAATGCAGAGAGCCCGGCTATCAGCAAGATCCAGACCCCATGAAACAACATACTGGGCGTGCGCGCTGTTGTTGTCTGCTCATTGACTGATGAAATGTATAGATCGCATGGATGGAATGATGGGCAGAGTGAACGGAAGAGACGGAATGAATAAATGGATTGAACGTACGGACGTGGAAGGATGGAATGGATGGGACGGATGGAACGGGACACGGATGGAGAGATGGAGAGATGGAACAGATGGAGGGATCGGATGGGTGCAACGGATGGAACGGATGGATGGGTGGAACGGAAGAATGGATGGGTGGAACGGAAGGATGGATGGGTGGAACGGAAGGATGGGTGGAACGGAAGGATGGATGGAACGGAAGGATGGATGGGTGGACGCGATGAATGGGACAGATGGACGGGATGAATGGGACAGATGGACGGGATAATGAATGGGACAGATGGACGGGATGAATGGATGGGACGGATGAATGGATCAATATGTACCCTGATTTCCTGTTCCCCATGCTGTTGCTTTATATCCATACACCCCTGTCACTGTAAGCCCAGCCCCCTATCTCTGGGTCCGTGTGTCGCCCTGTTCACTGCCACCCTGTTCAGGTGCCTGGTCTCGGGCTCCTTAAAGATAACCATCATATCACATTGCTATGCTTACTCTCTACTATACACCATAATTCAACTAGAACACAGCTATACCCCTGATTAATTTGGCCTAGCTCTTCACATATGTATACAACCCCATGAAAACCTCATCACCCTAATAAAACACAGCTAGCCAAGCACATTCCGGCCTACTTGCTCACATATGCATCCTTCAGGCCTAACACAGCCAGAGCCCAGTTTGGGTGTCCACCCACCAGACTGCACACATCCAACTGATATCTTCAGCATCACACCTAAACGCTAGGATGCAGCTACCATCCGGCAACTAGATCAGCTGCACACTTATCTGGTGCACCCACGCACCCTACGACACTATCTCTCTCTACTGATCAGAACTACGGTTCCAGAAGGCATTGAACCTACCAGCATTTAGAGGTCATACGAATGATATATAGAGCGCTATATAAATGCCAAGTAACATAACAAAGAAAACAATTCACAAGCAAACGTAGGGGGACAGTGAGCTGTGGGAAAGTGCTTAGGGCCCGTCCATACTGAGTACAGAAACTGGAAGCATACCAACGTCAGATTCATCTCAACACCATGTGCAGTGTGCCTTTGGGTGGATAACCCAGGCCCTATTGAGGAAAGAAGACCAGAGGCAGAATTAAAATTGCTTTCTTTCAATGTATACTTTTGCCAGTTACATTGCCAATAAAGTAGCACTTAAACATTTATTTTTTACATCTATTAATCATGGTCATAAATAAGAGATAGTTCTACTTTTCTGAGTTACTAATAACATGTTGCTGTATTGTTAGCAAAGATCCTTTGCCACCTTACCAAGAATAAAGTGCAATAATTTCCTTACTTGCCAGCAAACTGTGCCTTGTGTCATTTTAATATTGGCACTGAATGGGAGGGTCCTAATTCTCCAATTCCCAGAAATAACTGTAAATAATGTAATGGTAATATGACTACAAGAATGTTGAGAAAAGCAAATAATCTTCAGAGTCTCACACAGCCCTTTTAATACAACACTTACTTCTAGGTACTCTGAGAAGATAAGCAACCAAGGTACAAAAATAATGGAATTCTGCCCACAAACAGAAGGGCTAATGGAGCCTGCTGGGATGTTTAAGACAACCTTATTTTTGTTTTTAGTCAAAGCTTTCTTAATAACAACAACATTATAGAAAAAAAATACATAAGATAATCGCGTGAAAGAAAATCAAGCCCCACAAAATAAACCACATCCTGCAGATCTCCAGATTGTCCAGGAAATAGTAATGTTGACAGAAGCAAACATCAATGAAAATATAGAGAAAATTGTCAGTTGTTTAAGAGACCCAGTGCTGGCAGGAATGTCAGTCAACGTCGGTTTATGATTTTGGCAGGAACTAAAAATGCATGCAAATTAACAAAAAACACTTAGCATCTAACATGAATGATGCAGCCCATTCTTTCGCATGTAAGCAAAGACCAAATCTTTGGAAACCATTCACTAACAGAGAGAATACATAACTTCTTCCAGTGCATAGCAGTGATGATTCCAGCAGATAGCCACATCCTCACAATCACTCCTTAATGCTCTTTGGAAAGGGTTTGTATATCTGGAAGGGAATTCGCCCAAAAAAGACAGCATAGAGTTGATGAATTGACATTCCCACAAAAGTAATAGTTTCTGATAATCTCTACTCACAATATCCTGAACTCTTTACAGACCCTGCAATTGTGTAAAAATGTACCTAGCGCACCTATTTTGTCTGTTGTAAAATATTTAATGTGGTCTGGGAATAGCTACCATCTTGTTAGGGTTTTATAGAATAGCTGGAATGCTGGTGCTTTATTAATTTTGAGTGACCCAAATGTAATCTTTTTTGGGGGGAAATCAGGCTGCTTAACTTTGTCTATCTGTTAATGGAATTTCTGGGAGGGCACGTCTCAAGGAACACATTTTTTTTATTTGTTTACACGTATACCTAGACACATACAACTAGGCAAACAAATATCTAAACTCTGAAAGATTGACTTGATCTGTGAAAACATGAAACCCATCTTCTTAAAATTTGAAGCTTGTAGTCTCTACTTGCCCTATTACATATATATATATATGGGATACATTACTCACCGTAATCGTATTTCTGATGCTTGTATCTGCTTAGATTCACATGCTGTGCATAGGCCGACATCTAGTGGAAGCTGCGGAGTATTACAGTTTGTTTTTCGAAAGTCGAAAATGGGCGTCGACACAGGCGTGCCAGTAATACTATCCCTAGTGTGACGTCCACTGTACCCAAGATCCCTCACGCGTGTAGGATCCTCAGATTGTATTTTTTCTGACATGAGGAAGCATGAGGAGTAGCGTGAGTACAGATAATCCAAGCAGATAGACAGAAAAGGTAAGACTACAAGCAATCATGCGCCTTCTCTCGGAGGGGAGGAAGGGTGGGTCGCATGTGAATCTAAGCAGATACAAGCATCAGAAATACGATTACGGTGAGTAATGTATCCCTTCTGAGGCTTGTGGAATCTGCTTAGATCACATGCTGTGCATAGATTAGCGAGCAGTACCAGAAGAAGGAGGTGGGATGTGAGAAGGGTCATGAGCAAACAGGTGTCTTAGAACCGCTTGTCCCACTTGTGTATCTGTCTTGGAATGAGTGTCAATGCAGTAATGCTGAGTAAAAGTGTGAATAGAGCTCCAAGTAGCCGCTTTGCAAATGGTGTCGAGGGGAACATTTGCAATGAAAGCCAGAGTGGCACCAATGCCTCTAGTAGAGTGGGCCCTTGGCGTAAAAGGCAGAGTCTTGTCAGAAAGAGAGTAACACAGCTGTATACAGTTGATAATCCACTTCGAGATAGCGCCCTTAGAGACGCGATCCCCCTCTCTGCCTGTAGCTACGGAGACAAACAGTTGATCTGTTTTCCTTAGCGGTCTGGTTTTATTTACATAGTATAGGACCGCCCTACGCACATCTAGGGTGTGTAGTTTCACCTCAGCCGAGCTTTGCGGGTTCTGGAAGAAAGCCGGAAGCTCGATGGACTGGTTTACATGGAACTTGGATATGAATTTAGGTGAGAACCTAGGGTGTGTGCGTAAAACCAGTTTGTCCTTGTGGATAGTAAAGAAAGGATCCTGCACTGACAGAGCCTGAATTTCACTGACCCTTCTTATGGAGGTAATGGCTACTAAGAAGGCCGTTTTATAAGTCAGGTGTTTGAGACTACTTTTATGCATGGGTTCGAATGGGGGTCCCATGAGCTTAGCTAGCACCACGTTGAGGTCCCATCCTGGCGGTGGGTTCGAAATAGGAGGGTGAAGTCTCTTTACTCCTTCCATGAAGGCTTTAACCACTGGTACTTTCCACCACGAGACCTTGTTATGGGATGTGGTGTAAGCCGAGAGGGCTGCCAGGTGTACTTTCAGCGAGTTAAAAACCAACCCTGCATCCAGCAGGTGGAGCATGTATGTCACAACGTTGGAAGGAGTGCAATCAACCGGGTTGATTTGTTTATTCTGGCACCAGATAACGAATCTTTTCCACTTATCAAAGTAACAGTGCCTTGTATTTGGTTTCCTGGACTCCTTTAGAATGTCCATACACCTCTGTGGTAATTTGAGATGTCCAAACTCTATGACTTCAGGAGCCATGCTGCTAGGTTCATAGAGTTGGGTTCCTGATGAACCGTTTGACCCTGTTGCTGGGACAGTAGGTTGTACCAGGCTGGGAGTCTGATGGGTTCGCACACCGCCATCCTGCGTAGGTGTGGAAACCATGGTTGTCTCGCCCACATGGGAGCAACTAGGATGAGCGTCATAGATTCCTTGTTCATCTTGTACACCACCTTCCTGATGAGAGGAGTTGGTGGAAAAGCGTACGCAAACATCCCTGACCAGTTCATCCACAGGGCATTCCCTTGGGAGTCCGGCTGGGGGAACCTGGATGCAAATCCTGGGCATTGTTTGTTTTCGCTTGTGGCGAATAGGTCTATAGTGGGGAAACCCCACTGAGAGAAGAGATCTTCTACTACGTCTCTGTGAAGGACCCATTCGTGTTCTTCTGGGAGGGAGTTTCTGCTTAGAGCATCCGCTAGGGAATTGAGCTCCCCTGGAACATGTTGCGATGACAGGAAGATGTTCCGTTTGAGTGCCCATATCCATATTTTCTGGGCAAGCTTGGACAGATTTGGCGAACGAGTCCCCCCTTGCTTGTTCAGATAGAACATGGCTGTCGTGCTGTCCGTCCTGATCTGCACCGACAAGTTCAGTAGATGGGGCTCGAACGCCCTTAGCGCTCGGAATACTGCCAGAAGCTCTAGCAGATTGATGTGGTTCTTGGCTACTGAGTGAGACCAGAGACCCTGAGCTGTGTGGTGGAGATGGTGAGCTCCCCACCCAGTCAGGCATGCATCTGTAGTCACCACGGCTTGTACTTCGGGATCGTAAAAGGGTTTCCCCTTTGCGAGATTCTCTCTTGTCCACCAGTGTAGGCTCTGTACGAGTGTTGGCGAAACGACCACTAGATCGTCCCAATGACCACTTGCCTGAGACCACTGTTTCGCCAACCATTCCTGCATGGGACGCATGCGCAGACGCGCGTGGGGGACCAGGTAAATGCATGACGCCATCATGCCCAGTAACCGCATAGCTTTGCGTACTGTTATCTGTTGACCTGACTGATAATGCGGAATTTGCAGAAGTATATTCCGAATTCTCTCTTCCGAAGGGAAGGTCAATCCTTTCTGAGTATCTAGGATAGCTCCTAGAAACTGTTTTGAGGTGCTTGGCACCAGACTTGACTTTTTCTCGTTGATGGAGAAGCCTAATTCGTGGAGGAGGTCGATAGTCCTCTGAATGTTTGACCTGCAAATTCCTGGGGTTTCCCCCGTTATGAGCCAGTCGTCCAGATAAGGGTACACCGGGATTGCTTCCCTGCGTAGGTGTGCAGCCGCCACCGCCAGTACCTTGGTGAATACCCTTGGTGCTGAAGCTATCCCGAAGGGCAGTACCTTGAATTGGTAGTGGCGACTGTCCACCTTGAAGCGCAAGTACTTTTTGTGCGCTGGGAGCATGGAAATATGAAAATAAGCATCTTTCATATCCAAGGTTGCCATGTAATCCCCCTTTTTTAGGAGGGGGATTACCTCTTGTAGCGTGGTCATACGGAATTTTTGGGGCTTGACATATTTGTTGGCAGGCCGTAAGTCCAATACTGGGCGCATTGTCAAATCTTTCTTTGGCACAAGGAAGTAAGTTGAATAGATACCCTTGTTTACCTGGTGTCCTGGGACGAGTTCTATCGCGTCCTTTTCTAGCAGAATGGCGATCTCCTCGAGAAGGATCCTTTGATGCTCTAGGGAGTGCACTCTTTGTCGTGGAGGATGATTCCGGGGACGCTGCAGTAGTTCTATACAATATCCTGCGGATACTGTTGACAGCACCCATCTGTCTGAGGTGATCCCTTCCCAAGCCTGGGTGAAGGTGGAAATGCGTCCCCCTACTGGGGTTGCGTGGCAAGGGACCCTGAACTGAGCGTCACTGTTTTGGTGGAGGCGTGCCACTGCCCTTGTTGGGGCTGCCTCTGCCTCTTCCACGACCTCTCTTGTTACCCCTGCCGTAACTCTGGGTAGACTGCTGGTTGTTATTCCATTGTGTACCTTGTCCCTGGGCATAGTTGCCTCTTTGTGAATTTTGGCCGCGTGGGCGACGAAAATTATTGTTCCCCCTCTGGTTAGGGGGTTTGTTGGTAAGCTGGCCAAGGGATTTGAGAGTCTCATATTCATCTTTGGCATTTTTAAGTGCGTCTTCGACCGCTTTCCCAAACAATAGGTCGGGTTCCACTGGCTTGTCTATTAAAGAAGCCTGGGTTTCTGTCTTGAATCCCGACTGCCGTAACCACGCATGTCTCTTGATAACAGTACCTTCTGCTATCAATCTCCCTGCGTTGTCAGCGGCGTCGAAAGTTGCTTTTAAAATGCAACCAGACACGGCTCTCCCCTCTGCCGAGATCCGAGCCAGCTGGCCCTTTAACGGTTCTGGAGCAGAGGCAATGAGCGCCGCGACTTCTTCCCATTGATGGCAATTGTAACTAGCCAACAGGGTGGTGGAATTCGCAATCCTTGCTTGGTAGGCGGACGTTGAGGCTACCTTTCTGCCAAACCCGTAAAATTTTTTGCTCTCCTTGTCGGGAGGAGCTTCTGATGAAGATAAGGGCGTGCCAGCCCTCTTTCTAGTGTTGGTCACCACTAGGGAATCTGGTTTAAGATGTCCCTTTATATACAGAGGGTCAGACTGGGCTGCCCGAAAAATCTTTTCAATTCTGGGGTTGACAGCTCTGGTGAGGTTAGGATTCACCAGGGAAGGATCTATTCTTCGTTGGATGGATTTGAGGATAGGGATGGTCTGAGCGACCGGTCTTCTCTCTCCTACAAACTCCTCCGCGAAGTCCCTTTCCTCCTGTACACCGTGGGTGTCGATGTGGAAGTGTTCCGCTGCTCGAGCGAGAACCTCGTTAAGGAGGGGCTGGTTATCAACTGGAGAGTCAGTAACTGGGGCTTCGCTTTGTACTGGGGAATCTACTCTGTAAATTTCCTGCTCATCTTCTCCCTCCTCCAGGTCCTCATCCTCTGCATAGTAATCTGTCCCGGTTTGTTCTTCCATAATTGCAAACTCCTGGTCCTCTTCAGGGAAAACTTGTCCCTGATAACTGGGGAGTGGAGTAGAATATGGAGTGGAGTAAGGCTGAACCTTGAAGGGTTCAGGTCTTTCGACCCGGGGCTTTTTACTTAGCGGGATAGGATCGGAGGAGCCTGAGGGTGTGGCCCCTTGAGGGTTATATGAAAGAAAGTGTTCTGGGTTCTTATCATAAAAATCAGCCAAGGAAGACATCCTAGACATAACCCTGTCTATGTCTTCACTGGACCATTCCCTGGAACAGGGTATTACTTTAGCAGGTGATTTATTTTCAAGGGTAGACTTGTGTTTGCTTGTCTGCTTAGGCTTTACAGGGGTGGAAGGCTGTGCTTTCCGCTGTTTCCCCCCTTCTCCGTGCGTGGAAAAATGTTTTCCCTGTCCCTTGGGGGCCCCAGAGACTTTCGACGCCTGGCGTCGAGGGTCTGGAAAGGTATCTGTGTGCTTCGGGCGTGGGGCCTCACTGGTGTTAACCGCGGTCTCGGTATCTTGGAGCGCGGCCTGGGGGTGGAAGTCGTCTTCGTCTCCCGACGATCGAACTTCCGTTAGTGTGTGTAGCGAGGCACTCTTGGCAAGAGTGGATGATTGCCTTGCGTCGTGAGGCGATCTCGATCGAGAGCGCCCAGAGGACACCGAGTCGGACCGTTCTTTTTGTGCCTCTTTCCGGGAAGTCGACGTCGTCGAGGTCCGGTTGGTCTTAGTGTGTTTAGTGTGTGTTAGGTGTGTAGCGCTTGCGTCGCCGGGGGTCTTCCCCATAGCCGCCTTGCCGGACGACCTTCCGAGGTCGGGGACCTGCGCTCGTCGGCTGTCTTTCGACGCCGTAATGCCCTCGCCGTCCGAAAGTACGGCGTCGCTGCCATCGCTGAAGGCGCCCTCCGCTGCCATGGCCTCCTGCCTGGCGTGGTGGGCCCAACGCTTTGTCGAACGGTCCTTAAGTGTCTTAGGTTTAAACCTACTACACGCTCTGCAGTTCGCTTCGGGGTGATCCCTCGGCAAGCAGAGATTGCACGTGGCGTGCCTGTCGACCCAAGGGTATTTGCGATTGCACTTGGGGCAGAATTGAAAAGGGGTACCCTCCATACGCACCTTAAGGCAGCGGGCTGCTAAGTGTAGGAATATATATAAATGTAACTATATATCAAGAGTGAAGAGTATGTACCACCCCCCACTCTCCCTACTTGTAAGGGCCGAGGCCAGCGGCCTACTAGGCCCGGGCCGAGGCCAGCGGCCTACCGAGGCCCAGATCCGTCGTGCAGCAGTCGACGGTCGATGACTTCTCCAGCCGTCGTCGAGGTTGAGGGTCGACGTTGGGGTGGGGAAGGGAATGAATAAGAATTAAAATTATAATAACAGCAAAAGTATGGCTAAGGCCAGGGAACTCCGCAAGATGCTTCCGACCAGTATGGCGGAAAAAAACAATCTGAGGATCCTACACGCGTGAGGGATCTTGGGTACAGTGGACGTCACACTAGGGATAGTATTACTGGCACGCCTGTGTCGACGCCCATTTTCGACTTTCGAAAAACAAACTGTAATACTCCGCAGCTTCCACTAGATGTCGGCCTATGCACAGCATGTGATCTAAGCAGATTCCACAAGCCTCAGAAATATATATATATATATATATATATATATATATATATATATATATATGGGATACATTACTCACCGTAATCGTATTTCTGATGCTTGTATCTGCTTAGATTCACATGCTGTGCATAGGCCGACATCTAGTGGAAGCTGCGGAGTATTACAGTTTGTTTTTCGAAACTCGAAAAATGGGCGTCGACACAGGCGTGCCAGTAATACTATCCCTAGTGTGACGCCCACTGTACCCAAGATCCCTCACGCGTCTAGGATCCTCAGATTGTATTTTTTCTGACATGAGGAAGCATGAGGAGTAGCGTGAGTACAGATAATCCAAGCAGATAGACAGAAAGGTAAGACTACAAGCAATCATGCGCCTTCTCTCGGAGGGGAGGAAGGGTGGGTCGCATGTGAATCTAAGCAGATACAAGCATCAGAAATACGATTACGGTGAGTAATGTATCCCTTCTGAGGCTTGTGGGATCTGCTTAGATCACATGCTGTGCATAGATTAGCGAGCAGTACCAGAAGAAGGAGGTGGGATGTGAGAAGGGTCATGAGCAAACAGGTGTCTTAGAACCGCTTGTCCCACTTGTGTATCTGTCTTGGAATGAGTGTCAATGCAGTAATGCTGAGTAAAAGTGTGAATAGAGCTCCAAGTAGCTGCTTTGCAAATGGTGTCGAGGGGAACATTTGCAATGAAAGCCAGAGTGGCACCAATGCCTCTAGTAGAGTGGGCCCTTGGCGTAAAAGGCAGAGTCTTTTCAGAAAGAGAGTAACACAGCTGTATACAGTTGATAATCCACTTCGAGATAGCGCCCTTAGAGACGCGATCCCCCTCTCTGCCTGTAGCTACGGAGACAAACAGTAGATCTGTTTTCCTTAGCGGTCTGGTTTTATTTACATAGTATAGGACCGCCCTACGCACATCTAGGGTGTGTAGTTTCACCTCAGCCGAGCTTTGCGGGTTTTGGAAGAAAGCCGGAAGCTCGATGGACTGGTTTACATGGAACTTGGATATGAATTTAGGTGAGAACCTAGGGTGTGTGCGTAAAACCAGTTTGTCCTTGTGGATAGTAAAGAAAGGATCCTGCACTGACAGAGCCTGAATTTCACTGACCCTTCTTATGGAGGTAATGGCTACTAAGAAGGCCGTTTTATAAGTCAGGTGTTTGAGACTACTTTTATGCATGGGTTCGAATGGGGGTCCCATGAGCTTAGCTAGCACCACGTTGAGGTCCCATCCTGGCGGTGGGTTCGAAATAGGAGGGTGAAGTCTCTTTACTCCTTCCATGAAGGCTTTAACCACTGGTACTTTCCACCACGAGACCTTGTTATGGGATGTGGTGTAAGCCGAGAGGGCTGCCAGGTGTACTTTCAGCGAGTTAAAAACCAACCCTGCATCGAGCAGGTGGAGCATGTATGTCACAACGTTGGAAGGAGTGCAATCAACCGGGTTGATTTGTTTATTCTGGCACCAGATAACGAATCTTTTCCACTTATCAAAGTAACAGTGCCTTGTATTTGGTTTCCTGGACTCTTTTAGAATGTCCATACACCTCTGTGGTAATTTGAGATGTCCAAACTCTATGACTTCAGGAGCCATGCTGCTAGGTTCATAGAGTTGGGTTCCTGATGCACTGTTTGACCCTGTTGCTGGGACAGTAGGTTGTACCAGGCTGGGAGTCTGATGGGCTCGCACACCGCCATCTGCGTAGGTGTGGAAACCATGGTTGTCTCGCCCACATGGGAGCAACTAGGATGAGCGTCATCGATTCCTTGTTCATTTTGTACACCACTTTCCTGATGAGAGGAGTTGGTGGAAAAGCGTACGCAAACATCCCTGACCAGTTCATCCACAGGGCATTCCCTTGGGAGTCTGGCTGGGGGAACCTGGATGCAAATCCTGGGCATTGTTTGTTTTCGCTTGTGGCGAATAGGTCTATAGTGGGGAAACCCCACTGAGAGAAGATATCTTCTATGACCTCTCTGTGTAGAACCCATTCATGTTCCTCTGGGAGGGAGTCTCTGCTCAGAGCATCCGCTAGGGAATTGAGCTCCCCTGGAACATGTTGCGATGACAGGAAGATGTTCCGTATGAGTGCCCATATCTAGATTTTTTGGGCAAGCTTGGACAGATTTGGCAAACGAGTCCCTCCTTTCTTGTTCAGGTGGAACATGGCTGTTGTGCTGTCCGTCCAGATTTGCACTGACAGGTTTAGTAGGTGGGGCTCGAACGCTTGAAGCGCTCTGAATACTGCCAGAAGCTCTAGCAGATTGATGTGGTTCTTGGCTACTGAGTGAGACCAGAGACCCTGAGCTGTGTGGTGGAGATGGTGAGCTCCCCACCCAGTCAGGCATGCATCTAGTCACCACGGCTTGTACTTCGGGATCGTAAAAGGGTTTCCCCTTTGCGAGATTCTCTCTTGTCCACCAGTGTAGGCTTTGTACGAGTGTTGGCGAAACGACCACTAGATCGTCCCACTGACCACTTGCCTGAGACCACTGTTTCGCCAACCATTCTTGCATGGGACGCATGCGCAGACGCGCGTGGGGGACCAGGTAAATGCATGACGCCATCAAGCCCAGTAACCGCATAGCTTTGCGTACTGTTATCTGTTGACCTGACTGATAATGCGGAATTTGCCGAAGTATATTCCGAATTCTCTCTTCCGAAGGGAAGGTCAATCCTTTCTGAGTATCTAGGATAGCTCCTAGAAACTGTTTTGAGGTGCTTGGCACCAGACTTGACTTTTTCTCGTTGATAGAGAAGCCTAATTCGTGGAGGAGGTCGATAGTCCTCTGAATGTTTGACCTGCAAATTCCTGGGGTTTCCCCCGTTATGAGCCAGTCGTCCAGATAAGGGTACACCGGGATTGCCTCCCTGCGTAGGTGTGCAGCTGCCACCGCCAGTACCTTGGTGAATACCCTTGGTGCTGAAGCTATCCCGAAGGGCAGTACCTTGAATTGGTAGTGGCGACTGTCCACCTTGAAGCGTAAGTACTTTCTGTGCGCTGGGAGCATGGAAATATGAAAATAAGCATCTTTCATATCCAAGGTTGCCATGTAATCCCCCTTTTTTAGGAGGGGGATTACCTCTTGTAGCGTGGTCATACGGAATTTTTGGGGCTTGACATACTTGTTGGCAGGCCGTAAGTCCAATACTGGGCGCATTGTCAAATCTTTCTTTGGCACAAGGAAGTAAGTTGAATAGATACCCTTGTTTACCTGGTGTCCTGGGACGAGTTCTATCGCGTCCTTTTCTAGCAGAATGGCGATCTCCTCGAGAAGGATCCTTTGATGCTCTAGGGAGTGCACTCTTTGTCGTGGAGCATGGTTCCGGGGACGCTGCAGTAGTTCTATACAATATCCTGCGGATACTGTTGACAGCACCCATCTGTCTGAGGTGATCCCTTCCCAAGCTTGGGTGAAGGTGGAAATGCGTCCCCCTACTGGGGTTGCGTGACAAGGGACCCTGAACTGAGCGTCACTGTTTTGGTGGAGGCGTGCCACCTCCCTTGTTGGGGCTGCCTCTGCCTCTTCCACGACCTCTCTTGTTACCCCTGCCGTAACTCTGGGTAGACTGCTGGTTGTTATTCCATTGTGTACCCTGTCCCTGGGCATAGTTGCCTCTTTGTGAATTTTGGCCGCGTGGGCGACGAAAATTACCTGCGCTCGCCGGCTGTCTTTCGACGCCGTAATGCCCTCGCCGTCCGAAAGTACGGCGTCGCTGCCATCGCTGAAGGCGCCCTCCGCTGCCATGGCCTCCTGCCTGGCGTGGTGGGCCCAACGCTTTGTCGAACGGTCCTTAAGTGTCTTAGGTTTAAACCTACTACACGCTCTGCAGTACGCTTCGGGGTGATCCCTTGGCAAGCAGAGATTGCACGTGGCGTGCCTGTCGACCCAAGGGTATTTGCGATTGCACTTGGGGCAGAATTGAAAAGGGGTACCCTCCATACGCACCTTAAGGCAGCGGGCTGCTAAGTGTAGGAATATATAAAATGTAACTATATATCAAGAGTGAAGAGTATGTACCACCCCCACTCTCCCTACTTGTAAGGGCCGAGGCCAGCGGCCTACTAGGCCCGGGCCGTCGTGCAGCAGTCGACGGTCGATGACTTCTCCAGCCGTCGTCGAGTCGAGGGTCGACGTTGGGGTGGGGAAGGGAATGAATAAGAATTATAATTATAATAACAGCAAAAGTATGGCTAAGGCCAGGGAACTCCGCAAGATGCTTCCGACCAGTATGGCGGAAAAAAACAATCTGAGGATCCTAGACGCGTGAGGGATCTTGGGTACAGTGGACGTCACACTAGGGATAGTATTACTGGCACGCCTGTGTCGACGCCCATTTTTCGAGTTTCGAAAAACAAACTGTAATACTCCGCAGCTTCCACTAGATGTCGGCCTATGCACAGCATGTGATCTAAGCAGATCCCACAAGCCTCAGAAATATATATATATTTAGTTTTTATTTTAACAGTTTATTAAAAACTTTTATTACAACTTCTCACTCATTCCTTTCCTTTGTCCAATTTACTCCAAAAACAAGCATAAGATTTCAGAGATGCTCAATCTCAGCCAGTTCTTTTCCAGTTTAGATCAGGTATATCTTTACATTTATTTATTTGATTTATTTTTAAATCAAGATTTTGTCCAAAAAGTTTATGACCGAGCATGTTAAATGCACTGAACTCCCACTTAATATACGAAACCACCATTCATTCATATTCATGGTTAGCGGTACAAATTTGCCAAGATGCAGCGTTTGCTGTTCATTGAGCACAGGACATTCTGTTATTAAATGTTTTATAGATTCTGTTTTAACCACACAATATTTGCATTTATCCTTTGTGGCCTGATCATGCCTCAACAACAGCATTTCTTTGGATTTAATGGCATTCAGTCGCAATCAAAGAAATCCATTGCAGTGGTATCACGATGGAAATTGTAATAAGTACGTAGGCATTTTATTCAATTTGTTCATTGTAGGCCCAAGCTTTGGAGCTGTTGCTAGTCTTTCAAACTTGATCGAATTTTGGATCCACGCCCACTCTTAGCTTTTTTTTTGCAATTTGCCGTTGCGCCACCAAGGTGTCCATCAATATGTCAGCTGCTTGCAGAATCACCTTTAACCCTTGGCGCCATATCGAGAGTATACCAGCATGTGGCCGTGAATCATTTGGAGCTAGTATTTCATACGCTGGTTCAGGATTTGGACTCATCATTTTTCTTAGAAGTGCCATGGATTTCCATATCACAGTTACATATAGTTTGTCTAATGCCAGCTCATGTCTAATAACAATCATTGTTATGTGTTTTGGCAACCTTAATACTAGTTTCCAAAAAATCCATTTCAGTTGACTCCAAATTCTCTGGTCTAGGTTCCACCCTGCTTCAGCGCCAAAGGTAATCGCAGGTACTACTTTTTGCAAGTAAAAGACCCGTACTGGAGACAGGGTAAATTTTCCATATAAGTTTTGGATTCTGGTGCCTTGTAGGGCTAACTTTTTCATATGCCGGACGATATCTTGCACCCAGCTCCATTCTCGTATGGATTTATTAATCATGACCCCTAAATATCGAATTTCATCAATTTCTTTCATCACTTCATTTTCGAGCCTCCAACGGAAATGTTAGTTTTTAGCTCCTTTTGATGGACCAATTTTCATGATTTTTGTCTTTTTGACATTTAATTTTAATTACCATATATGTAAAAGCTTTGTTTATTCTTTGGTAAAGAGTTCTGCTTTATTAGTCATTAAACATAGGCTGCTCCTGGATAGACTTTAGCCTACTGAAAGCTTTCCTGGCTGTTGCCTGTTTCTCGATTTCATTTAAAGAGTGGCCAGATCGTAGGACAGTTCATGTTATTTTGCTTTTAATGCCTTCATTCTTGCGCCTTTCTCTAACAGACTCCTATTCAAAGCTTTAAATGTGTCACATTGAAGAGCTGTCTTGTTTCCAAATTCATGTTTTCCCTCAAAGAACTGTATATTGTGATATCTTCTATTTCTTTAAATCGGAGCTAAATGAAATTCATTCTGGGCCCCCCCAATGAGGAGAGATTAATCTTACATGTGATCACAGCGTGTTTAAACCAGGTAATAGTACCCATCTCAACCAAATCTGTTAGTGATCAGAAATGGGAATCAAACATCAAGTAGTCTCTGCTTGAGTAGATTTGTGCGGGTGAGAAAAAAAAGAAAATGCTACAACCTGGGTGACGAAGAATTATCATACATTCATTAACCTTACTTCGAGAAGAGCTTGAAAACGTTCTTTAGAAGCAAGATGTTGCCCTCCCTTTAATCCCACAGAGCTATGAATGGCATCATCAATGGTCTGATTAGTCACCGGTCAGTATCGGGTGACACTTTGCGAAAGCCATCACTTCGATCCTAATGGGTTTGTAGAACGTTTTGGTAATAAACTCTCCTCCTAGATTGCCGGATAGAAACATATATACCATTGTGGCCTATTTTCTGATCCTTTAGTGAAAAATTAAACACTACATTTTGTTACTGAATAATATGTGAAATATGTAAAAATACATGTCCACATGGCACAGACACGCCGAGTTTCAGAAACGGACTAAAGGACTATAAAAACACATGCCACTTGGTGTTTTACTGTAACCATGGGCATACAAGCATGTTCCCAACCATTAGCTGAATCTAGCACTTGAAACATTAATCTATGGTTCACATCACTACAGAATTAAGTGGAGCAGGATCGGCAAGGCATGGGTATGCAACATTTCAAAGGACTCTATTTAAACAATATTCAAATTATGAGTTACCCATAACAAATAATATCTGGAATTAGAAAATGTAATTCCTGAAGAATGTTAAATGCTATATAAAATAATTTTTCTTGTGCTAAACAGGTTTCTTCTTTTGTCTCCCCTCTCTCCTCTCATCCTGCAGACACCATCCTTTTACCTTCTCTTCCTTGGTTTCTACTAAAAACAGTTACAAACTATCAATACAGCAATGATGCTAGAATATAAAGGGACAGTTCCATTTTTTAGTTTAGTTTATTCATTTATAATGCGCACCAAACCCATGGGTAACAGGGTGCAGCAGTACAGATAACGCAAGGCTTCTTTGACAGGTTACATAATTATACAGTCATATCTACAATTATACAGGTATACATATTCAATCATAGGATTTAGTACAAAGTACAGGCAGAACAAAGTACACAAATAAAACATACGCAGTAATTAACAAATGTACAGAAATATACAGCAGTAGTGCCGGAAGAGTAATTCCGGATACGGTAGTAGTGAGAGAGAGCGGTTAGTTGTCCTTCAGTTTCAGCCAGTATATGTAGCTTAGTCTGAATTTAGGATAAGATTGATCTTCCCTAAATGTGGGGTGGGAGGGAGTTCCATAGCTGGGAAGCTTTGACAGGGAAGCTATTACCGCCAACCTTGGAGAGCCTAAATCTTGGAGTGATGATGCAGTTAGTATTAATGAGTCTTGAGGGTCTAGTGGAGGTTCTTCTTTGAAATCTATTCATGAGGTAGCTAGGGGAAGCGTTGTTCAACGCCTTAGGTGTCAAGGAGGCCGTTTTTACGTGGATCTTGTTGATAGAGAGCCATTTACATTGGCGCCTTATCACTGAGATGTGAGATCTCTTGGGCAAACCTAATGCCGCTCTTAGGGCATTGTTTTGAAGGGTTTGGATTTTTTGGATAATGGATTTGTTGGCGCCAATATATAGTGCATTGCAGTAGTCGAGCCTGGATAGGATTAGGGCTCTTGCTAGGGAAATTTAATTGTCATCCGAGAGGAAGGGTTTGGCCATTCTAATCAACTTACATGTGTATGCTGTGGCGGAGGACATGGCGTTGACTTGTTTAGCTAGGGAGAGGGTGGCGTCAAGGTAGAAGCCCAGTGTTTCTACCTGCTTGGCCACCTTGATGAGATTTCCATCGATGATGAAGGCTGAGTAATCCGGTCCTAGTTTTTTTAGGATAGTGTGGGTACCCAGAATGATAAGTTCTGTTTGTCATCATTCAGGCATAGACCATGAGTAGCCATCCATGCCTGGATGATGATACACCCTATTCACCAAGGCCAAATCCTCTCCGCAATCCCTTGAAAGTGGGAGGAGAATCTGGGTATCATGTGCATAGTTAGTGTAGGTGATAGCAAGAAGGTCAAGATCATCGAAGAGGGGCTTAGTGAATACGTTGTATAGAGTAGGGGAGATACAGGACCCCTGGGGGACACCACACGTGATAGGAATGGGGTATGCTGCAGCTGAGGGAGCAAACACCCTCATAGTTCTGTTGCTCAAGAAGGAGTCAATCCAAGTTATGGCCTCTTTAGAGAAGTTGGCAGCCGTATCCAGGTATCTGCATAGGACCTTATGATCTACCAGGTCGATTGCCGCTGAGAGTTCTAGAAGTAGGAGGAGGGCCGTTTTCCCTTGGTCTCTCAGCTCATCAACCTGTGCCTTCAAATCAATGAGGGCATTCTCAGTTCTATGTTGGGGGGAGGGGGGAGCCTGGCTGGCGTGTACCCAGGAGTTTGTGTGTTTCCAGGAATTTCTGGATCTGGATATATGCCACCTTGTCAAGGATTTAAAGCAAGAAGGGTACGGTAGTAATGCGTCGATAGTTGGTGGGAATTAGCGGATCCAATGTTTCTTTCTTTAATAGAGGGAGCACCCACGATTGTTTGAGGTTCGATGGGACGGTGCCAGATGTGAAAGAGGCGTTAATCAGTTTGGTAATGAAGGGGGCGAGATCTCTTGCAGCATCTTTTATGATCTGAGCAGGGCAGAGATCTCCCTGGCAGTTGGAGGGTTTAAGTGAAAGAATAACTATCTCAGTCTCATGAATGGAGCTATTAGTGAAGTTGAATTGGGGGGTTAAGTTGGCCCATGTTTCCTTCGAATGGGTATGGGGGGGTGCTATTGTTAGGTGTGTGGCTAAGGGATAGTTTTTTTTGCCATATTTTGTTTTGAAGGGTGGTCACTTCATTAGCGAGGGCCTGTTGTATGTCAGAGCACCACGTTTTGTCTTCAGTGCAGGTTTCGGGGTTGATGATAGGGGATTCAAGTTCTTTAATGATAGAAAACAGTTCTTTCGTGCTTGAATTAGCACTAGAGACATGTTCATTGTATGAGTTACATTTGGCAAGGATGATTTCTTTTTTATACCGGGATGAGATTTTTGTCAGTTTATTTTTATTGGAGGTGGAAGGCAGAAGTCTCCATGTAGTTTCACAGCCTTTTTAGGTGTCTAAGGTCTTTGAGTTGGGGTGAAATCCATTTGTTCAGAAGTGCTTTTGGCTTATTCGGTCTAGGTTTAAGCGGTGCAATACTATCCAATGTGGTTAGCATGATTTTGGGGGGGGGGGGCGAGGCGATAGGTGTAGTTACCAGTAGTGGTCTTGCAGTAAGGAGTGAGAACGACAGGAGAGAGTGGTCTGTCCAAGGATAAGGTGTGATGGCAGTGATGTTTACCGTACAGCTATATTCTGCCACCCAGTCAAGGGTTCTTCCTTTGGTATAGGTGGGCTCACTAATTTTTTGAGAAAGGCCTAGTTCCCATAGTGTGTTGGCGATGGTGGTAGCCTGCTTTTCTAGTGGGTCGTTGAAGCCCAAGTTAAAGTCTCTGAGGATTAGTAGTTGCGAAGCAGTTTTGAGGTTATTGGAAAGAAGCGAGTGGATGTCCTCCTCAAAAGTTCCAATGGGGCCAGGAGGCCTGTAGATGAGATGGATTGTTCATGTCTGGGAGTTGGTCAGGAGTAGTTTGGCTGTGAGGGTTTCACAGGACGGTGTATTTTGGGTGCGGGCAAGTCTCAGGCAAGACTAGTTTTGGATATAATGGCGGTTCCTCCACCGCGTGTGTTTTCTCTGTCTTGTCTGATTATGGTGAAGCCATCTGGGACACCTAATGAGAGTAAGGGTCCTGCGGCATCATGTAGCCAGGATTCCGTAATGGCTAAGAAATCGAGGTTATTGGTCAGTAGAAGGTCGGCGATGTCAGTAGCATGTGCCACTAGTGACCTAGCATTTATTAGTGCTGCTTTGAGAGTAGGGGCCGGTGAGGTGGTAGTGGGGGGAGATAGTAGTTTGTTGCAACTTTTTGGGTTTTGGCGATTTGAGGTTTGGATAAGGTCAGTGCTATTATTCGATGTGTCATTCAAGGTCTTGTCGATGGTCTGGATGGTTCTGAGGTTAACTGCTGGTAAGGATCTTGTAAGTGGTTTGTGTAGCTTACTAAGGCATGCACGGAGTCTAATGTTTCTATCCACCAGGTTGCATGGCAGGCTAGGGAGGGGGCTAGTTTCAGTGGGATAGGGCACATTGTTATCCACGACATAATCACTAAGATTTGTAATGTCAGGCTAATATATGACCCTAGCATAGTACGCCGGGAGAGATGATTAGTAAGGCTGGTAGAGAGCATAAGCATGTTGAACCACTGCCCTCTGGGTTTGTTATGCAGAGGGTGGGCCTCCCTAAATTGTGAGGATATGACTAACACTTTAATACGTTGGCTGTTGTGGTGGGGGGTCTACTGACTGGTAGGGTGACTACTGGGTACATAAGCAATCATAAAGAGTACAAGGTAGCGTACTAAGCTGCGAACACAGGCAGAGATCCAGATGCCATGGTACATGGATACGATTAGCTATGCAGGTAGGATGTGCTAGTACCATTAATATAGAGCAGTATGTCGTACTGTCGACAGTACCTTAGTAGGTCAGCTAATGTAGTGCATCAGGAGGTTGTAAACATTGCCTATGAATAGCAGCAACAGAGTTTGGGATACAACAGTGGTAGCCGGCCTGTATAATTTTGGTATATGCAGCTGTAGCTTCGAGGCGTAGTAATATATAATACAGTAACAGCAATTGGATATAACTACAGTTATTACTTCGGGTAAGAGAACTACAAGATGCAATGTTAGGTATTTCAAGTGAGGTACGGCGCAAGCATAGTGCGTAACAGCCCAAATACATCACAGCATGGTATGAGTGGGAATGGGGGTCTGCACAGATTGGGGACCTCAAATATGCAATACATATACAGAGTTGCGGCAGAGGGCTTGGCGTTTACACATTTGCACATTAATTTAGCAGCTGTGAGTGAGTGGGTTAGTAGCAGTATGACAATCTGCGTCAAGTGATATCGCAGAGGTTATTCTTAATGATGGGACAGCGCAGCGGGCACGAGGATGATTACTAACGCGTTAGCTGCGTGTAATCAGTTTCAGGTGCAACAATGACAAACGGGCTTTGTAATCATAATAGAGGGCAATAGTCTTAAGGTAAGGCTAGGTAGTGTCTCGATCATGTGGCAGTGAGGTCCAAGACTAGTGCCAAAATTATTATACAAATAATCTTATGACCATACTCACTAGTTTGTGCCAGTTTCGACGTTCGACATCGTAGGGCTCCCAGGCTCCTCCCAGGTCCAACAGGCTTGGGACAGGAAGCCTTTGGAGTATGGCCTTCGGAGGAGGGGTCGCATTACGACTGCCGGCGAACAAGGAAGGATTCTATAGGGTGACTCGAGCCAATAAGGACGCGGCACAGGATGTTGTTGGCGTTACCATGGAAGTCTTGACAAAGCCGTTTTAAAGGAGGCACACACGCACTTGCAAATTGTTGTTAGGTGTCAGCTTTCTTCAGAATACATATTCTGCATACCATTGGCACATGCGGCAAGGTCCAATACATATATACTAAAACTGAAAATAAGGTTTCAGTACTCTCAAGCAATCGCCAGTTTCTATAACTTGGTAGGCGCAAGTTGGTTTCACCAGTCCATTTCAACTTCTTACTGACCAACAGGTCTACCCTTTCATCTGATCTTTGGTAGAAGCAAAACATTGACTGGGGAATTTTTAGTATGCCATTCGCCTGGTATCCTGAATTAAGTGCAATTCTTGTAGACATAAAACATCTGTTTTGGAAGTGAAGGAATCTGAAGGTCTTTTGGGATTACGCTTGGGCCCCATCCACTAAGTTTTGACAAGGACCTAAAATGGTATTGATAGAATATTGTTTGAATGCACTTCTCAAAGTCTGGTGGTGGAAATCAATTTAACACATGTGCACTTATGAACAATGCACTTATGAACATTACGTGCTTCAGAATGATTTGTCTCACCTATGAGTGTCGAGCAGACCGTTTCCCTGTACCTAGGCCACAAAGCCAAAGTCAATCCCAAAGGCTCTCGCCACACCTTAGGTTATCTCCCGACTGAAACTGTATCCCCCATCTCTGAACAGGTTACTGGGGAAAGACATTTCTCCATATCAATTCATACTTGGTATCGGATCTCTTCTCCATATTATACCCTTTTCTTTGTTCACTTTCTTCAAGAATGCAATTAAAACATTCTCCATTCTATGACAAGACAGGAGGCTCACATTATGCTATACTTTCTTTAATACTGTCATCATAGCATTTCAACTTATAACTTTTAAAATTTCAACATTTGCGCTTTTTCTTTCTGTAGCTCCGAAAATAGCCAATCCGAGATTTAAACGTTTCAAAATAACACTTTGTGAAAATCCGTCTTAAACTACAACTCCCATGAATCCTAGGAGTGTCATAGTCCTGACCCTAGCTCCTGGTCCAATCCGATATCAGGTCATCAGGTCATCTTATAAGAACTCCCAGTGCTAGGTTCCTTCCTCTTTCTTTTTTGCTGTCATTAAGATAAGCTTTGCTAACAGTATGGCATATTGTGGAGAGCCCGGTGCCACTCCTTCCACCTCACCAGAGTGGTCAGAGGAGGAGCGGGAGGAAGAGAGTCCTTATCAGCAGGACACAGCCCTTTCACAAAGTTTTAAAAGGGTGTTAGGAGATTCTTTGTCTAAAGCTGTGTCCCAAGGTGTACAGCCTATTGCTCAGAGGTTGGACATGCTAGAAGCTGTGATCAATGAACAGCAATCTCAGCTGATCAAGAGAAAAAGGACAGGAGATTCAAAAAGAGCTGTCAGCCAGACACCCCGAGGAAGGGGTTGAACCTAGGGGGCGGAAAGCTGCTCATAAGAGTGAACACTATGACCCCCCCGAGCAATCTAGAAAGAGAGGATTCCCCTCTCCATGAATTAAGCGACCCTGTCACCAGGATAAAGAGCCTTCCTGGAGAAGAAACGTTCCCAGGACAGACCCCCTGCCCCAGGGGTGGACAAATCAGGGGACAATGAGGAGGGCTATCTGCCCGACAATGAAGAAGAATTAGACAATCTTCATGACGAGGAAGACGTGGATCCTCAAGAGCCAGAAGGTACAGCGGACATGTTTGACCCGGAGGCCATCAGGCATCCGAAGTCCTCCAAATGGGTTCCGTCACCCAGAGTAGCCGCATATATGGCCCAACATATTCGAAAACCTCAGGACAGAGAGGTGAGAGCGCGCATGTCTTCGGAGTGCCCCAGGCCGGAATTACCTGGAAAGCTGGCATGGACGCCAGAATTGGACCCCAAGATGGTCACATTTGTAACGAAAACAGTAAAAGACATACGAAAGGGAGTAGACCGAGCCTGGAGAGGATGTCAGGATAAGCTCCTCGACATCGCAGGCCCATTAGCAAAATAATGGACTTGGCGGAGAAGGCGAGAGACACAGGAACTCCTGTAGATGCCTCCGTCCTAGCCAACTGGGCCCAAAGAGCTGTCTGCCTTATGGGTAACGCAAACTGCGCTCTGTCCTCTGAGAGGAGAAGAGGAGTACTTTTGAAGATTGACAACAAGTGATTTAGCCTCTTACGAGGCAGGAGCAGGGGCCAAAGGACTGCTATTTGGTGAAGCATTCGCCAAAGAAATGGCACAGTTTGTGGGTACTTATTCAGCGCTAGAGAGAGCCAAAAGCTCGATCAAAAAGATTTTCCCCAAATAGAGTTTTTTCCAGGACCGGATGTTACATGGGTCGTTCGGTCGGTTTAACTACCAACATAGACCCCAGGGGTAACGTGCCCAGTACTGGGAGGGAAAGCAGCAAGATACATCCTTTCCGACCAGATTCCCTAGAGGACAGAGGGGAAGAGGTGCCTATCGGCAACCTAACGCCACAGGAGGCGAGTGTAACCACAGTACCAGTGGGAGGGAGAACTCTCCAATTTTTGAGCGTTTGGCTGGCGTTAGCACGCGATGCATGGGTGCTGCAAGCAGTGGCAGGGCTGCGTCTCGAATTCGTAAGGATCCCAGTGCAGAACACGGAACCCCATCCTATTCGGGTGTCACAAGAAGTAGAGGCAGCACTGTACAAAGAGATTCGCAATTTGGTAGGCAAGAACGCTATAGAGAGAGATACGCAGGGAGGACCAGAGTTCATCAGCAATATGTTCCTGGTACACAGAGGGGACAAGGCACGACCGGTCATAAATTTGAAGGGGCTGAACGAATGGGTAGTTTACAATCGCTTCAAGATGGAGGGTATCCATCTCCTTCGGGATCTCCTTCGTACAGGGGACTGGTTGACACGGCTAGACCTCAAAGATGCTTACCTCAGGATCCCGATAGCTTGAGAATTCTGGAAATATCTCAGATTTCGATGGAAAGGAGAGATTTGGCATTCCTCGTGTCTTCCATTTGGCCTGCCCTCAGCTACTTGGGCCTTCACCAAACTGATGAAGCCTGTGGCAGCGGCCATAAGAGAGGGGCATTCGCATAATCATTTACCTAGACGACATTCTCGTCCTAGGTGCAGACAAGGTTACCCTCTCCAGAAATGTGCAATGATCTTCACGCTCCTGTCGTCGCTAGGGTTCTTGGTGAACTTAGACAAGTCCCAACTAGTACCAGTACAGACAATAGAGTTTCTAGGTTTCAATATAAACACCATCAAAGCGACCCTCGCGCTTCCTCAGCGCAAAGTAAAGGCGATAAAGGAGCTCAGGATGTTAATAGCGAAGGAGCTTATATCTCTTCGAACTGGGTCTTCTAACAGCGTCAATCCAGGTGATTTTCCTGGGGCCGCTGCACAATCGAGCCCTACAGAGGCTCAAGATCAGACATCTGCAAGGAGGGTTAGGTTACCACCAGTTAGTAACTCTGGATCAAGAAGAAATATCAGAACTTCATTGGTGGCTCCACAACATGGAAGCCTGGAATGGCCGAGCAATTTTCGGAGATACTCCAGACGTCATTATAGAGTCGGACGCCAGAAGGTCCGGGTGGGGAGCCAGGTGCGAGAACATAGAAACAGGAGGGAAATGGTCCGAGCAGGAACTGCAAATGCACATAAACTGTCTCAAATTATTAGCAGGTTCCTTTGCGGTAGGTGCCTTTACGAAGGACAAAGTAAGATGTTGCATGCTGCTCAAGATGGACAACATCTCAGCAGTACGATTTATATCAACCAATTAGGGGGAACGAGATCGCGAATGCTGGCAGAATTAGCGAAGGATTTCTGGCATTACTGCCTACAGAATCAGATCGCAGTGACAGCAGAGTATCTGCTCGGATCACTCAACAATGTAGCAGACTGGAACTCACGGTATCTTACAGATTCCAGCGATTGGAATTTGGACCCAGGTGTGTCTAAGAAGATACAACAACTCTGGGGCCCCATCCACATAGATCTATTTGCATCCAGACTGAACGCGCAGACGCAGACCTATTTCAGCTGGAGGATAGACCCGGACGCGCTCATGAGATCGCTAGCGAAAGAGCGCAGTGAGCGAGCAGATTTAATATTGGTGCTCCCCATCTGGAGATCGCAGCCCTGGTTTCTAGTAGGGATGGAACTTTCTACGGATTTTCCGAGGATAGTTCCTCACCAGCCAGACCTGCTGCTCGACCCAACCGGGAGACCTCACCCGCTCATACAGACGGGCACACTGCGTTTGAAGGTCTGCAAGGTTTCAGGAGAAAGTGGGAGTTGCCAGGAATTTTGCGACTCACTGCAGACTGCATCAGAGATTCATCGGCGCCTTCCACCGTCAGGAACTATAACGCGGCGTGGAAGAGTTGGACACTCTGGTGTACAGAACACAGTCTGGATCCCGTTTCTGCCCCTGTAGTACAGGTATTAAATTTCGTAGCAGAGAGATTCCAAGAAGGTAGCGCCTATAGAACTATAGGAGTTCTACTGTCAGCGATTTCTGCAGGTCATGCCCTAGTAGAAGGTAACGCCATTGGCGAACACCTGACATTGTTGCGATTACTGAAAGGTATGAAGTTGAGAAAACCTCCAGAGCCTAGATATACAGCTTTATGGGATGTCAGAGAAGTTTTCCAACTATCTATCAGGTGGCCAGACAATAGACATCTATCCCGATCACAACTCTCAGGCAAATTGGCAATGTTATTCTGTCTTACAGCATGCCGAAGGGTGTCAGACGTAAAGGCGCTAGAGATACATAGGAAAGTATTCTATCCAGAGGGAGTAACCTTTACCATAGCTAAGCGTACGAAATCTGATTCTATAGTAATTTCATATCCTAATTTCGCAGAGAATAAGAAATTATGTGTCGCGCAGTGCATCATAGACTACGAGTTCGCCAAAGCACAGTGTAGACCGCAAGGTGTAACACAGTTGTTAATAGCCTGTTGGAAGCCTTATCACGCAGTAGCAACAGCGACAATTGCAAGATGGGTGATGCAATGGGCAGGAATAGACTTGGCGCAGTTTGGTGTGCATTCTACCAGGGGCGCAATGGCTTCTAGAGCTTTCTCAGCGGGAGTACCACTTCAGGATATAATGAAAGCTGCCGACTGGGCATCGGAATCGACCTTTAAGACATTTTATTTCAAGCCAGTGTCTGATTTAACCAACAGAGTGGTGGCTAGCTTTGAATAAGCATAATGCGAGCCCCCTGTCTTGTCATAGAATAAAGATTACCCAGGCTTACAGCTCAGGAAGTCTTCATTCTATTAAAGACAAGGAGGCGAGCATTATATCCCGCCCAGAAGGGGCGAAAGTTTATAGTGTATTATTGATCAAATGTACAACTTTGTCTTGCAACCAGCCCTTGTGTATCAAGCATGGAGTGTTCAGATTGTTTAGATGTCAATTTTATGAGTATATCTCTGTTTTTTCTAGGAGACGATCAGAAAGCAGCCTGATTGAAGACAGCGAGACATCACAACGGAAGCTAGTTGCTTCGCCCGAGGATTACGGGCAGTTACTGTCCAAGGACATGGTTCACGGTTGAGTTGGAAATTGTTGGTAGTCGTTCAGGATACAGTTTGAGTTTGTTATCAAGGACATGAATGGCAAAAAAGAAGAGAAAGGAACCGAGCACTGGGAGTTCTTATAGGATGACCCGATACCAGATTGGACCAGGATCTAGGGTCAGGACTACTACACTCCTAGGATTCATGAGAGTTGTAATTTAAGACTGATTTTCACAAAGTATACATTATTTTGAAACTTTTAAATCTCGGATTGGCTATTTTCAGAGCTACAGAGAGAAAAAAACGCAAATAGTTATTGTTATTGTTATTTTGCACTTATATAGCGCCTTATATACCATTGGTATGGTCTGAAGGCGCTGGTAGGTTGAACGCCCTTGGGAACCGAAGTTCAGATCAGTAGAGAGAGAAGGGAGAGTCAAAAGGTGCGTGTGTGCACCCGATATGTGTGCAGCTCGTGCGGTACACGTGTAATAGCTGGTTCTTATCGGTAGGTGTGGTGGTTGAGAGATCAGGAGAATGTGTTCGTTCCGGCCGGATTAATCCGGAACGGATGTGGCTGCGTTAGGCCTGGGGAAAACGCCTGGCTGAGGGTGTGAGACCAGCAGTGTTTACATAGAATGATGTGGAGTAAGCGGCGGATGTTCGTATGAGAACAGTTATACCGAATGGTGTCATAGTATCCCTGTGTTCTAGTTGAGTGGTGATGTAAAGGAGAGAGTAAGCGTGGGGTGTGGTATGAATGGTTATATGCTCTTTCAGTGTGCAAACTTCAAATGCAACTTTCCCAGATAGGGTACTGGGCGAACTTCTAAGTTCTATTTTCCACAGAGAGGCTACTAGGCGAACCTTTAAGTACAATTTTCCATGCAGAGGCTATTGGGAGCATTTCTAAACTCAATTCATCAGCGATGCTACTGGGCACACTTCTAAGTGTAACTCTTGCAGAGGTTAATGGGTACACTTCTAAATGCAATTTTCGCACAGCGTCTACTGGGCACATTTCTAAATTCAATTTTCCAGAGAGGTTATTGGCAATTACGTATTTAAATTCCAGAAGTTAGGGGCCAGATTTTTGAAAGAGTGCACAAACATGCAGAGTCTATTGCCCCAAGCCCTTTCGATTCAAAAACACATTTGGAAGACAGATCTTAACGTAGTGTAAAGATATTTGAGGTTAAAGGAGCAATTCATTCTCATAGTGCCATGAGATATCTGGTCATAGTGTAAGCATAGTAAGATTATAGGGTCGGTGATACTCATTGGTAGGAATTAGGTCAATGAAAGCCAGGAGTTCGTTTTTGAAAATTGAAAAGTTATAAGTTGAAATGCTATGATGGCAGTATTAAAGAAAATATAGCATAATGCGAGCCTCCTGTCTTGTCATAGAATGGAGAATATTTTAATT
Organism: Ambystoma mexicanum; assembly: GCF_040938575.1. NCBI lineage: Eukaryota > Metazoa > Chordata > Amphibia > Caudata > Ambystomatidae > Ambystoma > Ambystoma mexicanum. The sequence continues at coordinate 834,760,484 of NC_090934.1, read as the reverse complement.
GCATTCCTGAAGAAAGTGAACAAAGAAAAGGGTATAATATGGAGAAGAGATGCTATAATGACAGTATTAAAGAAAGTATAGCATAATGCTCGCCTCCTTGGCTTTAATAGAATGAAGACTTCCTAAACTGTAAGCGTGGCTAATCTTTAATTGATATTCCTGTATTAATCACTCACATCATTATTGTGGTGTTTAAGGATGATTTGGGTCATCCAGGAGGCTTGTCTTTAAATGGAGCAAGGCTGTAAATATTATAAATCAAAGTTTGGTTTGCAAAGTATATTGACCCTTATTTACCAAAGAAAATGAGGTCAGCAGAATTGGAGTAAAAAAATTGCAAAAACAGACATTACTAATCTAATACACAACCGTCTAACATTTTTCTGCAGGACAGCAGCAGTTGACATGCCACAGTTGCTCTGCCCTGCTCAAAACTTACTCTTTTCTAAGAGCCGTTGAAACGAGACTTACTCTCTTCTAAGACCAGCAGCAAGAACCATGGCACTGTGATGATTAAAACGTTTAATTATGGCAGCATTGCTATTCTCCTTTACAGATTTTGAATTGGATGTAGATGGTATAGATGAAACGCCATAACCCTATAAAGAAAGTGAAAATGACAAACATGATTTTAATGCTATGATAACAAAGCATGCATTTAGCTTACATCCTATTTAGAAATACACTAGTTAGCTATTGCATTGAGGATTGAGTGCATATAGTGGAGTTAGAAAAAAACAAAACATACTTTCAGCATCTTTTCGTCACATTGCACAGCCATGAAACCAAACTGAAAATTGCTTACCACAGGAATTCTTTCAAAAAAATATGTAAATAATCCAGATGAACAAACACTAACAATGCCAAGATTAACACTTACTTGCACTCATTTTGTAAACTGAGAAAGCAGAAAACTGAAGCTGCAAAACATGTCGAATGTTGAACGATCACCACTAGCCTACCATGGAGCTCTACTGCAGGAATCAAAATGTGCACACGCCTTTAGTGAGTGATAATGAAATCTTAGTGGGTAAACAGTAATGTGTGCATTTGGCAAATGCAGATGGCAAGTGACTTCATGTCAAGAATTATTTTGCAACCCTGACCTATACCATCTAGGCGTATGCACAAATTCTGCCTCTGTGCAGACAACAAAACCATGATGGCTGACATCTAGTGGAAGCTGCACAGTATTACACTTGTTGTTTTCGAAACTCGAAAAAGGATGTCGAAATAGGGCGTGCCAGTAATACTATCCCTAGTGCGACGTCCCCTGTACCCATGATCCCTCACGCGTGTAGGTCCCTTAGATTGTGTTTTTCTGACATGATGTAGCATGAGGAGTAGCGCAAGTACAGAGTTATCAAGCAGATAAAGCTTATAACATCTATGCACCTTCTCTCAGGGGAGGAAGGGTGGGCGCATGTGAATCTAAGCAGATACAAGCACCAGAAATAGGATTACGGTGAGTAATGTATTCCTTCCGATGCTTGTGTAATCTGCTTAGATCACATGCTATGCATAAACTGAATTGGGGATTAGCCCTGGATAGAGGCAGGTGTAGGGGTAGAGGCAGGTATCTCACTATATAACTCCTCTTCCTCCAAATAGATAGGATCAGGCTGATGTGTAGGATCAGGCTCATCTATGATGTCTTGTACAGGAATACTATCAGGTTCATGTGGGGTAGTTGGCTGTTCCCTAAGTTTGTCCCTTTTATCCCCTCGGTTCCTGTCCTTATGAGGGGAACTGGATCTGTGTTTGTCCCTATGATCTTTGCTCTTGTAAGGCGATTTTTTAGTGCTAGGGACCATAGTAGGGGTCCTGGGGATATTAGGTCGAGTCTCGACTACGGGAACGGCCTGCGTGATGTTTTTCGACTTTGCGATGCCAGACGATGGAGTTTTGAGTCCGGTGTCCCTTTTTGAGTCAGGTGTCCCGTATCTTAGCAGGCTTGTCATGGGGCGGCCCCTCGGGGTGCTCAGAGGACCGTAAATCCAAAGATTTGCCCTTTGCCGTCGACTCTCGGCGTGTGACTACACTCACATCGCCGCAGGGTGTGTGCTTAGTGTTGTCGCTGCGTGTTTTCCCCATAACAGGACCACCAGTCTGTCTGTTAGGGTTGGGGACTGGTACTGGGGAACGTTGAGGTTCCCAGTCACCCTCGCCGTCCGACAGGACGGCGTCGCTGCCATCGCTGGATGCCCCTTCTATGTCCATTGAGGCCTCAGCCTGCATGGCGCGATGGTCCCAATGTTTTGTCAGTCTAACCTTGAGGGTTTTGGGTCAGAGCAATTTACAGGCCAGACAATGAGCCTCGTTCACACACCTTGTGCTTGTCGACCCACGTGTATTTTTTATTGCAAGGCGGACAGAATTTAAGGAGTACGCTCCATAACAGGGGCAGGCAGCCGGGCGACTCGGGAAGGGTGGGAAAATATATGATGTTATGACCATCCCCCACTCTCCCTACTGCAAGGTTGAGGCCCGATGGGCCTTCTGTGGCCGGGTGGTGCCGTCGAGTTCTCCGCTCGATGGTCAGTCTTGGCCTTTGAGTCTTCACCGTGTCAAAGCACAGCGTCGCTAAAGGAAAGAAATACTTATCTTAAATACTTCATAATTTCAATGGCGTAAGCCGAAAATGCACTCCGCTTATATGCGACCACGCACGATGGCAGAAAAAAACAATGTGAGGGACTTGCACGCGTGAGGGATCATGGGTACAGGGGACGTCACACTAGGGATAGTATTACTGGCACCCCCTATTTCGCTGTCCATTTTCGAGTTTCGAAAACAGCTGTAATACTCTGCAGCTTCCACTAGATGTCGCCCTATGCATAGCATGTGATCTAAACAGATTACACAAGCATCAGAAAAACTGGTCCAACAGTCTACAAAGTTCCCTTCTCCTCTCTCAATCTTACGGATTTATAAAACACATTGGCCAATTTGCATTCACAGCCACTTACCCTCAATAGAAATAACTTCACTGATGTACAATTCCCAACCCAATATTGGTTGCAGCATATTATCCTTTTTGTCGAATTTATTGTTACAAGCAATCACAGCACTAGGATTACCACAACCAGCCTCCTCGCCCAGCTTTGTTCTGTAACTATCATGTACTACAAACCGGCATTTTGATTGACTACTGTAGGTCTATGTTAGGGAGAATTCTCTGTTTAGGCTGAATTTCCTAACCCAGTGAGTCCCCCAGCAGCTTTGCTGGATTTTTGGGGTTTATTTTTTTCTCCTGCCAAGAGTGAGACTTTTACCCTCACTCTTGGACATGATTTGAGTGTGTTTCTTTGAATCTAGAAGTGTTTAATGGGCTATGGGGTCTTTTACTCCATAGGGCTTCATGTGTTTTTGTGATGTGTGTTACACAGCACCCTCAGTGCAGTGACACAGGGGTGTCATAGTGACCCCCCAGTATAGACTCCATACCCTGGGACTGACTACTGTCTCCCAGGGCATGTAAAGTCACCATTGACTTTACTAGTCTTAAATTCTGAACAGAACCAGTACAAACCATCATATTGTGGACGTACTGGCTGGGGCAATTCGATTGCCCCAGGGTCTGTTAGTCGAGGGGGCACGTCTCCGTCCCCCCTGATCGAGTTTTGGCTGGTGGCAGTGGATACTACTTTTTATATTCAACCGCGAATATTTTCCTATGGGATTTCCCATTGTTTTAGGCTACTACCTTTATTTAATTATTTACGGTAGCCTCGAACATACCGCCGGTTTATTTAATTAATATTAATTCTCCGGTTGGTATTTTTTGCCAAAACTTGATTCTAAAATGGCGTTTGTGTTCTCTTCTGTGACTCCAACCCAAGTCGAGCCCTTGGTTCCACTTTTTGGCGGGCTTCTCCACAGAAGCCCTACAAAGTGGTGCCACTCTGTCTGGGGTACTTAGGAGGGGTGGAGGGGAATTTAGGCACCCTGGACTGAGTTGCCTAGGCATACTTTGATACCTAAGCTCTGGTCAGTGTTTGCTTGTATTATTGTATCTGGGTGCCTATTGTGTATACTTTGCATACTGCCTAACTCTTCTTGAGGGAAGTCTGACTGCTCAGGCACAGCTATCAGGTAAATCTGGGTGGTACAGACTGCTACCAAGTGGGTTTACTGCCAACACCTGTAGTCTTAAATCTTTTGCAGTGGTCCCTAAGGGAACTGCACAGGTTTCTGCCTAACAGTCTACAATTCAACCACAGTAAGTTTCAAGAATTAAAACCTACATAAGCCTTTGTTCCGCTGCAGGAAGAAATGCTTGACTCTTGTGGTTGAAGATTAAAATAATGTATTATGCAGCAGAGGCATCCAACAGATCTTAAGCAACTGGGACCAATTGTCAAGCTATTCTATTTTATGCCTTTCGGATAAGGAACTATCAAAATTATAGAAGGACATCACATATTGCAACAAAACAATGAACTTCAGACGCCTTAAAACATTTTCAGTTTAATAAATGTACACAAGAAAAATGCAGATCATAGACCCATAACAAGTAGACATTCCAAGACGTATTTCATACATTTTTGCAGACATCCATTTGACAACACATACTTTGCACATAACATCATAGTGTGTGGCGCTCTTAATGGCACCCTCCTGAACATTTATCTCAGAACATGTTGCAGAACATAAACATACAGGATATTCCAGGTGAGAAGCTGTACATTTTTCAAAATATTTACTTAACGCCCAACATTATCACAGACTCACTTTTTTTGCTTAATATCTTGTCTGAGTCCTCAAGCTGGCTACTTTAGTATAACATACGTAGATGATAGTCCGTTTTAGCTCACCTAAAAATGTATAGGGCATAACCCTATAAACACATGATTGTTTGGCAAATGTGTTATGAGCAAATAGAAAAAATGTAAAAAATAAATAAAAATAAAAAATAAAAGAGAAATCGCCAAAACAAAGAATGAGTATACAAGCACTCATTTGAACAGAATGGCTTTCACCTTTTTTCTGAACACAAGATTAATATTCCATAAATCACTGGAAGCACATTCTCCACATTAGAATTAGATTCCACAATAGTATAGGAGTGGCCAAAACCCCTAGCACGTTTAAAACGACTGATAGTTATTTTTGAGTATGTGGCTATGAAGAGAAGAAAGACTTCGTTATTTTATATATAGGAGCGCTTAGCCAAACAAACCTTTATGGACAATGATCGGGAGTTTAATAGTGTTAAAATGGATTTCCAAATTCAGCCCTGGGGTGAAATTTGGGAGGCCAACCTATTATATTGAGGAAGACACAGAAATCTAGCCACCCTAATGAAACTAAGCTAGCCCAGGCAAAGGCCCAGACTCAGGAGGGCTTAGAGAGTGGTCTAGGGCTACAATGAGTTCACAAAGAGCAACACCAATAATTCCAGTTAGACAGGTGAGTAAAAAGAAACACACAATTATGTATTAGGCCTTTAAAATACACAATAAGCAAATGAAACCTCTAGGCAAATATTATCATACTCTTACTATAAAACAGATATATAAATGTACCCTTTGGCAAAGATAGAAAGCATTAAAAAAAATAATCAGTGTAAACCAGGTAAGTACGAAGATGCATGTAGAGCAACCAAAAAACTGTTCCTTAACACTTAGTGAATTCAGCCCTAAAATGGTTTGAGGCCTTGTGCCCTAAAACCATCAGTTCCAAAGTTATACTTTTCAGGTAGGTTTACTAAGTGATTGGACGATGGCAGTGGTTATGATACAGAGTTAAAAAAGGTGAATAAAGTTCAGGTAATTAAACTCCCTCGATCCCAGACACTAGCATAGGCCTAGTAAGGGATCACTGGCCAGGCCTCCACTGACCAAAGTCAGGAAAGAGTGATTTAGCAACAGGACTTTTTGCCCAAGCAACCCTATGAAGAACAGGGGGAAAGGGAACAGGTATGTCAAATCTTGCAAATTTCTCCAGAGGTTCCTGAATCATTTGGAGATACAATCTTCTGTGCTTGATCTGTTCAAAGGAGGTCCAGGGGTCGAAGGTGCAGAGGTCACCTTCCTGTGGAAGATTTAGTATCGGCCGGTCACAGTGCTTAGGTCTTGGTTCAAGGCACCTTCCCACCTGAACACCGAGGTGATGAAAAGAGGAGGACCTCTGCAGAGCAGGCGACCTCAGGACACCTACAGGGAGCAAAGATGGATTGCAACAGGGGACATCCCGATCAGGAGTCTATCTTCCATCGTTGAACAAAGAAGCAGGTCTTGCACTGCTTCCCTTGATGAAAGAAGGGTGAAAAATCCATGGGAAGGCATCTTGTAGTATAAGCTGAAAATCCTCCAAATTCCAAGGATGCATTTGGAATGGCGATGGCTGCAGCAAGGTCGCCCAGGAGAGACATGTTCAGGGACTATGGACTAAGTACGTTAGTCACTACGATGAGTAACTTATAATTACTCTTACGTCCCGTCCCCTTTCCTCCATACTCTATGGGTGATTACAATCGATTGTAGCCCCAGGGTGGAGAGGAGATCCTCCTTAAGCAAATCGCTTCCTGAGAACCGCCTGTCCGAATGCCGCATTAGATCTAGAGCCTGCATCCAAACATTAATGCTTGCAGAAAGCCAAGGGGGAGGCCCAAGTGGTCGCCCTGCTCATGACTTGCCAATGGACATGGCGCTGGAATGCAATGGCTGTTGCCTTGGTCCTCACTGCGTGGGCATGCATCTTGGCCGGGAGCGGCTTGTGGTGGCCCTCGGGCGCTTCTTTGATGGCAAAGACCATCCAGTGGGATATGGAAGCCTTAAAGGCCTGATAGCCTGGTCTTGAGCCCCCGAAAGTGACAAACAGGGCGTCTGATTTACGGAAGCCCTTGGTTCTATCCAAGTAGAATTTCAGGGTCTGCCCGACATCCAGGCAGTGCAGCACTTTGTGCTTCGTCCTTGGGATCAGTAAAAAACGTAGGAAATGCTGGGTGTCCCCGCAGGACTACCTTGTCCTTGTGAAAGGTAGTATATGGTTCTGATGCAACCAGCGCCTGGATTTTGCTGACTCTACAAGCCAAGGTGAGGCAGACTAGTATGGCCGTCTTGATGGTGACCAGCCTGATGTCCACAGATGCCATTGGCTGAAACTATTTGTGCGCGAGAGCGCCCAAGACTATGTTGAGGTCCCACACAGGGTGCAGTCTCTTGATGGGCGGGAAGAACCTTGCGAGTCCCGTCAGATGTTTTTTGACTATAGGGTTGGAGGAGGAGAAAATGCTCTCAGAGTTCCTGTAAGCCCCAATGGCTGCAAGGAATGTGCGGCAGGTGTCCACCTGCAAGCCTGAGTGGGCACGGTGTGCCAAAAAGGAGAGCACGTTGTCCAGGGTGCATGCCAGAAGGTCAATTCCTTTGGAGTCTGCCCAGTGGCAGAATCTGGTCCATTTGCTCTTGTACTGGGCTCTGGTAGCTTTGCTCCTGGTGCCCTGTATGATCTCCAGATTAGCCTGTGAGCGGCTAAGGTGCCGAAGCATTACCTTCTCAGGTACCATGCTGTGAGGGCTAGTTTCTCTCAAATAGGGTGGATGACCCTACCCCCTGCTGGGCCAGCAGATGTGCTTGGCCCGTCTGGAGGTGAATCGGGGGCACTTGCGGGAAGCTGATGAGCTCCGAAAACCATGGCCTGGTCGCCCACCATGGAGCTATTAGAATGATGAGGAGTTGGCGAGACTCCTTGATTTTGCTAATTACCCAGTGAATCAGTGGAGTGGGCGGAAAGGTGTAGGCTTTCATGCCGGTCCACTGGAGGTGAAATGTGTCGCCCAGAGCGCCGGGGCCCTGACCGTGCCAGGATGCAAACTAGAGACACTTTTTGTTGCGCCAGGGGTGACACCACCTGTTCAAAATCTCCTGAATAATGAGGTTGTTTAGCTGCCACTCGTAATTGTCCGCTCCCAGTCTGCTGAGTCTGTCCGCTTCCAGGTTGGATTCCCCCTGGAGGTGGACAGCCGTGAGGCCAATGTTTTTCAGGGCCCACTCCCACAGGCTGATCGCCAGTCTGCACAGTGGAGGGGATATGGTGCCTCTCTGTTGATGTAATACATGCTGGTCAAGTTGTCTATCTGGATGAGGACAACCTTGCCCCTGAGAAGTTGAAGGAATGTCCTAAGGGCCAGCCAGATGGCTGGCAGCTCTAGCCAATTGATGTGGTATTCCTGCCCGTGTAGAGTCCAGGTGCCATGAACCAAGTTATCGTCCAAGGTGGCTCCCCAGCCTTTGAGCAAGGAATCCGTTGTGGTGGTGGCCTGTGCAAAGGGCGGCCAGAAGGGCTTGCCCCCTGAAGGTTGCAATCTCTGGACCACCAAGTAAGGTCCGGGTGGAGAGATGGAGGAACGTAGATCATCTCTGATTGAGAGCCCTGCTCCTGGTTCCATGAGGCCACAAAGTGCAGCTGAATCCTCCTCATCCTTAGTCCTGTGTGCGGAACGGCTAAAGGACTACTGCCAGTAGAGCCAGGAGATGTTGGTACCAGCATGCCGAGGTCACCTCTCTGCTGAGGAAGTGGGTGGTGGCCCTCTCGATGGCCGAAATTTTGCCCTCCGAAGGGAAGACCTTCTCGGAGCACGTGTCCCAGATAAGGGCCAAGAATGTCAGATTCTGCGTGGGCTGAAGCTGAGACTTCTAACTGCATCCCGAGATGTAGCCCTGACGAGCCAGTCGTCGAGGTATGGGTAGATGTGGAGGCCCTACGCTCTGAGGAGGGCTGCCACCGCTTTAATGAGTCTGGTAAAGACACTGGGGGCTGAGTTGAGGCCAAAAGGAAGGGCCTTCTATTGAAAACAGTAGCCCATAATCCGGAACTGTAGAAAAGAACGATGGGGCTGCCAAATCGGGACGTGTAGATGCGCGTCCTTCAGATCCAGGGAGCACATCCAGTCTCCCTTGTCCAATGTCTCCGCTATAAAAGGTGGCGTAACCATCTCTGAATTTTTGCAGGGGTAAGGAGTGGTTGAGGGTGGAAAGATCCAGCACAACTCTCAGGCCCGCCTGGTTCTTCTTCTGAATGGTGAAAATCCTGGAGTAAAAGCCAAAGCCGACTTCCTCCACTGCCTGGCTCTCTACGAGCGATCAGATCTCCACCAAAAGAGTTGCTGTCCCAACCTGTGGGAGTGGAGGGGAAGAGGGAGGAGAGGCTGGGATAGGAAGGCAGTACCCCGTGGATACTACAGATAGGATCCAGGGGTCCGCGAAATTCTGGTGCCAGAAATGTGCATGGAGAGCAAGCCTGCCCCCCACTGGAGACACGTGGACCCGAAGGGGCGTGTCATGCCTTCTTTCGCTTGGAGGCTGATGCTGAGGGGGACTGGAAAAAGCCCTTACTCCCCCGCCCCTTTTTGTTGTTTGCGCCAGTTCTGAGACGGCGAGCGGTCCGGCTGCTTGGATCTGCGTTCCAGGAAACCCCGGAACCCTCCGTACGTGCGACCCCTTTCTGAGCATTGCTGAGATTGAGTGTACGATTTGGGCATGGTCTTTGTAAGCGGTTTGTGAGCTATTTTTCTTCTTGGCCAGCTCTTCGTCCGTAGGGGAGTGGAAGAGGTCCCCACCACACCCCCTACCCCCCTCGAACAGTAGATCAAGTATGCGTTCCTGGACATCCGGGTTGAATTTTGTTGCCCGGAGCCAGGCTGTCCTTCTCGTGTCCGTGGCAATACAGATGGCACGGCCTGAGGTGTCAATATGGGCCACTGTGGATTCCATGAGGTCATGTGTCATCAACTTGGCCTCGGCTAACCCCGCCTTAAAGCGTGTTTGGCTCTGGGCGGGGAGTTCTGGGAGGAAGTCTGCAATTTCCCACCATAATCTTTGGTTGTTGGCCCGACGCAGATGTAAAGAGGCGTTGGAATAGAGTTTCTTGCCATATGCCTCCAAGATCTTCTCCTTGCCTAGCAGCGTTGCAGAGGAGGAGGCTGAGGACGACTGAGGCTTGGAGTATAGTGACGCCGCAGCGATCACAGAGGAGTGTGGCTGAGGGTGGGCCGAAAGCAAGAGTGTACCCCCCTCCATCTGCCTGTACTTGGCGTCCAGGCGTTAATTGACCGGGTGGGCTGAGTTGGGTTTGAGCCAGCCCTTCTAGGCCAGGGAGACTACATCGGTCTTCATAGGAATCTCCGATTTGGCAGAGGGGTGTTGTGTGAGGACGTCAGCCAGAAACCCCTCTGCCGGCTGCTCGACCTTGGGTTGGGGTAGGCCCAGATACTTCGCCAGACCAGCAAGACGTGTGTGGAAGGCCCTGGGCTGAGGATGGCGTGTCAGAGTCCTCCTCATCCGTATCCTGCGGATCTGGAGTATCCTGTGGAGGAGGAGTATTTGGCGCTGGAGGCTGGGGTACAGGGACCGTGGCCGGAGGCTGAGGAGGTGGCAGAGGTTGAGTAATCGGCTGTGGTGCCGGAGGAGGCGGCTGCGTCGGGGCCTGGGGCACAGACGGAGGAGTCTGTGGTGCCGCTAGCATGGCGGGAATGACTTCCCTGATGGCGTCTTTGAGGATAACGCCCATTCGAGATGACTTCATGAGGCCAAGGAACCTCTCGAAGAAAACCTCACTGACTGAAGAGGTGGCAGAGGGGTGCTGACGGGGTAGTGGGAGGCAGCTGAGGCTGCTACATACCTTGTCCATACGGACACCAAGGAAAGCTGCCCTGTGCGTAAGAGGGGTAGTCTGTAGGCCATGTACGTGGTTGAAGCCAGTCCCACCTTGACACTCGTTCTTCACTGAATTCCTGGAATGGCTTTCGATGGGTGCCTCTTTCTGGCGCGGCAGCCATTTTGTCGGGCTGGCTGCCACGTGCCTGCGACGTGTTGCTCGGCCCGTTGGGCTCGGCCTCCTCCAGGATCTTGTGTGTGGATCACGAGGCCTACCCTGCTCCTCGGGCCTAGGCCCGGTAGGTGTGAGACCTTCTACCAGGGGGTCGGTAGAGCTGCATTTAGGCGCCCCCTCGGACGTATTGCTGGTATTAGGGCGTAGCCCCTCAGCCATGGTGCTAGTATAAGGGCGGAGCCCTTCGGGTGAAGACCCGGTAAAAGAACCTTTCTGTCCCTTAACACTGGCACCGGGAGGATCCACAGATCCCCCGGCCCGGGCTGGTAGCTGCAGCAGCCTAGGTGCACATACTTGTAGAAGGACCTGAGCGGTCCCTCCCGCGCAGGAGCGTCCATGGGAAAGAGGCTCCCTTGCGGGGTGCGATGGAGAATATCGGCCCTACCTTGGGCCCGTTTAGATGTTTTATGAAGTTCTTTAAGTCCTCTGGAGACGACCTCTGGAAAACCTCCCTCCACTTGGCAAGTCTGTTCTTCAGCGTTTTTGATTGCCAAACGTGGTCTAGGCCAAGGCAACGTAGGCAGAGGGCATGGGCGTCTGAAGTAGGGAAGAGCCTGTTGCATGATGTACACCTGCTAAACCCTGTAGAAGTCGACATGTGCCAGGGGAGGTACCTGAATGATAAAAAGACAAAAAAAGAAGACAAAGAGAAGAAGTATCCACGCGTGGAATTACATGGCTGAAGCCAAACCCAGGAGCACTGGTGAATTCGGGCCGTTCCTGTCGACGCAGAAAGGGGTACTGGGGTGTGGCGCCGGAGGGCGGATTCAGGGCAGCGCATGCTCCCTGGGCTGCACCCCTACGCACCTCGAAATTTAAAGGGGAAGAAGTTTTTTTCGGGTGAAAAAGGTTGAGTTTCCCATCCCTTGTAAGGGACGCCCATAACATATGGAGGAAAGGGGACGGGACGCAAGAGTATGGTTGTTACCACTGGTCCACGGGTGAAGCACCAACAAAGGTCTTCTTGAGATCAGGCAGAGGAGCAGGGCTCCAACGGGACTTCACTGGGGTTGGTGCAGTTAGCTGCAAAGAGTAGTCAGTGGGCTGCATTTCTTCCTAGGGGTCTTGGTGCCAACCATCTGTTGAATGGCTCCAAGATCGGGACTCAAAGGTCACCCAGGTCCATTAATGGTAAGGATCTGCACTATTCAGACTGGTAGTGGCTATCCAATTATGGATAGCTAATGGCCACAACAGCTCGAAGCAGACATTCAGGCACGAGGATGTGCACTGGGACCAGACAGTGCCATCTCCCACACCTGGGTTTACACACAAACCACCTCTCTGCCTGGGAAAGCAACAGCTTTCCCTGGAAAAGGCCTTCCCAAATATGGCAATTCCAGACCTCAAGAGGGCAGGAAGAAAGGCAAAGAACAATATGGCAAAATGACAGGCACAAACTCTATGACAGCCATCTTAGGGCAATAGCCACATTTAGTAGCCATTTGTGGTAACTTCAAAGTGCACAAGTGAAAACTATAAAAGAGGGTAGAAAAATATCTGCTGCACCAGCCTCTTCTAGGCACATTGTAAATAGGACAAACAAGCCACTTGATATAGGGTTATGAGTGCAATTATAAAAATACAAGAAATCCAGCAAGATAGATTTTTTCCCTCAGTACTGATAGTGTTATGGACAGATCAGTTCCCCATAAGAAGGAGCTAAAATCACTAGGGAAGCAAAGCTGAAGCCTTTACTTACCACCAAAAAGACAGACCAAGAGTCAAAACAAAGCAAAAGGGAAGTGGGTCACAAAAGTCTATGGGAGAAAGGCAGCAAAAAGAACATCTTTCCTAGCAGAGCCCAAGAACAGTTAGCAGCACGAATGAAGCTCCAGCACTGCAGAGACCTGATCGCTGCTGCAGAACGGCGTATAAGAGACACTTGGTGTAGCTGCACAGCACCACCGAGCAGAAACCCACAGAGTGACTGGCAAAGCTTGCCACTAACCCCACATTGGAAAGAGAATCCATAAGACCACCATTGACTAAAACAAAGAAAGTTACCCAAATTTATCTAGCGGATCCCTGACAGCGGGTCCAAAACCATGAACTGTAATGTGGCTTTTCCAATGCCGCCAAATCTGCAAAGCAGCGAGCCCGCACAGAGAAAATGGGCACGGGGAAACCCCCTTTTAAAGCTTTTCCCTGCACATACACGGTAGGGAGGAAAAAGAAAAAAGCGGATGGTTAGGAGCAAATGACCAACGAGCAAAAGGCAATGGATATTTAAGCAGGGGACAGGAAACCTGAAGTGTGGGTTTATCGGGCAAGGCCAGAGGTAGAGGTGTCTGAACAAGAGATTAGCAGGAAGAAGGAAGGAGTAGCGTCTTGTGGAGAAGAGTTTTGAATAGGGTAAAGTGAGAGAAAGAAGGCAGAGAAGAAGGGCAAGGTGACGTGGCTGCCAGTGAAACCAGGTAAATCCTACAGAGCAATTGCAAGGCAAGACCCCATTGTCAATCAAAACAATAACCTTTGGTGAGGGTATAAAAGTTAGGAAATCCATGAGGGAGCAAGGGAGCCTGCATTTAGGTAAACCATCATTAGTCTAAGCCAGCACTTAGACAGTAGAGGTCAACAAATGAACAGCTCTACCCAGTGTCAGATGCATGGGTTAGGGAGGAGGGCCCTAGCAAGAGGAGAGAGACTCAAGGCCCCACAAAGACCTCAATAAAGATCTGTAAACTGTCCTTGAGATGAGGAGTGTTTTCTGTGCCATCTGTAAAATAGTGGAGGTGGGTGCAGTAGTAGTCACAATGCCTTATCCCTCTGTCAGGTAATTATGAGAGACTATAATGGTAACAGAAATGTACGAACGATTACAAGAGTGGATGGATACGAGTGGTCTGGCCTTGAACCATGAATAAACTGAACTTATAGTCATAGGTTCTAGGCCGAGATTGCTTAGGGTAATGCAGAATATGATACATTCTAAGCACGACATCCACACTAAAGGAAAAATAAAAATACTGGGTGATATATTTGATCAGACACTAAGCATGACAGCACAGGTTAATAGCCTTGTTTGCGTGTCAGCCTACTACAGAAGGCTACTTTTGCATATTCGCCCATTTCTTTCTCAAAAGGGCTGCAGACAGTTGCCCGGCCCATTATTTAATCTAAAATTCATTATTGTAGTTCTCTCCTAGTACATATGAGAACTGGCTAAACTCCAAGTAGTGCAAAATGGCACCATTAGAGCGATCATGGGGATGCAGAAGTGTGAGCATGCATCAGAGGTGCGGAGAAGTCTGCACTGGCTGCCCATTGTAGCAAGGATAGATTTTTGGTTACTGATGATTACCTATAAATCCTTGGCAGGGCTTTTTCCTGCATACATAGCCTGCAGACTTAAAAAACTAGAACCACGCTCCATGGGCTCAAGTAGTGTGAAATTGTTGCAAATACCAAAAAGCCACCCTTGAATTAGTAAAAAAAAGGCACCTTCTGGGTGGCTGCTCCCTTTAAGTGGAATGCCCTGCCTGTAAAATCAATCAACTGCTCGTCTCTGGAGTGTTTCAAGAAACAGTTCAAAATATATCTTTTCAGATAACCCCTGGGCTAGGGCTAGCCTGGTCCGATGTTTAGACATTGTGCTCCTTTCAGACTCTTCGGCGTCCATATGCCTCCGGGCCACTTTGGTAGCGCCTTATAAATAATTTAAAGTAAAGTAGTTGTGGAGAGGGGAAAGTAGTGGAGGAGAGGAGTCAGTTCGAGTGGGAGAGTAGTGTGGAGATGGGAGAATTGCAGAGAGTAGGAGCAAACAAGAGAACATCAGAGGGACAGAGGGGAAATGAAGAAGAGATGGAGCAGAGTGGGAGTAAGGAAAAGAGGCGAGTAGAAGAAAGGGAAAGAATAGAACCATTAGGTTGATAAGTACGAGACCGTAAAAGGCAAGAACTAAGTGAAAATTGAGTGTCTGGAAGGCACCTCTTCTTGTGTTAATTGTATTGTGGGACCTAGGTTAGGATATCACTTAGATAGTTACCAGAAGGAGACACAAAGGGTGTTCTACTTAGGCCATCACAACCAGCCACTCAATGATAAGACCAGGGCGCATTATTTGCACTCAACACTAGCTATTTGCTAGTGATATTGGACTCTCGCGAGTATGAAATGGTGTGCTGTGTGTATGTGTAGAATTGAGCTGCTAAGTGAGTATACAGCTAGTTAATAGCTTGCCACTTTAAATATTTACCTGTGGGTTAGACAGTAAGTGTTACCAAACTCTTATGACCATCCTGCGGTTAAGACACCCGGGCTAGGAAGGGAACTGTCCGGCATAGACTAGAGACGGACGGCCCTTAGTGGGCCCCTTTTGCAATTTCTTGCCACTGAACTTTCTTCTTACCAACTGCTCCCATAAAATATCCTCTGGGGGTTAGAATCTCTTTACTTGCTGATAATAGGAGACCTAAATTGTTGGTTGGACGCGACTCTCAGTCACTCCCCCAAGCAGGCTTTAAAAACCTTAGAGAAAGCAGATGTAATCCACACTCAATTAAGCGTTTGCTTAACTTGAGCTGCCACCACATACATTATTTCAATGATTTGCAATTGCCTTTCAGTGATGCTACTAATTTTGTTGCTCCTGTACAGGATGCTTAGACTGTCTCCCTGGTTCATCTTTAAGCTGGACCCACTTAAGTAACCATTTTTTAAACTAAAAATTCTTTCTGCAAAACAATATCGATAGCGCACTCATCAAGCAGGAGTACTGTTTTAGATCATCCAAAGAGTTTGTCCCCTGCTGAATGCAAGGAGAGCGTCCCCCACCTCCGCTGCAAATGTAACCACTGTATTAATAGTATAAAGCTATGCAGGCAGGTATCATTTGGCAACTATACCATAGAAGGCTGTTCAAACACTGCCTTGTAAATTATTATTAGGGCATTTATTAAGTGCCCTTTAGGAAGTAACAAAGGCTTTACAATCATAGGGGACAGAACCAGGTTTAAGAGCAGTTAAACAAGGAAGTGGGGATTAGAACAGGAGAGGAAGAGAGGGCAATTGTCAGCAATGGATCTGCAAATAACCAGGAGGATGAAACCTTGGGGATCGGATCAGCCAGTTCCAGTGTATGGACGTACATGTTAGGAAGGAGCCACTCCTTGAAGAGCTGGGTGTTCAGCTCTTTCCTGAACTGTAGAAGCGAGGGGGCGAGTCGGATGTTGATGGGGAGGAGTTTACAGAGACCTTGGGCGTAGGCAGAGAAGGTCCGCTTTCAGATTTTTCCTTCCTGCACCGGCAGAGTTAAAGTCTGCATATGTCCTTAATTCTGATGGATCGTACGCCTCCGGAGATGGGGAGTTTCTCAGTGAGGTAGCTTGGGGACTTCAGGGCGACAGCCTTATAGATGATGCAGCAGGATTTGAATATAAGCGCTTGCAGTGGAAGCCAGTGCAGTTCGATGAGGGTCTTCTTTAAAGAGGTTATCCAAACAATATTTTAACGTCATTTATGCTGCTATGACCCTCCTACAGTCCTGATGATGTGACTGCACCCTGTGCAGCAAAGAGCATCCAGGAGCACTTCATACATGGATCACCCCACACCTTTTGGCCCACAGCTAGTCTACCACGTTTTTCAAAAATATTTTCGAAAGTTGAAATCTGCCAATTGCAGGAATTAGGAAGCTAACAGGCCATTTTCAACAGTCAAGCGTCTGTCTAGATCGTGGGACTGTCTGCGTGCTAATAGCTGCCAGGCATTGCATCCTTGCCCAGGTGGGCATTAGGCTCTGGTACTTGCTGATTATGATGCATCTAATCACCAGCTTTTGACACTACTGCAAATGATCTATACCTGGAACGTTGATCGCAGTGGCTTAGTTCTCATTATGACCCTTAGAAAAGTGCTGCTTGTTCCTTTCTGGCTGTGCACGGAGATCAGCTAGAACCAGACTATTCCAGTCTTGTTAAAGTGGACTGGAGAGTTCTTCAGGGATTCCCTCTTTCCAACCTATTACTTAATTTAGAAGTGATCCATCCGCTGTGAAACTACATAAATCTCTTGGCATACATTAGTACTCGTATGCAGGCGATATGCAGTTTTATCTTCGTGAGAACAGCCCCAAGGAGGATTTTACAAGTTTGAACGTTGGACTGTAGACAGTTAGCAGATTAACTAGGGAAAGTGGTTTGAAGCCAAAAGCATCAAAAATGGAAGTGTTCCTTTGGCCCAACATCTGCTTGGCAACCATGGTTGCCTTCCAATCCTCTACAATCCCCTCGCCATTTCCAGCCTGTGACCAAACTACTCTGAGAAAGTAAACAAATATTGGGGTTTATTCAGAGGCCCATGCTCTGGTTAAGGAGGCTTTTTTAAAGCTGCAGCACCAGTATATGCGTTTCCCTTACTTCTATAGCAAGACCGAAAGCTTGTATTATGATTTGCCGGGTGCAACACCGAGCAGCAAAAAAATAATAAATACATTAAAAAAATTAAAAAAATCAATGGACTACCTTTCCCCATCAACCAAGAGAGAAGAACAAGTTACTCTCTTAGCTGGTAACGTTCTTTCGATGGGATGGTCCGACGACGTATTCCATATCTATGACAGTAATCACCACAGCTGTGCTGCTTCGGAAAATCCTGCCCACGGATTGAATCGAGGGAGTAGTGACGTACAAAAGTATGGACGAAGCCCAGTTGGCAGCATCACAGATGTTACGAATAGGAACACCCCTCTGCAGGGCAATAGAGGGAGCCATACCCCTGGTAGAATGGGCCTGCAAGCCTACCGGAGGGTCCTTACCCACCAAGCGGTAACATTCAGAAATTGCCAAGATAATCCATCGAGACAAAGTCTGCTTAGTAACAGCTTGTCCCAAACGCCTTCCAGCGTAACCAATAAAGAGTTGATCGTCCACTCTGACCCGGGACATGCGTGAAATGAAGAAACTTAAAGCTCGCCTAGGATCTAACCTATGGAGCGTCTCCTCGTCCTTACCAGGATGCGGAGGAGGATAAAATGCTGGAAGAATAACCTTCTGGCCTAAATGAAATTCCGACACCACCTTCGGAAGAAAGGAAGGACGAACTCTAAGGACAACCATGTCCTTATGAAACCCAGTGAAGGGTGGCTTAACTGAAAGTGCCTGTAACTCACTGTGCTAGCGCAAGTGACCGCAACTAAAAATACAGTTTTAAGAGTTAACAGTCTCAAAGGGCAAAAATGTAAAGGCTCAAACGGAGCACCCATTAGAAACTTGAGAACAAGGTTCAAATCCCAACCGGACACCTGGAAAGGTGACGGAAGGAACACATTGAGTCCTTTTCGTAACTGAGAAATTAAAGGAATTTTAAAATAAGAACACGCCTCAGACGAGCACTTAAATATTGACAGCGCCGCCAGGTAACCTTCAACGGTACCCACTTGCAAGCTCCTGTGGGCTAAAGAAAGCAAAAAAGACAGAACCACAGGAATGTCACATGAAAAAAGATCCACATTCTTAACCCTGCACCAGTCGTAGAACTTTCTCCAATGGCAACGGTACAGGGACTTTGTCGCCGGCCGTCTGGCCGAAAGCAACACCTCCATCACATCTTCAGTGAGGTCCCAATCCTTATACCTCAATCTTTCAGAAGCCAAACGTGAAGGTTGAGGGATCTGACCTCTGGATGGAGAACCTGACCCCCCCCCTCCCGTGAGATCAGATTGTCTCGGTAGGGAAGACCACGTGGAGGGTAGATGGACAAGTCGAGAAGGTCTGGGTACCAGGTCCTCCTGGCCCATGCCGGAGCAATGAGGATCATCCGGGAACTGGAGGAAACGCATACAGCAGTGGGAATGACCACTCCACTACGAACGCGTCTCCTAAGGCTCCTCTTGGAGGAAATTCCCACGAGCAGAACCTTTCGCACTTCCGGTTGACACTGGAGGCGAAGAGATCCACTTGAGGGGTCCTCCAAAGGGCAAAGACCTCCAGAAGAATCTCCTGAGCCAACTCCCACTCGTGAGAGATCGCGCTCTGCCTGCTCAGAGCATCCGCCATCTCGTTTTCATCTCCGGTCAAATAAACTGCTGAGATCGAAATTTCCTGCTGGATTGCCCAGAACCAGAGCTGCATCAGCTCCCTGCACAGAGGAAGTGACCCGCCCCCCCCTTTTTGTTGAGGTAGTGCATGGCTCTGTGTTGTCCGTCAGAATCAGGACATTCTTTCCTCGCACAGTCGGCAGAAAAGCCTTCAGGGCAAGCCTGACGGCCCTCCGCTCCAACAGATTGATATGGAGTCTGGACTCCGACGGAGACCAACGACCGCTGACTGTCAGTTTGTTGACATGAGCTCCCCATCCCGTGAGGGACGTGTCCGTCACGATCGTTACCTCTGGCCAGGGCAGCCAAAACAGAGCCCCCTTCATCAGATTGCTTTCGACGGTCCACCACAGAAGGTCCTGGGGACCGAGGGCGGCACCTGAACGGGGTCCGACATTCTGCCGGAGGACTGAGACCACTGGAGCTTGAGTACCCATTACCGGGTCAGTTGGTGGACCTTGGTCGAGGATATCCGACAGGTCATCCTGCAGAAAATCCCCTGGTGGAGCAGACCACCCCAAGTACTCGGTGACCCTCGACATAAGGCGCCGGTACGAGGACTCGGCATGGTTGCCAGGCTCAGGCCTACAGAACTCCACCTCCGGAGAGGTGTCCAGACTACTGGTGTCGTGCAGCGACTGACGCAGGTCCTCCATCTGGCTATGTCCAGAGATAATCTCGTCTGGTACCGTATCAGGAAACATCCCATCTTCAGAACCCTCATCCACCTCAGAAATATAATCAAGATGGTGGAAAGTGGGCACAGAATGGGGGACAAAGACATGTTTGGCCTTGGCCAGAGCCTTTCTAGGGGGTTTCACCTTGCCACGGGGTACCTCCGACAAAACAGCCTCAAAAGGCGTCGAGTGAAGTGGCGTCGACGTCTAGCGCGGTGCCGACAGCATCGACGGCTTTGACACAGACCTCGAGGGCAGAGCCCCGAGCGTGTCATTCGACAGCCTGGGCGCCGATGGCGTCAACGACTTCCTCGGAGGCAGAGCCTCAAGAGAGTCCCTCGACGACCTTGGCGCCACAGGCGTCGACGTCTTCTTCGAAGACTTCACAGGTGCACACGGTCTCGAGGGCGCCGAGGACCGGGACCTGGAACGGGCATGACTAGAACGATTCCCCTTGTCCGAGCGGGACCTTTCCCGTGAATCGTGCCGTCCACCCGAGCCCGAAGGGGTACGAGCGGTGTCTCTAGTACGGTCACGCCCGACCCCACTCGGAGGCTCAGAAGGACCGGTGCGCTGCAATTCAAGAATCGCCAACATTTTCTTACCGAAGGAAGCCCATTCCTCCGGAGTCGCATGCTTGGTGGGATAAGCAACCCGCCGACGGGCAGAGTCCTCAGACGAGGATGGGGAAGACGACCGATGACGGCGCTTCTGGGAGTGCCTCGAAGAGGTAGAGGAGTGGCGGGACCCACTCCGGGACCGAGACCCCTGAGACCTACGACGACGATGTGGATAATCGCCCCTCGAATCGTCCGTCGAAAGCCCAGTGGACTTCAGCCTCTTCTTGTATTTGTATTTGTATTTTATTTATTTGTATAGCGCACCAGGCCCAGCGGCAACCGGGCGCATAACTTGGTTACAACATAAGAAAAACAGACAGAGCAATAATTACAAAAGATTACAGGTATAATAAAGGATTTACAAGTTCAGCAATGAACCCAGAGCTAGATGTCTTGGGCGGCCAACCAAGTTTTGGTAAGGTGTTTGAATCTCAAGAAGGAGGGTTCTGCTCTAAGCTCATTGGGAAGTGTGTTCCATAGTTTAGCTGCCATAATAGGGAAGCTGATTCCACCTGATCTTTGCAGATTGAAACGCGGAACGACAAGGCAGTTAGATTGAGCCTTCTGCGGGGTCTGATGGAGTTGTGGAGGGAAAATCGGTTGGCCAGGTAACAAGGAGCTTGGTTGTGAAGGCATTTGTGGGTAAGAGCCAGGGTTTTTAGGGAGCCAGGGTTTTTAGGGAGATTCGGTGTGGGATGGAAAGCCAGTGAATGTTGCGTCTAGTGTCAGATATGTGTTGGCGCCTGGGAATGTTGAGGGCAGCTCTAATCGCATTGTTTTGGATAATTTGTAACTTGTTGCAACCTATGCAGCAATTAGTACCTAAGTACAGTGCATTGCAGTAATCGATCTTAGATAGTACAAGAGTCCTAGCCAGGGTAACACAGTTGGTTGCAGAGAGAAAAGGGCGACATGCTGTAATAAGCTTGCAGGTATATGCCGATGCGGAAGAGACCAAGTTGGTTTGTCTGGTCAGGGATAGAGTAGAGTCAATGTAGATTCCTAAGGTTTTTGTGTCCTTGGCGGTAGGGATAGTATTCCCATCGATGATGAAGGACTTAAACTCAGGCTCGAGTTTGGTAAGTTTTTGAGGCGAACCAAGAATAAGGAGCTCTGTCTTATCATTAAGACAGAGTCTGTGTTGTGCCATCCATGCTTGGATGACTTGGTAGATGACATTGATAGGTAGGGAGTCAGCAGCGTAGTTACCTGAGATGGGGATTAGTATCTGCGTGTCGTCAGCGTAATTGGTATAAGTGACACCCATGTAGTCCAAGATATCCAAAAGGGGTTTAGTGAACATGTTATACAACATGGGTGAAACACAAGATCCTTGTGGCACGCCACAGGAGACAGGTGCAGGTGGGGCAGCTGCTAGTGGGGAGAACACGCGCATTGATCTATTGTCTAAGAAGGACCTAATCCAAGTTGTAGCTTTATCGGAGAAGTGTGCAGCTGATTTAAGGTGGTGGCAAAGAATATCATGATTGACGAGATCAAAGGCCCGCCGAGAGGTCCAGAAGGAGTAAGAGAGCAAGTTTGCCTTTGTCTTTTAGATCTTCAATCTGTGTTTTTAGATCTATGAGGGCAGTTTCGGTGCCATGACATGGCCGAAATCCGGATTGCCTGAGTCCCAGAAGTTTGTTGGATTCAAGGTAATCTTGAATTTGTAGATATGCTGCACGGTTGAGGATTTTTAGTAGAAACGGGACCGTGGTGATTGGCCTGTAGTTTGTGGGTATGCTAGCGTCCAAGGTAGGTTTTTTCAATAGGGGGATGACCCACGCATCCTTTAGATTGTCAGGTACAATCCCAGAGCTAAAGGAAGAGTTGATGAGCGTAGTGATGAATGGCGCTAGGTCGTGAGCTTCTTCCTTAATAATGGGTGCCGGACAGAGGTCGCCTTGGCAATTGGATGGTTTAAGGCTGGTGATGATCTTTTCTACTTCGGAAATGGAAAGTGGAGTGAAGCTAAAAGGAGTCAGAGAATCAGGGATGGAGTGGTTGAGGGTGGGGATAGGGTTAGGTTGTGGGTTGGATTGTAGGCTTGTTTGTTTGTTATTGATTTTGATTTGGAGGGAGGCAATCTTGCCGAGGAGAGCCTCTTGGATTTTGGTGCACCAAGTGCTATCTTTGATGCAAGTATCTGGTGCCGTGAAGGGAGTTTCAAGTTCTTTTAGGATTCTAAACTATTCTTTGGTGTTAGATTTGGCTTGTTCGATACGTTTATTGTAAGTGTCTTTTTTAGCCTGGAATATGGCTTCCTTGTAGTTAAGGGTGGCCAGGAAGAGACACGATTTGTTCGCTGCGGACTGGTTGCTTTTCCAATGTGATTCGGCAGTTTGTTTTTCTTTGCGCAGGGTTCTGAGCTGGGGAGTGAACCAAGAGTTCAAGTGGGCACGAGGTTTGGGTTTTCTCAGTTTGGATGGGGCGATGATGTCTAAGGCTTTTTGCATAGCGAGGTTAAAGGTGTCGACCAACGCCGTGGGGTCAGAACATGAACTAACCTGGTCATTGAGAGCAGGGAGGAGGGGGGGGAGGAGTCTGTCGCAAGTGATGTCTCGTTTGTTGTGGGTGGCAGTAGCCGGTGCAATGAGAGGAGCGGGGCTGGCAGGGTTGGATTGAATGTTAAATGTAATTAAATTATGGTCTGTCCAAGCATACTGTTGGTTAGAGATGATGTGCATGGGACAATTGTGGGATGCTAGCCAGTCAAGGGTTCTGCCCTTAGCGTGGGTAGGTTGGTTGATAAGCTGTATGAATCCTGCATTCATAAGTATATTATCAATGGTAGTGGCAGCAGTGTCATTGGGATCAGTAAGGCCAAGGTTAAAGTCCCCTAATATCGAGGCTTGGGATTTGGTTTCGGTGTTATGAGTGATGATGTTAGAGAGGTCCTCGGCGAAGGTGGATAACGGCCCAGGTGGCCGGTAGAGTAGATGGAAGGTGATGGAGTGGTTAGGGGTGACGGCTAGTTTGACTGTCAAGGCTTCCATAGAGGAAAAATGATGCACAGTGGAGAGGTGGAAGTTTAGAGCATTTTTATGGATAATGGCAATGCCACCACCTTTGGACTGGTTAGAGTTATGATCAAGTCTGATAATGTTGTAACCTGTAGGGATGGCAAGGGAGAGTAGAGGACCGGAGGCTGCGTGAAGCCAAGTTTCGGTGATAGCCATAAAGTCAAGGTCGAGAGTTAGGATAAGGTCAGCCACTTCTAGACCGTGTGCAGTGAGTGATCTAACATTGATTAGCGCCCCCTTGATATTGCCAGTGTTAGGGTGGTTGGAGTGAGGTGACGATGGGTTTTGCATGTGTGTGGACGAGGTGGGGGTCAGAGGCTGTTAAGATACGCAGGGTGATGGGAGGCGTGTGTGAGTCGCGAGCCAAGTCTGGCATTTCTCACAGTGACGGAGCATGGTATGTTTGGTGAAGGTCTGGATGCAAAATGTTGGAGCAATAAGGCAGGGTTGTTGAGGTAGGGGTTGGTGTGTTGAGCGGTGGAGGGCATAGTTGTGGTGTTGTGCAGGTTAGGGTAACAGAAGGAGGAGGTGGAGTAATTGAGTACAGTCCCACCTGTGTGATGTGTGAGGTGGAGTAGGGTGGGCAGTATTCTTGCAAATATAATAGTGAGGGTGGAGGGCATGTTTGCCTAATACCGTCTTAAAGATAGATGTCTACCAGATCTATGAAAGGGTAATTGAGGTAGAGGTGATGTCGTAGGCAATTACACAAAGTAGCATGTACACAAAGGTAAACATCAATGTCAATGCGGACGGTAGATGCAGTGGCATGCACAGAAGGTGAGACAACAGTAACCACGGTAGCAGTGTATTAAGGTGCAGATGCCTAGATACGAATTTAGCAGGAGGGAGCCATGAAGGCACTAGATTAAAATGCAGAGAGGCACAAATTCAAATGCATAATCCAGGGATACCTAGATTTTATTTTAGCAGGAGGGAGCCAAAAAGGCACTGGATTAAAATGCAGAGAGGCACAAATTCAAATGCATAATCCAGGGATACCTAGATTCGATTTTAGCAGGAGGGAGCCAAAAAGGCACTGGATTAAAATGCAGAGAAGCACAAATTCAAATGTATTAACAATGAACACATCAATGTGATTTGCCTATGAGGAGAGGGCATAGTACAGATGTCCCCCAGGGATGTAGAGTGCATAGGTCCGACTAAGGTGGCGCACTGTTGCAAATGTTTAAACAACCTTAACGTTTAATACAGTGGCTGCAACACATTGTAGGTGCGGGAAAGGTAATAATGAGCACTGATTGAACGGATAAGGTAAAAAGGGTGCAGGTGGAACAAGTAAGACAAACGGATTACTCACCACCTCATAAGATGTGAGCAGGGGCTATGGCCCGGGGCTCTGGTCAGCTCAGGACAGTCTCTGGACAGTTGTGGACCTTGCCCTCATGGCCTTACCAGGAAGGGCCGTCTTGCGCCTCCCGGCGACTGATGGGTGGAGATGTAGGGTGGAGGAGCCAATCGCCCGGCGTCTCTGCTCAGCTGGTGAGGAAGCACCGAGAAGGGGATGTTTCAGAGGGCACGGGCGGCCATCTTGGAATGGTTACTGCCTCGTGTCCTCTAATGGCGCTTGTGAGGAGGTGGCTGTGTCAACGGGGCAGCAACCACTTTGCAGTACATGCACAGCGCAACAAACAAAAGCGTTTCAATTATGGAGATTAAAGGCTTGGATTCTGATGAAAAAGGTTACCGCGCCTAACGTGCTAAGAGTAACCCAAAAAAGCAGGTCAGGCTGTAAGTGACATACCTTTGTGCTGTCCTGCACAAGGTGTGGAAGTAGGTCACTGCTCCTGCAGTGGCTTAGAGCTCCCGCTCGAGCGGTTGCTCCCGCAAGGCCTTGGACGTAAGCGACTGGCAGTCGACACAATCATCCGTGTGGTGGGCCTCCCCGAGGCACCAGAGGCAGGCGTCGTGCGAGTCCGTCACCGACATCTTGGACCCGCAGTCCCCACACTTCTTGAAGCCCGAACGCGGGGTGGAAGAAGAGGAAGACATCCCGATAAACTTCACAACTAACAGGTTAGAAGAACCGAAAGAACAGAAACTCCAAAGAGTCGCGGCGCACCGAGATCTACGAAGCGAACACGTTCGAGGAAAAAACACAGAACTGAGGCTACGGGTGTCGTGCGTCCTACTTCTAACATCTGGTGCCGTCGGAGGAGGTCCTTGAGGACGGCATATCGACATCATCGACGCAGGACGCAGAAAGATTTTCCGAAGCAGCACATGCTGTGGTGATTACCGTCATAGATATGGAATACGTCAGAGGACCCAATCCCCTCGAAAGGAGAAGCTCACACTTCCCTTCAACATTAAATCTGCTCTTAGTCAATCAAAGGAGCTCTTCTCCGTGGTTAAATCCTTTTCCTTGGCGTCTCGTTTCTCTCCCTCAGTGCGCCCCCCTCAGTCCTGGAGAGACTCGATGTCCGAGTTTTTCCATACTAAAGTAGCAGAAATTCGCGCCAACATCGTAGGGAATGAACAGGTGATGTCACTACCACCACTACTGGAGACAGGTCACCCACCGAGAGTAGCGGATGGGATAGGTTTCCCAGTCTTTTAGGCCGCTGATATTCACCAGGCTGTTGGGCGCTTGAAGTCGGCTGCCCATTCTGACCGAACATGACTCCTTGGATCGTAGAGGCGGTTAACTCCTTGTGTCCGGACGGTGAGATGCCACTAGAGCTAAAACAGGCTAAGGTGATCTCGCTCCTGAAGAAACCATCTCTAGATTTGTTGGTGTTGGCCGACTTCTGACCTATTTTACGGTTTCCTTTCTCTATGAAGTTACTTGAGTCTCTAATAGCCCCGCTGCTCTCTTTTCTTGAGTCATCTTCTTTCTTTGACCCCTTCCAGTCAGGGTTTCGCCCAGGTCGAGATACCAACAATGTCCCAGAGTCTGTAGTCGATCTGACCAGGTTAGCTGATCAGGGCGGTGTGGGAGCCCTGATATTCTTAGATCTGTCAGCGGCATTTGACACAGTTGACCACACTGTCTTGTTATCTCGCCTACAGGCAGCGGGACTCTCAGGTCCGTCCTAAGCTGGTTTTCTTCTTTTCTCACTGATCGGGCTAATCTATTTCTTTATCTTCCTTTCTTTCTTTCTTTCTTCTCAGATTCTATCCTGTGGGGTGCCTCAGGGTTCGGCCATGTCTCCCATGTTGTTCAATATCTATATTCAGTCGCTAATTTGCCTCATCTGTTCCTACGGTTTTCATGGTTATTCCTATGCCGACAACACTCAGATCTTGGTCCGTTTGCATCAGGATCCCGGGACCGTGCGCCTGGAATTTCAGGACTGTGTCAGAAGTAGGAAATTGGATGAATGCGAATTGGCAGACGCTGAATAGGGACAAGACCAATGTTTTGGGGGTGGGTTCTTCTTTGATCTCTAATGAATGGTCAGGCTCTTTCTGCCCATCTACTTTGGGTGACTGTCCTACTCCGGGGAAGGTGGTTAAGAATCTTGGGGTCTTATCATCTGATCTATGACACCGCAGGTTAGTGCAGTCTGTAGGACTGGTCATTTCTTTTAGGGTTCTGCGTCATGTCTTGCCTTTTTTTGCCTTAACATTTGTGGCACTTAGTGGTGTCCTCCCTGATCACTAGTCGGCTTGAATATTGCAATGCGCTTTATCTGGCACAACCTCTTGGGCTGGTACACCACCTGCAGCTGTTGCAGAACTTGGCGGCCAGGGTGGCTACTGTGTCTCCTTACGGAGGTCACGTAAGCCTGGTAATCCAGGCACTTCACTGGCGTCAATAGCCCAGAGGATTCAATTCAAGGCTCTGTGCTTCATGCCTTTTTTAAACGGGAACCTGAATACTTGCAGGACAAGTTTCTTCCTTATGTCCCTGGCAGACCACTGCGTTCAGCAGATGCCAATTTAGCGGCCGTCCCAAAGATGCGCAGGATTTGTGTAAGAGGGTGGGCTTTTTCATATGCTTCCAGTAGACTCTGGAATGGGCCGTCTGCTGTCTTTAGAGCCATGGCAAATCCCTTTCAATTTAGAAAAGCCCTGAAAACGTTGTTCTAGAGTCATCGTTACGGCCTGTGTCATCCCCAGTCCTCGCGCCAAGATGCCCTCGGGTGGTAGTGCGCGTTAAAAATTGCTATAACATCACTGTGCCAATCTATGAACAGTCCCATGAATGAGGTTGACACATGCTATATATGTCACATACAGCTACTCATTTCTTTGCTGCTGGGTCCAGAAGGTAAAAGCCAGATTTCTCCCTCTCCAACATGTGTTGTGTGCATGTTAAATCTGTATTCAGTGTTGTTTAACACAGAGCCGCATTGAACTGTTCCTGCCAGGATCGGGTCCTTTGGGATCATTTCACACAGAGAATAGTTGCGTTTCACTCACAGATTCCTTGCTCTAGCAAGCCCCTCTCAGAACCACTACAGACACGAGTGAGAAGGGTTCAAGAGCACCCAATAGCCCTTCTCTCAGGGGAACAGCAAGTGTATGGTCAGGGCGTGCTTTCCGCTAAAGCAATGTATAGGGCACTTCTGGAGTAAAAATGCAAGTTAAGGAATGTTCAAGTAATGAGTGAAGTGACAGGACGACAGTGTCAGTGAATGCCACAGTGAATGTGCTGGGACACCACTCACAAGTATCACATGTTTATATGCATACAAGGCAGCACACCACGAGTCAGCCTCCTGCACACATCATTACATATAGGGACACAGTCAGCATTGAATTGCCCATCTCTACTGTCAGATCACGGGTGGTTCTCACATAATTGTGACAATTGTAGGAACACTAGAGAGTTTTGAAGCATGTTGCGTCTTCAAAGCAGTTACCAGCGTCCCAGTTCTGCTGATTCCTTCAGTCTTAAACAACCTCTCTTTCTTCAGCTCTGCAAGCCCTGCCAGTACAAGGTGGTGGGAAATCGAGGAGAATGGGGTGCAGTTAGTGCTAGGATTGTGCTAGGGCAGAACTGTAGGGCAATAGCCAATGTACCCATTTTCTCCGGCAGTCCCCCAGAGATTTAGCAGTGATGCCCACAAATTTAATGTCTTCGTGATGAACTCCAGGTTGGGCTTTTTGTGCAGTCTGGTGTTGTTTTGCACACCAGAAGTGAACTTGGTCTTCATCCTTTTCTATCTGTTTGGGGATGCAGCTTCTTGGTCAGTTTCTCTGGTGGCCAAAGACAACTCTTAGTTAAAAAAAATAAAAAGAATGGAGGGGAATGTTTGACCAAAAAGGGGCTATAGGCAAGAGGTAGACAAACTGCTGGATTGCCAGCAAGCAATCCAGGAGTTGATAGCCCTTATAGCACAATTTCAAAATTTATGAAGAGATTGGCATTTTATCATTGGAAAAGGAACGAAAGGATGCCTTGGCTGTAGTTAGTTAGTATTGCAGATGATTTTCGCATTGAGAGGAAAAGAAGGACTAAGGGGAGGTATTTGCGTCCAAGACTGGAGTCCAGAGAGAATCATTAGCAAGGGGTTAAGGATTTTAAGGGGCCAGAGCAGGCAGTCAGGAGTCAGATTAGGCATGCCCTCACACTCGCTGATGAATAAAAAGGAAAAGAAACGATGCAGTAAGGGTGACATTGTGATGGTGTGTCCTCTTAGGCCTTGGAAATGTTTGTAGCTTCTCTGCCAACAGCAGGCAAGGGGTAACAGTTGGCATATACTTTGCACACTTTGGTAGCCCATGTCTTCTTTAATTTATCCTGATGTTACAGTTGTGAAGTGCACAAGAATGTTTAAGCGATTTCAGACTCTGGGGCTGATGGTAACTTTTGCAATTGGAGGATTTGTGAAAAAGATGGGCTTCCATTTAGAGCAGAAGTAGACTTTGGTACATTTCTGTGTACCGACTTCCATTCCAACATTATAAAAGTATCAAAAGAAGTCAAAACACTGGGTGTATACCTCGATTCAACTCTCTCCCTCAAAAAACAAATCAACGCCACCAGCTCTGCTACAGCATACACTAATAAACATATTAATGCCTGCAAACCTTTCTTATCTACCTACAGCTGTCTTATGCTGGCCAGGGCTCTCATAATCTCCAAACTTGACTACTGCAATACACTCTTCCTCGGCTCCACCAACCACAACCCGAACTGTCATGATCTCTGCTTCCAAAAGATCAGGACTTGCCCGACTCCCTTGGAAGCAGACCCATAACCCCGGTTCCGAGTGCCAGCCAGTCCCAATTGGGACCTTTTGGACCCTGTCCTGGCGCCAGTGGCACCAGGCTCATAAAGATGCCCAGTCCCAGCGCTGGAAGCGCCGGGCTCATAATGCTTGGGTGGACTTACTTGCAGCAGACCATGCTGCTTACTTACCTGCCAGTTGAACCCCTGATCCTCTTCTGTTTGGGACTACTTTTCCTGTTGGGTGGGGCAGGAGCCACTCCCTAGGTCCAGAACACTGGAACTCTTCTGGAAAGCAGGAACTCTTTTCTTACCTAGGCGTGGCTGTGGAAGGAGACACCTAAGCACTACAGGAGGCTATTTAAACCACACCCGATGGATGAATCTTGCTTTGCGTTATTCTGCATTCTCTGCAGCAGAATGCTCATCGTGTCTTCTGCTTCTGATCCTGGGCCTAAGGGAACAAAGGCTTACCATCCTGGAATCCAGTCTTCAGCAGCACCTGTAAAGACAAAGAAAGAACAGGTTAGCACTACGGTCTTCAGTGGCAGCGCATCTCTTACCTGGTCCATCGGCTGTCACCAACGCCTCGCGCTGCATTCCGGCATCTGAAAGACAAAGGCTTACCTACTCTTCGCAGGCTCCGGAGGTCTTCGCACTGCATTCCGGCATCTGAAAGACAAACGCTTACCAGCTCTTCGCACGCTCCGGAGGCCTTCGACGCTGCATCCCGCATCTGAAAGACAAAAGAAGGTGCGTTTAAAGACATTGGGCAACTTTATTACTCACGTGCCATTACTCCTTCCCACGCCGAATCCAGTGGGTATTCCAGCACCCTTCAGCTTCTCTAAAGCTCCGAACTTGTACCTGCAAGATAAAAGGGACAGTTAGTGCGCATCGTGAAGCAGGCTACAAGCGCTTACTTACGTGCTTCCAGGCGCTTCTATTCCTCACGCGGGTTCGATCCTCAACTCTCATCAGCCCGCCATCCGCCATCGCCGGAACCCTGCAAAACAAGGGCTATCATTACAAAAGACTTTTAAGACATTTGAAGTGCCCAGAACTTACCGTTCGTGCAGTTAACGACAGACAGCAGTCCTCTGAGGTCAAGAGGCCTGCACCCTTATCCAGTGAAGAAACTGGTTAAGGCACCCTGCCCAGAGGCAGATGGAGAGTTCGGCGTTCACTTACCTAAGACATCTTACTCTTCGAGTCAGACATACAGCGCACAGAGGTCCAGCCCAAAGAGCCAACCGTGTGTTACACATCACCTTTGAAGATACGGCATTCACCCAGTCAAGACCGGCGCCTCTGCGGGAATCAGGTGAGCGTTACAGACTACAGATAATCCAAAACAACACCCTTAGATGCGCCCTCAATCTCCCCCACAAGGCCCACATCTCTGTCAGAAAGGAATGCCACTGGCTCCCTATCCGCGAGAGAATCAAACTTCAAGCTCTGGTCATCACACCTAAATGCCTCTATTGGACAGCCCCACGCTACTTATCAGACACATTCTCCAGACAGATCTCTAACAGACCAACTAGATCCCCATACCTACAAGAACACAACATCCCAAGGTTCAACCTGAAAACTGCTGGAGGAGCAAATTTCCCAGTACTCGCAGTTAAATATTGGAATGCACTTCCTATGTCAATCAGGGCAAACCCCTCCTTCTGGTCATTCCGAGCTAAGGTAAAGGAACAACTCAATGCAGCAACAGTCCATGTAATGCCACTCAACTAACACCGTCTCTCCAGTCACCTTTGTACGCGGTATCACCAGTCTGCCCCTGGGCATACCATACCACTTGACCTCGTGTATCATTGTACCCAATGTACACCCCACTATCCGGACAGTGTCAAGCCTACTGTCCACTCGTATTACTGCTCTTCATTTTATGCCTACTTTACAGACCTCCTGTAACCCGGTCCAGCACCCTTGTTTGTACAGTTACACTTCTGTTCTGTACCCTGTATGTGTAACCTTCTGTAACCATTGTTGCCTCTGAGGAAAGCACCCAGTTACCTGAGGGTCGGGCTGCGCTATACAAATAAACAATACTGCGCCCAAGCAGAGCGGAGGTTGGAGGGGTGTCCCCCGCTCTCCTTGGGCACAGTAACGGGAGTCGTGGGTTGCAGGTGTCTCCCCTGCTTACCATTGTGGTAAGCGGGGGACAAGAAAGTAAACAAAAAACCTGCGGTATCAGCTCCGACCCACATAAGTGGGAGTAACCGATGCTGTAGGTATAGCGGGTAGTCGGTAGCACGCACAGAAGTGTGCCATCATAAAGTTAAGCCGGATGGGGGGGTCGGGTAAGGTAATGCACGGAGGGGGACGCAGGCAAAGTGATCAATCTGATTACTGCGCCTTGCCGTAATTGAGCGAAGTGGGAAGAGGGCGAGAAGGCATTTCTTACCAGGTTGTAGCAGTATCAGATCATGCAGTCTGGACTGCGCAATGCTCCTTCAAGTTTGCAGTTTAATCACTATTGTTTTAATGGCGCTCCTGGATGTTTTTGTCAAACAACCATCTACGTCAAGTCGGAGAATAGCTAGCTTCATACCAAAGTTCAGTTAGGACTTCATATGGTTATTCCTAATTGAAAGCAGTGACACAGTGGCCCCCACTTCTCTGTGCCAAAGATGATACAAGCTTTCTGGGTTGAAAAATGTTTATGGAATGTTTATATGGGACTTGTCTAAGGTGGTGTCACAGGTCACCAAGCTTCGCACGAAAGATGGAAGATTTGTTTGGACATTGGAAACAGTGACACTTTCACATGCTTTAAGAAATTCTCAAATGAACCCGCCCCATTACATCCCGAAGATCAGCAAGTTTATTTATTTTATTTTATTTTTTAAACCTTTATTTTTTCAGCTTGATGACACAGAAGAGTACAGGCAGAGGCCCGACCAGGGAAAGCAATGTCAATTTACGGTACATTCCAATAGGTCAAACATTGTTCTTTAGCACCGTATTTAGCGTACATGGTACAGCAGGACAACAGAAAACGACATGAGCTAAAGCTCTGGCGGACGCAGAGGAGCAGGAAGCCAGAGATGCAACATCAGAGTCTGTGTCAGGAGGTGCCACGTAGGAATGAAACTTCAGCCAGATATTCCAGGGCTTTGAATGTGTTGGTTGTTGGTTAGACCAGGCCTCTTCTGTGTCCGATGCCCAGGTTACCGCCCTAAGCCATTGTATGTGTGAGGGTGGACCAGGGTGAAGCCAGCATTGTAAGATGCAACGGGCAGCCAGCAGCATACAAAGGCCTGCCAGTTTCTTGGTGTCACGGCCCATGCCAAGGAAATCGTGAAAGAGACACAGTGAGGGGGACGGGGAGATTATACAGTCCAGAATAGCAGATACGGTAGTACATACCGACTCCCAGTACTGTGTCATTTTGGGATCGAACCAGAGCATGTGTATGTATGTGGCATTGTCAGTTCCGCACCTGGGACATCTGGGGGAATGGTCCCTCGACATGTGGCGTAATCGGATCGGGGTGAGATGGTACCTATGTAGGACTTTGAGCTGGATCAATTTGAAATGGGAGTTAAAGGACACATTATGTGTGCGCGCGCACACATGTGCTTCCACCATTCGTCAGACATTTCCACCTCCAAGTCCTTAGCCCATTTGCGTTTCAATTTGTCGAAGGGGGGGGGGGGGCGGGGTCGTTCTAGTTTGCAACAGGGCGTATAGTCTGGACATCTTCCCTCTAAAGGAATTGAAGTCGCAGAGTTCTGTAACAATTAGGTCGTCGGGAGGTATTGTGGGGAAATCGGGGTATCAGATTTTAAGGACTTTCCGGAGAGACGAGTATTGGAGCCAGGCAGATAGCTTTTGTCTAAGGGCAGGCGGTAGGTCTGGTCATTCGATGAAATTGCCACTTTCGAAGGTGTCTCGGATCGATACGAAGCCCAACGCAGCCCACCGGTGTATGATGGATAACGGTAGGTATGAGACCCCAGGGATGAAGTTGCATAAAGGCAAATCGCCATGGAATGGATGGGGCGTGTCTAATAGTTTCCAGGTTTTAGAGAGGGCAAGGGAGGTGCTAACAACGGGGTCCAGCAACTCCAGTATGGTCGGCAGAGGGGCAAGAATTAAGGAACGACATCACGGTCACTGACTGCCATCCTCTCGAGCCAGACATGAGGAGGAGGGTCCTGCGTATTAAACCAGAAAGAGACAAATTGAGCCTGTGCCACCAGCCAGTATTTAAGAAAATCAGGGGAATTAAACCCCTCCACGGGAGTGGTCAAACTTGCAAGTTTTAATCGAACTGCCCCAGAGAGCCATAGAAATGTATTAATGGTACGAGTTAGTGCTTAAAAGAAGCCGTCTCCTGGCCATAAGGGTAGGTTGATGAACTTGTATAACACTTGTGGGAGCACAACCATCTTTAGGATCCGGATCCGACCAGCCAAGGAAATTAGGAGTTTCGTCCAGCCCAAAACCTTTTCAGTAGGTTTCGAAAGGTACGTCTGGTAATTTACCAGGAACAGTGTCTTAGGACAGCAGGTGACTTCTATACAGAGGTAAGTGAAGTTTGACTGCGACCAAGTGAACCCCATAAGATCAGGAGAGGGATGCATATTTTCTGTAAGTGGGAACAGGGTAGATTTGGAACAGTTCACCTTGAGCCCAGAGATGCGCCCAAAGTGGACAACATCCTCCAGTATAGGAGCGAGGTTGATAGAAGGGAGCGGATACAGAGCAAGGCGTCATCGGCATACAAGGAAATTATGTCCGCTTGGCCCGCTGTTCGCAGCCCTCTGCATGCATGGCACTGGCGCATCTTATCGGCAAAAGGCCCCATGGCTATAGCAAAAATTAAGGGAGAGAAGGGGCAGCCTTGCCTTGTGCCCCTGGCGTCTCGGAATAGAGATGAGCATCGGTCCTCGGTGCGGACCCTGGCCACCGGATTGGAGAAGAGTAAATGAACCCAAGAGCGGAATCTGGGTCCGAATTTACATTTTTCGAGAACCCGCCAGAGGTACCTCCAAGATAGTCCAATGTGGCAGCTACTGCCTGCACGTTCGGGCTGATTCTACTGACAATGTTAAATAGACGCCTCAGGTTCAGAGAGGTGGATCGACCTGGGCTAAACCTGCTTGATCGGGATGGATGATATGTGGCATAAAGGGGGCTAAACGTGAGGCTAACAATTTGGCAAAAATGTTTATGTCGCAGTTAATTAATGATAAAGGGCGATAGGAGCCACATTGGGTAGGGGGGTTTGCCAGGCTTGAGAAGGACTGTTATTATAACTTCCCGTAGAGAAGGAGGGAGCACACCTACCTAGCAAGCTTCGTCCCATAGGGCCATCAAGCAGGGAATTAGGAGTGACTTGAAGCGCTTATAGAATTCTACTGGAAGGCCGTCCAAGTCAGGGGACTTGCCAAATGACAGGGAGTCAATAGCCCCT
Source organism: Ambystoma mexicanum (assembly GCF_040938575.1). Classification (NCBI taxonomy): domain Eukaryota; kingdom Metazoa; phylum Chordata; class Amphibia; order Caudata; family Ambystomatidae; genus Ambystoma; species Ambystoma mexicanum. The sequence continues at coordinate 834,725,714 of NC_090934.1, read as the reverse complement.
GAGAATTCCTCTGTAGTGAAAGGCCCCTCAAGAGAGCTATTAGTCTCATAGCAAAAGACCGAAAGAGGAAGGCTGTCTAAGAAGGCGTCGATCTCGGCTATAGGGGTACTCTCATCCTCCGAGTAGAGGGCTTTGTAGAACGCCAGGAACTTGGCGTTGATATCTCGCAGGAGTGTGGCTAGGGTGCCATCCACTCTCAAAAGCTGGGATGTTGGGCAAACCGAACTCACGACGGATGAGTCCGGCTAAGACTCAGCCCGGTCTCTCGCCTTCCCCGTATTTTCTCGCAAGCTGGGGGCTGTCAAGGAATTTCAGTTCGCGTTGCGCATGGGATTGAAACGCGTCTAGTTCCACACCCAAAGACGCTAGTATCTCAGGAGATTGATGAAGAACGTATTGAGACTCGAGGGATGCAAGGGCTGCCTCGCTTTCTTGGATATACCCTCGGTCGCTCTCAGAAAGCCGCTTTCCTTCGAGATAACAATGCCCCTAATGTATGTTTAAATGTTTCCCACAGAGTGGAATGCGTAGGGACCGAGTAAGTGTTGATCTCAAAGAAGTCTTCAATAGCGGTGTCTATTTCTGAGGGAATGCGGTTTCATTTTCCACCCCGAGTTCTTTCGTAGTGTGGGCCCGAGCAGAGAGAGAGAGAGATAGTCACAGGGGAATGATCAGAAAGGGTTCTAGGAAGGATTGATTGGTGTGGAACATTTCTAATCAGTATATCCAATATCAACCACCTGTTGATTCTAGAATGCGAGTCATGGACTGAAGAATAGAAGGAGTATGTTCGGGACTCAGGGTATAACAGTCGCCATGCGTCTACGATGGCCAGCCGGGGTAAGGCGGTCAGAATGGTATATGCTGCCTAGAAAGTTGGCGAGGTCTGGAGTCCGATCTATGAAGGTCTACGTCTAGTATTGTGTTGCAGTCACCCCCCCCCCCCAACCCAGAGTATCGGTACCATAGGAAAGCTGGCTAATAGAGAGGCTAATTGAAGATAAAATTCGGGGTCATCCATATTAGGACAATAAATGTTCAACACCACCAGTTCCTTACTGTGCAGATCGCCATGGAGCAAAACATATCTACCCAATTGGTCCGTCTGTGAGAACACAGTTACATTTAAAGGAATGGTTCGGTCAAATTTTTTTATTGCCCCTACGGGTCGGCCATGTATTTTTAAGCCTAAGTCGCACGATTTTAGAAAAATTTCCTATGGACGTTAACCGAGTTTTCGTCCACTAAACGCACGCGAAAACAGGCACCAGGGAGCTGCCATTTTGTGATAATCCTATCATTTCCCCCCATCGCCCTGGCTGACCTGCTTTTGCGGCACTAAATCATATCCCCCGCCCCTGAGCCTGTCATCAGCAGACGCGTACCGCCCATTTCACAACACCAAAGCACGTCTCCTGTCAACATTCGTTGCGCTTCAGCTAATGACGTGTCGCCATGGAAATGGCAGGACGCCTCTTTCCTCAATAAGTATAAGCAGACCGTTTCACAACACACAGCAGCAGATTTCCGAATCCATTCCTCTCTCTGTGCTACGAGTATTCTGTGACTCATTTCTGTGCTCTGGTCAGCTACCTTCGTTGCTTGTAGCCCGTGTGAACAGATACCAGTACCACCGCTATCAATTATTTTGGTTTGTGCAACACACAATGGGTACAATAATGTCCTACATGTACGAGCCCGAGTATACCGAGGAGGAACTACTGGAAAGGGAAACAGCCGAAAACGATGGGTCTTAGGACGGCAGTTGGGTGGACGATTCAACAGCTGACGAGCCTGGACCTAGTCGCATGTACGGTGTTTCCACCTGGTGCACATGCAATCGGTGCGAGCTAATGCCAACTGAGGACGATAACTGCTGCTGCTGTGAAAACTCGGGATGCGTGGCCTACATTTCGTGGTCCGTGTTGAGGATAATGATGGTGCTTATGCACGAACTTCGCGCAACTGTTCGTCCTCGTAATCCGAGTAATGAGTAAGTATACTCTGCTTGTCATGCCACTCCCATTTCATGGTCTTCTACTATATCCAAAATTACATATACATATCATTGTAACACACAAAAGTCTTTCAATAGTGTGCAGTGTCTAGATAGCATTTGTCCGAGCAGAATGCCATTAGTTACAAGAATTGTCATTGACAACAAACGTTTATTAAACTTATCTTGGTCATTTAAATACAGTTTGTTTCATTCCTTTTCACAGGCAGTACAGGCTGGTGGGCTATCGTTCCTTTACATGGTGGCTTCACGGGAGGCTTGGACACCGCGTTCGAAGAGTGATACCCGCCTGTGCCGTTCGTGCCATAAGAGAAACGTTCCCGAGTGACAGCGGTCAGTACAGGGGATTTTCTCTCGCTGTGCTGCAACCTGAACTGTACAATGTGTAAAGTTTTGTATTTTTGTGTCATCAAAATAAGCTACAAAATAAAACACCACATATATTTTAACAACGGTTGTTTCGATTTTTTAAATCAATCAAGTGTGTCTCCATTCAAGGATGGACGTCGGACACCTGTGCTCGGAATGAGTGAAGTTCAGGTCGCTGTGAAGCGGGGTGGTCACTATCTAAGCTAACATAATATATTATCAATAATGCATGCACTAAATAACACTTGTTCAAAGTCTTTCAGTCGGTTATGTCTCCATAAAAGTCACACATATCAATACTAACAATTAACATTGGATTATAAAGGCCTTAAGTCAAGGGTCTTGACCACTATAATACACTGTTTGAAGTGTGGGTCTGTGCTCACAAGAATCTCCGATATTTGGCATTTGTTATTGATAGGCAACAATATACTGCACTAGGGGTCTAATGTTAGTTGGGTATCTGCTAGATGGGCATCATGGCGTGGTCAGTGGTCTGGCACATGAAGAGAATACCATGCAGGGACACAGGGTCAGAATGGCAGTAACTTTCCACTGGCGAGGGTGTGTGGGCAAGGACATGTTTGTGGAGATGAACGAGCCATCTGCTTGGTTCAGGCCGGTTCACATGCAGGACCGTGATCTCAGAGAGTGATGTGTTACATTTATTAGCTGTTGCAAATACCTCTGGAGTTTTCCAGTCAGAGTGGGACGAGGCTGTGGGCCATGTGCTCTGCGCGCTGTACTATCGCAGTGAGGCCTGGTCACCAAAATGGAGTACAAAAATGGATGCCCCGTGTCCTGCTCAGTGTTCCCATCTACGCGAATGTCATGCAAAGTTAACATCACATAAGGGCAAGGGACGGACGCAAACGGCCAAGGTGCCAAACAGCATGTACACTTCAAAAGGCATCCCACGCTCAGGGGCCATCGCTCACATGGCCTCCTCAGACCCCATGTCTCCAGGCAGGCCTCCCCTGAGGCAGGCCACCCCCCTGCAATCCACATAAGTGTGTCTCCATTCAGCAGTCTTCCTGTGCCTTATCTGCACGCCACAGGCCCATCCATCCCACCCCCTCTATCAAAGGGGGTTCGCACCCGGGGATGAGCGCTGGCATGGGGGGCTGTGACGGGCGCAAACGGCCAAGGTGCCAAATAGCATGTACACTTCAAAAGGTATCCCACGCCCAGGAGCCATCGCTCACATGGCCTCCTCAGACCCCGTGTCTCCAGGCAGGCCGCCCCCCCTGCAATAAACATAATACCACGACATACACATGTCATTCATTCACAAACACACCCCTGTTTCTAATACTTTATAAACCACTTGATATGTCTCATGAGAACATCTTTGTGCTTTGCAAGTCAACTCCTCAACCTTCTACCTGCGAAGCACTGAGATCTATGCTAATCTGCTCGTCGCCGTGCTATCTGTGACCGCTTCGAGCAAACTCGTCAGTGTGCTACCTGTGGCCATCTACCTGTTCTCCTGCAACATACTGCTCGGCCTGCTAAATCCAACTGTTTGTTGGTCAAGGTAAGGCCATGTATCCTAGTCATATTTCGGTAATTTTTACATTTCAATCAATTTCCTATTAAAGTACCCAATAGAGCTATGGTCATTGGTCTCATTGCTATTGACTGGAGTTTCAATTGTTATGCTATCAATAGATCTATTTATTTTCATCTGTCAATTGTCATCGAATTGCATCCTTCGGGGGCCCAGTCTATTATGTAAGCATGGTTCCTTTTCGTGCAAGACAGAACATCCAAGGGACGAGTCACATGTTCAGAGTTTAGTCACATAATTTACAAAATGTCTGTAACTTATGCAAATACTAAGCCGCACATGATGAACTGGTATAGTTCCGGCGACCAAAACAAACCTTGCATTGAGCACGGTATGGTTCATTTACGACATTTTTATTCATCACGGTTTTATAATAATCTTGATATTTACTTTTCAGAATTTTCAGCAAGCCTGCCTGTTCGATTAGCGGTTGCCCTTCGAAGACCCATGCTAAATCTGAAGGCACTACAATGCATGTATTCCCGAAAACTGTTGATCGAATAAGAGACTGGGTCACACATTGCGGATATCCACTGGATGAGCTGGAAAGTAGAGTCCAACAAGTCTTTGAGGACAAGAGGGGTGATCGATACCGCAACTGCAGCCGGCACTTTCCCCTCTAACATGTACACCACATCTTGGGTAACAAAGAAAAATAAACGGCGATCGACACGAAAATTGCTCGCAAACGATATTCCCACTCTATTCATCTGCAATCCGCCACTGGTGAGTCAAGTGTCCGTTTTTAGCTTTAGGCCTTGCGGTAGTGTGTAGGTAGCCGAATGGATTCATTGATATTTTAGGTGTTTCCAATTTGTAATGCTTTCGACATTGATATGAGTGTATAGCTTTTTGAATAATGACATTTATCAATATATTATTTTTAGATTTCATAACCCACAAACGAAATCTATATATGGGCACAGGGAACTGTGCTGTATTGCGCATTACTCAAGTATTCTGTCTCCTTACATGGCAATTTTAAATATTGCCATTTCATTATCAAACAATAATTTACCTTTACAACTTGTTGACTATCCCTTGAATCTGAAGCAAGAACATTCTACTTCCGTCACGTGCTCGCAGTTATCAACCACTTCTAGCGCGTATCAGGTAATCATACTTGGCTATTCCGCTACAGACTTTTTTTATGCATGTCAAGTAATAGTTTGTATGTATTGTGGGATTATTTTACCAATTGTTTGGTTAGTGCTTTCCAATTGATATACACCTTAGTTGTCGTCCCCTGGTGTTTGTTTTCAGTTATAATTAGTGTTATCCATACTAATGCAAGTACTGTCTTTCAGGGAGATGCTGAAGCGTCCACCACATTGACAACAGCCCTAGATGTTCTTCAGCAGCCCGAGGTATGGATACGGACAGCTCAACTGACCGTGATCATCAGGACTGGAACACTTGTCGTTTGATTGTTCTACACCATGTTTCACTTGTGGTTAGCTGTTGATATGTACCTGTGCGGTCTACCCCAAGCGTGTGTTGTGTTTTCAATATTGTAATCCTTACTAATGCAAATACTATGTTTCAGGCAGTTGTTGAATCGTCAACCCACGCACTTGATGTGGAGCCTGACATTCAAGTAATTCCGGTGGAAGCGGGACCATGCGGATACGAATCGGCGCAACAGCTTTCGGAAGTGCGCACCACATTGACAAAAGCCCTAGATATTCTTCAGCAGCATGAGGTATGGATACTGACAGCTCCATCGAGTGTGATCATATAACGTGATTCCATTTGCTATACTTTCTTCCCTATTAACGCAAGTACTGTGTTTCAGGGAGATGATGGAGCTTCCACTACAATCACAAGATCCCATTTAGATGATGCAGATGTAAAGAAATCAGAGAAATAAATCGATAAAATCTGATCATTTTTAAATATTCCTTGATTCTTTTAGACAATGCAACATTTGTGGTCATCTCTTTATAATGTTTTTGTGAGGCAGCTTGTGTCTCGGAGGTTTTCCACTAAATGGTTATGAGGAAAGACTATCCGGAGCCATTTTCTCACCATATTCTTACCCGTGCGTAGTTGATTGGGTTGATAAGACATCACACAATAAAAATTCTCATAAGGATTATCATGGCTACAGCATCTGATAAGAGTCTGGCCTATACGGAAGACTACATTTTACAACTTTTGAATTCTATACCCGAGTTGGGTTTAGATAGTGAATTAAGTGACATAGGAAAGGATGACAATTGGAACGAACTTACACAAACTCGCAAGAGACTTGTACGTACTGAGCTACATGCAATTATCATGTTGGAGTATCTTAAGAACCAGGCCCTACCCCAAGGCCTGATAGTCCGTAATGAACCGAGACTTTTTTTGGATAATGCAGATTTCAAATTAAAATGGAGTTATATAGCTAACAAATGTGGAAGGGACTGGTTAGTATTAATAATTGAAACAGCTCAAGAAACCACGAAAAAAATCTTGGTTGACCTAAACACATTAGAAGAAGAGATGAAAAAGAATTTTGATATTGAAATCTTCAAAACTAAATTAGAAGTCCATATGAAGGAAATGCAAAATTTCAAAATAGAATCTAGTACAGAAAGAATCAAAAGGCTCAAAAAAGATTTAACAAATTTTGGACACGACAAAGTTTTTCCATATGTGAGAAAGGAATACATCTTTGGTGCATCGATGGGGGGACAGAAAGCTAACCGAAGAGTCAGGTTTAGAAATACATCCTATAGCTCCAGTGAAGAAGGAGGCACATCCAATGAAAATGAAGATACCAATGGGGGTGGTCAGAGAGGAAGAAATACCAACGCTGCACCTCAAAGAGGTCGCAACTCAAGAGGCAACCAAGGTGCAAGAAATGGGTCTAGACGCCCACCTTTTTTAGGCAGAGGGAACAGCCGGCAAGATTGGTCAACGGACCGTATGCAAACACGCAGCTACCGGGGTTGGTAGTAAATCTATCCAGTGAGAGTCTCACTGAGGAAGAGGAACGATGTCTGAATAAAGGTCTTAACTTTGTAGTGTCTAAATATCACAATCCTTTCGAGTTCAGATTAGAATTTAATGCCTTTATGCGCAAAGTACATTTGAAAGAGTTTTTTGAAGACCAACCTGCAACTATGCATACTAATTTTAGTGGTTTGAGAAATCCCTCTACTTTTTGCCCTCCTCTACAGACTCACTCCCCGGAATCTTTGGTTTTTGAAAAAAAGGTTCTCCAGGATATACGAAAACTAGAAAAGAAAGGGATACCCAAAAATTCGAATTTGAGCAAATCAGAAGTCACGATGTTGCGCTGCCTGGGACAAAATGAGAAAATAGTCATTCGACAGGCTGACAAGGGTGGTGCCATCGTTATTTTGAATAAAAAAGACTATATTGACGAATGCCATAGATTACTAGCAGATGACAACAGTTATCGGAAAATTGAGCAAGATCCCAGTCTTGGCCTTATCAAACAGATAAAAGAAAAGGTCGAAAAAGCGGTAGACCTTGAGCTTATCAGTAAACAGGAAGGTGACTATCTCACCAGGGAAACAGCGAGAGTTCCAATATTTTACATTTTGCCTAAACTCCACAAAAATAAGGAAAAACCCCCGGGCAGGCCCATAGTTTCGGGCGTCAACTCCATTCTAGAACCTTTGTCCAAATACGTAGATTTTTATCTACGTCCTTTTGTAACCAAAATGCAAAGTTATGTGCAAGATACTAGGGATGCCATTGTCAAAATTGAAGGCTTGATGTTTGATCCCATTACAGATATTTTGATCTGTTTGGACATACAATCACTATATACTAACATCCCCCAAAGAGCCACCCTTGAAGTGGTTGAAGAAACCCTGCTAAAACGAGAAGACAATCATCCAGTCAGTAATGCCTTTATTGTATGGTGTGCCGAAATGGCCCTTACCAATAATTTTTTTCAATTCTTGGGACAGTTTTACATTCAGGTAGAAGGGACTGCCATGGGTGCAGCAATGGCCCCTAATCTAGCCAATTTATATGTAGACATGGTGGAACAAACTGTTATTTATTCTGAAGTCAATCCCTTTAGACATCAGATATCACAATGGCTGAGATATATTGATGATGTTTTTATGGTATGGCATGGAACCACAGAGGAAGCCAATAATTTTGTTGTATGGTTAAATAATCAGAACAGATATTTAAAGTTTACAGCATCTATGAGTTCTAAAGAGGTCAATTATTTAGATCTAACTATCTATCATAGAGACAATCAACTGTGGGTCAAACCATTTGTAAAAAATACTGATAAGAACGCACTATTACACTATGGTAGTCACCATGCAAAACATGTGCGGGATAATTTACCCTTTGGACAATTTTTGCGCCTTAAACGCAATAGCAGCACTAGGTCGGATTATGAAGAAGGTGCTTACACACTGATTAATAAACTCACGGAGAGAGGGTATCCAGCTAAGATTGTTAAACAATCAGCCAAGAGAGCTTTTAATAACCATCGAGAAGCCCTTTTCGAAAAGAAAAGAAGAGACACTTCAGAGAGCCCATTGGTATTTGTCAACACCTACAGCAATATATCCTATAAAGTTAAAAACATAATTTATAGGAATTGGAAAAAGATCATGAATATTCCGCCTCCGGTAGTGGCATTTAAGAAAAGTACCAACATCCGTAACTTAGTGATGAGGAATGACATACAGAAAGTACACAACACAGATGTGAGACAGAGTACTTTGTGGGGAGCACCAAGGGTTGTAGGACACCATCCTTGTGGTAATTGCGTTATGTGCCCTCTAACACGAAAAATAATTTCAGTAGATTTGGGCTTGAAAACAGATTGGCTAATGAAAGAACATACTAATTGCCAAACAAATAATGTAATTTACATGATTAGATGTCCATGTGACCTATTGTACATAGGGAAGACAAACAGAAAATGCAAGACTCGCATGATAGAACATAGGAGTTGCCTGAAAAATCATATTGAGAAAGCCCCACTGGTCAAACATTTTGAGGAAAAAGGCCATTCATTTATGGATTTTGAATGGTGTATCCTGAAGAAAGTAAAGGGGACAACTCAGGAAGATATCAATAGAAAATTGATTAACTTGGAACAAAAATTAATTTTCCTAACTAACAGCCATTTAACAGGGCTAAATGAAAACATTGAATGGCACAATATTAAATGAATTGTCATCGTATATTCGATGGTTTGGTTTTGTGAGCCTTGCATCCTCTGTTGACAGTCACTAAGGATGGGGATTGAATACTAAAAATGTGTATATCTGCCAAACCTATGTAATATGCAATGATGTAATGTAATCTTGACACTTCTTATTGATGTAGGGGAATCACTTAAATGAATTTACACCGATTATCGGTGGTGATACATTATGTTCTAGTCCTCTGAGTTATATATAGATCTATCATTTTAGGGTGGTCCTATGGAGTAGTTACATTTTTGTTATAGGTCCGAAATATAGGCTTTTACAATCTGCCTTAGTACGATGTTAAAGAGAACTGGGTGGCCGTGCAAGTAATCCTCTTACCTTATGCCCTACTTAGAACTAGAACAAAGGTTAGTAAATACACAGCGGATCACCTAGGAAATGGCGCGATTTCCCCGTGACGTCATCGCGTTACGTTGTACGTGATGACGTCATCGGCCTGCGCATGATTGCAACGCACAACGGCTTGATAAGGACCGCATTACAGGCGAGTCAGTAATACAGAACAACAGACTGCAGATTTGCTAGAGAAAGCTCTTGTTTAGAGGTAAGCCAGGGATTTTGAAAGGGCGGATAAGTTCAGCCTCCATAGACAATTCATTATTGTAAATATTGAGGGGTATTTTCTGTGTTTATCGTTTTAGGTGACACGCCATCCCTCCCATTAAGTGATCAACAAACCAGGGATTGGAAGCGTATTTTAAATACCATAAGATCTTAGATAATAATATCTGAAAAACCAATGATACGAAGGTAATAAGTTTGACTTTTGTTATGGTTGTGGATCTACCCGCTTTCCATTTCTTTGAAAGTCTTTTATGTAAGTCTTTTTTCGTCTCATCACTTTACAAACTTATAGAGTTTTTTCCGCTCTTACTAGATTTTATGCTTAACCCACATGGTAAAATGCATTGTCCTGTGACGGGCCTAAAAGAATTTACAAAACCTTTACCAAGAGAGATAAAAACTTGTACTGGGACAGAGGTGAGATCTTACTCTGGATGATTTTTTCACCCCCGTTTTATTTCATATATTACGAGTGAGATTGATGATTATACTATGTTTGAGAAGGTATGAATTAGTCTATAATGATATCAGAGAATCTGGTGAGCAATTTGGCTGTTCCTCGAAAACCATTGTGAAAGTGAAGGACAAATGTATAATTGTCATATAAACTTGAACAACATTTACTGTTACAAGTAAGAAGCATTAGTATATGATATATTGTATTCTTGATGCATCCTAATGGTGATTAGGTTGGCTAGGTTTAATGAATTAACCGATTATGCCCATGTAGTAATATGTTTTATGTTTGTATGTATCTTCAGCTATAGGAACCAGGAACATAGAGAATAAGTCTACAGGAAGCACAAAACAAAAATTCTTCTGCCCCTGAAGAATGTCCAGTTAATAGCAACATCAAGGACAGAAACTTATATAAGTTGGGCTAATTGTTTATATACAGTAGGAAGCAAGAGGAATTAAGTTGCTACTGCATATGTTTTTTGAGTGTTTGTACAACTTGACTTTATATGGTGGAATGACTACTTTTAAATATGTGTATATTTTTTATATGGTATAAATGTACTAACGTTTTTGATATTTGTGCTTTTTTACAAATGAATTAAAAGATGAAATTTTAAGGATACATTTCCTTGTTTTTTGATATATGCCATTGTTTAGGTTTCATACAGCCCACATTTGTTGAGTGGTTGTATGTGTCAGTGTTTCCAGAGTTTTGAAGATAACAGTTCATGTCAATAAGTATGTATACGTCCCTTCTTTTGATGAAATAGACATCTCTTTATATGTACCTGTGCCGTCGCCCCCAAGTGTGTGTTATGTTTACGATATTGAAAACCATACTAACGCAAGTACTGTGTTTCAGGGAGTTGCTGATGCCTCCTCTTCAATACAATCATTCGTGGCAGTCCATGTAGAGGCAGAGGTATGGATACTGACAGCTCCTTCGAACTTGGTCATCAGAGCTCGAATACTTGTCGTTTGATTGTTCCACACAATGTTTAAATCGTGTTTGGCTATTGAGATGTACATGTGTGTTCGTCCTCACGTGTGTTTTATGCTAACAATATTTTGATACTTTGATACACAGTAATGAAAATACTGTTTCAGGGAGTCGATGGAGCCTCGTTCTATGCGGAACAGAAAATATAGTCGTTGCAGCGCAAGAGGAAGGGGAGACATGCGGATACGTATCGGAGCAACAGCGTGCAGATGTTGAAGGTCAAGTCAAAAAAGTTGCAAAGAAAAGAAACAAAAATAAGGTTAGTTACAAACAGTTCATAACTTTAGAAATTTTTGTTGTGCTGGGGACTATTTTATGTTTTTTTCCAGTCAATTGTACTATACTTTATCTTGTGTTCAAACTGAACATCCCTTTTCCAATCTGTCCTCTAGTTACCAGTGGGTCTACAAACTATACATACACAGACAGTGAAGCGAATGAGAGATGTTGCTTGCCAGACCATTTACCCTATGGAGGAACTATTAATTCAGACGCAGCATGTTGAGACTCGGGATGCTCATGTCCAATGGCCAGAACATGAAATGAATGTGTCTGGAGAATCCAGCAAAGTTGTATTGGACCATTGCTACAGTACGACCGCACCGCCGCAACATGATACTGGTTGTATTGAAGATAGCTGTGAAGTAGTCGCAGATCAATTCACACAAATCTACACCCGCCAAAAAATTGTCACCAAAAAAGCTGTCGACATTGTTGTGGTAGCAGATGTTGAACTGACAGAGAATGAACCAGCAGCAGCATTCACCGACGCATCAGAACTTGATAGCAGCGATATTTCTTTCAAATGTGGTGATATGTCCTCAACGTCACAGGCCGAAACAACTTTGATGCAGGATGACAGTCTAATGAAAGAGGGCAAATACATAGTATTCGACAGTTGTTTGATGGATATTATAAGTATGCTGAAATGTGGGCATTCCGTCAGAGGGAAAGTATGTCGGAAGCCACTGATTCATGTGACTCGTCAAAAACAAGGCAGTAACGTCACAATACATGCCGCCTGTGGATTACATCATACGTGCTCATGGTCTGCACAACCGATGCTGGGGAAACTGCCAGCAGGCAATATACTGTGTGCAGCTGCATCACTTTTTAGTGCCTCCAGTTTTAGAAAGTTAGAGTCTTTCTTTCAGTTTGTGGGACTCCATTTCATTTAAAAAACGCAGTACTACAAATACCAACATGATTATCTGTTTCCGGCCATTAGTGATGCTTGGAAAATTGAACAATTGTCTCTAGCAAGTACATTCGAAGGCAAACGATTCAGGCTAGCTGGCGATGGACAGTGCGACAGCCCTGGATTTTCTGCCAAGTACTGCACCTACCACTTTCAGGACATGGATAGTAAGAAAATTGTGAGTTTGGTGGTCGTGCAGGTAACACAATGTACATCCTCAGTGGCCATGGAGAAACTAGGATTTATAAAATCAGTGGAATATCTACAATCGAGGGGAATGCACATCAACCTAATAGCCACGGACAGACACGTTTAAATTGGCAAGACAATGAGAGGGCAGTTCCCACATATTAAACATCAATTTGACGTATGGCATCTTGCTAAATCAATCAATAAGAAAATCTCGGCTGCAGGGAAAAAAAAAAGGTTTGGAAAGTATTTCAGAGTGGTCCCAGTCTATCAGCAACCATCTTTGGTGGTGCTCCAAAACTTGTGAAGGGTCTGTGGAAATACTACTTGAAAAATGGCGGTCACTAATGCACCACTGTACCAACGTGCACCGCTGGTCAGAAAACCTACATTTCCACCAATGTGAACATGGCCCTTTATCCCCATTGGAGGCACGGAAGAAGAAGTGGTTGAATCCATCTTCACCGACACACAAAGCCATTGAGAAGATTGTTTTCGATAAAACTCTATCAAGAGATTTGAGGGGACTGATAGAATTCTGTCACACAGGAGGTTTGGAGGTGTTCCACAATATGTGCCTAAAGTACAGGCCAAAGCGCTTGCATTTCAGCATACAGGGCATGAGACATAGGACTCTACTTGCCGTCTTGGCCCATAACGACAATCTCAGCCGTGAACAATCTAGGACTAAGGGTAATGTAAGGATGCCTCGCTACACTAAGGCCTTTTCAAAAAGAAGTAAGCAATGGGTGATCAAACCAGTCTGAGGAAATGGAGTTCAACTTTGTCAAAAGCTTATTGTTGCTGTATTAGAGAAGCACAGCTATGGAATGTTGAATGTTTCTGTGCGGAGCACTGATCCATTGCCACCCAACATTGCCACTGTGTCATGTCCGCCCAAAGGAGAGCTGGTTGTGAAGTACAAATCCCGGTTTAAATAATTGTAATACGATTGTCTTTTTGTAAATAAATTTTATTGTACAGTGTGCATACAAAATACGCTAACCCTAACCCCTACCTTCACCATCCTGGGTGCTGAACTACCTGGGTGTCATCTTTGAATTCTCTCTCTATTCACCTCATATTGCTGACCTTGTCTATATGTGTATGTATATATTTTTGTTGATGTAACTCATTTTCGCAATCAATTGCAGATAATAAAACAAACAATAAATCTCACTTTCAACTCAACTCCTCGGGTACTTTATACTTTCCCAGACCTTCCCCAATAAATTAAAAGTCTCAATAGTTATGGTTCTTTGGGGCTTCAAAGCTCGCAGACAACGAGGACAAAATTGGGGCCTTAGAACGCGCCAAGCAAGCCGTTGCATATGGGAGAGAAGCCAGTTCGCATTTGCACATTGAGGCACAGTACATAGATGGATTAGAAAATTCAAGTTCTCACAGATGGCTTTACTACGGGATGTTGGAAAGAAAGAATGTATGCTCATTTCTAGTGAAGGTCAGCGGCTTTGATTTTCAGCTCGCGCCCTGAAGAGGCCCACAACTCGCACTGGCAGTATAAGGTTCTATTGTTTTTTGACATTGAGAGACAGGGACCATGCAGAAAGAACTTCATTTGAAGGGGGGTTTGGGAGGTGCAATAACGTAAGACGATAAGGCAGAAAATTCTTAAACTAGACCGAGTTTCATGTTAGTTCAGTATACGAAAAATCGTTGTCAAGAGAACAGTGGGATTTACGGACTGCATTACGCAGAGACATAATGGAAATTGCAAATATAATGTAAGTAACTCTGTAGACGCTTTTATACCGGAATGAAGAATTAATGAATGGATGCATGAATAAATGAATGAATGAAGAGCTTTGAAAAGGTTTGTGGGATCGTCCTTGTAGCGGGCACATGGGCATGCAGGTCCACATTCCACACGCATGTAGACAAAAAGTCGTTTCTCATTGTGTACTCACCTCGATTTATTTCGTTAGTTTTCGCATTGATTTTAGAGCCGAACATACTCCATTGCACTATCCTTGAAAGCAAATAGTTTCAGCTTGGCCGTAATAAATAAAATTAATAATATTAATAAAGATCAGCTGGCGAGACTAATTATAAATTTTATGTTTTCAAAATGGGTATTTCCTTCCCTTTTGCCCCTGCCACCAGTTTCAGACACCGGCAGATGGTTTCTTCAGCCACCAGCTGCAGCTTAAAGGCATAGTCTAGTAAAAATTTTTATTTAAAAAATAGATAGCCCACATTAAAAAAAAAAATACTAGCATCCTCCGTTTTAAAACTTCCTATGTAAAATTTTGAGATATTTAAGCTCAAAAGCAAGCAAAAGGGCGCCGCCATTTTGTGAAATGGAGGCCCTCCTGTGCTGGCTTTTGCGGCACTAATGAAGGAAAAGCCAGCCAGCTGTAGTAAATAAAGTCTACCGCTGGGTGGCTTTCCCTTCATTAGTGCCGGGACTCGGAGGACGCGGACCGGAGACCAGAGCAGGAAAGCTGCAGCTGAATCTCGGTAAGTGCTATTTATTTATTTTTACAAAAAATAAGCACTAGCTGCGTTTTTTTTTCTAAGTTTTCCGGGCTGGAGGAGCCCGGAAAACTTAGAAATAAAACTGCAGCTTTAAAAACGTTCTATTTATGTTTGCGGTCGCTTTTGAAGCGACCGCAAACATAAATACAACGTTATTGTGTTGGAAAACGCTGCGGTTTTAAAACCGCAGCGTTTTCCAACACAACCGTGTTGTGTCTGCCTGAATCTGCTTTACCATTTGGGGCTCTCGGGCTCCCCACGGGTAGCCCGACAGCCCCAAATGGAAAAGCAGATTCAGGCAGACAACGCGGCGTTGCGGAAAACAACCGCGTTGTGTCTGCCTGAATCTGCTTTTCAATTTGGGGCTCTCGGGCTCCCCACGGGTAGCTCGACAGCACCAAATGGAAAAGCAGATTCAGGCAGACAACGCGGCGTTGCGGAAAACAACCGCGTTGTGTCTGCCTGAATCTGCTTTTCCATTTGGGGCTCTCGGGCTCCCCACGGGGAGCCCGAGAGCCCCAAATGGAAAAGAAGATTCAGGCAGACAACGTAGCATTTCCCATTTGGGGCTCTCGGGCTCCCCACGGGGAGCCAGAGAGCCCCAAATGGAAAAGCAGATTCAGGCAGACACAACGCGGCGTTGCGGAAAACAACCGCGTTGTGTCTGCCTGAATCTGCTTTTCCATTTGGGGCTCTCGGGCTCCCCACGGGGAGCCCGAGAGCCCCAAATGGAAAAGAAGATTCAGGCAGACAACGTAGCATTTCCCATTTGGGGCTCTCGGGCTCCCCACGGGGAGCCCGAGAGCCCCAAATGGGAAATCAGCTGCAGGTAGAAACACTACGCGGCATGTAAACACAACCGCGTGTGTTTCTGCCTGCTGTGGCTTTCACTTTGGGTCTCCGGTGCTCCCCTGGGAGCACCGGAGACCCAAAGTGATAGCCACAGCAGGCAGAAACACACGCGGTTGTGTTGGAAAACGCTGCGGTTTTTCTTTCCAAGTTTCTCAGGCTCCTCCGAGCCGGAGGAGCCTGAGAAACTTGGAACGAAAAACCGCAGCGTTTTCCAACACAATAACGTTGTATTTATGTTTGCGGTCGCTTCAAAAGCGACCGCAAACATAAATACAACGTTTTTAAAGCTGCAGTTTTATTTCTAAGTTTTCCGGGCTCCTCCAGCCCGGAAAACTTAGAAAAAAAAACGCAGCTAGTGCTTATTTTTTGTAAAAAAAATAAATAGCACTTACCGAGATTCAGCTGCAGCTTTCCTGCTCTGGTCTCCGGTCCGCGTCCTCCGAGTCCCGGCACTAATGAAGGGAAAGCCACCCAGCGGTAGACTTTGTTTACTACAGCTGGCTGGCTTTTCCATCATTAGTGCAGCAAAAGCAAAAGCCAGCACAGGAGGGCCTCCATTTCACAAAATGGCGGCGCCCCTGTGCTTGCTTTTTCGAATTTTGAGCTTCAATAGCTCAAAATTTTACATAGGAAGTTTTAAAACGGAGGATGCTAGTATTTTTTTTT
Organism: Ambystoma mexicanum; assembly: GCF_040938575.1. NCBI lineage: Eukaryota > Metazoa > Chordata > Amphibia > Caudata > Ambystomatidae > Ambystoma > Ambystoma mexicanum. The sequence goes on along the minus strand of NC_090934.1, from coordinate 834,709,127 downwards.
TAATGTGGCCTATCTATTTTTGAAATAAAAAATTTTACTAGACCATCCCTTTAATGTAAACAACTGCACCATTCTGATGATCTTATGGGACGATTGCCAAGGGCCCATATGCCCTTACGCGGTACTAGAGGCTAGAAGCAACATATCAACCTTTACGCTGGCCTAGTGCCTACTTGATGGAACAGCCTTGTGGTTCAACGTGCGACAAAAGTGCTTCTTTGAACGAAAACCAACACCCTGTGTACCATAAAGGAACAGCGCGTGACTCACGATAACATTTTACGGATTTGCGGATAGAGATAAAAGAAAATAAATTACTTTCGGAGTTCATATGGCAATTCCAGAACAGTCTATAAACATTTAATGTCAAATAAATGTACTTTACCAAATGTACCGTGTTGCTGTTTGATTTTAAAGTACCGTTTCATATTCCGAATTGTGGCGCGCTGTGTTATGAGTTGATTTGTGTTGGTTTCCGGGTTCTGTGTGAAGTCGCGTAGAAGACGACTGGGCGCGTTTGTCTACGCAGCACAGTAACGTCACGGAGAGAGGTGGGGAATATGAATATTTTGATAATGTCAGGCTCAGGGGCGGGGGGATATGATTTAGTGCCGCAAAAGCAGGTCAGCCAGGGCGATGGGGGAAATGATAGGATTATCACAAAATGGCAGCTCCCTGGTGCCTGTTTTCGCGTGCGTTTAATGGACGAAAACACGGGTAAGGTCCATAGGAAATTTTTCTAAAAATGGAGCGACTTAGGCTTAAAAACACATGGCCGACCCGTAGGGGCATTAACATTTTTTTGACCGAACCATTCCTTTAAGGCTTTCATGGATCAGGGTCATCACCCAACTCTGGGTACAATAGTTAGTATATCATCTTTGGGAACCCCACCCCTTTGGCAAATTTTTCAGTGTTCAGCACATGCATGCATTTCCTGAAGGAGTAGGATTTTTAGCCAATGGCGCTCGGCATGTAGTTGCAACTGCCACATTATCATAGTTGCCCAGCCCCCGCACATTCCAGCTCATAAACATTACATTATCATCGCCATTTAGAGTGGGAGCACTGGACAGACCATGTAGTACAGAGGGATAGCAATCTGGGGTATGCAGCCCAGAATATGTAAGCAGGTACCCGTTTGGAATTTGACCAACCTGGCATTGCCCCGTACTCCGCCCTCCGTGTGAACCTCAAGCCTTTTTTAACATAACGCCCATCCCCATCCACCCACCCACATCCCTTCCCCAATCAGAGGAATGACAACCCCATAACCAAATCCAAACCAATGGCATCATCGCCTGGGGGCCTGTGCACTGTTCTGCCGGCATTGCTCCAAACTGGGGGCATAGTGAGGATAAAAATATGCATTGGAAATGTTAACCTGAAGATTACATGGGAACGCATGACAAGGAGATCAGCACATCATAAGGCATGAGTAAACAGAACACACGGAACTGACGGATCGATCTCCCACCCTATTGGGTCAGGGTATACCCTTCCCACTAGGAGTCCAAACATGTGACATACAACAGAGTGATGAAACCATAAACAATTAACCAGGGAAGTGCTCGTCTAGGAATTTGGAAGCTTCATCAGGGATCGTAAAGAAGACGACCTGATGGAGTGTTCAATTCGCAGCTTGGCTGGGTATAGCATGGAGTATCTAACCTGCAGGTCCTGTAGTCTTTTTTTGACTGCCATGAAGGTTTTGCGTTCCTGTTGAACCGCAACTGAAAAGTCGGGGTATAGATGGATCCGAGAGGACCCCAGGAAAAGCTCTGCCTTGGCTCTCGCAGCCCTAAGGAGGGAGTCTCGATCTCGAAAGTTCAGAACCCTGGCTATGATGGAGCGCGGGGGTGCACCAGACTGGGTTTAGCTGATAGGGCTCGATGTGCTCTTTCTTTTGCAAACTGTGGCGAGAGCCTGGGGGAGTCTAGCAGTGTGAGTAGAGTGTGCTCCAGATAGTCTTCCATGGGTTCTTTGATGTTGTCCTCAGGGACCCCAATTATACGGAGGTTATTGCGCCTGGAGCGCGATTCGAGATCCTCGTTCTTTTTGGCCACCTCCAGTACCCGTCTGGACAATGACCTCTGACCTCCGCCCTGAGAGTGCCCAAATCGTCCTCCGTGACACCAACCCTTGTCTCAATTTCAGTCACTTGGCTGTCGGTTTTCTCGATGTGCGCTTTAATAGAGGATATGGAACCATTCATATCGTCTAACTTAGAATGTAACGTGGTGAACCCTTCGCAAATATACTCCATTTTCTGAGAGACTATGGAGTCCGGAGGGGTCGAGGTGGTGGTGTGGGTTCAGGTTCCTCCTCCGCCTGCCCAGACGGTGTCTTGGCAAACATGTTGATGGAGCTCTGTTTTTTTCCTCCTCCCCGCGCCCTTAGTCATGGTGGAAGTTAAGTACAGGCCTGCTGGCCCAAGAGGCTTGTATATGCAGGAAGAGCGCAAAGGGAGAGAGCGAACTGAGGGTAAAGGGCGAGGGGGTGAGCAAGGGTGCCCACAGAGGGCCTCACAGGGCCCGATTGGTCTGCAGGATCGTGGTTCCTTAGCAAAGCGTGGGCGCCCAGAGATCGTAGAAACGAGACTTATAGACGGTTGAGTCGCTAGAGCATGAAGTAGGTATGCAAGTGGACAGGAGGTCCAGAGATGAGAATGTATGGGAACAACCAGTCCAGCAGTACTCAGGGTAAGGGAGCGGGGGAGCCAGAGTAAGGTGTGGAGACGCTACGATCTTAGGGCTCTGTGATGTCTAGTATGCCAACGAGGGGTCTTAATATGGCGAGGGGCGGACAAGGTAGGGTAGGGACAGTGGTTGAATTAGGAGATCGTGGGTTGGCCTAAGGACAGACAGTGTGCTCCAGGCGGCCAGCGTGCAGGTATCCCAGCGTGCACAGGGAGGAGACACTAGCAAGCGTCCCACGGGGTGCCGGAGGAATGGGTAATATGCACCGTTCTAGTTGCAGATTTATTGTGCAGTCCACCCCAACGCTGCACCTGGGTGGCTGGACAAACAGGATTCACAAATGCGGGGGCAGCAGTTGGCTGAGGTCAAGTGACGCCCCTGAGCAGCCACTCCCGCTCGCCTTCAGAGCCACCTGCGTCAGTCAATGCTGAGGGGTAGGCCACCTCACTGGTATAGCCATTCAAGTTAGAATGTGCTTGTTTGCGGTCCGAGTCTGCTCGAGTGGGTTGTGTTCCCCAATGTAACCCAGATGTTGAGATGGCCGCCACCAGCCCTATCACACCACTTGTGACTGTGTTGTAGTGCCCCTTGTGGCTCGGGCCAATAGTTAGGATGGCTCCCGGGGCAAGGTCCCAGCCCGGCCATGGTAGATTCGCCCGCTATTAGTTGTAGGTGCCCATGGTGGTTGCAGCCACCTCTGCGTGATGGATGTCCTAGTGTGGCAGGGCAGGCTGCTGTCATTTACTCTGAGTCCCTGGGGAGTGGGGAGGGGGGGGCGGAGAGAGCGCCCATCTAGGTAAGGACGTTAGAACTGATGCCCAACCCGAGGCCTCCCAGCCCCAGGGATTCACCGCCAGATCCGGATTCCGCTCGTGAGGAGTGCAGGAGGGGCGTCCCGCTCCGGCAACAGCCTCCTCCAGTATCGATGCTGAGCAGACTCGCTCGATGCTAGGCCCAGCAGGAGTCGCAGCAGTCTGCACCGTGCCCAGGCGAGCCGCAGGGAACGGGAAGGGACTCCGCAGGCCATGTCCGCGGCAGCCCTCCAGGAAAGAGCCCCTCTTCTCAGCGCCACGGGGGCTCAGGCACAACCTCCGCCACACGAACAGAGATGGGTCAGGAGAGGACCCGCCCCCAACACAGGCCACGCATCCCCGGCCTCGGCAGCAGTGTTCATGGAAGTGGCAGCCAGCTCAGGCCGCCTCGAGTCGCCGGTCAGTCTCTGGTCGTCCAAAGCTCTGGAGCGGAGCAAGTCCACTGCGCCAATTGCGGATGATAGGTGAGTCAAGTATTCATGTGTCGGATCCTGCTGTCCCCTTATCAAATAGGAACGAACCGACGCAGGATTGTGCTAACATAACGCCTCCCAGCACAGAGCTCTAGTCTAGGCAGCCATCTTCACCTAGCTCAACAGCGCCCCTCCAGCAAGTTTATTTTTCTAATAAGATGATCCATCCAGCATAATGGTGGTGACAGTATGATCTCAACGTCTCCAGAAGAATGGGGACTTCATATCATGGCCTATTTCTCTAGGAAGCTGTAACTCATCAGAAATCAGCTATGCGGTTTCCCTTAAGGCGCCATTAGCCATTTAGGATGCATTCGAGTGGTGGCATTATTTACTTGCTGATAGGCAGACTATTACAATTTACGCAACCCTACGAAGTACCTTCACACTGCAGATCAAATGCCCTCGAGTGTACCCACTTCCAAACTTGCCAGTAGTAGTTTCACAGGATTTTCAGTGGAGATTTTCAGTTGTCGACCTTTCAATAAGTCAAGCCAACTTCCTGCAGTTTAGAAAGCTTCTGAAGACTTGTCTTCACAACATATCACAATGAACCTTTTTCCTCTCCTCGTGCATTCTCACTAGTCTTTCCTCCCTCTCACAACTTGATCAGCTCAGCACCTAGAAACAATCCATTTTGTAGAGGTTACTACACTAGACAAGCAGTTAAACATGCGGACCATATGAATTTCCAATTTTTGCCTAAAACGAAGATACAAACTAAGATGTCAGTCATTTTTTAAAACTACCATTTTGTCATCACGTACAAGCCGGGCGCCAGAATGGAAAGGCAGACCTCTTGTCCAGACAGGACTCCTGTAGCACCGACCTCAATGAGAAAGTACCCATTTCTGTGATGGAGTAAACATTTTGTGGCCCTGGTGGCAAAGACAGGTGGGATTCACAGTAGAGAGTATATGACCGGATAATAAAAAGGATTGGGCACTTGTGGATTCAGTTAGTCGGGCTACTAAAGGAGTTCCTCATCATGGATCTCAGCTACATTTGCCTATGGAAGAGTTGCACCAGGAGATACTTTGAGAGCATCAACATTCTTATCCAGCCATACAGGGGACCGACGTGAGAAGACCAGTATAAGTCGGACAGGTAAACTGGTTTGTTACCCCTTCTTATTACCATACCACAACTGTGGGATACATTGTCCACAGATTTCCTTGTAGATCTCCCCAGGAACAGGTGAATTCAACTATTTGCTGCTGGTGTGCACGAAGTCCAGTCATTTGAACCTTAAAAGGGAATGCCAGAGCAACAAACCAGGCTCGTTGGGACCCTGCAAAATGTTCTGCTGCTTCACTACCTATGAATACAGTTAATCCCTGTGTGGAAGTGGTTTTGCAGGAGATTAGGAATTCAGCCAGCTTCTTTTCTCCAGTTATCACGTTCAGTAGGACAGGCAAACAGAGTGAGAGAAAGAAAAAACCCTCATGTTACCAAGAAACATGAATGGGCTGGGTGGTTGGCAGAATTTAGCTGCAACTCCACCTGTAAGGACTAGCTCCCGTGTCACCTTCCTTTAGAAGTCAGGGTTTCCATCAAAGTTTCCTCTGGGAGCCCACAGAAACTGAGGCTAGTACTTGAGAGCCCAACAATGCAAGTGAAGAGAGTTGGTTGTAGTTATGACAATTTGAGGAGGGAAATTACAGGATTTAACCAGAATAAGTAGAAGAATATAGTGGTGGCAGATCGAAAGTATAGACTAGCATCAGATTACACAGTGGAGGACAAGGTTTGGCTTTCAATATAGAATTTGCTTCCAAAGAGGAGCAATAAGCTCAAGCACCAAATCATAGGGCCTTTCCAGGTAGAAAAGGTGATTAATCCTGCAGCTGTCACTCAATCGTCCAAAATAACTGCATCATGTGTTCCACATTAGTTTACCTAAAAGGGTATGACAATAAAACTGAATTCCTTTTGTCCCCATTCCTGAGCTAGTGAGTGTGGAAAAAGAGTACAAGGTACAGGCCATTTTAGATTCTTGATCAGTAATGGCAAAATGATAGTATTTAATTGATTGGTGAAGATTTGGCGCAGATGGGAACCAGCCGATCAGGTGTTCGCCCCAAAATGAAGTTGGAATATCAGCAAAACCCTTCCAGGCCGGGGCCTGTAACAAGGCCAAATGTGGAGAAGTCAGTCAGAGGGTCAGGTAATATTGATATTTGGGGTCAACCTTCCATAAAAGTGCCATAGGACGACGAAGCATATTTAAGTTTGTCGTGTTGCATTGCTTGCAGGTGTGAGTGTGACCGCTGAGGTCACTCCAGTGACTTTCCTTAAGGAGGCCTTCAGAAGGTGTGCCCAAGAAAAGATGGTGGACATTCCTCCTTTTTATTTTTTCAGACTGATATTTTGCAAAGATTTTCTTTACTGATTTCACAACTTTTTTTGACTGCAAAAAGTAGGGGAGTCCCCCTCCCCACTACCTCGTCAATGTCACTTGAAGACCTCCATCGAGGGCGACATCACCGGATGTTATAAATACGACGCGCGGCGACCGTAGCCTCAGTTTAAGTTTTTTTCCCCTAGAACGTGTGGCACCAGTCTCATGCCTGCTTGCAGCTTCCGTTCCCGCAAGGCTAAGTGCAGTCAATCGCATAGGAAATTCTCCAGAGGGGCAGGCTGGGAGGGCGATGCGGAATACGTAGGAGGAACATTCAGTCGAAAGAACATTACCAGTTGATTATTAACTTGTTCTTCGAATGGATTGTGTCCTCCAACGTATTCCACATCTTTGACAGACTCCCAAAGCAGTACCAGTAAATGTAGGAGGGAAAAAAGAGTTTAGAGTACCCAATAAGATCACAGAATAAAGAACCGCCTTCCCAAAGTCCATATCCGGACCATGGATTGTATCCAGGGAATAATATTTAACAAATGTGTTGATTGAAGCCCATGTAGTGGCATCACAAATATTCCTAATAGGAACAGCCCACTGATGGAAGGCGGTGGAAGTAGGCACGCCCCTAGTGGATTGAGCTCTCAACCCTTCAGGAGGGTTCTTAGCCGCCAATCGGTAACACTCCGTAATGGTAAGGAGAATCCACCTGGACAAGGAACCCATCCCTTTCTTTCCCCTCGGGAATATGCTCCGCCGCCAAAGAAACAATTCCACAGAGTGTTTGAAAACCATGCCAAGGCACACATGGAGTTGTGCAATTTCAGGACCATGCTCCCAGCAGAAAATACCTTCCGGGGCCAACCGCCGAAGCACTTGTCGTCCCTATTCGGAGGGATGGTAGGGTATGCCGCCTGCCTCGCGGTGGCCGTAGCCATCTGAACCACCAAACTCTCGGGAGTGGGACGAGTAGATAAATAGCTGGGGTTGCTAACGGAAGGGCGGTATTTCTTGATCAAAGACTTATTAACAAGAGGGGATGCCAAGCAGCTGCCACCCTTTTCAGCAAGGTAAGATGAAATGGCAAAACAGGGTCAGCGGACGGACCTTGATCTAAAATGTCCATTAGATCATCCTGCACAAAGTCTTCAGGAGGACTGGACCAGCCCAGATATTCTGAGACCCTTGCCATGAGCCTTCTCTACGAAGACTCTGTATGAGCCCCAGGCTCAGGCCTACCGAATTCCACTTCCGGAGAAGTGTCCAACCCACTGGCATCATGGAGGGTCTGCCGCAACTCCTCCAAATGACTATCTCCAGAAAAAAGTGGAGCCTCATCAAGGTCACCAGGGTCCTCAACCCCAGACCTTTCTTCCTCTTCATAAATGTCATCCAGAGGGAGTTGAAACCAAGGCCTGGGGACAGAAGAGTCTGGAGGCCAAAACTGGCCGCACAGACTTCCCAGTAGCCTTCCTTGGAGGACACAATCCATTCGAAATAAAGCTCCTGTGAGGGTCGTCAGCAGTTCATAAGGCACAGCACTTACATACTGTACAGCCAGAATAGAACTTGTAGAACTTTGCGTGCTGCAAAAGGTTTCCATCTGTACAGTGAAACTATGGTACTGGAATAGCACTGGCGGTAGCTACAGAACTTTATCCAGCAAAGTTTTCTAAACTAACGTTTCACAATTTGCAAGCAGAGATTTTGAAGATCTAGTCATAATTGACCTTGCATTACAAACCAATTCGAGAGACATACAATAATGGATATCACAGTTTAATAAATGACCTTTGAGGATCCACGAGATCCAGGTACTCCAAAGGAAAATTGAGAAAGAAATCCCTGAAGGCGTCGACACAGAGCGTTGACAACCTCGATGTCATGAGCACTGAAGGCATCCGCGTCGACACAGGTGCAGACGGACACGATGCCGACAGAGTAGACGCCGGCATCAAGCCCACAATAGGTAGCTGCGGTCTCGCTGGGGACAAGGACCGAGACCTAGAGACACGTCTCTTGCGACTTTTCGAATCCTTGTCTGTACGGGACCTCGAAGGCTCCCTATGCAAGTCGCGACGTGCACCTGAGCCCAAAGACGTGCGAGCCACGCTAAGAGACCGATCCTGGCGATCTTCGACAGAAGGCGCGACCGGACCCATGCCCTGCGATTGAAAAAAATCGCTAACAGATTCTTTAAATGCCACCCATTCCTCCTGAGTCGAGGACTTTGTTGGGCACGTATCCTTCCTCGAGGCACCATCCTCCAAGGAGGACAGGGAAGGTGACTGGTGATGGCAATACCTAGAGTGCCGGGAGGAGGAAGACAAGGGGCAGGAACCACTCCGGGACCAAGATCCCCAGGACTCCTTCCGACGTGGAGTCTCACCCATCGAGCCGTCGGTGGAAACCCCCTTGGACTTGGAAGTTCGGGGCTTAAAAGGCTTAGAGCCCCTACCTACCTGGAGCTTCCCCTTCCGCAAGGCCTTGGCAGTCAGCAACTGGCATTTCGAGCAGTCGTCTGTCGTGCGACTCGCCCAGGCACCACAAACAAATGCAGTGGGGGGGGTCGGTGAGCGACATTTTCGACTTGCAGTCCTGGCAGGTCTTGAAGCCAGACTGTGGAGTCGGAGGGGTCAAAGAGAAAGACAATGTAACGATGAACACACGAGGCGCGCCGAGTCTCACGAAGTTAACACGTTCACGGAAAAAATGGAACTGAGGCTACGGGCGGCGTGCGTCCTATTTATAACATCCAGTGATGTCACCCTCGACGGAGGCCTTCGAGGGACATCGACCCGACGTCATCGACGCAGCACGCCCTCTGCCGAAAAAGTTTCCGAAGTGCACAGCTGTGGACATTACATGTCAAAGATGTGGAATACGTTGGAGGACACAATCCATTCGAAATAAAGCTCCTGTGAGGGTCGTCAGCAGTTCATAAGGCACAGCACTTACATACTGTACAGCCAGAATAGAACTTGTAGAACTTTGCGTGCTGCAAAAGGTTTCCATCTGTACAGTGAAACTATGGTACTGGAATAGCACTGGCGGTAGCTACAGAACTTTATCCAGCAAAGTTTTCTAAACTAACGTTTCACAATTTGCAAGCAGAGATTTTGAAGATCTAGTCATAATTGACCTTGCATTACAAACCAATTCGAGAGACATACAATAATGGATATCACAGTTTAATAAATGACCTTTGAGTAAAATCCAGAAATGTACAGAAGGAAACAGCTAAAATAATCCAACACCTTGATGAAGAGCCACAGCTCAAAATCTGTATTGGCAAATTCAGTCAAAACATAACATGAATTGAAAACGTGAACAGATCAGTTCATCTGAATTCAACCATGAATAAATATTATAAGATTATGAGCGTTCATTGAATGAAGGATTTTTCGTTCAATGCACCACAACAAGGTTGCATAAGGCACACCACTACGAATGGACGATAAAAGATTTAATTTTAGGAGCTGCAGTACCAGTTTGCCAGGGTTTCTAAATATAGGCGTTTCAAAACGTACCCAAAATACTTTTAGGCAGCATCTAACCCTATGCCAAGGGTCGGCAACCAGTGACTCTCCAGATGTTTTGGATTTGAACTCCCACAATCCCTCAGTATTACTTATGCTAGCTAGGGCTGATGGAAGCTGTAATTCAAAACACCAAGAGCCAAAGGTTGCAAGCCACTGCCCTTTGCAATACTTAATAGTACACCTTTTGAAGGATATTATGTTTAGAGTATTTTGTTGTGTGCTTGTGTGTGCCTAACAGTACCCTGACACCAGTCCACTGCCATCCTATGAGTGAAATCAGACTGCTTTTATTACCGCTGAGTGTTTTGGACTAAATTGGTGGACACCCAGTACCCACCGAAGACAGGTCACCTTACACCATTCACTAGAGGGCTGTAGAACTCCCTTCACCCCTTAAACACACTTACGTATCCTGCAATAAACACAAATGAAATGGAGCAATGGCACATTTTTAAAGCATGTTGCTTGAATACTATCATGCACATTTTAAATAAAGTAATGTTATTTTGGCGTACTCTTACCTCGTCCAATGATTTGTCTTCCAAAGCTGTTAAATCTAGCAGTGGATTTTTCACCCCTTGAGATACCATAGTTTTCAAACCTGCATAGCAAAGAAAAAGATGCCATTTATTGTGACCGCAGTACTTTAGTTTCATAATCCTGGTTGGTACACCCGGTTACCTAGCTGCAGGCATAGAAACTATTCTTCAATTTTACGAAATTGGCATGTAGTGTCCAAATCATGGCAGCCCCTTTCTCTCCACAGTCCAGTCTTAAGGCCTGAGTCCCTCAGAACACTGCGTCAAATGCATCACTTGCTTGTGTGAAGGGGTGAAAATCTACCTTTCCCTGCCCATCACTTTTTTTAAAAATGGAAAAGGGTTTTTAAGATGTTACAGAAATTAGCAATATGAAATTAGAAAGATCAAGCTGCTCAGCACTGTAGTTTTTCATTCTCCATCCCAGCTTCCCGCATTTACCAAACAATGAAAAATGTCAAGTTGCAAGCTACAAGCCAAACATAAATGCCACTCACCACCTAGCATAAAAAGCAGCTCTCCACATGCAAACAATGTATTACTCACCAAGAGTGACTCAGCAATGTCTAGTGAAAATGGTACGACCTGCCTGGCATGGTTTTTTCATTGCAAGAAAATTACCTGCCATTTGGCACAAACATACTTAAGGTGAGGAGACTGATGGGGCATGAAAAGGGAGGTGAAATCGAACTACAATAGTAAGAATTGATAGTACCTTAGTGAGTAAATGTATCTTCCGATTAAGTTTTGGTCCTGCCCCATTCCTCTATACAGCATTGAAAATGTGCAAGACGTAGGTTATTCTCTAGCAAATGGGACCTTTATTGACCATTCTCCTGCCAAGAGCCAAAATCCTCTGTTCCAAATCATTATTCCAGACCTGAACCTCGCCCCTAGGTTGCACCTCAATAGGATGAAACATGCAAATTATATACATGGGTGGCTTGCTGCAAAGGTAAAAGGGCGGTCTCTGAAATTCGAGCAGCCAGCTGACGAATCAAGGAATTCAGTCACTTCTCCCCAGGAGCATGCCTTTCCTTGAGGCTAGGGAGATGAGTCTGCTTCGCAACAATCCCCCTATTGGGCCAGTAAGTGGGACCTCACAGGGAGAGACGACCTCGCCCCTCCTCCTGGGGGCAAGGACTGCAGTTCAGATGAGGAACTCCCTTTTCATTCCACTCAAAATCAACCCAAGGCTATATCAGTCTCAAGAAAACCACAATCATCCTACATCTGTTACTGCAACACATCTGCAGAAGATATTCATCTGACATAGACAAGTCAAAACCTAGGAGTAAGGAAGAATACAGAATTGCCCGACACTGGGACAAAGAAACCCAAAGGAGTTATGATGAACGTTATTCAGACATAAAGAACTGTAAACTGGGGAAGCACCAGAGGCATCCTTGTGATCACTGCATTATATATGGGATACATTACTCACCGTAATCGTATTTCTGATGCTTGTATCTGCTTAGATTCACATGCTGTGCATAGGCCGACATCTAGTGGAAGCTGCGGAGTATTACAGTTTGTTTTTCGAAAGTCGAAAATGGGCGTCGACACAGGCGTGCCAGTAATACTATCCCTAGTGTGACGTCCACTGTACCCAAGATCCCTCACGCGTGTAGGATCCTCAGATTGTATTTTTTCTGACATGAGGAAGCATGAGGAGTAGCGTGAGTACAGATAATCCAAGCAGATAGACAGAAAAGGTAAGACTACAAGCAATCATGCGCCTTCTCTCGGAGGGGAGGAAGGGTGGGTCGCATGTGAATCTAAGCAGATACAAGCATCAGAAATACGATTACGGTGAGTAATGTATCCCTTCTGAGGCTTGTGGAATCTGCTTAGATCACATGCTGTGCATAGATTAGCGAGCAGTACCAGAAGAAGGAGGTGGGATGTGAGAAGGGTCATGAGCAAACAGGTGTCTTAGAACCGCTTGTCCCACTTGTGTATCTGTCTTGGAATGAGTGTCAATGCAGTAATGCTGAGTAAAAGTGTGAATAGAGCTCCAAGTAGCCGCTTTGCAAATGGTGTCGAGGGGAACATTTGCAATGAAAGCCAGAGTGGCACCAATGCCTCTAGTAGAGTGGGCCCTTGGCGTAAAAGGCAGAGTCTTGTCAGAAAGAGAGTAACACAGCTGTATACAGTTGATAATCCACTTCGAGATAGCGCCCTTAGAGACGCGATCCCCCTCTCTGCCTGTAGCTACGGAGACAAACAGTTGATCTGTTTTCCTTAGCGGTCTGGTTTTATTTACATAGTATAGGACCGCCCTACGCACATCTAGGGTGTGTAGTTTCACCTCAGCCGAGCTTTGCGGGTTCTGGAAGAAAGCCGGAAGCTCGATGGACTGGTTTACATGGAACTTGGATATGAATTTAGGTGAGAACCTAGGGTGTGTGCGTAAAACCAGTTTGTCCTTGTGGATAGTAAAGAAAGGATCCTGCACTGACAGAGCCTGAATTTCACTGACCCTTCTTATGGAGGTAATGGCTACTAAGAAGGCCGTTTTATAAGTCAGGTGTTTGAGACTACTTTTATGCATGGGTTCGAATGGGGGTCCCATGAGCTTAGCTAGCACCACGTTGAGGTCCCATCCTGGCGGTGGGTTCGAAATAGGAGGGTGAAGTCTCTTTACTCCTTCCATGAAGGCTTTAACCACTGGTACTTTCCACCACGAGACCTTGTTATGGGATGTGGTGTAAGCCGAGAGGGCTGCCAGGTGTACTTTCAGCGAGTTAAAAACCAACCCTGCATCCAGCAGGTGGAGCATGTATGTCACAACGTTGGAAGGAGTGCAATCAACCGGGTTGATTTGTTTATTCTGGCACCAGATAACGAATCTTTTCCACTTATCAAAGTAACAGTGCCTTGTATTTGGTTTCCTGGACTCCTTTAGAATGTCCATACACCTCTGTGGTAATTTGAGATGTCCAAACTCTATGACTTCAGGAGCCATGCTGCTAGGTTCATAGAGTTGGGTTCCTGATGCACTGTTTGACCCTGTTGCTGGGACAGTAGGTTGTACCAGGCTGGGAGTCTGATGGGTTCGCACACCGCCATCCTGCGTAGGTGTGGAAACCATGGTTGTCTCGCCCACATGGGAGCAACTAGGATGAGCGTCATAGATTCCTTGTTCATCTTGTACACCACCTTCCTGATGAGAGGAGTTGGTGGAAAAGCGTACGCAAACATCCCTGACCAGTTCATCCACAGGGCATTCCCTTGGGAGTCCGGCTGGGGGAACCTGGATGCAAATCCTGGGCATTGTTTGTTTTCGCTTGTGGCGAATAGGTCTATAGTGGGGAAACCCCACTGAGAGAAGAGATTTCTTACTACGTCTCTGTGAAGGACCCATTCGTGTTCTTCTGGGAGGGAGTCTCTGCTTAGAGCATCCGCTAGGGAATTGAGCTCCCCTGGAACATGTTGCGATGACAGGAAGATGTTCCGTCTGAGTGCCCATATCCATATTTTCTGGGCAAGCTTGGACAGATTTGGCGAACGAGTCCCCCCTTGCTTGTTCAGATAGAACATGGCTGTCGTGCTGTCCGTCCTGATCTGCACCGACAAGTTCAGTAGATGGGGCTCGAACGCCCTTAGCGCTCGGAATACTGCCAGAAGCTCTAGCAGATTGATGTGGTTCTTGGCTACTGAGTGAGACCAGAGACCCTGAGCTGTGTGGTGGAGATGGTGAGCTCCCCACCCAGTCAGGCATGCATCTGTAGTCACCACGGCTTGTACTTCGGGATCGTAAAAGGGTTTCCCCTTTGCGAGATTCTCTCTTGTCCACCAGTGTAGGCTCTGTACGAGTGTTGGCGAAACGACCACTAGATCGTCCCAATGACCACTTGCCTGAGACCACTGTTTCGCCAACCATTCCTGCATGGGACGCATGCGCAGACGCGCGTGGGGGACCAGGTAAATGCATGACGCCATCATGCCCAGTAACCGCATAGCTTTGCGTACTGTTATCTGTTGACCTGACTGATAATGCGGAATTTGCAGAAGTATATTCCGAATTCTCTCTTCCGAAGGGAAGGTCAATCCTTTCTGAGTATCTAGGATAGCTCCTAGAAACTGTTTTGAGGTGCTTGGCACCAGACTTGACTTTTTCTCGTTGATGGAGAAGCCTAATTCGTGGAGGAGGTCGATAGTCCTCTGAATGTTTGACCTGCAAATTCCTGGGGTTTCCCCCGTTATGAGCCAGTCGTCCAGATAAGGGTACACCGGGATTGCTTCCCTGCGTAGGTGTGCAGCCGCCACCGCCAGTACCTTGGTGAATACCCTTGGTGCTGAAGCTATCCCGAAGGGCAGTACCTTGAATTGGTAGTGGCGACTGTCCACCTTGAAGCGCAAGTACTTTTGTGTGCGCTGGGAGCATGGAAATATGAAAATAAGCATCTTTCATATCCAAGGTTGCCATGTAATCCCCCTTTTTTAGGAGGGGGATTACCTCTTGTAGCGTGGTCATACGGAATTTTTGGGGCTTGACATATTTGTTGGCAGGCCGTAAGTCCAATACTGGGCGCATTGTCAAATCTTTCTTTGGCACAAGGAAGTAAGTTGAATAGATACCCTTGTTTACCTGGTGTCCTGGGACGAGTTCTATCGCGTCCTTTTCTAGCAGAATGGCGATCTCCTCGAGAAGGATCCTTTGATGCTCTAGGGAGTGCACTCTTTGTCGTGGAGGATGATTCCGGGGACGCTGCAGTAGTTCTATACAATATCCTGCGGATACTGTTGACAGCACCCATCTGTCTGAGGTGATCCCTTCCCAAGCCTGGGTGAAGGTGGAAATGCGTCCCCCTACTGGGGTTGCGTGGCAAGGGACCCTGAACTGAGCGTCACTGTTTTGGTGGAGGCGTGCCACCGCCCTTGTTGGGGCTGCCTCTGCCTCTTCCACGACCTCTCTTGTTACCCCTGCCGTAACTCTGGGTAGACTGCTGGTTGTTATTCCATTGTGTACCTTGTCCCTGGGCATAGTTGCCTCTTTGTGAATTTTGGCCGCGTGGGCGACGAAAATTATTGTTCCCCCTCTGGTTAGGGGGTTTGTTGGTAAGCTGGCCAAGGGATTTGAGAGTCTCATATTCATCTTTGGCATTTTTAAGTGCGTCTTCGACCGCTTTCCCAAACAATAGGTCGGGTTCCACTGGCTTGTCTATTAAAGAAGCCTGGGTTTCTGTTTTGAATCCCGACTGCCGTAACCACGCATGTCTCTTGATAACAGTACCTTCTGCTATCAATCTCCCTGCGTTGTCAGCGGCGTCGAAAGTTGCTTTTAAAATGCAACCAGACACGGCTCTCCCCTCTGCCGAGATCCGAGCCAGCTGGCCCTTTAACGGTTCTGGAGCAGAGGCAATGAGCGCCGCGACTTCTTCCCATTGATGGCAATTGTAACTAGCCAACAGGGTGGTGGAATTCGCAATCCTTGCTTGGTAGGCGGACGTTGAGGCTACCTTTCTGCCAAACCCGTAAAGTTTTTTGCTCTCCTTGTCGGGAGGAGCTTCTGATGAAGATAAGGGCGTGCCAGCCCTCTTTCTAGTGTTGGTCACCACTAGGGAATCTGGTTTAAGATGTCCCTTTATATACAGAGGGTCAGACTGGGCTGCCCGGAAAATCTTTTCAATTCTGGGGTTGACAGCTCTGGTGAGGTTAGGATTCACCAGGGAAGGATCTATTCTTCGTTGGATGGATTTGAGGATAGGGATGGTCTGAGCGACCGGTCTTCTCTCTCCTACAAACTCCTCCGCGAAGTCCCTTTCCTCCTGTACACCGTGGGTGTCGATGTGGAAGTGTTCCGCTGCTCGAGCGAGAACCTCGTTAAGGAGGGGCTGGTTATCAACTGGAGAGTCAGTAACTGGGGCTTCGCTTTGTACTGGGGAATCTACTCTGTAAATTTCCTGCTCATCTTCTCCCTCCTCCAGGTCCTCATCCTCTGCATAGTAATCTGTCCCGGTTTGTTCTTCCATAATTGCAAACTCCTGGTCCTCTTCAGGGAAAACTTGTCCCTGATAACTGGGGAGTGGAGTAGAATATGGAGTGGAGTAAGGCTGAACCTCGAAGGGTTCAGGTCCTTCGACCCGGGGCTTTTTACTTAGCGGGATAGGATCGGAGGAGCCTGAGGGTGTGGCCCCTTGAGGGTTATATGAAAGAAAGTGTTTTGGGTTCTTATCATAAAAATCAGCCAAGGAAGACATCCTAGACATAACCCTGTCTATGTCTTCACTGGACCATTCCCTGGAACAGGGTATTACTTTAGCAGGTGATTTATCTTCAAGGGTAGACTTGTGTTTGCTTGTCTGCTTAGGCTTTACAGGGGTGTAAGGCTGTGCTTTCCGCTGTTTCCCCCCTTCTCCGTGCGTGGAAAAATGTTTTCCCTGTCCCTTGGGGGCCCCAGAGACTTTCGACGCCTGGCGTCGAGGGTCTGGAAAGGTATCTGTGTGCTTCGGGCGTGGGGCCTCACTGGTGTTAACCGCGGTCTCGGTATCTTGGAGCGCGGCCTGGGGGTGGAAGTCGTCTTCGTCTCCCGACGATCGAACTTCCGTTAGTGTGTGTAGCGAGGCACTCTTGGCAAGAGTGGATGATTGCCTTGCGTCGTGAGGCGATCTCGATCGAGAGCGCCCAGAGGACACCGAGTCGGACCGTTCTTTTTGTGCCTCTTTCCGGGAAGTCGACGTCGTCGAGGTCCGGTTGGTCTTAGTGTGTTTAGTGTGTGTTAGGTGTGTAGCGCTTGCGTCGCCGGGGGTCTTCCCCATAGCCGCCTTGCCGGACGACCTTCCGAGGTCGGGGACCTGCGCTCGTCGGCTGTCTTTCGACGCCGTAATGCCCTCGCCGTCCGAAAGTACGGCGTCGCTGCCATCGCTGAAGGCGCCCTCCGCTGCCATGGCCTCCTGCCTGGCGTGGTGGGCCCAACGCTTTGTCGAACGGTCCTTAAGTGTCTTAGGTTTAAACCTACTACACGCTCTGCAGTTCGCTTCGGGGTGATCCCTCGGCAAGCAGAGATTGCACGTGGCGTGCCTGTCGACCCAAGGGTATTTGCGATTGCACTTGGGGCAGAATTGAAAAGGGGTACCCTCCATACGCACCTTAAGGCAGCGGGCTGCTAAGTGTAGGAATATATATAAATGTAACTATATATCAAGAGTGAAGAGTATGTACCACCCCCCACTCTCCCTACTTGTAAGGGCCGAGGCCAGCGGCCTACTAGGCCCGGGCCGAGGCCAGCGGCCTACCGAGGCCCAGATCCGTCGTGCAGCAGTCGACGGTCGATGACTTCTCCAGCCGTCGTCGAGGTTGAGGGTCGACGTTGGGGTGGGGAAGGGAATGAATAAGAATTAAAATTATAATAACAGCAAAAGTATGGCTAAGGCCAGGGAACTCCGCAAGATGCTTCCGACCAGTATGGCGGAAAAAAACAATCTGAGGATCCTACACGCGTGAGGGATCTTGGGTACAGTGGACGTCACACTAGGGATAGTATTACTGGCACGCCTGTGTCGACGCCCATTTTCGACTTTCGAAAAACAAACTGTAATACTCCGCAGCTTCCACTAGATGTCGGCCTATGCACAGCATGTGATCTAAGCAGATTCCACAAGCCTCAGAAATATATATATATATTTCTTTTTTTTTCAGTGAAAAATCTTTGTTAAAGGGACGTTATGGTTCCAAGTAAAACCGAAAAATCCCTGACATTCACCATTTATGGTATGCTAAGCAACCATAACTCGCGCCACCGCTGTGCACTGCTAAGACTAACACCCAGGACATCAAAGATGACATCACACATGTCATTGATGACATCACTGATGACATCACATGTCTGACTCACTCGTTCCTTTACTGACATATCTAGGCCACATGGTTTTCTTCAGTAACAGTCGGGAACTAAAAATTCAAAAAGTACTATATTTGTAGACTTATACTTCAAATATGTTATTACAGCAATTCACTTGGGGTCCACTCACATCATATGAAACATATATAGGGGAAAACACACACTTGAATGCTTTGTGTGTAGATAATCAGTAAGGGTATCAACACTTTCTTATAGTTCTGTTTTTGTATTACTGTACTTTCTGTGGACATGCTCATGTTTGTATTTGTTGTTGTCCGTTTGTGTTTTGTGGTCAATAATGTAAGAAATGGGTTTTATTATGTACTTATTAAATGTTTACAGTATGAAAAACTCTAAGTATTTATAATTTTAGTATTTAACATGGCAAGATTATATGGAATCTCCATCATATGTGCTACACACTATGCCTATGTTATTACATGTACACCTTAGTATTTTGGAAAAAACTTCATGATGCACTGCTATTTGGATTAATGCATTGCTTAATGCACTACGCAACTCATAATATGTATTCCAATGATCTTTGACAGTTTTTTATTAACATTACAATAAGAATCCCTTGTATAGACTTTTCATGAAAAGTAAATGCACATGTGATGTCATCAATGACATTTGGGATGTGATCTTTGATGTCCTGGGTGTTAGTCTTAGCAGTGCACGGCAGTGGCGCGAGTTATGGTTGCTTAGCATACCATCACTGTGAATTCCAGGGGTTTTTCGGTTTTACTTGGAACCATAACGTCCGTTTAACAAAGTTTTTTCACTGAATTTCATAGGTTTTTTACTAGTGCAACTTAACCATAACTTCCCTTTACAAACTTTTTTTTTACTGAATATAGACATACATAGTGTGAATTTGATAGGTCTTTACTAGGATTCCCTTATTTTATATACATGTAACATGCAACAGCAGACCTACACAACAGTA
The DNA here is from genome assembly GCF_040938575.1 of Ambystoma mexicanum. NCBI lineage: Eukaryota > Metazoa > Chordata > Amphibia > Caudata > Ambystomatidae > Ambystoma > Ambystoma mexicanum. The sequence continues at coordinate 834,689,911 of NC_090934.1, read as the reverse complement.
ACAACAAAACTTACCAAAAACTAGTAAGTAAACTTCATTTTTCTTATATTTCTAAACTTTCTGTATTAGGTATTTTTTTTTTTTTTACACAGAAATGTCCAGTACTTTGGAACGGCTTGAAGAACATTTCCCACGTGATGAAATGAGTGAAGACAGTGATACTAATGGTAGACACATTTCTCTATATAAGCCAATTAATAACAATTACTTTGTGCATTTCATTTTTTGTTTTTAACAGACCATACAAACAGTGAAAATAATAGACCAAGAGAGACATTAGAAAATACTATGCAGCGAATGGAACAATAAATGGATATGCTAATGAAAAATGTCAATCTTCCTGTTCCCCCTCTCCATGTCCCAGTCAGCTATCACCAAACCCTCACCACCAAGAAAAACGTTATGAAACTTCAATCCCTTCGTCCCCTCCCGTTCATCATCTCCAAACCCCTAATTCTCCTGTATTTGTGTCCGTTTCTGCTTTCCCCTCTCTTTCATAAATTTTATATTTGTATATAATAAAATATTTTGTGTGTTGTTACTTTATTCCTCTTTGTCTTAATGGAGGTGCCCTAAGAACAGTACCTGTCCGTACTGTCCGGAATCAAAATGGAACGGTTAGAACACACTCGATATCCGCAATGAACCAAAATAGAGGTATCCTAAGCACACTGTACCTGTCTGTACTGTCCACAATAAGGATGGAACTTTTCTTAGAACACACCCGGTGTCCGTATAACCAAAATGGAGGTGTCCTAGGGACACAATACCTGTGCGTACTGTTCATAATTAAAATGAGTGTCCGCAATTATTTAAATTAAAGTATCCTAAGAACATCTCCCTGTTCGCAATGTCCCCAACTAGAACGAATATGTCCGTAGAACACTTTACCCGTCCGCAATGTTATGACGTAAATTCATTTTATTCGGGGTCTTCCACACTGCAGAACATCCACACACATGCACACCACACCCATAGGTCCTACGAACATCGCGCCTGTCCGTTAACTGTCCGTCATACATGTGTCACACTTTAAATGAGTTCGGGGACTAGAACACTGTGCGTAGAACACCCGCATGCATGCGCACAACTGAACATGCATATTTGGTGTCCTTCGGACAGCCTTCCCATTCGCGAAAGTGTCTGCGACGTCATGTGACTGCACCCATGCTGAGCGTGTCATTATTTGTGGACACTGTCCGGGTCCCCAAACATTTTAAAAGTAGTTTTTTGGACAATCCAAGGTATTTTACAGTAATAGTTCACCATGGCACATGTTCCAGACAATGTCCCTGGCGAGCTACATACTTTTTGAGCCTTTTTTTTTTGGTGTTCGATCTGTCCGCGGACAGCACGGCTGTCTGCGAAGCGCACACCAGCACCCTTTTAAAAGGCCACACCCTAGAATTGCTCCTCATTGTGCTTCTGGCTACCTGACAGAGCATTGCTTCAGATCTGCATTTACTGCATTGCTGGTGACTTCTGCCTGCTGTCCAGATGGCAACCATGGCTGCTTCAGCTTCATTACCATCCCCACGCCCTCCACCACCACCACCACCTCCCCAAGGGCCTGCAGAGGGGAATAGGAGTGAGGATGCAGAGGAGACAGATGAAGAGGATGAGGTAATGGAAGTCCCTACTACCAGCACTCACCGCGAGTCTTGGGTGTGGAGGTTATTTACCACTCTTGATGGAGTGCCAAAAGCTTGCGCGAATAATGTGACCTGCAATCAGTGCCACATGGTGCTGAGTCGTGGAAGGCCTGGTTCATACAGCTTTGGTATGACATCAATGAGGCAACACCCAAGGTCGTTCCACGGTGGGGCTATTCGCAAGGTTGTACCTTGCCTGTCACCACAAGAGACACTCCTGTCCAACAGCGCACCCCTCCAGCTGCCTCACAGGCCATTCATGATGCTGTTGACCCTTACCTTTTGAGGGTCACAATATTGTGTATGTACTGCGATGCAGTACTCTGCAGGGGGAGAACCTTCGGAGTGCTTTCGAGACTGCGGTCAAGGTGCATTTTTAGAAGTCTGCAGACGTTTATTTTTTGGGGGGTGTTGCCCTATCAGAACCATTGCACTTTTCTATGGGAAGAAAAGGTGGCTCTGAAAAAAGAGCCTTTTGGTGGTGTTTTTTGCGTTTCAAAAACTTCAAATGATTAACATCTACTGCAAAATGTATTAATGTAATTACAAAAAAGGTTGCAATGCATTTCGTAAATTTCTCAGTAAAATCTGATTGCCAGCATAAGATGTACTCCATCTCTGCAAAAAATGTATGTGCTACGAAACATAATATTTTTATTGCGAAAAGAGGACATGCCAACATCTCTTGAAAAGGCACAAACAGCCTTATTGACATTGCGCCTCGCTTACTCCATTTGTGGACCAAATGAAGAAGAACGCAGCCACATTTGTCTCTGCGCAATACGGGAAAAAATTACTTGGGAATTTGGAAACATGTCCATGACCTTCCCAAGTCCTTCTTTCATTGCAAATTGAAAAGAAATTCCAGACACATGTCCTAAACTGTTCCCTCCACAATGAATAATAATAACGTCTGGATGACGCTGTGTCACCAAAGTAGCACAAAGAGGTACCAAATCCAACCACTTCATTCCACGCACTCCATGCCAGTGCACTTCCACATGAGGGAATCCAAGATGTGCAGCCACTCCACAGTGTTCTGCATGCACCTCCAACCAATTTATCGATGAGACTCCCAAAATCCAGATATCTGTTTTCTGAAACACACAGCCATAGCCATCTCTTCTTCTCTCAGAAAAAATACCTTCTGACAAAAACTCTCCTTACACAACACAGCCAGTAAACCTTATTGACCAATCCCTTGCTCTGCCCAGTATCATTTGCATGCCTCTCAACCCCAAAATCCCTGTATGTAATATGTGTTGTCTGCGGACAAATCGAAAAATCTGAACGCGGTGAATTTAAAATTTAAATAGTGTGCCCCATTTCCCCTTTGAGGTTGGCTCTGAAAAGAGCCTTTTTTTGCAGATACGAGAGACACCTTCTTGTATTTTTTTTTCTTTCTTATTTTACTCCTAAAATCTTCACTTTAGCTTCTCCAAAGCAACCCTTATGTTCCAAAACAGCATGGCATTTCCCATAAAAGATAAAGAAATGCCATCTTCTTTAAAATAAACATTACCAGAATCAATGTTCTCATTACAAAAGAAGAACAAGTTACTTTCTTACCTGGTAACATTCTTTCGATGGGATGGTCCGACGACGTATTCCATATCTATGACATGTAATCACCACAGCTGTGCTGCTTCGTAAACTTTTTTCGGCGTCTGCGTCCTGCGTCGATGACGTCGATGCGCCGTCGTCGAGGGCCTCCTCTGACGTCCGACGTCATCCAATGTGATAAGTAGGACGCACGACGCCCGTAGCCTCAGTTGTAGTTTTTTCCCCCAGAACGTGTGACACTAGTCAATTGCCAGTCAGACACAAAGCCTTGCGGAACGTAAGCTGCAATCGCAAAAGAAATTCTGCAGCGGGGAAGGCAGGGCGGGAGCGATATGGAATACGTCGTCGGACCATCCCATCGAAAGAACGTTACCCAGGTAAGAAAGTAACTTGTTCTTCGAGGGGATTGGGTCCTCCGACGTATTCCATATCTATGACAGACTCCCAAAGCAGTACCAGAGCAAGGAGGAGGGAAAGAATTTAGAATCAAAATTTAGAATAGCCAATCAAATAGCAGAGCAAAGGACCACCTTGCCAAAGGCCAGATCCTGTGCTCGGATGGAATCGAGGGAATAGTGACGTACAAATGTATGTACTGAAGCCCAGGTGGCTGCATCACAGATGTTGCGAATAGGAACACCCCTCTGCAGGGCAGTAGACGCAGCCATACCCCTGGTAGAATGGGCCCGCAAGCCAGCCGGTGGGTCCTTACCCGCCAAGCGGTAGCACTCCGAGATGGCCAAAATAATCCAGCGAGACAAAGTCTGTTTCGTCACAGCTTGCCCCAAACGCTTTCCAGCGTAACCAATAAAGAGTTGATCGTCCACTCTGACCCGGGACATGCGTGAAACATAAAAGCTTAAAGCTCTCCTAGCATCAAGCCTATGGAGCCTCTCCTCTTCCTCACCAGGATGCGGAGGAGGATAGAATGCCGGAAGAACAACCTTCTGGGCCAAATGAAATTCCGTCACTACCTTCGGAAGAAAAGAAGGACGAACTCTAAGGACAACCCTGTCCTTTTGAAATACAGTGAAGGGTGGCTTAACTGAAAGTGCCTGTAACTCACTCACTCTGCGAGCGGAAGTAACTGCAACTAAAAACACAGTTTTCAGAGTTAACAGCCTCAAAGGGCAAGAATGTAAAGGCTCAAACCGAGCACCCATAAGAAACTTAAGAACAAGGTTTAAATCCCAACCGGGCACCAGGAAAGGTGACGGAGGGAACACATTAGTGAGCCCTTTCAGAAACTGTGAAATTAAAGGGATTTTAAAGTAAGAACACTCTTCAGACGAGCGCTTAAAGATGGACAGCGCCGCCAGGTAAACTTTTAATGGTACCCACTTGCAAGCCCCTGTGGGCCAAAGAAAGTAAAAAGGACAGAACCATGGGGATGTCACATGCAAAAGGATCCACATTCTGAACTCTGCACCAGTCGCAGAATTTATGCCAACAGCAACGGTACAGAGACTTTGTTGCTGGCCTTCGGGCCGAAAGCAACACCTCCATCACGTCTTCAGGGAGGTCCCAATCCCTATACCTCAACCTTTCAGAAGCCAAGCGTGAAGGTTGAGGGATCTGACCTCTGGATGGAGAACCTGACCCCCCTCCCGTGAGAGCAGATCGTCTCGGTAGGGAAGACGACGCGGAGGGCAGATGGACAAGTCGAGAAGGTCCGGGTACCACGTCCTCCGAGCCCACGCCGGAGCAATGAGGATCATCCGGGAACGGAACTTCCGTAACCTCCGCAGCACTTGCGGGATGACGGGGACTGGAGGAAATGCGTACAGCAGCGGGAATGACCACTCCACCACGAACGCGTCTCCTAAGGCTCCTTTTGGAGAAAATTCCCGCGAGCAAAACCTTTCGCACTTCCGGTTGACACTGGAGGCGAAGAGATCCACTTGAGGGGTCCCCCAAAGGGCAAAGATCTCCAGGAGAATCTCCTGAGCCAACTCCCACTCGTGAGAGATCGTGTTCTGCCTGCTCAGAGCGTCCGCCGTCACGTTTTCGTCTCCGGCCAGATGAACTGCCGAGATCGAAACGTCCTGCTGGATGGCCCAGAACTCGAGCTGCATCACCTCCCTGCACAGAGGAAGTGACCCTGCCCCCCCCTTTTTGTTGAGGTAGTGCATGGCCACTGTGTTGTCCGTCAGGATCAGGACACTCTTTCCTCGCACAGTCGGCAGAAAAGCCTTCAGGGCTAGCCTGACGGCCCTCAGCTCCAACAGATTGATATGGAGTCTGGACTCCGACGGAGACCAACGACCGCTGACTGTCAACCCGTTGGCATGAGCTCCCCAACCCGTGAGGGATGCATCCGTCACAATCGTCACCTCCAGCCAGGGAAGCCAAAATGGAGCCCCCTTTATCAAGTTGCCTTCGACGGCCCACTACAGAAGGTCCCGGGCGACCGAGGGCGGCACCTGAACCGGGTCCGACATCCTGCCGGAGGACTGCGACCATTGCGTCTTGAGCGCCCATTGCAAAGATCTCATCTGCAGGCGAGCCTCTGGCACCAGAAGAATGCAGGATGCCATGAGGCCGAGCAACCTCAAGAACTCGAACACTGGGAGCGTCTGGGCATGCTGAAACTTGTGCACCATCTGCTGAATGTGAAGAGCCCTCACCTGGGGAGGAAAACACTGCCCCAGGGAAGTGTCGAGCACTGCTCCGATGTACTGGAGCCGCTGTGTTGGCGTCAAATGGGACTTCTTTAAATTGAGGGAGAAGCCCAGCCTGTGAAGGGAATGGCAGGTGACGGACAGATGATCCAGGACTTGCTCGGGAGAGCTCCCCCTGATCAACCAATCGTCCAGGTAGGGGTAGACGTGAATCCCCCCCTTGCCTGAGATGCGCTGCCACCACCACCATGAGCTTGGTGAAAACCCTCGGGGCGGAGGTCAATCCGAACGGCAGGACCCGAAACTGAAAGTGCGAGTCGCCAACCGCGAACCTCAGGTACTTCTTGTGCTTGGGATGGATCGGCACATGGAAGTAAGCATCCTTGAGGTCGAGTGACACCAAACAGTCCCGAAGCTGAAGGGCCTGGAGGACTTGAGAGAGAGTAACCATCTTGAACTTGTCCTTCCTGAGGAGTTTGTTCAAACCGCGCAAGTCCATGATGGGTCTCAATCCCCCGTCTTTCTTCGAAATCAAAAAATAAGGGGAATACCATCCCTTGTTCCTCTCTGCTACAGGCACCAGTTCTATGGAGCCTTTCTCCAGCAGGGCTTGAATTTCCTGCGCAAGGAGCGGATCCGGACTCTGCAAAGAGAGGTTCCCCGGTGGATTGTCGCGAGGCCTGTGCCGAAAGGGAAGACAGTAGCCGTGGGTTATGATCTCCAGAACCCACACATCTGAAGTAATGGCTTGCCACTCTACAAGATGCTGCGCCAGCCTTCCCCCAACCGGCGAACCATGGGACATGGCCTCATGACTGAACGGGAGCGGCTGCGGCGTTACCTGAGGGCAAAGAGGCAACTTCCCGAGCGGCCTTGGCACCACGGGTACCCTGTCGTCCACCTCTGGTACCCCTGCGTTGGCCTCTTTGACTGCCAGCTCCTCTCGCTTTACTGAAGGAGTAATAGCGAAAGGAACCACCCCTCCACTGCTGTCCCCTAGGACGAAAAGGCGGAGGTTGGCGAACTGCAGCGCCCAACGACTTCGCTGCAGCTTTTGAGGTCTGCAATCTCTCAAGGCTCTCGTCAGCCTTGCTGCCAAAAAGGTGTTCACCGTCAAAGTGCATGTTGAGCAGCCGGGACTGCACATCAGGAGCAAAGTCGACTACCGCAACCAGGCAAACCTGCGTATTACGGTGCTCGCCGCCATGGACCTACTGACGCATTCAGCTAAGTCCAAACCCGACTGAATGGACTCACACATGGCATCCTTACCATCCTGGACCATAGCAAGGAAACCATCCCGTTCGTCCCCTTCGGGAATATGTTCAGCCGCTAATGCAACACAGTTCCACAGAGTGTGTGTGAAACGAGACAAGGCACAAATGGAGTTGGCCGTCTGAAGCGCCATACCACCAGAAGAAAACACTTTCTTCGCCCAGCCATCAAAACGTTTGTCATCCCTATCAGGAGGGATGGTAGGGTACGACGCCTGCTTTGCCGGGGCCGTGGCCACCTGCACCACCAAACTCTCCGGAGTGGGGTGCCTGGTCAAGTAGCAGGGGTCGCTACTGGCTGGAAGGTATTTTCGCGACAAGGATCTGCCCACCGCCGGGAGACTCTCCGGAGCAGTCCAAGCCGCCGCCACCCTTCTCTGTAAAGCCATATGGAACGGCAGTACCGGATCAGTTGGGGGACCAACATCAAGGATGTCTGTCAGATCATCCTGCACAAACTCCCCTGGGGGAGCAGACCATCCCAAGTACTCAGAAACCCTAGCCATAAGGCGCCGGTACGAGGAATCGGCATGAGAGCCAGGCTCAGGCCTACAAAACTCCACCTCCGGAGAGGTGTCCAGTCCACTGGCATCATGCAGTGACTGTCTCAAATCGTCAAACTGACTATGGCCCGAGACAATTTCATCTGGAACCTGACTAGGAACCAGGCCATCAGAATCCTCATCCGCCTCTGAAATATAGTCCAGGTGGCGAAAAGAAGGCACCCGAGAGTGCTTGCTCTTAACCAGAGCCTTCCTAGGGGGTTCTCCCGTGCCACGGGGTACCTCCGACACGAAAGGCGTCGATGGCATCGAGCGAATCGGCGCCGGCGTCGAGAGAACCGGCATCGGCGCGGAGAGGATCGGCGTCGAGGAAATCGGCGTCGACGTCAGATGCAGCGCCTCCAGCATCGGCGGCGTCGACACAGCCCTCGAAGCCGGAGCCCCGAGCGTGTCCCTCGACGACCTGAGCGTCGACGGCTTCGACGACTTCCTCGGAGCCGGAGCCTCGAGAAAGCCTGTCGACGCCCTCGACGCCTCAGACGTCGATGTCTTCCTCGAAGACCTCACAGGTGCATGCGGTCTCGAACGCGTCGAGGACCGGGACCTGGAACGGGTACGTCGAGAACAAGTCTCCTTGTCCGAACGGGACCTCTCCCGTGACTCGTGCCGACCACTCTTGCGAGCGGTGTCTCTCGACCTCTCACGACCGACCCCACTCGGGGGCGCGGACGGCTTAGTACCCTGCGACTCAAGAATCGCCAGCATTTTCTTCCCGAAGGAAGCCCATTCCTCTGGCGTCGCACGGCTGGTGGGGTAAGCGACGTGCCGGGCAAAGTCCTCCGAAGAGGACCTGGAAGACGACCGGTGTCAGCGCTTCCGAGAATGCCTCGAAGAGGCTGAGGAGTGGCGAGACCGACTCCTAGAAGGAGACCCACCAGACTTCCGACGATGACGCGGAGAGTCACCCCTCGAATCATCCGTCGAAAGCCCCGCAGACTTCGACTTCCTGGGCTTGGACACCCGACCCACCGACAACAACTTCTTACGTTCGGACGTGAGCGACTGGCAGTCGATACAGTCATCGGTGTCGTGGGCCTCCCCAAGGCACCAGAGGCAGGCGTCGTGCGAGTCCGTCACCGACATCTTGGACCCACACTCCCCGCACTTCTTGAAACCCGGACGCAGGGTCGAAGACAAAGTAGAAGACATCTTCACACGAAGGATTTTCACAAAACGAACAGGTTCGAAGAACCGAGAAGAACAGAACTCCAAAGAGTTAAGGCGTTAACCGAGATTCACGAAGCAACACGTTCGCAGAAAAAACGGAACTGAGGCTACGGGCATCGTGCGTCCTACTTATCACATCGGATGACGTCGGACGAGGCCCTCGACGACGGCGCATCGACGTCATCGACGCAGAAAAACGTTTCCGAAGCAGCACAGCTGTGGTGATTACATGTCATAGATATGGAATACGTCGGAGGACCCAATCCCCTCGAACATACGAGTTCTAAGCATGGAAGCAAACATACCTCGGTTGAATGCACACCTACCAATGTTTTGCCGAGGACAAAAAACAGAACTATTGTCACATATTGCCCTAGGTACTAAAACAGAAAAAATAACTTTGGCATTTGGAAGGACTTTCATTACTGCTTGAACCAAGTGTTCCAAATCTGCCAACAAAGTAGGGGTGCTGACATAGCCCAAATGGAAAGCACCACAGTGCAAAACTACCACATGGAGACTGTTCATCATGCCCATATCGTCAAACGTGTACAATTACCTGCACATTTAAATCAGGCACAGTGCTCCACACCACCTCGACTCCTTTAACATCAAAATTGTTTGCCACATTCCTGCATTTCGCATACTGCTCCAAACCATGCACAAACATATCTCCAACCACCAACATCATGACTTTCTCCACCTCTGCCATCTTCACTACACACAGCCTCTTTCAACACAAATCCACAACCTCAACCCCCAATTTGCTGATCCCTTCAATCCTATTTCCATGCCAGATATGTTGAGAAGTCCCAGATGTGGCACGCCCTGTCCGCGGACAGCCGCGGTATCCGCAGAGCGTGTAACTCTTGGGCAGCCCTTCTACCCTTTCCACTTCACTCTTTGTACCATTCCCTCTCTGGCTTCAGCTAAGCAGTCACACAATCATCCATCAATTACATCCAAGAACTCTACATCTAACTCCGTCATCATAGCTCAGCACTTCAAATGTACTGTTGATCACTCCGAGTACAAGTATTATTTCATTGGAAAGCACCTACTACAAAAACTAATGTACAAGTCTCCAAGATTTCTACTCTGCACCAGTTACTGAACTTGTTCCAACGACACTGATACAGAGATTTAGTTGCTTGCCTTCTGGCCGAAAGCAAGATCTCCATGATGTCATCCGGAAGGTCCCAATCCTTATATCGCAACCTCTCAGAAGCCATGCTTGAAGGTTGAATGTGTTGACCTCTGGATGGAGAATGTGACATTCCTCTTGCGAGAGGAGATCCTCTCTTTTTGGAAGGCGTATTGGAGGGCAGATGGACATGTCCAGAAGGTCCGGGTACCACGTTCTCCTGGCCCAATCCGGAGCAATTAGGATCATGGTTTTCCTGAACTTTCTTAACCTCCGGATTACCCAAGGGATCACCAGGACTGGAGGCAACGCATACAAAAGTGCGAACTCCCATTCCACTACGAACGCGTCCCCTAGAGCTGCTCTCAGGGGAAATTCCCTTCAGCAGTAGAGTTCGCAATTCCTATTGACACTGGTCGCAAACAGATCCACTTGCGAGGTTCCCCAAAGGCCAAAAATCTCTTGAAGGACTTCCTGAGCTATTTCCCACTCATGGGAAACTATGCTCTGCCTGCTCAGAGCGTCCGCCGCTGTGTTTTGCTCTCCGGCTAGATAAACTGCCAACCAAGAGATCCCTTCTTGTATTGCCCAGAGCCAGAGCTGCATTGCTTCTCTGCACAGGGGTAGTGACCCTCCTCCTCCTCTCTTGTTGAGGTAGTACATAGCCACCGTGTCGTTTGTCATTATCAGGTCATTCTTTCCCCATACAGAGGGCAGGAAGGCCTTCAGCGCTGGTCTGATTGCCCTCAGCTCCAATAGGTTGATATGTAGTTTGGACTCCGATGGAGACCAACGACTGCTGATTGTCAACTCGTTGGTGTGAGCTCCCCACCCTGTGAGTGAGGCGTCCGTCAATACCGTTATCTCCGGCCATGGTTGCCAAAAAGATTCTTCCTTGAGGATATGTTCCCTGCAAGCCCACCATTGTAGATCCTGTGCTACTCTGATTGAAACTTGCAACAGATCTGACATTTCCCCTGAGAATTGGGACCACTGAGTCCTGAGGGCCCTTTGAAGGGATCTCATCCTCAATCTGGCTTCTGGCAGCAGAAAAATGCAGGATGCCATAAGGCCGAGCAACCTGAGAAAATCGATGGCCGGTATATACTGGGCATTCTGGAATTTTATTGCTATCTGCAGAATGTGGTGAGCTCTCTCTTCGGGAGGCGAGGTTTTGCCCGAATAAGTATCCAGGACTGCTCCAATAAACTGGAGTTTGAGATGGTATCATGTTTCACTTTTTAAAATTCAGAGAAAACCCTAGTTTGTGAAGGAAGTGGCAGGTTTTGGACAGATGTTCCTGGGCTTGTTCTGGAGAATGTGCCCTGATCATCCAATCGTCCAGGTAGAGGTAGACTTGAATCTCCCCTCTCCTGAGACTCGCTGCCACCACCGCCATCGATTTGTGAAAACTCAGGCGGAGGTCAACCCGAATGGCAGAACTCGAAACTGATAGTGAGAATTGCCTATCGCGAACCTTAGTTACTTTCTGTGCTTGAGATGGATTGGCACATGAAAGTAAGCATCCTGAAGGTCCAATGATACCAACCAATCCTGGAGTTGGAGAGCCTGAAGGATCTGAGAAAGTGTAACCATCTTAAACTTGTCCTTCCTTATGAACCTGTTCAAGTTTTTCAAGTCCAAGATGGGTCTCAGTCCTCAGTCTTTCTTTGGGATGAGGAAATCTGGGGAATACCAACCCTTGTTCCTCTCCGCTACAGGTACATGTTCTATTGCACCTTTCTGTAGCAGGGTTAAGACTTCCTGCAACAGGAGCGGATCCGGATGTTTGAGTTGTATCCAGGAGGGTGATTCTGAGGTGTCTTTAGAAAAGGAAGGCAGTAACCTTGGGATACTTTTTCCAGTGCTCAAGCATCTGAAGTAATGCCCCACCATTCTTCCAGATGCTGCGAGATCCTGCCTCCGGTTATGGGTCAAAACCTCAGAGTGGTTTTGCGGCAGCTGCAGCAGCGGCTGAAGGGACAGATGCCGCTGCTGGGGCAGATCTACCACCTTTTCCTCGCCCCCGAGGAATTTTTCTTTGACCTCTCTGACTGGCCTGTCCTCTTCCTTTTCCAATTGAGGAATAATAACGAAAGGGACAACCCCTACAGGAAGATGAGCCTGTGTAGGGGCGTTGTTAAGGTTGTCTTATGGCAGCACTTAGTGATTTTGTGCCGCTTTGGAGGTCTGCAGCTTCTCCAAACTTTCATCCGCCTTGCTGCCAAACAACCTCGAGCCGTCAAAGGGCATATTAAGAAGCCTGGATTGGGTCTCCAAGATGGCCACCGATACCAGGTAGACGTGTGTCGACGGCGCTCCTGTCCCTTCAATCTATCGAAGCGGTTCCACCATCCCTTCCGTGTTGAAGAGCGGAGAGCTTTGGCGGTCTGCATATCCCCCCCGCCTTGGGGCGGCAGTGGATGAGACAGCGGCTGGCAAAAGAAGGGGTAGTTAACCCGGCGAACATTGGAGGCCTGCGGGCTTGAGGGGGCCTGTGGATAAAGGCGGGACGGGATCGGAGTCCCCGCTCCCATTCCCCCCAGGCAGAGAGGAAGGAGCTGAGCGGTACCGGGAGGGCGGTCGCAGCCTCCGCTGTATTGGGAGCCACCTTGCCGACCAACGGGCGAGGGTACCGGAGTGTCTCTACACCCTCCAGGAGCTGCGGCGGTCAGACCAGACCCGGAGGAGGAGGAGAACCGGCAGCCGGCCCCGGTGCGGGGGGCGGCCCTTGGGAGTGATTCGGCGGGACTGATGGCCCGGTCTGCGGGGCCTCGAATCTTGGCGTCACCCAGCAGCAGAGCATTGTGCGGGCGCAGACCCCGGATCGGGCTGGGAGGGGGCCCCCCCCGGCACCCTCACCGAGGCTGTGGAGCGGCCTGATTCAGCGGCAGCTGGGGGCACGGAGGCGGGGGCCCGGATTGCATTCGCCTCGGGGGGACCACCTCGGGGCCAGTGGAGCACAGAAGGCCCCGCCCCCGCTGCATCGTTTGGGTGCCGGGGTGTCTGGGACTGACGCCTGCTCCCCCCCCTGGTATAATATGGACCCCGGCCACACGCTGAGGCACCGGCGTGCCCAGGTCCAACGCCTGCTTCCCCAGCATATTACGGAGCCCGGCTACGTGCCGAGGCGCTGGAGTGTTCAGGACTGATATCTGCTCCCCCCAGCATAATAAGGAGCCCGGCCACGCACGTCAGGCGAGCACAGCACAGATTCAAGCACCTCCGCTGACTGGGAGGACGCACCTCCATTATACCCAAAGGGAGTACCAAGAACTGCAGTAATAGGTGGCTGTGACCTAGCCTGGTCAGTAACAGCTTCTTGGGGAGGCGCAAACAGGGCCCTTGTCCCGCAAATCTGGCGACCAAATATAAAAGCAAGGGGAACAAAAGCGGACAGTCCCAGGGGGAGGCCCCCGGCCCCATCATAGCCCTGTGGGCAAACAAAGACGCAGCTGAGGAACGCAGGGCCACACAGGGGGGGTCGGGGGGGGATGGGGGAAGCATGGAGCAGGAGAATACTGAGACCTCGGAAGCATCTGGATCAATCTCACGTCGGGATCTGCGCGGGGAGCTGCTCTCACTTCAAGCGTCCTTGGGGAAAACCTTCCAAGAACAATTTCAACTAATGTGGTCGGACATCAATCAGGCAATGGCGGAAATCAAATAGGAAGTGAATCAGCTGGGGGGGGAGAACAGACATAGTGCAAAAAGGCCTGTAGGAGGTAGGCAGGGAGGCTATGGAGAACAGCAAAGCAATCGAGAGGTTTGACACGGCAACGCGGAACTTGGAAATTAGAATGGAAGACATGGAAAACAGGTCTCGAAGGATCAACATCAGGCTGAAATTTCTGCCGGAGACGATTCAAGGGATATATGCAGAGCTGCTGGGGGAGCCCTCACCTGATCGAGTTGGACAGGGTCCACAGGGTGGGATTCCTCAACAAGAACCCTAAGTCCAGGCCACGGAACTTATTAGCCGCATTCACAAGATATGCTCAAAAAGAAGCAGTTCTCAGGGCCGCTAGACAAAAAGAGCTGATTATCTTTAACGACCAACGTACTGAGTTGTACCAGGACCTGGCCAGCAACACCCTGCTCAAAAGACCACAATGGGGCCCACTTACCTCGAAACTTAAGGAAAAGGGGATCAGATATAAATGGACCTTCCCTTTTGGGCTCGTCTTCGAGTGGGCCGGTTCTCAGAAGCGGATATCCACGATGCAGGAAGGGGCGGACATACTCCAAATTGATCTGGATCGGGACTTGCACGAGGGCCGGAGTGCGGCGGGCCGGAGTGGCTTGCCTGAGGCTGGAGGTGGAGTGCGATCCAGGCCATGGGAATGGTCGGTGGTAGGCGAGGGGAAGAGGAGGAGACCCGCACGGCAGAGGCCCCCCGGCAAGGGGGGGGGGGGAATGATGCCAGCAGAGGAGGAGAGTCCCAGGGGCAAGGAAAACTGACTTGTTGTCTGATTTGTCTTAGGGGGTGATGGACAAAAAGGCTGTTTTGGATCACGAGGAGGAGAAGGAGCTACGAGCAAACATCATGGGATCACTAAGAGCGAGGAAGCCTAGAGGGGGAGGGAGGGAGGGAGGCGGGAAGACCTAGTGTTAAGGTCCTCAGGGGTGGGAGGGGGTGGGGGAAGGAGGTTGGGGGGGATTCTCAGGTGCTGCCGGAGGGGCGAAATTAAAAGTGGTTCACGTACCCGGGTAACTGGATGGGTGCAAACGGGTGGAGGTGAGGATTGGATGAAGGGACATGATCGGCGGGAGTAGGAGTCTACTCATAATTCAAATGGGTAACGCATAACGTCAGGGGCGTCAACACTCCGCTGAAAAGGAAAAAGCTGAAGCAATTCACGAAGCCGGAAAACCAGACTTTCTGGGGCTGCAAGAAACATCTGCTCCGTAAGGATCAGTGCCGCTTGAGGTTGAGAGGGTTCGACCAGGTATTTCAGGCGTCTGGTCCCACGAAAGCCATCAGAGGCACTGTGAATTTCCGCATGGAGGATAGGAGGATACCCTAAAAGATAAAGAGGGTAGGTTTGTGCTGGTGAGAGGCAAAATCGCAGAGGAGATGTTCAGAATAGGGGTTATCTACGCGCCTAGCACGGGGCAAGACTCCTTCCTCCATGACCTTGTGGGGAGAATAGGTGACTGGGCAAGGGGCCAGATAATTGTAATGGGTGACCTAAATATTGCATGGGACAAGGATAGATCAGGGGCACCTAGGAATCGGTGGAGGGGCGGTGGCCTCGGCGGAACTAAAGGATAAAGTGGGGAGCATGGGGTTGAGGAATGTCTGGAGGGAACTGAAAGGGGACGTGGAGGGTTACACCTTTCTTTGCGAAGTCCACGGGACACAATCTAGAATTGATTATATCTGGGTCTCGGCTAATCTGGTGGGTAGAGTTAAGGAGATAGATGTGGGGCCCATGGGAATAGCTGATCACAAAATTTTGTTAATGCAGCTGGAACTGGGAGAGAGGAGAAAGGGATTGTGGGGCTGGAACTATCCGGAATATTTGCTGAGAGATCATTTGGTAAGGGAGGAGAGAGTTCTTTGATAGCAATAAGAGGGGACACGGGAGAAAATATAAGATGGGACGCATTTAGGCTACGATGAGGGAAGAAATAGCAGCCAAAACACAAAGACAGAAACAGCTACAGGCCCTGGAGTCCCGACTGGAGTCAGAGGTCGAGGAGGCGAGAGGCAGGGTGGTGGCGAATCCCAGTAGGTCTAATCAGAAGGACTATA
This sequence comes from Ambystoma mexicanum, assembly GCF_040938575.1. Taxonomy (NCBI): domain Eukaryota; kingdom Metazoa; phylum Chordata; class Amphibia; order Caudata; family Ambystomatidae; genus Ambystoma; species Ambystoma mexicanum. Next base: position 834,674,169 of record NC_090934.1, on the reverse strand, counting down.
GGAGGGCGGTGGGCTCTGCTCTTCGTGCGGCAAAAATTCTATGCTATTCTAAAATTCTATGCCTCGAAGAACACAATCACGGCGTTGAACTCAGATATGGTGGATAGGGTTACTCAAACGGAAGACGTTCGAGAAGCCATGGCTGAATTCTACGAGACCTTCTATACATCACAGCACACCTGTGACCAGGCCCAGGAGAAATTCCTGGAAGGCGTTAACTTGTGCAAACTTGAGGGGGAGGCCCAGATTAGTCTTCAACAAGACATAACAGAGGAGGAAGTGAGGGGGTTATCCGGAAGCTACCGGCAGGTAAGGCCCCGGGCCCTGATGGATACTCAGCGTCTTTCTACAAGACCTTTGCCGGGGTGCTGGTACCACAGTTGACCTACCTCTTCAACTCCTTTAAAGGTAGTGGGCAAACCACTTCATCTATGAAAGAAGCTAAGATTTCCCCGATTCTAAAGGCGAGCAAGGACCCTCTCGAGAGATCCTCCTATAGGCCAATAGCGCTTATTAATGTAGACGCAAAAATATACACTAAAATCCTAGCAAATAGGCTTGAGGGGCTTCTCCCGGATCTGATCCATCAGGACCAGGCGGGATTTGTGAAGGGGATGCAGACTGAGGATAATATCAGAAGGGTGGCCCACCTAGTGGAAAAGGCGGAAAAGACTAGTACCCCGGCAGCGCTTCTATCCTTAGACGCTGAAAAAGCGTTTGACCGGGTGGAATGGTCCTTACTCTTCAAGGTCATTGAAATAATGGGGCTGGGAGGTACTTATCTACAGATGGTCAAGGCGAACTATGAGGGCCCTTGAGCAAGGGTGGTGGTTAACGGAACCTTATCTAGATCGTTCCAACTCCAACGGGGTACAAAGCAGGGTTGTCCCTTATCGCCCCTGCTTTATGCGATCTACTTAGAGCCCCTCCTGCAGGCAATTCGGGAATCAGAAGGGATACAGGGAATACCGTTGGGGGGAGACAGCACGAAGTGGCGGCCTTCGCGGACGATATGTTATTCGCCCTGACCAACCCCATAGAGTCGAGTAGGCAATGCAGGCTATTATTAGAGGACTTTGGGGAAGCATCTGGTCGGCGCATTAATATGCATAAGTCCGAATTGATGGATCTGACACTGGCAAGGGAGGAGAGGGAGGAATTAAGAGAGTCAATGTCCTTCGCCTGGCGCCCGGGGGGGAATCACGTACCTGGGGGTGAGAATCACTCCGGCCCTTAAAGGGTGGTATGTGGCAAATTACCCCCCTTTTTTTTTTTCAAAGAATCAAAAAGGATCTCCATAAGTGGCAGAATCTCCGGATTTCCTGGCTGGGGAGGCTGGAGGCAATAAATGTGGTCACCCTCCAGAGGTTGCTCTACCTCTTCCAGGCTATCCCCCAGGCAGTCCCAGCCAGCTTTTTTAGGGAGCTCCAGGCGATAACAAATGAGTTTATATGGGAGGGGAAAAGGGCAAGGGTCAGCAGGCAGTTGCTTATGGCTCCGAGGAAGGGCGGCAGACTAGCACTTTCCAACTTCCGTCAATATTACGAGGCAGCCTAGCTAAGCGTGATTAGGGAATGGCTGCAGGAGGGGGAGGGAAAACACTGGGTTACGATGGACAGAGCGGTCACGCAGCATGCATTGGGGAGGTCATGTGGCTACCCAGACACCATCGGCCAGGCCATATGCATCTGAGCTCTATCACCAAGTTGGTCGCAGACAACTGGGACAGACTGGTCCAACGCAAGGCAATCACAACCTATCCATCCCCATTCACCCTTATCTTCAATAATAAAGACGTTACCCCCGGGCTGGAGGGAGGGCATTCAGGAACTGGCGGGAGGGAGGCTGCCGGTGGATGCGAGATATGTTTATAGGAGGGGAGATCAGCACTTTTGTAGAGTGTAAAAGGGACTACACATTGGGGAAGGGCGAAAGGCTGAGATACTCTCAACTGCGGCATTGGCTCCTACACCCCACGAACAGGAAAGCAGCCACTAGACCGCCGACTCCTTTTGAGAAATTCTTGATGACCAATGATGGTTCGAAGGGCCTCATTGCGCAACTTTATAAGATCCTGGATGACGCTACCCTGAGGCCGCAATGGGCATATATGGGAAGGTGGGAAAGCATTTTGGGCAGGGAAATAGAGAAGACTGAGTGGGCAAGGCTATGGAGGAAAATCCCCAAACTGGCAAGAGCCTCGCAAACCCGGGAAGCTTGGTATAAGATACTGTACGGGTGGCACTATACTCCAGCTCGTCTGCGTAGGATTTACCCAGGGTCATCGGGAACGTGCTGGAGGGGATGTGGTTAGGAGGGCACTGCGGAGCATATCGGGTGGGGATGCCCGAAAATAGCCCCATTCTGGGAAGACATTAAACAGGCGATGGAACAAGCGTTTGGGTCAGAGGGAGGCATATCCCCGGAAGTTGCGTAAAGTTTGGGAGATAGTAGCAATGGAATGGGCCTCCTATGCTATGAACAATGCAATACAGAACTTTGCAAGTGAGTGGGGGAGGTCCTCACCTTCCTCAGGGACGACTTCAGGATTGGCTGGCGTCTACAGCTTTTGAAACTCCTGGATCTGGAATTATCCCAAACACTTAGAGGGGACGATAAGCCACACAAACCTTGCAGCAGCACCAAGAGGGAAAGGGGAGGGTAGGGAGGGGGGAGTTTTGGGGTTTGTTACATTTGTTGAAAAATTTAATAAAGAGAATTAAAAAAAACAAAAAAAGCCTGGATTGCACATCCGGTGCAAAACCAGACTTTCTCAGCCTCGCAAATCTACGTAGCACCGTGCTAGTTGCCATGGACCTACTGATACTGTCAGCTGTGTCCAAACCTGATTGAAGGCATTCGCCCGAAGCCTCTTTTCCATCCCTTATTATGGCTAGAAAGCCATCACGTTCTTCACCTTCTGGGATGTGTTCAGCTGCCGCTGACATGCAGTCCCACAGGGTATATGTGAACCTTGCCAAGGTACAGGATACATTAGTAGACTTCAAAGCCATACTCCATGATGTGAAAATCTTACTAGACCATGCATCTACCTTTTTATCGTCCCTATCTGGAGGGATTGTAGGAGATGCAGCATTTCTTGTGGAAGTGGCTGCTCGTACAACAAGACTTTCTGGAGATGGGTGTTTGCTCAGGTATTCTGAACCAGAATTGCAGGGCCTATATTTGGACACAAACTTTTTATTTACTGCCGGGATGGCTTCAGGGTGTTCCCATGCAGAATTAAGCCTTCTTTGCAAGGCAATGTAGAATGGAAGAATGGGGTCTTGTTGAGGTGTTCCTGATAGAATATCAGTCATATCATCATCTTGATAGACTGGTGAATTTCTACCCCATCCCATAAATTCTGTAACTATTCATAAGTTTTCTGTAGTCTCCATCAGCGTGTTCTGATGGGTCTGGCTTATCAAACTCTTACTCTGGAGAGGTGTCCAGGTCACTTGCTGTTTGCAGGCATTCGTGTAAATCCTGAATTTTTGACTGAGGATCAATTAATTCCTTAGGAACAGGTCTTGTGCCAAATTTAACACCGGCAGAGGTGATTTCTTCATCTGCTGACAAATCTCCCTCATAGATGGATGACATGGTCCTAAAAAAATCATGTCTACTCTCAGGTTGAAACCCTTTTCTGGTAATGTGGGTTTTTCCCTTATTACAGGCTTGGGCGTCGACAAAAGCGTTGATGGCGTAGATGCCGTTACCACAACCTTCGATGTTGTCGAAGGAACTTTCGATGACCTCGAGGTAATCGTCGAGGGAATAGTGGAAACCTTTGACACTGGCAAAGGAGTCTTCGAAGTTGTCGATCGTGTACTCGACATAACTTCTTTCGAATGAGTTGTCGATGCCTTGTACTCAAGAGCTTGCAAAGTCTTCAATGGCGTATGATGTTTTGACGCCTCTGTGTTCTTTTAAGGCCTTATGGGTCATCGACTGGAAAGAACCACAGTCTTCAATTCGGTGGTCGGAACCGAGGCACCAGAGACAATTCTTGTGTGGATCAGTCAAAGACATTTTCTTTCCACATTTTAGAAATGTTCGTAAATCCCGTCTTCGGTGTGGAAGGGTTCGAAAAAGACTACATTGTTTTTCTTTACGAAAGACTGAAGTGCCGTTTGATACGATCCGAAGTGAAGCTAACGGAAAAATGGAACTGAAGCCAATGGGCGGGCTCAAGGCTCTTATACAGTGGATGATGTCGGTGCTTGACAGATGCCGCTGAGGGACATCAATGCCGCGGCCTCGAGGGGAGCGCCCTCTGGTGGAGAGAGGAACATTTTTTCCCTAAGCAGCAAGCTGAAGGCAAGGATATATCCATCTAGGATGAGGACTATGCGGGAGGACATAATCTATTCGAAATAGCAGTTTAATTGTACAAAAACACTTTAGTGTATTATAAAACTACACGCAGCCAGGATAAGTTCATGCATCTTTATACACTCACGCAGATAGACACTATAATTAAAAATACTCCCAGATGAAACACCACTGCCTCTACATCACATCCTTCTGCTTTATTACCCACACCTTCACAAATGCATACACTCCATGCTTTTCTATACAGTTTCTGCCATTTACCCTATAAAAATAGCAAAATAAGTATATGATTATTTCTTCTATCTCCTAACATCCAATAACACAGCCTTAAGAAGCCAAGTGAGTTCATTACACGCATAGTATTATACTCATTTGCAAAGCATGTTCAACTAACAGATTCTAAGTAAAATATACAGGCTGCACATAGGCAAAGGAAACTGCATGTACACACTATGTTCAGTTAACAAAAAACACTACTACTACAAAAACATAAAAATCAATATCTAAATTAACAACAATGCTATAAACACACACATTTACTAACTTCTTTTTTTTACAATTGCAGTGAACACCACTCTCCTGAAAAGCAGCAGCATCTGAAGTACGAACAACAACTCAGAAGAAACCTACTCTTTCCATACAAAAAAGTAAGTGCAATACTACCATAATGTTCTAACTGTTACTCAAACACACTAGAATGTTAGTATTGCAGAACAAAGAACTGTTTTAATTCTATACCACTAAATTTAGTATTAGTGCTTCCCCTCACCACTAGCTTACTTTGTATTGTCATCTGAACCCCAGTATAGTAACACACAAATACATGAATAGCCTTCCCAACTTGTTGTAGCTGGCCATTGCACAATCACACAGCTCCACATACATCCTTACCATCATACTCAGACACTCATGCACACAGCACACATACATTGCACAACAGTCCAACCCACACTTTCTTTTTTTCCCCCCAAGAGACAGCAAAGAATGCCTGCCAAAAAGCAACTCTGTAGAAAGCAACGCAAAAGTAGAGCAAATCAAAATAAAAAAGTGTCCAATGTAAGCATCCATCTCTAGCAGAATTTGTACAAAAAGTTCAAACAAAACAGCTAATACGGTCATTAAGCGAAACAAAACAAGCTTCCAGTACAGAAACTTTGCCTCCTCTTTCAAATTGTAAAACGAAACAAAGTGATTAACAAGAATTCAGCTACCACTACTGCTATACATCTTAGTGTAGTGGCAAGTAACCATACAGACATTTTTCCTCAGCAGTGTCCTTCAGAATGTTATAAAAACAGGAGAGAAATCATGCACAACCCTTAAAACCTACCGTAGAAAATGAATCTTAGAAGGTCTCAGACAATGCAATCCTTCGAAAAAATGAAGTTATTTATTTTAGTTTTAAACGGAATGAAACCACTACCAAACTAACTACTAAACTACAAAAAAAACTTCTCAATAAACGGAAAGCCAACAAAAATAACTTCTTAAATATCTGTGGGGGTGAATGGAGTCACACCAAGAGCACAGAACCATATTTTAATGAAGAAGCATACAAACAAAAGAAGACAAACACAATTGCCATACATAGCAGTGGACGAGGGTATGAAAAACTTGAATACCATAATGGAACAAGCAATGCTGCTTACAAAAATATCCATAGAAAACTCAGTATCACCTCTCCATTCCACTGAACCAAAACGCCCCATGTACAAATGGCGGTGCATGTCAATGTGTAACATTGCCAAAAAATCGTTCAAATCTTTACGCCAGTTCCTCAATCAGTATGTGAAAGGCAAAGAAATTCAAATTGAAACTACTACAAAATATGGATACCTGTCCAGTGCACAAATACACAGGACTACAAGGACATTCATTAGCCTGCATTTCAGGAACTATTTGCAAAAGCACTTTCCATCATATCAAAATGATATCAGCACATCCTTCAACTAGAAGAAATCTGGTCCATAAACTCTACTATGCTAAAAGTCCTGCTTTAGCACCAGCCAATTTAAATAACAATTTTCAACATGGTACAGCCAAAGAACTACTCAAAGAAATAGAGCATATCCAGAGAAAATATTTTGGAAGTGAAAGCCACTTACAAAATGCAATAGATTTACAACAGACTAGCAACAATTGTACAGATGGCAACCTTCTACTACACACATACAAAAAAGAAATTCTAAAAATGTATATGAGAGCATCATAATTCCAACATTACACCCATTTCAAGTAATAATACGCCTTCAACCTAAAACAGCAAAATTGCCTCCCTCTGTATTACTGAAAGGCATTCGTGGCAAAGTAGTTTATTTACCATTAGATCTGAAAGAAAATACACACTCTGGGAGTGCAAGGTCCAATAGATCAATCTTTAATTGTCTTAGTAAATGGTGTACCTACAAAAGACATAAAAATGTGGCAACAACTCGTGGAGTTACATAAAGTTAGACAAACCTTGCATTATCTAAAAGACAATGAATACTACAAAGAGATTAATATTGAAGAAAACCTGAGGGCAACCACTGAAATAATTCAAGAGTCACCAGAAACTGGTCAATTTCAACTTCTAGATCCTGCTACAGTATCCAATATTTAAGACCATTATATAATTCATCTATTACACTCTAAATACACCATAGATGCACTGGAAACGTACCAAATGCGACAAACCAAACGATCACCAATCAGCATATGGGAAAAAAGTATAGAAGCACGTGCCTTTCCTCTACTCTTTCCTACTGGGAAAGGAGGAAGGTACGATGATAGACCCACTACGGTAACAGCATCAGAATACCACTCCTTACGAATGTATTCTGAAGATCCACATTTTGTTTAAATCTGGGAATACATATTACACCTACTGTTTCAAAGTGAACTAGCAACTCTATGCTACAGAGTTGCACACACATTGAAATCAGGTACCCATTTTCAAAATATGTCAGCTACACAATTACTACAAAAAGTGCAAGAAAAGGATGAGGTTCTACAATCAAGCATTACATATCTGTTAGCAAACATGCATGGTACAAAAGAATACTGGTTCCGACGTCACAGAGATGTACGTTGTATGATAAGAAACCTTGGCCAACCCACTTGGTTTGTTACATTAAGTTGTGCAAAATATGCATGGGAAGATTTTCATGATTTCCTACGCATAGCAAACAAAAACAAAACAAACAGATATACTACACCTGGAGAACTCTGCTCGAGATCCTGTTAATGTTTCAAGATATTTCCATCATCGCTTCATAGCTATGCTATACTTTATTTGTAATAAAACTGTTCCTCCCCTCAGAGAAGTGCAACACTTCTTTTGGAGAAAAGAATACCAAGACATAGGAGCACCACATATCCACATATCCACATGATTTTATGGATTAAAGATGCTCCTCAATTTAGTCTAGATAGTGATGCCACTGTTTTACATTTTATCGAGAAATATGTCACTTGTGAAATTCCTTCACAAACAACAAATAGTGACCTTCATGCACAAATTTTACAATACAATTTCAAAGACACAAATGAGGGAAATATTCTCATCGCAAATATAAAAACAAAGGCAAATACTACACCAAATTCTGCTTTGGTTTCCCTAGACCAGTTACAACAACAGGTCAAGTAAACAACTTCATGTCTTCAGTTAGACATAGTGTCAAAGGTAAATTGCCTAAGAAAACATTACATAAAAAGGACAGAAGAAGCAAATCAATAATAAAATTATTGCCCTCTTATGGAATGCAAACATAGATGTGCAGTACATTGCAGACAATTCCACTGCAGTTGCACGATATGTCACAGCCTACTTAACCAAAGCAGAAAAAACAGAGCTTCAAGACCTCCGGGATGACTTATCTGACAAAACACTGTCACAGAAATTGTACAGTTTAGGCATAAAAATGCTCTCATATAGAGAATGTGGCTGCTATGAAGCTGCAGACCATTTAACCGGTACTGCTTTGTATGGGAAATCTGAAAATATAGTATGGCTAAGTCTTGGTCCTGCTAAATGTAGAAAAAGTTTTCAAATCATATGAGGACATAGAAAAAATGATCCCAACAGCCAAGACATTTTGAAAAACAATTCATTAGACACATACTACCCAAACAGGACTTTGGAAACCATGTGTCTATACCACACAGCCCAAAATTTCACATACAAAAATAACATAAAACCAGATGAAAACAAAGGTAGATACAGAGTGACAAATTGTGAAGGCAGTTTAGTGAAACTTACCAAACGAAGCTTAATCTTTTCAAAGTGTCATTAAAAACTCCTCAACATAATCAACTATATTACATGTCCCTGCTACAATTTTTTAAATCATGGAGAAAAGAAGAAGAGTTACTAGATATCTGACTCCTATGTTATGTTATTTTGCACTTCTATAGCGCCTTATATACCATTGGTATGGTCTGAAGGCGCTGGTAGGTTGAACGCCCTTGGGAACCAAAGTTCAGGTCAGTAGAGAGAGTAGGGAGAGTCAACGGCGCGTGTGCACACCGGGTATGTGTGCAGCTGGTGCGGTTTTCATTAAATAGCTGCTTCTTAGCGGTATGTGTGGTGTTTGAGATCAGGGGTATGTGTTCGTTCTGGCAGGATTTATCCAGACAGACTGTGGCTGCGTTAGGCCTGAGGAGAACGCCTGGCTGGGGGGTGTTTAACCAGCAGTGTTTACTTAGAGTGATGGGGAGTGAGTGGGAGGTGTTGGTATGAGAACAGTTATACCGAATGGTGTAATAGTATCTCTGTGTTATAGTTGAGTGGTGGTGTAAAGAAGAGAGTAAGTGTGGGGTGTGATGATGGGTTACATGTTCTTTCATACGTTCTATGAACTTTTATTCCTTCCATGCATCTCCGTCAGTGCTACACACTCCGGTCTGCTCGACGTACTCATGCATTCCAGTCCGCCCCACGTGCTCCTGACAGCCCGGCAACCCTGTCTGCGCCTGTACTTCGCATTCACCCACCGTGCGCAGTCATCCGCTCCCCGCATTCACCCATTAACGGCACTCACCAGCTCTCTGCACTCACCAGCTCTGCACACTCATCCGCTCTATGCGCTCATGCTTTCCATGCATTCAACATTAGTATGCACTCATCAGTCCCTTAGAGTCATTCGTTAGTATGCAGTAATCCTGTTCTATAAATTCATTTGCTCTCTAACCTCATCCGCTCTCTGGCCTCATCCGCTCTCTGATCTCACCCGCTCTACACGCTGCCCCCACTCTACACGCTCCTCCCACTCTACACGCTCCTCCAACTCTACACGCTCATACTTTCTGTGCAATTATCAGTTCTATATTCGCTTCTGTTTTTATGCCCTCGTCCGCCATCCGCGCTCGTCTGATCTACGTACCCAACCACTCTATATGCTCATCCGCCTATCATGTACATCCATTCTATACCTTCATTCGATCTACATACTCATTCGATTTACACACTCATTCGATCTATGTAGTCATCCGTTCCTCCACTCATGCATTCTTCCACTTAGTGCATTCAACTGTTTACACTTAACCACTCTACACACTCGGCCGCTTATGTTCATCCATTCTATACACTTATCCGATGTACTTACTCGTTCGATTTTCACACTTATTTAATCTATATAGTCATCTGTTCTTCCACTCATGCATTCTTTCATTCAGTGCATTCATCTGTTCACACGTTTCATCCATTCTAACTATTTCATTGATGCCATTCACTTTGTTCCCTCCTCACGCATTATGTGCTTTCAGCAGTTTACATCTCCTTACTGTTTCCATATGACTTATTCTTATTATCCACTTCACTGTTTTGATCTACTTTACTCGTTTAATTCTGTTTGTCTTTCTAGTTTATATTCGGAGTTATCAGCTGTCCATTTCTCGTCTCGGGTAGTTTGAAGGGTTGGTGTTGTTGTGATGCTGTCTGTCTGTTTGGGTTGGTTTGGTTATCGGTTGGTTTTAGGGGAAGAGCCAGGTTTTCAGCAGTTTGCGGAAAGAGGTTACATCCTCAGTTTGGCGGATGTGGGGTGGGAGTGAGTTCCACAGGGTGGGGGGCCAAGGCTGAGAATGATGATCTGCCTAACCTGACTGAGTTTGTCTTAGGTATGACTAGGAGGCCGGCTGAGCTTGATCTTAGGGTGCGAGGCGGGCGATAGGTTTTTAGTTTGTTTTGAAGATATTGAGGTCCGGTTTTATGCAGTGATCGATGGGAGATGCATAATGTTTTGAAAGTCACCCTTCGGGCTACTGGAAGCCAGTGCAGTGTCTTAAGGGCTGGAGAGATGTGGTCTCTTGGGCCGAGCGCAAGCAGCAATTTTGGCTGCCGCGTTTTGCGCCCTTTGGAGTTTATTCAGTTGGTACGCGTGGAGACCGAGGTATAGGGGGTTTGCATAGTCCAGTCTTGACATAACAATTGATTGGACCGCGGAGAGTCTGTTAGGAAAGGAGAGATATGGAAAGATGCGCCTAAGGGTTTTAAGGTGGTAGTGGCAGGATTTTGAGACTTTGTTGACTTGGAGCGAGAGTGTTAGCTCAGAGTCAAGGATGCATCCAAGATTTTTCACTGATTTGCAGGGGGTCGGTGAGCTGTCCATGGCGGGTGGCCAGGGTAGGATGAAGCTCGGAGTTGCCACATACCATGATTTCGGTTTTGGAGGGGTTTAACAATAGGTGGCTTTGGGTCATCCAGAGTTCTTTATCGAGGAGGCAGGAGGCCAGGTCAGGAGTTGGGGTTTGAGTTCATTAGTTTTAGAATTAGTTGAGTGTCGTCGGCGTAGTTGTAACACAGGATGGTGTGTGAACGAACTATTGGGAGGATGGTGATCAGTAGAGATTGAACAGGAGTGCAGATAGGCATGCTCCTTGTTGGACTCCCGTGTCGACTGGTCGGGCTTGGGAGGCATAGGAGTAGAGTATCGTTATTTGGTACCTATCTTTGAGGAATGACGCTATCCATTTAAGAACGGTTCCACGAATTCCTATGGAGTGGAGGCGGTCTAGGAGGATTGAATGATTGATTGTGTCAAAGGCGGCGGACAGGTCAAGAAGGATTAGTGCCGCCCATCCAGCGGGATCTGCCGACATTTTAAGGTCATCCCAGATTGAGGTTAGGGTGGTTTCGGTTCCGTGACAGGCTCTGAAACCTGATTGTGCAGGGTCTAGGAGACTGTTGGCTTTGACAAAGACATTTAGTTGGGAGTAGGTGGTTCAGTCAATGAGTTTTGCAAGGAATCTGGTGTTTGAGATGGGGTGGTAGTTTTTGGGCTGGAGAGGTCGTTTTTGGGCTGGAGAGGGTCGAGAGAAGGTTTTTTAATTAGTGGTTTGACATGAACCGTTTTGAATGCGTCCGGAAACATACCAGAGGAAAGGGAGGCATTTATGATGGATCTTGCGTGTCCTCCTGCGCAGGTGGAAGCGAAAATTTCTTTGAGGGTTGTGGCCGGGCAAGGGTCCAGCGAGGAGCCAGATGGTTTGCGGGCAGATAGAAGTTTGAGAAATTGCTCTGGTGATATTGGACTAAAGGATTCGAATGTTGGTTGCGTAGTGGTCGCTGCTGGGGGGTTGGCCACTAAGGGGGGGGTATTGCCTGGTGGATGTGAGAGAGCCAGTTTGGTGGCTAGAGTATTTGTTCTTTCGAGAGCCGTGGTGTAAAAGAGGAGGGAGAGTGAGTCACACAGTGATTGAGAGGGGGTCGGGACGGTCGTGGTGCAAGCTGGTTTGGTGAACTCAGATGATTTTGTGGAGTTCCTTGCTTGGGTTTTCGCAGTTTACGATTCGGGAGTTGTAGTGGGGTTTTTTCTTTCCGGATTTCGGCCTTGTACTGATAGAGGTGTCGGGCCTAGACGGTACTGTTCTCCTTGGTTTTGTCTTTCTGCCATTTGCGTTCTAGGTATTTATATAGTTGTTAAGTGGTTTTCAACTCGGGAGTGAACCATCTCGGAAAAAGGCCACGGCGGGATGATGGCTTACAAGGGGGTGTGAGCGGCATCAGAGATGCGTTGAGCCATGAGTCAAAGGCTTCGGGGGTTAGTAGTTTAGTCAGCTGGCAGGTAGGTGGTGGAGATTGGAGGAGTACGTCGGCTAGGTCCGGGACGATTATTAGTTTTTTCCAGCATTTGCATAGATTTGGTGGTTCAGATTCATGTACGGGTTTGGGGTCGGGTGAGTGAATGGCGAAAGAGAATGAAGTGATCGGACCAGATGATGGGGGCGGGGGGAGGGGGTTAAATGAATCCGGGTGTTGGAGCTAAAGATAGCATCAAGAGTGTGTCCTTTATAGTGAGTCGGGCCATTTATGTGGGGTTGGAGGTTAATTGCATCTAAACTGTCAACCAGAGAGTGTGTCATAGGGTTGGTGGGGATGTCAAGCCAAATGTTGAAGTCTCCAAGAAGGGTGAGGTTGGGATGGTTTAGTTGAAGGGTGGCGATTGAGTCGCAGAGGTTGTTTGCGAATTGTCTATCGTAACCTTAGGGCCTGTAGATTATTAGGAAGCTGTGCGAGAGCGACAGGGAGAGGGATAGTTTAACGAGGAGTGATTCGCAGGAAGGAATGGAAGGTTGGTTGTCGATGATTGAGGCATGGAAGAAAGACTTGTAGACGAATGCGACTCCACCTCCTCTAGAGGGACGGTTCAGTGGGATGAGGGAGTAGTCAGGGGGGAAGGCTTCACTGGCGATTGATGCGAAGTCGTCGGAGAACCAAGTTTTGGTGATGAAACCAGGTCTTGATTGTCAGAGGTGAGGAGGTCAAAGATGGAGAATCTGTTTTTTGCTACGAATCGGGCATTAAATAGGATGCAGTTCACGTCTGCAGGCGAGGTTGGTCTCGGGGCTGGGGCGGAAAGGGGTAGTGGCGGAGCAAGAGGAAGCTGGGGAGGGAGGGGGTTGGTGATGATCGGTGGGAAGAGTGGGCGGGCAGAAGGATTGGTGGGCTTCGGGCGGGATTGGGTGGCTGCGTGAGTTGGGATGATCGGGTTTGGCTCGGGGGATTTGAAAGTGGGGTGTGGGCGGTTAGGAGTTTCCATTACAGTTGATGAGAAGTCGAGGGAGACGGGTTTCAGGACAGGCGAAGCTACGGGGGACGGAGGTGATTGGGGGAAAGTGGAGGTGGGTCGGGACAGGGGAGGCGAGGAGTGCTGAGAGATTGAGGGGGACCAGGTGTGATTCCTCTTTAGTTTCCTTGTTGCAATTGGAGTATGAGAGAGGGAAGGGGGTCAGAGGCGGAGAGGGATGCAGCTTCAGTTCTTGCTAGGGCTAGGAGTGCAGTTTTTAGGGACGGGAAAGGGTGTGTTCGGGGGGAAGGTGGTGGGGGTTTGTGCGCAAGGCGAGAGGTGGATGCTTGCAGGGCAAGGTGTGCCCGCCAAGATAGTGAGGGGAGAGGGCGTGGTTAACATGGGCTGGCCGGTGGTGGGGTTCGGGGGAGGAGTGGTCTTAGGGTGGTTGGCTCGCCATCGTGCCCCTCTGGCTTGGTGTTTGGAGAGTTGAATGGTAGGGAGTGCAAAGGAGGGTGGGGTGATTTGGGAAGGGGGGTATGGGGCAGAAGGTACACCGGGAAGTGAGGCCAGTCCACGGTGGTCGTTTCCAACATACTCTGTTGGAGTGGGTGCCCTCATGCTTAGTACAAGCTGTTAGGAGTGGTCTCAATTGAAACTTAAGTTTATTGGGCTTTATAGTTTATATATATTAGGCCGTTTTGGGGTGTAGCTAGACCCTAGGTTATGCTAGTTAGGCAGTCTATTTAGTTGTAGCTACAGCAGAGTTACGCAGTTGGTAGAGTTTCTTTAGTGGGCTGGCATTCCTCTAATCAGCTGGAATATGGGAAGGCTATTTAAGGAGAAGTTTAATGTAGCAACGCTCCAGGTATGGTTTTAGTTGGACTTTTAGGTGGAGTTTAGGAGGGCTTTCTAATTGTAGTTCTAAATGCAGTGTGAGCTCGCTATTAGGTACACTTCCAAGTTCAATTTGCACTGAGATGATATTAGACTGTTGGGTGCACTTCTGGCTTCAACTGTACACGGAGATGATGTTAGGGTATTAGGTACTATTAAGTGTAGTTCTAGATTTTACTGTACACCCGAGGTGGTATTAGGTCTACCTCTAGATTAAGTTTTGGATAAAACACTCTCCATCACGACGTGGAATGTACAGGGCCCTAATGCCCCAAGAAAGCGGAAATCGGTGCAACATAGACTGGACCAATTAGCAGCCGACATTGTCTACCTTCAGGAAACTCACCTGATAGAGGACGAAAAACGGATACGCTTCCGACGTTACCCTAAATGCTACTTCGCCTGCGCTGCTCAGAAAAGAGAGTTGCGATACTACGGAGTCAAAATCTGCCATGAACTCAGATTACTACCAAAGGAGACCCGGAGGGGAGATACTTGCTCATAAAAGGCTTACTAGTTGAACTCCCAATCACCCTAGTGGCAATCTATGGTCCAAACAAATGGCAAGACCAGTTTCTTCGCAACCTCCTCCCGATCATCACTGCCTTCTCTGCTGGCAACTTACTAATCGGAGGAGACTTCAATCTCCCCACAGACCCGAGCTTCGACAAGACCCTACCACCTTCAAGGGAAGACTTTAGCAAAGCCCTGACCATGGCCGAATTCCTACGGGAAAATGAGACGATTGACATATGGAGACTGCGCAACCAGGGAGAAAGGGACTATACATTCTTCTCCCATATCCACAGAGGGTACTCTAGGATTGACCTCTTGCTCGTCGCAAACACGATGGCCCCCTATGTGGAGGAAATCCAAATTGGGCAAATAGCAATCTCAGACCATGCGCTGGTCACGATGAATCTGCCCAACGGCAATGGAAAATGCAGGATCATATTTTGTCTGACGCAGCCGTCAGCTCTGACCTCGCTGAGGAGCTTCAGAATTATTTCATAGAAAACACAACCCCAGACTCTAAAGACACTTTCAAAGCAAATTAAAGTACTATAATAGATCTAAACTTTACTTAGTACAAAACAATGTTGCACAATGAGCAGCAACACAAAGAAGAACTCCAGCCCAACTAGATGAGGACATTCCCGACAGTAGTCAAACTTCTGTAACAGGAAGCCAAGAACCACTGGGACAGCTACTAATAGCAAATGAGGCAGAATTAGCTATGACAGAAGTAGAAAACACCATGTGTCACTATGAACAAGATACAGAAGACTTCACTGTGCTGAAATCAAAACTGAACAATGAGCAGCGTAGCATTTTCCAAGAAGTAACAAAAACAAATTGAACATGGTGTACAACATAAAAATAATAACTGTGCCTGACAAGACTACAAACCTATACTGCTATACGTTGGTGGTCAAGCTGGTTCAGGAAAAACATTCTTAATTAAAATCATCAGCAAGTTCCTTCAACAATTGACAAACAAACTGTCAGCTGTTGTAAAGAAGGCATGAGCTATGTAGCACTATCACGTTTGCATACACTTGACAGACTATTTCTAATCAACTTTGATGCAAGTAAAGTAAATGCTGATATTCCTTGCATTCTAGAAAATAACAGACTACCCTCACTGTACACCCCCCCCATCTAAAAACCTATCCTGTTCCACAAAAAGCAAAACGTAAAATAAAAATACTTCATACAGAAACAATACAGGATCTTACTGCAATTCCTCCAAAGAAAGTAAAATAAGCTAATACTTCAATTACCCCAACCAAAGAAGAATCAACTGCTCAAAGTAACTCAGGTACTTCTTCAAAAAAGCAACACACACTCCGAACAAATGACTTGGACACGGACCCATCAGGTGCATTCAAATTTCAGAATATAACTGGGGTAAATTGCTATGCAAATGTAGCAATAAATATTCTATTCCAATTGCCACCAATTATTGACAACATTTACTTACACAATACAGACCAATTGTGTTTGCAAATGTTAGTCTTTCATAGAAATGCAACCAACAATCCTGACAACACCTACAGTGTTCACGGAATAAGACACGAATTGGACTACTATGCTGAAAAGGTCAAATTCACTATAAACTCACAAGAAGATCCACAAGAATTTCCAATGTACTTCCTACAAGTACTGGAAAACAAAAACATACCTATAAATGACATCTTTCAGATTTCATACATGTGGAAACATACATGCACTCTCTGCAACCATGTGTCACATGAACAAATCCCTAATGAACGCTTTGTGTATGTATCCATACCCAACTGTGAATCCATTCCATTTCAGCAACTTGTACAAAATGCAAACCATAGCAGATTATGTACTACCTGCAATTCAGATAATCGCTCCACTTTACAAACACAGACACATAGTAAATACGTAATAGTAATGCTTTTACGTTACAATACAGATGGTACCAAAAACAACTGCAAGCTGACTGGATTCACACATGGTCAAGTATCACTTGGTAAGAAAACCTTCACAACAATAGGTATAATCTACCACGCAGGAGGAGCCACAACCAATGAAGGTCACTACACTGCATATATAAAAAAAGAATTGTGGATGGTTCGAATGTAATCATAGTACCATTACTTTAAAGCAGAGATTACCAGCAAATCTTAAACGCTTATTTAATATTCTTAAAACCAAAATTTAATAACTAATCTGTGCATAAACATTAACAAAACTTCGATTAGAAAATTATAACAGTTAGAATACGCCAGCAGGGTTCCAACTACCCCAAAAAATCTGCAACATGCCAACAGGTAGAAGATTAGCCAGAAACAACAAAAAAAGCACTGAAAACAAAGAAAGAAATATATTGTACCATAACAAAAAAAGCTTGTTTTTTTTAAAATCCAGCATGGATTTTTTTTCCCACAGACCCAATGATTTAGTAAACACGGAAACTGAGCAAATTGCACAGTACACTGGTTTGAAATATAGTACTTCTAAAGTACTAAATATGAGGGTTAAAATAATGCAGAAATGTCTATTATGCAATGCAATAACTCTTCATGAACTACCTACACTAACATATGATCTTTTCTTTTATCACAGAAATTGAAAAAGAATATCTGCTCCAGTTACCCAAGTCATGAAAAAATATATCCAATCACAAACAATAAGTATATAATAATTCAACTCACAAATACTGTTGCATAACACAACCATTCAAGCAAACATCTAACCACACACTACAATCCAAAATGTTTACTTCCATGGATATGTTATACTGCAGCGCTTGTTACCAAACTCTACAATCTTAATTGCATGACTTAGCCAACACTTCACATACAAACTCTACAAATCAAACAGTACACAAACTTTTGATTTGTGGATATTTGATGGATGTTTGATTCTGTGGGTGTGTTATGCAGCGGTGGTTGTGGCCAGGGCCTAGAGTCTTGGGTGCATGGCTGAAGGCCTACTCCGGAGCGAACAGGAAAACGTGTCCAATCTCACTGACGACAGCCACATGACACTGATACGGACGCGTGACTGAGAAGGCATCGGGAAGAGCTCAGGAACACAGCCATAAAACGCAGCTGAGCTTTACTAGAACAGTACGGCGACAGAAGTAATCCTGACCGGCTCCACATGGTCACGTCCGCACGAGCGCCCTACGCTCTGACCGCCACTTTAATAAAAAGATTCCAGCAAAAGAAAACAGACCTTCCACCACAAGAAGACTTTGTCGTTACCCTTGCTACTATTTATAAGTCGGCAGTGAGGTTGGTACTTCACACTAAAAGAAGCCACCCTAAAAGAGCTACCTTCCCGTTTGCACCAAGTTGCACAAAATGTATACGGAATATCCTCAGTAATTGACATGCCAATTGTTGCTTGTAAAATACTCCCCTGATGAATTTCCCGTCTTTAACCTTTTCAAGGACAATGGAAATGAAACATGTCGGGTTAATGTATCTGTGAGAATGGTGTCACAGTACCAATAAGGCACTAATAGCTGATTTGTATTTAGAATCATTGAAAGAATCCCGGTATTTATATAGGAGATTCTAGATTAGATATCAAATTTGTGGTTTCACCATAGATGCTAATGGTAATTTTTATGTCATGTGTTTTGTTTAGTATGCAATTGGATGTTTTGTTTTTTAATTGTTGATAACAACCACACAGAAAAACACACTTCGTCTTTAGTAATTGTTCTTTCGTTTGTTAATGGTGTAGGTTTTGCATTCACAAGTATATAGAAATTGCCTCTTAAGTTTGTTGTTTATTTTTTCTTTTCCAGCCTTTCATTTTTTGTTCAGCACATCAGGATTTAATGTGGTTGATATGTTTTTTAAAAAAAGGGTTTTCTAATATATTTTTTAAAAAAATATTTTGTAATAAAAAATAAAGAAATATATATATTTCCAATTAGGATTGCGAGTGTCATTTGTTGCAACCAAGGAGGGTAGTTCGCAAGGTTTCTAAACAGACAAGTTTGGATCCTTAAGGGTGAGTTTTTGAGAGGAGTTAGGAACTCTTTTGTAGATAATACGCTTTGTTTGGGGCATCGTCCTTAACCTGCGATTCCCAAAAAAAAAAAACCAGTCCTCTGGAAGTTTTATGGTTGAAACTCCATAGGCATCCATCTTTTACATTGTGTCGCACAGCACCTTCTGTGCAGTGACACATGGAAGTCTTTCAGATTTCCCAAAGGTTTAAATACGTTCTCTGGGATAAACTACTGTTTCCCAGAGCAGTAAAGTGAAATTGACTACTTACATTTGTAACTTTCTAGACCCAGCACACACTATCTTACAATAGGGTGCTAGAGGGGTTGCTTAGTATCCCCTTTGTCTAGCTTCTCATGTAACATTTTTATGTTACCTTTTCTCACTGAATGGCTGGTGGCATTGGTTTACTTTTTACTACCATTATGGGATTTTACCGCAGGCTACGTTTGCAGCCACGGTAAAGCACCCATGGGTGCCATTTTTGCCAAAATTGCCCTGGTCTTCCTTTTTCGCCATTTCTTTGTGGAAAGGTCCTTCTTGAGATATACTCTGCATGCCAAACAAGGTCTGGTCCCTTTGTTCATTTTGCAATTGGCAGGGTTCACAAGTGAAGCATGCCTCTGGCTCCAGGGTGTCTGGCGGGGGCAGGAAGCAAGGGAGGTGCTGGAAAATTCCTGTGCTTAGTCTCCTAGGAGACAGGAATGCACTCTTAGGTGATTGGCCAGCTGGCTGTCTGGCAAGGACAGCCACCCTGCTGGGTGACTAACAGCTAGGCTGGAATGAATGGGAGCAAATTGCATAAAAGGTGAGGCTTTTTGACTTGGAAGGCAGAGTCGACCACTGGACGAAGAAATCCAAAGAAGAACTTGACGAGGACACCTGCTGCAACTCCTGGACCGTTGGTTTGCCAGGTGAAGCCCTACTGCTGTGCTGAAACGCCAAATTCGTATTGACAGAGAAGCCCCTGCAAGGACGACTTCTCCTTTTGATTTGGTGGGACCAATCCACTCCAAAGTAACCCACCTGCACATCCTCTCAAAGCTGGTCGAGTTTCCACTGCAGTCGCTGCTGGAACCGGATAGCCAGGGAGAGGGACACCAGTTTGTGTGCATTGCTTTTAAGCTGGCCATGAGCTCAAGGAAAGATCCTCCGGACTCCCAGAAAGCATGACTGACCGAGCCTGAGCCCCTCAACAGAGTGCGGGACCCCAGACGCAAGGAAATCCCATCTCAATAGCCAGGAACCACAGTGTTTCTATTTGCGGCAGACGCAAGGAGCTGAAACACCAAAGTGCCACTTGTATGTAGTTAGCCGGTTGCGAGCAGTGACCGTTCCATTGCAGTGCAGGAGTCCCCAGAAGTCCTCCCTCTTGTCCCCACGACTGAGGACAAGGAACAGAGAGATATGCAGAGCTACACAGGAACAGAAGTCCTCTGCTGCACTTTTTCTTCAACCTAAAGGTACTGTACAGTCTAAGAGAACTTAACTCTTGTTGTGTAGCCACATGTCCTTTTTGGAGACTTGCTTGGTTACATCTGTAGAGTTGCTATGAGCTTATTTACTTCACAAGCCTAATCAGCTTGTGGCCCTACTGTGATGGCTTCTATTCTACCAAGACGTTAAAACATTGTGAAAGACTTTCTACTTACCTGCAAGAAGTGCTTCAGTTCACCTTGACTTTTGCTACCTTAACATTGGCTGGCCTGGCTCCCTGAATGACTTCTCTCTTCTGCTTATGTGTTTTGCCTTCCTTCCAGGAAACGGTTAACTGATACTGGTTTTATTCGGATCCCTCTTTTCTTTGAAACTCAACCAAGAAAGTCTAAATGCAAAGAGTGATATATGAATGTCCACAGCACTCTTGCAATTGATGTCACCTGAGGGTGTAGGTAGTGTCTGAATCATCCCAAATGGGTGTCTACTGATTTAGAGAACTAAGAGTGTGTATTTTTGGAGTTTGTGTGTTTTATATTGCTCCCTTCTGAAGAAGGCTTATTCTGACTGGTAAATAAATTGTTTATTCAACAAACCTTGTGTGTAAGAGTTTATTTGAATATTTGTCAACGTGAATCTCTGTGTAACTCCCCTACAGCTCAGATTGACCCCCTCTTGAGATACGCCTGGATGCTCAACATGCTACCAACCTGTGTAGTACAGACTTATACCAAAGGTTGGGTTCCTATTGCCAGGAGGTCAGGGATGTTGTAGTGCACCCAAAGGGTACTGCATACAATCTTGCCCAACAGTCTACGACCTCTGGGTCTAGTTTCCACTCGGGTTTACTCTGGTAGGGGATCTCTGCTCAATGAGTCAGCTAGAGAGTTCAGTTCCCCTGGAACATGCTGTGATGATAGGAACATTTTCCATTTGAGTGCCCATTTCCAAATTTGTTGTGTTAGCTTGGACAGATTTGGAAACTATGTGCCCCCCTGTTTGTTGATGTAAACCATTGCCATAGTGCTGTCTGTGAGGACTTGCACAGACTGGTTTGCTAGGCGTATCTCGAATGCCTTAAGGGCCTTGAACACCGCCAGTAGTTCCAGCAGATTGATGTGGTTCTGCGCCGTAGCATGAGTCCATAGACCCTGTGCTGTGTGATGAAGGTGATCAGCCCCTCACCCGGCGAGTGACGCATCTGTCATCACAACTGCCTGCACCTCTATATCATGGAAGGGTATTCCCTTCAAAAGATTGTGTGTTGTCCAACAGCAAAGGTTTTGTACTAATAATGCCTAGCAAATGCATAGCTTTGCATACGCGTATCAGGCAGCCGGCTTGATAATGAGGTATTTGCAGTAACATATTTTGGACTCTTTCCTCTGATGGGAAGACTAACCCCTCCTTCGAGTCTATTAAAGCTCATAGGAACGGTTTGGTTGTGCTCGGCACTAGACTATTTTTCTCGTTTATGGAGAAGCCCAATTGAAAGAGAAGGTTGATAGTTCTTTGAATGTTTTGCCTGCAAACGTGGGGAGTCTCCCATGTAATCAGCCAGTCGTCCACGTAAGGGTACACTGGGACTGCTTCCCTGCGCAGGTGCGCTGCCACCACCGCCAGTACCTTTGTGAATACCCTTGGTGCGGATGCTATTCTGAAGGGTAGGACTTTGAATTGTTAGTGCTGGTTTGCTATCTTGACGGCAAGAATCTTCTTTGCGCTGGGAACATTGAAATATGAAAATAAGCATGTTTCATATCCAATGTAGCCATTAAATTCCCCCGTTTTCACAGAGGGATCACTTCTTGTAGCGTAGTCATGTAGAATTTTTGTGGCTTGACATAGGTGTTTGCAAGGCATAGGTCTAATACTGGGTGCATTGTTAGAGCCTTTTTTGGCACAAGGAAGTAGGTTGAATACCCTTGTTTACCAGGTTCACTGGGACAATTTCTATGGCGTCATTTTAGAGCAGCATTGTGATTTCCTTGAGAAGGATTAGTTCTTCCTTCGAGTGGGTCTTTTGGCATGGGGGATGGTTCCAGGGGTCACTCGATTAGCCCCACACAATAACCGCCCGCTATGTTGGATAGCACCCATTTGTCTGGGTGATTTCCTCCCATGCTTGGGGGAAGTTTGAATTATGCCCTCCTACTGGAGAGGCATGGGATGGCACCTGAAGCGGGCAGTCACTGTTTTGGAGGTGTGGCTCCACCTCTAGACGAGGAGGACCTCCCCCGGCCGCAGGACCGGCACTGTCCCCTTTGGTAACCTTGTGAGGCTTGGCCTTGATTGTTACCCCAGGATGCTCCCTGGTTCCGACTGTAGCCTGAACCCCTTAGTGAATTTTGTCTGCGAAAGCAACGAAAATTACTATTATTGCCTCTTTGGCCAGTGGGTTTATTAGTTAGCTGGCCCAGCGACTTTAGTGTGTCGTATTCCTCCTTTGCAGTTTAAGGCGTCTTCAACGGCCTTTCCAAAGAGGATGTTGGGCTCAATAGGCAAATTAAGAAGTGTAGCTTGTGTTTCTTGCTTGAAGCCGGACTGGCGTAGCTAAGCATGACGCTTAATTGTTCATTGTGCAATAATTCTGCCTGCATTGTCAGCAGCGTCCAGATTACTTTTTAGGATGCAGATTGAAAATACGCTGACTTCTGCAGCCACTAGGGCCAATTGTGTCTGAAGTGGTTCAGGAGCCGACAATAATAAAGCTGACCCCTCATCCCACTTATGGCAGTTATAACTCACCAGAATTGTAGCTTTATTATCGATCCTCGCTTGAAAGGCAGCCGAAGAGGCCACTTTCTGCCCCATACTCTCCTTGTCCGAAGGTGCCTCAGACGAGGCTAGGGGTGTTCATGTTCTTTTCCTTGTTGTTACTACAAGAGAGTCAGGTTTGAGCTGTCCCCTGGTATAGGGAGGGTCTGAAGGAGCAGGGGCGCAAGAGCTTCTCGATGTGGGGATTAACTGCACGCGCTTGGTTAGGCGTTTTCCGAGAGGGCTGTATCCTCCGCTGGATAGACTGCAGGATGGGAAGGAACTGTGTGACAGCTTTCTTATCCCCTAAAATGTCAACAAAGTCTTTGTCTTGTTGAGTTTCTTGCGTTTTTATCTGGAAGTGCTCAGCTGCCTTGATGAGCATGTCATTCTGTAGTGGCTGGTGAATCTGCCACTGGAGGATCCTGGGTGATGGGAGAGTCAATGTCATACATGTCCTGCTCTTCATCATCATCACCACCACCATAGTATGGATCTGTTGCCTCCCGAGTTACGTAGCGGTCCATAGTGTCTGAATCCAGGTCATAAAGGTCAATGACCGGAGGGTCTTGCTGGGATGGAATAGCCAGGGTATCCGGACGAGATCTTTTGGAAAGGGGCTGAGAAGCGGTGGCATCTGCAAGGGCCTGAGAGGCAGCTGTTGTGGGTAGGGTGGTTAGAATGCTTTGGAAAGAATCTCTGAAAGGTTTTGCTTGGACTCCTTCCCCTTCATTAGGCCATTCGGGACATGTTTTCGACCAGATGGGCTAGGCCAGACTGTCTCCAAATCCCTGACTGTTGCAAAATCTTCACCCGATTTCAAAGGGGCAGGCCGTACTTCAGCTGTGGAGTGACCCGAAGTTTCGTCAGCTGACGTGCGACGTTCGGGAATGGTTTAATGCATGACGGCTTTGCTGTCTTTCAACAGTCGGGGCCTGTCATGGGGCGATCGGGACCTCGAGTGCCCAGAGGACAGGAACTCGAGTGTGGGCTCTTAGTCACAGCCCTTGGCTGTGTGCTTAGTGGTAGTGTGCGTGAGCGCTGATGCCGCTGGGGGTCGTCCCCATAACAAAACCGCCGGTCGGTCTGTTGGGGTCGGGGGCAAGCACTTGTCGCCTTTGCCATCAGAAAACAGTGTTTCTGCCGTCGCTTTAGGTCCCCTCCACGTCCATGGTGGCCTCGGCCTGCATGGCGTGGTGGGCCCAGCTCTTGGTTAAAAGGTCCTTTAACGTCTTGGGTTTAAAGAGCTTAAAGGCTCGACAGGGACGTGTCGCCTTTGCCGTCGGAAAACCACTGTTTCTGCCGTCGCTGTAGGTCCCATCCACGTCCATGGTGGCCTCGGCCTGCATGGCGTGGTGGGCCCAGCTCTTGGTTAAAAGGTCCTTTAACGTCTTGGGTTTAAAGAGCTTACAGGCTCGACAGGGACGTGTCGCCTTTGCCGTCGGAAAACCACTGTTTCTGCCGTCGCTGTAGGTCCCATCCACGTCCATGGTGGCCTCGGCCTGCCTGGCGTGGTGGGCCCAGCTCTTGCTTAAATGGTCCTTTAACGTCTTGGGTTTAAAGAGCTTACAGGCTCGACAGGGACGTGATCCTGAGGGAGACAAAGGTTTCACACAAGGTGCTTGTCGACCCAAGGGAATTTTTTGTTACACTTAGGGCAGAACTTGAAAGGGGTTCTATCCATAATGAAATGAAACGGCAGGTAGGCGAGAATAATGTATGAAAGGGTTAAATACATTTTCAAATGTCCCCCCCCTCTCCCCCTACTGTGCGGGCCGAAGTCCGAAGCAGCCCTCCAAAGCCGGATGGATCCAACGATGGGAGTCTTCGATGGTCGCTTTCCTCACCGCTGTTGGATTTTATCGATAGTCGGTAATGGAAAATATAAAGGATAGGAAGAGAAACCAACTGTAATTAGTATAAATCAATGGCGTTATGCCAAAAGAAGAACTTAGCAAAATAGCGTCCGTCTACGATGGCGGTAAAAACTAATCTAAGGGACCTCGACGCGTGAAGGACCATAGGGGGGGGTCCCAACATTTTTTTTTTCCATAGACTGAATGGGCAAAAACTTTCTGCATGGCTACAGGCCGAATGGCTGGACGATTTGCACCAAATTTGCGGCAGAAGCGGGGGCTCGGGTCAGATAGCATGCTTAAATCCGACCAGTACTTGTGTTACAAAGACAGAAATGTGCGTCTCAAAAAATGTGGGATATCTGGCTATGCTCAGGGAACCCATTTTCACTCTGTAGACAGAAGGCTCATTGGCTTGCCGTACGCCGTGCTGTCGGTAAACTTTGGACGCAGCTGGTGGTTGGCTGGAGGGAAGCGTGCTGGGCGTCAAAGTTTTTGGGAAATGCCGCCATGGTGTATCGGAGGACAGTGCAGCGTTGAAAGGGACAAACAATGTACGGCATGTGGTGGTGGGAAGATGGGATGGAAAGGAGAGCGAAGCGGAACATATATTTGTTCAGATCGAAGCGGACTGGTGTGCGAGTGGTGTACGCGAGCACTGCACCAATTTGGCCACGCCGGAAGTGGTAGCAAAGCATGGTTTGCAGGATTGGGCGGGTAAAAGGTTTGGGGGAGGGAAAAGTGGAACATATGATACATTTGTTCAGGTCGAAGAAGACTGGAGTGCGAGTGGTGTGCGCGAGCCATGCAGCAATTTGCGGGTAGCTCCTTGGGAGAGAACCTTCTGTGGCGACTACATGGACGCTCCATTGGGAACGTGGATTGCATTGCAGATGATGCGCAGAAAGTGACAATGTGGTGTGCTGCTGCATTGGGGTGCCGGTGCTTCTGTTGACTTTGTGGGTTTTCCTTGCGGTATGATGGTGGGTTGGGCTGTCTGTGGTAGAGGGACGTTTGTAAAGTATGCTATGTAGCCAAATGGTGCCATGCATGCCTTGTAGTGGTTGTGGGCAAGGTCTAGGGTTTTGGGTGCACGGTCGGAGGCCTTAGGCCTCCGCTTGTACCCAAGAGCCTAGTGCTTGGCCACTACCCATGCAATGCCTCCATGCATGGGAGAGCAGTGAGGCATTTTGCAGGTAGCTCATCAGCGGACTACCTTCTGTGGCGACTGCGTGGACGCTCCCTTGGGAGTGGGGACTGCATTGCAGATGATTTAAAGAAAGTAAGAATGCGTGATAGTGCCGCATGGAAGGATTTTCTACCATCACTGTTTTGCAATATGGACCATTCACGCAGCTACTCGCATATCCTTCATTGGCGGTTAGCTGCACAGGCAACTATCATTCTTTGGTGAGTGGAGCCAGACTCCATTGGGGATGGTGAGTGCACTGGAGACAATATGTGAAGTAGGTTTGAGCATGGCGCCTTTTTTGGGTCGGTTCGTATACCCATACGTACTTGTAGGCAGGAAAGCTATATGGCCACATGTTACCATGCATTGCTCTATTGCCTTGTAGTGGTTGTGGGCAAGGCCTAGGCTTTTGGGTGCATGGGCGGAGGCCATAGGCCTCTGCATGTACCCAAGAGGCTAGGCCTTGTCCACAGCCTTGCTTCAGGGAGGGCAGTAAGACAATGCCACATGGAAGGATTTCTTTACCATCATTGTTTTGCGATATGCACCTTTTATGCAGCTACTCACATATAGTTCCTTGGCGGGTAGCTGCACAGGAGACTATCATTTTTAGGTGAGTGCAGACAGACTCCATTGGGGAAGGGGAGTGAATTGGAGACAATATAAGCATATTTGCAGTTGGTGTACTATGTTGTTTTGTGCCTGCAAAGCCCCTGCCTGTAGTCAGGAAAGCTACGTGGCCACATGTTCCCATGCTTGGCTTTATTGCCTTCTAGTGGGTGTCTCCACGGACTAGGCTTTTGTGTGCATGGGCAGAGGCCATAGGCCTCCGCATGTACCCAAGAGCCTAGCCCTGGAGCTCAATCCCATGTATGCTACTACTGTGATATTGGTATGTGAATTGCACACATCTGTATAAAGAGTGCATTCTGTTTGCCTCAGCTCATTTGGATAAGTTATTATAACCATACCTTCTGACATCCCACAGACTTAAATATGTAAGTGTCCTAACATACTCACGTTTGTGGAATCATTGTGGAGGACATGTTAGAGGTCTTACAGCAGTAGTGGTGAGACATGCCACCATTTGCCTTTGGAATGGTGTGGCCATGAACAGAGTCTTGCTTCAGGGAGTGCAGAAAGACATTGGAAAATGCACAGGACCACGGTCAAAATGGTATCTCGAGTGCACACATATGTAAATAGAGCGCATGTCATTTGCCTTCGGTAACTTTGGAAAGTTATTATAACCATACTTTGTTCCATCCCACAAACTTTGCAATATGTAAATGTCCTAAGGTATGTGCCTTTGTAGAATCATTGTGGAGGACAGGTTAGATTTGCTACAGCAGCATAGGTGAGCTGCCACCATTTGCGCAGCTACTCGCATATCCTTCATTGGCGGGTAGCTGCACAGGCGACTACCTTCCAAGCCCATTGGGTATGGGGAGAGGATTGCAGATATCATCTTGATATATGCATTCAGTGTACTATATTGTGTTGGGAGTGGCAAGCCCCTACTGCCTTGTGTGCATGGCCAGGGCCCTTTCAACTAACAGTCTGGACACTGGTTGGAAGTATTTAACTCCAGTGTACACTGTTGGAAATATGCAGGTCTCCTGTGGGTGCTCACCATTACAGAATGGTTGTGGAGGGCTTTTTGCAGTTGGCCCACCACCAGAGGTGGTGTGAAATGCCTGCAGTTGCACATGGCGGACTTGTTGCCATTCGCAGAATGACATGCCACCATTTGTGTTTGTTATGGTGTGCCCCAGATAATACCCTGTGCTTTGAGAGGGAAGGAAGATATTGCGACATGGCACGAGTTACTAAGCAGTACACATTTAAAGTACGCATAATGTACAGACCGACCCACATACATTTGCACTGGATAAAACCATCAACGCAGTTATGTCCTGCAATATACAGGATGACAGGCCATCTGACTGTTACCTTTCTTTTGCGTACTTACAAACGTGGTTGGCGTTCCTCTTGTGTGCAATTGTAATGTGTGCATCCCTTCCTTTACCTGTACGTGTGGGCGGCATACACCATCGCAACAGTCACTGGCATAGCTGACTTTAGTTGTGGAGAGTCGTTGCTCACGGCATACACTCCAGTTATTTTTGTTAAGTGCATGCCAAGCGTAGCGCACTATGTCATGCGAGCACCTAGCTCCGGAAAGGAACAAAAGCAAAAGCCCGTGGAGGAGGTGTAGCACTTATATTCAAATCCCCGCTTGACATTAGATCTGTGACCTCCCTCCCTCTAAATTCCTGTGAACACTTATCCATTAAAATTCAAACCACTCCTAAGAATACTATCACCCTGGAACTTATATACAGACCCCCTGGTCACATAGGCTCCTTCTAGGAAGATAT
The DNA here is from genome assembly GCF_040938575.1 of Ambystoma mexicanum. Taxonomy (NCBI): domain Eukaryota; kingdom Metazoa; phylum Chordata; class Amphibia; order Caudata; family Ambystomatidae; genus Ambystoma; species Ambystoma mexicanum. The sequence continues at coordinate 834,645,825 of NC_090934.1, read as the reverse complement.
AACCTCCCTCATAGCTGACAAATCTAAACCTTTATCACAGAATATTATTCTAGGTGACTTTAACCTGGGATACAATGATCCTCACGACACTCCAGCATCATCCCTTGCTACTGCACTTTGCGAACACAACTACACTCAACTTAACACCTTACCTACACATCAGAAAGGCAGAACCTTAGAGTGGCTCGCTGCCCACAACTGTAACATTACCTGCAAAGACCCCCAACCACTTATATGGACCAACCACCTCCTACTTTCATTTGACATTAGCACTAACAACCCACACCACATACAGTGCCCACCTGCACCAGCATGTCTGACGAGAAATAAGTGGAACACCACCGCTGAAGCCATCGTCCCATTGGTTCTACCCACCCTAAACATGATCCCTAACACATCGGACCTTAACTCACTAGTAGAGACCTACAATAACGCCATGACCAAAGCTATCGACCTTGTTGCCCCTCTAAAACTACATAAAGGTAAACCTAAAGCACACCTTAACTCCTGGTACACACCAGAACCTAAAATACTAAGAAATAAAAAGTCCAAAATGGAAACCCTTTGGAAAATGAAGCCATCAGAGGAACACAAAATCAATCTCACAAATGCATCCTCCCTTTATAAAAAGATAATTCTCACTAAAAAGGAAGCCTACAATACAAGAATAAGTAATGCAAGTTCCAATACCAAAGAATTATTCACCATCCTGAAGGAGTTAGACAATCCCAATCCACCTACGGACATGTCCGTGAAGGACCAACCCTGGTGCACTAGCATCCAAGATGCCCTTGCAAGCAAAATCACTGGCCTACAAACTAAAATTGGAAATAAAAGACTACAACTCTCTAATAGTAGCCCCACCCCTAGCCCCCTATCCCTAGCCCACCTACCACCCCTAACACTAACGATGGCTTCACCTTCAAAAAATTAAACGTACTAGAAGTGCAAAAAATCATAACCTCCCCAAACCGTCAAATTGCAAAGGGGACAGCTGTCCCGCACAGATTATAAAAGATGCAGCAACAGACCTCGCCCCTTTAATTTCCAAGCTCATAAACGTGTCATTCTCCACTAATTCGGTACCCAACAATTTGAAACAGTCTTGGGTCCTCCCGCTACTAAAAAAACAGACCTTGGACCCAGCCATCCCCACAAATTACAGGCCTATCACAGCTGTTCCCTTCCTGTTAAAAATCCTTGACAGAGTTGCTTACTTGCAAATTCAGCATTACCTAGAGTCCAACCAATTACTTGGATTGCGTCAGTTGGCTTCCGGCCTCAACATGGAACAGAAACGGCCCTTGTTGATCTTAAAAGTCAGATTGACGAAATCAAAGATAAGGGTAAGGCTGCCATCCTACTCCTTTTAGATCTCTCAGCAGCCTTCGACTTGGTCGACCATAAAATACTCTGCAACCACCTCTCCTCGGCCGCCCACTTTTCCCCCTCTGCTGTCATGTGGATACAGTCCTTCCTGGCCAATAGAACTATGAGAGTCTTCTCTCCGGTGGCAGCAGCAGACCCCATCCCTATCACCTGTGGTGTCCCACAAGGCTCTTGTGTTTCACCTAACCTATACAATATCTTTACAAAGCCCCTCTTTGATAAACTGGATCGTCTGGGTGTCACCTACACTAATTACGCGAATGACACCCAGATACTCCTCACCCTCTCGGGTAACTACAATACTGATGTAGCCAGGATCAATGAAATCTTCTGTCATTCAGGCATGGATGGCCACACATGGCCTCTGCCTGAACAACGAGAAGACTGAACTGCTCATTGTTGGTTCTCCGTATAACCTACAAAAACATAGTCCCAACTATTCCAACATCACAATTGATGGCAATACCATCCCGGGCGCCAAAAACGTGAAAACACTTGGCTTCTACCTCGATGCCAATATTAACCTCACTAAGCAAGTCAACTCAACAGCCTCAGCCACGGCCTATACAGGAAAACTAATTAGAGCTTCTAGACCATTTCTTTCCTCCAACAGCTGCCTCACACTAGCTAGAGCTCTTATACAATCTAAACTAGATTACTGTAATAGCCTCTACTTAGGAGCTAACCAAGCGATAATTAGTAAACTCCAAGTCCTTCAGAATAATGCGCTACGGGCAGCGCTAAACATTCCCAGGCGTGAGCACATCTCTGCTACCAGACCTTCATGCAAATGGCTCACTATCCAAAACAAAATCGATCTAAAAACCCTCTGCCTCACTTACAAAGTTCTCAATCATCTAGCCCCCGCCCTACCTGACTAACAAATTCACCATGAAATCTTCCATCAGAACCACGAGATCTTCCAATACCTTATGCCTCACAGTACCCAGATTTACCTCTAAAAGAGCCAGAGGCTCGAGCTTCACTGTCCTCGCCTCCCAACTCTGTAACGCCCTGCCACTGAATATTAAGTCATCCAAATCCTTCCAGTCGTTCAGGAAACTTGCCATTGGGTGGCTTTTGACAAAAGTCAACCTTTAAGTTAGACTTGGCTATACATTGTACATATTGCACATGTCTCATTTTTGTCTTTATTGGTTGCTATTACCTCCACTGTCTGTATATTCTGTATATTACTGTTATTCAACTATTACTGCTTATTACCATGTATTGTGCCTTGTAACTTGTACTAAGCGCCCTCTTACTCCCGGGTCCGGAGCGCTATAGAAATAAAATAAACAAACAAAAGCAGACCTGCACACACAGTGTATGGTTCCAGAAAATTCTTATACTTTAACACTGAATTGTTGCAAGTGCTTTATTTTGCTATAGAATGTTCACGCGAACGTGTAAGGAGGCTGCCATCACTGCTCTTATTTCGCAAACAAAATCCAGTGTACTATGCCGTCTGTGCACTTCTGTACTTCTTTTGTCGTCTAGCAAAGGGAAAAAAGGATACATTTGTGGTCCTTGGTGGGCCTTGCGGAAGAACACATTTTCTTTGCAAGACAGACAAGGTAGCAGCTGTTGCCTCTGGGATGCTTCACAAAATAAACGCTTGTAGATTGGTTCGTCTTGCCGGAACTGCAAATGGACATACCGGCCCATATCGGTCAGCCCAGATAACGACGGAAAATACATTGCTTATGGTAATCTTGCAATGCTTGGTCCACCACCCGTTTGTTGGCATGTGGAAGGTTGTGGCACGCGCAAAAAGGTGTCAGGTATCTGAGAAGAAAGAGGAAAAAGAATAGATGTAAGTAGCCGTTATTAGTGCCAGCGTACAGTACAAGGGTTTGCGGGAAGGATGTCGTAATAGGTGGCTATCTCATGGAGAATGTAGTGTGTGTTATTGAGTAGTGTCATGTTAACCCACTGCTTTGCGCTCGGTTTTGTAGATGATAATGTCCTTGTACGGCTCCACACAAACAAAATGTGACACGTTGCCACCAGATGCAAGACAGGGAATGTATCACTGCACAATTTGCCTTCCCTTTTCCTCTTGTACTTTATGTCTGGATTACAAGGGCTGGGGAAGAATGGCAACAAAACGAAGTACAATCACAGTTGCAATTTATGGGGAATGGCGGAGACATGGCACTGTAACGGCGCGTGATTACTGCCGTCACAAACATCTGTACAATGCACACAGCAGAAGTGTGTGGTACAGTACATTTACAGACACTTAATACATTTTAGTTGTAATACACATGAGATGTAAGGTTGTAGTTACGTAACTTCAGCAAATTCCATGCTTCCATTTGGTGGGTGACAAATTGCAGTGTACAGCGTATGGAATCATTGTAGACTACCTTTGGGGCACATGGGCACAGCAACTACAGTGCAAGTTATGTATAATTTTTTCCTAGAATTCCATACAAGGTCTGCCCTGGGAGCTAATCATGCTTTCCACTCAAGGCTGCGTCACAATGCGCATTTGTCTTGTTGAAGGAGAGGTATGGTAGGTTTCGCTTTCCGGAGATGATGCTGGAAAAACAAAAAAAAAAAGGAATCAGCTGGCAACATGTTTCGATTGTACCATGCCATTCCGAAAGTTGTTGGTGTCATTACGGTGAAGTTAGTACGACGTTTAAGTAGAGAGGATGGTTCCGTACACATGCCCCCCTGAATGCACAGATGGAAAGATACATAAAATGTGCTTTTACAGTCCAAGGAAAATTTACATGTGCAGTGTGTTATGAGCCAACAGTGGAGGATGGCACACTGTCCGTTGCCTCAGCATGCGTGGGTGGCTGGACCATTGTACGCCGTTTGGTGCGTTGCAGCGTGAACATTTCTAGGGCCATCGTTGATGAAAGGAATTACTGAACACGTCCTTCAAACATTGTAAGGGGGTTATGGTGTGAAAAAGGGGTTTACATTATACAAGAAGGAAGGGAAACAGAAGTTTTAAAATGTAAAGAGTAACGCAGTGGTTGAAATATGTCTGCTGAGCTTAGTACCATGTGCTGCCGTGAAATCTGTGGTGTATACCTTCTATTGAAATGGTTTACATAACCATGAAGATGACCTAATGGCCTAAACGGTGCCAGTGGAATGCAAGGAGCCAAATGTTGCAGCAGGTAGGACAGTGACGTAAGATGTATGGATGCATTGATCAATTTGCATTGTGATTGTGCAGATTATTGGGTAGGTTACCGTAGTGTAGTGCAGTGTGTCCACTTGTTATAGGCTTAGGTGAACAGTGTATGTAGGAAACAGGTTATCTATTGTGTGAAAGAAATTAACTGCAGTGGCTAAGGGGTAGGTGGCTGTGTTATGTGTGGGGTTTCTAGTATGTGGATAGATGTTTGTATGCATAGTTGTACAGTGCAGCGGCAGTTGTGGGCAGGGTCTGCAATATTGAATACATGGCTGGTGCCCCTACATTGTACTGGGTTTCGTGAAGCATGTAGGGCGTAGGCACAAGCTGCATTGTAATGTAGGTGTGTAATGTAGGTGTGCATTGCAAATTGTGGCATTGCTATGTGCATGGCAGAAATAAGTGCACACATTGCACTGTGGACATTGTAGAGAAGTATGATGCCAATAATTGCATACTTCATGTTTGGATTGGGGAGGGCCTGTGCTGTTTTTTTTTGTATGGAATGGGACATGTTGTAGTCATCGTTACTCCAATATCTGTGGGAAAAGAGAGCAAAACATGTTAGAGCAGGTATTGCGTTACTTTGTAGTCCAAAACATTGCATATATTTATTTACTTTGTGGACCCTCATAACTAGTACTTTATAAGTATTATGCTTTGAACCAGTTTACTGTGCAATGTACGCAGTTCCTGTGTTTCATTGCATAATCATTGGGTCTGTGGGAAAAAAAAATCCACACTGGATTAAAAAAAAAAACTTCCAAATGTCTTAGCTGCTATGGTGCACAATGAAATACAGTAACATTCGGAGTGGTTATAGCACTTTTTAAGGTGTACTCTTGAATTAGGAGGAAATTTAATAGTCGCTTTCTGCTCTATACATGTTGGTAAGGTGGGTGGCATTGTATAGCAGTTGGTGTTTTGTAAATGTTTACTTGGTTCCTTTTGGAAGCACGATTTCTTTATGCGTTTGGTTGCTGCTGGTGTTTTGCACGTATTGTCCCATTGTACTGTGCTACTGCAGAATTGTGACAGTTGCTTCGCACTTGGCGCACTGTAACTGCTCATACTTTGGAAGTGTTTGAGGATATGATTGTAGCACAGTCGCATTTGAAGGTTGAATTGGGTTGTTTTGATGCTGCAAATAACATTGTAGTATTCTGGTTGCAGTCAAATACCATGTGGCGTATTCAACTGTTTACAGTGTCCCATTTATAAAGGGTATGTTTACAAGCTCGTACATTCCTATTGCTACTTTCACATCTGTGTACATTCTAAAGTGGTAGTTTCCCATAAAGTGATAGCTGCATATGTCTTGCAGTTGTACAAGTATTCTTAGAGAGAAGGTGACTCATTTGCGTACTTGATGGTTTAAGGACGTTACTGAGGATAGTTTTGACCCCTCATACTTCGTACTGTCCCTTTTACGTATCCTGTGGAAAATAATGCGACTGTGATTTGCGTACACATACTGTTTGTCTGAGTGTACTCATTGGGGATAAAAGTGTCCAACACACACTGTAATGCATTTCTTCAATGCTTGCTGTATGCCAAGTTGCTTTAGGTCGACAGTTTGGAAGGACATTTTTTTAGTGCACTTACGAGGTACTGGTTGGTGCTGGGGAGTAGGGTATAGTAGGTTTGTACATCAATGACTACATTTTGGCTTCAAGAATATTAAGTAGGCATTTGCAAGATTTGCTAATCTCTGCTTTGGAATGATGGAAATATCATCGCATTCCCACCATGCCCATTGCTTTCTAATGTATGCAGTATAGTGGCCTCCACCGGTTGTGTCGCCTTTGTGGTAGATTATGGCTACTGTTGTGAAGGTTTTCTTGCCAAGTGAGACCTGTTCGTGTGTGAAGGCAGTAAGTTTGCAGTTGTTTTTGGTTCCATCAGCATTGTATCTTAAGAGCATTAATATTACTTATTGACTGAGTGTATATGTAGCGGCGAACGATTATCAGACTTGCACGACATACACAATATGCTACGGTTTGCATTTTGCACCAGTTGCTGAAATAGAGTCAGTCAGGTATTGCTACATACATGAAGCATTTGTTAGGGACTTGTTCCTGAATGACACAGTGGCAGTGTCTGCGTGTACGTTTCCACATGTAGGAAATGTGAAAGATTTCATTGACGATTATGTTTTTCCTTTCTAGTATTTGTAGTAAATACATTAGAAATTCCTGTGGATCTTCTTGTCGGTTTAAAGTGAATTTCACCATTCCAACACTGTAGTCGAATTGTTGCCTTATTTCTGAGACACTGTAAATGTTGTCAGGATTACTTAGTGCATTTCTGTGAAGGACGAGCATTTGCAAAGACAACTGGTCTGCACCATTTAAATGTATTCAGCAATTGCTGGCATTTGGAAAAGAACATTCATTGTTACATTTGCATAGCAATTAACACCTGTTGTATTGGAAACCTTTAATGGGCCAGGTACTTCTGTATCTGAGTACTTTGACGGAATGGTACGTTGTTTCTTTGAAGAGGCACTTTTTGTGTGTGTGGAGTTGGGTATGTCTTGACTTGTGTACTCCTTTTGTTTGTGCTTTTGGTAGTTGATGTAGTACAAGTTCATTTCAATCTCTTACAACTTCTGCTTGAATGAGCCTTCTTTTCAAACCTTTGGGTTTCTGAGGAACAGGGTACATGTTCAGATGGGGTGTGTACAGTGCACGTAGTCTATTGTACTCTTATGTTGCAAGGAATGTCTGCGCTGACTGCAGTTGCATCAAAATTCACTAGATACAGTCCTTCCAGTGTACATAGCCGTGACAGTGCTACGTAACTCATGCCTTCTTTGAAAACTGTGGTGCCAATATCAATCAATGCTTGATCTAAGGTTAGACCTTGCGATTTAGCTAGCAACAGAGAAAACTGTTCTCTGCGTACATACGTATCTTTGAAAAGAAGGAATCACCCTGTTGTGTGTCCTATCTTTTTAACTTCTGAAAGTTTGTCAAACTGGATGTTCACAAAATGAATGCTGTTGTACCGTGGGTATGCCTGGGAGCCAACAACTGTATCAAGTGCTCCATTAACTAACCCTTGCTCTACGTCAAGGTTACGCTTCAGCATTACACGAATGTTGACACAATGTTAACATTTTCTCCAAACCTGCTGTGTTGGAGATAGAGTTTTCTAAGGTATGTAGTTGTGCTATGCCTTATTGACACATAGGTATTGTCATACTGTGTACGCCCAGTTTGTCTGTGGCATGCATTTCTACTAGTGGTTATTTTTTCAGCATTGTTGCATTGAATTGTGCACAGCTTACTAGAGTTGGCATTGAGGACATACAGGTGCCATTTTTGTGAGCCAATTGTTCCATGACATCAATAGCACATGTGTTACGTCGTACAGCTCATGGATGCGTCTAGTAGTGAGGGTAGACTGCTCCTCCTTTGTTAGCATACCAATCCATATGTGTTTTAAAATGTTGGTGTAGGCGAGGTCTGGAGACTGACGCATGTTGAGTTAGTTCTCTGTATTGGAAATGTTGCCAGAGATTTACATTCCCAATGCTTCCTACGACTTTTACAGCACACTTTGTGTCCTAAGGTATTGAAGATCGGTTCACCTTTCACTGGTGTTAATTGAAGATCTCCAAAAACAATTACCTGTTTTCCTCCAAAGAGTTCTTCGTAGTCTGTTTTGAGGACCTCTTGCAATCTGAGGTGAATCAAAGCCAACATTAGGTTGGAGACCATGCTCACCTCATCTATTAGAAGCATTTTCATTTGTTTCGAAACTCTGCGTAGCTCCATAGCAGATTCTGCTGAAAGTTTATAGTGCTCTAATTTGTTTTGGTGTTCTAATTGAAGGAGTAACAATCGGTGTAGAGTGACTCCACCTATGTTTTAGGCAGCCAAACCTGTAGGGGCGGCTACAACAAATGAAATGTTTGTTAATTGTTGGAGGAATTTACTGATAATTTCTTTATTAAGAATGTTTTCCCTGACCTAGCTTCACCACTTACATACAGCAGTACAGGTTTGTAGTGGTCACAGTTGCACGTTTTACTTTTGTGCTGTATACCATGTTAAATTGTTTCACTTGTAGAAAAATGGTACGCTGCTCATTGTTTAGTTGGGATTTCAGTACAGCCAACTCTTCTGCAGATTGCTCATACTGAAACATGGTGGTGGTTACTTCCGTCATGGCTAATTCTGCCTCATTTGCTATAAGTGGCTGTCTAAGTGGTTCTTGGCTGCCTGTTACAGAAGGTTCACTGCTCTCAGAAGTGTCTACATTTAGTTGTGCTTGAAGTTCTTCTTGTTGGAGTTCATTGTCCAGTATGCTTTTGTACCGTGGAAAGTTTCTCTGTAATTTTACTTTCACTTGCATTGAAAGCATCTTCATAGGAGGCGTGGATGCCTAATCATCAACTTTTCTCCATGGTTTGTAAAGTTGCAGTAGAGCCATGTAGTAAAGTTCTTTTTGTTGAGTTTTTAATGACAATTTCATATGTTTTTTTGCATATATATAGCGCCTTATGTACCATTTTCTATGATATGATTAATTAGGCTGCGTTTGTTAAGTTTCGCCAGGCTGCCTTCACAACTTTCCACTCTGTATCTACCTTTTTTTTCATCTGGTTTAATGTTATTTTTGGATGCAAAGTTTTGGACGATCTGGTACAGGCACAAGGCTTCTAAAGTAATACTCCTGTCCGGGTAGTTTGTGTCCAATAAGTTGTTCTTCAAAATGTCCTGGCTCTTGGGATCGCTTTTGGCTATTGTTTGTATGTCTTCGTACGACTTAAGTACTCTTTTCTTCTGGATGCAGCAGGCCCAAGGCTTAGCCATATATATATTTTCATATTTCCCATACAAGGAGGTGCCGGTTAAACGGTCTGCGGCTTCGTAGCAGCCGCATTTTCTCTGGGACAGCATTTTTATGCCAAAGCTGTACAATTTTTGTGCCAGTGTTTTGACAGATGAGATGTCATCGCAGAAGTCTTTGAGCTCGGTTTTCTCTGCTTTGGTTAAGTAGGCTGTGACATACCATGCAACTGCAGTGGAATTGTCTGCAAGGTACTGTACATCAACATTAGCATTCCATAGGAGGGCAATTATTGCATTGTAATCATTGATGTACTGTGATGCTTCGCTCCTTTTTATGCAGTATGTGTTCTTAGGAGATTTCCCTTTCACACTGTACCAAAGACATGGAGCTGTTTACTTGCCCTGTTGTTGAAACTGGTCTAGGGAAACCAAAGCGGCATTTGGTGTAGTATTTGCCTCTGTTATATTTGCGTCAACAATACTTGCCACACTTGTGTCTTTGGAATTGCAAAATGTGTGCGTGTAGGTCACTAGGTGTACTTTCCGAAGGGATTTCGCAAGTGACATGTGTGAATGAACTGCAAAACAGTTTCATCAGTCTCCTTAACAAATTTAGGAGCATTATTAATCCACAAAAAGCATGTGGATGTGTGGTGCTCCAATGGCTTGATATTTTCTCCAAAAGAAGTGTTCCACTTCTCCGAGGGGAGGAAGTGCTTTATTGCAAATGAAGTGCAGGATGGCAAGGAAGCGATGATGGAAGTACCATGAAACATTTACTGGATCAAGAGAGCAAAATTCTCCTGGTGTTTTCATGTCTACACCAGTTTTGTTTTTGTTTGCTATGCGTAGGAAAGTGCAAGTCTTCCCATGCATACTCTGCACAATTTAAAGTGACAAACCATGTGGGTGGCCCAAGGTTGCGTAGCATGCACCGTAAATCTGTGTGCAGTCAGGACCAGTACTCTTTCATACCATGCATGTTTGCCAAGAGATTTGTAATACTTGACTGTAAGACTTCGTCCTTCTCTTGCACCTTTTAAAGTAGCTGTGTAGCAGACATGTTTTGGAAATGGCAACCTGTTTTCAATGTGTGGGTAACTCCATAGCATAGCATTGCCTGTTCAATTTCAAAGAAGAGGTGGAATATGTTCTGCACGTTCTGTCTAAATCTAGGGTCTTCAGAATACATTCGTAAACAGCGGTATTCTGATGCTGTTATTTGTGTGCATCTTTCATCATATCTTCCACCTTTTCCTGTCGGGAAGAGTAGAGGAAAGGCTTGTGCTTCTACACATTTTTCCCATATACTGGTTGGCACTCCTTTGGCTTGCCTCATTTGATATGTTTCTAGTCCATCGTCTATGGTGTCTTTGGAGTGCAGTGGGAGAATTGTATAGTGGTCTAAAATATTGGAGGTAGCACTAGGATCTAGACGTTCAAATTGGCCAGTTGTTGATGAGTCCCAAATTATTTTGGTTGTTCCTCTCAGGTTTTCTTCAACGTTAATTTCCTTGTAGTATTCATTGTTTTGTTTAAGGTATTGCAAGGCTTCCCTAACTTTGCTTAAATCCCTAGTTGCTGCCAAAGGTTTTGTTTTTTGTAGGTACACCACTTACCAGGATAATCAAAGATTCTTATTTGCATTCGTAGATTGTCTACATTTTCTTTGAGATCTAATGGTAAATAAAACTACTTTCCCACTAATGCCTCTCATTAATTTGTTGGGAGGTAATTTTGCAGTTTTCGGGTGAAGTTGTATTATTGCTTGAAATGGGTGCACTGTTTGGATTATAACGCTCTCATACAAATTAAGCTGCTGCAGTGCATTTGGCAGTGGAAATACTTCCAAATTATTGCTGATTGGCCGTGAAGGCTTTTGGTTATTGTCAAATTTTGCAGTGCAGTATGTGCACTGTATGGAGGTGTTCGTAATTTCGTATTTGTTTTCAGCTATAAAGGCACAGAGCTAATTGAAACCATTGGGAATCCTCATTGCCTTCTATCGACAGTTTTGGTGCCTTTCTATAGAAAGTTCTACGATAACGCATGCATACTTGGTTTGGCATGTCGGTAGATGTGCTTTTGAACTTTTGTATTTCCTTACTGTATGTGCGACATAAAAAGTTGATAGCTGCATGGTTAGTACTGTTATCTGAAATGTATGGAGTTTAAGGGCTCTTCAGTTGCACAATATTTCGTTTGGATGTGCTCTATTTCTTTGAGCACTTGTTTGGCTGTACCGTGTAGGAGAATATTATTTAAATGTTGCAGTGCTAAAGCTGGACTTTTTGCATAGTACAGTTTGTAAACTAGATTTCTGACTGTTGAATGCTGAGTTGCTAACATTTTGATACGGTGGAAGGTGCTTTTGCAAGTAGGTCCAGAAATACAGGCTAAGGAATGTCCTCGTATTCCTGTGTAGTTGTGCACTGGACAGGAGTCCATAGTTTGTAGTATTTTTCTTTTTTTTGTTGTTGCCTTAGACATATAGATTGAGGAATTGCTGCAAAGATTTGATTAGGCATTCGCGAACGTTACACATTGATGTGCAAGGCCATTTGTAGGTGAGGCGTGTTGGTTTGGTGGAATGGAGAGTGACATCCAAGTTTGATGGGGATATTTCTGAAAGCAGTGTTTCTTCTTCCATTATGGTATTGTGTATCTCTTCATACCCTCATCCACTCCAATGTAAGGCAATTTGGTTTGTTTGTTCTTGTTTGTATGATTCCTCATTGAAGTATGGCACTGTGTTGCTGGTGTGACTCCACTCACCTGTACAGATGTGGCCAAATGTGTCTATGCTGATATTGCGTTTGTTGCGAAGTAGTGCTTGCAATTTATCAATTAATCGTGTTAGTGGTTTCATTCTGTTCAAAATTACTATAAACAATTTCTGTTTAACGATCATTGCACTGTCTACAAGAGCTTCCTGGATGACTTTTCTGCGGTAGGTTTTGAGGGTTGAACGTGATTTCTGTTCTCTATTTAGAAGGTTCTGAAGGACTCTGGTGGACATTGTTTGTAAAATAAATGTTTTGGAATGCTTGCTTGTGGTTACATTACCATTCGTACGTGCTCCGTTAGCAGTAGTGCACGTTGCACTGTTTTTAGTGCTTTTCTCTTCATTCTCACATTTTGACAGATGAACTACACTGTCTTTACTGGTAGATGCATCTGTTTTCCTTAATGACTGGATTAGCTCTTCTCTTTCAACTTTCTGTAGAATTTTTGCTTGCAGTGGATGGCTACTTTCTATGTTTTTAGGTTGCATGGCTCTATTTCTGAGTTGCTTTCTACGGAGTTGCTGTTTGCTAGGCATTGTGAAGTAGCTATTGGAGAAGAAAGGGAATTGTGGGTGTGCAGATTTTCAGATGTATATGTGTGGAATGTGCATGAGTGGGTTAATAGGAGGGTAGGTATATAAATGGAAGTGTGTCACTGTGTAATAGCCTCTAACTTTCGGATGGGGCCACTGTCTTACTATGTGGTGATTAGTCTAATGGTGGCGACAAACACTGAGCACCTGTAGCGGTGGCATGAGGAACAATGAAGTACATACTGGTGGATTGCAGCAAATCTATATGCTACAATACAACAATAGTGCACTCTTCTAGTAAGACGTACAACAGTATGATGGTATTGAAATTTACTTTGCAACTTTGTGAAAGTAGGTTTATTGCACGTTGTATTTTGAAGTGCCCACGCCAGTGGCTTTCCGGAGACAGGTGGGAACTGCACCTGTATAAGAAGATGGTAAGAAAATATGTTGGCTAATGACATAGTGCTTACATTTGCACAATACATTGTTAAAACTCTAGGGGGATGGTTTGGCAGGAAGAGCAGGTGTGTGTGTATAAATGGTGTGTATAAATGGATGGCTTACAATATGAATGGGGACTTGGGAGCATAAGCATGTTTGTGAAGGTGGCAGGTGAGTTATTTGAAAGTGTATTGTACGACATCTTATTGAACATGTGTGTATTAGTGATAGAGTATTTGCTTTCAAAATGGAGTACTGCGCATTGTGACAGGATGACAAAAAGGTGCGGAAAGATGTACAGAGTGCAAAGATGAATGTTCGTGTGTGCATTTGCATGTACTTCTCGGCATACATATGCTTGCTACACAAGTGGAGCCATTGTTTCCGGTCTTTAATTTCCTTATGCGCATTTATGAATGTTACTGTTGTCAACGCACACATTTTTTTTCTTTTTTAAGTAATGTTTTAATCTATGAAGTGTGAAAGGTAAGTGGCAGGAACTGTTATGCATGCAATGTATGCACTTGGCTTACTTTGGTAGGATGCGCTGCCCGATTCTTTTGTGTGTTATTTTTACATATTTGCTAGGAGGTGCATTAATGGGGGGAAAGCATTGTAAAAATGACGGACCAAAAGAACAGAGTAGCCGTTTGCATATAACAATGGCTGCTATTGGGCAAATGCCAACTTTGCAACCACCTACCACTGTAAGAGCCATTTAATGGTAGGTGATGGGAGAAATAACAGTATGAATGTAGAGTACGTTATGGAGATTCAGTGCCAGGTACCCTGGTGCTACGAACGTATAAAAGTTGCAAATGTACTGTACAAAAAGTAATACCTACAAGGTGTGGTGACTGGTAGGGATGCCAATGTATGTGGATGCAGAACTCGTAGAACATTTTACGATATTTTCCTGTGCAGGACTCTTGACCTCTGCGTGTTTAACAGTTGGTATGGACTGTTTAACAGAGGTGATAGCGTTAGATTTTGAATACTTGGATGTAATTGGTGGATGCGTATGTGACCGTTTAACAGTAGCCAATCAGGGAGTGCTGGGAAAAGACTACTGGAAAGGGAAGAAGGAATGGCCCTGCTCTACTGGGGCACGGCCCTCGGGGTAGTTGGGGAAAGCGCATGTGTTACATGCTGTCCTTAATATGCTTGCCATGGAAATGGGACTACGGATTATCGGATCAGGTGTATGTCTGCTTTTCTGTTCCATGGCAGGATGTTCTTCTGTGCCCATGAGAACCTTAGTGCTTGCAGTGTGACGTTTGTCAGTGGAGTTGATATTTTTTTCCACAGATTAAAATTAGTTTTCTGTTCTACAATGTATAATTTACGATGCAGACACTTGTGTCATAATTTAAGGAGGAAAAACAGACAGCAGAGCCCAATAACTACCACACAAAAAGGTGTTTCTTTACACGTTGCTTTACAAAAATAAAAAATAAAACTTTTTACAACAACAAAGCACCCATTCTCGATCATGCTTCAAATGTGTTTGCGCAGCTTCGCGAAAGCCGCGGCATTTGGAGGTGTGCACGTGCTACATCTGGGTCTTTTGCAATGGAAATGGGACTGTGCAGGAGTTGGGATTAGTCAATAAAATTTTATGGGTGTGGTGTGTAGCAACAGATTGAGCCAGAACGTGTGTTTGCAAATAGGAGTGCAGATGGCTACGGTTGTGCCATTTGGTAGGCGACCTATATGGCTTTTGGGCAACTCCTGGATACATTCAGTACAAGTTTACACAGCACGCTGTGCACTGGCAGCACACCTTGGATTCCATAATGTCGATGTGCACTGGTACGGAATACGTGGGATGAAGTGGCTCCATGTGGGTCCTCTTTGTGCCAGTTTGGTGACGCTCGCTCATCCAGACATTACTGTTCTTTGTGCAGGGAACAGTTTAGGTCATGTTAGCGGCATCTCACTGCAGTTTGCAATGAAAGGGACATTACGGCAACTCATGGAAATGTTTCCAACATCGCACATAATTTTTTCTCGCATTGCCCAGAGACAGATGTGGCTGTGTTCTTCCTCATGTAGGCCATAAATGGAGAAAGCGCAGTGCAATGTGAGCAAGGATATTTGTGCTTTTTTGCGAGACGTTGGCATGTCCTCCTTTCACAATGAAAACATGTTTTGTAGTAGCAACATTTTTCGTTCAGACGGAGTTCATCTGACTGATGCTGGCAATGAGCTGTTTCTGGGCAATATCCAAAATGCAGTGCACCGCTTCCTACAACTTTAGCAAGCATTTTCCCTGTGGGTGTGCATCACTTCGAACATTGCAAGCACCAACAGCACAAAAAGGCTCTTTTCAGAGCCACCACTTTGTTTTGAGAATTCATACAATGTTTTTGACGGCGTCCTGCCATCCAGTGCGACAACCGTGTACACGGCGCTCATAGGCTGCGCCACCGCCTGCATGCTTTCATTCAAATTCGATTTTTGAACAGTGCAAAGTGGCTTGGAAAAGAGCCTTTTTGTCACCCCCAGCCCCTGGTTGTGTTGCATTTTTCCTAGGGATAATTGCACATGCAGAGCACAAGATGTTGCGTTGACCTCACTTCGGTAGGGGGCACTCGTCATGCTGCCAGACCGAAGCCTCAAAAGCACTTCGAAATTGTTCCCCCCTGCACATTACCACGTCCCAGTACATGTACAAGACCGTGACCTTTGAAAGGTACGGGTCTGTAGTGGTGCATATGGCATTCAAGGCTGGTTGCGGTACGCGCTGGCCCACTGGAGTGGCCCTAGTGGTGGCAGGAGCAGATGCAGAGGATACTGTAGGGGAAATTAACCTACTGCCTTCTTGGAAGGGGACAACCCTCGCCTTGTGGTTCGATTTCGGGTGCCACCGCATGGATGTGGTGCCGTAGCTGTACAAGCCAGGTTTTCTTTGGCACTACTATGCCGCACTCACTGCATTTTACCTGGTTTGCATGAGATTTGGGCACATCTCCAACGGTCAAATAGTTTCCACACCCACGACTCACGCTGGCTGCAGGCATTGGAGATTCCCTCTACTTTATCCGTTTCCTTTTTAAAGTCTATTCACATTATCAAGCCTGTTCCCTTGCTCATGCACTTCAGAAGTAGAAGGTGGTGGTGGTAAGGTTGTGGGTGCTCCCGAGTCAGAGGTAGTAGCAGAAGCCCTGGTGGCCATTACTTGGAAAAGTACTTTCCAGGCACAGAATTGGTCAGAAAGCAATATCTGTACGAACCAATGTGCACCGCTTGTCTTCTCTGGAAAGCCAAACCCAGATTGCAGCGCAGTTGTGGGGTGTGCCCTTTTATAGGACTGTTGTGGAGCATGTGCAACCGGAAAGTGGCCCTAAATCTTTCCCTACAATAACTACATGCAGCGGGGACAATGTAGGACCTCTGCAACAGTGCACTCACATTGTAACACTCCATACATTGCAGAAAATTGTCCTTTTTCGATGTGCACGGGTCCGGATCGTGTCCGCCAAATAAGGGCCCATGCGCAGCGTGGTTTCCTTTCCATGGGGACGTCGCCATTGCTCTCCATTTACACGGCTGTCCACGGGACGTGCATAGGTCTGCTACGGATAGCCTTGCCATCCCCAGACCACTTGTATGGCACACGTGCACTGACGATTTCTAAATAAGCTTGGTGTGTGCATGGTACAGTAGGTGCAATGTTCATGTGCAAAGGTACTCTCAGGATGTGGCTGAGCGCTTCCACCTACTAAAACTACATCACATGTTTCTTCGCATATCTTGGCCAGGCGCGTGTTACCAGGGGTCACAGGAAGAGATACGCATGTGCCTAAATTGTGTGACCGACAAACGTACGGTCCTACAACTACATACAGGCAGTTCTGTGCCTGCAAACATCCGGCCCGGAGTGGAGTGCTATGGATGCTTCCATTGTGATTGCGCATTGGGCAGCCAGGTGCAGCAGTCGTACGACTCCTCCATTTCCCTCACGTGCGATCATCCCCACCAGTGCTGTGCCCTTCACAGTTACAATGGGCTTCTTAAAGCAAAGGAAAAGGCATATACAGAATCATTAACAATTTACATATCAACATTTATTAGCACACATTCATAGCCACTATTTGGAAAGGGAAGGGGGACCAGAAACAGATACATATACCAGGGATTTGGGCATTCCTACAAGCTGGTGGTGAAGGGAAGAAGGGGTTGAGGTCTCATCGAAGTGTCTCTCATGACACGCAATATGTGGGGATGGGGGGCTGGGAAATGAGGAAGGGGAATGTGCAGGTGGGGCAGTGGTATCCTATTTTCTCCATATGTTCGTCTACAAAAAATTTCAAGATGGCAAAATTGGCATCCAGGCGGTCCAGTTTTATATTTACAGCGTTTCTGTGGCCGTATGTTGCTGTGGAAAAGGTGCCACTTCTGGTGTACTCCTTTGTATTCCTGTATGTTCTATTAAAGACAAACAAACGTGTTGCGTATACATGAAGCAATGTATTGTAATTGTGTTACTTTTCACACTATGTTCCCTACCTATGGGGTTACTATTGTCACTCATTTTGTCATGCGGAAAATTCTCCTCCAAACACTCTAGGGTGCTTGGCATTGCTGCGCACAAACAGAAAACACCATGCTTTCCTACTATTGTACACTACAGAACAAACTTTAGTGTACTTACCACGTTGAAGTGACGTTCTGCTCTCAGTAGTTGGTGTCCCTAACTCTGCATCTTTGTCCTTTGTTGCAATGTGAAGCAGGTATGCGGTAAGATTGTTGAACGCAAACGTTATTTTCTTGTTGGTGCATTCCATTATGCTGCATGACACATGCCTTTGCGCTGTTGGTTTCGGCAGTAAAGACTTTGTGCAGCTACTGCATTTTCCCTTCCCATTCCTGCACTTGTTGCTGTTTGTACATGTTTCTTGCTTTTGCTGCAAGGTATCACTCTGTACGACCACCCCCCCCTTTCTCGCCAGATTGCACTCTACCCGATGTCCGTGAACAGATGCACTGTTTGCAACCATTGTGGCTATTAGTATAGAGCCACCTGCTTCAGTATGCTGTACAGTACATTTATGCACACTAAGGGTATCCTGCTAAAAACCTATAGAAATCAGTGAAAAAAACATTAAAGAGATATCATGGTTATGTTAAGCTACTTAAACCCTATTACCTTTACTGAAAAAAACTATGATTATGGAACGTTATGGTTACAGTGCCCTACGTAAAACCTATGAAATTCACTGACAAAAAACATTGTTAATAAGGGACGTTATGGTTAAGTTGCTGTAAGAAAAACCTATCAAATTCAGCAAAACCACCATTTGCAAGGGACATTATAGTTACGTTGCACTAATAACAACCTATCCATATTATGGTTACAAGTACAACCGAAAACCCCCAGAAATTCGCCAGATATGGTAAGCTAAACAACCATAACTTGCGCCACCACTGGGAGTTAAACACTAAACCTGCATCCAGTAAGTGGAGCATATAGGTTAGAATGTTTGAAGGAGTAGAATCGACGGGGTTGATTTGCTTATTCTGGCACCAAATTACGAATCTTTTCCATTTATCATAGTAACAGTGCCTAGTGTTAGGTTTTCTTGACTCTTTCAAGATATCCATACATCTCTGTGGTAGATTGAGATGTCCGAACTCTAGGACTTCAGAAGCCATGCTGCCAAGTTCATCGAGTTGGGCTGAGGATGCACGGTTAGCCCCTCGTGCTGGGAGAGTAGGTTGTACCGGCATGGGAGTTTGATGGGGTCGCACACAGTCAATTTGCGCAGGTGTGGATACCATGGTTGTCGCGCCCACATAGGAGCAACTAGGATGAGCGTCATCGGTGCTCTGTGGATCTTGTTCACCACTTTCCTCATCAGCGGGGTTGGTGGAAAAGCATAGGCAAATATCCTTGACCAATTCATCCATAGGGCGTTCCCCTTGGAGCCTGGCTGGGGGAACCCGATGCAAAGTTTGGGCATTGCCCGTTTTCGCTTGTGGTGAATAGGTCTATAGTGGTGAAACCCCACTAAGAGAAGAGGTCTCCAACGCCACTTGTGTTCCTGTGGGAGGGGATCTCTGCTCAGAGCATCTGCTAGCGAGTTGAGTTCCTCCAGAACATGTTGGGATGAAAAGTACATTTTCCGATTGAGTGCCCATTTCCAAATTTTCTGGGCAAGCTTGAACAGATTTTGAGAACGAGTGCCCCCCTGTTTGTTTAGGTAAGACATTGCAGTCGTGCTGTCTGTTAGGATCTGCACTGACTGGTTGGATAGGAGGGGTTCGAATGCCCAAAGCGCTCTGAAGACTGCCAAAAGTTCTAGCACAGTGATGTGGTTCTGAGCCACGGTGTGAGACCAGACACCCTGAGCTATATGGTGCAGGTAGTGGGCTCCCCACCCTGCTAGGGAGGAGTCTGTTGAGACAACGGCCTGCATCTCTGGCTCATAGAACGGTTTCCCCCTTGTAAGGTTCTCTTGTCCACCAGCGAAGACTCGGAACTAGTGTTGACGAAACGAACACTAGATGGTCCCACTGACCACTTGCCTGAGACCACTGTTTCGCCAACCATTCCTACATGGGTCGCATGTGCAGGCTCATGTGGGGAACCAAGTAAATGCAAGACGCCATCATGCCTAGCAAACGCATAGCTTTGCGCACCCTTATTTGGCGACCGGCCTGATAGAGGAATTTGCAGCAACAAATTTCAAATTCTTTCCTATGATGGGAGGGCCAACCCCTCTTGGGTATTTAGGACAGCTCCTAGGAACTGTTTTGAGGTGCTTGGCACCAGACTGGACTTTTTCTCGTTGATTGAGAAGCCCAATTGGAAGAGGAGGTCGATGGTTCTTTGGATGTTTAGTCTGCAAATTAGGGGGACTCCCCTGTAATGAGCCAGTTGTCCAGATAAGGGTACACTGGGATTGCCTCCCTCCGTAGGTGCGCCACCACCACCGTCAGTACCTTGGTGAATACCCTTGGAGCCGAGGCTATTCCGAAGGGCAGCACCTTGAATTGGTAGTGCTGGTTGTCCATCTTGAAATGCAAGAATCATCTGTGCGCTGGGAACATTGAAATATAAAAATAGGCATCTTTCATATCCAATGTTGCCATATAATCCCCTTTTTTAGTAGAGGGATTACCTCTTGTAGTGTAGTCATGCAGAATTTTTGTGGCTTGACATACTTGTTTGCAGGGTGCAAATCTAATACTAGGCGCATTGTCAGATCTTTATTTGGCACAAGAAGTAGGTTGAAAAAAAACCCTGGTTTACCGGGACAACTTCTAAGGCATCCTTTGCTAGCAGAACGGCGATCTCCTCAAGGAAGGTCTTCTGATGTTCCAGCGAGTGTATACTTTGTCGTGGAGGATGGCCTTGGGGGCGTCCTAGCAACTCTATGCAGTATCCTCTGGACACTGTGGACAACACCCATCTGTCCGAAGTGATCCCCACCCATGCGTGGGTGAAGGTGGAAATGCACCCCACTACTGGGGATGCATGGGAGGGGACCTGAAGTGGAACGTCACTGCTTGTTGGGTGGCGTACCACCTCTGGCGGGGCTGCCTCTACCATGTGTGAGACCCCTGCGCTGCCCTCTGGGGTAGCCCTGTGAGGATTGGGATTGGTTGTTACCCCATGAAGTTCCCTGGATTTGGTAATAATTGGAACCCCTCTGGGAATTTTGGCCCCGAAAGCAGCAAAAATTGTTGTTACCCCTCTGTCCAGATGGTTTGTTGGCTAAGAGATTTCAGGGTCTCATACTCAGCCTTTGCCATTTTCAAAGCTTCCTCAACTGCCTTGCCGAATAGTACATTCGGCTCCGCTGGCATATCTATTAGGGTTGCTTGGGTTTCAGGTTTGAAACCTGACTGTCTAAACCCAGCGTGACGCTTGATAACAGTGCCCGCGGCGATTAACTTCCCAGCATTATCCGCTGCATTCAAGTTAGTCTTTAACATGCAGCCTGACACAGATCTCCCTTCCGCTGCCACCCGAGCCAACTGGCTCTTTAAGGGGTTGGGTGCGGAGTAAACCAAGGTGGACACTACCTCCCACTGATGGCAATTGTAGCTTACCAAAAGGGTGGCACTGTTGGCAATGCTTGCCTGATAGGCCGCAGTGGAGGCACCTTTCGTTCCCAGGCCATAGAGACGTTTGCTCTCCTTATCAGGAGGTGCTTCCGATCAAGCAAGCGGGGTGCCTGCACTCTTCCTGGTGGTTGTCACGACCCGAGAATCAGGTTTTAATTGACCCCTAATGTATAGGGGATAGGAGGGTCCGGCACGGAACAATTTCTCGACCCGCAGATCAACAGCTCGAGTGAGATTTGGGGTTTGCAGCGAGGGATCAATCCTGCGCTGGATGGACTTTAGCAATGGGATAGCCTGAGTAATAGCCTTCTTATCCCCTAGGATTTCCTCAGCGAAATCCCCGTCTTCCTGAACACCCTGTGTATCAGTACTGAAGAGGGTAGCCGCCTTAGCCAGGACCTCATTAACGAGGGGTTGGTTGTCTACGGGCGAGTCATGTAGGAGGGTCTTTAGGAACTGGGGAGTCAATGTTGTAAGCTTCATCCTCCTCCTCCTGGTCTTCGTCATACCCATAATAAGGGTCACCCGCCTGGTCATCAACATATTGAGGCTCCGTTTCATCACAATATGAATCAGGGTGGTAAGGCTCCACCACGAAGGGGTCTGTGCCCAAGCCCTGGAAAGGGGCATCTTAGCAGAGTTTCTTAGTAGGAGGTTGAGAGGACACAGGTGTTACCTTGGACCCAGAAGGGGCAGAGGTGGGAGGGGTGTTAGAGTAACTACGAAAGCAGTTAGAGTCCTTTTCATAAAAGTTAACCATGAAAGTTAACCTTGTCATGACACAGTCAATGTCTGCTGAGCTCCACTCTTTAGAGCTCGGAATAATTACTGGTTCTGGTTCCTCATCAGTGCCCATATCCTCAGCAGTGGGAGGAATGAGTTTGGTTTTGGGGTAGGTTCCGAAACTTTAGACTTCCCCGTTACCTTTGGGGCCTTATGCTTCTCCCTATGAACATGGGGATCCGAAGATTTTTCTGTTTATCCCCTTTCCTATGGCTAGAGGAGTGTTTACCAGACTTTAGGGGCCTCCGACGCATTGCAGCGAGTTTCGGAGGCGGGATTCAAAGAAGGACGTTGAATCTCGGGTGTACGGTCAGACGCATCGAGTCTAGCCTCTAGAGGGTGGCGGGCTGTATCAACATCCGACGACCGGGCCTCAGGGACTGTTGATCGGGCGACACCTTTTTCAACCGAACACAGTTGGGCCTTGCCATGAGGCGAACAGGCATGCCCAGAGGACAAAGATTAATTGGACCGCTCTCGTGGTGCTGATCGCTCGACACTCGTCGGCCAGGCAAGGGCTGATGTATTTATTGGTGTTATAATGTGTAGCACTTTTGCTGCCAGGTGTAGTCCACACAACGTGGCCGCTGGCCAGTCCTTCAGGGTCGGGGGCCTGCGCTCCGGTGTCCGAAGTCACCCATTTGCCCTCGCCATCCGATTTGGCAGGGTTGCTGCCATCGCTGAATGTCCCTTCTATGTCCATGGCCACTAGTTGCCTGGCATAGGGGGCCCAGAGCTTAGTTGAGCGGTACTTAAGTGTCTTCGGCTTGAAGAGCTTGCAGGCTCGACAGGTAGTCTCGTCTCATGGGAGACACAGATTGCACGTAAGGTGCTTATCCACCCAAGGAATCTTCCTATTACATTTAGAGCAGAATTTGAATGGAGTACTCTCCACATGGTACAATATGGCAGCGGGAGATATATATGGGATACATTACTCACCGTAATCGTATTTCTGATGCTTGTATCTGCTTAGATTCACATGCTGTGCATAGGCCGACATCTAGTGGAAGCTGCAGAGTATTACAGTTTGTATTTCAAAACTTGAAAATGGGCGTCAACACAGGGCGTGCCAGTAATACTATCCCTAGTGTGACGTCCACTGTACCCATGATCCCTCACGCGTGTAGGACCCTCAGATTGTATTTTTTCTGACATGAGTTAGCATGAGTACAGATGATCCAAGCAGATATAAATAAAGGTAAGACTACAAGCATCCATGCGTCTTCTCTCAAGAGGGGAGGAAGGGTGGGCCACATGTGAATCTAAGCAGATACAAGCATCAGAAATACGATTACGGTGAGTAATGTATCCCTTCTGAGGCTTGTGGAATCTGCTTAGATCACATGCTGTGCATAGATTAGCGAGCAGTACCTGAAGGAGGTGGGATGTGAGAAGGGTCATGAGCAAATAAATGTCTTAGAACCGCTTGTCCCACTTGGGTATCTGCCTTGGAATGGATGTCAATGCAGTAGTGCTGAGTAAAAGTGTGAATAGAGCTCCAAGTAGCTGCTTTGCAAATGGTGTCAAGGGGGACATTTGCAATGAAAGCCAGAGTGGCCCCAATGCCTCTTGTAGAGTGGGCTCTTGGCGGGAAAGGCAGAGTCTTTCCAGAAAGGGAGTAACACAGCTGGATACAGTTAATAATCCACTTAGAGATGGCACCTTTAGAGATGCGATCCCCCTCTCTGCCTGCAGCTACGGAGACAAACAGTTGGTCTGTTTTCCTTAGCGGTCTGGTCTTGTTTACATAGTAGAGGACTGCCCTACGCACATCTAGGGTGTGTAGTTTCACCTCAGCCAAGCTCTGTGGGTCTTGGAAGAAAGCCGGAAGCTCGATGGACTGGTTCACGTGGAATTTAGAAATAAACTGTGTTCGTAAAACCAGTTTATATTTATGGACAGTA
Organism: Ambystoma mexicanum; assembly: GCF_040938575.1. Lineage (NCBI taxonomy): Eukaryota > Metazoa > Chordata > Amphibia > Caudata > Ambystomatidae > Ambystoma > Ambystoma mexicanum. The sequence goes on along the minus strand of NC_090934.1, from coordinate 834,621,939 downwards.
AAGAAAGGATCTTGCACTGAGAGAGCCTGAATTTCACTGACCCTTCGTATAGATGTAATAGCTACTAAGAAGGCCGTCTTACAAGTCAGGTGTTTGAGACTGCTTTTATGCATGGGCTCGAATGGGGGTTTAGAAAGCTCCACGTTAAGGTCCCATCCTGGTGGTGGGTTAGAAATAGGAGGGTGAAGTCTCTTTACTCCTTCCATGAAGGCTTTAACTACTGGTACTTTCCACCACAACACCTTGTTATGGGAAGTGGTGTATGCCGACAGAGCTGCCAGGTGTTCCTTCAGTGAGTTAAAAACCAATCCTGCATCTAGCAGGTGGAGCATGTATGTAACAATAGTGGAAGGAGTGCAATCAACAGGGTTAATTTGTCTACTCTGGCACCAGATAACGAACCTCTTCCACTTGTCAAAGTAACAGTGCCTTGTGTTTGGTTTCCTAGATTCCTTTAGGATGTCCATACACCTCTGTGGTAAATTGAGATGTCCAAACTCTATGACCTCAGGAGCCATGTTGCCACGTTCATTAATTGGGGTTGCTGGTGCACTGTTTGACCTTGGTGCTGGGACAGTAGGTTGTACCAGGCTGGAAGTTTGATGGGCTCGCACACCGCCATCTTGCGTGGGAACCACGGTTGTCTTGCCCACATGGGAGCAACTAGGACGAGCGTCATTGACTCTTTGTTCATCTTGTTCACCACTTTCCAGATGAGAGGAGTTGGTGGAAAAGCGTACGCAAACATCCCTGACCAGTTCATCCACAGGGCGTTCCCCTGGGAGTCTGGTTGGGGGAACCTGGATGCAAATCCTGGGCATTGTCTGTTTTCGCTTGTGGCGAATAAGTCTATAGTGGGGAAACCCCACTGAGAGAAGATATCTTCTACGACCTCTATGTGTAGAACCCATTCGTGTTCCTCTGGGAGGGAGTCTCTGCTCAGAGCATCCGCTAGGGAATTGAGCTCCCCTGGAACATGTTGTGATGACAGGAAGATGTTCCGTCTGAGTGCCCATATCCAGATTTTCTGGGCAAGCTTGGACAGATTTGGCGAACGAGTCCCTCCTTGCTTGTTCAGGTAGAACATGGCTGTTGTGCTGTCCGTCCGGATTTGCACCGACCGGTTTAGTAGGTGGGGCTCGAACGCTTGAAGCACTCTGAATACTGCCAGAAGCTCTAGCAGGCTGATGTGGTTCTCGGCCACCGAGGGAGACCAGAGACCCTGAGCTGTGTGGTGGCGATGGTGAGCTCCCCACCACGTCAGACATGCATCGGTAGTGACTACTGCCTGTACTTTGGGATCATAAAAGGGTTTCCCCTGCGCGAGATTCTCTCTTGTCCACCAGTGAAGGCTTTGTACTAGTGTTGGCGAAACGACCACTAGATCGTCCCACTGACCACTTGCCTGAGACGACTGTTTCGCCAACCATTCCTGCATGGGACGCAGGCGCGCGTGGGGGACCAGGTAAATACATGACGCCATCATGCCCCAGTAAACGCATTGCTTTGCGTACCGTTATTTGGCGACCGGACTGATAATGCGGAATTTGCAGTAGTATATTCCGAATTCTTTCCTCTGAAGGAAAGGTCAACCCCTCTTGAGTATCTAGGATTGCTCCTAGGAACTGTTTGGAGGTGCTTGGCACCAGGCTTGACTTTTTCTCGTTGATTGAGAAGCCTAACTCGTGGAGGAGGTCGATAGTCCTTTGAATGTTTGTCCTGCAAATTACTGGGGTTTCCCCCGTTATGAGCCAGACGTCCAGATAAGGGTACACCGGGATTGCCTCCCTGCGTAGGTGTGCAGCCGCCACCGCCAGTGCCTTGGTGAATACCCTTGGTGCTGAAGCTATCCCGAAGGGCAGTACCTTGAATTGGTAGTTGCGACTGTCCACCTTGAAGCGAAAGTACCTTCTGTGCGCTGGGAACATGGAAATATGAAAATAAGCATCTTTCATATCCAAGATTGCCATGTAATCCCCCTTTTTTAGGAGGGGGATTACCTCTTGCAGCGTAGTCATACGAAACTTTTGGGGCTTGACATACTTGTTGGCAGGCCGTTAGTCCAATACTGGGCGCATTGTCAAATCTTTCTTTGGCACAAGGAAGTAAGTTGAATAAATACCCTTGTTTACCTGGTGTCCCGGGACGAGTTCTATCGCGTCCTTTTCTAGCAGAATGGCAATCTCCTCGAGGAGAATCTTCTGATGTTCTAAGGAGTGTACTCTTTGTCGTGGAGGATGGTTCCGGGGACGCTGCAGTAGTTCTATACAGTACCCTGTGGATACTGTTGACAGCACCCATCTGTCTGATGTGATCCCTTCCCAAGCCTGGGTGAAGTTGGAAATGCGTCCCCCTACTGGGGTTGCGTGAGAAGGGACCTTGAACTGAGCGTCACTGCTTTGGTGGAGGCGTGCCGCCTCCCTTGCTGGGGCTGCCTCTGCCTTTACCACGACCTCTCCTATTACCCCTGCCGTAACCCTGGGTAGACTGTTGGCTGTTCCACTGTGCACCCTGCCCCTGGGAATAGTTAGATCCCCTCTGGGAATTTTGGCCGCGTGGGCGACGAAAATTACTATTCCCTCTCTGGTTAGGGGGTTTATTGGTTAACTGGCCAAGGGACTGGAGTGTCTCATACTCGTCCTTGGCATTCTTCAGTGCGTCTTCGACCGCCTTCCCAAACAACAGATCGGCTTCCACCGGTTTGTCCAACAATGATGCCTGGGTTTCTGCCTTAAAACTAGACTGCCGTAACCACGCATGTCTCTTGATAACAGTGCCTTCTGCTATCAATCTGCCTGCGTTGTCCGCGGCGTCAAAGGTTGCTTTCAAAATGCAACCAGACACGGCTCTACCCTCTGCGGAAATCCAAGCTAACTGGCCCTTTAAATGTTCAGGAGCAGAGGCTATGAGTGCCGCGACTTCTTCCCACTGATGGCAGTTGTAGCTGGCCAACAGGGTGGTGGAGTTTGCAATCCTTGCTTGATAGGCGGACGTTGAGGCTACTTTCCTGCCGAAACCATATCGTTTTTTGCTCTCCTTGTCGGGAGGAGCTTCGGACGATGACAAGGGTGTCCCAGCCCTCTTACAAGTGTTAGTCACAACTAGGGAGTCTGGCTTCAGATGTCCTCATATAGAGAGGGTCCGACTGGGCTGCCCTGAAAAGTTTTTCAACCCTGGGATTGACTGCTCTGGTGAGGTTCGGGTTCACCAGGGACGGGTCTATTCTTCGCTGAATGGACTTAAGGATAGGGATGGTCTGAGCAACAGACCTCCTTTCTCCCACCAACTCCTCTGCGAAGTCCCTCTCCTCTTGGACACCGTGGGTGTCAATATGGAAATGTTATGCTGCACGTACGAGAACCTCGTTTAGGAGGGGTTGGTTATCGACAGGGGAGTCGGTAACCAGGGCTTCGTTTTCTATCGGGGAATCTACCCTGTAGGTTTCAGGGTCTTCCGCTTCTTGGTCCTCATCATCCCCATAGTAGCCATCCCGGTTTGTTCTTCTACCATGCCAAACTCTTGGTCCTCACTAAAGGAAGTCTCTCCTTGATACAGTGAGTATGGACTAGAGTATGGTTGTACTTGGAAGGGGTCTGTAGACCTCGTCGGTGTTTCAAACCTGGGCTTCTTACTCGGGGGGATAGGATCATTAGAGCCTGAGGGTGTCGTCCCTTGTGGATCATACAAAAGGAAATGGTATGTATTTTTATCGTAAAAATCAGCCAAAGAAGACATCCTTGACAGGACCCTATCTATGTCTTCACTGGACCATTTTTTGGAACTGGGAATGACTCTCTCAGCAAGTCTCGGGGATTTATCTTGAGTAGATTTGCTTTTAGACATCTCAGCAGACCTGGTCTTGTCTGTCTGTTTAGGGGGAGTGGTGTGTTTCACAGGTGTGGAAGAGTGCAAAGGCTGCTTCTTCTGCTGTTTTCCCCCCTCCCCGTGAGTGGAAAAATGTTTTCCCTGTCCTTTAGTGGCTCCAGAGGTTTTCGACGCCTGGCGTCGAGGATCGGGGGTAGGGTCCCTGTCCTTCGAGCGTGGGGCCTCGCTGATTTTGTCTGCCGGCTCTGACTCCTGGAGCGCAGCCTGGGGGTGGAAGTCGTCTTCGTCCTCCGACGGTCGAACTTCTGTTAGCCTAGGGAGCGAGGCACTCTTGGCAAGAGTGGATGATTGCCTGGAGTCATGCGGCGATCTCGATCGAGAACGCCCAGAGGATACCAAATCGGACCGTTCTGTTTGTGCCTCTTTCCGAGAACTCGACGTCGAGTCTCGGTTGGACTTCGTGTGTTTAGTGTGCGGTGTGTGAAGCACTTGTGTCGCCGGGGGTCTTCCCCATAGCCGCCCTGCCGGACGACCTTCCGAGGTCGGGTACTATATGACCATCCCCCACTCTCCCTACTGTATAGGGCAGAGGCCAGAGGCCTTCCAAGGACTGGAGTCCATCATGGCAGTCCTTGACGGTTGATTTCTCCGATCTTCACCAGCGTCGGTCTTCGGCGTACAGTGGAAGGGGGAAAGGAGAAGTATTAACAGTAATTGAACTATAAAACAGCTTAGTGTCGAAGGAACTCCGCAACATGCGTCCGACTAGTATGACAGAAAAAAACAATCTGAGGGATCATGGGTTCAGGGGGGACGTCACACTAGGGATAGTATTACTGGCATGCCCCATTTCGACATCCATTTTCGAGTTTCGAAAACATAACGTAATATTCCACAGCTACCACTAGATGTCGGCCTATCCACAGCATGTGATCTAAGCAGATATATATATATATATATCTGTGCCTTTGTAGACTGACAATCCCTGCCCTGCAAGCGCGGGGGACACCAATGCAATTTCTGAACATGTTATACTGCACAAAGGGAGCGGGGGATACCACCGCAGCCACCAATACCCTTGTACAATATGGGGATTACGCATTTGTGTCTATTGCAAATGCAGAGTAAACAAACATGCCGTTTATTTTTCTCTGCATTTTCACATGATACCGCCCCAGAGCCATGTCATAAAAGGAGGAGGAGCCAGAGAACCAGAAAGAGATCCGGGAGTTTCAAACCTGCTGGGAGGAAGCCTGCAACCATGAAAGAACGCTGTTCTGAACGCGAGCGAGCAGCAGTAAGCTAGCAGTGTCCGAGCTGCACTGTGTGAGGGGCAGGTCCGTGGACCATTGCCAAAGCAGTAACAGTCCCTCGAAGGACATTGCAGAACCAAGCACAGCGAAACAAAGCTGTGGCTAGGGAGCACCCAAGCCACAAGTGGACACAAGGAAAAGGAACAGCAACACCTTTCCATGCCAAGACCACACAGGGAGAAAGACACTGAAGCATATCGGAACAAGGAAACTAACCCAGAGCCATACTGGTGAACTACAGAGGAATGCCAAAGGCGATTGCTGTCCTGGTGACACAGTCCTCTTACACATCAGGTAACGGGGAGAGCGGGAGACAGTGACGGGGACAAGGCCCATGAAGGGACTCAACCTACTCGTCCCATTGAAGGTGAATACAGTAAGAAGAGTGAGAATCACAAACGGAACCACCTACTCGTCCCAGTGAATCTGTGGACATTAAGAAAAACGAGCCACACAAGGGAGTAATATACACGTCTCAGTTTTTAGAAATAAAAAGAGTGAAACTTCTTCAGGAACTCAGCTATTTTATCCCAGTGAATGGAAATCACAAACGATACGTAGTAATCAAGAAACATTTAGAGAGAAGAACTAAAAAGGTTCAAATACAACTATAGAAAGGAGGTGGAGAAATGATTTGAAAGAATTGAACGAACTGGTCCAGAAAATAGCAAGACGCCATTTAAAAAAAAAATCATATTGAGAAGTATTTGGAGGCAAAGCAAACCACCTCACCCCTGCCGCCTGCCCCCTGGCACCCCACCCCTTTTCGGAGAAGGGAATCATTTATCCTGGTCTTTAGTTATTTAGCACAAGTGATAGGGTCAGTAAGGATTAGCTTTTGGACAGACTTACTTTGAACTTTCGACAACAACCCTAGTTTAGTTGTGTTAGGAAGGGTAGTCCTTATAATAGGAAAAGTTAGCATTTTCTCTATTGTTTCAATAAACATCCTTTAAAATGGAAAATATTTGTCTGCCTCCTTCTTCTGACCTACCACACAGCACTTCTCAAGTTTAAATTCTGAGGCAGGGCCGACTTAGCCTTTCATCATCCCGAGGTCATTAAATCAAACCTCATAAAAAATGGGGGGTACTAAAATCTGCTAAGTGCTTAGAAGCTGAGGAGTCTGGCATGAAGTGCAGTATGAGAACACATTATCATCTGTAATTATTGTAATGTTACAAACAAGACAAGACAGTGCCCACAATTGTGTAGGTATAAAACAGAAGCACCTATCAACTTGCTCCTCTTACACAGGGTCACCTACCTTCGCAATATTATTGTGCACCGTTTGAACCCTTTATGCAATGCAACACACTTTCTCAGTGAGCGTGGGGTGACGGCGTAGACACCCAAGAGGGAAATTGCGCCACTGGAACATAGAATGTTTTTGTAGTGGTTAATGTTGATAGAGTAGTGTGTTTTACAAATAAAAAGGGTGCCCCATTGTAATACCTACAGAAATCTGCATCTCTTCCTGTCCAGCTGGTGAAGGGGTTTGAGTGGTGGGTTCCTGTTGGAATGTGCACTCCCTTTCCCGGGCCTGGACCATAGAACACAGGGGGCACACCCAGATCAGGAAGAAGTGGACTAGGCAGTATCCTGAAGCTGTGGGTTACGAATCATGAACAAGGAACTAGAACCCAGTGAAAAGGACCTGCTGATGAAAAGCAACAGTGCTATATCCCGGTTCGTGACCTGAGCCAAGAAGTGGTTATGTGCTACATCCCAAAACATGTACTATGTTTGGTGAACCTGAGGGAGACAAGTAAACTCTCAAAAGAGAAAAACCTGAAAATAATAGATGACACACCCTGACACTATAGAGTTAGAGTAGTTCCCAGGATGAAACGCTTATTCAGTCATGGAGGAAACCCTTCAACAGATAGGAGCTGGCCTCAACCCTTCCTCTTTGGAGAGCGTAGCTAAGAAGTGTATTGGGTGTGATAGCCCTAGACTGTGCAGTAGATCAGAGAACCAGAGGGAGACCAGTATCCACATTACACTGGAAACGCACATCTTCTACTTAACCCCATTCCGACATCATTTGCTTCCTTAGGTTATTTCCAAGAGAAAAATATCCTTTTTGTTGTTAAAGCCCTTAGAGCCCATAGTCTCCCAACTTCATCCTGATAAAAGTTTAAACAAAGACTTTAAATGCAGTTCTGTCTCATATGATTCTTTGGTACAACATGGCTTGTCAATGGTTTTTCTGCTCATTTTGATGGTTCCAGTGCAAGGGGAGGGAATTGGAATGATGGATACTGAAGCGTGCTATCAGCAAACTCCAATTGTGATGCCCCAACGGCAAAACAGAGGCCCCTGTAAGAAAGGCATGTATCAACAGTAAGACGGACACAAGTGATCACAGTTCAAGGGTGTTTATTGAACTTCAATTGGGTTTGAAAAGCGCCCAACTAATAATAAATCTAAAGATCGGAGCAAGCTACGACCATCAAATAATAGTAACGCAGTGCTAGTGGTGTCTTGTCAAAATAAAAGGGCCTATATTAATAAACCGATTGCCATTCCTTACCTCTAAATATAAACAGTGTGAGAAACAATGTTATGCGAAACAAAAGTGTTCAAGAAATGATATGTCAGCATATTCAAGCTGTGGACTTCCCTTCCCCACGTTATCAGCATGGGACAAGGAGGCAAACTCAAGCTTAGCAGAGCGTCTGGTTTCTCGAGCATGTGGGTGCAGTTAAGACTTCAGCATCATGACCTTCTGTACCAAAGTCTCTTTGCTGTTCAAAGTGTCTTCTTTGAGAGGGCCTGATGCAAAAAACAAATGAAGTTCAGGGCAAGGGTGCAGTGTTTGCCATAGCTCCAGACCCCTCCTGGGTCTTTCCTCACTCTCCGCTTCCTGTGGCCATGCCCCCTGGGATACTTTGCACCAGTCCCCACCCTGCAGTGGTGAAGCCCGCGGCAGGGCAAGGGCGCAGTGTTTGCTACAGCGGTGACGCCACACGGGTGAATCTTGGATTTGGACTCTGGGACCTTGGGACGCCTTAGAAAACTCCATGGGGGAGAGAGGTGAGTACGCACAGACTTTTTCTTAAAGACAGTTTTGAAAATCTGTTTGAGACCCATCAGTGCCGCCCGTGACTGTTTGGACCTTCATTGGAAAACCAGCTTTAGTGGAACATACCTTGTCCAGACTTGGTCTCTACCAGAGGAGATCATGGAGCCCCCCCCCCTCCCTCCCTCTCCTGCATCTCTGTTCTCCCCAACTCCTCTTTTGCCCTGCTTCCCAGGCTCATCCTTTGGCAAAATTAGAACAGAAAGTGTTGGTAAAAAGGCTACATCTCCAGACTAGGCCGGGGAGGGAGAAACTGATTCAACTCTCAATACATCTATTGGGTTGGTTGCTGCTAAAACAAGGGCACTGCAGATTTTCCTCTGCCCTCAACTGTACCTGCTGATGCATGTCATCATGACCAACTCCTGCAACCCCCTGGTCACGTCTCTGGTCGTTCCCCCTTTGAACTCGCCTTTTGCTTCTGTCTGTCAGGGTCTCACGAAATCGCTTTCCACAGTGCTGGGGAATCTGCCTCTTGAAAACACTGTAGGGTGTATTCATTCATCGGCCAGTGGCACCTTGGCGGACCACCCTACGAGCACTGATGCCCCATTCCCTTGGACCCCACAGACCCTATGGCTTGTGCTACTGATGATGCATATCCTGCACTTGCTTCAAGCACACTGGGGGTTTTGGGCTTATCGTGTCGAGCTTAGAGTGAACGATTCCCTTCTACAAGTTCTGGTGGGGGGGGCGGGGGAGGGACTCTTTTCTCTGCTTCTCTACGCTCAGAGTTCCCAATCTCACTTGCCATGCGACGGAACACGCCCCCGATTTGTCAGAAGAGGCTGTCAGCCCCATTGGGAGGTGTAAATGCAATCCGCTGAAGGTTGAGGTGTTGGTCGTGCTGACAGCCATCAGGAAACTTCACCTGGCTCTAGTAAATAATCAGGGGAATGGAGCCACAAGGGGACAGGAGGACTCTGACACTACCTCCCTCTGTGGCTAAGGGTTCAACTAAGCCACTTTCAGAGCGTACTAAGGCCCAGGGTGTTATGCACCCACCTTCTGCCAAAGACCACATAGTCCATCACTGTAGAGCACTCAAGAGTTTGTCCTCCACTCCCGGAACCATGGCCTCCAGAACCAAGCCTCAGAATTGTATTACTGTGCTCCCTGCCAAGCTATTGTCTTCCCAAGCTTCACGGCCCACACAAGGCCAATGCCCAACTATCCAAGATTGGAGAGAGAACTTGTCTGGGCGTTATGTTGAGGGTGGCCCTGAACCCACCGCAATTTATTTACATGGGGTGCTGAAAATGTCAGAGTCTAAGACAGAACCCTGAGATGCTCTATTGAATAAGTGCCTACATTGGTTGCGGTCTGTGAGAGGTTGTACATTTGCTTCAAGAGAATCTTTGGTGGGATGTCTGAGAATTCGAGGCAAGGTTTTGAACCCGCAAGATACTGTGAAGTTGGTCCTGTGGGATGGCAGTGTGGCCAAAGAAATTTTGAAAAGAACGAGGTGGAAGAGTGAGGTGCTCCAGGGTGGGATTTTTTCCAGCAAGTCCCCCAAACTAGTTGCTGTTGGCCGTTTGGGGCATACTCCAGCTAACACCCCTCTAACTAGAGCGAACTTAATCCCTTTGGGCTAAAGTGAATCAGGGCCAACTGTATCTCAAACTGTCTGTTTGGGGGCAATTATAAACTGGGTCGGCCTCTTCTCACTGGTTTTCTTTCTATTGCTCTTAGTTACTCTTTGACCCTACTTTTGACTTACCTTTTGTTGTAATCTGACTTTGTATATTTGGTAAATGTATATGCTAGGATGTACTTTGATGGCCTTTGGTCGAATAAAGTTATTTGAATTGATGGAAATAAAGTTACTTTGCTTTCAGGATTCTCCTACGCACACTTTTCTCAGTTGATTTACTGTTCACCTTGGATCCCCCTCCACCGGGCTCAGATCTGTTCTAACGCAAAAACGTCAATCAGTGTCCCTCTGCCAGGCTTGGACCAATTTATTCTAACACAAACTTGTTTTACAACAAAGCTTTCAATTGATCTCTCTCTGGCGGGCTCTAACTAACTTTATCTACTTTGCCATCAACTTTATTTACTTTATCAACATTGAAGACTCAATTGTGCACAGGATTTGGCCTGACCCGTTGCAGGACCATTTCGATTCACAATCTTTTGCCACACTTTCACCAACTCTCAGCTGGACACCCAACAGATCTTCGATTGAGCATGTATGCTGTTGCGGACAAATCTGTCAAAGGTATCATATTTTGGCTTCAAAGTTCAATCACTCACCTGCCGTTCAACTTAACTTGCGTTGGTTATCACACGCGTTTCATACAATGTTCTCAGATCCAGCACACGCCATACAATGTTGCCGCTTGCAACCTAGATTTCAAGACAGACCAGTCTTGTATCAGCCTCCGCAACTCACCAGCTGTGTTGATTTCACTGACGCAGTTTTCTTATTGGAGCCCAGGACAGTACCAAAGCAGCTGGTGATTCTCCCCACCTTTATTTTTGACGCAGCACGGCTCCTGGTACCTCCGACAAACATTGCAGGATTCCTCAGCCTGGTTTCCTGGCCTTACGCTTTCTATTCGAGGCTTCATGAAAGAAACAGTTCCTTCTGGAAAAGGTCAATGGAGCTTCCCTCCTTGTGATCCCCCTTCGTTATCATAGTCTTTCTCCTTGTCTTAAACTGCCATCTTGGAACTGCTGTTTCCTCGTATGCTTTGCCTTGCTCAGAGTGTGCTCACGTGCTCCGCCTTTTATCCGTGTGGGGAGGTTTAATGGAAGTCAGATGGCTCGAAGGATTCAATGACGTCATTAGTGACTAGGCCTCAACGGCTCTCAATGGGAATCTGGCCTTTGTCCCGAGCTCGAGGGTGCACAGGATTTGGCTTGAGTCCTTTCCTTACCGGCTTCAGAAGGTGCGTTAGGAGCATGGCCTACTTGCTTCGAGGATTTCTGGCTCTCGAATATTTTGAGTATTTCCTGCCTGAATGATCCCCATTCAGCCAGAGTAGAGGCCTTAATGCGGCAAGATATAGTCCTCTCGGTGGAGGAGTCGGACGAGTGAAGTAGGTGATTTGTGATGCCTTTTCTACGACTTCCTCAAAGAACAGGCGTGATGGGAGCCACTCTGTGACCTGGACCTTTTAGTGTTCCGTCAAGGAGAGTAACCCCTCTCTTCGTCGAAGAGAGCTTTTTCCAACTGGGTAGTCCAAGGGGATTTTTTGGGGAGTCTACCTAGCGCCAATTTCCCTTTACGCTCCTTCAGAGCTTTTCCGGTCATCGACTGACACTTGACAGGCTGAGGTCTTGTGCTCCACACCGAGACACCACAAGCATACTCACAGTCCGTCAGCAACATCTTGGCGTCACAGTCTTGGTACTTTTTAAACCCAGTCTTCAGGGTTGTTTTAGCTGAAGACGAAGACATTTTTTTGAGAATTCTCAGAGAAATATCTGAAGCATGCCGTAGTTCACGAAGAGAAAGCTTACTCGGAAAAACTGAACTGAAGCCAACAGGCGCTGCGCGTGCTATATATAACTTTGATTACATCATCCTCAATAGGGAGGCCCTGGAGGGACATCGAGTCAACGGCATTGACGCAGTGCCCTCTGCCAAAACATTTTTTTTAAGCAGCTGAATATTGGAGATATCAAAAGATGAGGAATGTATGGGAGGACACAATCCATTCGAAGTTGCATCCCTCTCTAGGAATCTAATGTCCTCAAAGTGGGATCCTGCTTGCCCTGTCCACAAGGGGGTGTTCAGCTTAGCAGGATCACCTCCCTAGTCCCAAAGGCGGACGCTCCAACCTGGAGAGAGAGGACACATTCCCTAGATCTGGCACAGTACATTTTGGGAACCCCACCAACAGGGCAGAAAACACCATCCTTACAAAACAAATTTTAAAAAAAAGAATGTGATATTGGTTCAAATTTTGGGTGAATGAAACTTTCGAACAGCAGAAAATGTCCAACAAATATCCCATTCAGTGCCATTATAGTGAACAGGGGGGCGTTTTTGTGTGGGTGTCCCCTGCACCCTTGTAAACTACAATGGCATAGGGGGTTGCGTGGTTCCCCCACGTCCTAAACAAATTTTAAAAATGAAGTATTCAATAATAAAAAAAAAAGACCCTGTGGTGCCAGTTCGCTGCATGTAAGTGAGTGAACAGGCTATGCAGAGGGATGAGGAGTCAGCGGCACACAGTGAAGTGTGCTGCCAAAAGGTAAGTAAGGGGATGGAGGGAGCGGGTTGCCAGAAATGTCAGCAGGAGAAAAAAAATGCAAGTCATTTTCGTTCAAATAACTTTTTTCACCCTCAGACATTTCTCATTTGATTATTTCATGGACATCCAGAAAACAGAGTAGCAGTGTTAAGTGAGGCATTGGATGAGGATTCACTATGGTAAAAGGTTGATAAAGCAATGGAGGATAAGAAAGAATTATCAGGGTGCTCAAGCCAGATCCACTGCTCAGGTCCGTTCACCCAATAAGGGTCAACAAAGCCTGATGTGAGTTGGAGACCCTTGAGGGCTTTAAAATTTGCTGGGCCCATTGGTCAGGGATTGCCAACGGTCCGTTGCCTCTGGTAGGCAGATATCTGGTATCTCGAAACCTTTGCTAGTTTCTGTACTTCTTTAACAACTGTTGTAAAGGCAGAGATTTTTTAAAATCCCTATTCAGTTGGGAGTTACCCTTCTGTGCTCTGGAGTCATTTGCAGATACGAAATGCAGAAACAGTCACTGAAAGGCTGGCACATTCAACTTTCATAGGCGTTTCCCCTCATTTGTGGATTAAGACTCCTATCCCAGACACCATTCAGAAAGAGCTAACATTGTGTTTTTGGTAACGGTTGCTTACACTTTCCAAGATAAATAAAAAATGACCAACACTATATAAGGCCACATCTGTATCACAACTTTCTCCCACTTGTAAGAACAATGTCTGTCCACTAGACACTGTTGGTTTTACACAGGGATTACGGTTATGAAAGCCTATGGAGTACAACAGGAGAAGACTTGCACAGGGAAGGATGGTCCCTTGGGATACCTATACAGACCATATAGACCTTTGCGTGTTAGGTGCGTACAAGGAGTATTTGGGCCTCCAACAAGGGTACATCTGAGGGCTCACCAGGACAAAGGTCAGAAAAATCAGGTAAGAAAAATCAGGTAAGAAAATTCAAAAACAGACAGGGGTTCACACCATTGTAGCAACCATAAGTCCATTTGTCAGCTTAGTCCTTCTAAGGAAGGAGTACAGTTGATCCCAGAATGGATCTTATACATCAAGAGCCAACCTGAGAGTCTCTAATTGGGTTAAAAAAAATTTTTTGGGAATAATTTCCTACAAGTACAATGTCAAACAAGCACCCGTAAATACAATAAACTATGTAATTATACATGCATTGCCACAGACTACTTTTTCAAACTGCTCTCTCTGCATAAGACTCCAAATGTATACATCAATTGTACTAAAAACACTTACAAATAATTTTAATATGCACTGGCATGGTTTATGGTTGTGCAGGTTAGGAACTACACACACTCGTGGGTTAATTCTAAAGTGCCATGAGTGCGGGAGGGGTCTAGGGCCCTTAGGTAAGTGCGAAGGAGTACTGGTGGGGGTGCCAGGGACCTGTGGGACTCTTGAGGTACACCAGGCGGCCAGTTGGCAAGCTGTATGGAAGGGTGTGATAAGGGAAAGAGCAGAGAGCTGGGTTAGCAGGGTAGAGGGAGAGAGAAGGTAGAGGAGAAGAGAAAGGTCTTGAGGAGTTTCCGGAACTTAAGATCAGGATCAAGACAGAGGGAGGCAGAGAGGCTATTCCAGAGAGAGGCACCTGCTGAGGATAGGGATCTCCCTCCAAATCTCTGTTTGGAGATCCAGCTCACTGGCAGAAGGTTGGAGCTAGATGAGCGGAGGGCTCGGGAGAGACAGTATTTAGGTAAGTAGAGCTGCAAGTCGGTAGGTCCCAGGCCCCAGAAAGCCTAGTGAATAATGCAGAGGGTCTGGAACTTGATCCTTGCAGCCACGGGGAGCCAGTGAAGAGATTTCAGCACCAGAGAGACGTGGTCCCTGGGCTTTAGGCCAAGGATAAGTCTTGCAGTACTGTTCTCAATGAGATGCAGAAGACGTGAGGTTGAGGAAGAGGCTGTTGTAATAGTCCAGCCTAGAGAGAACCAGGGCTCTGGAGACAGTGAGCCATTGGGGGAAAGTGAGAAAAGACAGTACCTCTGAGGAGGTGTAGCTGGTAGTTAGACTTTTTAAAGATGTCCGAAATGTGAGAGAAGGAAAGAATGGAGTCAAAAATGACCCCAAGGTTTCTTGCCTCGCCGGTGGGTGCGGAAGCGGGGCCAAGTGAGGCTGGCCAGACGGGAAAGTGGGAAAGCGGGTGCAGGGGTCCCAATGCGAATGATCTCAGTCTTACTGGCATTGAGGCAGAGGTCGTTTGCAGCACACCAGGACTGAATAGCGGACAGGCAGTCAGATATGAGCGAGGAGGCGGCAGCGGCTGAGGGTAGCCTGAAAGAAAGTTGTGCGTTGTCCGCGTAACACTGGAAGTTAGAGGTAAAAGGGGTGATTACACGTGCCAGGGCGGCCATATAGACGGGGAATAGGTTAGATCCCTGGGGAACACCACAGGTTGGGAGAGCTATAGTCAAGAGAATGCTCCCGGTTCCACCTGGGATGGGCGGTCGGAGAGGAAAGAGGTTAAAGAAGCCTGACGCAGTGACAAGGGTGGCTTGCAGTACCTGGACTGTTCTGAGACTGGAGCTGGGCTACAGAAGGCACTGTGTCACCCCTGTGGAGAGAACCAAGACAGCTCTTATTTCGGAACGGTGAAGGATATTGTGGCATTTTGAGCTGCTTTGAATAGGTCTCTGTCCCTTTATCCAAAAGACCTTTCCATTTTCCATTTCCGGATAACGTAACACGTGATCAATCACGTGACCAGGAAGTGAGCTACAAAGAGAGCACACTCCACCCTTGCGCGAGAAGCCAGACCCGGTGACAAGGGCGGCGTGCAGTACCTGGACTGTTCAGAGGCTGTTTGGAGCTGGTAGTAGCTCTGAGGGAAGTTACACTCAGGCCACATCTGAGTGCAGGACCGGAACAGCGCAACAAGTGGACGACCAGGATCGTTACGAACTTCAACAGAAGTACTCCGGTCCATCAACAGGACTACGCACAAGGTACTTATATATCAATTGGGCGACAGGGCGCAACAAGTGTTAAATAAGACCGCCAATCTCGCTGCTGCTGCATTGCAACGTTAAGCCCATAGAGTATAAAGTTAACTAGTACGTGCGTGCGTGCGTACCGGTCTAAGGCTGTTACCAATGTTGGATGTTAGTAGAGTTATCATATATCATAACGCACTCTTAACTTATTGCTAAAAAATAACTTAACACAGACAGATGTATCAAAAAGTGTCCATATAAGAATGAAGCGTGTTGAGGAAACAAGCCGCTATCCCACTTGATCAATAGGACGGTGGAAATAAAAATGGGCAAAAGTGAACGGAAAAGAAAACAGATTGGAGAAAATTAAGTTGCGCAGCAAGGCACTTCTAGACGATCACAGATGCCCAGAATGGGACGGCTCCTATACAGAGGAGATAGAAGTCCATGATCTTCAATCCACACCACATAGCTTACCTACTTCAAAAGCAATCCCTGCTATAATAGCAACATCGCAGGTGCACATACAGTGACCGGATAAAAACATATCTTCTGATATAATACATCTTTGGAAGCGTGGATTAGAATATACCACTATGACAAAAAGAACAAATAAAAGATCATTTTGGTGAAAAAAAAACAACAAAAAGTTTGAATGATCTCCAAAGTGAGATCACAGAAACAGATCATGGAGATCAAGAGCACTTACCTAATCAGGTACCTCTACATCTAGTGATGACACAAAAAGACAATACTGCGGGAAGTGTCATGGAAGACGCAGTAATGGAGGAAGCTCCCTGTGAGAGGGCTCTTGCACAAGCAGAAAACATCGGAAACCAAATCAGTAACAAAACCTTGGAAGTAAGGCAAGACTTCAATCAAACACCAGACAAAGTGGACAAAAATCAAAAGTGCTGCAACTCTTTCAGCCTTAAATTTTGTATTAAACTCTCTGGTGACAGTCTTTGAACATCTGAAATCTGAGGTTCAATAGCAGGCTGGAACACTACTGGAATTGACCAGAGAGTCAGCCATCATAGAGCCATCCATAGTGGGATTAACCACAATCATTAATAGTCATCACCCCGTCCCTGAAAGAGCTGAGGGTCTAACTAGCAAAGCAAGGCTTAGAACTATCAGCAATTCAAAGGACCCTTGAGAATAACAAAGAAAAAGAGGCTAAGAAAAATTGCCTGCTTTTAGAAATCCTTCCTCTACTCAAGTCCCAGAAGATAGCAAAAAATGGGGACGTGGAAGAACATATAATAGAAGAGCAGGACAACAATCTTTTTGATGACACTCCCCTCTCGGAATCTGTCCTAGAGGAATTCAGAAGACTGGCACATGTTGTGGATGAAATAGATGATGGCATAGCCGACCCCCAGCAAGTTGAGAAAGGTGCTCTGCTACAAAACAAGAATACACAGACATCAGAGTGGACAGAACTCTCTAAGGGGAGGAGGAAAGCCAGGAAAAAAAGAAGCCAGAAGGAAGTGTACAATTGCATTTTCAATTGCTCTAAGAAAAAAAGAAATCCGAAAAAATGTAACACAAAAAGACAAAATTAGGAATTGTGACGTGCAAATAAAAAACAGAGCATAATCATAATAGAAGATTCACAGGAAAATGCCCAGAGTGGAAAGGGACTCACTCAGCTAATAAGGGAGCAAAAAGAGGTACAAAGACTTAAATCTCCCTACTACTCCAGCAGATAAGAGACAAACCAGTAAAAATGTAACGGTTCAAGATCAAAACCAGAGGTCATTGGTCCTTTCAGAAACAAACGTCATAAGTGTGGGGCAACAAACAGACTCAGCAATGATCCATATAGGAGATCCACAACACACAGGTTCAGAGGCTAATAACCCCAAAAGCCCTTCCAACAAAAAAGGAGAAGAGGGGAGAACATCACAAAGAGTTGCCCCTCGTTAAAGGGCCCCTCATGGGCCCCAATGTTTCTGAAGGGGGATATACCTACACTAAATCAAAATGTT
Source organism: Ambystoma mexicanum (assembly GCF_040938575.1). Lineage (NCBI taxonomy): Eukaryota > Metazoa > Chordata > Amphibia > Caudata > Ambystomatidae > Ambystoma > Ambystoma mexicanum. Next base: position 834,604,561 of record NC_090934.1, on the reverse strand, counting down.
GCCCTGCAGTAGAACCAACCAAACAAATTGCACCTAGCTTTCTGCAACGGTCCTTACACAGAAACATATTTCCCTCTATGCCAGCTGGAAGCAAAAATGGTCAAGGCAAAACAACGGAAATGTCCACTAAGGGTGCCCAACATGGAGAACCCCCATTCCCAAACACTGGTGGGCCTTACAGAAGGTCAAGAGTATGCAATTCCAAAATTGTGGCTCAAGGCAACAAATAAGATCCCTCATCATACCTCCCTTTGTAGGGGGGGGCAATCCTGGGTTACATTAATAAGATACCGAATCTCTTCTTATTCGAGACAGGAGACATGGAATATGTAAAATTCCAGAGCAGAAGCAATTCGAAACTTGCAGAGGTGGAATTTACAACAAAAGCATGGAAAGCAATACAAGGTAATAAAAAAAAAAAAGCTGGAAAAAATAATTAATCTACAGGTCCTTGAAAAACTACCGGAGGAAGAAAAAAGGGAACAGTAGGCAAGTCCCCCCCCCAAACAGCGGGTTAATCCCCAGAACAACTGGAACTTTAATTCAGAATGCAACCTCACATTCCCCTGGGAGCAGCGAGGACCTACATGGTAATGCGTTGGCCGCACTTCCCGAGATCCTCACAAAAGTACTCCAAAAACTAGGCTTGGGGCCACAGAACCTTTAGGCAAGACAAAATAAATGTCACAAGTTGGAACACCTGGGGCCGTAATTAGTTTACAACTAACAGAAAGAAAAAAGCCCTTTTTAGCAATACTGATGTTATTTTGCTTCAGGAGGCTTGGCTCACCCACCCCATACAAATAGAAGGATATACAATTTTCACAATACCAAAGGTGTCGGCCATCAGGAGGGCTACTGATGGGAGTCAATTATTCACTAAGTAAAGCTGTCTCACAGCAATAAGGATGGTATTCTCGCATGCGAAATGGGATTATGTTCACCAGTGGGACAGTCGCAACTTAATAGGGAATGTGTACTGGAATCCAGCACAAACTGATCTCCAATCCTTCCACCTCTCGCTATCATCAGTAATGGAAAAGATAGCATTGTTCCACGGTGAAGCCAATTTGATTCTAGCAGGGGACCTTAATGCTCAATGCATATCAACAGAGCCCCAGGAACAGCTTAAGATGGGCAAAATAAAATAATCAAAGACTGGGGAAAAATGGGCAAGTTATCTGAACTCATGGAGACTCAACATGTTGAATGGTGCTGTACCAGGCGATAGTCCATCGGGACCAACCTGGTCACGAGGTAACTCCTTCTCCACTTTGGACTATATTTCTGTCTCTCAAGACATCCTTGCAAAGGAAATACTCATGGAGTCTATCGGGAGGGGAAGGGAGTGATCACGCCCGCATAAGTATAAACATCTTAGATTTCAAAACTGTACATTCTGAAAAATATGCTCATGACCTGATTCTAAGGAAAGGTAAAGCAACACTGGTAAAATAGAAAAGAGAGGGGAAGAAATTAAACGATAAACTTGCCCTTATTTCCTTAAAAGAACAAAAGGACAACTGTAATCCTGAAAACTTGGGCTGAGCACCCACCCAGTTCAGGTGGTCTACAGAAAATTACCCACCATCAACATTCATTTGACGAAGAAACATGAGAATACAAAAAAAATCTAACGAGGGAAAGTAGACTGAAAAAATCTATTGCAAACAAATGTAAACTAGGAGGAGAGCTACAAAAGCTCGCAAGAGCTTTCAAGCAGTGGTCATGGTCAAGAAGAATTTTGCGTCACCAGCAAGACAGACAATGAACAGATGCTCGCAGCTCTGTGCAAAGATACGTCATAACTTTTGGTCCATTATAAACAATCTGGGTAAAAACCCAAATAACAGTAACACCCAATGCAGTTTAGTCTCTGAAAAAAGCTGGACAAACTATCTGACTAAAAACTTCAAAAACACATCAAAGTTCCTGGGAAGCGAAAAGGAAAGTGTACAGTGGGAACTTACTTTCAACACAGTTAATAGAAGAACTAATTGTAAATGCCTCATCCTCGAAGGCGGCGGGCCCAAACGGCTTAACCTATCGGGTCCTTACAAATAACACTAAAACCTGGGCAAATTTACTATTCAATCTTTATAACGAAATATTAGAAAACCAACATTCCCCTCCTCATGGAAACAAGCAATCGTTACTTCATTCTACATTGGGGGCGATCGGTCACAACCGGAGAATTATAGGCCAATTGCCCTCTTCAATATTGAAAGCAAAATTTTCATGAGAATTCTTCTAAAGGAGCTAGAAGACTGGGCAAAGCAAGCAAATATACTATCCAAATCCCAAATGGGCTTCAGAAGTGGCATGTCCACATCATTAAATGGCCTAACTCAATCTCTTGGCAGAACACTCGAAAGAGTTCGGAGAGGGTCCCATATATATGGAGCCTGGATAGATTTCTCCAGGGCCTTTGACCTGGTAATCAGGGAACGCCTGTGGTCTAAAATGAGAGAATGGGTGTCCAAGAAGATTGTTGTCAATACTAATTGAATTACACAAAGATACCTCATTGATGGTGCGGCTCTGTGAGGCTGGCCATCTTACTAACTCGATTAAGGTCGAGCAAGGGGTCAGACAAGGTTGCTTGGGAGCGCCCTTCTTTTTCAATCTGTACTTGTCAGACCTAGGGCCCTTTCTGCAATCCTGGGCAATGTCGAGCCCAAGACTTAATACAACAAAGGTACACTGGCTTGCCTATGCGGACGATATTGTCCTGATTGACGGGGCAGCAGTAGGGTTGCAGCATCTACTGAATGGTTTAAGTGAGGACACTAAAATAAATGGATTCCAAGTAAATCCCAAGAAGTCCAATATATCAGTGATGAAACACCCAAACATATCAGTTTTGCAGGTTGGTTCCTTGAAGGTGAAGCTATTCTAAGAACAGAAGAGACAAAGTATCTGGGCTACGTATTACATGCTTTTCCATCAAATAGTCATGTAAGGAGACTGAATAAGAGCTAATGACACTTATTGACAGCACTAAATCATATCCCCCGCCCCTGACCCTGACATCACTAGACGCGTAACCGCCCATTTCACAACGCCAAAGCACGTCTCGTGTCAACATTCTCTGCATCTCAGCTAATGTGTCGCCATGCAAACGGCAGGAAGCCTCTTTCCTCGACAAGTATAAACAGAGCGTTTCACAACACACAACAGCAGATTTTCTTTTCCATTCCTCTCGCTGTATTTCATTGTGTATTCTGTGACTCGTTCATGTGCTCTGGTCAGCTACCTTTGTTGCTTGTAGCCCGTGTGAACAGATACCAGTACAACCGCTATAAATTATTTTCGTTTCTTTACCACACAATGGCAACAATAATGCCCTACCTGTACGAGCCCGAGTATTCCGAGGAGGAATTACTGGAAAGAGCAAGCTCTGTAGACGATGGGGATTTGGACAACAGTTGGGCAGACGTTTCAACAGATGAAGAGCCTGGGCCTAGTCGCATGGATGGCCTTTCCACCTGGTGTACCTGCAATCGGTGCGCGCTAATGTCAACCGAGGTGGAGAACTGCAGCTGCCGAGAAAACTCTTGATGCTTGTCCTACATATCGCAAGGCGATCCACAGCCGCAATGCGTTACCGAGCTGCCAGACTTCACGGCAGTCTGTCTCACACGGTCCGTGTTGAGGATTTTGATGGTGCTCATGCACGAACTTCATGCAACAGTTCGCCCTCGTAATCCAAGTAACGAGTAAGTGTAGTCTGGTTGTGATGTCAGTTAGGTCACTACTATTTCACGGTTGTCCCCTATATTCTCGTAACTTCAAGATATCATTGTCATATCCGTTTAGTCCTGCAATTCTCTAGTAATAGTCGCATAAAAGTTGTTCAATATTGTGCAGTGTCTAGTTAGCATTTGACCTGGCAAAAACGCCATTGCATACAAGAATCGTCATTGACAACCAAGGTTTAATACACTTATCTTGGTCATTTAAAAACAGATTGCATCTTTCTCTTTCATAGGTGGTACCGGCTGGTGGTCTATTGTTCGTACACATGGTGGCTACATGGGAGGCTTGGACATCGCGTTCGACGAGTAATACCCGCCTGTGTCATTGGCGCCATTAGACAAACTTTCCCCAGCGACAGTGGTCAGTACAGGGGATTTTCCCTTGCCAAGCTGCAACCAGACCTTTACAATGTGTAGTATTTTTGTGCCATCAAAATAAGAAACCAAATAAAACATTTTTTTTTATCAATGGTTGTTTCAGTTTTTAAGTGAATCAAGTGCGTTTCCATTCAGCAGTGTTCTGGTGCCTGGTCTGCACGCCTCCCGGCCCATCCATCCCACCCCCTGCTATCAAAGGCAGTTCGCACCAGTGGATGTGCGCTGCCATGGGGGGCTGTCAGGGACGCAAACGGTCAAGGTGCCAAACAACATGTACACCTCAAAAGGTATCCCACGCCCAGGGGCCATTGCTCACATAGCCACCTCCGACCCCGTGTCTCCAGGCAGGCCTCCCCTGAAGCAGACTGCGCCCCTGCAATGTACATAATGCCACGACATATACACGTCATTCATTCACAAACACCCCCCTTTTTGTTATTCTTTATAAACCACTGGATATTTACCATGAGAACATCCTTGAGCACTGCAAGTCAACTCGTGAACGTGCTACTCTGTGACCGCTTCGAGTGAACTCGTCAGTGTGCTACCTGTGAACATCTCCCTGTTCTCCTACCACTAATTACTCTGCTTGCTGAATCCAACTGTTTGTTGGTCAAGGTAAGGACATGTATCCTAATCATATCTCCTTCATTTGTAAATGTATATCTATTCCGAAGTATCTAACTCCGTAGTGCTATGTTAATTTGTATCATTGCTATTGACTTGAGTTTCTTTTGTTATGTTATCGGTATATCAATTTTTATCATTGTCAATTGACATCGTATTGCATCCTTCGCGGACCGTGCCTATAGTACAAGGATGTTTCATTTTCGTGCATGATAGAACATTCAAGGGACGGGTAACATGTTCTGATTTTCGTTGTGAAATTTATCCTATAATACAGCCGCAAACGCTGCACTGGTTTTGCTGTGGTGCCCAAAAGAAAGCGTGCATCGAACAATGCATGGTCCAATTCATTCTTTCGCACATGCAAAATAATTTTCTAATAATGTTGACCTTTATTTTGCAGAATTTACAACAATGCCTGCATGTTCTATTTTCGGTTGCCCTTCGACGACCCATGACAAATCCGAAGGCATTACAATGCATGTATTCCCTAAAACTGTTGATCGAATAAGAGAATGGTTCAGACGTTGCGGATATCCACTGGAAGACCTTGAAAGTAGAGTCAACCAAGTCTTGGAGGACAAGAGGGGTCATCGATACCGCATCTGCAGCCTGCACTTCTAACCGGATATGTACGACACATCCTTGTACACAAAGAGGAATCAACCGAGAATAACTCGGAAATTGCTCCCAAACGCTATTCCGACTTTACTCCTGAAAATGCCGCCACAGGTGAGTCACGCTTTCAGATTTAGCTTTACGCCTGTATTTTCGGTGTAAATGCCACTTATAGTACTTTCAATATTTATGTGATTGAATAGCTGTCGAAATAATGACTTTTTTGCTAAACATCAGTCCTTGTTTTGCAGAACCCACTTAGAAAAATGATTTATGGGGATGGATAACTATGCTATATTATGCGTTTCAATAAGTGTCATTAGCTCTTATTCAGTCTCCTTACATGCCATTTTGTAATGTTGGAATTTCTAAATCGAATAATACTTTCCCTTTACCACTCCATGACTATCCACCGAATATGAAGGAGCAAGATTCAACATCCATGTCTTACATGGAGTCATCAACCACTTCCAGCGCGTATCAGGTAATCTTACCTAGCTATTCTGTTCCATACTGGTTTTATGTACAGAATTCTAGATAATGTGATCATATTTTTGCAACGTATAATTGCATTACACAATGTTTCTTTACCACTTCACTGTTGATAAGTACCTATCTGGTCTTTCAAAATTGTGTGTCCCGTTTCCAATCTTTTCGACATCACTAATGAAATTACTGTGTTTCAGGGAGATGCTGCAGCGTCCTCTACAATGACATTATCCATTGTGGGTGTTCCGGAACGAGACCATACAGTTGCTCCGAAGCAGAGGTATGCGCACTGACAGTAGCATCGAATAAAAGAAAGTCGGTCTAATTACATGTGTAATGCCAATGACTTCATTTTAAATGGATACTATTTTTTGTAGGGATGTATACAAGATCCGTATATTGAACCGGAGGAACGTGTATCAGAGTTGGTCCTCCAGTTTGCTGATGTTAGAGTAAAGAAGGTTTCAAAGAAAAGAAATAAAAATAAGATTAGTTAGAAATAATTTCTATTGTTGCCAACAGTTTTGTGCCAAGGCCTTCATTATATGCTTTTTTCAATGTCATTTGTACAACACTATGTTGGATTTACACTGAACATCCCTTCTCCTATCTGTCCTCTAGTTGCCCAATCGAGTACGGACTATGCAGACACAGACAGCGATACAAATGACAGATGCTGCTTGCCAAACTCTTTTCACCATGGAGGAACTATTGATTGAGGAGCGTCGTGTTCACACTCGAGATGCCTATGTCCAATGGCCAGAAAATTAATTTAATAAGACCGGCGATTCCAGCAAAGTGTTCTTAGACCATTGCTACAATGCACCCGTTCCGCCAGAGGAAGGTGCGATTGAATTTATAGAAGATAGTTTTACATTACTCGATGAGCACTTGACACAATCGACACCCACCAAAAAAATGCCATCCAAAAAGCAGTCCACATTGATGTTTTCCCCCTATCCGTCATCAAGTAACAGATGTTGAGTTGACAAACTGAAGCATCAACACTATTGACCGACGAATCAGACAAAGATATCGACTATAGTATGTCCTGTTTTGCTGATATGTCCACCACGGGTCAGTCCAAAACAACAAAGTTGCCTGATGACAGTATTATAAAAGAGGCCAAATACATAGTATTCGACAGCAGCTTGATGGAGATTATAAAGATGGTGAAATGTGTGCATTCAGCGGGAGGGGAAGTATGTGGAAAGCCATTGGTGAGCGTGACTCGTCTAACACAAGGCAGTAACCTGAAAATACATGCCACCTATGAAAAGTCACAAAGCATTTTCATGGTCCGCTCAACCGATGCTGGGGAAACTGCCAGCTGGCAATCTACTGTGTGCATCCGCTTTATTTTTCAGTGGCTCTAGTTTCACGAAGTTATCCAGTTTCTTTCAGTTTGTGGGACTCATTTCATTTCCAAAACGCAATAATACAAATACCAACGTGATTATCTATTCCCTGCCATCAGTGATGCTTGGAAAATTGAACAATTGGCTATTGAAAGTACATTCCCCGACAAACGGTTCAGGCTAGCTGGAGAAGGACAGTGTGACAGCCCCGGATTTTCTGCGAAGTACTGTACCTACCATCTTCAGGACAAGGAAAGTAAGAAAATTGCGAGTTTGGTGGTCAGGCTGGTGTCCCAATGTAAATCCTCAGTGGCCATGGAGAAACTTGGTTTTATAAAATCACTGGAAGATCTACAATCGAGGGGAATGCAAATCGAACTCCTATCAACGGACAGACACGTTTCAATAGCCAAGACAATGAGAGAGCAGTATCCAAATATTAAACATCAGTTTGATGTATGGCATGTTGCCAAATCAATTAATAAAAAAATCTCGGCTGCAGGGAAAAAAGAAAGGTTTGAAAGTATTTCGCAATGGTCCCAGTCTTTCAGCAACCATCTTTGGTGGAGCTCCAAAACATGTGATGGGTCTGTGGAAATTCTACTGGAAAAATGGCGCTCACTGATGCACCACTGTTCCAACGTTCACCACTGGACAGAAAACCAACATTTCCACCAATGTGAACATGGCCCTTTGTCCCCAGAACAGACACAGAAGAAGAAGTGGTTGATACCATATTCAGCTCCACACAAAGCCCTTGAGAAGATTGTGTTTGATAAAACTATCAAGAGATCTGAAGGGACTCAGAATTCTGTCACACAGGAGATTTGGAGGTGTTCCACAATATGTACCTAAAGTACAGGCCAAAGAGATTGCATTTTGGCATCCAGGGGATGAAATGTAGGACTTTACTAGCGGTATTAGCGCATAACGAGAATGTGGGCCGTGAACAATCTTGGACAACTGGAAACTTAGGGATGCTTCGCTACAATATGGCCTTTACAAAAAGAAGCAAAAAATGGGTGGTCAAGCCAGTATATGATGAAATGGAATTCGATTTTGTGAAAGATCTCATTGTTAATGACATTGAGATGCACAGTCATGGAATCGCGCACAAATCTGTTCAGAGCACATATACATTGCCACAAAACATTGCCAGCGTCCCATGTCCACCCAAAGCAGAGCTTGTAAAATGGTTCAAATACCGGTTGAAATGATGACCATCTGTTTTTATTTTTGCAAAAAAATGTTTCTATAATCTGTATAAAGTATGCATTTTGTCTTTTGAAATCTATCCTCAGTCCTTTTCTCAAAAATATATTACAATTATTATGATTTGATTTCACAGTTAATTTGAGATCCTGCGGGACCTTCATTTGTCGTGTTAATGAACAATGGGTAACAGTGTGTAAGAATATTTGGGTTTTGGCAGTTGACTTGCAATAAAGTTCTGCAAAAATCTGAATAACTGCTGGACCTACAAAAGGGATTAGACCTAGGCCACAAAACATTCTAGGCACGCAAGAAGTACTGACTGTGAAAACATGTAATGGGGAAGAAGGCCATGAGATAAGCAGAGGTGGGCCTATTGGCAAATTTCACATGAGCAGCGCCACGAACGACGAGCGGACCCCTATTTCCTGAGCCCGTGTTTCAAAATTCATTTTCTCATGGATGCGTTGACATGGGATGTTGCAAAGCAAGAATGTATGCTCATTTTGAGCGAAGGTCACCAGCTTTGAATTTCGGCTTGGGAGCTGTGAGGCCCCACGCGTCCCTCGCACAGCATAAGGTTCTATTGTTTTTTTACCTTGAGAGGCAGGGACCATTCCGAAAGGGATTGAACTGAGGGAGAGGGGGGGGGGGTGTAATAACGTATGATATGATAAGGTTTCCCATTCTGAAACTGCAGCTAGTTACATATAAGTTCAGTTTTTGAGAAAACGTTGACACGAACGGAGGATTCTGCATCACGCCTACAGAATGGAAATTGTGAATAGAATGCAAGTTTCTCTTTAGACGATTTCGTAGCAGAACTAATCGAAATACGAATAGCTGACCGTTACCGATGGGTGACGTACTTGTTCGTTCTGTTTGGCATATTGCAACAAAGTGCTAGTACTTCTATCTACCGGGCAACAGGCAGAGGCGTAGGCAGGGTAGGGCCTGAGGGGCAAGGCCCACCCAAAATTTCTAGACGTTCACTCAGCAGCACTCTCTAGGAATTTACAGATGTTAATGTCACTGTGGTGGGCCCAACTACATTAGCTTCAGGCCCCACTTGTTAGACAATCCTGGCCACACCTCTGGCAACAGGGGCAGGCCAGCATCGAGACGCATGTAGACCACCACTCGTTTCTCCCGGGCTCTATGCTAATAAATCATTACATTGTTTTTGCACCTCGAATTCTTGCCCCAGTTTATGCATTATGGTTAGTGCTCAACATTCTCATTCGCACTATCCGCGGAAGCAAATAGCAGATTACTTTGATATTCCACGTTGTATTCTCTCGGTTCACATTGTGTCACCTCTGCGCCAATAAAGGAAATTAGTAATTGTAATAAAGATCGGCTCCTGAGACACTTTTTGATTTTTATCTTTTGCAAACAGGTACATCGTGCCGTTCTGCCATTGTCATCTATTCCAGACCCCGACCGATGGCTTCTTCAACCGCCAGCTGCAGCTACATGTCAATTGCTGGATCCACTTGACCGTATTTTGGGACGACAGACAAGGTCCAATCTGTCCGTATGTGGTACCGGCTGCTAGGAGCAACATAACCTTTACAGTGCTCTAGTGCCAAATTGAAGCACCAGCCTTGCAATTCACAGTGCAACCGAAATGCTTCGATTACCCAAAACGAACACCCTGTGTCCTAAAAGGAACAGTGCGTGACTCACGATAAACATTTGCGGATTTATTAAATGAGAGCAAAGAAAAAAGTTCTATTTTAATTGATTAGGTCACACGCCGATTGTTATCGAAACATTTCATGTGAAATAAATGTACTTTACCAATTGTACAGTCTTGTTGTCTCCTTAAAGTACAGTTTCATATTCCTAATTGTGACGCGCCACGCTGTGAGATGTGTGTTTTCCGGGTTCCGCGTCTAGTCGCGTAGGTGATGACTGGGCGCATTTGGCCACGCTGCCCAGCAATGTCACGGAGAGAGGCGGGGAATATAAATGATTTGGTGATGTTAGGCTCAGGGGCGGGGGATATGATTTAGTGCCGCAAAAGCAGGTCACCCAGGGAGATGTGGCAAATGATTAGATTATCACAAGATGGCCGCGCCCTGCTGCCTGATTTTGCTTGCATTCAACAGACGAAAACTCGGGTAAGGTGCATAGGAAATGTTTGTACAATCGATCGAATTATGGTTAAAACCACATGGCCGAACCATAGGGACAATAATATTTCTGATTGAACCATTCCTTTAATAACATGTTTCTCCTTCCCATCCCTTCCCCTCTCCCTCCCCGCACTACTGAGAGCACTACTGGATAATATGACATATTTGGCCAGGCGATGTCTACCTTACTGGTCTATTTGTGGTCTGGGCCACACAACGTTGGGAAACTATGCGCTACCCAATTAATACGTTTGTCTGTAGTTCTGGGCATCTGTACGGCCTCATAGGCTTTGTTGAATAATGGGTTGCCTGTAACTTAAATGTGGTCCGTTGCTTGTTTACGCATTTCTATGCTCTGCATAGTATTGAATGAAGGGCAGCCAAGTTATATCTAGGGGGGGGGGGCGTTTCTAACAATGTGGCTGTGATGCTCTCGTGTGCTTTTGCCAGCCACTCCTTTTTCGTAGGCAGTGTGTTGCTCTTCCATCGGATCGTCAGGCAGACTCTGGCTGCCAGAAACAGGTGTCTGGGCATGTGTGACAACACGGTGTACCCCTCAACCCCCGGTCTCCGTTTCCACCCCGAACAATAGCCAGCAGCACTGGGGATAGGTTTCTGTGTATCCCATCGATGGCCCGGACCCACCCTAGGGCTTCCTTCCAGTACACTTGGACCCTTAAACAGCTCCACCACTGATGCCAATAAACACAGCCCTCATTTTACCTCTTCCAGCAGTACGATGCTACCCCCTGATACATTTTAGCCAATCTTTGTGGGGTCAGGTGCCATCATAACAGCAGCCTTCCGTTGTGCATCTTGTACTGCATAGAGACAGAGGGAGACCAGACTACCCTGTATATTGGAGGCCAGGCTTCCTTATCGTCATGTAAACCTAGTTCTAAGTCCCATTTACCTTGCATGCTCGGGGTGGTAAGGTGGTATTGATGAGCGCCAAATACAATAATGAAATTAGCCCTTTGGTTACCTTTGAGAATTGTTTTAAACCCAGTTAGGGGTCTACGGAGAGAGCCGACCTAACGTGCGTCCCACAGCATGCTTCTAAGCTGCAGGTAGTTCAATGGGGAAAGGGTAGTGCCCTGTGTTGCTGGGCAGAGGGCTTCTTGAGCAGAGGGTGCACCATGGAGTGCTTAAGGGCAGTTGGGAAAACTCCAGTGGAAAAGGAGAGATTGTTGAGAGTGGAGTGTTTTGTGCATGTATTTGAAATACTGGTTCCCTATTGATGTAAGTTTATTGCAATTTTGAACACCACCAGTAGTATTAACTGCAAGGGACGGAGTGGCACCAAGGGTTGTACCACTGGTATGTGTTTTAGGTTTATTATAACCACCTGGTTGCGAAGATAGGATTTGCCACTTCATCCAGATACAAGAATAACATTTAGATATACCCTTGAATGTACTAACATTTTGGGTTGTGCCCGGCCAACGCAAAAATGTGTATTATGGTTGTGCAGTCCCTTTGTGTTATCTAGTACATAATTATCATCCACATTTATGAAGACATTCCCAGTTATTTATTTCAATACTGTTCGTTGGTATTGATTGTACTTTCCTATGCATGAGGAGTGTACCACACGCATACGCTCCCAGTCACCTTGCATATGAAAAGGAACTTTAGTTGAAATGCCATGGATGCAGTCAAAAACCCAAGCTTCAAACACCACACTACTGTAAACTTTATGATTAACAAAGACAATATTTTGAGCATCTACTACCTAAAGGTGCATTCTTTTCCATAGCTCTGTCTAAACCAGAGTGGTAACGAGGAGAGGAGAGAAGGGCGCCAGAGTGAGTGAGGAGAGAGAAAGAGAAAGAAAGAAAGCGAGAGAGCGAGGAGAGAGAAAGAGAAAGAAAGCGAGAGAGCGAGGAGAGAGAAAGAGAAAGAAAGCGAGAGAGCGAGGAGAGAGAAAGAAAGCGAGAGAGCGAGGAGAGAGAAAGAGAAAGAAAGCGAGAGAGCGAGGAGAGAGAAAGAGAAAGAAAGCGAGAGAGCGAGGAGAGAGAAAGAGAAAGAAAGCGAGAGAGCGAGGAGAGAGAAAGGGAAAGAAAGCGAGAGAGCGGGGAGAAAGAAAGAAAGCGAGAGAGCGAGGAGAGAAAGAAAGAAAGCGAGAGCGAGGAGAGAGAAAAAGCGAGGAGAGAAAGAAAGCGAGGAGAGAAAGAAAGCGAGGAGAGAAAGAAAGCGAGGAGAGAAAGAAAGCGAGGAGAGAAAGAAAGCGAGGAGAGAAAGAAAGCGAGAGAGCGAGGAGAGAGAAAGAAAGCGAGAAGGCGAAGAGATAGAAAGAAAGCGAGAGAGCGAGGAGAGAGAAATAGAAAGAAAGCAAGAGCGAGGAGAAAGAAAGAGAACGAGGAGAGAAAGAGCGCGAGAGCAAGTGAGAGAAAGTGCAAGAAAGCACAAGAGCGAGAAAGCGAGAGAAAGCGAGGAGAGAGAAAGAAAGAAAGAAAGCAAGGAGAAAGAAAGGAAGAGCGAGAAAGAAAGAAAGCAAGGAGAAAGAAAGAAAGCAAGAGAGCGAGGCGAGAGAAAGAAAGAGCGAGGAGAGAAAGAAAGAAAGCGAGAGAGCAAGGAGAGAGAAAGAAAGCGAGAGAGCGAGGAGAGAGAAAGAAAGAAAGCGAAAGAGCGAGGAGAGAAAGAAAGCGAGAGCGAGGAGAGGAAGAAAGCGAGAGAGCGAGGAGAGAGAAAGAGAGAGCAAGGAGAGAGAAAGAAAAAGAGCGAGGAGAGAAAGAAAGAAAGCGAGAGAGCAAGGAGAGAGAAAAAGCGAGAGCAACGAGAGAGAAAGAAAGCGAGAGAGCGAGGAGAGAGAAAGAAAGAAAGCGAAAGAGCAAGGAGAGAAAGAAAGCAAGAGAGCGAGGAGAGAAAGAAAGCGAGACAGCGAGGAGAGAAAGAAAGCGAGACAGCGAGGAGAGAAAGAAAGCGAGAGCGAGGAGAGAAAGAAAGCGAGAGCGAGGAGAGAAAGAAAGCGAGAGCGAGGAGAGAAAGAAAGCGAGAGCGAGGAGAGAGAAAGAAAGCGAGGAGAAAGAAAGACAGCAAGAGAGCGAGGAGAGAAAGAAAAAGCGAGAGAGCGAGGAGAAAGAAAGCGGGAGAGCGAGGAGAGAAAGAAAGCGAGAGAGCGGGGAGAGAAAGAAAGCGAGAGAGCGGGGAGAGAAAGAAAGAAAGCGAGAGAGCGGGGAGAGAAAGAAAGAAAGCGAGAGCGAGGAGAGAGAAAGACAAAGAAAGCGAGGAGAGAGAAAGAAGAAAAGCGAGAGAAAGAAAGCGAGAGAAAGAAAGAAAGCGAGACAAAGAAAGACAGCAAGAAAGCGAGAGAACGAGGAGAAAGAAAGCAAGAGACCGAAGACAGAAAGAGAAAGAGCGCGAGAGCAAGTGAGAAAGCACAAGAGCGAGAAAGCGAGAGAAAGCGAGGAGAGAGAAAGAGAAAGAAAGAGGAGAAAGTAAGAAAGAGCAAGAGAAAGAGAAAGAAAGAAAGCAAGAGAGCGAGAGAGAGAAAGAAAGAAAGCGAGAGAGCGAGAGAGAGAAAGAAAGAAAGAGAGAGCGAGAGAAAGAGAAAGAAAAAGAAAGCAAGAGAGCGAGAGAAAGAAAGCAAGAGAAAGAAAGAAAGCGAAAGAGAAAGAGCAAGAGAAAGGGGAGGGCGCCAGCAAGAGAGAAAGGGGAGGGCGCCAGCAAGAGAGAAAGGGGAGGGCGAGAGAATTGCATTTTCTTTTAATTTTTCTATAACATTGTTAAGATTTTTTAAACTTTTTTTTATTATTCAACGTGACAGCAAAAACACAGGCGAACAGCGCCAGGCAAGTACAATATGAATACAAATTCACACAATTTAGGCATACAGAGGTGGCTTCACATGAAAACATAACCAATGGGCACATTTGTACCATGAGTAGGATGTCAGAGAGCTACGATAGGGGTGAGGACCCGGGCTGGTGGGGGTAAGCGGCTGGGGGATATGCATCCGGTGTCGTTTCAAGGTCGGACATATAAGAACGGAATCTGAGCCAAATGTTCCTAAGCCTGGAGTGGGTGGGCTGTAGATGAGACCAGGCTTCCTCGGAGTCCGAAGCCCACAACATTGTTAAGATTTAACATGTTTTGACTCATACAATTTTTTATAAAAACGTTTTCACATGGAGATCATAGAAGAGCCAGAGTAAGACATGAGCATAAAATATCAAGGTTACTGTCTACGTTACTAAAGCAAAAACACATGAAAATACATAGTAAAATAGTGAGATTTTTGTAATGCTTTTTTTATTTATATAAGCTTACCCTGGTCATCCAACTTGGCACATTCAGAAAAGAGATCTTTGGAACCAATGTTCAGCCGATCCCTATGGAAATAATGGGATTGGAAGAATCGTGTCCAAAACTCTTTCTCTGTCAAGTTGTGTGGCACATTTTCATCATATTTCAGTTTTACTGTTGGAGAAAAAAATAAAGGACAATGTATTGCCGCTGAAGAGACCACAAACGCAACATTTAATTCTTCAAACACTAACATCTAAAAGCTAAGTTTCATATTTTAAATCTAGCTGTCCCCCGATGTTTGATCCTTTCAATTAACATACTGCTTGAAATTAAAAAGGGACATCAACTCCATGAATTATTACATTCGTTGTTTGCAAAGCAATTTTCACAGAAGACAGATAAAATAAAACATACCCAACATAACTGAACATAGCTCTCTCCAAGAGCCTGAAGTCCCTAATATTGCACTGTACATTCTGCAAACTTCCATATTTTGCTCTTCTGCTAGTATTTTAGCACCCCCTAGGTAACGGAACCCATCCCCCTGAACCCGGAATCCCAGTTCTTTCATATATTCCCCAGTCTGAGATTTCTCGGGCCCTACGAGGTATGCCACAGATTTACTACCAAGGTTCACCTTGAAACCGACAATCAACCATATACCTTGAGCTTTTCTAACAAGGCTGGGAGGGAGGCCTAGGGGCGAGTTATATACAAGAGGGCGTCATCCGCGAATAGACTTCGCTTATAATCCACTGTCCCCACCTGAACCCAGCGAATTCGATCATCAGTCCTAATGTCTACTGCCCAAGGTTTGATGACCAACGCATACAAGAGCAGTGAAAGGGGGCAACCCAAACGGACGCAAACCTTCCCCGTTAACCAACACTCTTGTCCGGGGGAGATGCGGGGGAGGGGGGGGACTGGCTGCTATTGGCAGACCTGCCTTCAGTCTGCCAATAGCAGTCACTACCTCTCTGGCCGTGACTTAGGCCTCCAGGGCTGCTAATTCCCCCGGGGTAAACTTTGGGATTGGCAATCTATCCAGGTAAGCCCTGATCGCCTGGTTCCCCCGACTATGGTATCCCCGCCTAGTGGGCCATCCATACCTCCCCCTTTTTCTCGGATCATCTCCACCCTTCTGTCCCCTCTACACCCCCTGATTCTGTTCGCTATCAGGGATCCCACCCAGTCCCCCCACCCTCATAATACCACTGCTTCATATATCTCAATTTCTTCAGGACTTCTCCCACGAGTGTGACGTATAAGGCCTGCCTTTTGTCACAGATTAGATGGAGCAAGTCAGTCATGTCCCCTCCCTCCACTCAGCAGTGCCCCAAGTCCCCGGTGTTAAGGAGAATTCTCATAAATGTGCCAATTCCCTTCACCTTAGAGACCCCCAGCAACTTTGCTGGATTTTGAGGATTATTTTACCTGGAAAGAGTGCTAGCTTTTTTTTCCTCACTCATGTATTTTGACGTGTTTTTCACTTGCTTTTCTTCGATTATGGAGTTTTAGACTCCATAGGAATCATCTTCTCATGTGTGTTACACAGCACCCTCAGTGCAGTGACACAGGGATGTCTTTTAGACTTCCCCAAGGTATAAATACCTTCTCTGGGATCAACTACTGTTTCCCAGAAAATGTAAAGTGAAATTGACTTTACTATTCTTTTCCAAATTCCTAGACCCTGCACACACCATCTTACAATGTAGTGCTGGAGGAGTTACATAGTATCCTGTGTCTAAACACTCATGTAGCAGTCAACTGCTACCCTTTCTTATTGAAAAGGCTGGTGGGAGTGGTTTTACAATGAACTACCATGATTTTTCCCCCGACTGCGAACACTGCTATCTAAAAATCACAGGAGCCATGTTTTTCCAAGATGGCACCTTAAGCCCCTTTGTTTAAATGGGTCCCGGTCTTTTTTCACCATTTCTTTTTGGAAAGGTCCTTCTAGCATTTGTCTCAGCGTGCCAAACCAGGTTTGGTCACTTTGTTCGTGTGCCTTTGGCAGGCTTCAGGACTAAAGTCAACCCTTGGTGTCCGAGTGTCTGGAGTGGGCAGGAAGTGAGGGAGGTGCCCGAAACTCCCTGTGCTTAGTCTCCTAGGAGACCCAAATGCACTCTGGCGTGATTGGCTGCTGACTGTCTGGCAAGGACAGCCACCCTGCTCGGTGAGTGACAGCTAGGCTGGCATGAAAGGGAGAGAACTGTTTAAAAGGCGAGTCTCTTGGACTGGAAGGCAGAGTCGACCACTGGAACAAAAAAACCGAAGACGAGCTGGAAGAGGACGGCTGCTGCAACGCCTGGACCGTTGGTTTGCCCGGTGAAGCCCTGCTGCAGGTCTGAATTGCCAAACTTAATTCGACAGAGAAGCTCCTTCAAGGACGGCTTCTTCCGTTAGAGTTGGTGGGACCAATCAACTCATAAGACACCTGGACACCATTCTCAAGGCTGGTTAGGATTAACCAGGGAGAGGGACACACATTTGTGCTCTTGAATCTACAGCTACTGGAACTGAAGTGACTCCATTTTGTTTGCTTACTTCAACGATCCTGTGCAGTGCAGGAGTCCCCCGACGTCCTCCCTCTTGTCCCCACGACTGAGGCTCAGGAACAGAGAGATCTGCAGGAACTGCCAGGAACCACAACTTCAGCAACATTTGTTTCTTCATACATATTGGTGCTGTGCCAACCCGATTGAGAGAAGGGCACTCTCGCTGTGAAACTTTCCCAACTTGCAGGCCTAATCAGTTTGTGACCCAACAAATGATTCTTTTTCGCCTAAACTACTTCTGAGAACTTTGCAAAGACTTTACCTTTTGATACCAGAACTGCTCCTTCCCATTCAGAACACTAGCCCATTGACTTTGGCTTGCCCTATTGATTTGAATTGAACTCTTCTGGTGAACGGAAACTATTTGCACTGCCTAGAAACTATATGTAATCTATGCTACTTACTTTTGTCCTTTTTGCTCAATGCTAAGTAACTGAACTGACATTTGGCTCCTATTTCAGCCCTTTTCAATGTTTTCTGGAAATCCTGCAATGCTAACTTTGTTTCTCCTTGAAAAGATTTCTTGCTCAGAGCATTTAAGACATGCACGTCATTTAGGGATCGCCAGAGGCTGCAACTGCAACCCCTGAGGTCTCCATTGCTACCAAGATTTTTTAACTTTATTTTAAATCTTTTATTTTTTTTATTGAGGCTCATGGGCTTTGCCCAGCAGCATGTGGCTCTTTGTTTCTGAAGTGGCTGGATTTCCGATAGCTATGGTAAGTTAGCTCAGTGGGTTGTGTGCTGGCTGCTGCAATGTGCGTCATCTGCAGGTTGCAGGTTCGACTGCCAGGAAGGTCAACACAACCTTTCATCCAGATGCGGTTGATAAATTAGTACCAACACAGGTTGGGTGACATTTTATGTATAGTTGTTTGATATGAAGCGCTTAGGCATAAGTGTTACATAACACATCATTATCGTTTGGCCTTGGACGTCCGCTTGCATTCACAGTGATTTGGTAATATGGGCCTATACGCACGGATATTAACAATACATATGGTGATCTATCCTTGTATGAAATGTTTATCACTTTACTGTGATATCATAGTGTACCTAGAAACAATGCTATGTGATGCCACTTGCTGTTTTGTTGAGGGGTGAAAGGTAGTGTTCCATCACTTCCCTTGATGACACTTTGGGGTGGGATCAAATGACACCACTTCCTGTGATGTCATCAGAGGTCATAGGATGTCACTTCCGCTACCCCAGGCATTTTGGTGAAATGACTTCCCTGATTTAAGAGTCAATTTCTCTGTATGAATCTAACTCATCTGTTCAGCCATCCTCCTTGATTCTCCATCCATCGTTTATATGACTCTCTACAGAGGTAATCTTGACCGATAGTTTACCATATTTTTCTTCTGAGGCAAACAGCTTTGCTTTGATTTGATTTCTGCAATATCAACAGTCAACTTTCCAACAGTTTATCCTCTCCTCATTATCTGTTTCTTCTTCCTCTTTCTGTCTTTTTGATGGCTGTGATGCCTTAGAGGGGTTATCAGCCATTGTAGGTATAACAGAGATAGGTACAGGGCACAGGAGCTCAGCCTTCAAGCCGCCATCCCTGGAGCTTTAAGTTCTAGAATCTATTAAACTAGAATCGGCAGTGAAGACTCTACAAGTGGAACTCAAAGTTACGCTGGCCAAGAATGATGATCTCAAAAATCTTTCTAGGCAATAATATTCGCATTTTGGGCCTGCCTGAATTGACTCCCATTGGCACTCTGGAACTTATTTATTTCGTCATTTTTGTTTCGGTAAAATTGCATTCTTTATTCGGCAATTCGGTAAAATCACAGGTCCGCTGAGAAGGCATTCATCTCTTCAGAATGGTTATTTTGTTGGAGGTGCTCACCAGAACGGGAGTGGGATCTTATTTCCTATTGTTGGTATCCTTAATATACACTAATCCCATGGCCGAGTCTACACAAATGGAGTTGGAGTAACGGCAGAGTGTTTCTTACTCTCCAGAAGGTATGCGCTAAGGCTGTCCGCTTTCCCCAATCCTATTCGCTCTAGCTATTGAGCCACTCGCTGCCATCCTCAGGGAAGTCCATGCAGGTAGGGGGCTTAGACCATTTAATTAAACCATGGTGCTCTCGCTGTATGCCGACCTGGTGATCTTCGTTAAGCACTCAGAGTGCAACCTAATACCGATCGTGGAGAAGATAGTCCAATTTGGACGGAACTCAGGGTTACAAATTAACTCTAGCAAATCGGAACGTTTCCTCTGACATACACAGTGAAAGCACAACATTCTGTGAACATGTCTAGTGGTCACTGCAGACCGTCAAATACAGGCATAAATATAGTGCAAACTGCACTCAATTGTATTCTTTGAATTGTAGCCCACTACTACGTGCAGCTAAGAAATAGGACGCACTAGCCATTTCTTTCATGGCCAGGATTATATCCCTTATTAAAATGAGGTTGCTCCCCAAATACCTATATATGTTCCTATCCAACTCACTGCGCCCTTTCTTGAGACAATAAAATCAGTTCTGACCGACCTTATTTGGGGGACTGGGGGTTGGGGGGGGGGGGGGGGACCTCCACGCATCTGAATTGGAAACGCTGGTATTGCCGTATAATCGAGGAGGGATGAATGTCTCAGGTTTTGCCGAGTATGCATTAGTCTGCATGCTTCACCATGCAACTTATTGGTACCAATCCCCTCCGACACCACAACGCATTACATTAGAAAGAATGCTTGCACAGACAACTGCTCAAGGCTACCCCTTCTACTAATAGTGCACGCCACATACCTAAGCTGATGCCATAGAAAACACAAGATGGATATCTCTGAAGTTATGACAGAAGTATACACCGTCTCCTCCTCGGAGCCGCTGGCTTTTCTAGATAATACAGTGGTTATTCCATTCACTATAGAAAGAGGCATCATGAGCGAGCTACATAGGGGAGGATTTACCAAGTTTGAGGATCTATTCAGTGACAGTAAACTTATTTCCTTAGAAAGGTTCCATGAAAAAAGGACTTCCTTTCTCTAATACGCTTCTCTATGCTTGCATAAAAGGACAGCTGAAATCTAGGTATACCTGCTGAGCATAAAGGCAGCCCTTTCTTACAATATTTAATGACGGCGGTACCACCTCTAGAACCATCTACTTTACAAGCTAGCATTGTCGAATTCCCCTGCTGGTAGTGAGATAGCCAAGTCAACGTGGAAGCAAACACTGGGAATCACAGTTGAAGATGTGAAATGGGAAAAGATTTGCTGGCAGTCATGACATATCTCCCTCAATTACAAACACTCAGCACTACAATACAGTTTTCTACACCAAACATACTATACCCCAATGAAAGTCAGGAATTTTGACCACACTGCATCTGGGGCATGCCCAAAACGTAAAAAACCTGAGGCTAACTTTATACACAGATTTCAAAAAAAGGTAGCAGGCGCTCCTCTCCAGAATGAACATGGCATGGTAACCTGTTCTGAGATGAGTGTTTGCAGGACACGCTTTTTGCTCACTGTACCTTTCACAGATGGTAAAATATCCATTTGCATATCAGTCTTTGTCGTGTGCTGCAAACTCTCATCTCACAACAGGTTATCATGCCATGTTCTTTCTGGAGAGGAGCGCCTGCTACCTTTTTTGAAATATTTGTAAGGAAATTGGGGTTGGTCACCCTGAGTTACCTGGGGGCAACCAGACGTGGACTCCCTGCTTACTGTGCTCAGAGAGGCACAGCTTCAGCTCACTGATGAGGCCCAACAAGGCTGAAACACGTGTATGGGGTTGCTGTTGGTACTCTTGTTCAGAGAGGAATTGCCATAGTATTTTGGTGCTGGACTGCCCATGTGGGCGGGACAAAGACTGATATGTAAATGGATATTCCCCATCTGTGAAAGGTACAGTGAGCAAAAAGCGTGTGCTGCAAACTCATCTCAGAACAGGTTATCATGCCATGTTCTTTCTGGAGAGGAGCGTCTGCTACCTTTTTTGTAACTTTATACACAAGACTTGGTCTTGCCCGAAAATAGCAGAATTCTGACACATTTGCGGTTATTACCAACACTGTCACTATAGACTGTTGCCTGATAGGCCTTTTGGGTCTCCCCGTCACCCTCCCCGAAGTTACTGGGCAAATTAAAAGTGTTATCACTACTACTGGATCAAAAGTGCATTGCTTTGAGGTGGATGGACAGAACTGCACCATCAGCAAACCAGTGGTAACACAAATTAATCAAAGCTCACTAATGTGAGGAGGTCTGCCGTAATCCAACACATCCCTCTGCTAGACCCACAGATATATGGTGTTACTTGAGACGTTACCTAGCAGGGATGGAGTCGCAAAATTCTTATTCCGTAACTTAACTGCCACTGTTGATGCCTGGTTCTGCTGATGTTTGCATTGCTTTGAGATTGGGCAAAGTGCTGTATGTACCATTAAACTCCTCTGGGTTCCAATTCAAACTTCAGCCTGGACTGGAATGCTTGCTGTATATAAAGAGATCATATTTATTTTTTGTTGGAGATGGGTCACCATCTCCCTGCTAATGTACAGTACTCTTCTTGTAATGGCCAACTGAATAAACAAAATAAAAAATAAAATTAAAAAAGACCAGGATATGTCCCCGTTTTCCATTTCCCCAATGTTCTCTATATAGTAGACTGACAGTTCAGCACAAAATCAGTTTGTCCCGAAAGTTCTTTCCACTTCTATAAGTCATCAGGGGTGCCTTGGGGAACCTGGGGAAACGTCATCATAGCTGTGGGTCAAAGTGGATGAACTTCCAGTTTTTCTTAATGACTCTGGCTATCCGTGTACTCGGTCTGGAATAATGAGAGATATAGAATAATGGGATGTCACTGTTCTGTGTACAGGATCGGACGATTCAGAGGATCTCGTCAATTCTCAGAGGGGAGCCCTTCCCTGTGAGGCTAGGGAGGTGAGCCTGCTACGCAACATTTGCCCTATGGGTGGCGGTAAGCGGGACGTCACAGGGAAAGACTCCTCTCTTGGGGACAAGGACTCCCATTCTGTCAAGGAACTCCCAAAATCCCTGCGATGAAGAACCATTGAAACCATCAAGGCTTCAGGAGAAACATCCTCCACAAGTCCATGTTTGTTATCGTAACATCACACCAACTTAACATCAGAAACAAACATACTGAGAAGAAGAGGATACCAGAAGTAAAGATTACCCAGTTGTTGGCAGCCAGCCATACTGGGGTAAAGAAGATCGAGGGAGGAAGAACGCTCAGGAGGGAGAGACAAAGGACTAGGTTTCTACGCTGGGGAGGGGACCAGTACTTCCCCCTTAGAAACAGAAGGACCAATGTATGTTGTTGGTGGAACCCGGGAGGTTCAAAACTGTCGCAAATGAGACCAGAAAGCCACAGGAAGTTCTCAGGACGAGAGGACGCCGGCAGCCACAAGGTGGATGAAACATGGACAGGGCAAAGCGCCAAACTCTGTATTCACAAGAACAAGAATCAAGGCTGTGGCGTGACCCTGAAGAGGTGGACCAGCTGGTCCACAAACACTAAGACCACAACTGGAAAGGCTCTGCAGAGCCACACACTGGTTGAGAGTAGGCCCGCTAGATGCACAAAACAAACAAGAGGCAGCCTGACCCCACAGGAAGAACCAGTGACTCCAATCCATCAGAATCGAGGTAACGGGAGAGGCAGGAGACACAGGAGGGGAATACGGCAGGAAGAGTCTCAAGGTACTGATCATACTCGTCACAGGGGTGGTCAATAACTTAACCCCTTAAGTGCCAAGGGTGAGGTTACTCATCCTTGGGATTACCTCCCTGTTGCCAAGGACGAGATAGCTCCTCCTTGGCACTTAAGGTGTTAATGAAACAGAAAACGTTAGAAGGCATTGAATGGCAAAATACTAAAATCACCAAAAAAGGCCTTGGCACTGGGGGGGGGGGGGAAATCCCATGGCAGTTAAAACGTTAAAGTGTAGAGCACAAAGGGACTCATATTTGTCCTAGTGGTTGTGGATACTTTGAAGAGGGTGAAGGACAGTTAAGTCCATAGAGTGGTTGAAGTATAATCCAAAGATAGAAAGCCATCTAGAAACACTAAGTATCCCAAAGCAATAAGGGTCAAAACCCTATTGTGAGAGACCAAGAACTATTTTCAAAGCATTAAGAGGAAGCAGAAAAGGTGGAAAAATTCCCCTAGAAGAATTAAAGGATTTGACTTCCGGTCACCAAGAACTATTTTAAAATAGACTATTATTAAGGCTGGAAGAAGCCTGTCCAGGAGAAGGGAGTACTCCCACATGACCCCTTTCTTTTTCTTTGGTATTTAGTTAGTGGTAGGGCTAGAATAGGACAGCTTTTGACTGAGGATAGTTCATTACTTTGAACTGCCATACTGACAAGGCCCATATTTAGTTTTATGTTAGGTAGGGCAAACCTTTGTGATAGGGACATATAGGCCTTTTTCTTATTATTTTAATACACGGATTTATAAGAGTAACCCCATTTGGTGCACCTCCTTCTCACCTATCACATGGATTTAAGATGTTCCTGTCCATTAATGCTCAATACTTTTAAGAATGCTCCAGAGATGACCTCTGCTAGATAGCCCCTAGCTCTTTCACTCTCTTGTTGATAGGTCTGTGGTACTGTGATGATCCGCTTTTGGCAGAGGAGTTAACTGTAAGGTAAACGTTTGATCATCGAACAAGGGTATAAGCGGTCATAATGTAGTATATGGTTTACATCAGTTGGTTTACAGAAGATTGTTTTAACACCATCTTTCAAGAGACGGACAACCGCATCTAGAAAACGCAGTGTGGGACAGCCTATGTCCAGGATAAATTTGATCCTGGGATGAATTGTGTTGAAATGTTCAACAAATAAGTAAAGTTCAAATCTAGTTCCAGCCCAAATGCCAAAGTGTCATTGATATTAAAAGTATTGAGAATTGAGAGACAAGGGCATCTTAAATGAGCTACTAAGAACAATGACATCCCATTATTGTATGAGTATATAGATAGCCTGAGACAAAGAAAAACTGGAAGTTCCTTCACTTTGACTCACGGATACAACTACTGTCCCACAAGGCACCCACTTTGGCTTACAGAAGAGGAAAGAACTTTATGGACAAACTGATTTGTGCCGAAAGGTCACAGTCTACCACACAGAGAACATTAAGGAACTTGAAAACTGGGACATACCCCTCTCTAAACTGCAATAATGTTCACAAGCATAGCTCAATCCAGCATCCATATACCGGCCAAAAAATAAGATTGAAAGATTACGCTACTTGCAGTACGACTAATGGGATGTATACCATTAAATGTCCATGCAGCCTACTATATGTTGGACAAACTACAAGGAAAGAAAGGGAGCGATGGGCCGAACATAAATTCAACAAACATACACGTAACCAGAAATTACTAGAGGCTAGACATTTTATTGAGAAGTGCCATAAAATTGTACAGATCAGATTCATCATTTTGAAATCTCTACAGATACCAACCAGAGGGGGAGATATGTCTAAGCGATTATCACAAAGGGAAAAACCAAGGATTCATTTTTTGAGACACACTATCACCGCAAGATATGAATGAAGCATTCCGCCTGCACTGTTATATTTGAAGAAGATCCTGACACATGTCTTAGCTGTTCTCCTACTCATACGAGTACTGTATAGTAGCTCCCCATTTATCAAGTGACTCCTTATTTGAATTTGTTGATAACTTTCATACCATGTGATTGAAAACATTAGTCTCAGCACTATTCTGATCTTGGTCATTCATTTTTGTCACGACAATTGATGCAATATCATTGGTTGTATTTGGACCAACACTATATTTTATTTACCTTTCCGTTAACCTTATGACTCCATTGCTTTGAATTTACGACAATACACGCTTATTCAAAATCTGTTTAATTATGACTTTATTCTACCAATTTATTTCCACTTTATAAGTGGATATAATCTTTCCTACCTAGAATGGGTCTGCAGGTCATAGACCTTTCCAGTTATTTTCCCTTTACAATTCTACATACTTGATATGGGTCATCTCCCGGTCTTTTTAGAGTTTTACTATTTGTGAGGAATCAAGAGTATAGTTTTGTTGCTATAGACTTATTTTTATAAGAAAACAAAAGAAAGGGGGTTGGTTGAAGTCCTATATGTCCCTAACTCTATGATGGGTTTCCCAGCCTCAACAAAACTAAAGTTACTATCAGAATTTCCATAGTAAAAGAAGTCCTATCCTACGTCCTGTGTCCAAAACCCTAACCTGACCCTCACACGACAAACCTAATATAAGCTGGAATAATCTCCATCTTCATCCTTAAGAATAGGTCTTAAAACTTCAACTGTTATCAATTCTTAATCGGCCTCCACAAAGCCGTTGTTCCCCCCCCCCCCCCCCCATCAGTTTCATCAACTTTGGTGGTCTACACAATTTTAGGGAAAAGGGCTTTCTCTAGAATTCCCTGTGAAATTTTTTCCCACCTTAACATGGTACAGATGTTTCCCGTTATTTTACACTAGGATTTTTACATCAGCTCTATAATGAGGATCCACCACCCCAGCCATAACATCCAAACCATGTCTCCAAGCCTAACATAGAAGTAAATCTTATTGAAGTCTGGCTTGGGGGTATCCGCACTAAATCTGTGGGAAATAATAGCCGTTCCCCTAGCTTGTAACACCTCCTCCCTACTGCTGGCACGTCAAAGCCGATAGATTCTTTGGTGGCCAACGATGGGCTAGAAGCCTTCTCACTAAGTTACCCCAGTTTTTATAAACTGAGCCGGACCCCCTGCCAACACCATATGTGAGGAGTCAAGAGTAAGAGTCAGGCACAGATGCATTATTCTGGTGGCTATAAACTTATTTTATAAACAAAAAGAAAGGGAGTTGGATGAAGTTCCATCTTTACCTGCCACAACAAAACTAAGATTACTGTCAGAATATCCAAAGTAAATGAAGTTCTGTGTCCAAACCCCTAACCCTCACGCTAAACCTAATATAGGAAAAGTCTCTTTAGCTGCCACCTGCAAAGTAAAGTTCCAAAAGATGCAAATAATTGAATAAAAGTTCCATCCACTTCACAAGAGGCCTTCTCCTCCAGATTCTGATCACGTTCTCAGTACTATTCAATTCATACAGTTCACCATTAGTTTCCACTCTTCAACTGGTATACTCTCCTGCAACGACTTTTTACCAATACCATACAAAAGAACTTCAAGTCCTTAAGGGTTTTCCCCTTCCCAAGGATTACAATTACAAGGTTATCTACTTTTAAAGGGGTATGGTCTTGCCTTTATTTTCTTTCATACACAGTTCATCAATTCCTTCTACTTGGTTCCTGGTTTACTCTCCTGCCAGGACTCGCACTTTAATTCACAGCTCAGTATTTTCAGGGGCTTTCCCTTCCCCTGAATTGTAGTTTCAATATCTTCTCCTTGCACAGTACACAATTGGGTGTGAGTCCCAGACCCGCTACTTTCCATGCCCGGTACAGTTCCTTGCACAACCTTTCCAAATTATTATATGTACTTCTAACCACGTTCCCAAGAATATTGGTTTTAGCTTCAACTTGCTTTCAAATCATACAATGGTGCTCAGTCTCTTTTCCATACAGGTCTGGAACCTTTACGCATGGTCCCAGGGTTTCCTGTTCCTCCAAAACTATCAAGGACCACATAGACTCCCTGGCGCCTGCCTTGGCTGACTTCTGCAATCACTCCTTCGCCTCTGGAGTCTTCCCACCCCCCCTCCAGCACTCCCTTGTGCACCCCCTTCTTAAGAAACCCTCCTCCGACCCCTGCTGCCCAGCTAACTATAGCCCAATCTCTATCACTCCCTTCCTGGGCAAGCTCCTGGAGAAACTGGCCATCTCCCAGCTTAATCTCCATGCTGAATCTGTTGGTAGTCTTCATGACCATCAGTCTGGCTTCAGAGCTGCCAGAAGCACGGAAACTGCTCTGAACATCCGTGAGGACCTGCTCTCAAACCTTTAACACCCCTTGTGTTCTCATCTTGCTCGACCTCTCTTCTGCCTTTGACATGGTTAACCACACCATCCTGCTCAACCATCTCCACGATAACCTGGGTATCACTGATCAAGCTCTGGCGTGGCTGTCCTCCTTCCTCTCCAATTGACCCTCCCAGGTCCAACTGGGTTCCTTCCTCTCTGACATCTTTTTCTCTACCTGTGGTGTCCCCCAAGGAACTAACCCCTCCCCCTAGCTGATCAACCAGTATCTGGCACTTCTTGCTCACCGCATCGCCGCTCTCTGTCCCAACTTTCAGTGCTACGAGGATGATACCCAGCTCATTTTCAGGCTACCCTCGGCCTTCTCTTCCACTTCCCTCATCTCCGACTGTCTTTCTGCTATCCAGGAATGGTGTGCCGCCAACGACCGCTACCTTAATGCCAGTAAGACTGAGATTCTACTTATCGGCACACCCACTCCCTCCTTCCCTGCAGCTCTCTTGCCGGCCTCCCATGGCCCTCTTCCTGCACGGCAAAAAACCTCGGGGTCATCTTCGACTCCACACTCTCCTTCTCTCCTCACATCTCTGACGTCTCTAAGAAGTCACACTACCAGCTACACCTCCTCAGAGGTATCCTTCCTTTTCTCTCCTTCCCCCAGAAGCTCACCGTCTCCAGAGCTCTGGTTCTCTCTAGGCTGGACTACTGTAACAGCCTCTATCGAAATCTTCCTGCCTCTACTCTCCGCCCTTTGCAACTCATCCAGAACAGGACTGCGAGACTTGTCCTTGGCCTCAAGCCCAGGGACTGAAATCACTACACTGGCTCCCAGTGGCTGCAAGGATTAAGTTCAAAACCCTCTGCATTGTCCACAAGGCCTTCTGGGGCCTTGGGCCAAAATACCTGCAACTCTCTTCCTAAATATCTTCCTTCTCGAGCCCTTCGCTCATCCACCTCCAACTACCTCAGGGTCAGCCGCTTCTCCAAGCAACGAGCTGGTGGTAGATCTCTCGCAGCAGCAGGGCCCTCCCTCTGGAACAGCCTTCCTGCCTCCCTGAAACTTGAGGAGAACCATCTCCAGTTCCGGAAGCACCTCAAAACCTTCCTCTTTGCCTCCACTTTCTCTTGCTCTCTCCCGTGCTAAAATCACTGAACCTGCACTGAATCTGCAACTGGGCCACTCACCGATCTCATGTCCTGGCCCAGCCACTCTTCCTTGCACTGCCTACATGCACTACGGGACTGTCTCTGTATCCTACAGCCCCTTCTCCCAGCACTTACCTTTGCACTTGCCACCAGCTTGCCCTATTATTTATCTCGTATTCTATTAACCATGTACCGCACTTTCCTTGCACTTGCCACCAGCTGGCCCTATTTATCTTGTATTCTACTAACCATGTACTGCACTTCCCCTCTCCCCTTCCCCTGCACTTTTCCCAGTCCCCCTACCCTCGCACTTGCGCAATCTGAATGACACCTGGCCTAGTAGGATCGTTGTCTGTCTCCCTTTGTCCCCCCCCACCCCCTGCCTCGTCGCGCCTTGAAACACTTGTGTATAGGCGCGTTACAAATGCCATATCATATATCATTGCACTTTGAGGAATCTTTCCTAACAATTTCCCCTACATATTATGGACCCCCCGAAACATTTTGCTTTTGACTGACCCAACCTGACTTTCCAGGAGCTCAGCCTTCAGCTGTACTCCCCTGGGCTTTAGCTCATTTGTTATGGGGAAACTGACGCATCCTTCATACTGTCAGTACAGGGAAACTATGTTTCCCTTAGTCTTTGACTATGTTCCCATTTCTTTTTATCTGTGTGCCAAGTACCTTACTGTACCGTGCACAGGGGTCTTCATAGTTATGGCCCTATACACCCTCTAAGGAATTCTGGTGGTGCCTAGGACACACTTGTGGCAGCAATTTAATTTACTGGTATTTTAACACGTTTTGTCCCCAACAGTGGCCAGTGTCAAAAACGGCCATGCCACAAAGTCTTTTGCTCTGTCCTTTGGCCATGTTGTCCATAGCCTTCACCCAGGCCAAGCTGACCCGGGACGTCCTTATTTGGGCATGCAGCCTCTCGCGAAACAGCATCTTTCAGGGGCTCCTGCACGTCACGTGTGCTAGTGCCCAGGAAGAGGACTGAGATGGTCTGGTCCCAATCCACACTACTGGTGCCAGTATGTCTGGTGTGCCTGAATGACAGACCACCGTGGGCCATGATTGGCCCACGCCTGGCATGCATGCAAGAGAGCAGATCTTCCATTGGTTATCCCAGATTGGAGCGCAAAACAAATCTTGGATAAGAGAAGGGGCTCTGCATCCATTCCAGGTCAATCAACTGAAGTTCACTCCGAACTACAGACAAAGCCAAACCTTCTGAAACAGACCCGTGGAACCGCCAGAGATGCACTGGAAGGTTTCGCAGCCTGAGCCTGCTGCTGTCCCATCAGACCCCTGCTTTTGTCATCAATCCTGAAGGCGTGCAAGGGCGCTTGGACCCTTTGGCCTAGTGGAAACAACTACTCTCAGCACCTCCTGATTACCCGCCAAAAGAGCCTTCTCAGGAGTGTCCCTGGGTTGTCCAGTGAACTGACCAGAGGTACCCTGGGGTATCGCATTGGAGTGCCGCCATCCCGGTTTGCCACTCGAGACACTTTAGTGTGTGGTCCTTGGCCGTCTCCCGCCAGATTTCATAGTCTTAGCTGCTCTTGGCCACTAAAAAAAAAAAAGAAAAAAAAAGTGCACTAAATCACAAGCCTTTGTGATTTCTACGTCACGTTGTGGTGGCGGTCGCTGAAGGTGCTTTGCCTATCTGCCCTCCTGTGTCCTGAAGCCTGCTTCCTCTCCTTCGTTAGCTGAGAAAAGGCTACTGTCCCGTCTCAGACGATCACCCTGGCCCGCAGCCGATGAAAGTCGGATCGCCGAGAAACTAAAGCTCGAACCTACAAGCGACCTCAACTAAACTGGCAAAGTTTGGTCCGACCTGTGCCGAGGGGTGGCGAGTACTTGCTTCACTTACCGGTGGCCCCTGGCACAGCTGACACATTTGTACGCATGAGAATCCCTTAAAAGATCCTCACTTGGCTGGGCTAGCCTGCGCTCTGCAGATATTCCTGAACGTCGCTCTATTTGCAAGGGTAGACCCTCATCGAATAAAGGGACCACATTCTTCATCACCTCAAGCCCCTTCCTGAACTGCTACAGCCCCCCTAAAGAGGTATGGTTTTCAGCCTTGAGCACAACCGCATGTTGCAAATGCACTGCTGTACTTTTGAATGCAAGGCTCCCCACTTTGTAGGGCTGGATTGCTTAAGTTAGTGTTTGGATTCTGAAGATCGCCCAATGCAATGCAAAACTTGTGTTAACCCCCGATCTCTAGGTCGTGGATGTGGCCCCCCCAATCTTGCATTAGGCTAAAAGCAAGTGATACGCTTGTGTGGCAATTGTTTCTTATTAGTGTGCTTATTAGTGTTTGGTTATAAGGCAGAAACCCAAGATCGAACACGTTAGTAATGACAGAAGAGAACTTCATTGGCTCAAAGTGGAAGACAAGGTATTGTTCAAGGCCATGACGCTAGTCCATAAATGCCTTTATGGGAAAGCCCCAGCATACCTCAAATCAAATATTTCCAGATACGTTCCAGGCCACTCATTAAGATCTGAACACACAGGCCAAATCACAGGAGCCGTCCACAAAAGATCTAACGGAATGGGCAAGGCCTTTCCCATATCCGCAACTATCAAATGGAATAGTCTACCTGTAGATCTAACACTAGAAACAAACCTTTTGTGTTTCAGGAAAAAGCTGAAAACCCTGCACTTTAAATAACTCCAAGAACTACACTTCTGTCTTCATATTGTCTCCATGTTAGTCTACTTGTTCTCTGATGTGTCTTCATGTGGCGCCCTGATGTCTGCGGGCGACCGGCGCAATACAAATAAATAATGTTTATGTATTTTTGATATTCAACTGGCTAAGAGTAATCTGTGGCTTGTTACTCTGTGTGCTCATTGTGGGCTTCCCATCACTCTCACTCCTCCTTAAACTTAGTCTTGGCTGCCGGCAAGATACCTTGATTGGTCTGGCTAAACTAGGGTGGCCTCCTAAACCTCTGCCCACCAGGGCAGAGTTTAGAAATCCATCTCAACACCCATCTCCTTGTTCGAGCTTCCCCAGCTTCTATAGGGTACTCTTTCTGGTATGCAGTAGAACGGACAAAGTGCCCCGGCTTCCCAGCCTTTCTGTGCAAGCTCACTGGCTTTCTTTAGCAGCGTTGTCGACCTTGGTATCCACAGTTTGTCTGCCTCCTGCCATCGACTCAGACTGCCGCGTTGTCTGCCCCTGGGCCTCTGTTGCGCCTCTGCCTCCTTCCAGCTTCCTTCGCTGGTCAAGGTGCTGCAGCAGGAAGGCTCCTTCCTCTGGCTTGCTCTGGACAGCGTCTCCGTCTGCTTCATTCTCGCTTCCTGGCCGGTGTCCGGAATGAATTCTTCTCAATCTTGGATTTCCACTGCCGGTTTTGAATCTCCCGGACGTGGTCACTGTTAGGCAAGATTGTATGCAGTACCCTTTGGGTGCACTGCAATAACCTTGACCTCCTGGCAAAAGGGACCCAACCATTGGTATAAGTCTGAACTACACAGGTTGGTAGTGTGGCTGTGAAGTAATGTTGTGACAGAGTTTCACAGGAGCAGTTATTCAAATAAATACCGTCAAGGTTTCTTGATAAAACAATTTATTTCAAAGTTACATAAACCTTCAGAAGGGAGCAATATGACAATGCATTACTTACCGCAAAAGCATTTCTGATGGTTGTATCTGCTTAGATTCACATGCTGTGCATAGTCCGACATCCAGTGGTCACTGCAGAGTATTGCATTTTGTTTTTCGTAGTTGAAAAGGGGACGTCGACAAGGCGTGTCTGTAACACTATCCCTATAGTGACGTGCAGTGTACCCACAATCCCTCACGTGTCGAGGTCCCTTTGTTTGTATTTTTTCTGCCCTGAGGGAGCCTTCTATATGTGAGTGAGTACAGAAAAGAGAGATGTAGAAAGATGTCTATGTTCCTTCCATCCGAGCGGGGAGGAAGGGTGGGCGCATGTGAATCTAAGCAGATACAACCATCAGAAATGCTTTTACGGTAAGTAATGCATTGTCTTCTGATGTTTGTTAATCTGCTTAGAGTCACATGCTGTGCATAGACTAGTGAGCAGTACCCGGAGTTGGAGGTGGGTTGTGAGAAGGAACAGTAGAGAAAAGATGTCTTAATACTGCTTGTCCCACCTGGGAATCAGATCTAGAGTGAGCATCTAGACAGTAGTGTTTTGTAAAGGTGTGTACAGAACTCCAGGTTGCTGCTTTGCAAATGGACTCAAGAGGAACTTTGCAATGAATGCTATGGATGCCCCAGTGCCTAGAGTAGAGTGTGCTATTGGCTTGAAGGGTAGTTCTCTCTTAGCAAGAGAAACAGAGATTGATGCATTGAACAATCCATCTATATATAGTGGACTTTGAGACTGCATCTCCTTCTCTTCCTGCTGCCACCAAGACAAATAATTGATTGGACTTTCTCAGTGGCCTAGTTCTTTCCATATAAAACATGACAGCTCTGCGCACATCGAGTGTATGCAGGCTTTTTTCTCCCAAATTGGAAGGGTTTTGAAAGAATGTTGGTAGTTCTATTGACTGGTTGACATGGAATTTCGATATGAATTTCGGTGCACGCCTTGGGTGTGTGCGTAGAACCACCTTATCTTTGTGAACTGTTACGAAGGGTCTAGAATAGAAAGAGCCTGTAGTTCACTTACTCTCCTAATGGAGGTGATAGCTATTAGGAAAGCAGTCTTAAGGGTGAGGTCCTTAAGAGTTGCCTTGTGCATGGGTTCAAAGGGTGAGCCCATGAGCCTGGTAAGTACCACATTAAGGTCCCAGCCGGGAGCTGGGTTTGCTATTGGAGGGTGTATTCTCTTCACCCCCTCCACGAAGGCTTTGATAACTGGGACTTTCCACCATGACACCTTAAGTTGAGAGGTGGTGTATGCAGAAAGTGCCGCTAGATGGACTTTAATAGAATTGAACACTAGACCTGAGTCCAGTAAATGGGTCAGGTACAGGACAATTTGTGTGGGAGAGCAGTGGACTGGGTTCATGCTCTTACCTCTACACCAGATGACACATCTCTTCCACTTGCTAGAATAGCAGTGGTGAGTGTTGGGTTTTCTAGCTTCTTTGAGAAATTCCATGCATCTCTGAGGGAGTTGTAAATGGCCAAATTCTATGACCTCAAGAGCCAGGCTGCTAAGTTCATGTTCTGTGGGCATGGCTGTAGTGTCTTGCCCTTGTCCTGTGACAGCAAGTTGTACGGGCAGGGCAGTTTCACTGGTGGGGACAGGGACATCTCCATGAGGTGCGCAAACCATGGTTGGCGGGCCCACATCGGGGCTACCAGTATCATGGTGACTGGTTCCTGGTGCATCTTGTGCACTATCTTGTTCAGGTTCAGCAGAGGAGTCAGGGGGGAGGGGGGACGTAAACAAATTTCCCTGACCATGGTATCCAGAGACCGTTCCCCTTGGAGCGGTTCTGTGGGTATCTGGAGGCGTAATCTAGGTATTGTGATTTCTCCAGAGTTGCGAACAGGTCTATTTCTGGGAAGCCCCATTGTGTGAAGAAGTCGAGACGATGTCTTCGTGTAACCGCCATTCGTACTCTGAGTGAAGAGGGAAGTCTCTGCTGAGTTCGTCTGCTAGCAGATTGAGTTCCCCTGGTACATGTTGTGACACTAGGAACATGTGTGAGAGCCCACTTCCAGATGTTCTGGGACAGCTTGGACAGTCCTGGAGAGCGAGTGCCCCCTTGCTTGTTGAGATAGTACATGGCTGTGGTGCTGTCCGTGAGGACCATCACCGTCTTCCCTTGTAGGAATGTCTGGAAGGCTTTTAGTGCCTTGAACACCGCTAGTAGCTCTAATAAGTTTATGTGTTTGGATGCTACGCTCGGAGTCCAGACCCCGTGAGCAGTCTGATGGGATAGGTGAGCCCCCCCCATTCTGTGAGGGATGCGTCTGTGGTTAGAGTGGCTTCCACTGCGGGGGTGGCGAATGGTTTCCCTATTACCAGGTTTTCCATCGACCACCACCGTAGCGAGAGAACCAAGGCCTGCGAGACAGGTGCGCGTGAGGTACCAAATAAATACATGACGCCATCATTCCTAGCAAGCGCATTGCTTTGCGTACCGTCACCTCTCGACCGGCCATATATTGAGGGATCTGAAACAGCATATTTTGGACCCTCTCGTTGGAGGGGAAGACGAGGCCGTCCTTTGTTCAAATTAGAGCCCCTAGGAATTGTTTGATTTGGCTGGGGTCTAAGCTGGACTTCTTCTCGTTGATGGAGAAGCCCAGTTGGAACAAAAGGTCTACTGTCTTCTGGGTGTTTGAGAAGCATGTCTCGTAGGACTCCCCTGTTATGAGCCAATTGTCGAGGTAAGGGTATACCGGTATGGACAACCTGCGCAGGTGGGCCGCTGCCACTGCCAGTACCTTCGTAAATACCCTCGTGCAGACGCTATGCCGAAGGGTAGCACTCTGAACTGGTAGTGTTTGCCCTCTATCATGAACCTGAGGTATTTTCTGTGTGCTGGCAACATCAAAATATGAAAGTATGCATCTTTCATGTCCATTGTTGTCATGTAGTCCCAGGGAATTACCTCTTGTAATGTTACCATACGAAATTTTTGTGGTTTTACAAACTTGTTCGCTGGGCGCAGATCTAGTACAGGGCGCATGGTTAGGTCCTTTTTGGGTACAAGGAAGTACACTGAATAAATACTTTCCATTACCTGAGATAGGGGCACGACCTCTATTGCTCCTTTCTGTAGCAGCTGTTGTACTTCTTGCAGGAGGATGACGAGGTGTTCTGGTGACAGGCATCGTCCCCTTGGAGGTCTGTAGGTGGGGGACCGATGGAACTCTATACAGTACCCATGGGCTACGGTTGACAAAACCCACCGGTCTGATGTTATTCCCTCCCATGCTGAAAGGAACGATGTTATCCGGGTCCCCAACCGGAGACGCATGGGAGGGGACCCGAACCTTCGGGTCATTTGGTGTTACTTGCTGGGGTGCCTCTGGGGCTGGAGCCCCGGCCTCTGCCCTTGCCACGGTGTTGTCCTCTTTGGTTATACTGGTTACTGGTACCCTGATTAGAGGGCCAGTTGCCCGCAGTGTAATGCTGTTGCTGCTGTTGGACACAAAAAAAGTGCTTGCTCCCAAATCCCCGCCTGTTTGGAGGCTTTGAGATTTGGTCTAAGGTCTTTATGGTGTCGAATTCTTTCTTTGCATTTTCCAGTGCATTGTCCACTGCCCTTCCAAAGAGATTTGACTCTTCTATTGGCTTATTAATGAGTGACGCCTGCGTTTCTGCCTTGAAACCGGAATTGCGAAGCCAGACGTGACGCTTCAGCAGAATTCCCTGCACCAAAGAACGGCAAGCAGTTTCTGCCGCATCAAGAGTGTTCTTAATGATGCTCTGGTTGATCAGAGCTCCTTCTGTAACTGTAGCCAATAAGCATGTTCTTAGAGGTTCAGGGGCTTCTTCGATGTCCTGCTTAAGCTTTCCCCATTGAGCATCGGCATAGCTTGCCAACAATGTATTATTGGCAATCCTAATTGAAAACGCTGCCGAGGCGGAAATTCTTTTGCCCAAGGCATAAAGTTTTTTCCCTCCTTTGTCTGGGGGTGCCTCGCTGGTTGAGAGTGGAACCCAGCCCTCTTCCTTGTGTTAGTAACCACTAATGAGTCCGGGACTGAGTGACGCCTGATATACAATGAGTCTGACTGAGAACAATTTCTCGATTCTTGGATTGACCCCTCTTACCAGCGCGGGGGTGGACAGCGATGGGGTGAGTCGTCTCTTAACCGAGGCGAGGATAGGAATAGTTTGACTAGTGGGAGGTTTTTCCTTAATAATCCTTTCGACGAAATCAGTATCTGGGGTGACCTCCACAGTTTCAACTTCAAAATGCGCTGACGACTTCCTCAGTAGCGCATTGAAGGTGGGCTGATCGTCTACTGGAGATGGGTTCCTGACCGGTGTCGTTTGAGGAGAAGAAAGGTCTATAATGTTGGGGTCTGTAGACCCCGATGGTGACTGCCAGGGCTGTGAGCCACCTTCACCTGGGTCCTCCTCGTAGCCCTCTTTACCTTCATGAAAACCTTCCTCTTGTTGGTCTTCATTATACACAAACTCATCCTCTTCCTGGAAGTGAGAATCCTCTTCAGTGAGGTCGTAAGAGTCCATGTCTTCCTGTAGGGGGTTAAAGTGATTCGGGTATTTAGCCCTTGGCCCTTCCTGGGGTACCTCCCTTGGCCTTTTGGGTGTCCTCTTTTCTGGGATGGCCCTGAACCTGTCTAGCTTGTCCATACATGACTGGAACCTCTCTACAGTCCAGTAAGGTAGGCCAGAACAGTCTGGGAGTGAAAAGGGAGGTTTGTCTCTTTGCAGTTGCTTAGTTCTGTCCCATAGCGTCAAAGATGGCGTCCCTTCGCCTTCTGAGAAACCTTCTCGCTGGCTAGCGTCCTCTGTCGACGGTGGGAGCTGTCCCAACCTACCCTCCGGCATCCTCAGCGTTTCTTTGGCCTTGTGATCGGTTATCGACGTATTACCCGCCGTTCGTCTCTGGCCATCTTTCGAAGCTATACGTGCGAGGCTTTCGGAGAGCAGCTTCTCCGTCGAGGGATCGCTCGCCGTCGCTCTAGGCAGTGCAGAGTCTTTACTGGCGACGTACGCACTCTTGCGAGGCGCGTCGCCTGAGGATTTGGGGTTAGCGCCCTTAATTACAGAGCCCAGTCGCCGGTTGCGGAAGCGGTGGCGGGGAGGGCTTGCGACCCTTACGGTCGGCGGAAGGCGCCGGTGGACCCCGACGCCTCCGTTGACACTATGGCTGCCTTCGTCTTCGATGAATGCGTGCCGTGGGGTATGTGCTTATGCGTTTCCCTGTGTTCGTCCTCGTCGCCGGGGTGTTCATCCCCATAAGCGGGGCGTGGAGCCGGGCTTGTCGTGGCCGGGGCCGGACGCCGAGGAGCGGGAACGCTCCTTTGAGAGGTCTACAACCTCCGTTGCGGAGGCCGTGTAATCACTTTCCTCGTCACATTCGGCAACGGCGGCAGCTGGCGAGGAGTCAGACCTAGACATCGCATAGGCTACCCACCTTTTGACCCTGCGGTCTTAAGGTTTTGGGTTTAAGTAACTTACAGGCCGCACAGCCGTCCTCTTTGTGATCGAGGGGCAAGCAACGGTTACACCGTTTGTGCTTGTCCTTCCAGGTAAATTTGCCCTTGCAGCGCGGGCAAAACCTAAAGGGCATCCTCTCCATAGCTGAGGGTATGAAATGGGATTACGACCTCGAAAGCGAGGGAGGGGAAAGAGAAAGGCATTCTTAGAGTAAAGCAAAGAAATGACCACACAACCCCACTCTCCCTATTGTATCAGGCCGGCGAGGCCAGGCCATGTGTTCGGCAGCACCAAAGGATCTCCTCCACTCGACCCTCCGAAGAAGATCTTGCTCGGCGGAGAACAGCTTCTACGTCGAGGGAGGGATCTATGTGTATGGTTATAAATAATAGTAAACGACCAAGGGTCGAGGAAATGATTTCGCAATGTCTCTCGAAGAGCTCCGCATAAAGGCGATCAATAACTGGGCGGAAAAAAACAATCTGAGGGACCTCGACGCGCGAGGGGTTGTGGGTACACTGCACGTCACTATAGGGATAGTGTTACAGACACGCCTTGTTGACGTCCCCTTTTCAACTACGAAAAACCAAATGCAATACTCCGCAGTGACCACTGGATGTCGGACTATGCACAGCATGTGATTCTAAGTAGATTAACAAACATCAGAAATGTAAGACTTCTAATACACTTCAAAACACACGCTTAGTTTCTCTAAATCAAATGATACCCATTGGGGATGGCACACAGACACTTCCTACACCCTCAGGTGACAAATAGCTAGGACACTGTGGACACTGATTTATCACTGTTACATTTAGAGCAATACTGAGTATGGTGTAAAAGATAGAAGAGGAATAAAACAAAGGTTAACAAATAATTCACAAACAGGCAAGTACTTTTAAAAACCTTCCAATGCAGAGTAAAATTAACCCTTTCCTGGGGGAAAGGCCAAAGCACAAAGTCAAAGGTAAATGGGAGTCCCACAGGGAGCCAGGACATCCAAAGTGAATTGCACAATGTCTAGGGGAGCTGAAGATCTTCTTTGTAGGTAGGCAAACACTCTTGCACAATGTTTTTAGAAATGTTTGTTGAAAATATAACACTTGAAAGGCCACAAGCTGGGAGGCTTGTGAGGGGCAAAGCTTTAGCAACTCTGCAAGGTAACCAAGACAGGCAAGTGAGAGCAAGCAAGGCTACACAACAAGAGGTAAATTCTTTTAGACTTTACAGTACCTCCGGTTAGAAGAAATGGTTCCAGCTGGCTTCTGTTCCTAGAGAGCTCTGCAGATCCTGTTGTTCCTGAGCCTCAGTCGTGGGGACAAGAGGGAGGACACCTGGGGACTCCTGCTCTGCAATGGGAAGGTCAGTGGCAGCAATGGGCAAACTTCAATTCAGCGGTTCTTTAGTGTTTCAGCTCCTCGCGTCTAACAGCAAATGGCAACACTGCGGTTCTCGGATACCACTTTGGACTTTCCTTGCATCTGGGGTCCAGCACTCTGTTGAGGTGGCTCAGGCTTGGTCAGTCCTGCTTCAGGGAAGTCCAGAGGATCTTCCTGGCGCTCGGGTCCGACTTAAAAGCAACGCACACAATCTGGTGTTCCTCTCCCTGGCACTTTGGTTCCAGCAGCAACAGCAGTGGAAGTACAGCCAGCTCTGAGAGGATGTCCAGACGAGCTTACTTTGGAGTTGCTTGGTCCCACCGACTCAAAAGGGAGCAGTCGTCCTTGCAGGGATTCTCTAGTCAATGCGAATTTGGAGCTTCAGCACAGCAGCAGGGCTTCTCCGGGCAAACCAACAGTCCAGGAGTTGCAGCAGGCGTCTCTTCCACATTCTTCTTTGGATTCCTTCGTCCAGTAGTTGACTGCCTTCCAAGCCAAAAGAAACTCGCCTTTTATGCAGGTTTCTCCCATTTATTCCAGCCTAGCTGTCAATCACACAGCAGGGTGGCTGTCCTTGCCGGACAGCTAGCCGGCCAATCACCTTTGAGTGCATTTGTGTAATCCAGGGGATTAAGCAAAGGGGTTTCGGGCACCTCCCTCACTTCCTGCTCCTGCCAGACATACTGGAGCCAGAGGGGGGCTTCACTCATTAATCCCACCAAAGATAAAACAAACAAAGGGACCAAACCTGGTTTGGCACGCAGAGAATATCTCAAGAAGGACCTTTCCAACAAGAAATGGTGGAAAAAGAAGACCGGGGCCATTTTGACAAAATGGGCACCCATGGGTGCTTTACTCCAGCTGCGAATGCAGCCCGCTGTAAAAACCCACAACGGTAGTAAAAAGTAAACCACTGCCACCAGCCATTAATTGTAGAAAGGTTAACAAAAATGTTACATGAGAAGCTAGACAAAAGGGATACTAAGTAACCCCTCCAGCACCCTATGGATAGTGTGTGCTGGGTCTAGAACGTTACAAATTGTAAGTAAAGTAAATTTCACTTCACTGCTCTCGGAAACACTAATTTATCCAAGAGAAGGTATTTAAACCTTTGGGAAATCTAAGGGACTTCTCTGTGCCACTGCACTGAAGGGGCTGTGTGTCACAAGGTAAAGATAATGCATATGGAGTTTGTCAGACTCCAAAGTCAAAAAGAAACAGTGTCAAAATCACAATAAAAATACATGAGAGTGAGAAAAAGGACTCGCTCTCTCCAGGTTAGAAATGAAAAGTCCTGAAGTCCAGCAAAAGAGCTCAGGGTCTCCAAGGTAGAAGGGAATTAGCACATTTTTGAGAATTCTCCCCAACAGTCATATGCTCCCAACAACTAGTACGCACAATGTTCTTTGAGGTTGTAGTAATCTTCATTAGAAGATTCAGTCTTCTCATAAGGATGTTTATGGATGATTCTGTTACCTTCTTTGATGCTCTTTCTCACAGTATGTCATATATAGATTAGATGGAAATAAATGTATATTATCGGTTAGAGAGGAGGAGGTATACCATGTTGCCCCCATTTCTCCAAGGGTGCTCTCCCACCATGTGGCCCTACCGCAGATCGCCACACCCAGGGTAATAGTCTGGCAGCTTCTGCCCTTCCCTGGCCACATGGGGGAGGTTCTCCATGGAGAGCCAGTGACAACTCGATCAGATTCGTCACATATTTCAATCTAATGCATTACCCTTCATGTTGCCAGCATTCCCTTTTCTCCCTCTCGCTTTTAACCCTCCCCTTATCCAGGAAGGCTTCTAATTCTACTAAAATATCTTTTTCTGTTATTTTTGTTCTCTTTATCCTCTTCTAGGTACTTCACATGCAAGGGAGTAGAAAATGTACAGTTTACTTGCCATCATGTATTTCTCCTGTAAAACGAATCTGCTAGTTGTCTGGACTATATCTTTTTTTTTAAAACCATCTTTCAATTCTTCATACTTCAAAAACATTAATATTCATGGGACATGTAATTACGTGGAAAAACATGCATCATATTCTGATGATCACAACGTTTTCACTGTTCAGTTTAATTGTGTAGGTTTTTGGGACTATATCTTCCAGCTGAACTCTTCCAATTATGCTTTAGATTGCTTTATAATTAATAACATTCACTGGATTTTTTGATACATTCTATTATGCGTTTGACATGACATCACGTTTTTATGACTTTCCGGCTTTTTTATGACTTTTCTTTACTGGTGTCCTCCAAACAACTGGCGTACTCCTTGATTCAAATCATGTAAAATGCTTCTACTCTGTATGAAGTAAATTCTTTATAACTCTTTGGCTGACAAGTCATATTGCATTTACTGACATTTCATTGATTGCCCTTTTCTCTGCATAATATCCTCAGTTTTCTGTGAACTATCCCTGTTCATTGGCATATGTTTTATCTCGATACTTCTCATCACTAAACAGGTACCCACTTACATTTCTGTTTGTCTGTTAATCTAGTGGGATTGGATTTCACCTTTTCTCTAAATTTCCACCTTCTTGAACAGATTTCTTCTATGGGAGGTTCTTCAAACAGGTAACAGACCCCTGTCCTTTTTGACATTCTTTGATGCACCAACCTCTATGATCTACATGGGTTATCTTTTATCTCTACCATTTCTACGATTTAATAAGATATGCATTTTTAGTAATTGAATGGAAAGTCGTGATTGCAAGACATTATTTTGCTGATTGTTATCTGGTCTATGCTACAGAAGGATTAATTTCAGACATGTCATGAGCTTTAGAATGTATTCCTTCAAGAACGTTTTATTTAAAAAAAGATTATGTTATTAATAATCAACAGGTTGATCCTGCCTTTCGCTATCGAACCGGGTTTACAGGTTGCAGTGTCGAGAGCTATTTAGAATTTGACTTAATATGTGATTAGAATTGAATTGTCGATATCAATCTATTTTACATTAATGAAAACCTAATACCTCACTATTTAAATTGTTTAATAGATGTCATTTCTTACCCCTTATGAAGGGAATTCCTTCCTGAGACGCGTTGGTCCAATAAAATACTATAAGGAATTGCCTGAGCATTGTTTCCAACTGAATGTCTCCAAGAAACTGCAAACCCTTAGTGGATTTGACGGAGTTTAGTTGTATTGATATTGATATTTTATTTCTATCGCGCTCATACACAAGTGTTTCAGAGCGCAACAAGGCAAGGTAAGGGGAACAGGGGAGAACAAAAACAATGATCTTACTAGGCCAAGTGACATTGAGAACGTGCAAGTGCAGAACTTTTGACTGGTTGTCCATCACCAGCATATAGGTGAGCAGGGGACAGGGATATCCTAGCTTTTGGATACCAGTCTTTCTCTATTGCTGGCTAGGCCCAGAAGTACCTGGAAACCAAATCTGGGAAAAACTGCATTTGTGTAAAGGAGCTCTGTACCAAACAGGTTGTTTCTCCAATGCTGGTGCCGTTTTTGCCAAACT
Source organism: Ambystoma mexicanum (assembly GCF_040938575.1). Lineage (NCBI taxonomy): Eukaryota > Metazoa > Chordata > Amphibia > Caudata > Ambystomatidae > Ambystoma > Ambystoma mexicanum. The sequence continues at coordinate 834,562,102 of NC_090934.1, read as the reverse complement.
GCCGACGAGAGTACCTACCTTTGGGTCCTGGGTTGGGAGGTTGCTTGTGATAATCACTCCCAGCAGTTCCTCTGGTAAGGGGTACAGATTGTTGCAGGGGAGTCTTTACTGCATTTCACATACACTGCAACTGGTGGTCCTCCTGCATCGTTCTCTGGGGCACTTGGTTCATACTTCGACCTCTGGAACACTTCTCTAGCATTCTCTGGAGTAGATCTGTCTTACCTCCACTAAAGCAAAAGACCCATTGACCTCTCCCATTATTGCCTATCGTACTTTGAACCTGCTCTAGAATGCCAATAAAACTGACACTGGGGTACTCACTTTCCCCTGGACATTTTTCCTGGATCCACAAGATGGCTCAGTGAGCTCTGGGCCAAGTATTGCAATTTTGGTACTTGCCTTTGTTTTTTGATATACATATTTAAAGTCATGTTCTGTACTTCTCCAATGGGAATGTACTCTAACATAGAGGCTAATATCTGAAATATCTGAAATGCATGACTAAGGTATGGGTTGTTAAAATATTCTAATAATTCTTGAAAGTATTTGGCTTAAAAATGTTTGCTAGCCCCCCTGACCCCAAGACTTTGTTTTATCATCATGTGTGCATTAGCATTCATTTTAATGTGTGAGGCATCTGAGGGCACCTCACTCTTTTCCCTAAAATAGCCTCCACCCAGGTGGCAAGGGAAAGGCCGAAGCTTCTGGATCCCGACACTGGGGGTGGCTATATGAGCGAGTACTACCTCAGGAGAGGCAATCTAGGGGAAGGGAACAAGGTACCCCTGGATGAGACATGGTATCCCCTTTTCCCTTTCATGTTGTTCAGTCAGTTTCCCAGGTCTTTATGGGATATTATTAGATCCCTACTTTTCCCATTGACTTAAATACATGCAAGCACCAGTCTAGTACTGGTACTAAGAAGTGGACTAATGGGAAGATTGTTAACTTCAACAGTCTAGGGGTGGAACCTTTGTGATTGGTCCCAGGAATGTCAATTCCCAGCAGCAAGAGTTTAAAGATGCTGCAGTTCAGAAGGAGAGGAGATCCATGGTCCCAGGCAGCGGATTGGGAGCATGTGTGTCCCGTGAAACCAGCTTTGAAGGAAGGTGTTGAAGCTGAGTCAGCGAGATGCACGATACCAGAGAAGCCGTGGTGGAGTAGGGAGGTGCAAAGGAGGCTCCTGGAGCGCGAGACCCAGACAGCCAATGAACTGGATACAGGGTAACCTATGGAGATGGGCAATTAGACATGAATCGGATGTGCTGGTCTATTAATTGAAAATAAAAGTAGCAAAGTAATTGGTGACAATCTGCTGCAAGAGGTCGTACAAATAAGGACCATATGCCCCTCAGGTCCTTCAAAACATACAATAAAACGAATATATGACTCCACTGCGCAAGTGCCGATTTTGTCAAAAGCACAATTTAATCAAGAAAACCAGCCGACACGTGTTTCGACCTCACAGCCTTTGTCCAGGCTGTATGGAAATCTGGGGCATGGAGGGACCAAAAATAGACGTCACTGTTAGGGAGAATTCACATTTCTGTGCTAATTCCCTTCAACCCTTGAGACCCCCAGCTCATTTGCTGGATCTTAGTACTTTTTCATTGTAACCCTGGAGCGAGCAAGACTTTTTTCTTACTCACAAATATTTTGATCTGATATGGATTATGTGTTTCCTTTGTTTTTGGAGTGAGACTCCATAGGCATCTATTTTTTGTATGGTGACACACAGCACCTTCAGTGCAGTGTCAGAGAAATCCTTTAGATTTTGCTTAAGGTTTAAATACCTTTACTTGTGAGAACTGTTCCCAAGAATAGTAAAATGAAATGTACGTACCTTTTCTCTCTGTAGATCAAGCACACCCCATATTATGTGGAGTGCTGGGGGGTTCCTTAGTAGCACCTTTTTCTACTTACTCATATAACATTTTTTATGTTACCCTCACTACTTTAAATGGCTAGTGGCAGTGGTTTAATCTTCCTACCATTGCGCTTTTCTACCGCAGGCTGAACCCTCAGCTGCAGTATAGCACCCATGAGTGACCATAAGGTCCCCCGGTCGTCTTTTTTCACCATTTCTCGTTTGTGAGGTCTTTCCTGGGTTTTACTTAGCACGCCAAACCAGGTTTAACCCTTTTGTTCGCTTTGCCTTTGGCGTGCTTCAGTACTGAAACCCGCCTCTGGCTCCAGTGTGTCTGGCAGGGAAGGAAGTGAGGGAGGTGTCCGGAAACTCCCCGTCCTTAGTCTCCTTGGTAACTTGAATGCACCTAGTCATTATTGGCTGGCTAGCTGTCCTTGCAGGACAACCACCCTGCTGTGCGAGTGACAGCTAGGCATGAATGGGAGAAACCTGCATAAAAGGCGAGGCTTCTTGAACTGAAGACTTAGTCGACCACTGGAAGAAACATCTGAAGGAATCATGAAGAGAAGCTTGCTGCATCCTCCTGGACCGTTGAAATGCCCTGTGAAGCACTGCTGCTGTGCCGAAACTCCTTTTCTGAATCGACTAGAGAAGCTCCGGAGAGGATGACTTCTTCCCTTGGGTTAGTGGGACCAAGTAACCTAAGACAAACTTTGCTGGAAGACATTCCCCAACTGCTGTACGTCTTTGCTGCTGCTGGAACAGAGTGCCAGGTGTCAAGAAATCCGTAAGCGAGTGCATCGTCTTTAAGCCGGATCGAAGCTCCAGGAAGAGCCCGAGGACCCTGCCGAAGCAGGACAACCGAAGCTCAAGTCACCTACCCCAAGACTAACTTTGCTGGAAGCTACCCACATCTTACAGCTCATTTGAGATAAAGGACACCTAAACACAAGTCCTGAGTAAGGTTAAAACCCTTGGTATGATGCTTGAAGCATCCTTAGGGTCCGAAGCACAAGCCCAATATATACAAATAAAAAGTGTGCATACCACCTCAGACTGTTAAAAGCCATCAGGCCATATTTAGTAGAAGAAAATTGTGCTATTATTGCAATAGCCACTATATTATCGCGTCCATACTATGGTAATGCACTTATTTTGGGATCCAACAAACAATGTCTTCACAGCTACCAAATCGTCCAGAACAATGTAGTGAGGATAATCAAACCCAGCACATCAGTGAAGCCAGAAAAGAACTACACGGATTAAAAATTGAAGACAGGGTCCATTTCGATGCATCTTTGGAAAGGCTCCAGCCTACCTAAAATCTAAATTATACCTATATGTGCCCAACATAAAACTAAGATTAGCTGACCAAGGCATGATCACAGTGGCCACCCAAAAGCGCAAAAATGGAGTGGGAAAATAATTCCCCGTCATAGTCGCTGGCCTTTGGAACATTCTTCCTGCAAACATAAGAATGGAAACAAACTATTTGCACTTTCGCAAATTACTGAAAACCCATATCTTCAACTAGTCATTTGGTGACTCTCCCCACTCAGTACTCGTCAAATGTATCGTGTCACCTATGTCTCCATGTCGTGTCATTGTGTACATGGCTCTGCGCCCCGAGGCTTGCGAGCTACCGGTGCAATACAAATTAATAGATAAAGGCATTCCCCAACTGGCTGTACTTCTTTGCTGCTGCTGGAACCGAGTGCCAGGGGTTAAGAAATCCGTAGTCGAGTGCATCATCTTTAAGCCGGACTGAAGCTCCAGGAAGATCCTGAGGACCCTCCCGAAGCAGGAGGACCAAAGCACGTGTCACCTCACCAGAGTGCTGGACTCAAGGAGTGAAGGAAACCCATCAAGTGTCCAAGATCTGCGGTGGTGCAATTTGCCCGTAGCTGAAACCGCGAAGTGCTGCTGAATTGAAAAGAGCATCTAGATGCCGCCGACCTCCGAACTGCTATGCAGGAGTCCTCCAGATGTCCTCCCTCCTGTCCCCACGAAAGAGGCCCAGGAACACAGGATCTGCAAGTCTGCAATCAGGATAGAAGCCAGCTGGATCCTCTTCTTCTAACCTAAGGTACTGTTCTGACTAAGGGGTACTTACCTCGTTGTCTGTAGCTTGCTTGTCTCAGTTGAGATTTGCAGGAGCTGCCTTTTTAACGTTATTCTAGCTCTAACTTTTCACAAGTGCAACAGCTTGTGGCCCAACAGTGATTTTCTACGACAAACTGTCTAACTTTGTGCAAGACATTTGCTGTCTAAGAAGTGCCTCAGCTACATAGACGTTGCTCCAAATTGGCTGTCCTGGCTCCCTGCAGACTCTTCAGGCCCATTGATTTAATTCCAACAGTCCCTCATAGGTGATACATTGGTTTTTAACTAATTGCTGGGAAAGGTTTTATCTAGAGTTCATTGGGAGATTTAAAAGTGCTCACATGCTCCTAGAACCTGTTTTCCTTCCCTTAACCTTTCCACAACCTCAAAATTCTACCAAGTACAAAAGTAAATGCCAACACTGTCCAAGTAATTGAAGTCACCCCAGGGTGTAGGAAGTGTGTGTGTGAAGCATCTCTAACGAGTACCTACTTGCTTATCTTGATTCTGAGAACGTGTTATGAAGTATATTTCTGTTGTTGCACATTGCCCTTTTTAAAGAATGCTTATTTAAAACGGACCATTAAATAAATAATTGTTTTACTAGAAAACCTTCAGTCTGGCTGCTCAGTCACACTACAAACATGTGTAGTACAGACCTATACCAATAGGTGGGCTACCTAATACCAAGAGGACAAGACTGGTGTAGTCTCCCACAGGGTTACTGCATACAATATTTCCCAACAATAACAAAGATATGCCACAAGTTCAGAAAACAAATGACAACGTAAAATGCACCACTAATCCAACAAAGTTCAAACACAAATAACGTACAGAAGTAGCCCTTCAAAGCATCCCACCAAAGAATCATAAGAGAAAGAAAACCATTGTGTAAGGGGAGAGAGACAAATAAATCAAAATGTACAAATTACTAAACAAATCACTTCAACTAAACCGCTAGTTAACTGAGCCATGCTTATGGTGGACATGCTTAATCATACATACAGGCAAGTGCCCCTGCACCCAAAGTGGGATCTATAACAGAAAATAATGTTAGTGTCTGGCAACAGCAGCCAAGCCAAATAAATGTGGCAAATATTAAGTTGTTCAATGGGTAAACACCTAATCAAATATGTGATCATCTATTTATGAATGTAGGGAATTCGATAATGGAACCACCGTCAGAGCCCAGGAGAGGGAAGCAGAGGTATACTTGAAACAAATTCTAATGAGCCACACATACGGTGGGTGATATTTAAACACTAAGTCTCACAAAATGGGAGCATTAGTCAACTATGTAAATAAACCCACCGTCCACACCCTAGTTAGAGTAGCAGAGGCATACCTGAAGCGATTCTATTGAGATAAATATAAAACATTACTAACCATAATCATATTTCTGATGCTTGTATCTGCTTAGATTCACATGCTATGGATAGGCCAACATCTAGTGAGAGCTGCAGAGTATTACAGATGTTATTTTCGTAATTTGAAAAGGGACGGCGACAGGGCATGCCACTAATACTATGCGACGTCCACTGTACCCATGGTCCTCCATGCGTCGGGGTCCCTCAAATTGTTTTGTTCCAACATGAGGTTGCATGAAGTGTAATGTGAGTACAGTTGTATCCAAGCAGATATAGACAGGAAGCTCATAACATCTAAGCACCTTCTCCCAGGGGAGGCAGGGTGGGCGCATGTGAATCTAAGCAGATACAAGCATCAGAAATATGATTATGGTGATTAATGTATCCCTTCTGAGGCTTGTGAAATCTGCTTCGATCACATGCTATGCATAGATTAGGGAGCAGTGTTAAGAGAAGGTGGTGGGTTGTGAGAAGGAGCAGCGACAAATAGATGTTTTAGAACCGCTTGTCCCACCTGTGTATCTGCTTTGGAATGTGTGTCAATGCAGTAATGCTGAGTGAAAAGTGTGTACTGAGCTCCATGTAGCTGCTTTGCAAATGCTGTCAAAGAGTACATTTGCAATAAAATCCAGAGTAGCTCCTATGCTCCGTGTGGAATGATCTCTTGGCGTGAAAAGCAGTGTTATTTGATAATGAATAGCATAGTTGTATACATCAGACTATCATGCGGTCCGCCTCTCTGCCTGTTGATATGAAGACAGTTGATCTGTCTTTCAAAGCGGTCTGGTCTTGTCTACGCAGTAGAGGACTGCTCTCCTCACATCTAGTGTGTGGAGTTTAACCTCAGCTGAGCTAGTTGGATTCTGAAAGAACGCCGGAAGCTCAATGGACTGGTTTACGTGGAATTTAGAAATTAATTTAGGAGAAAACCTAGGAGTACGTAAAACCAATTTATCTTTATGTACAATAAAGAAAGGCTCTTGCACTGACAAGGCTTGTAATTCACTGACTCTTCTTATGGAAGTAATAGCCACGAAGAAGGCAGTCTTGTAGGAGTTTAAGACTCGACTGGTGCATAGGCTCGAAAGCTTTGCAAGTATTACAGTGAGATCCCATCCTGGCGAGGGATTAGAAATTGGAGGGTGGATCCTCTTTACTCCCTCCACAAATGCCTAAATTCTGTGCACTTTCCACCACAAGACTTTACTCTGAGAGGTGGTATTGGCCGATAAAGCTGCCAGGTAGACCTTTATAGAGTTGAATACTAACCCCGAATCTAACAAGTGGAGCAAATAATTTAGAATGTGTGAAGGAGTACATTCTACGGGTTTATTTGTTTTGACTAGCACCAAATTACAAATCGTCTCCACTTGTCGAAATAGCAGTGTCTAGTGTTTGGTTTTCGTGCCTCTTTGAGGATATCCATACACCATTGTGGTAGATTAAGGTGGCCAAACTCTGACTTCAGGAGCCATGCTGCCAAGTTCTTTTAGTGTGGTTGAGGATGTACCCTTGTTACCCCGTGTTGTGTTAACAGGTTGGTTAGGTACAGGAGCTTGATGGGATTGCACATCGCTAGTTTGCGCAGATGTGGATACCATGATTGTCTCGCCCACATAGGAGCAACTAGGACGAGCGTCATCTGATGGGAGTGTCATCTGTTCTCTGTGCATCTTGTTCACAATCATGCTCATTAATGCTGTCGGGAGGGGTGGGGGGAGAGCATTTGGAAATTTCCCTGACCAGTTCATCAATACGGCATTCCCCTTGGAGTCTGGCTGGGGGAACCTGGACGCAAAGTCTGGGCATTGCTGGTTTTCTCATGTAGCGAACAAGTCTAGTGTCATTGAGAGAAGATGTGGTCTACGACGCTTGAATGTAGTTGCCACTTGTTTCCCTCTGGTAGGGGATCCCAGCTCAGAGTCTGCTAGAGTGTTGAGTACCTCTGGAACATGTTGGGAAGATAGGGACATCCCCCCCCCCATTTGAGTGCCCACCTCCATATTTTTTGCGCCAACGTGGATAGACTTGGAAAGTGTGTGCCCCTCGGTTTGTTGATATAGAACATGGCAGTTGTGCTGTTAGAATTAGAAGCGACTGGTTCGTCAGTTGCACTAGATCGTCCCACTGACCACTACCTGAGACCATTGTTTCGTCAGCCACTCTTGCATTGGTCGCATGCGCAGACGTGCATATGGGACTAGCTAAATGCACAATGCCATCATGCCTAGTAACCGCATTGCTTTGCGTACACTTATCTGGAGACCTACTTGATACTGGTGTATTTGCCGAAGCAGGTTTTGAACTCTTTCCATGGATGGAAAGGTTAGGCCTGTTTGGGTATCTAATACAGCCCCTAGAATCAGTTTTGATGTATTTGGCACAAGGCGTGACTTTTCTCATTTATAGAGAAGCCCAATTGGTAGAGAAGAGCTATGGTTCTTTGCGTGTTTAGTTTGCGAAGATGGGCAGTTTCTCCTGTGATCAGCCAGTCGTCCAGGTAGGGGCGCACTGGGATTGCCTCCCTGCACAGGTGTGCTGCCACCACCGCCAGTACCTTGGTGAATACCCTTGGAGCCAAGGCTATTCCGAAGCGTAGCACCTAGAATTGTTAATGCAGGTTTGCTAGGTTGAACCACAAGAGTCTTCTGTGCGCTGGGAGCATTTTTCATATCGAATGTGGCCATGTAAGCCCCCCGTTTTAGCAGAGGGATTACTTCTTGTAGCGTAGTCAAGCAGAACTTTTGTGGCTGGACATATTTGATAGCGCATTGATCTTTCTTTGGTACAAGAAAGTATGCTGAATAGATAAGCCTGGTTTACCTAATTGGACAGAACAATATAAATGGCGTCCTTGAGGAGTAGAGCGTTGACTTCTTCTATCAAGATGAGTTGTTCCTCTCTTGACGCCTTTCTCTGGTGCGGGGGGAGGTTTGATGGTGTTTCTAGGAGAGCCCGCTACTGTTGGTAACACCCACTTGTCTGTGGCTATGCCCTCCCATGCATGGGTGAAGTTTGAAATCCGTCCCCTGACTGGGGAGGCACGGGAGGGAACCTGTAGCTGGGCGTCATTGTTTGGGAGGCGTTCCTCCACCTCTGGAAGTGGAGCGTCTCCCGCGGTCTCTGCGCTGGCCTCTAGGATAACCCTGGGACGCTTGACCCTGGTTGTAATTCCAAGATGTATTCTGGTTTTGTCCGTAACCAGAGCCTCTTTGATTTTGGCCTCGAAAACAGCGAAAATAGTTTCCACCCCCCCCCATTTGTCCGGTCGGTTTATTAGTAAGTTGGCCAAGGGACTTGAGTGTTTCATACTTGTTCTTGGCTGACTTCAGAGCCTCCTCCACTGCTTTGTCAAATAAAATATTAGGTTCTATTGGCATATTGAGCAAGGTTGCCCGAGTCTCTAGTTTAAAACCGGACTTTAGAAGCCAGGCATGGCGCTTGAGGATAGTCCCCTCTGCGAAGACGCGTTCGGCATTATCTGCAGCGTCAAGGTTGTTGTTAAGCAGACTGCTGGCAGTGGCTCTGCCTTCGGCTGCGACAAGGGCACATTAAGATTTCAGAGGTTCTGGAGCAGAGTCAGCTAGGGCAGTAATCTCGTCCTATTTAGTACAGTCGTAGCTCGCCAACAGTGTGGAATTGTTGGCGATTTTTGCTTGTTAAACTGCAGAAGTAGCCACCTTCCTATCCATGGTGCAGAGCTTCTTGCTCCCTTTGTCTGGGGGTGCTTTGGAAGAGGCCAAGGGTGTACCGGCTCTCTTCCGAGTAGTCGTGACCACCAGTGAATCCGGCCTAAGCTGTCCTCTTATATACATGGGATCAGACAGGGCCGGGCGGAATAGTTTCTCTATTCTTGGGTTAACTGCCCCTGTTTGATTGGGCGTTTCAAGTGAAGGTTAGATCCTTTGAACAGACTTCAAAATGGGTAGAACCTGGGTGGCAGCTTTCTTGTCCCCCACAATGTTCGACAAAATACTTGTCCTGCTGAGTCTCTTAAGTTTCAATGCCGAAGTGCTCAGCTGCTTTGACCAAAATGTCATTAACAGGTGTTGATTATCCACTGGGGAATCAGGTAACCAGGAATCCTGTGGAACTGGAGAGTCCATAGCATAGACCTCCGCCTCATCATCTTCATTATTATCCCCCTCATCCCCTGCATCATAGTATTGATCATCCTCTTGATCTTCTTCTGTGTCTGCATGTATATCAAAGATCTGCAGGGATGCAAGAATTTTTGGCAGTAGACATATAAAGATCAGAAGAGATGAGAGATCTCTTTCCTGATGGCTGGGATGATTGACAGAGCTGAGAAGTAGAAGCCTGATCAGTGGGGGTGTATTTTGTAAGCTCTCAAAGGATTGAGGGTGCTCTTCAAAGAAGTTAGCAAAGTCAGTCATTCTGGACATTACTCTATGTCCTCAGCTGACCATTTGGCTTAGCTGGGGATAACGCCAGGGTAAGGAACAGCAGGTGTGAGGGATATAGGCAGGCCTTATGTAAAACTTCACTTAAAAGGCCCTCCCTATCCTCCTGTAGGGTTTCATCAGTCTCCTGTAGAATGTCTCTGGCAGGGGTAGGGCCCACACTATGAGGTTTGTCCTTGTGGGACTTATCCTTGTCTTTCTGCTGATCTCTATTATTATAGCTCTTAGAGGAGGATTTCTTTGAACTAGAAGTTGTTTTCGACGACACAGGTCGAGTTTCAGCACTGGGAAGGGCCTTCGCTGCGACTTTCTACGTTCGGCACAAGAGGATTTATGGATGGCGTCTTTAGTCTTATGGGGCCGGTCATGAGGCGACCGACTCTTGGGAGTGCCCAGAGGACAGAGAATCCACAGATCTGCCCCTAGACGCCGAATCTCTGTGCTTGACAGATCGCTGCAGGTTATGTGTTTAGAGTGGGTAGATGGAGTGCTTTTGCCGCCGGGGGGTAGTGTCCACAACAGGGCAGACGGTCTGTCTTCCAGGGTTGGGGCTAACACTGGGGAACGAGGTAGTTCCCAGTCACCCTCGCTGTCCGAAAGAACGGCATCGCTGCCGTCGCTGGGGGCTCTATCCACGCCCATGGTGTCCTCGGCCTGAGCAGCATGATGGGCCCAGCGTTTTGTCCTACGATCTTTAAGGGTCTTGGGTCGAAAGAGCTTGCAAGCCCAACAGTGCCCTTCGTCGTGGTCCCGATTAAGACACAGGTTACACACCTTGTGCTCATTGATCCACAGACATTTTTTATTACAGGAAGGGCAAAATGTAAAGGGTGTCCTGTCCATGATTGTGGCAGGCAGCAGGGCGACAAAGGAAAGGGGTGGAGAAATGCATTGTAAAATGACTGCCCCCCACTCTCCATACTGCAAATGCCCTCCAAGGCCGAAAGAAATCCGAAGTTCTTCCTTCAACGGTTCGTCTTGTCCTTCAATCGTTGATTCTTCACCGCATCGAGACACGGCGGTCGGAAAGGACAGGAAGAGTAACTATTTTTTTTAACTTTGATAAAGTAAATAGCGTTAGCCAAAATTGCACTCCGCGATAAGCGACCGCTCACGATGGTGGAAAAAAACAATCTGAGGGAGCCTGACGCGTGAAGGACCATGGGTACAGTGGATGTCACTAGGGATAGTATTACTGGCACGCCCTGTCACCGTCCCTTTTAGAAATTCGAAAGTGTGTGTTAGCAGAGTGTTTGGTGCCTGTGCCTGGAAGCTACCCTGCTGGACTTGAGTATCTTTTCTCTTTCCACTGCCTGGAGGTGGTGCCTGGAGGTGGTGCCTGAACATAAACTCACTCTAGACGCGGAGCGTCCGCGGAGTGTTAGCAGAGTGTTTGGTGCCTGTGCCTGGAAGCTACCCTGCTGGACTTGAGTATCTTTTCTCTTTCCACTGCCTGGAGGTGGTGCCTGGAGGTGGTGCCTGAACATAAACTCACTCTAGACGCGGAGCGTCCGCGGAGTGTTAGCAGAGTGTTTGGTGCCTGTGCCTGGAAGCTACCCTGTTGGACTTGAGTATCTTTTCTCTTTCCACTGCCTGGAGGTGGTGCCTGGAGGTGGTGCCTGAACATAAACTCACTCTAGACGCGGAGCGTCCGCGGAGTGTTAGCAGAGTGTTCGCAGAGAGGGCGCAGAAGGCGCTATGGACATAAGACCAACAGCGTTAAACCACCCAAAGAAACAAGCACCTCATACACGGAGCCGCTCAAAAATGACCGACGCCTTGCATGAAGTAGATGAGGCACCTTACCCTGTGCCTTCTGATGAAACGCAGATTGACAAAAACAACACTCGGAATGAACATGTCACTGGCTTTGGCATACCATCACGCAATGGACCCCAACGCGCCAGCGTTGAACACAACAGAGAGCCAGAGGATACTATTTCCGCCTCCGCAGCTGGCCTGTCGGAAACAGGTGCCCTGCGGCTGGCGGCCTCTCCCAATACGGAAACCGCGTTCAATGGATCAAAAGGTACGTGCCAAACAACCTGTTCCCCAGTTTCGAAAAACCTTAAGGCCTCTTCCCTTACGAGGTGCCTCCCCTTACCAGCGGCTGCTGTGCGGCTCGTTGAGTCTGGAGTGGCTTCGCTGACCCACTGCTCCGGCCGCTCGCTGCGGGGGGCAGGTGGGGGTGCCTTTGGGAGTGCGGCCGGTGTGTCGGGGGGTTTTCTGGAGCCGGTTAGTGGGCTTCCCCTGCCGGGGGTTTGTGGGGAGTACGTCCTCAAGACCCTTGGTGCTAGGGTAGCTGTGTGCGCTCAGACAGGAAGGTCGAGTGACCGCCCCCCGATCACTGGAGGTGGCGGTGCGGTGGGGAGAGAGGGAGTGGGCGTGGCCAGAAGGGCTGTGTGTTTGGACGATACACCTACTGACTCGCGGATCGGAGATACGGCCCCAACAGAGTCGCAAATGGAAGAGGACAGGATTCAAACTTTCGTAGGAGTCGAAGAGCCAGAGAGCGTGGGAAAATTTGTTTTCTGCGCACCACGTGAAGAAGCCTTTTTCACGTTTCCACAAACACAGCTAAATAAAGGAACTGAAGAGTTATGTGAAAGCCCAACTTCTCCTGCATATGTGGATGCCATGGGAGACCTCTGGAACAACCATGAACTTTCCCCGAACCCCCGTTCTTCCACTAAAAAACAAAGTCTGGCTCTTTCTCAAAAAGTCCACGACCCCCTGACCTTTGCAGAGCCCTCGATTCATAAAGGTCAAAACCAAAACTGCAGCTTAAAGCAACCAGCAAAATCAACCATGTGCAAAAGCATTAAACCAACAAGCCCACCAGCTGCAAAAAAGGACTCGCTCAGAGCAAATAAAAGCCATACTCAAAATCTTACTCAAAAGAGCAAAGCAAGAGCAAATTCTCTCTCGGACATAAAATCAATTAGATGGCACTTTAATAAAAAAGATCTCGGAACAGCAACAAAAGTAGCCCCCGGTATCAACGGTGAACAATGTTCAATGACAGCTGAACTAGAAGTCACTGATCAAGAATTACTCCAAGCGACTGGAACCGGAGAACCAGTTGCAAGCGTAACGAACCAGACACCAGTAAAGGATGGAGACCGGAGGAGTCCTCTTTTAGAGAATCACAGTCCATGCAATCCTGCTCGTATAGAGCTACCGCAATCTGTAGCTGGTCCAGTCCCCAGCCAAGACTGTTCCTCGAAGCCACAAGATGCACATAATGGACAAACACCAATCATTTCAACTACAGAAGCTGAGGCCCTGGCGGGGTTTACCAGCCCAACAAAAACCTCAACTCCTCACCCAAATAGATCGAAACGAGGTTTGGGAAAAGAAGTAATAACTCCAGCTAACTTCAAAACAGCCCCAGAAATAAAATCTAAATCTGTATTGACGCAGCCAAGCCAAATGAAAGAGTTCTACAATGAATTGCTCTTCTCAGCTACAGCAAATACCAGTTCGCAGAAACAAGCAGGGCAAACGAAAAGAAAAGACAGCGACATCGAGCCAACCACAATTGAAAGTACAGATGACGAAAATGATATTTTGCCTGCTAAAGCGCCTTCAAAGCGCAGCCAGGCAGAGATTGCCTATGACAAAATTGCACCAGCAATATTAAAAGCTAATGCAGAAGCCTGCGCCAACCTGCAAGCTGCAGTGGGATCTATGATGTCAATAACCATGGCACCGTTCCTCAAATTATACGAAGTACTTTATGAGAACTACAAGGATCAATCAACTCTTTTGGCTCTAATTCAATCCAAATTAATATACATAGAATCGTATATTACGACTATTAAAGAAAAGAGAGCAAGAGAAGAAGAAACAGAACATGTCATCTTCAAAACTCTCATTGATCTGATGAAAGATGCCAGAGAAGACAAGAAGGCGTTCCTCCACTGTTTCAGTGATACAATAACAATGATGAAACCGGATGTACTCAGGTATCAAGGCCAAACTATGGAAAAATATACATCCACAGAAAACGCATGGAGTTGTGTGAACGAAATTGATAATATGACCGATAAAACCGTGGTCAGTGACAGTCATCCAGAACTGGTGAGGCCGGAGTCATCAACAGGACAACAAAACACCATCTGCAAAGAAAGACCCGTAAATGCCTCCGCAACTGGTCCTGCTGCACAATCGGATATACAGGATTTGACAATAAATCCATCGACAGGCCATGTTGACAACTGTCCTAAGGTAGATAAAAATAAAGCCCTATTTCCTTTATTTGCCACAGAAAGTCCACTTGCAACAAAGGAAAAGGAAACGGGTGGCCAACCCAAACAAACTGCTGTGAAATTCTCCAAAAAAAAGGAAATTGCTTTGGGGAAAACAGCTAAGAAGTTAAAAAATCTTCCACTGCCAAAACACACCTCGGCAGAAGGAACCCGTTACTTCATTCGTAATTTGAAACCTATTGGAACCGTGCTGCATAATGTTGAAAGAAGTTTTCACCTAAACGGCTCACAAAAATGTCAAAACTATAAAAATCGAGAATTCGTTCCAAAATCGATAACTATAGACACAGATGAAGACGAATCCAATACAAGCGAAGACATAGATGCCCTCCTGCAACTCTCTGTCCACGAGTGCGATAGATCTGTAGACTTTGCAAGTCAAGAAGACATAGTGAACGCCGACCAACAGGACGACGAGAACGAGGAACTAAATCACAGCGAGACCCAATCACCAGCATTCAAAACTTTACAGGAAAAAAGAGATTTGCTGGAACGCAAAAGCATAAACGAAATGAGACAAAAACAATTATTGGACGTTATGTTGGACCATTCAAATCAGGAGAACCAGAAAAAGAAAGATCTGCCTCGACGAGAAACCATAAGGAAAGAAACAAAAAAACAATTTGATCGCCTCCGAGCCAATACGTCCATGGAAAAGCGAGGTAAAAAGGAGGAGAAAGGCCACATACTCATAGTCGAACGAGTGTTGAAAGCTAGAGATGGTCTGATCTTAAATAGATCAAATCTTATGAGACTTTTGCATAACGTCCCACAACTACGAGTCATTGAGCCTAAAGACATCAAGATAGTGGCCTTTCCTAAAGAAGACGAAACCGATCGAATTTGCCTCCATCTGTTTTCAAAAGCAATCATGAATCTTATTTGGTTAGCTGCTGATGCACTCAGATCCCTTGGCTTTGACATCAAATCGGTTGAATCTAAAAACCAAGATCAAGGATCAAATCAGCTGCATAATTTGCCACGGTCCCCGAGCCACTCTCCACCAAGGGCCGCCCTGACAACAGACGATTTGAATGCAAAACCAATAAGGCTCTCTCCAACAATTTTGCGAGGACCCACCGCTCTCAGAATGAGAATAAAAGGAAACTTAGGATGCAAGGCGCTGTGTCCTTTAGCCGGTAGCGAAGCAGCCCTTGTGACAAAAATCGACACAACTAAACCTTGGAATTGGCTCGCAGGAACATTATCCACAAAAAACAACCTTTAGATCGACTGTGGAGACGTCTCAAATAACCTGCGAATAGTGTCATGGAATACTCGTGGGCATCGACATCTGCTAGATCATCTGAATAAGGAATTACAATCGTCAGACATTATTTGCATCCAAGAATGCTGGCTTTTAGAACCCCCAGTCATGGGGGGGTCCACATGTTTCCTTAACAAAGGATATAAAGGTCTGAAAGGAAGACCTTCCGCAGGACTGTTGACAGTGATAAAAAACGAATACAAAGGAAATATATTCCGGGTTATGACTCCCTCACCACTTATACAAATAATCATAATTCAAGAGTATAACGGAGGCTTTCATCAATCCAAGAAGCATTATCAAATTATTATTAATCTTTACTGGAATTCTAAAGCTAAGGATGGAGAGAAGTTCCTAGGAACTGTGCTTCAACACATTGACGAACTGAGAGCCGAATTTGAGAAACCCACATTAATCATTTGTGGTGATCTCAATATAGACTGTATAAAGAAGTCTCATGATGAACAAAGAGGAGTCTCACAACAGAGAGCAACGCGTACGAAAAGATGGTTAGCGGAGATGAATAGTCGAGACCTCTTGCAGGTAAATGGAAATGTGAACGGCGACCGACAAGGAGCAGTCACATGGACTTCATACAATCAAAACGCAACCCTTGACTATTTCTTTGTGGATAGAGAAATGTTCAAAACAATCTCTTCGCTGAATATAATTTCAACAAGCAAAAGCGACCACAAAATACTTCTCCTTACGTGTGTACCTACAATTAAACCACAGGAAAGTGCATCGGCCTACCAAAAAAACTGGCCTTACAAGGTTGAAACGAACAATGGCCTTAACAGATTACGAATAGCACCAAAAATGACATCGAAGCTCAAAAAAACCATAGAACGCTGGAAACTAACAACTAACATGGGAGTTGAATACGAAACATGTCTTTCCACCTTCAGAGTAAAATCAGGCCACAAGATACAGCCAAAAATTCCTCGACTACATAAATATAACTCTGAACTGGCTGAAAGAAAATCAAAGCTAGCAATAAAGATAAGAGCTTTAAACAAAATGAACATCGAGGGGGCATGTGAAGAAAGGGCAATGTTAAAGAAAGCCTACCGGAATTGGGCTAAATCTCATAGGGCCTTACTGTTTCAAAGAGACTCGGAAGAGATGCTGTCAGCTACCGCCAATAAGAACGCTAAATTCATGTGGGCCCTAATGAATCAAACAAGCGTACCACAAGGAACAGAACAGATAAACCCGATTCACGAAGGAAAATGGATCCAATATTTCCAAAAGGCGTATAGCCAAGAGATGCTAGAAGAGGCTCAGACGCTAACAATCACGGACAAGACTCCTTGGAACATTCCATTCGAGAAATCGGAAATCAGTGTACTAATCAACAAGGCAAGCAGTTCGCGGGCACCTGGGCCCGATGGCCTAACAAACGCCATATTAAAACAATCACCTGAAGTGTGGGCCGACATGTGCTACGTACTGTTTAATCGAATCATCAAAACTAAACAAATACCGGAATCTTGGACTAAAGCGATTATTATTCCCATTCACAAAAAGGGAGATAGATGCAAGCCCGAGAATTATCGTCCAATATCTTTGTTGGACGTAATAGGCAAAATATTTGCAGGTATCCTCTTAAAGAGATTAAAGGAATGGATCATAGACTCAAGAAACTACGACCATCGGCAGACAGGGTTTGTTGAAAAAGTTGACTGCGGGCTAAACCTGCTCATACTCAACCTATTAAAGGCTAAAACCATCTGCGAAAAACAGAAACTTTACCTGGCGTGCATAGACATGGCTGCCGCTTTTGATAAAGTGGATAGACAAATCCTGTGGAAAAAGCTAAAGCAAAGGGGATGTCCTGAAGATCTCGTGGCTGCTATTAAAGCCATGCATACTGACACATGCATCCAAGTAAGGTTAAACCAAAAAGGTAACCTAACCAAACCGATCCCGACAACAAGAGGCCTAAAGCAAGGGTGCCCTATGGCAGCGATCCTTTATAACTTTTACATTCTGGAGATAAAGGACCGGCTTGTCATACCGAGAGGCTGTTCGCCTAAAATAGGCACCTTAGCAGTGGGCCATTTGTTGTACGCAGATGATTTGATCATCTTGGATAAGACCCCAATCGGTTTGCAGAAAAAACTGGAAGCCCTAGAAACATATGTCAAAGAAAATAATCAAGAAATAAATCCTGAAAAATCTGAAATTCTAATAATGAAAACATCAAGAGCCAGAGAGAAAAAGTCTTTCAAATGGTATGTCGGGAACAAAGCTATTCCAATAACAACGAGCGCAAAATACCTGGGAGCAATAATAAGTGCCGACTGGAATGACCGACCGTGGATAGAGCACATAATGCGTAAAATGAGTCAACTAACGGCACAAGCGCTTATATTGAAACAAAAATTCGGAAAGTTTTCGATCCAACCAACAGTTGACTTTTATAACACAAAAGTTATTCCGTCTGTTGCTTATGCTGGAGATACAGCACTCAGAATACCATCAGAATTTTGGGGTAAGGTCGAAGCTACATTTTGGAGAAGACTAATGAGACTACCTCAATGTGTCCCAATGATTATAATACGACATGAACTGGGCTTGTACTCCTTGCAGGCCACAATCATATGGAAAGCTCTATTAACATTCAGAAAGACATTAATCAAAGATTGTCCACCTCAATATGAAATCTTAAAGGACGAAAACATAAAAGCGCAATTTTGGCCACTGTCTAGTTGGAAAGAAAAATGTAAAGATCTCTTACAGAACTTAAATATTCCTGAGGACACACTATGCAATAACCCTAAAAGGGTGAAGATTGCGTTACTGTGTGCTGACTGGGATAAAACAGAAACTGCTCGCGCCAATTCCAAATCTCACACTCTCTCAAACAATCTCAGATCAGCACCAAAAACTTTACCTAGCTACCTGAAAAAGAGTGGGAATCCTATTCATCGGGATCTAATCTTACGATTTAGATTAAATATCCTAAGAACAAAAACAAATTTGAAAAAATACGGCACAGTAAGTGATAACATGTGCCGGCTCTGTGAGCAGGAAGTGGAATCTCTAAAACACTTAATAATGTTTTGTCCTGAACTAAGATCAGCAAGAGATTTACTCCTACACCCAGCATTAACTCCGACGTGCGGGCTGGATTCTGATTTATGGTGGGAAACTTTGTACGATAACCCCAATCAGAAAACCACGAGAGCTCTTGGAATTTTTCTCCAAACGATGATGGTCAAATTGGAAAACAAACAGGAATTACACAGTGAAATAGAAAAGGATCTCATGACGAAGGAAAAAGCATAACCTCTGATATATGCCTATACTCAGGCCAAACCAAAGAGGACTTGAATAAACTATTAAAAAGTGGCAAGTATGGGAGGAAATGCCATAGAAATATAAGGAAGACTTCAAGATATGGTTTGGCCTTGTAAATGAGCGAAATAAGCAAAAGTTTGTATTCATTTACTCTATATGCTTAATAAATAAAAAAAAAAAAAAAAAAAAAAATAACTAATACTCTGCAGCTTCCAATAAATGTCGGCCTATGCATAGCATGTAATCTAAGCACATTCCACAAGCCTCAGAATGAATGAATGAATAATATATAAGAAAAGGGTGTGAGGGGCGCATTCTGGGTCCCAGCTAGGTGTACTTTTCCACAGTCCAGTTGATGTTCTCCTCCTACCGCGCTTTGTTGCCTCTTGCAATCACCAGGGAGGCAGTCTGTTCAGGTGTTGATGGTTACTACCAGTGATGGCCTCAGGGAATTCTGGTTGCTGTAATTCAAGTAGCCAGGAAACAACTCAGCCTCCAATTACAAAGTGTAAAACCCCAGTTGGGGGAGGGGGGAAAACCAACAGTGTGGCTCTCCCGAGTAGGGGCATGTGTCACCCCGGTGCCGCCGCCTCTGGAGCCCGGGACTCCCAAAGAACATTTGACAGAAAAGGGTGTGAGGGGCGCACTCTGGGTCCCAGCTAGGTGTACCTTTCCACAGTCCAGTTGATGTTCTACTCCTAGCGCGCTTTCTTGCCTCTTGCAATCAGAGAGGCAGTCTGTTCAGGTGTGTGTTCAGGTGTTCATGGTTACTACCAGTCATGGCCTCAGGGAATTCTGGTTGCTGTAGTCATTCAAGTAGCCAGGAAACAACTCACTCAAGAAAGCGTGCTAGGAGGACAGCATCAACTGGACTGTGGAAAGGTACACCTAGCTGGGACCCAGAGTGTGCCCCTCACACCCTTTTCTGAGATATATATATATATATATATATGTATGATACATTACTCACCGTAATCGTATTTCTGATGCTTGTATCTGCTTAGATTCACATGCTGTGCATAGGCCGACATCTAGTGGAAGCTGCGGAGTATTACAGTTTGTTTTTCGAAACTCGAAAATGGGCGTCGACACAGGGCGTGCCAGTAATACAATCCCTAGTGTGACGTCCACTGTACCCAAGATCCCTCACGCGTCTAGGATCCTCAGATTGTATTTTTTCTGACATGAGGTAGCATGAGGAGTAGCGCGAGTACGGATAATCCAAGCAGATAGAAAGAAAGGTAAGACTACAAGTAATCATGCGCCTTCTCTCGGAGGGGAGGAAGGGTGGGTCGCATGTGAATCTAAGCAGATACAAGCATCAGAAATACGATTACGGTGACTAATGTATTCCTTCTGAGGCTTGTGGAATCTGCTTAGATCACATGCTGTGCATAGATTAGCGAGCAGTACCAGAAGAAGGAGGTGGGATGTGAGAAGGGTCATGAGCAAATAAATGTCTTAGAACCGCTTGTCCCACTTGTGTATCTGTCTTGGAATGGGTGTCAATGCAGTAATGCTGAGTAAAAGTGTGAATAGAGCTCCAAGTAGCTGCTTTGCAAATGGTGTTGAGGGGAACATTTGCAATGAAAGCCAGAGTGGCCCCAATGCCTCTAGTAGAGTGGGCCCTTGGCGTAAAAGGCAGAGTCTTTTCAGAGAGTGAGTAACACAGCTGGATACAGTTAATAATCCACTTCGAGATGGCACCTTTAGAGACGCGATCCCCCTCTCTGCCTGTAGCTACGGAGACAAACAGTTGATCTGTTTTCCTTAGCGGTCTTGTTTTATTTACATAGTAGAGGACCGCCCTACGCACATCTAGGGTGTGTAGTTTCACCTCAGTCGAGCTTTGCGGGTTCTGGAAGAAAGCCGGAAGCTCGATGGGCTGGTTTACATGGAATTTAGATATAAATTTAGGTAAGAACCTAGGGTGTGTGCGTAAAACCAGTTTGTCTTTATGGATAGTAAAGAAGGGATCCTGCACTGACAGAGCCTGAATTTCACTGACCCTTCTATAGAAGTAATAGCTACTAAGAAGGCAGTTTTATAAGTCAGGTGTTTGAGACTGCTTTTATGCATGGGTTCGAAAGGGGGGGCCCATGAGCTTGGCTAGCACCACATTAAAGTCCCACCCTGGCGGTGGGTTTGAAATAGGAGGGTGAAGTCTCTTTACTCCTACTACTGGTACTTTCCACCACGACACCTTGCTACGGGAAGTGGTGTAAGCCGAGAGCTGCCAGGTGTACTTTCAGTGAGTTAAAAACCAATCCTGCATCTAGCAGGTGGAGCATGTATGTAACATTAGTGGAAGGAGTGCAATCAACTGGGTTGATTTGTCTACTCTGGCACCAGATAACGAACCTCTTGCACTTGTCAAAGTAACAGTGCCTTGTGTTTGGCTTCCTAGATTCCTTTAGGATGTCCATACACCTCTGTGGCAATATGAGGTGTCCAAACTATGACCTCAGGAGCCATGCTGCCAGGTTCATTGAGTTGGGTTGCTGGTGCACTGTTTGACCTTGGTGCTGGGACAGTAGGTCGTACCAGGCTGGAAGTTTGATGGGCTCGCACACCGCCATCCTGCGTGGGTGTGGGAACCACGGTTGTCTTGCCCACATGGGAGCAACTAGGACGAGCGTCATCGATTCCCCGTTCATCTTGTTCACCACTTTCCTGATGAGAGGAGTTGGTGGAAAAGCGTACGCAAACAACCCTGACCAGTTCATCCACAGATCGTTCCCCTGGGAGTCTGGTTGGGGGAACCTGGATGCAAATCCTGGGCATTGTTTGTTTTCGCTTGTGGCGAATAAGTCTATAGTGGGGAAACCCCACTGAGAGAAGAGATCTTCTACGACCTCTCTGTGAAGAACCTATTTGTGTTCCTCTGGAAGGGAGTCTCTGCTCAGAGCATCCGCTAGGGAATTGAGATCCCCTGGAACATGTTGTGATGACAGGAAGATGTTCCGTCTGAGTGCCCATATCCAGATTTTCTGGGCAAGCTTGGACAGATTTGGCGAGCGAGTCCCTCCTTGCTTGTTCAGGTAGAACAAGGCTGTAGTGCTGTCCGTCCGGATTTGCACTGACAGGTTTAGTAGATGGGGCTTGAACGACTGAAGCGCTCTGAATACTGCCAGAAGCTCTAGCAGGTTGATGTGGTTCTTGGCCACTGAGTGAGACCAGAGACCCTGAGCTATGTGGTGGAGATGGTGAGCTCCCCACCCAGTCAGACATGCATCTGTAGTGACTACTGCCTGTACTTCGGGATCATAAAAGGGTTTCCCCTTTGCAAGATTCTCTCTTGTCCACCAGTGAAGGCTTTGCACCAGTTTTGGCGAAACGACCACTAAATCGTCCCACTCACCACTTGCCTGAGACCACTGTTTCGCCAACCATTCCTGCATGGGACGCATGCGCGCGTGGGGGACCAGGTAAATGCATGACGCCATCATGCCCAGTAAACGCATTGCTTTGCGTACCGTTATTTGTTGACCGGACTGATAATGCGGAATTTGCAAAAGTATATTCCAAATTCTCTCTTCTGAAGGAAAGGTCAACCCCTCCTGGGTATCCAGGATTGCTCCTAGGAATTGTTTTGAGGTGCTTGGCACCAGGCTTGACTTCTTCTCGTTGATTGAGAAGCCTTATTCGTGGAGGAGGTCGATAGTCTTGAATGTTTGTCCTGCAAATTACTGGGGTTTCCCCCGTTATGAGCCAGTCGTCCAGATAAGGGTACACTGGGATTGCCCCCCTGTGTAGGTGTGCAGCCGCCACCGCCAGTACCTTGGTGAATACCCTTGGTGCTGAAGCTATCCCGAAGGGCAGTACCTTGAATTGGTAGTGGCGACTGTCCACCTTGAAGCACAAGTACTTTCTGTGCGCTGGGAACATGGAAATATGAAAATAAGCATCTTTCATATCCAAGGTTGCCATGTAATCCCCCTTTTTTAGGAGGGGGATTACCTCTTGTAGCGTGGTCATACGAAATTTTTGGGGCTTGACATACTTGTTGGCAGGCCGTAAGTCCAATACTGGGCGCATTGTCAAGTCTTTCTTTGGCACAAGGAAGTAAGTTGAATAAATACCCTTGTTTACCTGGTGTCCCGGGACGAGTTCTATCGCGTCCTTTTGTAGAAGAATGGCGATCTCCTTGAGGAGAATCTTCTGATGTTCTAAGAAGTGTACTCTTTGTCGTGGAGGATGGTTCCGGGGACGCTGCAGTAGCTCTATACAATATCCCGTGGATACTGTTGACAGCACCCATCTGTCTGATGTGATCCCTTCCCAAGCCTGGGTGAAGTTTGAAATGCGTCCCCCTACTGGGGTTGCGTGAGAAGGGACCTTGAACTGAGCGTCACTGCTTTGGTGGAAGCGTGCCGCCTCCCTTGCTGGGGCTGCCTCTGCCTTTACCACGACCTCTCCTATTACCTCTGCCGTAACCCTGGGTAGACTGTTGGTTGTTGTTCCACTGTGTACCCTGCCCCTGGGAATAGTTAGCTCCTCTCTGGGAATTTTGGCCGCGTGGGCGACGAAAATTACTATTCCCTCTCTGGTTAGGGGGTTTATTGGTTAACTGGCCAAGGGATTTGAGGGTCTCGTATTCGTCCTTGGCATTTTTCAGTGCGTCCTCGACCGCCTTACCAAACAGATCGGCTTCCACCGGTTTGTCTAACAATGATGCCTGAGTTTCTGCCTTAAAACCAGACTGCCGTAACCACGCATGTCTCTTGATAACAGTACCTTCTGCTATCAATCTGCCTGCGTTATCCGCGGCGGCGAAGGTTGCTTTCAAAATGCAACCAGACACGCTCTACCCTCTGCGGAAATCCGAGCTAATTGGCCCTTTAACGGTTCAGGAGCAGAGGCTATGAGAGCCGCGACTTCTTCCCACTGATGGAAGTTGTAGCTGGCCAACAGGGTGGTGGAGTTAGCAATCCTTGCTTGATAGGCGGACGTTGAGGCTACCTTCCTGCCAAAACCATATAGTTTTTTGCTCTCCTTGTCGGGAGGAGCTTCTGACGAAGACAAGGGTGTTCCAGCCCTCTTACGAGTGTTGGTAACAACTAGGGAGTCTGGCTTCAGATGCCCTCTTATATAGAGAGGGTCAGACTGAGCTGCCCTGAAAAGTTTTTCAACCCTGGGATTGACTGCTCTGGTGAGGTTTGGGTTCACCAGGGACGGATCTATTCTCCGCTGAATGGATTTAAGGATAGGGATTGTCTGAGCAACCGGCCTCCTTTCTCCCACTAACTCTTCTGCGAAGTCCTTTTCCTCCTGTACACCGTGGGTGTCAATGTGGAAATGTTCTGCTGCGCGAGCGAGAACCTCATTTAGGAGGGGCTGATTATCGACCGGGGAGTCGGTAACCGGGGCTTTGTTCTCTACCGGGGAATCTACTCTGTATGTTTCCGGGTTATCCTCCTCTTCTTCCTGTTCCTCATCATCCCCATAGTAGCCCGTCCCGGTTTGCTCTTCTATCATACCAAATTCTTGGTCTCCACAAAAGGAAGCCTCTTCTTGATATCGTGAATATGGTGTTGCGTAAGGTTGTACCTCGAAGGGTTCAGACCTCATCGGGGTTTCAAACCGGGCCTTCTTACTCGGGGGGATAGGATCAGTAGAGCCTGAGGGTGTGGCCCCTTGTGGATCATACGAGAGGAAATGTTCTGGATTTTTATCATAAAAATCAGCCAAAGAAGACATTCTTGACATGACCCTATCTATGTCTTCACTGGACCATTTTTTGGAACTGGGAATGACTCTCTCAGCAAGTCTATGGGATTTATCTTGAGTAGCTTTGCTGGTTGTGGACCTATCAGCAGACCTGGGCTTGTCTGTCTGTTTAGGGGGGGTGGAGTGTTTCACAGGTGTGGAAGAATGTACAGGTAGTTTCTTCTGCTGTTTTCCCCCCTCCTCGTGCGTAGAAAAATGTTTTCCCTGTCCCTTAGTGGCTCCGGAGTTTTTCGACGCCTGGCGTCGAGGATCGGGAGAGGTGTCCCTGTCCTTCGAGCATGGGGCCTCGCTGGCTTTAATTGCGGGCTCCGCCTCCTGGAGCGCGGCCTGGGGGTGGAAGTCGTCTCCGTCTTCCGACGATCGAACTTCTGTTAGCCTAGGGAGCAAGGCACTCTTGGCAAGAGTGGATGATTGCCCGGAGTCATGCGGTGATCTTGATCGAGAGCGCCCAGAGGACACCGAATCGGACCTTTCTGTCTGTGCCTCTTTCCGAGAACTCGACATTGTCGAGTCTTGGTTGGACTTAGTGTGTTTAGTGTGTGTAGTATGTGAAGCGCTTGCGTCGCCGGGGGTCTTCCCCATAGCCGCCCTGCCGGACGACCTTCCGAGGTCGGAGACCTGCGCTCGGCTGTCTTTCGACACCGTAATGGCCTCGCCGTACAAAAGTACGGCGTCGCTGCCATCGCTGAAGGCGCCCTCCGCTGCCATGGCCGCCTGCCTGGCGTGGTGGGCCCAACGCTTCGTCGAATGGTCCTTAAGTGTCTTAGGTTTAAACCTACTACACGCTCTGCAGTTCGCTTCGGGGTGGTCCCTCGGCAAGCAGAGATTGCACGTGGCGTGCCTGTCGACCCAAGGGTATTTGCGGTTGCACTTGGGGCAGAATTGAAAAGGGGTACCCTCCATACCACTTTGAGGCAGCGGGCTGTTAAGTGTAGGAAATGTATAAGGTGTACCTATATACCAAGAGTGTAGAGTATGTAGCACCCCCCACTCTCCCTACTTGCAGGGCCGAGGCCAGCGGCCTACCAGGCCCGGGCCGAGGCCAACGGCCTTCCGAGGCCCAAATCCGTCGTGCAGCAGCCGACGGTCGATTTCTTCTCCAGCCGGCGTCGAGTGTCGAAGTTCGACGTTGGGGTGGGGAAGGATGTCAATAGATTAATAATTTTAAATTTTAGCAAAAGTATGGCTAAGGCCAGGGGACTCCGTAAGATGCTTCCGACCAGTATGGCGGAAAAAAACAATCTGAGGATCCTAGACGCGTGAGGGATCTTGGGTACAGTGGACGTCACACTAGGGATAGTATTACTGGCACGCCCTGTGTCGACGCCCATTTTCGAGTTTCGAAAAACAAACTAATACTCCGCAGCTTCCACTAGATGTCAGCCTATGCACAGCATGTGATCTAAGCAGATTCCACAAGCCTCAGAAATATATATATATATATAAATGTGAAATGATTCCTATATTATGAATTTCTATTCATCCCAGGGGTGGAGACCGTGTTTTAAAGTTAAGACAATCAGTAACTCGATTTATCTTGGACTTTGATACTAAGTTTCCTAATGGACATCTTCCCAAGCACCCATTTAGTTCCATTGAAATAGCAAAAGAACTGCATCTATCCAACTACTAATGTGCCCAGGTCCTTTGTTTCTTCACGTGATCAAGCACTCAGTTTAGTGTGAAACGCGTTGTGTGTGGGTCGCGCTTACAGGCGTCCTGCCTCTGTTTTTTCTACTGCCTTCCAGCCGTATCTTTTACAGATGTCTTCTTTTTGTACGACACATTAAATAACTTTCAGACCTACATTTTGCTGTGAGCGGAGCTTCTTTTTTCCATGACCATGGCCTTTTAATCGGCCGCGGAGAGTGTGGTTCATTTTTCCTCTTTCTCCTTTCTATATTTTTCACACGGCACGCACCGTGTTGAACCAGCACTGTTTTTTCAATTTGGGCGTGCTTCTGCTCAGGGGCGTTTTTCCGAGCAGATCCGCCGCCGCTGATGACAGATTACTCCGTTTACTGGATTTAAGCTGCACCCGCAGGGGAGTTGAGCCCGAGGAGCCCCTTCTGTTGGCTTATGTGAAACGTGCCAGAGGACGCGCAGATCTTGGACATGTGGTAGATGTCTTCCTCGTTTGCTTGTGTTTCTCTCTTGTTCTTCAATTGAATGGTATCGTACTTCTTTCCATCCTACACCAGCTTTTTCTGTTGCCACCCTATACTGCTTTTTGGCAATAGTCTGGCATGCCGCGGCTGTGTCTCAACACAAGTCAGCTCACACACGTTAGGTCTTTCACTCCAATTTTTGGCTTTATATATAATTTTTTTATGGTTTGGCACACAGTGGTTTAAAACATGCAGGACGCCTGGGCAGCAGCTCAGCTCATTCAGGCCAAGGATCTGTTCAGTGAACAGCAGGAGATGCCCATCTCTTTGCCCACGATTGGGGCAAAAAAGACTAACTTGAACTGTAGTACGGAGATCACCTTAAGGACATTGAGATGCTGCGCAAGAAAGAAATCTCAAAATGGTGGGAGGAACACTCACTGCATAATTATCTGGACATTGGACGTGTACCTCGAGGATTGCGTATTATGACAATGCCATCCTTTGAGGATCAAGATCCGCTCATGCTCCAGGAATGGGGCGAAGCCAGCAAGGGCTGCTCTGCTCATTTTCTCACCATTCTAGTTAAATATGCCAAATCTGATCGAGTTATGGCTCTTGAAGAACTAGACAAGAAAGAAACTGAACTAAATAAGCAAGCAATTACGTGTAAAAATTAATGATGCTTTTACCGCATACGTAGAAGATATTTAAACAGCGAAAACATCACAAGTTTATAAGGGATAAACTGGACTATGAGACAGTAAGGATATTCACCTTTGCCAAACGATTTGACTCTTTACGAAAAAAATCCCATCATTCAGCCTGCATCTGTTATGTCTGGTGATCGTGGCACCATGTCGTCTGAATCAGATGTTTCAGCCTCTGAAAATGAGGAGCCAGCTGTTAAGCTGAATTTTTTAGACGAGATGCGTCTACTTTGCCAAGACGGGAAAAATCAAAAACGTGGCAGATGTCAAGGCAAGCCAAGAGGAAGAGGAAAAGGACAGAAATCATGAAAAGGACTCGCCGAGGCCGGCGTGGGAAACGGCTTAGGCGTAAATCAGGAGAGCAGATCAATGTGCTCTGGAGCCAAAAAATAACTATTGATACCATGAAGCTTTGCCAAATCATTAATCTGTCCTCCCATGTACTCACCAAGCCTCAATCCTCGGTTCTTTCCCTTGGTCTCAACTTCTGCCCCACCAAGGCTTTTGATTATGTACAGGCACGTCTCGACTTAGCTATGTTTTTCCATAAGATAAAGCTTAAGAAATTCTTCAGCACAAATCCGATGGTCATTAAGCCCTCCGTACCTCGTACTGGTTGTACTAACCTCCTTATTTCAGACATTCCATCTCTCATGGATCTAGCTTGCCTGGAAGACACCCAATTTGATCCCACCAATGTTGACTTTATGGACTTTGACATTAATCCCAATTGGGACATACACACTAGGCTCAAGGACAAGTCCAAATTCAATCCTCAGTTTCCCGTGGGCCGTTGTATTGAAGCGTTCTATGATTTGTGTGTTAATGATCTAAGAAAATTACGGACCAGCAACGTCAGTGTTAAACAATCTCACTGCCATACAACTCCAGGCCATAGGCGAACTACAAAATCTGCCCAACATTGTCATCAAGCAGGCCGATAAGGGGTCGAATATAGTGATCCAAGACAGAGTCCATTATGTCTCTGAGGCCAATCGCAACTCAGGGACAGACTGTGCTATGCCAAACTATTTAAAAATCCCTTCCTGGATATACAGTCGGAGCTCATTCTATGCACTAAATGGGCTGATAATGGCCTAATTGAAGAGGATCTAGTCAAATTCCTCGTTCCCTCCTGGCATACCGTACCCACCATCTATTTTTTACCTAAAACACACAAATCCCTCACCCATCCACCTGGGAGACCCATTGTCACATTATGCGGATCCCTCCTTGAGCATTTGGCACAATTCATTGATGAGACCGTGTTTCCTTTTGTTTCAGTTTTGCCGTCTTATTTGCGGGACACGAAGGATTTTTTGCAACATGTCACTGAGACTCCTTAGGAGGAGGGCCTCCTTCTGGCCACCCTTGATGTTGCATCCCTGTACACATCTATTGACCATCAAGTGGGTATGATAGCTTGCAAATATTTCCTGGAGATACGTTGACTAAACTACCACGGTCATAGTTCCATGATCTTGGAGATGTTGTTCTTTTGCCTTACTAATAATGTCTTTTTGTTTGATGGTGCCTTCTATCGACAGGTCAGGGGAACTGCCATGGGCAGTACCTTTGCCCCATCGTATGCCAATCTGACGATGGGGTGGTGGGAGGCTACCTTCTTAAGTGACCTACTTGTGTCCAGTTTTCCCACCCACATTGTCGCCTGGTGGCGCTACATCGACGATGTATTTGTAATTTGGAAGGGTACCGAAATTGATTGGCAACAGTTTGTGAAAAATATCAATACCAATGTGGCAAATAGACGATTTACAGAATGCCACAGTACCACTGAGATTATCTATCTTGATGTAGTGGTAAGACTAGACAGATCTGGCTTTCACACAACTCTGCATAAAAAACCCTCAAATACCGGTGTACCTCTGCATGCCACCAGCTGCCATCCTGTATCATGTAAAAAAGCATCCCTTACGGTAAATTTATCAGTTATCGCAGGAACTGCACCGACTTGGCATCATTTGACCACTATTGTGCCCTAGCGGCCATTGACTTTTTGCAACAAGGCTATACTAAAAGAACCATCGAAATGGCCTACACCAAAGCCTGTGGACTCTGTAGGCAAACAATTGTATGGTGCCAAATCTAACAAGACTACAACTGATGATGAACCCTGACTCATTGGCTCTTTTGATAACGCTTCCAATAATGTTCGTAGGATCATCGAACAGCATTGGCGTGTCCTGATTTTAGACACAGATCTATGCCCCCTATTGTCTAAACGTCCCACTATTACGTACAAAAGAGTCCCTTCACTCAGAGATAAGCTTGTTTCCAGCTTTCTGTCACCCATTGATAAAAGTCCCTCCCTCTCCAATTGGTTGGCGGTCTTCCCCATTGGTTTTACGAAATGTACCAAATGCAAAGCATGTGCCTATGCCACTCCTTGCAAATGTTTTTTACATCCAGTCACCAAATGTAATCAAATCATTAATTACTCAATCAATTGTGACATTGCCTTCGTTGTTTATGTTCTCTTGTGTCCTTGCGTGAAGTGGTACGTCGGGAGCACTACATGCAAGCTCAAATTAAGGATTCTCCAGCATCTCAGGGCGATTAAAAATTCGGATCCCGCTTACCCCATGGCCAAACACTTCTGACAGGAACATGAGAAGGACTCAAATTTGCTTATGTTTTTTGCAGTGGCACACATTCCTATTCATCCCAGGGGTGGAGACCGTGTTTTAAAGTTAAGACAATCGGAAACTCGATTTATCTTGGACTTTGATACTAAGTTTCCTAATGGACAATCTCGATGAGAAGCTCCACAACTTTCTGGGCACATAAGACTGGCTTATCTGCCCCATTCCTGCTATGCTCTTTCTTGCTTTGACACATCTTGATCTCCTTTTGTTTTAGGTGTTCTCCGTTGGCATTCTTCTCCATTTGTTGTATCCTTGGCCTGTATTGGATTATTTTACACCTTATTTAATGGGTGTTTTTTGTCTTTTTGCTTTAGACTCAATCCGGTCTAATTGCTTAGCTGTTGCAGCACGTCTTTATGGGACCTGAGCTCTTTATTGTTTTTTTTTAATCATCTTTTGTGCAGTCCTTTCTGCTTTTCTAAATTCTTTCTATTCCACCTTCTTTTCTATGCTGTTACAGTTGCTCCCCTTTGATTTGTACACTTGTACTCACAATCTTTGCCATTTCCCCCTGTATATTTCTTATCTTTTACTTCTCCCGTCTATGTTAGAATTACAACCTGTTATTCTCTATATTTCCCCCCCCTCCCCTTTTCTTGTTGGCTAGCCATGGACCATGTGATTCTATATATGTTAATGCTACCATTCTGGCTTTGCAAGTTTGCACATTTTGGAGGTTGCTGTATACTGTTTTTAGAATGGTGATACTCTGCAATTTTGCTCCCATAGACTTTAACATTCTGGCCTGGTACATTTGCACATTATTATGCTGCTATGCACTTGCAATTTATTCCATTTTTTATTGCGGCCAGAATGTTGTATCATGCTATTTTTTATATCTATATATTGCAACCTTGTTCTCGCACATTTGTGCTCCATTATGCTGCTACTATTGCCCACACTTGCACTTTACTCAATTAATCAGAATGTTGTATTTTGCATTTTTGCATATGTGGATATTGTCACTTTGGTCGTGCATTTTTGCACATTACTTTGCTGCTACATTCGCTTGCACTTGCCTTTGTTCTGTTGGTATTAGAAAGCCTTTACCATGTCCAGCCAACACTTACATATCTTTGATATGTTTTCCTTGTAATATGGGGCTACCATATGGCCTGGTCCATCCTCATAGATGGGTTTTGTTTGTTTTTTCAATCGTGGGGGTTAACTTCATTCATTCAACTGTGTACATTTTATGATCTGCAAAAATTGTGTTTTAATATTGCAAATCACAGTGGAATTATGAAACCATGAGTCTGGGTGCCATGGAATGGGTGCTTTGGTCAATATGTTATGGACACTTTGTCTTAACTGGTTTCCAGTGCCTTTTCCACCATGACGCTCATTTATTTACATTGCCGGCCATTCTTGCCTTTTCATTCCATCATGGCCGCCGCCCATTCCATCTTCCCAAGCACCCATTTAGTTCCATTGAAATAGCAAAAGGACTGCATCTATCCAACTACTAATGTGCCCAGGTCCTTTGTCTCTTCACGTGATCAAGCACTCAGTTGAGTGTGAAAAGCGTTGTGTGTGGGTCGCGCTTACGGGTGTCCTGCCTCTGTTTTTTCTACTTCCTTCCAGCCGTATCTTTTACCGATGTTTTTTTGTATGACACATTAAATAACTTTCAGACCTACATTTTGCTGTGAGCTGAGCTTTTTTCCATGGCCGCGGAGAGTGCGGTTCATTTTTCCTCTTTCATATATATTAGGGATGGACGGCAGAAGCGGAAACAACAAAAAAGCAAGAGGACGAGGACGGGGAAAATCAACCAAGTCCCGAGGAGGAGCAGCCTCCTCAGACAGCGCGGTAGCGGACAAGACGGACAGACTAACACGATCTGGGACAAAAAATTGATAACACAGAGCCAACTACCAGACATGTCCATTGTCAATTTAACATCACATATTTCAGCAGAAGAAACTGAGGTGCTTAAACTTGGTTTGAATTTCTGTCCCTCCTCTCCATATAACTACGCCGAGACAAGAATTGATTTTGATAAATGTATGCGTAAGATCTGCTTGAAAAAATTCTTTGCAGTCAATCCACCCAAAATGAAAGATGACGAAACACGACTAGGATACACCCCCCGTTGGTCATCGAAGACATGAACATACTACGAGATCTCATACACCTAGAAACCGAATGGCAAGAAAATGAGGACATAAGTGATCCCCAATGGGAACTTATGAATATCTGCACGGACTGGCCTTGTAAGAGTAATGTGAAACTCAAATCACGCTTTAACCCCATGTTCAATCCTGGTGGCAACATCGAAGCCTTCCAAGATTTAGTCATTAATGATCTCAAAAAGTTCAGGAGAACCAAAATCAGCATTTCTAATAACTTAACACGACGAGAACAAGAGATCCTATACAGCATGAGCACATTGAAAGACTATATCATTAAACCATCTGACAAAGGGACTAACATTGTCATTATGAATAGGTCTGATTACATCAGTGAAGCCAATAGACAGTTAAGGGATCACAAATGTTATCAACTACTGGATACGGACCCCACAGTAGAAATGAATGATAAACTTTTTGAGTTGTTAACAAAATGGAAGGAGCAAGGCTTACTGGAGGAAGACACGTGTAAATACCTGTATCCTAAGTTTCCAACGATGCCCACCATTTACTTCCTGTCAAAGGTGCACAAGAACAAAACAAGACCACCAGGGAGACCTATTGTAACTTTGAGTGGGGCAGTATTAGAAAATGTGTCTAAACTAGTTGATGAAACATTGATAAAATTTGTCACCAGCCTGCCGTCATACTTACAAGATACGAAGGATTTCCTGAATAAAATTGACGGCATACCCTGGGAAAAGATATCTACTAGCCACACTCGATGTGGTCTCCTTATATACCTCAATCAATCATAAAGATGGACTGCAGTCTTGTGAGTACTTTCTGAAGACAAGATCGTTGAACTACCTCGAGCATGGTAAGATGATTTTAGAAATGATCAACCTCTGCTTAACAAATAACAGTTTCTTATTTGATAATAAGTTCTACACCCAGTTGCAAGGAACAGCCATGGGGATGACGTTTGCTCCATAATACGCAAATTTAATGATGGGTTGGTGGGAGAAATTCGCAGTGTGGGTCCCCTCAAACAGCCACCAAACGGACAAAGTAGTCCTGTGGCTTTGTTACATAGACGATCTATTTGTAATTTTGGGATGGCCCCACAGACGAATGGTTGGATTTTGTCAAGTCACTAAACACAAACGAATATAATCTACAGTTTACTGAGAGTCACAGTAAGACCACTATTGTCTATCTAGACATAGTGGTAACTGTGGCCCAGGATAGTTTAGTGACTGAATTGTACCGTAAACCTACAAGTGCCAACACACCCCTCCATGCCCCTCCACACCCCTCCATGCCAAAAGCAACCACCCTACATCGTTAAAATGGAGCATCCACTATGGTGAATTCATCCGCATCAGGCGAAACTGTTCACAAATAGAAACTTTTGATAAGGAATGTAGATCTATGGCATTGAGATTTCAACAAAGAGGCTATCCGAAAAAAGTGTTGGAGAGAGTCCATTTAAAAGGCACGACAAAAAGACTGTTCGATTTTGTTGATGCCCAAGGTTCAAATTGCAAATGAAATGGAAAAAATGGACACGAGACTTATCCTTACATTCAGCAAAGCCTCAAGGTACATTCGCGAACCTTAGGGGCAAACATCACCTATAGACGCTCCACCTCTTTGAAAGATAGCCTAGTGTCCAGCTATACGAGTCCCAGAACTACATTATTAGTCCCGAGTTGGCTAGGCGCCAATCCAGAAGGTTTCCATAAATGTGCCAGGTGTAAGGCCTGCAAGTTTGCTAAAAATACCAAAAACTACCAACATCCAATATTAAAAAACAATGCGAACATTAAATCAAGGATCACATGCGATACTGAGTATGTGGTGTATGTCCTAACCTGCCCGTGCAACCAGTGGTAAGTCGGGTGTACAATCGGAAAGTTAAAATTGAGAATTGTACAACACAAGAGCGATCAAAAACATTGACCCGACATACCCCATGGCTCTACATTTCCAAGAGAAACACGGAGGGAAACTGGAGGGATTTGGGTACTTTGGGATACTTGCCATACAAAAATCTGCAAGGGGTGGCAACCGAGAACTCCTTCTGAGACAAACAGAGACTAGATATATCCTGGACTTTGAAACCAAGAAGCCACAAGGCCATAATCTTGATGAAGAATTATATACATTCCTAGGCACCTGATCTCTTAATGTATTTTTGAACTATTCTTATGAATGATTAGCTTAAGCAAACCCCACAGCACAGCACTGACTGTTTGGTTCCTGTGTCTTCAGATAATGTGTGTTTTTAGATTCTCTTAATAATGAATTTAATCATTAGCCTCATGATAATGTAAATACGAATACTCTTTGTCAATTATCAGCTTGCCTTCAGCACAGCCAGAAAATGGTTTCCTCACAAGTGTAAAGGTTGAAAGGTCTTTTAAAAAAAACATTTTTTCTTCACAAACTCGAGTATTGAATGTACTTAAGACCTCTCTTTCCTTTACTCTTCATTTTTAACATATAAATTCCTTTTACACTCTTTTTCTTTTTTGTCAGTGCAAGCAACTCACTTTATGTTGAAGTATGTATGAACAAATGAACTTAACCACTTACATGAACAACTTTTCCTTTCTATTTCCTCTTTTTTGTTTTTCTCCAATTCTGGTTGAAACATCGCTTGGGTTAGTACTATTATGTATTATTCACTCTGTAACTGAAATCGTATCACACAAGGTCAAATGGCTTGATGGTAATTTAGAATTATCTATTCATGCGGTATTTTATGATATCTGTGTATTTTTAAATGTACAAAAAAGGCCTTTTATGCACTAAGCACTTTACTCTATTCTCAAATGCAGAATAATAATGTCAGGCTGCTAAATGCACAAAGCATTTTACGCATTAGGAATTGCATTCCATGACTGCTGCTAGCACTAAGCACTTTAATAGCATATTTTGCACAGCGAGTCTAAATAAACATTTGTACCAAAAAAAAATCAATTTAAATACACACGAGTTTTAACATGAATCATTTATTTGCCCTAAGCGCTATATTTTTCAAAACACTGCACCGTTTTAAAAAACCATACTGTTTATATGAAAAGACACCTAATATTAGTGTGATTTCGATTCTGCAACATGTTTTTATCGATGTTTAAGAATGGCAGCTTTAAAATGTTTTACTTTACCATAACGAATGGTTTAGTTTTTGTACCCAACCCAAGATGGCAGATCTATGTAATAGACCAATAGGAAATGAGAGGGACTGTCTTCACCGAAATCATAGACTTTAAATGTGGTTAAATAGTCCTTCCTTTGTGTTTCTTACCCTAAACGTGAACAAGCGGTTTGTTACCACGAAACGCGTCGTTTTTCGTGTTGTTTTCTCTTTTGTCCTGGACATATGCTTAATTAAAGTCAATTTTTTTGGCTGACTTAATGGTTTGTTACCTCAGTGTTTTGCCGCAATTCCTGCTAGCAGAACTGCTTCCTGGAGTGCCTTCCGCTTTCCCTGCACCTTTGTACAGGGTTTACCACATTTATATATATAGGAAATTCACAAAAAAACAGAGCATCCGTGATCTGTGTAGAGTCCATGGTGAACAGTCCTATATTTACATATTAAAAGTGATTCGAGTTGTTAAGAGTTCACGATTTCCACCTTTTGTTGACTACGTAACTTGCATTAATATTAAATGGGTGCCCATTTTGTCAAAATGGCCCCAGTCTTTTCTTGCCATTTCTCGCTTGGGAGGTTCTACCAGGTTTGGTCCCTTTGTTTTGTCTTTGGCGGGGCTCACTGCTGAAGACCGCCTCTGGCTCCAGCATGACTGGCAGGGCAGGAAGAGAGGGAGGTTACCGAAATGCCCTGTGTTTCGTTAACTTGGTTACAGTAATGCACCCAAAGGTGAATGGCTGGCTGACTG
The DNA here is from genome assembly GCF_040938575.1 of Ambystoma mexicanum. Lineage (NCBI taxonomy): Eukaryota > Metazoa > Chordata > Amphibia > Caudata > Ambystomatidae > Ambystoma > Ambystoma mexicanum. Next base: position 834,526,294 of record NC_090934.1, on the reverse strand, counting down.
TCCTTGGAGGACAGCCACCCTGCTGTGTAAGCGACAGCTAGGCTGCAAATGAATGGATGGAAGAAACTGGCACAAAAGGTTAGGTTTTTCTGAAAGGAAGGCGGAGTCAACCGCTGGATGAATTAACCGAATAAGAAACGGGAAGAGAAGCTTGCTGCACCCTCCTGGACCGTTGGTTTGCCCGGTGAAGTCTTGCTGCAGAGCTGAAGCTCCAAATTTTTAATCGACTAGAGAAGCCCGGAAAGGACGACTTCTCTCCTTGGGTTGGTGGGACCAATCAACCTCAAGACAAACTTGCCTGTAGCCCCCTCTCCCTGCTGGCTGTACTTCCTTGCTGCTGCTGGAACTGAGTGCCAGGGGTCAGAAACACCAGAAACGAGTGCATCGTCTTTAAGCCAGACATGAGCTCCAGGAAGATCCTCCGGACTCCCTCGAAGCAGGACATCCCAAGCATGAGCCACCTCAACAGAGTGCTGGACCCCAGAAGCAAGGGGAGCCCACAAGGTGTACAAGAATCGCAGTGGTGCTATTGACCGGTAGCTGAAACCGCAAAGTGCTGCTGATTTGAAAAGAGCCCTTTGGTGCTGCAGACCTTCGAAAAGCAATGCAGGAGTCCCCAGACGTCCTCCCTCTTGTCCCCTGCTGCTTTTTCTGCGGAGTTGCTTGCAGCTTTGCTTTTCAAAAGTCTTACAGCTTGTGACCTAACAGTGATTCTTTATACAAACTCTTTTAAACATTGTGCAGTGCAAGAATTTAGTGTTATCTTCCAGAAGTGCCTCAGCTCCCCTAGACTTTGCTCAATTGACATTGGCTGTCCTGGCTCCCTGCAGACTCTTCTGACCCTTTGACTTTGTGTCCATCTGTCCCTCAAAAAGCATACATCAGTTACTTGTATTGCTGGGAAAGGGTTAACCTATGTTTCATTGGGGGATTATGAAAGTGCTTACCTGTTGAGGAGAACTTGTTAACCTTTGTTTCCTTGCCTTTTTTCTTTTTGCCATAACTCCAGTATTGCATTACGTATCAAAGTGATATCAATGCCCACAGTGTCCTAGCTATTGAAGTCACCTTAGGGTGTAGGAAGTGTATGTGTGTCATCCCAAAAGGGTATCTTCTTACATAAATGAAACTAAAGGAGTGTATTGAATTGTTGCATCTTGCCCTTTCTAAAGAAATCTTACTTAAAAACTGGCTGTTAAATTAATACAATTTGAATAAGAAACCTTGAGTAGAAGTGTAATTTCAATAACTTGTCACTGAATAGCTATGTTGCATCTCTACAGCTCACATGGACCCTTCTTGAGATAAACCTGGCTGCTCAGTCACTCTACCAACTTGTGTAGTACAGGCCTATACCAAAGGTTGGGTTCCCTATTGCCAAGAGGACAAGGCTGGTATAGTCTCCCACAGGGTTACTACGTACAATCTTGCCTAACAAACTATTTCCATCAAGGTCCAATTTTGATGGTTTCTTAAATAACATTGAAATGCCAAGATTGACTGCGGAAAATGCAGCGGCCCTTGATCAACAGATTAGTGAACAGGAGATTTTACTTGCCATTGACCAGATTAATACGGGTACATTTCCTGGATTGGACGGTCTACCAGTTGAATTTTATAGAGCTTTAGGCCCTCATTTGAGACCTTTCTAATGTGGGCTATATAACTGCTTCCTGATGGAAGGTTCATTATGTGAATCTATGAGGGAAGCAATAATAAACCAGGCAAGGACCACTCAAAATTCAGCAAATACAGGCCAATTTCGCTACTCAATGTATAAATCTTTACTAGGGTTCCGACTAAAGGATAAGATAAATATATTTGTGGTTTGATTGACTCATCTCCAGTAGGGTTTAAGCAGGGGGGGAGGGGGGAGCCATTGCTATGAACCATTATAGACATCTTGTGGCTTCCAGATAAAGAGTTGGATGGAGAAAAAGCATTGGATCATGTCAATTGGAAATTCCTAGAATATTCATTAATTAAAATGGGTTTTGGAGCTACTTTTCTGAGGGCAGTTGGAGCTCTACATTCATCGCTTTGCGCTAGAGTTTGCGTGAATATTGAACTCCCAGCTCCCTTTCCTTTATCAACGGCCACCAGGAAGGGATGCCCGCTTTCACCACAACTTTTTAACCTGATGCTGGAGCCTTTAGCGACCTATATCAGCCAGGAACCTGATCTGCAGGGCCTAAGGATAGGGGATCAAAGTCCTGTGTTATGTGGCTGACATGACTGATTTTGGCTAACCCAAATGAACGGGGGTAGGGGCGATTAAAAAACATGTTTGCGGAGATAGGTCTTTTTGTCAGGTCACACGATTAGCTGGGAGAAATCAGTGTTTTTCCCTTGGTGCTTCTTGTCAACGTGGAGACTTGGCTTCATGGAATTGTCAATGGGCATAAGTATAAAGTACTTGGGTGTTAATTTTGTTCGAGACCTGAAGAGAATAGCTGAATTTAATGTAGTTAAATTGATAGAAGTGCTTCAAAAGGAAATGTGCGAAAATGCGATCGCCGGACAATGAATGTTTGGGCGAAGATCAATGCAATCAAGATGGTGCTTTTACCTAAGGTTCTTTACATCATTCAGACACTTCCTCTGAAATTTCCAAAGACGACGCCCAGGCGGATTGATGAGGTTTTTCAGAATTTTTTGTGTGGAGATGAAGAGGCATAAGATCCTGCGATACATTGTAGTGCGTGCTTTGCGCGAGAGAGGATTTGGATACCTCAATCTTGTAAACTACCACATTCCAATGAAGAAATCTGCATTTTACCTTACTGAGCAGGGTGATTCCATGCCACTTTGGAGGTCTATAGAAAGTGCTAGATTCTTGCTGTATTCTCCGAGAGACGCACATTTCATGGGGTGGATACCCAATTTAGCTACAAAATTACCCACTACTGAGGAGACTAGTGATGCACTTGTTTCATGGTTTGTCGGCTGTGGTGAGAATGTATTGATTCATTATGGAGCTTTTCTGTGGTTTAATCCAGGGCTACAGTTTGAGAACAAGACTCTGTGCTGGTGAAGTTGGATACTAAGAGGGATTTTAAGATGTTGTGATGTTTGGGGTGATTGGCAGATTTCTTTTGACTCTCTTGGAACTAATTTTGGTCTAGGGAGGAGGGAATTAAGGCGTTATACTGAGTTGGAGTCACTTCTGTCACAGAGACAAGGGATGTTGAATGAGCAAATGAGAGCTAGACCAATAGCCTGTAATGTGTTTGACTTGCCGCCTTGCATGGCATCAACGATTCTGAGAATGCCGCCTATGGATATCTCCTGTGCTGCCTCTTGGGAAAGATTGTGGCAAACATGGACAAAAGAATTCATCAAGGAATGGCATTGCATATTGAGATTGAGAACGACATTGAAGATGGATTGGAGTCCAAGGTTAATTCGTCAGAGGATTCCGAGCCGTCTATGCTGGACCCCGTTGCGGATGCTTGAGTTGGGCATGATGAATGAGGAGTCCTGTGTTGGGGCTGTGGTCAAAAGGGAGGCAATGTTATTCAAATGGCCAAGAGCGACTGACTTTTGGGGAGGGGTTCTGGACAGATTAGATACAATCTTGGGAGTGGTATTTCCTAGATCACCTTGCTTGGTGATCCTGCTTTTTAGAATCGGGAATATGCAATGTGGCTTGGGGTTATGGTAGTTGGATAAAGTCCTGGCGGTGGCAACTAAGCACATTTTGAGAGTTTGGAAAACAAGGAAAAAGCCAATGGTGGAGGGCTGGGTGTCAGATTTGCAGACTTTATCCAGTTATGAAAAATTCATGATGCAAAAACAGAAATGCAAGGGTGAAAACTTGGAGATGTGGGGATCATTTAACGAACTGTATGGCTGAAATTAGTCTTTTCTCTGAAATTAAGTTGTGGCGAGTGTGAGCTTTGTGAGGATGTAGCTGTGTGTGCATGCGAGTTGTGTCACCGTCTATATGTGTTTATATGAATTTTAAATCTGTTTAGTAGCAATGCATAGGAATGGTTGTAGATGGTGGCTTTGGGATATGCGACTCCACGAGAAGGAGTGGGAATTATCTTGTGTTTCCTCTCCTTTGATAAAGTTACCATTTGAAATGTTATTATATCTTGCTGGCTCTATACCTATGTTTGCAATACGTTTGCTGTCATATCATGAAAATGAAAAAAAAAAAAAACAGCCACTGTTCTTTAGCTTTGGCCAGGGCCCTAAAAAGTACCTTTGTTAAATGTATGGTCTTCTGTTGTAGTTGTAGGGGCAGAACAGAGGTTAGTATAGGATTCTGGGCATGGGACATTTTCTGTTTTGTATGACTGACGAGAACCTGTTGTTTTTCGTTTATAAAAGGAATCAGAGAATCCTAAACATTGGGATAGCTTAGGTCTTGTGATAATAAAGAAACCCTTCAGACAACGCCATGTCCTCCCGATTCCGATCTACCACAAGCGGTGTCACAAATGGGATTCGAACAACCAGATACAAGGTTGGGCCTCATGTAAGTGAAGCACCTTGCCCTGACAGTGAGGCTCCCTGAATGGGCTGTGCCCCAGTCTATAGGGTTGACCTCCTTAGCCTAGCTGAAGTCGAAATCCCCAGCCAAGAAAGGAGACCGATCACTACCGGCCTAGTCATCAGCCTACGTCAGCCCACACCAAGGTAGCCACTTTAGGTCAGCCACTAAATCAGGGCTGGCATGAACATACTCTTAGATGTAGCAGCTGGAGTTAGACAGATTATCCCCGAAGAGGTTAAGGTTTTACTACACAATGCTGTACCCCATAACTATACAGTAATAAGTGGAAACATCGTAGCACAGAGAATCCTTGAGCCAGATCCCACTCTGCACTTAAGTGAAGTAGAAAATATTTCCAATACACAAAGAGGTGACCCTAGGCATTGGGCAGGCTGATAAAAACTTGGCCCTGCTTTCCCAAACCTATTGGGATGATACCACCACCCTACCAGATGCGGCCTTTGCACAAAAGAACAACCAGAATCATCTGGCGGAAGCATTTGAAAGGGCTCTCTCTAAAGGAGTAAGGCTATGTGGAAAATGATGAACATGGCTAAGCCAACTGGTCATCCCTCAGTCACTGGAAAATAGCCATGAGTTGGAGCCATTCCCACTTAACAGCAGCAAACCAGCCACCGAATAGGGAAAACCCAGGCCCAAGTCCTCAGCAAATTTTACTGGCCCTGCGTTTATGCCAATATCAATGCCTAAGTCGCTGTAACGCTCACCTGGTTCCCTCGGAGGCGCTGGTCTTGGGCTGGGCGCTGCAAACGTCTTCAAAGTTAGGCGTAGGGTTCGTTTGGCTCCCGGATTTGGCCCCTTACTCACCGAAAGCTTGACCTGCAGAGTGAGGTGTCTGCAAGTGGAAAATCAAGGTATTAGTGGCTGGAAGGATGGGAGAAGTTCCTAGCCCCTCTCTCCCTTTCTCCCCGTGGTACTCAGATGATTGTTGTGCTCACCTTAAGTAAGTGAATGCTGAGCTCTCCATCCTGCGTCTTGTGCAGGGGCGCTGGGTCCAGTTACTTCACTGGATGTGAGTTCCGCCTCTTGATTGCAGAGGGTAGGTGAGAGCGATGCCGCCGTTTTGCTGCACGAGCGTGACTTGTAAGTATTAAAGTTCTCTTTGGATTGCTCTCTTTAAATGTCTTTTTCCTTATGTCTATGTCTTTTGCTTTTAGGATGCTGTCGATGCCAAAGAAGATGCTCTCCCAGATTCGTGGCAGAGAGCGTAGCAAGAAGATGGTGAATTCGAAGGCACGTAAGTAGGAAGACTGCTTTAGGGCCGTAGAATGCACCTTAATGTCCCCTTTTGTTTTTACAGGTGCCGGAATGCAGCGCGAACAAAGTTGGAGCAAGCGCAACACAGGTAAGCCGTATTGTAACTGAACGTTACTAACCAATGTTCTTTGTCTTTGCAGGCCCGATGCCGGACGCGGAATGCAGAAAAGAAAACGACTTGGATGCTGCCGATGGCTCGGGTGAGTTGAAGCGCTAACTTTGCCTTTGTCTAACCTGTGCCTTTTGTTTTGCAGGAGCTGCTGAAGATTGAAGATTGGTTCCCAGCAGGTAATTTTCGTAACTACAGGATCCGGAGCTGAAGATTCGCTGGAGCTGACACGGTGAGCGTCCTGCTGCAGATGCAGAATAACGCGAAGCATGTGGTACCAATCGGGTGTGGTTTAAATAGCCCATAGGAGTACTTAGGTGTCTTCTTCCACAGCAGCCGCGCCCAGGTAAAAGAGTTCCTGCTTCCAGAAGAGTTCCAGCATCAGTGATCCAGGGAGTGGTGCCTGCCCCACCCAGAAAGAAAAGTAGTTCCTGTTAGAAGAGAGTAAAGCATCATCTGGCTGGTAAGTAAGCAGCATGGTCTGCTTCAGGTAGGTTCACCCAAGCACTTTTACACTTGATATGAGCCCGGCGCTTCCTGTGCCGCGACGGGTCCTTACTATGAGCCTGGCACCACCGGTGCCAGGACAAGGTCCAAAAGGTCCCTATTGGGACTTGCTGGTGCCGATAAGGCATGTTATGAGCCTGTTTCCAAGGGTGTTGGGTAGGTCCTGACTCCTTGAAAGCAGTGGTCATGACAGTCGCTGCCTGTGAAATTTGACATAAGACCTCAACTACCCGGTACCCAGAGCTCTCTTACAACCTCTCTGTAACGCTCACCTGATTCCCACGGAGGCGCGGGTCTTGGCAGGAAGCTGTCTGTGACTTGAAGCGTGATGTGCAGGACTCGATTGGCTTCTGGGGTGGAACCTCTTCGCACTGTGTGTCGGACTCGAAGAGTGAGGTTTCTGCAGGTGGAAGAATATGGGGGTTAATGGTCTGGGTAGTTGAATGTCCCTCTCTCCCTTTCTCTTCACAGCTTTTTCGTAGAGCCCCCAGGTCAACGTGCTCACCTTATATAGGTGAATGCTGGGCTCTCCATCTGCGTCTGGTGCAGGGTGCCGTTGCCAGTACCTTCACTGGTGAAACATAGGCCTCTTGAATTCAGAGGATGGTTACCGTCGTTGTCTGCACGAGCGGTGAGTTTCTGGACACCTTTTGACTGTATAGTCTTTAAATGCGTGGCACGTTTATATGCAGACTCTATATAATGCTTTTCCCTTATGTATTGCAGGGCTCTTGAGATGGAAGATGAAGTAAAGCGCCTGGAAGTTTGTAAGTATGGCAAGCGCTCTAATTGTCTCTTTCCTTGCAGCTTAGTTCGTGTTAAAGAGACGCCGGAGTATTTGCAGGCGTTTTATTGCGACGAGCGGGATGGACGTAAGTAAATACCTGCTTAATGTCTTTTCTTTTGCCTTTCAGATGTTGGTTTGCAGCGCCGGAATCCGCGGAATGCCAGTAAGTTGTTAACGATGCTTTGTCTTTACAGGCGGCGATGCAGAACGAAGAAATCCGGAATCCACAGCGTGCCGGTAAGTATGGCAATACTTTTGCCTTTGCAGGTGGAGATGCGGCGTGACGAAGCGGCCGCAGCCGATGGATCAGGTGAGTAAGTGCTGCGTGTAAAGTTCGCCTTGCTAACTTGTTGTTTCTGTTCTTTGCAGGTGCTGATGATGTCTGGATACTGAATTGGTAAGTAGATTCTTGCAGGTCCAGGATCAGAAGAAGAAAAGCCAGAGCGGGTGTGATTTAAATAGCCTTGGGGTGATGAGGCGTCTTCTTCCACAGCCCCGCCTAGGTAAGAAAAGAGTTCCAGTTTCCAGAAGAGTTCCATTGCTGTATCCAGGGAGTGGAGCTGCCCCACCCAGGTAAGAAAGTAGTCCCTGTTCTTAGATAGCTTCTAAGTGACTGGTAAGTAAGCAGCATGGTCTGCTGCAGGTAAGTCCACCCAAGCATCCTTACACCTATTATGAGCCCGGCGCTTCAAGTGCCGGGACCAATGGTTTTGATGAGCCTGGTGCCACCGGCGCCAGGACAAGGTCCAAAAGGTCCCAGTGGGGACCGGCTGGTGCCTAGGATTAGGGGCCTGCTTCCAAGGACGTTGGGCTGGTCCTGGCTCCTTGGAAGCAGTGATCATGACACTCTCCTGTCACACAGGTCCTTTTTTCTTGTTTAGCCATTGACAGAGTAGGACCACTTGAGCCCTGCAAACTGGGTAACAAATACATTCTTGCAATTTTAGATTACACTACCCGGTATCCCGAAGAGTTTTCCCTAAGGAACACATCCTGAAACATCTCATACCCTTCCAGTCCAGAGTGGGGTTTCCCAAAAGAAATATGAACAGATCAGGGCCCAACCTGCATGTCCTGCCTTATGCAGGAAGTAAATGAGATATGGAACATACAAGCCCTACACACATCTGTTATAGCACCCACAAACTGATGGCCTAATGTAATGCATTAACCAAAACCTAAAGCGCATATTAACAAAACTTGTAGAAAAAGACACTAAGAATTGGGACCCAATGATACCTTGGGCCATTTTCACAGTGTGAGAAACACCCCAATCTTCATTGGGCTACTCCCCATTTTAGTTATTTTATGGTAGTGAACCCCAGGGTGTGCTCGGTATGTTGAAGAACACTTGGGAAGAGAGACAGAAGGATCTACTGCCCAGATCTCAAGTGCCAAATGAAGGCATTGAGAGAGATTGGTAACAGCAACCTCCACAAAGCTCAAGAACACCAGAAAGAAAACTATGACCAAAAGACAGTGGCTAGCTCCTTTGCCGTCAGCGACCATGTGTTAGTCTTACTACCTACTTCAGAGAATAAGATGATTTCAAAGTGGTATGGACCATATACAATCCTCAATCACAAACGCCCGCTTAATTATCTGGTCTTCGAGCCAGATAGAAGACAAAAGACCCAAAACCACCATGTGAATTTACAAAATATTTGGTAAACAGACCCCATAGAGCAAAGTACATGGCTGTTACAATGGATTTCCAAAATCAGCGCTTGTGGAGGATTTGGGCAGGCCACCTTATTTATGAACAAGAAAAAGACAGGTTAGCCAAACCCCATGAAGGTAATGTAGCAGAGTGGCAAGGCTTAGTCTCAGGAAGGGTGAGTAGACTCGAGCTACAATGAGTCCACACAGGGCGACACCAGTAATTCCAGTTAGACAAGCAAGTCTATCAATAAAATTATATATTAGGCCTTTAGATTACACTCCAAGCAAGTCAAATATTTATTTAAAGTAACACATCAACACTTATAAAAACAGATATACACAATCACCCGTAGGCGAACTGAATAACATTTGATTCAATGACCAGTGAAACACAGGTAAGTATTCAGATGCAAAGAAGAACAAGTTACTTACCAACTGGTAACGTTCTTTTGATTGGATGTTCCTCCAACATATTCCTCTTCTTGGATGTGTTCCAACCAGCTTCAGCTGCTTTGGAAAAAAATGTCCGCAGAGGGCGCCGTGCGTCGATGTAGTCGAGTCGATGGTCTCTTGAAGGCCTCTGTCGAGGGTGATGTCATCGGGTGTATAAGTAGCACGCGCGACGCCCGTTGGCCTCAGTTCTGTTTTTCCCCCCTTCATTATTGATTTTTCACTGTGTAGATTGTGCCGGCAGACAGGTATTTGCCTTGCGAGAGCTTTGGAGTGGTAATAACCCTGAAAAATCTACAGAGGGGTAGGTTGGGAGGGCGATGAGGAATATGTTGGAGGAACATCCAATTGAAAGAACGTTACCAGTTGGTAAGTAACTTGTTCTTCGAGTGGACTGTGTCCTCCAACGTATTCCTCATCTTGGATCGACTCCCAAAGCAGTATGGAAAATGTCTCTGGAGGAGGGGTTAGATTTTTCGATACCCTTAAATGGCTGAATATAGTACTGCTTTACCAAAATGCAGCTCCTTAGACTGGGAAGCATCCAGACTATAGAATTTTGAAAAAGCATGCATCGAAGACCAAGTTGCTGCTTCACAAATGGACCTTATAGGAACACCTCTTTGTAGGGCTGTCGAAGAGGCAATGCGTCTGGTGGAATGAGCCCTTAGACCTTCCTGTGGGTCTTTTTGTGCTAATCTGTAGCATTCTGAAATGCAAAGCACAATCCAGCGTGAAATTGTTTGCTTTGTCACCGATTGACCCAATTTCCTTCCTGTGTAGCCCATAAACAGTTGATTGTCCACTATAAGCTTGGAAAGCCTAGAGATGTAAAAGCTTAAAGCCATTTTTGGATCCAACCTGTGTAATCTTTCCTCCTCCATACTAGGATGAGGTGGAGGATAGAATGCGGGTAAAACAATGTTCTGACTTAAATGAAAATCAGATACCACTTTAGGTAAAAATGAGGGTATAACCTTCAACACAACTCTGTCCATATGGAACAAAGTATAGGGTGACCCAGAAGAGAGTGACTGCAATTCGCTCACTCTTCTTGCAGATGTTAAAGCAACTAGGAAAGCAGTTTTCCATGTCAGTAATCTTAATGGACAAGTGTGCAGAGGCTCAAAAGGAGCGCACATTAAGAATTTTAGGACCAGATTGGCACTTGAAACCGGTAAGTAGGAAACACTATTGAGTCCTTTTAAAAATTGCACTACCAAATGAATGTTTAAATGGGAGCATTCTTCCGACGAGCGCTTGAAGATATTAAGCGCTGCAAGATAACCTATAATGGTTCCAACATTTAGACCTCTGTGTGCTAGGGACAAGGATAGTACTTCCAGAATAGAACATAGAAAAGGATCGACATTCTTTTCTCTGCATCAGTTACAAAACTTTTTCCAACGGCAACGGTACAGAGACTTTGTTGCTGGCCTTCTTGCAGAAAGCAACACCTCCATGACGTCATCTGGAAGGTCCCAATCCTTGTATCTCAGCCTTTCAGATACCAAGCGTGAAGGTTGAGCGTTTTGACATCTGGATGGAGAACCTGACCCTCCATTTGAGAGAGAAGGTTCTCTCTTTGAGGAAGACGTACTGGGGGACAGACGGACATGTCTAGAAGGTCCGGGTACCACGTTCTCCTGGCCCAGTCCGGGGCAATTAGGATCATGCGGTTCCCGAAGCGTCTCAGTCTCCTGATGACCTGAGGAATGACGGGAATCGGAGGAAACGTGTATAATAGTGGGAAATTCCACTCCACCAAAAAAGCGTCCCCCATGGCTCCTCTCGGGGGAAATTCCCTTGAGCAATACCTTTCGCACTTAAGGTTGATTCCATTCGCAAATAGGTCCACTTGAGGGGTTCCCCAAAGGGCGAATATCTCGAATGATTTCCTGAGCCAGTTCCCGTTCGTGGGACACTGTGTTCTGCCAGCTCAGAGCATCTGACGTCATATTCTCCTCCCCGGCTAGATGAACTGCCATCAAAGAGATTCCTTCTTGAATTGCCCAATACCAGAGCTGCATTGCTTCTCTGCACAGAGGTAGTGACCCTACACCACCTCTTGTTTAGATAATGCATGGCCACTGTGTTGTCCGTCATTATCAGAAATGTTTTCCCCTGACAGATGGCAGGAAAGCTTTCAGCACTAGTCTGATTGCTCTTAGCTCTAAAAGGTTGATGTGTTATTTGGACTCCGATGGAGACCAACGACCGCTGATTGTCAGATTGTTGGCATGAGCTCCACACCCCATGAGTGAGGTATCTGTCACTACTGTGATCTCCGGCCATGGTTGCCAAAAAAGTTCTCCTTTCAAGATATTCTCTGAACAATTCCACCATAGAAGATCTTGTCGAACTTAGTTCAGAATCTGGAGAAGATCCGTCATTTGACCTGGAAACTGGGACCATTGTGTCTTTAGAGCCCATTGAAGGGATCTCATTCTCAGATGTGCCTCCGGCAGCAGGAAGATGCAGGATGCCATGAGGCAGAGTAACCTTAAGAAGTCGTAGGCCTGAAGATTTTGGGCATTTTGGAATTTGGAAACCATCTGAAGAATGTCTTGAGCCCTCAACCTGGGAGGAGAGGTCTTTCCCAGGGCGGTGTCTAATACAGCTCCTATATATTGGAGCCGCTGAGAAGGTGTCATTTGTGACTTCTTGAAATTGAGGGAGAAGCCCAGTCTGTGGAGGAAATGGCAGGTGACTTTCAGGTGAGCCAGTGCCTGTTTGGCAGAACGTGCTCTGATCAACCAATCATCCAGGTAGGGGTAGACGTGGATCCCACCTCTCCTGAGGTGCGCTGCCACCACTACCATCAGTTTGGTGAAGACCCTCGGGCGGAGGTCAATCCGAATGGCAGGACTCGAAACTGATAGTGTGAGTCGCCAACCACGAACCTCAGGTATTTTCTGTGCTTGAGATGAATCGGCACATGAAAATGAGCATCCTGGAGGTCCAATGACACCAACCAACCCTGGAGTTGAAGGGCCTGAATAATCTGAGACAGGGTAACCATCTTGAACTTGTCCTTCCTGAGTAACTTGTTCAAGCTTCTTAAGTCCAGGATGGGTCTCAGTCCTCTGTCCTTTTTGGGGATAAAAAAATACGGGGAGTACCATCCCTTGTTCCTCTCCGCTGCAGGTACTGGTTCTATAGCACCTTTCTCTAGCAGGGTTAGAACTTCCTGCTATAGCAGCGGGTCTGAAAACTTCAAAGGGTGTCTCCTTGGTGGATTTCTTTGAGGTTTCGTTAGAAAAGGAAGGCAGTAACCTTGAGCTATTATTTCTAGAGCCCAAACATCTGAAGCAATGGCTCGTCATTCTTGCAGATGCTGTGACAGCCTGCCTCCTACAGGTGTCTTGTTATGCAAGTCCTCAAAGTGGTTTTGTGGCGGTTGCTGCAGCCGCTTATGGCAGAGAGGCTGTAGCTGGAGCTGGCTTTGCACGTTTTCCTCGTCCACCGCGAGTGTCCTTTCTCTGGCCCCTTTGACTGGCCATTCCTCTCGCCTTTCCATATGAGGAGTAGTAACGATAGGATCGTCCCCTCCAAGATTGACCTGGTGCACGAAAAGGCTGAGGTTGCCTAATAGCAGCTCCCAAAGGCTGCTTTTGAGGTCTGCAACCTCTCAAGGCTCTCGTCAGCCTTTCTGCCAAAAAGGTGAGACCCGTCAAAGGACATGTTCAGAAGACGGTTCTGCACGTCTGGTACGAAGCAACACTTCCGTAACCACGCAAATCTGCGCATTACCGTGCTAGTGCCCATGGACCTGCTCACACTATCTACAGTGTCCAATCCAGATTCAAGGAATTCCTGCATAGCCTCCTTCCCATCTCGAACGATGGTTAGGAACCCTTCCCTTTTGTCTCCTTCTGGTATATGCTCTGCCGCCATCGCAATGCACTCCCAGAGTGTACAAAAACTTTGCCAAGGCACATGTGGAGTTGGCTGATTTTAACACCATACTCCCACTTGAAAATATCTTCCGTGCCCAGCCCTCCACATGCTTATCGTCCCAGTCCGGAGGGATGGAAGGGTATGCCAGTTTGTTAGAAGCTGTGGCTGCCTGTATGACCAAACTCTCGGGAGTGGGATGTTTAGACAGCTAGCCAGGGTCGCTACTGGCAGGGCGGTATTTTGAAGTGAGGGATTTATTCACTGGCGGAATAGAATCCGGAGTCTCACAATTTTTGGCCACCCTATTTTGCAAGGCTACGTGAAATGGTAGTATTGGGTCTTCAAGATCATCTTGGATGAATTGGGCTGGAGGTCTGGCCCATCCTAAATAATCTATCACCTTTGTCATTAGCGGACAATATGATGGACTGGCATGTTCTCCTGGTTCTGGCCTACTGAAGTCATTTCCAGGAGATGTATCAATACCACTTGCATTGTGTAGTGATTAAACCAAATCCCTCATCCTGCTTTCTTCTGAAATCAGACATTCTGGGACATTTGGGGTGCCATATTCCAGCCCAAAAGGTACATTTCCCTCAGATTTCTCCTGTTCCTCAAAAATTGAGGTCAGGGACTTGAAGAACTCCTTCCTAGGAAGAGGTTTGAAAACCTTTTCTGGGAGAGGTGGAGGAGGAGTAATATTGGGTCCTGAAGGCATTACAGGTCTTGTAGCCATCTCTCTCCCTTTTTCAGGTTGATTTGAACGAACTGGAGCTTTCAGCGTCGAGGGCTTCGGGGTTGACGTCGACAAAGGCGTCAATGGCGTCGATGTAATACCCGTCGTCGACGGCCTCGAGGCACTCTTCGAAGACTTGCCCTTCGAGGTGTGTTCGGTCTCGGACGACGTCAGTGACCTCGAGCGGTCAACTCGACTCAAGCGGCTTTTCTCGCTCGGCGTCCTAGAAGGTTCTCTATCCTTCCTCTTTCGATCACCTGGGCGCCTGAGTGTCAGAGCGATGACGCTCCCGGCCGGCTTCCGAGGAAGGCACGGACCAAGGCTTCGCTTTCCCGAACACCTCCATCATTTTGACCATGAATGCTTCCCATTCTTCGGATGCCAAATGTTTAGTGGAACATTTCATCCTTTTTGAGGCTTCGTCCGAGGACGAGGTGGAGGGGGACCTGTGGCATTGTTTCTTCAAGATGGGAATCGCTTCGGGACCTGGACCGATGCCTTTCGCGTCGAGGAGATTTCTCCTCACGGGACCACGACTCGACGCTCGAGGCTTTACGGTCGGATTTACGACCTACCCGTAGTTTTCCCCTCCTCTCTCGCAAGGCCTTCCCAGTCATCGCCTGACACTTCGTACAGGCCTCCATGTGATGGCCTTCTCCGAGGCACCACAAACACTCTCGGTGCGGGTCTGTGATCGACAATTTTGAACGGCACGACTTGCACTTTTTGAAACCCGATCTCAGGGTTGTGGTCGGTGTCGATGATGAGGACATATTCGTTATATTTTATGCTATTCTCACAGAACTCGAGGCACGCCGAATCTCAAGCAACATGTACTGCGGAAAAACGGAACCGAGGCCAACGGGCGCCGTGCGTGCTACTTATACACGCAATGACGTCACCCTACGAAGGCCTTCGAGGGACCATCGACTCGACGACATCGACGCACAGCGCCCTTTGGCGAAACATTTTTCCAAGCAGCTGAAGCTGGATAGAATACATCCAAGATGAGGAATACGTTGGAGGACGCAAACCACTCGAAATAGAATTGTAAAATCTACACAAAATAGCTTCCTTCAATCTTGGAAAGTCCAATCCTGAGTTGATTTGGGGCCTAGCGCCCAAAGGTCACCAGCTCCAAGGTATGCACTCTCAGGTAGGTTTATATAGGATTTATAGTGCCAGAGGTAATGATTAAGAGTTTGTCAAAAGTTAGTTTAAATTCAGATCAAGAATCCACTCCATCCCAACACACTATAATAGTTCTAGGGAGGGATCCTTATCCCAGGTTCCACAACCAAAGCTAATTTCAGAGTCAGGACGTTATGCCCTTTATGGGAGAGGGGGAGGGGAAGCTACGCTACATTTATGTGGACTTACCCCACGGCTCACATTTCTCTAAATACCGCTTGTGGAGGTTCCACAAATTGTTGCAGGTTTGTTTTCCGTCTTTGTTCCTTACATGAGGGTCGTCTAGACAGAAGAGGCACTTTATTGCACAGGATTTAGTTTGTTGGTCGTGGTACTTCGGAAACGGGTCCAGACAGCCTCCAATAGAAGATCCAAACTAAGAAAGGTGAAGACTTCTGTGGGACAGACAGACACAGAACACCTCAGGGACACGAAGACAAGATCCAATGAAGGTCACCATGATCAGGCGGAGACAGGCAATTGCCCAGAGACCAATACAGAAGCAGGCTCAGCACAGCTTCCCTTCGTGTTGAGACTGCTGAAAATACAGGAGATGGGGAGGCACTATGTGTGGCACAAGATGATGATCTGCAAAGTTCCAATGTTCTTCTTGGAACGGTGACGGCTGCAGAGATGTAGCCCAGGAGAGAGCTGGCCAGTGATTAGCAACCCCAAAGTGAATTTCATGAAGCAAACTATTGGTAACTCCTGCGGCACGGTTGCCATAATTCATGCAGTTGCCAATAACTAAGACAAATTGAGCTCTGGTGCAGGATCTGCGTAGGAAAAAATTTTGATGGACCCCGTTGGTCCAGGGACACTTCCGAAGGCTCAGCAGGTACGTATCCTCGAGCAGGGGTTGAGACCGGTTGTTCACACTGGTCCAGTGATGGAAGCACCAACGCAGGCATTCTTGCAATCAAGAAAAAGGAGTAGGGCTTCACCAGGATAGCACTGGAATCGATTGCTGGTCAGCTGCAGGGGACATCCTCAGGCTGCTCTTGAAAAAAGTCTAGGCTCCAAACAGTGAGCTTTTGAACAGTTGGAGGAGCCCCGAGGAGCCCTCCTTTTATCCAAGAGTAAGCCCACACACACCAATGGTAAGGATCTGCACCATTTAAACAGCGAGTAGCTATCAAAACAAGCAAAAAGGAAGGATGCCCCACTGGAATCTATGGAGGCAAAGCTGTAAAAAGAACATCTTTCCCGAACAATGGCGACGCTCCTGGTTGGTGATGGGGACAAGTTTAGCCTAATCCGGGATAATCGTAGCCAGAAACAGAGGGATCTGTAGGATTTGTTCATGCAATTCCCTCAAGTCGCACCTTGAAACACTTGTGTATAGGCGCGTTATAAATGCCATATCATATCAAGTCTTCTCAGAAGAACCAGGAAGGGTTAAAAATGTCTTCCATTCTGTCAGAACACCGCCTGGGCAATTGCTTAACTTCCAGCCCCATCAGATTCCAGAGGTTTGACAGACAACTAAACCAGAAGAAATTGAGGAAATGTTAAAACTAGGGGTGATTTAACCATCTCAGAACCCCTGGTCCTCCCCCATCGTCCTTGTTGAAAAATTGGACAAAACTTGAAGATTCTGCATAGACTTTCGAGGACCTCGACTACCTCAGTCTTCGATAATTACCCGATGTCCAGAATTGACAAGTTAATCGAGCGCCTGGGGCATGCCAAGTTCATTACCACATTGGACTTGGACGAAAGGCTATTTGCAGGTTCTATTAAATTCAGATAATAAAGAGAAGATGGCCTTTGGCACCCGTCAGGGGCTGTTTCAGTTTACAGTCCTTCCATTCGACCTACATGGAGTCCCTGCCACATTCCATAGACTCCTGGATAAGGTCTTACGGCCCTAGTCATCACAGATATAGCAATCCATAGTGCTGGTTAGGAAGAACACATATGCATCTCCATGAGGCCACAAGGGCCTTAAGGAACAGGACCGAGTCAAGAAACAAAAAATGTGACCTAGTCCAAAGTGCTGTGAAATACCTAGGGTACTTTAGCAGAAACTGATCGATGGTCCGGGAACAAGGCGGATGAAGACATCTGAAGATTGGCACTAGGGCCATCCCAGTCCTGCCCTAGTCCAGTTGTCCTTAACGACCGGCTAGTTCTAGAGAATGGTAACCAGTACTGTCTGTTTGCTAGATCTAATTGCTGTGTTGGTCTCCCTAAACGTTGGTCTACTGACTCCCTTAGGGCTTTCTAGCTGTCCCTTCTCTCGCCTATCTTGGTGTTATATTGGGGTCAGGGATTATGCCTTGCAGTCGCTCAGTTGGAACAGTCAGCCCAATCACGCTCAATCTTGCCTTGCCCCTATGTCCTGCCTCTTTCCCGGGTTCCATGTCATTTCATCGCGGGATGTTTTTTCGCTGTGTTTTTGACCGCAAATTATTTCACGAAAAAACCCATCACATTTTTTTAAAATTATTTTTGGGGGTAATTATTTTTGGGGGTTGGGTGGTCCTTCCCCAAACCCCCCATTCCCTTACATATTTTATCTATTCCCAAAAAATGTGATGGTTTTTTTCCCTTTAAAAAATGTGTGGTAAAAAACCTGTGAAAAAACATCCTGCGATAAAAGGATTCCCCACCCTTCTCCCACACGAGTCTTCGGTCCCTCCAGCGTTACATTCCGCCTTCCTATCTCCAACCTCTCACTCTGAAACCTCTCTCCTCCTGGAACTAAAACCCTCCTCTTGGGACTATCACTTTCCTCTTGCCCCTACCACCCCCTCTCCTACCACTCCAAAACACCACCCTCACACTAGCACACCCTTCATTTCCTCAGTCTGGTCACACAAACTCTATACTAAATCCATTACCTTTCACCCCTCAGTCACACTCCAGTACCATGGTCACCACTAAACCAATGCCTCACCTTTCCAGTAATGTATCCTCCTGGTCTCCTGGTCTGCTTCCTTCTGCTCTTCTGACCTCACCGAGGTAACTCACACTTCCCACCGGAATTTCTACCATGAGGTCTCTACGGTGGGCCCAATTCAGGACTCGTACTTCGACCTGTTTTTAGTCGCTTTCCACGCAAGTGCCAGGGTGGGGAAGGTCACAAACCTTTTGTAAAGATCCCTGGAGGTCTGGGATTAAGGCACTCTCATTGACAGCATTACTGGCAGTGTGCCAGGGCAGCTTCTTGCTTATGCACAGGTCGGTCTGTGGTGCACTGTTTCCCGCCTCCCAACCACCTGCTACCATCGTGGGCTGCCGGAGGGAGAGCACCCTTTGCTCTTCAGCATTCAGGATGCTCTGGAGTGAATTCCATTCTCCAAGGTGGATTCCCTAGAACAAGGGAAAGACTGGGAAGTATCAGTAGATAGAAGCATTGTGTGGGGCCGAAACAAACCGCATTGATACATATAGGCACTAACCGAAGGGGTAAGAGAATGGGTGCTCCGACACACTCTTCACAAGGCCCCAGGTTAGGCCTCGTCACATAGGCCACTACAGTTTGATTAACAGGGACAAACACTAATGTTTAGCCAACTTTAGTTGGCTAATGTGAATGAACAGCAAGGCTTAGACTCAGGAGGGTATGAGAGTGGTTAAGGGTTCAGTGAAGCACACAAAAAGCACTCTTAATACAAGTTAGGCAGAACGTATAAAAGAACAAGTTACTTACCCATGGTAACGTTCCTTTGATTGGATGTTCCTCCCACGTACGTATTCCTCATCTTTGATATTCCCATATCGAGCTTGCTGCTTTGGAATTTCTTTTTCAGTAGAGGGTGCTGCGTGTCGATGCCCGTCGAGTCGATGTCCCTCGGAGGCTTCCGTCTCGACAACGACATCATCACGGTTATAAGTAGTTGCGTGCAGCGTCCGTTGCTCAGTCCGTTTTGAAGTGTTAGCGATTGTCCAGGATGGGACAGCTACTATCCTTGAGAGCGCGCAGACTGCAATTACAAGGGAAGTTTTACTGCAGGGAAGGATGGGAGGGGCGATAAGGAATACGTGGGAGGAACATCCAGTCGAAAGAACGTTACCATTGGTAAGTAACTTGTTCTTTGAATGGATTGTGTCCTCCCACGTATTCATCTTTTATAGACTCCCAAAGTAGTAATATATATAGGAGGGAGTAAAAATTGTATTCTTTAAGTATGCAAAGAATGCAAGACTGCCTTTCCGAATTTAATTTTTTGGTTAGTGGCGGAATCCAAGCTATAGAACCTTGTAAAGGTGTGTGCAGACGACCATGTGGCAGCTGCGCAAATGTCTTTTACTGGAACTCTCCTTTGAAGAGCTGACAAAGATGCAATACCCCTGGTTGAATGAGCCCTCAGATGCTCCAGAGGGTCTTTACCTGCCAATTTGTAACATTCTGTAATTGTTAGAATGATCCATCTAGAAAGGAATTGCTTGGTGATGGCTAGGGCCATCTTATGACCTGTGTATCCCACAAACAATTGGTCAGTTTGCCTTAGTTTTGCTAGTCTGCTAATATAGAAACTCAAAGCACGCTTTGGGTCAAGTCTGTGCAGCCTTTCTTCCTCTTTCCCCGGATGAGGAGGAGGGTAAAAGGAAGGCAAGGTTATTTTTTGGGTGATATGAAATTACGAAACAACCTTTGGGAGGAAATTAGGCTTCACTTGTAGAACGACTTCATCCTTACGGAAAAAACAGTGTGAGGAGGTTTGCAAGATAAGACCTGTAACTCACTCACCCTTTGGGCAGAAGTTTTTAGCACCAAAAAGACAGTTTTGATTGTAAGAAATCTTAACGGGCATGAATGAAAGGGTTCAAAAGGAGTACCCATTAGAAATTTTAAGACCAAATTTAGGTCCCACAAGAGGAACTTGAAAAGGAGTTGGGGGGTAAACATTGGTCAACCCCTTCAAAAATTGAATTATCAAGGGCATTTTAAAGTATGAGGGTTCCTCAGTTGTGCGCTTGAAGATGGACACGGCTGCTAGGCAACCCTTAATCGTGCCAAACTGAATACCTTTCAGAAATCATACGTGAAGGCCGAGAGTCCTGATATCCGGATGGAGAAATGGACCCTCACGCGAGACTAGGTACACTCTTTGTGGAAGACGAATCGGAGGACAGATGGACATGTCTAATAATAATTAATAATAATTTGCATTTATATAGCGCTACGAACCCTCAGGTATCTGAGCGCTGCTCATCATTACCCACGGTGTGTGGTGCTCATTTATCGACCTCGGAAGGATAAAAGGCTGAGTTTGGCCCTGTCGGGATCCAAACCTGCGTTAGCAGGATCTGCACTGATGTCAAAGCGAGCGCTCTACTCGCTGTGCCATTTGACCGGCTAAGAAATCTCCCAAACCAGCTGACAGAGTTGATCGGTTAAAAGTCATGATTAGAAGGGAATGGGTGAACACAAATAAAGGAAAGCAAAATATCAATAGAGCCGATTTCCTGACAATACTGCGCTCTATTTTCCCTCTGAGGATTCTTGACACTAAAAATTTTGAAAATGTTGAACACTATTCTAGATGGTCCGGGTACCACATTCTCCTGGCCCAATCCGGGGCAATTAGGATCATGGTTTTCCTGAACCTCCTGAACCTCCTTATTACATGAGGAATGACGGGGATCGGAGGAAACGCATAGAGGAGTGGAAATTTACGGTCCACCGCAAATGCATCGCATCCCCTATGGCTCGTCTCGGGGGAAATTCCCTGGAGCAGTACAGCTCACACTTCCTGTTGGCATTCATTGTGAACAGATCCACTTGAGGGGTTCCCCAAAGGGCGAAGATCTCTTGAAGGACTTCCTGAGCTAGTTCCCACTCGTGGGAGACTGCATTCTGCCTGCTCAGAGCGTCCGCCGTTGTGTTCTTCTCTCCGACTAGGTGCACTGCCGATAGAAAAACTCATTGTATTGCCCAAAACCAGAGCTGCATTGCCTCTGTGCACCGTGGTAGTGACCCTACATCTCTCTTGTTGAGGTAGTACATGGTCACCATGTTGTCCATGATCAGGACACACTTTCCCCGTACAGATGGCAGGAAAGTCTTCAGCGCTAGCCTGATTGCTCTCAGCTCTAAAAGGTTGATATGTAGTTTGGACTCTAATGGAGACCAACGACCGCTGATGGTCAAAATCGCTGGTATGAGCTCCCCCCGTGAGTGAGGCGTCTGTCACTACTGTCATCTCCACCCATGGTTGCCAAAACTGTTCTCCTTTCAAGATGTTTTCCTGGCAGGTCCACCACTGAATGCTGTTTCGAATTTGAACGAGATCTGACATCTTACCTGAGAACTGTGACCACTGGGTCTTGAGAGCCCACTGGAGAGATCTCATTCTCAGACAGGCCTGAGGCACCAAAAAGATGCAGGATGCCATCAGGCCGAGCAACCTCAAAAAATCGACAGCCGGAAGATATTGGGCATGTTGGAATTTTGTCACCATCTGAAGAATGTTTTGATCCCTCTCCTCTGGTGGCGAGGCTTTTCCCAGGGATTTGTCCAGGACTGCTCCAATAAACTGGAGTTTTTGTGATGGCATCATGTGGGACTTCTTGAAGAAGAGGGAGAAGCCCAGCTTGTGGAGGGAGTGACAAACAGTTTCGATGATCCAGAGCTTGGGAACCCGCCCTGATCAACCAATCATCTAGGTAGGGGTAGACTTGAATACCCCCCCCCCCCTCTCCTGAGACTCGCTGCCACAACGGCCATTAGCTTGGTGAAAACTCTCGGGCAGAGGTCAGCCCAAATGGCAGAACCCGAAACTGATAGTGAGAGTTGCCAATGGCAAACCTCAGGTACTTTCTGTGCTTGAGATGTATTGGCACAAAGTAAACATCCTGAAGGTCCAGAGATACCAACCAATCCTTGATAATGTTCAAGAAACCGTCTCTCTCCTCCCCTTGAGGGAGACTGTCAGCCACCATTGAAGCACACTCCCAAAGGGTGTGGCTAAATCTTGCCAGCATGCATGTGGCATTAGCAGACTTTAGGGCCATGCTACACGTCGAGAAAACTTTCTTGGCCATGGCATCAAACTTTTTATCACGATCCTGCGGGATTGTAGGGTATGCTGTCTGTTTACCTGATGAAGTTACAGCTTGAACAACTAAACTTTTTGGGGTAGGGTGTTTTGACAAGTATAAGGGGATCTGCAGCTGACACCCTATGTTTTGCTCAGTCTTTTGCTGACTGCAGTTATCAACTCTGGCGTTTCCCAGTTTGCAGACACCTTCTTTTGTAAGGCCTTGTGAAAGGGGATGATAGGATCTTCTTGTGGACCCTTATTAAGTGTCTCAGTGAGAACATCTTGCTTGTATACAGGTGTGGGCCTAGAACACCCCATATATTCCATCATCCTATTCATAAGTGTCCTGTAATTACTGTCTGCATGATCCCCTGGTTCAGGCTTATTGAAATCAATCCCTGGGGAAGTATCAATCCTGCTTGCTTCCTGTAAGGACTCTTGCAGGTCCTTTAATCTGGCTTCTTCAGGTATGGGAGGCCTCTCACACTCCAGACTAATGGGTCTTTCTGCATCAGAATCCTCTCCCTCCTCATAAATAGAGGATAAGGTTTTAAAGTAATCTGAGCGGGACAGAGCAATGTAGCTCTTTTCCAATGAAGAAGGGGCAATAGCAGTCGTTACAGGTGGAGAAATACTAGTAATCGTCAACGTGTACGTCATTGGCCTCGATGGATTCGCGATTGGCTTAGAGGTCATTGATAAAAACGACTTTGACAGCGACGTCTTTGATGAAGTCGAGGGTATTGAACCGACGGGCGTCAAGGGGGTTGACCTTTTAGGCATCGATGACCTCTCCTTCAACGGAGTTGCCGAGGGCGCCGATGACGCAGTCTTCGGCTTCGACATGTGAGTCAATGGTGACGTCGTCTTGTACGTCACAGAGGCTTTATCTCGACTCAAGGGTTTTTCATGTTCTCGAGGAGTTTGTTTTGCCGAGGTGGAAGACTCACGGCTCATGTTTACCAAATTTTTCTCCTGGAGTATCGCCTCTAGGTGTCTGAGGGGGGCAAGGCCGCATTCTCAAACACCTTTAGCATTTTTTTATGGAAATCCTCCCACTGAGCCAGGCAGCTGCGCTTAGTGGGACATGTAACTCTCTCCGGTGAGCTGGACGATGAGGTGGAAGGCGATCTATAACGCGCTTTTTTAACTGTGCCTCGAAGCGGATGAATGGTGTGAACCGCTCCGAGATTGTGTACAGGAGTGTTTTTTACGTCGAGGAGAAGGTCTCAAATCGTCTGAGGTACATTTAGAAAGGGTAATGGATTTTTGGGTCTTACCTCTCTCCAACTTCCCTCTGCGCTCTCTTAAGGCTTTCGCCCTCATTGACAAACACTCGTCACATTCTGAACATGGATGCTCTGCCCCCAGGCACCACAGACAGACAGACCCTTTTTGTAGGTCCGTCAAGGACATCTTTGCCCCACAATCTATGCATTTTGTAAAGCCAGATTGGGCGTAGATGGAGCCGATGAAGAGGCCATCTCGATCAAAGGATTTTAAACAAAATAACTCAGTTTATCGGTTTCTTCACAGAACCGAGCGTTACATTCCCGAAGCTCATGAAGCACGGTAAAAACGGAACTGAGCAACTGACGCTCTGCGTGACTAATTATACCCGTGATGAGGTTGTCGAGACGGGAACCGCCCGTAACTGATGTAACTACGGACATACTTCAACTTCCTGCTTTGAAAACACCAAGCAGGAAAGGGGAGGGTGGGAGTGGGTCAGAGAAAAAGCAATATAACTCAAGTGGGGATGCAAGAATCCGTCATAGTATGATGCCTATGGAAGAAACACTGAAGGAAATGGTACGAGTCCTTCAGCCTCCTTTATCAAGTGCAGACCAGAGGAACACAAGGCTCATGAGGGCTCGGAGGCAGGATCCAAGGATCTGGAAGGAGTAGCGAATGTCCAAGCACCCACATTATGGCAAGGTGTTTCTGAATAAAATGAGAACTATGCATATTTGGAGGACATATTTACATGCCCTGACTCCCCCGATTATGCACAAACATTTCTTTTAAGACCATGAAGCCCAAGAAGTAGACACTTGTACAAACATAATTTCCAATAGCCTTGAAACCCAACATTCTGCTATAGCCGTGAAACTCTTGCGAGACATTGCAGACATAAAAACTACAATGGAAGGCCAGAGAAAGTTTAGTGACGTTTATGACAAGTTTCCTCGGACACCAATATATAAGAAAGAAAATAAACAGGATGAAATCCTGACTGAAAGTAGGACTAAAGTGCCATGGTTTAAAGACAAGTCGCTATCTACACGAGTAGAACCACATTTTACCCCTCTAAAAAAATACAGAAGAGGCTGAACCAGCTTTGGAGACACATGCTTGCACTCCTACCCCCTTAGAGGGAGAGGGTAGAGAGGTAGGTCTGCAGAGATCAGTTTCCTCGTCCTCCTTGGTTTCCAAACCCTTGGGTGGGCCAACGCACCATCAAAACAGGACATCTAGGGCCTATCAACAAATGGCTCCTTCGTTGGAAAACATGCAGTCTATCATAATGTCAAGTCTGACAGTGGCATTAAACCCTTCCATCAAACTATAAGAGTCCATGAACGAGGCAATTAAAGCTCAAGCTACCTTATTAGCAATGGCTCACACAAAGTATTTATTCTTAGAGTCCTTCTCGGAAGCAGTCAGAGGTCGACTGGCCAAAGAAGCCGAAATGTCATCTAATGGCAGGGGAGGCTGTTTAATCTTTCAAGTGGGGAGGCCAACGAAAAAAAAAGACAAGCTGTTGACTGCCATCTTGGAGACCCTGAACTGGGAAAGAAAGGCCCATGAAAATATTCGACAAAGGAACGGCCAACATCCAACCCTTCCCGGAATGAATTTATGCAGGCTCAGCAACTGTCATCTAGACCATTGGACGAGGCTTTTGTGGTGAGAGATGATCAATCACAGAAAGACATTACTGTGGAAAAGATGATTAGGACCACATGAGACCCCTTGCTAAGTCTGCTTCAATCAAGGTAAAATCCACACCCAATGTGTAATGATTGTTCAAGTGCACAGATCATGGAGATTAAGTGACGATGGTGAGTAAACCAGCTAAAAGGGGTAAACCACAGGGCTACCTGCTCCAAGCCCTTTGTGATCTTTTAGAAATCAAAGACGGCAGAGATCATGAAAAAAAAGGAGTTGGTATTGCACAGTAAAAGGTCTAAAAATCAGCAAACCATGAACAAACCAAAATCTATTGGCTCAAGTTTGTTCATGCGTAAGCAGACAACTCCTCTGCCGTGAAACCAAAACAGACAAGAACGATGAAGGTTAATAACCCATTGACCGTTCATAGAGTGGAGTCAAGTTCCGACTCAATTAGTGATCTGGATAAAGAAGAGGGGATGATGGATGAGGAGATGCTTCGCTGTCTGGATTTAGCAACCTAGTGAACATGAGGCTTCTGATGAAATAATGTATGGCAAAGAACTGCAGAATCAATCGCCTCCATCCAACGGAGAAAATATTCTTACCCGTAACAGGTCTCCAAATATTTGTCCTATGAAGAGAGCTGATCGGGAATTGGATCCCATAGATTTTCTACTTTTGGAAGTGTTAGGGAGAATTCTCTGTTAAGGCTAATTTCCCAGCAGCTTTGCTGGATTTTTGGGGTTTATTCTTTTCTCCTTCTAGGAGTGAGACTCTTTTTCTCCCACTCTGACTTTATAATGTGTTTTATGGGATATGGGGTCTTTTACTCTCTAAGGCTTCATGTGTTTTTGGTATGTGTGTTACACAGCACCCTCCGTGCCGTAACACAGGGGTGTCATAGTGACCCCCAAACATAGACTCCGTTGCCTGGGACTGACTACTGTCTCCCAGGGCATGTAAAGTCACCAATGGCTTTACTAGTCCTAAATTGTGAACAGAACCAGTACAAACCATCATATTGTGGGTGTACTGGTAGGGGCAATTCGATTGCCCCTGGGTCTGTTCGAGGGGGCACTGTCCAGTCCCCCCCTGAGTGAGTTTTGGCTTGTGGCAGTGGATACCACTTTTTATATTCGACCGCGAATATATTCCTATGG
Organism: Ambystoma mexicanum; assembly: GCF_040938575.1. NCBI lineage: Eukaryota > Metazoa > Chordata > Amphibia > Caudata > Ambystomatidae > Ambystoma > Ambystoma mexicanum. The sequence continues at coordinate 834,500,117 of NC_090934.1, read as the reverse complement.
GATTTTCCAATTGTACGAGGCTAATACTTTTTAACATAGCCTCGAACATATCGCCGGTTTATTTATTTAATATGAATTCACTGGTTGGTATTTTTGCCAGAACTCGGTTCCAAAATGGCGTTTGTGTTCGCTTCTGTGACTCCAACCCAAGTCGAGCCCTTTGTTCCACTTTTTGGCGGGCTTCTCCACAGAAGCCTCCAAAAGTGGTGCCACTCTGTCTGGGTACCACAGGGTGTGGGAGGGGGTTTAGGCACCCTGGACTGAGTTGCCTCGGCAACTCAAGTCGCACTCTTGTGTGATTGGCCCAGTGGTGAGCCGCCCGGCATGTTTGAGTGACAGCTAGGACTGATGAATGGGGGTTTTCTGCATAAAAGCAGGGCTTTGGGGACTGGGACTTCAGACGTCGCCACAGGACCAAAGAATCCGAAGAGGGAGAAGCTGAGCAAACCTGCAACAACACCACCACCGGTGGAGCCCTGCTGAACCGACTCACCACTTCTTCCAACGATAGAGGAGATCTTCATCCCGAAGAGTCTTTTTCCTATGACTGGTGGGGATAACCAGTTTGCCCGCCTTTTCGCCTTCCCAGATCATCTCGTGGCCACCTTGCCTGTGCCAAGCACCCCGGCATCCGGGATACCACGTTTTTCCATTACAGCGAATAAAAGGGTAGTACCTTTTTACCGGAGAACTTTGCGGCTGGTTTCTTCGCTGACAGTGCAACAACCTTCAGCTTTCCTCCAGGTCGAGACCATCTCTTCCTCTGGACGATGCCGCGACTTGCACCCGCTGCCAGGAACAACTGCCCCCGCTGGAGGATCCTCTCCACTTTAAAGGTACTGTGTCAGCCTGGCCTCCCTCGGAACGGTCTGTGTGGGGTGACTCTTAAAGCCTCAATTTACCACTTGGGTTGGCCCAGGCTGGCTAACTGAACATTTCTAAACTGAACTAATTCCTTTCTGAACTCTCTGCAAGACTTTCCAAGCCTTTTAAACTGTGTGATCTTGGGCGCATTGGTGTTCTACTCTCTCCAAGAGGGAGCCTGGCCTCTGAACTTTTTGCTCACAAGTAGACTGACTTTTCTGCCTTGCTAAGTGCTTCTAAAGGATTGTGTTGTGTGCTGTTCCTAATTTCTGCCTTTTCCCTCCCTTTTTCTTAAACTTATTGGAGTGCCATCTGTAGTTAAGCGCTCACCTCTGTCTGGAAATAAGTGGTGTTAACTAAGACTGGTCTAATAAGGAATAAGGGATGTATATATATAATAATGGTGACTGTTTTTGAATTTACTTATAATAATAGTGCTAAAGTGTTTCTAAGTGTGTCTTTAAATAAATAATTATATACTTGATACCAAAGCTCTAGTCAGTGTTTGCTTGTGCTACTGTATTTTGGTACCTATCTTGTATACTCTATATATTGTCTAACTCTTCTTGAGAGAAGTCTGGCTGCTCAGCCACAGCTACCAGGTAAATCGGAGTGGTACAGACTGCTACCAATTGGGTTTACTGCCAACGCCTGTAGTCTTGAGCCTTTTGCAGTGGTCCCTAAGGGAACTGCACAGGCTTCTGCCTAACAGGAGGAAAGAAGAAATAGGACGACAGTCCACACAAAATTGGAAAAGGTGTGGGATTTGGGAAAAACCTTCACCCCACCCAAGGAAAAATAAAAACAATTCACGAAATTCTGGGGTTCCAACGAAACCCTTACCTTAGTAGTCAAAATAAAAAGATGAATTCCTACCAAGGGTGGTCTAATTCTAAATCAATAAAATGTCCCAAGGCTTCTACATTGTGTCCCGAAGCTAAGTAACATCAAATATGAGGATCTAATGCTAGTCCAATTCGTTAATGAAAATCTTATGGATTGGGTTACCCTTCATCTTCATTCTAGGTTGCGGCAAAATATTTTGCTGGAATCGGGAGATCTGCTCCCTTCGGGATTTGAAATTTCTGAAAATCCCCTTGGTCACTGGGGGGAAGAAATGATTGGAGTTAGTCAAAAATCTACTCCGAGTCACCTTTGACTATCCAGAGAGCCACATGTAAAGATCCATTACCTTCCCCGGGAGCCAGAGAGCTTCTATCGATAGAAATCACTGCAGATTGTTCCAGACATGGCGAAAGGATGATACAGATTGATAGTTATCGGAAACTGTGAGATAAAAGTGGTCATGACTGGTAATGGCTGGCAGGGTCCTTAGCCCAAAGATCTGAGAATTAATATTTAGAGAAAGAGGACTTGAAGCCCCTCCGGTGGGGCTCCTGGAATGCAAGGGGCCACGAACATCTTTCATGTGAAGGGGATCGCAAAAAAAATGACATTCTTTGTATGCAAGGAGACTTGGCTCTGTGTTTTCCCCATCTGTGAGGTTTTGGAGGTCAGCTGTACCCAAGCCCCAAAAAAATAAAGAATAAAAGAAAAAAAAAATAATAAAATAACGCATTGGGATGCCAGACTTCTGGATTGCTCACAATTGTAAAACTGGGTAGAGATTATACAAATATTGTAAACCATAAACCCAAACCTGTATGTCCAAATGGTTACTATGAGCTGGGAATTAACTGAGGGTCTACCAAAAGTGTCCCTGGTGATATTTAAATTGTATTGCAATCCAGTGTATAGGAATGATACTTGGTTAACATGGTTATGTGTTTGATAAACAAGATATACATGAAAGATCGTAATCCCCATATTATAATCTGTGGTGATCTTAATTTAAGACGCTCTGATGATAAGGGTAGGATAATACCATCGAGTTTGGAGAAAAAGGCCTTGTTATGGAAAAACTAAAGAGCGTGATATTTTTATGATGAAGGGCCAAATCAAGGGAGATATACTGGCCAAGAAGACATGGACTAAAGGCAACTAACACTCTTGCCTAGACTACTACTTTATATCCAGTAATATCAACAAATGGGTGTCTATATTAGTTCTTCCCATGGGGAATAGTGACCATCAGCTTTTGGAGCTTTAAACGGAACCAGAGCTCTGCGCTAAAAATGAAAATAGAGAATGTCCAGGTAAACCAAGCTGGCGATAGGCTCTGAATTCGGCTTTGGGAAGTTCCTATGGTGGTGGAGAGTTTGAGACAACTGGCATTGGTTAGGGGGGGCTCCTTTGAACTACGAGGGAATATTGTTGCAGTTTCAAATTAAACATACTCTGTACCCTCGATATGGGGTAATGAGACTCCACCATAATAACAAAGCTGGTAGAACAAAGAAAAATCTACCGCTCCGATCTGAGAAGGCTTAATCTGGTAGAAACGAATGAAAAAAAGATGAAAAAAATGATGAAAAAAAAATAGGAAACAGCAATATCGAAACTGGTAGTGGTCTACGGCCCAAATGATGCAACATGATGCTGAAGAAATATTGAAAATATCAAAAAACACGAGGGACCTTTGGGACCTATTCAACAACGAGGTATATCAACTGGCACGTATGATGCCTGAAGTGCTGGAAGATAATTGGGTTGAGCCCTTTTCCCAGCTCTTTGCAAGAAGGTTGTCAATGGATGCTGACTCCAATTGATCCAGACACTCTGGACAGGTATTGGTGGAAGAGGACGATAAAAAGAAATTCTCTAAAATTCAGGAGCGAGATTCAAAATGAGCCATTGAATTTGACAAAGATGTTCTAGTGGATTTGATTAAAACACAATTGAATAATACATCACAGGCAGCTGGCCTGGGTGGCCTTAATAATATACTTGGTGAATCCAGCATTTTGGGCAGAGTTTTGTCTCCTGTTGTTCAACCAAGTCCTGGAGTGCAGGGTTGTGCCAGATTCTTGGAAATCTGCTTTAATTATCCCTGTGTTCAAGAAGGGCGTTGGTAAAGAGCCCAAAAGACAGACCGATTGTCCTTCTGGACACCTTGGGAAAGATCTTTGCTTCTATTCTATTGCGGCATCCACTTAAATGGGCAAGAGAGGCTGGGCACTTGCATCTGAGGCAGACTGGATTCAGCAGGGGAGTGGGGACTAGCCTCAACCTTTTCCTGCTGAGTGCACTTAAGGCTAGAACATTCACGGCAAAATTTAAACTGTTTTTAATGTTCATTGGCCTTGAGCAGGCCTTTCATGTGTCAGCAGGGAAAGGTTGTGGGGAAAATGAATATCCTGGGGATGCCCGAGAGATTCGGTTGAGCCAATCATGGCTCTGTATTAAAAAAAATGTGTGCGGGTCACACTGTCCACCCAGGGCCGACTCTCTAATAAAAATCAAAGCATACAGAGGGCTGAAACAGGGATGCTCCTTGGCCCCCAGCTTTATTTAATCTCTATTTGGCAGACATCGAGGAGGGGAGGGTGTGGGGGGGTTGGGGGGTGGGTACACTGCAGGCCTTTCCGCCCAGAATATATAAACAACCAGTTCCCTGGATCTTCTATGCAGATGACATGGTTATCTTAAACCAGATGCAAATAGGCCTCCAGCAGAGACTAAAAGAAATGAAAATATTTTGAGTTGAAGCGTCTTAAGATATATGTCAAAAAGACAAAAATAATGGTCCTGGAACCTAAAAGGGGGAAAAAAAGTTCGTGATTCAGATGGAAGGTGGGCGAATCATCTTAGGAATGAGTTGATTCAATATCCTATTTAGGTGTTTGTTTGAATCGAAGCACTATTGAAAAGCAATGGATGCAAAAGATTAACGACTCAGGGGGTAATATTGCATAAAAGGCTTGGGAAATTAAAGAAGGTACTAACTGGAACCAAAGATAAACAGAAGGTTGTGCCCATCTTCATTTATGGCGCAGACACCATGCAGACTTGGCCCAATCACTTCTGTGAGACTATAGAGGGTTACTTCGGGAAAAAGAGGGCTTCAACTCCCCCAATCCCTCCTGAATGTGATGATCAGATTCGAGTTGAGGATCCAGTCAATGCGATCCGCAATTAAATGGAAGATTCTGGCATTCTATGGGAAATGAATTGGCAAAGCCCCCGCCCTTTTGAAATATTAAAACATTACCCTCGCCATGATGTGGATGGTTACCTGGACCTTTGGAAAAGGGGTTAAGCTTCTTGGCTGGAGGATTTAGACCTTTCAGAAGATGTTTTGTTGAGGAATCCGGGAAAAATCAAAAGGCAAATATTGCATTGGGATTGGATTGATATGCTAACTCAAAGATCAAAATATACTTTAACCCTGAATCTGGGCTTAGAAGGTAGAGGAGTTAATCATGTACCCGACTAAATTCCTCTGTCGATGGTATTGTAGACTGAGGTTGAATATTCTACTAACAAGGAAAGTTCTGGGCTATAGAAGGATGTTGGGCGACCTTAGTCCGGATTGTAGATTCTGTGGCCAGACATGCATGATTGAGTCGCTTGAGCATCTGATCATAGATTGTAAATCCTTAAATGGGTTGAGGATTAAATATATGTGCAATATAACCAAAGGATGCAAGTCACGATCACTAAAAGAATTGTGAATTATGTTTTTAATAGGTGAGAAAAAAATCAATTTTAGGGGTGATGAAATGTATGGAAGAGGTGCTGCAGCTCTCTAACGGGAAAGGAATTGGCTGGGAGAGCTGCAATACCAGTAGTGGGTCATCGCAAGTAGATTTTGGAAACATCCCGGTTGTGGTCTTGTATATGCCGTTCTCCATGCTTACGCCTCTTGGTGGTTGATTACTTGTAAAAGGATGCGATATTATTTGGATTGACTTTCGAAGGATGTAATATGAATGTTTCTTTTATCTCCCGATTGTAAAAAAATGGAAATGGTTTTTAGGAATATAAATTTTGTATGAAAAATTTGAAATAAACCAATCATTAAAAATACATTTAAAAAGCAATACAAAACAGAGATAAGTAACACTAAATCTCACACTATTATAGGCACATTCACCTTGGTGTGCTCTGCTAAGTGAAGCGCTAGTGCTCTTATGCGAGCATAGAAAAGCAAGTGAATAAGGAAATAAAACAAACTCACCAATTTGAGAACTATTGAACTGAAAAGAAAGTAACACCAAACAGAAACCTTAGCAATAAGGTATAATTATTCAAAAGTCCTTCCCTAGCTAGAAAAGAAGAGTCCTAGTGCTCTTAGTCGCATAGGTCTGCGAATCACAGGAATGTGTCCCTTCTCCCCGGGGGGGTGGGGGGGTGGCGGGAGTATTGCCCTCCCTGTCTGTGAGGCTATGGAGATAGGCATGCAAAACCCTCTCCCGTTGTGGTAGAAGCAAGTGTGACCTCAACGGGAGAGACTCCTCTTTGGGGACAAGGACTCCCCTTCCCAGGAGTAACTCCCCAGAGGATAAGATCTGTGAAGAGAAGGTACAAATGTGTTACTGCTATCATGAAATAGTAGAGCCTTTAACTTCCAGCCCACTGGGACGGAGAAGGGGAGGTATGGAGAAAGAACCAACCAGAGAAAGAGAAAAAGGAACAAACACTTGCAAAGGAAAAGCCTGATGACTACGTCAGTCCGGAAGGAAGAGGAGGATGAGGAGCCTGGGGAAATTAAAGAAGATCCTGCAACCTCCAAAAACGGCAGAGACCCTGGATGGGAAGCGAAGTTGAGGCTAGACACGCAGTGACCTGTAGATCAGACATTGAGAGACCAGACATGTTACCGTCAGTAACAAGTAAAGCAGCTAAAGCTGCGCTGGATGCTTGGTTTACCGAACCAAAGATAAAGAGGAACAGAGAATGGTGGAGTGACCACGAGAATGCTATTGTGGACCAGCTGTCCAAGTAACAAGGCTGAAACTGTCCTGACGCAGTCGGTTTGGGACAAGCAAATCCCAGAGATACCGGAAACCTCTCCCAGACGAGCCAAAGAGTGAGAAGCTGGTGAAAGAGCAAGAGACGCCAGAAAAAAAAAAAAAAAAAGAAAAAAGATCCTCAGCCGACAAACCATGGTGACGTTAACCCAAAGATGAACAGAAGGTAACGGGGATAGCAGTGGTGGAGAGAATGACAATCAGTATAATTGGGACAATCATACTCGTCACAGTCACGAGAGGGAGAATATAACAAGAGTGGGTGAGAATCACTCTAGGAATGGTCATACTCGTCACAGCTATGAGAAAGAGAAAATCATTTGAAAAAAAAACTACGAATTATAGGAATGGTCATACTCGTTACAATCAAAAGAGGAAGCCTAACAGAAGTGAATGAGAATCATTCGAATGCTCCTACTCTAGTATATAAGAAAGTGTTCTAGAGTCAATATAAAGAGTAGTGAAAGAAATATATTGGAAGAGACTCCAGTCATAATAGGTCATACCAGGAAAGCTCAGGTGAAGTGAAAGAACTGGTTATTAATCGAAAACCTGCGAACAGGCTGGCACTTGTACAAAGACATCCAGATAAAGAGCAAAAGAAAGAATATGAAATAGCACAGATGGAAAAGATAATCCTGTGATACATTTACCCAAGGAGGAGAAAAGGATCAATACATATAGGAAAAGACCAGGGAAGAAACAAAAGTTTAAGTCAACAGTCAATGAACTGTATGAACTGATTATAATGTTCAGATAATCTCTGGTGATTACTTAAAAAGTGGCTGAACAAGAAGTTCACAAACCTCAGGGGAAGGGAGACATTCTCCTGAGTTTGAATAGTGGTAGGGTCAGATAAGTTGGTGTTGGAGGGTGGACGATTTTATTTACAGACATTCACTGACGGCTGACTAGCACTTTAGCTAGCTTGGTTAGGTAGGTAGCAATGCCTTGTAGCTTAGGGAAAGACTGGCACTACACTTTTCCTTTAATAAAACACACCAGTTTAATGTATAATAAGGGTCTGTGTCCTTCTGACCTAGCACAGGTCCCAATACATGTATTTCTAGGAGGATAGGAGTCGCTTTAGGAAGACTGAACAAGTACTGGCTTGAGCCAACAAGTAGTTTGGAAGGGTTTCAAAATACAATAAAAACAAGGAGGAAAGTTCTAAATAGACCCTCTCCCGATCAAGCCAGCTTAGAAACAACGCCATGGGTGGATACTAGACTACGTCGTCACTGTTCAATACTAGGTAGGGGAGAGGTAGGACCAGGAATTTACAGCAATACAACCAAATGGAGACAGGGAGGGGCTAAACAAGGCCGATTACTCACCCTCTCTACTCAGATTCAATAGGGACCACGTGAGAGTTCCTGAAATCGGAGTGCCTTCTGGATTCATGCCTTGGTTCCATTGGAAGAAGTCAAGGGGCCTGGTTCACCTCTGGTGACAAGTGGCACAGTGGGCTGCGATATCTTCAGAGAAAGGGATTGCACTGCGACATACTCATGGAGCTTAACTCCGTACCACCACTGACTGTGCTACTTGCTGTAGCCCCAGAGTGAGCAGATGGCAATGGTACTGAGTGGGCCCAATGCCACTGATGGGGGAACTGGAGCATGCTGGGCCGCGCAGAGCTAACAGGCTGCCTGGGCCTCTCTGGGACTTTGTCTCATGGCTGGGAAGCGCAACTGTGAGCTGCCAGCCCCTGGAGCTGGGAGGCCTTTAATGCAAACGCATGTGAACCTGGACTACTAGCTGTACTTGGAGCCCTCAAATGGACTAGTGCACACTAGTATGCATCGTGAGGAATTGTGGTATGTGCACAGGGACACTACAGAGTAATCTGCATGTGGGCATCAAGAAAACATGTCTGTGCGAGTTGGCCTTCCTTGGGCACAGAGCATGCTCCTTAATGCCCGCCTGTGATAAACATACTATGAAGCAGCATCTGGAGGCCAATCTACATTTTACACATAGAAGCAGCTAGATACGGCTGCCCTATGGTGCGAAATGGGAGCAAGAAGCAGGGGAACCTGGATACATGGGCGCCACCTGCGCTCCGGCACCCACAGTGTCACAGGATGAGGGGAAGCTGCCTGCCGAGGCTTCTGCCCCAGACTTACAACGCATTTACTGAGGCATGCAAGAGGGATTCGCCTTCATCAACACCATGCTGGATGACAATAACGCCAGTGAGAACTCCTCAAGACTAAGCTCGAGAAAGAGCACCCACATTAAGGAAACCGATACAAGGCTAGGGAGAGCAGAGGATGAGATCACAGAGATCAGATCTTTAATTATGGGACTGACAACGAATCTGAAGTCTACTCCGGCGAAGTGCAAGGATCTAAAGTCTTGCTTCGGTCACAATAACATGCAGATATCTTGGGAGCCTGAGGCAGCCCATCAGGGCAACATGGAATGCTTTGTTGAGGAGCCCATAAAGAAGATAATGGATGGCCCTGAACTGTCGCTGTATTCCAGGGTGGAACACCCTCACCCTCGTACTGTACAAAATGATTGCAAGAGCTTCCTGGGAGTGAAGATGCTGCAGAAATGCCACGTCAAATCTGCCAGGCTAGGCCCCACCAGGCTTTGTCTCCAGTTAAAAAATATATATTATTCAAGGTGCCGAAGGAGGCAGTTAAATACCTAAGAGAGCAACACCCCACTACCAGAGGAAGGATGAACTCCTGCAGCTGCGTTTACCTCACGCTCAATTGGTTTACTATGTTGTAATTATGTAAAACAATGCTAGTAATGTGTGGGAGCATGCCCCTCTGAGAGACCAAATAAATTGTTATTGTGTTAAGTCATGAGGTGGGGGACACACTGCATATGCTTGGGATGTGAGGAGTGTAGGTGAGAAAAAAGGGCTCCGTTTATACATTAAAGCTTGGCAAGCAAAATATGGCATTGCATACCAGTGATGCAAAAGGTTTGGAGAATTTGGACCGAAGAGTAGTGTGCCCTGACTGGGATGGCGGGTGATGACCCCTGACCCTGTCGGAAGTAATAGGAGCTGGAATGTACATGGCTTCCATAACCCCATAGAAGTACAGAAAGGCCTCTCCAACATCCAACGGCACAAAGCGAAAATCCTGCTCCTGTATGAGATGCCAGTGCATGAATCAATTGCTAAGAATTGGGGTGCTCGTCTGCTCGATATGGATTACTCTTCTCAATCCAGGGCGTTACTCACTCCGAAATCATTGGAGTCAGTACACCTCCTTGATATACAATCCCTTAGGGATGGGAGATATTTTGCATGGCTGGATAGGCGGGATGGTTCGGGAGAATTCTCAAAAATGTGCCAATTCCCTCTACCTTAGAGACCCCCCCCCAGCAACTTTGCTGGATTTTTGGGGCTAGATTTTTCTCACCTGGAGAGATTGTGACCCTTTTTCCCACTCTCTCATGTATTTTTGTGCAACTTTTACCTCTGTTTCTTTTGGTTATGGAGTCTAACCAACTCCAAAGGCATCTTTTACAATGGTGTCTCACAGCACCTTCAGTGCAGTGGCACAGGGAAGTCTTTTAGATTTCCCAAGGTTTAAACACCTTCTCTGGGATAAATTACTGTTTCCCAGAACAGTAGAGTGAAATTGACTCTACTTAGCCCTTTACATTTCTAGACCCAGCACAACCCACCTTCCTATAGAGGAGTTACCTAGTATCCCCTGTGTCTAGATACTCATGTAACAGTCAAATGTTACCCTTTCTTCTCAGAATGGCTGGTGGCAGTGGTTTTACAACAAACTACCATGATGCACCCCAACCGCAAACTGTTCGCAGCTCCGGTAACGTTAAATTGCGGGAGTCATGTTTTTCAAAATGGCACCCAGTCATCGTTGCTAAAATGGTTCCCGGTCTTTTTTCGCCATGTCTTTGTGGAAAGTTCCCTAGAGTTTTTCTCTGCATGCCAAACCAGGTTTCGTCTCTTTGTTCATTCGCCTTTGTCTGGCTTCAGGAGTGAAGACTGCCTCTGGCTCCAGAGTGTCTGGGGTAGGCAGGAAGTGAGGGAGGTGCCCGAAACCCCCTGTACTTAGTCTCCTACGAGACCCAAATGCACTCTGACGATTGGCTGGCTGACTGTCCGACAAGGACAGCCACCCTGCTGGGTGAGTGGCAGCTAGGCTGGAATGAATGGAAGAGAACTGAATAAAAGGCGAGTCTCTTGGGTTGGATGGCAGAGTCAACCACTGGACGAAGAAACCGAAGAAGAGAGAGATTGAGGAGGACGGCTGCTGCAACTCCTGGACCGTTGGTTTTCCCAGTGAAGCCCTGCTGGAGGTCCGAATTGCCAAGCTTGCATCGACAGAGAAGCTCTGCAAAGGACGACTTCTCCCTTTGAGTTGGTAGGACCAATCAACTCCCAAGTAAGCCACCTGGACACCCATCTCGGAGCTGGTTGAATTTCAGGAAACCGTAGAGCCAGGGAGAGGGGTACCAGATTGTGTGCGTTGCTTTTAAGCTGGCTTAAAGCTTTTTGAAGATCCTCCGTACTCCCACGAAGTAGGACTGACCAAGCCTGACCCCCCCCCCTTCAGTCGAGTGAGGGACCTCAGATGTGAGGAAAGTCCACCTTGACAGCCAGGAACTGCGCTTATTGCTATTTGCTGTACTGCAAGGAGCTGAAACGCAAAACAGCCACTGAAAGTAAAGTTTGCGGTTGCCAGCTTTGACGGTGCCAATACAGTGCAGAGTCCCAACGTCCTCCCTCTTGTCCCCACGACTGAGGCCCAGGAACAATGAGATCTGCAGAGCTGTACAGGAACAGAAGTCTTCAGCTGCAACTTTTTCTTCTTTATTAAGGTACTGTAAAACTAGCCTAAGAGAGCTTACCTCTTGCTGTGGAAGTGCTTGTAACTTCTGCAACTCACAAGTCTAATCAGCTTGTGGCTCTACATTTGGCTCTTTTTTTCTCTCAAAGGCTCCTAAGAAATTGTGCAAAGACTTCCTTTTCCATTTGCTTACCTGAAGTGCTGCATCCTATACAAAGACTTTGGCCTATTGACTTTGGCTTAGCCTATTGAATTGAATGACTCTTCTAGTACTATCTGAAAGTATTTTCCATGCTTATGAATATTTGTAAATTCTTGTGTTCTAATAACCTTTGCCTTTTAATTACTTTTTAAAGAGTGTTCTGAATGCCAACAGTAAGATATTAATGTCCCCAGCACCCTTGTTACTGAAGTCACCTGTGGGTGTAGGTTGTGTCTGTGGGCCATCCCAAAAGGTTCTTGTCGGATTCAGAAACTCAAAGTGTACAGTATAGATGTATATTTGTGTTACTATTCTATTGCTCCCTTCTGAAGAAGGCTATATATCGGACTGATACATTATTAATAGTTTATGCAAGAAACTGAGTGTAAGTTTATTGAAATACTGGTAACTGTGAATCTTTGTGTAACTCCACTACAGCTCACATGTCCCCTTTTGAGATAGGCCTGGCTGCTCATCATGCAACCAAAATTGTGTAGTACAAGCTTATACCAAGGGTTGGGTTGCCTATACCTGCAGCCATTAGTTGTTTGGAGTGTTCTCAGAGGGTACTGCATACGAACTTTGCCTAACAATGGTGCTCAGGATTGTGAATACATATGGGCCCAATATTGAAAAACCCGAATTCGATCGATGAATCCTCCAGATGTGCGATGATACCCCAGAGTTCCCTGTGCTGGTAAAAATTATGAATGCACATCTGGACCATTCTATCTCAACGCACAGAGAACTCACAAAGTCTGCTCAGGTGTTACTTGATGGCATGACAGGATGGGTAGACGCCTGGAGAGTTATGCATCCGATGAGAAGGGAGTACACCTTTCTTCAGTTGACCTCATGGCATCGCGCAGTATTACTGTATAATGTATGAACAATTGCTGGGCCTCGTGGGGCGTATACAATTCTCCCTCACACTTTCTCCGACCATCTCACAGACGCCGAGGTAGGTCGTTCTCTCGCGGCTATTGAAACAGGACAAATCCTCTGAGAACCAAGGCTTGCACTGCTGCTGTCGCTACTGAATGTGGCATGTTCTTGCCTCAAATCTCCTGCCATAAATGCTATATACATCTGGACCAGTTGTGATTTATCCTGGGGAATTCTACAGAGTTACACCTTAGATGGCTTTTTATATTATATCCCAGGTGTCTCGGTGGCGGCCATTGTGCTAGATGCAGAGACAGCCTTTCATTCAGTATCTTGGGTGTGCCTATGTGAGGTCCTACAGCAGTGTTGATTTGTCCCCTACATTGTATCATGCATTGAATTACAGCACACTCAGCCTACAGCTAAAATCAAAATAGGGCAGGGATTCAAAATCATTTCAGCTGGCTAGGGGAATCCTGCAGGGCTGCCCATGCTGCCCCGTATTATTTGCTTTGTTGGTTGAGCCACTAGCAGATATGCTGGAGGTATAAGCACAAGCACTGGAGGGTGGGGGTTAGGGGGGGGATCAGGTTAAAAAGGAGACCCAGGGATTGTCTCAATTTATGCGGATGACATGTTAATAAACGGGACTCCGCTATGAATCTACAACCAGTAATGTTGCGAAGTATGGGAACCACTGTGGGCTAATAATTAACTGGACTAATCCCAGATTGTTTTCACTTTTGCACAACACAAGTTGCCCTGACCCCTCCTTCAACCTGAAGTGGTCTCTGCGGGAGATCAAGTATCTGGGCATGGTACTCGCTAAAGACCGCAATAAACTGTACTCTAGGAACATGGGAGCCTACATGGATTCCCTCCGGCTTAAAATGGATAGCTGGAAGCGTTTGCCCATGTGCCTACTGAGTGAAGTAGCACTCATCAATATAGTAGTCTTACCACAGTTGTTAAATCATTTTCTCAGTGTCGCCTGTATCCCAAGCAGAACTTTCTTTCAACTGCTCAATACAATGGTCACACATTTCCTATGGGGCCCGGGTGGTGTAGGCATGAAACTCAAAGATATGTGCAGATCCTACAGTAGAGGTGGACTTCGAGTTCCAGACTTTGAGTTATCTAACCTTACAACGCAAGTGAGCTTTAGATCATATTAGGTGGATCACCAAGTTTATTATCCACAAGTGAATGTTGAAGAAAGGACCACTGGTGGTATGCGATTGGGGAAGCGATGCTGAGCAGCCGATACACAGATCATGGTCCTTATAATCCCTTGAACTCCACACTTAATGACTGGCAGAGAATTGTGAAGAGACTTAGCATAGAGTCCCCATATAGCAGTAAAACTGCTATGGGGCATACCTGATGTGGAACCAAACTTGGATGGTTAGTTGAAAAGGTTTATTGGGAATGCTGGATCTCGACTGAACTCCGCAGTCAAAGAAGAACACCACAACCCTTTTGTTTCTCATGACTTGCATAAACCTACGAGGAACAAAGAAGAGAATCCTACGCAGAGGCAAGCCTCTGACTGTTAGACATCCTGGATGGGCAATGCCATGCTAGACTGCGGAGACAGCGGTAGCGTAGAGCGCGAACGAGACAGATCAGGAAATCCTGGGGGAGAGTGGGTCTACAACGCATGGGAGACCTCTTCACAGTTGGAGTATTCTTAGCATTGTCGGCACTCCATGAGAGAATAAAACCTAGTCCCACGACAGTACTCAACTATTTGCTGCTTAAATCGGCTTTGAGTGCCAAATGGCCTAGCCTCTCTAGAGTGCCAGAGTCACAAATATTTGGAGTTCATGTCTTCCTCCTTAACCTGCCGACGCTTCATCTCCACATTCTATGATCTGGTTAAAGGTGAAATTAAAGAGTCACTCTCCAAGCTGAGGTACAAGTGGGCACAGGATCTGAGCATTACAATTGATGATGGGGCCTAGAGCAGGGTGCGTTTGCTCACAAAGAATGTCTCATTCAACTCCAAGTTGCACCTTATACGTTTAAGATACTACACAGACTTCACCACACACCTAGAATGCTACAGAAATTCCAGGCAATAGCTGTCCGAGATGTTTGTCCCTTGAAGCTGGCCACATGCATCTGCTCTGGTCATGTCTTGACTGCATAATGGGCGGTATGCAATAAGTTGTCATCCATGTTGGGAATAGAGGTTCCTGAGGATCCCAATTAGGGTTTGATGGGGTGTTACAGCAAAATGGAAGTGATTAAATGTACATTTTTGAATATTGCATTCAAGCGAGTGAAGAGAGATCTTGCAGAAATGGAAGCAAAAAGCGCAGCTCAAACTAGAGAAGTGGCTGCAGGACCCCATGTGGGTAAACAATAACAAGCATCTACATCTCGACATTGTTACGAGCCACCCTAGAGACATCTGGCTATATCTTCGGGCATTCCTTCTAAAGCAAGACAAAACTGTAGCAGATGTGTCGGGCACTTAATGCTTTATATGTGTATGGCCTGTTCAAGAGGGGTGTATTTGGACTAGGTCGGAAAGAGGATGCAATGCTTGGACGACTGTTTCACTGTGATATGTATACAGTTTGATGTAACTGTTGTCTATGCCAAGAGATTAGAAAAAAAGTTCTGAGGGTACCCAGACACATGCACTATCCGAATAAGACATGTCCATTTTCACAACCACCTACATAGGACGACACGAGATGGAACAAGTTACTTACCTGTAACTTTTTCTCCAACATGGGTCTGGCATGGATTCACATTCTCATGAATATTCCCCATCGTCAGTGTGGGAATCCTTGGTAAAGAAAAAAAATCAGTTTCAGTTTCGTTTCTGAACTGTCTTTCTGCTAATAACCAATCACTGGTCTCTGGGTCATACAGCCCCCAGCCAATGACTGACCTCTACCTAAGCCCCTCCTCTGGCAGCCATCTTCAGATTTGGTAACAGGTAAAGTGGCAGTAGGACTAAGGGAAGAGCCGCAGAGGGGTAGGCGGGAGGGTTCGCATGTGAATCCATGCCAGACCCATGCTGCAGAACAACAGTTACAGGTAAGTTACTTCTTCCTTCTCCAGCATGGGGTCTGGCATGGATTCACATGCTCATGAATAAAGAATACATAGCAGTACACACATGCACAACCACAGGAGGTGGCAAGGCTCAACATTATGCATTTCAACATCTCAACATTAAGCATCTCTTACCTCCTCACCGGGCTCACCTTCAAGCGAAAAGGTTGCGCAGCACTGCTTGGCCGACTCTGGACTCCTCCCTGGAATCCTGGTAAACGCAGTAGAACCTCGTGAAGGTTTGCGTCGACCTCCATGTAGCAGCCCTGCAGATGTCCAGCAGGGGCACACCAGACAGGAACACCGTAGTTGCAGCGATCACTCTGGTTGAATGGGCTCTCGGACAGCCAGGTAACGATCAGTTTGCCAACCGGTGACAATGGGTGATGCAGGCGCAGAGCCACCTGGAAATGGAAGCCTTAGAGAGGGCCTTCCCTTGGTTCACAGGGCCTAAGTTCACAAACAGCTGTGAGGTCTTCTGAAAACCCTTCGCTCGGTCCACGTAGAACTTCAGCGCTCTAGCCACATCCAGCGAGTGCAAAGTCCTCTCAGCCGGCAACGAAGGCAAAGGGAAGAAAACAGGTAACACCAAGGGCAGGTTGAGATGAAGTCAGACGGCACCTTGGGCATGAAGGGGTGCGTCCTCAGCAGAACTCTAGTTTCGTGGAATGTCAAGTACGGAGGCTTAGAGGAGAGGGCCTGGATCTCTCCCATTCATCGTGCAGAGGCGATGGCCACGAGAAACGCAGTCTTCCACAGTAGGAATTTCAGGAGGTGCCGAATGCAGAGGCTCGAATGGCGGACCTATGAGCCTAGTCAGGACCACATTGAGCTCTCACACCGGGGCCAGAGCCTTCACTGGCGGGAATAAGTGGAAAAGTCCTTTCATGACCACAGCGACGACCGCCACAGGGTTTTGGTGTAGCGGGAGATAGCCACCAGATGAGTTTTGATAGAAGTGTGTGCCAGCCCCGCCTTGACAAGCGACAGCAAGTACGGCAGCACTTGAGGGGCTGTAATCCGTAGAGGGTTTATCTTCTGTGCATGGCACCAGACAGTGAACCTCTTCCATTTATGTCCGTAGCACTTAAGAGTCGAAGATGCCCTGGCCTTAGCAAGTACCACCTTGCAGTCTGCCGGGATCTCGTGTCCTCCGAACTCTAACACTGCAGGAGCCAAGCCTGCAAGTTCAGCAACCCCGCGTCGTGGTGCAGAATCGCACCGCCTTCCCTGGCGAGAATCTGCGTCCGCCAGAAGCTTGACTGGAGGGAACGCTGACATGTCCAGAAGGTTCAGGAACCATTTCTGCCTCGGCCACGCCGGTGCGACGAGGATCATCCTGCACCAGGACCGTCTTGACTGATGAGTTGCAACGGCAACTGGGGGGGGGGGACGCATAGAGGAACAGGCCATCCCAGGGGAAGGAGAAGTCATCCCCCATGCTCCCCCAGCTGGGGAAACCTGCTGGCGAACCTCCGGCACTTGGCGTTGGTCGCCGTCGCAAACAGATCGATATGGGGATTGCCCCATCGGCGAAATAGTAGGTCCACCTGATCCTGCCGAAGTTCCCACTCGTGGCAAGAGCGCAGCGCCCTGCTGAGTGAGTCAGCGACAGTGTTCTTCACTCCTGCTAGATGAAAGGGTACCAGGAACATCCTTTGGGCGATGACCCAGTACCATAGGTCCTGCGCTTCCTTGGAGAGCCGGGGATCTGGTGCCCCCCCTGCTTCCGAATGCAGAACATTGTGGTGTTGTTGTCGGTGAAGACCTGCACCACCCTGCCTTTGAGGGACGGAAGAAATGACTTGAGGGCCCAAAACACAGCTCGGAGCTCCAGAACGTTGATGTGCAACGATCTCTCCTCTGGGAGCCACAGGCCTCTTGTCTGGAGATTTCCGGTATGAGCGCCCCACGCCTCCAGGGAGGCACCTGTCGTCACCGTCTCCTAAAGCGCTGCGGTTTGTAAGTCTGTGCCCGCCGCAAGATGCGCGCGGACACCCCACCACAGAATCGCTCGATGAAATGTCTCGTTGAGGGTGATCTTGTCATCAAAGCTTCCCACCACTTGCATCCAACGGGCATCGAGGAACTCCTGCAGTGGCTGCATCCGCAGCCTGCACAGTCACATGAGGTAAATGCATGACAACATCATGCCGAGCAGTGACTTGATGGACCTCACCCTGGCCACTTACATGGTGAACAGCCGTTGTACCCTGCCCAGGATGGCTTTTATCTTGTCCTCCGACGGTGAAGCAAGGCGCGCCACCGTGGGGAGTCTGGCTCCCAGGAACAGAGCGTCCTGTGATGGGTCCAAGCAGGACTTTGCATAGTTTATCGAGAACCCCAGTTCCATGAGCAGGCGGACGGTCCTTGCTGTGTGCTCGACGGCAAGTTCCCTTGACTTTGCTCGGATGAGCCAATCGTCCAGGTAGGGGTAGACGTGGATCCCCTGCAGACGCAGCCGCACCACCACCGGTGCCAGGCTGTTGAAGACACTTGGTGCCGACTTCAAATAGAAGGGAAGGGCCTTCAATTGGTAGTGCCGCCCTTGGACCAAGAAGCGCAGAAACTTTCGATGTCCCTTATGCATGGTATGTGGAAGTAAGCATCCTCAAGTTCCAGCGACGACAGGAAGTCTCCTTCCTCCAGCTGTCCCAGCACGTGCTGAAGGGTAACCATCCGGAACTTCTGGGACTTTATATTTGTTGAGGTGGCGGAGATCTCTAATGGGCGGCCAACCATCTTCTTTTGGACGAGGAAGTACTGTGAGTATACTCCGGAGCCCCGGAGCCTCTTCAGGACGAGCTCTATCCCACCCTTTTTCAGCATTGCTCATACCTTCAGGAGTAGTTGTGGAATGTGGTTCTCTTTCCTGGCCACAGGTGGAAGGCAGGCACCGGGAGCACGCCGTGAATATGGGCTTCTCGCCAGGTGGAAAATGGGGACACCTCCTTTGGAACTGCAGGGTGTGTCCGTGGGGCAGGGCATCCAGCACTCAACAGTCGGTGGAGATGGACTTCATCACACCGACTAAGTTCGCCAGCCGGCCTCCCACCGGGGTGCTCGGGTGGGGGCCCGATGTCACGACCGGTTCAGTCCTGCTTTGCCGAGGCCATGCCACCTTGGGTGCCTTGGCGGCGACAACGGTTTCCTCTGGCCTTGCTGCAGCCTCTGTAAGCTTCTTGGGACGAAGAACGGGCTGCTTGACGGTACGAAGAAGAGCTGCCACCGAATCCTTTGGAGGCAACCTGCGACTTGCCTGCGGCAGACCGAAAGGATGGCCGTCGTTGCTGGAGTGTGCCTAAGGCACAGGCCGTCTCGGTGTCTGCCTTGATGGCCTGGAGTGACTCGTCCACCGCCTTGCCGAACAAGTTGTCTCCATCGAAGGGCATTTCCAGTACCCTCGCCTGGACGTCCTGACGGAAGTTGGTGGCCTTGAGCCAACCATGCCGGCGAAGGCAAACGCTGTTGCCCATCTGGCGGAACCCGGTGTCAGCGATGTCCGCGGCCACCGTGATGGCATGGTCCAAAGCCACCTTGCCTTCTTGTAGTATCTCAAGGGCCTCCGCCCTCTTGTCATCTGGGAGGAAGTCCAGGAAAGGGGCGATTTTAAACCACAGCTCCCTATCGTAGCGGACCATGATAACGAGAGTGTTGGCCACCTTAATGTTCGTCACCGCCGACGAGATGACCAGTCATCCCATGGCGTCCAGCTTCTTCCCCTCGCCATACGGTGGGGAAGTGCAAGTTGATGCCGCCAACCCTGCAGATTTCTTCCTGGCCGCCGCGGAGACCACAGAGTGCGGGCACATCTGCACTCTGAGGTACATCGGTGGAGAGTCTGGAAACCGGTATTTCTTCTCGTACCGGTCTCTCTTCAGCGGTAGTCGAGGATGGATTCTTCAGGAGAGACAGCCCTTCATCCCAGATGTCATCCAACAGTGGGACTGAGAGTACAGTCTTCCTCTTGGCCTCTTGTCGCTGATAAAGGAAACCTTTTTGTTGGGTTTGAGCTGGAACAGCTCCTAAGCCCTGGAGATCATGGTGTGGAAGGATCCGATCTCATCTTGGGGAGAAGCCCTGGGTACCGGCGACGTGAGATCCGTTCCGTCGTCATCGCCATATCCAGCTCAGTCTCCTCCCTTGACAGAGGGGATGGAGGGGCGGTGTGGTACGGTGGAGGAGGATGGACTGTCGGCGTGAGCAGCCTTGTCCGTATCTCCGTGCACAGGATGTGCAGATTTTGTAGGATGTCCTCCGATCTGTCCATCGGTGGTAGAGGCGGTTGCGACGGGAGTGTCGGGAGCAGCATGTGATCCGGTTCATCCCCGCCCTGCCGTTAGTCTGATCCCTGATCGCTCGTCTCGCCGCCTCATCGGGGTCCTTCCAGTAGGACTTGGCATCTGCAAACTTCTTGTCCAGCACCGCCTTCCGGCCTGAAAGCTCCTCCTCAGAAGAGATCTCCAAGTCTAACTGGACCACTGCGCCCCCCCCCCCCCCTTCTCAGCCAGGGGCGACCGTCTCGGGGAGATGCGCAGCATCTTCACGGGAGTCTCGCCAATGGGCACGAATGAAGATTCCCTCCGGGCGGTCAGGGAACTCGTTTTGGTGGATGCCTCCTGGGAACCTATATCCACGGCCTTCACCAGGGATGCCACCACTCCTTCAATAGACTGTTTGGCCTGTTGAACCTGGGCCTTCACGACCGTAGGCGCGTCTGAGGCCTTCACCGTGGGGGGCAGGGGGGTGGGTGAGCACCTCGCTCCCCCTTGGCTTTCTCCATCAGAGACGATCTGCTTTCTCCCGAAGCTTACCTGGTTGCTCTGACTTCCTTTTCCTCGCTGAACCGGAGCGTTGGCTCGTGGTTGACCGCGTCGATGAAGCTGGGACCAGCCTGGCTGCCAAGAAGCCCATATTCACGGCGTGCTCCCGGTGCCTGCGGACTCGCTGTGCTTTGCCTTTTGTTGGGGCCCCGTCGCCGGAGCGCCCTCAAAGGTCTTAAAAACCCCTCAGATTTTCTCTTGGGAGAAGAACGTTGCCGGGGCTCACCTGCCGCTGGGTTCTTTGTCTCCAGCCACTCAGCGAGCCGCTTGTGATGGTCCTGCATGGTGCAGGAGGACATGTCCTTGCAGAACGCACAGGCCTCGTCCACGTGCGATTTGTCCGTGTGTAGGCAGTAAAAGGCACCGGGAGTGCCCATCCTCCTTGAAGAAGTTCTTGTTACTCTCACCTGGTCTCCGCGGGGACGTTGGGGCACGGTTGCAGCCCTCCCTGGAACTGGCTCCCCTTGGTCAGGCTTCTTCCCCTGCTCTTGTGTTGTGGACTGCGCTGGTTGTTCGCACTGCCCCTGCGAGAATATGAGAGGCCGTGAGAATGCTGTGATATGACTGATATGACTGGTCCCCCTCGTACCCTTCTTCCCAGAATGTGGCGAGCATTTCACCTGTTTAACTACGATGGCGATACCATTTTAAAAAAGAAAGACCCATAATGAGTGCACAGGTCGTGGCATCAGTGCCCTCTGTAGAAATGCAAGACAGGGGGTTGAACACAGCCCCAATCCATTTTCATAGTGTATTAAGTTACAGTTCTGGATTCCTTCCTATTTCCATAGTGAGTCAAGGGGGAGATGGCGCCACATCAAAAAGTACGCTGTGGGTATGGGCAAACCGCCGTCAATAAGTGTTTTCACAGATGTAAAGAGGAGGAGGGTTGGGGGAATATGGGGTATGGCAGGGTGGTCGTGGCAGCAGAAGGCTACATGGGGAAATGCTGACAGGAGCATGGAGTGCTCAGCTTGCTCCAAACATGGGTGGAGATCAGCAGTAGTAGGGTGCAGATTTTCTCCAGGCCCGGTTCTATTGAGGTTTCTTTAAATAGGGATTTCCAAGCTAAGTTTTCTTTGCTGCCGAGTGAGGCTTCCGAGACCATACAAAATAGCAAGCTTATCATAGAAGTATTTTGGTGGTTTAAACAAAGGACGTTTTAGGCAATGCAACCCAGGTTAGCCATCATCTATCAAGAATCAAACAGGTGCCAATGGAGTATGGTGGAAACTGGGAAGATGCGATAGAAGCAGCTTTCTCTTCAGCATCTGCATGATGAGCCGAGTTGACTAGGAGAGAATTTCAATTGTCCAGACCGTGCCTTCTTTTACTGAGTATATGTCTGATTACACTATGAGGTACTTGATTTTTATTTTTTATTATAATTATTTTTTTTAAGTGTTTTGGGATGGATGTACCACCCCATATTATATTTAGCATTGTGGGAGAAAATGCTCTACCCAAAATGTTAAAGCACAAATATGGCATCAATATGGTGCTAATTCAGGGAATGCGTTTTTTTTTTATTAAGCAGCACTTTAAAAAATTTAAAAAAGATCAATAAAAAAATAAAAAATGTTTTAAAAAAAGGACATATTGCACTATGGTTAGTCATACTGCAATAAAGCCTACCACAACTTATAATGCATTCATTCGAGAAATGAAAAGAAAATTGGACCTTTACTTGAACGGGAGGAAGGAATCTGTTCAGGGGAAAGGTAAATCCTGAAAATAACGAAAATAATGAAATGTCCCAACTTTGTAGATGATATTAAGATCTTAAGTTCACATGAAAATCGTACAGCAAGCACGATCCACAATGCCCCATTATGCTGTGCATGCAGGCTAGAAACGCCATATATTGCATACCTGCTGGATATGTCCTGAAGATAGATTCAATTATATCCGATGTCAAGTTATACCTAAGGCCATTACATCCATCAGTTTGAGGTCGCACATCAGCCTGAAATGATAAACAATTGAGAGCAAACAAACATGCTTACAGTGTTTAAAGAATGCATTGCAGACACTCAATGAAAGCAAATGGAAAGCATTTAGGATAGGATTTAGAAAACACCAGCATAGCCAGTGCAGAAACCTCAGGGTGGATGAGGTCAAGTCTTGAGATATTCTACGAATATGCAGTGCAAGTTAGCCATTAAACCCAACCACAAGAAACTAATGTTAGAAAAAGTTTGCATTAGCAAGCATGCAAAACTCCACGGTGCATCAGGGGTTGTTCTGCGATAAATGCCCATGCAGCGATTGTGGGGCTATTGCGAGTTTGCATTATGGACAGCTTTCTATACAAAACAGTTTTAAATTATATCAGTTGATGGAGCCATTGCAATGACTGCAGTGAGACTACCACGAAACCAACAGCTGAACATGCATTGCTCTCTTGCAAAGTTATGGGGAATTCAGTAACAGTTTAACTGTAATAATGTTGAAAGGATAAAAGTGCTTTCTCTCAAAAAATACTCCTACCCTTGGGAACAGGAGATCAAAGCACGTGAATTTAGAAAATATTCGATGCTACATGGATTTGTAAAAGTAAAGGATGTTTTGCTTAAATTATGCTCAGGCAGGATTTTGCATTTTTGCTCAATACAGAAAAACAAAGCATACAAAAGAGCAAACCTACCAGAAATGCAGCAGATATGCCAACATCCTGCTTATTGCAAGAGGCTGCCGAGTTATCCACAGAGTTCAAGGTTAAACGATTAGCCCAGAATTCCTCTGCACTTATCACCTGACTCACAACAAGGTCCTTATATAACTGGAACAAGACTGGATCTTCCTTAAGCATCCTAGAAATATAAAGCATACCAAGGTTTTAAGAGCATTTAAAACCTAAAAAATGCAGAGAGATAGTGTAAAAAAACCTTCCTTCTAAATTTACGAGATGAGATTAAACTGTTTTAACCACCCTTCATGCACTTATACTGGGTGAGGTTAGAAAAAGAAATCCGTACTCGCATGCAAACTAAAAGGAGAAAACACACATACTTCAACTACAGTCTAAGAAAATCCAGGTGAATTACAGTACATGCATACAGATAATCTGAAATGGCAGCTTTTTTGTGAAAAAACAATGCAGCATACCACTTTACAAACACCATAGGCAGCCTTGATGACAAATTACTGAGGGTGAGTCGATGATGTCTAAACAGCTTGCAAACAATTTAAAGGAAAACGAGAAGATATGTTCATGATATAAATGTTCCATGTTTCCAAAATACAACATTAAAACAAATGTTATTTGCTCAGTGGGCTGCATGATGCATCATCACTTTGTTCATGTCAAGCCCCTTGATCTGGTGCTTCCAGAGGTCATAAAACAAAGGTTGCGTGAAACAGGGCAAGGAACAAGTTACTTACCTGTAACTGTTGTTCTCCAGCATGGGTCTAGCATTCACATGGTCAATTCCGTCGTCAGGCTGGGAATCCTCGGTAAAGAAAAAATCAGTATCAGTTTCGTTTCTGATCTGTCTTTCTTAGTAGTAACCAATCACTGATCTCTGGGTCATACTGTCCCGAGCCAATGACTGCCCTCTCCCTAAGCCCCACCTCTGGCAGCCATCCTCAGATTTGGTAGCACGCCAAGTGGCAGTATGACCAAGTGAAGAGCCGCAGAGCGGTAGTTGGGAGGGTTCGCATGTGAATCCATGCCAGACCCATGCTGCAGAACAACAGTTACAGGTAAGTAACTTGTTCCTTCTCCAGCATGGGGTCTGGCATGGATTCACATGCTCATGAATAAAAGAATACATAGCAGTATACACATGCACAACCACGGGAGGTGGCAACAGGCTCAACATTAAGCAATACAACAACTCAACATTAAGCATCTCTTACCTCATCACCAGGCTCACCTTAAGCGAACAGGTCGCGCAGCACTGCTTGGCCGACCCTGGACTCCTCCCTGGAGTCACGATCCACAGTAGAATCTTGTGAAGGTGTGCGTCGACCTCCACGAAGCAGCCCTGCAGATGTCCAGCAGGGGCACACCAGACAGGAACGCCGTGGTAGCAGCGATCGCTCTGGTCGAATGGGCTCTCGGACGGCCGAGCAGCGGTCGGTTTGCCAACTGGTGACAATGCATAATGCAGCCGGAGAGCCATCTGGAAATGGAAGTCTTCAAGAGAGCCTTCCCTTGATTCACAGACCCAAAGTTCACAAACAGTTGTGCCGTCGTCCGAAAACTCTTTGTGCGGTCCACGTAGAACTTCAGCGCTCTAGCTACATCCAGCAAGTGCAAAGTCCTCTCGGCCGGCATCGAAGGCGACGGAAAGAAAACTGGTAACACCAAGGGCTCGTTAAGGTGGAAGTCGGACGGCACCTTGGGCATGAAGGAGGGGTGCATCCTTAGCACCACCCTCGTGTCATGAAAAGTCAAGTATGGAGGCTTGCAAGATAGGGCCTGAATCTCTCCCACTCGTCGTGCAGAGGTGATGGCCACGAGGAACGCTGTCTTCCATGACAGGAACTTCAAAGACGCCGAATGCATAGGCTTGAATTGGGGCCCCCCCCATGAGCCTGGTCAGCACCACATTAAGTTCCCATGCCGGGGCAGGGGCCTTCACCGGCGGGAATGATCGGAATAGTCCCTTCATAAATTGCTTTACCAGGCGATGACAACAAGAACGCCCGTCCCGTAGTCCTGGTATATCGGGAGATGGCAGCCAGATGTATTTTTATGGAGGCATGAGCCAGTCCAGCTTTGGCCAGCGACAGTAAGTAGGGCAGCACTTGAGGGGCCGTATTCCGCAGAGGGTTAATCTTCTGTGCACGGTCCCAGACAAAGAACCTCTTCCATTTATGACCGTAACACTTGAGAGTTGATGACGCCCTGGCCTTTACAAGAACCTCTCTGCAATCAGCCGGGATATCGTACCCTCCAAACTCTAGTGCTGCAGGAGCCAGGCCTGCAAGTTCAGCGACTGTGGGTCGTGGTGTAGTATGGCGCCTCCTTCCCTGGAGAGAAGATCCGCGTCCGACGGCAGCCTGACTGGTGGGGACGTTGACAAGTACAGAAGGTCCGTGAACCAGATCTGCCTCGGCCACGCCGGTGCGACGAGGGTCATCCTGCACCTGGACTTCTTGAGCTGGTTGATGAGGCGGAGCAGCAACGGCAATGGAGGGAACGCGAATAGAAACAGGCCGTCCCAAGGGAACGAGAAAGCATCGCCCATGCTCCTCGGCTGGGGGAACCTGCTGGCGAACCTCTGGCACTTGGGAGTTTGTCGCCTTCGCGAACAAGTCGATCTGGGGTTTGCCCCATCGTTGGCAGTGTCGATCCACTTAATCCTGGCGCAGTTCCCACTCGTGGCACGAGCGTAGCTCCCTGCTGAGTGAGTCGGCAATGGTGTTTTTTTATTCCTGCCATGTGGAAGGGAACCAGAAACATCCCCTGGGCGACGGCCCAGTGCCACAGATCCTGGGCCTCCTTGGATAGGGCTGGGGATCTGGTGCCCCCCCCCCCGCTTCCGTGTGTAGAACATCGTGGTGGTGGTGTTGTCGGTGAAGATCCTCACCACTTTGTCCTTGAGGAACGGGAGGAACGACTTGAGCGCCCAGAACACTGCACGGAGCTCCAAGATGTTGATGTGAAGAGACCTCTCCTCCGGGAGCCAAAGGCCTCTTGCGTGGAGATCTCCGGTGTGGGCCCCCCAACCCTCCAGAGAGGCGTCCGTAGTCACTGTCTCCTGAAACGCCGGGATTTGAAAGTCCGTGCCTGTCGTGAGGTGAGCCCGGGTGCCCCACCATAGGATAGCCCGACGGAACTCCTCGTCCAGGGGGATCCTGTCCTCGAAGCAGCCCCCGCCTGAAACCAGCGGGCATCGAGGAACTCCTGCAGCGGACGCATCCGAAGGTTGCAAAGGGGTACAAGGTAGATGCATGAGGACATCATCCCGAGAAGGGACTTGATGGACCTCACCCTGGCCACGTCGGTGGCCAACAGTCGCTGTACCTTACCCAGGATGGTATTGGTCCTCTCCTCTGAAGGGGAGGCCAATTGCTCCACTATACCGAGCTTCGCCCCAAAAACAGTGCTACTTGCGACGGAACCAGGGGGGATTCGGGGTAGTTGATGGAGAACCCCAGCTCCGTGAGCAACCGGACGGTCCTCGCCGTATGATCGACGGCGAGTTCCCTCTACCTTGCCCGGATTAGCCAGTCATCCAGGTAGGGGTAGACGTGGATCCCCTGCAGGCGCAGCCGCGCTGCCACTGGTGCCAGGCACTTGGTGAAAACCCTGGGTGCCGACTTTAATCTGAACGGTAGGGCTCTGAATTGGTAGTGGCGCCCTTGAACCACGAAACCTGAGGAACTTCCTGTGCCTTCTTAGAATGCGGATGTGGAATTAAGGTCCAGCGACGATAGGAAGTTGCCTTCCTCCAGCTGTCCCAGCACGTGCTGGAGGGTGACCATCCTGAATTTCTGTGCCTTGATGTACTTGTTTAAGCGGCGCAGGTCCAGGATGGTGCGCCAACCGCCTGTCTTCCTGACGAGGAAGTACCTTGAGTACACTCCGGAGCCCCGGAACCTTCTGGGGGCGAGCTCGATGGCACCTTTCTTGAGCATCGCCTTTACCTCCAACAGCAGTTGAGGAACGTGATTTTCCTTCCTGGCCACGGGAGGAATGCGAGGGCACTTTAGGAATTCCAGTGAGTGCCCGTTGGCCAGGGTGTCCGTGGAGATGGACTGCCACACGCCGACTAACTTAGTCAGCCGGCTTCCCACCGGGGTGCTTCGGTGGGGGCGCGACAACACGGCCGGGTCAGTGTTGCTTGGAGGCGGCCTTGCCGCCTTGGCCTCCTTGGTGACGACGGCGGGAACCCCCTTGTTTGCCGCCACCTCTGTAGGCCTCCTGGGAAGAGGAGCGGGCCGCCTGGCGGTAGGTGGAGGAGCCACCGCTGGATCCTTTGGAGGCACCCTGTCTGCCTCCAGAGCTCTGAAAGGGCTGTCGCTGCTGAAGCACCCCAAGGGCCCGGGCCGTCTCTGATTCGGTCTTGATGGCCTGTAGAGACTCATCCACTGCCTTAACAAAGAGGTTGTTGCCGTCGCACGGCATGTCCAACACTCTGGTCTGGACGTCCTGGCGAAAGTCTGTCGCCTTGAGCCATCCTCGGAGGCAAACTCCGTTGCCCAGTTGGCGAAATCCGGTATCGGCAATGTCTGTTGCCACCGTAATGGCGTGAACCGACGCCACCTCGCCCTCCTGCAGAATCTCTAGGGCCTCCGTCCTTTTGTCATCAGGCAGGAAATCTAGCAGGGGTGCTATCTTGAACCAGAGCTCCCTGTCGTAGTGGGCCACGATCGCTAAGGCATTGGCCACCTTAATCATAGTCGCCACCGACGAGATGACTCGTCGTCCCATAGAGTCCAACTTCTTACCCTCGCTGTCCAGCGGGGAGGTGGAAGTTGAAGCCGCCGCGCCCGCTGCCTTCATAGCCGCTGCTGAGACGACCGAGTCCGGCGTGGGCTAGGCCCTGAGGCACAAGGGGGCGGCATCGGGGACTCGGTACTTCTTCTCGTACCTGTCCCTCTTGACAGGTTTCTTGAGGACACCAAGCCCCTCGTCCCAGATGTCGTCGAGTAAAGGCACCGCGAGGACCGTCTTCCACTTAGCCTCTCGTCGCTGGTACAGAAACCCCTCCTTTTTCTGTTCTTCAGGGCAGAGCTGGAAGAGCTCGGATGCCCTGGTTATCATGGCGTGGAAAGAGCCAACCTTGTCAGCTAAGGACGCCCGCGGGGGAGGTGACGACGGGATGTCCGCTGTGTCATTGCCGCCGTCGTCCGTCCCCGTATCCGTCGCCGTATCCTCTCCCGGTGTGGGGGGGCCGCCGGTCTTGAAGGCACGAAGGGCGGAGCAGGGTGGACTCTCCTCCGCTTGTTCGGAGGGCTTCCCGACGGGCCTGGTTCTGGCTCCTCCGTCGGGGTGCGTGGTAATCTCATCCTTATCTCGGTACATAAGGATTGGATTGCCAACAAAATGGCCGCCAAGCTATCCTGGGGCTCGGGCAATAGCTGCAATGGACGGGATGGCTGCTCCAGTGGGCCATGTTCGTCGTCCTCGTCGCCATCATCGATCACGTCAGTAGGGACCGTCCCCTGGGATCGAACCTTCTCGAACCTCTTGTTGAGGTTTATGGACCTCTCGTTGAGGCCTATGGACCTCTCGTTGAGGCCACTCTCGGTCTCCACCAGTTCCTCCTCAGAGGCGGATTCCGAGTCTGTAATGGCCACCACCCCCCCACCCCCACTTTTTTAGCCGGGGGCTTCACGGGGGTCTTAGCGATGGGCTGGAAAGAGGATTCCCTCCGCGGCGGCAGGGATATCTGGGCCCAGAGGCTGTTTCCATTGGCGTAGTCTCAGCCGGCTCTGCCGGGGTCGCAGAGACCACTTCGGTAGCGGCCTTAGCCGGGTGGATCAAGGCCCTCACCACCTTAGGTGCGTCCTGGGCCTTCGCCTTGGGGGGAGGATCAATGCCTCGCTCCCCCTTCGAGATCGACTGGGTCCGCTCCAGCGGCTTACCCGGGTTCTCGGACTTCCTCTTCCCCGACCCAGAGCGCTGGCTCGTGGTCGAACGTGCCGGGGAAGTAGCGCCATGCTTGGCAATCGAAGAGCCCGACATTTCAGCGCTCCTGGAGCCCGCGGACTCGCGGTGCTTCGCCTTCTGTTGGGCCCCCGTCGCCGGGGCGCCCTCAAAGGACTTAGAAGCCCGCTTAGACTTCTTCGCCTTCTCACTTGCTGTGCCCTTCTCCAGCCAGGTGGCGAGGTGGGAACGACGATCTTGTTTGGTCCGTTCCGAAAAGTTCTTGCAGAACGCACAGTCCTTCTCCACGTGCGTCCTGTCCCCATGGAGGCAGTAGAGACATCGCAAATGCTCGTCCTCCTTGAAAACGTTATATAATCCGCATCCAGGGAGTTCCAGAACAGCTTGGATCCGGGCGCGAGCTCCCTTTGTCCTGGGCCATGTCTTGATGTAGGCCGCAGATCTTCCGGAATCCTCCAAGAAGTGTAAACTCGACAAAAACCTCAACCTTGAGGGGCGTAGAAGAATTCCGAAACGGGTCCCCGTTATCGGAAGTAGAAACGGTGGAGCTTGAGGCTCGATTAAACTGAAAAAATGAGAAATTCTCCTGAAAAAACATGAAAACGCAGTAAAAAACTCGAGAGCTAAACACAAGGACTCCCAACACTTGAGCGTGCGGTAAAAATCTGAGGATGGCTGCCAGAGATGGGGCTTAAGGAGAGGGCAGTCATTGACTGGGGGCAGTATGACCCAGAGATCAGTGATTGGTTACTACTCAAAGACAGATCAGAAACGAAACTGATACTGATTTTTTTCTTTACCGAGGATTCCCAGCCGGACGACGGGGAATATTCATGAGCATGTGAATCCAAGCCAGACCCCATGCTGGCGAACTAGATTTTCGGAGCCAAAAAACCTACATTTTGCAATAATAAACATTAAAAAATTAACTTGGATGGCGGAGCACTGAAAAACATGAAAGATCAAAGCTTTAAATAGACTAGAATGACCAGTAGATCAACGTTTTTGTAATTCCCCCTAGATTTGTCATATCTAAATGTATTCACTGGCGATGTAGGGCTATGGGTTAATCAGTTTCAGGGAGACTTGGACATTTTTTGCAGAGTACATGGTTGTACCAAAGAAGAACAAGTTAATTACCAACTGGTAACGTTCTTTCAACTGGATGTTCCTCCAATGTATGTCCACAGCTGTGTACTTTGGAAACATTTTTTGGCAGAGGGCATCCTGCATCGATGGCGTCGGGTGGTGTCCCTCGAAGGCCTCCATCAAGGGAGACGTCACCAGATGTCAAATAGGAAGCACAGTGCCCATAACCTCAGTTTATGCTTTTTCCTCCATAACGTGTGAAATGCTCGTATACCATGCCTGCTTGACTACACATAGCCTTGAGAGAACGTAAGCTGCAATAGCATAGGACATTTTCCAGAGGGGCAGGCTGGGAGGGCGATGTGGAATACGTTGGAGGAACATCCAGTCGAAAGAACGTTACCAGTTGGTAAGTAACTTGTTCTTCGAATGGATTGTGTCCTCCAACGTATTCCACATCTTTGACAGACTACCAAAGCAGTACCAGAAAATGGAGGAGGGAAAAGAATTTAGAATACCCAATCAGATGGCAGAATAAAGAACCGCCTTACCAAAGGCCATATCTTGGAACGTATCCAGGGAATAATGTTTGACAAAGGTGTGGATAGAAGCCCAGGTCGCTGCATCACAAATATTCCTAATAGGAACTCCCTAATGCAGGGCTGTGGAAGTAGCCACGCCCCTGATGGAATGAGCTCGCAATCCTTCAGGAGGGTCCTTGCCCGCCAATCTGTAACATTCCGTAATGGTGAGGATAATCCACCTGGACAAGGTCTGTTTGATAACAGCCTGGCCCAATCTGTGTCCAGCATACCCCACAAAGAGTTGATCGTCCACTCTGACCCTCGACATCCTAGAAATATAAAAGCTCAGAGCTCTCATAGGTTCCAACCGATGGAGTTGCTCCTCTTCCTTAACAGGAAGAGGAGGAGGATAGAAAGAATGAAGTACCACTTTCTGGCTTAAATGAAACTAGGACACAACCTTAGGTAGAAAGGAAAGACATCCCTCAGTACAACCCCATCTCCTTGTGGAGCACAGTAAAGGGCGGCTCAGATCAAAGTGCTTGCAATTCACTCTGAGCGGATGAAACCGCAACCAAGAAAACTGTCTTGAAAGACAACAGTCTCAAGGGACAAGAGTGCAAAGGTTCAAATGGAGCACCCATCAGGAATTTCAAGACTAAATTCAGAAGCCAAACCGACACCTGAAACGGGGACGGAGGGAACACATTAGTGAGCCCTTTTAGAAATAGGCACATCAAAGGAATCTTAAAACAAGAACAATCTTCAGACAAGCGCTTGAAGATGCGCCGCCAGATTAACTTTTTTTTTTTTAACTTGTTTATTTATTAACAGTGCACAGGATCAAGCATGATAAACTTACATTTGTTACAGACAACATGTGACATTTGAAATGCCCCTCTGCCCCCCAACCCCTACAGAAGGCATTGTTCCTGGGCCTCATTCCGTTCCGCCAGGCGGCAAGCTGTCCCCCATAGAATGGAGAGCGTTCGCGATCAGGGGCGGCTTAAAAGTAAGCGCCGATATTTCTGGTCATAGTCTAGGACCGGGGCCCAGACGTCCAAGAAACGATGGAGTCTGATCGCCTTAGATGTTGTGACCTTTTCAGCTATTAGGATATCCCAGAGTTTGATCCATCATAGGGGCATGAGGGGGCCTTCCGCAGTTTTCCAGGTGCGAGCTACTGTGATTTTGGCGGCCAGCAAGAGTTGAGTGATCAGCGTGGCCCTCCTCCCTGTTCTCGGGTAAGCGTCCGGGTGCGGGATCCCAAGAAGGACCTGTTCGGGAGTTAGCGGAATGGTCACTTGGGTGATGTCTTTTATAGTGGCGAGGCATTGGGTCCAAAACTCCTTTACCTTAGAGCCGGTCCACCACATGTGGAAGTAGGATCCCAAGTGGCCGCATAGATGCCAGCAGTGGGGGTCCAGGGCTTGTTGGAAGTGGTGAAGACGTAGAGGGGGGTAGTACCATCGCAAAAGCAGTTTGTGGGCGCATTCCCGGTTGGTGATGCAGCGGGATGCCGTGCGCGTCCTGGTCCAGATATCCACCCAGGATTGGTCCTCTATAGCGTGACCCAGGTCCGTCTCCCACAGGGACATGTAGGAGGGTTTAGAGAGAAGGGGGTCGTCCAGCAGTAGCTTGTAGAGGGCGGAAATCTTGCCTTGGTCAGGCAGGTCAGCCGCTTTGAGTTCCAAGGGAGTAAGAGGCCGAGTTGCTGCCATCTGGGTCTGGGGGTTGGAGCACCAGTGTCTTAGTTGGGCATAGGAGAATCTGTCCATCTCTGCTAGCTGAAAGGAGGATTTACATTGTTCGAAGTTAAGGGGGGAGTCTCCTGCGAAGAGCTGTCCCAGCGTTTCAAGGCCTCCTGCGACCTAGTTCCTGAAGTTCGCTGGATGAGCTCCCGGGGAGAAGGCCGGGTTGTGGAAGATTGGGGAGAGCGCGCTTAGGTCACTTGGGATCCCTCTGTATCTGCGGGCCCACTCCCATGCCTTTATCGAGTTTTTCGTGGCTATCAGCACATCTGGCCAACTCCGGCGCAAGGCGTTGGGGAGGAAGCGAAGAGGCAGGGGTAGGCGAGATTGTTCGATGTCCACCCACTTTGGGCGACCTGAGGCCAGTCCCCATGCCTGGAGATGGGCCAGCTGTGCTGCTATATGGTACTTGCGGAGGTCTGGGACCCCAAGCCCTCCCAGTCTAGCGCTGGCCATCATCGTTTTCCGGGAAATCCTCGCTTTCTTGCCCTTCCATATAAAGTCAATCAATTTCCGTTGAAGCTTCATGATGGGGGAGAAGGGAAGCACAGGTATTTAGGAAGCGGGGAAGGAGGTTCATCTTGCAAGTCGTTATACGGCCCAGCAGGGAGATTTCCTGTGACCGCCAGCGCGTGAGGTCCTTCTCCAATTCCTCAAAGAGCAGGGGGAAGTTGGCCTGGTAGACTTTTGTTGGCTGTGCTGGGATCTGGACCCCCAGGTATGGGATTGCTTGGGTGCTCCATTGGAAAGGGCTTTGCTTCTCCAGGGCGACCCTTTCGTCCGGGCTCAGGCCCACACCGAGGGCTATTGATTGAGAAGTTGATGGCGAATCCCGATACCTCATCGAAGCTACGGAGCTCCCCCAGAGCTGTCCTCAGTGAGGATTGGATGTTTGTGACGGTTAGCAAGACGTCATCCGCGTAGAGGTCGATCTTGTGCTGGGTGGCGCCTATCTTCGGGCCGCTCATCAGTTGGTTTGTCCGCACCCGTTGGGCCAATGGTTCCATGACCGGGGCGAAAAGCAGGGGGGACAGAGGGCATCCCTGCCTCGTTCCGCAGGTAGGAAGGATAGGGTCCGACAGGCAGCCGTTAACTCTGAGCCTGGTTTTGGGAGCTTGATAATGTGCCAGGACCATTTTCCTGAAGATTGGGCCAAAAGTGAAGGCTTCGAGGTTAAGAGTAAGAAATGACCAGTCCACCTTATCGAAGGCCTTGGTCGCGTCCAGGGAAAGTAAGGCCAGCTTCTGGGAATTTCTTGTGGTCACCTCTATGAGGTTTAGAGCTCTGAGAATGTTATCTTTTGTGGACCGGTAGTTGATAAAGCCGGTTTGGTCCGGGTCTATGATGATCGGTAGGACCGGAGCCAGGCGGTTAGCTAGGATCTTGGAATAAATATTGGCGTCCAAATTGAGCAAGGAAATCGGATTGTACGAGCTGTTCTCAAGGGGGTCCTTTCCGGGCTCTAAAGTGAGAACAGTGATGGATTCCTGCATGGATGGAGTGATCGCCCCGGTAGTCGCAAATGAATTGAAGAGGCGGGCCAAGGGAGCCACAAATTGGGGACGAAAGAGTTTATAAAACCAGGTGGTGAAGCCGGGGGCCCTAGGCTTCAAACTCTTCATAGCCTCTTCCACCTCCTCCTCCGTGATAGGCGTTTCCAGCTCCTGGCTAACCTCTGGGGTCAGGCATGGAAGGGCCGCCTTATGGATGTATGCGCGCTGCGCTTCCAAGTCCCTCGGGACCGCTGTCATAATCTTGGATTGATGGGCCGCGGCTAGCCGAATTTTCTCTTGGTCTGCATAGTGAACCGACCCCTGTGGGTCGCGAAGCCCCAGGATGGATTTCCAAATCTTCTCCCTATCTAGCTGGCTGACCAGGAGCTTGTTGGCTTTGTTATGTGGACATAGTATCATTGTTTGGTCCTAGCGAGCAGGTTCGCAGTGGTGTCGGCGTGGAGGGCCTCCAGCCTCTTCCTCGCTATTTGCAAGGCTTTGTAGGATTTCGGGGACCAGCCCTTCCGCTTGTGGACCGCTTCGGCTGCACAAACCTCGGCCTCCAGGGCGTCCCGGGTCGCCTTCTTCTGTTTGTGAAATGCGGCGCCTTGGGCGATCAGTTCCCCCCTGAGCACCGCCTTCAAGGCGTCCCAGGTGTTGGCGGGGGACGTGTCTTTGTTACGGTTCTCAGTAAAGAAGTTTTTGATTGTCCTGGCGATCGCATCTCTCACAGTCATGTCCCCCAGGATAGGGTCATACAAGGTCCATTGGCGACGTGGAGGGGGGATCCAGGTCGAGGACTCGGAGGGAGAGCGAGACCGGGGCATGGTCCGAGAGGATCTGGGGCCGATCGTGACGTCATCCGTGAAGGCCAGGATCCGGGGTGAGGCCAACAGCAAGTCGATTCTGGAGAAAGTGCGATGTACATATGAATAAAAGGTGAAGTCCTTCTCCTCTGGGTAGAACACTCTTCAGGTGTCGACGACATCAAGCGTGCGGAACAAGTGGAGCAGGGCCAGGGCTAGCTTCTGGTCCCTGGAGGTTGGGGGGTGAGATCTGTCTTTAAGGAGGTCCGGGGCCCCGTTGAAATCACCACCGATGACAAGTTGTCCCTCAGTGAACGGGAGGGGGATCTCTTCCAGGTCCTGGTCAAATCCTTCTTGGAACTCATTCGGGGCATATGCTGAGACGAGAGTGTAGAGTTGGCCCATAATAATGCATTTGACAGCCACAAAGCGACCCTCTCTGCAGCGCAGGACGTCGAGGACCTGGGAGTTAAAGCCTGCAGCCAGATGGATAGCGGTGCCACCCTTTTTGGTGCCATTGGACGCCAAGAATTGCGTGGGGTAGAGCCTGCTTTGGAGGCAGGAAAAGTCGGCTGGAATTAGGTGCGTTTCCTGAAGGAAAACGATTGAGGTTCCGTCGGATTGTAGCCTGTGTAGGATGGATTTTCTCTTCGTGGGGGAGTTCAGGCCCCTAACATTCAAAGTGGTGAGTTTCAGTTTCTGGTGTGGGGGCTGGCTGTCTGAGGTCCTTTGCCGCAGGGGGGGGAGGGGGGGGGGGGGGGGGGGGAGATTGGGAGAGGTCTAGGTTAACCATAGCTGCGATGTGTCAGCAGAGTTAGAGCTCCTGTGGCTGATGGTTTTTAACAATAGTCTCCAACGGGAGTTCCAAACTTCCAACTTCGGCCTCCAACGGGAGGACCTAACTGTGGCCGGGGGTGCGATTGATAACTGTCGGTGGGTTCCCCGGGCGTCCCAGGCCGGCAACAGGCGACCTGGGCGACATGGTCGAAGTTTTCTCCAAGGGTAATACGATGACATCCACCTTGTAGGAGGGTGTAGGCCGCATAGGGTCTGCGGCGAGCTTAAGAGAATACCGCTAGTCTCGGTGTCGCTTGGTCCTTAAGGGAAGCGTGGGCCATCATCTGGGTTTGCGCGATCTCTGCACTCGTGACCAGGGGGTCCGTTTCGGCTTGGGGGAGCCAGGCTCCAGGGCCGGGTCCGACCAAGGTGGGAGAGAGAGAGCCTGGTCGTAGAATGGAGGCCGCATTCTTGAGGTGACTGATGGTGCGAGGAGTGCCTTTATATGAAAATTGTAGCGCCGAACAGCCATCTGTAACGCACCTGCTGGTCTCGGAGAAAAAGGGTGAGAGGACGGAGCATTCTGCGTTTTTGAAGGGTTAGCGGCGATAGATCTTGGAAGATTTGAAGTGGGGATCCCTGGAAGGAGAGCTCGTCCTTTGAGCGGCCTATCGCAGCGATGGCCTCCTTAGTGGTGAAGAAGTGGACTCTCGTGATGAAATCTGTGGGGAGAGTGTGTCAGATCCCCGCCGAAGGCGCATTCGGTGGGTGCAGTCAAGTTGCGTTTCATCTAAATCCGGCAGTAGAGATTGAAAGAGGGTGCTGACACATTCGGGAAGTTCCTTGTCCGGGATTGATGAGGGGACCCCTCAGATCCGTAAGTTATTGTACCGGGAGCGGTTTTCCATATCCTCTTGCTTAAATTCGAGGATTTCGGTTCTATCCATTAGTGCTTGGATGTTACGTTGCATCTCCTTCATCGAGTTAGAATGGTCCACTGCCAGTTCCTCAACCTCCACTATTCGGTGTTCAACGTTGTCAATCCGTTGTTCGGTTTGTTACAACTTGGCTGTGAGTTCCGTCATGCAGTTCCGGAATTCCGCTTTGTTTGACATAAAGAACTGGAGGTCTTCCTTGGTGGCCAGCGTGCCCTTCACATCGGAGGCCCTCTGGGGAGTTAGATTCGGGGGGGGGGGGTCGGTTTTCTTGCCCTTCTCCGGGGCCTGCAGCATGGTGGCAATGTCGGTGCCCCTAGATTTCACCACCTGGGTCATGGCTTTGGGGGAGAAGCGATGGGTCCCGAGAGTAGGCCCAGGGGGGGTGAGGGGGGAGAGAGAATATGCTCACTGCCAGGGGCCACAGGAGCCTAAGGTGGTGATAGGAATGGAGTGGGCCGGGGCGCCCCAGGAGATTTCTCAAGGAGGAGGGGCAGGAGTGCCTTCGCGTGATAGTAATAGTGTCGTGATGAGAAGCCACACAAGGTGAGAGGCCCGGCTCCAAGGCAATGGGGTGGAGGTGGTTCCGCTCCGCCGGTGCGTGGTGATGGTGGGCAGGGGCGCCCCACGAAGCTGCAGGAGCACCAGGACCACCGCTGTGGAAGCAGACCACGATCAGTAGGAGGTGGGGGGAGCGATCCGGTAGGCCTCAAGGATGGCAGCGGGCCTCCAGGCAAGCCCCCGAGAGAAGCCAATCGTGGGTGCAAGTGGGGAGGCTCAGGGACCGGAGGGACAGAGCCCACCTCACTCAATGGGGCCAGAGGCGCTCACCTGGAGAGTGGCGCGCTGATCACACTGGAGATAGTGGCAGGGGAGCCCTCCTCCAGAAGGGCTCCCTGTGGCTGTAGGCACGTCGGTTCCACCGGCTCAGGGCGCCAGCTGCTGGGCGGCGGGTTCGCCGGAGCTTGAAATGCTTAATGGGGCCAGCTGCGCCTGCCTGGAGAGTAGAGCACCGACCGCGCTGGAGGTGGTGGTTGGGGGGGCCCTCCTCCAGAAGGGCCCCCTGCGGCTGCAGGCACCACCGGCTTAGGGTGCCGGATGCTGACCGGCGGGTCCGCCGGAGCTCGTCTTGCGGGTGAGGCCCCCTGGATGAAGCGGCAGTGGGCCGCTGGGAGCCCCTGCGTCAACAGGCCCAGGTGAGGGGGGGGGGTGCAGCGCTGTAGCTCTCAGCGTTGGAATGGCGGGAGTCCAAACGGCCGCCGGTCCCGGCAGTCTCAATCGAAGACCCTGTGCAGATGAGGGGGGAATGGGGGAGACAGCAGGCACTACAAGGGTAGTGCTGTTGCATGTTGGAGCCAAACAGCCCTCCACCCCCGCATCGGGCAGGAGAGCGCCAGCGGGCTGCGGCGGTGAAGAGCCTTGGTCGCGGCCACCATCTTGAATCGCGGCAGGGAACACCGTGGAGAAGTTCCTATGCCGCATTTTCAGCCGCTCTGCTGCATTAAGGGCCAGGGATGTAGCCACGGGCGCAGGAAACGTTCCGCCGCAGATCCCTGCCAGGAGGCCATTACAGCATAGCGGGAACCGGCGAAAGGTCAGTCAGAGCCACGGACCCCAACGGAGGCAATCAATGGAGCAGCCTCATCCGCGGCGCTCTAGGCCACACCCCCGCCAGGTAACTTTTAATGGTACCTACTTGAAGGCCTCTGTGGGCCAAATAAAGCAAGAAAGACAGAACCATGGAAATGGAAAACTGAAAAGGATCAACACCTTGTCCTCTGCACCAGAAACTTACGCCAACAGCAACGGTAGAGGGATTTGGTTGCCGGTTGACTGGCAGAAAGCAACGCCTCCATCACCTCATCCAGGAAGTCCCAATCCTTATATCTCAACCTTTCAGATACCAAGTGTGAAGGTTGAAAGTCTTGACCTCGGGATGGAGAACCCCCAACCTCCCTCGCACGAGAGAAGATGCTCTCGGTAGGGAAGACGGCGTGGAGGGCCGATGGACATTTCTAGAAGGTCCGGGTACCACCCTCTCCTGGCTCAATCCGGAGAATTAAGGATCATGTGGGATTGGAACCTACGCAACCTCCTTAACACTTGAGGAATGACAGGGATCAGAGGAAACGCGTACAGAGGTGGTAATGACCAATCCACGACAAATGCATCACCTAAGACTCCTCTCGGAGGAAATTCCCTTGAGTAGAAGGACTTCCTGAGCCAACTCCCACTCGTGCGAGACCGTGCTCTGCCTGCTCAGAGCGACTGCCACCGCAGTCTCCTCTCCGGACCGATGAACTGCTGAGAGTGATATTCCCTGCTGGATTGCCCAGAAACAGAGCTGCATCGCCTCTCTGCACAACAGGAGTGACCCTAGCCCCCCTTTTTTGTTGACTAATGCATGGCCGCTGTGTTGTCCGTCATGATCAGGACACACTTCTCCCGCACAGACGGCAGAAAAGCTTTCAGGGCCTGCCTTATGGCCCTCGGCTCTAACAGGTTTATGTGGAGTTTGGACTCCGATGGAGACCAACGAACGCTGGCGGTCAAATCGTCAGCATGAGCTCCCCATCCTGTGAGGGAAGCATCCGCCACTACTGTCGCCTCCGGCCACAGTAGCAAAAACAGCTCCCCCTTCATCAGGTTCCCCTCCTTGGCCCACCACAGAAGATCCTGTGAGACCGAAAGTGCAATCTGAACGGGATCCGACATTTTGCCTGAATTGTGACCACTGCATCTTGGACCCATTACAGGGATCTCATCCTCAGCCTGGCCTCTGGGACCAGAAAAATGCAGTATTCCATGAGGCCGAGCAACCTTAAGAATTCGAAAGCCGGGAGATGCTGGGCGTGTTTAAATTTGTCCACCATCTGCACAACGTGATAAGCCCTCGCCTTGGGAGGCGAGCACTTCCCCAAGGACGAGTCCAACACAGCCCGATTTACTGGAGCTGTTGGGAAGG
This sequence comes from Ambystoma mexicanum, assembly GCF_040938575.1. Taxonomy (NCBI): domain Eukaryota; kingdom Metazoa; phylum Chordata; class Amphibia; order Caudata; family Ambystomatidae; genus Ambystoma; species Ambystoma mexicanum. The sequence goes on along the minus strand of NC_090934.1, from coordinate 834,460,702 downwards.
TGTCAGATGCGACTTCTTGAAATTCAGGGAGAAGCCCAGTGTAAAGACTGGTAGGGGGTTTCTGTACTTCCGCTCTATATGGTAGAGGAGAGGCACAGGGGACCCCAGCCAAGATTGTCTATTATTGGTAACGTAGTCGAGCAATCAAGGCCTAGCTTCTCAGGAGGGGATGCGGGCTGGTTCTTAAGTACAGTGTAGTCCCCGAACCTCCACAAAGGAATGTCCACACACTGTATTACTGAAAACACAGTCTTTATATAATTAATATTCAAAGGTATGTACACGATCACAATAACGCACTTTGTACTCGGAAGTCAGTGATAAATATATACAATTCTAAAGTGGTACCACCAGTGTTATCAAATCTCATTAAAGTGCATCAACTGTACCGTTAAAATGTCACACAGATTAATAACGAGGAAACCAGCAATAGAGATAGGAAGGAACGCAAGATGGTTGAAACAGTGGGCAGAATACTGGCCCCGTACCCTAGACACAGTTCTGTGTGGAGATCCCCCACCTGGGCAACCTGTAAATAAAGATATATAGCACAAGCCCAGTCCATATGTTCAATAGTCTCACTTCTTCCCATTAAGGTTTTACCCCCCTCTCCCCAATGTACCTGGTGGAGTAGAGTTCTCTGGACGCGGCGTCGACCGATCCTTCTCGAGTGCCTCCCTTTCAGGTGGGAGCCACGGATCGTCGAGAGGTGTCAGGGAACTTGGCGTTCGGTGTCGGGGAATCGACGGCCCTTCTTGAGTGCCCTCCCTTTAAGGCAGGAGTCACGGGTCGTCGAACGTCCGACGGTGAACAGGGTGAACTACGGCAGGGAAGTGGCAGCTTCTTTCCTAGCGGTGCTCGTCGACGACAAAGCGTTGGCGTCCTGCAAGGAAGAGGCGTGCGGGGCACCTCGGTGACAATAGTTCTGGACTGCAAAGAGATGATGAACTGTGGCCGAGCAAGGACGTCGAGTCGTCGGCGTCTCTGTGGTCTTTAGGTGGCGGGAAACCCACCGGTGGATGCTCCTCAGTGCGTCGAGGGTCGGGCCTTCTCCAGTGGGAGACAAGCGGATGACGATGCAGGCGAGAGCGTCTGATGATCAATGGAAGTTCTTAGGCAAACGGGAGCACGGCGGCTCCGGTCGGCGACAGTGCTGGACAACAGTCCGGGCGCTTCTCCTTGGAGTTCCGCAGCAGTCCCCGTATCGGGTCGGCAGCCTGTCGAAGGTCTGTCTACCAGGGATCGTTGGCAAAGATCAGCTGTGCACGATGGTCCCTCGTAGCTCGGGAAGAGGGCGCCTTACCAGGTCCTCTCTGGGTCAGTCCTTGGAAACACAGCAGCTTTCAGATTCTGGCCTTTGCTGTCTCTGGCTCCTGCTCCCGGGTGCCTAATATCGAAAGGCCTTCCTCGCAGGTGAGTATTCGATGTTGTTTATCTTCCCATGTGAAGAGGAGGCCGAATGGAAATGTCCATTTATAGCGGATTTGTTTTTCTGCGAGGAGTTTTGTTATCTGGCTCATTTCTCTTCTTTTTCTGAGCGTGGATTGGGCGAAGTCTTGGTAAAGTTGGATTTCCTTACCGTTCATTCTAATTTGCTCCATAGTTCTGGCTTTGTTTAAGATTCGTTCCTTTTGGGCGTATAACGACATGGCCACTAGAACGTCCCTTGGGCGTGAACCGGGATCCCCAGTTCTTCGAGGGCCTACTCGGTGTATCCTATCAATGTGAATATCGTCCCCTGTCCCGTCTTGCAATAATTCTTGGAATACTTGCTGGACCGCTGTGCGTAGATCTTTGTCGGCTACTGTTTCCGGCATATTTTTAATACTAATATTCGATCTTCTGGACCTATTTTCTAAGTCTTCGCATTGGGATTCCAGTTCCTGCGCCAGGCGAGCAAGTCGGTCTTGTGATTCTGCATATTGGATGGCTTCTTTATCCATGTTCTGGACCGTCCTTTCCAGAGTGTCTGTTTGCTCCTCAAGGTTTTCTATGTCCTTCAGTTCCAGGACCGCTTGTTTCAGTTCCCCCCTTCATGTTGTCAAACTGTGCCTGGGTTGATGCGATGAACTGTTCCTGGAATTCCTTGAACCATGATTTCATGTCGTCCCTGGAGGCCATTTCTGCGTCTTCTGTCTGATCTGCTGGGTCTTCCCCTTTATTTTTCTGTTTATTCAATCGCTTTGGTGTCCGAGTTTCTATTCTCCAGAGCTGTGTCAGGTTTGTATCTTGCCTGGAACCGCTTTCGCTTGCTGCAGTTGCTTGGGTTCCGCTCTTCGTTTTAGGTTTTGACATGTGTAAGTCTCTGGCCCCCTCTTGCCTCTTAGTCGTATGGTTTTCCGTAATTTGTGGAGTTGCTGTCTTTGTGGCGCCCTTCCCACCACCGATGGGCCTCAGAATTGGGGGTCCGCGTTCCCCCCTTCCAGCGACTCTTCGCGTTTTTGTGGGGTGGGGTTCCTTCTCTGTTTCTTTGCGGGCACAAAGTCCCTGCAGTGGTGGTTTTGCTGAGCTCCTGCCGGACCCCTGGGTCGGGGCCTGCCCTCTCGCAATGTGCCCACTATGCTGCCGAAGCCTCCGCCAGCCCGCGTTGATGTCGCCGGGCGGGCCGGGGCCTTGTTTCTCGTTTCATGGGGGGAGGGCGGGCTCCCGCTGTCTTTGGCGTAGAGCGCCGGTATCTAGTCCTCGATCTTGGCGTGGGGGGGCGCCTCCTTGTCTCCCTCTTCCCCCGTGCGATCTGTGCTCTGAAGGAGGGCTTGCCGCCTCTGTCTTTGTGCGGGGGGGGGGCCCTCCCCGTCTGCCCTTGGGTTTCGGCTTTGTGAAGAGCGGGGGCTTTCCCCGTCCGTTCTTGGGTTTCGCGCCTGGTGCGTACCTTCGTTCCGGGTGGAGCACCGCTGCGTCCCCCGGATCTGTAAGTCCTCCTCGCTGCCGTCCTCTCGCTCCGATCGGCGCCGTGTGGGCCTCACCCTCCTGCCACGGCGTCCCCCTGGCGCCAGTCCCCTCATCTCGTCTTCGCAGCGGGGTCCGCGGACTGGTACATCTCCAAGGGGTACGGGCCCTGCGGGCCTCTGGAATTTCTGCTTGGCTCCTCACCGGATCGGCCTCGCGTGGTCTCCTCTGCTGCTGGTGGGTCCAGAGCGGCGACTCTCTCCTCTGCCTCCTCGCCAGCGTCGAAGAGGGCGCCGTCGGGTCTTCTGAGGCGTGGGCGCCGGCTGGCTCGCTTCTGTGGGGGGTCGGCTCCCCTGACTCACACACCGGGGGGTGAGGCTCCTCTCGGATGGGTAGGTGTCCGTCTAAGTTAATGTGCTTTATTATCGCGGCCCAAGCTGGTAGACGGAGCTACGCTCACGCACATCTGCCCTGCTCGGCTGCCATCTTGGAATCCCTATGTATGTTTTTACATACTGTAGAACTTAAGAGCAAGACAAACATTTTTGGTGCAAATTATTTCTCATATTTGAAGGAGGAGAGTATTGTGCAAACTCAACATCAAGTCCCTGTGACATCAGTGAAGTTCAACAGGTATTTTTCATGATGAATTATTGAGGTGTTTGTGTATGTAGCTATGATATTTAGATGCAGAATATTACCAATCTTCATCATAATACAACAAACGATCACAAGTGGTATATTAAACTTAAATGTGAAAAATACCAATGAACTGACAAATACTTTGCCAATAAAAGTTTTTCATGCATTGGAATGTACATGGATTTAAACACTCTTCTAGTTGATTATCAATCAACAAAAGGAGGAAATGTACCATACATTCAATTTAAGGCCATTTACAACTTGATGTGACAGTTCTCTTACAGATGGGGGATGGACCCGGAGCATCAAGACTGACTGTTTCAAAACACACTAGGATAAATCGGGGTAAATGAGATTCAGGAATTGACAATTGGTTCAAAGTCGTTATTTGTAAATGGAATTGTTTGTATTACATTGGAAGGTTGATAATTATTTGTTTTGTAACTGGGAAAGAAATGTTGCTTATTTCTTTAATCTAGGTTGTAGAGGTGAGTATAATCCTAATTGCGCCAACTGTTAGTATTCAATTTGCAGGTGAGTGCCAAATAATTGTGGCTCCACTCTAGTTTAACATAAATGCACTTTATTTGTGTGCAAGGTGTGAACTCTCAACACACGTTCCTTGCAACAGAGCAGCGGCATCATTTGAGGGACAATCGAATTCCCTTTTTTCCTAAAAAAGGTCAAAATTGCAACATTAACTCCAGTGAATGTAATGCCCTGGATCCTCAAAAACCACCAAGTCTACAATTTTATGGAACCTATATTAAAGCATGTACATACCTTCAAATTTAAAAAATGCTAGATACTCTCCTGATGGGCCCTTTGACCCTAAGAGGGTGAAACACGTGTTGAGAGTTCACACCTTGCACACAAATACAGAAAGTACATGTATATTAAACTAGAGTGGAACCACAATTATTTGGCACTCACCTGCAAACTGAATACTAACAGTTGGCGCAATTAGTATTATACTCACCTCTAGAACCTATATCTCTTTCTTTAGCAATTAAGATAAAAGTATAAACCATATGCAGACAACTGACCATCTCAAAAGATTAGAATTATTTCACTTTTTGTATTCACCCAAAGAGAAAGTCCTCTGTAGATTGCTTACTTCATTTAAGAATATTTAATCTATTATAAACTTAGGAAGAAGAAGAACAGGAAGCCGCAGCCCTCAGCACTAAAACAATTGATGTTGCTTGTCAAACCAATGTCACTTGGGAGCAACTATTGTTTGAGGATGAAAATGCTCATCCCAAAGTTCAAAATCAGGAAGCTGATGTGCAGGGGCCAAAATTTGAAATGGATTTCACAAGTGAGAAATGCAAAGTAACGATCATTGTTACAGCACAGAACATCCACTGGATCCGACGGACAACTCAGAAGATGCTTCATCAGTACTTGCCGATCCTCTGACCCAATCTACGCCTTCAAAACTATTTCTGTCAAAGAAAGACAATGTTCCTGGTTTCACCAATACAGTCTGAAAATATACAAATATCAAAGATTTATTAATCGACGACTATGTGCATGACCCCGACTACATCATGGGTAGTGCTGAGGAATTAGCCACCACCACAGAATCTGAAACCACTATATCGCAGGACGATTGGCTATTGATGTAACCAAAAGACATTGTTTTTGACAGCTGCCTGAAGGAGATTTAAAAAAATGATTAAATGCAACTATAAGAACTTTGGGAGGATTTGTGGGGAACCATTGGTGAAGTTTACTAGACAAGTCATAGGCGCCAACCTGAAGATCAAGGGGAGCCGAGTGCACGAGCATTCAACATTTTCGTAGTCGGTTGAACTAATTCTTGGAAAAATACCAGCTGGAAATGGACTTAATTCTTGTGCTCTGTTATTCAGTGGATCAATGTTTATTAAGATCTCAAGTTTCTGTACATTTTTAGGAATCTAGCTCATTGCTAAAACTGGATACTACAAACATCAGATACAGTTCTTGTTTCTTGCTATTAGTCAGGCCTGAAATCTCAAACAGACAGCCATTGACAAGGCTCTGGCAGGCAAAAGCCTTAGGCTTGCTGGTTATGGACAGTGCAACAGTCCTGGATTTTCGGCAAAGTACTGCTCTTACCACTTTCAGGACAAGGACACCCAAAAAATTGTGAGTTCTGTATTGGTGAAAGTGTCAGAATGTACATCCTATGTTGCCATGGAGAAATATGGCTTCATTAAATCCATGGAACTTCTACAATCAAGAGGATTGCAAATAGAATTGATTGCAACAGACATGTACATGGGAATAAGGTCACATGAGAGCGATTCCCTCAAATAAAGCATCAATTTGATGCATGGCACGTCACAAAATGATTATTAAAAATAAAATCACTGCTGCTGGTAAAAATAAAAACAAGCGGGTCAGTTCATCTGCAACCGTATACGGTGATGTTTAAAAACTTGTGATGGTTCAGTTCAGATTCTGGTTGAAAAGGGCTGCTCACTGCTCCATCATAGTTGAAATGTTCACTCATGGATGGATACAAAGCATTATCACGCGTGTGTACATGGAGCTTTGAGTGAAGAGCATGATTGTAAGAAAAAGTGGTTAGCGCACAGCTCCCATCCTCAAAGATTTGAGGGACTTCACAGAATTTTTCCACACCGGGGATTTTGAGGTTTTTCATATGTGCCTAAAGTACAAGCCTAAAGGTATTTCAGCATAGACTGTATAGAGGCCAGAAAAAGGCTGGCTATAATTGCTCAAGTTGAGAACGTTGGTAGGTAACAAGCTAGAACAGCTGGAGCTTTTGGTATGCTTCATTACACCATGAAGTTTACATAAAGAAAAAAAAAATGGGTGGCTAAGCCAATATTCGAGCAGATGAAATTTGACTGTTAGAGCTGTTTTGGTCTGTGCTGGCCATGCAAACGCACAGACGGACAACAGATTATGTTGCCAGACGACAGTCTATGCCGAAAAACATTGCTAAAGTGGTTCACCCTCCAAAATCAAAAATTGTGGAAAATTTGACATCAAGAATCAAGTCTTCCTCTTTTTTGTTTAAATCATTAACCCCTTAAGTGCCACCGACGATCTGGCTCATCAGTGGAAACTGCTCCAGGTTGCCACCGACGAGCCGGCTTGTCGGTTTTGGCACTCTGCTTTGCTCGATCCCTGCAATGCAGGGATCGAGCAAAACTGTAATCCAACCCCCGGGCTATGCAAGGGGGAGGTCCCCCTTCACTGCCAGGGGGGCTGGATTACCTTCAGTTTCACGTCGCTGATGTGAAACTGAAAGTAATTTTCAATGCAGCAGCCATTTCGGGCTGCTGCAGTGAAAATATAAGGTGAGTCTTCATCTTTCTCCCCCCCTCGATCTCCGGCTGTATTTCAAGCCGGAGATCGAGGTGGGCATCGTTGGAAAGGGGAGATCCTCCCCTTTCCAATGATACCCTTTGTGACAGCATGGCTGCCCGCGGATCGGGCGCAGAGCGCTCGATGCGCGGGCAGCAATGCCCACTAGACACCAGGGATGTCTTTGAATGCGGGGGGGAGGTGGGGGCTGCTTACAGTAAGCAGCCCTCCTCCCCCAGCCCCCAAAGCATGGGGGCACAGATATAAAAACCCTTGGGGGCAGACAGGAGACCATCTGCCCCCAGGGGAGGGGGGCATACATTTTTTATTTTTTTAAATGACATCGAATGGGGATGGGGAGTGGGGTGGGGGGGACACAGGATTTTTTTGGCCCACACCTGAAAGGGTGGTGGTCCTCCCCCCTCCCACACCAAGTGGAAATGGGGGCCACCCCTTGTAGCCCTCCCTGGGGGCAGATTTCTGCCCCCAGGCAGGAGTACATGAGGTGGCCCCCATCCATTTGGGGGTGGGGGGGTGAGGGGCACCAGGAAGAAGTGTGCAGGCCCCCCATAGGATGGGGCCTGCAGGTTAGAGCCCCCCCTGGGGGCAGATGGCTGATCATCTGCCCCCAGGGAAGGGGGAAGGGGGCAAAATAAAATAAAATAAAAAAATCCCCCCCCAAAAAAAAGGGAATTTTGGGTGGGGGGGGAGGCACTAGCCACCAGAGATATATTTTACAGAAACGGGGGGTGGCCCTCTCCCCCTCACCCCAAGGGTCACCCCCCATTACATTAGAAAATTACCTGGCGGTTTAGGGTGCCCCTCAGCCATATCACTACTTCTTTGCTTATAGACTAATGGAAAGACACAGGAAACTAGATAAATTAATTGATAAGACGAGTTTGAGTTCACCCAGCGTGAAACATGTCCAGGGACATGAAAAACACATTCCATTAATTCCTACCTCCACAAACCAAAACCATCACCCTGTGAAAGCAACGGAGATACACACAATATAAGAACTCCTCACTTGCCATCCTGCCTCCCCACTAGCATGCCTTAAATATGTATTTTTTTTAGTGATTTACATAAAGTTCTAATCACACAAAAACAGGACAATAAGCATTATGTGTATGGACTGGGCTTGGACAATGCAGACACAAGAGGCTGGGAAATTGGCTTTTCCTAGGCAACCAAGCCGGAGAACCAGCTAAAAGATATATGGGCTGTGACTTACTTCGCAAGTTGTGCGTCGTACTAAAACGATGAGGATTGAAAGACCAACACCATCTAATATATAACCCAAAGTACCAACCGATCTGTTCCCTGTCCAGTTTCTCTACCAGACTTTCCCTCCTTCGAATACATGTACAAAACTTCACCTCACCACATGCCATTTTCTTTATCATTATCTACCGCCCACCTGAACTGCTAGGGTCTTTCTATGAAGGCATTGACCATCTCCTAGGTCACGTCTCACCTAATCCCACACTACTGATCATGCTTGGAGACCAACTTCCATCTTTCCACCACTCACCTAACTCCCCCCTCCTCTCAATACTCTACTCCTACCCATTTACCCCTCTCCCTAATCCACCCACTCACAATTCCGGCTCCACTCTTGATCTAATCTTTGTTTCTTCTTTCACTGCTTCCTCTGCATCTGACCACCGTAGCTATTTGTGGGACCACTCTTTACTCTGTCCCTCTTACCGCACCTCTCCCCCTCCGATTCCCCCTCCCTCCACCTTCTCCTGATGCGACATGCGCAACTTTAATTCTTCACTTTTCTACGAAACCTGCACCAACTCCCTCCCTTCTCCCTCATTTTTCCACTCTCTGCGAATGAGGCTACATCCACTCGTTCCTCATCCCTCACCTCCAGTCTTGACCAATTCTACCCGCTCACCTCCTTCCGCCCCACCCGCAAACCCACCCAACTGTGGCTCTCTCCTCATCTCTCATCAATCCACCGCCGCCTTGAAAGACGCTGGCACAAGCACCGCTCTTCAGCCAACCAGGCTACTTACTTCTCCTACCACACTTTGAAAACTGCATTAAATCTGCCAAACAAACTTTCTTTTCTGACCTTCTCCACACTCAATCTACTCACATTCTTCGCATCTTTCAAACCCTGACTCGCCTTCTCTCTCCCCCCCCACTCCTGACCCTTCTATCGCTTCACCTCTATCAGCCACTAATCTTGCTAACTTCTCCTCTAAGGTACACACTCTACGTTAAGATATTCTACTATCCCTCTCATATTCCCCACTTCATCTTTCCCAACCCACTCCACCACCGTTTCTAACTTCACTCCTGTCTCAGACTCAGAAGTCTCCCTTCTCCTGTCCAAAATTCCAAAACTCACCCTACCGCTGCCCCTGGCGATCCTCTTCCCACCTCTCTCATTCCTAAAGTGTACCCGCTCATGGTACCTTTCCTTACCTCCTTTTTCAACATGTCTTGCTACCTCTACCTTTCCATCTGCCTTCAAGCATGCAATCATTCCCATCCTGAAAAAACCCACAACAAACCCCCCTCACGGTATCAAACTTCGCCCCATTTCCCTCTTACCCTTCCTATCCAAGCTCCCTGAATGCCTGGTTTACTCCCAAATCTCAGCACACCTGTCTAATCTTTTCACCCTCCTACTCAATCAGGGTTCCACCCCCGCCACTCCACTGAAACTGTTCGTTACGCTCACCTGGTTCCACGGGGGCACCACCCAGCAATCGGTGTCCAGGTATCCCTACCTGCGATGCCCAGTAGTGACCAGCAGAAGAATCCTGCCAGAAATACAGGTAAACAATGCTTAGGACCGGGTAACTGGGATTAACAGCCTCCCACCACCCGGTATGTCTGCGGTCCCTCTGGGCTTCCTCTCACCTTGTTCTCGATGTTGGCGGGTTCTCCGTCCTGTCTCGGCAGGGGCGCGTGGTGCTTTGCGGGCTATAGTGGTCGAGTTACTTCACTGATGCTGGCCCGACGCGAGTCTTTCAGGTAGGTCTTATTGCTATGGTGTTTTGCTGTCCTAGCATGCCTTTCTGGAATTAACAATGTCTTTTCTATTCCTTAGGTACGTGGAAGTCCAATTTGTGGCGAAGATTGGATTCGGGGTTCGCTGGTAAGTATTAGTGTTTTTGGAGTGCCTGGACGCGGCGAGTAGGCGCTTAACGCAGTGCTAAGGGGCCTTGCCTTTGCTAACCTGTTATCTTTTGTCTTCTCAGGTTGCGGTGCTCCGCCGGAGTGTAGAATTCCAGAGATGTTGCTGAATGAAGTGCGAGTGGCAAGGTAAGCCTTTTGGCGGAGTTAGTTAATTGTGCAAAATGTCTAATGCCTTGTCTTTCCCTTTCTGCAGGTCTGTCGATCCGAAGGAGCGCTGGTTCCAGGATGCCGGTCGGAAGAGCTGAGGACCGCTAATGATGGAATTCAGGTAAGCTGCAACCTTTTTTAACGATGTCTTCTTTCTTTTTCTGCACACGCTGTTCATCCGAGGTTCGTGGCTGAAGCTGAACGCGGTGAGCATCACGTTGCAGAATTGCAAACTAACACGAAGCAGGTCAGTCCAGTCGGGCGTGGTTTAAATAGCTTCAAGAAAGAAGTCCAGGTAAAAGAGTTCCAAGGTGCCACACCCAAACCATCCTTCTGCAAGCCAGGTTCCAAGAAGCCTGATTCTGTGGATGCTTCCACATTGAATGACAGTAGCAAAAAGTTGTTCCCTAGCACAAACTCATTAAGTATGAGCCTGGCGCCAAAGGCGCCAGGACTGGCCCCCAAGAAGGCCTAGGTTGGGATTTAGTTGGGTCTGGGGGTCAAGGCTCCCCCTGGCCCATGGTTAAGCCAGGGGGGCTTCGGGGTGAGGGTTGCGACACTGCTCCTACCTTAGTCCTTAACTCCCTCCTCACAGCCCGCTACTCCAAACACTCTTCTGTCCTTATTCTTCTTGACTTATCTCCCGCCTTCGACACAGTAGATCATTCCTTACTGCTCGACTCTCTCCTCCTTTAGCTTCAGTGGTTCTTTCCTTGCCTGGTTCACTTCCTATCTACAAAAAACTGCACCTTTGCCGTTTCTTGGGGCGGCTGCACCACCCCCACTTCCCTCTCGCCACGGCGTCCCCCAAGTCTCCGTACTTGGCACTTTTCTCTTTGTAGACCTCCCGTCTCGCTCCTATCATTCCTTCATTTGGAGTATCACACCACTTCTATGCTGACAACAATCTGCTTTTCCTCTTTCCCATCCTTCACCCCTGACCTTCATCACAAATTCTCATCGTGCCTCACTGCCATCAAATCATGACCTCCCACTTACTTACCCTGAATGCTGGGAAAACTGAAGTTCTATTTTTTTCCCGCTAATGTCCTCCTTCCTTCCATTCTCTTTCTTCCCTCCCATCTCCCTATTTCCCCCCTCTGCCTGCAATCTTGGCCTCCACTTTGACACTAATCTCTCCTTCGCTCACCACATCCCTTACTTCCCGGGCCTGTTGCTTCCATCTACCATTCTTCCATCTGCTCTCTCTGTCTTCTTTCCCATCAGGACTCCATCACGTCACTGGGATGCTCTCCTTTCACTCTCAACTCAAGTACAACTTCCTCTGTCTTGTCTTCAAATCGGTCTACAGATCCTCCTCCTCCTCCTCTTTAAAAAAACACACCTACTTCAGTCACCTGCCTGACTGACTGTTAACGGCTGATTCTGAACACTGTCCCACACTGTGCAAGTTTGTATTACTGACTGTTTCTTTGTAAATTGTTCTGCATATTGTCCTTTCCTACATGATTCTAAAAAGGGGCTCACATTGCATATGTTATGCATTGCTTTTGTTCTCTGTAAAGCGGTTTGGTTAAAAGTGCTATATAAAACTCAAATACAAATAAATATACAGGACGCAGTGGTGCCAATATTACCAGCAAGGCTTGACATGGGGTGCAATAATAATGCGTCTGGGGCCTAGCCTTTTCTCTATCCTAATCAGTCAATGTGTATATTTACTCCTTCCTCTTTCTCCGTTGCATTCACAAATTATACATAGACCAATTCATCATTTCAGTAGCTTTTTTTGTTTTCTTGCATTGTGCTCCTGGAATAATAATAGATTACTATATCCACTGTGGTCTAGGTTTACATACTCGAGTATTTTAAATCTGTATTTCACGTCTGTTTTCACAGCCACACGTCCTTTGACCAAGATGCATGTGTGACAATACCACTTTGGCTATGTATAGCTCTGTCCCTACTAATGTACACCTTGTTTATTTGCACCCACGACTCCAGTCACAACCTTCACCCTCACTCTTTCCCACAAAGATTTACATTTCATCCCCTCTTCTTCAGTACATCCATGACCGACACCTCTTCCGCTTCGCTATACATGTTTGTTTATTTATTTATTAATAATGCGCACCAGACCCAAAGGTATTAGGGCGTAGAAAGCAAAAGAGGATTGTTCAACTTAGGTTACATTGCTGTGCGTTACAGTACAATACATTAAACAGTGCAGGCAGATATCATACAAGTAAGCAAGTGGGGGCAGGAGACATCAGACAACAAATATATACAGTAGTAGTGGTAAGAAGTCAGATGTCATGTTCCTTAAGCCATAGGATAAGGTTAGATCTAAAACGTGGGTAAGACATGTCTTCCCTTAAAGAGGGTGGGAGTGAATTCCAATTTTGGGCAGCTTTGACCGGGAAGCTACTACCACCCGGAGTAGCTTCCCGGTCACCCATATAATCTCCCTCTACATCTATACCTCTCTATATCCATGTCTCTTTGTATGCATCTCTATATTTCACTATCCATCTCCATCTCTCTCCATCCCAACCTGTCTTCATCTCTCTGTATCAATCACTCCACCAAGCTCCATCTTTCCCGCTGTCTCCAACTCTACCCATCTTTTCATTTGTATATGAATCTCTCCAGCTACCTCCATTCCACCTGGGTTCTGCATCTCTATGTATCCATCCATATCAGTCTATCAATTTCTCCTCCATCTACATTCATTTTTTAAATTTCTTTATTCATTTTTCATGTTAATATATCATGTCCGTGCGCAGTGCCTCACGATCAGAGACGTATTACATCTTACATCCATAGGTAAGTATCAAGAGGGTTGCCTACATCAGCGTTATCCATGTCATTTGTATGCATCATTCACTGACACAAGCAGTTACATATAACCACAATGAACAAAACAAAAAATACCTAATTAGTTTAAACTCAAATATTCTAGCCTGCCTACTTAAGGTGGTGAGCTGGATGAGAGCTAAGGAAGACACAGCTTCAATCATAAATCTACCTGGGCGACTTTCAGCCTTGCCTAAAATACATCAGCCCTGTATAATATGCAACGCAGTGAGTAGGGTTTCCCTTCATGGTGGTTTCTCATCATTTGCTCTCATCAACTTTACCAACACCTGCTTCACTGGAGTAGAAGGTCTTACTTAGTGTGTGTGTGCGTATGTGCATTTTCCCTTAGTACGGTCCACCCTGCTCTTGCGCATCATTGTAAATCTAGTATCCATAGCGTGGTGACTGGAGGGATTTCCATGTCATGGCTAGTTGTCCAACTGCTAGGATGGTAGCTACTTACACATTTATTTAGGCCTGTTTTACCTTTCAAGTCGAATGAAGACCTACTAGGCAGTCACTTGCGCTCAAGGGTGTCAGGGTCATTCCCGCCCTTTCTAGTATTGTCCGAGTTCCTTCCCAAAAGGGTCTAATCTTTGGCATTCGCAGAACATGTGTAGCAAGCCTGCATTTTGCAATCGACATTTAGGACAGGAATGCAACGAGGTAGTTTACATTCGTGACAGTATGTGGAATCAAATCTATCCTATGCAGCAGGTTATATTGGAATTGGATGGCTCTAAATCCGATTGTGGCACACCCATTTGAGGTGCATCTGCATATTGTACCATTGTGTATAATCTAGTTCAATACCCAAGTCCCTATCCCACTCTTGTTTAATTGTTGGCATTGGTCATGCGCATCTCTGTAATATGCGAGATATGGGATACATTACTCACCGTAATCGTATTTCTGATGCTTGTATCTGCTTAGATTCACAGGCTGTGCATAGGCCGACATCTAGTGGAAGCTGCGGAGTATTACAGTTTGTTTTTCGAAACTCGAAAATGGGCGTCGACACAGGGCATGCCAGTAATACTATCCCTAGTGTCACGTCCACTGTACCCAAGATCCCTCACGCTTCTAGGATCCTCAGATTGTATTTTTTTTTCTGACATGAGGTAGCATGAGGAGTAGCGTGAATACAGATAATACAAGCAGATAGATAGAAAGGTAAGACTACAAGCAACCATGCGCCTTCTCTCAGAGGGGAGGAAGGGTGGGTCGCATGTGAATCTAAGCCGATACAAGCATCAGAAATACGATTACGGTGAGTAATGTATCCCTTATGAGGCTTGTGGAATATGCTTAGATCACATGCTGTGCATAGATTAGCAAGCAGTACCTGAAGAAGTAGTTGGGATGTGAGAAGGGTCATGAGCAAATAAGTGTCTTAGAACCGCTTGTCCCACTTGTGTATCTGCCTTGGAATGGGTGTCAATGCAGTAATGCTGAGTAAAAGTGTGAATAGAGCTCCAAGTAGCTGCTTTGCAAATGGTGTCAAGGGGTACATTTGCAATGAAAGCCAAAGTGGCCCCAATGCCTCTAGTAGAGTGGGCTCTTGGTGTGAAAGGCAGAGTTCTTTCAGAGAGCGAGTAACACAGCTGGATACAGTTAATAATCCACTTCGAGATGGCACCTTTAGAGACACGATCCCCCCCTCTGCCTGTAGCTACGGAGACAAACAGTTGATCTGTTTTTCTTAGCGGTCTGGTTTTATTTACATAGTAGAGGACCGCCCTACGCACATCTAGGGTGTGTAGTTTCACCTCAGCCGAGCTTTGAGGGTCCTGGAAGAAAGCCGGAAGCTCGGTGGACTGGTTTACATGGAATTTTGATATAAACTTAGGTGTGAACCTAGGGTGGGTGCGTAAAACCAGTTTGTCTTTATGGACAGTAAAGAAGGGATCCTGCACTGACAGAGCCTGAATTTCACTGACCCTTCTTATAGAAGTAATAGCTACTAAGAAGGCCGTTTTATAAGTCAGGTGTTTGAGACTGCTTTTATGCATGGGCTCGAAAGGGGGTCCCATGAGCTTGGCTAGCACCACATTAAGGTCCCACCCTGGTGGTGGGTTTGAAATAGGAGGATGAAGTCTCTTTACTCCTTCCATGAAGGCTTTAACTACTGGTACTTTCCACCACGAGACCTTGCTATGGGAAGTGGTGTATGCCGACAGGGCTGCCAGGTGTACTTTCAGCGAGTTAAAAACCAATCCTGCATCTAGCAGGTGGAGCATGTATGTAACAATAGTGGAAGGAGTGCAATCAACTGGGTTCATTTGTCTACTCTGGCACCAGATAACAAACCTCTTCCACTTGTCAAAGTAACAGTGCCTTGTGTTTGGTTTCCTAGATTCCTTTAGGATGTCCATGCACCTCTGTGGCAAATTGAGATGTCCAAACTCTGACCTCAGGAGCCATGCTGCCAGGTTCATTGAATTGGGTTGCTGGTGCACTGTTTGACCTTGGTGCTGGGACAGTAGGTTGTACCAGGCTGGAAGTTTGATGGGCTCGCACACCGCCATCCTGCGTAAGTGTGGGAACCACGGTTGTCTTGCCCACATGGGAGCAACTAGGACGAGCGTCATTGACTCTTTGTTCATCTTGTTCACCACTTTCCTGATGAGGAGTTGGTGGAAAAGCGTACGCAAACATACCTGACCAGTTCATCCACAGGGCGTTCCCCTGGGAGTCTGGTTGGGGGAACCTGGATGCAAATCCTGGGCATTGTCTGTTTTCGCTTGTGGCGAATAAGTCTATAGTGGGGAAACCCCACTGAGAGAAGATATCTTCTATGACCTCTCTGTGTAGAACCCATTCATGTTCCTCTGGGAGGGAGTCTCTGCTCAGAGCATCCGCTAGGGAATTGAGCTCCCCTGGAACATGTTGCGATGACAGGAAGATGTTCCGTATGAGTGCCCATATCTAGATTTTTTGGGCAAGCTTGGACAGATTTGGCAAACGAGTCCCTCCTTGCTTGTTCAGGTGGAACATGGCTGTTGTGCTGTCCGTCCAGATTTGCACTGACAGGTTTAGTAGGTGGGGCTCGAACGCTTGAAGCGCTCTGAATACTGCCAGAAGCTCTAGCAGGTTGATGTGGTTCTTGGCCACTGAGTGAGACCAGAGACCCTGAGCTTTGTGGTGGAGATGGTGAGCTCCCCACCCCGTCAGACATGCATCGGTAGTGACTACCGCCTGTACTTCGGGATCGTAAAGGGGTTTCCCCTGTGCGAGATTTTCTCTTGTCCACCAGTGAAGGCTTTGTACTAGTGTTGGCGAAACGACCACTAGATCGTCCCACTGACCACTTGCCTGAGACGACTGTTTCGCCAACCATTCCTGCATGGGACCCATGCGCAGGCGCGCGTGGGGGACCAGGTAAATACATGACGCCATCATGCCCAGTAAACGCATTGCTTTGCGTACCGTTATTTGGTGACCGGACTGATAGCAGAATTTGCAGTAGTATATTCCGAATTCTTTCCTCTGAAGGAAAGGTCAACCCCTCTTGAGTATCTAGGATTGCTCCTAGGAACTGTTTGGAGGTGCTTGGCACCAGGCTGGACTTTTTCTCGTTGATTGAGAAGCCTTATTCGTGGAGGAGGTCGATAGTCCTTTGAATGTTTGTCCTGCAAATTACTGGGGTTTCCCCTGTTATGAGCCAGTCGTCCAGATAAGAATACACTGGGATTGCCTCCCTGCGTAGGTGTGCAGCTGCCACCGCCAGTACCTTGGTGAATACCCTTGGTGCTGAAGCTATCCCGAAGGGCAGTACCTTGAATTGGTATTGTCGACTGTCCACCTTCAAGCGCAAGTATCTTGTGTGTGCTGGGAACACGGAAATATGAAAATAAGCATCTTTCATATCCAAGGTTGCCATGTAATCCCCCTTTTTAGGAGGGGGATTACCTCTTGTAGCGTAGTCATACGAAACTTTTGGGGCTTGACATACTTGTTGGCAGGCCGTAAATCCAATACTGGGCGCATTGTCAAATCTTTCTTTGGCACAAGGAAGTAAGTTGAATAAATACCCTTGTTTACCTGGTGTCCCGGGACGAGTTCTATCACGACCTTTTCTAGCAGAATGGCGATCTCCTCGAGGAGAATCTTCTGATGTTCTAAAGAGTGTACTCTTTGTCGTGGAGGATGGTTCCGGGGGTGCTGCAGTAGTTCTATACAGTACCCTGTGGATACTGTTGACAGCACCCGTCTGTCTGATGTGATGTGATCCCTTGCCAAGCCTGGGTGAAGTTGGAAATGCGTCCCCCTACTGGGGTTGCGTGAGAAGGGACCCTGAACTGAGCGTCACTGCTTTGGTGGAGGCGTGCCGCCTCCCTTGCTGGGGCTGCCTCTGCCTTTACCACGACCTCTCCCATTACCCCTGCCGTAACCCTGGGTAGACTGTTGGCTGTTGTTCCACTGTGTACCCTGCCCCTGGGAATAGTTAGATCCTCTCTGGGAATTTTGGCCGCGTAGGCGACGAAAATTACTATTCCCTCTCTGGTTAGGGGGTTTATTGGTTAGCTGGCCAAGGGACTTGAGTGTCTCGTATTCGTCCTTGGCATTCTTCAGTGCGTCTTCGACCGCTTTACCAAACAGATCGGCTTCCACCGGTTTGTCCAACAATGATGCCTGGGTTTCTGCCTTAAAACCAGACTGCCGTAACCACACATGTCTCTTGATAACAGTGCCTTCTGCTATCAATCTGCCTGCGTTGTCCGCGGCGTCAAAGGTTGTTTTCAAAATGCAACCAGACACGGCTCTACCCTCTGCGGAAATCCGAGCTAACTGGCCCTTTAAAGGTTCAGGAGCAGAGGCTATGAGTGCCGCGACTTCTTCCCACTGATGGCATTTGTAGCTGGCCAACAGGGTGGTAGAGTTTGCAATCCTTGCTTGATAGGCGGACGTTGAGGCTACTTTCCTGCCGAAACCATATAGTTTTTTGCTCTCCTTGTCGGGAGGGGCTTCGGACGATGACAAGGGTATTCCAGCCCTCTTACGAGTGTTAGTGACAACTAGGGAGTCTGGCTTCAGATGTCCTCTTATATAGAGATGGTCAGACTGAGCTGCCCTGAAAAGTTTTTCAACCCTGGGATTGACTGCTCTGGTGAGGCTCGGGTTCACCAGGGACGGGTCTATTCTTCGCTGAATGGACTTAAGGATAGGGATGGTCTGGGCAACAGGCCTCCTTTCTCCCACTAACTCCTCTGCGAAGTCCCTCTCCTCCTGGACACCGTGGGTGTCAATATGGAAATGTTCTGCTGCACGTGCAAGAACCTCATTTAGGAGGGGTTGGTTATCGACAGGGGAGTCGGTAACCGGGGCTTCGTTTTCTACCGGGGAATCTACTCTGTAGGTTTCAGGGTCTTCCTCTTCCTCGTCCTCATCATCCCCATAGTAGCCCGTCCCGGTTTGCTCTTCTACCATGCCAAATTCTTGGCCCTCACCAAAGGAAGCCTCTCCTTGATACAGTGAGTATGGTCTTGAGTATGGTTGTACCTCGAAGGGGTCTGTAGACCTCATTGGTGTTTCAAACCGGAGCTTCTTACTCGGAGGGATAGGATCATTAGAGCCTGAGGGTGTCGCCCCTTGTGGATCATACGAAAGGAAATGTTCTGGATTTTTATCGTAAAAATCAGCCAAAGAAGACATCCTTGACATGACCCTATCTATGTCTTCACTCGACCATTTTTTGGAACTGGGAATGACTCTCTCAGCAAGTCTCGGGGATTTATCTTGAGTAGATTTGCTGGTTTTAGACATATCAGCAGACCTGGTTTTGTCTGGCTGTTTAGGGGGAGTGGTGTGTTTCACAGGTGTGGAAGAGTGCAAAGGCTGCTTCTTCTGCTGTTTTCCCCCCTCTCCGTGAGTGGAAAAATGTTTTCCCTGTCCTTTTGTGGCTCCAGAGGTTTTCGACGCTTGGGGGTAGGGTCCCTGTCCTTCGAGCGTGGGGCCTCGCTGATTTTAACTGCGGGCTCCGACTCCTGGAGCGCGGCCTGGGGGTGGAAGTCGTCTTCGTCCTCCGACGATCGAACTTCTGTTAGCCTAGGGAGCGAGGCACTCTTGGCAAGAGTGGATGATTGCCTGGAGTCATGCGGCGATCTCGATCGAGAACGCCCAGAGGACACCGAATCGGATCGTTCTGTTTGTGCCTCTTTCCGAGAACTCGACGTTGTCGAATCTCGGTTGGACTTCGTGTGTTTAGTGTGTGTGATGTGTGAAGCGCTTGTGTCGCCGGGGGTCTTCCCCATAGCCGCCCTGCCGGACGACCTTCCGAGGTCGGGGACTTGCGACGCCGTAATGCCCTCGCCGTCCGAAAGTACAGCGTTGCTGCCGTCGCTGAAGGTGCCCTCCGCTGCCATGGCCGTCTGCCTGGCGTGGTGGGACCAACGCTTCGTCGAACAGTCCTTAAGTGTCTTAGGTTTAAACCTACTATACGCTCTGCAGTTCGCTTCAGGGTGGTCCCTCGACAAGCAGAGATTGCACGTGGCGTGCCTCTCGACCCAAGGGTATTTGCGATTGCACTTGGGGCAGAATTGAAAAGGGGTACCCTCCATACGCACCTTGAGGCAGCGGGCTGTTAAATGTAGGTAATGTATAAGGTGTACCTATATACCAAGAGTGTAGAGTATGTACAACCCCCCACTCTCCCTACTTGCAGGGCGGAGGCCAGAGGCCTTCCAAGGCCCGGGCCGAGGCCAGAGGCCTTCCGAGGCCCAAATCCGTCATGCAGCAGCCGACGGTGGATTTCTTCTCCAGCCGGCGTCGAGTGTCGAAGTTCGACGTTGGGGTGGGGAAGGATGTCAATAGATTAATATTTTAGCAAAAGTATGGCTAAGGCCAGGGGACTCCGCAAAATGCTTCCGACCAGTATGGCGGAAAAAAACAATCTGAGGTTGCTAGACGTGTGAGGGATCTTGGGTACAGTGGACGTCACACTAGGGATAATATTACTGGCACGCCCTGTGTCGACGCCCATTTTCGAGTTTCGAAAAACAAACTGTAATACTCTGCAGCTTCCACTAGATGTCGGCCTATGCACAGCATGTGATCTAAGCAGATTCCACAAGCCTCAGAAATATATATATAAGGGTTATCGAACGTGGCCCCTCACATATAGTGTCGCTAATATCGGATCATGCACAGGTTCTTCTGGGAGGTCGCTTCATGCATGTTTAGCAATGCTCTTCTTAGCCAGGAATGTCAAAAACCGACTCTCTGGTATGTCATCGGTGTTCTGGAAGTCTGTAAAGGAGCGCACCTGCTAGCCTAGGAACAGATCTCCCCATGGAGTCAAACCCTTTGTCTCCCTTACGTGTATTTGACGTATCAGCGCTGTTGGCAGATTGAGGTGAGAGATTCGGGTAATAAGGCGTTCCTATGGTCGCTTTCCTGCAAGTCTGGGCCAAAATCTGGGTTTCCAGTGCAATGGAGCAGATTTGCTGTTCAGTGGGGCCCATAGCACCTCTTTCATATTGTAGGGTGCAATTGCCTGTCTTATCAGAGTTGTCTCCAATGTCCCCTCATCCGATAGCCACCTCGCTACATATTACAGTTGTGAGGCCGCATAAAAGATTTCAAAATCTGGGAGGCGCAACACCCTCTCCCGACAGGTCCAATCTACATTAATCTCGTCCACATGGATATTTCTATACAAGTATCTGTTTCCATCTCCATGCATCCATCTATATATATATATATCTCCCTCTGCATTTCTCCTTATATCTACCAATCTATCTCTCTAGATCTATCTATATCCATCTATATGCACCCCATTCTATGAGTTTCTCCTTCGATCCATATCTCCATATACATGTTACTCTATGTACCTCTTTAGCTACATAAATCTGTATATTTATCTACCTGTATACATCTGAATCTATGCTGTTCTCTACGGCTCTCTATCCATCTCTCCCTGCAAATGTAACTATCAATCTACCCACTGCTCGCTCTCTATCCATCGACTTTTAACCATCTCCCTGTAAGCATTGCTCTATATCCCTCTATCCATTTCTCTCATACATCTCCCTCTATTAACATCTCTCTCCAAATTTGTATCCATCTGTCTATGCATTCATCACTCTATCCATCTCCATCTATGCACCTTTTTTTTAACTCAGTATTATGAGATAGACCCGTCTCCTCCTTCTGTCCGACTGTCTGTTGGGAGCATTGTGTCCGATTGTATCGATCTTTGTAATGCTTTTCCCCGTAGATCTCTCAAATACACAGTTGTACAGCCAGACGTCATAGCACAAAGGTTCATAAAGGTTGCTGTAGCCTTTGTGCTCTGTATCAATCAGGTTCAGCTTATGTAGACACATTGTTGCCCCATAGTAACTTTCCATTCCTACACCCTTTCCCCTCTAACTCCCATCGGACTCAGCCAGCCCCTTCATTTTCTGTCTCAATGTACGAGAATTTTTTTGCAATTGTTGACATAGATGGCTATTTTGCGATAGTTACTGAGATTTGAATAACGTAGTAAAGTATTATATTCAATAATTGCTTGTAAAGCAACAAGTGTTCCTTGTGTTAGAAAATAGTTACTTGTCAATCATTTAAAAAATAAAAAATAAAGAATTTACTGAAAAACAGAGCTAATCGCTTCGCTATGTAGCAGTGGCAGACCAGAAATAAAACAAGACTCTACAGCGTGTACATTTGCTCTTTTCTTTTTTTTATTAATTATTGTACTTAATCAGCTACAATATATGGCATACAATACTTGCTGTAATCGTATTTCTGGTGCTTGTATCTGCATAGATTCAATTGCTTTGCATAGACCGACATCTAGTGTTAGCTGCAGAGTATTGCGCATGAAGTTTTCGAAGTTGGAAAAGGGATGTCAACTGGTTGTGTTTATAATACTATCCCAATTGCGATATCCACTGTTCCCATGATCCCTCAAACATCGAGGTACCTCAGATTATTTGTTTCTTACAAGAGGGAGGGTAAAGTGTGAGCATGGAGTGCAGGTAGAGATCAAGAGATGTAGAACATCTATTTTTTCTAGGACCTTTAACTCCAAGAGGGGAGGAAGGGTGGGTGCATGTGAATCTAAGCAGATACAAGCATCAGAAATACGATCATAGTAAGTAATGTATGCCTTCTGAGGCTTGTGGATCTGCTTAGAATCACATTCTTTTTATCAATTAGTGAGCAGTACTCGGAGAAGGAGGTGGTTAGTTTGCAGGTAGCGCTGCAAATAGATGTTTTAACACCATTGTTTTGCTAACCACTCTTGCATTGGACGCATACGCAGATGGGTGTGGGGCACTAGATAAATACAGGAAGCCATTATTCCGAGAAGGTGTATTGCCTTTCGCACCGTTACATGACTACCGGCTACATACTGAGGCACTTGGAACAGCATGCTTTGGACTTTCGTTGGATGGAAACACTAGTCCGTCATTTGTTTTGATTAGTGCCCCTAGGAATTGTTTTACTTGGCTGTGCAACAAACTTTATTTTTACGCGTTTTTGGAGAATCCCAATTGGAACAGCAGGTTGACCGTTTGTTGGGTATTTTGAAGACACTTTTGAGGAGTGTCTCCTGTTATTAGCCAATCATCTGTGCAAAGGTACACTGCAATTGACTGCCTCCTTAAGTGTGCGGCCACTACTGCTAGGACCTTGTAAATACACTGGGTGCTGAGGCTATGCCGAATGGTAGCACTTTGAATTGGTAGTGCTTGTCCCCCACTTTGAATCAGAGGTCTTTTTTTGCGCTGGCAACATTGAAATATTAAAGTATACATCTTTCATGTCCAACATTGCCCTGTAATCCCTAGTTTTAGTAGGGGGTGGGGGATTACTTCTTGCAATGTAGTCATTCCGAACTGTTGAGGCTTGACATAGCACAGGCGCATGGTTACATCTTTCTTTGGTGTTAGGCAGAAAGCTGTGCAGTTCCCTTAGGGACCACTGCAAAAAGCTTAAGACTACAGGTGTTGGCAGTAAACCCAATTGGCAGCAGTCTGTACCACCCAGATTTACCTGGTAGCTGTGGCTGAGCAGCCAGACTTCTCTCAAGAAGAGTTAGACAGTATATAGAGTATACAAGATAGGTACCAAAAATACAGTAGCACAAGCAAACACTGACCAGAGCTTTGGAATCAAGTATAGAATTATTTATTTAAACACACATTTAGAAATACTCTAGCACTATTATTATAAGTAAGTCAAAAACACAATCACTATTATCCTATGTACAACCCTTATTCCTTATTAGACAAGTCTTAGTTAACACCACTTATTTCCAGACAGAGGTGAGCGCTTAACTAAAGATGGCACTCCAATAAGTTTAAGAAAAAGGGAGAGAAAAGGCAGAAATTAGGAACAGCACACACCACAATCCTTCAGAAGCACTTAGCAAGGCAGGAAAGTCGAAGTCTACTTGTGAGCAAAAAGTTCAGAGGCCAGGCTCCCTCTTGGAGAGAGTAGAACACCACTGTGCCCAGGATCACAAAGTTTAAAAGGCTTGGAGAGTCTTGCAGAGAGTTCAGAAAGGAATCAGTTCAGTTTAAAAAAGTTCAGTTAGCCAGCCTAGGGTCAACCCAAGTGGTAAGTTGAGGCTTTAAGAGTCACCCCATACAGACCATTGCGAGGGAGGCCAGGCGGACACAGTACATTTAAAGTGGAGAGGATCCTCCAGCGGGGGCAGTTGTTCCTGGCAGCGGGTGCAAGTCACAGCGTCGTCCAGGGGAAGAGATGATCTCAACATGGAGGAAGGCTGAAGGTCGTTGCACTGCCAGGGAAGAAACCAGCCGCGGAGTTCTCCGGTTAAAAGGTACTACCCTTTTATTAGCGGTAGTGGAGAAAACGTGGTATCCCGGTTGCCGGGGTGCTTGGCACAGGCAAGGCGGCCACGAGATGATCCGGGAAGGCGAAAAAGCGGGCAAACTGGTTATCCCCACCAGTCAAAGGAAGAAGACTCTTCGGATTGAAGATCTCCTCTGTCGTCGGGAAAAGTGGTGAGACGGTTCAGCAGGGCTCCACCGGTGGTGTCGTCGTTGCAGGTCGGCTCAGCTTCTCCCTCTTCGGATTCTTTGGTCCTGTGGCGACGTCTGAAGTTCCAGTCCCCAAAGCCCTGCTTTTATGCAGAAAACCCCCATTCATCAGTCCTAGCTGTCACTCAAACATGCTAAGTGGTGAGCCGGGCGGCTCACCACTAGGCCAATCACAACAGAGTGCGACTTGAGTTGCCGAAGCAACTCATTCCAGGGGGCCTAAACCCCCTCCCACACTCCCTGTGGTACCCAGACAGAGTGGCACCACTTTTGGAGGCTTCTGTGGAGAAGCCCGCCAAAAAGTGGAACAAAGGGCACGACTTGGGTTGGAGTCATAGAAGCCAACACAAATGCCATTTTGGAACCTAGTTTTGGCAAAAAAATGCCAACCGGTGTTATTTATATTAATTTAATAAACCGGCGGTATGTTTGAGGCTATATTGAAAAGTGGTAGCCTCGAACAATGGGAAAATCCCATAGGAATATATTTGCGGTCGAATATAAAAAGTAGTATCCACTGCCACCAGCCAAAACTCGGTCGGGGGGACTGGACAGTGCCCCCTCGAACAGACCCCGGGGCAATCGAATTGCCCCGACCAGTACATCCACAATATGATGGTTTGTACTGGTTCTGTTCACAATTTAAGACTAGTAAAGCCAATGGTGACTTTACATGCCCTGGAAGACAGTAGTCAGTCCCAGGGTATGGAGTCTATGTTTGGGGGTCGCTACGACACCCCTGGGTTACTGCACGGAGGGTGCTGTGTAACCCACATACCAAAAACACATGAAGCCCTATGGGTAAAGGACCCCATAGCCCACAAAACACATATAAAGTCAAAGGGACACCTCAAATCATGTCTAAGAGTGGGAGGAAAAAGAGTCTCACTCTTAGCAGGAGAAAAAAATAAACCCCAAAAAATCCAGCAAAGCTGCTGGGGGACTCACTAGGTTTGGGGAATTAGCCTCAGAGAATTCTCCCTAACATTTGGAACAAGAAAGTACACTGAATAAATACCTTGACCTTCCACACCAGCTCTATTGCTCCCTTTTCTAGTAAAGTTAGGATCTCCTCTTGTAGAATTAGAAAATGTTCTGAGGACACCTTTCTTGCACAAGGGAGCTGGTGGCTTGGTGTTTCAAGGAACTCTATGGAGTAACCTTTTGCCACTGCTTTTTTTTTTTTTAAACACTTTATTTATTGATGGTCATGGCATTGCAACAGCACAGTAAAATGATAAGTATTGTATTGTATTTATTTATTTGTAATGCGCACCAAACCCAAGGGTAGCCAGGCGCAAAGGCAGCAAGAGGGTTGCAAAGCTTCGTTACATACAGAAGGTGAGGTCCAGCTGGGGTTACATTGCCGGACGTATCACGCCAAATCGGAGGGGTAGAGCATGTACATTAGAGGCAGTACTATACATATTTACATCCAATGAGTAAGGTAGAGCATGTATATTAGGGCAATACTATAAACATATTTACATTCAATGAGGAGCCACATGGTACTGGCGAGTCCGAGTCTCAAGAGTCGTTATGAGTCGGAGATTTGAGCCAGTGGACGGTCCTGGCACTGAACTGGTGGTAAGGTAGGTCCTCTCCCTGCAAGTGGGAGAGAGGGAGTTCCAGAATTGCGCTGCTTTTACTGGAAAGATATTGCCCCCAGATGTAGTACGTTTGAACCTGGGCACCAGTAGAAGGTTGAAGTTGGCCGTTCTTGAGGGGCGGGAGAGGGTAGGTCTGGTAAATCTGGAGGTGAGGTATTGGGGGGCTGCTTGGTAGAGGCATTTGCGAATCAGAGACACCGATTTAAGGAATATCTTGTCCTTGGTGGACAGCCAATTGACAGATCTTCTGCAATCTGAAATATGGGCTTTCTTTGGGATACTGAGGGCCGCTCTGAGGGCGTTATTAGAATTTGGATTTTGTTAGAGATATATTTGTTGCAACCTACATATAAGGCATTGCAATAGTCCACCTTGGACAGGATCAGCGCCCTGGCCAAGGTGGTGCAGTTGGTGGGGGAGAGAAAGGGTTTGGCTGCCCTGATAAGTTTGCAAGTGTAGGAAGTGGCGGATGCCATTGCGTTCACTTGTTTGTTAAGGGTAAGGGTGGAATCTAGATAGAATCCGAGGGTTTTAACCTCCTTAGCTACCATGATTTTGTTATCGTCAATTATGAATGATGAATATTTGTGGCCCAGTTTGTTGAGGTAGTGTGTAGAGCCTAGATTGAGAAGTTCCGTCTTGTCATCATTCAGGCATAGACCGTGTGAGGCCATCCATGCCTGGATGATGAGGTACACTTTATTAACGAAGGCCAAATCCTTGTCATAATCCCCCGACAACGGGATGAGGATCTGGGTATCATCGGCATAATTAGTGTAGGTGATACCCAGATCGTCTAGATCATCAAAAAGGGGCTTTGTGAAGATGTTATAAAGTGTAGGGGAGACGCAAGATCCTTGCGGCACGCCGCACGTGATAGGGGTGGGGTCGGCTGCTGAAGATAGTGAGAAGACTCATCGTACGGTTATTAAGGAAGGAATGGATCCAGTTGGTTGCTTCTTGAGAGAAGTGGGGGGCTATTTGTAGGTGGTTGCACAAGATCTCATGGTCAACCAGATCAAAGGCCGCAGAGAGATCAAGGAGAAGCAATAGTGCTGTCTTCCCCTGGTCTCTCAACTTGTCTATCTGTGTCTTGAGATCTATGAGTGCGGTTTCTGTTCCGTGTTGTGGCCTGAAGCCCGATTGTCGGACTCCTAGGAGCTGGAAGTGCTCAAGGTGGTGTTGGATCTGTTGGTATGCTATTTTGTCAATGATTTTGAGAAGGAATGGTACTGTGGTGATAGGGCGGTAGTTAGTTGGGGTGGAAGGGTCTAAGTTCGGTTTTTTAAGCAAAGGGAGGACCCAAGACTGTTTTAAGTTGTTAGGTACGGTGCCTGATGTGAAAGACGCATTTATTAGTTTGGTAATAAATGGAGCAAGATCACGGGCAGCATCCTTGATCAGTTTAGCGGGGCATAGGTCTCTGTGGCAGTTTGAAGGTTTGAGGGTGAGAATGGTATTTTCAACCTCTTTGGTGGATACTTTGTGGAAGTTGAAGGAGGGGTTGTACGCTGGGGGGGGGATGGACTCTGGTGAACTTTTTTGTGGGGGACGGTGCTCTGCTTGGTGGAGGAGAGCAGATATTCTTTTTTGGTGTTTATCTTAGTCTTGAGAGATGTGATTTTATTCGCATGGGCATTTTGAATGCCCGTGCACCAGTGTTTATCTTTGATACACGAATCTGGTGCTTGGATCGGGGATTCAACCTCTTTAAGAATTGTGAAAAGCTCTCTAGTGTTAGATTTAGCTTGTGAGATTTGCGTGCTAAATGACGATTGCTTAGCCAGTATGATTTCTTTTTTATATTGGGAGGCTAGATTACTCAAGTATTTTTTTGTTTTTTTCTGAGGGGGAAGCTCGCCAAAGTTTTTCGCAGCGTCGCTTTTCCTGTCTGAGGGCTTTGAGATGAGGCGAAAACCAGGAGTTAATGTGTTTCCGAGGCTTGCTTTTTTTTAGCTTTAAAGGGGCTATAGCGTCAAGGGATGAGAGCATAATTTTATTGTAGATGTCCACCATCGTAAGGGGATCAGTGTGATCTGGGATGGCGTTCAGAGTTGGTATGATGAGCGGGGTCAGGTTTTCAGGGGTGATGTTCTTTTTATTACGGGATTGGATAGCTGGAGCTATGCTGTTGGCTGGTGCTGGGGTTGTCTTTAGGGTGAAGGAGATCAGATAGTGGTCTGTCCAAGGCTGCGGGAGTATGACAGAGACCATGACTGGGCAGTTGTGCACAGCTAGCCAGTCCAGAGTTCTCACTTTGATATGGGTGGGCTCGGTAATCTTCTGGGTGAAGCCCAGTTGCTCTACGGTGTTATTGATTGTACTGGCATTGGCGTCTGCAGGGTCGCTAAAGCCAAGGTTAAAGTCTCCTAGTAGGATGCGTTGTGAAGAGTTTTTAAGATTATTTGATAGGATATCTGTGAGGTCTTCTTCGAATGATCCTAGGGGGCCCGGTGGTCGGTAGATAAGGTGGATGGAGATGGATGGAGTACTAGATAGTATTAACTTAGCTGTTAGAGATTCACAGGAACTAACATTAGTGGGTGGTTCAATTGTGATAGTAAATTTTGTTTTGGCTATGATGGCAAGACCTCCACCTCTAGAAGTGGTGCGATCAAGTCTCAATAGCGTGTAATCATCTGGGACTGCTAGCATAATTGCAGGGCCTGCCGTGGGGTGAAGCCAAGATTCGGTAACTGCTAAGAAGTCCAGATCTTCATTGTGTAACAGGTCAGTAATGTCTGATGCATGAGCTACCATAGAGCGGGCATTTATTAGTGCACCCTTGGTTCCTAGATCTGCTGGGTTTAGAGGTAGTGGCGCAGATTCTTGAGTACTTTTCTGGTCACGGATGGGCTCCCGGTGACATAAGTAACAAAGTAACATAGGAAAGTCATGTGCAAGGCATTACATAATATGTCAGGCATTTTCAAGGCAACGGCATTCCATCAGATATCAATTCACATAGGTATAATCTAAATTGAGTCCAGATGTCTTTTGGGCACCCGGTTCTGGGCAGTGTCATAACATTGTTCCTCACATTCATTCACATACGCGAGTTCTGTGAAAGTGTTCTGTGCGTGGTGCGTGAGGGCTTTACCAATTTTGGTGAATACACTTTTTCACCACTACACAGGACTCGTTAAACAATCTTCTTGTAACTTTCGCAGCTTTACCTACATCACCAAACAAGTATTTCTGGGGGGTGAGGGAGTCTGGAATCTTGTTTTTCCTCTATGATCACAGCAACCTCCCTCCAAAACCCAGTGAACAGCGGGCAAGCCCAGTACACGTGGAACGAGTCTGCCAGCGGGTGTCTGCACTTCTGGCAGCTCCCAGAACGGTGAACTTTGCCATCCTGGCTGGTGTGTACTGCAGTTTATTTAAAATTCTGAATTGGATCAGGCGGAGGCCAGCATTGAGGGACACAGACTTAGACAGTGGACAGTGCTTTGACCATTTCTCCTCTGTGATAGTGACCCCCAGGTCTGCCTCCCAGGTGGCCTTGATCGTGTTCAATGAGGGGAAGTGTGTTTGTATTGTGGTGTATAGTCTGGAAACTCTGGGTCCAGTCTCGGAGGACAGGGCCCGCAAGCATTCGTGTGA
The DNA here is from genome assembly GCF_040938575.1 of Ambystoma mexicanum. Lineage (NCBI taxonomy): Eukaryota > Metazoa > Chordata > Amphibia > Caudata > Ambystomatidae > Ambystoma > Ambystoma mexicanum. Next base: position 834,431,484 of record NC_090934.1, on the reverse strand, counting down.
AGGTGTTTCATCCGCAAATAGCGGCCATCTGCAGCTGAATGCTACTTTCATGCAATGATATTGGCATTCTGAGCTGTCCTCCCACCACAGTGTTCACAAAGTCTGCAAGGGTAACACATTTCCCCATTTGGGAACATATCCCGCATTTTGATCTCCCTATGGGGGTCCCACATTTTTGTATGTCCACATCAAATGTCGGTGGGATGCTGGGAAAGTTGCATAGGGGAGCATCCAAATCATAGGGCGTCTCTACTCTTATTCTTTTATAGATCATGGACCATGCGTGGACGGTTTTGCTGACAGTCAAATTTTCATGAGTCCTTATGTCGTACCGGACTCTAAATATGATGGACCGGAGGTCAACTGGGAGTGCAGAGTGTTGTTCTATTGGGATATGTGGTGCTGTATCTAGTGGATCGTATGAGTGCTTAGCAAAATGGGCTTGCGCCACTAAATAATAAAGCTTGAAATCTGGCGCTGCAATGCCCCCTTTTTTGAAGGGCTCAACCAGCTTCTCCCACTTCATCCTGGCCGTACCCTTGTTCCATATAAATGAGGTGGCCATCGACGACTGCAATCTGTCAAAAAAAGCCCTACCCGGCCAAATCGGGATGCTTCCAAAAATATACAGGAGTTTAGGGAGGACCACCATTTTCAAGATTGCAATATGGCTCAGTAATGAAATGGGGAGCCTATGCCATACCTGCAGTTTGTTTTCAAGTGTATGCAGGAGCTGGTCATGGTTGTCAGTGTATATGGAAACTTTATCCTTGGACACAAGTATGGCCAGGTATCGTATTTGTGTGGGTGACCATTTAAGCCCACAGGTATTGGTTGGGCGTTCAGTTGCAGGTGTCAGTGGAAAATGTTCAGATTTAGATTCGTTAGTCTTGTAGCCCGAGTATGCAGCAAACTCGTGCATGACAGTCATAATGGGGCTAAGGTTGACTTCAGGTTTTCGTATGTAGAGAAGCATGTCACCCGCATATAATTATATAGATTGGGTTAGTCCTGCCATTCTGATGCCTCTCTGCCCCGGATGCTGTCCTCCGGCAGCTGCTACAGGCTCTATTGTCAAAGTAAACAGTATGGGTGACAATGGGCAGCTCTGTCTGGTGCCCCTTCCTACTGGAAAGGTTTTTGAAAGTACGGTTGGTGAGGACCTTAGCTCCAGGCTCGGTGTACAGTAGCCGGACACATTTAGGGAAGTAGCGGCCCATCCCGAATTTCCCAAGCACAGCAAACAGATGTTCCCAGGACACTGAATCGAAAGCCTTTTCGGCATCCAGGGAAACCACTGCTGCTTGCGCCTCCGGATCGATCTGTGCCATAAATCTAAATAATCGACGTAGGTTCAGTGCTGTCAACCTCGTTGGGAGGAAGCCACATTGGTCCGGGTGGACCAGACTAGGCATGTTCGGTAGGAGCCTGGTAGCCAGTACTTTAGCGAATATTTTCGCATCCACGTTGATTAATGAAAGGGACCTGTATGAAGACATGTCGTGTGGCGCGCGCTTGGGTTTCAATAGCACTGTTATTATTGCTTCCCGCATTGCTTGATATTGATAATATTTTATTTCTATCGCGCACGTACACAAGTGTTTCAGAGCGTGGCAAGGGAGGGGAGGGGAACAGGAGAGAACAAAACAGCGATCTTACTAGGCCCAGTGACATTGAGAACGCGCAAGTGCATGGGAGAGGGGGAGGGGAAAAGTGCATGGGAGGGGGAGAAGTGGAAAGTGCGAAGCAGAGGAGAAACAGATAAATAACAATAAATAAATAATAACGGCAACAAACAGTGGTAGTGCAGCCAGCAATTTGTAAGTGCTAGGTTTAAGGCAGTAGACAGGGTAGGTCTGATAAGTGCAGGAAGAAAAGGGGGGGCTGTATGGGTACATATACAGACCCCAGTGCATGGGGTGGGTCAGAGGCAGCGCTGGAGGGTGGCAGGGTGAGCAGGTACCTGGGCCCAGAGGACAGAGAGTGTCCAGTTGCACAGCGCCAAGAGAGAACAGATAAGCAGGGAAGAGGGGATTGAAGGCAGAAGAAAAGAGGAAGGTCTTGAGGTGCTTCCGGAACCAGAGATGGTTCTCCTCAAGTTTTAGAGTGGCAGGGAGGCTGCTCCAGAGGGAGGACCCAGCTGCCGGCAGGATTCCCCGACCCATCGCTTCCTCCCACATCAGCAACAGCACCGGGGCGAGTTCCACATGATACTCCTTAAATAATTCCATGGGCAACCCGTCCAACCCAGGCGCCTTTCCAGATGTTAGGGATTTTATTGCTTCTGTTATCTCCTCAGATGTGATCGGTCGGTCTAGTATAAGGCTATATTCCAACAGGAGTTTAGGGAGTGTCAAGGCATTCAGGTACTTGTTTATTTCCGTGTTGGTTTTAACGTCTCGGTTCGCATAGAGCTCCGAGTAGAAGCATGTGAATTCACGATTAATACCATCCTCCCCAATAACTACATTGCCATTTTCTGTATTTATGCTAGAGAATGGGTGTATGATGCCGCTCAGCTTTCAGTAAATTCGCCTGAGAGCGCCTTGTTGCCTTCCCCGTATTTGCACGCCCCCACAGGGCCCATCATGTATTGCATTTCCCTGGCAGCCAACCTGTTGAAGTCCTGCAACAAGCTGCCGATATCCGTCAGGATTTCTTTTTCATGGGATTCACTATGCCTTCATTGTAGTTCCCGCAGTCGCTTCTCCACGTCCGTCAATTCCACTCTAACGGCTTTCAGTAACCCGGTAGTTTTGGACATTAGGACCCCCCCTTACCCAGACTTTGAAAGTTTCCCAGAGCGTTGTGTGCAGATCTACGGTGCCCTTGTTTATGGAGTAAAATTCGCCTATCTCCGTGTGGAGTGATTCTATTACATTGTGGTCTTTCAGGATGTCTGATGGCATCCTCCATCTCCTAACTGGCAGTCGCACATCATGTAGTTCCACTTCTAGGGATATCGGAGAGTGGTACGACAATGTATGAGGGTGTATGTCGCATCTCGTTAGCATGTTGGAGAGGTATGAGGAGATAAGCCAATAATCAATTTAGGATTCAGTGTCATGAACAGAGGAATAATATGTATATTGCCTCTCAAGTGGGTGTAGTGTCCTCCACACATAAAGTAAGGGTGTCTGTAGTAGGATCTGGTGTAGTGTAGCAGCTGCTCTGGTGGGTCCACTGTGGGTCTTAGATGATCGGTCGAGGGAAGACGTCCAAAATTGTGTTAGTCTTCCCCCCCCCCCCAATAGTATCCAGGTGTCTGCTGCATGGGTAAGCAGATATAAAATATTAATATAGAAGTCAGGGTCATCAATATTTGGCCCGTAGGTGTTGACTTACACCACTGCCTTCCCAGCTATGTGCCCCAAACCAGAACGTATCGCCCCTGGGGATCTATTTTGCTGGTTGTGTATTGAAAGCCCAGCGAGGGGTATATTAATTTAAGTACTCCTCTAGCCTGAGTGGAGTATTCAGGGCAATACCTTTGTGGGCCCCAGTGCGGGAGAAGGTCGGTATTTACTTTCCAGAGGACATGCGTCTCCTGTAACATAAGAGTGTGTGGGTTATGTCTGGCGATGTATGCACCCACTTCTCTGACTTTGGCCTGATTATTGAGCCAATGGACATTCCAACTTTTAGCCCTTGAACTCTTCGATTGTTGTACGCCATCTGTGCAGTTCTCAATAGAATTTAACTGTGCATGACTATTCTTAACTGTGTGCCATTTCTAGGAAGGTGCCGCCTGCTGCAGCATGACCATACATTTGAATACATCCAACTTCCACAACAGAACCTAAATTCCACATCTTTATCCACTTTCCGGCAGGCGTCATGGAAAATAACCAACCCCCTCCCCTCACCCACCCCCATCATCTCCCCCAACTTGATGAGGTGTCCATTCGAACTTGTGGAGCTCTCCTGAGGTGCGCATGTGGGGGCTACATGGGTGCCCATGTCGATCGTTCCCAATCCGTGTTTAACAAATAGTAATGATCAGAGCCACCTTTCATTATCAGTAGTCAATCATTATAAAGGATATGTACACGGGAAGTAGTCAGTCTGCAGGATCTCGCCGCTCTTCGCCTGGTTGAGGTATCAAGTTCCAATCAGCCCCTAGGTTCCCTGTGGGGAAAGGCGATGGAGGCCTCCACATATGCCATGGCCTCTGCTCTCTTCCCTTGTGCTGGATCCTGATTTTGCCTGGGAAGACCAGGGTGTATGGGACTAGGCGCAGGCATAGTTGTCGTTTTACCGGTTCATAGGACCTTCATATGACAATCTTTGCGCTTGTATACTTGCTGCGAAGTCTGGGTTAATGTGTATTCTGTTCTCCTCGTAATGCAGTGTGCCTTTTTCTCTGGCCAGTCTGAGGGTTGTGTCTCTGTCCCTGTAATTGAGGAGTCGGGCAATTATTGTACAGGGCGGCGCTCCAGGCCTAGGGACTGGGACTAGAGTGTGGTGCGCCCTTTTGACCAAAAAGTGCTCTGGATAGGCCACTGTGCCAAAAAGGGTTATCAAAAGAGTTTCCACAGGTTCCTCCATTGGTCCTTTGCAGAAGGATTCAGAGACTCTGACAATGCGGATGTTGTTTCTCCTAGATCTTGATTCGAGATCCTCGCACTTGCCCGTATCTTAGATAGTTCACTTTTAAGTTGCATTATGTCTCGCCCATGTTGGACAATCACATCCTCATTCGTGCTGATTCTACCTTCTGCCTCTGTAATACGGGTGCTTTCCTTGTCCACCCTTGCCTTGAGTGAGCCGAAGGTTGTGACAATATCATCCAATTTGACGTTTACAGCTAGGAATCCGCATCTACAGAGGACTCTGTCATTGCTGCAGCCCCTTGGGATTGGGGGTTAGTGACGGAGTCGATCTGGCCCGTTTTTTGGGCACCTGGGCCCATCTTCTTATGTCTACCCATATTATGCTGACTGTTAGGGGAATGGACTGTGCTCTCCCACGTTGTACGGCGAAGGGGTTTGTCGCTCACTGGGCATTCAATAGCAGTTGTCTAATTAACGACTATTCAGACTGTTATTGTACAATCTCATGGTGTATAACAGCGGGATCGCCACCGACAGGAGGGGTATGCTCACAACTGCTCACCTGCATGTGTTTGTAGTCTGTCTTACAGGTATGGACCACTCGGCCGCTATTTATTATGTGGTATTATTTCTCAATTCGTTGGCGGGTTTGCCAGCCCGGATTGCGCATTCCCTTATACAACCATGCTGCCCGTCTCCTGTAATGGTGCAGCCCTAGGCGCGAGGTGGGACTGCTTGGATCCCAGGTGTGGCGTCGACTTTTATACCCCTGATCCCCACCCCAGGGTTGGGCAATCTCAACAAGTAAGGATGAACTCTGCTGTCTCTCTGGTTGACAGGTCACGAAGCACACTGACGCCGAGCGGGATCAGCTGTGTGTGTATATGATTATCCACGCACGCCTCCACCCCCATTGTATAACGTGGCACTGCAGTCTAGGGTCTTTCTTCCCAGGGGTCTTCACACATGCCGGAAAGTGCAGTGAATTTGGTTGCCAGGTCACAAGGTTACCACTCTCCGCTACATTCACAAAATGGACTGCGGCAGTAATGTCCGACTAGTTCATTACAGTGCGGGTTCAGCGCAAACCCACGTGGCAGCCCCACTAGCAGCTCCTCTCATCACCTCTGTATTGGCAGTGTGGGTGTGGTTCAGATCTCACTTGCTGTCAGTGCATCTTTGGTGTTCTGCACAGTAATTTCGCCAGGCCGTAATACATCAGGCACGGGTTCGCCTTGCGGGTGACAAGGTGTGGTCAGCAGTGAGTCCCCCCCGCAGTTCCAGGCCGTGGAGAAGAATGGACTGTCCCACGTCTCGGCCAGCACACATGAGGTTGGTTGTCTACCGCCATAAGCGCGGTACACTGTTGTGGCTTTATTAGTCCATGCAAGTTCCGTGTGTGGGCCACATGTTAGGTTCGATGTGTTGGCTTAACGGATATTCAGCATAAACCCCCTCACGCCAAATGGAGCAAATCGGGCCCCGAATCACAGGGTGTCCGCTCCCGCATAGGGCCTCAGTGTTTGGATGTGTTGCAGTGCTCCGGATACAGTTTAGCTGGTAGGTCCAGCACCCGTTGCAGGAGTGATGGAGCGCGGTCTACATCTCTCGTGTGCAGCACGGCTCGCCCAAGAACAGCAATGGCACCTCTGAGCCTCGTTTGGCCGGACTACATCTCAGTGTCACAAATGCCCAAGCACAGGTTTTCAGCAGTCCTCTAGGGTTATCCTTGTGTCAGGGTGAGTGATGGGCTGAGGTTTCAAATAGGTGATCTGTGCGTGTGTTATGCCGGCTATCCCGTGGGGAGAGCAGGCAGTTCAAGTTATACCCTGCACCGTACAAGCCCCGCACCATAGCAGTTAGTGAAGTCTCGAGAGCTGGCTTACCGGGTGGATGAAGCACAGTTTTGTCTCCTTCCACGCTCAAAACGTAGATGCAGGACAGGATTCAAACAGTGAATGTATATTGATTTCACCCGTGGCACAAATCATTTACATTACTTGGTCGTTCAAACCGAATAAGCAGGCCCTCCAAAGCGTTTGTCGACCAATTATTGAAGTATTTTTTCCACGGCTTCCAAAGCTCACATGATGTTCAGCTTACTAGGTAGATTTGTTTGCCCTCCTGGCATCCGTCTCTTTGGAGGCAGGCGCGGGTTGTGCTCCACGGAGATCGCTCGTCCACTATAAATCACCAGCCGACATTATGCCACGGGGCGCTTGGCCAGCTATACCGGCCGTACACTTCCACCTGGTCTAGTGTCTGGTTGCAGCCGGAGGGCCAGGGCAGGTTGAATTTACAATTCTGCTGCATCAGAGGTTCTCCGCAAGTCCTCGTGCCAAAGGTCAATGCTCAGTGGAGTCGGGCGCCATCCGGGGTCGGGTCAGAGTACTAGTCTACCCCCGTCACGGCTCACGGGCTGTAGGGATCCTTAGGATATTTAACGGTAGCCGGTCACAGTGGGGTTCCCACCTCTGGGGGAGGAGGAGAGCTGGTTTCAGCATGCATGAGAACGCCGGACTGTCCTTCACAAGGGCTGTCCACCTTGCAGTCGACAGATCTACTGTACCCGCAGCGGCAGAGCAGCTACTGCTCAGTATTGTAGGGGAACAGTCACGCAGCTCAGTTTAGATGTTCGCAGCGTAGCTGCTGAGCGGTCGTGTGCGGTGAAGGGGAGCCATCATATTGTCTTCTGGCGGCCTTGCAGACTCCGCCCTATGTGGCCCGTCGGAGTTTCCTGGCCCGCGGGCTAACATAGCCGCACCACAGTACTCCTTCCCGGCCTCCACTTCCCGCCTCTCACGCCGAATCTGGCCGTAGTAATCTCTCAGGCAAATCTCATCGGTTTTCTCCTGAAATTTTTCCCTAGGAGGTCAGCGTAGACTATGGGATAGATTTCAAGCCGCATGTTCCCTGGGCGGCCCTGAAGCAGGATTTGTTTGTGTTTTAGGATGTTGGCCAGAGAGGAGCTCAACGTCCAGGCAGCCATCTCGTGTGCGCGCAACAGCGCCCTCTCACCTTTTGCCACTGTTTAGAGTACCCAGCAATGGGACGTTATTCCCTCAGATTGCTGGGTGAAAAAGATTATGCAACCGACTGAGAATGCATAGGAGGGAACACAAATCGGCCCGTCATTTGTTGGCAGGGGTTGCTGCGCCTCTTGAGGCTGCAACCCTGCCTTGTCCTTTACCTCATCAAAACCCCTTCTGCTGAGAAGATTGATAGAAGATGTATTGAGCCTAGGAACTGTAAAATGACGTTCCAGATCCTATCTGATTCTATCTGTGGAACCCTTGGGCTTGAAAATTACGCTGTGTGTTGAACACGCCTCTATGGACATATGGCTTGTTTGTAATTTGTCCCAGAGTTTCGTCTCCTTTTGGCAGTTTCTAGTTTTTCATCAACAGTCTTTCCGGAAAAGAGTGCTTCCTCAATAGGCATATTAATTAGTGCCGTCTGAGTTTGAGCTTAAATACTGAGTAACAGAGCCAGGAGTGTCTTTTTGGAAGTGTACCCTCAAGCATGCCTCTTCTTGTGGTGTCGGCTGAATCCAGAACATTCTTAAGGATATTTTGTGCGACTAGTCAAAGTCGACAAAGGAGGAAACCTCATCCATAGTTTTCTGAAAGCACTCCTTTGTCTAGGTACCTATTTATGGAGTGTCAGCTAACAGAAAAACAATTGTTTCTGGGTCTAACTGTTGCTGTGTCTTCCCTACGTCTTTTCTTCTGAAGAGATAGGGTCCCAAGGCTCCGAATACTCTTCAGGGGCAACTGGAGTGTGAGGTTTATGGCTATGTGCCTTTTTATGGTGCTTTTCGGTCTAAAACTGTGCCCAGTGTTTTTTTCTTTTGCTGGACTTTGGGACTTCTAAATTTTAACCCTGGAGAGCCATTTTTCTCATTCATGTAGTTTTATCTGATTTGGATTAGGTGTTCCCTTTGTTTTTGGAGTCTGACAAACTGCCTAGGCATCTACCTTTTGTATGGTGACACAGCACCTTCAGTGCAGTGTCACAGAGCAACACTTTACATATATCTGAAGGTTTAAATACCTTTTTCTTGTGAGAACTACTGTTCCCAAGGATAGTAAAGTGAAATTTGCTTTACTTAACTTTTCTATCTGTAGATCCAGCACACCGAATCTTATGTGGAGTGTTGGGGGGTTACTTAGTAGCCCCGTTTTCTACTTATGTAACATTTTTTATGCTACTCTCACTTCTTTAAAAGGCTGGTGGCAGTTTTTATTTTCCTACCATTGTGCTTTTCTACCGCAGGCTGAATCCTCAGTATAGCACCTATAAGTGACCATTGTGTCAAAATGGCCCTAGTCTTTTTTCGCCATTTTCTGTTTGTGAGGTCTTTCCTGGGTTTTACTCTGCAGGCCAAACCAGGATTAACCCTTTTGTTGGCTTTGCCTTTGGTGGGCTTCAGTACTGAAAACTGCCTCTGGATCCAGTGTGTGGCAGGGCAGGAAGTGAGGGAGGTGCCGGAAACTCCCGTCCTTAGTTTCCTTGGTAACCTGAATGCGCCCAGTCATGATTGACCGGCTGGCTGACCTTGCAGGACAGCCATCCTGCTGTGTTAGTGACAGCTAGGCTGTGGATGAATGGGAGAAACCTGCATAAAAGGTGAGGCTTCTTGAACTGAAGACTTAGTCGACCACTGGAACACACATCAGACGAAGGATTCATGAAGAGAAGTTTGCTGCATCCTCCTGGACCGTTGAACTGCCCGGTGAAGCCCTGCTGCTGTGCTGAAACTCTTTCTGAATCGACTAGAGACGCTCCAGAGAGGACAACTCCCCTTGGGTTGGTGGGACCAACTATCCCCAAGACAAACTTTGCTGGAAGACCTTCTCCAACTGGCTGTACTCCTTTGCTGCTGCTGCTGGGACCGAGTGCCTGGGGTCGAGAAATCCGTAGTTGAGTGCAAAGTCTCTAAGCTGGACCGAAGATCCCGGGGACCCTCGCGAAGCAGGACGACCCAAGCTCGAGTCACCTCACCAGAGTGCTGGACTCAAGGAGTGAAGAAAGCCCATCCAGTGTTCAAAATCCGTGGTGGTGCTATTTGCCGGTAGCTGAGACCGCAACGTGAAGCTGAACTGAAAAGAGCCCATAGCTGCTGCCAACCTCCGAATTGCTGTGCAGGAGTCCTCCAGACATCCTCCCTCTTGTCTCGACGACTGAGACCCAGGAACACAGGAACTGCAATTCTGCAACTAGGATAGAAGCCAGCTGGATCCTCTTCTTCTAACCCAAGGTACTTTTCTGACTAATGGGTACTTACCCCTTTGTCTGTAGCTTGCTCGTCTCAGTTGAGATTTGCAGCAGCTGCTTCTCTAGCGTTATTCTAGCTCTAACTTTTCACAGGTGCAACAGCTTGTGGCCCAACAATCAGTGATTTTCTACAACAACTCTAACTTTGTGCAAGACCTTTTGCTATCTAAGAAGTGCCTCAGCTCCATAGACTTTGTTCCAAATTGACTTTGGCGGTCCTGGCTCCCTGCAGACTCCTCAGACCCTTCTGACCCACTGACATTGATTCCAACTGTCCCTCATAGGCGATACTTTGGGTTTTAACTAATATTGCTGGGAAAGGTTTTATCTAGACTTCATTGGGAGATTTAAAAAATGCTCACATGCTCCGAGAACCTGTTAATCTTTTTCCTTCCCTTAACCTTCCCACAACCTCAGAATTCTACCAAGTACAAAAGTGATCTATAAACGCCAATACTGTCATAGTAATTGAAGTCACCCCAGTGTGTAGGAAGTGTGTATGAAGCATCTCTAAAAAGAGTGTACTTGCTTATCTTGATTGTAAGAACGTGTTATGAAGTATAATTTTATTGTTGCCCATTGCCCATTTTAAAGAATGCTCATTTGAAACTGACTATTTGTGGATTTCAATGCTACAGCTCGCATTTACCCCTCTCCAGATTTACGTCTGGCTGCTCAGTCACACTAACAGTGTGTGTAGTACAGACCTATACCAATAGGTGGGCTACCGAATACCAAGAGGACAAGACTGTTGAAGTCTCCCACAGAGTTACTGCATACAATCTTGCCTAACACTGGTGACAAGTGGTGAGGATTTGTGTAGAGTGGTTACATTGACTATTTTCTGTACTTGTGCCCAACTAAACCAGCCACAAGGCTAAGCTCCATCTAAAAGTGAAGCAATTGTAACATGCCAAATATGGATAACTTCAATGAGGCAGCCCTGATTGTTCGAACAGTAGATCAACTGAAAGATATGTGCAAAGCCATGGGTCTGCCTGTAAAAGGAAAGAAATGTGAATGGCAAGGTTGTTGAATTACCAAAGTTTGGGTAGTTGGCCTGCAACACCTACTATCCTAAGTAATGTGGAAAATGATAAAGGATGACAGTTTAGAGTCAAACTCCAATCTGCAACAGTAGTCAGAGGAGTCTCAGGAAGAGAGCCCCTCTTTGCCACAGCCTGCCCTTTTGCCTCAGTCCATTTCCATTGGGACCCCACAAGGCCCAACCTTAGTCCCAGAATAGGTTTCTCTTGAAAGAATGAGATTAAAAGGTGGAGTTCAAAAAGTTGAATGCTCAAGCTGAAGCCAAACATTAAGACATCCAACTCAGGGACTGCAACATGAAATGGATATGAAAAGATTGTCTCTTGATTCTGCTTCCCTTTCAGGGTCCTCTAGGTCTGCTAGTCCCAAGAGGCCTCGCCTGCCTAAACAAGCGGCGAGTATGTATGAATCAAAAGTGGATGTATTGGATTGGCCGAGTACGTTTGTATACACCTATGGTCTTCAAGGAATCAGTGGGAATAATGTAATCCCTTGGCTCATGTCTAGGCTCCCCCGGAATTGCTGTAATGCAGTTGGGTGTCATTGAAGGAAAGGATTATGAATCTGTGCAACTGGCATTAATAGCCAGATTTGGGAAAACTCCTTCCCACTTCCTTACAGGTGGCTGCATCACAGATGTTACGAATAGGAACACCCCTCTGTAGGGCAGTAGATGCAGCCATACCCTTGGTAGAAAGGGCCCGCAAGCCAGCCGGTGGGCACTTACCCGCCAAGCGGTAACACTCGGAGATAGCCAAAATAATCCAACGAGACAAAGTCTGTTTCGTCACAGCTTGTCCCAAACGCTTTCCAGCGTAACCAATGAAGAGTTGATCATCCACTCTCACCCGGGACATGCGTGAAACATAAAAGCTCAACACTCTCCTAGGATCAAACCTATGGAGCCTCTCCTCTTCCTTACCAGGATGCGTAGGAGGATAGAATGCCGGAAGAACAACCTTCTGGCCCAAATTAAATTCCGAAACCACCTTCGGAAGAAAGGAAGGACGACCTCCAAGGACAACCCTGTCCTTATGAAACACAGTGAATGGTGGCTTAACTGAAAGTGCCTGTAACTCACTCACTCTGCGAGCGGAAGTAACCGCACCAAAAACACAGTTTTAAGAGATAAAAGTCTCAAAGGGCAAGAATGCAAAGGCTCAAACGGAGCACCCATAAGAAACTTGAGAACAAGGTTCAAATCCCAACCAGGCACCAGAAAAGGTGACAGAGGGAACACATTAGCGAGCCCTTTCAAAAACGGAGAAATTAAAAGGAATCTTAAGATAGGAACATTCTTCAGACGAGCACTTAAATATGGACAGCGCCGCCAGGTAACCTTTAATGGTACCCACTTGCAAGCTCCTGTGGGCCAAAGAAAGCAAAAAAGACAGAACCATGGGAATGTCACATTCAAAAGGATCCACATTCTTAACTCTGCACCAGTCGCAGAATTTACGCCAACGGCAACAGTACAGAGACTTTGTTGCCGGCCGTCTGGCCGAGAGCAACACCTCCAACACGTCTTCAGGGAAGTCCCAATCCTTATACCTCAACCTTTCAGAAGCCAAGCGTGAAGGTTGAGGGATCTGACCTCTGGATGGAGAACCTGACCCCCCTCCCGTGAGAGCAGATCGTCTCGGTAGGGAAGACGACGTGGAGGGCAGATGGACAAGTCGAGAAGGTCCGGGTACCACGTCCTCCGGGCCCACGCCGGAGCAATGAGGATCATCCGGGAACCAAACCTCCGCAGTACTTGCGGGGTGACGGGGACTGGAGGGAACACGTACAGCAGTGGGAATGACCACTCCACCACAAACGCATCTCCTAAGGCTCCTTTTGGAGGAAATTCCCACGAGCAGAAACATTCGCACTTCCGGTTGACACTGGAGGCGAAGAGATCCACTTGAGGGGTCCCCCAAAGGTCGAAGATCTCCAGGAGAATCTCCTGAGCCAGCTCCCACTCATGAGAGATCGTGCTCTGCCTGCTCAGAGCGTCTGCCGTCTCATTGTCGTCCCCGGCCAGATGAACAGCCGAGATCGAAACTTCCTGCTGGATGGCCCAGAACTCGCGCTGCATCGCCTCCCTGCACAGAGGAAGTGACCCTGCCCCCCCCTTTTTTGTTGAGGTAGTGCATGTCCACCGTGTTGTCCATCAGGATCAGGACACTCTTTCCTCGCACAGTCGGCAGAAAAGCCTTCAGAGCTAGCCTGACGGCCCTCAGCTCCAACAGATTGATATGGAGTCTGGACTCTGACGGAGCCCAACGACTGCTGACTCAACTCGTTGGCATGAGCTCGCCATCCCGTGAGGGATGCGTCCGTCACGATCGTCACCTCCGGCCAGGGAAGCCAAAACAGAGCCCCCTTCATCAGATTGCCTTTGACGGCCCACCATGGAAGGTCCTGGGCGACCGAGGGCGGCACCTGAACAGGGTCCGACATCCTGCCGGAAGACTGCGACCACTGCGTCTTGAGTGCCCACTGCAAAGATCTCATCCGCAGACGATCGTCCAGGTAGGGGTAGACGTGAATCCCCCCTTTCCTGAGATACGCTGCCACCACCACCATGAGCTTGGTGAAAACACTCGGGACGGAGGTCAATCCGAACGGTAGGACCCGAAACTGAAAGTGCGAGTCGCCAACCGCGAACCTCAGGTACTTCTTGTGCTTGGGATGGATCAGCACATGGAAGTAAGCGTCCTTGAGGTCGAGAGACACCAACCAGTCCTGAAGTTGAAGGGCCCGGAGGACTTGAGAAAGAGTGACCATCTTGAACTTGTCCTTCCGTAGGAGTTTGTTCAAACCGCACAAGTCCATGATGGGTCTCAATCCCCCGTCTTTCTTTGAAATAAAAAAATAAGGGGAATACCATCCCTTGTTCCTCTCCGCTACAGGCACCAGTTCTATGGCGCCTTTCTCCAGCGGGGCTTGAATTTCCTGCGCAAGGAGCAGATCCGGACTCTTCAAAGAAAGGTTCCCAGGTGGATTGTCGCGAGGCCTCTGCCGAAAGGGAAGACAGTAGCCGTGGGGTATGATCTCCAGCACCCACACATCTGAAGTAATGGCATGTACATCAGGAGCGAACCCAGACTTCCGCAACCACGCAAACCTGCATATTACGGTGTTCGCCGCCATGGACCGGCTTACACAATCTGCCATGTCCAAACCCGACTGAACGGCCTCGCACATGGCATCCTTGCCATCCTGGACATTAGCAAGGAAACCATCCCTTTCGTCCCCCTCGGGAATGTGTTCAGCAGCTAATGCAACACAGTTCCACAGAGTGTGCGTGAAACGAGACAAGGCACATACGGAGTTGGCCGCATGAAGCGCCATACCCACTGAAGAAAACACTTTCTTCGCCCAGCCATCAAAACGTTTGTCGTCCCTATCCGGAGGGATGGTAGGATACGACGCCTGCCACCAAACTCTCCGGAGTTGGGTGCCTGGACAAGTAGCAGGGGTCGCTTCTGGCTGGACGGTATTTTCGCGACAAAGACTTGCCCATTGCCGGGAGACTCTCCGGAGCAGTCCAAGCCGCCGCCACCCTTATTTGCAGAGCCATATGAAACGGCAGTACAGGGTCAGTGGGGGGACCAAGATCGACGATGTCCGTAAGATCATCCTGAACAAACTCCCCTGGGGGAGCCGACCATCCCAAGTACTCGGTGACCTGAGACATAAGGCGCCGGTACGAAGAATCGGCATGAGTGCCAGGCTGAGACCGACAAAACTCCCCCTCCGGAGAGGTGTCCAGTCCACTGACATCATGCAGTGACTGCCTCAGGTCTTCAAATTGGCTATGGCCCAAGAGAAGCTCATCTGGCACCGTATCCGGAACCAAGCCCTCAGAGCCCTCATCAACCTCTGAAATGTACTCCAGGCGGTGAGAGGAAGGCACCTGGGGACCAAAGCTATGCCTGACCTTAGCCAGAGCCTTTCTAGGGGCTTCCCCCCCCGTGCCACGGGGCCCCTCCGACACCACCGCCTCGAAAAGGCATTGAGGGCGCCGAACGAATCGGCGCCGAGAGAATGTGCGTCGACATCGAGTGAATCGGCGTCGACGTCAGCCGCAGCATCAACGGCATCGACAGAGGCCTCGAAGCCAGAGCTCGGAGCGTGTCCTTAGACCTAGGCGCCGACAGCGTCGACGACCCCCTCGGAGGCAGAGCCTCGAGAGAGGCTGTCGACGACCTCGGCCCCACAGGCGTCAACGTCTTCCTCGAAGACTGCAAAGGATCACGCGGTCTCGAGCGCGTCGAGGACCGGGACCTGGACCTGGAACGGGCATGGCGAGAATGGTTACCCTTGTCCGAGCGGGACCTCTCCCACGAAACGTGCCGACCACCGGAGCCCGAAGGCGTGCGAGCGGTGTCTCTCGACCGATCCCACTCGGAGGCGCAGACGGACCGGTGCCCTGCGATTCGAGAATCGCTAACATCTTCTTCCCGAAAGAAGCCCATTCCTCCGGTGTCGCTTGCATGGTGGGATAAGCGACCCGCCGACGGGAGGAGTCCTCGTAAGAGGACGGGGAAGGTGAGCGATGCCGGCGCTTCCGGGAATGCTTCGAAGAGGCAGAGGAGAGGCAGCGAGACCGACTCCTGGAAGGAGACCCACTGGTCCTCCGACGATGACGCAGAGAGTCGCCTCTCGATTCATCCGTCGAAAGCCCTGCAGACCTCGACTTCCGGGGCTTAGACACCCTACCTACCGACAACAACTTCTTGCGCTCTCGCAAGGCCTTGGCCGTGAGCGACTGGCAGTCGACAGTCGTCCGTGTCGTGGGCCTCCCCGAGGCACCAGAGGCAGGCGTCGTGCGAGTCCGTTACCGACATCTTGGACCCACAGTGCCCGCATTTTTTGAAGCCCGGACGCGGGGGTTGAACACGAGGTAGACATCGTCACAAACAGGCCTTTTCACAAAACTGAACAGGTTCAAAGAACCAAGAAGATTACAACAGAAACTCCAAAGAGTCGAGGCGTACCAAGATTCACGAAGCGAACACGTTCGCGGAAAAAAACGGAACTGAGGCTACGGGCATCGTGCGTCCTACTTATCACATTGGGTGACGTCAGCCGTCGGAGGAGGTCCTCTGGGACAGCGCATCGACATAAAATGCAGAAAATTTTCCGAAGCAGCACAGCTGTGGTGATTACTGTCAAAGATATGGAATACGTCGGACGACCCAATCCCCTCGAAATCGTTTTTTGTTAGAATCTATTTTTGATGCCTGCTTCCCTGAGCGGAGACAGCACTTGGCTGACTCAAAAGAGATTGATCCCAGTTAGCACAAGCTGCTGACTTGTGGGTAGCCAACAGGGCCATTCACAAAGACTCTGGGGCCGCTCACAAAAAAGGAAGAGGGGAAGCAGCATACGAAAGTGGGGAAAGAGAATTCCAATTTCAACCATACAAAAGAGGGCCACAAACATAGTAAGGGTAAGTCCCATGGGAAACCTTGTAGGTCTAGTGAAACCTCTGGTGCTAAACCAGTTGGAGTCAGTGGAAACCCCCATTCCAGAGAACATTTGGGAAATGTTTTATATGTGGGTCTACTGATCATGTGAAAGGGGATCCCAGATGCAAGTGTAAACCTTCAGGGGTCCTCAGGGAGATGTTCGTATGGCAAGTGGTAACTTTCAATTATTGGCAGAAGACCCCATTGGCGTTCAAACTAGTTTTTCTTTATTGTACCTGGGACTGTGGGAACAACAGATTACCCGTTTGCCTTCCCTTAACCTTTCCACAACCTCAGAAATCTACCAAGTACAAAAGTGATATATAAATGCCAACACTATCCTAGTAATTGAAGTCAGCCCAGGGTGTAGGAAGTGTGTATGAAGCATCAAGGAGTGTCTACTTGCTTATCTTGATTCTGAGAATGTGTTATGAAGTATAATTGTATTGTTGCACATTGCCCTTTTTAAAGAAGGCTTATTTAAAACTGACCATTAAATAAATCATTATTTTACTAGAAATCCTTGAGTGCAAGTGTTATTTGGATATGTGTGGATTTCGATGCTACAGCTCTACAGCTCACAATTACCCCTCGAGGTTTGGCTGCTCAGTCACACTACCAACCTGTGTAGTCCAGACCGATACCAATAGGTGGGTTACCTAATACCAAGAGGACAAGACTGGTGTAGTCTCCCAGCGGGTGACTGCATACAATCTTGCCTAACAGTATCCGATTTATCGGACGGAGGGGATTTACGCACGCTTGTAACTGGTATTGTTTTTCTTTCGCCTTGCGGTACTGCTGTGGAACAGCAGCCAGGTTTTTCGGCAGTTGTATGGTAGGCTGCGAGGCGCCTATTATCGGCGTGCAGCCTTCCTTCGATGGTGCTGTTGAGGAAGGGTCTTGTGGTACATGAGTGTAGGCAGGCGTGCATTGTCAAAGGCTTTCCTCATAGCAGCATGCAGCGACTGCCTTTCGAGACTGGGCACTGACGCGTGGGGGCCTGATGGTTCTCTCGTGGGGTATTTGGGCCCCGAAATGGAGCCTTCACTGCACTGGCCTTCCTGATCGGACTCAGACCGGCGGCAGTTTTAGACTCTGCCATCATGGCATATGCCGCCCACCGCTTCGTTCAACGCTCTTTAAGTGTCTTGGGCCTAAAGAGCTTGCAAGATGCGCCACAGGTCTCGTGGTGATCGCAGGGAAGGCAGTGGTTGCACACCCTGTCAGTGTCTTTTAGACCGAAACTTTGTTGGACAGAATTTAAATGGAGTATGCTCCACAGTGGAAAACGAAATTAAGGGCAGCAAGACAAAAGCAGTAGAAACAGGGAATGGACGTAGGCATTCTCCATGTATGGGATCAGTCCCCACCAACTCTCCCTACTGCTAGGCCGGAGCCCATTGCCGGAACGATCGTCTGTTCGGTCTTCGAGAGGTCTTCCGTTGAGATGTTGTGTTGAATGGTAAACAATAAGTATTAATAAGAGACATTTAATTCAAAGTAGCATCGCTACTGACTCCACAAGAAACATGACTAATCACTATGGCAGCAAGAAATAATCAGAGGGACCTTGACAGATGAGAGATCATGGGTACAGTCAACGTCACAATAGGGATAGTATCACAAACACGCCCAGTTCACGTCCCTTTTTTTCGAACTTCAAAAACCTCATGTGCAATACTCCACAGCTAGCACTAATGTCAGCCTATGCAAAGCATGCAATTCTAAACAGATCTACAAGCCTCAGATTATATATGGGATACATTACTCACCGTAATCTTATTTCTGATGCTTGTATCTGCTTAGATTCACATGCTGTGCATAGGCCGACATCTAGTGGAAGCTGCAGAGTATTACAGTTTTTTTTTCGAAACTCGAAAAGGGGCGTTGAACTAGGGTGTGCCAATAATACTATCCCTAGTGTGACGTCCCATGTAGGACCCTCAGATTGTATTTTTTCTGACACAAGGTAGCATGAGGAGTACGAGAGTACAGAGTATCCAAGCAGATACGATAGGCAAGACTACAAGCATCCATGCGCCTTCTCTCAGAGGGGGGGAATGCGGGTGCATGTGAATCTAAGCAGATACAACCATCAGAAATACGATTACGGTGAGTAATGCATCCCTTCTGAGGCTTGTGGAATCGGTTTAGATCACATGCTGCAGCGAGCAGTGTTAGAAGGAGGTGGGATGTGAGAAGGGTCATGAGCAAATAAATGTCTTAGAACCGCTTGTCCCACTTGAGGATCTGTCTTGGAATGAGTGTCAAAGCAGTAGTGCTGAGTAAAGATGTGAATAGAGCTCCATCTAGCTGCTTTGCAAATGCTGTCAAGGGGTACATTTGCAATGAAAGAACCTCTTGTAGAGTGGGCCCTTGGCGTAAAAAGCCGAGTCTTGTCTGAAAGGGAATAGCACAGTTGGATACATCCGACTATCCATTTTGAGATGGCATTCTTAGAGATACGATCTCCCTCTCTGGCTGGAGCTATGGAGACGAACAGCTGATCTGTTTTTCTTAGCGGTCTGGTCTGGTCTACATAGAGGACCGCCCTCCTCACATCTAGTGTGTGGAGTTCCACCTCAGCAGAGCTTTTGGGTCCTTGGAAGAAGGCCAGTAGCTCAATAGACTGGTTAACATCGAATTTGGAAATGAACTTAGGTGAGAACCTAGGGTGAGTGTGTAACACCAGTTTATCCTTATGAATACTAAAGAAAGGATCCTGCACTGACAGAGCTCGAATTTCACGGACCCTTCTTATGGAGGTGATGGCTACTAAAAAGGCAGTTTTGTAAGTCAGATGTTTGAGACTAGATTAGTGCATGGGTTCAAAGGGAGGTCCCATGAGTTTACAAGTACCACATTAAGGTCCCAACCTGGTGGTGGGTTAGAAATTGGAGGGTGGAGTCCATTTACCCCTTCCATAAATGCTTTGACAACTGGCACTTTCCACCATGACACCTTGTTATGGGAAATGGTGTAGGCTGACAAAGCTGCCAGGTGCACCTTAAGCGAGTTAAACACTAACCCTGCATCCAGTAGGTCGAGCATATAGGTGACAACATTAGAAGGCGTACAATTAACTGGGTTGATTTGCTTATTCTGGCACCAAATTACGAATCGTTTCCATTTGTCACAGTAACAGTGCCTCATGTTAGGTTTTCTTGACTCTTTCAAGATATCCATACATCTTTGGGGTAAATTGAGATGTCCGAACTCCGACTTCAGGAGCCATGCTGCCAAGTTCATCGAGTTGGGCTGAGGATGCACTGTTAGTTCCTCGTGCTGGGAGAGTAAGTTGTACTGGCACGGGAGCTTGATGGGGTCGCATGCCGCCATTTTGCGTAGGTGTGGATACTATGGTTGTCTCGCCCACATAGGAGCAACCAGGATGAGCATCATCGGGTCCCTGTGGATCTTGTTCACCACCTTCCTCATTAGAGGGGTTGGTGGAAAAGCATAGGCAAACATCCCTGACCAATTCATCCATATGGCGTTCTCCTTGGAGCAAGGCTGGGGGAACCTGGATGCAAAGTCTGGGCATTGTGCGTTTTCGCTTGTGGCAAATCGGTCTATAGTGGGGAAACCCCACTGAGAGAAGAGCTCTCCTACGACTTCTTTGTGTAGTCGCCACTCATGTTCCTCTGGGGCGCAGTGGGGGGGGTATCTCTGCTCAGAGCATCTGCTAGCGAGTTGAGTTCCCCTGGAACATGTTGGGATGACAAGTAAATGGTCCGTCTGAGTGCCCATTTCCAAATTTTCTGGGCAAGCTTGGACAGATTGGGAGATCGAGTGCCTTCTGTTTGTTTAGGTAAAACATTGCAGTCTTGCTGTCTGTTGGGATCTGCACTGACTGGTTGGATAGGAGGGGTCTGAATGCCTGAAGCGCTCTGAAGACTGCCAGAAGTTCCAGCAGATTGATGTGGTTCTGAGCCACTGTATGAGACCAGAGACCCTGAGCTATATGGTGCAGGTAGTGGGCTCCCCACCCTGCTAGGGAGGAGTCTGTTGAGACAACGGCCAGCATCTCTGGATTGTCAAGGGTTTCCCCTTCGTAAGATTCTCTTTTATCCACCAACCAAGACTCTGTATTAGTGTTGGCGAAACTACCACTAGATCGTCCCACTGACCACTTGCTTGAGACCACTGTTTCGCCAACCATTCCTGCATGGGACGCATGCGCAGGCACGCGTGGGGAACCAGGTAAATGCAAGATGCCATCATGGCTAGCAAACGCATCGCTATGCGCACCCTTATTTGGCGACCGGACTGATAGAGGAATTTGCAGCAACAGGTTCCGAATTCTTTCCTCTGATGGAAAGGCCAACCCCTCTTGGTTGTTTAGGACAGCTCCTAGGAACTGTTCTGAGGTGCTTTGCACCAGGCTTGATTTTCTTTCTCGTTGATTGAGAATCCCAATTGGAAAAGGAAGTCAATTGTTATTTGAATATTTAATCTGCAAATTAAGGGGGTTTCCCCTGTGATGAGCCAGTCTTCCAGGTAAGGGTACACTGGGATTGCCTCCCTGCGTAGGTGCGCCGCCACCACTGCCAGTACCTTGGTGAATACCCTTGGAGCAGAGGCTATACCGAAGAGCAGCACCTTGAACTGGTAGTGCTGGTTGTTTATTTTGAAACACAAGAATCTTTTGTGCACTGGGAACATTGAAATACAAAAATAGGCATCTTTCATATCCAATGTTGCCATGTAATCCCCTTTTTTTAGTAGGGGGGGGGATTACCTCTTGGAGTCTAGTCATGCAGAATTTTTGTGGCTTGACATACTTGTTTGCAGGGTGCAAATCTAATACTGGGTGCATCGTTAGATTTTTTTTGGCACAAGGAAGTAGGTTGAATAAATACCCCTGTTTACCTGGTTGCACGGGACAAGTTCTATGGCATCCTTTGCAAGTAGAGTGGCGATCTTCTCGAGAAGGATTTTCTGGTGCTCCAACGAGTGTACCTTCTGTCTTGGAGGATGGTCGCGGTGGTGCGCTAATAGTTCTATACAGTATCCTGCGGACACTGTGGACAGCACCCATCTGTCCGAAGTGATTCCCCTTCCATGCGTGGGTGAAGGTGGAGATGCGCCCCCCTACTGGGGATGCATGGGAGGGGACCTGAAGCGGAACGTCACTGTTTACTAGGTGGCGTACCACCTCTGGCGGGGCTGGCTCTACCCCTAGTGCAGACCCTGCGCTGGCCTCTGGTGAATCCCTGTGATGTTTGGAACTGATTGTTGCCCCATGAGGTTCCTTGATTCTGGTAGTAGTTGGAACCCCTCTGGGAGCTTTGGCCACGAAAGTGACAAATATTATTTCCCCTCTGACCTGGGGGTTTATTTGTGAGTTGATCGAGAGATTTTAGAGTCTCGTACTCATCTTTAGCTGTCTTTTAGTGCATCTTCCACTGCCCTGCCGAATAGAACGTTCGGCTCTACCGGCATGTCTATAAGCGTGGTTTGGGTCTTGGGTTTGAACCCCGACTGCCTCAGCCAAGCGTGGCGTTTTGTTTCTGTGCCTTCGGCTATCAATCTTCCCGCATTATCTGCTGCATCAAAATTCGTTTTAAGGATGCATCCAGATACGGACCTTCCGTCTGCTGCAAGTTGGGCCAACTGGCCTTTTAGTGGTTCAGGTACAGAGGCTACTAGAGCAGCTACTTGTTCCCACTGATGGCAGTTATAGCTTGCTAAAAGAGTGGTACTATTAGCAATACGTGCCTGATAGGCTGACGTGGAGGCAACTTTCCTACCCAGAGCATATATCCTTTTGCTCTCCTTATCGGGAGGTGCTTCTGAAGAAGCTAGTGGTGTACCTGCCCTCTTTCTGGTGGTTGTTACTACAAGGGAGTCGGGTTTTAATTGACTCCTTATGTACATGGGATCAGAGGGTGCGGCCCGGAATAATTTTTCCACTTGTGGATTCACTGCATGAATAAGATTTGGGGTTACCAGCGAGGGATCAATTCTACGCTGGATTGATTTTAATATTGGGATAGCTTGGGTAATGGCTCTCTTGTCCCCTAGGATTTCTTCCGCGAAATCCCTATCTTCTTGGACACCCTGTGTGCATTGGAAAATGAGCTGCTACTATAGCCAGTACCTCATTGGCGAGTGGCTGATTATCAATGAGTCATGCACCGGGGGGTCCTTAGGAATTGGGGAGTCAAGATTGTAGGCTTCCGCCTCATCTTCCTCTTCGTGGTCCTCGTCATCCCCATAATAAGAAACCCCCCGTCTGGTCTTCCAGCATATGCGTTTCTGTCTCCTCTCCATATGACTCTGGATGGTAAGGTTCAATTATTAAAGGGTCTGAAACCAATCCTTGCACCGGAGCCTTGGACCCTGAAGGGGCAGAGGTAGCTGGTGTGTTGGCATAGCTATGGAAATAATTAAGTCTTTTTCATAGAAGTCTGCAAAGACATCCTTCTCAATATCCACCGAGTTCCATTTCCTGGAACTGAGAATAAACCTCCCCTGTTCTGGTTCCTCATCCATGCCCATATCATGAGGAGTGGGTGGGACAATTTTACTCTTAGGAGTAGTGTCAGGGACCTTGGACTTCTCCATCACTTTAGGAGCCATCTGTTTTTCTTTATGGTGTTCTGAAGGTTTGTGTCGTTTATCCCCCTTCCCGTGACTGGAGAAATGTTTCCGGAGGTTTTAGGGGTTTCGACGCTTCGCGTCGAGGTTCCAAGGTGGTCTTTAATGCTTCGCGTTGAGATTCGTAGGTAGTAGAAGGAGGGTGCCGGATCTCGTGAGTAGACGCTACACGCTTTGACTTAGGGGCATAGAGGTCGGAATAGTCTTCTGACGATGAGCTTCTGGAACTATTGGGATTGCGGCACCTTTTCCAACCGCGGGCGGTTGGTCTTTGTCATGTGGCGATCACGAACGGGAACGCCCAGAGGGCACACTCGTTGGACCGCTCTCTCTGTGTCTTCTGTTGCCAATCGCGCAACACGCGTGTCGAGTCACAGCTGGGGCGGATGTGTTTAGAGGAAGTGGTGTGGGTTGCGCTTTTGCCGCCGGGTGTTGTCCCCATTACTGGGCCGCTGGCCAGTCTTCCGAGGTCGGGGGCTTGCGCGAGGGTGTCTGATGTCACCCCTCTGCCCTCCGATACAGCGGCGTTGCTGCCATCGTTGAACGACCCTTCGACGTCCATTAGCTGCCTGGCGTAGTGGGCCCAGCGCTTCGTCGAGCGGTCCTCAAGTGTTTTTTGCTTGAAGAGCTTACAAGCTCTACACATTGCCTCGGGATGGTCTCTTGGAAGACACAGATTGCACATATTGTGCTCATCTACCCAGGGAAACTTTGTTACACTTAGGGCAGAATTTGAAAGGAGTAAACTCCATGTGTAAATCTGGCAGCGGGCTGTATATATGTAGGAAATTAATGTGGGAAAGTTATGACCACCCCCAACTCTCCCTACTTGTACAGGGCGGAGGCCAGAGCACTTCCAAGGCCCAAGGTCTGTCGTGTAGATTTCGACGGCTGGATCCCTCGATCTTCGCTGACGTCGATCTTCGGCGTAGGATGGACGATAACGGGGAAATTTCTTTTAACAATTTTGGTATAATTGCCAAATGCAAAGGGAACTCCGCAACATGCGTCCGACTAGCATGGCGGAAAAAAACAATCTGAGGGTACTACACGCGTGAGGGATAATGGGTACATGGGACGTCACACTAGGGATAGTATTACTGGCACGCCCTAGTTCAATGCCCCTTTTTTGAGTTTTGAAAAACAAACGAATACTCTGCAGCTTCCACTAAATGTCGGCCTATGCACAGCATGTGATCTAAGCAGATTCCACAAACCTCAGAAATAGAGATATATATATATCCATCTATCTCACTCTCAGGAGAGGGGGGCGCACTCTAGTTCCCTGCACAGTTAACCTACTCACCCACTGGTGTTGTCCTCCTACCGGTTTCTGTGCTGTTCACATCATCAGGGACGCAGCCTTAGCTTGCAGCGCATAGCAAGTGCAGGTGTTTACAATCAATGATGATCCCCCGCCCCTGAAGCTGACATCAGTACACACGTACGGCCCATTTCACAACGCCAATGCACATCTCGTGTCAACGTTCTCTGCGCTCCAGCTAAGGACGGAAATGGCAGGACGCCTCTTTCCTCAATAAGTATAAACAGACTGCTTCTCCTCAGACAACATCAGAGTTGCTTTTTCAATCGCTTTGCTGTCTTTTTTTGTGTAACCTGTGGCTCATTTCCGCTATGTTCAGCAATCTTCGTTGCTCGTAGCCTGTGCGAACAGATACTAGTACTATCATTACAATCTATTTTAATTGTGCCGCATAATGGCAACAATACAGCCCTACCAGTACGAGCCAGAAAATTCCGAGGCGGAATTACCCGAAAGAGAAAAATGCAGAAACAATGGCGCTTCGGACAACAGTTGGGAGGACGAATCACCAGATCAAGAGCCTGAGCCTAGTCGCATGGACGACGTCTCCACCTGGTGTACCTGCAATCAGTGCGAGGTCATGCCAACCAAGGAGGAGTACTGCTGCTGCAGAGAAAACTCTGGATGCTTCGCCTACATATCGGAAGACGAGACACGGCAGCAATGTGTTACCGAGCTGCATGACTTCAGGACAGCCTGCCTCACAGTGTCTGTGTTGAGGATTATGATGGTGCTTATGCGTGAACTTCGCGCAACAGTTCGCCCTCGCAAGCTAAGTAACAAGTAAGTGTGCGCTAGATGTGATGTCACTTAGGCCACTAACATTTCATGTTTGTCTCCTAAATTGTCGTAACTTTGATCTATCACTGCCAAATGAATGTAGCCTTGCAATTCTATACATCAATCGCAATTTGGGGAAATCATAATGGTCATCTTATTTGTCTTTCACGCACAACCAATAAACAATATTTCTCTGTGTCCCAAACGTAAAGGAATGCCATAGGATACAAGATTGCATTTTCAACTAAGGTTTGATACACTTATCTTGTTCATTTAAATACGGTTTGTATCCTTCTCTTCCACAGGTGGTACAGGCTGGTGGCCTACCGTGTGTTTACATGATGGCTTCATGGGAGGCTTGGACACTGCGTTCCACAAGTAATACCCGCCTGTGTCATTGGTGCCATTAGAGACACATTCCCCAGTCACAACAGTCAGTACAGGGGATTTTTCCCACACTGTGCTGCAACCCGAAGTATATAATGTATAGTACATTTGGGCCTTCAACATCAGCAACAAAATAAAATACAACTGAACTTTTATGAATGGTTGTTTCAATTGTTCAGCAAATCAAGGACACGCTCACATGTCCTGGCAGGGCTGACTGGGTGGGAATGGCGGAGGTGCCAAACACCATGTACACTTCAAACTTATTTTACGCGCAGGGGCCATGGTACACATGGACTAGCGGGACCCAGTGTCTCCATTCAGCAGTGTTCCGGCCCTTTCCTGCATGCCTCTTGGCCGTTCACCCCCCCCCTATCAATGGCAGTTCGCACATGTGTCCATGCCCTCCCAAGGGGGCTCTCAGGGTGGGCACGGCCGAGGTGCCAAACACCATGTACACTTCAAAGGTATATTCCGCACAGGGGCCATTGTTCACATGGCCTAGCCAGACCCAGTGTCTCCAGACAGGCTCCCCTGAAGCAGGCTGCACCCCTGCTATCCACATAAGACCACACCATATACATGTCACTCATTCACATATACTTTTCTAAGTCTTTATAAACCCCTCAATATTTATCATGAGAACATCTGTGAGCACTGCAAGTAAACTCGTGATCGTGCTACCTGTGAACATCTCTGAGCACTGGCAGTAAACTCGTGATCAGGCTATCTGTTCTCCTGCAACTAACTACCCTGCTTGCTGAAGCTAACTGTTTGTAGGTCAAGGTAAGGGCCAGTCACCTAATCATCTCTTCTTGATTTCTAAATTTCTATCCATTTCGAACAAATGTACCCGGTAGTGTAATGTTCATTCATCTCATTACCACTGACTTCTGTTTAATTTGTTCTGTTCTCGATATATAGGAATTGTCATCAGTATCAATTGGGATAGAATTGCATCCTTTGCAGATCCTGTCTATAAGCATGTTTCCTTTTGATGCATGAAAGTACATTCAACGGACGAGCAACACGTTATGATTCGCATCACATCAATCAATCCTGTATGAAAGTTATCCTAGTGTATAGTCGACTACGCTACACAGGTTTTGCTTAAACATTGCAAAGAAAAATGTATGATATAATTCCATCTTTCTCACGCATTCATGCAAAATAATTTTTTAACGATGTGAACTTTTTTTTTTAACAGATTTTTTTCAACAATGCTTGCTTGTATGGTTTTCGGTTGCCATTCTAAGACCCATACCAAACCTTAGGGCACAATAATGCATATATTCCCTAGGAATATAGATCTAATAAGAGAATGGGTCAGATATTGCAGATTTGCACCTGACGAGCTTGAAAATGGAGCCCATGTCGTCTTGGGGGACCTGAGGGGCGATCGATTCCGCATCTGCAGCCTGCACTTTACCCCGAATATGTACGACCAATCGCAGTACACAAAGAAGCATCGACTCGGAACGTCTCATACATGGCTTCCAAATGCAATTCCAACTCTTTTCATGCACACGCTGCCTCAGGTGAGTCACAGTTTATGAGTTAGCTTTAGGACTTGGGGTACTGAACAGGTAACTACATGAACGGATGGGTGCTTTCGGTGTAAATGTTTTACTAAACTTTGCATATTTACCAGTTGGTATTGCTTTATAACTATACCCCATTTTGCTAGACATCTGTACCCGGTTTTAGGAGCATCATAGAAAATTATTTATGAACACAGAAAAATATGCTATAGTGCCCTTTGAAATAAGCATAATCTTTTCGTAATCTGTTGCGCCACATGTCAATTCTTTGAGGTGAGCATATTGACAGAAGCACAGACTATCGGCGGTGGCGACATCACCGACATGTCCAGTATACCAATGGTGAGCCATACAAACTTGCTGAAGTTCATATTCCTGAGCGTTGGATCTTGCCACATATCTAATGCAAATCTAATTTTCCCTTTACCGCTTCATTTTAAGGCGCAAGATTTTGCATCTATTTCTTTTCCGGAGTCAACAGCAACTTCGAGCGCCTATCGGGTAGTTTTATTTCGCTTTTCGATTACGGAAATGTATTATGCATGGACTTTTAGATATGAAATCGTTTACTTATCCTGTTTGTTTACATAATGTTTCATTTATGGGTTTATATACACACACCATTGTCTGCATCCAATTGTGTCCGTTTAATTTCACTGTTTTCATCCATACTAAAACAAGTACTGTGTTACAGGGGGATGGTGGTACTTCGACTACAATTACATCATCCTTTGGAGCTGGTCCAGAGCATGAGGTATGTGTACTGACAGGCCATTGAATGAAAGAAAGTAAAACCTGCATCCGGTACTATTAGACATTCACATAAATGTGCATCTTTTCAAACTTTGACCATTTCAGTTCCAACGTTACAATTTCTACCCTAATGACGAATACAATACAAAATGCTTGAGTGCAACATTATAAAATCAGTAGGTTTTGAACTGTGATCTCTGATCGAGTACACTTGCCATCAATCAGGTGAAATTCAAAATGTATGTTTTGACTAAAGGACGTACAGTGTTTACGAGGGTATGTATGTAAGCGATTTGTGCGATTAAAGAATTTGATTTCAAATACGATTGACTTTATGAATATTCTATTCAAAGGGTGAATACAAGGTCAGGAATTAGAAGAGGAGGCACATGGATCAGAGGTGGCGCACCAGCTTGCTGGTGTGGTCGTTACAGTGAAGAACACGGTTTCAAAGAAAATCAAGAAAACAAGGGTAACTAACAAACCATTTCATTTACGAAAAGTGGTTTTGGCTGGTGTGGTGTTAATAACATGCTTTTTTAAAATCTAAAGTGCTATAACTGGATGTTGGATTTACATTGAACATGTTTTTTTCAACCCATCTCCTAGATGCCCAGAAGAAAAAGAAGTATGAAGACACAGACAACAAATGAAACCAAAGATGCTGCTTGCCAAACAGATTTCACCATGGAGCAACTATTATTTGAGGCGCGGCATAGTCCAGTCAATAAGCAGACTCGAGATGCCTATGACCAATGGTCAGAAAATTAATTGAATGTGACCGGTGAAGCAAGCAAAGTGTTTTTGGACCATTGCTATAATGTGAGAACTCGACAAGATGAAGAAACTAAATATAAGGAAGATGCTTTTGAATTACTCAGTGACCACTTCACACAATCTACACTCGCAAAAAAAGGGCCACCCATAAACAAGACAATTGATAGTTTCTTCAATTTGTGTACAAATAACACAAGCTGAACTAACAGACTGAAGCTTCTACACAATTGACCGAGGAACTTGCCAAAGATCTCGACTTCAGTGTGTCTTGTTCGGCCGATATGTCGTCCACGGTTGAGTGACAAACCACAATCATGAGCGACGATAGTCTAATAAAGAACCACAAATGCATTGTATTCGACAGCTGTCTGGTAGAGATTATACTGATGCTGAAATGTGTCCATCTAGTGAGGAGGGGAGGGGCTGGGGGAGGAGTATGCAGGCAGCCATTGGTCAATGCGACTCATTTATCACAAGGCTCCCACCTGAAAATCTAAGCCACCTGTGGCCAGCTCCATGATACATTTCCATGGTCAGCTCAACCAATGCTGGGCAAAGTGCCAGCTGGAAATCTACTGTGTGCAGCAGCTTTACTTTTCAGTGGCTCTACTTTTAGTAAGTTGTCCCAGTTTCTGTCAATTTGTGGGACTCCAGTTCCTTTCTAAAAAGCAGTACTACAAATATTAATGAGAATATTTATTCCCTGCTATTAGTGAAGCTTGGAAAATTGAACAAATGAAAGGACATTCTCTGACAAATGGTTCAGGCTAGCTGGCGATGGACAGTGTGACGGCCCCGGATTTTCAGCAAAGTACTGCACATACCACTTTCAGGACATGGAAACTAAAAAAATTGGGAGTTCGGTGGTCGTGCAGGTGTCCAAATGTAAATCCTCCGTGGCCATGGAGAAACATGGTTTTATAAAATCCCTGGAAGATCTCCAATTGAGGGGAATGCAAATAGACCTCATAGCCACAGAGACATGTTTCAATAGCCAAGGCCACGCGAGAGCAGTTTCCAAACATTCGCCATCAATTTGATGTATGGCACGTTGCCAAATCAATCAATCAAAAAAAAAAAAAAAAGAAAAAAAAAGCTGCGTGTAAGAAAAAGGGTTCTGAAAATATTTTACAGTGGTCCCAGTCTTTGAGCAACCATCTTTGGTGGAGCTCTAAAACTTGTGGTGGGTGTGTGGAAATTGTACTTGAAAAATGCCGCTCATTAATGCACCACTGTTCCAACGTTCACTCTTGGACAGAAAACCTACATTTTCACCAATGTGCACCTGGCCCTTTATCGGAGGAGCAGGAACGCAAAAAGTTGTTGGTTCCATCTTCACCTCCACACAAAGCTCTTGAGAAGATCGTGTTTGATAAAACTATCAAGAGATCTGAAGGGACTCAAAGAATTGTGTCACACGAGATTTGGAGGTGTTCCGCAATATGTGCCTAAAGTACAGGCCCAAGAGATTGCATTTCGGCATAGACTAGATGCAATATCGAACATTACTATCGGTATTAGCGCATAACGAGAATGTAGGGAGAGAACAATCGAGATCGAGGACTACAGGAACCTTTGGGATGTTGCGTGCTTCGTTACACAATGGCCTTTACAAAAAGAAGCAAAAAAAAAAAAAAAATGGGTGGTCAAGCCAATATACCAGGAAATGGAATTCGATTTTGTGAAAGATCTTACTTTAACTGTGCTGGACATACACACTCATGGAATCGCTCATGATTTTGTTCCTAGGTCACATATATTTCCACAAAACATTGCTAACGTGCCCTGTCCACCGAAAGCAGACCTTGTGGAACACTTACCGGTTCAAATGATTAGCAGCTATTTTTTATTTGTTCAACAATGTTTATATAAATAGTCCAAATAAAGCGTCCCAATTGGCTTTTGAAATGTATCCTCTTTGTCCATTTTTTTTTTGAAGAAGTGCCTTTTGGAGGCTGCCATACAGTGTAATGCTGCGCTTTCACACTTCCCGCTTTCGTCGAGCTCTTGTGGGTCCTTCACTGATTGGGGAGGGACAGATGGAACTTTGGGGTTCTGCAGTTGCCTTACCAAACACGTGTCCAAATAGCTGAATAAATACGCATCCCACAAAGGAATGAGACCTAGGCTAGATAAAAAACGTGGCACGTAAAAACTACTGACTGTAATCAAAACAACACATGAAAGGGGGTTGTTGGTGAGCAATAGGTGCATTCTGACCTATATTTTTATGGGCGCATGCGTTGGGGGTTGTTGCTATTGGATGCCTTATCAGATGGGGCCGATCTTTGATTTGCGGCCTTTGGAGTCTTACGATTTCGAACGCAGTGGGGATAGGTGTCAGTGTTACCAAAATATATAACTACTCCGGATTAGGTATATGGGAGGCGAGTTTGAGGTGGTGTGGGGATAGGGTCTTGGGACCAGATGCGTTCAAAGGAAACAGGGGTCATGGGTTCAGGGGGCCGCGGCCAGGCAGCAGGAGGAGGAGGAGGAGGTTGAAGATGGCACAAGTCAGTGAGCAGAGACGGATTGTGCACTAAGATTGGAGCAGGGCTTGCTCCGACATTCTCATACGAGCACATTTTGTCAGGGCTAGAGACTCGCTACTTGCAAAAATGATTAGCTCCATTGCCGTGAGAACAGGAGACGGGCTGAGCCGACAGGTGGTGGGGGCTGGCTGTGCGAGGTGCTGGGAGAGTGAGCGGTTCACCAGAGGGACTCTAAAAATATGGCATTTGGAAGTAAACTAACTGTTTTCATTAAAAAAAGTAAATCAATAGAGACTTTGCGCGGCATCGGTGGATGCCAGCAAACAATTGGTTTGTTTTGAAAAATATTTCAAATGCCACGTTGGTCTGCAGGGCTATTCTCTCCAATGGGAGTGAAGGTCACCGCGTTTGAATTTTGCTTGTGAGCTGTGCACACCCACGCATCCTACACAGTATAAGGTTCGATTGTTTTTCATCCTTGGAAGAAAGTTAGGATTCGGAATGGAATGAATGGATGTGTGTAATAGCGTCAAATATGATAAGGTTCACCATTCCACAGCTGGACAAAAGGAACATGTAATTTCATTTTATGAAAATTTGTTGATCTGAACGGACACTCTGCTATACACCGAGAGAATGTAAATGCTGAATATTATGTACGTTTTTACTGCAGACGAGTATATAGACTAATGAGTCAAGGTTTCATTTTCTGGCCGGTATTGCTGGCTTACATTGTAATGGGTTGTGCTTTGTGGCATATTGCAATGACACACAAAAACAACCTGTGTGTACTTGTCTTTGTCCCGGGCACATGGGCAGTCCAGCACCGAAATGCATGTAGTCCACATCTGGGTTCTCCCAGGGTCCACCAACGCCAAAATGTATGCCAATATTCCGTTAAAATGCTATCTATGTGTTCTTCGAATTCTTCCGTCAGCTTCCACATCCCATTGCTAGCTAAACATACTCCATAGCACTAACCTCTCAAGCACATCGTGGACTACAACTTTCCACAATGTTTTCTCTGCGTTTCCATTGTTTCGCGTTTGTGTTCATTCGTTTTCACACAGTGCAGAATTAATGGGTAAATTGATAAAATTAGAATAAAGAACGGCTACTGAGACACATTTCTGTTATGTTTTCTACACAGCTACATCCTGCCATTCTGCGATTGTCATCGTTTCCAGATACCAATTGATGGCTTCTTCAGTCGGCAGCTGCAGATACACTTAGATGGCCGGATTACAATCGCGCTGTTTTGGAACGATCGCTCCGGGTCGATATGCCTTTTCGCGGTACCAGCGATAAGGAGCAACCCAACATAGTTTACTGTGGTCTAGCGCCAAGCTTATGTCAAAGCCTTGAGATTAACGGTGCGTCCAACGCTCTTTTTTATACCCAAAGGAACACTGACTCACGATGAACATTTGTGGATCGCGAGCAAAGAAAGACATTACCAATATGGTTGCATATGGAAATCGGCGGTTGTTCTGTGAGCGTTTATTGTGAAATAAAAGCACATTATAAATTGCAGAGTATTGCGGTTTCCTTTAAAAATAACGTTTTGTATTCAAAACTGAGACAGGCTTTGCTGTGAGAGGATGTGTGTTGATATTCCGGGTTCTGCGTCAACTGACGTCCACACGTAGGTGATGACTGGGCTCTTTTGGCTACGCTGCCCACTAGCATCATGGAGATAGGCAGAGAATATCGCTAGGAATGGTGAGATCAGCTTCACGGGCGGGTGATCTGATTTAGTGCCACCAAGGCAGTTAACCTTAGGGTGATGCAGCAACGGATAAGATTAGCACAAGAAGGCTGCGCCCTGCTGCCTGATTTTGCATGTGTAAAAGTGAGGAAAACTACGGTAAGGTGCATAGGAAATGTTTGTATGATCGATCAACGTATGGTTAAAAACACATGCCCGAGCGCTCGGGACAATAATATTTCTTTTACACTAATTTGGTATATAAAAAGTGAGGGGTTACCAGAGAAAAACACGTTAGAAAGACTGCCTGTGGCACAATGAAGCACCTAATCGTAGAGTATTAATATTAAGCAAAAACACACTAGTTATTGTATTTGAGACAACTGTAGAATTATAAAATGCAGAGTACCAATGAAGAAATTAATCCATGCACCAATAACTGCCTTATTAAAATTTAACCCAATATGGTATCTAATTGAAGAAACATTTGGCATTTGAAAAAATTACTAATTCAGTTTGGTGGTATTATAAGGAAGGCATAGTATCAACATAAGATACAGTTCAAGGGTGGTTATTGAACTTCAAAAAGGGTTTGATAAACACCTATCTAAATCTACAGATGGGAGCAAGCTACGGCCATCAAATAATAAAACAGTCCTAGTGGCGACTTGTCAAAATAAAAGGGCCTATACTAATAAACCTATTGCCAATCCTTACCTCTTAATACAAAGAGTGTGGGAAATCGTGTTACGAAAAAAGAAACAAGTGTGCAAAAAATGATGTCAGGGTGTTCAGGCCGTTGGCCTCCCTTCCCCACGTTTTCAGCACAAGACAAGGCGGTTCACTTCAGCGTAGCACAGTCTCTGGCTTCTTTAGCACGAGGATACAGTTTAGTTTGTTTAGTTTCTTTATTTGTATCACGCACCGAACCCTCAGGTAACTGGGCACCAGAGTTTAGTTCAGTCATTAGCATTGGGGCCTTCTTTGGTCAAGTCTCTTTGCTTCTCAAAGTCGCTTCATTCAGAGGGCCTGATGCAACTAAATAAACAATATGTTTTTTTCCTCTTTCAGATTTTCACAAGTATTCAATTTAGGCAATTCACTATTCAACCTGGATCCCCCTCTTCGGGGCCAAGATCCCTTAAGCACAATGTTGGTCACCTTGGATCCCCCCTCATCCGGGCTCAGATCCTCTTAACAGTGTTCGTAGGATATTCCTTTTCGGGTGACTCACTGTTCACCACGGATCCGCCTCAACCAGGCTCAGATCCCTTTTAAACACAATTAGCTCCCTCGGCCGGGCTCTGACCAATTTCAATTAACATCAAGTATCGAAGACTTTCGAATGTGGACAGGGTTTGGCTGGACTTGTTGCAGGACCACTTCAGTTTCAAAATTCTTTTCCTTTTAACATTTGTCACCTTTCAGTTGGCTACCTAACAGAGACTTTCAAATGAAGACCCACATGGTGCCGGACCACTGTCTACGGTATTGTATCTTAGCTTAAAAGTTCTGTCACTAATCTGCTGTTTGAATTATATTTGTGTCGCTTGCCACATACGCATCATACACCATTCTCTTCAGTTTGCTCTATACAATGGTGGCGCTTGCAACCTTGCTTTCCACACAGACCGGTCTGGTATCAGTCTCCCCAATTCACCGGCTGTGCCGACTTCACTGGTGCTGTTTCGTTGTAGGAGTCAAGGACAGTATCACAGCAACAAAGATTCTTCCTGCCTTGACTATCAACGCTGGAGAGGCCCCGGGTACCTCTAACACACAACCCATGGTTCTTCAGCTTTGATTCCAGGGTCTTATGTTTCCTGATCTCAAGGCTCATGAAAGTTAGTCTTTCGATGAAAAGATCGAGGGCACTTCCATCCTTGCAATCCTCTTTGTCCTTGCCATCTTTCGCCTTGTATTAAACTGTCATCTTGGAAGTGCTGCTTCCTCTTTTGTTATGCCTTGCTCAGAGTGTGCTTTTGTGCTCTGCCTTTTATCCGTGTGGGGAGGTGTGATGGAAGTCAGGTGTGTGTAAGGATCAGCAATTGCCTAGCCCTGCCGGACCACTGTATTGGACACATCAGGTATATGACTTGGGCATTAGTCCATTTTCTCTCAAAGTGAGCTGTCCGTGAGAAAGTGCTCATGTTGGAAAAGGGGGTTGGGGGATAAAGGTGTTACAGAGAAGGGGATACTTCGTCTAGCCATCCGGTTTCCCACTTCCACTCCCCGAAGACCCCTCATCCAAGGTGATCCTCCCGTACTGGTCCACCTCAGGAAATGGATCCAAAAGCAAGCCCTTGCCCTGGCCACCTGGATGACAGACCCCCAGGGAATAGTGGGTAAGACACCTTCAGGTTTCTCACAGTATTGGTAGAACAAATGCTATTGAGTGCTGCAATTGCTATTCTAGTGTTAAGAACCAACTCAATCTGCAAGCCTGAGAAATACATTATGACTATGAATGTGATTGCATACATCACAAACGTACACAATTATAAACAATGAATTTCAATAGCAGAAACAGATTTTTTAAAGATAATTTATACGAGGAATTCTGAAGTGGATTCTAGTACTTTTGAAGTGCAAATTGTTTAATATACTGAATATATAATAAAAAGATTATACAAAATGTAATAATGTGATTAGTAGCTCCTAAAAGAGTGGTGCTCTAGGAAAAAAGCTGAGCAGAGAGACCTGATTTTTCAATTGAAGCAGCATTGTATGTGCAATTCTCAAAGTTGCATTGTAATGGAGTTTAAAGACGGCTCTCCGGTGAAGTTGTTCCCAAGGGGGGGGATGTCCATTCTAAAGTAGCTTAATTCAGTGATCCAATGACAGGCATTATAGAACATGTGCACATACCTGTTCTTTTCTTCAAGTTCTTTGTTCGCTTTCCTCTTGAACTTGGGCAGCAGCTGCTGGAGGAGATCTTTCACCGCATCCCTCTCTTTTACTGCAGTAGTCTCATTGGAGAAGTGGAAGTTAGTAGACTCTCCAGCATGAAGCACAAGCTGAAGTTGAATCTTGGCTTTGCCTTCTGGGCTTATTTTCTGACCTGAAATTCATATTTAACTGCAATGAGAGGCGATAGACATTCATGGGCATAAACAGCATTTTATTTGCAAAATAAATCAAATCCCTCACAATTCATCCAAAGACTAGACTCCTCCCCCCGTAAGTCACCCCCGCGTGCCTGTCCATGGTATTTATGCATTTGGTTCATATTTTCACATATCACTCCTTATCAAACACTGTTTCATATATGTGGCAGCCTATCAGTGAAGAGCATTCTTATGTTAACCTGCAGTCCACCCTGCATGTTGACCCTAACACTTCTTGCTAGCCCTCCTGTATTCATAAAGTGTGTGCATAACTTTATCTCACAGTAAGACCATCATCAGACTGAAAACGAGGCTGGCTTGAAAGGAGAAAACTAGAAAACAGTCCTTCTCACGCTACGCTCCAGTCCCAGTTGCTATCCGGACCTGCCTCTTCCATCAACTCCATGGTGTAACCTAGATCGAGGTTTATCCTGTCCACAACCCATCCATATACTGTACAGTGGCAATTATTACTAATATTTACATGATGACTTGTTAAATTATCACTACCAATATTTTGGTCTCTGGCAGTGGTGCTAACCTTCAGCATGATGGCCCACTTCAACCTGCAATAAGACACAAAAGTATACAGTGCGATTAATGTAATCAATAGAGTACCAACAGGAAATGGGCTTCCAGAAGGATGGAAGACATTTTATCATGCCTCAATCTGCAGTAAAAAGCAAGAACAAAGAGGTGATGGCTGGAAGGTTTGGAATGAATCCTTACCGATCAGGCTTGGTCCCACCCCAAAAGGGGCAGTCCACCCTGAACTGATTGGTCAATCTGGAGCATAGTCACGTAGACAGAATGGCAGCCTTTAAATGGATGATGGGGATGGCAACCGAGTCCCTACAGTGCAGCTATGGGCATAGATCCACTACAAGACGGAAAATATTGGTTGGACATTTCATGAAAATGATAAGAAAATAATATTTTGTAGCACTGAGATGCATTCCACAGGATCCTAAGGTTGACAGGACATATAGGAAAAAACAAGAGCTGGCCTTAAGAAAAGAAAAAAAATTAAAACATTACAGCTAGAAGCTTGAATACAGCTTAATGCAGGGCAGAAAAGAGACGCAAATCTGCTTTGGGAACTAATAGCTAAGCATGAATTTGGGAGCATTGCCTCCAATCTCCCTTATGCTTAGGCCTCAGCTTAAAACTGGGAAACACTTCCTGCAGTTTTTTGCAAAATATGTCTGAGACCAATAAGGCTAGAATGACCGATATTGGGAACATATGGAGGGAGTTCTCTGGTGTTGAGTGATCCAATCAATATTTCAATTGGTGAGGTTATTCAGACATCAGGAGCTAGAAAGAGCCCTTGATATGACGGCATTCTAGCCGATATCTTCAAAAGCACCCCTGAGAGATGGGCACCTTAGGTGACTAACATTTAATAGTATCCAAGATTTTGGAAAATGTCACAACTAGAAAATGTCCAATACTGTGACCATTTTCAAAAGAAATGGCAAAAGAAGTTGCCCAAGATCCTACCTTCCCATTACTCTTTTGGATAGTTCAGCAAAGCTATTTAGCAAAATCTTCTACGCAAGGCTAATGAGTTAGCTTGAACTTGAAGGGATCCGAACGAATGTCCAGTAGTTTTAGAGAGTATTCCCACAGTCTTTGTGAGTAGGGTTGATTCCTTGC
The DNA here is from genome assembly GCF_040938575.1 of Ambystoma mexicanum. NCBI lineage: Eukaryota > Metazoa > Chordata > Amphibia > Caudata > Ambystomatidae > Ambystoma > Ambystoma mexicanum. Next base: position 834,394,011 of record NC_090934.1, on the reverse strand, counting down.
GTGCAACGGTCTAAACGGTAGTTGTTTCTGCTTTAATGAACAGTGAATATGACTTTTTCTTTATTTTTTTCTTTTTAAACTATAAAGATGTTCCTAGTTTGCAACACAAATTTGATAACTTCTGTTGACACACATTACTCCGTGGGAATATGGCTGAAGGATCTACCCTACACTTTAGTGAACAAGAGATGCAGGATATCATTAGTGTCCCCTCTTGTTTTAATTCTACGAGGGACATTCAAAAACCACCAGGTCAAACATCAGGAGATGACTCAATGTTTTTGGGGCTGAATTGCATGGTCAATTTTTGAGAGTATCTCAAAGCAAACAATTGCTTCTGAATTAGTAATAAGGAATGAGTCATGCCTTTTCCTTGATGATCTTGAGTACAGAACAAATGTCAGCAATGTTGCTATAAAATGCAGCAGGGACCTGATGGTTCTTCTGATTACTACTGCACAGCATATTACTATTCAGCTGCAACGACAACTGGATGAGGAACATACATTTGTAAACATGAGTTGTAATGGGTACACAGGAACTGGCGCTGGTCCCGTGGCAATTAAACTAGAGCTGTTAGCCCAGAAAGCTCCTTGCAAAAAGACAACACGAGATGTGTTATTCTAGAAGTGTCTTTATTATTATTCAAGGTGCCCTTGGTGCTGAGACACGTTTCAACCTAATCCAGGTCTTTCAAAAGTGGGCACTATAGATAAATATAACATAAGAATCACAAACAGAACTTGTGGTGTATTTCCAAATCACATATTGGCATTTATCAAAAACAGCAGTTTGTAAACAAATTAATACGACAAAATGTGGGCAAACAGTTGTCAATGCCCATGCATACAAACACAAATTAGAAGAATCAGAATCCAATTATGCACAATAAAATAGAAAAGCGAAATTTAGAGGGATTGACATGGGAAGGGGTTGCGAGGGAATGACGAGGAGGGAAAAGAGAAAGAAAAAAAGAGCCATAATGAATGCGTTCCAAATTTAGTTGCAGCAATGTTAGTTATGTTAATGTAAGCAAACGGTCGTAGACTTGGCTAAGTGCAGGGATGGCCCAAGAGTGGGGGCACTCAAGAGGACAACGATGCACTCACCATGTGTGCCCAACCATTCACGATCAATGCATGCTGAGTAAGGGACACATGTTACTGTTTATGGGGTCAATTCCCGGATTCCGATAAGAGAAATATGAATCTAATGGATAACGTGGCAGGTCTTGCGCACATGAAAAAACATTCCCGATAAATAGGAGGGAATACAGTATCGTCTGAATGGGACGATTGTTATGTGAATTACTGAACCTGCTTAATAAAGCAGTTCCAACGTGTATTCGAACAATTGATTGCACAAATTAGATGGTACTATTGTGCCTTAGCGTTATGGTTGGCCAGTATATTACACGCTAGGAATGTAAAACTCCCCATAAATTGGCTGAGCGCATGTCGTATTGCATTCTTAATTGAGAACGCGGTTGCATGGTCACAGCTGTACACTAAGTGCAGAGGTCCTGGTTAACAATGCAACTGCATCACTAATCATTAGAGGAGATTCGAGAAAGTGTGTCGTTCCGAGGTAGAGCATCCTTCCCTGTACAAGAATAATGTGTCCCCCCCCTGTGCATACAGGGTCACTTAGCCTGACGAAGTGTAGCAATGTGTTTTGATCATGGCCGCCATTAGGTTTGTCTTAATGATTGCAGATGTAACAGACGTCACACACATGCACACATCAACTGCCAGCAATAGTCCGTATTGAGAGGCCATATTGGCGGGGTGGGGGACAGGACAGGAGCCCTCGGTTGAGCAAGAGTAAGTGTGAGTGGGCCATAAAATCACATGTGAATGTAAGAAACATTTCCTCACGCAGCAGCTTAACCTTTTGAAAAAGGTTTGAGGTTGAGGGACTTTCTGGTTGATATCAGTAAATTGTACCTCGTGGCCTAAATATTATTTGGAATTCTGTTGTCCTTAGTTTGAAGATATATATATTTTTATTTGTGCCGCATAGGTGTGACCATCTACGGAGACTAAGAGACCCTCTACTCCATTGTTCAGTAACAAATGATTGGGGTGTGCTTACACCTTCTTGCGCCAGTTTATGTCAATATCATTTCTATGAAATCAAAAAGTTCTTCACAAGAAAAATTCCAGTAATGATTGAAGCGTAAAATTCTTTATTCGTGCTTTTGTAGCCCTTGGTGGATGACACGTGTTTCGGCAACCGAGCTTTGCTTTTTTTTTAAATCCGGGCTATTTGTAGTTATCAACAAGAAATATAAGTGTCATGATCTCTGCTTCCAAAAGGTCAGGGTTTTCCCAACTCCCTTGGAAGCAGATCCATAACCCAGGTTCCGATTGCCAACCAGTCCCAATTGGGACCTTTTGGACCCAGTCCTGGCGCCAGTGGCACCAGGCTCATAAATATGCCCAGTCCCAGCGCTGGAAGCGCCGGGCTCATAATGCTTGGGTGGACTTACCTGCAGCAGACCATGCTGCTTACTTGCCTGCCAGTTGAGCCTCTGATCCTCTTCTGTTTGGAACTACTTTTCCTGTTGGGTGGGGCAGGAGCCACTCCCTAGATTCAGAACACTGGAACTCTTCTGGAAAGCAGGAACTCTTTTCTTACCTAGGCGTGGCTGTGGAAGGAGACACCCAAGCACTACAGGAGGCTATTTAAACCACACCCGATGGATGAATCTTGCTTTGCGTTATTCTGCATCCTCTGCAGCAGAACGCTCATCGTGTCTTCTGCATCTGATCCTGGGCCTAAGGAAAAAGGCTTACCATCCTGAATCCAGTCTTCAGCAACACCTATAAATACAAGAAAGAACAGGTTAGCATTACGGTCTTCAGTGACAGCTCTTCACTTACCTGGTCCATCGGCTGTCACCAACGCCTCGCGCTGCATTCCGGCATCTGAAAGACAAAGGCTTACCTACTCTTCGTGCGCTCCGGAGGTCTTCACACTGCATTCCGGCATCTGAAAGACAAAAGCTTACCAACTCTTCGCACGCTCCGGAGGCCTTCGGCGCTGCATCCCGCATCTGAAAGACAAAACAAGGTGCGTTTAAAGACATTGGGGAACTTTAATACTCACGTGCCATTACTCCTTTCCACATCTAACCCGGTGGGTATTCCGGCACCCTGCAGCCGCTCCGAACTTGTACCTGCAAAATAAAAAGACAGTTAGAGCGCATCGTGAAGCAGGCAACAAGCGCTTACTTACGTGCTTCCAGGGGCTTCTATTCATCACACGGGCTCCATCTTCAACTCACTTCAGCCCGTCATCCGCCATTGCCGGAACCCTGCAAAACAAGAAACATCATTACTAAAGACTTTAAAGACATTACAATTACTCGAAACTTACCGTTCGTGCAGTAAACGACGGACAGCAGTCCTCTGAAGTCAAGAGGCCTGCTCCCCTTATCCAGTGAAGAAACTGGTTACAGCACCCTGCCCCGAGGCAGATGGAGAGCACGGCGTTCACTTACCTAAGGTGAGAGCGTTAACCTTTGGGGTTCTACAGGAGAAGAGAAAGGGAAGAAGAGAGAGACATTCAATAACCCAGTTCCTTAATCCCATATTTTCTATCTGCAGACATCTTACCCTTCAAGTCAGACATACAGTTCACAGAGGTCCAGCCCAACGAGCCAGCCGTGTGTTACACATCACCTTTGCAGATACGGTATACGCCCAGTCAAGACCGGCGCCTCTACGGGAATCAGGTGAGCGTTACAATAAGCCATAGTTGATTCATACATATATCCTGATCACAAAACATAATTCATATGTGGTTGGTGACTGTTTTCGTGATTTCAAAAGCAAAAAAGACAAAAAATGAAATGATCGTATTTATTATATATGGACAAGTGTGTGGTTGATCAGTGAATCTTTGCTGTACAGAGTCTGGGGAAGTGGGGGTGAAGAGCTGGTCATCAAAGAAGTGGATAAAGGGGGAAATATAATCGTAATGAACCGCTCAGATTATATTAAGATGGCCAATAATCACCTAGAGACACCAAATTGTAGGATAAACTATCAACCAATCCCACAAAAAGAATCATGCAGGAGTTAAAAACTCAATTGATGGATGGCATCGACAAGGACTAATCATTGATGACGAAAAATCACATCTCTCGGTATCAAAACCAACAATACCTACAATGTACTTCCTTCCAAAGGTACATAAAACATTTGACACAATTCCCGAAGGAAGGCTTATTGTAAGCGGTATTGGATGGGAGCGGATGGTATCGGATGTTTTGTGATCAGGATATATGTATAAATCAACCATGTCTCATATTTCTTGTTTTTTTGTTGATAACTACAAATAGCCCGGATTTGAAAAAGGCAAAGCTCGGTTGCCGAAACACGTGTCATCCACCAAGGGCTACAAAAGCACAAAAAGAATTTTACGCATCAATCATTACTGGTATTTTTCTAGTGAAGAACTTTGATTTAATAGAAATTATATTGACAAACTGGTGCAAGAAGGTGTAAGCACAGCCCAATCATCAGTTTAACCTTTTGGTTCTGCGTGTTATTGCAACTTTGAATAGCATCCGTTTAAGCACTCAATGCATCAATTAGATTGATTTGTGACTTTTACAGACCTAACTAGTACTATATTGTTTAAATCCAGTAAGACAACATAGAGCCCACTAATTTATCTCTTTGATATACATAAGCTGCGATTCTGTACGGGGCACGTGAACTAGATGCCACAATAGTATTTCTCGTATCTCGAACTATCCAACATCTAGGTAGGTAAGAATTGAATTCTACTTACTAGATTTGAAATACAGTCGGACTGACAGGTCTTTACAATTAGTACTTTTTATTGCACAGGATGTTAGGTGTTAGAAGAGATTTTTGGAACTAAGATCTACATTCACTCAATATTTAAAGGTCAGTTGAATCTTGTAATTGTTGTGCCAGTCCCATTGGGACAGAGTTAGATCTTTAAACTTACCCACATCCCCATATTCTTAACGCATGTCTTTTTACTCCTTTCTGTTCTATTTTTTCACTTCTAATCTCGCAACAATCCTGATGACACGTATGTATTGGCTGTACCTTTTTGAACAGCTACTATTGCAATATGTAAATGATTTGGTGACTTCAATCACCACATGCTGCTCCCAATTGTGCATACGATTCCATGTGGATATTTCCTTCCCTTTGATACTTTTTCTTAACAATTGCTAATGACACTATCAGGTGAATATGGCGCTTATAAGATGGTTTTTTATTTTTTACATTATTTTACTATGGTATTTGCTTATTTGGCCATTCTGAACTTTGATGCGATATGAACTTGATGATATCGATTTGTGATTTGAACTGAGAATGATCTCAATAGGCCCTGATGAAGGACCTTGTCGTACAAAATGCATTGGCCATAGTCAATGCATCTGCAATTGAGTAAAATAGATGAAGAATAAATCACCCATTTTGAGTGAAGAAACGTGGTCTGATCTCTTAACTTTATGAAGCATTATTGAACTATATTTAAGTAAAGAAAGCCACTTTTGGCGACTGGGAGTGCAGCACACACTGCTGGCTCATTAGCCAAGGTCTTTTTTTTGTATTTATCTAAGTGGTCTAACAGAGGCACTTTCACACTGGGTTTGCACCCCACACACAGACATATGTTTGACATAAAAACTAACATACCTTAATTTGAAGATAGTGCTGTGCACACTCACTAATCTCTCACCATAAAATCATGAGATCATACAATGCATTGCTGTGATAATGTTAGTTACAGCAACACAGTGCATTGGTATGGTCAGCAGAGCTAAACTCCAATGCGAGTCTGTCCTGCTCCTTGAAATCGCACTGAAGGCTAAAGAGCGGAAATACAATAAACATCACCAGGGTATGAAAACTGAGTTGTGTGAACATTGCTACAAACCTGTGTGTCTAATTACATTGTCTTGGTGGCCAATAAAAAAAAATTAAAAAACGCCACTTGGATGCAAGAGTTTGGCAGTCTGCATGATTATATACTCGAAAAAGTATATGGGTATGTTCCATGGTGCTACTTGTTAAACTGTAAATGTCAAAGCTTGTGGATGTCCATCTGTGGTCCCACTCCTCTCCGTGAACATGTTCTGTGGGAGGTGTGAATAAGACAAGCAAAAGAAGGAGCAAGTTACTTACCTGTAACTGTTGTTCTCCAGCATGGGTCTGGCATGGATTCACATGCTCATGAATATTCCCCGTCGTCAGGCTGGGAATCTCGGTAAAGAAAAAAAAAAATCAGTATCAGTTTTGTTTCTGATCTGTCTTTTTTAGTAGTAACCAATCACTGATCTCTGGGTCATACTGCCCCCAGCCAATGAGTGCCCTCTCCCTAAGCCCCGCCTCTGGCAGCCATCCTCAGATTTGGTAGCACGCAAAGTGGCAGTATGACCAAGTGAAGAGCCGCAGAGGGGTAGGCGGGAGGGTTCGCATGTGAATCCATGCCAGACCCATGCTGGAGAACAAGTTGTGGTAAGTAAATAGAATAGATCAGTGACATTGGCTGAAGTGCAGGAGGCCATAAAATCATTGCCTAATGGAAAGTCCCCGGGACCAGACGGGTTCACTTCTGAGTTTTATAAATGCTTTGACGATAAGTTGGCTCCTTACCTACTCCGGGTGTATCAAGAAGCGGCATCTACGGGTCGGTTGCAGGATTCTCTTAGGGAGGCTCTGGTGGTGGTGTTGTTGAAGCCGGAGGAAGACTGCTCCTCATACCGCTCAATATCCTTGATAAACTTCGATAATAAAATCTTAGCTAAGATCCTAGCGTCTCGTCTTGCTCCATTGATGCCTACATTGGTGAGGGCTGATCAGGCAGGGTTTATCCCTGGGCGGTCGACATAGTTTGGGCTGCGGCGCATGTTTGGATTGTTGGCCGATTTACCGTGCACGGACCCAGCTGTCGCAGTCTTATTGGATGCCACTAAGGCTTTTGATTCTATTGAATGGCCGTTTTTATTGGCGGTCCTGCGCAGAATGGACTTGGGGAGGTTCTTTTTGGCCTTGGTGGCTCTTTTATACGATAGACCTGCTGACAGACAACAGAATTGATTCCACTGGAAAGGTGGACGCGCCAGGGGTGCCCTCTATATCCCCCTTATTGTTTGCTCTGGCAATAGAGCTTTGGGCGGAAAGAGTGAGGGAGTTCCATATTCACTGGGGAATCCAACTCCATACCCACAGGGTGGTGATTTCATTGTATGCTGATGATATGGTCTTGTTTCTGCGCCATCCAGAGGTTAATTTGAACCCTGTTATGCTAGACATCCAAATCTTTGGCGAGCTCTTGGGGCTGCGGGTGAACCCTACTAAGTCTGTGATATTCCCCTTGACTGAGGGGTCGGCTCGATTTCAGGATGAATGGGGGTTTCAATGGGATATGCATAGTACGCGATACATGGGGATTATCTTGGCCAGGACCGAAAGTGAAGTGTTTCACAGTAATTATGGGACGGTGCTGCAACAGGCTAAGGATGCGATGCAAAGGTGGACCAAGCTCCCGCTTAACTTGTTTGGTAGGGTCTCGGTGGTTAAAATGTCCATACTGCCCCGATTCCTGTATGTCTTTCGTTCCCATCTGTGTCCCTAAGAAATTTTTTTAGGATCTTAGGTCTGCAGTGCTCCGATTTCTCTAGGCTGGAAAGCAGACGCGTGTTGCATGGGATAAGCTTACGGCACCAGTCCGTGAGGGAGGCTTAGCACTTCCCGATTTTGAATTGTATTATTGGGTGGCCCAGGCCAGTTACCTTAGGTACTGGTATGGGCTGCGGCTGAACATAGGCATGTTGAAGTGGAACGGTCAATTGCGTCCCCGGCTTTGCTGAGGTCGGTTTTCCCAACGACCCGCCGTTCTTTGGGAGGGGCTCAAAACCTGGTGGAATTGACATGCTGGGCTTGGTCTCGGTTGATAGGTGCACCCGGGGTGGAAGTGATTTACTCCCCAGAGCTCCCGGTTATATTTATCCCTGGGGTTCCGGTGAATAGCGAGGCGAGTTATGTTGCTATGACAAAGAGGTTGGGCCTCGCTAAATTTGCAGACTTGTTTCCGAATGGCACTTTTATTGCCATTGATCAACTGAAAGGCAGGGGGGCTCTATCGCCTTTAGATATATTCCAGTATTACAGGCTCTGGGAGTCACATTGGCGGCTCTTCTCGAGCTTTCCAGAGCAACCCCGGGTGGTGGTACTGTTGGACAGGGTTGTGAGAGGTGACTTAGATCTGGGGTTGCTCTCGCAGCTTTATGCAGAGGAATTGAGGGGCAGGTCGGTGGCTGCTCTGTCCTCGAGGCGGGACTGGGAAAGGCTGCTGGATAAGGAGATACTGGAGGAGACCTGGTCGTACTGCTGTGAAGGCACGAGAAAGGGGGCTATCAATACGAGTTTTAAACTTGTCCATTTCAAATTTCTACACCAATATTATTATTCCCCGGATCGCCTACATCGGTATTTCCCCCATAGGTCTGCGGCATGTATCAGATGCGGGTGCGAGCCGGCGGGTTTTCTCCATGTGGCATGGGACTGTGCATTGCTGGGTCCATTTTGAGAAGGTGTGTTTGATGTGGTGGGGCAGATCGTGGGTCAGCGCTACACTCCGGACCCAATGATGGGACTACTGGGCTACACTGCTCAGGTACCGAAGAGATTTCGGAAGTTGATTAGTCTCCTGTTTTTGGCCAAGCGCAGAGTTGCTATGGGGTGGGGTAGGGCCGCTGCTCCCGGGATGTTCTGTATTGTAATGACCTGGAGCGAAGATGGGGGGTGGTGCGGGGAAAAAGCTGGGGAGACATTGGAATGTGGGATGCATATACGTCTTCTCTCCTTGGGGGGAGTGTTGGAGAGGCCGGAGTGGCATCATCGGAGGAGTTTTCGGCTGTGTCGTCACCAATCTGAGCTCCCTATTCAGCAGGGGGTGTGGAGCACCATGGATTCTTGGAATGATGGGATGAGGAGGGGGGTTAGGGGGGGATGTATTGCCCTGCAGTGACAAGGTTTCTCTTTTAACACCATGTGGACTCGGCCCCAGCTCTACTGGGATGTGTACCTGATATAATTGCATCAAGGACCTCGCCATCCATGTACTTTGGCTTGCTTCTGAACGTGTGGAATAGTCTTGTGCCATAGGGGGGAGGCGGGTTCAGGTGGTTGGCTTGGGGTGCTGTTTTTTTTTTGCGAAATGTTAATAAAGAAAGTAATAAAAAAAGAAAAAAATTACTGCTTTATTAGTTTCCTCCTCCGTGGAGGGGGCCTCTAGCGATAATCTGTCTTCTGTAAATTGCGGCAACCTGAGGCCTTCCAAAAATTCCCTCCGATTCCCCTTCTGCAGATCTTCCCCCGCTAATGCCCTGAAGTAGAAATCTTTGATGGTTTCCAACTTTTCCCCCTTCCACTCTAATCAATTTCCCTTCCTTATTCCTCAACTGTAAAATAAAATTCCTCGCCTGTTGCTTCCGAAGCTTTGTCGCCATGAATCTATTAGCCTTGTCTCCCTTTATATGTCGGTTTAGTCTGGATCAGTAATTGCACAGATCTATCTGCCAAATGGGCTTCTAATTTGGCTCGGATCTTCATCAGGGCCCTCCACGCCTTCTTAGACCCTTTAACCTTATGTAGTTCTTCCGCTTCTAAGATCCAGTCTCACAGGTTCTTTCCCTCTCACGTATGCTGCTGTCTGCGCAATAAATTCTCCCCTCACACCCCGCCTTACTCGCGGCCCATACCATACTCCAGTTCGCTCCCTCCGTGTCATTTTCCCAAAAGTAATGCCTCAGGGTATCCTTCATGTGAGCCCTCACCACGGGTCTCCAAGTATAAGGGGGTTTAACCGCCATGGTTTCCTCCCTTCTGTTGCCACGGGGTCTGAGGCTTGATATGTAACACCACTGGGGCGTGATCCGAAAGGTATCTAGTTTCAATCACTATGTCTGTCACCTGAGGGGTAAGTGTGTCTGAGACCTATGTGGGAAAAACCCTTATGATCCGCCGAGTAATGTGTGTAAGCTCTTGTTTCGGGTTGGAAGAATCGCCAGGTCTCAAGGTGTAGTTTTCTAATTAATTGCGCTAATGCCAGTCTGTATCTGCCATCCACTTGTGATTGGGGAAGGGTCTTGTCCATCTGTGGGCCAATCACACAATTTAAGTCCACCTATCAGTACGTCCCCCACACACCACCCCGAGATTTTCGGCCGCATTTTGGTCAGGAACTGATCTTGTTGTTCGTTAGGGAGTCCTACAAGCATTACCATTTGACCCTACAGTGAGCCTTCCACCATCAGGTATCGACCCTCGGGGTCTTTGTGTACGAAATGTTTCGCGAAATCTGCATCTTTCGCGATGAGAATTGCCACCCCCCATCCCCCTCTTTTTAGATCCACTAGAGGCGAAAAATAGTTTTGGGAAGAATGTGCGTCGAGGCGCACTTAGTCCTTCTGTAGTAAACGTCTTACCTGTAACCAGGCTACCGTGGTGTGCAGCTCTATCAACCACCTCAGGATGGACTGTCTTTTAACCGGGGAATTTAGACCTTGCACAATAAGGGGTACCATCTGTAAATATGTCGTCATCCTATTCCTGTTAGTTTCTTTCTTTTGACCTCTTTCTTACCTCTTTCCCCTGAATGCCTGTTTCATATTTTTGTACCACCATAACCCCCCCCGCACCCCTAACAAACCAATAATAACTCCCTCTTACAACAACCCCATACCCATCCGCTGGGATCTACCACCACCCGTGACGTTCAGGGCTTCCGATCCCAAGTCCCCCCCCCCCCCTGGCCCCCACACACACCCCTCACCCAACACTGAAATCATATCATAATGGCGTGCACCCTCCCACCTAGCGTCTCTCTTATGTCTGGTTCTCCCTTTTGGTTGAGGCCAGGCCGATTTCCAACATTCCTTATTTCCCTTCTAAGAAGTGGCCTCTGTATTCCGGGTTAGAGTTCGGGTCTTTGGGCCTCCCTTCGTCCATCATTGTGGGCATTTCTTCTTCCTTGGAGATTAAAAATTGTTTCCCTTTGTTAGGGAGAATCCCAAAGGGAGCAGATCTCCCGATTCAAGCAAAATATTTTGCCCCAACCTAGAATGAAGATGAAGGGTAACCCAATCCATAAGATTTTCATTAACGAATTGGACTAACATTAGATCCTCAGATTTGATGTTACTTAGCTTCGGGGGACACAATGTAGAAGCCTTGGGACATTTTACCGATTTAGAATTAGACCACCCTTGGTAGGAATTCATCTTTTTATTTTGACTACTAAGGTAAGGGTTTCGTTGGGACCCCAGAATTTCATGAATTGTTTTTATTTTTCCTTGGGTGGGGTGAAGGTTTCTTTCCCCAATCCCACACCTTTTCCAATTTTGTGTGGACTGTCGTCCTATTTCTTCTTTCCTCCTGTTAGGCAGAACCCTGTGCAGTTCCCTTAGGGACCACTGCAAAAGGCCCAAGACTACAGGTGTTGGCAGTAAACCCAATTGGTAGCAGTCTGTACCACCCAGATTTACCTGGTAGCTGTGGCTGAGCAGCCAGACTTCTCTCAAGAAGAGTTAGACAGTATATAGAGTATACAAGATAGGGACTAAAATACAGTAGCACAAGCAAACACTGACCAGAGCTTGGGTATAAAAGTATATAATTATCTATTTAAAAAAACACTTTGTAATATACACAAACACTAATATGGCAAGCAAGTTCAAACACAGTCACTATTAATATATATACATCACTGATTACTTATTGAACAAGTCTTAGTTAAAACACCACTTATTTTCAGACAGAGGTGAGCGCTTAACCTAAGATGGCACTCCAATAAGTTAGTTAAAAAGGGAGGGGGGAAAAAGGCAGAATTAGGAAAATACACAATACCAACACTTTAAGAGAACCAGAGCATGTCAGAAAAGGCAGAGTCTACTGAGGAGCAAGAAAGTCATAGGCCAGGCCCACTCTTGGAGAGAGCAAGGCGGTATGTGTCCAAGATCACACAGTTGAATAGTAAAGAGTCTTTGCAGATAGTTTGAAAAGGTTTGGATCAAGTCAGGAAAAGTTTGTTTGCAGGTCCCAAGTCAGCCCAGGATACAAAATCAAGGATTTACGAGACACCTTGAACAGTCTGTTGCACGGGAGACCAGGCGGGAAACAGTACCTGAAATGGTGAGAAAGCTCCAGTGGGGGCAGTTGTTCCTGGCAGAGGGTGCAAGTCGGTGCTTCGTCCAGGGGAAGAGGAGATCTCGACGTGGAGGAAAGCTGGAGGTCGTTGCACTGCCAGGGAAGAAACCAGCCGCGGAGTTTCCCAGTTAAAAGGTACTACCCTTTTATTCGCGGTAGTGGCGAAGTGTGGCTATCCGGCCGCCGGGGTGCTTGGCACGGGCGATTCGACCACGAGACGATCCAGGAAGGCGAAAAAGAGGGCAAACTGGTTATCCCCACCAGTTCAGAGGAAGAAGACTCTCCGGGATGAAGATCTTCTCTGTCGTTGGGAAGTGGTGAGACGGTTCAGCAGGGCTCCACCGGTGGTGTCGTCGTTGCAGGTCGGCTCAGCTTCTCCCACTTCGGAATCTTTGGTCCTGTGGCGAATTCTGAAGTTCCAGTCCCCAAAGCCCTGCTTTTATGCAGAAAACCCCCATTCATCAGTCCTAGCCGTCACTCAAACATGCTAAGTGGTGAGCCGGCCGGCTCACCACTGGGCCAATCACACAAGAGTGCGACTTGAGTTGCTGAGGCAACTCAGTCCAGGGTGCCTAACCCCCCCCCACACATCCTGTAGACCCAGACAGAGTGGCACCACTTTTGGAGGCTTCTGTGTAGAAGCCCGCCAAAATGTGGAACAAAGGGCTCGACTTGGGTTGGAGTTACAGAGGCGAACACAAACGCCATTTTAAAACAGAGTCCTGGCAAAAAGACCCAACCGGGGAATAAATATTAAATAAATAACCCGGTGGCATCTTTAACATTGCACCAAAAAAAGTGGTGCGTTTAAAATAAATGGGAATTCCCATAGGAAATATTCCGGTGGAATATTTCGCGTGGTAACCACTGCCACCAGCCAGAAACTCGACGAAGGGGGACTGCACAGTGCCCCCTCGAAAAACAGACCCAGGGGCAATCTAATTACCCCTACCAGTACTTCCACAATATGATGGTTTGTACTGGTTCTGTTCACAATTTAAGACTAGTAAAGTCGATGGTGACTTTACATGCCCTGGGAGACAGTAGTCAGTCCCAGGGTATGGAGTCTATGTTTGGGGGTCACTATGACACCCCTGTGTTACTGCACTGAGGGTGCTGTGTAACACACATACCAAAAATACATGAGACCCTATGGAGTAAAAGACCCCATATCCCATAAAACACATTACAAAGTCAAAGGATATCTCAAATCATGTCCAAGAGTGGGAAAAAAAAAGTCTCGCTCTTAGCAGGAGAAAAAAATAAACCCCAAAAATCCAGCAAAGCTGCTGGGGGACTCACTAGGTTTGGGAAATTAGCCTTAACAGAGAATTCTCCCTAACACCCTTGCCATTCAAAACGTAAGGCTCATGGGAGCGCCCCAGCGATATCTGACATTACTAGTGCGTAACCAGTTGGTTACCATTTGCAGCCGCTTTTAGTGTTGCCTGCGCCAAATCTTGAAACAGGGCCAGAGGGGTGTCCCTAAACCTCACTGGTTCTTGCTTTAGTGCCTTTTTCATTATTTCCTCTTTCACTTGGTACAATTGTACCTTCTTCAGGACATCTGGAGTGAGGTTCCTCTTCAATTGAGATGAGTATACCCGATGGGTACGATTCAACATTATTTTTCGGTCGCCGTCTGCGCTGAAAATGGATCGGAACAGACTTAACACATATTCCGTTAGATCCCCATCCGATATTGCCTTAGGAACCCCTCCGATTCTGAAGTTCCGTCTTGATCTGTTCTTTGAATCGTCCTGTTTATCCAAAATAACCTGCATCTGGTGCTCCATCTCCTCTACCCGTGGTGGCAGTACCTCCTCTTAACACGTTACCGTCTCCAGTTCGTCCACTCGCCTCTCCAGCACCTCTTCACCGCCATAATTCTTATTAATATCTGAAATCGTTTTTGTTAGGTCTATGGTGCTCGCTTGAATGTCCTTTCAGTTCCTGCAGCATGGCTTACAGGTCCGATCGCCCGAGTGGAGGGTCCTCCCCCTCCTGTTGGAAAATTGGGCAGAGTGCATTTGAGCATTAGTCTGTGGACCTGCTTCAGCGTTTCTGCACCCATCATAAGCGCCTTGATGTCTCCCGATTCTGGGCCTTTCTACTTTGTTGACTGTTTGGCCTCCATGATACCTCGCCGGGTATTCCCTCATTTTGGCCCTTCCCGCTCAATTCTTCAGGTGCTGGAAGGTGCCCCCCTCCGCGCTGCCTGCACCTTTGGCTTTGCTAAGGCACCTTTTATTTCACTCCTCTGAGATTCCTGGCTCTCCCCTCCAGTTTGAGGTGAACTGCCACTTGCCTGCTTGTCACTTTCAACACCACTGACCTCCACTGGCTGTTTAAGGAGCGGCATACCGTCTTGGTTCAGCTGATCGTTATAGTCAGTTTCACTTTGCTTTCACTTTACCCTCACCATCAGGATTCATCTCCTTTTTAGGGTCCTCACTGTTCTGCCCAACTCTGAGGGCCTCCAATAACGCAGCACGTCTGCCATCAAAAACTTTCATTATTGCTACTGTGGACTACCACTTGGAGCCCCAGCGCAGTGTTCTTCATTTGCCCCGCCTGCCGCTTTCGCCCGCTCCCCGCCTTCTCCCTCACACGACGGGGAGCCGGGTGCCATCCTTCTCTCCCGCTGCGCAGTGTACACCCCAGGGAGGGGAGGTCTGCCTCTCCTCCGACTCAATCCGCACCCCCTTGGCGCCTTACTTCATGTACTTGCGTCGTCGGGGGTTGTGCCACCGCAGCTCATGCTGCTGCGCCGGCCATTTTGTTGTTCTTCCACCAGCCTCCAAGATTCAGAACGGGCGTTCCTTTAGATCCTCCGCTTTCCCACCTTCAGAGAACACGGTTCCCTGTGCCCCTCCAGTTAGTGGGTCCTTTTCTTGCGTTTACAGGGCTTTGGATCCCTACATGGGGGTGGGAATGGGATCCGGGATCAGAAGCACCTTAGGGACGCATCCGCTGGTGCCCGGGCTAGCCATACCCCCCCCGAGTCCCCGAACCTCACCCCCACAACTCCCCTGAGAAAATCTGTTAAGAGGGCAAGGTGTACCCCACGGGAGAGTCTCATACAAAATCAAATAAGGGATTCTAATGCAGAAAGAAAGACATGTGTGATAAGAGACTCACCTTCTACACTTCAGCTGGTACACTCATGATTCATTGGAAAGCCTTTGAGAAACATAACTTTGGACTTACGCCCATAAATAGGACATCACCCATTTGGTGCCTGTTCCGTGTGTAGTTTTACATCTAAAATGACTACTTTAGAAGTAGGTAATAGAACATGGCAGATACGCAATTTCAGCAATTGCAAAACCAAGAAAGTAATTACTGTATTGAGTGCCCCCGTCACTTAAAATATGTAGGACAGACAGACAAAACGAGGAGTGCACTCTCGTATTTGAGCATAGATCAAGAATTAGGTGCAAACTAACTATGGTCGAGCACTTTATTCAAATGAGACACTCACTGGGTGAAATTAGACTGTGGGTTCTGGATGTTATAAAAAGTACTACATTTTGGAAAATCTCTTATCCAGCGGGTCTAGATGGATCCACCATCTAGGGGACTCATCGATATGGTCCAAATTCGCTCTTTTCTTTATAATGACCAAGTATTTCTGGGCATCTCATTCGATAAAATTGGATAGTTGTACATTCTTGTTACTAACTTCACAATAACTAAATGAGATTTGTTTTCACAACATGGACCCTATTACTGTGTCCAAATGTTGCAATAATGTCTAATATTTTTGATGAGTTCATTTCACACATATGACTGAGAAATGTGCTGAAAAGTGCTCAAAGGTTCTCAAGAGACTGTGCTTGTTTACTAGAACCTAATTTGCCCTCTCTGACAATTTCTTTAAATTGTGTACAGTTTGGCATGTTAATGTGTTAGCCACTACTAATGCCTTTTGAGAATTTGTATCCATTTGGGAATAAAGATTAAATCTAAGTGTTATGGATCTGTACCTAAAAACACAAACACCATTTTATTTCATATCCAACGATGCAGTAGCACTGCAAATATTTGTTCTACTTCTTGACGTAATCAGGCCACGGCTGCTTAATAAGATACAGTGTAGCTGATGTGCTTTGCCGTAGCAGCTTTGATCAAACTACACCACTACAATGCGTACTTTGTCAAAACAAAATATTAAGGTAAAACTAAATATCAGCTGTTCAATGTCACACAGCTTTTTAATAGATATCCGCTAGATGTATACTTATGAAACCATACTTTCTGTTGTGTCTCTTTAGATGTGAGTAGCGTATACACACGGCTCTTGAAAAATATTTTTCCATGTTACCTATGGCACAGTTCAATAAATGAATATCAAAAGCTCTTGAATTTTGTTATGAAAATTAATAGGATGCAATTCAGTGTTTGAGCTAAAAGAAACATCAGCGAATACTTATTTTTAAAATCATAATTTCCCCTCTTAAACCTGTGTCTCGGGCAGAAGGTGTAAGCCAATTACAAGAAATTCTTATGTATAGCGGTGTCCTCTGCAATCAATGTGGGGCTTCTATATTAAATATCAGGTTAGTTGAACTTGGATGTAAGTTGCAGCACTCCTAGACACACTGTCTTTTTAGGGACCTTTTTGTATTACTAGTGTCTCAATTTCTCTATTAAATATTTTACAATACCAAGGCTCCCGGTCCGGAAGAAGGCTTGGCATAAGAACACACTCTGGTGTGAGAGAAATAGTCTGAGGTACAAAACTGTGCCAGGCCCAGTTTTTATTGTCTTTGAGTCGCCCTGATTCTATTAATCCTCTGGTCTGAATCTATCACAACCTTTACTTTACTAATCTTTTGGGCTGAACCTATCACAGGTTTTGATAATTTTTCCATCTCCTTTCACAATTCATTTTTTCTAATTCTTTTGCAATTTTCCATAATCATGTATATAACCCATGAAATTGAGGTTTTTGAAAAACATTACTTTACAAATAAGGACGTTTTGCGATACCTGAAAAATAAATTGATTAATGCATTTCACAATTAAGTGTTTTGAAGAGATTATT
The DNA here is from genome assembly GCF_040938575.1 of Ambystoma mexicanum. Taxonomy (NCBI): domain Eukaryota; kingdom Metazoa; phylum Chordata; class Amphibia; order Caudata; family Ambystomatidae; genus Ambystoma; species Ambystoma mexicanum. The sequence continues at coordinate 834,376,755 of NC_090934.1, read as the reverse complement.
TAATAATACTGTTTCCACAAGGAACCTTTTTGTGTCATTGTGGAGTAGTTTTAGGGAAGGTTTGGCCACTGAGCAGCAAAGCTTGAATCTGCATTTAGTAATGAACAATTATGTCTGGGGAGTGGAAGACAGATTCACTTAGCTTTTGTTGACTGATCCTCTGTTTTTGGCCATGTTGATCAGTCCATCCTCTTAAGGGCATTCTAGAACTACTGATGGAGCTATACATGTGTAACTCCCCAAATAACCAGGTGTCTATTGGATGGAATCATCGAAAACGATTTTAAGAATTCATTCTTGGAAATTCTGTACGTCCATTTTAGGGTCCCCTTAACCTGCATCTTTTACCCATTCTCTCTTTTGGATCCCTTACCTATTTTTGGTGGTCAGAGGGACTTCTAGTGAAGTCCCCATGCCACCGCAACTCTTTTAGACACCTTAAGAGTATATGGTCCAGGGCTGCACTCCAATTGTGCCCTAGGTTGATTATATAGCCCTATATTAGTTTTTAGAGGGTAGCTGTAGTTTAGTTTATAAAGCGCTTTCGCCAAGGCGCTATGCATAAACAATATAGTACAATTAGGTGAAAAAAATAGAAAATGTCCAACAGGGAGACAAGTTACAAAGAGAGGAGGGAAGCTTTAAAAGAAGCAGAAACTAGAGATTGCACAAGAATGTATAGCAAGAAGCAGGGGATTCCAGAACTTGAGACAGTAATGCAAAGGAGCTAAAACAAGACTCCGAAGAAAAAAGGAGACTCGGAGCATAAGGAATGAGTAGGAACATGGAAAGAGACCAGACAGGAAAGATAGGGGGGGGGGGTGCGGGGAGAAAGACAGGCCATTAAGACATTTAAAGACAAGGTTGTTCATTCGTTTTCATAATAAGTGTCGTCTTTGGCCCAGAGTTCAACTCTATGGAAGTTCAAGTCCATGGAAGTTCAGACCCTGTAAGCAGCTCCTGGAAAAGAAGCTTTGTACTCATTGTGATGTGTAGCCTTCCTGCAACTGACTTTAAGGAACCATCATAATGATAACAAAACTCTGGGCCAAGCGCCGGTGGGTTAAGGAAAGGGTACTCTACGCAGTGACTACTGTACTCCTAGTCCATAGTCCCCATTCCTCCATACTTGTGGGACATTCTGTCCTTTTGGGACGGGACCAGAACGTTTTGTAGCACCATACAAAAATGTTCTCTTATTTTTATGCTGCAGGCCCTAGTGCATGCAAGGCCACAGGTTCTCCTTCCCCAAGCCCGGGCCTCACTCCTCAGTCCTTCTTGACCAGCGTGGGTCAGGCTGTAACTGATGAGCTATGGTATTTTTGGGGGGATGGAGGGAGGGCATATGGAGGAAAGGGGACTACATACATATCTAGAATTTCAAGGGCTTTCACCTTGTAAACACTTCAGTACTTCTCTGAGTTTAAACCACTCCTAGTGCTGTGAGGGTACAGACTCAATATTGTACGGCTCCCAGTAGCACAGAGGTAAAAGGACTTGCCATCAAGTAGAGGCAAGTGTGTTGTATTTATTTCACCCTAGTACACAGAAAAGTTCTGAAGTGTTTAGAAGGTTAAATGCCCTTGAAGAGGTTTTAGAGATGTATTCAAATCGCAAAGCAACAAAACATGTGGGGCATATAATGGGCAGATAGATCTACAACAGGATCTATATAATAATTGTAAGTTTTGCACAATTGGTAATCGTGGTTCACAGTTGGTATCCAACATGGTGTCACTTTAGCAGATTGCACTTTACACTGGTTTCAGTATATGTGTTTTAATGTATTAATATATTATGCTGTCTTGGCTTTATTTTATTTATTTTTTCATTATTAAATTTATTATGAAGAACATGACAACATAAGAGTACACATGTGCACCATTCAGTTGTAAAATGCAAAAGCACAATTGTATTGTGGTTGTCCAGTACCCTCCCATACTAACTAACAAGCCCCCTCCTACCCTCTTGGCTAGCCATAATGCAGGTTCCTAGCCATATTAGGGTTGAAAAATGTTAATGTGAGTTCCGATAATTGTATCAATTCTCCACCAGGTTCTTGCTTTTGCTCATTAAATTGCCTGTTTCCATACCTCTTTCTCAGCCATTGTCCATTTTTGCAAGTCTCTCCACCATGTCTACACACAGACCCTTCCCCAATTTCCAGTTCATGGTGATGCAACGTTTGGCCGCCAACACATACGTTAAGTCTTTCAGTTTCCCTAGCGCTTTATCCTTCTTGCCATTCCAGAAGAGTCCCAGTATGCATGCCTTCAGGGAGTGGACATCTAAACATATGCCTCCTACAGCCACTTTATGTGCAATTTTGCTCCAGAACTTCCCAATAATGCTATATCCCCAAAACGTGTACCATTCCTGCATTTATAGTCTTACATTTTGGGCAACTCTGACTTTTTGCACCTTTAAATCCAGCTATCACTTCCGGAGTTAGGTAAGCTCTCTGTATTACATACAATTGTAAAAGCTGCAATCTAGCCTTACTGGAGACTTTTCTGTGATAGAGACCTTCTGCCATTCCTGGTCTGTAAAGTGCTTGCCTAGTTCAGATTCCCATCTCATCCTGACGCGCAATTGCTCTCTGGTGTTCTACACTTCGTATAGCCTTGGAATGGTGTGCCCACCCTCAGATATTTATTATATACTTTCTACATCTTCATGCCCTATTGTTTCCTCCCCTATTTCTGGCCATCTACGCTTGATTGAATTCACTATGGAACCCTATAGGAGGTGCTGCCCTCCATGCATCCCAGTTAGTTCCTGCAGTACTTGAAACTTTAGTAATGTGCTTTCCCCACGCGGTTCCCATTGTAGTCGCACATTGGCCCTCAATCCTCTACTATCTGTCATAACTGCTGTTAGTGGAATCTGTGGTGATATTGGATCTGTGAGGCCAAGTTTTTTTTACAGGTTTCTACGTCATATTTACATACCCTGTTTCACCAACTGTGGATAACCGTGTCATTCTGGCGGGGTCACCCATACGATGTCTTTCAGATATAGGTGTATTGCGGGTTGTAGCAGTCCTGTGTGTACAGTGAGGTCATCCGCTAGCCAGCCTACCACGTACTGCAGCTGGCATGCGAGGTCGTTTAGTTGGAAATTCAGGATTCTCAGTCCTTTATCAGAAGGTCTCTGTAGGGTACCGAGCGCCAGCCTGTGTCTACCTCCTTGCCACAGGAAGCTCCTGCACTTTTTTTCAAGTCTTATAAAGAATTGTTTCGGGATATTGTTTGGGACATTCCCAAAGCAGTGTAGCATCCTGGGCAGCACCACCATTTTCAATAGTGCTGCTCTACCCATTACCGCCAGTGGTAACTTCCCCCAGAATTTCATTGACTTAACTAAACCTTCCAACGCTTTCATGGGGTTGTGCGTGTGTTCATGTTGTGGGTTATGATAGATGTCCAGCCCTAGATATCGGAAGGTGTCTCTTACCTACAGGAGCATTAGTGTTGGTAGCTGACAGATGTGACCTCACGCTAGCTTGGGCAGTGGGAATACACAGCATGTGGTCTTATTAATTGTAATCGCTGACAGTTTGCTAACGTTATCTAGGACCTCCAATATTAAATGTAGGTTCTCCTCATGGTTCTTTAAATACAATAACATGTCAACTGCCTACATTGACACTATATGTCGCACACCATCTATTCTGATCCAAGCTTCCTGATATTCCTGCCGCAGGAATGCTGTCATTGGTTCCATTGCAATTATATAGAGCATCAGAGATAATGGGCAGCTTGGTCTTGTTCCTGTCTGTAGCTCCCATCTATCAGAGAAGACGTTCCCCATAGGTTTAGTGTATATCAGTTTCACCTATCGCATGTAGTTGGGCCCAAAGCCTAGTTTAACCAGAATCGCATATAGCCAATCTTAATGAACTGAATCAAATGCCTTCATTGCGTTTAGTGAGGCTACCGCACAGTGTTCTTGCCTACCTTCTGTGCTGCTAATTAAGTGGTACAACCTCCGTAGGTTCCAGGAAATGTTCCTTCCTGGAATATGTTCTGTTTGGTCAGGGTGTATAAGCTCATTTATTACACTCCTGAGCCTATTCGCTAGTAATGCAGCAAGAATCTTACTATCCTGATTCAATAAGGACAGGGGCCTACAAGAGCCACAGTCAGCTTTTGCTTACTTGGCTTAGGAAGTGGAATTATCACGTCTTCTCATACTTTCTGGGAGTGATACCATCTCAAATGCCTCGTTGTATACCCTCATCAGGACAGGTGCGAGGCTGTCTGAATATACTTTATAGAATTCACCCGGTAGCCCATCCATGCCCAGTGCTTTGCCCGAGGGCAGTGCTCTTATTGCAGCAGACACGTCTTCTACCGTTATGGGTTCCTAGAACTAGTGTGTTTTCTGTCCGTCTAGGTGTGGTAAGGTTATTCGGTCTAATGCCGTTTTTCTTCGTTCGTTCGCTCCTCCTGGGCGTCCCTATACAGCTCACTATAATATTCATAAAACGCTTTGTTTACCCCCAACAGGGTATTGCTTATGGCACCCTCTTTATTCTGGACGGAGTGTATTTGCGCTTTCCTACCATCGGTCTTGTATAACCAAGCGAACAGTCTTCCTGGTTTGTCACAATGGGCTTGTGCTTTCTCAATAGGTTTTGTGTAGCTAAATTTGACCAGCTTGTCCCACTGGGTCAGGCATTTGTCTCAATTTAATTTCTACGCTCACTTGGTTTTGCCCTGCACTATTCTTCCCCTCTACCTCTGCTAGTTCTCACTCCATTTGGTTAGGTTTGACACTATGACCTTACACCCACCCCCCCCCCCCCTTGGACATCATCTCACCACTTTTAATGTTTCCCACACCATTCCCACTGATTAAACACTCCCCAGATTAATTTTGAAAAAAGCCTGTTCCCTCACGTGTTCCTTAAATGCCCCGTCCAGCAAGGACTTGCTCTGGAGTCTCCAGGTTGGTATTGGTGGTCTAGGTAGTGCTATAACCCACTTCAATTCTAACTGGGCATGATCTGACAATACTCTATTCTTATATTCCGCTTCCACAAATTCCCTCATGTGTTCCTCCCTAGTAAATGGATAATCGAATCTTGTGTAAACCTTGTGTGGAGTGGAATGATGCGAGTAGTCCCTAGCTCCTGGGTGGACCTCCCTCCATATGTCTACCAGATTAAAAGAATGTAAAAGGGTATTCAGAACCTTTGCGGGTGGTGCTGGTCTTCTGAACTGGTCATCCGACCTGTCCATTTTTTGGATTCAGTATGAAATTGAAGTTGCCTGCCCACAGAATTACCCCATCCCTATATGGCGCTAGCACTCTGTACAAAGATCGAAAAAAATGACATAGCATTGTGGTTCGGTGCATATGTATTCACTATGCATACTTCCCTGTTTTCAAGTGTACCGTGGATCACTGCCATCCTGCTTTCATCATCCATCTTAGTATGTAGTATCCTCAGTGGGACCGACGGGGCCACCCAAATGAGGACCCCCCCTGGCATAAGCAGAGTATGTGGAACCCACCACTAAGCCTCCCCATTTTTGAGCAAGTGTGTCTTGTCTAGCTTTGTTGAGGTGAGTCTCTTAACAGGGCTATCCCTATTTTCTGTCTATGTAGATATGAAATTAGTCTGTGCCTCTTCACGTAATAGTTAAGACCTCGAATGTCCCAAGTCATTATCTTAATGCTACTTGCCATTTTGTGTATGATTCATTTGTCATTGTGCCCGCCTCCCTCTCGCTGTATCTATACTCCTTATTGAGGCATCTTCTGTACTGCGGTATACTCCATCTGGCTCGCCGCCTTACCCTTAAACAACTTCCCGCCCACCCATTCACCCAACAACCCCAACTTTAACTACCCAGCTATGCAACACATGCTCAGACTAACCCGCGTCTGCACCCTCCCCTCCTAGTGTGCTGACCAGGCGTTCGGTGCCCAACGGGTGGGTACTTAACGTACCTCACAAAATGATAGTGGTGGTAGCAGGGTCCCGCTTCAGTGACTCTACCGAGAAGATTGTGTCCCTTTTCCTGCAGTCCTGCTCCATGTCACTGTTCATATACGGCGTTCGTTATTTGTAATCATAGGTGTGGTCTCCCAACTAGCTCTTTGTGTCTCTGGTATCCGCTTCCTAGGATCTGTACACGATGCAATTATCAGGCCCTTTATAACTTACTTCACAACTTCCTAGATCTTGAATATCGCTCGGGAGCTCCCTGTGATCCGACATCGGAATAGGACTGAACTTTCACACTGTCTATCCAGTCTTGCTCTTCTGTTGGATTGTCGAAAAACAGGGCCTGTCCATTATGTAGTATCTTCAGCCTGGCCGGGTAGGTTAACATCCATTTCAAGCCTGCCTTCCTAAGTCTCTCCTTTGAAGCGATAAATTGGGCTCTTCTTTTCTGCACCGGGTATATTGCCAGTTTGACTGAGGCCATTTGAACAGCACCCCCTGTCCTTGAAAATGCCAAGATCTTCTCTCCGTCCTTGTAATTTAATATTTTGGCAATGATGGGCCTAGGAGGAGCCCAGGCGGAGGTTTCCTTAAAAAGGGGCGATTTGGCGCTCTGCCATGAATCCTTGTGTGAGGTTCCCTGACCCCAGTTTTTGTAGCAGTAGGTTTTCCACATAGTTAGTGGGGTCAGTCCTTTCGGGAAGTCCAAGGATCCTAATGTTGTTCCTGCATGCACAGCCTTCAACATCATCTGCTCTTTCTACAAGCAACTTAACTCTTTGTTGCAGTATTGCCGCCGTTTGTGCCACCACCTTTGTGTTATCCTTCACTTGCACTTCTAACTGACCCGTGTGTTCTGCTAGCGAAAGCACAACATCCCGTCTTAACAGCCCCACATCAATCGCTACTGCGTCAATCTTAGCTTCAAGGTTGCTTGTAGTGCTGCTATGGCAGCCAGTATTTGCTGGTCTCCTTTGTCTAGCTTGTCTGTAGTACCTTCTGCCTGTGCAGCTCCCGTCCTACCTTTGGGGCACTCTTCCATGATATTCTGTTTGCCTTTAGCTTTGTTGTTTTTATTCGTCATGGGTTCCGCGCTGGACTTGTTTGCCTTCGCGCTCTGAAACATTTGTGTACGAGCACGATATAAATAAAATATAATTTCATTATTGCACGCTTTATTTGGCTCCAGAACTTGCTATTAACTTGGCTGTGTGCCTCGAATCTGCAGCACCTTGTGTTGTGTTAGGTGGGCCTTCTCCACCGCCCGGACGCCTTTTGTACTGTATGCCAACGTCCAGATTCTTCTTGGTTGGGCCTCTCTGCTTACTAGCGTCAGCCAATGCACTTCACTTAGATCCCAAATGCCTGTCCTCGACTCTCGTACCCTTAGGGCCCCCACTTTTTATCCACTCCAGTTACTCCTCACCAGTACCAGTATTTTGCATTGCTGCCATCGTGCTTTTATTTTGTGTTTGCTCATATTTTAGAATACCCGATTTACCCTGTATTGTTGCTACCGCGATTTTAACCGTGTCTGCACACATCTTAGAACTTCTATTTTTCATTCATTGTTGTAGACTGATCCTTTATTGTGCTGCTAATATCGTGTAACCTTTAACCAAGAAAAGTGCGACTCAAATCAGAGTTTCTTGTTTACCCTGTACACACTTTCAAAACATCAAGTTTTACGTGAGCTACAATAATCCTCTTTTTAGGGGCTGAGTGGGTGAAGATAATGAAACACAAATTAAAGAAAATCCCACAAATCAGCTTCCTTCCCTTACCGCTCAGAGTGAGCCGACCTAGATGTATGTACACTTAATCCTTTGCATTCTCTAACCCAAACAAAGGGCACTTCACCATGTGGTTATCGAAAAAAATACACATTTTAATATTTATCACAACATGTTATCAATTCAAATATACAATATTAAAACTACACATCAATTTGTTCCAAACACATACTCAACCACATATCTTTGTGTGTACATATTTCTTCATTTCTACTAAAAGCATAGAAATATATGCTTAGAAAACCTTTTCTATGCCTTTGTATGGTGTATTCTCCTCTTAGAACCACCACTCTTATTTATGCCCTTCCCAATTTTTCCAGGCAAAAAGGACTGTGCCAACACTTTCACAAGAATGTGTTTCTAGAACCAACAGGCGAGGCAAATAATCCCTATTGCATATCCTGTTGGTACTGTCTTCAGGGCACTCGGGCTTAGTTCATGTTCTGGTTTTCACACACTTAATAGTATGCCACAATTTGCAATCTTTCTAAAAAACAAACAAACATTTAAACTTTAAAACATGGTAATTAAAACATTTTTTGTGCAAAGAAAGTACTCCAAAACATCTGTAACAACTTCATCTCTATTACCAATATGGGCAGCAGGGATATATTAATACTTAAGTGGTCAAATTATTGTCCACTTTCACACTTTCCCTAGCATTGAGCATGATTTACTCTCTTCGTTTCATGTGTCTACAATTACATTCTCCCTTTTGGAAGCTCTATTTCATTAGGCTGACGTTCTCCTGACAGAGAAGACTCGTTTTACTTTTTCTAAAGGGGGACACTTTTGATGTCATCTTTCCATAAAATGTCCCTCTATGTTTACTTATCACCCGTTTATGAGCCGAGTCACCTCAATGCTCACCTCTCACTGGGTCTTCAATCGTTTTTGCCCCGATTGAGCTGACTCGCATTTACACTGTTCGGGCAGTGTTGCTTCCCGGTTGTATTTTCTATGTCACGGGTAGAGGCAAGAGCAGTCTCCCTACTGGTTTACAGCCTTAATCTATAACAGAAGAACAGGCCTCTATTGTTTATCAATGTGTTGACAATAGTCACCACAACATTCTATTGTATTGAAATGAAGCTTACCAATGAGGTAATCTCTACTGCCTTGGAGTTTCCTTTATTTATATAGGGGGAACTTCATCTTTCATCACCGTTCGTCTAACCGCTCAAGGCGTGATCTAGATTGAAAGAGATAACAAAAAGGGAACAGGATTAGATTTCCCCTTTATGATGGACGCCTCATTGCTAAATGTATATATCATGCCTATGTTTCACCTCAGATTGTTCTGTAACCTGTCGTATCGCTCGCGATGTATCTGCAACCGGTCGTCCCGCTCGCGATGAACAACTGCTGCTCAGCAGTGCAGCGAGCCTACTGTCGGGTTAATCCGTCTTAAGTAGCAGGTGTCACGTGATACGCGGACAACTTCTAATAGGTGTATCTTTCCTGCAGAGTGTTACTGCCACTCTAATGCAGCATAGATGTCTAATTACAATTGTTATGCATTGAATAGCTCCAAGAGAAATTGTCATATTTTTGTCAAGAGATGCGCAATATGCTCGCGTGTCTGATTCACACGTGACCCGCGGCCATCTTACTATGGGCATGCCATCCAACAGTATATTGTTGCAGTGATTACTGTATCTGCTGCTCACTCATTCCCACGAAATATCCCTAAGAGGGTATTCATGCCGTTCTTCAGAGTACATGTTTTGTGAGACTACTTGCAGCCCCCATGTCTTGTTCACTTTTTGTGATGAATAAAAAAGGGACCACTCAATGGAAACATTTAATCCGTCTCTTACAGTGTCTAGGGAGTATATCCATTTCTGTTCTGTTTGTCTCAGCTTCAAATCTCCGTTACCACCTCTGGGTTGCGCAATTCTCACTTCTATAATGAACCAATGAATATCATGTACTCCATGATGGGCACTTTTAAAATGTGCCACTAAATGTTTTTCAGGTACCTGGTTCTTCACACAGGATCTGTGTACACAGATTCTCTGGCGGATAGGTCTCTTAGTTTTGCCAATATATAACAAGTCACATGGGCATTTAATGCCATAAACTACCCACTTTGATTTACAATTCGTAAAATGCTTCAATTCCCATTTTCTCCCTTTAAGGTCTACATGTTTCATGTTCGATGTTAATTCACACACGGAGCATTTACCACATCTGAAGTGGCCGGCCACCGGGGGTAAGTTCCACAGTGTCAATTGGTTGGTGGGTCCATCTTCGGACAGTGATTTGTATGCATGTACGAGTTTGTCTCTCAAGTTTGGCATGCGTCGAAACGCAAAACGTGGTTTACTAATTGAGAAATCTTCGGTGTTAATAATATTCCAATTCTTCAATATGCATCTCCGCAAATCGTTACTTATCTGAGAAAATGTGGAAACACAAGTAATCTTTTCCTCTGTGACTCGTGGTTGTGGTGTCAGGCACCTATGTCTTGGGAGTGTATTTTTGGCTCTTTTCATGGATCTGCGTACTATGAATCGTGGATAGCCTCTTGCCCTCAATCTAGTTGTTAAATCTTTGCTGCGAGTCTCAAAATCTTCTTTATGGGTACAGTTTCTTCTAACACGTAGGAACTGTCCAAATGTTAAGTTTTGACACAAAGATTGAGGCTGGTAGCTTTCAAACAGTAACAAGGTGTTTTTATCAGTAGCCTTCCTAAACAAAGTAGTGCCCAATTTGTTCTCTGCATCTTTAAAAATTTCTAGATCCAAAAAAGGGATCTTTTTCTGGTTGAAACTCATGGTGAAGTTAATACATTCCTCTTGATCGTTGACCCAGGTAACAAATGAGTCAAGTTCTGTTTCCCTCCCCACAACATGAAAACATCATCAATGTAACACACCCAGATTTTCATGAGATGCTTAAAAGGATTGTGGTCTGCATAGACGAAGCATATCTCCAGATCGTCCATGAAAAGGTTCGCAAGATCTGGCGCGAACCTAGAACCCATGCTTGTCCCATGCTGTTGCAAATAGAACATATCTTCTTCGATGAAAAAATTGTTGGTGAGAGCAAGTCTGATGCACTCCAAAATAAATGCCGTTGGTACTGTCTTATCCCTCCTTTTCTCTAGATATTGACCTAATGAAATAGAGCTTCCAAAAGGGAGAATGTGTAATTGTAGACGCATGAAACGAAGAGAGTAAATCATGCTCAATGCTAGGGAAAGTGTGAAAGTGGACAATAATTAGACCACTTAAGTATTAATATATCCCTGCTGCCCATATTGGTAATAGAGATGAAGTTGTTACAGATGTTTTGGAGTACTTTCTTTGCACAAAAATGTTTTTAATTACCATGTTTTAAAGTTTAAATGTTTGTTTGTTTTTTAGAAAGATTGCAAATTGTGGCATACTATTAAGTGTGTGAAAACCAGAACATGAACTAAGCCCCGAGTGCCCTCAAGACAGTACCAACAGGATATGCAATAGGGATTATTTGCCTCGTCTATTCTAGAAACACATTCTTGTGAAAGTGTTGGCACAGTCCTTTTTGCCCGGAGAAATTGGGAAGGGCATAAATAAGAGTGGTGGTTCTAAGAGGAGAATACACCATAGAAAAGGTTTTCTAAGCATAGATTTCTATGCTTTTAGTATAAATGAAGAAATATGTACACACAAAGATATGTGGTTGAGTAAGTGTTTGGAACAAATTGATGTGTAGTTTTAATATTGTATATTTGAATTGATAACATGTTGTGATAAATAGTAAAATATGTGTATTTTTTCGATAAGCACATGGTGAAGTGCCCTTTGTTTGGGTTAGAGAATGCAAAGGATTAAGTGTACATACATCTAGGTCGGCTCACTCTGAGCGGTAAGGGAAGGAAGCTTATTTGTGGGATTTTCTTTAATTCGCACTTCCAAAACTACATCTTCCAGCAGGAGCTGTAGTTTCGGGCCGCTTTTCCCTAGAAACCCGGCGCGAACGCGACGGCGCGGACGGGTCAAGATAGTCTGTGCTAGTCCCTGCAGGGCCGATGAGGGCTGGATGTGCTCCCTTGCGGATATGGGCATCACAGGAAGTACTGGCAGCAATTGCTGCAAGAGGTATTTTTGATACACATTGCTCTATAAGTGAAATAAATGCAAACACCACAATGGATACTACTTGCATCACTAATACACATGTAATTTCTGCTTACGCGACACAGTGGATGGAAGAGTCAGCTCCTAACATACTGGCACTGACTCTGGAGCTCAACATTCTGTAATATCACACGCTTCGGATACCAATTATATTAACCAGCAGACCCTCACTGATGTTTTAAATTGGCCTAGGACAGCCCCTCCCACTATTGCAAAAACGACACTGGCAGACTTAGACCCTACGATTGGAAACGAGGCAGCTCTTGACCCGAATACTGGGAAAGAGATGGAGGATATAGTCACTAAGTAATTCCAGACTGCTGCCTCTACCCATTTCATACATTAGATTCCTCCTGTTAAATACTAGATCACTTGTGAAGCAAGCTATAGAGGTTGCCACGCATATAGAAGAGAATAGCATAGATAGGTGCGCAATCTCGGAACCCTGGGCACATGCTGCCGTGGCTCCATCGCTTAATCTGGCTATACCTTATGGATACGGATGTTTAGATGCAACAGGAAGGAGCGCAGGGGTGGGGGAGTTGCCATTATATATAGGCCATCACCTACGATATGGGAAACTAAAGGACATATCATGGACAGGGTTGAATCGCTCTGCGTAAAAATTGGATTACACCCAGAATCCACCCTGAATGTGTTGGTAATATATAAACCACCGACCATGATTGAAGACTTTTCAGCAAATCTTTCTAGTTTCCTTCTCTCATCCATGAAAACAAATTCAAGCTTTTTAATTATGGGAGACATTAATCTATGGTTAAACCATAAGGAAGATACTGCTGCTTCAGAGCTACAACTGGCCCTGGAGCAACTGGGTTTTGAGCAAATTATACTTGAGCCCACTCATAACCTAGGTCACACCCTGGATTGGGTGTCCGGTTATAAAGCAAGGACGATGGATGTATCTGATCTTCCCTGCCCTTGGTCAGACCACTTCTTTGTTGAATTCCATGTAATATCTGATTTCCCAAAGAAGATAAAACATAGAACTTGCATATAAGTCTTGTCATGTAACCTGAAAAACATCACTATTGATAAAATCAAACCATTACTCCACTCATTGATGGATCTTGCCGATTTAAAATCTCCTGAGGAATTATCAAGGTTTAGATCATTCAACCTTGAAGAGACTGCTAACAACTTAGCACCAATAAAGAAAAAAATGACCAATAGCGGAGATCAAGCGTAATGTATGGTTCTCTCCTAAACTACAATGCCTGAAATCTCACGCTTAAGCATTTCTATGATTGGAAAAGTCACAGAACGCAAGTTTCCCTTGCAACCTGTAAGAACACAGCAAAAAATTATAGATTGGCTATCTTGGAGGCCAAACAACACTTTCAGCAATAGGATAGAAAATGCTCAGTCAGACACTAAGGAGCTTTTTAACATGTTAAAGGAGCAGGAATTAATTAATCTCACCGTTCAAGAAAGACCTATTAAAAACAATGTGGGATGGTGTGACCTTATGCAACAGGCTATGCATGACAAGCTGCATAAGGAACAAGTTCCTTACCTGTAACTACTGTTCTCCAGCATGGGTCTGGCATGGATTCACATGCTCATGAATATTCCCAGTCGTCAGGCTGGGAATCCTCGGTAAAGAAAAAATCAGTATCAGTTTCGTTTTTGATCGGTCTTTCTTAGTAGTAACCAATCACTGATCTCTGGGTCATACTGCCCACAGCCAATGACGGTCCTCTCCCTAAGCCCCTCCCCTGGCAACCATCCTCAGATTTGGTAGCACGTAAAGTGGCAGTATGACCAAGTGAAGAGCCGCAGCCGGGAAGGAGGGAGGGTTCGCATGTGAATCCATGCCAGACCCATGCTGGAGAACAACAGTCACAGGTAAGTAACTTGTTCCTTCTCCAGCATGGGGTCTGGCATGGATTCACATGCTCATGAAAATAAGAATACATAGCAGTACACGCATGCACAACCACGGGAGGTGGCAAAAGGCTCAACATTAAGCATTACATAAATTCAATATTAAGCAACTCTTACCTCCCCATCAGGCCCACCTTCAGGCGAACAGGTTGCGCAGCACTGCTTGGCCGACTCTGGACTCCTCCCTGGAATCCCAGTCGACGCAGTAGAATCTCGTGAATGTGTAGGTCGACTTCCACGTAGCAGCCCTGCAGATGTCCAGCAGGGGCACACCAGACAAGAACGCTGTAGCAGCAGCGATCGCTCTGGTCGAATGGGCTGTCGGACGGCCGGGCAACGGTCGGTTTGCCAACCGGTGACAGTGCATGATGCAGCCGGAGAGCCATCTGGAAATGGAAGACTTCGAGAGAGCCTTCCCCTGGTTCACAGGTCCAAAGTTCACCAACAGCTGTGATGTCTTCCGAAAACTCTTTGTTCGGTCCACGTAGAACTTAAGCGCTCTAGCTACATCCAGCAAGTGCAAAGTCCTCTCGGCCGGCGACGGGAAGAAAACTGGGCCCATTAAGATGGAAGTTCCGACGGCACCTTGGACATGAAGGAGGGGTGCGTCCTCAGCACCACCCTCGTATCGTGAAAAGTCAAGTATGGAGGCTTGCAGGATAGGGCCTGAATCTCTCCCACGCGTCGTGCAGAGTTGATGGCCACCAGGAACGCTGTCTTCCAGGACAGGAACTTCAAAGGAGCCGAATGCAAAGGCTCGAATAGCGGCCCCAAAGCATGGTCAGCACCACGTCAAGCTCCCACACCGGGGCTGGAGCCTTCACCGGCGGGAACGATCGGAACAGTCCTTTCATAAATTCCTTCACCAGTCGATGAGACAAGGACGACCGTCCTGTAGTTCTAGTGTATCGGGAGATCGCTGCCAGATGTATCTTGATGGAAGCATGAGCTAGTCCAGCCTTGGCCAGCGATAGTAGGTATCGTAGCACTTGAGGTACCGTAATCCGTAGAGGGTTGATCTTCTGTGCACGGCACCAGACAGAGAACCTCATCCACTTATGTCCGTAGCACTTAAGAGTTGAGGACGCCCTGGCCTTTGCGAGAACCTCTCTGCAGTCAGCCGGGATATTGTACCCTCCAAACTCTAGCGCTGCAGGAGCCAGGCCTGCAAGTTCAGCGACTCTGGGTCGTGATGAAGGATGGACCCTCCTTCTCTGGAAAGAAGATCTGCGTCCGTCGGCAGCTTGACCGGTGGGGACGCTGACAAGTCTAGAAAGTCCGGGAACCAGATCTGCCTCGGCCACGACGGTGCGACGAGTATCATCTTGCACCAGGACCTCTTGAGCAGGTTGATGAGTCGGAGCAACGGAGGGAATGCATATAGGAACAGGCCATCCCAGGGGAACGAGAAGGCATCGCCCATGCTCCTCGGCTGGGGAAACCTGCTGGCGAACCTCTGGCATTTGGAGTTTGTTGCTGTCGCGAACAGGTCAATCTGGGATTTGCCCCATCGCTGAAAGAGTCGATCCACTTGATCCTGGCGTAGTTTCCACTCGTGGCACGAGCGCAGCTCTCTGCTGAGAGCGTCGGCGATGGTGTTTTTTATCCCTGCCAGATGAAACGGCACCAGAAACATCCCTTGGGCAACTGCCCAATGCCACAGATACTGGGCTTCCTTGTATAGGGCAGGGGATCTGGTTCCGCCCTGCTTCCGAATGTAGAACATCGTGGTGGTGTTGTCGGTGAAGATCCTCACCACCTTGCCCTTGAGGGACGGGAGAAAGGACCCGAGGTCCCAGAACACTGCACAGAGCTCCAGGATGTTGATGTGGAGCGGCTTCTCCTCCGGGAGCCAGAGGCCTCTCGCGTGAAGATCTCCAGTGTGCGCTCCCCACCCCTCCAGGGAGGCATCCGTCGTCACCGTTACCTGCTGGGCCGGGGTCTGAAAGTCTGTCCCTGCCGCCAGATGAGCGTGGGTGCCCCACCACCGGATCACTCATCGGAAGGTCTCGTTAAGAGGGATCCTGTCCTCAAAGCTGCCCGTCGCTTGGATCCAGCGGGGAGTGAAGGAACTTCTGTAGAGGGCGCATCCGAAGCCTGCACAGGCGCACGAAATATATGCAAGAGGTCATCATCCCGAGGAGGGACTTTATGGACCTCACTCTGGCCACGTCCGTGGCCAGCAGACGCTGCACCTTGCCCAGGATGACCTTTGTCCTTTCCTCAGACGGCGAGGCCAGATGTGCCACTGTGTCGAGCTTGACTCCCAGAAACAGTGCGACTTGCGAGGGGACCAGGTGTGATTTCGGGAAGTTCATGGAGACCCCCAGGTCAGTGAGCAGCTGGACAGTCTTCGCTGTGTGTTCTACGGCGAGCTCCCTTGTCCCTGCACGGATGAGCCAATCGTCCAGGTAGGGGTAGACGTGGATTTCCGGCAGGCGCAGCCGCGCCGCCACTGGTGCGAGGCACTTGGTCAAAACCCTGGGTGCCGACTTCAATCCGAACGGGAGGGCCTTGAACTGGTAGTGCCGTCCTTGGACCACAAACCTGAGGAACTTTCGGTGTCCTTTTAGAATGGGGATGTGGAAGTATGCATCCTCCAAATCCAATGACAACAGGAAATCGCCCTCCTCCAGCTGTCCCAGCACGTGCTGGAGGGCGACCATCTGGAAATTCTGTGCCTTGATGTACTTGTTCAGTCGTCGCAGGTCCAGGATGGGCCGCCATCCTCCGGTCTTCTTTTTCACGAGCCTCTTCGGGACGAGCTCGATGGCACCTTTGAGCATCGCCCTTACCTCCAGCAGTAGTTGAGCGGCGTGGTTTTCATTCCTGGCCACGGGAGGAATGCGGGGGCACTTTTTTAGAAACTCGAGGGCATGCCACTGGGCCAGGGCATCCAGCACCCAACGGTCGGTGGAGATGGACTCCCACACGCTGACGAACTTCGCCAGCCGGCCTCCCACCGGGGTGCTTAGGTGGGGGCCCGACGCCACGGTCGGTTCAGTCTTGCTTGGAGGAGGCCTTGGCCTCCCTGGCGACGCCGGCGGGATCCACCCGACTTGCCTCGTCCCCTATAGGCTTCTTGCGACGAGGAGCGGGCCGCCTGGCGGTACGTAGAGGAGCCACCGCCAAATCC
This sequence comes from Ambystoma mexicanum, assembly GCF_040938575.1. Taxonomy (NCBI): domain Eukaryota; kingdom Metazoa; phylum Chordata; class Amphibia; order Caudata; family Ambystomatidae; genus Ambystoma; species Ambystoma mexicanum. The sequence continues at coordinate 834,359,832 of NC_090934.1, read as the reverse complement.
CTTGGAGGCACCTTGCATGCCTCCGGAGTTCCGAAAGGACGGCGTCGTTGCTGGAGAACTCCTAGGGCCCGAGCCGCCTCCGTGTCCGCCTTGATGTCTTGGAGGGACTCATCCACCATTTTGCCAAACAGGTAGTTCCCGTCGAAGGACATGTCCAACACCTTGGTTTGTACGTCCTGGCGGAAATCCGTCACCTTGAGCCACCCTCGCCGTCTAAGGCAAACGCTGCTGCCTAGCTGGCAGAAACCGGTGTTGGCAATGTCCGTTGCCACCATTATGGCGTGGTCCGACGCCACCTCACCTTCCTGCAAGATCTCCAGGGCCTCCGCCCTCTTGTCGTCCGGTAGGAAGTTCAACAGGGGGGCAATCTTGTACCACACTTCCCTGTCGTAGCGGGTCACCTTCATCATTGTTTACGCCGTAACTCGTCGTCCCATCACATCCAGCTTCTTTCCTTCACCGTCCAGCGGGGAAGTTGACGTTGAGTCCGATACAACCCCCCCCGGCTTTCTTGTTGGCCGCCGCTGAGACAACCGAGTCAGGGGTCGGTTGCGCCCTAGGCACAGGGGGGCCGCGTCGGGGACCTGGTACTTTTCTCATACCGATTCCTCTTAGCAGGCATCGTATACAGGTTCTTCAAAAGGGCTCGTCCCAGATGTCATCCAGCAGAGACACGGCGAGGACCGTCTTCCTCTTGACCTCGCGCCGTTGGTAAAGGAACCCCTCCTTCTCTTCGGGGAAGAGCTGGAAAAGCTTGGATGCCCTGGCAATCATAGCGTGGAAGGACCCAATCTCGTCGGGCGGGGAGGCCCGAGTTGGAGGCAATGGGAGATCCGCCCCGTCGTCATCCGTGCCCGACGTGGCCGTGCCCGTGTGTCATGATCTCTGCTTCCAAAAGGTCAGGGTTTTCCCCAACTCCCTTGGAAGCAGATCCATAACCCAGGTTCCGAGTGCCAACCAGTCCCAATTGGGACCTTTTGGACCCAGTCCTGGCGCCAGTGGCACCAGGCTCATAAATATGCCCAGTCCCAGAGCTGGAAGCGCCGGGCTCATAATGCTTGGGTGGATTTACCTGCAGCAGACCATGCTGCTTACTTGCCTGCCAGTTGAGCCTCTGATCCTCTTCTGTTTGGAACTACTTTTCCTGTTGGGTGGGGCAGGAGCCACTCCCTAGATTCAGAACACTGGAACTCTTCTGGAAAGCAGGAACTCTTTTCTTACCTAGGCGTGGCTGTGGAAGGAGACACCTAAGCACTACAGGAGGCTATTTAAACCACACCCGATGGATGAATCTTGCTTTGCGTTATTCTGCATCCTCTGCAGCAGAACGCTCCTCGTGTCTTCTGCATCTGATCCTGGGCCTAAGGAAAAAGGCTTACCATCCTGAATCCAGTCTTCAGCAACACCTATAAAGACAAGAAAGAACAGGTTAGCATTACGGTCTTCAGTGACAGCTCTTCACTTACCTGGTCCATCGGCTGTCACCAACGCCTCGCGCTGTATTCCGGCATCTGAAAGACAAAGGCTTACCTACTCTTCGTGCGCTCCGGAGGTCTTCACACTGCATTCCGGCATCTGAAAGACAGTTAGAGCGCATTGTGAAGCAGGCAACAAGCGCTTACTTACGTGCTTCCAAGCGCTTCTATTCATCACACGGGCTCCATCTTCAACTCACTTCAGCCCGTCATCCTCCATCGCCGGAACCCTGCAAAACAAGAAACATCATTACTAAAGACTTTAAAGACATTAGAATTACTCGAAACTTACCGTTTGTGCAGTAAACGACGGACAGCAGTCCTCTGAAGTCAAGAGGCCTGCTCCCCTTATCCAGTGAAGAAACTGGTTACAGCACCCTGCCCCGAGGCAGATGGAGAGCACGGCGTTCACTTACCTAAGGTGAGAGCGTTAACCTTTGGGGTTCTACAGGAGAAGAGAAAGGGAAGAAGAGAGAGACATTCAATAACCCAGTTCCTTAATCCCATATTTTCTATCTGCAGACATCTTACCCTTCGAGTCAGACATACAGTGCACAGAGGTCCAGCCCAAAGAGCCAGCCGTGTGTTACACATCACCTTTGAAGATACGGTATACGCCCAGTCAAGACCGGCGCCTCTACGGGAATCAGGTGAGCGTTACACCGTGTCATCCCCAGGGACAGGGGATGGGGGGCAGCGGGGCAAAGGTGGAGCAGGCCGAGAGGGCTGAAAAGGCGGGGCTGGATGGGTCTGTCTCCTCTTGCTTGGGGGACTTCCCGACGAGCCTGGCTCCTGCTCCTCTGTCGGTGGTAGGGGAAATCTCGTCCTCATCTCTGTACATAAGGATTGTATTGCCAACAAAATGGCCGCCGAGTTGTCCTGCGGCACCGGAAGCGACGGGCGCGACAGTTGACTTGGCACCTCGCCAGCGCCGCTGTCGCACTCTTCAACCAACTCCTCCTCGGAGGCTGTGCCCGTATCCACGATGGCCACCGCCCCCCCCCCCCCTTTTTCCGCCAGGGTCTTCACGGGGGTCTCCTCAATGGGCCTGAAAGAGGCTTCCCTCCGCGGTGGCAGGGAAACTCTGGGCCCCGAGGTCGCCTCCACAGGCTGCGTCAGGGCCGCCGCGACTTCCTCGATAGAGGCCTTAGCCGGGTGAGTTAAGGCCTTCACCACCTTCTGTGGGCCTGTGGCCTTCACATTTGGGAGGGTGGTTCACCGCCTCACTCCCCCTCAGCTGGATCCTTCCAGCCCGATCGTGGCCTCTCCAGAAGCTTCGCTGGGTTCTCGGCTTTCCTCTTCCCCGAGCCAGAGCGTTGGCTCGTGGTTGATGGCACCGGAGAGGATGCGCCCTGCCTGCCAGCCAAGGAGCCCGACCGTTCGGCGCTCCCGGTGCCCGCGGACTCGCAGTGCTTTGCCTTCTGTTGGGCCCCCGTCGCCAGGGCGCCCTCACAGGACTTCGAAGACCGCTCGGACTACTTCTCACGTGACGGGCTCTTTCCTTCCAGCCAGTTGGAGAGGCGAAGATGCCCATCCTTCATGGTCCGCTCCGACATGTTGCCGCAAAACGCACAGTCCTTCTCCACATGCGTTTTGTCCTCATGGCAGTAGAGGCATTTCGAATGCTCGTCCCCCTTGAACACATTCTGTAGCTGGCATCCAGGACAAACCCTGAACAGCTTTCCGGGCGTCGAGCTTCCTTTCTCCTGGGCCATGTCCGGGTAGGCCTCAGAAACTTCTGGACTCCTCCAAGAAGCGTAACTCAACAAAAACTTCACCCTTGAGGGGTGTAGAAAATCCGAAACGGGTCCCCGTTGATCGGATGGAGAAACGGTGGAGCTCGAGGCTCTGTTTAACTGAAAAATGAGAAAATCTCCTTGAAAAAAGCGCGAAAAAACAGCAAAGCGCGAGAGCTAAAACACGAGGACTCCCAACACTTGAATGTGCGGTAAAAATCTGAGGATGGCTGCCAGGGGAGGGGCTTAGGGAGAGGACAGTCATTGGCTGTGGGCATATGACTCAGATCAGCGATTGGTTACTACTAAGAACGACAGATCAAACGAAACCGATACTGATTTTTTCTTTACCGAGGATTCCCAGCATGACGACGGGGAACATTCATGAGCATGTGAATCCATGCCAGACCCCATGCTGGAGAAAAATCAGAGAAATTCTCACAGAGAAAAATATTTATCCAGTGAGCAAGGAGAGTGAGAAAATAGATTGGGCCTTTGCGAGATCCCCTTCCATTCCCATTTTTTATTTTACTGCAATTTTGATGAATACATAGGACACAATAAACAACTAAAAACTACCAAATGTAAAAATGATGTCCACACGGCTAGGATTATTAAAACCTGCCCTCCCACACTGCTAAGAGCCATCTGCAAGTTTATTAATGCCTCACTGAAAACCGGAACTGTTCCACAGGATTTAAAAAAAGGCTTGGGTTATAGCCATTTTGAAAAAAAACCTGGTCTGCCAGTGGACCTGCCTAATAATTATAGGCCTATCACAAACACTGCCTTCCTATTGAAAGTCCTAGATCGAGTAGCCTACAAACAAATATCGGGGCACCTATAAGCCCATCCTGTCCTAAATGATCATCCATCGGGATTTCGTGTGGGTTTTGGAACCGAGACGGCCCTCTTGGAGCTTAAATCCAAATTACTAGCCTGCATGTATAAAAATGAAGCTTTGTTGCTGATGTTACTCTATCTCTCGGATGCGTTCGAGCTTGTGGACCATTCCATCATGTCCACCAGGTTGAAGGAGGTCGCAAACTTCTCACCATTAGCTACTCAATGGGTTACTTTGTTCCGCTTTAATCGAGAAAGCAGGGTCTTCTTTAGAGAGGCAGAATCTGTACCGAATGACGATGGGTGTACCACGAGGCGCATGCACCTCACCTTGTTTGTACAACATTTTCACCGCCTCGCTGTTTGCCAAGTTGGATCATGAGGGTGTGATATTTACCAACTACGCGTACGACACATAATGGGTTATCCCCCTGACCAGATCTCATGATCAGGATGAAAGAGTGATCAAATAATCTGTTCTTATCAAAACTTGGATGATTTGTAATACTGAGCTGATGGGGATGGTGATTGGGTCACCTCACATGTTACAGAAACTGGGCTCTGCTTATGAAACTTCATCTAGGAGACGAAAAAACCATTCCACTGATTAAAAGTCAAAACCTTAGGAGTAATATTTGATCAATAACTCACTATGAAACCTATGTAAGCAGTAGTGTCATCTTGTGCATACTATATAAAACTGCTACCTCACCTAAGATCCCTTATTTGCCAAGACAACGCGGAAACTATCGCTAGAGCGATCATAGGGGCAAAGATTGATTACTGTGCCAGCCTACTAACCGGTATTGATAAATCTACCCAGAATAGGCTTCAGTTTTGTCAGAATGGAGCAGCAAGACTGGTAATGAGGCTTAGGCGCAGAGACCATGTTACAGTGGCAAGACGTAATCTTCATTAGCTACATGTTGAGTTCAGAATCTTATTTCGAATCTTGACTATCACATAGAAGTGTAGACAGGGAAACATGCCCGGATATCTACAGTAGTTGCTGGCCACAAGAATGTATGGCAGATCACCAAGATAGAATAATCAGAACCTCTTAGTGATATCTAAATGTAGAACTGTGAAAGTATCCAACACAGCCTTCTTTGCAATCGCTCCCAAGGCCTGGAACAATCTCCTCCCAGAGCAAAGAGGCACGGAATCTACAGATATTTTCAAAAAGAAATTGAAGACTTATCTGTTTACCTGATCAATAAGACCCCTGACCTTGAATCCACAACCTATAAATTACCATGGCGCTCAATTGTTTATTGTTGTATATGTTTTGTTGTGCCCTCAAGCGCCAGGGTCCATGGCTGTGCATAATAAATACTTTAAAGTAAAAGTAAAGTATCCTTGGTTGTGCCACCTTGCTTAATGGCTCCTTCAGACGTTCCACCCTCTGTCACTTCTACAGCATCTTCAGTGCCAAAGGATCACCCCAGATCTGCTCAAAGTGCGTTGTTGGGACGGGAACCATCTGGGTCTTATCCCAGAGCTCCTTTAGATGGTGACCCTTTCACCTATTAAGTGGAGTGGTTGGCACCTAGTCGGATGCCCATACCATCACCTCCTTTCTGCTGTATAACGCAGATCCATGGATGTCTAGACAATCACCACAGAATCATGGTCCAGGCCAACCTCCCCCACCCCCTCCCCTGTACAATGGTATAAAGAACCTCTGTGGTGCCGGTATCGGATTTAGCCCATGGTGAGGGATCATCCGGGGTAGGCCCTGTGTGTTTAACCCAGGCCTCGGGAACCTCAGCGGTACCAGGAAGAAGTTTAGCCCTGCTTGAGGGAACCTCGGCGGGGTCTCTGGTAGATTTAGCCCCCCCCCCCCCTCCCACAACAGTGGAACCTCAGCCTTGCCGGTATGCACTTTAGCCCAGATGTGGGCAACCTTGGAGCGAGCTCCGGTATCCAATTTAGCCCCTCGGGCTAAGTCCCGGTAGTGCTAGGGTGCGACCGACCCCTCCTGGGACCGGGGACCTCTGTAGTGGAACCACCAGCCCAGCGTATCCGGAGAAGGAAATCCCTTACCGGTCAATGTTTCTTCACCGAGACAAACTCACAAATGAGCTCTCGCGCTACCTGATGGAAGACATCTTCCCAGTGTTGAAGACGATGAGTGAGGGACCGTGCTGAAAGTGAGTCACAGACCCTGGCCGAGGCACTCCAAGGAGAATGTGTGAGGATCCGACGCAGAGTAGCCTGCAGGAGGCAAATCCCTTTAGTCCCGGCACACGACTGCGAAACCAGGGACGAGGGCAAAGAAATTCTGACAGAAGGAAAAAAGGCAGGGAAAAAAAAAAAAAAAAAAAAAAAAAGTACATGCTGGTGCTAAAGTGTCCTTTGCCAACCGTGCAGAGGAAAGGACTGAGGAGCGAGGCCAAGGGTCGGGGCGTGAGCCACGCATGCGCTTTGCCTCGCGACACAAATAAGAGAACATTTCTGTATGGTGCTACAAAAAGCTCTGGTGCAATCCAGAAGGACAGAATGTCCCACAAGTATGGAGGGAAGGGGACGGGACGTAGGAGTATAGACAATACTTTCAGGGGTCCCCAACGTCTTGTGGTCAAGACTATTTTCAGACAGGTTGCAACTGCATTTTGCACATCAATTTCCATTAGGGCTCTTATTACTATGCTTCATCTTCTGGGGCTTCTCGTTCTTAAATCAGCCTCTGGAGCCCTTCACTGGTGTCCCCTCTGTCCTCCAGGGGGTTGTTTGCAACCATATCCGCACCTTTGGGGTAGAACTGGCATATACCTGCTCTCTTCCCCCCCCACCCCTCTTCTTCCCAGGCACACGGATTGACTCGATTTCTGTGGTAAACATTTCACTCTTCTGAAACTTCTGAGGGGCATTTACCTGCCACTGGACATTTTTAATGCACCCAGTTTGGGTCCAGGGAGTTTTAGGTCAACCTGTGATTTTAATGTATTTTTAAAGATCTATGGTTTTTCTGCTGAGGCGACTGCCTGATTACACTGTAACCAAGTCTGGTGACACTATCTATTTTCCCCACAAATTCAAAACCATAGTGCTCAGTGTAAATGTCTCTTGTTTTCTGGTGGCCTGTGACTGAACTTAAGAAATGTTTTGCCCTGTAAGACGTTTTACTGTGATGGGTGTATTTGTATTTTACACATACTATGTCCAAGAGGTTTAGGGTTACAGTGACTTTGTTGGTCGTGGCATTAGTATCCTGTTTGTCTATTATTATTATTGTGTGTTTTGAAGTCTGTTCCCACCCCTTTTCTTTATGTGTAATGTGCCCATCACCAGGTAGTGAAAATAAAATCTAGGAAAGGAGGTTGGCTGTGTCTTTCATGAACATTTACTGTTTTTATACATGCACTAGAAATATGTATAAATAAAATAATAGGTGTACATATATTTCAGTATACCAGTGTGGGTTATTTTCTTTGAACAAGTGTGTGGGCTAATTGTACCTTTGCGTCAGCCTGCTTCCACTTCCATAAGTGAAGCCCGACTGCTTTATCATGTTCCCATTTTAAGAGCGGTTTGGTTTACGTTTTGGCATGGGCGCTCTGTCCCACCTTAAGGTTAGTGGCTGTATAGCCTCAGAGGGTTGTGCAAAAAACATCTTAAGAGAAGTTGTGTTTTAACACCTCTCCTATTCAATAGATTTTGAATAGTTTAACCAAAGAACTAGAAGATCCCCCAGTTTCCTCCCATATTGGTACCAGATGGATTACCCCAGCCTTCAGACAGGCAACACTGTAATGATGGGCCACACGTTAGGTGTTGCAGAGGTTGGTGGGGATGCTGCACTACTTTTATGACCAATCGGGTCTCTAAAATCTAATGTTATGTACTTCACACAGAGCCTTCCTATACTCGATTATAATCCAATTAGGAGGGCGGCCTTCATAAAAGTTCTGAATTTATGATTATTTAGGTGCATAAATGATGGGGCTAGTTTGTGAAGTAAACCACACTGATGAGACAAGGTTTAAAATGTTGCGCGTGGTTGGGGAAATTACATGCTTTGCTGAAAACCTAAATCAACATAGGTTGATAGTGTACAAACGCCAATGCTGTAATTGTGGCATATTATGGTAGAGGTATTTGGGGGAGGAGGCTTATCGTCTAATGGTGCACTGCAGGCAATAGAGAATTACTATTTCAGGAAAATTCTGGTTTGCCAGTTCAGCGTCATCCTATATCAGGCACATGGAGTTGGAGCCTTTCCTGGTGAACACCTTACCAAGCAAAAACCATTAAAAATATAGATTAAGGTATGGTCCACAAAACACAACAATGCCTATGAATAATTTAAAATCTTCACTTGGAACTGCAAACATGCCCTGGCTAAAATACTTTAACTAGCAATTCTTAAAATAAACTGTAAAACTGGTAAGAGGACCAAGGGAATATTCCATCAAATGCTAAATGTCACATCAATCTGTGTATAAAGACTTTCTGCGTAGATCTTAGCAGAACAAAGGAGAAAACTAAAGCAACAGTGAGAGCTTATCTACCCTTTGCTTGATCTACGGCTGTACCACAATGTGCGTCTTGGGTGACAAACTATAGGCATAGGTTAGTGCTGTTCTTTGTGTGTCTTGGTAATTTGCCAATACAAGCCTTAACAAGTGATGGCAGAATGGTTCTGCTGGCAAAAGACGTCCTTGTGGTGTACAGGTGGCCCTTATAAACTAATGCAAGGAGACGTGAAATTATTCCATAATTGAAGCATTAGACTTTTGTGCAGTGCAGGTTTGCTTCGTATTTTTTGTAATGTTACTACGGGGCATTGCTGTCTGTTCTGCAATGGCAACTATCTTGTACTGCCCTTAGAATTCAGAAAAGGTTAATGGCTACTGTGTTATCTTTTCTATAAAAAGTAGACCAAATACAAAAACTTTTCCAAAATAAAGTGAGGATTGGAATATTTAAAATGCCTCTCACTTCATCTCTTTCTTCCCTCCAAAATTATATATAACCTGCAAGCATTAGAATTGATGAACAATCAAGACGATGCCCAATATAGGACAGAAGACGTGGGATGCCTCGGACCTTAGTCCATATGGAATAAAAGGCCAACTTATCCAAGAACAGTTGCTACAAACCACAATCTAACTTCAACCCGATGGTGGCAAAAAATGCACATTTGGATATCTTCCATGATCTAGTCACAGATGACTTTTAAAAAAACTAGCTAAACATTAATCAATTAAAATGACCAGGAGTCGAAAGAAGAAACATTGGCAACATAAGACCCTACAGGACTTAAGAAATTACCCCACTATAGTCATACAACCATCCGACAAAGGGGCAACAGTCATTATGGACCAAGAGGACTTTGTCAGGGAAGCAAGACGACAACTAGACGATAGTGCACAATATATAAAAACATGCACAAAACCCCCACGGGCGAATACAAAACATATGACCAGAAACTAGAGGACTGGCATGGAAAGGGCCTCCTCGGATGGGAAGATAAAAATACCTCAAGGTCAAACATCCAATCACACTGATTATTTAATTTTGTCCCCGAGTTCCACAAAAAAATTGCAGACACCACCCTGCAGGTTAATAGTGGCATCCATAGGATCCCTGTTGGAGAAAACGTCAATGTTCCTTGACTAGTTCCTGTTTGTGGAGACACTTCCATCATACACAAAAGCCATAACTGACTGCTTACGTAAAATGGGAGTATGGGATTGAGGTAGTGAAATATTTCCTCAGCACAAAATCAGCAAGCTACAGGGAACACTACAAAATGCTCATTGAAATGGTAAGCTACTGTCTGGAACACAGTGGGCCTCAAAGTCTGCTGGTCCGGAAACAACGGTGGCGGTAAACCTGCCGCCACCGTTGTTTCCGGACCGGCCGATTAAGAGTTCTGCAGGCGGGTGGTGTCACTCCCATACTAATGGCGGTAACTGTTTACGGGTCCGGCGCTACCTGCCGGACTCGTAATGAGGCCCAGTGTCTTTATTTTTGACAACACTTTTTGTGCAAACATCTGTGACAGCGATGGGCATCACACATGCACCATCATATGCCAATTTACAAACTTGTTGACAGACTTCTACACTCTGCTTCTTTTTTCACCAGCAGCGATCAAATGAGTGGAATCCTTTTTGTCCAATCTTTCAGGAAGGGTGTTCAGTAGTACTGCAGTAGCAGATGCAATAACTGTGCCATTTGGTGTTCCAGTAGGGTCACCAACCCTCTATAAAAGATTTACCAAACTATTGTTTTGAGTTGTTGGACAAAAGGGGCATAACATACACCAACTACGCCAATGAAACGCGGTGCTCAATTCCCATCTCAGGCGACTATGAAAAGGGCACTGAACATATTAACAAGGTCTATTCTTAAATACAGCAGTGTTTAGACAATAAAGATTGCCCACGCTAACGGCTCAGGAAGTCTTCATTCTATTAAAGACAAGGAGGCGAGCATTATGCTTTTCTTTCTTTAATACTGCCATAATAGCATTTCAAAAAACATGACTTTTCAAACTTTAGCATTTGTGCTTTTCTGTCACAACAAAGAAATAGCCAAACTGAGGTTTTAAAAGTCCAACTAAAGTGATCATTCCTTCAAGATGACTATAAAACTAAAACTCCCATGATGCCTATGGGGTGTTGTAGTCCTGACCCTAACTCCTGCTCCAATCAGCTCATAGGTCAGTCTATAAGAACCTTGCCCCCCAGGTCCCTTCCCCTTTCTTTTGCGGTCCAACTCTCCGGTAACAAATTCAACAGTCTTATGAACAACCAACTCAGGATTTCCAATGTAACTGTGTCCCATGTCCATGAACTGTAACTCTTTACAACTCTTGGGCGAATAACTTGACTCCGCTCTGAAGACTCAGTGCTCGTGATTATGCTGCTTTCTGGTCGTCTCCTAGGGAAAAACGGAGAACCAATTATGAGAGTGGGTATCACGACAAGTTGAACATCTTAAATAAATCTCACATTAGTTCAACAGTTATCTACACTTCGGGTGGGATATAATGCTCGCCTCCTTGTCTTTAATAGGATGAAGACTTCCTGAGCTGTTAGCGTGGGCAATCTTTATTCTATGACAAGACAGGAGGCTCGCATTATGCTTATTCAAAGCTCACTACCACTCTATCAGGTATATCGGATACAGGTTTAAAATAAAATGTCTTAAAGGTCGATTCAGATGACCAATCTGCTGCTTTCATTATGTCTTGGAGTGGCACTCTGGCGGAGAAAGCTCTAGAAGCCATTGCGCCCCTCGCAGAATGTGCACCAAACTGGGATAAGTCAATTCCTGCCCACTGCATGAACTCGCACACCCATCTAGCCATTGTCGCTGTCGCAACTGCAAGATAAGGCTTCCTACGCACTATTAGCAGCTGTGTAACACCTAGCGGTCTGTACTGCGCTGTGACGGTCTCGTAATCTTTGATACATTGCGCTACACATCATTTTCTGTTTCCCGTAAAATAGGGGTATGAGATAACATGTGAATCTGATTTCGTTTGCTTGGTTATTGTAAAGGCCACTCCTTCGGGATAGAATATTTTCCTATCTATTTCTAATGCCTTAACGTCCGATACTCTTTGGCATGCCGTAAGACACAATAACATTGCTAGCTTGCATGACAGCTGGGATCGGGATGAATTACCGTTATCTGGCCATTCCAGGAAAAGTCGGAAGACCTCTTTAACATCCCACAGGGTTGTGTATCTCGGTTCTGGAGGCTTTTTCAACTTCATACCTCTCAGGAGTCGCAGCACCGTGGGGTGTTCGCAAATGGCGTTACCCTCTACTTGATCGTGCCCTGCTGATATTGCAGACCGTAATACTCCTATTGTTCTAAAGGCGTTGCCTTCCTGAAATCTCATTGCTAAGAAGTTTAGCAGTTGTACTACAGGGGCAGAAACGGGATCCACACTCTGTTCTGCACACCAGTGCACCCAACTGTTCCATGCAGCGTTATAGCTCTTAATGGTGGAAGGTGCCCACGGATCTCTGATACAGTCTGCAGCGAGTCGCGAAATGCCAGGCAATTCCCATTTTCTCCTGAAACCCTGCAGGCCATCAGTCGTAGAGTGCCCGCTAAGATTAGCGGATGCGCTCTCCCGGTCGGGTCGAGTAGAAGGTCCGGCTGGTGCGGAACTATCCTCGGAAAATCCGTAGAAAGTTCCATCACTACTGGAAACCACGGCTGAAATCTCCAGATAGGGAGCACAACTATTAGGTCTGCTTTCTCTCTGCGTACCTTCGCTAGAGTCCTCGTGATCATCAGAAACGGAGGGAAGGCATAATGAAGCGCCCCTTTCCATGATTGGAGAAACGCGTCTGTGCCAGCTGCACCCGGGTCTATCCTCCAAATGAAATATGTCTGTGTCGGAGCGTACAGTCTGGACGCTTACAGATCTATGTGTACTGGACCCCAAAGGTCTGTTAACGCTCTGAACACCCTGGTATGCAGTCTCCAATCGCTGGAATCCACCAGATATCGTGAGTTCCAGTCTGCTACTTCGTTCAAATTCCCTGGTAGGTATTCTGCTGTAACTTATATCTGATTCTGCAGGCAATAATGCCATAAATCTTTTGCTAACTCTGACAGCATGCAGGATCTCGTTCCTCCCAGTTTGGTTATGTAACGCACTGCCGAGATGTTGTCCATCTTCAGCAGCACGCAGCATTGCACTTTGTCCTTAGTAAAGGCACGCACTGCGAACGATCCCGCTAGTAGTTCGAGACAGTTTATGTGTAGTTGTAACTCTTGTTCTGACCATTTTCCTCCTGTCTCTACGTTCTCGCATCTCGCCCCCCATCCGGATCTGCTTGCGTCTGATTCTATGATGTCTGGAGTGTCTCCGAAAATTGCTCTGCCATTCCAGGCTTCCATGTTGAGAAGCCACCACTGAAGCTCCGAAAGCGCTTCCTGATCCATGGTTATCCGCTGGTGATAACCGAGACCTCCCTGTAGATGCTTTATTTTGAGCCTCTGTAATGCTCGATAATGCAGTGGGGCTGGGAAGAAAAAAAATAAATCGCTTGAATCGAGGCTGCTAGGAGGCCTACTACTCTCGCTAGAGCTCGAAGAGAGATCATCTCCTTTGCTATCAGTACTCTGATCTCCTTCTTTATCGCTCTTACTTTGTGGTGTGGAAGCTCGAGTGTAGCTTTGATTGTGTCTATGTTGAACCCTAGGAACTCTATATTTTGCACAGTTACCAGCTGGGATTTGTCCAAGTTCACTAAGAAGCCCAGCGATGACAAGAGCGTGAATATCCATTGCACGTTCTTGGATAGCAAGGTTTTGTCTGACCCTAGGACTAGAATGTCGTCCAGGTAGACGATAATACGAATTCCTCTTTCCCGAATAGCTGCTGCTACGGGCCTCATGATTTTGGTGAAGGCCCAAGGCGCTGATGCTAGGCCGAATGGGAGACATGTGAACCGCCATAACCATAACCGTAGATATCTCCGATGTTCCTGGGCTATCGGAATCGTGAGGTAAGCGTCTTTGAGATCTAATCTCGCTAACCAGTTCCAGTCCCCTGTTCGGAGGAGGCCTCTCAGTAAATGGATGCCCCCCATCTTGAAATGGTTGTAAACAACCCATTCGTTCAAACTTTTTAAATTTATCACCGGACGAGTTTTGTCCCCTCGGTGAACTAGAAGCATATTGCTGAGGAATCCTGGTCCCCCCTGCGTATCTTTTTCTATTGCATTCTTGTCTGCTAGGCTGAGTAACTCTCTGTTTAACAACTCTTCTTCTCCCCAGGACACCCGGATGGGACGGGGTTCTGAGCTCTGTATTGGGTCCTGTATGAATTCTAGCTGTAATCCCGCTACTGCCTGTAATATCCATGCATCGCACGATAACGCCTGCCATGCGCTCAGAAATTGAAGGGTTCTCCCTCCTACTTTCACGCTTATTACACTCACCTCCTGAGGCATTGGGTTGTCTGTGAGAGCCTCTTCCTCTATGGCCTCTGGGGAACTTGGCTCTAGACGGGAAGAAGCTGTCCTGTTGCTTCCCTTCCCAGTATTGGGCGCGCGGCCCTTGGGGTCTACGGGAATAATTGAAGCGACCGGACGTACGACCCCTGTAACGTCCGATCCTGGAAAAAACTCGATCAGGGAATATCTTCTTGATTGCGCCCTTTCCAGTGCGGAATACGTGCCTACAAATTGCGACATTTCCTTTGCAAAGGCTTCGCCAAACAATAGACCTCTGGCTCCTTCACCAGCCTCATACGAGGCCAAGTCACTTAGTTTATTATCTATTTTCAGAAGAACACCTCTCCTACGTTCCGAAGCGCAGTTAGCGTTGCCCATGAGACAGACAGCTATTTGCGCCCAGTTCGCCAGAGCCGAAGAGTCTACTGGTGTTCCTGTGTCCTTGGCTTTTTCCGCCAGGTCCATTATCTTAGCTAAGGGAGCTGCAATGTCAAGAAGCTTATCTTGACACCCTCGCCAGGCCCTGCCGATATCTTTCCGGATATCTCGCGCTGTTTTCGTCACAAAAGTGACCATCTTGGAGTCAAGCACCGGTGTCTCCACCAGTTTGAATGGCAACTCTGGTCGGGGGCATTCTGACCGCATCCTGGACCTTACCTCCCTGTCCAGAGGTTTCCTAATATGCTGCGCCATATAGGCTGCTACTCTGGGCGACGGGACCCAATCTGAAGATTTTGGGTGCCTGATCGCTTCTGGGTCAAACATCGGTGGTACTGTCTATCTCCTCTGCATGTTGCGCGGAGTCAACGTCGTCTCCACCTTCGTCCTCTGGCATATAGCCATCATCATCATCCCCTAGATTGTTCACCCCTGGGGTAGGGGGTCTGTCCTGGCTTTGCTTCTCTTCCAGGAAGGCTCTTTTCAGCCTAGCGACAGGGTCGTCTGGTCTTTGGGGAGCCTCATCCTCCCTATCAAGATTACTCGGGGGGGGGGGGGGGGGGGGCTGCTTTCCGCCCCTTATGTTCAATCCCTTCAGAGGGATGTCTGGCTGACAGCTGATCAACTGACTCTTCTGCTTTCCTCTAATTGGCAAGCTGGGCTTGCTGTTCTTGAATCATGGCTTCTAGTACTTCAAGCCTCTGCGCAATAGGCTGCACACCTTGCGATACCGCTTTCGATAATGAATCCCCTAATACCATCTTAAAACTCTGAGAGATCAGCGTCCTGTTGGTACGGGCTCTCTCCCCACTCTTCCTCAGACCACTCCGGAGAGGTGGAAGGTGGAGCACCGGGGCTGTTGGATTGTGCCATCTCTAGTGTTGGTAATACCAACTTCTGGGCTGTCAGCAGGGAACAACAGCAGCTAGGCCCCTGTTCCACAGAGATGTGTATTGCGGGGTTGTGCAGAGCTGCCCCTATTTAGCGCTCTGGTGAAATACGTTTTTTTTTTTTTTTTAATAGCCGGTATTAGGTCGTTGTTTCCTCGCTGTTTGCTGCGAACGCAATGAAATCACTGGCGCGCGCGTGCGGAAAGGCCCCGAGGGAATGCCGGGAGACTGAACTTCCTTCCGTTCCCCTGGGTCCTACCGCCCGACTTGTTCGTCGGCGCGGAACCTCGAGGAGCGGGGCTGAGGCAAGCGCGTTCGCTCGCGGCGCCGGCCCCAACTCCTCGGAACCTGAACAATGCAACGCCGCGGAACAACGAGTTAAATAATATTCAGAACGTCCGAGCGACACGGATTACTTACTATATTCTCTTCAATTGTAAATATTTCATTATATATATATATATATATATATATATATATATATATATATATATATATATATATATATATATATATATATATATATATATATATATATATATATACGCTCTAATGTCAATGAAGGACACACTCATATATATAAGCATTCTATATACGCTGCGCTGGGGATTATGAACATACGCACACAATTATTCTAAAGAGATGTGAGGTACTTATCTTTTGGCAGCAAAAAAGAAAGAGGAAGGGACCTGGGGGGGGGGCAAGGTTCTTATAGACTGACCTATGAGCTGATTGGAGCAGGAGTTAGGGTCAGGACTACAACACCCCATAGGCATCATGGGAGTTTTAGTTATAGTCATCTTGAAGGAATGATCACTTTCGTTGGACTTTTAAAACCTCAGTTTGGCTATTTCTTTGTTGTGACAGAAAAGCACAAATGCTAAAGTTTGAAAAGTCATGTTTTTTGAAATGCTATTATGGCAGTATTAAAGAAAGAAAAGCATAATGCGAGCCTCCTGTCTTGTCATAGAATTAATGGTATGGCCTTAAATGATACAAAGACAGAATTCATGCTTGCTGCCACCGCCAATAGACTAAAGAAGCTAGGTGTGGAGTACAAAAGCTTTGTTATTAAGGGCTTCACCATTGCCACACTGCCAGACATCAAAACTTTAGTTGTTTATTTAGACTCTGAACTGAGCATGAAGGCGTATGTAAACAATATTATATCCACCTCTGCCTATCACCTGAAACTATTGAATCAACTACAACCTTTTCCAACTAGAAAGAGTTGTGCCACTATTGCACCAGCCATTATTGGGGCCATGTTGGACTACACTGTGGCAGTCTGCTGCATGGAATTAACAAGGGTGAAGTCTCCAAGCTCCAAGTAATCAAAATAGTGCAGTATGCATGGTAGAAGGCTTAGGGAAGAAATTGCATGTTTGACGGTCCAGGCAAGCACTCCACTGGCTACCAGTTGAAGACAGGATTTCCTTTAGACTTCTTGTATTGACACATAAATGTCAATTTGGTGACAGCCCAAGATATTTATCAGAAATTATTGCCTGGTTACCAGCCCAAAGGATATTGAGGTCTAATACCTCAAATCTGTTATCTGTGCTGCAAGTTAAATTAGTCAAACTTGGCAAATGTGCCTTCGAGTGTGCAGCAACTATCCTCTGGAACACTTTACCTCGCCCCCCCCTCCAGCCTCCTCCCCCAACCTGAGGGGCAGATCGGGAGCAGGGATGAGCTTGATGCTGCTTTCAGCCCAGTTGAAGCCCCTTCTGAGCTCTTGACAGCTGAATTGGCAGCCCAAGTCACTGCAGCACAGGTGTGGCAATCAAGATATGCACCCTGTTCAAAATATTGATTAGTAGTAGGCCATGCCAGTGCCAGCGTAAACTCTAAATAGAAGCCATGCCGGAGGTAGGGCATGCTGCATGCCACTGCTCAATCATTGCAGCCACACCCAATTTCATATCACACATACAGCTCCAGTGAGCCCTAGGGCTTGGAAGAACAAGGACTAAAACTCATCCCTAGGCCCCTGGATTTTGAAGCACAGCAACTAGAGAACCAAGACAGCCAGGAAACCTACATTCCTACAGTCAAACCAATTTGAGCAATGATTCAAGCCCATTCAAAACCTTCGAATGTACAGGACCCTACGGAGCTGCTGTTGGCACTATATCACCACAACCCACCATACTGCTTGTTTGAAACTGATCAGTGTTGCACCACACTACCCAGGCAGATCGTTGTCTCGGCTCGAACTACAGGATCATTATTGCATCTGCCGTCTTTGAACTGGCAACATCTTTGCTGCAGATTGTCATTGGCAGTTGAACTGACCCTGGTGGCCCATCGGGCCCTGGTCATCGAAAGCTGCATCGAGCTTCTTGAAGTGAACTGTGTATTCGGTCTCCAGCATCTTTGCCGTTGAACAGACCGAAGTGACTCTGGTAGGCCCTTACGATCCGCAGCTCCTCAAGCACTCGATCAAACTGATGCAGTGCAACCACACATCCAGTCTACACATCTTTGCAGTCATACCAACCGTCAAACCAATGTAGTGGTCCTTACGATTAGCTCTTCTCAAGCATAGCTTTCGAAGCACAGTGAGTCCCTGTTCAAACAGCTCAACACCACTCCCTGTCTAGAACAATGTGACTGCTGCTCACAGACCGCTGAACTGCAGCTTCAAAACAGTTTGCCTTTACACGAGCTGAAAGCGTTGTTGCTCTGGCTCGAACCTAAAGCTCACCGCTACACTCGCCATATATTTTTTTTAACAACATTTTATTGGTTTTAAACATTCATACAATACAACAATTTCCCCATTTCCCCTCACCCTCCATCCCCTCAACACCCGGGTTGGTTCCTCACTCCGTTCAGGTCTTGCCGCTCTGTACTTTGCTTTCCATTTATACATTCCTTACAGTGTTCCGTGTAATGGTCATGTGCATCCCCCTCCCCCTTTACCAGCTGATCTTAAGTCACACTATCTTCCATTTTCCCCAGATCCTGGTAGCTTTTGCCGGGCACCCCCGTGCTGTGTAAATTCTGTGCTCTTTCGCCGCACAGATGTCCATTTCGTTAGACCACTGGGCCACTGTGAGGCATTCTGGGGCGCCCCATTTCTGTGCTATGTCGCGCTTTATCAGGCCCATTGCCGTGGAGAGAAAAACACCCTCCCATTTGTTCGAGATATTTTCATCTGGGGACCCAAGTAACAGTGTTGCAGGTTGTAGCACAATTGTGCATCCTAGGATTCTTGTTAGTATTTGGCAGCATTGCGTCCAGAAGGTTTTGATTCTGGGGCAGTCCCCGAGAAGATGAATGAAAGTGCCCTCCTCCCCCTGGCATTTCAGACAGTTGGGATCCTCTGCCCTTCCCCAGCCAAATAGGGCCCCTCGGGGGTAGTGCACCCTGTGAAGTATCTTAAGCTGTACCAGTCTAATTTTAGAGTCTATTGCAATTTCACATGGGTGCTTAAGTATTTGGATCCAGTCTTCTGGTTCAATGGGCCCCACGTCTCCTTCCCATCTGTTCCTTAGGCTGACCAGTTCCGGGGTGGTAAATGCATTAATCGCTTTGTACAGAATAGTTGTGAGCTTAGCAGGAATATGCTGTGTCAGTAAGTTGTGTTCCAGGGGTGTGTAATCTGGTGCATCACCAGGCGCTTGCCTATGTGCAGTAATGGCGTATGCTAGTTGTATGTAGTGGTAATGTTCTGCGGCCGGGATTCCGAATCCCTGCTGTAGGGCTTTGAACGGGAGGATGGAGCCATCAGCCACAATGTCTCCTATTGTGGTAATCCAAGCCTCCACCCACCGGGTCCATGCAGGCAGCTTCCGTACCTCCTTCAACATATAGTTATGCCATAGTGGTTGTGCCATAGTGATCCTATTCCCCCCAACCTATGTGGGTGTGTGCTTACCTCTAGATAAGTGCGATATGGGTGGACATCGTTTGTGTGTGGGGGGGGGGGGGTCTGGTATGGCGTTTCCAGTGGTGGGCTATCCCGGATGATGGACTCTTCCGCTCTAATATGTGGTAGTTTGCGATCCCCATGGGGGATCGCATTAACTACATTTAGTTGACGGGCCCAATAGTAGGACCTAAGGTGTGGGAGTCCTATACCTCCCCCTCCCAAATGGATCGCTGCAACGTAGTCCGTGCAATTCGAGGCTGCCCACCCTTCCATATCAATTTCCTGAGGAGGCACTCCATTCGAATAAATTCTGAGTTTGGTATGGCCAATGGGGCATTTTGCAGTACATAAAGGAAGCGTGGAAGTGCCATCATTTTAAACAGGGCTGCTCTCCCCATAAGTGTAAGGGGAAGGAGCATCCAGCGCTGTACATCCCCGGCAAAAGGGTCGATTAATGGATGCAGGTTGTGTGCCACATATTCTGAGAGAATCCCAGAGACCCATATGCCCAGGTAGCGAAAGCCATCCCTTTCCACATGATATGGCACATCCCGGGGAACTGCTAGGTCACCACCCTTGACTGGGAAGAGGACCGATTTACCCCAGTTAACTCCGAGTCCACTGAAGTCCCCAAAAGTCGTCAGCATTCGGGTTATTGTTGGGCACGCGTGGTCTGGGTAGCTGAGATAGAGTAACAGGTCGTCCGCATATAAGGAGACCCTGTCCTCTCAGCCATCTGGCCAGCAAAATCTAGACCATGTAGTAACCTGTCTGAGCCATCGGGCGAGTGGCTCGATCGCTAGGGCCAACAGAAGGGGGGACAGAGGAGAGCCCAGGTGCCTCTGCCCAGCGGGAAGGTCCCGGAAGTCCAGCCATTTACCCTGACCGCGGCCAGTGGAGCTTCATATAGAAGTTGGACCCAGCTAAGAAAGTTATCACCGATGCCCATGCGTCTCATTATTGCAGAGAGACTTTCCCACACCACCGAGTCGAACGCCTTCTCGAAGTCAATTGCGAGAAGAGCAAGTGGTGTGTCGAGACTCTGGGCCTTTTCCAGTAATAGGTGCAACCGGCGTACGTTCATTCTGGTCGATCTTTGCGGCATGAAGCCGCACTGGTCCTGATGAACCAGTGAGAATATGACCAGTTGAAGCCTGTTGGCCAGTACTTTGGCCAAAATGTTAGCTTCGATGTTAATAAGCGATATCGGCCTGTACGATGTGCACCGGGCGGGGGGGTTTGCCTTGTTTGGGGATCACTACAATGTTGGCCGTTCGCAGGTCCAACAGAAGGGTGCCCTGTTCTTTGGCTGCCAGGAGCAGATCCTGGAGTTGGGGGGGGGGGTTGGTGGGGGTGTCACCATCTTGTTGCTGCCCAGTTTCCTCCAGGTCTCGGCAGGGACACCATTGGGGCCCGGTGTTTTCCCGGATTGTAGCTGGGATATGGCCTCCGCAATTTCAGTCTCATCCAACTCCCCATCTAGATGTGTGCTCTGCTGCTCCGAAAGTTGCGGGCGCACAATCTCATCCAAGAGGGATGGGTCTATCGGTGACGTTGGGGCGGCATAGAGTAGCATAAAAGTCAGCGAAAGCTTCCGCTATCTCTGGGTCTGTTTGGGCCGGTCTGTTGGGGTTATCCGTGATCTGCCTGACATGTCTGTGCCCTTCCTCACGGCGTTCCAGCCAGGCCAGTAGTTTGCCGGCTTTATTGCCATGTTCATAAATTCTGGTCCTTGAATCCCTGTGCGCCTGTCTGGCATTGTCTAACGCTGTGTTATGAAGAGTTGCTCTAGCCTTCACGAGGGATCGATGGGCATCGGGGGTGGGGCTGGAGATATACCTAGTTTCCCATTCCTTTAGCACTTCCTCTGCCTCTGCAACTTTCCTATGCTGTTCTTTCCTTTTATTGCACGTCCAGGCTATCATTTCCCCTCCAAGTACCGCCTTGTGTGCCTTCCATATCATCACCGGGTCCTCTACAGAGCCCGAGTTTATTTCAAAGAATTCTTTTGGATTTTTCG
This sequence comes from Ambystoma mexicanum, assembly GCF_040938575.1. Lineage (NCBI taxonomy): Eukaryota > Metazoa > Chordata > Amphibia > Caudata > Ambystomatidae > Ambystoma > Ambystoma mexicanum. The sequence goes on along the minus strand of NC_090934.1, from coordinate 834,338,612 downwards.
GTGATGTGTTCCACGAACTCTGGAAGGCCTAGATAATAATTGTTTAGCCACCAAGTTCTGGGCGGTACGGGTCCATCTGTTTGGAGAGTTACTTCCAGAGGGGAGTGGTTAGATAAGCCCCGGGGAAGAAGTTCTGCCGTTTTCACTCTATATGCTTCGGGAGTCGGAAGAAAAAAAATAATCAAGCCTGGACAAGGATGCGTGGGCTCCCGAGTGGAAGGAAAAACCTTGGTCCGTGGGGTGGAGTTCTCTCCATAGGTCACTTAAGCATAGTGCTGTTGCAAAGGTCGCTAGCCGCGTGGGCTTGTTTGGGTTCCGATTCCGGATGCGAGTCCGGTCTCGTGTATTACACATGACATCATTGAAGCCCTCCCCCCCCAGAATCCACAGATCCGGCTGTTGTTGCGCCATCAGGGCAGTAACGTCCCTCGATTTAGACCCCAAATAATACAATGGTTGAGATATATCGACGTCTTAGTGGTGTGGCATGGGTCGATCGATGAGGCAAAAACTTTTCTGGCATGGTTGAACAATCAAAACAGATATCTGAAATTCACGGCATCTATGAGCTCAATTGAAGTTAACTATTTGGACTTAACAATTTATCACAGAGATAATCAGCTCTGGGTAAAACCCTTTGTGAAAAGTACTGACAGAAATGTTCTTCTCCACTATAAGAGCCATCATGCTAAGCATGTTCGTGACAACCTGCCCTTCGGGCAATTTTTGCGTCTTAAACGCATTAGTAGCACCAGACTTGACTATGAATAGGGGGCGAATATATTAATGGACAAACTGATTGATAGAGGTTACCCTGCGAAAATTATCAAATAGTCTGCAAAGCGTGCCTTTAATAATAATCGTGAGGCCCTCTTTGAAAAGAAAAGTAAAGACAAGCACGAGACTCCTCTGGTGTTCGTCAATACTTTTAGTAATGTCTCCTACAAAGTTAAGAACATTATTTGTAGGAACTGGAAAAGACCATGACCATTCCTCTTCCACTGGTGGCATTTAAAAAGAGCACTAACATCCGTGACTTAGTAATGAAAAATGATATACAGAAGATTGGCAATATTGAGGCCACACAAAGTACACTGTGGAGGTTACCTCGAGTAGTGGGACACCACCCCTGTGGTGATTGTGTAATGTGCCCTCTGACACGCAAAATGACCTCTGTAAATCTGGGGTTGAATTCAGAATGGGTTTTAAAGGAACATACAAATTGTCAAACAGAAAATGTAATTTACATGATCCCTGTGCCTTGTTATACATAGGCAAGACCAACAGGAAGTGCAAGACACGTACGATTGAACACAAAAGCTGTCTTAAGAACCATACTGACGAAGCCCCGTTAGTTAAACATTTTGATGAGATGGGTCATTCCTTTTTGGAATTTGAATGGTGTATCTTGAAGAAGGTTAAGGGGAGAACACAGGAAGAAATAAATAGAAAATTAATTAACTTGGAGCAGAAACTCATTTTTCTAACAAATGGCCACGGGACGGGGCTGAATGAAAATATTGAGTGGCATAATATTAAATAAGATCAATATGAGTGGAGCACGGTAATCAGAGTGTTGCACTTCCTGATAGGTCATTTCCTATGTAGTTTTCTACAATTGTTCTGCCTGTAAGAATGTAAAAATGATCATGGGGCAGTTTAATGATTATGAAATATCTGTAACTTACATTATTTACCAAAGTACTTCTTTAATTATGCTCATACTGTATTTGTACAATAGATATAAGGGGTGTTATTCTGCTTTATATACATTTACATGAATACATTGTATTTATGATGCATAATTGAAATTGAAAATATGTTGTAAGCTGCTGAAAAGAGTATTATACTTCTGGGTTGTACTTTGGCATCCTATTTGGGGTATTCTCTGTACATTTTTGTTGCTGTGATACTGTTTGCAATTGCGGGCGCGACGTCATCACGCTATGCGTAACGTGATGACGTCATCACGTTGCACATACCCTCGCATTTGTAATATCAAACGACGCGTTTTCGGATCTGCTGCACTTTTACAGAGGGTTTGGTCAGACGCTGTATTGAATCACTTTGTGTCACCAGTTGGAGGTAAGAGGAAGGCTGGTATGAGTGGATTTATCCAGCGATGTGTTGACATTTGGGTTACTTTGTCTAGCATTTTTGGGCTAATATGGAGTCTGTATTGAACTACAGGTATTCGAATGGCATTGGTGTTTTGGTTTTGCCTGGAATAAAAGCGGAAGGGCTTCTTTTGAAGATAGACGGCACCTGAACAAGTATGGGCCATTGTTTCGATTGAAAGCATTTAGACAATATTAACTAAGGTAAGGGGCTGATGTGAGCTGAAATACATGTAGGCATATCAGCACTGGTAGAAGTTGTACTCATTGAGCCTTTAATTTTTATCATACCCTTGTGGCTGTAGAAATCAAAAGTCTGGCATGGAAGCATGGAATTTAACCATTGAAGATTTGTCGCCATATGATTCAAGAGAGGATTAAATACCTTTATCCATTAGGAAGAGCCCTGTCTCCATTGTCATGGGTGAGGTTAAACTCTATATCCACGGATAGTTGTGGTGTCTGGGTTTAATGAGGTGGTGAATATTCATCATTGCACAATATTGAGAGTAGTTGTTTCTTCAATTGGTTGTAGGTTTTGGTCCATGAGAGTGTACTTTCCACTCTACTAGAAAGGTGATGAACAAGAATTGGAATGGTTTACGAACTTGACATTTATCTCTACAAGTTCACGGTTCAGGTATATTATTAATTGCATACTTGTCCTCCCTATTGGTGATTAGGGTTCGACTAGGTTTATTAATCAAACCCAAGATGCCCACTTAGTAATGCGTTTTTGTTTTCTTGTATGTACCCTTAGATATAGGAGTCTGATGTGTAGAGGAACGAAAAGAGATCTACCGACAGCAAAAGTCAAATTTCTGCCCCTGAAGAATGTCCCGTTATTTACAGCAATAAGGACAGAAACTTATATAAATTGGGCTATGTCAATACAGCAGAAAGCAAGACAAAGTGGGTTGCTACTGTATTTGGGATTTCAAGTATTTGTCAACTTGATTGTGTGAGGTGGAATATGAACTTTTTTATCATTGTATATTGCCATGTTGTGTTTATGTGCTTTTTGATACTTGTGCTTGAATTTGTTAATGAATTAAAAAATTATATTTTAGGAAAATTTGCATGTGTTATCTATTACACAATACGCAGCCTATATTTGCTAAATGGTTGTGTTTAGACACCTGATATAGGGTATAATATGTTGTGTTATTTATGTATCCCTTCCCTCAGTTGAACATAAAGATTGTATCCTCACTTGGTAGGAGGGTTCATCATCACAGTGTGGGGTAACCCTGGAAAGAAATATTTTGTAACGTCCCTCAGAAGACCATCCCCCCCCAACCCTGGTGGGGAATATATTGCCAGAATAGCCACCATCTCCCCCCACAGTGTACCCCTGAGCATCACAAAACGGCCACAGGGGTCCAGCTCCACTGCCGATAATACAAAGGGGAACCACTTGTGTAAGAGGATCAAGACTCCCCGGGATCCCATCGTGTACCCCGCATGAAAAGCTAGTCGATACTTGGTCCTACGGAAGAACCGGCAAGATGAGCCCGCTAAATGGGTCTCCGTAAGAAGGGCCATGTCAGGGGAGCGCCTATTAAGGAACTGCATGATAAGCCGGCGATTAATACTTGAGCCCATGCTATTTACGTTCCAGGTGAGGATCCTTAGGGAACTATGGCGTTCATGGGATCCCGTTGGGGCATGCGCATCTCCACATGTGGAACCATTATGTCCTTGCGTGGCCATGGCTATCTGGGAATTCAGGGTACTGTACCAGGTGGGTGTATGATATGTTTGGCTGTGGGAGTGTGGCGGTCGAGCCTGGTGGGGGTGTGGGTATTGAGCATGATATGCTTCACGGTCTCTTGGTCAACATTAGTGTGGTGTAACCTCCCGGAAAAACTTTAACATAAAACAACTCCCCGTCCCCCCTCCCCATACTCCTACCCAACATGAAGTATCTGTAGCCCAAACTCTACTGGCGCCAGACCAACTTCATATAAACTGTTAGTACTTTCCCACCAACTTACTACACCTGTCTGGGCCAGGCGTCCCGAGTCGGGGGGAGGTGGCGTCCGCCATTGGTATGTTGATTGTAACTGCATATATTTCGTTTGATCCTTCGTGCAGGGGTGACGGCAACCCCGCGTCGGCAGCAGTCCATGGGGGGTGTGTCACCGCAGATGGCTGCCCAGAAGGCGGTTGGTTAATGCGCACATTGTTGTTTAATTCCGATTTTCCCCATTTGGCCGGGGCCTCCATTAACCTTGCTAGGGGTTGGGACCTCCATTTGGTTCAATCAGGATCTCCGGTGCGGGTTGCTGATTGCGTCTTCCTCCCCTTGGTCGAGGTCCCGATCTTCCCCTGCGGTTTTGCACGGCCCTGGTCCAATCTCCTCCAATGTCGGTCTCTGCCCATTTCCATGCTTCCTGTGGGTCGATAAAGTAGACTGTCTTGCCTTCATGTTGAATCTTCAACTGGGCCGGGAACAATAGCCCGTACTTCACGTTCATAGAGTGGAGCTTCCTTTTTAAGTGTTCAAAGGATTGTCTGGCCTTCTGGACTTCGCGGAAAAAAGCACTTTCCCATTTAGTTATTTTGTAGATGTGCGTTTTATTAAAGTAGATCTATTTCTATAGAACCTTGCTTGGACATTCCCTTTATTTTGGACTGTCCTGCTTTGCTATTTGGGTAGCTACGGAACCACATTCACACCATTCTTGAGAGCATAGCCTTCCCTCGGCTCACGTTCCCACAAAAAGCAAAAGAGGTATAGATCTTCACTGTGCCCGTTTACCTGTATGATTGTGTTGGCTCTGTGTTTGTAGCAGTGCGAGGGCCGATCCAAAATGTTATCCTCTATTCATTCTTGTTGTACTTCTGTAGGGCGGAACCCAATCTGTCACATAGTGTTTAGGGTAATAATGCATTTTTCTTTTCAACCCCCATTCCCAGGGATTGTGTTTTGTGCCACCTCTTTTTCTGTGGAGACTACAATGGTTGCAGTGGTGGTGGCTTAGGCTCACTGAGTCCAGCCTTGCATCCTCTTACCTGGTTTAAACTGGGTTAGCCTGGTTTGCTGCACTAGGCAACCCTAATATACATCCTGTGGGGATGAACCGGAGTTCTTGGCTGCCTGGTTTTGACTTACCCAAGCCCAGAGTGAGTGTATTGATCTAAGGAAGAGCTTGCTCATTCCCCATATTCTTACCAGAATTTCTGTAACTCTGTTACTGGTGTAACTCTAGAAGTGTTTATTTTTCAGTTAACTGGAGTAGCATATTTTCTAGGGTTATTTATTTGGAATAACTATACCCATCATCCGCCAGCCTTCTGCCCTCCATTACGTGAAGCCTGACTGCTCGGTCATTGCTACTCAAAAAGAGTCTGATCCATCTTCTGGTTGCAATCCTGTCTTGACTTCAGGGTAGATGGTTTATAGCCCTACGGGGCGTTATAGGGGGGAAAGGAACTAACAGATGTGATGTATAGATTATATTTAGACATTCATGTTTAGAGACAAAGTATTTTGTTTTACATTAGACATAATTTGGGTCAGTTTGAAAAAGATGCATTTAGAAATATAATGCATATTAGTTCAAATTAATTGTGTAAAGTACCGTTGATACAGGAAGATAAACCGTCTGTGGAGATGAAGAGGGAGATAGGCATGTTTTTGACCATTTAGAAAAACGGGAGAGTCTACATTTCAATAGACCTAAAAAATGAAGATGTGGTTTGGGTGTAGAAAAATTCCCCCTATAAAACAGTGTAATCAGCTTTCAATAGCATCAATAATAACTGCCTGAAACCTTATTTTTTAGCAGGAGCCTACCTTATTAATCAGAGAAAGTTTGGGTAGCGCTTGTTTGAAATTTGTATCTACCATTTCTACACCTTGGTCCGGAGAAACGCACTGAGGGAAGCACACTTGAGAAGATACACAGAGCAGCGCCCTAGAAATGAAAAGGAGGAACAGGTCCATGGGATATTCTGATGCCGTTTTACCCAAACACAAAATTGCATATCCTCCATAAGACAAAGAATAGGGCCCATCCCTTATCAAGGTGTAAACTGTCCATTTTCCAAGATCTGGCTTCTGAGACCCTGCAGAGAAGACCATTTCCACCATGACCCTGAAAAGCTTGAAGTGCCAATGTAGCTACAGAAGACAAAGTGTCATACTGCACAAAATGCAAAATTAGGCTTTGCTTCTTGATGTGAAGTTTGGTCCCAATTCTTAGATGTGGCGAAGGTGTGAACCCATTTAACTTGTCGCTTGTCCTGTACTGGTTCACCAACCCTTTTTCTTAGCCAGTCCTCCTCCAAGGCATCACTAAAGGTGCAACTCTGTTGCCCACCATGACAGACCGTAAGCCTATCGGGGCAGGGTGTGCAAAAGGCGCCAAATATTTTCTTGGGAAAACAACTTTATCCAGTTATCTGCCGGAACTGCAGAAGATGGTGGCAGCGATGCTAGGTTACAAGGTACTCAGTCCATTTTAAGTAAATAAATTACAGAAACAGATTATGGTCCCTAACACAGCGCTCCTTGTTGGTGCTCTTGTATTAAAAACTCTGAAAGGGTTCCAAAGCCAAACTGTTTTCTTTGTGTGAAAGGATACAGATGTACCCCAATATGATCATGACTCTCTGCCTAGGAAGCCTGGGGCAAGGCCAGCCAATACCAGATCTGGCGAGTATATGTGAACAAGAGGCATGGATTAAAGACTCAATTGTATTCTGTATGATGGGGTGCCCGTCAAATGTGTGAAAGATGACCAATTGTGATTTGGGTTAGAGTTTGTGCTCACATTCTGATCTTCCTAGAAGATATGGTAATTTACACCCAAACCTTTCTCAATCGCTGCAATGATTCACAAATCACAGAATCAATCTGTAACCCAAGAGGATCTTCTGGAAGATCTGCTTCAGCCTTCTGCCCTAAATCACACCCCTATGTCGAAATGGTAGCTGATCTCCGTAATCCAGCATTCTTCATGACCAGAGGGAGCTAGTCCTTTCCCGCTTACTTGACCCAGCAGGATGGGCTGGCTTAAAAATCTCCAAGATCCCTCTGGCTCACAAAAGACGGCTGGAGGCTTGCTGTGCTCTGCCAGACAATAAAAGATGGGAGAACCAGACGGCAAGGGCTGGTAATAGGTAAAGCCAGAGGTGCATGGTTACAAAAGTCATTGAAACTGCAGTAACTTTAAAGTAAGACCCACAAGACTCAGAGGAACCCTAGGCTTAACTAACCAGCACTAATAGGTCAGTCTGCAAAGCAGAGCTCATGGATCCAAGTCACTGGGCTCCAGGAGAGCTGAACCGAACCAGGGCCTATATTCCAGCACAAGGTCTCCTATATCTCTGGTATTTTATTTTCTGTTGAATTAGGGTTCGCCCTCTGTGAGGTACTTAGACTTCCTTTAAAACTGCTTCATAGATAAATAAGATTTTTTATTAAGTTTCTCTATCCACAGGACGTAAAAAAAGGATACATCTATATGTATTTCTACTAGATGTTCATATTCGTTTTTCTTAATGTAAAGAATCCAATTCTTTCAAGGTTTCTTAAAAGTTCAAATCTCCCAGGTTTTTTTCTGTTCTGGTGTTTTTCACTGTAATTCCAGAATCCAGTTAAAGTATTTTGGGGAGGTTCCCATCTTATTTAGAGGGAATCATGAGACCAGGTAACCAAGCAAGTAGTCTACATTGTGTGGGTTATTGCTGGAAAAAGAGCCACAAAAATGCCTAACGGTTTCAGTGGCATTATCAAGGTAGAAGCCACATTCATCAGGGCTGGGCAGACACTCAAGAGATTGATGTATCAACAAGTTGGAAAACAGGAAATCCCACCTGCAGATAAAAGGGGGGGGGAGAAGGTAAAAAGGGGGGGCACCATTATAAATCGATTATCAATATCAAATTGTGATGTTACAGAGGTGCTTTTATATTCGCTAGGACTTACCTAAGAAGAAGCCCTGGCAGAGGGACATATCAGCACAAAAGAGTATGATTTTTTTGAACCCAACAACACCAAGGAGACTGGCCTGTTATGCCCTACCCCAAAGTCCACAAGGGAATTACACCAATCCCCGAAAGACCCATAGTATCGGGCATAGGCTCCATTTTGGAGCCATTATCAGAATTTGTTGACTTCTTTTTGAGACCTAAAGTGAGCAAGATGAAATCAAACCTGAAGGATACCACTGCCCCCCCTCCCCCCGGTCCTTTCGTGTTTTGTGATTCTCCTACATCTCTGACCATGTGTCAACTCCGATGAATTACACTTTGTGTGAGAGCATTGTTTTTCACCATCAGATTCGTTAGCACCAACCTTATGACCATCATCTGCTAGTTCTCTTTGACCTCTACAAATATTTCCAAGGTTGTTGATCGCTCAGTGACTTTCCTGTAGCAATGAGTGATCACCTACAGTCAGTCTGTACACTGCAAGCATGGATATCTATGGGAGAGGTTTATTCTATTAAGAATAAAACATTGAATTTGGGATTCACTAACCCCACTTAATCAACCTTGGTGCCTGGAGGCCCCAGTTGACATTGCACAGTGCCACTGATCCTATTTTGGCAAGGTTACATCTTAAGACATTGAACTGAGTCACATTTTAGAAAGCTACTCACCTATAATTCTGCATTAGCATTACCATATCCTGCTAAAATCATGTACATTTAACAAATATATTGTGTGGTCATTCCCTTATTAAAAAGTTATAAAACGTTTCCGTACCTCTCATGATGCTGCTCCTCTCCCAAGACTGCTAGCCAGGCCAATCTGCTACATTCAGCACTACATGCTGCAGACCAGGCCAGATGGAATTAACGAGAACCCAAGTTTCCTAGAAGTGGCTAACTTATCTTAGACACAGAGGAATACTCCCACATTCTCAGGTCACCAGAATGTCATGCTGAAGCTGCACATCGGGGTGATGTAGATCGGTTATGAAACATCTGTTCACAATCATTTGATGCCACTCTTCTGTTACGAAGTCGGTAACGTTACATGTTTTGATTACAACTTGAAATCCAAAGTTAGAGCATTATATATTGTTTGAGGTTTGTGTGTGGGCCAGAGTCTCGGATGGTTGGACAATTGGAGGATCTCTTCTGCATTCCTCTCTAGTTGGTTGATATCTATCCAAACATCCCCTTATCTAGCCCCATCTGTAGCATGCAAAGTCAATATCTGGGGCTTTGTTTGGGTGGTGAAGGATAATTCTATAAGCATGCATTTTCAGGGACCATTTTTGAAAAATGATTACACCTCCACACTCAATGTAAAGAGTGCTACACTTTATGTTAAAAGCTTAACCGTGCCAAATAAGAAGGTGCACTAATGGGTGGTAATCTAATCTTTGAGGGTCACCATCCAGATCACCGACTCACGGCAGGTGACTCACCTGGACATATTAGACCATCTTTATTACAGTAAAAGCTTTGTTATTTTGCCCCATATTAACTAGAATGCTCAACTAACCGGCGCCTCCATTGCTGGAAATGGAAACTGTCCCGGTTAAGAAAATGCCAGATCAAGTGTTTGAGCCTGTAACAGCAAACAGACCAGGAAGCTTGGTTATCCGAACAGTTTGGTTATCCAATTACAAAACCAACATTTGGTTAACCAGGGGGCGTGGCCAACCGCCGAACGATGCGGACGTGAGGCGCCATTGCTCTTGAGCCACCAGCCAGATCCTGAGCTAAATCCTGCGAAAATAGCCCTTGTGGACTGTTTAAAACTGCACATATAGCTGTCCTAACACAAGCGGCATCGATTCCTGCAAGAACAGAGCGGATCCGATGCAGATTCCCGAAGATACGACCACCAGCAAACACGGGCATGGAGCCACGCTCAGCACCTAAAATGGCCGCCGCCAGCTCGCCGTAAGCGAAATACGAAGAGAGCACGACACATTAAGCGAAGCCGGCACTGAAAGCAAGGGCCGCAAAGACACCTGGTTGAGCCGAGGTCACCCACTTCTGCGAGACCCCGACGCTGTGGTCCCCGTGACTCGAGGAGTGATCAGCGCTCCAAGTACCCAAAACGCTGCAACGTAACCGGCTTAACCATCTGGTCTGGCGCCTGAGACAAGACTACGATGCCATTCCAGCCTTCGAGACTAATGGGCCACAACCGGACGTAGTCGATACACCCCTGAAGGTATGGATCTGCTGGGACTCCCTACTGAGATACTACAAGCCTACGTAGCGTCACCGATCAGCAATAACGTGGGTGCTCCGCGTAGAGCGCCCACGAACCCTCCTACGCCGATCCCTGCAGCACTGAATATCAACGCGGTAAGGAGTGGAGGGTCGCGATGCCTTGGAACTGGGGAGTGTGACCGGTGCCCTTGATTCCCCCTCCCACTGGGGATAACCGTGGCTACCGCCCAGTACGTAAAGATTTAGACTCTGAATCTGCCTCTACTACCATCTCCGCAACACAAGTGAGGGTAAAAGATGGGGAAGGATAAGCCGAGAAAATCCTCGATGCAAAGTCGAATTGAACAATATGCAACAACGTCCGTATCTCACTCCCCTGAACAGCTACCGATGGCAGAGGCAGCTCCCATAGAGGACGAGATCTCCCTCTGTGATATAATGGCCGCCATTGCTAGCTCAAGAACCTCGATGGAGAAAAAAAAAAAAAAAAAATGGACAGCATAGGCGCAGATGTCTCCCTGCTAAGGCATGACCTTCAAAAACTAAGCGCACGCACTGGAGAAGCTGAAGCGAGGATATCGGAAACGGAAGACTCCATACGAGAGGCGAATCGCCAGATGTCCGGCATGCTAGCACGGATTAAGATCCTGGAATCAAGGGTGGATGACAGCGAGGGAAGGTCTCGGCGAAATAATATCCGCATACTCGGCCTCCCGTAGAAGGCAGAAGGAGGCTGTATGGGACTGTTTCTCGAAGATTGGCTGTTAAACACATACGATGAAAAAGCCTTTTCCAAATTTTTCTCCATAGAAAGAGCCCATCGCATTCCGACTGGGAAGGCCGTACCTGGCGCACCCCCGCAGACAATCATCGCAAGGTTCCTAAATTATAGGGACAGGGACACCCTGCTCCAATTAGCAAGATCAAAAGGCACAGTCACATACAACAGATTGAGAATTGCTTTCTTTCCTGACTTCACCTGAGAAGTACAGAGGGCGCGCCAATCCTTCGATCCACTCAAGAAGCGTCTGCAGGCGATGGGAGTCAGATATGGATTAATATTTCCTGCCCAATTGAAGATTTTTCATAATGGCACCTCTGTCCATTTCACTGATCCCAAGGAGGCCTGGAACTGGGCGGAAAGGCACATAGACGGGGACTGGGGCGCCGAGGGGAGCGCTGCAGACCACATCCTGAACGGCCACCGGTAATAGTACCCCAGCTGGACCCGCACCAAGCAGACGACTAATTAGTCAAAATGTTGCTCCAATGTAAGAAACTATCGAATGATGTGAGCCAAACAGCCCACTTTGGACAATGCAAATCCGAACAACATGGCATAACAAGGCTGGCGACTGATCAGCAAACCCCCCTCGAGACAACAAAGAGAACTCGAAGTACCCTGAGAAGGTGCTCTACAACCAGGCCTCTACTGGTAGGCTGTGTCTCGCAAACTGGTGGCATCTCCAGACTGGATGCCCCCACAAAACCAGGGCAGACGCATGCTGGTTGAAGTTTAACTGGCTTATAACTTGATGTTGGGCCGACAGATGCTTCAGTTGGGGGTGCAGTATGGGGAGGGGGGAGTTGGAATTGTTAAAGTTTTTTCACGCTTAGCATACAATGATAATATGAGAATACCACGAGAGGCAATGGCTGTAGTAAAACTCGTCCAACTGTCTGTGGCGCGGATGCGACCTATGGAGGACACCCAGGAGATACACGCTCAAACACTTGATGGCATCGGCGACGACTCCCAATAACAAGAACCTAAAGCTCATAACCTGGAATGTGAATGGCCTGGGATCCAGCATCAAAAGAAGACTAGTGCTGCAATACATAAACAGACACTCCCCGGATATAGCCCTCTTGACCGAAACGCACCTGGCAGGAACCACATGCAAACTGTTCCAGAGATCCAATTACCGTACAGCGATCCATGCTGGCTTCTCCACGGGAGCGAGAGGAGTGCTAGTACTGGTCCACAAGAGACTACCGCTTGAAGTCAAAAAAGTAATACGAGACACAGGCGGGCGATACATACACCTGCGAGCGTCACTATGGAATCAAACCCTGGCGATAACGGCGATCTACTCCCCACCAGCCCTCCTCAACACCTTGCTAGCTGACATTACCCCTATCCTGGCGACGGGAATGGCAGTTACATTTATAATTGGAGGGGACTTCAATGAAGTAATTAACAATGCCTTATACCGTACACACCTTCGGACCAGAAACTCCAACACTGCCTTTGCTTCCGCACTGGGGCTCCGAGATACATGGCGTGAATTGCATGGAAAAGAATGTGAATACTCCTTCCACTCAGGAGCGCATGCCTCAATGTCCAGGATAGACTATATCTTTCTCCCATCCCAGAACATTCATAAAGCCTGTAATGCTACCTTCTTTCCAAGAGGCATATTCGATCACTCTCCACTGCTAGCGGAGCTGGAGACAGAGAGACCTCGTCCACCGCCCACCTGGCGTCTCAACTCCTATTACCTGGGGTTCCCAGAACTACAGGAAAAAATAGAAACGACCACCTCCGAATATTTCGAGCTGAACGCAAGCTCGACAGATGACCCCTCCATCCTGTGGGAAGCGTACAAACCAGTCCTGCGAGGCGAGATCATATCATGGACCTCCGCGAAGAAGAAGATGCAACACGAATCGGTCATCAAAGCTGAGAAGGAAGTTATGACCAGGGAAACAGAACATGCCTCCAAAGACACCACCCAGACACATGGAGCCCTAGTGTTGGCGCAGAAGAAGCTACATAATTTATCGCTGGATTGTGCCCAAAAAGCACAGTGCCATGAAAGCGCGTCTATATGAAACAGGGGAAAAAGCGGGCAGAATGCTTGCATGGTTGGAAAAACGAGAGCAAGGCCAACGTATAGTAAAGACCATCAAAATGAGAGAAGCCAGATTAGTCTCCACTGACGCCGAAATAGCAGAATGCTTTGCAGACTTCTATGAAGGACGCTACGCGCCTCCCACCGATGCACCGAATAGCTCCATACTAGACGACATCGATCTACCCTTCCTCACCGTGGAACAGGCTGAGTCCCTGGACAGTAAAATGACGGAAGAAGAGATCTTGACAGCCATGACACAACTCCAGGCCGGCAAAACTCCAGGCCCCAATGGCTTCCCGGTTGATATTTGGAAACGTCTGAGCCATTTAGAACTACCTATGCACCTACTCAACCTGTTTGAAGACTCCTTTTTGAAAGGAGTACTCCCGCCAGACCTCCGAAAAGCCACGATTATCGTGATCCCAAAAGAAAACAAACCTCCGGAAGAATGCGGCTCCTACAGGCTCATATCACTAATAAATACGGAAACGAAAATACTGGCCAAGGTACTGGCGAACAGACTCCAAATGGTCATCACGGAGCTGATCCACCTGGACCAATGCAGCTTTATGCCCGAGAGGTCAACCAGAATGAATATCCGAAGGCTGCATCTGGCCTTGGAAAGAGCGCCTACCCTGCAACAATCAGCGGCACTGCTGGCCATAAACTCCGAAAAGGCCTTTGATTCAGTGTACTGGGAGGCACTGTGGGCAATTATGAAGAAAATGAACTTTGGTGAACCATTTATAAAATGGGTCCAGCTTCTTTATAAGGATCCCCTGGCAGAGGTGAAGGTGAATGGTTGGCTCTCGCATGTCTTCCGATTGGGGAAAGGCACCAAGCAGGATGTCCCCTCTCGGCAATGCGGTTTGCCCTAATAATCGAAAAATGAAGTGAGAGAGGAGGGCACCACTTATAAATTAAGTCTTTTTAATAGTTGCATTCGATGATGAAACAATATGTTGAAGTATATTCAAAAAATATTTTTGCCTGGAGCAGCCAGTCCATAAAAGGTCCTGTAGCACTAGGACCTTTTCAAACACAAAATAACCAAAAAACAGAGTGTCTACACTCTATTGGGAAAGGCGCTTCTCAGTTAGCCCCAATTAGGTTGCTTATCTTAGATGCACTGTAGAGTATATCAAAAAATGTTAGTCAAAAAATTCTCAAAGTAATAGGTTTCATAGCAGGAAATGTTTAATGCACATTCCTGAAGTATCTGCAGTTACAGTATATCTTTGTGAATCACACAATGAGTGTTCATCTGAGATTGCCCATAATACTCTGGTGCCAATGCATTTCGGTTGAAACCTTCTTCAGGGCGGTATTATAGCAAAACTGATATTACATGACTAATATAGTAACAACATTAACAGAATGTATCACAATGCACACAAAGCGATCAAGTAAGAAAAGTATTTACAAAAGCACATACCGGTTTGTGTATCACATCCGCATATATAGATAATAGGGAGAATAAAACAAAAATGCATACTAATTAGTTTACTGTCATGATTATGTCTGTTCTGTTTACATTTCAGCCTTTAAAGGCAAGTCATACCTTAATCATGCCAGAAAACATTAGGATTGTGAAGTTGTACAGTTGTACAACGAGTAAATCTACAAGAAAAGAATAGATGTAACTCTAAGTGGCCCTCGTGGCCATCAAAGGATAAAGCTTATTTAACGCTGTGATAGCTGTGCTTACCGAGCAGCTTCAAAGACGTGTGTGCCGAGAGAGCTGCATCTAATGCGATCGCGCTCGCAATTACTTTCGTTTTAAGCGTTTCCATGGAGACGGTGCGAGGCGTCACGGTCCGGTAGGAGCACGTAAGCCTTGTGCCCCACCCCCGGGTGGAAGCCCTGGGGCGGGGATGTCTCCATGGTAACTGGCGTTAGGACGAAGCCTAAGCGTCTCTTGCCTGCATGTGCTGTTAGTAATTGATTCGCGTTCAGGGAGAAACGCGTATGCGAATCGTTTCAAATGCATTTTCTGAGGGATACACGCATTAGGGTAATTCATGTGGTGATCTTGTGAAAGGGAGACTAGTTGCTGTCACATAGTGTACACAAGGTACAGTGGCCAAAACTAGGTCTACCCCAGTATGATAATGTTAGGTAAATGCAAATACTATCTGGAAAGCAGATAGATATTACCAATTTTACATTAAGCTTATAATGGTCCAACAAGTAGATAAAAATATGTGGAATGCAGTAAATGTTGTTTACAACGTGTGCCCCCATAGTGACAGAAGTAACTATGTTAAATCAGAAAGTTCAAAAGTTGCAACGCAATTAAGATAAATATACAGCAGGCATATAACAGGGAGCCTTAGAAACAAGAAACGTAGGGTCCACATTTGCATGAAAGAATGTCAACAATATTGCTTAGTTAATTCAATTGCTCAGAATGGTTCTACAGAAAGCACATGTAGTTTATTTCTTCATTGAGTCCCTTTGGAGTAAGGGAGCCAAGGCGGTCAATCCAGAAGGTTTCTCTCTGGTCCATCTTCCTTTGGAAATTCTCATGTGTATCGTTTTGAGAAACCACTTCTAAAATTACAAAATGGATCTGGGCCAAGTTATGTTTCCTCTCATCCCAATGTCCTGATACCGCTGAGTTCGAATTGTGGTTCCTTATGCATGATCTGTGTTCGTTCCATCTTGTTTTGGCTACTCTTAATGTCTGACCCACATAATACAGTCCACAAGGGCATTTAATGGCATAAATGACATTGAATGAATCACATGTAGCAAAATTCTTGAGTCTTATTGTCTCCCCTGTATGGGAATGTTTAATTGTTTCTCCTTTAGTTACATAGCCACAATTGCTACAATTCAAACAAGGGAATGTCCCAATTTTTTCTGTGAGTTTTTTCTTCAGCGCTGGTTTCGTTTTAACTAATCTGTCTTTTAAGTTTCGGCTCTGCTGGTAGGCAAATGTAGGAGCTTCCTTAAACAAATGCTCCACTCGATGGTCACAAAGTAATGTGTTCCAATGTTACTTAATAATGCATTTGATGCAATTACTTTGACGTGAATATTTGGAAACAAAGACGAGTGGTGGAGCTTGATCCTGCTTTGTCTTGACTTTCAGTAAGTCTTCTCTTTTCTGGGTGTCTACACGAGCTTGAGCTGTGCTTATCTCTTCTTCTGAATATCCCCTGTATAAGAATTTCTTGCCCATTTCTTGGATGGCCATCTGGTAGTCTTCTGGATCACTTACCAATCTTTTCACCCTCAACATTTGGCTGTTTGGAAGGTTTTTTATAAGGCTAGGTTGATGGAAGCTTAGGCGTTGAAGTAAGTTGTTCCGATCCGTTGGTTTCCAAAATATGGTGGTTTGATATCCCATAGTGGTGATTTTAATGTCTACATCCAAAAAATGGATTTCCGTGAGAGAATGTTCTTGAGTGAATTGAATACGGGCATCTATGCTGTTGAGGTATGGAAAGAAATTGAGCAATTCGTCTTCTGTGTCTTTCCATATTCCAAATATATCGTCAATATACCTAATCCAAAGGCCTAATTTGGAATGCCAGTGTTCAACTGGTTTTGTATATATGCGTCTATCCACAATAGATGTACGTGTGCGCCCGGACGAATCTCAATTTTGATGCGCATTGCCCCCCTTTTCATATGTATGCAAGTTATGTGTTCAATTTTGTTCTTTATTTTCTTTGTTTTGATTGTACATGTATACAAAACAAGCACATCCAAAAACCCAATAAAACTCGTTATAAAAAAAAATATTCGGTCAACCAGAATTTTTGATTATCCGATACCCTAGTTTCCCAATAGGGCTTTTACTGTATTCCCATACACAATATTCTTACTCCCGAATTGATTTGATCATAGTCGAGGGGGCAGTCCTTGCATCACTAAATCACATTTCCATTAGACCAATAGCATTTTAAGATCATGAGCCGGCCGTCCCAGTTCCCAAAGTTATTGATGGACCAGATCGTTTCTCAGGAAATACATGAAGGAAGAAAGGAATTTTAATACAGTATTAACGGAAGACACAAACTTCAAAACTGCAGTAGATTGGAAATGCTGAAGGCCATCTCCAAATAAAAGAAAAGCAGCCTCTGTAAAATATTAAAATATATAAAAAGACTCACACAGAGAAACTCAAACGCGAACCCAGCATATAGGGAAGGCCTTTCGAGAATTCTATCAAAAACTATATGCGAATGATCACCCGAATGAAAGCGACCAAGACACGTACCTACAATCTCTCCCCATTCCCAAAATCCCAGAAGAAGACAGAAAAGCATTAGAGAACCCGATCAGCGAAGAGGAAGTAAAGAAGGCAATAGCTGGACTTCCAAATAACAAGGCACCCGGCCCAGATGGCTTTACTGCCACAGTCTATAAAAAATATGGAGACCTACTCATCCATGTCTTGACGAGACTCAAACTCCTTCAAAGAAAATGGAAATGTGACCCCGTCAATGAATGAAGCAAAAGTGTTGGTATTCCGTAAAGCAAGGAAAGACCCATCCCTCCCCAGCTCCTACCGCCACATAACACTGATTAATTTGGACGCCAAGATTTACACCAAAATCCCCTCTTCTGCCCAGCTTATAAAACACTGACCAATCAGGTTTTATTCCAGGGAGACAAACACATGATAATTTGAGAAGAATAATTCACCTAGTGGAAAAAAAAACAGGGATTACACACACTCCGGCAGCCCTGCTCTCACTTGATGCCAAAAAAGTTTTGACCGGGTAGAGTGGTGAATACTATTTAAAAACCTAAAGTGTATGGGATTTGGTGATCAATTTATAAATATGGTAAAAGCTAATTACGACTCCCAAACAATCAGGATAGCCATAAATGGCGAGGTCACCGACAAAGTAGAGATAACAAGGGGCACCAAACAAGGTTGCCCGCTATCCCCCCCTTCTCTATGCCATATTTCTAGAACCACTCCTAATCAGAATCCGGGAGTCAGTCCGCATAACGGGGATAGAAATGGCAGGCACACAACATAAAGTAATAGCGTAAGCAGAGCACATGCTGCTGGCCCTAGCGAACCCGGGGAGGACATTAACCATAGCAATTAGAGAACTGGAGACATTCGGGGCAATCTCGGGCCTCAAAATAAACCAGAAAAAAAAAATTGTAGATATTACTCCTGGCAGGAGAAAGAACGGAAATAGAAAGAGTAGCAGCCACACTAGACCTAAAAATAGCAGAAAAAGGAAGTATCTGGGGATAACTAACACACAAGAGAGACGCACTATACGAGAACTACCCCCCCCATCCTGGAACGGGTAAAGAGGAATCTGGAGCGCTGGAGTCCCCTAATGGTCTCATGGTGGGGCAGAATCCAAGCAGTAAAAATGAACATCCTCCCCAGAATGCTATACAGTCCCCAAATCATTCTTTAAAGCTCTATCCAAAACGATCTCGACCTATATATGGAACAGGAAACCCCCAATAATCGCCAGAGTGACCCTCCCGGCTCCGACCACGTCAGGGGGAAGGTCCCCATCACACTTCCGCAAATACTATCAGGAAGCACAACTCTGGGTTCTGAGGGAATGGCTGGGAGACAACCAACAAACAGTATGGGTGACATGATCGGGCGGTAGCCAGATCCCCCTTCGAGGAAACCCTATGAAAAACAAAATTACATAGGCACCCTAATCTCCGTATCAGTGAAGTCATGAAAACCACCCTGGAGGCCTGGGATGAACAAACGCGGAGGGGCATCATGACCACGGTGAAAGGCCCCTTCACACCCATCTGCCAGAACCCTCCACCCTTCCCCCAATTCCCGCCGGGAATGGAACGGGGAGCCTATGAAAAATGGGAGGCCACGGGATGCACGAAAATAGGGGAAATGTTTCAAGACGAAGAAATAAGAACATTCAAAGAGTGCAAAACACTACTAAACCTAACACAGGCAGACAGGTACAAATATGAACAGCTCAGGTATTGGTTGGCGACTCCAGACGTCAAAACAGTGACCACAAGAGACCTCTCGCCATTTGAAAAGTACCTAATAACCAACTCAGGGTCGAGAAAGATAGTCTCCTCTCTATACAGCTTCATCAACTCCCAAGAAGAAGTAGTTAAATGGGCCTACATGATTAAGTGGACGAAGACATTGGGGGGAGGATACCCACAAACAGCAGCGGGTGGATCTGTGGAATAGCATTCCAAAAATGAACTGATCGGTCCCAAAAAGGGAAATGTGGCTAAAAATCATCACCCAATGGCATTATACGCAAGAGAAGCTACACTTCATGTACCCCCGAACACCTAACACATGCTGGAGAGGCTGCACAGAGGTGGGCACGTGGAAGCACATCTGGTGGGACTGCCGGGAGATCAAAAGCTTCTGGTCAGAAGTAAAGACGAAAATTACCAAGATCTTTCCAGATGTGGAACAACTAGAGGAAACAGTTTGGCTATGCGGAATGAAAGATCAGGCGGCCAGGAAATTCAAGAAATCACAATGGAGAAGCTTCATGGGCCTACTCATAGCTACATGGGCGACAATAGCCCAAAACTGGAAGAAACAAGAACCTCCACTGCTTTATGCATGGCACACCATTCAGGGATCAAAAGAAACCTTCACAAAGGAATGGGGAGAGGTTCTGGACTACCTGAAATCAGACTACATGGAGCAATGATGCCCGCACAATATTAGAATATCGGACATATTCAGATCATAGACTTTCCCAGGAACAACAGAGATAATCAGAAGATCTTCGGGGGTGGGAGGGGGGAACGGTTATCAGTTTGTATTTGAAAATAATAAAACATTAAAAAAAAAAAAATACACACATATATATACACACACACACACACAGAGTTCGAAAAGTTGTTTAATGAAAGTTAAGTAAAGGAATTTGCAAAAGCATGGGGAATGTGGGTTATGGCAGTCACAGTGTAAACTATCACCGGCAAGAGGACAGATTAGTACTGTTTTCTCCAAGACAATCAAATGTAATCTTTTCGGGTAAAGAAAACAAGGTTACAAAAAAGGAAATAAACCGTAACAATGGGCAGCATTTGACTAGGTCACAACACAATTTCATAAGTGAAATTAAAAATTGGGAAAGGCAGGATACATTCAAATATAGGGACAGAGACTTAGCTTCACCTTTACTGGAATCTCTCCTGCGTCCCACGGTGCATCCCACAGTGATCACAAAACTAAAGGTTTTTGAATAACATTTACATCAACAATCTCTCCTCTGGAAAGCGAACACAGACTTAACTTAAAAAAAATAAGCCAATAGCGATGAAATCCTTTAAATTCAACAGAGCTGAAGCTGGCTGGATTGTACCATTTTACAAAACCTTTTAGAGATGAGTTTAAACTCTGTTGTAAATCTACTTTATAGTCTTATGAAAGAAAGGCGGTTTCATAGACCATGGGGAAGCAATTACAGTTCTCTGGTATGAAAAGTATAGGGTGTTCCTTCATTAGGTATGCAAACTATTGCTGTGCTCAATTTTGATGTAAAGCTATACTACGGATTCTTGGTTTACAGATTAGAGTCATCCATCCCAAGATAATTGATGAGCATCAGGGTTGTTGGGTTAGCAGGAATCGGACAAGGTTTGAAGAATAGTGAATTTGGTTGACGTTGCACAGGCTTTCCCACACACTTGACAAACATTCTTCTGGGCAATAAAAGCAATTACACTAACTGTCTGTTTACTTTTAATAATACCTATTCTCTCTGAAACTGACCCCACAAATATTCCCTTCCAATTCAGACACCTAAGAATTTGTCAATCTACTTTGTGCCAACCTGATCTAGGATCTACTTCTGCTGAATCCAAATGCACCCAAGCACCAATGCACCTATCACAAACACTATGCTTCTTCCAGGAACACACCCAAATGCTGTATGAACCCCAATGTTTGCTTTATCTGGACCCTCTTTCCACACACCACTTCACCTCTTAGCTTTTCTTCCAGACTTTCTGTATACACCAAATGAGGCAGACCATGCCGAATTCCAGACAAGCCTCTGGATTTGGAGTCCACTATTTGGCAATTTGTCACATTGCAAAAGATTTCTCACAACATAAAACTTTCCTCAATGCATAGAAAGATTTAGACTGCGTCACAGGACCAGTCTTGTTATGGGTGAAGCATAGGATGGGCTTTGAAGAGGAATCCCCAAAGGGCCATAATGGCAATACAGGAATGTACCGACAGCTCAGTTAATTGTGCATGGACACCTCAACAGCAGTCCCACTCACAAGAGACACCCGACGGGGATGCCCACTCTGACCAAGACTGTTTATCATACCCCTGGTGCATCTCATTACGGAGTATGTAGGCATTAGGGCTAGAACGTGTTGGAGCCCCAGAAGCAATTTCCTTCCAGACAGCATTAGGCAGACTCTGCTGGACCCTGAGCCTTGTATAATAAACCAATATCCCTACTTAAACTGTAGGGCACATCAGACTAAGATAAATATGGATAAATTCAAAGCTCTCAAATATTGCCCTTGGCAATAAGGCAGCAAAAATCACTCAGCATATACAGTTTAAACAGTACTTTTTAGAATGAAAATATCTAGAAGTGAAGGTTACCAAAGCCCCACCTCAGTAAAAATAAAATACATTACTTCGATTAGTCTGTTTATTTCAATCACCACCAATACTTGTAACAGATGGCATATTGAGGGGACTGCTGCAACATATCATGGCTTTTATTCGGCAGTATTCAACTCAAACGATTGCCAAGTCAGCCATGCAACATCCAGGGAAGGAGAGTTGTGGGTTTGGTCACCCACAAAAGTAAATCCTTTCAAGCTGCTCCATTAAGACGGAGCAGTAATTGGTTAAACCCAGTCTCAGCAAATAAATTGGAAGATGAAGCTGCCGTCAATAAGCTGTGGTATGAGCAATGGCTAATCATGTTTGACTTATCAGCAACAGGCCTTACTGCATCTAGTCGTCGGCGTGTTCAAGTAAAGCCTGTCCCGAGTACCCATCCTGCTGATATGAAGGCAAATGCCAGCAGCTAGGTAACTGCAAAGGCAAGGATGAGAAGGAAAAATTGGAGGAAAAGGGCAATCCAGAAAAACCTCCAATTGCAGTAGCTGTGGGCGTAGTGCCGTACCAGAGGCGGCTGTAAGCGTCGGCCATCTTGAAGTGGGACACATACGCTCCAGCGTGGATAGAGACTCCAGCAGCTCCTTAGATCCCCGACAATATACCCCCACCTTCCTATTATGAGATCTACCTTCCAGAGATAGTTGAAATGGAACCTCCTAACCAGTTTAGGAGCATGTGCATTAGAAGCCGGATCCCAGGACTAGTCGACCGGGCCGTATCCACACCCATCGAGAAGATATTGTAGTTTACTGAATTGACACCTGAGTCAGACTTCTTTAACCTCATACTTTGGTATACCATAACGCAAGATAGGTGGTGGCGGACCACTCATTCAATCAGATTAACAACTTCAAACAAATTATTTGAATAGAGAAACATGAAATACTGGATGATGAGTCTCCACGAATGTGGAAGATGAAGCCTTTACGTCACCCAGGATTAATCTTCTCAGGGATGCAAAACGGTATGAAATAGTTTGACAAGAGTCAGGGACCTATGGAGGAATCGCTGCTAGCCTCACTCTCCCCAATCACATACTGTGGTTTACTGTATTCTGTGTAAATCTGATGTAGCTTTACCCTTTGGGGAGAAGCCACCAGGCATTCTAGGTGCTAAACAGAATTCTCAAAAATGTGCCAATTCCCTCCACCTTAGGGACCCCCAGTAACTTTGCTGGATTTTGAGGACTTGACTTTTTTTTACCTGGAGAGAGTGTGACCCTTTTTCCCCCACTCTCTCATGTATTTTTGTGTACATTTTATCTCGGTTTCTTTTGGTTATGGAGTCTGACAAACTCCATAGGCCTCATCTTTTACAATTGTGTCACACAGCACCTTCAGTGCAATTGTACAGGGAAGCCTTTTAGATTTCCCCAAGGTTTAAATACCTTCCCTGGGATAAACGACAGTTTCCAAGACCAGTAAAGTGAAATTGACTTTACGTAGTATTGTGCTTGCTAGAACCAGCACACCCTATCTTACGATAGATTGCTGGAGGGGTTACTTAGTATCCACTGTGTCTAAATGCTCATGTAACATATTTTATGTTACCCTTTCCTCACAGAATGGCTGGTGGGAGTGGTTTCGTTCCGAACTACCAGGGTTTGCATTTACCGCGGCTGTTCGCAGCTCCGGTAACGATAACCGTGGGAGCCATCTTTTTCAAAATGGCGCTGACCCATCTATGACAAAATGGTCCCATCTTTGTGGAAATGTCCTTCTAGAGATTTTCTCTGCGAGCCAAACCAGGTTTGGTCTCTTTGTTCATTTCGCCTTTGGCGGGCTTCAGGAGTGGCCCGCCTCTGGCTCAAGGGTGTCTGGGGTAGGTAGCAAGTGAGGGAGGTACCTGAAACTCACTGTGCTTAGTCTCATAGCAGACCAAAATGCACTCTCTGGTGATTGGCTGGCTGAATGACTGTCCGGCAAGGACAGCCACCCTGCTGGGCGAGTGACAGCTAGGCTGGAATGAATGGGAGAGAACTGAATAAAAGGCGAGTCTTTTGGCTTGGAAGGCAGAGTCGACCACTGGACGAAGGAACCGAAGAAGAGCTTGAAGATGACACCTGCTGCAACTCCTGGACCGTTTGTTTTCCTGGTAAAGCCATGCTGTAGTGACTACTTACCAAGTTCGCATCGACAGAGAAGCCCCTGCAAGGACAACTTCTCCCTTTGAGGTGGTGGGACTAATCAACTCCAAAGTAAGCCACCAGGACACGCATATCAGCTGGTTGAATTTCCTCAGAGTTGCTGCAGGAAACCGCATAGCCAGGGAGAGGGACACCAGATTGTGTGCGTTACTTTTAAGCTGGCCTAAAGCTTTTAGAAGATCCTCCGGACTCCCACGAAGCAGGACTGACCAAGCCCGAGCCCCCTCAGCAGAGTGCGGGACCCCAGAAGCAAGGACAGTCCACCTTGACCGCCAGGAACCGCGCTAATTGCTATTTGCTGTACCGCAAGGAGCTGAAACAGCCACTGGAAGTGAAGTTTGCCAGTTGCGGGTTTTGACAGTCCCAGTGTAGTGCAGGAGTCTGACGTCCTCCCTCTTGTCCCCACGACTGAGGCCCAGGAACAGTGAGATCTGCAGAGCTGCAAAGGAACAGAAGTCACCAGCTGCAGCTTTTCTTCTTTACCAAGGTACTCTAAAACAAGTCTAAGAGAACTTACCTCTTACTGTAGAAGTGATTGTAACTTCCACAACTCACAAGTCTAATCAGCTTGTGGACCTACATTTGATTCTTCTTTTCATCCTCCTCAAAGACTCCTAAGAACTTGTTTAAAGACTTTTCCATCGACTTACCAGAAGTGCTTTATCCTATCCAAGACTTTTGCCCATTAAGTTTGGCTTAGCCTATTAAATTGAATGACTCTTCTAGTGAACTCTAAAAGTATCTGCACTGCTTTGGAATATTTGTGGTCTCGTGTTCTAATAACCTTTGCCAACTTTTAAAGAGTATTCTGAATGCCAACAGTAAGGTATTAATGTCCCCATCACCCTTGTTACTGAAGTCACCTGTGGGTGTAGGTCGTGTGTGGGCCATTCCAAAAGGGCCTTGTCCGATTCAGAAACTCAAAGTGTACAGTATTGAAGTATGTGTGTTACTAATCTATTGCTCCCTTCTGAAGAAGGATTTATAACTGACTGATAAATAAATGATTATTTATGCAAGAAACCTTGAGTGTAAGAGTTTATTTGAATACCTGTGAAGTACAAGCTTAAACCAAAGGTTGGGTTGCCTATACCGGTAGTCATTGCTGTCTGTAGTGTTCCCAGAGGGTACTGCATTCAAAGTTTGCCTAACACTAGCGTTCATTTATGTCCTTCTTGCAAGGTTTGTAGGTGGTTTCCCCAAGGCAGACCCCTGATCAGGTGGTGAAGCAAAGTCAGGGAACGCCTATGGCTGTCCATACATGCAGTGGAACAGACTGGTCTTGATCGCTGAGTGAACACTGTTGAATTAAAATTCCACCAAGGGCAGCAGGGTGTATTAATTATCCGGGGTGAATGATGCGAAACAGAGGTACTGCTTGAGGGTTTGATTTAACCATTCTTTTGACCCATTCGTTTAAGTATGGTCAAAAGGTGTCAAGCATTGTAGAACAAGGTTTTGCATAGGATTCCCCAAAAACAGGAAGTAAATTGTGTGCCACGGTCTGAAATAATGCTGTCTGGTAGTCCGTGTAACCGGCATACATCTTGAAGGAAGACGTGGGATGGGACTTCTGCAGTAGAAAGACGTGCAAGGGCTGAGAAGTGGGCAAACTGTGCACCCAACTATAGTCACCATGATCGCTGTGGACAATGTGTGGGTGGCAATTCCACTATAATAAATACATGTTTTTTAAAAAGCTGTCGATACCTGGGAAGCAGTTCTGGTTGGCATGGTGTACCCACAGGTAAACAGTGAGGCACCTTACTCTGGTCACATGTTTGATAGGACAGTACATAGTGGTGCGCATCTGGCTGCCAAGTTGGCCACCAAAAGCTCATGGTGTCATGGCAGGGTAGAGGGTACGTACAGGAGTTTCTTGCAGTACCACAAGCCTTAATCACACTCGAGAGATCGCAAGGGTTGAATAAGTAGTACTTATCATATAGGACTTCAACTGTTCCAAGAATTTAGTCGCAAGATGGATGAAGGTCTTCCCTCCCAGAACCATACCAGTGTATAGGACTTCTGTGGGTTCTTCACCCTCTTTGCAAAACAAAGCATCTGCGACTGCATTTGCAGCACATGAATATAGGGGGTCAAAAAATAAAGAAAGAAAACAAATTGGGTGAAAGAATACGCCCAGCGGGCCCATCGGCTGTTTCAACATGCAAATTGCTGAAGAACTTGTAGGTTCTGGTGA
Organism: Ambystoma mexicanum; assembly: GCF_040938575.1. Classification (NCBI taxonomy): domain Eukaryota; kingdom Metazoa; phylum Chordata; class Amphibia; order Caudata; family Ambystomatidae; genus Ambystoma; species Ambystoma mexicanum. The sequence goes on along the minus strand of NC_090934.1, from coordinate 834,312,533 downwards.
ACCGACCTTTATTTCCATGGGTTGTAGTGCTCCTACTAAGAACGGTCTGCATTCTTTACAACCACATTTTACCCCCAACAAATCCTTCTTAATGACAGACTAATGCGTCTTGGTTTCCGTGAATAGAAGGATATAGAATGTTTGAGACTGTCTTCTTGCTCTTGTTTCAGTATGGCATCTAGCAGAAAATTAGGAGCCATGAGCTTCCACAATTCAGGGCTTGCAGGAATCTGGCTGATGAATGATAAGTGCAGAGACAAAAGACGATTTCAAGGTGGAAAACGCCTGTGCTGCTTCAGTGAAAGATCTTTTGTTTCAAAAGGTTGGTTGATGAGAGCACGATTCTAGAGAACTGCAGGACGAATTTTCCGTAGAGATTTGCTAGACCAGTGAAATGCTGGTTCTGGCCATTGAAGAACTGTCCACCTTATGCTGATCCATTGCGATACCATCCCACGAGAGGTGGTAGCCCAGATCTAATACAGAAGGTACATCGAATTCGCATTTCCACGGCTTCACCAGTCAGTGGTTGTTCAGCAAGTGTTTTAATACTTTTTTTAACATGGTCAGTATGGACTAAAGGATCCTTGGAGAAAACCAATAGGAGATCTTCCGAATAGACAATGGTGGTATGACCAATCACATCCACAAAAATGTGGTCTATAAATCTCTGAAAGACTGCAGGTGCATTGGCAAGGCCAAATGGCATGACCCAGTATTCGAAGTGGCCATAAGGTGCTAGAACGGCAGTCTTTCATTCATCACCATTGCAGGTCCGTATGAGAAAATACGTGGCCCACAAGACATGTTTCCTGATAACAGATACTTCCTGGACCTCGTAAGGATGTCAATATCAAAGGAACTAATATTTGTTCTTGTTGATGATCTTATTAAGGTTTATGTAGCCCAGGTAAGGACATAATTCAGCCGTATCCTTCTTGGGGACAAAAATAACGAGGCCCCTCAAGGGGACTTGTTCTTGGTAACTAAGCCGGCTCTCAGATCATTATCCAGTAGTTCTTCAAAGCTGCCATTTCTTCCTTAGATAAACCATATGTTCCACTCCATGGTACCGTGGTATTAGGCAGCAGATCAATGGAGCAATCTTCTGGCCAATGTGGAGGAAGAGTCTGCACAGTGTGGTTCCAAAATATGTTCCTCAACTCATGATAGATATTTAGAAGGCATAGAACTGAGATTACAGGTCTTAAGAGCTAAAATGTCTGTTTTTTTTTTAAAATATTTTTATTTTATTTTTTAAGGTCAAACCAACACACTACAACTGTTTCAAAACATAGAAAGCATCATATTCCAACACATTTTCAGACTCCCCAACTCCCCCCCTCCCCCTTTAAACTAGAGCCTGTTCTCACAATGTTGTTTATGGGAACATCATTGGGTGGTACACTATCTAGACAGCCATCAACCGGGTCCTCTGTTTCGTTGTCACCCTAGTGAGGGTTTGCCAACGAGGCCACCAATTGCCGCCAGGCCAGCAAGGGCCCTACTTCTTCTTCGCCCCCCTGGTGACCGCTTCAAACCAGACTACGGATTCAGCTTCCGCCCACCTCAAGAGGTCTGTCCACCATAACTCCACCCTAGGTCTGTGGGCCGCCTTCCAGCCCATGGCAATACTACGTTTGGCCAAGACATAGGCCAGGTCCTTCATCTTGCTTATGTGTTTCAAATGCCGGGGTCTAGGGAAAAGTCCAAGCATGCATGACCAGGCCGATTCCACATCCAGCACCATCCTCCCTCCCCCGCCAGCCAGTTTAGTCTTGACCTCGTCCCAAAATCTATGCACCTCCGGGCAAGCCCAAAACATGTGTAGCAGTCCCGCGTTCACCTCCCCACACCTGGGGCATTGTTGCCTAGCTGATCCCTCGAACTTTGTAATCTTCCAGGGGGTTAAATAAGCCCTGTAACATACAATTGAAGCTGCTGGAATCTCGCGTTACGAGACACCTTAAAATGTCTGTGTTCTTGTTCCAAGGTTTCAGTATTAATTAACCATTGATGACGCTGTGCATCTTTTTCTACACAATTCTGAGCCCATGTAGATGGTACCTGTGATCCAGCGGCATAGCCAGGGTATGCCCAGAAACACTGGAAAATTGACTGTAGGGATGTGATCAAATGACAGTGTCTTGTGATGGCTGAAGACAGTCTAACAATGATCCTGTACTCTCAGATATCGGACCAGATGTCAAAGGTCTTCAGTCTGCGGCTTCAACGGGTGTAGCTGTTGTCTTGCATACCAGGGGTATTTTATTGCCAAGGGCCTCAGAAAATATCAGCAGCTCATGAGACAATCAAAGCAGGCAGTTTGCAAGGGAGACTTCCACCAGCAAAACCGCAAGACTGGAATCGGCCTCTCTTGTTTGAGAGATGGCAGTGTTTAATGGATGTAAAGTAACTTTCAGCTTCCCTGGTCCTTCTAGAAGTGGGAGCTGGTGTTTCCCAGCCTTTGTGGAGGAGCCATCGGGCAATTAAAAGGCACATGTTTGTGGGAAGCACAATACATACACAACCCTTTCTGCCTTCTTTGGTGGTGTTCTTCCTCAGATAGTGGCCTTCAAGTGGGTCATCAGATGGCAACGCTGCTGAAACTACCAGTCACAGCTCGGTCTCAAACGCAAAGGGATTTGACATCCTGTTAGTGTTTCTTCTTATCTGTTCTACAGGCAAAACTCAATTGCAGAACCCATGTGATCATTTCATGCATAGTGGGGGGGGGGACTTGGCACGTGTGCCAACTCGTCTAAATTCTTCAGATAACCCCCGACAAAAAATGGTTAATGTAATGTCTTCCGGCCAAGCTGTTTGAGGCCATTTGCTTAAACCTTGTGATATAGGCCAACCCATTGTGAGTGCTTTGCATACATTCCAGTAAGACTTCTAGTGCAGTATGTGTTCGGTCAGGACCACCAAACACCCCCTTAAGTCCTGTAACAAAACCACTGTAATCATCAAGGAGGGGGCTCTGGGTGATGAAGGGTGTAGCCCAGGAAAGAGCATTGCCAGTCATGTTGGAAACCATGCATCCCACCTTGGCATGATCAGTGGGAAATGCAGCGACGCAAAGTGGGATTGAACCATACAGATTTCCAGGAACTGCTGCAATCTTTTCAGATTACATCACAGGGACTGTAGACTTGTGCAGTTAAGTCCTGCATAGATGACAGGTGATCCTGAAACTAATTCATACTGGTTTTTTGTTGTTGGCGTAATCAGCTAAAAGCCTTACCCCATCTACTCATCTGCATGTTAAGGTAGAGATGTAAAACCTGTCCTTAAGTAACAATCCTGTTGGTACGAGATGGGAACGCCACTTGCCAGATAACTGCAAGCATGAGCAGAGAGAATTGGAGTAAAAAGACAAGACTGACAAAACCTCAAATTGCTGGTAAGTAGCAATGAGATCTTCAAGCTGAGCAATTCCAATGATTAAGGAATCCATAAAAGGGTTAGGAAGTCTCCGAAGCGGACGGGGCAACAGGAAGAGATATAAAGTAAGGCGAGGAGACGTAGACAACTGAGGCCAGAAGAATGGCGAGGGCAGCAGGAATCAGGAAGGCAGCAGTTGACCATAACGGTAAGAGACAGAAGGAGGAACACAGGAGGGGAGAAGCGGAAGGCCACGAGAAAAGGAGACTCAGAACTGGCAGAGAAAGACTACATATGAAGGACACGTCAGCATCCTGCACAGTTTCGAATTAGGTTTCTGGGTATGACACAGTGCTGTACCAGACATGGGCATCCAAGGTGGCCATCTTGGAGTGGGACCTTGGATTCTTCTTGACACTACCCTACTTTTAAAACACGAGGGTCTGTGATAGGAAGGCTCTCAAAAAGGATTTATCCATGTTCACAGAGCCTTCGACACTGATCCATGGGAACCGTATATTCACACTCCATTATAAGAACAGGGACTTTAGAAATGGAGACAGGGCAAGTTCATGGCACGTATGATCGTCATTGGAATTATTAAATTGTGCATGCAATGTAAAGAGGAATGCAGATTCCAAGAGTCAGAACGCATGCACTAGCCATCACTGACCTATACAGTCATATAGCAAAGGGGAAGGGGAGGTGTGGGGTTTGGGGTAGAGCGAGGTTAACAGAAACCCAACATACTTAGTAAAGTTGGTCTTTTCTGCCACAGTACAACGAGCCTCATCTCCGGTCTGAATAAAATGTTGATCACCACTCCTAAATCTGATCCATCATATGTATGTAGGAATGACGTGGCAGAGTGCTTTGAAGAAATCCCACATTCCCAAGCATTTCATGAACCCCAGTAGGTCAGTATTCAGTAAGAGGATTGCTGACTCTGGAATCACAGATGCTTGGATTCTTCTCCACACGAGACTATACATTTCTGTCTCCAAGACATCTCATGTTTTCTCAGATTTACACAATGTTCATTTCCGGACTGCTTTCTGCAGAAGTGCTTGATGCAGATATCCTTGCCCCAGCACTTTCTGATCATGCACTAGTCTATATTCGGTGGAAGACAACAGGACATATTAGATCCTTGATGATGTGGGGATACAATAATTGAAACTACTAATGAAAGAGCATTCTATGGAATATATTGGAAGGAATATTTATATATTAATGACACTCCTGAGACCAGTCTTCAGACGCTTTGAGAGGCTCTGAGGTAGGGGGAGAGGGGGCATCCTTAAGATGGGATAAGCAAGGAAGAAAAGAGTGGTAGAGAAAATTCATATATTGGAATCCTCCAAGAAGCCTTTGTAGGGTGCATGTAGAAACACTTAAGTGGATGTAATTCTTTGACAGCTGTTGACTTATTAGAAACAGACTGTATACAGAAAAATATCTTTCTACATAAGAATGACAAAAGAAAGGAGGAGCAAGGTAACAAGGCTGGGAAGTTTCTAGCGCACCAAATCCATAAAAGAACTGGCAGACACATACCTGTTATTCGTCAATCAGATGGTTCTAAAATTAGTTTTCAGAGAAATTGTGGAGTATATTCTGATTTGATAACTTCCGAATGGGTACGACAGGAATCTCTCTATGATAGTTTTCTGGGTGTGTTGCCTTTCCCAGACTGAACGAGGCTTTGACCTTAGAACTGTGAGCTGTAGCTAGTCTCATCTCTGTAGAGGAGTTACCCGCTGCCACTAAAGGTGTAAAATCTGGAAAATGTTCAAGTTTGGGTGGCTTCCCTTTGGAATTCTATATAACAATGATTGCCCACTTGAGTCCATTGCTTGCTAAATTGTTTAATGCCTTCTTGGGGCAAGGGTCGCTCCCGGATTGTACAAAAGAGGGCGATATCGTGGTAATCCTTACGCATCACAGAGACCCACAAATGTGCAGTAATTAGCGACCCATCTGCTTGCTTCATTTGGATTTTAAAATCCTCACACAAATTATAGCTGACCGTACCTAAGCATAGCTCAGGCCTCGAAGAAGGGCTTATCAAGTAGGATTCATAGCAAACAGATCTTCGACTGAGCTTTTGAGATCAGTCACCGACATCACAGAGCTTTAAAAAAACTCTGTAACGCTGCAGCCTTGATTGCCATACGAGTGGAAAAGGCCTTTGACAAGAGTATTGCATTCCTCGACAGAGTTTGGTTTTAGCGACAGGTACATCAATTGTATTAGAACACCTTATGATACCTGATCAGCAGCTGTAATGCTAGGAGGATGCACACATTTTTTAACTTTTTTGTTTTTTCGCCCCCCAGCCCCTTGTTCACACCCGAGTTCTAGTAACACTAGCATGTAGCTTCGGTAGACCACCAACCAAGGGGATTTTCACAGGCAATGTAGAAAGCAATCTCCTACTCTATGCAGATGTTATACTCTCACTTTAGCAGATCCTCCCAGTGATATGCAATTAGTTGTAGATATAGCAAGTACATTGAAGCAGATTTCTGGGTATAAAATAAACAGGGAAAGACTGAGGTTCTATGGTTGAAATCCAATAGAACTCTAGATGGCAAATGTTCACTCTTGAAGGTAGAGTAGGGAAACAAGGACTCCTCTTGGAATTAAGCACCAGAGATGGCTCTCCAAGAAGGGAGCTATTCTTTTAAGTGGGTCTTTTCCCACTATAGAAAGATGAAATCCAAGAGATCTGCACCCATTTTTCTAATGAGAAGAGTTTCCTATTTAAACTGGTAACTGAAAATGAAATACAATCATCAGAAATACGGTTGCATATACTTAGATTCACATGCTGTGCATATAGTCCGACATCTAGTGGTAATCGCAGAGTATTGCATCTTTTTTTCGAAGATCGAAGGGGACGTCGGCATGGGTGTGCCTGTGACACTATCCCTAACGTGACGTGTAGTGTACCCAAAATCCCTCAAGCGTCGAGGTCCCACTGGTTGTTTTTTTCTGCTGTGAGGGAGCCTTATAGTCTGCGTGAGTGAATACAGAAGAGACAAGGTGTAAGAAGTCTATGTTCCTTCTACCCCAAGAGGGGAGGAAGGGTGGGCGCATGTGAATCTAAGCAGATACAATCATCGGAAGACAATGCATTACTTACCGTAAAAGCATTTCTGATGGTTGTATCTGCTTAGATTCACATGCTGTGCATAGGTCCGACATCCAGTGGTCACTGCGGAGTATTGCATTTTGTTTTTCGTTGTCGAAAAAGGGGACGTTGACAAGGCGTGTCTGTAACACTATCCCTATAGTGACGTGCGTTGTACCCACAATCCCTCACGCGTCGAGGTCCCTCTGTTTGTATTTTTCTGCCCTGAGGGAGCCTTCTAGACGTGAGCGAGTACAGAAAAGAGAAATATAGAAAAGGATGTCTATGTTCCTTCCATCCGAGCGGGGAGGAAGGGTGGGCGCATGTGAATCTAAGCAGATACAACCATCAGAAATGCTTTTACGGTAAGTAATGCATTGTCTTCTGATGTTTGTTAATCTGCTTAGAATCACATGCTGTGCATAGACTAGCGAGCAGTACCCGGAGTTGGCGGTGGGTTATGAGAAGGAACAGTAGAGAAAAGATGTTTTAATACTGCCTGTCCCACCTGGGAGTCAGATCAAGAGTGTGCATCTAGACAGTAGTGTTTTGTAAAGGTGTGCACAGAACTCCAGGTAGCCGCTTTGCAGATGGACTCAAGGGGAACATTTGCAATGAACGCTATGGAAGCCCCAGTGCCTCGAGTGGAATGTGCTCTTGGCTTGAAGGGTAGTTCTCTCTTAGCAAGAGTGTAATAGAGAGTGATGCATTGAACAATCCATCTAGATATAGTGGACTTTGAAACTGCATCTCCTTCTCTTCCTGCTGCCACAGAGACAAAGAACCGATTAGTCTTTCTCAGTGGTCTGGTTCTTTCCATGTAGAACATGACAGCTCTGCTTACATCTAGTGTATGCAGACTTTTTTCTCCCAAGCTGGAAGGGTTTTGAAAGAACGTTGGTAGTTCTATTGACTGGTTCACATGAAATTTCGAGATGAATTTTGGTGCAAACCTTGGGTGTGTGCGTAGAACCACCTTATCCTTGTGAACTGTTACGAAAGGGTCTAGTACAGAAAGAGCCTGTAGTTCACTTACTCTCCTAATGGAGGTGATAGCTATTAGGAAAGCAGTCTTAAGAGTGAGGTCTTTAAGAGTTGCCTTGTGCATGGGTTCGAAAGGAGGGCCCATGAGTCTAGAAAGTAGCACATTTAAGTCCCATCAGGGAGCTGGGTTAGCTATTGGAGGGTGTATTCTCTTTACCCCCTCCATGAAGGCCTTGATAACTGGTATCTTCCACCACGACACTAAGTTGGGAAGTGGTGTATGCAGAAAGTGCCGCTAGGTGGACTTTAATGGAATTGAAGACTAGACCTGAATCCAGTAAATGGGTCAAGTACAGAACAATGTTAGTGGGAGAGCAGTAAACCGGGTTAATGCTCTTACCTCTACACCAGATGACAAATCTTTTCCACTTGCTAGAATAGCAGTGGCGAGTATTAGGTTTTCTGGCTTCCCTGAGGATGTCCATACATCTCTGCGGGAGTTGTAAATGTCCAAATTCTATGATCTCAGGAGCCAGGCTGCTAAATTCATGGTCTGAGGGCATGGATGCAGTGTCCTGCCCTTGTCCTGTGACAGCATGTTGTACGGGCAGGGAAGTTTCACTGGGGGAGATAGGGACATCTCCATCAAGTGAGCGAACCATGGCTGCCGGGCCCACATTGGGGCCACTAGTACCATGGTAACCTGCTCCTGGTGTACCACTTTGTTGAGAAGGGGAGTCGGGGGAAAGGCGTAAACAAATTTCCCTGACCATTGAATCGACAGACCGTTCCCCTTGGACTGGTTCTGGGGGTACCTGGAGGCGTAACTTTGGCATTGTGAGTTCTCCAGAGTTGCGAACAGGTCTATTTCCGGGAACCCCCATTGCGTGAAGACGTCGAAGACGATGTCTTCGTGCAATTGCCATTCGTACTCTTCGGGCAGGGGGAAGTCTCTGCTGAGTTGGTCTACTAGCAGATTGAGTTCCCCTGGTACATGTTGTGATAGTAGGAACATGTTGTGTTTGAGAGCCCACTTCCATATATTCTGGGACAGCTTGGACAGTCCTGGAGAGTGAGTGCCCCCTTGCTTGTTGAGGTAGTACATGGCTGTGGTGCTGTCTGTGAGGACCATCACTGTCTTTCCTTGTAGGTGTTCCTGAAAGGCTTTCAGTGCTTTGAACACCGCTAGTAGTTCCAGCAGGTTTATATGCTTGGATGCTAAGCTCGGAGTCCACGCTCCGTGAGCAGTCTGATGGGATAGGTGAGGCCCCCCATCCTGTAAGGGATGCGTCTGTGGTTAGAGTGGCTTCCACTGCGGGTGTGGCAAAAGTTTTCCCTAATAACAGGTTTTCTTTTGTCCACCACCGTAGCGAGAGAACCAAGGCCTGCGAGACCACCACTAGATCGTCCCATTGTCCGCTGGCCTGACACCACTGGCTGTAGAGCCACTCTTGCATTGGGCGCATGCGCAGGCGCGAGGTACCAAATAAATACATGACGCCATCATCCCTAGCAAGCGCATTGCTTTGCGTACCGTCACCTCTCGACCTGCCACATAATGGGGGATCTGAAACAGCATGTTTTGGACCCTCTCGTTGGAGGGGAAGACGAGGCCGTCCTTTGTTCGAATTAGAGCCCCTAGGAATTGTTTGATTTGGCTGGGGTCTAAGCTGGACTTCTTTTCGTTGATGGAGAAGCCCAGTTGGGACAAAAGGTCTACGGTCTTTTGGTTATTGGAGAAGCATGTTTCGTAAGAATCCCCTGTTATGAGCTAGTCATCGAGGTAAGGGTATACCGGAATGGATAACCTGCGCAGGTGGGCCGCTGCCACTGCCAGTACTTTCGTGAATACCCTTGGTGCAGATGCTATCCCGAAGGGTAGTACTCTGAACTGGTAGTGTTTGTTCTCTATCTTGAACCTGAGGTATTTTCTGTGCGCTGGCAACATTAAAATATGAAAGTATGCATCTTTCATGTCTAGTGTTGTCATGTAATCCCCTTGTGATAACAGTGGGATTACTTCCTGCAAGGTCACCATACAAAACTTTTGGGGTTTGACAAACTTGTTCGCTGGGCGCAGATCTAATAAAGGGCGCATGGTTAAGTCCTTTTTGGGTACAAGGAAGTACACTGAATAAATACCTTCTGTTACCTGAGATAGGGGGACAGCCTCTATAGCCTCTTTTCAGTAGCTCTTCTACTTCTTGAAGAAGAATGGTGAGGTGTTCCGGTGTCATGCGTCAGTTCCGTGGGGGTCTGTACTTCGGGGAACCGTTGAATTCGATGCAGTATCCGTGGGCTATGGTGGATAATACCCAGCGGTCTGACGATATTCCCTCCCATGCTGAAAGGAACGATGTTAGCCGGCCCCCGACCGGTGATGCATGGGAGGGGACCCGAATCTTCGGGTCATTTGTTGGTATTGGGCGTGGAACCTTTGGGGCTGGAGCCGCGACCTCTTCCTATGCCACGGCGTTGGCCTCCTTGACTGAACTGGGTGTTGTTACCCTGGTTAGAGGGCCAGTTGGTAGCAGAGTAAAATTGCTGTTGGTTTTGCTGCTGGCATTGGCCACGAAAGGAGCGTCTATTGCCATAGCTGCGTCTGTTAGGGGGCCTAGAAATTTGGACAAGAGTCTTGATGGTATCAAACTCTTTCTTCGCATGTTCTAGGGCCTCATCAACTGCTTTCCCAAACAGATGTGTTTGTTCTATGGGCTTATTTATCAGGGAAGCCTGGGTTTCTGGCTTAAATCCCGAATTGCGCAGCCAGACATGGCGTTTGAGAAGTATTCCCTGAACCAGGGAACGGCCAGCCGTCTCTGCGGCATCTAAGGAGTTCTTTACGATGCCCTGGTTTACAAGAGTTCCCTCTGAGATTATAGCAAACAGGCGTGAACGCAGGGGTGCTGGTGCGTCCTCTGCTTCGCTGCGCAGCTTGCTCCACTGTGCATCTGCGTAGCTAGCTAGTAGGGAATTGTTATTTGCAATCCTAGTTGAGAAGGTGGCGGAGGTCGTGATTCTCTTCCCAAGTGCATAGAGCTTCTTGCCCTCTTTGTCAGGTGGTGCCTCACTAGTGGATAGTGGTACCCCCGCTCTTTTTCTTGTATTAGTAACTACGAGGGAGTCCGGAATAGAATGTCCTCTGATGTACAAAGGGTCAGAGGACGAAGGGCTGAAGAGCTTTTCTATCCGAGGGTTGATGTAACGCTCACCTGATTCTCGCAGAGGCGCCGGTCTTGACTGGGCGACTACCGTATCTTCAAAGGTGATGTGTAGCACCCGGTTGGCTCTTTGGGCTGGACCTCTGTGCACTGTATGCCTGACTTCAAGAGTAAGATGTCTGCAGACAGAAAATATGGGATTAATGAACTGGGGTTATTGGGGTGTCCCTATCTCTTCCTTTTTTTGCTCTCCTGTAGACCCCCAAAGGTTAACGCTCTCACCTTAGGTAAGTGAATGCCGAGCTCTCCATCTGCCTCGGGGCAGGGTGCTGTAACCAGTTTCTTCACTGGATCGGTAGCGCAGGCCTCTTGACTTCAGAGGACTGCTGTCCGTCGTTTACTGCACGAACGGTAAGTTTCGAGTAATTCTATTGTCTTTAAAGTCTTTAGCAATGATGTCTCTTGTTTTGCAGGTTCCGGCGATGGCGGATGACGGGCTGAAGTGAGTTGAAGATGGAGTCCGTATGATGAATAGAAGCGCTTGGAAGCACGTAAGTAAGCGCTTGTTGCCTGCTTCACGATGCGCTCTGTCTTTTATTTTGCAGGTACGAGTTCGGAGCGGCTGCAGGGTGCCGGAATACCCACTGGGGTTGATGTGGAAAGGAGTAATGGCACGTGAGTATCAAAGTTCCCCAATGTCTTTAAACGCACCTTGTTTTGTCTTTCAGATGCAGGATGCAGCGCCGAAGGCCTCCGGAGCGTGCGAAGAGTGGGTAAGCTTTTGTCTTTCAGATGCCGGAATGCAGTGTGAAGACCTCCGGAGCGCACGAAGAGTAGGTAAGCCTTTGTCTTTCAGATGCCGGAATGCTAACCTGTTCTTTCTTGTCTTTATAGGTGTTGCTGAAGACTGGATTCAGGATGGTAAGCCTTTTTCCTTAGGCCCAGGATCCGATGCAGAAGACACGATGAGCGTTCTGCTGCAGAGGATGCAGAATAACGCAAAGCAAGATTCAACCACCGGGTGTGGTTTAAATAGCCTCCTGTAGTGCTTAGGTGTCTCCTTCCACAGCCACACCTAGGTAAGAAAAGAGTTCCTGCTTTCCAGAAGAGTTCCAGTGTTCTGAATCTAGGGAGTGGCTCCTGCCCCACCCAACAGGAAAAGTAGTTCCAAACAGAAGAGGATCAGAGGCTCAGCTGGCAGGCAAGTAAGCAGCATGGTCTGCTGCAGGTAAGTCCACCCAAGCATCATGAGCCCGGCGCTTCCAGCGCTGGGACTGGGCACATTTATGAGCCTGGTGCCACTGGCGCCAGGACTGGGTCCAAAAGGTCCCAATTGGGACTGGTTGGCCCTCGGAACCTGGGTTATGGATCTGCTTCCAAGGGAGTTGGGAAAACCCTGACCTTTTGGAAGCAGAGATCATGACAGTTGACCCCTCTAAGGCAGGATTGGAAAGGGAAGGAGTTATTCTTCTCTTTATAGAAGCCAGGAGCGGAATAGACTGACTAACAGGGGCTTTTTCTTTAATAACTTTCTCTACAAAGTCTATGTCAGGAAGAGTCTCCCCTGTGTATTTCAAAAAGCGCTGCTGCCTTGCGCAATAGTGCATTAAGTGAAGGTTGGTCATCTATGGGAGAGGTGTTTCCAATAGGTGAATCCTTGGGAGGAGAAGGGTGAAAGACATCAGGGTCTGAGTGCACTGATGGGGATTGCCAGGGCTGCGAGGTAGCTGTATCTTCTTCAAAAGCTCCTGCACTAGTGTAAGGATCTTCTTCAAACCCCTCTTCCTCATGTTCTTCCTCTCCACCCAAACACTCCTCATCTACCTGGAAGTATTGCTCCTCTTTAGTGAGGTCATATACGTCTGTAGAAGGGGGAAACAGCCTAGGAATCTTGACCCTAGGGTCATCCTGGGGCCATTCTCTTGGTCTTTTGGGTGTGGGTGGGTTTTGGCTTCCCAAAAACCTTTCCATTTTCTCCACACAAGAATGGAGTCTTTCAAGGGTCTCATGGGGGACCCCTGAATAGTCTAGAGGGGGGAAATCAGTGTCTTCACCTTCAAAACGCTTAGAACGCTCCCACAACGTCGAAGAAAGGTTTCCGTCGCCCTCTGAAAAGCCCTCCGGTAGTACAGAAGTGCCCTTAGATGAAGGGGGCAGTTCCTGGCTACTCTTGCGCTTTTTCGGCGTTTCCATAGCTTTTTGTGCGGTATTCGACGTTTGTTTCGTCGTCCGCTTACGTTTGTCTTCGGAAACAATTCTCGCCAGGCTCTCGACAACGAGTTTGTCAGTAGAGGGCTCTGGTGTCGACGTTGCCTGCGTTACGCGTTGTTCCTCGACGGCCACTCTATGGAGCGTTACGTCGGATGATTTTGAGGTAGCGCCCGTGTTTGATGAAAGCCCAATCGCTGGTCGCGGCTGCGTTTGCGGGTGGGGCTTGAGACCCTTACGGTCTGAGGTAGACGCCGGAGTGCCCTGCGTCCCCTTCGGCGCTGATGGATCCTTCGTCTTCGACGAAGAAGAGCCGTGGGTTGTGTGCTTAGGCCTATGGGGTCTATGTGCGTCCTTGTCGCCGGGGTGTTCATCCCCATAAGCAGGGCTTGAGCCGAGCCCGTCGGGGCCGGGGACGGACGTCGAGGAGCGCGAGCGCTCCTTCTGGGGGTTAACGACTTCCGTAACGGACGTCAAGTTATCACCCTCCTCGTCACTTTCTGTAACAGCGGCGGCGGGTGAGGAAACTGACTTCGACATAGCGTAGTCCGCCCACCTCTTAACTTTTCGTTCAAGAGTTCTTGGTTTCAAGAGCTTACAGGCCGCGCAGCTGTCCTTATGATCGAGGGGCAAGCAAATGATTACAGAGCTTGTGTTTGTCCTTCCAAGTGTATTTGCCCCTACAGCGTGGGCAAAACTTAAAAGGTGTCCTCTCCATAGCTGAGGCAATAATAACTGATGATAACAACCCCAAGGGAAAGATAGGGGAGAAAGAAAGACATTCTCAAAGAAGATAAAAGTTCGAACCCCCACTCTCCCTACTGTATGTTGGCCGGCGAGGCCAGGCCACGTGTTCAGCAGCGCCGAAGGATCTCCTCCATCTCTTCCCCTCCGTCGAAAACTTGCTCGGCGGAGAAACAGCTTCACAGCTAACGTCGAGGGGAGGAATCTTTAACAATATAATAAGTATAATTAAGGACCGAGGTCCGTAGTAAGTATTTGCAATGTCTCTCTAGGAGCTCTGCTAAGGCGACCAGAAGCTGGGCGGAAAAAAACAATCTGAGGGACCTCGATGCGTGATGGATTGTGGGTACAACGCACGTCACTATAGGGATAGTGTTACAGACACGCCTTGTCAACGTCCCCTTTTTCGACTACGAAAAACAAAATGCAATACTCCGCAGTGACCACTGGATGTCGGACCTATGCACAGCATGTGATTCTAAGCAGATTAACAAACATCAGAAATACCATTACGGTGAGTAATGTAGGTCTTCTGATGCTAGTGGATCTGCTTAGAATCACATGCTGTGCATAGACTAGCGAGCAGTACCCAGAGATGGTGGTGGGATGTGTGAAGGAACAGTAGCAAAGATAGGTCTTTGCGCTGCTTGTCCCACCCGAGATCAGACCTAGAGTGTGTATCTAGGTTGGAAATAGCCGACTTGGAGACAGCGTCCCCCCTCTCTACCAGCTGCCACCGATATGAAGAACTGGTTTGTTTTTCTCAGCGGTTTTGTCTTTTCCAGATAGTAAATTACCGCTCTCTTCACATCTAGTGTGTGGAGGCTCCTTTCTGCCACGTTAGTGGGGTTCTGGGAAAAAGTGGGTAGTTCTATGAACTGGTTTACATGGAACTTGGAGATAAACTTGGATGCAAAGCGTGGGTGTGTGCGCAAAACCACCTTTTCTTTGTGAAACATGACGAAGGGGCCCCGAACCGAAAGTGCCTTCAGTTTACTAACTCCTTATAGAGGTGATCGCCACTAGGAAGGCGGTCTTGTAGGCGAGTGCCTTAAGGCTAGCCTTGTGCAATGGTTCAAAGGGAGGTCCCATTAGTCTAGTAAGAACATTCAGATCCCATCCAGGAGTCTCTTTACCCCTCCATAAAGCGTTAATCAAATTAATCTTCCAGCACAAAACCCTGCGCTGGAACGACCTGTATGCCAAAAGAGAGGCTAAGTGGACCTTTAGGGAAATGAAAACCAGTCCTGAATCTAACAGATGGGTCAGGTACAGGACAAAATCTTTAGGGGAGCAATCCATAGGGTTGATGCCCTTGGTAATACACCAGGTAACAAAGCGCTTCCACTTACTGGAGTAGCAATATCTGATGGTAGGTTTCCGAGCCTCAGAGTATGTCCATGCATCTCCGAGGGAGTTTAAGGTGCCCGAACTCTAGGACTTCAGGAGCCAAGCTGCTAAATTGTGTTGGGGGGCATGGATGCAGTGTCTCTCCCTGATCTTGAGACAGCATGTTGTACGGGCATGGCAGCTTCCTGGGAGGGGAGACTGACATTGCAATGAGATGGGTGGATAGCTCAGCTGTAACATGCTCTCCTTGGAAACAAGGAGACACAGAGCAACACCGGTTCGATCCCCAGGTCCGTGCTTAGAAAACTCTGGGTATTAAGCGCGTTCTGAATAGCGTTATAAATATCATATCATGGGAGAACCAAGGCTGGCGGGCCCACATTGGGGCCACCAGGATCATTCTGACTGGTTCCTAGTGTATCTTATACACTATTCTGTTGAGAAGGGGAAATGGGGCAAAAAGCATAGGCAAATCTCCGGACCATGTTAACCAGAGACCGTTCCCCTTGGAGCAGTTCTGTGGATATTTGGAGGCGTAGTAGGGCATTGGGCGTTTTCCAGGGTGGCAAAAAAGTTGATCTCTGGGAAGCTTCATCCTACAAAGACGTTAAGTAAAATGTCCTCTTGTAGCCGCGATTCGTGCTCTTCAGGTAGGGGGGGGGGGGGGGGGAGGGTGGTCTCTGCTGAGTATGTCTGCCAGAAGATAGAGTTCCCCTGGAACATGTTGTGAGGAGAGGAACATGTGTTTGAGTGCCCAATTCTAGATGTTCTGGACAGTCTGGACAGCCCGAGAGAGCGAGTGCCCCATTGTTGGTTCAAGTAGTACATGGCCATAATAGTGTCTGTGAGGACTAGAACTGTCTTCCCCTGGAGGGGTGACTGGAAAGCCTTCAGGGCTTTGAACACTGTTAGCAGTTCCAACAGGGTGATGTGATTGGACGCTACTCTTGGGAGACCACACGCCATGCAAGGTCTGTTGAAGGAGGCTTCTACTGCGGTGGCGATGAAGGTTTTCTCCTGCAAAAGGTTTTCCCTTGACCACCACTACAGAGACTGAAAGAAAGCTGCAAAGACCACCACTAGATCACCCCACTGGCCGGTGGCCTGTCACCATTGGCTCAAGAGCCACGCTTGCATGGGGCGCATGCGCAGACTAACAGGAGGAACTAGGTAGATGCAGGAAGCCATCATCCCCATCAGTCGCATGGCTTTCCATACAGTCACCTGCTGACTGGCTATATAGTGAGGGATATGGAACATCATGTTTGGAACCCTCTCGTTGGAGGGAAAGACAAGTCCCGTCTTCTGTCTGAATTAGAGCCCACAGAAACTGTTTGACCTGGCTGTGGGATAGACTGGATTTCTTCTTGTGGATAGAGAATCCTAGGTTGAAGAGGAGATCTACCGGTTTCTAGGTATTTGTCTGGCACATTCCATACTACTCCCCAGTCATGAGCCAGTTGTCGAGGATGATAGACTGGGATGGACTGCCTGCGCAGGTGAGCGGCCACTACCGCCAGTACCTTTGTGAACACCCTTGCGGCTGAGCCAATGCTGAAGGGGAGATACTTGAACTGATCATGAACCCGAGGTACTTTCTGTGCGCTGGAACCATTGAAATACCAAAGTATGCATCTTTCATGTCTAATGCGGCCATGTAATCCCCCTGCTTCCGTGTTGGAAGGGTGCAGGTCTAAAAAAAAAAATAAGGCGCATGGTGAGATCCTTTTAGGGTACAAGGAAGTAAGACTGCGATGGCGCCCTTTTCCAGCAGGACCTGAACAACTTCCAGCAGGATGCACAGGTGTTCTGGTGACTTTTGTCTGCTTCTTGGTGGGTGGTAGCGAGGTGGTCGAAGAAACCAGATACAGTACCTGTGGGCAACAGTCTTTAGTCTGAAGGGATCCCCTCCCAGACAGGTGACCCCCTGACCGGGGAAGAGTGGGAGGGGACCCGTACCAGCGAGTCACTTGGAGGTGGAGGCCGGAGAGTCTTTGGGAGTAGAGTCATTGCCTCTGCTCTTGCCCATACGAGAGTCTCTTTGCTGGTACTGGAAGTTGCCAGAGGAGCCCTGACCGGAGGACCAGGGGATACCCACCTCCCACCCGAGCCATATTGACCTTGGGACGAGCAGAATAAGGATTGGCCACGGAAAGACTGCTGGGTGTTACAGCCACCGCACTGGTGAAAAGGTTTAGCCATAATCTGGCTAAGTGACTTCAAAGTCTTGTGCTCTTTTTTGCAGTTTCTGGGGGGTCATCAACCGTCTTTCCAAATAGGTTGGATTCCTCCACATGTTTGTTAATTAAGGAGGCTTGTGCCTCGAGTTTAAACCCACAGTTCTTTAACCAGGTATGCCTCTTAAGTAGGGTTCCCTGAGCAAGGGTGCGTCCAGCTGTTTTAGCCCAATCCAGGGTGTTCGAGGATATTCTGGGTCACTTGTCTGCCTTCTGCCATAACCGCCAGCAGGAATGATTGGGTAGGCTCTGAAACCTCCTGAAGACCATTCTGTACTAGGCCACAGTGAACATCACTGTAGCTCGCAAGGAGCGTGGTGTTCTTGCCGATTCTTGTGGAGTAGGCCCCAGAGGCGGTGACCCGCTTACCAAGGGTGTAACGTTTTTTGTAGTCCTTGTCCAGAGGGGATTTTGCCGAGGACAGTGGTACCCCTGCCCTTTTGCAAGTGGTCGTTACAACCAAGGAGTCTGGTGTTGCCTGACCCCTAATGTAGAGGGGGTCAGGTGACTCGAGTTGACTGCCCGTGTAAGAGACGGGGACAGCAAAGAAGGGGCCCGGGCGCCTTTTAATAGAATGGATGGTTTGGCTAACCAGAGTTTTTTCCTTGAGGATGTCCTCCACAAAGTCTGTGTCAGGGATGGCTCTGTGCATATCAATTTTGAAATGATTGGCTACTCTCTTTAAGAAGGAGCTGAACAGCATTTGGTCGTCAACTGGAGATAAATCTCTGCTGAGGAGTAGAAGGGGGATCCAGACATCTGATGTCTGGGTCAGTGGTATGTGGCGGGGTGTGCCACGAGCCCTGGTCCTTCGCCTGATCCCAGTCTGGGTCTTGATAGACTGGGTTTTGATCGTAAAGGTTAAACCCTTTATAGGAAGCCTCCTGATTTCATAGTTACGACAGTTTAGGAATGTGTGAGGGATGGTAGCAAGTACAGAAAAGTGTGTAAAGTAGGAGAGCTCTGTAATCAATCAGGACAGAGGCATTATGAATCCTATAAACTTTTATTAAAGTAAAAGAAGGATTGGAAAAAGACATCTCTAAGAGGTGTTTCCCAGCCTCAACAAAACTAAGGAGGTCAGTGCCAGAATGTCCAAAAATAAAGAGTTCTCCCACCTGTGAGCAAAACCCTATCCTGACCCTTACAAGCTAAACTCAAAGAAATGTGTGAAGGGATAAAGTATTTCAGCTCGCCATTTGGAAATTCTACAATGTTCCAAAAAGGTGTACAAACAAAGTTCCACAATCCTCAGAAAGGGGTTTTCCCCTCTCCCAGAATTTCTCAGCTTCTTCCCAGCTTAAAGTCGCAGTTCTTTTCGAAGCATACGCCATTAACATTGGCTCCCTTCCTCTGTATTCCGCACACTCACAGGTATCTTTCATACTCCGATTTCCACACTTTATTCACCTTTCCAGCCCAAGAGGTAGCATTCCCTTCTCTTGAGTTTCCAACTTCCCATGGGCTTGCCAAGACTTTCCAATGTTCGCTGTATTTGAAGCAGGTCCCAGACTCACAATCACACTGCCTGGTTTACTCTCCAGCCAGGTTTTTTCACAATCTTCATCACCATTGAGGACAGAAGGGGGTATACCTCTCCAAGAACCTCTTTCTTACAGTCCTTCACTTTTATTTACTTCTGTGTACTTGTCCTTTAACTTCCCCCGAAGCACTGTGATTATTCTGAACACTTGGTATGAAAACCATGGGATTTTGTTCCCCACTCGGCGAGTAATATGTTCCCAGAACACAACCCTGTGCCCCAACCCTCCACTGTGGGCTCACCGGCGCTGCGATGGTGCTCTGATGTGGGTTTATGTTTTTTGTTCTTGCTCTCTCACGGCTCTGCCTTGCAGCAGAAGGGCATTTGGCAGATGCTCCAACTTCCCTTAACGGCGCAAAGCTTCTCCACTGCCTCACGTCGAAGTACATCCGACAGCCTGGCTTCTCTCCGCTTCCAGACCTGCGTGGGGTGAAGTGAATCTCGATCCTAACAATTCCTGTTTTTAAACACTGTCACAAACAAACTAGAGCGTGTCTCCAGTTCCATGCTCTGTATTGCTCCGATGCGCTTCCTCATCTCAGTGTAGATACAGAAGATGTTAGAAAGAGTTCTACTATTGGTGAAGGTGGGCGAACTGGATCTACACCACTAAGCCATAAAGGGATGAGAGTTCTGGTTGGGGGTATCATGTTCTGAGTGTAAAGGGTGATGCCATGACCATACCAGTGTGTCTCCTTCCCTCCTATGATCCTCCCTCAGAAAACCAACCCCAGGGTCAGGTAGCGGCTGCCCTTCCCTGGTCATATGGGATGCGAGTTTCCCCTGAGAGAGAGCGATGACATCGCTGGATTCATCACACCTCCTTGAAAAGAATACAAGATGGGTCCTCAGGTTAAATTCTCCGTCCAATTTCAGGGCATAAGTGTAAAACACTTTGAAAGTGAGATTGATACACAGCTGCAAAAGTGACCATTTACCACTTGTATTGCAAGTCTGAGCCACAGTCATTAGTATGTGAATGAAAAAGATGTATTTTATCAACTTCTACCAAAATCGTATCATACCATTTGAGTTTATTTTGCACAAGATAAAGTTACACTGCCACAATGGCAGATAGTGGTACATTTGTTTGGTTGACTCCTCAGACTCATCGCTCTTCTGGTTTCAAACCTGGGTGGTGACTTGCTTTGGTGGGGGCATCTGACGAGGGGGGTCACACTACGGCGAAGGACTAAATGACACATATGCAAGGTCTATGACTGAGTATCCTGTAAATTGACTCGCGCCACTTGATTTGTTACCCAGGATAATTTCAGATCAGGCTTGGGGAGGGGAAACTGATGAATTTTAACATGTTAAATTTTTTTAAAAGAGGATCTGTGCAATCTCTTTGGTTAAACACCTGTGAGAGTTAAGCCATATAAAATTCAAAAGGAGACAATTGGCAGATTTATAATTGTGTGAACTAGCTGTCAATTTGAATGAATGTATGTTGTGACACAAATGTGACAGGTGTAAGAATATGCTTCATTTAGCTAATGTCATGCATGCAAACCTTTACATTTGTTTGCATTTCATTTTTTTATCCAGGAAACAAATTAGCAACTGGAGAATCAGTAAGGCTAAAATAGACAACAAAAAATAAACACAGGAAGATGAAGGGAACCAAATCGGATATGGAAGACATTTTAAGTGATGTCAAAGCGTTGTGGTGCCTGGCCCATTCCCTATAAAAACGTAAATGTAATATTACAAAATAGTGACCCTACAATCCCAACTGGTTGATTTCTATAAACACAATTTGGGAAAGGCCTATGTTCATTGATCTTGCATTGATAGTTCACACTATTCAAGAATACAAAAACATACATAAATAAGTGCTTAAATGTGGACAATGTTTCAACTTACATTTGATGTCTGCATACATATGACTAACAGTGAACCTATCTTTTCCTTCTGGGGCCCAGGCCACCCTTTCAGCCATGAGGTAAAGGGCCCCATCCTGTTTCTTCTGGCGCACCTTCTTTACAATGAGTAATACTTCTTCAGATGAGGTTGCCATGATGGCCGGAAGGCGCTATGACGCAAAACAAAATATGAAAGTGTCACTCATCACTGGTCCCAAAGTGCTATATATTTGCAATATATATATATATACATATATATATATATATATAAAAAGCAAGAATTACTGAAAAATAAAAAATAAATCTGAACAGTATCTTAAAAACACACGCACACAGACATTGTTCAGATTTAACATGCATCAGTGCCTAAAGAACAACTCTAGTAGATCTGAAGGATGTTGCTTAATAGACATCAAGTGTAGAGTAATGCTACAAAATTGGCCCTTTGACGTGAACGAGCTAGCCAGAAAAGTTGGAATTGGAGTCTTGTATTATACTTCATATTAATTGAAATGAATAAAGACAGGAAGAGGAGTACAATCCAAAACCAGCTAGGGCAAATTCATGATAAAAAGGAATAAGGTAATATTAGGGTTAGTTTTAGTTGCTGGGAGTTATCAAAAAGGCACCAGACATGCAAGAAAGAAAAAACATTGAGGAAATATGATTGCACAAGCTTCTATTTACATAATCATGGCAATTGTGAAGGACTACATCCTCCATCAAAGTTCAAAAATCACAATGGAAAAGCTTGCAAAAATGGCGCCGAGTGTCCCTGTAACCAGGGCCCCCAAAAAAATTTTAAAAAGATAATAAAAATAAAAAGAACCTTTTATTTGGAAAAGAACCAAGCCTGGCCAGCTTTGCAAGCCTGTTTAGTGTAAGTAGCGACTGCCAATAGGAAGACACTGACCATCTTTTCCTAGTCCCTGAAAAAAAGTCTAAAGGAAATACATCCAGGCATGGGCATGTTGCTCTTGAATTATACATTTGTGTGCCAGTCCGTGGGTGCAAAACCTTCGATTAGACTTCACTTGTGAAAAGGAAAACTCCTTAGTTTTTCCGGGAAAAGGTTCTCGCAGGTGAAATTATTTTTTCAGAGACCCAAGCAGAAGACATCTCTTTGGGTGCATATTGAATCAGAGAGTTGCAGAAGAGGACATTGAAATGATATTGAAGTCTGGGAGAATCACACATATTCAGGACCGTCTAGACCGCATCAAGACCACAAGAACCTTCTTGAAACAGTGTGAGTTTCTGGAGAAAAAGAAGTTAATGGAACCACCATGTTCCTCGTTTGAAATGGCCTACACTTGAAGTTAACAATATCCAGAATGTTAACTAGCTGTACTCTGGCTGGTCTTTGAAGGCTATATTATTTAATTGCAGAATGATGTCAAACAGGGCAAAATGTGGTCTTCTTCCCATGTCAGAAAGGCTCGTATTAAAGGTTGATAATTAAAAAGGTGGTGTAAAGCCAAGATGCCCAGACTCCTATGAGAGGTCTTCACAGATGTTCAGGAGAGCAGTTTCCGTGCTTCCGGCTGCTCTGAAGCCAGACTGGTGGTCATGGAGACACCCAACATATTCATTGTGAAGATTTAGCTGGGAGATGGCCAGCTTTTTGAAGAGTTTGCCAGGAAGGGAGTGATGGAGATCAGGCGATAGTTAGCTGGGGAGTAGGGGGTCGGCTGAGGGTTTCTTGAGAACAGGGTGCACAAGAGAGTGCTTCAGTGGGGAAGGGAAGGTTCCAGTGGCGAAAGAGTGATTGCAGAAGTCAGGCACAGCTGCAGCGAGGGTGTCAATGTGATCCTTGATGATTTTGGGAGAACAGGGAAGAACCTGTATTTTCTTTTTGGTTCAGTTCCATACATGGGAAAACAAAGCATTAACAAAAGTACAAAGTTATTTGGTGATTGGATGGAACGGCAGCTGAATATCATCTTACCTTCTCCCTTATTTGTACGCTAGTTGTCGGAATTGAAACAATATTATGCCTCCTATCTCAGCAATTGTATGTGTATTAGCCTACGCCAAGTTGTCTAAAACATCATGCGAATAAACTCTGCGGCAAGGTCTTGACCTTAGAAAAAGTAATCTAAGTCGCCATCTTGGATTAAGCCGCCATTTTAGGTTCTCTTGTAATGTGGAAGTCACCCTGAACATCAAAATGGAGGCCGAATGACATTCTGAGTAAGATTCTGGCCGTTGTGACCTCCGCACACATGAATAATTAATATGCCTGCAGGCTACTTGTTGGGGTCGCGAACTGAGACCTTGTCCTATTGCTGACCTATGTGTAAATGTACAACTATATCAGCGAAACTAATCAGAATGCATAAATTATAGGATTGACCTGGCTAGGAACCCTTAGGCCCGATCCTTAGAATGGTTAACCCGCGAGGGGGTTGGCCAAGGGCTGGACAAATCATATAAAAGACCCAAGTATTCCAATGTACGGTCTCTCTTACTAATGCATCGAACCTTCGTTGAAGTTTGTTACGTTACTCTGAGAGCCGAATAGCTATCCGTTTGTCAATTGACTTTGGTAACTGTTGTAGCTTTTAAATAAAGCACTTGTATGTTCTTTGTAACCTGTGTTGGTGTGTTTCTTTTGGGCTTCCCGGCCTCATATTATTTTTATGTTTTCACAGTTGGCGCCCGAATAGGGACCCTCAAGATTGATGCGGGATCATTGAAGGTCGACGCAGACTATCGAACCGGGATCGGACGGTGTGATACTGCGGGCCCGACCGAACGAGACGCGATACCTCGGCAGCGCTGCACAATCCGATCCTCGGACGATAGTCGTGTGGTCTGACACGGCATCTTGACGAGGGTCCATTTTTGAGGCGGGCAGATTTGTCGAAAAACCACCAAACACAAGGTAAAATTTGTTAGGTAAGTTCTTTGGTAAACCGTACGGTCCTCCTTAGGTTTGGTCAGGTGCAGTCGTGACCCGGCTCTTAATTTAACCCTGACAATATGAATTTGGCGTATTGTACCTGCAGACACAATTATTGACCAGGTAACACCAATTTTTTGTGAAATGCCTGGGAAATTGTCTAGCTGCTTTAGGGCTCTGTTCCGCAGCGATCGACAATCTTTGGAATTTAGCCGCCCGGCACCACAGGAGGGGTCACCGGCATGTACTATGTACTGTAAGTATGGCACTGGAAGTATAGTATTTAATGATATTTGGCACAGACAAACCAGACATGCCTCCGAATTTCAGTGGCCACTCAATGGTAGTTTTGAGATCCCCCGTATTGAATACCTAGAATCGGTCTTGCTAAAAAAGAAGGCCAGACCTGCAGCCTTCGATGTTTTGCAGAATTGGAAAAAAGAAGCACTGCAGCAGCTTAAAAGTAGGGATAAACATGCACGCCGTCATAAAACAAATGCCGAAAAGGCGTTGTTATATGATAAGGAAAAACATTCAGAGTCAGTTAAAAATATGGATAGGGCTTTTTCACTCGGAATCCAGAAAATGTATCCCTCTAAAGATTTCCATGTTTCTGAAGAATTTATTGAAAAATTGTTAAACGAACGTAGGCCTGGTGCCTCTGCGCCAACTCCTTATGATTCTCTCCCGGGTGCTCTGCCCATCCCTGCTGTTGTTCCTGCTGTTATTCCTGTTCCCCCTGTACAACCTATTGTTCCTATTCCTCTAGTTGTTGTTCCTCCACCTATTGTACCATCCCTTTCTCTTGCACCGATAGTTGCACCTTAATTGAATTTGCCTGCACCTCCGCTCCCGAGTGGTTCCGTATTGACTGAAGTTGATCAGGGTGCGGGGTCAAAGATTGTCACTCGTAATACTGTTTCTGCAGACAAGAAACGGGAATTGTTTGCATGGGCTAAGCACTGTATGGAGAAAGGTGATCAAGTTAATGTTTTTTCCACATTATCAAATTTGAACAGTTTTCCCGAGAAAAATGTTTTTATCGAAGGTCTGGGGACACATTTATGTGTGATGTGTGGTAGATTACAAAATTCGGATCTCCCACAAGGGGAGAGGGATCTAAATGCTTTAGCACTTTCGAGGGACACAGATGAGAAAGTACATCGTCATGTTGAAAGATTGTTTGAGTATAGGAAGGACTTTGAAAAATCACGAGATGAGGATGATGAAGACGACAGTATGCATGTGCAGAAACGGTTCCTTCCGTGTCGTAGATCGGCACCTGAGGAAGTACGAATTTGTACCAAGGATGTGATTCGATGGATCTCGGATTCATCGATATCGCCAGATGAAGTATATGACACGTATAGTCAATATACAGCGGAAACGCAAAGGAAGGCGATTCAGGTAAAGGTACAGTACCTGCAGGAAGAATGTGTAAGGAAGAAGGTTAGTTGTCCTATAGAGTTATTGGGGATTTGTAAGAGGGCTTTTTCGCCCGACACTTCTTCGACTTCCTTAGCGCTCGACCTGGCTCTGTTGCTTAGTAAGCGGTCGGAGTTACCTATATTTCAGTTGCCTATGAGAGGTTCCTCCGACATTTGTCCCAAGGGTTGAGATTCCTGCTAACGTTAGGACTGGTGCACCCGCTGTGGATATCCCTGCGCTTTATGTATCGCAATTTGGTCACGTCCCATTTTCACGACAGGAAGTGAACACTATTAGACAATCAATTCCCGATATCAGGAAAAACCCAATAGGGTTTTACAAAGAGATAGAGTCCGTTTTGCAGTCCTCTGTGTTCACCTTAAGTGATATTGACTTGCTATTCCCTGTACTACTACCCGTAGATTTATGGAAGCAGGTTCGGACAATAGACGATGTGCCAGGGTTGGGAGATACGTGGGCTAACATGACCAGGTTTGATGGGGAAAGACCAGCTGGTGAGAAACCACCTCAGGTAATACTCACTTTGCCTGATAGAATTGTCGCAAAATTAAAAACTAATTCCAGAGAAAATAATTATTTGGGACAAGCTTACGGCCTGTGTTCAAGGAAAAACTTAAGGCGCCACCGAATTCTTTAATAGATTCGAACAGGTATTTTCTGACTTCAGTGGACAGGACTTGGGTACAGAGTCTGGGAAATGGTTGTTCGTGGACAAATTTGTACGTGGATTGTTGCCCGACATCCAGTCACAGATTATGTCCTCAGAGCGCTTGGCAGGCGAAATCTCAATCTGAGGTTTTGCACATGGCTCAGTATTATGAGAACCGTGTTAATAATGAAAAGGAGAAAATAGAGAAGAGGAAAGGAGATCTGAAGACTAAAGTATTGTTACAACAAATTGTTAGAAACCCCAGAGGAGGTACGACACAGACCAGAGGTCAGTATGTCCCAAAAGGAAATGCTTCTTTGGGTTCTGTGAATATTAATCAATGTGCCTATTGCCGCCAGGAAGGTCATTGGCGAGCACAGTGCCCCGTCCTTCGACAAAGGTCAAACAATGCGTTTGGGAGTATGGGTAGACGACCTAGAAGTCGCCCTGGAGCAGGGGGCCCTGATAGAGGTCAGTTTTCACAAGATCCTCAGCAACCTTTTTCACTGGAAAACCAGACCTCGAGTGTGGACGCAAGAAACATATTTGATCACCCTTCTGCTGCCTACCTTTCTGAAGAGCTTCCTTCCGACGACATTTTATTTCGTTAGGACTGCCCAAAGCAGGGTTTGGAACCTTCACCTATTCCCGTTAATCAGAAAGGCCCCTACGTTGAATTGTTAGTGGGGAATAGGAAACACCAGTTTTTGATAGACACTGGAGCACAGAAGTGCTCCATTGATCATTCCCGGGTTCCAAACATTCCACTGTCAGGGCAAACAAATGTTTCTGTAGGGTTTTCTGGTATACCAATTGTTTGTCCGGTTTCTTCACCAATGTCTGTTTCTTTGGGTCCCTTTACGGACCATTGTCCCTTCCTTCTGACTTCGAACTGTGGAGAGAATTTGCTGGGGTTAAATCTGTTGAAGAAATTGAATGCAGTAATTCTTTGTTCCTCTGATGGAGTACGACTGACGGTTTCACCCCAGCAACTTCCCAATTCTCAGTTTCCGATTCGACCATTGCCTCCTGAGTTTAGCGTTGTTCCGGAATGTTTATGGGCAGTTGACGACAATGATGTCGGGGTACTAGAGATTGAACCAGTCAAAATAGTTTTGAAACGTGGAGTTAAATTACCGCGAATTCCGCAGTATAAAATATCAGTTGAGGGCGAGCGTGCTTTGAAGTGCATTGTCTCCGATTTTGTGCATCGTGGGGTGATTGAGGAGATTGCAGGTAGTTTATGTAACAGCCCGATTTTGCCTGTATACAAGAAAGGCGACAATGCAATCCCATACCGGTTCATAATGGATCTTCGTGCTATTAACAAAGTCGTCGCCCCACAATGTCCAATTGTGCCTGATGTAACACCGATACCAACAATGATCCCTGCTACGGCTACGCACTTCAGTGTTGTGGATTTAAAAAATGCTTTCTTTAGCATTCCTATACACAAAGAGTAGATATTTGTTTGCGTTCACCTTGGGGGGACGTTCATTTACATTTACTTGGGCACCTCAAGGGTATACTGAAAGTCCAAGCATTTATAGTAGAGCTTTGAAAGAGCAGCTCGACACCCTTGAATTGCCACCTACTTGTACACTGCTTCAGTATGTCGATTTGCTTTTGGCTGCAGATTCTGAAAGTGCTTGTAAAGAAGGCACTGTACTGTTGCTTTTTCATCTAGCTAAAAATGGTCATAAAGCTTCGCTCAAAAAATTTCAATATTGTTGTCAGGAGGTCGCCTATTTAGGCAACCTCCTGTCAAAGGAGGGGAGAAGATTGACACCTGAAAGAATAAAACACATTTCCTGGCATGTCTGTTCCAAATACACAGAAGGAAGTCAGAGCCTTAATAGGTATGGCTTCTTACTGTAGGTTGTGGATCCCGAACTTTTCACTAGTGATAAAACCGATGTTGGCTTTGACGAAGAAGGGCATTTCTCTGCCACTGCCATGGAAGTCAGAACATCAACGATCATTTGAGAGTCTCAAAACCGCGTTATGCTCTGCACCGGTTCTGGGTACTCCAAATTATGATAAGGCCTTTGTGTTTGTGCATGAATGTGATGGATGTGCTTTGGCTGTGTTAACACAGGAACACGGAGGGAAGAATAGGCCGTGCGGCTACTACTCCTCCGCCCTTGATCCTGTCGCAAGCGCTTTGCCAAGATGTTTGCGAGCTGTCGCTGCTGCTGCCGCGTCTGTAAAACAGAGTGAGGGAATGGTCCTAGGCCATGATTTAATTTTGATGGTACCTCACTCTGTAGATATCCTATTGAATAAAACCCAAACGCAACACCTCACCTCCGTACGGCTAACAAGGTATGAATTCATTCGGTTTGCCCCTCACATTCAAATTAAGAGGTGTTGTGTTCTTAATCCGGCTGAACTTCTACCTTTCCCGCAAAATACTGTTTGCGGTGACGAAGAATTACATGACTGCCTGTATACCACTGAACAGGAAACGAAGGGCAAGATAGATCTTATAGATACTCCTTTGGACAATGCAGAAGGGGAGCTGTTTTGTGATGGCTCCTGCTTCAAACTTCCAGATGGTACATCTACAGCTGCTTATGCAGTTACTACGTTGAGTACGGTTGTTGAAACTAAGAGAATTTCGTATAACTCTGCGCAGGCCGCAGAGATTATAGCGTTGACCCGAGCTTGTGAACTCTCCGAAGGGCGTATAGTAAACATATATACTGATAGCCAGTACGCCTTTGGGAGGCTCTGGTCGGAAAGAGGGTTCCTAACCTCACATGGACCAAGATCCAGCATGGTCCCTTAATAGTGCAATTGCTCTCGGCACTCTCACTCCCTAGGCAGTTAGCGATCATAAAATGTGCAGCACATCGTAAGGTCATAGATGATGTGGGAAAGGGGAACGCTTTTGCTGACCAGATAGCCAGGCAAACGGCTACAGACCTTAGCGCAGACATGTATGCTCTAAGGGAAACAAAAGATGCCTATGTAATGGATGAGGGTATTGGGTCTGTGCGAGATATTGAAACTGATGCCACAGTAGAAGAGTCTAAAAGGGTGGCCGAAGGAATGAGGAAACTGGATGATGATGGGTGGATGCAAATGAAGGATAATGGTTGCTCCCTGATTCATATGTGCTGGCAATGGTTACGATGGCACACGGTCCTACGCATGTGTGTGCTCAGCAGATCACGAAAATGTTAGAACAAGTCTGGGTGAATGATAAAATTTTGAAGACTGCACAGCGACATGTTCAGAATTGTATGATTTGCTTACAGCACAATGTAGGGAAGGGGACAGTAACTCCAAGGGGTAGCTTTGGGCCCCCTTCTGTTCCCTTCGAGGTCATCCACTTTGATTTTATTGAGATGGAACGGTGTAACAATCTAATATATGTTCTTGTGATTATTTGTGCTTTTAGTAAATGGGTCGAGGCTTTCCCCGTTAAAGATGCTACTGCCATGACCACTGCAAAGACTATGGTAAAATAATTCTTTCCACGATTTGGGCTTCCAAGGGTAATTTAGTCAGACAATGGTCCCCATTTTGTTGCAGCAGTAATTTTGCAGATATGCACAGCGTTACACATTGAAAAACAATTTCACTCAGCTAGACATCCTCAAAGTGCCGGGTTGGTAGAGAGACATAACGGTATCTTAAAGAATAAGCTTGCAAAAACATGTGCCGACACCAAATTGAGATGGCCAGATGCCTTACCTATTGTATTATTAACCATGCGTACCACACCTCAAACTAAGACCGGGCTTTCTCCATTTGAGGTAGTGATGGGGAGACCTGCTAACATTTGGGGTCTTCCGAAGCCTAAAGCCCTGAGGGAGGTGGAAAATGTATTGCTTGTAGACTATTGCAACCAGTTGACTAAAAACCTGTATTTCATTTATCATCAGGTTCACTCAGCTTTACCTGTACGGTTCACGGGCCCAGCACACGATATTCAGCCTGGAAGTTGGGTCCTAGTGAAGGCGTACGAAAGGTCTTCCTGTCTCACTCCTCGCTGGAGGGGACCCTACCAGGTGCTGTTGGTCACTCTGACAGCAGTGCGGGTGGCTGGGAAAAAACACTGGATCCACGCGACGCATGTCAAGAAACTTCCTCACCCGATGCCACACGTTACAGAAGAAGCAGAACCCCTCGCTGATGCTACAATCTCTGATCTTGGAGTAGCAAACAGCGCTGTGAGTGCGTCGGAGAATTTTTTCTGAGCCCGTGGAGCTTGGGGGGGGGGTGGGGGTAACAGTCCATTTCGTCTCGGCACTCTTTGGAAAAGTCACTTCCGGAAAACACTGTTTCAAGTTCTGCGTCTTCCGTCGCATCCGATACGTCGCTTCCCTCAGGAAGTGACGCCGCCTTGTTTCCGGATCAGACAGTTTCGGGTACCACCAGGTACGACCTTCGACGAAGAAAATAGAACTGCGGCACGGGTCTTTCCGTGCATTTGGAAAGAAGAAGTGATTGAAAGTTTTCTCTTGTAAAAGAAAGTTCCTTTCGAACATAAGGAAAAAAAAAGGATTCTGCTGGCTAGGGTTGGGAAGGACTAAGAAGTCGCGCGACCATAGTGTCGCCAGCAACGAACATTGGGGTCGTCGATTGAGAAACTGCAATGCCTGCCACCTCCACCGCTGCTCCCCGCACTGGACTTGTAAATAGGGGGGTGACCAACTCGGACAACGAACAATGTGCCTGGGCCCCGAAAACGTATTGCTGTGTTGTGTTAATAATGGTTGGAATTTGTGTAATTACTGCCGTAGGACTTTGGTACTTCAAAGAAATTTACCCTCTAAAACCTCTACTGCCAATTGAGATTGTACCTACTGCTTTGACTCCCTCTGTACACCTTCACACTCTGTCACCTATAAACTCCCACCATAGACGAAAGTATCATAATAACACTTTAATGATAGTAATGAATGCAACGCATGCCATTTTTAATAAGAGTAATTGTTGGATTTGCACTCATTTACCACAACATGGGAACAAGGGGCTAGGATGGTATATTCACCCTTTACCTTTAACGACTGCTTGCTATGCCTCTCTTAGAGCACTATTCTTTGGCCGTTGGAATGATAGCATCTCAGGGAACTCTGATGGAACTAATTTAAATGATTTTGAGAAACGTGAATCAACTCTGCTGGGATGCTCGCTTTTTGCAAATAGAAGTAAACCTAATGTTGCTTCTATTAGACCGTCTGATAAACTATCTCTGCCCTTTCTAACTCTAATTTCCTTTAAAATGGCTCTGATAGGCAATAAGGACGCCGTGCCTCCTTCCTACTCTATAAATCATAGCCCTGATTCAGTCCCCTTTTGTGTACAAAGAAATGGGAGATTTTGAAGGTTGTATGAACATTGTAAATTTGACTGGAGAGAACAGGCCTCTGTATTTAGGGGGGCCTGTTTATTTCGTTTGTGGTAGTTCAGCATTTCCCTGGTTGCCCAAGGATTGGCAGGGAACCTGTTATTTAGGAATCCTGTTACCTGGGGTATTTGTAGCTAGTACATTGGAGGTTTCTAAGGCTCGCCCACGGCGGGACGAGAACGGAGATACCCCTGGGCAAGTATTGGGAGATATAGCAAAATACCAGATTCCTCGCCGACAATTTTCAAAGCAATACAGAACTTGCACATCCTTAGTTCTGAAGTGCATGTTCCTGTGGGTGATTGGAATATTAGCGCCTGTTTTTGGGATTCTCTACGATCTTGGGGTTGGAAGGTGCTTTCTGTCATTCTGATTATTTTGGGGATCCTGCTATTCCTTTGTTGCGGTTTTCAATGTCTACCTAGTATATGTTTAATGCTAGGGGGATGTTGTGCTCAAGCAGTGAGCACAGTAGGGCACAAAATGTATGCCCCAGACACAGCATCTAAAGAGTTTGTGCTACAAGAGGTTCTGATGAACGACCTAATGGCTATAGACATTACAGATAATGATTCAGGATGCATGGACGACAATGCATGGAGTTATTTGCAAAAGTATTGGAAATGATATTAGCACTTGGCATAGGCCAAAAGGAGGGTCTGTCGGAATCGAAACAATATTATGCCTCCTATCGCAGCAATTGTATGTGTATTGGCCTACGCCAAGTTGTCTAAAACATCATGCGAATAAACTCTGCGGCAAGGTCTTGACCTTAGAGAAAGTAATGCAAGTCGCCATCTTGGATTAAGCCGCCATTTTAGGTTCTCTTGTAATGTGGAAGTCACCCTGAACATCAAAATGGAGGCCGAATGACATTCTGAGTAAGATTCTGGCCGTTGTGACCTCCGCACACACGAATAATTAATATGCCTGCAGGCTACTTGTTGGGGTCGCGAACTGAGACCTTGTCCTATTGCTGACCTATGTGTAAATGTACAACTATATCAGCGAAACTAAATCAGAATGCATAAATTATAGGATTGACCTGGCTTGGAACCCTTAGGCCCGATCCTTAGAATGGTTAACCAGCGAGGGGGTTGGCCAAGGGCTGGACAAATCATATAAAAGACCCAAGTATTCCAATGTACGGTCTCTCTTACTAATGCATCGAAACTTCGTTGAAGTTTGTTACGTTACTCTGAGAGCCGAATAGCTATCCGTTTGTCAATTGACTTTGGTAACTGTTATAGCTTTTAAATAAAGCACTTGTATGTTCTTTGTAACCAGTGTTGGTGTGTTTCTTTTGGGCTTCCCGGCCTCATATTTTTATGTTTTCACATAGTCTTTCCTTCCGTCCCAGTTGCCCTCCTTCATATTACTGTTAAATCACGGGAAGTCCATTGTTAAGTATTGTCTCGTAAGACCAGCCGTGATAAGTGGGGCGTGTGCTGGGAAGTGCCGGTCGTATACTAGTATCGGGGCCAAATATCCATAAACCTGTGCAGGAGGCCCTCCCTGGCAGCAGTAACCTTTTCTGCCACCAAAATGTCCCATATTTTGATCCACCAAAGGGTCATCGATGGGCCCTCTGGGGTCTTCCAGGTGTGGGCAATCATTCTTCCTGCAAGGAGCAGTTGCGTGATAGGTTTGGCTGTTGCCCCCTTCCTTGGGTATGTCCCTTGGACTGGGGAACCAAGGAGGACCACCTCAGGACTTTTTGGAATTGTGATCCGGGTGATGGCCTCAATGGTGGAGAGATACTGGTCCAAGAATGATTGGACGCTGAGACAGTCCCGAGAAAGTCCCACCACATGTGTAAGTATGTGCCTCACAGCCTGCATTTATGCTAGCACATTGTGGGTTTATCGAATTTTGGATGAGATGGACTCGCACCCGGGGGGGGGGGGGGGTATGTAGTACCAGCGGACGAGCAGCTTAAGGGCACATTCGCCATTTGTGATGAACAGCGAGGAGGAGGAGGAGCTTCTTGTCCAGATGTCCACACAGGTGTCATCCTCGATTGGGTGTCCCAGGTCAGTTTCCCATTATGTCGTGTATGTTGGCCTGATGGTCAGAAAACTCTCCTGCAATAGTTCATATAGGTTGGATATCTTTCCTGCCGTCGGTGCCCCCTGCATGGCGAGTTCAATGGGGCTGAGGTCTTGTGTGGCCCCTAGTCGGACCAATGGGTGAGTACACCAGTGGCGGAGCTGCATGTAGGAGAATCTGTCAATTTCGGCCAACTGGAAGGTTGTTTTAAATCTTTCAAACATGTGTTGTTTGCATTTTCGAATAGTTGTGCTAGGGTTTTCAGCCCCCTTCGCGCCCATTTACTAAAGTTTGTGGGGTGGGTTCCAGGAGTGAAGGACAGGTTATGAAAAATCGGGGTGTTTGGGCCCAGGCCACATGGGCTGCCTTTGGACTTCAACGCCCAGTCCAATATTCGCAGTGTCCATTTTGTGGATGAGAGTATGCCGGGTCTGGTCTTCCGCATCAGATTTATTTCAGATTTTTAAAGCGTGCAATCAGCCCGTGGGCATTGTGGCGCTGTTACAGTTCAAAGATACAATTGTCTGGTTACGTAGAGGAGAAAGGTTGATTTATGGTACAGGCAATTTGATTTACAATCTGTGCATCAGGGGACAGATGTAGGGAAGAGAGCACAGGGTTAACAGCAATCTTGACTGTTCAATCTTCAACCACCTCAGCAGCTCCGTTAAGGGAAGTCAGGCTTGGAAGCGAGCAAGTTGTGGCACACATGAGATTTGCGTAGGTCTGGGACTCCTAGGCCTCCCAGGTGAGCACTGCCCATCACTTTTTTTTTTTTTTTTTTTTTTTTTTTTTTTTTTTTTTAAGGGATCCTGGCTTTTACCCCCTCCATATAAAATCAGAGCATTTTCTGTTGTAGGTGAAGAAGGGGGCTAACTGGATTGGGACAGGTAGGGTGGAGTAATATTAAAGAAATTGTGGGAGCAGGTTCCTTTTACAGGCTGCAATTCGTCCCAGGAGTGATATTTCTTGAGAGGCCCAGTGCTCAAGATATTTTTCCAATTCTTTAAAGAAGGGGGGGGGGGCGGGAGTGTTTGCTGAATATACATCTCCTGGTGAGGCCGGGACCTGTACTCTTAGGACTTCCATCTCCTCCAAGGAGAATCCGACCCCTAGGGCTGAGGATTTCCTGTAATCTATTGTGAACCCAGCTAACCTTCCAAATCTATGTAGTTCTTGGAGGGAGTGTGTCAGTGAGGGCTGGATGTTTGTCATGGACGTCGTCGGCATGAACCAACATTTTGTGTTGTGTGGTGCCTATTTGCAACCCCTTAATATTGGGGTCCTTGCGAATCAACTGGGCCAGAGGTTCCATTATTAAAGCGAACAAAAGGGGGAAGATAGGGCACTCCTGCCTGTCAGCGATATGGGTGCCGTTAGTGTTTGGTTAACCCACAGGGAGATTTTCAGCAAATAGTTGGCCAGGACCATTTTACGGAAGAGTAGGCCAAATTGGAAGGCCTCAATGGTGAGTTGCTTGAAGGACTAGTCCACTTTGTCAAAGGCCTTGACGTGTCCAGGGCTAGTAGTGCTGTTTCATGGTGGTCTGAGGTTGCTATTTTCTCCCTTGTATGAAGCCAGTTTTGTCCGGGATGATTATTTTGGGAAGGACTGCCACCAGACAGTTTGCAAAGACTTTAGAGTATATGTGGGCGTCTCTATTTAGTAAGGAGATGGGCCTATATGAAGTTCACTCTCTGGGATTTCTTTCTGGGCTTTATTAGGATTGTCATGGACTCTTGCATTGTTGGGGTGCAGAGCCAGACAGGCCGAAAGAGTTAAAGGGCCATAAGGGGGGGGGGGAGGCAGAAAGGCTTGTAGAATCTCACTGTGTACCCATCGGGACCCGTGACCCTCGTTTTTAGAGATTTAATTACCAAGTCTACTTCTTCGCATGTGATCAGGGCATCCAGGGCTTCTGTGTCTGTCTTTTTGAGGTGTGAGGTCACAGGGTCAGCGAGGTCGGCCACGGCCAACTGTAATTTGGCTTCTTCCGTGTAGTGGATCTTTCCCTGTAGGTCCCGAAGGCCTGTCATGGATTTCCATCGCTTTATCTTGGCTAGCTTTTCCACCAGGAACTTGTTTGCTTCATTGCTTTTGGCATAATAGCTGTGCTTAGGCCTGGATAGAGTATGGGCCGTTTCCTCTGTCTAGTGGGCTTCAAGTCTGTTTCGGGCTCTCTGTAGGGAGTGATGGGCCCTCGGAGACCATCCCTTCTTGTGTTCCCTTCGGCCGTTATGTCTTTTTCTAGTCTTGTGCGTGTCTCTAGTCTACGCTTCCGGTAGACCACCCTGTGGGCTAGAAGTTCCTCCACTAATCACCACCTTCATGGCATCCCAGGTGTTAGCTGGTGAGGTGTGCTCTGTGGGATTCTCCTGGAAGTAGGTTCGGATTGTTTTGGCGGTGGCGTCCCTCAGTGCCATGTCATTCAGGATCGGATCATACAGGCTCCAACAAGGTCTGGAAGGGGGTTCCGGGTTATAGGCCCGGGAGGTCAGCATGACTGGGGTGTGGTCTGACAAAAGTCTCGGTTTTATGGTCACCTCATCAACGAAAGTGAGCAGCTGTGGGGATGTCGTGTGTAAGTCGAGTTGTGAGAAGGTGCAATGCACATGTGAGAAGGAGAAATCTTTTTCGCCCCGGTGTAATACCCTCCAAGAGTCCACTACCCACAGGGACCTAAAAAGGTGAAGGAGCCCTGTGGCAGTCCTGAAGTCCCTTGGGGGTGGTGGGAGAGATTTGTTCATCAGGGGGTCTGGGACCCCATTGAAGTTTGCCCCAATGTTCACTTGGCCCTCGAAGGGGAGAAGCTTAGCCTCCAGCTCTATATAGAAAGTCTCATCACAGAATTTCACAAGACCCTCATACTTTCCTTATCTGATAACCTTAAAAAGTCCTCCCAAGGCCTGCTCTTGGGTGATCTAAACCTAGGCCTCAATGACACAAAGGATCTCCATGCCTCCTCCCTTAAAGCGTCATCCACATTAGGGTGCTCTCAAATCATCTCTGAGCCCACCCACATCAAAGGACGCTCGCTGGACTGGATTAGTCACCACAACTGTGCTGTGCGAATCACTGCAAATACACCCATTCCTTGGTCTGATCAGCACTATATTCAATTCAGCCTCAACACTAACAAAATGCCCCCTAAACTTAGCCCCCCCCACCCCTTTGTCCAGTGGCACTCACCAGAAGCTCACATCAACTTACTGCTGAAAACATTGCACCCTTCCTCACGGTACCCGCTCTCCAGCCGCCATTCTCCAAAGACCCTTCTACCCTTGCTAGTGCCATGGCCAAAGAATACAAATCTAAAATAATCCAGGCTAAAGCCACCTCTTTCAACTCCAGGATTGACAACGCTAAATCAGGGTCAAAAGAAATCCATCTTTAGAGAGCTTGAAAAACCATCCACTCCGCCCTCCACGCTACTTAAAGGATGAAAAGTGGTGCAATAGGAGTCAATCTGCCATGCTGGAAAAGCTTAACACCCTGAAAGCTAAAATTCTAGGCTATCAAAAGGCCCTGACGCAACTCATTGCTAACTTGCATAGTAACCCTTCCATGGCCCCTAAGCCAGATCCTTCCACACCGTTCGACTTTAAAGATATGACTGAAGTCGAAGCAATGCCTTGCTTAAATCAATTAAGCCCTCCAACTGCAAAGGGGACGCCTGTCCAGCCCAGCTCAAAGACTCTGCCCCCATCCTCGTTCCTTTCCCAACAGCTTTCATCAATGCATCCTTCCAGTCTAGCCACGTCCCAACTGGACTTAAGGAAGCCTGGTTACGCCCGCTCCTTAAAAAACCCTCCCTTGGCCCTACAGTTCCAGGGAACTACAGGCCCATAACCACCGTCCCATTCCTACTAAATCTTTTGGACAAAGCAGCCTACCTGCAAGTCCAAAAATTCCTTAAAGACAACCGTCTTCTCGGCCAGTTTGGTTTACGCCCGCGACATGGTACGGAAATGGTTCTCCTAGACCTTAAAAACAAAATGGATGACTTAAGACGCAAGAAAACCAACGCTCCACTTGCTCCTCGATTTATCCGCAGCATTCGACCTGGTGGATCACAACACACTCTGCCACCATCTCTCTACTGCGGCCAACTTCTCCCCAAGGGCTTGCACCTGGTTCACATCCTTTCTCCAAGAGAGCCATGAAAGTCTTCTCCGACTCAGCATGTGCCACGCCTAGCCATCTCAAATGTGGAGTACCTCAGGGTTCGTGTATCGCTACCACTCTATATAACCTATTCACCAGGCCCCCGTTCAGCATCCTTGACGCCTTAGGTATCTCATACACCAATTACGCTGACGACACAAGTGCTTATCCTACTCACAGGGGACTACGATGCGGACATGAAAACTCTCACCAGTATATACTGCACGATCCAATCCTGGATGGCAGAGAACTGGTTATGCCTTTACAGCAACAAAACCGAGCTTCTGCTAATCCGATCTCCCACCATCTTGAGCAACTTGGATAAGAAATACAGGGCATTCACCACTGACAACATACCCATCAAGGTCGCTAACAATGTCAAGACCCTTGGCGTCTACCCCGATTCCAACCCGACTATGGACAGACAGGTCAATGCCATTTCCTCCAGCGTCGGCATGCTACTCCAAAGTTCTCAATGCAGCCAGGCCCTTCTTATCTCAACAGAATTGCCTCACCATTGCTAGAGCAATTATAGGATCGTGGTTGGATTACTGTAAAAGCCCTCCTTGTTGGGACCTCCAACATACACCTCACTAAACTCAACTCGTTCAAAATAATGCCCTTACGGCAGCCACAGGAACCTTAAGAAAAGACCACATCTATGACGTTAGAAGGGAGGCACATTGGCTCCCTGTCAAGGAGAGGACTATCTTTGAAACTCTATCCCTTGCACATAAATGCCTGCACAATCTGGCACCCCCATACTTGGTCCAAAGAATTGTCAAACACTCTTCTTCCTGGCCTCTGAGGAAAGAATACACCAACCTGATCACCATGCCCAAGACACAAAGAATCTGTGCGGGTGGCTGCAGCTTCACCATTATGTCCGCTTCACACTGGAATGCTCTTCCTACTCACTTACGTATGATTGACTCCCACTTGGCATTCCACAAAGCTATCAAAACTACACTTTTTGTTTAGTGATTACATCCTCATACAAATATAGAACCTGCCTAAATGTTTTGCCTTCCTTGCATTGCATATGCACCGTTGTTTGCTCACCTTTTTTGTAACCAAGCCTGCTACTGCTCATCTTTTATTTAATTAAGTCTTCTTACAATTTCTTGTAACCGCGCCTGGATGCCTCTGGGCTGCAAGTGCGCTATACAAATGGAAAATAAATAAATAAAAAAAGACTTCGGTCCTTCATTGGGTGCACAGACTGAAATCAGAGTAAATAATTGCCCAAAGATCATACCTTTGATTCCGGTGTAGCGTCCTTCCGGGCAGTACAGCGTCTCAAACGTCCTAAACAGGATATCTTTCACCAAGAGGATTGCTGTGCCACCTCTTCTCTGCTTCGCAGGGAGTCCAGTCGGAGCAAGTGGGTTTCCTGCAGGATGCTGAAGTGTAGATTTGCACTTGTGGGTGCGTTTCGGCCCTTCACATTGAGCAAGATAAAATTCAGTTTCTGGTGTGTTTGTGGTTCCATGGGGAAGTCTTGTTCCGCTAAGGTAGTGGGCGAAACCGGGTCAGTTTTAGCCACCATCCAGATCTCTTGCTGTTGTAATCCCACTTTGAAACCAGGCTTTACATTTTTGCTTCCAACTCTGAAGCAGTAACAAAACTGCGCTAGTTAACATCGAACTCACTGCTAGCAACGATAATGTTGAAGTAAGGTCGGGGTGTTCACCCTGTGGGACTTTGGGCGCTATAGTGCTTTTAGGCCAGGCATAGTGTGTGTGAAGCCCAGCTTTGAAAGCTTTCTGATTTCCGGGGGTCTGATGAGGGCGAGCCAGGGGTGGGTGGTCACTCGGGCAGGATGTGCCCCGAATGTGTGAGGGGGGGACACTTTAAGGTTTGCTGCGGAATGGTTCCTGGCTTGCGACCCTTGGCTACTTCGCCCAGGTGTTTCACTTTGGTCTGTCTGTTTTCTGGTTGCAGATGCAGGTTTTGATGAGGGCCTGCTTCTGTGGATAGCATTTGTAGGATATCTTCCGCTTCATCTAGTGAGCGGACGATGTGGGAGGCATTGATCCAAATAAATTGTAGAGTGGCGGGGAAGATCCAGTAATAGCACCTTTTGGTCTTGCAGAAATGTCGTCAGGGACCTGAGCTCTCTCAGTCTTTGTACGATTGCCACCGCAAAGTCCTGGAAGATTTGTAGTGGTGATCTTTGAAATGTTAGTCTCCTTGTGTCCGGCTGGCTGTTTGTTGTAAAGAAGTGGACCCGGGTAATTACGTTTGGGGGCCTGTTTGATGACCGGCTCCCTCGGGTGTGTATTCTGTGGGTGCGGTCAAGAAGCAGTATCGACTTGTCCAAGTCTGGAAGGAGAGTCTG
Source organism: Ambystoma mexicanum (assembly GCF_040938575.1). NCBI lineage: Eukaryota > Metazoa > Chordata > Amphibia > Caudata > Ambystomatidae > Ambystoma > Ambystoma mexicanum. The sequence continues at coordinate 834,272,996 of NC_090934.1, read as the reverse complement.
AAAGAGTCTGCCAATGTAGGCCGGGAGGATGCGATCTGTGATTGAGGTGGGAACTCCCTTGATCCGGAGGTTGTTCCTCCTGGCCCCATTTTCCATGTCCTCCCATTTCCCTGCCAACTCGTCACTTTCCCCCTCCAACACCGGATCCTTCGTTGGAGTTCAGCCACCACCGCTGATTGGTCCGTTGCGTGTCCCTCCACCTATCAGAGCCTCTGTTCCACCTCCAAGACCTCTTGGTCCAGCTGGTCTACCTTCGCTGAGATCCCTGCCATACAGCTCCAGAATTCCACCTCGATTTCCGAGATAATGGATTGTAGATCATCCTTAGTGGCCAATAGCACCAGGGGGGTTCCGGGCTTCCATTTTCTTATTTTTGTCTTGGGGCTGTAGAAAAGCTGCAATGTCTGCGTTCTTCTTGGATTTCTGCTGTTTTGCCATGGGTGGTGGGTGAGGGCAAGGGGGGGTAGGGTCCTCTCTGCGGGGCAGCTGGTACTGGTGATTCGGCTCAGACGATGGTGGTGGTGGTGGTGGGCAGGGCCCCAGGTGATGTCCCCACTGTGGGAGTGTTGTTGGTAGCCAAGAAGGCCATTAGTGTCCCTCCACGGCTAGTACCGCTAGCCTCTTCCCCTGGACTAGGTCCCACATACTGTTCCTCAACCTGGGTATGCGGCTCACCTTGCAGTGTGTTTGTGGAGTTAGTAGCCGGCAGGGAGTGTTTGTGTTTTGGAGGTCTCCCTCAGTATTGCTGCTTCTTTTCTCCTGGTGTCAGTTTCTCCAGTGTTGTGGTTGTCCTGAGGGACGTCATGCTTCGCTCTCTCGAGGGCTCCAGTTTCTGTGGGGCTGCAGGTGGGCCAACAGGCTCCCGGTATTTTAGATGTCTAGTGAAGGTATTGTTAGGGGGCGCCGATCAGGGAACCCCAGCACTGCGCTCCAGTATGGGCTGAGCCACAGCGTCCCTCGCAGCCCCTCCTCCGATCTGCTCCACCTCCTCCCTCAGGCACCGGGGTCGGATGTATCGGAAGAACCTGTTTTGACGAGACTTTCAAAGATCGGACTGGTCAAGAAACCTTGTCAGGGGTGAACAGGGGAAAGGCAGAGAATGGGGGAGGAGAGGAGGCCCACGGGGGGCGGAGGTAGAGGAGAGAGAAGAGGGAGAAGGAGGAGAGGACGAGAGGGTGGACCGGATGTACTGGGTTTTAGAAATGAAATGAGAAGCCAGGGCCATGCAGAAGGCCTGGGAGGGCACAGGAGACCTACGTAAAGACATAACCATTGTAAGCATACCCTATTGTCTTGAACCGGTTGGCCTATTGACCCACACAACACTGTGTAGCGCTGTGTACTGTCGTGGTATCCCCTGGAATACTGACTAATAAACACAAAGGAGGGAACCAAGGCTCTATTATGGAATCGTTTGCAGCCAGTGGGGAAAAAATGGATCCTGTGTCATTGAGAGAGGACCATGACACCTCGACGACCCAGGGGATGGAGCAAGAGGACAAGGTCCAGGCAGCAATTGCAGCCTTGCAAACCCTGCTAGAGAGCAAGATTGAAGAGGTTAAGATTGATGTTAATCTGTTACAACAAGATGTTCGCTCACTGGCTGAAAGAGTAAAAGCCACGGAATTGCTGCTGAATGAAAATGTGACTGCCACCTCTGTCTTGGAGACCAAAGTACGTGACTTGGAAGCCAAGAATGTTACCTTGGAGCTACGGGTTGAGGATGCAGAAGGAAGATCCAGGTGGAAAGAAATGTGTGTCCTGGGCCTGCCGGAAGATGAGGAAGAGGGGCGGTGGGGTGGACGACCCAACCCCTTACATAGAGAACTTGATCATACAGGAAGTGGGCCGGGGAAGTTGTCCCAAGGCTTTACAATTGAGAGGGCACATCATTCGCTAAAGAGAAGGCCGACGCTGGGTGCCAACCCAAGACCCAACATTGCAAGGGTCCTCAACTTTAGAGACCGGGAAGTGATCCTGCAACACTCCAGTGAAGAAAGCTCCATACAATGTGTAACTTGAAACTCGCTACATTTCCGGACTATACACCTCTGGTACAGAAAAAAATAAACATGTCTGTCCAGACAAAGGAGAGACTCCATAGTCTGGGCCTCAAATATATGCTCATTTACCCAGTCAAACTGAAAGTGCTTTATAAAGGGGGAGCCATCTTTCAGACTCCAGAGGATTTAACCACTTGGATGGACCAGAACGGCCTGAAAGATAAACCTGCAGGGGATGGACAGGATATCTATGGGGTTGATGTAATAATAATAAATAATAGCGTGCGTGTTTACCACATCAACCAAATGCCTGTGTTGGAGCAGAGGTACTTGATTTCCCCTGCTAAACCCAATAGTATTGACTAGTGGAGCAGATACTAGACTACAAATAGCCCCAAGTTAGTAAAAATTACTTTGTTTTCTTTAAGATAATCGGGCTTAGCAGAGGAAATCAAATACCCCTGCTCCAACACAGACATTTGGTCTAGCCACCTAATCTAGATGCTGGCACCTCAGACAAACTACAGATGTAGATGGCAGAATTAAAATCATTTGGTTCTGAATACTGCTGATGATATGTCTACGAATGCTACTTTTACTTTAGATTGATTTCTGCACAGGTTTTTTGTATAGCACATCTATTTAGGTCCTGTTTTTTGTATATGATCTGTATCATGTCTAAAGAAAAGAAATTAAAAAAGAAGGTAACTTTAAGAGTTAAGGAGTCACAGTATTTGGGCTCCTGAATTTTGGAATACTTCAGTTATGCAGAGAAAGGAACAAGTTACATACCTGTAACTGTTGTTCTTCGGCATGGATTCACATGCTCATGAATATTCCCTGTCATCAGGCCAGGAATTCTCGGTAAAAGAAAAAACTGTTTCATTTTCACTTACAAACTGTCTTTCTCCTATAAACCAATCACTGAGCTCTGGGTCATACTGCCCCCAGCCAATGACTGCCCTCTACCTAAACCCCTCCTCTGGCAGCCATCTTCAGATTTGGTAGCATGTAAAGTGGCAGTACGATCAAGAAGAGCCACAGAGGGGCAGGAGGGAGGGTTCGCATGTGAATCCATGCCAGACCCATGCTGGAGAACAACAGTTACAGGTAAGTAACTTGTTCCTTCTCCAGCATGGGGTCTGGCATGTATTCACATGCTCACGAATAGGAATACACAGCAGTACATACATACACAACCATGGGAGGTGGCACGGCTCAACAGAAGCAATTACTCTTACCACCGGACCAAGCACACCTACAAGCGAACCGGTTGAGCAACACTGCTTGGCTGACCCTGGACTCCTCTCTGGAATTCCTGTCGACGCAGCAGAATCTTGTTAAGGTGTGCTTGGATGTCCCATCAGGGGCACACCAGACAGGAACGCGATCGTCACAGCGATCACGCTGGTGGAATGGGCTCCGACAGCCGCGCAGGAGTCCGTGTGCCAACCGGTGACAGTGAGCGATACAGCCGGAGATCCACCTGGAGATGGGAGCCTAGGACAAAGCATTCCCATGGTTCACAGGACCAAAGTTCACGAAAAGTTGCAACGTCTACCAGAAACTCTTCGTGCGTGCCGCATAGAACTTCAGCGCTCGAGCCACATCCAGCGAGTGCAAAGTCCTTTCAGTCGGCGACGAAGGCATAGGAAAAAACACAGGTAACACCAAAGGTTCGTGGAGATGGAATTCCGATGGATCCTTAGGCATGAAGGAGGGGTGCTTCTGCAGCACCACTCTCGTCTCATGGAAAGTCAAATAAGGCCGCTTGCAGGACAGGGCCTGGATCTCACCTACCCTCCTGGCAGAGGTTATGGTCACGAAAAAAAGCTGTCTTTCACGAAAGGAACTTGAGCGGTGCTTGATTCATAGGCTTAAAGGGGGCGGAGGACCCCCATGAGTCTCATCAGAACCATGTTGAGTTCCCACGCCGGAGCAGGCACATTCACCGGCAGGAACGATCGAAACAGTCCGTTGAGGAACTCTTTGACTAGACAGTGTGACCAACGAGAAGACAGTCCCGGAAACCTGGTGTAGCGGGAGATAGCCACCAGGCGTGCGCCAGCCCTGCCTTAGCCAACAAATACAGAAGGATCTGAAGGGTCATGGCCCTCAGAGGGTTGATCTTCTGCAACCGGCACCAAGTCGCAAACGCTTTCACTTGTGCCCATAGCACTTACGAGTCAACGATGCCCGGGCAAGGACTTCCCTCCAGTCCGCCGGCAGCTCGTACCCACCGAACTCTAAGGCTGCAGGAGGTAGCCCTTCAAGTTCAGCGATCCTGGGTCGTGGTGCAGGATTGCGCCTCCTTCGCCGGCGAGCAGATCCGCGACCACTGGTAGAGTGACTGGAGGTTGACGTCGACAGGCCGAGAAGGTTCTGGTACCAAATCTGCCTCGGCCACGCTGGGGCGACGAGGATCATCCTGCACCGGCACCGTTTGAGTGGACCGATTACTCATTGTGAACAGAGGCAACGGCGGGTACATGTACAGGAATAGGCGGGTACATGTACAGGAATAGGCCTTAACATGGGAAGGAGAACACGTCCCCTTGCTCCCCCCCCCCTTTGCTCCCCGGCTTCCAAGGGGGCCACCAGGCAGGAGACAGTGTTGAGCCTTGCCCCCCAGGAACAAAGCGTCCTGTGATGGAGTCAAGCAGGACTTCAGATAATCCACAGAGAATCCCAGACCCGTCAGCAGCTGGACAGTCCTGTCCGTGTGGTCGATGGCAATTTCCCTTGACTTGGCCCTGATGAGCTAGTCGAAGTACGGGTACACATGAATCCCTTGTAGACGTGGATGGGCCCACACTGGTGCCAGGCACTTCGTAAACACCATGGGCGCCGACCAGTCCGAAGAGAAAGGGCTTGAATTGGTAGCGTTTTCCCTGTATGACGAAGCGCAGAAACTGCCGGTGCTTCTCGTGAATGGGGATGTGGAAGTAAGCGTCCTCCACATCTAGCAACGTTAGGAAGTTCCCTTCATCCAGTTGGAAGAGCATGTGTTGCAATGCGACCATACTGAATTTTTGGGACTTAAGGAACTTGTTTAGTCGCCGCAGGTCGAGTATGGGTCTCCAGCCCCCGGTCTTCTTTCTTACTAAGAAGTATCTAGAGTAAACTTTGGTGCCCGGAGATGCTTTAGAACACGCTCTTTTGCCCCTTTTCTTAGCATGGCCCGTACCTCCTGCAGGAGCTGAGGCTAGTGATGCTCCTGCCAGGCCACCAGTGGCATCCGCAGACACTTCTAATGCAACACTAAAGTGTGTCCGTGGGCGAGCGCGTCCAGCACCCATTGGTCAGTGGAGATGATCTTCCACTCGCTGACGAAGCCCGCCTCTCACTGGAGTTCATGCGTGGGGGCCTGATGTCCCGGCCGGTTCATTCTTGCTTTGGGGCCTGCGAACCACCATGGGGGCAACGACAGTGGCCACCTCCGAAAGCCTTGAACAACCCCTGCAGGCCTCCTGGGTCGTGGAACAGGGGGAGGGGGGGCCGACGGTAAGAGGACGATGCGCTCCTTCCAGATTTGCTTCCCAAGGCACAAAAGGAAGGACGGTGATGCCGACGCGTGCCTTGTGCCCGGGCCATCTATGTCGGTCTGAATGGCTTGCAAGGAGTCATCAGTAAACTTACTAAAGGCTAATGACCTCACTTCCTCTCTCACACGTTCAGAGGTGGACCTAATATATTTGTATACAAAGGAGAAAGAGTACATCAACTTATTTCCCGGTTTTTCAAATTAGCTGATCTATACACAGAGCAGACAAGTGGTTTTAGACCTCCCCATACTTATGGTCCAGAAAAGAAATGGACCAAGTATAAACAATACGTACACAATACTAAAAATGTGTAGGGGGGAGGGGGGGGCAAAGGGGAGTCGGCCTGCTAGGCCCAGCGCATACATCTTGCCGTAGTCCCCCCTCGACGGGTTCACCATCGCCATCCTCCTCAGTATTTCCACTGTCGTCGTTCCCTACGTCTTCCACGACCGTGTGAACGGACACCATTTCCTCGTCCAACGAAGAAATATCTGTGCCTTGGAGCACCGTAGACTCCTTCACTGCCTCCCCCCTTCTTTGCATCCTGAGGGGGTCGCAGCCGGGCTCAGGGCTGGCATTCTCTTCGCCGGTGTCTTTCTCCTGGGCCCACTGGGCCTTTAAGGGCAGGTCTGCCATCTTACTCTGCGCCTTGGCCTTCTCCCGCAGCTTCCCGAGGTTAGCCGATTTACTCTTCGAGGAGGAGCTGGGGTGATCGCTTGAGATGGAGCAGATTGTGATTGTTGCGTGGCGATCCAAATAGAAATGGACTTGCAGTGCTTGGCCAGGTCTTGGACCCCCACGGATGGGGCGACCTCAAAGACTGGAGTCCACTCCTCAGACCGGCTGGTCCTGGGTGAGGCATGCCCCTGCTTGCCGCCCGGGGTAGAGGCATTGGCGTTGAGACACACGCCAATCTGCTGTGCCGATCCTTCATGATGCGTTTGGTGAACCCCAGGCAAATCTCACAATCCGCCTCCTTGTGGTCCTGATGGAGACAGAAGCACTGGGAGTGTGTGCTCCACAAACATGTTCCTTTGGCCGCAGCTGGAGCAGATCTTGAAGAGAAAAACTGTCCTTCTCCGACATGGTCCGGCATGCAGTGTAGGCCTGATGGCCTTCCGGAATCTTCGATGAAAACTCAATGATTCTAGCCCTTCAAGGGTAACAAAAGACGCTAACAAATGGATCCCTGCTTGCCCGGCGAAAGCACGAAAGAGCACACATACATTTTCAAATTCTTTTCGAAGGGTAACAAATAAACTCCAAAACGCAGATAATTTCTATGTATCAAAACACGAGGACTTCCAACACTTGAATGTGCAGAAAAGTCTAAAGATGACTGCCAGAGGAGGGGCTGGAGGGCAGTCACTGGCTGGGGGCAGCATGACCCCAGAGCTTAGGAATTGGTTTATAGGAGAAAGACAGTTTGTAACTGTAAGTGAAACTGTTTTTTTCTTTTACCAAGGATTCCTGGCCTGACGACGTGGGAATATTCATGAGTATGTGAATCCATGGCAGACCCGATGCTGGAGAATAGATAATAAACACTGTAGGGCAATGAGAAAAGACCTCAAAACAAACAAAACATGACTTATGGTTTGTATATATAATGGTTGAATTGTCAACCGAAGGGAATTAAACTAGGTACACCACGCAAGGATGATAAAATGATAGAGAGTATTGGTTTATCTGAGAAATTCCCTCTTAGGACTCCATGTTATAGTATTGCTTTGCCCCAAGTCCTAACAGTATACCATGTTAAATATGGGACTCTACAGGATGACATTTAGCGACCATATGGAAGATTCCCTCATTGATGTATATATATTGGCTTTGGAGCCGTTTGCAGTATTCTTACAGAGTGAATTTGCTGAGGCGGGAATAAGGGCAGAAGGATCTAGACATGAGATGAGATCTCAGTATTCAGATGTTCTTGCGCACCTTCCCCACCCCCTTGCTATATGGGTTGTAATTGTGAGTGTCTACCAACCTCTACATGAGAAATTGTATGAATCAATGTTTGATGCCTCATGTTCTTGTTATTGTTTACTGTTGAAATGTTATGATCCTGGCCTTGACTTCTGCGGTATTGTATACTTGCCAATAAACATAAGTACTCCTCCTGGATTGGGCTGGGAAACATGTGTAGAACCTGTTGCTTCCCCAAGACTGCTGAAACGCTGCATTAACCGGAACAACCGCTGAGCGATTAATTAAAGCCGCAAATGACAGCTTCCTTTCGATGCTTGGCTGCAGGGACAGACCCAAGAGACTTCCCAAACAGAGGTTACACCGGACTTGATCTTGTGGGCTGTGTGACTTTACATAAATGAGCGATGCACTTAATGCGCCAGTAATAGCGAGACATTTTTCGAATACATCACCATCCCCAAAACTGGAGTATTATTTTTGCGGCTTCTCGGTTGTCAAGTTGGTTTTGTTGCCCTGAAGAAGGCTGGGCCACTGCTACTGTGGATGTAGATCAGCCAAAACTAGAATAGGAAATTGTGCTCAAAGACATGCTTTGAAGGGATTAGCACATTGTCATCCATTTACAAACGCAAAAAGAACATGAAGCAAAGTGCAAGCATTGGCTGCTTAAGTTCCTATTTGGAAAAAGGACGCCAGTCATTTGGATTGCACACTTACTGATTCAGGGAGCGTTTTCCAATGGGGTTTTGCCATTATAAAAAGTTTCTGAATCCTATATTAGCTGCAATCCTGAACACTATGTCCTCTGCAGGGAAGGTCTCCAGACTTTATACCTTACTCCAGTCCAAAGCCATCCCCCCCTCTGATAAACGTAGCCGAACCTGGGGTGTGGATCTAGGAATCGAAAAAAGTCATCAGTGCTGGAGCCATATGTGCGCTCGTATCCATGATCTCGTTCAATTCCCACTTTAAGCTGATACAATTCAAAGAGCTCCATAGGTTCCATTATACACCAATCAGACTGCATCACATGTTGAAGGATCACCACCCCCAGATGTGGCTCGGACGATGCAACATGCATACATATGATATGGTCTTGTCCACGCCTCTATCGGTTCGGGAAGGAGGTTTGTTCTACTATATCTGATATCCTTGATTGCACAGTCACCCCATCCCCAATGACATGTCTTTTTCATGAACTCCCCAGACTTGGTCGCAACTCCAGGAAACTAGAAGAGCTACTAGCAGTTCCTTGTGTCCTGTTGTGCTAGCTCCGCCCTGGGTCCCCCCACACACACTCAGTGGCTTTGAGACGTAACTTGGGCTTCGGACACAGGAGGCGGCCTGGGCGGTCCAGCAACCACTAAACTCAAGACCCAGGAACATATGAACTCCATTCCGCTCCTATATCTTCTCTTTATCGGCCGATTCAGATGATGACTCTGGCAATCTCTACTCCCCAGCCCCTATAACCACTTGAATGATATGCTCCGATTGGTACTGCAATATCCGAACCCTGTACATTGTGGTCCTTACTGGTCCCCTACCATTCTGTATGCATCATCCTCATACTGTGTATGAGGATTGTATATGTGCCTACTATTTGTAAGTTGCTTGCTCTCTTGTTGTAATGTCAAGCACAATAATCAAAGTTTAAAAAAACCAAAAAAAAAAAAACAGTGAATTCGCCCCTTAATGTTTTCGGGATACACGAGTACAATGTTTAATTGAGGTTTTTTTCTGGTTTAAAGGGTTGCACTTTACTCTAAGGGTTGTTTTGGATTTTGTTTTTTCCTTTTCTGGGGTTTGCTTTTCTACAACAGGGGAAGCTTGGATTTTATATCGACAATATTTTTTTTATTTTTATATTCTTTATATGACCTGTTTGTCGATCACTTTTGTTATGTATGTGAATGTTATTACAGTTGATGTTTTGAACATATGTGAATTAAATTTGATATTGTTTAAATAATTCTTTGAAATATTGGTATGCTTAGTTTTGTAACAAATACAATATTGGTGAAATTGCAATACATACCTTTGTGTTACTTTGGGGTTTGGGCACTAGAATAAGCATTGGTGGGTTACGCGCCCCCCCCCCCCACTTTTTTTGTTGTAGCTTCCCCAAGATGTGGCCACACTTTTGTTGGTGACCGCTGTGGCGTTTGTGTTTCCTGAAGGGAGAGGATGTTAATTTTGTGCCTATTGACGTATGCCATTATCTTCCTGGTTTTAGTGTAATTGCCCAGCCCACGGACAATCCAGCTCATGTTCATTGTCGTCATTTCAAATGGGTTATCACGTTCCCATTGTCCAACAATTTCCGAATGGTACCCTACATGTCTTCAAAAGACGGACCATACCCTTGGGGAAATGGTTACTTGCCTGGCAAGACAAGTTTTTATAACATTTGTCCCTTGCAATAACACCCTCCCTCATCTCACTCCCAAACAGGGTGAAGTATACCCTGCCATAGTTCCAATAACAAACCCAACAATCAACTTGCCATTTTTGCATGGAGGACACTGCCACCTCCTCTACTAGCTCTTTTCTAGCTGCAACCCCTACTCTTACAGATGCTTGAACGTTAACTCACATTGCATGCCCCTTAAGGAGCAACAAGGAAAAGAAAAAGAAAAAAAGACTGGATACAGTGGTCGGAGGGGACCATAGAATAGTGAATTTTAGTCTAGGAGTATCCCAGACATCACAAAGTCTCATGTGATCTTCTTAGTCGGCAAACGATTAAACTTGAGCTCCTTAGCTATTCAAAGCGTGGTTCTCTCCACTGCCACATGCTCTGTGGGGGAAGGAGTATGCTCGCCTCGATGTATGCCGTTGCGTCCTCAGGCAGCATGACAAAGTGCGTTTTCCCACCGTGCTGGAATCTCTGGCGTGCCAAGAAAAGCATAGCATACTGAACCACCCAGTCTCTCAGGAGCTGCTTTACTCCAAGGAATAAACTGCGTTCCCATCTGGAATGCTGTTGAAAAATCAAGGTAGATTTGTATATTCGCCGATTCGTAACAGAGCAGACTCTTCTCTCTAGCCACACAGAGGAGATCATCTCAGTTGCAGTAATTCAACTGTTTCACAATCACTGGCCTCGCTTGGGCACCAGGTTTGGGTCTCGCCGTGTGCAACCTGTGGACTCTCTCCACCACAAAAGACGAGAAAGCTGGGAGCTTGAGTAATATTTCCTCTGCTTCTCCCAGTAGGCCTGTGTGAAATTTCTCAGGGGATCCAACTATGCAGACATTATTGCGCCTGGAGCGAGATGCCAGGTCACAGTACTGCATTGCACATTTGAGGTCCTTGGATATTGCAGTTACTACAGATTTTAGTCCCACAATATCATTCGGGTTTCAGCTTCCGCGATTCTTGTGCTTGCACATTCCATCTTTGCTTTTAAGGTAAAGATATTAGCGGCAAAATCGTCTAGCTTGCCACGGACAGCGGCAAATCCCAATTGCATGCTGTCCATTTTTTACTTCAGATCAGGCATGTCATTGGCAAGTTTGGGCCATATGTGTGTGAGTGAGTGAGTGAGAGCGAGCGAGCGCGCGCGCGCCCTGGTGCAGCCAGTCAAATGACACACTTATTGTCCAAAATTTCAATGGTTATGGTCTGAATAAGTCATCAGGTCTCCTCCCACCGTCCTGGGGTGCCCCTCGCCAAGGTTTCTGTAGCCTTTCAGTGGAAGTGGCCAGTGCTGCTGACCGTTAGTATCTATGCTGCCTTCTGCGCAGGGGGCCCAGACCAGGAGACCTCTCAAGCCTACTCCAGCAGGTGGGTGTCCAGGGGCTCCGTCTCTTCCAGGGATGGTGGTGTCCTCTGCTCTCTGGTGGCTCCGGCCTCCAGTTTTCCCTCACCTCTCCCTTATTTGGCAGGGTCCTGGGGCTGGATACCTCTACCAGGCTTGCCTGTTTGGTGCTCTGGAGCGCTCAAACTTACACGGCTGGGTTGTGGGCCGTTCCGGAGCAGGCTCTGCAATTTGCATGGCGATGTATGTCAGGACTGCGGTGTCAGGCAAGTGTGGGAGCTCAGCAGAGCATGTCCATCTTGCTGGCTGCTCTGCAGCGCCCCCAAATCATTTATATTTTCAATGAAATCCGAATGGTGGAGTTTTAACTAATTGCGATACTGGTTCAATAAAAATCAGTTGATCAATTTTGTGATTATTCTGTAAAAGTGCCATTTAAGAAGTTCACGATCGATCATGAACAAATTACTTCAAAAGTTGTAGTCCATTAGTCTGAACGCTTCAATCCAGTTATCGTAAATGAGTTGGGTGGAATAGCCAAGGCTGTGTAGGGTGGGAATGAGAGAAAGCAGTATGGTAGTAATGTGAACCCAAAGAATAATTATATCAGTTATTGTTCCCAGAACTCAGGGAGGTGAGGTTTCAGAGAATAGCGATACCTATCCGGCTCTAACTGAATGGTTGTGGCTTCCATCAGCACTGCAGCCAACACAGGGCTAATAGACCCAGATGACTTAAAGTTTTAGAACCCCGAGTGCTCCAAGATAAAGCAATATGCAGATTTTGACATATTTGAGGAGAGTTGGCATCATTTCTCTCCAAGGAGGTGTCATTGGGAGTGCCTCACATGGTCAACTGCTTTTGCAGTCTGACAAAAAGTGCAATAAAGGGAAAAAAAGGGTGACCCTCCGGTAGTTAGTAGCATACAAGAAAACTTTGCAAGTTGGCAACAATGAGGTAACTCTAGATAGTCCTGTGATCTTAGATACCATGTTTAAATGGAATCTGTACCAGACATGCAAACATTGGCTTATGCTCAATATCTACAGTCCCAATGATTTGGACAGGAAGCCAGATAGAAAATATATGTTGTAATGCAAAGGGGTGGTGCTTTGAGAGAAACCAGAACACATGATTTGATTCTAATCTGCATGTATGAACCTGCAGACCAGTACAGAAATGTTCTCTAAACTGTGTTCTGAACCAGCCAGAAAAAGCACTTGGTGAGATGAGAAATTACTGCTGCTACGATTTCTGTCCAAGATGGGTATTTATTTTCCTAGCATTTTAGGATTGTAGCAGTAATATGATGTACAATTGGGAAGTATAATTTTAACAAACAAGTGATGCTTTTTCAGTGAATATTTGCTTGCATTGCACAAAAGCATTTTTTCGAGTTCCTTTGTTGTGAGCATTTATCATAAAGTTGCATCTCTGTGTTGTGTTCATACACAATGTGCTGGGGATTATGTTCTACAAATGTAAAACGGTTTGAAGCCAGACATCTTCGCTGCACAACTGTTTTGGTTACGTGTTTTATTAATTTTTAAGTTAAGTAATGTTCTGGTTGCTTGTTGCATGCTACTGCACTCTTGGTGAGGCAAATTATTTTTACTCTTACAATTTAACTTGGTTAAAAACAGTGTGCAAAGGCTCCCCAACTTAAAACATTTGCTGGCATGGATTAGTATGCAATGTCCAGTTTAAACGTCCATTAAACCTTACTTGGACTCAATGTGCTAAATGGTAGTATAAATGGTCAGCGCAGAAAGGCCCTTGCCTAACGGTGAGCGATTGTCATTACACCAATAACAGGGCTTATATTATAGCCCCTTTCAAATCTTCAAGACCACACTTAAAACATTCAAACCCTGGCTCTGCAGCCAGTGCAAGCACAGTTACAAAACAATGAAACAGTTGCATTTTCAAATGAAATAGAAAATCGGAGAAACATGTCCCAGTGGTAATCCAGATAGGCATTTCAATTTGTATGTAGAACTTCATGCAGAATTCCTCCAACTTCTAAGCACTGTGAATATTAGCCCCATCGACTAACTTCTGAAAGATGTAAGGCGAACACCGGTCAGCCAACATTTGACCATGAGATTAGATGCAGATTTTACCATTGTGCAAGTACCTCTCTGCGCTATGGTATCATAACACCGGCATACCATTAACCACTACTAGATCCAGTAAATGAAGACCTTAATTAATCATTGAGGGAGACAATTCTGCTATAAAACATCAAAACATAATACAAGTATCTTTGCATGACTCTGCAATTGGCCAGGTTTGTTTGCATCTTAACATTTTAAAATATATACAGAAGAGATTCAATATGTAGAGAAAAAATGAAGGGCATATTGAGTGACTCAGCCTTCTGTAATATTAACAATCGCCTTCTGTAACATGCTTTAGGAAGTGGACCAGCTGTAAAGTGGCCGGGAAATGGTACACAAATAGTTTTGTTTTAAGGTTGAATTCCTTCCAACTATAGTTTACTTAATTGCTACTTTGAGGGGTTTCTGATTTTGGAAGCAGGTGCCTTCGAATTTGAAGTAGTCGCTATCAATGCTATATTAGTTCCATTGGTGAGGAGCTTGCACTGCAGAGGCAATTAACTGTTCACGTTCTGTGTGGGTGGTGCTACCACTGCTGTTATGCTATTCCTATTCTATGTAAGGAGATCTTGGATCACTTACCACCTGCTGGGCAAATTGTGTGTGATAAGAATATGGACTGCTGAGGCCTATGCACTTTTCTTTCACAGCAAGTATCTTGCATTTCTGACTCCCTTTATTTACCTGTACAGCGTGGGGGTGCTTGCACTGCTCTATCCCATGCAGATTCTTCTCCGAGTGGAACCTCTACTGCTGTTAGTGAGAATTCAGAAATTTGCCAATTCCTCGCTACGTTAGTGACCCCCCCCACCAACTTTGCTGGAAGAAAGAGAAAGACCCTTTTTCCCCACTCTCTCATGTATCTTAATGTGATTTGAACACCGTTTCTTTGGTTGAGGAGTCTGACAAACCCCATAGGCATCATCTTTTACATTGTGTCACACAGCACCTTCAGTGCAGTGGCACAGGGAAGTCTTTCCGATTTCCCAAAGGTTTGAATACCTTCTCTTGGATAAACTACAGTTTCCAAGAGCAGTGAAGTGAAATTGACATTGCTTACATTTGTTAACTTTCTACACCCAGCACACACCATCTTACAATAGGGTGCTGGAGGGGTTACTTAGTATCCCCTTTTGTCTAGTTTCTCATGCAACATTTTTATGTCACACTTTCCTCCATGAATGGCTGGTGGCAGTGGTTTAATTTTAGCTCTCAGGGTGTGCTTTCACCGCGGGCTGCATTCGCAGTTGCAGTAAAGCACCCGCGGGTGCCATTTTTGTCAAAATAGCCCCAGTCTTTTTTCGCCATTTCTTTGTGGAAAGGTCCTTCTTGAGACTTACTCTGCGTGTGCCAAACCTGGTTTGCTCCCTTTGTTAATTTGTCTTTGGCAGGATTCACGAGTGAAGCCCGCCTCTGGCTCGGGCAGGAAGCGAGTGATGTGCCCGAAACTCCCTGTGCTTAGTCTCATAGGAGACAGAAATACACTCTTGATTGGCCGGGTGACTGTCTGGCAAGAACAGCCACCCTGCTGGGTGACTGACAGCTAGGCTGGAATGAATGGGAGAAACCTGAATAATAGGCAAGGCTTTTTGGCTTGGAAGGCAGAGTCGGCAACTGGATGAAGGAATACGAAGAAGAACTGGGAAGAGACGCCTGCTGCAGCTCCTGGAAAGTTGGTTTGCCCGGTGAAGCATTGCTGCTGTGCTGAAGCTCTGAATTAAGTTTTGACTAGAGAAGCCCAGCAAGGATGACTTCTCCCCTTGAGTTGGTGGCCCCAATCAACTCCAAAGTAAGCCACTAGGACATCCTCTCGAAGCTGGTTGAATTTCAGTTGCAGTCGCTGCTGGAAACCGTAGCGCCAGGGAAAGGAACACCAGTTCTTGTGCGTTGCTTTTAAACTTGGCCAAGAGCTCCAGGAAGTGCTGGACCCCAGATGCAAGAAAAGCCCACTGCGACAGCCAAGAGTCTGCTGTGTTGCTATTTGCTTAGAAGTGAGGAGCTGGAACCAGGAAGTGCCACTGAATAGAAGTTGGTCCTTTTCTGTCGCTGACCGTCCTGTTGCAGTGCAGGAGACCTCAAGACGTCCTCCCACTTGCCCCCACGACTGAGGCCCAGGATCCCAGGATCTGCAGAGCTGCACAGGAACAGAAGCCAGCCAAAGCTCTTTCCTTCTAACCAAAGGTACTGTAAAGTCTAAGAGAACTTACCTCTTGTTGTGTAACCGCACTTGTTCTCAGTGGAGACTTGTCTGGGTTGCTTCTGTAGAGTTACAGTTTCTTTACCTCACAAGCCTAATCAGCGTGTGGCCCTACTTTGATTTCTTATTTTCTACAAAGACTTCTCAAATATTGTGCAAAAACTTTTACCTACCTACAAGAATTGCTTCAGCTCACGTTGGCTTTGGTCCAATTGACTTTGGCCTTGCCTGGCTCCCTGAATAACTCTTCTTCCCTCCGACTCTGTGTTTAGCCCTCCTTCCAGGAAGGGGTTAACTTACTATGCATTGGGGTTACCAAAGGTACTTACCT
Source organism: Ambystoma mexicanum (assembly GCF_040938575.1). Taxonomy (NCBI): domain Eukaryota; kingdom Metazoa; phylum Chordata; class Amphibia; order Caudata; family Ambystomatidae; genus Ambystoma; species Ambystoma mexicanum. The sequence continues at coordinate 834,257,105 of NC_090934.1, read as the reverse complement.
GCTTGAGAATATTTGTGAGATCTCTTGTTTTATTCTAATCATCTTTTTCTTTGACATACTCCTAAATATTGCCTTAAATGCAACAGTAATATATTAATGTCCACAGTGTCCTAGCTATTGAAATCACCTGAGGGTTTAGGAAGTGTCTGTGTGCCATTCCAAATGGGCATTTGCTAATTTAGGGAAACTCAGTGTGTATTTTGGAGTGTATGTGTGTGTTACTATTATATTGTCCCTTCTGAAGAAGGCTTACTCAAACTGACTGTTAAATTAATAAAATGTTTAATTAAGAAACCTTGTGTGCAAGTGTGTATTTGAATACATGTCACAGTGAATCTCTGTACAACTCCCCTACAGCTCACATTGACCCCTCTTGAGATAAGCCTGGCTGCTCAACACGTTACCAACCTGTGTAGTACAGACTTTTACCAAAGGTTGGGTTCCTCTTGCCAGGAGGTCAGGGATTTTGTAGTGCACCCAAAGGGTACTGCATACAATCTTGTCTAACAGCTGTGACCAACTTCTCTGTGGTAATCTTGTACGGTTGAGACACATGACATTCCTGCTGAGGAAAGAATACTATACTGAGAACCATGGCATACCTTTTCTGTATTAGGCGGGGAGTGCGCACTCCTGAATCCTATGGTGCACATGTTCTCTGGACCCATTCTTGATCTGTTCTCTGTGTGCATACCTGCTACCCTTGCTTAACTTGCCCTTAGCCACTCCACCTGTTTTAAATGATGGAAGTTTGAATTGTTGTTGCCCCGATTTGCCTTTTCTGCTTGTGTGAGAAGAACGATTGGCTCCTACTCCAGAGGACCTGTTCTGTGTGAGCGAAACGTTAAAAAGGTGTATGCTGCTTTTGTACCTATGCATGCAGGGGAAGCTCACAATGTTTCTGCTCATCTGGTTCCATTTTTAAGAGGGCGTTTGTTCTACTGCACACTGTGCTTTATGAGGGAATTGTGAGAAACCTGCTTTTCTGTCACAATATGCACTGCAGCTATAATTATTTCCATACAGTTTTAACTCTTCGGATTAATCGGCTGGATTCTCACATACTTGTTATTCTCTTGTGGAGGACAAAACTCATTTTACTGGTTTGAAATTTGCATTTACTCTCAAAGTTTAAAAGTAGGGAGTAAAATACTCGCACGTCAAAATCTTATCTGGAGCACTGACGTTACTTCATAGTGTCTTTATTCAGTTACATCAGGTATCCATAAAACCCTATGAGAAGAACCCACTGGCTACCACCACCCAGGCTACAAATCTCCAACTGGCTTGGCTGGAACACCAGCACCCTAGCGCACTCTCATTCATACATCAACATTCTCACCATCCAACATTCCCTCTGACCTCCTGCATTCCAGATTGGCTTGCATCCATCCATCCAGCAAAGCACTTCACAACACACCTCACTTCCTTACCAGACACACAAACACCTCCAAATCTCACATTGCTTGATCCTTGCCAAAACATCAAAACCACACAGATCCATTTTCTTTTTCACTACATATGTTAGTGTCACGACAGTGTTGCCCACAGCGTATCCACCATCCATAGACTGGGTGACACTGGTGCTGCCCACAACCTAATAATCCATAACAGGTGGGACACCTAAATGCTGCTCCACCATACGCACTCTTCCTATGTGCACTCAATACACCAACAAAATATCCAAAATGTTGACGCTACTGCAGGGTGGTGCTCCAATATGTTTATTAAGGAATCTGCATATTAACAAGCAGTGCAATGGCAGGATAACCTAATAGTGCAAATATTTCATTTATCCGCGGACAGAATGCTGGCAAACTAAAAGCATTGCAAGCCCATAAAGCACTAATGGCTCCATATCATTAATACTTGTGCCAATAAACGAATAGGCATTGCGCTAAAGGTCCTCGTCGCTAATTGAGACGACAGTACATATCTGCAAATCCTAACAAAAGTGAATTACTACCCACCTTACTCTCCCCTCCATCACCAATCCTGCCGCCTATTCTTAACATCCAACACTACATCAGACATCCTTCACAATTTGGTAAAATACAGTTTTAACCTCCCTCTGCAAAGTGGAAACATCAGCCTCTTAAGGTATCAGGATCACTGAATTATATTTTCCAGACCCACGCACACTATAGTCTTTGTGGTCTCTTCAGAGGGGCACAAAATTACTGTCCAGTACCAAACATGTACCCCAAAATGAATATCTTGCATTACCTCTACAGCACATAACTTACACCTGGCACTACTCCCATAGTACACAATTAGCTTACATCCGGCACTACTTAAGTAGCACACGATTTAACAAAAAATCCCTGCACCTGGCATACTTAACAAGCACCGAACAAACACTCCTCCCATGTACACAGCAAGTAAAACTATATACACCACCTACTCATACCACAAACTCATACAACTCAGACTTTTAAAGATAAACTCAGTTTTGAAAAATACTTGGCACGGTACACATGCCTTTTGTCCCCCACCTACACATGTAGTCCCCATTCCAAACAATTAGCATACATAGGATTCCTCCCGTAAACTATTTCAATGCAATTCCTTTATCCAGTACATTATGTTTGCACTGACAAATTCAGTGCCCAAGTGCACAAACAACTTTGCACACTTCTACCCAAATGCGGACCACACACATGGCACAAACTCAACCTCTGGTACTGCTCGCATAGCACACAATTGAACCTAACATCCTTACAACTGACATTCAATAGGCACCTGACTTCAGGCACACCAGCCCTTCATCCACTCTAACACAGCACACCACACCACATATTTCTCCATCACTCCAAACTATTACAAAGCCAGACATACTGAAAATGTCACACAACAACAGCATGGACTGCGTTGACTGAAACAGCTAATAAATATATCTCTTGAAGTGAACAAACCATATTTCAATATTCAAAACTGACATATTAGCCATTCCTAATACACCATACTTAAAATCCGCCCATCCATGGATGCTTTTTAGGTCAACCGAACATAGCATTTCTAACTTGGTTCATCACACATTGCTGCGCTTCACTTTTTTCCAAAGTATATTTGCAAATAACACGTAATTTGGTAATTCTGCAATTTACTAAAAAAAGTCCTTGCTACATTTAGCATTAAAGCTGCAATTCCTTTAAATCGCTTTCCTGCGTTTTAATGGGCACACACAACCAACCTCCCTAAATGCCACATGCGCATTAACACTTCTCCAACCCTCACTCATCATCTCAATGCCATTCTCTCCAAATCTGTAAGACCTCCGATGGCATGGCCCTATTTAATTCCTTTACTGCTCTCCAAGAACCAAACCTGCAATCCTACAAATGTTAGAATTACCAATTAACATTACTCAGTATGACATTTCACACAGCACAAGCACAACCTTGCTAGTACTCATCGTGTGCTAGATAGGGTCACATTCTACTCGCATACATAATACGCTTCCTGAACAACCTAACTGTTCTTGTTGCCCATTTGCTACACTCATTGTCGCTAGGTAGGCAAATAGAAGAATTAATAACTTTATTTCGGTAAAATACATTTCAACGCTACAGTTAAGGGGCAGATGGTGCAAAAAGGGCAGTTATAAAATATTCCTTACAATTAGGAGAAAGGGAAGTTAAACATTCCACTTAAGTTAACGTAAAAAAAACTGAAGCATAATGAAACAGCTTTAAGTGACAAGCATTAACTGCTCAACAAGATTCAAGACTGAAATGCTTGCAGAGCTCACGACTAGACACATGGAGAGTGAGATTGTATTTGATATATTACGCAAGCTCTGTGCAGAAAGTTAAAAACGTCAAAACAACATCCTCAAGAGCAGTACATTTACACAAAGCATACGCATCTAACGTGTGTGTTGCATTATAGTAAAAAATAAAGATACAGCCAAGATATTCTGGTCTTGGTATAAACCTGGCAGAGCAGAATAGAAGGTTTAAGTCGGTTTCGCTTTCAGAAGGACAAAAGGTCAAAGGTTACTAGAACACCTTGTCCATTTAGAAGCAAATGCTGCGAATGGGGTAATATTCAATGAGAATTTTATGTATAGAGCTCTGTGTGTACTTGGAAACAGATTCGAGATAAGCTTTCGTGCTTGTATCAAACTTAAATATAGGGTATCGCGGAATGCTTGTCAGATTGGTTGATTCAAAAAGCAAAGTCTCCAGGAAAAATGTTTCAAGCTTAGATTTTACATCTCCCGTTTGCTCCTGCATAATGAAGACCTTTTTTCGATCAGCAGTGTAGGCAAACAGAAAAAAAAGAACTGTGAAACAGTTATCCTCCTGCAGCTCATCGGGATTTTGCGGTTATAAACATTCGCAAAATCAACCCACATGCTTGCATCTCATCGCCAAATGTACGTTACCATAGAGGTCACCCGACGGCCTGAAACATTTAGGAGGTTCATTCTTCTACAAACCTTGCTGTGATGTTTTAATTGCTCTGTAGGCGACTGATCTCCCCAGCTTACTGTGGCTCTCTGCACACCCGCACCTCCATCAGGACACAGCCTCTTGGGAAGCTGCAACGTACATACAACTCGCGGTTGTTCTCTCACCAGCCTAACTTTGTTATTATGTAAGCTGTTGGTAGACTTAAGGAAGCAGTGGTCGCGTAACTGTACGCTTTTGTTGTAAATGGAAGAAGAGAGGCTCAATGTCCACAAACAGACCAGTTGTGGAGCCATAGCAGTGAATCCAGGTAGCTGTATTGTACATAGGTATATTTACACATATCCAATTACTTGCAGGTATTTACAGGATACATGGGCAGGTAGATATAGGTATATATCAAGTAGCACAAGAGACACCCACCGGCCCTCCTCTCACGTCCAGTTCAGCCCCCCCCCAAATTACATTCATGGAACACTCGGACATCACACTCACTCAACATTCCCCTGAACTTTCCATCTTACATACATTAACATTCAAGAAGTGTGCATTCATGACCGGTGACACAGGACTAACTCACATTAGAACATCTCCCTTCCTACGAACAGTCATATTCCACAACAATTTTGCCATCTGTATATTTTAATTGCCCAAGTGTTTGTGGTTTATATTCAATTGAATTGTAATGTATGGTTATAGTGAAGCACTGGAAGACTACGCAATCTGATTGATTTCAACCTTAATACCCCAATTCGCATTTAAAAGAATGCCAAATCTCAGGGACAAGCTAGTGCATACATACCGGTTTAGAAAAGACCAACCATCAAATCAAAACACTTTATGGAATCTCCCCACCTATTCTGGGGCAAGATCTGTTAAACTACACACGTGACCATCAGCCATAAAAAAATAAATTGCATGACATTTACTGGTTTACTCTTCAAACAAAGAGAATTCCCGGGGGGGGTTGCCAAGATCTAGCCCTTAAAAAACTAGAACAAAAATTGATCTATGATCTAGACACTGCCAAAACGGCACTCAATGTTTCTGTTGAATGGAACTTCTTAAATTCATTAAAGAAGTCAGCCTATCACTCTTAACTAGAAACCACTTGACAACCCGTGCATCAACAAGCAGATGTATCTTGGATAAAGATGGCATCCTCCACTTTACCAACAATGACACCATGTTTAAGATTTGGAAGAGGAGTCACCCCAAGCATTTTGACCAGCTATGTTTTTGATACTGGAGAGTATACATTAATCACCTTTATCTGACACTCCCAGTTATACACACCATATATTTATTAATACGTCTCCTTTGATTAGGTCAGTAATGCAAAGTTCCCTTGGTAGTACCTCTGCGCGCGCGCACCACACACACACGTAGAAAGTAAAAACCCACTAACATGCGTTCACAGTGTCCGAGATTGCAAGCACGCCGTGAGTGGGGGCAGCTAACTGGAATTATACAGTAAGTGTAAATGCTATTGCTGTTATAAAATTATCCACTTTTGATCTGAATCACTGACGTTCCGGTAACCACAGAAATTGTATCTTGGTTACCAGATCATTTGGTTTGAATACTGCACCAGCTGGAAATACAACGCTCCATGCCGTGCAGTGTCCAGTTGATTCCCCGACCGACGGTGCACATTACTTCCGCGGCTTTCAGACTACACCATATTCAATGTAAACGGTAAGCGTTTACCTGCACCATTGCAATAAAAGTGTGCACATGCCACACTTATGAAATCATGAATACTGATATACCATCCCCATGTATCTACTCTACTAGATTGTGTGAATGGTGCATTTTTGGTTAAAAATCGAGTCATCCAGAATCGGGTATCACATTTCTGCGGGCACAGCAGCACCCTTGATTGGAAGAACGTCGTATTGTAATAAGACACAGGTAATTTAAATAAGAATGACATTTTGCCCTGTAAACCCAGAAACTATCAGAGCATTTGGCTCTATACTCTAACAAAGGAGCTAGCACTAAAATGATGTACGCTTGCCTTTCCTCCTTTATATTAACGGAATAATTCCAATGTTGCCATATGACTGATGAGCTTAAACAATCTCTGAAGAAAACCACTCCCTACACCCAGTGAAATTAAATATAGAAGGTTAGTAGTATGAATTCCCCCTCGTGCTTACCTGAAACAAGCCGCCCTAACAAAAATAGGCTGACCAGATCCCCAATACATTATATTATTTCTTAAATCTATAGGTTTTTAATGTTTGATGCATAGGGCCCTGTGCATGAAGCTGCATTCACCTTGTTACCAATTGTAAAAAGCGTCCTGAAGACGGGTTTTGAAGACACACTGACACCAAGAGCTATTCTTTTCTGGTGTTCTTCAACACCTAGAAACACGAATTAGTGTTGACGCCCCACGTTTAATAGTAACCTATACATGGTTTCAAACAGTCACCTCTGTTACTAACATCACATTGGCCTGAATGTAAAGTTGCATTACTGTATATTCATTGTACTTGTTTATGCATCGTCTCTTTCTTCAAACGCAACCATAAACCTTTTTTGCAAATAGCTTTTATTTTGAAAAATCTTTTTAATATTCTTTGATATTAATATATATACCAATTAAAAAAAAAAATGTTGCTTGTCGATATCTGGTTTTTGGCTATATATGTTCTGTGAATAGCCTTTTGCAGCAACCTGGGGATTATTCTTTCTACAACCCGTGTTGCGGGAAGCAGGGTAGCTAGTGGTGGTATCTTCTCTCTTTTCCACATATGTACTTCCTCACTCACCACAGCCCCCTATATAAAAAAAGAAGAAACACCTTTGCTCACATCTTTTGAACCTGGTTTTATTTTATTGAATAATGTATTTGTATTTATATATTTTAATGGCGAAAGCCGAATAAAGTGTTACTACTACTATTCCTCTCCTCCTCCTCCTGCTCCTCCTCCTCCTACCAACAGTGCTGCTCCTCCTCCTCTTGATAGGGGAGCACACATGCCTCTTGCCTGCAAGACCTTGACTGCTAATAAAAAACGTCACCAAACACTGACTCTTTGCCGCCCGCCAGGGTATTCTCACGCACAAATACCATAGTATTTAGCGGAAACCATCCCTTCTCCATGCCTTCCAGCAGGCTGTCCTCCTTTCTGTTCATTGCCAGTCTATTCTGGACATGGTGCACTGACCATTGGCAGCACATCACACCCCTCCATGCTTACTAGTTCATACAGCTGATCCTATTCCCGCAGGTTGCCCTGGGTTTTCAAACAAACCAGCAGGGGAGCTGTGATTTTACATTTGAGGGCACTGGGTCCTCGCTTTCTGCACTACCCCGCAGCAGTTTACTTGGTGTCTTTCCTTCCAGCTCTTGCATGCGCAAATCCATTTCTAGGTACACTCGAAAGACCAGCTCATCATCAGTGTCGTAATGATACTTCACAGTTCCTTTATTCAGTTAAATCAGGTATCCATGAGATCCCAACACATAACCCACTGGCTCCCACTACGCAGGCTACATGTTTGAACTTCCTGGGTTGGAAGGCCATCACCCTAAGCTCACTCTCACATCAACATTCTCACCATTGAACATTCTTTCTATATAAAATCTCTCTATCTGAAGGAGTTTCTTTGTCGATATGTAACCGAGCAATATACTTTCTCTTCGATATGCAAGGGAGGAAACATTGCTGATCCCAGTCCAACTACGATGAGGCATGTTTGCATTTGAGAAGGGTTACATCTGCTGGGCCGACTGCAAGGAGGACCACTTGTCCACAAAACAATGTTTTGATTTTCAATTAAATAGTAATTTTTCATTTCTTTTGCATGGACAGAGGTGCCAAAAGTGGTAAGAGCTTACAACTAGGAAACAGATTTTCAGCAGCATATCGCAGGCAGAAGTCATTTGAAGAATCAACGTAATGCTACCTTTTGATAAACATTTTTCTCGTTTCAGGGTAGTTCTTAATGCAATCCATGAAGGGCTATACGTTTCCATTCCATCCATCTAGACATTTCCATCTATCCCAAGTTCAGTTTTCCTACAAAGCTGGTAGATGTGGCACTGTTATATCAATCACTTTCTAGTACTCAACCAGCCATGCTAACAAGAGTTAGCAACAATCATTTTGGGGGTTAAGAATACGACTGGTTTCCAGTTGGACCACACTTCACCAAGAAACACCAATTAGGGAGAAGGGACATTACTTTTTATCTTACTTGTGGAACAACTATTGCATAGTCACATTTGCTTTGACGCTCCCCTTGGCCTCCGAAAGGTTAATCGTACATTTACTTAGTTCTTGCAAAGTTTTGAACGGGCGTGTAGAAGTGGGGAAATAAAAATCAATGAAAAGCTCTGGTTTTTATGTAATGCCCCCTCGTCTTCTTTGTGTTGTATAGCCTCATTTATACTTCTTTGCACATTAGGGGTGTAACGGTATTACGGTATACCGTTATAGATACCGTGAACAGCTTAATTGAACTATAATAACCGTCACAATGTTGATACCAGTACACCGTTTTAGGGCCTGCAGCTATTCAGTGAGCTTTTCAATCTGATTTGGAAAGGCTGCAGTAAGCAAGTCCTGCGTGTTCTGGATCTTGCACTGTGGGATGTGGCGTTTGGCAGACAAGAGCATAGGGAAAGTGAGGCCACATTAGTAAATGCAGCTTTGATGCTGTGACCACTCTTTCTCTGTGATCAGTAGAGTTGGGTTAAAGATCAGCCAATTTGTAGTTTTCCCACCAATTTGAAAGATGGGGACCTACACATCCCAGAATTCAAAGGGGGGAATGAACTGGATGCCCTTCTGATGCATGTCCACCAAAAACGGTAGCTCTGTAGACTGTATGAGCAATGGGCCTATCAGTGCTTTGTGCTAGTATATAAACTGCCCCCCCCCCACTGTCCTCCGTGTAGATTTACACATTGGCACTAGTGTTGTTGTTTCGCTTGATCCTTCACCTGCCTTCTGCATATGGCACTGGACTCAAGCAGGCAGGACAGATTCTACATTCAATTTGAAGTCTCCAGAGCAATGGGGGCGAGATATTGCTCAGGTCTATCCCCGATTTGTGGCACCACCCATGAAAGCATTCCTCCGTCTCAACTCACATGACAAGAGTCCTAATGCGCTCAGACCTGGGGAAAATGGTAATGATGGAGCTGTGGTGATCTAGGCCATATTTGTGCAGATATGTATTTTAACTTTGTCATTTTCAAAAGGTTTTTGTCCCACTATCTTTAAAAGGTAAATGAACACGTATTGCAAGAATCAAGAACGAAATCAACAGCGCCCAGTGAACGCTGTCCTGTTAGGATTACATGGTCAGTGGTGACTCCAACATCAGAACTTTATAATACACCAGGCAGATGGTAAACAAGCTATAGTGATTTGATCAATATGCAACCTTGTGGTGAGTGTGTGTTGCTAGGACATTTTCACAAAAGAAACACAATGACAATGGCTTTTAGACCTCACATGAGTGACTTTTCTCCCTTTAATGGGATAATGCGTCATCAAACACAAACTTTTATGACTGATCGCAGCGAGGGGTCATGATGCCCATGCCATGTGGTTCCAAAATCATGCAGGTCGAGTCCAATTTTCAAAGCAAGGACACGTGACTGAGCAGCAAGCTCATTGCTGAAAATGTGCATTTTAACACTTCCACTGGTCACTCTTTCATTCAAGGTGATCAACGAGTGAGCGTCATGAAAGAAAAAATTTGCAGCCGCCTTAGATTCCTGGAGGATCAGCTAAAAGTGTGCAGAGACAAGTTTCAAAATGCCGACAATTTATGACGTTTAAGAAAATATTTGTTAACGTTAGTTAACTCCACCTGCTATACTGCGATAACCATGATATACTATCATTTGGCAAGAAGGTTATTGTACCGCCATGAAACCAATACTGTGACACCCCTATTGCACAACTATATTCTTTGACAATTGTGGGTTTTGCATGTATACACGTGGGGATGGTTGCCGGCAGGTAGCCACTATGCCACCCATGTTGTGCTTTCAGGAGATTCTTTGTTATTGCTGACTTGGTAGTTCAGCACTGTAGAAATACCTACTCTGGGGGGTGGTTGGATGGGGAACCTGTATTCAATGTACCTGAATCTGCTTCAGTCTTGCTGATCGTATACTGTGTGACAAAACAGAGATTTCCTCATAGACTGCTGGACACAACCTGGATAATGGATTCAGGGTTCATCTTCCTACTATAGATGGGTACATATTCCTACGTTAAATAACCTATTCTCAATTCACTGCACTACATCTCACTCAAAACACTGAACAATCATTCTCACCCCTTAGCAACTGACCAAACAGGTACGGTGCATGAAGGATCATAATTCTCCTTTCTCCCCCCTCTCCTTTTGTACTCTCTGAATTCACCTTTAAACATCCAATCCTCGGTCGTAGCACTTCCATCAATTGGCTCTGCACCTCCAGATTATCTTTCCTGGGGAAGAAGCCTCCACATTTAAAAAGGGCCTGCTTGAGCACACGAGTACATCACACAACCAATGTACTAGAAACTGCCATCACAGAAAATTATTCAGCTTCACAGGCGAGTATTATTCCATCTTTTCCCCCATCAACATTTGTCTCATTCACTAACAATGATTAAAATGCATATCTCCTATCACAAACATACAACCTCGTCCTCATCTCCTTTGTACCCTTCAGTTCTTCGTCCTAGCGTTTTTATCTTACTACTGCTTTCCTATCCCCTCACCTTTTTTCTCCGTTTACGTTCCCTGCCTTTCCCCACAAATCATGGACTGGTTTACCCTGTGTCGAGGCTCTTGGTACCACCGCCACCAAGACTGATTCAGGAGAAATATGAGGAGAGGACAGCAGAAATACAGGTACCCAACACATCCTTGACAGCTTAAGAGGTCTAAATGGAGGAACTGAAATGGGTCTGGTCCAAGAGCTCCAAAAAGAACTACAGACCTCCATTCAGTTGGAAGTGGTTAACCCAAAACAGAAAAACGCTTCCCTGCGACAAGCCGTTACCCAAGGGGCAACCCACTGCTGTTCTGAAGCTGCTATGACTCCTGCTGCATCCTTAAAGTTAGACGCAGATCCGCAAAAGCAGTCAGAATTCTGTAATTGTAAGCTACATTTAGTTTTCTGACCAACATACTTCGTTCAACAAAGCCAAGATTGGCTATATTCTTGTCAATTTGACAGGAAGGGCCTCGGCCTGGGCCACACCTTATAGCTCTACGAATAGCCCGGTACTGAATGATTTTGCAGAATTCAAGACATTATTCCTGGAAGCATTCTGGCCACTCAATGGCAAAGCCAGTGTTCAGAAACAGTTGCTGGTCATAAAACATTGTTCTCAGGATCTGTTCATTTATATAAACAAATTCCAACAATTAGCCAATGATTCTCAGTGGCCAGAGATTACACAAAAGACACTCCAGCAAAATCTTTGGGAGGAGTAAAAGGATGAACTTGTACATACACCTGAACCAGAAATGTTTCAGGCAGTAATCGACCAAGTGACCTGCAAAGAATACAGTCTAGAGGGGAATGGGGAAGAGAACATATGTGGGCATCCCAGAAGACCATACCCACCCCTACTATTCCAATGTCTCAATAGCCAACTGTCAGTTTGTATTGTGGTGGATCCAGGCATTTCCTTGGAACCTGCCGCCTACGCCCATCAAAGGCTCCAGGAAACTGGCAGTCTTGCTATGCCTCAGCGAATCTCATGTACGCACTGTTTGCACAAACACGTGCTCTTCCCTTACAGAAAAAAAAGGAGAACCTGCATATAAGTAATTGACAGCACTCCACCTGCTTCCAGACCCATGAGTCAGCATACAGGACATCCTGTGTTGTTTATCAACGGACACAGTGAGCACATAGCTCTTGATGTCATCCAGACCCCAGCATTTGCTATAATGTTGGGGTGACCCTGGTTACAGTACAATAATCCATATATTAATTGGACAACTCGGACCATGACATTTTGTTCAGATACCTGTACCAAGGAGTCTACTGCAGCATGTTTATCAGTTGAACCAAAGCCATGTCCTCTTGTTGGGGTCATTCTGTGCTGCTCCCTCTGCCACATCGTCCCTACAACTATGCTATGATCTCTGTCCCGAGACCCGGATACCAATTGGCAAGATCTATTCTTTGATGCCCTACGAGTGGCAGAAACTCTGTAGATACCTAGACGATGGTCTGGCCATGGGGTTTATGGTTCCCTCTACTTCCCTAGCAGGGTCTCCCCTGTTTTGTCTGCAAAAAGAGGGAACTCTCCGCTGTACACCGACTACCAAGGTCTTACCGAGATATCCAAAAAAAGAGGTGTACCGGTTACTTTGGATCTGGAATATCATTAAGTACCTTCGATGAGCTATCATCTTTACCCAATTGGACTGGAGGAGGGCCTACTACCTGGTGCACATAAGAACCAGCGACAAATGGAAGACTTGGTTGAAAACACCTTTGGGGCACTTTTGATTACCAGGTCATGCCCTTCGCGCTGTGAAACACCCCCATGGTCTTCCAGCGTTTTATGGAACACATTTTTGTCCATCTACTGGTTTGGGTATATCTTAATGACAAGCTGGTGTTTTCGCCCTCGTTGATGGAGCATGTGGTTCAAGTACAGAAAGTCTTGTCCAGATTAGCGGACAACCATCTGTACACTAAATTCAAGATGTTTCTTTTTCATCAAGCACAGTCATGCTGTTTTGCCCTACCCACCCTACAGAGGTTAGGTAGGGTATGCAAGCTGCAGTTTTGAGCCCCTTATGTTATGTTATTTTGCATTTTTATAGCGCCTTATATACCATTGGTATGGTCTGAAGGCGCTAGTAGCTTGACCGCCCTTGGGAACCGAAGTTCAGGTCAGTAGAGAGAGTCAAAGGTGCATGTGAGCACCGGGTATGTGTGCAGCTGGTGCGGAATTCATGTAATAGCCGCTTTATAGCGGTAGGTGTGGTGGTTGAGAGATCTGTAGCATGTGTTCGTTCTGGCAGGATTTAGCCAGACCGAATGTGGCTGCGTTAGGCCTGAGGAGAACACCTGGCTGGGGGATGTGTAACCAGCAGTGTTTACTTAGAATGATGGGGTGAGCGGCAGGTGTAGGTATGAGAACAGTTTGCTCTCATAACAGACTATTAGAGTACTCATTTGGCTTTGGGAGGCCTAGTTAAAACCAGACAGAATCATGCCACCTGAAAGTGTAAGCAAATCATGTCATGTGTTATGCAGATTCTGTGAAGACATGGTTTATCATGTTGCTAGTGTAGAAAGCAGATGTATGAAATGCATTATTGACCGCAGCGCTTAGAAGTCCAATTACTTAAACAAGCACGCTTTGCAGTAACATAGAATTGTATTGGAAATGTATAGTTATACAGCATCTTTATAGAACATGAAAGAGAATGTTACCTGATAAGCTATGTTTCTCAGCTGAGCTAACAATCATCATTTATTCAGCCGGTTCATGGCACATGGCTCACTGAGGTAGTGTAGGGAGGTGCTATATAGCCTTCAACACATACGTGTGTGTGTGTATACACATATATACACACACACACCAATTATGTAGTTGGTGTCCTATATTGATAGAGAATAGCTGAGCAAGTGAGCCATTGCAAAATGGGTCTTCTTTGGATTCTAGTGAGAAAAACTAAAGGCCTAGGCTAGTTAGCCTTCGGTGTGGGCCGCACACCCTCTTACTCACTCGGGGTCATTTCTATTCTTTCAATGTTTTTGGTAGTTTATAAAAACAACTACTTTCTTCTCTTTTTCAAAATAATTGTGTTTTAATATATCAAAAATCTCCCAAAAATAAGTTTAGCCAATGTATTTCGGACTGTATATCCTTCATCAGGGCCTTGTCTGATTAAATTATTCATCACATAATTGTCCATCAGTAATCTAAACAAGAATATATACATATTACAAAAAAATGTCATAGCAATCACATGCGTATGTATTTAAAGCATTGTCACAACGAGCAGCGTACCCACAAGACAAACATATAACAAATGGAGAAACATGTAGAAAAGACATTTAAACAGGCGTTTAAGCGGGTTCATTATTTTGAAAGATATTAATATGCAGTTTATACAATCCGTTATAATTTTCAGCAAAGTCACGCAGACCTGTGAGTGCGAATTCCTTATTATGTCGTGTAGAAATGTCCTTCACCTTTAATAGTGCTCCTTAGGCAGCCCTAATGGCGTTATAGTAAATATGTAAATCTAAAATTCCTATGTCAATACGAATAAGTATGATGCTACCACTGCCCGAGGTAAGTGCCATGCTTGAGAAATCTGTTTAATTTAACCAATACTCCAGTGTAAGGCCTGCACGTTATGTGTGCAATCATTGCCAGGTCTGAAACAAGTGTAAACCATGTGCCCGTGCTTGAAGCAAAACTGCCTCTTCTGTGAACGCCATGCGCATCTAATCCGAACATGGTGCGCTCTGTAAAAAGAACAGATGCACCCAATTCAAGACTGTCAATTATAAAATCAATTTAAAATGTGATGCAAGTATTTGTCAGCCCGTTTTGGTTCGCTTACCTGATGTACGTTATGCGGCCTGATCTGATCGCAATTGTGTTGTGGTCAAACACGGTGGTCGTGCGCTCACAATAATGTAAGCTACTGTGCGTAGTCATGGCGATATTGCCCGAAAAGATGGCCGTCTCACTGGGACAGTGGCAGCCATCTCAAATAGGTCTCTGACATAATTCATATTAAGAGGGTATCGTGATGTGTTATAGCACAGATCTCATCTATGTATAAAAGAAAACATGTATATAGAGAGCTATATAGTTATATTTGTTTCCAATCTCGCTATTTCTTGTATTTACTTGTATGACCTTCAAATATGTGCATATTATGATAATAATGACCGATTGAGCTACTAGATTCACAGACTCATAACCGTGTCTTGCTGTGATATGTCGAATGCACAGGTGTTGTAGATGCAGATATTTACTGTTTACCTGTAGGCAGTAATGGGTTAGCAACTTAAGTATCTATTTTGTGCTTCCCAATGTCCATGTATATGTTGTTTGATAAACTGTCATGCACATCTCGATATGGACATAGCGCTATTGTAATACTCATGCATAATATATCAACCATTTATAAATCAGTTATGTTGTCGTGTAAACACTTTAGCCCATCCAAATGTAAAAAATAAACCTAGTGCTCACGTGATACTCATGCATGGTGAATCAACCATTAGTGCGGTTGGCCAACCATAATGTCTGTGGTAATCAACTTCAAGGTTTTAAGATGTGAAGCTGAAAAACATGAGGAACAACAAGAACTTCGCCAATATGTACGCACAATTATAAAAAGCAATACAAGTCCCACTCCTCATTCATTCCTCTCGGTACAAGCGGTTGATCCAATACGCTTCCCTTTGTTGCGTCTTCTTAGTATCTTACCTCGAATCCCTATTGTCCATTACTTACAGAACTTGAGATTTCAATTGCGCAAAACTGATTCTTCTCATTAAAATGCTTTTCTTCTGAAGAACTAGCATTTTTATTTGGAATACAAGACTTGTGTTTGTTCATGCGTATTCTGATGTTTTGATCCGTCTCACCAATGTAACAGATACCGCATGGGCAGTGTATACAATACACAATGTTCCCTGTATTGTACGTGGCAAAATATCTTAGGGCGGTTTTCTCTCCTGTGCGTGGGTGTGATACTACTCTGCCTTTGATGATGATGTTGCAGTTCGCACAGTTCAGGCAGGGAAATGTCCCTGGGTTTTTATTCTTCAATGTAGATGGCTTGTCATCCCTTGTGTTAATCAATACATCTCGTAGGTTGCTTGTCCTTTGATATGCAAACACTGGTTTATCTGAGAATAAATCTTGAGTCCGATTGTCATTGGTCAAAATCAGTCAGTGCTTATTAATGCATCTCTTTATTGGTGAGCTTTGTGTCAAAAACATATACAATTGTCGGTGCATCAGGTTTGGGTTCGGTTGACAAAATACTTGCTCTTGATCTTATCGACACTTTGTCTGTGGCTTCCTGTAAATTCTCCTCTGGATATCCTCGATCCTGTAGTTTGTGTAGTTTTTCCTGAACGTTTTCGTATTTCTCCGAGTCACTGATCTCTTTTAGCCGTAACATTTGTCCATATGTCAGATTTTGGAGAGTGTTCTGAGGATGGAAACTCATCCGGTGCAACAAGTTGCTTCTGTCTGTGGGTTTATTATACAACGATGTTGTGATCTGTAGATTTTTAACATCAAGATAGTGTACAACAGGGTCTCCTATTTCTGCTGACAAATGTATACATCAATCTATACCATTGATACACAACAGAAAATGTTAATGTTTCTCTGGTGCCGTGCCATATTCCAAAAATGTCATCTATATATCGTAACCATAATCAATCCATTGTGAGTTGTCCAAGTTGTGTGGCTCCATGGCTGTCTCTGATACTTGAAGGTAATAATCTTTGTCATATGTGAAGTAGGAACTCAAAATAAATGTCAACAATGACATGATAAACTCTTTAGCTGCCCCTATTTCACCTTCTTGAAGGAGAAGCCACTCAACCGCCTTCTGGCCCTAGTCATGTGGAATGCTGGTATAGACTATTGATGTCTATGGTAAACAATGTCTTCACTTGTAAGTTCAATGCTTTCCAGAATGTTAAGAAAGTGGGTACTATCATTTACATATGTTTTGGTCTTCTGAATCAAAGGCTGAAGAAAGTAATCAATGTATGTGCCTAGTGGCTTTAATACTCCTCCCGTCACTGCGACAATAGGGTTGCCGCGGGGGGGATGGGGGGGCAGGTTTATTTGTTAAGCTCTTATGAATTTTTGGTAGAAGATAGAAGTGAGGTTGTTTGTTTTGTAAAAATGATTTGGTTTTCTGCAAAATGAGACCCATATCTTCTGCTCTCGTCAGTAGTATTTGTAGGTCTTTCTGAATGTCCTTGGTGGGATCATGGTCTATCTTTGCATAGACAGTATGGTCATTAAGTTGTCTTCTGCATTATGCTTTATAATCCTCTGTGTTAAGAAGTACCAGGGCTCCTCCCTTGTCCGCCGGTCTTATAGTTATGTTTTCAGCTGTGTAAAATCCATTAAGACTCATTTTCCTAGGTGTCCCAAAATGGACGTTGGTAAGGTCTGATAGCACCATTCTTTCAAAAATCTCAATAGATGGTACACCGATAGGTGCAACAAAGGTATTTTTTGGCTTGAATTCTACAAAATCAGGTGACACACTCTCTGTTATCTTGTCCTTGTAATTCAGAAAAATAACACTTAATTTTAGCTTGTGAAACAGTTGTTATACTTTGGTGTTGAACAAGTTTGTTCCAAAAGTAGGTACACATTTTAATCATTTTTTTAATGTTGCATTTTCTTGTTTGTTAAGTACCCTGTTCGAGATGTTGACTACTAAATTCATTGAGCTTGAAATCCGGTTGTCATTCCCTGGCTTTTTCCTCTTCCCCCTCCTAGTTCTCTTCCTCTTTGGCGGTCCTCTAAAAAAGGTCTTGATCCCCTTGCTGTTTGAGCATCTGGCTGAGATTCACTTGTTTGGATTCTGTCATAGTAGTTTACATGCCCCAAAGAAAGCTTTCGCCCTTGGCTTAAGGTACAGTACAATAACAGTCTAGACGAGATAATTACCTACCCCTGGTAATGTTATTTTCGATGGATGTTCCTCCCACGGAATGCATCCCCCAGAACCCCTCAAAGAGTAAATTCCCTGGAGCAGAAAAGGTTGCATTTCCTGTTGATATAGGATGCAACGAGATCCACTTGAGAGGTTCCCCAAAGGGCGAAGATCTCTAGAAGGACTTCCTGGGCCAACTCCCACTTGTGGTAGATTGTGCCGGTCTGCTCAGAGAATCTGCTGTTGGATTACCTTTCCCGGGTAGATGAATAGGACAGAGTGAGAGAGGGATCCACTTTTGTAGAGCCCAAAACCAGAGCCAATTGCCTCCTTGCACAGTGGTGATGGCCCACACCTCTTGTTGAGGTAATGCATGGCCACTGTGTTGTCCGTCATTATCAGGACGTTCTTTCCCCGGATGGAAGGTAAAAAAGGCCATCAGCGCTTGACTGATCGCCCTCAGCTCCAACAGGCTCATGTGTAGTCTTGATTCTGCAGGGGACTAAAGCCCGCTCATCGTCAGATCATTCATGGGTGCATCCATCCCATGAAGGAGGCATCCGCATCCATGACTACAGTGGATTCCAACAAGGGTTGCCAGAAGGGATCTCCATCATCATGTTCTCCTTGCAGGCCCACCACAGGAGGTCCTGTGCTATCTTGCTTGGGTACTGAAGCAGGTCAGCCATCCTGCCTGAGAACTTTAACCATTGGGATTGGATGCCCCATTAAAAGGATCTAATCCTCAAAAGGGCCGCCGGCACCAGGAAAATGCAATTACCATCTACATGATGCGCAGAGCCCTCAATGAAGAGTCCAGGACTGCTTTAATAAATTGAAGCGTTTGACAAGATGTCCCCTGGGACTTCTTTAAGTTGAGGGAGAAGCCCAGCTTGTGGAGTGAGTGGCAGGTGCTGTTGAATGTTAGAGCTTGCTTGGGAGAAAGACCCAAAACAAACCAGTAGTCTAGGTAGGGGAAGATGTTAATCCCTCCCCCCTCCTTAGATTCGGTGCCACAACCACTATCAACTTGGGGAAGACCCTCAGGGGAGAGGGGGCGGAGGAGAGTCTGAAAGGCAGAACTCGAAATTGATTGTGAGAATCGCCAATGAACGAACCTCTGGTACTTGGGATGTATAGGCACATTAAAGTAACCATCCTGAAGATCGAGTGACAGCATCCGGTCATGTAACTGAAGGGCTTGAAGGATCTGCAAGAAAATGACCACCTTAAATTTGTTTTTACTGAGTAACTTGTTCAAGCGCCTCATGTCTAAGATAGTTGCAACCCTGCAACTTTTTGGGGAACAAGAAAAAGGTGGAGTACCAACCCTGGTTCCGTTCTGCTACAATTACCTTTCTCCAAGAGGAAGAGAATCTCCTTTAAGAGGAGTGGATCTGGATCCAGAAGAGAGCGTTTGCTTGGGGGAACAATCTGGAGGCCTTTATTGTTTGTAGCGTTCATGCATCAGAAGTAATGCAGATACTGGGTCTATCCGACTCCCACTGATGTCTTGTCAGCAAAGTTTTGGGGCTGTGGCGGAGAGCTGCTTGGGCAGCCTTTCCTGTGTGAATCTTCTTTGCCCTTGTTTTTGTACTGTCTGACCTCTTCATCTTTGAAAGAAGAGTAGTATCAAAAGGACCGCCTCCTCCAGTTTTGTGAAGGCGTGTGCTGTTGCGGATGGCGTTCCCCAAAGGTTATGCTGCAACCTTTGAAGCCTGTAGTTTTTCCAGGTTGTCGTCCGCCTTGGGCCCAAATAAACTGGATCCATCAAAGGGCATATCTAGGAGCCTTGGATTGAACATCAGGGGAAAACCCAGATTTGTGTAGCCATACAAATCGTCTGATCACAGCACTAGTCACCATGCATTTTCCAACATAGTCTGAAGCATCCAATCCGATTGTAAAGATTGACAGGAAGCCTCCTTTCCGTCATTAAATCCCCTTTTCATTTCCCCTTCTGGGACATTCTGCACAGCTTGAGCAATCACATTCCGTAATGTGTAGCTATATTCTGCCAAAGCACATGATGCGTTGATGGCTTTTGATGCCAAGCTTCCTGCTGAAAAGACACTTTTGCAAGGGCATCCGAACACTCATCGTTCCAATTTGGGGGATGGTAGGATAAGCTGCAGCTTTGGAAATTGAACTAGCTACCTGTACTACTATGCTCTCTGGTGTAGGGTCCTTTGAAAGAAAATCAGAGTGCTCAGGAGGAGGAAATCAGGGTCCTCAGAGGAAGGCCGGAGTGGTGTGCGGTTTCCTCCAAAGAGCCATTATTGGGTTTTTGAGTGCTGTATGAAAGGGCAGCACAGGACCTTATCCAAGATGTCTGTAAGGTCATCCTGAGTAAAGTCCTTTGCACGATGACCTCATCCTAGATATTCCATCACCCTGCTCATTACAGTGGTATAGGCTGAATTTGGATGAGAATGCACACCTGGAGTGTAAACTTTAGAGGCGGCATCTAGGTCACTGGTGTCTTTTAAGCATGAGACTAGGTCTTCCAGCTGCGATTCCTCTGAAACTAACTCCACTGGAACATTTGGTGTTCCCAAACGTTTATACCCAAAAGGGGATGACTTAATCTTGCTCCTCGAAAACAGATCCGAAGGATTTAAAGAAATCTGTCTTTGACTGAGGTTAATATTTTGAAGTCAACTCCTTCGAGGAGGATATCATTGAAGTCTTTTGCTTCGACGCTAACTTGGCAGTCGACATCACCCGAGTAGACATCGGAGGTCTTTCGACTCAGGCTTTTGGGCGCGCAGGTCAAAGCCTTAAAATTGAGTCCCTGTCGGAGTTGGATCAACAGCTTTCTTCTGCTCTTTTGAGGGGTCAGTAGGTGCCACCTTCGAGAATACCTCCAACATTTGTTCTCAGAAATGTTTTCATTCTTGGGAACATATACCGGACGAGGAATCGGATGACTAAGAATTATGGTGCAGTTTCTTATTCCTCTTATTTAAAGATGAAAAGTGACGCAAATCACTCCTGGATCTCGAGCTCTTAGAATGTTTGGATTGTTTTTTGGCCTTTCCAGAGATTTGTCTCTGGTGGAACGCCTATCTTCAGAGGATTTTCTTTTTGAAGGAGTGGAGGGTGGAGACTTCAAAACTGACCAACCATGGGCGAGCTTCAACCTCTCTCCTTAAGGCCTTGCTAGTCATCGATTGGCAGGAGCCACATTCAACGAATTCATGTATTTCTCCAAGGCACCAGAGAAATCCTGTGTGGATCACTTATCGACCTTCTCGAATCAGTCTGCACATCTCTTGATCCCGGTTTTTGGCATAGACATTGTGACAAGTCACAGAAAATTCTAACATAGTATGAAATCTGATCGCTGTGGCGAGTCGAACCAATCCAAGAGCGTGCTGTGCGTGCGTAGAAAACATGGGGCGCAGTGCAAGCTACCTTTAATATCATCGATTTCACTTCCGCACTCGGTAATGGTAACCATTGAGGGACTCTATGCCATCCCCTGCTGTCACATTGTTTTCCGGAGACTCCAAAGCAGGATACAAATATATCCAAGATGAGGAAGGGAAGGACACAATCCATTTCTTAGAGCCGTTGTGGATTTCTTCTTAGAGACAGTTGACAAACGTTAGAAATTGTTTTGTTTATCCTCGAAGTAGAAGACCGTGGGCCTAGTGGATGGGGCAGTGAGCATCTAAAGTGAAATTAGGTAAGGTGGGGGGCAGGGGGATTCCCTAGTGGTAACCCTTGTGAATATATGTTATAAGTAGCCCCTCCTAGCAGAGGCAAAGGGCTGATGCTGGAAACCGAGATGGAAGTTCCCTAGCTCTAATAATTTGGGTTGCTTAGCTAAATGCTATCAGACAATTTAATGTGTCTATGCCCAGAAAATTCAAATGCTTTTAA
Organism: Ambystoma mexicanum; assembly: GCF_040938575.1. Lineage (NCBI taxonomy): Eukaryota > Metazoa > Chordata > Amphibia > Caudata > Ambystomatidae > Ambystoma > Ambystoma mexicanum. The sequence continues at coordinate 834,235,143 of NC_090934.1, read as the reverse complement.
ACTGTGTATTTTGATGAATTCCAGGTCATCATCACTATTCATGAAGGGGAAGTTTCCTCTCTTCCCATTGGGGCAATGAGACACCTACCCAGGAGTCTTCCTGCGGATGGTACACTGCAGGTGGATCACAGGGAAAGTAACCTGCCCTTAAGAAACAGCGTGACCACCTAAAGAGAAAAGGGTGTAACCTTAAGAACACCACATCCCTCATATGTGAGCTTCTTAAGAACAATAACTCATCGCTCTGGTCTCTTTTACCATGCCGTAAGATGGCTCAACGGTTCAAGCTCTAGTTGCTGTGATCTGTATTTTATCTGCAGGTCGCAGGTTTAAATCCAAACATGGTCAACTAAGCCTTTCATCCTTCTGAGGTCGATAAAGTTGGTACCAATTTCGATTGGGTAATAATGTATGTAAATATGTCCTGTGTAAAGCGATTTGGATAAAAGGGCTATATAAAAATATATATATATTATTTTCTACTTCCTTACCCGTTAACAGTACAGGTTTCTGCCAAATTCCTAATGTTAAATCAGTTAGGAAATACTGCGACGGGAAAGAGGCCTGAAAATCCAAAAAGGAATCAAGAGATAGGAACTGGGACAAAGAAGAGGCGCGCATTCACAAGGATTACCCATACGAAGTTCAATGCACAGTCTAGCCTTCCACCCAAACCCATTGAGAATACCAACATAAAAACGGACAACAGCCTCACCCAAGTGTCAGATCCTCCCTGGCGGACTGAGAGCATGCCGAACAGGGTCAGAAGCCACAGAGCTGCTGCAGTTCACCGGAAAGCTCCACAGCGCCGGAATGCCAAAGAGACACAGTGATGCCCGCGACTGACTGGAGGGCTGCAGGCAAGACCCTAAATGTATTTGGGTGGCAGAGCCTTATTATTTTCATGCGTTCATTTATGCACAAGTTTAGAGCAGAGGGCAGTGCAAAGGTCAGGTTACTTGACAGAAACCAGAATGCTTCTTTTGATTTTTATCTTCAGGGATGTAATTGCAAGCCATGGAGAAAAGCCACTGAAACTCTGCAGCCTTTCAAAAAAATAAAACTGCACACTGATAAAAGGAATGGTTTCTTTCCGTTCAGCTTCTGCTGTGTTGTGTAGATGCTCATGGAGCAAAATAGAAGCACTGTGCATATTTATTTTCCTAGCATTTTAGGATTGTGCAATTAATAATATGGAAAACTAAGACGCAATTGAGAATTAATCTTTTGTAACAAATTATGCTTTTTTCCCCCCGTGAAAACAGACCAGTATTGCACAATTGTATTTTTCTGAGTTCCTCTGCTGTGTGCATAATCATGCAGAGGCAGATCATTTATACACACATAATATACACACAAATTATAAAAACTGTCAAAGTATGCATGGTCAAGTTTATATCCATTCAATCTTGCAGTCAATGGGGCTCATTACAATAAATAGTCAGCAGAGTCTTTGCTCAAGGGTGACGAGTGATTGTCATTACACCAATCACTGGTGTTCTAGCCTCTCAAATCTTCGAGACTACAATGAAAACATCCAAGACATAACATAAGCGCAAGCGCTGTTCAAAAACAAACAACTGAAAGTTACATTGTAATTGAAATAGAAACTGAACAAAACCTGTCCCTGTCAGAATCCAGACGGGTATTTAACTTTATGTAGTGCTTCATACGTACATAGTTCGTCCAACAACTAGGCACTGTGATTATTATACATCAGTCAATACTCAGTTTACCGACCTCTGAAGGATGTTAGCCAATAAGAAAGATCAGCAGTTTGAGCACTCGATGCTGCGATCTGTAGGTTGCAGGTTCGAATCCTGGCAAGGCCAACTCAGGCTTTCATCCTTTCAATGTTGATAAAGGAGTACCAACTTCGGTTTGGTGATGACTGTGATAAAAATGTTCCATGTACAGAGGTTTGCCAAAAGCACCATATAAATAACAATTTGACCATGAGATTAGGTATAGAATTTAACATGGAGTCTTTGCCTCTCTGCATTGTTATTTCAGAACATTGGCATACCCTTAGGTAGTAATAGCTCCAAGAAATGAGGACATCATCAAAAGACAATTCTGCCATCGAACCTCAAAAACAAACAATACCATTCAGGTGTGCTTTACTATGTAAATGAAAAGGTTTTTGTGTTTTCAATATATACAGGAGAGATCAAATGGCCAGACCATAGAGAAATAATGAAAGGTGTATTCTGTCACAATGCAGAAAGCTGCCACATAGTTTAGGTTAGTTAGTTCATTTATATAGCGCGGCCAAACCCTCAGGTAACTGGGCGCATTGGGCTTGAAGCAAAACATAGGTTACAGAAAGGTTGCACATGCAAGATGCATAGAAGGGCAATACAGTGGGTAGCATAAGGACTGGGTTACAATGTGGTCCATGTCGTGATACAGGCTGAGGGTTACAGTGGATGTACAGAATTCAGTATAGATAAGCATGCAGGTATCATATTCCTACTGAGTAGTGAGCCAAGTTTTCACCATAGCTCTAAATGACCAGAATGACTTCTCAGACCCGATTGTCGTGGGGAGCGTGTTCCAACACTTCGCTGCTTGCACTGGGAAGCTAGATTTCCACCCCTCCCCCCAGCTGTTTTCCAATTGAATTTGGGAATGTTCAGTTGGTGCTTGTAAGGTGTTCTGGTGGGTCTAGAGGTGCTATGCCTGGAGAATTTGACCGATAAGTACCTGGGGGCAGTCAGTGAAAGGCATTTGTGTGTGATGAAGAGCGATCTTAGTTTAATTCTGTCACGGATGGGGAGCCAATGGACTTCCTTGCTGATGGTAGAAATGTGAGCCTTACAAAGGTTAAGTGCGCATCTAAGGGCATTGTGTCAAGATCCATGCCTCTGACCCCCTCAGGTATAACAGCCCCCTGGCAGCAGTGGGGCTAAAGCCCTTCACACCGGCCCCAAGGGCCTTAGAACTCCATCAGAAACATACATGGAGTCAGTCCTGGTGCCTTTGGCGCCCAGGCTCATTATCAGGAATAAAGCAATACCAGTTTTGGACCTTAATCCAACATGGAGGCCTATTACACAGCTCAGTTCTTTAGAACCAAGCCATGCGATCTAGTGTTTTGGGTGTGGCTGGGCCTGGAACTACTTTACCTAGGCTATTTAAACCACACTCAAACAGCAGAACATGCTTCGCCTTAGTATGGACTCCTGCAGCGTAATGCTGATCGTGTCCAGCTCCTGCTCATCTGCTTTTCCGGTGGCACGATCCTGAAGCCCTAGATCTGGATTCCATTAATAACCTGGAAGAACAAGAACAGCATTAGCGAACAAGAACACTTACCTGTGAAGTAACCGGCCTTGAATCCATCCTGCGCTTCGCTTACCTCGCCCATCTCCGGAGTTCGCCGCAACCTGCAAAGGTAAAGAAACAAGGACAGCATTAATAACAATTCTTACCCGGGCAAGCAGCGAGTGCTGGCAGCACCCTGCGCTTCTCTAACCTCGCCCATCTCCGGGTTTCACTGCAACCTGCAAGGGAGAAGGAACAGGTCAGCATTAACAAAGCACTTACCTGGGCAAGCATTGCTTCGATCGCTCATTACTCCGGAACATCACCGCAGGCTGTACAAAGAGGAGAAGAGAACACAGGTTAGCAATTAACACCAATAATCAGCGCAGTGCTCCACGCATCAATAAATCACTGTGGTCTTCACCATCAGCGCAGCAACTTCGAGATCGCAACCATCCCTGTGAAAACAAAAAGAGACATTGTTAGGGAACAGCGTAGTGGAGCAAGACGCCGAGAAGACAGAGTAAATGGGGGGAAAGAAAGACAGAATAAAGACGGAAAAGACATAACTCACCTGGAAAACAGCAAGCAGAGTCGGAGTCACAGCCGATCTGGACCCGACATAAGGGCACACAGACCAGTGAAGCAACTAGGTCCACGGAACGCCCGCACCAACCATGCGCCCCTGTACAGAGACGCAAGACGGAGAGTTCAACGCACAAAAACCTAAGGTGAGAAATAACCCCAAGGGAGGGGATTTGGACCAGAGGGAGGTGGGAGTCCACCCATCACAGAACCAGTATCTTAACCATCCATTCTCCTGTTATAGGCGCTACCCAACGTCTGGCACATAACCAAGCAGAGAGGGGTCCGGGATAGCGCTTAGACCTCCATCCAGTATCGTGTGGCTCCCTGTGGATACAGGTAAGCATAACAATTGTTATGTAAGACTTGGAGTTTACTCGAATTGCTATTGGTGGTGCCCAAGAAAAGTGTATTACAATAGTTTAGTCTGGATAATATCAGAGCTCTAGACAATGTTGGGCAGCTTGTGGTCGAGAGAAATGGTCTACAGGCATTAATGAGTTTATTTGTATAGGCCGTAGATAAGACGGTAGCATTTATTTGTTTGAGCGATAGTGTGGAGTCAAGATACACGCCCAACGTTTTGACTTCTTTTGAGACTTTTATGATATTGCCGTCAATAGTGAATGATTGGTACCTAGTGTCCAGTTTGTGGAGGCGGGCCTGGGAACCTACGATGAGAAGTTCCGTCTTGTCATCGTTCAAGCAGAGGCTGTGGGTGGCCATCCATGCTTGAATTTCAAGGTAGATTTCATTACGTTTTGCAACATCTCTCTCATAGCACCCAGCGAGTGTAATGAGGACCTGGGTGTCGTCTGCGTAACTGGTATATGTGACACCCAGTTCATCAAGTCGGTCAAAGGAGGAGCTTGCTGAAGATGATGTAAAGCTTAGGTGAGATACAGGAACCTTGGGGTACTCCACATTGGATTGGGACAGGGTCAGCTGCTGCTGAAGGAGCAAACACCCTAGTCAACCTATCAGACAGGAAGGACCGAATCCAATTTAAGACCCTAGTCAACCTATCAGATAGGAAGGACCAAATCCAATTGGTGGCTTTCTGCGAGAATGCGGCAGCCGATGAGAGGTGATGGGTGAGAATTTGGTGGTCAACTAAGTCGAAGGCTGCAAATAGATCCAACAAGAGCAAGATGGCCAAATTGCCCTCGGCTTCATCTATTTGGATTCATCCATACAGTTTTTGCACACTTCTGATGGATGTGTCCCCACATTTTACACTTGCAAAGGAGAAAGGTCATTTTTACTCTCTTGAAATCACATTTACTCTCAAAGTTTAAAAATAGGGAGTAAAATACTCTCAACTCAAAATCATATCTGGAGCACTGGGTACAAGGAACCCTAAATACAACAGTGCGTGGAAAGAGGGTGAGAGAGCATAAACCTAACGGAACATTAAGTGAAACATTATCAAGACACTATAACAAGGAGAATAGAGTCTGGGACCCCGACAGGAGAAGGGCATATCACGTAACCAGAATACCCAATCTCTTCGCGACAGTACAGTTCTTGTGAACCAGCATCAAACAATATATCTGCGGATGTATGCTTTGATTATTTTCAATCAATGTATTCACTGGGGCCGCTTTTTGTGAGAGATGAGGTGAAGCAGTCTTTTGGGGGTACTGGGGGATGCACAAGTATTTCTTGCACCCCACCAAGGTTATAGTTGAACAAATCACATTCATGGAAGAAAAGCAGGCCATCTCTGAACAGCATGGTTGCAGGGCCCCAACCCGGATTTTGTTCCCGCTGACTTGTTCAGAAGTGAACCTGCAATCTGATTTCCTTTTCTCACAAAAATGTCCAATTGTGATTTCACCACTAATATCCCACCCCACAGTTGGAAGGCAGCAGTAATCATCCCTATCTACATGAAAGGGGGTAGGGATCAGCTGTCTAACTACAGGCCTCTCTCTCGCCGATTGATTCTTTGGCAAAAATATATTCAAGGGTGATCCTCCATCGAATGAAGGATTGGGTGGACAATAAAAAGGTATGTTGTTGCACATCCAGGCAGATTTAGACCAGGGTTTACCACAATAGACCAGGCGATGAGGTTGGATCGCATACTCCAAACATCTGTTTTTGAGATCCCAATGTATGTACCTGTTATTCATAGACCTCAAAACGGCCTTTGACACTGTCCCAAGGGATCTTTTATAGCTTGTGCTGGAGGAACTGGGCTTCTACCCCCCTAAAACACCCAGGTCTTGGCAAGGCTATTAAACACATTCTAGCAATAGTGCAAGGACTAGTTGGGGGTGGGCGGAGTAACAGTATAGTACCAGCGTTTCAGGCTGCAGCAAGAGACGCTCCTAACCTGGGAAGTCATGAATGGAGTCTTCTCTCGTTTGCAGATGACATGGTTCTGATGTCCAAAACACTGACAGGACTCCAAAACCAGCTGGATGTCTTTGAAGAATTGTGTTCTGCAAAAGGTCTCTGCATTAATTATTATAAAAATAAGACTATGCAGTGTGCCCAGGCAGGGCGTAAGTCTCGACCGGGGGTGAGGTTTTATTTTAACAGTCAGACATTAGAGGCAGTGGAGTCTTTCAATTATTTGTGGCTGATTCTCACCAAAAATTGCAATTGAGAGATCAGATTGAAAAGTACATTAAACCATTTGAGGCAGAGTGGGTAATTTCAAGCACTGCACTTCCATCTCGAGCGAGAAGCTCTTTCAAAACTGATCAAGATTTACAGGGTTCAGGTAATCCCTGCGGTTATTTATGGAGCTGAAATATGGAGCCATGCAATGGTACTTCTATACAGATAGCCGAAAATCGATTTTTGAAAAATTTACTAGGCTTACCCCCAAGTGCATCTTCCACGCCGGTGGCATGTTAATTCAGGGTTATTGAGACAAAATACGCCAATATGCTCCAACCAGTGTTATTTTGGTTAAGAGTATGGAATTCTGAAACATTAACACTTTATAGGCAGGGAAGTACTCGACACTTAAAGGTGCCAGGCAGCTCCCATGGTTTAGACACGCAAGAAATATGGTAACCAAAATGGGGCTTGGGACATGTGGAAGAATTCCACAAAGTTTGGAGTTGGGTATAAATATAGCATTGGGTAACGATTCACTGAATGGGCATGGAATGTGATGATCGATACTTGTTTAGCAGGTTTTAAAAAAAAAAAAAGCAAGGCTCTAGCTGGCGTCTATAAAAGGATTATTGGGGCTTGGAAGCATATTTGGACTATCAATTGGGTCCCACTTCTAAAACCCTGTATACTAAGTTTCGTTTGTGCATTCTTCCACTCGCCCATTTTACTGCTAAATGGAGAAAGGGGCGAACATCACCCAATAGCTCATTTTGTTTTGATATGGTTGAAGATGGAGTGCGCCTTTTTTGTATTTGCCCATTTCACCAAGCAGAGAGGTCCCAATAGCTTAGGCTAATATGGGCCCAATCAAATTTATTATCCATTATCACGGCTCTTTATACATTAAAATGTTGTGCCCCAAGTGCAACTGTAATGGCTGTGTCTGCATTTTTTATAATAGCAAAAAGTGACACATTGTTGTGTTTTTTCAGAAAATGCCAATAAAATGATGTACAAAGAAGCCTGTGTTTTTTTTCTTTTAAGAGATAAGAACAAAAGGTTTGCAGTTCTTGAAAGCTTGGCAAATGGCGATTTCAGAACAGGTTGAGTGGAAAGATTTTTTGTTTCATAAGTGTACCTCCAGTTTTGTAGGAGGTAGGCGACTTTTCCCCCTTTTTTATTTTTTTTTTCAATAGGACATGCTTGCACGGAATGGAAGAGGAGGGTAGGAAAGCTCAATGGGAACACAGAACGGCATACATTTCTGAAAAGTAGATTAAATTACAAATTCAGGAAGGTGTCATTTGCGCTGGTCAGGCAACAACTATGTACCCATAATTCCAACAGTTTGGCAAATACTCAGAAAACTAAAAGTACGTGCTGGACATGTTTGAACTAGTAAGGTAATGGCCTCCATGAATATTGAGAAAAAGCAATGCACCACTACATTCCCCCCCGCCCCGCCGACTCTTCTAGTTAGGGAATCACACGTTTGTAATAAGGTTTCACAAAACAAGCAATATCATGAGCCAAAAACTAAGCCATGGTAGACAGTATTTTTATGCTGACGGCCTAAAGTGATGTACCTGGCATTTGAAAATAAGGAAAACCAATGTGGTGAAGAATGACAAGCATGCATTTTTGAAAGAGCACAGAGGGACCTTTTGAAAGATGGGTGACTTGCGCAGCAGGTCAGAAAAGAGTACGGTGTCTAAGGCAGAGACTAAATGTAGGGCACATTTCAGAAATGATAGGGCTGTGTCATAAACCGCAGCAGAAAAATGTATGGAAACGTTATCACAACCAAGAGAAAACACCACATGCCCTACCTTCCCGCAGGTGTCCTGATGAAAACGGTATATCATGTGTAGGTGCACTGACCTGGGCGTAAAGGGTACACTGAACGCCCTTGGGAAAACGGGATTTGGCCTTCTGGACAACCCACAGATTTGGGCCTGGTGTGTAGCAGCCACCAAGGAAGATAGGGAACACGCATTTCTGAAAAGACGACACTGACGGGAATCCAATAAGGTCTCACTTGCGCGTTTCGCGTCACAATTTGTTACCCAGAATGCCCAGCAAAGTCCAAAATGTAGGTGGGAGGGCACAATTGCGACCGGGAAATGAACGAAACATGCAGGCAACATCACATGTCTCACTTCCCCACGTTCAAACAGATGTCCTGATGAAAACCAGACCTCACTTGCATGGGTGCGTTTATCTGGACAGAAAAGAAAAAAAAAAAAAAGAAAAAAGGGGTGACTGCCCCCCGCTCCACCACAGCAGCGGTCATGGGGTGACCAACAGGGTCCCCATCCCTCCCTGTAATGAAAATCTCTAATGCGACCCGCCCAGAGTTCTAGGACGGCCAGGGGTGCTGCCTCCGGCATTGGGCGCCCGTCACCATGTGGGTCGACCATCCCCAAGCCCAGCGGAGGCCTCAGGGAGCCCCAGCAGGCTCCCCATCCATCCCCAGAGGAGAAAGCTGCAATGCAGCCCAGCCAGTGCTCTAGGGCGGCCGGAGGTGATGCCTCTCACCTTGGGCATCTGGCTCGGACATGGGTCGACCACCCCCCCAGCCAAGCGGCAGTCATGGGCCAACCCAGCAGGGTCCCTGCCCATCCCTGGAGGAAAAAGCTGTAACGTGTCCTGGACAGAGATCCAGGACAGCTGGGGGTACTGCGACGGGCAAAACAGACCACCCCGACCCCCCTTCCAAACTCCAAAATTCCCTAGTGACTTAGTGCTCCTTACTGCTGCCCACAGTTTGCAAAATGGGACCAGACACTCAATTTTGCCCCCCCTCTCCCAGAAGGCAGAACGGATCTGCCCCTCCATGGGGGGGGATTCCAGAGGGAGCTGGCCCTACAGTCATAGGGCCAGCCCCCTGACGCCCCCCCAAGTGTGCCTCAGGCAAAATTGCCCCAAGTTGTTTTGCCTTCTTTGGGGACAAATGGGTGCAAAACAGCAGCAATTTATAGAAAGCAGAATAAATCCTCACTAATTGCAGACCAAAAAGGCTCAATTTTGCGGTCCTCACCCACGTGGTACAGCCAGGCCGAACAATGGCCATTTACCCATAGTAAGAAGGGGAGCAGTTCCCCGCGAAGCAGACACAAAATGGCACAAACAGTGTTTTACAACGTTGCAACCCTGAAGGCACTCTCGAAGGAAAAGTGGTAATACTGACTGCAACATTGGGGACACAGTCTTTGTTGTCAACTTAAGAAGATAAACTGAGCGCTGAGAACAGAGCGCTGAGAACAGAGCGCTGAGAACAGAGCGCTGAGAACAGAGCTGGGTCCTAGGCCTGGGGAGAACAGCTCCAGCCAATCACAGAACACAAATCCAGCAGTGGGAGGCAGAGGGCAAGGGCCAATGGTAATCCTGCGACCCTGCAACAACGTAATAGATAGTTTTTGGGGAAGGGTCAGGCAAGCCACTTGACATGCAAGGGCCAGTGAAATAGCATCTATATGTGCCAGCCATAGGTGATACCACCCCAATCACCCAATCAGGCGGGCTCTTAGGTTTTTGGGGGAAGAGCCCTCATTAGGGATGTCAGAATGGCACAAAACTCCCAATATGGGCTCAGGAGCAGTGATTATCAGAGAATTCTTTCCTGTATGATCCCGGTCTGTTATGGAAAATAAAGGACAGTTCTAACTTGCCCTTGCCCGAGTCCTCTGTTTGAATGTCGGGGAAGGGTTTGTGGGTACCTTGAACGGTGAGCATGTAGTGTGAACCCTGGTCCTCTCTAGCATATCTATACACTGTGCTGGCTGCCGACTATTTGTGTGCCCTTTATCCCACTGGGTGATCAGCAAAGGGGTCTGGCTTATTCTGATGAACAGCTGGAAAGCAAACGCATGACACTACTCGCATGCGTGTTTCAGTGCGGATTTGGTAGGGAGCAAGACCTTCCGTTGGGCAAAAAAGCAACTGATCGTGTGGCATTAAATGCAGCTGTAGAGGATTGTGGGGCATTAAGCACGATAGTTGGATACAAGTGAGTGGAGAAGTGAAAAACAGCAAGTGAAATCCTACCATCATCTCCCCTGAAAAGCCCCCCCCCCCCCAATGCATGCACAAATCCAGATTCTTTGTTGCCCCAGGATGTGGATTGCAGGGAGTTCAGAAAAAAAACCTTAGTGAGTATTCTAACACAATCATGCCTCTTGCTTATCCTCACCTGTGTGCGTTAGCACCAGCAGTAATGCATTATTGCGGTCCTAACATTCCAGTCAATGAGTACTTGTGCATCTACTAGATCTTGAAAGGAGCCCTATTTAGTTTAAAGAGCTGCAGACAGGTTTCTGTATCCAGGCGCTGTTGTACACCTATTTAAACAGAGGCCAGGCTTTAAACATGGCTTTTCACTCAGTGCCTATCCTATATAGTCAGAAGATGTTCAAAGGTCACATTAGTGCTTAGCGATAAAGTGTTATCGACATTCACTCTGGAAAAATAACCTATTGTGACATGGCACAGCATAGAATGTTGTAGAAGGAGAACAAAAACGTGCCTTGATATTGTAGCAAAACAAGACAACATTGCATAGAGTTCAGGTATTATCTGGATTCACTTTGTGGGGCTCCTTAACTTTGATTTTGTTTTGCTGGCTTCCCTAGCTTTTTAGTTTTCATTTTGTGGCCAGAGGGACATCTCCAGAAGTGTCACTGCAATCCTTTGTGTGATGTGCTGCCTTAGTAGCCTGTATGGGTCTCATATGGTCCACTAGCAAGTTTCAGCAGCGGTGATGTGGGATAAGTAAAGCCCTAACCCAGGGTTCGAAATTAAGATTGGATAAGTAGGAGTTAAAAGTGGCTCCTGGGTTCCCTCATTAACCAGGAGCTACCACTGGGTAACGAAGAGCGAGTATACAGCATTCCCCAAACCTAACTTCCACATAAAATGCAAATAATTTTGTCCATTATTTATTAACCTTAAAGCTTTAAAAGTTGTAAGTGTCCTAATTTGTTTGGGCTACTAGGTGGTGCTGAAAGCGCTACCTTTAAAGCCGAAACTATTATCATTAACCTAAGAGCTTTAAATATGGGCTTTGAATGAGGGTCTGTAATGCTTTTTCAAAGGAGATATATTTAAGGAGGCATACACAGTTGTAATCCCCAGCCAATGTAATCCCTATGGCTAATCCCACCCATATCGGAATTCTTTGAGCTCTTCCATGGATGCAGCCATCTTGTGGGGAGGAATTTCTATGTTGCGCTATTAGGCGGCGCACCACCTATAAGCCAAATCTATGGCATTAGAGTACAGATAGGGAGAAATGACAAAGGACACAAAGCTTGTAGGTGTTTGCTTATGTACCCACCCAGATTTGCCATGATAATCCTTATGTTTATGTTAAAGGATATTTGTACTGTACGCTATCACCACCGGAGTGGTCCCCTGGCGCTATGGCAGATCTGAAAAGGAAAGGGGCTGGGGGTTGAGTTAGTGGGAACGAGCGGGATAAGTGCAAGAGAGCAGTGATGTGCTGTTGGCAGCTTCAGTTCAGTGAACACTGTTCGCTGAGCTTGGGGGTGCTTTCCAGTCAGTAGCCATTGTGTGCCGTTATGCAAAGCTATGTGTGGTTTGTTTTGTTGTTGGCCATTCCCATCTGGTTCCTGCCCAAAACACCTCCTCCTGGAAACTTTGAGCTCACTTTAATCAAGCCTTACCATCAAACTTTGCAAAGTGCCTGCCAGTGTTTCTTCTGACAGTTAATGGCTTAACTGAAGCTGTAAACGTGCTACTGATGTAATAAAATTGTTTTAGCCAGGTCTGCCTTTTGGCCACTTGATTTTTAAGCACTATGCGTGTTGTTCAAAGAAATCCTTTTGAAAACAAGCATTGACAAAACCAACAGTTTGGCATATGTACAAGTATTGCATTTGCTAGGTGCTGCTATTAGATGAGCAGGTAATCGCACCATTTTGCACCTGCTATCATCAATGGCCAGTTAATACCACTACTGCAGTTCCTGGCAAGTGTCCTTCCCATGCCTACACAAAAGCCCAAACAGTTGGGATTACGATGCTTGTTTTTCTAGGGAGCTAGGGCATTTTAACGTAAAAGAGAAAGAACGGTATATAAAGCGCTTCTTGGGGTGCGTTCACTGCACCTGCATTGGACCCTTTGACCATATTTGATGGATCAGGGGCAGAGTCTTTCAGGATGTTTAGTGGGGATTCGCACGTTTTGTCTTGCCTTTGTACAAAGGTTCAGGAAACTCTCACCCAGCCACATGCAGCCAGCCTGCAGATGTAATAAACGCATAATGCACAGAACTCACGGCGAGATCGGCTGCCGACACTCACTTCCCGTCACCCTCCTGGCGGCTTCCCATATGGGTAAGAAAGCTCCGTGGACAAACCACCAACTTGTCTGTACCGGCTTCCACGGAATCCTCTGCTGCACGTTACGTACTAGGAGCGCCCCGATAGGGTGAAGATCCACTCAAGCTCACATATGGCAGTCCAGCGAAACAGAAAAGGGACTGAGGGCGAGCGGCTCTTTTTCCGGCATTGGGATTAGGGGAAACTGAAGTGTCTAGTTTCCATCCGAGAAAAGGACCACAACAAAGCCCCGCCCACTCTTCTTCACGTGACTTCGGCACGTTCGGACGTGTCTAGGTGGTCATGAGACTCATGTTGTCACCCCCCCTGTCATCTTTGCACCAGCGGGAAGTCAAGTTGTGAGATAGCTTCGTTGCAGCGAGCTGATGAGCACGTGCTCCTCACTTACCAAGCGAATTTGGTTCACAGTAAGTCTTAGAACTATAGCATAGTGATCGTTATTTTAGTGGAGATAAGGGCTGCTGGGGAAGGGGTGTATTTTGGGGATGATTGCTATTTTAGTGGAGTGGGGCGATAAGGCCTACCTAGAGAGTGGGTATTTCTCTGTATTTTGGTAAATGTACTATGTTTGTTATGTGCATCCGTTCCCCCAGGGATATTCATTATACCAGTTAATAATAAGTCGGATAGTTATTTTGGGGATTGTTTTCTCCTGCAGGGTTGCGATTTGGAGCATTCGTCCTGTGCAGAGGGACACATTTGGGTAGTGAAGCATGGCAGACTGGTTGTGCTCCATTATAAAGAAGCAGTTTGTTATGTACACATTCTATTTACCCCTTTGTAATGTGTAGCAGAGGGGGCTATTCTTCTTTTTTTTTTTTTTTGAAGTGACACATTTAGGTATTTGTGCTGTGTACAGAGCCGGGAAAGTGTGGGATTTGTTGTCTTGCACAGTGAGGTGTATTTGACCTGGGGGACAGGTATACTTTACAGAGTAGGGGATTTGCTTGATGCAGAGAGTGGAATTCGATTTCCCTGCCCTGAGGGGGTATTTAGAGATTTGCCCTGTACAGCAGAAGGGTGGGATGTTATCTGTCCTGTGCACAGGGCCATGTGTCTGCATATATTTGTTCTGTTCCTGTGCAGAATGGTGGGTTTTCCCTTTGTGAGATGGAGGTGCAAGGATGGGCGGATTTCTTATAGTTTTATTGAGAGAGCGGAATTGGTGTAAACCATGTTACATTTTGGGTTTGGGATCTGTGTAGAGCAGAATGATGCGTTGGTGTGTCCTCATGTTTATTTATAGATGGTTCCAAATACACAGGAGCTCATGTTAATTGAAAGTGTAATTTTGCGGTAGGGAGCCGTTATGTGTTCACATTCACGCAGCCAGCTCGACGCTGCCACAAGTGGGAAAGGTGGCATACACGTGTGTACACCACCTTTAGTCCTGCACTTTTGCACTTCACTGTGCAAAGTGAGTAAATTCTGGGCAGCTTTACTTTTAGTTGCGAGTATATCAGGCAGGATTCACTTGTACTTGTACCCGCTGCCTGCCATGCAAGCATGACAGGCGGGTATAGATAGATCCCTATGTTGTCCCCCTGCTTTATGCTGCTGAATAAAGCTGACAACACCATAGGGATCACCAGCATTTGCACCGGCATGAAAGTGTATGCCGGCGCAAATGCTGCATCATTTGTATGGCGGAGAGAAAGGGGGGTGCCGGAAATGCAAGTCTCTTTGTGCCTCTCCTCGCCGCCATACAAATGATTGATGATTTTGTCCTGACCAGGCTCAGTTTGATTGGCGCGTAGGTTTGTTTTGTTTGTTTGTTATATTTATCTATATAGCGCTCCGGATCCAGGAGTAAAAGGGCACTTTACAAGGACAAGTTACAGAAATACAATATATGACAGTTTTGCAATTAACAATTATGGGGGTAATATACAGTATATACAACAATGATAGTAGGAGCAGGGGCTTCAACATTTGTGAGGTATGTACAATATATGCAGTTAGTACTGTGCTTAGTCTATCTTGGGGTTGGTTTTATCCAGTAGCCAGCTAATGACAAATTTCCTGAATAGTTGGAAGGATTTGGTCCATTTGATGTTCAACGGCAGGGTGTTTCAAAGTTAAGGGGCAAGGTCCGTGAAACTCTAGCCGCCGTCTCTTTTGGGGGTAAATCTGGGCACAGTGAGGCAAAGAGTGTTGGAGGATCTAGTAATTCTGGTGCTCGGCTTTAAAGTGAGTTTGTTAGTGAGATAGCGGGGGGCTAAGTGGTTTAGGGCTTTGTAGGTGAGGCAGAGGGTTTTTAAGTCCATTTTTGTTGAATGGATAACCATTTGTAAGAGGTTCTTATGTGGGAGATGTGCTCTCACCTAGGGATGTTTTATGCTGCTCGCAGCGCATTATTTTGGAGGACCTGAAGTTTATTGATTATAGCTCAGTTAGCGCCTAGGTAGAGACGATTGCAGTAGTAAAGCTTCGATTGTATGAGAGCCCTGGCTAGTGTGAGGTAGCTGTTCGTGGATAGGAAAGGTCTGCAGGCCCTCATTAGTTTTCCCGTACAGGCGGTGGCTTTTCACAACTGGGATGATGTTACCATCGATGATGAAATTGGAGTAGTCAGGGCTGAGTTTTAGAAGGTTGTTGGGAGATCCGACTAGGAGGAGCTCAGTCTTCTCATCATTCAGGCAGAGGCCGTGTGTGGCCATCCATGCCTGAATGATAGAGAAGATTTTGTTGATCCTAGTGGTGTCGACATTGTAGTTTCCAGTGATGGTGAGAAGTATCTGGGTGTCATCTGCGTAGTTGGTGTAGGTGACACCCAGATGGTCCATTTTATCAAAGAGAGGCTTTTTAAAGATGTTATAGAGGTTAGGGGAGACACAAGATCCTTGTGGGACACCACAGGTAATGGGGATGGGGTCTGCTGCGGCCGTGGATGAGAAGACCCTCATTGGTTCTATTGGCTAGGAAGGATTGTATCCACATGACAGCGGCGGGGGAAAAGTGGGCAGGAGATGAGAGGTGGTTGCAGAGTATTTTGTGGTCAACCAGGTCGAAGGCTGCTGAGAGGTCTAGAAGGAGTAGGATGGCTGCTTTCCCTTTGTCCTTGATATCATCAATCTGACTTTTGAGGTCAACAAGGGCAGTTTCTGTTCCATGTTGAGGTCGAAAGCCAGATTGACGCAGGCCTAGCAATTGATTGGACTCTAAGTACTCTTGAATTTGCAAGTAGGCCACTCTGTCCAGGATTTTTAAGAGGAAAGGGACCGTGGTGATAGGCCTGTAGTTGGTGGGGATGGCGGGGTCAAGGGATTGTTTTTTTAAAAGTGGGAGAACCCATGATTGTTTCAAGTTATTAGGTACCGAATTAGATGAGAAGGATAGGTTTATAAGTTTGGCGATGAAGGGGGATAGGTCCCTCGCAGCATCTTTGATGATCTGGGCGGGGCAGCTGTCCCCTTTGCAATTAGAGGGTTTGAGGGATGCTATGATTTTTTGGACTTCGGGTATAGTGACCATTTTGAACGTGAAGCCGGATGTAGTAATGGTGGGGGTGGAAGAGTTAGCGGTGGCGTTACCGTTGGATAGTTGAAATCGTTTGGCCTCGATTTTGGATTGAAGCCCAGTAATTTTGTTGTCCAAGGCATTTTGGATGCTGTTGCACCATGGCTTGTCTTTCACGCAAGTGTCGGTCGGTGGGTTGGGATTTTCTAACTCCTTTTTGGCAGAGGATTGTGCATTGTTTATTCTAACATTATGGGCTTCCTTTTTGGTGCGGATTATCTCTTTCTTATAGTTAGAGGAGGTGGTCATGAGATTGGTTTTGTTTTCCGCTGAGGGGGTTGTTTTCCATAGGGTTTCCATTTTAGATTTCTCTTTTCTGAGTAATTTGAGTTCAGGTGTGTACCAAGATGGGCTCTTGGTTTACTTTTGCGTAGTTTTAGTGGGGCAACGGCTTCAATGGCATTAGTCATGGCGTCGTTGTAGGTATTAACTAGAAGGTTGAGGTCAGCAGTGGCTGGGAGCATGTTTAGGTGAGGGAGAACCAGTGGTGTCAGGGTCTCTGCCGTAATATTACGCTTGTTTCTAGTCGGGCAGGCTGGTGCGTGGGGGCACTGCTTGGGGTTAGGGTTATTAATGTTAATGTTGAATGGTATGAGGGAGTGGTCAGCCCATACCATATGTGTCGGATAACTACTTTCAGGTTTAGAAAAAGTCCTCCAAAAGGGGCAAATTCTTCTCCAAAGAAGGGAAGCTAGAGAATCTTTCTTCCACAGCGTGTACCAGAACGTTTTTTAATTTATCCTGTGCCTTATGGTCTGCTATGTGAATTGGGGATGAGGGGATGACAGCGTGCTCTCACCAGTCCAGGTCGATGGGATCAGCACCGTTTAGGAGGGAGGTGGATAAGATGATTTGGTCCAGTGTATTTCCATAAACGTATGTGGGGGAGAACACATGTTGAAGTAGGGCTACCAGTTCAGCTATGGGTAAGAGAGCTTCATTCTTGGTTGGGTGGGTCCCAGGGAGATTTGAGCACCCGTAAAAGATGTTATTTTCTTGCAAGATTGATGAGGTTTTCAGGCTTGTCTGCTGCGGCTCATTTGGTGTTGATGAGCATGACAACACGTGAGCTTAGAGAGATTGTGGGCTTTAGTGTGACAAGGTGTTAGGGAGAATTTTCAGTTCCCTCAACCTGAGAGACCGCAGCACTTTTTGCTCGTCTATGGGATTTTCTTTTATCTGTTCTTCTGCGTGAGTGGAACTTTTTCCCACTGACACATTCTTTTGCTCTGACTTTGGGAAACCTGTTTTACTAATTTTGTGTTTTATTTTTACTTCAATGGAGTCATGCTTACCTCCATGTATTTCACTAAAGGCATCTGTAATTGATTTTTGCTACACACAGCACCCTTTGTGCAGTGTCGCTGGGGAGTCCTTTGGACTTCTACTATTGTTTTGTTTTATTTTCCCATGGGAACACATGTTCTCAAGGGTAGTGAGGTGTCTTTTACCTTACTTACTTTTTCTTTTGTGGGACCAGCACACACCACCTTATGTTACGTTGTGACTCGTTTCTTATTTCTCCTCTAACTATTATAAGTTACGGTAATTAACAAGCTTAAATGACTGCTGGCAGTGGATATTTTTCTACCATTTGTGTGCAGGTTTCTTACAAGCTGTTTTCACAGCTGCAGTACAGCACCCAGGGGTGACCATTTTCTCAAAATGGCCCGTCTTCTTTTTTTGCTTGCAAGTTACTTCTTGGCTCTTCTACCGTTCCAGGTGGGGGTGGGTCCTTTTTGAGTGTTGTCTTTGGCAGGCTTCTTTTGTGAAGCCCTTCCAAGGCAACAGTGTGTCTGCTTAACGCAGAAGGGTCCTGAAACTTCTCTGGCCTTTGTTGGAGAGTATGCCTGGCTGAATCCAGTTTGAACTGGGAGACTGGCTGCCCTGCAGGGCAGCCACCCCCACGTGAATGACAGCTCCCGTAGGAGCAAATTAATGGGTTCCTGCATACACAGCAAAGCCTTTTTGAACAGAAGGCAGAGGCGACCACTGGAACTGAAGATCCGAAGCAGAAGATGACCAGAGATGCCTGCAGCACCTCCAGCAACCGCAGAAGCACTGCTGAAGCCCTGGTGCTGTCCTGAACCCATTTTCAAATCGACAGGGAAGCTCTGCCAAGAAAGACTTCCTCCTCTGAGCTGGTGGACATAACCAGCCTCGACCGCATTCAATTTTGAGCCGTCCCGTGACGTCCTGCAACCTTCGTGAGCTGCAGAACCCCAATATCCGGGGTACCTCGACCACTTTGGAGTGCATCGTCTTGCAATAAACAAATCCGGCTGAAACTTTGCAGGCATCCTTGTGGACCTCCAGAAGCAGGGATTCTCTTCCAAAAGTCCCCTCACCAGCACGCAGGAACCAGAAATTCCAACCGGCAGTAACCATTCACTTCAGGCAGCAAGAAAAGACGCCAAAACCGCAAACTGAAGTGGGAGTGATCTGAATCCTTTGCCTTCGCTGGTGAGTCCCTCTCTCAAACACCACCGCAGAAGCCCATCCAAGGTGCCCCCTTTCGTCACCACGACCAAGGAACAAAAAACCGAGCCTGCACCAGTGCATCGGGAAGGCTTCCAACTGCAACTTTAAATTCACCCTCCAGGTACTGTGGGACTTTGGTTTTGCTTACCTGAAGCCATTTTCTGTGCTCTTTTGCTTGGGCGTTGACCCACAATTCATTGCTAGAGGCCTTGCAGTCTGTGCCCCTACAGAAAAGCTTCTCTTGAGCTCTTGTTTATTTTAAAAGAACACCTAACTGGTTACTTACTGTATCCAAGAAGATTGTCATCAGAACGTTTCCGCTCCAATTAATTTTGGCTTGCTGGTTTCTAGGGGTGTACCGAACTTCGGATTTGAGTATGTATTTGGCCGAATTTCAGCTGAAAATCAGCTATTCGGCTTCAGCCGTAGGTTCCTGGAATACTTACTCGTAGCCGAAGTTAAAAAAAAAAAAAAACTTGTTTTTTAAATTCCTCTTTCTATGATTAGCAATTGTCTCTCAGTGTGAGAGATGATAGCCAATCCTAGAAAATAGAACAGTGGGGAAGCAGCAGTAGCCAGTAAGCTGATGGCTTACTGGCTGCTGCAAGAGCACAAGGAAAAATACCCTGCACAGAGGCCGAGACTGGAAGAAGACGACCAGAAGATACTGCCTGAGGAAAGACGGACATCGAGGCGGCATCAGGTAAGTCTTTTGTTCTGTCTCACTTAATGTGCCTTTGAAGCGGCTGCCACACAGTAGGTACGTATATTTATATAAATGCATAAGTGTGTTGTGACGATGAATGTTATCTGATGGTATTGGGCTGTGTGCCGAGTGCTGCTTCCATGTGCTTGGTCTTCTATTTCCCTAATCAATGTTGGTAGTAATGGCGTGTGATGGGGAGTTGACTCATATTCTAAAAAACTGTGCATTGTAGAGTTGTGTTATAATGGGACAGACCATCAGAAAAAACCCATCAAATTGCCACAGCAAAAGTACTCCAAGAATACATGCCATTTCTAGTGATATTGCATTGTGTCAGGGTGGAGTGGCAAGCATGCAGAGACTGCATGTGTTATTCAAAAACACTGCACAACCACAATAAAAAAAAAGAGAACTTTAAAATGAAGACGCCAGATGAACTGAGTGAAAGAAGGGATTTAAGGGGTAAGAAAGGACACGCTTCCCAAAATGCCCCCTCTGGTGTGGGGGGTAGGGAGCCAGGAGCACGTGGTCAAAACTGAGTCCAGCTGCTGCTTTCGGTGAGCAGAAGTAGGGATGCTGCCAGTAGACGTCCTCCACATGAGTGCAGTAACACTGCGATATCAGACAGGAAGATCATTTCACTAATTCTACACCCCACCCGGCCCCCCAAAAAAACCACGCTAAAGGAGGCATTAAGTACTGCATACAAAGTTACCCCGGGAGGCCATAACAATGTGTTCAATGTACACACATGACACATGCAGCCCTAAAATATCACAAAAACACTCTGCAGCAAATTCTCTCAATTTCCACTAAAACTCATTAGAAAGTGCAGTGGGCAGGTATCTCCTGTCTTGATATTGGGAAAATCTTCCTCGGGACCAGCCCTTAGAGCAAAAAATTCCCCAATTCAGCCCAAAATACAGGTTCTATTGTGCCGAGCAGTGAACTCATGCTAGTGACAAATGACACCTTCAAAACGTTTTAGCATTTATTCTAAACAGTGAATTTCAGCAACATTTTGGGATTCAAGTTAGAGAAGATTACAAAACACAAAACTTAGAGAAATGCAAAATATAGAGAAACATAGAACTTAGAGAAACACAGTCTTACGCCCCTTCAATGAGCACTGGGAGACCCTGGCCCTCATAAGCTAGCTGTAACAAGCCCCGCTCAGAGGACAGCGCTGCAGGGTGCCGACAGAGCAACAGGTTCCGGACACTCGATTTTGCTCGAACCAAGTCCACAGATCGATCTCCCACCTGAGTCATGTGGGCATGCATTTTTATAATCTCGTGCTGTCAGTCCATGTCTCACAGGTCTAGAACCTTCCCTGTGCAAAATATAGGCTTGCTCATGGAAAAACCCAACTCTGTGAATTTCCACTGTGCTCCTTTCCTGTGCCCCTCCCTACTTGGAGCCC
The DNA here is from genome assembly GCF_040938575.1 of Ambystoma mexicanum. Classification (NCBI taxonomy): domain Eukaryota; kingdom Metazoa; phylum Chordata; class Amphibia; order Caudata; family Ambystomatidae; genus Ambystoma; species Ambystoma mexicanum. Next base: position 834,214,223 of record NC_090934.1, on the reverse strand, counting down.
ATCTGCGCGAAAGCTCAGGAATGTCTTATCAGTGCCTTCCCAGAGAAAAGAAGATTAGTTTACGAAACCATGCAGGGCTACAGTTGGAAAGTCGAGATGAATTAAGCCTATGTGAGCAAGCTCTAAAAGGCATGCACTCATAGCTTAGTGTTCATAGCGCTTAAGACTGGCTATATAAGCGCTATATAGGTGCCATAATGTTCCAAACACTCCAATAATGTCTATTAGCTACAGAGCTGGGGCCTTCGCCCTGCCTGTCTATCTACAATGCATAATGTGACCTACCACCCCTACTTGGCTTGCATATTCCTTGTAGCTCACTACTGCGTAATGGAAGTGCTACAACAGACTACTGTCAGTATTTCTGGCACATACTTTGAATAAACTATTGGCTTTCAGCGGCTAATGCTGTCATCTAAAGCCCTGATTGGCAAATTTGCAATTTTGTGTATCACTACACTCCACCCCTATTCAAAGTGTGTGCGACAATGCTGACTAATACCCATCAACATAGTATGTAGTGCAGTGATAAAGACCTTGGGGCTTTGCAAGAGGTTTAAGCAAACTATCTTCTAGCGGTTAGTCAGCGTGGCAAGCAAGGTTAGTAAAAACACTACCTAAACAAAAATGTACACAAAGTGAACATTGACATATACCCTTGCCAAAGCCTGGCTTACACAAAAAAAAAGAAAACGTACACAAAGTGAACATGGACATTTACTCTAGCCAAAACCTGGCCTACACAAAAATACCTAAATAATTATTGTATAACTGATTGTCAGTTAAAAAGCAGCATGCAGTTAAAATGTCAAGGCAATCTGGTGTAGTCTAATCTACAATGCACTATTGCATTTATGTATGGTTACCAATTCTAAACCTGGCAGCCTTTCACTCTAAGGGCCTACCCTCCCCCTGATCCCAGGGCATTCAAACATGACTATGGGCTGTGTGATTAGACACTTCCCCAATGTATGTGGAACCCAACCAAAAACCATCTAATTTCACGAGCAAGGTGAACCCATGGGCACCAGGTTATCAAAATAAAAACAATTCTACTAATTTGCATTAAAGCATGGCATGTGTTATTCATGCAATCAAGAGCAAGTGGTTTGATCCATATGTTTGCTGGTAACTGTAGCTCTGTGTGCCAGTGGGTTGAGGATGGTCGCCCCCACTCGGAGCGAAAAGCCAACACCTGCTGATTTATCACTGTTTGCCATAAAGTGCATTGTGTGTATTTAGCAGTCTTGTTGACCTGCCCTATGGCAGAAAAAATGTCTTCATACCTAAAATTCTGCCATCTGCAGTGGTGGCCAATACTTGTAGCAGTGTTGGGCGTATCAATGGGCCCCACTAGGCCAGAAGTTTTATAGCAGAGCTAGTATCAGAACCCATAGTGGCTAGCTTATTGTGCACAGTTTCTATGTCAAAAGCATATAAAGCTCCTGTTACCCCCGCTGCTCCCGCAATTAATGAATCTAGCTCCCTAGCTACGCGCACTCTGGTGATGGGCCATAGAAATGGACTCCATTTGTAGCAGCTTGGTAGTACTAAGGAAACATTGTCTCGTGATTAATCTATGTCTAAGTGTATCACTGTAATAATAGAGGTGTGCATTACCAGCCTACAATTTAAATGTTGCCTTACTAATGGAAAATCTAACATGTTCACAGTTTCTACCTTGTGTGACTTGGAGAATACCCTTCTCCAAGTGGGATGCCTACCATATACAATATTAGTTTTAGCTACAAACACCATACTACCATCCAGCAGTGGCTGTTTCATCACACCATTGTGTGAAATGCATTTAGTCAAATTATAGTCCATAAAATCTTGGCGAGAACACTTGCTGCAGTTCTTGGTCAGAAAAAACATAAAACAAACAAATTGTTGGATCCATTCACTGAAACATTAACATGGGATTTCATAAACACCAGTCATATGAGCCAGTGACAAAAGATGCCCGACAATGTGCCAGGCCAGTACGCTAGCAATTCCATGTGGATACTCATTTGTAGCGCTTTTCCAAGGAATGAATCTAAATGTCTACAATCAAAAGGTGACTTTGCATTAGTGTGCTGGAGACAGCCGTCCCCACAAAAACATGAAACTGATTGGTTTAACAAAAACCGTGTCACACACTGTGTCATCAAATCAAGTATCAAGTCAGTCATGGTTTCATTTAACCGCCTTAAGGCTGGCTGTAAAAGTATCCAGTGTTTCAAAGATTACCATCTCAAATTAGAGCTCACACACTTGGCAGCATTACTTTAAATTAAGAACCTTAACCTACGCTCAGCTGACTTTGGTGTGCGCACTCATTTTATCTCAAAATATATTACGCTCCTGCTTGCATAATCCTGCTGCCCCAACAATTCATAAATCATTTTCCTGCCTACGTGCAACTTAGTAGTTTTAGAAAAGGCAAAACATCTTTGGTTAAAGCAATTCAGTTGGAAGAGCAAAACATTTCGTTTTTTCAGATTCATCTCAAAAATGCATTTAAAAGCCATTTTTCAATGTGTTAGCATTTAAGTGCTGTGTCATACAGCTGTTTGTGGTGCATGATGTCACAGTCCACAACCCATTGTCCGCAATCCTTTAAACAAGAAAGGCAAAACATATCAACCAGATTATTTCCAGCAACTGAATCATTTGAATGTGCAGCATCAAATGTTTGATAACTAGCCAAGTCTGCACCGTGCCAGTTCAGCAAAAGTTATTACTCTGTTGGACACTTCTCGCAGGTTGCAGAACAAATGTCCTCATACGTCATGCATGTTAGCACCATTGAGTGCGGTGCAGGACAGGTTGAAAGTTCACATATCATCTCGCAGTGACTCGCTTTCTCTGACAATGCGTCTACTTGACTGATCAGTGTCACCCGCAAATTGCACACATCTACCCCAATCATGGCACGCAACTTTCTTTTTTTTTTTGCCTAGGCAAAATACAAACAGAAATGTTAGGATTTCATCAAAAGTACGATGTCATTATTCTTCACATTAGGATGTCATCAAAACTTCAATATCAGCGTTGTCCACCCCTTCCCTTAACACCACCCCCACCTTCAGAAGTCTCATCCGGTAACTACACACTTTATCATTGCTACCACAATTATTGGTCACCCTTCTTCATGTTACTGGGGGATTATTTACACTCAACCATACGGGGTGTAACTGCCTAGTCGCAAATTAATTTGTGCAATGCGATCATAGTTGGTCAATGGTACCTCAGACTGATCTGTGATTTTACAAAAGCCATATAATAAGTACCCAGGTCGCACTTCTCAATGGATCAATGCTTTTCTTTGTCTCCAAAGCGAACACGAATGCCAGGCGCCAACTTGCTTCCAGTGTTTCATGATCTTGATTTAGGTTACCCTGCTGGCATCACTCCATTTTTCAAAGGTAAAGTCCTTCAGTCCAATACCGCCTGCAGTTGCATAAGCAGCTTTGTTTATGTTTCTCCATACAGCTAGTGTCTTTCAAGCTTCTGGTTTTCCACTTGTCATTTCCCCAAAGGGTGTCTGCTGATTTCTTGGGCCACCCCTTTGAGAGCGATAGTCTGAATCAGTTCCTTTTGTTGCTTCAACAAATCATTCATTCTTGCACTAAGCCGTGAGGCTTCTGGATCATGGCTAATGTGCAGTGTTCATGTTATACTCCAAAGCCCCGCTCTGCGTGTTGTTTCTTGCAAAACGGCTACCTCTGTCAGTTTGCTTCCATCTGGAACACCATAACGTCTTTGTCAGTTACTCCAATGTAGCTTGCATTTTTGCCAGCTGTGTATTTTCACTTCTCAAAGCGCCTAGAGGTTTCTTCTCCAGTGCACAGCGCTTTACTTCAGTTCACATCACATGGAGTACTGGGATGCAGCTTGCATGGCAATGTCTCTTCACTTCACATCACATGGGGCATGGGGATGCAGCTTGCACGGCAATGTCTCTTGAAATGGGCAGCTGTCTTTTCTTAGCCCATTCACAGATGCACAGTTTCCCCAAATGTTCAGATGCGATGCGCCAAGTCTGCCATTCTGCATTTAGCGTTTGTTTTCCTTCCGGTGTTGATACTGAGCAAATTCTTTACTTCTGATCAGCTCTGTTATTGCATGCCAGTGTCAGAAAGCATGCGTACATCAGCATGTGTAAGGTAGATTGCGCTCTTTTTCATTTTCTCACTCACAGCAATTATTGCCTTCAGTTCTGTTTCAGCATTCTATCTTTGCACCCCCCTCCTCAGTTTTTGCTCACACTGGCGGTGTCTCTCACAGGGGATGGAATGCAGGAATGTTGTTATTTATCTTTCATGTGCACATGGCAGTGCCATGCACACGCATCAAGCTTATCTCTTGCCTATAACTCTTAAACTGTGGCGGCTTCAATGGAAGGCACTCGTTTCAGACAGTTCACCCAGATTAACTGTTTCCTGCACTGCTTCAGCAACTCAGAAAAACTCCCATATCTGCCAGCTTTTATAAACACCATTTCACAGAACAGGAGCGCAGCATTCTGCTTTCCTGCCTTCCTCCAACAGTTTTTATTTATTTATTTATTTTTCCGCGCACCTCGCCCAAGACAGTGCAAGTTATCTTCAAGGCACAAGCTCTGCACAGCAAGACTCGTATTTTCAAAAGAGGCACTTTTTTTTGTCATCAGATTCTACTCCATGTAATTTTGCCAAAATGTCTAAGCATCTTTTTAGCCTGTTTTAAACTGATCAATGTCCCATTTTAAAGGCATACATTTTCTTTTTCCTCGTAACCTTGTAGTTTGGCTTCACAAACTCACTCCAATGCAATGTGCGATCTTTCAAAAGAACCCGCAACCCACTAAATCTTTGTGCTGTCTTATCACACACAGATTTTTCATTCTGTTGTACCATTGCCAAATTAAAACCAATTATTTCAGTGCATTTAAAACATGTCATGTGTAGTGCAGCTTTCTCTGCAAGAGCAACCCACACTCTATATTGCTTGTGGGCTGTTTATGTGTCACCAACATTTTTCACCATGTACCGCAGTCAACAGGTCACTATTTCCAAAACATATATCACTTATAACGCAACAGTACAAATCCATGGCATAGCGTGGGAACAGTTACATACTCTAGGGGCAATTTAGAGGCAATTTAGAAAAATATAAATTGTCTTTCCCCCCCAACCATTGCAAACTGATTTTGCAATTTCAAATCAATACACAAAAATCGAAAATCCAAATACCATTCACTCACTTTCTTTTTAAGCGAGTCTCTCACCCATTGTAAGCATGGCACAGCTAAAATGCAATGTAGCCATTTTAGTGTGTTTCCTTAAACAGAATGCACCACCAGCACATGGAATTTACAGTTGCCCAAAAAAAAAAACCCTTTAGGCTCTCAACATAGATGTTACTCTTTCTCCTAAACTCAGCTCATTCCCACGTTATTTTCAGGAATGTCAACACTTCAAAAGCATACATTTAAAAAAGCAAACCTTCGCCTCCTTACATTACAGCCCCCCACTCGCTAGCACACTGGGGCTGAATCACGTCAAAATCTATTCACAATTTGCATGTCAAATCCTTGCAACTATTTTCCTGCCCTCATGACAGAATAGAGTTGAGAACTCCATCTTACTTTGCATTCCAAATTGCAACTTTAAACCGGGGAAACCGCATGATAAATTCTTTCCTAATTGAACATAAATCTTTCTTGACCATTCATCGGAGCGCTTTAAACAAAGCCATTTCCCGCTTGTTTATCGCCTTGTGCTCCCTGGCTTCATTCCCAAGCAGTAAGTCAGCCACGACTGATTTACTGAAGGGGAAAGTCTTAACCACACAAGCTATCAGCCACGGCAAGGCGACACAACGTTGCTATCTTTTGTGTCTCAGAGCTGCAGTGAGACCACCAAGGAAATGCGACAGCCTGCTCATCACTCTGCACTGTGTTCTCTCACACAATTTGTCATTTCACAGCAAGGCACTGCTCTGCACAAATCCCCAAGCTGCCACCAAATGTCTTGATATTGGGGAAAATCTTCCTCGGGACCAGCCCTTAGAGCAAAAATTACCCAATTCAGCCCAAAATACAGGTTCTATTGTGCCGAGCAGTGAACTCATGCTAGTGACAAATGACACCTTCAAAAAGTTTTAGCATTTATTCTAAACAGTGAATTTCAGCAACATTTTGGGATTCAAGTTAGAGAAGATTACAAAACACAAAATTTAGAGAAATGCAAAATATAGAGAAACATAGAACTTAGAGAAACACAGTCTTACGCCCCTTCAATCAGCACTGGGAGTCCCTGGCCCTCATAAGCTAGCTGTAACAAGCCCCGCTCAGAGGACAGCGCTGCAGGGTGCCGACAGAGCAACAGGTTCCGGACACTCGATTTTGCTCGAACCAAGTCCACAGATCGATCTCCCACCTGCGTCATGTGGGCATGCATTTTTATAATCTCGTGCTGTCAGTGCATGACGCACAGTTCTAGAACCTTCCCTGTGCAAAATATAGGCTTGCTCATGGAAAAACCCAACTCTGTGAATTTCCACTGTGCTCCTTTCCTGTGCCCCTCCCTACTTGGAGCCCATCTGCGCGAAAGAAGAAAAGAAGATTAGTTTACGAAACCATGCAGGGCTACAGTTAGAAAGTCGAGATGAATTAAGCCTATGTGAGCAAGCTCTAAAAGGCATGCACTCATAGCTTAGTGTTCATAGCGCTTAAGACTGGCTATCTAAGCGCTATATAGGTGCCATAATGTTCCAAACACTCCAATAATGTCTATTAGCTACAGAGCTGGGACCTTCGCCCTGCCTGTCTATCTACAATGCATAATGTGACCTACCACACCTACTAGGCCTGCATATTTCTTGTAGCTCACTACTGCGTAATGGAAGTGCTACAACAGACTACTGTCAGCATTTTTGGCACATACTTTGAATAAACTATTGGCTTTCAGCGGCTAATGCTGTCATCTAAAGCCCTGATTGGCAAATTTGCAATTTTGTGTATCACTACATCTCCCCCGTGCCACAAAGTCCTATGGTGCTGGCATTAATGGTGCGCGTTACCTCAAGGCACCCTTCTGCATCAACGGGCAATGGCAAAGTCAATAGTCCTGGCTTTAATGAATGCCACCTGCTTGCTTTCCTTGTTACCCTTGCTTTCTTTCCTTGACACCCTGGCTAGCTTTCCTCGCCGCCCTTGCTAGCTTTCCTTAGCACCCTTGCTTGCTGGCTTTCCTTGCTGCTACACCTGCTTGTATTTGACAGTGAAAACCCCTTAGCTGCACTTCTAGCCTGTTTGACAGATGGGATACAAATGCCAGTGTCACCAGGAGCGGACTGGCCTGTAGGGAACTCTGGAGATTTCCCGGTAGGGCTTGACACACTGGGCCTCTTTTCTGTGGTATTTCCACATTTTCCCATAGGGAAAGGGTTAGGCTTGCTGAAAATGTCAATATGGGGCCAATTTTAAAATTATTTCCAGGGCCTCTTTTGGTTGTGCAAATGCTCAAATGGGGTTGAAAAGGGCAGCTGAATGTGTGCATTCATGATGTGTGCATTCACATGCTCTTTACTGTCTTGCGAAGCAGTATTTCTCATGTGCTGGACAATGTATTTAAAAAACCAACTATTCGGCTCACTATTCGGCTTTGGACTTTAGAAAAATGTACCGAACACAAGGTATTTTTGAGTCATGTTTACTAACAGTTATTATAAAAATAAGCATTATACAAACAAAACACAGACTGAATATTCATGCTTTCATATTAATATATCAATCACACTTCTCATGTGACTGATGTGCAGGTCTGCCTGCATTGTTGCAGGAAACGGTAGAATTTGGGTTTACTCATACTTACATTTTTACACATATATTTTTAATGTTTATTTTTTTTCATAGAACAAACTTTATGGAAATGAAAACCTCTGAAAATGCTCGCATGTCCCAGATTGCAATTAGATCTCGGATTCAACACAAAGAAATAGAAGATTCATCATTGCAGATCAAGTTGGTATTTACATCTACCCTGTGTGACAGTGTAACATTTGTGGAGATCAGGGGAGGGGTGGCTAGGTGCTCCATGGTTCAGGGGAAGCCCCCATGTACATGATACGATTTATGAAGTTGATACATTGAAGATCCACCCATTACTCCCTCACCCGATCCAACTTGCACCCTTTTGTGAGATTCCCCTAGCCTACCCAACATCAATGTACTCTTGGCGAGTGACTCTAATTGTGACAATCTTCTGCCCTTTTTCAGGGTCCCGTGTTGGGTGCCCTGTGATGCCATCCATGGTACCATCCGCTTTATGCAGGAGACTTAGTCACAGGATAGAGAGGTGACTATTATGCGGGCTAGAAGTTTTCAACTTCAAATATTTCCCTCTGCTATGCCATATTAATCGGAATTTACTAAACTCAATCCATTTCTTACATGTTACCCATGCTACCCCGTGCTTTTGGTACAGTGCTGTTTCATTAGGTGAAGCACCACCTCTTTTTTTTTTTTTTCTATACCTGTTTACTTCTTTAACGAGGTGGCAAGTATGCTGTGCAAGCACACACCAGGCCGCACATGCTTACGGGAGCACTCATTATCAGCTTCTTTTATCTTTACAGGATGCAAATTTTGAACTCTCCACTGGGCATTGGATATTGAAAATTGAATCCTGGCCAGTAGGAAATGTTGTGCTGTGTGTATGTGTGGAATTGAGGTGACAAGTGAATTATTATGGCCTGCTGGTATCTCGCAATTTAAAATGTGCATCCTTGCTCTATGCACAGATGGGTGTGTTGGTAGTTCAGGAGTCTCTCACTGTGGGTGAATATGATTACTGTGACTTGTAGCTGAAGATAGGAACAGTCCAAGAACTGTCACCCACCTCTTGTTAAACCAGGGCCCAAAGGAGATGGCATGGGAGTGTGGAAGTGCCCTTCCTTATCAAACGCAGAGCTAGGCAGATAGTTAGAAATGCCATGTAGCCGGCGGAGACGAAAAGGCATAAGAAGGCTTATGCCTTATAATGCTCTCCCATGCTATACCCCGAAACATGGATGCACTCCAATAGACCGTACGTCTGCTTATTTATTTTCAAGGGGCATGTCTCTTTGGGAATCAACTCGAGAATATAGGGTATACGGGCCTCCGTATGACATTGAAAGATTTTATTCTGATGGTTACCCAGTGCTAAAAATTCTGTGATTCCACCTCATAACAGCTATACCTTCACAAATGTATGTAGAATCCCTGAAATACTACATGCATTATTTTAGATACTTTCCATGGCTTGAGTACACTAGTTAATTAAACCTCTTCTGAACATCTTTTTGAAAAAGAATGCACCGTGGGATTATTGGCCCTTCTATACCGTACATGGCAAACGTGTAGAAAAGATCGCCATCAGAGAGGTCCTTATATGAATGTCCAAATTGAACTTGTTTCCTGTATTGCTTGCTTTTGGTGTTAAAAGCAATCATGCATTTGATTCCATAATACTGTGGTCATGTGCAACAATTTTGGAAGCTACTAGCCAGCCATAAAAAGTCACTTGTCATCAAATTGACAGACAGCACACCATTTGATAATCGCCAAGAGTAAATTATTACTAGCCAATGGTGATTGCAAGTTTTGTGCCCAGCTGTGGTAATAACTGCATGTAGCCATTCCACTCGATCTGTGATTAGGCAGGCAGTCCTTTCAAATACCATTACCGCTATACTCATAAGGAGCATGCAGGTTGGCAAATACGTTTTCTTTTTCTTCAGGATTTAACCTATTAGCATGAATGGTTCCTGTGTGGGTGTTGGCGTCATTAGTAAGGGCACAGAGGAGGAACATTAAGATTAACATTAACATGTTTTATCCAGAAGTAATCTTGGAATTCTTGTTATGATTTATTGCTTGATATCAAATGTTTTGCTTTTTAAATGCACTGCAATAACAACTGTTACTATTCACAATTTCTGTTGTGTTCATTCGATCCACCATGGAAAACTGTACAGTCCATTCACGCTGCAAAGATACGTACTCGTGAACTTCTGGTTGGACAGGTATCTTGCAATGAGTGCACTTAACTCACTGAGCTTTGGTACAAAGTTTACATTCATGTGTAGTATGAACATTCATCCATACTAATAACGTCCTGTGGAATATTGTTTGTTTTGGTATTTTTGCATTTTTCCTCCCCAACCATGAATTCTGTTAAAGACATGTACCGTTGTAGAACGTTTTTGGCTGAACTAAATATTTCTTGTTAATGAATTAAAAAAAAATAGTAATTAGACAAGACAATACAAATATGACCAAATACTTCCTAAGAAACATTATTTTGTGTTATAGGGTTTACATGCCATGGAAACTACAGCACTTCCGAATACTGAGTGTTTTTGAACCTCCAACAGTTCAGGTATATTGCTTATTTCAACAATTGTAGAAAGACATTTTTGAACTTGAAGAGAATACCAAATCAAATTTCATCACTGATCAAAAAAGAACTTCGACAAAGAGGGTGAGTAGATATGTATAACATATAAAAGGTTAAAGTTCATGTCTATAGTTGTGCGTTGGAGAACCTTTCCATCCTTTTGTATGAGGGGGCTAAGCCATAAGGGACTGCTGGCTGCTTCCCAATGACCATATCAGAGGGCAGATGCAGTGGCATTCCCTGGGCTCATCCTCCCCTAAAAGGCACAGTGGTTTCCCAATTCAGAAAGTGTCACCTCAAACTGAAAAGATTAACCAGGCCTACACGTTCCAGTATGAACCCTTGCCTCCATGCTGATAACCCTACCCTGCAACAAAAGAGTACTCCAATTTTGGCCATTACAACTTTTCAGAAACCTAACATTTTAAAGGCCATCCCTATTTTGGGAAATAAACATACACCATACGCCGGGCTTCAACATGTCTGTCAACAATCCAATTGTCTCCATCTTGAAATAATGATACAGAACAAATCTGTTGAGTGCCCCCAAGTTGAAGACTGGATGAAAGAGTTACCATCCTTCCAAACCAGAAAGAATTTGCTTAAGCAAACAGAAACTCTTGAGTGCACAATATTTCTGCCCTGTTGAAACAGTTGTGAGACCAGATGGACCACCATTATTTGGGCTAGATTAAGCATAAGAGGAGGAGGAGGGGGTGGGAGTGGGTGTTCTGGGAAGGCTCCCCTAGAAACTCTATGTGATAGCCCCTCATCATATCTAGCACCTAGGTATCTCCAAATAACTAATTTCTGAAAAAATATTGAATCGGTCAAAGTGTACTAGCAGAAGAGGGAGAATACCTTACCATCACACAAAGACAGAGCAGATCCTTGACGTGCTCTGCTGTCGCCCTGTGTATGATGGAAGGAACCCCAGGACACATCCCAGGAGACCTGATGCAGGGGTCTGTAACTGACACGTACAGAGGCTTGAGTCCAGCTGGACATGCGAACCCTGTACTAACTGGCCCGAGCAGAGACCCATGGATGAAATAACTTATTCAGTGAGGTTTGGGCTCTGTCCAGAGTAGTTAATGTGGAATACAAACTTGCCATCTCTTTTACAAAGCTGTCTGTTAGGGAGAATTCTAATTTCTGTGCTAATTCCCTTCAACCTTGGAGACCCCCAATTCTTTTGCTGGATTTAGGACTTTTTAATTTTAACCATGGATTGAGAGAGACCCTTTTCCCACTCTCTCATGTGTTTTGACCTGATAGATTATGTGTTTTCACTGATTTTGGAGTCTGACAAACTCCATAGGCATCTACTTTTTGTATGGTGACACACAGCACCTTCAGCGCAGTGTCACAGAGAAATCCTTTTAGATTTATCACAAGGTTTAAATACCTTTTCTTGGGTGAACGACTGTTCCCAAGAATAGTAAAGTGAAATTGACTTTACTTACCTTTTCTCTTTGTAGGTACAGCACACCCCATCTTATGTGGAGTGCTCCGGGGTTACCTGGTAGCCCCTTATCCTAAATTCTCGTGTAAACATTTTATGTTACCCTCACTACGTTAAGTGGCTGGTGGCAGTGGTTTAATTTTTCCTACCATTGTGCTTTTCTACTGCAGGCTGAACTCAGCTGCAGTACAGCACCCATGCATGACCATTTTGCCAAAATGGCCCCTGACTTCTTTTTTCGCCATTTGCTGTTTGTGAGGTCTTTCTTGGGTTTTACACAATGCGTTGAGCCAGGGTTAAGCCCTTTGTTTTTCTTGCCTTTGGCGTTGTCTGGAAGGACAGGATGTGAGGGAGGGACCCGAAACTTCCCCGTCCTTTGTCTCTAGCAATGCCTTAATGCAACCAGTCCTGATTGGCTGGCTGTCCTTTTAGGACAGCCACCCTGCTGTGTGATCGACAGCCTAGCCTGTGCATGAAAGTGAGAAACCTGCTTAAAAGGCGAGGGTTTACCACACCGCATCCCACCTGCATAGCATTTACCCAGAAGTTCCCAGGGACTTCTGGAGGGGTTGCAGGGAGGAGGGAACCGCAGAGCACATATGGTGGGAGTGCCCCAAGATCAAGCCATTCAGGAGGGACATTCATCAGGCTGTTAGGCTCACCTGGTATCCACGGGACGCCACACGATACTGGAATGAGGTCTAAGCGCTATGCCGGACCCCTCTCTGCTTGGTTATGTGCTAGAAGTTGGGTAGCACCTATAACAGGAGAATGGAGGGTTAAGGTACTGGTTCTGTGATGGGTGGACTCCAGACCTCCCTCTGGTCCAAATCTCCTCCCTTGGGTTATTGCTTGCCTTAGGTTTTTGTGCGTTGAACTCTCCGTCCTGCATCTCTGTGCAGGGGCGCGTGGTTGGTGTGGGCGTTCCGTGCACCTAGTTGCTTCACTAGTCTGTGTGCCCTTATGTCGGGTCCAGACCAGCTGTGACTCCGGCTCTGCTTGCTGTCTTCCAGGTGAGTTATAATGTCTTTTCTGTGTTTCTTCTGTCTCTTTCTTTCCCACCGTTTTCTTGTTTTCTCAGCTTCTTGCACCACTATGCTGTTCCCTAACAATGTCTCTTTTTGTTTTCACAGGGATGGTTGCGATCTGGGAGTTGCCGTGCCGATGGCGAAGACCACAGTGAGTTATTGATGCGCGGAGCGCTGCGCTGTTTATTGGTGTTAATTCCTAACCTGTGTTCTCTTCTTTGTACAGGTTGCGGTGATGTTCCGGAGTGATGAGCAATCGAAGCGCTGCTTGCCCAGGTAAGTGCTTTGTTAATGCTGACCTTGTTCCTTATCCCTTGCAGGCTGCGGTGAAACCCCCGGAGATGGGCAAGGTAAGAGAAACGCAGGGTGCTGCCAGGACTCGCTGCTTGCCCAGGTAAGAATTGTTATTAATGCTGTCCTTGTTTCTTTACCTTTGCAGGTTGCGGCGAACTCAGGGGATGGGTGGGGTAAGCGAAGCGCAGGATGGATTCAATGCCGGTTACTTCACAGAAAAGTGTTCTTGCTCGCTAATGCTGTTCTTGTTCTTCCAGGTTATTCATGGAATCCGGATCTAGGGCTTCAGGATCGGGCCGCCAGAGAAGCAGATGAGCAGGAGCTGACACATCCTCCTGGACCTCTGTGTTGCCCGGTGAAGCCCTGCTGCTGTGCTGAAACTCCTTTTTCATTTCGACAGAGAAGCTCCAGAAGGGACGACTTCTTTCGTTGGGTTAGTGGGACCAATAACTTCGAGACGAACTCCACTGCACCATATTCCCCGACTGGCTGTACTTCATCGTTGCTGTAAGAACTGAATGGCAGGGGTCGAGTAGTCGAGTGAAACGTCTGATGCGGTAACACATTCGGCTAGAAGCTCCAGGAGTCTCCTATGGACCCTCCATAAGCAGGACGACCAGAGCTTGTGTACCCCTCACCTAAGTGCAGGACCCAAGGAGTAAAGGAAGCCCAACCAGTATCCAAGATTTTCCCTCCAGTTGTCTACCCCCCAACTTGTTGCTGTTGTCTGACAAGCCTAGCCTGACTTTTGCCAGTGGAGCACAGCCTCTGCTACACTCCGCTGAGTTTTCGCTCACTTTGTTATGGGGAAACTGACATGCCCTTAAAGGCAGTCAGTACTGGGAGACTTTGTTTCCCTTAGTCCTTTGCTATGTTGCAACTTTTCTGCAACATGCTACAAGTGCACAAAGTACCTTACAGTACAGTGAGCGTGGGTCTTCCTTTAATTTCCAAAGGCCCTAGACTCCCTCAAAGGATTTCTTACGTGAAGTACAGATGTGCCTTGGACAGGGATGGTGGCAGCTTTTACTTTAGCATAGTTTTAACTCTTTCTTGCCATGCAAACTGCATTTACTGCGGTTAGCACAGGAAGGTGGCCTGGCTCCAAAATGGCCATGCCACGAGGTTCTTTGTCCTGTCCTTTGGCCATTTTGTCCCTTTGCCTTCCCCAGGTCAAGAAGACCTGGGTCAGTCCTTATTTGGTCATGCATTCTCCCACGGAACGCTAAGCTTTCGTGGGCTTCTGCATGCATTGTGTGTGTGCCTCCAGGATGTGGGTTGGACTGTCTAGTTCCAATACACATCCTGGGTGCCAGAGAGTCTGGTGTGCTGGGAATGACCGGGACCACCGTGGTCTGTGATTGGTCCATGTCTGGTGTGCCTGTTTGTGAGCAGATCTCCCATTGGGTCCTCTTCGTTTTGTCGCAAAGGAGACTCTGGATCAGAGAAGGCTCCAAACACCCATACCAGGTCGATCGCTTGAGTTCTCAGTGAACCTAGGATAAACCACAAGCATCCTGAAACTAAGAAGCCAAGTTGAGGAACCGCTGGTGACCCGCTAGAAGGTTTGGCACCCTAAGCACGCTGTGGTCCCGCAGGACCCCTCTGCATCTGATCGCACCAGAAAGACTGCAAAGGTGCTTCGACCCATTTGAATATTGGGAACAAATATTCACGGCACCTTCATCTTAATGTGCAAGCGAGCCTCTTCGGATGTGTTCCTGGGCCAACCAGCGAACTGACCAGCTTGCGCAGGACCTTTGATCTGAAACCGCCACCCTTTCAAGTTGACACTTGAAACCTGGTAGATCGTAGGCACTGGGTCCAAGGCACTCTCCTGCTGAGCTTCGTACACCTAGGTGCCCTAGGTCTGGAATTAGGAGAGTACGCCTGAACCTAAGTGCGCATGCTTTGCTTTGCTGCTGTGCCCCTCTTTGCCCCGTAGCCTGCTGCAGTGAAACTGTCCTGATTCCTTCACCAGGAGCAGAGAAATCACCACTATCCTGCCACGGAATTGCTGCTGAAAGCCGCAGAACTGCACAATTGCCGCATTTGAACCTGCAACCGACGTGGATTTGACTGCCAAAGTTTGGTCCGCAGTGCACCTGGGGTCATTAAGTACTTGCAACCCTTACCAGTGACCCCTAGCGCATCCATCCATTTTTACGCACACATGTCCTCTGAGGGCCACTCACCTTTCCACATTTAGCCTTTGCTACCGTCCTATTCCCAACTCCTGGAACCTGTTCTACCTTGTTGGGGAGACCCTCCTGGAATAGTGGGGACTTATTCTTCATCGCTTCATCCACCTTCCTGAGTCGCTACAGCCCCTGCAAGAGACCCTGTTTTCGCTCTACCGCACCATCGTGTGCACCTGCATCCGAAAGTACTTTTGAGCGTTAGGCTCCACTCTTCGGCTACACTCTTCGTAGGGGCTGGACTGCCTCTTAGTTAGGGATTGATTGATTGATGAAGAACTGCCTAAAGTCTATTTGCACAGTTTTTTCCCTTTCTTCATAGGTTGTGGACCATTCTGTGCACTATTCCTTTAGGCCAATTGGTAACTGTATATATGTTTTATAGTAGTGTTGTATTGGTTTGAAGTATTACTATTGAGATTTGCTTTGTGTTTGATTTCACAGGCCTTGAATAATAAATGTATATGTATTTTCAATATAAACACCTGACTGGGAGTGATTTGTAGTGTCCTTTAATGTGTGTGCTCATTGTGGGCTTTCAGTCACCCTCATCCCTCCTGAGACCTAGTCTTGACCAACGCCAGTGCTACCCTGATTGGTCTGGCTTGTCCAGAAGGTTACCCTGTTCCAAGAAACTAGGCTGGCCTTCTGAACCTCTGCCCACCAGGTCAGAGTTCAGAAATCCATCTTAACACTGACAACCTCCCAAGTGCTGCCACAGGAGCCCTCTAAATGTCCTCCTTCTTGTCTCTATGACTGAGGCGCAGGCACAAGGGTCTGCACTGCTGTAGCAAGACAGAATCCAGCTGGACCACTCTTCTTCAAACTAGAGGTACTGTTTAAGTCCGGGGTACTTATCTCATTGCCTTTTTAGCTGTGCTTTTCTCATTTGGGAATTGCATTGGCTTACCTTTTAGAGCTGAGTCCAACTCTTTATTCTCTCACAGGCTTAACAGCTTATGACCCTAGAAGTGATTTTCTACAAACTCTCTAACTTTGCAAGACTTTTTAATCCAGGAAGTGCCTAAGAGTGTCTAAGAACTACATAGACTGTGTTCCAAATGACTTTGGCTGTCCTGGCTCCCTGAAAAATCTTCTAGTCCATTGACTTTGATCGTGTTTGTCCCTCATAGGTGGTAACTTGTTTTAGACTGTTACTGCTGGGAAAGGCTTGTCTAGATTTCATTGGAATATTTAGTTGTCCTCATAAGTACTGAGAATCTGTGTAACCTTTTCTTTCCCTAGACCTTTCCTTTCTGCAACCTCAGAATCTGCAAAGTATAACTAGTGTGATATATAAATGCCATTACTGTCCTTGTGATTGAAGTCACTCCAGGGTGCAGGAATTGGGTAAGAAGCATATTGTTACGCTCACCTGACTCCCACGGAGGCGCTGGCCTGGTTCGCGCTGCTGTGACCTCTTCTAAGGTGATGCGCAGGGTTCGGAAGACGGACTGGACTGGGCCCCCAAATCTGGCTTGCCTGGCTCGCAGAAGTATCCTTCTGTAAGCGAAAATAGGGGATTAACTGTCTGCGGGGTAATGCAATCGGCCTCCCACTTTCCCCTCTCGCCCTCCTCGAAACCCTTCTGTGATTTCTCGTAGCGTCTCACCTTGGGGTCTGGAAGGACGAGCTCTCCATCCTGTTTCTGATGCAGGGGCGTGTTGGTATCCAGTTACTTCACTGGATTTTCGGATTGGTGAGAACCAAACTTGCTTGGCTTCCAGGTAAGTTTTTTTTGATAAGAGGTTCCCCTTGTGTCCATGCATTAATGTACTAATGCTAGTGTCTTTTTCCCCATAGGGGCCGGGGTACAGAATGCCGGGGAACAGGCACCGACCCGAGATGAGAGGTGAAATCCTTGTAGAAATCAGGTAAGTCTTTAATGAGCGTTTTTTGGTAATGTCTTTTCATTCGCTCATTAACGCTGATGTCTCTTTTTCCCCTTAGGGGCCGGGGCCCGGAAATGCCAGGATGCGGCGCGGACCCGAAATGAAGAGGGAATGAATCAACAGGTAAGTCTTAACATGGAGATTTAGCTTTCCTTATTCCCTTCTATCTCTCACCTTTTGTTCTGGTCTTTTTCTCCCTAGGCGCTGGGGCGTGACTGCGAATCCGGATGATCGCTGCTGAACATGGAGGCGCCCTGTAAAGGTGAGTGGAATGCGGCGCTGCAGCGATCGACGCGATGAGCTTTTAAATTAAAGTCTTCCTTTCCAGGATTGTCGGCGAGATGTCTCCGGGATGCAGATTTAGCAGGTAAGGACTTTTCCTTCTTCTGTTCTCTTCTTCTCTTCCTTTGTAGGTGATCCAGGATGCTGGCAGGCGTGGCAGAAGTCAGGATGCAGGAGCAGACACAGTGAGCGTCCAGCTGCTAGATGCAGAACAACGCGAAGCACGTGTGGCTGTTAGGGTGGGGTTTAAATAGCCTTGGAAGAAGTTCCAGGTATGTATCTTTCCTCCAATCAGGTATGTATCCTTCCCCGACCACGCCCCGGATGGTAAATTAGTCCCACAGGTAAAGTAGTTCCTTTCAGGCCTCAAGGAGGCCGGGATCCTGCAGCATGGTCTGCATCAGGTAAGTGCACCCAAGCACTCCCAAAATGAGCCTGGTGCCATAGGCGCCAGGACACTGTCCAAAGGGCCCCTATATGGGGTTGCTGGGTCCTTCTTTGGGGACTGGATGTCCGCTTTCGGGGACGCAGGGCTTGAACGGCTCCCCGGGAGCGGGCATCATGACAGCACTCCCCCCCCCCCCCAAGGCCCCTCCCAAGGTTGTTCCCTCCGGGGGTTTTGGTTTGTCTGGGAAGAGTCAGTGGAATTTCCTGACTAATCGAGGTGCATGCACATGGTCGCTGGGTTCCCACGACCTCTCCTGAGGTCCGTACCCCTTCCAATCAATTAGGTAGAACAGTTTTGACCTAAACATTTTTGAGTCTAAAATGTTCTTCACTTCAAATTCGGGCTCCCCATCTATTAGAATAGGTTCTGGAGGTTTGAGTAGTCGGGTTCCGGGTACCACTGGTTTTAGAAGTGACACATGAAAAACAGGGTGAATTTGCATACTAGCTGGTAAATCAGGTTTAACAGCCACTGGGTTAATTATTGCCGTAATAGAATAAGGTCCCAGATATTTTGGGTTAAAAGTTCGAGGCCCTTTGAGTGGTAAATGTCTGGTAGCTAACCACACTTGATACCCAATCTGATACGGAGGTGCTTCACTCCGATGTAGATCAGCATTCTCCTTGTATTTTCTCTTGGCTTGTTGTAAATGCGTAGTTGCCTCTTTGAAGGCTTGGGTAATTGTAGAATGCAGATGTTCTACTGCAGGCATTCCGAGGTTCTGAGGTGAGTCAAGGTTTGAGGTTCGAGGGTGATGCCCAAACAAAGTATAAAAAGGACTGTGGCCAGTTCCAGAGTGTACCGAATTATTATATGCGTATTCGGCTATCCAAAGAATGTCTTTCCAGTTGCTTTCAGATTGCTGTAACATACACCGTAAGTACTGTTCAAGGGTCTGATTTGTCCTCTCGGTCTGACCATCGGTCTGGGTATGATGACTGGTCGATAATCTTACGTCGATCTGCGCCATTTGACAACATTTGCGCCAGAAGTGGGAAATGAATTGGCTTCCCCGGTCAGAGATTAGTATAGATGGGAATCCATGTAGCCGAACAATATTTTCGAGGAATTCTTTGGCTAGGACAGAAGCTGAAGGTAAACCTTTCAAAGGAATAAAGTGGGCCATTTTGGAAATCAAATCCACAATTACCAGAATAGTATTGTACCCCGAACAAGGAGGCAGGTCCGTAATAAAATCCATTGATAGGGTGTGCCAGGGTGCTGGTGGTATGTCTAGAGGTTGAAGGAGACCGGCTGGTCTTTTCTTTTGACTTTTATTTTGGGCGCAAACACCACAGGACATCACAAAAGATTTAACATCTTTTCGCCAAGAGGGCCACCAAAATTGTCGTTTCACCTTTTCCTCTGTCTTGGCAATACCGGGGTGTCCCTCTATTAATGTATCATGATAACCGGAAATAACTAGTTCGTGTAATTCCTTATGGGGCAGTAATAAGCGTCCTTGGAAATAAGGTAAACCATTATCTATGGTAAAGTCTGATCCCTTTTGTATCCATTCCTGTAAGGTTGTAGGGTCAGGAGTTGTTTCACTCTGGCTTGAATGTCTTCAAGCGTCTGTAACAAAGTCATGCCTAGAATCCTCTGTTCGGGAATTATTGGTACTGGTTCTGAGTTTGTATCAGATTCTCCCATTCCAATTCGGGATAAGGCGTCTGCTTTGCCATTCTTGCAGCCAGGTCGATAGGTAATCACGAAATCAAATTCAGCGAAAAACAAAGCCCATCGGAGCTGCCGTGATGACTGAGCCTTGGCGGTTTTCAAATACTGTAAATTCCGGTGATCAGTGATCACTGTGATGGTATGTCGAGCGCCAAGCAAATAATGCCGCCAGGCTTTAAAAGCAGTCTTAATGGCTAACAGTTCTTTGTCCGTGATTGCATAATTAACCTCGGGTGCCGAGAATTTTCTGGACCAAAACGCTACGGGATGCAGTTGATTGGTTTCGGGATCTCTTTGGGACAGGACAGCTCCCATGGCTAGGCTGGATGCGTCAGTCTCGACGACATAAGGGAGATCTGGACGCGGGTGTTTCAATATAGGTGCGGAGGTAAACTTAGCTTTTAAATCCTGAAAGGCCTGCTCGGCTTCTTCAGACCCTTCAAAACGTTTATTTTTCCTCAAGAGTGCAGTAATGGGTTGTACCACGCGTGAAAATTCCGGGATAAACCTGCGATAGAAATTGGCAAAGCCGAGCATGCTTTGAACCCCTTTTGCAGAGCTAGGTGATGGCCATTTGAGGATGGCATCCACTTTTCTTGAGTCCATTCAGACTCCTTTGGGTGTCAGGATGAAACCTAGAAACTCGACTTCTGTGGTATGGAAAACACATTTCTCCAATTTAGCAAATAGTTTGTGTTGGCGCAGTTTTTCAAGTACTGCCCTGACGTGTTTTCTGTGATCAGATTCCGAAGAGGAGTACACCAGAATGTCATCGATATATACGACAACACAAACATCGATGAGTTCCCGAAGGACATCATTCATGAAGTATTGGAAGGCAGCCGGCGCATTACACAATCCGAAAGGCATCACCTGGTACTCGAATAATCCGTATTTAGTACGGAAGGCAGTTTTCCATTCGTCGCCTTCTTTAACTCGTACCAGATGATAAGCCCCCCGGAGATCTAACTTGGTGTATATGCAAGCGTCCTTCACCTGGTCAAGGAGTTCAGGGATCAGAGGCAGAAGATAACAGTTTTTAACCGTTATCTGGTTCAATGCGCGGTAATCGATACAAGTTCTAAGGTCGCCTTCTTTTTTGGGCACGAAGAACAAAGCCGAGGATGCCGGGGACTTTGACGGGCGAATAAAACCATTAGCTAGGTATTGATCCAAATATTGTCTCAAATGCAGATTCTCAGGTTCGGTAAGGGCATAAATCCTGCTACAAGGGGGTTGTGCACCGGGCACCAGATCGATTTGGCAATCGTACGATCTGTGAGGAGGTAACGTGTTGGCCTGTTCCTTTTGAAAGACGTCCTGAAAGTCTTGGTATTCTGGAGGTAGTTGCATGGAGGCAGAGGTTACAGATGCTAGATTAATCTTCAGGTTTTCTGGGTAGCAGGTTTGTGTACAATCCGGGAAGGTTATTCTCTTAGCTCGCCAATCAATTCAAGGATTATGTGTCTCTAACCAAGGGATTCCAAGAATAACATGAAACTGTAGAGACTTGATTACATCAAACACAACACCTTCCCGATGGCCGTTGGGACCAATAAGAGTCACCTCAGTAGTGGAATGTGTTAACGGTCCAGAGGCAATTTCAGTTCCATCGACTGTGGTGATGACATCTTTGCTGGTTTTAGGACGGAGAGGGAGGTTAATCCTAGAGACCAATTCACGATCCACATAGTTTCCAATAGCCCCACTATCGATGTATGCCTTTATTGCATGCAACCGCTTAGGCTGTTCTGGATCTACAAGAACCATTGGCACAATGAAATGCGAGGTCTGAGAGTTAGTTTTCAAGCTCGGCAAGCGGACCCCTAGACTTGTCGGGCGGAGTCGTTTCCCGAAACAGAGTCTTCATGGTTTTTATCAGCGGCTCCTACCGCCTTTCGGGGCGGTTTTGCTGGGCAATCTCGTAGAAAGTGTCCAGAATTCCCACAATAAAGACATAATTTTAACTGACGCCTCCTTTCACGTTCCTTTTGAGTTAAGGGTCCTTTAACCCCTCCAATTTGCATAGGCCCAGAGACATCAACTCCCTTGGGATTAGCATGGGTCTTTACCAACACCCGGGTCTCAAACATGGACCGATCTGCTTTTCTGTTTTGAAGTCTGTGATCCAATTGGACCACTAAATCTATATACACTGTGCATTCTTGGGGCGGATTTACAACTTGGGCCAAGACATCTTAAAGTTCTCCGCGAAGGCCTCGATAAAACAACGTGACTCTTTTATCCTCTGGCCATCCCGTTTCCACAATTAGTCTATTAAAGGTTGCAATATAGGATAGGAGGTCCTGATTGCCCTGTCGCAGGGATAGAAGTTCGTCATCCAGAGCCTGCCCCTGAGAGTGTCGAGCAAATAAC
This sequence comes from Ambystoma mexicanum, assembly GCF_040938575.1. Lineage (NCBI taxonomy): Eukaryota > Metazoa > Chordata > Amphibia > Caudata > Ambystomatidae > Ambystoma > Ambystoma mexicanum. The sequence goes on along the minus strand of NC_090934.1, from coordinate 834,192,148 downwards.
CTTTCCATGCTGAGATATGACAATACAAAGGCTACCTTGGTCTGATCATTAGGGAAGGCCCCAGGTCTGCAGAGGAAGTGCAAACGACACTGATTCATGAATATGGTGAATCGTTTGGGGTCCCCAGCAAAGCGTTTGGGTGGGGCCAGCGGCATGTTTCCAGGTAGATTAATCTGCACAGGGTTACTGGAAACCACAGGAGCGGGGTTCCCTCCGGAACCGGGTAGAGGAGTTTGCCCAGCTTGACCTTGCAAAAGCTGTCTGGCCAGGTCATCAGTTCTTTCCTTTGATATTATTAATTCCCTCCTGAGGGCATTAGTCTCTTGACGAGCGGCATGTACTTCGGCCCGTAATTCCCCCAGTAATTGGGCCAACTGATCAGTCTCAGAACTTTGCATAGCGCCTGGGTGGGAATTTGTAGGAAGGCTTCGCGTTCTGTTACGCTCACCTGACTCCCACGGAAGAGGGCGACTGAGAGCAACAATGCTTACTCTTATACATTGCATATGTCCCCCTAATTGGGTCAGGCAACGTCAGGCACTTGAGTCTAAGTGCATGCATCCGATACCAATTAGTGCTCCTCACACAGATAAAAGGCGGAACATAGAGACACACTCTGAGCGAGGTGGAACACGAGTAAGAGCAGAACTTCTGGGGCAAAGGCAAACCTACTGGAGCAGAGCAGCGGACCGAGGGACGAGATCCAAAGGTAGAGGGAAAAGGAAAATAAATGCCACAGATTTGGTGGCGTTCTCTGACCGATTTGGATAAAATTCCGGGGAGAGAAATATAGGATAGATTGGTTAAAATTGATAGTTTATCCACCTGTGAAGATTTCTTTGATAAAGGGATGGAAATTCTGGATGTAATAAATATGCCCCTCTGAAACAAAAAAAGACCAGGAAGTCTAACTACTGGTTCGGCCCGAGCTTTCCCTGTTACGGAAACCGCTATGCCAAGCTAGCTAACAATACCTGGAGATCTTCTAAGGCAAATAATGACGCTGATAGAGCAAAAGCGGTCTTAAAAACTTATAAAGTAGCCCTGTTTGAGGCAAAAAGGAGTTTTTTGCACGAAGAGATTAATCGGGCTGGGAACCAAGCCAAGGCTATATTTGAGGTGGTTTCAAGATTTAGTAATGCGGTATATGTGGATACAACTATGGCTCTTTCCCAGGAGCAAGCAAATAAATGTAACTGCTTCTTTAAAGAAAAGATAGCTATTATTCAAAAGAGCTTAGAAAAGGGAAGATCCCCACAGTTAAAGGAGAGTACAGGGGGAGAAAATGAACAAGGGGAGAGGAAGCGGGCGCTCTTTGCCTTTGGGAATAAGTCACTGCAAGAGTGCCAAGTCCCTACAGCTCTAAAAAAAGCATTAGTGAAGCCACTGCTATAGAAATCTAATTTGGATCCGGAAGTAATGAAGAACTATCGGCGGGCGTGTGGCTTGGACAGCCATGGAATACGCTGTGAGCCCCGTGTGCTCAGTGATCCGAAATCCTGATCCGTTCAACAAACGCATGTTTTCCACTTGAATCAGGAAGCAAAACACACACAAGCATGTGGGAAGGTGCTGGGAAGAGCGTGAGCGTGTAAGCGGCTCACGGGAGACTGGAGAACTGCCGAACGGACACATGGTATCCTTGGGAGCGGCAGCAGACGAAAACACGAAAATGGCGGCGTCCCCAGGGAACAACGGGTCCTAGCAGGACGCGGCGGCGAAACGAAACTGCCGGCCCCCTGATGCAGTTACTGTATCGGGCGACGGCCACGGATTAAAGGAAAGACATTTGCAGCCGCGCCCGACTGCTGACAGCGAGCCCCTTCGCGGACAGCGCTGCATCGGAGGATTTTGCCGGGTGCGTGTGCCTGACCTTGTGTTCCAAAATAGAAGGGCAGCGCCCGCTGTGCGCAGGGCCCGAGGCTGACAGTAGAAGCGGCGACTGCCTCAGCACAGCAATGGGAAGCCACTGCTTGAAGAATCCCTGAAGTGCACCGGAGCGTGGCCCTGGATGGATCACGCTCCAAAGTGCAACGAAGCATCCCATACATACGCACGGGGCCAGGGTATAGTGTTGTGTGCTGTGCAGGGAGCTGGTAGGCCCCCTGCCACGTTACATTTGGGCACCACGGCCCAGGGAGGTCCTGCACTGGGAAAGTACTACTACACATCCCCATACAAGTGATCCTGTTGGTTGCTGGGGATTGGAGCGACGATGTACCTCCAGAAGAGAACAACTGAGGGCAATGTGCATGAACTGGTGGCTGAGACATGTGAGTGTGTAACACACTATTACCAGGCCATACCCCAGTCTTGCAAAACCTACATGCGACTAGGCCATTGCAAAGGAGGTGAGCAGCTGTTGTGTTCTGTGTGGCGCCTCGAAGCACGTTGATGGCGCATGGATAATTGTGTGCTGCAGGAATACATGGGAGAAGACAGCCCATGTGAATACATTGCCGCCCTCCATGGCACAACGCAAACCCGTCGTAACTAGCGCCCTAGCATTTGGAAGACCTGAGCACGACACAACGGCATTGAGGTGTGGGGACCAGATACGAAAGGGAATCGCGAGATGTCTGTGAAGGGACTGAGAGCCAAATCCAAACAATCCACAATGGAGGTCTTTCCAAAAACGCAGCAGACCCCCACGACAGCAGCGCAAAGCATGGGCGCGGCCTCCGCAGATGGTGCCGCAGAAGGAGATAACCGTCAGGTCCTGGTGGCCATAACAGATTTGAGCACCAAATGGGGCACAGAGATGGCGGACTTGTGGACGGCCCTGGAGAATAAAATTGACGCTGTGGGAATCGAAGTTACCCTGCTGCGTCAAGATGTCCGTGCTTTGGCGGAGAGAACAAGTGGCCTGGAAAGCGCAGTGAAAGTTAACACGGAGGTCAGCACGAGCAATGCAAAGGAGGTCCACGTGCTAAAACGGTATTACCCAAATTGTTCATTTACAATTGTTCGAATGAGCAATTGACCGAATTTAAAAGGTCACAATTGACCTTTTCAAAATTGACAGTTGTAAAGACTGATAGGGGGTGTCTGTACTTCCGCTCTCTATATGGTAGAGGAGAGGCACAGGGGACCCCAGCCAAGATTCTCTATTTGGTAGCAATGGACGAGCAATCAAGGCCTAGCTTTTCGGGAGGTGATGCGGGCTGGTTCTTAAGTACACTGTAGTCCCCGAACCCCCACAAAGGAGTGTCCACACACTGTATTACTGAAATCACAGTCTTTATATAATTAATATTCAATGGTATGTACACGATCACAATAACGCACTTTGTACTCAGAAGTCAATAATGATAAATATATACAATTCTAAAGTGGTACCACCAATGTTATCAAATCTCATTAAAGTGCATCAACTGTAGGTTAAAATGTCACACAGATCAATAACGAGGAAACCAGCAATAGAGATAGGAAGGAACGCAAGATGGTTGAAACAATAGGCAGAATTCTGACCTCTACCCTCAGGCACAGTTCTGTGTGGAGATCCCCCCCCACCTGGGCAACCTGTAAATAGAGATATATTGCACAAGCCCAGTCCATATATTGTTCAATAGTCTTATTTCCTCCTATTAAGGTTTTACCCCCCCAATGTACCTGGTGGAGTAGAGTTCTCCGAAGATGCGTCGACCGATCCTTCTTGAGTGACTCCCTTTAAAGCAGGAACCACGGATCGTCGAGAGGCGTCGAGGAACTCCGGCGTTCGGTGTCGGGGAATCGACGGCCCTTCTTGAGTGCCCTCCCTTTAAGGCAGGAGTCATGGGTCGTTGAACGTCCGACGGCGAACAGGTTGAACTACGGCAGTGAAGTGGCAGCTTTGTTCCTAGCGGTGCTCGTCGACGACAGAGCGTGGGCGTCCTGCAAAGAAGAGGCGTGCGGGGCACCTCGGTGACGATAGTTCTGGACCGCAAAGAGAGGATGAAGAACTGTGGCCCAGCAAGGGCGTTGAGTCGTCGGCGTCTCTGTGGTCTTTTAGGTGGCGGGAAACCCACCGGCGGATGCTCCTCAGCACGTTGACGGTCGGGCCTTCTCCAGCGGGATAAAGCGGGCGACGATGCAGACGAGAGCGTCCGATGATCACTTGAAGTTCTTAGGCAAACGGGAGCACGGCGGCTCCGGTCGGCGACGGCGGTCGTCGACAGTGGCGGACAACAGTCCGGGTCCTTCTCTTTGGGATTCCACGGCAGTCTCCGTCTCGGGTCGGCAGCTTCTGTCTACCAGGGAGCTTTGGCAAAGATCAGCTGGTGCACGATGGTCCCTCGTAGCTCGGGAAGAGGGCGCCTTACCAGGTCCTCTCTGGGTCAGTCCTTGGAGACACAGCAGCTTTCAGATTGTGAAGGAGAGCAACAGCACTTCTTCTCGTCCAGCGGGGCTTCAAGGTCAAGCTTCAGTTACTACAGTTACTCGTCGTAGTGGACTTCAGCTACTGAACACGATTCCTAGTAGTGAGAGGTCCCCAGATATACTGTTGATCTCCCATTAATTCCGCTTAGTCACACTCCAGCATCCAATCACGACTAAGGGCATTCATGCAGGCAAGCAGCCAATCAGACACACAAGGTATTCAGGCCATTCACTTCTCTCCAGACACTCACAACAAGTTATGTGTATTGGGACAAGTACCGAGCCATTCAACAGTCCCAACTGCATTGATACCGGTTTCGGGCAGGGCTGTCTCAGTCATTGTGTCAACCACCAGATACTAGACATCCACAACACAGAATGCATATTTGTCACACACTCTATTCACCCGGGTCCCACCCACAGGAGGTACCCACAACATACATCACCGGGAAGGCTCCAACTAGTCTGGCCGGGCCTTCACAAAAACACCATATATGGCACTTCCACCCAACAGCCAGTCAGGGGGGAAGGGGCAGAGTCAGGGCTTCCCAGGACTTTGGGAAAACAAGGTAATAGGTAATAGAAAGCAAGAGGCCACAGGGGCCATCTTGTTTTCCATCAGGAATCAACTGATCCCAATGGCAGGGCCGGGGTATCCCAAAATGGAGGCTACGCAGCGCACCTGTCAAATTCAGCATGGAGCTGCCACCAGCCTATACCCTGCTCTGCGGACCACCCACAGATGCCCAAAAACATACACTTGGGGCACAGGGTTGTACCCCCCCACCCTTGGGTGCCATAAGGGTATCCCACAGGTCCGTTCACCAAACCAAAAGAGAGAGCTGCACCGCCAGGAGTCCCACATGAACTCCTGCGCGGAAAACACGACAGAACACACGATAAAAAGCAGTAAAGGACAAAGATACGGAGGCCCTGTCCCTCCGATGCATTTCCAGCATCACAGTCGCCCCCCCAGACTGAGGTGGAGGGTGCCTAATCTCCCACAGGATAGACACCCTCATCCAGATGGTCAACATACCTTCTGGAAAGGCCATCTGCATTATTGTGACTCTTCCCTGGTCTGCGCTCTATGGTGAAGTCTAGCCCTTGCAGGCTAATGGACTACCTGAGCAGTTTCGGGTTCTCATCCTTCATCTGCATAAGCCACTTCAGGGGCTTATGATCTGTTTGGACCTTGAAGGTAGACCCTGTAAGGTAGGGCCTAAAACGCCTAAGGCTACAAACTATACTAAAACACTCCTTTTCAACAGTAGCCCACCTAAATTCTCTACCCTTGAGTTGTCTACTGATGAATATGATAGGGTGTTCTCTCCCTTTGTCATCTAACTGGGACAAGACGGCTCCAATTCCGGTGTCGCAGGCATCCGTCTGGACGATAAAGGGTCGGCTGTAGTCAGGCGCACACAGCACAGGTGCCCTACACAGACTTTCTTTCAAGCCATCAAAGGCCCTCTGACAGTCTTCAGTCCAATTAACCTTCCTAGGCTGTTTGGGTGAAGTCAGAGCTGTCAGTGGTGCAGCTATGGTTCCATAGTCCGCCATGAAATTGCGATAATACCCAGTGAGGCCCAAAAAGGCTCTCACCTGGGTTTGAGTAGTGGGAGTCTCCCAGTCCTTACATCCTGTACCTTACTGGGGAGAGGTTGGATTTGACCCCCTCCTACCTCATGACCAAGATACGTGACTTTCCCCTGAGCTATCTGGCACTTGGTGGCCTTGATAGTGAGGTTAGCCCTTTTCAAGGCCTGCAACACCCTACCCAGATGTGTCAAATGCTCTTCCCAAGAGGAACTGTAGACGGAATGTCGTCTAAATAAGCCACACAAAAGGCTTCCAGCACACTGAGAGCATGATTGACCAATCTCTGGAAGGTGGCAGGGGCATTCTTTAACCCAAAAGGCATGACCCTAAACTGGTAGAGTCCCTCTGGTGTTGAGAACGCCGTCTTTTACTTGGCATGGTCCGTCAGAGCTATTTGCCAATAGCCTGAGGTGAGGTCAAAGGTGCTCACAAATTTGGCAGCACCTATGGTGTCCACAAGCTCATCAGCTCTGGGCAATGGGTGCGCATCAGTTTTGGTGACGGCGTTGACTCCTCGGTAGTCCACACAGAATCTCCAAACCTTGGTACCTGCCTGGGAACTTGCCTTGGGGACAAGGACCACGGGACTGGACCAGGGACTGGTTGAGGGTTCAATAACACCCAGATCCAACATCTTGGCAACCTCAGCCTGGATGTGGTTCTTAACCGTATCTGACATTCGGTAGCTCCTGCTCTTGACAGGCACGCTGTCACCAGTGTCAATCTCGTGCTTACACCTGGCGTCAGCGAAAACAGAGAGGTATACTGCTGGAGCAAAGTCCTGCAGGCCCTCTGCTGCTTGGCTGTCAAATCTGGAGAGAGCTGCACTCCCTCCACTGAGCCATCCTGAGGGTTGCTATGCAGCAAATCAGGAAGGGGCTCACTCTCATACTCTTCTCGCTCTGAAGCCAGCAAGAGACTTGAGATTTCGGCTCGCCTGTGGAAAGGCTTGAGCCTATTAACATGGAATACCTTAGGGGCTACCCCTGGGATTCCCATGTCAACCAGATAATTGACCTCACCCATCTTGGAGATTATCCTGAAGGGTCCAGTCCATTTATCTGTCAATGCTCGAGGCTTGGTAGGCTTCATCACGAGGACCTCCTGTCCCTGAGTCCAATCCACTTGCGACGCTTTAAGGTCATGCCAGTATTTGTTCAATTCATGGCTGGCCTTGAGATTCGCTGTTGCTTGACCCATCATCTGTATCATCCTCCGTCTGAGGCCTAACAAATAGTCCCCCACTTCCTTGGCGGGACCTGGAGGGGTGGCTTCCCAACCTTCTCTGATCAAGGCAATAGGCCCCCTCACGGGATGTCCAAAGAGTAACTCAAAGGGGCTGAAACCAACACCCTCTTGAGGTACCTCTCTGTAAGCAAACAGCAGGCATGGCAGGAGGAGATCCCATTTCCTCCTTAGGGGCTCTTCCAAAGCACCTATCATGCCCTTGAGAGTTTTATTAAATCTCTCAACCAGACCGTTGGTCTGGGGGTGGTAAGAGGTGGAGAACTTGTAAGTTACTCCGCACTCTTTCCACATGGTCTTCATGTAACTAGACATGAAGTTGGATCCTCTGTCAGACACAACCTCCTTGGGGAATCCAACACGGGTGAAAATGCCCAGGAGAGCCCTGGCAACCACCTTGGCCGTTACAGTCCGAAGGGGTATAGCCTCAGGGTACCTGGTGGCATGATCTACCAAAACGAGGATGAACCGATGTCCACCTGATGTGGGAGGGTCAAGGGGACCGACAATGTCGATGCCCACTCTTTCAAATGGTGTGCCAACCACTGGCAATGGCTGCAGTGGGGCAAAGACACTGCCTCCAGTCTTGCCAGACAACTGACAAGTTGGGCAGGTCCTGCAGTGGGACTCCACTTCTACTCCCTTCCGAGGCCAGTAGAAATGGGCAGAGAGCCTCTGCTTAGTCTTCTTGGTACCAAGATGACCAGCCAGAGGCACCTCATGCGCCAACTGCAGTAGGAAGGGCCTGTAAACCTGGGGTACCACCAACCTCTTGAGGGCACCAGGTTCAGGCTTGGTGGGCTCACTAACAAGGAGCTCACCCTCCCAATAAATCCGGAATGTCCTAGGCACTTCTCCTTGTGCCTGGGACAGGGCCTGTTTCCACAGACCCTCAAGAGAGTGACACTCTTTCTGTCCTTTATAGAAGTCTGCCTGGGAGGGTCCCCCTTCAGCTAACAAGCATTGAAGATCGGGATGATCCTCTGGGTTGAGAACCTCTCCCACAGGAGAGTCTTCTGGCTCTTCTCCCACAGGAGTTGAGACAGAGTTTACCACTGGACCCAGCTCATCCGGAGCATGGATCCCAATGTAGGAACAGCAGGAAGAGAAGAAGCCCCCTCCACAGAGGTGGCCTTCTTGCTCTTCCTTCGTCTTGCCTTAGGCAGCGCCTTTGGCTCCGGTACCTGACTCACAGCCAGACCCGGGGTCACCTGTGACCTAGTGACCGCAGCAGCAGTCATGGCAAGACCATCCGAGATCAATCCCAACTCGACTAGATCATTTCCTAACAGAATGTTAGCAGGGACATTGTCCTGAACCAGGACAGGAAGCTTTGCTGTCTTGTCTCCAATTACGAGTGTGACTAAGGCTACAGGCGATAATTTGGGAGGCCCACCAGCTAACCTGGTGGTTCTCGGAGGAGCACCTACATAGTCCTCTGGCTTGAGCCGGGTCCTGTCCACCACTGTCATGCTTGCCCCAGTGTCTCTCAAACCAGTAGAAGGCTGGCCATTCAGGAGAACACTTCTCAAAAACTACGGGTGTTCTCTGGGATAGTTGCCAGTACTTCCGCGTACTGGACCCAGGCCCCAAGGGACACTAAGGAAATCTCTACAGGAGCACCAAATGTGATCCCTGTAGAGGAGGGGAGGACAGTGGCCTCCACCTCAGACATGGGGTAAGGGTAGGTCAGGCTGACAGGCTTGGAGTCACCCCTCTTGTGATCCAGAGCCCCACAGTCCCAACAAGTGGCGGGAGTGCGGGGTACGGTATTGGAACCACCGGGAGCCTGCTTTGCAGCAGGTGGACCACTACTCTTATTCCCATCCACAGATGACTTATCCCCACTAGATTTTTGGGTCTTCGGAGAGGAGGGTGTAGGTTTACCCGACTGTGACTGCTTTTGGGACTCCTCAGCTTTCTGAGAGGCCCCCTTTTCTTTGTCCTTGTCCTTCCCACTGGAGTCCTTAGGGGACACCCGGTGGGAGACACACTTGTCAGCCAACCTAGCCATTTTAAAGGGATCCAAAATGTTCTGGTCAGCAACATACTGACGCAGCTCCGGTGAACAGGCTTCAGAAAAATGCTCAAAAAACAGGTGGGACAATTCAACAAAAGTTTTCACCTTGTAGCCATCAATCCACCTCATCATGTTCATGTGCGCAGCACTCACCCAGTCAACCCAAGAAACATTCTCTCTTTTCTTAAAATCCCTGAACCTTTTAAGATATTGGGTAGGTGTCTTGCCAAACTTGGCAATCAAAGCAGATTTCATACACTCATACTGACCCCGTTCTTCCACACTCAGCTTCAGAATACAGTCATACCCAGTCTGAGGCACTCTGCTTAGCAAACACTTAGCCCAATCTCTTTTGTCAACATAAGAATTGCACAAGCCATTTCAAATGCTTCAATCCATTGGAGGTTATCAGAACCCTCCACAAACGCACCAACAAAATCTTTCATAAATTTAGTTGCTGGTGACCTGACATTCTCACTGGGTTTCGCTGAAGTCTTCACTCTAGCTTTCTCTAGCCGGATTCTCTGGCATTCAGTGTCTGTTACGCTCTCCTGGCTCCCACAGAACGTCGGTCGGACCCGGACAGCTGCGGTCACCACCCACGTGATGCGTAGTGCAGCCATAACTGACTGGATCTGCCCTCTTAATCTTGTCTGCTTAACTCGTAGAAATATTCTCCTGCAAGTGGAGAGATGGATTTAGCCACTTGTGGATTCACGTGATGGCACCCCTACAGTCCTCTCCAACTAATCACCTCCGAAATGCCCTCACAGCAATCTCACCTTATATTCTTGAAAGATGAGCTCTCTATCCTGCGTGGATTTGCAAGGGCGTGTCGATTCCAGTTACTTCACTGGTTTGAAGGCTCGGGAGAGTTCTGGGGAGTATTGACTCTTAGGTTCCTGGTGAAGACCAGTAACTATTAAGTTCATAGAGTTCAATATGTCCGATATTCACTCTTGTTCCCCCCTTCCTTTCTTGTCTTGCAGCTGGCTTGTGAAAAGGTGCCCTTGTGGCAGCTGGTGGCGCTCAGGTAAGAGTCTGTATTACCCGGCACTGTCCGGTAAATGTTGCACGTGGAAAACGTGTTGTTTTGTCTCTCTTTACAGATGTGGCACGTGAAAATATGGAGAGTCACAAAAGGATGCCTCCGGTGGTAAATCAGGTAAGTCTATGGTGGTAAGAATTATATTTATTGGTTCCCTCGGCTCACCTTGTGGTTTTCTTTTGTCTCCTAGGTGCCGAAGTTCGGCGAAGAAATGATGGAGGCAGCGCCGACCCGAAGGATGCTGTGAAGACTGGTGAGTATGGCGCGGCGCTGGAGGTGCGGCGCGTGCAGAAATGATGTTCTTTACAGGTCCGGAGATGAGATGGATCCAGAATCAGGTGTGGAATAGAAATAAGTTTGTTTTCTAACCTTGTCCCTTTCTTTCCTCTTTGTTTTAGGAGCTCCGGATTCGAGGCGGGCATGGCAGAAGACTGGATGCAGGCTGCAGGCACGGTGAGCGTTACGCTGCTGGATGCAGAATAACGCGAAGCGTGTGTTGCTGATCGGGCGTGGTTTAAATAGCCTCAAAAGTAGTCTTAGGTAAGAAGTCCCTAGAACCACACCCGAGTAAAAAATAGTCCCCGTAGAAAAATGGTCCCTTTCAGGCTTCATGTTGGATTGGAGTCATTTGCAGCATGGTCTGCCTGGGGTAAGTAATGACTATGAGCCTGGCGCCTTAGGCGCCAGGACTGATTTTTACTATGAGCCTGGCGCCTAAGGTACCAGGACTGAACCCAGATAGCCCCTAGCCGGGGCTGCTGAGGTTTTACTAAATGTCTAGATGCCTGCTCCCGGGGCTGATGGGCTTGGTCCGGATGCCTGGGGGTAGGCATCATGACAGCACTCCCCCCCCCCCCCCCCCCCCCAAGGCCCCTCCTAAAGTTGTTCTTCCCCTGGGCCCTGGTTTGTCTGGGAAGTTCCGATGGAATCTTTTCACCAACCGACGTGCATGGACGTGGTCACTAGGTTCCCATGACCTTTCTTGTGGTCCGTAGCCCTTCCAATCGATTAAATAAAAAGTTTTGATTTAACCATCTTGGAGTCCAGGATATTTCTTACCTCGAATTCAGGTTCTCCATCTATCAAGATGGGGTCAGGTGGTTTGGTTAATCTTGTTCCTGGTTGAACTGGTTTTAAAAGTGAAACATGAAAGACAGGATGAATGCGCATATTAGAGGGTAATTCCAATTTGACGGCTACCGGGTTGATAATGGCCTTAATAGTGTAAGGTCCCAAATATCTAAGGTTAAAAGTCTGAGTTCCCTTCAGAGGTATGTGTTTTGTAGCCAGCCAAACTTGATCCCCAATCTGGTATTGTGGAGTTTCACTTCTATGTTGATCAGCATTTTTCTTATATTTCTCTTTTGCTTGTTTCAAATGTTCTGTTGCCTCTTTAAGGCTTGTGTAATAGTAGAATGCAAATGACTAACTGCAGGCATTTCTAAATGCTGAGGCGAATCTAGTTCTGAGGTTCGAGGGTGATGTCCACATATGGTATAAAAGGGGCTTTGTCCGGTTCCTGAATGTACAGAGGTATTGTATGCATACTCGGAAATCCATAAAATATCTTTCCAATTACTTTCGGTCTGGTGTAGCATGCAACGTAGGTACTGTTCAAGGGTCTGGTTGGTCCGCTTTGTCTGACCATCGGTCTGGGGATGGTGACTGGTTGATAACCTCACGTCTATTTGCGACAGTTGACAACATTTCTTCCAAAAATGTGAAATGAATTGACTACCTCGGTCAGAGACCAATACGGAAGAAAATCTGTGTATTTGAACAATGTTTTCGTGGGAACTCCTTGGCCAGAATTGAAGCAGAAGGTAATCCCTTTAGAGGAATAAAGTGGGCCATCTTGGAAAAAATATCCACAATAACTAGAATGGCATTAAATCCATTAAATGGAGGTAGATCTGTAATAAAGTCTAACGATAAGGTGTGCCATGGTGTAGGTGGAATATCCAAAGGTTGTAAGAGGCCAGCTGGACTTTTATTTTGGGCGCAAATGCCACAAGACATTACAAATTACTTTACGTCTTTTCGCCAGGTGGGCCACCAGAATTGTCTCTTAATTTTAGCTTCAGTTTTTGCGATACCTGGATATCCTTCCATCAGGGTGTCATGATAATTGGAGATGACTAGTTCTTGTAGTTCCTTGTGTGGTAGAAATAGTCGCCCTTGATAATAAGGTAGGTCATTGATGACTGAGTAGTCCGAGCCTTTCTTCACCCAGTCCTGCAGGGGTGTTGGATCGAAGAGTTGTTGGATCTTTACTTGAATATCCTCTAGTGTCTGTAGAGTGGTTATGCCAAGAATTCTTTGTTCTGAAATTATAGGCACCGGTTCCGGGTTCGCATATGCTTCTCCCATCCCTATTCGGGATAAGGCATCTGCCTTGCCATTTTTACAACCTGGTCGATAAGTGATCACGAAATCGAACTCGGCAAAGAACAATGCCCATCGAAGTTGACGCGACGATTGGGCCTTGGCTGTTTTTAAATACTGCAAGCTCCAGTGATCGGTGATTACCGTAATGGTATGCCTGGCACCGAGAAGATAATGCCGCCAAGCCTTGAAGGTGGATTTGATGGCTAATAATTCTTTATCGGTAACCGCATAGTTTAACTCGGGTGCCGAGAACTTTCTGGACCAAAATGCTACTGGGTGAAGTTGACCGGTTTCGGGATCCTTCTGGGACAGGACAGCTCCCATGGATAAACTGGATGCATCAGTTTCAACTATGTATGGAAGTTCGGGGCGTGGATGCTTTAAGACAGGTGCAGACGTGAATTTCGCTTTCAGCTCTTGGAAGGCCTTTTCAGCTTCTTTGGTCCACAAGAAGCGTTTGTTTTTTCACAAAAGTGCTCTGATAGGGTGTACAACATGTGAGAAATCCGGAATGAATCTGCGGTAGAAATTAGCAAATCCGAGCATGCTTTGTACCCCTTTAACTGAACTGGGTGATGGCCACTTGAGGATTGCATCCACCTTTCGAGTGTCCATTCGGACTCCTTTTGGAGTCAGGATAAATCCAAGGAATTCAACTTCCGTAGCATGAAAAATGCATTTTTCCAATTTTGCATATAACTTGTGCTGGCGTAGTTTCTCAAGGACTGCACGAACGTGCTTCACATGGTCTGATTCTGAAGAGGAGTACACTAGAATAAAGTCTATGTATACAACAACGCAGAAGTCAATGAGTTCCCGAAGGACATCGTTCATAAAATACTGGAAGGCTGCTGGTGCATTGCACAACCCTAAGGGCATCACCTGGTATTCAAATAACCCGTACTTAGTGCAAAAAGCAGTCTTCCATTCGTCACCTTTCTTTACACGTACCAGATGATATGCCCCTCAGAGATCTAATTTAGTGTAGATGCAAGCGTCCTTTACTTGGTCTAGTAATTCGGGGATCCGAGGCAATGGGTATCGCTTCTTAACCGTGATCTGGTTTAATGCGCGGTAGTCTATGCACGTTCTGAGGTCACCTTCCTTTTTAGGCACGAAGAACAAAGCTGAAGATGCAGGGGACTTGGGTGGACGAATGAAGCCATTAGCAAGGTATTGGTCCCAGTATTGTCGTAGGTGAAGGTTTTCGGGTTCCGTAAGGGCAGAGATCCTACTACATGGAGGTTGTGCACCGGGTATGAGATCGATTTGACAATTGTATGATCTGTGAGGTGGTAGGGTGTTTGCCTGTTCCTTTTGGAAAACATCCTGGAATTCTTGATATTCCTGAGGTAACTGCACGACTGGAGTAGCGACTGTGGCCAGGCCTTGGTTCAAGGGTTTTTTCGGGTAACAAGTATGTGCACAATCCGGGAAGGTTATTCTCTTCTCTCGCCAATCAATACAAGGATTATGTGTTTCCAACCAAGGTAACCCCAGTATTATTTGGAACTGCGGGGCTTTGATTAAATCAAACACAATAGTCTCTCGATGCCCATCCTGACCCAATAGTGTCATCTCTGCGGTGGAATGAGTTACAGGCCCAGAGGCAATTTCAGTTCCATCGACTGTGGTGATGACATCCGAAGTGGTGTTTTTGCAGAGAGATAGATTCATCCTAGAAGCCAACTCGTGGTCCACATAGTTTCCTATGGCCCCGCCATCAATGTATGCCCTCACTGCGTGCATACGTGATAGCTGCCTTGGTTCTATAAGGACCATTGGTATGACGAAGTGCGAGGTCTGAGTATCCTTCTTCAAGCTCGGCAAGTGGACCTCTATGCTTGTCGAGCGTGGTCGTTTCCCGAATCAGGCTCTGTTTGATTTGTATCAGCAACTCCGACTACTCTTTTAGATGTTTTTATAGGGCAATCCCATAGAAAATGTCCCACAGTACAGACACAATTGCATCTGCCGTCTTCTTTCTCTTTCCTTTTGAGTTAAGGGTCCTGTCATGATGCCTACCTCCAAGGAGCCAGGCCCAGCCCAGCAACCCCAGAGGCAGACATCATTTTCCCCAAGGACGTCTCAGCAGGCCCAAGTTGGGGCCTTTTGGACGCAGTCCTGGCGCCTTTGGCGCCAGGCTCATTCTGGACCCCAGTCCTGGCGCTTTAGGCGCCAGGCTCATAAAGCAAGACATGTGTGTAAGTGTTTTAATGTGCACTTACCTGAAGCAGACCATGCTGCTACATCCAGGCCCTCTTGAGGACTGAATGGGACTACTTTATCTTTTGGACTACTTTATCACTCGGGTGTGGTCTTAGGAAGAATACATATCTGAGTGGAAGGATACATACCTGGAACTACTTTACAGGCTATTTAAACCACACCCGAAGAGCGGCACATGCTTCGCGTTGTTCTGCTTCTAGCAGCTGGACGCTCACCGTGTTTGCTCCTGCATTCGGACTTCTGCCAAGCCTGCCAGCATCCTGATCACCTACAAAGGAAGAGAAAGAGAGAATAGGAGAAGGAAAAGACTTTACCTGCAAGATCCGCATTCCGGAGTCAGCTCGCCGACGATCCTGCAAAGGAAGACACTTAATTTAAAAGCACATCGCATCGACCGCCGCAGCGCCGCATTCTACTCACCTTCACAGGGCGCCTCCATGTTCAGCAGCGATCACCAGGATTCGCAGCCACGCTTCCACGCCTAGGGAGAAAAAGACAAGAGCAAAGGTGAGAGAGAGAAGGGAATGAGGAAACCTAAACCTCCATGTTAAGACTTACATGTTGGGTCATTCCCTTTTCATTTTGGGTCCGCGCCGCATCCAGGCGTTTCCGGACCCCGGCCCCTATGGGGAAAAAGACATTAGCGTCAATGAGCGAATGAAAAGACATTACCCAAAAACGCTCATCAAGACTTACCTGATTTCTACAGGGATTACACCTCGCATCTCGGGTCGGTGCCTTTTCCCCGGCATTCCGTACCCCGGCCCCTATGGGGAAAAAGACATTGACATTAGCATATTGATGCAAGGACAAAAGGGGAACCTTTCAAGGAACTTACCTGGAAGCCAAGCAAGTTTGGTTCTCATAAAACCAAGAATCCAGTGAAGTAACTGGATACCAACGCGCCCCTGCATCAGAAGCAGGAAGGAGAGCTCGCCCTTCAAGACCCTAAGGTGAGACGCCACGGGAAGCACAGAAGGGTTTCGAGGAGGGTGAGAGGGGAAAGGGGGAGGCTGGTAGCATTCCCCGCAGACAGTTAATCCCTTATTCTCGCCTACAGAAGGATACTTTTGCAAGCCGGACAAGCAGGAGTTGGGAGTCCGGTCCAGTCCATCTTCTGAGCCCCGCGCAACACCTTAGAAGAGGTCACAGCAGCACGATCCTGGCCAGCGCCTCCGTGGGAGTCAGGTGAGCGTAACAGGTCCCTTGACCCCCCCCCGATCTGCATCGGTTCTAATACATCTGTTCCTTTGAGGGTAACATTGGGTTTAACAATACCCGATTCTCGAACTTAGCTCGATCAGCCTTTCTATTCTGTAGTCGGTGGTCTAACTGGACCACTAAGTCTATATATTCTGCACAATCCTGAGGTGGGTTCACAACTTGGGCCAAAACGTCTTTGAGTTCACCCCGAAGTTCACGATGAAATAATGTAATTCGTTTTACCTCTGGCCATCTGGTTTCCACCACTAACCTATTGAAAGTGGCGATATAGGCTAGTAGATCCTGGTTACCTTGTCGTAATGATAAAAGTTCGTTATCCAGGGCCTGTCCCTGTGAATGTCTGGCAAATAGTCTTTCCATGCTCAATTGAAAACCTTGAAAATCCCGAAGAAGAGGGTCATCCTGGTTAACTAATGGAATTGACCAATCTGCTGCGCTGTCACTAAGATATGATAGTACAAAGGCTACTTTGGTTTGGTCGTTCGGAAAAGCTCCAGGTCTGCATAAAAAGTGCAAGCAGCATTGGTTCATAAACACGGCAAACTTTTTTGGGTCCCCAGCAAAACGTTCAGGTGGAGCTAAAGGAATGCTGCCTGGTAGAACCACTTGCACAGGATTGCTCGATGAAACAGGAGTTGGATTCCCCCCGAATCCAGGTAATGGTGTTTGCCCAGCTTGGTTTTGCAGTAATTGTCTAGCAAGATCATCAGTGCGCTCCTTTGACACAATCAGTTCTCTCCTGAGGGCATTAGTCTCTTGGCGCGCGGAGTGCACTTCTGCCCTAAATTCCCCTAACAATAGAGCTAGACTTAATAACTCAAGTTCCCAGGAATTGCTGGGGTTCGGAACAGAGGCAGCAGAAATGGTGGCATTCCCAGAAACTGATTCAGTAGAAACCCCCAGGGGCAATGTCCTCATTGGTTGCATTCCCCCCCCTCATCAAGAGTTTCACCATCGGTCTGGTAGTCCACCAGGCTAGCTATCAGCTCAGCCCTGGACTTATCCACAAGTCTAACTCCCTGGCTTCACAAGCACTCTGGAGAGCCTCTAAGCTCATCCTAGTCAATTTACCATTCGCAATAGACTCCATTGCTTGTAATGCAGTTATTTTGTACACAACCAAACCTTAATTTAATAAAGTGCAGATATTTAGTAAGTGGCACAGTTATACACTGATTCTTAAAATCATAAGCATCCCACCGCTGCCACCAGTGTAAAGACTGGTAGGGGGTGTCTGTACTTCCGCTCTCTATATGGTAGAGGAGAGGCACAGGGGACCCCAGCCAAGATTCTCTATTTGGTAGCAATGGACGAGCAATCAAGGCATAGCTTTTCGGGAGGTGATGCGGGCTGGTTCTTAAGTACAGTGTAGTCCCCGAGCCCCCACAAAGGAATCTCCACACACTGTATTACTGAAAACACAGTCTTTATATAATTAATGTTCAAAGGTATGTACACGATCACAATAACGCACTTTGTACTCGGAAGTCAATAATGATAAATATATACAATTCTAAAGTGGTACCACCAATGTTATCAAATCTCATTAAAGTGCATCAACTGTATGGTTAAAATGTCACACAGATCAATAACGAGGAAACCAGCAATAGAGAAAGGAAGGAACGCAAGATGGTTGAAACAATGGGCAGAATTCTGACCCCTACCTTCAGGCACAGTTCTGTGTGGAGATCCCCCCCCCACCTGGGCAACCTGTAAATAGAGATATTTTGCACAAGCCCAGTCCATATATTGTTCAATAGTCTTATTTCCTCCTATTAAGGTTTTACCCCTCCCCCAATGTACCTGGTGGAGTAGAGTTCTCCGAAGATGCATCGACTGATCCTTCTTGAGTGACTCCCTTTAAAGCAGGAACCACAGATCGTCGAGAGGCGTCGAGGAACTCCGGCGTTCGGTGTCGGGGAATCGACGGCCCTTCTTGAGTGCCCTCCCTTTAAGGCAGGAGTCACGGGTCGTCGAACAGGTTGAACTACAGCAGTGAAGTGGCAGCTTCGTTCCTAGTGGTGCTCGTCGACGACAGAGCGTAGGCGTCCTGCAAGGAAGAGGCGTGCGGGGCACCTCGGTGACGATAGTTCTGGACTGCAAAGAGAGGATGAAGAACTGTGGCCCAGCAAGGGCGTCGAGTCGTCGGCGTCTCTGTGGTCTTTTAGGTGGTGGGAAACCCACCGGCAGATGCTCCTCGGCGCGCCGACGGTCGGGCCTTCTCCAGCGGGATAAAGCGGGCGACGATGCAGACGAGAGCGTCCGATGATCACTTGAAGTTCTTAGGCAAACAAGAGCACGGCGGCTCTGGTCGGCGATGGCGGTCGTCGACAGTGGCGGACAACAGTCCGAGTGCTTCTCTTTGGGATTCCGCGGCAGTCCCCGTCTCGGGTCGGCAGCCTGTCGAAGGTCTGTCTACCAGGGAGCTTTGGCAAAGATTGCATGGTGCACGATGGTCCCTCGTAGCTCGGGAAGAGGGCGCCTTACCAGGTCCTCTCTGGGTCAGTCCTTGGAGGCACAGCAGCTTTCAGATTGTGAAGGAGAGCAAAAGCACGTCTTCTCGTCCAGCGGGGCTTCAAGGTCAAGCTTCAGTTACTCCAGTTACTCGTCGTAGTGGACTTCAGCTTCTGAACACGATTCCTAGCAGTGAGAGGTCCCCAGATATACTGTTGATCTCCCATTCATTCCACTGGGTCACACTCAAGCATCCAATCACGACTAAGGGCATTCATGCAGGCAGGCAGCCAATCAGACACACAAGGTATTCAGGCCATTCACTTCTCTCCAGACTCTCACAACAAGTTATGTATATTGGGACAAGTACCGAGCCATTCAACACTCCCAACTGCATTCATTCCGGTTTCGGGCAGGGCTGTCTCAGTCATTGTGTCAACCACCAGATACTAGACATCCACAACACAGAATGCATATTCGTCACATACTCTATTCACCCGGGTCCCATCCACAGGAGGTACCCACAACATACATCACCAGGAAGGCTCCAGCTAGTCTGGCCGGGCCTTCACAACAGCACCATATATGGCACTTCCCCCAACAGCCAGTCAGGGGGGAAGGGGCGGAGTCAGGGCTTCCCAGGACTTTGGGAAAACAAGGTAATTAATAGAAAGCAAGAGGCCACAGGGGCCATCTTGTTTTCCATCAGGAATCAACTGATCCCAATGGCAGGGCCGGGGTATCCCAAAATGGAGGATACGCTACGCACCTGTCAAATTCATCATGGAGCTGCCACCAGCCTATACCCTGCTCTGTGGGCCACCCACAGGTGCCCAAAAACATACACTAGGGGCACATGGTTGTACCCCCCCCACCCCTGGGTGCCATAATGGTATCCCATGGGTCCGTTCACCAAACCAAAAGAGAGAGAGCTGCACCGCCAGGAGTCCCACATGAACTCCTGTGCGGAAAACACGACAGAACACACGATAAAAAGCAGTAAAGGACAAGGATACGGAGGCCCTGTCCCTCCGATGCATTTCCAGCATCACAACCGTATATATATATATATATGGGTTTTGGGGGGTTTGGCGTTGGGTGGGGGGCTGTGGGAGGTTTCCCCCCACATGTGTTACAATTGATCTTCACAATTCGGTCAATTGTGAAATGGTCAATTGTAATTCGAACAGTTGTAAAACGAACAAACGAACAATACAACGCCTAAAACAGCAGGTCGCCAACCTTGAAAATCGAGTGGAGGAGGCGGAGGGAAGAGCGAGGAGGAACAACATACGTGTGGTCGGCCTGCCCCAGGGGGAGGAAGGCCATGACCCCACGGACTATGTAGAGAACATGATCCTCCAGGGGATAGGAGCAGAAAACCTCTCACAGGGGTTTACTGTTGAGCGTGCACATCGGGCCTTGATGAGGAAGCCGCGACCTGGAGCTCCGCCGAGGCCAATAATCGCAAGGATCCTGAATTACTATTTCCGTAAGGGCGGGACAATTGAGAGAGCATCGACAAATATCACGGCGTACCCGGATTATACGATGCTGGTGCAGAGGCAAAGGTATAGTTACGTGGCCGTCAAGAGGAGGCTACGTGCAGCGGGCATCAAATGTATGCTTCTGTACCCAGCGAGGCTAAAGGTGCTGCATAAGAGCAAGGCGCTTTTTTTTCGACACTCCGGAGGAGGCAGCGTCGTGGCTGGACCTGCAGGGCTGCCCAGAACAGGAGGCTGACCGAGATCGCCTCGAGCGTGACAAGTGAGGAGTTGGTGTCATGGACATTAAGGGGATAAGTGGGAAGGTGGACTTGTTTCGGGAACATGGGAGATTTGAGTGAATTTATCTAGTCTTTGGACCTTGTGCTCTGGCTGGACTTGAATATAGAGTATCAACTGCATGCTGGAGCTGAATAGCATTAACATCATGCGTGATAGTATGGGTAATAGGAGCAATGGGATGGTAGCAACCTACCCCCGAGAATTGGTAGTTAAGTAGCTGAGCCCTGAGTATAGACTTGCTAGGCAGGGCTAGATGTGGGGGTGCCTGAGATCCAGGGATGGAGCTGGGCAACGGTTGGGGAGGGTGTTGTTGGGTGTGGGTGGGTGTTGAGGTGGGTGGGGGGGGAGGAGATGAAGTTTGTGGCGTACATAGTCTTGGGGAGTTTTAGTTTGTGTATGAGCCTACATGGAAATGTCGAACAAATCAATGGCATTGGGTAATCTCAGAATTGTGACCTGGAATGTGCAGGGCCTTAATAGCCATCTAAACCGTAATAAGGCGATGATGTACCTAAAGAGGATGCGGATTGACATAGCTCTGCTACAGGAAACCCACCTCACCAAGGAGAAGATGGAGGTGATTAGGAGAAAATGGAGGGGTAATGTCATAGGGGCCACATACTCGGCATATGCAAGAGGGGTGATTACATGGGTGGCACTGCATGTGCCATTTCAGCTGCTTAGCACGACAATAGACCCAGAAGGCAGAATGGTGGTGGTGGCGGGACCCCTGGAGAACAGAGGTGAATATCATAAATTTGTATGCCCCTAACCATTATACAGTGGTATATATTAGGTCTTTATATAGTAAAATTAGCCCCCTGGAAGGTTGATCGATGGTGTGGGGAGGGGACTTTAATTGCACTTTGAACCCCAGGATAGATAGGTCAGATGACAAATCAGAAAAGCCGGCACTGAGGACACTGTTGATGGACCTCGGCCTAGAGGATGTGTGGAGAAGGCTACACCCAATGGATAGGCAATACTCGCATTATGCAGCGCCACATGACCTGCACACAAGGCTGGATTACGTGTTTGCATCTGCTGGGATAGTGGGAGAAATGGTGGGGGTGGAATACAAGGCCTGGGTACTCTCCAACCATTCGCCTTTGGTCATAGAGTGGCGACATCAACCCCCCAGAGCACATATCCCGACGTGGAGGCTCAGAACTGAAGCTCTACAGGATGCAGGCTTTCGAGAGGATCTGAGGGAGGCCATCGAGGAATACTTTGAAATTAATACGGGCAGTGTACGTTCTGTGGGGACAGTATGGGAGGCATTCAAGGTGGTGGTGCGGGGATTAGCAATATCTAAATCCACAGGGCTCCAAGGGGGTATTGAGCGGGAACTGCAAGAGACAGAAAGAGAGCTAGATGGCCTGATATGAAATGAGGGCACCACCCGTGTGAACAGGGTTAAAATAAAGGACTTACAGTTAGCTTGTAGTGAACTTTGGGACAGATTATGCAAACTAAACTATAAGAAATACACGGAGAGGCTACATGCAGGGGGGGGATAAGCCGGGTAGGTTATTGGCTTGGTTATACCAGAATGAGACCCCCGCTCGGTGATCAGAGAGGTCACGGACGCGGAAGGTCAAATCCATAATACCCAGGAGAGGGTAAATGAGGAGTTCCTCAAGTATTACAGACAATTAGAGGGCGCTAGAGGGCCGACCAAGATGGCCGCTCCCTTGTGAGCTCCCGGCTGCCTCCCGCATGAATCCTGTTTAATCGCGGCAATCCTGTGGCGAAACTACTAAATCTGCAAGAATAATATATCCTAGCACGGCATTTCATCCCTGTCGAAAATTCGGAGCGAATCGGACTTGCTTTCCGTGAGAAACTCGCTGCGTAGTGCGGCCTGCACTGCCGAGACCTGCGTGGGGCCTGGGAGTCCCGCCCACCCAAAATCCTGCGTAGACGGACGAGAGCCATCCGAGGGACCTGCCGCGACCACCTCCAGCAGAAAGCGCAGAAGGGGGAATCACTCGGAGTTGGGGCACCCACAGCCAGCGCTGAGACGGTGGCGGAGCGGGAGGTGCAAGGAGACCCTCGGAAGCACGCAAAACAGGCGAGTTGGCCGCAGCATCCCCGCCATCTTGACTCAGAGTCTCCCTGCGTGCCATGATCTCTGCCCCTCGCACCAGATCCGGGTGCCTCGCCCGCGCCTTGACCAGACGCTCCGACTCCGTAGTCAAGCTCAAGATGGGGAAGCCGGACAAGTCCCAGAAACGGCTCAATTTTGATGCAGGCCCAGCGCCTAAAACACCCAGGCCGGAACACCGCCCTGACTCCCCGAACAACCAGTCGGAGGCAGAATTGCAGCAACAAATGGACATCAGGGAAATCCTGATGGAATTAAAAGCTGGGATAGGCGGTCTGAACAGCAAGATAGACTCGCTCTCGTCCAAGGTAGATCTGTTACAACACCGGCTCGACAAACACAGCGACAGGTTCGACTCCGTCGAACAGAGAGTGTCAGATCTGGATGACGACACAGCAGCACTCACCTCCCGTGTCTCCACGCTCGAGGGGCAAATGAAAACTGTACTCGCCAAAAACGAGGACCTGGAAGGCCACTCCAGGCATAATAATATCAGGATTATCGGAATCAGAGAAAGACAACTACCAGTCATAATGGAAGAACACGTTGAAAAATTATGCACAGAGCTTTTTGGTCCCACAGTCCTTTCGCAAATGTTCGTAGTGGAAAGAGCCCACAGAATCCCTTCAACAAGACCGGCGCCGGGAGCCCCTGCCCGCCCGATCATTGCCAAGCTTCTAAGCTACAAGGACAGGGACTCCATCCTTAGAATGGCAAGGGAAAAGGGCAAACTACACTTCGGGGACGACATCCAGTTTTTCCCGGACTTTTCGCCGTCTGTCCAAGCCCAAAGGAGATCGTTCACCCAGGTGAAACACAGACTGCGCGCCAACCAGATCACATACTCGATGCTCTTCCCAGCGAGGCTCCGCATTCAAAAAGAGGGTAATACGCACTTCTTCAACTTCCCAGAAGAAGCCTCACTATACCTCGACAGGCGGGGTTGCAAGTCCGCAAACCAAACGCCCGGCACCTCAAACAGAGATAGAGCAGAGAGAGTTCCGCCGTGACAAACACCTGCGCTACTGCACCAAAGCAAGCAGGAACCAAGCCACCAGGACAACCTTCGCAAACGGGAGGCTGGGGATTGTGCCTAGAAAGGCCACCCACGCCCCGTGCACAGCACGCAGTATGTTCCAGCTGGGGGGATTACAAATGGACGAGTTGGGGGTTGTCCGTGTAAGGACATTTGTTTGATTGTTGTTGTCGTTCGAAACACGCTCAGAGCGCCACCGCCTAACCGCGGGCCTCATCATGAGCCCCGCTGCCGCCCCTCTCGAGCCCTCCCGCCTAACGCCGCTCCCATATGCCCGAACTCGGACTCTGGTCTAGCCACACTCCGGTGCTATATATATATCATCACTGGTACGTTCAAAGTAGCAACCTGGAACATTAGAGGGGGCAACATCCCGGCTAAGACACGCAAGATCCTGCAACTACTGAGACGTCACAAGGTCGAGGTGGCTATGATTCAGGAAACCCACCTCCTGCCGCAAAATGAGCACCTGTGGGCCCGAAGCTGGGGTTGCCATCGCTACTTTTCTTCATACTCATCCTATGCCAGAGGAGTCGCTATTCTTCTCCACTCTTCACTGGGGTTTCGCCTGATCCAAACAGAGAGGGACAGCGAGGGAAGGGCGCTTATGGTTCGGGGCATGGTGGAGGGTGAGGAGGTGGTGTTCGTCAACTCCTACGCCCCCAACACAGACGGCGCAAACAACTTTGGGTGCTATCCCGCCTCTCGCAAGTGCGAAACGTGACCATAATCTGGGGGGGAGACCTGAACACCCACCTTGACCCACAGAAAGATAAATCAAAGTTAACAGCTCACCCGTCCAAAGCCAGCCTACAAGTGCAAGAGATCTGTAAAGCGTTTGACCTTTCGGCCATTTGGAGGACCCAGAATTGGGAAGCCAGAGATTACACATATCACTCAGTGTTCATAACACAAACTCTCGCATTGACTATCTGTTAGTCTCCGCTCACAGTAGCTGGCAATGGGGAGCATGCCAAATACTCCCCAAAACCTTCTCAGACCACGCCACGGTAACACTCGAATGCCACCGGCCGACCACCATGCCACGTCCTCCACAATGGCGCTTCAAACCCAGATCCCTCGCCGATCCGACATTCTCCACTGAGCTAAGCGAGGAAATCCACTCCTTTCTTGACATTAACCAAGGCACCGTCAACTCTGCCGGAGTGCTATGGGAATCTTTCAAATGCTACGTAAGAGGCGTCTGTCTAGCCAAGGAAAACGGAATCCTGAAACTCATTAGACGCGAACTAGAAACCTGCGAAACGCACCTGAAGGAATTGGAAAAGCAGCAAGTCGCAAACTATTCAGACCAAATCCAGGCGAGGCTGAAAGAAGAACTTCTGAACTTTAGAAAACTGGCTGAAAGGGAGATAACATTTCTGGGGCACAACCACAGAATTAGACAATACGGCGAAGGCCAGAAGCCTGGAGCCCTTCTTGCTCGCCTCATAGCGGCAGACAGGAGGCCGACAAGGGTGGACAGTATCTGGACACCGCAGGGAAATATGCTGCACAAAGAAGAAGATATAGTCGAGGTGTTCAGGGCTTTCTTCCCGGACCTATACAGCGCCGGGGGCCCTACAGACTCTGTTGCGATCCGCAACTACCTTAATGACACTGAACTTTACTGGGTGGAGGGAAAACTCTGTGAGCCACTGAATGCGCCCATAACGCTGGAAGAGATTCAAGAAGCCATCAAAAATCTGCCATCTTCCAAAGCCCCGGGACCAGACGGGCTAACTGGTGAGTTTTATAAATACTTCGCCCCTCTCGTTGCCCCTCTCCTACTAAATGTCTATCAGGAGGCGATCAAATCCAGCATTCTCCCACAGACACTAAGGGAAGCAAACGTAATCCTGCTACACAAAAAAGACAAGCCCCCCGAAGATTGTAAGTCCTATCGCCCCATATCATTAATTAATCTGGACAACAAAATCCTGGCCAAGATCCTCGCCAATAGGCTTCTCCCATTAATGCCCGCACTGGTTCTCGCCAACCAACCTGGATTTGTGCCTGGCCGAAACACCACATTCGGGATACGCAGAATGTTTGAGGTTCTGGCAGCCCTCGACCCTGATCAGCAGGCAGTGGCGGTGCTGCTAGACGCCGAAAAGGCATTCGACTCCGAGTGGCCCTTTATGTTCGCCATGCTACAGCAGCTCGGACTTGGGAAACAGTTTATCAGGCTAGTCTCACTCCTCTATACCCAGCCCCTTTCAGCAATCTCGCTCGGGTCGACCCGCTCGGCTCAGATTAACCTCCAGCATGGCACTAGGCAGGGATGCCCATTATCCGCTATGATATTCGCCCTTGTGATGGAGCCCTTGGCAGCGGGCCTTAGGGAACGACATATCCAGAGAGGTCTTAAAATGGGTCCTCACCGGCTAATAATATCACTCTATGCCAATGACATAGTCCTGTTCATGCAAAACCCCTGCAAAAATCTTAATCCAATAATGCGTGAAATAATCAAGTTTGGGTTGGTATCTGCCTTGAAAATTAACCAATCGAAATCAATTGTCTTTCCCTTAAACACAAAAACCAAAATTGTCCAAGACGATTTTAACTTCCAGTGGGAGACAGCTCACGTCCGATATCTAGGAATTAAGGTGTCCCTAAATCACCAAGATATACTGAAGGACAACTACGGGAGCACACTGAAATTATTAAGAGACAAGGTAAACAGGTGGAAATCGCTACCGCTCACTATCTGGGGGCGAGCCTCATTGGTAAAAATGGTAATCTTACCCAAACTCCTATACCTTTTCGCTAACATCCCCATCCTGCTGTCCCGACGCTTCCTGGGTAATCTGAGAAGCCTAGTTCTGGACCTTATATGGTCTGGCAAACCTGCAAGGGTGGCTTACTCATCCCTAGTGCTTCCTTTTAATAAGGGTGGCCTGGCTCTACCCGGTCTAGAACGGTACTACTGGGCAGCAGAAGCTCAGTTTCTCAGTCATTGGTACGAACCAAAAAAACGTAAGACCGCATGTACAGGTCGAACGGGCACTAGCTTCACCCAACTTGCTAAGGGCAGTGATTATCAGCAATCAAGCAGTGCCACACACGACGCTGAACATAGTGCAATCCACCTTCGCAATATGGCTAATAATAGCTCAAAAGTACAAGATTCATCTTAGATACTCCCCTCTTCTGCCCGTGAAATTCATTCCCGGGATCCCACTCACCGCCGAGAAAGTGTACCTGAACTGGGCTGATAAGTGCAAAATAAAAACTCTAGGCGACTTCTTTATACAAGACACCTTCATAACACCCCAGCAGGCGAGGGAAAAGGGGGGCACGTCCTCCCTTGACATCTTTTTGTACTTCAGAGTGCGATACACCTTGCAGGCCCTCATCCCATCATTCCCGCAACAACCTCCCACCTGGCAACTACTGCATGGGACCATTCAGGCACAAGGAAAGGGCAAACTAGTCTCATCCATCTACAAAACCCTGCTCACAGAAACTCTCCCCTCAAACCCCAAAACAAAGACAAGATGGGAAACCACGCTTCAAACCCCCATTCCGGATGAAGACTGGAGCTACATTTTACAACAGACACAAAAAGTGGCACTCAATTCCCGCTTCAAACAAATCCACTTTAACTATCAGCATCAAACCTATTATACCCCTAACAAGAGAAACAGACACCACCCAGGGTCCAATGCATCTTGCGACCGTTGTGGGTCCCCGGACGCTGATTTCCTGCACCTAGCGTGGAGTTGCCCGCCAGTGTCTAAATTCTGGTCAGATGTGCTTGACGAAACTAACGCAATTATCTGCGAGAGAGTGGGACACTCACCACTGGTGGCGCTCCTCGGCCTAACGAGACCCCTGTCTTCACACATCCTCCGGAAACTGGCAAGCATGTTATTGGTTTTGGCACGTAGAAGAGTGGCTATGACATGGGGACGGAGCACACCCCCTACCCTAGCGAACTGGAAGAGGGACATCACATACTGCCAAGAAACGGAAACAGAATTCATAAAGACATTCCCTCTCCACGTAAGACCCCCAGATATATGGGGCCCGTACATCTCGTACCTCCTCTCTAGCGCAGCACCAGCCGGGTCAACCGATCAGCCACCACAGACTTCTCTTGGGTAAATGTAAACGCGTTAATTGCCTGTTGTGTGATGGGACTGTCGGAGGCTGTGGGGGTGGGTATGAGGGGGGCATTCGGCGGCTTATCAGCCCACTGTTTGGGCTTGTTGGTACTCATGTTTACTAAAATGCAAAAATAAAGTATAAAAAAAAAATACAAAGTATTACAAACGATTATACGAGGACACAGGAGAGGACATGAGTCAAGAAATACTAGATAAGATAGAGGATATAGGGCTGCCCACCTTAGATGACCTAGAACGAGCAGACCTAGACGCCCCCATCACCGTGGACGAACTGGAGGCGGTGATCCAACACCTGCCCACATGTAAAGCGCCCGGGTCGGATGGGTTACCCAGCGAGTTTTACAAAACGTATAAGCAGGAGCTACTCCAGCCGCTGCTGGCCATGTTTAATGAAGCATATGAGCGGGGGGAACTGCCGGCGTCCCTCCGCGAGGCAGTGATCATCCCGCTCCTGAAACCAGGCAAACCGGACGCGGAATGCGGATCCTATAGGCCCTTGTCTTTGCTCAATCAGGATAGCAAGATACTCACGGCAGTGCTGGCCAATAGGTTAAAGAGGGTAATTGGCAAGTTGATACACCCAGACCAAACGGGTTATGTCCCCGGTAGAAATATCACAGACAACCACAGGAGGCTACACCATATCATTGTTCAAACTGAGGGAGACTCGAGCAAGCTGGCTATGGTGTCGCTGGACGCGGTGAAAGCTTTTGATTCAGTGCGGTGGCCGTGGTTGAAAGCGACTCTGAAAGGATACGGGATAGGACCAGGATATATTAGATGGGTCCAGATGCTATATAGTACCCCGATGGCGAGAGTTAAAACTGGAACCACAATCTCAGATAAATGGCAACTTAGCAGGGGGACCAGACAGGAATGCCCCTAGTCACCCATGTTATACATCCTGGCATTAGAGCCGCTGTCAATATGCCTGCGGCAACAATACGGGGAGGTGAGGATCCGCACGACAGGGGGCACACACCTGATATCATTGTATGCAGATGATGTGCTCCTCTGCTTGCGGTACCCGGAGGAGAACCTGCAATATGTGTTGGAGGTGATGGGTCGTTACGCCACCCTCTCGGGGATATCGGTGAACTCCGGGAAGTCTAGTTTGTTCCCCCTGGGAAGGTATAAGAGTACCCCATTGGAGAGGCTGCCCGTCTTGCAGATACCCTGGCAGACCGTGACATTCAGGTATCTGGGCGTAAATGTTTACCACAAAATAGAGACAGCACAAATATAACACAGAGAAAGCGATGGAGGGAGTTAAGAATAACATGGTGTTCTGGTCTAGATTACCCCTAGCTATGATGGGGAGAGCAGCTCTACTCAAAATGGTGGTCTTGCCCAGACTCTTGCACTTTTTTGTGAATGTCCCGTACTTGATCACCAGATGCTTTTTTGTGAAACTTCATGGCATGTGCAGGGGCTTCATATGGGGCAACTCCAGGAATAGGGTAGCCCTGTGGAAACTACAGAACATATGTGATAAGGGGGGCATAAACCTACCGAATTTCGAGCTGTATTACCTAGCGGGACAGCTGTTGTATGTGACAGCTGCTCCAATTGAGGCATGACTGGGAGGAGGAGGTGGGGGAACCCATGACAGAGGGACAGTGGGATAGAGCCCAAAGGTACCAGCAGATTCAGTTGTATGTCACCCATAGAGCTTACCTGACTCCCAGTAGAATAGCTAGGTTTGGAGGCTCGGCTGTACAAAAATGCCCCAGGTGCGGGGAGGAGGAGGCAGGACTACTGCACATGTTCTGGGCCTGCCCTGAGGTGCACAGATTCTGGGAGGAAATAAAGTTGAAAATGGCTGGTGGGGGAGTGGTGCTGGACGTAGGGTCTGCTTGGGCTTGCATGCTTGGGAATTTTCCCAGGCCACGTCATTCAAAGCATATCAGTAAAATGAAGGACCTGGCCTATATTTTTGCTAAACGCAGAATCGCAATGTGTTGGAAAGCGGCCCACAGGCCCAGAGTGGAGATATGGTGGCCGGACCTCTTGAGATGGGCGGAAGCAGAAACTGTGGTATGGTTTGAAGCTGTCACCAAGGGGGGAGAGGAGGAAGTGGGCCCCCTGATAGCCTGGAGGCAGCTGGTGACCTCAATGGCAAGCCCCCAGCAGGTCAATGATGATACAGAAGACTCAGATGAGTCAACAAACACAGAGATTCCTTAAAATGCTCATGTAGATGAGGTGGCTGAGATGGCTCGAGTTTGTGGGGAGGGAGAGGGGAGGACGGGAAATGACACTGTATAATGTGATGTTTTGATATTATGTATGTCCTAAAAAGTTACCATGGTTGATGTGTTTGTTATAAAATAATAAAAATTGTTTAAAAAAATAATAAATGAAGAACTATCAGCCAGTGGTGACCTTGATGTGGCCAACTAAAATTTAGAAAAGGTGGTTTGTAATCAATTTCAGATGTTCGTAGATAAAGAGAGATTGCTGGACAAGTTGCAGTCGGGGTTCCATCCCAAATATGGCAGAGAGACAGCCCTCCTGGCTGTACATGACGATTTGCTAGAGGCTGCGGATAAGGGGGGTTAACGGTGCTGTTGATGCTGGACTTATCTGCAGCCTTTGACACAAAGAACCACCCGATTTATGTTACAACGTATTGGACACGTTGGAAAAGTGTCTGAACAGGTGATAAATTGGTTTGACTATTTTCTCAAAGGCAAATCTCAGAAGGTAATATTGGACCGCTTCACTTCAGAAATGTTGGAATTGGAATGTGGGGTGCCCCAGGGCTTCTGCTTTATCTCCCCATATCTTTAATCTGTACTTTCGCTCGGTCTTCAAGATATTTGAGAAACATGGCCTGCGATTCCATTCATACGCAGACGACACACAGTTCTAAATCGAGATTCAGAACATTGAGGATGCTTTCGAGAGAATTATTTGGTGTATGGAAGAGCTCAATGAGTGGATGACTTATAATCATCTGCAGTTAAATGCTGCTAATACAGAGATTATACTGTTTGGTCCAAAGGACAAAATGTTGCGAGAGAGACAGTCTTCCCGCCCCTTTTGATTTTAGGGGAACAACTGCAGTACTCTAAAAAGATCAAAAACCTGGGGTGTATGTGGCTTGAGAACCTGGGCAGTGAGTCACAGGTAGGGGCAAAGGTGAAATCAGTCTTTTACGCATTACGATCATAAAAAAAGTGCTCCCTTTTTATTCCAACGGAAGACAAGGCAGCAGTGGTGGCGGCAATGACTAACCCCCACCTGGATTACTATAACAGTTTGTTAGCAGGAATTCCACTTCAACAAGTAGCTAGACTCCAGAGAGCCCAGAACGCTGCAGTCAGAGTATTAGGACATCGCGGGAAACGGGACCATGTGTCATCAGTGCAGAGATCCCTCCACTGGATGATGGTGGAGGATAGAATTTAATTCAAAATGGCCTGTTCAGTGTTTAAATGCCTGAGAGGGCTTGCTCCTGACTACCTTTCTGAACGGATCACGCTATACCATCCAAGAAGAAACCTGCGTTCGGAAGATAAAGTCCTGCCCTGTGTTCCACAAACCAAGTGCGTCTCCAGAGGAGACAGAATATTTTGAGTTTTTGGGCCTAAGGTCTGGAATCAACTCCCACTGGAGATCAGAATGTGAGAGACACTGGACCTTTTTAGGAAGAGGTTGAAAACCTTTCTGTTTAAATAAATTGATATTCTACCCTATCTAAACTCCTGCTTCTCTTTATGTGTCTATGCTTATTTGTCATCTGTGCCCGAATACGGTTTACTCTGTCTGGTGCGGGTGTAAATTCCTCAAAATCAGAGGACCCCCAGGAGTTCCCTGCAGGAGGTTGTTTCCTCCAAAAGGCTGCAAAAGATACATGGAGAAGGCTGAATCCCAAACAAGAAGCCTGCATTGTGTTTCAAGGACGCCAGCGACCCTCCCGGGTGAACGGCAGAGTTGGGGAGGCGAGGCCAAGCCTGTGGTAGTAACCTTGACTCGCAAATTGGAAGAAAGTAAAAGACAAGAAAGAAACGCACACAGCCGGTGAGTTGGTAAGCAACGTGAGAGACCGGTGTATGCTAAAGAAAGATTGAAATGGCAATATTGTTTTGCAAAATTGAAGGCTGCACGCGTGTGAATGAGATGCGAAGAAAGGTAGACCTGCGAATGAACTTTGAAATAACGATAGCTGTAAAGTCAGCAATACTGAGGAACGAAGTGGTTCGGGCGAAAGGAAGTAGCCCACTCAAAAGTCTCTATAAAATTTGAAAAAGTTGTAGAGATAACGTGAATGAACTGTAAAAGCGAGGTGATTGAAATTAAACCTGAGAGAAGGGGAACGTAAAAAGCTGAACATTGAACGGTGCATAATACAGTGAACTAACCAGACCAGAAAGCAGTGGGTTAAATAACATAGGAGTGTGAGATGAAAGCTGGAAAGTTGAAGTGGTCCTGTGGAGGTCTGTCACAAAAGCCACGCACATTTGAAAGTCTTCCACATCAGGAAATGGTCCGACCCTGGCTGCGGGAGACCGGAAGTATAATAAGTGAGGGGAAGGGAACCCCTCAAAGATATGAGTTAAGCTTGGGGAAGGGAATCCCTGCAAGTGTTGTGAACTTTTTGCTGTGAAAGGTCTGAGCCCGACAGAGGGGGACCGATGTGAACTTTTTGTTAACCTGTGTTTTGTAAGACTTTAACTTTCCATTTTTTGAACTGCCTTTGTGAGCTTGAGCCAGAGTGTGTCGTCTTGCTTACAGGGACCGCCTTACTGTGTGCTGTCCAACATGGGGAGGAGAGCTGACTCAGCCACATTTATTCTTTTGAACACTAACTTTCCTTTACATACATACATATTTTTTATTTTCTTATTT
This sequence comes from Ambystoma mexicanum, assembly GCF_040938575.1. Lineage (NCBI taxonomy): Eukaryota > Metazoa > Chordata > Amphibia > Caudata > Ambystomatidae > Ambystoma > Ambystoma mexicanum. The sequence goes on along the minus strand of NC_090934.1, from coordinate 834,159,659 downwards.
GTTTGGCTGAGTTGAGTCAACCTTTCAAATTTTTACAAAAGTATTTTTAAAACTTTCTCACTTATATTACATATAATGTAAACATTGTTCACAATTTCATTTTAACATCAACATTTTTTAAAATGTTGATATTTCATTTGTCAAACAATTTACAGTTCTCAATCCATTATTTAACTGTTGATGAAATAGTCAAGATAATGAACTATTGCTTTTCTGATAGCTAATTTTGTATTGGAAAAGATCATCCGCCATATTTCATCATGATCAGTTGGTCTAAGTATGCAAAGTTGATTTGCAAAAAAATGAATTCCGTTGCACGACTAAAACAGGGCAGGAGACTATAATATGTTCTAATGTCTCTATCTGCAAGACATTTTTGCAAAAAACGACAACAATGTAATTCTTTAGAAATGTGTCTCCTCCTGGCCAGGATGTCATTTGTTGCCCATAAATTCAATCTAAATCTAATATATTTGTTTCTTATATAATGAGATGGGCATTTTGACAAATAATCGGACATATGGCGGAATCTCTTAAATCCAAACAAAGTGGTAGTAAAATCCTTATACAACTGACATTTCTCCCTATTACATATCCAGCTATATTGATAAAGTTTCATCTTTGCTCGCATTGGATTGTCTAATAACAACTGTAGGGTGATACTTGCATCTGACATTGTAGTTAACACCTCTTGTCGCCACTTCCGCGGAAAAGGGTGAGATGAACTGATCAGAAAGTGAGCTACTGCACTTAAAATGTTATTTAGTTCAAAACCTAACAAGCATTTGCGAAAGAAACCACATTTTTTCCAAGCTACATATACTGATGACGGCAGCAAACCCAATTCAAAATGCAGATTCGGCAAGGGTGTGCCCATAGGTAATTTCAAAACCTTTTTCCAAAAGCGAGCTTCTAAAATGTGCCATAAAGGCTTTTGCTTAGTTGACATGGTTTCCATTCCGTACACCAAAACTGGAATGACTTTTTGCTCATAGAAAATCATTGTGTTTATATGAAAATGTACCATATTTGTAAATAAAAATGTTTGCTTGCGAAATTAAAGCCGTAATTTTACAATCAATATTACTTAGATGTTTTGAATATGACCTGGAGTTTTGAACACACATCCCCAAATATTTATATTCTGATACAATCTGCAAATCTAGTTGTTGTATGTGCCAGTTATATTTAGTAAAACATTTTTTACTTCTCGATTTACATACTAGTATCTGTGTCTTTTCTTGATTCACAGTTAAGTTATTCAATTCGGTGTATTGGGCTAAGGCATTCATTAGATTCTGGAGCCCTGTCGGAGTAAGGGACGGGAGCACCAGATCATCCACGTATAATAACCAAGGTATACGCTGGTTTACAAGTTTAGGAGGATCAGATGAGGTAGTTAGAAAAAATTCACCTATATCCAAAATAAAGAAAATAAACAAGATGGAAGCCAGTCTACAACCTTGTTTTAAGGCCCGATTTGTTCTAAGAGGCAGGGACAGTAAGCATTCTGTATTTAAACGCACTTGCATAGAGGTGTTAGAATGTAAGTGTTGAATCAAGGCAATTAAAGAGGGTGGACAACCATGTCGAGAAAGTTTTTCATACATCAGTTTCCGGTCTATGGAGTTGAAAGCCATTTTGAAATCAACAAATGCCATATAGAGTGGTTGATTTTCTATGACACTTTGTGATTTCAACATGTTTAAAGTTATCATTTTCGGCGTAGTGCCTAAACCAGTTATAAAACCTGATTGAAAAGGATTGCGTCTGAAAGTTCTTGCTGACCAGTTGTTAAATTCACGCAACATAATACAAGCAAATATTTTGCTTGGTGCGTCAAGTAAGGATATCGGTCGATAACCTGCTGGATCATTGCGATTACCCTTTTTGTATATTAGTATGGTGATTGAAACCTTCCATGACTCAGGAATAGCTTGTGTTTGATTTACATTATTAAACATTGTAAATAATATACCAGCCCACAAATCTGGATGTTGCTTCACTGTTAGATTCGAAAGCCCATCCGGGCCAGGAGCTCTTGATATACTGGATTTGTGTATGAAATCTAGAATATCATCTCTATCAAAATCTAGATGAAAAACTCCAATTTGAGTAGGAGTGGGTTCACCATTTTTCTAAAACGGTTGTGTATATTCTTATAAAATAGTCAACCCAAGTTTGCTAGTTTACACAGTTAGATTGAATGGCAACCTGATTTCCGGCCGCAGACTGGTTTATTATTGACCAAATCTGTGACGTGTTCTTATTGCAACATACTAGCTCCATCATGTTGGTAAAGTAGCGATTTCCTGCCCCGCAACTAGTTTTTATACTTGGTTTTGATATGTCTTAATGCAGGGGCCCGTAGAGCTAGTGGTAATTGTAAAGCTTGTTGTTTTTCCTGGCGAGTTTGTGTTTTCTTGAATTTGACTTCACTACTAAAAATATGAAAAGTAGGCTTATGCTTTGTTTTCTGCCGTATAGAATTTGGTTGGAACAACTGCATTGTATCAGAATAAATTATTTATTTCAGATCTAGATTATAACTATATTGTTTTATTTGTAATGCATAATATTCACTAAAATCCTTCAGAGAGGCACCAGTCCAAAATAATCTGTTGCGAGCTATCTTTACCCTTAAGTTACCATTAATATGATCAGATTGTACTTTCCCCAAAAAATTTGGGGATGACCATTTCATAAGTAACATATTATGATCACTCAAGTCAGTAAAATTTACTTGGAAAAAGATGATTTGAGACATGAAATTTCTGTCAACTTAGATGTAATATATAGTTCCGTCACTATCCCCTCTCTGCCAAGTCGGTCTGGGTGGAAAATCAGGAGGGAATGAGCCGTTAACTACAAATACATTTCTTGCTTTAGCCAAATTTAGCCATTTTGCTAAGCGAGTTCGATAATGAAATTGTTTCTTGTCAAAGCAATGTAAATTAAAATCACCTGCTAAAATACAAAGGTCTAGTGAAATAAGGTCCAGAAGATCTGTAATATCCTCAAGGAATTGTCATCAGAGATGCCCTAGCAAAAGATTTCATATTGTGATGTAATTTTATCATCTGTATGTGCAGATTTGGGGAGGTCCAAAATTCAGTTTTTATGTGGGAACTTTGCTTGGTACAATTAGCAACCCTGACATGGGGCTACCACGGGAAGCCTTATTAGCTGTAACTAGTTGGAGGTCATAGTTATTCCATGAGGGTAGAACTGTGAGCCAGGTTTCTTGTAGCATGATTATTCATTGCTTGTTCTAACTGAATTTTGGACCTCCCCAAATCTGCACATACAGATGATTAAATTACATCACAATATGAAATTTTTTGCTAGGGCATCTCTGATGACAATTCCTTGAGGACATTATGTTTGGATTATTCAATAGGTGTCTGAAACCTTGCGAGTTCCAGCTGACTAATGAAAGCAAGTGATCATTCTGATGAGTCAGCTAATGCTGGTTACATTGCTGATTACAAGAGCAGATTTTGTTAGTGAGCCGGTTGTTATTTGAAATGGAATTCATAGGACTGGAGGGAAGATTTACTAGATTATCCTAGAAATGTTGTGAGTTAGGTAATTCTTCCAATAGGACAAAACCTAAGTCATTTAGTTGTGATTTCACGGCCCATATCATATTCAGAATTACTCGTGAATTTATCCACAGCCCGACAGAAGTTCTATTTCCATCTGCAAGAAACTCAACCTGTTCAATATCAATTGAATGTATGTCATCTAGAGCAGGGATTTCAGAAAAATTTGCCAGAACTGATTTCCGGTTTAAAATGTAATGGGTGGCAGGTGAAGGACAACACTTTATTATTAAATAGTGAGTGGCTGGCCGTTTGACTTTTGGTGTGTAGCCTATTTTCCTTTATTGTAGGCTTCTATATTTTATTTGGATGAGACGTTTCCTCTGGTCTATTTTGCAAAACCTGCAATATAGTTGTTATTAGTTGTTTGATTTGAGACTCTGATAAAGAATGCACTGTAGGTTTTGGCACATTTCGTGCTTCTTGTGATTTGTTTGAGTTTATTACAGTGTCATTAGATAGAGAAGCTTGAATTTATATTCTTTTACAGGATTTCGAAATTTCTGTCAATTTGATGGTTTTGATCTAAGGTAGATTGATCAGTTGTTTGTAAATTCTGCTCATTTACATGCTTTAAAGGGAGTGACTGTGTTGATTGCATTGCCATCTATTCATCGATTGCATGTCGAATCTCTCTTCAATGATTATCAGATTTCATTTTAGCATCGGGGTCTTGAGAAACTTGGAGCTTATATTTTATTTTTTATTGTCTTGTCTTTTAACCATTTAAAAGGTTTTTACAAGTGTCTTGTTGTCTTTGTGATTTTGTTTTTTCTGTTAGTCACCTCACCACTTATGTAAAGAGAGGTCACGGTGTAAGATGCCATTTGGGCGGTTGATGACTTATATGGGGTCTGGAACTGCTGCCGGGGTATTGATTTTCTTTAAGGCTGCGTCCAGAAATTTGGCAGATGCCATAGACCATCTTAAGGATTCTCCAGATAGTAACCAGCACCAAATCGTTGCTTCGTCTATTACCAGTGGATAGGATATAAGTGGTGAGATGTAGGCTTCTCTTTCCTTGGTCAGTTGAGGGGAGATCGTAAGGAGGTGCCTTATTGTTTCTGGTTGCTCTTGGTTGTTACAAAGGCGGCAAAGGCTAGAAGTTGCCAGTCGCCTCGCTGATTAATCTGGACAACAACATTTTTGGAAAGATCCTGACTAGGAGGTTGATGCCACTCATGCCCGCAATGGTTCTGGCGGATCCAGCAGGATTCGTTCCAGGTAGAACTACATCATTCAGCCACAGAAGAATGTTTGGAGCAATGGAGGCCCTCAACCCTGAAAACCAAGCGGTAGCAGTACTTCTCGACGCCGAGAAGGCGTTTGATTCTGTGGAATGGCCCTTCCTATTTGCAATATTAGAACGAATGGGCCTCGGCAAACGATTCATCCAAATGATAGGCCTTCTCTACAAATACCCGACATCTAAAATCAAACTCGGAAACAAATGCTCCTCCGAAATCCTCTTACGCAGAGGGACCAGACAGGGCTGCCCATTGTCCGCATTGCTCTTCGCCCTGGTCATGGAACCCCTTGCGTCCGACCTAAGGCTTTATCATCTGCACAGAGGTCTCGCCTTCGGCCCACACAAAATGGTGGTTTCACTTTACGCCAACGACATAGCACTCTTCTTTCGCGACCCATATGACAACCTGAATCCAGTGATGCGAGCAGTCCTTAAATTCGGCAACTTTTCAGGACTAAAAATGAATAATGCAAAATCGATATTTTTCCCTCTCACAGAATCAACCAAAGAATTTCAGGACGACTTCGGCTTCCACTGGCAATACTCGAAGGTCCGATATCTGGGGATCCTCATGTCCAGAACCAGCACCGACATCATACAAGACAACTACGAGAAGACACTTGACACTATCCAAACAAAAGTGAACAGATGGAAAAATCTTCCCATCACACTTTGGGGCAGAGTGTCCCTAGCGAAAATGGTGATCCTCCCTAAACTACTCTATCTCTTTACAAACATCCCCCTACTACTCACGCAAAAATTCCTACAGCGAATCAAGTCCATCCTTCTTGACCTTATCTGGGCTGGCAAGGTTGCCCGAATAGCACACAACACTATGATCTTGCCCATAACGCAAGGCGGACTGGCTTTACCCGATATAGGAAGTTACTACTGGGCAGCGCAAGCACAGTTCCTGAGCCATTGGTATGCAACACACTTCATCCGGCCACATGTGCAAATCGAAAGAGCTTTGGCAACACCCTATCTTCTCCGCTCAGTCATACTTAACGAACCACCGACACCCTCAACGCCGATGAACACAATGGTCACGACGCACACGATTTGGAAAAAAATTGCCAAAAGAAATGGAATCCAAACCAGATATTCTCCCCTCCTTCCGGTGAGAAATATTCCAGGGATACCCATCACATCTGGAAAGGTTTTCCAGCTCTGGACCAAGAAACTGCAAATCCACTCATTGGGCGACCTGTTTCCGAACGGTGCGTTCCTCTCGATCCAGGAAGCTCGAGACAAAGGTGGAAACAATGCCCTCAACATTTTCATGTACTATCGAACTCGACACGCCATGCAGTCCAGCTTTGCCACGTTCCCGCTCCAACCACCGACCTGGCCACTGCTCCACGGAGTGATTCAAGCCCAAGGTGATGGCCGCCTGGTGTCAAATATCTACAAAGCCTTGCTAACAGAAAAACTCACTCGCTGCTTAAAAGCCTGAACAAGGTGGGGAAAAAGCTCTGAACACTACGATACTCGATGAAGACTGGTCATACATACTACGACTCACAAAGAAAGTGGCAATAAACACAAGATGCAAACAAATTCACTTCAACTTTGTCCATCAGGTCTACCACACTCCAGCAAGACTTCATGCCCAAAGGACGACAATATCCACCTCCTGCTCTCGCTGTGGGCCCTCGGAAGCCGGCTTTGTCCACCTGGCATGGTCATGCCCCGAAATAGGAGCGTTCTGGACAGCAGTCCTAGAGAAAATCTCAGCTATAATTGGAGTGCAACTGGAACCTGACCCAACACTACTATGCTGGGTCTAACCAACCAACTACCAGAACATACCAGAAAACTGGCGAACCTACTTTTAGTCCTGGCACGCAGACGAATAGCTTGCAACTGGGGCAGAGGACCGCCACCCAAACTAAAGCAATGGCTCCAAGATGTGACCTACTGTCAAGATACCGAAACAAACTACTTACAAACTCTGCCCCTCCACGCACGCCCCCCCGATATCTGGGGCCTCTACATTGCATACCTGTTAAATGCAGATGACGACTCGAGTTCGCAGTCTTCACCTCCAATACAAAACTGTGACGAGCAACCGGACACTTCAATAGCACCCATGAGTGCCGAGCAACAACAACAGTAGAACTGATATGAAACTGAATCCGACACTAAGAGGAGATCGTTCCGAGGGAGGGAGGGGGGATAAAGGGTTTCGTGACCGGTGCACGGTCTTGTAATGTCTCACTATTTCATTGTTGTAAAATTAATAAAGAAAGTTTAAAAAAAAAAAATAGAAGTTGCCAGTCGCCTGATGGTTTGGACTTCCTTGGTGTGAAGTTGATTTAGCCTAGCTCGCATGAAGAGTTTTCGCAGCATTTTGTGTGGGAATTTTTCACAGTACTTTATTGGTTGTTTTAGCTTGTTGTAGACTGGCGGCAGGTAATGGAGTAGTTTGTTTTCCAAAGCTTTGTCATTTGTAGTGATCCAATCTTGAAGTTCGATCTTGGTTGACACTCTTACTGGATTGCGGATGAGTTGTTCTTCAGTACAGGCAAGGTCTTCTAATTTTCCTTGGAGGGTTTTTACCCAATTGTTCAGTTGTTTACAAGTCCCGCTTTGGATTTCTGCCGCGATTACTTGGTACACTGGAAGGGTGTCAGTTTGTAGAATCTTTCTGTAGAGCTGCATGGCACTCTTTTCCACCACTGCCGCTAGTGAAAGAAGGCCCAATTTGCGCCGGACTGCGGCCATGGAGGTTGATTTCGGGAGGCCAAGGACCGATTTCTACAAGTATCCTTCTAACTGTAGCCAGATCGATGCAGGTATGGTTAGGGAGGCGTTCATTCCATATGTCATGGTCGGGATAACTTTTGACTTATATAATTGTATGGCCGGAGAGAGTGAAAATTTGCCAAATTTTGTGTCTACCTCTCTTGTCTGTGCAGCAAGGTTTCATATTTTGTCCCATAGCCATTTTTGCATTGTTGTTTCTTTAAGCGTGTTGTCGATCCAGATACCAAGGTACTTGTACTCTTTGACCACTTCGATCTTGACCTTGTCCAGGTGCCAGGTGTGGGCGTCCTTGTTTTTTCCTTCTTTATTGTTGGCAGATTTGGAGAGAATGAGGATCTTGGTTTTGGATTTATTTCAAGGTTAATTTCTGTATACTGTCAAGTTAGTTAGTTGTCGCTGAAGTCCAATTTTGGTCTGATCCAGTAAAATCAAGTCGTCAGCGTACCATAGTCTGGAGACACCCATCTGGCCAATTTTTGGCAGAAAGGATCGAATATGGGATTCTGAGTTTTGGAAATCTCCTAAAAACGTGATGAACAGAGCTGGAGCAAGGGGGCATCCCTGCTTAACTCCTCTCTCCGCATGGATACTGTCTGAGAGCAGCCCCTTGTGGTTTAGGCGAACACGGAGCAAAGTTTTGGTGTGTAATGTCATGATTGGTGCCAGTACTGCCGGCGGGCATTTCCATGTTTTTAGTTTCAACCAAAGTTTGCTGCGATCGACCTCGTCGAAGGCCTGCAAGAGGTCCACTAGGGCCAGGTACACCCGAAGGGTGCCTGACTTTACTTTAGATTTTATGATGTTTAAAAGTAGTAGGTTGACCGCAGTGCTTGCCTCCTTTAGAAATCCTGTCTGAAACAGATCGGCGCTAGGGGAGCTTCTAGCCCATTTTTGTAAGTGCACCAGCAGCAGACTTGAAAAATATTTTCTGGTAAAAATATTTTCTGGTAATGTCCAGTAATGCGATGGGTCTGTAGTTTGCTGGATTTTCTCTACAGCCCTTTTTGTAAATCGGGACTAGGACGGCTTCGGTCCATGATGTCGGAATTTGTTCTGAATTTTTGCACTGCTTGAAGATTTGGCTAATCACCGCTGCCCATTCCGTTGTATGATTTTTCAGATCAATATTCGTGAGGCCATCGGGACCTGGGGCTCGTGAGGACTTGAGTTTGAGTATGACTCTTGTAATGTCACTTTCGTCAGTCAGCGATACCCAGGGTTCCTTGTTTATGGCTCTTGTGATTTCATTTACCTCAGTCGGCGATACCCTTGGATCCTGGGTAAGGTGGTTAGACAGTATTGACTGAGGGGTTGGAACCCTATATAGGTCTGTAAAAAAGGTGATCCAGTCTGATTCTGAAACGGAGTTTGAGATAGGGGCTACACTACTCCTTTTGCGTTTTTTACGAGGTTCCAAAAGTCTCTAGATTTTTTTTAGGCCAAGGTCTTTAACATTGTTTCGGCATCATTCTGGTACATTATCAGCCTGTGATGTTTGATCCATGACTTGTAGATCTTGGCTGCCGTGAGGTAAATAGACCATGACACGTCTGTTTGTTGCGTCTGTGCCTTTCTTTTTAGGTTCCTCAATTGGCGACGTTGGCATACCACCTGGGAGTCAAAGGTGTGTTTGGTCTCCTGGTGCTTTGGCTTGCTTCCAGCGAAGCTGACTCGGTGCGGTTCCATTAGTGGTAGATAGTCTGGTCTCTGGATGTTTAGGGACTGAGGTGAGTCTTTAGGTGCAGTAATCAATTTTTCTTTCATTAATTTGATGTTGTCGGCAGGTAAACAGAGTCTGGTTTGCTGCCTGTTTAATTCCACTGGGACGGGGTAAGATATTTCGTCAGGTCCTGCCTCCCCCCAGGACATGGTCAGGAGATTGTGATCACTTTCAACTGTTTTCAGGACTTTGAAGAAGGATATTTAAGGGATAAGAGCCTGGGTTATGAAAATGTAATCCAGTGTGGCTGAGGACTCCTGTCTTTCCCATGTGGGAATCTGTGGTGTGTGCGCTAGGACCCCAGAGACGTGCAGATTTCTTGAATTCATGAGTTTCATCCCTGCCAGACCTCGTTCGTCCGCGGAGGTGCGGGGTTGTACGTAGCGTTTCTACGTTTCCCCATTTGGCGTTCAGGTCGCCACAGATAATGATCTTGTCGATGTCATGGTCTTTGTAGATGGTGTCGATGGTATTTGCCACGGATTTACAGAAGGCCTTGGTTGTTGTTTTTTGCGGATTCCAGTATAGATCAACTAAGGCCAAGTTGGAGGCCGTTCCTGCAGTAAAATTTGAGTCAGGCTTGTGCCATTCTGCTAGGATGGCAAGTATTCCATATGCTTCCATTATTTTCCTTGTGATGGTCAGGCCTGACCCTATGCGGGTCGCTATCAAGAGACCTGATGAGGGCCTACCCATGAGAGCCCTGGATGCCGGAGATAGTTCAATCGAGAATCCGTCTAATGCCTGTTTGTTGGTGAGCCATGTTTCCTGGAGGCATATGATGTCGTAAGCCCCCAGGTTTACGTCGCTCGGGCGGGCTAGGTGTTTGTGACCCCTGTTGTTCCAATATCCCATCGTCATCAATTTTTTGTTGATCATTATCGTGGTGGAGTTTGGATGCTTGATGAGTGAAACTTGGAGTTTGTGTATCATTCACTTTCTCAGTTGTCATTTGATTTAATTCATCGGGTGAGTTAGGGGTCGAAGCTGATCTATTAGATCATCATCAAGTGGTTTGTAAGTTGGAATAGGTCTCACCATTGTGGGCACTATACCAACTTTCTTTTGATACGCTTAGTGTTGATATTTCTTTGTAATTGCTTGGGACATTTTCAAAGCTACAGGACATGGTTGGTGTATGGCTTTAATGAATTGTTTAGTTTGCGAAGAGGAAGTAGCTTTTATATTTTTAATATTTTGGGATTTTTTCCCCAAGCAAATGTTACTTTTTTACTGGTTTTAACCGAGTCAGTTTGTGAGCTAGATGGTTTGGGAATATCAGAGTTCAGGGTTTCTTCAGTTCTTTTTTTAGTACCCATTTCTGAGGTCCCGTGGCTCGTGTCAGTTATAATTTCTACAAAGTGAGGAATTGATGATGTAAGTTGTTCATTGACTTGACTTTCTATACTTTGTACATCAGTTTGAGTGGCAACACTTGTTACTTAGTATCATTTGTCTTGATCTTCAATTCCGTAGTGTCACATATATTATTGGCCACTGTTGTTGCCAATAAAGAATCTGATCAATTTGTTTATTTTGTAGAGACAATTTAAGGTCCAAAGATTCAAAGAGCTTGGCCTTAGATTGAATGGCCAAGGTCATTGAATTTAAAGCAATCTCTATTAATACATTGACAGGTTCGATTTTGATAGAGTCCATGATGGGTAGGACCTGTTGAGATTTCCTTGGCATTGGAGCTGCAAAGGAAAGTTTTGAGGCAGAGGATTGACTAATGCTCGGATATAGGTCAGGTCTACCAGATAGATTTTCATGAAGCTTATGAGAGGAAAGCCATGAGTCATTTAGGTCAATATTAATTACGGCAGGGTCTGTCACTGCAGCAAGTGATATTTTGTTCACATTTGTAGATACAGGTGCAGTCATTACATTGCAGAGTAGAACACTATCAGACATAGAGACATTTTGCCCATTTGTACGTAGTTTAGAAACAGCTCTGATATCACTTACTTGTTGCAGGTTACATGAAACCAAAGATGGAAGAGGGTGTTTTAGTGACGAATCACTAGCGAGAAGCGCTGTTGATTTCTTAATGCCATTTTCTGTAATTGACAGTCTGGCCATACAAATGGAACTTGGCAAAGTCGGAGTCCTTGCGCCTGTTACTGGCGTTGATGTCTGTGGCAAGTCCGGGCAGAAAGAGCGAATGTCCGCATGTTTCCCAGGATGTCCAATTACTTTTGTACATGCTTTTGCCATTTTGGGAAAAGGAGCAGCGGCACTCCCTGCTCTTTTCCTTGATTGGTCCAGAGTCGCTAAACCGGCTGCTGGGTCTAAGAACGTGACCATAGAACAGGCGGGAGACATGCCTGATGTTAAAGTAATCATACCTCTAGGCAAGTTTGGAGCTAAACCCAAATTTAATTATGGCTAAGCAAGTAAACAGTACCGGCATGGCCTCTCCAAGCCGCGACAAGCAGGACTTTCTGGGACTTTCTTGGGTGCGCACGCGCGCAGCGTTAAATAGGCACTCCCACACAGAACGTGACAGAACGGCGTGAGCTTGCTCCAATAGCCCAAACAAATAAACAAAAAAGTATAAACAAAAGGTATTTGGCACAAGAGTCCTAGTATAAAGTACACAACCAAGTTCACCTTATGGATAACGAAGTTCAGAGCCCAAATCCAACGAATTAAAGGAGAGTTCCACGGCCAAGAGTGACTTTCTAGCACTTGTTTAGGTGCACGAGCGCGGTGTGCGCGCGTTCAGGGTTAAATAGGCACTCCCACACAGAGCGGTGTGGGCTTGCTCCAATAGCCTTATGGATAACGACGTTCAGAGCCCAAATCCAACGAAGTAAAGGGAGTTCCAAGGCCAAGCATATATAAGCCAAGCTTTACATACATGTATTCCTTTTCACAATTTTTTTTACTAAATATAGGGCAAGCATTATGTTTTTGTTAGTATAGGCCATTTTGATTTGACAGACAGAACTAGCACTATTTTGTTTATGATTTCATGGTCGAGGCTAGTCCAATTCTAGCAAAGTAGGAGTTTCTCCAACCCCATTTAAACTTTAATAAAGGTTTTACAAATTGTACCTTTTGTGTCAGTTTCATACTTGTGATATCATGCCTCACAGGACAGATTAAAGGCATTGGTATGGCCGGTATAGAACATAAAACAATGGAATTCGCGGAGGACATGCTGATAGCGTTGACAAAACCCTGAAACATCAATGCCAGCACTGATGGCAGAGTTAGACACGTTTGGGGTTGTTTCAGGGTTAAAAATAAATAGGTCAAAATCAGAAATATTGAATTTATCGGTTAACCCTGACTTGGAGCGGGTGCAAACCCCTACTCAACTGACACGGGCAGGGAATGGTATTACCTATCTAGATGTTGTCATAACTAAGTCTCCAGAACAACTATATAGAGCAAACTATCCCCAACTACTAGCCAAGGTGAAAGCTGACCTGCACAGATGGAGTCCCCTAGCAACTTCTTCGCTGGGAAGGATGGCAGTAGTAAAAATGGTGCTTCTACCCAGTATTCTATATTACTCCCAAGCAATCCCAATCCTTGTACCTAAATACTTTTTAGCTCCCTTATGAAATTTCTAACAACGTACATATGGTGCAAAAAATCCCCCAGGATAGCAATAACCACCCTGGCGGCTCCGAGACAACGAGGCGGCATGGGACTCCCTGACTTTTACAGATATTATGAAGCAGCACAATTTCGGAACATAAAAGAATGTTCATGGGAGACGGGCTCAAGATATGGGTGCACACCTCTTTTCGGTCTCATATGGCTAAGTCGGAATCATAGGCACCCCTTCCTCCAAAGTGAAGATTAGCAAAATTGTGGGACTGGTGGCCGATGTATGGGACTCCATAGTTAAACAAGGGGTTTTGACCACATCCCCATCTCCACTCCTCCCAATATTCCAGAATCCCGAGCCCACAGCCCCCCCACTCCCGAGTAGGCAGCCCAGAGTCTTTAAAACCTGTAGGAAGCTGGATGCTTGAAAATACAAGATATGTTGTACCAGGGACAGATTCTTAGGACATTGAAGGATTGTAGAAACGATATGTAGAAACGATATGGGGGCCGGGGAGGAGGACAGATGTCGTTATAGTAAACTAAGACATTGGCTGTTCAACGATAAAAGCAGCGGCCACACACCAACTGACACCCTTTGAATTGTATATTACTTGCCACACAGGCTCGAAAAAATGAGTCTCAAATCTATATAAATTGCTAACTGATGGGATGGCCCTATTGCAATGGAACTATATTAGAAAATGGAACGCCATACTTGGTAACACAGTTCCAAAAGAACACTGGGAGCACCTCTGGGGAATCATCCCTAAACTTTCTTGCTCCATTCAAACAAGGGAAATGTGGTCCATAATGATGCACCATTTCCTGATCTTGGCTCAACGGAGGCTTGGGAATGGCTGTGTGGTTTGTGGGGCCCGAAAAACATTTTTTTTCCAAAAGACAGAAACTCAGCTTCATGACTCTTCTCATAGCGGTGTGGTTAGTAGTGGCACAAAAATGGAAGCAAAAGCAGGCGCCATCTAATCGGGATTTGCTGCGGAAGGTGTGGAAATTTGTATCGATAGTATGGACAACTCACTTGATTAAGGGCGACCTAATCTCTTTTCAATGCAATTCGGGGGACGTTCTAGGGTATCTCCTAAGCGATTATATGCTCCTAGAGAGTGCTGGCCACTATGTTATAGCACAAACTCCTCCTCTGACAGAAGGAGCGGTGTGTCTGGGTTGATGTTACTGGTTGTTTATTGTTGTGAAACTGATAAAAATACATTTTAAAGAAAGAAATAATTTTGATAAAAGTAAGTCTATTTACGATATTTCGATAAATCTCTATTCTTCTTAGAATGCTGGCCTTTTTTGCCTCTGTATTGTACTTCCTCCCTTGAGCAGGCGCTTTAGCATGGCTAATGCATAGAAAATAATCCAACAATTGTGTGTGTCCTCCACTGCCCTGCTATTGCATACCACTACACCTTAGCACACCCTTTTCTGGGAAGGATTGTAATAGATGTTTGTCTTATTCAGTTAAATTTGGGATTTGGCTGTATTTTCTTACCGTAAAAGAATATTGGCGGTAATTTGGTGGTAAATTAGTCTTGCACTTAGATTGGGTTTGGCATCACATTAATTTAGTGACCATACCTTGTTAGCTTATATTGGTGGTCATTTTAGTGGTATTTTGTTTTGCAGTAATTATTTCTGTGGTATAGTGGTGAGCATGGTTTTGTTCTTTATACTATAACTCCATCATAAAACAAAACTTTCCTTTCTATTAGAATATCTCTTAGATGTCTGTAGAGAGCTCCAGACTTCTGCACTGTTATAACCCAATGATTTTATTGAGAGCGCCACCTACAGTTTGTGGCTAGTATCACTGGCGTATCTACATCCAGTAATCTATGTGCCCTTATGCATTACTGGTTCATGGACATCCAGTAATCTATATATCATATCAGATTCCTTCCCATGAGCATGCAAGGAAGGCACACACACACACAAACCTGCCTTATTACTGAATATTATTAACTTCTTCTGGGTTGTTATTTCACCTGCAGTAGTACATTGACAAATACACTACTGAACAGAAATTAACCTCCCCTGTGTTCTATATATATATAAATGAATTCACAGAAGCAAAAATGACACTAAATCCACTTTGTTTTCATGAATACTTATTATATTGAATCACATTTACATGTCATCAAGTCTGACCATGGATACATTGCATCGTCATCTGAAATACAAAAAGAAAACAAAACAGGACAAACATGCCTTTTGAAACATGGGTTAATGTTCCCACATTCTGAACATGACGAAAAATAAACCTGCAGTGATTTCCTAACGTTTCTACACCGTAATAAATCTTAGCCAAACATACAGCATTCAAAAGATCCTCACTTGGCAAATATCTTACCAAGATTAGTATTTCTTTGAAATTCCCAGCACAACCTTGCTCCACTCGCAAAGGCAGGCCCAGTGTCAGCGCGAAATTATTCTGTAATCTTGTGTGGGGAGCACCGGCGAGATATCTCTCACAGCCAGCGCTCTGACCCCTTGGATCACCGTCAGTCTTCTCAGCCCAGCACGAACTAACGCTTTCCCTGCATTTCTTGTCCCAAGAGACCTTCTGTCCTTCCCCTGAAAAAGCTAATACAGAAAAAAAATGCCAGTGTGCATTTAAAAATGAATTACAGCAGTGTCACTAAAACATGGATTTTCAACTCATTTTGCATATGAGACTGCATTATAGTGTTAGGGAAGTTAGAATTTAGTATTTTAGCAATGTTAATTATGTTAGTTGGTTATATAACTTAATGTAGTCTCCATGTATGAGGTATCCAAAAAAATATGGTGCACTTCATAATTTGGCCTGGCAGCACTAAGCTTTTCTATGTGTGCGTTTCATTCTCTGCAGTTTCAAGTACTGGCAAAAAAATATATATATATATGCCATATTACTGCTGGCAACAGAAATGCCACTACATTTTGCAATAAAAAAATGCCATTACATTTTGGTAAAATATATATGTCCTTACATATCCTCCTTTTCCGACAATTCTGGCTAGCCAATTCCACAATTGGAGGACACCCAAATTGTTCTTCTTTCTTTCCATCATATGAATCACAATTGAAATAATAGCAACTTAATAAAATGAACATTGAAATATTTCATAATAAACCACTGCTTAATCATAATAACAGTAGAACATATCCCAAATAGGTCCATAAGTCCTCATAATGTGCATGTGCATGTGCATGTATAACTTTCTTTTCAACCGAAGTGCCTGCCATCAACATTGCTTTTTCATGTATGATAATAAAAACAATTAAATAAAATAAATGACTAATATAACTAACTAAAACAAATAATTAAAATAAAAAAACATGATTCTTTTCCATAGAATTCATCTCTTTGGGCGTCCCTGTTAGTTTGTCTTCACCTTCATACTTCGGTCCGGAGGCTTTACTTGAGTTCATCCCGTGGACTCCAGGGCTCCGTCATCTCTCGTGTCCTCTGGTCCTGCGACCTCCGACCACAAAAGATCAATTAATTTTCCTAAATTAAATAGAAAAGAAACAGATTAAGTACATGGCACAATACAAATTTCACCCTTTCTACCATAAAAAGAAAATGTAGTCCAAAACATTTCGCTTGAGTCTTCTGATTTCTGAAACTAAGCACATGTTAAAGAGAAAACAATAATATACATAAGACACCATTATACATCAAAAATATATTTCAACATTGTACCATAATAATTCAGCCTGATTCAGCCCCTTATGTCAATGTTTATCACCTATGGTATTTTCATTTACATTTATCTCTACAATAAGGACTACATCTATTTTTATTTCTATGGTGTGGGGTACTATGAAGGCAGCTTCTGTGCCTTTCATTCCATGTATTCAGCTGTTTCTACTTGCTCAAGCCTGCTGATTTCATGTTTGTGATGACAGGGCTTGATTTGGTTAACACGAACAAATTGCTCTGTAACCGTTTCACCCTCTGTCGTCAATATTTTGTAAACTACTGGGGACACCTTATCCACAATTTCAAATGGCCCTTGCCAAGCCGCAAGAAATTTTGAATTTTTATGTTTACCTTTTCCAAAATGAAATTTATATACCTGATCCCCTACATTATACTCTTTCACAGACGTCTTTCTATCATAATATGACTTTGCACTGTCAGCAGCTCTCTCCAAATTTTGCTAATGCATGTTGTAAATGCTTCCTCAACTCTTCCACATATTCATGAACTGTAGATTACTCACAAGTGTCTGCTCATGGGTCCTGCATAATAAATGTTGTGGCAGTACCATCTTCCTACTTGTCAACACCTCATGAGGGCTGATACCTGTTGCTTTGGCAGGAGTCGATCTGGTTGCCATCAAAACCAGGGGTAATCATAAATCCCAGCTGGAACCTGCCTCCGCTACAAACTTCTTTAATATCTCCACAACAGACCTATTGCAATGTTCAATATACCCAGAAGAGGCGGGCCGGTATGCAATATGTAGTTTTCTTTTCACCCCCAATATCTGCCACACCTTACTCATTAAGGTGCTTGTGAAATGACTTCCTCTGTCTGACTACATTCTTTGTGGTAATCCAAATCTTGAAAATATATGATTTAGCAGTAATGGAGCTGCGGTTTGCACACTACAATCTGGTGCAGGAATACACTCTACCCATTTCGAGATCAAACAAACCACAGACAAAAGATAACAGTTCCCCCTACTCGACCTTTTTACAGGCCCTACGTAGTCAATTTGCAAATCTGACCATGGAAGAATTAAGCCTCTTCATCAGTGGAGCTCTATGCATTGGTGAAGCGGATTTAAATTGGGCACATACTAGACACCCCATAGTGTATAATTCCACATCTTGGGACATATGTGGCCAGTAAAAGTAATAATCTTTTTTGAACCTCTGTGTCCTGTAGTTATTGCATCATGTGCATGGTGTAGCATTAGCCCTCTGAATGAATGGGGTACCACCCATTGTCTCTGTCCTGTTATGGATTCCCTAATCATAAGTCCATCCTGTAGTCTAATTTGTTTTTTACTCTTTAACAACACCCTCAACTCTTCTTTTCCTGTAAAATCATTTTCAGTTAAAGTATTTTGTTCGGGGTCCAACAAATGATTATAATAGATCCCCAATATTGGATCATCTTTTTGCGCTTTAATCAGATCTTGATCTGGTGTATCATAACTCCATTGTACTACTGGTTGTTCTACCTCTTTTGGAGCCTTAGAGCGTGTAACTGCATCTATTTGTATTTCACCAATTAAGTGTTCAATGGGTAAAAACTCTCCCATAACAGCCCCAATGTTCCCAATCTTGGCTAATTGATCTGTTTTATCATTTCCCTCCTTATCTTCTCCTTGAGTTTTCAAATGCCCACAAATTTTCCTCCAGTACACTGTTAAGTCATTTCTGACACTAGTTTGTCTATAGCCTGTATAATTTTCCCATGCTTGAGGGCCTTTTATTATATGTAAGAATGCCTCTTGTTTTCCAGCCAGGCAAATATTTTACAAAGCTATTTCGTGCATAATCAGAATCAGTCACCAGCAGAATTTCACTGAATTTATTATCAACTGCAGTAGTAATTGATTTATAAATGGCTGCCAACTCTGCTACCTGGCTACTCCTAGCCCCAATTATCATCCCTGTACTAGGAATGTCCTCACATTTCAACCAGACATTTCCTATCCCTGATACCAACTGTTTACTGCTATCACTGTCGATGTGAAGTGGCGAAAGGCTTAGGGTTACCAGAGGGTTACCCTTTTACTTTTGCGCCCATAGTAGGTACACCCACACATGTGAGGTACCGTTTTCATCGGGACACGTGTGGGGACGCGGGAAGGTAGGCCATGTGATGTAGGCAGTGTGTTTAGGTGGGTTGCCACAGCGAAATGTCTGAATTGTCTTCATTTCCAGCCAATTTCAGAGACATTTCCCTGTGTCCACCCACCGAAACACTTCGCCAACAACAGATGTCATACCTTCTCATGTTCCCACAGGTCTCCCGACGTAAAAGGTACTTCACATATGTGGGTGCACCTACCAGGAGCGCAAAAGAAAAAGGGTAACCCGCTAGTAACCCCAAGCCTTTCGCCACAGCCCATTTTGTTCATGTGGGCAACCTACAGATTTGGGCCTAGGGTGTCAAAGCCAGTAAGGAAAACAGGGAACCCCATGCATTTCCCAAAAGAGGACACCCGTTGGAATCCACAGAGGTCTGCCTTGTGCAAATCAGCCCAGAATCTACTACCCAGAACCTCTGGCAAATTCCAAATTTGGGGGTAAAAAACACCATTTCCAGACATTTCACTCTGCCCATATCTGTATGTTGTGCTTGTCTGGAGAAAGTGTCAAATTCAGGTGTCAAAACAGACTTGGTGTTACCTGTGTTTTTGGCATTCCCCATGGCGCCCAGGTAAGTACACCCACACATGTGAGGTACCGTTTTCATCGGGACACCTGTGGGAACGCGGGACGTTAGGCCATGTATTGTTGACAGCGTGTTTCGATGGGTGCGCCGAGTGAAATGTGCGGAAAATGCGTTTTTTCCCCACATTTTGGACTTTGCAGGGGTGTCTGGGTAATAAATTCTGGGCCGATTTGCGCAAATCATATTTCTGCAGATTCCCACGGGTGTCCTTTTTTCGGAAATGCATGGGGTTCCATGTTTTCCTTGTTGGCTTGGACACTCGATGCCCATATCTGTATGTTGCACTTGTCTGGAGAAAGTGTGAAATTCAGGTTTGAAAACAGACTTGGGGTTACTTGTGTTTTAGGCTTTCCCCTTGGCGCCCAGTAGGTGCACCCACACATGTGAGGTACCATTTTCATCGGGACACCAGTGGGAACGCAGGAAGGTATAGCATTTGTTCTGTTTGTGTGGTTTTCATAACGTTTTGACCCATTTGCTGGTGCCCTTTGTCACACAACCCTTTAGTTTCCCAAATGTGACCTACATTTAGTCGCTGCTTTAGGCACCATACACTTTTGTAACCTGCACAAGTCACCTACCCTTGAAAAGGGCTGCCTGTACTCTTTCAAAAAATGGATGCTTGCCGTTCCTCACCACATTGGTTTCCCGATTTACACATGCTAAGTGCGTCTGTTCAGGCTGTGAGCTTAAAACTCCTGTGTACCATGGCTCAGTGTTTGGCTTGTGGTATTGCTTGTTTTGTAAAACACTACAAAAAATGTGTGCTTTCCTAACTGCAAGAATGGCGGGAATGTAGCGGAGCATTGCTTTTCTCAAAATTCATAGAAGCCATTGCTGTACCAAGCCAACCATGTCCAACACATACCTTTTTTCGGTCATTTTCCCGCTTTTCCCCCAATCTATGGCATTTCCCCCTACATAGTTGTCGCCTGACCTACGCAAATCACCCCTTCCTAAACTTGAAATTGTGTCTACTTTTCAGAAATATATTCCTTTCTGTCCTCCAATTCGGCTTTCCTACCCTTTTCTTCCATTCCGTCCATGCATGTCCAATTGGCAAAAATGGCCAAAATCGCCTACCTCTCACAAAACAGTTGATAACCACATCAAAATATTTTTTTTTCGTTTCCACTCAACCTGTTCTTGAAAGCCAGGAAATTGGGGAGCTCAGCACAGCAAACCATTTGTTCCTAGCTCTTACAAGGAAACAAACACAGGCTTCTTTGTACATCATTTGATTGGCATTTCTTTTAAAAAAAACAACATTTTCGCCCTTTTTCCTTATTTTCTCTCACCCCCCGCACCCCCCTCCTACAGCAACCTAGGATTCCTGGGTGGCGTTACGACCGCCAACATGTGGGGAAAAAAGGAGCCAAATTTGGCTGAGACATCTCATGTAACAAAAAAGTTACACGGCATTGAATGGCCACATACCGAAATCGCCAAAAAAGGCCCTGGCACGGGGGGGAAATACCCATGGTACTTAAAGGGTAAAATATTTTGGCATATCAGTTTCCACTTCAATGTGCTGATTTTCTGTTTCATTTTCATTTAAGTCAAACATTATGCAATTCTCTTGATGACAGCACACTGTCTCATTGAAATCATAAGGGTACACATATTGAATTTTGAAGATCCCTTTGGGTTGAGAATCCAGATACTTTGGCAACACACCCTGTGCATCTACATATCTCTCGGGGGTATTTCCAATCACCATTATATTGAAGTCTACAGTATAATGTGATTTTTGTATGGCCATCCCTAATAAAGAATTCTCTTTTAAGTGAATATCCTGACATCCTTTATTATTCATCAAATTTTGACAGACCCTTACCCAACATCTACCAATGGGGTATATTCCCAATCCAAGCCTTGCTGCTTCATGGATTCATTCAAGCACACAAATGCATCAGAATCATTCATTTGCTGACCACTCTTGCACTTTAGTGTTATAGCAACCTGCTTGGTGAATGCAGGGATAGTAATATCCTTCCTCACCTGTAATTCAATTGCATATGGTACCAATTGTGCACAATGAGAAGCCTTTCTCTTGTCTTCAAATTCGGGCGCAGGCCCTCCTTGCCGGGACCATATTTTTTGGTTAAGGAAATCTAACACCATACACATTGGGCCTCATTACGACCCTGGCGTTAAGGGATTAACAGCGCCGTAAAAGGTTGCGGCGCCGTTAACACCTTACTACGAGGTCCCTTTGCAGCTCCCGACCTTAACGGCTGGTCTGTACCAGCTGTTAAAGTAGGGACCCGCAAAGGGACCTTGAAGGTAATTACGGTACCGCAATTTGCGGTACCTTAATTACCGCCTTCCCCATTCTCATTGAGCCCTATGGGGCAAAAATGGGAATAGGGAAGGGCCAATGGTAAATGGGGAATTACTGCCCCGCCAACCTTGGAATGGGGTGGTAATTCCCCATTTCACCATGGCGGATTCGGTAAGTTACCGGCGTTAACGCCAGGGTTGTAATGAGGGCAATTCTGTGCATGATATCATTGTCCATGTAAAAATCATGTTGTGTTCCACTCACTTTCCACACATTGTCATAGATGGTTTTCTGTCCAATATTAATTTTTATTATGCATCTTCAGTTTTCAAAGTCTGGATTGTCCAAACCAGAGACATATTGGTTTCTAATTCTAAATGTTGGAATCTCCTCCCTCTCCATTATTCTCTGTAGTAGTTTCTCATTAATAAAACTCCTTTCCTGTTCAAGCGCCAAATCACTTTAGAATTGTCATTTATACCAATGTGAATCCATGGCTTCTCATCTTCCATGTGTATTTCAGCAAGGGTGGTGATGTATTTTTCTGTGTCTGCTTTAGGAATAGTGTTCTGTTTGCATTTCTTCTCTTTTAAATAGAAGCGCAATGTGTGTTCATCTATTTCAGTTTGCCATTTCTTCCTGGGATCCAAATAAATCTGCACAGATTGTTTTTCTTTTTCACTTTGCATTTTATCCTGACACATCAAAATGACAGTGACACTAGGCACACAGCTATTTGGCAGATACACCTCCATTGCATCTTTAGTTTTGGCAACGGTATGGCATTCACTTGCATTGCTGTTTAGGGACTTTATTTTCTTAGGTCTTAATAGATTTTTGGTTAAAGACCACAGTACCTCATTTACCCCATCTATGAGAGGAGACAATCTTTTCAAGCAATCTGTTCCCTTCAGGAATGGAATTTCACAAATAGATGTGATCAACACTTCATGTTTCATTCTGTGTTTTCCTATCTTTATGTCAACCTCAGTGACACCCACGATAGGCACCTCCTCACAGTTAAAGTTATGCAATGGGCCTTCACTCTGCCCCACTGTTATTTGATTCTGTGGAGATCTCCCTTCATTGATACTTTTTATCAATTCTTTGGACATAATTGTGGCCTGTGTCAATCATTGCAAATGTATTATATTTCCCTTCCACAGCAATAGGAGCATAATATCTGTCTTCAACTTCCTCTAACACACACAAAAATGGTGAATTCTTATAGATTTCAGGTTTCACTTTTCTCAGACCTTTCTCACTTTTGGCTAAGCACATTGGTAAATGAAAGGACATTTTTCCCTGCTTTCTGTCCATTTCCGTTTGAGAAGTCTTACCCATCTCCCCATATTCAGGGGTCCTTTGGAGTGTGGCCACTGTTCGCCCTTCCACCCGGGGATCATCAGAGTTCACACTACAATCCTCCAACTGAATATGCGTAGAAACATCACTTGATAATTTGTCATTTTCTAATTCTGGGCATTTTTGGGTATTTGGCATGATACCAGCCTTTTAAACTTCCTCAAAAATCTGTGGCTCAAAGAACTCTTCCGGCGACTGATCTGTACCCTCCTTTTGAGTACTTATTTTTCCTGCCTGTATTTTATTAGCGTCTTGATTGTCTAGGGAGAGCATTTTGACATTCACCTCTACCCCCTCATCAATGACTTTACCCGTGCAGGAGTTGTCTTTCTTAAATCTGTCCCTTTGTTCTTTTGGAATTTCATGTTTTCCTTTTTCATTTGTGCAAATTTCCAACGTTTGATTTAACTCCAGGTTAAACCAAACTTATTTTTTAGATGTATTTGCAATTTCTGTTACATGTTCATTTGCCGGTATTTTCATTTTTAAATCATTACGCATCTCGGAGTCATTATGCAAAACCAGATCAGGGCAATCTGTCTTTTTAGCATTGCAGGCATCATGAAGATTTAGTCACTTATTATCAGAAATCACCCGGTCACTACTATGCGCTTCTGCCCCCTCTTTTGATGACTGTTTTTGGGCCGTACAGAGCTTTCCTATTTGTTCAGCCAACATTTTCACTTGGGCCTCAAGACACTGGAATCTTTCCATTTCTCTAGAATCTTCTCTCTGCGACCTATGCCGATATTGATTGTTTTCCCTCTGGTTGCATCTATTCTGATATCTCTCAGGAGAGTGATTTCTATTGCTATTGTTTCTGAATTCTTGATTCATGTGGGGCGGGGAGCGGGGTGCACTTATCCTTTGGTTGTAGTCCCCTGGTGGCGGTGATTGATTCTATTGAGGTGGGGCATAATGCATACTCTGCCTCATGTCCTGTCACTCATTTTGTGAGTATTGTCCCCTATGCTGATTCCCATTTTCAGTAAATCGATCTACATACCGGGGTCTGTCCTGATTACCATAGATCATGGTGTTGGGGTCAAATCTGTTATGTGTCCCCAATGTCTGTTAGGGACCATTATTTCTTTGATCCTGGCTTTGTCTCTCATTATTGTTCATACCTGACATGTCAGGCCGATATCCTGCTCGGGGCCTGTCTCCTACGTACCTAGGGGTAATGTAGCTCTCCCTATTACTAGGATCATATGATTGAAACATCAGTGCTGAGAGTGGCAACCTTTGTTGATTATCCCTCTGTTCGGGTATCGCATTATTTTTACCTGGACTTTGAGCGGACTCAAGTGACATTTTAGCTGACCTGATCTCCATTACTGTTGCTGAGGATTCTTTAGATTTTGGTGTAGTATCTTTCATTTTATCACTCTCTCTACCCTGACAGCATAGCACTTCATATAGTTTTGTACTTTGGTGCACAATCCACTTAAGGGACTTGTCACGATCAAATTCGCGGACTAACTGTGGTATAATGTCTTTCTGCAACCCATAGAAGTAGGCAGCTTTAAACTCATTGGAATTGGGGAAAAAAGAAGCTTCAAAGCGAGAAAAAGTTTTTTTAAGTCTTGCAAAAATTGGCGAGGGGACGTATTTGGCCCAGCCGTAATCGTGTATGCCACTTTCTTTGTCTCCTGTAATGACTGGAATGGAGAAAAATTACGCCTGATCTCCTTTTCAAACTCTGCCCATGTCATGTTCTGCTGTTCATTTAATCCTAATGATACTGGCTGTGGGAGCGTCCAGAGTTAAATGAAAGTATTGTCTGTATTGTTCTTTAGGTATCTGGAGGGCTTTAAATATATTGTGCACCGCTTCTAAGTGGTCCTCTATACAACACTCCCCTCCTTTTTATGTCTTGTTCAGCATTTTGAAGATCACTTTCTTTCTCTAAATGTTATTTTTTTTAAATCTGCATTTCCAAAACAACCTTGTCTTTATCTTGTCTAATATGATCTACCAACCCTTTCAAGAGTTTTATTTCTTGCTCACTATCCTCAAAATGTTTCTTTCTTTGGGACAATTGAGTGTCGAGGTCTTTACATTTTGACTGCATGTCCTTTTGACATACCTCCAGTTCTGCTCTTAACTTTTCCTCTTGTTCATTAGATCCATCCAGTTCAACTTTTAATCTGCTAATCAGCTTGGCATCATTTTCTTGCATTCGCAGAGACCTTTTTAAAATGAACCATGTCTTGGCACATAGCCGTATCAGACAATCTTTCTCTGCATGTTTATCAGCAGCATTTAATAATCTCAAAAGGCAGACCTGAATTATGCTACCTTCTGCAAAAATAATATCCAATGGTTCTTTCTGCACTTCCGCATATGTGCGGTCATGCCACTCTGTGGAGTTATTTGATGACCATGTTCCATGTGCGTATAACTTTGCCTCCAGATATTGCACTAACTCTTGGAATGTGGCCTCTATTTGAGACATTCTGAAATTCACTTCTAGTGTCACGCTGCTCACATAAAATGGTTTCCCTTCAATGCACGTATGCTATAGTGTTAGACACACTTGCCACGCCCAGTAGGTGCTCTACAGTCACTTTCCCGGCCAACGCACCATTATCTGTGATAGATTTTTGTCTTATTGGGGTACATTTGGAATTTGGTGGCATTTTCTTACCGTAAAAAGATATTGGTGGTAGTTTGGTGGTAAATTAGTCTTGCACTTAGATTGGGTTTGGCATCACATTATTTTAGTGACCATACCTTGTTATCTTATATTGGTGGTAATTTTAGTGGTATTTTGTTCTGCTGTAATTATTTCTGTGGTATAGTGGTGAGCATGGTTTTCTTCTTTATACTATAATCCCATCATAAAACAAAACTTTCCTTTCTATTAGAATACCTCTTAGTTGTCTGTAGAGAGCCGCAGACGTATGCACTGTTATAACCCAATGATTTTATTCAGAGCGCCACCTACAGTTTGTGGCTGGTATCACTGGCTTATCTACATCCAGTAATCTATGTGCCCTCATGCATTTTATATATATATATATATATATATATATATATATACACACACACACACCCCGCCCCCCCGCCTTATCACTGAATATTATTGGCTTCTTCTGGGTTGTTATTTTAAGTAAATTGACGAATATACTACTGAACAGAAATGAACCTCCCCTGTATACTGTGTGTGTATATATATATATATATATATATATATGAATTCACAGTTGCAAAAATGACACTAAATCCCATTTGTTTTCATGGATACTTATACATCGAATCTTATTTACATGTCAAGTCTTACCATGGATACATTGCATCGTCATCTGAAATACAAAAATAAAACAAAACAGAACAAACAGGCCTTTTGAAACATGGGTTAATATTCCCACATTCTGAACATGACGAAAAATAAACATGCATTGATTTCCTAACTTTTCTACACTGTAATAAATCTTAGCCAAACATAAGGCATTCAAATGATCCTCATTTGGCACATATCTTACCAAGATTAGTATTTCTTTGAAGTTCCCAGCACAACCTTGCTCCACTCGCAAAGGCAGGCTCAGTGTCAGCGCGAAATGATTCTGTAATCTTGTGTGGGGAGCAACGGTGAGATATCTCTCACAGCCAGCGCTCTGACCCCTTGGACCACTGTCAGTCATCTCAGCCCAGCATGAACTAACTCTTTCCCCGCATTTGTTGTCCCAAGAAACCTTCTGTCCTTCCCCTTTTGACGTTTCTTGTCTGCCTATAATTTCCCCCAATCAGGTTAACAAGAATGTATTTTGTATCAACCCTCCTGTTTAGAACAATGAGGGTTTTAGGCCTCCCTGAATAGATGTTTCATTCTGTTTCCTGCTGGCTCTTTCTCTCTGCTCTCCACAAGCTAATACGGAAAAAAAAATGCCAGTGTGCATTTAAAAATGAATTACTGTCACTAAAACATGGATTTTCACGTCATTTTGCATAGGAGACTGCATTATAATGTTAGGGAAGTTAGAATTTAGTATTTTAGCAATGTTAATTATGTTAGTCAGTTATATAACTTAATGGAATCTCCATGTATGAGGTATCTAAAAAAATATGGCGCACTTCATTATTTGGCCTGGCAGCACTAAGCTTTTCTCTGCGTGCATTTCATTCTCTGCAGTTTCAAGTTGGGCTTGGCTGCGTTGTAAAACCTGTACTATGCATGCCACCAACAACACCTTTTATATGTCATACCGGTAAAAAAAAAATGTGTATATGCCATATTACTGCTGGCAACAAAAATGCCACTACATTTTGGTATAATATATATGTCCTTACATACGAATACCATAATGGCCCATCAACAGAGCACACAAAACGGGGTTCTTGATTAAATTCTGTGTTTAATTATATCACTGCAGGAACAAGGAAAGGAGTAAGGTCTATGGGATTTCTCTGTGGGGAATAAAATAAAAGGTGGACTCAAGTAAAGAAACTCTGGTCGGGGTTTTCAAGTAAAATAACAACTAATGATGTTTCATGTTGTATCTCTTTTCTCTTATTAGCCGTGATCAATATTCCGTCCCTTAATCAGAATCAGGGCTTTGTTACTCTGTATATAATAAACAGGCAGTTCCTGTGATTTTAAAGTGTTTCCTGACACTTCTTTCTCGGCCACTTAGACCTTCCTTAGGATTTTGATTCACCTTCATGAGGGTACTGCTCTGAAGGGGTGGTTGAACAGGCAGGGGTCTTTATCCAAGGAATTGTTCACGTGGAGCAGGGTTGTGACAAGGATGTGTTATGGCCCCCGGCCTTTTCAACCTACACTTATCGGATTTGTGTGATTGTCTGAGCGGTGTAGCTCTCGCCCCCTTGAAGTTGGGGCACCCGAGGTTAACATATCTGACATATGCAGACGATGTGGTCCTTATTGACAGGACCCAGATCGGATTCAGATACTAGTGGTTGCATTGGGAAAATATAACCCTGTTAAATGAATTGGTAATAAACAGCTCTAAAACTAATGTGTTGAAATTTTATAACAGTGGTGTAAAACCTTTACGTTTTAAGTGGACATTGCAAAAAGTAATTTGTATCCCAAGAGTGAGTCTTGTGTATTTGGGGTTTTCACTAGATGCGACACCTAATAAGGGAAAGGTACGGCCCAGATTAAAATTGAAAGCTGAGCAAATGGCTGAGCAGCCAGACTTATCTCAAGAGTAAAGTGAGCAGTACAACAGGGTACACAAAGGACCACCAATTACAGTGATTCAAACACTCAAGGTTTCTTGATAGAAGAATATACATTTATTTATAAAAATCATTTGGAAAACATTCCACTAGCAAAGGCAGCTCAATATCACACTCTAATACGCTGCAATACACAACCAATCAGTTTCTGAACAAGTTCAGCTCCCCTGAAGTGGGAGCAAAATGGCACTTCAGTTACTTTTAAAAAGGGCTAAAAAGTCAAGGTTATAAGAATCAACAGCACGAAACTTTCATAGGCAGGGCAAAGGGTTTCAGTTCACTACAACCAGCAATTCAATTCAATAGGCCTGGGCCAAAGTCAATGGTTCAGAGTCTTGTATAGGATAGCACAGTTCTGGTAGTAAACGATTAAGTCTTTGCAACAGATTTTAGAAGGATTTGGTCAGACGAAAAGTTAGATGTTGGTTTAGGGAAGGACAAGCCTTCAAAGTCGGGAAAGTTTCACAAACCTTCACCGCGGCCAAACAGAGTTCTGCACTGCACTTGCACAGTACCTTGTAAGTGAAGAAAAGCTGTAGCTGAAGCAGTTGTTCCTGGCAGTTCCTGCAGATCTCACTGTTTCTGAGCTTCAGTTGTGAGGACAAGAAGGAGGACGTCTTGCACTGCCCAGGGAAGAGGCCACAAGCTTGGCAAAACATCGGTTTAAGGTGCGAGTGCCTTAAAGACCACAAACTGGTATCCTTCCCACTGGCTCTCCGGTTTTGAACAGCACTCTGGAGAAAATTTCGACCAGTATGGGGACGGAGTCCATGCGGTTTACGAGTTGTTTGTTCCCACCAAACTCAAGGGAAGAAGTTAACATTGAAGGGCTTCTCTGTCGATGGAGTTTCAGGCAATTCGGACCTGCAGCAGGGCTTCACCGATGGACCAGGAGTTGCAGCAGTTGTCTTCTTTCAGCTCGTCTTCGGTTCTTTTGTTCCAGTGGTCGACTCTGCTTTCCAAGTCCCAGAGACCCGCTTTTAAACGGTTTTCCCCCATTCATTCCAGCCTGGCTGTCACTCACAGAGCAGGGTGGCTGTCATTGCCGGACAGCCAGCTAGCCAATCATGCCAGAGAGCATTCGGGTCTCCTAGGAGACTAAGCACAGGGAGTTTTGGGCAGCTTCCTCACATCCTGTCCACCCCAGACACTCAGGCGCCAGAGGAGGGCTTCAGCACTGAAACCTGCCAAAGGCCAACTAACAAAGGGACCAAACTTGGTTTGGCGCGCAGAGATAAACAGAAGAAGGCCCTTTCCGGAAAGAAATGGTGAAAAAAAGTTGACCAGAGTCTGTTTTTACAGATGGGTCTGGGGCACCATATTGGAAAACATGGCTGACCCGATTTTTAGCTACCGGTGTTCGCGCTAGAGAAAAATCATGGTAGTTTATTTAAAACCACTGCCACCAGCCATTTCAAGTGGGAAAGGGTAACATTTGACTGTTACATGAGTGTTTAGACTAGGGAAGATGGGCAACCCCTCCAGCACTCTATAGGAACATAGGGTGTGCTGGGTCTGTAAATTTAAAAAGACTAGTAAAGTCAATTTAACTTTACATGCTCTGGGAGACAGTAGTCAGTCCCAGAGAAAGTATTTAAACCTTGGGGAATCTGAAAGACACCCCGTGCCACTGCACTGAGGGTGCTTTGTGACACACTGAAAAGGATGATGCCTATGGAGTTGTTTTAAAACGCCATATCCAAAGAACACAGAAGTAAAACACACATCAAAATACATGGAAGAGTGGGAAAAAAGGTTCACACTCTTCCCAGGTAAAAAAATAAAATCCTAGAAATCCAGCAAAGTTGCTGGGGGGCTCAAAAGGTAAGGGAAATTAGCACATTCTTTCTTTTTTTTTAATAACACATTTTATTGTTTTTTTCTTTTAGACACAACAACTTATAACATACAAAATTCAATTACATTCATACATCGAAGGCATCAAGCCTGGTTTATCATGGTTAGATTACAACATTCGTTACTAGGCAGTGCATGGGTTGTCTCCAGGTTGCATAGTGATTCAGTGGGTTTGCGCAGTAGAGTTGTGAGATTTACCCTCGGACATCATATGACTTGTTCCCATTTCTGCCATATTTTGCTAGCTTTTCCAGGGCATCCTCTGGCTGTGTATATGCGGTGTTCCATTGCTATAACAGCGTCCACATCCGCCACCCACTGGGCACATTTGGGGGTGATCTCTGAACCCCATAACTGCGCAATGTTTCCTTTGATCAGTCCCGTGGCTGTTGAGAACAAAGGTTTTTCAAGTCGGGTCATTTCTCCTTCCTCCTCTATTCCTAACAACAAGAGTTTTGGCTCCATTGGGATCGTTCGCCCCATTACTCGTGTCAACCTATCACAGCATTTCTGCCAGAAGCGTTGTATGCGCGGGCATTGCCACAGGGTGTGAAAGAAAGTACCCTCTTCTTGTTTGCATCGTAGGCAGTTTGCATCTGCGGTCCTGCTCCAACCGTGCAGTGTCGTTCGTGGGTAATATATTCTATGCAGTACTTTGAGCTGGATTAGTCAGATTCTAGCTGATATTGCTGTTTCTCTGGGGTACATTAGGGCGATGATCCATTCCTCAGGCAGTAGCGTGCCCACATCTCTTTCCCATCTCGCCTGCAAGTTGCATAGTTCCTTTGTGGCAAAGGAGGAGATTACACTATACATAGTTGACGTGGTTTTAGCATTCATTCATGTCTAACACAATATTTCTCTCCAACGGTGTGCATTCTGGCAGGTCAACGAGACTTGGCATGTGTTTGGTGATTGCATGAGATAGTTGTGCGTGGTGGTAATATTCAGTGGGTGGCAGATTATATTCAGCCGCTAGTTCAGTGAAAGGTACCATTCTACCATCCTTTATTACCTGATGGATTTTGTGTATCCCTGCCGTTTCCCAGTTTGGCCATTTGGGTAGTTTGTGGATTTCTGGGAGGGAGGCGTTGTTCCAGAGGGGTTGTACTGGAGTGATTTTATTTCCCCATCCTATATGTTTCTGTGTTTCATTCCAGATTTGGGTCGTATGGGCAGTTATTGTGCAGGGGGGGCGGCTTATCACTTTGTATAGGGTTTCAAGTGGGATTTTGCCGCTTCTTGCTGCAATTTCTGCTCGTATGTGCGGCATTTCTGGATTGCCGTGCAGTATGTCATTTACGGTTGCCATCTGACATGCCCAGTAGTATATTTGCATATGTGGGAGTCCAATCCCCCCTCCCAAACGGATCTCTGGAGTGTGGTGAGTGCTTTCCTTGGGTGTCCCCCCCCAAGAGTAGTTTCCTTAGAGTTTTGTCTATTTTACGGAATTCAGTTGTGGGGATGTGTATAGGGGCGTTCTGTAGGACGTATAAGAAACGGGGTAGGGCTAGCATTTTAAAGAGCGCCGCCCTTCCTAATGGGTCAGCGGCAGTGTTACCCAGTGATTAACATCTTGTGTGAAGCGCTTCATAATTGGATATAAATTGTCTGCCAGATAGTCCTCCAATTTATTCGTAATTTGGATACCCAAGTACCGGAAGTGTGCCATCTCCACTCTATAGGGAGAGCCTTCAGGGGGTATTTAGTTTGTCCTTTTGGTCGGGAACAGGGTTGATTTACTCCAGTTCACTCTCAACCCGCTGAATCTGCCGTACTGTATTAGTATTTGTGTGACTATAGGACAGGAGACCACCGGGTTGCCTAAATAAATCAGTAGGTCATCAGCGTATAGAGAGACTCTGTCTTCCCAGGATGCGTCCCAGTGGAAGCCTGGCCACGTCGGTGCGCTCTGCAGTTTTATGGCAAGGGGTTCTACAGCATCGCTTATAAGGGGCATCCCTGTCTGGTGCCTTTCCCCAATTGGAAGGTACGCGAGGGCCAGCCGTTCACTCTCACCTCCGCCATGGGGGCATTATATAGGAGTTGGACCCAGTGTATGAAATGTTCTCCAAAGCCCATTTCCCTCATGATCGCCCACAGCGCCTCCCAATGCACTGAATCAAAGGCTTTCTCAAAATCAATAGCCCATAACGCCAGTGATTGTTACAGAGTGGGCGTTCTCCAACGCTAGGTGTGGTCTACGGATGTTCATTCTTGTAGAGCGTTGCGGCATAAATCCACATTAATCCAGATGGATCAAGGAGGATATGACCTTTTGTAATCTGTTGGCAAGTATTTTCGCTAGTATCATAGCTGCACTGTTTATCAGGGATATGGGCCTATATGAGCCGCATTCGTCTGGGGGTTTGCCATCATTGGGCATTACAATTATGGTGGCCTTGCGTAAGTCTGGTGGGAGTATCCCCTCCATTCTCGAGTATTCAAACATATTGAGGAGGTGTGGTATAAAGGTTTCCCTGTTAAGTTTTTTTCCAAATGTCTATCGGAAAGCCATTTGGCCCTGGGGTTTTGCCAGATTGGAGTTGGGAGATGGCTTCAGATATCGCTTCTTCCGTGATGTTGCCCTCAAGTGTGGTGTCTTGTTCTGCATCTAGTGAGGGGAGAGTGATCTCGTCTAGAGTTGTGTTTTCACTCAGGATATGTGGGGTCCTATAAAGCTCTTCATAATAGGCCGCAAAACATTCAGCTATCTCGCTATCAGTCGTGGCCATTTCTGCACTGGGAGTTTTGATTTGCCTGACTTGTTGGTGTCCCTCGTCCCTTTTTTCGAGCCAGGCTAGCAGTTTACCTGCTTTCTCCCCTGTCTCGTACAATCTTGCCCTCATGGCATTGTGCGCCTTTTTTGCACAGTCTATTGATAGGTTGTGTAGTTTTTGTTGTGCCAGTACCAGTGCCCTGTTGGTCTCTGGTGTATTGTTGTCTATGTGTTGTGTTTCTCTGCGTGTCACCTCTGATTCTGCTTCTGCTAATGTTTCCCGGTGTGCTTTCCTGTGTGCTGTCGTCTATGCTAGGATTTCTCCCCTGAGTACTGGTTTATAGGCTTCCCATAATGTTCCGGGGTTATCCACAGTGCCTGTGTTCAGTTCAAAATTTTTCCAACAGGTCTGGGAATCCTAAGTAATAATGATTGAGTCGCTAGGTTGGCGGGGGGGCGCGGTCATTCTGTTTCGATTTCCAACATTAATGGGGAGTGGTCAGAGATGCCACGGGGAAGTAGGGACGTGCTGTGTGTTTTATGGACAATGTGGGCAGGCAAGAAAAAATAGTCTATTCTGGACAGTGAGGCGTGTACACCCAAGTGAAAGGAATATTCCTGTGTGTCCCCATGCAGATCACGCCATACATCCCTCAAGCCCAGTGCGGAGGCGAAGGTCGCCAGCCTGGTGCTGGTTGTGGGGTTTCTACTACATATATGTGTATGATCTAATGTGTTGTCCATGAATTCATTGAAGTCTCCGCCTAGCACGCTTATATCTGCTATGGTTGTAGCCAAGATGGGTATGATTTCTGCAAGCAACGTGGACAAGAGTGCTGGTGGGGAGTAGACTGCCATGATCGCTAGGGTTTGGTTCCATAGTGTGGCTTTTATGTGTACGTATCTCCCCCCCCAGTATCGTGTGTTATCTTGGATATTTTTAAAGGTAGCCTTTTGTGGACCAGAATCAGCAACCCCCTGGCTCCCATGGAGAAGCCTGCGTGCACTGCGCTAATTAGATTTTCTGTAAAGGTTACATATCGTTCCAGCTTAGTGGGTTTCTGTTAGGAGTACTATGTCCGGTGTATGTCTATTTATGTATTGCAACACCAAGCGTCTTTTGACGCTAGACCCTAGTCCATTGACATTCCATGTCATGAATGTCAAGCGCTTATTGTGTGTTGCGTTCGATAGTGCCATTGGATATTTAGGCTTTGCGGGTTATCGGCGTGCTCCGTCGGAGCAGTCTGCATTGTGAGTGCCCTCGTGTGCATTATCACTGTTGCATTCATGTGTGATATGGTCTTGGTGCCTATGCATGGAAAACAACAAACGAAAAAGAACTCATTCCCAACACCCCCCTCCCTATACTTCGTCCCAAACTGAAGCATCTGTCGCCCTGCTATAACTTCTGAACTACTAATACTACATGTTCATCTCTCAGCTCTCATACATTTTGGTATGTAACTGCCAATATACTAACAACAACAGCGGGGGTTACGCGGTCCAGGCCCCCTGTTATACAGGCATTGGGTTCACTGTTAGCTTGTTGTTTACGTGGTGTCACAGCGTAGTGCCGATGTTTAACACGTAATTTGTGAGTGGGTACCTTGTTCTTCTTCTCAGTCATTGTCCCTGTTCGGCTGTGTATGTGGTTGTTGTTGTGGACGCTCAGGTGGTGCTCTCTCTTGTCTTGGGCGATTCCTGCCATTACCTTGTCTCCTGTTCGGCCTCCAATCACCACCCGGGTGGTTTTCTGCCCAACTCCATGCTTCAGCTGGGTCCGTGAAGTGCACAGTTGTTCCGTTGAAGTATATTTTCAGCTGTGCTGGGAATAGGAGTCCGTATTTTACGTTCAGGTTTTGAAGACGTTTTTTAAGAGGGCCAAAGGATTGTCTTGCTTTTTGCACCTCCCTGGTGAAGTCTGGGGAAAAAGCCTATTATGGAGCCGTTGAATGTTATGGTGCCCTTGGTTCTGGCCATTTGGAGTATTGCATCCCTGTCTCTATAGTTCATTAGTTTTGCGTACTGTATGGGGTGGGGTGCCTGGGATTTGCCTGCCAGTTGGCATCCGGTGGGCTCGTTCAATTGAGAAGAAGTTTGACAGGGTCTTGGAAGCGAAAAGGTCTGCGGGCCACTGTTCTAGGAACAGTTCCATGCTTGATCCTTCTGTTTTTTCCGGCAGGCCGAGGATCTGGATATTGTTCCGTCTTGCCCTGCCCTCCCCCTCTTCCACCCTTTCTTCCAGTGCTTTGAGGCGGGCTAATGCTCCTGTCATTTGCTGGTTCACAGTCCATAGGTTGTCTTCTGTTTCGGATATTCGACCTTTGGCTTCTCCAGTACGGGCTGTGAGGTTTTTGGAGGTCATGGCGTAGTAGTGACACCCATGCGCTGATGCCATCCATTTTCTTTTCCATGGAGGTTCTCAAGTTTGTTATGGCATTCATGTCATCCTTCAGTGAAATGTTCTCCTCTGTTTCTGGTGTCTCGCCAGTTTTGGCTTGTTCTGGTGGGAGGGTTTGGCTATTTTGCTCTGCGTTGTCATAGCTCTTGCCTTATCCTTCCCCATGTTAGACAATGGATAGTGGTCTGTGGCTGGGCGACCCCACACAGTCGTTGCTTATGAGGTTTTGAAACCTGTGGTGCGTGTGGTGGTTGCATGTGTAGTGAGGGGGGTTGCACAATGTCCCCCAGTACTCACAGGTACAATATGAAGGCCAGGTAAGTGCGGTATCCATTTCTGGAGCTGCAAGGATATGTTGGCACCCGAAGATTGGCGGGTGGGATGGATCGTTTGTTTGAAGGTCCTGTTGTTAACCACTGTACATCTCTTTGGCTTTCCCTTTTGCTTACAGTTGTCACAAGCACTCTATAGATATTTTGCAGTAAAAGTCTGTTTGGTTGTCTCTTATAGCCTTGGGTTATGGTGCTGCTATCAGGCTGGTCTGCCGTATGTTTTCTAGGCGCCTATCTCCAGCTATCCCCGGTTCGCAGGCACTCTAGTTGTTGCTCTTATAGTGTGCTCTGATAGGTATCTCACTTTTCTGATGTTGTGCCGCTAATACTGTGTATTATTCCGTTCATACAGGTGCCGTATTGCAGCTGTCCCCAGCCCATTTCTCGGGCCAAGCAGTACCCGCCACACTGCGGGAGGTTTCTCCCCCTCCTCGGAGCAGCTGGCTTCTATCAATGTCACGCGGGGCAGGGTATGATTTGACCCGGTCTCAGGGGCCTTTTATGCTGATGTAACGCTGCACTCACCGGGGTTTAGGGCCCGCCGCCGGCGAGGTACTGCGTGAGATAATGTGCCACCAGGAGCCAAACGCACGCGCGCTGCTGCCCTTGGGAGCCTGGCAGCTCGCTTCAGGATGTGGCCGCTAGCAGCGGGACCCGCCTACCTCCTCAATCGCGGGTGACTCCCGCTTGTGCAGATCATTGCGTCTGGAAGGAGTCTTCAGTCGCGTCTCCCTCCCTTGCTCTCTGCAGCGTTCGTGGGCGGCTGCCCCAGGCGTTGGCAGGGCGTCTGTTTGCCTCAGCTTGGTGCCGTGTTACGCGGCCTCGCTTAGTCCGCAGCTCCGGCGGCCATTTGGGCAGTCGTCATCGTCGCGGGTTTTCGGATCGATATCTCCGGAATGCTGCTGCGGTTCGGCTCGGCGATAAAGCGGCTTAGGCATCTAAGGTTTCCGCTGTGCCTGGATATAATTTCAGGTTCTGTAGTGCCCAAATTACAGGATATTAACAGGATTTGGCTGGTGGCTTCGGGAGCTCTGAGAGCTCACGTCCTCATCTCGCGCTTGCTGGCCACGCCTGAAATTAGCACATTCTTGAGAATTCTCCCTAACAGGAAGCCCCATGACAATGTCAAAAATCAGGAAGGTGGCCCCTGGAAGGAGAGAGAGACCCTGAGTTGCAAATCAGCATCCACCGCCCAGCTGAGGAAGCCCTGGACGCGCAGCGTTTGATGCAAGGAGGAGAGTTGGGGTGAAAACCCCAAGGCGAGACTTAGGGAAAGTGCGGAAAGCGAAAACCAAGAGAGAGCGTACCGACTGGGAAAGTGTACTGAGACAAGTCACCAACGCATAATGTTGGCAAGAAGAAGAGACAGAGAATTATAAAGCGGAGAGAGGACGTGCCGTGAGATGTCCTGACCCCAAACGGAGGAAGTGTGGTGGCGTGTCCACAGGCGAGAAGCAGTGGACTGATTGGTCCATAAATTATGCCGACACCCAGTTGAAGAGTTGACGGGGAAGGAAGCGAATAGAAGAGCAAAGAAGCAACCATCTCATACGTTGCTGAAAAGGCCCAAAGCCATACTGACATGAAGAGAAGCAGGTCCCTGATCGGACCCCAGTGATAACCCTACAAAACACAGGTAACTGGGAAAACGGGAGACCCAGGAGGAGGACAAAAGAAAGAGGTCATCATTACTGGAACGCTCATACTCGTCCCAGTCACAAGACAGTATTGGAAATACAGAGAGAGAGCAATAATCATTACTGGAACAATCATACTCGTCCCAGTCCAAAGGAAGGATTGGAAATACTAAGAGAGAGTAATAATCACTATTGGTACGCTCCTACTCGTCCCAGTGAAAGGAGAGTATTAAAAGAGAGAGTAATAAAAATTGATGGAATATTCATACTCATCCCAGTGTTGTAGACAAGTTAATTAAAGGAAGTGATAAAGAATATTGGGACTTCATAACCTATGGTGATCAGGATGAAAGATGCATAGTAAAAGACTGGAAGAACTTTTGTGATGTTAAAGAGAAAAGTGTTGAGCCCCGGACATAAAAGAGCTAATACCAGAGGAAGAAGAACAAAAAAGAAAGAAGTGAAGACAAGAAAAGAAACAGATTAAGGTCTGAAATCATCCAGTATCTGAACTGTATAGTCTAATGAGAGTGGTGGCTAACAAATATTTGTGAATTTCATATTGAACTGAATTTGGGGAAAACACATATAACAGGAGAAGGGAGTCATTCTGCTGTGTCTCAGTTCTTATAATATTGGTAGGGTCAGAGAAGATTTGTTGTGGACAGAATCTGATTTAGGACCTGCACCGACTACTGATGAGCACTTTTGTTAGGGAATGGACGCAAATCGATTAGGGAGAGTTAGGCTTTTGCACCTTTTTGTTAAATAAAACAACCATATAATGGTACAACAGATGCTGTGTCCTTCCTCTGACCTGCCACATATAATGTCAGGTGTGGGATCGATACAGACTGATAAAAATTTGGGAACCCTACAGTTTACTAAGTTAAGCCCTGTAAGAATATATATAGCTTTTTACCAAAATGGCATACTTTTTATTGCAAAGTGCAGTGGCATTTGATTGCCATCAGTAATGTGGCACATACATATATTTTTGTGGTGCCAGTATAACATGTGAATATGTTGTTGGTGGCATGCAAGGTACAGAATTCATAACATTGCAAAGCCCATTGTGAAACTGCAGAGAATGAAGTGCACCAAAAAAAATTCTGTGATGCCTTATACATGAGACCACATTAATCATATAACTGACTAACTTAATTAACATTACTAAACACTAATTCTAACTTTCTTAACATTATAATGTAGTCTCATGTGCAAAATGAGGTGAAAATACATATTTTAGTGACACTGCTGCAATGCAGTTGAAATGCACACTGGCATTTTTTTCTTTCTTTTTCTTCTGTGTTAACTTGTGGAGAGCAGAGGGAAAGTGTGTGCAGCAGGAAATAAATTGAAACAGTTGCTCAGAGAGCAAGGATTTCATTATTTTAAAAATTAAGGGTGGCGCAGAAAACATTCTTTCGACCTGATTGGAAGAAAGTGTCTGCAGACATGCCACATAAATAAAGAAGGAAGGCTCCAAGTTTTGCTAATGGCAAAACTTGCGGACAAGAATTAGTGGAGACTAGGCTGTGAAAACAGACGGAGGGCAAAGGAGTCACAGAGCGCTGGCTTGAGAAGATATCTCACCGGCGCTACACACACACACACACACGCACACGCACACGCACACGCACACACGCACAATTACAGGAGCCGTCCATGCTGATACTGGGTCTGCATTTGCGAAAGTTGCGAGGTCACACTCGGAACTTCAAAGAAACACTTTTCGTAAGATATGTACAAGTGAGGACACTGAAATGCCGCATGAATGACTGAGCTTTAGTACAGGGCAGAAAGGCAGGGAAATCAATGCATGTTTATTTTAAAAGATCTGCTTGTTCTATTTTGTTTTCTGTTTGTATTCCAGATGACGATGCAATGTATTCATGGTAAGAATGAATGATTGTGAATTATATTTTTATGTAATATAATGAGAGTATATAAAAACAAATGGGACT
The DNA here is from genome assembly GCF_040938575.1 of Ambystoma mexicanum. Taxonomy (NCBI): domain Eukaryota; kingdom Metazoa; phylum Chordata; class Amphibia; order Caudata; family Ambystomatidae; genus Ambystoma; species Ambystoma mexicanum. Next base: position 834,120,549 of record NC_090934.1, on the reverse strand, counting down.
TTGGTGTCATTTTTGCATCTGTGAGCTTATTTATATACATATAAAGTATACAGTACAAGGGAGGTTCATTTCTCTTGAGTAGTGCATTTGTCAATTTACTATTGCAGGTAAAATAACAACCCAGAAGGGAGCTAATAATATTCAGTGACAAAATAAGGTTTGTGTGTGAATGTGTACCTTCCTTGCATGCTGATTGGAAGGAATCTGATATAATATATAGATTTCTGGACGTCCATGAGCCAGTGATACCTAAGGGCGCATAGATTGCTGGATGTAGATAAGCCAGTGATATCAACCACAAACTAGGTGGCGCTCTGAATAAAAATATTGGGTCCCAACAGTGCATAGGTCTGGGGCTCTCTACAGACAACTGAGAGGTATCATAATAGAAAGTAAGGTTTTGTTTTATGATGGGGTTCTAGTATAAGGGAGAAAACTGTGCTCACCACTAAATACCGTAAAATAACACACCACTAAAATTACCACCAATGTAAGCTAACAAAGTATGGTCACTAAAATAATATGAGGCCAAACCCAATCTATATGCAAGACAAAATAATTTACCACCAAATTACTGCCAATATTTATACAGTAAGAAAATGCCACCAAACTCCAAATTTACCCCAATAAGACAAAATATTTTACAGCTAATGTTGCAGTGGCCACGAAAGTGGCTGTAGAGCACCTACTGGGTGTGGCAAGTATGTCTCACACTACCATACGTGCATTAAAGGGTACCCATTTTATGAGAGCAGTGTGACACTAAAAGTGGATTTCAGAATGTCTCAAATGGAGGCCACATTCCCAGAGCTAGTGCAATATCTGAAGGCAAAGCTATATGCACATGGGACATGGTCATCAAACAATGCCATAGAATGGCATGACTGCATATTTGGTGAAGTGCAGAAAGAATCATTGGACACCATCTTTGCAGAAGGTAGCATAATCCAGGTCTGTCTTTTGAGATTATTAAATGCTGCTGATAAACATGCAGAGAAAGATTGTTTAATACGGCTATGTTCCAAGACATGGTTCATTTTAAACAGGTCTTTGCGAATGCAAGAAAATGATGCCACGCTGATTAGCAGATTAAAAGTTGAACTAGATGGAGCTAGTGAACAAGAGGTAAAATTAAGAGCAGAACTAGAGGTATGTCAAAAGGGCATGCGGTCAAAATGTAAAGACCTCGACTCTCAATTGTCTCAAAGAAAGAAACAGTTTGAGGATAGTGAACAAGAATTAAAACACTTGAAAGCGTTGGTAGATCATACTAGACAAGATAAAGATGAAGTTGTTTTGGAAATGCATATTTTACAAAAAGAACATTTTGAGAAAGAAAGTGACCTTCAAAATGCTGAACAAGAGATAGTTAAAATGTTTCAAGAAAGTGACAAAAGAGACAAAGAATTCAATGAATGCCAAATACAAATGAGCGATATGCAAAGTGTGATTAATAAAGTGAGTGATGAAAACAACCATTTGCCTAAGGAGGCAGATGGGTTCCTTAAAAAGTGCAAGGATTTGGAACAGCAAATATACATTTCCAGGTCCCAGGAAAAAATGACAGGGCACCACATTCAATGGAGTTGAGGTGAATTCTATTTCTACACAGAGAACTAGTGCCCCAGTGGCTGGGCCGGTGACTGAACTTGGTTGCAGCGCCCTTGGGGGATTTGACACACCCATTGGGGGCCGCCACCAATCTCATACGCCCGAAACAAGGGTTGTATCACAAAGTAGTGCAATTCCATGCATAGCGACGAGTAGCCCTATTAAAATAATGAAATCAATCAAGGCTCTGATCAAACCATTTAAAAAAGGAGGGGGGAGCTGTATAAGAGGACCACTTAGAAGCAGTGCACGATATATTTAAAGCCCTCCAGATACCTAAGGAACAATACAGGCAATACTTTCACTTAACTCTGGATGCTCCCAGAGCCAGCATCATTAGGGGATTAAATGAACAGCAGAACATGACATGGGCAGAGTTTGAAAAAGAGATTAGACGTAATTTTTCTCCATGCCAATCATTACAGGAGGCGAAGAAAGTTGCTTACACAATTACGGCTGGGCCTAATACATCACCTCGCCAATTTTTGCAAGACTTAAAAAGAGCTTTTTCTCGCTTTGATGTATCTTTTGACCCCAATTCCAATGAGTTTAAAACTGCCTACTTCTATGGGCTACAGAAAGACATCATATCACGGTTAATCTGTGAATTTGACCATGACAAGTCCCTTGAATGGATTGTGCACCAAAGTACAAAACTATTTGAAGTGCTATATTGTCAGGGTAGAGAGAGTGATCAAATGAAAGACACTAGCTGGTCAAGTGGCACAGCGAGTAGAGCGCTCGCTTTGACATCGGTGCAGAGTCTGCTAACGCAGGTTTGAATCCCGGCGGGCCAAACTCAGCCTTTCATCCTTCCGAGGTCGATAAATGAGCACCACACCTGGGTAATAATAAGCAGCGCTCAGATACCTGAGGGTTTGTAGCGCTATATAAATGCCAAATTATTATTATTACTAGACGAAAATCTAAAGAATCCTCAGCAACAGTGATGGTCAGCTAAAATGTTCCTTGAGTCCGCTCAAAGTCCAGGTAAAAATAATGTGACACCTGAACAAAGGGGTAATCAACAGAGGTTGTCGCTCCCTGCACCCATATTTTAATCACATGATCCTAGTAATAGGGAGAGCTACATTAGCCCTAGGTACTTAGGAGACAGACCCCGAGCAGGATTGGCCTGATATGTCGGGTATGAACAATAATCAGAGACAAAGTCAGGATCAAAGAAATAATGGTCCCTACCAGACATTAGGGACACAGAGCAGATTTGATCCTAACACCATGATATATGGTAATCAGGATAGACCCCCGATATGTGGATCGATTTACTGAAAATGGGAATCAGCATAGAGGACAATACTCACAAAATGAGAGACAAGACATGAGGCAGAGTATGAATTATGCCCCACGTCAATACAATGAATCACCGCCACCAGGGGACTACAACCAAAGGATAGGTGCACCCCACTCCGCTCCACATATGAATCAAGAGTTCAGAAACAACCTGAATAGAAATCATTCTCCTGAGAGATATCAGAATAGATTAAATCGGTGAGAAAACAACCAATATCGACCTAGGCCGCAGAGAGAAGATTCTAGAGAGATGAAAAGATTCCAGTGTCTCGAGGCCCAAGTGAAAATGTTGGCTGAGCAAATAGGAAAACTATGTACGGCACAAAAACAGTCATCAAAGGAGGGGGCAGAAGGCCATAGTAATGACCGGGTGGTTTCTGATAATAGGTGACTAAATAGTAATGATACCTGCAATGCTAAAAAGACAGATTGCCCTGATTTGATTTTGCATAATGACTCTGAGATGCTTAATGATTTAAAAAGGAAAATACCGGCAAATGAATATGTGACAGAAATTGCAAATACATCTTAAAAAAGAATTTAGGTTTAACCTGGAGTTAAATCAAACGTTGGAGATTTGTACAAATGAAAAAGGAAAACATGAAATTCCAAAAGAACAAAGGGACAGATTTAAGAAAGACAACTCATGCATGGGTAATGCAATTGAATCGGTAATGCAAACACAAAATCATTTTTACATGGGTAATGATATCATGCACAGAATGTGTATGGTGTTAAATTTTCCCAACCAGAAAATATGGTCCCGGCTAGGCGGGCCTGCACCTGAATTTGAAGATAAGAGAAAGGCTTATCATTGTGCACAATTGGTACCATATGCAGTTGAATTACAGGTGAAGAAGGATATTACTATTCCTGCATTCACCAAGCAGGTTGTTATGACACTAAAGTGCAAGAATGGACAGCAAATGAAAGATTATAATGCATTTGTGTGCTTGAATGAATCCATGAAACAGCAGGGCCTTGATTATGAATACACACCATGAATACACACCATTGGTAGATGTTGGAGAAGGGTCTGTCAAAATTATGATGAACAATAAAGCATGTCAGGATATTCATTTAGAAGAAAATTCTTCATTAGGAATGGCCATACAAAAATCACATTACACCGCAGATTTCAATAACTTGGTGATTGGAAATATTCCTGAGAGATATGTAGATACACAGGGTGTGTTGCCAGAATATCGAGATTCTCAACCCAAAGGGATTTTTAAAATTCAATCTGTGTACCCTTATGATTCAAATGAGACAGTATGTTGTCACCAAGAAAATTGTATAGTATTTGACTTAAATGAAAATGAAATAGAAAATCAGCACATTGAAGTGGAGGCTAGTATGCCAAAATATTTAAAAGTGGCAGCTTTACAGAGAGGCACAGCCACGCAGTTATAAGAAAGCACAGAGATTCCTCCATTGGAGGGTTTCCCAGAGTTTTCAAAAATGGTAGAGGAGCAGATTTTGTTAGCAGATGCATGTGATAGCGATGAGGATAAAAATAAATTGAGGAAAATATTTATGGAATTTAAAGATGTTTTTGCCAAAGATGCATATGATTGCGGCCTAGCTAATTTACATGTTGCCACATTACCTGAGGGGTGTGGTAGAAATCCAGTATTTGTGTGCCAATATCGGTTACCACTGGCATGTTTACAGTCATTGGCAGAGATAATTAAAAATATGGAGTCTCAGGGAATTATCAGGCCCATTCATAGCACCTCTAACACTCCTATTTTGGGTGTGTTAAAGCCAAATGGTCAATGGCGTCTGTGTGCAGACTTGAGAGAGTTAATTATAAGAGTGCCATTCATTGATGAAGGCCTTGCTCAGGGGTATGGCTCAAAGGTATTTACATCTGGATATTTGTATGTGCCACTGGCAGGGGATATTCCGAATTTATTTTCATTTTCATTTGAAAAAAAACGCAATACGCATGGGCTAGAACACCATTCGTGTATGTCAGTAGTGGGAGTGAATTTGGCATATTTTTGAGAAAGGCGATGCAGCGGAAAGAGGAACTATAGTTTATGTGGATGATGTCCTGATAAAAAAATGAAAACTTAAAAAGCCATTTTGATGAAATTAGACATGTTCTTGGCCAATTGCAAAAGGCGGGTGCCAGAGTATCTTTACAGAAAGCACAATGGTGCAAGAAAAAGGTGAATTTCCTAGGCCCTGAAGTAAATGAACATGGATTAAATCCACAAAAGAAAAAGGTGGAGGCCATACAGAAATTGAAAGATCCTAGAAATGTGAAAAGTTTAAAAAATGTATTAGGAATGACAGAATATAACAGGAAATGTATTGAAAATTATGCTGAAATTACTCAACCATGAATTAAACTATTGAAGCTGAATACGCCCTGGAAATGGGAAAAGGAGCAATATGAGGCAGTTGCTAAATTAAAGGAATGTCTCATAAAGGCACCATGTTTAGCATACCCCATAAAAAACAGGGATTTCTTTATAGAAATAGGTGTCATTGAACAATGTATGTCAGCAGTGTTATCTCAAAAACATGATTTGAACCACAAAACGATTGCTTATGCAAGTAAGACATTTTTTCAAGTTGAAATTAAATTCAGTGAATGTGAAAAGGCCCTTTTGACCACTGTGTGGGCGTTGCAGCATTTCCACCCCATTGTTCAAGGAGAAAAGGTAATCATTGAGACAAATCATCAACCATTGCTGTTTTTACAGAGTAAAAGGATTAGGTCAGGCAACCTAGCACAGTCCAGAATGACTTCATGGACATTGGCATTACAAGGCTTTCCTATGGAAGTGAGGTGTGGCCAAAATAAAAAGAGCCCAATTGCTCAAGGATTGCAGATTTACATGACTGTGCAGCTGAATGTGTATCAGACGAAGTAGAGGTAGAATCTAGTTTGCAAGAGTTTGGACAATCACCACACAAAGCTTTTGATGAAAAAACATGCAAGAATTTACCAACCGTATATGTTGACGGTTGTGCTTTTCACATTGAAGATGACGGCAGTAAACAGCTGGTATCAGGAATTGGGAATGTCTGGTTGAAATGTGAAGGCATTCCTAGTATAAGAATGAGAATTGGGGCTAGGAGTAGTCAGGTAGCGGAACTGGCATCCATTTATAAAGCAATTGCTATTGCAGTTGATAATAAATTCAGTGAAATTGTCCTGGTGACTGATTCTGATTATGCACAAAATAGCTTTGTGGAATATTTGCCTGGCTGGAAAGCAAGAGGCATGCTTACATATAATAAAAAGCCACTAAAACATGAACAAATTATACAGGCTATAGACAAATTAGTGTCACAGAATGATTTAACAATATATTGGAGGAACATTCGTGGACATTTAAAAACTCCAGGAGAAGATAAGGAGGGAAATGATAAAGCAGATCATTTAGCCAAAATTGGAGCTGTGATGGGAGAGTTGCTACCTATTGAACACTTAATTGGTGAAATACAAATAGATGCAGTTACACGCTCTAAGGCTCCAAAATGGGTAGAACAACCAGTAGTGCAATGGAGTTATGATACACCAGATCAAGATCTGATTAAGGCACAAAAAGATGATCCAATTTTGCGAATCTATTATAATAATTTAATGGACCCCGAACAAAATCCTTTAACTGAGAATGATTGTACAGGAACAGAGGAATTGAGCGTATTATTAAAGAATATAAAACAAATTACACTACAGGATGGACTCATGATCAGGGAATCCATAACAAGACAAATACAGTGGGTGGTACCCCTTTCATTCAGAGGGCTAATGCTACACTATGCACATGATGCAATAACTGTAAAACACAGAGGTTCACAAAAGACTTGAGATACTGAAAGATTATGCTTACTGGCCACATATGTCCCAAGATGTGGAATTATATACTAGGGGGCTCTGCCCCATTTAAACCCGCTTCACCAATGCATAGAGCTCCACTGATGAAGAAGCTTAACCCTTCCATGGTGAGACTTGCAAATAGACTATGTAGGGCCTGTAAAAAGGTCGAGTAGGGGGAACCGTTATATTTTGAGCGTGGTTTGTTTGATGTCAAAATGGATAGAGTGTATTCCTGCACCAGATTGTAGTGCGCAAACCGCAGCTACATTACGGGTAAATCATATATTTCCAAGATTTGGGTTACCACAAAGAATAGAGTCAGACAGAGGAAGCCATTTCACAAGCGCTTTAATGAGTAAAGTGTGGCAGATACTGGGGGTGAAAAGAAAACTTCATATTGCGTACCGACCCGCCTCTTCTGGGAATGTTGAACATTGCAACAGATCTGTTGTGGAGATGTTGAAGAAATTTGTAGCAGAGGCAGGTTCCAACTGGGATTTACAATTACCCCTGGTTTTGATGGCAATCAGATCGACTCCTGCCACAGCAACAGGTATCAGCCCTTATGAGGTGTTAACAGGAAGGAAAATGGTACTGCCACAACATTTATTATACAGGACACATGAACAGACACTTGTGAGTGCATCTACAGTTCACAAATATGTGGAAGAGCTGAGGAAGCATTTACAACATGCATTTGATTTTGTGCAGCGAAATTTGGAGAGAGCTGCTGACAGTACAAAGTCATATTATGATAGAAAGACGTCCGTGAAAGAGTATGATGTAGGGGATCAGGTGTATAAGTTTCATTTTGGAAAAGGTAAACAGACAAATTCTAAATTTCTTGTAGCCTGGCAAGGGCCATTTAAAATTGTGGATAAGGTATCTCCAGTAGTTTACAAAATATTAAAGACAGAGGGTGAAACGGTAACAGAACAATTTGTTCGTGTTAACCAGATCAAGCCCTGTCATCCCAAACATGAAATCAGGAGACTTGAGCAAGTAGAAACAGCTTAAGTTCCCTGGAGACATGGAAGAGAAGACACAGTGGCTGTATTCATAGTATCCCACACCATAGAAATAAAAATAGTTGTGGTCCTTAGTATAGAGGTAAAGGTAAATGAAAATACCATAGGTGATAAACATTGATATAAGGGGGCTGAAGCAGATTGTATTATGGTACAATGTTGAAAATGTTGATGTCTAATGGTGCCTTGTGTATGTTTGTTTTCTCTTTAAGATCTGCTTAGTTTCAGAATGAAGCAAAGTGTTTTGGACAATTTTTTTATGGTAGAAAGGGTGAAAGTGGTATTGTGCTATGTACTTAATCTGTCTCTTTTCTATTTGATTTAGAACGACTAATATATCTTTTGAGGTCGGAGGTCGCAGGACCGGAAGACACGAGAGATGACGGAGTCCTGGAGTCCGGGGGAGGAAATTCCAAAAAAGCCCCGGGCGGGGGCAAAGACCAAGTCTATAAGACGGATGTCATTGATGATGGCACCAGCGAAATGGATAACTGTTGTAATGGTTGCAGGAAATCTTAAAGCTGTGGAGGCACAGGTCATCATTGAGCATCTGGCATTGTGGTGGAAGAAGCGCCTGGATTTATTATGGGCAATAAAAGGATGATCTTTCAGAATATATATATCCCCATGAATCCTGATAGTTTGATGAAAAAACGTTTTAACAAAACAGGGATTGTAATTGATCAAACTAAAGAGTGTAAATAAACCATAGAGACTTTTAGGTGCACTCCAAAGAAATAAAGTTTATTATTAAGTTGTTATTTTTCCAAAAAATAGTTGTATGTCAACAATTGTTAGAATTCCTTCTTTTGTTAATTGTTGTTTTCTAAACCTCAGTATCCTTATACTCTGTATTTTGTTCCTACAGAGTTTCTCCTTCTTTTGTCAATATTTGTTTTCCAAACCTCAGGTCACCAAACACTGAGGTTTGGCAAACAAATATTGACAAAAGAAGGAGAAACTCTGTATGAACAAAATACAGAGTGTAAGGATACTGAGGTTTGGAAAACAAAAATTAACAAAAGAAGGAATTATAACAATTGTTGACATACAACTATTTTTTGGAAAAATAACAACTTAATAATAAACTTTCATTCTTTGGAGCGCACCTAAAAGTCTCTGTGGTTTATTTACATATTTAGCAATTCGCACTGGCCAGTCGCAGTGATACAGAGTCAGGGTGCTGCAAACAATATCAGTAAAGTATATAACTCTTTAAACTATAAGGAAACTCGCCATAGTTGCCACAGGCTGGGATTCTAAAATACTTCAAACTAAAGAGTGGCTAGAATTAAGAAAAGAGGATGCCAAGCAGACAATAAGAGATATGTTAATGCAATTGGAAAAGATATTTGTGAATTCAGCGGATATAAAGAAAAGGAGGGGGAAAAGAGGCGCAGTAGTGCTTGTGGTCTCCCTGGTAATGTCTATTATTGGAGCTGTAATAGGTACTAGGATGTCAACAGCTAATGCCATTTCAGTAGGGACATTGAGTGCCAAGGCACAACAATTGAACTATGATCTAGAAATGATTCAAAAGATCTTGGATGGAATTAGGGGTGGGTTGGATGAACAAGTGAAAATTATTAATGAGACTGTGGTATTGATAAATGAACAAGCTGAAGTTATACAGCATAGCACCAAGGTAACAATCAAGCATGACCGAATATTGAATGAGATTATGAATGTAATAAATCCTGTGATAGATTGTTGACAAATTACATGAGAGAGGTCAAACTACAATTTCCCAATTAATTCAAGGACATATACTGTTATATTTTGTTTCACAAGATATTGTTCATCAAATGATGGAAAGAATAACTAAAAGAGAAATTGATACAATACAGGTAAAGGTTGCATTTGAAATGGGCAATTCAATGCCCCTATATGTGAATTTGGAAAGAATGGAAATTGGATTTTTGTTGGGCATCCCATATATAGCTCTTGAACTTATTTATGAAACTAAGTGGGTATATAACGTGAGATTTTGGCAAGAAAGGAAATATATAAAAATTAAAACTCCAGAGGTGGTGACATTTCAGTCATGGGAGCCTGAGGTTTATTTGATTCCGAACCTGGAAACATGTGTAAAGTTTAGAGAACAAAATTACATATGTCCAGGTAAACCATTTGTTCCTGATGCTACAGATGCTATTTGTGGTTTAAATCCTGATCCAGGTGTATCAGGAGGATGTGAAGTGGTCATTAGCAATTTGGGTGGTGAGGAGTTAGCACAAGCCAGAATGGTCAAAAATAGATGGTTGGTCAGCACCTTCATGAAAAATATGACAGTTAGATCATGGAACATTTGTTGTCAAGCAATTGAAATATAATGTATTTTACTTGCAGGTTCCAAATGATACAGTGGTTTCGATTGGGGGTCTAACATTATTCCATATTACAAATGATATTTGGGAAAGCCAAGTGGAAAATATTGAATTTTTTCAAAGGGATACATTTTCGATAGACCCGGATGTTGAGTTTTTGTTGAGTCATAAAGAAAGGCATACTATTAAGATGAATCTGAGAAAGAACAACATTACAGTTAGTAGCCTGGGTGTAATGGAGGTAGAAGTGTTTGATTGACTAACCTGGGTGGAACGCATTATGGTGGGTTTAGCCGTAGTAGTGTTAGTGATGGGAGGATTGTTAATCATTTTGTCCATAAAGATGAAGATGTTATTTATGATATTGGCAACAGTGGGAAACGAAAGATATTCCAATGCACATACATTTTAAAGCAGAAAAAAAGAAAAGCACAATTTGGGTTTCCTCCAATTGTGGATTTGGGTAGCCATAATTGTCGGCAAAGGAGGGAATATGTAAGAATATATATAGCGTTTTACCAAAATGTAATGGCATACTTTTTATTGCAAAGTGCAGTGGCATTTGATTGCCAGCAGTAATGTGGCACATACATATATTTTTGTGTTGCCAGTATAACAAGTTAATTAAAGGAAGTGATAAAGAATATGGGACTTCATAACCTATGGTAATCAGGATGAAAGATGCATAGTAAAAGACTGGAAGAACTTTTGTGATGTTAAAGAGAAAGATAAAAGTCTTGAGCCCCAGACATAAAAGAGCTAATACCACAGGAAGAAGAACAAAAAAGAAAGAAGTGAAGACAAGTAATGAAACAGATTAAGGTCTGGAAGAATCCAGTATCTGAACTGTACAGTCTAATGAGAGTGGTGGCTAACAAATATTTGTGAATTTCATATTGAACTGAATTTGGGGAAAAAACATATAACAGGAGAAGGGTGTCATTCTGCTGTGTCTCAGTTCTTATGATATTGGTAAGGTCAGAGAAGACTTGTTTTGGACAGTGGACAGAATCTGATTTAGGACCTGCACCGACTACTGATGAGCACTTTTGCTAGGGAGTGGACGCAAATCGATTAGGGAGAGTTAGGCTTTTGCAACTTTTTGTTAAATAAAACTACACTAAAATGGTACAACAGATGCTGCGTCCTTCCTCTGACCTGCCACATATGATGTCAGGTGTGCGATCGATACAGACTGATAAAAATTTGGGAACCCTACAGTTTACTAAGTTAAGCTCTGTAAGAATATATATAGCGTTTTACCAAAATTAAATGGCATACTTTTTATTGCAAAGTGCAGTGGCATTTGATTGCCATCAGTAATGTGGCACATACATATATTTTTGTGGTGCCAGTATAATATGTGAATATGTTGTTGGTGGCATGAAAGGTACAGAATTCAGAACACAGCAAAGCCCAATGTGAAACTGCAGAGAATGAAGTGCACCATTTTATTTTAATTCTGGGATGCCTTATACATGAGACCACATTAATCATATAACTGACTAACTTAATTAACATTACTAAACACTAATTCTACCTTTCTTAACATTATAATGTAGTCTCATATGCAAAATGAGGTGAAAATACATATTTTGGCGACACTGCTATAATGCAGTTTAAATGCACACTGGCATTTTTTTTCCATCTTTTTCTTCTATGTTAACTTGTGGAGAGCAGAGGGAAAGTATGCACAGCAGGAAATAAATTGAAACAGTTGCTCAGAGAGCAAGGATTTCATTGTTCTAAAAATTAAGGGTGGCGCAGAAAACATTCTTTTGACCTGATTGGAAGTAAGTGTCTGCAGACATGCCACGTAAATAAAGTAGGATGGCTCCGAGTTTTGCTAATGGCAAAACTTGTGGAGAAGTCCAAGGGCTGAGCGCTGGCTTGAGAAGATATCTCGCTGGACACACACACACACGGACACACACGGACACACACGGACACACACGGACACACACGGACACACACACACACACACACACACACACACACACACACACACACACACACACACACACACACACACACACACACACACACACACACACACACACACACACACACACACACACACACACACACACACACACACACACACACACACACACACACACACACACACACACACACACACACACACACACACACACACACACACACACACACACACACACACACACACACACACACACACACACACACACACACACACACACACACACACACACACACACACACACACACACACACACACACACACACACACCCCCCCCCCCCCCCCCCCCCCCCCCCCCCCAAAATCTCCATGCTGATACTGGGCCTGCATTTGCAAAAGTAGTGAGGTTCCGCTCGGAACTTCAAAGAAACACTTTTGGTAAGATATGTACAAGTGAGGACACTGTGAAATGCCGCATGAATGACTGAGCTTTAGTACAGGGCAGAAAGGCAGGGAAGTCAATGCATGTTTATTTCAAAAGATCTGCTTGTTCTATTTTGTTTTCTCTTTGTGTTCCAGATGACAATGCAATGTATTCATGGTAAGAATTAATGATTGTGAATTATATTTGTATATAATATAATGAGAATATATAAAAACAAATGGGACTTTGGTGTCATTTTTGCATCTGTGAATTTATTTATATACATATAAAGTATACAGTACAGGGGAGGTTCATTTCTTTTCAGTAGTGCATTTGTCAATTTACTATTGCAGGTAAAATAACAACTCAGAAGGAGCTAATAATATTCAGTGACAGAAAAAGGTTTGTGGGTGAATGTGTACCTTCCTTGCATGCTGATTGGAAGGAATCTGATATAATATATAGATTGCTGGACGTCCATGAGCCAGTGATACCTAAGGGCGCATAGATTGCTGGATGTAGATAAGCCAGTGATACCAACCACAAACTGTAGGTGGCGCTCTGAATACAATTATTGGGTCCCAACAGTGCATAGGTCTGGGGCTCTCTACAGACAACTGAGAGGTATCATAATAGAAAGTAAGGTTTTGTTTTATGATGCGGTTATAGTATAAGAGAGAAAACCGTGCTCACCACTAAATACCGTAAAATAACACACCACTAAAATTACCACCAATGTAAGCTAACAAAGTATGGTCACTAAAATAATATGAGGCCAAACCCAATCTATATGCAAGACAAAATAATTTACCGCCAATATTTTTATAGTAAGAAAATACCACCAAACCCCAAATTTACCCCAATAAGAAAATATCTTACAGATAATGGTGCGTTGGTCGGGAAAGTGGCTGTAGAGCACCTACTTGGCATGGCAAGTGTGTCGCACACTACCATGCGTGCATTAAAGGGTACCCATTTTATGAGAGCAGTGTGACAATAAAAGTGGATTTCAGAATGTCTCAAATGGAGGCCACATTCCACGAGCTAGTGCAATATCTGGAGGCAAAGCTATATACACATGGGACATGGTCATCAAACAATGCCACACAACGGCATGCCCGTATATTTGGTGAAGTGCAGAAAGAATCATTGGACAGCATCTTTGCAGAAGGTAGCATAATCCAGGTCTGTCTTTTGAGATTATTAAATGCTGCTGATAAACATGCAGAGAAAGATTGTATGATACGGGTATGTGCCAAGGCATGGTTCATTTTAAATAGGTCTCTGCGAATGCAAGAAAATGATGCCAAGCTGATTAGCAGATTAAACATTTAACTGGATGGAGCTAGTGAACAAGAGGAGAAATTAAGAGACTGTGACAAGTCCCTTGAATGGATTGTGCACCAAAGTACAAAACTATATGAGGTGCTATATTGTCAGGGTAGAGAGAGTGATAAAATGAAAGACACTAGACGAAAATCTAAAGAATCCTGTGAAGACAACAGTGATGGAGATTAGGTCAGCTAAAATGTTCCTTGAGTCCGCTCAAAGTCCAGGTAAAAATAATGTGACACCTGAACAAAGGGGTAATTAACAGAGGTTGTTGCTCCCTGCACTAATGTTTCAATCACATAGGGAGAGCTACATTAGCCCTAGGTACTTAGGAGACAGACCCCGAGCAGGATATCGGCCTGATATGTCAGGTATGAACAATAATCAGAGACAAAGTCAGGATCAAAGAAATAATGGTCCCTACTAGACATTAGGGACACAGAGCAGATTTGATCCTAACACCATGATATATGGTAATCAGGATAGACCCCGATATGTGGATCGATATACCAAAAATGGGAATCAGCATAGAGGACAATGCTCACACAATGAGAGACAAGACATGAGGCAGAGTATGAATTATGCCCCAAGTCAATACAATGAATCATCGCCACCAGGGGACTACAACCAGAGGATAGGTGCACCCTGCTCCGCTGCACATATGAATCAAGAGTTCAGAAACAGCCCCAATAGAAATCATTCTCCTGAGAGATATCAGAATAGATTAAATCGGGGAGAAAACAACCAATATCGACCTAGGCCGCAGAGAGAAGATTCCAGTGTCTCGAGGCCCAAGTGAAAATGTTGGCTGAGCAAATAGGAAAACTATGTACGGCACAAAAACAGTCGTCAAAGGAGGGGGCAGAAGGCCATAGTAATGACCGGGTGGTTTCTGATAATAAGTGACTAAATAGTAATGATACCTGCAATGATACCTGTAATGATCCCAGCCGGGATACCGCCCAACTTGTGATGAGGCCCATAGTCTTTGGTATGTGGGCTTGGATGACCCTGGGTTTTTAGTCCTGTATAGGCTGTGGTTATTAGATCCTGTATTTTCCCGTCTTTGGTTGATTGTAAAGGCTGTGTGTTTCATGTTTGTCCATATACAAATCCCTCGTTGGGGCTTGGTGCCGGCACCACACCAAAGGCCCACATCTAGGCCCGTGAGGAAGTCTCTCCCTCACGTTCATCTGAAGAAGAAGCAGAATGCTGGTGATCCAGCCAGCCCCCATTGCCTCCTTCCTCATTTGAGAGTTACTCCGGAAGGAACTCGCCGGGCACTTCCCCTGCTTTTAAAAGAAAGAAAGCATCATTTATTTCAACTTGTTTGCCTCTGTGCGTGCGAACACACTGAAATTGACCATTGAAATCCTAAAATTGTGTATTCTCAAAGCGTTTCAGTATTTGCTGCATTTATGCAGTTTTGGTGGCTTTTTGGGGGGCATGAATCGATCATCCTGCATTTAGACACTATGTTTGTGGGCACTTCAAAGATGGAGCCATCCTTTGTTTGCAGCCTGGCCCTCTACAATTGGCTGCCTTCCTTTATGGACCTATCCGGGGCATCGGGAGGCGGCTTTGCTGGCCCCCGTAATATACTACAGGAAAAGAATGTGCTGTGATGCTGGTTACTTCATCCACATGCCTTTGGTCTATGGCTCCCCCCTTCTGCTATTACGTGAGTGCTGACTGTTTGCTCCGTTTGCCTGCCTCATCTCTCCTTGGCTTCTGTGCCTGTGCCACTCCGGACATCTCTGTACTTCATGATCAAAAACTCTTACATTGTCTTCCCTTCCCAAGCTCTCACTTCCACTTCTGTACTGCTGTGATGCAATACTTGTCTTAAATAACCAAAGTTAAGTGTGCTCATATCCTTCATTGTTTGTGGCTGTTTAAAAATCGAAGTTAGGTGTGTAGTATATTTTGTGTAAATTTGGGGTTTGGCGGTATATTCTTACCGTAAAAATATGAGTGGTAGTTTGGTGGTAAATTATCCTTGCATTTAGATTGGGTTTGGCCTCATATCATTCTAGTGACCATACCTTGTTATATTATATTGGGGAATCTAGTGATATAATATTTGCGGTATTTAGTGGTGATAGATTGTTTGTGGTATTTAGTGGTGAGCATATTTTTCTTTCCTACATTATAACCCCATCATAAACAAAACCTTCCTTTCTATTAGAGTATCTGCCAGTGATGCCAGTGATCTATAGAGAGAGCCCATGAGCTATGCAAGTGATGGAAACCCAACAATTTTATATAGAGCGCCACCTATAGGTTGTGGCTGGTATCACTGCCTTATCTACATCCAGCGATCTATGTGCCCTTGGGCATCACTGGTTTATCTACACCCAGCGATCTATATATTATATCAGATTCCTTCCAAACAACATGCAAGGAAGGCGCGCACACACACACACAAACCTGCTTTATCACTGAATATGATCATCTTATTCTGGATTTTTATTCTATCTGCATGTGCAAATTGACAACTGCACTACTAAAGAGAATGAATCTCCCCTGTGTATTCATATAAATTCACAGATGCAAAAATGACACTAACCATTTGTTTTTTGTTTTTTATATTCTCATTATATTATATACAAATACAATTCACAATTATCAGTTCTTACCATAAACATTGCACCATCATCTGTAATACAAAAGAAAAAAAAACAGCAAGCAAGCCTTTTAAAACATGAGTTAATTTTTAACATGTTGAACATGACAAAATAAAATGCAGGGATTTACTATCCTGTCTACACTGTATTACAGTCATCCATGCGACCTTACACAGTGACCTCACTTGTACATAGTTTCTTACCAAAATGTTTCTTTGAAGTTTCCCCCAAACAACCTTGCTTCGTTCGTCTCACAAAGACAGGCCCAGTCAGCACAAACTGCTCCTGTAATCTTAAGTGTCTGGGAGGCACGGCAAGAAACTCTCAAGCCAGTGCTCAGTGACACCATGAACTTCTGTCTTCAAAGCCCAGTCAGCACAAACTGAACTCTCTCTGTAAATTTTCCCATTAGCAGAACTCGGGACCTTCCTATTTTGTCTACGTGGCATGTCTGCAGACACTTTCCTCCAATCAGGTTAAAAACATGTTTGCAGAATTACCCTTCACTTTTATACAATGGGATCCTTGCTCACTGAGCAACTGATTTCAATTTTATTTCCTTTCGTGCATACTTTACGCTTTCTGCAACCCAACACAGAAAGAGAGAGAAAAAAAAGAAAAAAAATGCCAGTGCACATTTAAAAACGAATTCCAAAATATGTAGTTTCGCCTCATTTTGCACATGAGACTACATTATAATGTTAAGGAAGTTAAAGTTACCGTTTAGTAAATGTTAATTGAGTCAGTTTTAGTTAGTTAGTATTCTCTGCAGTTTCACATTGAGCTTTTGCTGTGTTATGAATTCTGTACCTTGCATGCCACCAACAACATATTCACATGTTATAGTGGCAACATAAAATAACTATATGTGTGTGCCATATTATTGCAGGCAACAACAACAACAACAAAAAATGGCATCACATTTAGTAAAGCGCTATATATTCTTATAAAGCACTATATATATTACTACATCTTCCGTCCTTTTCCAACAATTTGGCAGTACTCAAATCCACAATTGGAGGAAACCCAACTGTGCTTCCCTTTTGGAAACCCAAATGTGCTTCTCTTTTTCTTTAGATCATAGCAACTCAATAAAATGAACATTTAACTTTTTCATAATAAATCACCGCTCAGTCACAATAAAAGTAAAATTCATCTCAAATGGGTCCATAAGTTCTTATAACATATTGTACACGTTTCTTTCCAACTGAAGTGTCCATGTGTTCAAAAGTCTTTGTTCAATTGTGAAATCAACATTTCAAGTCAATAATAAAATAATAAAATAAAACAAATAAACAAAACAAGAACTGACAAAATTAACTAAAATAATTAAATAAAATAATAAAGTTATGGGACTCCATCGCACATACTTCTAGTCACATAGGATAATCGTCTTCACCCATAAGGCTGCAGAATTAAGTTCCATCTATCACTGTTCCATTTATGATGTCCACTATCTTTATGATCGCACCTCCAAGATGTCCTTATCATCAATTCTTCATCATTTGGTTCATTTGATGCTGGCCCTGGCGCTCTTAGATTCTTTTCCAAAGAAGTCATTCCTTAGGGTGTCCCGGTTACTTTGTCTTCACCTCCATATTTCGGTCCGGAGGCATTACTTGAGCTTCATCCCGTGGACTCGAGGACTCATCATCTCCTGTATTCTCCGGTCCTGCGACCTCCGACCTCAAAATATCAGTTAGTCGTTCTAAATTAAACAAAAAAAAGACAGATTAAGGGCATAGCATTATTTCAATTTCACCCTTTCTACCAAAAATGTAAAAGAAATGTTCAAAACATTCCACTTCCTCCTGAAACTAAGCACATGTTAGAAAATAAACATATACATACAACATCATTATTGTCACACTCACCTGTGTCTCTGCAGAAGCGATGGATAAGACTTCCTTGACCCCGAGTTCTCACGTCCCTTGTTTTCACCCGGAGGGATTCCTGTCAAATACAAGATATACACTCAGACCTGAATTCACCCGATTCCCTTGGACCCTTCCCTTCACTTTATGTGTGCTGTGATGTCCCCTAAGGGCTTACCTTGATATTTAGTAAGGTGTGCACTCCATCCTGCATTCGCAGGGGCGCGATTCGCTCATATGAATGATGCCAATGTCTGTTGGCTGAGTTCAGATGCCACACGCTGTTATATGCCTTCACAGCGAGGCCGAGTGTTCAAGGCGCCAGTTTTTTCACTGGCTAGAAAGTCTTTTCCACAAGTGAACGTTGCGCGGAGAATGTTTAGTGTCCTGAATTGTCCGTATTGTCTTGTTTGCCAATGTATTTTGTGGGTGAGTAGTGCTGCGTGTAGAAGTCAGCTGCTGGTAGGTAAGCGCAGCGTCTTAAATTCGAGCGCGCCTGGTAATGTCTCCCCCTTTTCCCTTGCAGGAGTGGATTATGTGATATTAGCGCCTTGAGTCTGGGTTCAGCGCTACCGGAGATGTGGTGGTCTGGTAAATTTGCACAGAGGCTTTGGTAAGTATGTACTGCGTTATGAGAGGAAGTGCAGTTCAATAGTCTCCGCGTTATTGGGGCGAGCGCAATGACTAATGTCTCTTCTTTTTTTTGCAGGGGTTTGTGCGCTTGTACAACTGACCTGTATTCTAGCGTCGCGGGAAGATTCGATGAGTATGCGCAGCATTATTGAAGTGCACGTGCTAACGCAGTTCTTCTTTGTTCTTTGCAGGTGCCGGTGTTGAAGTCCCCTCTTGACCGGAGATAGCTGCGGCATGGAGAAAGCACGGAGTACCTGTAAACAGAAGTAGGATGTTCCAGAGCAGGTAAGCTGAAGCAGGATGATCCAGAGCAGGTAAGCAGAAGCTGGCTGATCCAGAGCCCGGCAAGTGTGTTGCTGATGCAGCTCACAGTAAGCAACACAAAACACTGGAAGAATCTTGGTTGTGGCTTATATAGCCAGCCACACCCAACACTAGAGAGCTCATGAATTGTCATGCACCTCCTGTTTGGCAACAGGAAGGGGTAACCAGGAAGTTCCTACAAATACTAGGAAGGAATTAAGTGGAGGTATCTGCTATGGGCTTTTTGTGTGCCTATGCCAGGTCTGCCAAGCCTCCACCCAGCTTGCCCCAACTACCTGCCTGGTACCCATGACAATTATAGATTAAATATGTCAACATTTTATCATAAATCAATCTGCCTCAGCCCCTTTTGTCAATGTTTACCATCTATGGTATTTTCTACCTTTATCTCTCTAATAATGACTATAGCTATGTATATTTTTTCTATGATGTGGGATACCATGAACACAGTCACTGTGTCTTCCCTTCTATGTCTTCAGGGTACTTAAGCTGTTTCTACTTGCTCAAGTCTCCTGACTTCATGTTTGGGATGACAGGGCTTAATTTGGTTAACATGAACAAACTGCTCTGTTACCGTTTCACCCTCTGTCTTCAATATTTTGTAGACTACTGGAGACACCTTATCTAAAATTTGAAAAGGCCCTTGCCAGGCCTTCAAAAATTTAGAATTTTAATGTTTACCTTTTCCAAAATTAAATTTATATAGCTGATCCCCTACGTTATACTCTTTCACAGATGTCTTTCTATCATAATATGCTTTTGCACTGTCAGCAGCCCTTTTCAAATTTCATTGCACAAAATGTCAAGGAGTTCCCCCCTTATCACCTGAGTTCGATCTTTGCTGGATTTCTTGGTCGATGCCTTCTTGCGAACTGATCGAGTCTTGAATAAAGCTCCACAAGTCTCTTCACACCACACACACTAGCTAGATTGCCCTCCAGACAGGCAGTATGTCCATCACCGCCCGTGGTTAGATAATCCACACAACACCTCCCCCTACCCCCCGGCTCTCCACCGGTGGGGTCCGGGTGTCTCAACAGAGCGCCAGATCAGCAAACATTTCTGGGACGTACAACGTCCGCAGTGAAGGCTGGTGCGAGGCGTGTCATGTGATACGACCATGTTGGAAGAAACAATGAATGCAAGCCCCGTCGCGATAAGGACCAGGAAGTCCAGAAGGGGCACGTTCTGTGGGTCATGACAGCATGCCTCCTCTGAAAACCTGTTCCACCAGGTTTGCCCGGATGTATATGGTGAAATCTTCTGAGTAGTCGAGGGGCCTTGAGATTAGAAAAAGGCTCCCAGGTTCTTTCACTAGGAGGATATCCTTTCCATTCAACCAGGTATTGAAGCTGACCCCGTTTATACCTGGAATCACATATTCAGGATACTTCATACTCCAATTGGTTGTCGACCAGTAGAGGAGGAGGTCAGCAGGATTTCCGGGAGGTTTGGTTGTAGGGTTTTAATAAGGATGTGTGGAATACTGGGTGAATTCTCTTCCAAGAGTCTGGTAGTCTAATCCGGTATGAAACTGGATTGATAATTTCCTTGATGGTAAATGGACCATAGTACCGAGGGGCCAACTTGTTTGGCCGTAGATGCCGGGGTAGTAATTTCGAAGACAACCAGACTTGATCACAGATAGCATAAGAAGGACCTGGTCTCCTTTTTAAATCTGCATACCTCTTAGTCTGTTTTCTGGCCCTGTCTAAGTTTTCTTTGGCCTCCTGGTGAACGTTGATGGGGGTTTCTATCCAGGAGTTGACAGTAGGTACTGGTGTAGGATGAGGGAGAACAGAGGGTAGAACCAATGGATGGAAACCTTGGCTACAAAAAAAAGGACTGGTCTTAAGTGCTGAATGGTCAGAATTGTTGTAGGCGAATTCAGCCACGGGTATCAGGAGCGACCAGTCATCTTGAACCTTGGTGGCGAAACATCGAAGATACTGTTCCAGGGTCTGATTAGCACTTTCTGTGGCCCCATTGGTTTGGGGATGATAACCAGACGAAAGGGCGCGTTGGATTCCCAAAATGCGACAGAGATGTTTCCAGAATTGAGAGACGTATTGAGGTCCTCGATCAGATATGATCTTGGAAGGAAGTCCATGTAAACGAAATATGTGTTCCAGGAAGAGTCCAGCAAGCTGGGACGAGGATGGCAGCTTACACAGGGGTGTAAAATGAGCCATATGAGTGAACAAGCCTATGGTTACCATGATGGTCGTGTATCCTCGGGAAGGTGGTAATTCCACAATGAAGTCTGTAGCAATGAATTCCCATGGTCTTTGTTACGCTCACCTGGCTCCCACAGGTGCGTCGGTCGGACCCGGACTGCTGCGGCCTCCACCCATGTTATGCGTAGTGCAGCGATGACTGACTGGATCTGCCCTCCTAATCTTGTCTGCTTGGCCCGTAGAAATATTCTCCTACAAGTGGAGAGATGGATTTAGCCCCTTGTGGATTCAAGTGATAGCACCCCCACTGTCCTCCCCACTAATCACCTCTGAAGCGCCCTCTCAGCAATCTCACCTTATATTCTTGAAAGATGAGCCCTCCATCCTGCGAAGCACGCAGGGGCGTGTTGATGACCAGTTACTTCACTGGCCTGAAGATATTGGAAGAGTTGTAGACGAATCCTGACTCCAAAAGGTCCTGGCAAAGAGCCGTAAGTATATAGTTCGTAAGAGTTAAACAAATGTCTGGAATTCACTCCTTTCCAATTCCTCTTTTATCTTGCAGCTTTGACCCAATAAGAAGATTGACAGCTGAAAGCGCTCCTGTAAAAGTCTATGTTACCCAACACTGTCCGGTAAATAATGCCAAGGATTAAACTTGCTGCTTTCTCCTTATCTTACAGGTGCGGCATAAGAAGATGTGGCGTGCTGATGAATTATACCACCGGTGGTAAAATCAGGTAAGCATATGGCGGCTAAAGAGATTGTCTCTGTCTGTTCTCTCTGCTCACCTTGTTGTTTCTTGTCCCCCTTAGGTGCCGGGATTCGGCAATGTAAAGATGGAGAGAGCGCCAGATCGAAGAGATGCTGCGTGGAACAGTGAGTATGGCGCGGCGCTGCTGCTCGCGATGCGACGCGTTTAAAACAAAGTCTTTCCTCTGGTTTGAAGATGCGATGAATCCGGAATCAGATAAGACATCAGGTAATACTCTTGTTTTAACCTTTGCTTATTTCCTTCTTTCTAGGTGCTCCAGGTTCGAGGCGGGCGTAGCAGAAGGCTGGATGCTGCTGCTGGCACGGTGAGCGTTACGCTGCTGGATGCAAAATAATGCGAAGCGTGTGCTGCTCTTCGGGCGTGGTTTAAATAGATATTCCTTCCCGACCACACCCGAGTAACAAAATAGTCCCTAAGGTAAAGTAGTCCCTTCCAGGCCTCACATGGGCTTGGATCTTCTTGCAGCATGGTCTGCATCAGGTAAGTGTGCACCTATGAGCCTGGCGCCATAGGCGCCAGGACTGATGTCCCGTATGAGCCTGGCGCCATAGGCGCCAGGACTGAACCCAGACAGCCACTAGCAGGGGTTGCTGGGTTTTCTCAAGGCGACATGATGCCTGCTCCCGTGGCTGATGGACGTGGTCTGGATGCCCGGGGGTATGCATCATGACAGTCTTGTTGGCAGCGATGGTTGCAGTAGAAGACCCGCCAGTCTCTTGTTATCATGTTTGTTTTGACTGCAGACAGCACAAGCTTTGATGTACTGTTGTACGTCGGTCTTCATTCCAGGCCACCAAAACTGTCTTTGTATAAGACGGAGGGTGTTAGTTATGCCACGATGTCCGGAGTGAAGGGCATCATGGCAGAGGTTTATCATTCTTTGTTGTAATTTCTGTGTAGGAATGACCAGTGCATTGTCCTTGAATAAATATCCTTCCTTAACTCTTAGGTTCCATGGATTCTTCCTTGAAATATCCTTCCAGAGGTCAGAGGACTGGGTTTACACTCGGATTTCTTCCAGGAGGTTGACAGCTTGAGCTACAAAGATCGTGTGGGGAAACATCTTAGGATAGGCCTTGTCTTCAGTGGTTACATAGTCAGGACGTCGAGATAAGGCGTCAGCAGTCATGTTTTGTGATCCGGGAACGTGAGTGATTTGGGATTGGAACTGGGCAAAGAAGTAGGCCCAACGCGCCTGGCGACTGTTCCTGCACTCCAACGACTGTAGAATTTGAAGATTCCGATGGTCCGTGCATACCTGAACTGGATATCTAGCACCCAGAAGTAGATGTCGCCATTCAGTGAAGGCTTGGCGGATGGCTAACAGTTCCTTTTCCAGGACGGAATATTGTGTCTCACTGGGAGTCAGGGTTCGTGAGAGGTAAGCAATGGGGTGTTCCAGTTTATCCTCAAGTACCTGTTTCAAGACCGCTCCTATGGCATAGTTAGAGGCATCCGTTTCCACTAGGAATGGGCGATTTATGTCGGGTTGGGCCAGGATGGGGGCTTGCGTGAACTCTGTCTTCAATCGTTGGAATGCTTTATCTTGCGGTGTAGACCGGATACATGGGGTGTCTTTCTTCAAGAGAGCAACGATCGGCTGAACGATCTCAGAAAAGGTGGAAATGAACTTCCGGTAGAAGTTGGCAAGCCCCAGGAAGGATTGAACTTGTTTCATAGATGTGGGAGCGGGCCAAGCCAGTATGGCTTTTACCTTTGAAGGGTCCATACCAATTCCTTCTGGGCTAAGGATGAATCCTAGGTAGTGAACAGAAGTAACGTGAAACAAGCATTTTTCGGGTTTGGCTAAAAGTTTGTGTTCACGGAATCGTAATACTGCCTTTACATGTTCTTTATGCTTTAGAGGATCCTTGGAAAAGATCAATATGTCATCCAGATAGACAATGACGAAGAGGAATAACATGTCAGAAAACACCCTATCCATAAAACGTTGAAAAACTGCGGGGGCATTAGCTAGTCCAAAGGGCATGACTAGATATTCATAGTGACCAAAGGGTGTTCTAAAGGCTATTTTCCATTCGTCTCCTTCCCGGACACGCATTAAATGGTAGGCACCCTGGAGATCCAACTTCGTAAATATTACGGCGCCTCTCACAGCTTCCAGGATATCCGAGATCAGGGGCAGTGGGTACCGATCTTTGAGGGTGCATTGATTTAAGCCACGATAGTCGAGGCAAGGTCTGAGTTCCTTGGTGTCCATCTTGGGAATGAAGAACAACAAAGCACCCACTGGAGATTTTGAGGGTCTTATGTTGCCGTTTTCAAGATTGGTGTCCAGGTATTCTCAGAGGGCCTTTTTCTCAAATTCAGAAAGAATGAACATTCTGCCGAAGGGAATCACTGCTGAGGGATTTGTATCTATGGCACAGTCTTCAGTCTGTGAGGGGGTAAGGCCTGGACTATGGCAGTTGAAAATACATCAGCATATCCTTGATAGGCCTCTGGGACTTGTATGATATTGGAAACCATGAGTGGTGTTTTCTGGTCTCTTAGTGGTTCTTTAGGAGGTGTCGAGGAGGGATCCAGGGATAGACAGTGGGACATACAAAACTCTGAGCCCAGGAATAGTGATCCTGCTGTCCAATTGATATACGGATTGTGCTTTTGTAACCAGGGCATACCCAATACCATGGGGTAATGGGCTGACTTAATGATGTCGAATGTAATCCGCTCTTGGTGATGGTTTATGGAAAGTTGGATCTCTTTTGTCTGCAGGCTTATGGGTCCTGAAGAGAGGGGTCTTCCGTCGATTGCTTCCACCGGCTGCATGGTGCTTCGTGTCTCGTACGGAATATGATGACTAACAACCCAGTCTTGATCAATGAAGATTCCCATAGCTCCGCAGTCAACCAAGGCCAGAATGGGATAGGACTTATTCTTGGAGGGCGTCAGGAAGGCCTGTAGTATCACCAAATTGTTTTGTCCAGGAGAGTTCAAGGATGGAATTGATGTTGAACAAACATCTCTCTCCCGAAGCTCTGCTCCATCTAGGATCGGGAGCTGGCGTTTCCCGAACGCCGAGGAGGGGCTAGAGGACACTCCCTAACCAAGTGTTTGTCTGAGGCACAATACATGCACAACCCCGTATGAATCCTTCTCATTCTTTCTTGCAGGGATATAGGTCCACGGAAGGCTCTTATCTGCATGGGTTCAGGTTCAGAGACTGAGCCTGGGTTTGTGTCTGTCTTGATGGTATTCTCGAAAGACAGCTTTGCAGGATTAGCTCTAGATTTCTTCTTCTCTGCCTTCCTTTCCTGGATACGGAAATCTTTTTGCAAGGCAAGGTCCATTAGTGCCTGAAATGAGTTTGGGCGAGCCACTCTGGCCAACGCATCCTTAATCTCCTCATTCAGTCCTCTCCTGAAAAGGGTAAAACTAGCCTCCGGGGACTAATCAGCTTCCTTGACTAATTGCTTGAATCGGGTAACATAGGTGAGCATATCCTGTGGGACTTCCTTGCTGGAAGTCTAACAGGCGTTCCTGGGCACTATAGACCTGCTCTGGACGGTCAAACATGGTCTTAAGTGCTTGTATGAAGCCATCATAGTCATCCAGAAGAGTATCGCCGGAATTAACGAGGGGCGTAGCCCAGGTCAAGGCATTTCCTGAAAGGTGGGAAATTATGAACCCCACCTTAGCCCTGGGAGTTGAAAAGTAATAGGGCTTAAAAGTAAAGTGGACCAAACATGAATCCAGAAATCCACAAAGGGTTTTTGCTGAGCCATCATATTTGTCCACTATGCCGCCCAGCAATACTGCACCTCGGTTGATAGCTCTTGCATGCCACGCATCAAATCCTGGACAGCCGCTTCCATGTCCATATCGAGTTAGGTCAGGTGGCGTCTCAAACTGTCATGGAGTTCCCCCCTTCTCACCTGAGTTCGATCTTTGCTGGATTTCTTGGTCGATGCCTTCTTGCGAACTGATCGAGTCTTGAATAAAGCTGCATGAGTCTCTTCCGAATCCAGCATGCGTTCAAGGTTCCGGGCTGCAGGGATCGAGGAGTCCGGGAAAGTAACAGGGTGCACAACAAGCACACGCGTGCAGGAACCAAGAAAAGAAGGAAAGGGACTAGGATGGGGTAAGCTGGAAGAAGCAAAGGATACAATACCGTGAGCTACAGAGCACATGTCTGGTCGCTACTTCGCAATAGCATTGAGATGCTCGGGGCCGCGGCGGCGTGGCACATTTATGGGACGTACAACGTCCGCCGTGAAGGCTGGTGCGAGTCGTGTCATGTGATACGGCCATGTTGGAAGAAACAATGAATACAAGCCCCGTCGCGATAAGGACCAGGAAGTCCAGAAGGGGCGCGTTCTGTGGGTCATGACACAAAAGCAAATGCATGTTGTAAATGCTTCCTCAGTTCTTCCACATATTCGTGAACTGTAGATGCGCTTACAAGTGTTTGTTCATGTGTCCTGTATAATAAATGTGGCCGTACCATTTTCCTTCCTGTTAACACCTCATGAGGGCTGATACCTGTTGCTTAGGCAGGAGTCGATCTGATTGCCATCAAAACTAGGGGTAATCATAAATCCTAGCTGGAACCTGTCTCTGCTACAAACTTCTTCTCCTAATATTTCCAGAACAGACTTGTTGCAACATTCAATATTCCCAGAAGAGGGGGGTCGTTATGCAATATGCAGTTTTCTTTTCACCCCCAGTATCTGCCACAACTTACTCATTAAAGTGCTTGTAAAAGGACTTCCTCTGTCTGATTCTATTCTTTGTTGTAACCCAAATCTTGAAAATATATGATTTACCAGTAACGTAGCTGCGGTTTGCGCACTACACTCTATCCATTTTGACATCAAACAAACCACGCTCAAAATATTACGGTTCCCCCTGCTCGACCTTTTTACAGGCCCTACATAGTCTATTTGCAAATCTGACCATGGAAGGGTTAAGCCTCATTTCATCAGTGGAGCTCTATGCATTGGTGAAGCGGGTTTAAATTGGGCACATACTAGACACCCCCTAGTAAATAATTCTACATCTTGGGACATATGTGGCCAGTAAGCATAATCTTTCAGTATCTCTAATGTTTTTTGTGAACCTCTGTATCCTGCAGTTATTGTATCATGTGCATGGTGTAGCATTAGCCCTCTGAATGAAAGGGGTACCACCCACTGTATTTGTCCTGTTATGGACTCCCTAATCATGAGTCCATCCTGTAGTCTGATTCGTTTTGTCGGGCCTCATTACGACCCAGGCGGTAAGTGATCAAAATTACCGCCATGGCGTAATGAGCGTTAACGCCATGGTCCGATGGCGATAAGAGCGCCATATTACGACCCATCGCGCACGAGCATTACGCCATGGCGGTAACGTAAACTACGCCATGCCGTAAACAGCCCTTACTGCCCTCGTTAACAGCGCAGGGTGACCTACCGCCACCCATCATTGCGCCGACCGTAGTCAGCGGTCACCGTAATTAGCGGTGACCGCAATTAGGCGGAACCGGAAATAGCGTAATCGCGGCGGAACGGGAAACAGCACAGCGGCCATCTTAAAAAACACAATCCATTGCCATCCTACCCAACCACACCACAACCAACCCTCAAACCCTGACATTCCCATAACCCACCCATTTCCTCATCCAACCATGCCTAAAGTTGTCAAGAAGGCATGTGACAGGCAGCGGCAGGAGCGCTTCAGTCGTGAGGAACTGCAAATGCTTGCAGACACGCTCCAGGAGAAGGCCGATGTTGTCTTCTCCACTGAGATGACCCGGACAGCTATAGGCTGCAAAAAGGAGGTGTGGGAACTTGTGGCACAACGTGTCAGTGCTGTTGGAACCACCCCACGCACCTCCAAACAGTGCCGCAAGAGATGGGACGACCTGCGGATCAGGGTCCGGGGCATTATGTCTGCCAACCGTAACCTGGCCCTGGGAACTGGCGGGGGAGCAGACTCCCCACTGAAGATGCAGCCATGGGAGGAGACATGTGCCTCTCTGATTGGCATTGAGTGCATCGAAGGTGTCGGCGAGATGGAGAGAGGGGCCCCGACATCTGGAGACACAGGTAGGTGCCTCATATCCAGCCTTGCAAGACACCCTGATACACTTGCACGTGACAATCACAATGTGGCAGACGCAACACATCAGCAGATGAGCCACACCCTGCGCACATGCAGCATGTACACTGTACAGTAGGCAGACACACACCTGCATGCAAAACCGAACCTAAAGGGAGGCAACCTGTATGTCACGGGCTACTAATTCCACCATCTATCCATTACACTCTTCACAATGCCTGCTCAATGTCCGCTGAACCATCAATAACAGTCACCCTCCTCTGCTCCACCACAGGCTCGCAATCGGACACTGGCAGGGACGACAGCACCAGCACCCCAGCCAAGAAGGCCAGGAAAGTGGGAGAAGGGAACCATGCATCCACCTCTGCTGGACCCAGGCAGAAACCACGCCAGGCTGAAGAGGCCAGGGCAGCAAAGTCCCCCGAGGAAGGGGTCGTGACAGCGCCTGCAGCCCAACAACACCCACTGTTGCCCACTGAGGGCAATGCGTCAGCAGGGAGCAGTACTGTTGGGGAGACTGCAGCCATCGCTGCCTGCTCCGACAGTGATGTGGAGGATGACACTGGACTTGACCACAACACGCAACTGCACTCACCACACCTATCCCCAATCAGCCATCATGGAGATGACACCCAGGGCCCATCGCCAGCTAATTCATGGCCAGCAACTCCAAGCCCAGTGGGAGTTGTGGAAGATGGGAGTATTTCCATTGGTCCCCCATTGGCACCCTCCATTGGGCCAGAATTCCAGCTGTCGCTGGAGCAGATTGCCAACAGGCAGGAAGCACTGGGCACACTCCTCACGCAGCATGTTGCAGAATGTGGAAGTGCCAGTGCAGCCATGGAGAGGAGTGCTGATGGCATCAGGGCTGCCATCCAAGCTGCCAGCAGGGACATATGCACCGAACTTGCTGCAGTGCGGCAGATGATGAGCCAGCTCATCCAGACAATTCTGGACACATGCCGTACTGAGCAGCCCGGTACATCCTCAGCTGTAAGTTCAGCACAAGCCTCTCCCGTCCGCAGGTCATCCAGGACCCTGAGGAGCACAGGCAGGGGGGCCCCAGGTTCCGGAAGAGGGGGCAGTCAATAGTGTGCTAAACTATACACACTTCACCACGGGCACTGTCACATGTTTGCAGGGTGTTCAGGGGAGAGGGGGAGGGGGGAATTGGGTGTGTTGGAGTGTTCAGGGGGGAGGGGGAGGGGTTCTGTTATACCTATTCAGAAGAACAATACACTTTTTCTTTTCTCACAAACGAAAAGTGTGGACATTGCTCATTGCGTATGTGTGCTTTATTGTTTTACAGTCCACAGTGTTGACATACCAGACACACACAGTGCCCCAAGTGCCATCCATATGTCACACACTCGCTGTGTGTGCTAGAAGTATCGGTCAATGACATTCTGACGCATTATATGGCCCTCCTGTGCATCGCTGCCCCCCTGAGGTGCTGCCCCATCCCCATCATCATCATCCCCGTCATCAGGTGATTGTGGTTCTGCGTCAGGGGGCAGAGGCACGTTTCTTCTGATGCACATATTGTGTAGCAAGACACATGCCATGACGATCTTTGCAACCTTCTCATGGCGGTACAGGAGTGCCCCGCCAGACCTGCTGAGGCAGCGGAAACGTGCCTTCAGTAGGCCAAAAGCATGCTCTATCACCACACAGGTACGTGCATGGGCATGGTTGTAGTCCTCCTCATGCTGGTTCGATGGGTTCCGCACTGGTGTGAGGAGCCACCTCTTCAGGGGATAGCCCGCATCACCTGTAAAATGTGAGAAAATAATGTGTCAGGAACGAGATTGATATGTGAACATGACGCACAACCATGCCTTGATTCTGACTGTTACTGTGCACCAATTGGAGTTGTGGTTATGGATTTACACTGTGCAACCAGTATGTGTTCATGGCTCTCATGTACTGTTTTGCATGCAAAAACACAATGCAGGGGGGACGATTCCCTTGTGAGTGGCCATCCACTGTGTCCGTTCAGGCCGTCATTCATGTGACCTTGCATGTGTCCTGTGAGCTTGAGGCTCACATGATAGCAACATAGATGTCTGGCTCATTATGACCCCAGTGAGAATTACTGGTGTCAATGGGGACAGTTTGTGGGTCTTGTAGTGGTGCATTGATGTTCCTGTCTGTCATGTGCCTCCTTTGTGCGCAGTTGTGGCGGACAGGCCTTTCAGTAGTTGGTGCATGGTGACGTGCATGTTGGTGTTTTTCTTTAGGGTCAATGCGGTCACAATTTGCACAATGCACTTGCAAATGGTTGTGTCGTTTTTGGGATGCACTTTCATTCACATGTTGGGATGATTAGGTCAGGCAAGATGTGTACACTACTCTGTTGACGTCAGTGCTGCCACAGGGAATGATCTGGCTACTGCTAGTTGCACCCATGTGACGTATGCATCACCCCCCTGTATCTGCCAGATGAAATATGCATTGGTACGTCATTCAACACCCACTTTGCATTTCCATGCTCATGACATTAGACTCACCGAGTAGGTAGGATCTTGGGCCTGCATGTCGCTCCATGTAGCGTGGTATTGTTGAGTTCCGAAGGACCATAGAATCATGGGTTGATCCGGGGCATCTGGCACAACAATGTGTGACTATCCTGTTGGAGTCACAGACCATTTGCACGTTGATTGAGTGGAAATGTTTACGGTTGCGGTACGGTACCTCCATGGCATGTGGGACCACCAATTCAACATGGGTGCAGTCAATGGCACCAATGCAACCAGGTATGCCGGCCAGTGCATGGAAACCCACTTTGGTGTTGGCAATCTCCTGGGCAGACCGTGGTAATGAGATGTGGTCATCTGTGTGCTTGAGGAGGGCATCGAGCACTTGCATCAGTGTACGCGAGAATAATGGTTGTGATATGCCATGCAAGTGCCCCACTGTGTGCTGGTAGGTGCCTGTGGCCAGGAAGTGGAGCACGGACACTACCTTCAGTAGGGGGGGGGGGTGGCAGTGGGTGTTTCAATCATGCTGACAATGTCGTTGTGTATCATGTCCACAATGGTGGTGATGGTGTCCCGGTCCAGTCGGTACAGGGTGTGGATCTGCTCAGCGGTGAGGTTGAATGGGCTGGGTCTGATGCGTGGGATTGGGGGCTGCCTGCGTGGTGGCACTGGCTGTGCTGGTGGGGCTTGCTGGGCCTGCCCTGCCCTCCTTCTCCTCCTGCGTCTCCTCTGTGCAGCCTGTTGTTGTTGTTGTAGTTGCTGTTGTAGCACTCGCATTGCTATCAGGTCCTCCAGCCCCAACATTGCTAGTCCTATTGGTATCATTGTGGAATGTGACTGGGTGTGGGAAGGGGTGGGGTGTGCTCTTTTTGTACTTCCTGAGTCTGTATTGCCTTCACCTGTGCTGTTTCTGTGCACCTGTGGCAGCTGCATTCACTTTACATGGCCCTTTACGGTTGGTTCGCGATGGCGTAATTAGCACCATGGCGGTAAGGTACTTAACGGGCTGGTTGATGGCGTTAGGGGCATGTCCGCTTGGTTCGGCATTCGCGTACCTTTCCGCCATGGCGCTAAGTACGGTGTGGATGTTCGCGTGCGCGCGCCCTTGGCGCAGTCAGCGCCAGCGTTAGCTACGATGCCGCTAATGACATCGTAGTTTACGGTCACGGGTCATAATCTGCCCTAGCGGAAGACGATGGCGGTAATCGTTTACCACCATCGTTTTTCGCTTTGCGCCAGGGTCGTAATGAGGGCCGTATTCTTTAATAACACCCTCAACTTTCATTTCCTGTACAATTATTTTCAGTTAAAGGATTTTGTTCGGGGTCCATTAAATGATTATAATAGATCCCCAATATTGGATCATCTTTTTGCGCTTTAATCAAATCTTGATCTGGTGTATCATAACTCCATTGTACCACTGGTTGTTCTATCTCTTTTGGAGCTGTAGAGCGTGTAACTGCATCAATCTGTTTTTCACCAATTAAGTGTTCAATAGGTAGCATTTCTCCAATCACAGCTCCAATTTAGGCTAAATGGTCTGCTTTATCATTTCCCTCCTTATCTTCTCCTGGAGTTTTTAAATGTCCACTAATTGTCCTCCAATATATTGTTAAATCATTCTCTGACACTAATTTGTCTATAGCCTGTATCATTTTTCCATGTTTGAGGGGCTTTTTATTGTACGTAATCATGCCTCTTGCTTTCCAACCACGCAAATATTCCACAAAGCTATTTCGTGCATAATCAGAATCAGTCACCAGGACAATTTCACTGAATGTATTATCAACTGCGGTAGTAATTGCTTTGTAAATGGCTGCCAACTCTGCTACCTGGCTACTCCTAGCCCCAATTCTCATCCCTGTACTGGGAATGTCTTCACATTTCAACCAGACATTTCCTATTCCTGATACCAATTGTTTATTACTGTCATTTTCAATGTGAAAAGCACAACCGTCAACATATACAGTTGGCAAATTCTTGCATGTCTTTTCATCGAAAGCTTTGTGTGGTGATTGTTCAAACTCCTGCAAGCTAAATTCCACCTCTACTTCGTTTGATACAGGTTCAGCTGCACAGTCATGTAGATCTGGCAATCCTTGAGCAACTGGGCTCTTTTTATTTTGGCCATGCCTCACTTTTACAGGACAGCTTTGCAATGCCAATGTCCATGAACTAATTCTGGACTGTGCTAGGTTGCCTGACCTAATCCTTTTACTCTCTAAAAACTGCAATGGTTGATGATTTGTCTCAATGATTACCCTTTCTCCCTTAACAATGGGGGTGGAAATGCTGTAACGCCCACACAGTGGTCAAAAGGTCCTTTTCACATTCACTGAATTTAATTTCAACTTGAGAAAATGCCTTACTTGCATAAACAATGGTTTTGTGATTTAATTCATGTCTTTGAGATAACACTGCTGACATACAATGTTCAGAGAAACTTATTTCTATAAAGAAATCTCTGTTTTTTATGGGGTATGCTAAACATGGTACCTTTGCGAGACATTCCTTTAATTCAGTGACTGCTTCAGATTGCTCCTTTTCCCATTTCCAGGGTGTATTCAGCTTCAATAGTTTAGTTTATGGTTGAGTAATTTCCGCATAATTTTCAATAAATTTCCTGTTATATCCCGTCATTCCTAATACATTTTTTAAACCTTTCACATTTCTAGGATCTTTCAATTTCTGTATGGCCTCTACCTTTTTCTTTTGTGGGTTTAGTCCATGTTCAGTTACTTCATGGCCTAGAAAATTTACCTTTTTCTTGCACCATTGTGCTTTCTGTAAAGATACTTTGGCACCCACCTTTTGCAATTGGCCAAGAACATGTCTAATTTCATCAAAAAGGCTTTTTAAACTGTCATTTTTTATCAAGACATCATCCACATAAACTATAGTTCCTCTTTCCGCGGCATCAGGCAA
The DNA here is from genome assembly GCF_040938575.1 of Ambystoma mexicanum. Lineage (NCBI taxonomy): Eukaryota > Metazoa > Chordata > Amphibia > Caudata > Ambystomatidae > Ambystoma > Ambystoma mexicanum. The sequence goes on along the minus strand of NC_090934.1, from coordinate 834,086,855 downwards.
AGCCTTTCTCAAAAATATGCCAAATTCGCTCCCACTATTGACGTACCCGAATGGTGTTCTAGCCCATACGCATTGCGTTTTATCAAATGAAAAATAAATTCTGAATATCCTCTGCCAGTGGCACACACCAATATCCAGATGTGAGATCTAAGGTAGTAAATACCTTTGAGCCATGCACCTGAGCAAGGCCTTGATCAATGAATGGCAGTGGCCATCTGGACACTGGCATTCTTTGATTTAATTCTCTCAAGTCTGCACACAGACGCCATTGACCATTTGGCTTTAACACACCCAAAATAGGAGTGTTGGATGTAATATGAATGGGCCTGATAATTCCCCGAGACTCTAAGTTTTTAATTATCTCTGCCAATGACTCTAAACATGCCAGTGGTAATCGATATTGGCGCACATATACTGGATTTCTACCACATCCTTCTGGTCATGTGGCAACATGTAAATTAGTTAGGCCGCAATCATATGCATCTTTAGCAAAAACATCTTTAAAACCATAAATATTTTTCTCAGTTCATTTTTATCCTCATCGCTATCACATGCATCTCCTAACAAAATCTGCTCCTCTACCATTTTTGAAGATTCTGGAAAATCCTCCGATGGAGGAATCTCTGTGCTTTCTTCCAACTGTGTGGCTGTATCTCTCTGTAAAGCTGCCAGTTTTAAATATTTTGGCATTTCAGCTTCCACTTCAACGTGCTGATTTTCTGTTTCATTTTCATTTAAGTCAAATACTATACAATTCTCTTGGTGACAGCACACTGTCTCATTTGAATCATAAGGTTACACAGATTGAATTTTAAAGATCCCTTTGGGCTGAGAATCCAGATATTCTGGCAACACACCCTGTGCATCTACATATCTCTCAGGGATATTTCCAATCACCATGTTATTGAAATCTGCAGTATAATGTGATGTTTGTATGGCCATTCCCAATGAAGAATTTTCCTCTAAATGAGTATCCTGACACCCTTTATTGTTCACCATAATTTTGGCAGATCCTTCCCCAACATCTATCAATGGGGTGTACTCATAATCCAGCCCTTGTTGCTTCCTGGACTCATTTAAGCACACAAATGCATCAGAATCTTTAATTTACTGTCCATTCTTGCACTTTAGCGTTATTGCAACCTGCTTGGTGAATGCAGGAACAGTAGTATCCTTCCTCACCTGTAATTCAATTGCATATGGGATCAGTTGTGTGCAATGATAAGCCTTTCTCTTGTCTTCAAATTCAGGTGCAAGCCCACCTAGCCGGGACCATATTTTTTGGTTAAGAAAATATAACACCATACACATTCTGTGCATGATATCATTACCCATGTAAAAATCATTTTGTATTCCACTGACTATCCACACATTGTGGTAAATGGCTTTTTGTCCAATATTAATCTTTAGCATGCATCTTCCTGCAATTCGGCTTTCAATGTCTGGATTATCCAAACCAGAGACATATTGATTTCTAATTCTAAATTTTGGGATCTCCTCCCCCTCCCATTATTTTCTGCAGTAATTTCTCATTAATAAAGCTCCTTTCCTGTTCAAGCGCCATCACTTTAGAATGGTCATTTATACCAATGTGAAGCCATGGCTGCTCATCTTCCATGTGTATTTCAGCAAGGGTGGTAATGTGTTTTTCTGTGTCTGTTTTAGAAATAGTATTCTGTTTGCATTTCTTCTCTTTTAAATAGAAGCGCAATGTGTGTTCATCTATTTCAGTTTGCCATTTCTTCCTGGGATCCAAATAAATCTGCACAGATTGTTTTTCTTTTTCACTTTGCATTTTATCCTGACACATCAAAATGACAGTGATGCTAGGTACACAGCTATTCTGGAGGTATACCTCCACTGCATCATTAGTTTTGGCACCAGTGTGGCATTCATTTATACTGCTGTTTTGTGATTTTATTTTCCTAGGTCTCAATGTTTTTTGGTTAAGGACCACAGTACTCCATTCGCCCCACATATGAGAGGAGGCAATCTTTTCAGGCAATCTGTCCCCATCAGAAATGGAATTTCACAAATAGATGTGATCAATGCTTCCTGTTTTATTCGGTTTTTCCTATCTTCATGTCAACTTCGGTGACACCCATGATAGGCACCTCCTCACTGTTAAAGTTATGCACTGGCCTTCACTCTGCCTCACTGTGACCTGGTTCTGTGGGGATCTCCCTTCATTAATACTTTTTACCAATTCTTTGTACATAATTGTGTCAATCATGGCAAAAGTATTGCATTTTTCTTCCACAGTGATGGGAGCATAATACATGTCTTCAACTTCCTCTAACACACACAAAAAGTGTGAATTCTTACTGATTTCAGGACTCGCCCTTCTCAGACCTTTTTCGCTTTTGGCTAAGCACATTGGTAAATGGAAAGACATCTTCCCTCCTTTCTGTCCATTTCTGTGTGAGAAACCTTACTCATTTCCCCATATTCAGAGGTCCTTTGGAGTGTGGCCACTGTTCGCCCTTCCATCCGGGGATCATCAGAGTTCACACTACAATCCTCCAACTGAATATGTGTAGAAACATCACTTGATAATTTGTCATTTTCCAATTCTGTCCATTTGTGGTTATTTGGCATGGTACCAGTCTTTTTAATTTCCTCAAAAAGCTGTGGCTCAAAGAACTCTTCAGGTGCTTAATCTGTACCCTCCTTTTGAATATTTATTCTTTCTGCCTGTATTTGGTTAGTGTTTTGATTGTCTAGGGAAAGCGTTCTAGCATCCCCACTTACTCCCTGTTCAATTGTATTACCCATGCATGAGTTCTCTTTATTAAATCTGTCACTTTGTTTTCTTGGAATTTCATGTTTTCCTTTTTCATTTGTGCATATCTCCAATATTTGATTTAACTCCAGGTTAACCCGAACTTCTTTTTTAGATGTATTTACAATTTCTGTCACATGTACATTTGCCGGTACTTTCCTTTTTAAATCATTAAGCATCTCAGAGTCTTTATGCAAACCCAAATCAGGGCAATCTGTCTTTTTAACATTGCAGGCATCATTCATATTTAGTCACTTATTATCGTAAACCACCCGGTCATTGCCTTCTGCCCCCTCCTTTGATGACTGTTTTTGTGCCGTACAGAGCTTTCCTATTTGTCCAGCCAACATTTTCACTTGGGCCTCAAGACAGTGAAATCTTTCCATCTCTCTAGAATCTTCTCTGTGTGGCCTAGGTCGATATTAGTTGTTTTCCCCCTGATTGAATCTATTCTGATATCTCTCAGGGGAATGATTTCTATTGGGATTGTTTCTGAACTCTTGATTCATGTGTGGAGGGGAGCGGGGTGCACCCATCCTTTGGTTGTGGTGATTCATTGTATTGACGTGGGGCATAATTCATACCCTGCCTCATGTCCTGTCTTTCATTTTGTGAGTATTGTCCCCATGCTGATTCCCATTTTCAGTAAATCGATCCACATATCGGGGTCTATCCTGATTACCATATATCATGGTGTTAGGGTCAAATCTGCTCTGTGTCCCCAATGCCTGGTAGGGACCATTATTTCTTTGATCCTGGCTTTGCCTCTGATTCTTATTCATACCTGACATGTCAGGCCGATACCCTGCTCTGGGTCTGTCTCCTAAGTACCTAGGGCTAATGTAGCGCTCCCTATTACTAGGATCATGTGATTGAAACATCGGTACAGGGAGTGACAATCTCTGTTGATTACCCCTTTGTTCAGGTGTCAAATTATTTTTACCTTGACTTTAAGCAGACTCACGAGACATTTTGGCTGATCTGATCTCCATCACTCTTGCTGAGGGTTCTTTAGATTTTGGTCTAGTGTCTTCCATTTTATCACTCTCTGTACCGTGACAATAGAGTACTTCATATAGTTTTGTACTTTGGTGTACAATCCATTCAAGGGACTTGTCACGGTCAAATTCACGGACTAACTGTAATATGATGTATTTCTGTAGCCCATAGAAGTAGGCAGTTTTAAACTAATTGGAATTGGGGTCAAAAGATACATCAAAGCGAGAAAAAGGTCTTTTTAAGTCTTTCAAAAATTGGCGAGGTGACGAATTAGGCCCCACCGTAATTGTATAAGCGACTTTCTTTGCCTCCTATAATGATTGGAATGGAGAAAAATGACGTCTAATCTCTTTTTCAAATTCTGCCCATGTCATGGCCTGCTGTTCATTTAACCCTCTAATGATACTGGCTGTGGGAGCATCCAGAGTTAAGGGAAAGTATTGCCTGTATTGTTCCTTAGGTATCTGGAGGGCTTTAAATATATCATGCACCGCTTCTAAGTGGTCCTCTAAACAGCACTCCCCTCCTTTTTTAAATGGTTTGATCAGAGCCTTGATTTATTTAATTATTTTTATGGGGCTACTCGTTGATTTGCATGGAATTGCACTACTTTGTGATTCAACCCTGGTTTCAGGTGTATGGGATTGGTGGCGGCCCCCAATGGGTGTATCAAATCCCCCAAGGGCGCTGCAACCAAGTTCAGTCACCGGCCCAGCCACTGGGGCACTAGTTCTCTGTGCAGAAATAGAATTCACCTCAACTCCATTGAATGTGGTGCCCTGTCGTCTATCTTGGGACCTGCAGATGCACATTTGCTGTTCCAAATCCTTGCACTTTTTAAGGAGCCTATCTGCCTCCTTTCGCAAATAATTGTTTTCATCACCCATCTTATTAATTACCTCTTGCATAACACCATTTGCATTTGGGATTCATTGAATTCTTTGTTTCTCTTGTCTCTTTCTTGAAACATTTTGACTATCTCTTGTTCAGCATTTTGAAGATCACTTTCTTTCTCAAAATGTTATTTTTGTAAAACCTGCATTTCCAAAACAACTTCATCTTTATCTTGTCTAATATGATCTACCAACGCTTTCAAGTGTTTTAATTCTTGCTCACTATCCTCAAACTGTTTCTTTCTCTGATACAATTGATTGTTGAGATCTTCACATTTTGACTGCATATCCCTTTGACATACCTCCAATTCTGCTCTTAACGTTTCCTTTTTCACTTGCTCCATCCAGTTCAACTCTTAATCTGCTAATCAGCTTGGTACATTTTCTTGCATTCGCAGAGACCTATTTAGTATGAACCATGTCTTGGTCCATAGCCTTATCAAACAATCTTTCTCTGCATGTTTATCAGCTGCATTTAAGTCTCAAAAGGCAGACCTGAATTATGCTGCCTTCTACAAAGATGTTGTCTAATGGTTCTTTTTGTACTTCACCATTTATGCGGTCATGCCATTCTATGGCATCATTTGATGACCATGTCCCACGTGCATATAGCTTTGCCTCCAGATATTGCACTAGCTCTGGGAATGTGGCCTCCATTTGAGACATTCTGAAATTCCCTTCTAGTCACACTGCTCTCATAAAATGGGGTCCCTCTATTGCACGTATGGTAGTGTGAGATACACTTGCCACGCCCAGTAAGTGCTCTACACCCACTAACCTGGCCAACGCACCATATATGTAGGATATTTTGTGTAAATTTGGGGTTTGGCAGTATATACTTACCGTCAAAATATGAGCGGTAGTTTGGTGGTAAATTATCCTTGCATTTAGATTGGGTTTGGCCTCATATCATTCTAGTGACCATACCTTGTTATATTATATTGGGGAATCTAGTGATATATTATTTGCGGTATTTAGTGGTGATATATTGTTTGCGGTATTTAGTGGTGAGCATGTTTTTCTTCCCTATATTATAACCCCATCATAAACAAAACCTTCCTTTCTATTAGAGTACCTCCCAGTGATCTATAGAGAGAGCCCTGGACCTATGCAAGTGATGGAAACCCAACAATTTTATATAGAGCGCCACCTATAGGTTGTGGCTGGTATCACTGGCTTATCTACATCCAGCGATCTATGCGCCCTTGGGCATCACTGTTTTATCTCTACCCAGCGATCTATAAAATTATATCAGATTCCTTCCAAACAACATGCAAGGAAAGCACGCACACACACACACAAACCTGCTTTATCACTGAATATGATCAGCTTATTGCTTATTCTGGATTGTTATTCTATCTGCATGTGCAAATTGACAACTACACTACTAAAGAGAATGTATCTCCCCTGTGTATTCATATAAATTCACAGATGCAAAAATGACACTAACCATTTGTTTTTATATTCTCATTATATTATATACAAATACAATTCACAATTATCAGTTCTTACCATAAACATTGCACACTCATCTGTAATACAAAAGAAAAAGAAACAGAGCAAGCAAGCCTTTTAAAACATGAGTTAATTTTTAACATGCTGAACATAACAAAATAAAATGCAGGGATTTACTATCCTTTCTACACTGTATTACAATCAGTCATCCATGCGACCTTACACAGTGACCTCACTTGTACATAGTTTCTTACCAAAATGTTTCTTTGAAGTTTCACCCACACAACCTTGCTTCGTTTGTCTCACAAAGACGGGCCCAGTCAGCACGAACTGCTCCTGTAATCTTGGGTGTCTGGGAAGCACAGCGAGAAACTCTCAAGCCAGCGCTCAGTGACACCATGAACTTCTGTCTTCGAAGCGCAGTCAGCACGAACTGAACTCTGTCTGTAAGGTTTCCCATTAGCAGAACTCGGGACCTTCCTATTGTGTCTACGTGGCATGTCTGCAGACACTTTCCTCCAATCAGATTAAAAGCATGTTTGCAGAGTTACCCTTCACTTTTATACAATGGGATCCTTGCTCACGGAGCAACTGTTTCAATTTTATTTCCTTTTGCGCATACTTTCCGCCTTCTGCAACCCAACACAGAAAGAAAGAGAAAAAAGAAAATAAAATGCCAGTGCACATTTAAATCGAATTCCAAAATATGTATTTTCACCTCATTTTGCACATGTGACTACATTATAATGTTAAGGAAGTTAGAATTAGTGTTTAGTAAATGTTAATTGAGTTAGTCAGTTATATAAATAATGTAGTCTTCTATGTATGAGGTATTCAAGGAAAAAAAATATGGTGTACTTTATTTTCTGCAGTTTCACATTGAGTTTTTGCTGTGTTATGAATTCTGTACATTGCATGCCACCAACAACATATTCACATGTTATAGTCGCAACATAAAATAACTATATGTGTGTGCCATACTATTGCTGGCAACCACAACAAAAAAAATGCCATCACATTTAGTAAAGCGCTATATATTCTTATAAAGCGCTATATATATTACTACAGGTGTGCTCACATCCTTCATTGTTTGTGTCTGTTAGTATAAAAATTGCATTTAGGTGTGCTCACATCCTGCATTGTTTAAGTTAGGTGCACTCACATACTTCATTGTGTTTGTTAGTTTATAAATAGCATTGAGGTGTGCTCACATCCTGCATTGTTTGTGTCTGTTAGTTTAAAAAACAAAGTTAGGTGTGCTCACATCCTTCATTGTTTGTGTCTGTTAGTTTAAAAACTGAAGTTAAGTGTGCTCACATCCTTCATTGTTTGTGTCTGTTAGTTTATACATTGCATTTAGGTGTGCTCACATCCTGCATTGTTTGTGTCTGTTAGTTTAAAAATCGCCTTTAGGTGTGCTAACATCCTGCATTGTTTGTGTCTGTTAGTTTTAAAAAAAATCAAAGTTAGGTGTGCTCACATCCTGCATTGTGTCTGGTAATCTTAACACGCACCTGGCTACCTGTGAGTTAGGTCAGAACTCTGCACTGCAGCCCCCCGACCTCCTCTTTAACTCTCTGCCTTTTGCTTCCTTCTTCTTGCTCTGCAATGGCACTCTCCATCTCCCCAATCTTCTCCAACTACTACATTATCACCTACCCACCCTCACAAAATCTGGACAAAAAAGCATAAAAAAGACAATAGTGCTGAAAACCATGGCCTCTCAATTGCAGACACCTGTGTCAGTGCTTCCTCCAGCAGTTTTGGTTTAATGTCAGAAGGCAAAGACCACTTATTCCAAGGACAGGGATTGGACAAAGCAGGTTTGATTTTGACTGTTCCAAGGCAGAGGCAAGCCATGTCCTCTAGCCATCCACAGGGACCATTAGGGTGAATTGCTGCTGGAACAAGGCCTGCATCTCTGCCAGACACAGTGTTGTCCAGGACCTCGCATTCCTGAAGGACCCCTTAAGGTGTGTGCCAGCCTCTCTGTGTGTTTGGGAGCCCAAGTAAAGGACTCATTTTGTAATTGAGATCAGGGAGAGGAACTCACAGCTCCGGAGAGCCAACAAAGCCAGGATTCCTGCACTTTCACTGTTCAGCTGCTGCAAGCCATGATTTGAGTGCTTTCAACCCAGTTCGAACCGAAAGGACCCCCCGGAGCTGCCTTTGGCACTCACCAACTTTCAAACCACAGTTCCGCCTGTTTAAACCAGTTTGCCCCTGCACCGAGTCAGCTGAAGTGTGACATTGTCTCGGCTCGAACCAAGAAGCATTGTTGCACTTGCATCACTTGAACCGCTGTTTGTAACACCCGTCTCTTCATCCCAATTCAGTCGACGATTGAACCAATCCTGGTGTCCTCTTCAAACAGCATCCTGATCCCTGCATCATATCAGCTCCCCTGCGCATCCCGACATTAGTTAATCCGTCGTTGAATGTCGACCATCAAACCGAACCTGTTGACAACCACGATCTGCATTGCTCGAGCTTACTTTAAACCGCAGCCTTCTTGCTGTAGGGTATTTTGTGTAGATTTGGGGCCTAGCTGTATTTTCTTACCGCCAAAAATAAAGTAATTCAGCAATAATCACTCCTTGCATTCAGATTGGGTTTGGTATTATAGTAATATAGTGGATATGCATTATTTCAGTACACAGATACATTTAGTTGGTATGCATTTCGTTGTGGTATAGTGATGAGCATAATTTCTTTGTTTTATTTGTGGCCCCAACATACAAACTCCCCTTTCTTTTGTTTAGACTGTTCTTGTGATCTCTAGAGGCCTCAGGCTTCTACATTATTCAAGAACACCACATTTTCATATGGAATGCCATTTATGGCTGTTATCACTGATTTATCTACACCAGTGAGCTATGCTTCCATAAAGTATTCACAATAACATGTGGTGTAATCACTAATTTATTTACATTAGTGAAACTATTTCCAGAGGCCTCACTTTCTGCTGACTCATATACGTCCAGCAAACTATTTCATTATGTTCCACTCAGAAATCACACACACCTATATACACTGAGTGGAACCACGCACACACCTATTTATAATTGCTCATAACATTACTTTATCGGCATAGAAACTTGACGCTTTACGCATTATTCCCTCTATGGCATAATATTTTTTTTAGACACCAAATGAAACAGAAACAAAAATACTCTTAGGCAGACTGTGTTATCACAATTTCATTTTACAATGATACATTACCATTCGTGAGACAATCCTCTTCTGAAATAAAAACATGAGAAAGACAAAATGCAAGAACACTACGAATTTAATTTCATATTTGCACAAGAGAGAGAAAAAATTACATTGTTTGTTTTGCCTTCAGTTGGCAACATTAAAATGTGTCATTTGAACACAGTGAAAAGCTATCGCTACGCTGCCTGTCTAAAATAGGTCTCATGCACATACCGCCCCTCACTTTCATACAAGATAATTATCAGCGAGTTGTAGCTGTTTAGCACGCGAACCCCCCGGACTGGTCGCTTTCTTTAAATGGCTCAAGGCTTTCCTTCAAAGCACCCCAGCGAGGACATGCAGTTCTGATCTGCGGTCTCTCAAGCCGGTGCTTATCGACTGGAATCTTCAGTCTGGGAAAGTCAGCAATGGACTGGGACGGCACCTCTCAATCAGGAACATCCCATAGAAACTCCAGCCAGGTCTTCCCCGGAGCTGTGTAAAATGTCCTCTGCCTTTCTTCCTCCCCGAAATGTGCCAAGAGACCTCTGTTACATCCCTTAAGGTGATGTGTCACCAATGAAAATGCACAATAATCTATCCTCCTCTTTTAACAATGGCTTGGCTTGTACGGTTTAGAAACTGTATCTACTAATTTCCTGGCATGCAGATTTCGCATCCAGCTAACACAGTGAACAGAGAAAAAATGAATCCAAGTGCACGTTTAAAATGACTTTCAGGCCCTGTTTTTTTCCACCTCATTTTGCACTGGAGAACACATTATGATGTTAATAAATTAAGATCATGTTAGTACTGTTAATTATATTAGTTCATTAATCCTTTAATGTGTCTCTGGCAACAGAGGCATTTCGGGAGAAAAAATGGTGCAATTGCTTGTACCGCATTATAGCAATACATTGATCTCATGCAGTGGTGCTGCACTCCAAAAACACGCTAAATAATCCTATATTCCATTTGACGGTTTGCCATTGCCAAACCGCCAAGACACTGCAAAGGTATCATTGCCTGAAAACTGCCCCCCTTGTCCATTTTGGGCCCTAGAAAGTGGCTAGGTCACATTAACCCCTTTGTGCAACTCAAGAGAATATCCTTTTTGAACATTGTGGTGTTTATTGCCTTTTCTCCCCGTCTTATCATCCAGAGTGCTGCATCTTGATATCTTCTATGTTCTGTGTTGTTTCTACAGGTGTTCTTTTTGTAGTGTTGTCTAGTTATTGTTGAGATGGTGTGTTTACTTCAAGTATATATAAGTTTATAGATCCTTGATTGCACATTCCTTTATTTTGACTGCTGTACTTTGCTCGTTGGGTTGCTACTGGATCACATTCAAACCTGTATAGCATTCTCTCAGCTCATGTTACCTCAAAAGGCAAAGGAAGTACATCTCTTAGGTGAGCCTGTTTCTTTTTATGATTGCGTTTGCTCTTGGTTTGTAGAAGTGTGAGGGCTGAGTAGGTGCTTTAGCCTCTACTCATCCTTGGACTCGTGTGGGACAGGAGTCAATTTGTCACAATTGCGATGTTAAAAATGCATGTATGGCTAAAGACAGAAGCAAACGTAAGTGCTCAGTGAGATTGTTTCTATATAGTAATAAGCTTAACTTGGAGCCATAGGTTTCGTAATTCTAATCTAAATTGTAGAATTAATGAATTATGGTTTCTTACACTATATTTTTAAATTATTGATTTCATGATGTAGCATGGAAATTCTCTATTAAAATCTATAAATCTTATTTCAGAAGAACCTATTGACCCTTTGTAGCCTATCTCCTGCAAGTAAACCGGTCAGTACTATTATGCCAGCGGTATTCAAACTGTAGGGCGTGGCCCTGCAGGGGAATGCAGCCGCATGCCTGGGGGGCCATGAGAGGCCAGCATGAAATCTAAAAAACAAAAAAAGATTTTTTTTTTTTTTAGTTTTTTTTTTTAGATTGGAAGAAATGGCTGGGGCGGCTCACGTGGTCAGGCAGAAGCATGAAACTGTAGACACCAATGAAAAAGTGGCTCGCTGTTGTAAATGGATATCCATTCCTTTAGTCACAGACTGTTTGAATAGTACCCAAGGGGGTGCTTTGTGTTAAAATGTATGTAAATTGTGATATTTAAAGAATATTTATTCAGCAACAATGGTCAAAATGACTAACTGCTCAATTGTCAAAATTTTAAATGGCCCACCCTAGCATTTTGCATTTTTGATACATGCATTGCCCTATTACCCTATAGGTCAGTCCGAGCCTGGCGGCTCATCCATAATGGCTAGGGGTTTGGGGCGCCCACCCAGTGGCCCCCTCACCCATTATGGAGGAGCTAAGGAGCCAGCCCACTGAAACAATGAGCACTCCCTCAGCTGCTTTTTTCATCTGAGGGAGTGCTCCTGGGCTGGCTGAACTGTCAAAGGGAAACGCTATTTCCCTTTGACAGTTCTGTTCAGTGCCCCAGCCGCACATGCTCTCTGAGCCATGCAAGGCTGGGGCGTTTTGCTTCGCCAGCTTTGCATAGCTCATTGGAAATGCTGGCTGGGGCACTGCATATCTGTATGTGCGAGGCAGAGCTCCTGCGCCACCTCGCACATACGGACAAAGCAGCCTGCAGTGTAGTGTTTCAGCACCCACGCACAGCCTCTGCAGAAGGTACATTTATGTTGATTTTTGATGTGTGCGTGTGTTGTGTGTGTGTATGTGTTTTTTTTTTTTTACACTCCGTTGAGCTGATTTTGGCAAGTGGTGGATAGAGTGGGAATGAAGGTTGTACAACAAAGGCATTTTAAAAACGCCTAAATGCCTTTGTTGCACAATCCCCCTGCCCGCCTGCCAAAATCAGCTCTCCTTCTAAGGCGCTGTGGAGCCCAGGGAACAGGGATGGTATTTTTATACTGGATTTCTCTCATAGATGTCTAGTCAAAAATACCATGCTTTCCCCCTTCACACCCCAATGCCTTGCATACATACAATCATGTTGATTGTGTTAGGCCCAGTGGGGCCCAGGGGATAGGGATGGTATTTTTTTTTTTTTTTTAATTTTTTTTTTATTTGTGTATGTTTTTATTAAACCTTTACAAAAAACACTAACACATAAAATAAATACACAATTACATATTTAGGATATTACAAAAACTTTGGAATTATTTAACAGCAGAGGAATCAGAGAATCATCATAGAATAGTAAGAACAAACAAAATAGCAGCAGATTAACCTATATCTTTTACCTATATCTTGAGACAGCATGGTAACAACAGGCATATCTATTCAAGATGGAGGTTACGAATAAAACTGGATAAGGCCAGACCTTCCCTACTTGTTCCAATACACAGACAGCGTTGCCATACTAGGTCAATCGGGATACCTAGAAATTGTAATTTCAAGGCATTCAAACAAGAGTCTCTCAAGACGTTAAGATGAGTACAAAACAAAATGAGGTGTTTAGCCGTTTCAGGGATTAAGTAGCAGAATCTACAAAGACTGTTAGCCGCTGTGATCTGTTTCCACCTCAGTTTAGTATCAAGAGTAGGTAGAATATTCCACCGCAATCTGAGTAGTGTTTGTCTGTGTTCCCGATTTGGGAAGATCTTAAGAATTGAAGAGAGAGTTCCTCTTTTTTATGTTCATGTGCCAAGTGTGACATGGAAGTATATGCATGAAAAGCATCCACAGTCCGGCACCAATCAAAGTCCCACAACTTCATTTTAGTTTTAGTGGGATTACTGATTAGTTGCTCTAGATCAGAACTGATATTAGCCAAAATATTTTCACAGAGCATAGCAAATTTAGATAGGAATCCAGATTGGTGAATGTTATTGCCAACCAATTCATATAGCGTGTTGGCAGTAGGGGCCTTAAGTTTAGCATAAAGCAGAAGCTTTCTCCAATCAACTCGTGCTGTTAAAGAGATATAGCCTAGCTCGAAGCGAATCGCAGCCAAGGGTACTGCATTGGGGATAAGTAAGACCCGTCTCCATATGTCCCCTTCAATAGCATCCAATTTGGCAATGGTTAACCGAGTGCCAAACTCTAGGCCATAAATCAATTTCGGTGCGATTTTCCCCTCGAAAAAGAGTAAAGCAGGTCTAATGGAAAATCGACCATATTTACGGTCAATTTTAAGGACCTGACTGGCCAATACCTTAGCTTTATTCAGGAGAAGAAGGTTCTGCCCTTTTGAACCTCTACTTGCTCCCAGATAATAGCCCAGGTAAGTAAGGGAAGTGGAGCAGGTTACTGTTGTGCCTCCTAACTTCCAGAGGTTTGTTTTCTTCCTAACAACCCCTTTAGATAGGGCAAGGATTTTGGTTTTCGCGGGATTAATATTCGAGCCATTAAGTTGGGCATAGTTGGCGAATACATCCAGCAAACGCTGTAACCCCATCTTAGTTAGATCAAATAAAACAAAATCATCTGCATAAGCCAACCAAATAAGCTTCAAAGTGCCAATACTCGGCGCTAATAGCCCCTCTTTCACAAGGTGTTCAGTTACATCTGAAACATATTGATTAAACACCCAAGGGGCTAGCACACAGCCTTGTCTAACCCCACGATGAGTACGGACAGCATCTGACATGTCCCCCTTTTTATTTAACCGGATTCGGACAGTAGAATTGTTATAAACCCCCTCCAATAGGCTGATTAAGCCCCTTGGCAGACCCCAAGCATAAAGTTTTTGCCATACCCTGTTTCGGTCAACACAATCAAAGGCTGCCGAGAGATCCACTGAGGCCATAAAAATAGGTCCCCTAGTTGAGTTCCAGGCGGTCTCCTGAATACACTTAACTACCAGTCCATTGATGTTAGTGGAGTGGTTATTACGGAAGCCCGTTTGAAAGGGGCTCAGGGGATGGCTAGTTTTTTCCCAATCCCTTAAGTGTGAAAGAAGAAAAGCAGAGAAGATTTTACAATCCGCATCTATCAGAGCGATAGGCCGATAGTTTTTGGGATCGGACCTACTACCGCATTTGAAGATCGGGATGACATGTGCAGTGGACCAAGAAATAGGACATGTCCCAGTTTGTAAGATATCCCGAAACTCAATACATAAGAGATTGGCCCAAAGATTCGGGTCTGCTTTAAAGGTATTGTTCGTTAACCCATTCGGGCCAGGAGCTCTTGATCTCTTACACCTGCGAATTAACTCCAGGATCATATCAATCTCTAACGGTGGAACCCATTTAGGGTGAGGGACTAATGGATCATAGTCAGTAAAACTGGACATTGTCGCTAGGGGGCTAGGTGAAAATCTATTTGAGTAAAACTCTAGCCAACCTTGTTCCGCTATCGGATTAAGTTCAGCAATGGCCTGATTACCATCTTGCCCATTAACGATCTGCCAGAAGGCTCCCACCTTAGCCTTCATGATAACCTGTAACATTAATTCCGAATCCTGTTGTAATAACTGATGTTTAATTGTTTTACAGTAGTTCTTGTGGGCTTGTTTAACCTTCTTAATAAGGAATAGGCGAGTGGGCTGGTCGGTTATTGCAGCTTGTAATTTCCTAATATTTTTATTCTTAATAGTTTTTGCTGCTGCCACCTCAGAGTTATATTGATGTGAATGCCTAGTAATTGGAGTTCGGCTTACAGAGCTAGTGCCAATATCATCTACTGCCGCTTGTATCAGGGTAGTAACCATTGCAGAATTAAATGTTGCCAATTTCCAATCAAGAGTAGTCTTGTTAAGCATATCCCACAGTTTACCATTCAAAGTTTCAATATTTTTTGGGGACCAGCGAATAGCAGATCCTGATAAATTTGGAGAGACCCCGATCGGATGGCACAGCCGCCCCTTTGTCAGGCAGATGTTAAAAGTTGCCGTTAATATACCATGGTCACTCCAGGAGTTCAGGAAGATTTCAAACTTCGAACATCTTGTAAGGAGATAATCGTCCACAAAGATGTAATCGAGCATGGAGGTGGAAGTCCCCCGCCGCCAGGTATAACTAATAGGGTTTGACGAGGGTTGTGAGAGGTCACGCAGAGGTTGTAAACCTAGATTGCCCAATTCAGTATACCAAGTTTGACTAGCCAGTTTTTTCCTTTTGTCACATCGGTCAAAGGGATACATCTCACATAATGCCCATGGTGAATAGTCGAATAAACAATCACAGTTCAAATCCCCAGCTAGTAGTACATGTCCTGAGTCATTAGCCAGCACCCACTCCAAAATAATCTGCGAGATTAGAGACACAAACAGCCTAACTTCACCTACCCCTGTGTGCCAATAGATGTTAATAATTAGTAATTTTAGATGGCCGATACTCGAATTAAGAGCTACCCCCAATGCCCCATAGAGAAGACCCAAAAGAACCTTGCCGGATAGCCCAGAGCAGTTATCTACTGCCACCAGTAGACCACCCGACGGTCTACCCCTCAGATTATATTGGGCCGGCTGATCGAAAATTTGAAAACCATCTAAACAAGGGGCTGAGGTCATCCAAGTCTCTTGAATACATAAAACATTTGCATCTCTCAACAGGTGTAGGCACTCCAAATTCGAGAATAGGTGTTGATTGCCTCTGGAGTTCCAAGACTTTATACAAAGCGTCGACTGAGAATCTAAGGTCAGATTTGGGGGGATAAGCCTAGGGCACAAGTTTTTGCCACAGGGTGGAGATGATGGCGGCCCAGTCAACATCTTTGTTTTGTTGATTCAATGAGGTTATTGGTATGGGGAGGGTATCCTGGCCACCTGCATGGGCCCCTATTGGTTTAACTACTGATTGTGAAAAAGAGGGCCCATTGGTCGACATTTCCCATGCTGAGGCCGCTTCAACTCTGAATCCCAATTCCTTCAGAGAGTCTTTTTGGGTAAGAATCAGTTCTTTGACAAGTGGTGACGCAAGGAGAATCATGCTCATATCCAAAGAGTTACAATCCAGAAAGGCCACTCTGTCAATATCTTTAGAGGAAATGAGAGCGAGGGCTGGGATTTCAGAAAAAATAGATAATACATTACAACGATTCAAACAAACAGGCTCTTCCAATTTCAGCAGACTTTGAATCTTTATCCAGTGTAAAGGATTGGGTTTCTTATTATTCGTACATTCTTGGCGTGTTAAAGTGTCCGCTGGTAGGTTTTGAGAACCCTTCATGATTATATCAAGATGTTTGACCGCAGCAGGGGGCAAAGGTCTGGCCTGTGGTTTATATAGGCGATCCACCAGGTTGCGAATCCCAGCAGAGATTGTGGGGTGGGTAGAGACAGGCAGATTGTTAATATCCTGAGAGAAACCCCTCTCCAATCCCAGATCCAAAGGAAGAGCAGGGATCAGGGGCTGATTAGGTATTGTATTCGTAGGAGGTTGCAACTGAATGGGACCCCAATTTGCCGGGATTTGATGAGGCCTTAAGACCGACAAGCTCTGTGAGTAATTTAGATCGGTAGCTTGAGTCACAACCCGAGGCAGAGGAGTTACTTCAAAGGTTGTAAATTTTCCAGTACCACACCCCTGATGTAATTTAGTATGATTTACACCATGTGGGATTGCCGGGACCATGGGAAGTTCTTCTCGGATCTTGGAGTTGCCAATACCACTAGCTTGAGTCTCGCCAGAAGTCAACAGAGCTGTTTCATAGGTTTTAAATTTGCTAGTATCAACTCCAGGTTGTAGTTTGTTGGGGTTTACAGATTGTGCAGCCATCGGAACCATTAGAGTTTGCTCACTGGACCTAAATTTGCCTGTACCACATCCATGTTGAAGTGGCACCAGAGGGCACAGTTTTAAAATAGGAGAAGCGTATAGGGTTTCACTTATAGGCTGTTTTGAGGGGGCCAAACAGGATTTTGGAGGGATTCCTGACCACATGTCAGAAACATGAGTAACTGGAGGGATACAACTATCGGTTTGAGCCATAGAATCAACCAATTTGGTCATTGGAGGCTCAAAGACATTCGTTGATTTACCCTTAGAGAGAGAGGCAGTATTCAAGGAAGTAAAGACCTTTGCAGAGGATTTGGTGAAGAGTAGATTGGTTTGCTTTGTAGCCAATTTCCGCTTGATATGGCGCGTTTTGCGTGGGGCCGTCGTTTTCTTGGGAACTCGGTGCTTAGTAGCTGTTAGGATGTGCAGTGTTTCCAATGTTTACCTGTTAAACCATGAGTGTATAATATTTCCTTCACTATGTCTATTGTCACTTAGATACTATAGAACATAGAACTGCATCTTATGTAGCAGGGTTCCAAGGAGAGCCAGTGAAGAAGCAGGGCCTTAGTGGGAAGATTGTACTCCTCCTGCTGGGGGTCGTCTTATGTCATCAACTTGCAAATAAAAGGTTCTTTACCTTTAAACTACTGGTTATGTGAAAGCCTCCCTTTGTACATAACATTTGGCGACGAGGATGGGATTGGGACCCGGAGGACGACCCCCAGCGCCTTTTCTACAGATCTAGTGTGCTGGCTGTGGAGCGGAGCCAGCCTGACTTGCCTGAGGGAGGGCCTTTTTCAGTGGATTATTGACGGCCTGACATCCAGTGTGTGGCATCCACCGGAGGGACATTGCTAGCGCCAGAGGAAAACCCCTGGAGGCTCCGTGGTCTGTGGGAGCTGGAATTGGACCCCTGCAATTTTGTTGAACTTGTGGAGACTGGGCTGGCAAAGACACGGCTTTGGCACTTTTATAATTGGATTTTGGGTTGTGTGTTTTCTGAGCGGCCATTGGACACCCTGGCCCCACACTGAGCAAGGTTGAGAAAGGAGTCGCCGCCGATGACCCTGGTGAGGCGCTCCAGGGTGAGTACATAACCAAGCAGCTATCTTTTAATTAGTGTCACCTACCTGATTGGGTGGGAGCTCTATTGGTTAAACCAGAATTGCAAGCTTGTTATTCTATTCTGCAACTTTGAGACATGGCAAATGTGCCTGCTCCTGTGTTTTTTCTGGCAGTGCCAGGTGAACCCAGGGTTAGATGGGAAGACTGGAAGGAAGGATTCAGCAAATATGCCTTAGCAGTGTTTGGTGCCAACTACTCCAATGAGCGCAAGGAGGCATTGCTATTTCACTGTTTGGGAACTGCAGGCCAAGAGGTCTTAAAGAGATTGCCGGAGCCTTCTGACATTTTGGATGCTGGTCCATATGAAAGGACATTAGCCAAACTGGACAGGCATTTTAGAGTGGAGGAGAACATTATATTGGAAAGATATAAATTTGCCACGAGAGAGCAGAAGAATGGGGAAAGTATCGAGGATTTTGTCACGGCTTTAAGGGGCTTAGCAGTGAAATGCAAATTCACTCACTGTCAGGATGAGCACTTGAGAGACCAGCTAATGATTAAATGTTCCAATGACAGTATTAGGAAAGAACTATGGAAAGAGAGGAACCCCACTTTGGATCGAGCAATTGAGATAGCGAAAATGGTGGAACACACAGATAAGTGCATTGAAGTTCTTCAATCGGATACTGTGAACAATGGTAAACCCAAGTTGGATGAGAGTCAGGGTTCAGTGCTGAAGGTGTCAAAGGTTGTTCAGAGGCAGAGTACGTGGAATCCAAGACGCGCCTCGCAGAATGCTAAAAGGAGCGAAGAGAACAGACCGGCAACTGGCAGAGGATGGCGTCAATGGGTTCCTGCAAAAGATAGCAGAGGGATTCCCAAAGACATGAATTCTTTCAAGATGGTTAGGGATTCAGGACAATCCAGAGGTTTTCCAGGGAGAAGATGCTTTAGATGTGGAAGCTTGTCGCATATAGCCTCTGATAAGGATTGCTTTGCTATTCATATCATATGCAATGAGTGTGGTGTGAGAGGGCACATTGCCCGATGTTGTAGAAATTTTAATGCTGGGTCAAATCAAGTGCATGAAATAAGTGCAAGTTATGAAGATGAGTCATATTGTGAGGATGGCAGAGAAGTGGTATTTACAGTGAATGCTGTCAATGGCAGAGTGAAAATGCAGAAACCTTATGCTGAGGTTGTAATTCGAGGTGTACCCGTACGCATGCTAATGGATAGTGGTGCTGACTACACCTTGATAAGTGCGGAAGTGTGGAGGAACAAATTCGATAGTTGTACTCTGTGGGAAAATACTGTTAAAGCAAATGCTTATGGAGATGTTCCCATAGATATTATAGGTTGCTTTGATGCTGAATTACAGTTTAAGGACAGGAAGGCCAAAGGTTGTGTGTATGTTACCAACAGAGGGGGTGAATTGTTGTCATGGAGTGATCAAGCTGAATTGAAGATAAGGCTTGAGGCAAGTCATCCCGAGCAGGTAATGTCTGTTGCGGGAGGAGAGCCCACAGAGATGCAAACCACGTTATCTGGGAAATTGGGGTGTCTCAAGGGCTTTGTACATGTAATTCGCCTAAAGAAAGGAGCTGTCCCTAAGATTGCAAAACTGCGAACTATTCCTCTTGCTCTTAGAGGAGATGTAGAGGAAGAACTCAAGAGAATGGAAAGAGATGGTGTCATTGAAAAGATAGAAGCATCTGAATGGGTCAGTCCTATAGTTGTAGTCAGAAAAGGCAATGGGTCTTTGAGGCTCTGTATAGATCTTAGACATCTAAACAGCATGGTTGTGGCAGACAGGTTTCCCCTTCCCCGAATAGATGATCTGATGGTGGGAGTAGCTGGGTCAAAAGTGTTCTCCATACTAGATCTTAAATCGGCCTACCATCAGGTTGAATTGCACCCTAATTCCAGGGATCTCACCGCCTTCATCACCCCGATTGGATTGTTCAGGTGTGTTCGCATGCCATTTGGTTTGGTCTCAGCCGCAAGTGTGTTTCAGAGTATTATGCATAAATTACTTGGGGGTGAAAAAGGGGTGATGTGTTATCAGGATGATGTTCTTGTATGTGGGAGCGATGAGAAGGAGCATGATGTTCGTTTGAAAAGAGTTTTGGATATTTTGAAGGAGGCAGGCCTCACCGTTGCCTTGGAAAAATGTACTTTTAAAGCCAACAAAGTGGTGTACCTGGGTCATGAGATCACTGGGGAAGGGGTTAGACCCAAGGAGGAGGCTATTGAGGCCATAAAAAGAATGGAGGAGCCTAAGTCTAAAGGGGACATACTATCATTTTTGGGACTGGTGGAGTTTTACGGCAAATTTGTCAAGGGGTTAGCAGAAATGTCGAGGAATATGAGATTTCTCACTCGCAAGGGAGTCGTTTTTAAATGGTGTGACCGGTGCAAGAAAGAATTTTTGATGATAAAAGAGGCTATTGTCAATGCTCCCATTTTGAAAATATTTGAGGAAAGTAAACCCACATTGCTTTTTGTTGATGCCAGTGATTATGGTGTTGGGGCTGTTCTGATGCAGGAGGATCAGACAGGTTTACAGACTGTGGCTTTTGCGTCCAGGTCTTTGAAGGGCCCAGAATCTAGATATTCAGTTATTGAGAAGGAGGCTCTAGCATGCGTTTGGGGTGTCGAGAAATTTAAAAGATTCTTGTGGGGGAGGAGTTTCACCATTTGCACTGACCATAAACCCTTGGTTGGAATTTTTACAAAAGGTGGTTTGGAGGGAGTGTCAAGACGCATTATGAAATGGGTCACGGCATTGCAAGGGTTACAGTATACCATGCTCCACGTAAAGGGGGAGGTTAATGTGGTTGCAGACGCCTTGTCTAGATCTGTCCAGAGGGAAATTTCTGACGATAGTGACTTTACAAGTTCAGAGGAGAGTGCAGAAATATTCCAGGTGCATGAAACATTAAAGAAAAGTGAGTGGGATGTGTCTTGCACGGAGGATGTTGTATATCAAGGAGTACTTGCTCTGGTTGCAGAAGGTAAAATTAAGAGCCACAGGGGCGAGATGAATGGTTTTGCCAAAGTGAGGGAGGAGCTATGGATTCAGGATGGTTATTTATACAAGGGTCACCAGATGGTTGTGCCAGTCGGTATGAGGAAGTCTGTCTTGGAGTTGGCCCATGTTGGGCATTTAGGTCTGGCCAGGACGAAGGGACTTGTGAGGTCTGAATTTTGGTGGCCTGGTATCGACAAGGACATAGAGGAACAAGTCAAAGACTGTGTGGAATGTATTGAGGGAAACAAAGGCTTGAAAGTGCAAAAAGTTCCCATGGTAGTGAGGGAGTCCCCGCGTGTCCCTTGGGACGAAATTGCGTTGGATCTCCTCGGTCCATTTAATATTGGTGGTGGCAGAGATAGCTACCTATTAGTAGTCATAGATTTATTATCAAAATGGCCGGAGGTATGTGTACTCAAGGACATATCCAGTAGTAGTATAATCAGATTTTTGGAACAACTGTTTTGGAGAGAAGGGTTTCCAAGAAAGTGTTTGTCTGACAATGGGACCCAACTTGTTTCCAGAGAGTTTAAAGAATTCTTAGAGAATCATGGGATTGAGCAGGTGAATACTTCTTTATATCATCCCCAGAGTAATGGGTGTGTGGAACGATTTAATAGGACTCTGATGGAGGCTATTAGGATAGCGGTGGCTACTGGAGGAGATTGGGTGAGAACAGTGATGGAACGCACGTTCCAGTATAGGCTAACTACCCATAGTGTCACAGGCGTGAGTCCATTTGAGATCTTGAGAGGAAGAAAACCAAATACTCATTTATGTCCAGGTTGGATGGGCAAATCAAAAATGGTGGATGTGGATCTAGAGAGTGTAAAAAGGAGAATTTTTGAAGCTGGAGTTAGATCCAAGGAGAGGTATGATCAGAAGAATTGTTGTAGGGAACTCAAGGTCAAAGAGGGTGATTGGATTAAAGTCAAGCTCCCCACCAAAGTTCGTAAAGGAGCCTCGTTGTTTTCTGAACCCAAGCAAGTTGTGAAAGACTTGGGTTCGTCAGTGTTGGTCAAAGGAGGAGCTATTTGGAATAAGGAAAGGGTGGCTTTTCCGTTTCAATGTTAATTTGTCTTCAGTTAGTTGGAGACAGGGACTTTCTTGTGACTCTACCTAATCAACCACTAGATGTCATATATCTATGCTCTTGATTTGTGCCAGGACTTGCAGCGCATCCAATGTTTTACCTGTTAAACCACGAGTGTATAATATTTATTTTACAGGTTTCAATTTCAGTTGTTCAATATGTGTTTTACAGGTTTCAATTTTAGTGGGTCCTCACCCACACAGTTACTTGTTATGTTTAAGGAGGAGAGGTGTTAGGATGTGCAGTGTTTCCAATGTTTACCTGTTAAACCATGAGTGTATAATATTTCCTTCACTATGTCTATTGTCACTTAGATACTATAGAACATAGAACTGCATCTTATGTAGCAGGGTTCCAAGGAGAGCCAGTGAAGAAGCAGGGCCTTAGTGGGAAGATTGTACTCCTCCTGCTGGGGGTCGTCTTATGTCATCAACTTGCAAATAAAAGGTTCTTTACCTTTAAACTACTGGTTATGTGAAAGCCTCCCTTTGTACATAACAGTAGCACTATCTTGTGTACATTTAAGAACCTGAGTTGGAATCAAGCTTGTTATAGGACTGGGCTCTATCGACTGAATAGGTTTTGTAGTATTCGATAGGTCCTCAACAGTATTGCAGGGATTAGCCAATAAAGTGAGCTTAGTTTGTTCAGAGGGAATTTCTTTATTAATGGCATTTACTATAGTAAATGGGGACCAAATAAAGTTAGATTGACCCGGATTGGGAATCAAGTTGGGCAAACTTTGAATAGGGTCGGCCAATATGCCTGTGGAGATGGCAAGAGTACCAAGACCAGCAGAAATTGCTGGAAGACCCTGATCATGAGCAACAGCATTATTAGAAGATTCCACTGGCAAGTTGTTATCCGATATCTCTATAATTTGGGTATTGACAATGGCTGTTTGACTAGGGAGGGTTAAAGAGCTTTCGCCCTGTGGTACTTGCACCGGCCGCCTCTGGGATATCTCGGTGCCGATCCAATCCACTTTATTATTAAGATCCACTAAGATATCTGTACCAATACAGTCAATTTTCAGATTAAGTTCTGTCATTGCAGTTTTGACAGATTTAAGCTCGGACCAAACATTGTCATATAGCTCAACAAAGGAGCTCAGTACAACGTTTAAGGCTGAGACTGTCGGATGCGTCAGTCGGATCCGTTCATCCACATCTTTTAATGTATGGTGTAATTGTGGAGGATTTACTTGGTTCCGATTGATGGACACAGGGTCTAAGTCCGGATCATAGTCCGCTATGTTGTTTTCAATATCTTCAATGATGTTAGTTAGGGCGGTGGGTGTGTTGTCAGCCACTGGCTCTTGAGAAGAGGATCTAGAGATGTCCGGAATTCCAGTAGTATATGGCAGATTCATCGCTTTATCCGCACACTCAATTATGCTAAGATCAGTGATATTATTATTTCCACCGAAGAAAGCTTGTGTAGACATTGCCGAGTGATCTAGCATAGCGTTGCCTCTATAAACTTTGGGAAGTTTTATTTCTGTACTGTTTGAGGTTGCTTTTAAGATGTATTTGTCCATGTATGTCTGCCCAAGTACTTGTTGGTATAGTTTAGGTTTTCTAGGAGTTTTATGTACTACAATGTCGCCTGCTGCATGAACACTGGTAGTAACATCTGTAGTCTCAGAGTTATGGATCATAGCTTTATGAGTGACTAGTGGAAGACTAGATTCCAGGGTGTTTAAAGTAATAGGCTTTATCGAAGTGAGGCTACAAGACATGGCATTATTTGAAGGAAGGGTAGATTCCACCGAAGATGGGACAATACAGAGAGACTTAGAAGTGATTGTGGACACAGTATTAGATAATCTACCCTTGGCCATGGTGTAGGTAGAGTCAACATGTGGAGCCGGGTCAACTAAAATAGCATCTGATAAAAATAGCGGGCCTTTTTGGTTGCGCAAACCGGATCTCATCATAAGATTAAATAAAAGCAGTATTTAAGCACTGAAATAGCGTTATAAAAACAAATCTTTGCCGCCAACTTTCCCAAAAAATAGATTGTTGTGTTTATCCTTAATCTGGTTAGCCTGAGTATGAGTGTGGCCGGATGAAAAATATAGCAGTCAGTATGAGTGTTGTTAGTCTGCAGCTCCGCTGTCACTAAGAGCACAAATTTCTATTATTTGAAAAATTAAAAATAGTCAAAGACAGTAGCTTTGTAAATGATATTATGTCGATACCAAGAAAGCGGCCAGGCAGATTGGTAAGTCTAGGAGTCAAGAAGGCTTACTAATTGGGAATCGCCGTCCACGCCGAACAGCCAAACAGCACCAGCCCTTCTGCCGCCAGGGCTTACGCCGCGAGGGTGGCTTCGCGGCACTTTTGAAGTGATTCTGCAAGTCACGTGAGCAGGTCACGTGTTCCTCAGCGGCACCGCCTCCCTGTAGACAGCAAGAGCCCTGTGCTCGCAATGCTGTTAGTAGGGGGGGCTGGCTGGTGTTGTGGGAGCAAATGAGGTAGGTAGAACAGCGTGCTGCAGGTCCAACGCACAGTGAAGTCAATGCCTTCAATCAACGCCGCTCGGGCGGCTTCGCGGCACTTTTGAAGTGATTCTGCAAGTCACGTGAGCAGGTCACGTGTTCCTCAGCGGCACCGCCTCCCTGTAGACAGCAAGAGCCCTGTGCTCGCAATGCTGTTAGGAGGGGGGGCTGGCTGGTGTTGTGGGAGCAATAGAGGTAGGTAGAACAGCGTGCTGCAGGTCCAACGCACAGTGAAGTCAATGCCTTCAATCAACGCCGCTCGGGCGGCTTCGCGGCACTTTTGAAGTGATTCTGCAAGTCACGTGAGCAGGTCACGTGTTCCTCAGCGGCACCGCCTCCCTGTAGACAGCAAGAGCCCTGTGCTCGCAATGCTGTTAGTAGGGGGGGCTGGCTGGTGTTGTGGGAGCAAATGAGGTAGGTAGAACAGCGTGCTGCAGGTCCAACGCACAGTGAAGTCAATGCCTTCAATCAACGCCGCTCGGGCGGCTTCGCGGCACTTTTGAAGTGATTCTGCAAGTCACGTGAGCAGGTCACGTGTTCCTCAGCGGCACCGCCTCCCTGTAGACAGCAAGAGCCCTGTGCTCGCAATGCTGTTAGGAGGGGGGGCTGGCTGGTGTTGTGGGAGCAATAGAGGTAGGTAGAACAGCGTGCTGCAGGTCCAACGCACAGTGAAGTCAATGCCTTCAATCAACGCCGCTCGGGCGGCTTCGCGGCACTTTTGAAGTGATTCTGCAAGTCACGTGAGCAGGTCACGTGTTCCTCAGCGGCACCGCCTCCCTGTAGACAGCAAGAGCCCTGTGCTCGCAATGCTGTTAGGAGGGGGGGCTGGCTGGTGTTGTGGGAGCAATAGAGGTAGGTAGAACAGCGTGCTGCAGGTCCAACGCACAGTGAAGTCAATGCCTTCAATCAACGCCGCTCGGGCGGCTTCGCAGCACTTTTGAAGTGATTCTGCAAGTCACGTGAGCAGGTCACGTGTTCCTCAGCGGCACCGCCTCCCTGTAGACAGCAAGAGCCCTGTGCTCGCAATGCTGTTAGGAGGGGGGGCTGGCTGGTGTTGTGGGAGCAATAGAGGTAGGTAGAACAGCGTGCTGCAGGTCCAACGCACAGTGAAGTCAATGCCTTCAATCAACCGGCCATTTATCATAGATGTCCAGTAAAAAATGTCATGCCTGCCCCCTGTTCCTCCCAGCACCAATTGAAAACTGTTTGGCTATTTACCCATTTCTTTTTTTATAGTAAGCTCTACAATGCAACATTTTAATCCATCATTTTAAAAAGAAATCACGGGGAGAAACCCCCCAATCCCCACTTGATTGGTTCAGGCTCCATCACTGCGCTTGGACGCTTAGGTATTTTTGGGGGAAATAGTTATGCCCCTCCCTCCACTTCAAAAATTCACCAGCGGCCACTGGCCCTCGGACTGTGTTGGGAACGGGATGGGGGAGCCCAGGGACTGTGGTGGGAACAGGATGGGCGGCAACAATGGGATAATGGTGGGAGCAGGGTGGGGAAAGCCCATGGTGTGTGATGGGGTGCGGAGAGCTCAGGGACTGGGTAGGGGTGGGATGAGGGAGCCCAGTGACTGATGGGAGCAGGTGGGGGAGCCCAGGGACTATACTGGGAGTAGGGTGTGGTGACAGCACGCAATAATGGCAACAGCCTGGGACGATAGCTCAATGTCAACGTGCTCACCTTGGAAGTAAGACAACACGAAGTAACAGAGGTTCAATCGCCGGGTCCGTGCTTAGAAACCTCTGGGTATTAAGTGCATTATAAATAACCTATCATATGATATACATACTGTCCAATTGGCATTTTTGGGGGGTCCCGCATGCCCACATTTTGCACAGGGGGGCCCCGGCCTAAAAAGTTTGAAGACCACTGTACTATGCCATAACTACCAGCATATTGATCAGTCTCGGGCTATGTATGACTTCCTCTTTCAAAATATTAACTGAAGATCTACCTGAAAGTTCTCTACAGAGATCTCAACTCCAGTCCTCTCAAGACAAATACACAGCTGGCTGTCACTCCTCGTGGACATTACAACACCTGCTTGCCTGTTCTCCCCTGATCTAAAAGATATCCTGACGTGTGACACCCTTTTGGTGCAGAGAAGGGTGCTGCTTCTCGGTCCTTTCAGGCAGTGACATGGCTCTGCAGCGTCTCCTGTCTAGAGAGGTTCTGCGGCACTGAACTATACCAGACAGTCTCCGCGTTCGTCCTGTACACCGCGTTCTGTCGTGCCTGCCGTTGCCCGGCGGGTAGTTTTCCGTCCTCTCCCTCCCTGCCCTAACTCAGCTTCGCTGCATGAGACTGAGACATGGCCGCTAGCACGTCCGCTGCATATGCAAATGAGACGTGACGCTAGACCCTGTGACGTGTCTCCGTCCCGCTCCTATGTATAGCCGTGCGACGCGGATTGTGTCGTAGCACTGCAGCAGGACACGCAGGAGTGAGGAACACTGTAGACTGAAGAAAGCAGGCCCCGTAAAGGTAAGCGGGTAGCACCGTGGTCAGGAGGGGTAGTGCTGCGTGCACACAACGTCCACCCTCCATGCAATGTCACAGGTTCAGAAGAGAAGAGCAACGAAAGGGGCTGAAGGGGTCTTGTAGACGGGTTAGAGACGTCAGTCATCTCGGAGGGTGAGGTTATCGCTCATCGCTAGTGTAAAGACTGCAGTCAAACTTTTGTAACCCCGCGCCCTTACCGTAGGGCACGGTCTGGGAACGAAGCGTGAGTGGCGGAGGGCCCGGGCGGGGGGCTGCAGGGACTAGTGTGGGCGGTAGATAAGCGACTGAGCGCCGCCGTTCGAGTCTACGTCAGCTACAGCCCGGGCACAGCGGCGTGATTGCCAATTGCACAGTTGCTGAATGAGGGCAAGGGTGGCACCTGCCACACTGTACGCCATCTCGCCGTTCAGGCCTTTTATGCTGCACACATTTTGAAATTAAACTGGACAGTATATAAGCAATGGCCGGGTACAGTCATTGACATCGCTCGCGTGAGTCGTTTACACTCCTTAAATCTGGACCCCTATGTCCCCTAACTCTAAAATGGCTCGTGACAGTCGGTGCACTGCACGCCCTCTTCGAGGATTTTTTTTTTTTTTTACAATCATGGATATGTTTACGCTCCACAGCATTTGAGAAATCTCCTGTTCTGCTCTAGTCTACACTAACACATCTTGTAATACTGTCCACCATATTTGTGTTCGTTCTTTTCGCATTTAGCACTCTAACTCTAAAATGGCTCGTGACAGTCGGTGCACTGCACGCCCTCTTCGAGGATTTTTTTCTTTTTTTTTTTTTACAATCATGGATATGTTTACGCTCCACAGCATTTGAGAAATCTCCTGTTCTGCTCTAGTCTACACTAACACATCTTGTAATACTGTCCACCATATTTGTGTTCGTTCTTTTCGCATTTAGCACTCTCTAATCTGACTGCAGCATCTCTAAGATTTCTCTTGAAGCTGGCTTAGACTACGCTCTAGTGTAGATCCTGTTCCTCTTCTATCTGATGAATACTACCTCTGTCTACCGTGAGCCCTTGTTCTATTACACTACATTTTTTATGACATTGGGTCTTAGAGTACCCACCCTTTCGGAAATGGCCCCTTTTACGCGGTGCGCCGTTTCAGAGGCATTGATGCCTGTTTTTAGGTGGGAGTATTCACAGCTTGCCTGGCGGGTGCTACTGTAGCCCCACAGGGCTTGTCGCGTCAGTTTCCCTCTTCAGCGCGTCACCCACCCACTCCCACCGCAGGCAGGAGCTGAGTCACGGCCGCGCTAGTCTCTGGGAAGATGGAACGGGCTTCATCATTTCCGTTCGCTGACCTTCACGCTCCGGAGGATGCTGAGCGGACCCCGACCTTCACGGCCCGCCTACTCCGGGTGCACGGTCTGCAAAAAGATGATGCTCGTTCACTTTATTTGATAATCACTGCACACCATCAAACGCAAAAGATGCAGTAGGAAGTCACTGCAGAGAATGGACATCAATTTGAATACATTGCAGTTTATAATTAAATTGTACATGACTTCAAATCTGCTCTTTAAAAATGTGGTTGGCATACGTTTAACTTCACAAAACAGTACACTTGCCACAAAGTTATTATTGTAGATGCTTTATGGTCTGGCAAGTGAAGAGCACATTTAAGGATGGGTTTAGGGTACAGCTCCATACTACCACGAACATATAATATCAATTTCCAGTATATTGAAGAAAAAAAGTCCAGAGTTTCTTGGGAAACTAAACCAACTGACCTGAACACAATACCGTCTTCTTATTTGAACATTTATTGCACGTTCTCATAATGGGGCAATTGATTTTTTTTTTTCTAACTATTCAATAGATGGGCCATAATCAGTGGCGTCGCTAGGGGGCCGAGGCCCCCTACCCCCCCCCCCCGTGCTCCCACCTAAGATGAGCAGTGACCTTGTTCTCCCCCTACATTCGTCTGTGCCCCCCCTACTTTTGTTTTTGGCCCCCTCTGTGCCCCTCCTAAATTTGATTCCTGGCGACTCCACTGGCCATAATATCATGATGTTCAATGGTCTTTGAGCATTTAAGCGCTCACCCATGCTGGTCTCCTGCCACAGGCCCGCCCTTCCACTTAAGACTGAGCTGCTTTACGGAAAGTGATGTAGGTCCAGTTTTGCTGGCGTCGTTCTGTTTTTTTGAAGTTTAACAATAGCCACGTGTATTGGAGGGCTTGCAGAGAGTATGCTCCTTACTGTATAACTGGCTTGTGGTTTAAAAAAAAAAATATATATATTTACGAAACCTGCCTTAAAATCTGTAATACACTCTCAGAAGATTTCGCCTAGGGAGTTTGTCAGTCCCTCATTAGGCCATGTGCAGAAACCTCCAGCTGAAGACTGGTAAAGTGTACTAATGGAAACATGGCACACGCCACCTCCCATCTGTTGGGTGATTGGTAAGGGAACTGCCACTTCCCATGGCATACTCCCCAAAAGTAGAGGATTCGACTCTTATTGCGCCCTAACGCCGAATTACTAGTGTAGTATCTTGTTTGATGTGCCCTTAGTCACCCCAACAAATGGTGAAGAAACTTATTTTGTATAATTGGGGTCCTCATTAAGGAAAAGCATGGCTCCATTTGCACAATCCCCAGATGCTTGCATGTTCTCCACATGTTGCCTCCATCTTACATCATTACTAAATCCGACTTGTTTTAATGTTTAGCTGTCTTTAAGAGGACCACTTGAGAGGGTGACCTTTGGGCCAAGCAGCCTATTTTGTCCACACTCATTACCTTTTGCCTTGTGTCATTGGGCCTCAATGCATAGTTTGTATGAAATCTCTACAATGCATTGGATAACAGCTACAGTCCTTTGCCACTTCACAGTGCGCCATCCTCAAATAATGTAAGTGATCACAGTTGTCAATGAATGGGCATTTTGTGTGGGGACTACAGGCTTTATGGTAGCTTGTGCCACAAGCCTATGCAAACACTGTCCTCGGATTATTTTGCCCTCGTCCATGGTGAAGATATGGAGATGCCAACGTTGGGCGCTTCAAACAAATTTCAACCAACTTGCATAGTCCAGTTTCTATCATGAGCAACATCATTCGATAACTTCGTAATGACTGGTTTGGAACGAGCTGGGCCCAAACCTTATTTATTGGGCATGTATAAGGCGATTATACAGCAAGGTAGTGTTTCAAAGCGGCACGAGTGAGCAAATCTACAGTGACCATGAATAGTAAGAAAACGAACAGCGGTCCTAATAGGCCTTGTGACATTCAGAGCGTGCAAGTGCCGTGAAACAGGGACGGGGCAGATGGTAATTGCTTCCAGAATATGGACGACGAATAAAACACATCCATGTGCAGTTTCGGCAGCGGGACCTTTCTGGGAAGCACCTTTTCAGCTTAGGTTCACATGGCTGTCCAAGGGCCCCTTGTCCTTCACATTTATTTATTAATGAAGGGGCTGGCATCTTGTTCAGCCAAGCCGGAGGACTGCGTTCAACATCCTGGCCAACCATTTTGTACCTTTCTGATAGTTTGTATATTCCAGCTTTGTCTTGTGCCAACGTGAGCGTTTTTTAAACTTCAAATTGAAGAAAGGCCTCGTTGACAGTGGTTTTCGACCTACCGTGAAGTTTCACACATGCTCTGTCCAGTTAGTTTCTTTAAATGCGTTACCACCCACTGGCGATTTCATTTTCAATATTGGTTCCTGGAATAGATACACCTTCATTTCAACTATATTTTTCCAACCACAAGTACATTTGTTAAATCTGACGTATATGCATTTTTATTAGAAATCCGTGTACTGTCGTATACATTCCGTTCTAAACTTGGGAGAGCTGGGAGCTATTTAGCTCCTGGTTATATAGCCCAAGAGAGCCTAGTGGCTTGTAGCTGCTGGTTTAACTTTTTTTCTTCTCTTCTTTCCTTCTAGCTGTCTGGATTTCTTGATGTTCGGTTGCCTGGGGGGAGGGAGTTGGTAGAGTTATTGCTGTGTTTAGGTTGGCTGAGTTATTTATGCTGAAGTTACTGCAGTTCACTTTTGTTTGTTGGATCATTTGAATAAAATAGTTTTTAAAAAATCCATATGGCCTTACCTCTGCATTTAGGAATGCACACACTTGAGTACTAGGGCGCATCCAGAAGACATTTAAAACCTAATGGATGATATTTAATTGACAAAATATAGTTTGCATCTCATGTGGGAATTACATTTGCGGCGCGCTTTATAATAGCTCCTGGTTTCCAGCAGTAGCTCCTGCTTACTGGGTGATGCCAGATAACCAGAAGCTACTTTTAGCTCCTTTTAATCGAATCCTTGTTTCGATCCCTGCATTCTTTCAAGAACAGATTGACCACAGCCTGCTTAGTTGCATATTTTTCATCGTCTCCGTGTCACTGGGACCACCCTTTTCCAGTGTTTGCTTTTAGCCAGCAC
Source organism: Ambystoma mexicanum (assembly GCF_040938575.1). Classification (NCBI taxonomy): domain Eukaryota; kingdom Metazoa; phylum Chordata; class Amphibia; order Caudata; family Ambystomatidae; genus Ambystoma; species Ambystoma mexicanum. The sequence goes on along the minus strand of NC_090934.1, from coordinate 834,055,245 downwards.
TGCTTTGCATGCTGGGGCATGTAGTTTTGTCATTTACGTTTGGTCTCTTCCTCAGCATGTAAAGCAGTGCTGGCTAAAAAGATAAAACGGGCAGATGGTGACTCTGATGACATGGAGGGGGAGGTGTATTGGGGGAGTTGGCAATTACAATTGTTTTTTTTTTTTTTTATGTTGTACCCTCAGTAGTGTTAGCAAGTCCTCTATTAATTACTGAACCCATTCTTCATATCCACTCCTCACATTTTATTTACACACGAAGATTATGATGTAATTTACTATTTGCATAAATGTGGATACCGTCAGTAGACTTCCATTCAAACTTTGCCTAAACTACCTATTGACACCATGAACGGAAAATGTACCCGAAACAGGGCCTGTGGTTGACTCCGCAGGTAGGGGTGGGTGATGTCCCCGAAAATGTCATTTTTCTGCGAGCTGGAAGGGTTCAGGCTTCCAGCTGCTGTAAGTGACCTTCTCATGACGAATGACCTTTTAAAGAAATACCCTTGGCAGGAGGACCTCGGATGTGCCAGGGGCCAGCTGCCTGTCAAGCCTGCTAAGCCCCCTTCAGCACGATCATGTTCTCTTAAATATGGCATAATTACACCGGGGGCAGGCATTATTAAAAGCTGAAAGGTCGTGCGGTTCAAAGAAGGGATGCGAACGAGCAGCAGGCAGTGTCCAGTATTAGCCTGCCCTTTCAGCGACCCTTCGTGCCCTTTTTCCAGGTATGCCATGGCAAACTGGCATTCGTTTTCGGAGAGCATGCCAATGTACTCCTCCCCTCACTGTAAGAGCAATGGCGCCTAAGAAATAAGAGCCCAATGAACATAAATATTTTTTTAACCTTTCTACCTGGAGAAGCAACTCCAAAATTAATTTAGCTAAAATGATAGCTTAACACCTGACTATCTATCGCCCCATAGTGAGTAGTTAGCCAGTTTTGTTTTACTTTTCCTTCTGTCACTTGTAGTGTTCCAATTAATCGCACGATTACAAGTACCAGAATGCATAGAAACGTCGTATCGGAAACACAACAGATTCGGCAGTCGAATATCAACTGCGGTCTTAAATGCCACAATAATGCTTCGATATTCCTGCAATGGTCACCATGGCATAGGGTGTGTTGCAGATGCTGCCATCATTTGCAAAGCGCAACCGCAAACCACCCAGTAAGGCCACTGTGTGTCTGGTAAGTCACCATACAGAAGGTATAGCCTCGGGTGCTTCTCTCATGTTGCAAATGCAGCTTCCAGTAATGCCATCACAGGTCTGATATAATCACTGTATGCGAGGGCAACTATATAACCCAGCTTTTTAGAGCGTTTTCTGTTCACTTACAAAAAGGTTACTAATGGAATCCTTTCCGGAAGCATTAGACTGCACATTATGGATGGACATTAGCAGTTCTTGCCCCAATAACTTTTAATATCGCATCAAATGACACAAATTCACATCATTACAAGGGAAAACGGTCATGAAAGTTCTTAATACAAAACAAAAAATCAGAGCAAAACAAACATCTGACTCCTTCAGTTCGATTGCCAGCAGGGGCCACCAACTGCTACTAGAGCAGTACAGCTTGTTAATCTTAGGAAATAATGTCTGAAGAATAAAGGCGAGAATGCCACCTCACTGTGGTAAATGTGTATGTAGTTGGACACATTTGCTGTCTACCACTATCCACTGAAGAGCAACACCTATGACCCGGGGAAACTTAAGATCTGTTTGTCCCTTATTTACTGTGAGACATTTGTAAGCACGTTTCATGTCGGAGTCAATGCTAAATTAGTTTTTTCCCCTTCTGTTTATCAGCTGATCTAAGATGTCGTGCATGAAGGAACAACTGATCATCAATATTTTGAAAGACGAACATGCCCCCGCTCAAAACAAGATCACGGTTGTCGGCGTTGGCGCAGTGGGCATGGCCTGCGCCATGAGTATCCTGATGAAGGTATGGCAAAATATAACCAAAACCTTGACTGTTCTTACAGCACACAAACTAAATTGCCTCTTGGTGCTTTAAAAATAAATATTCTTGCTAAACTCAGTGGTACTTATTTTATTAAGCTCTGTAGGATGAAGGGCTGAGTCTGTGCATCTGACATTCACTTCCCTTTCGTCCAGTTTGACAGACTTTTTGCAGGAGTCGCTCAACCTAATGCTGTATCTGTTTATCTGTAACACTGTACACCTGCACTTGTCCTTTTATAATTCCCTCTAGGCTATAACTCGCGAGTCAGGGGTTTGCAACCTTTGGCTCTCCACAGGTTTTGGACTTGAACCCTAACCAGCATAGTTAATGGTAAAGGATCATGGGCATCTTTGTCTGCGATATCTGGGGAGACTCTCGTTACACCCACATGCTCTAGCTAACCTGTCTTTTTCTAAAACAGAGTGAAGATCTTGTTGCAGAATCAGGAGCCATGTCTCAGCCCAACCAGATGCAGCCACATTGGGTTCCCCCCCCCCCCTGGATACCAGCACTTCCTCTTAGTGGTCCAAGCTTCAAGGAAAAATACATTTCTCTTGGGAATGTACCCCAGGCACCTTCCATAACTACCTAGTACTATGCCCCCAACAGAACCATACGCCCAGCGATTGACACTCTATAAGACAGTAGGTTCCCTTTTACAATTGGAGAATCAAACGACCCTGTAAGACGGACAACTGCACTCTCGGTTTGGATAAACCTGAGAATGGAAAGCAGAGTTAACTATGTCCAGTTCGGGATAATGCTATGCAGACTCTCTTGTGTACTCTCGTGGACCTCCTGTTTTTGTTGTCACGTTCCTAGGGATGCAAGATATTATTCACCGTCTCCTGTCTGCACAGTAGTTTCAATATTTGCAGTCGACCAAGGCTTGATACACACAGTACTAAAGAAATAAATGGAACATGTAATAAAGAGCGACCTTTCCTGAACATAGTTAAATAACCTCGCTATCTACTTTTCCTGTAGATATGTGCTTATTTAGATAATGCACTCCTATATGTAATGCAGAAAATCCAGATTGCTTTATCAAATCTCGACCTGGGAGGCGCTGGGAAACGTAAACACGCGTGCAGGGCGGGACTATTGCTTGCAATGTTGCATCATGCAATAATCCATTAATCAGTTACATAACCGAGATAAAAAATGAAACCAGTTGTAAGATACATTGTGTCTAAAGGTTTGCAGGAAACATGCACTGGCCATGCTTCAGCCTCTTGCTGATAAACTCCATTGGTTGCTGCCCTGCTCCAGTGGGGTTTCTTGTGACCTCCTCCAGTTGGACATAGTTGAATTTCAGTGCCAATAAGGTCGATTAACCCATTTAAACCTTTGCATATTTGATCATTAGTAGGAATTCATTTTGAGTAACCTTTTTCATAAGAGTATCACTATAAAGATTACATGTGCTATCTAGTCTGTCACTGAACACCCATCTCTAGTTTTATGGCTGGGCAGTCTCATTTGAAGCTTTGCTTTCCACTGTAGAGAATATCTCGTGCCACTGAGAGCTAAGGTCTGCCACAGCCATGCACAGTTTGGATGCAACCTGTAAAATAGGGTGCTTTGTAAATGTTTGTTAAATGAAGGATAGCATTTTGAGTAACGGAGCAGGACTCTTGTGCAAAAAATTGGTTAAAAGCACTGATGAGCAGCTCGTTGGCTGTGCCAGCTTTTGGCCACATACAGCACTAAATTTTAGTTGTGATATTGAAGAGCACATACAGTTAAGAAGAAAACCTCACCCAAGCGCCTGCAATACAAAGCTCTAGATTGATGTTTCAAAGATTTGATTAGATAATTTGCTTCTATAATCTAGCATCCCAATGCTAGTTTATCACGGCACCACCCTTTCCTCAGTTGAATTCATGCAAAGGAATATTTCTATTTTGTCATTGAACTGCAAACCTCTGTAATTGTATATTGAGAGATGCATAGCCTGCAGTGTCGACCAATTACACACGCTGCTTGATATGCAGAGTAGCCTTTTGGGAGTTCAACAAAGGAGAGAGGACACTGGTTAATGCAAGAAGTTCAGTGAAAGGAGAAGGCTTGGTGGACGCTTGCACAATGCGCTGACATAAAAGGGGCCAGAGGTTTTCTGTGTGCCCTCTGGAAAGGGGAACCTAACACATGAGCTTACTGTATCATCTTGCCGTTTGTAAAAGAGACATGCGTTTCAGTATTCAAACTTGTGAAAATTCATAGTTGAGGTCTGTATCTAGGGTAACGGGTAGCTGGGCAACAAGGAAGACTTTATTTTTTAAAATAAAGCATGGAATTGCAGACACGAGTTCCATAACATGTATTTGTTCATATTCTCCGACAATCACTAACCTGCTGAGTTTGACCTGATTCCTAGCTCAGGTTCCAATATTAGACACTAGAAGATTGGCATTAAGGGAGTCCTCTGCATTCATGGATTGGCCTAGCTTAAGGGGGGCAGTCTTACACTCTTACTGGTGGTGCTTCACTTTTTCTTCAAATTCTTGTTGAGGTGCTTGTTGCTTCTGAGTCTTAGCCCTGGGTGGCTCTACCTTGCTTCTTAAAGGTCCCTCGACATCAGATTTGTAAGTAAATGGTGGCAGCCAGGGTATTTTGGGAAATCTGCAATCTGCTGAACGGTTAATGGGTAACTGAAGTTTATTGCAGCCTGTAGTGAGATTGTAAATATACAGTCTTAGTAGTAACACAGAATATGTCTGCTCAGGGGTTACCAGTCATTTGGTCGAAAACCAAATGGTCGAATGACCATTTGATCGAAGTAAAATGGTCGAAACAAAAGGTCGAATTATTTTTTATTTATTTTATGGGGGGGGGCTCCCCAAGCCCCCTTTTTCTTTATTAAAAAATATTTTTTAAGCAACCAAAACTAAACAAAATATATAAATAAATTCGACCTTTTTTGTCTACCATTTTGATTCGATCAAATGGTCATTCGACCATTTATTTTTGACCAAATGACCGGACACCCTGCTCAGGTGGGCCCAGCACCACAGATGTAATGTCTTGTGGGTATCGTGTGACAGGAGGGAATCCAACGGGTGTGAATTATGACCTACACATAGGACTCCGATAGTGCTGAAGGGAAAACTCTGAAGCGCAATGAAGAGGGAAAACGCATGCAAAATGTAACGGGCAGAGTTCTCATTTAGCCTAAAAGCAGGTTGATGGATCAATATACCACATTCCCTTGTTTTTTACAGTAGCAAGCCATTTTGTGCCTCTTTATAAAAATACCATGATTGCCCTGTGCAATGACCCTGCCTGAGACCAATACTGTTTACTGTTTTTACCACATAGTACTGCTTACACAGAGTTAAAAAAAACCTTCTTGCTTTGCACTCTGAGATTAGTGAAGGATTACCTGACCAGATTTTAGTAACCTAACCCTACTGCCAGTGAACCTGCTTATGTTCACCTATCCCCACTACAGTGAGAGGGGTCAGACTTGTGACTAAGGTGATCACGGGTGTTTGTTTACAATAAAAACGCCTGTCTAGCCCTACCGCTATGAGGGAAGTTACCTGCTTAAACTAAAACGAATGGTGCTTGTCAAAAGTCCAAAAGAAAGGGTGCTTAGTCCAAATCCTTTTCAGCTAACTGGCCCTTCCACTTGTTCTGCCTCCCTATACACACACCACTGTCCGCAGTGATTTCTTCTGATCTACAGGGTAGCAAAGTCACTACTTCCCCAGCCTTTTCATAATAGGACAAATAAGCTACTGCTTTAGATTAAGCCCTGAAGATGTATGCTTATTTTACTTTGAAACTAAACAGAAAGGATCCCTGAGCAATAGCCTGTGTTTGGCTTCTGCATGGCCCAACACTTGGATTTCTTCTCCACGATGCAGATTTGAAAATGTTGTCGAATTATGGGTTTCTCCAACAAGGGTTTTTATTTATGTATACTTTAATGTGATATAGATTGAAAGAAAATTCAATCTTTACACATAATAAACAATTATACATTAAGATGAGTAAAAGACAATAAACGAATAATGTTCAAGAAAAAGGAAAAGAAAATTAAATGAACAGATAAAATGTCATGTATCAAATTAAGAATGGGCAATATTATCTTTTCCCAACGTTCTATGCAAACTTGTACACTTGAAATAAGTCTACATCTTTCCAAGGCTACTCCCATAGAGATCATATGTTAATAAAGATTTGCAGTGTACCTACCACAAGTCCCACAATGGCATATATTTTCTTCACATTGCGGTTCTCAAGTTAATCAAATCAATGGGCCCAACTTTAATTTGATTTTCAGCCATATGTTATAGAGGGCTACGAACAAATGCATGTTACAGGTGTTTGTGCAATGTAGCCAGAATGACATTTCGCAGATGGTTTGGGGGTTATGTACAAATTCACCAAGATGTAATTCTATTGTACTAGTTAATGTCTGGCATTCCGTTAAAAGATGTTTTTGCCGTCTCCAAAAATTCAGATGACTTACAGAGGCGACAAACTCGCTCTAGGACAGGAATATTTTTCCTGGCTCCCAGGTTCCTCAGAGTAGGTAGTTGTTCCAATCTAAACAAAAGTGATGAAACGTCTTGAGTCTTTTAGTAGGACAAAGATTTAAATATGCTTGGGGCTTCATGTAGGTGTACAATCTGTATTTGATAAATTGATAGCTCTTTAGAGTACTCGGATGTGCAAAGCTCTCAAGCCAATCCCAGAGGTCCACCCTTTTCCCAAGTGCATTTTGAATTTCCTTATGTAGGCTATCCCTCTGTGTGTCCATCCTATGTCAGCAAGAAATTTTGTCCTAGATTTAAAGAAGGGTGAAGTGGTATGGTTTTTAACCACTTCCTGGTATATCACAGACAATAACGGATTAGAACAGCAACTGGTCATCTTGAGGAAGAACCCGGCTCTCCTGTTGAGTACTATTGCTTTTAGTGAAGGTAGGCTCAATTCTAGTCTTATCAAGGCCATTGGCACTCCTGGGGGCAGCCCCAGTATAAGATGCCAAAATGTATCCTCCATCACTTGAAGCCAAGATAAATCAAAAGAGAGGAGGGCCTCAAGGCCGTAAGTGAGCATAGGTGTAAACCCTTGTATCTAAAGGTGCCGTGTTCTCCCCCCCCCCCCAGAGCGTGAAACCACCCTGCTTGTTTGAGAATGCAGAAATAAGTGCAGTAACTTGCCCTGATTTTGCGTCCTTGTCTGCAGGAACGGTAAGCACCGTTAGGCTCAATTTCTACTCCGAGGTAACGATCGGAGGGTGCATAAGGTATATTTGTTTTACCCACCATCAGGTTAACTCGGATGCTCTTTTCCCCATGAATCTGAGCACTTTGGTCTTGTCTAGGTTGATAGTCAGACCATTAGCACTAAGTGGTAGCGGAGCGCCAAAGCCCACTAATGGTGTTCTCAAATACTACCAAGTCATCAGCATATGTTAGTACTGTGCAACGTGCCTCACCAATTTTCAGCGGGCAATTGTCAACTTCAGCTAGAACTGCCAGGATGTCATAAACCTAGATTGTAGATAAGGGGTGAAGTGACACATCCCTGTTTTATCCCCCTATTTTGAGTCACTTTTTTGGTCATATTGCCTTCTTGATTAACCTGAGTCGGGCCGTAGTATTTTGGTGCAGGAGTCTCAGATAATACAAGAGACCTCCCGGGCATCCCATTGATTCAAGTTTCAACCACAATCTTTCTCTGGTTATGGAATCGAAAGCAGCCTTGAAGTCCATGTATAAGGCATACAGGAGGCTGCCCCTTATTGACCGGTGTTTGTCCATCGCCATAAGATTGTGAGAGGTAGAGAAATCCCGCCGAAATCCACACTGGAATTTGCGGAGTATGTTGGCCTCATCTACCCATTTCTGCACTTCGCTTAACAGCAATGAAGCAAAGAGTTTTCCTGTTATATCCAGCATAGAGAGGAGCCTATAGTTATTGGGATGTGCACGGTTACCCTTTTTAAAAATAGGAATAAGGATTGCTGTTTGCCAAGATTGGGGGATTCTCCCCTGCGCTAAGATCTTTTCAAAAAGTACGGAGAATAACTCTGCCCAAAATTCAGGGTAATTCTTAATTACTGCATTAGCCAGCCCATTGGGGCCAGGGCCTCTTGAGGACTTAAGAGCTTTTATTTTGTTCAAAATGACCACAGAGGATACTTCAAAAGGCGGGTAAATAGGGGCCTTATGCGGGGATGTAAAATGAGACTCTGTCTCCCCTGAATTACGTCCTTCTATACATTTTACCCAAACCTCTTCACTAATAGGATTGGCTAGATGGCCTTTGCCATTTTCCCTAGTCTCATTTAAGAGTGACCAGATACTGCGAGAGTTCCTAGAGCAGATAGTCTGCACTAGCCTTTGATAGGCACTATTTCTATCTGCCTTTTTTATATTCTTAATGCTGGTTTTAGCTTTTCTAACTCTCTCGCAGTAAAGGACTGCTGGTAAGTTCAAGGTCTTGATACTACGGATTTCAGCTCTCAGCCCTCTTAGTCGCCCCTATAATAAAGGAATTAGAGATGCTAACGCCCTCTGTTCTTAACATGTAGCCCATTTTAGCCGCAGCATATTTTCCCGAAAATGCCAGAATCCATTCCTCAATGGCATTAACGGTCATGATGTTAAAATCCAGAAAGCTAGCAGAGAAAGTGGGTTTCAGGGCTTCCGTAGCCGATCTAATATTCTTTTCAGACCAGAAAATTCTTTACCCGCGCTATTGGTGTTAATGCTGCCAATATTCAGTGTGGAGGAGGCATGACTTGGTAATCGGAGAAGACATTGTGAGCATCACATGATCACTCCAGTTGTTGTTGATCACTTTAATATCAGCTACTTTTGACTGCATCTCGGGGGCACATGAATATGTAGTCCCGAGTGCTGGAAACTGTCCAGTTGTCCAGGTATGTTTCCCCATCCTATCGCCAGGCGTACGGCCATTTATCATCTCAAGGTCCCAAAAAGCGAACAATTGTAACCAACCTAGCCCCTCGACCTCCCTTTTCTCGTAAGTCATTAGACATTGTGTACTAAGATTAGGGTTAGACGATGTATGGCCCTCACCAGTCATATGGCAATTAAGTCCCCCATGACCACTACTGCTGCATTACCAGGTTTCGTTGTCCAAGATGACATTAGATCCTAGAATGCTTCTTGTAAGGATTCTCTAATAACTGCTCCTGGTGGATTGTAAAGGTTAACAAGGAGGAACCTAAAAGAACAGCTTTCCTTTCCGTACTCAATCTCTACTGCCATGAGGTAATCCTCAGAATTGCAATGAATCCTTCGAGATACCACCGTGTTAACCACCCCGATGAGTAAATCCCCAAAGGGGCGGCCCCTTGTACCCCCTTTCGCGCCTTGAAACACCTGTGTATAGGCGCGTTACAAATATCATATCATACCCCGTTTTGCAAATGATTGCTACACAACAAATCCATCCCATAACAAGGGATCCATTGCCCGGGGTCTCTTGGAGACAAATACAGCTGTTTTTAGACAAAAGGTCAACAGAACCCTCTGATCTCAATAAGTGGGCAAAGCCTCTGCAGTTCCATGAAAGAAATGAAAAAGCTCAATGATTACTCCGGAGAGGGATTCCATCAGCCATGTAAGTACTTGCTGTACTTCAGCGAGTTCAAGGTTTTTCACTTCAGCTGGCTTAAGACCATTAGATACGGGGTCTGGAGCTGAAGTATCATCTGGGTCAATGCAAGGTCTCTCATTCGGATCCACGTCATTCGGATCCACGTCAATATCAATGTCAACTGCCCTAGTTCCTCTTTGTATTTCCTGATCAGCCGTGCTGTTGACAGAGAGTACAATGTAGGGCTTAGACGTTGGGACCTAATCAAAGGTTCTACGAACAAGAAGTCATCAGATTTCAATACTCGGAGTTGGGGAATGCAATAGTCTGACCAATAACTCAGATCACGCAAGCCAAGTGTTTTTACTGCTCTGATATAAGTTCTTAAAACAGGTGCGATTCTCGTTGATGCCCTTAGGATCGTTCCCTGGTACAGGTGAGGCAAGCACTAGTATGTGTCCCTCGTCTGCAGATGATGATGGTTGCTTAGTGCATACTGGCAAGCTAGGTTCAAGCCCCAGGCCCAGGTCTTCCAAAAAGTCCTTGTCTACAACCAGACTGATGGATTTCTCTTCGGGCACTAGCCAGCTAGTAAGGAGTCCTTTGGTCGTTGAAGCCTGTGCAGCTGCTCTAGTTAGTCTTTTCTTGGCTTTTTTTTGAGCGTGTGTCCAACCCTATCCGTGGCACAGCATTAGAGGGTGAGGCACTAGTTTTAGATTTTTTATTTTTGTGCCTTCGCCAGTTTACGTTGCTTCCATGAGAAGAAAACGTAGGGGCTTTGTACCGTCTCAAGGTCACCAACATTCTCCTGGGGTGCGTCATAGGCTCCAGCGCTGATGATGGAGTCTAATGGTTTTACTTCAGCTTCTTCATTATTATCCTGCTCTTCTCCTCCTTCCACAATGTGTAGGGTGTCGGATAAGTTAACTTCCGCCTCTTCACGGAGATGATCCTTCTGATCTAGTGCCATAGTGAGGGTGTTAGTCGGGATACGACCTGACATTTGCAGTAAGATCTTAAGCGCAAATTGTAGAGCAGCAACTGATGATTGAAGCTCAGCAATCTCAGTTGAGCCAGGATATTGGTAATCCAATTCTTTGTCTGCTACATCCTCCATAGATGCCATTGCTAAGTTAGGGGAAGCAGACAGTCGTCCACTGCTTCCAATGGAGTTTAGTAGACCAGGAGTGCTCATATTGCTTGCATTATTGGGTAATGAGCCACTTACTATCGTCTGACATCCCTCTCTGAATATTTAAGCACAGGTCTAAAAGAGAATTGTTGTCAATATCATCAAAATTGGTAGTGTTCAATAAGATGCTGCCACTTGGGCCAGGGAACAACCGTTTCCTCAATTGTAGTTGAGTTTATTTCCGGCGGTGGATTCACTGGAAAAAAAACTCAGTGATAGCACCTTGGTCCACCGGCTTGGAATACTTAGCATTCTTCTTGGGTTTAGCACCCTTCGTATAAGTCTCCATGTTCTCCTTTATGGGTTGGACCTCCGTGTTCTGCAGGTTATAGTTAGAGTGAGAGGACCTTTTCCCCTGCTGCATGTCAGCGGAAGATGGCAAGTCAAAGTCTGCCAGAGTTCTCTAGTCAGAAAAAGGAAACTCTGCAATGCTGAATTTGGTTGGGGAGAGGGGGGAGAGGGGGGAGAGGGGAGACTGACTGACTCTGACTCCTGGGTGTGTGACCTTGGACCAGATTAAATTTAACAATGCAACTGTATCCGGCCTGCTCTAGTGCAGCAGGATGATACAATCATGCAGGTGCAGGGCCCTACTCTCCTCCCACACAAGTCAAAGCTAATGGAGGTTGCACAGCAATGGGGCAGGCAGAAGCTGGAACTTTCAGCAAATATATAGTGTTATCTGACTTAACACTATAATTGTGCTGCGCTCCTATATTAATGCACAACACCAGTGAGCCTCAATGGGCTCGGAGTGAAAGCCAGAAAGAGTGAAAAAGCAGCCTAATAAGTGTCACTCCCGGCTCTCCACTCGCCTCCAACCTGCGGAAAGCAAACCCTGGGCAAAAGGAGCCGGCTGAAGAAAGCACTCCCATGGCCCGCCGTAGTCTCCCAGCCGGCCCAGGGCAAGGCTTCGTGGTTGTGCCGGCGCTGAAGCCATGTGTGAAGCCGCCCAGGTCAGGTCCTCTGTAGCAGTCTCTCAATTACACCCTCGCCTGCCACCTGAGCCCGCCCCGCGTGGCACTGCTCCACTCCTTTGACAGCTCCCGTGAGCGCAGGGGGGGGCGCAGAAGAACACGCTGGTTCTGGGCTGCTATGACGGAGACGGAGCTGCATTCAGTCAGCCGTTCAGTCCGTTAGAGGAAGGGACCCTGCGGCGTGCTTACACAAGCGGAAAGTGCCGTGTTAAGCCACACCTCAAAACAGCGTGTGCAATACTACGTTGTGAGAGGCCGCCTCCGACACTGCAATAGCACTGCAACTTAAAGAACAGTTCATCGATTCCTTGGAATACATTTGCCTGCCTGCCTGCAGGTTCTGTATGCCATGGTTCTGTCTTTATATATTTCGGAAAATTTCTTCTCTCGAAGACGAGGGTTTCTTTACACAACTCCACCATTTCCCACTTGTGTTTGAACTTGTCTTTGTCTTGTATTTAAACAATTGAACCCTCCAGGTTCTCTTGCCAATTCAGACACTTAATATTTTGGGTTTCTTAGACTCTTCAAAGTCCTTCGGCTCTTGATACAGGATCTGCCCATCAGGTTTTCTGGGCCCTTGTAACCCCTGTGGCTTCTCCAGCATTGTGTCAATGTCTTTCGGTTTCCCCAGGCTCCTCAGTTTGCTGGCTCTCTAATGGACTTGCTTTAACTCTATTCAGGTTTTTTTGTGCTCTGGTAACCCTTATGGCAGTCCCTCCCTCTCAAAGGCATTCATTCTTTGGTAGCGTTTGCTTCCCTTATGTTAGTTTCTCAGGGCTCACTGAAGCCTTATGACCCTCTGATAGGCTGGTTTATCAGGCTCCCGTAACCTCGCTGGCTTCCCCAGCCTTGAGTGCCTCTCAACTGCGTTTCCTGTAGCGGTCACTTTCCTTCTGTTGCTCATCTCAGCAGCAAATGCACTTCTCATGCAGAGCTCGGGGATCCGGACTCGCCTCTGCAGTCTGGTCGCTGTCGATTACTGGGCCTCAGTCTGGTTTCTCCATCAGAGGCTCACCTCTGACTAAGTCTTACTACTTGCATAGGAGCGTCTCTTGAAGCCAAAGTTCATCTTGGGTTTTATATACGTCATCTGAAACAAAATGGGCGTGTCCGAGTTCAGGCGAGATCCAACATTACCTGAAACCAAAGAGATTGAGGAACTGTTGCTACTTGGTGGATTCAAAACAGAAGTGGGAGTTCTCTATTAGAATAGAGTCCTTGTGCCCTGGAGGGGAGTCACTCCTAGTGAGCTACCACTTGCCCAGGCCCCTAGGGAGGTTTGGGCTGAGCGGTCTTCGCCCCCCCCACCCCCCAGGGGAGAAGGGATGAATACTCTGGATTCATCACAGAGGCCAATTTCTGTAAATGAATATTCAAACTGTCTGTTCAGTTTCTTCATAATCTTAGGGTCATTTAATTTTTAAATGTTGTTTACCGGAATAAACCTGTTTCAAAGGGCATGAAGTTTTACACCTTAGTTAGCACACTACAAATTCTAAATGAATTGCAACATTTCTTGGAGGACTTTTCAGCAGCACAGAGGAAACAACACAATTTTACAGTTATTTCTCCATAATTAATAACCCAACCATCACTTCACGTTGGCCATCGATCCAGAGCCTAAAACATCAGACTTCTGATTCCCAGAGGTTGCTCTTCATTCTCTGGTCCTCACCCAAGAGCACATATTAATGTTCAAAATCATTCAAGTACTCCTGTTAGTTCCCATTTCCAATAGCGATTCAAAAGGCCAGATCACTCTTTGTTACAAGGCTTTCACCATTCTGGAGCTGTATTGGCTCTACCCCACATTCCCTACCTCGTCAGCGACCTCCACTGGTAAAGGAGACCATCTGAAAAAAGGAGGGATTCACCGCTAGAGATGACTACCCTTAAAGGCATTGTAGGTCTTGTGTGACTCTGATTATTTTACAAGATTTGATCTTTGTATTCGACCTAGGACGACAATGGCCAAGTACATTGTATTTTAGGCGTCCTTGGATTTTTAATGTTTTTGTTATGTAATTTTATCCGGCAGGTGAGTATGTTGTTGGCTTGATTTCCGGAGGACTTTTGGATATCCATTGCACCTCCCTAGCCTCATGAGAAAGGGCTCCCCCTTCGGGAGAAGTGACAATCCTTAACAAATCGTCACATAAATATTACACCCCCGTCTGTTCTTGCAATCATGTTTATACCTAAATACGCACAGAGCATACTCATTTCTTAACCTGTTCTTCCTTTGTAGGATTTGGCTGATGAACTCGCACTCGTTGATGTCATCGAGGACAAGCTGAAGGGAGAAATGATGGACCTCCAGCATGGGAGTCTCTTCCTCCGGACGCCAAAAATAGTCTCTGGCAAAGGTCATTATTTCTAAAAAAAAAATTTTATACTTTCGTGTTGAAGGCCCAGGGTTTTGTCTACAAACTTGCATGAACTTTTAGTATAGATTTTTTTATTTATAGATTGCAAAGAATGTCATTTTCTTGGACTGGCAGTTGGCGCCGGAAAGTCATTTGACATCACGTTCAGTTTACAAAATACCTCTACTCTTAACCCCAACATACTATACCTCCATTCTCCCTACTCTCACCAACCCTACCTCCTCTCTACCCCTGCTCTTCTAGCTCACGCTATCGCTTTATTTACCCTCTTCGTCATTCGTATGTCCTCTTGCTCCTCATCAATGGCACCCTCTCTCAATCCTTTCCTCCCTTACTCTATTCAGCTTCTTTCTCATTCTCTTGCACACATGTACCCCCTTATTGCATCCGTCTTTGAAACGTTGCACCCTCTTCCTTGCATCCTGGTGCCTATCAATGTGAAGGACCACAGTAAACGCCAAAAATATTATTTGCCAATGCCTGTTTTGTGATGAAACCATTCCTTATGACAGAGGGCTAAGATTTCTATCTATGGTTAAGCAATTTACAGAACTTGCGGAAACCTTAATGTTTCTGTTCTTCCATCCCAGTAAGGCAGGTGCCCGATGTGTGCAGATAGACTTTCCTTCCTAGTTTCTGAGCGATTCGAGTCTACAGAATGAGTTTACGGCTGCAGTAAGTGAGTCTGGAACAACGGCTCCCTCTATACAGGCGGAAGTTAACTTGGTCTCACAGAGAAGAACTACGATTTTTAGAAACTCTTAAATGCGTGCAGCCTGTTGTATTCAAGCGCCGCGTGCTAACAAACCTTTCATGAATGTACACAGAAGGGTAGTGTTTAGGCCATTTCTGTCCTGTGCGCCTGATGTCGGTTCTGAGTTCCGCATGAACTAGTCCATGCTTGTGCCCTTCTAATGTCTTTAGCACAGCGTCACAGCTTTATAGGGTAAAGTTGGGAGTGTCAAATCTATCATGGAGAATTAACTCGGGTTTCAGATCTTATTACTACTTCTCAATAAGCCATTGGCAGCATAACCGAAGGGTGGGCATTCTAAAAGAAGCGTGGGATTGACATGCATGCACTTAGGAAATGTTCCCTAGGCCGAGCTCTGAAAAGCAGCTATGTTTTGAAGTGCACCCACCTTCAAAGTGTATGGTGGTTATGGTAGCTAAATATGCCAATGGATACTGCCTTAAGGAACCGTCGGATTGGTTACTTTTGACTCTAGCCTGCTCGCTTTGTATGATTAAGTGCATGTTACTCCATACCTTATTATTGCTGCAATATAAGGAGTTACCCACCTGTATTAGTTGATTTGCACATTTTTTAAAAAAATGTTTAGCTTCACTAGGCAAAGGTGGTAGACCATGAACATCTCTTCAGGCGCGTGTCTTCATTAGGCACTCCATTGCTGATGTCTGTAGCTAAATGACATCTTTTATTCAGCTCTAAACCCTAGATGCACATCCTCTCAATCTATAATACGCCCTGCTGCAGTAGCTATCTTTCACTTAGTAGTTACATTTTATGTTCGTCTTTATAATTTGGCCAGAATAAAGAAATAACCATTGTTCTTTGCGAGAGTTTACGGGTGCAATGGATTCTGCCACTGCTTTTCCATGCCACTTTGACTTTTTGAGGGTAGTGGCTGCCAGAACCGTCGATCCGAGGATTGAGAAACAATTGTGCCTCGCGGTGCTTACCCAACCTGGGTGCCAAGGGAGGTAAATGCAACTCGGGTGCCCTGTTAGTCGCTTGGCAACCACATTCTTTTATCAGTCATTCACTTTAGTTGGTCTGTAAAAGGCACTGGAGTTCATATGCGAACTGTCTCGGTGATGGTGGAGTGTTGGCTTAATTAGCAGGATTTCATACAATCTGTCGTGATTCTGTTGACCTACTTTATACTCCTGCAACAATCTGGATTTATTATTTGGATACCGTTGCCCTCCCAACAGGCAAGTGAAGGGGTGGGGGACATCAATGTCTAGGGAAATTCTCCAGTTGCTTTTCAACACGCGTTTAATGAGCACGAAATGGCTACTGGTGTGTAGCAGCTTTGTTAGTTGTATGCAGCGTTATCGTTTACCTACTTGGCTTCCTGCCAACACATTTGTTATCAGAATGGTTGTTATGTACACTAACGTGCACTGCTGCTGATGCAAGAGGAGTGCTAACACGTTAAAAAAGTTAGCCATCATTTCACTTTAAAAAACGACACACTTAATATTTTGTCAGTGTTTCACCTAGAAAGCCATTTTTTGATTTTGACACCTTGAATAACTTCATTAAGATATACGTTTACCTCGCGTGGGCCCTTCACCTTTTGCAGTTGGCTGTTCGTCATTGTGCTATTCGTAGAGATCCCTCATGAAGATAGAAACGTCTGCACACCCTATTGCTCTACACGTTATTTTATTTTTTTTTAAATGGTTGTGTATTGTGAAATTTTCTTTATGCTGGCTCTGCCTCTAAACATTCAAACGTCTGCAAAGCCAGCCTGCCCATCGCCAAGAGAGCCATGGAAACTTAATAGATGTCGCTCATTGATTATAACCCCATGTTGGAAATTGCCATGTTAGTGGCCTGTGCTGCTCCTGCTGAAGAGGCTCTTCTGCGCTCCCAGAGAGCACTATTGTTACATTGTTATATTGTTATTGTTCTGTGTGGAGAAAACTAACCAGGCTAATTCCTCTTAATTTCTGGGGGATGATGGAGGGGCCAGCATTAGAGAAATTGGAGCAAAAGTTCGTTTAAGGCTCTTAGTAAACCTACGTAATTTGACCTGGCTGTATTGGCTGAGAGAGTGGGAGACTCGCCCAGGCGCCCTGTAGGTGGCAGCCAGCAAGTGTTTACCTGTTAGTTACACCATGTGCCAAGGGCACATGGCTTTGGGTAAGGGGTTTACGCATGTACACATGAATATTGAGGTTTTAAAGTGTTGGAATGTTTGCTGGCTCCTTCACTGTGTCTAGGCAGTCTCCTGAAAATGTACCATGCATGAAGGCAATGAGAACTAGATGGTAATGAATGGCTACTGTTGCTTGCATAACTAGGGTTTTGTTTTCTGCTCAAGAAGTGGCTGGGGGAATATTTGTTTTATCTTTTTGATGCCCCTGTATTCCTTCTTATGACAGACTATAGCGTGACTGCAAATTCCAAGCTGGTCATAGTCACGGCTGGTGCCCGCCAGCAGGAGGGAGAGAGCCGTCTTAACCTGGTGCAACGCAACGTGAACATTTTCAAATTCATCATTCCCAATGTCGTCAAGTACAGCCCCGACGCCACCCTTCTTGTAGTCTCAAACCCGGGTGAGTCTCATTTCTATTAACTGTGTGTCTGCAAGTGACAACATACATCTCGTTCTACGCTTTTTTTGTGTAGTGTGTGACATTCTTCTCGGCTAGGCCTCGGTACAGCAGAGTGAGGATGCTGGCACCAAACTGATGTCGTCTTCATGGATTAGGGAGAAAGTTACAGGTTGAAGGGAAGACATGAACACTTAGAAGGAGGTGGGAGCACTGCAGGAAAAATGCAATCTACAGCACTAAGAATAAACTGATAAGGACACACATTGCTTGTCCATTGGATGCATTGGTACATGCAAAAAAATTACTGTACGAGGGCTGCAACCTTCAGGTCCAGTATTTAGTCTCTACTAGCGCAACCAAGTATTATGGTAGCATTATATTAATGTATTGTTGCATGACTCCGTGTGCCATGGTTTCGAATAGTCGACAACGCCATCTTGCATGATAGCACATCTTTGTTTAAATTTCAATCCTTAATCTAAATGTTTCTGCATGCGTTTCCTAATATGCATGCAGTATCTTCATAATCGTAATATCTGTGTACAAGTGTTTTTGTTTTTCCTTCCTCGACAGTGGATGTTTTGACCTATGTGGCCTGGAAAATCAGCGGCTTTCCCAAGCACCGTGTTATCGGCAGTGGCTGCAATTTGGACTCTGCCCGATTCCGCTATCTAATGGGAGAGAAACTGGGCGTCCATGCCCAGAGTTGCCATGGCTGGGTCGTTGGCGAGCATGGTGACTCTAGTGGTATGTGTTTCTGCAGCTCTATGTGCCTTCACTTGGGATAGCGCAAAAGCTGCACTGTTAGTGAAGGGGGGCGGGGGTTTATGAGGGACGGGCAGGGGGTTGGTTGTGGAAATGCTAGTGAGGACAAGTTGAATACTGCAAATAGAAAAGGGTGGGCTGACATTGCCATATAGCTAGCACGAGCAAAGGTTGCATCTGTCGTAGTATAAACTCTTCAACGTTCAAAACAGTAAAGCTGTTCCAGAGTTCATCTTAATACTACTTTGCATTCAGTTCGATATTTTCTGCGTTTCTGCGTTTCTGGTTTGAGGTGGAAATAAAAACAACCTTCCCAGACTGATCACAAATTACGCTAATTAAAACATTTCTGCCAACACGTTGCTATATTTCTTCTTTCAGGGTTTCATTTTAATGCCTTACTGCCGGACGGCAAACTAAACGGGCCCACACCATCTATGCGTACCAGCAAGTAACATTATATACAAGGTCTATATTTGACAGTACGTCTGGGCTGCAAAGGTCAGGGGCGTAATCTTAGTAGGACGACATTTTGGACTCTGCAGAGGGATGGCTCTTTGAAAGGTAGAACCTCAAATGTATGCAACAGAGGTCCAGTCATTTAGACACTTTCTTTGTGCTGCATTTACCATCGTCCTTAACTTTTTGGGAATGTGTTTTAAAGTGAGATATACATAGACCATATAGTTGCATTGTTACTAGGAGTTTTTTTGGGCGCCCTATTGTGCTATGTTAATTATGTCTGAAATAGAAAATATCATACAGAATGGTGTTCACCAATCCAGTGATATAACTGTATGTACAGCCATATTGTATTGGTCCAGTGGAAAGTACGTATCTCTGAATTAGTAACTTTTACGTCAGTGTGCCATTTGTGACATAATTGCGAGTCATAACTAAATAATTGCATTATTAAAAGCAAAAAAAAAAGGCTAAACATGACCTTCCACCCAGAGTTAGACCTTAAGGAACTTTATATGGTCAGAAATGTAACTACCTGAAGGGTTTCAATAATCCATATTCCCATGATTCAAATCACAAAAACAAAATCAAACATTCCACTCATTATTAAAGAAACTGTTGGACAGTTTGGAAAGGGTTTGGCTATATACTGGGGGAAATCTCCACTAGAAGGAGCACGCTTAATTCTGCCAGTTTGTGGCCCTAGATTTGCTTAATCTAAAATATAGTACATATTCGCCATGTCAAAAGGAAAACCAGAATCAATTAGAAAAACCGAGTGTTGTTTTTAGTGTTTGATCAGAAAGCACACTTATTCTTGAGGGGAAAAAATAGGGTTTGTTAAACGAATCAATTCACTAAAAGAAGGAATTTGCTAAGCCCCTAGAGTAAAATCCTATAAATTTTGCACTGCAAAGTTATCTGGATTTTAGCCTAATTGGCCAGATGTGCGAATGGATTTCTTTCGCCTAGCTCTAATCTCGCCCTGCTGCCTCTATCCCTCTTACTGTGCAACGTATGACATTTTTATGCTAATGTACTTTCTTGTAAAATGGCCCACATTTATGTATTTATAATGCACCTATACACCAAGGTGTTTCAAGGCGCAACAAGATTAGGGGGGGGGGGGGTCAGGAAAGAAGAAAAACAATAAGTCTTACTAGGCTTTGACATTCGGATCGTGCAGGGGAGAGGGGTGGGGGAGGGCTGGTTGGGGCAGAAAGACACATGAGTGCCAAGGGGAGGCCAGGTGGACAAGTGCCATGGGAATTCACAGCGTGCAGGGGTAGGAAGGCCCATGTGATAAGTGCAAGGGTTGGGAGGGCCTGGTGCCCTGTGAGAATCTGAAGGAGCCACGCAGCCAGTTAAAGAGGCATAGGGGACATTAGCTGGGGAGAGGTGAATGGGAAGAGAAAAGGAGGGCCTTGTGTAACTTCTGGAACTTAAGGAGATCCGGCTCAAGTCTGAAGGGCAGGGACGCCATTCCAGACGGAGGCACTTGTGGAGGAGCGATCTACCCCCACTCGCTGCTTGTAAAATCATCTGATCTGCAGAGAGTTGGAGGTAGAAGATTGAAGGGCTCTAGCAGGGAGGTATTTATGGGGAGACAGTTGGATATACTGGGGTCCCAGGCCCCAGAAAGCCTTCTAGGCACTTGATCCTCGCAGCAACCAGAGCCAGTGGAGAGATTTTAGGGCTTGAGGTCAAGGATGAGACTCAGTCCTATTCTGGATTAGTTGAAGTGGGTGGACGGGGGTGGACGGAGGAGTTAAGCAGATTGAGGAAGAGGCTGTTGCAGTATTCGAGCCTGGAGAGGACCCGCGCTCTGGAGACATTGAGTTTCTGGGGCAAGGTGAGGAGAGGGAGAATGCCTCTGAGGAGGTGCAGCTGAAAGGTGGGCCTTCTTGGCAAGGTCCATGATGTGAGGAGGAGAGGGCAGTTGAGATGACACAAAGGTTTTTTGCCTCAGTGAGAGTGGGGCGCATGCAGTGTGGCCATAGTGTAGGAGGGAGTGGTGGTCCCAATGAGAAGGATCTGTCTTACTGGTATTGAGGCAGAGCTCGTTGGCAGTGCACCATGCTTGTATAGCAGTCAATCGGGAATGAAAGAGGAGGAAGTGGAGGGCAGCTTGAAGGAGAGGTGAGTATTGTCCGCATAACATTAAGTTAGGAGAGAAGGTGGAGATGGAATGAGCTTGAGTGGCAAGGTAGACGTTGAAAAGCCAAGGTTAGCGTATAGAGCCCCGAGGGACACTACAGGTGGAGAGTGGGAAGTAGGAGAGAAGGGCCCAGTTGAAACTGGGTCAGTCAGAGAGGTAGGAGGTCAACCAGTCCAGAGCCAGGTCATGATGCATAGTTTTACAGGGCCGATTTAGAAGTGTGCCATGATTGACCATATCAAAGGCAGAGGAAAGGTCAAGAAGGATGAACGGAAGGAAAGTTGGAATCGAGATTAGAGAGCAAGTCTTCACGGGTGTTCAGGAGTGCAGTTTCTGTGCATCTGGCTGCTCTGAAGCATGACTGGTGGTCCTGGAGACAGCCAACAGATTCAGTGTGGAGTATAAACTGGTAGATGTCAAGCTTTTCCAAGAGTTTGCCCGAGAAGGGGATAATGGAGATAGGGTGGCAATTAGGTGGACAGCTGGGGTTGTGTGATTGCAGGAATCTGCCAAGCCTGGAGCAAGGGAGGCAATGTTGTCCTTCATAGTACTGGAGGAGCAGGGGAGCACCTGTTTGAATGAGACTTTCATAGAGCAGGCTTGTCTAGAGAAGTCATCGGGTGATATGGGAGTGAAAGAAGAGGGAGGGGTCAAGGGAGGCCTGAGCGGGTCAAGGGAGGAGGGAGTGGTGAAGAGGGTGAGGACAGTGTCCTGGGTTTTAGTAATGATGTGAGAGGCCAGTGCAGTGGGCTGGGGATGGCAGAGGATAAATGGAGTTCCTTGCAGATTTTGAAAAGTTCAGCCATCTAAGTGGCCCTAGAGATGCAGCCCTGGATATAGGCCCTCTTCAAGCGGATAGATTGTCTGTTGCCTTTAGAGCAGGTGGCTCACAAACATTTTTTTTTCTGGTCCATATAAATTTGTCTAAAATTGGGAGCCCCTATACTGAAAGCAAATGCAGCCAAATAACCTACTCTCTAGGATGGTTTCCACTCAGAGTTCTACAACTCCTTTTAGCTCACTTTACCTTACACAGAGGAGAAATTGCCATATGCATGTCAGTCTGGTCCTGCCCAGCACATGTTGAGGGTAATCCAGCTATGGACTCCTTGCCCTCCAGGAAGGCAGAGAGGCATGTGTCTGGGGTTGCTATTGGTAGTCTTGCTCAGGTGAGAATTGGGTAGCAGACTGATGTGCAGATGGGTATTTCTTCTCTGTGAAAAGTACAGTGGGCTAGATGGTTGCCGATCCTTTGTGCGAACTATCCCAGAAAAGTTTATTTGTCAATGCTCATTTTCAGTTTAAGGGATCCCCAATGTTGGCAAGTGGATTTGTGGGCCAAATTGCTTCAGGGCAATTTGCATATTATTCACAAATGGTGAATTGGGACATTTGTCACTGGGCACTTATAAATGTGTTTGCAAATTGTTCTGTTTGCAAACTGACATCTGCGACAATTGGCAGGGGGGCTGTGCAAAAATGGCTATATCTGGA
Source organism: Ambystoma mexicanum (assembly GCF_040938575.1). Taxonomy (NCBI): domain Eukaryota; kingdom Metazoa; phylum Chordata; class Amphibia; order Caudata; family Ambystomatidae; genus Ambystoma; species Ambystoma mexicanum. Next base: position 834,032,933 of record NC_090934.1, on the reverse strand, counting down.
GGAGTGCAATAGCGGGCAACAAAAATGAAGAACACACCTATAAATCGACTATAGTGATTTACAAAACTAGGTATTTGGCCTTGTACCAAAACTAAATTGGGCCATGTTGGAACATGGGCCAACCCACAAACGCATTTAACTTTGTTAAAACTCTTTTCCACAAAAGTGTTTCACTGCCCTTACAATTTGCCATTGCTTTCAGGTAAATGCTTACATCTTTTTTCACTTATTCCATGCTAATATTTAGTTCTACAGACGTGCGCCTGTGATCTGCTCTTTTTTGTGTGTGAATGAGGTCCATTTGTGCTTGCATATTGGAGCAGGCACATATTGCTTACAATCTGGGAATTGCCTAGTGTACACACTTTCAAGGTACTTGCAGCCATCCGCAAGTACCTGCCACAATTTACACATGCATATGGCTTTCTTTGTGCATTAGGCCAATTGTCTTGGTCACATTAGGACGTATTGTTGAATAGACCATTTAGTGGGAAATGGTTATGTAATAAGCCAATTATATTAGATTCTAGTATAAGGACAGCCTTGTATTTACTAAAACCTCTGCAGCTGTGCAATTGTCAAACTGCATTGTGTTTAACCAAATTTGTCAAAGACCTGGGTTAACTGCAACATTTCTGTCGCAGTTCCTGTTTGGAGTGGGGTTAATGTTGCCGGTGTCAGTTTGCAAACACTGAACCCTGAACTTGGAACTGATGCTGACAAAGAAAACTGGAAGGAAGTTCACAAGCAAGTGGTGGAGAGGTAATTGCCTTTTTATGTTTAAAATGCATTAACTAAACATGGAGTGGCCACCTATGTTTCCAATAGTTAAAGATGTAGATCATCGTCTTGCTCACACTAGCTACCTCCATGCTTGCCCTTTGGGTTCTCTCTGGACCTCAATTCAAACCTTTTGAATGCCCTCCCCGCCCTTAACCACCTCCTGGAGTCTCTTCTCACCTTTGTGTCTCAAGCCTCTTCTGCTCGCCTTCCTCTGCCTCAACTCCTTAGTTCACCACATGATGGTGACTGGATCTTATCACCTTGTTACTTGGATTTGCATGGTCAGAGTGTGGGTCATGTCTCTGGCGTTTTGGCCTGTTACCCCCAGTAAGAGTTGCTTTATAAGCAAGATGTACGTTTGCCACGGTATGGAAAGGATATTGTAATTTGTATTCTAAATATGGTGTTAATAGTTGGAGGCTCAGATGTAAGGCAACAAAATTATATTTAATGTGTCCAGTGAATCATATACAACAGCAGAGGCAGTATTGATTGTATTGCTCTTCATACCTGTATAGAAGCCATAACCTTTCAATAATGTGCTTTGCAGCAGTCTTTTGGATGTATGAAAATAATATATTGGCATACTTTACTCGCATTTCTGTTATAAAAAAAAATAATGCTTTGCCCCTTATAGTGCCTATGAAGTCATCAAGCTGAAGGGATACACTTCTTGGGCCATTGGTCTTTCTGTTGCTGACTTAGCGGAAACCATCATGAAGAATCTTCGAAGAGTGCATCCTGTTTCTACCAAGGTCAAGGTAAGCAGCTCCAATGAACTATCTCTTTAGTTCATACCGATTTCCAGAGGCAGAGCCAGACACCAGCTTGTGGGAGGTTTGGGGGCGGAGGGAGCGGAAGCCGCCTTTTTCTTTCACTGTATCATTTTATATATCTGGCCTAGATTTCTGGCTACATAGGCCCTGAAACATGGGTATGGCAAATGCACCTTTTCCATGCTACAGTAGAGGAGGTAATGATCCATTAAACGCATACAAAAACAGCAGTGCATTGTGAGAAAAAAAGCATATATATATCAACTTTAACAGTGAAGACGGTCGGAATATAAATATTATTAAAAATACATATTTCCACTTCAGAGACACACGGAACAAACACAAGATGAAAAGAATCATGATGGGATACAGCTAATCGGTAAAAGTCAAAACAACCAGCAGCACATATAGTGCAAGAGGGCTATAAACTAAGGAGATTGGATCTGCAGGCCTAGGCTCCTTTCAAATGGCTGGCAAGAGCAAAGGTGGTTCCCACATCGGAAAGGGACAGCAACTTGAAGGAAGCTGGTCTCCAGTGGCGGAATCCAGATTTAGAAGAAAACCATTGCAGATGCTGTATAGTGGGCAAAAGCAAAATGTTCAAGGGATTCCCACTCGCTGTAAAAAAAAAAACAGATCTCGTGCCCGTTAGGCTCCCTGGACGACTTGCAGGTCACTGGCCTTAGGTGGAATCCATTTAGCCGGGTTCTGGTCAGCAAGAACCCGTGAAGGGTTAGTAACATTAACCAAATAATCATCTGGGCCCCTACTGGAGAGAGTGGAAGGTAGTGCCTGCCTGAAGCCTTGTAAAGTTTGCATGCTCTCTCATGGAGGCCATTAGTGTTCCAAATGTCTTCTATCAACCTAACGGGAAAACTGTCCGGCTAGACGAAGTGATTCACAAAAGTCGTGAAATTGTCTTTGATAATCCGAAAGACGCTAGTGAGTGAATGGATGGCCATGCAGAATTTGGCAACTGGAGCAGAAGCTGGTCCGAGTGGAGCCAACTAGATGCACTTTGGAGACCTGGTCCACTGCAAGACAGCAAAGGTCTATACGTACATGACATAAAGGTAGCAGGACCCACTAGTTGGAAGCCTTAGGAAAACAAGAGTTGCTAAAATGCAGAAGTTAATGTGGCGCTTCTTGAAGAGCACACCACGCAGGAGCGTCCTACACCTAAGAGTGGATTGGCTTGTTTGTATACTGACAGTTTCGTATCCAGCTACTGCGCCCATGCATCAGGACAAGATCCTGGAGCGAGGGCGAGAAGTGGGGATGCCTGAGCACAAGGAATTGAGCTCGGCATTGAGGATGTGGTGTAGCGGAGTTATGGTAGTTAGCCTAGGAGTCCATGCTGTAGTTGAACATGATGCCGGCGATGCCTAGTAGAAAGGTTAAGTGAGATGGTGGAACTTGGAATAATATCCTGGAATGTCAGGGGGTGGTCTCAACAGTTCTATTAAGTGTAATAGAATTATGACTTAAGATGCCAGAAAATTGATATTGTGCTCCTGTAAGAAACTCTCCTTACAAAGTAGAAACAAAGCGCACTTGCTAATATGCTCTGCTTATGCTAGGGGCGTGGTGGTATGGCTGGCACTGTCTGTATCTTTGAGGGTGCTTGAGACCTTCCGAGACAAAGGGGGTAGGATGGTTATATTACAAGGTCGGGTTAAACACAGAATTTTAGTATCCATATGTATACACCAAACCAAGATACAGCGGCTTATTTCCGCAAGTTATACCCACTAATAAGTCCATGCATAGATGGTACATTGATATGGAGACTTTAATTGTTCGCTCAACCCTATACTGGACAGATCAGATGACAAATGCATGCACCCTTGGATTACATTTTTACAAGAGAAGACATGATGGAAGACATTGAAGGCTCTCTTTAACCGAATATCATCTTGGAAAATAGCATTGTGGCTATTATTTATGCCTGTTCGGTGAGTGTGCTGCAGGCTCTTTGTATGGAAATGTATTCACTGTGTTTTTTGTAAAATAAAGTTTTAGGAAAAGGTGGCTGACTGGTGTTCAAGCCTTATTTTTTTTCCCCCTAATATTGTTGCAAGAGTTACAGCTTTCTCAAAAGATTGATCAGCTGGTGTTCTTGCCCCACCCCTGAATTCCCCCAAAGACAGAAGAGGAGTTTCATGTCTTGTCCAAAAATAGGTACTTGGATCCTGAGTCTCGGGGCTTGAGGTGTAGATTTTACAAACCTTTGTTGGGTTTGCGTGGTCTCGGTAAAGCTATTTTCAAGCAGACTACCTCTAGGCAGATTGTGTCTATTTAAATCGCCAGCAAGCTTTAGAACAAGGAGGTGCCTATACTGGTCACACTCCAATGGGGTGACATGGCTACTTCAAAGGGGTGTCCAGTCATGGGGCATTAGTTTTGGCTGTCACATGGACCTCTCTGCATAGCTTTGCTAAGCAGGACATTTCAAATTCTTTTGGAGGGGAGGGGAGTGGAGGAGGGGGAATTTGCTTAATTGCAGTTATCAGTTTTTCAACCGTTTCTTGATTTAAGAGCAGGGATTAGGATATTATCAGCAAGAGCCAAAAGCAGCTTGTGGGTATCTGGCATCACCTGGTTGGGGACCGCATGTAGGGGGGTGGATCCAGGAGATGTTATATTGTATGCCTAAAATCTAACTTGCACCTCATAGGCCAACTCTACCTTTTGTGTCCCCTATTTCCTTATGCTTATCCCAAACAGAGTTGCTATCACATAGGTATAATTAATTGTAGGTCACCAGTTTGCATGGGGAGTCAAAAGCAGCTACTAGTGCCAAGCTAAAAAGGCTTGACTACAAGCAGACGCTAGCATTCGTCTCCAACCGATTTCGAATCCTGCAATGAGTAATGCCTGTGTCTATTCTATGCCCCCCCCCCCTCCTCCTCAACCTCCATCTAGTTACTGCTTTGAGAGTTTTTCATAAGATGGCGAATATCTGTTGGATGAAGATGGCCATTAGAAGAATGTTACTTACCTTTTGTAAGGGGCGTGTTGATAAATACAATATCCATATTGACCTCTCCTACTCCGCTGAGTGTATGAATGTGGTTCATTTATCGTGGCCTGGACGATTTCAGTTATTTGGCCTCTTGTAGAGGGCCAGATTAGGTGTTAGAGTCAAGAATGCACGGTCAGCTCCATTTATTATATAATATGTATACACGCAGGTGTTGGCAGTCAGGCTGGAGCAACCCCAGTGTCCCCTGGTGGCCGTTTTTAAGATTTCAGGGTCGTGCTTGCAGCTTTTTCTAGAGATGACAAAACCTGAGGATGACATTCCGCATACATCAGAACATTGTAGTTTATTCTTTAGTTATTGAAAACAAGTATGAATAGAGCCTCTTCACCTCAGGCAATCTTGCAACAGCAGTGCAAACCTCCTGGATTCCAAGGAGTGTGTCTACTTTTGAGAATCAGTGTATGTCCTGGCTATGGTTGTTTTTTTTTTTTTTTTTAAATGGAACTGGGCGCAACTGTGATATATGCGCTCTTGGAAAAACATGTTGGAATTAATGTTACCAGAAAGCATTTGATTTGTAAATTACTTCACTGATTTTTTTGACAGTTTTTCCCAAGATAATACAATAGTCTATCTAGGTGGTGGTAGTGCTGTATATGCTATGCAGCCCTATTATAGAAGAATAACATTAAAGTTCAGCCTTTGTAATGAGTGTTTTGGTGTTTCTCTTAGGGCCTGTACGGCGTGCATGAAGACGTCTTCCTCAGTGTTCCATGTGTTCTGGGCAATCAGGGCATCACCGATGTGGTAAAGATGACTCTCAAACCTGAGGAGGAAGATCGTCTGAGGAAGAGCTCTGATACGCTCTGGGGGATTCAGAAAGAACTGCACTTTTAATCCCCACCCTGCACTGTCATTTGGTGAAATTAGTGAATTGTATGTTGCACTTAATAGGTCAAACATAGACTTATTAGCCAATGCACTCGAATTAGACATATTGCAGACCTGATCATCATCTTGACCTGGTATAAGACTGAAGAGCAAATGTTCATTTATGCTTAATTAAAAAGAGCCCCTGTGCAGCTAGTCTTCCTCATCGAGCATTGATCATGGGGACAAAGAAGGAACCGTTTTTTTTTTTTACAACGTATTATTTGATGTTGCTTCCAAGTCTCTCCTGCCTCAATCTTGTCCGATTTGCATTGTAACTCTGAAGTCATCCCAAGAGAAGATTATTGTTGGCCACAGTGGCTTGGTAATCGTCACTGAACGATTTAATGATCCAAGTATAAAGATCATTGGACATCTGTATAGTACAGAAAGCATCTGAATGGTTTTATTTATGGCAGCAAGTGCATCCTTACCCAGTTCAATCTGTGGACAGAAACTGGAACATATACATGCAATGTGTGGGGATAATCTGCTGGGCTGAGGTAATAGGTATGAAACTTGATGTTGGCTCGAAGTTTTGCAGTCACAAATATTTCTCATTGAAAAATATGGTTGGAAACCAGCAAGTAAATTGCACTGCTCGACGTCAAAGTCTGTCTGCAGAGAATTCACGTGTATGTTCTTTGTGCATCTAGTCTGTGGTTGTTACTCTGCCATTGCCTTGGTCTATTTACTGTACTCCTGTGTATGTTTCAGTGCTTCTAATACCTTCTATAGAACATGAATTGTAAACGCAGGAAAACCACTTGGTGTCCGAGCTGTGGTGCTGGCCTGAACATCAATAAAATTAAGGACGGTTTCTGTTTTTTCTGTTTGATTTATGCTGGTGATGTGACGTTAGCCACACATACAATGTATGGATTAGATATACACACACCATGAGACCTGGCCATGTATTGTCCCAGCATGGTTAAAATGTATCCAGGCTTTACCATACACCAAGCTCTGTCCAAGAGACCACAAACGAAAGTTAATACTAGATCGTATATAAGCAATTTATTTCTGAAATGAATAACCTCTGTTGGTGCAATTGTTTCATTGCGGGTCTACTATATTTAGCCTGTGTAATCTGGTTTTCCCCGTGGGCCATCTGTGGCAAAACCGGGAATCAAGGCAAGTGCTTGAAGTTTTGCTTGCCCTTGCTGCTCTTCATTTGATGCCACTATTGGAAAGAACTTAATTTAATGTCTTTCCACTGTCCTATGTCTAGCATCTTTACTGTAGTTTTTCCCTGTACATCTCACAAAACCTCAGCCTCAATTGTTTGTTTCGCTGAGCCAGGATTGCAGCATGACGTACCCAACATACTTGCAAATAGCCACACGGAGGGTTAGGGCTAGAGGGGTGGGGGGGCGTGGTGCAGCGTACAGGTAGTGTTCAGTGTAGACTACACCTGTAAATTCAGCCTATTAAAAGATTTGATCGCATTGTGATGCAGTTCTAATTAGTGGACATGGGACCCTAATTCAACAACACTCTGGCATGCAGCACAATATAAGTGGGGTGGGGGCGCTCTTTGTAAGAAATCACTGAAGATCGGAATTAAGTTTCTTTACTGTAAACATTGGTCAAAAAGACAGTCTACTGTAAGTTTGGCTTCAGAGCATAGTGGCAGGATAATGTTTTACTGCCATTGTGCTATAAATGGTAACCACTGAGATGGGCCAAGGGAAAACCAGACCCATTCAAATAGCTAAGACCTAAATGATCTAATACCAGAATGTCTCTCATAGTGCAACTTATTTTTAATGTGCCAAAAGCCTGCAGGCATCGGGCACAGAAACACTCACACAAAAGGACAAACCGCAACATTGGGCCAGTGAGGATTCAAGAAGACCTAATAAAAGGCGTAGATTACTTAAACATTTCCTGAAAGCTGTTAGGTCGGGGTTCTGTTCTCAGTGGAATGGGGTCTTCTAGTGAAAATGCTGTTGAGTCAAGTGCATTTACAACCAGTTCCTCTTGCATCCACTAGCCCCCTGCTTGCCCACAAGAAAGAACACTCTGCCCTTGCAATAGAAGCATAATTAATTTGCACTCATTGATTTTTCTTTAGCTCCTGTCAACAGCAAATATTTGTCACCGAAACCAGTTCCGAGAGGGGCTTCATTTTCCATATGAATATGCTTTTTTTAAAAATAATTATGAATAAACTTGGGCAACAACCCTTGGACAAAGGCAGCTGCTACAGACAGTCCAACTATTGGGTCTGATCTATTTGCCTACGCCCCTCTCCCCCAAACAATGGGCCAACTCTCAGTGCATCTCGAGCCTGAACCAATTCAACACCATTTGCCATACCTCAATGGGCCAGACACTTGCGAATCAAACACCAATGTACCTCTGCAGACATAATCACTTACGAGCCAATTCATATCGGCCCTTGACGGATTATAGCACTGAACCAGTCCTCAATACTTCAGTAATCTGCTCTGGGTCAACTCGCACTATAGGAAAATCCTAACACAAAGGTCTCAAATACTCCCGATCTCCAGTAGCCATGAATCGTTATCAGCTCGATAGGGACCCACTACTGAGAACTGTCTCAGTGGGGCTTGTAATAGCCCAGGTACTGTGCTGTAATTTGCAACTGCTCTGGTAAATGATGGACCTAAGGAGGGGAGGGGGGGGGGGGCATGCTTCCTGCTTGCCCAGCCAGGGCTTAAGCTTAGGTTTGGATGCTTGCTGCATTGTGGGTTGCATTTGCTGGCAGCTTTGGGATTGCCTTTGCTGCGTGACTTGGGCTTGTGCTGCCTGTTTACAGTTGACCCTTACACTTTGTAAAGGATCAACGATATCTTCCTCCTACACCTTGTCACCCTTATTTGTCTCGGCTCATTTTTGCTTTGTCCTGCCCATTTTTCGGTTTTGTATTCTAAATTATTTTTTAGTCTCGCATTTGTATCTTCTAAGCCCTTTTCTCGCCTCTCCAATCCTTTTCATAGTTCAACAAATCAGTTTAGAAAACCTACTATTCCTGTGGCTTCATGTTTTTCCCACCGTCTTTTAAGGTGTGTCTTAAATGTAAGAGTTTTATTAAGTAAAACTCTCAATCTACTGGAAACGGTCATTGCCTATCCCCTTTCTTTATGGGCGCTCCACTTTTCTAGACATTTACAGTTTGATATATGATGTACATAAAGAACACAGCTGTTCCCCGATTTTGTGCACTCTGATTTTTAGATAGATAGGCTTTTACCCATTTTTATAATGACATTTTATTCCCGTTACATTATTATCTGTTTTCCAGCATGTATCCCCAGATTCAGTAATTTCTTTTCTGAACTTCCAACATAAGTCAGTTTTACTTGCAAGCACTCTGCTTCCTGTCCTCAATGTCTGCCTTTTGGTACTTGTATTTTTTTAAACCCCTGTTTAAAGGCTATCTGTGTGCTGTTAGTTTCTAACCTTGATTGTTATTTCTCCTTTTCTTTAATATTTCCCACGTCCCTGATTAACCTTCCCCCCTAAAAGCATCTACCCTCTCTATCAATGTAAGCCTTTACCCTGAATTATGCAGGGTTTTGCTTAACCCAAGAAGAAACACCAAATTGCACAAGACCTTTCCTCTTTGAGGCTTCATTAAGGCCTCTAGCAGGGGTAGTGGTCTGCTACTTCTGATACTGTCTCAGCATAGCATTGCGAATCCAAGGTGTGGTGGTACCAAATAGTAGAATACTATCTCATCTCCAAATATTCCAATACAAAAACTAGAGGCGAGGTTATTTCCATACAGCTGTCCAGACATTGGACAGACCATGCCATCGTAGCCCCACCACAAGAATGTGTCACCATTTAGTTGGTTCCATTAGTAAAGTATTGGCTAATGGTCTATCATTCGGCATTGTAGGGCATAGCTTTACATCACCATTTGTGACCGGTATGGATTCTGCTCCACCTACTGTGATGAATCGAGGGGAATTCATCACTTCTTCCTAGGGGAGTCTTTTCCTGTAAGGCTAGGGAGGTGAGCCCGTGCTGCAAAGCAGTCTCTAGGGGTAGAGGCAAGTGGGAGCTCACCAGGGGAGACTGTCCCCTAGGGGACAAGGACTCACGTTCCCATGAGGAAATTCTTCAGGCTGGATATACCACGGCCTACATGGGATGTTTAAAAGCCCAAGCAAATCTGAATTGTTAAGACTGTGATGAAGAAACTCCTAAGGGATGTTGCTATCTTAAGAGGAAAGGTTGTTTCTCTTTAATTCATGACCAATACCAAATATCTATACGGAAAGGGATAAGATATTGCCACATAACAACTATTCCTGCGCGCACCCAGATGAAAAGAGTGTGCCTTTTTACTTGAGCTTCACCTCATCACCCCGGTCTTCTGGCCCTTTTATCTGTGCATTTCCAACCGCAGAAATTTCTCTGCTTTCCTGTGACCTACGGGAACTATTAAAAATAACATCACAGGACAACAGAATACGTACAGTTAACCTCTCCCAGGTTGAACCATCATCATATAGCCACAGAATTCAATCTCCAGTTCGGAACATTGATGTACTTACGCCGTTGGATTTGCCGCACTTTTTTGCCATTTTTTGCCATACTTTGCACTCAAGTTTGAGGATACAAACTTTTAGCTTTACCTCAGATATATCGAGTAATAAAATATTTTTTCCTATAAAACCGTTGTTTTTGTGTTACCACGTCTCTTTAATTCAAAACATTCCCTTTACTTGGACAAGTATGTTAAAGGAGGTGCTTCCAAAGACGAGACAATAAAGAAGTAAGAGATGAGGAGCGAGGACCGTAGTGGCAGGCTGTGTGAGGCCCCAAGCTGCACTACACCAGACGAGAGTGAGGAAACCCTGAGTTTTAAACTTGCCTGCAGGTGCATTCTGAATGTCAAAGGCACAGCAATCCTGCATTGCAAGAAACCGACCGGACTGGGGTTCAAAAGCAAGCAGAGTTGTTGAGACCAGAGAAGCAAAACTCTGGATCATTGGTCTGAAGAACGTTGCTGAGACCACAAGCAATGTAGAAGTGACCTTGAGTGCAACCCAACACAGCAGTGCAGTGAGAAGAGGAGAGGGAGCTAGGATGCGAATGCTGGAAAGAAGACTGTGTGACACTCGCTGAGGAGACCCTGGGACCAGAATCCTCCGACAACGTTCCCTGCCATGAAAGAAGCTAACCGGGCGGTGCGAGAGACCCTAGTGAATCCAAACGTCATACAGCCACCTTGTCGCAGTGGAAGACGCAAAATAAAATTTGCTTTGAAACACAATATACTAAGCTTGTGCAAGTGAAAATGCTCATAATTCAGAGCCAACTCATCACATTAAAGTACATGAAATAGATCCAACTTTGAAAGCAGATTAACGCAACAGTTGTAAATCAAGAGATCATTACAACCAATGGTATCAAGAGATCATTACAACCAACGGTTAACTCGTCAGAGAAGATATGAAACAAAGTTAACTTCACAAATGCTGTGAACCAAGAGAAATCACATTAAGGAGAAAGATAGGACTCTAAGTTTATAAACATATACCAGTCCGAAACCAGAGTGATCCTGGAAGAGTATATTCCCTCAGAAAATCCCATGTGCGTCTGGCCAAAAGTTTAGGCGAATCAAAAGGAATGCAAGGTGAAAAGAGGGCAACATCCACTTGGAGAATTAAAGAGATTAATACAAGACTATTTACGAAATCTGTATACTGGTACTGAAGTATCCTTGGGAGAAGGAAGTAATTCTCCTGGCTTAAGTTAGTTTTCTTTTAGGGGGAGGTTATTAGGATAGTTTTGGATGACGTGTTTTTGGACATTCACGACTGACAAACCAGCACCTTGGTTATTAATATAGTCTGGGATCACTAATAGATATAGGGAGAGTTGGGCCTTCTATATTTCATGAGTTTGTGTCCCTCTTCTGACCTGCCAAATTACCCGTGTGATATGAATATGGCCTCTTATGGGTCTTTCTATCTCATATAATTTAGTCTGGTCTGGCATCTAGTGCCCATGTGACTCTTCCACTTCTCATGCTGCATGGACCACCTTTAATGATAGTTGGACCAGAAACTAGGTGTACCTGCACCTTGGACAGAGCCTGATGTATAACATGCATAGCTTTATTGGTGCTCCTTAACATGCCAATCATTCGACTTCCTCAACGCCCCAAAAATTGCCCTTGGATGCCATGTCATCTTGTATCATGGCTGCCACTTTGTGCTGTCCATGACTCGTGCAGAAATAAAATGACACTGTCTACAGAAATGAAGTCTCATCCTCATAGCATGTTTATTGCCCATGAATAGGCTCATCAAAAACTCCATACCCAAAAGGCTTCAAGCCAAAGTATAAATAAAAGCTATGCATGACCAAAACGGATACCATCAGTAAACCTGAAGACAAAGGGAGGAGCAGTAGTTGAAAATGGAAGAGGAAAGGAGCCAACTCGGGCAACCACCTTCTACAAACCTCTGTAACATGATTCCCATCATGTATATGATGCCAAAACACAAACCAAACAACCCAGGCAAGCTCATAATCTCTGCCTTTGACACTGCCACACAGAGAATAACTGTCATCCACACCTTCAGCCTACTGTCAAGGAACTGATCTCGCTTCCTACAAATGGCTTAAAAATTAAACCAGAGCTGTCTTTTTAATGAAAACAATCGCTTGGCTATAATTGATATAACTTTGCTATAAATCAATATACCCATCGGCAGTGTTCAACCTTTTATCAACCGCATCATCCCACCATCAAGTTCATTAGTAGAAACATCTTGAAGTTCCTTTCCTTGATGTTACTCTGCATTCAAGAAAACAGGATGGTGACAGATCTGCATGCTAAACAAGAGATGCCCACCTGTATTTAAACTAGACATTCTGCCATCTGCATCATATAAAAAATGAGCATCGTCAATAGTCCATCTCCAAGAATGTCAGCAATGTAGACACTTAAAAAGAAGTGTGTGGAGGATCTCACCAATTATTGCACCAGAGGGGGTACCCTTTGCACTTTACGATGGCAGATTAAAAAATCTTTTGAACTACCCACAAATGCTTTTGGAGCCCCAATAACAGAGGCTAATTGGACAGAATCGCATTGGTGGTGATTTATCATCCAGCATAAAATAAAAAAATATCTGCCAGTAAACATTTCCAATATTGGCCACTTCATAAATATTGCAAAAGGCTTTCCCCAAACTCCCGGTCATTGCTAAGCCCTACATTTATGCAAACATGGTTAGGGATTGATTCAAATAAACTGTTACAAACCTGAGTGTTCTGTTGTGACCAAAAAAGATGCATCACTTGGGAATATCTTTCACAAACCGCCAATGTCAGCAACCAGTGGAAGAACCTTGTGGAATAAAACATTGGTCCTCATTACGGGTTGGGCAGTCCGGAATTAACAGTGGCGGTAAACCCGCTGCCACTGTTAATTCCGGACCGCCCGATCCCGAGTCCTGCTGGCGGGAGGTGATCTTCCCGCCAGGTCTGACCTGGCGGGTTGAACACCTCCCGCCTGCAGGTGGACGTGGAAACACCAGCACCATCACAAGATGGTGCTGGTGTTTCCACTTCCCCATTCCCATTGAGTCCTACGGGACTCAATGGGAATGGGTATTAACACCATTCCGCCTCCGTGACTCCTGGGACACTGGGGCTGTAATGCCCTGGTAATTCCGGGAGTCACGGAGGCGGAATGGTAATACGAGTCTGGCGGTAACCAGGCAGTTTTACCACTGGACTCGTAATGAGGCAGTGCCTACAGCAGAATGACAAAAGACAATCTGTAGGCACAACCACAAATGACCTTTGCAGTCGCTTCATAAATCAACCATTGAACAATGACATCAACTCTTCTAGCCTACCTGGACTGCTCATTCTACATTCCAAATGGAAACTTGGGTGATAATGATTTTTGAAAAATGCAGGACTGTTATATGGGCGAACTCTGCAGTCAGACATTTACACAACCTGAAGAAAGCAGAAGTCCAAGCTATGTTTCTTCCACTTTCGTACATAAAATATATTTACCAACATTTGAGTCGTTACGCCATTGGATATTGATACATAAGTGAAAGCACTTTAGGTAAACCCGAGTTATAGGAAAACCACTCCATGCAAGAAAAGCCATGAAATGTAGTGATAAAGACTAGTTGAAGTGACATTAAGGAGCCAGACTAACACAACAAAACCCTCGAAATGTGGCATGTGTTGGAAGGTACGCCCCTTACTGCTGAGCCCTCCCTCTTCCACAATGCATGGGCATAATGATGCCATCACCAACCTCACAAATGACACCACTGGAAACTACAGCAGACTGATAACATCCCTCACAGCATCTCATATGACACCATTCATATCAATTACGTTTTTTATAGTATCATCAAAGTTATATAATGACATTACGTAGAACATTTTTAATGACAACCCCATGACATTAATCCTGAGATGCCTTTTGAAATCCTAAATCATTTGTCTCCCTGAATACGTTTCTTGAAATATTTTATGGGTGTAGATATGCTGCATGTGGAGACAGGTGTAATAACCCCTTTCAGAATATTATGCATATGTAATATAAAGTAGAACACATCCAGCATAAATGATGAAATGGTACCTTCTAGAATATAGCTCATGGCTCAAGTTACTCTACAATTTCATATACAATATGAACAAAAGTTCAACCTGGACTACCTTATTCTCCTTGGTAGTGTTAAGATTATGTCCTTTAATAATGTCATATTTCTTTGTGATTGACCTTTACACATCACTCAACATTATCATTACCTTTTTCGATGTTTGGAGCCGAAGCTTCCCATTGTTACAGTAACAATTACTTTGTGATGTGCAAAGAAAGGGATTTGTAAATGGTATTCTAATATTCGTATCCTTTCATCGACTACTTCAAAGCCACAAATCTACTAATTTTAGCATTTACTAAGTGCTTCACTGTGGTGTGTAAGAGTATGAGAACCTTTTTATACATTTGGTTCAGCCATGGAGAACCAAGTTAGAACTTGAGGAACACAACTTACTACTCTGTATTTTCCTGCATATGATACCCCATTGGAGGGCAGAGTTATCCATGATCTACTCTTTTGATTGTAAATGCTGTATATTGCCATATAGTACCGTAAAATACCATTCTTGATAAACCAAACTTTAAAAGACAAGTGAAGACAAACCTTGATTATAAAAATATGCTATGTTACCTTTACATGTTGTAGGATCTCCATTACATATTAAGTGTGGCACTTTTAGATTTCATCCACTCTACTAGTGATGTCTTTACTGTCATAAGTGAGGTGGGATGTGAGCTGTGAAGTAATCTGTGTGCTCGAGTTTTCAGTGATTTCATAGAGGATGTCATATGTCATGTCCTAATGATGCCATTACCAATGTCGTCATTGTGCTCATGTACTGCGCTACAGGGGGATTGCACAGACACTACCAGTATACATCAAAACTTTGCAATCAGGACCCTGGGTCCATTCTCAGTTCTTCCCCATCAAGCCTAATTTAGCTCTTTGTGTGTTTTTTCATACATGGCATATATGAAACCTCTAGCTGTCCCATTGAGACGTTTACATCGCAGAAGACACCAAGATGTTTCCTCGACCAGATGCGAAACATGAAGCTGTTTCAAATGACCCATACAAAATAGACATGTTAGATGCAATAGACCCTTTTGCAAAAATGACTCCGATTGTTCCTGGTCTTGGCCATATTTCCCAACTCCATTTATCAATCCCCAAACAGCTTTGGGCAACAACTGTTCCGAACAGAACTGGTATGGACCTGCAGGTTCTTTCCGGGACAAAGCATCAGCTAGGAATAAATGTAAATACAATGTATGGGGGAAATCAAATGAGCCCAACGAGCCTGACTACTTCCTGGTCTGTGTGTATTGGAAGGCCTTTAGGTTATGGTGATCCGTGCGTACCTCCACAGGGAATTTTGCTCCTAGTAATCAAGGCCTCCATTCCTCAAAGGCCCCTTTGATGGCCAACAATTCCTTCTCTCAAAATGGAATAGTTCAGTTCTGCCGGTGTAGGGGTGTTTGACAAATAAGCTACCGGGCATTCCTCTCCTTCCTCTGTTTCTTGTAGAAGGACTGCTCCCATAATGTGATGCATCTGTCTCCAGTATGAAGCATTGCCCTGGTCCGCAGTGATCAAAATGGGTGCTTTCATGAATTGGGTTTTCAGCCTGTCAAAGGCTTCCTGTGTCTTCATAGACCATGCAAATGGTGTACCGTTCTTCAGAAGTGTTGTAAGTGGTCGAATCACATTGGAGAACCCAGGAATAAACTTCTTATAAAAGTTTGCGAAACCCAAAAAACGTCTTTAACTGAGGATGGGGAAGGCCAGTCTACCACAGCAGCTACCTTGGCTGGATCCATGGCCCATGCAGGGAAAGTATCTAACCTAGATATTGTACTTGCCTCTGATGGAACTCACATTTTTCGAGTTTACAATATAAGTGCTCTGTGTGGAGTCGTCCCAACACCTCTTGAATGTGGAAGATGTGTTCCGCCTCTGAAGATGAAAAAATTAGGATAATCTTCCAAGTAGATGATCATGTAATGCAAAAGGATATCGGAGAAAATGTTATCCGTGTATTGTTGGAATACAGCAGGGGTGTTGGAAAGACCAAAGAGCATATCCCGGTTTTCAAAGTGCCCAAAGGGCGTGTTGAATGCCGTCTTCAACTCATCGCCAGCCTTGACTCTGATCAGATGATCAGCTCCCCGTAGGTCAAGTTTAATGTAGATCTTCACGCCTTTTACTGCTTCCAGAATGTCGGGGATCAAGGGCATGGAATAGCGATCAGGAACAGTGATTTTATTGAGACCCCGAAAATCAATGCACGGACGTAATTCATCTGTATTCTTCTTCAGTATAAAAAATACGGATGCCCCTGCGGGAGAGGTAGATTCCACAATGAGGCCATTCTGGAGATTTGTGTGATGATACTCCTGATGAACTTCTTTCTCCCGTGCCCGTGTCTGTGGATTGCATGGTGGGGGAAAACTGTGGAAAACACATTTGGGATTATTTGGTGGCTGAAAAAGGGCCTGGAAAGGGTGAGCGGGTATAATAAAGATGATATGGAGCTGTTTTCATATATGAAAAAAGGGTATGCAGCTGCCGAGACTGCAGACCACTCTGAACAAGCAGTTTAGAAAACACTTTTAGGATTATTTGATGGTCGAAAGAGGGTCGTGAAAGTGTGGGAGCAGTGGAATAAAGATGATATGGGGCTGTTTTTATAGATTAAAAAAGCATGTGTGGGTGCCCCCAAGAATCTGGCCACACACACTATAGTAATGTGTATAGTAATTATATGTAATGTAGTGGCAGTATACAGTATTTGTAATATGAGGGAATGATATAATTGAAGTGTAAATGGCATTTATGATTGTAGAACAATTAAGGATAGTGTTTATGGAATATGTATTTGTTAATATATGCTATGGTTACTTAGTTGCATACAGTAATAAAGCTGGAATCACTGGTTCTTTTTCTGTGAAAAAAGCCCAGTATAATAAGTTAAGCAGGATAGTTTAAAAGCTTTAATTGCATACAATTTTACAAATAAATGTACTTTTTTCTTTTACTCCCATAAACACTACATTCTATGTACTATGTTTGGCACAACATTAAGGTGTGCTACAATGTTGTTGTATTGACATGAAATAACCATTGTGTCATTGGGAGAAAAGAAATCTATAAAGGATTTAAAAAAACTATAATAATTATGTGAGTACAAGTGTGATAGTGTTTGTTTGAACTGTGTTGTAATTAACCCCTTAACTGCCATGGGTGCCCCCACCCGTGCCAAGGCCTTTTCTGGTGATTTCGGTATGTCGCCATTCAATGCCTTGTAACTTTTTTGTTACATGAGATATCTCGGACAAATTCAGCCCCTCTTTCCCCACATCTAGGCGGTCGTAACGACACCCAGGAATCCTAGTTTGCTGTAAAGGGGTTGATGGTTCCCCTAGGGGACCCTCGCGAATGCACAATCACCACACATGAACTGATACGCCGGACACAAGGTTGAATTCCCAAAAGCTAGGGTTTTTTGCAAAGCAAATAGTCTCAGTTGGCCAACTGGGTATCGCGTCCCACAACGTGTCTCTCTAGACCCCGAGGGACGCAAGAGAGCGAGAATTTTACAACAGGTACCTATATACAAAGCAAACATCTTGCTATCAGTAATGACATATTCAATACCGCCCATAATGTATTTCCTTTGAAATGGGTTCGATGATTGATAATTCTGATGAATATGACACCTTCAGACATTCATTTTAGCAACAGTTTGCAATTTGCGGACTTGCAGACATGATTCTTTGTTTTAGAGAACACACTGCTCTTGTTCTTACAAGCAAGCTGCGTGCAGGGGAGAGACACATTCCAGGCCTTGCTATCTTCTAATTTCTATTCCTGTGCTAGGGGTCAACTCGCTCTACAGGGCTCCGTGAAGGGGGGCCATAATAGAGAGCACCATTCAAGCCATTCATTGTTCGTTTTCTACCATTTCTACCGCATCAGCGAGACTAACTGGCACCTGCGTAGTGATTAAATGCCTTGTTGCTTACTTCCAAGGACTTGTGAGGGAGGAGACTGGGCATTGCTGTCTGGATTGCCTGTGTTGTGTTTCAACATGTATCTTGTAGCCTTGCTCTATGCGTGAGCAACAATGAAATAACAGAATAGAATAAGCTTACAGCAAAGCAGTTTAAACAGAAAGCAAGAAGTGGAAATTAGACAAAAATGGCGAATTCTATTCCATCAAAATGGACGCCCTTTGGTCATGCTTATGAATCTGTATTATTAATACCGAACATATGAGGCGGTTGGTCTTCGGCCAACAGAATACATTACTTATGTTATGGGGGGTATTTTCTGGACTCACAGGGTGAGAGAAAATAACCAAAAAGGGACAAAATCTTGAGTTTGTTCAATAAAGGTCAATAAAATGATGTACAAAGAAGCCTGTGTTTTTTTTCCTTGTAAGAGCTAGGAAGAAATGGTTTGCTGTGCTGAATTCCCCATTTTCCTGCCTTTCAAGAACAGGTTGAGTGGAAAGACATTTTTTTTTAAATATGATTATCAACCCTTTTGTGAGAGGTAGGTGATTTGGCCTTTTTTTCTCCAATAGGACATGCGTGGACGGAATGGAAGAAAAGGGTAGGAAATCTGAATGGGATGACAGAAAGGCCTACATTTCTGAAAAGTAGACAAAATTTCAAGTTTAGGAAGGGGTGATTTGCACAGGTTAGGCAACAACTACATAGGGAAAAATTCCATAGTTTCGGGGAAATTACAGAAAAAAAGGTATATGGTGGACCTGGTACGGCAATGGTTTCTATGAATTTTGAGAAAAACATTACTCCGCTGCATTTCCCCCGACTCTTGCAGTTAGGAAAACACACATTTTTTGTAATGTTTCACAAAACAACCAATACCACAAGCGAAAAAAAAAGAGCCATGGTACACAGGAGTGTTATGCTTATGGCCTGAACAGACATACTTAGCATGTGTAAATAAGGAAAACAAAGGCGGTGCGGAAGGGCGAGCACACATTTTTTGAAAGAGCACAGGCAGACATTTTGAAGGGTAGGTGACTTCTGCAGGTTACAAAAGTGTATAGGCCCTAAAGCAGCGACTAACTTTAGGTCACATTTGGGAAATTAAAGGGTTGTGTGACAAAGAGCAGCAGCAAATGGGTTGAAATGTTATGAAAACCACTCAAACACAACAAATGTCATACTTTCCCGCGTTCCCACAGGTGTCCTGACAAAAAAGGTACCTCACATATGTGGGTGCACCTACCTGGGCGCAAAGGGGAAAGCCAAAAACACGGGTAACCCCAAGTCTTTCGGCACAGCATATTTTCAGGAATTCTGCTTATGGCCACAACCTACAGATTTGGGCCTAGGGTGTCGAAGCCACCAAGGAAAATGGGGAATCCCATGCATTTCTGAAAAGAGGACACCCGTGGGAATCCGCAGAGGTCTGACTTGCGCAAAACAGCCCAGAAGTTATTACCCAGAACCCCTGACAAAGTCTGAAATGTGGCAGAAAAAAAAACATAATTTCCGCACATTTCACTCGGCTCACCCACCGAAACACGCTGCCAACAATAAATACATGACCTACCTTCCCGCGTTCCCACAGGTGTCCCGACGAAGACGGTATCTCAAATGTGTGGGTACACCTACCTGGTGCAAAGGAGAAAGCCGAAAACACGGGAAACCCTAAGACTTTCGGCACAGCATAATTTCAGGAATTCTGCTCATGTGCTAAACTTACAGATTTGCGCCTAGGGTGTTGAAGCCACCAAGGAAAACAGGGAACCCCATGCATTTCCGAAAAGAGGACACCCGTGGGAATCTGCAGAAGTCTGACTTTTGCAAATCGGCCCAGAATTTATTACCCAGAACCCCTGACAAAGTATTTGGTGTGGGGGGAGAGGGCCATCCCCCTTTACATTACATAAGTCCCCGGTGGTTTAGGGTGCCCCTCAGTCCCCCTAAAATGCATCCCAACATTTTCATTTTTTTTGTTTACCCAACTTCCCCTGGTGCAGATGAGCACATTACTGTGCCAATCTGCCCCCAGGGTGCCCAAAACCTACTGCCCCATTTGGGGTGGGGGGTTCGGGCCACCACAAAACATTGGACAGGCCCCCCAATGGATGGGGCAGTAGGGGTTGGCCACCCTGGGGGCAGATTGGCACACTAATGTGCCCATCGGCGCCAAGGGAAGTTGCCTAAACAAAAAAATGCCCCCAGGGTTCTCCATACATGTGCCTCCATGCTTTGGGGGCCGGGGGAGAGGGGTGCTTACTGTAAGCAGCACCCTCTGCCCCCCCATGTCACAAACGGATCCCTGGTGGTCCAGTGGCAATGCTGGCTGTGGATCGAGTGCTCTGCGCCCGATCCGCGACCAGCAATGCTTTCACAAAAGGTGTAGTTGGAAAGGGAACAATCTCCCCTTTCCAATGACACTTCCCCCGATCTCCAGCTTGAAATACAGCCGGAGATCGAGGGAGAAGGGCGTTTACCTTCTCTCTTCACTGCGCAACCGAAAATGGCTGCCGAGGTGAAAATACTTTGTTTCATGTCACTGTGCATTATGCACGCTGACGTGAAACTGAAGGTAATCCAACCCCCTGGCCATGAGGGGGGACCTCCCCCTCACAAAGCCCGGGGGTTGGATTACAGTTTTGTGTGATCCCTGCTTGCCAACCTGGAGGAATTGCCAATGATGAGATACCTCACCCTTGACACTTAAGAGGTTAAGGAAATGTTTAACGTAGTTGGATACCTGTTGGCGTATTCTAACCTATTAGACTTGTACAAGAAGTTTTGCAGTAACAAGAACTGTGATGGCGTATTTGAAGTGTATTGCAATGAAGGGTATTTTTGAAGTAGGCAGATACCTGTTGGCGTATTCCAACTATCTTGACTTTTAAAAGTACTATTGTAGTATTATGCATGTAGTTGGATACCTGTTGGCATGTTCTAACTGTTTATTGTGCTACAGTTTAGCGAGGGTTGAAGGAATATTAAGTAGCCATTTGTTAGATTTCTGGCAACCTATGTTTTGGAGTAACAGAGGTGTTGTTACATTCAAACCAACCGCTTATTTTTTGACATATGCAGTATAGTGGCCTGAAGAGGTTGTGGTACCAGTGTATTATATTATGCCTACACTTTTGAAGGTTTTCTTGCCAAGAGATACTTGGCTATGTGTAAAGCTGGTGAGCTTCCAGTTATTTTTGGTACCATTTGCATTGTACCTTAGAAGCATTATTATGACATATTGGCTATGTGAGTTTATTTGTATGCTGGAACGATTGTCTGAAATGTAAAAAGGGCATAATATGCCATGATTTGTATTTGGTTGAAGATGGTGAAATGGAATGGATTCACAATTTGGTATGGATACATATACCAATCGTTCATTAGGGAAGTGCTCTTGTGAAACATGGGTGAAGAGAGTGCATATATGTTTCCACGTGAATGAAATCTAGATGATTTCATTTATAGGGATGTTTTTGGTTTCCATTACCTGTAGTAAGTTCATTAGGAATTCTTTTGGATCTTTCTGTGTGTTTATGGTCAATCTTACAATTTCTGCACAGTAGTCCAATTATTGCCTTATACCTGAGACACTGTAAGTGCTGTCAGGATTATTTGTGGCATTTCTATTAAGGTTGAGCATTTGCAAACACAGCTAGTCTGAGCCGTTTAAGAAAATGTTGTGAACAATTGATCGCAATTGGAAGGGAAGATTGATTGGTACATGTGCATAGCAATTTACTCCAGTTGTGTTGCTGAATTTAAATGGACCAGAGAGTTGTGTCTCTGCATCTGTTGACGGGCCTGCAGTTGTTTTTTGAGAAGAGATATTTGTCTTTGTCTTTGATGGACGTGCAGTTGACTTTTTACTAGACAGTTTTGTGGTTGTATTATTTGATGGAGAAGCAGTTGGTCATTGTTTCTTTAGCGGTATTGTTGGGAGACCTGTTATTGTTTCTGTTTGTATTAGTTTTCTTTTTAATGATTTTCTTTTTTGAGTTACAGTGTACATGTCTAGATGGGCAGTGTACAGTGCACGTAGCCTGTTGAATTCAAGGATGCAAGGAATGTCAGTGTTGACTTTGTTTGCATCATAGTTAACTAGGAATAGACCATTGAGTGTACGCAGACGTGAAAGTGCTACATAACTCATACCTTCTTTAAAGGCTCTGCTGCCAAAATCAATCCATGCGTGATCTAGGGTTAGACCTTGAGATTTGTGACTAGTGACAGCTGATGCAAGGGATATAGAGAATTGTTCTCTGTGTATGTACATGTCTTTGAAAAGAAGGAAACGTGCTATTGTGTGGCCAATTCTTTTTAACTTCTGCAAGTTTGTCAAAGTGGATGTTGGCAAACTGAATGTTGTTGTCATGTGGATATGTTTGGGAGCCAACAACTGTTCCAATTGCTCCTTTGACTTAACCTTATTCTACTTCAAGGTTATGCTTTAGAATTACTCTGCAATTTAGACACAGACTTACTACTTTTTCTAATCCAGCTGTGTTGGGGATACATTTTTCTAAGCTATTTAGTTGTGCTGTTGCTTGTTGACACATAGGGAGTGTCATGCCATGCAGTTCTAGTTTGTCTGTGGAGCCGATATGCAGTGTGGGTAGCATTTCTTTTTTAACATTTTCTCATTGAATTGACTACAGCTTGCAATGGATACCATTAAGGACATGCATTTTATGAGTTAATTGTTCCATGACATCAGGAGCAGATGTGATTCACCCATATAGCTCATGGACTAGTCTACTATTTAAGATGGATTTAGCATCTTTTGTAAGCAGACCAGTTCTAATGCTTTTTAAAATGTTAGCATATGTGAGGTCTGCAGACTGACGCATTTGTTTAGTTAGTTCTCTGTAGTGAAAATGTTACCAGAGATTTATATTTCCAATGCCGCCGAGTGTCTTAAGGAATTGTTTGTGTCCTAATGTTTTGAAAATAAGTTGACCTTTAACTTAAATTGTGAAAGGGAGATTGAGCTCTGTTCAACTGATCACTGGGTAAATGAATAGTTCAATATGTCAATATTGGCGTAATAAAGCGATTCAAAACAATGTGTTGATGATGTATTTATTGTGAGAAGTCAGCTGACACTTTTTTCGACCCTCTGGGGACCTTATAAAAGGCATGTGGTGTGATGAATCTTTCATTGCTGGAAGATGTTGGCAGTATGTCTAGGGTGCTATTTCTTGCCCTGATTCTCAATTTATTGCTGATTTAGAAGAGTGGACTGGTGTCCATCCTAGCACCCAAGATGGCATGCTGGTCAATTATTTTCTAATTAGCAGGAGCTGTGTACCTGGTTGCACTGCCAGCCCAGCCAGGCACGCAGCTCAACCTAATTAGCAAAATAATAGTTGCCGCGTATGCCTTTTAGTAACTCAAATGGAGGCATTTTAGCTGTTTTCGGTTGAAGGCGTATTATAGCTTGAAATTGGTGTATTTGTACCCATTTTTAAGTTATTAGTGATGGCACGTGATGTCAAGCTTTGTATTGCAGTACATGCAAACTATTGAGGGGTCAGCTATATTGTTTTTATTTTCTGCTGTTAGATATAAAGCTAATTGGAACCATTGAGATTCCTCATTGTCCTCTATTTTGTAGGCCATATCAACAAGTTTGTGCTCTTTTATAAAATGTTCTCTGACAACATACACATATACTTGGTCTGGTATTTCATCAGATGTGTTTTGAAACTTAGCTATTTCTTTTTTGTATGCGTTTGTTGGGAGGTTGGTGTTTGTGAGGTTTTCGCTAATGTTTTCTGAGGTTAGTGTATTATCTAAGTCAACTTCAGTTCCAAAGTATTTACTTGGTATCCACTTAAAAAGTCGAAAACATTTGGTCGAATGCAAAAATGTGGAGAAAAAATGTGGAATTTTTTATTTGTATTATTTGTATGTTTTTTGGGGGTTTAGCTAGTAGAAATAAATTGTAAATAAAAGAAAAAAACAGGGGTTGGGGGGAACCCCCCCATTAAAAAAAACAAACATTACAATTCTTTTTTTTTCGCCATTTTTGTTTTTGACATTTTTTCATTTGACATATTCACTATAAACCACCATTTACTTTGGATGTGCTCTATTTCTCGAAGGAGTTCTTTGGCTGTTCCATGTAGTAGAATGTTATTTAGATTGTGCAGTTCTAGAGCAGGATGTTTTGCATAGTATAGTCTATGCACAACATTCTTCATAGCAGAATAGTGTGTTGCTAACATTTTGATGTGGTGGAAGGTGGTTTTGCAAGTAGTTCCTGAAATGCAGGTTAAGGAATGTCCTCAAAGTCCAGTGTGTCTGCGCACTGGACAAGAGGCCATGGTTTGTAAAGTTTCACATAATCATTGAGGAATTGCCTTAACATTTAAAGGATTGTTGGCGTCCATTACACATTGAAATGAATGTCCATTTATACACTGGACAGTTTGTTTGGGTGAAATTAATATTTGGTTGAAAGTTTGTTGGGGACGTTTTCTCTATAAGGGTTTCTTTTTGTCACAATGGTGTCTCCTACCATTTCCGACCCCCAGCCATTACTGTCTATGGCAATTGGGTTGTTTTGTTCCTGTTTATATGCTTCTTCATTGAAATATGGTTCTGTGTTGCTTGTGTGAATCCATTCACCTTCACACAAATTTGAAAAGGTATCTATATTGACATTGCACATGTTTAGAAGCACTTTTTGTAATTTATTGATTAATTTAGTTAGTGGTTTCATTCTTTTTAAAATCAATATAAACAACTTTCTCTTTAGTAGAAATGCACTTTCAATTAGAGCTTCGAGGATTTGTCTTCAGTAGTTCTTAAGGGTAGATTGTGACTTTTTAGTTTTCTTTATATGATTGTGAAGAACTCTATGGTGGAAATTTATTTGTAAAATTATTTTTTTGGAATGCTTTACTCTGGCTATGTTAACATTGGTAGACCTCATTACACGGAAGGCGGCGAGCCATGGCGCTATTAGCGCCATGGCTCATGCCGGTAAAATACCGGCACCGCCTTGGCGGAAAGGGGATTTACCGCCCCATTCCAAGGTTGGTGGGGCAGTAAATCCCCCTTCCGCCATTGCCCTTCCCCATTCCCATTCCTGCACCATGGGGCTCTATGGGAATGGGGAAGGCGCTAATTACGGCACCGCAATTTTGCGGTGCCGTAATTAGCTCCGAGGTCCCTTAGCGGGTTGGTTTTTAACGCCTGCAAAAAGCAGGCGTTAAAGCACCAACCCGCTAAGGGACCTCGTAGTAAGGCGGTAATGGTTAACGGTCACCGTTACCATTAACGGTGGCCGTTAACCATTACCGCCTTCCGTGTAATGAGGCCCATAGTGTTAGGTTCATTAGAAGGTCAGCTTTTGTTTGTACATCTTTTTTTACTTTAAATTTTTGGAAGAGGGCTCGTACTTTTTTTAGTGGTCCCTGGTTTAGTTTCGTTGAGGGAGCTGTTTTGTTTTAATATTTTCTATACATGGTTTTAGAGGTGGATGACTATATGGCTTGCTTTTATTCTTATCTGCTCTATTTATTTTTTGTTTTCTACAGAGTTGCTTTTTAGTAGGCATTGTGTTCTGTCTGTTGGGGAAAAAGAAAGTTTAGGTATGAACGTTATGGAATGTATGGGCATGTATTGTGGATGGGTGTGTGGGTGTGATTGTGGAGATGAAGAGAGCGCTGTGTGATTGTGTAGTTGGATGATAGGTGTAGTTGGGAAAGTTGTTCGACTAAGTCTGTACAGGTGTGATGGGCTTGGGTTAGTGAGTAATGGAGTGGTGGTGTGATTGAACAAGTAGGGACATTATGATGTTTTGAGGAACACAGTGGTTGTCACAATGGTGGTGTTTCTATAAGAACAGTAAGAGTGTGAATGTTGCAATGTAATGAGTAAGAGTGAAATAAATGTTGATTCAAAAAGAATACTCTAGGCTAATACATAGTGAAAGTACATTGTTACAATTAGAAAAATATACATACTGTATTAATGTACCTACATTGTAGGATGTGCAGAGTCTTCCTTTTTCGTTAGCTGTCTTTGGCAATCTTTGTCTTTCCTGTAATTGTAAAAGAAAGTTAGTCGGTATATGTGGTAAGGATGAAGTACTTTTAGCAAGCAAGGTTGTTATTTATGGGGCTTGGAGGAGTTCTTGGGGAAAAAGAGTTAATAAAGTTGCGTTGTGGGTGGTGTACGAAAGTGTGTTAACTATATTGCATATTGGAGTATGACTAGTCCTGTTTAGCACATTAGAAGGAATAGGGCAAAAATGGGTGTGAGAAAAAGGTGCATACCTAGGTTATTTTTGTGCAGTTGATTCTAATAGAAGTGCTGTGTTTGTGGTGTAATCTATTTGTGATGTCATCAATGAAATTTGTGACGACATCTTTGATGTCCTGGGTGTTAGTCTTAGCAGTGCATGGTGGTGGCACCAGTTATGGTTGCTAATCTTACAATAACTGGCGTTTTCGTTTTTACTTGTAACCATAACGTCCCTTTAACAAAGTTTCTTCACTGAATTTCATAGGTTTCTATTAGTGCAATTTAACCATAATGTCCCTTTAACAAAGTATTTTCACTGAATATATATATACATATATATATATATATATGTTCAAAATGCTGCCATTCTCATGCCAGAAAGTTTGAGCTGCACTCTCCACAGTGTTGGTAAGGCACCAATCAAATCCAAATTGGAAAAAATGTTTACGTCCAAGTCCACACTTCGTTTTCCAAAATAACCTTCCTTTATTTTTTAACAGGGAAAATTGTAATCTTCACCAAACACATGGTAATCCTTTAAAATTCAAACGACCAAAATACATGGGTCCTCCCAAGTGCAACAAATAATTTGCTGAGGCGTTATATATATATATTTATTTTTTCCGCACTGATAGAATCAGGCAGGGTAAGTAGCACTCTTCACTTCTCCAATGTAAAAGTCCGGACACAAAATTCGAAATAAAATAAAATAGTACGTTTTATTAGTGCCTTGCAAACAGCACAATCAAGTTAAAAAGCCATCCAAGTTTGGCTCTTCCAATGTGCAAAAAATGTGTGCGTAGGGAACGTTAACGCGTTTCGCGGCTTTTCCGTGCGCTTGTTCACAACAAAATATATATATATAGTTGGTATGTCCTTATTTGGTATGTAGCCTTAAATGTGTAAAGAAACTTCTATACTGTTAACATTGCACACATATAAATATGCATTTAGAAGACCACTCTTCTGCTGACACATTTCACATCTATGTATGTCACACTTGCCACATGATAATGTACCCCACTATCACCTTCACAGCATGGAGGTTGGGCTGGACAAATGTAACTAAAACAGATCAGTCTGCAGAATTACTATTAGTGGTAAGTTAAGTGTTCCTTCTGCATCCTGGAATCTGTAGATCTGCATGCTGTACACAGGCAAGTGAGAATTGTTTCCTTCCAGAGGAGGGTACGTGTTAGGGACCTGGGAAAATATATTCCTTAACACTGCTTGGTTCACCTGGCATTCTGCTCTTGTAAGTGGAGTTGACATTGCTAGGAATGCAAGAGTAGCCCATGTTGCTCTTCTGGAGCGTGCTCTGGGCGCATCTAGCAAGTGTTTATTTGCTAGCTGGTTGCATTCTTGTATGCAGCATAGTATACATTTTGCACTGCATGTCTTACTATTAGCTTTTCCTTTTGAACAATACCAAAAAGTATAATGAATTGGCTTCTCTGTCAGATATATTTTGTTCCATCAATGTAAAACATGACTGTTTTGCTTAGGGTATAAGCTTTTTTCAGCATTTGTCTGTGGTTGTTGGACAAATACCAGTAATCAAATTGTTTTATTAACATGGAACTTTGATAAGAACAATCAAAATGTTCTAAACATCACTGTGCCCTATGTATCACAAGGAATGGCTCATCCACTAATAGGAAGGCAAGCAGAGAGGTACAATGATCCCAATAAACACCACAGAAATACACCACCTTGACATTTTTTATAGTGTTACAGTTGACAACAACTTTGCACATTCCTATGAATAGAAAAAAAAATACATTACAAAAAACACTGCAATAAAGGACAATATAAAGACAGACAATATTCACTAATAATAAAGCATAATGTGCAGATTTGCAATGCAGTTTCCAATGCAAGATAATTTAAGATATCAATTTATCAAGTTATATGTTCCTTTCTTACAATAAATCAATTCATATGTAGATTAAATTATTCCTACTAAAATGTTATTTATATCATTTAATGTTCTTAATACTAAATTTCAGTAGAACATAGTTATTTCAGCTTTACTAAATTCATGTTATTGAAAAATCTAATCAACGTAATTGTTTGAGGAACTTCATTTCCTGATAAGAGACAATACCAAAAATGATCAGCAGTGAGCCAATTACCCGAGTGTACAAACCTCAGGAACAAAGCACTCCTTAAATTATTTAAAGCGGGCAGCAGATCACCAGATGGTACAGGGTTTCTAATTCTTTTTCCACCTTACATGGCAGAATATGTTTTCATTAAGGTGTTGACTTCTTAAGCTGCGCATTTCTCCAGTAGGTAAAGATTTAATTGAAAACACAAATTGCATAAGCCAGTATGCACCTGGGAATATTACAAGATATTTGGGCATAAAATTGAGACCTCCTATGTCCATCGATTGGTGTACAGTTTGTATTTTAATACCATTTCTCGGCTTTCACACCAGTCATTTATGACATTTCTTTTCTTTATCTCGCTCAGATTTATAACCAGCATATTTGTGGTACAGTCTATATTTGTTAAAATATTTTCACAATCTGTTTTTAGATATAGGAGGGGACCACATTTATCCCTTAGCAGTTGGGTCTGAATATCAATATATAGTGAATTCTCATGAGTCTATGTGGCCGATTCATGGAACAAATGTGCTCCGAAAATCTTGGGGCAAGCTGGCGCAAGCGTGTAAAAGCAAGTGGAAGGGCCTGCGCATGTTTACTCCGGGATGTGCGCCAAATCTGAGCATGGCGCGCACGGGCGCACACATCACAGCAACATCCCGAACGCCGTGTCTGCCACACCATGACATGGCATGCAACAGCAAAAGCCCAACACATGACCAATTACATACGAAGTGACATGTGATAAATAGAAAATGGCCCGAGACAATCACGCCTGACATGGAATCAGATGAAATGACTGACCAACAACCTCCTACACATACCAAGTCATACACAAATGCTTGCCACCAGTGGTAGCATCAACAAAAGACTGAATGCCTGTTCACATTCACATTGGCCAAGCCAAATTTGCTACTCCCTAACCTGTGTGCTGTGTGTGTCTCCTGCACCACACTGCTCAGCACACAACACAGTAAGCAGCCATTGTGTTGGGGATACACCTTGAGTATCACATAAAAAGGACAAACAAAAAAAATAACCTATTGACGCATGTACATGATCCACAAATGGTAATTGATCATGCGCTGCAGGGACACAGCGTGCCAGAGAAGGCAATCTGTGCGCACCTGTGGGCATGGAAGGGTGGTTGTACGTGTGGTGGATCATTGTGTAACTGTGTGTGTCAGTAGGGACATGCACTCAATATATGCATGTGAAATCAATTGACCCTCAGTGTCCTGTACACATCACATGGGAACATTGCCCATGTGTACACCCCAGCATGTCAAACCATAACAATCCCCTGACACCTGAAGAGTAAACACAACACAGGAACTGCCATTGACCAGCAGAACACATCATGTACATAGTACCCCACAATGACAATGTCAGAGAGTGCCCAAACACTGTAGCCCAAGCTTACTGTCCAACAACAAAAGGCCCTCCCTCATTTACACATCACCATGACCTTCAGAACAACATTTCTGGGGTATGAAGCTTTCTTCCTTCTAGTCTACCTGGCTACAGGATCCCCCTACCCCTTGTTCTCCATGTTCCACCTTGCATGTAAATAGGGTCCAGCCCCCTCAGAGGCCACCTTGACTGGCAAAAATACCAAATCGCAGAGAACTCCAAGGAGCCAAACCCCCAAACCAGGGAAAAAGCCTGTAGCCACCATAAAACCCTGGAAGAGTCTCCAGTAGATGACTTGAAGTTGCAGAAAATGTCAAAGCACATCTCCAACCAGAATGATAGAACAACAAAGGTAGCACAGTTCAACAATGGTTGAACAGGATGGGTACCATTTTCAGTACCCAATATACAATGAGGATGCAACAACTGATGGGTAGTGTCACAGCTCCAATCTACAGGCACAGGAGTGGCACGAACCAACCACTTCCTCTGTGGTCTGGGTGCCTGCAAGGTAAAACTTACACAGGCCCCCGAGACCCCGGCGGGGAAAGAGGGTCAGGGATCCATTGTTTGGATAGGCATTGGTATTCAGGATAACCGGAAAGAGGGGCAGGAGAGGGGAGTTGGATTGGCAAGGGAAAGTAAGCAAAATACAAAATACAACTATTGACAGTAACACATAATCAGAGAAACCATGTTCTTCATGCACATTGTACAAAATGAGTCAAATGCAAGGCAAAGAGAGACTTATCTCTGGGGTGAGTGCTGGCCTCCTGCTTGCGCACTCTCAGGTCCGGTAACAGGAGCAGTTCAATGCTGCAAAGAGAACGTGAGTTACTAATCTGTGTGTGTTTTCAACACACACGCAACACCATTCATGCCTCAAACTAAGTGACTTCTCCACAAACAAACACTCGTGTCTTCTGCTTTGTTCGTTTACGTTAGCTTGCCCCTGTAATGGTTCATACACTGTCAATGCAATAAGGCAGGCGCACATGGACGCGCAGTAAATGGAAGACCAATGTGTCAAGAATTCACACATGATAGAATGGTCCCTGGGTTAGCTGCAAGACGCGTTTGGCGAGGTGCGACTTCAGTACAAGTTGTGTTCTGCCAGCCGCAAATTACAATAGGTAGTGCATGTGGCAATTTGCATATGCAAATGATATGCACAGCACACAAGTCTGTGCGTTGCTGGGTGCCCCCGTGCACTGTATACGTTTCTGGCTAGGAATGCTACTGCAGTAACAACTCAGCTCATATGGAGCTGGGGGGACTCGAGGATATGGGTGATGCCCCCTGCGTGTGCCCCTGACAACTTGTAAAACTACTTGGCATTTGTACCTCAACGGGTCTTAGCTGTACTGTGTGCTTCATCCCCAATGCCTGGCCAAGCTCCCCAGCACTGGCGCTACTTAGCATGCATGTGCAATGGGCCTGGAGGAAGTTTGGGTGGGGTGTGGCCCGTCGTGCTGCTCACCTTGCCTGGAGCTCCTGGAAACACGTCTGCTTCTGTTGGATGTCTGAGCACAAGCCCTGTGCTTCTGCTTGTGCACGCATGGGCACGTGTGCTCCACCCAACGTGGCCAGGTTTCTGTAGTTCTTGGCCCTGTGTCTGCTGGGAAAGGTAGTCTGGATGCTCATTTTCCTGCAGAAAGGGCATAAAAGCTATTAACAAGGCTGGGAAGCTCCCTGTGTGTGTGTCTTCATGCTGGTTGTCACTGGGCCATGTTTGAGACGTACATCCAACCTCCTCCCACCATCAGTGTGACTTTGACAGCCAAAGGGTGCAGGCTACTGTCTACAGCATGAAGTGCATCAAGCACATATACAGGCAAGAAAAGAACACAAAACACAATCAACATCATTAAATGGACATATCAAATATGTAGTCACCAAAATTGATTGCAGACATGCCGTGGCGAAAAACTACATTATCGCCACTAGGGGTGTCAACACAAGTAGTACAGCAGCAGACAGGCCACAGATATGATGAAAGTCTAATGCCCTTGTGTAAATGTTTGTAACACCGAACCATCCTTGAAAGCCCATGGATACGGGAAGCAGGAGTGGCATATGTGAGTTGGACCCCAAGCTGCAAACACATACACGAGACAAGCTTAAAGGACCCAGCTGGAACAGACAGTGGATGCTTTAAAAAGCCACAAAGCACCACACCGTCACATGAATGCACAATAGACAAGCAATTTTAAACTATATTAACTAATTAAACTAACTATAGAACACCATTTTAACTAACTAAACTAACTATAAAAAAAACCATATTAACTAATTAAACTAACTATAAAAATCAAAAATGGCCACATACGACCCGGGGGGGGGGGAGGCAACCAGGAGGGGGGAGGGACAGGGTGCACCTCAACACCCACATGCGATGATGTTGAGATAAAAAAAAAAAACCTTCCATGGGCTCAACGCCTGCACAGCCCGACCTGTGTGGGAGATAGGTCGTCGTCCTCCTCACCCTCTTGCTGAAATGGTAGACGTGGCACAGTACCCTGACCACGCCTATGCGCAGCTTGCCCCTCGTCGGCAGCAAGTCTGTGGGATGGGTGAGCCAGGTTCTGTGCGGCGATGACACGTAGATCAGCATGCAGAACTTCACGTGATACGCATGAGTCCTCTTGCAAGGTAGTACGTGTAACACTGAGTTCTTCCTGCATGGCCTGGCAGGACAACTGGTACACCTCCCAGCAAGCACGTAGCTCAGCCGAGATGGTATTCTCTAGCTGCTCCAACCTCTCCTCTGACCGCTGCCTCTCGGACATCAAGAACACACCCAGAGTAGATCTGAGGGATTCATAGTCAACCCTCATGGCCTCCATGTGTGCCTCTGCGTGAGCAGCAATTGCTTGATGCAAAGACACCATTTCAGCCCGGCGTTCCCTGTCTGAGGCCGCCATGCCCAGCCTGAGCGAGTGGGCCGTGGACTGTGCCGCCTGCTGCTGGAGATCCTCCTGCCTAGCAGGGGGGAGCATGGATTGGGCCACATGTTCCATGCTCTCAGCGATGTTATCAATTGCTGCCCCCTGGTGTTCGGAATTGGCAACCATGGCTTGCTCTCACTCAGTATACCCCAGTGGCGTGCGGCCACCGTGTTGTTGGGCTTGACACCTGCGGGGCCCAAGGAGCCGCCGACTTTGTTGGGTTGGCACCGCCCTTAGCTGCAGGACTACATTCCTCCGTTGACGTGATGCCCCAGGCACATCAGCAACAGGTGTGGAGCGTGACCCTGCGTCCTGATCCACCACAGGCGGAGGTCCTACTACCGTCTGGCCCCTCAGTGCAGGTGTCACGGACAGAGGAGCGTCCACATCAGAATCACTCACCAGTGACGAATGGACCCGACGCACATCCAACTCAACATTTTCGTCAGAGTGATCATCCGGGCTAGACTCATTGCCAGCCCTAAACATGATTGTCTGTAACACAAGTGGGTTATCGTGGTTTACCACCGCACGACCCCCACTTGTGCTGGGTTGCTGGTGTGATAGCAACCCTGTGCCTAGCATGACAACACCATCCTCTGGCTCCATTGCGTCATCATCTGAAAAGTGGAGAAAAAAACATGAGTACACATGTCAGAAGCACATAACCCACACACACGTAGACATCACATTGACAGCCAACACATGAAGCAGACATGTCACACACAAATGAGAACCTGGCATGCATCCAGTGGCCTTGATATGCAAGCATATCCCAAAAGCAGAAATGGATGTGTCTAAATAGCAAAGCCTACACAAGTACAAAATGTAGTATATGAACTACATCAGGCACCACCTCTGTCAAGCACATGTCACAGGCAGAAAATACAGATGGCAACAAAGAGATGGAACATACCGTAAGCATGTCTGTGCTGCGAATTGACCACTGCTGCAAGTGAATCCAAACACACAATGACACATGTAATATGCATGTAGGCATGCATCACTAAAGCATCATCAGCAAGATAGCTCCATACATCTGCAGCTTGGCCCATGCCACCCGGTATGGGTCATGTAGATATAGTGAATGTCTCAAGCAAAGCAAGGGCCTGCAACCAGGCATGAGGGACCATAATGCCCAGTACGGTCCGAGCTGCAGGACATGAGGCCTACACAACACCCCTCAGGGCCTGATTGAGCACATTGGGCTATACATGTGCCCTATTCCATCATTCCTTGTGTAAAATCTCCACGGCCAGGCCCCACCATATTAGATAAGAGGGCCTGGGCGTACACAAACTGCACAACAGTGCACCTTCAGGATCATGCCAGTTCAACATAACGTGCCCAATGCAGAAATCTCACCAGCATTAACATCAATCAACTACATATTAGTCAATCAACAAAAAAGCTGCGGAAGACACATGTGTAAATGAACACTTTCACGAACACATAAGTGAGTAGTGGCAATGTTGCACTACACAACGTTGAAGCTGCTTGCATATGTACATGTGAAAGCATTCAAAAACACCACTTTCCCCATACACCTGTATTGTGAACATGAACAGAATCCGATACAGCAAAGCAAGCAGCTACAACGCTGCTTGCTTTGATGTATGTGAAAGTGTACACATACACACGTGAAGGCAGCTACACAGTCATTACAACCCAATTGGCAGGCTAAATTCAATCTGCGCCCTATGCCAGTTGGTATAGGCCGCAGATTGACAAATCAACTTTGCTAAACAACCACTAGGGAGTTCCAATACTGAGTACATGTGTCACAGGATGCATCTGTGCCCGTGGCATTCATGACAGAGAAGGGATGAAAATCTGACCATACATGCCAGGTGACATTGACATTGCAGCAGTGAGCAGGCATGTAGAACCGTGTAACACGGCTCAGAGTGGGTTGATGCAGTGCAGAACATGTGTACGCTACCCACTATCTACATGAACTAGTACATTATGATGTCTATCAATAAACATGAAGGCAGTGTAAGGGCAAGTTCAGGCATCACGTGCAATGTGCATGCAAGAGGTTGCATGCCTACAAGCAAACCCCCCCCTAAGTGAAAATGCAGGGAGCCATTGCATGCCAGCGAAAGGGTGACTAGAGACCTGTGTATTGGCAGACAGTGTTGACTAGTGTCAATTGCATCATCTGAGTCAACTGACAACACAGCAGATAATAATGGGACAGTAAGCAGGACACATGATGAACCCTCAGTAGTACATCCATGTGTGCAGAAGCCACTACACCAGTTGAACAGAGTCAGGGGGCCTGAAACAGGGGGAGGCCTGTGCCCTACACAGACTGTGACACCCTAAACATGTGTGTGATGCAGGACTGAGCCAGAGTGGGCATGGAATGGATGATCAAATGCCATGAAATGTAGGTCATCCGGGACAGTTACTACAATGATCATCCAGTCAAGGACACATGGGGGCATGCATGGAATGCACATGGAGCATGAATGGGCACTCATGTCTCTGCGGAGCATCTGCCATCTGCGCAGTCCAAGTGAGACACCCTGCATCAAGGATTGAGGATGTACACCACTGTATGTGTCTGGCAGGTTGACAGGAGCCTTGAACAGGCCATTGCAGTACGCCAACATGATACACACCAGTGCCATGGTGAAATTGGGGTGCAGAGGGGGTGAAGGGGCAAGGGAGCATGCCTATGTGGAGTACCCGCATGCAGGCAGAAGACACATGCACATCAGTCATGCAATGACATAGTCCCAGTGCTGAGAGGAAAGACACCCCAGGCTACATGCAGAAGGGCCAGTGAGCTGGAACATGGACCGGAGGGGCAGCCGGGCGACTAGCATGTGAGTAGGGTGCAAGTGTGGTGATGAGGACAGTCCCCATCTGCTCTACATGTCCAGCATCCTGCACAGCAGGCACGCATCAGTGAAGCATTGCATGACTTGCACATGAGAACCATGTACACATGACATGTAGTGGCAGTCAAGCACAACACATCACACAAGCAAACCACACATGGCCTCGACAAACACGCGACAACACTCACTGGACGGGGCATCAAAGTCCAGCATCTCTCCCACTCCTTTGACCAATCCTGCCAGTATGAACCCCGCAACGACTGACTCGTGCGAAGTGAGGTCTTCCTCCTGAGCTGGTGACCCACCGCCAGTCAACCCAGTCACGGCATAATTGGAGGCACGCTTTGCCTTAGCACTGCGTCAGAGGTCATCCCAACACTTTTTGCACTCTTGAGCTGTTCGCACCTCATGTCCGAATGCACTCACACAATCCGCAACTTGCTTCCAGTGGGACATACGATGGGCAGCCGTAGTGTGACAATTCGGCCCCACTAGCATATCACGGTTGTGTCCTTGCACGTAGTCCACAAGGAAGTCCAGTTCCTGCACACAGAAAGGCTTCTTCCTCGACGTGCCGGAGGCTGGAGCTGCGTCTGGGGTCCCAGCCTCTACTGCAACCTTCCTCCTCTTGGACATTGATCCGGACCCTGACTGGCAAATGCCGCCCTGATCAGTAAGGGAGTGGCAGGTGGAACAAGGACGGAAGCCCTGACTTGCGTCGGTGGCTTTTGGGTGCCCCTGACTTGACCCTGCGCAGCAACATCTGCTGTGCTAAGGTCACTGACCGGGACTGTCCTGGATGGTAGACTCACAGCCGGGGTGGTGTTGGCTGCCTCTGCCCCTGCACTTGCCAACACCCCGCTGCTCGGGGCAGCAGATGACAATACTGCCCCAGGGACATGTGCCTCGGTCAGGGCAGCCCTGCATGCACTTACCATGTGCCTCCTGAACTCCTGGAAATCATCCAGGGACTCGATGCGCTGCGCTGGCCCATCCCTGAGCCTGGGTGGTGGTGTCCACAGCTGCACCTGCAGCTACCACTACCCTTGGGCCTGTGGCAGTCGATGAAATGGACTGCACCAACATGTGGCACAACATTGTGCCAAACTGGCGCACCCCTGCCTCTTCCCCCTCTGCGGCCACCCTGGACACCCCCTACTCCCTGGTCATCCTGGCCACATCCTTGACCACGCCCGCCACGTGGAGTACACCCAGCTGAGGAGCCCCTCACCTTTTGTGGCCTCCCAACCATGGCACAGATGAAGTAGTGCCGGCACAGATGGAGTAGTGCCAATGGGAAGTGTACACAACAATTATCCTGGGCAGTTGGGGTGAAGGGGGTGGGATACAAGATGTTAATAGCACCCCTCTGCACCTGCAAGGCTGTATGTGACCCTGTTGATGAAGTGACGGGTCACGCAATGCTCAGGCACACCAAAACTGCAGTAAAACCGTGCACGCAACCCCCGGTAGCCCACGTGTGTGAAATTGACCTCCCTCAGTACGCGGTAGCACCTAGGGACATGTAAAACACATACGCGTGGGACACACAGGCTACTATGACCTCAAAAACGGGTAAGTGATACACAGGGGCACCCGCAGTGGGAAAAATAGCATGCGCGACTCACCATCAGACTAGCCTGATAATGAAAAACACGCATAGCCAATACCCCCGCTAAAAAGAAGAGATAGGTGCTTGATGCGCTGTGAAGTTGTGATGGCGCACGAAACACCATGAAGTAGCAAAACACACATCGGTCTCCACGAAAGGCAAATACAGGGGACTGCTGGCCCCACTCACCTTTAACCCTTGCTGAGGGATACGCCCCTGCACGTCACTTCACTTACGTGCTTAGGCCTTTTCCTCGAATTACATGCATTAACATGCGGACGTGTTGTTTTTTCACGTGCTGATTCACTATGCACCCGTCATGAGGGAAACGCCCGCGTGCATTATGTCACAGACGCGCTTACACGTTAAGGGCCTTTCCTCGAATTACACGCTGACGTGCTATTTTTTCACGTGCCAATTCACTCCGTATCAAGCAGGCCACACGACAACACAAGGAAGACCACACTCCTGCCCAGAAGGCCATTTTCCTGGCCCCCAGAGCCCCGAGCACGCTCCCACCTGCCATCTGCTACTGCCTGCCTGCCTGCTGGCCACATGCTCTGGTATTTGGTGCTTGCACGTCAGCCATCTGCAGGGGTCCAGTTGCTGTGAACACCCCTGCTGGAACAGAAGACTCCCGACTGGAGTTCCATCGCTCCACAGCCCAGCACCAGGACCCAGTTGCCCACCCACACCTGCCTCGGGGGTTGCCATGTCAGGGCAAACACCATTGGAGACCACTGGCAACCCCCAGCCAGAGAGGCAGAGGGCTACCAGCTTCAGTGCCGCAGAAGTTGGTATCCTGGTGGACCATGACCTGGTGCATTATGATGCCCTCTTCGGAAGACGACGCACTGACAATGAAGGATGGAAGAGGGTCTGGAAGGACATTGTGGCTGCCATCAACGTGGAGGGGGTGGCAGCCCGTGACATGGCACATGTCCAGAAGCGCTGGTAGGACTTCAGGTCCAGGACCCTCTACAAGGCCTGGCGCCTCTTAGAGGCAGCGCATGCATAGGGGTGCCGGGTCCGCCTTACCAACATCCAGATGAGGGTCCTGGAACGTATACGCCCAGCGCTCCACTTCCAGGTCCTTGAGAGGCAGATCCGTCTGGAGTCGAGCGGTAAGTGTCCATGCGTACTGATTGGACGCAGTGTATGTTGAGGTGTGCCAGGAGTGTGCAGGTTGGACATATGTCTTGAAAGGGCCATGTATGGATGTGTATGTACAGGGACATGAGCCTGCCGCATGTGAGTGCAGTCATGTGTGAGGCACATTAATGGTGTATGTGTTGAAAAGCATGATGCACGAATGCATGTGGGGATGCACACATGTTAGCATTTCTGTGAATGTACTGTGGCATGGTTGGGGTGTGACACATGGATGCTGGTTCCACCTTCATGAACGTGCACGGCATACATGTGCGTGTGTGTGTTTGACATGTGTGCGAATGTGATACGTCATGGATGCATGTGACACCGACATGTAGGAGGCTGATTGGCAGATGTGACATGGTTGCTGATGATTTCACTGTGACAGATGGTTGAGATGTACAGATGCATGTATGTCTGGTGGCATGTGTTCCGCACTCCCATGTTGCATGTGACGTCAGGCTAACCTTCGGATGCTCATGCTGTTGTATGTGTATGGATGGTGCTGCCTGCTGCAACATTCCTGTTAATTTGCGCATGTGTGTGGGTTTAAATCATATGTGTGTTGGGGAGTGTGATGCCATCTGTGAAGTTTGACACTGCCACTGATGTGCAACTGTCATGTGTGTATCAGACCATTGGACAGTGCCCTGATGCCTGTGTTCTGTCTCTATCTGTCTACCGTGTCAACTGATGAAGAGGGCGGAGACGGTGCTGTGGAGCACAGCGACAGGGATCCCACCGCCAGCCAGAGATGCAGGGCCCAGCTCCCCTTCCGGGTTGTCATCTCTTCCGGGAGTGAGGAGTCTGGTGCCGCGGCCACAGCTGCCGAGGGTAGGTCCAAGAGGCAGAGGTCGGAGGTGGACTCCTCGGCAGCAGAAGGGTCAGCTGAGCCCTCACAGGGGCCTATGGAGGAGGATGGCACGGACTCATCCAGGTTGGTGGTGGGTTCGGTTGAGGAGGCCGTGAAAGGCCCAACTATGGGGCCTGGAGGGGGGCATTCCACTGGTGCTATGGTGCAGTCCAGGGGCAGGGACAGGAGGCAGCACAGGTCGCCACAAAGGTGCCTGTGTGTAATCCTGTCCCCGATCCTGTGACTGCATCATCCCGCACCAGCAGGGATGCCTTCGTCCAGACCCGTTTTCAGGGAGGGGATGCGCGAACAACAACTGGCCTTCCTCTCCCTGCGGACGTGGCCATCCCGGACCGGGTTGAGCCTGTCCTAGCTGTGGTGGGATTGCGTCAACGTGGTATTCGGGATGACGTGCAGGATTCTCGTGAGGACAATGCACGTCATTTCAAATACCTCATTGACTGCGTCGGCCTACTAGGACAGGTCACCCAGGCTGGGTTCCTCCGTGTGCTGGATTTTCTAGCGACCCCCTCCTCAACTGAACCCCCTATGCGCCAGTCATCCTCTGTGCCATCTTCGTGCCCAAGTATCACCTGGGCACCCTGTGGAGCTGACCCTGAACCAGCGGCCAGGCTGGTGGAGGAAACATCACTGCCACAGTCGGGAGTCGGAGGTCCAGCAGGGGTGGCCACCCCCACAACTGGACCCCAGCAAGAGGAGGACATGCAGACATCAACCATCGGGGCACATGCACGGCAGCAGCAGGCTCAGGGTGGGAGGCATCATGGCTCGGGGACATCTACATCAGAGGGGCAGGCATCGGCCGGAGGGCAGGAGGACCCTGGATTGAGAGTGTCTTTCGTGTGGTAGCGGTTGGGCCGGCAAATAGATGCGGAGCGGTGGTGGGCGGAGGAGGCATGGCTCACTATGTATGGTCAGGGCAGAGAACTCCATGCGGTGGGGCGTTGAGGCAGGCTGAGTGCCTCGAGGCCACTCGCAGTGAGTTGGAGGCCGCCATGACTGCATCCCTGCAAGACCTCGAGGCCAGGGAGGAGGCCTGCCTCCGGGACATCGACGTGGAGTTCGATGATGCCCTGGCCCGGAACATCAAAGAGTGAGCCGTAGGACATGCCTGCCACTTTTGTACATAGTTCTTTAGTGTTAGGTTTCCTTTGTTTTTTTTATTTTGGAGTTCATGGACTTTGCTCCACTTTATGTACATATTTTTTTTGTAGGAGTTCTGGTAGGTTTCCTTTGGCTTGGGCATCATGGACCCTTTGGACTTGCAGTGTATATAGTTCACGACTTGTACATACTTTGGTTATTTTAACATCCCATGGATCAATGGTTTTTCCTGGATTTTTTCATTCACTTTAATTGGACATTGGAAATGGACCACTTCCCTTTTTTCCTCTTGTGGATTTTTGTTTTACATTGGATTTTTCTTTTTTTATGATTTCATTGTCTCTTAATGTACACGTTTTAATTTTATAATATGTTTTTTCAATACGGTTTTTAATACATTTCATTTATCTTCATTATTGGTGTGGTGTACTCTCATTGGTTTTGTGCATGTCTCTATGAGCATTGACTCAGTCATGTGTTGCCACCGTGTGGCTCTGTTGTACATTTATGCATGGCCATGGTGGTTCTTTTGAGACTCTCATGGCATGGGTAATTTGGGAGTGGGTGCAGTGGATGGTTGCATGCTTGTTCTGGGGGCAAGGGGCAATAGGGTTGGCATTAGGGACATGGGTCAGTTTTGTTAGGACATGTTGTTTGGTGGGATATGTGTCGGGGCCTGCTGGCAGGTGCCCGTCACTGCTGGGTGGGTGGGTGGTTGGGGGACATGTGTTGGGGCCTGCTGGCAGGTCCCCGTCAATGGTGGGTGGGTGGAGGTGCAGGGGGGCATGAGTCGGGGCCTGCTGGCAGGTACCTGTCACTGCTGGGTGGGTGGGTGGTTGGGGGACATGAGCAGACCCCAACCCATGTCCCCCACCCACCCACCAGTGACGGGCACCTGCCGGCAGGCCCCGACTCATGTCCCCCTGCACCCCCACCCACCCAGCAGTGACGGGCACCTGCCAGCAGGCCCCGACTCATGTCCCCCTGCACCCCCACCCACCCAGCAGTGACGAGCACCTGCCAGCAGGCCCCAACTCATATCCCCCTGCACCTCCACCCACCCACCATTGACGGGCACCTGCCAGCAGGCCTCAACTCATGTCCCCCTGCACCCCCAACTATCCACCATTGATGGGCACCTGCCAGCAGGCCCGACTCATGTCGCCCTGCACCCCCACCGACCCACCATTGACGGGCACCTGCCAGCAGGCCCCGACACATGGACCACCAAACAACATGTCCTGACAAAACAGACCCATGTCCCTAATGCCAACCCTATTCCACCTTGCCCCCCAGTACAAGCATGCAACCATCGACAGAACCCACTCCCAAATTACCCATGTCATGACAGTCTTAAATGGACCACCATGCCCATGCAGGAATGCACCACACAGTGGCAACACATGACTGAGGCAATGTTCATTGAGACATGCAGTAAACCAATGATAGAACACAACACCAATCTTGAAGTTAGCTAAAATGTATTACAACATAATGAACTGACATTGAAGAAATTAAACTTGAAAATCAATGTCCAATGAGAGAAATTAAAAAAAGAAAATGTTGATCCAATGAAGAAAAAATAAAATATGTCATGTTGGATGAAAAAGTGGTCCATTGCCAATGTCTATTAGAAAAACATAATCCAAATGAAAGAAAACCATTGATCCATGGGAACATTTTAAAAGAAAGTATGTACAAGTCTGTAACTATAAACAATGGAAGTCCATATGGTCCATGATCCACAAACAAAATGAAACCTACAAAAAAGTCCTATGAAGAATAAACTATATACACGAAGTGGAGCAATGTCCATGAACTCCAAAATAAAAGTAAAAACAAAGGAAACCTAACACTAATGAACTATGTACAATGGAGGCGGGCAAGTCCAGCAGCTCACTCGAAGTTTGGGGCCAGGGCATCATCGAACTCCACGTCGATGTCCCGGAGGTGGGCCTCTTCCTTGGCCTTGAGGTCTCGCAGGGATGCAGTCATGGCCTGTTCCAACTCCCTGCGAGTTGCCTCGAGGCACTCAGCCCACCCCAATGCCCTACGCATGGAGTTCTCCACCCTGAACATAGTGAGCCGCGCCTCCTCTGCCCGCGGCCGCTCCTCATCTATCCGCTGGCCCAACCACTGCCACACGGAAGACACTCCCAATCCTGGGTCCTCCTGCCCTCTGGCCGATGCCTGCCCCTCTGATGTTGATGGCCCCGAGCCATGATGCCTCCCACGCTGAGCCTGCCGCTGCCTCCAACGCAACTGCCTTTGCCAGCACGACAGCATCCGGGATGATGGAATCCACCAGCGCCGTCGTGCACGTGCCCTGCCAGATGATGCCGGCACATCCTCCATCCACTGGGGTCCAGTTGGTGGGATGTCCACCCCTGCTGGATCTCCGACTCCCGACTGTGGCAGGGATGGGATCTCCACCAGGCCGGCTGCGTTGGTTGGGGTAGATCCCCAGGGGGCCCTGGTGGCATCTGGGCTGGAAGACGGCAGGGAGAATGACTGGCGTATGGTGTACACAGAGGCGGAGAGGGCTGTAAGTGTGGCCGACACATGGAGGAAACCCACGACCATGGATCCTCCCAACTGGGCCACGTTGGCACACAGCTCTTCGTGATGATGTGCTTGGTCCCCCGGGAACCACACAGGTCATCACAAATTTCACGTGTGCGCAACGCGACACCAATCGGGATGGACTCCATCCGGTCACGGGTCCCCTCGTTCACAGGTTGAGGAGTGCCAGATGACATGGACCTCCCCCGTACCTGCAGACGGGCCTGGGAGGGGGCATCCCTGCTGGTGCATGGTGATGCAGTCACAGTGTCAGGGACAGAGACATGCACAGGCACCTCCACGGCAACATGTGCTGTCTCCTGCCCCTGCCCCTGGACTGCACCACTTGCACCAGTGGTACCACCCGCACCAGGCCACATGTGTGGCTCTGTAGCAGCTTCCTCCTCCTCTATGCCCACCACCAACCTGGATGGTTCTGCACCGTCTTCCGCCATTGCAGGCCCCTGTGGGGGCTCATCCGCACCTTCTGCTGCAGCCGTAGTGGCAGACGCGGCACCAGTCCCCTCGCTCCAGGATGATGGCATTTCCTGGGAGGATGACTGGGCCTTGCGTCGCCGGCCGGTGGAGGCATCCCTGCCGCTTTCCTCCACAGCGTCGTCTCCGCCCTCTTCTTCACTCGCCGCTGTGTAAAGGGAGACATTGAATACAAACATCAGGGTATTGAACTATAGTCCCCTAGACACAAGGCAATGGCACAGGAGTGGCACTGTCAAACATCACTTCCATCATGTCCCTCCACAACACATTGTTCTGCTTGATTTATGCTTGGTTAAAAATGTCGCGGGCGCGCAGTGCATTCTGGGAGAGCTCAGAGCCATGTTGGATATTTACTTCACTCCGCAGTGAAAGGCTGCACACATTTTGCTGAAGTGTTAGATTCACATTGCTGAGACAAACATGCTTTTTCAAACTTGGTATGCAGTCAAGGTCATTTCTTCTGGGAAAAACTCATGTTGTTATGACTTGCTACTGTTCTCCGTGGAGCATGTTGTTAGAGCAGGGAGGCCCTGCGTTCCTTGGGGGGAGCTCTCGATTGACCCAGCTGGCAACCGACGGCTGTTCCTAAACTGCGCAGGTGCAATTCCAGAAGGTTCGAGAATGAACTCCCCTTTAGTGGAGTTCCTATATATGCGGAAACCCGGAGGGGTCAGGTGAGACTTCAGCCAGAGAAGGACGCTCCGTCTGGCCTTCCTGTGAGCTGTGGCACTCTCGGCCTGGCTGCCCCCGGAGTCATCTGTGATCTATGTCCATATTAGTTTTATGAGTTATTTCTATGTACTTGTAATCTTTGAATAAATAGCCGTAAAGAGCTCATTATCTTCTAAAGAGTGCGTGGCTGTGAGTTATTGTGTCTGT
This sequence comes from Ambystoma mexicanum, assembly GCF_040938575.1. Classification (NCBI taxonomy): domain Eukaryota; kingdom Metazoa; phylum Chordata; class Amphibia; order Caudata; family Ambystomatidae; genus Ambystoma; species Ambystoma mexicanum. Next base: position 833,988,608 of record NC_090934.1, on the reverse strand, counting down.
CTGTTTATGGGTTGAAGTATTTGCTCTATAATTGCATTGGTGATTTATGGTTGTTCTGTGCACTTTTCAGGGGAGAGCAATACACACATGGGTCAGTGCAGACAACACACATGCAGGAACAGGCATGGCACATGCAACATACATTGGCATCCATGTCCAAGGCACCGTAGTTGCATCCAATGGTGGGCTGATTCTCATGTGCACCATGGGACATGCTGTGCACACGCCTCACTGGAGGGTCATGCATTTGGCCCGGTATACCCCCAGAGGCAGTGGATACAGGGATGACTAGGATGTATCAGTGAATCAACACATCATCACCAACATGTGTCATGCATCCATGGCGCACACACTACTCAAACACACAGACATGTTCATCATGGATGTCCATGACAACAGCACACATGTCTCACACCCCAAGCATGTCAAATTACAGACACAGGCATGAATACATGTGTGCGTTCCACATGCTGCTCCGCATGATGCATTGTTACACATGCACCATCCATGTGGGTCACGCCTGACTGGACTCACATGTGGCACCAGCATGTCCCTGCACACACACATCCAAACATGACCCATGTCACACATGCAGCCAAGTAGCTAACTACCAGCACACTGCAACATGCCCTTTTTTAAACATAAGTGCATGGCCACTTACCGCTCGACTCCAGACGGGCCTGCACCCTGAGGATCTGGTGGTGAAGCACTGGGCGAATGCGCTCCAGGACCCTCATTTGCTGGTTGGTAAGCTGGCCCCGGTGCCCCACTGCATCCTCAGCTTCCAAGAGGCACTGGGCCTTCTTGAGGGTCCTGGACTTGTAGTCCTCCCAGCGCTTCTGGATGTGTTTGATGTCACAGGTTGCCACCCCCTCCGCGTTGATGGCACCCACTATGTCCTTCCAGATCCTCTTCCGTCCTTCCTTGTCGGCGCGCAATGGTGTGAAGAGGGCATCATAATGCCTCAGAACTTGCTCCACCAGGATACCAACTTCATTTTCACTGAAGCTGGTAGCCCTCTGCCTCTCTGGCTGGGGGTTGCCACTGGTGCCAGAAAGTGTTGTGTCGGACATGGCAACCCCCAAGGCAGGTGTGGGTGGGTAACTGGGTCCTGGGGCTGGGCTGTGGAGTGATGGTACTTCAGTCGGGAGTCTTCTGTTCCAGCAGGGGTGGTCACTGCAACTGGACCCCTGCAGATGGCAGATGTGCAGGCACCAAATGGCAGGGCACGGCGGCAGCAGGCAGGCAGGCAGCAGCAGATGGATCGTGGGAGGCTGCTCGGGGTTCTGGGGGCAGTAATTCGGCCTTCTGGGCAGGATCGTGGTCTTCCGTGTGTTGTCGCGTGGCCAGCTTGATACGGAGTGATTTGGCACGTGAAAAAACAGCACGTCAGCATGTAATTCGAGGAAAGGCCCTTAGCGCGTAAGCGCGTCTGTGATATAACACGCACGGGCGTTTCCCTCGCCACGGTTGAAGGTCCCACGTGGGTTTCCATCGCTCTGTACGTGCTCTTCGTGGGATGCGGTACATGAATTCTGAGGGTGCGCGTGGACTTTTCCATGAATACGCTGTGTGCTGAAATGGGTTTTGGCGCACGCGGCTGGCGCAGACTGCTGCACGCGCACACTGTGCGCCAGCCGCATGCCCCACTTGTGCGCCGATTTCTATGAATTACCCCCATTGTGTCTGTAAAGTTGGATTTTTCTCCAGAGATACCATCCTTTTAGTGAGATCAGGCCCAATGCATGCCTAATTACAGTTATGGGAACACAATTTGGTTGGATCCTCTCAAGAGAATACCTTCAATTTGTTGAAATCAATATTTGTTTGTCTGGTGTTTCCTTTCAAGTTCATAGACAAGGGTTGGAATCATTTGGCTTTTATAAAGTTTCATCATTGGGGATAGAGAGAATCTGCCATATTTTGTACCAATACGCTTCATTTGGCAAGTAAGTGATTTTGCTTTGATAACCAGGTCATCATAATGCCCCTTTTTATTTGGACATGATCCCAATTTGAAACCCAAATATGCAACTTATTTTGTCATTGTGAAGGGAGAGTTTCCTATTTTCCATGTAAAACTTTGTTTTTTTATGTTTTGTTTTAGTAAATCTCATGACTTTTGTCTTTTTAATATTTATCAGGCCATTTTCAACCATACAATTATGGAAAGTATCATTGGTATTTTGAAATGTACCACTGTTTATAAGGTTACACACAAAATATTTAGGATAGGAAAAATAAGTAATCACCTGGGAAACAGCTTCCGCCAAGTGAGGATCCTTTGAGGTTTTAAGGTCGGACGCTAAAATTGTACTTGCTATAAGGATGATGTTAGCCTCCAAATATAATCTTCTCCCTTTCAATTTTTATAATGCCCAGGCACCCAAAGGTAATAATAACCCAGATATCTTATTCCAGGTGTTAGAATTCTCTTGATATGATACATCCTATTGAAATTCTGATTTTAGAGGGGATTTCAATTTAAAAATGGGTGGTGGTCCTTCATTTGATCAATCTAAGGGGTTACAACATTCAGCCAAAGACATACCAAGGCCTGTCTTGGAAGACACATGGATGGATGCATCAGGACTCGAACTCCATGAATTCCTTCAGGAGCGGGGTTTAGGAATTGTTAAAGGTATAATGATGCTGGCTATACCGTGTAAAATTACTTTTAGAAGCTCCTGCTTTGCATCTTCAATAGATCATTTTATATTGATAGAATGTGATTGCCCACGTTTGAGATTTTTTTAGGTCATCCCTAAGCCAGAAAGCGACCATGCAACCTTGTCACTTAAATTGGTATGGGAGAATGAATTTAGTACGAGGATCTCTGACTTTTCTGTGTCTATGTAACCAATGGTAGTGCGCAATGTGTAAAGAACGTTAAATTGGGCTAAAATTTCACCAGAACACTTTACACATGCCATAGTATATGATGCCCTTGACGAAATTGTGTCTGTTCTGGAGGAGAATTGCAGTCCTATATTAATTATATTACATGTTCAGAAGATTGCAGAGATCGCTGGCCATCACTTAAGATCTACATCTATAAAAGCAAGAAAGAAAGAATATACCCCACAGTAGTGCAGGCTGGTTCTCACGTGAATGTAAGCTAGAAAAACAGTACATAATAAATACCCTTAAAAGAATTCATAAATTTCAAATGAAGTGAAAGCAAGGAGATCTTTGTATAAGAACACTGTCCAGGTTGCAAAAAAGATATGGGCAGAAAAGAAGGCATTGGACATTAAAGAGGCTGCGTCCTTGAACAATTCTTGAAATTGTTGATGGCTTGCGTCACTTTCCTTAGACAAGACTTCAGAAAATTATAGAGAACCAGATATTAGTCCTGAGGTTTGGACTGAGTATTTCCAGGAGGTTTATTCTATGGAAGGAATAGATAGCAAATTCATTTTTAATCAAATAATGGAACACAGCCTATCAGGCAGGGTCCACAGGCTGAGTTCACATTAAAGGAAGCTGCTGAAGTAATTATTGTGGAAGCAACTGTGATAAACCAGAAGGAGAGGGACTTGGACTTAACACATTCAAAAGGTTTTACTTAAATCAAAAGAAAAACGCCTATCCCTATTGCTATGAGGGAATTACCCTACCTAACAAACTAAACTAAAGGTGCTCTTCAAATGTCCAAATTGATATATACCTCCGTCCAAAACTTCCTATCTGGCCCTACCAAAAAACATTAAAAAAATAGACCAGCGCCATATCCTCTCCGCTCAGTCTCTGCTTGGCCAAACTACTTGGGTTTTTCGATAAGAAGGGTTTTTCAAATGGTCAAAGTTCACAGTACAGTTTTCCAGCCTCTTTGCAGGTTTTTCATGGCAAGCCATAAGTCTTCACACACATCCAATACGTTCTGTTCTTAAAGAGAAAAAGGATTTTCTTAGTGCAATTCCACCATACTTGATCTTTTATTTGATAGTGTTCTTGTGTAGGGTTTAGGCAATAGAACCCTCCAAGTTCTCTCTTATTCCAGTCATTTCCCCTATTGCTTGTATTTCTGCAGCTCCCTGAAGCCGTCTTGCCTTTTGATGTGCTTACTTCAGCAGGGTCTTGATTGGGCATCTGCCCGTGTCTAGCAATTAGGTTTCTCTGGCTCACATAACCCTTTTGGCTTCTCTAATTTTTTGTAGGAATAGTGCTTGATTTTCTAGGGATCTTCAAAGCCTTCCTCTGTTCTAATGTGCTTATTTCAGCAGGGTTTCTCTTGGACGCAGTCCCGAGTCCAGTATTCCGGTTTCTCAGGCTCTTGTCACTCTTTTTGCTTCTCCAGCCTCATATATAAATGTCACTTAGTTCTCTAGGGCTCCCCAAAGCCCTCTGTCCCTTTGATATATTTAATGCAGTGGGACCTCAGTTGGAGTCTGCAAGTGTTTTCCATGTTTGGGTTTCTCAGGTTCTCACAACCCTTTTGGCATCCCCATCCTCGTATATGTCAATGTCACTTATTTCTCTAGGGCTCCCCAAAGCCCTCTGGCCCTCTGATATGTTTAATGCAGCAGGGCCCTGTTTGGCTGTCTGCCAATATTCAGCATTTGGGTTTCTCAGGCTCCCATAATCATGACAATGCCACTTACTTCACTAGAGCTCCCCAAAGCCCTCTGGCCCTCTGATATATTTTTATGCAGCAGAGCCTCAGTTGGGCTCACTGTTCAGGTTTCTCTGGCTCCTGAAGAGGGGGCGTGGCTTGAGCCCATGGAGTGAGGAAGCATCTGGAGGGAGCTCCTGTCGAGATCCTCTATATAATCCTTTAAATCTGGTGTGCGGAAACTACACACTGAACTTGGTGCAGTGAAAGACGTGTGAACAGATGCGGCAGATGAACGAAGTGTGCCCGGGGAAAATCGGAGCCCTGTAAGGCGAGAACGAACCTGGAGAAGGAGCCCCTCTGCGTGCACAAGATGGCGGCTGCCTGATTAGCCCACTGTGGCTCATGAAGGGAGCGTCCTACAACTGATAGTGGGCTACACTAGAGCAAGGAGCCATTGCTTCATCCTGCTTGCTGGACCCCACGGAGTGCAGAGACCCCTAGACTGTGCTTGATTTGGGCTCCGGTCCCCCCGGGAGAAGGCGGCAGGCACACCACACACTAGGGGCTGCCTCCGTGAACTCTAGATGCCAGTGTACGCTGGGACCGATGAGCAAAGCTGCGACGGACCTGCGGGAGACCTGGTAACCCAGCGCCTAAAGACCTGCGAGGAGCCGAGGAGAAATGAGAATCCTGGGCTGCCATCGGACTGGGGGTACAGCGGAAGCTGAAAGCGCCAGATCTTGTGCCCTTGGGGAAATGAGAAGGCTGTGCCCCTGGAGCGCACACGAGCAGCAGCAGGCGCAGTGAAGCTGAAAAAGACGAAAGAGGCGGCCGAGACTGAAAGGTGGGTGAGTGAACGCACTGCACCCGGGGAGTGACTGCTGCCGTGTGAGACCTGAGCCCCCACAGTGTGGGCAGGGGAGCCCTGAAGGCCCTGACATCCCGAGGGAGCCGCACTAACCCTAGCGACCACACACTATGCCCGGGGGGGCCACTGAGGACAAACGCAGACAACTGTCATAGGGCACTGCAGATAACGGCCGCTGAATCAACTCACTACAGGGCAAGATGCAATAAAGGGACCTCTGACCCCCTGTCATGAGTGCGGAGGACGACTGCATGGAGTAAAGTAAGGAGAAGAAGCGAGTAACAGGCGCCTTGGTATGGCACTGACTGATGCTCACTACACAAGTGGAACATCTGTGAACCAAGCTTTGAGGCCGGGGGATCCCCACATATCTACTCTACAAATGCACTAGGCACGCCGAGGAAACAAGTAGGAAGACGTGGCGAGTGACTGATCTGCGGTGTGCGCGCCGGGAGCCGTGGTGGCCAGGCGCTGCCAGTTCACACGGGAAATAATCCGCACTTGTGAAAGGAGGCGGATTGACAGTAGCGTTGCAACTACACACTGACAAAGTTGCCAACGGAACTGGTATGGAGATTGGATATCTGTCAGCAATCCTAGGTGTATCACCCCCACGCGCCCTGGGCCAATTGACGCAAGTACTGAGAAAAGCCTACGGCATAGGGCACAGTGGAATACATGACTGCTGCAATACAAAGATGTGCAAAGGGGCATCTATAAAGCAATCCCATACAAATCACACGGATCAGCGATAACCAGCCGTGATGTAAGTCTTGGGCCCCAGGCTTTACTAATGCTACACAGATCCAGGTAACTGGCAGAAGGCTGTCATCCAAGCGGGGGCAAAAGTTACAAGCATAGGCACACAGCCGCAACGCTGAGCACAGAAGGTTGGCCCACTCGTGAGCACTAGACTACACTGGTGCAGCTACCAATACAATGCTTGCAACCAAGGGGAAAAAAGACCCCATCATTATGGACTCTTTCAACGCGGCCAAAACAAAAGGGCAGGAGCAGTGCAACGCTGAGCCTCAGAAGAGCCAGATCCCTGCGGAAGCTGAAACCAGCGAGAATCAGGTCTGGGAGGCCACCGCCGCTCTGAGAACATTCATAGACACTAAGGGCCTCATTACACTGTAGGCGGTAAACCATGGCGCTATTAGCACCGTGCTTCATGCCGGTAATTTACCGGTACCGCCTTGGAGGAAAGGGGAATTACCGCCCTATTCCAAGGTTGGGAAGGCAGTAATTCCTCCTTCCTCCATTGCCCTTCCCCATTCCCATTTTTGCCCCATAGGGCATAATGGGAATGGGGAAGGCGCTAATTACGGTACCGCAATTTGCGGTACCGTAATTAGCACCCCGGTCCCTTTGCGGGTTCGTTTTTTAATGCCTGCTAAAAGCAGGCGTTAATGTACCAACCCGCAAAGGGACCTCGTAGTAAGGCGGTAAGGGTTTACCGGTACCGGTAAAATACTGGTACCGGTAAACCCTTACCGCCTACCATGTAATGAGGCCCTAAGAAATAAGAAGTGAAGTCAGACATGCAGTTCATCCGCCAGGATGTCCGTAAAACGAAAGAGTCATGACCACGGAAACTGAGCTGAAGGAGACGATGGTCACCACTAAGGACCTGGAGAAAAGACTGTCAGAACTGGAGAGGAAAAACGCAGCACTAGAGGCTCGAGTGGAGGATGCCAAGAGAAGGGCTCAAAGAAATAATGTATGCCTCTTGGGGATCCCAGAGGGGATGGAAGGCTCGAACCCCACAAATTTTGTCAGAAACTTACTATTGCAGGAAGTTGGGGCGGGCAACCTTTCCAGAGCTTTGTGGTAGAACGGGCACATAGATCCTTACAAAAGCGTCCGCCACCTGGCTCACGCGCCTGCCCCATGATAGCCAAAATCCTAAACATCTGGGATAGAGAGATCATTCTGAAATACTCCAGAGAGGGTGGCGAGATCCAGTAAGACAACTCTACCATCGCCATGTACCCAGACTACAAACCGACAGTGCAACAACAGAGAAACTCCTTTGTGCCGATGAAGGTGAGGCTCAGGCAACTAAACCTCAAATATATGTTTATGTTGGGCGGCGCTGTTGCACACATCAAGTATGGCTGCCTGAAAGGTGAGCTCTGGCTCGAATGAAATCCTGACTCGAATTGATCCTTCCAGCGTCATTCCAGGCGCATAAAAAGGCAAGATTTCAGTGACAGAGGGCCGCCTGGACATACTTGGAAAGAATTGTGCGCACACGTTGAGGGAGGGCCGAGATATCTCGCCCGAGACCTGTGGCGGCTGGGAGGTGTGGTGCGGCTGCCCGGCGGCTCCACGAAACTTCGGCTATGAGCCGGAGGAGCAGGCGCGAACAGCAGGCCGCAGTGGGGGAGGGGCGCTACTGTGACAGAGGCGCCCAGGGCCAAAGGAGAATGCCGGGTGGCCACCCTGCCCTAGCGCACCGCACTAACACCGGCCAGCACTTCATGTGACCAGAAGGGCCGCTGGGGGCCGCAGCGGCGTGAGCTGCGGAAAGAAAGAGGAAGGAACAAAGAGCCGGCGGCGGCGACGGAAGGGCCACGCGCTTCTCCCACTGGGTACGCAGCTGGTGGTGCTGCGGCCGCCACAGGGGGCCTGGCTCCTGCGCCCACACACCCGCGTGGCAACACACCATCTACAACACCCCGGTGCAACGCAGGCTGAATGCAGAGGCGCGCGAGGGGGGGCGGACATCATCCCCCGCATCAAGTAAGTGGAGCAGGGCGGGAAGGGAGCGCCTACTGACATTTGAACATTGGTGAGCAAATAACACCCGACAAGTGATCCGCGGTGGGGGTTGCTGGGGTGGCGCCCATGTGGACACTAAAAACCAAGACTGTTTTTTTTTTTTGGGGAGGCATGGTGAACTGAACCCCCACAAGCACAGGCAAAAGCAGTAGCTGGGTCAACATAAAATCCTCAAGTGTGGGACAGCTGCCTGTGACCTCAATATACCCGAAATACAGCGGGCACAGCCAGACAGCCCCCCAGACAATATCCCAATCTCACCAGAAGCCCGTAGAGATACACCCTACAAAGAAGCTCATCAAGGCAATATTCCGGACAACTTGGGGGGTGCACCTGGGGGAGATTTAGGCGCCAAAACAGAAGCAAAGGTGCTCGCAATAAACGTGCAAAATATCCTGAGCCAGGAGGAGGCACGGAGAAAACACTCCCCTATTTTCTTTCCTCTTTTTTGTTAGACAATATCACGCTGGACATTGATACATGGGAGAACACAGTCCACCCTCAAAGCATAAGCCACAACATATGGGCTGCAATGAGAAAAAGGGCACAGGAGGGAAAAAGACTGGCCCAATAGACACCTTCGCTAGTTCCCAGCCACATGGAGCTGCTGGGGTGGCATCACAAGCACCCGACAGACAGAAGGAAGATCCTTTAGACCGCCTGGCAACACTGGTACAAAACGGGTTCTTGGCAGTCAATGTCAAGTTAGATGACATAGTGGCGACAATTGGATCCCTGAAAGCTCGAGTGGAGAAGGAGAGCATGAGCATCACGGAAGCGGAGAATAGAATAAGTACGAACGAGGACAAAATTTCACAACACGGCCACGGCATAGCCCAGCTCAAAACAGAACTACATAAAACTCAGAGCAAGTGCGACGACCTCGAATCAAGATCACGGAGGAATAACATCCGGATTGTCGGGGATTCGGAAACCTTTGGCAAGAGCCCCATGGGGAGATAAGTGGAAAACCTCTTGAAAGATATCCTTGGAGCGGAATCCTTTTCGGAGCACTTCCTCGTCGAGAGGGCCCAACGAACTCTAGCACCACCTCCGAAGCCAGGGGCTCCACCGCGCACAATAATAGCACATCTCCTAAACTACAGAGACAGAGATACAATACTCCAACTGTCCAGAGAGAAAGCAACTTTACATTATGAACAAAATAGAATTCACATATACCCGGACTTCTCTGCTACCATACAAACACAGAGAAGGTCCTATGAATTGGTCAAGAAACAGCTACGGATGCGCAACGTGCCATATGCCCTCATCTTCCCGGCAAAAATGAGAATCCAACATGGTGGAAGAGCCCACTTCTTTGAGAATCCTGCTGAAGCTATGGCGTGTGTGGAGGCCTCCATTCCGCTACCTCCCAGGGAGCGGGCGATCGATCAAAATGCTAGACCACGGCCGGGAGAGGAGAGGGGAGACTCAGCAGACTGACAGGGACATGCCGCTCGCCCTCCGTCACAAGGATAAAGGAACACTAACAAGAACAGCCTGGACAAAGGTTCATTGTTAATCGAGCCGTGAGCCCCTGACAGGGTCAGCCAGATGGCCACAACAGACGACCCTCAGGAAAGTTCCATCAGTTCAAGGGAATGCCCAAAGGGAAGATTTCGAGAGTTAACAGGCAGCATCGTCAAGTTGGGGGAGATAAAATGTCATATGATGATTAGCTATGTTGAACTATATGGGAATCCGGGAGGGGAGGCAAGGTTCCGGGACCCAGTTGGAAGGGTCCTACAAGTTAAAATTTGTGGTCGCATTGCTTCACAGGACACGCCACTAAGAAATATTGAGATAAGGGACATGATAAAGACATACGGACATGGCACACACTAGTGCGATGGCTCAGGGGCTGAAGCTAAAACTCCTTACATGGAATGTTCATGGACTGAACAACCACACTAAGTCAAGCAAGGTGGGAGCCTATGTCACCAGACACCACCCTCAGTTGATCATGTTACAAGAAACGCATGCACTCCGGAAGGTTTACACTGAGTTCTTGAAGAGCTGGGGGCAGCATAGATATTACACTGAGTACTCCTCATAGGCAAGAGGTGTCCTCACCTTGATCCATCCCACCGTAGACTTTCGATTTGGAAAAAGCTAAACAGACACTCAAGGCCGTTATGTCATAGTATGGGGCAGTATTGGGGGGAAAGAGATGGTGTTAGTGAATACTTATGGTCCGAATGTGGATGACCCCGATTTCTATGCAGATGTGGTACATGAAATAGGCTCCACTGGGAATGAGAATATACTGTGGGGGGCGACTTTAATACCATCTTGGATATCACGTTAGACCACTCTACCACCAAACACTGAAATCCAACAAAAACATCCGATATGTTACAGCATATCCTATCGCAACTGTCAATGGTGGACGCCTGGAGAACGTTGCACCCACAGAAAAGACAATACTTGTTTTACTCCTCGGTGCATGACACAGAGTCTCGTATAGATTATTGCCTGGTATCCGCATCCCTCATGAACCAGATTAATAACTGTGAAATATTCCCCCGCACCTTGTCAGATCACTCTCCTATCATGGTGGGCATGCCACTAGAGAATGTAAAACCCCCGGTTCCTTAAAGACCCAGTAGTAGCAGACACACTACATATAGAGGTGGAACACTTCCTTGAAACCAACAGGGGATCAGTTGACAGGAACGCAACCCTTTGGGAAACCTTTAAGGTGTGGGTGAGAGGGATCCTAATTTCTAAATCCACTGGTCTGTTGAAGTCAGTCAGGGTAGAATTGGCAGAGGTGGAGAAACAGTTGGGAGAGCTAGAAGCACGATATACAGTAACGCATGAAGATAAAACCCTGGCGTACATTAACAGCAGCCTACAGGAGTTCAATAAACTAGCGACTAGGGAACTACTATATATGGCAACTCCACGTAGAGCACGCCCCTACGGTGAAGGAAATAGAGCAGGTTGCGCCTTAGCAAACCTGCTGAAGGTTGAGAGACATCATACGCCGATTCCCAGCATATTAGCAGGAGATGGCACAGTGATCACTAGTGAAGAGGGAATAAATAGCGAATTCACCCGTTTTTATTCAGAACTGTATGCTAATCATGATCTGAAGTCGGGCAGTGCTATAGGAGACTACCTAGACAATATTACACTCCCGAAATTGCCCATAGAGTATAAACTAGCGTTCGACCAACCCCTACCGATTGATGAAATTACTGAAGCAATAAAATTGTTAGCTAATTGAAAAGCACCGAGCTCAGACGGACTGGGATCGAGTCATATAAGGAACTCAGTGAGGAGCTGGCCCCTGTGTTACTGTTGGTGTGGGAGGAAGCCATAGAATTAGGAACCCTGCCAACATCCATGAGAGAGGCCATAATAACAGTGCTTTTGAAGCTTAGGCGACTGCCCAATGAGAAAAAGACTGCCCTCTTATCGGCCCCTGTCTCTAATAAATTGCAAAAATATTTGCTAAAATCTTGGCCACGAGACTCCAACCCAATATGTCCATGCTGGTGCACCCGATCAGTGCGGCTTTATTCCCACCAGGTCAACGGCACTGAATCTCCGGAGATTGTTTAGAGTCATGGCCCAGATAAAACCTGAAGCCCAGGCAGTGGCCATATCCCCTGACGCTGAAAAGGTGTTTGATTCAGTTTCATGGATGTATCTATTTACAGTACTTGAGAAATTTGGAATAGGCCCATACTTTCTAAAACGCGTCAGGCTACTATACTCTAATCCGGGAGCTAGGGTACTAACCAACTGTACCTTTTCTGGCTGGTTTGGGTTGGGCAGGGGCACGAGACACTTTTCGCACTCACAGTGGAACCAGTTGCAGCAGCTATTAGGGAGCTGTCACGGCCCGTGACCCAAAACCCCACTGGCATGGTCACATGCCAAGTAGGGTTAGGACTCAGGGTTCACTTGGGGTCCCTAGGGCCTTGCATTATCATCATAGACTCTCCTGGAGTCAGTCCTGGCGCCTTTGGCGCCAGGCTCATGTTCGGATTGGGACATTGGCCCTCATTACGACCTTGGCCGAGAACCATGGTGCTATTTGCACCATGGTCCATGGCGCTAAGCTGCCAACTCCGCCATGGTGGTTGGCGGACTTACCGCCCCATTCCGACCTTGGCGGGGCGGTAAGTCCCCAATCCCCATTTACCCTTCCCCATTCCCATTTTTGCCCCATAGGGCATAATGGGAGTGGGGAAGGCGTTAATTACGCCACCGTAAATTACGGTGGCGTACTTAACAACAAGGTCCCTTAGCGCCATGGATTTTAACGCCTGCAAAAAGCAGGCGTTAAAATCACCATGGCGCTACGGGAACTCGTACTCAGGCGGTAAGGGTCGGCGAAGTTTACGCCGACGTAAACCCCTTTCTGCCTGGGTCGTAATGAGGGCCATTGACTTGAAGGGACTACTTTTTCTGTGAAGGCCTGCAGCAAACATGGAGGCACCCACACAGTCTAGTTCCTAAGAACCAGACTGTGCGGTGCAGTGTTTTAGGGTGTGGTAGCCTGGACTACTTTACCTGGACTACTTTACAGAGGGCTATATAAACCACGCCCAAGCTAAAGAACGTGCTTCGTGTTATTCTGCAGCCAGCAGCGTGACGCTCATCGTGTTCAGAGACCAGCACCCGGCGATCCTTCAAAAGCGGACCTGCAGAGGAGACGAAAGAACATCATTAGCAGTCTCTGCTTACCTGCAACTTTCCATCCGTCGATTCCTGCTGCTCGCGGTCTTCCATCCAGTCGGCAGCATCATCAGGACACCACGCACGCACCGGAACGAAGCACCTGGAGGGAGAGAGAAAGAAGGACAATGTTAAAACAGGTTACTCACGGCATTCACGGCAGTAATCACAAAATCCTCACCTGGCGGGGCATTTCTTGACCGGTTCCGCTCCGGAAATCTTCACACGACCAGAAAGACCGTTGCGATCTGAAAAGGAATAAAGAATACAGGTTAGCAATAAAATACATTACCGCGCCACGCTTTGCGCTTAACCTACCATCCATCACACGCTCCTGCATCCATCATCCTGGCAGGAGCCTGATCCAAGTAGCGCACCCACCGAACCTCCGTGCACCTAAGGGGAAACAAACAAAGAAAAGACATTAATAGCAAGAAAGGAAAGCAAGGACATTTTAAGACTGCTATAAAAAGACTTACCTCCTAAAAGACACTTGAATGGGTTAGCACCAGTGAAGTTAACTCGGTTGCTTCAACCTGCAGAAAACTATGCGCCCCTGCACAGAAGGCAGGACGGAGAGCATGCCAGACATCATAACAAGGTGAGGAGTGGGCCAACAGGTCGAGTGCAGGGGGCTGGTGGGAGGAAACGAAATCTGTTCTTAAGTCCAGTCCTCCTGTGTTTTCAGGCTCGACCGCCATAGAAGGCATCGTCCAGAATCGGGAAGGTCCAGGGTGAATCCGGCAACCAGGGCATAAGGGCGTCCCCGTGGATACCAGGTGAGCGTAACAGGAACATCAAGGACAGAGGGGTATAAAGTTGGCTGGCCTAACCCAATCAATATCACTATACGCGGACGATACATTTTTGTATATCCGATAACCTGACACACATCTAGGGCCAGCAATGGAAACCATACAGGAGTTTGCAGAATATTCAGGCTATAGAACCAACAGATCTAAATCTGAAATCTTTCCCCTACACCCCGCCACTAGGTGCCCGAACAACACACAGGGATTGCAATGGTCTCCCACCAAAATAAGATACTTGGGAATTATTCTGTCTGGGAACAAAACCTCCCTATACTCAGACAATCATGAACTGTTATTGAACACAATCTCTACCAAACTCCATCTATGGGCTAAACTCCCTATCTCGCTTTTTGGATGGGTGGCCAAATTAAAAATGGTCATCTTACCGAAGCTATTATATATTTTTACTAACATCCCGATATGGCCTGGCAGACAATTTTTCGATGCCCTTAGATCCATGGTTGTGGAGTTGGTCTGGTGCGGAGGGGCAGCTAGAATGAAATGGGAAAAAATGGGGAGCCATATAACAGAGCGGGCATAGCAGCTCCGACATCGAATTATATTATTTGGTAGCGCAGGCTCAGTTTGTCAGATTCTGGTACGATGATCTGGACACCTCACCACACATTTGCATAGAGAAACACGCAGCACATCCAACTGATTTAAGGTCCATCAGCTTTGATGTTAAACATAAAGATGAATGTCCATTCGACCCAGTCAGTACAACAGTACATGCATGGTCCAAGATCTACCATAGGCTCAAACTGGAGACTCCATACTACTCGAAAGCCCCTTTCTGGAATTTTCCCGGCATTGCACCCTCAAATGATCCTGATTTCCAGAAGACATGGGACCCAGAGGGGGAATTCAAAATTAGGGACATATTTCCCAACGGTAAATGTATAACTCTGGAAGAAATCAAGATTGGGATGGGGAGGGACCAGTTGAAGATACTACAGTGTCATAGAATGCGAATGGCCTTCAAGGCTAGATCTCCACTGTTCCCAGACGAGCCCCCGCCACACCCATGCCTCGAGGCTCTGTCCACCTGGTCTGGAGCCAGTGTTTCTGGGCTCTACACGGCTGTACAGACAAACACGCCAACAGTAAACACAATTAAAGCCTTCTGGGAGACTGACCTGGGAACAACCATAACAGATAAGTCCTGGGCAAGATACTGTGAACTGACCAAGAAGGTGTCCATCAACGCGGGCCTCCGGCTGATCCAATTTAAGATACTGAATAAACTGCACCACATACCAGAAAAAATTGCTTAATTTACACAAAACTGCCCGGTAGATGTCAGAACTGCGGGAGTGAACACGCTGACTCATTTCACATGTACTGGAACTGCCCACTCATATATGGGTTCTGGGGAGAGGTGGCGAAAATTCTAGAAGAAATCACACAAGTCCCAACAGACCTCACACCCCACAAATACCTGTTCGGGGTATAGGAAAGATATCTGAAGTATCTCGAAGGTTGTTTAACATTGCGTGTGCAGTGGCCAAGAAGTGTATACTGCAGAATTGGAAGAGTGTACACGCGCCACGCATAAATCACTTCCTCAAAGAACTGACGTATGTAAATGAGTGTGAGGAACAATATGTAATGACGCTCCCGAAGACAAGTAAACCAAAGGACATGTGGGTCCCGTTCAGAGTGTATCTATGTGAATTGGGATCGGCTAGCAGCAGCTCGACAGGGCCCTGAAATGCGCCAGCTTTGTAAATATTATATGTCATGCTATAAATCTGAACTAGACATCTCAGTTATAAAAAGGTATGGAATGTTGTGCTGTTGCTGTGACGTGTACCACAATTAATAAATAAAGTTTAAAAAAAATATATATATATGTTAATGTATCCATCCAGGCTCAAGGTGATATATAAGGGCCGCCCGGTCTTCTTGGAAACACCAGCAGCGGCCAGGATGTGGCTGGAACACAACAATCTAGATCAAGGTGAAGAGACGGTCACTTAAACACAGATTGGCCAGGGGAAGATGATGGAATAAGAGGAATAAGATAACTAGCGAAGTTTAAGAAGTCACTACTAATGGACAATATTTAGGTGCTGGTCCCGCAACTGAGAGATTTACAATCGACGGGAGCAGAAACAGAACTCCTGTCCCAGGACAACAGGTCCACCCCCATGAACAGTTGGTTGTTGGTCCCTGACTAACCCCGAAAATCCCACACAGCAAGGCCTGGATGGGTCATGAAGGTGCAGGGGTGCTCGAGCGCCGCAATCTGTATGTGGCTGCTGAGCGCAGTTATTTGGTTTTCATAGGGTTGGTTGTTCACGGTTATCGGACCGGGGCAACGGTGGGCCACCCTATAGTCTGGTTATGGTTTATTGTTCACAAAGTTCTAAATTCTTCACAGAAAGCAACAGGTACTTTGAGGTATGTGAATGGTGAGCGGGATGAGAGGATAGAGGTTGTGACTATTAAATGCAGGAATCGAGCCAAATGTGAGAGTGCGGATGGGTGAATTGAAGAACAAGCGATATGGGAGTGTCAACTTCTGGGTGGTAATAAAGGCCAACAAACTTGAAATAGAAGAAACAACAACTTTATTTAAAATAGAACAATAAACAAACTGTGTGACCTTTTAATTTTCAGATTCTTCGCAGACCTAAAACCTCCAAGCGTCTGGGATCTTCCTCGCTTGGTGGTCTTTCTTGTTGGGGTCTTATTGAGTTCTGGTTTATAATTAAAGAAGATGTCCCCAAGTTCATAGTCTTTTCCTACTTCTCTCTCACAAATTGTGACTCTATCTGCTCATGGAATTCTCAAGGTCAGTTTTATCACAGGTGGTCGACTAATGCTTAAACATCTCTTTTTCATAACTTTGATACTGTTGTACTGAACCAACTGTTCTCATGCATCTTTAACAGGCTTTAACATTGAAATGGGCCTTGGTGCAATACCGAACTTCGCCAACAGATGTCCTTAAAGCATTCCTGCAATTTCAAAGCTCACCACCAGAGGTCCTCGTGAATACTTTTGTTTCTCTCGTTTTTGCCGGCAGATGTCCTTAATGTTGCTGTGCTCGTGTCAGAAACAGCTAATCGGGGCCCAACTGAATGTTGAATATTCACACCCCCATCATTCCGTACCACTCCGTCTGATCAGCCGCACTTTGCCTTCTATTTGCATCACAATACGTTTTGTGTAAGTACTTGGGATGTTTCCACACCCCAACAGCAAGGCCCGAAACCGAGAGTCTTCTCCTTCCGCTGTTGAGGTTAAACGAACCGCAACAGAGACAACGGTCTCCTCCGTAGTGCGAGGGCCTTGATTCCGCTCCGCTCCCTTCACCCTCTCTTGCACAAACGGTTCCAATAAAACGTTTCTCAGCTACATTAACTTTGATAACCAGGGATATTCTTTAGATATATGTTTCATAACTCTTTAGGTGTACTTCTTTATGATAACTTCCTTCTCAATAGGCCCGCTCGTAACGGACTTCCTCCTCACGATCAGCTGTTCCCTGGCAACAAAAACAGAATGAACAACCAGCTTAGATGAAACAACCTACACATAAAGACTCCTCCCCTATTGGACAGTATATCTGCCTGTCAAACGCCCAGAGACCACCTCCTGTCATTTATCCTTTTATTCTATTAGTGCTGTGACATTTGATGTTCTTCTAGACACCCTCCTGTATTACTTTCCTGACTTAACCCTTTCACAGGGAGGGATGCTGCAACACAACTATGGTGGAATACATCAGGGTGCTGACGCGGAATGTCAGGGGATTAAATACATATATGCGCAGAAACCAGGTGAAATCCTTTCTCAACAGGAGAAAAGTGTCTGTCGCACTATTGCAGGAGACACACCTAACACAAAAGGACATGATCATGAGACACTGGGGGTGGGGGACAATGCTACGGTGCTGCTTACTCCCAATAAGCCTGAGGCGTACTTACTTGGATAAACCCTACACTCCCTTTTAAACTAATGGAGGAGGTGAGGGACCCGGAGGGTAGATATCTGGTACTAAGAGGCTATATAGAACAGAGAGATGTATGCATAGTAAACTCCTACCTACCTAATCATGGACTCCTGTCACACCTCAACATGCTAGGTCCCAAGATAACCCCATATCGGGAATGTTTTTTCATATGGGGAGGTGACTTTAATTGTGTGCGGGACTGGGAACTTGATCGATCTCACCAACCGGTTATCCGAAATGAGGCCGCAATGGGGGCGTTAAACGCACTACTGGAGGCACTTGACCTGGTGGATGTGTGGAGAGAGCTGCATCCGGCTGTCAGAAACTACTCGTATTACTCCTTGCCGCACCACTTGTACACTACAAACGATTACGGATTTATGGCCAGAACAACTGGGATCCAAGCTAACTGCATACATTGAGAAAACTGTGGGCAGTGTTGAAAGGTGGGACACGATCTGGGAAGCCATGAAGGTGGTGGTGCGAGGCAAGACTATTGCTGGTGTGGGTGGCATCAGGCCCACATTACGGTTGGAACTAGAAAAACAGGAGAATGAAATAAAACAAATAGAAACACACATGTTGGGAACCAGGGAGGAAGAACTAGAACTGGTGCAGCTAAGAGATAGCTGCCGGGAAAAATGGGGAAGATTGTCAAGATTTGACTACTCGGCCAAAACCACTAGGGCACATGCAGAGGGAGACAGACCAGGTAGACTACTGGCGTGGCTGTGCAAGAGGGAACACCCAAAGCACCCGATTACTGAACTCAAAGATGGAACAGGAACAACACATAAGTCGCAACAGGCAATAAACAATATTTTTGGGGAATTTTATTTTATTCCCAGTTATATAAGCATGATCACCGGGTATCTGAGGAGGACATACTGAGCACACTTGAGGACATAGGTCTCTCCAAACTAGAACAGCACAAAGAGATGCGCTGGAACTAGAAATATCAGCCGAAGACATAACTGAGGCAATTAGATCCCAATACCTAAGCCAGGGAAACCAACTGACGAGTACGACTCGTACCGCCCACTGGCAATGTTAAACTATGGCATTAAGATACTGACCACAATACTAGCTAAGCGATTGAGCAAAGTAATAGGGGGACTGATTCATAATGACCAAAATGGCTTCATCCCAGGGCGTAGCACTGCACTGAATCTACGCAGATTGCAGCATGCGCTGGCACAAACAGCAAACTCCCGGGACCCAATACGCAATACTCTCCCTAGATGCAATTAAAGCATTCGACTCAATATACTGGGAATGGCTGGTGGCAACTTTGAGAGAGTTTGGCTTTGGGGAGCAGTTCATAAAATGGGTGCAAATACTATACACAGATCTAGTATCTAGGGTGAAAAGGGGTGGGCTGGTATCACCAATCTGGGAAATACTCTCTACCATCTCCAACCTGCTACTTCTAGGTGACTTCAATATCCACTTAGACTCCCCATGCACAGCAACCACCCTCTTCACTGACCTCTGTTCCTCACTATCCCTCTCCATTCTTCCCACTGGCCCAACCCATTCTGGTGGACACACACTAGGCGCCATCATCCACTCCAACCTCACTTTTTCTACTCCCCTGTTCACTCCTCTCTCCTGGTCTGACCACTCTCTCCTCACCTCCCACCTGGGTCCCTATGGCCCTGTGACAATTCCTCATAAAGCTCTGCCAACCTCGTTCACGAACATCCGACCGATTAAAAACGAGTGTCAGCTGCTGCCTTCTCTTCCACCTTCATGCCCCCTTGCCAGCCCAACACACTCTACCACTGATTCTGCCCTCAGCAATCTATCTATCCATTACCAACACCCTTGACATCCTTGCTCCAGTCATGAGGATCTGCCTGAAAGCTGTCTCCAAGCGCAACGCCTGGTACGACTCCGAACTTGCAGACCAAAAACGTAAGTGCAAGGCTGTAGATCGGAAGTGGCACACTTCAGTTTCATCCTCTGACAAACTGGCCTGCCGCCTACTCCAAAGCCACTACAGACTGTCTATCTGTTCCAGAAAAAGAGCCCACATCCAGGCACAAATACATGGCGCTTCCAACAACACGACTGAACTCTTCAAAATTTGCAGGGAACTTGCCAATTCGTCTGCAGTATCTTCTGCCCCTACTCCATCCCAGGACCTTTTCAATGCACTCGCCAATCAGTTCACTTCCAAAACCCATGACATACTGATCACCTTGCCATGCACACTCCCAACCCCCTGCCCCCTGCCTCACCTTATCACTCACCCTCCTCCTTCCTCCTTTGCCTCTGTCTCTCCGAAAGAAGTCACCAAAGTAGTCAACTTCATGAAGGTCTCTTCCAAACAGGTTTACCCTTGCTCATTCACGACCATCAAGGATAACATTTCCACTCTCGCCCCTGCTCTTGATGATCTCTGTAATCACTCTTTTGCCACTGGTTCTTTTCATCCTCCCTCAATCACTCTCTTTTGCGCCCCCTGCTTAAAAAAAACATCAGCAGATCCTTTCTGCCCAGCCAACTATCACCCCATCTCCATCACCCCCTTCCTGGGGAAACTGCTTGAGAAGTTGCCCCCCCCCCCAACTTAACTCCTACACTGAACTTTTTGACGGTCTTCATGACCATCAGTCTGGATTCCGAGCATCCAGAGGCACAGAATCTGCTCTCCTGAAGACCCGAGAAGAACTGCTTGCATCCCTTGATGCCAACTCCCCTGCTGTCCTCATCCTCCTTGATCTCTCTTCTGCATTTGACACAGTAAACCACTCCGTCCTCATAAAAAGGCTTTATAACATCCTTGGTATCTTGGAGCGTGCACTGGACTTGCTTACCTCCTTCCTAACTGATCACTCCTCCAAAGTCATACTGGGTTCCTTCTCCTCCCCTACTTCCTCCTCCACCTGTGGCGTCCCCCAGGGCTCCGTTCTTACCCCTTGGCTCTTTAACATCTAGCTTACTTTGCTTCCACGCCTCATCTTCTCCTTCTCCCCTAACTTCCAGTGCTATGTGGATGACACACAACCCTTCTTCAAACCTCCTACTGACTCCCTTGCACCCTCCTCCATCCCTGACTGCCTCTCTGCCTTCCAGGCCTGGTGCACTTCTAATGATCTCTGCCTCAATGTCAGCAAAACTGAGATCCTCCCTATTGGGACCCCTGTACCCTACTTCTTTCCTTCTCTCTGGCCTTCCTCCATGGATCCTCCCCCTGCTCCCTCCCCGGAAGCCAGGAATCTTGGCGTCATCTTCGACTCCTCTCTCTGCTTCCTCCCTCATACTCAGGACATTGCCAAGAAGTTCCACTTCCAGCTCTTCCTCCTGAAAGGTATTCTACATTTCCGCACCTTCCCTCAGAGACTCAATGTTACCCGGGCTCTGGTTCTCTCCAGGCTTGACTATTACAACAGCCTCCTCCTTAATCTACCTTTGTCCACTCTGCGACCCCTCCAGCTAATCCAGAATAGAGCAGAAAGACTTATCCTTGGCCTCAAGCCCAGGGACCGCATCTCTCCTGCCCTACAAAGTGTCCACTGGCTCCCGATTGCAGCGCAAATTAAATTCAAATCCCTCTGCATCATCCACAAGGCTGTCTGGGGCTGGGGCCACTCTATCTGCAACTCTTTCTGACCAAATACTCCCCCTTTAGACACCTACGTTCCTCTGGCACCAACTCCTTGCGTGTGAAGCGGTATGCTGAACAGAGAGCAGGTGGTTGTTCGCTTTCCTCAGCGGGCTACCTTCTTTGGAATAGCTTCCCCCTTCCTCTTCATTTTGAACAGGACCTCCTTAAGTTTCGGAAAATCCTCAAGGCCTTTGTTTTCCTTTACTCCCTCTCTCCCCTGCTAATCGCACAGTAGCTTGACTGAAGTGCAGGGCCGTTATGCATCCTTGGGACCCTGACTTCCCACTTCTTATCCTCTCAGCTTCTGTCCATACTTTGCACTTGCTTTGGCTCACCCTCCCCTTGGAGGGTGCAGTTACCCTTTCTTCATAGGACTTCACCTGCTGCTCACCATGAGCACCACAGCACCTATCCCCTACCACTCTCTCCTGCACTTGCACATTCTGAACACTCACAAGGCATAGTAGGTTCGTCTTCCCCTCCCCACTATCTTCTGTGGTTTTATTTAATAATTAATTATTTATTATTGTTGTAATTACATTTTCTTTCGTCACCTGTCCTCTTTCTGTTGTCCTGTGGAAACAGTATTTGCTTCCTGTATAAGTGCCTAACAAGTGAACAATAAATAAAATTAAATAAAAGCGCATCCTGATTGTAAATTTGGGGAGCATTTGTAAATGTCCAGAAACACTCCCTTATTTGCGCAAATGTGCAGAGGTAGAGCCATCTGAATGGGCACATATGAGATGCACCCATTCAGATGCCCTTAGTGTATTGGGCTGCTTTTTTTCTTGGCACAAGTGATGAGATGTGCTAGCACTTTTAATTATTTGCACCCAAAAAAGTTTTCAGAACATGGCCCTTTGTTTCTTTTAAAAATTGTTGTTTTTGCAAAGTCATTTTGGCTGGTGTTTTTTTGTCAGAAACGGCTTTTTGTGCTCTTTTTTAAAACCTGCCGTTTTTGTGGCATTTTGCGGGATTGCCAAATCCCTATAAACTGGAGGGTCTATCTTTGGCAATCTGGTATGTGTTAGGCGAAACGTGTGATTCTCAGCTGAGGGCATATTAGGAGAATCACAGGGAGAATTTCGCTGTAGGTTAGGCACGAGCGAGCAAACTCTTAATGTATATATTTTGGTGGCCAAGTATTATTTGTAAAAGCCACGATTTGTTTGGCTTTTATGGATCTCTCTCCACTGCCTCTAATATGGTGAATAGAACTAGGTTCTCCCCTTTTTTTATTTAATTTTTTTATTTAAGCTTTTAGCTTGCACATGGCATACTTTTAGTAATTCCACAAAATGTACATTTCCATATCATACAAAATATAAAGAACTTCATAACTAACATTTAGATAAAATACACAATTTAAAAAATCACCTAAAAACCACCATATTCAAAAGAATTCGCCAATTATAATAGCCTTGAGTCTTATGCTAATAGTTGATTTAAAAATCTTGTCTTTCCTAAAGAGAGACTCAGATGTTGTCCACTAAATATAACTGCATCTGGCATAAAATATCTATACTGCTCTATGAACCTATCAAAGTAGCTGCTTCTTCTCTCATGCCAGGCTTGCACAGTCCACCCGAAGATGTCTTATAGCCTCTAATACCCACGGATTCCTACAACATTTGCCCTGAAACCCCAAACTTCCCTTCTCGGCAAAAGGTTAAAACAGTCTCATAAATGCTCTTCTAAAATTCACATCTGGGTACTTCAATAAGTATTTCGGCAACTGATTTATTTTTAAAATTACAAAAAACTATAAGTACTACATTGGTCCAGTGTCGTAATCCAGTCGCTCATCCACACTTTCTTTTTCACTTCATGTCAGTCTCCCTCAACACTTCAGGGCGTTTATCCTTCCATTTTGACAAAATCTCATCTTTCCCAGCCTGTAAGGCCAGTGTTGGGAAAAAGGTAGAGTCATCAGCCAGCAAATATCTGCTACAGAAGATCAGACATTTCCAGTTCACCATGACCTACATAGACAGCAGTCCCGGCTCATAAGGGATTATTTGTATCAGTGTAACATAAGAAAGTCCTAATACTTTCTTCCAAAAGAGGCCCTCAAGCACATTCCATTTAACTTTTGAGGTGCATAGCAGAGTATCAGCTCCATAGGATATTCATAAAATGGAAGCACTGGAAGCAAGGTAAATTTACCATATTTCCATAATATCAGAAGCCCCTGCTTGACTAATGACACCACCTTCAGTCATAACAACACAATGTTCTTTACCTCTCTAGCTTCGTTATTATAGTTGAAACCCAGATAACGATAAAGATTGACTCTCACCATTGGGATGCCAGAGAGAGACCAATTGAAGGTTTCTTTTTTCTTAATTCTCAGAGTCTTAATCACCATTATGTTAGATTTTACAACATGTACAGTCAAGTTATTACGCAAGGCATAACCTTCTAAAGCCCTTAGCGATCTTTGCAACCCAATAGGGGTCTGATCGAGTAGCACTAGATCATCTGCGTAAAACAACCAATAGATCTCCTGGCCCATAATTCTATGTGGGTATGCCTTGGTGGCGATCCTAGCGTCTTTTAAGTCTGAGACAAATAAGTTGAACAAGGCAGGGCCGAGGACACAGCTCTGCTTAGGTTCTATATAAGTAAGGACTCTTTTGGATAATTTACCTTGCTGGTTGAGTCTTACATGTAAGGATGTGTTAGTATAGCGTTTTATAATAATTTCTAACAGTCCTGACAGGCAGCCCCAGGTTTTCAACTTTGTCCAGAGGAGGGACCTGTGTGTGCTGTCAAAACTGCAAAGTCCGTGAACGCTAAGTAAATCGACGGGTCTACTGTCACTGCCTTCTTTTTCAAACAGTTTAATATGAAACCATTCAGGGCGGTACTCACTCCTCTTACAATGTCAAGACAATGAAGGGGAAGGGCATTGACACCCTCTCTCGAACCACAGAAGCCGAATGGAATCGACCCTCCCACTGTGGTTGGCACGGGTTCCTGATGTTAGAGGCACATATAACCACGAGGCAGCCAATGGGGGGATGAGGTTGTGGACAGGGAGAGGGAAGTAGGGAACCTGGAAAGAGGGTTAGGGTAACGAGATTGGGTGGGTAATTTAAGTAAACAACCTTGATACCTAGCAATTTATACCTGACCAACCTGACCTGTTTCTTGACCTGACATGGAATCGTATCCATGATTGGCTCCTAACTTCAACACCCTAACTCTTACATGTGTAAAAGAACATGGAATTGCATAGGCACACAGTACTTGGGTTTCACATACCTCCTTTTGGAGTCAAATAAACATGCAGTCATGAACAAAAGCACACATGCAACGAGCAGCAAAATGAGACCAACATCAGAAACTAGTCCACTTAATGCACAAACTCATGACTTGAACATGGAAGTTAAATGACACAAAAAGAAGGAATTATTTCCCCCAAGGACAACACAACTCAGAGCATGGACTTGGCAGCGAAACTTGTGGTGGACCACTTTGCCTGGTAGGCAAAGCATGAAATGGAAAAACAAAGGTAACACAAAGTATTTCACACAGACTGGTCCTTTTCCCTGAACCTGCTCGTTCTGTTTTCAAAACGTGTTTCAACTTCATACGTGCACACTGCAACCCACTAGTTGCCTCGTTCAAAATAACTTTCCATAATTCACTATGAATAGTGTTTAAATGCCAAAAACAATATGCACCAGCAAGTGTTTGTTTAATCGCCCCACATGCTTTTTGAAATGTTAAACATGGTGCAACTGCGGCGCGTGTACTTACCTGAGGGCCAGGAGCCCTGTGAGCCAACCCGGGCGATGGTGAGATCCACGTTGTACAAGGAAGCCTCCTTGACTTCACCGCCTCTCGGCCCAGATCCTCGTTGTCCTCAGTGCTGCCGTGATGTGCCACTGTGATGTGCAGGAAAGAACCCCTGCACTTCCTGCTGCGTCCGCCTGTGCCGCAATCATCAATAATCTGCACCTGGCACGGGCGGATGGTGGCCTTATGAGCGCAGCTGCTTTGCGCCTACGCCCGTCCCCCAGGGTTTACTAGGTAATGTAGTTCAGTCCCCAGTGAGCCACAACACCAGGGCTTGTTGGCCTTAGCCTGGTGGCTGAGGCCACAGGCTGTGCCACCTACTCCCACCTGGCATGCCGCCACCATATTTTTGACATATGAAACCTGATTGGTTTCTGTCAAAACTTTGAGATCTTATTATCCACTCTCTTAGTTCTCCCAAGACCATGGTGGCAAAAAGTTTGAGGGGGAGGATCTCAGACCCTATTTAAAAATTGCGATGAATACTGCTGCTTTCCATTAAGCTGGTATTTGTTTTGTCCTTATGATGATTTTGAACACCTTAAATAGGATATCCGCCCCAAGCCTCGGGAACATCTTTAATGTAGAATTTCAGAGGCCATCTAACCCCGCAGCTCTTGACCCACTGCATTTATAAATTAATATACACATGCCATCTTTGTCAAAGGCAAGGGGCCGAGGCTCTTCGCCAAACGTTACCCCCGCTTCATCTTTAACGGCCAACTGCTTAAACATGCTTGTGAAGTAGGCTACCCAAGTTTCTTCAGCAGTCGGATTTATTTGCAGGGCAGACTGCATTGTATCGAAGTTTTTTTTAACAATTTCCAAATGTCTGCAGTGTTCATGGTAGCCAAGGCCTCCAACGTTGCTTCCCAGTCTTTTGGAAACAGATAGGCTTTGCCCCCTCTTAGCCAGTTCTTGAATTTGAACTTCAATTTCTTAACCTCAGAAACAATGGCAATTCTATTACACTTTTTCACATCCCTCAATGCTGTTCTTAATTCTCTATTTTTTTTTGCGCAACTGGATCAAAGACATGATTGTGCTTATACTGGGGTTTAAAGGAAACCTTTCCCTTATTCACAAACAAATTCACCACTGATATATAGTCCTCTGCCGGGATTGTACAATCTACTGTCGTCTTTTTAAACCAGTTGGTCAGATAGTGATTACATTTCTCAACTAGTGTCTCTCGGTCCATAGAATCCTATTTCTTCCCCGTTGACCTCTAATTTCGGGTCGTTTGTTATCATTGACCGGCAGTTTTTGGGGGAAATTCCAATTTGCATGTGCGATGTTATGGTCGCTATTAGTAGCAGGCAAACCATTCATTTCCACTGCATATATAAATATGTTACCAGAGTCAAACACATAATCCAGGATTGCTTGTTGGTTTCATCTGGACCATGTTGGTTTGGCAGGAATGTCACCCACAGTCGCTCCATTAAGCATACAAAACCCTTTGGAATCCATCAATTCACACAGAAACCGACCTTATTTATGAGTGTTTCCATGACTGACAGATTGCTTAGGAAATTGCAGATCCAACTGATCACAAGCAATGTTCAAATCTCCACAAATGATAACAACCATCACTGTGGAATCCAAAAGGCTATCGTCAATTAAATCTGCCACCCAGTCAAAGGTGTCAGGTTCAATTCCCACAGGATTCCAATACAAATTTATCAGTGTAAATTGACCAAGGCCTGGAAAGATTTTAGGATCACAAATTACTTTCACTGCTTCCATAAACTCATTAGGTGACTTCCAATCATCAACAGTGAGCTCAATTCCAATTCTAGCTGCAATTAAGAGACCCGACATAGGTCAAGCTTTTAACACCATTGTAGCTGTTAGGGAAAGTTTCTCTGAAGGCAGCTTTCCCTCTATATTTGTGGACCCCCCAAACTTTTTGTTTTTGTTACAGTATCCTGACCTGACTTTTGCCAGTGGAGCACAGCCCTCGGCTGCGCTCTCCTGGGCTTTCGCTCATTGTTATGTGGAAACTGACACATCATTCAGGCTGTCAGTACTGAGAAACTTTGTTTCTCTTAGTCTTCTGACTTTGTTGCCACGTTTGGTAACATGGTATCATTGCGCAAAGTGAATTACTGTACCGCTCAATGGGGTCCTTGTGTTTCTCGACCTAGTAATCCCTTGAGGATTTTTTGGTGACTGTACAATGTGCCTAGCAAGAGACTGGTGGCTTACCACGGTTGGCTCATGACTGTGACTAGTGTCACTCATGGCCATGTCACAAAGTCTTTTGTCTGTTCCTTTGGCAATTTTGTCCTTTGGCTTTCCCTCTGGTCTTCCTGACCTGGGACTTCATTATCATTCAGTTGCTCGCGAAAGCCGCTTCTTTCACGTGCTCCTGCAGGTAACGCATATGGGTACCAAGGAAGTGGGTTGGGACTATCTAGTCCCAATCCACACTACTGGTGCCAGGATGTCTGGTGTACATGAGAACATGAGAGCCACAGTGGTCCCTGATTGGACCACTGCTGGCATGAATGAGTAGGGCAGATCTTCTTATTGGTCACCGGGTGCATGCAATCGCCGGACTTGTGGATATGAGGAGGGGTCCTGAATGCAGACCCGCAGATCAGCAACAGGTCCTAACCGACCTGTGGACAGAGCAAAGTATCCGGAAGAGACAAGCAGAACAAAATGCTATCCAGAGACACGCTAAAGAAGGTTGGCTCCCTGATCGCGCTGTTGTCCTGGTAGAGCCCTGATTTATGCTCGATCTCAGAAGACCTGCAAAAGTGCTTTGAACCTTTGGAGTAGTGGGAGTAAAGACTCTCGATGCCTCCTGGTTACCCTGCAAAAGAGCTTGTTTGGAAGTGTTCCAGGGCCATCCAGTGCACTATCCAGCTTAGACCTCCAGGAGCGTCACTGTATTGAGTTTTGCCTTGAAACTTTGGGGAATCCTAACTTGCACTACAAAGCACTTTTTCACTGAATTTCATTGTCCCAGCTGCTTTGCGCCATGAGAGAGAAGGTTGCGTCTGATTGCAAGAGTTGTGTGCCCCTGTGTCACTGTGCTACAGTGACGGTCGCTGAAGGTGGTTTTCCCGCGTTCCTTCTTGTGCCCTGGGAACAGCTGCATTGGTGTTTTCTTTGTTCACCATCCAAATCGATAGATACAGCTCCTGTTGAAACTGGACCCATATCTGCACCCCCATCACCGGTGCACTTTGAAGCTGAACCGAGGGTGGGAAATCGAATCTCTGAGACCTGCCAAGTTTGGACCAAAATGGAGCTAAGGGTGGTGAGTATTGAAACCACTTACCAGTGGCCCCTTGTTCATCCATAACAATTTCCGCATAGAGGATTCCTTGTGGTCCTATGTTTGGCTTGGGTAGCCTCCACTTCCCAAAGTCCTCCGAATGTTGGGAATAGCTTTGGTCATCGCAGTAGATCCTCCACTGACTCTTGGAACCTGTGTTCACCCTTCATAATTCTGCCCCTAACTTTGCCAGCTTCCTAGAAAGGTACTTTGTGACTGTTACACACGACCAATCACTTTTACATGTGCATCGAACATGGAGCACAAGGCTCCATTCATCGTAGGGTTGGACTTATACAGTTATGTTTTTTCATTTCTGAAGATTATCTATGCTCTAAAGATTGTCTACCCTTTTCTCTGATAGGTGTTGGTGGAGTTTCCAACTTTATCGCATTTACTCCAGTGACTGTATATATTTTACAATGTTTCGCTTGTGTGGTATTTTGCTATTTCTTTTCATCATTCATCTGTGTTATTCTTGGGCCTAAAAAATAGTATATTTTTGTATACTTCTGTCTAATGGTAATTCTTGGTGTTTCACTGTGTGTGCTCATCAGAGACATCTGATCACCCTCACTCCTCCTGTGATTTAGACTTGACTACTCTCCAAGCTACCGTGACTTGGTCTATCTTCCTAGAAGTGTCCCCTGTTTCACTAACAAGGGTGGCCTTCTACACATCTGTCCATCAGGCCAGGGTTTTGAAATCCATTCTAACAGTAGCAGGGATCAACAAGGTGGTAAACCCATCCATGACAGGCGGTTGCAGAAGCCAGGTTTCTTGTAAGAGGAGTAGGTCACAATCTGACAACTCCTTACCCCAAGGTCAAAGCAGATGGGAAAATCCCCTATCCCAACTACAATGTTGTCAACTCTTTCAAATAATCTAGTTAGCTATTAGTCCCCCCACACCCCTGGCCAATGCTCCCGCCAGCCAAGGCCAATCAACTTCCTTTCACCCTTTTGGCCTATACCCAATTGCTCATGAACTTTTCTCCCCGCAGAGTTCGCTACTGAGCAAGTGATTCTAAGGGGATGCAGTGGTGTAAAGTTAGTTACTTTACTCAGGACAATCTTGTCCTGGTTTAATTATTTAAATAATTAATCTTTATATACTTCTGCAGGTAAAACCCATTGGTAAAAATGAAGCCGAATTCTCCAAAATGACAGACCTAATCAAATTGAAGGATGTATGCATAAAAACCTGGTCCAAGTGCTTGCCACATCAAAACCCAATCTGGGAGATGTCTCGAGATTGGGTCAAACCCAGAGCTGGGATGGTGTCAAACAGGCACAGCACATTTAATATATTCAATATTAAATTGCTTCTACAAATAGGCAAGCGCTCATGCAAAAGACATTTTTCCTGCAAGTGTTGATTCAAGTGTAGGCCCCCCCTTGAGATGATTATACAAGACATCATTTTCTTTCGACTGATTTAGTTGTTTCCTCTTTTGCTCCACCGTATAAAACGGCGAGACCAGACCTGCCGATTCAAGATCCTCCATTAAGGAACAATGACCAGGATTGATCCTAAAGGCCCAGTCTTGACTCTGAAACACTATCATATATCAGATCTTCAAACGCCACCCTCAGGGTTTGATTCCTTGGGCGGTCCCCCTACGCAGTTTGGTGAGTCGGTGGAACCAGATGTGAATAAATTGATAGATAAATTCCTCAATCCTCGAATTGTCTTTAGAAGTTCAATGGACACATTCAACACCAGGCATTCATTGTCATCCTTCCCTCTCTTTGACCTTGCTTTTTTACCCCTTGGCCTGTTATCAATAGCAGGGTGATCAGGAGTGGTCAGGCTTCGTAAACATTTATGTGAGCCTTTATTTAGTGCTTTGCATGGTGCTTTTTCATTTTTTGATTTTTTCACTAAACAAGACGTTTTCTTATTCCCTCTTCCGTTAGGTTTTCTCTGGATCTGAAACAACGGATACGTAGTTTGATCTTCGATTTCCTCCCCTATCAAACTTGAAGCGGTACTAGTTGGACAAGCTTGAATAACTTCACACTCTTCTATGTGTAAAGGCTCTTGGGCCCCAAACTGTGAAAGCTCAGGGTCATCAATCACTTCTTCTTCCACTTCAATCAGAGATGCTAAAGTGGAAAGACACTCCTGTGACTGTTGGAAGCCTTTACCATTCAGGTTTATGTCCATGTTCTTCCATTCCAAAAAAGGTTTTATCAAGTTCTCAGGAGTCAACCTCGAAGCCGTAGATAGAATAGGTATGCAGCCATTATAGGTGGAGGTTGAAGGAGCATTTTGCATCTTTATACCAGTGACATACCCTTCAATATTAGAGATTTTAGCGTTGAAAGCTGTAAACAGAGACACCTTTTCATTTATTTTCCCGTTCAGAGAGTCATACAATCTAATTAGCATGGATATTGCCAAATTAAAAGAAGGTGGGGTAGGAGCCAAGCTTTTTTTTAGTGTGGATAGCCTGATTCGAAAATCTCTGCATAGATGGTGAAGATTCTGTCGATGTCAACGTTTCGTTAACATCCTCTGTGACTGAGTCAAGGTATAGGACCGGAGAGTCGTCCTGCCGTCTCGGCCCCTAAAATAGATTTGTTCAGCCTGCTCCCAACCAACTCGTCCAGGGAAGCATGCTGAGAACAGTTTTGTCGAACTTCAGTTTCGATAGCAGACACCTTATTTCCTTCAGTCTCTATTGTTGTTATTGTCGCTACTACTATTTCATGAGTGCAAGAGTTGACAGTGATTAGTGGGGTCAGCCCATTTATCCCCAATACCGTCTCTTAGGAGTGAGGATAGGCGTAAGACCTAATTGTTTCATCCAACACTGCACCCTTTCCCTCATTAGACAAGGGTCCACTGGCAGTTTTAGAGAAATAGGTAGTAATTTTCAAAGCCGTACTTTTTAGTGTAGGGGCTTTGTCCATGGGAAACGGCATTAGAGAGACATGCATACCCGTAAAAAAAGAGTCTATCTTGACATCCTGCAACATCGCCGCTACAGCCATGGTATCTGGAGGGGGCGTGGCAGGTACGTTTTATGCCGCCTCCTGAGCCGCCACTATCTGCTCGTCTGACCGGTTCTCGTTTTCTAAGGGGTTTATTTTACTCCGTAATACAGGTGGCAAGATTAGCTCACATTTTTGTTAAAGTGTATTAAAACTCTGCCCAACCAAATTGTATACAATTTGAGCAGAGGATGTCACTTACCCTTATGGTTTAGTCCTGATTAACTGCCACACAAATGTAGACTTCTGACCTGATCTTTATCAAAATACATGTCACAGAGCAGGTCAATCCAGCATGACGAATATCCCATGCACAACTTGCCACCACTGTCAACACGGAACACAGTACAACTCTGCGAGCTGCAACCCAGACCAATCATGGGACCACCACGGGACTGCTGCAAGACTGTACTTGCGCTTCGTACTTCTGCACCAGCGCTCCGCACCACTGAGTGGATTTATAGGTAAACTCCACCTCCTAAAGTGGACTGCGCCTTCAGTCACTCACTTCAAACAAAACAGTTTGGGCCTCATTACACGGTAGGCGGTAAGGGTTTACCGGTACCGGTATTTTACCGGTACCTGTAAACCCTTACCGCCTTACTACGAGGTCCCTTTTCGGGTTGGTACATTAACGCCTGATTTTAGCAGGCGTTAAAAAACGAACCCGCAAAGGGACCGGGGTGCTAATTACGGTACCGCAATTTGCGCCTTCCCCATTCCCATTCCCATTATGCCCTATGGGCAAGAATGGGAATGGGGAAGGGCAATGGAGGAAGGAGGAATTACCGCCTTCCCAACCTTGGAATAGGGCGGTGATTCCCCTTTCCTCCAAGGCGGTACCGGTAAATTACCGGCATGAACCATGGCGCTAATAGCGCCATGGTTTACCGCCTACCGTGTAATGAGGCCCTTTATCTCCTCCAGCATGTACAGACTGTACTTGGACTCCGTACTTCTGCCTTCACACCTTTTATCAGTAATACAGCTTATTCTGGGCAATGCTGCAGGGCTTCCAAAAGCGAGGCAGGGTAACTGCTGGTACCATCTGGCCGGCCCTGGAGAGGGGCAGCTCCTTCCCCCAAGCCTGATCCCTCTCCTCATCTCACGCAGAGACATGCAGTCTCTGTCACTACAAAGCAAGGGAAGGGTGAGGTGTAAACAATCACCTCACCCTTCCACAAAGCAACAGGGTGCTAAGCACCCAGAGGAAACCAGCAGTCAGGCAGGGAGAATACAATGCACTACCCCTCCGGGGGGCCAGACAGTCGGCTACTGCCGGCCTGGGGGTTTGGGCTTCAGCCCCCACTGCCACACTTCAAAGACCCACAGCTCTCACAAAATACAAACTGTTTGTCGACCCTGAACGGGGTCCCATACAGTCAGGAAGTTCACTGTTAACTCAGTGTCTTACACCTCTTTCTTCTTTTCCCAAAACCCTCCCACCCTAGAAATGAAGGGAGAAGAACAAAGGAAGAGAAAAACAGGACACTGTACGGTGACCACAACAAGTCAAGGGACAAGGAGGCGGCACGGGCCACAGGGGGGTTACCTCAGGACCCGGTGCCCAAAATTATGACATCATAAGTATATGTGATTATTGTCATTGTTTCCATAACCATATCTGTAACAATAAAATCCTATGGCCTTTTATTGCCAACACTTGTAAACTGTGCGGTCCAGCTTTCTCTCCAGGGAGGGTGGGTCGCCTATGGAACTTGCATGCATATGGGTTCAGCAGTTAATCATGATGCTCAAGTTGCCATACACTACAGACCCATCGCCGCGTGTACGGATTACTTCACCATAGGTAGGGGTGTGTCTAGGCACCATGCCTGCTCAACCTCTACGCCAACGCTTTAGAGTCTGAGTTGAATGTTACACTCGCCTATGTCTCTATTATTGATGGCATATACCAATTTCTTTGGGAGCAAGAGGCCTAAAGGTTAGTGCTACAACATCGAAGGTCAGGATGATTGGGGGCAAAAGAAGAATAATGTTGAACTGGAACAGGTCAATTTGTTTTAATTATCTGGGTGTGGTATTCTAAACAAAATGGCAAGGGAGGGATCATCTACACAAACAAGCTCAGTCTATGGCCCAAGTATGTGGAAACATCAATAGTACTGCAAATTCTTCAGGGCATCAGTTAATAGTAACAATTCTGAAAATGTATAAAGCAAAACTGCCTGGGATAGCACTTTATGGTGCTGAACTTTGGGGATGAGAGTATATTCATTCAATTGAAAAATGACTCCTTTATTAGGTGTCTCCTTAATCTCCCGTGCTCAGCCCCGCTTTTTGCTACGTACTGCGATCTGAACCATACTTTTATTAGCAATGAGCTCGGGCTAAGGCCTATTTGCATGTGGCTAACCCTATGGATTAATACAAAGGTGCTGTCTCCCATGAAATCCTCACTGACATTCTCGGTAGAGAGAAGAGGATCCCTCGGCTTAACTATGTGCTTAAGTCTCTAATGAAAGTGAATGCAGAGGATCTTTTTAGGAACCCAGGTATTACCAAAAAAGTTGCAGGTTGATTAGTGGGAAATGAAAACACATATGGGAAATCCAGAGGCGCGAAAAAAACTGCTCAAACAATCCAATAGGAATCATGTTAGTATTTTTATCCCAGCTAAAAGGATTGATTATTTGGACTGGATCGCTTCACACAGTGGTAGGTCTCTTAAACACTCTACAGATTTGGCTTTTTGCTGTTTGGTTAGGTATACATCTGGAGTTTTCACTCCTCCCTCCAAAAGTCTACCTGCCCATACTGTCGCTACACAGAGAAAGACATTATGCATTTTATGTTGTATGTAAGTAGTATGCAAGGATCAGGCAGAAGACTCCTTTTCCTTTATCTAGGCGTTTGGGTATTAGAACAATTAGGTTTGCCTTGCATTATTTATTATTGGTGCCAAGCTCAGATGTTTCATAAGTACTACACAGGTATATCTGCATCACTTAAGGCTGAAAAACTGTTATATAGCTAGGACATTGATTCTCTTAATAATAATTTAAAACAATATTTTAAATTATCATGTGATGTACTGTATTTGTGCTAATTTTCTATCTTATTTGATCCTTTTTACCAATTTAATTCATTGTTAACTGCGCTCAGATAATGCTAGGACAAGCAGTCTATCGCCCCGGCAGACTTAGGGGCAGCCTGTCCATAGCGCCAGCAAATCGAACACAGTGACAATGAAGATAAGCTCTATCCGAGTTTACGGTATGTATAAAAGCACCGCTTTGGTGGACAATTTCAGCACGCACGGATTTTCACCCACACATTCTAGAATGCAGCTGCGACTATTTTATTTTTTTTGTTGATGTTTTAGTTTGGTGTCAAACTTTTCCATCATTGTGAGTCGAGTGTGAATTATTGTGAAGAGAAGAAAGAAGAAAAAAAAAAGAAAAAAAATATCTGTTATCTATTATCCTGGTTCAGGCCTTTCTTCCATTGAGATCAAGGATGCTAGAGAGGAAGAGGGAAATTGTGTATATATATTTGTTGTTCTTTCCGTTGAGGATGGCCGCCCAACTTTCTGCTTTGTTCATTTGTTGTTATCCGAGATCAAAGTAGGAGCCAAATTGGTTGCGTTGGGATGCAAGAGACTGGCATTCCATCACCAGATGGAATATGGTTTCCGGTGTATTTTCAGCTTTGCAGAAGCGACAATAGTTTTGTGCTTTGGGGATCTGTCTTGTTGTAGCGAGATAAGAGTTTGTTGGTAGGATGTTCAGCCGAATTCTTAGAAACGTTGATCTGATGGTCTGGTCCGGGAATGTTAGCAAGTACGGCTGTGGTTCGTTTAATTTTCTCTTGTCTTTGCTACATTGGAGAGTGTTTGTAGATGTTTTTCAGTTCAATGGTTTTGATCCAGTCGTTCTGTAATAATTTGGTTTTGGCGTGTTGAGGGCGCATAGTAAGGAGTTCTTCAGAAATTTCTTCCTGTTCCATTTCTTTAATGATAGATTATTTCCATTTTTCCAACACCGTCTTGTTAAATGTGTTTTGTTGGGTTTTCAGGATTTGAATCGCCAGAGTTTTGTCGTCCGATAGAAGTTTACGATAGATGTCTAGTCTTTTCCAGCATACTATAGATTTGATAGATTGTGTTGCTAGCTCGTATCTTATTCTCGGCATTGGATACGAGTGAGGGAGATGGAGAATCTTATGGCAGAAGGTTGTTTCGAGTTTCATCCAATTTACTTTTTCTGTATTCAACATTGCTTCCGTTCCGTATGTTATTATCGGGATGTATTTTGATCTATAATAGGCAATGATCGGTTTGAATAAACATTTTCCATATTTTCTGTGGAGTATGCATCCCTGACGTGCCAATGTTTGTGCCTTTTGTTCGACTTTGTCCAACCATTGTTCTTCAGTTCTGGATTGGTTGATTAAAATGCAGAGGTATTTGAATGTTGTGACGTTTTCCAATCGAATTCCACTGATGTTAAATTGTGGTTGGTGTATTATTCATAGTCTTTGTTTTTGAGATGTTGATTGTTAGCTCGTTATTGTTCATATAATTGCTCAGTAATGTCAAGGCAACTTGCAATCCAGATGGAGTTTTGTTGAGCAAAATGATGTCATACGCGTATGCCATTACAGGGACAGGTGTTGAATTTATTTTTGGCGGATTCATTTGGCTGCTGATCAGATATTGTTCAATGTCTGATGTGAATAGATTGTAGAGGGTCGCTGCTAGGGGGCATCCTTGCTTTAAGCCATTTGATGTGGTTATTGGTTTGGTGGTCAAACCTTGTTTAGTGAGTCTCACTTTTATTGAAGTATCTGAATAGAGTAAGTTGATTGGTTCCAGGATGTCCACGGGGCAGTTACATGTTTTTAATTTGGCCCATAGCTTTTGCCGTGATATGGTATTGAAGGCCATTTTTAGATCAATGAATGCAGCATATACCGTGGTCTTGTTGTTGATGGCTTCATGTTTAATGAGATGAAGTAACAGTAGGTTGATGTCAGTTCCAACATTAGGAGTAAAGCCTGTTTGTCGTATTGAGGTCCGGCCATTGCATGTTGCCCAAGAAGTTAGTTGCCTCAGAAGTATGGTTGCGAAAAGTTTTCCAAGTGGGTACGACAGACCAATTGGGCGGAAATTCTGCGGTTGGTCGCGGGGTCCTTCTTTGTGAATGGGGACAATTGTTACGGTTCTCCAAAAGGTTGGAATTTGGTTAAGCCTGTTTATGATGTCTATTATCTGGCACATGAAGTTTGCCTATGCCGGAGGATCTTGTTTTAACACGGCATTTGAAAGTCTATCAGTGCCTGGTGCTCTCGATGTATTGAGGTTTTTGATCATACTTACCTGGTCCTTGTAGGTGGCGCTTACCGTCCATTTTGCTTTGTTATTGGTTGGATCTTTTTCAGGTTGGAAAGGTCGGTCTGCGTAGATGTTTAAAAAATGTGCAACCCAAGTTTCTTGTGGTACATTGGCTGTTAACTTGTGCTGTTTTTGAGCATTGTCGTTCAGCAGATTCCAAAGTTCTCTTGTGTTGTTCGATTGGTATGTCTTCATTATGGTTTCTGCATCTGTTTGCAGCAAGATTTTTTGTTGTGACTTTTTCCAGTTGTTATATGCTTGTTTCAATTTCGAAATTTGCAAGATGGTTTCTGCTGTTTTTGTTTTCTTCAGCTGTGTTACCGATTTCACCAGGGCCTTTTTCTTTTCCGCTATTTCCTGGTTGTATGTATGGAGATGAGTTTTTTATGGTCGATTTTTATGTGTTTGTTGGAATGGAAGGAGAATCCACTCGTAATCCAATTTTTCAAATTCTGTCTTATTTGTGGCGAGAAGTTTCATCGGTAGAAGAGATACCGCTGCTTGTGGAATGCGGAGCCTTGAAGAAGTTCCGTCAAGTTCGACTGGGCATAATTTCGGAGTTGAGTCTTGGTTAGTGGTGGGATTTGAGAACACTGTTAACTTGTTGTGGTTGCTGTTATCAGAGAGTATTGTTTGGGCTGACTTAACCGATTCATGCAGGGTTTGTGAAAGGAATATGTAGTCGATAATTGCAGATGGGGATCCTCTGGCCCATGTTGGCACATAGGAGGTGGAGTTGTTCCTTGCATGGTTTAAGAGGATGAGGTCTCAGGTGAGTACTTCATTCATCCACCTTGATGCTTTTGGTGAAAGTTGATCATAGTTTCGGGGAGTGCCGTTTTGTGTGATTAGATTAATGTTGAGATCCCCGCAGAGTATTATTTCTAGGTGGTGATGGATTCCGAGTAGTTTTTCAATTGTGATGAATACACCATCGATGAATGCCTCAGTTGTAATTGCTGTCGGGTTCCAATATAGGTTCAGTATAGTGATTCTTGTTTCACCAGTTGTTTCGGGTTGGTTGTTCTGCATCGTCGTTATTATTGTTAATTGGATCCAGGGATTGATGTTTTCATTAGTCAATACTTTCCATTGAGGATTTATTTTGATTAAAGTAAGTAGGCCTGATGCTGGTCTTCCTTGTTTTTTGATTACGGCGGGATTGAGGAAGGTGAGGAATCCATCACACGCTGGCATTTCGCTGATCCAAGTCTCTTGGAGACATATTATTTGATAATTGTCAAGATCATTGGAGGGCTGAGTGAAAAAATGCATGTTTCCTCTAGTATTCCATGAACAGAGTGACCATATGATGTCTGGTTTCATTTGTTGCTATGATTGGGAGTAGACTGAGATTCTTGAGGATATGGTCTCTGTGAGTGAAGATTCTAGGTCATAAATTCTTTTGAATGGACGGTCACTTCTATTCCAATCTTCTCGTTGTCTGCCGTGAGTCCAAGGTGCGGCATTCCCTGAGCGATCATAGCTGTGGTTGCTCATCTGCTTTCTCAATTGATGTTTTCTTGTTGATGTAGATGCCCAACAGTTGAAACCAGGTTTGAGTAGTTGGGCGCGTTTTGATAAGATCAGATCTTGGTCATTTATGTCAGAGAGTTCAGCGACAATCTTATCTAGATGCTTGTCATCTTTGAAGGTTATTAAGTCCATTTCTTTTGTTGTTAATTGTTGGAGTTGTGGAATCGCTCCAAAGAGGTGGAGAGTATTTGTTCTGTTGAGTATTAATGGTTCAGTTTTATTTTCGATGTGAATTTCGTAAATTTGGCTTTGCTGGAGCGGATTGACAAATGAAGGAAAAGTATAATCAGTGTTGGTTTCTGAACGTAAGCTGAAGGAGTCATCTGATACTTGTTCATAGGATTCTGATAGTGATGAGAGAGTGGAACCGGGGTTAAGAGATATATCTGAGGTTTCTTGCAATGAGGCCTCTGAGATTTCTTCATAGATGTCTGTTTGTTGTGGTTCGTGGTTGGTGGTGTATTCATCGATTATTATGAAACTTGGGGGCGTTGTGGGATGCCTATGTGGCGGTGCGTCATCTGTTAGCTGGTCTCCCTGGGTTGAGAGGTTGAGGAGATCTTCATCTTGAGTGAAGTGTTCAGGGAGTGGGTTTGTTGATCCGCAGGTCTGCAAAGCCACAGTCTGTTGGTGTCGGTTTAAGATTTTGTTGTCCTTTGTGGAGGGACAAAGAGTCTTCTCTGTGGGTATTGAATGGCTTTGTTCCATCGTCTTATCTATTGTTAATGGATGTCTTTGATCTGTCGTCTTTATTGTTCTGAGGAACGCTCTTGAGCCTGTTTGTCTTTTTTTTTTTTTTGTTTGTACTGGTTTCATAGTATTACCTAGTTTGTCCTTCGAAAAGATCTTGTACTGCTCTGCAGTGTTCTTGGTTGGATGGTTGGTATCTTGGGTCTCTGGATGTGGTGTTATCGCAGGCTCAATTTTTCGTTGTGTGTGGCTTGCGTCAATGATTCGGAATCCACCGTCTGGTTGTTGGAGCGTATCCTTAGGTTGAGGAGCGAGTGTCGGTTGTTCTCTCATTGTATCCGCTTTCTGCGTTGTTTGGTGTTGGTGTTGGGCTTTGAGTAGAGCTAGTACTTCAGTATTAAGGTTGATTTTTTCTTGGCGATCGCTTCCTGATATTTCAGAGAGGCGTTGTTGCCATCGGTTGGATTGCTCTGCTTCTGAATTCAAACGGGATTCGATTGTAGTTATGAAATTCTCTATGTAGATCTGTCTGGAGTGTATCAGTGCTAAGAGAGTTGCTTGGTCCTTGATATTGTCATTCATGGCTTCATGTAACTTCATGTAGGGGATCATGGATTGCGAGAGCACTGCAATAAGCATGTTTTGCAGATCGAGCATGGTGGTCGGGACCCTGGGGTTATTATGATCCTCGTAATCAGGTTTGTTAGATGTTGCGTTGGTAGATTTGAGTTCTATTGGGCTCGTTTGGGCTGTTGGATGTTCGTTCTTAGTTATAGGATCTGGTGTGTAGTAGGATTCATCTGTATCATAGGTGAATTGAGTAGTAATGTTTTGATTTCTTGATAGATTTGATTCAGTTTCTCTTTTGATTGGTCTTTGTTCGAGTCCTTTTGTCAGACATGGGGTCGAGGTAAGCTGTGAGTGTTGGTTTCCAGTTATGTTGCCAAATATTTCTTTTCGTTTGTCGAGGCTTAGCATGATTGATTCAATTTCTGTGATGTCCATTGAGAGTCTTCTTGCCTTGGTTATGGTTTCGTTATCAATATTTTCTGAAGCTTGAGCAGGTTTGATTGAGTTGTGAGTGTGCAGCCACGCAAGTTTAGCTAGTCTTGCTTTTTCCTTCTTCGTTTGTTGAGTTACGCTGTTTAGTGGTTTTTGTAAAGTATTGATAGGTCGCGGTTCATCTGAGGGAGGTTTGGTAACTTTACAAATGTTGGAATTTTTCATGATCGCACGTGGTTCTTCTTTGTTGGCAAGCTGAGTCTTGGGTTTATCGGTGGTATATTCGCTTGGTTCTTTCATGGTAGTGTCGTCCGATGTCTCATGTTTGTATGGTTCGAGAGATGGCACAGGCAGTTCTTGATGTAGTTCAGCCGGAGGCTTGTGGGGAAAGTTGATAGCTTTTTCTGTTGTCTCAGAAGCTGTCTTGCTGACATTTGTGTCTCGTAATCGAGATGTGAGTCGTTCTTGTAGGTTCAAGTTACAATTTGGTTGTGTGATACCGTGAGCCGGGCTATCGTCTGTCGTTAGATCTAGGTTTCCATTTTCTGCACTTTCGTTCATCTTTTGTTGGTGGAAAGTCGGTGGTGGTAGTTCTTGAGGGTCATCATGAGTTCGTGAGTGAGCTTCTATTGAATGAGCTTCGTTGAATGGTTGAATTGGGTGGTTTTCTAGTCGTGCAGATGCTGGATCAGGGTTTTTGTCGATGTCGGTGCTTTGAGTGATATGATGTTCAGTCGTGGCAGTGGTGCTGTGAATTTGTGCTTGTATATTACTCTGATTCTGTGGAGCTGGCTGATGATTCAGTTGTCCATTTAGTTCCAAAGTTGAAAGATCAATTTTTGTTTTAGGAAAATCGTCTGGGATGGGGGCATGCTCGGTGTCTGGATCCGGGTTCTGTTGCTGGTGTTTCGGGACAGGTTTTGTTATCTGAGCTCTGCAGAGTGATTGTTCCAAGGTTAGTTGCAAAGAATCTAGGGCAGACATAGCAGCTGTATTGAGTTTAGTTCTTAGTCTTGTTTTAGGCCGTACAGCAGATTGTTGTTTGGGTCCGGTTGCTGACATCGCTCCTTTATTTGATCTAGGTTCTGTGTTATTGTCCGTCGTGCGAGCCCTATCGGGATACAAGGAACTTGCCCTTTCGGCCTCGCAGCAGATGTGATCGATGAGTAAGAGCTTCAAAGTTTGGTGTTGGAGATGCAGGCTTCAGGATCCAAGGGACCAGCCCTTTCGGTCTCCTGTAGAGTGGGCTTTTAGAGAAACTCTGTTGATCTCCTGTGAAGAACGCTCGAAGTGCTCTGTTGAGATCCAAGGGACAAGCCCTTTCGGTCTCTCAGCAGATATAGTCAATGAGTGAGAGACTTTTAGGTCTGGTTTTGAAGCTGCAGACTGTAGGATCCAAGGGACATGCCCTTTCGGTCTCCTGTAGGGTGGTCGTTGAGGAGGCTCTGTTGAGATTCGAGGGACAGGCCCTTTCGGTCTCTCAGCAGATATGGTCGATGAGTGAGAAAAGTTTAAAGTCTGATGTTGGAGCTGCACACTACAGGATCCAAGGGACAGGCCCTTTCGGTATCCTGCAGGGTGCGCGTTGAGGAGGCTCTGTTGAGATCCAAGGGACAGTCCCTTTGGTCTCTCAGCAGGTATAGTCGTTGAATTTCAGTGACTTTGTGGGGTACTGGTTCCCAGGTGCGAGTGCTTCTAGATTCCTAAAAGTGTGTTGTATTGGCTCTGTGTAGGTCTAGGTGTCAGACTGGCCGTGGTGATCCAAGTTCCACTGCGGGACTGAGCCGGTTTAGACGCACGGTTGAATCTTCTTCTGAATGATTTGTGCTCTTGTTGAGACACTGCTGTGTTATTGCTTATAGACTCCGTCTAAGTTAGGTATGTTTAGTGGTTAGGCAGTATTCTACAGGAGATGGAGTATCAACTAGGCTTGTTGCTGGTTTCCTGCAAAGCGCAGGCTTGGATGGAGATCTAGTTGGTTGATGGAATCGCTGGAGCCTGGTGATGCAGGTGCAAAAATCCAAAATTTTCAAATCAGGTAACCGGATATTTTCAGTGTGATCCTTGAGGGGGGAGGGCGGCACAGTCCGGGGATATGAGTGATATTTGCCAAGGCACTGGCTTGAATGCAGGTTCGAATGTTGCCCACAGGAACGGGGGCGAGACAATGTGGG
Source organism: Ambystoma mexicanum (assembly GCF_040938575.1). NCBI lineage: Eukaryota > Metazoa > Chordata > Amphibia > Caudata > Ambystomatidae > Ambystoma > Ambystoma mexicanum. The sequence continues at coordinate 833,946,455 of NC_090934.1, read as the reverse complement.
CAAGCAAATCGGACTCCTGAGGCTGGAAGACAGGGGCTTAGGGCACTAGCTCAATTGCAGATACAAGAGTTGGCCACGGAAGCTGGAGCCAGGTAGTGCAGGCAAAGGAATCGGTCTACTAAGGTCTCCTCCACGCGATCGTTTAGCAGGGGTTCTAGGTAGAGGTCCTATCGCTGGTGTACCATTGAGCAGAGGTTGGGGGGCGGTGTTTCCCTAGTTCAGGGGGAGAAAGGTGTGTAAGTCTTGCTAAGATGTCAGTGAGGCAGAGGGAGGAGGGGGGGCAGAGTCCTCCTAGTGGGGATTCGGAAGGACGAGGAATGCTGGTCATTCTGTCTAATGGGTAGATAGGGCTGGCAGCGCAGGGGAGCCGCAGACAGAGGAGGGAGAGGCGTTGGGATGTAGGGCTGTGTAGCTGCTGCTGGGGCGAGCAAAGAAGGGTGGGCGGAGCCCTCTCGGCGCAGTTGCAGGGGAGCGCAGAGAACCCACCGGTCCACCCAACGTGGAAGGAGGGGTGGCAGCACAGGGAGGTGACCGTCGGCGTAAGGGCGGGTGCCGGAGATCACCGACAGGGCCCCGCTAAGGAGTGCGGCGGGCAGCTGAAGAGGCTCACCCCCAAGCGTAGCGCGATCCACACGCAGGAGAAGGTAGGGGACTGAGGGAGCTGCAGAAATCCGCCGGAGAACACAGGTGAAAGGGAGGGTGTGTGTGCATGGGGGGTGAGGGAGGGAGAGGGGGAAGGGGGGTAGCACTCACCGCGAGGGGAGGAGTGTGGTTGTGTATTGTGCAAGGCCAGCCAGGAGGAGTTTTCTTTCGTGAAGATCCTTTAGCAAGTTGTACGAGCGGAATGTAGCAGGGCCGCAGAGCCTGCAGAGCCTAAAGACCGAAAGACTCTGCAGCAGACTCCGCGGCTTGCTGGGTATTTTGAGGCAGGCAGCAGGCAGCAAATAGAAGTAAAAAGAGGACAAGAGGGATTTTCAGTTCCTCACAGAGTTCAGCAGCAAAATGCTGTAGAGTCTAGCACAACCACAGACCAAAAGACTCTGCAGCTATGACATATTTGGTCTAGCTGGTCACAAAACCTTCGTACTGAGACACCAGACTTGCCTCAATACCTCTGCCGTTAGAATACAGCGACATCCTACGACAAATTTGGTCTGAGTACACAGAGTCTCCTGCACTAGCGCTCTGTCATGACCACCATTCAGCACCCGCCCACATGCCTGACCTCTTGGGCTGCTTACTGGTGCCTTGCCAGCCCTCCTAAATCCTAATCTCGGGCAAATGCACAAACGCATATTAAGTCTCCTCTTAGAAATGTTCCCATACTTGGACTATGGTCCCCAAGGGCGTTCCTACCACAAAGCGTGTTGAGGCCATAAAAATGGGAAAAGGCACGATATAAATGACTACTACAATGTGTGTATTTTTTACTTTGATGTACTTTTAAGGCTTGTGCCGAATAAAGTTTTATAATGATGAAGTACTCGGATTAAACAAAATACCTAGCATAGCATAGTGTAGATAAACAGTAACTAGTCAGTTAAGGCCTAATTCATCTTCCCTCTAAAATGAAAGCCCCACACCTGGTGGTAGACACAATACATGCAGTGGTCGAAGTGTAGCAAAGAAATAGTGGAACTATGATCCCTGCTGGTCTGCCCCCACTCCCCACAAACCTCATAGCTATGCCCCCTCCCACATGCAATCCATCCCCCCAAACAAACACACCTGCTGTTTAAGGGATTGTTCAGTGCAGTGCACTGAAGGTCAAGTTTTAACTTCTTCCTAGACTTTCATTTTAAAACTAAATAATTCTGGAACGGTTTCTTTTTAAAATAAAAGTATAGGAACAGTAAAACCTTTTTTTTTAAGTAGAGGAGCACTGCTCGCATCCGCTCCCATCCCCTTGGACCGCTGAATACATATAGGTTTTCCATAGGTAAGTCAAGAAAAGACACCATGATAATATTACACCCAGTAATAATTACCAGCCACAGTTTTGTGCTACACTCTTAATAAAAGTAACATACATAATACATATGCACACAATACTCTATGTCCCACACATACACGAGGGCTACTAACGTCCAGGATATATTTTACTGAGACCGTTCCTAGGCCCAGAAGGGCATATTACACAATGATGAGGGAAACCATAGCGCTACAGTGAAACATTCTATATCCTTAAGCCAGAGTCTTAAAGATCCAGGGCTTGGTGAAGAACTCCAGGGACCCTAGGAGGACTCTAGCAAGCTGCCACCGTCCAGGTAAGTCACTTCCAGTGTTGAGTTCTAAAGTTGATGAAAGTGCCCCATAGGAAACAACACAACGAAGTCTGAAGGCTGGCCTGTGTCTACGATGAGAAGCATGTTAGGAACTGTAAGGAAGGCATGTTATCAAACATTAAGATAGACACAAGTGATCACAGTTCAGAGGTGTTTAATGAACTTTAATTGGGATTGAAAAACGCCTATCTGAACCTAAATCTAAAGATGGGAGCAAGCTATGACCATCAAATAATAATAAAGCAGTCCTAGTCGAGTCTTTCAAAATAAAAGGGCCTATACCTATTGCCAATCCTTACTTATAAATACAAATAGTGTGGGAAACAATGTTATGCAAAAGAAAAGTGTTCAATAAATAATATGTCAGGATATTCAAGCCATTGGCTTCCCTGCCGCACATTTGTAGCACAGGACAAGGTGACACACTTGAGCTTAGCACACTCTCTGGCTTCTCTAGCACGAGTTGCAGTTCAAAACCTTAACACCCGGGCCTTCTGTACCAAAGTCTCTTTGCCATTCAAAGTCTCTTATTTCAGAGGGCCTGATGCGACACAACAAAACGTTAAAGTTCCTTTCCTCTCAGGATTTCACATGTATAACTTCTTGGGTGATTTACTGTTCACCCCGGCCCCCCCTCCGCCGGGCTCAGACAAAATGTATCTACTTTTCCAAACTTTCTCTACTTCATAAAAATTGAAGCACAGGATTTTGCTTGACCCGTTGCAGGACAACTTAGAGTCACAGGCGATACACCCTGGTCTCAGCCTAGTATGCACCGCGCAGCTGAAATGCTTATTTTATTATGTCTATAGGTTCAATATTCTGAGTGATATACCAGTCATATCACACCCCTTCTCAAAATACCCCCTGGCCACAATGGACCAGGAATCAGGCTGGTTGGTAAAGGTAATATTTATTTATTTATTTAAAATTCAAATTAAACATATACTTTTTAATAGGGAGCAGCAATCACCAATGTGGTGACAATAAGAGATAAGAAGGTATGTAAGGCAGTTAAATTCACTTTTAGCAACACAAAATATAAAACATCAGAGAAAAGAACACTTTTGGCTTGTTTGGAAGGATAGCACTTAAGTTTGGATTTCCCCCTGCAATTTCCTCACCACACAAATAAACAATGCTAAACAGATGTAAGGAAGCAGTAGGTATTCAGGAATAATGAACAGTAAACAGAATTTAAATATCACTTTCGCTCCCCAAATAAGAGAGAAAAACGGGTTGGAAATCTTACACTTTTAAAATGACATTCGAAAATGACTTAGCAAAACAATGAACAATGAAAACAATGAAAAGTGTGCAAAAATCCTTAAATCAGCATATATTTCTATGGGACCAACATAGACAAGATGCTAACAATCATGAGCTACAGTTTGAACAAAAGCAAACACTTTAAATCTTAATGGAAGGTTGAAATAATTTAGAATGAAATTCACACGTGTAAAACTGCAGAAAGCGAATTCCCGCCTAAAAATGACCAAACGGTTTTTAAGAAACACGGGTGAAATATACTAATTTGGAGTGCGTTTAGTTTGGGATGTAGCTATGGGTCTTAGGTATAATCCAGAGTTGAAATGAAGTCTCTAGCTATTAAATTGGGTGAGTTATGCAATGTTAAATAAGAGGCGTTTTTAGAAAATAAAGGAGCGAAAAAGAAAACAGAAATACATTTTTACAAGGATAGTTTTATTCTACACTAGGGCATTCAGGCTAGGTTACCAGATTGAAACACAGTAAGCTCTAGAGTTCATTCGCGGAACTAACACCAGCACCTCTGTGTCCGCCCTGGCAGACTCAGTCCGATTACCCGAGGGAGGATTAAGTGTTTGGGATTTCACAAGACATAATTATTTAAAGAAGTTATCACTAGCGCAAAGAATCAAAAGCAAGGTTTCAAGAATGGTTGTGACAATATTGCAAGTTGTTAAGGAAAGGATAGGATGGTTTAGAGATTGGGATGGAAAGAAACAAGGCAAGGTATGCTATGATATTCTGTGCTTCCTATTTATACTTACAGTCCACTTTAATTTAGGATTTTGGACTGTCAAGGGTTCTGGTCATCACACAGATCGGGTCTAACCAAGGACAGCTGGGTCCGTCTGGCGGGATAGGGTCAGCTGGGCGGTTCTAGTCTGGAGACTGCACAAGACTGCACTGGTTACTGGAGACTGGAGATCAGCGTTATGGTGAGTTTGCCGCAGGCAAGCATTTAGTAGTAGCAAGCCAGCTGGATCAGAATGCTTCCCTTAGGTTTTGGGATTTGTTTCAGAATTTTGAGGCCTAGCTGAAAAGGAGTTCAGCAATGCTGAGTCCTTAGCTTTGTAAGGAAAATCAGGAATCAGGAACAAGGATGGCGAATTCAGGAACAAGGCGCCATGCAGAAAATCAGGATGAAGTCAGGAATCAGTGTCCTGGTGTGCTGTCAGGTTCCCCTATTTATCATGCCAAACGACATCACTAAATTATATGGCAGGGGCAGTTTTACTGTCCACACCCCTACTGCTAGGATTGGGGAAAAGCACAGTTTCCGCTTTGCTTTTCGCTGATTGGATCACAGAAAATGATGTAATGTTTTATGGTGTTACTTTTACAATGTCTAGAAACCTCCCCTAGACATCAGGGCCAAAATCTAACTTTCCCACAAATGCATATTTATGTAGTTATGACCTCTAAGAAAATCAGGTGCAGAGGTTACATATTTCATGGGTCACATTTCAATCCAAGTGCCAAATCTGTGAGACCTGTTTTTGCCTTTCTGCTAAAATTGGCCTAACATTTCCCAATTTTACCCCTGGGATATGTGTACAAAATGTTATATTCACCGCATTAATACTTTTCGCACAATCGGTCATTCTTCATAACTTCTGTTCCTTAACCAGTAAGAAGCTCTACCAAGTTTTCAAATGAATAGCATAACATTAGATTTAGAATTATGCACTTTTCACGTTTCCCTCATTCTTGTGGCAAAGTTAAATGTCTTTAAAATTCAGTTACAAATAGGCTTTTAAACACTAAAGGCCTCATTACGAGTAGCACGGTAAAAACGGGTTAATTACCGGCATGCCGGTAAGAGCGGGTCCATGCTCGTATGAACCCGCTAATAGCGGGTGATCACGAGTGCGCAAGCACACGCGAACCCCCATGCCGGTAATGGCAATAACGGTATGCCGCTAAAGTCCCTCCAACCCCCCGATAGTGGCATCACGGGACCCGCCTCGGAGCAACCCCTAAATTCCGGCCCGGTAATACCACCATGCTAATACCGGGTTCGTAAAACCGGACCCGGAAGTAACGTCATCGCGCAGGAACTGGAAATGGGCCGGCGGCCATCTTTAAAAACACAATCCATTGCCATCCTCCCTAACCACCAGTCTTTTCGTGTCGTGCTGTGTTGGAAAACCCTGAGGATGTCCAAGCCCAGCTGGAAGACGACCCCCCGGCAGCGGAAACAGCGTTTCTCTGACGCAGAGCTCAATATGCTTGCGGACACTCTGGCTGCACATGCAGACATAATGAAAGGCAACGGCATGAAGCGTGAAGCCCAGATGAGGAGAAAGGAAATCTGGCAGGAGGTTGCCCGGAAGGTGTTGGCCGTGGGGACCACCCCACGTACTGTGCGTGACTGCCGCAAGAGGTGGGACGACCTCCGCTTGAGGGTGAGAAACATCCTGTCAAGCAACAGGAGGGCGGCCATGGCGACAGGTGGGGGTCAACACTCACCTGCTAAGCTGATGCCCTGGGAGGAGACTGCCAGCACATTTATTGACCCTGGGTCTCATTACGAGGTGGGCGGTAAGGGATTACCGGCACGGGTAAGGGCAACGGTGCCGGTAATCCCTTACCACCCTACTACGAGTTCCCTTTGTGGGTCCTTCCTTAACGCCTGTTTTTTTCAGGCATTAAGGACGGGACCCGCAAAGGGACTCTAGAGCTAATAACGGTACCGCAATTTGCGGTACTGTTATAAGCGCCTTCCCCATTCCCATTGAGCCCTATGGGGGCTCAAATGGGAATGGGGAATGGTCCTGGTGAATGGGGAATTACCGGTCCCGCCAACCTTGGAATGGACCGGTAATTGCTCCATTCACCAGGGCGGAGTCGGAACGAGTTTGGAGGCAGCCATGGCGCTAATAGCGCCATGGCTGCCTCCAACCTCGTAATGAGGCCCCCTGAGTCAGTAGAGGGATTTGGAGAGATGGAGATAGGTGCAGCATCATCCCCAGAAAGAGGTGAGTGACCCTGCACATCCCTGTAGGGGAAACCATGACTTAGCACAAGTGACGTGGAAGTGAGACTAGTCAAAGCAATGCATGTCCCTACACCCACATCAACATATCCAAGTCAAGATTGCGGCCCAAACCCTATCACACAGAAATGCATGCTGAGTGCCAATCCCAAAACCAACACACAGCAACATACCAGGACCATGCCCATGTAACCCAACACACAACCCCCATATCAACGGCATGCCACCTGCCATGCATTGGTTGTCAATATACCCCCTCAGAATACCAAGTGCCACATACCTGTAAGACATGGATGCATGAATGTATGAATATTGAACAGCACTATAGTATGTTGCTGGCATGTGACACCATCACTGATGACCTGCATCTCTTCTAACCCCCAGGCACCGATGAGGAAGATGCCAGTCAGGAGCCGAGTGCAAGGACATCTACATCACGCCATAGGCCAAGGGCCACCGCCACCACCACCCCCCAGCCAGATAAACAGGCCAGACCCACAGGTAGTGTGCCTGACTGGGTGGAAAGCCAGCAAACAACACCTGCTGCCAGTGTGGCCCACACACATCAGGACCAGCAGCACACACCCACAACAGATGGAGGGTTGTCACTTCCTGCCCCACCAACCACCGCGGATGTTGTGGATGCCAATGTGGCCCCCGAAGGTGTCACAGTTGTGTCTACTATCCCCACCCCAACCCCCCTGCCCACCCACCCACCCCATATGGAGGCCTACAGCAGTGACGATCCCTGCCTCCATGACTCCGACCTCAGGGATTTGGGCGTGTGCCCTTTCGAGGAGGACAGCACCCAGGATGCAGGCCCCGTGAATGCACCATCCACCACTCCAGCTACCACCACTCCAGCTACCACCACTCCAGCTACTACCACTCCAGCACCCACCAAAACCTTGGAGGCACGCCTGTCGAGGGTGGAGGCACGACAGGAGTCAATGCTCGACCTCCTGCGGCAGTATATTGCCGATGGGGAGGACACTAGGAGGGCCATTGCTACTGCCATTGCGGGGACCACAACTGCCATTGGGGAGACCACAGCTGCCATTGCTGCAAACACTGCTGCTGTAAATGCGTCGGCTGTCCTCATGAGGGACTGTCTGGAGGCAATCACCCAAGTCCTAACCTCCATCCTGCTCCATATTCAGTGGCCACGCCTTGGAGCAGGAGTGGAACCTGCCTCGGACACATCCACTGCTACAACACCTGCATCCTCGGTCCCCGCAAGCCCTGTGTGGATGACCGAAGGAGTTCACGGTACTCGGTGATGCCACCCCCGGACAACAAAAATGCCAGGAAGTAGAGTGCCCAGACAATGGGAGTCGGACACATGGTTGTGGGTGAAGGGAACCATTTCTTGGAGGACATTTGGGGTTTGTAGGGTGGGTTGGGGAGTTCACTGGGGGGTTTCAGGGTTTGTAGGGTGGGTTGGGGAGTTCACTGGGGGTTAGGGGGAGTATTCACATTTTTCCCTGTTTTAAAAAATACACCCATTGTGTGCCAAAAAAATCAATGCCTGGACATTGTTCATTTTGTGCATATCCATTTAATGTGTGATGGTGTTCAGTGGCCAACTCCAAACAATCCAAGTGTGCATGTCCACATGGAGCCAGTGTGTCACGGACACATGTCTATCATAGTCCCTGTGGTTCAGAAGTATTCGTGAATTAGTGCCTGGCGTACAGCATGGCCATCCCGTGCATCACGTACTGGCAGGGGGGCTACTTCACCTCTGTCTCCATCCTCATCATCCTCACCCGGGGCATGCATGTCAATGTCAGGTGGCAGTGGTACATTTCTCCGGACGCACATGTTGTGCAGCATGACACAGGCCATGGTGATCTTTGCCACCTTCTCAGGCCTATATAGGAGTGCTCCACCAGACCTGCTTAGGCAGCGGAAACGCATCTTCAACAGGCCAAAGGTCTGCTCAATCACAACACGGGTGCGGGTGTGCACACGATTGTACTCCTCTTCATGGGTGTTCTGCGGGTTCCGCACAGGGGTAAGTAGCCACGGCCTCAAGGGATATCCTCCATCACTTGCAAGCAAATACAAATAGGTTTGTGTCACTCTGAGCTGCCACCTTCAGGAAGCACAGTCATGGCGGCAGCTATTTGGTGTGGACATGCACATGTCCCTATACGTCAGATAAATTGTCACCTAGATGCATTCTATACTGTTATGAGGTGTGGTAGTCTGGATGGCGTTCAATGGATGATGCAGGGTGTAATCATGCATACTGAGGCGGATGTACTGTGGTAGTACGACAATGTTTTGCCTCCCATTCAAGAAGTTAATTCTACACTATGCATGGTCACACTAGCCACATTGGCACAGTTGCAGTCCTGTACAGTCATGCATTGTTTGCCATCACCATGGTGGCCTGGTTGTGCCTCTTACTTGTTGTCATCGATATGCATTATTTGTTTAATTTGTGCCAGTGATGTGTCATGTTCCGTTTGGGAGGTTCAGGTCTGGAGTGTTTAGCTCTGCATGCATTCTCCAATCACCGACAATTGCACCCAGGTGGAGTATGCACCCCCCCTTTCCCAACCAGGTGGAGTATGCACCCCCCCTTTCCCAACCAGGTGGAGTATGCATCCCCCCTTTCCCAACCAGGTGGAGTATGCATCCCCCCCTTTCCAACCAGGTGGAGTATGCATCCCCCCTTTCCCAACCAGGTGGAGTATGCATCCCCCCCTTTCCCAACCAGGTGGAGTATGCATCCCCCCCTTTCCCAACCAAGCAGAGTATGCATCCCCCCCTTTCCCAACCAGGTGGAATATGCATCCCCCCCTTTTCCAACCAGGTGGAGTATGCACCCCCTTCTTTCCCAACCAAGCAGAGTATGCATCCCCCCCTTTCCCAACCAGGTGGAGTATGCATCCCCCCCTTTCCCAACCAGGTGGAGTATGCATCCCCCCCTTTCCCAACCAAGCAGAGTATGCATCCCCCCCTTTCCCAACCAGGTGGAATATGCATCCCCTCCTTTCCCAACCAGGTGGAGTATGCACCCCCTTCTTTCCCAACAAGGTGGAGTATGCATCCCTACACATCAGTACCCCAAAGCACTGCCATGGGCCAGTTGTGCAACTCACCAAGCAGCCAGACACGTGGTCCAGCATGTCGCTCCATGTGTCAGGGTAGCGTGGAGTTGCACAGTACCATGGCATCATGTGTTGATCCGGGAAATTGGGCGCAGCAATGTGTAATGATCTTGCTGGAGTAACATATCATTTGCACATTGATAGAGTGGTATTGCTTGCGATTGCGGTACACCACCTCTACGGCATGGGGGATTACCAATTCCACATGGGTGCAGTTGAGGGCACCAACACAATTAGGCATGTCTGCCAGTGCATTGAAGCGTACTTTGGTGTCAGCTATCGCTTGGGCAGTCCATGGTAGGGATATGTGGGTGCTTGCGTGCTTCAGGAGGGCATCCAGCACTTGGTTCAACATGCGTGAAAATAGTGGCTGTGAATTGCCATGCAGCTGGCCCACTGTGTGTGGATAGGTGCCTGTGGCCAGGAAGTGTAGCACAGACACCACCTTTAGTAGAGGGGGGATGGCAGTGCGTATTTCTATGAGGCTGGCAATGTCGTTCTGTATCATGTCCATTATGGTGGTGATGGTGTCCCAGTCCAACCGGTACAGGGTGTGGATCTGCTCAAGGGTTAGGTTGAATGGGCTGGGTCTGGTGCGAGGGATTGGTGGCTGCCTACGAGGCACTGCTGGCTACGCTAGTGGTAATTGCTGGGCCTGTCTCACCCTCCTTCTCCTCCTGCGTCTTCTCTGTGCTGCCTGTTGTTGCTGCTGTAGTTGTTGTTGTAGTTGGTGTTGTTGCTGTAGTTGTAGCAGTATTGGCATGTCCTCCAGTGCCATGATTGCAACAGCTAGTGGTAGCATTTTTTGGTGTTGGAAGGGGTGTAGTGTGTGGGTGTGCTCATTTTATACTGGCCCAGCCTCCATTGACTCCGCCTTTGGGGATTGTGTGCACCTGTGGCAGTTGGCTTGTTTCCAGATTGCTGTTTGCGGGTGGATGCAGCCCGTGATTACCGGCTTCCCGATGCCGGTATTTGCATGTATGTGTGGGTTGGGATGTCCTCCTATTACCAGCATGCCGGTATTTGCTCCCTAAAGGGGCGCTTGTACGCGCCCATGCCGCTATTAGAGGCACCGTTATTTAGGGTTTGTTTGTTTGTTTGTTTATTTATTTTGTATAGTGCTCCTGACCCAGGGGTATATGGGCGCTTAAACATCAGTTTACAGGCAATAGTGAGGAACATTTGTACATTTGTATGGTTACAATACAGCAGTTAGTGCATAGATAGTAACGAGCAGACATAGTAAAGCATACGTTCATACATTAGGCATATATCCATAGTTGGTTATTTATTGAGTAGCCAGGTGATGACCTTAGTTCTGAAAGGTTGGAAGGTGGGGGTGGATTTGATATCTAGTGGAATAGTATTCCACAGTTGTGAGGCTAAAACTGGGAAGCTGGATCCAGCGGCTCTTTTAAGGGAGTATTTGGGCACCGTCAGTTGTAGTGTATTGGAGGATCTGGTGGTTCTAGTATTCTGTCTTAAGGTGAATTTATTAGTTAAATACGGCGGGGCTAAGTAGTTGAGGGCTTTGTAGGTGAGGCAGATGGTTTTTAGGTCTACTTTTTGTTGGATGGAGAGCCATTTGCATGAAATTCTTGCGGCCGAGATATGTTCTCTTCTAGGAATATTGAGGGCAGCACAGAGTGCATTGTTTTGTAGGACTTGCAATTTATTGATTACCGTTTTATTGGCACCTACATAAAAGCTGTTACAGTAATCCAGTTTGGATTGTATAAGTGCTCTGGCTAAAGTGAGGCAGTTGTTAGGGGAGATCAATGGTCTGCAGGCCCTAATTAGTTTACCAGTATAAGCAGTGGCTGAGGCTGTCATATTAATATGTTTGGCGAGGTTGGTATTCGTGTCTAGATAGAAACCAAGAGTTTGTACACTCTTGGCGATGGGAATGAGGTTACCGTCGATGGTGAAGCTAGTGTAACTAGGGCTGAGATTCCGGATGGTATTAGGTGAGCCGACAAGGAGCAGTTCGGTCTTGTCATCATTCAGGCAGAGGCCATGTATGGCCATCCAAGCCTGAATGATGGAGAAGACTTCAGTGATCCGGTTGGCGTCTGAGATGTAATTGCCGGACAAAGTGAGGAGTATCTGGGTGTCATCTGCGTAGTTAGTGTAGGTGACATCCAGCTGGTCCAACTTGTCGAATAGGGGCTTTGTAAATATATTATACAAAGTGGGTGAGACACAAGATCCTTGTGGGACACCGCAGGTAATGGGAATAGGGTCGGCCGCTGCTAGGGTTGAGAAGACCCACATGGTCCTGTTGTCAAGGAAGAATTGGATCCATGTGACTGCAGAGTGGGAGAAGTGTGCTGCCGATGACAGGTGGTTGCATAATATTTTGTGGTCAACCAGGTCAAAGGCAGCAGAGAGGTCAAGGAGAAGAAGGATGGCAGCCCTACCTTTATCTTTGAGTTTGTCCATCTGGCTCTTGAGATCAACAAGGGCAGTTTCTGTCCCATGTTGAGGACGAAAGCCAGACTGGCGAGTTTCTAGTAGTTGGTTTGTCTCAAGGTAATCCTGAATTTGTAGATAGGCCACTCTGTCAAGAATTTTAAGTAAGAATGGGACAGTGGTAATGGGTCTATAATTCGTGGGTATATCTGGGTCAAGAGTTTTTTTTTAACAATGGTAGGACCCAGGATTGTTTAAGATTACTGGGGACCGTGTTATTGGAGAATGACAGGTTTATTAATTTGGTAATGAAGGGGGAAAGATCCCTGGCTGCATCTTTTATGATCTGTGCGGGGCAACTGTCCCCCTTGTAGTTTGAGGGTTTCAGGGATGCTATAATTTTTTGTACTACAGGTATCGTTACCTTTTTGAAGGTGAAGCCTGCGTTAGTGGCGGTAGGTGAAGGAGTGCTGGATCTGGAAGTAGGAACATGAGTGAGTTGTTGTTGTTTGTTTTCAATTTTAGTTTGGAGCCCTGAGATTTTGTTAGCAAGGGCATTCCGGATCCCTATGCACCATGGTTTATCCTAAGTACAGGTGTCTGCTGGAGGAGTGGTGTTTTCTAATTCCTTTAGGATGTTGAAGAGCTCTTTGGTACTAGAACCTGCCTGAGAGATCCTGGAATTAAGAGATTCTTTCTTAGCACGTGTAATCTCATTTTTGTAGAAGGTGGAGATATTGGTGAGATTAGTTATGTTGTCTACTGAAGGCACTGATTTCCATAGTGATTCAAGTTTGCTTTTTTGTTGTCGGATAAGTTTGAGCTCAGGGATGTACCATGTATTCAAGTGCGCTATAGGTTTCGCTTTACGCATTTTAGTGGGGCAATGGTGTCGATAGCTTTGGCCATGGAATCATTATAGGCGTTGACCAGCAGGTTTAAGTCAGTTGTAGCAAGTAGGGGGTTCAGAATAGGGGTCACCAGGGGTATTAAGGCTTCCGCTGTGATGTTGCTCTTTTTCCTCTTTGGGCATGCTGGTGCAAGAATAGGCTTTTTATGCACTAGGTTACTGATATTAATGTCGAGTGGGAGGAAATAGTGATCCATCCCAATGAGTTGTACAGGGTCTTTCAAGGTGATGTTGCAATTGAGGGCGGTTACCCAGTCAAGAATTCTGCCCTTCGAGTGGGTAGGTTTGGAGCAGAGTTGAGGGAGGCCATGCTGCTCTAATACCGTGGCCAGGGCAGTGGCTGGGGTGTCAAGAGGGTCATTAAACCCAAGATTGAAGTCTCCAAGTACAATCATTTGTGCTGAAGGTTTGGAGCTTGCGGCTACTAGTGAGGTGATGTCTTCCTCAAATGAGCCAGGTGGGCCCAGGGGTCTGTAAATTATATGCATTGTGATAGTACTCTTAGGGGAGGTTTGTAATTTGACGTTAGTAGCTCGTTGCAGGGTCAGAATACACCGGAGTGGTAAGCGATGCTGGTAATCCTTTACCGGCATCGATTTTCGCTTACCGGCAACCTCGTAATGAGGCCCCTATGTCCTTGTCAGTTTTTTTTTCTTTGTAAGCAAATGTCAATCCTTTGAAGCGGGGTGAGGCCTCTATCTGTTAATTGAAGTTTCCTGCCCCTCCCACTTGAAGGGTGAGTGTCTTAGCCTGCTATTGTCTTGGCCTGGGGCAAAGACTAATGTATAATGTGACTTGAAAAGCCCCATTGTCCTGTGGATTCAAAGCCTCCAGCTAGCAATTAGCCTTAGGTCCATGCCGGTGTCCACCATGGCGGAATGGGGAATTACCACCCCATTCCGAGGTTGGCGGGGCGGTAATTCCCCATGCTGCCATGGCCCTTCCCCATTCCCATTTTTGCCCCATAGGGCTCAATGGGAATGGGGAAGGCGCTAAGTACAGTGCCGCAAATTGCGGCACCGTACTTAGCACCAAGGTCCCTTTGCGGGTCCCTACTTTAACGGCTGGTCTACACCAGCCATTAAGGTCGGGTCCCGCAAAGGGACCTCGTAATTAGGCGCTAATAGGTTAACGGCGCCGAAGCCTTTTACGGCGCCGTTAACCCATTAGTGCCTGGGTCGTAATGAGGCCCAGAGAATTAAAACAGTTTATAAGTGTGTCTTTACCATTACAAATCCTTTTACATTTCTTAAGTAATTAAACCGTGACACAACAATGTACTTTTAAAATAGGCGATTTTCCCCCTTCAGTCAGGAAAAAGCTTATTGTACTATTCCTTTAAATTTGGTTTTCATCTCAGCAAATATACGCTTTGTGCAGCATATAGTTCTTGTCTTGAGTGCTAGAATTGTTTTGCACCATGGATACAGTTACAGTGATCCTTGAAACTGTTGCAAAGAAATAGCTGTGTTTCCTGTGAAAATGAAAACAAAGCCTCGGGTTGATTTTCCAAAGATACATTGGACTGGATCTGTCACTCAAATGAGGCCTGGTTCCTCTGAGCCACAATGAATGATCCTAGGCATTGCAGGTCCTTTATAATCACAGTGGTTTATGAGAATATGATGCATTTAGCGCCAAGCAGCACTTTTGACGGTTGGGAAAGTGTCATTTTATAAGGCATTTTCGGTTTTTTTCACCACCATGATGCTGCTTCAATTACTTTGCTCCATGTAAAATGTTGCAGAGCCCACTGGCATACTCCTACAGTGTGGACTCTGTTTCAACCCCACTAGAACTGCGTGGGGCAGCGAGTGTGCAGCCCTTTTCTGGTTGTGACACAAACGCAGTTTTAAAGATCTTGGTGCGCACAGGAGTCAACACAGTCTTTCTGGGCTGTTTCTTTCACCATTACAGTAAAGTTATATAGTGAGGCACATCTGAGTGGGTCAAAATATAGCAGAGAATACCCCTCCCCGACTTCGTCTTGACTTCCACTCGTGGAGGAGTCGGGCAAGTGGGATTTTTTTCTTTTCGTAAAAAGCAGGTTCAGTCAGGTGTAAGTCCTTCTCCCCTCAGTGAATGATGCGACACGCTCTCCTCGCTGCCTCTGTTTAGGATGTGGAACTATACCCCCAGCCTTCTCTCAGGTTTTCATTTCTCGTGTGGAGCGACCCTCCGGATTTCCTTGGGTTTCTCCTTTCGGTTCCCCGAGGAGGTCCTCCTTGGTTATGGTAAAATCAATGCCGATCTATAAAATAGAACACAAACCGGTTATGACAATTTTCCCCCTACTGTCCTCCAATCGGGATTTCAGCAGTGGGATATACATGCATTCAGTGAACATTGAAATATTTCTATGCTTCAGAAGTATCCCGTACTGGGTTTTCTATGGACTCCTCTATTTGCCTCAAAGTGTGCCCTGGATGGCAACTCTTTAGCTGATTGATGTGGACCCTCTTTTTTTCTTCTCTGAAGTCGCACTTTGGGATGTGGATTCTGTAGGTGACAGGTGAGATTTTGTCCACAATTTCAAAAGGTCCCCGCCAGCTAGGAAAAAATGTGCGCTCTTTGGCTTGGTTCCTTTGGAAATTGTACAAGTAGACCCCGTCTCCTACTTGGTATTCCTTTTTGGTTGTCTTTAGATCATAGTGGGTCTTCATGCTGTCTGCAGATCTTTCTAGATTCTGCTGAGCATACACAAAAGCATGTTGAAGGTGTTTTCTCACATTCTCATGAGTTGTGGGGGCATTTATTAGTGTCTGCTCTTGGGTTCTATAGAGCAGATGATGGGGTAGCACCACCCTTTGCCCAGTCATCAGCTCAAATGGAGACATTTTAGTTGCAGAAGAAGGGGTAGATCTGATGGCCATCATGACAAGTGGTAATCGACTATCCCAACTTGGCCCAAAGTCTGCCACAAACTTTTTTAGTATGCTCACAATGGTTTTATTGTACCTCTCAACTCCACCACTAGAGGACTGGTGGTATGCAATGTGTAGTTTCCTTTTTACCCCATCTTTGTCATCACTTTGCTGGTGAGGTGACTACCTCGGTCGGACTCAATCCTTTGGGGTAGTTCAAAACGCGAGAAGATGTGATTGATCATCAGGGCAGCTGCTGTTTCTGCCTGTTCTGCCTTGCAATTTGGAGTCGGGAGACATTCCACCCATTTAATAGGCAAGCATATTACGGTTAACATGTACTTGTTCCCCCTAGAGGAATGAATCACAGGCCCGATGAAATCTACTTGTAAATCTGACCAAGGCAGTGTGATCCCCCTCTTTTGGAGTGGAGCTCGGTGTGTGAGTGATGTTGGCTGAAATATTGCACACACAGGACACCCCTTCAAGTATTGGTTGAGGTCCTGCCCCATGTGTGGCCAGTATGCAACCTCTCGCAAGATTTCTAAGATAGTATGAAACCCCCGATATGTGGGATATGTGTACAAAATGTTATATTCACCGCATTAATACTTTTCGCACAATCGGTCATTCTTCATAACTTCTGTTCCTTAACCAGTAAGAAGCTCTACCAAGTTTTCAAATGAATAGCATAACATTAGATTTAGAATTATGCACTTTTCACGTTGCCCTCATTCTTGTGGCAAAGTTAAATGTCTTTAAAATTCAGTCACAAATAGGCTTTTAAACACTAAAGGCCTCATTACGAGTAGCATGGTAAAAACGAGTTAATTACCGGCATGCCGGTAAGAGCGGGTCCGTGCTCGTATGAACCCGCTAATAGCGGGTGATCATGAGTGCGCAAGCACACGCGAACCCCCATGCCGGTAATGGCAATAACGGTATGCCGCTAAAGTCCCTCCAACCCCCCGATAGTGGCATCACGGGACCCGCCTCGGAGCAACCCCTAAATACCGGCCTGGTAATACCACCATGCTAATACCGGGTTCGTAAAACCGGACCCGGAAATAACGTCATCGCACAGGAACGGGAAATGGGCCGGCGGCCATCTTTAAAAACACAATCCATTGCCATCCTCCCTAACCACCAGTCTTTTCGTGTCGTGCTGTGTTGGAAAACCCTGAGGATGTCCAAGCCCACCTGGAAGACGACCCCCCCGGCAGCGGAAATAGCGTTGCTCTGACGCAGAGCTCAATATGCTTGCGGACACTCTGGCTGCACATGCAGACATAATGAAAGGCAACGGCATGAAGCGTGAAGCCCAGATGAGGAGAAAGGAAATCTGGCAGGAGGTTGCCCGGAAGGTGTTGGCCGTGGGGACCACCCCACGTACTGTGCGTGACTGCCGCAAGAGGTGGGACGACCTCCGCTTGAGGGTGAGAAACATCCTGTCAAGCAACAGGAGGGCGGCCATGGCGACAGGTGGGGGTCCACACTCACCTGCTAAGCTGATGCCCTGGGAGGAGACTGCAAGCACATTTATTGACCCTGGGCCTCATTACGAGGTGGGTGGTAAGGGATTACCGGCACGGGTAAGGGCAACGGTGCCGGTAATCCCTTACCACCCTACTACGAGTTCCCTTTGTGGGTCCTTCCTTAACGCCTGTTTTTTTCAGGCATTAAGGACGGGACCCGCAAAGGGACTCTAGAGCTAATAACGGTACCGCAATTTGCGGTACTGTTATAAGCGCCTTCCCCATTCCCATTGAGCCCTATGGGGGCTCAAATGGGAATGGGGAATGGCCCTGGTGAATGGGGAATTACCGGTCCCGCCAACCTTGGAATGGACCGGTAATTGCTCCATTCACCAGGGCGGAGTCGGAACGAGTTTGGAGGCAGCCATGGCTACCTCCAACCTCGTAATGAGGCCCCCTGAGTCAGTAGAGGGATTTGGAGAGATGGAGATAGGTGCAGCATCATCCCCAGAAAGAGGTGAGTGACCCTGCACATCCCTGTAGGGGAAACCATGACTTAGCACAAGTGACGTGGAAGTGAGACTAGTCAAAGCAATGCATGTCCCTACACCCACATCAACATATCCAAGTCAAGATTGCGGCCCAAACCCTATCACACAGAAATGCATGCTGAGTGCCAATCCCAAAACCAACACACAGCAACATACCAGGACCGTGCCCATGTAACCCAACACACAACCCCCATATCAACGGCATGCCACCTGCCATGCATTGGTTGTCAATATACCCCCTCAGAATACCAAGTGCCACATACCTGTAAGACATGGATGCATGAATGTATGAATATTGAACAGCACTATAGTATGTTGCTGGCATGTGACACCATCACTGTTGACCTGCATCTCTTCTAACCCCCAGGCACCGATGAGGAAGATGCCAGTCAGGAGCCGAGTGCAAGGACATCTACATCACGCCATAGGCCAAGGGCCACCGCCACCACCATCCCCCAGCCAGATAAACAGGCCAGACCCACAGGTAGTGTGCCTGACTGGGTGGAAAGCCAGCAAACAACACCTGCTGCCAGTGTGGCCCACACACATCAGGACCAGCAGCACACACCCACAACAGATGGAGGGTTGTCACTTCCTGCCCCACCAACCACCGCGGATGTTGTGGATGCCAATGTGGCCCCCGAAGGTGTCACAGTTGTGTCTACTATCCCCACCCCAACCCCCCTGCCCACCCACCCACCCCATATGGAGGCCTACAGCAGTGACGATCCCTGCCTCCATGACTCCGACCTCAGGGATTTGGGCGTGTGCCATTTCGAGGAGGACAGCACCCAGGATGCAGGCCCCGTGAATGCACCATCCACCACTCCAGCTACCACCACTCCAGCTACCACCACTCCAGCTACTACCACTCCAGCACCCACCAAAACCTTGGAGGCACGCCTGTCGAGGGTGGAGGCACGACAGGAGTCAATGCTCGACCTCCTGCGGCAGTATATTGCCGATGGGGAGGACACTAGGAGGGCC
The DNA here is from genome assembly GCF_040938575.1 of Ambystoma mexicanum. Classification (NCBI taxonomy): domain Eukaryota; kingdom Metazoa; phylum Chordata; class Amphibia; order Caudata; family Ambystomatidae; genus Ambystoma; species Ambystoma mexicanum. The sequence goes on along the minus strand of NC_090934.1, from coordinate 833,927,585 downwards.
ATTGCTACTGCCATTGCGGGGACCACAACTGCCATTGGGGAGACCACAGCTGCCATTGCTGCAAACACTGCTGCTGTAAATGCGTCGGCTGTCCTCATGAGGGACTGTCTGGAGGCAGTCACCCAAGTCCTAACCTCCATCCTGCTCCATATTCAGTGGCCACGCCTTGGAGCAGGAGTGGAACCTGCCTCGGACACATCCACTGCTACAACACCTGCATCCTCGGTCCCCGCAAGCCCTGTGTGGATGACCGGAGGAGTTCACGGTACTCGGTGATGCCACCCCCGGACAACAAAAATGCCAGGAAGTAGAGTGCCCAGACAATGGGAGTCGGACACATGGTTGTGGGTGAAGGGAACCATTTCTTGGAGGACATTTGGGGTTTGTAGGGTGGGTTGGGGAGTTCACTGGGGGGTTTCAGGGTTTGTAGGGTGGGTTGGGGAGTTCACTGGGGGTTAGGGGGAGTATTCACATTTTTCCCTGTTTTAAAAAATACACCCATTGTGTGCCAAAAAAATCAATGCCTGGACATTGTTCATTTTGTGCATATCCATTTAATGTGTGATGGTGTTCAGTGGCCAACTCCAAACAATCCAAGTGTGCATGTCCACATGGAGCCAGTGTGTCACGGACACATGTCTATCATAGTCCCTGTGGTTCAGAAGTATTCGTGAATTAGTGCCTGGCGTACAGCATGGCCATCCCGTGCATCATGTACTGGCAGGGGGGCTACTTCACCTCTGTCTCCATCCTCATCATCCTCACCCGGGGCATGCATGTCAATGTCAGGTGGCAGTGGTACATTTCTCCGGACGCACATGTTGTGCAGCATGACACAGGCCATGGTGATCTTTGCCACCTTCTCAGGCCTATATAGGAGTGCTCCACCAGACCTGCTTAGGCAGCGGAAACGCATCTTCAACAGGCCAAAGGTCTGCTCAATCACAACACGGGTGCGGGTGTGCACACGATTGTACTCCTCTTCATGGGTGTTCTGCGGGTTCCGCACAGGGGTAAGTAGCCACGGCCTCAAGGGATATCCTCCATCACTTGCAAGCAAATACAAATAGGTTTGTGTCACTCTGAGCTGCCACCTTCAGGAAGCACAGTCATGGCGGCAGCTATTTGGTGTGGACATGCACATGTCCCTATACGTCAGATAAATTGTCACCTAGATGCATTCTATACTGTTATGAGGTGTGGTAGTCTGGATGGCGTTCAATGGATGATGCAGGGTGTAATCATGCATACTGAGGCGGATGTACTGTGGTAGTACGACAATGTTTTGCCTCCCATTCAAGAAGTTAATTCTACACTATGCATGGTCACACTAGCCACATTGGCACAGTTGCAGTCCTGTACAGTCATGCATTGTTTGCCATCACCATGGTGGCCTGGTTGTGCCTCTTACTTGTTGTCATCGATATGCATTATTTGTTTAATTTGTGCCAGTGATGTGTCATGTTCCGTTTGGGAGGTTCAGGTCTGGAGTGTTTAGCTCTGCATGCATTCTCCAATCACCGACAATTGCACCCAGGTGGAGTATGCACCCCCCCTTTCCCAACCAGGTGGAGTATGCACCCCCCCTTTCCCAACCAGGTGGAGTATGCATCCCCCCTTTCCCAACCAGGTGGAGTATGCATCCCCCCCTTTCCAACCAGGTGGAGTATGCATCCCCCCTTTCCCAACCAGGTGGAGTATGCATCCCCCCCTTTCCCAACCAGGTGGAGTATGCATCCCCCCCTTTCCCAACCAAGCAGAGTATGCATCCCCCCCTTTCCCAACCAGGTGGAATATGCATCCCCCCCTTTTCCAACCAGGTGGAGTATGCACCCCCTTCTTTCCCAACCAAGCAGAGTATGCATCCCCCCCTTTCCCAACCAGGTGGAGTATGCATCCCCCCCTTTCCCAACCAGGTGGAGTATGCATCCCCCCCTTTCCCAACCAAGCAGAGTATGCATCCCCCCCTTTCCCAACCAGGTGGAATATGCATCCCCTCCTTTCCCAACCAGGTGGAGTATGCACCCCCTTCTTTCCCAACAAGGTGGATTATGCATCCCTACACATCAGTACCCCAAAGCACTGCCATGGGCCAGTTGTGCAACTCACCAAGCAGCCAGGCACGTGGTCCAGCATGTCGCTCCATGTGTCGGGGTAGCGTGGAGTTGCACAGTACCATGGCATCATGTGTTGATCCGGGAAATTGGGCGCAGCAATGTGTAATGATCTTGCTGGAGTAACATATCATTTGCACATTGATGGAGTGGTATTGCTTGCGATTGCGGTACACCAACTCTACGGCATGGGGGATTACCAATTCCACATGGGTGCAGTTGAGGGCACCAACACAATTAGGCATGCCTGCCAGTGCATTGAAGCATACTTTGGTGTCAGCTATCGCTTGGGCAGTCCATGGTAGGGATATGTGGGTGCTTGCGTGCTTCAGGAGGGCATCCAGCACTTGGTTCAACATGCGTGAAAATAGTGGCTGTGAATTGCCATGCAGCTGGCCCACTGTGTGTGGATAGGTGCCTGTGGCCAGGAAGTGTAGCACAGACACCACCTTTAGTAGAGGGGGGATGGCAGTGCGTATTTCTATGAGACTGGCAATGTCGTTCTGTATCATGTCCATTATGGTGGTGATGGTGTCCCAGTCCAACCGGTACAGGGTGTGGATCTGCTCAAGGGTTAGGTTGAATGGGCTGGGTCTGGTGCGAGGGATTGGTGGCTGCCTACGAGGCACTGCTGGCTACGCTAGTGGTAATTGCTGGGCCTGTCTCACCCTCCTTCTCCTCCTGCATCTCCTCTGTGCTGCCTGTTGTTGCTGCTGTAGTTGTTGTTGTAGTTGGTGTTGTTGCTGTAGTTGTAGCAGTATTGGCATGTCCTCCAGTGCCATGATTGCAACAGCTAGTGGTAGCATTTTTTGGTGTTGGAAGGGGTGTGGTGTGTGGGTGTGCTCATTTTATACTGGCCCAGCCTCCATTGACTCCACCTGTGGGGATTCTGTGCACCTGTGGCAGTTGGCTTGTTTCCAGATTGCTGTTTGCGGGTGGATGCAGCCCGTGATTACCGGCTTCCCGATGCCGGTATTTGCATGTCTGTGTGGGTTGGGATGTCCTCCTATTACCAGCATGCCGGTATTTGCTCCCTAAAGGGGCGCTTGTACGCGCCCATGCCGCTATTAGAGGCACCGTTATTTAGGGTTTGTTTGTTTGTTTGTTTATTTATTTTGTATAGTGCTCCTGACCCAGGGGTATATGGGCGCTTAAACATCAGGCTACAGGCAATAGTGAGGAACATTTGTACATTTGTATGGTTACAATACAGCAGTTAGTGCATAGATAGTAATGAGCAGACATAGTAAAGCACACGTTCATACATTAGGCATATATCCATAGTTGGTTATTTATTGAGTAGCCAGGTGATGACCTTAGTTCTGAAAGGTTGGAAGGTGCGGGTGGATTTGATATCTAGTGGAATAGTATTCCACAGTTGTGAGGCTAAAACTGGGAAGCTGGATCCACCGGCTCTTTTAAGGGAGTATTTGGGCACCGTCAGTTGTAGTGTATTGGAGGATCTGGTGGTTCTAGTATTCTGTCTTAAGGTGAATTTATTAGTTAAATACGGCGGGGCTAAGTAGTTGAGGGCTTTGTAGGTGAGGCAGATGGTTTTTAGGTCTACTTTTTGTTGGATGGAGAGCCATTTGCATGAAATTCTTGCGGCCGAGATATGTTCTCTTCTAGGAATATTGAGGGCGGCACAGAGTGCATTGTTTTGTAGGACTTGCAATTTATTGATTACCGTTTTATTGGCACCTACATAAAAGCTGTTACAGTAATCCAGTTTGGATTGTATAAGTGCTGTGGCTAAAATGAGGCAGTTGTTAGGGGAGATCAATGGTCTGCAGGCCCTAATTAGTTTACCAGTATAAGCAGTGGCTGAGGCTGTCATATTAATATGTTTGGCGAGGTTGGTATTCGTGTCTAGATAAAAACCAAGAGTTTGTACACTCTTGGCGATGGGAATGAGGTTACCGTCGATGGTCAAGCTAGTGTAACTAGGGCTGAGATTCCGGATGGTATTAGGTGAGCCGACAAGGAGCAGTTCGGTCTTGTCATCATTCAGGCAGAGGCCATGTATGGCCATCCAAGCCTGAATGATGGAGAAGACTTCAGTGATCCGGTTGGCGTCTGAGATGTAATTGCCGGACAAAGTGAGGAGTATCTGGGTGTCATCTGCGTAGTTAGTGTAGGTGACATCCAGCTGGTCCAACTTGTCGAATAGGGGCTTTGTAAATATATTATACAAAGTGGGTGAGACACAAGATCCTTGTGGGACACCGCAGGTAATGGGAATAGGGTCGGCCACTGCTAGGGTTGAGAAGACCCACATGGTCCTGTTGTCAAGGAAGAATTGGATCCATGTGACTGCAGAGTGGGAGAAGTGTGCTGCCGATGACAGGTGGTTGCATAATATTTTGTGGTCAACCAGGTCAAAGGCAGCAGAGAGGTCAAGGAGAAGAAGGATGGCAGCCCTACCTTTATCTTTGAGTTTGTCTATCTGGCTCTTGAGATCAACAAGGGCCGTTTCTGTCCCATGTTGAGGACGAAAGCCAGACTGGCGAGTTTCTAGTAGTTGGTTTGTCTCAAGGTAATCCTGAATTTGTAGATAGGCCACTCTGTCAAGAATTTTTAGTAAGAATGGGACAGTGGTAATGGGTCTATAATTCGTGGGTATATCTGGGTCGAGAGTTTTTTTTTAACAATGGTAGGACCCAGGATTGTTTCAGATTACTGGGGACCGTGTTATTGGAGAATGACAGGTTTATTAATTTGGTAATGAAGGGGGAAAGATCCCTGGCTGCATCTTTTATGATCTGTGCGGGGCAACTGTCCCCCTTGCAGTTTGAGGGTTTCAGGGATGCTATAATTTTTTGTACTACAGGTATCGTTACCTTTTTGAAGGTGAAGCCTGCGTTAGTGGCGGTAGGTGAAGGAGTGGTGGATCTGGAAGTAGGAACATGAGTGAGTTGTTGTTGTTTGTTTTCAATTTTAGTTTGGAGCCCTGAGATTTTGTTAGCAAGGGCATTCTGGATCCCTATGCACCATGGTTTATCCTTAGTACAGGTGTCTGCTGGAGGAGTGGTGTTTTCTAATTCCTTTAGGATGTTGAAGAGCTCTTTGGTACTAGAACCTGCCTGAGAGATCCTGGAATTAAGAGATTCTTTCTTAGCACATGTAATCTCATTTTTGTAGAAGGTGGAGATATTGGTGAGATTAGTTCTGTTGTCTACTGAAGGCACTGATTTCCATAGTGATTCAAGTTTGCTTTTTTGTTGTCGGATAAGTTTGAGCTCAGGGATGTACCATGTATTCAAGTGCGCTATAGGTTTCGCTTTACGCATTTTAGTGGGGCAATGGTGTCGATAGCTTTGGCCATGGAATCATTATAGGCGTTGACCAGCAGGTTTAAGTCAGTTGTAGCAAGTAGGGCGTTCAGAATAGGGGTCACCAGGGGTATTAAGGCTTCCGCTGTGATGTTGCTCTTTTTCCTCGTTGGGCATGCTGGTGCAAGAATAGGCTTTTTATGCACTAGGTTACTGATATTAATGTCGAGTGGGAGGAAATAGTGATCCATCCAGATGAGTTGTACAGGGTCTTTCAAGGTGATGTTGCAATTGAGGGCGGTTACCCAGTCAAGGATTCTGCCCTTCGAGTGGGTAGGTTTGGAGCAGAGTTGAGGGAGGCCATGCTGCTCTAATACCGTGGCCAGGGCAGTGGCTGGGGTGTCAAGAGGGTCATTAAACCCAAGATTGAAGTCTCCAAGTATAATCATTTGTGCTGAAGGTTTGGAGCTTGCGGCTACTAGTGAGGTGATGTCTTCCTCAAATGAGCCAGGTGGGCCCAGGGGTCTGTAAATTATATGCATTGTGATAGTACTCTTAGGGGAGGTTTGTAATTTGACGTTAATAGCTCGTTGCAGGGTCAGAATACACCGGAGTGGTAAGCGATGCTGGTAATCCTTTACCGGCATCGATTTTCGCTTACCGGCAACCTCGTAATGAGGCCCCTATGTCCTTGTCAGTTTTTTTTTCTTTGTAAGCAAATGTCAATCCTTTGAAGCGGGGTGAGGCCTCTATCTGTTAATTGAAGTTTCCTGCCCCTCCCACCTGAAGGGTGAGTGTCTTAGCCTGCTATTGTCTTGGCCTGGGGCAAAGACTAATGTATAATGTGACTTGAAAAGCCCCATTGTCCTGTGGATTCAAAGCCTCCAGCTAGCAATTAGCCTTAGGTCCATGCCGGTGTCCACCATGGCGGAATGGGGAATTACCACCCCATTCCGAGGTTGGCGGGGCGGTAATTCCCCATGCCGCCATGGCCCTTCCCCATTCCCATTTTTGCCCCATAGGGCTCAATGGGAATGGGGAAGGCGCTAAGTACAGTGCCACAAATTGCGGCACCGTACTTAGCACCAAGGTCCCTTTGCGGGTCCCTACTTTAACGGCTGGTCTACACCAGCCATTAAGGTCGGGTCCCGCAAAGGGACCTCGTAATTAGGCGCTAATAGGTTAACGGCGCCGAAGCCTTTTACGGCGCCGTTAACCCATTAGTGCCTGGGTCGTAATGAGGCCCAGAGAATTAAAACAGTTTATAAGTTTGTCTTTACCATTACAAATCCTTTTACATTTCTTAAGTAATTAAACCGCGACACAACAATGTACTTTTAAAATAGGCGATTTTCCCCCTTCAGTCAGGAAAAAGCTTATTGTACTATTCCTTTAAATTTGGTTTTCATCTCAGCAAATATACGCTTTGTGCAGCATATAGTTCTTGTCTTGAGTGCTAGAATTGTTTTGCAGCATGGATACAGTTACAGTGATCCTTGAAACTGTTGCAAAGAAATAGCTGTGTTTCCTGTGAAAATGAAAACAAAGCCTCGGATTGATTTTCCAAAGATACATTGGACTGGATCTGTCACTCAAATGAGGCCTGGTTCCTCTGAGCCACAATGAATGATCCTAGGCATTGCAGGTCCTTTATAATCACAGTGGTTTATGAGAATATGATGCATTTAGCGCCAAGCAGCACTTTTGACGGTTGGGAAAGTGTCATTTTATAAGGCATTTTTGGTTTTTTTCACCACCATGATGCTGCTTCAATTACTTTGCTCCATGTAAAATGTTGCAGAGCCCACTGGCATACTCCTACAGTGTGGACTCTGTTTCAACCCCACTGGAACTGCGTGGGGCAGCGAGTGTGCAGCCCTTTTCTGGTTGTGACACAAACGCAGTTTTAAAGATCTTGGTGCGCACAGGAGTCAGCACAGTCTTTCTGGGCTGTTTCTTTCACCATTACAGTAAAGTTATATAGTGAGGCACATCTGAGTGGGTCAAAATATAGCAGAGAATACCCCTCCCCGACTTCGTCTTGACTTCCAGTCGTGGAGGAGTCGGGCAAGTGGGATTTTTTTCTTTTTGTGAAAAGCAGGTTCAGTCAGGTGTAAGTCCTTCTCCCCTCAATGAATGATGCGACACGCTCTCCTCGCTGCCTCTGTTTAGGATGTGGAACGATACCCCCAGCCTTCTCTCAGGTTTTCATTTCTCGTGTGGAGCGACCCTCCGGATTTCCTTGGGTTTCTCCTTTCGGTTCCCCGAGGAGGTCCTCCTTGGTTATGGTAAAATCAATGCCGATCTATAAAATAGAACACAAACCGGTTATGACAATTTTCCCCCTACTGTCCTCCAGTCGGGATTTCTGCAGTGGGATATACATGTATTCAGTGAACATTGAAATATTTCTATGCTTCAGAAGTATCCCGTACTGGGTTTTCTATGGACTCCTCTATTTGCCTCAAAGTGTGCCCTGGATGGCAACTCTTTAGCTGATTGATGTGGACCCTCTTTTTTTCTTCTCTGAAGTCGCACTTTGGGATGCGGATTCTGTAGGTGACGGGTGAGATTTTGTCCACAATTTCAAAAGGTCCCCGCCAGCTAGGAAAAAATGTGCGCTCTTTGGCTTGGTTCCTTTGGAAATTGTACAAGTAGACCCCGTCTCCTACTTGGTATTCCTTTTTGGTTGTCTTTAGATCATAGTGGGTCTTCATGCTGTCTGCAGATCTTTCTAGATTCTGCTGAGCATACACAAAAGCATGTTGAAGGTGTTTTCTCACATTCTCATGAGTTGTGGGGGCATTTATTAGTGTCTGCTCTTGGGTTCTATAGAGCAGATGATGGGGTAGCACCATCCTTTGCCCAGTCATCAGCTCAAATGGAGACATTTTAGTTGCAGAAGAAGGGGTAGATCTGATGGCCATCATGACAAGTGGTAATCGACTATCCCAACTTGGCCCAAAGTCTGCCACAAACTTTTTTAGTATGCTCACAATAGTTTTATTGTACCTCTCAACTCCACCACTTTGCTGGTGAGGTGACTACCTCGGTCGGACTCAATCCTTTGGGGTAGTTCAAAACGCGAGAAGATGTGATTGATCATCAGGGAAGCTGCTGTTTCTGCCTGTTCTGCCTTGCAATTTGGAGTCGGGAGACATTCCACCCATTTAGTAGGCAAGCATATTACGGTTAACATGTACTTGTTCCCCCTAGAGGAATGAATCACGGGCCCGATGAAATCTACTTGTAAATCTGACCAAGGCAGTGTGATCCCCCTCTTTTGGAGGGGAGCTCGGTGTGTGAGTGATGTTGGCTGAAATATTGCACACACAGGACACCCCTTCAAGTATTGGTTGAGGTCCTGCCCCATGTGTGGCCAGTATGCAACCTCTCGCAAGATTTCTAAGATAGTATGAAACCCCCGATATGTGGGATATGTGTACAAAATGTTATATTCACCGCATTAATACTTTTCGCACAATCGGTCATTCTTCATAACTTCTGTTCCTTAACCAGTAAGAAGCTCTACCAAGTTTTCAAATGAATAGCATAACATTAGATTTAGAATTATGCACTTTTCACGTTTCCCTCATTCTTGTGGCAAAGTTAAATGTCTTTAAAATTCAGTTACAAATAGGCTTTTAAACACTAAAGGCCTCATTACGAGTAGCACGGTAAAAACGGGTTAATTACCGGCATGCCGGTAAGAGCGGGTCCGTGCTCGTATGAACCCGCTAATAGCGGGTGATCACGAGTGCGCAAGCACACGCGAACCCCCATGCCGGTAATGGCAATAACGGTATGCCGCTAAAGTCCCTCCAACCCCCCGATAGTGGCATCACGGGACCCGCCTCGGAGCAACCCCTAAATTCCGGCCCGGTAATACCACCATGCTAATACCGGGTTCGTAAAACCGGACCCGGAAATAACGTCATCGCGCAGGAACGGGAAATGGGCCGGCGGCCATCTTTAAAAACACAATCCATTGCCATCCTCCCTAACCACCAGTCTTTTCGTGTCGTGCTGTGTTGGAAAACCCTGAGGATGTCCAAGCCCAGCTGGAAGACGACCGCCCGGCAGCGGAAACAGCGTTTCTCTGACGCAGAGCTCAATATGCTTGCGGACACTCTGGCTGCACATGCAGACATAATGAAAGGCAACGGCATGAAGCGTGAAGCCCAGATGAGGAGAAAGGAAATCTGGCAGGAGGTTGCCCGGAAGGTGTTGGCCGTGGGGACCACCCCACGTACTGTGCGTGACTGCCGCAAGAGGTGGGACGACCTCCGCTTGAGGGTGAGAAACATCCTGTCAAGCAACAGGAGGGTGGCCATGGCGACAGGTGGGGGTCAACACTCACCTGCTAAGCTGATGCCCTGGGAGGAGACTGCCAGCACATTTATTGACCCTGGGCCTCATTACGAGGTGGGCGGTAAGGGATTACCGGCATGGGTAAGGGCAACGGTGCCGGTAATCCCTTACCACCCTACTACGAGTTCCCTTTGTGGGTCCTTCCTTAACGCCTGTTTTTTTCAGGCATTAAGGACGGGACCCGCAAAGGGACTCTAGAGCTAATAACGGTACCGCAATTTGCGGTACTGTTATAAGCGCCTTCCCCATTCCCATTGAGCCCTATGGGGGCTCAAATGGGAATGGGGAATGGCCCTGGAGAATGGGGAATTACCGGTCCCGCCAACCTTGGAATGGACCGGTAATTGCTCCATTCACCAGGGCGGAGTCAGAACGAGTTTGGAGGCAGCCATGGCGCTAATAGCGCCATGGCTACCTCCAACCTCGTAATGAGGCCCCCTGAGTCAGTAGAGGGATTTGGAGAGATGGAGATAGGTGCAGCATCATCCCCAGAAAGAGGTGAGTGACCCTGCACATCCCTGTAGGGGAAACCATGACTTAGCACAACACCTGCTGCCAGTGTGGCCCACACACATCAGGACCAGCAGCACACACCCACAACAGATGGAGGGGTGTCACTTCCTGCCCCACCAACCACCGCGGATGTTGTGGATGCCAATGTGGCCCCCGAAGGTGTCACAGTTGTGTCTACTATCCCCACCCCAACCCCCCTGCCCACCCACCCACCCCATATGGAGGCCTACAGCAGTGACGATCCCTGCCTCCATGACTCCGACCTCAGGGATTTGGGCGTGTGCCCTTTCGAGGAGGACAGCACCCAGGATGCAGGCCCCGTGCATGCACCATCCACCACTCCAGCTACCACCACTCCAGCTACTACCACTCCAGCTCCCACCAAAACCTTGGAGGCACGTCTGTCGAGGGTGGAGGCACGACAGGAGTCAATGCTCGACCTCCTGCGGCAGTATATTGCCGATGGGGAGGACACTAGGAGGGCCATTGCTACTGCCATTGCGGGGACCACAACTGCCATTGGGGAGACCACAGCGGCCATTGCTGCAAACACTGCTGCTGTAAATGCATCGGCTGTCCTCATGAGGGACTGTCTGGAGGCAGTCACCCAAGTCCTAACCTCCATCCTGCTCCATATTCAGTGGCCACGCCTTGGAGCAGGCGTGGAACCTGCCTCGGACACATCCACTGCTACAACACCTGCATCCTCTGTCCCCGCAAGCCCTGTGTGGATGACCGGAGGAGTTCACGGTACTCGGTGATGCCACCCCCGGACAACAAAAAGGCCAGGAAGTAGAGTGCCCAGACAATGGGAGTCGGACACATGGTTGTGGGTGAAGGGAACCATTTCTTGGAGGACATTTGGGGACATTTGGGGTTTGTAGGGTGGGTTGGGGAGTTCACTGGGGGGTTTCAGGGTTTGTAGGGTGGGTTGGGGAGTTCACTGGGGGTTGGGGGGAGTATTCACATTTTCCCTGTTTGAAAAAATACACCCATTGTGTGCCAACAAAAATCAATGCCTGGACATTGTTCATTTTGTGCATATCCATTTAATGTGTGATGGTGTTCAGTGGCCAACTCCAAACAATCCAAGTGTGCATGTCCACATGGAGCCAGTGTGTCACTGACACATGTCTATCATAGTCCCTGTGGTTCAGAAGTATTCATGAATTAGTGCCTGGCGTACAGCATGGCCATCCCGTGCATCACGTACTGGCAGGGGGGCTACTTCACCTCTGTCTCCATCCTCATCATCCTCACCCGGGGCATGCATGTCAATGTCAGGTGGCAGTGGTACATTTCTCCGGGCGCACATGTTGTGCAGCATGACACAGGCCATGGTGATCTTTGCCACCTTCTCAGGCCTATATAGGAGTGCCCCACCAGACCTGTTTAGGCAGCGGAAACGCACCTTCAACAGGCCAAAGGTCTGCTCAATCACAACACGGGTGCGGGTGTGCACACGATTGTACTCCTCTTCATGGCTGTTCTGCGGGTTCCGCACAGGGGTAAGTAGCCACGGCCTCAAGGGATATCCTCCATCACTTGCAAGCAAATACAAATAGGTGTGTGTCACTCTGAGCTGCCACCTTTAGGAAGCACAGTCATGGCGGCAGCTATTTGGTGTGGACATGCACATGTCCCTATACGTCAGATAAATTGTCACCTAGATGCATTCTATACTGTTATGAGGTGTGGTAGTCTGGATGGCGTTCAATGGATGATGCAGGGTGTAATCATGCATACTGAGGCGGATGTACTGTGGTAGTACGACAATGTTTTGCCTCCCATTCAAGAAGTTAATTCTACACTATGCATGGTCACACTAGCCACATTAGCACAGTTGCAGTCCTGTACAGTCATGCATTGCTTGCCATCACCATGGTGGCCTGGTTGTGCCTCTTACTTGTTGTCATCGATATGCATTATTTGTTTAATTTGTGCCAGTGATGTGTCATGCTCCGTTTGCGAGGTTCAGGTCTGGAGTGTTTAGCTCTGCATGCATTCTCCAATCACCGACAATTGCACCCAGGTGGAGTATGCACCCCCCCTTTCCCAACCAGGTGGAGTATGCATCCCCCCCTTTCCCAACCAGGTGGAGTATGCATCCCCCCCTTTCCCAACCAGGTGGAGTATGCACCCTCCCCTTTACCAACCAGGTGGAGTATGCATCCCCCCCTTTCCAACCAGATGGAGTATGCATCCCCCCCCTTTCCCAACCAGGTGGAGTATGAATCCCCCCCTTTCCCAACCAGGTGGAGTATGCATCCCCCCCTTTCCCAACCAAGCAGAGTATGCATACCCCCCTGTCCCAACCAGGTGGAATATGCATCCCCCCCTTTTCCAACCAGGTGGAGTATGCACCCCCTTCTTTCCCAACCAAGCAGAGTATGCATCCCCCCCTTTCCCAACCAGGTGGAGTATGCATCCCCCCTTTCCCAACCAGGTGGAGTATGCATCCCCCCCTTTCCCAACCAAGCAGAGTATGCATCCCCCCCTTTCCCAACCAGGTGGAATATGCATCCCCTCCTTTCCCAACCAGGTGGAGTATGCACCCCCTTCTTTCCCAACAAGGTGGAGTATGCATCCCTACACATCAGTACCCCAAAGGCCAGTTGTGCAACTCACCAAGCAGCCAGGCACGTGGTCCAGCATGTCGCTCCATGTGTCGGGGTAGTGTGGAGTTGCACAGTACCATGGCATCATGTGTTGATCCGGGAAATTGGGCGCAGCAATGTGTAATGATCTTGCTGGAGTAACATATAATTTGCACATTGATGGAGTGGTATTGCTTGCGATTGCGGTACACCACCTCTACGGCAAGGGGGATTACCAATTCCACATGGGTGCAGTTGAGGGCACCAACACAATTAGGCATGCCTGCCAGTGCATTGAAGCGTACTTTGGTGTCAGCTATCGCTTGGGCAGTCCATGGTAGCGATATGTGGGTGCTTGCGTGCTTCAGGAGGGCATCCAGCACTTGGTTCAACATGCGTGAAAATAGTGGCTGTGAATTGCCATGCAGCTGGCCCACTGTGTGTGGATAGGTGCCTGTGGCCAGGAAGTGTAGCACAGACACCACCTTTAGTAGAGGGGGGATGGCAGTGCGTATTTCTATGAGACTGGCAATGTCGTTCTGTATCATGTCCATTATGGTGGTGATGGTGTCCCAGTCCAACCGGTACAGGGTGTGGATCTGCTCAAGGGTTAGGTTGAATGGGCTGGGTCTGGTGCGAGGGATTGGTGGCTGCCTACGAGGCACTGCTGGCTACGCTAGTGGTAATTGCTGGGCCTGTCTCACCCTCCTTCTCCTCCTGCGTCTCCTCTGTGCTGCCTGTTGTTGCCGCTGTAGTTGTTGTTGTAGTTGGTGTTGTTGCTGTAGTTGTAGCAGTATTGGCATGTCCTCCAGTGCCATGATTGCAACAGCTAGTGGTAGCATTTTTTGGTGTTGGAAGGGGTGTGGTGTGTGGGTGTGCTCATTTTATACTGGCCCAGCCTCCATTGACTCCACCTGTGGGGATTGTGTGCACCTGTGGCAGTTGGCTTGTTTCCAGATTGCTGTTTGCGGGTGGATACAGCCCGTGATTACCGGCTTCCCGATGCCGGTATTTGCATGTCTGTGTGGGTTGGGATGTCCTCCTATTACCAGCATGCCGGTATTTGCTCCCCAAAGGGGCGCTTGTACGCGCCCATGCCGCTATTAGAGGCACCGTTATTTAGGGTTTGTTTGTTTGTTTGTTTATTTATTTTGTATAGTGCTCCTGACCCAGGGGTATATGGGCGCTTAAACATCAGGTTACAGGCAATAGTGAGGAACATTTGTACATTTGTATGGTTACAATACAGCAGTTAGTGCATAGATAGTAACGAGCAGACATAGTAAAGCATACGTTCATACATTAGGCATATATCCATAGTTGGTTATTTATTGAGTAGCCAGGTGATGACCTTAGTTCTGAAAGGTTGGAAGGTGGGGGTGGATTTGATATCTAGTGGAATAGTATTCCACAGTTGTGAGGCTAAAACTGGGAAGCTGGATCCAGCGGCTCTTTTAAGGGAGTATTTGGGCACCGTCAGTTGTAGTGTATTGGAGGATCTGGTGGTTCTAGTATTCTGTCTTAAGGTGAATTTATTAGTTAAATACGGCGGGGCTAAGTAGTTGAGGGCTTTGTAGGTGAGGCAGATGGTTTTTAGGTCTACTTTTTGTTGGATGGAGAGCCATTTGCATGAAATTCTTGCGGCCGAGATATGTTCTCTTCTAGGAATATTGAGGGCGGCACAGAGTGCATTGTTTTGTAGGACTTGCAATTTATTGATTACCGTTTTATTGGCACCTACATAAAAGCTGTTACAGTAATCCAGTTTGGATTGTATAAGTGCTCTGGCTAAAGTGAGGCAGTTGTTAGGGGAGATCAATGGTCTGCAGGCCCTAATTAGTTTACCAGTATAAGCAGTGGCTGAGGCTGTCATATTAATATGTTTGGCGAGGTTGGTATTCGTGTCTAGATAGAAACCAAGAGTTTGTACACTCTTGGCGATGGGAATGAGGTTACCGTCGATGGTGAAGCTAGTGTAACTAGGGCTGAGATTCCGGATGGTATTAGGTGAGCCGACAAGGAGCAGTTCGGTCTTGTCATCATTCAGGCAGAGGCCATGTATGGCCATCCAAGCCTGAATGATGGAGAAGACTTCAGTGATCCGGTTGGCGTCTGAGATGTAATTGCCGGACAAAGTGAGGAGTATCTGGGTGTCATCTGCGTAGTTAGTGTAGGTGACATCCAGCTGGTCCAACTTGTCGAATAGGGGCTTTGTAAATATATTATACAAAGTGGGTGAGACACAAGATCCTTGTGGGACACCGCAGGTAATGGGAATAGGGTCGGCCGCTGCTAGGGTTGAGAAAACCCACATGGTCCTGTTGTCAAGGAAGAATTGGATCCATGTGACTGCAGAGTGGGAGAAGTGTGCTGCCGATGACAGGTGGTTGCATAATATTTTGTGGTCAACCAGGTCAAAGGCAGCAGAGAGGTCAAGGAGAAGAAGGATGGCAGCCCTACCTTTATCTTTGAGTTTGTCTATCTGGCTCTTGCGATCAACAAGGGCCGTTTCTGTCCCATGTTGAGGACGAAAGCCAGACTGGCGAGTTTCTAGTAGTTGGTTTGTCTCAAGGTAATCCTGAATTTGTAGATAGGCCACTCTGTCAAGAATTTTTAGTAAGAATGGGACAGTGGTAATGGGTCTATAATTCGTGGGTATATCTGGGTCGAGAGTTTTTTTTTAACAATGGTAGGACCCAGGATTGTTTCAGATTACTGGGGACCGTGTTATTGGAGAATGACAGGTTTATTAATTTGGTAATGAAGGGGGAAAGATCCCTGGCTGCATCTTTTATGATCTGTGCGGGGCAACTGTCCCCCTTGCAGTTTGAGGGTTTCAGGGATGCTATAATTTTTTGTACTACAGGTATCGTTACCTTTTTGAAGGTGAAGCCTGCGTTAGTGGCGGTAGGTGAAGGAGTGGTGGATCTGGAAGTAGGAACATGAGTGAGTTGTTGTTGTTTGTTTTCAATTTTAGTTTGGAGCCCTGAGATTTTGTTAGCAAGGGCATTCTGGATCCCTATGCACCATGGTTTATCCTTAGTACAGGTGTCTGCTGGAGGAGTGGTGTTTTCTAATTCCTTTAGGATGTTGAAGAGCTCTTTGGTACTAGAACCTGCCTGAGAGATCCTGGAATTAAGAGATTCTTTCTTAGCACATGTAATCTCATTTTTGTAGAAGGTGGAGATATTGGTGAGATTAGTTCTGTTGTCTACTGAAGGCACTGATTTCCATAGTGATTCAAGCTTGCTTTTTTGTTGTCGGATAAGTTTGAGCTCAGGGATGTACCATGTATTCAAGTGCGCTATAGGTTTCGCTTTACGCATTTTAGTGGGGCAATGGTGTCGATAGCTTTGGCCATGGAATCATTATAGGCGTTGACCAGCAGGTTTAAGTCAGTTGTAGCAAGTAGGGCGTTCAGAATAGGGCTCACCAGGGGTATTAAGGCTTCCGCTGTGATGTTGCTCTTTTTCCTCATTGGGCATGCTGGTGCAAGAATAGGCTTTTTATGCACTAGGTTACTGATATTAATGTCGAGTGGGAGGAAATAGTGATCCATCCAGATGAGTTGTACAGGGTCGTTCAAGGTGATGTTGCAATTGAGGGCGGTTACCCAGTCAAGGATTCTGCCCTTCGAGTGGGTAGGTTTGGAGCAGAGTTGAGGTAGGCCATGCTGCTCTAATACCGTGGCCAGGGCAGTGGCTGGGGTGTCAAGAGGGTCATTAAACCCAAGATTGAAGTCTCCAAGTATAATCATTTGTGCTGAAGGTTTGGAGCTTGCGGCTACTAGTGAGGTGATGTCTTCCTCAAATGAGCCAGATGGGCCCAGGGGTCTGTAAATTATATGCATTGTGATAGTACACTTAGGGGAGGTTTGTAATTTGACGTTAATAGCTCGTTGCAGGGTCAGAATACACCGGAGTGGTAAGCGATGCTGGTAATCCTTTACCGGCATCGATTTTCGCTTACCGGCAACCTCGTAATGAGGCCCCTATGTCCTTGTCAGTTTTTTTTCTTTGTAAGATAATGTCAATCCTTTGAAGCGGGGTGAGGCCTCTATCTGTTAATTGAAGTTTCCTGCCCCTCCCACTTGAAGGGTGAGTGTCTTAGCCTGCTATTGTCTTGGCCTGGGGCAAAGACTAATGTATAATGTGACTTGAAAAGCCCCATTGTCCTGTGTATTCAAAGCCTCCAGCTAGCAATTAGCCTTAGGTCCATGCCGGTGTCCACCATGGCGGAATGGGGAATTACCACCCCATTCCGAGGTTGGCGGGGCGGTAATTCCCCATGCCGCCATGGCCCTTCCCCATTCCCATTTTTGCCCTATAGGGCTCAATGGGAATGGGGAAGGCGCTAAGTACGGTGCCGCAAATTGCGGCACCGTACTTAGCACCAAGGTCCCTTTGCGGGTCCCTACTTTAATGGCTGGTCTACACCAGCTGTCTTGATATGGGCAAAATCTTCCTCGGGGCCAGCCCTTTGAGAGCAAAAATACCCAATTCAGCCCAAAATACAGGTTCTATTGTGCTGAGCAGTGATCTCATGCTAGTGACAAATGACACTTTCAAAGTTTTAGCATATTTATTCTAAGCAGTGAATTTCATATACATTTGGGATTCAAGTTAGAGAATATTACAAAGCATAAACCTTAGAGCAATGCAAAATATAGTGAAGCATGGAACTTAGATAAACATAGAGAAACATAGAGAAATATAGAGAAATATAGAGAAACACAGTCTTACGTCCCTTTAATAAGCACTGGGAGACCTTGGCTTTTTCATAAGCTAGCTGTAAACAAGCCCTGCTCAGAGAAACAATGATGAAGGACACCGTCAGAGCCAATTCCGGGCACTTGTTTCTGCACGAATCAAGTCCACAGGACGATCTCCCACCGAGTCATGTGTGCATGGATATTTTATAATCTCGTGCTGTCAGTCACCATGACGCATAGTTCCAGAACTTTCCCTGTGCAAAATATGGGCTTGCTCATGGAAAAAACCCAACTCTCTCTGAGATGCTCCCTGCTCGCTCCTACCCCTCCCTTGGAGCCCTCTCCGCAAAAACTGGAATGTCCTTATCAGCGTGTGGGCAAGGCCGTACCAGGCCTTCTCAGGGGAACAGGATTTGTTTACGAAGCCAAGCAGGGCTACAGTTAGAAAGGCAGAATATTCAGATGGAAGCAGGGATGTATTAACCCCATCTGCAAGCTCTAAAAGGCATGCACTCATAGCTTAGTGTTTATAGCGCTTAAGACTGGCTATCTAAGCGCTATATAGGTGCCATGATGTTCCAAACACTCCAAAAATACCTATTAGCTACAGAGCTAGGGGCCCTCTCCCTGCCTGTCTATCAACAATGCATAATGTGACCTATTTCATACTAGGCCTGCATATTCCTTGTAGCTCACTACTGCATAATGGAAGTGCTACAACAGACTACTGTCAGCATTTTTAGCACATACTTTGAATACACTATTGGCTTTCAGCGGCTAATGCTGTCATCTAAAGCCCTGATTGGCAAGGTTGCAATTTCGTGTATCACTACATTCCACCCCTATTCAACGTGTGTGCGACAAATGCTGACTAATACCTATCAATATAGTATTTAGTGCAGTGATAAAGACCTTGGGGCTTTGCAAGAGGTTTAAGCAAACTATCTTCTAGCGGTTAGTTAGCGTGGCATGCAAGGTAAAACACTACCTAAACAAAAATGTACACAAAGTGAACAGTGACATATACCCTTGCCAAAACCTGGCCTACACAAAAATACCTACACAAAGTGAACATGGACATTTACTCTAGCCAAAACCTGGCCTACACAAAAATACCTAAATCTATTTTGTATAACTGATTGTCAGTTAAAAAGCAGCATGCAGTTAAAATGTCAAGGCAATCCGGTGTAGTCTAATCTACAATGCACTATTGCATTTATGTATGGTTACCAATTCTAAAACCTGGTAGCCTTTCACTCTAAGGGCCTACCTCCCCCTGATCCCAGGGCATTCAAGCGTGACTATGGGCTGTGTGACTAGACACTTCCCCCATGTATGTGGAACCCAACCAGAAACCATCTAATTTCGTGAACAAGGTGAACCCATGGGCACCAGGTTATCTAAATAAAAACAATTCTACTAATTTACATCAAAGCATGGCATGTGTTATCCATGCAATCAAAAGCAAGCATTTTGATCCATATGTATGCTGGTAATTGTAGCTCTGCGTGCCAGTGTGTGGAGGATGGTCGCCCCCACCCAGTAAAAAGCCAACACCTGCTGATTTAACAATGTTTGCCATACAATGCATCGTGTGTATTTAGCAGTCTTGTTGACCTGCCCTATGGCAGAAAAAATGTCTTCATACCTAAAATTCTGCCATCTTCAGTGGTTGCCAATACTTGTAGCAGTGTTGGGCGTATCAATGGGCCCCACTAGGCCAGAGGTTCTATAGCAGAGCTGGCATCAGAACCCATAGTGGCTAGCTTATTGTGCACAGCTTCTATGTCACAAGCATATAAAGCTCCTGCAATTAATGAATCTAGCTCCCTAGCTACGCGC
Organism: Ambystoma mexicanum; assembly: GCF_040938575.1. NCBI lineage: Eukaryota > Metazoa > Chordata > Amphibia > Caudata > Ambystomatidae > Ambystoma > Ambystoma mexicanum. The sequence goes on along the minus strand of NC_090934.1, from coordinate 833,908,165 downwards.
ACTCTAGTGATGGGCCATAGAAATGGGCTCCATTTGTAGCAGCTTGGTAGTACTAAGGAAACATTGCCTCATGATAAACCTATGTCTAAGTGTATCACTGTAATAATGGAGGTGTGCATTACCAGCCTACAATTTACATGTTGCCTTACTACTGGAAAATCTAACACGTTCACAGTGTCTACCTATTGTGACTTGGAGAATACCCTTCTTCAAGTGGGATATCTACCATATACAATATTAGTTTTAGCCACAAACACCATACTACTATCCGGCAGTGGCCGTTTCATAACACCATGGTATAAAAATGCATTTAGTCAAGTTATAGTCCATAAAATCTTGGCGAGAACACTCGCTGCAGTTCTTGGTCAGAAAAACATCACATTAAACAAATTAAACAAATCGTATCCATTCAGTGACAAAAGATGCCCGATAATGTGCCAGGCCAGTACGCTAGCAATTCCATGTGGATACTCATTTGTAGCGCTTTTCCAAAGAATTATTCCAAATGTCTACAATCAAAAGGTGACTCTTTGCATTAGTGTGCTGGAGACAGCTGTCCCCACAAAAACATGAAACTGGTTGGTTTAACAAAAACCGTGTCACACTCTGTGTCATAAAATCAAACATCAAGTCAGTCATGGTTTCATTTACCTGCCTTAAGCCGGCTGTAAAAGTATCCAGTGTTTCAAAGATTACCATTTCAAATTAGAGCTCACACACTTGGCAGCATTACTTCAATTAAGAATCTTAACCTACGCACAGGTGACTTTGATGTGCGCACTCATCTTATTTCAAAATAAATTACACTCCTGCTTGCATAATCCTGCTGCCCCAACAATTCATAAATCATTTTCCTGCCTACGTGCAACGTAGAATTTTTTTTTTTTCAAAAAAAAAAAAACAAAACATCTCTGGTTAAAGCAATTCAGTTGGAAGAGCAAAACCATTTCGTTTTTTCAGATTCATCTTAGCAGTGCATTTAAAAACCATTTTTCAATGTGTTAGCATTCAATTGCTGTGTCACACAGCTGTTTGTGGTGCATGATGTTACAGTCCACAACTCATTGTCCATAGTCCTTTAAACAAGAAAGGGCAAGTCATGTCAATTAAGTTATTTCCAGCAACTGAATCATTTGAATGTGTAGCATCAAATATTTGATAATTAGCCAAGTCTGCACCGTGCCAGTTCAGCAAAAGTTATTACTCTGTTGGACACCTTTCGCAGGTTGCAGCAGCATTGAGTGCGGTGCAGGGCACGTTTAAAGTTGAAATAGCATGTCGCAGTGGCTCGCTTTCTCTGAGAATGCGTCTGTTTCCTTGATCAGTGTCACCCGGCATTTGCACACGTCTACCCCCCAATCTATTTCTTGGTTATTTGCCTAGGCAAAATACAAACAGAAATGTTAGGATTTCATCAAAACTTCAATATCAGCGTTATCCACCCCTTCCCATAATACCACCCCCATCTTCAAAAAGTCTCATCAGGTAACTACACACTTTGTCATTGCTACTGCAATTATTTATCACCCTTCTGCATGTTTCTGGGGGCTTATTTACACTCAACCATACGGGGTGTAACTGCCTAATCACAAACTCATTTGTGCAATGCGATCATAGTTGGTCAATGGTACCTCAGACTGATCTGTGCTTTTACAAAGCCATATAATAAGTACCCAGGTTGCACAATGCTTTTCTTTTTTCACCAAAGCGATCACAAATGCCAGGCGCCAACTTGCTTCCAGTGTCTCATGATCTTGATTTAGTTTGCCCTGCTGGCATCATTCCATTTTTCAAAGGTAAAGTCTTTCAGTCCAATACCGCCTACAGTTGTACAAGCAGCTTTGTTTATTTTTCTCCATACAGGCAGTGTCTTTCAAGCCTCTGGTTTTTTCACTTGTCATTTTTTCAAAGGGGGTTTGATGTTTCTTGGACTACCCCTTTGAGTGCAACAGTCTAAGTCAGTTTCTTTTGTCGCTTCAACAAATCATTCATTCTTGCACTAAGCCATGAGGCTTCTGGATCATGGCTAATGTGCAGTGTTCATGTTATACTTCAAAGCCCCGCTCTGCATGTTGTCTTTTGCAAAACGGCTAAACACTTTTGTCAGTTCTGCTTCCATCTGGAATGCCATAATGTCTTTGTCAGTTACTCCATCCCTGGCAATGTAGCTTGCAGTTTGCCAGATGTGTATTTTCTCTTCTCAAAGCGCCTAGAGGTTTCTTCTCCAGTGCACAGCGCTTTACTTCAGTTCACATCACATGGTGCATGGGAATGCAGCTTGCACAGCAATAGCGTTTCATTTCACATCACATCACATCACATTGGAATGCGGTTTGCACAGTAATGTCTGTTGGAATGGGCAGCTGTCTTTTCTTGGCCCATTCGCAGATGCACAGTTTTCCCAAATGTTCAGATGTGATGTGCCCGTCTGCCATCCTGCATGCCTTTGTTCCCTACCACAGTGTTACTGGGCAAATTCTTTACTTCTGAACAGCTCTCTGTCTTTGCACCCCCTTCCTCAGGAATGCAGGCATTGTTTATCTTTCGTGTGCACCTGGCAGCGCCATGAGCACGCAGCAAGCTTATCTCTTTGCCTATAACTCTTACTCTGTGGCGGCTTCAATGGAAAGGCACTCGTTTCAGACAGTTCATCCAGATTAACTCTTTCTTGAAGTGCAGTATTCTGCTTTTGTTTGCCTTCGCGCACCTCGCCCAAGACAGCTTCAAGGCACAAGCTCTGCACACACAGCAAGACTCTTATTTTCAAAAGAGGCACTTTCCTTGTCATCAGATTCTACTCCATGTAATTTTGCAAAATGTCAAAGCGTCTTTTTGCCTGTTTTAAACTGATTAATGTCCCATTTAAAAGCATACGTTTTTTTTTTCCTCCTCGTAACCTTGTAGTTTTGGCTTCACGAGCTGAATCCAAAGTAATGTGTGATCTTTCAAGAGAACTCACAACCCACTAAATCTTTGTGCTATCTTATCACACACAGATTTTTCATTCTGTTGTACCATTGCCAAAATATAACCACTTATTTCAGTGCATTTAAAAAATAAAAAATGCCATGTTTAGTTTAGTGCAGCTCTCTGCACTGTTTTCCTGCAAGAGCAACCCACACTCTATATTGCTTGTGGGCTGTTTAATGTGTCAACAAAATTTTTTCATCATGTATCACAGTCAACAGGACACTATTTCCAAATCATGCATCACTTATAAGGCAACAGCACAAATCCATGGCATAGCATGGGAACAGTTAAAAATACTCCAGGGGCAATTTAGAAAAATATAAATTGTTTTTTCCCCAAACCATTGCAAACTGATTCTGCAAATTCAAATCAATACACAAAAATCGAAAATCCAAATAACATTCACTCACTTTCTTTTTAAGTGAGTCTCTCACCCATTATAAGCATGGCACAGCTTAAAATGCAATATAACCATTTTAGTGTGTTTCCTTTAAAACAGAATTCGCCCCCACTAGCACATGGAATCTACAGTTGCCAAAAGAAAAAACACACAACCCTTTAGGCTCTCAGCACAGATATTACTCGTTCTCCTAAGCATGGCTCATTCCCCTCATTAATTTTCAGGAATGCCAACACTTCAAAAGCATACATCAAAAAAGCGAACCTTCGCCTCCGAACATTACAGCCCCCACTCGCTAGCACACTGGGGCTGAGTCAATGGTTAAATCACTATTCACAATTTGCATGTCAAATCCTTGCAATTATTTTTCCCTGCCCTCATGACAGAATAGAGATGAGAACTCCGTCTCACTATGCATTTCAAATTACAACTTTAAACTGGGGAAACCGCATGATAAAATTCTTTTCTAATTGAGCATACATCTTTCTTGACCATTCATCGGAGTGCTTTAAACAAAGCCATTTCCCGCTTGTTTATCGCCTTGTACTCCCTGGCACCAGTCCCAAGCAATAAGTCAGTCACGACTGATTTACTGAAGGGAGTCTTAACCACACAAGCTATCGGCCACGGCAAGCCGACACAACATTGCTGCCTTTTGAAGTCTCAGAGCTGCAGTGAGACCACCAAGGAAATGCGACAGCCTGCTCTTCACTCTACACTGTGTTCTCTCACACAATTTGTCATGTCACAGCAAGGCACTGCTCTTCACAAATCCCACCGCTGCCACCAAATGTCTTGATATGGGCAAAATCTTCCTCGGGGCCAGCCCTTTGAGAGCAAAAATACCCAATTCAGCCCAAAATACAGGTTCTATTGTGCTGAGCAGTGATCTCATGCTAGTGACAAATGACACTTTCAAAGTTTTAGCATATTTATTCTAATCAGTGAATTTCATATACATTTGGGATTCAAGTTAGAGAATATTACAAAGCATAAACCTTAGAGCAATGCAAAATATAGTGAAGCATGGAACTTAGATAAACATAGAGAAACATAGAGAAATATAGAGAAATATAGAGAAACACAGTCTTACGTCCCTTTAATCAGCACTGGGAGACCTTGGCTTTTTCATAAGCTAGCTGTAAACAAGCCCCGCTCAGAGAAACAATGCTGAAGGACACCGTCAGAGCCAATTCCGGGCACTTGTTTCTGCACGAATCAAGTCCACAGGATGATCTCCCACCGAGTCATGTGTGCATGGATATTTTATAATCTCGTGCTGTCAGTCACCATGACGCATAGTTCCAGAACTTTCCCTGTGCAAAATATGGGCTTGCTCATGGAAAAAACCCAACTCTCTCTGAGATGCTCCCTGCTCGCTCCTACCCCTCCCTTGGAGCCCTCTCCGCGAAAACTGGAATGTCCTTATCAGCGTGTGGGCAAGGCCGTACCAGGCCTTCTCAGGGGAACAGGATTTGTTTACGAAGCCAAGCAGGGCTACAGTTAGAAAGGCAGAATATTCAGATGGAAACAGGGATGTATTAACCCCATCTGCAAGCTCTAAAAGGCATGCACTCATAGCTTAGTGTTTTATAGCGCTTAAGACTGGCTATCTAAGCGCTATATAGGTGCCATGATGTTCCAAACACTCCAAAAATACCTATTAGCTACAGAGCTAGGGGCCCTCTCCCTGCCTGTCTATCAACAATGCATAATGTGACCTATTTCATACTAGGCCTGCATATTCCTTGTAGCTCACTACTGCATAATGGAAGTGCTACAACAGACTACTGTCAGCATTTTTAGCACATACTTTGAATACACTATTGGCTTTCAGCGGCTAATGCTGTCATCTAAAGCCCTGATTGGCAAGGTTGCAATTTCGTGTATCACTACACCAGCCATTAAGGTCGGGTCCCGCAAAGGGACCTCGTAATTAGGCGCTAATAGGTTAACGGCGCCGAAGCCTTTTACGGCGCCGTTAACCCATTAGTGCCTGGGTCGTAATGAGGCCCAGAGAATTAAAACAGTTTATAAGTGTGTCTTTACCATTACAAATTCTTTTACATTTCTTAAGTAATTAAACCGTGACACAACAATGTACTTTTAAAATAGGCGATTTTCCCCCTTCAGTCAGTAAAAAGCTTATTGTACTATTTCTTTAAATTTGGTTTTCATCTCAGCAAATATACGCTTTGTGCAGCATATAGTTCTTGTCTTGAGTGCTAGAATTGTTTTGCAGCATGGATACAGTTACAGTGATCCTTGAAACTGTTGCAAAGAAATAGCTGTGTTTCCTGTGAAAATGAAAACAAAGCCTCGGGTTGATTTTCCAAAGATACATTGGACTGGATCTGTCACTCAAATGAGGCCTGGTTCCTCTGAGCCACAATGAATGATCCTAGGCATGGCAGGTCCTTTATAATCACAGTGGTTTATGAGAATATGATGCATTTAGCGCCAAGCAGCACTTTTGACGGTTGGGAAAGTGTCATTTTATAAGGTATTTTTGGTTTTTTTCACCACCATGATGCTGCTTCAATTACTTTGCTCCATGTAAAATGTTGCAGAGCCCACTGGCATACTCCTACAGTGTGGACTCTGTTTCAACCCCACTGGAACTGCGTGGGGCAGCGAGTGTGCAGCCCTTTTCTGGTTGTGACACAAACGCAGTTTTAAAGATCTTGGTGCGCACAGGAGTCAGCACAGTCTTTCTGGGCTGTTTCTTTCACCATTACAGTAAAGTTATATAGTGAGGCACATCTGAGTGGGTCAAAATATAGCAGAGAATACCCCTCCCCGACTTTGTCTTGACTTCCAGTCGTGGAGGAGTCGGGCAAGTGGGATTTTTTTCTTTTCGTGAAAAGCAGGTTCAGTCAGGTGTAAGTCCTTCTCCCCTCAGTGAATGATGCGACACGCTCTCCTCGCTGCCTCTGTTTAGGATGTGGAACGATACCCCCAGCCTTCTCTCAGGTTTTCATTTCTCGTGTGGAGCGACCCTCCGGATTTCCTTGGGTTTCTCCTTTCGGGTCCCCGAGGAGGTCCTCCTTGGTTATGGTAAAATCAATGCCGATCTATAAAATATAACACAAACCGGTTATGACAATTTTCCCCCTACTGTCCTCCAATCGGGATTTCAGCAGTGGGATATACATGCATTCAGTGAACATTGAAATATTTCTATGCTTCAGAAGTATCCCGTACTGGGTTTTCTATGGACTCCTCTATTTGCCTCAAAGTGTGCCCTGGATGGCAACTCTTTAGCTGATTGATGTGGACCCACTTTTTTTCTTCTCTCAAGTCGCACTTTGGGATGCGGATTCTGTAGGTGACGGGTGAGATTTTGTCCACAATTTCAAAAAGTCCCCGCCAGCTAGGAAAAAATGTGCGCTCTTTGGCTTGGTTCCTTTGGAAATTGTACAAGTAGACCCTGTCTCCTACTTGGTATTCCTTTTTGGTTGTCTTTAGATCATAGTGGGTCTTCATGCTGTCTGCAGATCTTTCTAGATTCTGCTGAGCATACACAAAAGCATGTTGAAGGTGTTTTCTCACATTCTCATGAGTTGTGGGGGCATTTATTAGTGTCTGCTCTTGGGTTCTATAGAGCAGATGATGGGGTAGCACCATCCTTTGCCCAGTCATCAGCTCAAATGGAGACATTTTAGTTGCAGAAGAAGGGGTAGATCTGATGGCCATCATGACAAGTGGTAATCGACTATCCCAACTTGGCCCAAAGTCTGCCACAAACTTTTTTAGTATGCTCACAATGGTTTTATTGTACCTCTTAACTCCACCACTAGAGGACTGGTGGTATGCAATGTGTAGTTTGCTTTTTACCCCATCTTTGTCATCACTTTGCTGGTGAGGTGACTACCTCGGTCGGACTCAATCCTTTGGGGTAGTTCAAAACGCGAGAAGATGTGATTGATCATCAGGGCAGCTGCTGTTTCTGCCTTGCAATTTGGAGTCGGGAGACATTCCACCCATTTAGTAGGCAAGCATATTACGGTTAACATGTACTTGTTCCCCCTAGAGGAATGAATCACGGGCCCGATGAAATCTACTTGTAAATCTGACCAAGGCAGTGTGATCCCCCTCTTTTGGAGGGGAGCTCGGTGTGTGAGTGATGTTGGCTGAAATATTGCACACACAGGACACCCCTTCAAGTATTGGTTGAGGTCCTGCCCCATGTGTGGCCAGTATGCAACCTCTCGCAAGATTTCTAAGATAGTATGAAACCCCCGGTGACCGGCTGTGGCCGCATTATGGGCGTGACTTAGCATCAGGCTTCAGAATGAGGTAAGGACCACCCACTGGTCACAGCCAGATATGGATCTCCTCACCAACAAACCGTCTTGGATCCGGAACACTTTGGACATTTCATCAACACTCTGAGGTCCTCTTTCCCAATGCAATCGGTATCCGTCAGGGGAAAGTTCTCAGGGTCCTCAATGTGTTGATAAAACTTACCAATGATTGGATCCCCTTTTTGAGCCTTGATTAAATCAGCATCTGGGATGTCCTTACTCCACTGGGCAGTTGAGAGTTTATTGTGAGCATTTGTCTGGGACCCAGTGATAGCAGTGACCTGAATTTCCCCCAGCAGGGACTCGATTTCAAGGACATGCCCTTGGATGGCTCCTGTTTTGGCCAGCTGATCAGCTAGGTCATTACCAGTTTTGTCTGGTCCCTCTATTCTGGAATGACCCTTGATCTTTTTCCAGTAGATGGTCATCCCACTAGAGGAGGCCAGATCATCAATATTTTGTATTAGCTTGCCATGTTTGAGTGGTTTGTTGTTAGCACATAGCATGCCTCTGGTTTTCCAATTTACCAGGTGCTCCACAAACCCGTTCCGGACATAATCTGAATTAGTGATTATGACCAGTTCGTTCGTGGAGTTGGTATTGGACAGCAGTGAGGATGGCTTGATGAAGTGCCATCAGCTCTGCCACCTGACTACTATGCGGACCGATTTTGTAGTGGAGGGTTCTGGGGCATCATTCACCCAGGCCTTCCCAACGCCAGTCACCAGTTCCTTTTCCCCGTTGTTGTCAACATGGTAGGAGCACCCCTCCACATAAACAGTGGGCATTCCCTCGCACTTGTCTTCTTTATAGACTTTGTGCGGGGAATTCAGGTTTGCCTCCATGTTGTCCTGGGTTTTAAGACTTTCGTCCTGGAGACAGTTTTCTCTGGCACAATCATGCAAGTCAGCCAGACCTTGCACAAGGGGACTCTTCTTGCTTTGGCCATATCTGACCTCCACAGGAAAGCCTTGCATTGACAGAATCCAGGAAGTAATTCTGCAATTACTCACATTTCTGGCCCAGGTTCTGTCACTTTGAAGATATTGCAGAGGCTGGTGTGGAGTCTCCACTATGATGAGTTCCCACTGGATGAACGGGCGGTAATTTTTCAAGACCCACACCGTTGCCAGGAGTGCCTTCTCACAATCTTTGATTTTTTCCTCCATAGAGGATAAAGTCCTACTTGCATAGGAGAAGACTTTATTGACCTTTTCATGATTTTGGTATAATACTGCTGTCAAGCATGTATTTGAGAACCCTGTCTCCAAGAAGAACTCCTTGTTTTTGACAGGGTAAGCTAGACAAGGTGCTTGTGAGAGGCTTCTTTTGAGTTGCTTTACTGCCTCGGCTTGTTCTGGACCCCATTCCCACTTGACCCTCCCTTCAACAAATGGATCAGGGCTCTTGTGATCTGTGCGTAATCCTCAATGAACTTTCTACTATAATTAGTCAGTCCAAGGAGGCTCCTTAGCTCACACAGAGTTGTGGGGTCTTTTAGTTTCAGGAGTGCTTCCACTTTCTTTTCCTGGGGACAGAGACCCTCAGGATTTATCTCATGCCCCAAGAAATGGACACAGGCCCTGCACCACTGTCCCTTTTGGAAGGATAGTTTTGTTCCGGCAACCCTCCACTGGGTAAGAAAATAACGGATTTGCACTATGTGTTCCTCCACAGTTTAGCTTTTCATCAGAACATCATATACATAGGCCAAGTTACCCCTTTCACCCAAGTCGGGCATGGCCTTGTGTAAGAATATGTTAAATTAATTGCCAGAGTTGATGTATCTGAAGGGAGTCCAGGTCTAAGTGTATAGCTGCCCCCCCCGAAGGTAAAGGCCAGCTTGTACTGGTCCTCCCTACTGACAGGTATGGTCCAGTACCCATTGGTCAGGTCAATGGCAGTGTATACCTTTGACCCTTGATCTGGGCCAGGCCTTGGTCAATGTAGGGGAGGGGCCATTGGGAAGTAAGGACCCATTTGTTTAGGTCCCTTAGGTCAACACAGAGTCTCCACTGGCCGTTGGGTTTTTAAATCCCCAGCAATGGATTTTTAAATGTGCTGTGTACTGGACGAATTATCCCATGGGACTCAAGGTTTTTGATTATTTCTGTGAGGGACTCCATGGATGTGAGAGGCAAGCGGTATTACTTCACAAACACTGGAGTCATACCAGGGTCCGTGGGAATTGTATGGATTTCGTTGTGACCACAGTGATATGAGTCCACCGCAAAGAGATCTTGAAAATCTAAGAAAACTTGTTTCAACTTTTGCTTTTGCTCCAGAGTCTCACAGGCATCAGCTAGGTTGACTCTCTCTTCAACCGTTTGCCTGAAGCCCGGAAAGACCTCTGGTTTGGCTATTTCAGTGGCCTCCTCCAGCTGGGTGGAGAAGTCCCTGGTTAAAGTATTGACCTGGACAGAGGATTTCAGGCATGGAAGGCAGTCCTTGTGGACTTGGAAGATCACCTCATCCCTCCTGAAGTCACAGGTCACCTCTTCCTTAACATAAGGGTAGGAAGAGTACACCAGGAAATTCCTCTCATGCCGGGTGAAGATCCTGTCTGGTGTTATGTCATTGTCGCTATCACTGTCAAAACAGTCATTGGGAATTGGTCCTATCAGTTCATTACCTAAATCTATGGAAAAATGACAGTCATCAACCGCCATTCCAATAATGGTGCCTGCACCCAGAGTGATACTCCTAAGGTCACTGTTATCCACCAATATTGGAATTGTGTTGTGTTCTACATTGACTAATGGTGTTGGGTTTACCCCCAACCTTTGCTGTTGGAGATGGGCGTTGAGGTGAACATATGCGTAAGGATTTTGCAGTTTCTGTCCTCTTTTAATTTGTAATTCAAGTGGGAATAGTCGTGTCCATCCTGGGATGGTGACTTCCTCTCCAATTTGAACTTCAACTGCATAGGGCAGCAATTGGGCTGACTGAAATGCTTTTTCTGAACCATCAATGGGATTACCCCCTAATCGGGACCAGGCTTTGTAGTTTATCAGGTCCAAATTAATGGCAAAGAGATTGAGAATGTCACTGCCTAAATAGAATGCATCAGGGACATCTCGCACGACCCAACAGTTATCTACTATGGTTTTGTTGCCTATAGAAATTTTGAGCATACACCTGCTAGTTGGGAGTTTCCAGATCCATTTCCCATTTGTCAATCAATTTAAATGTGGGAATGGCTGGATCTTTTGGGAGTTTTCGGAACATGGCTTCACTGATGAAGCTCTTACCGTTGTTATCGCACACTCGGGCCCCCTCGGGCCCCCTCATTTAACTGAATCGGGATGAATAACTGTTCTCTAATCTTCTGCATGTCAGCTAAGCTTTGAGCTGGTTTCTCATCATTTTGGACTATGCAATTGGGATTTTCTGATTGTGAATTAGTATAGAATTTCAGAGTATTTCCTTCCAGTGTGGAATGCCACTTGAAACTGGAAGGAAGGTTGATTTTCAGAAATAGAGAGGAATTCCCATCACCAGTTTGTTGTCCTACAGAAATTACTGTCACGTCAGGGATTTGGTTATTTTGAAAATGGAACTCAATAAGATCCTGTTTTTGTTCAACCATGTGGCATGTGCCATTTAAACTAACATGGTTGACACTATGTTTTAATTTTATTGGCCGGTTAGTCTGGGTTAGTCCGGGTCCAGAGGACCTTGTTCACACAGTCTATTAGGGGAGACAACCTTCGCAGGATGTCATTCCCCAGTAGACACAGTGTGCCCTCTAGCATCACAACTATGACCGGGTGTTTCACCTTGTTTCGTCCAATTTTAATTTCCAGATCTCGACAGGAATTTCATTCCCATTGAAGTTCTGAAGTTGTTCAGGAAGAGGGTTGAGAGGGATCTGGTATCTCTCCCTCCCTTCCTGAATTCAGCTGATAAAAGGCTCTCTTTGACAGAAGAGTGGCTTGGGATCCAGTGTCCACCAGTGCCGACACTGTACACTGCCCTTGTATTTGGACCGGGCATAAAATCTTCCCTCCTTCTCCTCAAGGGGGCAGAGATAACGTGCATTTTGGGCTAGTGGGTTGGTCAATTTCCTGATTCTTGACTCCGACACAGGGGTAGTTTGGACATGATTCTGTGTGGGAGCTTGGGGATCTGCAAGAAAAATGTGGCAGTTGGATATTTGGGGAGTTTTGGGCTTCCCGGGTTCTGATTCTAGCCCCCCCCCTTTTTGGAGGCAGTCACCAGAATAGGTTTGGGCAGTGTGGTTTTCTAGATAATCATTCTGGGGTTCAATGATGGGTGATTCTAACTCAGTCCCCACATTCATCCAGTCTTAATTAGGAACTCTTGGGACCCATTTTTCTTTGGGAGGAGTTCCCCATCCCTGAAGGAGAAGATATTTTTCCCAGAGTCCTCTGAGGACCCCTCTCCTTTAAATTGGAGGACACTGAACTCCTCCACAGAATGGGCCTTTTTAGGTTCTTTATTTCTCCTACCTGCCCTCTGTTCCTTAGGTTGCAGACTTTCGGGAGCAGGAGATTTTGGTTCCTGGGTTTCCAGGTGCTTTTCACCAGTGAGGAAGGAAGCTTCCTCTAAGGCTTTACACCTCCCTTCCCCCCCGTGCCTGCTCCTTTGGAACCGGTGAGGCGTCGGGGTTCTCTCCCCATCATTGTTCTGGAGTACCAGGCCCTCGGTTTGTGGGGTTCTCGGCCGCCATGTTCATCTGAGGGTTCTGCTGAGCCCTCAACATGCGACCCAGATCCTGGGACAGGTTCTGGACCTGACGCTCCAGTTGTGACACCCGTTCTGGTTGGTACGGGGGTCTCTGGTCCATCCTAGGTGAATCCCGGGAAGGGTAACTACCCCTTCTCCCATAGTACCCTGGGTTTGGAAAATTGGGGTAAACCTCCACCCTTGGTCTCCCCTCTCCCGGATTGGGCTGTCTGGGCTCAGGAAAGTGGGGAAGGAAAGGGGGGTTGTTCTGTAGGTTGAAGTTTTGAGGGTACCAGGGAAAGAAACTCAACCCGGCATTTGGTGGATTACTGCCCTCCTGGGGAAAGTTAGGAGGGAAGTTTCCTGGGGTGGTACTTACCTGGTTGGATCACCCCCTTGAGCTGGGGGAGTCCACACATACCCCAGGATGGGAAACAGCTGACCTCACAGACTGCACACTACCATCCAATCATTTTCTTAACGGTACACCGTTACCATCTTGAGTGGTTCTGATCCTCCAGTCCCGCAAATCCTTTTCACGTACTGGATGCAATTCTGGCTTTCCTTCAGATGAAAAGTGTCCATCATCTGTTCATATAATTCTAGGTGTTCCCAGACCGAATACTTTGCATTTTTATGATAGGGAGTTATAACACTCCTAATAGCCTTGATCTGCGTAAGGGGATCTTTTTGCATAGCTCTCTTAATTTTGTTTGCCTTTTTGGTTTTAGCCACCCGAGTCCACTCGTCCTCAGACTCAGAGGCACTGCTACTGGAGGTGGCTTCTTGATCCTCTAGGCAGTACCTGATTCTTCAAGCTTGAGAAGGGCTGGCATAATGTTGAGGCCTAGTTTCCCTATTCCTGTGCTGCTCAGAAGAGTCCTCTGACTCTCTCCTGCCCCCAGGATTGGCAGAGTACCCCCCCCCACTGCCCTAACTGGGTAGAGGTCTTCAGGATACTCTTTTTGGGCTTTATTTCCTGGAGTTCCCCCCAAATTTAACAAAATGGTCTTTTGGAAGGCAGTATTTTTGTGGATCCAGTTCCTTGACTCTCCCCTCATAGGAGTCTTCCTGGTCAGAGATATTAGCCCTAACATTTGGGGATCTGTACAGGGACGGCCGTACATCAATTTCTGGGGGGCGCTGATCTGTCAGTCCCATTTTACCAACTCTTTTGAATTCTACCATCCCCATGTCCCCTGGTTCATATGAGCCAGTGGACATGAAGGTGGCAGAGTTCATGGTATTGAAGGGGTTTGAGCCCCTGAGTAGAGGGGTCCTGATGTTAGGATCAGGGGTTGCTCTGTCCTTCTCTACCTTTTCTCTTTTAGCCCCTATTCCCTGGTGATAAGCACAAATCTGAGCCTTTTGTTACTCTATCAAGGCCTTACTGGTCTCAATGATTCGCTCTTGCATTGATACTTGTTGGTGGAGCCCATCATTCTTTTCACAGAGAGCCTCATTGTCTCTCTGCGCTTCCTGCATGGTCTGGGAATACTGGGCCAATTTCTGTTGCAGGAGACTCACCTCCTGAGTTTTAGCATCTTTGATCTGGGTGTTCCCTTCCAGAGCATCCTCCACCCGTCTGGTGTGCTCTAGTAGCTTCCCATATTCTGTCTTTAATTCACTGAGCTCTGTCATGATTCCTGCCCCTCATGTCCCCAGCCCTCCAAGATGTCAGGCTAGAGCCAGGCCACAATCACCTACATGGTCCTCAAGGGCCTCTCCAGTCCTCCAAAGACCCACTTGGAGTCAGACTTGACGCTTGTGGCACCAGACCCACTCACTCCTATAGGATAACATTGGGGAATTGGACTTATAGTGCATTGATGGGGACAAGATGGATGCCCCCACATATTTCGGTTCCCAGAACTGCATGTACAGTCTAGTCTTTTGGGTGTGGTTCAGCCCAGAGACACCTGGGATACCCAGAGACTATTTAAGCCACACCCAGGCTGAGAAACATGCTTTGTGTTTTCTGCACCTGCAGCATGACACTCACTGTGTTCGGATCGGTCTCCAGTAGGCCTGCATCTTTCCTCTGCGCTCAACTCCTGCAAGAACAAGAACACCGTTAGGAACAGCCTTACCTTGCGGCGCTTCTGCCCATCATTCATCGCTCCTTCTGTTCTTCGGGCATCTTCGGCGGTGTCATTTCCATCCCGGCACGCTGTGCTTCCTAAGAAAAAGGGGAAAGAACAGAAAAAAGGCATTAGTAAGCATTCAGCAAATCTTCGCTTATTTTTAAAGACTGTACGAGCTTCAAACGCTTACCTGAATCCAGGCGCTCTGGGGGAACTCTGTCTCCGGAACTTCTCATCCATCTGCAAGAAGGAAAAGACACTCCAGGTTAGCATGAAAACATCTAGAGGCGCCGCATACCGCGCTTACTCACCGCATTTCTTCTTCATAACCGGCATCCACGCTGAAAACGCTGCGGCACCTAAAAGCACAGAAAAATAACTCAGTCCAATACAAATACGAAAGGGTCGCATTGCGCATCGCGCTCTCACTCACCTTCAGCACTACTCATCTCAGCAGCACGTTGCCATCCCCGGACGCCGGCCATAATCTAAGGAAGGAAAGGAACGAAGTTAGAGAACTGTTCAAAAGACTCATTATACTTACCTGTCGGACTCTTGCCAGTGAACTAACTAGGCAGCAACGAGCGCGCATCAATCAACAAGCAGGACGGAGAGCACACTTTCCAAGAAAACAAGGTGAGCTGCGGATCAAAGGGAAGGGTTGGACCCCGGGGAAGAAGGGGTTCAAGCACACAGAGACAATAGGGAGTGAAACTCTACCAATCCTGTGTTTCAGACCCAGTCTCCAGTCGAGTAGACTCCAGGGAAGGGTTTGAGGTCGTAAGAGGTCAGAACAGGCTGAGTGACGTCCCCATGGATACCAGGTGAGCGTTACAGCTCCTGGAGTGCCAGCTTTCTTCCCTCTAGCTCGGTTTTTAATTGGCTAACTTCCTGCCCTAAGGCGTCCCTCTCCTGACTTAGGGTGCCCCTCTGTTCAGCCAGGTCGCCCTTTTGTTTTTTTATAGTATGGGATTTCTGGCGCTCCTGATCAAATTCCTCTTGAGAGTGGAGGTCTTTCACAATTAATTTATCATCTTCCTCTTTCAATTGGTCTATCTGGTCTAGAAGGATAACCACCTGCTCTGCACAGGCTCTGTTAAACTGTAATTGTTTCTCCAGCTTGTGTTGACTCTGTTGAAGAGTCAACCCTTTCCTGACACTCCTCCTTTAATACCTGTAATTGGGTGTCTTGGTCTGCATTCTCTTTCTGTAGGAGAGCCAGATCCTCTTTTAATTTTGTGACATACTGTCTAGATTCTGCTTCTAATTCTTGGCTCTTCAGTAGCCTTTGTTCTGCAGAATCTAGATCATTCTGGATTCTCTCTAGTAATTCAACTTGATTCTGTGCCAGAACTATGTTTTCAGCGTGCTTTATTCCGCATCACTCCTATGTGGAGGTATAGGTAGGCCACAATTCTGGCAATTTTACTTTGCTCCTCTTTCACTTTTGGGGCCATGTACAATTCATTGAGAGCTTGGTGTATTGGGCCCTTGTCCTGCGTTAAATCCTAGTCCATGGCAGTGACTTGTTCTGTGGTTTCCTGCAGCCAGACATGTTCATTCTGTTCTGGCCACTCACCCCTAAACAAACCTGTGCAGGGGGTGCTCCCTAGCCATTTTGATTTCTACGGGGATCGCCATTTTGTAAATATCAATTTCTTTATTAATTATTTCAGGGTTAATTTACTTTTACCTTTACAGGCAGGCCTGGTCTTGGGGTATTTGTTTTGGGATGCGCTTGTACAGTGTAGCACATTACACCAACCAAGCAAGGTGTCTCTACCCTGCAGGTTAGTCTGCTGTGTTAGACTGTCACAGTTGGTAACTCGAACTCAAAATCACGACACGAGCCCCCAAATCTGTTAAGTATTTCAATCAGGCGATACACCCTGGTCTCAGCCTAGTATGCAGCACGCAGCTGAAATGCTTATTTTATTATGTCTGTAGGTTCAATATTCTAAGTGATATACCACTCATATCACACCACTTCTCAAAATAACCCCATGCCACAATGGACCAGGAATCAGGCTGGTTGGTAAAGGTAATATTTATTTATTTAAAATTCAAATGAGACATATGCTTTTTAATAGGGAGCAGCAATCACCAATGTGGTGACAATAACAGATAAGAAGGTATGTGAGGTAGTTAAATTCACTTTTAGCAACACAAAATATAAAACATCAGAGAAAAGAACACTTTTGGCTTGTTTGGAAGGATAGCACTTAAGTTAGGATTTCTCCCTGCAATATTCCTCAACCCACAAATAAACAATTCTAAACAGATGTAAGGAAGCAGCATGTATTCAGGAATAAAGAACAGTAAACAGAATTTAAATACCACCTTCGCTCCCCAAACAAGAGAGAAAAATGGGTTGGAAATCTTACACTTTTAAAATGACATTCGAAAATGGCTTATTAAAACAATGAACAATGAAAACAATGAAAAGTGTGCAAAAATCCTTAAATCAGCATATATTTCTATGGGACCAACATAGACAAGATGCTAACAATCATGAGCTACAGTTTGAACAAAAGCAAACACTTTAAATCTTAATGGAAGATTGCAATAATTTGGAATGAAATTCAAAAGTGTAAAATGCGGACTCCTGCCTAAAAATGACCAAATGTTTTTTAAGAGAAATGGGTGAAATATACTAATATGGAGTGCGATTTTAGGTTGGGCTGTAGCTATGGGTCTCAGGTATAATCCACAGTTGAAATGTAGTCTCTAGCTATTAAATTGGGTGAATTATGCAATGTTGAATAAGAGGCGTTTTTGGAAAATAAAGGCGCAAAAAAGAAAACAGAAATCAATTTTTACAAGGATAGTTTTATTCTACACTATGGCATTCAGGCAAGGTTACCAGATTGAAACACAGTAAACTCTAGAGTTGATCTGCGGAACCAACCCCAGCACCTCCATGTCTGCCCTGGCGGACTCAGTCCGATTACCCGAGGGATGATTAAGGGTTTGGGATTTCACAAGACAAAATTATTTAAAGAAGTTATCACTAGCGCAAAGAATCAAAAGCAAGGTTTCAAGAATGGTTGTGTGAATATTACAAGTTCTTAAGGTAAGGATAGGATGGTTTAGACATTGGGATGGAACAAAACAAGGCAAGGTATGCTATGATTTTCTATGCTTCCTATTAATACTTACAGTCCACTTTAATTTAGGATTTTGGACCGTCAAGGGTTCTGGTCATCACACGGATCAGGTCTAACTAAGGACAGCTGGGCACATCTGGCAGGATAGGGTCAGCTGGGCGGTTCTGGTCTGGAGACTGCACTGGACTGCACTGGTTACTGGAGACTGGAGATCAGCAGGATGGCAAGTTTGCCACAGACAAGCATTTAGTAGTAGCAAGCTAGCTGGATCAGAATGCTTCCCTTAGGTTTTGGGATTTGTTTCAGAATTTTGAGGCCTAGCTGAAAAGGAGTTCAGCAATGCTGAGGCCTTAGCTTTGTAAGGAAAATCAGGAATCAGGAACAAGAATGGAGAATTCAGGAACAGGGCGCCACACAGAAAATCAGAATGAAGTTAGGAATCAGTGTCCTGGTGTGCTGTCAGGATCCCCTATTTATCATGCCAAATGACATCACTAAATTATATGGCAGGGGCAGTCTTACTGTCCACACCCCTACTGCTAGGATTGGGCAAAAGCACAGTTTCCGCCTTGCTTTTCGCTGATTGGATCACAGAAAATGATGTCATATTTTATGGTGTTTTTACAATGTCTAGAAACCTCGCCTAGCTATTGGGGCCAAAATCTAACTTTCCCACAAATACATATTTATGTATTTACTACCTCTAAGAAAATCAGGTGCACAGGTTAGATTTCGTGGGTCACAATTCAATCCAAGTCCCAAATCTGTGAGACCTGGTTTTGCCTTTCTGCTACATTTTGGCAATTTTAACCATGAAAGATTTTGCCTAACATTTCCCAATTTTATGCCTGGGATATGTGTACAAAATGTTATATTCGCTTCATTAATACTTTTCGCGCAATCGGTAATTCTTCACAACTTATGTTCCTTACGCAGTAAAAAACTCTATCAAGTTTTCAAATGAATAGCATAAAATTAGATTTAGAATTATGCACTTTTCACATTTTTCCTCATTCTTGTTCCAAAGTTAAATGTCTTTAAAGTTCAGTTACAAATAGACTTTTTAAACACCAAATGTTCTTGTCAGTTTTTTTTTCTTTTTCCCACGTGTAAGCAAATGTCAATCCTTTGAAGCGGCGTGAGGCCTCTCTCTGTTAATTGAAGTTTCCTGCCCCTCCCACTTGAAGGGTGAATGTCTTAGCCTGCTATTGTTTTGGCCTGGGGCAAAGACGAATTTCTAATGTGACTTGAAAAGCCCCATTGTCCTGCGGATTCAAAGCCTCCAGCTAGCAATTAGCCTTTCCTGTTCCAGCAGTTGAGGTGTCACCCTTTCTCAGGGTCAGCACTGACAGAGCAGGTTTTTTTTCCTTCTAAATATAGTTTACCAACTTAGACTGGGTTGAGCTTTGATTTATACTTTTAAATCTTAACTTTAAACATATAGAATTAAAACAGTTTATAAGTGTGTCTTTACTATTACAAATCCTTTTACATTTCTTAAGTAATTAAGCCTTGCCACAACAATGTACTTTTAAAATAGGCGATTTTCCCCCTTCAGTCAGGAAAAAGCTTATTGTACTATTCCTTTAAATTTGGTTTTCATCTCAGCAAATATACGCTTTGTGCATCTTATAGTTCTTGTCTTGAGTGCTAGAATTGTTTTGCAGCATGGATACAGGTACAGTCATCTGTTCTGAATCTCTCTCTGGACAGCTGATTCTTGAAACTGTTGCAAAGAAATAGCCGCGTTTCCCATGAAAATGAAAACAAAGCCTCGGGTTGATTTTCCAAAGATACATTGGACTGGAGCTGTCACTCAAATGAGGCCCGGTTCCTCTGAGCCACAATGAATGATCCTAGGCATTTAAGGTCCTTTATAATCACAGTGGTTTATGAGAATATGATGCATTTAGCGCCCAGCAGCACTTTTGAAGGTTGGGAAAGTGTCATTTTAAAAGGCATTTTGGGGTTTTTCAGCACCATGATGCTGCTTCATTCACTTTGCTCCATGTAAAATGTTGCAGAGCCCACTGGCATACTCCTGCAGTGAGGACTCTGTTTCAACCCCACCGGAACTGTGTGTGACAGGGGGTGTGCAGCCTTTTTCTGGTTGTGACACAAACACAGTTTTAAAGATCTTGGCGCACACAGGAGTCAGCACGGTCATTTTGGGGGTGTTACTTTCACCATTACAGTAAAGTGATGTAGTGAGGCACATCTGAGTGGGTCAAAATATCCCACAGCTGGATACCTTCGATGGAGCACCCATGCGGTGCAGGACCGAACACTGTGTCAAAGGTATTGTATCTTGCTTTTAAAGTTCAATTACTCATCAGCAGTACAACTGTACTTGCATCTCTTATCATATGCATTTTAACAATGTTCGTTCCAGCAATCGCCATAAAATGTTGCTGCTAACAACCTTGTCACCTTGTCTTCAACACAGACCGGTCTTGTATCGGTCTCTGCAACTCACTGGCTGTGTTGATTTCGCTGACGCTGCTTTGTTCTTGGAGCCAAAAACGATGACAATGGTGGTTGGTGCTCCTCCCCGGAGGATTCTTCAGCCTGGTTTCCTGACCTTCCACTTTCTATTCTCAAGATTTCTGGAAAGTGACGGTTCCTTCTCGAAAAGGTCAGGGGAACTTCCCTCCTTGCAATCCCCTTCTGTTTTGCCGTCTTTCTTCTCTCATTCAGCTACCGTCTCAAAACTGCTGTTTCCTCGTGTACTTTGTATCACTCAGAGTGTGCTCTTGTGCTCCGCCTTTTATCCATGTGGGGAAGCTTAATGGAAGTCAGGTGTGTGTGATGGTCAGTAAATGCCTGACCTCGCCTGACCATTGTATTGGTGACACGTCAGGTATACTGCTCGGGTGTTTTCTCTCATAGCAGGCTGTCCGTGTGAAAGTGTTCATGTTGTAAAGGGGGCTGGGGGTAGAATGCCTAAATAGCCTACCTGGTAGGATGGGTAAAGGTCTTACAGGGAAGGGGATACCGTGTCTTACCATCTGCTGTCCCACTCCCCGAAGACCTATCACCCAGGTGATCCTCCCACACTTGTCCACCCATAGGAACTGGATCCAAATGCAATGGCTGTATCCTGGCCACCTGGATGACAGATGCCCAGGGACTAGTGGGTGAGACATCTTCTGGTTTCTCACAGTACCCAGAAAAAAGCAAATGGTCTCTAGCAGACACCAGTAGAGATCCAGTGGGGGGATTGTACCCAGAAGCCCCAGAAGCAAAGAGGCAGAGCAGAATTCCACCCCTTCTCAATGATAACCAATAAGGGAATGCATTTGAGGGGTACCTGCAGAATCAGACGACCATGTGCACCCCAGGGGGTGAGATCTTGAATAACCCACCAACTCAGGCACCAGAGTAAAGTACTTGTGATGTTTGCTTCCAGAACGTTGGTTCTCAGATGGTGTAACTACCCAGTAAGTATGAATCTTCTTTAGCCATGGCAAATGAAGGATCCGCTCACCAAGGGACTTGAGCCGTGACCCAATAATGACCCTGACTGCCGAAAAGAACAGCAATCATCCTTCAAAATAGTAGTGCCCTCCATCCAGAAGTAGAATCCAGAACAGAGATGGCTCTAGAAGGACAGAGGGACCTGCACATGGCAGACCCCGGCAGCAGAACAGGCAAACATGGATGTCACACCAGAAAAAGGTCACCTGCTGTAGGACAACGCTCTTGGGATTCAAGCAGGCCCAGAGAAGCAAATTTGGTGTATTGTTGGGGTACTAATACCCTTTCAGGCGGTAGCAGCTCCCAAAACCAACACAAAAGACTCTGGCTGTAAACTGCAATGAAACAGAAAGAGATAAAAGGTGCACACTCTCGTTCCTAAAGTATTAGGGGTTAAAGGTTTTTAGACCAAGGGTTAAAGATTTCTGGGTGCGGGGGAGGAAAAGCTAATCTGCCACAGGGCTGCATAAATATATAGAAGAGAGAAAAGAGGATCCAAACTGGAACCCTCCTGTCCCCTGTACACCTTTAAATTGCGTCAAAAAGACGCCTAAATATTAGTTCAAAAAAACTTTTTTATTTTTTTAAATCAAAGTGTTCAATTAGAAAGCAGATTTGGTAATTAATAATTATGCAATCAATGGTGTAAGTATAAGAACATGCGTGATTTATTCCAAACGCAAATAGCAGAGAAAGTTCCATTCATTGTGGACGGCTGGTGCGTTTCGAGAAGTAAATTCTCTTCTTCATGAGCCAAAGATCATACAAATGAACTAAAATAAAGAAAATGTAGAAAAAACATGTATAAGAGAACAAACAATCATGGCAGTGTAGCTCAAGAGGCATACTACATACTGTATTTTTTGCACAATTGCACAATTACATATAAGCATTAGGCTAGATGTCACAGATTGTCTACCCTCACAGAGAGACGAAACTCAAGTTAGTGCTAATATAGACACTCATATTTGATTAATACCCAACGCCACAAACAACCCAGACTCCAGTGGCTACAATGTCCAAATAGAGTAACCATCAATGTAACAGAGAAAATATAGAATACCGTGTCTAAATAAAACTACATTATCCAGATCAGGCAAACGCTCACCTTCTGTGGAAGGATCCTATGTCCTTTTGTGTACACGGTGCCTATGGGTAAGTGTTCTTCAATAAATCTTGGAGAACTAAACGAATCAGAAAATGCATTCGAATCAGCTGCTGAAAACAACAATACGGGCAGTGAGTTGTGTGCAAAGGTACACACACTGAAGCAAGGTTAACAAAAACTATTTTACTTAATTCTATGTCGGAAAAGGTAAAGACTCACCCTGGCTGGGTGATTTTCCAAAAAGGTCCAATGGATTCCGAAGAATACAATCCCGGGAATAGTATAATGGCACAATCCAGTGCCTCCTCCATTAATGTTTACCTAAATGGCACATCTTGGTCCAAGGCCCTCAGGCCAACCTCCTCCTTTTTGATAGATGCTTCCTGCACCTTATCAACTTCCTTTCTTCTCCTTCTGTCCCTTATTTACCCCCTCTGGCTCCTCTGCTACCTCCATCCTCTGCCACCTCTACAGCTGCTTCTGCTGCTTCTCTGGCCACCCAGTTGCCTCTTTCCTCTGCCACCCCTCTGGCATCCACTTCCTTCTCCTTGGCTACCTTACCCTCTTCTCCTTCCTCCTCTGCCCATCCTCTGGGGCTTACTAATCTTCCACAGGTTGTACCTCTGACCTGCACCCATCCATGGAAGTCCTTCAAAGGGGGCAACCTGCTCCACATTGCTACTCTCAACCCTCGCTCAGCTGTCAAACACTTCACTGACATGTGCTGTCTCCTGGAAGAACTCAATCTGGATGTACTCGGTCTGACCGAGACGTGGTTTACAGCCAGCTCTGTCAGAAGCTTTGACACTCTCCTTCCTGATGGCTACAAGATCCGCTCCGTGCCCAGAACCAACCGTTCCAGTCGGGGTTTAGCCTTGATCTTCCCATAGTGCATCCCTGCTTCTATCATTCCCAGCAACTGAGAAAGAAACTGAAGACCCTACTTTTTAGACAATTTTTGGCTGATTTTGCTATACGGATCTCCTCTGCCTCCTATTGGAATTAGACTTCCACTTTTTGTGTCTTCCTCTATACTGTTTGACTGTTATCTTGTTATTTTTCTACGCCCTTAAGCCTGTGGGGCACGTGGTGCACAATATAAATTGATTAAAGTAAAGTAAACTATGCAGGATTCCTCCTCCTTTGAATGCCTGGTCTGCAGGCTCTCTATCTCTCCTGGCCTTTCTCTCACTGTGGCCACTATCTATCTACTGGCCACCTGGCCAGGTAGCCTTCTTCCTCTCTGAGTGGGCAGACCTCTCTTCCTTGCCTCTACTTCTCAGCCTGTCCCCCTCAGAGACCTTAACATCCACTTGGATGCTTCATGTCCTTCTGCTGGACTCTTTCCAAACCTCTGCGACATTCTCTCTCGCTCTATTCTTCCCTCTGGCCTGACTCTCTCTGCAAAGCACCCTGGATGGTTGGATCTCCTCAGACCTCCCCCTTTCGAACCTTTCGCCACTCCTCTCTCTTGGAGTGATCACTTTCTCCTTTCCTCCCATCTCTCTTGCTCTACCCCTCAGGCCAAGCCGACTCCAGCACTGCCACCTACCTTCTCGGTCATCCGACCCATGAAGCGTGTGTCAGTTGAGGCTTTTACCGTCACTTTCTCGCCTTTTTCTGCACATTTGGCTGACTCACATCCTGACACAGTCCTATCTGACCTTCATCTTTCTATCTCTGACACTCTTGATGTTCTTGCTCCTGTCGTGATCCGCATCCGGCCATTACTGCAATTCTTGCTCCAATTTTGAGTAATCCCTACTTGGACCTTGGGAGACAGCACAGAACACGGTCCGGCTTGCCGGCAAGAGACTCCATTTTCTTCAACACACCAAGTACAGGGCACCCACCATCCCTCTAGACCATAAGCTCCACCTTCCACCATGTTAGAGGATGGCCACACCTACCTACCACCCGCCTCTACTTGATAAGGCACGTCCGTGTCACTGAATTCGATCACCACGACTAAAGGGCACCTCCATCTACTGCCCTTCTCCTAGGACGTCCAACAGAGAGACAAACCCAGAGGCCCAAATGAAGGCTTTTCACCAAGGAGCTGAAACGCTTGTGTTTCGAGCATAGACTTTGCTTTCCTATCCACCAGAACTTCTAAGGGGGCTCCACCCCCTGGCGTAGACCAACGGTTTGGTCCTCTGTGGGAATATTGAACCCACCCTGCAGCTGGCTACTTTAGCAAGTCCCAGTTTTGTAGCTAGCCCACTACGAATAGACTAGCCACAAACTCCCCCCATCCAGATACAGTTTACTAGCATTTAATCAGCACTAGGAAATATGTGTACAATTACTGTGTGCAATGTGCGTAGTATCATATCTTTATGTTTAAACAATGTCACCCCTTCCTATGTTTTTCATAAAATGGTCTAATATGATGTAATATTTACCATACAAACAGTACTAACACACCATTGATGCTGACGTTGGTTCTTGTGATTAAGTACTGTAATATGTATGATGCTATCTACATTCTGTTCATTTGTTGAATCATGAGTATGATAGATGCCTGCACAGTTATAGGGCATGATCTGCTAAATAAAGCAGCTTTTTTGAGCAAAAAACTGTTGTCTCAAGATATGTGCATAAACTAAAATCCATATTAAACTATTTTATTATGGGATACTTAGCTTACTCGTGAAGCTTGAAGACATAACGATACTGATACAGCACAGTAGACACTCAAAGTGAATGGTAGTGTTAACCAATTTGATATGTGGTTGGAGCCTTTGTTCTTCAACCTGTCATGAGGATCCGCTTGAAGCCCAAATTCAAGTGCAACTCTTGGTACGACTACGATCTCGTCACCCTAAAAACGCAAGTGCAGGGTGGCTGAGAGGAAATGGAGGGAAACAGGTGCACCCTCTGATAAACTGGCCTGCTCCAAAGGCAGTACACACTCACTGTCATCGCCAAGAAGAGAGCACACATCCAAGCCTGCATCTCTGCGGCATCTAACAACTTGGCTGAACTCTTCGAAATCTGCAAAGAGCTTGCCAATCCTGCTGCAGTCTCTACCTCTCCTGTTCCTTCCCAGCCCCTCCATGTGGCCTTGGCTTCTCAATTCATCACTAAACCTCAGGACATTCTGTCCACGTCCTCCTCCTCCTCCACTCCTGGCTTGCCTGTGGCTGCCTCACCTCCTCCCTTCTCTTCTTTTCCCTTGTTCACCCCGGACGATGTTTCGAGACAAGTCCGATCTATGAAAGTCTGGTCAAAACAGGTTCTTCCCTGTTCATACAGAACCATCAAGGACCACATCGACACCTGTGCTCCAGCCTTGGCCGATTTCTGCAATCACTATTTTGCCACTGGTACCTTCTCCTCCCCCCTTAAGCACTCCCTTGTGCAACCCCTCTTTAAGAAGCCCTCTGCCAATCCTTCCTCTCCGTTTATCGCCTGATCTCCATCACTCCTTTCTTGCGCAAACTCTTGGAAAAGCTGGCCATCTCCCAGCTAAATTTTCACACTGAATGTGTTGGTTGCCTCCATGACCACTAGTCTGGCTTCAGAGTGGCCGGAAGCACAGAAACTGCTCTCCTGAACATCTGTGAAGACCTGCTCTCCAACTTTCCTTCTGTCCTCATTCTCCTCAATCTTTCTTCTGCTTTTGATATGGTCAACCATGTCATCCTGCTCAATCGCCTCCGTCATAACCTGGGTATCACTGAACAGGCCCTGGCCTGACTGACCGCCTTTCTCGATGATTGACCCTCAGGTCCAGCTGGGGTCCTTCCTCTCTTCTATCTCTGTCTCTACCTGTGGTGTTTCCCAGGGGTCTAACCTTTCTGCCTGGCTGTTAAACCAATACCTGGCACCTCTTTCCCATTGCATCACTGCTCTCTGCTCCAACTTTCAGTGTCATGTGGATGACACCCAGCTCTCTTTCAAGCTCCCCTCTGCCACCTCTACTCCTTCTCTCATTCCAGACTGTCTGTCCTCAATTCAGGAGTGGTCTGCCACCAATGAGCTCAGCCTTAATGCCAGTAAGACAGAGATCCTCCTCATCAGAACACCAGCTCCCTTTTCTCCTTTCCTCTCTCTCTCTCTCTCTCTCTCTCTCTCTCTCTCTCTGGCCGCCCACTCTGGACCCTCTTCCTGCTCCTACCTGTGAGGCTAAGAACCTTGGGTTTATCTTCAACTCCACCCTCTCCTTCTCTCCTCACATCTCCAATGTCTCTAAGAAATCAAACTATCAGCTGCACCTCGTCAGAGGTATTCTTCCTTTCCTCACCTTCCCCCAGAAGATCACTGTCTCTAGAGCTGTGGTCCTCTCTAGGCTGGACTACTGCAACAGCCTCTTCCTAAATCTTCCTGCCTCTACTCTCCGTCCTCTACAACTTATCCAGAACAAGACTGCAAGACTTGTCCTTGGCCTCAAGCCTAGGGATCATATCCCTCCAGCTCTGAAATCTCTTCATTGGCTCCCAGTGGCGGCAAGGATCAAGTCCAAGACCCTCTGCATCGTCCACAAGACGTTCTGGGGCCTGGCACCGCACTACCTCCAACTCTCTCTTCCTAAAGATCTTCCTTCTTGAGCTCTCCGCTCATCCACCTCCAACTCTCTGAGGGTCAGTCCCTTTTCCAAGCAGAGAATGGGGGCAGATCTCTCTCTTCGGCTGGGGCATCCCTCTGGAACAGCCTCCCTGCCTCTCTCAAACTTGAGCAGAACCACCTCCGGTTCCGGAAGCAACTCATGACCTTCCCTCTTCGCTTCCGCTTTCTCTCTTCCTCTCCCCTGCTGATGACCTGTCTGCTCCACTCACAGGCCACTTGGCCACCCTCTGAACTTGGGCCCAGACTCCTGCATGTCCAGTTGCACCTCGCACTGCCTCTTGGCTCCCCCATCTTTCCCCCCCACCAGGTTGTGTCACGCCTAGAAACACTTGTGTACAACCGCGTTATAAATGCCATATCATAGGTCCTAGGGGCACTGCCATGATCCCTAAGACATTGATATACATCGTTTAAAGTTTGAGGGAACATTTGCCCTGTACGGCCATGATCCAAAGACGTGCTCCCCACCTGGCCAGAGATGCATCTGCAGATAGTGTCAGCAGAGGTCTGGGGTCTACAAAAAGTCGTCCACTTGTGAGGTTCTATGCTTTCCACCATTTCTGTGGCTGTACAATGTTTGGTGTTACAACCACTACATCCTCGTAGATCCTTCTGCCTGTGACAACTGCCAGCTCAGGCACTTCTGCATGGGTCTGTGCCTTCCATAGCAAATAGATACATTATGACATTAGTCTCATTAGATTTATGACAGTCTCCACAGTCAGAGACTGACACCTAGAAGAGGGGAGCTGCTGCTACACAGGCCTGTAGGTTTCATGGCATCCGAGCGAAATTCTGCTTTTCAAAGCTCCCGACAAGGGTCAGCAATCATTCCAAAAATGATTTCACTGGCTCCTAGTCCCTTCCGCCCACCTCTACCTCCCCGTAGACACTCTGCCCCTCTTCCCTTTGCTTACACACTTCCCTCTATCATTATCTGGGGTACACCACCGGAAGCCCTCGCATTTGCCTCCCGCCCCAGTCCTCTTTTAGCCCCCCTCCCCGCAACCACCCCCCCTGGCCCAAACCTCCAACACTGCTCACTTTCTACTTCTCCTGCCACCCTTTGCTTTCATTGATTGCACAATGGACATTTTGCAATGGTTACTTGTAAAATGTTACTTGCACAATCCAGACCTGCACCAGCCTGTAGATTTTCCAATGGAGGAAACACCTTTTTTTTTTTAGGTATTTAACATCCTCCAGAAATGACTTGTTCTGACTGGCAGTAGGCGTAGGCTTGATTTATCAACATTGACGGTAAACCCAAATGGCGAAGGAGCTGGATTTCCACCTTTCTGTGCTTGTTGCATTGTGCTGTTGTGATCCTAGTTATGAGCCAGTCATCTACTTATGGATACACATGCACTGCTTGTCTGCATATAGGTGATGGCACTACCAATAATACCCTAGTGAATACATGTGGGCTGTGTGTGCAAAATGCATATATGAACTGCCATGAAATGAGCTGGAAAATAATGCATAAGAAAGGTAGCCATGTTAGTTGGCAAAGTGAAGTGGAAAAGGCTGTATGCCTCTGTGAATAGAAGAGTGTCAGGGCCCATAAGGTGCTGCCGAGATGAACGTGCCGATGTGTTCATGGCCTGTAATGAGATGGAGTGAGAATGTGTAACAGGAAGACAGAAGGTGGTGAATTGGTGCCATCTCCGGCCAGGCCAGTCCTCGCGTGCACGTCCCAGCCTCATTAAAGCACACGTTCTATTATCAAACATTTCTTTTGTACAAGGTCATGAGAACCACCATCTTGCTACTACTGCCTGCTCGTTAGGAATAACACATTCTAAAAGAAGCATGATCAGGGTTTTTTTTGGTCCGATGGGGATACTCCGTTGGGTGATTTCCGTGCAGTGCAGTGAAAATAAACTGATTTTTACTTCTTGCAAACAGGAATCCTAGAGGGGAGATTTTACTTCAACAATTTAGCCCAATGATTTGGGCCATAAACGCCCAGCTGGGACACCAATAGACCACTTCTTTCTGGACACCATGTGCCAACCCAAGAGGTAAGAGTCCTTTTGACATTTCTACCAGGGTGTGTGATAGGGGACTCCTGCAACTGGATGTCTTTTTGGGCTTTTTGGACCGTAGCTTTACTAAGTAACCGACACTGATTGGGCGGGGGAGGTTATCAACGCTCACACTACTAAAACGGGTGTTAAATCTGGATGAAATATGTGTGCACAATATCAATAACCATAATCAGCATAATGCATCCTTGAAACTGAAAATCATGGTAAATCTGTAAATCTGAAATATACCGGGAGAATAGAAGCACAAATTACGTACCTATCGGTAATTTTCTTTCTGATGGCTGTTCCTCCCACAGATTCTTCCTCTATGATACTTCAGCGCCAGCTGCCATCACAAATTCTTTGCTACCACGGGATGGAGGGCCAGCTCCATGTCATGCGGTGCTCGGTGCTGTCGTACGCCTCACACCACATGTGACATTGTGGCCCGTACATATAGATGCCGCTGCACCCAATGGCCTCAAGTTCACCCTTTTCCCTTAGCACTCAGTCCCTGAGGTGCCGCAGAACAATGAGGTGTACAAGCTATCCGCTAAGAAGGGCAGGTTGGGAGGGCGATGAGGATTCCGTTGTGGGAGGTGTATCCATCAAAAAAACATTACAGAGAGGCAAGTCATTTCTTCTTCTAATGGATTCTTTCCTCCCACGGATTCCTCATCTAGGATAGACCAACATAGCAGTAAGTAAATCTGAAGGAGGGAGGGTAGTCAGAGGATACTGCCTAGACCAGAAAGCTCTGGAGGACTGCTTGACCGAAGTGAGCATCCTACCCAGGCAGGGAATGCATGCACTAATGTTTGACAAACATGTGCAGCAAGGTCCCCGTGGCTACTTGGCAAATGTACAAGACAGGGAGCCCCGCCCCACCTCTGCATGGCAGAAGTGGCAGCAAGTCGTCTGGTTAAATGAGCGCTGAGACCGTCGGACACATCATTCCCAGCCAGATTGTCGCATTCCGAGATGCAGAGGATGATCCAACTTGACAGGTTCTGTGTTCTTACAGCCCTGCCAGTATGAGCTCAGGCATAAACCACAAAAAGCTGGTCACCTTCTCTGATGTCCCTGAGATCTTGTAGCTGAGTCCAGCCGATGCATTCGCTGCTCTGTCTTAGAAGGATGTGGCAGAGGAACAAAAACACAGGCAACCTGATTTTCAAAGAAACAACCTTAGGGAGCTTCACACTCACCTTCTGAGGAAACTCCAAGTAGGGAGGTTTAACAGATCATTTCTGGAGCTCACACACCCATCTTACAGAAGTGATGGCCACCAGGAAAATCATCTAAAGAGTGAGTAACCTAAACATGAATGCAGGGGCTCAAATGCATCCCACATTAGGAAAGCTACCACTAAATTCAAGCCCCACACTGGAACAACACACTGGTGTGGGGGAAACTAGTTGCACAAAGCTTAAAGAAAACTGCACAACAGTGGGGATTGTGAAGAAAGCCTTGCTCATAGGTCATTTTAAAGACAGAGATGGCGGCTAGTTATGCCTCTGCAGTGCCAATCTGTAGGCCCATCCAACTCAACAAAAGCAGAAAATCCCAAACTGAGAAAGCAGGACAGATAAAAGGGTGCACAATCCCTCTCCCGACACCAAGCCAAGAATTTCTGCCACCTGCTGGCTTCAATGGATTTAGTGGCTGGTCTCCGAGCTTGAAAAGCTAAATCTAGAACACTGTCGGACAATCGCACTCGCTGCATCTCAGCTGCTCAGTAGCCAAGCATGAAGGTTCAGACTGCTGAGGTTCAGGTGAACTGGGAAAGGAAGTCCACCCTTGCTGGGCTGCACCAGTTTGGGCACATGTCCTGCAAGCTTAGTCCGGAGCAATAAAAATCACCATAGACCTGAACAACTGCAGTCTCCGAACAATTAGCAGAGCGACAGGGATTGGCGGGAACACATGGAGGAGATTGAAATTCCACTTGACCATCAATGCGTCCCTGCTAAGGAAATTCCCTCAAGCAGAGCATCTCACACTTCCTGTTCATTCACATTGGAAACAAGGAGCTCTACCTGAGGGGTTCCCCAAATGGAGATAATATGCTCCAGAACTTCCTGGTAGAACTCCCAATCGTGGGAGGTTGAAGTCATGCTGTCTGTTCAAAGCATCCTTTAAGACGTTCTGCAGACTAGCGTGATGGGCCGCTGTCAGACACGCATAGTGCTACAAAGCCCAAAACGGGTCTAATTGCTTTCTGTGCTGAGAGAATGACCCCACACCACCCACTTTGTTGACGTAGTGCACTACCACTGTGTTTCTCGTCTGGACTTGCACACACTTTGCCTTACACCCAGGGGATGAAGGCAACCAGGGCCATCCTGACCGGCCAAAGTTTCAGCAAACTGATGTGTTCTCGGCTCTCTGTCAGAGACCATAGACTGCTCCCTTTATGGTCCAACAGGTAAGCCTCCCACCCCTTGAAGGATGTGTCAGTGACCAGTGTCAGTTGGGCCAAGGTTGCCAGAGCAATGACCTCCTCAGAAGGTCATCTTGCAGGGACCACAATAAGAGGCCTTGTGACACATGGTCCGGCAATCGCAAAAGGTCTGACATGTTGCCTTGGAACTGAGCCCACTGACAACTAAGTATCCACTGCTGCAACCTCATGTGTATCCAAGCCTCTGACACCACCAGAATGCAGGAGACCACAATACCCAGAAGTCGCAGAAAGGCTGAGGCTGGAATCAGCTTCTGGGATTTCAATATGTGAACCATCTTGGAGATGTTCGCCACTTGATCCTCGGGGTTTATGGACTCCCTTGACATGTGAGTATCCAGCACCCCACTGATGAAGCATTTAATTTAAAAAATGTCACTTACTAACAAACATTGCGCATGTAAATAAATGACATACATGAATTGAATAAATAATGCAACTTGAAACTTGAACTTTAGCAAAGTATGCTAAATTAATGATAAACCACATTAATACAACAGAATAGAATGACTATAACATTTGTATAACATTATATACAATTGAATTCCAAGAACCAGCAAAATAATTTATAAAAACATTTGAACGCACATCATCTTACAATAATGCCAGCTCAAACTATTAGCGAAACCCGGCGATCAATGTGCTCCTTAGCTTCATCAATGCCTCCCTCACAGAACGGTAATTCCCGGACAACCTCAAGACTGGTCACATACAACCTCTTTTGAAAAAACCAACCCTAGATCCAGACAACCTGGCCAACTACAGGCCCATTACGCACCTCTCGTTTATTGGCAAAGTCTCGGAAAAAGTAGTTGATTCACAACTACTCACCAGAATCGATCAACTCCATATCCTAAATGACTATCAGTCAGGGTTCTGCCTCAAGTGTAGCACTGAGATAGCCACCATCCAGGTGGTGGATGATGCCTTCCAAATCATGGATAAGGGTGACTCATGCCTCCTCGTCCTCCTTGACCTCTCAGCTGCATTCAACACCATCAACCAATACATTTTTTTCTCCCTGCTTGCTGACAGGATGGGATTTTCTGGCACTGTCCTGAATTGGTTTACCTCCTACCTCTCAGGCAGACACCAGGCTGTCCAGATGAACTCATTGCATTCTAACCGATGCCAGGTCTCCTGCAGAGTCCCCCAAGGCTCCATCCTCTCACCAATCCTTTTTAACCTTTACATGGAGCTTCTGGGCACTCTCCTCAAAGATCTCATTATAGCCATCCACCAATATGCGGATGTCCTCTCAAGGTTTCCATTTTACCTATCTCAAAAGAACCTTCTCGGTCTCCTGTGCCGGGTTGACATTTGATACTTTTCCACGGTGTTCCCCAGGGTTCGGTTCATTGTCCTTTCCTTTTCTCCCTATATATTTAATCTCTGGCTGAAGCCATTTAATCTCAGAATCTTTCTCGCCACTTTTACGCAGACGATACTCAACTTTTCTTATCCTTTACATTTTACTCCTGAAACTCACAAACTTTTTTCATGACTAACAGTAGTTAATTCCTGGATGACAGAACACTTCTTGGTAGTAAACACTACCAAAACATAGGTACTCCTTTTCCCCTCCAATACTGTTCCACCCCCTCATTTTCCTTCTTTTATTTCCTTTCCTCCCTCTCAGCTTCCCATCTCCCCTACGACTCGCAACCTGGGACTATACTTTGATTCTGACCTACCATTTAAGCATCGCATTTCTTTTCTTCTCGAGCCCGTCGTTATCATTTGTATAGCATCCGTAAGGCTCGTCCGTTTCTAACATTTGACACTACCTAACTTTTGATCTCTTGACTGATTTTTTCTCATCTTTTTTATTGTTCTGTTTCCTTATTTGGTCTTCCTCTATCTCATCTTGCCTCATTGAAATCAGTGTTCAATGCTTCTGTTCATCTTCTCTATCTTCCTCCTCCTCGGGACTCCATTATTTCTTCTCTTTCTACTCTTGGTTGGCTCTCTTTCCATTCACATTTAAAATTCAATTTTCTGTGTCTAGTCTTCAGATATCTTTATGGTCTTGTTGCAATTTATCTTTCTTCTCTGGTATCTTTCTACACTCTGACCCACTCTCTTCGCACCTAGTCTCAATTTCTTCTTGTAGTACTGCGTCCTCCTGTCAGGAATCGGAGGAAAGCTTCAGGTCGGCGCTTCTTGCTTTGCAAGAGGCGATAAACTACATTTCCCATGAGGCGTTGGGAAAGGTGTAGTTCTCCGATCGTGCGCTACAACAGCTGCTCATTAGCAGCAACTGTTAAAACTCGCCGCCGTCCGTGCCTCGGTGCAGGTAATGATTGTCAGCACGGGCGACAGCAGTTTAGGAGCAGGCATGCAGAAATTCTCAGACGCCGAAGGACTCTTGGAGCTTCCCCGGGCCGCAACAGTGACGAACAGCTGAATACCACGGGCAGCGGCGGTGAAGCGGGCTCCCATAAGCTTCGAGCATCGCTCTTCAGGGTCCGGATGTCCTTGTGAGGCATCCGGACCATCAGTTAAGTGTTTTTGACCCCAGTGTTCATATTCTGGAGTTGCTATATGCTTAATTGTTTATTAATTGACTAATTCAACGCTGTAGTGGGTGTGTGAGGTAACACGCCCTAAGATACATGCCATGCATTAGACACGCCATGTGGAGAAAACATGCTATAAAGCTCTGAACGGATAAAACTGGGCATTGGGAAAGATATAGAGATTATGTAAAGAACACGCATGGGTCCACACAGTACAAGGGCATGTTCGCGTGTGTCTTTTTTCCTAAATCATTTGTGGCTTCATTGTTCCCGACGGGCCATGTGTCTCGCGTCTTCATAAAAAGGGGACACCCTTTAGTTTGTGCCATTTAGCTTGTAAGCCAATCTATGTGTGTTCAAGAAATGACCGTCCAAGTCCTACGTTATGTTCAAGCCCTATGTTATGTTCAAAGTCCAGTTATCCGCTTATGTTCTGTGAGATGCAAAGTGGAGTTTAAAGAGCTCTTATGATTCGTATGTAACAAGGTCATTACAGGTATAGGAGGTCAGGTTAGGTGTTCAGGAAATAGAGGT
Source organism: Ambystoma mexicanum (assembly GCF_040938575.1). Lineage (NCBI taxonomy): Eukaryota > Metazoa > Chordata > Amphibia > Caudata > Ambystomatidae > Ambystoma > Ambystoma mexicanum. The sequence continues at coordinate 833,873,904 of NC_090934.1, read as the reverse complement.
ACAGGTTCAGGAATATCGTTGTATTGTATGTATTTGCTTGTGTATGTTCCCCTCCTTTCCTTTGTCACTCCATCCCCTTTTCCCTAACTCCATCTTCCCCCCATTGGCTGCCACGTGGCTTCCTGTGATATCAGTCTTCAGGCGCCCGTGCCAACCACGGTGGGAGGGGTCAATCTATTTGGCTTCTGTGGTTCGGAAGAGGGGATTGAGACCCCTATTCCCTTATAAGTTTGACAGAGTTACATGCCCCCGATTTCGGGGCAATTGAACCACCCAGGCCAAATGGATACAAATCCTCCCCCTTTAGCAGATGTGCTAAAAGCACTACAAGACATACAAGTAGAATTGGTACAAGCTAGGCAAGAGTCTAGTATATTGAAAGCTCAGGTACAAGGGTTGGTCGCACAAGGCACCCCGCTGGATGGGGCTGGAACTTCTACGGGAGGGCAAACGGGTAGAGTCCCGCCTACGGTAATTGTGCAGCCCTCTAATAGTGTGCCATTAGCCGCACCAGAAAGATTCACAGGAGACCCTAAGAAATACATGACCTTTTTAACACAATGCAGACTTCATTTTTTGTGCAAACCTAAGGCGTTCGAGACAACACAAGCTAGAACAGCATTTGTTATTTCCTATTTAACTGGAGATGCGGCAGCATGGGCTATGCCTTTGGTGCAAAAGGATGATCCATTATTATATAATTGGGATGGTTTTCTAGTGGAGTTTGGTAGGTTATTTGATCGCCGAGAGGTGTCTTTGGCTCAAGACAAAGAATTGTTAGCTTTAAGACAAGGAACAAGCGACTTGGTTTTGTATGTTACTCAATTTAACAGGTTGGTGATTGAAACTGATTGGCCTGAGAATAAACACACTGTGTTGTTTTTATCAAGGGCTTAAAGAGGAATTGAAGGATGCTATTGCTCAAGTAGAACCTCAGCCTAGTACATGTACCGCCATGATTGATTTAGCCCTAAGATTGGATCATCGTATTGGAGAACGCAAGGGGAGAAGAAAAGACCCGAAGTGTTGTCTTTTGCTAGGTTGGATCGGGGTAAGGGAAACAGGAATACAGAAGGAGAACCTATGCAAATCGGTGGAATAAGGGGGCCCTTGTCTGTTGCAGAAAAAGAGCAACGGAAGACTAATAACTTGTGCCTTTATTGTGGACAACCAGGACACTTTATTAGAACTTGCCCGAATACTCCCAAGAAAGGAGCAGGGGTGGATAGAAGCAAGGTTGAGACGGGAAAAGGACTGGGCCGGCCTTAGGGGGAACACAGGCGACAGGCCCAGAAATTAATAGGTTCCCCAATTGGAGTGCAAATACGACAGGGAAAAGAAATTCACATTTGTACATTTTGGTGACTTTACTTTTTGCCTGTACTAAGAAGCTAGTGTCTGTAATGGTGGACTCAGGCGCCACTGGTAATTTCATTGATATTGGATTGGCGAAAAGATTGGGTTTACCTTTAAGGGAAAAAGCTCAGGTTCAGGGGGTGCAATCAGTGGATGGATCACCATTGGTTTCAGGACCCATATGTCAACAAACTAAACCCATTCTAATGAGGTGTGAGTCTGGACATATAGAGGAAATTGTATTTGATTTAATAGCGGCACCTCAATTCGGGCTCTTTCTGGGCATGCCTTGGTTACTTAAACACAATCCCAGGATTGATTGGATTAAGCGGGAGGTGGTATTTTCAGGAGTGGAATGTGAGGGTCACATGGAGGAGGAGGTGAGACCTGCATTATATTTGGCAGACCAGGTGGCAGAACCACAAATGGTGGGAGCAATGGCTGTGAGTATTCCAAATCAGTACCAAGATTTAGCTAAAGTATTTGACAAAGGGGGAGCAGACAGGTTACCACCCCATAGATCCTATGATTGCGTAATTAAATTGGAACCAGGGGCTAAATTACCTTGTAGCAGAATCTACGCTTTGACTGAAACAGAAAACCAGCATTTACGTGAATACCTGGATGACATGTTAAGCAAGGGATTTATTAGACATTCCACCTCACCTGTGTCGTCACCTTTGTTCTTTGTCCCAAAGAAAGACGGAACACTTAGGACATGCATTGATTATAGAGCATTGAATAAGGTGACAGTGAAGAACAGGTACCCCTTGCCTTTGATTTCAGTATTATTGGATCAAGTAAAAACAGCAGTGGTGTATACTAAATTAGATTTGAGAGGGGCTTACCATTTAATCCGTGTGAAAGAAGGGGATGAGTGGAAGACAGCCTTCAGGACTAAGTTTGGTTTGTTTGAATATCTTGTGATGCCTTTTGGTTTGTGTAATGCTCCGGCAGCATTTCAATACTTTATGCAGGAGGTGTTGAGTGAGTTTCTAGATCAATTTGTCGTAGTTTATATTGATGACATTTTAATTTATTCCTCTTCTGAAAAGCAACACATAGAGCATGTGAGAGCAGTGTTAACAAAATTACAAGACCATCAGTTGTATGTAAAACTGGAAAAATGTGCCTTTCATACCACTCAAGTGGAATTACTTGGTTTTATTTTGACTCCCTCTGGTATTGTGATGGACAAGAAAAAAGTACAAGCAGTTACGGAATGGCCAGCGCCTCAGTGCATTAAGGATATCCAGTCCTTTTTGGGTTTTGCAAACTTTTATAGGCGCTTTATATCAAATTTTTCACAAATCGTTACCCCCATTACCAAATTATTGAGGAAAGCCACTAAGTTTGATTGGAACGCCGAGGCAGAAGTAGCTTTTCAAGAGTTAAAGAAAGCATTTACATCAGCTCCTGTATTGAGATACCCTAACCCAGAAAAACCTTTCCAAGTGGAAACGGATGCTTCTAACGTGGCTGTCGGAGCAATATTGTCTCAAAAGGATGAAGAAGGAGTATGGCATCCAGTAGCTTTCTACTCTCGCAAGCTTACTAGCTGCGAACAAAACTATTCAATCACTGATAAAGAGTTATTGGCGATTAGAGCAGCATTTTTGGAGTGGCGGCATTATTTGTTGGGGGCCAAATATCAGGTTACAGTGGTCAAAGATCATAAAAACGTACAATATTTCAAGACAGCTCATACATTAAGTCCAAGGCAGTTAAGATGGTCACAGTACTTTAACGAGTTTAATTTTGTAGTCACTTTTAGACCAGGGAGAAAAAATGGTAAGGCGGACGCTTTATCTAGGCAGCAAAATATGGAAAGCAATGTAAACGAAGTGAAGACTATCATTCCTGCGGAAAAGGTTGTAGGAGCAGTAATGACTCAATTACTGAGACAAGTAAAACAAGAAATGAAAGGAAAGGTCCAATTGAATTGGGGAAAAAATCCTGCAGAAACATTCCACAATGGGCTTCCTTATTATGCAGGGAAATTGTTTTTACCGACGCTCGCCTTGCAGAGGAAGGCGATGCATTGGTGTCATAATTCACCTTTAGCAGGACATTCAGGAAGCAAAAAGACCCAAGGGTTGTTGGAGAAATATTTCTTGTGGCCAGGGTTAAGACAAGATTCTATGAAGTACATTCAAGAGTGTGAAACATGTGTACGCAGTAAGTCAGACCATAAAAAAAGGCAGGGTTACTCAAGCCACTACCCACCCCGGAGAAGATTTGGACACATACATCCATGGATTTCATTACTGATTTGCCTTCGGATGATCAGTATAACACAATCTGTGTGGTGGATTATCTCTCTAAACAAGCCCATGTCATACCTTGTAAAGGAATCCCAGGAGCAGGGAGAATGGCGGAATTGTTCTTGAAACATGTGGTCAGATTACATGGGCTACCTCATAGTATTGTATCTGATAGAGGTCCTCAATTTACTTCCAAATTTTGGCGTGCTTTTTGTAAAATGTTAGGCATGGAGTGTGCGTTGTCCACCAGTTATCACCCACAGACGGATGGACAAACAGAGAGAGTCAATCAGACGCTGGAACGATATTTACGGTGTTATTTAAGTGAGGGTCGTGAATCTTGGGTACAGTCTTTGTGGTTGGCTGAGTTTACTTATAATAACACTGAACACGCTTCATTGGGTATGTCTCCAAATGTGTGTTTGTATGGTCACACACAAAATATGTTACCAGAATATCTACCTGATATGGAGAATATTCCTATGCTTCAAGATAGAAAAGAGGTACTACTACACCTCAGACAGAAAGAACGAGCCAATTTAGACCAGGCTAAGGAACAATATAAAAAATATGCAGACCGAAATAGGAGAGTTGCTCCTCGGTATAAAGTGGGGGATACGGTCTGGCTTTCAACACACAATTTGCCTTTAAAGGGACCCCGTAAATTTGCCCCCAGGTTTATTGGACCCTATGAAATTGTGAAATGTATATCTACGGGGGCATGCAAATTAAAGTTGCCTAATACGTTAAAGATACATCCAGTGTTCCATGTGTCTTTGCTTAAACCCGCAGCTCCGGGAACGCGAGTACAGAGACCTCCAGCAATTATCAAGGATGGACAGGTAGAATATGAAGTAAAGAAGATACTGGACTCAAGATGGAGACAGAATCGTTTATGGTATCTCATCCAGTGGGTAGGATATGGACCTGAGGATTGTTCATGGGAACCGGCTAGTGCGGTTCATGCACCCAGATTGGTGCGACAATTTCATCTGCAATATCCAGAGAAGGCAAAACTTGGAAGGGGCCCTGAGAGAGGAGGTACTGTCAGGAATCTGAGGAAAGCTTCAGGTCGGTGCTTCTTGCTTTGCAAGAGGCGATAAGCTACATTTCCCATGAGGCGTTGGGAAAGGTGTAGTTCTCCGATCGCGCGCTACAACAGCTGCTCATTAGCAGCAACTGTTAAAACTCGCCGCCGCCCGTGCCTCGGTGCAGGTAATTAATGATTGTCAGCACGGGCGACGGCAGTTTAGGAGCAGGCATGCAGAAATTCTCAGACGCCGAAGGACTCTTGGAGCTTCCCCGGGCCGCAACGGTGACGAACAGCTGAATACCACGGGCCGCGGCGGTGAAGCGGGCTCCCATAAGCTTTGGGCATCGCTCTTCAGGGTCCGGATGTCCTTGTGAGGCATCCGGACCATCAGTTAAGTGTTTTTGACCCCAGTGTTCATATTCTGGAGTTGCCATATGCTTACTTGTTTATTAATTGACTAATTCAACGCTGTAGTGGGTGTGTGAGGTAACACGCCCTAAGATACATGCCATGCATTAGACACGCCATGTGGAGAAAACATGCTATAAAGCTCTGAACGGATAAAACTGGGCACTGGGAAAGATATAGAGACTATGTAAAGAACACGCATGGGTCCACACAGTACAAGGGCATGTTCGTGTGTGTCTTTTTTCCTAAATCATTGTTTGTGGCTTCATTGTGCCCGACGGGCCATGTGTCTCGCGTCTTCATAAAAAGGGGACACCCTTTAGTTTGTGCCATTTAGCTTGTAAGCCAATCTATGTGTGTTCAAGAAATGACCGTCCAAGTCCTACGTTATGTTCAAGCCCTATGTTATGTTCAAAGTCCAGTTATCCGCTTATGTTCTGTGAGGTGCAAAGTGGAGTTTAAAGAGCTCTTATGATTCGTATGTAACAAGGTCATTACAGGTATAGGAGGTCAGGTTAGGTGTTCAGGAAATAGAGGTACAGGTTCAGGAATATCATTGTATTGTATGTATTTGCTTGTGTATGTTCCCCTCCTTTCCTTTGTCACTCCATCCCCTTTTCCCTAACTCCATCTTCCCCCCATTGGCTGCCACGTGGCTTCCTGTGATATCAGTCTTCAGGCGCCCGTGCCAACCACGGTGGGAGGGGTCAATCTATTTGGCTTCTGTGGTTTGGAAGAGGGGTTTGAGACCCCTATTCCCTTATAAGTTTGACACCTCCCTGCGCTAAATCACGCTAATTCTTTTTCATTACTTGCACCTTCTCATTGGAATTCATTCCCACTTTCTCTTTGTGCCATTTCTCTATACTCTTTATTTCGTTCCTCGCTAAACGCCCATCTTCTTGTAATTGACTTGCAAGGTTGAGTGCTTTTACTGATGCATGCATCTTCATTGTATTGTTATGTGTTTATTACCTACGTACAGCGCTTTGGCTTAAATTAATTAAAAGGATACTCAGTTGTACATGAGAGTAAATAGCGTGCAGGACATCATTTGCATCTGTGATTGCCTAGCCATCATCCAGATCTGGATGTTGACCGCCTACCTCAAACTAAACCCATCCAGCTACCTACAGATATTGGCATTAATCTCACAGGTGGGGGATGCGAGAGTAATATGGTGGGGCGACCTAAATACAATCCTAGACCCTTTGAAAGACAGGTCGTCCAAAGGACACAGAAACTACACCAAATAGGTGTTGACTATCCTCCAAGCCATGACCATACTACCCCTCGCACATGCATGGAGAGAACTTCACCCTCTTCAACAGGAATGCACATTTCACTCATATGTGCATACATCCAGTTTCCATATAGATTACTAGCTGTGTTCCCCTGAATACGTCTCGAAGATACGAGAATGTTCTATACTACCACGCACTCTATCAGACCACTCCCCGATCCTTCTTGATCTACAACTGATAGACTTAGACCAATCCCCACGCACCTTGCGAATGCCACCTGATCTGCTGAGGGACGAAACAATGATAAAGCCTCTGCGAACAGATAGAGGTCTTTGAGCGCAATATGGGAATGATAGAATCAATCACCATGGTCTGGGAAACCCTTAAGATGTGGCTGAGGGGGTCATTTAATATCACCGGTACATAGCACTCTCTGAGATACAAGGAAAGAACTGACCCAAACTGAACATAAACTAAAAGTGCTGGAAGACTCTCATACACAAGCACCGGGGACTAATACACTAGCACCCTTGCAAGTACAAAATTCAAAATTTAGATCACTAGTGGAGCGTGAGGTAGTTTATATGACACAACCTATTAGAGCCAGAAGATATGGAGAAGGGAACAAGGTGGGCAAAACTTTGGCCAACCTCATTAAAGCTGAGCAAGGGATTAAGCACATCACGAGTATCATCGATCGGGATGGTATAACACACACAATGCCCATGAGGTGAACAAAGTGTTCTTGAATTTCTATACTAGGCTGTACACAAACTCTGACCTAGTCCAGCCAGACGAACTCCAAAAATACATGGACTCTTTCCCGCTCCCCTTATTGGAATCGGTGGATAGAGAAGTCTTAGATCTTGCCCTGGGGCTAGAGGAGATTGAACAAGCTATTAAGGACTTGCAGGTGGGCAAAGCGCCCGGGTCGTATGGTATCCCTGCAGACCTTTACAAGATATGTAACACAGAACTCACCCCTAAACTGCTGGAAGTATGGGAAGAAGCCCTGGGTAATGGGATCTTGCCAGAGTCCATGAGAGAGGCCATGATTACGTTCCTACTTAAGCCCTATAAGCCCTCCCAGGAACCCTCATATCGGCCCCTGTCCCTAATCAATGTAGACACCAAAATATTTGCGAAAGCCATAGCCAATCGGCTACTACCCTATATGAATAAACTAGTACACACCGATCAATCCGGTTTCATCTCCTCTCGATCCACAGCCCTAAACCTATGTAGATTCTTTGCCATCACCTACCAATTAGAACCGAAAGTTAAAACTGCGGCGGTCGCACTGGATGCTGAGAAAGCATTTGACTCCGTTTCATGGAACTTCATGTATGCCATACTGAGAAAGATGGGATTCGGGCCGGGATTCCTAAGCTTTATACGGCTGTTATATAGAGACCCCACGGCTAAAATCCAAACTAATAGGACCGTATCATGCGGGTTCAAACTACATAGAGGCACAAGGCAGGGCTGCCCATTATCTACCCTCATTTTTACACTCACGATGGTAGGCATGGCGGCAAGAATGCAGTACAAACACTCCTGGAGGGGAATTTGCATCAGGGGAGCCCCGTAATTCATCTCGCTATCTGCAGATGATACTATGCTGTATATTAGGGACCCAGAGACCAACCTGCCCCCAGTAATGCAAGAGATTACCAAAATTTGCAAGGTACTACGGTATAAAATAAACCATACTAAATCTGAACTAATTCTATTGACTGAGTCCAAAACACAATCAAACGCCACTTCCCAGTTCTGCTGGTCTCCGACGTCAGCATGATATTTAGGTATAATTATGGCAACTGATGAAACACACTCTATTCGCCAACAATTACGAACCATACTTAACTCTTTTGGAATGTAAGCTGAATACATGGAACAAACTCCCACTATTCACATATGGCCGAATAGCCCTAGTAAAAATGGTAGTGGTGCCTAAGCTGATATATTTGTTTAGTAATATCCCTATATGGCCAGGGCGAATATTCTTTGACAATCTACAGAAAGTAGCCAGTAGCTTCGTAGTGGGAGGGGGCACGGTGAGACAAAATATTGGACCAACTCCACAGAACAATACGCTCATATACAAGCGGAAACATTTTCAGCTGACCCTTTAAGCTTACAAACCATGTTATTTGCCACAGTTAGGGAGGAGGAGGAAGTGGCGGACCCGTTATCCACCATGGTACGTGCCTGGTCAAAAATATTTAGCAGGGTGAAGTGTAAGGACCTGTACTGGCCCCACTCCGCCTATGGTAATTCCCGGGCATTGAACCCACACTAGACACTACACTACAGAGGAGGTGGGACCCGGGGAAAGAAATGCGACTTGGGGGCCTTTCCCAGAGGGGAGGTTTGTGACTTTGGAGGAGACCCAAGATAAAGTGGATGCAGGCCTATTTACGACACTGCAATACCATCGCCTAAGGGCAGCATGCAAAAGAAAAAGTGGCCATCATTCCCGAACGCACCGCTCACTCACCAGTTTCTGTCCGACGTCTTAACATGGGGTTTATAGGCAACATACCCTCGTTTTATAAGGTGGTACAATCACATACCCCATCCAGTAACAGGATGAAGGCGAAGTGGGAAAGAGACCTGGACATCACAGTAGAAGATCAACAATAGGCAAAATACTGTTATTACACCAAATCCATCTCCCTGTATGCCAATTTCAAATTAATCCAGCTAAACATGCTGAACCACCTGCATATCACTTCCAGTAAAATTTTCAAGTTTGACCCTCTAAACAAGCATTGTGTATGAAATGCGATGCTACGGCAGCGAACTCATGTATTGGGAATGTCCACCCATTAGACAATATTGGGAAGAAATAGCCACTACCCTTAGCGACATACTAGAGTACACATGCCAGCAACACCCCTGAAGTACTTGCTGGAAGATATAGGCAAGGTATCAGTTAAAAACTGCAGACTCTTCTCAGTGGCGGGATCCGTGGCCAAAGGAGCATACTTAAGAACTGGAAAGCAAAGGCCCCACCCCACTTTGCAAGCATGGCTGAAAGAACTAATGTACGTTCATGAATGCAAAGATAATTACGTTAGGGGAATAAATGCCACCTCCAGACCAAAGGACATTTGGGGTGCCCTCATGAGTTACTTAAACACCACACAGGAGGAGTGGGAAGAAGGTGATGGCCAGTCCGACGGTTAACACTGCGTACTAGAAATGTTAATATCTTCATAATGTGATATATTCAATTGTATGTGGATGGAACGCTGTATTTTGATTTTGCTGTATTGTATTCGTCAGCTGAAAATAAAGTAAAAAAAAAAACAAAACGAAACTCATCCAAGACTGAATTCGTCGTCCTGCTAAAAAACAACTTGTCCAACAATGGCAATGATATGCACCTAGAAGGATTTGATCCACACCTCTCAGCCTCAACAAAATCCTTAGGCTTCACCATTTACAGCAGCCTGTCCTTCCACAAACACATAGCCAAGAAGCCCCAAAATAGCCTAGTGCAGAATCTCTACCCTTCGAAATATCAAAGCCTTCATCCAGTCAGTGGTTTTTCATATCGATGTGGGAAATGCTCTCCTGACAGGGCTCCCAGCTGTTCACTTGGCTCCCCCAAAAGCAGTCCACCATGCTGCAGCATATCTTATTACGGGTGCACGGAAATGTGAACAAATCACCCCCATCCTATACGAACTACATTGGTTTCACTCAAAGTAAGGATACTGTTCAAGACTGCATGTATCATCTACAAAGCAGTCAGGGGTAGCACACCAGCGTGCCTGGTTGCTAAGCTCCACATATCTGGTTGCACAGGCTCCTCGCGCAGCAAATCGATCAGCTTAAATCACAACCCGTCCGCAAAGAGAGGACCCGCAAACAATCCTTCTCTTGTCATGCACCCACCCTTGGAACGAGATCCTGGTGTCGGCTCGGAATACACCCACAATTCTCCAATTTCACAGATCTCTCAAAGCATGGCTCAACAAGGACCTGACCAAGGACTAACCTGACCAAGGACTATCTCCAATGGACACACAGACCTCACAGTACTGCACTGTTAAAAGATGCCAGTCCAAATGCTGGCTACCCACACCCTGTACCGCGCTCCACAGCTCTTAAACAAGGTCCGCGCTTTAAACAATAAACAATAAAATTAATAAAAATGTAAATAAATGAGTTGGAAATAATAGTTGTAGTGGGGTCCGAGGTCTATCTGCGTTAGTCAGAGTGGAATCCGATTTTTTTCAAATCATCCGACCGTGGAAGTCTGATTTTCATGTCTATATTGAATAAGCATGGTCGCCATATTGGAAAAAAGTTAGTATAAAAACATAGGCAGGTAATAGCCTTATGTTTGTTGTGCTAAAGTAAACTAAGTGCTACACGGTAGACATGTTATTTTTTGCACGGAAAATAGTATCTCCTGCAACTTGACTTTCTGGCAGAGATACATACACAACATCATTATTATTTGGGAAGGCACAGGCAGAATAACTAGCTCTCAACTTTGTATTATGGCTTATTAGCCTAGACCCACAACCTAAGTTCACCAGTCACCTTCATCCAATGGAGCTATAACATTTTCTTTTTGTGAAGAGTAGGATCTCAGCAGCAGAATTAATCGTCTGGTTCCCAAAAAGACAACTCGGGCCTTACCCAACTGTTCGAGCAGGCATAACTGATAACCCCATAACAATATGCAAAATGTGTTTTCACTCCAAGATATATCATGATCTCTAGCTGTAGAACATTTCCTTAAAACAACATATGCCACGTCCCAAACATAATAGTATTGGAGAAAAACAGAAATATTCTTGCACTTTCAAGATCTTGTGTAATAGCTATTGAAATACAACCAAATAAAATGAGGACGAATTCATTGAAATGCAATCATGAGATTAAAATAATTGAAATATGATCAATGTGAAGGAACTAAAGAGGATATATTAGTTGAAATCTAATTAAAAGGTTATAATGGAAATGCACCAAAGAGGTCGTATTGGTTGATCTTTAGAAAATTCTTATTAACATGTTAAAAAAATATTTAGATTTCTCATTTAAACATGTATTTATGAAATGAAGCACTACACACGTTCTTTAAAGTGAAAGAATGCCCCCCTCCCCCGCCCTCCTGTACAATTATTTCGAACCATCTCCTTGTTTTGGAAACCCATACAAACGGAAACCAAGCTTAAGTTTTCCAGGTCAGTACATTTACCACTCTGTAGCTCTGCCCCTTTTTGCAATTTTGCAATGAAGGAGAACTAATTGTACCCTTTGCTTTCATCCCTAGACCTGCCTTCCAATATTAATCTCTAAGATTTAAAGGGAAGTCCATCCATTTATAATTATGCAGTTAGTTTTATATTACCACATATAAAACTAAAGGTATTGAATTGGTCCAAGAGATACTTGCCCTTAAAACTTCTCTTATTTGGTTTTTTTATAGATTTCACATTCTTTTTTCCACTTGAACTTGATTGCCCCGGATGAAAATCTCACACTGAAAATGGGAATGAAACATGTAGGGCTCTGTTTTTCATCATTGTAATATGATATATAGTCAAATGTTTTTATACATTGCTTTGCTGGTCTCTGGAATTCAATTGTATATAATTTTATACATATTCGATATTCATTCACTTTTTTGTGCTAACTTGGTTTGGTATTGATTTTGTATACTTATATTTTTTCAATTAATATATTTTGTTTGGAAGGGTGATGTTTGTTATTGGCATTTATTTTTTGATTAAATGCTCCATATTTGTGATGAGTTTGTCAACTTTTTTTGTCTACTGTAGTTGTGTGTCAGATCAATACAATACAAGACAATGAATAGTGTGTGGCGCTGTTGAGGTCTTTGTATTCAAAGGTCATGAGTGCTCTCGTTTGAAGTTCCGGTTCATTCTTGTTAGTTGCATGATCCAGGGACACTAGCCAGTCCTTCAGGTCAAGAGCTCGAAGGATTTGGGCCAGGCTGATTATCTTGAAGTTGTTCTTGTGTAAATACATATTGAAGAGCCTCAGATCCAGGATGAGGCGAAAATCTCTGTCAACCTTCGGAACATGAAAATAAAGAGTACCAGCCCATGCCACGTTATGTGTGGGGTACACGTTCTATGGAACCTTCGCTAAAAGCAGACTTGCCTCTTCAAACAGGAGAGGGTTCAGAGGCAAAGTGGGGCTTCTAGGAGCCTGTCATGTAAAAGGTCGAGAGCAACCCTGTGTCAGATGTGGTACAACGCTGATTCCCTCCAAACTGGGAAATTCCTCCTCCTGCTTTATAGATGTACTTGAGGCCTGCCTCAGAGAGGCTTTGCTGCACCTGTAGCAGAAGTGGCTACTGCTGAAGCAGCGATGCCCCCTCTTTCAGCTCCCCCATCTCTTCATTGGCAAGGGCGGGATGCAGCGTCTGTGTAGCTGCTACTAGCCTGCAGGGGCCTGCCCCCTACTACAGTGGGCATATGAGGTGATGGGCTGAAAACCCGTCCCTTTAACAGCAGGAGTGGATAATCGTTGGACAGCTAAGCCAAAGGATTTTGCTGTGGCCTTAGAAAACTGGAACTTCAGGCAGGAATCATCAGCTTTTGGCCCGAAGAGGTTGTGTTCATCAAAGGGTGTTTCCAGGGGTTTGGCCTTGAAATCTAGAGCACACCCTGAGGTCCTTAACTGAGGGTACCTCCTGAAGACTGTTCCAGTGGCCTCGGTGCATGCCACACAGTCTGATGTGCCAATGCTCGAGATCTTGCATGATACCTCTACCATATTGTACTAGGGCATTGCAGTCATTCCTCATTTCACCTATTGTGAGGTTCTCTGCTGCTTCAGATGACTATCCAAACACCAAATGAGAATATGGCCATGTGCACCCAGAGATAGGCTGCCTGAGTAGAACACTCTTGCGCCACCAAGCATCCAGTCTTTTGCTCTGTTAAGTGACAAGGTGGAATACGTTATTTAGAAGTTGGCCATCACTGTCTGCACCACCAAACTCTCCTGTGGTGTCGCAAGGAGAGTTTGCCGACAAGGGGTCCCTGCCGGCTCCTTTGCATGTGGTGAACACGGCTGGTGTCGAGGCTGTCAGCACAGGGGCCTTTGCAAAGATGTCTAGAATCTCAAGCCAAAAGTTTTCCCATTCTTACGGGGTGTAAGACTGGGTGTTTAATAATACCCACGGAACAAATTCATCTGAGGAGTACATGGGACAGTTTCTCCTCTCCTTTGAAGAAGAATAGTGTCTGGAGGAACCAATTGAGGAGTGGGACCTCTTGCAGTGCTGCTACTTCTTATCCTTCCAGGTCGGGATAGGTCCACTCCACGCCCGTGTACCTTTAGGGTGCTTTTTTGCCATTTATGTTGCAAAAAGTTAAGAACATTGTGGTACGCTCCCCATAGTGTCTTGGGGTGCATGGATTGCACGACCAGCAATCTTGCAGTTCGTGTTCCTCCCAATGTCGAAATGGAGCAGAAGCTCCATCAGTGAAATCAGATAATAGGCATCAGCCTCCTCCTGCACTGGGGCCAGAGGCAGGAAGGGCCTGTGCTTGACTTGGTCTTCTGCCTCTCTCTCCTCTCTGGATAACAGGATTGCTCTGGTGCGAATGCCTGTGTCCAGAGAGGGGTTTCAAATACTAAAATGGCACTAGCAATTTGCGATGACGTCACTGTTGTGGCAACGTCATCGCATGCCGGATGCCATATTTGTTGTTTATATTCTTGTGCGTGTGCCAGTGATGCCTGCACACGTACCTTCTCATAAAAAAGGTTTAGTTGCAAATAAATGCACAGTATCTGCTAGTGAGGCCATATTGTAATAACATGGAGCTGCTGGACATGTGCATGGTTTTCCCAAAAGCGTACATTCTGAGGAATTGATATAGAGCACACTTGTTCATGTTGTACAAAGTTACACTGCATTACTAATGCATATTCATTTTTCTTATTAGCACGGTATGTTGACCACTAGTTCATACATCATTTAGTTACTTATCACATACAGTTCGTTTATTTGTGCATACGATTTGAAGGCATACAAAGTGTGTTTTTCTTTGTTGTTCCAGGCAAACATAAAATACGTATTGGCGGGGCATTTCGCTGTGATTCATAATACAGGGTTCAACAGTGTCATTTAATTTTAGATGTGTCTTGTGGGCTATATGATTACCTGCTATCTCTCTAGAGTGATCCTATAGTAACAGGAATTCAGCTGGTGTGGACAATTTATTTACCGTTCAAATTTGACTGACAAAAATGCATAAAACATTACACAGTTCTGCAGGGTCAAGTATTTCACAAAGTAGATCACATTATCAGTGGAAATCATAAGAAACATCCACAAACAAGTTAGACAAAATATTCAAACATTCATCCGTTACAGCATGGAGAACAGAAAAAGAAAAGGGCATTAATACATCATAGCAAGACATAACTAGACCAGCACTGGCGAGAAGAAAAGAAACACTTGCATGTTGCTAACATCATAACAACGTATACGACATCATGCCATGTGGCTTGTGATGGAGGGCAGAGTTGTCATTTCAAGCCGCAAACTGGATGAAGGGTTCCTATTCAGCCAGAAACTTGGGCATTTCTCCTTTCAGTATGGCTTTAATTTTACACATATCTGCTGTAAACCACAATTTAACCCACCACTCCCTAATGTCAGGTGCAGTAGGGGACCTCCAATTTCATGCTAATACGATTCTAGCGGCAACCAGGAAGTGTGTGAGTAACTTGGCTAACTCGGCAGTCAATTTATAGTGCCTTCAGTGTCCTCATCTCCGAAGAGCAACGTTAAAGGTGTCATAGGAAGGTCCACCCCCCGTCATCCTCTTAATTTGAGGCAAAATCTCCATCCAATAAGGCTGAATTACAGTGGAAGACCACCAAATGTGATAAAGGGTTCCCGGGGCTTCGGCACATCTCCAACAACAATCTGGTACAGCCAGGTACATCTTATGAAGCAGCGAGGGGGTGAAGTAACTTATAATTTTTTTCTATCAATTGTATGCATCTAAAAGATTTAGCAGCTCTATTCCAGACATTGTACCACGTAAGATCTCTTATGGGAACATTCAAATCGTCCGCCAAACGCAACATATGAGCATGAGGGAGCTTAAAACAACAAGCATTAAAAACCTGGTATAGTTAAGAGACCCTACGGGAAGGGATATCTCCAACAAATAGGTCCTCAAATGGGGTGGTATGTCTCTTAGCCTGCTGGGAAACCTTTGCGCTAGATACCCAATGGCAGAGTTGTATATAAGAATATTTATGTCCCGCACCATCAAGGCCTGCTTGCATTTGTCGATGGTCAAAGGCAGCTTGTATTAAAAAAGCTGACCCAACCCTCCAGACCCCCTTTGACCAATCTACTTAACCTCTGCTGCTGACAGCCTGGCAGAAACTCAGGTTTATTCCATATGCGGGTAATCGTGGGGGTGGGCGGGAATGTCATCACCTGGTACTTACAACTATGATGGGAGACCCTTGTAAATGTCCAAAGACAAAGAAAAAAAAGGATTTGAAATATTTAAGGGATGTTTTTGTCCATTGGAAATCAAACTTCCTCTGAAGATCTTGTTTCATTGCAGGACTAACAGCGACGTTTAGAATAGTAGATTTACACCTTATTCAGATACATTGGAAATTGAACGACTCCCTACTGCTAGACAAGTGCATCAGATCGGAAGTGGCGGAAACAATAACCAACTATTTTAAGGAGAACACAACGGAGAACTCCCCCATCAACATGATCGGGGATGCGATGAAAGCAGTGGTCAGAGGGTCCCTAATCAGCGCTGGGGCAGAACAGAGAAGAATCTCGAACATTGCTGCAGCCAAACTGGAGGAAAACGTAAACCAATTAGGGGCCGAGTTGAAATCTCACAGCTCTAGGAGAACAGAAAGAGCCCTGAGGAAAGCCAAAATAGCACTAGAAATGCACTCCGCCGACCGAACTGCCAAGTCATTAGTCTTCACAAGGCAGTTCTATTATAGCAAAGGGAATAAGGCAAACAAAGTGCTGGCGCAAAAACTGAAAAAGATCTGTAGCAGAAACAATATCCTCAAACTAGCGGGAGCTGACGGAAATTATACTACTCCGAGGCAGATAAAATTAGCGAAATAGTGAGGCATCATAAAGCCATAATGTCGGAGAATCCCGCAACGTTATACAGCCTGCCAGAGTACTTGCGAACTATACCCCCTCAAAACATAACCCAGCTAGATTCCCTAGAAACGCCTATCACGATCGATGAAATCATAGAAGCCATTAAATCTCTCAAAACCACTGCACCAGGCCCAGATGGCCTATCCGCAAACTTCTATAAAAAGTATGCAAGCATACTGGCACCGCAGATGTCGGCCCTATTCAACTCCTTTCTGCTTTCAAAGTCGGTCACTGGGTCAATGGCGGAGTTGCTCACAGTCCTGCTACACAAAGCTGGGAAAGACCCCGAGTTGGCTACCTCTTACCGCCCGATTGCACTACTGAACAATGACGGACATTATTTTGCTAAGGTCCTAGCTAGCAGGCTGGGGGCGGTTCTTCCAAACCTGATAGACCGCGATCAAACGGGATTTATCCCGGGGTGGGGGACCCACGATAAAATTAGGAAGATGATAAATATCATCGAAAGCGCCCGCAAGCTGGACGTGGGAATGGCGGTCATATCTTTGGATGCACACAAAGCCTTTGATTTGGTAGATTGGGGGTACATTCGAGCTGTGCTAGAGCACTTTGGCTTCAGCCCAAACTTTACCACATGGGTGATGGCCAATTATCAAACTCCCACTACATAATTGCGGGTTAATGGAACCAGGTCTGAGGCAATACACATATCCAGGGGCACTAGGCAGGGATGCCCACTCTCACCCTTGATTTTTGCCCTATCCATGGAGCCTTTCGCAGCGAGAATCAGGCAGATAAAGGGGATCACCGTGGGAGGCCACGAATACAAAATTGCTTCATATGCGGACGACGTGTTAATACCAGCATCAAACCTGGCGTCGTCTTTGGGGGCCTTATGGGAAGAGGTCAAAGAGTTCGGGGCTCTATCATGGTTCAGAGTAAATCTTGACAAATCCTCAGCCCCAGCAATCAATCTCCCTAAGCAGGAAAGAACTAGCCTTAGACCCCTAATGCCGATCCCATGGGCGAAAGGAGCAATTGAATACCTTGGGGTACACATCACTAAAGACCCGTCACGCTTGTACTCAAGAAACTTCCTGCAGTTGATTAGGGAAATCCAAAACAACTTAAAGAGGTGGAAGACCCAAGAAATCTCCTGGTTTGGGCGGATCACAGCCATAAAAATGAATATAATCCCCAGGTAGCTGTACTATTGTACAGCATTACCGACCCACATCCCAGGTCCCGTCCTGGCAGCACTGGAAAAGAAAATTCAGGAATTCGTCTGGGGGATGGGGGGAAGCCCCGAATTGGAAGAAGAATTATGATGCTGGGGATAGCGCAAGGCAGGCTGGGAGTACCCGATGTCGCCAGATACGCCCTAGCGGTGCAGCTGTCGCATGCATACTCCTGGGTACAAGAGTCAGACATCCCGAAGTGGAACCAGTTAGAGGAGGCCTGGTGCCAGGTCACACCTTCAGAACTCCTACACTTGCCAAATATAAAACCACAAGCAAACAGTGGTCCCCTCTCCGCAACAATCACAATCGTTCGCAGCTGGAAGGCAGCAGCCCGGAAATGGGGTGTCCAAGGTTCTCTGGGTCCCCTGACCCCCATCTGGAATAACCCTGATTTCTCACCAGGCAATCCCCCGCTCAGCCTCCAGCCCTGGAGGGATGGAGGATTGCTGAAAACGAGCGACTTCCTAGAAGAGGGAATGCCCATTCCGTTCGAGAGATGCAAGACAAAATTCGGGGTGGGTGAGCGGGAAAGATTCCACTATGCCCAAATTCGACATTGGCTGTCCCATAGGGTAGTCTGGTAAAAAAGCTCCAGGGAGTTAACAGCGCTCAAACTCTCCCTAACAACCCCAACTAAAAGAGGAAGAACCTCCGCTCTTTACGACTCCTAGATAGGTCAGATCCCTCCAAAAAAGAAAGATACATGCTTGAATGGGAGAAGGACTTGGGACGGGAAATAGAGGTCGAGGAATGGGAGAAAATCTGGACTAGACTGCATAAGAGTTCACAATGCATCACAAATAGGGAAGAGGGCTACAAACTCTGCTATAGGTATTATGTCACCCCAGTTCAGCTAAACAAGGCCACCCCGGACATCCCTGCGACCTGCTGACGCGGTTGCCCAGCCCCTGGCTCACTATTTCATATGGTCTGGTCCTGCCCGAAGGCAGAGGCATATTGGAAAGAGGTAATAAACCACATCAAGGAAATCACCGGGATCCAAGGGTAATCCTTCTGGGTGAAACGGGAGGAGGGGCATTCCCGATCTCAGGGCACATCCCTTGCCTATGCACGCACCTGCTCCTAGCAGCAAAAATGGCAATGGCCCGGTTGTGGAAAAATGAAGACGGACCCTCAGTAGCGTTATGGTGGTCCAAGTGTTGGGACATAGCCATCGCTGAAAAGGTCACAGCAATTCGCGCAGGCTCTCTGAATAGAGCCTTAAATGTGTGGGACGCATTCATGGACTACGCAGCTAAGTTCCCAGCTCTCACTAGAAGGCCTCCACTAACCAGATGGCTCCAAGGTAGCCTGCTTTGATAGACTAAAGACTCAAGCTGGTATAGCCCAGAACATGGGGGCCCGCTCGGACACCGTGAAAAGGCAGGGTCATGGACAACTGTGGTCAGGTCACTAATCATCGCATCCTCTGCCCGCTGGCTTGAACTGCATTATCATATTGGCACAATTATCGATTACTGCAATGTTGCTGATGTTGTGTTTAACTGTAAAATCCAATAAAATGTTGTTATGGAAAAAGAATAGTAGATTTAGAATAGTTTATCTTAAACCGAGGGACCCAATGGAAAGATTCTAGCAAATAAACTATGCGAGGTAAAGTAGTCTGAGGATGATGCATATAGAAGAGCAGGGCATCTGCGGGAAGCACAACCTTGTGCTGATGACCAGCTACAGTGATACCAGAAATGCTTTCCAATGCCCTGACTTTACTCGCCAAGGGCTGCAGCGATAACGCAACAACAATGGGGACAATTGACACCCCTGTCAAGTCCCCCTGCTTAAAGCCAATGGCTCAGACAAAGCCCCATTTAATTTTATAGAAGTGATTGGGTGAGCAGAATTGGCGTGTATTCTCCTAATGAAAAGCACCCCAAATCCGAACCAATTGAGCACCTTGAAGAGATTTGACTAGTCTATCCTGTCAAATGCATTCTGAGCAGCTATAGAAAATCCTGAAATTTCCTGGTCATGCCTCCTCGCTCACATCCAGGGTCCTTCAAACATTGTCAAAGGTTTGATCCCTTGGGGCAAAAACAATTTGGTCCGACCGGAACTATACCTAGAAGCACAGCCGCTAAGCGAGCCGCAAGAATCTTGGAGTAGAATCAAGCGTCGTAGTTTAGTAGAACTGCAATAGGGCAAAATGATGTGCTAAGGGTGGGATCCTTATCGGGTTTGCCTGTAAGTGAAAGCAAGGATTCACCCATGGTGGGCATAGATGCCGCCGTATCAGCAAAGCTATTGAAGAGGGAGTCGTACTGGAGAGCGAGGTGGTCTGCGATTTTCTTGTAAAATAGGGCCGAATAACCATCCGGTCCTGGGGAATTATTGTTAGGAAGGCATCGTATTACCTGGGACACCGCCTCCAACGTGATCGGGTTCACCAATGCCTGTCGGTCATCGGCAGAAATGGAAGGCAAACGTGCTTCCTTAATGAATACCTCCTGGGCCTCCTCATCCCATCTATCTGCGCCAAAAAGAAATTTATAATATTCCACCAGGATGCACATTTGCACTGAAGTGTCTTGTATCTTAACAATAGTATTTCTAGCCCTTTGGGCCTTTAATTTGTACAGCAGGAGACGCAAAGCCTTATTAGAGGTGCTAAAATAAAATAGTTTGGTATGGAGCCGCTTGTGGGAAATATCGGATGCTCATAGAGCTTTAAGCACAGCCCTAGCTACTTGAAGCTGTCTATAGACCCTACGAGTCCCTTCCCTTTTATACAATGTTTCCAACTCCAATAGACGCCTCTCCAATTCCCCCTGCTTGGACCCCAGGAGCCGTTTTCCTAGCAGAGGCCAAAGAAATCAGTTCTCTATGTAACGTGGGCTTCAGTGCATTACAAACATTTGTGATTGGTAGTTCCCCGGTAAGATTTTCCTGGAAATACAACTGTATTCGCTCAGAAATGGCTGCGCAATAGGCCACATCAGTCAACGACGAGTCATTCACCTTCCATGGAAACACCTTTCTGGCCCCCGACACTTGCATATCCAGTTGGAGAATAATTGTAGCATGGTCAGTGACCACTGCCATACCAATGGAAGTATCAACCACTTTTGGGATCAGGGAGCGGGACACAGAGAAAAAGTCTAGCCAGGAATGGCTACGATGCACATGAGAGAAATGGGTATAGTACCTCTCGTCAATAGCCTGCCTGAGTATTTCCGACCTAGCGCAATCCAGCCCCACGCCAACCCAGACCTGTCCAGTCTACCATCAAGTACTACATCAAAATCACCTTCCACGATAAGCTCGCCCACTTGGAATCGAGCTATGTGCGGGAGCGTCAGAGCAAAAAATGCATCCTGTGATTGATTAGGAGCATAAACTGAAAAGAAAGTAAAGCCCACAGCCCTAATTTGAACATGCAATCCCGAAATATCATCCCTGCAGTTCTTTAAGTGACCTCACCACTGTGAAATTCAAAGTATGAGCAAACAGAATGGCGGCTCCTGCTCGCTTGTTTGAAGGTGATGCAAAATACTGGCAAGGGAACCATTTAGAGCGAAGCAGAGCCCAGTCTGCCCTCAGTAAATGTGTCTCTTGTAAGAGGACGACATCGGCTTTCAGTTCCACAAGTTTGGCTAACACACTCTTCCTCTTCCTGGGTGAGTTGAGCCCTTGCACATTTAGTGAGATCACTTTAAGATCACCCATTTATCAAGTAATCCTGCAATGTATCAATCCCAATTGCATTCCAATATAATTCCAGATCGTGATACAACCCCCATTACCGGTCAGCCACACCAGCGAAAGAAGGACAGTCCGACCAAAGATAGGCCACAAAAAAAAAAAGAAACCTTAGTGCTACAGTGATCAAAAAACAAAAAGCAGCAAAACCAAAGACAAAAAAAAAGACTTTATCCCATCTGTGATGTACATTGGGTCAACAATGAACCCCAAAAAAGGGTGGGTAAACTCTTGTTGCCCTTCCCATATAAACATGAACGAATACGATTAAGCAGCTTCATGAACGATCACAAATGCGACCAACTAAGATGTAACGACAATAGAACCGCCTCCAGCCAGAAACCCCAAATGAGCGGAGAAAGGATTAGAAGGAATGCATGTCATCTCACACAATCATGTTGGGCATCCCGAGTCCCCACTTCTTTCTCACCTATCCATAGAGGGCCTCCTGTGATCTCTGCTTCTATTCTTTCTAGCCTGTGGTTTGGACCACTTGGCATGGGGGACAGTGTGCTCCGCACCATCTGGGAGTTGCAACTCTGTCTGGGGGATGTTTAATTTCTCCAATGCAGCCTTTATGTAGCAGCCATTGAGTCAGCGGCTTCATCTGTCGGCGCCTCTGGATCGTTCCCTGGGCCAGATCCTGAAATATTTGCAGTTCAACACCTCTGAATGTAATGTTACACTGAGCCCTGGCTTTTTGAAAGATGAGCTCCTTGGTGCGAAAAAATGGACTCTAGATAAGACATCCGGGAGGAGATTCTGGAGCTGCTGGAAGTTCGAGTAAACTTGTTGTTCTAGAATGTGGCAAAAGAGATCACTCACTCACATACGTCTCCAGACCTCGGTCCAGGATTTCCTGCAGGACTTCGCGAATCCAGGGATTGTTTCTTTGGGAACGATTCTCAGAGTCCTCCAGCCACTCGTCCGTGACTGCCTTATGCCTTTCCAGCACTTCCACCCACTGCTCCAGTTGGTCCTGAGAAGTAACTTGATCACAGAAGGACGTCTCAAGATAATTCAGGTGATGCTGTGCCTGTTGGACATTATGGGACAGCTCCTGGAATTAACCTTTCAGTTCCTGCAGGATGGACGACATCTCCTTTTGAATGGATTCCAAGAGCTGCGGAATGTCACCCTTAGTAGCTGGCTTCAGATGTGGCTGGCCTGGATGACTATAGAAAGTCCTTAATCGAGGCAGTCGATTTCTCCTTGGACTTGTTGGATTTAATTTTCAGATGAGCAATGGATGCCACCTCCACCTCTTGCTTTAAGAAGAGCCACTCACACCAGGCATAGAGGCCAAAAGCCAGTGGAGGGAAAGGTGTTGGAGCTATTAAGGACTCTATAAATGGCTCTTACCGTCCTGCAATCAAAAACTGAATCCAACTGAAGATTCAGCTAAGAAGCCAAAATTGTGTAAAATAGGAGGCATGAAAGACTATTCCAAGGGTGCAGCCTCCGAGACAAATTGCAGGGAACCTGCCCTGTAATCGAAAAGGAAGGTCAACAGCGCAGGCGTAAGAAGCAGTCCACTGAATATGTTTAAACTTGCTGCAGCCCCCAGCAAGGAAGCAGTGCTGAATCCCTAACACCAAGCTGGCAGAGTCTGCAGCAGCAGTTAAGCAGTCTTACCGCTCCACAACCTCCCACACGTCCTGGGGGGGCGGAGTCCAGCCATAGCTTGCACCACACCCCCAGGATCGGGGGATGAAGACCTCCACTCCAACATGAGCTTACAGGCCCACTGCAGCATCTCCCCCGCTCTGCAATTATACACATGGTGTCTACCGCCACCACATCGAGGAGGCTTCTTGCACCGTGTCCGGTCTGCAGGCAAGGGATGTTCGAGCCCTCCAGCTTCTGCCTCACAATCCGGCTCCTCCGATGCAGGCATGTGCTGCTCAGGGCCAGCGTTCCCTCCCTTCTCCTCACAAGCAGTTAGCGGGATGCTGCCATCTTTTTCAGAGCCAGCGCGCTCCGTCAAGGAAAGCCGGAAACGTCGGTCTCTGGCGCTCCTACACCGCCAAAGTCACACCAAGCATGCACAAGGTTCCACTAAGAGGGATCCTGCTGCTTTTAGGGTGCAGATTGGTATTGGGACGCCATGACGCTGTATATACCACAGCAGGGCTCAGGAGCTCACAGGTCTTAGACTCCATCAGCCGCCTGCCAGGACACACCCCCTGACACTGTTACCTTTCTTGTTTTCCCCAAAAATAAGCAGCCTGCACAAAAGGAAATTATATATATATGTAGCAGAAACACAGGGAATAGAAACATCCAAGTAGTGACACCCGAAGTGGCAAAACAAACTGTCCATAACAGCCGAATTCATGTTATTATAGGATCACTCTAGAGAGATACCAAGTAATCATATAGCCCACAAGCCACACCTAAAATTGTATGACACTGTTCAACCCTGTATTATGAATATGCCTAGCATCACAGAGAAATGCCACATCAATACGTATTTTATTCTTCATTGTGAATATGCCCATAATCACAGTGAAATGCCAGACCAATACGTATTTTATGTCTGCCCCGAACAACAAAGAAAACCACACTTTGTATCTCTTCAGATCCTATCTACAACTAAAAGAAGTGTATGTGATAAGTAACTAAATGTTGTATTTAATGTTGTTGGGGTCATTTTTGACTCCACTCTGTCCTTCTCCTCTCACATTTCAGACATCTCTAAAAAGTCTATCAGCTTCACCTCCTCAGAGGTACTCTACCTTTTCTCACTTTCCTCCATAGACTCACTGTCTCCAGAGCCCTGGTTCTTTCCAGGCTGGACTATTGCAACAGCCTCTTCCTCAACCTCCCTGTCTCTGCCCTGCGCCCTCTGCAACTCATCCAGAACAGAACCACAAGACTTAACCTTGGCCTCAAGCCCAGGGACTGCATCACTCTGGCGCTGAAATCCCTTCACTGGCTCCCCGTGGCTGCAAGGATCAAATTCAAGACCCTCTGCATTGTTCACAAGGCTTTCTGGGGCCTGGAACCTACCTACCTGCAACGCTGCCTACCTAAATAATGTCCTTCATGAACCCTCAGCTGATCTACCTCCAACCTTCTGTGAGTGAGCTGGTTCTCCAAGCAGAGATTTGGAGGGAGATCCTTATCCTCAGCAGGTGCCTCCCTCTGGAATAGCCTCCCTTCCGCCCTCCGTCTTGAGCCCGATCTCCTTAAATTCTGGAAACTCTGCTCTTTCTTCCTTCTCTCTCACTCTACCCTGCTAACCCAGTTCTGTTTTTTCCCTCCCTCCTCTTCCTTACAGCATGCTGACTGGCTGCCGGGTGTACCTCAGAGCCTCACTGGTCCCTGGAACTCCTGCCAGTCCTCTCTCGCACTTGCCTCGGGGCCCTACACCCCATCCACACTCAATACACTTGAGAAATGAACCCAAGAGAGTGGCTCTCTTTGCACTTTCCCCAGTCTCAACCGACCGGGTGCACTTGATCCTCTCCCTCCCTGTGACCTTCTGTGCACTTGCTCGGTCCGTACGCACCGTGCCTGAAGATCGTCTGTCTGTTCCCCCTTGTCTTTACTTCCTAATTGCACTGTTAAAACTGCAGAATCGCCATCAGGCCTATTTGCTGTCTCCCAAACTGTTAAATGTATTTTTTACGCACTTACTCTGTCTGTTGCAGACTATTGTCGTCTCAGAATTTCAAGGGCTCTGAGCGACTGTTTGTTTTTTCCCCATGTTCCCACCCTCCTTGAGCGCTTTGAAACACTTGCCTGTGTATAGGCGATTTATAAATAAACAATACCAACTAAAAGAACTGTATGTGATGTACTCTTGGTCAACATACTGTGCCAAGAAACATTAATATCACATAAGTAACTTTGCACAACATGACAAATTGTGCTCTACATCAATTCCTCAGAATGTACGCTTCTGGGAAAACTTTGCAAATGTCCAGCATCTCTATGTTATTACAATATGGACTCACTAGCAGATACTCTGCACTCACTATACCTTTTTTGATAAAGTATGCCTGCAGGCATCACCGGCACACACAAGAATATAAACAACAAAACTGGCGTCCAGCATGTGATGATGTCACCGCCATGGTGACGTCACCGTGCATGCAATTGCCGGTGCCATTTCAGTATTTAAAACCCTTCTCTCGACACAGTCATTCGCACCAGAGTGATCTTGTTGCCCAGAGTGGAGATGGAGGCACAAGACTGAGGTAAGCACAGATAGGGAACATAATAAGCCCATATAGAGCCCCACCAGGGCACTGAGAATACCATCCAACTTTGTTTAGATTTAAACAAATGCCATGTTGAATTAATACTCACCATTCCTTTTGTAATGTCCACTCACAGGACAACAGGACGAGAGCATTGAATTGGGGGGAACACCTTGTCGAATCAAGGTATGTCAAAAGCACAGTTCTTTTACTTATAATAAGGGTCACAGAAATTCAAGCAAGAATATTTAGCAAACCTACAACTTGTATTTTAGGTCACTGAAGACAGAAACAGGTCTGCCCTAAAGACCTACAGATATCCCGCCAGCACCAAGCTTATTAGAAGATGAAGCACATGTAGGAGTGACATGATCATAGGCAGGTAATTAAAACACCTGCACAATACACTGCAATATCTATAAACACTCAATACTTACAAAATGTATTTACTTACTGTTATAGAACTTGGTCCCTGAAAATGGTCCACGAAACCTAAATGCTTTGGACATCCTAAGAATGCCTATGTCTCCGAAATAAATGCTTCATTTTATGAAAAACAAATTGAAGATTGTGAAAAGTAATGTTTTGTATGAACCATCCAGATGAACCTGCATATTTGAAAATGATCTATTTAAGAATGTATAACAGACTCAGCAATTATATGTGAAAAATGCACCTAGTGTCCTTCCAGACGCCTGGGTTATCCTAACCCAAACAGCCTCCTCGTATGCCTGATGTAGCCCTTCATTCCATGAGGCGAGGCTTTTTCAGAAAGGAGTCACTCATGCCTGCCTCACCCAATTGCACGTCTGGTTTTCCTCATTGTAGTTTAGCTACTTGTTCCTGCACTTTTCATTTGTTTTTGTATTGTACCTCTCACCTCTCCTCCCCTTTTCATGTTCAGCATTTGCATGTTCCAAATCGTCTCACGATCTAGTCAGAACGCTATTGTTTTTGTCTTCTCCCCTTCCTGCACTCCCCCATTCGCCCTTCTCTCATTCTGTAGCACTTGCACGTTCCGAATGTTGCAAAACCTTTTATGCAATGGTATCTGTGTACCAAAAAAGTGGAACTGTGCCTGCGGTGGCACGTAGAGTAGGAAGGAAGGGAGCAACGTGCAAAACATTTTCAAGGGTTACAGTCATGCTGGTTGACAGCCAATTGAGTTGAAACAGATTTCACTTTAGCTGTAACTGACATCTGGTGGTAAAGTGGAGAAGTGTGCTTCAACTTCACAAAGAGTAGTTCCGGAATGGTGAAAATGTTTGCAAAAGGTAGTGGAGCTGTTGAGAGTAAAAAATAAAAGTAGTGGAACACTGCTCCCAACCATTCCCTTGCACTTCGACCACTGCTTTTAAGAACGTTTTTTATTTTATTTGATTGCCTTCTCCCCCCATCTTGATTCGCCTTGAAACACAATTTTTTGCTGTATAGTGCGCAATACAAATAAAAAATAAATAAAATAAATAAACAAACAGAACTGGTAAATCATGTGGGGGAAGGAGGTAAGTAAGGGGTTGCAGACATAATCCACACAGGGCTTAACACCCAAGGCTTTTCCAGGGTTAGGCAAGGCAGGAGTAAATGCTAGAGTGAGCGGCGAACAATGTACCTGGACATAAAGAACTGGGGTCAGATGGCACGGTGGTGGATTAATTTAATGTACTCGAATCTAATAAGGGTATGTCTCCAGAGCAGTGGAAGTGCTATACCGAATGGGACGGGGAAGCCTCTAAACAAATTAAAGAATCCAAACTAAAGGGCCTGAAAGATTCAAACTGAAATTTGAAAGGTCAGGTCCAAAAGTTAAAATCAACATGTCAGAATTAACCGCCATCCTCTAATTCATCAACGACTACAACCTCACTTTATACCAAAGTAATCCAAGAGGAAAAAAGGAGCGGAAAGAGCGGAACATATCGTTTTTTTTGGGCAATTCACCTGTTTAACAAAATGCCCCACTCAAAAGTCTATTTTACACCAACATCTTTTACACCTCCCCACTCCACCACTGCTCATTTTACCACAACAGCAAACGTTGCTGAACCCTCCAGTGCATTTCTTAGCATTGGAGAAGGGGCTGCAGCTTCTGGGGCAACACCATACCAACCTTCCACTACTAGATGTGGAGCACAATATGGTTCTCCAATACCCTTAAAGACACTTACCAGGAACCACAGTGGACGGGGGGTTAATTTTGTCACCATGCATGCGCTATGGACTCCTGGGGAATTTTGAAATGTAGTAAAACTTTCCAAACATAAGGGAAAAACCAGAAATATTTTAGAAGAGCTACACTGTTCCAGTGCTATAATCATTCTACATCAAATATGATTGAAACTCATGAAGGTGATTTTTCCATCTGAAGTACATCACTGATTAATTTGCCAATTGCATACCGGGGAAGAGGTGCTTAACTAAATACTGTGAGTAATGTATTGACAGCAATCCCTGAGGTATTCCCACAGAAAACCAACTGGGCAAAAATGTACGATTGCAAACGCAATAAATGGGAAATCGCTTGCTGGCTTCAACAGCCTCAACATTGTGTTCGCTCAGCATTTTGGCATATAAAAACCCCACAGCTGTGATGGGGCTATGTAGTCTGTGCGTGTGGCACAGCGCGCAATGAATGACAGACACGCTGCTTATCAGGGGCGTTGCTAGGGGGGGCTAAGGGGGCTATAGCCCCTGATCTTTTGGTTGTAGCCCCAGATAGAATCTCAGGAGCTACAGCCAAAAGACTAGCTAGCCCCCAGTCCCAACAGTTCCGACATCAGCTTAGCCCCGGGTCTTTTCCAGACCTAGCAACTCCCCTGCTGTTTATGCTTCACAGGCCCTGCTTCCGTCTGACTGAAAGGGCACGAAGCAGGACTCTTTATTCTTACATCCGCGTCATGACGTCACCCGTCATGTCGCGGTTCACGTGCCACTACACTCCTCACACTTTTTTATAAAATTCGACCTTAGGCCTTCAGAACAAGTTATAAACAACAAGAAGTGCAAAACTGGGTTTGCACATACATACAACTCACAAAAACCCACTGCATGTCGAGAGACTCACGGTTCTCTCCAGGTGTGATCTCTGTCCCTCGAGTGCCCCCTTTACAGGTGCTCAGGTCATAGTCTTTTATTCGTGCCAGAGGCCCTCGCGATTCTCTGGCGGCGTAGCACCGTTCTGTCTCACTGGCAGGGTCCGGCCCTGGGTGATGTCCGGAAACATGCACAGACATCTCCGGAAGAGAGCTTCTGCTGGAGCTACTACTGTCAGTAGTGGGGTTGTCCTATACTCGAGGAGGAATTGGAACAGGGCTCACTTTTCACATGATCCTTGTCCATGCGCTATGCAGAAACACTTGTTGAGCGTGCGCATGAAGCGTTCTGCTTTGCAAATTAGCGCGCGGACACACCAGTGTTATTTTCCTGTGATTGGTGCCTCGTTTCGCCAGAAACTCTTCTATGCCCGCACTCTGGAATGGGGAGCCATTGTCTGAGCATATTTCGTTGGGGAAGCCGTGGGTTGCAAACATTTTTCTCATTACTGGAATGATGTCTTGAAGGGCCAGGGACAGGTCAAATTCGACCTACGGGTACCGTGACCACTGGTCTACCATCACTAGAAAGTGCAAGTCTCTGCATTGATCTGACATCCATGTGGACGTTTTCCCATGGCTCTTCACTTTTGGGCATGCATTGGGTGGCTGGTTCTCTCATGTGAGGGGCAGCAGCTTGACACCACTTGCAGGATCTGACAAAGTCTTCCACCTTTGATTCCAATGCTGGGAACCAGACCTTGAGTCTGAGGCAGCTTTTTGTTTTGGCCGCGCTGTGGTGGGCAAGACCTATCACCCGGTGGTCAGTTCAGTAGGGATAACTATGTGGGGCCCTCTCAGTAGGAGTCTGTCATCTGTGAAAGTACGTTTTCATTGTATTTTCCACAGTTGCTCCGATTTGTGTTTGGCCTTCTGCGTCTTGGAGCCCGGGTTTTCCAGAGCGGACTTCCATTTTCCTGAATCCATGGCATCGCGCAGGATTTGGAAGCACCAATAATTTGCTGAAGCTGCTTTGATTTCTGCAATGTCCATTGAGTTGGGGACGGAACTCTCTATGGCGAGCCGTAAGTGCTCTTCAGCTGCAGCAACCTCCTCGGGGAAGACTGTATTTGACAGTTTGGGGTGTCGAGACAAATAGTCTGCAGCATTGTTCTGTCCTGGTCTGTATCTCTGGTCCACATTGTATTCCTGAAGTGTGAGCAGCCACTTTTCTATGCGTGGAGGGGGTTTTGCTGATCTGCCCGTCATGATGGGAAGAAAGGGTTTGTGATTGGTGACCACCTTTACCGGTTTTCTGTAAATGTATATATGGAAATGGCGGCATCCCCACAGTACTGCCAGGGCTTAGCGCTCTATTTGTGAGTATATTTGTGAGTTCTCAATTGGCATGCCACAGTGCACAGTGTTCCGTCTTTGTTGGCTTGGGTGAGGATGGCTCCAAGTCCGAACGGGCTTTCGTCCACAATGATTTCCATGCTCTTCTGGGGGTCAAAGAATGATAATATGTATTCGCCAGATAACGCTTTCTTGATGTTGTCGATTGCTGTTTGTTCTAGGGCTGACCATCTCCAGGCCGTTGACTGCTTGGTGAGGTTCCTCAGGGTTCTGACACGGTCGCTAGGTTTTCTATGAAGCGGCCACAATAAGTGACCATGCCCAGGACGCTTCTCACCTCGGATACGGTTTACGGTCGTTTGGTCTCTTGAATGTCTTTGCCTTTTGCAGGGTCAGCAGATATTCCTCCCTCCTGAGAAATCAAGCCGACAAATTTGATGTTGTTTCTCAAAAATGCACATTTCTCACAGTGTAGGGTTAGGCCCGGGGACTGGATCCTTGTCAGGACTTTCTCTAGCCTTTCCAGGTGTTCACTTTCCGCTTTGGCATGTATTAGAATGTCATCACTTACATTCAGGGTACCTGGCAGTCCAGTAGAGCACCACAAATGGAATTCTGAAACACCTCTGCAGCAGATGAGATGCCAAAGTTCAGCCGTTTGTACCTGTAGAGGCCAACGTGGTCGGTGAAAGTCGTGATGTACCGACTGTAGGAGCAGGTGGTAGCCAGACCGGAGGTCAAGCTTGAAGAATACTGTTGCTCCTTCCAGCTCTGCGATGATGTCATCTAAAGTGGGCGTAAGGTGCCTTTCCCTTCTGATTGTCTTGTTGGGCAGCCGAATGTCCACGCATATACAGACTTTGTCCGGTTATTTGGGCTTGTGGGCCACAACAATTGGGGAAACCCATGGGGTGGGTCCTTCAACTCGCTCAATGATGTTAAGGTCGACAAGGTCTTGGATCTCCTTCTACTATCTTGCAGAGGTGCTAGGGCACTCGCCTGTGTTTTAGAGCCACCGGCTGGACTGTATCATCGATATGGAGCCGGATTGGTTTTCCTTCCATCCGCCCTATTCAGGTGAATATATCTGGGAACTTTTACAGTAGTAACTGGCCATCTTCTACAAACCCTCCATGGGCGAAGTGGATGAGACCCAGGGCTTCGGCTGCTGCACAGCAAAGTAGCATTTGTGTTGCTACTTTTGTCACGTAGAACCTTGCTCGTATGTATACAGCGTGATGCTGGACAGCAGTGATGAATGCGCCTTCCAGTGGTAGAGGAGTCTTGCCTACAAAGGTGAAGATACACACTCTTGTGTCTTGAAGTGCAGGAGGTCCTGGTAATGTCTGATATTGTTTGCCGGCCATTACATTCACAGAGGCTCCTGTGTCGAGGAGTATGTGAACAGGGGTATTCAGGATGGTCACTGTGCATCGCGGTTGCCGTTTTCCACGCCTGCCGACAGTGAGCACTGCTGACACGAAGAAAACATCTTCATCTCCCAAGCTCACACCAGGAGGGTCCTCTTGTGGGTCTGTGGACATTGTGTTGTCAGATTTGCCCGCCTTCTCTTGCAGGAATCCTCTGGGGCACTCCTTTCCTCTTTGCACACTGGTTGGGGCTGAGGCTCTGCACACTCTTGCATAGTGATTTGGGATTCCACACCCTGTGCAGGTGTACCCTTTTGCTGGGCAGTCTTTCTCATGTGGAAAATCATACCCACACTGCGGGCAGGGGGCTGGAGTGGTGCTGTTCCTATGTTTCTTCTGCCGCCATGCATTTCTTGTCCCCTGGGTCCTCAGAGTTTGTCGTCCTACTGAGCATACTTCCTCAAGTTTGACCGATTTCAGGGCCGACTCCATTTTAGAGGCCCTTACGTCTGCCAGTTTGTGGGAGCATCCTAGTTCGAGGATCCTGGGAAGTGTGATTCCTGCCTCTCACAGAATTTGTTTCCAAAGCTTCACCGAGTGACATTCAATGATAATTTGGAGCCTCACCTCCTCCTCTTCATTTTACCACCCACAAGTCGAGGCCAGGTGTCTCAGCCGACTGTGGTATTTGTCTATGTTTTCATCACCCGGCTGCATGGCAGTGCGCATTAAGAATTTCTCATAGTGAGTGTTCTCCATGGGGGCGAAATAGTCTGTCAGTGCCTTGACAGCTGTGTTAAATGAGTCATCTGCAGGGCGCAGGATCTTGAAGAGCTTGTGGACTGCGGGTCCCGCTGAATATATCAGAGTGCACGTCTTAACTAGGTCGTCTTTCTCCCCCTTGGCGTTGAAATACATATCTAGGCGCGCTCGCCATAGTTATCATCGTGGTCCCAGTGATATTGGGGCCCTGTCAATGTCAAATTCACACTGGCAGGCATTGGAAGCCCACCTGCAGCGTCTTCTGCTGACATGACTCCAGATGTGAGGTGTCAGCACAGGTGCTGTAGTGGGGGTGCATAGGCCCTCCGAGAGGAGTCGCCGCCCCTGTTTCTTGGCTAGCACTCAGGGCCACAACGGGGTGCACAGACACTTCTGGGGAGCCGCTGCCCCTGTTAGGAATGTGGGGCGTCCTGCACCCGTGAGGTGGGTGTGCAGGCACCTTGCTTCTGTATAACACATCCTTGAGTGGCGTGGTTGGCAGACAGATGGGGTGGCAACGCACAAGCACTCTCCTGTGAGAGCCCCACTGGTCCCCAGGGCGACTGGGCCTCCCCCTCACTGGTAGTGGGGCTGGAGAAGATATAAGACCTTGGGCATTCCAAAAATTCGGGCAAGTGCCAGTTATAAGCGGTGCGAGGCCGTATGTAGGGTAGGATCGCTTACTGGTGTGCCGGAGCACGGTGAGGTTCGGTAGCAGGCGGAGGGACAGCACGCCATGTGGACCGGGGCCCAGATGCAACCAACTGTCCGATCGGCAGGTGCACGCACAGTGTTTTGATCCTCGTCGACAATGTGATGGGGCTCTGTAGTCTGTGCGTGTGGCGCAGCGCGCAATGAATGACAGACATGCTGCTTATGCTTCACGGGCCCGGGCGCGAAACAGGCCTCTTTATTCTTACGTCACGTGTCATGTCATGGTTCACGTGACACTGCAACACCTACTGTAAAGGTCGGCCATATCAGCTCCTGTTGGTAAAGTGTTGCAACCTAAAATACAGCAACGTCTCCAGGTGATTTGTGTGGGTTTGAATACAAAACCATTAGCGGAACTGTTGACTGTGGCAAAATCACTGTGTTGCAACCCAAAAAGAGAAGAAAAGAACACGGAAGTAAAGCGAAAGATATTACAGCTGCAGAGCTTTCAGAAGGGGGCAGTGCTCACCCAGAGGAAACGTGAGAGGAAGGGGCTGCATAGCTTCAAAAACCTTTCAAGGCACTACATCAAACAGTGGTACTGCATGCAAATAATGTAAATAAGGAAGTTTGAACAGACCATAGCAAGACTAAACACCCCTGTTCCCTAATCCACATCCATTTGCCAATCAGTTGTACCTTCTTTCCCTCGACACCGTCTGCCCCAAGGGGAAGACTCTTACTAGGGCAGAGTGGAAGAATGTAACCTTGTCATGAATCCTTTAATTACTCTTGATCAGGAAGGTTCCTTTGTGAATTAGGTGTCGGAGAATGGGAAAGTGTGCCGGGGCCAGGAAGGAGCTGGCAATTGATTCTAAATTAAGAACTATGCACTAAATTATGCACTTCAAAATACACCACAGAGTATATTATAACCGCATAGGGTGTACAAAATGGAAAAACAGGATACCCCGATATGTCCCAATTGTAAGATAGAGGCAGGGATGTATATGCACATGATATGGACATGCCCAAAGGTTAGAAGTATGTGGGAGCAAGTGTTAAAGAGGCTACACACACTGGTAGAGGAAGAGATGGAATTGGATTTAAAGATGTGAGGGGGGGATCTCTCTCTTACGACCAATGAGAAAGGTTTGATGGGAGTGGCGCTGGGACTGGTGAAGAGAGGTATTGCGATGACATGGGGAGGGGAGAAGGGTCCTTCTTTAAGGAGATGGGAGGACGGGATGTATAGGGGTAAGGACCTGGAAGCGTTGGTGTTTAAAAGCAGGGGATGTCCATAAAAACACAAGAAGGTATGGGGGAAATGGGGGTAGACGGATCGGAATGGGGGCTGGGAGGGGGGCTGCGTTAGTACACGGAGGGGATTGGAGGAAGGCTGGAATTGGGGAGGCAGTGGGAGGGTACAGATAAGGGTGGGAGGCAGTGGGGGAGGTGAGGGGCGGAATGGGGGTAGGGAAGGCTGGAGGAGAGTAGGGCCGAGTGTTGGGGGAAATGAGGACAGAGGAGACGAGGGCCTTTGGGGAGAGGATTGTATGTTGTGTTTACGAACATGGCTTGGACTGTATAGACATGCTCCAATGGTTGATTTCTGTTATGTAACTATAAATGCCAATTAGGATCGTTCCAAAACAAAATAAAGAATGCTCCTTTATGCAGTGGGTAGTAGAAGGGCAATCTGTACCTTGCACAGACACAGGACTAAGTAGATCGCCTCTTCAATCTGAAGACATGACCACTGTTCCTTTCCTCTGCTTCTGTCAATGCTGTTGGCATCTCTAATCAACCTGTTCTGCATCTTGTGACCAAACCTATATCTATTTCTTTAGCTCCTACAGCAGATAGGCATGCTTTTCTGGAGAGTCCTTCACTAGTTTATTAGTTAGGGCGGCATCTCCTATGCAACATACGGAACACCTGATAAAGTATGAGTCCTGTGATAACACTGAGTATCAATGATCCCGCCAGACCCAATGCAACTCTCAGCAATGATCTTATTGATTTGTTTTGCCAGGTCCCTAGTTGCCTTTGGTCACAGCATGACAAAAGTCGGTCGCACACAAAACAGAGTGTGTTAGAATCTGGGTAGACCTTTCCAAGTCTCATTTTAAGGTCCTCCAGTATCTTCTACGTCGGATGCAGAAGGGAGACTACAATCATTAAGTCATTATTGCAGCAACTTTTGAAGAAACCTAGCAATGACACATATCGCTTAGTACGCGATCTGCACACTGTAAACTTTGTAGTGTTGCCTTCTTTTACAGTGATCCCCAATTCTTCAACTAGGCCTGTCTGTATTTCACCCTCAACTCCCTGGGTGTGGACCTATGCGTTGCTTTCTTTTCTATATCAATGTACCCAGAGTGCCAATATGCGTTTCCCTTTCACATATCAAGGTTTACAACAGACCAGGACTAAGCTCCTGGAAGGGTACACAGAAACTCCTACCTTATTTCCATTGAAAAAGGATCTGGGTGACATGCTCCCAGGAAAGTCTGTGTTGATAAATATGTAAATGATTTACTTGATTAAACAGTGGTGCGTGAAGGAAATGGCATGACTGCCTCATGGTACTGTTGAGAATGCTTTGCTCCTCCTGACTGGGCCTCAGATGAGGCATGCCAGAAAATGTTACCCGCAACTACCCCTACTTCACCTAATCATGCCCCACATCCTAGCCTTGCTGCAGAAGTCAAACGCTTTGATTATTGTAGCAGCAAAGCAACCGTGGTATAGAACACCAAGCAAAGCAAATGGCATTGGTAATAGATGGACCCTACTAAACGCTTCTCTTGGAACAGTCAAGCTTCCTTAGTTTTGTCAGCATTCCAGATAACGTAACTTCCGCAATTGTTCAAAGGGTTCTGCCATTCGTTTGGCTCAGCAGAGAGCATGGATTTAAGCAAGGAAAAGAAGGGATTTAGAGGGGCACTCAAGGATGGTGTGTTAATTCTCTTGTTGCAGTTTGGAACATTTATAAAAGGCCAATAACATAGGGAGAAATTAGGCCAACTAGAAAAGGCAATGGGCCTCAGTAATGTAATGTTGGAGCAAGCCTTGGAGAATTACATATCATCTCTGATTTAGGCATGATGGCCAAGAGCCAAACACACTTGGTTTTGGACATCATTTCTGCAGGTGAGCTGATCAAGTGGGACATAACGTGCGCCGAGGTGCAAGATTTCCTTAATGAGCACCTGCTCACAATCCGTGATGACATTGGGCATCAGGCAATATCGCCTCATCTGGCCGATGACGAGCTCTATGGCAATTCTCCAGCTGGTAGACTAGGCACCCCCAATGTTCATTCCAAGTGCATGGACACGTTCAAGGAGTATGAGCCCCACACACCAAAAACTGCTGAGGCTCTATCCGGGAAGACTGCAGGATTGGTTCATTCAACTTGTCGTGTGGGAGATAAACACTCCTAGTGGAACTAGTCACTGTCATTAGCTATGCCTGAGGGTACGGGTTTGGCTGGGAATAGGATACCAGTAATAATGTTGGGCAATGAATCCTTCGCAGCTGAAATGTATTAAGAAATTAAGCCCTAGACAGAATTAAAAGTTGTCGGCAAGGCCTGTTGGGAAGCAATAGGTAAATATTTCTCCCTAAAGACATCATCGCACACTTCATCCATTTCACAATCAACACCGGATCCCAAGAGCATGTTGCCAACTTGCCAGCAAAGAGAATCATGGAAGTTAGTAGGAATGACAAGAAATGAAATGAAATATTGTATTTATATCGCGCTCATACACGAGTGTTTCAGACCGCGCCCAGGCAAAGGGAGGGGAACAAGGGAGAACAAAAACAACCATTTTACTAGGCCCAGTGACATTAAGAACAAACAAGTGCATGGAAAAGGGAAAAGTGGAAAAGTGCGGAACCGAGCAGAGAAAAGAATTAATAATATGTAAAATAATGAGGAGGTAGACGGGAAATATGGACAGAAATTGTAAAAGAATGTGCAAACATTTTAAATCAATAAAAAAATAATAAGTTTGTTTGTTTGTTTGTTTATTTTATTTCTATAGCGCTCCGGACCCGGGAGTAAAAGGGCGCTTAGTACAAGTTACAAGGCACAATACATGGTAATAAGCAGTAATAGTTGAATAACAGTTATATACAGAATATACAGACAGTGGAGGTAATGGCAACCAATAAAGACAAAAATGAGACATGTGCACTATGTACAGTTTATAGCTAAGTCTAACTTAAAGGTTGACTTTTGTCAAAAGCCACCCAATGGCAAGTTTCCTGAACGACTGGAAGGATTTGGATGACTTAATATTCAGTGGCAGGGCGTTCCAGAGTTGGGAGGCGAGGACAGTGAAGCTCGAGCCTCCGGCTCTTTTAGAGGTAAATCTGGGTACTGTGAGGCATAAGGTATTGGAAGATCTCGTGGTTCTGATGGAAGATTTCATGGTGAATTTGTTAGTCAGGTAGGGAGGGCTAGATGATTGAGAGCTTTGTAAGTGAGGCAGAGGGTTTTTAGATCGATTTTGTGTTGGATAGTGAGCCATTTGCATGAAGTTCTGGTGGCAGAGATATGCTCACGCCTGGGAATGTTTAGCGCTGCCCGTAGCGCATTATTTTGAAGGACTTGGAGTTTACTAATTATCGCTTGGTTAGCCCCTAAGTAGAGGCTATTACAGTAATCTAGTTTAGATTGTATAAGAGCTCTAGCTAGTGTGAGGAAGCTGTTAGAGGAAAGAAATGGTCTAGAAGCTCTAATTAGTTTTCCTGCATAGGCAGTGGCTGAAGCTGTTGAGTTGACTTGCTTAGTGAGGTTAATATTGGCATCGAGGTAGAAGCCAAGTGTTTTCACGTGTTTGGTGACCGGGATGGTATTGCCATCAATTGTGATGTTGGAATAGTTGGGACTAAGTTTTTGTAGGTTGTTCGGAGAACCAACAATGAGCAGTTCAGTCTTCTCGTCGTTCAGGCAGAGGCCATGTGTGGCCATCCATGCCTGAATGACAGAGAAGATTTCATTGATCCTGGCTACATCGGTATTGTAGTTGCCCGAGATGGTGAGGGGTATCTGGGTGTCATCCGCGTAATTAGTGTAGGTGACACCCAGACGATCCAGTTTATCAAAGAGGGGCTTTGTAAAGATATTGTATAGGGTGGGTGAAACACAAGAGCCTTGTGGGACACCGCAGGTGATAGGGATGGGGTCTGCTGCTGCCACCGGAGAGAAGACTCTCATAGTTCTATTGGCCAGGAAGGACTGTCTCCACATGACAGCAGAGGAGGAAAAGGAAAAGTGGGCGGCCGAGGAGAGGTGGTTGCAGAGTATTTTATGGTCGACCAAGTCGAAGGCTGCTGAGAGATCTAAAAGGAGTAGGATGGCAGCCTTACCCTTATCTTTGATTTCGTCAATCTGACTTTTAAGATCAACAAGGGACGTTTCTGTTCCATGTTGAGGCCGGAAGCCAGACTGACGCAATCCAAGTAATTGGTTGGACTCTAGGTAATGATGAATTTGCAAGTAAGCAACTCTGTCAAGGATTTTTAACAGGAAGGGAACGGCTGTGATAGGCCTGTAATTTGTGGGGCTGGCTGGGTCCAAGGTCTGTTTTTTTAGTAGAGGGAGGACCCAAGACTGTTACCAAATTGGTGGAGAATGACACGTTTATGAGCTTGGAAATGAAAGGGGCGAGGTCTCTTGCTGCATCTTTTATAATCTGTGCGGGACATCTGTCCCCTTTGCAATTTGACGGTTTGAGGGAGGTTATGATTTTTTGCACTTCTAGTACGGTTACTTTTTTTAAGGTGAAGCCATCGTTAGTGTTAGGGGTGGTAGGTGGGCTGGGGATAGGGGGACTTGGGGTGGGGCTACTATTAGAGAGTTGTAGTCTTTTATTTCCAATTTTAGTTTGTAGGCCAGTGATTTTGTTTGCAAGGGCATCTTGGATGCTAGTGCACCAGGGTTGGTCCTTCACAGACATGTCCGTAGGTGGATTGGGATTTTCTAACTCCTTTAGGATGGTGAATAATTCTTTGGTATTGGAACTTGCATTACTTATTCTTGTACTGTAGGCTTCCTTTTTAGTGCAAATTATTTATTTTTTATAAAGGGAGGATGCATTTGTGAGATTGATTTTGTGTTCCTCTGATGGGTTCATTTTCCAAAGGGTTTCCATTTTGGACTTTTTATTTCTTAGTATTTTAAGTTCTGGCGTGTACCAGGAGTTAAGGTGTGCTTTAGGTTTACCTTTGCATAGTTTTAAAGGGGCAACAAGGTCGATAGCTTTGGTCATGGCGTTATTGTAGGTCTCTACTACTGAGTTAAGGTCCGATGTGTTAGGGATCATGTTTAGGGTGGGTAGAACCAATGGGATGATGGCTTCAGCGGTGATGTTCCGCTTATTTCTCGTCAGACATGCTGGTGCAGGTGGGCACTGTATGTGGTGTGGGTTGTTAGTGCTAATGTCAAATGAAAGTAGGAGGTGGTCGGTCCATATAAGTGGTTGGGGGTCTTTGCAGGTAATGTTACAGTTGAGGGCAGCGAGCCAGTCTAAGGTTCTGCCTTTCTGATGTGTAGGTAAGGTGTTAAGTTGAGTGTAGTTGTGTTCGCAAAGTGCAGTAGCAAGGGATGATGCAGGAGTGTCGTGAGGATCATTGTATCCCAGGTTAACAAAATAAATAAAGGCGATAAGCAATGGTATTGCAGCCAGAAAGTGGCAAGTGCTAGATTAGTCAGATAGGGTATATCTGAAAAGTGCAGAAGAAAATGACATCCCATTAATTGGGACCACCCTAGTGCCTCAGGATTTCTATAATCCATTTGAGTTCCTACAACAAATACTAAAAGAACATATCTTGCTGGTTGCTTAGGAGACTGAGGAAGACACTTTCCAGGTGGCATATGGAACTGCCACCATATGCACCCTGGCTGACATCCCATGGTTTGCAGCTCAGCCAGTCAACTGCAGCATTCTAGCTGGGATATTCTGCTGGTAATGGTAGGAGTTCTGACTGTTGTTATATACTGCTATCACACATGTTGTCACGAAAAGAAATCAGTACATGTCCATACAAAAAACGCAAGTAGAGAGCAATTAAATGAAAAAACTATCATAAGAAACCCTCCCCCAGTTTTGAAGAGGAAGTGAATAGAACCATGTCTGTAGAAATGGTGTAAAGTGTCATATTAACCCACTGTGCTCCATTCCACATTGATCCAGTTAGGAATAGAAAAATGAATAAAAATGCTGTAAAGAGTGTGTATTTCCAATGGATGGTTGAGTATAAAGCTCAGTCAGGGGAGGGGGGCGGACTTTGGGTGCAACATGCACATATGAAATACCATAAGAGGAGTTAGAGAGGGAATAATGAACCACCATGTATATATAATGCTTTATAAAGGTAGATATGTTTGTAGGCACAGTGACGTGTAAACAGCCATAAGGCTGTGCCAAGAGCAACAGGGCTCATAAGGCACTGCAGAGAAAAGAGCAGAGATGGATTCATAGCACGTGATTAGATGGAGCAGGGATGTGCAACTGCAAATCTGAAGCAGGGCATTGATACACTTGACTTAGTGAGGCAGGGGTGTGCATTCGAGGAATGGCAGAAGATGGAACCATTATGAATGTTTCTTTTGTACAAAGTCATGGGAAACACCATCTTATTACTGCTTGCTCGTTTCTGAAAAAAACCGACAAAATAAGCGAGAGAGCCCCTTTAGGGCTGACTACCGGGACTTGCATTCCTCTTCCATTATATTGACTCTCGCCCTTGGGGACTGGTTGGCAGTGCAGTGGCCATATTGGCCATACGCTATTGGAAATGTTTGGTCTTTGCAGCCTTTCAAAGCACACAGACTTTACGTTGCAGGAAAAGATGTTAGAAATGGCAACGGAATGACCCCTTCCGGAATCCCCTTGGGAAGGGTGGAGTGAATGTCTCTCCTCTGTTGTATCCCACGACGCTGTGAAACAGAAAAAAGGGACACATTTTCCAACGATGGCCTCAGAGAATGAAGGAGAAGGAGTGATGACCACGCTGCAGGAGGGTGCTTTCAACCGAGACATTAACTAACTCTCATATTCTCATCCAGGTGTTAAGTACTGAAAACAACGTTAAAAGGCGGTACTTAAGACCTATTCTGAAGGTGGCGCATTCTTCCAAAGTCTCAGACACACAACGTGTTACTGAAGGAGGGGAGAGAGAATGTGTTACTGAAGGAGGGGAGAATCCTAGGGGACATTTCTCTCCGTCCTTTTACAGAGATCAGGAGGGACACACCAGCGGGGCCACTATAACTTATTTTTCTACTCCCCATCCTGTGCCGAGGAAAGGGTTAACGCCCCCTCCCGCTTAATGAGGGAGGATAAGAACACCACGAATGCAAAGCCACCTTGATTGCGCTGAACCAGGTGATCTCTACATTCGCCTCACTTTAGGAAGACATGAGGTCTGAATGAGAATGCATACGATCGTATCTGGGTGCTATTCAGACCAAGTTGGATAATTTCAATCAACAAACCAGAAGTAAAAAATTTAATCCAACCGAATATCATTAAAGAAAGGTCTAATTTATCCGAGGCCATTCTAATGTTACAATCTGCTGTTCCACAGTCTCAACCCCAGATTGTTCTCTCCCAAGAGATACCTGATCTCATTATTATAAATGGAGGGCCCCCTATAAAGGCAACAAGGGCCTACGAGGGAGATTCTGAGGGGGCAGCCACCACACTTTGGCAGGACCAGGGAAGACTTGCAGAAGTGGATAAGCAGTTGTAATTGAGCAGAAACGCCTCACAGAAGCGCAATTAGGTACAGGCGCAGCAGAATCTAAAGACAAAAAACATGAAAAAGAAGAATAAAAGTAATAGATTGTCCTGCAAATTCCTTAGGAGCCTGACGATACTGGAGCAATTTGAGAATAAAAAAAAAAGAGCAATACATCTGTGAAGGACGGTAAAGTGACTAAGTCTCAGATCGTGGTGGTGGACAACTTTACAGTAGGGAGTCTGTTAGCAATACTACAGGACAGCG
Source organism: Ambystoma mexicanum (assembly GCF_040938575.1). Classification (NCBI taxonomy): domain Eukaryota; kingdom Metazoa; phylum Chordata; class Amphibia; order Caudata; family Ambystomatidae; genus Ambystoma; species Ambystoma mexicanum. Next base: position 833,832,091 of record NC_090934.1, on the reverse strand, counting down.
GTTGTTAGAGCCAGATTATTCTATGCCAAGGGCTGTTAAAGTTTCTACTCAGTATAATCTAATGGAACCGGAGAGAGAGATCCCTGCCTGCGTCCTAGTTTTGGGTGTCGGGAGGGGATTAGTCACGTTGGGACTTGGTACACAAGTCTGTACCCGTTTCAGCCCGGTTCAGAAGGTGCCATCCTATAAGCAATCTACAGACCCAACACGACCCAGGGATGACCACAGTGGCTGTTGCTGGTCCCTGGGTCCACTGAACATCAGTCATCGAATCTAGCTAAGACTCATAGGTCTGATAGAACAGAACTGGATGTAACTGTACAATGAGAAGGTATCCTCCAATAAACAATGGCAGACTCAACGTGACATAGGAACAACGATAGACCTGCAATTCGCTTAACCCAATACAGATTAGGAATAGGGCAACTCAACACTGATGACACTGTCAAAAAGGGAAAGACAAAATCAAGCCCAGTAATCAGAACAAACTCTGTGCCAGACTGAGAATGTCTCTTGGCGAACCAATGCTCAGAACCGCTAGAATAGATACGGTCAGCTCATTGGGACTGGAAGGGAATCTGAAATAGGGTTCTCCCACCAATCCGCACAGACACTCACACATACCGATATGCTCACTCTCTCCTCTACACCAACAAACAATAGAATGCAGCTATACCCCTTGATCAATTTCGCCCTACCTGCACACATACCTACACATCTCCATGAACACCTCAACAGTCTTTAGAACACGCTATACCCCCACAAAAAAAAAGAAAAAATTGGCCTAGCTGCACACAATCTCATACACAAACTCCACCACCGCCGGAATGCAAACTCCGAGGTCAATGGCCTTGCTGCACACATTCTACTGACCTCACGCAACCACTGCACCACACCTAGCATTAGAATGCAGCTACAGACCACGTAAACTGCACTGGATGCACACATACTGAGTGCACACAAGCACTATTTACTACCCTACACTCTTACTGACCTGGCCTAAGGTCCCCAAGGGCATTTAACCAACAACGCTTTGAGATCATGTCAATGGTATATAAGGCGCTATACAAATGCACAATAACATAACATATGAGGGAGAGCACGTATGAGAGAGAACACATTTGCAAACAGAGGCATAGAGCGCGCTGGACAAAAGAAATATTGGCTGGTGATAATGTACATAATTATGAACTCTGAGAGGTCGCAGACAGCATATTGCCCGAGGACATAAACACACCTCCACAGGTAGGCATAGGCAACTATGCAACAGAAAACTGCAGTCAATATTTAAGCCTAGCAGCAATTTAGTTTTGCAGTGCATGCAATACAAATGATCCCACTCAATTTTGGAAACTCCTTGTTACTAATTAAGGAAAAAGCTAAATTCTGTGCTTTTGAAAGGTTTTTAGATCCAAGTCACGTTAAAGCATTACAACCTTGCTTTGCTTTATTAGAATATCATTTCATAAGTGCCTCCTTGGTATTGGTGGTAAGGGATTATACAAACAGGATTTACGAATAAAATATATCATGGCATAACAAGTGACCATGAATGGCCAGCCACAGAGAAACTATTACGTCACCTGTGGCGTGTACGTTTAGAGTCACAGTTTGCACGTACTGCCATCTAGTGGTTAGTCCAGAGAATGACAATTATTTGACTTCCAAAGTAAAAGGCTGTTAACAGGGGTGTTCCTGCCACACTATACCCACCCTACGTGTGCAGGTACCCTTGATGCTGCAGGGGCGTGCCTTCTTTGGTGACCCCAATGTGATCCCAGTGACCCCCGCACTGATGGGGTCTTCCAGACCGCTTCTCCGAAGGGGCTGTGCCCAGTGCTTTAAGTGGGGTAAGAAATTGAGGGGGGGCCCTCGTTTGGGGGCGTGGCTTTTGTTGTGGGCGTGGCCTAAAAGTGCACAAATCATAGTAAGGTGCGCAAACAAATATATAAATGTATGTGAGCATTTATATGTTTGTATGCGTACTACTATGGTGTGTGTACTTTTCAAACCATATTTTATAAACATAGCAATGTTACATATTTCTATGTTTATAAAAGGTGGCTTGAAAAGTGCACAAACCATAGTATTTTACGCACACTTGTGTGCTTACCTTACTATGGTTTGTGTACTTTTCAAGCCACCTTTTATAAACATAGATATTTGTAACATGTTTCTATGTTTCTAAAAGATGGCTTGACACGTAAACAATTCAAGGCATCTTTTATAAAGCGTTGATGACGGACAAAACAAACCGCAAGGTGGCTTTGTCCGTCGACAAAGCTTTATAAAAGATGCCTTGAATTGTGCACGTTTCAAGCCGTCTTTTATAAACATAGAAATATTTCTACCTTTATAAAAGATGGCTTGAAACGTACACAGTTCAAGGCATCTTTTATAAAGCTTTGCCGACGGAGAAAGGCACCTCGGGCTCTGTGATCTATCTGCTCAGAGCACATAGATCACTGAGCCCGAGGCGTCTTTCACCCTCTGCGAACCCGCGGGCTCCGTGATCAAATCTGCATATTAGATCACGGAGCCCGCGGGGGTCAGTGACCTGGGGAGGGAAAACAAAGGGACAGTAACTTCCTCTGATGACCCTGATGAGGGGTCATCAAAGGGAGTTACACTAACTGACAGAAGTGCCGCCAGCCTCAGCATCACTGTGGCTGGCTGGCACTTCTGTCAGCTTGGCCGACATAATGACGGGCGCATCTCCCGTCGCGGCTGCGGCCGCGGCGGGATAATGCATCCCGCCAATGTTGTGTGGGACGGGGGCCCCGGCTGGGCCCCGGCTCAGCCCCACTTTCTGGAGACTGCCGGGGCCCGGCCCCGGCAGGCCCCGGCCCACTTTAAGCACTGGCTGTGCCCATCTGCAGCAACCAGTCCCAGACGAGTCAGTGCCAGAGGTTTGTAGGAGTTGTTTTTACAGAATTCCTGTCTGCTCTTTGAAGCAGGGCACGGTTCCAGGGAGTGTGCAGGCCGGTGTTGGAACCCTGTGATGGAGGAGTTCAGGTGAACACACACGTGAGTATACCCTTGCAAGTGATAACAAGTAGGGAAGGGGTATATGGGAAAGAGTTTGTGTTGTGAGAAAGCAGAGAACGAGGTTGTTTGTGTGGCATGGGTATGATTCTTTGTTTTGTATAACTGATCTTTTAACGAGAACATTATGGAAAGGAAAAAAGGAGCCTACCCGGGTGAGGGGAGAAGGTGGTACCACTTATATTGTGTAATGGAGAATAAGGAAATACGTAGGAGCCCCGCATAATTAGTGGGCTCGGGAATAGTAGTGGTTGTTATTTTAGCTTCTTGTTATAGTGTTTTGTAATTTTGTGGGAGGTGAAAGCCCGAGGAGGGGTGTTGGTAGAATAGTGGTTTGCTTTGAGTGCATGGATTGCAATAGAGGGTGAGTGTGAAGGGGAGAGTGAGTAACGTGGGCTGAGAGGGAGGAGGGAAGAATAAAGTGCTTTTTTGTTGTGACATCTGCAGCTCACGCAGCAAACGATTAGAAGCGCTGGGGCACGTAGAGTGCATATATCGCTGTAATAGGAGGGGAGAACCCTTTAGAGTATATGTACAAGGCGTTGCCGTTGTACTGGAAATAATAATGAGAAATACCATAAGCAGTGGGTGTCAAACACGAGGGGGAATGCCTCGCTCATTGCTAGAGCAGGCCACCCATAATAAGGGAATTCTGGAGCATGTGATTACATTTATAGCTGCGAAGTACAAGGGTAAACAACTACAGAAATGAAAGAACATTTTAGACTTATGGAAAATGACCAAGGATGTGGAAACCACCAATGAGGGGTGGAGGGGGCACGGAACCCATGAGAGGCACTGCTCAAGCAGAAGTGGGTGGGACACAAACAGACGATAAGGGAGTATATCCATTCGCAGCGCTCCCAGCGTCAGGATACACTAACCCAACATATGTATCCACGCAGGCCATGGTCCCACCACCCGCATATATACCCGCTCCAGCAACCACTCCACCTCAAGAGTGCGCAGGGCAGAGGCAATTAGAAGGGGCTCTAGAATCGGTATGCAGTGATAGAATCACAGCAAAAATGTCGCCTGTACAAAAAAACGCAGCAAAAATGCTGTGGTTTGACCCGTTAAAGGTGTATCTCACTACACCATTTAAGGGGTGTGGGGGTTGCGGGGGTGTCCTTTACATGGATTGCAACGGCAAAACCACTGCCTTTTTGCCGCAATATTATCTGTCCATAGCCATTTTTGCCGCGATTTTAACACATGGAACCCTAGAATCAGCGCAAGCAGAGTTAGCGTGACTGCGAACAGCACAGAACGAAGCAAAAGGGAGCGGTCTAGACGAGTGGAGAGCAGTGGACATTTTGTTTAGACTGGACAGCACAGCAATAAAGGATATGCATATAGAGAAGAAAGGGGACGGGTGAGCAGCCAGCACAGGGTATAGAGCTGGGAGGTCCGACAGAGGCTTAGGTGGAGACCCAAGAGAAGATGGGTGGAGTACCGTGGACGTGTTTGAGGATGACTGTGAGGAAGAAGCGCAACAGGTGCTGGAAATAACACCTTGAGTTGAAAGTTGATGGGATGAGAGAGTAAGGCGGGGGTAGGGCGTAATATATTCCCTGGGCACAGATGGGCAAGAAAAATTTGATAAAGGCACTACTGCTGTTAACAGCCGGGGTGGGTAAGTGGATACACGCATTTGAGAAACAGACTGCGGGTGTGCTCCTTTCTGTCAGTGATATGAAATTGAAGAGCGGGTCCCTGGAATGCCCCCCTTGACCCTCATCAACATGACAGCTCGCAGATTCAAGAAAGCATGAAGCAACTCAGACAGCCCCTAGGAGGGCCAGTGATATCCACATATGCGAACAGATATTCTTGCAGCCCCACCCCATTTCATTGACGCAGATTTAGAACAGGTGCCAAGAGACTGGACGACTAATTGCCATGACGTAGGCCTCCTACAGGGTGTCACCTACTCCGAGTGAAACAATATCCGCTTTCCTGGGAAGCAGAGGGGGGAAATTAAGGACACCATCAGCACCATCAACTAAGGGATAATTGTACCATCTACCTCCCCATGCAACATGGCTATATATCCTATAAAAAAGGCAACAGGGGCAATTGGAGAATGATTCAGGATTTACGCTCCCTAAAGGATGTTGTGCAGCAAGAGTTCCTTGTGGTTCCTAACCCTGCCACGATATTCACTAGCATCCCCAGACAGGCAACACATTTCATGGTGGTGGACCTCAAAAATGCATTTTTCTCCATACTGCTGCACCCAGACTCACAGTACCTCACTGCCTTTACACACGGGGGAATGAGGTTCGAACACACAAGATTACCTCAAGGGTACTGTAAGAGCCCCAGCATTTTTCAAAAGAATACTACAAGCAGATTTAGGCAACATACAAGTGCTCAGCACAATCATCCAAAGCGTTGATGACCTGTTGGTGTGCAGTGACACTGAACAACACTGAAGAAAAGACTCAATTACACTGTTACAACTCCTAGCATGCAAGTGTTACAAAGTTGATAGGGCAAAATTATAATACTGTCTACAAGAAGTTCTGTATCTTGGACAGCTGATATCAGTGGATGGCAAAAGGATAATACCAGACTGCACTGCCTCTGTGCGCACCACTCTACAGCCCACAACAGTGAAATAAATGCAAGTTGCTAGGGTTGTGTAATTACTGTAGAGCATGGATACTTGATTACGCAGCATAAACAAGGCCGCTTTTACAGGACCTCAAAGAAGCACAAAAGACAGAGTGAAGTGGTTTTTACTGAAGAAATGTCAGAGTTTCAATGATCTTAAAGAAGTAATATCAACTGCCCCAGTGCTAGCGACCCCAGATTATACAGAGGAATTCTACTTATTCTCCCACTCTAATGGCTATCTTATGACTACAGTGTTAACACAAAAGAGCTCCATGGTCCACAAGTGACTGGCCTATCATAGTGGCCTGCTGGACTAAGTGATGCAAGGGCAGTTCACTTGCTATCAGGCACTTGAGGCAGCAGCATTTGCAATAGAGAAAAGTTCAACAATTGTGATGGGCTGTTCTATTACACTCTACGTGGAACATGCCATCTTTGCCATTTTAGAGAGATCAAAATCTACCTTGACTACCCAAAGAGCCTCTACATATGAAATCATTCTTTCCAGTGCTAGTATCCACATTTTACCATGTAAAACAGTGAACCAATGCGACCTTCATAACCAAAATGTGCACTGGTGAGGATTTAGCCAGATACGACTGACATACGAAGGGCAGGAGAATGACATCTCCAAGGCAAAGGACAGGCCACTCAAGGGGGGGGGGGGGAGTCTTCTTTGTTGATAGTTCAGCGACAATTGACCAAGGCACAGATCTCAGACATACTGGCGCAGCGGTGGTGCGCCTAGTGTATGGTGAATATGAGACAATTATAAAAAGGTTACCAATGCATTACTCTGCACAGGCAGCGGAACTCATTGAAGTGCTACAGTCATCACAAGGGTGTCACGTGACCCTTTATTTTGACTCAGCATACATCACTACCACAGTGCACACCAGTCTTTCGTGATGGAAGAGGAGGGGCTTCAGGAAGGTGGATGGGTCCCTGGTACAGCATGCCGCACTATTGGACAAGCTAATTTTTGCACTCTCCCAGCCTTCTGCAGTGGCGGTCATGAAATGCGCCGGCCATACTAACAATACTGACAAGCTGGCACTCGGAAATGCCGCCACAGACACAGCAACCAAAATTGCAGCATATCTCCCAGGACCCACTGTAGCTGAATACATTCTCATACCCGTCACTGACCAGCACCGTCTCATACAGTGCCCTGCCCATTACGCACACTATTGAGTTACAAGGAAGGGCCCCGGAAGAGGAGAAACAATTGTGGATAAGAAGGGGGTGCAAGCAATCCTCTACTGATTTATTGTGGAGGCAGGAATGCTCAGGAGAAGCAGGAATGCCACACAAACCTAATAAAAGCATTTGATCAGCTCAATCACCCACACACAGCTCCAAACACCACATTGCTCTGATATACAAGAGGATTGGTTTATTGCAAACATCCAGGAACACTTAACGAGTATGATAGTTAGATGCACCATGTGTAAATGTTTCAGCAGAGGCATGACATTAAGAACACAGAGGCACTCTGCCCCGCGCCACTTGACCATTCTGTGAGTTGCACATCGACTATGCAGACATAGGCGAGAGATGCAGCGGGTCCCGGTACCCGATTGTTGTCGTCTGCCCCTTCTCACATTGGGTAGAGGCGGGACCCTACACACATCCAGATGCCAAATGCGTGGCAACATTTCTGGTACACAAAGTGTTCCCCCGATGGGGCGTGTGTGATGTGTTAAGGTCAGGTAATGGCACACACATTTTCATAGAGTTGTTCAAGGAGATTACTACACTACTTGGCATTAAACACTGAATGTGTACAACTTATCACCCTCAAGCCAACGGAGTTGTGGATAAGATCAACAGACTTCTCAAAAGAAAGCAGTCTAAGCTTTGCACCACGCTGAAGAAAAACTGTGTGCATTGCTTAACCATGGCCCTGTTCTGTTTGCACACGCAGACCACCATTAATCACCCCATAAGGTGGTAACTGGGTGCCACATTCACACACCAATTTCTCCCATTACAAGAGCATCAGACGCACATAGGGCAGCAGCTGTTTTAAGAGACTAGTTCAAGTAGTATTTGACAACCCTAACATGAGCACTCACATGTATTTCCCGACAGATCGTACCACCCCGATCAGAAAACATGCGAGGCGCCACAGCTGACTCCACCACTGATCCCCCACCCGCCCAATCACTGCTGCTAGGAGAGTTCATCTACGTGCGGTCCTTTGTCTGCAGGTGGGACAGGCCCAGATTCAATGGACCGTTCGAGGTAGTGTTTTCTACTCCTCTTGCAGTCAAATTCAAGGGACTCTGCTATTGGACCCACTTGTCTGACATGCGGAAAAGCACCTTCAGATGTTGCATCAGCACTTTAAAGGACTGGCAGTGTGCATCTACCTTACCTCCCTCTACATACCCCACCCACCCCAAATCTGTGCATTCGCACAGCGGTTAAAAAAAGAAATGTTACATTTGCAAAACAGATGCTTTTTGCGGGTCTCTCACAAATCACTCCATAAATATTAAAAAGAAATTCAAATGATAGGGCCTCATTACGAGGTGGGCGGTAAGGGGTTAACGGCACCGGTAAAGGCACTGGAGCCATTAACCCCATACTGCAATATATATTCACCAGCTAAAGCGAAGCGCAGCAGAGTGCTGCGAGTGTGTTGGCTGTGGCTGCAAGGAGGCTCTCTTTTCCCTGCTGAACATGGACCCTAGTTGAGTCTTTCTTCCACTCCCTTTGTAAAGGCAGACTCTGCAATATATTCGCCGGCTAAAGCGAAGCACAGCGGAGTGCTGCGTGTGTGTTGGCTGTGTTTGCTGTGTTTGCGGGTAAGCCGGAGGGCTCTCTGCAAACTAGGCTCAGCCGGCGCGTCTCACCACATAATTCCAGACGTGCACTGCACTCGAGCTACATTTGATTTGGAACAGCCCTGAAAAAACCCTCCTATTGGGTAAGTGCCAAGTGATTCATTGACTACATTTTTAAAATCCTTGTTGAACACACACAAAAAGGAAATACATGTCTGTGTGTGATTCTTAAAAGCTCGAGTGGCAATACCTCACGAGCGCTTAAAGGAAGGAAAACGCAGACAATAAGCTTCCTTTTGGATCAGTACGATACATTATGATTAAGCCCCTCCCCATTACACATCATGTATAACAAGTGCTTCAATGAAAGATGACCTAAGAGCACCAGAATTCGACCCATCTGGTAAGATTCAAGGCAATCAACGCAGAATGTTAAATCTTTCCTCACCGTCAGTTCCTTCAGCCTTCCCACACCAGACAATGCCACCAGCTCCGGATGAAGACCATGCTCCAGCTGTCGATAGTCCCGCCTTGTCCAAACTTTCTCCTGTCCCAAGGCACAAGGTTAAAGGCACTAGGAATCAGTACACATCTCAATTTCAACTATGAAAAAAACAATATATGACCTAGGAAGACGTAAACAACTATCAAGGAGTCTTAACACATTGAATAATATATCCATTGTAATTAGAACATCACAACAATGCCCGGGAGCTGAAGGGCCTCTATCGGTACTTCCCATGCGAGAAAACGTACTTGATGAAAGGTCCCAAGAAGTACATAGAATTCCATATTAGGGACAAGACGACCACATTGATAGTAGTCAAGTTTTTCATAATCCAATGACCCCACGAAATATTCAGTTTATCCCTTCCAGTGGGAGTACTAATATCAGAGAGAGACCACCCCTCTCACAGCAGAGTAATATCCTCCCACAATTCAAAACAACACAGGACCTTCTGCAAGAAACTACCATAACAATGTTAAGTGTTGTATTGAATGAACTCCCTTGTTAATGTGTGTGATTCCTTGAAAAAATGTAAACATGTATTCGGGCATCCTGATGGAACTATACAAAGAAGTAGGTAGTTGTGAGTCTGTTTTGGTGGGTCTGGGCACAGCTCTTAATACACAAGTAAAATATCCACTTGATCTGCTGCATTCAATCAGCAATGAACATACAAACAAGCTTAATGACCTAAAAAAGGATCTGAGCTCGCAGAAAGAACTCAATGAATACATGTGGAGGGACGTCAAATCCATATTAATCGATTTAAAGAAATCCAACAACAGTGTACACAAGTAGATGCAGCTCTAGACATGAACAAACCCTTTTATGGGGATGATACACCACTCTGCTTCAGCACTGGAGGAGTTCATGAGATTGGGCCAAATAGTAGATGAACAAGAACTGGCCCAAACCGAAGCACTGAATTCTGACAACAACAGGCCCGCTCAACACTCCATTCTACCAACAGAAAACGTGGTGAAAACTAAAAACATGCTGCAACTCCCAGCCTTAACCCAAGACAAGGCGGAGGAACAGCCTATTTCAAATGCTCATCAACAGAAGAAAAAAAAAGTTAAAGGGAAATAAGAACATTCTGAAGACATCAGGAGTAGACAAAGATGACACAGTTAAGCCCGCCGACTAATTAAAGATAAAGAAACAAAAAAATCAAGTAAAAAACGTTTTCAAAGCTTTAAATAAGATCACAGAATCTGAGCACATGTCAGATCAGCGAACCGCATTAAATGCATCTGAAATCACTGTAGGCCATCCAAAGAAAAAGAAAAACAGAAATTATGACTCATCAGAGTGCATAGAAATGAAAGTAACCTCATCTTAACAATCAGAATCAAAATGAAAGTCCAGCATAAGTTGCCAAACAGAGGAATGGTTGATTGAACCATTAGTCCAGCAAAAACCACGGCGCCTTGCCCCCATCTTTTGCAAGAAACAGCATTCAGGCACAGAGGTGATTGAGAACATCAAAAAATCTTAATCAACGTCTCCCCATACCTCAGCGCCTTCTTTAGTGTCAACCTCAGTCAATCATGTTACGCGACAATTAATAAGTCCCTTAATCCCAAATATAGCCCAATCATTTGGAACCGTCCAATTATTTGCTGCTCCAAAACTATGGTTGAGACAATCACCTCAATGACCTCATCAGGTCAAAAAGCACTGAATATTACCAACATACTGGCACACACAAAAAAGTTCCACAGCTATATTTATTTTCGAGCAAAGATATTGACCGGATATCTTTCCCCCATAAAAACTGTACCTATATAGTGGAAATCATCCTGAGTTCAAGTGAAGGAAGGAATGCGCTATTAATGTGCGCTGACGAACTAAGAAATGTGAATATTGAAGTGTTTGATAAACTCCCTGCGACATTAGTAGCAATATCAAAAAGCTCTTGCAATGTAATAGGCAACAAAACAGTTTTCCAGAATAAGACACATGCCAAAGCTCTCGCTCCTACAGCGATCTTGTGGCAAGTCGTCGGCAAAGTCACATTGTCCAACGAAAAATCCAAGCTATGGGACATTCTACCAGACATTCTATCGGAAGTGCTACAAAGGCTGAATGCCAATGAAAACCTACTGTAGGTAAAGCGAGAAAAAAAGACTTTTCAATTGTAAGCTGGAATACAAGAAGGTCCCTCATCCTATAGGGACAATGAAACGATAAAGATCAAGACTGGATTCTTCTCCAAGAAACTTGGCTCATGCATAACGTTCAATTGGATGGATTTACAACAATCAGTCAACTCGTCACTTGTCCTAATGGAGCTAGACAGTCTGGGGGCCTGCTAACAGCTGTTCCTAATAGCATTGGACACGACATTTCTTGCATAAGTTGCAACACTCCAGGGATCCTTGTTGTTAGATGTGTAATCAAATGGGGGCGCTGTTGGACGCCTATCAAGATGGCGGCCTGAGTGTGAAGCTGCACTGCCTGTCAAAATCCTGCTACTAAATCCTGCGGATCAGGGGAGAATAAATGGAACAAAAGTCTGAAACCAGTTCAGGAACCCTCAGGGAGTGTGTGGAGCTGTTTGCGACCTGCTTCATTGAGAAGGGCCTGAGATACACCGTTGAGCGGCTGGCGCGAAAATGGGATACGTCCCCCCTTCCCCTCATGTGCAGGGGAGCTGGCCCTCAGCCGCTGGAGATCCCCCATGTGGGCAACAAAAGCTCCACGTCTGAGGGCAGAAGGCGAGGAGAAGTTGAGAGCCCCATCGGAGTGTGCCAGCGCTGTGGTTACAGAGGAGTAGGGGCTGCGGGGAACATGCGACCACCACGCAGACCCAATCTGTGCCTCACATCGCAGACCTGCCTCCCGGCAACCACCGTGTACGCTGTGAGCAAGTGGCTGGTGCGCCTGAGGCGAGGGAGGCCCCCCCATTGGTGAACATCAGCAACTTAAGGTACATTCTCTCGAGCGGGTCCTGCGCCTCTGTGGTGCTGCCCCCGACACCTCTACCAGACGGGACATCCTGGCCCCGAACATACTGCGACACAGAATGCTGACAGACCCGGAGGGGGCCAGTATGTATGGCAGCGCGGCACCCGGGTGCGGGCGAGCGGTCTCGGGTACCCCCCCAACCCAACATTAATAGATCACTGCCCATGTAGCAATATCAGGGAGCGGCTGGGGCGCACAGAGTACAGAAAACACCGGCGAAGACTCCTTTTTCGGCTGGGGTAGACATGGGGGGAGCCAACACACTATCTTCATCTTGCAGGCCCAACAGGCTCTAAAGTGCATACGCCAGGACCTCCTCGGGAGCCACAAACAATACCAACTGAGCCGTAGCTGGGCCCCAACAATCAAGTGGCACCAGCACAACCCACAACTCCGTTTTCCACACGGGCAGAAGCACCAGTCCAATTAACTGAATACTGCACACTCCCAAATATGCCCAAAGGCAACAGAACCAACAAAAAAGGGCCATGGAGGTGTAGAGGGGACTGACACCCAAAGGGCGGACCCCCCCCCCCAGCGCACAGCATCAGAAATACATCAGACCCATTCATGGAGGCTCTGCAGGCGGGGTTTGCGGCCGTGAACACCAAATTAGATGATATTGGCAACACCATAGCCTCCATCAGAGCGGACATGCTACAGGTGAACACCTGGGTTACCGAAGCCGAAAACAGGATAGGTGAGGTGGAAGATGCCTCAAATAAACACGGCAGAGACATAGAAGACATCAAGAAGAGCCTACGACAGGTACAAGCGAAGTGTGAGGACTTAAAATCGCGATCTTGCCGAAATAACATCCGCGTGGTTGGCCTGGCAGAGAAATCTATCAACGTTCCTATGGAAGTGTTCCTAGAGGAAGTTATATAAACAGCCCTACTGGAGGCACAGTTCTCCCAGTAATTTCTGATCGAGAGGGACCACAGAACATCAGCACCTCCCCGAAAGCCAGGGGCACCACCACGTACGGTAATTGCCTGCCTGTTAAACTACAGCGATAGAGATCAAATCCTTTGCCTGTCAAGGGAAAAAGGAATACTGTCCTATGACTCTGCCTGAATCCATGTATACCCTGATTTTTCCAGCCTGGTGCAGTCGGCACGCCGTCCCTTTGACCAGGTGATAAAAGCACTCCGGGCAAGATCAGTGCCATACGCAATGCTGTTTCCCACAAAACTCCGTATGCAACTCTCCGGGAGGACACATTTATTTGAGTTCCCAGAAGAGGCTATGACCTATATAGAGCACAACATCCCACTACATCCGCGAGACAAGGACTCGACGGCCAAATTAAATGCGTGATGGATAAAGATGCACAGAAAAAACTGAAGACTGTTCACCTACTCCGATCTGTGAAGATACAGTACAGCGGCCCCCAGGGCAGTCAGGTCGGGTATCAGAGAGCGGCGACCCAGCAGAGCCACCCACCTTTTTCAAATGTTGAAGTTCATTGGGAGGATAGTGAGGGAGGGGGGTGGGGGGAAAGGGCACGTTGCCCAGTTGGGAAAAGGGGAGAAACAAGAAAAACCGACAAGTGCAAGGATCACAAGTCACCAGAACTGATGCAAGACACTCAGAAAATAGCGACAACACAACACCAATGGCTACACCAGGGAAACCACAGGGGGTGAGACTACTTACGTGGAACGTTAGAGGCCTTGCTCACCTGATCAAGGCGAGGAAATTAGTGAGGTACGCAAATAGGCACAAAATTGACATCCTCCTACTCCAGGAGACCCACGCAACGAAGAAAGTGACTGATGCATTTGCCTGAACATGGGGCCCCACAAAAGCTGCCACTAACTACTCTACACAAGTCAGGGGGGTGCTCAAAGTGGTGCACAAGAGAATTAATTTTAATCTCACCAGATCTGAAACAGACGAGGAGGGCTGTTATGCAATCATATGGGGTACAGTGTGCAATGAAGAAATGATTATAATCAACACTTATTGCCCCAATATTGACTCACCGAGTTTCTACTTAAAGATCCTTGTGTTGGTATCCCCGAAAGGCAATGCCAAAGTGCTCTGGGCTGGGGATCTCAATATGATCCTGGATCTGGACCTAGACTGAACCTCTGGAGGTAGCAGGAACCACTCCAAATCCTCCCTGACCATACTCCAACCCATGAATAGACTCCCCCTTGCAGATGCGTGGAGAGAACTACATCCACAGGAGAGGGAATACATCTTCTACTCCTCTGTAAACGGCTCTAGTTCACCTATAGACTATTGGCTATGCACACCGGACCTCATATCAGACGTGACCGCATGTATGATATATCCTCGCACAATATCGAATCATTCCCTGGTCCTTCTTGAATTGACATCATCTGACGCAGAATACACTGCCCAGAACTGGAGAATGCCCCCTGCACTACTGAGGGACGACACACTGATATCACCCCTCAAAATGGAAATACCAGACTTCTATGAATGAAATGCAAACTCTGTCAAATCCAAAGCAGTTATCTGGGAAACCTTCAAGGTTTGGCTGCGTGGGCAACTAATGGCGCAGACTTACGGAGTGCTGAAGGAAATAAGGAGGGAACTAGACCACACCGAACGAGAACTGAGAGACCTGGAAAATGCACACGCTACCAATAACAGCGAACCCCTTCGGCAAAACATCTCAGAACATTAACTAAATTCAGGTCACTGGCCGAGCGTGAACTCTTATATACGACACAACCTACAAGAGCCAGGAGATACGGCGAAGGGAATAGAGCCAGCCAAACACTTGCCAACCTCATCAAAGCCGAACAAGGAATGAGGCATATGACCAGTATTACAGATGCGGATTGGGAATGTGCGGACTAACGCTGCTGATATCAACGAGGTATTCCAGAGGTTTTACAATGAACTCTACACTAATAGAGACCAGGTCTCCCAAAGGGAATTACGAGAATACATAGACTTATTCCCCCTGCCCCAATTGAATGAAGCTGACAAAGCGACCCTTGACCTTCCACTAACCATCGAAGAGCTAGAATTAGCCATAGCGGATTTACGGGCAGGCAAGGCCCCCGGATCTGACAGAATTCCAGTTGATCTGTACAAAACATTTAAAGGGAATTGGCCCCTATACTACTGGAGGTCTGGGAAGAGGCCCTAGGTAAAGGGGCACTACCAAATACCATGAAAGAAGCAATCATAACAGTACTCCTTAAGCCCCACAAACCACCACAAGATCCCACGTCCTACCGACCTCTATCCCTTATCAATTCAGATGCTAAGATATGAGCCAAAGTAATCGCAAACCGCCTCATAAAAAGCATGAATGTACTCATACACCCCGACCAATCGGGATTCGTTCCCATCAGATCCACCGCGTTGAACCTCAGGAGATTCTTCGTCATCACCTCTCAGTTCGACCCGAAAGCAAAGACAATAATGGCTACACTAGATGCTGAAAAAGCATTCAATTCTGTATTCTGGAACTATATGGACACTATACTAGACAAGATGGGACTTGGCCCGGTAATCATTAAATACATTCAGGTCCTATACTCCGACCCCAGAGCAAATCATTATCACCAAGCTTTGCACTTGGAAGAGGCACTAGACAAGGCTGCCCACCAACCCCCCGCCCCCCTTATATTTACTCTCACCATAGAGGGAGTGGCTGCCAAACGTAGATACGAACATTCATGGAGAGGTATTCGCGTCAGGGGACACCCCCAATTTATCTCACTCTACGCAGACGATACAATGCTGTATGTCAGAGACCCCGAAAACCAATTTACCACCGGTAATGCACGAAATAGAGACATTTGCTAAATACTCTGGTACCGAATCAATCAGGCTAAATTAGAAATCATCCCGCTCACACCCTCCACAGTGCAGTCTCCAGGTGTCATGATTCCTGCCCCTCATGTCCCCAGCCCTCCAAGATGTCAGGCTGGAGCCAGGCCACAATCACCTACATGGCCCTCAAGGGCCTCTCCATCCCTCCAAAGACTCACTTGTAGTCAAACTTGGCGCTTGTGGCACCAGACTCACTCACTCCCATAGGATAACATTGGGGATTGGACTTGTAGTGCATTGATGGGGACAAGATGGATGCCCCCACATGTTTTGGTTCCCAGAACTGCATGTGCAGCCCCTGCGCTGAAAGCAGGACGGAGAGCACACTTTCCAAGAAAACAAGGTGAGCTGTGGATCGAAGGGAAGGGTTGGACCCCGGGGAAGAAGGGGTTCAAGCACACAGAGACAATAGGGAGTTAAACTCTACCAATCCTGTGTTTCAGGCCCTGTCTCCAGTTGAGTAGACTCCAGGGAAGGGTTTGAGGTCGTAAGAGGTCAGAACAGGATGAGTGACATCCCCGTGGATACCAGGTGAGCGTTACACCAGGTCACCCACCACCGCCCGACACCTGGGAATCATAATGGCCATAGACAAACAGACGCTGTATAATAATAACTATGAACCATACTTAATACTCCTGGAACACAAATTAAATGTATGGGACAAACTTCCAATATCGCTATATGGGTGAATATCGCTACTCCAAATGGTAATAGTGCCAAAATTATTGTACCTGTTCTGTAACATCCCTATTTGGCCAGGAAGACCGTTTTTTCAGAAACTTCAGAGACTGGCATCAGGTATTGTATGGAGAGGGGGATCTGTGAGACTCCAGTGGTCCAAGATGAGCGAGACGTTTGAAAACCGGGGGCTTAGCAGCCCCGGATTTTCAACTATATTTTCAGGCGGCCCAGGCTCACTTTTCAAAATACTGGTCAGACTCGACCGAAGCATACGCACAAATACAAGCTGAAAAGTTTGCGGGGGCCCTTTCAACTTACGGGCAGTGCCCTTTTCCAAGGTGCTAAGAGATCGGGGGGAGGTCGGCCTGGTGGGTTCCACAGTGCGAGCATGGTCCAGTCTAATGGACAGAGTGGGGTGCGACAACCCATACTGGCCACATACCCCACAATGGCACCACCCAAAGCTTGAACCCACCCTGGACACGACCCTCCAGAAAAGATGGGACCCAGGGAAAGAAACCGTCCAGGCGAAGGTTGGGACCGGGCTGGTCACGCCACTACAATACTAAAGGCTTAAAGGATAGTTCCGGGACTTTTTTTTTATTGTCCCTACGGTTCGGCCATGTGTTTTTAAGCATAACTCGGTAGATCGTAGAAAACTTTCCTATGGACCTTACCCGACTTTTCGTCCATTAACGCACTCGAAATCAGCCGCCATTTTCTGATAATCCTATCATTTCCCCCCATCGCCCTGGCTCACCTGCTTTTGCGGCACTAAATCAAATCCCCCGCCTCTGAAACAGACTTTATCAAAACATTCATATTCCCCGCCTCTATCCGTGACGTGACTGAGCTGCGTAGGCAAACGCGCCCAGGCGTCTTCTACGCGACTCCACACAGAACCCGGAAATCAACACAGATGAGCTCACACAACACAGCGCGCCACAATTGGGAATATGAAACTGTACTTTTAAATTAAACCGCAAGATTGTAAATTTGGTAAAGTACATTTATTTGACATCAAATGTTTTGAGAATATTCAGCGATTTTCATTTTTATTTGCTCACGTTCCAAAAAGTTCGTTTTGAGGCACGCGATGTTCCTTTGCTGTACACAGGGTCTTAGATCATCTCACAATACAGCGCCACAATTCGGAATATGAAACTGTGGTTTAAAAGCAAACGGCAAGATTGTACATTTGGCAAAGTACATTTATTGGACATCAAATGTTTACAGAATATTCAGCGATTTGCATTTTTCTTTGCTCTCGATCCAAAATAGTTCGTCTTGAGGCAAGCGATGTTCGTGTGCAGTACACAGGGTGTTGGTTTACGATAAAATAAGCTCTTCGGTCGCACTGATAATCGCATGGCTGTTCCAACAACGAGGCACTAGGCCACCACAACGGTCTGTATGTTGCATCTAGCCGTTAGTACCGCGTAAGGGCATACTTGTACTTGGCGATCGTCCCATAAAATGGTCAGGGTGGTAACGTTGTTCACGCGGAGAAGCAACTGGCGGTTGAAAAAGCCATCCGCCGGTGACACATACAATAATGAAGGATGTACCTGTTTTAAAAACATAAAAAATGAAATTAGTCTCACCATCAGATCTTTATTAAAATTATTCATTTTATATATTAGGTCGGGAAATTATTTCATAGCTAGGACAGTGCAACTGGGTATTATACGTCAAGGGGGGATGTAGGATACTGAGACAGTCCCCCAGTGCAGGGGTTGACAGGGAGGCAGTGCAGGTGGAGAGTGGAAGGTCCCAGGACCGAGGTCGCAGACAGTGGACCAGTTGTAGCAGGGGAGAGGGAGAGAGAAAGCAGAAGCAAAGAGGAAGGTTTTGAGGTGCTTCCGTAAAAGGAGATGGTTCTCCTCAAGATAGTGCGCGGTACAAAACAATATGCCACATAGAACGAACAAGTACAACTTAACCCGTCTTTAAAGCTACTGTATAGTAATTAAATTGCGGTATAAACTCATCTAAAGAGTTACTTACATTATATTTGCATTTTCCATTGTGTCTGTGCGTAGGGCAGCCCCGAAATACCACTCCTTCTATGCCGACGTTATTTCTTCTAATGAACGAACATTAAATGGCTTTCGTTTCTGAAATTATATTCATTATCATTTCTTACGTTATTGCCACACACCCCCAAAAAGAAGTCTTTCGGGATGGTCCCGGCCTGTCAAGGTCAAATAACAATAGAACCTTATACTGAGTCGTGGGCCATTCCGGCACCCGAAAAAAATCAAAGCAGCTGACCTTCACTTTGAACGAGCACACATTCCTAGTTAGCTACATTCAGTGTAAGGCCATCTCACAGGACTCACAGAGCAATCACTTTTATTTACACAATACATAGCTACACATATTCAATGGGCCTGCGACATGAGGAGACTCGAGAGAACAGACAATCAAATTACAATCATTTAAACCGTGATGTGTATTTCTCAATGAGCTCTTCTTTAGGTGGACATGGAACAGAGGCAATGTTGGGTGGCAATGCAGTTGTCCCCTGCACAGGTTCGTTCACAACTCCATGTATGTGCCTATCTAGGACATCAACAATAAGTCTCTCAATAAAGTCATATTGCATATCCTCAAACACTGGTTTGATAACCCATTGTTTACTTCTTTTAGTGAAGGCCTTATTGTAGCGAAGCGTCCCTAAAGTTCCGGTCGTCCTACTTTGTTGACGGCCAACATTATGGTTATGTGCCAAGACCGCTAGAAGATTCCGATTTATCATGCCCTCCATGCCAAAATGCAATCGTTTTGGCCTGTACTTTAGGCACATATTGTGGAACACCTCCAAATCTCCTGTGTGGCAGAATTCCGTGAGTCCCCTCAAATCTCTTGTTATAGTTTTATCAAATACAATCTTTTCAATGGCTTTGTGAGTGGGTGATGAAGGAATCAACCACTTCTTCTTCCGTGCCTCCTCTGTGGACAAATGGCCATGTTCACAATTGTGGAAATGTTGGTTTGTGGTCCAGCGGTGAACGTTGCTACAGTGTAGCATTACTGACCGCCATTTTTCCAGTAGAATTTCCAACGACCCTCCACATGTTTTTGAGCTCCACCAAAGATGGTTGCTGATTGACTTGGACCACTGTGAAATACCTTGCATATCTTTTTTTTTACCTGCAGCCGACATTTTTTTATTGATTGTTTTTGCAAGATGCCAAACGTCAAATTGGTGATTTATATTTTTGTACTCTTCTCTCATTGTCTTGGCAATTGAAACGTGTCTGTCCGTGGCTATCAGGTCGATCACCATTCCCCGTGATTGTAGTTCTTGCAATGATGCTACAAAGCCAACTTTCTCCATGGCCACTGAGGATGTACTTTGTGACACCTGCACGACCACCGAACTCACAATTTTCTTACTTTCCATGTCCTGAAAGTGGTAGGTGCAGTACTTGGCTAAAAATCCTGGGCTGTCGCACTGTCCATCACCGGCTAGCCTGAACCGTTTGCCCGCGAATGTACTATCAATAGACATTTTTTCCATTCTCCAAGCTTCGCTAATGGCTGGAAATAGATAATCGGTTTGGTATTTGTAGAACTGAGTTTTCGCAATGAAATGGATTCCCACAAACTGAAAGAAAGACTAACTTTTTAAAACTTGAACCACTAAAAAGTGCAGCCGCTGCACAAAGTAGATTGCCTGCTGGCAGTTGCCCCAGCATGGGTTGTGCAGACCATGAGAAAGGATGATATTTTGTACAGGTGGCATGCATTTTAAGGTTAGTGCCTCGAATTGCACGAGTCACATTAATCAATGGCTCCCCACATACTTCCCCACCAACCGAATGCCCACATTTCATCCGAATAATAATCTCAATCAAACAACTATCGAATACAATGAATTTGGCCTCTTTCCTTATACTGTCACTCTGCATCCCAGCTGGTTCGGCCTGTAACGTTGAGGACATGTCACTCACATGAAAGGTAGAATCTCTGATATCGTCTTCCGCTATGTTCAGTGATATTGATGGTGTTTCACTGTCGTCCACTTCATTCTCTTCCATTGCAACATCTGTTCCTTCTCCGGCGATGGGTGAATAAAACAATTTCTTCAACTTTCTCGCGGTCTTAGTTTTTGCGGGTGTGGATTCTGTAAATTGATCTCCGACTGCATCCGAACTACCAGGAGGACATTCACTATCAATGGCTGGTGGTGGTATAGCTCCGTTGTCAATCACTTCATATTCTTCCCATTGGCACGATGCATCTCTAGTCTCAAGTCCCTGCCAAAAGGTTTGACAAGCAACATCTCTCGTTCGCTTCACTGTCTGTGTAGATCTAGTTCGTACACCCACTCGCAACTAGAGGACAGATTGGAAAAGGGATGTTCAGTTTAAACACAACTTACAGTATTGAACTATTAACAGTGAAAAACAACATAATATAGTGACCAGGACACTAACCTTCTTGTGCTTTCTTTTCTTTGAAACTTTCTTGCCTCGAACTTCAACATCAGGACGCTGTTGCTCCGACTCGTGTGTGCATGTCTCCACTTCCTCTTGCGCTGCAACGACTATATTTTCATGATAAGCACATCCATCACGCACTGACGCTCCATCGACTCCCTGAAACATAGAACTTTCATTAGTATGTATAATAATATCGAAAACACAAAATGTACTTGGGGACCAATACCCAAGTACATCTCAATAGCAAAACACGAATGAACGCTTTGTGTAGAACATTCAAACGACAATTATTCACGCATTGTTGATCTAGTTAGATGGAACTGTCAAGATCCATACCTCGGGCTCCTCATAGACTTCCATTGATGATATTATTGAAGATGATGCTTCAGTAACTCCCTGAAACACAGTAATTGCATTAGTATGGTTTTCTATTTTGTTAAAACGAACATAAACTTTGTGCAGGCGTCAACGGCTCATCTAAATAGACCTGCACAAATGATCAGTTGTCTAAAATAAATAATGGATATGTAAATATGATTCGATTTGCTCGATCGTTGGAAGTGTCACCACCCAGAGATCTGCATCAACTACTAGGGGTGATGTTCTTGTAGAAGAAGCTCCGTCATCTCCCTGAAACATAGTACTTGCGTTAATAAAGAAGGAAGTATAGCGGATGTAATCACGTCATATGATTTCGCTTGATCGAACTGTCAGTATCCATACCTCGAAATGCATAAGAACATCAAGGGACGATGTAACTGCGGTGCACACTTCTGCAAGCTGTTGCGCCGACCCGTAACTGCATGCTCCCCCTTCTTCTTGGACTAATGCTCCATCGACTCCCTGAAACATAGGACTTTCATTAGTAATGAACACAATATTGAAAAAAGAAGACACATAGGAGGGCGACGACAGAAGGACATATCAATGGCTAAAAACGAAAGAAACATTGTGTGTAACAATCACGCTACAAGAATGCAAGATCTGATGATCTCCATCGATGGAACTGTCCGGAAACGTACCTCGAGCATCTGAGTGACATCAACGGTTGTCGTCAATACGTTGGACTCCTCAGCATCTCCCTGAAAGACAGTACTTGCATTATTTTGGATAACAATAATTATAACTGAAAACAAAGACTAGAGGACGAGTACAAGGGTTTACCATTAGGTAAAATAATTACACGATAAATTAAAACTATTGATTTACATGCCTAAAACAAGTCAGTGGCAGAATAGCCAAGTAAGATTACCCGATAGGCGCTTGAAGTGGCTGACGACTGCAATAACGACACGGATGGAGAATCTTCCGCCTTCATATTGAGTGGATACATAAATGGGGAAATTATTGTTAGCTAATGCTACACACTACCGCAAGGCCGAGAGATAAATACGTAAACTTGACTCACCAGTGGAGGGATGTGGACGAATAGAGTGGGAATAGCGGTTGAGAGCAATTTTCGCCTCGCTCGCGGTGTGTTCTTCTTTATTAGCAATGATGTGGAGTACATGTCTGAGCTAAAGTGCCTGCTGCAGATGCGGTATCGATCACCCCTCTTGTCCGCAAAGACTTATAGGACTCTACTTTCAAGCTCAGACGGTGGATATCCGCAATATCGGACCCATTCTCTTATCTGATCTATTGTTTTAGGGAAAACATGCATTATAGTACCTTCAGATTTATTATGGGTCTTCGAAGGGCAACCGCCAATGGAATAGGCAGGCATTGTGGAAAGTTCTGAAAAGTAAAGATCAACAATTCTCTATGAATACCAATGTGTTAAAAAATTAAATGACACATAAACGGTTCAATGCAAGGTTCGTTTTGGTTCTTGGAACTAAACAAGTTATTCACATGCGGATAAGTATTTGAATAACTTTAAAAAAATAGAAAAATAATTTGACTAAACTCAGAACATGTGACTAGTTACTTGCATGTACTGTCTTGAACGAAAAGAAATTGGACGCAAAATGATTATGGTACATGGCCTTACCTTGACGAACAAACAGTTAGATGCAGGGATCAGAGTAGTTTCTTGTCGTAGAACAGGGAGCAGTTCACAGGTTGCAAACTGACGAGTTTCCTCGAAGTGGTCACGGAAGTTCACAGAGACGAAGAGCAGATAACCAGCACCTTCACGGGTTGACTAGCAAAGCGCAAAGAAGTTCACATTAGAAATATGAAGTGGGTTATAAATAATTCGAAACAGCGGTGTGTTTGTGAATGAATGACGTGTATATGTCGTGGCATTATGCGGTTTGCAGGGGGCCGCCCAGCGTGAGGGGGGATGCTTGGCAGGAGACACGGGGTCTGGAGGTAGACATGGGAACAACAACCCATGCTCTATAGACCACTTTGAAGTGTACATGATCTTTGGCACCTCTTGGCCTTTATCACTCCCTGACAGCTCCACTTGGCAGCACAAGTACCCCGGTGCGAACTGCCTTTGATAGGGCGGGGGGTGGATTGGGGCGGTGGTCGTGCAGACAAGACACAGGAAGACTCGTGAATGGAGACACACTTATGTGGATTGCAGGGGGCCGTCCAGCGTGAGGGGGATGCTTGGCAGGAGACACGGGGTCTGGAGGTAGACATGGGAACAACAACCCATGCTCTATAGACCACTTTGAAGTGTACATGGTCTTTGGCACCTCTTGGCCTTTATCGCTCCCTGTCAGCTCCACTTGGCAGCACAAGTACCCCGGTGCGAACTGCCTTTGATAGGGCGGGGGGGGTGTGGATTAGGGCGGTGGTCGTGCAGACAAGACTCGTTTGCCGCAGGGCCTCACCAAGGAGAGGCCATCTAACTGCATGTAAGAGGCAGGCTGCAGGATCTAGTACATGGAAGGCAGGGGGTGAGTTTATAAATACCTCACCCTCCCAGGAGAATATATGGGTGCAGTTCACCCTGGAGACCCCGGTTGCCTAGGCAGTTAGTCAGCAGCAGGCTGGCCTGTGGTGGCAAGGCGGCACGGGCCAGAGGGGCTCATCTCTGTACCCGGTGCCCAAAAGGATGATTTATTATGATCAACCATATTGATTATTTACCTATAACCATGTTTTGTATCAATAAAATCCAACGGCCTTCCTTTTATTGCCAACGCTTGAACAAAGTGGTGTGGTAAGTATTTTTGGGGGAGGAGGCAAGGCCGGGAGGCTTGATGCCAACCCGCAAAATAACATATGTATGTCTGCTGCATATGGGTTCAACGGTTATGTGGATTGAAGGTGGGCGGCCAGCGTGAGGGAGGATGCTGGCCGGAGACATGTGGTGTGACAAGACAAGGCACAGGAAGACTATTCAATGGAGACACACTAGATTCATTTAAAAAATCAAAACAACCATTGTTAAAATATATGTTGGGTTTTATTTTAGATCTTAATTTCAATTGAACATAAATAATAAACATTACACATTGTAAAGTTCCGGTTGCAGCACATCCAGGGAAAATCCGCGGTATTGTCCACTGTCGCTGGGGAAATGTTGTCTAATGGCAAGTACCGCACAGGCAGGTATTACTCTCCGAACGCGGTGTCCGAGCCTCCCGTGAAGCAACGATAGGCCACCAGCCTGTACCACCTGTGAAAACGAAAGATGCAAACTGTATTAAAATGACAAAACTTTCTTATCACTGTCGATTCAGGTAAAAAATGTCATTCTGCTTTGAAAAAAATTCTATCTAGAAAATGCACAATATGGAACCAATTTACATGCATTCGAATGATATGTAGATGTAATTTTATATGTGGGAGACGACCATGACATAGTAGTGGCATCACTGACATCAAAACCAGAGTATACTTACTCGTTACTCGGATTACGCGGATGAACAGTGCCGCGAAGTTCGTGCATAAGCACCATCATCATCCTCAACACGGTCCGTGAGAGGCAGGCTTCCCTGAACTCTGGCAGCTCGGTGATGCATTGCGGACTTGGCTCGCCTTCCGAAATGTAGGCCAAGCACCAGCAGCAGTTCTCCTCCTCAGTTGGCATTAGCTCGCACCGATTGCACGTGCAGCAGGTGGAGACGCCGTCCATGCGACATGGTCCAGGCTCTTCATCCGTTGACTGGTCCTCCCAACTGCCGTCCGAATCCCCATCGTTTTCGCGTGCTTGCCTTTCCAGTAGTTCTTGCTCGGTATACTCGGGCTCGTACATATATGGCATTATTGTAGCCATTGTGTGGTAAAGAAAGTAAAATAATTTACAGAGATGGTACAGGTGTTCACAAGGCCTAGAAGCGGCGAAGGTAGCTGACCAGAGCACAGAAACGAGTCACAGAATACTCAAAGTAACACAGAGAGAGTAATGGAATCGAAAATCTGCTGCTGTGTGTTGTGAAACGGTGTGTTTATACTTATTGAGGAAAGAGGCGTCCTGCCATTTCCATGGCGACACTTCATTAGCTGAGGCGCAGCGATTGTTGACACGAAACGTGCTTTGGCGTTGGGAAATGGGCGGTACGCGTCTGCTGATGTCGGGCTCAGGGGCGGGGGATTTGATTTAGTGCCGCAAAAGCAGGTGAGCCAGGGCGATGGGGGAAATGATAGGATTATCAGAAAATGGCGGCTGATTTTGAGTGCGTTAATGGACGAAAAGTCGGGTAAGGTCCATAGGAAAGTTTTCTACGATCTACCGAGTTATGCTTAAAAACACATGGCCGAACCGTAGGGACAATAAAAAAAAAGTCCCGGAACTATCCTTTAAGGTAGCATGTAAGAAGCAATGGGCATCCTTCCCGGAAGCCCCATGTCATGATCTCTGCTTCCAAAAGGTCAGGGTTTTCCCAACTCCCTTGGAAGCAGATCCATAACCCAGGTTCCGAGTGCCAACCAGTCCCAATTGGGACCTTTTGGACCCAGTCCTGGCGCCAGTGGCACCAGGCTCATAAATATGCCCAGTCACAGCGCTGGAAGCGCCGGGCTCATAATGCTTGGGTGGACTTACCTGCAGCAGACCATGCTGCTTACTTGCCTGCCAGTTGAGCCTCTGATCCTCTTCTGTTTGGAACTACTTTTCCTGTTGGGTGGGGCAGGAGCCACTCCCTAGGTTCAGAACACTGGAACTCTTCTGGAAAGCAGGAACTCTTTTCTTACCTAGGCGTGGCTGTGGAAGGAGACACCTAAGCACTACAGCAGGCTATTTAAACCACACCCGATGGATGAATCTTGCTTTGCGTTATTCTGCATCCTCTGCAGCAGAACGCTCATCGTGTCTTCTGCATCTCATCCTGGGCCTAAGGAAAAAGGCTTACCATCCTGAATCCAGTCTTCAGCAACACCTATAAAGACAAGAAAGAACAGGTTAGCATTACGGTCTTCAGTGACAGCTCTTCACTTACCTGGTCCATCGGCTGTCACCAACGCCTCGCGCTGCATTCCGACATCTGAAAGACAAAGGCTTACCTACTCTTCGTGCGCTCCGGAGGTCTTCACACTGCATTCCGGCATCTGAAAGACAAAAGCTTACCAACTCTTCGCACGCTCCGGAGGCCTTCGGCGCTGCATCCCGCATCTGAAAGACAAAACAAGGTGCGTTTAAAGACATTGGGGAACTTTAATACTCACGTGCCATTACTCCTTTCCACATCTAACCCAGTGGGTATTCCGGCACCCTGCAGCCGCTCCGAACTTGTACCTGCAAAATAAAAAGACAGTTAGAGCGCATCGTGAAGCAGGCAACAAGCGCTTACTTACGTGCTTCCAGGCGCTTCTATTCATCACACGGGCTCCATCTTCAACTCACTTCAGCCCGTCATCCACCATCGCCGGAACCCTGCAAAACAAGAGACATCATTACTAAAGACTTTAAAGACATTAGAATTACTCGAAACTTACCGTTCGTGCAGTAAACGACGGACAGCAGTCCTCTGAAGTCAAGAGGCCTGCTCCCCTTATCCAGTGAAGAAACTGGTTACAGCACCCTGCCCGAGGCAGATGGAGAGCACGGCGTTCACTTACCTAAGGTGAGAGCGTTAACCTTCGGGGTTCTACAGGAGAAGAGAAAAGGAAGAAGAGAGAGACATTCAATAACCCAGTTCATTAATCCCATATTTTCTATCTGCAGACATCTTACCCTTCGAGTCAGACATACAGTGCACAGAGGTCCAGCCCAAAGAGCCAGCCGTGTGTTACACATCACCTTTGAAGATACGGTATACGCCCAGTCAAGACCGGCGCCTCTACGGGAATCAGGTGAGCGTTACAGAACGCAAAGCCTACCACAAAACTCCCGTCCAGGCGCTATGGAAACCTCGGATACCGACCAACTAGCCCAGTCACTTGGGGAACTAAGGGCAGAAGTGCATGCAGCCCGTCAGGAAACGAACGCTCTAAGAAGGGAACTGATTATTTCCAAGGAGCGAACAGATGATCTCGCTAGACAATTGCTACAGTCACAAGCCGGACAGACCCCGTTACCCGCATCTGGGGAAAATCTTCCTTCTACATCCTCTATGAATCCAGTGCAGATCAACCTACCTGGGAATGTACCTCTGGCTCCGCCCGAACGATTTTCTGGTGACCCAAAGAGGTTTGCAGTATTTATCAATCAGTGCCGGTTGCATTTCTTATGCCGGCCAGCAGCCTTTCCAACTGATCAAGCTAAAGTAGCTTTCGTGCTTTCGTACCTTAGTGGCAATGCGGCAGACTGGTCGATCCCTCTAGTAAATCAAGATGATCCGGTCCTCCATGATTTTCAAGCTTTTCAGCTCAGTATGGAAAAACTGTTCGCAAGACATTCACAGGGGCAGGCCTTGGACAATGAGCTTCTTTCGTTGCGACAAGGTAATCAAGACCTTTTGGTTTATATTGCGTCTTTCAACAGACTGATAGTGGAAACTCAATGGCCTGAGGACAAAAGGATTACGCTGTTTTATAGAGGTCTACGTGGAGAGCTCAAAGATGTGTTAGCCCAAGTAGTGAATCCCCCACAAGATTGTTCGGACTATATAGACTTAGTCGTTCAAATAGATCACAGACTGCAGAACAGGAAGGCCGATCGTTCCAAGTTTGATGCTCGAGTATTTTCCAAACCGCCAACTCCTTCCAAAGGAGTAGACTCCGGGGAACCCATGCAAATAGGGGGTCTGAAAGGTCCTCTAACACAAAAGGAGCGGGAAAGGAGAAAACAGTTGCAATTATGCCTCTATTGCGGAAACTCAGGGCACTTTCTTCGAGACTGTCCGGTGAAACCTGCCAAGAAGGCAGTAGGAGCTGCAGTTACCAAAGTTACAAACTCTGAGCAGGGAAACGACCTCACCCGACAAGAATAGAGGTCCTCTTGCCGAGCGTGAAAACCAGTTCCGTGACCTCGCATTTCGTGATACCTATGGTCCCCATTAGCCCTGATAATCCGGATCGATTACATGCAATTGAAGCTTACGTCGACAGCGGTACCATCGGCAATTATGTGGATCATGAAATGGTTTTGAGGATGAATCTAACTCTTTGTCCCAAGGCTGTAAAGGACGTCATTACTACGGTGGATGGTACAGAGATAGCCTCCGGGCCAGTAACGCATACCACTCAAGAAGTGACGCTAGTAAGTCAAGATGGACACCATGAGAAGATCGTGTTCGATGTGATCAAGGCCCCTCAGTTTCAGATTATTCTAGGAATACCTTGGGTAGAGAAACACAATCCTCTGATCGATTGGCGAGCAAGAACGGTCCAGTTTCCAGAATGTGTCTCTACTTGTCACCCTCCACCTGGTGTTGCACTGGCAGCAATTTCTTCAGAGACTCCCCAGTTACCTCCCGAATACCTAGAATACCAAGATGTTTTCCGGAAGGATCAGGCTAACTCTCTACCTCCTCATAGGTCTTATGACTGCCAGATAGACCTGATACCTGGATCTACTCCTCCTTGTAGTAGAATTTATGCCCTCACCGAGCCTGAGAACCTTCACCTTCGACAATACCTGGATCAATACCTGGCAAATGGGTTTATTCGTCCTTCCAAGTCCCCTGCTTCTTCAGCTTTGTTCTTCGTTCCAAAAAAGGAAGGAGACCTTAGAACTTGTATAGATTATCGCTCCCTGAACCAGATCACCGTTAAGAATAGGTATCCGTTACCTTTGATCCCTGAACTCCTGGACCAAGTCAGAAAAGCATGCATATATACAAAGCTGGATCTTAGAGGAGCTTACCACTTGGTACGAGTAAAAGAGGGCGATGAATGGAAGACGGCCTTCCGCACCAAGTATGGGCTATTTGAATATCAGGTCATGCCCTTCGGACTTTGCAATGCCCCGGCCGCCTTTCAATATTTTATGAACGATGTCCTCAGAGAGCTCATAGATGTGTGTGTTGTTGTTTACATTGACGACATCCTCGTTTATTCTTCATCGGAATCTGAACATCGGAAACTCGTGAAAATGGTCCTCGAAAGATTGCGTCAACACAAACTTTTCGCTAAATTGGAAAAATGTGTTTTCAACGTGACTGAAGTTGAATTCTTGGGATTCATATTATCACCTGGCGGAGTGCGTATGGATTCTAAGAAGGTCGATGCAGTTCTCAAATGGCCATCACCATCCTCCGTAAAAGGTGTGCAAAGCATGTTAGGCTTCGCCAACTTTTACCGCAGGTTTATCCCCGAATTCTCTCGAATAGTCCAGCCCATCACTGCCTTGTTAAAGAAAAACAAACGTTTTGAATGGTCTACCGAGGCGGAACAAGCTTTCCAGGATTTGAAGACTAAATTTATCTCTGCACCAATCTTAAAACACCCTCGCCCCGAACTCCCCTACATCGTGGAAACTGATGCTTCAAGCCTTGCCATGGGGGCAGTTCTATCACAAAAGGACCCGGTAACCAATCAGTTGCACCCCGTGGCATTTTGGTCCCGCAAATTCTCGCCTCCTGAAATCAATTACACGATTACTGACAAGGAACTTCTGGCTATCAAGTCTGCCTTTAAGGCTTGGCGGCATTATCTGCTGGGGGCCCGACACACCGTTACTGTGATTACGGATCACCGAAACCTGCAATATTTGAAAACCGCAAAAGCCCAATCCTCTAGACAACTCCGTTGGGCATTATTCTTTGCCGAGTTTGACTTCATAATTACCTATCGACCTGGTACAAAAAACGGTAAAGCTGATGCCCTTTCTCGGATGGGAGTGGAAGAACACTTGATCAACCCTAAACCTGTACCAATCATTCCCGAACAAAGAATTCTGGGTGTAATCGCCACACAATCCATAGAGGAATTTAAGGATAAAGCCAGGCAACTTGTAACTCCAGCAGACATACAGAATTGGCATCTGCAGGGAAAGGACTTTGCAGTAAAGGACAACTTATTGTATTTCCAAGAACGATTATACCTACCCAGCACAGATTTACAGAAAGAAGTAATCTCTTGTTATCACGATTCTTTAATGGAAGGACATCCCGGTATAGCCAAGACCTCAGAAAAGATCAAGCGCTACTTCTGGTGGCCGTCTTGGAAAAAAGATATCAGAGACTTTATAATGTCCTGTGGAGTATGCGCCCAAAACAAGAGTCAAAAGGAAAGACCAGCAGGCCTCTTATGCCCTATTGACATCCCACCTCGCCCTTGGCATACGCTTTCTATGGACTTCATCACCGATCTACCTCCATGCTCCCGATACAATACGATTCTAGTAATCGTGGACTTATTCTCCAAGATGGCGCATTTCATTCCGCTCAAAGGCTTGCCAACAGCAGCAACTCTGGCCCGAGAATTTCTCGAAAACATCGTCCGACTGCACGGTTTTCCTTCGGTTCTAATTTCGGATCGAGGTAGTCAATTTATTTCTCATTTTTGGCGAAGTTGCTGTCGGTCGGCTCAAATTGATGTGAGACTATCGACCAGTCACCACCCTCAGACCGACGGACAAACCGAGAGGACCAATCAAACTCTGGAACAGTATTTACGCTGCATGCTGCAACAAACTGAAAAAACTTGGAAAGACATCCTTTGGATAGCCGAATATGCCTACAATAACTCTGTCTATTCGGGAACTGGGAAAACCCCGTTTTTTCTTTTGTACGGCAGTCACCCTCGAACCTCGGAGTTGGATCCCCTCCAAGATCTTGAAACAACAGCAGTAGACTACCTGCATTCTACAATCACCCAAACCTTTAAGGAAGCTGTTTCTCACCTTCAAAGGGCTAAAGAACAATACAAGAAAGGAGCAGATCAACATCGGAAGGAAGCCCCTCAATATCAAGTAGGGGATCAAGTCTGGTTATCCACCAAATATCTACCTCTAAAAGGGCCACGCACATTCAACCCAAGATACCTTGGTCCCTATTCCATCACTACCATAGTAAACCCAGTAGTGGTCAAGTTGGACTTGCCCCCGCACATGAAGATACATCCGGTCTTCCACGTCTCTCTATTAAAACCCGTGCAACTTCAAACCCGACTAACTAAATCTCCAAAACCTATCCTAGTTGATGGGGAACTCGAGTTTGAAGTCAAAAGCATTCTGGACTCCAAGATCTCCAAATCTAAACTATTTTACCTAATTGACTGGAAAGGCTACGGCCCCCAAGAGAGATCCTGGGAACCTGCTGAATATGTCCACGCTCCTCGCCTAATCAAAAGATTTCACCGAACATTTCCTGACAAGCCAAAACTCCCGCAGAAGCCCGGTTTGGGAGGGGCCTTGAGGGGGGGTACTGTCATGATCTCTGCTTCCAAAAGGTCAGGGTTTTCCCAACTCCCTTGGAAGCAGATCCATAACCCAGGTTCCGAGTGCCAACCAGTCCCAATTGGGACCTTTTGGACCCAGTCCTGGCGCCAGTGGCACCAGGCTCATAAATATGCCCAGTCCCAGCGCTGGAAGCGCCGGGCTCATAATGCTTGGGTGGAGTTACCTGCAGCAGACCATGCTGCTTACTTGCCTGCCAGTTGAGCCTCTGATCCTCTTCTGTTTGGAACTACTTTTCCTGTTGGGTGGGGCAGGAGCCACTCCCTAGGTTCAGAACACTGGAACTCTTCTGGAAAGCAGGAACTCTTTTCTTACCTAGGCGTGGCTGTCGAAGGAGACACCTAAGCACTACAGGAGGCTATTTAAACCACACCCGATGGATGAATCTTGCTTTGCGTTATTCTGCATCCTCTGCAGCAGAACGCTCATCGTGTCTTCTGCATCTGATCCTGGGCCTAAGGAAAAAGGCTTACCATCCTGAATCCAGTCTTCAGTAACACCTATAAAGGCAAGAAAGAACAGGTTAGCATTACGGTCTTCAGTGACAGCTCTTCACTTACCTGGTCCATCGGCTGTCACCAACGCCTCGCGCTGCATTCCGACATCTGAAAGACAAAGGCTTACCTACTCTTCGTGCGCTCCGGAGGTCTTCACACTGCATTCCGGCATCTGAAAGACAAAAGCTTACCAACTCTTCGCACGCTCCGGAGGCCTTCGGCGCTGCATCCCGCATCTGAAAGACAAAACAAGGTGCGTTTAAAGACATTGGGGAACTTTAATACTCACGTGCCATTACTCCTTTCCACATCTAACCCAGTGGGTATTCCGGCACCCTGCAGCCGCTCCGAACTTGTACCTGCAAAATAAAAAGACAGTTAGAGCGCATCGTGAAGCAGGCAACAAGCGCTTACTTACGTGCTTCCAGGCGCTTCTATTCATCACACGGGCTCCATCTTCAACTCACTTCAGCCCGTCATCCACCATCGCCGGAACCCTGCAAAACAAGAGACATCATTAGTAAAGACTTTAAAGACATTAGAATTACTCGAAACTTACCATTCGTGCAGTAAACGACGGATAGCAGTCCTCTGAAGTCAAGAGGCCTGCTCCCCTTATCCAGTGAAGAAACTGGTTACAGCACCCTTCCCCGAGGCAGATGGAGAGCACGGCGTTCACTTACCTAAGGTGTGAGCGTTAACCTTCGGGGTTCTACAGGAGAAGAGAAAAGGAAGAAGAGAGAGACATTCAATAACCCAGTTCATTAATCCCATATTTTCTATCTGCAGACATCTTACCCTTCGAGTCAGACATACAGTGCACAGAGGTCCAGCCCAAAGAGCCAGCCGTGTGTTACACATCACCTTTGAAGATACGGTATACGCCCAGTCAAGACCGGCGCCTCTACGGGAATCAGGTGAACGTTACACCCCACCCACCCACCAATTCTTTACTGATACCATGACATCCAAGGGCTTCAAAGGAGGAATTTCCACCCTCTATAATGCGGTCCAACGGCACACCCACTCCAAGAACACAATGAAGGCCAAATGGGAAATAGACCTGGGGTTTTGTTAGGGAGAATTCTCTGTTAAGGCTAATTTCCCAAACCTAGTGAGTCCCCCAGCAGCTTTGCTGGATTTTTGGGGTTTATTTTTTTCTCCTGCTAAGAGTGAGACTCTTTTTCTCCCACTCTTAGACATGATTTGAGGTATCCTTTGACTTTTTAATGTGTTTTATGGGCTATGGGGTCTTTTACTCCATAGGGCTTCATGTACTTTTGGTATGTGTGTTACACAGCACCCTCCGTGCCATAACACAGGGGTGTCATAGTGACCCCAAATATAGACTCTGTACCCTGGGACTGACTACTGTCTCCCAGGGCATGTAAAGTCACCATTGGCTTTACTAGTCCTAAATTGTGAACAGAACCAGTACAAACCATCATATTGTGGGCGTACTGGTAGGGGCAATTCGATTCCCCCTGGGTCTGTTGTTCGAGGGGGCACTGTCCAGTCCCCCCTGAGCGAGTTTTGGCTGGTGGCAGTGGATACTACTTTTTTTATATTCAACCACTTTATCATTGAAGACACCCAATGGGTGAAATATTGCCAATTCACCAAATCAGTCTCCATATGCACCAATTTTAGATTGATCCAATTCAAGATATTGAACCATCTACATATCGCTCCAAATAAAATTTCCAAATTTAACCCCACGACTAAACCAGAATGCCCTAAATGCCTGACCCAAGGGGCAAACTCTTTCCACATGTACTGGGACTGCCCCCTGATTAAAAGGTTCTGGTGTGAGGTAGCCGAGACGGTGAGTGATATTGTCGGGCTCCGAATTCCAGCAACTCCATTAAAATACCTACTTGGCGACATTGGGAAACACGTCGCCTGGTTGCAATTACAGGGGGGGGTCGCTAAAGGGTGTATCCTTAGGGCCTGGAAGGCAAGAACCCCTCCCAATCGGCAAGCCTGGATGAGAGACTTAATACATGTACAGGAAACTGAAGAAATGTATGTTCAAATTGTGGTGTCTACCTGCAGACCGAAAGATATTTGGGCCCCACTGAGGAGATATCTGTGGACATCCCCCGACACTTCAGGAGATGAGTCATTTAGCTCGGCCAATGACCTAGCCAACAGATCTACGTGAATATCTCAGAGACCATGCCGAGAGCACGAAAATAGTTACCCACACGTATAATGCTAAGTGGACCCTAACTCCATATTGCATAGCCTGTTGTATGTTAACCTTTCATATTTTCAACACTTGTCGGACATATGTGATGCACTTGTCAAATCTCAAAATAAAGGTTTAAAAAAAAAAGATATGTAATTAAATGGGGTGAAACTCAAAGAGGACTGATCCTAATCAATATCTATTGGACCCCAAAGATTAAGAGCATTTTGCCATTCCTTGATGAACTCTACAATTTTGATGGAAATACACATCTCCTTTGAGGATGACCTCATCATAATAGGAGGTGACTTTAATGCATACTGTTTCCCCCACAGTCAGACATTCAGCAAAACTAAATACAAACAAGATCAACAGCGAATTGTGGGACACCTGGTTTTCTGATTGGAACATGATGATTCTTAATGGTAATGTGAGCAATGACTTGGTCCCTGCCTTCACATGGTCAAATGGAAAGGCCATGTTTACTATTGATTACATCATAGTTTCGACTGAACTGTACCACTATTGTACACAGTTTAATGTTTTTATGAAACATAGCGATTATAGGGCACCGAGTAGTACATTTCCCAAAGCAAGGGAAAAAGCTAAACCCTAAACTAAGTCACAATATAGAATACGGACATGAAGTCGTAATAAAACATCTATGTGCCCGTGGCAGTTATGTCAAGTTTGTTTGGCACTTAGACTGCCCCCAAGTAAAAAACACTTCAAAACTCAAGTCCAATTTACAATATTTTGATGAGGAAACTTATATAAAGAAAAAAAAGCTCAGTAAAAATCTACAAGCATTAGAAAAAGAAGTCTTGATGACAATGCCATAAAAAGGAAAAAAAAGGATCTTAACAATAGATACCGCCACTGGTCACGTATGCAGAGAATAACACATAATATGCGTGATGGTCAACATATGCTGCAAGCCCTCTTTTGCCGATACAGTGAAGAAACTTCTGGCTGATAATTAAAGGCCAAACAGTCTCTCAAGGGATGCAACAATCATGCCCAATCTCAGGACATTCGTGAGTAGAGTATTTTAGAGAGACGCCTCAACCGTCCTAACTGCCCCAATAGTCAGCAGGGGCAAAATTAATTGGGCTTGTTCTATATCTAAAAATAAAATAGTCTCCCTCATTAAAAAATAATCGAGATCCAGAGCTTCTGGATCCAACGGCCTCACAAACATGATCTTCATAACAGATATACCAACTTGGTCTAGTATTCTAAGCAGCCTTTTTACAAACATCATCAAAAGTGAATCATTACCTGATTCCTGGAGGCGAGCTATTGTCATTCCTATTCATAAAAAACGAGACATAATGGAGCCTGGTAAGTATCGCCCCATAGCCCTCCTAGATTGTCACAGCAACATTTTATCGGCCTGGTGCTTAAAGATCTAGTGAGATGGGCTGAGATCAGGAACAATCTTGCTAAACAGCAGACTGGATTAAAAAAGATCTCTTTACTTCACTCAATGGTTTGATAATCTAGACATTAAAAGATCTGAGAGCATGTATCAAACTTAAACCAACATACGTTGCTTTGATTGACCTCACAAAGGCTTTCGATCTGAGGAATCAAACTAAATTGTATGCCAAACTGAGAAGCTGTGGTATTCCAGAGGGCCTACTTGCCATCATAATTGCCCTCCATCAACATACCACATTTCGAGTAAGATTAAATCTTAAAGGAGATCTCTCTCCCGAAATAACCACTGTCAATGGGGTAAGGCAAGGGTGTATTTTAGCTGCATACCTTTTCAAACTTTATTTGGCAAACCTAGCGGACTTCTTATTGGTGCATTCGCTTGCATGTCCTAATACAGGTAAAATTCCTGTGCATTTTATAGCCTACGCAGATGATATAGCCATGACAGACCACACCCCTGTTGGACTACAGCGTCTCCTTGGCTATGGCAGAATATGCAGATGCAAATGAACTAATAATTAATCCTATTAAATCAAATATAATGATTATTGCAAACATTTAAAAAGTAGAAACGTGCTGAATGGTGTTTGAATAATCACCTCTTACCTGTCATAAAACAAATTAAATGTATCTAGGGTTCAATCTTAGAACAACACACTTGTTGCAAGATCTGACTGATGAGTTGGAGCCAAGAGGCATTCAATACACAAGTCAACAAATAAAACTTCTGAAAACTTTGTGCAGATTCTCATAGCTACCACTGTTTATGTTCTATAAAGGGAAGGGGATTCCAGCAATAGTGTATTGCATGGAACTAAATCCAAGTGTTTGTAAATTAAACTGGGCAAAAATAGAAGGTCGAATTTAGACAAAAACACAATGTCTACCTATGTCCCGTCCCACTGCGCGACTCAGATACGAATTGATCTGAACATATTA
This sequence comes from Ambystoma mexicanum, assembly GCF_040938575.1. Taxonomy (NCBI): domain Eukaryota; kingdom Metazoa; phylum Chordata; class Amphibia; order Caudata; family Ambystomatidae; genus Ambystoma; species Ambystoma mexicanum. The sequence continues at coordinate 833,795,440 of NC_090934.1, read as the reverse complement.
CTCATATATCGATCTATCTTGGATCCTTGTAAACACTCTCTATATGAGAATATAAAAGACCACGTAATCACAAATAAAAGTGAGTTTATGTACATTCAAAACAAAGATGCTGACATTTTTTTACAGACCTGCAAGGCAACTAGTGGGACTCTGACAATCCAGACAAAGTAAAGTGTGCTCTGCTAAGAACTGATTGGATCACAACTATAGCCTTATTTTGTCACCTCAAAAGCACAAAAAAATTAAGTTTGCAAAAAATCAAGTAAATATGTACTACCATATCCAAGAAGATTCCTGAATACCCACTGGTGTGCCAAATTGCTAAGATTTCGTTTAACTTTAATGAAAAGAAGTGAAACAATAGGATTTTGGCATAAATTAGATCTGAAATGTCGTCAGGCCTAGTCCCCCCTCCAGCCTACTTCTGCAGGAATCTGTCCAGTTACATTCTGGTTTCACCATCACTGTCTTGTGGCCAGTGCTGGATTTGACTTTTATGGACTTCATTGATTCACGGTTTGTTTTATTTATTTCTATAGCGCACCTTAACTCGAAGGTATCTGGGCGCATTCAAGAGTTACAAGTGTTACAGGTATACAAAGATCATGGGATACAGTGTTGCAGAAGGTCATGGAATATAGAATTACAAAAGTACAAAATTACAAAAATATACAATTAGGCAGTAATAAAGACCATAGGTTAACAGCAATATGAAGTCCTAGGTTAGAATTAGGAGGTTAAGACATGAAAAAAGGTATGCAATAAGATAGTTAGAAGGCAAAGTGATCCAAACATTAGTATTTTGATGTTCTACTTCTCCGTTAGCCATTTGATATAATTACTTCTAAAATTTGAGAATGACTTGGTCATTTTCAAGGAAAGAGGGAGCGCATTCCATAGCCATGCAGCCATAACTGGGAAGCTAATCCCCCCTGACTTTTGTAATTTGTATTAGGGACAATCAGGCCAAGGGTGTTGGATGACCTAGTGACTCAGGTTGATGATTAGGTATAGAGGGCCGCATGGTTCAATGATTTGTACGTGAGGGACACAGTTTTCAGTTGGATCTTATCTTTGATCGACAGCCATTTATACTGTCTTCATGTTTCCGATATGTGAGCTCTCCTTGGGATACTCGGAGCAGATCTAAGAGCATTATTCTGTAATGTTTGTAATTTTTTGAGAACATATTTACTTGCTCTCAAGTAGAGTCTGTTACAATAGACCAACTTGGACAGTATTAGTGCTCTGGCAAGGGTAATGCAACTCTCCTTAGAGAGCAGAGGTTTGCGTGCCCTAATCAATTTCCCTGTGTAGGCAGGCAGTAGCCGAAGCTATGGGGTTCACTTGTTTGTGTAAATTCAATGTGGCGTTGAGATAAAAACCTAGAGTTTTTACTTCTTTGGCCACTGGGATCTTGTTTCCATCGATGTTGAAGGAGACGTAGTCTGTATTCAGAAGCTGTGTGTGGCCATCCATGCCTGAATGATTAGATATATTTTGTTCACTAGTAATATATCATTTTCATAAATGCCCGTTAGAGAAAGGAGGATCTGGTGTCATCTGCATAGTTAGTGTAGGTGACACCCAGATATGATATATGATATGGCATTTATAATGCGCCTACACATAAGGGTTTCAAGGCGCAACGAGGCAAGGGCGGAGGGAACAAAGGGACGACAATGATCCTACTAGGCCAGGTGTCATTCAGATTATGCAATTGCATGGGAGGGGGGGAAAGGGGAAAATTGCGAGGGGGAAAGGAGAGGGGAAAGTGCAGAACAAGGGGTAGTAGAATAAATAAGATAATAAAACAGCCAGATGGTGGCAAGTGCAAGGTAAGTGCAGACATAAGTGCTGGTAGGGGGACTGTAGGGAGACAGAAACATTCCGTAGTTGAAGGGTTGCCAGGGAAGGCAGTGCAGGTGTGCAACTGGCAGTGCCTGTGCCCGAATCAGACAGGGTGGGTAGGTAGTCTTGACCAGTGCAGATTCAGCCAGGAATTCAGCAGGGGAGAGAGGGAGAGAAAGCGGAAGCAAAGAGGAAGGTTTTGAGATGATTACGGAACCGGAGATGGTTCTCCTCAAGTTTCAGGGAGGCAGGAAGGCTGTTCCAGAGGGAGGCCCATGCTGAAGAGAGAGATCTACCGGCAACTCGTTACTTAGAGAACTGATTGACACTGAGGGAGTTAGAGGCAGATGAGCAAAGAGCTCGAGAAGGAAGATATTTGGGAAGAGAGAGTTGAAGGTAATTCGGCCCCAGTATGCCTCGTGGACAATGCAGAGGGTTTTGAACTTAATCCTCGCAGCCACTGGGAGCCAGTGCAGAGATTTCAGTCCTCGAGAGATACGATCCCTGGGCTTGAGGCCAAGGACAAGTGTCTCAGTCCTGTTCTGGATAAGTTGCAAAGGTGGGAGAGTAGAGGCAGGCAGATTTAGATAGAGGCTGTTACAATAGTCCAGCCTAGAGAGAACCAGGGCTCTGGAGACGGTGAGCTTCTGGGGGAAGGAGAGGAAAGGAATAATACCTCTGAGGAGGTGCAGCTGGTAGTTTGACTTCTTAGAGACGTCGGAGATGTGAGGAGAGAAGGATAATGTGGAGTCGAAGATAACCCCAAGATTCTTAGCCTTGCAGGTGGGAACAGGCAGTGGGCCAAGAGAGGCCGGTCAGAGGGCTGCAGGAAAGGAGGGAGTGGGTGTTGCCGATGAGTAGTAGCTCAGTCTTACTGGCATTAAGGCAGAGGTCATTGGCGGCACACCAATCCTGGATAGCAGACAGTCAGTCAGAGATGAGGGAAGGGGAGGAGGAGGCTGAGGGTACCCTGAAAATGAGCTGTGTGTCATCCGCATAGCACTGAAAGTTGGGGCAGAGAGTGGCAATGAGGTGGGCAAGGTGTGCCAGGTTCTGGTTGAAAAGCCAGGGAGAGAGGTTAGATCCCTGGGGGACACTACAGGTAGAGAAAAAGATATCGGAAAGGAAGGACCCAAGTTGGACCTGGGAGGGTCGGAAAGGAAAGGAAAGGAGTCAGCCACGCCAGAGCCTGACCGGTGATACCCAGGTTATCACAGAGACGGTTGAGCAGGATGGCGGGGTTGACGGTGTCAAAGGCAGAAGAGAGATCAAGCAAGATGAGGACGCAAGGGGTATTGGAGTCAAGGTTGGAGAGCATGGTCCAAATCATGGAATAAGGGCTTTGTGAACATGTTGTACATAGTAGGTGATACGCATGACCCTAAGGGGACTCCACATGAGATGGGAATAGGGTCAGCTGCTGCTGAGGGAGAGAAGACTCTCATTGTCCTATTATTTAGAAAAGATTGTATCCAAGTAATGGCGTTCTGGGAGACATGGGCTGCTGAGGCGAGGTGATTGCATAGTACTTTATGGTCAACCAAGTTGAACGCCGCCGATAAATCCAGGAATAATAGCAGGGCAATTTTCCCATTGTCCTTAAATTCATCAATCTGTGCTTTTAAGTCAATCAGCACTATTTCGGTCCCATGTTGAGGTCTAAATCCGGATAGGAGGTGGTTAATCTCCAGATATTCCTGGATCTGTAAATAAGCTACCTTGTCCAGTATCTTCAGTAAAAATGGGACTGTAGTAATTGGCCTATAGTTTGTAGGGATAGTCGGGTCCAAAGATTGTTTTTTTAAGGAGGGGTAGAACCCATGATTCCTTTAGGTTACTAGATACTATATCTGAGGTAAATGAGGCGTTGATAAGTTTAGATATGAAAGGTGCCAGGTCTCTAGCAGCATCTTTGATTATTTGTGCCAGGCAAATATCGCCTTGGCACCATGACGGTTTAAGGGAGGCAATGATTTCTTTGTACCTCCAAGGCAGAGACTTTGGAGAATATAAAGTCTTGGGATAGTCTTTGGGGTAGTTTAGTAGTAGGCTGTATGTTGTGATGGGGGTTACCTGAGTTTTGAAGGTTTAGGCGTTTTTCAGAAAATTTAGTTTGCAGTAGGGCTATTTTGTTGGTGAGAGCATTCTGAATGTTCCTGCACCAGAGTTTGTCCTTCACACATGGCTCTGTGGGGGTAGTAGGCATCTCCATTTCTTTAAGGATCACAAATAACTCTTTAGTACTAGAACTAGCTTGATTGATTCTATTATTGCACGTCTCACATTTGGTACAAAGTATTTCTTCTTTATATTTTGCCGAAAAGTTCATTAGATTGGTTTTGTTCTTAGCGGAAGGGAGGAGCTTCCAAATAGATTCCAATTTTCTTTTTTCAGCACCTAAAGTTTTTAATTCAGGAGTGAACCAGGAGTTCAAATGAGCTTTTGGTTTGCCATTAAGCAATTTAAGGGGGGGCGATGATGTCCATTGCTTTGGTCATAGCGGAGTTGTATATCTCTACTACCTTTTTAGGGTCAGTGATAACCTCTGATGAGTTCAGCGTAGGGATCACCAGCGTCAGGATAGCATCCACCGTGATGTTACGTTTGTTCCTTGGATGACATGGAGGTGCTATCATTAGTTTTTTGCATGTTTACTGAAAGGGTAAATGACAGAAGGAGATGATCTGTCCAGGATTGGGGAGTGATGGCAGTGATTCTAGTGTCGCAGTTAAGGTCAGCTACCCGACCTTTGTTATGGTAGGTTGGGTGACTTTTAGGTTAAAGCCTTGTTCTGTAAAAGTATTGGCGACTGCTAGTGCTTGGTGATCATTCGGGTTGTTCAATCCTAGAATCAAATCTCCCAGTACTAACATTTGAGAGGATGTTTTGACATGATCCGTCAGTAGTACCATCAGGTCTTCCTCGAAGGTACCAATGGGCCCAGGGGGTCTGTATACTAGCTGGATGGTTATGGTGTGGGAATTGTCAATTGGTATTTTGGCTGTCAATAATTCGCACAATGATAATTTAGTCGTAGTAGCTAATCAACGGTCTAGGTTAGATTTAGCTATGATGGCAGTTCCGCCACCTCTTGCATCTACTCCATCAGCTTTTACAATTGTGTAATTATTTGGTACAGCAAGTAGGAGTGACGGTCCTGCTGCAGCATGCAGCCAGGATTCTGTAATGGCCAAGAAGTCCAAGTCATCCGTCGTGATGAGATCAGCAATGTCCGTTGCGTGCGCTACCAGCGATCTGGCATTGATTAGTGCCCCCTTAATGGTCTGTGTGATGACTTTAGTTGAAGTTTTGGTAACTTATTATGGTTAGTTGCATTTTTGGTTAATACTTTCCTAGGTGCAGTGAGGTTTGTGGGCGTATTTGGCAGCAGATTAGGATGAGGTGTGTTTGGCCATGTCTGGAGTCTAGCGCAGAGTCTGAGATTTCTGACTATGGTCAGGCAACAGTGACTTGGGAACATAGGTTTGATATGGGATCCATTTGTTTTGTCAGTGAAAGTGGAGGGAGTCTTTTGTATGTTCGTAGTGGTTGATGTTTTAGGGGTGTATGTATGTTTGATGGGGATATTATGGATTATGGGATCCATGGTGGGAGAGCGACGACGTAGTGTTGTGTGTAGGAATCTAGAACCTAGTCTAGTGTTCCTGAGATGTAAGGTGCAAGATTGGTTGAGAGTAGGTTTGGTGGTGAAGTGTTCCAACCACAGGGCTGGTGAGTTCAAATATGGGTTGGGTGGTAATGCAGTGAAAGTATTGTTAGTGACCTGCAGGCAAGATGGCAGGAAGGTCGATGCAGGAATGCTCTGAGGGCAGAAGTCTGCTGCAGGAGGTAAGTGTTGTGCTAGACATGTTGATCATGTTACTTGATGTCAATGTGGTCAATGTAAGTAGATCGCACCTAGTATCGGGGAGCGTGCAGGTAGGCATGGGAGAGTAGCAAAATATCAGCAATAGACATCATATTAAATGCGACAAGCACATAGTGAGGTAGAATTGTACCTGTAGTTGATCGACTATCTAAGACACTTATAACTAGGGCACATATGAATCAGGTACACAATTTCTCTAAGTGAAATGGCGCATATAGGAAGCTGTTGCACGGAACAACTCGATAGGGCCCATAGTGAAACAAATTGGCTAGTGTCAAAAGGCTGCACAATATGCTAGCGGTTATAATTAATAGTTAACACGGGCATAAATGTAAAATGTGTATGAACACAGGGTGAGAATCATTATAAGGCTGTATACCGCATGATATGAGTCTTACCGCCTTGAGACCATGCAGTGTCTGCCGCTTGCAGGCAAAAAGAGCGACGACACAATGAATGTTATTCTGCGAAAGGGTTGATGGCTAAAGGAGGTAGCAAACTGGCAGAGTGACTCGGCCAGTTCTCCAGGCCACAGACAGGCATAAAACAGGGCCTTTAACTGGCTTTAAACAATGGCTGGCTTCTGGCTGCCGGCGGATGCAGGTCTGTGAAGAGCGGGTGATGAGGTGTCAGGTGGTGCCTGTTACTAGGCAACCATGTAAACACAGAGCAAAGACGCAGTGAGAGGCTATCTCCCTCGCGGTGCAGCGGCCATTTTATGGTGCCGAATTGTAGGTATCACCAAATGGAGGTACAGGCACGGGTCCACAGTCACGCTCCACGCGGCTTGAGAGCATGCAAGGGTGTATGACCCTTTTTCAACTCTCATGCTCGACTTCATTTGCATCTTGTACTCATGGTGGCCCTGAATCATGCTGTTCCCATCTTCATCTTGTATCCTGGCTTGCAACATTATGTTCAGCAATTGTATTCGCTCTCCCATCTTGCTTCTGCACTCTTTTTGACTGCTTACTCTCTGTTCTCTCCTCCTCTCCCCATCTCCCTTTTCCTATGTCCTCTCCTCCTTACTTCTTCCATGCACTTACTCTATCAGAATTGTACCCGGACCTTGTATGATAGCAACCTCGTCTGTCTCCTCCCTCTCCCCTTTACTTGTTCCCTCCCCCCTCCAGCACTATCTGAAATGTCATCAGGCCTAGTACGATAGTCGCTTGTTTTGTTCCTCCCCTCCCTTCCTGCACCCCTCTTCCTCACCTTTTGTTTTTCTCCGGCTCTACCAGAAATGTCATCAGGCCTAGTACGGTAGTCGCCTGTCTGTTTCCATTTCCCTCCCACTCTCCCCTTCCCTTCCTTATCTATGTCTTAGCTCTTGCACTATCTGAAATGTCGTCAGGCCAGGTAATATAGTTAATTTCACATCCTTACTGTTCATGGCCTGTAAGAATGTCATTGTATTTTCCCTTGTTCCATCCCTTGCCTTGAAGTGCTATGAAACCTATTGTGTATAGGCGCTATATAAATAGGCCATCATATCAAAAAGAAGGAGAATGCGATTGATATGGTGAAGGATATGTTCAAGGCATCAGACATCTCCTAATTACCTGTACCGCCACACTCTCATTAAGGTAGAAATGTTTTGCAAGATTTTTACACCACACAGAGTGGCACAATGCCCAGGATTTTTGGTACTGGCTATCGGCGGGCAAGGAAAAATTCTTGTCTATATAACTACTAAAATTGCTTAAAGAATTAAATCTTGTAAACATTCTATTGTGAATGGAACCCATGAAATGTAGATTTAGCTTTTTCTTTTCCTTTTTCTACGATGATTAACTGTCTCTCATATGAAGTGTTGCCCTTTTTATACTTATGTAGGTCAATAATATGTACTGTAAAAAAAGTCAAATATATGACTAAAAGCACAACAAACAAAATAAGATGAAGAAACCAATGAAAGTGTACAGAGAAGAAACATATGAACTTTGCTTTTATAATGCTGGAACAACCTTTGTAGGGGCCAACAAACATTGCAATAAGACGGATTACTACTGGGTCTGTGGCCAACAAACATACTTGCACCTCCGATCATCATGGAGGGGCTATTGTTCGCTGGCCACGCTACAGTCATCCCTACTTGTTATCCCAGAAGTACATTTGCAAGGGGGGGGGGCAACAGAGACTTTTGCCCCTGCCACCTTACCAACACCTGAAGAGGAAACCAGAAACCCATTGCCAGCACCAGAGTTCCACACAGTCCCAGAGCAAACAAAAGGTGACAAATTGCAAAGGAAGAAGAGAGCAAACTATCTGTCCAAAGACTCATCAGACTTGCTCAATTAAATACCAGAGGAGTATAGACTTTTCAGCGAAGCAGAAATATTCTTCACCTCAATGCAAGCTGTGGCTAACGCTAAATGGCTGCAAAATGTCTGCTGGAATGGATACAGCTAGCCAATGACACAGAGCAAGGGTTCAATGTCATAAAGGTGGAACTCTGAGGCTGATGACGATACAGAACCGTTACGTCCTAGATATGCTTTCTGCAATGGAGGGAGGCGTGTGCAAAAAGATAGGGATTGCGGTTGCACAGTCGTATCTCCCGAAGACGCTGAAAATGGCTCTCTGTCGCACATAATTGAAGCTGCACACAACCCTGAAATGCGCATGAAGAAAGAAGCTGGGATACAAAATGAGGACTGGTTTGACCTCACCTTTTCTTGGGCTCCCTCCTGGCTGGGGGCGATAGTGAAAATGCAGGTGTTTGTCATCATCTTCATCTTGGTCATCTTTTGCATGTGCCAAATGGGACTCCAATGTTGTGCCAAAGCAGTGCCCAGTAGCGAAATGATGATGGTCTTAATTGGGGTAGCACCCAAAGCACTTTGTGGTACTGCAGAGATTGGTACAGAGACAGCCAACCCAAACAAACCGTGTATGAAAGAGATTTATCATCCCTTGCACCCCTGGGGCACAATCACTACACCCCCACCGGACCCTGAGAATTACAAAGAACACTGGGTTGACTTAGCAGAGGATGGGGGTTGTATTTATATGACATGTACCCCAGAAGAATATGCCCAGTCTGGAGCAAGTTTGAGGGATGTTTGCAGGGCATGGGTTCCCAGGGACAGGTTGCCACCATACTTGGAAGCTGAGAGGTTGGAAAGGGTGCAGAGAACATATATTGGCACTTAGTTGCCACTGACACTGAGGGGGAGTTTGTTAATTTAGGATTAACGAAAGGGGGAACGTTGGGAAGGAGAGAGGGTCTTCCCACCCCCCTAGGCGATACCAAAGGAGATAAAAACGCTAAGAGAGCACATCCAGGGAGTGGGGGGTAGACATACAGGAGGGTGCACAATCACACTAGTACATGCAATGCAAGTTACATGGTAGATGCAGGAGTGAATGTCATCTTGCTGAGCAGCAGCCCTCTTAGGAGTTAGGCCCAAGTGGGGCGAACAACATTTTGTGCATTAGTATTAGGCTTCTTGTATGAGTGCGAACATCACCCCCTGCCAGGTCTCTGAGTCCATAAAATCCTTGTGCCCTGGAAATAATGCACCCTGCGAAGTCATGATGAGGGAGCAGAGCGCCACTTGATAGTACCATCCCATGGGACAGATAGAAAAACGCTCACACCCCGAATGATCCTCACATGAGAAAAACAGCTCTGCCATGCTTTCATCCCATGACCCCTGCATTCCATGACAATGTCCAATACCTAGACCACTGACCATAAAACCTTTACACCCCTCAAACGATCATTAAGGTCAGAAGGGACGGCAATCGTGCCTTCAGAAATGGGTCACGTGATATGCGCAGTGAACTGCAGGGTATCAAAAGTATAGGCTAAAACTAAGGTGGAGGACCTTGGGAGTTGCTGATCTGTCTGGGAGACAGTGAAGCATGTGAGTTAGTGTGACCTCAGCTCTCCCCCCGAGCCCATCCCTGTATCTGCCAGGTGCTTGTTACAAAGATAAAATAACTTTGTGTTAGTAGTCAATTAATTGTTAGGCCAACTTCACCTCGGATGCCCAGCAGCACCCACATGGACAGAGATGAACAGATGAAGATGGACCACGGCATCCCATATGGAGCAGGCCTTACATGTATAAAGCTTGTCTAGTTAGGATTGTAGAATTGTACGCTATATAATGTTACCAGTGACATTATTTGTACTTATAATGTGCTGCACATACCTACAGAACTCAGAATGCTTGGTGGCAGCAGAGTTCTTTGCTGATGTATTTTCGTTTTTGTAAGAAATAAATACTTGATATCCTTGCAAGAGTGTCTTGGGCCTTTTTCCCTAGCAGGCTGTATTTTTTTCTGGTGTGAGTGTGCAGGGGCGTGCCTTCAGGAGCATGTGTCTCCATACAGATACAGGCTCCGGAAAGACCATTATTGGGAAGATGCCTGCCTTTTGAGGTTTGTGATTCTTTTTAGGATTTTCATAGACTAGCCAGCAGTACCCACAGAAGGTGGTGGCTGAGCTTGAGGAACAGTAGCATACTAACAAAAAAAAATATAAAATCATCTTACATAGTATTTGTATGTGAATATCGTGACCACACAACATCAGAGCAAGAAATAACATGGATACATAGAAACATAAAAATCCATTGCAAGTCATTTCACCTCCAAAATTAACTTCATTCAAAAGCCAGGCAGATTAATAATAAATGATATTAGACGGCAGAATACAGTATTACTGCGAGTCAGGAAAAATTGCATCCAGAAATTGTACAGTGGCTATCCTTACTGAGAGAGAAGTAGTTGAAAAGATACATTGCCACATGTTTTTCTGGGTATATACATTTTGACTCTCAAAGAAATTTTTGAAACACTGCTTTCGGATGATAGATAATTGTTGGCAATGGATTAGACAATGTTCCAATGTTTCCCTTTGGACAGGATCTTTACAAAATGGACATTGATTTTCAGCCTTTGGAATTTGCTTCCTACGCGCCAAAACATCTAGCGTTGACCAGAGGTTCAGGCGGAAGCAAAGGAATTTTTGTCGAAGCTTTGAGCAAGGGGCTTTAGTCAAGTAGTCAGCCATGACTCTAAAGCGTTTATGACCAAATAGGCTGCGATCAAAGTCCTTATATTTTAGGCATTGGTTTTGTGTCATACACCAGTCATATCGATGAATTTTCATTAGACAAAAGCAAATCTAGTTCAACAGAAGCATCAGATAAGGCATTTGTGGTAAAGTCACACCACTTTCGAGAGAATATTAGACTTTTCATGAGTAATTGTGTTGCCACCTTACCCAGAATGTCTAGACGCTCCAATGATAGCAAACTTTTGCGAAAAAAAGCACAATATTTCCAGGTGACAAAGGATACCATTGATAAAGAACCTGATTCAAAACGAATTAAGGGTAGGGGTGTTCACATGGGTAGGCGTAGAACTTGCTTCCAGAAAAAAGATTCAAGTTTGTCCCACCATGCTGCAGGTTTAGGAGCAATAGCTTCAGACCCATAGGTTAGGATTGGAAGAACCTTCTGGAAATAAAACGTTAGCACATGTTTAATTGTAAATTTTCCAAATTTGCCCATGAGTACTCTTGCTTGGGCAACTAAAGAGCGCAATTTGCCAGTAAGTTCTAATTCAACCTCAGGGCTTGAGCGAGTGTCTAAAACTAGTGTTCCCTAATGTCTTAGTATCGCTTGGCCCATCTGTTAATCTGCCCATGCTTGGGTAGGTATCTACAGAATAGTGTCATGTGAATGTGAGCCGTGGACTCCATGCAGCAGTTTTGCAAATAGCGTCTGAAGGAATATTTGCAATGAAAGCTAGGGTTGCCCCATTTCCCCATATGGAGTGAGCTCTTGCAGTGAATGGCAGGGCATGTGTGCAGGTTGGTGGCATTATTGACGGAGGCAAACAATTCAGCTTTCAACAATCTATGTGGTGAGCAGACTCCACTCCCAAACTGTTAAATATTCAAAGAGCAGACCCAGTTTTACACAATTACTTTGTTCTGGTCATATAAAACATGACTGTTCTGTGCATGTCATGTGCATGTAGTGCTCTCCTCATCTTTAAGGGCTTTATACAAATTCTGGTACTTCAATGGATTGCTTGAAATACAATTCTGAAATATATTTCGGTAGGAAACCTGTATCTGTTCCAAGTATACTTGTGGATTGCTGCACAAGTTAATTTACAAAGGGAGTTTGGAGTTCAAAGACTCTTCTAATTTCTTTTGTTTTTTGTTTTATTGGTTTATTGGTTTATTACAAACCTTTAAAAAACATTGTTCCATACAACCTCATCCTTTTACAAAAGTAAAGCACATTTGGATGAATTAATAAAATACATCACAAAGGAGGGGGTGAGAACAAAGAAAAGAAAAAAGGAAAAGTAGAAGAAGCCACAGGTGAGATCCAGGACAAACGTCAGAGTTATTTGAGTTTATTAACATTCACGTAAATGTGGCAACAAGAAGTATCTTTCCTTTCCACTTAGCACCCCACAAATCCTCCAAACTCCACAACCACTTCAATTTTCAAAGTAAAATAAAATAAAATTCCCCAAAAGTAGGACTTTAACCTCCCGTTTAACAAGAGCATATTACAAGTAATTTCTCAATGTAATTCATGATCATTTTTCCTTATCATTCGTAAGTCCCTCATGGAATTTCACCATAGCATAGACTAAAGTTGAGTGATCAACCAACAAGAATCTCTGCCACCATTCGTCCTGAGACAATGTTGGTGCCATTCCTATTTTATGCCCCAAGAACTTAGTACGCCGATCAGTTAAACCTATACAGGAGGTTAGCAGATATTTTAATGACTCTATTTAACGCAAAAGCTTACAGAATCTACACCTCTTTTCGAAGCCGGCCAGTTGTCTTTGAGTAGCTAAGACCCCTCTTGTCGGGTATAGATTTAGGCACACTCTTAGAAAATTAGCCCTGCTCACTGGGCAGGGGAATTTTTCAAGCTATCTAGGTATCTCCCTTATGAATTTGCATTAAAACGCACATTCCTTCATCAAAACTGACCTATTCAGCTTGAGTAGAGTGTATATCCAATCCTGCCTACTACATTTCTTCTTTACAGAGACAGGGTTGCATATGAGGACTTCAACTGATGAATCTAGAGCTAACAAACTGGTTGCACACTTTGGCTTCCACCGTTTTAAGTGCCCGTCGCCTTGGATCAGGGCATTATCTCCCAAGATGTTCAGTTGCAGGGATGTGTGGGAAATTTAGCTTTTACAAAATAAGGATAAGGTTTTCCAGAGACAAACCGAGTATAAAAAGGGCAGGCCTAGCTCGAATATTATGCATGCCACCGGCAAACCTCTTGGAAGACCCGAAATTTGCTTCCAAAAGGCGCCTTCCAGTGTCTCCCATATTTGCCAGGGCAGATTCAGCTCCATACGATAAAATAGGTATCACTTTCTGATTGCAAAAGGTGATTAAAGGTAGCATGGAGAATTTTCCAAATCTTTTATGTAGAATCATGCCTTGAGACCTAAGTTTTTTAGTCTTCATCCTTAACATCTTTGCCCATGGAGTTTCAGCGATACTTTGGTTAATACACGCTCCCAAATAAGTGATGGAGTCAACGCATTCCAGAGGATCGCAGTTCGAATACAATTTTTGAGCTCTTAATTTCCTCCCACCTAACTTGGCATTTAAAGTCAGGAGTTTTGTTTTTTTAACGTTGACTTTTAATCCATTAAGATCAATATAAGAATATAGGGCGTCCAGACGTCTTTGCAGCCCAATTGGTGTCTTATCGATCAAGAGGAGATCATCCGCATAGATAATCCATGGAATCTACCTCCCATTGATTTTTGGCAGAAAACTATGCACCCCGTTTTGCAGGTCTCCAAAATCAGAGATATACAGGTTAAAAAAACAGGAGCAAGGGCACACCCCTGCTTCAGACCCCTATCAACCCTGATAGCCTCTGACAGTAGCCTTTGTTCGTTCAGGTGAACCTGAATCGTATTTTGGTATAGACCCTCCAAATTCTCTGGGCAGTTCCATTTCCTCAGTTTGGCCCACAGTTGTCCTCTATCCACATTATCAAACGCTTGCTCCAAGTCAATCGAGGCAATATATTGTTTGGTTTTCCCCTTTATTGCCTGGAGCTTTAGTCAGTTTAACAAGAATAAGTTCAGGCTGGTTCCTATACCCTTTACAAAGCCTGTTTGCTAGGGTCTTGGTGGCCCGAAACTCTAGCCCATTCATTCAAACGCCTCAATATCAGAGTTGTGAAACACTTTCCAGACTGTCCAAAAGTGCCATTGGGCAATAATTTCCCAGATCTAATCTTGACCTTTTTTAAAAAATTGGTACAATCACTGCCTTGTTCCAGCTTGGTGGGATCTTTTTTTCTCTTAGAATTTGGCAAAAGAGAAGATATGCCAAGTCAGATCATTCCTCAGATGCAAGCTTCAAAGCATAATTGGACAGCTCATTTGGTCCAGAGGCCATTGATGTGCTAATAGCTAAGATAACATCAAGGAGTTCTTGTTTATTTAGATTCCAGGACCATTGGCCCTCATTTCTGGACCAACAGCGGCAGATCACTCTGCTTGGAGGAAAAAAGTTGCCCAAATTGGGAGATCCATTTCTGCTCCTCAACCATTTGTGTTTGGACAGCACTCTGGGAGGTTCCAGTTTTATTTATCCATTCACAGGTGAGCCTTGAGTTCTTTTGGCTCATTATATTGGGCACAATTTCTCCCTCCACTTGCATGCAGTCCGCTCCAAAGCAGCACAGGCAAATTTTTATACCGCGGCTTTCTTTTAAGATTTTTCATATCTGTCCTATTTTTCTTCTGCTCGGCTACCAGTTTGCTATTAAATTTATGTCTATGGATGAATTCTGGTTTATCCCCTTTGTGATCAACCTGCTCATATTTTGCTAAGAGCGGTAGTTTAGAATATCAGTGCCCAGCTCCATTCTAGCGCTCATGACAGAAGTAACATCCAGGACATCTTGTGGTGCCAAGCAGTGTATCCTTGGGAGAGAATGTCACTATGATAAGACTCCATGACTACCAGTAACTGAATTCTCTCCTGAACAGTATGTGAGACGAAACAGTAATCCAGTACTGCTTTCGTTGCATCACAGCCCCAAGTATGCTTAGCAGGGATATCTACGGCTGTGTTCTTATTCAACATGAACAAATCTCTAGCATTAATTTCTTGAAGCCAAACTTTGACCGTGCTCTACTAGCCTTATTCAAGTTATCGACCCCATATTCTAGCATTTACCCGCTCACACATCTGATGTTATGATCACCTACTAATATGAGATATGGGTCAACATTGGCCAGTTTAGCCTCATTAATTGCCTTCATCACTGAGTGTATGAATATATCACAAGACACTTTGGCGGGATTCCAATATACATTTATCCAAATGGTTATTATTGGGTCCTGGGAGGCATCTTTAGGCCATTGGGTAGTTGTAATCTAGACCTATGCATTTGGGGTTTCATGGCTTAAAACTTATGCGGGTGGCCTTCTTGACGAGTGTCGACAGTCCAGAATATGGACGACCCATCAGCCCCTTCAAAGCTGGATTTAGAATGGCCGTATACCCATCACATACCGGGGCTTCTTGTAACCATGTTTCCTGAAATAGCAAGGCATCATAGTTTGACCAGTCTGCAGAATTATGGTTCATTAGGTGCGAGAAGCCCTGTGTATTTCAAGACCCAATTTGAAGACTTTTGCTTCCAAGGTTCTTCTAGCACTACTGTTTCTTCGAGGGAGCCAGTGCCGCCTGAATCCAGGACCAATCTTTGTTCTTTGAAGAGGGCAAGATCGTAGGATTTCCATGTTCCACTCCCCTTTTGATCTGTGGACTTCTTGAGAAAGTGACTTTTAGTCGGAGGTCCGATTTCCACAACTAGCTGGCAGCTTTAGCATCCAATTTAGTCTGACTAGATTCAGACACTTTCACTTCCTTCGATCCTTTGCCCATTGACCAGTTCTCTCCTTTGAAGCCATGAAGTTCCCCTCATGCTTATATGCTGGTTCATCGACTATGACTTCAGTCGGATTAAAACCCAAAAATCAGAAGGTTGAGGTAGAGTTCGAGAGGGCTGACAATCTGTTCCGATCTCACATGTAGTCGCACCCAATCCGTTCTTTCCTCTCGAAGAAACTCCACCATCAGGATATCCTTGGAAGTCTGGTAGGTCAAGGCCGGTATATGATGTAATAATATCATCACAATCGATCGATTCAATATCAAACCATCATCGTAATGCTTTCGACACTCCAAAGATATTGTTATTTTGTTATTGGCTCTGCTTTTCTTGCATCACATTTGAGGCCCCAGACCTCCTTGCCCTTTTTTATATTTCAGCTTTAATGAAGGGGGGGTTGGAGACTCAGGGTTCTCTGTTTTTTTCCCACCATTACCCTTCGATCCGCCAGGGTCATGAAGGGTTGCTCATCCTCCAAGCAAACATTTTGCTGAATAAGTTTTGTAAACAAAAGATCAGGGGGATTAGGAGAATCCAGAGGGATCTTCTGAGCAGACATCTTCAACACTATTTGGGGCCTTTGTATTTCTTCCTCAGATGATTCGAACGAGTATGTAGAAAGGTCCAATATAGAGATGGACTCGCTACTGAAACTCTCAGGAGTTTCCTTTGCCAATTAATTCCGACAGTGGTCGTCATGGATAGCCAGAGAGGAGGCTTCCGACAGAAGGGACTTCAGTTAAATGGACACCCCATCCTCCAAAGATTTTAGATTCCCGGTGAATGCTCTCGGCGAATTGGATTTCTTTTATTTTTCAAAATCATGTTTTTCATCCTCTTCCTTTGCAGAAAAGGCACTCCATGTTTGGGTTTATGTTTTATGTTGAAAATGGAAAAGATCGGGTCAGTCACCTCAGGATTTTCCAGTTCTGCCCTCAGTTCTTGTGGAGCCTTTACACTTGACTCGACCTGGGAAGGCCCCCCGAGGGAACCAACCCCACTTTCAACCACCTCTTCTAATATAAGAGGTTCCAAATTGCATACTCTTAGTTCTGCAGCCAGTACGTCCACCATACTGGATGGAGTCTCTGAGATCTGGATGTTTGTTGACCCCTGGTTTCTGGACATGTGTTCCCCCATCGGCCAATTAAGGCCATCCTGTTTGTTTGACTTTTGATCAGGCTTTGGGGTCCTGTGGATTCCTTTGCTGACCAACTTCTTCAAATGCAAAGTTAACAATGTTCGCTCAGCCTCCCCCAAGACCACTTTGTCTCTCAACTCCGCTGACTTCCGAATCGATTTATGCGACTGCAGACCTGCTTCCATTTGTGGCTTTTTAATCGGACTGCTCCGTGCTGGCCATATAGCATAGCCTACTTTGCCATTTGCTGGAGGCTTCAGCTTCTTGGTCCAGTCTGGCTTGCAGCTTGTTGGAAACTGCCTCTAGGAAAAATCAATATTGAGTGGACCATAGCCAACAGAGTGGCTTGGTCTTTAAAATCCCCATTACTTGATTCGTGGAGCTTGATGAAAGGGGCCAGCAAACTTGAGAGTGTCGACATAATTATTGTTTCAATTTGATGGATTGAGTGGCCCTCTGCTTGGGGGATTTCATTGTGCATGTTTGGAGAAAAGACTGAGTCACTCAAAGAGGATGCTTCCGATACTTGTGAGTATTCCGGCAAAATTGCACAGAGTATAGGGGAATGCCCTGCAATGGCTTCAGACATCAAAGGTGACTCTTCCAGTCGAGGCACCACCTCCCATGGGTCCTCCCTAGGTTTAGAGGGCAAGGTGTCCATAGATGGCGAAGTAATGACATGGATACCGGGCCTTTTCAAAGACTGTGGATCATGATTTGCTGAGCTTGAGCACCCTGAGGAGATCAGTGAGGCCAAGTCCTTTAGGAGGTAATTCACCTGTGCCGAATGATTACTCTTTTCTCATTTAGCTCTCTTATTCAAAGATGCCTGGATAAGAGCTATGTCCTGGGACCAGCGAAGTGCAATCAGGGAGAATGACAGCTCTATGGGGGGCTGATCACCGGTGGTGATCGACATTTTTCCGGTCAAAAGGTTCCTCTGCATCGTATCCCCCACTATGGTTTATGCGGTGGGGGGTCACAATGATGTTTCATGGGTTCCCAGCTCATCACACTCAGCCACTGTCGTGTTCCGAATCTCTATAGGGCCTGGTTGAGGACACAAAGCAGCACATGCCTGATTTCCCTCTATCAGTGTATTTAAACTCAGTCTAGTGGCTTCAAAGACCGGGTTTGAGCTACCCAGGCCACTCCCAGAGTTTCACTTTGTCGTGTCAAAATTTGTTAGGCTACCACCAGTCAGGCCTAGCATCTCATCATTGGTGACATCCAGCCTGCAGGTCGGAGCAACGGCCTCCACCGAGAGGCGTTTCCTGTGTTTCCCCAAGCCCAGTAGGCAGACCTGGGGAGTCGAGGCAGGAACAGTACTCTCCCCAGGATCAGCAGCGAGGGGGAGAAAACAAGATCATCACTTCCAGGGGGAGGGGGTACGGGGCCAGTGGCACAAACTCACCTTGAAGGTGTGTTTGCCTCCAGGTCTGCCCCAGCATAGTTTAAATTTCCCCCTCAGTCATAGTCAGTCCAACAGGTCGCAAAGGTCTTTGGGCGGCCACTGTCTGCCACAAACTGCTGCAAACTGCTTCTCTGTTCCCCACACAGAGTCAGGAAAAACAAGGTTTGCTGCAAACTGCTTCTATGCAGACACTGCAGACTCCGAAGAGATGGCTATTTGAAAAGCAACTTCCTAAGTTAGGAATTTGAGGGATGACTTGTGTATGGGCTCACATGGTGTGCTCATCACCCTGTACAGCACTGTGTTAAGATCCCAGACTGCAGCATGATGCCCACTTTGTTGAGAGGTGGGATATATAGTGAGGGCAGTGAATTGTACCTTAAGAGAACTGTGGACTAATCCGCAGTCTAGCTAATAGTGGAGCTAGGTGAAACATGTCTCCCAGAAGACAACAGGGTTGACTTGACTCCTTTTGCACCGGGTGACTAATCCTTTTCACTTATTCAAGTAGCTCTTCCTAGTATTAGGATTTCTTAACTGGTAAAGTAAATCCAAACAGCGTTGATGCAGGACCAAGTGACCAAATTCTATGACTTCAGGAGACAGGCTGCCAAGTTCATAGTTTGTGGAATGGCATGTGTTATTTGCTGATTGCTATGTATTAAAAAAAGGTTTGAGCGATTTGAAAGAGCAGGAGCTGTAGTTACGTCCTGCCCAGATCAACAAAACAGTGCTTAGAAGAATTAAAAGCAAGCTTTGTGTTGACCAGCTCAGAGAGAACATGATGGAACACTGCAGCTCATTGAAATCTGCTTCTAGGGGATGTGGCTAGGCGGCGAGCCATGCGGCTGTGTTCGCCGTGAGCTCCATGCCAAGACGCCCAAATCAAGGCATATGAGCATTTTAAATCGGAACTTTCTGCCCGATTTTCACCCAGGGGGCCCAGGTGTCTGAGCGGCGTTGGCAGACAGCGTGTCGGGGTGCTGTATGCTCTAGATGAGGGGTTTTCAGCTGGCGAATGACGCAGAGATGCTGGAGCAGAAAATGGCGGCAGAGACTTAAGAGCTGGACCGTTGGTGATCTGTAAGCACGGTCTGGCTGTAGCCCACGGACGTGCTGCCTGAAGACGCGGAACTCTGCGGAGTCTGGGGTACTGCGGGAGGATCAGCTTGGTGACCATGGCTAGAGCCCCAAAGAAGGCGCAATACGGCCCGAGGAGCTGGAGCGCAACGGGCACAGTGCAACCCCAGAAAGGATCGAGGCACCCCCTGTGAGCTGCAGCCCCACAGACGTGATGCAGCCTCAGATCGAGGCAACCTGGGAATGAGAGACTGCTTCCCCTGCTTTGCTGCGTGGAAAGCGGACATCCCCGCTGACTAAAGGAGGCCGCCGGCTAACTACACAGCGGAAGGTGGGTGATTATAAACATCAGCACGAGAGTGCACGGACGGTGGCGATGGGGCATAAGAGGATTCCGCGCGCCATTATTAGCGGGGGAGGAGAGCCTTGAATGGAGCCCAGACTGGAAGCTGTGACTGTGGGGGAGGTGCTGGAGGTGGGTGCTAGACGGCATTCACTGCTGGTAGATGCAGTCTGAAGAGTGGCTTGACGGGAGTTGACTGGTGGCCATATGAGGGGCCCTAGGAGGGCTGAACAAATTCTGCGATCCTGTGCTGCGAGAGGCTGTGATCATAACGCTGTGCATTTGGGCCATTGCAATGCTGGGTCACCTAACTCAAGACTTCCCAATACAGATATAGGGGACCAACCAACTCCCTCCACACCCATAACTGAAGATTTGGCACAGCACCTGAGAACTAGAGTTGCCCCCCCATCTACATGTGAACGGCTCCACTAGGAAACACCGGCACAAACAACATTGGACTCACTGGCAACGCCCAAAACGGGCGGAAGGCGCATAGGAACCAGGCCTTTCTGACACCACAGCTCGCGTCCCCGTCCTGCTCGCGCATAGTCAAAGCAGACATACACCCAGTCCCTGCTTTATCCCAGGAACCAGCCAGCTTATCCCAGGAACCAGCCATGGCCCTCTCAAGAGATGAATTTGAAGTACTCCTGAAATCATTTAAACAAGACATCACTCAGGAAATCAAAACTGAGATCAAGACCTTCAAAGAAGCTCTGGCTCGATCAATATCGGAGCTGACAGTCCACCTAGGCGGTCTTGAAACCAGAGTTAATGACCTGGAAAACACTATCTGCAAACACGCCCACAGCAATGAAGACCTCACGGAAAGAGTGAGGACCACTGAGGAACACTTAGAGGACATATGGGCAAAACAGGCGGACCTCGAAAACAGGTCGAGGAGGAACAACGTGCGACTTCGGGGAATTCCCCGCCAAGTCCTGGACCAGAAATTGCCTGAATATGTCACAACGCTCTTCAAGGCCATTTTAGATATTCCTCCATCGGAAGATCTTGTGCTAGATAGAACCCACCAAGTATATTCCTCAACCCAGCTCAAAAGAAACCTACTGCCAGACGTCCTTACGCGTGTTCATTTCTTCCGCCAGAAAGAGAAGATCATGCAGGCAGCCAGAAACTCATCCTCAATACAGTTTCGAGGTGTGTCTGTGCAACTTTTTCAGGATCTTTCTCCGTATACCCTAGCGAACAGGAGGCACCTTCAAAGAGTGACGGCCTGGCTGAGGGCTAAACAGATACAGTATCGCTGGAGCTTCGCATGCAAGTTACTCTTTGATCTTCATAACCGTCACTACGCAATCTCCTCGGAGGAAGAAGCGAAAAGCCTGATGTTGGAAGCACCCGGCGAAGACCTTTTGGGGTCCCACACCCGGGAGGTGCCTGAACCTGCATCTAGCCCCACCCCAAAGGACAAACGAAGAAAGCCCCAAGGATGGTGTTGTGTAGAGACAAGTCTCCACCAGGACGAGAACCCAATTGAAACAGTTGGAAGGCGAGATGAATCTGACCCTCCACGGGTGGTAGAAGGAGGCAATCTCACAGATGACTGAACTTAAAAGCCCACCTGAACAAAGGTCATTTGACTGGAAGATGTGGAGACTCCTTGCTCGCTTTTATTCAGCAGTGGCGCTACCCCCTGGAGATGTCACCCCCCCAAGGGGTTGACCTGGAAACTTGTTGCGCCAGCCTACTATATCTTTCCTTGAGGTCTTATGCTCCACTGCTTGATCATTGGGGTTGGGACCCCGTACTGAAATTGTTTAAAGTGGTGAAACCCAGGGCTGGTCTGTCCAATAGCCAAGGAGTAACAACCCCTGGCACTGAATAAGGGTATAGAAAGTTCTCTTTACTTGACAGATTTGGGCGTCTGAATGGATGGTGACCGAGATGTCTACTGGTTGGTTAAAGTTTAAGTGAGAATTGAGGCCAGTTGGAGCCTCAAGGATGCTTTTTGATCTCTTCTTTTTTGTTTATTTAATGTATGCTTCTTGCTATGCCTCTCACACACTATGAACATGCTTGACCCATAGACCCTCACTCCACATTACACGTACAAACCACACCACAAGGGGGACCCTGTCGAGACACTTTTTCCTGGACCCACACTTCCAGACCGCTCCAGGATCTGGCGGCGCTATACGAGGTTCTCCCTAAGGGGCTGAATGCCCATTATGCAATAGAATGCGGAAACCTGAACAAGCCCGACATGGCTACCCCAAACGTTAATTGTATTACTCTTAATGTGCAGGGGCTAAACTCCCCCTTGAAGCGTAAAGCGCTGTTTCATAGACTACTGACCCTAGATGCAGCATTTCTGTTCCTCCAGGAGACTCACCTATGTCCCGCTGATGAATTCCGCCTCAACAATACATGTGTATCCTGCAAAATGTTTTGCCTCCAGTGGCCAAAGAAAACGAGGGGTCCCCATCTTGGTTCGCAAAGGTATCTCTCTTAAGGTATTGGAAGTGGTTTGTGATGGAGGGGAGATTCCTGTTTTTTGTAGCCATGGTAGACAAGCGTAAAATCACTTTAGTTTCTACATACGCCCCTAACTCCAAACAGGATATATTTTTCGCAAAATTGTCTAGAGCGCTGTTTGATCACGCAGAGGGGGAGGTAATCTTAGGGTGTGACTTTAATGCGGTCATAAATCCTTTAGTAGATAAAACCCTACCACCAACGGCTAATGATAAAAGCAATTTTGGAGCACTCACCACATTACTGCGGGATCATTCCCTCATTGAGATATGGCGATACAGTCACCAAAATGAACGGGATTACACTTACTTCTCCCCTGTACACGGAGGGTTCTCTAGACTTGAAATGTTTTTTATTTCAGATTCACTAATCCCTTTGGTGACCAATGCAGAAATCCTCCCAGAAGCTCTTTCAGACCATGCCCCGGTAAGACTAACCATTGCCTCGCTTCAGGCGACCCCACCTCGGCAACCACCCTGGAGATTGAACGATTTTCTATTAGACGATCCACTAATACAAACCCATATAAGAGAGGCTATGGAAATGTATTATAACGAAAATGACATAGGTGGTATGAATTGGGACACAACATGGGATGTAGGCAAAGCAGTAATTAGGGGACATCTAATTGAACAGGAGGCACAGAGAGGACGAGCTAGAAAACTTCTTCAAGCGCAGCTAGAAGCTGAAACCCATAGGCTAGAGGCGCTTCATAAGGATAAAAGTTCAAGGCGCTCTCTAAGAGACTTACGAATTGCGAAAAGAGCGCTTGAAGTGCACCACATGGGGCGAGCAGCCTACTCAATGATGCTCACCAAGCAATATTTTTACACAAGGGGGAACAAACCGAACAAACTGTTAGCGGCCAAATTAAAGAAACAGGCAAGACAAAATCGAATAGACACTTTGCGAGACGAGGGAGGGAGGTTTGTCTCTTCAGAAGATGACAAACTTAAAATTATCGAGAAATTTTTCAGGGAACACACCTTTGCACATGTGGGAGATTCACAAGCTTCCAAAGATTTTATACCAAGGGCAAACCTCCCGCATATTTCACAGATCCTACGAGAGTCGTTAGAAGACCCGATAACTGCCCAGGAAGTGGAATTGGCAATTAAGGCTCACCTTCTAGGTAAGGCCCCTGGTCCAGATGGATTTACAAATACATTTTACAAGACTTTCTCTGCGGAGCTTACACCTCACCTCACAAAATTATTCAACTTTCTGTGGGAAACAGGCTTGGTTACACAATCTATGGTGGAATCAGCCACAACCCTAATTCTGAAGCCTGGAAGAGACCCAACAGACTGTACATTCTACCGTCCTATAGCCCTACTTAATACAGATGCAAAATTATTTAGTAGAATCATAACCCGGCGGCTGGGAGAATTGCTCTTGCCCCTACGATCCCAGGCCCTCTCTCCCTGCTGTCCCTGGACACCCACAGGGCGTTCGATAGCATGTTATGGGACTACATGAACTTGGTGCTGGGAGCCTTTGGATTTGGGCCGAGATTCTCAAAATTAATTCTGTCAAACTTCCAGATTCCTTGCACCAGGGTCCGAGTTAACTCCCAATACACAACTACAATTCCCCTGGGTAGGGGAACTAGGCAGGGATGCCCTCTCTCCCCATTGGTATTCGCACTAGCAATGGAACCCACAGCCCAGAGAATTCGCCTCCACCCAAAGATCCAGGGATTCGAGATAGGAGAGCAGTGCCATAAAATTCTGTTATATGCAGATGATGTTCTCTGCTTTCTGAAAAAAGCTCAGACCTCAGTTCCTCCCCTTATGGACCTACTGGCCCAATTTGCAAAGATTTCGGGCTTTACAATAAACATGGCCAAATCAATGGGCCTGAACCTATCGGAACTCCCCGACACCCTGAGCACTCTCCGGAAAGCCTATTCTCTTAACTGGGAAAGTACAACCATTACTTACCTTGGTGTACATCTGACCCCAACATTTACGGGACTGAGGAAGGCCAATATCCCCAGCTTATTGAAAACGTCTAAGGAAACGTTACAGAAATGGGCTGCACAGGAAATATCCTGGTTGGGGCGCATTAGCACTGTTAAAATGGTCTTGCTCCCTAGACTCCTGTAAACATTCCAAGCACTCCCCATATTGATTCCTGAACGGGACCTCCTTGATCTACAGAAGGAAGTGGTCCGTTTTGTTTGGCAATGGAAAACGCCAAGAATACAGCATAAGCTCTTAACTCGGAGTAAGCTTCTGGGAGGTCTAGGTCTCCCCTCTATCCCCCGATATTATTGAGCGGCTCAAATTGCTGCCATCCTGAGCTCGTCTAATCCAACAGAGGCCCCCAAATGGTAGGACATTGAGCAATACTCTCTTACGATCCCTCTCTCCCATCTGCCCTTCCTTCAATGAGAAGCGCGCACCTATTGCGGTTCCCTTCTCCCCTCCATGGTGGCGACACTCCGCTGTTGGGACAGATTTCGTTCGCAAAGGGGGCTTCCACTGGGTCTTGGCCCACTCTCCCCTATCACGCAGAAACAAGCCTTTACCCTGAACTTCAACCTAACTCATTCCAACTCTGGTCGCACAGGAACCCCTTGAAACTGCAAGATCTCTATGCAGATAATCAGCCCCCGTCCTTCGCCCAATGTAAAGAAAAGTTTACTCTCCCAGAAACTGAAGGGTTTAGATGCATACAGATCTGCCACTGTATAACCAATCCTACCATAAGAAAGGCAGCTAATAGGCCCCCCACAGGACTGGAATTGACAGCTTCAGAAGGCCAACAAACACATAGAATAACTACCTGCTACCGTCTCCTGGAGGCAATCCCGGAGGACGAGCGACTCTCCTATACCTCAGCGTGGGAAAGGGACTTGGGGATTGACGTGTCCCACGAATCTTGGCAGAGGATTTGGGCTAGAACTCATAGATCTTCGAGATGCACGGCAGTGCGGGAATGTGCGCTCAAACTTTGCTTCCGTTGGTACTTCTCCCTCCAAAGGTTACACGCAATGAACCCAGACTACCCTGACACGTGCTGGCACAGGTGTGGAGGGAGGAGAGATTTAGGCCATGTGTGGTGGCACTGCCCTGTCATTCAATCCTAATGGCTTAACATTAGGCCGAAGATCAAAGATATATGCGGAGTGCTGCTCCCTATGGACCCGCTTATAATGCTGTTGGGTGACATGCCAGATGATGGGTCATATCCGCAATCGGGTCCCAGAGGGGATTTGATCATCCACCTACTCATGGCAGTCCGACTCACAAGGGCTCGATTTTGGAAAGAGGTGGAGGGTCCTCATGCAGCCTACTGGTGGGTGAAGGTTTGGGAACTATTTGGAATGGAAAAACTAACAGCATCGATAAACGGCAAGACATCCAAATTCTCCAGGACTTGGACCCCTTTTCTGGAATATGTAGCCGAAAGGGAACACATGTTCTTTCAACCCAAACGGATTAAATATCTTCTTAAGCCATGACAGCCCTGGATCATGAACTATATGCCACGCTGGGGTAACCTGGACTTATGTGGAAGGGTCGTTTTCGAGAATAATGTTAATGCTGATATTAATGATGGTGATGTGAAGGCTATATGTATCAATTTTTTTTTTCGTTTCTTCCTCTTCTTCCTCTCTTCTTCTCCTACTCTCCTCTTGCTAAAGTCTGGATGTTTGAAGCAAGCTTCTTCCCAGAGTTTACTGAAGATTTACAAGGCATAGATGAATTGTACCTATGTTAAAATGAAATTTTGAAGCGTTGATTAAGCTGTTTTATTAATGATTTATCATCGTTTTGTGTTCTGCGATGAATTTCATGTTTGATCGATATTTCAATAAAAATAATTTGACAAAAAAAAGAAATCTGCTTCTAGTTATTTGAGGATTTAAAAAAGTGTGCACGTGCTCTACACATTAATTTTCGTTTGGGTACACTGAAGCTGGCCACATTTACAGCATCATGGGGAGAAGGGAATTCAGCACAATGCCCACTCTGTAGCACTAGTGATGAGACAGTAGCCCATTGTATGTTTTTATGTGTAGCAACTCAGGGATTGGGACTACTTTATCTTAAATCTTTATTAAGAACAGCAGGCATGCACACCATATCGGAAGCGCTAGATTTGTGCAAAAGCTCAGACGACATGGACACGGTTTTTAGGGTGTCCAAATACATCCACCGAGATTGGATAGCAGGCAAAAATAATTTGGAACAAGTAAAACAGCAAATCATGTAAAATCCTCCCTAGAGGTTTTTTATGTGGGAGACTTGAGTATGCATCTTTCCTGGTTTGTCCTGTAAATAATGGGGCAATGTAGTTATTAAGGCCAAATAGAGGGTAACGGTTAAACAATCTGTATGATGATTAGAATCTGAAGTTATAAAATTATAACCATTATCGGGGTCTGCGAGCCAACGCTCTCTGCCATTTTTATCGGAGGACAAAGGCTGTGATATTTTTTAAAGCCAAGGCGCAATGTTTAAATTGAGATAATAATGTATATTATTGTATTTATATATCTGTATGAATTTAGAAACTATTCCGTATTTAATTTGTTTTTATATGCTTGTTGTGATGTACTTCTATGGTTTTTATGACGAATAAAAGTGATCTGAATTAATTTATTAGAAGATTGTGTATTGGGTGCAGCTTGATTGTTGGTTGCAATGCCATGCATATAAAATGAGGGTACCACACCTGTGTCATCCAATTATGAGAACTGTGAATTAATGTAAGTTTTTCCTGGAGTAACTTGTGCACTACCTTGAGTAGAGGAATTTTTGGAGGGTAACCGGGGGATAGGGGGGGAGATTGTATGCACATTTTCCGACCAATTCATTCATATAGGATTGCTCAGTGACACTGCTTGTGGCTATCTGGATGAACCGGCTGGGCATTTTGTGTTTGTAATGTTCATACGTAAAAAAATTAAAAGGCTATACATTTTATGTCCCCATGCTGTGAAGACTTGTTTGAGGATACTTGGGTTTAGTTTCCACTTGTGCTTTTTCTTGAATCACTAGCCTCCGGTCGGCTAAGCAGTTGTGAATTCCTGGGACATCTTGTGCTCAATTTCATATGGCCCTGTTTATGCACCAATTACAGATTTGCTGTGCAGTCTGTAACAATGTTGGAGAGCTTGCTGCATCTTGTTTATGTAGATCGTTACCGCATTTGTTGATTCTTATTAGAGCACGCTTGTGTAGAAGCGCTTGGAAACTGAAAATTGCTTGCTTCACCACCACCAGTTACAGTGCACCGATGTGAAGTGTGGCTTGTAGAGGTGACCAACTGCCCTCACTGTAAGTGGCGAGCACTGATGCATCATTTTGTATGGACACCTGTACGAGTGGATTCACAAAAGGATGGCCCATTAACATGTTTTTTTTTTAATTTTAGACCACAACTTTAGGGTCTTTTGAGAAATGACCACTAGATAGTCTCATTTGCCTTTATCTTCTGACAACTGAGTTACGAGGCACTCTTGGAGATGGTGCATGCGATGAAGTGAGAAATGGAGGAAGCATTCATCCCTTTTGTTATTTTTTGCAGTCATATGGAGAGATTTGGTTGATCAAAAAGGAAGCTGCGCCTTCAGAACCAACTATTTACATTGTCATGTTCTTTCTGGTGGACCCAATAATTCCTCCCACGGATTCCACATCTTCTGAAATATCCGCCCCTGAACCCCAACACATTCAGTTCTGGAAAACAAATTCTTAGACACCAAGTGGTGCTGCCCAGCTCGGTTGTCTCATTGGCGCCTTCTCATGCCAGATAATGTCACAGGTATATATGATCCGATCCACCGGTGCCAATTTCGCTCAGTTCTGCCTAATTTTCCCTGGCAAGGCTATGAACAGCAGACCAATAGAGGGACAATCTTGGTCACTCAGCATCAGAATAGTTCAATTTATGGGAGAAAGCTGGAATCTGTAGAAAGAAACATCTCCACTAGATAGAAAATTCTTCACTGCCAACCCGTTTTGTCCTTCAAACGAACCTTTTGCTCTCTAAAGACTTGGTCTCAATCACTTGCCCTTATTTCTCTGACCTATTTAACTCCTCTCCCCCAGTGGACTCATCCCTGCCTTCTTTAAATCTTCAACTGTCTCCCCAGAAAGGTATCACTCAGTTTCTCACCTTGCCCATTATTCAAAAGTCTTAAAGTGGGTTGTCTTCGACCGGATCAATAAATGCCTTGACGATAATGGCCTTGGACATCCACTTCAATCTGGCTGCTTTTGTAAACACTGCACTCATGAGTACCTCGAATTTTCTCTCTCATGCTCACCAAACTCCTTTCTATACTCATCCTTTTGGACCTTTCTGCCGCTTTCAACTGTTGACCACTCCCTCTCCAGTACCTTTGCTCGTGCCTGGATTACCACCTACCTGGAAGGCCAATCCTTTTATAATATATTGGAACTCACAAATCTTTGACCCCGCCCCGCCCCCCCCTTCCTCCACATCAGCATTTCCTATGGATAAGTCATTGGACCTGTGCTCGTCACCCTCTGTAACTCTGCCCTAGGAAGACTTATGTCATACTTTGGCTTTCGCTACCTCCTTTTTGCTGATGACATTCAATTTATTTCTCATTTTTCTCCTTCATCCCAGCCATCTCAGAAAGATTACAAAGTGTCTCACTGCAGTTTGTCACTGGATGGTACTCTCTGCATTCTCATGCTGAACTCTTCAAAAACAGAAGTCATCTTTCTCCTGGCTTCCAATGCCAACCCTCCCCTCCCCAATCGTCTTCCTGCCTGACCTTGCTCCATTCCCTAAGCCTCGCAATCTTGGGGTTCCCTTTGTTGGAGACCTACAACTGCAACAATTAATCACTAGCACTGCCTCTGCTGTATGTATTAACCCCTCAACATTCGGAAAATGAATCTTTTTCTTGCTAACCATTCTACAAAAACTCTAATCTACGCTCTCGTGCTTAGCAAACTGGACTACTGCACAAGCCTGCAAAAACAGGGGGGGTTCTGGGAGTTTCTCCACTCCACTACCGGCCTATATGCCGGGTTAGAGTCTCAACCAGAGTTTTAGCTCCCCAACCTTTCACAGAAGAGAAATTTCCACTACATATCAGTCTTTGTCCTGCCCAAGGGCAGTTCAGCACCGAAATGCCTGGCAATTCTCTTCTGAACAAGAGTACCAACAGCAACCCCAGACACGTGTTTTGGCCTGGTTGGACCTCGTCAGTGAGGGGGAGCTGTGCCTCCCTAAGAACAGTTGGCAAGGGTTCCACGTCTGGATTACCCTAGTAATTTAGGGTGAAAACCCAAAGCTACCCAATATGCAAAAACAGGGGGGGTTCTGGGAGTTTCTCCACTAC
The DNA here is from genome assembly GCF_040938575.1 of Ambystoma mexicanum. Lineage (NCBI taxonomy): Eukaryota > Metazoa > Chordata > Amphibia > Caudata > Ambystomatidae > Ambystoma > Ambystoma mexicanum. The sequence continues at coordinate 833,765,952 of NC_090934.1, read as the reverse complement.
CAGCCTACATCCCGGGTTAGAGTCTCAACCAGAGTTTTAGCTCACCATCCTTTCACAGAAGAGACATTTCCACTACATATCAGTCTTTGTCCTACTGTACAAGCCTACCTCTTGGCCTGCCCATCTACTCTTTCCTCGCTATAGACACAGTCCTCAACTTTGCTACTTGCACTCTCTACAACCTACCCAAATCCTCCACCACTTCTGCCTACCAACAGCATGCTGGTTGGCTCCCTATGCACAACCACTCTCTTTTCACATTCCTTAATGGTCTTGCTACTCACTACCTGTATGATTTAATCTCAGTTTATTCACCATCTCCTTCCCTCCGATCCTCTGCAATTAACCTCACTGTCCTATACCCTCCTCTGTGCCTCCTCTCACTTCTCTTTCTCCCTACTCGCCCTACTCCACTGGAACTCACTGCCCATAACAATCAAAGCTAGGCCAACTGTAGATGTGTTCAAAGCTCAGCTCAAACATCACTTGCTTGTTAAGAGGGAGCTCCCCGTGCCCTCTCTCCCAGCCTCCATACGTGACCAAGCAATGCCTCCAGTGATGCTTAATAATGTAATTTTGTATATTTTGTACTCCTCTTTAGTTTGAAGCACTTGCCGCTTAGGTTAATGTTACTTTTGGAATTCACCTGTCGCTGGTATGGATCTAATTTTTTTGCACCCTCAAACTGGCTCATCAATTGTTCTCATCTTTGTGCTTTTGTACAGGTGCCCTTCGTGGGAATTGCCTCCACCATCTTTAAATGTATTATTCAAAGTCAATTCTGTTCCAAATTGACATCCCTGTTCTTCAAATAAATACAAATCCCAATGTACACAAACTTCCTACACATTATTGGAAACACTGCCGAAGATAAACTCCAGAAAAGGAGGTAGGAGGAATTAATCGGACTGAAGCAAGATATTTTGCAGTACGGATTTTCACACAGAGGAATATTCACTACCCAAGGAATTGAGCAGGTAATGCTTTGAGGAAGAGTTAATCAATGCACATGTTCGACAGATGTCCAACATAAGAACAACTCTTTGCAAAGTGTACTGGCCGGTGCTTCACACTGAATGCCAAGATTTGGAGCCTTCATGCCTGTCTGTTAAGAGTTTGCGGTAAAATAATTGGTTTCTTTCGAAAGGAGGTTTTAGTGTGGTGCTCACCCCTCCACCTAGTCTATCTATGCTTATCGCTGGTGAAAATGTATGAGTTGGGGCGAGAACAAGGAGCTTGAACCTTTGTGATCCACTGATAAAATGTTGTAGTGTATGCTTTCTTTGGCTACTTCGGGCCTGTATGTGAATACTGTGAAATTCAGTCTGGCTGCCCTCTCGATTTTCAAAAGACTTCTGAACAAGAATACTGTTTTGCAGTGCCCATGGTTCTCCAGTTTCTAAATGTACTGGTGAATTATTCCCTCCTAAACCATTTCGGGTTGTGGCCTGGGAATTAAACATGGTTCTTGTGTACCTAACGGCAGCTCTGTTTTAGCCCAAGCATACTTTTCCTTTGAGACACCTGTCTTTTAAGGTTCCGTTTCTGATCTGTTAACTCAGTGAGTTTCAGAGCTATAAGCTCTTTCTAGATCTGTGTCGGTCCAGATTTCAAGAGCAAGGTAACTCTGTGGGTCAAAGCTTCCCTCTTGCCTAAAGTAGTTACCGAATTTCACCCGTTGTAAAAGATGAATTTGCTTTTGTTTTTTTCTCCACCTCATCCTTCTAAAACTGAGGAAAGGCTCCGTAGGCTGTACACTAGTAGAGCAAGAATTTAGGCAAAAGGACCAACAATTGGTGGCTTTCTCTAAAACCGAATAGGGAAGGCCATATCAAAAAGAACAATATAAAGATGGCATCACAATTTAGGTCTGGCAGACAAAGAAGTACCTGAGGACATCTGGGCAACTCGAGTAGAGGCCTGCTGCATAATTGGATCAGTAGATCTTCCCTCAAAGGGATCTTCCAGGGAGGACACAGCAGCATTTCCAGCAAGACTGGGTAACAGATCCTCTGTGCCCAGTCCACAGCTAACAAGATCATGGCTGCTCAGCTTCCTCAGCACCAAATGAATTAGAAGGAATAGACAGAACGCCTACACCAAGTCTAACTTCCAGGGGATCACCCGTGCATCCCACAGACAATCCTCTGATGGAAACTCCCTGGAGCTTGGATTTCCTGTTTGAACTGGTTGCCAACAGGTCAGTCTGGGGTATCTGCCAGATGGAGACAATCTCATTCAAAGTATGCCCATTCCGCTCCCACACGCAACACCCCCACGAGATGACTCAGTGTGTCTGCCTGAGAGTTCAGACTGCCAGCAAGGTGGGATGTTGTCACTGCCACTGCATTCTGGATTGCCCAGACAAACAGGAGAAAGCATTCCCTGCTCAGCTTGACCGACTCACTACCCATCTTGTTAATCAAGTAGGGGGCGTGGCTACAGGGCCATGAGCTAGGTCGCAGATCCCGTGAGCTCCCATGATCCGGCATTGATCCGTACAGATATAGTCTGAAATAAGAGACTTCAACAAGTTGTGTCAAAGCCACGGTCTGATGAATATGCAGAGTACACGATGTGCGAAGATTGCCAGAAAATAATGCTTTCTGAAGGCATTATTCACATACGAAGTCGGTAGGCCAATGCGACCGTGCAGTTAAGATGGCGCTGGCACAGAGATGGGACAAAGACTCCTGCGAGCGAATCCACAGAACGGAACGAACAAGAAGGCAGATGCGATGAAACATACGTGAGCACATGGACCGCAGCCGGCAACATTGTAGCAAGAACACTGCGGAGCTCGGAATAGCAGATTGGGTGGAACAGGCGAAGATACATTGTGGCGGACAAAAGCGTACATTGTCACACAGCCCGGAGAGGAAGGAAAGAGGTGCACGAAGGCGGAAGCAAATGCAGTGAGGAGGTGTAGCGCCACATATGACAAGAGGTACGTAAAATAAGATGATACTGCCAAGATGAGCTTACAACAGCACAAGACCAAATAAGCCACGGGCCAAAGCGCAACGCGTGGCGGATGTCAAGTCAAGCTGAGCGTGGTTGAAATACAAGTTGCGAAGCAACCTCATGTGCCCCGAGCAGGTGGAGTGTGGAGTGCGGTGCCCAGCCCGGATGCACACGATCGCAGGGCACGGTACCCCCAGTGGGCATGGAGTCACATGTGGCTCTGTAAACAAGCAAAGGCACAAAAAGGATGCCATGGGGCATATCCAGCTGGGACTGCCGAAAATGGATCCCTCTCCTGGCACAGAGACCTCACCAGTGTCGAGAGACATCCCCCCAGGATATAAAAGAGCACTGCTAAGCCCGCTGCAAATCAGACACCCAACAGTGTGACACTGCGCTAGTGTGCCAACAGGCCTGGCTCTATACAGGAGTACAGGTATATTGGCGTGGTCCATCCAAAGTGAGTGCTCAGAGGGAGTGGACGAAGACGCACCACCACCGGGGGGACTTAACAGCGCAGGCAAGTGAAGCCTAGCAACGCCCGAGGGGGAGCCCAGGGGAAGGAAAGGGTCTGGAAACTGGGCAGAGTGGTTGCTGGACACTCCCGCAGTAGCAAGTAGGAGATGCCGAAGAGGGACAATAGTGATGCCATGATCCCAGCAGGCAGCAAGATATAACGTGTGCCAAAGCCGGCTGGTGCACGCAGGTCCGAGGAAGCTGCAGCAGAGGAGAGCCAAAGAAATGGGGCAGTATACCCTCCCAGGCTGCGGACAGTAGAGTACAAGCACCTGATAGGTGAGCAGGAGCAAGAGACGGTGGCACATAGAGAAGGTGCACAGGAAGAGATGCCCAGCACCCCCACGGGTAGAATACAACACTACATGAGAACGGCCTCACGGACGACAGACAGGAAGGACGAGGAGCGCTAGAGACGCGGCAAAAGCAATGTTGCAGAAAGGGAGCAATACCAAAGCGAAACAGACATCCCTGGATACTTTCACCAGGCCGGCACAAGTGATGGAGGGTGCCAAAACACAGGCAAAAACCCAGACGGAGAGGAAACGCAACTGCGCATCGATCAACAAATCCTGGGGGCAATAGCAGACCTCAAGGCGTCACTAGAGCAAAGATTGGAGAAGGAAGTGGCAGCCAACACTAATAATGGCAAAGAGAATGCTATAGAGATTCACACCTTGAAACAACAAGTTCAAAATCTGGCGAACAGAGCGGAAGAAGCAGAAGGGTGCGCAAAGCGCAACAACGTTCGCATAGTCGGACTGCCGGAAGGGGAGGAAGTCAAGAATCCAACCAACTATATCGAAGATAGGTTAATACAAGAAGTAGGGGCGGGCACGCTCATCCAAGGCTTCACAGTTGAGAGGGCACACAGAGCCCTGACGAGACCCCAGCTGGGCGCCCCACCGAGGCCAATCATAGCCACATTTTCAACTATAAAGACAGGGAGAAAATATTCGAATACTTTCGCAAAGGCGGCACCATCCACAGAGCGTCAGCAACCATCACCGCGTACCCGGACTACACCTGGCAAGTGCAGAAAAGGAGGATAGATTATGCTGCAGTGAAAAGAAGGCCGAAGGTGGCCCAACTCAAGTTTCAACTCTTATATCTAGCCATAAAGACCGCTCTCTGTTTTTTGAGACTCCGGAGAATGTGAACGCCTGGATGGACACCCAGAATATGCCGTCGGAACAGCGTGACCGAGGAGAAGCGAAGAGTGATAAGTGATAATTGATGGGGGTTGCAAATGTGAAAGGGGTTAGGGGGGTAAATAAGTGAGGGCGATAGAGACACTGACTATAGCGAGTTACACTCAGTAGCCTATGTGATGTAATAAAACACGGGAGCGACACGCACAGCACAGATAACAGCGATATAGGGAGCGTAACTACCCCCCATAGGGAGTTTAGAGAGGATACTAGTAGCATGGTATCCACCTGCAGCGCTCGAAGAAGCGTCATTGGGCCGGAAAAAGAGGGAGATGCAGGGAGGCCTGAGATCCCGTATAGGAGCTGGGATAATTTTGGGGGTTTTTTGGGGGGAGGGAGGAGGGGTCTTGGGGAAGTTGGGAGGGGGGCTACAGTAAAACACGACAGAGCAATGGTAAATACAGGAAACAGGAGACAGAGGGGGAGGCAACTCAGAGACAATGGGAGAAATAAAGATAATATCCTGGAATGTCAGGGGGCTGAATAACTATATCAAACGCCACAGGGTGATGACATATCTGAACAGACAAAGAATAGATATTGCATTATTGCAGGAAACCCATCTAACCAAAGAGAAACTGGAGGTTGTGACCCGCAAATGGAAGGGAAAAACCATAGGAGCGACATATTCGGCGTACGCCATGGGGGGTTATTACGTGGATAGCACCCCATGTTCCATTTATGCTGTTGAAATCAGAAGTGGACAAAGATGGGAGGCTGGTGTGGATTAGAGGGTGGTTGGAAAACAGAGAAATATGCATTATCATTATTAACACATATACACCGAAATCAGGACACCACTGCTTACCTCAGATCCCTGTACACCAAGATTAGCCATTGTATGGATAGCACGGTGGTATGGGGAGGGGATTTGAAATGTATGCCGAATCCGCTCCTGAACAGGTCAGACACAAAACTCACACACCCGACCCCAGCGGCTAAAGCCCTAAACTCCCTGATACAAACCTTTGGGCTACAGATGTATGGAGGGTGCAGCACCCTCAGGTGAGAGGATACTCTCATTTCTTGGCCCCGCACAATTTACACACTAGACTGGATTACATTTTCATGAGGGTCGATATAATGCAAGAGGTGACACAAATAGACTACAAAGCGATCGTTTTATCGGATCATGCACCTCTGCTAGTCACATGGCAGGTCAGACCGCCAACAGCGAGGATCCCCACTTGGAGAATGAGAATAGAAGCCTTGAAAGATGCTGGGTTTAGGGAAAGCCTTAGGGTGGAAATTAAGGAATATTTCGATATTAATATGGGCAGTGTGGGCTCAGCTGGGAAAGTATGGGATGCTTTCAAGGTGGTGGTCAGGGAAGCAGCAATGGTGAAGTCCAAAGGGTTGCGAGACACTATAAGGAGAGACCTACAGAAAGCAGAACAGAAGTTAGAAAGGATAATGCGGGAAGAGGCCGGAAAGGAAGAGGATCCCGAGAGTAGAACCGCACTGCAAAAAGAATGCAAAGACCATTGGGAGAGATTGAGCAATCTGAGCTATAGGAAGTATCTGGAAAGACAGCATGCTGAAAAAGACAAACCCGGCAGACTACTGGCTTGGCTCTACAGAAGGGAAACTCCTAGGCAGCCCATTAGAGCGGTACAAGGGGAAGAAGGGCGGATATTAGACACACAAGAGGGAGTGAACTAATGCTTTCTGGAGTATTATGAAAAGTTATATGCAGATCCAATGGAGGAGGTAGAAATAGATATACAAGGGGCCCTGGAGGAAATCACACTCCCCAGGCGTGAAGAAGCAGATAGGGAGAGCCTAGAAGCCCCGATAACACTTGAGGAAATGGACCAAGTGATAAGGCAACTGCCTACAAGCAAAGCCCCGGGGTCAGTCGGGCACCCAAACGAATTTTATACAAATTACAAAAACGAGCTCCCCCCACCCCCCACTCCCTGTTGATAATGTTCAATGAAGCACTAGACAAAGAGAAACTACCAGAATCACTTCGGGAGGCGATTACTATTCCACTCCACAAACCTAATAAACCAGAAACGGAATGTGGGTCATACAGGCACCTATCATTACTCAATCAGGATAGTAAGATCCTGACGGCGGTACTGGCGAATAGATTAAAACCGATGATACACAAACTGATATAAGAGGGCCAGACAGGGCATGTACCACACAGGAACATAACTGAAAACCTGAGGAGGCTCCATCATGTAATAGATTACACCCGAGAGAGTACACAGGAGGTAGCAATAGTCTCATTGGACGCAGTTAAAGCATTTGACTGTCAAGTGGCCCTGGCTGCTGGTGGTTCTGAAGGAGTACGGATTGGGACCCACATATTTGAGGTGGGTTAGTCTACTATACAGGGAACCAATGGCACTAGTCAAAACGGGTGGAAACATTTCAGAAAGCTGGCAGCTGAGTAGAGGCACCAGGCAGGGGTGCCCATGGTCACCGATGCTGTTTATCTTAGCAATAGAACCCCTAGCAGCATACCTGCGTCAACTGTATAGGAAAGTGGGAATTGTAGTTACATGGGTGCAGCACTTGATTTCACTACATGCGGATGACTTGTTGCTGTATTTGAAATACCCCGAGGAGAACTTGCAATATATTCTAGAGGTGATGGCACGATACTCGATCCTATCGGGCATTACAATAAATCCACACAAGTCAAGTTTATTGAGATATGTAGGAATACCGAGATAGGAGCTGCCGATATTACCAATAGGATGGGAGACTGAGCATTTCCGATACCTAGGCATAGAGGTGTATCATCATGTAGCAGAGGAACACAAACAGAACACAGAAAGGATGAGGTCCAACATAGAGAGGAGCATGACATTTTGGGCCAAACTATCCATGAGGGTGGCGCTATTAAAAATGGTGGCATTACCAAGGCTACTGCAAGGGTTTACAAAGGTTCTGTATGAATTATCCAGGCGATATTTTTTGATAAATTACATAGCATATGCAGGAGATTCATATGGCACAATATAAGGAACAGGGTAGCGCTGTGGAAACTGCAAAACGCATACGATCAAGGAGGCATTAGACTACCATATTTCAAAGTGTATTAAATAGCTAGCCAGCTGAAATGTGTAACCAGGTGGATCTCTGGTATACAAACATCGGAATCGAAATTACTAGGGGAGGTGGGTGCCCCACACTTCTTAAATGAGAGAATATGGTTGGTAAAACAAAGAAAGGTGGAGGGGAAGGAAACCTGTTGAGCCTGGGAGGGAGGGTATGGCACAGAGCGGGAATAACCCGACCCCATGGTCCCCACAAATACCGCTAGTGGAGCTACAGGGGACAGATGAACAAAAGCGGAAGAGTATAAGGCGGAAATGGGAACCAGTAGGCATAGCAAGAATCAGAGATGTGTGGGCAGAGGGCCAGCCTAAGGAATTTGAGGGGCTGGTGGTGGTAGCGGGACTACACAAGGGCCAGCACATAGTATATTTTAGAATACGGAACATTAAGCGTACGAGACCCGACAGAGCAAACCCGACAAGAAGATGTAGTGATAGAAACCTTGTACGACGTATCGGAGGGAGGGAGGGACCGAAGTATCTTGCATTTATGAACTCTTGATGTCCAAGATAGGAAAGGAGATTACTCAAATGAGAACAGACTGGGAGGAGGAGGTGGAGACACAAATGGAGGATGGGATGTGGGCAAGGGCGCAAAGATACCACAAGAAGGTGTCAAGGAATGCCAGATTTCAACAGATGCAGCTGTACATAACTCACAGAGCATACAAGACGCCCCAGAAGGTGGCCAAATTCCACCAAACAGGCATACAGGCTTGCCTGAAATAGGGAGGGGAACCCAGGAATGACACACATGTTCTGGTCATACCCTGAAATTTAGAGGTTTTGGAGGGAGGAGGCCCGACACATGGTAAGATGGGAAATTAACCTGGACATTGAGAACCCCTGGGGATGTCATCTGGGGGGATTTCCGAGGCCGCGCAAGGCTAAACATGTAAGCAAACTCAAAGACCTGGCGTACATATTGGCCAAACGCAGAATAGCAATGAACTGGAAGGCACGCATAAGACAGTCAGCGCAAATATGGCAGCAAGACCTGCAGAGATGGGCAGGGGTGGAAACGGAAGTATGGCAAGAGGCGGCCGGGGAGGGGGGCGGTCAAGGAGGCTGTAACACTAGCGGCCTGGAGACACTTGATGGCCACAATATTAACGACGGACGCAGCACCCGAGGAGCACAAGTTGTAATGGGAACATACTAAATATGGACCACTTGATTGGAATGTAACAGCTATGCGAGACATACTGTGGGCCAGAGGGAGGAGGAGTTGGGCGGGGTGTAGGGTTAGTAAAAATGTGACATGAAACTGTGCAGAGGAACAAAATCAATATGATGGATACTGTTTATCAAGCAGTAAGTTGAAATTTTACAAAATTAAGGGTTTTTAAAAAAAAAATCAAGTACATCACGGTGGTGTTGATTGACGACCTGAACAGTCAAACGTCTGATTGATAAGAAGGATTGCAATGCCAGACAAACTGCCCTATGTAGCATCTTGTCAATACAGACAAATGCAGTCTGTATTGCACATCTGGAGTAAAGTTGACAGTGCACATCCAGGAGTCTGTTTCTGTCAGCAAATGTCCTCCCTGCACAGTCTATCTAGTCCCACTTCTAGAATATTTCTTGCCATATCTATCCCAGCTCGTACAAGCTGTACACAGGGTCCCTGACATTTAGGTGTCAAATGTTTACTTGCAGCCTCAGCCACTTCCCAAAGAGAATGGGTGCAACCCCATGAGTCCAGTCTCTTAGATTTACTGTGAGGGGGAACTGAAGAGAAAGTTGTAGATTGTGTCTTCCATCGCTACCTGGATTACAAGGCTATGAGCTGATGGGTGGAAAGATAGAAAGCAAGTGTTTTCCACTCAAGATCTATGCTTCAGTGCAATGTCTTTTGAAGTAGTAGGACTATGTTTGCAAGAGCTCGACTGACAGGCAACATAGGCATCTTTGGAGACTTGTTGCAAACGGTCAGTGACCAGTAGCTTCTCAGATGCAGAGGTCAAATTTAAAGTATCAATAGCTTAGGATGTGTAAGGGAGGCATGGTTTCACAAGAATGACACTGACACTGTTTAATTTTTAGGGTTTAGAAAAACTCTTATTTTACCCTATAACTATGATGGAGTAGTCTCCACCATCAAATAATAAAGAAGAAATAGTCCTAGTCAATCTCTGTCAAATGAAAGATGGCCTACACCAACAAAACCTAATGCCTGCCCCATCGATTATACAAAATGTGGGTAAAGGGGAATCAGTGTTATAATATAAAGAATCAATGTGGCTCAGTCAGCTCTCCTCCCCACATTGGACAGCACAGAGAAAGGCGGCCCCCATAGATAGGATAACACACTCTGGTTCAGGTTCTCAAAACAAAAGGCAGTTCAAAACGTGGATCGAGGCCCGCCAGGCCTTCCACTTTAAATTCACTTATTCTAGCGCTCCAATAGTTCTTTCACATTTCAACAAAAAGTTCATGTAGGTCTCCGTCGGTCGGGCTCAGACCTTTCAACCAAAAAGTAGCAGATTCAACGTAGATCTCCCTCAGTCGGGCTCGGACTTCGCAAACAGCACTTGCAGGGGTTCCCTTCCCCAAGCATAAATCACATTCTTTAGGGTTTCCCTTCCCTTAACACTACACACTTCTGGACCTTTTCCTGATGTTAAAGACTTTCGAATGTGCCAGGTAGACCTCTGCAGGGCCACTTACACATTCCCTTCAGTTCACACTCTTGTGTTATTTGCCCCAGTGTCTCTTGGTCTGGGTAGTTCAGTATCATAAAGCACAGAAGTTCAACATTCACCTTTTCACTTCCCCTTTTTCCAGGGTTAATCTTGACCATTACGCATTTTAGAGTTCATTCACTTTGTCGCTTTATAACAAAAACCTTTCACCTTTCGCAGAGACTTTCGAGTGGGCTACTTCCTTTCGCCAGACCATTCCACTACTCTGCATCACTGGCTTCACAGTTATCAGTAATTTAAAGTTCACCATAGATCTGACTTCCTTCGCGTCTCATTGACACGTGTGCAGCCTTCAATTATGAGATACACTGTTGCAACTTCAATCTTTCTTTAGCACACACTGGCCTCATGTTGCTCGACAACTCACCAGCTGTGTGCATTCCTTTGTCTTTACGGTTTTAATTCACAAGTCAAGGTTAATACCACAGGATTAGACGCCCCAACTCTGTCGTTCACCCGGGAGGGACGCTGGCATCCTTGAAGCACAATGCAGCTCTGCTCCAGTAGGTTCGCCTTGGCCCCAGAATTTCTGATCTTCTAGGTTCCACCTTTTAGCCGTGTGGGGAGAGCTAATGGGTATTAGATGTATGTAATTAAAGTCAAGTGCCTGACTTTGCCTGACCCGATTAGCGGGACATGTCCAATGAGATATGCAAGGGTTAGCCTCTTTACTCTTAGTCGCCCTCTTCCTCGGCTCAGTGTTTGTATAGAAAAGGGGGGCGGGGAGTTGGGATGTTGGAGGATCCTATAAAATAAGATGGTCCATGGGAAAAGGGGGAATACCGCGTCTCACCATCGGTTGCCTTACCCCCCACTCCTCGAAGACCCCTCACCAAGGTGATCCTCCCGCACTGGTCCACCCACAGGGTCTGGATCCAAAGGCGATGGCCGTGCCCTGGTCACCTGAGAGAGAGATCCCCAGGGACTAGTAGGTGAGATACTCTTTAGTTTCTCACAGATGCCACCACTATGTACAGACAAAAATTGAGCCCAATAGATGTTGCAGGATCCTTAGCTAGAACTGAATGAGGAGAGGGTCCCAACCACTTGCCTTCTGTAAATCTTTCAATCAGACAAGAGAATCCCCCAATTGATCATCCAATAATTCTTCTGGAAATGTAGCCTTTAGGCACATTTGATAAAGACTAGATGCTAGAGGGAACTTCCTCATCCTCCAGCAAGTCTTCAAATGAAGCTGTAAACCTTTGAGAGATTCCGTCTAGAGGCTAATATAAGGAACCAACGAATAAGTTAATGGCTCTGTATCTGCATGCGCAGCTCTGGGAGTCTTGAATCCGATGATGCCAGCTCCGAAGGCAACAACGCTGACTATGTTGGAATTGAAGAATTAAGCGACTTGTAGATTGTGGGGGAAGGCTACTTTGAATGGTGTGGAGCCCATGGCTGCACCACCACCAGCCTTGAAGTCAAAAGCGCAGAAGCAGCAGATTTACAAGGCTTGTTACCCGGGCCAGAGCAACGCATGTGGTAGAGGTGTAGGCTTTTACCACAACAGTCCATGTGAGCAGCTCTCTTTACTCCTTCAGGAGCCTGCATAAAAGCTTTGTGCATAGACTTTCTGAAAGTTTCTCCATGTTCTGGAGTGGACGATGCAGTGAAAGGTGCAGGTGTGTTACCTTTTTCTTATTTTTTCTGAGTTATTCAATCTCAAACCGTGCCTCCTTTGTTTGATAACGACGTTTAATGTTCTTGAAAGGAAGAAACACTTTCAGTGGTGATGTCTTTTCTCTTTCTTCTTCCTTTGGTCCCTCTCCTCAGTTAATCAATAATAGTCTGAAGACAGGGTGTTCGGTGCAAGAGTCTTTTTGGGTGCTTTACTGGAAGACTTCTGTGGAGTCATTTTAACGCAGGCCAAGAACAGGCTGGCCATGCGTCCCCATGCCTAGGGATCCTAGTTTGAGAGGATCCACACTACGTAATGCGGCTCCATCGCAGACATCAAACTGACATTCATTGCAGGCTTCAAAGGTGATTTAGGTGGAGACATGTTAAAAAATAAAAATTGTTGCGTGACCTTAGACGTTCCTGAGTGCTGGCGGGAAAAAAAGAAAAAGAGGGAAAATGGTGCCAGCGGCTCTGATCATGTATACCTGTGATACCAACTTACACAAGATGAAGCAGACAAGACAGAGCCAATGTCAGAGCTGAGCGGTAACCCCTGGCTGGAAATATAAAAAAATAAGGGTTTTTGGAGCCAACTGTCCACAATGATATTTCAGAATAAGAGTCATCTGTGGGAGGAATGTTTCTATTAGAACAGCTTGCCGTTTCCTGCAATAGTCAAGCCTTCCATTTGGCCGTGTTTAATAATGGTCTGAGAAATATTTTGACGTGACAGAGCTAGACATGACTTTTGTGTATTTTCTGAGAATTCAGGTTGATGGAGAAGGGTATTTTGCGTGTTTTTCGATGACATTGCAAGGGGCTGTTTTCTGTTATAAGCCAATCATTCAGATAGTGATGCTCCTGTATTCCTAATATGTACAAGTGTGTGGCAACCATAGCTAGTACCTTTGTGAATACATGTGGTGCCGCAAAAAAGTAAGTACCTTGAACTGAAAAGGTCCTATTTGAACATGAAATAATGGCAATGTCTGGGGGAAAAGGAAAACCTGAAAGTCGGAGTCTTCCATGCCAAAGGTTGGCATGTAGTCCTACTGCTTCAACAGCGGGATGACCTCCTGTCAGGCAGTTATCTGGAACTTTTGGAGTTTTACAAACTTGTTTGCTGACCTTAAGTCTAACACTGGTCTAATGGTTATATATTATTTTGGACTAGGCGATGCAATGAGTAACTACCTACCTGTGGTCTTTTCTTGAAATCGGGCCTCCTTGATGGCTTCCGTTTTTTGAAGGCTAGTAACATCTTTGCAAAGCAGCCAAAGATATTCTGAGGGTAACTGCTGGTGCCTGTGCAGTTATTACTGTATGCCAGTTTTCCTTAATTTAATACAATACCCTGCTTTTTATAGCGTCAAACATCCACTTGTTGGTGGTGCTCTCCTTCCATGCGTGGGCAAAAGGTCATTCTTCTCACTACAAGAGGTAACATAGGAGGGGACCAGGACTGGAGTCCTTGTTTAGAGGAGGAGGCACTTTGTGGGCGTGCCCTCTTTCCCGGTATCGACCATGGCGCTGAGGTCTGTATTGGCTTTGATAAGAGGCTGATGGGAAGCTATGTGTGCCCTGTCCCAAATACCCTGGGTGGTCTGTGATCTCTGCTGTGATGCACCATAAGATTGTGGCTGTTGGACTATAAAATGTCCTTTACTATATGACACCCACTGTGTTGATAAAGGGGTCTTATGAGGTGACCTGGTGTTTTTTAAAGGTCAAACACTTTCTTTGATTACTCTAGGGCATTGTCCAATGATTTCCCAAGTGAAAAGGAATCATCTAGTGGATTATGGATAAGTGTGGTTTGTGTCTTAGGGCAGAACCGCTTACACAGTAGCATAGAATGTGTCTTTAAATCTGCATATCCTGCCACTTGCTTGCCTGCTGCCTCTGACAGCCAATGCATTCACAGACAGTTCACCCTCAAACAAAGCTTTGCACTCTGTCCTGTAAGGTGGCTAGCATTTGTTAAATGAGATATTGTAAATTGCGTTTGAACATACTGTGCCACGAAAGCTGCGGCAGTTGCCAATCACACACACTGCAAGCTGCTGAGGTACTAAACTTGCCTCCTAAGGCGTATATATTTTTACTCTTTTTTTGAGGTGTTTTAGGAGGTAGAAAGGGGTGCAGCACATCTATTTCTAGCTTTGGTGTCAACCAGTGAGGCGGAAGCGGGATACCCTCAATATAAGATGGCTCAATTTTCTTTTCAATTCTCAGGTTTACACCTTTTGCAGATGCTGGCGTCTGTAGTTATGTGCTAATTTGTTGATTGACAGCGTTTAATAGTGGAATGTAGTGGAATCACCATCCTGCTCAAATCCACTGGGGATTACGAAGCCTGGATATTTTGGCTCTTTCTGCCTTGTGATACCAGCACTTCTGGATTGGAGATATGGTGCAGTCTGTATCCTTTCTTTGTCATAAACGTTTGAGGAAGCACTTGGCACTGGGAGTGGTGTTTTGGCATGTCGGCTAAATCTACTTCCTTTCTAGTACCTTAAAGCAGTAGGAGAGAGTTGTGCGAGACCAAGCACTGCTAGAACAATATGATTGTGGCCCACCCGTAGTGTGGAGAGTCAAAATTGACCTTGGAAACAGCAGCAGGCCTAGCAAACAATGCCACAATTTGGAAGGGACGCTCCTCATCACAGTCTGTGTGTGTGGCATGGAACTGCTTACAAACGGCTGCTGTAACATCAATGTACCCATTTCTTACTTGTACAACTGCAAGACTGCCTACCCAACAGTTGCTGCAGTACTGCCTTCTCCGGCTGTCGACAACTCAATAAGCAACTCCTGCTGAACACGTCCTTAGCGTTTGACATGAGAACATCGACCCAATGCCAAAATACTGCTATGGGGAGAACCCACCAGAGCTGCTCTTCATTTGACTTTTCCTAATTAAGCAATTGGTTTGCAGATGGGCTTCAAAGTGATTTTGGAACGGCACGTGGGTGCCGAGCACTGTAATTGCTTAAGGATGCACTGCCTTTGCATGATGCACAAGGCCTGAGTATTTGCAGGATGGATGGTTCTTCGATTTCCCTGAGTGTAGCCGAGATTTCTCCTACTTAATGTGGAGTGCCTACATTTGGATTCGTCATGTGAAAGACTCGTAGCAAAGACATTTAAAAAATAAACGTGTGCCAGACCAATGGCCTTGGTTGTGAAATATCGGCTCTTCAATATGCGTTTTCAGAAACAATGCTTTCCTGTTTAAATGGGTTGTGTTGCAGCATTTCGTCTCATCATTTAATATTGATTTATTTTGCAGGCTTTTCTTGTGTATGAGAATAATGTCATCATGTCTGATTTTCCTATAAATGTTTTTTTTGCTTTGAATTGAAGCAAGACTTGAGAAGTGGATTGTGGTCCCTCCTGTTTGTAGTTTTATCTTAGTGTCAAACATCTACATCTACACTTCTCTCTTGCCACCGTGTGAGCAGGAGCTCCACAATACAGTGCGCAGGCGCGACGCAATGCAGGCTAAAAGCTACAAATATGGAATGAGGTAAGCCCCTGGGCTCCACATACCTCCAAGTCATTTCGTCATCTGTATCTGCAGCAACTTTATTGCGAGCAAATATTACTATAATTGCAATTGGTACCGAACCGCGAGGGTTCAAAGAAGGGCGCCACCTTTTCACACTTGGTTGCGACTTCCTAACGAGCCACAGCCGCCTACAGCTGATTGGGCTCCCACCAGCGCCGTCGTCATAACCAACCTCGACGAACCGGCAGGCGCAGCTGACCCACACAGAAGGCACCTGTCCTGAGCCTGTCGTGGCCTGTGGGGTCAGAAATGCTGCATCATCCACATCTTACAATGCGGAGTCGGTGCAGAGTCTCGTGAGTCTCTGGCACTTTGCTATACCTGCTTCAACCCTGTTGGATTGCCGTGTGCTGCAAGTCCTCTTTCTACTGCTATCAACGTTCAGAGGGGGAGTGGAGCTTAAAAACCCTCTGTACTCTACGGAGCGGCGCGGAGTCGGTGCACTTTGCTATACCTGCTTCAACCCTGCTGGATTGCTGTGTGCTGCAAGTCCTCTTTCTACTGCTATCAACGTTCAGAGGGGGAGTGGAGCTTAAAAACCCTCTGTAGTCCACGGAGCGGCGTGGAGCCGGTGCAGAGTCCCGTGAGTCTCTGGAGGCTCTGATAGCATCTTACTTTTTGGATCAAGGAAAATTGCCAAGACCGCAAGCGAGGAATACACACCATCCCCTCACTCGTTTGCAGCTAAAACTCGTGGGAGAAGGAGCCGAATTTAAGCTGACTGACGCCTGGAATCGTGCTGTGGCAACAGCCGGGAGAGTGCAAGTAAGGAAAACTAACATTAATTCCTTCCCCGCCGCACAAAGTATTTCATTGCCGCAAGTATTTATGGAGAAAAGCTGTGCGAGCGATATTACTCACGAGTCGCACACACTTCATACCGGCCCACACACTGCCCCCGATACAAATTGCTGTCTTGACAAAGTCGTGGGCTTAAATGAAAATAGAAACCTACCGCTGTGTTGTGGTGGTGTGGACGCGGGTGGGGTGCCGTCTGGTGGCACTGAATATAGCGATGTCTTTCCTGTGTCTATGGCCGTGTCTGTGGAGAAATCCGCCGAACTGGGTGGAGCTGTGACAGGAGCTGCGGTTCCTCCGATCCAGGTGGAGGCGCAGGGCCCCGCGGCTCACAGACCGCAAAGGCTAACGTCTGAACGTACCGGCGCATGGCTGGAAAGTGCTTTAGAATCATGCAGCACTTCAGCTTCCATCTTGGAGACTGAAGCCCCAAATACTTTGTTGGAAAAGCATTTCCAGCCAATTACGGAGACGCCATCCTCTCTGAGCTCTCAGATCTTTTTGCCTGCTTGCTCCACATTCCTGACTGAAGGTGATGGTGAATTCTCTTCAAATAGTCTGTCCGCCGACGCCAGAAATTATGTGGAAACAAGAGCAATGGAGGCTATTGCTCACCAAGTACCCGACAAAAGCTCTGACTCCAAAGGTTTAGTGTCAACGCCTGATAAAAGGCGCAATTCATTAGCAATAGTAAACAAATTACTAGTTGATCTGACAAAGATGAATAGCTCTTTGAATGGCAAACCCTCTACTATTGATATTGAACCTGATATGGATAGTCGGGAAGTAGAGCCCTGCACAAATTCGGGGAAGTACAAATGGCCAACTTCGGAGAGCTTACCCAGTAACCTATGGCCGATGGGTGTTAGAAAAAGAAGACGAGTGGCGTCCAGTGCTTCTCCTCCAATGCAATGCTCCCAAAATAGGATGACCCTTTGCGGAACAGCTTTGGCGCAATACTCCACACCGACTCTGTTGAGTCCAAAGAAATTCAACACAAGGTCATCAGTTACCTCAAATACTGATGACAGGTCTGAGTCCACATCCACGGACGAGACGACGCAGGACTCATTCATCAGACCGCGGCAGATCAAACCAAAACTTTGCCACCACAAAGTAACTGCAAATCAAATGCTGAGAGATGCTAACCTTCAAAACCTACTCAAGGAAGCTTTAAACGAGCTTAGACCATTTGTTATGTCGTCGTTGACCATAGCAATAGCGCCAATGCTTAAGCTTTACGAACAAATTAATGAAAATTTAAAAGATTTAACCACTCTGACTGCACTTACTAACACCAAATTATCCTGTGTAGATGCGCATCATAATGAAGGAATCTCTATAGTCGAAGAGAGCATCCGAAGAATTGATCTTTCATTGAAAGAGCTAGCTGACCAAAAGTGCTCCAACAGTAATGATAAGAGAATGCTAGCTGAAGTAACAATAGAAGCCCTGAGCCTTCTTAAATGCATTCAGAAACCCAAGAAAGTTGATCAAGAAAGCTATTCACTTTCTCAGCCTGCCATGCCCAACACCCAAGTAGTGGATGGCACAACCTTACAGAATGAAAACTCAACTCAAACTAATGAGGTTGGAAACACGATGGTACCTTGCCTCTCACAGCCGCTAATGAATAGATCAATGGCGGTGGTCTTTTCTACACCCATAGTACAACAGGATAAACTGGCTAAGCCTCCAGGGCAGCCCCAAAGAAAGGAAGTCACCACAAATAAGGCTTGTAGTACACAGGCTTCACAGCCGCAAGCAACCTCTACAAGCCTGCAAAATGATCCAAATGTCGGTGGTGCTAGTAGCGTGCCCGCTTTAAACAATCCAGTGCCATCTACCTCTGCGAACACAGAGGGTTTTGATTGGCAATCTGGATGAAAAAGAAAACATTTACTACCAAAAGTGATAAAACTTATGACATTTTTCAAACATCGCAAATTAGAGTCAAACAAACCCAAGTAAAAAAAAGAAAAAAAAAATCTAAAATGCAAACAAAAAATGCAATAATACAGGCTCAAGAAAATTTCTACGAAACTTAAAATCAGTTAATGTCTTCGTGAATACAGAGAAGGCCATTCAATGTGCAAAATTGTCAAACAAATAGATAAGACAAATGAAAGCTAAACAGCTACTGAAACTCCAATTGTTCTGGACGAAAGTGTAGAAATCGAGCAGCATGAACTTATGGACCTATCAATCTATGAAGATGACATAAGTTTGGAAACCAATGATGTTGAAGATGCGGAAAAAAAACGAAGAGCAACAAAGTCCGCTGAATGCAGAAGTTTGCCCAAAATGCGAGAGTCTGTCAATTAGTTTCACCTTCAGAGGAATATAAATCGTCCATGCGTGACAAAGAAATCAAATTTGTGACCATGGCAGAAAAAAAGGAGAGCGGGCATTTTGAATGAAGCCCTAAAAGCTGCAAATGATAGCAGCCTTACGGGTTTACTCATGAACCACAAAATACAAGAAGAGACAACGACGAAAGAGGTTTACATTGGCTCAAATATGGATGACATCAGACATCCCGTTACGCACAAAGACAAATTTAAATCAATACTAACCAATGAAAATAAAAACTGTGGAAAGCTGGTGCAAAAAGACTCCCAAAAAATGGAAAAACTGAAATAAATCAGCAAAATATATGCTAATCTTGGAGCGAATTCTAGATACAAAAGATGGGCTAACTTTAAATAGAAATAATGTCCTCCGGCTTTTGCATCATGTTCCAGGCCTCCGCTCCATTGAGTCAAATGACATACAAATGGTGGACATTTTCAATGAACACCATAATGACAAAGTCCGGCTACATATAGACTCCAGATTAATTTGCGACCTCCTATTGAATGTGGTTCCCCTTTTGTTATCTTTGAGGTTCGATATTCATGAGGAATCTGTAGTAAAAAATGTAGCTCTCTCATCTAAAGAGTGCGCAAAAGCCAGAAAGAAACATACCAATTAAGTGCAATGTAACTTTCAAAAGCGATGACATTAAAGAACAGCATATCAGAGAAGTCACATCAAAAGAAGATAAAACCCTTCAAAATGAAAAGATCAAAATCACAATTCAAGGAAATACAAGTCCCCCGAGTATAGAAAACCTCACTCCACAAAACATTGCCGAAAATGACAAACATAACAACTGGAACTGGCTTGCAGGAGTCCTGGGGGGACATTCCAGTTAATGCCATCATGGGCTGGATTGCCCAAATAAGAGCATTTTGTCATGGAAAACTAGAGGCTTCACCCATTTGTTTAAAGATTCCAGAAACTGGTTGGTGGAGCAAACATTCATTTGCTTACAAGAAACATGGTTGACTCTTTGTCCAATTTCTGATGACTACGAGATTGCAATAAATCCAGCCATAACAAGAAAAAAGGGACGTCCATCAGCTGATCTAGTAACGATGGTCAAGAAAAACTCGGGCTGGAAATTGATAAGTGCAACAAACCATACACTGTATATTCAGCACAGCGTAGTCGAAGTAAAAATTAAGGGTGAAGCAAATAAAAGTCAATTGAACATCCTCAATCTCTATTGGCACCACAAAGAGGCTCGCACAAACAAATTTATGAAGATAGTCCTGGATATAATTGATGATATCAACAGTATGCAACAAACCCCTAATATAATATGCTGTGGTGATTTGAACTTGGCTTGCATAAAGACACGAAAGAGCTCCCTTCATCAGTTATTTTGCAAAAATTGGCCTCTAAATGGTGTTTGGCTCTTGAAGAAAGGAACATAACAATAGTAAATGGCAATATACCTGGTGACATTCCAGCTCAAAAAACTTGGAAAAACAGGTCTTTGTCATCTACCATAGACTACTTCTTCATTTCGGAAAGTTTAAGCCGGCTTGCAGTGTCACTGGTAATATCCGATGACCCAAACAGTGACCACAGCAAGCTAATACTAACTCTCCTATCACCAGTAACTGAAACACCAGAAAATTGGCCAAATCAGGTTGAAGTAGAGCCAAATTGAACACGTCTGAAAATAAAGCCATTCGAAGTAAAAACACTTACTGACTCATACCATAAGTACTTGAAAGACCCTGCAGACAATAAACTTGAGTACACCTGTCTATTGCAGCAGTTCAAAATTGTTGCTAATGGCTTAAGAAGATCCGAGTTCAAACCCAGTCATTGTTATGACCAGTAAATTGTCATAAGGAAACTTCAATTGCGCAAAGAAATGCGACAACATATCAATCTAGAGATCGACCAGCAACAGCGAGCAAAAAAAGTGAGCAAGCAAAAATATAAAAACTGGCTGTCTCATAAGTCCATCTTATACCAACAGGATAGTGAAGTTATGCTTGCAACTCAATAATAAGAACTCTTCTGATTTCTGGAAATTAATAAATAATGTGAACTGTCAGCAAAGCACAATTCAAACAAATATGGTGAGTGAAGCAGATTGGATTAAACATTTTGAAACTGTGTACAAAAAAAAAGCCTCACATTGGAACCCAATCTACCTAGGCTGACCAAATGGGACCTACACTTTGATAAAGAAAGCATTGTACGGAGCATCCAACGTTGTTCATCCTCAAGAGCTCCTGCACCTGACGGTTTGACAAACTTCATAATCAAGCAAAATCCCAAAGCTTGGTCCGAATTCCTTATGAGCTTATTTGCAACAATAGCAAATTAAGCTATGATTCCATCCAGCTAGAAATCAGCTATAGTAATTCCTATATTCAAAAAAGGCAACAGAGCAGTTCCCACGAACTACAGACCCATCGCTTTATTAGACGTCCTTGGCAAACTATTCGCTATCCAACTACAAAAACAACTAATGGAGTGGATTGAATCGAATAACCATCTGGATCACCGACAATCTGGTTTTGTCAGAGGCGTAGGATGTCGTCTGAACCCGTTGATCCTGAATATAATGAAAATTAATGCAATAAGAACAAATAAAAAGATCTACCTTGCGTTTGTGGCTCTGTCACAAGCGTTTGACAGCATCGACAGGGAATTATTATGGGAAAAATTGTTGGGCTGGAAGTGTCTAATTAGTCTTTTATTGGCCATAAAAGCCGTGCATACAGACACTGTAATAAGAATTAGGATGAATCAAAAAAGGATCCCTATCTGAACCAATAAAAACTTGCTGAGGAGTCAAACAGGGTTGTCCTCTTGCTGCAATAATATTTAACCTGTTTATTTCAGACCTGGGTGAAGCATACACGAAGGCTAATACATTTCCTCCAAAAATCAATGGGAGAGAAGTAAACTGGCTGTTGTATGTGGATGATTTAGTCCTTTATAGACTTAACTCCATAGGACTTCAACGCAAACTAAGCATATTGGATCAATATATCCAACAAAATGGCCTATGTGTCAATTCAAGAAAATCAGAGATTCTGACCCTGCAAAATCTCCAAAAAAGCAAAACCAGTGTGGGGAAAAAAATGTGTCTGGAGAATTGGTAAAGAACCAATAGAGGTGGTAAATCAATCGATTTATCTGGGTATGTGCATCAGTTCCAGCATTAACGACACTCCCTGGGCCCTGAAAGTAAAGGACAAATGCAAACAGCTCAGGCTTGCATTATAAGCAGAAAATATGGCAAACATTCCTTAAAACCAGTGATGGATTTCTATAAAATGAAATTTATCCCAGCCATTACACATGGAGCACACTGTGCCCTAGGTTGTCCAGAGAAATTGTGGTCATCATTAGAACATTCTTTCTGGTCCAAAGTATTGCGGCTTCCGATGGGTGTACCCACCGCATGTATAAGATATGAGCTTAGTCGCTTGTCCATTAATGCAATAATAAAGTGGACTACCCTAATTGAATATCGCAAGATGACCATAGAACCAACAGTGCCACAATATAACATCCTAAGAGAGGTGTGGTCTGGTAATGCTGATAGTGTCTTGACTTAATGGGCTATTCGTTGTGAAAGAATCTTGAGCAACATAAGTGCGAGCAGAGACTTGTTGCATTGCAATCCAAAGTCAAATCATTGCTATGGTCCTAAGATGGGATTGATACTTGTGATACACGAAGGACCCACAGAATTATGGAAACATCACTGCCCGAGGCCAGAAAATTAAACAATCCACAGGCCTATTTACTCAAGTTTCCAGACTGCGACCACAGGGCCCTCTTCATGAAGTATCGATTAAATCAATTTTACACAAGAGAAATCTTAACAATACGAGCAAAAGAGGGAGCATCGTCCTTAATCTGTCGCTTATGTGGAGAAAATAATTAAACTTTTAACAGTTCTCTGTTCAAAAATGAGACAAGAACGCACTAGTCATTTGGGAAGGTTCATCGTGGCAAAATCAACAATGTCGGCTGATTGGTGGAGAGTGTCATATCAAGATGCGGATCGCAGTCTAACAATTGAATTAATGTTTTTTTTGAAAAAATGTTAAATTAGCAAAGGCAGAAAATGAAATTAAGATGTCACAGAGTGCTATAGCTTAACAAGCATGATCATAGGAGTTTGGGAGTATATTGAGAAAATTCTCCATAACAGACGCTAAGTGATCTTCGAGTCAAGTTACTCATCGTGTCTTGTAATTAAGTGTGTAACCTTCCCTTTCTTTGAGAGGAAATTTATTAGAATGATTGTATGTTATGCGTCTTTTTTTTAAAGGTTTGTAACAAACCAATAAAAATAAAAAATAAATAAACATAATGCAGTAAGACCCAGCGCCTAATTGACCCCCCACCGCAAGACCGCCCTACTCTTTTAAGCTCCAAGTTCCCTTCTTGCCCTCCACAGTCGTAAGGCTCGCTTACAGAGCCTAGCCCATATTCCCATTCACGAACGGAAGGTGGCTCTGCATACTCTAAAGACCAGTGGTCGAAGTGGGCGGGAGCGGTCGGGAGCGGTACTCCTATAATTATTTTAATTACGTTTTACCGTTCCTATACTTTTATTTTAAAAAGAAACAGTTCCGGAACTGTTCTGTTTTTTTTTTTTTATTTTTTTAAAACCTTTATTTTTGATTTTTAAAATATTAAACAACTACGCACCCACATTAGGGTGGTTTTAACTCTGCGCCATGTCCTACCTCCCCCCCGCCCTCTCCTCCCCCCTGCCCCCCCGCTCAGTCCTGTGACTCCTATGGGTGTGCAGTCTTTTTCCGGTTACTTGAGACATGTGGCCGGTGTTGTTAGCTCTGTGTCATCACAGCTGGCTTGTTCCTGTGCCAGGGGTGCCTGGCCGAATGTCAGGTGTCTCCTCAGCTTCGTTTAACAGGAATTGTACTAACGGGCCCCAGATGTCAGGTGGGCGGGCATGTAAGGGTAGTGACTTAATAAAGTCCGTTTCCACATCCTGACAGTAAAGAATGTCCCTGCGCCAGGCAGGGATTGTTGGAGGGGGGCCTCGACCCCAGGCCATAGCCACTCTCCTGCGGGCAAGTGTCAACAGGAGTCCTGCCAATGTCCTTGACGGGGCGGAAAGTGATTTTGTCATGCCGAGTAAGGCTGCCGTTTGGCTCGGTTGTATCTCCTCACCCACTATTGCTGCTGTCGTCTCCAAGACTCGGCTCCAGAAGGGTGTTATTTCAGGGCACTCCCATGCGAGGTGGACGAAGTCTGCTGGTTGCATCCCACATCTCTCGCAGTTCGCATCCGCCTCCGGGTGGTGTCTGTTAGCTTTTGCTGGTGTGTAATAGGTCTGGTGGAGGAAGTTGAAATGAATTAGTTTAAGGCGAGAGTTGAGAGCTATTTTTTGTGTCTGTTTCAGGATGTAGGTCCAATCTTCCTCTGGAATGGTCATGTGTAGGGACCTCTCCCATCTGGTCTTTGCCTGAGTAAGTTTGGGTGTCGTGTCTGTGATGATGGATTTGTAGATTTGCGACACCAGCTTGCCCTCGCCTTGCGCCTGTATGGCATTGTGGAGTAGTTGCCAGGTTGGGGGTTGTTGGGGGAAGTCTGGCAAGAGAGCTTGTAGAGTGTACCTGGTCCTGAAATATAGGAATGTGTCAAGTGCGGTGTTGCCGCCTTTCGATTTTGCTTGTTGTGGTGTTATAAAGCCGTCCTCCGTGAAGAAGTCTCCCAGGGTCTTTATTTGTAATTTGTCAACCCACTGGTGAAATACTTTCTCAGATGTCAGTGGAACTCCTGGGATGAACTTTACAGGCAATAACGGAGAGTATCGAGGTTGTACCCCGTATATTTGAGCCAGTCTCTTCCAGACCTTGTACGTTGAAAGCATTGCGTTCATGGTGCAGTTGGGGACGGGAATTTGGCTGAAGACGACTGCTGTTAACAAGTTTGGGGTAGCCAGGGCTCGCTCCACCTGCACGTGAGGTCTGATTGTATGGGTGGCGTACCAATGGCTGAGGAATTGCGCCTGGGCTGCCCAGAAGTACTTCTCCAGGTCTGGGAGGGCGAGGCCCCCGCTCATCACCGGGAGTGTCAACGTTGCGTGCGCCACTCTGGCTGGTTTGCCTGCCCAGAGCAGCTCAAGGACCATACTCTTTAGTCTTTTCAGGAAGGTTTGGGGTAGCAGTATAGGGATATTGGTGAATAGGTACAACAGTTTTGGAAGAATCACCATCTTGACCAGGGAAGCTCTCCCCCAGAGCGTTAGCGGTAAGGACTTCCACCGCGTCACTTTTTCCTGGAGGGACTTGACTACCTCTTCGTAGTTGTCGCGGAACACCTCGTGGTAACTCAGGGACATATGGACCCCCAGGTACCGGACTTTGGACGTTTTCCATGTGAACTGGAAGTCATCCGCGAATGGTTTGGTAGTAGGGGTCAGCGGGAATATGATGGACTTCGCTGGATTGACCTTCAGGCCGGAGGCTGTTCCAAACTTGATTACCTCCCTCATGACCGGGTTTAGATTTTCTTCGGGATCCCGAATGAGCAATGCCACATCGTCTGCGTAGAGGGACGTAATGAGCTTGTGCGGTCCGATTACGAGCCCTCTTTGTTGTCTATGCTCTCTTAGGTTGGAGGCCAACGGTTCCATTATCAGGGCGAAGATGAGTGCTGAGAGCGGGCAGCCCTGTCTGGTGCCCCGTTGGAGCTCTATGGGAGCGGATTTTGCCGTGCCTACGATGATGTTGGAGCGTGGCTTGTTGTACAATAGAGAAACAAGTTTGATGAAGCGCGCACCCAGCCCCATTCTGGTGAGTACGGAGAACATGAACGGCCATTCCACTGAATCGAATGCCTTCTCGGCGTCGAGGAGGACTGCGATTGCTTGAGCTGAGGGATCGAGAGCTTCGATGACGCTGAACAGCCTCCTGATGCCAAAGGTTGTATTGCGGCCCGGTATGAAGCCTGCCTGATCTGCTAGTACCAAGGTGGGCATCAGTGGTAGTAGTCTGTTGGTAAGTACCTTCGCGAGTATCTTGTTGTCGAGATTGAGGAGGGAGATGGGTCTGTATGATGCACAGTCCTCCGATGGTTTGCCTGGTTTGTGCAGAAGGATGATGTTGGCTTCTCGGGTAGAGTGGGGGAGGGATCCCTTCTCCAACGACTCCTCATAAACTGCCGTCAGAAGGGGAGCGATGGTGTGTGCGAAGGCTTTGTAAAACTCCCCGGTTAAGCCGTCTGGGCCGGGAGCTTTGGAGTTCGGGAGGGATTTTATGGCATCAATAATCTCCTCTTGAGTGATTAGCTCATTCAGCGGTTCTCGCAGGGGTTGTTCGACCCAGTACAGTTCAGTATCCTCTAGGTACTCCCTTGCGGCGGTTGGGTCTCCGTTGTGTCTAGTACTGTAGAGTTCTTGATAAAACAGCCTGAATTCTTCTGCCATGTCTTCGTCGGTGTGGGCCATTTGTCCCTGTTTGTTCCTGATCCCTTCTATCGGGGGCAGTTTATTGTCGGCTCTGACCAAGTTTGCCAGAAGAGCGCCCGGTTTTTGCCCCTCGCCGTATTGCCTGACCAATCTGTCGCGGTTTAGGAATTTCACTTCGCGATCGGCGGCGTTCCTGAATCTTTGTAGCTCTTCTCTCAGGGCGACTGATCTTGTTGGGTTGTTTGTGTCGGTGCCTTGAAGTTCTAGCTGTTTGAACTGTTCTGTTTTAACATAAAAGTGTAGGAAGAAGTTGAAACTTGCACTTTTAGTGCACTGCACAGGACGTTTCCTTAAAGAGCGGGCACATGTTTTTGGGGTTTTTTATTGTGCATGGGAGGGCGCGCGGCGATGGGGTCTGTAGGGAGCGGTGCAGGCCAGTAGGGAACATAGTTCCACTACTTCTTTTTGTACACTTCGACCACTGCTAAAGACTGCTATCTGCACGCACCTGCTTGGATGGCCTCCAAGTATAGAGCAGTGCATTGGAACACCCCCATACCATCTTAACTAACATTACTGACTTTACTGTAGGTATGCTCTCTGCTGACACAGCCATACCAGCATACTCACGTGTTCTCTCTCCATTATTAGTAATTATTGAGTCGTTTCAACTGCCCCAAAATAGGTATATTGTCTCACTTGATATCTCTCAGATTGCTTGTAATGCATGAACTGTTGTGCGTTATCAACGGAACGCCATTGCCAAATACTGATCAAGCACCATTTAAGCGCCTGTGAAATACTATTACTTTTGAATTAACTGCCTGCTCACTACTGCTGCAACACTATCCTATGACACATTACCACCACAACATCCCACACTATGAAGAGAAACGCTCTCCCTAAACAACACACTACTTACCTCTGCATACTCCTCACATACTTGGCGCTCTTTCATACCTTCCACCTACCACCCACCAACACCCACTCTGCTCACACGCATAAACCATCACCCTACCTCACTACTCTTCGCAGTACTGAGCACAGCACAGACCTAGCTGACGCCTCACACACTACCATGATACCAGCACACACCCCCACATTCACCCCCAACTGTCTCACCAGACATCAAAGACTCAGAACTCGCACTAAGCCGACGCTTACTCTCTCCCTCCCCACAACCACCACTCACAGGATCTCCAGACTCTGTTGCCGTACATCAATGAGAGACCCCAAGCACCTACCCATGCCATCTACGCACAAAGACAAATCTACATAGCCCCACCCCTCTCAGCACTTACCACCTCAGACCATGCCCTGTAACCTACCACCCAAAGCTGGCCTAACCAAAATGCGACCAGACAACAATGCTCAATCCGCAGTCCTCAAATGTGCTCTGCTAAATGTCCACTCTTTCACCGCCCACGCCTTGGAAATAAACAATCTCATACTCAGTCAAGACCTAGACATTCGAGGCTTCACTGAAACATAGCTAAACAAGGCTTTGGGCCCCGCTAGAACCCTAGCCCAGCCACCACGACACAGCATTCTCAGACAGGATAGGAAAAATAGGAGGGGGGTAACCTTAATCTACAAAGATACCCTATCAATAAGGTCCACACCCCATCCATGGGAGGGTAGCATAGATCTATTGGTGAAACTATCACTCTCACCGAATAACACCATCAATATCTATCTACTTTACCGGCCACCAGGATCCATTGCAGATTTCCAGGAACACCTCACCCACATACTCAGCGACAACCTCAAAAAATCCACCAAAACGCTGCTCATAGATTACCTAAATTTAGGCTTCAATGACCCCAATGACAAAGCCGCCAACACACTTACCAAGGATCTCTCAAACCTAGGTTTCACCCAAAAAATTCTTAGCCCAACCCACACCAAAGGTCGCACTCTCGACTGGATTGTGGACCACAACTGTAACTCTTCTATCACGTCCAATGAGGCTTTTCCATTGACAGATTACAACTGTATTCAATTTACTATCCCCACATCCCCGAGCAACAAAACCACCACGGCTGCCCCTACCACGCTAGTTAGAAGTTCCAAAAAACTCACAGCTGATGATATCCGGCCATTCCTGAACGTCCCGGGCCTAGCACCGCCCTTCGCACAAGACCATGTCATCCTAGCGGATATCTTTAGAGACACCCTCTCTAATGTAGTAAATGCCGTAGCTCCTCTAGAATGCAAGAAAGAAAAAAAATCGTTCCACGCAAACTCATGGTTCACTGGTGAACTACTAACACTACGTGCAAACAGCTTGCTCTGAAAAGGTGGCAATCCAGCCCATGTGACGACAATAGAGACAGCTTTAAATTGGCTGCTTTGACATATAAAGAAGCTATATTTTCTGCTAAGTCCAATTTGTATAATCTCCGAATATCTAATGCAAACTTACAAACCAAAGAATTGTTCACCATATTTAAGGAACTCACAGCCCCCTCCACGAGTACAGACGAAATCATTAAGGATGAAGCATGGTGCACAAGTATCCAAGCGGCTATGCTTAATAAAATAGACCTCCTCCAAAATAAAATCCAAGCACAATTCAAAGCACTTCAACAACAAAAAAGACCTACACAGACTCTGCCTGTTCCTAAATTACAACACCTACCCACATTCTCCTTTAAGGAGGTCATAGAACCTGAAGTTATAGACATCCTCAAACACCTCAAACCTTCGCCTTGAAAGGGCTACATCTGCTCTCCCAAAATCATAAAAGACTGCAGACCCCCTTGCACCTATTCTCACGGCTTTCATCAACTCCTCATTTGCAACAGGCGTCGTCCCTGCCACTCTTAAAGAGGCTTGGGTGCAACCTCTCCTGAAAAAGCCTACATTAGATCCGGCCCAGCCTAACAACTACCGGCCCATAACTACCATCCCGTTTCTTTTTAAAATACTGGACAAAGCGGCCCACAATCAGATCCAACTTCATTTGGAGAATAATCATGTCCTAGGAAAAAGAGTCAGGATTCCACAAAGGGCACGGCACCGAAACTGCCCTACTAGATCTAAAAAAATCTAATTACTCAAATCCTAGACAGAGGAAAGCCAGCTCTTCTTCTCCTAGACCTATCGGCGGCATTCGATCTGGTCGACCATAAAACCCTCACCACTCACCTCACTCAAGCAGCACAATTCTCCAGTCAGGCGAGTTCTTGGATCGCCTCCTTCCTAGAAGGAAGAGCAATGAAAGTTCTCAAACATAGCAAATGCAGAACCTACCACCATTCACTGTGGTGTCCCCTCAGGGATCCTGTACTGCGCCCACGCTTTACAATCTCTTTTCTAAGCCTCTTTTCGATAAGCTGGATGCACTTGGGATCGCATACACCAACTATGTGGACGACACACAAGTCCTCCTTCCACTAACAGGCTCATATGAGCAAGATGCGGCCATTCTTAGCCAAATCTACGCCACCATCCAGGCCTGGATGGCGGAAAAGGTCTATGCCTCAATGGAGATAAGACAGAGATCCTCATCCTGGGGCAAAAAAGCTCTAAACAAACTAGACAGCCTCTACCCCAATTTTAACATCGACAACTCCATCATCCCGTCCTCACTGCTGTCAAAACTGTAGGGGTGTACATTGATGCCACGCTTTCTATGAATAAGCAAGTCAATGCTATAGCCTCTGCATCTTCCCTTAGCACCAAACTCATCAATGCCATTAAAACATTCCTAACTAAGTCCAACTGCCTCTCAATCGCCAGAGACACCATTGGTGCCAAGCTGGATTATTGCAACGGCCTCTTAGCGGGCACCTCCACTAAAAACCTAAACAGACTCCAAATCACCCAAAACAACACGCTTAGAGCAGCACTCAGCATCCCAAGAGACCACATCTCGCAAGTCAGACAGTCTGTCCATTGGCTTCCAGTCAAAGACCGCATTCATTTAAAAATCCTCACCACAGCACACAAATGCATCAACTATACAGCACCCTCCTATCCATCAGAAACCCTCAACAGAAACTTCAGCCAGACCTACTAGAACACGCTACACCAACCAACTCATCATCCCACACATCAGCAGGGCTAAAGCATGAGGGCTAGGCTTCCTGTACATAGCACCTAAGCTCTGGAACTCACTCCCCACCGCTCTCCGTGCTGAAACTTCGCTCCCTGCCTTCCGGAGAAACTTGAAAACAGTGCTCTTCAACTAAATCGCACCCCTCATATCTGCACACCAACATCACACCCTCCTCCACTCTCCTTTTATTGTATATTGTAAAAATTGTGAATAATGCATGTATATAATCCAAAAAGAAAAGTTGTTTGATCATAATGTACATATATTGCTACTGTAACTAAGCTATGCTCACCTATGTAACAAGCGCCACGATGCCTAAGGGCTGATGTGCGCTCTACAAATGTGGATAAATAAATAAATCTAAAAGAAAATGTTGATTAAAAATAAAGTTGAGTGCAGTATGATGCCGCTTTCTCAGCATATTCACAATCGATATGATATATTTTATTTATATCGCGCTCGTACACAATTGTTTCAGAGCGCGACAGGGCAAGGGAGGGGAACAAGGGAGAACAAAACAACGATCTTACTAGGACCAGTGACACTGAGAACACGCAAGTGCCTGGGAAAGGAAAGGGGAAAAGTGCATGGAAGTGGGGAGAGGTGGAAAGTGCGGAGGAGAAACAGATAAATAAATAAAAATAAAATAAATAATGAAGGTAATAGACGGTGGTAGTGCAGCCAGCAAGTATCAAGTGCTGGGTTTAAGGCAGCAAACAGGGTATGTCTGGGAGGTGCAGAAGAAAAGAAGGGGGTGGGGGACTGTATGGGTACAGATACAGACCCCAGTGCAAGGCGTGGGCCGGAGGCAATGCAGGAGGGTGGAATGGTGAGCAGGTACCTGGGCCCGGAGGACAGAGGGTGGCCAGATGCACGGTGCAGTGAGAGAAATCAGCAGGGGAGAGGGGGGCGGGGGGTGAAGGCAGAAGCAAAGAGGAAGGTCTTAAGGTTCTTCTGGAATCGGAGACGGTTCTCCTCGAGTTTCAGAGTGGCAGGGAGGCTGTTCTAAAGGGAGGCCCCAGCCGAAGACAGATCTACCGACAGCTCGTTTCCTTGAAAAACGACTGACCCTGAGGGAGTTAGAGTAGCGAAGAGCTCAAGAGGGGAGGTATTTACGGAGGGATAGTTGAAGGTATTTTGGATCCAGGCCCCAGAAAGCCTTGTGGACAATGAAGAGGGTTTTTAATGTAATCCTTGTATCCACTGGGAGCCAATGAAGGGATTTCAGTCCTGGAGAGATATGATCCCAGGGCTTGAGGCCAAGGACAAGTTTCGCAGTCCTGTTCTGGATTAGTTGTAAAGGGCAGAGAGTAGAGGCAGGTAGATTTAGAAAGAGGCTGTTACAATAGTCCAACCTAGAGAGAACCAGAGCTTGGGAGACAATGAGCTTCTGGGGGAAGGAGAGGAAAGGCAGAGTACCTCTGAGGAGGTGCAGTAGGAAGTTTGACTTTTTACAGACGTCAGAGATGTGGGTAAAGAAGGAAAGTATGGAATCAAAGATGAACCCGAGGTTCTTACCCTCGCAGGGAGGGAGAGGAGGGGAGCCAAGTGAGGCCAGCTAGAGAGTGAGGGGTAAAGGATGGTGAAGGTGTACCGGTGAGGAGGATCTCGGTCTTGTTGGCATTTAGACAAATATCATTGGCTGCACACCCATCTTGAATGGCAGTTAGGCAATCAGAGATGAGCGAAGGACAGGAGGTGACCGAGGGCAGCCTGAAAATGAGCTGAATGTCATCAGCGTAGCACTGGAAATTTGAGCAGAAAATGGCAATGCAGTGGGCGAGAGTTGCCAGGTATTGGTTGAAAAGCCTGGGCGAGAGGTTAGACCCCTGGGGAAAACCACAGGTAGAGAGGGAGATAGATAATAGGAAGGGCCCAAGTTGGACCTGGGAGGGTCGATCAGAGAGGAAAGAGGTCAGCCAGGCCAAAGCCTGATCGGTGATACCTAGATTGACCGTGTCGAAGGCGGAAGAGAGATCGAGTAGGATGAGAACAGAGGGAACGTTAGAGTCAGGGTTGGAGAGCAGATCTTCACGGATGTTCAGGAGAGCAGTTTCCGTGCTTCTGGCAGATCTGAAGCCAGACTGGTGGTCGTGGAGAGAGCCCACAGAATTGGAATGAGGGTTAAACTGAGAGATGGCCTGCTTTTCCAGGAGTTGACCCAGAAAGGGAGTAATGGAAATTGGGCGATAGTTAGCCGGACAAGAAGGATCACCTGTGGGTTTCTTGAGAAGAGGATGCACAAGGCAGTGCTTTAGAGGGGAAGGGAAGTATCCTGAGGCAAAGGAAAGGTTGCAAAAATCAGCAAGGGCTGGAGCAAGGGTATCAATGTGGTCCTTGATGATTTTAGAGGAACAGGGATGAACCTGCTTTGACAAGGCTTTCATAGATCGGACTTATCTAGCGACCTCATCAGGGGAGAAAAGAGAAAAGGATGAGAAAGAGGGTGGGAGGCGGCTGAAGGAGAGTCAACAAGCACAGCCAGAGAGGGGAAAGGAGGGGGAGAGGAGGAGAGGGTGGACAGGATGCCCTGGGTTTTAGAAATCAAGTGAGAGGCAAGGGCATTGCAAAGAGCGTGGGAGGAAAGCGGAGGGGTACAGACTGCAGCAGCGTTGGCCAGCTACTTGCAGATTTTGAAGAGTTGTTAGATGCCGCAAAGAGACTGGTTTGAATGTGGACTCTCTTCTTGGTGAGGACAGAGTTGGTATTGCCTTTGGAGCAGGCGACAGGCCAGTTTGTCAGAGGATGAACACACAGCCCTCCAATTCCTCTCAACCGCCATACACTTACGTTTAAGTGTAGCTAGGTCAGAGTCAAACCAGGAATTGCACTTGGCTTTGGACTTCAAATGGATCCTCATGACAGGGGCAAGAGCATCAAGAGTATCAGAAACTGAAGAGTAGAGCAGGGACAGGGCTCTGTCAGGGTGTCAGTCAGCAAGAGGTGGAGGGGGTGGGGGGGGGGGGAGAAGGTGGCAGCAAAAGCCTCAACTGGCACATGCTTCATGGGCCGGATGTCCGAGAAGGTAGGTGGCAAAGTTGGGGTAGGCATGGCTTGGGGGGGAAGAGAGGGCGAGATGAGAGGAGAGGAGGCAGTGTGGTCACACCAGGAGAGAGGAGCGGTCTGAGGGATTGAAAGGGGGAGGCCAGAGGAGATCAAGACATCAAGTGTGTCCCACAGAGTGAGTCCTGCCAGAGGAGATGGTAAGAAAGGGAGAGGAAATTGCAGAGGGCCCGAAAGAGCACAGAGGAGCAGCAGGGAGAATCAAGATGGATGTTGAGGTCCCCAAGGAGGATGAGTTGAGTGATTGAGGCCAGGAGGGAGGAGGAGAGGTCTGCCCACTTAAAGAGAAAAGAGGTGATTTGGCCAGGGGGCTGTTAGAGAGTAGCAACAGTAAGAGAGTGGCTAAGAGAGAGAGAGAGAGCCTACAGACAAGGCATTCGAAAGAGTAGTAAGTCTGAGTAGGAATGAAAGTGGCAGGAATCCACTCAGGAAAGATCAGGGCTACATCCCCTTGGGCCGGGTGGATCTGGGCGCGGAGAGGATCTTGAAGCCATCAGGGAGCAGAGTGTCAAACCTTGTGACAGAGCTGGCCGTGAACCAGGTCTCGGTGAGACCAAGGCCATCAAGGTCCAGTTCTTCCAAGAGGTGGCAGATGTCACAGGATTGTTTGACAGCAGAGTGAGAGTTGAGAGTTGCAAGATAAAGAAGGTTGTCAGCCTTAAAGACCTTTCGGGGAGGGGAACAAATCAGAGGTCCGCCCTGCAGAGGTATGGAAAGAGCCCGAAGTGGGATGGAGGAGGGAAGAGAGGGCAAAGAGGGCAAAGAGGCCGAAGGAGGTGAGGAGGGGACAGCCGGAGATGAAAGGAAGTTGATGAGGTGAGGGAACTGCCTATCGAAGAGGAGGAGATTGGCCTGAGGGCCTTGGAGCATGATAGTGCCTTTTAGGTAGATATTAAAGATAACTCTGGAGTCGAAGGAATCCATGAGGACTTCCCAGCAGGTGCCACCATTAATGGGAGAGGAGGAGACAGGACAGAGCACAGAGATCATATGAGGGGACCATTGGTCTGGCAAAGGAACGACAAAGAGGATGTCAGTGAGGGTCTGTCTGGAAGAGGCGCTGGAATAGGTATCAGCGATGGGGAAACCTGGGTTGGAGGCCAAGATATCCTTTTTAAAAAATGTCTTCCCAGACTTAGTGAGAAGGGAAGGATAGTTGATAGAAAAGCAGTTGGAGTAGATAAGAGTGACAGCGCCATGGGTGAGTAGAGAGGCAGCAGTCATGGGAGTATACAAGTGCAGCAGTATGGAACAGTCACTGGGCTAGCAGGTTACAATCAATGGACAAAGTTAAATGCAAAACACACCCAAATTTGACAGTCACAGTTGAATGCAAAAGACAATGTTAAATTAAATTATTTTCTTCCCCAGTTTCACCAGAGTATTGATGGTCAACTGAGGTGCTGCTCTTTATAATAGGGCTATGTGACAGCATTGATCTGATTTAGGTGAATTTTTAATTGGTGGTTCATTATTGTCTGCGGGATACATGGGATAACACTATAGGTTGCCTGGATCATTTCATCCATGTGGTTCTTCATTCTCAGTGTCGTCCTCATCCTCAGAGGTCATCTGGGCACAAAGTCTATTCCTGGTGCCTTAAGAGGTGTCTCGGAGGGGGCATCTACTGGGCAGGTTCGCTTCATTTGGATCCAGCTGCGCCTTTCCTGCAGGAAGATTGCAACCTTGGACAGTTTCCATAAAAACAAAATTTTCCCCAAAAGGGAAATCACGAGGACTAGAAGGGGCTCCAGTATCTTCATCTTCCTGCAACTCTTCTTCAGATTCATCCTCATTCTGAGCCTCGTCAGAGTAAATATATTACACCCCCCTTAGCCTGCAAGGATGAGCTCAATGACGGCTCTGCTTGTGAATAATGTGTTTGCACTTGGCGTGAGAGGAGCAGATTTAATTGGAGCGTTTATTTTGTGCTTTTGGGCGATGAAGGAAACCAAAGTTTTAATAGCTGAATGTTTCGAGACCTGTGAATATGAATCAGCACCAGGTTTAGATGGCTTCTTTGACCCATAAGCGCCATGATTTGACGTCAACTCCAAGCCTTCGGCGATGTGTTTGCAGGTGTCTCAGTGCCATGTCAAAAGGTCTTGCAATCTGCTTTGGAGGGGGCTTTGTGTGTAGGTGTGATGCAGCCTCATCGTGGCCAGATGTGTTCTCCTTAAGCTAGCTCCTATCAGACCCTCTGGGGCTTGTGAGAAACCTGAAGGCCCTCTAACAACCACTCCTCAGGGGTCCTCTGCTCAGGTGGCCAGGAAAGGGCCATCGCTTTTGGACCCTGACCCTGCGGGTGGACAAGCAAGGGAGGATCACCTGAGTGGAGGGTCCTTAGGGATTGGGGAAAGTGGGCCGGATGACGAGACATAGTATCCCTCTTTCCCCAACACAAACACCCTCCCTTCCCTCATCCTTCATGGGTTACTTTCATTCATGCCCTCATTTTCTCAGTGAGCACTCACTAAGTACTGAGAAGAGGAAGACGCAACTAAGAGTAATGCATACTTCCTACTACAAACACCACTCTAGTACTGGGATGAAGAAGAGCAGTATAGAGACATGCAATACTGAAGGTCAGCCATGTCCCATTTATTGGATTAATTATGGCCAGGCAAGAGAATCCCATGACTCACACCTGAGGACCCTTGATAGGGCTCAGGTGTATAAAAGGAGGAGGCCCAAAAATGCAAGGAGAGGAGAACCGCTGTGTTGGGAAGAGACTGAGACGTCGGCATCGATCCCGGA
Organism: Ambystoma mexicanum; assembly: GCF_040938575.1. NCBI lineage: Eukaryota > Metazoa > Chordata > Amphibia > Caudata > Ambystomatidae > Ambystoma > Ambystoma mexicanum. The sequence goes on along the minus strand of NC_090934.1, from coordinate 833,729,853 downwards.
GGACCCACAGCTGGTCGGTGCAGGACCGCAAGCCTTCAAACTGGCTGCGGCTGCCGACTTGATGAGGGAGGGACACTATCTGTGCCGAGACACGGAGACAGCTGAAGCTGCAGGACCAGCCGGGTGAAGGATGACGCGGTCGGCGTCAGTTGTGGAGCGAGAAGTCAAGAAGTAAAGTCAGGACATGCCTGACGAAATGTAGCGTTCTGCATACCCGCTGCCGAGGAGATGACCGGGAGCCACAGGAACCACTGCTGGGGAAATGCGGAGAGCTGGTAAGTGTCAAAGGACACGGGAAGACTGGAGCGCTCCCAGGGGACCGCAGACAATTAACAGTTCAAGTGAATGTGTACAATATTGAATACTGAACTGAATGAAGTGATATTTGGATAACATCAGACCTTATTGAATAGAACATTTAAAAGGGAAACTAACATATTGAATATCAGCACAGTTAGCAGAGTTAAAGCATATGGAAAACTGAGCAAACACGTGAACATTTTAACTACCAATGTGAGAGAGAGTCATCACTCTGTGGCAAAGCAAAGACTGATGCAAAAGAGTGTTACATTAACCAAGGAGAATCCAAGTGTGCAAAGTCAAAAGCCCAAGGCAGAACAGCCTGTGAAGCGGCCAAACAAAGCTAAGGGAACTTGTGGTTACGAGACCTGTAATGGGTGGACCATGTGGTCCAACAATTTTGCCTAGACCAGAGAGTTACCACACTGTGAAGATCACAGACATCACAAATCAAGCTAAAGAGAGGTCTAGGGTTCATGGTTGCATGACCTGTAATGGGTGGACCGTGTGGCATGACAATTGCACCAAGACCAGCGAGCCCTAAATGAAAGCAAGTAAAGGGCGTTGGAAGTGAACCATGAAGAACTTTGAAACTGTTGGTAAAGCAAGCTAGAAGGGGGGTCAAGTGGACCTATTGCTTTCTGATATTGAACATTGAATTAATCGAATTAGCAAAAGTGCTACAGTGACATCTTGGGTAAGGGAACTGAGAAACATTGTCTTGGGGAAGGGACCCTCAAGACCCTTTTTTTCCCCTTTCATGTGAACTGTAGTATATTGAACCTGGGAAAGAGAACCCCAAGAACTCGTGTGACCTGTACTATATTGAACTTGGGGAAGGGAAGCTCAAGACCTGGCATGACCTTTTTGAAACAAGTAACTATTGGAACTGTGTTGAACTTGGGATAGGGAATCCAAGGAGAACATTGAACCAAGAATTGCTGAGACTTGTTTTTTTTAACGCTTTTTGTGTTGGCTAAGAGAAACCCCACACCATGTTTAGTTTTAGATGTGAGGGCAAGCATAGGTTTTGACGCAGACAGACTTTGATTTGGACCTACAGTCCCAGATTTCCTTTAGTTTTCTTTAGATAGGGACATTCCCACCATAGTTCTAAGGCATGTTAGGCATTACACCATCCTGATATTTAATAAAGGCTACTATTAAATCTAAATTTGTTGTCTGTGTCATCTCCTGATACCATGCCTGTCTCTCAGGCTGCCTGCGAGGGTAGGTCAGTGGTACTCTCATCTAAGTGCTGCTCGGAGTCAGATATGTCCCCTTCCTCACACTGCTAGACTTCAAGAAACATTCACACGCCAAGCATGCGTTATCATCATGGTCTCTTGGAAGGCAGTGGCCACACACCTTATGGGTATACTTCCAAGAAAACAGAGGTACAGCTAAGGCAACATTTAAATGGTGTTTTCTCCATTTGGTGAGAGCAAGCTGGAGCAGCTAAGAAATGTCATTGTAAGGACAAAGGCAGGCATTCTCAACAACATGAAACAAAATCCCCTATCTGTCCCGATTCTATGCCAGGCAGGGGTCATGTCCACTGGATTTGTATGTTGAAGTGCGATCATGGTACTTGGTACTGACACTCCATTGGAGAGTCTTATTTGAAGTTTTTTGGTCTTCAAATTCAAGCGACCGCCAGACAGCAGAAAAAAAACAATCTAAGGACATAGAAACAGAGCACCATGGTCACCTGCACACGTAGGGCAGGGAAGAGTGGCAGAAAATGCCCTGCTAACGCCCTTTTGCTTTGGAAGTAAACAACTTGCAATACTCCAGATCAAACATTAGATCGCCCATGCAAAGCATTCACATCTAAACTGTTTCACAAACCTCAGAAAACACACTACACAAACAAAACATTGTACTACAAGGTAACACATTGTCTGCATTTATTTTGCATTGTACACATAATCAACTCGGGCCTCAATCAGGTGAGAGGGTACACATTGCACACCTTTTACCTTCCCTGTATTCCAGTACAAATATTTACCTAGAATAAAAGTGCATTAGTAAAAGTTATTATATATACATATATGTATAAAAAGAATACAGAAAGTATAATCAAAATATCTTACATTTAAGAATGTAACAACTTAATTCAGGAACCTATTTATTTATGAGAAAAAAACAGTGCCATCACTTTTACAAAGAGGTTGGTTTTCAGAAAAGTTCAAGTTGAGTCAGTAGAGGTCGCTCAGACCGGCTGTCTTTCTTGCTTTCTGCATGAGTGCTCTCAATTGGAACTGCTTTCGAGACAGGAGGCGTACATGCTGGGAAAAGAAGAACAAATACATAATTATCAGGCAATTAACAAGAACATTTCATTTGTAAAACGGTTTCTAGAGTTTACCTTAGTCCATGGCTTTATAACTTTGAAATGTATTAGCATCACTACACAAAACGGCATTGCTTATGTCAAAAGGGAAGCTGCATAGCACATCTTTCCTTCACCATATCTCCGGACTCCAAGTCACAAGCACACCTTCAAGCCAGTGTTGGAACCTGTTAAATGTAATGACTTACTACATATGTAGTTTGACTTTTTAGTTACTTGATAGGGCTTATATTAAATTGCGGCCACACAACTGATAGGTCTGGGAACAACTACGACTAAGCCAAAAGGCATAGCTCAAGCCCTTTCTTTACAGAAATGAATTAAGGGTAGGAGCCCTACACTATCTTCCCCAACACATGAATCATGCGAGATGCCTGCCACTCTTCAGTTATTCACCAGGTTGGAGAGGGGCCCAATTGTGTCCCCTATCAATATGCGTGGGTGAAAAGAACTGCAAAAGGTGCTGTTAAAAAAGGATTAACCACCAGTGATTTCTTTATGCTGTAACCCATTTGACTACCACACCTAGCCACTGTGGTACAAAGAAGTATCTTGTTGGTCCCCTTTTCCGATGGCGACAGTTAGCACTAGAGACTAGCAATGTTTTGGCTCATAAGTGGTGCACTACCTACTGTGAACTAAACCCAATGCCCTGGAATGTAGAGGGGGATGATGGCATTTGTGGAACAATACTTATATGCATCTGTTTTGCCAATATACTAACCCTACACACTTATGGACTACCATCATTTGCTTAGAGTAGTGGCATGTCATTTTATGATGTGTGGGACAATTTTTGTATTCACAGTTTTAGATTTGCATTATTATTTGTTATTTATATAGTACCTAGGTCAGGGATCGAACACTAGTTTCAGTCTTTTTCCCAGTGCAAATGAGTTGCTCCTGAGCTATTTTACCACACTATATACGTTTTTGATGGAAAAGGTTGTTGGCTCCTGCACCCATTTTGAGGAAGAATTAGGCCTATTTTATTGGGGCCTGGTCCAATATGGCTTCATATTCCACCCCTTTATCACTGCACGTACTGCCTCAATGAATTGGTTTCTTTCATTTGTGCATTAGGTTTTTCTTTCATATTTCTTGCTCCGTTTGTAAAGCATGAATACAAAGGGTTTGTTAAACATCCTTTGTTGCCATTTTATTCTAAATTTTACACATACGTTATTTGTTTACACGTTGCAGGGCAACATTTGCAAATGACAGGAGCTGGCACTACGTCCTGTCCATTATCAGATAATTAAAGACATTTTGTTGCTACTTAAATTTGTAATGAATCTGAAAAATAAAGATGACTGGTAGCCTTTAGTAAACCTGAGCAAGTTAACTACCGTCTCCATGTCTGTGTGAAACCCGGAGTCACATCTTAAAATTCTTGTAGGGCATCCTATTTCCTTCAGTCTTCAGAGGTTACCTCATTGGTCACCATTATTTTGAGTAATTCATACTAATCTTTTCTGAGGTTACTAGATTGATTACCATTGATTTGAGTAATAAAACACATTAATTTGTAAATAACCTTTTGAAAATGAACACACCTCCCTATGATGTCCTGTCTGAATACACTTATTTGATAGAATAAATGATTTGTGCGAAACGCACACCCTTCATTCTTTCAAGGTAAAAGAAAGTACAATTAATCTGGGCAAAAAGGGATGTAACACCGTTGAAGAAAAAAAAGAACTCTAGTGTCATGTAAATTGCAGTCCTTTTACTTAGCCGGAAGAGGCATGAAACCATTTGGGCTTTTAAGGAAAATGAAAATATATACATAAACTGCATGGTTGACTATGCAGCGTTATAAAATTGGTAATGCAGTTCTGTTTCACTTGAGAAAGGGAAGGGAATGATCTATAACAAAATAGTTTCCCTTGACTGACTGGCCTTGCTAGCTTCAAAGACCTAGATACAATATATTGAACGAATACACCCCACCACAGTCACAAGGTGATCTGTCCACTGACAAAGCCCACAGGCTTGAATGTCTAAGGTATAATGAAGAACAAAGAACTAATTGAGTTGTTATGCCTTCACTTGGCACTGCCTCAGTGAGGTCATAGAATTTTCCAGTATGTTATTGTATTAATCACTATTCAAAAACATATAAAATAAAGTTTATATCTGGCAGGGGAAGCCCCTTTCAAAGTTCCTGGGAAAACTCCATTCAGGACCCATCTCTCGCAGCACTCTGGCTATTGAATAAAGGACTCCTTATATGACCTAATCCAAATTGAAGTTCTTTGTTTCTTTCACCTAACAATTATGGTGCCGTAAAGGCCCAGAACCATTGCACCTGCGACTTCCATAGAGTGTTTCTTAGTCTGGTTAGACACGCCCATAACCATTGGGGGCCCCTGGCCAATTGGGAAAAGACATTTTATTTAAGATCAGTTCAGAAATCGAGACAGTTGTGCATTTTTGTCTTTGTTAATTTTAAACTCTTTTTCTGTTCTGACTCAGCACTCTTGAAAACCGACCTGAGAGAAAATTGACCTGTTACGGTCTGAAAGCAGTTGCATTCATGCATTACACCATAGAGTTCTATGTAGGGAGTGAATATGGCTATTTCACATGAACCTTAGCCTGATCAAATAATGGTCTGTTTTATCATGTTGTTTCAATTCTTTTTTTGAAAATATTCAGTTCATGGAGAATTCGAAACCGCACCTACTCTGCTAGTCTCAACAAGGTGTAACTGGCGATCGTTTGTCATGCTGGACCATCCACAGAAAATACATAAAGTGAGCTGTACGAGTATTTCAGTGTTTGTTGGTGTTCTCGCAAGAAACCCAAATTATACATGCCACAATAGCTCATATGCCCAAAGCACTGTCTCCGCCATGTAGCGGAGCTGTGCGGAGGTATGCTTGACTTTGGTGAAGTCTACACTTTCCTTTTCATTAAGAATCGTCTCGGATCCTGTGTTTTCCTTAATGGGACATGCATGGTTTTGACATTGAACTGTTTGCTTCCCCTTTTATAAATGGGTCTCTTCTTCCTATCCTTATTTTGATATCTCCTTTCCTAATAACAAAATCAGATCAGACTTTTTCTGTTTTACGTCCGTAGGTGTGTGTAACCCCATCTCCTTCCCTTTCCCTGTTGGGTTTGCGCTCAGCTTTCTCAATACATACTCTGGATTTTCAAATGTGTCTGTTCCTTTAGATCCAGGGAGGGAGGTATCTGTGAGGACTTCAGACTTTTCACTTAGACTGGAGTTAGGTCATGGTTTCATACTCTTTCATTGGTCTACCAAATTTCCTTCCAGATTATGAACTGTAAAAGAAATCTGCTCCCATTAGATTGGCCAATGCGAAAGGCTTCCTCTGTTATGCCAACAACAGCATCCGGCATTAGTAAAAGAAATTATACCCCATTAAGCTCAAGGAATGTTACAATACATTATATCCCTTTCTTCTTCGATGCAGTGTTCTTCATGGAATATGGTAATACTGTTTATCATGGTACACCTATGATATGTTTCCAATCTACTGGTCTGGCTCAGGTTATATTTTATTTGCCATTAGCCAGAACACCAGATAGCCTGCTGCTCCATGACACGAGAGAATCACGGTGGGACAACTTTGTATGAGTTATACAACAGCCGGATTAGGTGCTCTGCCAAACTGAGAAAAAATGTGCAGGCTGTTGATCCTGATCTACAGTGAACATGTAGCCTTGCATATTATGGTTCTACATAACCACTTCAATTTGGATACCATACTAGCCTCCCAGGAGGAGTATGTGCATTAATCGGCTCTGAGAGTTGCACGCCGGTTTCCTATCACTCTAGCAACATATCTGACATCTCATATCTATGTGTCAGTTTTTGCCCAAAACAACGAAAATATACAGGTAAAATGTTTAATGGATGCATTCATCTGAATCAACATGCTGAACCTGAATTATTACTAGCCCTTTAAAAGCTTGTCTTTTCGTTTTGTTGAAAGCATATTTTTATGCCCAAGTCTCCCTTAAAACCCCCTTTCCCAGCTTCTCTTTTCTACCACAAGTTTTTTATTACGTTGTCACATCCTTAACATGAGCATTACCTTTAGCCCTAATACTTAATTCCAGCAGTTACACGGGCAGTGGAAACAGTGATGAGATCACACACAAAGCTCCTGTAGTACTGAATATAAACAAGGAGATAACATGGGGTTGGTGTCCCAAAAAGTGCATTTGATTAAGGACCAGTAACTTGAATGGAATACAGCTCAGAAGGGGAGCCCACATTGGCATGTAGATTGCTCAAAGGTATTGGGCTGTCTCAGATTACTGCCCCAGGTATTAACAGTTGCTTAACATGAACAGAGTACTGACCATTTCCAAAAATATAAGTACCTCCACTGACAATAAGCAACACCAGACCTATTCTACTGGATGGCATCCACTAAGTAGAGTCTATAATCCCATTTTACATCACTGTGCCTTACCAGTGGATAAATATCCATGACACCCAAATGAGGTAGAAAAACGTGCCTGGGATTGATATTGTTTACCTTGTACAGAGGATCACTGCTAAGCATTTTAGTGCTGCGCTCTCCTTGTGGTTTGGACCAGAGTGATCTGCAAATGGCCATTTCTTTTCCGCTAAGGCAGAGTGAGCAAAAATGTGATTGTAGAATCTCTGAGCATAAACTGAAAGAACAGGTTATTTGGCCCGGTTTGTACTCAGGTACTCCGTTGCAGACTAAGGGATTCACATTTTTGGCAAGGGTAATGCCATTGCTCATACAATGGTCAGAGATCAATACCCCGACGACAAAGACCGAATAAGAATGCTAGAATGCCTATTTTAGTGATTTGCAGCATGTCTTGCATCAAAGATGCAGACTCAGACGGGAGGTGCCAGGAATAACGGAGCCAATCTGTGGCTGTGAAAGTCACATGGTTTGGATCCTAATGTTAACTACTTCCACAGAATTTGGGTGATACACAGGTCAAAACCTTACCTTTTTTTCTTCAGTTTTTCAGCTTACTCACCTTGACACTTTAATAAAATCAAGACTTTCTGATATGAAAGGTTTAGAATATCTGTGTCCTCAGCGAGAAATATAAAAGGCAGGCAAGAATGTTGCAAACAATGTTTAATTCCGAAGGAAGGAATCATATTGCTAATGAGGCTTTTCACGCTGTTATTATTCAAACAGATGCTTTTATTTCTGCATTAAAGTGTTTTGGATTTACCTTAAGGAACACATCCAGGTCTATAACTCCACGTCTCAAAGCTTCCCCCAGGTAAAAGATGGTATCTTCAATGGCATTTTCTTCTGCATACAGGTTGAGGATCTGTTTGTAAAGTGGTGCTGTGGGGATGATTACTTCATCTATACTGTTATTCTCAGATTGGTTTTCCATTTTCTCCACAGCAGCAGTGAGTTCCTCTTCCTTCCTTTTCAAAAGTTCAATGTTCTTGTCAACATCAGCCTAATGGATAACATGGATAAAGAGGGTACTAATGTTAACAGACCATAAATAACACATAAGATTACAATAAAAATGACATTACTGTCTTCAATGCTTTGTTAAAACTAGCAAGTCATCTTTGGCCCAACGTAATGCCAATGGACAGAAGAGAATACACTGGCTTTGGGAGTTCCAGTAAAAAGCAGTGCTGGCCTCTTTTGGTAGACAACAAATGTATTGACAACACCTGATCCAAGTTTCCTAGCTGCAACCATATGTCCAAGATGTGGTAGTCTGCCAGTGTGACCATTCTATTTACACTATTTACCCTACTCCTAAACCCACCCTGCCCTGTAACATACATGTCTGGGATATACAGGTGCCCAATTACAGTAAACTAAATGAACATATAGTATTATGAGGCTGGACGGGACAAATACTAGATCAATGCAGGAAACAGCCTCTTTATACATATGAGCTCTTTGCATGGCGCTAGCACTGATCATTCTTACTCCTTTTGCCTGACAACCATAACCCTCTGCTGCAAGCCCCAGCTCACTCCCTGTCCTTGCAGTGGCAGGCTGTGAAGGCTAGTCATCAGATTAGCCAGGAAGCAAGGATGCGTCACCCCGTCTCTTCACAAAACTTATTACAGATAACAAGCAAAAATACATCTTATGGGTAATATCAATACAATAACATTTGGATCAAATAGCCTCAATTTGACATCATAGCGAGGTGGGGAGAAGTAGTTAGAAAGCAACATTCTCTATCAACTCAGTTAAGAGAGCTCCCATAAACTCAATCTTTGAGGTGCTCTTTCATTCTTCTAATTACAATAGGTTGTTGCTGGGATTTTTGCCTTAATGTAGGGGCCACTGACAGGGTCAGCTGCCTCCTCAGTATGCATAACCACCTCAGAATGGGCAACTACAATACAAGATGCATTAGCCTCTAAAATAATGCACCTACAAAAGAAAAAGCGACGGAAAAAAACACTCCTTGCCAAAAAGAAAACACTCCTAATATAGCCACCATCACTCCCAATACCCCTTCATGTACCCCTTTTTACTTCACCCCAGTTACTAATAAAGAAGTGTTAGATACAATAGCCGAACTCAAAGCCTCCAATTGTAAAGAAGACTAATTCCCATCCCACCTAGTTAAACTATGCGCCCCCACCCCATCACCAAATTTGTCAATGCTTCCTTCAGTTCAAACCTAGTTCCTGCCAGTATCATAAAAGCATGGGTAAAACTCCTCCTAAAAAATAAAACACTGGACCCCTCAATCCCCACTAACTACCGACCCATAACCACTGTCCCATTTCTCCTGAAAATTATCAACAAAATAGCATATTCCCAGATCAAAAACCACTTATAACACAACCAACTACTCTGGGACCGTCAGTCAGGATTCCGCCCTAACCATAGTACGGAAACAGCTCTACTCGACCTGAAGATCCAAATGGATGCATATACCAAGCTGCTCTTTGCCGCACTGGATGCTATGGGTGTCACCTACACCAACTTCGCAGATGACACTCAGATCCTCATCCCCTTAACAGGGAACCACAAGCAAGTCACAGTGCTTATTAACAAAATCTATTCGCTAATACAAAACTGGATGGCCAACAACAGCCCTTGTCTTAATGATGAAAAAACAGAGTTACTCATATTAGGATCATCATCTAAAATTGCCTCCCTAGAGCCTGTCTACTCAGCCTTCATCATTGTTGGCACTACAATCCCATTACTTAAACAAGTGAAGACACTCAGTGTATACTTAGACGCCACTTTAACCATGACCAAACAAATCAACACCCTAGCCTCCTCCACCTCCTACACATCCAAACTCATCTCACTCAGCTGCAAATTCCCCACTGCCAAAAACTGTGTTACACTAGCAAGAGCACTTACACTCTCTAAGCTGGACTATTGTAACATCCTCTTCCTAGGCACATCTAACACAAACTTAGCCAAACTCCAACTGATGCAAAATAAAGCCCTTCGAGCGGCACTAGGCATAAGAAATCTGACCACATTTCCAATATCAGGTCGCAAACCACTGGCTCCCCATCAAAGCCAGAATACTCTTCAAAACCCTCAGCATCACCCACAAATGTATCACCAACAAAGCGCCAAAATACCTCCTCAACACAGCCACCAAGAAAAATCACACTATACTCCTCAGATCGAACAATAGCGAAAATCTTGAAGTCCCACGATATAAAAGAGAAAAAGCAGGCTGGAGTAGCTTCAAAGTACTCACACCCAGGCATTGGAATGCCGTTCCCACCAATATTAAGAATGAAACTTCATTTCCACAATTCAAAAAAAAAGAAAATAAAATAAAAAAAATAATCGCTTAAAACCTGGTTATTTAACATTTAAATAGAACCCGACCAGTTTAGGCCCAAGTCCCTGGGCCATTGTATATAATTGTTTTATAAATGTATAACTGTACTAGTGCCTGCATTGCTGTGCTCGACTTTAAGATTGTATTTGCCACTGTCTGTAACTACGCCATGATACCTCAGGTTCTGGGCGTATAACAAATGTAATAAATATATAAAATAAATAAACATCCCTAATAACCCATGTCGCCTCTTTGGACCATATTTCCTCTGCATACGCTTTCACCCCAGCCTCCAATTTTAATTTTTCTGGAACGCTGGGACCAGCTTCAAACCTTACTTCCCTAGCCAAAGGCTGACTGACCCTCGCGGCACTAGGGAAGGGTTCAATGGTCATTACTGGGTCTGAACTTGTCGATAACCCCTTCTTGCTGCAAACCCTGTTTTTGATTCCAATCAGGCTGCCTACTGCAACTTTCTGCCTTCTCTTGTTTGGAACGTGTTAGACTAAATATACATGTGCTTTTGACAGAGAAAGTTTTCAGTTCTCTCATCCGGAACTTGTCAACTACTTTGGAAGGGAGGAAGGGGAAGGGGTGGGGGGACAGTAGGGGGTCACGGGCACTACATCATTCACCCATGCACGATTGAGAAATTAATGCATTTCTTTCCCTCTCATATTTATGAAAGGGGATACATCTGGGACACTATTTGGAGAAGAAATCACTCTATGGCATAGTCACGAACACTCTTGGCACATCTATGTTGTTGTAAATCGCTTGTTCTATAGTCCCTGTAATTACCTGAATAAATTGCTCTACCAAGTCGTTGCTTTGAGGGTGGTATGCTACGCAACACTTCAATTTTTAAGTCTTCACCTATAGCATATTCAGCTACATTTGCACTCCTAAATTGTGGACTATTGCAACAATAACAGAAAAAAATCCAGACTTGGACTCTAATTTTGGATGAGGTAAGCTTGGTAAATCTTAAAATGCAGCAAGCAATGCAAATGAAAAGTAATACAAAATGATGGGACAGCTTCAGAAACACAAATCAATGTTGTGTGCCCCTCACCTAGGGTATTGGTTTTTATACATTTCCTGGTGCATAGAAACCTATGAATTCCAAACTAACGACTTAATTTTAAGGTGGTTTCCTTCTGTCTTCTAGTTATCTTCAAAAGATACTTCAATAACAAACCATAAATATCAAGCTTTCTCTGGGTCCTTGCTGATCACCCTACATGTTATCGTGCAGCTGCAGGCCCATTAGAATGACTTTAACATGGTTACTGAGTTTCAGTTTTGAGTAGAGCAACCAGTATCCTACTGTAAATTCAGAAAGGGTTAACAGTTTATAAATATTAAAATGTTCAGCAGCTTTAGTAATGCAAAATAATATATTCGCACAGAATGCTAAACGGAAACCCATCTTGTAGGCAGGCGTTCATTATTTCAAGATGGATTCCACTGCTAAACCAGACCGGTACAGGGTTATATGTCTTAGTCTACAGTAATAGTCTTTTTCCATCAATTGATTTTCTCACGTTTACAAACCATTTCATTACAACATTCTCATGCTTCCCATTTTTCAACATACATTTCCCCACCACATAACTAACCATTTTCTCTGGAGACACCCCCACCCCCTCTAAAACACGATATCCAGGTAAATGCACGACTTCCTTCCCAGAGACTTGTTAACTTATTTCACCTCGGGACACTTCCACTAGTCTACCATAACTATTAAGAACATCCTTTTTCTTCCTGCAAAGTGGTATGGCCCCATAATGGTGATACCCAGCTGCTTCCATGATTCAGCACTAGTAGTTATGGGGAAGGTGGCATCTTGGACATCCCTCTTCCCTTGTTTGAGTTCAAACAAACCAAACAAAATGTATTCTGTCTTCTACACACATGTCCACTCCTGGCCACCAGTACTTTTCCAGTACTGTCAGTTTAGCGTTGGTGCTACCAGGATATCCTTTATGGGCGTGTAGCATCAACTGAATGTGTACATCTCTAGGTGGACCAATGTGTGTCCTTTGAACAACCACCAGTCTTCTATGGACAATTCTTCTCTTCACAAAATGCACGTAATCCTTCTTGGATACTCCCTTTTTCAGATTAACCATTCCGCATGACAGCATTACTTACCGTAATAGTATTTCTGATGATTGTATCTGCTTAGATTCACATGCTGTCCATATAGTCCGACATCTAGTGGTAACCGCAGAGTATTGCATCTCGTCTTTCGAGGATCGAAAGGGGACGTCGACATGGGCATGCTTGTAACACTATCCCTAACATGATGTGTAGTGTACCCAAAATGCCTCACGCGTCGAGCTCGATCAGATTGTATTTTTTCCTGCCGTGTGGGAGCCTTATGACTATCGTAAGTGAGTACGGAAAGAGAAGAAGTAGTAAGATGTCTATGTTCCTTCCATCCGAGCGGGGAGGATGGGTAGGCGCATGTGAATCTAAGCAGATACAATCATCAGTAATGATATTATGGTAAGTAATGCAGGTCTTCTGATGCTTATGAATCTGCTTAGGATCACATGCTGTGCATAGACTAGCGAGCAGTAACCGGAGTTGGTGGTGGGATGTGAAAAGGACCATTAGTGAAAAGATATCTTGGTACTGCTTGTCCCACCTGAGAATCAGACCTAGAGTGAGTGTCTAGGCAATAGTGTTTTGTAAAGGTGTGTACAGAACTCCAGGTTGCCGCTTTGCAAAGGACTCGAGCCTTGAGATGGCTGATTTAGAGACGGGGTCCCCTTCTCTACCAGCTGCCACTGAAACAAAAAACTGGTTTGTTTTCCTTAGTGGTTTTTCTTTTCAGATAGTACATGACTGCCCTGCGCACATCCAGTGTATATATGCTTCTTTCCGCCACGTTAGTGGGGTTCTGGAAGAAGGTGGGTCATTCTATTGACTGGTTCACATGGAACTTTGAAATGCATTTGGGGGCAAACCATGAGTGAGCAGAACCACCTTATCTCTATGAATTGTGACAAAAGGGTCTAGGACTGAAAGGGCCTGTAGTTCACCGCCTCTCCTTATTGAAGTGACTGCCACTAGGAAGGCGGTCTTGTAAGTGAGTGCGTTGAGGCTTGCCTTGTGCATAGGTTCAAACGGAGACCCCATAGGTCTGGTTAATAGAACATTTAGGTCCCATCTGGGAGCCGGGTTAGAAATAGGGCGATGAATTCTTTTAACCCCTTCCATGAAAGCTTTAATTACTGGGATATTCCACCACAACACCTTTTGCTGGGACGTGGTATAGGCTGAGGGAGCAGTCTTCAGGGAATTAAAAACTAGACCACAGTCTAGTAGGTGGGTCAGGTATAGTACAATAGGAGTTGGAGAGCAATCAATGGGATTGATGCTTTTGGAATTGCACCAGATGAAGCATTTCCATTTATTGGAGTAGCAATGTCTGATGTTAGGCTTTCCTACTTCACTAAGTATATCCATGCATCTCTGAGGAAGTTGGAGATGCTCGAACTCTATGACCTCAGGAGCCAGGCCGCTAAATTGAGAGTCTGCGGGCATGGATGAAGTGTTTTCCCCTTGTCCTGAGATAGCATGTTGTATGGGCAAGGTCGTTTCATTGGCGGAGAGAGCGACATCTGCATCAGATGGGAGAATCAGGGTTGGCGGGACCACATTGGGGCCACCAATATCATGGTGACCGGTTCCTGGTGTATCTTGTGCACAATCTTGTTGAGTAGGGGAGTTGGGGGGCGGGGATGAAGCGTAAACAAATTTCCCTGACTATGTTATCCTGAGACCGTTCCCCTTGGACGATGGAAACTTTAGCTGCTTTACTGCCAGGAGAGGGACCACTGTAAGTAATGAAGAGCTGGTCTGCTTTCCTGAACGGCTTGGTCTTCTAAAAATACAATTTTACAACATCTAGATTGTGTAATGTCTCCTCGGCCACGGAAGCACGCAGCCTAGGAAGAAAAACAGGGAGATATATTCTTGATTCAGATGAAAATCAGAAACCACCTTTGGTAGAAAGGAGGGGACCGTACGAAGGACTACTTTATCCTTATGGAAAATTATAAGGTTCCTTTGAGGAGAGAGGTTGGAGTTCTCCAATCCTTCTTGACGAAGTAATGGCTATGAAAGGCTGTTTTCCAGGTTAGAATTTCTAATTCGCATGAAGCCATAGGCTCAAATGGTTTTTGCATTAGAGCTGACAAAACTATGTTAAGATCCCACTGTGGTGGAGGTTCACGAATAGGGGGATGTAAACATAGAAGGCCCTCAAAGTGCCTACGAATAGCTTCGTTTCAGAGAGAGAAGGACGTAAGCTATCTGTTTAGGTATGCTCCAACAGAAGATAGGTAATGTTTGCAAGTGTCTACTTTGACACCTGTGGAAACTAGAGACATGAAGGACAGGACGTTATCAATGGAAGCCTCTAGAGGATTTTTTTTAAAACCTTTAATTTAACTTTGCACAGCTTCAACACATTACATTGTATGCAGTTGCATTTCTTATTTGTTAAAGTCATTCAATTGTATACATGTTTGGCGTTTTACATATTTATATTGTCGTCTTCTGCATTTCTATCTGACAAATACTGTCTGAACCCTCCCCAAATGTCTTTGGGCGGCATGACGTTGGCAGTAAGCTGGTGTATATTTTTCTTCGTAGTCATTGGCCCATGTCATATCCTTTATCCATTCCCCCAATACTGGAGATTCTCTATTCTTCCAGCGCATTAGTATTACACGTTTTGCTAATAACAGGCCTAAATTCAGTAGTTTGCGGTAGGTCGGGTTCACTTTGCACACAACACCCAACACACAGGACACAGGATCCCAGTCTAAGCGGTGGTCCGACATTTCGCTAAGCGCTTCACACACATCAGCCCGTTATCCAGCGAGTTTTTTCCATGACCATAGCATGTGTAACATGTCTGCTGCATCGCTGTCGCACTGTAGGCAATTCCCTGATATCGAAGTCTACATGTTTTTGAGGCGGGCTGGTGTAAAATAGGCTTTGTTCAGTATCTTAAAATGAATGTTGCGGTCTAGGGCCCAGTGACAGAATCGTAA
Source organism: Ambystoma mexicanum (assembly GCF_040938575.1). NCBI lineage: Eukaryota > Metazoa > Chordata > Amphibia > Caudata > Ambystomatidae > Ambystoma > Ambystoma mexicanum. Next base: position 833,714,337 of record NC_090934.1, on the reverse strand, counting down.
CCATTTGCTACGATACTGCTTCTTTGTAGAAGTTATTCTTGAAGCTGACATGATTGTCAGATTTTATTCTGACAATTGTAAGTGAGAGAAGGCAAATTTTTCAAGAACCAAGCCTTCAAGTTCAGCAGTTGAGGGGAGGGATGAAGAACCTGCCCTTTTCATTGAGACAATAATTCCCTCGATGATGGGAGATCTACTTTGGCAGTCCCTGCTAACTCCAGGAGGTCTGGAAAGCACATCTGGAGAGGCCAGAGCGGAGCTATAAGAATCACTGTTCGATTCTGTGCATCTTGAATTTGAGCAATGTTTTGTGCATCAATGGGAGAGGTGGAAAAGCTTTAAGTGCTAGGTTCAACCAATCCAGATGTAGTGCATCTCCCACAGACTGAAGACCCTGACCCTGCTTTGATGCAAACTGAGGACATATAGTGTTGTACTGGTTGGCAAAGAAGTCTATTGCTGGATGGCTCCACGTCTGAAATATTGTCTTTGCTACCGACGGTTTCAGCTCCCACTCGTGTGGAGCAGACTGTAACTGGCTTAGTTTGTCTGCTAGAACATTCTTCTTTCCCTCCAGATGGGACGCCAATAAGCAAATGAGATTATGAATGGCCCAATAGAAAATCTTCTCTGCAAGGAGACACAGGGGAAGGGAATGAGTACACCCTGCTGGTTGACAAAGAACATTGCAGTGGTATTGTCCGTGAGAATTTTCACCACCTTTCCTTGAAGGGAGGGAAGAAATTATTTTAGAGTGAAAAATATGGCTCTTAATTCCAGGACATGTATGTGGTCCCTTTGTTCTTGAGAAGACCAAAGGCCATATGTGGTGAGATGGACAATGGGCTCCCCAACTGTACTCGTATGAGTCTGTTGTAATAACTATTTGGTGAAGGGCAGGCTGAAAAGGAGACCCGATTAACAGGTTTTCTGCAGCATTCCACCAGGTTAGCGAGCCCTGAATTTGAATTTTCATTTGATAAGAATGCAAAAGTTGCCACTGAACGGTTCTCATACGAAGCCTTTCAAAGGGAACTAGGTTTAAACAAGATACCATAAGTCTTTGAAACCACCAGGCTGTTAGAAGCTGATGGGTTTGGGATGTTGAGATGACCTAGTGAATTGCTACCACCCTTTCCGGGGGAGGGAAGGTTTTCAGTAGAGTAGTATCCATTACTGCTTCTAGAAATTGGATCCTTTGCAAAGGAATGAGTTTGGAGTTTGCCACATTTATCGAACACCCTAGGTTGAAAAGAGTGTGGCATGTTAAATGCATCTTTAATAGCAATTCCTCTGAAGACTGGGCCTTGAGAAGACAGTCGTCTAGTTAAGGATACAGATGTTCTGTCCTTAACTGAAGGTAAGCTGCCACTGTTCCCAGAATTTTTGTGAATAATCTGGGTGCAGAATTGAGTCCGAAGGGCAGACATGTGAACTGGTAATGAGACCTTCCTATGGTGAACCTCAGGAAGTGACAGTGATCCTTGAAGATGGGAATGTGAAAATAAGCATCTTGTAGATCCATAGATGCCACCCAATCGTTGATTTGAAGAGAGGTTCGAATCTGAGGAATGGTAACCATATAGAAGGTGTCGATTAACAAACTGGTTGAGATCCGAGAGGCCTAGAATTGGCCAGAACCTGCCAGTATTCTTTGAGATTAGAAAGTAACGGGAATAAAAACCCCAATCTAACTCCTCTTCAGTAACCAATTCCATCACTCGTAAAGATAGGAGTTTTTGGATCTCTACCAGGAGCTCCGGGGATGATTTTTTGAACTTTGGCGGAGAGGATGGGAGAGTAGCAGGAAGGGCAAGACAGTAACCGCATCAAATAATATTCAAAACCCATTCCTCTTAAGTGATGCTTTCCCAATGAAGAAAGTTGGAAATCCTTCCTGCTACCAGGTATGTATGCTCCTTGATAATTGGAGCAGAAGGTATGTACATCCCTGGGAGGAAATCAAATGGACTTCTTTTGATCTTGTGAATAATTTGAAGAAGGGGCGGGCGCCGACTTTGATTTAGGTCTTTATCTTCTCTTCTTAAGAATAATTAGATTTTGTGGACATAGAAGGACCACTATTCCCTTGAGGACGTGGTTTGAACAATTTAAAGTTTTGGTGATACAGTCGTTTCACTGAAACTGGCTAAGGGTTTTAGCAGCATTGACACTGGCTTTACATTTTAGAAGGACCTCCTCAGTGGAAGGTTCAAAAAATTGTTTTGCAGTCAAAAGGAAGGTCGAGAACTTTCTCTTGAACATCCTGGTGAAGAGAAGAGGCTGATAAGTATGCATGTCTACGCATGCAGACCGCATTAGTGACCGCTCTTGCTGTTGTATCAGTGAGGTCCTTAACAACTTGAAGCTGTTGGATAGCCACCTCCCTACCTTCTGAAATCCAAAAGGAAAACTCATCAGCGGCTTCCTGAGGGAGCAGATCAGTGAAGCGCTCCAGGTTCTCCCAATTAAGGATATTAAATCCTGCTAAAACTGTAGCAGTATTTACTTGCCTGAGTTGTAGGGCAGCATTAGTGTAAGACCTTTTACCTTGTGCCTCCCAGGCTTTTGCATTCTAGAACTGAAGATGGAGAAGGACATTTGCCTTTGGTGCCTAGGGCAGCTGAAACTACCACAGATTGTGCTGGACGATTTCCCACAAGTACAAAATGCTTTTTCTTAGGCACTTTATACTTGGTGTCCAAAGCTTTAGCGATGTGAGGATCCGATGGCTAACCATTTCAGGTTTAATCTTTAGGAATGATTTCCAAGGCCTGAATGGCTTTTGCTACAATCTCATGAAACACCATAGACGGTGATGGAGTGCTGTCGTCATCTGGATCGGCGTCAGTGTCTTTGGAAACTTTCTGTTTCTTGGGTGGAGGAGCCGTATCCTCATTCTCGACTGACACAGCGATTGGTGCAGGAGTGGGATCAGTGGGAATTGTTCCCTGAGTAGGTATATCAGGAGACATTTTGTCTTTAATGTGCTGAGCCAGAACTTCTATTAAGGGCTCAGACAGCATGGTTTCTAGAACCGCATTGGTTTTGTCATTTGCCATTTGTGAAGGATTATGTTGGGGCACTTTTAACCTAAAAGGTAATGTAGAAGAGTCAACTCTGGTAGACTGATGGTTTGGATTATAAATGTTGAAAACCACTTTCCTAGGCACTAGATTATTAGTTGAAACCAGCTGTGGTCCCAATTGAGATGCTGGGACTCGAGTTGGTTGAACCAAATTGCCTTCAGACTGAGGAGAAAATTGTGGCAAAATGTGAGGAGAATTCACTCTCACAGGAGTACTGAATGATTGTTTTCCAGAGGAAATTTAAAAAAATGTTGAAGCTCAAAGTCTTCAGAATCAGAAACGAGAATCGAATTATCTTTCTGACTCTCTGGTACCGAATCAGAGAACTGGTGATTTATTCCGCTTGCGAATCTTTGGAGAGGTCGGTACCGCACTGGATCACGAGTGAGAATGTTTATGCCTCTTGTGAGAGGACTTGTGTCTTCTTCGGTACTGCGGAGCGTGAGGGCTCAATTGCGGTAACCAAGGATATGTTCTCTTTCGGTACAGAAGTACTGGAAGGCCCTTTTACACAATTAGTCTCCCTCAGCCGTACACGGACCAATTGCAGTTCGTATTAGCTTTCAAAGACTTTCAAATGTGCACAGGGTTTAGCAGGACCACTTCGATTTCACAGTTTACAATTTTATACTCAGTTGGATACCTAACAGACATTCGGATGAGAACCCACGTGGTGCTGAACCACTCTGTATATGGCATCTATCTTGGTTTCAAAAGTTCAGTCACTCCTTGGATATTCAATTATATTCACGTTGCTCATCACATACGCCTCACACTCTGTTATTTGCACATTTCTTCATACAATGTTGCGGCTTTTAGGCAGAAACCTGTGCAGTTCCCTTAGGGACCACTACAAAAAGTTTAAGACTACAGGTGTTAGCAGTAAACCCAATTGGTAGCAGTCTGTACCACCCAGATTTACCTGGTAGCTCCTGTAGTCTTAAACTTTTTTAGTGGTCCCCAAGGGAACTGCACAGGTTTCTGCCCAACACTGGTGTACAGCGGTGGGATTTGTATTGAGTATACATTTTAGTGTGCTGTTGGATACCTTGGTGCAACTAACCACAAAGCTTAGTACTAAAAAGTTTAATTTTCTAACCTGTCAACTATGGAAAGTTATAGTCAAGAGTCCCTTGCTACAAAAACAACTGATTGTTTAAGAGTTCTCTGTAAGCATAAGAATCTCCCGACTAAAGGCAAGAAAATGGAGCTAATAGAAAGATTGTTAGCAAACCAAAGTCTGGGTGATGGTTCAGAGGAATCCCCTCTCCCTGAAAATGTAGATAACAGTGATGATATTGAGATTGATCAAAGTATTGAAAATCTTGAGGCAGAGTCAGAAGAGGAGGGTGAGGCTGTTGTGACTGTCCCCCCTAGGCCTCTGTCTGCTCTACCAGCTGTACCTACTGGACCTTTGCCAGGTCCCACACTTAGTCCTCAATGTCTTGAACTAGAGAAAATGAAACTTGAATTGGAGTTTAAGAGACTTAATGCTCAAGCAGAACAAAGACACCAAGAGCTGAATCAAGAACTAAGGCTCAGAGAAATGGAGCTCAAGCATGATGAAGAAATTGTCTGTTGAAAATGCTTCTCTCTCCGGATCCTCTAGGAGTACCAGTCCCAAAAGAACCTGGATGCCTAAAGAGATTGTGGGTATGTATGAGCCTAAGTTGGATGTGTTGAATTGGTTGGCTATGTTGGAGTATAATCATGGGCTCCAGGACATCTCAGGGAATGAGTTACTTCCCTGGTTGTTCTCTAGGCTCCCCCCTGTTGCATCTGATGTGGTAATGGAGTTGGGGGAGGTGGATAAGAAGGATTATGAATGTGTGTAGCTAGCTTTCATAGCTAGATTTGGGAAAACCCCTTCCCAGTACCTTAAGAGGTTTAGGACCCTCAAAACGCATGATGGTACGCCTTGGGCTACCTGGGTGAGTGAAAGTTTGAAGAACTTAGAGGGATGGATTAAGGGTTACAGGGTGAACACTTATGAGGGAATGAAGAATCTTGTGATGTTGGAGTCAATTTATGATGCCTGCTCTCCTGAGCTCAGACAGCACTTGGCTGATTCAAAGGAATTAGATTCCAGAAAACTAGCTAAGGCTGCTGACTTGTGGGTTGCCAACAGGGCTACTCACAAGGACTCTGGGGCAACTCAGAAAAAGCATGCGGGGAAACAGCCTAAAAAGGACGCCAAAGAGAATTCTAATAATTCCAATCCCAAAGAGGGCCCCAAACAAAGCAATAAGGATAAGCCACAAAGGAAACCGAATCAGGCAAGTGTACCTTCTGGTGCCAAACCAGAAGGAGGTCAGAGCAAGCCACCATTCCAAAAAGCATTTGGTAAATGCTATGTTTGTAGCTCACCTGACCATGTGAAAGGGGATGCCAGATGTAAGCGTAAACCTTTAGGGGTCCACACTGTCTCCTTAGCCTTCGCTCCAGAGGAGGAAGTACAGATGGCCAGTGGAAACTTTCTACTACTGGCTGATGATCCCATTGGAGTCTCAGCCAGTGTTTTAGTGTCTCTGGGGTTTTGGGAACAACAGAATTTAGATGTGTATAATTCTATCCCAGATGATACTAAAGAGTATTATAAGGGCAGTGTCCAGGAGAATGGTCAGGAGACTCCTGCCATTAGGGACACTGGGGCCAGCATAACTGTGGTGGATGAATCATTTTTCAAGGCAGAGGATGTTGCTAAGGCACCCAAAGGCCTCACCAAGTTAGCTGGAGGGCCTGTGCAGATGCTGCCCCAATTACCAGTTCTCATCCAGTGCAATGATATGACTGTGAAGATACCTGTCAGTGTACAATTTGAGGTGCCAGGAAGGGTTCTGTTGGGAAATGACCTGAAAACTCTTGGAGTAGTGTCACACAACCCCAGACCTCCTAGTAAAAAGGTTACAGGAGCTAACCAGACCAGCAAGAGAGAAAACCATGAGAGGTTCTTCTCTGGAGATGAAGAAAGAAATCACTCCTTCTCCACTGGAGCAACTTACTGCAGTCTCAAAATCAACAGAAGCAAAGGGGCAACCCAAGACTTCTAAGAAAAAGCCAGCAGCAAGCACTCCAGTGCTTCCAACAAGGACTTCCCCTAGGTTGTCCAAAGTTACACCTGTAACTCCACCACCAGCTGAGGCTGAGAGGGAGAGGGAGGTACAACCCTGTATGGTTGAACTAGACTCTGAAGAAGAGCTAGTAGAAGGCCAAGAACTTATTGGAGATCTGGATCCTGTTGACCATCCTGAGCTGCAGCCTTTACTGGCAGAAGGTGGACCCAACAGGGCAGACTTCAGTAAGGGACAAAGAGAATGTCCAACTCTGGAAGGCCTTCGCCATCAGGCAGCTTCTCAGGCTGATGGGCAAGAGCCTGGGAAGTATAGGTTACACTGGGAAGATGGCCTCTTATACAGTGAACCGACTGAGTCTGCACCTGGAGACTACAAGCGGCTTGTAGTACCTCAAGAAAACAGACAACAGTTCTTGCAACTAGCCCATGAGATTCCTTTGGCTGGTCACTTGAGTTTCAAGAAGATCAAGGAAAGGCTCTCACTCTACGTTCATTGGCCAAAGATGGGGGCTGAGGTAAGTTTTGCAAGAGCTGCCACACCTGCCAAACTTCTGGTAAGGTTGGTTCCAAGAATGTGGCCCCTTTAGTGCCTCTCCCAGTAGTGGGAGTCCCATTTGAGAGGGTAGGTATTGACATTGTTGGTCCCCTTGATCCCCCAACCTCCTCAGGCAACAGGTTTATCCTTGTTGTAGTAGACCATGCTACTAGATACCCTGAGGCAATTCCTATGAGCACTGTTACAGCTTAGGCTGTGGCTAAGGCCCTCCTTGGTATTTTTACCAGGGTGGGGTTTCCTAAGGAAGTAATCTCTGACAGGGGGTCAAATTTTATGTCCCACTACATGAAAGCCATGTGGAAAACCTGTGGAGTTACTCACAATTCTCAACCGCATACCACGCTCAGACAAACTGGTTGGTAGAAAGGTTCAACAGAACCATGAAGGGCATGGTAGGTGCTTTGGAAGATCCCCTTAAAAGAAAGTGGGACCTTCTACTGCCATGCCTTCTCTTTTCTTATAGAGAAGTCCCTCAGGAGGGAGTAGGTTATTCTCCCTTTGAACCTCTTTATGGCCATCCAGTCAGAGGTCCATTGGCCCTGATTAAGGATGGGTTGGAGAGTGCTCCTTCCCCCAAGCCAGTCAGAGTGACTGACTATGTGATAGGTCTCCGGAGGAAAATGTCACACATGATGGCAGAAGCTAGTGATAACCTGAAAGCTGGACAAGCTTTGTTCAAGCATTGGCATGATCAAAAGGCTAACATGGTTGAGTTCCCTCAAGACCAGCTAGTTCTAGTTATGGTCCCAACAAGGAAGAGGGCCTTGCAAGATAAATGGATGGGACCCTTCAAGGTTGTGGATAAACTTGGGGAGATGAACTATCTGGTGGGCTTGGGCAATCCCAAAGAGGATCCCAGAGTCTTCCACACCAACCGACTCAAGGCGTATGTCTCCAGGCCTGAAGTAGGAGCCTTGCTTCTAGCTTCAACAGAAGAGGAAGAAGAGAGTGAAGCTCTCCCTGATCTCCTCAGAGGCTTACCCTTGGATGAAAAGATTGAAGGAGTAAATCTCTCTTCAAATCTGACACCCGAGCAAAGAAGAGGGGTGCAAATCTATGTTAAATCAGTTTGCTTCCCTGTTCTCACTTTCACCAGGCATGACCCCTTGGGGCCAGCATGATATACTCACTGGTGACTGTCTGCCAGTCAAAAGCAGAGGATACAGAATGTCAGAAAATGTGAGATCCCACATCAAAGGGGAGGTCAGCAAGATGCTTGACCTCGGGGTAATAGAGCCCTCTACTAGTCTATGGTCTAGCCCAGTTGTTGTCATGATCACTGCTTCCAAGGAGCTAGGACCAGCCCAACGTCCTTGGAAGCAGGCCCCTAACCTTCATCCTAGGCACCAGCCGGTCCCCACTGGGACTTTTTGGACCTTGTCTAGGCGCCGGTGGTACCAGGCTCATCAAAGTCACTGGTCCCGGCACTGGAAGCGCCGGGCTCATAATTTGTATGAAGATGCTTGGGTGGACTTACCTGCAGCAGACCATGCTGCTTACTTACCAGCCACATAGGAATCCTCTATGAGCCGGGACTACTTTCTTACCTGGGTGGGGCAAGCTCCACTCCCTGGATACAACACTGGAACTCTTCTGGAACAGGAACTCTTTTCTTACCTAGGCGAGGCCGTGGAGGAAGACGCCTCATCACTCCAAGGCTATTTAAACCACACCCGATTGATGAAACGTGCTTCGCGTTATTCTGCATCTGCAGCAGAACGCTCACCGTGTCTGTTCCAGTTTTCTTCTTTCCGATCCTGAACCTGCAAGAACAAACGCTTACCATTCCTGTATCCAGCCTTCAGTAGCACCTGCAAAGACAAGAAACAACAGGTTAGCATGGCAACCTTCACGCGCAGCGCTTTCCTCACCTGATCCATCGGCAGCTACCATCTCTTCACGCTGCTCCTCCGCCTGTGAAGACAAAAGCATAGTTATTTCTGTGTGGAATTACTTACCGGCACTCCGGGAATTCTGGTTTTCTTCAACGCTGCAATCCTGCACCTGAAAGACAAAAGAAGAGACATTAGACAGGTATTTTACTTACGCGCCATAGCGCCCGCCACAATAGGGCGCCTGCAAATACTCCGGCGTTTCCAGCGTCTCTTCAACACCCGAACTCACAACTGCAAGGGAAAAGAGACAGTTAGAGAGCTTTTGAAAAGCAGGCAACCGGCATTTACTTACGCATTTCCAAGCGCGTCATTCCAAGACTCTGGCTCGAACTTCGGCTTTCTTCACACCATCTTCTACCTCAAGAGCCCTGCAAGACAAATAGAAAAAGCATTATACAGAGCCCTGTTCCACATTAACGTGCCCACGCACCTAAAGACTGTAAGGACTTAAAAGGTGTCCGGAAATTCACCGTTCGTGCAGTTAACGACGGTAGCAATCCTCTGATGTCAAGAGGCCTACGTTTCACCCAGTGAAGGAACTGGCAACGGCACCCTGCACCAGACGCAGATGGAGAGTCCAGCATTCACCTATCTAAGGTGAGCACGTTGACCTTGGGGCTCCACGGAAAAGCGAGGAAGGGAAAGGGAGAGAGATACCCGACAACCCCAGATCATTAACCCCATATTCTTTCACCTGCAGATATCTCACTCTTCGAGTTAGACACACAGTGCGAAGAGGCTCAGCCCCGGAAGCCAATCGAGTCCTGCACTTCACTTTTCGAGTCACAGACACCATCCTGCCAAGACCGGCGCCTCCGTGGGAATCAGGTGAGCGTTACAGTTGTGTTAGTACCAAAGGCAGGATCCAAGGAATTGAGATGTGTGGATTATAGAGCTCTTAATGCAGTCACCAAGACTGATGCCCACCCTTTGCCTAGAACAGATGAGTTGGTGGATAGACTTGGTGTAGCCAAGTTCCTCAGCACATTTGATCTAACGTCAGGCTATTGGCAAATAGCCCTGACAGACCATGCCAAGGAGAAAACTGCATTTTCTACGCCAGTTGGCTTATACCAATTTCAGGTTATGCCTTTTGGACTGAAAAATGCACCTGCAACATTCCAAAGGATGGTAAATCAGGTTCTAGCTGGGATGGAGGACTTCTGCATGGCATACATGGATGACATTGCAGTGTTCAGCCACTCCTGGGAAGAGCATGTTAACCACCTAGAACATGTTTTGCAGGCTCTTGGGAAGGCCAACCTGACCATAAAGGCAAGCAAATGCCAGATTGGACAGAGTAAGGTGGTCTACCTTGGGCATGAGGTAGGAGGTGGAGAAAGAAGTAATTTGCTCAGCAAGATTGAAGCTGTGAAAAATTGGACAACACCTACTACTCAAACCCAGGTGAGAGCCTTCCTAGGCCTCACTGGGTATTACAGGAATTTCATTGAGAACTATGGGACCATAGCTTCTCCACTGAATGTGATCTCGTCTCCAAAAATCCCTAAGAAGGTCAGATGGAATGAGGAGTGCAATCAGGCCTTTGAAAACCTGAAGAAATCTCTTTGCCAAGCACCAGTACTAAGAGCTCCTGACTACCACCAAACTTTCATTCTACAGACAGCTGCTTCAAATGTAGGTATAGGTGCAGTGCTTAGCCAACTGGATGGGAAAGGTAGGGAGCACCCCATTTGCTTCATCAGTAGAAAACTGAAGGATCCTGAGACAAGGTGGGCAACAATTGAAAGAGAATGTTTTGCCATTGTGTGGGCACTGAAGAAGATTAGGCCATACTTGTATGGTTGTACTTTTGTCATTCAGACTGACCACCAACCCTTGAGATGGTTGATGCAAATGAAGGGGGAAAACCCAAAACTATTGAGATGGTCAATCTGCCTTCAAGGGTTTGATTTCACCATTGAGCACAGGTCAGGGTGTCACCACGAAAATGCTGATGGTCTCTCTAGGATGTATGTCATCGACTAGAGGTATGAGATTCATCCACGAGTGGATAGAATCCTCTTGTCCCTTAGTCTGGGGGGGGGGGGGGGGGGGGGAGTGTTAGGGAGAATTCTCTGTAAAGGCTAATTTCCCAAACCTAGTGAGTCCCCCAGCAGCTTTACTGGATTTTTGGGGTTTCATTTTTTCTCCTGCTAAGAGTGAGACTCTTTTCTCCCACTCTTAGGCATGATTTGAGAATGTCCTTTTACTTTATAATGTTTGTTATGGGCTATGGGGTCTTTTACTCCATAGGGCTTCATGTGTTTTTGGTAAGTGTGTTACACAGCACCCTCAGTGCAGTAACACAGGGGTGTCATCGTGACCCCCAAACAGACTCCATACCCTGGGACTGACTACTGTCTCCCAGGGCATGTAAAGTCACCGTTGACTTTACTACTCTTAAATTGTGAACAGAACCAGTACAAACCATCATATTGTGGAATACTGGTAGGGGTAATTCGATTGCCCCTGGGTCTGTTTTTCAAGGGGGCACTGTCCAGTCCCCCCTTGTCGAGTTTCTGGCTGGTGGCAGTGGTTACCACGCAAAATATTCCACCGGAATATTTTCTATGGGATTTTCCCATTCATTTTAAACGCACCACTTTTTTGGTGCAATATTGAAGATACCGCCGGGTTATTTATTTAATATTTACTCCCTGGTTGGGTCTTTTTGCCAGGACTCGGTTTTAAAATGGCGTTTGTGTTCGCCTCTGTAACTCCAACCCATGTCGAGCCCTTTGTTCCACTTTTGGCGGGCTTCTGCACAGAAGCCTCCAAAAGTGGTGCCACTCTGTCTGGGTCTACAGGATGTGTGGGAGGGGGGAAAAGAAACCCTGGACTGAGTTGCCTTGGCAACACAAGTCACACTCTTGTGTGATTGGCCCAGTGGTGAGCCGCCCGGTTCACCACTTAGCATGTTTGATTGACAGCTAGGCTGATGAATGGGGGTTTTGCTGCATGAAAGCAGGGCTTTGGGGACTGGAACTTCAGAGGTCGCCACAGGACCTAAAGAATCCAAAGAGGGGAGAAGCTGAGCCATCTACAACGATGACACCACCAGTGGAGCCCTGCTGTACGAAACTCACCAATTTCCCGACGACATAGAAGATCTTCTTCCAGGAGAGTCTTCTTCCCTTTGAGCTTGTGGGACCAACCAGTTCGCCTTTTTCGCCTTCCTGGATCGTCTCGTGGTCGAATCGCCGGTGCCAAGCACCCCAGCGGCTGGATAGCCACGCTTCACCACTACCACGAATAAAAGGGTAGTACCTTTTAACCGGGAAACTCTGCGGCTGGTTTCTTCCCTGGCAGTGCAACGGTCTCCAGCTTTCCTCCACGTCGTGGTCTTCTCTTCCCCTGGACGAAGCACCGACTTGCACCCGCTGCCAGGAACAACTGCCCCCGCTGGATCTTTCTCACCATTTCCGGTACTGTGTCCCGCCTGGTCTCCCTTGCAACAGACTGTCCAAGGTGTCCCGTAAATCCTTGACTCTCTATCCTGGGGTGACCTCGGACCTGTTAACATTACCTTTCTAACTTGATCCAACCTCTTTTTGACTTTCCTGCAAAGACTTTTAGTGCATTTCCACTGTGTGATCTTGGGCACATTCCGCCTTGCTCTCTCCAAGAGTGGGCCTGGCCTATGAACTTTTTGCTCTACAGTAGACCCTGCCTTTCATGACTTGCTCTGGTTCTTTAAAAGTGTTGGTATTGTGTGTTTTTCCTATTTCTGCCTTTTCTCTCCCTTTTTAAATAATTATTGGAGTGCCATCTATGGTTACGCGCTCACCTCTGTTTTGCTAAATAAGTGGTGTATTAAAGTAGATTTGTAAAATAATTAATTAGGGAGGAGTATATATTTCTAGTGACTGTGTTTGAACTTGCTTGACATATTAGTGCCAGTGTATTTTTACAAGTGTGTTTTTAAATAAATAATTATATACTTTCATACCAAAGCTCTGGTCAGTGTTTCCTTGTACTACTGTATTTCTGGCCCTATTGTGTATACTCTATATACTGCCCAACTCTTCTTGAGAGAAGTCTGACTGCTCAGCCACAGCTACCAGGTAAATCTGGGTGGTACAGACTGCTACCAATTGGGTTTACTGCTAACACCTGTAGTCTTAAACTTTTTGCAGTGGTCCCTAAGGGAACTGCACAGGTTTCTGCCTAACAGCGGCTTGCAACCTTAGTTCTACCACAGACCGGTATGCTATCAATTTCCCCAACTCAACGGCTGTGCTGACTTTGCTCGCGCTGCTTTGTTGTAGGAGCAAAGGACAGTACCAGCGTAGCAATCGCTCCTCCCCCGCCTCGACTATCGATGCAGGGGAGCCCTGGGTACCTTCGACACACAATGCACCTTTCTTCAGCTTTAATACCCGGTCTTATGTTTCTTATTCTCGAGGACTAGTGAAAGTAGTGTTTCCCCGAAAAGGTCAAGGGCATTTCCCTCCTTGCAACCCTCTCTGGTCTTGCAGTCTTTCGCCTCTTATTAAAACTACTATCTTGGAACTGCTGCTTCCTCGTTTGTTTTGCCTTGCTCACAGTGTGCTTTCGTGTTACACTTTTTATCCATGTGGTGAAGTGTGATGGAAGTCAGGTGTGTGTAATTATCAGTAATTGACTGGCTCTGCCAGACCCTTGTGTTGGGACATGTCAGGTATACGGCTCAGGTGTTAGTCAGTTTTCTTTCACAGTGAGCTGTCTATGAGAAAGTGTTTGTGTCGGGAAGGGGGGTGGAGGGATTGAGTTCCTAAGTATCCTAGGTTGGATGGGCAAAAGCTGTTAGAGGAAAAGTGATACTGCGTCTCACTGTCCGGTGTCCCTGTCCCACTCCCACTCCCCGAAGACCCATCATCCAGGTGATCCTCCCGCACTGGTCCACCCCCAGAAACTGGATCCAAAAACAATGGCAGTTGTCTGGCCACCTGGATGACAGATCCCCGGGAAACTAGCGCATGGGACAACTTCTGGTTTCTCACAATGGTTAGTAGCTTGGTCACTCTTCCAGCTTGTCTTCTCTCTGGGTTAGTGCCCAGGCCACTAGCACCTGACTTGACTTATCTTTGAATATTACGACGGGCTCAGACTCATTTTCCTCGTCTAAGGCCTCAGCCTTTTCCTCAGTCTTCCTTTATGTGCCTCTTCTTTGGCCAGTCCTTCCTTTGTACTCACCACTTTCTCTTTGGCCAGAGCTTCTAATGTTTCCCCTTCCTCTCTGTGGCCTGTCAATAGGCCTTTCCTCTTTCTACCTTCTCATGTGCCTCCGACTTAACTTTTGCTGTCTTTCCACTGGCCTCAGCTTCGGTTTTCTCACTGGTGATTGGATTACCTGTTCATCCTCTTTTCCATTTTAGTATTCCCCTCTTACAATTTCCTCCACTCTTGGAGTTGACTCTTTCTCTCCACTTTTCTCTTCTCTATGAATTTCCTTTTCTTCTCCACCTTCTTTCACCCGGCTAGACATTCAGTCTGCTACCTCCTCACTCTTCTGATGATCACCTCCACCACTTGACAGTCATCGATTGCTCACGCAACAGTGCTCTAATATTAGAACTCACACACTCTGCACTCAAAACCCCTCCTTTCACTGTTGTTCTGGGAGTTTGCATTTACATAGGGCTTGCAGTGAATAGATACTACAGAGTGGATGAAAAGGTCATTAGTTCCCTACGAGTACGCTCAGTGGCAGGGAGGCTGTGTAGTCCTGAATCTGGGATAAAAGTCTTTATATAGGTAATTCGTAATTTGGGGTTTCTTTTCTTTGTGGCGCTGTGAGCTGCTGTCATTGTACTGCCGTCTATGCTCTCCCACTCTGCTGCAGGGCTTGCCCTTTTGAAGTCTGGTCTGGCTGTTCTCTCTAATAAGAAAGTAAACGTTTGTGGGTTATGGAGTGCTTCTATAGGACTGTTTTTTCAAAAAAGGGTCCCCTTTTGTTCTTTGTTGCATCTTTCTCCTATTGTTTCAATAGGGGTGTTGGCTGTAAGCAACACCCTTTTTCATTGGGGATGAAGCTCTAGAGAGCACAGGAGTTTCCCTTTCCTCAAGTTCCCCAGTAGAGTGGGAAGGAAGTGGAGTCGTCTCAATCTTTATGGTTTTCGCACAGGTGACATTTGCACTTATTCCTGTTGCCCTGGAACGCCTGAGTTGATTAGGGTTTCATTCCACTGGAACTGAAGCTAGTTTCCAGGACCTGAACCTAGGTTTCTCTCTGTGAGTGGTAGATTCTGGGAAATGCATTCCTTATTTGGTAGGTGCTTTAAAATGGCATGGGAAACTTATCCTTGAGATATGCTGCTTGAATCCTTCCTATTATTAGCTTTGAGGACCTAGTGATGTCACGCCAAAGTCTTTGTGACTATGGCTGAGATCATGCGGACCCATATTCCACAATTTGATACACTCTACCTGGTATACGGATGCCCCTCAATACCCCATGGTACTATATTTGATGAAATACATGAAGTTTAAATAAATATGAACTCACACACAGCTCCCTTTCACCAGGCACTGGACTGGGTGAAACAATGAAGAATGTATGTTTTAGCATAGGGAAAGGGCGAGCCAAAAATATAACAACAAATATTGATGGATGAATGTCACACAGGAACTTAACAGCAAGCCATAGTGATGTATCCTTAAGCTAATGCACAGACCTCCCCAAAAGAATGATTTTGGTCACCTGTCAGTACAAACGAAATATGACAGTCCTATGTATGAAAAACTATGCATCGTGCAACAAGGGGAGACAAAAGAAAAACCTGGTATGGATCCTGGTATTTAAAGTAAAGTACCAATAAGTGAGCAGGGTGAGGTTTCATTTAAGAACAAAGCATGCGTGCCATATTGAGCAGGAGATGTATAGAAGGTACTCCACTGAAGAAAGGACCAAAAGAAGAGGAAAACATGGGTGCAAAAAGAAATGCCACTTTTGTACTGAGTCCAAGTCAATAAGAGGAACATAGTACAGCTCTAGTTCTAGTAGAAGTACAAAAAACAAGCCATTGGATGAAGTGTGCAAGTAATGTAATTGGGAGAAGGGGGACAAAATGTATACCGCGCCTCAGTGTTTTACTGTCCTAGTACATAGAAGATGTATCCAAAGAGATGGGGACAGAAGACTACCATATTAAGGGTTATTACTAGATCAAATATAGAGCAATAATCCAGCATAAGGGAAGAAAATCCTGCAGCCATCCGGTATCTGCAGAAGTGGATTATGGTGATGAATGCCTACCCTTGCTTATCGATGGAGGGAAAGAAACTGCTGGGAGCTATTTGCCTTCTGTTTGTTGCCTAGAAAAGTCTTGTCCAACAGCTACCTGGACTATCTTCCGACTCCCAGGTCCCGTTTGTTTTGACAGGCAGCTCAAAATCACAATGCTCCAAATAAAACTAATAGCAAATGAAGACAAAGGTTCTAAAGTAAAACAACTTCATGTATGGAGATTCTTTCAACACTGCACTTACTACTTCCTGGTCCAGGCGAGCTACCATGTCTTCCAACTTCTGGTGACCCTTCTTTAGGTCCTCTTCTGTCCGTTTCAAAGCATTGAGCTCTGCTTGTGCACGATCCATTTCTTCCTTCATCCGCCACCTAAGTTTATCACTCACTGCCGAAATGAGAGAGGCTCGAATTGTATCTTCACTGATAGTGCCATCACGACTTGGGCCTGTTCCTGTTAAACACAAATGTCACTCCTTTATTTCCAATTAACTATGTGTTCCTCATTTTGAGAGACAGACCTATTCATCTAAAACTTGCAAATCGTCATTTAACATATAAACATATTTTAAACTTTCTGTAGGCATGTCTTTCTTTTTACTTTCACACTACATATGTTTTCTGCTTTCGAATTTTTTTTAAGACATGGTAATCAATCCAAATTAGTGATTCGGAACAGATACTTATTCAAACTTTATTCCATCACATGCACATCATAGTAGGCAAACTTTGAGGAACAGAAACCTTCTACTCAACAATGTCTATGGAATGCTTTAGACCACTGAAACGCGGTCGCCTCCAACCAGTATACCCTATAGCCTGTTCCCTTTCTTTAATTCTTATGGGAGGTCTTCCCTGGAAAGGGGAGAGATGAGTAATTTGCACAGCAGCATTTTTGATTCAAAACAATGCAGGGGCGTATGTGACACTATGCACTCGATCACTTGCTACACAATCCCTACATTTACATGTCCCCGACCATCAGTCCTTTATTCTGTATGCATGGGATCGGTTCATCATACGCCAGCTGCACATTCTTTTACCGGAGCAGCCTCAGAGGTGCCACTGGGGCCTAACAACGTTGTTGCAAGTCTGAATGCAAGATTGTAACAAGAAGCTCATGCAGGACACTAGTCACAAAACAAGGAATCAGCAAACCCATACTACAGGGTCAGGGCAATCACTAGATTCGGTCGGGCGAATATATATAAGCCCTTCTCATCCATGACCATGAGTAATCCAAAAGCCCTAAAAAGGGAGTATACAGAGGCTTGCCTGTGTTGCACGTCCTGTAGAGAATTACATCAACCAACATGAACCAGTATTGGTGGTAATTCGCATGGCACATACAAATCTAACATGAATATGTGGAACTAGTCGGCATTAACAGTGTAAGGCTAATAGTTCACTGCAAGACTCCTTTAGCCACAATGGAGTGGAGTGTGAGGAAGAAACAAACAGTGCAGAACTTTTGTTATCTATTAAAACATCCTATGAGTGAATGTTTGGGCATTGCTGTGAATCAGAAGAAGGAGTCGGACCAAGATGTGATATGTTCAAGGGTTTTTATTCAAATAATAAGACAACGCCTATCTAGCCCTACCACAATGAGGGTAATTCCCAACCAAACAAACTAAAGTAAGGGTGCCTGTCAAATGTCAAAAACCAATGGCTATGTAGCCCTACTACAAAATAAAACAGTAACAAAAAGTAGGCCAGAGCAATAGTCTCTAACCTGGGGTTTGCTTGGTCCAATTACTTGGATCCCTTTTCCAAAGAGGGTTTTAAAAGTTTGTCAATTTCTCACAATTCAGTCCTAAAGCCTCTTTGCAGGTTCTGAATGGCAAGTCTCACGTTTTCACATACATACAATATGCTGCCCTCTTTACAGAGAAAAAAGGTTTTCTTAATGCAATTCCGCCATTTCTGACTTGGTGCTTGGAAAGGTTCTTGTTTTAGGTTTGAACAATGAAACCCTACAGGTTCTCTCTGTTCCCAGTCTTGCTTGCTATGTTTTGTATTTCCAGTGCTCCCCAAAGTCCTCAGGCCCTCTGACAGGCTTAGCAGGGCCTCGGCTGGGCATCTGCCCCTGTCCAGCACCTGGGTTTTCCTGTCTCCCATAACCCTTTTGGCTTTCCCAGCCTCGAATATTAAGGTCTTTTGGTTTTTCAGGCCTCCCCAAAAGCCCTCGGATAAGCTTACTTTAGTAGGGCCTTGGTTGGGTGTTAGCCAGTTTGGCTTTTCCTGGTTTCCTGCAACACTTTTGTCTTTCCCAGTCTCGGATAGAATTGTTCACCCCTCTCAGCAGAGTTAACTCTTCTGGCGTGCTTGCGTCCTGGCTCGGCAGCTGATGCACTTCTCATGTGGGGATCCAAGCTCTAATGTGGTCTGGTCTCATTGTTGTTGAACGGGCCCCAAACCACAGCTTCCATGTGGTCGCACCACCAGGCAAGACTGTCGCTTTGCCATCTCAGTCTCTCTCACGACTTCATTGCCGGTCAGGACTCCAGCCTCCATGCGTCTTACTACTGATCAGCTTGCTCTCAGCGCTACCGCCAGCCACGCGCTCTAGCGTTGCTCCGGCCCTCGAGGACATTCTTCTGTCAAAGGTTTGCATCTGCGTTAGATTCGCTCTACTCCATTCTAGGTTCCTTGTCGTTTTACGTACGTAATCATTAACAAAAGGGGTGTGTCGTTCCTGTGACTGTGGCGTTCAGGTGGGATCCAGAATTACCTTAAGCCAAAGAGATTGAAGAATTGTCACTGTTGTAGGAAGACATGTATTCTGGACAGGTAGCTCCTTACAGGAATGGGAGTCCTTGTGCCCAAGCGAGGAGTCACTCCCATTGAGACTCCTCTCCATAGTCTCAAATGGGGTGGCTTCCCTCTGGGGAGAAGGGATGACTAGTCCAGATTTGTCACAACATGGAGATTTTGAACTTACAAACTCCAGCCCCACTATCCCAGTGGAGTCCTTGCAACAAGGTTAGACAAGATTAGTATTCCTATGGAAACGGACGTCATAAGAGAGAAAGGTTGATATAACCACAACAGTCAGTCTGAACAATCAATTAAGAAGGTAAGAAGATACACCAATCGGTAGAAGTCTCTGTGGCTTTAGCACAGGGTAAGTGTATATCTTCCTCTACACCCTGTTAATCGACTATTGCCTTTCAGGCAATAAATAGGCCATGGCATGGTGTGGAAAAAGTTATTTGAATAGCGTGCTCTACCTCGACCAAGACAATACAAATGCAATACTATTGACATGTAATCCGTGGTAACAATATTCTGGAATTCGCAGGCAATCTAACACCAGAATGTAAGGAGCAGTTCCTGCCTCTTATTGCTGAAAACAAGGAAGTGGCACATGACATGCATCGGGACATGGCACAAAAACCATGCATTAAGTGCCTGGGGCTGGCCATCAGTCTTCATGCATTGCTGAACAGCTCAGAGTGGTTCACAGAACTTACTTGTCTATGACAATGAAGCCCATCATGCTCTTACCAAGCAGCCATAACATTTGTCAATTTCAACTGCACCTAAGAATGATGGAGGCCAATGATCGCAGGGTTTCTGTGGCTTTCAGGTAAGTGCACATGGTTATAATAAAGGGACATGGTTCGTCCCCCCCCCCCCAACCTGGGCTCAAGGAAGCATAGGAAGTACAGCGAGTTGAAAGACTCGGATCGGCAAAAACACTTGAAGAGGTCTCGTTCTAGGAGTAGGTTAAGACGTTCTTCGTCTTCTTCCAAGAAAGCAAAGAGGAGACATAGGTCTCCCTCTTCTTGGGCAGATACCTCTACCAAGGTAATACGATGCCCGACTAGGTTGGATTCCCCTAGAAAATGGGAAGAATTTAGAGTGCACATGATGAAGGTCTTTGAGAATGCGGCCCGACCCCCTCAAAGAAGCCTGTAAGAGCCAGACCCCGGTCGCTCCTTTGGACGATGCAGGAAGGTCAGAAACTACTACGGTTAAGACAGACTCGACATTCTCGACCAAACGTTAAAATGTTGAATGTTCCTCGACAGTCGAGTGATTCTCTGACACGGGCTAAGAAGCATAAACTGTCGAAACATTTGATGAGTTCATCCATGCCGTCGGCGCAGATTGCTTGGACGCCGAAGCCTAAGGCGACAGTGACTCGGTCATCGAAGTAGTCATTGAAGTCGTCAACGAAGATTCCTTCGATTCCCTCAAAGCAAATTCAAGAGGAAGAAAAAAGGTACACACCTTTACCGAGATCAGACTTTAAGTTGATGTCCTCTATTTTTGAGGAGGAAAGCGCCTCAGAGGATATTTCTCCATTGGGAGTAAGGTTTGGTACTAGGGATGTACCTGGGGAATTGATTGACCCAGAGACAAGAATGAGAGATCTTTGACACCCTTCACTCTGCCAGTGGCATTGATATGTCACCAGAGTTAGAATTTCCAAGACCTGATCCTGCAGAACATGCCGATTCGGGGTACAGGAACCTGATGAACAGGGTTGCTGACTATATGGGTTGGGGTAGGTCATCAACCTTTTAACAGGATAAGACAAGACCGACATCCTGGATCAAGGCCCCCAAAAGGACCCAGTTCTTCCTTTTCATAGGGCCCTTCAAAGAATAGAGGTAGCAAACTGGGAGGCTCCTGAATCTGGGTCAGCAGTCAACAGAAACTTCCCTAAAAAATATAGAGCAGCAAGTTGTGACCCTGATTATCTTGGTAAGCACCCTACGCCTGAGAGTCTAGTGGTCCAAGCTGCAACTTCCACAAGACAATCAGCCTATCCATCTAACCCACCGGATAGAGATGATAAAGTGGCAGCTTGGGCTCGCAAGGTGTTTACCTCAGGCAGTATGGCCCTTAAGTCCGCTAATTTTACCTGTACCCTGGCCAGGTTCACCCATACCCTGTGGAATTGTGTTACGGCGGCGGCTAAACATATTCCAGAAGGCGAAGAAAGGGAAGGATTTTTGAATATTGTTAAAGATTTAAGGAGGCAATGGGAGAATGTCTCCAATCAGGACTGAATACTGCTGACAGCATCAGTAGATCCATGGCTGCAAGCACGGTACTGCGCAAATTTGCGTGGTTGAGGAAGTCAGGGTTTGCACCGGACGTGCAGGCCAGACTACTCAACATGCCTTTCGACGGCTCGAGATGAGAGCTTAGAGAAACTGCAGACCTCCAAGGCAGCAGCTAAGTCACTTAGCGCCTCTATGCTTCAGCCTCAAAAACCTTATTCGGACTCATCTTCCTGGAGAGGTCGTTATTTTCGATACTACTCATTTGGTAGAGGAAGCGGACAAGCCGCACAGAAAGGTAAAAGAAATGTCCCTCGTGGTGGATGAGTAAGAGGTGCAAAACCAGCCTTAGCAGCAGCATCTTTACCCTGAGCCGCTCTTGCAGCCGCCTCCAAATCACTCTGAGACAGTGTCACACAAGACCCTGGTGGGCAGAACCTCTCAGCATCTGAACGAATGGTGGGGCATTACTTCAGATGCTTGGGCACTGGAAACAGTAGCTCAAGGTTACTGACTTCCCTTCCGAAGAAGGCCTCAGAACCATCCACTGGGAACTTCCAGATCTGCTCCTGTTGCAGGAAATCTTAACCCTGCTAGAGAAAGGTGCAATAGAACATGTACTTGTAGCGGAGAGGAACAAGGGTTGGTACTCCCCTTAATTTCTCATCCCAAAGAAGGACGGAAGATTGAGACCCATCTTGGACTTAAACTAATTCCTGAGGAAGGACAAGTTCAAGATGGTAACCCTTTCTCAGATCCTTCAGGCTCTCCAGCTCCAAGACTGGTTGGTATCATTGGACCTCCAGGATGCTTACTTTCATGTGCAAATCCATCTCAAGCACAGAAAGTACCCGAGGTTCGCGGTTCTCAATATCAGTTTCGAGTTCTGCCATTCGGGTTGACCTCCGCCCAGAGGGTTTTCACCAAACTGATGGCGGTTGTGGCAGCGAGTCTCAGGAGAGGGGGGGAATTCAGGTCTACCCCTACCTGGATGATTGGTTGATCAGGGCGCGTTCCCCAAACAGAGTCAGGAACATCTCCCAATCACCTGCCACTCCCTACACAGACTGGGATTCTCCCTCAATTACAAGAAGTCACATATGGTACCATTCCAAAGACTCCAGTTTATCAGAGCATTCCTGGATACTTCCTCAGGGAAAGCCTCACCTCCCGAGGTGAGAGCTCATCACATTCTGCAGATGGTAACAAAGTTCCAGAATGCCCAGCCGGTCAACCGGAAGTGCAAACTGTACTGCTCAAGGGAATTTCCTCCGAGAGGAGACGTGTTTGTGGTGGACTGGGAGTTTGCACTTCTGTACAGGTTTCCTCCAGTCCCTGTGATGCCTCATGTAATCAGGAGGTTCAGAAAGTTCGGGAAACGCATGATCCTAATTGCCCCAGATTGGGCCAGGAGGACGAAGTACCGGGACCTTCTGGACATGTCCATCTGCCCTCCAATACGTCTTCCACAAAGAGGATCTGCTCTCGCAAGAGGAAGGTCGGGTTCTCCATCCAGAGGTCAAGACACTCAACCTTCACGCATGGTTTCTGAGAGGTTGAGATATAAGGATTGGGACCTCCCGGATGACGTAATGGCGATTTTGCTTTCGGCCAGAAGGCCAGCAACTAAATCCCTGTACCGGTGTCTTTGGAATAAATTCAGTAACTGGTGCAAGGATACGAATGTGGACCCTTTTCAATGTGGCACTAATATGGTGTTTTTTCTGCTACATTTGGCCAATCTGAGGCTCAAGGTTGGTACAATAAAGGGATACCTGGCAGCGCTTTCATTTTTAAGCGCTCCTCGGAAGAGGTTTCCCATTTCAAAATTCCATTGATTATCCAATTTTTTAAGGGGCTCAGCAACGTGTACCCTTTCAGTACCATTTCATGTCCCTGCTTGGGATTTAAATCTTGTATTGAAATGTCTGACTTGTATACCTTTTGAGCCTCTACATTCCTGTCCTCTAAGGCTCTTAACACTTAAAACTGTCCTTGTGGCTTTAACATCAACCCGCAGGGTTAGTGAGTTACAAGCTCTCATGTAAACCTCTGTTTACTACCTTTCACAAGGACAAGGTTGATATTGATATTTTATTTCTATCGCGCTCATACACAAGTGTTTCAGAGCGCGGCTAGGGAAGGGGAACAGGGGAGAACAAAAACAACGATCTTATTAGGCCCGGTGACATTGAGAATGCGCAAGTGCAGGGGGGAGGGGGAGAAGTGCATGGAAGGGGGAACAAAAGGAGAGTGCGGAGCGAGGAGGAAAAAATAAATAAAAAATAATAAATAAAAAGGCAACAATGGGAGTGCAGCCAGCAAGTGGCAAGTGCTGGGTTTATGGCAGCAGGCCGGGTAGGTCTGAAAGTGCAGGAAGAAAAGGGGAAGGCTGTATGGGTACAGATACAGACCCCAGTGCAAGGAGTGGCCCAGAGGCAGTGCGTGAGGGTGGCAAGATGTGCAGGTACCTGGGCCCGGAGGACAGAGGGTGGCCAGGTGCATGGTGCTGAGGGAGAGTAGAATCAGCAGGGGAGAGGAGGAGAGAAGGCAGAAGCAAAGAGGAAGGTTTTGAGGTGCTTCCGAAACCGGAGATGGTTCTCCTCAAGTTTTAGAGTGGCAGGGAGGCTGTTCCAGAGGGAGGCCCCAGCCAAAGACAGATCTAGCCCCAGCTCGTTTCTTTGAGAAACAACTGACCCTGAGGGAGTTAGAGGTAGAGGAGCAGAGTGCTCGAGGTGGGAGGTATTTGCAGAGGGATAGCTGAAGGTATGTTGGACCCAGGCCCCAGAAAGCCTTGTGGACAATGCAGAGAGTTTTGAATTTAATCCTTGCATCCACTGGGAGCCAATGGAGAGATTTCAGAGCTGGAGAGATACGATCCCAGGGCTTGAGGCCAAGGATAAGTCTTGCAGTCTTGTTCTGGATAAGTTGTAAAGGGCAGAGAGTAGGGCAGGTAGATTAAGAAAGAGGCTGTTGCAATAGTCCAACTTAGAGAGAACCAGAGCTTGGGAGACAGTGAGCTTCTGGGGGAAT
Source organism: Ambystoma mexicanum (assembly GCF_040938575.1). Lineage (NCBI taxonomy): Eukaryota > Metazoa > Chordata > Amphibia > Caudata > Ambystomatidae > Ambystoma > Ambystoma mexicanum. The sequence continues at coordinate 833,690,445 of NC_090934.1, read as the reverse complement.
GAGAGGAAAGGAATACCTCTAAAGAGGGTTAGAGTTAAACCTTCTTTCTTGCCGAAAGTAGTTTCTGACTTTCACTTGTCACAAAAAATAACACTTCCAACATTCTACCCTCCTCATTTGGACAAAGAGGAGGAGATATTGCACAGACTAGACCCAAAAAGGGCTCTGAGCTTTTATATCTCAAGAATGTCAAGATTGTGCCAGGATGATCAACTTTCGTGGGTTATACTGGTCATAAATATAGATTTGGGTGGGTGTTAGGGTATACATTAAGGTGGTGGGATGTAAGGGGCTGCAGGTGGTATCCCCTGCATATATTTTCAGTTAAATATGTTGGGTGGTCAGGGGATAAAATAAATAAAATCAATTAAATATTTTCGATGGACTCTGTTTTGGTAGAAGCCTAAGTGCCTTGTAGAGTCTAGGTACCAAGATGGTGCAAGTATCAAGTATAAACCCAGGTCAAAGGAAACGATCCGGTGGTGTGGCGTTAGCAGGCAGGAATGCTAAACATGTGGCATGGGAGGGGCAGGTCTTGTATAGAGATTAGGCCCAAAATCTGGGTTTATTGTTCTCGCGAGATTTGCTGTTTTCCCTGCGTTACACGGGAAGACAGTGTCCCGTGGGATTTCAGCTTCTGGGCCTCCCATGCAGCTAGATGCAGTATGGGTCTCCTCCAGTAATGGACCCTACCGGTCCAAGACCTTGTGTGGTCTAGGGCTACAAGTGCTGGCCAGTGAGTGTGCCCAAGGGTGTCCATGGTGTCTGACCTATGAGTGTCCCCAGTGCTGGTACTGGTGATGGTTGATGCGGGCTAGAGAGTGCGCGTGAGGGTGTCTATGGAAGCCCCAACACCTGTGAGTGCCAGCCCTGCAACCATAACAGTACTCCACCCCCTCCTTCCACCCCCACCCTGTCCTTCCAACCCCTAAAGAACATCCTTGCAGTCTGGCACGTATCCAACTTGCGGGCTCCCAGGACCCTTCCACTACTCCGTATCCCTTCCAACCTAAAAGGAAAGTACAGTCGACCGCTTCCCCTTTTAGAGACGAGGATCACCCTAACCTCGTACTCTGGTTCCCCTGACAGGATCAGGTGGCTTAGGGCCAGGGAGTAAACCTGGGTGCTTATAAATAGGGAGACATGGAAGACTGTGTATGCAAAGCTGGGATTGAAGCGCTAGGCGCACAGCAGAAGTCCTCACGAGGGCTGCGACAGGAAAGGGTCTCACGTACCTTGGTTGGAGTTTATGCAGGCTTTTTCAGATGCATGTGCTTTGTAGCTACCCAAACCATATCTTTCATGTGGTTATTTGGGGCAGGTAGTCTGGTTTTAGCTGCATACTTGCCTTTTGTAGGTTGGCTTTGGTTTGTGGAAGCGTGTGGTGTATGGCTACATGAAGAGATTGTGCCGCAGGCACTGCAGTAGCGATTGCCTGGTCATACACTGAGCAACATGGGCGCCATCCCTGTAGCAGAAAGATGGGTGGTTAGCCTGTAGTTGTGAGTTGTTCTAGGCATACTGAGTGGGCCATAAAATGTCTATTCATTCTTGGTCTGTTGACCCAGCATAAACCGTAAATATTGTTCTATCACCTGGTTCACTCTCGGTCTGGCCATCAGGGGGTGGTAACTGGTGGACCGCAGGTAATCTATGTGTGCAGACTTAAGACAGGACGACCGGAAGCGGGACAAAAACTGGTATCCTTGTCTCAGATGAGGACGGAAGGGACCCAATGCAACCTCACCATTTGTTGCAAGAATGTTTGTGCTAAGGTAGTGGCGTAGGGTATCCCCTTTAAAGGGATGAAATGGGCCATCTTTGACAGGAGGTCCACAACAACCAGAATTGTGGTGAAACCGCAGCTGGGTTGTTAGTCTATTATGAAGTCTATGGACAATGCGTGCCATGGGGTAGGTGGCACAGGCAATTTCCGCAAGCAGTCCTTGAGGTCTTTGATGTTGGCTATTGTTTTTGGCACAAGTGGTGCAAGTAGAAACATAACGGGTGACATCTGTTACCAAGTTGGGCCACCAGTACCACTGCTGAATTTTGTGAATGGGCTTTTTGATTCCGGGATGCCCGCCATCAAGCAGCTCATTGGTGGGTACATATTGGCGCTTTGAAACAATTCTGTTGTATGAAGTGCCTTACAAATACCAAATATACCTTTTTCACGCAGGGGAGTTTACAATTTCCATTTAAGCACTTAAGCATTATTTTTTAATTTTTTATATTTATTTTATTTATTTATTTTCCGATTTATTTTGTTCAGAAAAGAAAATCTGAAAAATGAATCCAACAGTTTGACACTTCTTCTTTATCTTTCCCTTTGTTTCCTTCTGTCGTTCTTTCTTTGTCTCTATATCTCGCCTCGGATATAAGGACCCTGGCTATGTGGCCCTGTTCACTGTGTGCGTGCTCAAAGTTGTTAGATATTGTTTGTTGGTTGTTTGTTTGTTGATCCTTGGGACCGGAGTCTCCCTATCATCTGTGCCCGAATCTTCTACTACACTTGGAGTCACTGTTGCAGGGCTTTCTCTTAGCTGCTTAAAAGTTGCCTCAATTAAGTTTGCCATGGCCATCGACCACCTTGTAGATTCTCCCGAAATCAGTCTATTCCATATCTCTATTTCTTCAAATATCCATGGATTTTCTGCCAAGGGAAGTAGGTACTTATTTCTGTTCCGTTTGTTATTTTCACAGGTGAGTATCAGGTGCTTTAAGGTTTCTTTTGTATCTGGTTTGTTGCATAATAAACAGTTTGCCTCCTCTGAAGTCGATCTAATCGAAAGTATTTCTTTGGTAGGTAGCAGGTTTAATCTTGCTTTTATGAGCAGGTTTCGTTTCCTTTTATCTGGACATTTTTTGCAGTATTTGATTGGAGATTTTACTTTATTGAAAGTTGGGGGGAGGTGGGTGAGAAGTTTATTTTTTGTTGCAAGATCTAGCGTTCTGATCCAGTCCATCATGACTACTTTTTTCTTTATTCTGTCTGGGTTTTCTTTCAGTTCTTTCTCTGAGCACGCAATTTCTAATCATTTTGCTCTTCTTTTTTCCTTCCATACTTCCAAGGCTGCACATTTGGCTAAATCCATCTCCTCTTTGATCATAGCGATGGCTGGAGAGCGCTCCTCCAGGATGATTTTCCTGAAAAAGTTCATTGCTGCTTGATCCACCATGGATTCGAGTGATACCAAGCCCAGCTCCCTTCTTATCGCTGCCATTGAGGTAGAATTTGGGACTCCCAAAACTGATTTCCATATTAAGCCTTCCAGTTTTGTCCAGATGTTTGTTGGCATTGAGAGTGATACTTCCATTCCATAAGTCAGAGCGGGGATCACTTTTCCTTTATAGAAGTTAATTGCAGGTGTCAGGGAGAATTTCCCAAACTTCTTATCGACCAGTCGGGTCTGTGATGCTAGCCACTTTGCTTTATCCCATAGAGTCCGCTGCATTGTTGGAGCTGTTTTGGTGCTGTCCAGGTCGACTCCCAAGTATTTGATCGATTTAACTGTTTCTAGCTTTTCTTTTTCCAAGAAGAGTATTCGTTGTTTGGATTTTGAACTCTGTTTTTTGGAGAACCAACACTTTTGTTTTGTTCTTATTAATGATCAGGCAGTTTTGGTTGATGTACTTCGCCAGGTTATCTAGTTTCCGCTGGAGACCTATTTTTGTCTGGTCTATCAGGATAATATCGTCGGCGTATAGTAATCTTGGTACCGTGGTGTTGCCTATTTTTGGTGGAAAACACCCGATTTCTTTTTCAGCGTGTTGGAAATCGCTCAGAAATTAAATGAAGAGGGTTGGAGCTAGGGGGCAACCCTGTTTAACCCCACGTGTTATCTTGATTTCTTCTGACAGAATTCCTTCCTGGCTGAGTTTGATTCTGACAGTGTTGTCTGTGTGCAGCGCTTTTATAGGTTCCAGGACTGACGATGGACAGTTCCAGCTCTGGAGTTTTGCCCACAGAAGGTTTCTATCTATTTTGTCGAAAGCCTTAGATAGGTCGATAAAAGCTAAATAGAGCTTTGGGGCCCCTTATTTTATCTTGGCCGTTAGGATGTTGGTAATCATGTTTATTCCAGTGGATCCGTTTTTTTGAAAGCCCACTTGTAGGTTGTCTTTGAAATTGGCGTTTTTTTCCCAGACCCTGAAGCTGTCTAGCAGGAGAGATGCATATATTTTGCCGATGACGTCTAAAAGGGCGATTGGTCTGTAGTTTGCCGGGTCTTCGCGGGCGCCCTTTTTGTAGATCGGGACTATAACCGCTTTGAGCCACGATTCTGTGATTTTCTTAGTATGTTCACACTCTTCAAAAATTTCGCTTATTACTTCTGACCATTGTGTGGGAAATTGTTTTAGCATTGCGTTGCTGAGCCCGTCCGGTCCCGGGGCTCTGGAGGCCTTTAGCTTCATGATCTTTGCTTTTAAATCTTCCTGACTTGTTACATTTATCCAGTTTGTGCAGATGTTTTCTGGTACGAGCGATGTTGGATTTTCAGCCTCTTCGAATTCTGATGAGATATGGGTTATCCATTTCTCCTCCGATACTGCATTATACAGAGGTGCAGATTTCGCAATGGTCGATTTGTTAAGAAGGGACCAAAATGCGCTCGAGTTTTTTGACTCCAAAATGTTCATCATCGCCTCTGCATCTATCTGGTATTGAAGTGCCTTATGTTGTTTTAGCCAGTTTGCATATTTCTTCCTCTCTTTATGCCAAAGGTGCCAGTCTGACTTGGCATTTGATTTTTTGGCTCTTCTCCTTAGATTACGGCTCAGTTTTCTTTGGTTCACCAGTTCAATGTTGAAAGCATGTTGGTGGTTGAAAACCTGATTGGATTTTCCCCTTTGTTTTCTGTAGAGTACTAGGAAAGGTGTGTAGTCCGGTCTTTCTTTTATATCTTCCTTTTTGTTTGACTTAAGTTTGTTTCCCCATGCAAGCCTAAATTTCTTTATATCCTTTTCTGTGAGCTTTAGTCTGGTGCTCTGGTTATTGGCTTCTGTTTCTACAGGCTATCTTAGTTTTGTTCTTTTCATACCTTTCCACGAGCAGGTGACCAGGTTGTGATCACTGTTGCTAGTTTTTTCAACTCTGAAACTCGTCATCGAGTCAATCATGCCTGCTGACATGCAAATATGGTCTATTGAGGCTTTTGACTCTCCACATTCCCAGGTCGGAATATTGATTTGGTTTGGGAATAGCGTTGCGATGTTTTGGATGTCTCTTCCAGAAATCAGTTAGTTCCACGCTTTCCTTCGGTTTTGAGAGTGGTCTGAAAGTTTCGGGGTTGTGCTGTTTGTCTCGCTGCAGTTTGCATTTAGGTCACCGCATATGATGATATTGATGTCCTTGAATGCTTCATATAACTGATCTATCATGCTCCCCATATTTAGACAGAAGGTTTCGGTTGACATCCGCTGGGGATTCCAATAGCAATTGATAATGGCAAGTTTTTTTTTGCACTTTCCTCTTTGTTTGTTGTTTTGAGCGGGCCAAGTGGTCAGCGATACCAGCATCTCGTATGCTTCCTTCCATTTCTTTGGTTCATCCATGCCCCGGCCTGTTTTAACCGCTGTCAAAAGGCCCGCTGAGGGTCTTCCCAGAAGGCCTTTGACCGCTGGAGAAATCTGAACCGTGAAGCCATCAAGTGTTGGTTTGGCTGATAGCCAGGTTTCCTGTAGGCATAATATGTCATAACAACCCAGATTTACGTCGCTTGTCTGCGTAAGATGGTTATGTCCTCGGGTGTTCCATGACCCCAGGCTGTAAATCTTGTTTGCGGGTGGTTCCTCTTTTCCCACTGGGCTCTGGCTGTTTTGGAGGACTGGCCCTTGTCGTTGCTATTTGGTATTGTTTGCGTTTATCGTTGAGCGTAACCAGTTCCATGGACCTTGTAGTTTGCGCACTGGCGGCGTTGATTCTCTCTGTTTCCTTACTTCTGGGTGTTCTGCCACGTCTTTATTTCCTTGTAGGCATAGGTCCTGATGGTTCTGGCCATTTTCTTTTATATGATTTTTCTTGTTTGGATTTTGTTTTTGTCTGTTAGATAGTATCTGCCGATTTCCTTCATTTTTCGTTTTCTGGTTATTTAGATCTGTTAGCAGAAAGCCCATCTCTTTCAGTTCTTGATAGGCTTTTAATCCTATTTTTTTCTTGCTATCTGCTTCAATGTGTATGTATGCTTTCGGTCTGCCTTGCCTGTGGTAGGGTTCGACTAATTTGATTTCTTCCGTCGTCAGGTGTCTCAACTCCTTTGCACTGTTTATTATCTGAAGTATCTTTGGACGGTTTAACGGTGCTCTCTCCTTCGCTGCGTTGCATCGTTCAAGCTTGAATAGGCCATACCATTTGGTTTTTGCCAGGACTTCGTCGGCTTGATCTACCGATTTCTTTTTTGTTATGTCTTTCTCTGCTTTTCCCTCTCTGGCTCCATGGCCAGGTGCTTGGTAGCGCTCCTTCACCATTTTGTAAGGCTTATTCCCGTCAGTGTCTTCTGTGTGGTTCTGTAGGTCAGGAGTCTGTATTTTCGTTGATGTATTTTTCAATCTTGCTTTCTCTCCTTGTCTTGGGTCATTGCCTTCAGTTTCTTCTTTTTTTTCCACGGTTGCCACTTCTATTAGTTTAAAACCCACTTTCTCCATTTCTTCAAAGGCTGTACCGTCAAGTTTTTCCACTGCTTCGCTTTTGACATGTAAATATGCTTTAGCTAACTTTTTTCTGTGATAGGGTTCCACCCGCTTTATGTCCTCTGTTACCATGTTCCTCAGAGATCTCGTTTTCTTCATCAGGTACATTACCGTCGAACGGTTTAGGATCAGGTGATTTTTTCCCTCTTCTTTTTGCTCCAATTTAAAAAGGCGTATTTTGTTCTTATTATGTTGAATCTGAGAGGTCGCCTTACTTCTCCATTTCGTCCTTGGTTTTTCTTGGGAACTCCCTGGGACTGGTCTTGGCTCTCTAGGCGATGTTGCTCCTAACTGTTCTTTCGTTTTTGCTCCATTTGATTTAACTTGTTCAGTCCCTTGTGTTATTTTGTAACGGCTTGCTCTATTTGGTGATGATTTTCCCGTGTTTAGGGGGGAGTTGTCCTCGTCTGAGCTAATTGAAATGTTCGCATGTTGAGACATATTCATTAGGACGTTATCTAGCAGGAAGTCTTCTATTGTTCGTGGTGAGCTTATAGTAATCCGGTCCGCTTTCGTGTTTCTTTCTGCTGTACTGTTTGTTCTATGCTAGTGTGCCTAAGATGAACGACTTCCTCTCTGACTCTGCCTGACGCCATGTTCGAGCCAGGGCAAGTGCTTACTTGGAGTTGTTTTGTCCCATGGTTTGTAAGCGCTGACGGCCTTTTTTCTTCCCTTTTTTCTCCCGCCGGCTGTGATCTTGTTGCCTCGTCTCCCAACCTCCTCTGGTCGACTATGCGTCCTTCTAGGTTAACGATCTTTCTTTCCAGCTCTTCTATTTTCTTAGTCCTGAGATGTTTTGCACATTTTTCCTGGTCTTCATTTGCCGTTATGTAACTCTCCACGTGTGTGATCTTTGCGATTGTATTCATCAGAACCGCTGTGTTGTCTCTGATATCTTCTTTCATTGCCTCGTATAGCTTGCAGAAAGGAGCTAAGACCACTGACATTGCCGACATGATTGTGATCATATCAGGTTTGTCATTTGTGGTAGCTTTTTGCAAACCTGCTGCGATGTCGCTGAGGCGGCGGTTTTTTGGCGTAAAGGGAGTGTTCTCTGTCCTTTTTTGTAGGATCTCATGGTCACGGTTTCCAAGATCAATGGATCTGTTTTGATCTTGTTCGACTCTGTTTTGTTTCTTTGTCGACTTTTGTTTTTCACCTGCCCGGCTCGGTTGTAAGGACTCTGTTTCCCTAGTTGTTTCTGAGGGGTTTATTGGAGACGTTGTTGGTAGATGCGGTAAGGTCCATGCGTATCGTTGTTCTATTGGGCCTGTTTGCCCGTTTGCTGGTTGCTCGGTTGTAGGGCTCTTCGGTGTCGTGGTCCTGTTCCCTGCTTGCGCTGACCCCATTAGTTTGTCTTGCCCTGGCGTATTTTGAGTTGGTAGGCTTGGCGGTTTATCGTTGCTCGTGGTTTCGCCCTTGCTTCCCCTTACGGTCGAGGGTACACTAGCTTGTAGGTGATTGTACGTCCAAATTGATTCTGTGTGTTACTGTTCAGAGCTCTTTCTTTGTTCAAGAGTTAGTTCCAACATTTCGGCGTCGGAGACTTCTAATTCAGCAGTTAACTTTCTTTTGTATTGTTTAGTGAAGAAAGACTGCAGTGGACGTGAAAAGAGCGGATTTGGTAAGTTTTCCTTTATTTTTCTACTTCTTTTAATGATCTTTACAATTTCATGCTCATTTGGGGGGGGGGGGGTTTCTGTTCCTCCCCTACCATTTCTGGACCTTTTTTGGCTTCTTTCCTTGTTGGTATGGTTCTTTTTCTCGGCTGTTTTTTGTTTAGTTTTCTGCGCTTTGTTTGTGTGGTTTTTCGAGCTGCTACTTGAAGTTTTTCCCCAGAGTTTCTTGCCGGAACTGGTTCGTTTTTCTCCTGATCCTCTGTGGAGATTTCTTCCGCTTCGCTTTGCGAGACTGCGCAGTTATTTGTTGATTTTGATGTCTGCTTTTTTGCCGTTTTCGAGGGGGTCGTCTTTGTGTTGAGCACTTGGTTTTCCAGTGTTATAGGTAGCCTGGGGTCGCCTATGTCCAGCCCATGGCATTGTGCTATTGTTAAATGTCCCTTTCTGGACAGGTCTGTGCCCGTTGGTCTCGGCGCTGAGTCGTTTCTTTTTTCGTTTAGTTTCTCCGTGAGCCCTAAATCTTCGGGACTCTGCGGACTTGGCTTTTTACTGGGTTTTACTCCGCTTTCTTGTATAATGATTATCCCGGGCGTTACCTTTTGAGAGTCCTGTTCGACACCGGCTTCTGTGATGGTTTTAGCCGGCTCCGGACTTTCCCGGTCCATGGCTGGGAGGTCGCCCGCCCCGCCTGCGACGCTCTGGCTAGCCTCGAGCGTGAGCCGTCCTCCGACCGCTCCCACGCTCGGGGCACTCGCCTCTAGGGCGGTACACAGATCTCTGCTGGCTACGGGCGGGCAGCCTCGAATCTCTGCAAATACATCGTCGGCGTCATCATCATCGGTCTCGGCGGGCCTCGCCTCTCTGGCTCCATCTCCCCTAGGTGTCTGAGGCGGTGTCCGGGAGCTAGTAGGTGCTTGCTCCCTCTCAACGGGTAATTTTGCAGGGTCCGTGGGGAGAGTGTTGTCCATCTGGGCCACACTGGTTTCGATAAGGTTTGCTTTGTTTGGACCTGTTTCACCCTTTTGCTTGCGGGGTGGGATTACCCACGGCTTCAAACTGTTTTGCTGCGTTTTGTTAACCATAACCAAGTTCGTCTCCTGCACCTTCTCCTCCGTACGTAGGCGTTCAGGCTCGACGTGCAGCTCCTCCTCGATGGTTATTTTGGTTATTTTGTTACCTCTTACGGTGTTAGTGGGAGGCATGTTCGAAGCTCTGCCTGATTTCTTCCCTGGCCGGACCTCGGGTTCCATGCCGGTCCTGCTCCGGGTCTGCAGCGGACTGCTGCAGACTGCTCCACAAACTCGGCTCCCGAACTCCGCTCCCCGGGTTTGTTCGGGTTAATAAGGATCTGCTTCCGCAAGCATTATTTGAATTCTCACCCTCTCATTTGTGTCTTCATTTAAAAAAAAAGACGCAAATCTAATACTGGCCAGTGTTTCAAATTTTGAGTTCCCCAATTCTAAACTTAGAGCACTATCTTAGGTGCACGTTGGGAATCATTTTTAAAGCTTTATTCTGTATGACAGTAAGTTTGGCACATTTTGAGTACCCTCAAATCTCACTGCACTGTAACAGCACTGTCCCCACCTTAATTCGTTAAACATTTAAACACTTTTTTAAAATGTTTCCTCCATACCTCTAATACAGTCTTAAGCCAAGAAGTGACAGAAGTGGTCTGCCGTCGCTGCGAGTCAGTAATTTTACTATCTTCATTGTGTTGAGGAGTCCCCACCATCAAGGAAACTTTTCCTTTATTGTTAAAAGGTTCCATTCTGCGCAGAGCGCGGCGCAAGAAGTGGCAGAAGTGGTCTGCCGTTGTCCGCTGATCCCTTATACGAGTCATTTACTCCTCTGGCTCGGCTTTGCCGTAAGCAAATATCTTTACTGGCGAGTTGTGCTCCTGCTGGTTTTCTTTTGCTGTGGGCTGCCCCCTCCTGGCTTCTTGACAGCTGTGCCATGAAATGTCAGTACATTTCTATTCGCAGCAAAGCAAAAGTGAAAAGAAAGTCCTTTACAGCGCAGTGACAGGTCTGCGGCAAAAATCCCCCAGCGGAGCTCTGAATTGCATATTGCACTTCCACTTTTGGATGTGTCCCTTGGACTTCCAGAGCTCTCCATCCAGTGTTTCGTCCCTTGCAGATCTATAATCGACACCTCCATGTTGCATGCAGACTTTGCAGATTAGAGGTTTACCCGACTTGCACATAAGCGTGGGAGCCGTCTGTGCAACCCCACCGCATATCTTTTTCGTCACGAACATACATAATTTCGGACTCACATCTGTCACAATCTCCTTCCCTTTTTATTCCTGACTCACCCAAATCGGTAAACTCAAATGATCCTTCACCAAATTCCTTTATGCAGGCTTTCCCACCCATCACAGCTAGTCGCCTGTCACTGGGCACATCGTCGCATGAGGCCCCTGCAACACCTGCGTCGGCCCTCCATGCATTGAATTTTACCTTGGCCCAGCTTGCAAACTCCACTTAGTCTATTGCAGAGGAGTTTCGGGACCAGTGCCAGATAATCAGCTCTATGGCATCAACTGGCCTTTCTAGAGGGCTTTGTGCATGGCTCTCTTCCTCTTAAAACGGACACTCTTTCATAACAATGGACCAGAATTCAGCCTCATCAGAAAAAGGCGCAGGTTCCCATGAACTCCTTTCAGGACCACACATCAGAACAGAAAAGGAACACCAAGGAGCTTGATACTGTAGGATGTACTGTATTGTCTGATTTAGCCACAGGCTGCGGATCCAAAACTCCAAACTTTCAACCTGTGCAAGAGTGGCATCCAGGAAGGGGAAATATCAAAGTGCCTCTCTTAGCATCTATGCAATACAATTGACTTCAGAGTCCCATTTACCGAGAGTGTGACGAATGGTACTTAGGACCATGAAAATTCATTAAGTGTGAATACGAAGGACATTGCTACAAATACAGTTACTGCTCCTGTTTGTATGGAAAAGAAATACGACAATATAAAAAATCTTCCGAAGCAAAAAAACAAGGGCTCTCGTGCCTTTTTGAGGAACTTGAGGCATGAAGTACTGAGTACAACTCACGATGTCCATTCCAACTGTAGTGATGAACATGTGTTATGCATTATAGACCAGGATGGGGGTGTATCAGATGTAATAAGTCTACTGCTGTTCCTAGGAAAGCCACTAGTAAAAGAAAACCCTTCGAAACAAAGGGCTCAATGGAAGCACAAGGCTCTATTAAGACATTGTTAAAACCTAATTTGTAAGTATATGAAGATTTAAACCTGAGTGCCCAGTCTATTTATTCTGAAATGGAAAATATTGGTGAGCCAATGGAAAGGTCCTTAGAAGTCCTACCTGAAACTCTCATTGCACGTGGTGGTAACAAATTAGATTTGCATGCACACTCTAAAAAACGAGCACCATTCTTTTTACTGAGAGTACCAAAAATAAAAACTACTTGTTGAAGTCGCCCTCAAAAGCACCTCAATGTGGTGAAAATGGCAGGTTTTCCGAAAAGTTGAAACACTCGTGTCTGACATGCAGCAACACTTACAGCCTGTGTTTCAAGATCCATGGTCTAGTGTTCCAGCAGATCAGAGTGTTTCTCCTACCATAAAACCTATTATACAAGGGGGGTGTGGGGGGAGGCAGTTTGTCCAACCCTTTATGACATTAGAAGAAATAAAAGCAGGGTTTTGTTCCAACATCTCCCCAAGAAGGGTTTGGATGGGCCAGCGTGCCCCTCCTCCCTTTCTAGGGACCCACCACTTCCATCTAATAAAATTGTGAGGCAACCTATGGTGTCCTCACAAGAATAGCATTTCAAGGCAAAAAAAGGGCACTGAAGGGCCGAGTATTCTAAAAAAAACTCCTTTGCGGAGGATCACATTTTATATATTGAACAAGTTCTTACAGATCGCTCCATGCTCCCCCTAAATTGCCGACATGTTATGGTTTTGTTCTCAGAGATTCCAAACCTCTGCATGGCAACTTCAAAAGATATTGCTCAGGTTGTGTCTGATACACGAGAGGATGTGGCTAAATTATACTTTTTCTTTAGGATGATTAGAAACTCGGAACTCTCAGAATTGGAAGCTTGTGTGTGTTTGGGCTATGATGTGATGCAACTAAGAAAGTAGCAATTATGAGCGAGGCTGTTTGTAGGCCTGTAACATGCCCAAATTCAAGTTGTTTGGAGCTGGCTCACCCTTTTTTCCTTAACCATAAGTATCTCCTGGGGGCGTGGCTACAGGGCCATGTAAGCACAGGGCCATATAAGAGGACGTGTATCCAGAGGAGCTTCGGCCGATCCTGCAATGATCTGGACAGAAGTTGTATACTAAGATGCCAATGACCATTAGCAGGCTCATGAGACTGCACGGCACGGCTGGAGAATCATTTAGAACTGAATGGCACTGTGGCTCACTAATACCAAGCCCGAAGAAGATTGCGCGGGTCGTAGGCACAGGATCCAAAATGGCGATCAACTAAGAACAAAGAGACGGAGCACAAAGATAAGCATCTGTGCTCAGGCTGTTGCGGCCGTGTACTGAAATAACCAAGCGAGCTTGGATGCGGGAAGGTATGGCAGTGACTCTCCGTTGATGTGCAGTGGTGGAATAAGTGGATGAGCCGGAGGACCACAGGGTACCCGGAAAGAGCACACGAAAGACGGTGGGAGGCTGGACCCAAGCACCGGGCGATCTACTTGGAACGAATAACTGACACTGTAGCAGGGCGTTCCCTTTCCTGTGATGCTGGTGGGAGAAACACAAGGACTGGCAGAGTAAACATACTGCCGGCGGCACGCCAGCATTCCCGAAACTCAACGGATACAATATAATAAAGGTAAACAGAGAGGAACAGCGATCACGCCTTTACACGAAACTGTAGTGAGCCCGAGGAACCCTTCAGCAGACACCGGCCGTGTAACATTTTTATAACAATGGAAGAAACAGCTGTGTAGGAGAGGGTCACTGCTGGCTGGGACGCCCGTGACATGCGGATGTTTAAAGGCAGAAGCATATAGCCACCTGCAGGCGGTATGGAGCATAATGCAAGGCAGGCCTCAGGTAGCTGCGGGCAGCCGATGAAGGGGAGAACAACGGCGTGCTAACCCGACATCTGCAGGGGCCAAACAGCGGGGCTACCTCGGACCATAAAAGACAGATTGGCGGAAGAGCAAGCAGATGCGGGGGAACAATTTTATGAAGGTGCATTATTTTAGCCAAACCTACTGGCACGCCAAATCCTACGCAACCAGCGAGGGCACACACCATCTCACTAATCCGGTGTCCGCATGTGCAAACGGTAGAGTCAGAGGTACGTGGCGAAGTGAGATTCATTACCAAGATATGCACACCACAAGCGTGGAATTTCCTCCCTAATGCACAACGAAGACAGGATACTGCAGTCGGCACATCCAGGGGCTACCTCTTAAACTTGCATAGTGAAAGCTGAAATGGGCCGCGCATGAGAGGAGGGAGGAGACAAAGTGCTACAGGAGATACGAAGTGGGGGGCCAGGGATTCTGAAGTGTCACTTGCTTAACAGAAAGATACGAGACTGGAAACAGCCATGGACAGCACACGAAGTGGGCAGCGCGCACTATAAAATGGAATAAAAATGAACAGAATGGATGTAAGGATGTCATTTCCTCTGTAGTGAGGAGAATACAAAACCACGCAGTTGAGACCTGCGCACACCCAAAGGCACACTAAGTGGATCCTGGGGAACCAGAACACAGCGCTATGACTTACCTTCTGCAGAAGCGCTCACTGCATGGGATTGCACGAACACGGAATACCTCACAGGCCTGGCGCTACGGAGAACTAAGGAACATCAACTGCCACATGGAGGGCATGGAACGTAGGTGGTGGACAATAATAGCTGCTCCAGGACAAGACAGGGGCTGCCCCCTAGTAACAGCCTGGTGGAGGCCAAGTGATAGAACAAGTAGCCCATGAGACAAGTATAACCTGTCACAAAACACCACCCAAAGCACATGAACCCCTTCTGTCGTGGGACACATGATTAAGCTGTCAGCACAGGGCTGCTACCCGGAAGCTCAGCGCCGAGGGGTCTGGCAGAGTAGGCAAACCTAGCCGACAGGCGACGAGAGGAATGGAATTCAAGAGTGGCAAGGCGAAAGGACAACAGTCAACGATGGACACATTTGCTAAAGCATCACACTCCCTGAGCATTCCCACACAGGCGAGAAGAACAAGTTACTCTCTTACCTGGTAACATTCTTTCGATGGGATGGTCCGATGACGTATTCCATAAACCCACACAACCCTGTCCTTATGAGAAACAGTGAAGGGTGGTTTAACTAAAGTGCCTGTAACTCACTCACTCTGCGAGCGGAAGTGACCACAACTAAAAATACAGTTTTCAGAGTTAACAGTCTCAAAGGGCATGAATGCAAAGGCTCAAACGGAGCACCCATCAGAAACTTGAGAACAAGGTTCAAATCCCAACCGGGCACCTGGAAAGGTGACGGAGGGAAAACATTAGTGAGCCCTTTCAGAAACTGAGAAATTAAAGGAATTTTAAAATAGGAACACTCTTCAGACGAGCGCTTAAATATGGACAGAGCCACCAGGTAACCTTTAATGGTACCCACTTGAAGGCCCCGGTGGCCCAAAGAAAGCAAAAAAGACAGAACCATGGGAATTTCACATGCCAAAGGATCCACATTATTAACCTTGCACCAGTCGCAGAACTTACTCCAACGGCAACGGTACAGCGACTTTGCTGCGGGCCTTCTGGCCGAAAGCAACACCTCTATCACGTCTTCAGGGAGGTCCCAATCCTTATACCTCAACCTTTCAGAAACCAAGCGTGAAGGTTGAGGGACCTGACCTCTGGATGGAGAACCTGACCCCCCCTCCCGTGAGAGCAGATTGTCTCGGTAGGGAAGACGACGTCGAGGACAGATGGACAAGTCGAGAAGGTCCGGGTACCACGTCCTCCGGGCCCAAGTCGGAGCAATGAGGATCATCCGGGAACCGAACCTCCGCATTACTTGCGGGATGACGGGGACTGGAGGAAACGCATACAGCAGTGGGAATGACCACTCCACCACAAACGCGTCTCCTAAGGCTCCATTTGGAGGAAATTCCTGCGAGCAGAACCTCTCGCACTTCCGGTTGACACTGGAGGCGAAGAGATCCACTTGAGGGGTCCCCAAAGGGCAAAGATCTCCAAGAGAATCTCCGGAGCCAACTCCCACTCGTGAGAGATCGCGCTCTGCCTGCTCAGAGCGTCCGCCGTCTCGTTTTCGTCTCCTTCCAGATGAACTGCCGAGATCGAAACCTCCTACTGGATTGCCCAGAACCAGAGCTGCATCGCCTCCCTGCACAGGTGAAGTGACCCTGCCCCCCCCTTTTTTGTTGAGGTAGTGCATGGCCACCATGTTGTCCGTCAGGATCAGGACATTCTTTCCTCGCACATTCGGCAGAAAAGCCTTCAGGGCTAGCCTGACGGCCCTCAGCTCCAACTGATTGATATGGAGTCTGGACTCCGACGGAGACAAACGACCGCTGACTGTCAACTCATTGGCAGGAGCTCCCCATCCCGTGAGGGATGCGTCCGTCACGATTGTCACCTCCGGCCAGGGCAGCCAAAATGGAGCCCCCCTCAGCAGATTGCCTTCGTCGGCCCACCACAGAAGGTCCTGGGCGACCGAAGACGGCACCTGAACTGGGTCCAACATCCTGCCGGAGGACTGAGACCACTGGAGCTCGAGTGCCCATTGCAAAGATCTCATCCGCAACCTGGCCTCTGGCACCAGAAGAATGCAGGATGCCATGAGGCCGAGCAGTCTCAAGAACTCGAACGCTGGGAGAGTCTGGGCAAGGTGAAACTTGTGCACCATCTGCTGAATGTGATGAGCCCTCACCTGGGGAGGAAAACACTGCCCCAGGCACGTGTCGAGCACTGCTCCGATGTACTGGAGCCTCCAAGTTGGTGTCAAATGGGACTTCTTTAAGTTGAGGGAGAAGCCCAGCTTGTGGAGGGAGTGGCAGGTGACCAACAGATGATCCAGGACTTGCTCGAAAGAGCGCGCCATGATCAACCAATCGTCCAGGTAGGGGTAGACGTGAATCCCCCCTTTCCTGAGGTGCGCTGCCACCAGTACCATGAGCTTGGTGAAGACCCTTGGGGCAGAGGTCAATCCGAACGGCAGGACCCGAAACTGAAAGTGCGAGTCGCCAACCGCAAACCTGAGATACTTCTTGTGCTTTGGATGAATCGGCACATGGAAATAAGCGTCCTTGAAGTCGAGAGACACCAACCAGTCCTGAAGTTGAAGGGCCTGTAGGACTTGAGAGAGAGTAACCATCTTGAACTTGTCCTTCCTGAGGAGTTTGTTCAAACCATGCAAGTCCATGATGGGTCTCAATCCCCCGTCTTTCTTGAAAATCAAAAAATAAGAGGAATACCATCCCTTGTTCCTCTCCGCTACAGGCACCAGTTCTATGGCGCCTTTCTCCAGCAGGGATTGAATTTCCTGCGCAAGGAGCGGATCCGGACTCTTCAAAGAGAGATTCCCCGGTGGATTGTCTTGAGGCCTCTGCCGGAAAGAAAGACAGTAGCCGTGGGTTATGATCTCCAGAACCCACACATCTGAAGTAATGGTGTGCCACTCTGCAAGATGCTGCACCAGCCTTCCCCAAACCGGCGAACCATGGGACATGGCCTCATGACTGAGCTGAAGCGGCTGCGGCGTTGCCTGAGGGCAAAGAGGCAACAGCCAGAGCGGCCTTGGCACCTCGAGTACCTTGTTTTCCACCTCTGGCACTCCTATGGTGGCCCCTTTGACTGGCAGCTCCTCTCGCTTTACCAAAGGATGAGTAATAACTAAAGGAACCGCCCCTCCATTGCTGTCCCCTAGTACGAAAAGGCGGAGGTTGTCGAACTGCAGCACCCAATGACTTTGCTGCAGCTTTGGAGGTCTGCAACCTTTCAAGGCTCTCTTCAGCCTTGCTGCCAAAAAGATGTTCCCCGTCAAAGGGCATGTTGAGGAGCCGGGCCTGCACGTCAGGAGCAAACCCCGACTTCTGCAACCACGCAAACCTGCGTATCACGGTGCTCGCCGCCATGGACCGGCAGATGCAATCTGCCATGTCCAAGCCCGACTGAACGGCCTCACACATAGCATCCTTGCCATCCTGAACCATGGCAAGGAAACCATCCCGTTAATCCCCTTCGGGAATATGTTCAGCCGTCAAGGAAACACAGTTCCACAGAGTGTGCATGAAACGAGACAAGGCACAAATGGAGTTGGCCGCCTGAAGTGCCATACCCCCTGCAGAAAACACTTTCTTCGCCCAGCCGTCAAAACGCTTGTTGTCCCTATCAGGAGGGAGGGTAGGGTACGACGCCTGCTTTGCCGGGGCCGTAGCCGCCTGCACCACCAAACTCTCCGGAGTAGGGTGCTTGGACAAGTAGCAGGGGTCACTACTGGCTGAGTGGCATTTTCGCGGAAAAGACTTGCTCACTGCCGGGAGACTCTCCGGAGCAGTCCAAGCCGCTGCCACCCTTCTTTGCAGAGCCATATGGAATGGCAGTACTGGGTCAGTTGGTGGACCAATGTCGAGGATATCCGCAAGGTCATCCTGAACAAACTCCCCTGGGGGAGCAGACCATCCTAAGTACTCAGAGACCCGTGACATAAGTCGCCAGTACGAAGAATCGGCATGAGTGCCAGGCTCAGGCCTACAAACCTCCACCTCCAGAGAGGTGTCCAGCCCACTAGCATCATGCAGGGACTGCCTCAGGTCCTCAAACTGGCTATGGCCCGAGAGAATCTCGTCAGGCACCGTGTCGGGCACCATGCCATCATCAGAGCCCTCATCCACCTCTGAAATTAATTCTAGATGGCGGTAAGAAGGCACAGAACTGGAACCAAAGCCATGCTTGACCTTGGCCAGAGCCTTCCTAGGTGGTTCCCCCGAGCCACGGGGTACCCCCGTCGACACAGCCCCGAAAGGCGTCGAGGGCGTCGAGTGTCGGCGCCGAGAGAATCAGCGTCGACGACAGATGCGGCACCGACAGATGCGGCACCGACAGCATCAACGGCGTCGACACAGGCCTCGAAGGCAGAGCCCCGAGTGTGTCCCTCGACAACCTGGGCGCCGACGGCGTCGATGACTACCTCGGAGGTGGAGCCTCGAGAGTGTCCGTCGACGACCTCGGCGCCACAGGCGTCAATGTCTTCCTCGAAGACTTCACAGGTTCACCCGGTCTCGAGCGCATCGAGGACCGGGACCTGGACCAGGCATGCTGAGAACGATTCCCCTTGTCCGAGCAGGACCTTTCCCACAAATCGTGATGACCACCCAAGCCCGAAGGCGTGCGAGCGGCGTCTCTCGGCTGATCACGACCGACCCCACTCGGAGGCGCGGTCGGACCAGTGCCCTGCAATTCGAGAATCGCCAACATTTTCTTCCCGAAGGAAGCCCATTCCTCCGGTGTTGCATGCTTGGTGGGTTAAGCGACCCGCCGACGGGTGGAGTCCTCGGATGAGGACAGGGAAGGAGACCGCTGACGGCGCTTCCGGGAGTGCCTCGAAGAGGCAGAGGAGTGGCGAGACCGACTCCGGGACCGAGACCCACTGGACTTCCGAGGACGACACAGAGTCGCCCCTCGAGTCGTCCGTCAAAAGCCCTGCAGACCTCGACTTCTGGGGCTTGGACACCTTACCTCCGATAACTTCTTCTTGCGCTCCCGCAAGGCTTTCGACATGAGCGACTGGCAGTCGACACAGTCATCCGTGTCATGGGCCTCCCCGAGGCACCACAGGCAGGCGTTGTGCGAGTCTGTGACCGACATCCTGGGCCCACAGTCCCCGCACGTCTTAAAGCCTGGACGCGATGTGGAAGACGAGGTAGACATCTTCAAGAAGAAATCGGACACAAGCAGGTTCGAAGAACCGAGATGAACAACAGAAACTCCAAAGAGTCGAGGCGTACCGAGATTCACGAAGCGAACACGTTCGCGGAAAAAACAGAACTGAGGCTATGGGTGTCGTGCGTCCTACTTATCACATCGGGTGACGTCGACCGTCGGAGGAGGTCCTCGAGGACGGCGCATTGACGACATCGACGCAGAACATTTTCAGAAGCAGCACATCTGTGGTGATTACTGTCATACATATGGAATACGTCGGAGGACCCAATCCCCTCGAAAAGACACGCAGGAAACGATTGCCCCGCCGTGAAATTATCAACTAATCCTGGACGCCATAACAGAGCTGAAATCCTCATGGGGGACCAAGCTGGACACAGCCCTAGCGGACCTCAAAACTGCGCTAGAGCTCAAGATTGGCGCAGTGGGGGTCGATGTCAACCTCCTACGACAGGACGTGAGGGCACTGGCGGAACACACAAGTGGCCTGGAAAGCGCAGTGAAAACTAACACGGAGGTCAGCACCGCCAACGCCAAGGATGTTCACGTACTGAAACAACAGGTGCAAAACTTGAAGAACCGAGCAGAGGAGACAGAAGGGAGGGCAAGACGCAATATCATCTGCGAGGTGGGGCTGCCTGAGGGGGAAGAGGGCATGGACTGGACGGATTACGTGGAAAACATGCTGATCCAGGAAATAGGGGCCAGCAAGCTCTCCCAAGGATTCGCAGTTGAAAGAGCGCAGAGAGCCCTGACAAAAATGCCTCAACCTGGAGCACCTCCCCGGGCGGTTATCGCCAAGATACTAAACTACAGGGATAGGGAAAAGATCCTGGAATGTTTCTGCAAGGGCGGAACAATACAGAGCATCGGCGTCTGTCACTGTGTACCCGGATTACACCATGCTGGTGCAAAGGCAACGTTTCGGCTACATGGCGGTGAAAAGACGACAGAGCAGCTGGCTTGAAGTATATGCTCCTGTACCCTGCAAAGCTCAAAATCCTACATAAGGGCAAGGCACTCTTCTTTGAAACAGCAGAGGAGGCAACAAGCTGGCTAGATGCCCAAGGCTACCCAGAAGGAGTGGACGGACCAGAACGAGGCGGACAGGATAAGTGAACCAGCGCCATGCTTTTGAGCGGGATGCTAGATGTAAATGTAGCAGGGATGACCAGAGGAAATGCACGGGGGGGAGGGGGTGAGCGGGGTGAGTAGACTGGCAATCTTGCCCAATCATGTGGACTTGTTGGACTGGAATATATACAAGCAACATCAGGCACGGGTTGCGAGTGCATGACAAACCATAACATTAATACAGGAGATCTGGGAGGAGCGAATCTTACCCCCAGTAGTTAGAGTAGTTGAATCACCAGTAGGGTGGTACGCCCCCGCTGTGTCCCGAGTATTGGCAGCAGCCGGGAAAGGGCTAGATGCAGGGATGCCCGAGATCCAGGGATGGAGCTTGGCCCCAGTTGGGGTTGGAGGGAGGGGCGGAAAGTAGTTGGGGTGATTGGGTTTGGGTGGGGGGGCGGGAGGGAAGTTGGGAGGTGTGCAGTGGAATTAAAACAGTTGGGGAGGTTTGTGTTATTAGTTAGTGAACGAGCCTACACACACGCGCAGCTGCACTTGAAGCGTAAGAGGAGGAGGGTCAGAGGTGGGATCGGGTATGGCTGAAATATGTGAGACCTTAGGATAGTAACCTGGAATGTCAGGGGGCTCAACGGTTATTTGAAGAGAAACAACATGATGTACTTGGCCTAGATCTTGCCCTAATACAGGAAACGCATCTCACAAAAGAAAAACAAGAGGTGATAAAGAGGGAATGGAAGGGGGACCTTCATAGGTGCAACGTATTCGGCTTAGGCCAGAGGGGTGATCACTTGGGTGGCACCACATGTCCCCTTCCAGCTGCTACAGTACACGGTTGAGTGTGACGGGAGGATGGTAGCAATACGAGGATTGATAGAAAATAGAGAAAAATGCATTGTCAATACATATGCCCCGAACCAAGATAGAGTGGTCTATTTTAAGACCCAATATAGTAGAATGAGCCCGTACCTGGGGGGCACGGTTATATGGGGCGGCGATTTTAACTGTATGCTGGACCCAAGGGTAGATAGGTCGCACATGAAATTCGACAAACCCACCCCACGCTGCCAGGGCCCTCAGGGCCCTGCTGGGAGACCTGCGGCTGGAGGATATGTGGAGGCTACACCACCCACAGGATAGACATTACTTTACTCGGCCCCACAAAACTTGTATACACGGCTAGATTATATGTTCACCTCACAGGAGATGACGGGAGAATGAGTGCGATCAGAATATAAAGCAAGAGTCCTCTCGGACCACTCGCCATTGGTCTTAACAAGGCATAAATTAGTTTTGCAAAATTGATTAGTGAAAATTGCTAAATAATTATTTTTTGATTAGCAATTCAACCTAAATGACTAGCAATTATTTTCATCACTATTTGCAATGGGGCTAGAACTACATTTTTACTATTAACTCCAAGAATGTACTCGGGCTGCAGTGACACTGAACCAAATAAATTTGCTGCTATATTTAGGTATCCTCGTACTAAAGGCCATTTTAAGGACTGTTCTTTAAGCCCCTCCACGCAAAATAATAAGCTTAATGTTGAAGAAAAGGGATTTGGGCAGTTTGAAATGAGGTCAGTGATTGCGTATGAAGTTTTACAGGTGACAGTATGTGTGTGGAGGGAGAGAGGGGGTCGTCATTTGTAAGGAGGGAGAGGCCACTGTGGGTGTGTGTATATAAATAGTGCAATATTGCATAGGTGACAGCTTTGTTAGGCTAACTTATTTCATGATGATGCCTATTTTGTTCTTAAAAGCTAGCAACTGCCAGAGGAAGGGTCTGAAAGGAAAAGGTGGGTGTTGGAGTCCAGAACCCAATCTTCCAATGTCAAAACCTGCCTTAAAGTGATAAGGGCATCTATGTTCGTTCTGAATGCCCATAAGAAATCATTGCATGCTCTGCCCACTCCTGCAGTTAAGTACTTCTGTTTACACAAAGGGAGCACACAATGTTTAAATAAAGGCATTGTGTATGCTCTGCAGTCCATGAGTACGCTCTCTATGACAAATGTGCCCTTTTTGTTATTCTATACTGCAGTGGCAGACCTCAGATGTTAAACACGGAGGCAGACACTGGTCATCTGTTCGAAGCAGAAGTTATCAGATGCACAGCAATTTTAGGTTTCTGCAAGAGGTTGATTGTTGCCAGTAATTATTTCTGCGGCACAAATTCTAAACAATTGGCACCGTTTTAGCATTTTTTGAAAATTACTGGAATCCCCGTTTGTCTGTCCGACAACATATTTAAACACAGGCTCCGGTCATGACTTTAGCTCTATGTGGATTTGGTTCTAGTCGTACCTTGTGACTGCTGGATCTTTGCCTTTCATCTACCAGTGCAGCTCTTCCATTCAATGTCTGTGTTCGGAATGCCACCTATTTTGTCCCTAAATGGCTATGGGGTTGATGTGGCCTTAGTTCGTTTTCTAGTTTCAAGGTATTATGCTCTTTTGATTCTTTTTTGACCCAGGTCTTAACTAATTGCATTCGTTTTCTCAAATCTCTCCCAGAGAAATGGTATAACTCACATCCAAGAAAAAAAGGAAGTGCTTGTCAGCCTAGATTCTGTTGACATATTTGTGTAAAGTGCCTAGTAATCTACTAAAGAGGAGCACATGCATCTTAAATGTTAGCTGTTGTAGTTACTTGTTAAGGCAGTATGCATTGTGTTTGGAAGTAATTTATTTTTGCTGTATGCGCCTATGTCCTCAGATATTGTCTGTGCTGGATGACTTTCTTAGTTGGGGCTGAATAACTGTTTTAAGGTTGTTCACATAGGCGCACAGTACAGGGACTGTCGGACCAAGTAAACCACAAAGCACTCAGACCATATGTACATTAATATATAAAGATGTTAAGCTAAGAGAATATCACTGTACCTTTTTATTTTCCACACCCTGAATGGAAAACTACAAGTCCCAGAATGCAAAATAATTTAAGTATGAAATCTTTTTCAGCATTGTACTTTACCACTAAGACTCCCACTAAAATAAATGTAATAAGGTTACCAGAATATTGATATTTGTCTCAAACCTCTAGCTTGTCGATATTCTGCTGCTGTTAACAGTGTTTTACTGAAAAGCAAACCTTTTTGCCTATCATGCTGGTAGACTGGAAAAAAACAAATGTTTCAAAGGGGGTTTTGTGTTGCTCACTCCAAGTGTGTCGGACCCAGACAGATTTGCTAGGTAAGAGGAGTTGTCTGGGACTATTTCAGTTGGAGAGGTTTCCTCTCAATGCCAATTGCCTAACCTTTCACACATAGCCCCTGCTAATAACAAAAAGACATTAATTCAGGGACTGTTTGGATCACATAGTTTTCCTCTGAAGTTTGCCCTGGTCATGAGGGCTCTGAAGGTGTGCTGGCGCTTAAGCACACCCAATAATTTTGGGTTGAAGGGGTGTCTGTAAACACAATTTGTGTTGCGTAGAACTTCACTCTGCCACCCCTCTTACCCCATGTAAACATCTTCACAGTTTTCAGTGACTGTACATCCTAAATGAGATGAGACTCATGCACAATGCCCCTGTTGCATGAGCGGAAAGCTGTACAGGCAGCTCTGCAGGTTGAGTGACTGGTGCTGGGATACAACATGTTCAGAGCTGCCGTTTAAATGTTTCAGTAGTTTTTTTTTATTCTTTCCGAAAAATGTGCTGTAAAATGCAGTTTTGATTGGGGGGAGAGGGAGTCAGGCTTTTACTGTGACGCATGCTTTGTGCCAGAGCAGTACTCTTGTGTCTGTAACTGGCAAATAAATCATGTGTGCTGTACCAAGCCTGACTACTTCTATGTCTTTTCCGCATAAATCCTTTGCTTGATGGGGTCAGTGAAAGGTGGCATGACAGGCATGATTAAGGAAACCTACTTAATAGAGCGTGCATACATTACAATGCAATTTATAAACTGTAAATGTAAAACTCAATTTGGAAATGACCACAAAAGCAGTAGACAGTATTTCACCCTCACACCAGCCCCCAGAATGATCTGTACAAAGACCTAGCAGAACTCGCGCCGTCTTATTTTGCACTTGAACACCACTCTTCCTGCATCTAACAAAAGCCCCCACCATGTCTACTCCCCACTCAGGTCCAGGGTCCTGTGCAATTTTCTGTTGGTAAAATGTGCCCTGTAAAACTCTCAAACTCCGGAGTGATTAGTTCACAGCGCTCACTCCTCCAGCCTGCGGCCGTAAATCTTTAAAACTGTGTTAGACTTCAAGAATAAACGCACAGAATCTCTGAGTCAGCAGCATGGGATGCGACCTTACCTCTGCAGATAGATACCACTGGCAGTAGCAACACGTGGGTGTGGCACACTGGCCTGGGCCATGAAATGATACGATCTTTTATCAAAGCCCGGGGCCTCTGCATCGCCTGGCCCCTCCATGCACCACACACTCTGAACACCAGCCATACATTTATCAGTACTGGAGTTTAGCACTCGCTCCAAAAATCATCTTGCAGTTAGTGCGACATTAGTAAACAAATAAAAAGCATATCAATGGTATTATATCGCAAATTACGATGCGATACTGCTTATTTTATGCCTTGCTTAACATGGCAATATGTGCCTCCAAGAGATAGGATCCCAACATGGCGACTTAGAGCCGAAGCATTGAAAGATACAGTGTTTAGGGAGGACCTCAGAGAAGAAATCGTAGAATATTTTGATAATAACACTGGGAGTGTAGAGTCAGCCGGAACTCTATGGGAAGCATTTAAGGTGGTGGTGAGAGGATCAGCTATAGCCAAATCTAAAGGGCTGCTGGGAGGCATACTACGGAAGCTGCAGGAGGTAGAGGCACAATTAGAGACAGTCCTGAGTAGAGGAGGTAACTCCCGGGAGGATGCCGAAACCACAAACCAATTGCAGCAGGAATGTGCAGCAGGAATGTGTAGGGAAATGGGAGAGACTATGCAATTTAAACTACAAGAAATTCATAGACAGGCAGCACGCTGGGGGAGACAAGCCGGGGAGATTGCTAGCATGGCTGTACAAAAGCGAGACCCCCAGACCAACGATTAGAGCAGTAATGGAGGAGAGTGGACAAATATTAGATACCCAAGAGGGCGTGATTGGAGAGTTCCTGGAATTTTA
This sequence comes from Ambystoma mexicanum, assembly GCF_040938575.1. Lineage (NCBI taxonomy): Eukaryota > Metazoa > Chordata > Amphibia > Caudata > Ambystomatidae > Ambystoma > Ambystoma mexicanum. Next base: position 833,665,037 of record NC_090934.1, on the reverse strand, counting down.
TAAAAGATTGTATGGGGACGCAGGAGAGGGTGGAGGGAGCGAGATAGCGGAAACACTAGAGGATATTGGCTTACCGTAAGTGTTGAAGAGTGAGATAGCCTAGATGCCCCAATTACACTGGAAGAATTAGAAGTGGTGGTTGAGCAAATACCTTCCAGTAAGACCCCGGGAGCGGATGGACTCCCCAGCGAGTTTTACAAAATGTATAGAAAGGAAGTTCTCCCCCCACTAATGACAATGTTAAATGAAGCATTCGAAACAGGGATATTGCCAGAATCCCTGAGAGAGGTGATCATTATTCCACTCCTCAAACCTAATAAGCCAAGCACGGACTGTGGGTCGTACAGGCCGCTATCGATGCTGAACCAGGACAGCAAGATACTACTCACGGCCGTGCTGGCAAATAGAATGAAACAGGTCATAAGCAGATGAATACATCCCAATCAGACTGGATATGTTACGCACAGAAGCATATCCGACAACCTTAGAAGGCTCCACTATGTCATAGAGCACACAGAAGGAGACTCATGCGAGATGGCAATCGTATCATTAGATGCAGTGAAGACCTTTGACTGTCAGGTGGCCTTAGCTGCTGGCAGCCCTAAAAGAATATGGCATGGGACCCGGGTACCTGAAGTGGGCGAAATTACTATACAGCTCACCACTAGCCAGAGTCAAGACGGGAGCTATTATTTCGGAGAGGTGGCAACTCAGTAGGGGCACTAGACAGGGATGCCCTTGCTTCCCGATGCTGCACATCCTCGCACTGGAACCCCTAGCGATATACCCGAGACAACAATACGAGGAAGTAGGGATATAGATAAAAGGGGGTCCACACTTAATATCGTTATACGCAGATGACATGTTATACTTGTGGTGCACCGAGGAAAACCTGCAATACATTCTAGAAGTAATGGAGCGATTTGCGTTCCTCTCTGGCATTGCAGTCAATCCTAAGAAATCATGCATATTCCCCCTAGGAAGGTATATAGGGGCCTCGCGGGAACAACTGCCAGTACTACAAGTACCTTGGGAGACCAGTACCTTTAGATACCTGGGGATCGACATCTATCACACGGTAGAAGCAGAATACAAACATAACACAGAGAAAGCGGTAGTAAACATTGAGAATAGCATGAAGTTCTGGACTAAGCTCCCATTGGCCATGATGGGGAGGGCGGCGCTATTGAAGATGGTAGTATTACCCAGGCTACTATACTTTTTTGGGAATATACCATACATGATACCCAAGCGTTTCTTTGTTAAACTTCAGAGCATATGCAGGGGCTTCATCTGGCATGGAACTAGGAATAGGATAGCCTTATGGAAACTACAGAGCACGTATGACAAAGGGGGCATAAAACTACCTAACTTTGAGATCTATTACTTGGCCAGTCAACTACAATACGTGGTTAAGTGGTAAGCTGAAGATAGAACATCAGAGTCCAGACTGCTAAGATCTGAATGTGCCCCGTTTTTCTTGAAAGAGTGGATCTGGCTGCCCAAACTGGAGATAAGAGGGCATCCGGGGATGCTGGAACTGGGATGGAAAATATGGCATAAGGCTTTCCAGGCCATAGAGAACCCGACCAGTGCTCTCCGCAAGTGCTGCTAGTGACATTGACCGAGGAGATGTGCAATTGAGGAAGATGATTCGTAGGCATTGGGAACCTGTGGGAATTGCAACAATGGGAGATATATGGAAGTAGGGAGAGGTAAAGGAATTTAATGTGCTGGTAGAAGAAACTGGTTTAGACCTAGGGCAGTATATCACTTATACCAAATTGGTATGACGGGTGAGGGAGACATGGTCTGAAATACTGCAGGAAGATCAACCCGATACTGCCAGTGAAACACTGTATACTGTCGCAGAGGGGGGGGGCACAAGGTTTCCCAAATTTACGACTTGCTGATGTCCAGGGTGGGAAAGGAAGCGACCCAGCTGAGACGGGACTGGGAGGAAGAAGCAGGGGAACTCATGACTGATGGGTTGTGGGAGCGGGCTCAAGGGTATCATAAAATAAAGTGTCCAGGAACGCAAAGCTACAACAAATACAACTATATGTAACCCACAGAGCATACATAACCCCCCAGAGGATTGCTCGATTCGATAGCGCAAAACGACAAACATGCCCCAAATGCGGGCAAGAAAACGCAGGGATGATCCACATGTTTTGGGCATGTCTGGAAATTGGGAATATCTGGGGAGAAGTAGCCCACTGATTGAACGAGAAAGGGATCAAGATAAATGTGGAATCAGTGTGGGCATGCTTGGTAGAGGGGGGTTTCCTAGACCGCGACAATTGAAACATGTGAGTAAACTCAAGGACTTGGCTTATATACTTGCCAAGCGTAGAATTGCCATGGGGTGTAAAGCAAGTAACAGACCCAAGGTAGAGGTTTGGTGGAACGATCTCCAGAAATGGACTGAAGCAGCCAATAGAGGAGGGGAGGAGGAAGTGGAAACCCTGACGGCCTGGAAACACTTAGTGGCCACACTGTCGGGGTCCACCCAGGACAGTTCAAGTGATGTTACTTCTGAGAATACTGATGGGGAGGTTCCCCCAGAGGAGAAAAAGGCAGAGGGCCAAGTGGAGAAGGCACGAGTTGGGGGGTGGGGGGATAGGGGTAAGCAGTAGATACTTAACAATATTACCATGATGTTCAAAGGGTTATGACAAGAACTGTGGGGGTTGTTGATTGTGGTGAAAATTAATAAAAAGTATTTAAAAAAAGAAAAAAAAACTTAAGTATCTCCTGTGGCCATGAATCTGTTTCTGGTGTGGTTGATCAAATCCCCCTGGTTGTGCGTCCAAGTTATGATTGGTCTTCCATTCTTTCTTCTCTACATGGAAGCCGATCTGGTGACAAATTATGAATGAAAAACCATTTTACTATTGCCTCATGGAATTGTAGGGGATTTGCGTTCTTAACAACACATTTTGAGTCTTTACAAGCTTATTCTCTTATCAGTCTACAGGAGACGTGGCTTGTAGGCGTTGCATGTGTAGATGGTTATACCATCTGTACCGTAAAGGCAGTGCAGGGCCAAAGAGGTCGGCCGCCAGGGGGTTTATTATGTGCACTAGAAAATGGTGTGGGCCTTACAATGTCTCCCATGGAAACTAAAAGGACTTAATCAGTTGGTGAAATTAGTGAAAAACAAGGGTGTTACCTCAAGAGAAGCCTCCTACTACACATTTAACTTATATTTTATCCCTGCATTAACATCAATGGTATCTTTTTTGGACAGTCTGTCAGACCTGATGGCTGAGGCTATGACTGAAACCCTGTGTAGTATCCTAATCTTTGGAGATCTCAATAGTGAATGTTTAGATCCTCATTATTATCGGTGGAAGAACAGAATAAAAGCCTCACCCGGGCTTTAGAAAGGGGAAGGCTTATAAAAGAGGAGATGAAGGGATGGGATCTTGCTTTGGTCAATGGCAATATTAGGGGTGATAAGCCCCCACATTTTACCTAGCAAAATGGGGATAGAAAGTCCACATTAGATTATGTGTTTGCCTCTGTTGATCTTAGTTTGTGTATGAATCTTGGTGTGACAAATGAATTCTGGTGACCATTACTTGCTTTCACTGTCTTTAGATTTAAATGTTGTGAAAGGTATCCCTGCTAATTTGACTACCTGCAGTGCTTAAAGTGGGCCGGGGCCTGCCGGGGCCGGGCCCCGGCAGTCTCCAAAAAGTGGGACTGAGTCGGGGCCCTGCCAGGGCCCCCGTCCTACCACAACATTGGTGGGATGCATTATCCCGTCGCAGCCGCAGCTGCGACGGGAAGATGCGCCTGCAATGAAGTCAGGCAAGCTGACAGAAGTGGCAGCCAGCCACAGCGATGCTGTGACTGGCTGCGACTTCCGTCAGTCATAGTAACTGCATCTGGTGACCCCTCTCGCGCGAGAGGTCACCAGAGGCAGTTACTGACTGTCCCTTTGTTTCACCAGGTCGCCGAGGTGTCTTTAACCCTCGGCGAACCTGGGGATTCCTCGACATATTTCGAGGTTTATAAAAGATGGCTTTGAAAGTACACATTTCAAGCCATCTTTTATAAAGCTTTGCCAACGGACAATTTTGTCCGTAGTCAAAGCTTTATAAAAGATGGCTTGAATTGTGTACTTTCAAAGCCAGCTTTTATAAACCTGAAATGTTTAAAAAAGATGGCCTGAAAACTAGGCAAACCGTAGGGTATTCACACAAATATATATAAATGTTTTATAATTGTGTGTGTACCTTACTATGGTTTGTGTACTTTGCAAGCCATCTTTTATAAACGTAGAAATATGTTACATATGAAAGCTATCAAGGAAAACAATAAGTCAATAAGGTGAAATAAGGGCAAATAGATAAAAAAATAAAACAAAACATGTCGTGGGTTGTGACATTAGGTGGATGCCACCTTGGATCCCAGACAGCAAGTCCGTGAGGTGCGACAGCAAGTGTGCAAAGGAATGTATATGTAAGAAACTGAATGTGCTAATAGGAATACAGTGAAGTTATATTGACAGATCAATGAAACCTGGTAGATATGAAAACATGTCTCAGGTGGTGGCATGTGATGAACCTATGGTCCCAGACAGCAAGTCCGGGAAAACAACTCACATAATTATGAGGCAACTGGAGTAGGCATAAGGAACAAGTTACTTACCTGTTACTGTTGTTCTTCAGCATGGGTCTGGCATGGATTCACATGCTCATGAATATTCCCCGCCGTCAGGCTGTGAATCCTCGGTAAAGAAAAAATCAGTATCAGTTTCGTTTCTGATCTGTCTTTCGTAGTAGTAACCAATCACTGATCTCTGCGGCATACTGACCACAGCCAATGACTGCCCTCTACCTAAGCCCCGCCTCTGGCAGCCATCTTCAGATTTGGTAGCACGTGAAGAGGCAGTATGACCAAGTGAAGAGCCGCAGAGGGGTAGGCGGGAGGGTTTGCATGTGAATCCATGCCAGACCCATGCTGGAGAACAACAGTTACAGGTAAGTAACTTGTTCCTTCTCCAGCATGGGGTCTGGCATGGATTCACATGCTCATGAATATAAGAATAAATAGCAGTAAACACATGCACAACCACGGGGGGTGGCAAAAGGCTCAACATTAAGCAATACAAAAAACTCAACATTAAGCATCTCTTACCTCCTCACCAGGCTCACCTTAAGCGAACAGGTTGCGCAGCACTGCTTGTCCGACCCTGGACTCCTCCCTGGAATCCCGATCGACGCAGTAGAATCTCGTGAAGGTGTGCGTCGACCTGCACGTAGCAGCCCTGCAGATGTCCAGCAGGGGCACACCAGATAAGAACGCCGTAGTAGCAGCGATCGCTCTGGTCGAATGGGCTCTCGGACGGCCTGGCAGCGGTCGGTTAGCCAACCGGTGGCAGTGCATGATGCAGCCGGAGAGCCATCTGGAAATAGAAGACTTCGAGAGAGCCTTCCCTTGATTCACAGGTCCAAAGTTCACAAACAGCTGTGATGTCCTCCGGAAATTCTTCGTGCGGTCCACGTAGAACTTCAGCGCTCTAGCCACATCCAGCGAGTGCAAAGTCCTCTCGGCCAGCGACAAAGGAGACGGGAAGAAAACAGATAACACCAAGGGCTTGTTAAGATGGAAGTCCGACGGCACCTTGGGCATAAAGGAGGGGTGCGTCCTAAGCACCACCCTCGAGGCACGGAAAGTCAAGTATGGTGCTTTGCAGGATAGGGCCTGGATCTCTCCCACTCGTCGTGCGAAGGTAATGGCCACCAGGAATGCAGTCTTCCACGACACAAACTTCATCGGTGCGGAGTGCATCGGCTCGAATGGGGGCCCCATGAGCCTGGTCAGCACCACGTTAAGTTCCCACGCCGGGGCCTTCACCAGCGGGAACGACCGGAACAGTCCTTTCATAAACTCTTACCAGTCGATGGGACCACAGGGACGTCCGTCCTGTGGTTCTGGTATATCTGGAGATCGCCGCCAGATGAATCTTAATGGAGGCATGGGCTAGCCCAGCCTTTGCCAGCGATAGCAGGTACGGCAGCACTTGAGGGGCCGTAATCCGTAGGGGGTTGATCTTCTGTGCTCTGCACCAGATAGAGAACCTCTTCCACTTATGACCGTAGCATTTGAGAGTCGAGGACGCCCTGGCCTTTGCAAGAACCTCTCTGCAATCGGCCGGTATATCGTAGCCTCCAAACTCTAGCGCTGCAGGAGCCAAGCCTGCAGGTTCAGCGACGCCGGGTCATGGTGGAAGATGGCGTCTCCTTCTCTAGAGAGAAGGTCCGCGTCCGCCGAAAGCTTGATGGGAGGGGACGTTGACAAGTCCAGAAGGTCCGGGAACCAGATCTGCCTCGGCCACGCCGGTGCGACGAGGACCATCCTGCACCGGGACCTCTTGAGCTGGCTGATGAGTCGAAGCAGCAACGGCAACGGAGGGAACGCATACAGGTATAGGCCGTCCCAGGGGAACGAGAATGCATCGCCCATGCTTCTCGGCTGGGGAAACCTGCTGGCGAACCTCTTGCACTTCGAGGTCGTCGCTGTTGCGAACAGGTCGATTTGGGGTTTGCCCCATCGTCGGAAGAGTTGATCCACCTGATCCTGGCGCAGTTCCCACTCATGACACGCGCGCAGCTCCCTGCTGAGCGAGTCGGCGATGGTGTTGCTTTCTCCTGCCAGGTGGAAGGGAACCAGGAACATCCCCTGGGCGATCGCCCAGTGCCACAGATCCTGTGCCTCCTTGGATAGGGCTGGGGATCTGGTGCCTCCCTGCTTCCGTATGTAAAACATTGTCGTGGTGTTGTCCGTGAAGATCCGCACCACCTTGCCCTTGAGCGACGGGAGGAACGATTTGAGAGCCCAGAACACGGCTCGGAGTTCCAGGACATTGATGTGCAGGAGCCTCTCCTCCGGGAGCCAGAGGCCTCTTGCGTGGAGATCTCCGGTGTGGGCGCCCCAACCTTCCAGGGAGGCGTCCGTCGTCACCGTCTCCTGGTACGCCGGCATCTGAAAGTCCTTGCCCGCCGTGAGGTGCGCTCGAACGCCCCACCACTGAATCGCCCGCCGGAACACCTAGTTGAGGGGGACCCTGTCTTCGAAGGTGCCGTCGCCTGCATCCAACGGGCGTCGAGAAATTCTTGAAGAGGGTGCATCCGTAGTCTGCAGAGGCACACCAGTTAGATGCAAGAGGACATCATCCCCAGGAGGGACTTGATGGACCTCACCCTGGCCACGTCCGTGGATAGCAGGCGCTGCACTTTGCCTAGAATGTTCTTCGTCCGTTCTTCCGATGGGGCCGGCAGGCGCCTCACTGTATCGAGCTTCGCTCCCAGAAACAGGGCCACCTGCGACGGCACCAGGTGGGACTTTGGGTAGTTTATGGCGAATCCCAGGTCTGTGAGTGGCTGGATGGTCCTCGCAGTGTGTTCGACGGCGAGTTCCCTCGTCCTTGAGCGGATGAGCCAGTCGTCCAGGTAGGGGTAGACGTGAATCCCCTGCAGGCGCAGCCGCGCCGCCACTGGTGCTAGGCACTTGGTAAAGACCCCGGGGGCTGACTTCAATCCGAACGGCAGTGCTCTGAATTGGTAGTGGCGTCCCTGGACAACGAACCTGAGGAACTTTCGGTGACTTTTGAGGATGGGAACGTGGAAGTATGCATCCTCCAGTTCCAACGACGATAGAAAGTCGCCTTCCTCCAGCTGTCCCAGTACGTGCTGGAGGGTGACCATCCTGAACTTTTGTGATCTGATGTATTTGTTCAAACGACGAAGGTCCAGGATGGGGCGCCAGCCGCCCGTCTTCTTCCTGACGAGGAAGTACCTTGAGTACACCCCGGAGCCTCTTCGGGACAAGCTCGATGGCGCCTTTCCTGAGCATCGCCCGTACTTCCAACAGCAGTTGCGGGACGTGATTTTCCTTCCTGGCCACAGGTGGAACGTGAGGGCACTTCTTCAGGAATTCGATAGTGTCCTCTTGCCAGTGTATCCAGCACCCAACGGTCGGTGGAGATGGACTTCCACACGCCGATGAAATTCGTCAGCCGGCCTCCCACCGGGGTGCTTCGGTGGGGCCCCCCCCCGAGACCACGGCCGGTTCAGTCCTGCTTGGAGGTGGTGGCCTTGCCGCCCTGGCCACCTTGCCGACGGCGGCGAGGCGCTCTCTGCTTGCCGCGACCCCTGCAGGCCTCCTGAGACGAGGAGCATGCCGCCTGGCGGTAGGACGACGAACCACCGCTGGATCCTTGGAGGCACCCTGTCTGCCTCCGGAGCTCCGAAAGGGCCGTCGTTGCTGAAGGGCTCCTAAGGCGCGGGCCGTCTCAGTGTCCATTTTTATGGCTTGGAGGGATTCGTCCACCGCCTTCCCGAACAAGTTGCTGCCGTCGAACGGCATGTCCAACACCCTTGTCTGGACGTCCTGACGGAAGTCGGTCGCCCCGAGCCAACCCCGTCGTCGTAGGCAAACACTGTTGCCCAGCTGGCGGAACCCGGTATCGGCAATATCGGCTGCCACCGTTATGGCGTGGTCCGACGCCACCTCGCTCTCTTGCAGTATTTCCAGGGCCTCGGACCTCTTGTCGTCCGGCAGGAAGTCCAATATGGGGGCCAGCTTAAACCAGAGCTCCCTGTCGTAACGGGCCACGATCGCCAGGGCGTTGGCCGCTTTGATAGTCGTCGCCGCCGACGAAATGACCCGCCGCCCCATGGCGTCCAACTTTTCCCTCGCCGTCCGGCGGGGAATTCGACGTCGAGGCTCCTGACCCCGCCGCTTTCTTCTTCGCCGCCGCCGAGACGACCGAGTCTGGCGTTGGCAGGGCCCTGAGGCACATGGGAGCGGTTTCGGGGACCCGGTACTTCTTCTCGTACCGGTCCCGTTTGGCTGGTGCCATGGAGGGGTTTTTGAGAACCGACAGGCCCTCCTTCCAGATGTCATCGATTAGAGGCACCGGCGCCGATAGAGGAAACCTTCCTTTTTTCGCTCCTCCGGGCAGAGCTGGAACAATTCGGACGCCCTGGCGATCATGGCGTGGAATGAGCCAATCTCGTCGGGCGGCGAGGCCCGTGCGACGGGAGACCCGTTCCGTCGTCGTCGCCCTCAGAACCCGTCGTCGAGCCCAACGCACCGTCATCTCCCAACTCGTGGGAGGATGAGGAGGGGACTGTAGGCCTTACGGGGGCGAGCGGAGGAGAGGGTTGGGTCCTCTGTCGTTTGTTCTGAGGACTTCCCGACGGGCCAGGCTGTGGGTCCTCCGGCCTGAGCCGTGGGAATCTCGTCCTTATCTCAGAGCATAAGGACTGGATCGCAGACAAAATGGTCGCCGAGCCATCCTGAGGCCTAGGTTCCGGCCGCGCCGGAAGGGAAGGCTGCTCTTCCTCGCCATCGTCGTCTTCCTCGGTTATCTCCCGAGGATCTTCCTTACGGGATCGAACCTTCTCGAATTGGACTTCGAGGTTCCTCACGGCCTCGGTCAGTTCCTCCTCCGAGGCTGACTCCGAGCTCGAGGAGGCTACCGTGCCCCCCCTCGCTTCTTCCATCATGGCGGCCACGACGATGGGCTGAAAAGAGGATTCCCTCCTTGGCGGCAGGGAAACTCTAGTCCCGGAGGCAGTCTCCGCTGGCAGGGTCTCTGCCGGCTTGGCCAGAGTCGCTGCGATCGCCTCGATAGAGGCCTTTGCCTGCTGGGTAGAGGCCTTCACCACCTTAGGTGCGTCCCGGGCCTTCTTCGGGGGAGGGGTGACGCCTCGCTCCCCCTCTTCCGAGATCGGACGGGGCTTCTCCCGAAGCTTACCCGGGGTCTCGGACTTCCTCTTCCCCGAACCGGAGCGCTGGCTCGTGGTTGACGGTGCCAGGGAAGGTGCGCCCTGCCTGGCGACCGAAGAGCCCGACCTTTCGGCGCTCCCGGAGCCAGCGGACTCGCGGCGCTTGGCCTGGTGTTGGGCCCCCGTCGCCGGGGCGCCCGCACAGGACTTAGAAGCCCGCTCGGACCCTTTCTTCTTCTTCTCACCCGTTGAGCCCTTCTCCAACCAGCTGGCGAGACGGGATTGACGGTCCCTCATGGTCCGCTCCGACAAGTTCTTGCAGAACTGGCAGTCCTTCTCTACATGAGTCTTGTCCCCATGAAGACAGTAGAGGCATTGCGAATGTTCGTCCTCCTTAAACACATTCTGCAGCCCGCATCCAGGGCAGCTGCGAAACAGCTTGGGTCCGGGCGACGAACTCGCATCCTGGGCCATCTCGAAGTAGGCCGCGAATCTTCTGGAATCCTCCAAGAAGTTGATTCGATGAATTCTTCACCCTTGAGGGGCGTAGGAAAATCCTGCAACGGGTAGCCGTTAACGGGAGTAGAAACGGTGGAGCTTGAGGCTCGATTAACCGAAAAAATGTGAAAATTCACCTGAAAAAGCGCAAAACACGCAGTAAAAGCTCGAGAGCTAAGCACGAGGACTCCCAACACTTGAACGTGCGGTAAAAATCTGAAGATGGCTGCCAGAGGCGGGGCTTAGGTAGAGGGCAGTCATTGGCTGTGGTCAGTATGACGCAGAGATCAGTGATTGGTTACTACTACGAAAGACAGATCAGAAACTAAACTGATACTGATTTTTTCTTTACCGAGGATTCCCAGCCTGACGACGGGGAATATTCATGAGCATGTGAATCCATGCCAGACCCCATGCTGGAGAAACAGAATACAACTGAAATACATAGTACATCGGAACCTCAAGACAAAACTCTAAAGCACATTACATAATGAGTCCACAGTGTACAGAGCCTTGAGTATTTGTAAAAACAATACATAATGTCACAATATTAAAATCAAATGTAGCAATGGTAATTGATTTCTTCATTGAGCCCATTGGGAAACAGGTTCCCCAGTTTGTCTATCCAAAACGTTTCTCTCCTGTTCAATCGCAGGCCTGAATCTTCATGTGGGTTAACTTTGTTCAAAACCTCCAGGATCAGGAACCTGATTTGGCTTAGGTTGTGTCTATTTTCACTCCAGTGGCGAGCCATTGCTGAATTTGGATTGGTGTTACGAATGCAGGAGCGATGTTCGTTCCAACGTGCTTTTGCTGCTCTTTTGGATTGGCCTACATAATACTTCCCACATGGGCACTTGATGCCATATATGATGTTACTACTATCACAAGTTCCAAATGTCTTCAGAAGAATTTTTTGGTCTGTACGTGGATGGTGTATCATATTGCCCTTCAATACCAGATTACAGTTGGCACAATGAAGGCAGGGATATGTCCCAGTCCGTTGGGTGATAGATTCTTTCAATGGTGGCCGTGTGTGAACAAGTTCATCTCGCAAATTTCTGCTCCTCCGATATGCAAAAACCGGTAATTGCTCAAACAGATTCTGTACTCTTACGTCGTTTTTGAAGATGTTCCAATGCTTTTTGATTGAATTTTTAATTCTATTGCTTTGGACAGAGAAGCTTGAAACATATACCGGTGATTTGAGTTCTCTTGGGGATTTATCAGTGTTGGATAGCAAGGTACTGCGGTCAAGGGCATTCACCCTCTGTGATGCTGAATCTAGTTCCGATTCTTTGTAGCCACGAGCTAGGAATTTCTCCTTCATTATCAATTGTTGGGCTGAGCAATCTTCTGGATCACTCACAATTTTTTTAACACGCAGCAATTGGCTGTATGGCAAATTCCACAGAAGACTTGGTTGGTGGAAACTCAATCTGTGCAATAAATGATTGCGATCAGTTGGTTTGCGGAAAAGTGTTGTATTGTAACTGGTCTCTCTCTTGGTTATTTGGACATCGAGAAATGTGATCTTATCTTTGGATATTTCACTGGTGAATTGGATCCGGTGGTCAATGCTATTCAAATATTCGAAAAAAAATGTTAAAAGTAGCTTCTGTGTCTGTCCAAATTCCAAAAAACATCATTGATGTATCGTGTCCATAAATGTATGCACTTGTTCCATTCACGTTTTTGGAGTATGTTCTCCATTTCAAATTTGTGCATAAACCAGTTCGCATAAGACGCATAAAACGGTGCCATGGTGGCACCCATGGATGTTCCGGAGACTTGTAGAAAAAATTTGTTATGAATGAACTTGATTGGATAAATGAGCACACTTGCAAATTCTTGAACAATCACCCGAGAATTCCCAATTTTTACACATTACCCAAGATCCACAAAGATGCAACCAAACCACCAGGAAGACCCATTGTCGCTGGCATGGATAGTATTAATCAACCGCTAGGAGTGTACATTGACTTTTTTCTCCAACCATTGATTCAGAAGACTTCTACTTACATCAGAGATACCACACATTTTCTACAGAAGCTCAATACTATCACTTTTCAACCAGAACACTTGCTATTTATTATAGACGTCGAGAGCCTGTGCACATCCATACCCCATGATTTAGGCATGGAATCAGTAGAATGGCTATTATTGGAAACACCAGAGGTCTGTGCACAAAAAGAATTAATAATGGCTCTCCTTCAGTTCATTTCAGAGAATTCATATTTTCAATTTCTTAACAAATTTTTTCTACAAGTCTCCGGGACATCCATGGGTGCCACCATGGCACCGTCTTATGCAAACTGTTTTATGCACAAATTTGAAATGGAGAACATACTCCAAAAACGTGAATGGAACAAGTGCATACATTTATGGACACGATACATCAATGATGTTTTTTGGAATTTGGACAGACACAGAAGCTACTTTTAACATTTATTTCGAATATTTGAATAGCATTGACCGCCGGATCCAATTCACTAGTGAAATATCCAAAGATAAGATCACATTTCTCAATGACCAAATAACCAAGAGAGAGACCAGTTACAATACAACACTTTTCCGCAAACCAACTGATCGCAATCATTTATTGCACAGATTGAGTTTCCACCAACCAAGTCTTCTGAGGAATTTGCCATACAGCCAATTGTTGCGTGTTAAAAAAATTGTGAGTGATCCAGAAGATTGCTCAGCCCAACAATTGATAATGAAGGAGAAATTCCTAGCTCGTGGCTACAAAGAATCGGAACTAGATTCAGCATCACAGAGGGTGAATGCCCTTGACCGCAGTACCTTGCTATCCAACACTGATAAATCCCCAAGAGAACTCAAATCACCGGTATATGTTTCAAGGTTCTCTGTCCAAAGCAATAGAATTAAAAATTCAATCAAAAAGCATTGGAACATCTTCAAAAACGACGTAAGAGTACAGAATCTGTTTGAGCAATTACCGGTTTTTGCATATCGGAGGAGCAGAAATTTGCGAGATCAACTTGTTCACACACGACCACCATTGAAAGAATCTATCACCCAACGGACTGGGACATACCCCTGCCTTCATTGTGCCAACTGTAATCTGGTATTGAAGGGCAATATGATACACCATCCACGTACAGGCCGAAAAATTCTTCACAAGACATTTGGAACTTGTGATAGTAGTAACATCATATATGGCATCAAGTGCCCGTGTGCGAAGTATTATGTAGGCCAATCCACAGAGCAGCAAAAGCAGGTTGGAACAAACATCGCTCCTGCATTCGTAACCCCAATCCAAATTCAGCAGTGGCTCGCCACTGGAGTGAAAATAGACACAACCTTAGCCAAATCACGTTCCTGATCCTGGAGGTTTTGAACAAAGTTAACCCACATGAAGATTCAGGCCTGCGATTGCACAGGAGAGAAACGTTTTGGATAGACAAACTGGGGAGACTGTTTCCCAATGGGCTCTATGAAGAAATCAATTACCATTGCTACATTTGATTTTGATATTGTGACATTATGTATTGTTTTTACAAATACTCAAGGCTCTGTACACTGTGGACTCATTATGTAATTTGCTTTAGAGTTTTGTCTTGAGGTTCCGATGTACTATGTATTTCAGTTGTATTCTGTATATGCCTACTCCAGTTGCCTCATAATTATGTGAGTTGTTTTCCCGTACTTGCTGTCTGGGACCATAGGTTCATCACATGCCACCACCTGAGACATGTTTTCATATTTACCAGGTTTCAATGATCTGTCAATATAACTTCACTGTATTCCTATTAGCACATTCAGTTTCTTACATATACATTCCTTTGCACACTTGCTGTCGCACCTCCCGGACTTGCTGTCTGGGACCCAAGGTGGCATCCACCTAATGTCACCACCCGCGACATGTTTTATTTTATTTTTTTATCTATTTGCCCTTATTTCACCTTATTGACCTATTGTTTTCCTTGATAGCTTTCATTGTATCAGCGCAGTATTTCTTCTATGTTCATGGTTTTTCTCATTTTTGTTTTATTTATGCTATTATTTCTATAATTCCCCAATGGCCATCATTTGGTCATATAAATACTTGGTTTGCCCAGTAGGAGCCTCAATGTCCTGTTTGCAGTGTTCTCTTTACTTCCCGCGTCGCGCCTTTCCACAGACGCGATGCAGTCACGTGGTTATTTATAACCGTTTCCCTAGCAACGCCATAACACGGCGATGCTAAGCGGAGTTCTGACGGCTTTTCAGACGGCCGCGCTGCTTTTACAGGTATTCCTGCGTTCTGTAACGTTCACTTTAGGCAATTTAATGTACACAAATCCTTTACTAACTCAATCCTTGTGCTTCTAGAATGCCACAGGATCATTGTCCAACAATGGACTGCGTGCGCTTTTGAAGTTTACACGCCAGCAATTGTAACATTTAACCTTGGCTACACACCATTTTAGAGGTACTTTTTGTCCTTTACTTTTTATCACCATCCAATTATCATTTCCTGGTAACTCACTGCAATTTTCTTGTTGTTTTCTCTCCACTATGTACTCCAACGTTATTTTCAACATCTCTACACTTTGGTTTGTGTTTTTATTCTTTTTAATTTTTACTTTCATTTTCATCTTATGTTCATTTCTGATGTTTTACAATTTCCCTTTTGTTTTGCATTTAAATTTATGTGATGTTACATTGTTACTATTTAGACTTGCCCTGACGAAGGAGTTCATATACTCCAAAATGCATTGGCATACAAAGTCGACACGTACTATGAGATGTGTAGCCGCATCCACACCAAGATTGTTTTAGTGTTTGGTTTGCATTACCTTTTTGTTGATAAATTATTATTCAATTGATCTCAAACTTGGATTCTCTCTGAGCATTATTTTGAAACGGGATATAAGTAACTCTTTTGAACACAGTAAAACTTTGGAAGAATATTTTCTAATTACATGACCCAGATTGGGTACAACGGAGAGCGGCTGCGTGACCAAGTCGGCCAAACTTAGTCTTCTGCTTCACTTCATTTTCGAGTCAGGGTGTCTCCAGACTCTTCACAGCCAGCTCCTGTAAAGCATTTTATGACTAGTTTAAATCTATTTTTTCAGCCTTTTTACCCCACTTTAAGGATTATTACCTTGTGGTGCCCACTTTTCCTTTTTTCAAAGTAAAGCCTTGAAACAAAAATTGGCTAAAGAACCATTGTTTCAATTTAAATACCTTGGACGCCAAGGCAATGCTTGGCTCTTATGTCCAAAGATGCACACTCCTTCTAGAGACGGGTAGGGATACTATCTCCAACATTCTCTCAAAACTCAGCTGGTACAAGCAGAGATATGGGAGGAACATTTTCCCAAGCGGTACAATGAAAGAGGAGGTGGTTATGAAAAGGGGATTGGAGTGACTGGGAGTTGGGCTGAGTACATGGAACTGGATTTGGAAAGGGTTCAAGCCCTTATTAAGAAAAGCAAAATTTCAAATGCACCAGGCCCAGACGGGCTTGCAAATGCTATGTTAAAATCCAACGTCAATTTGTGGGCAGCTATAATGTGGGGTCTGTTTTAGAATGTTTTAAGTTCGAACACTCTTACTGTTTATTTTAAAAAGGCATTGATAATTGCGATATATAAAACTGCCCATAGATTACAGCCTAAAAATGATCAGCCAATTTCTCTTTTGGACTGTTCCAGCAAGGTATTTGGTGCTTTGATTGTCCAAGAACTTCAGAGTTGGGCATCTAATGAAGGTTTTTTAGACACATTTCAATTAGGGTTTTGGGCAGGCAGAATGAGCACTGCCCAAAACGGTTTTGTAATCCATTTGCTGCGGGGAATACAGTTCTTTATTGTGCCTTCCTGGATATTACACAGGTGTTTGATTGTGTTACTAGGGCTAGGTTATGGGCCAAATTAGACAGCTCGGATGTCCAACATATTGAGTATGCTGATTGCCCTGCACTCTGAGACCGAGATTAAAGTTGTATTAGACTAAAACGATAACACAACCAGAAGTATCACAACAAAGCGGGGTTTACGCCAAGGTTGCGCTTTGTCACCTTCTTATTAATTTAATTTGTACATTAGCAATTTTCAAAGACATTTTTAACAATCCCCCCCCAAATTGGGAAATCTTCAAATTAATGACTTGACTTATGCTGATGACGTTTTATTTGCTTTAACTACCATCGGCCTGCCTAGAGCCTTGGTGGCGATAAACGCCTATTTTTTTAATCAAAAGATTGGATATTAAATATAAGCAAATCAAAGATTTTAATGATACATTATGTTAAATGAAGCAAGATTAATTCTTATTGTTTTTTAAATCACACGCGTTTAGAAGTGGTTCAAAAAGTTCGATATGTGGGCGTTGTAATCTATGTCAGGCCCTCTACTCGGCTAACTTTGAAAAATTTGCGAAGAAAGCCAAGGCAAACGCAACTGAATTGAGGGTGTTTGCTAGGAAATTGTCTTTCTTCGGCCGTCACTATTTTAAAGTACTACCACCAAACAGTTCCTCATCTTCTGTATGGAGTAGAAACAGGTTTGCTATATGATTTATGGGACAAGGCTAAATCACCGTTATGGAAGTCCATTTTATTCCTACCGTGTTCAACTCCGATTTCAGTCATAAGAGATGAGGCTGGTCTGATATCGATACGTGCTCGAGCAGATTGGAACAAAGTTCAGCTTTGGAGGAATGTTGTAATGTCTCCGGCTAATTGTGTGTTTTCAGCTCTAAAAATAGAACCGAGTTTGAACTCATGCAGAGTTTTATTTGAATGGAAAATGATTTAACTGATTGAGTCCTATAATATTCTTGAAGATGACCTTATAGGTTTTCCTCAAAAGATTAAAAAGAAAATATTCTAAACACACTGGACTGAAAATCTAGCATCAACAATGAACTACCACCTTTTTTACCATCTTAGACATGTAATGAAGGGTTTTGATGGTCTCCCCGCTTATTTGTCAAAACAGCCTTCAAGATCTCATAGAAATGCAATGTTACATTTTAAATTGAATCCATTTCCAACAAGAGAAGTCGTAGGTGCAAGGGAAAAAATACCAAGAAATTGTAGATTCAAGTGGAAACATTATACCATCTTTTCATTGTTTATCCACTCCTTCAAACTTGGTCGATACACATTTATTGGCTCGATTTGTTTCAGAGGAGTAATTTCTAAAAATACTGATTTTTTTGGGTCAGACTTCTGAACAGTAATGAAATTTCACTAGATATTCCAATTTTGAAAGTGATTGATTGCTTGTTGTGTTATCTATTTGAACAGTTGTGTGTTTTTAATCGTTGTTTTATTGCAAAGGTTTCTTTTCTGTAAACCATAAGCAATTACTAAATAAAATAAGCCAACCAGCCTTAACTGAGCTTTTTTGGCTACTAATCTTTATGTTCTGTATAGTTACAATTTATTTTTTGCAAACGTTAATCCTAAAAAGGAGACGGTGTCCCCTACCTCAAATTTCACCCCATTTAAATGCCACAAGTGGTTGCTTTTGCCTTTTCCAAAAACCATAGGTTCTAAAATAAATTAGAAATTACTCACTGCAGTGACTAACGTAGTCCTAGTCCATAGTCCCCTTTCCTCCATAATGTATAGGCGTCCCTCGCTAGGGATGGGAAACTGAACTGTTTTCACAAGCAGAAACTGTCTTTCCTTTTAAATTTAGATGCACGTGGGGGCGAGGCCCTGGGAGCATGCGCTCCTGTCTCCGCCCCCCAGTACTACTCCTCATGCCCCTTTGACGCGTCGACAATATTATGATTGCCGAGTGACACCGACATGTTACAAGGGAGGGTTGTGGGACGTATGGAGGAAAGGAGACTATGGACTAGGAGTACATTAATCACTACAGTGAGTAACTTATAATTACTCCTACGTCCCGTCCCCTTTCCTCCATACTGTATGGGCGATTACAAGAAAACAAGTTCTTCAAAACTGCCTGGCCAAATGCTGCGTCCGATCTGGTGCTGCAAAAGGCTGATGGGGAAGCCCAAGTAGCCGCCTTGCTGCTCGTCTGTCATGGCACGTGTCTTTGGAAAGCCACTGTCGTTGCCTTGGCTCTGATGGCATGTGCATGCATGTTTGCAGGCAAAGGCCTGTGCTGCCCCTCATATGCCTCCTTGATGGGCATAACCATCGACATTGCTATGGAAGCATTGAAGGCTTGACAGCCTGGTTTTGATCCGTCAAAGGTGATTCTGGTTTACGGAAGCTCTTTGTCCTGTCCAGATAAAATCTTTGTGCACGCCTTACATCCAGACAGTGCAAAACCTTCTGTGCCTCGTCCTTTGGATCTGCAAAGACCGTTGGGAGTACTATCTCTTATTAATGTGAAAGGAAGAAATAACCTTAGTGAGGAAGGCATGATGCGTCCCGAGCACCACCATGTCCCGCTGAAACGTGGTATAAGGCTCTGAAGCCACCAGAGCCTGAATCTCACTGACCGGTGTGCTGAAGTAAGGCTGACCAGCAGGGCAGTCTTAACAGTAACCAGCCTGAAGTCTGCTGATGCCATGGGTTCGAATGACTTGTGAGCCAGAGCGCCCAACACCCAGACCGGATGTGGCCGCTTGACCGGAGGATAGAATCTGGTCAATCCCACCAAATGCCTTTTTATAAGGAGAAGAACACTTCATCTCCTCAATTCCTGTAGGCCCCTATGGCCGGCTGATACGTACGGTAGGTGTCCACCTGCACAACTGAGTGAGCCAGATGCACTGAGAAGGAGAACACATCGTCCAGTGAGTATGTCAGTGGATCAATCTTGCTCGTCTTGGCCCAGCGGCAGAACCTGGTCCACTTGCTCCTGTATTGACTGGTGGAGTCGCTCGTTGCCCCTTGTACGATAGCCAGGTTATCCTGTGATAAATAGATGCTTCAGGGTGACCTGTTCAGGAACCAAGCCGCCAGGGCTAACTTCTGTGGAGCAGGGTGAACCACTGTGCCCCCCTCTGCTGGGAGATTAAGTGGGCTGGACACAGCGGGAGGTGTACTGAAGGCTGGTCTGACAGTTGGATGAGCTCCGAGAACCAAGGTCTTGCCGGCCACCACGGCACTATCAGGTTGAGACGAAGGCTCAGTGCCTCCCTGACCTTGCAGATGACCCTGTGAAACAGCAGAATGGGGTGCGGGGGGGACGCATATGCATTCAAGCCATTCCACATGATCTGCAACACGTCACCCAGCAATCCCCTGTCAGCCAGGAAGCGAACTGAGGGCACCTCTTGTTCATGTTGGCGAATAGGTCTAACTGAGGGTAGCCCCACCTGTCGAAGATCCCCCTCAGGACCGCTTTGTTCAATTGCCAGTCATAGTTGTCAACCCCCAGCCTGCTGAGCCAGTCCGCCTCCAAGTTGGATTCCTCTGGCAGGTGGAATGCCGATAGGTGAATGTTGTTGGAAAGTGCCCACTCCCAAATGTTGATGGACAGCCGGCACAGCGGAGGGGACCTGGCATATCCCTGCTTGTTGATGTCATACATGCAAGTGGAGCTGTCTGGATGCAGACCGCCTGCTGCTGACCATGGGGAGGAACGCTTTTAGGGCAAGCCAGATGGCCATCATCTCGAGCCAGTTGATTTGTTCCAGCTGTTCCTGTTGTGACCATACTCCATGGACACTGACGTTGTCCAGCGTAGCCACCCATCCCTCTAGGGACGAGTCCGTGGTAATGGCAAGGCATAAATTCGTTATCCAAAATTGATTAGCAGAGTTTTCCAATTAAAAAGTTCTTGATTAGGAAACAAACCCATTTGATTAGCAATGTTGTACTAATATGTTTAATTAATACCACCAGATGTTACATGTACTATACAAATGAACAACAATGCCGCGGTTTTGTGTACAACTGATTAAGACATTAGTGAGATAAGTCGGACCTTGCTATTTCTTTAGAATTTCACTACACCTTCAGGTCACATAACTTAGTTTACCCACTCGACTGAAGAGAAATGCATTAGACTCATGGCAATGGATGACAACACATTTAAATGCGCTTTCTGTAAAATGGTGCATGTCACTACAATCCAGTGTTAGTTTGGCAGACTGCTGCAACCCAGAGGTCAACCTTGCACAGTGAAACTTATTTGACATTTGTTGCAAACAAAGTAAAGTTTAAATAAAAGTTTCAAACACCCCTGCAAATGTTACTGGCCCTTCTTAAAATCTACTTGATTATCTCTAAAAGGTCCACTGCATGAATGGACACAAATAGATATGATAAAAAGGCTCTGAAAACAGTTTGACCAGCTCGCTACTGAAGATGCGAATATAGAATGTAATAATCCTAGAGCAAAGCGAACTCTGGAGGCTAACTACAGTGATGATAGTGCAGTGGATCTACAGATGTACAGACTGGATGGTACTATTGGTCGCTGCTATGCATAAACATCTAGTTAGCTTTGTCTATACATTATGTAAGGGGAGAGAAAGTAAGACTAAGTGGAATGGATTGTGTAGCAGGCAGAGAACTGGGCAAACTAGGTGGAATAGGGTAGGATAGCTAGTATAAATCAAAAGGGTGACAAGACAAAACGTGAAGGAGTACGGAATCAGCTTGTGTGTTGAGCATCAGTTGCAAGCTGCATTTAACCAACAGGTTACAGAACTAGGTTTGCCATCAAAAGCATTTGGCGGTTTGATCATGTACATTTTCAAAAGTATCCACTAGTCAATATGATGCATCTTCCCCCAACAAAATGAAATATAGTTGACACTGATATTTAGATACACTAACCTACACTTTACTGTAAAGCAAGGAGACAATGCATTGTTTTACATTAGCAATACTGTAATTATGCATGATATAACCAATTACATTTTTAGAAATGGAATTGAATGACTGCATTCAAAAAATAAAGTTAACACAAAATTGTCTTTGGCAGACAGGATACAGTTAGCTTAATAAAAGGTATTATCCCGATTACTTCTGGTTTGCAATTATTTGAAAAAGAAAACAAAAAATTCTTGCTTGCATACTCACACAGACCTTTGGCACATAAAGGTGGAGGAGACTGCTGCACTGTCTCTCCATTAGCCCTTTTGAACTTGCAGTGAACAGAGAAGAGGGTGGGGCAGGGGAGCCCTGAAGGCAAGTGAGGAATGTAGGGAGATCTTTGCTTTCATTGAACAGTGTAACTTAAATAGCTAGGTTGGCTACACATGTGCCAATTTAATTAGCAAACCTACAGAATTACATAGCAAATTGCCACGCAACACTGCTTATTTTATGCCTTGAATGGTGATCTCCGGAGAAGGCTACCTGAATGGTCTGCCCCCTAACAGGTTGGTCTCTGAACTCCGACACTAAGACCGGGTGCAAGTGCTGTGGTATGCCGACTAGAGCTGCCTGGGAGCCCGTTTCCTCATTCCAAGAGGCTAAGCAATGCAGCTGCAGCCTCCTCATTTTGAGCCTTGTGTGTGGCACAGACAGGAGACAAGCCGCCATAATGCCAAGCAAGTGCTGGTACCACCATGCTGAGGTCATTGGTTTGCTGAAAAAATGCCTGGTGGCCTTCCTGATTGCCATGATCTTGTCTGCCGAGGGGAAGATCCTCACCACCCTTGTATCCCAAATCAGCCCCAGGAATGTTAAGGACTGAGTGGGGAGTAACTGCGGCTTCTTGAGGTTGATCGAGAACACCAGATAGTATAGCATGTGCCTTAGTGCTGATGCTGCAAAGCCTCGGAAGACTCTGCTTGCACTAGCCAGTCGTCGAGGTATGGTTAAAGGTGGTGGCCCTCCACCCTGAGAAGGGCTGCCACTGCGTTCACTAACCTTGTAAAAATCCTTGGGGCAGAATTGAGGCCAAAAGGGAGGACTTTGTATTGAAAATGAAAGCCCATGATCCTGAACCCCAGGAAGGAACAATGAGGTTCCCAAATCGGGATGTGCAGGTAAGCATCCATCAGATCGAGGGAGCACATCCAGTCTCTCCCACACAGTGTCTCCGTGATGGGTGCTGGAGTAGCCATTTTGGACATTTGAAGGGGTAGGGAAAGGTTCAAGGAAAAGAGGTTTCGGACAGGAATGTTATTCTGAATGGCAAATATCTGGGAATAGAAGCCCATGCCTTGCTGAGAAGCTGGAACCTCCTCCACCACCTGACTCGCGATGAACAAGTGGATTCCGCCAAAAGAGTTGCCGTCCCAATCTGTAGGACTGGAGGGGAGGAAAGAGGAAATTGAGGAATTGTCAGACGGAAGCCTGTGGAAACTACAGAGAGGATCCATGGGTCCGCAAACCTTTCCTGCCAGGAATGGACATGAAGGGCAAGCCTGCCCCCCACCGGAGACTTGTAGATCTGAATGACATTGTCACAGCTTTTTAACCTCTGAGAATGGTGCCTGGGAGGGGGAATTGGTAAAACCCCTTGTGAGAGGATTTGGGCTGCTTGCGCCTGTGCTGGGTAGGAGACCGGTCGGGCTGTCTAGCGCATTGCTCCTGAAAGCCCCTGAAGGTATGGGTTCTGTCCGAGCGTTGGTACTTTGGCTGTAGGCCTTGGGTGCCGATTCTGTCAGGATCGACAGGGACGAACAAGTTACTTCTTACCTTGTAACGTTCTTTCGATGGGATGTTCCTCCGACGTATTCCTTATCTTAGATATCTCTTTCCAGCTTTGCTGGCCTCGGAAATTTTTTCTCTCTAGAGGGCGCTGCGCGTCGACGTCCGCCGAGTCAATGTCCCTCGACAGCCGCCGTATCGACGTCAACGTCATCCTGCCTATAAAGGCCGCGCGCAGCGTCCGTTGCTCAGTTCCGTTTTGTAGCCCACAATAATTCTTTATGGACTAGACTAATCACCCTGAAGGAGCGTAAAATGCAACAACAAGGGAAGTAGTACTGCGGGGATGGATGGGAGGGTCGATGAGGAATACGTCGGAGGAACATCCCATCGAAAGAACGTTACAAGGTAAGAAGTAACTTGTTCTTCGAAGGAATTGTGTCCTCCGACGTATTCCTTATCTTAGATAGGCTCCCATAGCAGTATTCTGTTATTGGAGGTGGGAGTACGGACTTCATTATTCCTCTTATTGATGAATAGAGTGCAATACTGCCCTTCCAAACCTAGTTTCCTGACTGGAGGAGGAATCCAAGTTGTAAAACCGTGTAAAGGTATGGACGGACGACCATGTGGCAGCCGCACATATGTCTCTAACCGGCACTCCTCTTTTGAGGGCCGATGAAGCTGCGATACCTCTGGTCGAATGAGCCCTAAGATTTTGAGGGGGCTCTTTTCCTGCCAGTTTATAACATTCCAAAATGGCTAAAATGATCCATCTGGAAATGGTCTGCTTAGTTATCAGTAACCCCAGCTTGTGACCAGCGTAGCCTACAAACAGCTGGTCTGCTTGTCTTATCCTAGCCAGTCTACTAATGTAAAAACTTAAAGCCCTTCTTGGGTCCAGCCTGTGTAACCTCTCTTCCTCTTTCCCCGGATGGGGAGGAGGATAGAAAGATGGAAGGGTAATCTTCTGTGTGATATGAAATTCAGAAACCACCTTTGGGAGGAAATTAGGCTTCACTTGCAGTACAACTTTGTCTTTGTAAAAGATTGTATGAGGGGGTTTACAAGAAAGAGCTTGTAACTCGCTCACCCTTCTAGCAGATGTAAGGGCTACTAATAAAACAGTCTTAAGGGTAAGAAATCTTAACGAACAAGAGTGGAGTGGTTCGAAAGGTGTGCCCATCAGGAAAGTTAGGAATACATTTAAATCCCATAGGGGAACCTGGAATGGTCTTGGGGGATAAACGTTAGTTAACCCCTTAAGAAACCGTATTACCAAGGGTAACTTGAAATATGATGGTTCTTCCGCAGTGCGCTTAAAGATGGATAGCGCTGCGAGATAGCCCTTGATGGTGCCAACTTGAAGGCCTGAATTTGCTAAATAAAGTAGGAAGGACAAAACCATTGGTGTACCACATGAAAAGGGATCGATATTCTTTTCCCTACACCAGCTGCAAAATCTGTTCCAATGGCAGCGATATAAAGATCTTGTTGCTGGCCTTCGTGCCAAAATCAACACCTCCATAACGTCATCAGGGAGGTCCCAATCCTTGTACCTCAGCCTTTCAGAAGCCAAGCGTGAAGGTTGAGGGTTTTGATGTCTGGATGGAGAACCTGACCTCCCTTCTGTGAGAGCAGATTCTCTCTGAGTGGAAGTCGAATTGGAGGGCAGATGGACAAGTCTAGAAGGTCCGGGTACCATGTTCTCCTGGCCCAATCCGGGGCAATTAGGACCATGGTTTTCCGGAATCTTCTCAACCTCCTGATCATTTGAGGAATGACGGGGACCGGTGGAAACGCGTACAGGAGCGGAAACTCCCAGTCCACTATGAACGCGTCTCCCAGAGCTCCTCTCGGGGGAAATTCCCTTGAACAGAACAGATCGCTCTTCCTGTTGACACTGGTGGCGAACAGATCCACCTGAGGGGTTCCCCAAAGGGCGAAGATCTCTTGAAGGACTTCCTGAGCTAGTTCCCACTCGTGGGAGACTATGCTCTGCCTGCTCAGAGCGTCCGCTGTCAAGTTCTTCTCTCCGGCTAGGTGAACTGCCGATAGAGAGATTCCTTCTTGGATTGCCCAAAACCAGAGCTGCATCGCCTCTCTGCACAGAGGTTGTGATCCTACGCCTCCTCTTTTGTTGAGGTAATGCATGGCCACTGTGTTGTCCGTCATTATCAGGACATTCTTTCCTTGTACGGATGGCAGAAAAGCCTTCAGCGCAAGTCTGATGGCCCTCAGCTCTAACAGGTTGATATGTAGTCTGGACTCCGATGGAGGCCAACGACCGCTGATAGTCAAGTCGTTGGCGTGGGCTCCCCACCCCGTGAGTGAGGCATCCGTGACTACTGTTATCTCCGGCCAGGGTTGCCAAAACTGCTCTCCTTTCAGAATGTTCTCCCGACAGGCCCACCACTGATGGTCTCGAGCCACCCTGTCGGGAACCTGAAGAAGATCTGTCATTCTCCCTGAGAATTGTGACCACTGAGTTCTCAGTGCCCACTGGAGGGATCTCATTCTCAGGCGAGCCTCTGGCACTAGGAAAATGCAAGATGCCATGAGGCCTAGCAACCTCAAAAAGTCGAAGGCTGGGAGACGTTGGGCATTTTGAAACTTGGTGACCATCTGTAGAATATCTTGAGCCCTCACCTCTGGTGGCGAGGCTTTTCCCAGGGAAGTGTCCAGGATCGCTCCGATGAACTGAGTCTCTGCGATGGTATAATTTGTGACTTCTTTAAATTGAGGGAGAAGCCCAGTCTGTGAAGGGAGTGGCAAACATGATCTAGCTGGATCTGAGCTTGTTCCGAAGATACAGCTCTGATCAACCAATCATCCAGGTAGGGGTAGACGTGAACCCCTTCCCTCCTTAGACTTGCAGCCACTACCGACATTAACTTGGTGAAGACCCTCGGGGCGGAGGTCAGCCCAAATGGCAGCACTCGAAATTGATAATGAGAGTTGCCAATTGCGAACCTCAGGTATTTCCTGTGTTTGAGATGGATTGGCACATGGAAATAAGCATCCTGAAGGTCCAGAGATACCAACCAGTCCTGGAACTGAAGGGCCTGAAGGATCTGAGAAAGAGTTACCATCTTGAATTTGTCTTTCTGAGGAATTTGTTCAATTCTTGCAAGTCCAAGATGGGTCTCAGTCCTCCGTCTTTCTTTGGAATGAGAAAGTAAGGGGAGTACCAGTCCTCTCCGCTACAGGTACCGGTTCTATGGCACCTTTCTCTAGCAGGTCTAAAATTTCCTGCAAGAGGAGCGGATTTGGAGCTTTTTGAGAGCTGATCCCCGGTGGATGACTGAGGTATGCGTAGGAGAGGCAGGCAGTAACCTTGTGCAACTGTCTCCAATGCCCAAGCATCTGACGTGATAGCCTGCCATTCCGCCAGATGTTGAGTTAACCTGCCTCCTACAGGTGTCTTGTGAGGGAAGTCCTCAGAGTGGTTTTGGGGCGGCTGATGCAGATGCCGATGGTAAAGAGGCACCTGCTGTTGCTGCGGCTTTTGAATATCTACCCCGGCCACCTCGGGTAGTTCTTCTTTGTCCCCTTTGAGCCGGTCGTCCTCTACCTCTTCCGAATGCGGAGTAGAAGCGAAAGGACGTGCCTCTCGCAGAGGTTCCTGTGGGACGAAAAGGTGTCTGACGGATTGCGGCGCCTAGGGATTTTGCTGCTGCCTTTGATGTTTGCAGTTTTTCTAAACTGTCATCCGCCTTTTTCCCAAACAAAGAAGAGCCATCCAATGGCATATTCAAGAGCCTGGCTTGCACATCTGGGGCAAAACCAGACTTTCTCAACCAAGCAAATCTCCTGGTTGTTGTACTTGCTGCCATTGCTCTGCTGATACCGTCAGCCGAATCAATGCACGTCTGGAGGGATTTGCACATAGCGTCTTTACCGTCCTTTATGATATTTAGGAACGCCTCCCTTTCTTCTCCCTCCGGGATGCAGTCAGCCGCTGTAGAAGCACACTTCCAAAGTGTATGGCTAAATCTAGCAAGGGTGCAAGTAGCATTAATAGATTTTAACGCCATGCTACATGCCGAAAAGACTTTCTTATCCATAGCATCGTATTTTTTATCGTCCCTGTCCTGTGGGACGGTAGGGTAAGCAGTCTTGATGTCAGTAGAAGAAGCTGCCTGTACCACCAGACTTTCTGGGGATGGGTGTTTGGACAAAAACTCCGGGTCTGCAGAAAATACCCTGTATTTAGTAGACAGTTTTTTATTTACTGCCGGGACGATATCTGGGGTTTCCCAGTTCGTCATGATTTTTCTTTGAAGAGCTTTATGAAAAGGTACTACAGGATCCTCCTGTGGATCTTTATCAAGAATATCCGTGAGGTCATCCTGTTGGAAAGCCTGTGAAGGTGTTGACCACCCCATAAATTCTGTGATCCTGGCCATTAAGGCTCTATAAGGGTTTTCAGCATGCTCCCCCGGATCTGGCCTAGCGAACTCCACCTCTGGGGAAGTGTCTAAACCACTTGCCTCATGTAAGGAGTCATGGAGTTCCTTTAATCTGCGATCCTCTGAGGAGAACTCCTCTTGAACTGGGGTTGCAGTTCCCTGCAACTCAAATGTCTCTTCTTGGTCAGATAATTCTCCCTCTTCCATAATTGAGGACATTGTTCTCAATTGGTCTGAACTCACAAAGGGTGTGAAACCCATCTCCAAGGCAGAGGGTGCCAAACTTGTTGTAATCGGCCTCGAAAACGTTGATGTCGTCGAAGGCTTCGAACGTGGCGTCGAAAACAAAAGTGGAGGCCTCGAGGTCCTCGATAGAATTGGAGTTCTGCTTGAGGATGTCGACAATCTCGACGACATCGTCATCGAAGACCTGGGAATAGCCAGTGGGTGCGCCGCAACCGTGACTTTCCTTGGCGTCGACGCCGGTGTCGAGGATGGCGTCGAGTCGACGGACCCGTGTGTCGAAGGTCCCTTCGACAACGGCGTCGAAGACACCGACCTCGGCGTCGACGGAACCTTCGAAGAAGGATTCGAGGTCTTTGCTTTACTCGAGGGTTCATGATGCGCTCGAGAAGCTTCCTTCGCCGGGTACTGTGACTCGCAGCGTTTTGGACCTTCGGGTCTTTCGACCAGAGCATCGCTCTCGGCAGTCTTCGAGGGGGTCGAGGCCGCTTTCTCGAAGACGCTCATCATATTTTTTCGGAATTCCTCCCATTCAGCCCGGGAACTATGTTTCGTGGGGCAAGGGATTCTCTTAGGTGAAACAGAGGAAGAGGAGGACGAAGAAGGGGATCTTCGGCGTCTCCTTTTCGAGTGCTTCGACCTCGAGTTGTGATGGGACCCGCTTCGAGACCTGGAGCGCGAATGGTGACGAGGAGACGAATGTCTCGACTTCGTCGAGGAAGAAGAAGCTTTCGAAGTCTTACCTTTTTCCAGCTTCCCCCTACGCTCCTTCAGGGCCTTAGCTGTCATGGACATACAGTCCTCGCTCTCCGAACAATGGTGCTCAGCTCCCAAACACCACAGACAGACCCTGTGAGGGTCAGTCAGCGACATCTTTTTTCCACAGTCTCAGCATTTTTTAAAACCGGACCGAGGGGTCGTCGGTTCAGACGAGGAAGCCATCGAGCATGGATCGAATATCTCGAGGAAATTGGAATAATTCTCTATGAAACCGAGCAACGATATTCCGAGGCACTGAGTAAGCGTGGAAAAATGGAACTGAGCAACGGACGCTGCGCGCGGCCTTTATAGGCAGGATGACGTCGACGTCGATACGGCGGCTGTCTAGGGACATCGACCCGGCGGATCGACCCGGCGGACATCGACGCGCAGCGCCCTCTAGAGAGAAAAAATGTCCGAGGCCAGCAAAGCTGGAAAGAGATATCTAAGATAAGGAATACGTCGGAGGACACAATCCCTTCGAATTAGCTGTTTGTGAGCTATTTCTCTTGTCAAGTTCCTCGTCTGAGGTCGAGTGAAACAAGTCCCCCACCCCCTCAAATGGCAGGTCGAGAATGCGCTCCTGCACATCAGGGTTAAACTTGGTCGCCTTAAGCCAATCTGTCCTCCTCATATCAGTGGCGATACAGATAGCTCTACCTGCTGTGTCGATGTGAGCCACTGTAGACACCATGATATCCTGGCCCACAATTTTGGCCTCTGCCAACCCAGCCCTGAAGCGCGCCTGACAATGCGTGGGGAGCTCTGGGAGGAAGTCCTTAATCTCCCGCCACAGCTTTTGATTCACAGCTGCCAACATTGCATCAGCGCTGGCCTGGTGCAGAAGAGCGTGGCATTAGAATACATCTTTTTGCCGTAGGACTCCAGCAGCTTTTCCTCCTTCCCTAGGAGTTCTGAGGTGGGTGCAGATGATGAGTGGGGGTTGGAATAAAGTGAGGCGGCAGCGCAAACAATTGATTGCGGTTGACGGTGCACCGACAGAATGAGGGAGTCCCGTTCCGCCTGCCTATACTTGGCATCAAGGCTGCGTGGAGTGTGGCTTCACCCATCCCTTCTTGGACAGGTATTCTACATCCTTTTGCAGAAGGATGCCAGTTATTGTGGCAGGGCGGATGGTCAGCACCTCAGCGAGCACCACCGCATCAGGTTGTTTTGTGGCTGCGGGATTCCCAGGTATTCTGCCACACCCGCCAGCCTCTCCTGGAAAGCCTTAGCTGACAAGGGTGTCTCCTGATCCTCGTACTCGTCTGTGTCGCCCGCTGTGTCTTGCAGTTCGGGAGCTGTCAGAGGCGTGCTGGGTGCAGGCAGCTGTGGCATGCCGACTGGCAGTGCCAGGGGCTGCTGAAAAGACTGTGCCGGGGGGCGGAGCCACCGTGAATGGTGTGAGTGCGGGAACCAAGGGTTGAACTGGGACCGGGGTCTGGACCACAGTCGGAGCCTGAGGTGTTACGGGAGGGAGTCTGTCTTTGATGACCCCCCTGTCAATGGTGCCCATCTGTTGTGATTTCACATGCAGGGAAGGGCCTGGGGTCGTAGCAGTCTGGGCCTGCGGCTGCTGAGGTCTTGGCAGTCTTTGCCGCACCAAGCTGGGGGCTGCATAATGCCCCTGTGACGATGTGGTCGGGTAGGACGTGGACCAGCCAGGTAACTGGTGTTGTCCAGTCCCATCTAGAAATGCATTCCTATGCCTGCTCTCCAGGAGGAGGCAGCTCCGGGCGAGCCACCATCATGCCTGGCGGCCATGTGTCTTGCCCCACGCCTGCTGTGTGGTGCCTGAAGATCCGGGCCCAGTCTCCGCCTGAACGCTTAAAACCAAAGGCTCTGACCTTTCCTGCACCTCAGGTAGAGACCTGGGAGGCGGAGTGCCCTCGGCCATGACGCCAGTAGTGCAACTCGGGCATGAGCCAAGCGTTAGTGCAAAGCCCCTTGGGAAGGTCCCCGGTACCAGAGTCTTGCGGCCCCTCAGCGGTGGGACCAGGAGGATCTTGCGACCCCTCTGCCTGTTGGCCGGTAGCTCTGGAAGCCTCAGTCCCTTTGCTGCTCATAGGAACTGGAAGGCCCCTCCCACTTGGGAGCTTCCCTAGGAAGGAGTCACCCTTGCGGGGTGCAGAGGAGAACAAGTCACCTACCTTAGGCCTGGTCTTCCTCCTCACGTATGTCTTGATGTCCTCTGGAGGTGATCTTTCGAACCGCTCCCTGCACCTGGTGAAAAGATTCTTCAGAGTTCGAGGGGTCTACGCATCGCATGCAGAACAAACGTCTCAGCCATGGTCCGGGCCAAGGAACCGTAGGCAGAGCGCATGGAGATCCGACGTGGGGAAGGAACCCTTGCAGGCCAGACACCTGCTGAAACCTGCTGTCGTCAAGATGCGCCAGGGAGGAGCATGGCACCAGAGGACAGAGTATTAAGTCTGACAATTACTATGAGAGAAAAAAAAAAAAGACGACTAGAAGGTCTTTCGGGCATCACAAGGCCAGAGGCCTAACCCAGGAGCACTGGTGAAAGGGAATGAGTTGCGTGCTGAAGGATTTATAGAATTCAGCTGTATATCCATCTTCTCCCCGGGGACTTGCCCAAGGATAATCTTTTTATCACATCCTGTATCTCCTACCCTGTTATGGGAGTGTCCAGATAGGCCGAATCTGTGCACGTTATTTTGGGCATATTTATGCTAGCTAGGTAGGACTCGATGCTGAGCGGGTCTGGGTTTGTCTCTGGGGTATACAATGTTTCATAGAAGTCTGGGAAGGCTTCAGGGATGGTGTTTTTGGCTATCTCT
Organism: Ambystoma mexicanum; assembly: GCF_040938575.1. Lineage (NCBI taxonomy): Eukaryota > Metazoa > Chordata > Amphibia > Caudata > Ambystomatidae > Ambystoma > Ambystoma mexicanum. The sequence goes on along the minus strand of NC_090934.1, from coordinate 833,634,076 downwards.
GCATTGGGCCCTCCATCTACCATCTCTTATCTCTTGGACCCTACGATCTGCTTGCTGTTCCCTTAACCTAGTCGCCAGTAGTGCATCCGCTTTCTCTCCTTTCTCATAAAATTTTTGTTTCAGTAGCTGAAGTTTGCAGACTATTTGATCGTGTTCTAGGAGGCGGAGTTCTTCCCTCTTTTTCTTTGCCTCGCTAATTTTGACAGTGTCTAGCATGGCCCCTTCTTTAGCCTCCTTGTCCAGCCGACAGATTTCCTCCCGGATTCTGTTTTCGATTAGGGCTCCCTCTCTTTTTGTTGGCTCCCTCTCTCATAAGAATCCCTCTCCAAGTTGCCTTTCCTGCATCCCAGACCCCCCGTTTAGAGACCTCCCCAGTATTGTTCAGTCTAAAGTATTCAGTGATTTCAGTTTCCATCTCGGTCTTGAAGATGGGGTCTTTCCATAAGGTCTCATTGCACCTCCATTTCCCGCCTCTAACTGGCAGTGGCTCCCATTGTATGTCAGCCATCATCAGCATGTCATGGTCGGACCATGTGGGGTGATTTTTGTGTGTGGGGTCGTGTTGTATAAATCCTTAGTGAAGTAGATATAGTCAATGCGCGTGAAGGTGTTATGTGGGGTTGAGAAGAAGGTGTAGCCTCTTTCGGTGGGATGCATTTGTCTCCATACATCTTTCATTCCGTACAGGTCCATCTTTTCTGTGAAATTGGCATGTTCATCTCTGGTTCTATCTTGGGTTACAGGATTACCAGCTTTGCGGTCTAATGTGGGGTCCGCCCATATGTTGAAGTCACCTCCTAAGATGACATGACCAGAGGATTCTAACAATTTTGGGAATTATTTTGGACAGGAATCTTGCTTGACCTGCATTGGGGGCATAGATCGTAACAATTGTGGCGGACACATTAACAATAGATCCTGACACTAGCAAGGCTCAGCTTTCTATGTCTGACCACGTCTTGATAATCTTGAAATCTATCCCCTTCCTGATAAGAATTCCCACCCCTCCTTTTCTCAGTGGGCCAGAACCCCAAAATTCTATTCCACTCCGTTTTCCCAGTACTAGCCTCTAATCGCCCTTCATATACTTAGTCTCTTGTAAGAGAAGAATGTCAATTTTAGCTCTACGGAATTCTCTAAAGACAAGCGTTCTCTTAGTCGGTGAGTTAAGGCGTTAACATTAAGTGTTCCCACCCTTATGGAGCCTCCGCTGTGAGATTCAGCGGTCATCATAGTTTTGCGATCTTAGATCATACATAGGTTCCGATTGTTTCCTCCAACATGTCTTTCACATAATTGACCACATTACATTTATGTCTTGTCCATATTCTGCACTAGCCCTGCCCTTGACGTTTTCCCTTGCCCTTATCTCCCTCCCGCCTCCTGCCCTCCCTCCCCCTGTTTGGTGGCGTCCGATCGAACCCAGTTGATAACACTGGTCTGGCATCGAACCACCGATAGGGACCGTTACCTCTCGGTCCTTTTTGACAAAATAAAATGAATATAATGAATGAGCCCCCTCTCTATCCCCCCCTTTGATGTCACTGTGTATTTTCAAGTCACACATCAATATCTATAACATTTCAACGATCAGTACTTATAACCATTGCTATCAAGAGACATTTAGGTTGAATGTACCTTGCTCGTCGGGTGTCAGTTGCCCCCTTCACGAGAGCTGTTGCCTCTGCGAAATTTCCTCGAACCCTTCACCTTTCTTCTCTTTGGGCCTTGGATGTGCCATTCTCTTCCACCTTTCGTAGAATCGTCTCGATCTTCATTGTCATTGTGTCCTTGTGAGCCCAACAGGTCCACTATGCATGCTTTAATTTCTTTCTCTGAACACAATCTGATCTTTGTGTCTTCATGTTCAAAGTAGAGGGAGAAGGGGTATCCCCATCTATAGCAAGTGTCTTGTGCTTTCAGCCATTGCGTGAGGGGTCTACACATTCTCCTGAGGGCCAAAGTTAGGGAGGAGAGATCTTGATATATCGTTATTTGTTCTCCCCCTATGGTGATGGTGCCTCAATTTCTTGCTTTTTCCAACTCTCTAGCTTTGTCTTGGTATCGGTGAAAACGTGCTAGGGCTGATCTTGGGCCCCCTGGTGGGCCACCAGCTCTATGGATGCGTTCCGTTTTGGGTTCATCGATGTCATCTGCAACTAGCAGTTTGATGATGTTGTGGAGCGTTGTTTTGAGATCATCCTCCGTCTCCCCCTCTCGTTCTGGAATCCCAAAAAGGCGAAAGGTGTTTCTCCTTTCTCGATTTTCCAAATCATCCATTTTAAGTTTGAAATCCTATTCTCTCTGCTCCAAGTCTGTTATTCTGTGGGCCAGCTGTGTTTCTAGGGTATCTATTGAGGCTTGATTGTTCTCATCTCCCTCGACCGTATCCTCTACATTATCTAGCCGTTGCATGAGTTTGTCAGGCTTCCCGCCGATGTTGGCGCCCATGTTTTTTATTTCTGTCAATAAATCTGCAATATCCCCTTTCGTGGTGGCAGTTTCCGAACTGGAGCTCGGTGTAGATGCCATCCTGGGACCGGCAGGGTGAGGCGCTATTGGGTCATATGCGTAGATGGCGAGCTTCTGATGCACGTTCATACACCTTGTGGACACCTTTCAGTGTGCCCTTCGAGGTAATTGGCTGGTAAGGAATTGCAGTCAGTGGTGCAACCGGGGAGGCACACGACCCTTTTGTTTTGATTTTTGGGGGTCTAATCCTCAGTGTACTAAGTTGCGACTTTGGTTTTGTTTAGCTTTGGGTCGGATTTGCTATTACTCGACCTCCGTGGGCAATCTGGTGGGTGGCGTTGCCTTAGGCTTTTTAAGCGTCTTGTGGTAACTCACTTGAGGAGGCACACGCCCCAGTTACAGAGGCCCAACCCTCAGTCTCAATGTCCCTTGCTTTGGGCTTTTTAGGCGTCTTATGATGATTCACCTGAGGAGGCACACGCCCCAGTTACGGGGGCCCAACCCTCAGTCTTGATGTGCCTTGCTGGCTTGTTAGTTCAGAAGTGGAGTCCTCTGTCTTTCGCTGCATGGTGAAATCCTGTGGGAGGGGTTTCAATAGGGGCTGTGTGGGCTCCTTGGGGCGACTTTGGGCTCCTTCCAGGGTATGAGTGGAGTGCGGGTCACCTTATTGTTGTCTATTTGATTTTCTTTAGATACGGGAGGCTCGTGGTTTGTGGCACCTTTTGGTATTTCTCTATTTAATTCCTTTGTCCTCAGTAATGCTTTGATGTGTGCCCATCACTCGTCGGTTCTGCTCTCCGGGGGGCAGAGGTTGCCGCGGGTTGTGTCCCCCCCCCCCTCCACGTGTTTCAGAGAGGGACGTAGTGGGATCCTCAGCGCGTTGCTTATGGTGTTTACTATTGTTATATTTATCACCGTTCTCCTTGCTCTGTTATTTTAGGGGGCTCCCCCTGCTGTGTCCCAGTTGGGTTTATAAGCCCACCGCATCCGCGATGCTTTCGCGCGGTCTCCTCCCCCTGCAGGCGCCGAGAAAGTATGGGCCCCGTGGAAGAGAGCGTCCAGGAGAGCACAGGCCCGGCGCAGTCTCTCGGGCTAGTAGCGCAGCAACAGGGGCCCGCCCACCGGGTTCCATGTGCCTCCTGGCCCGGTATCCCTGTCCGTGTGCGGTGAGGAGGGGGTGGCGCCATGCATATCTTAACGGTGGTCTTGCTTGGTCCGGGGGGGGGGGTGAGGTGGGGTTTGTATCCTGCTGCGGCGACTATTTCTTCGTTCGCCTTGGGGGGCTGGGAGTCCCCTCGGGAATCTCCCGCCTGGCTTGCGTTTCGGGCTGGCTGCCCTCCCTCTGTCCTCTCGGGCGTTACTGGGGGACTTTCACTGGGCCTGCCGGCATGCGCATGGCCTCACAGGGGTTTCTCCTGCGTCTGCTGGGTCCCGTCATGGGCCGAAGTTTAAACAACGATATTGCGGCTTTCCTGAGTCTGATTTTTCTCAGGATTTCTCCTGCTGGTGGGGGGGGGGGCACACAAAGGCCCGGATGGTTGAAAGTGGTTGAAAGTTCGGCGGGGGGGGGGGGGCGTGTCTTTAAGCGGGGCTCAACTCGCTTTAGAGACCTGTGGGTGCGGAGCTCACACAGTGAGGCTGTTCATCCGTGCGCCCCCTGGTGGCCGATATAATGCATTTTTGAGTACATAAAAATTTAATATTTAAAAACTCATATGAAGACAAAATCAATTATATTAAAAATGATATTAGAAAAGGTTTGGCAAATTTGTTGTATGAGCATTTTAGAAATATATGAGAATATGTATTTTCCCACTCCAAAAAGGCATTGTTCCAAACTAAAAGTATGATTGCACTGCTTGTTTGGTAATCTGATATATAAGAAAAAATAAAAATTCTTGAAAAAAGATTTTGGATACATTTCACTGAAATTACCATCTACTAAATATTAATTTATACAAGTTATATACACTTGAAGGAATCTTTATATGTTTAGATTGTCACACTGTGTGCTGTACACCCCCTTCATTTACTCTAGTTTAATTTTTAGGGCTGCCAATTAGAGGCATACTGCGGTGGCATGCAAGATTGGCAAGGAAGCAGGTGAAACACTGGTTAAGCGTGAAAAATGGCTGAACCTGAACGTACCAGGAGCAGTTGGGCATTTGTTGGGGATGGTTGGGGTTTGGGGGACGTTACCTGTCCTGCGGCCTGCCTCTTGGCGCCGACACATGGTGTACACCTATATGCAAGGGAAACACCAAGGTTGGGGCTGGTTAGTGGATGGAGGAGTGGGGCGAAGGTAGCCTCAGAGCTGGACAGAGGTTTACTCTCGGTCCCGACTGGGTGTGAGAGTGCAGAGGAGGGAGAGGGCCAGGAGTGGAGGGGGCAAATGGGATGTCAGGGCGGGAGGGGGAGTGCACGACAGATGAGCAACATCACAGTCTTCTGGGTTTATCCCTACTTTTGTGGAGTCTCTCCATGTATTTGTTGTAGTCATGTTTGCCCAATTGCTCCCAATCTGCGATACAGACCTGCCTAAACTCAACGATCATCTTCTCGCACCCTGCCGATTGTCGTCCTTGCCTCCCCTCACTTGCAAGTGCCTCCATCTGTGCTTCCGTGCTTGAGATGTTAAATATCGGGTCCTTCTGTATTCCACCCATTTTGCTGATTGCCTTCCCCCTCATTCCACCTTAAAGGAGTCCCTGCACTGTCCACACTCCCTGTATTTTGTTGGCCTGGCTGTGCCATGCAGAGGAGATGCAGGGTATGATTAGTTTCATTAAGGAGGAGTGCAGGTAGGAATGGAGAGCCCAGAGCAAGATTAACTCAGTCTTCAGCCAGTTCTACCAGCGCTTTAATGATGCTGGCGAGGAAGGCTGCGTTAGGGACGTAGGAGACGTTTGGGTGGATATTGAACTGTCCCATTTAGAGCAGGAGCAGGCAGAGATGCTCCATGCACCGTAGAAGAGATGAAGGCAATCATACTCTCACTACACCTTCTGGTAAAACGCCAGGCACTGATGGGTACTTGATGTCACATGTATGAACTGGCTTTTTTTTCATAACTCTTATTGAATTTTACAACATTTTGAAAACATTTCCACCAACAAACACCCCCCCCCCTCGAGGCAACGATCATTCAGTTCACGATTCTCGGCCTTTCCAGGCCCGCCCTCCCCGTTTATTGTAAACCTAGCATCTCAGGCGTTGCGGGCACCACATCACCCTGAAATCGTCCTTGAGAAAAGTCATTATTTCCCCCCACTCCATGGCAACGTTCTGCACCCTATTATCCATGGCATATGTTGCCCATTCCAGAGCTACTATTTCCCAGACCTTTCGTAACCAGTCTTGGATCATGGGGGTGTCTGAACACTTCCATTGTTGGGTTATTATCATCATAGCTGCCAACGTTAGTATCACTTTCGCTTTCTCCCTCGCTCTAGGTCCCCCCCCCACGTGGTTCCTCTGATGCCTAGGAGGATCTGCACTGGTGTTATTCCATCTCCCAGACCAAAGGCCTGCTCCTGTGCCTTCCGCACCTCTCTCCAGAATGGTTCGATTTTTGGGCAGTCCCACCAGATATGTTCTGCTGTGCCTATCAGCCCACAAAACCTCTAGCACCTCCCTGAGGTTCCCGGATACATCTTCTGGAGACGGGCCGGTGTATAGTGCCACCGACCAATATCTTATACCAAGCTTCTTGCAGTTGGGAGGCTTTTGCTAACTTAGGTATTTTCCTCCACAGCCTCTCCCATTCTACCCTATCCAATTCCCTTCCCAGGACCCGGTCCCATTTCTGCATATACGCCCACTGATGATCTGCACTCCCACCATCCAGAGTCTTATATAGATTGGATATTAGACCCTTTGTTCCGTCATTAGTCAGAAGGAAGCTTTCAACGTTTGTTGGCCCTCTAGTAGCCACCGTTCTAATCCCCGGTTGTAACACCCAATGTCGTATCTGTGCATACCTTAATCTTTCTCCTTCTTGTATTGCAAATTCCCGCTTACAGTCCTCGAAAGACCATAATTCCCCACTTTGGAACATATCAATCAACTTCCTGCAGCCTCCCTCCTGCCAATGCCTAAATGCACCCTTCTCCAGTCCCGGTGTGAAATCCCTGTTGCCAAAAATAGGAATGAAGGGCGACGGAAACAACGTGATTCCTCTGGTTCCCACTAATTTGTCCCATACATCCGCCATAAGTTTGGTTATGGAGCTTTCAGAGATGCCTAGGTCTATGCGGTTTTGGCAGCCATAAGACCTCCGCCAAGTTGCGATGGGCCACCGCCCTATCCATCTTCACCCACAGTTTGTCTTGGGTACTCTCGTCCCCCTTCAACCATTCCCTAATGACTCGTAACTGTGCCGCTTCATAGTACCGACTAAAATTCGGTAATGCCAGCCCTCCCTCACCCATGGGTGCATGAGCAAGCGGTTGCCCACCGTAGCTCTCTTCCCTTCCCATAAGAATCCATTAGTCATTCCTTAAAGAAACCCTGTGGGATCGGCTGAAGAATTGCCTGAAAGAAATACAGCAGTCGCAGGAGTGTGACCAACTTCACTGCGGCGATCCGCCCTAGCCATGGCACCCTAAAACCTCTCCATTTCTGATAGTCTCTTAATTTCCTTCAAAAATGAAAGGTAATTGGCCATGTACCAACCAGCCAGGGTTGCTGTAATCTTTACCCCTAGGTACTTCACCCCTCCCGGACTCCATATAAAATGAGTGCTTGCCCTCAGCATGTCGCGTTCCTGAACCTTCAGCGTTACGTTTAAGATTTCAGATTTATTAGCATTAATCTTTAACCCTGAGACCTCTCCAAACTTCCTCAACAGGTTTGTGCTTGCTTGAATTGAAGCGGTCGGTGACGTCAGAGCAAGTAACATGTTGACAGCAAACGCAACAACTTTCTGTTCTCCCCCAAAGGGGATGCCTTATATCTCCTCCGCCTCCCTTATTGCCTGTAAAAGAGTCTCCAAATATATTGCGTAAAGTATAGGAGATAGCGGGCAACCTTTTTTCGTTCCCCTCTGCAACCGTACTGGTCGTGACGTTGTTCCATTCACCACTATCCTAATGGATGGGGCCTGGTAGTTAGCTTGTACCATAGTCAAAAATTCCCCTCCAAACCCGATTTTCTGCATGACCCGGAACAGAAAGGACCACTCCACGCGGTCAAATGCCTTTTCTGCGTCAAGAGCCAAAAGGACCGCGGGAGTGTTCGTTTTCTGCGCTTTCTACTAAGAGGGCCACCCGCCTGATACTATGTGCCGTTTGCCTACCCCTAATGAAACCTGCTTGATCGGGGTGTATCAGTTTTCGGAGGTGGGCTTCGAGTCTGTTTGCTAGGATCTTTGTGAACATCTTAGCATCAATATTTATTAATGCTATAGGTCTATAGGAAGTTTTTTCCTCTGGGTCTTTATTTGGCTTAAGTATGAGGGTTAGTTTAGCTTCCTCCATGGATGGAGCAATCCTGCCTGTCTGACGAAACTTATTAAATAACGAGGTCAGATGCGGAGCCAGCTGTGGAATAAACATCTTGTAAAAGGCTGCAGTATATCAGTCTGGGCCTGGGGCCTTGTTTACCAGTAGAGCCCTAATTACCTTTCGCACTTCCTCCTCAATTTCCTGATTAAGGATCTCTTGGGCCTGCCTCCTGATGTTCCGTAGCTGCACCTTCCCTAAGAACTCATCCTGCAGCCTACCTGAGGATTCTGAGACGTATATAGGGACTCATAGTACTCCGCCAATACTTCCTGCAACTCCCCCGCCCTTGTGACCTGCTCCCTTGAGCCAGTTTTTAGCACCGTAATTGCATTTCTCGATCTCGCCCCCTGAGCCTTTGTGTAATATTTCTGCCGTACCGCGAATAGAGCCCCTTCTGCCTTTTTAGTTCGGAGAATCTCTAGCTGTCCTACTGCTCTTCTGTATTCCCTCATGGCCGCCCTAGATGGGGTCATGCCCGCGTTCTGTCTGGCCGCCTCCACCTCTGCTTCAAGATGCGTTTCAAATGCCTTCATTTGTCTTGCTCGGTGAGCGGTTACCGTTATGAGGTCTTCCCTGACGGTGGCCTTAAACGTATCCCATCTTACTTCTTCCAGAGTATCCTCCTTCCTGTTAATGGCAAATAAAATCTTAATCTTCTCTTCGATTTCCCTCCGGATCCCTTAAGATGGACCTCGGGTATTTCCAGCCCCAAACCCCCTTGTCCCTTCGACCCATGTCCAAAATAACATACCGTTTTGTGGTCTGCGATCCCTATCAGTCCCGTGCTCACCTCCCGAATTCTGCCCACCAGTCCCACAGAGACACAGATATAGTAGATTCTAGAGTGTGACCCATGGAGCCTGATAAGAAGGTGTGACCTTCTTCCTCCCCTTCAGCTTTCTCCACGTATCTCTCAAGCCCATCCTGCCGATTCTATCCTTCAGGTCCACCGACATGACCGTTCCCCATGAACTGGCTTTTAATGTGCCTTGCTCAAAGCTTTAAGTACTGTGTTGAGTTCCCAGGAAGATACTAGGCATTGCGCTAGCGGAAATTAACATAGGGGTCCTTTCAAGAAGGTCTTCACTGCAACGTCTGAAAATAAAGAAAGTTCTGGAGGCTTCGAAAGGAGACCCCACCTTAGCAAGCTCCAAAAAGTACACTGGCAATTGAGAAACTAATGTTAGGAAAAGGCTTTCCATTGTTGCACTGCAAGTTGAAATGTTTCCATTTCTTTACATGCGTCTTCCGGGTTGTTGATGATTTAGCTCCTGCCAAAACTGAAACTTAACTCTCAGCTCGTTCAAATGCTTCTAGTAAATGGGTCTCAAGAGCCAGGGTGTGAGTTTTAAGGATGCCGATTGTGTTTAAGTGTGTTGCCTCTCTGTCTCAGCAAGAGTCACCATTGAATCTCGAGCCGAGTGGGGCAACATCTTTTTTGCACATGCACATGCCAGGGCATGGAGGCTAATGTTGAAAAATTTCTTTGAACCTATCACCCTCCGAATCATGGGGATCAGGGAGAGGAGGTATATATTAATCTGGCTGTCCATAGAAAGGCAAATGTGTCAGTCATGGAGCCCGGTTACCAAGACCTGCTCACAACGGGTTGGCACTTGGAGAGGACCTTGGTAGCGAAGAGGTCAGTGGTGGGAGTCTTCACCGTTTTGAACTCCTGCTCCAGCTGCTTGCCACCCAGTTATCATTCATGAGACACAGCCAACCCTGCAGATTCAATCTTTAAAAATCTTTACTTTCTGCCTACTTTCTTCCACCTTGAGAAAAACATTGTCCTGCAGGGTCCACCTCTACAGCATCAGGACTTCCCGGACAGCAGAGCAACCTGGTGTCGCCTCATTTGTTGGTATAATTCATGGATGTAGTGTTAACCCGTCTGGACAGTCTCCATGCTGCATGTAGTCACCACCTAGAAGGACCTCAGGGACAGACAAATGGTTTAAGTTTCACGTGACACTGCTTGACGATGATTCAAATGTGCTGTCCGTTAGGAAAGATTTCTCTGAATGCAACTTTCCCTCCATTTATAGACCCGCCCCCCGAACTTTTTGCTTTTTGTTACAGGAACAGACTGGTGGCAGCAGAAGCTTTACTGTTATTTTTACTACTTTGTAACGAGCCATACCGTGCTTACTGCGTTTGGCTCTGGACCGTGGCTAATGCCCATCACGGCTGGGTCACAAGGTAGTTTGTCTGTTCCTTTGGACATTTTGTCCTTTGGCCTTCCCCCTGGTCTTCGTGACCCAGGACTTATTTGGGCATGCAGTTGCCCGCGAATGCTGCTTCTTTCGCGGGTTCCTGCAGGTCATGTGTGGGTACCCAGGTTGGGACTGTCTGATCCCAATCCACACTACTGGTGCCAGGATATCTGGTGCACACGAGGGCCTGAGAACCACAGTGGTCCCTGATTGGACCACTGCTGGTGTGCAGGAGTGGGGGGCTGATCTCATTGGCCGATTGGGTGCAAGCACTCATTAGACTTTTAGATATGAGGAGCGGTCCTGAACGCAGACCAGCAACAGGTCTGAATCGACCTTTGGACGGAGCCAAGTATCCAGAAGAACTGAGCAGGTCCAAGGACTATAGAGAACTGCGCTGAAGAAGGTTGGCACCCCGGAGCATGCTGCTGTCCTGGTAGAGAGCCCTGCTTTGCGCTCGATCTCAGAAGACTTGAGAAGGTGGGACCAATCACTCTCGATGCCTCCTGATTGCCCTGCAAAAGAGCCTGTTCGGAAGTGTCCCTGGGCCATCAAATGGGCTGTCTAGCTCAAACCTTGGCCACCGTGCAGGAGCATGGCTGCATCCAGTTTTGACTCGAAACTTGTGGGAATCCCTATTTGCACAGTGTGGCACCTTTTCATCAAATTTCATTGTCCCAGCTGCTTTAGGCCACGAGAGAAGGTTGCGTCATATCACGAGAGTTAGGTGCCGCTGTGTCACTGTGCCACAGTAACGGTCGCTGAAGGCGGTTTTCCTGTGTTCCTTCTTGTGCCCAGAGACCAGTTGCATCAGTGTTTCCTTTTTTCTTCAACTGAATCAACAGAAGATGCATCTCCTGTTGCAAACCGGACCTGCATCTGCACCCGCAGCGCCTATGCACTTTGAAGACGAAACAATGGCGGGAAATTGAACCTCTGACAACCACTTCTAGGCCTGCCAAGTTAGGACCAAAACCGAGCCAAGGGCGGTGAGTAATGAAACCACTTACCGGTGGCCCTTTGTTCATCCATATTGTTTTATGCACGGACAATCCTTTGTGGTCTTTTCTGGCATGGGTAGCCTCCGCTTCCTAAAGTCCTCTGAAATTTTGGAATAGCTCTGTTCATCGAGAGCAGAATTTCGCCGGACTCTTGTAACCTGTTTTCACCCTTAGGAATTCTGTCCCTAATATTTCTAGTCCTCTAAAAAGTGGGACTTTTACGCACAACCCAGCGCTTTTACGCGTGCATTGAACATTGAGCACAAGGCTCCATTCATTGTAGGGCTGGACTCGGAAAGTTAGGGTTTTCACTTCTGAAGTACATCTATGCTCTGAAAGGTATTTGGCCCCTTCCTTTGCAGGTATTGGCAGAGTTATTAACTTGATCATATTGACTCCAGTGATTGTATATATTTTACATAGTGCATTGTGTGGTATTTCGCTATTGCTTTTCATTATTCATTTGTGTTTATTCTTAGGCCTAATATTGAGACGATAGGGTTTTTACATTCCAACCAAAATTTGACACAACCACACCACATTACAGAGAACACACACAAAACAGCTCACCAGCAGGCTCAGATGTAGATAGCGAGCTGGAAACTACAAAACTAGCCGCGACAGTTAGTGGAAGTATACCACAACCAAAAATGTATTTTTTAGACCAGATCAAACGGCACAAAAAGGCGAACCGCGTGACCAACACCAAACATGTAAATTTTTCAGATCTACTAACCAGCAAGACAACGGGTCAGGCGGAGGAGAGGAAAGAGGAAGAAGGGGGGTGGGAATGCAAACAGCAGCAATGATTTAGAAAAAGAAATAGGAAAAAGATTGACAAGATCGCATTCACAGAAGCAAATTGAACAGGGGAGCTCCAGAACCTTTTAATGAATCTATCATCTAAAGAACAAATGTAGAAATCAATCTACTGAATAAAGGTCTATCATTCTCCCCAACCAGTACCAACAACTTCATAGTATTAGATCTTTTCATGTTCACATGAAGATGCAAACTCAAGAAATGTTCTGCCACTAAACCAAGTTCTTACAAAACATCACTACCACTACTGATCGCCAGCAACCTTACATTATAGAACTTACATGACACACACACCTACTTGTTTCCCTGGAGGATCCGACCATGACAAGCAAGGAAAATGCAATGGCTCATTTAGACATGGAGGGCGTACCTATAAAAATTCCAAAACTCAGGAAAAAGTCCAGACTCACAATGTGCAACTCTTTGCAGAGAACTACATACCACCTTTGGACAAACGGCGATACAAGACCTCTACAAACTGGAGGACTCAAAACAGCGAAGCATAAGGAACAACCTCAAGCCACCGGAAAGGGAGGCCCTTTCCAACCTACAGAAAGACCTTGAACTGATAATCAAGGGAGCAATATCATACTAATGAACAGGACTGATTACGTACAAATGGCGAACCACCATCTGAACTCGCCGGGATGCTACACTAAATTAAATACCAATCCCGCCAACAACATACTGAGCAATTACAACACAACATTGAGATACTACCACAACAAAGGTCCAATTACGGATGAGGAAATAGACTACCGCCAAGTAGCATACCCAATCATGCCTACACTAGACTTTCTGCTGAAAGTACACAAGAGCTTCAACTCAATAGGGGAGACCGATCATGAGCGATATAGGGGAATTACGGAACCCTTATCTAAATACATTAACCATGTCATTCAGAAAGAAGTACAACATATACCATACTACCTACGATACACAATGCAGAAACAGATTTCCTACTAGCAACATTTGATGTGCACGCACTATACACCTCAATCGACCACCAATTGGCATTACACAGCATTGACCATCCCTTTCGTAACCAATCAGCTTCAGACTATATCTTATCTTAATCACATTTGTAGAGCGCAACAGCTCAGAGGCATCTTGCTAAGAGGTCAAGTAAACCAAGTCTGTAGGACTAGAAAAGAAAGGTCTTCAATGCCCTGCGGTAAGGCAGGTGAGACTCCTCAATGCTACGTAAGGAGAGCAGGAGAAGATTCCAGGCCTTCGCTGCCGCCACTGAAAAGGCACGACCACCCATTCGAGCAAGCCTATACCAACCTGGCCATGACCAAAAAAAAAAATTAATAGTTACTCACCGTAGTGACTAACGTACTCTTAGTCCATAGTCCCATTCCCTCCATACTACATAGGCGTTCCTCGCTAGGGACGGAAGACAGAACCTTTCTCTTCCCCTTTAAATTTACAAGCGCACGGGGGCCTGACTACACCCACCGGCGCCACTCCTCAGTCCACATTGACGCGTATACAATATTTAACACTGCATAATGACACCAGTATTTGTTAGGGGGGGGGAGGTGGGACGTATGGAGGAAAGGGGACCATGGACTAAGAGTACCTTAGTCACTACAGTGAGTAACTATTAATTACTCTTACGTCCCGTCCCCTTTCCTCCATACTGCATGGGCGATTACAACTGAATGTAGCCCTGGGGTGGAGAGGACACCCTCCTTAAGAAAACAGATTCCATAGAACCACCTGTCCGAAAGCCGCGTCTGCCTTACAGCCAGCATCGCGTCTGACATCCAGACGGTGCAAGAACCTCTGAGCCTCGTCTTTAGGGTCAGCAAAAACATAGGTAAGACTATCTCCTCATTTAGATGGAAAGCAGAGGGTACCTTAGGTAGGAACGTGGCGTGTGTCCGCAGGACCACCTTATCCATGTGAAAAGTCATATAGGGTTCGGAGGCCACCAGAGCCTGGATCTGTCTGACTCTGCAAGCAGAAGTGAGGCCCACTAGCAGAGCTGTCTTAATGGTGACCAGCCTGATATCCACGGACGCCTTTGGCTCGAAGGGCTTGTGCGCCAAGGTGCCCAGCACAACATTGAGGTCCCACAAGGGGTGTGGTTTTTTTGATGGGCGGGTAGAGCCTCGAGAGGCCTGCCAAATGTCTCTTGACTATTGGGTTGGAAGAGAAGACCTCCTCCTCCGAATTTCTGTAGGCCCCTATGGCTGCCAAATAGGTGCAGCATGTGTTCACCTGCACGCCTGAGTGAGCAAGGTGTGCAGAGAAGGAGAACACATCATCCAGCGTACTCTTGTATTGGCTCCTGGTAGCCTTGCTCCCAACGCCCTGAATGATTTCTAGGTTAGCCTGTGATAGGCTCAGGTGCTTCAGTGTGACCTGCTCAGGAACCATTCTGAGAGGGCTAATTTCTGTGGGGTGGGGTGGATGACCCCTGCCCCCTGCAGCACCAGAAGATGAGCTGGGCCCATCGGAAGGTGGATGGGTGGCCTGTCCGAGAGGCTAAGAAGCTCCAAGAACCACGGTCTCGCTGGCCACAATGGAGCTACCGGAATGATGCAGAGGTGACAAGATTCCTTTATCTTGCAGATCACCCTGTGGACCAGGGATGTGGGAGGGAAGGCATACGATGTCATGCCGTTTCACTGTATCTGGAATGCGTTGCCCAGGGAGCCGGGGCCCTGCCCCTGCCAGGGCGCAAACTGTTGGCACTTCTTGTTTTCCAAGGAGGCAAAAAGATCCACTTGAGGGTGCCCCCATCGGCTGAAGATCTTCAGCAGCACCTGATCGTTCAATTGCCACTCGTAATTGTCCACTCCCAGTCTGCTGAGCCTGTCTGCCTCCACGGCCGTGAGGTAGACATTCTCCAAGGCCCATTCCCACATGCTGACAGCTAGGGTGCACAGTGGAGGGGACCTGCTACCCCCTGCTTGTTGACATAGTACATGCTGGTGGAGTTGTCAGTCTGGATAAGGCTTGCCGTCCGCAGATTGCAGTCCCTGGCCCAACCTGCGAGGTTCGAGTGGAGAGAATGAGGAATGTTGACAAGCTCTGCTTGGGAGCCCCGCTCCAGATTCCATGAGGCTGCGAAGTGCAGCTGTAATCTCATCTTGAGTCTTGTGTGGGTTACGGCCAGTAGGACCGCTACAAAGAGACCTGATAGATGCTGCTACCACCAGGCCAATGTCACCTCGGGTGAGGAAGTGAGTAGTGGCCATCTTGAAGGGCATGATCTTGTCCTCCGAGGGGAAAACTCTCTCGGAGATCGTGTCCCATATGAGGCCCAGGAAAGTAAGTCTCTGCGTAGACTGCAGCTGGGACTTCTTGAGGTTGAGCAAAAATCCCAGGTCGTGGAGTGTGCTCATAAGGGCGGAGGAAATGTGGTGCACCTCCTCTGGCTATTTCACCCTGAGGAGGCAGTTGTCCAGGTACGGGTAGAGGTGGTGGCCCTGTGCCCCGAGGAGGGCCGCCACTGCATTCTTGAGTCTGCTAAACACCCTGGGAGCCGAGCTGAGGGCGAAGGGTAGCACCTTGTATTGGAAATGTAGCACCTTGTATTGGAAATGGCAGTCCATGATCTGAAGGTGAAGGTCTAGCGACGACAAATCTCCTTGTATCGAACGGATCACTTCTTGGAGCGTAAGCATCTTGAATTTTAGGTTCTTGAGCAGTTTGTTGAGAGCTCGTAGATCTAGAATGGGACGCCATTTTCCATTGGGTTTCTTGACGACAACATAACGGGAATACACTCCCTGTCCTCTTTCTGACACCGGGACCAGTTCTAGAGCCCCTTTCTGCAACATAAGCGCCACCTCTTGCATTAGTATTTGAAGGTGGGGCTGCTTCGAGACCACCGTTGGAATACGTGGTGGCTTGCCCTTGAACTGTAGAGAATGGCCCAGATGTATCGTGTCCAAAACCCATTGGTCTGTTATGCGCGCCCACTCGTCGACGTGATGAGACACTCTGCCCCACCCCAGGACGTTCTGTAAGTCGTCATTGTTGGCTTTTGGCCTGTTTATCCTTCGTCGACGAGGAGTAGGCGCCTCGTCGTCTGGAGGTTTGGTAATCTCTGCTTTTACGAGTAGCCTGGGCTGCACGTCTGTAGCCTTGGGAAGAGTAGGAGGGTCTGCTGAAACCTCGGTCTCTAGATTATCCAAACCGGGAGTTACCTGATGCTCCTCTGAAGGGACGAAAGGAACGAAAATTCATACCACTCTGGAGGGCTCCAAGGGAACGAGCCGTGTCAGAATCTTCTTTCATGCACTTCAAGGCTTCATCCACTTTCTCCCCGAAAAGATGTTCTCCTTCGCACGGCATATCCATTACCTTATATTGTACCTCCGGTCTGAACGTCGTGCACTTAAGCCAGGCTTGCCTTCGTAACACTACACCATTGTTGATTTGCTTAAAGCCTGATTCCGCCAGGTCGACAGCAATGTTAATGGAATGATTAGAAGCCTCTTCTCCCTCACGTACGAGCAGCAAGGCAGATTTCCTCTGTTCCTCCGGGAGATGGTCCAAGATAGGAGTCAGTCGATGCCACATCTCCCTATCATACCTGGCCATAATAGCCAGGGAGTTGGCTGCTTTAACAGTAGTAGCTCCAACCGATAGCACTTTCTTCCCAAAAGCATCTTGTCTCCTGGCTTCGTTGTCTGGGGGGGGGTCGTGCATTTGTGTTGCGACCTTGCCTTTCTGGCCGCCGCGGCGGATACCACTGTTTCCGGCGAAGGTTGAGACGTCAAGTACTTGGGAGTCGATTCCGGAGCCTTGAATTTCTTTTCCAATCAACCTTTTACCGCCGGTTCTGAAAAAGGGTGACGCATGGTTTTTAGTCCCTCCTGCCAGACATGGTCCAAAATGGGGATAGCAAATATTGCCTTTCTTCTCTTGCCCCTAGGATCGAACAGAAAACAATCTTTTTTCTCTTCTTCTGGGACTAGGCCAAACTCTGCACACGCCTTACCAATCATGGCATGGAAAGCACCCACGTCACCAGGTGGTGATGGCTGCGCCGGACTCTTTGGAGTTTCCATCTCCGCTTCAGAGTCCCATGTAGGGTCCCTTGAGGGGGATAACGAGATGTCTGATCCCGATCCTTCACGTTCTGACTCTGACAGCTCTTCTTCCTGTGGACGAGGACGATCTTCCTCAACCGGGTAAGCGGTAGGGACTCTGGGTGGAGGGCGAAGAGCTGGGCCCGGCTCGTCGACGACTGGCGAAGCCTGTAACACTGTCGGGACAAGCTGAGGTAACCGAGTATCCAACCGCTCCAACAGCTTCTGTAATGTGTTCAACACTTCCAGGGACAGAAGAGCCTGGGGATTCAGTAAGGAAGAGGTAACTGGAATAGCACTTCCACTCAAGAGCGACCCCGAACCAGTTGGTTGTAATCCTAGAACGGTTGGATGTGCGACCGGATCACAATCATCTTCCGCTGACGAGATGGAGAAAGCCGCTTCTGGTTGCAGCAAGGCCTCAGGTGGGATCGGATCAAAAACCTCTGGTTGCCATCCCACCGACGGGGCCACAGTCGACAATGACATCTTTTCCATAGGCGCTGTTTGACCTGACGAAATAGCCGTAGGAAGAGCTGTCGCCGAAGACAAAGCAGGCGTCGACGACCGGATCGTCGTCTATTAAGCCTGTGGCGCAGGGCCTTGGGGCGTTCCCGCCGTTTTTGACCTCAACTTGTGGGACGAGGACTCTCGACTCGAGGTAGACCTATGACGGTCTCCTGAGGAGGATTTCGATGAGTCTTTTCTCTCCTTTTGAGATGAGGAGGAAGAAGACGGAGCCTTATGCGAAGAGGAGAACCTCGCAGGATGTTTCTCCAAGGGGCGTTTTTCAGATGAGCGCGATTTCTTCGCCAGAGGCTCTGCCGACACTGAGCGATGAGGGGATACAAGAGACTTAGATCTCGAGGCTGTAGAGCCTACCTCCGATGCCGGGTACGCACCCGCTCCGTCATTGAGCCAAGCAACCAGGCGCCTGTTGCAGTCTTTTAGGGTCTTTTGTGAGAAGCCCTGACAGATCTCACACATGTCCACCGTATGATGAGGGTGCAGACAGTAGATACAGTCCATATGCCCATCTCCTTCATACACCTTCTTAAGAATGCATGTAGCACACGGACGAAATAAAGCCTTTCCAGACATTCTTCGAAAAGAAACAGTCGAAGAAGCAGAAGAACGCACAACCTAATAAAATAGTAGATCCCCGAGGTAATCCCACTACTTTGGAAGACGGTTGAAATCTGAGGGAGCCGCGAGGGCGGGGCTATTTATACCTCTACGTCCTAGTGGCGCTGCCGTACGCGGCCCAAAACGACGTAGATAGGACACAAAAGTGTCAGAAGTTTTCCTATGGAAAAGGTCTATATAACTTACCAAGCATTCCCAGCCTGACGACAGGGAATATTCTAAGCATGTGAATCCATGAAAGATCCAATGCTGGAGAACTGTTCCAATCCTGACACGGTATCACACTGCCTAAATATCGCTAGTTCACAATCATACACAATCCTAAAAACCCAATGATTGGTCTCGGACTTACAAGTGCCTCCATCGAGGGCACAGTTTGGTCCCCTGTAAGGATGGACTTGGCAGGAAGCTGCACTGCAAGCTAAGGACAGACCCCTTGCACTAGGGGGTAACCGTAACATGGTCCACCCCACGTGGGCAGAGGTCAACATCTGGCTTTCTTTATTCTACACGAATATATATATACACAACGTCTCCAATTTTGGAGAACGAATATATACTCATCAGCAGAATTATTCGTATTATACATTTTGACACCAGTTGCGCACAACAGGCTGAACCCCTACTAAAACGTGCCATACGGATGCAGTTCCCAAAGCGCATGCGCGGATGGACCAGAAACCATGAGAAACATGACAAGGCCAGGGAGCGCATGCGCGCCCGATCAGTGACTTGAGCAATAGCACTATAACTAAGCCTGCACAAGCAGTTACGGTCTGATCACTGCAGGACAGACAGTATCGAGAACTGACCTTCACGCCAAACGGCAGGTAAGAACTCCACCCACACAGGTTAGACAGAGCCCCCCCCCCCCAACCTATGGGAATAACGACAAGCCCGCCTAATATACCTGCTACCATCGGGTCCCACCCAAACGCACTCTCCCCGACCCAACCTTGGTAGGGGGCATTAGCTTCCATTTGGTTAACCGAATTGTTACTCCTAGCGTAACGCAGGCAGGCATGGCCCTCCACTAACCGTCCAGTGCATCTCATACATGGGGCCCTCCCCTTCCACAATCACCCACAACCCTTCAAACAATCACCAATTAAACCTAGTGCATGGTCACACACAGGGTGACTAGGCAACCAGCCCTGAGCACATCGCACGCATATACTTTCCATTAGCTCACAGACAGCACAATAAGGAATCACATTGGACATATCTTAAGGCTGGCACCCGCTAGCCAGCCTATTTGGGCCCACTCACCATTCTAATCATCTGTGCACAAATACTGTTAGGGAGAAATCTCAAATTTGATAATTTTTCTCAACCTTAGAGTCACCCAGCAACTTTGCTGGATTTTGAGGACTTGAATTTTTAACCTGGAGAGAGTGAGACCCTTTTTCCCCACTCTCTCATGTACTTTTAATGTGATTTGAACCCGGTTTCTGTTGGTTGTGGAGTCCGACAAAATTCATAGGCATCATCTTTTACATTGTGTCACACAGCACCTTCAGTGCAGTGACACAGGGTAGTCTTTCAGACTTCCAAAAGGTTTAAATACCTTCTCTTGGATAAACTACTGTTTCCAAGAGCAGTAAAGTGAAATTGACTTTACTTACACTTGTAACTTTCTAGACCCAGCACACACTATCTTACAATAGGGTGCTGGAGGGGTTACTTAGTGTCCCCTTTGTCTAGCTTCTCATGTAAAATGTTTATGTTACTCTTTCCTCGATGAATGGCTGGTGGCAGTGGTTTACTTTTAACTACCGTGGTGTGCTTTTACTGCTGGCTGCGTTCGCAGCTGCAGTAAAGCACCCAAGGGTGCCATTTTTGTCAAAATGGCCCCCCCGTCTTCTTTTTTCGCGATTTCTTTGTGGGAAGGTCCTTCTTGAGATTTACTCTGCGCACCAAACCCGGTTTGGTCCCTTTGTTCATTTTGTCTTTGGCGGGATTCACAAGTGAAGCTCACCTCTGGCTCCAGGGTTTCTGGCGGGGGCAGGAACGGAGGGAGGTGCCTGAAACTCCCTGTGCTTAGTCTCCTAGGAGACATAAATGCACTCTTAGGTGATTGGCTGGCTGGCTGTACGGCAAGGACAGCCACCCTGCTGGGTGACTGACAGCTAGGCTGGAATGAATGGGAGAAACCTGCATAAAAGGCAAGGGCGAAGGAATCTGAAGAAGAACTTGGAATAGACGCCCACTGCAACTCCTCAACCGTTTTGTTTGCCCGGTGAAGCACTGCTGCTGTGCTGAAGCTCTGAATTCGCCTCGACCAGAGAACCCTGCAAGGACAACTTCTCCCCTTGAGTTGGTGGGACCAATCAACTTCAAAGTAAGCCACCTGGACATCCTCTCGAAGCTGGTTGAATTTCCACTGCAGTTGCTGCTGAAAACCATAGAGCAAGGGAGAGGAACACCAGTTTGTGTGTGTTGCTTTTAAGTTGGCCAAGAGCTACAGGAATATCCTCTGGACTCCCAGGAAGCAGGACTGACCGAGTCTGAGCCACCACAACAAAGTGAGGGACCCCCAGATGCAAGGAAAATCCATCTCGACAG
This sequence comes from Ambystoma mexicanum, assembly GCF_040938575.1. Lineage (NCBI taxonomy): Eukaryota > Metazoa > Chordata > Amphibia > Caudata > Ambystomatidae > Ambystoma > Ambystoma mexicanum. The sequence continues at coordinate 833,613,296 of NC_090934.1, read as the reverse complement.
CCAAGAGTCCGCGTGTGCTATTTGCTGAGATGCGAGGAGCTGAAACCGTAAAGTGCCACTGAATAGAAGTTGGACCTTTTTTGTCGCTGACCGTCCCGTTGCAGTGCCATAGTCCTCTAGACGTCCTCCCTCTTGTCCCCACGACTGAGGCCTAGGAACACAGGATCTGCAGAGCTGCACTGGAACAGAAGCCAGCCAAAGCCCTTTTCTTCTAACCAAAGGTACTGTAAAGTCAGAGAACTTACCTCTTGTTGTGTAATCTCACGTTCTCAGTTGAGACTCGTTGTGGTTGCTCTAGTAGAGTTGCTATCAGCTTCTTTACCCCACAAGCCTAATCGGCCTGTGGCCCTGCTTTGATTTCTTCTTTTCAACAAAGACTTCTAAAACGTTGTGCAAGACTTTTAGCTAACTGTAAGAAGTGCTTCAGCTCACCTAGACCTTTGCCCAATTGACTTTGGCCTTGCCTGGCTCCGTGAATGACTCTTCTTCCCTCTGACATGGTGTTGTGTCTTCCTTCCAGGAAGGGGTTAACTTACTTTGCATTGGGGGTTACCAAAAGTACTTACCTGCTTCAGAATATTTGTGATATCTCTTGTTTTAATCTAATAATCTTTTTCTTTGACATACTCTTAAGTCTGGTTCTAAATGCAAACAGTGGTATATTAGTGTCCACAGTGTCCTAGTTACTAAAGTCACCTGAGGGTGTAGGAAGTGTGTGTGCTATCCCAAAAGGGTTTGTTTATTTATTTGTAAAGCGCACCTAACCCGGAGGTAGCAGGGCGCAGCAAGAGGATTGTATAGCTTAGGTTACATCAGGCACTGTGGGTGGGGTCCAGTTAAAGTTACAGTACTGGACACATCACAACATTGGAGACAGAATACAGTAAGTCATATTTACATAAAATATACACAATTTACAAGTTTTATGTTATAACTGAACAAAGAGGATCAGCAATAAATGCATTAGATGTAATGTCCCTTAATCCAGGAGATAAGATTAGATCTAAATTGTAGGTAAGGGAGGTCTTCTCTTAGGGAGGGCGGTAAAGAGTTCCAATGTTGTGCTGCTTTAACAGGAAAGCTGCTCCCCCCGGTCATAGAATGTTTAAATCTTGGCACCAGTAGAAGGTTGGAGTTAGCCTTCCTGGAAGGGCGGAAAGATACTTGTCTAGTGAATCTCGTGGTAAGGTATTGCGGGGCGGAAAGGTGAAGACATTTGTGTGTCAGGGAGACAGATTTAAGGAAGATCTTGTCTTTCGTAGAGAGCCAGTTGACAGATCTTCTAATATCTGAGATATGGGCTTTGTTCGGGTGACTTAAGGCTGCTCTTGAGGTGTTATTTTGCAAGATTTGAATCTTGTTCGTAATGCATTTGTTGCTGCCTACGTAGAGAGCATTACAATAGTCCAGTTTGGACAGGATCAAGGCTCTGGCTAAGGTGATGCAGTTGTTGGAAGAGAGGATGGGTTTGGCTGCTCTGATAAGTTTGCAGGTGTAGGAGGTGGCAGAAGCCATAGTGTTTACTTGTTTTTTGAAAGTTAGTGTAGAGTCTAGATGGAAGCCAAGGGTTTTGATCTCCTTCGCTACAGCAATGATGTTATTGTCAATTTCAAATGAGGAATAGTTCTGGCCTAGTTTGTTGAGATTGGATGTCGTGCCTAAGATGAGGAGTTCAGTTTTGTCGTCATTCAGGCATAGACTGTGTGAAGCCATGCATGCCTGGATGATGAGGTATACTCTGTTTACCAAGGCCAAATCCTTGTCATAAACCCCCGTCAGTGGGATGAGGATCTGAGTATCATCAGCATAGTTCGTGTAGGTGATACCCAGACCATCAAGATCATCGAAAAGGGGCTTTGCGAAAATGTTGTACAGAGTAGGAGAGACACAGGAGCCTTGTGGCACACCACAAGTAATAGGCATTGGGTCCACAGCTGCTAGCGGGGAGAAGACTCGCATTGTTCTGTTATTGAGAAAGGACTGGATCCAGTCAATTACCTCTTGGGAGAAGTGGGCTGCCGAATCAAAGTGGTTGCAGAGGATTTTATGGTCAACCAGATCAAATGATGCTGAGAGATCAAGGAGCGGCAGTAGTGCTGTCTTACCCTTGTCTCTCATCTCATCTATGTGTGCCTTAAAGTCTATTAGCGCAGTCTCAGTACCATGTTGGGGTCTGAAGCCAGACTGACTCGTAGGAGGTGATTGTGTTCAAGAAAATGTTGAATTTGTAAGTATGCTATTTTTTCGAGGATTTTAAGAAGGAATGGAACTGTAGTGATGGGACGGTAATTGGTAGGGATGGAGGGATCTAAGTTTTGTTTATTAAGGAGTGAGAGAACCCAGGATTGTTTTAAATTGTTGGGTATAGTGCCTGAGGTGAAGAAAGCGTTTATAAAGGTTTGGTAATGAATGGGGAGAGTTTGCGAGCAGCATCTTTTATCAGTTGTGCTGGGCATAAATCACCATGGCAGTTCGAGGGTTTGAGGTTGAGGATGAATTTTTTGACCTCTTTGGTGGATACTTTATGAAAGCTAAAGTGAGGAATGGGCATGTCAAGTGAGGGCAAGACAGTTTGCGGCGCTAGCACAATGGTGTTACTAGATTTGGAAGTAGTGGGGAGCATGTTATTTTTTAATTATTGATCTTGGTCTGAAGGGTTATTTTGTTGGCCAGAGCCTTTTGTATGCCTGTGCACCAGTTTTTGTCCTTAAGGCAGGCATCTGGGGCTTAGATAGGGGATTCTACCTCTTTCAGGATTGCGAAAAGCTCTTTAGTATTGGACTTGGCTTGAGAGATCCTGAGGTTGTATGAGGTTTGTTTGGCTGGGATGATTTCTTTTTTGTAGAGGATGGCTAGTTTACTCAGGTTGTTGTTCTTATTCTCTGACGGGTCTAGCCTCCAGTTTTTTTCGCATCAGCGTTTTTCTTGTCTGATAGCTTTTAGGTGAGGTGAGAACCAGGTGTTCACATGTTTGCGAGGTTTGCTCTTTCTCGTTTTCAATGGTGCTATGACGTCAAGGGATGATAGCATCACTTTGTTGTACATATCTACCATGGTGAAGTGATGCGTGTGGTTCGAAATAGAGTTGAGAGTGGGAAGAATCAATGGGATAAGGTTTTCAGGCGTAATGTTTCTTAAGGTCCTCTTCAAAGGATCCTAGGGGGCCTGGAGGTCGGTATATGAGATGGATAGATACCAACTGCGTATTAGAAATGGTTAATTTGGCAGTTAGAGATTCGCATGCGTCTGAGTTATGGGGTGGAGAGAGTCTCAGTGTAAGGTTGGTTTTAGCTATTATGGCAAGACCTCCACCTTGAGAGGTAGTACAATCAAGTTTTAGGAGGGTGTAATCGTCTGGGATGGCTAGCATAATTGCTGGGCCAGCTGCTGGGTGGAGCCAAGATTCCGTAATAGGTAGGAAGTCTATGTTTTCACTTAGTAATAGGTCTGCTATATCTGTTGCGTGGGCCACCATAGAAAGGGCATAGACAAGGGTACTTACTGATTTCGAAATATTAAGAGAGTATTTTGGCGTGTATTATTGTGTGTAAATATTATAGTGCCCCTTCTGAAGAAGGCTCATTCAAACTGACTGTTAAATAAATTAATAATCGTTTAATCAAGAAATCTTGTGTCCAAGAGTTTATTTGAATACTTGTCACTGTGAATCTCTGTGCAACTCCCCTACAGCTTACATTGACCCCTCTTGAGATAAGCCTGGCTGCTCAACACGCTACCAACCTGTGTAGTACAGACTTATACCAAAGGTTGGGTTCCTATTGCCAGGTGGTCAGGGTTGTTGTAGTGCACCCAAAGGGTACTGCATACAATTTTGCCTAACAAGTAAATTCTCATTCCCAACGGAGGAATCCAACGCATCAATTTTCTATAATCACAGAACCGATGCCCAGTAGGGTATGGAAGTCTAACCAGACTTACAGTGGGAAGAGCACACTCCGACCAGTCCTTAAGCACCATTTCACCGTCTGATGTAGAATATCATAACGTTTTAGGTAAGGCCTACCGTATCAGGCTTAAAACAATAATATTTACAAATTATAAATTCATTCAGTAACAATTGAATCATGGCTCAATGCCCAACATTATACTAACTGCAACCCCTTCCCCCTCTTTTTTTCTCCTCCCTTCCCAACTGTCATTCTTTCTCTCCTTAACAATTTGGAATATATTGTCATAATATTTTATGTGACTGTTCTTCCAAACAAACATGTCTTTTGTCCTGAAACATGCGAATGGGGTTTCATACGAATGAATAACACCCATCACCAAATGTATTGACCTATGCCACCAAATGTCTTTATATCGCCCTCTATTACACAATGTAACCAAACTTAACAACTGAGCCTTGATAAAAACCCGCAGGGTCGAAACACGTGTCGGCTGACAACACAAATCACGATTTGAGGCAATAAACATTAAAATACATTTTACTCAAAAATTGGTCTACACAAATACTCATTACTCTTTATGCTCAATATATCCGGCCCAACCCAAAGGCTACAGCCCTACAAGAGGTGTGGGCAACACCATGACCCCGTGATCTCTGAGCACCCAATATCATAACAAGTAAACAGTGAATCATTTCAGAGTTCTGCGCCAGTGGATTTAGAACTCCAGTGCCCAATGGTCCCATGTCTTAAAATCACGACAAAAATGGCAGTGAATACAAAATAGCGTGGCAAAAATGCTGTGGTTTTTCCGCAACAATCATGTAAAGGATGCAGGGGACACCCCAGGAACCATTATACCATTTAAGTGGAGCTGGGGACACCCCCACTCCCCTTAAATGGTATAATGCGTACACCTTTACCGGGGCAAACCACAGCATTTTTTAGGCAGTTTTTTTTACTGGCAACATTTTTGCTGTGATTTTATTACCCGATAACTGCACAACTACTACTCGAATTCCTAATAAATCGTATATTTTCGTATACTTTTGTTTAATGGCAATTCTTGGTGTTTCGCTGTGTCTGCTCATTAAAGACCTCTAATCACCCTCACTCCTGTTGAGATTTAGCATTCTGCTCTCCAAGCTACCTGACTAGCTTCCGAGAAGTGTCCCCTGTTTCACCAACAAGGGTGGCCTCCTAAACATCTGTCCATCAGGCCAGAGTTTAGAAATCCACTCTAACACTATCCACCCTGTCAGTGACATGCCTGCTCTTAAGGTGATTACGGGTGTAGACACCAGCAACAGCATCCCTTTGAGCAGATTATCTTTATTGCTTCAATATCGCAGTGACCTGTAGAAGAGTAGACAGAGGGGATTGTCCTTTGATCACGTAGCTTGTGTTCATAACCAGTGTCTCTCCTCCTGGACAGAGTGCATCCTTAGTCTGCAATGAGGTACCAGAAATATGAATTAACGCTTCATGCCAATTGGGTTTTGAAATCCCAAACCTTGCAGGTCTTTCATGAGGGGAACTGATCTGCCAACACGCTTAAGTGTGCAATCCTTTCGGCTGAGGATCGTCCCTTTGGAATGACTTAACTGAAGTCTGCTACTAAGAACTGCACTGTCTGGAATGAGAGGAGGCCTTGGAGTTCACAGAGTAGCGAAGATGGCCGAGAGCTGCGACTGCTCTGTACACATTTTGGCAAGCTGTGCCCTTCACTAGCCATTTGTGCAGGTATGGGTATAATTCGACTCCTTCCTGCACAGATACTAAACAACCGGTGCCAGGCACTTTGAAAGACCCTTGGTGCAGATCTGTGATTGAAGGGCAAGACAGGATAATGCTGTCCAGCACGATGAACTTGATGTAGGTTGTGCACGCTTGATGGATTGAAATGTATAAGCAGGCAAACTATTGTTGTCACAATTCCCCCTCCACCCACAGAATGACCTGCTTCAATGTGGTGTAAGGAAGGGGGAGAAGGAGACCGACACACAAATGGCATGGTTGTTGGCATAACCTATTTAATTCAAACAAAGCAGAAACTTCTCTCCCAAACTCTAAGAGGAGTTTCCCTGCCCCAACTAAGGTACTAAGGATTCAGTCAGAATGTCCAAGTAAATAAAAAGAGCCCACTGTTCTGTCCCTCACATGTGTAACTAATACTAAAGAGGTAGTGGTAGTGGATTTTCTTGGTCCAGAGGAATGGCTCTCTTCTTCTGGAAAATGGACTATAGTTCCAATAGCAGGTGGGATATTTCGCCTGACAGATTGACTCTCTTAACTAGGTCTCAGTTTCCAAGATACAAAACAAAGTTCCATTTTGTGATGCTATAAAGCTCTCAGTTCCAACTCAAACATCATTCAATATTGCTCATACTTTTCCTTACTATCGAGTTCCTGGAGAATTTCACCATTCTCCATGTATCTGGTTCTCGATACTTTCACAGTGCCTGGGGAATGACTTCCTTTATCAAGCCTCCTCCTGCATGGTTTTATGGTACACAACACTAGGGGTATGGCTTCCTTCCCCGGGTCTCTCTTGGCTTGTAGTTTCACTGTAGTAGGGGGAATGACTCCTTTCCCCGGGCCCTTCTCAGGTTCTTTACCACAGTTCACGAAAGGCTGTGGGAATGATTCCCTTTTCCAGGCCCTTGTCAGGCTCTTACTTTGGGCACGGGTCCCATACCCGTGTTGGCTGACCTGCGTTACTTCCTTTCCAGGTACTGCATTGTGAAGACCTTTCTCCCATTGCGGGTCCCAGACCCTTCTCTCCTCTTTATATCTTTCTGGTGATAGACCTGGTTCACTATCCTGCCAGGTACTATTGTATCTCAGATTACTTAAGACAGACTCTACAGTTATGTATGGGTCCCAGACCCTGGTTTCCGGTCTTCTCTTGCCCCCTCTTTGTCCCCCAAAAGCCCTTACACCTTTTGGGTCTCTGCAGAGTCTTGTTAACTGGTTGCAAGCACTTCTGTTGGTCCGCTCGGGTTCTCGCACTCTCGCTCGGCTTGTGCAACTACTGCGACGACTCCACAGCAGTGGTGCTGGGCGGGTGGCGAGTGTCTCCACGACCAGTATGTCCGATGGCTCTGCTCCGTCAGACTACTACCACTCTTCCAGCTCTCCGGTTGGCCAGGGAACTGCAGACCGGGTAGGGACACCTTCTCCAGTCCTTGCGTCTCGGTCAGCGGCTTCTTCTCTGCTCGACGCTGGACGTGCTCCAGGTTTGCAGATCCCCCTGGGATGGTCTGACTGCTTGGTTTTCCCCCTTCTATTTTGTATTGGCTTTGGCCAATCAGAACTCTTGATAAACTAGACTGCTCCAAAGTGTTTTGTGGTGATCGCTCTTCATGCCTCAGCACCTCCTCCTCGTCCCAGTATTTCCCTGAGAGCTCTCTCAAAGGTGGACCTGTTTCTTCTTCATCTCAGTACTGCTACCACATACATGACTCATGTACATAGGATGGCAAGGTAGAGGAGGGTTAGGTGAGGGGGACAGATAGGAAGTATATTGTGTTCTCCCTGGATAGTCCCTAGTCCCATAGGGGGGGTTTCCCTTTCCATAAGATCTGCCTGCTGAGTACCACTCCCAGGAGGACTGTCGTGTAGCGGCCTCACCTCCCTGGCCTCATGCAAAGGGGCTCTGCCCTCGGGTAGAAGTGACGACATCCAATGATTTGTCACAGTGGTAATTTTTAAGGCGAGTCGTTTGATGAACCTTTTGGAGTGATGCAAATCCTGAGTGGGGGTGGGGGGGGGGGGGAGACAGTCTGTTCCTAAGCACCAGGAAGTAGCAGGAATAGAATCCCATTCCTAATTGACGTCTTGCCACTGTTTCAAGAGCTCATTTGAGCAGCAGACTGAACATTTCCTTCTGTAGTAGGGTCATTTGGTGGTGGTTTGTAGCTCTTGGCAGTGACTGAGGGGGCTTTTTGACTAACTCCAGTGAATGTTAATTGGTGACAATGACCAGAACCCATTATCCGAGTTAATGGCATGTCCGTTTTTTATGTGCCGCTGAATTCAACCCCTAACTGGGGTGCTGTGTGTAAAGAGGATTTGAAATTATTCAATCTTCTTTAGATGAGGCACCAGGAAAGCCCCAGTCCCATTTTTCTAGGGTATGTGTGGGAGGACACGTGGTTCCCCCGAAATTGAAGGGTGTATTGGCCAAGCAGTGGGACCCCGTAACCACTATCAGTTATTACTCTGTGACTGTTATAAATGCGTCAAAAAGGTTGCCTGTTCCACTATCAGAGGGAACCTATGGCCTTAGATGGAGCTGCACCAGATTTGATGCAGTTAAAGTGGACATCAATCGTTTACTTAAAAGATTGTGCCCATTAAAAAGCAAATCAAGATCTTCGGGCTACGGAGAGCAATCTGTGGATGTCATCCAAGTCTGTCGCCCGAGAACTGCCCTGTGCGCTATTTGCCTGAACCCAGAACCAAACACATCTACTGCAGAATCTATATCATGATCAGAGGTAGTTCTGCCTTCTTTAAGAATTCCCTAACCTTGTCTTACAGGTCAGATCTAGGTCCTAAAATGAATTAATCTTATCTCAAAATTGTGTCGTATCATTGCTATTGCATTTCCCGTTCTGATCGTCATGGACGATGATCTCACATTTGTTTGCGTTATGGCCACCAATTTTCTACCCTCCTTATCCGGAAGGATGGCTCAATGAGTGGTCATCAAGGGCAAAGCTGCATTAGCTAGTCCATGTGCGAAATCAAACACAGGGTTTGCAATTGCTGAGAGCTATTTTGCTCCTTGTACCCTAAGAGAGCCTGATCAGCCTAAAACCATTGGTTACCAGGAGCTGCTTTTGGCTCCTGAGGCTAAACGGTCCATTAAAAAACAAAAAACATATGCAAAATTAACTTTGGAGTGTTTGAGAATGTAAATAAAAAATAATTGGTACATCTTTAAACAAAGAATCACACATAACAGACCAACAGTTAAAGTGTGCATCTCATGTTAAAGTTGTGTATGCACTCCTGGTTCTCCAGCGGTAGCTCCTGCTCATTGGGTAATGCCCGACACCCATGAATCTTAATTTTTAACCCTGAAACTTATTACCAAGTCCAGTTTGGGATGACCTCTTAAGGAAAGCGAGGCTGAATCTGGCCCTTTGCATTTTTTTTCCAGCCTATCAATTATGCAGTATTATCTGGCACAGATAGTGGTGCCTTAAGGATTGCCTCTCTGGTCTCACAAATTGTGTCCAAGATTAGTAGGGTTGCAGTAATGTGGAGGCATTGGTCTTTCTGCCCATACAAAATCGATTAATTTTATTGAGTGGTCACCTGTAGATCAAAAGGTTCTGTGGCCTTAACAAATGTGTGAAATTAAAGATAGACATTTGGCAGATCCACTTCCCCAGGGGAGTCATACTTTCTCTGATTTGGGATAGTCTAGTCCTTCCATTGGCCATAATTTGGGGAGTCAAGCAGGATCTTGGCTCTTCATCCCAGGGCTTTTCCTCTTAAGAAAACATATTTTAAGGAGCATCCATGGATTTCATCCAGGGACCAGACTCAACCGGCTGTACGCTGGGGAAGAGGTATGTAATGTCCTTGAACTGGAGTAGTACCAGGAGAGACTAGCAAGAATGCCACTGTTAGGAAGTGGCACTGGCCTGAAAAGTGTGGTTAAGTGACTCCTTTCAGATGTTTACGATTCCAACAGTGCTCCATCAGTCTGAAGCATTTTCTGGCATTGCTGAAATGCTGTCAATATTCTGAAGAGACTTCATGACAGTTGGCTCAAAAAGGTAATTCGAGTAATCTTCAAGCAAGGGGGGTGCAGGTTGTGAAATCTGTTTATTAACTGGGCAAAGCCTCTATTCCTTCCTCCATGTGTTGCAAAGGGTCAGACTACTCCCCCAAAATGACAATCAGAAGCTCTGACAAATCTCGTCCAAGCAATAAGGTGATTATATGGTGGCTCACAAGGGATGCCAGCAACAATATCATGGCAGTGAAGGACGGCATTAATTTGTCCGCTGACTGTGTTCCACAGTGTTTCTCTGTTGCTGGGGAATTAACCAAGGACAAGGTCATGGACAAGGCTTTCCGTGTTGACTTGATTGACAATGAATGCTTCCTCCGTTGACAAGTCTTCAAGGCGGCTGAAGCTGCTCCAACTCATTCCTCACCAGAGGATAGCCATCAATTTTCTCAAGAACACCACCAGCTCCAACGTCTGTCCAAAATGATTTTTTGGGTAAACCCTTTGGAAATCTTGTAGTACTCTGGTTAAGAGAGGGCAGGCAGTAAAATACACTCCTGGTGTGGGATTCTAAGAGCACGGTTTTTCTTACCAGACATTCCACTATTCTTAAGGATTTTTGGTGTTTTGCAGTATCATTTTTCCTACAACCCTCAGACATGCCCATGAAAAGGTTATAAAGATGCGCTTATAACTTGACAATATCTGGAGACTGTTCAAGAGGTTTTATGAATAAGGCAGGCAGGAATGTACTAACAAGCTGAAGAAAAAGTGGAGAGCTATGGCGGATTCCCCAACATCCAAACAGAGTCTGGTGGTGTCAAATCCTGCCCACCTAAGATGTAGTGAGAACCAAAATGACAGTCTGTATGTCAAAAGGCGTTGACCATTACTGTGTCTGTGCAATGTATCGCTATTATGATTTGACATGGGGATTGCCAGGCTGACGACAGGAAATATTCAAGCATGTGGATCTATGAAAGATCCTATGCTGGAGAAATGCAAGCTTCCTTTATAAAACAGTTTCCTCTCACTTAGGTTCAGCTGCAGGCAACCCTTATGGGTCTTTGGAAGGCATAGATCTTGGCATCTCTATATGTGCCATACTTGGATCAAAAAATATCCCTGTACAATGTAAATACGCTGACTCAGTTCTGATGTTTGGCAGAAGGCCACGCTGGTAAAGTGCAGGAACAATGTTCAAGGTGCAGCTGTGCGTTTTATACAGAAATTGGAACATTGCACAAAAGGGACAGAGTACTGTACCACCATTTTCTATTGTAGCTTGCTGGTCTGTGGTCTTTACCCAGCACCACAGCTCAGTGCACAAACGATAAGCTACTAATCAACTATTACCCAAACCTTTATTTTCCATACATTTCCAATACCACAAAGACCATTGCAATCTAGTGCTAAATAACGAAAACTCAACACAATGGAAGCCTCTCAAGTTCTCACATAGAGGTAATGAACTTACCAGTAGTTGTTACTGGTGTCTGGTTAGGATAATGTTGTGGTGGAGTCGGTGATGGATATGGACCACTTGGTGGATAAGGGTAGCTGGGGTAACCACTGCAAAAGAAACATTACAAGGTAATGAAAAAGCTAATTTGTGCCTGCTAACCCCTGTTTTTCTGTTAACAAAAATATTCCCATTTTTAAAGTATTTTTTCAGATCTTACAGCACAATTTACAGCACAAAACGTTTAGTAGTAAAACATTAGCAAATATTACAAGAAAGTGAAAATAACACCAAAGAAGAACTTACATTTTATAGTTCCAATAAACGCACTGGACTATCCTTCATATGGACTTTTTTTTAGCTGTGCAACAGTGGTTTTTGGTGTTTTCTTTAGTAATTTGATTGCATCTTCCAGGTCTCCTGATAATATTGTTTGACTTGTTTTATAATTTCTGACACTGTGGTATTAAAGCCCCGTGGAGCAGGGCACAACACACCAGAGTTAAGAGCCTGCCATGAAAATGACCAAGGGAGCTCTAGGAAGAGCCCATTTTTTATTTCCATGCAAGCTCAAGAGGGAGGGGGCAGCGAGCTAGAGTATCCAAGAGCAACCAGGTAATAAAGGATTATACTGTTCGATTCCACTTTCGCTCTTGGCAACCTGATTGGTTGCTTGGCCTGTCATGAGTGAAAATGACCATCAATTGCCTCTAGAATGTACCAGAAAACCCAACAGACCAGGGAGGCCTTGGCGCCGGTTTTCAAGTGAAAGGGCTGCCATACTTCTTAAAAACAATCTTAGAACTCTTTAAGTTCTTAGTCCTGGCCCAGTAAAACTGCAGTGCCCTTCTCATATCAGGAAAGAGTCCTTTCTGCCTCAGATGCTGGTCTCAGTAAAAAGGATCTATGTGATCACTATGCCGCCAATAATGCAGACTTTCAAAAAGACTTTCATTATGGTGCAACGCAGTGATCACATACATGTGCATCCCCTGTATGCCTCCCCCCTACCCACTTGCTTTTTCGGCGGTACACCCAGAAGTGTGCCTCCATCTCAACTGTATCCCTGCTGCGTCAGTTCAGTCCCACTAACGTGGGTTTGAACTGGTGCTGCAGGGTCCTTTTTTCTTTATTGTCCCCTGCTACCATATAAATGGATGCGGGGGACACCCCCACAACACTTGACCCCCATTACTCCAACTAATTAGTCGGAGTAATGACGGGGGGTTGGGATTTTAGTACAGCGCAAAGGCGCCATATTCAGTATAAGCGACATTATCAAGTCGCAGTATTTGTAGGATTCCCAGTAGAAATAACCCAACGTACATTTGTTGATTCACAACTAAGAGTCTCTCTCTCTCTCTCTCTCTCACTGAAATGACCCTATGATTGTCATCTAATAATCACAGAAGCCCAAACACTAGTCCCTTGTGCACAAGGCTACCAAATTCAATGATTGAGGGTAGGGGTAGACAAACTGTCTTTTTGCTCTTGTTATAGATGGCCATTAACAGCATATAGGTGATGCCAGTCTGAATACCAGATCAGAGTTGGTCAGTTGGGACTAACCAATCATAGCCAACATCCTGTGCTCACCTTAAGTTTGGGTTGAGGATGTAAGGTGGGGATGTAAAACAGCATTCGAACATTCCCAACTAACTCAACAGAAAGCTTTTTGTTAAGGCAGTTTACATATCACCTTTTGTTGATAGAAGTACAATCACTAACCTTAACGGGGGCTAACAGATGACAAGAAAGAGAAGCCAAACCTGTCAAAGGTAAGTAACTATGAGTGATAGGTCTTAACTCTCAGTTAGGGGTAGCAGGTTAACCCAAAGGTACAATTAAGCCACACATACATGTATAGAAAGCACAATGCATGATGTGGTGGGTCGGAAGACAGAGTTGGACACTCTGGAGGCGATTCAGGTTTTTAATTAAATTATAAGTAGAAGGCCTAACTTTCCCCATCACTAAAGGGAACACCCTACCTATCTAAAAAAACTAAAAGGTGCTCGTCTGTGGTCAAAGTCAAAAGAAATGATGTCCAAACTACCCTATCTGGCCCTGCCACTAATGTTAACTTGATATGATAGGTTATTTATAACACACTTATACCCAGAGGTTTCTAAGCACGGACCTGCGGATGGAACCTGTGTTGCTCTGTGTCGGCTTACTTCCAAGGCAAGCGCGTTGCCGCTGAGCTACCCTCCCGAGACAAACAAATAAACCAAGGGAACAATTTGTCTTCACGTGGTTTCCCCCTCCAGGTCATTCAATAGTCTTGAATTATGCCACCTTTCGTAGTTTCTGCAATCAACTCTTGTAGCTGCTCCAGAGCACTTGTTTCTCCAGCGTACTGGGGTCCCCTTGTCCAAATGTCTTTTACAATAACCTCTTTTGCTACTCAGAGTTCTTTGCAATCTCTTTCCAGTCCTCCTCAGGAGCACTTATAGGCTGGGGAGTGGGGGGAGCCGGGGGGGGGGGGGTTTCCTCTGCTCCTTTCTACGCTTTTATCATCATCTATTCTCAGACTGAGTGTCTCTTTCTTTACTGGTAATCCCCCCAACTGTACTGATGCAGCACCTCACTTCCAAGCTTTTCACCTCCGATTTGGGTATCTCTCCACTTATTGCTCATACAACAACTGTGTGCTCAGCCCCTTCCTCTCTCCTAGGCTTTTTTCGCTTCTTAAATGAAATTGTTCTGTACTTCATAACACGTTTTGAGTACTGGGACTAGTTTCCTCTGATATACAACGATATCCTGTGGGCCTCCCGCTTATCCCGGGCCCCTAAGTACCTCTTACTTGGTAGGTGCCGGTGGTTGGACTCTGCTCTCGCTCAGGACTGCTCTCTCTACTGCTCGGTTTCTCGTTCTCTGGTCCAAGACGGACTCCTGCTTTGTACTATTGCTGCTGGTGTGAAGCGACCCCTGCTTCCTGTAGGGACAGGTATCAATGTTGTTCCTGGGGAATACCTGCCACCACGTCCAGCTTGTAGTCAGGCTCCCTTCTGCCACTTCTTCTCTCATCTCTGACTGTCTTTCATACAGGAGTGGTGTGCCGCCAATGATCTCTGCTTAATTCCAGTAAAACTGAGATTCTCCTCATCGGCACACCTGCTCCCTCCTTTCCTGTCACTCTCTGGCCGGCCTATCTTGGCCCTCTTCCTGTTCCTACCTGTGAGGCTAAAAACCTTGGGGTCATCTTCGACTCCGCACTTTCCTTCTCTCCTCACATTTCTAAGAAGTCACACTACCAGATGCACCTCCTCAGAGGTATTCTTCCTTTCCTCTCCTTCCCCCAGAAGCTCACTGTATCCAGAGCTCTGGTTCTCGCTAGGCTGGACTACTGCAACAGCCGCTTTCTAAATCTGCCTGACTCTACTCTCCGCCCTCTGCAATTCATCCAAAACAGGACTGCGAGACTTGGCCTTGGCCTCAAGCGCAGGGATCATCTCTCCAGGACTGAAATCTTTGCTCTGGCTCCCAGTGGCAGTGAGGATGAAGTTCAAAACCCTCTGCATTGTCCACAAGGCCTTCTGGGGACTGGGACCTCAATAACTTCAACTCTCTTCCTAAATATCTTCCTTCTCATCCTCTTCGCTCATCTGCCTCCTACTCCCCTCAGGGTCAGTCGCTTCTCCAAGCAGCGAGTTGGTGGCAGATCTCTTTCTTCTGCTGCGGCCTCCCTCTGGAACAGCCTCCCTGCCTCTCTAAAACTTGGGGAGAACATCTCTGGTCCTGGAAGCACCTCAAAACCTTCCTCTTTGCTTCTGCTTTCTCTCCTCCTCTCCCCTGCTGATCTACTGGCTGAATCTAAAATTGCACTGGTTACCTGGCTAGCCTCTGATCTCGTGCCCAGGTTCTCTCCCTGCCAGTTGCACACCTGTACTGCCCCCCTGGCAATCCTTGCACTCGGGGACTGTTTCTGTATCCCTACATCCCCTTCTAGCACTTGACACCCGACGTCTGCACTTACCCTTGCAACCAGCTGGCTCCACTTTTATGTATTGTCTTTATTTATTTTACTGTTATCCTATGTACTGCACTGCCCCCTCCCCTTTCCCCCTGCACGTTTCCCCCTCCTCCCCTCCCCTGCACTTGCGTTATCTCAATGTCACCTGGCCTAGTAGGATCGTTGTCTCAGTCTTCCCTCTGTTCCCCTTGCCTTGTCGCGCCTTGAAATGGGCGCGTTATAAATGCCATATATCATGCCACCACCGGGTTGATTGCATGTCTCTCGACAGACGCAACACCTCTCGTTTCTGCATGAGCCGTTTCTCTGGTGTCTTACCCCCATGTTCGCTCTCTCTCCAGAAATCGTAGGCTCTGCAACCAACTTCTGCTCCACCCCCAGCCGGCGTCATGATGCGAGGGGACTTCCCCTGCACATCATGCTTTTATACCTTTCTCTTCCTCTGGACAGTTCTATATGCATCTCTCATTAAATAGACCTCTTCCTTTTCTGGTGCCATTAGGTTTAGTCTTACATTGCCTTCAGCCAAAGATAAGGATGCCACAGTCTCAGCCTCATCCTCATCAGGTAGTCCCATGTACGCAATTACATTTGTTGATGTAGGGAGTTCCTCATAGGGAAATCCATGTCCCCAAAGGGGGACTCTCCCAGTGAGGTCCCACTTGCCTCGTCCCCTATGGAGGGTTTTGCGACATGGGCTCACCTCCCTAGCCTCACAGGGGGTGCACCCCCCCTCAGGGAGAAGGGGCAAATAACTGATTCGTCACATACCTCCTCAACATAAGGTGGTGACTGCCCCATCTTTTTAGAGAGGAAATCGACTGAGCAAGTCCATGTTTCCCTGTTCTTTCCACTTCCCAGTGTCTGGGGACCTGACCTCTTCTCAGTTCCAGATGGGAGTATTCGATAGGTCTACTATAGATTCCCAGGATTCTAAGGGAGAGTCCTGGGACTTCGTATCCTGGACCAAAGGAGGAATGAATACTTCGGCAAAGGTCGGGAAAACCGTGCCAATAATTCCCTCTTCAGGGAGACCAGGTACGATGGTAGTTTTGATGGGTGTAGGTTGATCTCTGACTCTCATTAATAGAGGGGCCTTCTGGTAGGTCTCTACATCTCCATGCACGCAGGTTATTTTAACCTCTTAATTGTTCTGGAAATCTTCTGGGATATGAGGTCGGATCTGACCTTGGTTTGACGGCTGCCTTAGTCTATAAGTGCCTTAGCACATAGTCCATTAATTTGTACCTTCTCATGCGCCTGAAACAGTTGGCAGTTCCAGTCATATATTGCTGACCTATCAGGGTAATCCTCGGTCTCCTCATTCTCTATCCCATGATACTGCTGCTTACGAGCCGTATGTTCCTTCTCCCCATATTAAAATCAAAGGGGTGGGGGGTGTGGAGAGAGTTGGGTATGGGTTCTTTGTCCCATTTCGTATTTAAGAGTTACTCTTTGTCAGAGAGGGTTTATTCTAGGGGTTTCCGCCCTACCCAGATATTCGAGAAGGAATTTTGGGATATGATTTTACAGCCTTCCTGATCTTACAGCCTTCCTTATTTTCCCTAGTGTGTCCACCCCCAAGTGGGCTTGGGAACCTGAATGGCAGTTTCGAGTGAGGGCTGAGCTTGCCGTTATATACCTCTTTGCAGAGGTGGGGGAAGGGTGCTATTACATGGTTCCAATGTTAGTGTATCCAAAACCTCTGGTAGGGTTTTCTTGCTCAACCATTGGGCTAGAATATTTTGTATCAGGTCTGCTAATTCGAAGGGACTTTCATTAGGTAACATGTGAATATCCCGAAATGTTACCCTATAAAAAGCGTCCATTTGTCCCACCAGTACTAAAGGCCCTAAAGGATTCATATTACATTTGTTGGTGTAGGGAGTTCCTCACAGGAACAGAAGTCCTTGTTCCCCAAGGGGGAGTCTCTGCTGGTGAGGCCCCACTGGCCACGACCACTTGAGAGGGTTTTAAGGAGCAGGCTCACCTCTCCAGCCTCACGGAGGGTGGCTCCCCCTTGGGGAGAAGGGGCAAATACCTGCGATTTGTCACAATGGATATAGTGAAAGAATAAACACTTTATTAAATCACACATATAAATCTATTGGGTCTAATAAGTGCTTCGGGTGTAACACACAGTAGCAACGAGATACCCAATATACTATTGAAACAGTATTGTCTTAAAGGACTACCTTACACCTACTGCCTAGATCTTGGTCAACTACCCCAGGTCGGCAACAAGGGAACCACACCACCGAACATGCAGGTAAAACCCTCTATTGGCCCCCACAATATAGCAGTGTCCTAAAGACACAACCCACCTCTGTTATATGTGGAAGGCCAAGGACCTATTGGACAGTACCTAACACATGTAGGTAGGGGATGGGACAATAAGGGAATTAATAATAACTTCTAGGCAATGTTCCTTCTATGGATTCTTCCCCAAAAGATTCCTCTTCTTGAGAGATCCTGCAGTGCCAGCTGCTTTCACAAATGTTCAACAGGGGGCGTTTGCGGCTCAACATCATCCCTCCAGCACTCGCGTTCCTAGACTTCCCCACTCCGGACAGGACTTCGGTAGTCCTACTTATAGCATGCACTAGACCCACTTGGCTCATTCTCCTTCCCCCAACCCCATGCTCAGCAGCTGAGCGAATAGGTTGCCATGTTATGGAAACAGGCACAAAAACGGCAAAAGCTTTTTTTGCGAGCCATTTTTTAAAAACAAACATTTTACAAGAAATTAGTATCTAGCTTTGTTAACTTCCAGAGGCAGCAAAACAGGTGGTCCAATTGTGCTAACTGCACGCACACCCCTTATCATTCCTCCACGAGATGCCCACAGAAGCAGAAAAGGGAGGGGGATGAATTTGTGGGAGAAGAATCCATAGAAAAAACATTTCCTGCAAGTAATTATTCCTTCAATGGATTACAGATTCCTCATCTTGATAGATTTCCACAGCAGTAATTGAATTGGGAGAGGGCTCTAAACCAAGAAGTTCAGCAATACTGCACTGCCGTAGCAGGCATTGCTGCCCCTAGCCAGATCCAGACTGTACTGTTCTGTATTCCCTGCTGTCAGGAGTAAGAGACAGCCAACCCCTAGCAGAATGGGCGTGGGGGCCTGATGGTACCCTGCTTCCTTGTCATAGCATTCCGTTATGCAAAAAAATGAACCAGCAAGACCTTGTTTGGTCACTGCAATGTTCAGTCTCGATCACAAAATGGAATAAATAGAACCAAAAAGATCATTGAGTTTCTCTTTGTCTAGGACAGCTAATGTATACAGTCTCTCCTTTTTTGTGGATGAAAAAAACGAAAACAAGCAATTTAGTGTTCTGGGAAAAGTACTTTCTTTAAAAAAACAAAAAGCAGCAATGGAGCCTTGCACAGCAGTGCCTGCAACTCACTGCACATCTGGCTGAAATAACGTCCCTCAAGAACACAGTCTTTAAGGTCAGAAGCATGATAGACTGAGTGCAGAGGTTCAAAAGGAGGCGCCAGTAGAAAGGGAAGAACCAAAGTAAGATCCCATGCCGCGACTAGAAGGGGGTTGGATGGAAAAGGTTAACCATCTCTGACATAAGTTGGGCCACCATTAGGACAAAAAAAACCTTGCACCATCAGTCCCTTAAACTAAGAACGAGGCCATATATCCTTTGACTGTGCGCACCTGCAGGCCCTTCTTGGCCAAGCACAACAGAATCATAATGACCACCAAAATGGGGCACAATGGGTCTGCACCTCTCGCTCTACACCATGCCACATATCTTTTCCATCTGCACAAGACATACCTGGTACAACACCTCCAAAACCTCATCGGTCAAGCACAGGACATCATCACAGCCTCTGAAGAACCAAGCATGGCGATTGAGTGACTCAAGGTTCAGATGGAGTACTCAGTCTGGCGCGAGGGGTCCGGCCTCTGAGGTAGCCGGCAAGGTGGTTAAATGGGGCGATTATGATCAAGTGAGCTCGGAACCTCCACAACCTCTGGAGAACCAACGGAATTACTGGAATCTGAGTGAAGCTCAAAAGCCCATGCAAATAGAAAGGAGGCCCCTCCCAATTCCCATGAACAAGACCATTGTCACTTCGAGTTTCCCTTCGTCGCAAAGTGGTCCACTGACTGGGTTCCCCAAAAGGAGAAGTTCTCATAAATGATTGCTGTACAGATGTCCCATTCGTGAGACTCCAAACCCTGCCTGCTCACGTCATCTGCCATTCCATTCTGTTCCCACCAGATGTGCTGTCGTGATGGAGACCTTGTTCTCTAGCGCCCAGAACGAAAGCCGCATGGCCTGTCTACTGTAAGAGGATTCAATTCAACACTACAGCTAAGTCAACGCCTAGTCTATAATACTGAATGAAAACCCTTATTGATATATCTTTATGTCCAGTTCATGCGTTCTGGATGACTACCCCTATATAACACCCCTCTCTTGGAATCCCCCTGACCCCACTGAGCCAAGAAGTAGTTCTGTTTTGCAAGTTTAAAAGGTTTATTTGATAATTTAAAATATATATATATATCACACTTTATAATAAATTAATAATTGAATATCACACTTAATCTGATATGATAATGATTAACCACGGAGAATCTGGCACTAGCACACTTCTTTATAATCACTAATGAGTTGACATGAAATGGATGAGATAGCACACTGGTAAATAGGAACAAAAGAAGAATAATGTGATAGAGAATGCTTTATAGAGTTCAAATGGATGCAATATTCAATGAATGCAGTACAGAAAATACTCAATATGATTTCAACCAAACAATGTAATCACTCTTCTCTGGCTATTCACTCCCCCCCTCTTTATGCAATGCAAGGAAATGGGAGGAAAGCACACAGTTCTCAGAAATGCAATCAATGTAATTCAGTTCAATCCCCCCAAGCTTAGACAACAGAAGTTTAAAACACAGATAGGAGTTTTGAAAACACAGGCCCAAATGCTTTGATATGTGCTAGCAATGGATGAGAAATATGCTGGAAATGCTTTTAATTCCCTTTCAGAGGTTCAGGGTGAGTGGTATCTAGTTAATATTAGTCCAGGCTCACTCTTGCAATGATTCAGGAATGATTAGCAGGTTAAACGAATTTCTGGCAATTGGAAGGCAAGCAGCAGCAGTTTTTACATGTGAAGAAATTTGCAAATCGCGGTAAAATTCGCGGATGCGCCGAGCGCTATTACAGAGGAACCACAAGGACTATCTCTATCGTTTTGGGGTCCTAGGAAAGCCTAGGATCTCAGCTTCAAAATGAAAGTTACTGCAAGTCTCTAGCACAAACGGTTGCGGAGATATGAGCGATTGAATAAAGGTCGTTTTTCAGATTTGAAATTTTAAACGCACACTTTTTCAGCTTTAAAAATGATGGCAGGATAACAATTGCTAAGCTGCAGTTCTACTTAGGTTAAAATGGATTGAATTATATTATTTTAACTAAGAGATGGGTTCTACACAGTTTTACTATGTACTCACACTATATTCTTGAGTGAAATGGGCCTCGTCACGGATCTGGTCAGGGTTTTAAACTGGACTCTGGTCTGGTCTGGCCTCTGCACTTCACAGTGATCTGGGTCAGCTCTCTCTGCTGGTCTGGGTCTCTCTGGGTACAGCACTGCTTTCTCTCTGGTCTGGTCTCTTAGTTCTGGATAGATTGAAGTCTCTAGTTTGGCTTTCTGGAGGTTTGATGGAGGTAAAGTATGGATTTTTCCGGCAGAGCGTCCCGCTGCAGATGGAATTTGAAGGTCCCTATCTGTCCTGTCTGTCTGCTTTTATGTGTTTAGAATGTGGGTGTGTTCTAGCATCACTGACCCTACCTCTCTCTCAGCTTCTAATTGGTCAAACTTCCATTTATCATTTGATTGGGGAATGAACTGTGAGTCAGAGGGATGTCATTTTATGGCTTGCAGATAGGACACTCCTCTGTCAGATTGCACACATTCTATATTTGATAATAAAAGACATATTTCACAGTTACACAGTTGCTTGAAATTACATATACATGGTGTGGCTGAATTTAGCCATGTCTCTGTCCAAATCTGCTCTTTCTAGGAGCTTGCATTCAGAGATGGCACATAATGGACTTTTTAACTGATTTTTCAATTTCTGACATGGACCCAACTTTACATACATGTGCG
This sequence comes from Ambystoma mexicanum, assembly GCF_040938575.1. Lineage (NCBI taxonomy): Eukaryota > Metazoa > Chordata > Amphibia > Caudata > Ambystomatidae > Ambystoma > Ambystoma mexicanum. The sequence goes on along the minus strand of NC_090934.1, from coordinate 833,592,042 downwards.
CAGGGGGTATGGACATTAATTGATGAAGTTTCAGATTTTTAACATGCACACATTTAGAGTAATATCCACTTTTCCGCTAAAACCCCCCTGTACATACCACCGGTTCTAAAAACCTCTTAAACTGTGGGCAGAAAAATCACAAGAATTATGGTGTCATTTCTAAAATGTTCACATGTCCGCACCATGAGTTATTAATCTTTTTCTAAACAATATTCTGGCTACAAAGGGGTGTGGTTTTCTCTCAGCACAAGGTAGAAATACTGGTTTGTCCAGTTCTGCCAAGCCAGCTTGCTCTCACAGGCAGTGCCCCTCCCAGCTCCTGCCAAGAGGAAGCTACATTTTACGACTGCGGTAATAAAACCTTTGCCTGAGTGAAGAGGGCTTTGTTCACTCTCCTGCAGAGCACAGGTAATTCAATTATCAGATAGATGGCATATCCTTAGTGTGGGCAGCAAAAGGAAGATTGCCTGGGAACACAGTTGTGACTCAAGTTTCACTCCTGATGGGGGTAGCTGCCAGGCAGAATTCAGTTCCTTAAGCCAGGTTTCAGATAAAATGTCACTTTTTGTTCCCCAGTTTCTGCATTCAAATAAAACTAAACATTTTCACATATGCAGCTAGAATGCTGATTCTAAGTTTAAAACTATGACATTTAAACAGTTACAAAGGCATGTGACACCAAACATAGGTCACTCATTTAATCTAAACATTTTCGATTTTAGTGTCTTTAAATCCAGTGCAACTTAAACTGCTGACTCCATAGCTCAGCCAGTTTTGTTATAAGCATTGTTCTGGGCTCTTCATTTCCCAGATTTTGTAGGCACACAACACTCCATTCTACCAAATGTCTGCTGGTGTCCAGTGAGTTTTTAGATGTGTTGCAATGTTTAAAATAGACAGTTTGAGCCTGCCTTCAGAGAAACACAGGGTGGTTTTAAACTGCCGGCTTTTGGATAGTGGTGAGTACTGGTACTGCACCCATTTTTGGGATTTAAGAAAATGAATTCCCAACAATTCTAGGTTGCATTTGGCAATCAGCATTGCCATTCCCAATGGTTTCAGACTACTGTGCGGGTAGTCCAATGGTGGTTTTAGGCAGTGTCCTTCTGTGCCCATAACATCGGCAAAAATGAGTGGCAGCCTATTCCTCATGCATTTCCCAGTGCATTTTCTGGGAAGCTCTGGCCATCATGAGGTTTTCCATGTCAGTACTGCACAGTTTTGAGGTAGGGCTCGGATGCATGGGTAAATACATCCCACAAGCCCCCCTCTTGCGATGGCCATTCTATTTCACGAATGGGACTCGCAAGACCTGGGATGTTTCCTCATCTTCTTCCAATAGATGGCACAGTTCAGCATCTTCTTCTCCATCCGGTACTGATCGATCGGTTCTCCTCGCCGGTCCTGATGGGAATATTGGGCGGTCCACTGGGCCCATTGGATCTTCGTTCCTGGTCTCCGGATCGCCCTCCTTGGCCCGTCTCCAGGTTTTCTTTCTCCTAGGACGACAAAGGAAGAGCGGCAATACCTACTCATAGACGTTTTTCCGCCACTGTTGAGATAGTGGGGCAGCATATGCATTTCATCATAACGAAACATTACATTCTTATTTTGAAAAAAAAAACAGTATAACTAAGAGACAGTTTCATGCAAATCACAATATTTTAGAGACTAGATGTGGTCTGTTTTATGGTTGGAACTGAATTAATCTGAGACAGTACCCGCTAGGATTCCAGAGGATTCCTCCAGTTGTTGCAGAGTGTGCCTGGGATGGCAACATTTCAACTGGTTTATGTGGACCCACTTGTCTTCCCCCGCTGCCAAAGGACCTTTGGGGATGTGGATTTTGTAGGCCACAGGGGAGATTTTGTCGATGATCTCAAAGGGTCCCTTCCATGTAGGCAAAAATTTGCGCTGCTTGGCCTGGTTCCTTTGGAAGTTGTATAGATAGACCCGGTCTCCCACCTGATATTCCTTCCTGGAAGTTTTCAGGTCATAATGGGTCTTCATGCTATCAGCTGATCTTTCTAGATTCCGCTGAGCATAAGCAAAAGCATGTTGAAGGTGTTTCCTTAAATTCTCCACATACTCATGAGTTGTGGAGGCATTTATCAGTGTCTGCTCTTGGGTCCTGTAGAGCAAATGCTGGGGAAGCACCATCTTGCGCCCAGTCATCAACTCAGATGGTGACATTTTGGTTGCAGATGAAGGGGTAGATCTGATAGCCATTAGGACCAGAGGTAATCGGATATCCCAACTTGGCCCAGAATCTGCCACAAACTTCTTTAATATGCTCACAATTGTCCGGTTATATCTCTCTACTGCCCCAGAAGAAGCTGGTCTATAAGCAATATGCAGCTTTCTCTTGACCCCCAGTATCTCCCACATCTTTGTCATTACTTCACTGGTGAAGTGGCTACCTCTGTCTGACTCAATCCTTTGAGGTAGACCAAAACGGGAAAAGATGTGGTTAATCATCAAGGCAGCTGCAGTTTCTGCCTTGCAATTTGGGGCTGGGAGACATTCCACCCACTTGGTAAACAAGCATGTCACAGTCAACATGTACTTATTCCCCCTAGCCGAGCGAATCACAGGGCCTACAAAGTCGATTTGTAAATCTGACCATGGCAGTGTCATTCCCCTCTTTTGTAAAGGCGCCCGGTGTGTGAGGGATGTCGGCTGAAATTGTGCACACACAAGACACCCCTTCAAGTATTGGTCGAGGTCCTGCCCCATGTGTGGCCAGTATGCAACCTCTCTTAAGATTTCCAATGTTGTGTGAAACCCCCTATGACCGGCAGTGGCCGCATCATGGGCGTGACTTAACATCAGGCTTCGGAATGAGGTAGGAACCACCCACTGATCGTGGCCAGCTTTGGATTTCCTTACCAGCAAACCGTCTTGGATCCGGAACATTTTTGGACATTTCATCAACACTCTTAGGTCCTCTTTCCCAATGTAATCGGTATCCGTCAGGGGAAAGTTCTCAGGGTCCTCAAGGTGCTGGTAAAATTTACCAATTATTGGATCCCCCTTCTGAGCAGTAATCAAATCAGCATCAGGGTCTCCTTACTCCATTGTGCAATTGAAAGGTCGTTGTGAGCATTTGTCTGGGACCTAGTGATGGCAGTGACCTGGATTTCCCCCAACAGGGACTCAATCTCAATCAGATCCCCTTGGATGGCCCCAGTTTTGGCCAGCTGATCAGCTAAGTCATTTCCAGTTTTGTGTGGTCCCTCTACTTTGGAATGACCCTTGATCTTTTTCCAATAGATGGTCATCTCATTCGATGTGACCAGATCATCAATGTTTTGGATCAACTTCCCATGTTTCAAGGGTTTGTTGTTAGCACATAACATGCCTCTGGTTTTCCAATTAACCAGGTGCTCCACGAACCCGTTCCGTACGTAATCCGAATCTGTGATTATGACTAGTTCGTGGAGTTGATGCTGGACAGCAGTGAGGATGGCCTGATGCACAGCCATCAATTCTGCCACCTGACTACTTCGGGGACCAATTTTGTATCCAGCGGAGGGTTCTGGGGACTCATTCACCCATGCATTCCCTACGCCGGCCACCAGTTCTTTCTCCCCGTTGTTGTCAACATGGTAAGAGCATCCATCCACATACACAGTGGGCATTCCCTCACACTTGTCTTCTTCAAAGACTTTGTGTGGGGAATTAAGGTATGCCTCCATGTTGTCCTTGATTTTCAGACTTTCGTCCTCGAGACAGTTTTCTCTGGCACAATCATGCAAGTCAGCCAGACCTTGCGCGAGGGGACTCTTCTTGTTTTGGCCATATCTGACCTCCACAGGAAAGCCTTGCATTGACAGAATCCAGGAAGTAATTCGGGAATTACTCACATTTCCGGCCCGGATTCTGTCACTTTGGAGATATTGCAGAGGCTGGTGTGGAGTCTCCACTATGATGTGTTCCCCCTGGATAAACGGGCGGTAATTCTTCAATGCCCACACCGTTGCCAGGAGTGCCTTCTCACAATCGTTGAATTTTTCCTCCACAGAGGATAAAGTTTTGCTCGCATAGGAGATTACTTTATTGACCTTGTCATGCTTTTGATATAATACTGCCGTCAAGCACGTATTAGAGAACCCTGTCTCCAGGAAGAACTCCTTGTTTCTGACCGGGTAAGCTAGGCAAGGCGCTTGTGAGAGGCTTCTTTTGAGTTGTTTTACTGCCTCGGCTTGTTCTGGACCCCATTCCCACTTGACCCCCCCCTTCAGGAGATGTATCAGGGGTCTGGTGATCTCTGCGTAGCCCTCAATGAACTTTCTGCTGTAATTAGTCAATCCAAGGAGGCTCCTTAGTTCCCGCAGAGTTGTGGGGTCTTTCAGTTTCTGAAGTGCTTCCACTTTCTTTTCCTGGGGACAGAGGCCCTGAGGAGTAATCTCATGCCCCAAGAAATTAACACGGGTTCTACACCACTGTGCTTTCTGAAAGGAAAGTTTTGCTCCGGCGGCCCTCAACTGTGTCAGAACATAACGGATCTCCGCTATATGTTCCTCCACAGATGAACTTTTGATGAGGACATCATCTACATAAGCCAGGTTACCCCTTGCACCCAAGTCGGGCATGGCCTTGTGTAGAAAAATGTTGAATTAATTGCCGGAGTTGAGGTATCCGAAGGGAGTCCGGGTCCAGGTGTACTGCTGGCCCCCAAAGGTAAAAGCCAGCTTGTATTGGTCCTCCCTACTGACAGGCACAGTCCAGTATCCATTGGTCAGGTCTATTGCAGTGAATACCTGTGACCCCTGGATCTGGGACAGCCCTTGGTCAATGTAGGGCAGAGGCCATCGGGAAGTATGGACCCGTTTGTTGAGCTCCCTAAGGTCGGCGCAGAGTCTCCACTGGCCGTTTGGCTTCAATATTCCCAGCACCGGATTATTGAAGGTGCTGTGGACGGGACGGATTATTCCCCGGGACTCAAGGTTCTTAATTATTTCGGTAAGGGACTCCATTGATGCGAGAGGCAAACGATATTGCTTCACAAACACAGGAGTCATGCCAGGGTCTGTGGGGATTGTTGTTGTGTGGATGTCAGTGCGACCACAGTCATATGAGTCTACCGCAAAGAGATCTTGGAAATCCAAGAAAACTTGTTTCAACTTTTGCTTTTGTTCCAGAGTCACACAGGCATCAGCTAGGTTGACTCTCTCTTCCACCATCTGCCTGAAGCCTGGAAAGACTTCTGGTTTGGCTATCTCCGCGGCCTCCTCCAGCTGGGTGGAGAAGTCCCTGGTCAGAGTGCTGATTTGGACCGGAGGCTTCAGGTGGGAAAGGCAGCCCTCATGTACCTGGAAAACCACCTCATCCCTCCTGAAGTCACACGTCACATCTTCCTTACCATAGGGGCAGGAAGTGTACACCAGGAAGTTCCCCCCATGCCGGGTGAAAATCCTGTCTGGTGTTGTATTGTCCTCACTGTCACTGTCAACACAGTCCTTGGGGATTGGTCCTAACAGTTCATTTACAAGATCAATGGAGAAATGTCGGTCATCAACCGCCATTCCAATAATGGTGCCTGCGGCTAGAGTAATACTCTTTAAGTCGCTGTTATCCACCTCTATTAGAATGGTGTCATGTTCTATGTTGACTAATGGAGTTGGGTTTACCCCCAACCCTTGCTGTTGGAAAGAAGCATTTAGATGTATGTAAGCATCAGGGTTTTCCAACTCTTGTCCCCTTTTAACTTTCACTTCCAGGGAGAATTGTCGGGTCCTTTCTGGGATGGTGACTTCCTCTTTAACCTGAATTTCAACTGCATAAGGTAGCAATTGAGCTGACCTAAATGCTTTTTCTGGATCATCAAAGCCCATGGGATTATCCGCTAATCGGGACCAAGCTTTGAAGTTTATTAGGTCCAAACTAATGGCCAAGCGATTGAGAATGTCACTGCCTAAGTAAAAGGCGGCAGGGACGTCTCGCACGACCCAACAATTATGGACAATGCTCTTGTTGCCAATGGAGATTTTGAGCATACACCTGCTTGGCAGGAGATGTTTGGAATTAGGTGCTTCCAGGTCCATTTCCCATTTGTCTATCAGTTTGAAGGTGGGAATGGCTGGATCTTTTGGAAGTTGGCGAAACATGGCTTCGCTGATGAAGCTCTTACCGTTGTTCACACACACTCGAGCGAGAACAGAGTCCTTCCCATCATTTAACTGAACAGGGATGAACAACTGCTCTCCAATTTGCTGAATATCAGCCAGGCTCTGAGCTGATTTCACATCTTTCTGGACTATAGGAGTGGGAGTTTCAGATTGTGGATTGGTATAGAATTTCAGAGTGTTTCCTTCCAGCGTGGAATACCACTTTAGACTGGAAGGAAGGTAGATTTTCAGAAATAGAGAGGACCCCCCATCACCAGTCTCTTGTCCTACTGCTATTACTTTCACGTCTGGAATCTGGTTGTTCTGGAAGTGAAATTCTACTTGGTCAGATTTTTGTTCAACCATGTGGCATGTGCCGTTTAAACTAACATGGTTGACACTCTGTTTTAATTTTATCGGTCGGCTAGTCTGGGTCCAGAGGACCTTGTTTACGCAATCTATTAGGGGTGACAACCTTCTCAGGAGGTCATTCCCTAGTAAACAAGGGGTGCCCTCTGGGGTCACAACTATGACCGGGTGTTTCAACTTATGTCGCCCAATTTTAATGTCCACATCTGCCGTCCCCTCGACGGGAATTTCCTTCCCGTCAAAGTTCTGCAGTTGTCCAGGAAGAGAGGTGAGAGGAATTTGGTAATTCTCTCCCCTTCCTGCATTCAGTTCATCAAAGGCCCTTCTGGACAGAAGGGTAGCTTGAGATCCAGTGTCCACCAGTGCCGAAATTGTACCCTGTCCCTGTACTTGTACCGGGGCATAATATCTTCCCTCCTTCTCCTCAAGGGGGCACAGATAATGTACATTTTTGGACAACTGGTGGGCTAATTTTCTGGTTTTGGACATCGCTAGCGAAGAGATTTGGGCAGAATTCTGTGGAGAGCCTTGGGAATCTGACAGAAAAAGTTGGCAACTGGAGATCAGAGCCATTGTGGGTTCCCCTGGCTCCGGTTCTGGGCCGCACCCCCCTTTTTGGAGGCAGTCACCAGGATGGGTTTGAACCAGGGGATTTTCTTGCGGTTGGTTCTGGGATGAGATGGTGGGCGGCGGTAGCTCAGTCTCCACATCTCCCCAGTCTGGATTTGCATCCCTAGGGACCCATTTTTCTTTGGGAGGAGTTCCCCCCTCTCTGAAGGAGAAGATCCTTTTCCCAGGATCCTCTGAGGATCCCTCTCCCTCAAATTGGAAGATCTGTACCTCCTCCTCAAACTGAGTCTGTTTGGGTCTTTGGTTTCTCCTACCCCCCCTCTGCTCCTTAGGAGGCAGACTTTCAGGGGCAAGAGATTTTGTTTCCGGTTCCTGGGTTTCCAGGGGCTGTTTACAAGTGAGGAAGGAAGCTTCCTCCAAGGCTTTACACCCCCCTTCCCTTTGTGCCTCCTCCCTGGGAACCGGTGAGTTATCGGGGTGCTGCCCCCGTCATTGTTCTGGAGCACCAGGTCCAGAGTTGGGTGCGTTCTGCGCCGGCATGCTGATCTGAGGGTTCTGCTGCGCCCTCAGTATATGACCCATATCCCGCGCCATGTTTTGAACCTGGCGCTCTAACTGGGAAACCCGCTCAGGCCGATACGGGGCCCTGTTTTCTCCCCTGGGCTGATCCCGGGAAGGGTAGCTGTCCCTTCTTTGGTAGTACCCCTGATTGGGAAGATTTGGGTACCCCTCCACCCTTGGCCTCCCCTCTCCCGGATTCAGTGGTCTGGGCTCAGGGAATTGGGGAAAGAAGGATGGATGGTTTTGGGGCTGAAAGTCGGGTGGATATCTGGGGAAAAAGTTCTGCCCAGGGTTTGGTAAATTTCTGCCCTCCTGTGGGAAGTTTGGAGGGAAGTTCCCTGGGTTCGGTGCTCGGTTGGATCCCCCCCCTTGGGCTGGGGGAGTCCACACATAACCCAGGATGGGTCGATTTCCCTTGTAACGGGGACTTACATAATCAGGAGAGCGAGGGACCCCATTTGTGGGGCTGCCTCCTTGGCTCCCTGTCTGTGACTGACCCGAGGACCTTCTGGGCCTAGCATTATTAGGTGCAGGTAGGTTTTTAGGCCCCCCCATCTCCAAATCCAAAACGGGGGTGATCTTTACCTCTGCCACCTTGGCAGCAGCAGGGGTGCTGTTGGCTTTGGGGTTTTTCTGGGCATTACTTTTGCTATCTATCGGTTTCTGCACCTCATAGATCCGGGTAGCCTGTTCAATGACCCAGTCTAAAGATCTTTTCTCGTGAAAATCCCTCACGAGCTGGGTCATGATATATTTGGGCAAGGCATGGAAAAACGTGTTAATAAATTCCCTGCTATCCGTGCACACCCTTCTTGTGGTCTGTGCAAAAGCACGCTTTAACTCCTGCACAAATTCTTGTGGGGCCTGATCCTCCCCACATTGCAAATTGTAGGCTGCCTTGCGAGCCTCTTGAGGATTTCTGTGAACAGAAAAATGTTTCAGGATGGCCGCCTTATATGTGGACCATCTTAAATGATTTTGGTCCTCCAGCCCCGCAAAGAAACTGGAGTATTCCGGGGAGAATGTCCACTTTACATATTGAATACAGCTTTGGCTGTCCTTCAAATGGAAAGTCTCCATCATTTGTTCAAACAACTCTAAGTGCTCCCAAACAGAATACTTAGCGTTCTTATGGTAAGGCGTGATGACGCTCCTGATCGCCTTAATCTGCTTTAAGGGGTCCTTAAGCAAGGCCCTTTTTGCCTTATTGGCCTTTTTGGTTCGGGTAACCCTTGTCCATTCATCCTCGGACTCAGAGGCACTGCTCCCAGAGGTTCCCGTCTGTTCTTCCAGGTTTTCCCGGATTCTGCGAGCCTGGGAATGGCTGGCAGAATGTGGGGACCTGGTCTCCTGTGTCCTGCGCAGTTCAGAGGAGTCTTCAGATTCCTCCTTGCTGCCAGGATTTGATGGGTACCCCCTCCACTGACCTAACTGGGCAGAGGTTTTCAGGATGCCCTTAATGGGCCTACTCTCCTGGGGTTCCCCATTGAACTGTACTGTACTTGGGTGCCCATACCCGGATGCCCACCCCTCCATTCCTGAGTGGTACTGGCCTATGAGCCCCATACTCTTAGCTGGATAGTAATCTGCCATCCCTGCGGCCCTGTGCTCATGTGCGCCAGGGGACATGGGGGTGGTAGAGTCCAGGGACTGGGGGAGATGAAGGCCCCTGGGGTTAGGGCTCCTGCGGTTATGGTCAGGAGTCTCTCTTTCCCAGCGGACCTCATCTCTATCCGCCCCTGCTCCCTGTTGCAATGCAAGAGCCTGCATTTGTGCTTTCAGTTCCTCTGTTAAGGCCTTACTCGACTCTATCAGTTTCTCCTGCATCGCTACCTGTTGCTGGAGCCTCTCATTGTGCTGGCAGAGAGCCTCATTTTCCCTCTGTACTTCCTGGTTGGTCCTGGAGAACTGGGCCAGTCTTTGCTGCAGGAGGGTTACCTCCTGAGCTGTGTCCCTATTGGCCTGCTCCTTTCTTGCTAGAGCATCCTCCACCCTCCTGGTGTGCTCTAGCAAGTTCTGGTGTTCTTTTTGGAGGTCACCCAGTCCCTGGTGGGCCAGGTGATTTTCTTCCATTTTTCTTTTTAAATGGCAGACTTCCTGGCCTAAGGTATCCCTTTCCTGACTAAGAGCCTGCATCTGTGCCGCCAGGTCGTCCCTTTGCCTTTGGAAGGCACCAGCATTCTGGCGCTCCTGATCAAACTCTGCCTGGGTGTCCAGGTCTTTCAGAATTAGTTTGTTGCTCTCTGCCTTCACTCTATCTAGGTGGCCTTGCAGGGTGACTACCTGCTCAGCACATACCCTGTTGAAGTCCAGTTGTTGCTCCAGCTTTTTCTGGTTTTGCAGTAGGGAGTCCAAACCTTCTTGGTATTCCTTCTGCAAGGCCAGAAATCTGGTATTCTGTTCTACCTTTTCCTGTTGCAGCACATCCATATCCTTCTTTATTTTAATGATGTGCTGCCTACTATCATCTTCTGACTCCTGGCTCCTCTGCAGCCTCTGCTCAGAAGAGTCCAGATCAGATTGGGCCTTCTGTAATGCCCTCTGTTGCCTATTTGCCAGATTTTGGCTTTCAGCACATCTATCCTGCATGTCTCCCATATATAGGTACAGGTATGCTGCTATCCTGGCAATCTTATTGTGTTCCTCTTTGGCTTTAGGAGCCATATATAGTTCACTCAGGGCCACATGTAAGGGACCCTGATCTCTATATATATCTGACCCTGTTTCAGTGACCTGTTGTGTGATGGCCTGCAACCACACATCCTGGCCCTGTTCGGTCCATTCACCTCTCACAAATAGCTTATGCAAGAGGTGCTCTCTGGCTATTTTCATGTCTACTAAGGTCGTCATTCTAGAGATTGATCTCTGTCCTGACTTACAGAAGTTTGTATTTTATTTTTGCAGAACAGAACTTTTCTTGGAGTGTCCCTTTTGAGGAATGCTTCACAGCGTAATGCAGCGTGGTGGTCCGACCGGATGTATGTATCCCGTCAGTTAGCACACTGTATTAAGCTGCACAAGTGGTAAATCTAACCCAACGTCTCGGCTCGAGCCCCCAATTTGTAAGAGGATTCAATTCAACACTACAGCTAAGTCAACGCCTAGTCTATAATACTGAATGAAAACCCTTATTGATATATCTTTAGGTCCAGTTCATGCGTTCTGGATGACTACCCCTATATAACACCCCTCTCTTGGAATCCCCCTGACCCCACTGAGCCAAGAAGTAGTTCTGTTTTGCAAGTTTAAAAGGTTTATTTGATAATTTAAAATATATATATATCACACTTTATAATAAATTAATAATTGAATATCACACTTAATCTGATATGATAATGATTAACCACGGAGAATCTGGCACTAGCACACTTCTTTATAATCACTAATGAGTTGACATGAAATGGATGAGATAGCACACTGGTAAATAGGAACAAAAGAAGAATAATGTGATAGAGAATGCTTTATAGAGTTCAAATGGATGCAATATTCAATGAATGCAGTACAGAAAATACTCAATATGATTTCAACCAAACAATGTAATCACTCTTCTCTGGCTATTCACTCCCCCCCTCTTTATGCAATGCAAGGAAATGGGAGGAAAGCACACAGTTCTCAGAAATGCAATCAATGTAATTCAGTTCAATCCCCCCAAGCTTAGACAACAGAAGTTTAAAACACAGATAGGAGTTTTGAAAACACAGGCCCAAATGCTTTGATATGTGCTAGCAATGGATGAGAAATATGCTGGAAATGCTTTTAATTCCCTTTCAGAGGTTCAGGGTGAGTGGTATCTAGTTAATATTAGTCCAGGCTCACTCTTGCAATGATTCAGGAATGATTAGCAGGTTAAACGAATTTCTGGCAATTGGAAGGCAAGCAGCAGCAGTTTTTACATGTGAAGAAATTTGCAAATCGCGGTAAAATTCGCGGATGCGCCGAGCGCTATTACAGAGGAACCACAAGGACTATCTCTATCGTTTTGGGGTCCTAGGAAAGCCTAGGATCTCAGCTTCAAAATGAAAGTTACTGCAAGTCTCTAGCACAAACGGTTGCGGAGATATGAACGATTGAATAAAGGTCGTTTTTCAGATTTGAAATTTTAAACGCACACTTTTTCAGCTTTAAAAATGATGGCAGGATAACACAATTGCTAAGCTGCAGTTCTACTTAGGTTAAAATGGATTGAATTATATTATTTTAACTAAGAGATGGGTTCTACACAGTTTTACTATGTACTCACACTATATTCTTGAGTGAAATGGGCCTCGTCACGGATCTGGTCAGGGTTTTAAACTGGACTCTGGTCTGGTCTGGTCTGGCCTCTGCACTTCACAGTGATCTGGGTCAGCTCTCTCTGCTGGTCTGGGTCTCTCTGGGTACAGCACTGCTTTCTCTCTGGTCTGGTCTCTTAGTTCTGGATAGATTGAAGTCTCTAGTTTGGCTTTCTGGAGGTTTGATGGAGGTAAAGTATGGATTTTTCCGGCAGAGCGTCCCGCTGCAGATGGAATTTGAAGGTCCCTATCTGTCCTGTCTGTCTGCTTTTATGTGTTTAGAATGTGGGTGTGTTCTAGCATCACTGACCCTACCTCTCTCTCAGCTTCTAATTGGTCAAACTTCCATTTATCATTTGATTGGGGAATGAACTGTGAGTCAGAGGGATGTCATTTTATGGCTTGCAGATAGGACACTCCTCTGTCAGATTGCACACATTCTATATTTGATAATAAAAGACATATTTCACAGTTACACAGTTGCTTGAAATTACATATACATGGTGTGGCTGAATTTAGCCATGTCTCTGTCCAAATCTGCTCTTTCTAGGAGCTTGCATTCAGAGATGGCACATAATGGACTTTTTAACTGATTTTTCAATTTCTGACATGGACCCAACTTTACATACATGTGCGCAGGGGGTATGGACATTAATTGATGAAGTTTCAGATTTTTAACATGCACACATTTAGAGTAATATCCACTTTTCCGCTAAAACCCCCCTGTACATACCACCGGTTCTAAAAACCTCTTAAACTGTGGGCAGAAAAATCACAAGAATTATGGTGTCATTTCTAAAATGTTCACATGTCCGCACCATGAGTTATTAATCTTTTTCTAAACAATATTCTGGCTACAAAGGGGTGTGGTTTTCTCTCAGCACAAGGTAGAAATACTGGTTTGTCCAGTTCTGCCAAGCCAGCTTGCTCTCACAGGCAGTGCCCCTCCCAGCTCCTGCCAAGAGGAAGCTACATTTTACGACTGCGGTAATAAAACCTTTGCCTGAGTGAAGAGGGCTTTGTTCACTCTCCTGCAGAGCACAGGTAATTCAATTATCAGATAGATGGCATATCCTTAGTGTGGGCAGCAAAAGGAAGATTGCCTGGGAACACAGTTGTGACTCAAGTTTCACTCCTGATGGGGGTAGCTGCCAGGCAGAATTCAGTTCCTTAAGCCAGGTTTCAGATAAAATGTCACTTTTTGTTCCCCAGTTTCTGCATTCAAATAAAACTAAACATTTTCACATATGCAGCTAGAATGCTGATTCTAAGTTTAAAACTATGACATTTAAACAGTTACAAAGGCATGTGACACCAAACATAGGTCACTCATTTAATCTAAACATTTTCGATTTTAGTGTCTTTAAATCCAGTGCAACTTAAACTGCTGACTCCATAGCTCAGCCAGTTTTGTTATAAGCATTGTTCTGGGCTCTTCATTTCCCAGATTTTGTAGGCACACAACACTCCATTCTACCAAATGTCTGCTGGTGTCCAGTGAGTTTTTAGATGTGTTGCAATGTTTAAAATAGACAGTTTGAGCCTGCCTTCAGAGAAACACAGGGTGGTTTTAAACTGCCGGCTTTTGGATAGTGGTGAGTACTGGTACTGCACCCATTTTTGGGATTTAAGAAAATGAATTCCCAACAATTCTAGGTTGCATTTGGCAATCAGCATTGCCATTCCCAATGGTTTCAGACTACTGTGCGGGTAGTCCAATGGTGGTTTTAGGCAGTGTCCTTCTGTGCCCATAACATCGGCAAAAATGAGTGGCAGCCTATTCCTCATGCATTTCCCAGTGCATTTTCTGGGAAGCTCTGGCCATCATGAGGTTTTCCATGTCAGTACTGCACAGTTTTGAGGTAGGGCTCGGATGCATGGGTAAATACATCCCACACTACATAGGGGCATTGACCCCCCCCCCCCCGACTCCCACCCACCACCCGTTTGTTGAGGAAATGCATAGCCACTGTGTTGTCCATTAAAACTAGGAGGTTCTTCCTCCGAAGGGTTTGTGCAAAGGCTGCCAGCACTAGTCCGACAGCCCACCAGTCTTGCAGATTGATCTGCGATATGCACTCTACCAGGGCCCAAACCCTGCTCTACTGCAGATCCCTGCAATGAGCGTTAAGATGGATTTCCGAAATCAACCCCAGGGGAGTATTTTGGGAGGCCACGCTAGTTGGTTTGGCTAAAATCTCAGTGTTTCCCTCTTTACCCTATCAAGGTAACGTAGCACATCGGCAAGGCTTAGTCTCAGGAGAGGTGAGAGAGTGGTCTAGCGCTACAACGAGTACACCCAGAACACGACCAATATACAATGATTTATTAGGCCTTTAAAATACAAACTTAGTAAGTAAACCCTTCCAGACAAATATTGTCACACTAACACTATAAATCAGATATTAACCCTTAAGACATATGGCAAAGGATGGGATTTGATAACCTGCAAAACACAGGATGCATTAGAAGTATAAAAGACATTTCAGAATAACCATAAAACAGCTTCCCTAGCTTTAAAGTCCAACCATAAGATAGTTTGGAGCCCTGTGCCCAAATGTCACCAGCTCCAAAGTTATACTTCACAAGTTTGTTTATTAAGAGATTGACAATGCCAGTAGGTATGATAAAAAGAGCCAAAACGTTAGGTACATTTCAGATAAGCAAATTCACTCAATTCCAGTAACTAGGATAGGCGTAGGAAGGGATCCTTGACCAGGCCTCCACCGACCAAAGTCAGGAAAGAGAATATTCAGTGACAGGACTTTACACCCATGTAACCCTATGTGGACAGGAGGGAGGGGGGACGGTGGGGCAGAAACAGGTATGTTAACTTATCCCTGCAACTCAGATTTCTCCAGAGACAACTGCTGGGGATCTGGATTCAGTTACAGACAGTCTTCTATGCTTGGTCAAGTTGGGCAAGGCCCCATGGTTGCAGGTGCAAATGTCACTTGCAGACACAGGATTTAGTTAGTCGCAGTGCTCACCAATCGGTTCCAGGCAGCTTCTAACAGAACACCTAAACGAAGAAAAGATTAAGAATTCTGCTGGGCAGACCATGCTAGGACATCCCCATGGAGTGAACAAGACAAGTTGCAACGGGAGTCACCAGGGCCAGCCGGCAATAGGCAACCTTCAATGGATGGACAAAGGAAAAGGGCCAGCATGCAAGAAGGCTGAAAATGCAGGAGCAGGCATCTTATTATACAAGTGGAAGAGCCTTCAAGTTTCAAGTATGGACTTCAAAGGCGACGGCTGCAGTGAGGTTGCCCAGGAGAGCTGGCCAATCCACCAGTTGTTCCAGGGACACTACCGAAGGCACGAATCAGATCCTAGAACATGGGTCAAAAGTGGTTGTTCCCAGTGGTCAAAGCACTGACAAGTGTCTTCTGGAGCTCAGGCAGAGTAGCAGGGCTTCACCAGGACTACACTGGAGCTGGCAGTGGTCAGCAGCAGGGCTCGTCCATGGGTAGTCAACTGGCTGCTCTTCTTCGTAGAGGACTTGGCTTCAACGATGATCTGTCGAATGGCTGCAGAAGGCCTAATTGTATCCAAGATTTGGGATGCGAGCATGCCCACGCCCTCCAATAGTAAGGATCTGCACCATTCAAAATTGCCAGTGCCTAGCCAATCATGGATTGCCATTGGCCACAACATCTGCCCAGCAACATACATTGTTACTAGGATGTTTAATGGGACCAGACAGTAACAGCCGCCACATCCCGGCTCACACAAACTGCCACTTTGCCTGCAAAAGCAGTAGCTTTTCCCATGAAAGAGCATTTCATATATGACATTTCCTGACCTCAAAAGGCAGGAAGAAAGTCAGTCAAAGGGCAATACGGCGAAAGGACGAGCAAAATCCTGGTGGCACAGGCCTCTTAGGGTCCAAGCCATCCCTAGTAGCCATTTGTAGTAATTGCAGAAATGCACAAGTAAAATTATAAAAATATGGAAGCAAAATATCTGCTGCCACCTGCTTATTCTAGGCCAGAGGTCGCCAAACGGTCGATCGCGAGCGACCGGTAGCTCACCTGAGCCTCTTCAGTCGCCACGCTGGAGATACTGAAAAATAAGCACTTTCTGCGTTTTGCTGCTACTGTCCGTGTTCAGGATCCGAACCATGGTCATCCCGCTTGCAGTCGGGGAGCTTGGCTGCTGTGCCACATGGAGCTGCTTGTAAATTCACTGACAGATGTCAGTTTCATGATCTGCTTCTGCGGCCTCTTGTAGTACCAAAGATGGCCTTGTGCACCCCATGACACTGTCTTGCTTGAGAGAGCTCATTCTTGTTTGCCTGAGATGCCAGAGGGGCTGGAATAGTGTGCGCCACGCAATGAAAATATCACTGTAAATGCTCTGGTGCATTAAACGAGTAATCAGTATATGAAATCCTGCAGCTCCTGCATTTCATTTGTGTTCAGTTTTTGGTGGGTTCATGTACTGCTAAGGAGCCGGATGAACCTGCGAATCGCATTCTTGGAAGGTCGGATTCAGCCAGGAATCAGAAAGCCTGCAGGCAAACACTGTGAGCAAGTTTTTATTGCTTGCACAGCACAGGGACCAACGCAGACCACAAGGTTACGGTGAGAGGAGTGAAGCTCATTAACATTCTAGTCATCTATTATGTGCACCATTCCAAGTGCCTGAGGAAAAGGTGGGGGGTGAAGTGTTCCGAGGAGTCGGGTAAGGAGGGAAAGGATGTTTGTGTGGTAGTCCAACAAATAGCTGTCCTTTTATGAGAGAGCTACTAATAAATACAAAGAGGTTTTTGAAGTTCTTAATATAATCGTGAAGGCATGTCTTATTCTATCTATTTCTAGAGGGGAAATAATGGGGCCAAAAATATTGGTAAAAATTCTGAGGTTTATAAACATCCCCCACCCAGATATCGCCCGCTAGTAGCTCTCCGCTGTTCACCTCCACTACAAGTAGCTCTAGCTAATGTTAAGGTTGGAGAGCCTGTTCTAGGCACATTGTAAAAGTAACCAAGCAGCAATTCCATAAATAGCTAATACAAAGCATCATAATCTTACTTCACTTTAAGGTGAGGTATGCAATTGTAACAATACAAGAAATTCAAAGAGACATGGTCTCTCAGTACTGATAGTCTTATGGGCTGATCAGTTTCTGCTTATGAATGAGTAAAAGGGCAAGAGAATTAAAGCAGAAGGCCTTACTCCCCTCCAAAAAGTCAAGACATGACTAAAGAAAAATAAGTGACAGGTCGTTGACCACCGGCCTCGAGATATTGAGAACATCCGGCATATTGCCGGAATACTGTAACCATTGACCTCAAAAGAGACATTGAAGGGAGGGCATCCCTAGCCTGGCCTCTTGCACTAGAAAAATGCAGAAGGTTGTGAGACCGAGGAGGTGGAGAAAGGCTTAAGGTAGTTTATCTTGTTCAAGTTCAAGAACAATGTGACCATTTGGCCAATGCTTCTGTGTAATGTTGTGTTCGACTTCTGAAAATCCAGGTAGAAGCCCAAGCTGTGAAGCAGTGAACAAGTGTCCTTGAGATGTCTCGATACCTGTTCTGGCGATCGACCTCGATGAGCCAGTCATCCAAATATGGGAAGACAAAGATTCCGTTCGTTCTGAGGTGGGCCGCCAATTCGGCCATCAACTTGGTGAACACTATCGGTGTGGAAATCAAGGCAAAGGGAAGCACTTTGAACTGATGAGTGCCCCCATGACAAACCTGAGGAAGTGCATGTGCTTCTGGAGGATCAGCAGGTGTCTTGCAGGTCCAATGACGCCTGCCAGTCCTTGGTTTTTAGAGCCTGGAGAATCTCCCACAAGGCCACCATTCTGAATGTGCCCCCAAGGGCCAGGATGCAACAGTAATATCCCCCTTCTTGTGCACAAGGGCCTGTCCCTCTTGTCTGGAGACATTGGGGCACCCAGGCACCAGGTGATCTCCGCCACCTGCAGGGATGCTCAGATTGTTACTCCAACTGGAGTATTATAGGGGGAGAACTCCAAGACGATTAGAGGTGGATTGTGCGCCTGGTGCTGAAGTATAAGTCTAGCTTCTTGCTTCTCTCTGCTCCTGCCAGGGCATGAAAATCTTTTCTGGCCTTGCTTTACCTCAGGTAACTGTGCCCTCCTAATGAAGGGGGTGTAGCGGTGGACGCCCCGCCCCCCCTGCCTATCAACTCAAAGCAGAAGGATGAAGACTGGGTAGGATGCTTGACTGCTAGCCCAAGTTTTTTTGCTGTAAAGAATGTTCAGTTTTGGTCCCAAAGAGGTGCTTCCCCCGTTGAAGCTGACATCAGGCAGTTTTAACTGAACCCTATGTGAAAAACTGGATCATCTGAGGTAAGTGGCCATGCGAAGGACCATCAAACTTCCCATGGCTCGTCCAACACAATATGCTGCATGCAGACCAGCTTGAAGAGCTGGACAAGCTGCTTTCTTGAGTCCTCGACAATGTTCAGGAAACCATTTCTGATGTCTCTCCATTAAATGCATTGATGCCTCCGACACCATATTCCAAAGTATGAGTGAGAAAATTGCATTCACTGCTTTGAGCTCCATGCTCCCAGATGCAAAGACCTTCTTTGCTAGATCGTCCGTCTTCTTTGAGTCACTGTCCGCCAGCTAATTATACATCTATGGCCTTCAGTTAATTGTTGCGGTCTGGACAACCAGGCCCTCGGGTGCATCAAGAGGAAGGGTCGTTCACCATGTGGGGGCTTATACTTTCTTGTAAGTGGTATGTAAACCGCAGATGGTTAGCACAGGCACCATCATTGAACCAATATCGTATCTGCGATGGCCGTGTTGAACAGAAGAGCAGTCTCTGATTTTGGACCCTTATCCAGAATATCTGTAAGGTTGTATTGCATTATTAGAGCTCCAAGTGTGAGGGCCTCAACTACTTTATCCAGTATTTTATAGAATTGGGCATTCGGGATGCATATGCTGGGTTCTTTGCTATGGCTCAACGCAACCCGCTCACGTCAAGAATGCCTGACAGTAGTTTCAGGTGTTCTGCCTTGTCTGCCATGATGTACAATACAGGGCTGAGCTCTGGGCCAGACAATTGTTCTAGCCCGAAGGGAACAGGGATGCTTGCCTTGAAGATGGATCACATTGACCGAAAGTATTCTGTCCTGAGCCCTGTGACATAACCCAGATCTTGCGAGGAGGTCGATGTGGCGGAGGGAGAGGTCACGATGAGCATAATTGAAGCACCTAATCCTCCCCTAGAGGTCGCTTTACTCTGCACCTTCTTCGGGTTTAAGTGGGTCTAGCGCATGGGCGTGCAACACTTCTGACTTTTTTTAGCTGGTTTCCCCAGACGCGATAGTCGATGGTGCTGCCAACATTGTGGCCGAAGTTGTACTGTTCATGGCCTTTGGAAACAAATCAAGCATTTGCTGCTTGAACTTCTTCCTTGATACCCCCTGCGAACAGTAGGACTTACCCTATCCTCTACAAGTCTGTCCCCCTGCCAGGTCTTTGCTGCTTCTTCTTGTGGAAAGAGGAGGAGTGTTGAGACTCATTATGAGAACGATACCTTTTTTTGTTTTTCTTTATTGATTTGGTTAAAAGAACATTTTTACCTTTCAATATGCACAATTTACATATAACAAAATTACAATTGTGTGATTTACAGGGACAAAGCAAGTAGTGCAGTACAATACAGTGTCGACAAGCTCCATTTACCGGGGCTGCCTTTATCCCGGCTCCTATATGATTTCTTGTGGGCCATAGGTCAAACCTGACTCGAAGGAACATCATTCTATATTTAGGGGAAGGCAATTTTAAGGGATACAACTCTGGTATATTCAAGGGTTTTAAAAATAAGTGCATGTTCTTAAAATGTGCTACTTTTGAGACAGTTTGTTTTTTGCTTTAGTCAGATTGTTAGTCAATAGATTTGGTGAAATGTCTGCAACTTTCATGTAGTAATTGGCTAAACGTAACCAAGGGGAAAGAGAATTATCAGTATTGTGAATCATTAATTTTGCTATAATTGATAATGGGGACTCTGAAGTCAGAGCTAGCCAGCATTTTCTATATAGTATTAAGGTTTTCCAAATTACTACACTACTGAGTGATATTAGACCCATTTCATACCTTATAATTTCCATCGGTTGGCTAGATGGTAATGCCAGGACGTTTTTCCAGAATAGGCCTTCAAGCTTGGTCCAGTATTGTGCCCCTTTATAGATTCTAGAGACTGCTCCATATGTGATAACTGGTATCACTTTTTGTTTATAGTAGATAAATACAGGTTTATAGGAACATTTTCCATATTTTGTATGTATTAATCTAGCTTGTGATACTGCTGTTCATAGCTTTGATCTTAATTCAAGATGATACGAGAGGTCTGGTAGGTTATCTGTATTCATCCCCGGGTAACGATACTCATTAACTACTTCGACAGCGGTTTGGTAGATCATCCATTTAAAACTATGCTCTTTTTTGTTAGACTTGCTACTTGCACAGATTTGAATTTTAGTTTTTTCCATATTAACAGCAAGTTGATTTAATTGGGCATAGCATTGTAGGGTGGAGAGAACATTTTGCAGGCCTTTCGGGGTTGACAGCAAGACTAAATCACCTGCATATAACAGCCAGGGTAGCGAGCATGAGCCCAGTTTAGGAGAGTGAGAATACAGCCTTAAAAAATTGTCCAATATCAGATGAAAAAATTAAATAGGGTTGCAGCAAGAATCCAGCTCTGTTTCAGACCCTTCTTAAAGTCAAAATTGGGCAAGATAGTTGGCCTTCTTGGGTTAGTCTCACTTGAATTGAAGTTGAAGTGTTTGAATATAATTGTATAATTAAAGCACGAGTATAAACTGGGCACTTTGCTTTTTCAAGTTTATCAAATAATTCCCTTGAAATTGAATCAAAAGCAGTTTTAAAATTAATAAGAGCCATGTAAATGGTTGGCCCCTTATACTGACCTCTATGTTTCATTAACGACAGGGCTAGCAAGTTAATAGAGGTGCCTAAGCCGGTAACAAAGCCTGTCTGGAAGTTATAAATAGGATGCTTCTCCAAGAGCCAGTTGGTAAAGTGTTTCAACAATAAGCGAGCAAATATTTTCCCTGGAACATCTAATAAAGCTATGGGCTGATAATTTTGCGGGAGTTGGCGATCATCTTTTTTGAAAATGGGAACGATTACAGATTTTTTCCAAGTAGTGGTATATGTCTCTTATGCAATATATTAGAAAACATATTGTAAAGGATATGGGCCCAAGCGTCATGGTGTGCCTTTAATATTAGATTTTTGAGATCGTCAGCGCCAGGGGCCCTGGAGCTACCTAAATTAGCTATTTGTAGGAGGATGTCATCTCAATCAAACAGAGTATCCTCGGTCTCCCAGAGGCTAGTTTGTGTGACAAGGCTATTACTAGATGTACCATACAGTTCAAAATATTTGATCCAGCTAGATTCCTGAACCTTAAAGGAAATTTGGTTATCATGCAAATCTCTATTTAGCATTGCCCCAATTTGACCATTATTCTTGTTTGCAATGGTTTTGAGCATATGCTCACCATCTTTCTGCAACATAAGTGCTTCATGAGATTTCCGCCAATTACCATACCGATTAGAGGCAATCTTACAGCTATTTCATAATGTGCATTTTTGCCCTCATTTTTTTCCCAAGTAAAGTTTGTTTGTTTGCTTAATTCAGTATCAAAGATACGTTTATGCTTAAAGCATGGTCTTGGGTTAAGCGATAGTAGTACCTTGAATAAACTCATAATAGCAACATAACTACCCTCCAGGTCAGTTAATTCGGCATTGAGTATTACATTCCGATCCAACATGTATATTAAAAAGGGCTAAAGATTTGTCCGACCGTCTAAAATCGATTCCTCCCTCCTGTAAGAGTCAATCTAACTGGGTAGTACTCAATAGTATCTGGCACAGAATGCAACTTCCATTTGAGAGAGAGGTGGTCATGATCACTTGTAGACTGCGATAAGATCTGAAACTCATCGATCAAGTTATAGGTGTTTTGTTTATCATCAATGAATAAACTCATAATAGCAACATAACTACCCTCCAGGTCAGTTAATTCGGCATTGCGTATTACATTCCGATCCAACATGTATATTAAAAAGGGCTAAAGATTTGTCCGACCGTCTAAAATCGATTCCTCCCTCCTGTAAGAGTCAATCTAACTGGGTAGTACTCAATAGTATCTGGCACAGAATGCAACTTCCATTTGAGAGAGAGGTGGTCATGATCACTTGTAGACTGCGATAAGATCTGAAACTCATCGATCAAGTTATAGGTGTTTTGTTGAGCAAAGATAGTCGATAGTTGCTGAATTCCCTCTTTTCCAGGTTGTTTTATGGGTGGGGGGGTGGGGGAAGGAGGATATCTACTTTTAGGGTCCCATTTATCATGATCAACTGCCTCTCTTTCATGAGTGCTAGCCATTTTTTGGCAGTTTACATTTGCCTTACTGATTTGAATACAGTTAACATTTAAATCGCCTGCAATAACTACATGTAGGATCAACATATCTCCGCTAACCAGGTCCAACATATCAGATACTGCTTTAAAAAATAAGTGGTCAACTATAGCTGCTTGATTCCAATAGAAGTAAAGTAGAGCCATACAACCAAAAGGTGTTTTCAACTTTACCAGTTGAGTATAAGGTTTAGGGGATGCCCACGGAAATAAAGTAAAATGTGGTTCAGCGTTCACCGCACTAGGGGGCCTGCTGAAGGACGCCCCATACTTCCGCTGATGGCGGGCAGTAAAGATAGTATGGTACTTCAAGATGGCCGCCGGCACCGAGTAGTGCCACGGCGCTCCCCGAACCAGAGCACAGCACCCAGCGGTCCCACCACCCCGCACAGGCTGCTGAAGACTTTGGGGGGGGGGAGGGGACAAGGAGAGCAGTGCCCAGGAGTAGCAGGGCTGTTTGGCAGATGCCCGGACGTGCCCCCCCAGCAGTGGAGAAGAAGAATTGTGGAGCGGAGCCCTCCCTGTGAGGGTGCGGCAAAGGCGGTGGCACTGCGAGCGGAGGGGACGGCGGCTCTGCTCAAGACTTGGGAGAAGCAGAGTTGGCGGTAGAGAGAAACTCTGTAAGGGGACCCGAGGCGCTGCCGGCACTGGCCTGCGATGTCCCGCAGCAGAGCCCATCCCCGACCGGGCAAAGACGGAGAAGGAAGGCATGGAGTCACGATTGGGAGCCTGGCAGTGAGGACCCCCAGCAGTGAGCAGAACAGCGGGTGCAGAAGGAGACCTTGGCGAGGGACGCTGTAATGGCAGAGAAAGGAGGTGATCCCCCACCGGAGCACGACTTCCAAAAGGGGAAAGGACATTTACACACCTCACCTCAGCACTGGGCGCACACGGGACATCAGGAGGGTCCCCCCTCCAACACAAACACCCTCGTGAGCCACATAGGGCAGCAAGGGATGCAGTGGACCCCATCTCAGCGTGGATATTGAGCCATGCCAGGGAGGGAGGCCCCCTGAAACCCGGATCACACCTCGAGAGCTACAATGAGCCCTCAAAAGACCAGATTTGAAACCTTGAATAAGGCAAGGGCGAGAGGGGCAGTGGGGAGCCCCGCATCTCCCACCCCCGATCGGCCAGTCACACTCTAGGAGCGCAGTGAGAAGGGGACACGGGAGCACCCACGCAACAGGCATACCTCAGCAACTACTCGCTTCCCCCCCCTTTCCCCACCCCCGGTCACCACACCCATACCAGTGGCAAATAGAGTAATATCCCCCTCCACCCCCTCCTTTTAAGGCCAGGGGTGTGGGGGGAGGAACTGAACTGCTCAATGCATGAACCCTAGGCCCTCCCGCACACGGGGGAGGCCACAAGCAGCAACCCGAGCATCGGGGGGGGGGGGATCTCGCCACGGGGCCACCACTTGTTGGAAAAGAGACAAAGCTACAATAAAAGGTAACCTCCTTGTGGAGGGACATAGGCAGGCCCTAACTGGGCCATGTCCACCAAAGCTAAAAGCAGAGCCTCCAAAGCAAATCCGAGTTCGGGTGTGGGCCCAGGCACGCTCACCAACATGTGGCCGGCGCTGGAGGCAAGAGCACCACGTAAAAACTCCCAGGAGGTGGTCTCTAGAGCGCAGTCCCATTCGGGAGGCGGACTTGGTGGCCCAGATTACACAGCAGGACTTTCATGGGGAAATGAGAACACTCCACGACTCCTTAGCGAAGACGTTCTTGGAGCAATTTCAACTGATTAGGTCAGACCTCAATACAGCCTGACAGAGATGAGACAGGAAGTTAGACAGTTGGGCGAAAGAACGGATATACTAGAAAGGGGCCTACAAGAAATAGACAAGGAGACCTCAGCAAACAGCAAGACTATAGAATGCCTAAATGTCGCGACCCAAAACCTGGAGATACATCTTCGCATCGGGTAGAGCGAATAAAGTTAAAACAATTGAGATCTGAACCAGCAGGAGGATAGTTCAAAGGTATTATCCCGCAGTCACTGTGTGGCTGTTTGGAAAAGTGAGCTGAACTGGATGTTCTACAATTAGGTTTAGAAACAGAGTAATATATCTATAGTTCAGATAGTGTTTCACAATAGCTCAGATAACTGAAACTGGTGGTTTACGGTGCTAAGCTTATAACATCGTTTCACAGCAAATTCAAATCAACAAGGTAAAGCGGGCAGAATAATATATCCTCCGTTCTGCAAACGGTTTGGCTCAAAGGTCTAGATCCGCAGACACCAGCAGTCTGTCTGATCAGGAGAGCTTGCAGAAACCAAAGAATAGCGATACAGATGGAAGACATGGAGAACAGGTCGCAGAGGGTCAACATCAGACAAACTCCTGCCAGAAACTGCCAGAAACGGTCGTGGATAGAGAGCTGAAGAAGGAGGTCCAGAGAATTTTCCCTGACCTGTTGGGGGAAGCGGAACCAGGAGCCGTTGAACTGGACCGGATACATAGGGTAGGGCGGCTAAACAAGGGCCCCAACGCCAGGCCAAGAGATGTCCTCGCAGGATTCACAAGGTTCGCACAAAAAGAAGCGGCCCTCAAGGCAGCCCGCCAGCAGGAGGCGGTCCTGCATAAGGGCCAACAGATTGCGCTCTTCCATGACCTAGCTAATAGCACACTGGTCAAGTGGCGGCAATTGAGTCCGATAACCAAAGCCCTGAATACCTGAGGCATTAGATATAAGTGGACCTCCCCGTTTGGCCTATGTTTTGAATGGGCGGGGGCAGAGAACCGTATAGTCTCCCCCAGGAGGGAGCAGAGATATTGCATCTTGATTTGGAACCAGAACACCCGGAAGAAGGGACATCAGGAATGAATAACCAAACGAGACCAAGGCCATGGGAGTGGTACACAGGGGGAGAAAAGTGAAGGAGAACAGCGCTGATGGGGCCACGTAGAAAGTAGGGGGGAGGATGGTAAAAATGGGGTGGGGGGGCGCCATGGGTGAGGAGGAGCAATGAAGAACCTGCGCCAAACATGATGAAAGGGGTGGTGGGTAAAAAGGGATTCACAGGGCGCTTGGGAAGAGCAAACATCGAGTCGGTAAAGGTGTACATGTTGGAGGGGGGGAGGTGGACTCTAGGGGCGGGCCGGGGGGGGTTTAGGGAGTTGCCCTCGGGTCATAGGAAGTGGGGAAGGCCGGGGGAGGGAGGGGGTGGGAAAGGAACAAATAAGGTGGGAAGAACATGGGGGACAACCGAAGGCCACACGGACGTGAAAAATTGGGTGGGGAGGACATGCCCAGGTAACGGGAGAGGATGGGGTGGAACTTAGGGGAAGGGGGTAGGAAGAAATCGAATGGGAGAGGGTCCGGGAGCGACACAATCACTGCTAAATTCAAATAGGTAAAGCATAATGGGAGGGAGCTTAATTTCCCCCTTAAAACAAAAGAAATCAGAGAAATATACCAAAAAATTAGGCCCAGATGTCCTGGCACTGCAGGAGACACACCTGAGCGACCAGGCAAGAGTGAACTTGCAGGGATTTGATCCCTTATTCTTTGCTTCAGGCCCGACCAAAACATGGGGTCGGGGAGTGGCGTTGGGTCTTAGGAACACCTTAGACTTCAGGGTGGCTGAGATAAAAAGGGACAAGGGAGGACGATAAATTATAGTGAGATGTCTCAGCGGGGGTCCCTCATACCCCCCAATGCGGGACAGGAGACCTTCCTGAGAAATTGTATAGGAATTTTGAAAACATTTGCGAATGGCCACATCCTTCTGGTCATACGCTCCTTTGGAGACTGCAAGCAAGTTTCTGGAGTGGGGGAAGGGGAGAGACTTGGATATGCGCAGCTAAGGCATTGGCTACTGAGTCCAGGAGTCAGGGAGGCGGCCACCAGGTAGGTCAACCAATTCGAGAAGTTCCTGCTGACACATTATGGCACAAAGGGATTGATATCCGATTTATATAGAATCCTAGATGATACTACCCCCAGAGCAGCATGGAACTATATGAGTCAATGGGAACAGAGGCTGGGTCAAGAGATCGAGAGGGTCGACTGGGAAAACCTCTGGGGGAGAATCCCTAAACTGACCAAAGCTTCCCAATAACAAGAAACATGGTACAAGATACTTTATGGATGGCACTACACTCCCGCCCGCTTAAAACACATATTTGGAAACCTCAGGGGTTTGTTGGAGGGGTTGCAGTCAGGAGGGCATGGCTGCCCACATATGGTGGGACTGCCCAAGAATAGCCCCATTCTGGGAGGAGGTGCAGCTGGCTCAAACTCAGGTCTTTAGGCAAGGGGTCAATAGATCCCCAGAGCAAATACTGCTGGGGCTGCCAGGGGACAAGGGAGAAAGAGAACGCAGGGGCCGGGAAAAGGCAAGGGCGGTCCTCACGCTGGCGGCAATGACTCTTATAGCTTGGAATTGGAAAGGTCCAAAAGGTCTGAACGATTCAGGACTGGCTGCGAAAGTTCTGTGAACTGGTCGCCCTGGAATGGGCATCCTACGCACTGAATAACTTGCAGCAATTTTCTGGGGAGTGGGGAGAAACGTTGCCATTCCTGAAGGACTACAGGGCGCAGTGGTGTCCGCAACACCTGAAGTTATTGGATTTCTTATAAGCATATGGCTCCCACGTTCCCATGGGCCCTCAGCGGAAGACAGACTTGCAGGTCCTCTAGGGGAAGGTACCAGGAAGGGGAGCAGGGGAAAGGTAAAGGGGGGGGGGGATTTTTTTGCTGTTGTAAGATCAATAGAGAATAAAAAATAATAGTATGACCTTCCCACGGAGGGGCGTCCAAGAGCCAAGTTTCTTGCAGCATAACAATGTCGAAGGATTTGAGATAATCGGTTTTACTAAAAAGGAGGTGTTTGAATCCTCTGGTGTTCCAAGAGGCTAAACTATTCACGCAATGGTCTTTTTGTTTGGGTTGTTATCTTTGATAGCCCGAGTTAGGATTTACAGGTACCTTTGACCATGATTGAGTGGTCAAGATTGACTTGTCAGGATTCTTCAGACGACCCTTGGGAGCAAATAACTGTTTACAAGGTGTTATGGTCAGGTTCTATTTCAACTTATTGATTTTGTTTTGGGGTATTTCCATATTCGTACGTTGATTCATTTTCATCTTTACCGCTTATCCGTAACTGAGTATGGTCTTGAGCCAGGATAAAACCTAAATGATACAGTTGGGTTCTCGCTTGCAATATATCCCTAATTACACCTCATTGAATCCATAATTTTGCAAGACTATTATTATTACTTTCTATAAACTCAACTTGGGTGATATCGTAGGGGTGTATGTCTTCTAGAATGTGTATATCAATAAAGACGTTAAAAATGCTTGATCTATTCAAAACATATTGTGAGCATGGGTTAGGTATACATTGTAAAATCAGCATATGATAGTTTTTTGTTGACAAGTGAGTTCGTTTTTGTTATAGGAATTACATTTGTTTTCTCTTGTTCTACTAAACATAGCTGCTCTTTGTTTATTACAAATCCTCCTTCACCATCTGGGATTCCGAAGGAATAATTATGAATGGCAATGAATCTCTTCATGTCAAGATTGGACTTTATGCTGAATCCACATCAATTCTTATCCTTATCTATAGACCACCGTCACTCATGGAGGACTTCACTTTAGCATTGTCTAATTACTAGCTGCCGCGTTTGAAACTCTGTTCTAGCTATATCATTCTGGGGGATTTTAACTACTGGTTAGGGGACAATGATGACCCTACGGCCAGAGGACTGGAACTTGCCCTGGGTAACCTTGGTTTTGACCAGCTTATTAATACCCCCACCCACATTTTCGGACATATTCTTGATTGGATTTCTTCTATTAATGTCCCAACCAAGTACTTGTATGTCCTTTCGTTCCCCTGGTCCGACCATTCATTTGTGCATTTCTCCATCTATGCACATTTTCCTATGAAAATTAAATCTGAGAGGCCTCAGAGTTCTCTTAGTAGAAACTTTAAATTGATTTCTCATGAAAGAGTTGAACCGTTGTCGACTTCCTCCATTCAATTCATAGCCCAGGATTCCTCTACAGACATGGCCAACGCCCTTTTAACCAACCTAGAAGACATCACTAAATCTTTGACCCCCTTAAAACACAGAAAACTCAAGGAGGGTATGTGAAACAAACTCTGGTATACGCCTGAACTGAGAATACTTAAATCTTCCACCTTGATATTATTTCATAGTTGGAAATCTTACCCTCGCCAAACGCTTTGGCCAAATGCAGAAGCACGGCCAAAGCCTACAAATCGGCCATTATCGAAGCTAAGAAAAGTTCCCTTAATTTGAGGCTTTCGAAGGCCCAATCAGAGTTGAGAGAACTCTTTAAAATACTCAAAGAGCAGGAGAACATCGGCTCACCTGACGTAGCCTCAGTTGATAATTATGCCGTTTGGTGCCTAGGCATTCAGAACACCATGACAAATAAATGTAATGTTATCAGGGCAGATATGACTTGTGGGAAAAAAGAGCAGTTGTCCACTTCCAATAAGAAGAGGACAGATCCCTTTATAAGAAACCCTGCTACTCCTCAATTTAACTTCGCCCCCATTTCAGAGGAGGAGCTTTCCGGCATAGTGAAACGTCTCAAAGTCACTTCCTCTAAGGATGATCCTTATTCTGCACCAATTATTAAAACTTGTCCCCTGGACCCCCTGACTGCCATATGTAAATTTGTTAATGCCTCCCTTTCTGAAGGTCTTGTGCCTAAGAGTCTTAAATAAGCCTGGGTTACTCCCATCATTAAAAAACCCGGTCTCTGTCCTAACGATCCCCTCAATTACAGGCCTATCACAAACACACATTTTCTTTTAAAAATCTTAAGAGTTGCTTACGAACAGCTTGCACAAAATCTTAACATTCATCCTGTGCTCAATCCTCGTCAGTCAGGTTTCAGAGTCGGTTTTGGGACAGAAACCGCCCAATTAGAATTAAAATAGAGGCTCCTGGAGCGAATGGACCGGGGCCTTGCTTGTATGTTAATGCTCCTTGGTCTATATGCTGCCTTCGTTGGTTGACAGGTTGGAGGCAGTAGCTAAATTCTCTTAGTTAGTGGCACAATGGATCGCTTCTTTTTTGAACAACTGTGAAAGCAGCGTTTTCTCTGGTGAAGCGGAAGCCCCCTCTATTCCCATCGATTTTGGTGTTCCACAGGGTGCCTGCATATCCCCTTGTCTTTACAACATATTCATGGTCCCCTTCATTGCATCGTTGGACCTGGAGGGGATCTTGTTCACAAACTACGCGGACGACACCCAGTGTGTCGGCCCAGTGGTGGGTACTCATTCAGCGGACGAGGCTGAACTAAAACCGTGTGTATTCGTTCATAGAGGACTGGATGCTGAGGAATACCCTTGCACTCAACAGGAGTAAGACGGAACTCATCATCGTGGGCTCGTCATCCCCACTGGCTAAGTTGGGCCCGCCTTATCTTAGTTATCTACTCTGCGAAGTCTCGCTAGTACCTTTGAAAAAGTTTAAAACCCTGGGGGTCATCTTAGATCAGTAGCTCTCGAAGGCCCATGTGGGTAGCCTGGTTTCTGCCACAGTATTTTATATAAAACGGTTAGCCCATTTTAGGCCTTATATTAACCAAACCAATGCCGAAACCATCGCTCGTGCGATCATTGGAGCCAAAATCGACTATTGTTGCAGTCTCTTGGCGTGCTTGAATAAAACAGAAATGAATAGACTTCAAGTTTTTCAGAACGGTGCTGTCCGTAAACTTAAACGCCGCAATCACGTCTCTGTTACTAGAAGGGGCCTGCACTGGCTACCGGTGGAGGCTAGAGTGCAGTATCGGTTACTGGTGATCACCTTTAAATGCATCCAAGGCACCATGCCCAGTTATTTGAGGCAATTCACCAGAGAGAAAAAATCCAAAGCTGAGCCTTGAGATCTAGCAATCGGAATTTGAGCATTCCTAGATACAGAACCAGAAGGGCTGAAAAGGGAGCCTTATACCTTGCCACCCCCATGGCCTGGAATAACCTCCCCCTTGATCTCAGAGCTCAGCCCAACCTAGAGTCCTTCAAAAAGAACGTGAAAACCTGGCTGTTTGCGCAATTGATTACATCCGCTTACAGCTCTTCTGGCTCCCCCCCGGCTCCTTCAGGATGCTCACTCCCTGCTTTACGTTTTGTCAGCACCCTAATGCCTAAGGGTCCATGGTTGCGCTATATAAGTGCTTAAAGTAAAAGTAAAGTACAGCATTTAAGTCAGATATGCATGTTTGAGTGTTATTAGTGTGATATGAATTTGAATAGTCTACATGAGGTGTCTTCGAGGGAACTGGAGCTTGACAGTCTATTTCTTTCCGTCTCTGCTCCAATGTTGAAAAGCAGTATTTATTTAGCCATAATTTGAAAGAGTTCATCTCATTGACTTTGTTAAATCGATATTGAATTTAGGTTGCCCGGCAGTAGAATTTCAAATATGCAAGGATTCACTATTAATAGTGGTCAGTTGTTCTAATCTCTCAGCTGCTTCAATATCCTCTAGAGGTTCAGAGACCTCATGATCTGACTCTTGTGGTATCTCTTCTGCTGAACGTGCAGATCTTTTAACTCCTCTTTTTGATTTTACTATTCTCTTCAATTTTTTCATAGTTCTTATATTGGATTGAAATCACAGTTTATCCGGAGATGTTCGGATTTGTATACATTTCCTAGAGCCTAATTGAGATCCTTTTGGTGGCAGTTTTTGGTTCTTGGATTTTAGTTTTCTTGCATAGGTTTTGCATGCTTTTTTTATTTTACGTCTCAAATCTCAAAAGTAGGTTTTGTAGCCTTCGAATCAAGATGGACAGACTCATCCTCTACTTCAGCGACGTCATTTGTTAACTGGCCGTTTGATGTGTGAACATGAATAACAATTGAAGTGTAGGGCGTTACGCTCTTAGGCAGGGAATTAGGTAAAGTGGGAGCTGGAAAGCACGTTCTTGTTTGTAAAGGGCTATTATGTAACTCTAGTATGCATCAGGAGTTATTTTTTCTAACCTATGTTCATATAGTTTATATTTCAGATCAGTTTCAGAAGTCAATTTATTGTCCAATGTTTTGTATAATTTAGCAAACGACTTTAAAGCTGTGTTCATGGCTGTTAAAGTAAATTCTACCAAGGCGGCTGGTTCCGTCTTATGATTCGCCAGCCTCCATGGGGTGGGATTAGCGTAGGAGGCCGATGAACATGTAGATGAATCTAAGGAATTCCCACATAGTATGGGTGATTGGGATAGATCAAGATGTCCGACAGGTGGGGTCATATTCCGCAAATTCCGAGTTTGGGTATCCGATACTAAAATGACCTCAGTAGCAACTTGATCTGCAGGAATGTTACAGACAGGAGGTTCTTCTTCGTCAAATTATTTGGTTTGGTCTTCTGGGTGATGCAGAAGCAGATTTAGCTATAGGAAGGAGGATGTTGGCTCTAATAATCGTTTCATGTAGGGTACAATTGATAGTGGATTGTTCTATTGCATGAACTTGGGCTACAGCAGAGTTTAAATTAAAACTGATTATTGCAGGATTGCCAGGCATATGTGTAGTGATGTTTGATCTTTCGCTAGAGACACATATTTGCTGTGGGACAATTGGTAATTTCATCTTGTTCTTGTAGAGTGATAGGGTGTTCCACAGAGGTCAGAGCATCCTTCACCAGGGTATCATATCTCACTGAAGTCTATCAGGAGTGATTTGCCTTCCGAATCTCTCTGCAATTGTGGATTCACCTGGATTATATCCATAGCCACCGCTTTAATTTCAGAACGCTTAGGACTACAAAAGTTCCTTATATGTTAATGACCTTGCTCTTCTACGTTTTTCAATGTTAGAGCGTAGGGCATCATTAATCGTAGATCCCTTTGTCAGCATTGCTGTTTTTAGAGTGTATAAATAGCTCATAATATAATTTACAGGGCACCAGGCTCAGTGCACTCCAAACAGCACAATAATACAAACAAATTAGAACTTACAGTAAACGGCTGGCTCAAAGGCCCAAACCCGCAGTCACCAGTCGTTAACAGAGCTTACTGGGCAGCAGGCTCTGCAGACACCGAACAGCAAGGTAATACAAACAAATGAAAACTTTAAATAAATAGCTGGCTAAAAGGCCAAAACCCACAGTCCCCAGCCATATATTTGTTAACGGAGCTTAGCATCGGGTAGAGCGAATAAAGTTAAAACAATTGAGATCTGAACCAGCAGGAGGACAGTTCAAAGGTATTATCCCGCAGTCACTGTGTGGCTGTTTGGAAAAGTGAGCTGAACTGGATGTTCTACAATTAGGTTTAGAAACAGAGTAATATATCTATAGTTCAGATAGTGTTTCACAATAGCTCAGATAACTGAAACTGGTGGTTTACGGTGCTAAGCTTATAACATCGTTTCACAGCAAATTCAAATCAACAAGGTAAAGCGGGCAGAATAATATATCCTCCGTTCTGCAAACGGTTTGGCTCAAAGGTCTAGATCCGCAGACACCAGCAGTCTGTCTGATCAGGAGAGCTTGCAGAAACCAAAGAAATAGTCTGTACAATGGATGTAGCCTGCAGGCACCGACAAACCGATTACTGAAAGCAGCTTAATGGACCTCAGAGGAAGCTAATTGAAGCAGCCGGTCGAAGTGGAGAGCGCCACAGACAGATGCTGACCTGATAATTGGTCATTAATACAAGACACTGAGTACACAGTCATAGGTGGTTGTGCAAAGGACAATGTCAGCTACCGATAACGAACTCACAAGCATTCAAAGGCAGTTGCTGTCAAAAGGTTGCTGACGCGCATTATTAGCACAAGAGTACACCTTTTTGTTAGTAGTTAGAATAAATAAACATGTGGCTCAAAGGCGTGAGCCTGCAGTCCATGCCGAAAAAATATAATAGACTTAACTGCTTGTTCTGCATTAAGCGGTACAGAAGAAATTAAACAAAGTTTCAGAAGTACTCAACATAGGGGATAGGGGTGACACGTTCGCTTCGTCGCACCAAACACTTTGCTCTGCGCTTTGCACGAGCCCGTAGTTTTATAGGGAGATACTTCCTTAAAAGGCAAGCGGGTGATAAAATGAAAGTTAATCCCAGCAGCTAGAAACGCTGTTAAAAGTTCAAAGTGAAGCAGGCAGCCAAAAGAGTTGCACACAGATAGCCACTAGTCCAGCTCCTCGCCAAAAAACGTTTGCCCATCCTTGCTAAATGGGTGGCAGATGGTTCAATGTCATGAGCTAATCTCCAGCTTTGGAGTGCCAGAGATAATCCACACAATTGTGGAGAAGGAGTCGTTCATTGCCCTCCATCCCCACATGTTTATGTAGAACAGTGGCGTCATCTTGTGGCATAGAGTAGACCAACACTTTTTTCCTTGCAAGGACAGCAATAATGCTTTCAAGGACAGAATTTTGCATTGAGCTCGACACTGATACGGGTTGACCTTTCCTAATGTGTCATCAGGTCATGAATTTTAAAGTGATCAGGGATCAGAGCCCCCACAAAATAGGATGAGTTCACAGTGGTGGTGGTCTGGGATTATGTAAGGACCAACTGAACCTAGACCATTAGGCTAGATACCAGCAGTCACAACTGTATGATCTCCAATAGCTCCATGTTTCGCGTACCCAATTGGACTGAAGACCTCCCGACTGTCACCAAGACCATTGACAGGGCATGTGGCTCCATCTAAACCCGAACCCAGGCCAATAGGTATTAGAGTGCCCTCTGGAACTTAAGGGCAATTCTTAAAATCCTTCTTATAGGGAAATATGTTTCTTTTTGTAAATGTCTTTCCATTGACATCAATGGAACACCTAGCTATTCTGCTATACCTTGAACCCTAACCTGATTTTGGACACAAGTGAAGCCTTTTTGCTTAATTTAACCTTGTTCAACTCATTTATTTTGTGGGTACTGGTAACCCGAAAAAGGTTACCAGAGCAGAGGTGTGGTATGGGCACTGTATCTCCTTTCATGTTTCTTGTGTTTTAATGTAGCACACTGCTGCAGGGATGCTTTGTATTCCTTTTAATTGTACTTTCTGCAACCTGTTTACCTTTTAGATACCTCACACAGCCTGGTGGCACTTAACAGTGTTTTATTGATTTGTTTTTTGCACTACCGTACATCATTTTATTTTTTTAAACCACATAATGCCCTTTCAAGTACCAGATACTCAAAAAGGGCATTCCATGTGGCTCAAGTCCTGCCCTTAAACCTTCTTGGTTTCCGGCAATCCTCCTGCTTTCACAGGCTGGGAAAAACTTCATAAGGTAATGCACTTCTTGGGATCCGGCTCGGTTTCCCGGGCTAGTGCCTTTGCATGGGTGAACTTGTCAGCACTGTGTTTGGAACCGTCTAGCCGCAATACGACATGCATTACTTACCGTAATAGCATTTCTGATGATTGTATCTGCTTAGATTCAGATGCTGTGCATATAGTCCGACATCTAGTGGTAACCGCAGAGTATTGCATCTTGTCTTTCGAGGATCGAAAGGGGACGTTGACATGGGCGTGCCTTTAACATTATCCCTAACGTGACACATAGTGTACCCAAAATCCCTCACGTGTTGAGATCCGTCCGATTGTATTTTTTCTGCCGTGCGGGAGCCTTATGACTATCGTGAATGAGTATAGAAAAAAGAGAATAGTAGTAAGATGTCTATGTTCCTTCCATCCGAGTGGGGAGGAAGGGTGGGTGCATGTGAATCTAAGCAGATACAATTATCAGAAATGCTATTACGGTAAGTAGTGCATGTCTTCTGATGCTTGCTAATCTTCTTAGAATCACATGCTGTGCATAGACTAGTGAGCAGTACCCAGACTTGGAGGTGGGATGTGAGAAGGAACAGTAGTGAAAAGATGTCTTAGTACTGCTTGTCCCACCTGAGAATCAGACATAGAATGAGAGTTTAGGCAATAGTGTTTCGTGTGCACAGAACTCCAGGTTGCCGCTTTGCAAATGGACTCTAGGGGAACATTTGCAATGAATGCTATGGAAGCCCGAGTAGAGTGTGCTCTAGGCTTGAAGGGCAGTTCTCTCTTAGCAAGAGTATAGCAGAGTGTGAAGCAATTGACAATCCACCTTGAGATGGCTGATTTAGAGACAGGATCCCCTTCTCTACCAGCTGCCACTGAAAGTAAAAACTGGTTGGTCTTGCTTAGTGGTTTAGTTCTTTCCAGGTAATACATGATTGCCCTGCGCACATCTTGTGTGTGTGTGTGTGTGTGTGTGTGTGTGTGTGTGTGTAGGCTTCTCTCTGCCACGTTAGTGGGGTTCTAGAAGAAAGTCAGCAATTCTATAGACTCATTCACATGGAACTTGCTAATAAATTTGGGCGCAAATCGAGGATGAGTGCGCAGAACCACCTTATCTCTGCGAACTGTAACAAAAGAGTCTAAAACTGAGAGGGCCTGTAGTTCACCGACTCTTCTTATTGAAGTGACTGCCACTAGGAAGGCGGTCTTGTATGTAAGAGCTAGGAGATTCGCTTTATGCATAGGCTAAAAAGGAGACCCCATAAGCCTAGTCAATATCACGTTCAGGTCCCATCCGGGTGCTGGGTTAGAAATGGGGGGATGAATCCTTTTAACCCCTTCCATAAATGCCTTAATAACTGGTATCTTCCACCACAACCCCATTTGTTGGGACATATAGTGTAGGCTGAGAGTGCAGCTAAGTGAACCTCCAGGGAATTAAAAACCAGGCCAGAGTCTAGTAAGTGAGTCAGGTACAACACAATATGGGTAGGTGAGCAGTCAATGGGACTGATGCTCTTGGTATTGCACCAGATGACGAAGCGCTTCCAAACTCGGGTTTTAGGTTTTCTTGCTTCCCTTAGTATGTCCATGCATCTCTGAGGAAGTTGGAGGTGCCCGAACTCTATGACCTCAGGAGCTAGGCCGCCAAGTTCAGAGTTTGTGGGCATGGATGAAGAGTCTCCCCCCTTGTCCTGAGATAGCATGTTGTATGGGCAAGGCAGTTTCATCGGAGGAGAGAGAGACATCTCCATCAGATGGGAGAACCAGGGTTGTCGGGCCCACAAATATCATGGTGACTGGTTCCTGGTGCATCTTGTGCACAATCTTGTTGAGTAGGGGAGTCGGGGGGAAAAGCATAAACAAATTCCCCTGACCATGTTATCCAGAGACCGTTCCCCTTG
This sequence comes from Ambystoma mexicanum, assembly GCF_040938575.1. Taxonomy (NCBI): domain Eukaryota; kingdom Metazoa; phylum Chordata; class Amphibia; order Caudata; family Ambystomatidae; genus Ambystoma; species Ambystoma mexicanum. The sequence goes on along the minus strand of NC_090934.1, from coordinate 833,555,560 downwards.
GATCGGTTCGGAGGGTAGCTGGAGGCGTTATCTGGACATTGTGAGTTCTCCAGAGTTGCAAACAAGTCGATCTCCGGGAAGCCCCATTCTGCGAAAACATTGGAGACAATGTCTTCGTGTAGTCACCATTTGTATTCTAAGGGCAGTGGGAAGTCTCTGTTGAGCACGTCCGCCAGAAGATTGAGTTCCCCTGGAACGTGTTGGGATAACAGGAACATCTTGTGTTTGAGAGCCCACTTCCAAATGTTCTGGGACAGTTTGGAAAGCCCTGGAGAATGAGTGCCCTCATGCTTGTTCAGGTAGTACATGGCTGTGCTGCTGTCTGAGTATCAGGACCGTCTTCCCCTGCAACTGTGTCTGAAAGGCCTTTCATTGCTTTGAATACAGCTAACAGCTCCAACAGGTTTATGCGGTTGGTTGCTACTGCTGGGGACCAAACGCTGTGCGCCGTCTGCTGAAGCTGGTGAGCCCCACCCCTGGCCCGTGAGACATGCGTCCGTCGTGAGAGTGACTTCTACTGCGGGGGTGGTGAAGGTCTTCCCCTTCAAGAGGTTTTCCATCGACCACTACTGCAGAGAGAACGAGGACTGCCGAGATAACCACTAGATCATCCCATTGTCCGCTGGCCTGACACCACTGACTGTTGAGCCACTCTTGCATGGGATGCATGCGCAACTGCGCGTGAGGAACCACGTAAATGCAGGACGCCATCATTCCTAACAATCGCATGGCTTTGAGTACCATCACCTCTCGACTGGCAACATATTGAGGGATCTGAAACAGCATGTTTTGTACCCTCTCGTTGGAGGGGAAGACGAGGCCGTCCTTTGTCCGAATTAAGGCCACCAGCAACTGCTTGACTTGACTGGGGTTTAGGCTTCACTTCTCGTTTATGGAGAATCCTAGACTGAATAAGAGGTCTATCGTCTTTTGGGTATTGGACAGGTATGTTGCATAGGAATCCGCTGTTATGAGCCAGTCGTCGAGGTATGGGTAAACTGGAATGGACTGCCTGCGCAGGTGTGCTGCCGCCACTGCCAATACCTTTGTGAACACCCTTGGGGCTGAGGCAATGCCGAAAGGGATGAACTTGAATTGGTAGTGCTTGTCCTCCATCATGAACCGTAGGTATTTCCTGTGTGCTGGCAACATTGATATATGAAAGTATGCATCTTTCATGTCCAATGTTGCCATGTAATCCCCATGCGTTAGCAGAGGAATTACCTCTTGCAGTGCCACCATCCAAAACTTTTGAGGTTTGACAAATTTGTTTGCTATGCGCAAGTCTAGCACAGGGCGCATGGTGAGATTCTTTTTGGGTACAAGGAAGTACACGGAATAAATATTTGTATTTGTATTTATTAATTTATATAGCGCTTAACGCCAAAGTGCTGCACAATTGAACAACTTGATACAAAGAACATAACAATATAATGGTAGAAGCAGATTACAATATGAATCAATCAAATAACAAATATGACTGGAGGGAATAGGGAGAGAAAGCAGTGGGAATATGGGGGAGAGGAGGGCGGAGCAGGAGGAGAGGGGAGGAGAGGGGGGGGAGGGTGAGAGAGGGGTTGTAGGGAGTTGAAGGAGATATACTTGTTTACCTGTAGAATAGGGACGATTTCGATGGCGCCCTTTTCCTGCAGGATCTCGACCTCTTGCAGCAGGATCCTTAGGTGTTCTGGTGTTGGGCGTCTTGATCTCGGTGGTCTGCTGAACTCGATGCAATACCCATGGGCGACGGTCTTGAGCACCCACTGGACTGTTGTAATCCCCTTCCATGCGTGCAGGAATGATGTTATACATCCCCCCGACCAGGGAGGCATGGGAGGGGACCCGGATCTGAAAGTCATTCTGACTGGAGGCCAGGGAGCCTCTGGGGATGGAATTACGGCCCCTTCATTTCCCACGTTGTTGTCCCCTAGGAAGATACGGGGTAGTGGAGGTAGAACTCTGTCCGGAGGACCAATTGTTCACAGAACCATATTGGTTGTGAGGGGAGCGAGAGTAGGATTGCCCACAAACGGAGCAACGAGAACCTCCCCCCTCTCTGTTGCAAGGGTCTGAGTAATTTGGTTCAAAGTCTTGTGTTCCTTTTTTGCTGTTTCCAGCCCCTCATCAACGGCCTTGCCGAATAAGTTGGAGTCCTCTACCAGCATGTTGATTAAGAACACCCAAGTCTCTGGCTTGAACCTGGAATTATTTAACCAGGCGTGACGTTTTAGCAGGGTACCCTGGACTAAAGTCCTTCCCGCTGTCTCAGCAGCGTCCAATGCATTTTTGAGAATGGTGTGGTTCACCTGCTTACCCTCAGATACAATCGTAAGCAGGCGAGTACGCGCCGGTTCAGGGACCTCCTGTAGGTCCTCCTGCAGCAGGTTCCGTTGAAGGTCCGAGTAGCTTGCCAACAACATGGTGTTATTGGCTATGCGGGTGGAGTATGTTGCGGCAGTGGGGATTCTCTTTCCCAGAGCGTACAGTTTCTTACATTCTTTGTCAGGCAGTGCCTCGCCTGTGGACAAGGGGACACCTGCCCGCTTCCTTGTTGTTGTGACCACCAAAGAATCCGGGTTGGCATGCCCCCTAATGTAGAGGGGATCACTAGGGGGAGGGGTGAAAAAGTTTTTCCACCTGTGGATTAACTGCCCTGGTTTGTGAGGACGTCAATAATGAAGGAGCAATGCATCTTTTAATAAAATTAAATAATGGGATAGCCTGACTGGCAGGAGGCTTCTCCTTTAAAATGTCTTCAACAAAATCCAAATCTGGCACTGCTTCCTGCGTGGCAATTTGGAAGTGTTCGCTGCTTTCTTTAAGATGGCGTTTAACGCCATCTGGTCATCAACAGATGATGCCTGACATAATGGTGGGGGTGGGGAGGGGCAGGGTGGAAAGACCATACAGAAGGTGTCAGGGTACGGGGTAGGGGATACCCAAGGCGGGTCGTCCACTGGCTGTTCGTCCCCCCCATCCCTGTGTGTGATCAGAAGGATCATCAGAAGGATCATTAGGTATGGGTCAGTCGGAACTCCATCACCAGTAAGGTCAAAAAACTCTTCCTCATGAAGTGGATCAGAAGTTCTCTGGAACTTAGCCATAGGTGTATAAGGGCTCTCTTCAAAAGGCCTTTAAGGAGCCAACTTTTCTGAAATTCTACAAACTTTTCCAGCCTGTTAATGCAACCCTCAAACTTCTCTCTGGTCAATGATAATGAGCCAGAGGAGTCTAGAGGAGGAAAGGGCTCTTCCTGATGATCTTTCTCCATAGAACATCGAGATTTCTCATCTAGAATCTTAGATAAGGATAGATTACTCTCAGAGTAATCTTTCCGCTCTTCCTGGTGTTTCGACGTGTCTTTCGACGCAACCCTAGCCTTGTCCTTTTGTTTCACCGTCAAAATAATCTTAGCGATACTATCGCTGATGTTCGGCATTACAGGTAGGTGTTTGGGCTGTGTAGGCGGTTGCAGCGTATATTGCGACGCAACCGGGGCCTTGAGTGGCGTAGGCGCTCTCTTCTGAGGCGTCTCGATGTCCGCGTGGCTTTTGGTGGTGGCGCCCTTACTCTTAGACTGCCCGGGTGCATACCGCTGCCACGGTTGCGGGGAGGGCTGCCGATCACGCGAATCAGCAGGTGCAGACGAAAGATCTGACGTACCCGTTGGCACCTTGGAACGCTTCGACTGACCCACTGAGGCGGAACCAGTGGTTGTGTAGTTAGTGTGAATTTCGTGTGAGTCCCTGTCGCCGGGATGTACATTCCCCATAGCAGGACTGTCGTCGTGCCTAGCGGGCCGGGGACGGACGTCGAGGAGCCACAGCACTCCGATTTAAGGTCAATGGGGTTTGAAGTGGTGCCTTGGTCGTCGCTTATCTCCTTGTCACACTCCGCGGCTGTGGGGGAGCTACCCTCGGCCTGCGACATAGCGTAGGCTGCCCACCGCTTTACGTGACGCTCCTTAATAGTCTTAGGACGTAGAAGTTTACAGGCCTCACAGGACGCCTTGTCGTGATTGAGGGGAAGACACTTACTGCACCGACAGTGCTTGTCTTTCCATGGGAATTTTCCCTTACAGGAAGGGTCAAAATCTAAATGGTGTCCTGTCCATAGCACAGGAAAATAAAAGTGACGACAGAACCAAAAGGGACAAAGAGAGTGAAGAAGGAAAGACATTCTTGAAAAAAATAGAAACACCCAGACCCCACTCTCCCTACTGATGGGCAGATGGGGAACAGGTGCAAGTGGATCTAGGTCACCTGGCCTAAGCCCCACCCACCTGGTGCCTTCCTGTTTGCCGCTCTTTCACCACTTAGCAAGCCCCGCCCACCTGGTGCCTTCCCGTTTGCTGCTCTTTTTCACCACTTAGCAAGCTCCGCCCACTTGGTGCCTTCCTGTTTGCCGCTCCTTTTCCCTACTTAAGGAGCCCTCCAGCCATTTCCCTTTGCAGATGGGGAGCAGGTGCAAGTGGATCTAGGTCACCTGGCCTAAGCCCCGCCCACCTGGTGCCTTCCTGCCTGCTGCTCTTTTTCAACACTTAGCAAGCCCCGCCCACCTGGTGCCTTCCTGTTTGCCGCTCCTTTTTCCTACTTAAGGAGCCCTCCAGCCTCTTTTCCTTTGCAGTTGGGGAGCAGATGCAAGTGGATCTAGGTCACCTGGCCTAAGCTCCGCCCAACTGGTGCCTTCCTGCCTGCCGCTCTCTTTCACCACTTAGCAAGCCCCGCCCACCTGGTGCCTTCCTGTTTTCCGCTTTTTTTCACCACTTAGCAAGCCCCGCCCACCTGGTGCCTTCCTGCCTGCTGCTCTTTTTCACCACTTAGCAAGTCCTGCCCACCTGGTGCCTTCCTGTTTGCCGCTCTTTTTCCTACTTAAGGAGCCCTGCAGCCTCTTTTCCTTTGCAGATGGGGAGCAGGTGCAAGTGGATCTTGGTCACCCCGCCTAAGCTGTAGCCCACCTGGTGCCTTCCTGTTTGCTGCTCTTTTCCACCACTTCGCAAGCCCCGCCCACCTCGTGCCTTCATGTTTTACGCTCTTTTTCACCACTTAGCAAGCACCACCCACCTTCTTAGCCCTGCCTCTTCCTTCCTGCTCCTAACTATTAGATCAAGGGCGTCTCTCGCCTGGGTGTCCTAAGCGAATTGCAGACGATGAAAAGGGGAATTCCTGTTCGTACCGGTTCGGAGCAGGAGGACCCAGGGCCCGACCCCCTCCTCAGACAGCAGGTAAGCATGCACCAACATGTGTTACTCCCTTTGGTGCCCCGTGATGTTCCCTTGTGCCCCCCCATTCTCGCACACAGGTTTTGCCTGTTTTGCTTGATTCTTCTACCCTGCTCCCCCCTGACTCCACTCAAGCCTACTTCTGCAGGAGTCTGTCCTGATACATTCTGGTTTCACCATCACTGTCTTGAGGACAATGCTGGATTTGACTTTTATGGACTTCATTCATTCATGGTGTGTCACCCTTTCTCAACTCTCATGCTGAACTTCTTTTGCATCTTGTACTCATGGTGGCCCTGAATCATGCTGTTCCCATCTTCATCTTGTATCCTGGCTTGCAACATTATGTGTTACTACTGACTTCTGCAATTGTATTCACTCTCCCCTCTTGCTTCTCCACTCTTTTGACTGCCAACTCTCTGTTCTCTCCTCCTTACCCTTCTCGCTTTTCCTATCTCCTCCCCTTACTTTCTTCTATGCACTTACTCTATCAGAATTGTCCCTGGACCTAGTATGATAGTAATCTCGTCTGTCTCCTCCTCCCTCCCCTTACTGTTTTTTTTCCTCCCCAACCTCCTCCAGCACTATCTGAAATGTCGTCAGGCCTAATATGATAGTCGCTTGTTTTGTTCCTCCCCTACCTTTCTGCACCCCTCTCCCTCAGCTCTTGTTTTTTTTTCCGGCTCTACCAGAAATGTCGTCAGGCCTAGTACGGTAGCCGCCTGTCTGTTTCCATTTCCTTCCCACTCTCCCCCTCCCTTCCTTATCTATGTTTTAGCTCTTGCACCATCTGAAATGTCGTCAGGCCGAGTACGATAGTTAATTTCACATCCTTACTGTTCATGGCCTGTAAGAATGTCATTGTTTTTTCCCTTGTTCCCTCCCTTGCCTTGAAGCGCTTTGAAACACATTGTGTATAGGCGCTATATAAATAAACTATCATATCATACAGTATAGGCCGGCCAGTTGGCAGGGCCGACCGGAGCACCAGCTGTCGAAGTTCTGTTCTTAGTGGTCTTCGGCTGTGGTTCAGGAATCAACCATCGAAAAGGGGATGATAAGGAACAAGTTACTTACCTGTAACTGTTGTTCTCCAGCATGGGTCTGGCATGGATTCACATGCTCATGAATATTCCCCGTCAGGCTGGGAATCCTCAGTAAAGAAAAAATCAGCATCAGTTTCGTTTCTGATCTGTCTTGCGTAGTAGTAACCAATCACTGATCTCTGCGTCATACTGACCACAGCCAATGATTGCCCTCTACCTAAGCCCCACCTCTGGCAGCCATCTTCAGATTTGGTAGCACGTGAAGTGGCAGTATGACCAAGTGAAGAGCCGCAGAGGGGTAGGCGGGAGGGTTCGCATGTGAATCCATGCCAGACCCATGCTGGAGAACAACAGTTACAGGTAAGTAACTTGTTCCTTCTCCAGCATGGGGTCTGGCATGGATTCACATGCTCATGAATAAAGAATACATAGCAGTACACACATGCACAACCACGGGAGGTGGCAAAGGCTCAACATTAAGCATTACATCAAACTCAACATTAAGCAATTCTTACCTCCTCACCAGGCTCACCTTAGGCGAACAGGTTGCGCAGCACTGCTTGGCTGACCCTGGACTCCTCCCTGGAATCCCGATGGACGAAGTAGAATTTCGTGAAGGTGTGCGTCGACCTCCACGTAGAAGCCCTGCAGATGTCCAGCAAGGGCACACCAGATAGCAACGCCGTGGTAGCTGCGATCGCTCTGGTGGAATGGGCTCTCGGACGGCGAGGCAGCGGTCGGTTTGCCAACCGATGACAGTACATGATACAGCCGGAGAGCCACCTGGAAATAGAAGCCTTCGAGAGAGCCTTCCCCTGATTGACAGGTCCAAAGTTCACAAAGAGTTGTGACGTCTTCCGAAAACACTTTGTGCGGTCCACGTAGAACTTCAGCGCACTAGCCACATCCAGCGAGTGCAAAGTCCTTTCAGCCGGCGACGAAGGCGACGGGAAGAAAACAGGCAACACCAAGGGTTCGTTGAGGTGGAAGTCCGACGGCACCTTGGGCATGAAGGAGGGGTGCGTCCTGAGCACTACCCTCGTGTCGTGAAAAGTCAAGTACGGGGCCTTGCAGGAAAGGGCCTGGATCTCTCCCACCCGTCGTGCGGAGGTGATGGCCACAAGAAACGTTTTCCACGACAAGAACTTCAACGGAGCCGAGTGCAGAGGCTCGAACAGAGGTCCCATGAGCTTGGTCAGCACCACGTTGAGCTCCCACGCCGGGGCCGGAGCCTTCACCGGCGGGAACGATCTGAACAGTCCCTTCATGAACTCTTTCACTAGACGATGAGACCACAAAGACGTCCGCCCCGTGGTTCTGGTGTATCGGGAGATGGCAGCAAGATGAATCTTGATGGACGCGTGCGCCAGTCCAGCTTTGGCCAGCGTCAGTAGGTACGGCAGTACTTGGGGAGCCGTAATCCGTAGAGGGTTAATCTTCTGTGCGTGGCACCAGACAGAGAACCTCTTCCATTTGTGTCCGTAGCATTTAAGAGTTGAGGACGCCCTGGCCTTTGCAAGAACCTCTCTGCAGTCGGCCGGTATGTCGTATCCTCCAAACTCTAACGCTGCAGGAGCCAAGCCTGCAAGCTCAGCGACTTCGGGTCGTGATGGAGGATGGCGCCTCCTTCCCTGGAGAGAAGATCCGCGTTCACTGGCAGCTTGATTGACGGGGACGCTGACAAGTCCAGAAGGTCCGGGAACCATATCTGCCTCGGCCACGCAGGTGCGACGAGGATCATCCTGCACCGTGACCTCTTGAGCTGGTTGATGAGCCGGATCAGCAATGGCAATGGAGGGAACGCGTATAGAAACAGGCCCTCCCAGGGGAAAGAGAAAGCATCGCCCATGCTCCTCGGCTGGGGAAACCTGCTGGCGAACCTCCGGCACTTGGAGTTCGTCGCCGTCGCGAACAGATTGATCTGGGGTGTGCCCCACCGTCGGAAGAGGCGGTCCACTAGATCCTGTCGTAGTTCCCACACGTGGCACGAGCGCAGCTCCCTGCTGAGTGAGTCGGCGATGGTGTTTTTTTATCCCTGCCAGATGAAACGGCACCAGAAACATCCCTTGGGCGACGGCCCAATGCCACAGATCCTGCGCCTCCATGGACAGGGCTGGGGACCTGGTTCCGCCCTGTTTCCTGATGTAGAACATGGTGGTGGTGTTGTCGGTGAAGATCCTCACCACCTTGCCCTTGAGGGACGGAAGAAAGGACCTGAGGGCCCAAAACACTGCATGGAGCTCCAGGACGTTGATATGGAGGGACTTCTCCGTCGGGAGCCAAAGGCCTCTCGCGTGCAGATTTTCGGTGTGCGCTCCCCACCCTTCCAGGGAGGCATCCGTGGTCACTGTCTCCTGGTGGCCGGGGGTCTGGAAGTCCATGCCCGCCGTCAGATGCACGCGGGTGCCCCACCACCGGATCGCTCGTCGGAAACTCTCGTCGAGTGTGATCCTCTCCTCGAAGCTGCCCGTCGTCTGGATCCAGCGCGCGTCCAGGAACTCCTGCAACGGGTGCATCTGGAGCCTGCACAGGCGGATGAGGTAAATGCAAGAAGACATCATTCCGAGGAGGGACTTGATGGACCTCACTCTGGCCGCGTCCGCAACTAGCATCCGCTGCACCTTGCCCAAGATGGCCCTCGTCCTTTCCTCCGACGGAGAGGCCAGAAGCGACACTGTGTCGAGCTTCGCTCCCAGAAACAGTGCGTCTTGCGCGGGCACCAGGTGGGACTTGGCGTAGTTTATGGAGAATCCCAGGTCCGTGAGAAGTTGGACGGTCCTTGCGTGTGCTCCATGGCGAGCTCCTCCGTCTTCGCTCGGATGAGCCAGTCGTCCAGGTAGGGGTAGACGTGGATCCCCTCTTGGCGCAGCTGCGCCGCCACCGGTGCGAGGCACTTGGTGAACACCCTGGGTGCCGACCTCAGTCCGAAGGGAAGGGCTCTGAACTGGTAGTGACGCCCTTGGACCACGAACCTGAGAAACTTTTGGTGTCCCTTTAGGATGGGAATATGGAAGTAGGCATCCTCCAAATCCAACGACGACAGGAAATCGCCCTCCTCCAGCTGACCCAGGACGTGTTGGAGGGTGACCATCCGGAACTTCTGTGCCTTGATCTATTTGTTCAGCCGTCGTAGGTCCAGGATGGGACGCCATTCTCCCGTCTTCTTCTTCACGAGGATGTATCTTGAGTAAACTCCGGAGCCCCGAAGCCTCTTTGGGACGAGCTTGATGGCGCCCTTCTTGAGCATCGCCTTTACCTTCAAGAGAAGTTGAGGGACGTGATGTTCTTTCCTGGCCACAGGGGGGACGCGCGGGCACCTCTTTAGAAACTCGAGCGCGTGACCCTGAGCTAGGGCGTCCAGCACCCAACGGTCGGTGGAGATGGACTCCCACACGCTGACGAAGCTCGCCAGCCGGCCTCCCACCGGGGTGCTTCGGTGGGGGCCCGACCCCACGGCCGGTTCAGTCCTGCTTCGACGAGGCTTTGCTGCCTTGTCCTCCTTGGCGACGACGGCGGGGTCCGCCCGACTTGCCTCGTCCCCTGTAAGCTTCCTGCGACGACGAACGGGCCGCTTGACGGTAGGTGGAAAATCCGCCGCCGGAACTTTTGGAGGCACCCCGTTTGCCTCCGCCGCTCCGAAAGGGCGGCCGCCGTTGCTGGAGAACCCCAAGAGCCCGGGCCGTCTCTGTGTCTGCCTTGATGGCTTGAAGGGAATCGTCCACTGTTTTCCCAAACAGGTTGTTTCCGTCGAACGGCATCTCCAAGACTCTGGTCTGCACGTCCTGACGGAAGTCAGTAGCCTTGAGCCATCCACGCCGCCTAAGGCACACGCCGTTGCCCATCTGGCGAAATCCAGTGTCAGCGATGTCCGTCGCAATCGTAATGGCGTGGTCCGACGCCACCTCTCCTTCCTGCAAGATCTCATGGGCTTCCGCCCTCTTGTCGTCCGGTAGGAAGTCCAGCAGGGTGGCCAGTTTGTACCACAACTCCCTGTCGTAGCGGGCTACGATAGCCAAGGCGTTGGCCGCCTTAATCGTCGTCGCTGCAGACGAGATGACTCTGCGTCCCATCGTATCTAATTTCTTTCCCTCGCCGTCCGGAGGGGGGGGAGGGAGGTCGACGTAGAGGCCGCGCCCCCCCGCTTTCTTCCTGGTCGCCGCAGAGACGACAGAGTCCGGGGTCAGCTGTGCCCGAAGGCACAAGGGGGCCGCGTCCGGGACCGGTACTTCTTCTCGTACCGATCCCTTCTAGCCGGCGTTGTGCATGGGTTCTTGAGGAGGGCGAGGCCCTCATCCCAAATATCGTCCAATAGTGGTACAGAGAGGACCGTCTTCCTCTTGGCCTCGCGCCGTTGATAAAGGAAACCTTCCTTCTTCTCTTCCGGGCAGAGCTGAAAAGCTCGGATGCCCTGGCGATCATGGAGTGAAATGATCCAATCTCGTCGGGCGGGGAAGCCCGGGTGGGAGGTGACGACGGCAGATCCTCGTCGTAAACCTCGTCGTCCGTACCCGTCGCGGCCGTGTCAGTCCCCGTATCATCCCCACAAGTCGTGGACGGGGAGGAGGGCTGAACAGGGCGCGATGGCTGAAAAGGAGGTGGAGGATGAATCCTTCTTCTCTTAGGGGGAGGGCTCCCAGAAGGGCCTGGCTCCGGGTCCCCCGTCGGGAGCGGTTCCTCCGCTGGTGGTAATGGCAGTCTCTTCCTTATCTCCGAGCATAAGGACTGTATAGCCAACAAAATGGCCGCTGAGTTGTCTTGCGGCACTGGTTGAGGGGAGTCCGACGGGCAGTCAGGGGCCCCGTCGACACCCTCGACGTTATCGTCGTCTCCTACGTCGGGGTCCCTCCCGACGGGCTGGTCTTCTTCCACGCCAACGCCGTGGCTTAAGGCTTCGATCAGCTCTTCCTCAGAGGTTGAGGCCAAATCCACGACGACCTCCTGCCCCCCCTTTTTCTTCTCCGTCGGAGGTTTCACGGGGGTCCTGTCGATGGGCATAAAAGAGGACTCCCTCCGCGGTGGCAGGGAGACTCTGAGCCCCGAGGTCGCCACCACTGGTGTAGCCTCCACAGGCTGAGCCAGGGCCGCCGCGACTGTCTCGATAGAGGCCTTGGCCGGATGGATTAAGGCTTTCACCACCTTAGGTGCGCTCACCGCCTTCTCCTTGGGGGGGGAGGGTCACTGCCTCGCTCCCCCTCCGATGGGGCCTTCGAGCTCGACCGGGGTCTCTCCAGGAGCTTCGCCGCGTGCTCGGCCTTCCTCTTACCCGAGCCAGAGCGTTGGCTCGTGGTTGATGGCGCCGGGGAGGCTGCGCCCTGCCTGGCGCCCGTAGAGCCCGACCGTTCGGCGCTCCCGGTGCCAGCGGACTCGCGGTGCTTGGCCTTGTGTTGAACCCCCGTCGCTGGGGCGTCCTCAAAGGTCTTAGAAGACCGCTCAGACTTCTTCTTCTTCTTCTCGCCCGACGGGCTCTTCCCTACCAGCCAGTTGGCGAGAGGTTGATGGCGGTCCTTCATGGTCCGCTCCGACATATTGCCGCAAAACGCACAGTCCTTCTCCACGTGCGTCTTGTCCTCATGTAGGCAGTAAAGACAAAGGGAGTGTTCGTCCTTCTTAAAGACATTCTGAAGCTGGCATCCAGGGCAGACCCTGAACAGCTTTCCGGGCGTTGAGCTTCCCTTCTCCTGGGCCAGAGAAACTTCTGGAGTCCTCCAAAAGCGTGGCTCGATGAAATCTTCACCCTTGAGGGGCGTAGATGAATCCGACACGGGTCCCCGTTGATCGGATGAAGAAACGGTGGAGCTTGAGGCTCTGTTGACCGAAAAATAGAAGTTTTTTGAGAAAAAACGTGAAAAAATAGCACTAACGCTCGAGAGCAATAGCACGAGGATCCCAACACTTGAACGTGCGGTAAAAATCTGAAGATGGCTGCCAGAGGCGGGGCTTAGGTAGAGGGCAGTCATTGGCTGTGTCAGTATGACGCAGAGATCAGTGATTGGTTACTACTACGAAAGACAGATCAGAAACGAAACTGATACTGATTTTTTCTTTACCGAGGATTCCCAGCCTGATGACGGGGAATATTCATGAGCATGTGAATCCATGCCAGACCCCATGCTGGAGAACAACAGTCTCCTGGTACGCCGGCTTCTGAAAGTCCTTGCCCGCCGAGAGGTGCGTTCGAATGCCCCACCACGGAACCGCCCGCCGGAACACCTCGTTGAGGGGGACCCTGTCTTCGAAGGTGCCCGTCGCCTGCCTCCAACGGGCGTCGAGAAATTCTTGAAGAGGGCGCATCCGGAGTCTGCAGAGGCGCACCAGGCAGATGCAAGAGGACATCATCCCCAGGAGGGACTTGATGGACCTCACCCTGGCCACGTCCGTGGCTAGCAGGCGCTGCACTTTGCCTAGAATGGTCTGCGTCTGCTCTTCCGACGGGGCCGCCAGGCGCCTCACTGTATCGAGCTTCGCTCCCAGAAACAGGGCCACCTGCGACGGCACCAGGTGGGACTTTGGGTAGTTTATGGCGAATCCCAGGTCTGTGAGTAGCTGGACGGTCCTCGAGGTGTGTTCGACGGCGAGTTCCCTCGTCCTTGAGCGGATGAGCCAGTCGTCCAGGTAGGGGTAGACGTGAATCCCCTGCAGGCGCAGCCGCGCCGCCACTGATGCCAGGCACTTGGTAAAGACCCTGGGGGCCGACTTCAATTCGAACGGCAGTGCTCTGAATTGGTAGTGGCGTCCCTAGACGACGAACCTGAGGAACTTGCGGTGACTTTTGAGGATGGGAACGTGGAAGTATGCATCCTCCAGGTCCAACGACGATAGAAAGTCGCCTTCCTCCAGCTGTCCCAGTACGTGCTGGAGGGTGACCATCCTGAACTTTTGTGATCTGATGTATTTGTTCAAACGACGAAGGTCCAGGATGGGGCGCCAGCCGCCCGCCTTCTTCCTGACGAGGAAGTACCTTGAGTACACCCCGGAGCCTCCTCGGGACAAGCTCGATGGCGCCTTTCCTGAGCATCGCCCGTACTTCCAACAGCAGTTGCGGGACGTGATTTTCCTTCCTGGCCACAGGTGGAAAGTGAGGGCACTTCTTCAGGAATTCGATAGAGTGTCCTCTTGCCAGGGTATCCAGCACCCAACGGTCGGTGTAGATGGACTTCCACACGCCGACGAACTTTGTCAGCCGGCCTCCCACCGGGGTGCTTCGGTTCAGTCCTGCTTGGAGGTGGAGGCCTTGCCGCCCTGGCCACCTTGCCGACGGCGGCGAGGGGCTCCCTGCTTGCCGCAACCCCTGTAGGCCTCCTGAGACGAGGAGCGTGCCGCCTGGCGGTAGGACGACGAGCCACCGCTGGATCCCTTGGAGGCACCCTGTCTGCCTCCGGAGCTCCGAAAGGGCCGTCGTTGCTGAAGGGCTACTAGGGCGCGGGCCGTCTCCGTGTCCGTTTTTATGGCTTGGAGGGACTCGTCCACCGCCTTCCCGAACAAGTTGCTGCCGTCGAATGGCATGTCCAACACCAAGGTCTGGACGTCCTGACGGAAGTCGATCGCCCGGAGCCAACCCCGTTGTCATAGGCAAACACTGTTGCCCAGCTGGCGGAACCCGGTATCGGCAATGTCGGTTGCCACCGTTATGGCGTGGTCCAACGCCACCTCGCCCTCTTGCAGTATTTCCAGGGCCTCAGACCTCTTGTCGTCCGGCAGGAAGTCCAATATGGGGGCCAACTTAAACCAGAGCTCCCTGTCGTAACGGGCCACGATCGCAAGGGCGTTGGCCGCTTTGATCGTCGTCGCCGCCGACGAAATGACCCGCCGCCCCATGGCGTCCAACTTCTTTCCCTCGCCGTCCGGCGGGGAATTCGACGACGAGGCTCCTGACCCCGCCGCTTTCTTCTTTGCCGCCGCCGAGACGACCGAGTCTGGCGTTGGCTGGGCCCTGAGGCACAGGGGAGCGGTTTTTGGGACCCGGTACTTCTTCTCGTACCGGTCCCGTTTGGCTGGTGCCGTGGAGCGGTTTTTGAGAACCGACAGGCCCTCCTCCCAGATGACATCGATTAGGGGCACCGCGATGACCGTCTTCCTCTGATAGAGGAAAACCTTCCTTTTTCTGCTCCTCCGGGCAGAGCTGGGACAATTCGGACGCCCTGGCGATCATGGCGTGGAATGAGCCAATCTCGTTGTGCGGCGAGGCCCGTGCGACGGGAGACCCGTTCCGTCGTCGTCGCCCTCAGAACCCGTCGTCGAGTCCAGCACACCGTCATCTCCTGACTCGTGGGAGGATGAGGAGGGAACTGTAGACCTTACGGGGGCAAGCGGAGGAGAGGGTTGGGTCCTCCGTCGTTTGTTCTGAGGACTTCCCGACGGGCCAGGCTGCGGGTCCTCCGGCCTGGGCCGTGGGAATCTCGTCCTTATCTCAGAGCATAAGGACTGGATGGCAGACAAAATGGCCACCGAGCCATCCTGAGGCCTAGGATCCGGCTGTGCCGGAAGGGAAGGCCGCTCTCCCTCACCCTCGTCGTCTTCCTCGGTTATATCCCGAGGAACTTCCTGACGGGATCGAACCTTCTCGAATTGGACTTCGAGGTTCCTCACGGCCTCGGTCAGTTCCTCCTCCGAGGCTGACTCCGAGCTCGAGGAGGGCACCGTGCCCCCCCCTCGCTTCTTCCATCATGGCGGCCACGACGATGGGCTGAAAAGAGGATTCCCTCCTTGGCGGCAGGGAAACTCTAGTCCCGGAGGCAGTCTCCGCTGGCGGTGTCTTTGCCGGCTTGGCCAGAGTGGCCGCGATAGCCTCGATAGAGGCCTTCGCCTGCTGGGTAGGGGCCCTCACCACCTTAGGTGCGTCCCGGGCCTTCTCCTTCGGGGGAGGGGCGACGCCTCGCTCCCCCTCTTCCGAGATCGGACGGGGCTTCTCCCGAAGCTTAGGGGACTCGGTCTCGGACTTTCTCTTCCCCGAACCGGAGCGTTGGCTCGTGGTTGACGGTGCCGGGGAAGGTGCGCCCTGCCTGGCAACCGAAGAGCCCGACCTTTCGGCGCTCCCGGAGCCAGCGGACTCGCGGCGCTTGGCCTGGTGTTTGGCCCCCATCGCCGGGGCGCCCGCACAGGACTTAGAAGCCCGCTCGGACCCTTTCTTCTTCTCACCCGTCGAGCCCTTCTCCAACCA
The DNA here is from genome assembly GCF_040938575.1 of Ambystoma mexicanum. Taxonomy (NCBI): domain Eukaryota; kingdom Metazoa; phylum Chordata; class Amphibia; order Caudata; family Ambystomatidae; genus Ambystoma; species Ambystoma mexicanum. The sequence goes on along the minus strand of NC_090934.1, from coordinate 833,540,136 downwards.
ACTTGCGAGACGGGTTCGACGGTCCCTCATGGTCCGCTCCGACAAGTTCTTGCAGAACTGGCAGTCCTTTTCTACATGAGTCTTGTCCCCATGAAGACAGTAGAGGCATCGCAAATGTTCGTCTTCCTTAAACACATTCTGCAGCCCGCATCCAGGGCAGCTGCGAAACAGCTTGGGTCCGGACCACGAACTCGCATCCTGGGCCATCTCGAAGTAGGCCGCGAATCTTCTGGAATCCTCCAAGAAGTTGATTCGACAAAACCTTCACCCTTGAGGGGCGTAGGAAAATCCTGCAACGGGTAGCCGTTAACGGGAGTAGAAACGGTGGAGCTTGAGGCTCGATTAACCGAAAAAAGGGAAAAAACGCGAAACACGCAGTAAAAGCTCGAGAGCTAAGCACGAGGACTCCCAACACTTGAACGTGCAGTAAAAATCTGAAGATGGCTGCCAGGGGCGGGGCTTAGGTAGAGGGCAGTCATTGGCTGTGGTCAGTATGACGCAGAGATCAGTGATTGGTTACTACTACGAAAGAGAGATCAGAAACAAAACTGATACTGATTTTTTCTTTACCGAGGATTCCCAGCCTGACGACGGGGAATATTCATGAGCATGTGAATCCATGCCAGACCCCATGCTGGAGAAGAAGAAGATACCGCATTGAGCAGTCAAAAGACTGCTGCTAAGAGCATTACCAATGGCTGATCTGGGTGAAGCCCTGTTTTTGTTGCCACCACAGAAGATACTCTTTGGTGCTACAAGCTTTGGAATGATGGGATCAATTAGTTGGGACCCTGTTATTGAAGGACGTCGGAAGTGTCTTAGGACCATCCTTTGGGCTGACCATCCAAAGTCAAGGCCTCTATGGTGCAGTGGTTGCTGTCCCGAGCTGGAGCTTGGTTATCTGCAGGATATCAACTTGTGGCCTTGTTCCGATGCTCTACTGGATGAAGAGGGACCTTCTGGAGCCGAATCTCCACTGCTGCCACGATCCGCGCCTGCTGACCCCCGACAGGGGTTTCTTTGCTGCTGCGCTGCTTCTGCTGTATCCTGAAGGTCTCAATGTTGAGGGACCTGCTGTAGCTACTGCCTGAAGTGTTAGGCCGGCACAGCCGAGTGTGCCGAGCCCTCCCAGACCAGGAGATCAGAATGCACGAGTATTCAGACCCAACCCGACACCAGCTTCAGCCACTGCACCTACTAACCATGCACTTCCATAGACTTGATAATCAGCAAAAGTAAGTTTCCCCAGCGATTACGAGTCCCCTAGGCACGGTCACTTATAAAATCTCAGTATGGGGCATAAGTGTACTTAGCAATTTGTTGCGCCCCCACCCATCCTCAATAGGCACTGTATGAGCGCAGAGTCCACTGCTTTATACTCTTTTATATGGCTGTGATCAGTGGAGTTCTAGCAAGGGATCCCCCCCAGAGTAGGCCCATGTGTAGTGGAATTGAGTGTTCTGCTAGAATTCTTACTTTATTATTAAATCAAAAGCTGATTTTTAAAATACATTCTTTAAATCAACCTGTTAGTTTACCAAACGTGAGCAGTAGAACTTTTGAGACCTCCTTTGCACCCCCAGGTACTTAACCTCTAGCTTTGCTTCTATTATTTTCTCTTTGTAATATATACATACATACATACATACATACATACATACATACATACACGATACATTACTCACCGTAATCGTATTTCTGATGCTTGTATCTGCTTAGATTCACATGCAGTGCATAGGCCGACATCTAGTGGAAGCTGCGGAGTATTACAGTTTGTTTTTCGAAACTCGAAAATGGGCCTCGACACAGGGCGTGCCAGTAATACTATCCCTAGTGTGACGTCCACTGTACCCAAGATCTCTCACGCATCTAGGATCCTCAGATTGTATTCTTTCTGACATGAGGTAGCATGAGGAGTAGCGCGAGTACAGACAATCCAAGCAGATAGATAGAAAGGTAAGACTACAAGCAACCATGCGCCTTCTCTCAGAGGGGAGGAAGGGTGGGTCGCAAGTGAATCTAAGCAGATACAAGCATCAGAAATACGATTACGGTGAGTAATGTATCCCTTCTGAGGCTTATGGAATCTGCTTAGATCACATGCTGTGCATAGATTAGCGAGCAGTACCTGAAGGAGGTGGGATGTGAGAAGGGTCATGAGCAAATAAGTGTCTTAGAACCGCTTGTCCCACTTGTGTATCTGCCTTGGAATAGGTGTCAATGCAGTAATGCTGAGTAAAAGTGTGAATAGAGCTCCAAGTAGCTGCTTTGCAAATGGTGTCAAGGGGTACATTTGCAATGAAAGCCAGAGTGGCCCCAATGCCTCTAGTAGAGTGGGCTCTTGGCGTGAAAGGCAGAGTTCTTTCAGAGAGTGAGTAACACAGCTGGATACAGTTAATAATCCACTTCGAGATGGCACCTTTAGAGACGCGATCCCCCTCTCTGCCTGTAGCTACGTAGACAAACAGTTGATCTGTTTTCCTTAGCGGTCTGGTTTTATTTACATAGTAGTGGACCGCCCTACGCTCATCTAGGGTGTGTAGTTTCACCTCAGCCGAGCTTTGAGGGTCCTGGAAGAAAGCCGGAAGCTTGATGGACTGGTTTACGTGGAATTTAGATATAAACTTAGGTGAGAATCTAGGGTGTGTGTGTAAAACCAGTTTGTCTTTATGGACAGTAAAGAAGGGATCCTGCACTGACAGAGCCTGAATTTCACTGACCCTTCTTATAGAAGTAATAGCTACTAAGAAGGCCGTTTTATAAGTCAGGTGTTTGAGACTGCTTTTATGCATGGGCTCGAAAGGGGGGCCCATGAGCTTAGATAGCACCACATTAAGGTCCCACCCTGGTGGTGGGTTTGAAATAGGAGGGTGAAGTCTCTTTACTCCTTCCATGAAGGCTTTAACTACTGGTACTTTCCACCACGAGACCTTGTTATGAGAAGTGGTGTATGCCGACAGGGCTGCCAGGTGTGCTATCAGTGAGTTAAAAACCAATCCTGCATCTAGCAGGTGGAGCATGTATGTAACAATAGTGGAAGGAGTGCAATCAACTGGGTTGATTTGTCTACTCTGGCACCAGATAACACATCTCTTCCACTTGTCAAAGTAACAGTGCCTTGTGTTTGGTTTCCTAGATTCCTTTAGGATGTCCATACACCTGTGTGGTAAATTGAGATGTCCAAACTCTATGACCTCAGGAGCCATGCTGCCAGGTTCATTGAGTTGGGTTGCTGATGCACTGTTTGACCTTGGTGCTGGGACAGTAGGTTGTACCAGGCTGGAAGTTTGATGGGCTTGCACACCGCCATCCTGCGTAGGTGTGGGAACCACGGTTGTCTTGCCCACATGGGAGCAATTAGGACGAGCGTCATCGACTCTCTGTTCATCTTGTTGACCACCTTCCTGATGAGAGGAGTTGGTGGAAAAGCGTACGCAAACATCCCTGACCAGTTCATCCACAGGGCGTTCCCCTGGGAGTCTGGTTGGGGGAACCTGGATGCAAATCCTGGGCATTGTCTGTTTTCGCTTGTGGCGAATAGGTCTATAGTGGGGAAACCCCACTGAGAGAAGATATCTTCTACGACCTCTCTGTGTAGAACCCATTCGTGTTCCTCTGGGAGGGAGTCTCTGCTCAGAGCATCCGCTAGGGAATTGAGCTCCCCTGGAACATGTTGTGATGACAGGAAGATGTTCCGTCTGAGTGCCCATATCCAGATTTTCTGGGCAAGCTTGGACAGATTTGGCGAACGAGTCCCTCCTTGCTTGTTCAGGTAGAACATGGCTGTTGTGCTGTTCGTCCGGATTTGCACTGACAGGTTTAGTAGGTGGGGCTCGAACGCTTGAAGCGCTCTGAATACTGCCAGAAGCTCTAGCAGGTTGATGTGGTTCTTGGCGACTGAGGGAGACCAGAGACCCTGAGTTGTGTGGTGGAGATGGTGAGCTCCCCACCCCGTCAGACATACATCGGTAGTGACTACTGCCTGTACTTCGGGATCGTAAAAGGGTTTTCCCTGTGCAAGATTCTCTCTTGTCCACCAGTGAAGGCTATGTACTAGTGTTGGCGAAACGACCACTAGATCGTCCCACTGACCACTTGCCTGAGACCACTGTTTCGCCAACCATTCCTGCATGGGACGCATGCGCAGGCGCTTGGGGGACCAGGTAAATACATGACGCCATCATGCACAGCAAACGCATTGCTTTGCGTACCGTTATTTGGTGACCGGACTGATATTGCGGAATTTGCAGTAGTATATTCCGAATTCTTTCCTCTGAAGGAAATGTCAACCTCTCTTGAGTATCTAGAATTGCTCCTAGGAACTGTTTGGAGGTGCTTGGCACCAGGCTTGACTTTTTCTCGTTGATTGAGAAGCCTAATTCGTGGAGGAGGTCGATAGTCCTTTGAATGTTTGTCCTGCAAATTACTGGGGTTTTCCCCGTTATGAGCCAGTCGCCCAGATAAGGGTACACCGGGATTGCCTCCCTGCGTAGGTGTGCAGCCGCCACCGCCAGTACCTTGGTGAATACCCTTGGTGCCGAAGCTATCCCGAAGGGCAGTACCTTAAGTTGGTAGTGCCGACTGTCCACCTTGAAGCGCAAGTACCTTCTGTGCGCTGGGAACATGGAAATATGAAAATAGGCATCTTTCATATCCAAGGTTGCCATGTAATCCCCCTTTTTTAAGGAGGGGGATTACCTCTTGTAGAGTAGTCATACGAAACTTTTGGGGCTTGACATACTTGTTGGCAGGCCGTAAGTCCAATACTGGGCGCATTGTCAAATCTTTTTTTTTTGGCACAAAGAAGTAAGTTGAATAAATACCCTTGTTTACCTGGTGTCCCGGGAGGAGTTCTATCGCGTCCTTTGCTAGCAGAATGGCGATCTGCTCGAGGAGAATCTTCTGATGTTCTAAAGAGTGTACTCTTTGTCGTGGAGGATGGTTCCGGGGACGCTGCAGTAGTTCTATACAGTACCCTGCGGATACTGTTGACAGCACCCATCTGTCTGATGTGATCCCTTCCCAAGCCTGGGTGAAGTTGGAAATGCGTCCCCCTACTGGGGTTGCGTGAGAAGGGACCCTGAACTGAGCGTCACTGCTTTGGTGGAGGCGTGCCGCCTCCTTTACTGGGGCTGTCTCTGCCTTTACCACATCCTCTCCTATTACCCCTGCCGTAACCCTGGTAGACTTGGCTGTTGTTCCACTGTGTACCCTGCCCCTGGGAATAGTTAGATCCTCTCTGGGAATTTTGGCCGCATGGGCGACGAAAATTACTATTCCCTCTCTTGTTAGGGGGTTTATTGGTTAACTGGCCAAGGGACTTGAGTGTCTCGTATTCGTCCTTAGCATTCTTCAGCGCGTCCTCGACCGCCTTACCAAACAACAGATCGGCTTCCACCGGTTTGTCCAACAATGATGCCTGGGTTTCTGCCTTAAAAGCAGACTGCCGTAACCACGCATGTCTCTTGATAACAGTACCTTCTGCTATCAATCTGCCTGCGTTGTCCGCTGCGTCAAAAGTTGCTTTTAAAATGCAACCAGACACGGCTCTATCCTCTGCGGAAATTCATGCTAACAGGCCCTTTAAGGGTTCTGGTGCAGAGGCTATGAGTGCCGCGACTTCTTCCCACTGATGGCAGTTGTAGCTGGCCAACAGGGTGGTGGAGTTTGCAATCCTTGCCTGATAGGCGGACGTTGAGGTTACTTTCCTGCCGAAACCATATCGTTTTTTGCTCTCCTTGTCTGGAGGAGCTTCGGACGATGACAAGGGTGTCACAGCCCTCTTACGAGTGTTAGTGACAACTAGGGAGTCTGGCTTCAGATGTCCTCTTATATAGAGAGGGTCAGACTGGGCTGCCCTGAAAAGTTTTTCAACTCTGGGATTGACTGCTCTAGTGAGGTTCGGGTTCACCAGGGACGGGTCTATTCTTCGCTGAATAGACTTAAGGATAGGGATGGTCTGGGCAACAGGCCTCCTTTCTCCCACTAACTCCTCGGCAAAGTCCCTCTCTTCCTGGACACCGTGGGTGTCAATATGGAAATGTTCTGCTGCACGTGCGAGAACCTCGCTCAGGAGGGGTTGGTTATCGACAGGGGAGCCGGTAACCGGGGCTTCCTTCTCTACCGGGGAATCTACTCTGTAGCTTTCAGGATCTTCCTCTTCCTCTTCTTGGTCCTCATCATCCCCACAGTAGCCCGTCCCGGTTTGCTCTTCTACCATGCCAAAATCTTGGTCCTCACCAAAGGAAGTCTCTCCTTGATACAGTGAGTATGGCCGTGAGTATGGTTGTACCTCGAAGGGGTCTGTAAACCTCATCGGTGTCTCAAACCGGGGCTTCTTACTCGGGGGGATAGGATCATTAGAGCCGAAGGGTGTAGCCCCTTGTGGATCATATGAAAGGAAATGGTCTGGATTTTTATCGTAAAAGTCTGCCAAAGAAGACATCCTTGACATGACCCTATCTATGTCATCACTCGACCATTTTTTGGAACTGGGAATGACTCTCTCAGAAAGTTTAGGAGATTTATCTTGAGTAGATTTGCTGGTTTTAGAAATATCAGCAGACCTGGTCTTGTCTGTCTGTTTAGGAGGAGTGGAGTGTTTCACAGGTGTGGAAGAGTGCAGAGGCTGCTTCTTCTGCTGTTTTCCCCCCTCCCCGTGAGTGGAAAAGTGTTTTCCCTGTCCCTTTGTGGCTCTGGAGGTTTTCGACGCCTGGCGTCGAGGATCGGGGGTAGAGTCCCTGTCCTTCGAACGTGGGACTGCGCTGATCTTGTCTGCGGGCTCCGACTCCTGGAGCGCGGCCTGGGGCTGGAAGTCGTCTTCGTCCTCCGACGATCGAACTTCTGTTAGTCTAGGGAGCGAGGCACTCTTGGCAAGAATGGATGATTGCCTGGAGTCATGCGGCGATCTCGATCGAGAACGCCCAGAGGACACCGATTCGGACCGTTCTGTTTGTGCCTCTTTCCGAGAACTTGACGTCGTCGAGTCTCGGTTGGACTTCGTGTGTTTTGTGTGAGTGGTGTGTGAAGCGCCAGTGTCGCAGGGGGTCTTACCCATAGCCGCCCTGTCGGACGACCTTCCGAGGTCGGGGACCTGCGCTCGGCTGTCTTTCGACGCCGTAATGCCCTCGCCGTCCGAAAGCACGGCGTCGCTGCCATCGCTGAAGGCGCCCTCCGCTGCCATGGCCGCCTGCCTGGTGTGGTGGGCCCAACGCTTCGTCGAACGGTCCTTAAGTGTCTTAGGTTTAAACCTACTACACGCTCTGCAGTTCGCTTCGGGGTGGTCCCTCAGCAAGCAGAGATTGCACGTGGCGTGCCTGTCGACCCAAGGGTATTTGCGATTGCACTTGGGGCAGAATTGAAAAGGGATACCCTCCATACGCACCTTGAGGCAGCGGGCTGTTAAGTGTAGGAAATGTATAAGGTGTACCTATATACCAAGAGTGTAGAGTATGTCCAACCCCCCACTCTCCCTACTTGCAGGGCCGAGGCCAGAGGCCTTCCAAGGCCCAGGCCGAGGCCAGAGGCCTTCCGAGGCCCAAATCCGTCGTGCAGCAGCCGACGGTCGATTTCTTCTCCAGCCGGCGTTGAGTGTCGAAGTTCGACGTTGGGATGGGGAAAGGATGTAAATTAATCAATATTTTAGCAAAAGTATGGCTAAGGCCAGGGGACTTCGCAAAATGCTTCCGACCAGTATGGCGGAAAAAAACAATCTGAGGATCCTAGACGCGTGAGGGATCTTGGGTACAGTGGACGTCACACTAGGGATAGTATTACTGGCATGGTCTGTCTCGACGCCCATTTTCGAGTAACAAACTGTAATACTCCGCAGCTTCCACTAGATGCCGGCCTATGCACGGCATGTGATCTAAGCAGATTCCACAAGCCTCAGAAAAAAAAATATATATATATATATATATATAGTGATCAAGCGGTGAGGAAACCGCGAAATGCGTAAACTCTGCTATGCGAGGGCCATATGTTTTGGGAGAACCATGATGCCAGTGGATTTCATGAGCCATATGTTGCGCGCTTTTATCTAATAAATGCTACTTTTTGATACTGGACACTGGTTTCTTGAAGTAACATTGTTTGACTGGGGGAGTGCTTTCCACGGACTGCAGAAAAAACAGTCTTTTGTATATGACAAACATTACATACCTGTAATCCTCTATCCGATGCTCTTATCTGCTTAGATTCACATGCTTTGCATAGGTCGACATCAAGTGGTTGGTGCAGAGTATTACATTTCTTTTAGATTTCAAAAAGGGGTGTTGATGGGGCACGTCTGTAATAGGATCTGATGAATCCAGTGGAACCCTCACAGAATCCTTGCCTAAAGTCTCCTCCCAGGTTGCCAGGGGAAGGCAGCTACCCGATCCGGACCCTGGGGGTGTGATTAGCCGGGTGGATCACCTGGGAGCAGAAGGCCTCCAAAGGAAAAGGAGGACTCAGTTGGGAGGGACGCAGTACTTATCTTCACAGAGGGTTATTTCTATGTTGCCAGAATATTTAATGGCTTTTTGTCAGAGTAAGACTTCCCTTCAAAAAGCTACCGACATTGATGGTAGTGAAACCTTTTGTGATTGACAGGGCAACAATATATGTATGAAGTCAGAACCTTAATACCCCGACCTCTGATTAATATAATTCTCCCTTAAATCTGGACCAATCATTAACCCTCCTAAAACCCTTCTTTAAAGATCTATTCAATACCCAAAGTAAAACCAATCAAGTTAAAGTTCGTATTCATGAAGAAAAAGATAATCAGACCATTGGGAACGAGAAAGAGGGACTTCGAGGCACTAAACTGCAAGGTGCACATCCGAGTGGGACGTTTGAATATATAAGGTCACCTCAGGTACAGGCCATTAGAACAAGCAGGTGGAGTAGTTGCAGAGGTCGTCAGATGCAGTGGAAGAAGAATGGAAAGGGAGCCGCCGCTATCTTTGAAGCGGATGCCAGTCCTGAGAGGGTCTCCAAGATTAATGGCCCTAAATGCAGAGGTTGCACAGCGGGAAGCAGTGTGCTAACAAGCTTTCCCCATGGAGAGAGAGGATCGCCTTGTTGCGTGCTGTATCCCAGTGGCTGGTGAGCACCGGAGTGCATTGGGAGCGAGAGAAGCTCCTTTCCCGATCGTTGCGAGTGGCGAGAAAACCAAAGCAGTTTGCTGTGCAGGAAGCAGCAGAGAAGGCAGAAGGAACAGTGGCAGCGGATCGAGCAGACGTGTCTGCAGACACCAGTGAATTTACCATGGTCGGGTAATCATTACTATCAAAGCCAATATCATGGTCAAAGTCAAGAGCGGACAATACTTCAAAAAGCATATAATCCATATTCCTTAAATAATATTTATTGCACAAAGAGTTTAATCATCATCGCCAGAGTGAAGAAGAGGTAACAGTTGAACAAGATATTAACAAATATTGCCAGAGCCAAAAAGGGACAAGTGTAAAAAAGAAACGTTGTCGGCAGTTACTTGACATGAAAGTGGGAAAACAAGAGTGGCAGGAGACAAGCCCTCTTTATAGAAAGTATCAAGGAGGAGAGGAGCATAACCTGCATTGCATGTGGCAAATACAACATAGGAACAAACAGCCCTAATGTGTAACTTGTCAGCCAAAAAGAAGTTGTGACTTTCGATGTTGTTGAAAGTTAAAGACTTTTCTAAAAGGGTTGAAGTAAACCTCACTACAGAGTACTTGTAGTAGCGTTAGGAGCTTTTGTCCTGGCAGGCGAGTATCCAAGGATAGGGACTTTTTAGTGATAGTCCTGGCAGGTTAGTCGACCAGGAAGAAATCATTGAAGTACTGCATTGTGGTTGAAGGTTGTGTAGAAGACGTGGCAAGACCACTAAAGGGTTCACTAAAATTGTTGTGGAATCATCCTGACAAAACATTTTTGTTGATAGAGAATTGTGAAAGTATTTTGATTTTCTTAAGGAACAGAAGTTGTGTTGAACTTTTGTCTCCATTTGTGTAAAGATAAAGACTGTTTGTTTGGTTGAACCTTTGTTGAAGTCCAAGTGAAAAACTTGGGTAAGTAAGAAGAACTTTACGATCAGGACACTACTACAAACCGGAACGTTGTTATTTTGAACCTCTGATTCAAAATCCTGTTTTCAATCTGGGGGAAGGGTATCCGACCAAGTTTACAAGGATGCACATTTATTAGGTTTATGGTAAACCTATTGTATTTCTGTTACAAATGAATTGTCATATATTACCTTTATGAGTTTGATGAATGTATAAGTGTGAGGGACAGGTTCCTTTTATCAGTGTTTTCCATTAGTTTATTTTGATAGGCAAGAAAATCCTCTTTAGGTTAGTGATAGCAAGGCGTTTGTCAAACCCTTATGATTTAATAAAATGGCTTCTTGTGAGAAACATTACAACGCTGTCTACCTCACATTTCTGACCCCTCACAGATCCCTATCATGATGTGTGCTGTACCCATGATCCTTCACACGTCCAGATCCTCAGATTCTTTTTCCCCACCATCAGGTTGGTTGCACTTCTCAGAGTTCATTGTACTATTGCATGTGCTCAAGTTTCGAGAGTTACTTTAGTTATAGTTTTCATAACCTTTTTTGGCATCATTGGCGACATTTTATTTAGCGCTCGACAAATCGCAACCAGCACACAGCTGCTTTCGGACATCAACGCTCGACGGCCTACAGCTACAGACTTCACCCTTCACATTAGAGAGAGTGGGGGAAAGACACTGGCAAGTCTGTAGTTTAGGAGAATGCCTCCACACATTTCTCACTTAATAGTTATCTCACTGTCCACAAGCTTCAATCATGGAAAACACATCTTTCAAATTATGTCCCACATGTGACAAGAAGTTTCTGTGGAAAGATACACAACGTGTGTAATTAATGCTTCCTAGAGAGCATTGTGAGGAGCGATGCCAGTTGTGTAGGCTCCAAAAGCCAAAGACATTAAAAGTTTGGCGATCATAGTGCACACTGAGGCATTTTAGGAATACCCTGCTGGTGCGGAGGAATCGGAGGTAGAACAGGACAGCATCCTCTTCCCAGATGCCAAAGATAATTCAGATCGGGAAACTAAAAGGTCCCAAAGGGCCGGTCCTCAGCTCTGAACGGCAGATGCCACGCCCTGCTATGGAGGCTCCCTTTGGCAACAAGGCTACACACGGTAAAGCAATATATGTCACTGTTTCGGCACATCCAGTAGGTACGCGGAGCAAACACAAACACGTCTCACGGGATAAACAAATTTTGCCTTAGTGACTGAAACTCACTCCAAGCCTTATAAAGTAGTCAAGTGTCATTGTGCACCTGTCTTTTTTAAATGTATTAATATATTTATTTTTTAAAACCAAGTTGAAATGTGGGTCGTATCCTTTCTGGACACTTCATTATGCTGGTCTGGCTGTGTTGGTGGAACTGGAATGGTTTGTGGTACAACCACCTTAATAAGGTTCTTGAAATAGCTAATCATAGGTTCTAAATACATTATGCCCTGGAACATTTAAAAAAAAAAAAACTATCCTCTGAGGTAGAGGCAGACGCTGGTGTCCATGATGAGTACGTAATTGGATGCCCAAGGGTCAGAGGCGGTTGGAGTACCATACCTCAAAAGAGGAAGATGGCACCATGTATGAGGTTGACCAAGTGGACTACGCAATCTATCCCCACTCACAAGCGCTTCGGTGCGCACCATAGGTGGCAATGGAATTTGTAATGAACAGAGCCTTCATGCGTCGGAATACAGAAACTCCAGGGATGAAACCTCTGAAACTTCCTCCACAGTGCAATAGACAGACCAAAGCCTCCATGTGCTTATCCTTATCCTGTCATCTTGCTGCCATTTTGACGGGGCTGTGATGTGTTGTTTTGCCATTTTGACGGGGCTGTGATGTGTTGTTTTGAAGGTTTCTCAGGTAACCTTGGTGCCCTTTTGCTGGGAGCTATGGGCTGACTCATGCAACTTAAGTGAGACGTGGGGAGATTTGTGCCTGGGGCACAGGCAGGCCCTCAGTGTGCCCAGGTACAGCTACTGAAAACCTTGGAAGATACTCCAGCAGGTCAGACCCCATCAGAGTCAACTCTGATTAAATGGATCCTGAATGCCACCCAACAGGTCCTCGTTGTGAGCACCACTGAAACCCTGGGAGGTCTCGGCGAGCCCCGGTATCAGACCTCGGAGGGCGTCTCGGTGTGAAGCCTGTGTGGTCTCAGGACAGGCCCCAGTAGACTGGTGGCTAGCCGCGACAGGACTTGCATCCCTTCCACTTGTGCGTGGTGCCGGTGGACTTGCACAAGGTTGTGTCTTCCTTGAATGAACAAAGTCAGTGATGTGACTGGGAGAAGGCCTGATGAAAACCTCTGCCCAATGGCCAAATCTTTACCGTGCACAGAGAGAGAGGATGACGGGATGTGCAGTCAGCCCACCTGTGCTCGGGGCCTAGGCACTCGAGACCGAGCTTACAGGAGTCCGCTGCTGTGTAGTGCCTGCCGCTGGAAGAACATGACGCGAAAACATGACCAGTGGTGCCCGATATCCCAGTGTCAAGAACCTCTGCCAAGGCAGTAATCCCGCCCTGCGCCATTTCAGATTGCATGGCATATGGATGGTGCCCAGCACTTTGTACAGTGCTTCTTGAAGGGTTTTGGGCTTATGTTTTTTGGCATGCCCGGGACTAAACCTCAGCGTGGAAGGTAGTAGTTACACATATTGTGTTTCTTCTTCCAAGTGAACTTTGAGTTGCACACGGGACAGAACTTAAACAGGCTTTTCTCCAAGGGAGAGGCAGGAAACCAGCGTGGACTTGGTACATGTGGGGGGAGTGAATAGAGACATTCTACAAAATGCTAATACATGAGACCTCTTCCCTCCCCACCAACCTCTCCCTACTGTATGCTTAGACAGCTGTTGTCGAACGGGTTCAAAGCATTATTCTCTGGATTCTCTGCTTGTGAGATGTCGAGAAGCAGGCGGGGGTTCATTATCGAAAGATGTGTAATGGCGTTAACAATAAATGTTTTCTCCACTCTGCGTACTTGCAACCAACCGCAGGGTAAAATACAATCTGAAGATGTCTACGTGTGAGGGATAATGGGTGCGGGTATGCCTAAGTTTTAGTTACTTACCTGTAACTGTATTTTGTATTTGTATTTATTAGTTTATATAGCGCTTTACACCAAAACGCTGCACAATTAAACAACTTGATACATAAAACATAAAACAATGTAACGGTAGAAGCAAATTACAGTTATGAATCAGTCAACAAAACAGGAAAAAGAGCAATTAAACTGAAGGGAATATGGAGAGTAGCGCAGTGGGACTGAGAGGGAGAGGTGGGGAGGAGAAGAAGGAGAGAGAGTGGGGAGGGTGGGGAGTGGAGGGAGATGATCGAGGGGAGGAGATAAAGGAAGGAAGGGGAGAGGTTTCAAGGCGGGGGGTGGAGAAGGAGAGATTTAAGGGAGGTGCAGAATGAGGAGAAGGTAGGAATAGAACGGATTGAGAGAGGTAGGGAGTTCCAGCGCAGGGGAGCTAGGAGCTGGAAGGAGCGGAAATGGTAGGGGGCACAAGGGGACGGAGGTACAGTGCGAAGGAAGTGGTCAGCTGAACGAAGGGAGCGGGAAGGAGTGTAGAAACAGAGGAAGGAGGAGAGCTAAGGAGGAGCAAGATCATGGAGAGATTTGAAGATAAGGCAGAGAAAGTGAAATTTAAGTTGAGAGTGAAATGGAAGCCAGCCAAGGGAGGAGAGGGATGACGAGATGGAGTCACGGGAGGTAAGGAGACAGAGGGTAGGAACAGCAGAATGGTAGATAGATTTGAGGGAGGTGAGAGGAAAAGTAGGTAGTCCAAAAAGTAAGGACGAGCAGTAGAAGAGGCGAGAGAAGATAAGTGAGGAGATTGAAAGTTTAGTGGCATGAAAGGTGAGAGAGGGGTGGACTTTGCGAATATTGAAGAGGTGGTAGCGACAGGCGCGAGAAGTGAGAGATATGGTGGGAGAAAGAAAGAGGAGTCAAAGTGAATGCCTAAGTTACGAGCATGGAGAGAGATAGGGAGATTAGTGGGAGGGAAGTGAATGAAAGGAGGAGGAGAGGGAGGGGGAAGAGAGTTGGAGGGGAAAAAGACGACTTCAGTCTTGTCAGTGTTGAGGGAGAGAAAGCGGGAAGACATCCAGTTCTTTATGGCAGTAAGACAGGAAGAGAGTTTCAGGTGGAGGTCAGATGAGAAATAAAGGAAGAGTTGAGTGTCGTCGGCATAGAAATGGTGGGAAATGCCAAACGAGGAGATAACAGGGGCAAGGAGGGAGGTGTAAAGTGAGAAAAGGAACGGTCCAAGCACTGATCCTTGAGGTATGCTAGAGAGGTATTTCTCTAGCATTGGTATTTTTCATAGATTCAGATACTTGAATATACCCAGTCAGACTGGGAATCCTCTGTGATTTAAATAATTATAAAATAAAAAAAAATGATATATATTTCCATAGAACTACAATGTAGATTGCCCCTTATGGCCTATGAGCCATTCACTTGTGTAGTCCCTCCACCTCACTTTGGTCCTTATGGCCCTAACCAATGGGGTGGCAGGGTTTAAGCTCCGCCCCCGGCAGCCATCTTCAGATTTTGAGCCGTAGTTGACTACAGGAATAGATGGCTCTCAGGGGAGGGAGGCGGGCGGGCGCATGTGAATCTATGAAAGATACCAATGCTGTAGAAATACAGTTACAGGTAAGTAACAAACTTCTCCAGTATTGGATCATTCATAGATTCAGATGCTTGAATAGAATACCAAACAGTTAGGCCATGCCCATACCTTATGTACATTATGCAGATCCTTCTACTCGCCTTACTATACAACAAGTCACAGGCTACATTACCAGGGAAGGTGGGAAGAGAAGGCTGCTCCTACCTTACGCAAAGAGATGGCGGAGAACCGCGTGTCCCACTGCTGACTCTTTGCTGGTATCTTCTGCCAGGCAGTAATGTTTGGCAAACGTATGCAGAGTGCTCCAGGTTGCAGCTCTGCCGATGTCTTTCAATGGCACTCCAGCATGAAAAGCAACCAAAGCTGCCCTCCCTCTGGTGGAGTGAGTTGAAGGAGGCCTAGCAAGTGGATCGTCTTTTGACTGATGGCAGTGACTGATACATTGGGAAACCCAACGTGCCAAACTTTGCTTTGAAATGTGTTGTCCCTTAGTCCGGCCAGCAAATGCGATGAAGAGTCTAGTCGAGGAGTGGAATTCTTTAGTTCTCTGAATGTAGAACTTTAGGTCCCTTGCAACATCAAGTGAGTGTAAGGATGAGTGATTCATGAAGGTAGGAAGTATAATGTGCTCGGTGAGCGTTATTTCTGACAGTACCTTGGGTAAAGATTTCGGGTGCGTCCTTAGTGTGACGCAGTCTCTAAGAAAGCAGGTGAAAGGAGGCTCTGAAGATAGGGCTTGCAGCTCGCTAATCCTCCCGGCTGACGTGATAGACACATTCTGAAAGCTGCATTCCAGGATAAAAATGTTAAGTCACATCTGTGAATTAGGTCGTATGGTGGCTCCATAAGCGCTGCTAGAACCGTGTTCAGGTTCCATGTAGGAACTGGCGTAGGAGTAAGCGGGAAAGTACGCATCAATCCTTTCAAGAATATTTTGATAGCCGGTTTGGTGAGCAAAGATTGTTGACCTGGGTTAGTCGTGTATGCCGATATGGCAGACAAATGCACCTTGATGGATGAAAGGGAAAGCCATGCTTTCGCTAGGTGCAACAGGTATGGTAGTATTTGTTCGATGGAAACAGAGAGCGGGTTCACTGAAGATGTTTCACACCATTTGGTAAAACGAGTCAATTTCCGAGTGTAGGTTGTCCGTGTAGAAGGGGCCGTAGAAGCCTTGATTACGTCCCAGCATTCTGCAGGTAGATTCAGAGCGATTACTTTTCGCTGCTCAGGAACCAAGCATGCAATGACAGGCTCGCTGGGAGGTGGTGGAGCACCTTCCGACCTTGTTGCGTTAAGATGCTCTGATGAACTTTGAGGTGAATCAGAGGGCATAGAGACAGGTGATGCAGGGTTGGATACCAAACCTGGCGTGCCCAATCCGGCGCTATCAGGATCATCGAGCAGGCCTGTTCTTTCAGTCTGCGTAGCACTCTTGCTTCGAGTGGGATCGGAGGGAAGGCATAAAGGAACTTGCCCGTCCAGTCCACTGAGAAGGCGTCCCCCATTGAGAGGTGTTCCGGATACCTAGAGGCAAACCAGTGACATTTTTTGTTGGCCTTGGTGGCAAAAAGGTCGATATGTGGACTTCCCCACATGTGGAAAATCCGCCAGGTTTCTGATTCGTCCAGCTCCCATTCGTGGGATGCTGAATATCTCTGCTTAACTTGTCTGCCTGGACATTGTCCACTCCCGGTAGGTGCTCTGCCTTGATGTGGACCTTGTGATGCAAAGCCCAGGTCCATAGCTTTTGAGCTTCTTGTGATAACAATTCCGACCTTGTTCCCCCTTGTTTGTTCGTGTAATGCATCGAGGTCGTGTTGTCTGTTTGAACGGTCACCGCCTGTCCTGCCAGTACCGGCAGGAAGGCTTTCAGCGCCCATCGAATTGCCCTTAGCTCTAACACATTGATGTGCAGTTGAGATTCTTGGGTGGACCAAGTGCCTTTGGTTTGTAGATCTGCTAAGTGCACTCCCCAGCCAGATAGCGAGGCATCCATCCTGAGGAGAAGGGTTGACGTTGGAACTTGGAAAGGCATTCCATGCAGCATGTTTTGAGGTAAGCTCCACCATCGCTGGGGTATGTGAAAAGTCGCTGGTAGTTGTATGGTATCCTCCCACGAGCCGACTGCCTGCTTCCATTTGTGGTCCAGGGTCTCTTGGATTGGCTTCATGTGCGGCCTGCAATTTGGTATGAGGAATATGCATGAGGACATCATGTCCAGAAGAGATTTGAGGGAACGGACCGTGGTCGCCCCGTTGCTTTGAAACCATGAAGACCGATGAGTTAGTGCAGATGACGGTCTTACTCTGGGTATGCTGGTGTTGATTTCTGCTCCCAGAAACAGCACTGTCTTGCTGGGAAGGGGGCAGGATTTCTCCTTGTTTATCGAGAACCCTAACTTTCAAGAGTTTTATTGTTCTCTCCACTGCGATGCACGCCAGTTTGAGTGAGTTCGCCCTTATGAGCCAATCGTCTAAATACGGGAAGACTTCCGTTCCCGACCTTCTGAAGTATGCTGCCACCGGTGCCAGGCATTTGGTAAACACTCTTGGTGCTGATTTTAGGCCGAATGGGAGGACACGGAACTGAAAATATGACTCCCCTACGGCGAACCTGAGGAATTGCCTGTGGGCAGGATGAATGGGAATGTGGAAATACGTGTCCTCCAAGTTGAGGGTGGCCAGGAAGTCGTGTTGGTTGAGCCACTGGAGAAGGTTCTGAAGAGACGTCATCTTGAATTTGATGCACTTGATAAACTTGTTGAGAGCTCTCAAATGCAGAATCGGTCTCCACTGACCGTTTTTCTTCTTCACCAGAAAAAAACAGGAGTAGAAGTCTCTTCCCATTTGTCGGTATGGTACCGGCTCTAAAGCTGCTTTTAGGAGTAGCTTGTGAACCTCCAGCATGACCTGCTTCAGATGATGAACCTTTGCGTGGAATGGGGGCAAGGAATGAAGGATGGTCCAGGAAGTCTATGGTGTGACCTTCACAGACCACCTGCAGCACCCAGTTGTCTGATGTTATTTTTAGCCAACATTGACAAAAACGGCTTACTCTCCCTCCCACCGGGGTGCGTCGTGAGAGAGGAGGAACAGGATAGTCATTTTTGCTTGCTGTGTGTCTTGGCATGGTTGGAGTCCGCTTGCCCCTATGGGTGTACCTGTTTGTTGACTGATGGTATCAGTCTTGAAAGGTGTTACTCTGTGTTTTTTTGAGTGTAGGAGGGGCGGCTCAAACCCCTGTATTTTGAGGATGCACCTCGAAAGAAAGGATCTATGATCTTTGTCTTTGTCCTTAAGGGAACCGATTGCTCGTGCCGTATCAGCCTTTATACCATCGAGATGGTCGTCAATCTTCTTACCGAAGAGGTCTTGTCCATCGAAGGGCATATCTAGGGTCTTGTCCATTGAAGGGCATATCTAGTATCTGAGCCTGAAGCTCTGGTCTAAAGTTCGTAGCCTTCATCCAGGCTTGCCTCCTCAAGACTGTACCATGGGCCATTTGTCTGAAACCCTACTCCGCTATGTCCACGGCCATGGCGATCATATGGTCGGAGGTGGCCTCACCAACCGACATGATTGCTTTGGCCTCTTCTTGCAGATCCGCAGGCAAATGCTTGGTCAGTTTAGACATACGGAGCCACAGCTCACGGTCCAGCCGTGCAGTCATGGCCATGGCGTTTCCAGCCCCGATGATAAGAGGTCGAAGAGGATACCTTCCGGCCCATGGCTTCCAATTTATGTCCTTCTTTGTCAGGTGGAGCTGAAAGAGGAGATGGATTAGCCAACCTTTTCCTGGCTGTGACCATTATGACGGAATCAGGTTTGGTATGCCCCCTTAGGCATACTGGTGGCGTGTCCGGTGCCTTATACTTCTCCGGTCTTGAAACGAGGGCCGGTGTGGACAATGGCGTAGCCAACATTTTTGCTCCAGTGTCCCATTTCGTGTCCAAAAGAGGGATTGTAGTGACTCTTCGACATTTTTCTCTATGTTCATAGAGCACTGATTTTTTCTCTTCTGATGCAACTTGTAAATTAAGTATGAAAAGACACTAGATCATCTGGTGCTGAAGCGTTTCTTGGGGAGTCCTTACTAGGCTTCTCTACAACGTAATCGTCCCACTCGCTCTGCACGTCTGGCTCCTGGGTAATCTCCCCTTCTTCAGGATCTGAAAAATCCCTGAAAAGATCTTCCTGCCAGTCGGAAACAGATGCGGTGGATGGGACTATCGTGGGGTCCCTTGTGGGTGGCCTTATAGGATCCCTTGTGGGGGGTCTTGGCGTGGGTGATGATCTAGAAGGGGAGTCCCTTGTCAGCGAAGCACTGAGCGCCCTGCTCCCGGACCTCCGGGGAGGTTCAGGCGAACGTGCCCTCTGAGGTATGCTCCTGGTAGGAGATCTTCTTGGAGAATTATGGGGCGGTGAAAACTGCCTTCGAGGAGATCTTTCCATCAGTGTAGAGGAACAATGCCTGTGTCGCCGAATAAATTTGTCAATGATCCTCTGCATCGAAAGCATGAGTTCTGGATAATATGGGTGTGTGGGTTCCTCTGGAGTTCAGAATCCGAGAAATCCTCCAGTAGGATGTCAGCAAGTTCTGCCATTTATTTTAAAGGAGATAGTTGGTAGAATGGGGGTTTCCGGTGTATGTAGGTCTGTGTCCATTGGTCCGAACGGCTCGCTTTCCTTGGAAGGCGTGTTAGGGATATCCGTGGACGGTGCCTTGGACTTATTTTTCTCCGTCGACGAGGGGTCAATAGTCGTCGACGGTGGTTTGGACTTTGTCGACAAGGATGCCGTCGACAAGGGTTTCGTGGACGAGTGGTGAGATTCTTTCGTTGACGACTGCTTGGAAGTGGCCAATTTCGATGACGAGATTTGGAGAGTCATCGTTGACGTATTAGGTTTCGTCACCGGTTTACTCATCGACAGGCCTCTATTGCCGGTGCCGCTCGGAGATAGCGTTTTCGATGACGACTACCCCCATGGAATTTTTGAAAACGTCTCCTTACCATTGGAGGCGGCTTCTTGTCGGGGTGCTTTTTCTTTTGGTCTCCAGAACCAAGGGAAGGTGATAGAGATGACAATTCCATCTTTTTCTTGCTCCTCTATGAGACAGAGGAGCTTCTTTCTACAGAGGAGGCACTTTTTGAGTTTGCCTCTCTGAAGGCTTCATAGACAGTACAGGGGCTGTCGTAGCCGATTCTTCATCAGAAGAGTGTCCTCTAGATTCCAAATATAGAAGGAGTCTTCTATGTCTGTCTTGGAGAGTTTTGTTACAAAAAGTCTTACAAATATCACATATGTGGATAGAGACAGTAAATGGACTGCTCATGAGGGTCTTTCATGTAGACCAGCTTCTTCTTGCATCTTACACAGTCTCAGAAAAGGGAAGGTTTCTTGGTAGTAGGTTCCTCTGACATGGTGTGAAGAGAGGATTCAATCGCTGACCGAGTGAAAATAAGTGTCTTCTGAGCCCAGAAACACTGTACAGGTGTTACGCTCACCTGGTATCCACAGGGACGCCACCCAGCCCTGGTTGGATGATTTGCACTCTCGAACCCTCGCACGGTCCCTTGGTAAGGCCTCTGGTTAAAGATGGGTCTGCAATATAGGAGAGCTGGATTCAATATCAGATTGTCTTTATGTTTTCTCACCTCCCTTGGCCTCAACTCCTTCCTACCCTTGGGCCCTCTCCTCACCTTAATATTGTAGAAGGTGGATTCTCTGTCCTGCTCCTCGTGGCAGGGGCATGTAGATGTGGGGGGCGAGCAGCGACCAAGTTACTTCACTGGTGCAAGCCCCCCCTGTGGGAATCCAGGCCTGCTGCGACTGCGTAGGTTGGCTACTTTACAGTCTTTATATGCAGTTCTTATGTTCCTCTTAGTTCGAATAATAATGTCTTGCGTCTTTCCTTTTAGGTATGGAAAGGTATTTTGGAGTTGTCATGTAGTTTGAAGATGAGCAGGGGCCGGCAGGCGAAGGCGCGGTGTGCGCGATGCTGTCCGGTGAGTAATGCGCGGCACTGTTTCGCCTTTTATATTGCTAACCTGTGTCTTTTCTCTCCTTTTCTCGCTGAGCGCCGTAATGTTCCAGCAATGATACTGACCAGGAGATGACTACCCAGGTAAGAATTGTGTGGCTTTCTTCATTCGGAAAGCAACGTGAGTAAACGCTTACTAATGCAGTCTTTCTTTCTCCTCTTTCCAGGTTATGGTATTCCAGGATGCATGCGGTGCTGGATGATGGAGATTGTAACTTTAGGTGAGTGGAACTGAAGTCGGCGATGGATTGAAGACCGGATACTGTTCGAGGTAAGTTTCATAGTGTTCTTTCTCTCTCTGCAGGTCCTTGGTTTCAGGTAAGCTGGCAAAGAACTGGACACGTTACGCTGCCCACAGCAGAACATAAAGCATGTTCTGCTGTTTGGGTGTGGTTTAAATAGTGTCAGGTAAAGTAGTCCAGGTAGAATAGTCCCAGGCCTGCCACACCCAAAGTAGTCCAGATAAAGTAGTCCCAGCACACTCAAAAGACTAGACCGCATAGCTCAGTTCCTTGTAACTGAGCTATGTGTGTGCCTCCATGTTGGCTGACCTCCCCTCAACCCCCCACAAGTTAAATAGTGCCAAGTAAATAGTCACATTCTAATGTTGGTCTTCATGATGGTTATGAGCCTGGCGCCAAAGGCGCCAGGACTGACTCCCAGAGAGTCTTGAATGAGGTTTTAATGCCTTTGACCTGGTCCTAACTGGAAGGCTGACTTGCCAGTGAGGGCCAGGGGCAAGGGTCATGACAACAGGAAGAGTGATCAGGAGATCAAGGTAAAGCTGTTTTTTGAGAAAAATTATTAAGCTAACAGCAAAGAAAAATCAAAAAGCTCAGAGAGCTGAAGATTCCCTCTAGTCTGTTAGACTGCAGTGAAAAATCTGAAGATGGCTGCCGGGGGCGGAGCTTAAACCCTGCCACCTCATTGCTTAGGGGCATAAGGACCAAAGTGAGGTGGAGCGACTACACAAGTGAATGGCTCATAGGCCATAAGGGGCAATCTACATTGTATTTCTATGGAAATAATGTATATATATTTAATTTGTTAATTATTTAAATCACAGAGGATTCCCAGTCTGATGACGGGAAATATGGAATCATCTGAATCTATGAAAGATCCAATGCTGGATATAATAGGGATAGTGTGACCGGAACGCCTCTGCCGAGGCTCCTTTTTCAAATCTGAAAAAACGATCTGTAATTCTCTATGGCAGGCCAAGCAAAGCAGGTGAATCTAAGCCATATCACAAGCCTCCGAAATACAGATTTCTCGAGAAAACACTTAAGTTGCTTCCTAATACAACCTACATCATTAGCACAAATTAGGAATCAAGAATTCAAGTCAGGTAAAAGTGGTTGTCCCCTCCCCGTGAAAGGACCTCCAACTCCTCCACCTGCCTAGTCCCCCATCCCTGCACAATGATTGCCACATATGCATGATCTCCCGACCTTACTGGCAATGGACGGTTTCCCGCACTCGAATTTGCAGCCCATGGTTATCACCTTCCTGTTGGGGTAGCGTGGACTCATGTGCTTGAAGCAATAGTCTGAGCAATGGTGAGGCTTTCTGTACCCTCTTCTGTTATCTGGATGACGCACCGAAGCTGGTCTTGGCTCCTTGGTGCACCCGCCCTGATGAAATCTAGACATGTAACTAGCAAGTGTCTGCAACCTGGTTAGTTTTCAAACTATCAAAAGAAATAATTTAAATTTGCAAACAGGTAGTTCCCACCCATAAATTTGAGCAATGCTCTTCAGGTTTTCTCATCATGAGCCAGAGGTATTTACGCTCTTTGGGTTGGGCTGTAGTAGGTGGTTAGGTGTCCTGATCGAGTGGTTTCTCATATGCCCTGGAGAATGTTCCTCCTGTCGGTAAGTCTTGCTTCAGTTTGCTCTGGTGTCTCGTATGCCCTGGAGGATGTTGCTTTTGTCCTCTGGTTGGCAAGTCGTGCTGCTGTTTGTTGTTGCGTTTCAGAAGCGCTTGATCTTGATTTTTGCTTTGCATCAGATGGAGCTTTTCCAAGTGTTGTTCGTTGTTTGTGCGGCATGTTTCAGTCCCTTAATGGCTTCAGCATATTTGAGAAAATGTCCAAGAACGATTGATTGTGCTCACTTCTCGTGAATGAACTAACCTGTATGGTAAACTGTAACCTTGCCATTTCCCATATTTGGAGTGGCAAAATACTTTTTTTTAATTTATTTTTAATGCCCTTTAAAAATGCTTTAATAAACACTTTCAAACTGTATACAGTAGTAATACATTTTAAAGGAATAACCAACATATCAAACATTTAGCTTCAGACACTTTCACAATTTTCACTCCTAGTACCTACTGCAGTGAATCGGGATGAGCATCAGTAAATGAGGGTGTTTAAGAGTGCATTTTTTGCATCCAAACATACTACAATCTTGCCCCAGACAAATGAGGAATCCATGCAAAATTTGGTAGAAGTGGGTTCAGGTGTGAATTTGGATAGTCAGACAAACACACACACACACATACATACAGCTTTATATATAAAGAAGGTAACATGGTGGTTGTAAGCAATATCCCTTCATGAATAGTACTGTGGAAGGTAGGGTTCAAATAGCTCAACCTGTGCTGAGTGTATTCACTGTTAAAGGGCTGAACCAATAGGATACAAAAACAACACATAGAATTGTTTAGCTTAATTGAATGAGCTATACATTTTGGCATTCAATTCTATCCTTATAATTATTATTTAGATACAATCAATTAAACATTGCCCACAACAGATCATTAAACACATGTATTGGTATATTCAATGACATAACTATGCTATGAATATTTCATGGCGTGGAAGGCGCAAACACTTATGCTCTTTGAGCTCAATATACCAAAACACGGACACCACCCATACACAAAAAATAGAATTCCACCCTCTCCACACTAATATGTATGCATTATATGAGCTTACATTAAACCCGGAACGTACTGGTTAAATTAAACCTGCAACATGCATTCATATAATTGATTGAGGATATGACCTAAAACCTTACAAATCCTGTGCCCACCGGATTTAGTATAGGTCTATGCCGTCCAATATCTTCTATATAGGTGGCCTATCACAGTGACCAAAGTCTGTACTTATTGCCCTGCTGTGTCTCCCGTGACAGTTTTTCTCTATTGCTAGTATTCCTAGCACCTGTGAAGAGTCAGGACGACAATGAAATTTCAATGCTTGTTTATTAAATAAGAAAAATGCCTAACTTTCCCTATTGCTATGTGTGTGTACCCTGCTTATGTAAATAACGCAGGTGCACTTCATTGTCAGGAAGTCATAAAAACAAAGTCAGCTGTCGAAAAACTAATCCTAACTGACCCTACCACTTTTCTTAACAAAATTACTCCTGGAGAATGTCTCCCTTCTCCCGATTGTCTTTCATAAGGTCTCTGGGTTTTTTCTCCTTCTTAGGGATTGTTTTCCAGGAATCCCTTTTAATGTTTTCTCATATCTTTTGATCCTCAGTGATGTACCTTTTATATTTGTATAATATACATTCTTAGCTGTGATGTGCTTTCTTGGTAGTTAATGTTTCCTCTCGCCTGGGTTGATTTAGTTTGTATTTCTTTTCTCTTATGAATTTCACCAGTCATATCTTCATAGAATTCTCGTTCCGATTTACAGTCTTGTCTCTTAGCAGGTGTGTTACCTTACCCCCTTTCCATGGTATTTGTGCCCAATTAATAATCTCTTTCAGCTTTTATCTTGCTTAGACTTTAATTTTAGTGTCTCGTCTGTTTCCCTGAGACTAGTTCCTCGTATTTCATAATGATTCCCTGGCGACCTCCCGGTTCACCAGTTCTCCCAGTTACCTTTAATACCGCAGGGAACATCTCTGGGGACTGTATTCGCTTAGGTTCTATTTGGTTGTTTGCGTTCTCTTCCTTCTGCAGTCTTCCGCTCTCTGTGTCCTCACTCTGTGCAAGCAGGTGCCACTGCGTGTGTCCTGACTGCTCGCTGACTTCACAGCATAGGGGTTTCGGCTTTGTTGTATGGGCATCTGACCCGCCACAAAGTTGTTGTGGTCATGTCACCACTGTCTTCTCCTCGGTTTCTCTCACCTTAATTTGGACGCTTTGTGTCCGCTGCTTTGCTCTTGCTCTCAGAGAGGTTTCAAAACTTGCGGGTTCCATGGCTCTCCTCAACCCCGCCTTTCAGGTTTTACGCTGTCAGGGGGCTTCCCCTGCCGGCGCCCGTGCCTCTCTCCGCCTTGCCTCAGTGTGTGCTCCTCCTCCTGCCTCCTTGTCTCAGTTAAATGGATATTTTTATTTTAAAAGGGACAGATCTTTTCTTCGTTGACACAGTATATTTTAGTTTGGTCTTCAGCCAAGTCTCTGGATTTTACATTGTTCTTTACCTCCGATAGTCCCATGTATGCGACCATGGGGTACGTCTTAGGGAGTTCTTCACAGGAGCGGGAGTACATGTCCCCAAAGGGGAGTCTCTCCCAGTGAGGTCCCACTTGCGAAGCAGGGTCACCTACCTAGCCTCAAAAGGGGAGGCTTCCCATTGAATCAAGGACATTTGTCCCTTCCCCCCGTCACACAGCTTAAGCACTTGCATCCCTAGTACCCATTGATATCAAGGTGACAGAGAAGGGAGATGCTAAAGATGCTCACAAACAAATATCAAGACTTCACACTTACCTCAGTGTTTTGCAGACTAGTCTATACAAAATCATGAGAGTCTAAACTAGAATAGAATCATGGACCAGAGTAAAAGGAACACTCCCGTACCTCTGGATTTGTACGCTCCATATATCCAATACATTGCTCCTAGGTAGATATATGGAAGGGGGTGGCTACCATCTGCAGAATGATATTGTGAGCCATCCAAAAAAGTTAAAATTGCCACCAAAGGCAATGCACCTACACTCCAGTCTGAAGGAAAACGACCACTGGCATTGCTGGGTACATATATTGAGCCCAGAACAAATGAGATGGTTCTATATTGAGACTTTTGTCCAAAATCAACTTCCATTCTGGGCCACTGATCACTTTCTTCACAGAATAACTAGGTTTTAACAGAGCATTATACAACCGCCCCAAGATTTAATATTAACACGGACCGAGATTTTTAGATTTTACCCTTCATCCAAAATGTACATTTATGCACTATTTAGCAAGTGTGCATCTTATAAGAAGGCCACGTCATCCTTCCCGCTCCGCAACTTCGCATGAGCATTCCTTCGGTTTTGTGGGCTATTCAGGCCTTTAACGTTCCAAGATAAAAAATGATGAAGCTTATCTAAGCAGATTCACATGCCCAAGTAATATATATTAGCACATCCTATGGTTGTTCAACACAATTCTGCTTTCATTCTCCCTTCCCATCTCAAACATGGCTAAACTCCCAGATGGCAACCCTATAGTTACAGAACATATAACCTTGCTGTCTGTGTCAGATTTTGATGATGACACAACAAAGAAAGACATACACACACGAAATATACACACAAAACATAAAACTAAAAATATACCTTGCTTGAAATTTGGCTTGACCAATAGCAATCGCTACCTCAATCTTAACTGTTCTTCCAGAAGTATTATATAAGCTCAAATATCAGGCGCCAACGTACTCCACCCGGGTAAGCATAGGAGTTGATGTTCAATAATATGTCCGCCACCAACTCCCCTATCCTCCCTTCTGATATTGACCCTTTGTTCCTTCAGAACCTATGGAGTGGATGGGTCAATGGTTGTGGGACCAACAAATGTACCCCTTTGTAAAAATAAGCCATAAACATATTCTTAGTCGGGTGATCTGCCAGTAGTGGTATCCCTTATGGAAACAAGTTTCCCCGGAGAGGGAATCAGCACAGGAAGCCGCAACATGTCTCAACGAAAAGTAAGCATCCAGCTGCAAAGTTGCAGATCATCGTCGTCCTTTGGTCCTTTCCTCAAGGCCTCTTCGAAGAGGTGTACGTGTACGCAATCATTAATGGTGTTGTCTCAAGCCCTCAACGTGTCAAAATGTAAGCTTGCAGAGTTTTACTCTTTAACCAAGTAAAGAAAATAAACGAAGAATAAATAATGCACAACTGAGTGCTGTAACGCTCACCTGATTCTCGCAGAGGCGCCGGTCTTGACTGGGCGACTACCGTATCTTCAAAGGTGATGTGTAGCACCCGGTTGGCTCTTTGGGCTGGACCTCTGTGCACTGTATGCCTGACTTCAAGAGTAAGTTGTCTGCAGACAGAAAATATGGGATTAATGAACTGGGGTTATTAGGGTGTCCCTATCTCTTCCCTTTTTTGCTCTCCTGTAGACCCCCAAAGGTTAACGCTCTCACCTTAGGTAAGTGAATGGCGAGCTCTCCATCTGCCTCGGGGCAGGGTGCTGTAACCAGTTTCTTCACTGGATCGGTAGCGCAGGCCTCTTGACTTCAGAGGACTGCTGTCCGTCGTTTACTGCACGAACGGTAAGTTTCGAGTAATTCTATTGTCTTTAAAGTCTTTAGCAATGATGTCTCTTGTTTTGCAGGTTCCGGCGATGGCGGATGACGGGCTGAAGTGAGTTGAAGATGGAGTCCGTATGATGAATAGAAGCGCCTGGAAGCACGTAAGTAAGCGCTTGTTGCCTGCTTCACGATGCGCTCTAACTGTCTTTTATTTTGCAGGTACGAGTTCGGAGCGGCTGCAGGGTGCCGGAATACCCACTGGGGTTGGTGTGGAAAGGAGTAATGGCACGTGAGTATCAAAGTTCCCCAATGTCTTTAAACGCACCTTGTTTTGTCTTTCAGATGCAGGATGCAGCGCCGAAGGCCTCCGGAGCGTGCAAAGAGTCGGTAAGCTTTTGTCTTCCAGATGCCGGAATGCAGTGTGAAGACCTCCGGAGCGCACGAAGAGTAGGTAAGCCTTTGTCTTTCAGATGCCGGAATGCTAACCTGTTCTTTCTTGTCTTTATAGGTGTTGCTGAAGACTGGATTCAGGATGGTAAGCCTTTTTCCTTAGGCCCAGGATCCGATGCAGAAGACACGATGAGCGTTCTGCTGCAGAGGATGCAGAATAACGCAAAGCAAGATTCATCCACCGGGTGTGGTTTAAATAGCCTCCTGTAGTGCTTAGGTGTCTCCTTCCACGGCCACGCCTAGGTAAGAAAAGAGTTCCTGCTTTCCAGAAGAGTTCCAGTGTTCTGAATCTAGGGAGTGGCTCCTGCCCCACCCAACAGGAAAGGTAGTTCCAAACAGAAGAGGATCAGAGGCTCAGCTGGCAGGCAAGTAAGCAGCATGGTCTGCTGCAGGTAAGTCCACCCAAGCATTATGAGCCCGGCGCTTCCAGCGCTGGGACTGGGCACATTTATGAGCCTGGTGCCACTGGCGCCAGGACTGGGTCCAAAAGGTCCCAATTTGGACTGGTTGGCCCTCGGAACCTGGGTTATGGATCTGCTTCCAAGGGAGTTGGGAAAACCCTGACCTTTTGGAAGCAGAGATCATGACAAGTGCTTTGTCTTCAACAAGCAAACCTTTAGGTCAATTGCAAAGTGATACATTCCCAACCATGTCCCTCATTATATCTGGTTACTTGTCCTTTTTCCTTCCTCCTCAGGCCAGTCAAGATATTCATGAATGGTCCAGCATATCCCACTGGTTCTGGGTCCAGGTTCGTCAAAAATACTTCTGCCCTTTGAAGATTCACGAACAAGAAAGTCTGGCCATGCAATACAACTCTAGGTGGCAGGATGTAACATTATTTCAAATTCTTCTTTCTTACTTTCTCTTTTGAGCTTGAGAACAGCTTTCCTTTCTCCCCCACACCTCCGGAAAAATCATTATGTGAATGCCTCAGGAGAGATTACCCAGTTCCCTCATTTTCTTCAATAAATATCTTTTACACAAAATCATAAAAATGTCACTGAACTGAAAGGTCCCTGTTCCGTTTTCAGTTAAGTGCCCAAACGATCTGTGGGCCATTCCAATCTCTAAAGTCTTTCTAACATTAAGGTGAAGTAGTTAGGTCAGACTCCTTTGGGTGAATTGAGTGTGAAGCTTTTGAGAGCTGGTAAGTGGTACACCTTCTCTTTGGCCCTAATTTGGAGGCCAGTATCTAGAAGCTATTTATGCATTAAGACATCATGGGGTTGCGAAGCATATATGCGTTGGAAATAGGCTCTTTATTTATGTTTCTGATTTGATATTCTGCTATTAGCAAGTATTGTGTCCAACTGGCAGAATACAAGTTTAGATAATTGCACTTTAGAAACGGGAACTGTTCACTTTCTATTTGTTGCCCTCTTTTTTATCAGTATTATAAACGCGGTACAACTTATCAAGCACATTTGCTTATACTTCCCCCCCCCCCCACCCCTCTTCCTCTGTGCACATGTACATATTTCCTTCTCCCCCAGCTCCCCATTCCCCAAGGTCAAAGCAGCCCAGTGCTCGTAGCTTTGTAGGACACCCAAGATTCATACATTCCTTTGTTGCTTCCCTAAGGAATGGCGCCCAACAACCCTGAAACAGGAGGGGTTTTCCTTGCCAAATATAAGATAAGCGTTCCATAGACATTGACTCATACTCTTGTTAACCACATTGCTTTCGTGGGGGGCTTCGGTTGCCTCCATAGTCCTGCAATTCCCCCTTCTGCTGCCAACAGGAATTTCAGGGTTAAATATAAGTCGTGGGTATGTTCCTCCTCTTGGTCGTTTCCCCGAGTTCCTAACAAAATAAATAATTAATCGTTCGGTATGTTCCATTTAAGTATGTCTAATATTGTGGCGCGTACTTCTATCCAAAAATCTCTCAGTGCGGGACAGGACCACCAAATATGAAGCAATGACCCTTTCCTTTAATCAACTAACCCACCAGACAAAGAAATAGGAGACTCAGTGATCAATGTCTTGCAGGTCAGGACAACACTGACAACAAACAGAAGAACTTTCTTTTTACAAGAAAATGTCCCAATTGAGCATTTTGGGCCAACAGTATGACCCCTCTACAACAAGGCACAGGAAGCCTACCCAGGGTGTTTGTCATAGCCTGTCCTGCCCCAGAGGCAGTTGGATGGGCCGCAGTCTGTCCCGCACACATGTGCCTGGTTGCAACAGTCAACTAAAAATGTTTATCACACCAAAACCATCCATACCCGGTTCTGGATAGTTTCCTTTTTCATCTATTTAAGGACTTCATAACCCGGGCGACTGCGCATCACACAAACGAGAGCTCTGGTGGTAAACAGCATGGCCCTGAAACATGTCTCAGGAACATTAGGTGTTCCAAATTCTAATCCGAAGGGTGGTGTATCCTGTTCGGGTGGCTCATGTTCCTCATATGTGGAGGACAAGGACTTACAGAAACCCTTTCTGGGTAGAGATTTATAGGTCTTTATTTCGTTCGATGAAATGCTTGGCTGACTCTGGACTCCTCCCTGGAATCCCCGTCGACGCAGTAGAATCTGGTGAAGGTGTGCTTGGACCTCCACATAGCAGTCCTGCAGATGTCCAGCAGGGGCACACCAGGCAGTAACGCTGTTGTCGCAGCGATCACTCTGGTGGAGTGGGCTCTCTGACAGCCGGGCAGCGGTCGGTTAACCAACCGATGACAGTGCGTGAGGCAGCCGGAGAGCCACCTTGAGATGGATGCTTTGGACAAGGCATTTGCATGGTTCACAGGATCAAAGTTCACAAACAGTTGAGATGTTTCTGAAAACATTGTGCGTGCCACGTAGAACTTCAGGGCACAAGCAACGTCCTGCGAGTGGAAGGTCCTTTAAGGCAGTGACGAAGGCTTTGGAAAAAACACTGGTAATATTAAAGGTTCTTTGAGGTGGAATTCCGACAGAACCTTTGGCATAAACAAGGGGTGCGTCCGCAGCACCACCCTCAACCTGAGGAAAGTCAGGTTAGGCTGTTTGCAGGATAGAGCCTGGATCTCACCTACCCTCCTGGCAGAGGTGATGGACACAAGTGAAGCCGTCTTCCATGAGAAGAACGAGAGGGGCCTAATGCATAGGTTCGAAGGGGGGACCACCCAATGAGCCTTGTCAGCACCACGTTTAGTTCCCACACCGGGACAGGAGCCTTCACTGGTGGGAAAAATCGAAACAGTCCCTTGAGGAATTCCTTGACGAGACGGTGGGACCAAAGAGAAGACCTTTCTGGAGACCTGGTGTAGCGGGTGATGGCTGCCAGATGCAACTTGATAGAGGCGTGCGCCAGACCCGCCTTGGCCAAGGACAAGTAAGGAAGAATCTGTGGGGCCATGAACCTCAGAGGGGTGATCTTCTGCGACCGGCACCACGTAGCGAAACGCTTCCACTTGTGACCGTAGCAGTTAAGAGTCAACAGCGCTCTGGCTCCAACAAGGACCTCCCTGCAGTCTGCTGGCAACTCGCATCCTCCAAACTCTAGGGCTGCATAAACCAAGCCCTCAGGTTCAGCAATCCTAGTTCATGATGCAGGATTGCACCTCCCTCTCTGGTGAGAAGATCTGCGACCACCGGCAGCTGGACTGGAGGCGACGCTGACAGGCTGAGAAGGCCTGTGTACCAAATCTGCCTCGGCCATACCAGGTGGATGAGTATTATCCTGCATCGGCACTGTTTGAGTTGATTGATATCTCGCTACAGGAGAGGGAACGCATACAGAAACAGGCTGCCCCACGGGAAGGAGAAACCCATGCTCCCCGGTTGGTGGAATCTACTGGCAAACTTCAGGCATTTGGAGTTTACTGCTGTCACAAACAGATCGATCTGGGGCCTGGCCCACTTGATGAAGATGCGGTCCGCCTGGTCCTGCAGAAGTTCCCACTTGTGGCAGGATCGCAACTCCCTGCTGAGGGAGTCTGTGATGGTGTTCTTGATTCCCGCCATGTGAAAGGAGATGAGGAACATCTCTTGTTCGATGGCCCAGTGCCACAAGGCCTGCACCTCTGGAGAGCAATGGGGATCGATTGTCCCCCTGCTTCCTGGTGTATAACATCGTGGTGGTGTTGAAGATCCTCACCACCTTGCCCTTCAGGAACTGAAGGATTGACTTGAGGGCCCAGAAAAATGCCTGCAACTCCAGGATATTGATGTGAAGATCCTTCTCCTCCTCCTTCCACAAGCCCCTGGTGTGCAGGAGTCCGGTGTCGGCTCCCCAGCTCTCCAGGGAAGCATCCATGGTGACCGTTTCCTGGTACGGGGGGGGGGCTTTGGAAGCCTGTGCCCCGGGGTGACGTTTGGGCGAACACCCCACCACCGAAACGCTAGTCGCAACTCCTCGTTGAGCAGGATCTTGTATGCGAAGTTTCCAGACACCTAACCCCGGCGAGCGTCCAGGAACTCCTGAAGAGGTTGGATCTGTAACCTGCAGAGCCGGATCAGGTAAATGCAAGACGACATCATGCGACTTGATGGTCCGCACCGTGGCGTTCTTCAGTGACAACAGCTGCTGCACTTTCCCCAGAATGGCTGCTAACCTCTCCTCTGAGGGCGATGCTAAGCAGGAGACTGTATCGAGTCTGGTTCCTAGGAACAGCGTGTTATGCTATGGTGTCGAGCAGGACTTCGGATAATTGATAGAGAACCCCAGATCTGGCAGCAGCTCGACGGTCGACTCAGTGTGTCTGATGGCCAACTCTCGCAAACTGGCCTGGATGAGCCAGTCGTCGAGGAACATGTGTATCCCCTGTAGACGCAGATGGACCGCCACTGGTGCTAGGCACTTCGTGAACACCCTGGGGGCCGATTTCAGACCGAAGAGGAGGGCGTTGAACTGGTAGTGCCGTCCCTGCACTACAGAGCATAGGAATTTCCGGTGCTTCCTGTGGATGGGGACGTCCTCCAGATCCAGCGATGTCAGGAAGTCTCCTTCCAGTTGGCGGTGCACATGCTGCAACGTCACCATCCTGAGTTTTTGAGACTTGAGGTACTTGATGAGACGTTGCAGGTCTAGAAAGGGCCACCAGCCCCTAGTTTTCTTTTTGACCAAAAAGTATCTGGAGTAGGCTCCGGATCCCTGGAGTCGTCGTGGAACCAGCTCTATCGCCCCTTTCCGCAGCATGGCCTGCACCTCCTCTAAGAGCTGAGGGATGTGCTGCTCCTGCTGGGCCACCGGAGGGATCCGCGGACACTTGTGCTGAAACTCCAGGGTATGTCCGTGGGCGAGACGGTCCAGCATCCATCTGACAGTGGAGATCTTCTCCGACTCACCGACTAATCCCCATCAGCCGGCCTCCCACCAGGATGCATGGGTGGGGGACCGACGTCTTGGCCGGTTCAGTCCTGTTTCTGTGCCGGCGTTTAGCCTTGAGGGCAGGGACACCCTGGGCATAGTAGGTGCTACCTTCACGGGGTCAGCCCCTTGGGCCTTTGAGAGCAGCTGCCACCAGCTCAATCATCAAAGATTTCTCCAGTGCTGCTTGGGCTTTCTTGGACAAGTCGGATGCCTTTTCCTCCGTCCTGGGCTTTTCGGGTTTCTCCCGCAGCTTGGCCGGGTTGGACGATTCCCTCTTTGAGGAGGAGCTCGATCGTTGGCTGGTGATGGAGGTGGATGGTGATGTTGATCGCTCCCTGCCCAGCGCGGGACCATGACGGAACTGGACTTGCAGTGCTTGGCCATGTCTTGGGTCCCCACGGATGGGGAGCCCTCAAAGGACTTAGAAGCCCACTCCTCGGACCGGCCGGTCCTGGGTGAGGCATGAACCTGCTTGGGACACGGGGCAGAGGCCTTAGCGTTCAGCCACACCGCCAGTCTACTGTGTCAATCCTTCATCGTTTTCTTGGAGAAGCCGAGGCAGATCTCGCACTCTCCTTTGTGGTCTGGATGAAGACAGAGGTATTGAAGGTGTTTGTCATCCAATAAACATGTTCCATAATCTGCTAGTAGTTCCAGAAGGTTGATTTTTTTTTGGTTAATGCTTGTGTCCACAACACGTGTGCAGTGTGATGGAGATGGTGTGCTCCCCCACCCTGTTAGGAATGCATCTGTAGTAAGAGTGGCTTTGATAGTTGGTGTTTTGAAAGGTTTTCCTTTTAAAAGGTTGTCCTTGAACCACCACTGCAGTGATTGAACCAAAGGTTGCAAAACCACCACTAGATCATCCCATAGAACGCTTGCTTGTGACCATTGTTCGCCAGCCACGCTTGCATTGGATACATGCCCAGTCGGATGTGTGGCACTAGTTAAATACAGGAAGCCAACATTCCTAGAAGGCGTATGGCGTTTGGCATCATTACCTGACGACCAGCTATGTACCGAGGGGTTTGAAATAACATGTTTTGTACCCTCTCGTTGGAGGGGAAGAGCCAAACTGTTTGTTCAAATTAGTGCCCCAGAAATTGTTTTACTTGGCTCGGCACTAGACTTGACTTTCTCATTGATGGAGAATCCTAATTGGAACAGTAGGTTGACTGTTTGCTGGGTGTTCTGCCGACACATTTGAGGTGTATCTGGTATTACCCACTCGTCTTAGTAAGAGTACACTGGAATGGACTGCCTTCGCAAGTGAGCAGCCAATACCACTAGGACCTTTGTAAACACTGTGGGGGCTGAGGCTATGCCAAAAAGTAGATATATGGAATGGTATTTATAACACGCCTTTACACAAGTGTTTCTAGGCGCCCCAAGACAGAGGAGGGGAAATAGAGGGATGACAAGACAAACAATCTTACTAGGCATTGTGACATTCAGATTGTGCAAGTACAACGAGAAGTGCAGGTGAGAGGGTGTGGGGAGAAGTGTAGGGAAGGGGTACGAGGAGAAGTGCAGTCAGGGCAGCAGGTAAGTGCGAGGGACGGCAGAGGACTACATGGATGCAGTTCCAGAAGAGCTGGGAAGGCCAGAAGGCAGTGCAGGGTGACTGGTTAAAGGGGAGGGGAAGGGGGCGTGGTAGCCTGTGTGCATCTGAAGGTAACCACGCCACCAGTCAGGACAAGCAGACAAGTAGATTAGAAGGTGAGACAAGGAAGAAGAGAAGAGGAAGGTCTTTTGCAGCTTTCAGAACTTCAGGTGATCCGACTCAAGTCTGAGAGCGGCTGGGAGGACATTCCAGAGGGAGGCAGCTGCAGAGGAAAGACATCTACCTCCCACTCTGTTTGGAGAAGCGTCTGACCAACAGAGAGTTTGAGGTAGCTGAGCGGAGGGCTCTAAAGGAAGGTATTTAGAAAGAGTGTTGGAAATAGAGAAGACCACAGCCTCAGAAAGCCTTGTGGATGATGCAGTGGGTCTCTAACTTGATCCTCGCGTTCACCGGGAGCCAGTGGAGAGATTTCAGAGCTGGAGAGATGCAGTCCCTGGGCTTGAGGCCAAGCATAAGTCTTGCAGTCCTGTTTTGGATTAGTTGAAGAGAGCGAAGAGTAGAGTTCGGAAGATTGAGAAAGAGGCTGTTGCAATAGTCCAGCCTGGAGAGAACCAGAGCTCTGGAAACAGTGAGCCTCTGGGACAAGGTGAGCAGGTAGGATACAAACTGAGGAGGTGCAGCTGGAAGTGGGCCTTCTTGGCAAGGAACGTGATGTTTGGAGAGAAGGAGAGAGTGGAGTCGAAGACGACACCAAGATTTCTTGCCTCACAGGAGGGTAGGGGGGGCAGGTAGCCTAATGAGGGCGTCCAGAGGGGGAGAAGAAAAGCAGGAGCAGGGGTCCCAATGAGAAAAATCTCTGTCTTACTGGCATTAAGGCAGAAGTCGAGGTGCACCATCCCAGAATAGCTAATAGGCAGTTAGGAATGAGCAAGGAGGGAGAGGAGAGAGCCGTTTGTCATCTGCATAACAAAAAGTTAGAGGAGAAAGTAGAGATCAGGTGGGCCAGATAGACATTGAAGAGCCAGGGTGAGAGGATAGAGCCGGGGGTGGGGGGGAGACAGCACATGTGGAAAGAGACGCGGTGGAGAGAAAGGACCCAAGTTGGACCTGGAAGGGTCGGTTGAAGAGGAAGGTCGTCAGCCACGCCAGGGACTGACCAGTGATGCAAGGATAACACAGGCTGTTGGTCAGGGTGGCGTGATTGACCGTGTCAAAGGCAGAGGAGAGGTCAAGGAGGATGAGGACAGAGTGAGAGCTGGCATTAAGGTTTGAGAGGAGTTCAGATCAGTTGAAGGGAGTTCAGATCAGTTTCCGTGCCTCTGGCCGATCAGAAGCCTGACTGATCATGAGATAACCAGCAGATTCAATGTGGAGGTTTAGCTGAGAGATGGCAAGTTCCTCAAGGAGTTCTCCCAGGAAAGTAGGGATAGAGATCGGGCGATAGTTGGCTGGGCAGGAAGGATCAGCAGAAGGCATTTTCCAGGGGGGGGGGGTGCACAAGGGAGTGCTTGACAAGTGCGGGACACAAATCCAGCGGCAAACAAATGATTTCAGAAATACGCCAAGGCTGGAGTGAGACAGCGTTGTCCTTAATAGTTCTGGAAGAGCAGGGGAGCACCTGTTTGGATGAAGCTTTCATAGACCGGACTTGTCTAGAAACATCATCAGGTGTTATAGGAGAGAAGGAGAGGAAAGGGTGGACAGAGGGGGCCTGAGACAGGGAGAGGGATGAGGAGGTTAGAGTATACAGGATGTGCTGAGTTTTAGTGATCAAATAAGAAGCCAGGGCCAGACAGAGGGCCTGGGAAGGAACAGGAGAGGGAAAGACTTCAGTCAGATTGGCCAGCTCCTGGCAGATTTTAAAATCTGTCTCGGGAGGATAGCTTAGGGGCAACGTGTTTGCCTTGGAAGCAAGATGACAGAGCAACACAGATTCGATCCCCGGGTCCACGCTTCGAAATCTCCGGGTATTAAGCGCGTTATAAACGACCTATCCTATCATAAAAGGTTTAGCCGTGCTGTTCGAGGCTGCAGCGACGCAGGCTTGAATGTGGACCCTATTCTTGGAGAAGATTGGGTCTGTATTGCCTTTGGAGCAGGGGGCAGGCCAGTTTGTCAGAGGATGTGCCCAAAGCCCTCCACTTCCGCTCAGCCACTCTGCACTTGCGTTTCAGAGGGGCCAGATCAGAGTTATACCAAGAATTGCACTTGGAGGCAGGATTCAGACAGATCCTCATGACTGGGGAAAGGATATTGAGAGCATTGGAGATAGAGAGATGAAGGTTGGAGAGGACTGTTTCACAGTGGGAGTCAGCCACAGGGGTACGATGAGCAGAGAAAGAGGCAAAAGCGGCAACTGACACTCGCTTCATAGGTCGAATGACCGCGAAGGAAAGTGGCAGTGCTGGGGTAGGTTTTGCCAGGGATACAGACTGTTTCCTGGTGAAGAGAATGTGGTCAGTTCAAGAGAGTGGAGTAGTGAGAGGAGGGGATGTCTGTGGAGATGAAAGCATCCAAGGTGTGTCTGGCTGAGCGTGTCGGACCAGGGGGAAGAATAGAGGGAGGGAGAGAGTGTCGGAAAGGTTGTGGAAAAGCCCAGAGTGGTCAGAGGAGTCCAAGCGGATGTTGAAGTCCAAGAAGAGAAGCTTAGAGGTAGAGGCAAGGAGAGAGGAGAGGTCAGCCTATTCAGAGAGAAGAGGGCGACCTTGCCAGGTGGCCTGTAGATAGTGGCCAGAGTCAGAGAGAGGCCAGGAGAGATGGAGAGCCTGCAGGCCAGGCATTCAAAGGAGAAGTAAGCCTTGGTGGGAATGACAGAGGCAGGGACCCACTCAGGAAAGATCAGTGCCACTCCACCTCTGGGCCGATTGGTTCTGCGTGCGGAGAGGAGCTTGTAGCCCTCAGGGAGGAGAGTGTCGAAACTCGTGACAGAGCTGGCCATGAACAAAGTCTCAGTGAGGGCGAGAACATCCAGATCAAGGTCTTCAAGGAAGTGGCAGATGTCAGAGGAGTGTCTGACAGCAGAGTGAGCATGGAGTAACTACGTGGACCAGGTTGCCACTTTTGAAAGAGTTCCGGGGTGGGGTACAGGAGAGAGGTACACCCAGTGAAAGAGGGGCCCACGAGAGGACAGAGGTAGAAGGATAGGGCAGATGGCCCAGACAGGAGGAAGAGTAGGGCACCAGAGAGGAGGCAGCAGAGGAGGGGGCCAGTGGCAGAGGAGACAGAGAGGTGGTAGAGGTGGCGCTACGTGGCAAAGGGCTCAGAAAGGAGGTAGATTGGAGAGCCACAGAGGATGCAGCAGAGGTGGGAGTGGCAGAGGAGTCGGAGGGGCAGAGGAGGAAGGTGGCTGCAGGGCCAGAGAGATGGTAGCTGGAGTGGCAGGAGAAGGGAGCACCTTGAATTGGTAGTGCTTGTCCCCCCCACTTTGAATCTTAGGTATTTTTTTAGCACTGGCAACATCGAAATATGAAAGAATGCATCTTTCATGTCCAAACTTGCCATGTAATCCCCCTGTTTTAGCGCAGTCATCCTGAATTTCTGAGGCTTGACATGTGTTTGCAAGGCAAGGCGAAGGTCCAGAACTGGGCGCATTGTTAGATCTTTCTTTGGAACAAACAAGTACACTGAATGAATACCTTGCTCTTCCTCTAGATGCGATACCAGCCAAGTTGCTCCTTTTCCCAGCAATATTTGAATCTCCTTCTGTAGGATAAGGAAGTGTTCCGAAGATATTCCTCTTGTACGAGGGGGGTGGTGGTGTGGTATTTCGATTAATTCTATTGAGTACCCTTTGGCCACTGTAACGAGCACCCAGCAATCTGACGTTATCCCCTCCCATTGCTGGGTGAATAGTGTTATGCATCCCCCAACTGGGGATGCATGAGAGGGAACGTGAACGTCATTGGTTGGCACGGCAGTTGAACCTCTAGAGGCTGCAATCCTGCCTCGCCCTTTCCCTCTGCGAAACCCTCTCTGTTGGGTTGACTGAGGAAGTCTCAGTTTGGGGACTGTAGAAAAAGGATCCAGACGCTCCAAATCCAGGTTGGTTGGATCTATTAAACCTTTGACTACGTAAAGTACACTGCGTGTTGAAGGTGCCCCTTTGGACACAGGGTTTATTTGTAATCTGTCCTAAAGCCTTTAACGTCTTGTGTGCTTTTTTTGTGGTCTCAAGTTGATCATCAACCGCCTCTCTGAACAGGATTGCTTCTTCAATTGGCATGTTGATAAGAGCTGCTTGAGTTTCGGGTCTAAACCCTAAATCACAGAGCTATGAGTGTCGTTTAAGTAGTGTGACTCAACGAGACTCCCTGAAGTGTCAGCTAAGTCTAATACATTTCTGAATATATATTGTGTCACCTGTTTTCCCTCTGTAGAGATCTTGATAAGGTGTGATCCAGCAGGTTCTGGCACTGAGTCAAGGTGTTTGAGCACCTCATCCCATTGTGTATTGTAACTTGGAAGCAGTGTGGTATTTTTTCCAATTCTAGTTAAGTATGCCCCAGGGTAGTTATGCATTTGCTTTAAGTGTACAGGTGTTTGCACTCCTTATTAGGAGGTGCTTCTGAAGATGAGAGTGGAACACCAGCTCTTTCTGGTAGGGATGACTATCAGGGAGTCAGGTTTTACATGTCCCCCAATGTATAAAGTGTCTGAAGGCGAAGGTCTGAATATTTTTTTGCACTCTACACTTAACAGGCTTAGTAAGTGAGGGTGTCGTAAGAAACAGGCTAATTGTCTTCTAAATAGACTGTAGCAAAGGAATGGCCTGGCAGATGGCCTTTTCATTCAAAATGTCTTCCACAAAGTCAGTGATATCAACTACCGTTTCCTGTGTGTGGATATCGAAATGGTGAGCAGCCCTTTTAAGTAAGTTATTGTACAACAACTTATCGTCAATAGGAGATGTATGTCCGTCAGGTGTTGCAACGTCTGGAGTGTCAATGATGGTGACATCTGGGTCATCCTGGTAAAATTAGCCAGTGTCTTGACTAGGGTCGTCTTGGTCTACATACAATACATCCTGATCTGCCCGATCCGTTTGATTATCCCCTTGTACAGAGTCATGGGAGGTATCCATGACTGTATGTGTGGATGTATGAGTGCGTGTAGGAAGGCCATATGGTGACTTAAGTAAGGGTTGGCCTGCCTCTAAGGGTTGAGACATCTCCAGGTCTAATGTCTTCTGGTGAATGGGAAACGGGTTAATAAAAATCGACGAAAGAAGAAACTTTTTCCATTGTTTCCTCAAAGCGGTCTCTTGTCCAATTCCCTGTTTTGGGTGTTTCTGATAAGGGGCACACAATTGCCAGATTCTTCTTCCTGTGAAGAGGATGGGACAAAGGAGAATGGGCCTCTTCAGGGGAAGCAGGAGTATGAGATATGTCACTGACTTTTAATGATGTTTTTCTGTCGAAATGTGACCTTTTTGTTTTTCGACAGATGTTTTGAAGTCTTTGAATCATCAGTTGAGTGGGTTTTACACACACTTATTGCTCCCGATTGTTCTTTGTTGGCTTGCGGTAAACACGTTTGATGAATCACAGCAGGCTTTTTCAGTGCTTGGTCAGTAGGCCGCGAAGCAGCTTCTGCTGGTGTGTGGCCTTCTTTCGACGGCACTGTCAAAGAACGGCTGGGGTTTATCTGTTTGTGCGTGTGCACCCTTATCGCCAGAGGCTCTCCCCATAGTAGCGCGCTGCGACTGCCTTTCGGGGCTGGGGACTGACACACGGGAGCCTGATGGTTCCCTTGTGATGTCTTCAGGCTCCGAACTGGAGCACTCGCTGCCCTGCCCTTCGGGATCATATTCAGACACAGGCAGTGGTTTCTGACTCAGCCATCATAGCGTGTGCGGCCCACCACTTCGTGCGATGTTCATTTAGGCCTAAAAGGTTTACAGGAAACGCATCAGGTCTCTTGGTGATCTCGAGAAAGCCAGTTGTTACACACTTGAGTGTCCTTCCACAGATATTTTCTGTTGGAGGTGGAACAAACAGAATTTAAATGGAGTTTGTTCAATGGCAGGTGAAGATATTAAGGACAGCAACACAAAAGCAGTAAATGTAAAAAAAAGGAGGTATGCATTCTTTGTTAAAAAGGCCAAAGCCTCATGTAGGTCGAAGCCGGTCACCAGAACGATCGTCTGGTTTGGCAATTGAAGTTGGTCGTACGTCGAGATGTTCATTGAGCGTTAACCGTCAACATATTGATAAAAGTTATAACTCAGAAACTAGCTGTGGCACTCCGCAAGAACATGTCTAACCACGATGGCGGAAAGAAATCATCTTGACGCGAGACAGATAATGGGTACAATCGACGTTACACTAGGGATAAGAAGATTATAAACACGCCCAGTCGACATCCCTTTTCAAACTTTCAAAACTTCATGTGCAACTGCACCTACCACTAAATGTCGGCCTGTGCAAAGCACGTGATTCCAAGCAGATCCACAAGTCTATTTATATGTGATACATTACTCAACGTAATCGTATTTCTGATGCTTGTATCTGCTTAGATTCACATGCTATGTATAGGCCGACATCTAGTGGAAGCTGCAGTGTATTACAGTTGTTTTCGAAACGGGACTTCGACAGGGCGTGCCAGTAATACTATACCTAGTGTGATGTCCACTGTACCCATGGTCCTTCACGCGTCGATGCCCCTCAGATTGTTTTGTTTCTGACATGAGGTAGCATGAAGTGTAGCGCAAGTACAGGTCTATTAAAGCAGACATGAATCAGATAAGGCTCATATAAACATCTATGCACCTCCTTTTCAAGGGGAAGAAGGGTGGGCGCATTTGAATCTAAGCAGATACAAGCATCACGATTACGGTGAGTAATGCATCCCTTCTGAGGCTTGTGGAATCTGCTTAGATCACATGCTATGGATAGATTAGCGAGCAGCGTTAGAAGGTGGTGGGTTGTGAGAAGGTCCAGCGGCAAAAAGATGTTTTAGAACCGCTTGTCCCATCTGTGTATCTGCTTTGGAATGAGTGTCAATGCAGTAGTACTAAGTGAAAGTGTGTACAGAGCTCCATGTAGCTGGTTTGCAGTGTTTTGCTTGATAATGAGTAACAGAGCTGTATGCATCTGACTATCCATCTGGAGATGGCATTCTTGGAAATGCGATCTCCTTCTCTGCATGGTGCTATGGAGACAAACAGTTGGTCTGTGTTTCTGAGCAGTCTGGTCTTGTTTAAATAGTAAAGGACCACCCTCCTTATATCTGGTGTATGGAGTTTTTTCTCAGCTGAGCTTACTGGGTTTCAAAAGAAGGGCAGTAGCTCTATGGATTGGTTCACATGAAATTTTGAAATTAATTTAGGTGAAACCTAGGGTGTGTTCGTAAAACCAATCTGTCCTTGTGGATGACAAATAATGGGTCCTACACTGATAATGCTTGAAGTTCACCAACTCTTCTTATGGATATAATAGCCACTAAGAAGGCAGTCTTGTAAGTCAGGTGTTTAAGACTTGACTTGTGCATCGGCTCGAAAGGGGGTCCCATGAGCTTAGCGGTTACTACATTGGGATCCCATCTTGGCGGCGGATTTGAAATAGGAGGTTGGATTCTCTTTACTCCCTCCTATGAATGCCTTGATGACCGGCACCTTCCACCATGAAACTCTGTTGGTGGTGGTGTAAGCCGATAAAGCCGCCAGGTGGACCCTTAGGGAGATGAATACTAACCCTGGGTCTAGCAAGTGGAGCATATAGTTTAGAATGTGGGCTGGGGTACATTCTATGGGGTTTATTTGTTTAGACTGGCCCCAAATTACAAATCCCCTCCACTTGTCGAAATAACAGTGTTTAGTGTTTGGCTTTCGTGCCTCCTTGAGGATATCCATGCACCTCTGCCGTAGGTTAAGATGTCCGACCTCTAGGAGCCATGATGCCAAGTTCATCGAGTAAAGTTGCGCATGCGTGGTTAGTCCCCCATGTTGAGTGAGTAAGTTGGTCTGGCACGGGAGTTTGATGGGATCGCACATCGCCAGTTTGCGCAGATGTGGATACCATGGTTGTCTTGCCCACATAGGAGCAACGGGGATGAGCATCATGTGTTCCTTGTGGATCTTGTTCACCACTTTGTTCATGAGAGGGGTCGGGGGAAAAGCTTAAGCAAATTTCCCTGAGCAGTTCACCCATAGGGCGTTCCCCTCTAGCAAACAAGTCTCTAGCAAACAAGTCTAGCATGGGGTAACCCCACTGTGAGAAGATGTGGTCTATGACGTTTGTGTCCAGTCGCCATTCGTGTTCCTCTGGTAGGGGATCTTTGCTCAGGTAGTCTGCTAGGGTGTTTAGTTCCCCTGGAACATGTTGGGAAGATAGGAACATCCCCTGTTTGAGTGCCAATTTACATATTTTCTGTGCTAGCTTGTTGATGTAGAACACTTCAGTGCTGCTGTCGGTTAGGATTTGTACTGACTGATTTGTCAGCTGTGCTTCGAATGCTTGAAGCGCTTTGAATACCGCCAGACGTTCCAGCAGGTTAATGTGGTTCTGTGCTGTGATGCAAGTCCACAGACCATGTGCTGTGAGAGGAAGGTGATGTGCCTCCCACACTACCGCTTGCACCGCTGGATCGTGGAAGGGTTTTCCCTTCAACAGATTCTCCTTTGCCCACCAGCAAAGGTCTATACTAGTGTTGGCGAAACAACCACTAGATCGTCCCACTGATCACTTGCCTGAAACCACAGTTTCAACAACCACTCCTGCATGGGACGCATGCGCAGGCGCGTGTGCGGTACTAGGTAAATGCCAGATGTCATCATGCCTAGCAAACGCATAGCTTTGCGCTCGCTTATCTGGCGGCCGGCTTGATGAGGTATTTGCAGTGACATATTTTGGGCTCTTTCCTCTGATGGAAAAACTAACCCCTCTTTCCAGTCTATTACAGCTCCGAGGAGGTTGTGCTCGGCACTAGACTTGACTTTTTCTTATTTATGGAGAAGCCCATTTGAAAGAGAAAGTTGATAGCTCTTTGAATGTTTTGCCTGCAAATAAGGCGAGTCTCCCCTGTAATCAGCCAGTCGTCCAGGTAATGGTAGACTGGGATTGCATCCCTGCGCAGGTGCGCTGCCACCACCGCCAGTACC
Organism: Ambystoma mexicanum; assembly: GCF_040938575.1. Lineage (NCBI taxonomy): Eukaryota > Metazoa > Chordata > Amphibia > Caudata > Ambystomatidae > Ambystoma > Ambystoma mexicanum. Next base: position 833,496,560 of record NC_090934.1, on the reverse strand, counting down.
TTTGTGAATTACCTTGGTGTGGATGCTATTCCGAAAGGTAGCACTTTAAATTGGTAGTGCTGGTTTGCTATCGTCAACCGCAAGAATCTTCTGTGCACTGGGAACATTGAAATATGAAAATAAGCATCTTTCATATCCAATGTTGCCATGTAATCCCCCCGTTTTAACAGAGGGATTAGTTCTTGTAGCGTAGTCATGCAGAATTTTTGTGGCTTCACATAGGTGTTGGCAGGGAGTAGGTCTAATACAGGGGACATTGTTAGATCTTTCCTTGGCACAAGGAAGTAGGTTGAATACCCTTGTTTACCTGGTTCGACGGGACGATTTCTAAGGCGTCCTTTTGGAGCAACATTGCAATTTCCTCGAGAAGGATGCGTTCTTCCTTCGAGTGAGTCTTCTGGCGCGGGGTATGGTTTGGGGTAGTTCTATTAGCTCCACACAATAACCGCCCGCTATGGTGGATAGCACCCATTTGTCTGAGGTGATTCCCTCCCATGCTTGGGTGAAGTTTGAAATACACCCTCCTACTGGAGAGTCATGGGAGGGCACCTGAAGCGGGTACTCCCTGTTTTGGAGGTGTGGCCCCGCCTCTAGATAAGGAGGACCTCCCGTGGCATAAACGCTGTCCCCCATGGTAACCTTGTGAGGCTTGGCCTTGATTGTTACCCCAGGATGCTCCTTGATTCTGACTGTAGCCTGAACCCCTTTGTGAATTTTGTCTACGTAAGCGTAGAAAATTACTATTTTTGCCTCTTTGACCAGTGGGTTTATTAGTTAGCTGGCTGAGCGACTTTAGTGTGTCGTATTCCTCCTTAGCAGTTTTTATGGCGTCTTCAACAGACTTTCCAAAGAGGACGTTGGGCTCAACGGGCATATTAAGAAGCGTGGCTTGCGTCTCTTGCTTGAAGCCGGACTGGCGTAGCCAAGCATGACTATTAATAATTGTTCCTTCAGCAATAATTCTGCCCGAATTGTCTGCGGCGTAAAGATTACTCTTTAGAATGCAGCTTAAAACTGCCCTGCCTACTGCAGCCACCAGGGTTCAGATGCTGACAGTAATAAAGCTGACACCTCATCCCATTTATGGCAGTTATAACTCAACAGAAGTGTGGTATTATTAGCGATCCTTTTGAAAGGCAGCAAAAGAGGCCACTTTCTGCCCCATTGTGTACAGCTGCTTACTCTCCTTGTCCCGAGGTGCCTCAGAAGAGGCTAGGGGTGTACATGCTCTTTTACTTGTTGTTACTAAAGAGAGTCAGGTTTGAGCAGTCCCCCGCTATAGAGAGGGTCTGAGGGAGCAGGGCAGAAAAGCTTCTCGATGCAGTGATTAACTGCCCGCGTCTGGTTAGGCGTTTCCAGAGAGGGCTGTATCCTTCGCTGGATAGACTGCAGGACGAGAATCTACGGTGTGGCAGCTTTCTTATCCCCTAAATTGTCTTCAGCAAAGTCTTTGTCTTGTTGAGTTTCTTGCGGTTTTATCTGGAAGTGCTCAGCTGCAGTAATGAGCATGTTGTTTTGTAGTGGCTAGTTATCTATAGGTGAATCAGCCACTGTAGGATCCTGGGTGACAGGAGAGTCAATGTTATACATGGCCTGCTCTTCTTCATCATCATCATCATCATCATCATCATCCCCATAGTATGGATCTGCGGCCTTCTGAGTGAAGTAGAGGTCGTCAGTGTCTGAATCCGGGTCATACAAGTCATGACTGTAGGGTCCTCTGGGATGGGATAGCCAGGGTATCAGGACGAGACCTTTTGGAAGGGGGCTGAGAAGCAGGGGCATCTGCAGGGGCCTGAGCATTAGGAGGCAGCTGTTGTGGGTGGGGTGTTAAGAATGCTTTGGAAAGAATCTGGGTTCTTTTAAAAAACACTTTTGCTATAAAGGCCATCCTCCTCATGACCCTATCTATGTCCTGACAAGTCCATTAGGCATAGCTTGGAATGGACATAGGGTACAGTGGGTGACCCTGATCTTGAGGTGTGACTGGGACTAGAGGAAGAGGCTGATTTGAATCCCTTTCCTTTGGATGCGAGTCCCTTTCTCTGGATGGTGAATGGGACCTTTCCTTATGGAGGGGTCTTTGAAAGGTGTTTCTTGGACTCCTTCCCCTCCATTAGGCCTTTTGGGACATGTTTTTTGACCAGATGGGCTAGGCCTGACTGTTTCAAAATCTTTGCCGATTTCGACGGGGCATGTCGAACTTTGGCCGTGGAGTGACCAGACGTCTCGTCAGCCGACGTGCAATGTTTGGGAATGGTTTTAGGCACGAAGTCTGTGCTGTCTTTCGACAGTCGGGGCCTGTTATGGAGTAATCGGGACCATGAGTGCCCAGAGGACAGGGAACTTGTGGACCTCTCCCTAGACATCATGTGTGGGCTCTTAGTCAAAGTGTGCATCGAGCCACGGCCCATCGCTGTGTGCTTAGTGGTAGTGTCTGTGTGAGCACTGATGCCGCCGGGGGTCATCCCCATAACAGGACCGCCCGTCTGTCTGTTGGGGTGGTTGGCTAGAGCTTCCAAAACTGAAGTATCCCAGTCGCCTTCGCTGTAGGAAAACGCGGCGTTGCTGGCGTTGCTGCCATTGCTGTAGGTCCCCTCCACATCCATGGTGACTTCAGCCTGCATGGCGTGGTGGGCCCAGCGCTTGGTTAAATGGTCCTTTAACTTCTTGGGTTTAAAGAGCTTACAGGCTCGACGGGTCCCTTCAACGTGATCCCGAGGGAGACAAAGGTTGCACACCAGGTGCTTGTTGACCCAAGGGAATTTTTTGTTGCATTTAGGGCAGAACTTAAAAGGGGTTCTATCCATAATGAAATGAAACGGCAGCTAGGCAAGAATAATGTATGAAAAGGGGTAAATACATTCTCAAATGTCCTTACCCCTCTCACCCTACGGTGTGGGCTGAGGCGGCCCTCCAAGGCCAGCCAGATCCGTCGATGGAAGTCTTCGATGGTCGTTTTCTTCACCGCTGTCTGATGTTATCGATAGTCGGTGATGGAAAATATAAAGGATAGGAAGAGAAACTAACTAGTTTAAATAAATGGAGTCATGCTGAAAGGAGAACTCTGCTAAATGGCATCTGTCTACGATGGCGGAAAAAAACAATCTGAGGGACCTTAATGCGTGATGGACCATGGGTACAGTGGACGTCACACTAGGGAATAGTATTACTGGAACGCCCTGTCGACGTATCTTTTAGAATTTAGAAAACAACTGTAATACTCTACAACTTCCACTAGATGTCGGCTTATGCACAGCATGTGATCCAAGCAGATTCCACAAGCCTCAAGAAATGTATTTTTTTTTTATAGAGTAGAATTACACTGTTGTTGAGCAAATCAAATATTGCTATGGGAGAGGTTGTCCTGCTCAGATGGGTTGAGAGGTAGTCTTTCATTTTGAACCTGGAGTTCCTTATCTAGCCATCGCCCGTCCCCACATCAGTAGGTAGCGGTTACTCTTTCCTCCGGACTGTTAACCTTCAAAACTAGTTCAAGCTGTCAAGTTGAAGATTGGGACTTTTATATCAGCTAGGTCAGTGGTGACTATCCTTTCCCTCTTCATTGGTCAGTGTTTCAATCTTCCCTTTCTGGCACTTAGCAGGTTGGGAGGGCCCAGGTTCAGGTGCTGCCTGGTCTGCCATGGAGGTTTGGTATTAGGTTTGAGGTAGAAGGTTAGAAGCTCAGTCTTCAGGCTGCCACCTCGGAGTCGGACCATTCTTGCATCTGCTAAACTCTAAGTAGAAATGACTTCAAGAATCCAAGATAGTTAGGAATGCAGTTGAGAAAATTGATTGCTTGGGTCGATTTGGCCCAATGCCTGGCATCCTCTACTATGAAAAATGTGGTGGAAATGTATCAAAAATGTCAAATCTCATACTCCCCCCCCCCCCCGAACAAGAATACAAAAACAGAGTGTTGACACATCTTCTGCTATTTCCTGCATGTTAACATGCACATACATGTTTTTAATATTTATGCACCTACAACTGACACTCCCTCCTGGGAAGACAGGATAGGTAAGAGATTGCACTCCATCACTATGGGCTCATTGTAGGACCCAATATTAGATGAATTACTCCACTGTGAATCAGGACCTCCCAAAGCAGTCACGTTATCCATAACATACTCTCACTAAATTTAAAAGACATACGGAAAATATATACGCCTACAGTACTTCGGTACTGTAGAACCCATCCTGCTGTAGCCAATTCAGTTATGATCAACTAACCCACCAAACAAAGAAATGAGACCCACAGTGACCAACTTCTTGAAGGTCGGAACAACATGAAGGGGGATTTACATTTTTATTTATTTACAAGAACATGAACCTAGCGAAGGAGGCCTACCCATAGTGTTTGCCAGAGCCAGTCCTTCCCCAGAGACAGGGGGTAAGGGAGTGTGGGTCTCTGTCCCCAGACCTGTGCCTGGTTGAAACTGTCAAGTACTACTTTTTAATCACACCATACCAGCCGTACCCCACTCTGGCCAGTTTTCTTTTTCCTCTCTTCCAGAACTTCAGAACTCACAAGTCTTTGTGGCGGAGGAGGGACCACGCAACCCAGAAAAGGACCAATGGGTGGGGGAAGAGTATGAAGGGGACACACCGTAAACCGGGCAGTGTGGGTTGTTCGGGTGAGATTAAGTGAGGAGGATGACCGAGAGATCAAGCAGAGGAAGGATGGTGCAGGGGAGCCTTGAAAAGATTATAGATAGCATGAACAAGGCGAGGTATTGCTTTGTGAGAGAAAGTGGTATTTGGGTGTGCAAGTCCATGTTTGGTGGGGAAAGTGAATGAGTGGGACTAAGTGGGAGTGATGGGAGCAAGTTAGGTTGAGCAAGAAAGGTGACCGAGTGAAAGGTGGGTGACTGTGGAAGAAGCAGTCGAGTGTGGAGAGTAATGATGGAAGTGAACGGTGGACAGTAGTTATAGTGGAGAGAGTAGTAGAGTTAAGAATAGAATTGGGGAGAGTAGCAGAGAGAAGAGTGCCATAGTAGAGTGGAGAGTAGCAGAAAGCGAGAGAGAGTAGCAGTAGATGAAAGCGCATCGAGGGATAGAGAGTGGGAAAGAGTGGGGTGAAGAGAAGGAAGCAGCATAGAAGAAAGGAAGGAGAGCACCTCAGGGGAAGGATAACAAGGCGTAAGAGGTAAAGACCACTTGAAACCTAGATACTTGAAAAGCACCACTTCATGAGATCTTTTCTACATGTGGGACCGGAGCTTAGGATCGACCTAGGAATTCCCAGAGGGTGCAAGATATATAAGGCAATTGCCTTTACACCTTCACTAGTAGCCAGCTAAATTATAGATAGTAGGGGTTACCTATCTCTAAGCACTATCTTGGGATTTAGGGAGGCATGGGCTAAGGAGGGAAATCCCACGGTTGATGAGACAGCCCTTTGTTAGACCCCATTTGATACTTTTCATAAAAAACCCTTGGATCCACCTCAGATAGTTGTTCATGAGGTCAGCTAGGTCTCGCAGGGGGGCAGGGGATGGAATGAAATTCTCTTACCAAAACTGCAAAACTGGGTTTCGGTAAAAATGGCCTACCAGGAATGTTAAACCCACCCATTAGGTATCTCTTTCCATAAAGATTTATAGAATGAACAAAAACTGCTCTTTGCGCAACTTCAACATGCCCAGACCCTCTAGAATATGAAAATGTATACATTACATACATATTTTATTATGTTTATATCTCAAACAAGCTTCATCATAATACAAAAAGACAATAAATTCATGAAGTTCTTTTTAAAATACATTGATCAATAGTCAATTAGTCACTTTTGATAAAACAATGCAGGAAAGAGAAAAAAGAAAAGAAGAAAAACACAGTAAAAATTAGTCTGGACATATACATGTCATAATCCAACAATTTCACTTTCTAATGCGTAGAGCGGGAATGAGGGATTGTCAACCTATACCTCACATTCGCTCCATTTGTCCTCATGTATTAACTAATTTTTCCCACCTTATCCAACTTATATATTGCGTTCCAGACGAAAGAGCACAATATGTACAGATTTATTTCCCGTATTAAGGCAGTACCGCCAACAAGTCTCACTCTTGATGCTGTTGTACTCAAACACAAACGGTCCCAGTAATTTCATATAGATTGGGCCATATTTGCGGCACCTCGTCAATACATGCTGAGCGGTCTCTAGTGTTGCAGTGAGCCCACAAGAGCGACAGACACTTCCCTCTTTAGGGACCCCCAAACTCGGGAACAACAGATGCCACTACCAGTAGTTTACCCATTCGCAACAGGAGAAACTTCTGCAATTCGGAGGAAGGGTAAAGCTGTATGTACCCTTGTGGAGGAGTTTTATATTTGTGAGCTATCAGCCCAATATGTGAGCAGTAACTCTTCAAGGTAGCGAGGTGGGAGTCGTTTGCACACCAATACTGATGTTCGAGCTTGCTAACAGAATTTATGATTATTGTGTGCAAGATATCTTCCCAAACTGGATTCCACCCCATATGTCAAAAATTCTCCAATGACTCTGATGCCAATGATTCAAAGTGTGCGTTAGGAGCTTGTTGACCCAACAAGTGCAAAAGGGGGCAGCTAGGAGCCTTACGCGATTTAAGGAACACTATCCTCCTCCTTAGTGCCATGCTAGATGGTGAAGTAAGGCCCAACTCAGGCAAATTATTTCTACTGGGACACTGACCTAGGCCCAGCATTTTTCACCAGATTTTGCCCTCCAGCATGTTTAACCACAAAAGATCTTTCATACCCAGAGATTCCAAGCCATATAAAACCGATGTGCAAAAGCATTTATTTATATAGCGTCAGAATGCCTTGGACACTATATAGCCAGTGGCTGCTCTAACACAGATAAATCATGCATGTTTTAGACATTGCACTGCATTTCCTGGAATTAATTCTCTGTAATCTGTCAAGAGTAGTGAATTCCACGCCCAGGTATTTTTAACAGGTGACATGCTCGATGAGGATTCCATCGACAAGCATGTTGGGAAAAGACACCAGTCTATATGAGAAGTGCATAATTCTGCTCATATTCATGAGATCTTGCTTCTTTGCAAATCTCTACAACTCCTCCAGAGATCTCCCATTGCCTGCAACGGTGCAGTCAAATAAGACTAGGCTGTCTGCATAGGATAGGTAAGAGACATTTGTCCCATGATCTTAGGGGGGCAGATATTTATGGCCTCCAGCAGTGCCGCTATTTCGGCGATATACATTTTGAAAAGCAGGGCTGCTTTACCACTATTAGTTTTATTCAGTGCCAAGTCTGAACCACTACTATTGAGTCTGATTTGAACTGAAGTGTCCTCATACAGAACCATTATGGCTAACAATAGATCACGGGGGCAGCCAAGACTGTTCATTTTGGTCCATCGTTTATTCCCATTGACCATGTCAAAGGCTGCCCGAAAGTCTATAATTGCCACAGAGACCTTCCTTGATCCTTGCTTCCCTAGTTAGGGAATCAAACAGCAAAAGGCAATGAGTTGTTCCGGAGCCTGCCCTAAACCCATTTGGAACTTACTAAGTAGTCCAATAGAGTCAACCCATTGGGTTAGCCTATCCAGCAATCACGATGCATAGATTTTTCCAGTAGCTTCTAGCATTGCTAGAAGTCGAAAGTTTTCGAGGCAGGATCTGGGGCCCTTCTTATATATGGGGACAAGAATAGAGCACTGTCAAGACATAGGAATGCGTCCTTCTAAGAACACTTTGTCGAATAGGCGTATTAGTAACTCTTCCCAGAATGTAGGATTTTTTTAATGATTACATTGGGTAAGCTGTTTGGGCCAGGCGCTCTAGAGGCTTTAAGAGCTTTAATTTTAGATGGCATTTCTGCTGGAACGAAACGTAGACTAAACCTATTACCCATCATGAGCAGGGCTCCAAGATGGGAGATAGGATCATAGAATGAATTACTAATATACTTCAGACATGCCTGCTGCCAGATAGTCATGTTTTGCAACTCTGAAATTGAAGGTGCTCAACATTTTCCAGAGCTTACGAGAATCTTTAATCTTAGCTATAGCTACCAAATGTTGCCATTGTGAATTATTGCCTGAGGTGACCCAATCCTTTACTCATCAATGTTATTTATTTTGTATGTAGCGTACTGCGGCCGGCATTTCCAAATGGGAACAGCAGCTTTTTTTTTATCTCAGTAAAATCTCGCCAGAGTTGTTTTTTTGCTTCCCGAATAGATTTATCAAATTAGTACTTCTTGGTTGGAAGATTGAGCATGGCACTGAGTATTTTACACCCCAAGGAAGTGGTACAGTCCCTAATCAAAGCCTCTGTGCCGTCCGCAAATAGATTGCCTAATGTAGACAGCAGGATTCTGGATTGAACCAGAAAGTACTTTCTAGCATTCTCAATGATTGTCAGTCCAGAAAATTCTACTGTCAGCCGTATCTCCCGCTAGTTCCCCAACCGGGTTGTACTGCCCAACTTCAGTGCTGCTGATCATAAGTTATATAATAATAGCATGGTCACTGTGGCATGTGTTCATAATTCTGTGCTTCCTGGCAAAAGGAAGGGTCTGAGGGAGTGGAGTTGCAGTTAAAAAAAACGAGGGTCGAGGTTTTAGTTCCCGATCTCCAAGTACTACTCCCTGGTAAATCCCCAATAACCCTTCCGTTTTCAGTAACGTCCCATTCAAAAAGTAGGTTGACCCAAAAGAAGCCCTTAGGCAACCTTTTGCCTGTGTTATTTATCCCCGATTTACATTGAACAAAGACGGTCTCCAAAACTTCATTTGGACAATAACATGCCGCATTAAAATCCCCTCCACCCTCCACCCCCAACAAAGATCAAATCCTCTTCTGCTATGTTCTTGACATTACAAATCAGTTCGATTACGATTTCCGAGATATACTCTGTCTTGCTAGAGCCAGGAGGCTCATGGATTTATATGTTAATGCCACTAGCTAATTTCTCATGGCAGATTCTAGCAGCAAGAACATGTGGGTTATCTGTCATAGTCTTTACTCTCATCGCATTTAGATGGTTTTTAACGCCTATAATGAAGCTTCCATATGGGCGGCCTCTTGTCCCCTTATTGTCAAGTATTTGAAACGTTTGGAAACCATCAGTAAAAGGAATACATCATTCTGTAGTAAAAGTTCTAATGATCTCCCCCCCCCACCCGGTCTCAAGCAAATACGACAATCCCTGTGTATTGCAGGAGGAGATGGCTAGATCTCAATTTCCGCTTGATGGCACAGGTGTGTGATTTAAGTCAGCCAATTCAAAATACCCAGAATGTTAGATTGTAAAGTGCAGTCATCATTGGCATTGGAGACCTTACATATTACTAAGACTAAAATCAAACTAGACCAAATGTTCACTTTCAACTGTGGATCTAATTACACCTTACAAAAAGCGCAGGTCATGTCCTTTAATGTACATATACACTTCTCAAAACACTAATCCAAAGACATGCGTGTTCTACAGACGAAATGAGAAGACAATTTCAAAACACATTTAAGTTCCCTGATAGCATTCACCCTGGTGGAAGTTCTGAATGTTCCCCGAAAAAACATAAAACTCAGCAAGCATGTCCAATCAAGGTTCCTAAGCTTACACTGAATTACATGGATCCCGTAGAACATGTTTAAAATGGGATTTAACCCATCTGAAACATGTTGGCGCTGATGCAATGCCACATGGGACCTAAACACATGCAATTCTTGAGTGGCCATCTACGACCTTTTTGGTTAATAAACGAGAAAGAACCCTGCAGCATTCTAAATACAAATAAAATAAACGATCCCCCACCCCTCTGGTACCCCATGATGTTCCCTTTTGCCCTCCCCCCTTCTCACACACAGGTGTTGCCTGTTTTGCTTGATTCTTCTACCCTGCTCCCCCTCAACCCTTCCAGCTTACTTCTGCAGGAGTCTGTCCTGATGCATTCTGGTCTCACCATCACCGTCTTGTGGCCAATGCTGGAATTGACTTTTATGGACTTCATTGATTCACGGTGCGTCACCCTTTCTCATGGTGGCCATGAATCACGCTGTTCCATCTTCATCTTGTATCGAGGCTTGCAACATTATGTGTTACTACTGACTTCTGCAATTTTATTCGATCTCCCCTCTTGCTTCTCCACTCTTTTTGACTGCTTACTCTGTTCTTACCTCCTCTTCAGAATTGACCCTGGACCTAGTATGATAGCAACTTCGTCTGTCTCCTCCCACCTCCCCTTACTTGTCGCCCCCCCCTTCCCCCGCATTATCTGAAATGTCGTCAGGCCTAGTACGATAGTCGCTTGTTTCGTTCCTCCCCTCCCTTTCTGCACCCCTCGCCCATACCTTTTGTTTTCTCCGGTACTACCAGAAATGTCCTCAGGCCTAGTACGGTAGTCGCCTGTCAGTTTCCATTTCCTTCAAACTCTCCCACCTCCCTTCCTTATCTATGTCTTAGCTCTTGCACTATCTGAAATGTCGAAAAGTCGAGTACGATAGTTAATTTCACCTCCTTACTGTTCATGGCCTGTAACAATGTCATTGTATTGTCCCTTGTTCCCTCCCTTGCCTTGAAGCGCTTTGAAACACATTGTGTATAGGCGCCATATAAATAAACTTACTCGTTTGTTTGTTATTTATATAGCGCTCCAGACCCGGAGGTAAAAGGGCGCATCAGGAAATGGTTACAGAGTACAATTATATACAGTTTACATGTATACATTTATACAATTCTATATACAGTTTACAGGTAAGCACAGTTAAGTATAAGCAGTATCGTCAGACATGGGATGGAAGATGCTCGTTTTTGTCCAGTAACCATCTAATAACCTGTTTCCTAAAAGACTGAAAGGATTTGATCGATTTAATGTTGAATGGTAGGGTGTTCCAGAGTTGGGAGGCAAGGACCGTGAAGCTGGATCCTCCAGCTCTTTTTAATGTGAATCTAGGCAATGTTAGGCATAGGGTATTGGAAAATCTAGTAATTTTGGTGGCAGATTTCATGGTGAATTTGTTGGTGAGATAGGGTGGGGCTAGATGGTTTAATGCTTTGTAAGTGAGTCAAATGGTTTTTAGATCAATTTTTTGTTGTATGGAGAGCCATTTGCATGATTTTCTTGTGATGGAGATGTGCTCTCATTTGGGAATGTTTAAAGCTGCTTGTAGCGCGTTGTTTTGGAGGACCTGTAGTTTATGGATTATGGATTGGTTAGCACCTAGGTATAGACTGTTACAGTAGTCCAGACTGTATGAGGGCCCTGGCCAGCGTAAGGCAGCTGTTAGGACAGGAAGGGTATGCAGGCCCTGATCAGCTTGCCAGTGTAGGCAGTGGTTGAGGCGGTCATGTTAATTTGTTTGGCTAGGTTAGTGTTGGCATCAAGATAAAAGCCAAGGGTTTTCACACTTTTAACAATGGGAATAGTGTTACCATTGATGATGAAGCTATTGTAGTTGGGGCTAAGTTTCGCCAGGTTATTGGGTGAGCCAACAAGGAGAAGCTCAGTTTTCTCATCATTCAGGCAGAGGCTGTGTATGGCCATCCATGCCTGAATGATGGAGAATATTTAATTAATCAGTGCAAAGTCTGCAATGTAGTTGCCTGAGAGGGTGAGGAGTATTTGGGTGTCATCTGCATAATTGGTGTAGGTGACACCCAGATGGTCCAGTTTGTCAAAGAGTGGCTTTGTAACTATATTGTACAAAGTGGGCGAAACACAAGAGCCTTGTGGGACACCACAGCTGATAGGGATGGGGTCTGCTGCTGCTACTGGTGAAAAAACCCTCATGGTTCTATTGGCCAAGAAAGATTGAATCCACATGACAGCAGAGGAGAAGTGAGCTGCGGAAGACAGTTGGTTGCACAGGATTTTGTGATCGACCAAATTGAAGGCCGCTGAGAGGTCTAAAAGGAGTAGGATTGCAGTGTTGCCTTTATCTTTGATTTCATCAATCTGACTTTTTAAAAAAAACTTGTTTATTGGCAGAAAGTTAAGACAGGTACAGCACAGATTGCACAGAGACAAGCAAGCAACTCAACGTCAATTAAGACAGTAACTATTTCAGACATCTCAATCTGGGGGGGGGGGTTTGACGGCCTGGAGAGGCGCGAACAGGAAAAAAGGGGAGAGGCACACCTCTCACAGTGTATTGGGCTGGGCTGGTGAGAGGGTGGACCTCCACTCCACATTGTCTCTATTGTTCATGTATGTGCAGAACTCCGACCACACGTTTTTGGGGCGTGATGACATGGGTAGGGATCCGATGTATTCTTTTTCACACATCTATACCCAGGTGAGGGCTTTCAGCCACATCGTGAGGGTGGGAGGGTTATGGCGCTTCCAGCATTTCAATATGCATCTTTTGGCAACAATGGCACTTGCATTTAGGAACCTTGAGATTTTCCTCACATTTTCCTCCACCCAGATACCAAACAGCAGGGATAATGGATCCAGGTCTACCGGGGAACCAATTATTTCTGAGAGCGCCTCCGTCACGGCCACCCAAAACGTATTTAGCGCAGCACAGGACCAGAACATGTGTATGTGATCTGCCTCGCTCGATTTGCATTTTGGGCAAATGTGCGTCAGGGTGCGTGTGAATTGCGCTACTCTGTACGGTGTGTAATAGAGCCTGTTGAGGAATTTGAATTTTATGCAGCGGAATCTGGCGCTAAGGGAGACTTTGCGCATATGTGCACACATTTTACTCCACATTTCATCCGTGATTTCCATTTCCAGCTCCCTAGCCCATGCGTCCTGTGGTTTGAGGGATGTATCCTCTGTTTTCCCCAGTTGCATTTTATACAGTGTGGATATTATGCCTCTGCCACCTGCGGAATTTGCTATATATTGGAGTTCAGGTGAGTCTGGGGGTTCATCTGGAAACGAGGGCCACACAGCTCGTACCGCTGCTCTAAGCCTGTAGTATTGTAGCACCTCGAGCGGAGAGTTCTGGCCACCATATTTGGGGAGTGATGAACGTACCATCAGGGAACAGATCAGTTAGGGCTCGATAGCACAGATTTTCCCTGTGTCTGTGTGTGTCTGCGCGCGCGTGTCTGCGCGTGTGTGTCTGCGCGTGTGTGTCTGCGCGTGTGTGTGTGTGTGTGTGTTTTGCTCGGAGCGCAGGATGCTATTCAAGGCCCTGAACGTGGTGGCCGCTGGGTCTGACGGGGCGACTGTTTGGAATGTGCGGTGCAGTAATAAGGTCATAATATTTGTCCCACCCCTGCCAGTTTCTCCAGTTTTACACGTGGGGGCGGATTCAGGTGCATGTACCAGTGATGAATCTGACTTTTGAGATCACCAAGGGCCGTTTCGGTTCCATGTTGAGGTCTAAAGCCAGATTGACGTATTCCTAGCAGTTGGTTAGTCTCCAGGTAGTCCTGAATTTGCAGGTAGGCAACTCTGTCAAGTATTTTTAGCAAGAATGGGACCGTGGTGATGGGTCTATAATTGGTGGGTATGTGGGAGACCCATGATTGTTTCAGATTGCTACGGACTGAATTAGTAGAGTAGGGATGTAACGGTATAACGGTATACCGTTAAAGATACCGTGAACCACTTAATTGAACAATAATAACCGTCACATTGTTTATACCGTTAATACCGTCAAGTGTGCTTTTCAATCTGATTTGGAAAGGCTGCAGTAAGCAATTGCTGCGCAGTCTTGGTTTTGCACTGTTGGATATGCCTCTGCCAAGTAGTTTCAGTTGGAGCAGTTTTTAATGCCATTCCATAAACCACACGTGCCTTACACAAAATCAATATGTTAGCAATAGGAAGAATAGATACAGTGCCAAGAAGGAAAAGGGTTTACTTTGGGGTGGCGGCTTTGGGGTTTATATATTTATAATGGATAATGTTCTCTAAACATATGGCGATGGGGGATTTCCCTGGTTCTATCATTGAATTTACATATAATAAGTCACACTGCGAAATTCACTCATCTCTGTGGGTATTCCCTGCTGCCATACCAAAGGGTAACATGTCAGTGATTACTGAACAGCTTTTGGCCCGCAAGTAACCTAAAGGCTGTAACGTAAAGAGAGAGTGTGTGTGTGTGTGTGTCTAATCAGGACATTCCATCAGAACTTCCCAACCAAACCTGGGCCAGACAGAAGGAACACCATGGGAGGGGCCTTAGGGGGGAGTGCAGTCACGACCCTTGCCCAAAACCCCCTCTGGCAAAGCCATTGGCCAGGTGGAGTCAGGACTCGGGCCTCTAGAGCCTGGCATCCTCTTCAAAGCCCTCATGGTGCCAGTCCTGGCGCCATCGCCAGGTTCATACACCATGAAAAAGTGTGTGTAAGTGTGTGTGTGTGTGTGTGTGTACGTGTGTGTGTGTACAAGCGTATACTACCATCAGCCTCCATTGATCTGTGGCATGCAGGTTATCAAGATGGCAACATGTTCATCTTCACCAGTAGCCAGTGGGGAAGCAAAAAGCCTAAATGACCACTTAAGAAAAGCTATTCAGTTTGCTTTGCCAGTTGCAGCAGGCCTCCACCCCACCCCCTCCTCTCCACACGTGTGTTTGTGTTTGGTGGAAGCAAGACATTTCAGTGGAAAGTATGATGAAAAGCCCAATTAAGGCCCTGGGTGCCTGGTTTTGTTTGTGATGATATATCTGTCAATTTATGACCTTTTAGAAAATATTTGTTAAGATCAGTTAACTCCACCTGCTATACCGCGATAACCATGATATACCGTCATTTGGCAAGAAGGTTATCGTACCGTCATAAAAAGAATACTGCGACACCCCTATAGTAGAGAAGGACAGGTTGATTCGTTTAGTGATGAAAGGGGATAAATCTCTGTCTGCGTCTTTCATAATATGGGCAGGGCAGCTGTCCCCTTTGCAGCTGGAAGGTTTTAGAGAGGCTATATTTTTTGTACTTCCAGTATGGTTACCTTTTTGAATGTGAAGCCTAAATTGGTGTCAGAGGGGGGCGGTGAGATTAGGTTGGTAGGCTTATTGTTGGTAAGTTGTTATTGTTTGTCCTCCATTTTAGTTTGGAGCCCTGTAATTTTGTTAGCAAGGGCGTTCTGGATACTGGTGGCACCAGGGTTTGTCTTTCGTGCATGTGTCTGTGGGTGGAATGGGATTTTCTAATTCTTTTAGTATATTAAATAGTTCTTTGGTGCAGGATCCTGCCTGATTTATCCTAACATTGTAGGCTGCTTTCTTAGTGCGAATTATCTCCTTTTTGTATAAGGAGGATATATTCGTAAGATTGGTTTTGTTTTCAACAGATGGTTCTGTTTTCCATAGTATTTCTAGCTTAGCTTTCTTTTTTCTCAATATTTTGAGTTTGGGGGTGTACCAGGAGTTCAAGTGAGCTCTAGGTTTTCCTTTGTGCAGTTTCAATGGGGCGATGGTATCCATGGCAGTCGCCATGGAGTCGTTGAAGGTGTTGACCAATAGGTTAAGGTTGGCGGTGGCCGGTAGTGCGTTGAGTGGGGAGGACCAAAGGTATTAGGGCCTCAGCAGTGATGTTGCGCTTGTTCCTGGTCGGACAGGCTGGTGCCGTAGGGCATTTTTTGGGATCTGAATTATTGATATTAATATCTAATGGGATGAGGTAGTGGTCAGTCCATGCAAGAGGTTGGGGGGCTTTGCAGGTAATATTGCAATTGAGAGCCGCTACCCAGTTAATGATTCTACCTTTCTGGTGAGTAGGTTGAGAGCAGAGTTGTAAGAAGCCATGCTCAGCTAGAGCGTTGGCTAAGGAGGAGGCAGGAGAGTCACTGGGGTCATTGTACCCAAGGTTGAAAACTCCCATAATGATGATTTGTGCTGATGGCTTGGAATTCTCGGCTATTAGCGAGGTGATGTCTTCCTCAAAGGCTACATGATGGCCTGGGGGTCTATATATTAAGTGAATGGAGATCGTACTTTTGGGGGAGGTTTGCCACTTGATTGTGAGATTCTCACATGATTTTAACAGAGAGGAGGTGGCTGATCTAAAGTCTAAGGATGATTTAAAGATGATAGCTACACCTCCTCCCCGAGCATTAGGTCTGTCAGCTCTGAGGATGGAGTATTTGTCAGGAATGGCTAAGGTTAAGTAAGGTCCTGATGCCTCATGTGGCCAAGTTTCAGTTAAGGCGAGGAAGTCTAGATCGTTAGTTAAGATGATGTCAGCGATTTCTGTGGTATAGGCAGCAAGGGACCTGACATTTAGTAGAGCTCCTTTTAAGGGGAGTGATTCGGGCTTGTTAGATGCTATGTCCTTATTGTTTGTCTTGGTTCGGGATTTGGCAGAAAGTTTACTGATCATGAAGGGGAGTCTAGAGCCTAATCTACTGTTGCGGCTGTAGGGTTTGGGTTGACTGTGAGTGTGTTTCCTGGGGGTTTAGTGTGGTTGGGCTTAGTACTAGGATTGGCGCCCCCTGTCAAACATGGAGCAATTGGTTTAAGGTGACAGAGTTATATCAAGGATAGTGTTGGCTGGGGTGTCAGCTAGGCGGTCACTCTTTGGTTGTGTGGTTAGGGTGGCGATTAGGTGGGAAGGGTGACATGGTGGGCAGGAAGGGTGTAGGGCAGGGGATAGAGGAGTGTCTCAGGCATCCTAGTTTAGCTAGGCCATTATTGAAGGCTATGTAGTTATTACCACAGGTACATTATCCTGCATGACACAGAAGGGGAACATATGAATCTGAGCCAGGTGAGCATGGTATGGCTACGATGCAATCTGGATTGTAGTGCTAGGATAGGCAGATTCAGCATTAGCTGGGTGCATACAAATAGGCCAATTCAACTTAGGCTATCGGCACACAGATAGGCAAGTTCAGCTTTACCTAGAGGCTCACAATTAGGCAAGTTCAACTTTAGCTAGAGGTTCACAAATAGGCAGATTCAACATTGGCTATGTGCGCAGAAATAGGAAAGTTAGCTAGAGGTTCACAAATATGCAGATTCAACATTGGCTAGGTGCGCAGAAATAGGCAAGTTAGCTAGAGGTTCACAAATATGCAGATTCAACATTGGCTAGGTACGCAGAAATAGGCAAGTTCAACTTTAGCTAGAGGTTCACAAATATGCAGATTCAACATTGGCTAGGTACGCAGAAATAGGCAGTTTTAAAAATGGCTGTGGATTATGCAGAAGGGGATATATACCTACTAAGGTACTGTTAGGGTCACTGTATCCAGGATGCAAGAGTCTAGATATGTCTTGGTGTATAACTCGTGTTAGGGGCTGCATGGGAAGGACTGTAAGGTAAGATGGTAGCACGCTTACCCAGTCAAGCAGTGTCGACGGCAGTCAGCGTCATGGAAGGAGCAAGGGTCATGGCGCTAGGCTCGACGGCTACTGATGGGCTCACGACAGGGGAAGGTGCCTTCGTTCGTGGGCCGGCATCAAGCCTACCGGCTTCTGATTGGCTATCAAGTAGGAACAGATGGCCAATAGGATCAAACAAAGTGCGTATGACCAAAGGAGAGGTCATGAAAGTGGAGGGCGGCCATTTTGAAGAGGTGAAAAACCTTGTGGCAGGCAATGGTGGGAGATTACACTCCGTGTGAGTTGGGGCTAATCCTGCTGCAACGGGATCAGTAATCCGCATCAGACAAATAACGGATATTTATAAAGATGATCCGCCGCAGGCTGGGGAAAAGTCGGTCTCACGCTGCAATATTCAGTAAGCAGCTGTAAATAGGCAGATGGCCTACCTTAATTCAGGCAGTACTGTAGTGGCATCTCTGGGCAAGGTGCTGCTCCTCCAGTGGGTGGGGGGAGCTCCAGCTCCTCCAGGCCAAGGGATCCTCCGTCCCATTTGGTTGCACATGCCCCATCTTTCTTCCCCCACCATAATCAGAATGTCCACCTCCTAAACCTACTCAAAACCAATAGCAACAATGCCAATTAGGTGCAACTGATAGAACAGCTCCTAAATCACACCCACCTGGCTGGCTTGGGTATACCATACACGCAACTGCATAGAATTTGCCAACCCTAAAGCCCAGAGACCAAAGCATTTGGTTGAGCCTCAACACATATTTCTTTACAAAATAAGCTTATCTAAATTAGCAAACTGTCCATCACTGAGGGAGACTTGGCCTACTAGAAAAAGCATGCACCCACCAACCAGCAGCGACCATACATGAAGACTACTCGCAAGACTTGTGCTACCCGTCATCCGTTGAGTACCTCTTCCATTCTTTAGTTAATGCCACCCCTCAAGCCAGATACCGATATCACACTAAGCGCTCCTCCCCCCATTCCTACCTCCAAATCCCTCCTGCTTCTCCCTCGATTCTCTCACTCTGAATCTTATTGCTACATAGCCATAATCTGTATTAGCATTGTTAGACATATTTTGATATGTGTATTGATTACTTCACTGCTAATAATGCACTAGTGTTCATTCAGGGACAAAAAAATTCAACATATAAGCTACTAGCCAGACATAAAGGCACTCGCCCCTTTAATCCCCCACAGGAAGAAAGCACATCATTTCTGACTCGCCACACGTCAATTATCACTCGCCAATGGGCCAGTGCACATTTTGAGATGTGGTTCATTTTTACCTACTGAAAAACAACCTTATTTTAAATAAAACAATGAAGATGACCACCAACAAATAGAAAAAAACGCATGAATGAATTACTGCTATAAGAGAATCTCACTATATGAAACAAACACATTTGAGGTACTGACAGTTTGAATACTAACCGGGTTCTCTGTTCTCAGTAGAAAAAAGGTAATGTCATCTGAGAAATGAGAATGAAGTGCGCAGCAAGTGATTCTCTGTTTTAAGATTTAAAACTATTATCATGATTGTGTGGAGAGTGAGTTTTATGACTTGATCACAACAGGTCAGAAGAAAAAGGCATAACTGATGGATAACACATAATGGATTGTATTTCTGGCCAATTATGGACATTTAAAACGACATGTTCACAGTACCTTGGATTAGCGACATGACTTGTAGGATAGGGAGGCATTGCAGCTGGCATCCCTGGCATATACGAAGCTGGAAAATAATATATAGTCACTGACCCAACTGTTTTCAGTGTAATGTATACTGTGCTGCATAAACAATGACAACAATACAAATATTAGAGAAGAACAAGTTACTTACCCATGGTAACGTTCTTTCAACTGGATGTTTCTCCCATGTATTCCTCATCTTTGATATATTCAAGACTGCTTGCAGTTTGCTTTGGAAAAACTTTTGAGTGTCATGCAGCGTCGAGTCTTGGTCGTCAAAGAATATACTTATTTATTTATATTATGAAGGACAGCTTTGGCAAATTTGGCTTCCTCTCCTGATAAATCTACACAGTAAAATAGTATGAAGGGACGACCAAGATGCCGCTCTGCAAATGTCCCACACTTGCACACCTCTTTCCAGAGCTGAGGAAGCAGCCACCCCTCTAGTGGAATGCGCCCTGAAATCTTCGGGCAAATCTTTGCCTGCCAAAGACTAACATTCGGTTATGCACATGACAATCCATCTAGAGATTGTTTGACAGCCAAGCCTAATCTTTGACCAGCATAACCAATGAAGAGCCAATCATCTTGACAAATATTTGCTGTTCTTGTAATGTAGTAGCTGAGCACCCTTTTAGGGTCCAGGCGATAGTCTCTCCTCCTCCTGGATGAGATGGTTGATAAAAAGATGGTAACACGATATGCTGTGCGAGGTTAAACTGACAACTTTTGGAAGGAAAGATGACCTAACTCTTAGAATGACCTTGTCCTTGGAAAAGGATGTGAAAGGTGGTTTGGAAGATATGATGAGTCATTTATAGCACGCCTGTAGTTCACTTACCATACGGGCAGATGTGATGGCTTCTAAAAAGGCAGTTTTCATGGTGAACATTCTTAACGGGCACAAATACAAGGGCTCAAATGGAGCTACTACAAGACATCTTCGTTCTAGATTTAAATCCAATAATGGCACAAAGGGAATAGGTGGAAAGAAACGTGTACCAAATTGGCACTTTGAAGTACGATCCCGCATCCAGAGATCTCTAAAAGATTGACCGTACCGCTAAGTAGCCCTTCACCATAGCCACTTGCAACCCAGAATGAGTAAGATGGAGCAAGAAAGAATGAACGAACATGGGGAAGTTTACATGTGAAAGGATCACGTTTTCTTTACCCTGCACCAGCTGCGAAACCTATTCTGACGGCAGCGGTACAGGGATTTAGTTGTTGTTCTCCTAGCCAAAAGCAACACTTCCATAACGTCTTCTGGAAGGTCCTAATCCTTATATCTCACCCTTTCAGACACCAGGCGTGAAGATTGAGAGTCTTGATCTCTGGGTGAAGAATGCGACCTCCCGCTTGCGTGAGTAGGTCCTCTTTGGGGAAGACTAATTGGAGGGCAGGTGGCCATTCCCAGAAGGTCCTGGAACCACGTTCTCCTGGCCCAATCCGGAGCAATGAGGATCATGGTTTCCCGAACTTCCTCAACCTCCTGATGACATGAGGAATGACAGGGACTGGCAGAAACGCGTACAGAATTGGAAACTCCCAGTCCACCACAAACGTGTCCCCTAGAGCTCCTCTTTGGAGAAATTCCCTGGAGCATCAAGGCTCGCACTTCCGGTTCACATGGGTCGCAAACATATCCACTTGAGGGGTCTTCCAAAGGGCGTATATCTCCAGAAGGGCTTCCTGAGCTAACTCCCACTCGTAGGAGATCATGCTCAGAGCGTCAGTCGGTGTGTTCTTTTCTCTGGATAGATGAACTGCCACAAGATTGATTCCTTCTCCGAGTGCCCAGAACCAGAGCTGCATTGCCTCTCTGCACAGGGGCAGTGACCCCACGCCCCATCTCTTGTTGAGGTAGTGCATGGCCACTGTGTTGTCCGTCATTATCAGGACACTCTTTCCCCCGTATTGAGGGTAGGAAGGCAATTGGAGCTAGTCTGATTGACCTCTGCTCTAAAAGGGTGATATGGAGTCTGGCCTCAGACCTCTGTCACAACCGTCGCCTCCGGCCATGGTTGCTAAAAGGGTTCTCCTCTCATCACAATCTCTTGGGTGCCCACCACAGGATATCCTGGGCGACCTTTGTTGGGACATGGAGAAAATCTGTCATTCTTCTGGAGAATTTAGACCACTGGGATCTGAGAGCCCATTGAAGGGATCTTATTCTCAGACCGGCTTCTGACACCAGAAAAAAGCAGGATGCCAGGAGGCTGAGCAACCTTAGGAAATCGTAGGCCGGAAGACTTTGGTCACGCTGGAATTTTTGGACCATCTGCAAGAGATGTTGAGACCTTAACTCGGGTGGAGAAGCTTTTCCCAAGGCTGAATCCAAGATTGCTCCAATGAATTGAAGCTTCTGTGAAGGTGTCAAATGGGACTTCTTGAAGTTCAGGGAGAAGCCCAGCTTGTGGCCGAAGTGGCAGGTGCAACTGAGCTGACTCAGATTGTTTCGGAGAAACAGTCCTGATCAACCAGTCATCCATGTAGGGGTAGATGTGAATCCCCCTCCCTCCTTAGACTTGCTGCTACCACTGCCATAAGCTTGGTGAAAACCCCCAGTGCTGAGGTGAGCTCGAATGGAAGAACCCGAAACTGATAATGAGAACCACCAACAGCGAACCTCAGGTACTTTCTGTGCTTCTGGTGTATGGGCACATGAAAGTAAGCATCCCGAAGGTCCAATGACACCAACCAATCCTGGAGCTGAAGTGCCTGAAGGATCTGCGAAAGAGTCAGCATCTTCAACTTGTCTTTGCTGAGGATTGTTCAAGCATCTTAAGTCCAAGATGGGTAGCACTCTGGTTTCTCTCACCTGCAGGCACCAGTTCTATTGCACCTTTCTCCAACAGGATGATAATCTCCTGTTGGAGAACCGTACCTGGAACCAAGGTTGATTTGCTCTTGGGGGGGCAATCAGGAGGTATTTTCAGGAATGGTAGGCAATATCCATCTGCTGTTTGTAGGTCCCATGCATCCGAAGTTATGCTTTGTCCACTCTGGACATGGTAAGACAGTCTGCCCCCACCACAGTTTTGCGGTAAAAGGAATCCTTTTGCTGTCCACCTGCAGCTGAGGGTAACTCTGCAGGTGCTGAACAGGGAGTCCTTCCTCCTCTACCTCTTTCACGATAGGTCTTTTTTGACCTCTGTGAAAACTGGCCTCTTCCTCTAGATATTGAAGAATAGAAACAAAGAAAAACCTCTCAATCCTTGATCTGTAGATGGAGGTTGTCTATCCCCCACCGCCAAAGATTTTGCTACAGCTCTAGAAGCTTGCAGTTTTTCTAGACTGCCATCAACCTTCTCCCTAAAAAGAGAAGTACCGTCAAACGGCATGCCTAACAGACATGCCTGGACATCTGCCGAAAATCCAGATTTTCTCAGCCACGACATGCGTCTAGGTACTGTGCTGGCAGCCAGGGCTCTACTGGTCGAGTCCACTGTATCTAAACTAGATTGCAATTGTCTCATGGCATCTTTAAAAGCCTTCCCTCTCTTCTCACTCTGGTATGTGCTCTGCTGCTAGAGCAGCCACACCCCAAAGGGTATGTGTGTATTTCGCGAATGCACTGATAGCATTGGCAGATTTTAATGCCATACTTCCTGCAACAAAAACTCTTTTACCCAAAGAGTCAATTCTCCCATCTTCCTTACCTGCTGGAGCAGAAGGATAGTCTGCAGCCTTTGAAGATGCTGTTGCTGCTTGAACCACTAAACCTTCAGGTGTTGGGTGCCTTTTCAGAAATGGAGGATCCACGGAAGCAGTCTTGTATTTCTTTGTCAATAACTTATTAACTGATGGTATAGATTCTGGTTTCAACCAGTTCTCCATTACCCTTACTCTCAGGGATGCATGAAATGGTAGTACAGCTTCTCTAATTGGTCCACTGTCTAAGATGTCAGTGAGATCATCAGTTTCCACAGTGGCTGCAGGTCTGGACCATCCCAGATATTCAGCTACTTTACCAATAACCATTCTGTATGAAGGATCACTGTAACCAGCTATCTCAGCGTTACCAAATTCTGTCTCTGGTGGCGTTTCCCAACTTCTGGTTTCCTTTTATGTATCCACAAGATTCTGCATCTTGGACTCATCTGATATTCCTTCTTCGGGAACAATTGGGGTTCCATATTCATACCCAAAAGGGTGCTGATCCTATTCCGCATCTTCAAAGATAGACCCCATTTGCCTAAAGAAATCAGGTCTTGGAATGGGTTGGAACAATTTAGGCACACAAATAGATTTTACAATCTTCGAGAGCGAAGAATGCTCCGATGAGGTTGAAGTTTGACAGTTTATTTGAAACTGTCGACGAATGCATCGACACCTTATGTTGCATCAAAGGCTCAATATGAATTATTTGTCTCGAAGGTGCAGGTGACAAACATTTCAATTCCTTCGAAGAAAGCTTCAATGCCGATAGGGAATGTTTCGAGGTAACAGACACTGCCTTTTCTTGTATTGTATATTCATAGAGCGCACTGGGCCTCAGGCATCTGGGCGCTTTACAAGTTTAAAGGTTACAGGCGATAGGTACATTAAAATAAAAGACATATACAGATAGGAATCTTTGCATACTTATACCATTTTTAGAGAATATATACAGTAATATGACTAAATTGTGCAAAGAAGATTCCTTTCGATTTACGTTGAGCAAACTCTCTTCTCGGGCTCTTCGGTGCACGAGAAAGGGACAAACGGGACTCCCTACCAGTCTCAATAGATGCCGAGGGGTGGCCACTTTTCTCTGACTCTTTAGAGTTACACTCGGAGGAGTGTGTCTTTTAAAAAAGGTCTAACATTAAGCAGAATTTTTTTTTAACTCTGCTGGATTCAAGACCTTTTTTGGGCAACTAACTCTTTCAGAAGAGGAAGATGAAGACGAGGACCTGTAACTCTGTTTCTTAACCTTTTTATGGGAAGAAGATGACGAGCGTCGTGAACCAGACCTCAAACAACTATGTTTCTAATGTATTTTTAACGGGAGACATTGCTTGAATCGGAGGAAGATTTCCTCTTCGAAGGGGTAAGGGCCAGGGATTTGGGAGAGGGCTTTCCTGCGTCGAGTTTCCCCTTCCTTTCCTGCAAGGCCTTAACCGCCATCGACTGACACAAGCCACAGTCATAGACCTTGTGGCCCGATCCCAAGCAGCACAGACAAACACGGTGTGGGTCTGTAATCGACATCTTGGCCCCACAGTCTCAACACCAGCTGAAGCCCATCTTCCGTGTGGAGGCCATTTCTCGACGTAAGAAGAAGTTTTATCGCTGAGGAGAGTAGCTCCGAAGCACGCAGCAATGTAGGAAAAACAGAACATTGGTAATGGACAGCGTGCGTGCCAATATATAATCAGTGCTGACGTCACGAAGGACGCTACGGAGGCCGTTGAGGACCAAGATTCGATGCTGTATGACCCTATGAAAATGTTTTCTGAAGCAAGCTGCAAGCAGACTTTAAAATATCAAAGATGAGGAATAAGTGGGAGGACACAATCCATTTCTCATCTTCTGAGAGAACACAATCAGCATTTTACTTTTACGACGTGCGCACTGGGATTGTACGGGGGAGGGGCCATCACACAGGTCGAGTATGGTCAATCCACCGATTAACACCACTGCATTATAAACCCAATTCAAGATTATGGTAATTAAACATACAGAACGAAAGAGTATAACTGTTAAGGCGATTATGGATTGAAGATGGCCGTCACACTCCAGGTCACCAACCTATAGCAGATGAGCAAAAGAGGATTAAGCTTTGAATTTTCCAAACCAAATATCATTCCTCACTCAATAGACCAGAGGGCAGTAGTGGCTTCACTTTTTAGCAGGAACCTCCAATTTATCACACCAAAATAAAGGTAGCATAATAAGGTGACGTTACACCTCTTGCATTCATGCGCCATACTTCCAAATAAGGTATCTCCACTCAGTCGGTTTGCAATTTATGAAGTGCTATATTTGTGTGTCCGGGTGCCCTTTAACGATGACACGTGTTTCGACGGTCTCCGCCGTCTTTATCAAATCAGGGATAAATATTAATCCATCAACATCAACAAAAAAATATAACAAACAAAATTATATCACCATTTTGTTGAATTAATCACATCTGAACACAGAAAGCAGGGAGGGGGTATAGGGAAGGATTGGTTAGGGTGAACAAAAGTCATACCACATGTTGAGAAAAACAAATAAGCCAATGGGAGAAAGAATAGAGAGAAAGAGAAAAAAAGCACAATGATTATAATGTTCTATTGGTTCATGTCATATATGTTGACATTTTTTAATGAGCCGGTCTTACCAAAATGTGATATTTTGAAATTTGGAACGCCGACTTTCAGCAAGTATAAATTGTGTCATGGGATCCATCCCAGCCTGTCAAACTAGTTCTAATTAGATTCCATACATCTTTATCTGCTGCCCAGTCATTGAATTATCCAAATTAGATGACATACTATTGTTTTACTCATAACTACTTGAGCTAATGTTTACGTTGCTATTATTAATACAGTGCGGTAACTTGCGTTGTAATGACAACTTGTTGCAAACAGGGTCGAATTTGCCTCTGTTCCCTTCCGGTAAGTTTTGGTCATTATTTGGTTTTCCTCTATATAGATTGTGAGGTCTAAATAGTTGACCTCTGATGTGCTGGAGGTTCCAGTGAATTGTATTCCTAAAAAGTTCTGATTCGCTCTTTGTCTGAACACTTCAAGTTGGTTGTTGGTTCCCTTCCAGATGAGAAAAAAATCATCTATGTATTGTTTCCATAGGACAACCTTGTCCCCATATTCTCCGTCATAATTATACTTGCTGAAAGGAGGCGTTCCAAATTTCGAAATATCACATTTGGGTAAGACCGGCTCATTAAAAAATGTCAACATATATGACATGAACCAATAGAACATTATAATCATTGTGTTTTTTTTCTCTTTCTCTCTATTCTTTCTCCCATTGGCTTATTTGTTTTTCTCAACATGTGGTATGACTTTTGTTCACCCTAACCAATCCTTCCCTATACCCCCTCCCTGTTTTCTGTGTTCACATGTGATTAATTCAACAAAATGGTGATATAATTTTGTTTGATGTTGATGGATTAATATTTAGCCCTGATTTGATAAAGACGGCGGAGACCGTCGAAACACGTGTCATCGTTAAAGGGCACCCGGACACACAAATATAGCACTTCATAAATTACAAACCGACTGAGTGGAGATACCTTATTTAGAAGTATGGCGCATTAATGCAATAGGTGTAACGTCAACTAATTATGTTTCCATTGAAAACGGAGTAGAGGAGCCAACACTTCTCCGTTGTTACCCAGCACATGCGACAAATCTATTGCTCTAATAAGGGCGCTGAGGTCTAACTTCATAAGTGTACACTGAAAAGGTTCCTCATTTCAATTCAAAATAAAGGTAGAACTAATTACTTACTTCTGGTATTGTTCTTTGATGGATGTTCCTCCCACGGATTCCCCATCTTAGATATATTCTGTGGCAGCAGCAAAACTACAGACATTTTTCACCACCAGGGCGCGGCTTGGGCATCGAGAGCCCACTGATACTTTTCAGCGTAGAGACGGGACGTCAACACAAATAGTCGGCACCATGCTCCATGACCTCGGTTTACTCATTTTTCCCCCATTGGGGGAATCGTGTTTTTGTACTCAAAAAGTACACTGTGGATTATCACAAGCCTAACGGCAGAGAACAAATTACTTACCTCTGGTAATGGTAACACCTTCCAGCGTCAGCTGCTTCTAAATAAGTTTGCGGTAGAGGGCGCTGTGCGTCGACTTAATGTCCATCGACGGCCTCCATCTCCACTTGAGGCCGATGTCATTGCCAGGATATATAGCATGCACTGCACGCATTACTTCAGTTCCTAGTCTCCCCCCCCTCTGGTACCAGAACACCCGGCATTTGCGAGGTCAAAAGACCAGGTACTCAGGGAAAGAAAGGTGTGCTGCACAGAAATTATACTGAGGGGAGGGATGGGAGGAGCTATGAGGAATACATGGCAGGAACATCCAGTCGAAAGAACATTAACAGGGGAAAGACATTTGTTCTTTGAATGGATTCTGTCCTCCCACAAATTCCTCATCTTATGATACCCTCCCAAAGCAGTACGGTATTGGATGAGGGAGTAAGCATTTTCAAGATTTATCAATAATGCTGTGAAGCACAGCCTGTCCTGACACAGTCCAGACAATGTCCCGGGACACCCCCCTCTGTAAGGCCGATGAAGTGGCCACGCACCTTGTCGTATGTGCCTGCAAGCCCACGGGCATCTTTACCAGACCGGTTATACCACACAGTGATGCATAAAATCGTCCAACGGGATAAAGTTTATTTTGTCACTGCAAGACCCAGTTTGCGTACAGTGTATCAGACAAACAACTGGTCATCTGGTCTCACTTTAGCCATACGCGAAATGTAAAAGCTTAAAGCCCTTTTGAGGTCAAGTCTATGGAGCCTCTCCTCTTCCTTAGCAGGGTGAGGCAGAGGATAAAAAGGTCAGTAATTACAATTTTCTGAGAGAGCTGAAATTCCAAAACCACCTTCGGCAGAAAAGTGGGTCAGACTCTCAGTATGACTTTTTCCTTAGAAAAGGTCGTAAACAACTGTTTGCACGACAAAGCCTGCAACTCACTGACTCTGCGTGCAGTGCAGATGTTATGGCTGTTAAAAAGATTGTTTTTACTGTCAGTAACCATATTGTTACTGTCAGTAAACATCGGGGACAAGAATTAAGTGGCTCATACAGGGCACACAAGGAATTTTAGAACTAGATTTCAATCGGGAACCACAAAAGGGACTGGAGGGAACACATTTGTGAGCCCTTTCAAGAATTGAATCACAATAAGCATTTTGAAGTAGAATTCCTGCTCAGGCGTGCACTAAAAAATTGACACCGCCGCCAAGTATCCCTTCAAGGTGCCAACTTGGAGCCCCAGATTGGCTAGATGCAGCAAAAATGATAACCCCATAGGTTTGTCGCACAGAAAAGGGTCAACATTCTTCTCTGCCGCAGTGATACAGAGATTCTGTTGCTGGCCTTTGGGCCGAAAGCAAAAGGCTCCATCACGTCTTCCAGGAAGTCACAATCCTTATACCTCAACCTCTCAGAAACCAGCCATGAAGGTTAAGTGTCTTGACCTCCGGATGGAGAACCCGTCCCTGCTCTTGCGAGATAAGGTCCTCTCTTTGCGAAAGATGTATTTGAGGGTAGATGGACATGTCCAGAAGGTCTGGGGACCACATCCTCCTGGCCCAATCCAGAACAATCAGGATCATAGATTTCCCGAACTTACTCAACCTCCTGAGAACACGAGGAATGACGAGGACTTGAGGAAACGCGTGCAGGAGTGGAACCTCCCAGCCCACTATGAACGCATCCCTTAGAGCTCTTCTCAAGAGGAAATTCCCTGGAGCAAAGCAGGTCGCACTTCCTGTTTACACTGGACAAAAACCGATCTACTTGAGGGGTTCCCCAAAGAGTGAAGATCTCTTGAAGGACTTCCTGAGCTAGTTCCCACTCGTGGGAGACTGCCCTACCTGCTCATAGCATCTGGCGCCGTGTTCTCCCCGCCTATAGGTGAACAGCTTATAGGGAGATTCTTTCTTGAAGTGCCCAACCAGAGCTGCATTGCCTCTCTGCACAGTGGTACTGACCCTACACCACCTCTCTTGTTGAGGTAGTACATGGGCACTTTGTTGTCTGCCATTTTAAGGACGTTCTTTCCTTACATAGAGGGCACAAAGCTAATCAGCGCTGGTCTGATTGCGCTCAGCTCCAAATGGTTGATGTGTAGTTTCGACTCCGATGGAGACCAATGACCGCTGATCGTTGGCGTGGGCTCACCAAACCGTAAGGTAGGTGTCTTTAACTACGGTTATCTCTGGACATGGTTGACAAAAAGGTTCCCCTTTCAGAATGTTGTCCTTGCAGGCTCACCACAGGAGATCCTGTGCGACCCTGCTGGGTACATGAATTAGGTTCGACATCTTGCCCAAAAACAGACCACTGGGACCTGAGGGATCTCATTCTAAGGCGAGCCTCTGGCACCAGAAAAATGCAGGATGCCATGAGGGCGAGAAACCTGAGGAAATCTAAGGCTGGAAGACGCTATGCATTCTGGAATGCTGAGTGTATTGAACCGTCACCTCGGGTGGCAAGGCTTTCCCTGAGGAAGCATCCAGGACTGCTCCGATGATATTGAGCTTTTGGGAAGGTAGCATGTGGAACTTCTTGAAACTGAGGGAGAGGCCAGTCTGTGGAGGGAATGGCAGGTGGTGCTGAGAAGTTCCAGTACTTGTTTCCGAGAACAAACTCTGATCAGCCAATCGTCCAGGTAGGGGTAGACATGAATTCCTTCCGAGACTCGCTGCCACCACGGCCATCAACGTGGTGAACACCCTTGGGGCGGAGGTCAGCCCGAATGGCAGAACTTGAAACTCCTAGTGAGAACCGCCAACAGCGAGCCTCAGGTACTTTCTGTGCTTGTGATAAATCGGCACAAAGTAAGCATCCTGAAGGTCCAATTATACCATCCAATCTTGGAGCTGGAGGACCTGAATGATCCGAGAAAGGGTAACCATTTTGAACTTGTCCTTCCAGAGGAACTTTTTCTAGTATCTCAAGTCCAAAATGGGTCTCAATCCGCTGTCCTTTTTGGGGATCAAAAAGTAAGGGGAGTACCACCCACTGTTTTTTTCCGTCAGGCACTGGGCTCCATAGGACCTTTCTCTAGCAGGCTGGTGATCACCAGCAAGAGGAACGGATCTGGAATTTTGCGGGAGTGGCTCCCCATTAATGATCTGGAGGCCTTCACAAAAAAGGGGAGGCAGTAACCCTGGGCCACTGTTTGCAGGGCCCAAGCATCGGAAGTAAAGCCCTGCCATTCTTCCAAATGCTGCCAGAGTCTGCCACACACTGCAGTCCTGCGGAATAAGGCCTTCGCTAAGGCAGCGGCTGCCTGGGCGGTTTTAGCGCCTCTTCCTAGTCCACCATGAGGGAATTTTATGTGGCCTCTTTGACTTGCCTGGCTTCTCGCACTTCCGAATGAGGAATAGTAGCGAAAGGACCGGCCCCTCCATGCCTGTGCAGCAGGGTGAGAAGGGTGAGGCTGTCTTAAAGCAGCAATGAGAGACTTTGGTACTGCCTTTGAGGTCTTATTTTTCAAGACTTACATCAGCCTTGTTCCCAAAAAGGTGTGTGCCATCAAAGGGCATGTTAAGAAGTCTGGACTGCACAGGTGCGAACCCAGACTTACGTAATCACGCAAATCTGCATGTCACTGTACTAGCCGCCATGTCTCTGTTAACGCTATCAACAGAGTCCAACCCTGATTGGAGGGATTCGCACATTGCGTCCTTTCCATCTTTTATGATATTAAGGAAACCCTCCCTTTCTTCTCCCTCAGGAATATGTTCAGCAGCCATCGCAATACAATCCCACAAAGTGTGGGTGAATTTGGCCATAGCGCAAGTGGTGTTGATAGACTGAAGGGCCATACTACTGGCTGAAAAAAAAACTTTTCACTAGGGTGTCAAAGCGCTTGCCGTCCCTACCTCGAGGGATGTCGGGTAGGCTGCTTGTCTAGATGTCAATGTGGCAGCCTGCACAAGTCTCTCCCGGGTAGTATGTCTTGAAAGGAAATCACGGTCAATGCTGGATGACTTATATTTTTTCATCAAACTTTTACTGACGGCTGGTTTGGTGTCAGGGGACTCCCAGTTCGCCATCACCCTTTTTTGTAATGCTGAATGAAGCAGTAAAATCGGGGCTTTTTGTGGTCCCTTGTCTAGAATATCTGTTAGGTCATCTTGTTCATAGGCAGTAGCTGGTCTCCCCCAACCCAGATATTCAGTGACCCTGTTCATCAATTGTCTGTATGACTCCTCAGTGTGCTCAGAAGGGTCAGATGGGGAAAAGCCAATCTAAGGGGAAGTGTGCAGGCCACTTGCACCCTTTAGGCTCTCGTATACATTTTCAATCCTGGACTCCTCAAACACTAGTGCCTCTTGAACATTAGGTGTTCCATATTCTCGGCCAAAAGGTGGAGCATCTTGGTCTGAGGGTTCTGCTTCCTCTAAAATGGAGGAAAGAGACTTGAAAAAGTCCTTCTTGGGCAAGGGCTTAAAGCTTTTCTCTACCTCTTTCGAAGGAGACAATGGCTTCAAAAACGAAGAGACCAGTGAAGAATCATCCTAATTACCTCTGCCTAAGTCTGCATTCTCGGCCAAGCAGTAGTATGCACTTCGTGTTATATATTATATAAGTTTAAATACATATGTGAGGTCACACTGGTGTATTCGTCATTTTAAAACAAAATTTATTCTATTATCAACAAATCACCACATAAATAAAAACACATACAACTTATTTTTGTGCACTTTCCACAAGGCACAAATAAAAAGAAACATTTTTCTACAATTCATCAGGCCCTATGTGGGGCTAGATAGTGGGGTTAGTACCTGACAGTTCTTATTATGTATGTAAATTGACTTATGAGTGCATCACCATCGTTATAATTTGTCAATTTACTTTTTAAGGATCTGTTCAGCAAGAGGCAGTTAATACAGTCTCAATTACAGTTGGACAGATTCCTTTTTATGTCCAGCGGATATGCCTACATGTTTCGGCTAGGTTCACATTTAGGCACCATCCCTGGTGTCTATCCCTCTTGTTTTAGCCGTTTTAAGGACAAAATATTTCTTCGATATAGATGCAACATTCATATATTCCCCAACATTTCTTATCTCATGTTCACTGGTCAGCTTTCTTGGTCGGACATGAGCATCTTGCCAGGGTTGCATTTTTTGTCTCCATATTTTTCTGCAGCACCTTCAGGGTGACCTCATACGTGAAGGTGCTGCAGAAAAATATGGAGACAAAAAATTCGACCCTGGTAATTTACAACATTGGGTAGGAATAAGAAGAACTCAAAAATATTCTATCTACGAGGTGCTTGAAATAGACAGCGACTACCTTGAAATCTGGCAAGACTGATCGATTAATTCAACATTACTGAGAAGCAAATACAGATAGAGGTGAACCAAGAGTTTGTCTCCAGAAATGGAAGTAAACAACTAAGGCAGCAGAATAAAATAGCCCCAGATAAGAAAGGAAGAAATCTTCCCTTCTATGAATAACTATGATGCTCATGTCTGACCAAGAAAACTGACCAGTGAACAGGAGACAAGAAATGTGGGGAATATATGAATGTTGCATCTATATCGCAGAAATATTTTGTCCTGAAGACAGCTAAAACAAGAGGGATAGACACCAGGGATGGTGCCCAAATACAAACTTAGCCGAAACATATGTAGACATATCGGTTGGACATAAACAGGAATCTGTCCAACTGTAGAGACTGTATTAACTGCCTCTTGCTGAAAAGATCTTCAAAAAGAAAATTATTGACAAATTATAACGATGGTGATACACTCATAAGTAAACTTACCTACATAATAAGAACTGTCACGTACTAACCCCACTATCTAGCCGCACATAGGGCCTGTTGAATTGTAGACAAATGTTTGTGTCTTTTTATTTGTGCCTTGTGGAAAGTGCACAAAAATACATTGTATGTGTTTTCATTTATGTGATGATTTGTTGATAAATTAATACATTGTTTTAAAATGACTAATACACCGGTGTGACCTCACATGTGTTTAAACTTATATAGTATGTAACAGAAAGTGCATACTACTGGTTGGCTGAGAAGGCCGACTTGGAGAGAGGTAATTAGGCTGATTCTTCACCGTTCTCGATAGCACTGTCCCATTTGAAGCCTAATCCCCCTTACCAAGAAATTGTGAACTACCCATTATATTTCTTTCAACAACGAGGGTAATGCCTTCGATGGGCTCGATCTGCGACTCAGTCTTCGAAGGTAGAGGATCGGGCCTCGAGGGCGCGCAAGCTTTAGGCTGTTCGGGCTTCTCATCAGCCGTGGTAGGTGTGACCGGGTTGTGACACTTCACCAGTTCTTTTGAAGGCAGCGGAAGGGCCCGGAGCTGCCTTTTTGAAAATGTAAAACATCTGGAGACAGAACGTCTCATTCAGTTTTTGAGGCTCACTTACCTGGGCAGGCTACCCTGCAGTCGGGAGAGGCGTCACAAGAGGAAGATGGAGAGGACTCCTGTTTTTTGCCCTTTTCCTCGATGAAGAGGAGGATCGAGAACCGCTTTGAGACCGAGAATGTTTTTTTGTACTTTTTTAGTTGCAACTCAGCCCTCGAACTTTGTTCTTCCAAAGACCTTTTCGAGGGCATCGGGGAAAGGTATTTCTCTCCTTGCGTGTCTTCCCTGTCAGAATGACAGGAACCGCAGTCTGCCATTTTATGGTTGATGCCGAGACACCATAGGCAAACATGGTGAGGGTCGTTGATCGACATCTTTGACCTGCACTCGACATTTTTTAAACCCTGTCTTAGTGGTTGATATTTTCTCAATAACCGTTATGTACTTGATAGAAAAACTGCACCAACCTAAGCGAAGTCAGCGGAAAAACAGAACTGAAGTAATGGGTGCGGTGCATGCTATATATACAGTTGATGACGTCAGCCTCAAGAGGAGATGCAGGCAGTTGAGGGACATCGAGTCGAGGGCAACGCACAGCTCCTTCTACCGTAAAAATATATTCCAAAGCAGCTGATGAGGAATACGTGCGGATCCATTCGAAGGAGAGACGTGTAACGAAAATGTTAACTCTCTGATTGAGGGGTAGGCTGGGAGGACAATGAGGAATCCGTGGGAGGAATTTCCATCAGAAAGAACATTACCAGAGGTAAGCAATTTGCTCTTCTAATGGATTGTGTCCTCCTACGGATTCCTCATCTTATATAGACTTCCATAGCAATGGCTTTCCTTTTGGAGGAGGGGAAGAGTGCGCCTCCTGTTGCAATCTCCTTACGTGTTTTTTCTTCTCCAACAAATCTTTTTATTTTATTTTGACAATAAAACAAGCATCTCATGAGCATAAGTTTGGTTATCGCAAAATGAGTACAGCGATGAGACGCAACAAATTAAGAACATAACCAAATGGGGACAGGGAGGGGACAGTGGAAGTGGGGAAAAAAATTGTGCAGGGTTGCTGTGAGTCATGGTGATAACTGTCGATTTCCACAGGGAGACCTCACAGGTGAACGTCCGAGGTAGGAGTGACTCGGGGTGAGCTTGCTGAGCATCGGTGCTTCAGCTACACGTTGCCAGAGCCCAGGGGAGATGGGGGGGTTGTTTTCCATGAGGGCCTCTGGCCGGGGTTTGGGTTCCCTAGTCATATTTGGACAGCCAGCTGAGGGACGGAGGTTTCCTTGCCATTCCGGGGAAGGGGGCCCAGGTATCATAGAACTTGTTCCTCTTTCCCAGAGTCTGGCTATGGCGATCTTTGCCGCTGTGAGGAGTTGAGTTCACAGGTTTGCCAGGTTGCCGGTCAGCGGGAATTGACCATCACCTGTGCTGCCTAGTAGGATTATCCCTGGGTCGCACGGAATCGTCAGGCCGGTGATCTGTTTGATAAGGTCCAGAATCTCTTTCCAGTATTTTGCGGCCATCTGGCACGACCAAAGCAAATGGAACAATGCGCCTGAGTCTGTACATCCTCTCCAGCACAATGGGGAGATCGCTGGGTTACTCTTGTTTAGGGTCTCTGGGGTTAGGTACCACCTGTAGCAGGTTTTGATCGCCCCCTCCTTATTTGTGACGCATTGAGCTCTTCTGTACTCTGGTCCAGATATGGCCCCAATTGTTCTATCTCAATTGCTCTGCCAATGTCCCTTTCCCATCTTTCCATATAGGCCTCCTTTTTGTTGGGGTCTCCTCTGTCCAGTAGTTTGTACAGGGTCAATATTTTCCCTAGAAAGAGCAGCGCTGAGAGTGTTCTTTCCAATGCCGTCAGTTCTCTGCTGCCATGCAAATTCCTCGACTCATGTGAGAGCCAGTGTCGGAGCTGCGCGTAGCGGAATCTTTCAGATTCAGGCATACCGAATTTGCCCTTGCGTTCTTCGAAAGTTAGCGGGTTTCACTCTGCGCAGAAGTCCCCTACGTCTTTCAGCCCTCCAGCCTTCCAGGTGCCGAAATTGTTCGGCGCCTTGCCCGGGGTGAAGTCTGGGTTGTCCCAGATAGGAGATAGGAGGCCAATTGTGCTCCTGCAGCTCCATCGTCTAGCTGCCTTCCTCCAGCTTTCCACAGTGTTCTTGGTCGCAGCTAGGAGTCCCGCATTTGGGAGGTCGATAGACCTGATGGTGTGGGGGAGTAGTTCAAGGGGGCCGCCGCACCATTCCTCTAGCTTCATCCAGCAAGGTCTGTTGGAGTTTAGTTTCCAGGTGAAGGCCGGAGTGAGCTGGGCAGCAAGGCAATACCCGTCCACTTCTGGGGCCCCCAGGCCTCCTGTTTCCCTAATTCGGAGCATCACCCTCCTGGCTATTCGCAGCTTCTCCCCCCCCCAGATAAACTTCAGGATGTTTGCTTGGAGCTTCTGCAAGTCTTTCCTGGGGATGGAGATAGGGAGGGCCTGGCAGTGGTAGGGGAGTCTAGGCACCAGGTTCATTTTTACTGCCGTTATTCTTCCCAGCCACGACACCTCTTGCTTTTTCCATCTATTCAGGTCTGACTGCAGCTCCTTGCGTAGAGGGGGAGGTTCAGCCTATAAGCTTTCTCTATTTTGCTTGGGATTTGGACCCCAAGGTAGCTGAAGTGTGAGCTGACCCATTGGATGGGGTGGCTGGCGGCTAGCGACTCAACCAATGCTCTTGAAGTGTTGATCCCGAGGGCCGTTGATTTTTCAAGGTTGACAGAAAACCCTGAGGCTGCCCCAAAGTTGGCCAGATCGCTCCACAGGGCCTCCAGGGATGTTTGGGCATGGTGAGGGTCAGTAGAACGTCGCCTGCGTAAAGGGCTATTTTGTAAGCTTCCCCCCTCACCGTCAGCCCGTTTATCAGGGGGTTTTCACGGATTCTGCAGGCGAACGGGTCCATAGATAGGGCGAAAAAGAGCGGGGATAGAGGGCAGCCCTGCCGCATGCCTCTGGTAATCTGAATTCTGGGCGATTTGTTGCCGTTCACCCTCAGCGTTGTGGTTGGGTGCTGGTAATTGGCCAGGGTCCATTTCCGGAACTTTGGGCCGAAGCCTAGGTGTTTTAACGTAGCTTCTATATATCCCCAGTCCAGCATGTCAAATGCCTTGTGCGCGTCGAGTGGACTGCCATCTGCTCTCCCGTCATGCCCGCCGATTCAATGACGGTTAGGGAGCGCCTGATGTTGTCGAAGGTGCTGCGGCCTGGGATGAACCCTGTCTGGTCTGGGTGGATCAGTTCTGGGAGGAATGTTGCCAGTCTGCGAGCCAAGATTTTTTAGAAGACTTTGGCGTCGTCGTTCTTCCTTGGAGAGGGCTGGGGATCGAGTGCCCCCCTGCTTCCTGATGTAGAACATGGTGGTGGTGTTGTCCGTGAAGCTCCTCACCACCTTGCCCTTCAGAGACCGTAGGAAAGACTTGAGGGCCCAGAACACTGCCCCTAGCTCCAGGATGTTTATGTGCAGATCCTTGTCCTCTGGAAGCCACAGACCTCTGGCATGTAGACATCCGGGTGTGAGCAACCCCCTGCACTCCCCCACCCCCCCAACCTTCCAGTGAGGCGTCCATATTGACCGTCTCCTGGTATGGAGGGTGTTGAAATCCCCATCCCCTGAGCGATGTGGGAGCACACCCCCCCCACCACGCCCGTCGGAACTCCTCGTTCAGAGGGATCTTGTCTGTAAAACACCCGGACACCTGTATCCAACATGCTTACAAGAATTTCTGTAGGGGTCGCATCTGCAACCTGCAGAGATGGTCGAGGTAAATGCAGGACGACATCATGCCCAGTGACGATTTGATGGCCCGCACCGTGGCCGTCATAGCCGACGACAGTCGTTGCACCTTTCCTTGTATAGCTGCTAGCCTCTCCTCCGAAGGAGATGCCAGGCAAGCCACCATGTTGAGTCTGGCGCAGAGGAACAGTGTGTTCTGCGATGGCATCAAGCAGGACTTCAGATAGTTTACCAAGGACCTCCATCAGAAGTCAGACAGCCTTCTTCGCATGCTTGTCAGCCAAAGCTCGCAAACGAGCGCGTATCTGCCAATCGTCCAGGTATGGGTAGAAGTGTATGCCCTGCAGACACAGATGGGCCACCACCGGGGCCAGGCATTTCATAAACACCCTTGGTGCCGATTTCAAGCCAAAGGGCAAGGCCTTGAATTGGTAGTGCTGGCCTTGCACCATGAATCATAGGAAATGTGATGTTTCCTGTGGATCGAGACATGGAAGTACGCATCCTCTAGGTCCAACAGTTAGGAAATCCCCTTCCTCCAGTTGGCCGAGCATGTGCTGCAACGGGACCATCCTGAATCTTTGGGACTTAAGGTACTTGTTCAGACAGCGCAGATCCAGGATGGATCTCCAACCCCCTGTCTTCTTTCTTACCAGAAACTATCTGGAATAGACACCGGAGCCCTGGAGATGTTGGGCAACAGGCTCTATTGCCCCTTTGTCAGCGATGTCCACCGCCACCGTAATGGCATGGTCCGATGCCACATCCCCTTCCTGAAAGAGGGCGAGAGCTCCCATCTTGTCGGGCATGAATTCCAAGATTGGACCCAGCTTGTAACAAAGCTCCCGGTCATATCGGGCCAAGATGGCCAGTGCATAAGCCGCCTTGATCGTGGATGCCGCCGTGTGAATCACTCTTTCCCATGGCGTCCAACTTCTTCCCCTCGCTGTCCGGAGGAACAGATGACGAAGCCAGGTTAGCCAAGCGTTTCCTTGTGGCAGCCGAAACTACTGAGTCCAGCGACGATTGCAACCTCAAGCACTTTAGCGCGGAGTCCGGCACCCTATATTTCTTCTCCAACCTGTCTCGCTTGGTTGGAGCTGTGCATGGGTTCTTCATGAGGGCTAGGCCTTCCTCCCAAATGCTGTCTAGGAAGGGCACCACCATAATACTCTTCCTCTTGGACTCGCTGATACAAGAAGCCCTCTTTCCTGGTTTTCTTGGGCACCAGCTGGCACAGCTTGGAGGCCCTGGAAATCAGAGTGGAATGATCCCACCTCGTCTGTGGAGAAACTCTAGGAGGGGTGTCCAGGTGCAGTGACTAATCGTCTGCAACAATTAAGTCCTCATCTTCGTCAGTTCCCGTGGCTGTCGCGACCCTGTCCGTACCAGTGCCCGGGTCCGCTGGTAGAGTCTGGGCCTGAGGTGGTGGAGGAAGCTGATGTGGAGGCGTCGGATGATGCTTTCTCTTGACGTGGAGCCTTGTCAGACCTACGGCACCACCGGTGACCGTGCTGCGAGCAACCTCTGCTGGATCTCGGTCACCGGGGTGTGGAGAGTCGACAAGATGTTCATGGATATGTCCCGTGGTTGCAAAGGGAACAATGGATCGCTAGGCCCTGTGCCGTCGTCCACCTCATTGACCGTATGGGCGGACTCTTGGTCATCGTTGTCAGTGGATGAGATGTCCATCGGTTGAACGTCAACCCTGGAGGGCTGTTTTGGGGCTTACTAGCCCCCCCCCTTTTTTCTTTGAGGATTCTGGACCATGATTTGGGCCAGTGCTCTCCCCTAGGGGTACTTGCAGCCTTCGTTGCTGCCTCGGTGGCTGCGTCACGTCTTGGAGGTAGGGAAACCCTCTGGATCATAGAAGCCACCCTTGCAGGGTCGGCACTATCCGCTGCCACAGTCAAAGTCGGTGTCGCCAGAGAGGCCGACGAGGACTTTGGCTGCGCTGATGGAGCCTGCTTGGGCTGCGCCGCCTTCTTCTCTTCCTCCAGCCTAGGCTCATCTGATTTCTCTCATAACTTGGCCAGGGTGGGGTAGACGATTTCCTCTTCGAGGATGTGCTTTTTGGTCGGCTGGCTATGGAGGCTAAAGGCAATATGGATCGCGGCCTATTCAACCTGGGACCCGTATAGCGATGAACACAGTGGAATCGGATTTGTGGTTCTAGACCTTATCTTGGACCCCCACGGATGGGGTGACCTCAAAGGACTTGGATCTCTTCCCAACAGGAGACCGCTCTTAAGACCGGCCGGTCCTGGATGAGGAATGACCCTGCTCTGAGCACAGGCCTTGTTAGAATTGAGCCATGCCGCCAGCCTGCAATGCCTGTCTTTCGTTGTCTTCTTCGAAAAGCCCAGGCATATCTCACACTCAACCTCCTTGTGGTCCGGGTGTAGGCAGTAAAGACATTGTAGATGTTTGTCCTCTACAAAGACGTTTCGCAGCCCACATGTGGTGCAGGGCCTGAAGAGGACCATTCCCTCTTTTTTCTCCTCCACCATGGTG
This sequence comes from Ambystoma mexicanum, assembly GCF_040938575.1. Classification (NCBI taxonomy): domain Eukaryota; kingdom Metazoa; phylum Chordata; class Amphibia; order Caudata; family Ambystomatidae; genus Ambystoma; species Ambystoma mexicanum. The sequence continues at coordinate 833,457,321 of NC_090934.1, read as the reverse complement.
GGACGGCACTACATAGACCCAAGACAGCCTTCCAGAATTTTACAAATCTTCGCCCTTGAGGGTTGTAAAACTCTACCAACAATGAGTCCTCGTTGCCGGCCAATGACGAAAGTGCACACAGGCTCTGGTGAAACAAAAATATAACTTTTCCGTGAAAAAACTAGCTCGGAGAGCAACTTGAGGACTCCCAACATTGAAGTGTGGGGTAAAGATCTGAAGATGGCTGTCAGAGGCAGGCTTAGGGAGAGGACGGTCATTGGATGGGGCCAGTATGGCGCAGAGGACAGCAACTGTTTTAGAGGAGAAATACAGTTTTAGAGTGAAAGTGAAACTTTTTTCTTTTACCGAGGATTCCCAGCCTGACGACGGGGCATATTCATGAGCATGTGAATCCATGCCAGACCCCGTGCTGGAGAATAGTTGAAGGACATAGGTCTTTGAGAAACGCTTAGTTCTTCATTGAACAGGTAGTTGCAGGGGGAACACATTTGAAGTCAGCCACGGCTAGAGGAACGGTTTAGATCAAAGAATCTACAGCACACCCACAAAGAAAGTAATAATGTAAATATGATGAGTATACGATGGCCCAATTGACCTCCTTCCCCTGTTCAGTCTGCTCAAATACGAATGGTAACTTTATACCAGCCATTTGGGATAAGAGTTTGCCAGTGGGTATGATGGCTGATGAACCAAACTGGCCGACGTATTTAACAAAGAGACCTGTACATATTTGTTTTAATGAGTAAGGGCTCTTACATCTGGTGTGAGCAAGAAAGCAGGAATGTTTCTCCGCTACCATCTACTAAGGTACTGGGCAATGCACAGGGAGATTAAGGAATATGCCTCATACAATCGTACCACTTTCTGATCTTAATACAAGGGCCAACTACTCCAAAGGCAAGATGTTGGATATGCATAGGATACTGATGGTAAAAGGCAAATCATTAAAGATGTAGGAGAAAGACCTGGGCAGACAAATCAAGGTTAGTACTTGGGAAGGCATCTAGGCTAAAACAGCTAGGTTACCAATAAGCCCTACCAGCAGAGAATCAATAAAACACTGTTTTCAGCTGAATTTTAAACACTAGTCAAACTGAAATAGACCTCCCCCGCCCCCAAATCATGGATTGATGCTTGAAGAGAAGCAGTAAAAGGAATGGATTACTATATGCTTGGTGGAACTGCCTTCACCTATGCAACTTTTTGGGATTTTCCCCACCAGATGACCTGTTACAAATTATTTTAAGTGAAGGACACAAGTCTGGCTTATCCTTTCCATTAAGCTATCCCACTTCTCCTGGCAGCAAAACCATAGTATGGTACTACTAGTGCACATTGGTGCACTAGTAGTACCATAACATGTCACGTGTAATACTATAAGGTCTGGAACATGTTAGAATGGAAAGATGGACTTGCATGTTGATAGACTATCTCAACCTATGGCAAGATATGAGGACTTTCTTAAAATATGCAGCCTTTGACAAAAGATACCTGATCAGAAATGATCCAGAAATTGAATATAATTAAATTTAAAAAAAGTGTAGTACACGCTTTAAATGGCTGTAGTTATGGAGCTGCCTTAACCAATTACTTCTGTGAACTCACACAAACAGGGTATACATTTTAATTGAAGGAGTGAGGTAATAAAGGATGGTGTGACAATTGGCATTCACTGTGGATTTTAGAAGGTTTAGTCAACAGCAACAATTAAGAAATGTGTTGGTAGAAACCTTGAGTGATTATCATTAAGTGATCACAATTTGGATTCACTCGATTGTCGTGTTATTTTAAAAAATATTTGATGCTGCTAGCATTCTATCAGCTAGGTTCACCAGTGCCAGAAATTGCAAACCGACTTCAGGTTATGTTTACCTAATTGTTTGTGAAAAACTCTGTACTTGACACGATAGCAGATTTTGCCTCATCAACTATGACCTATGACAATTGTCTGCTGTAGTTACGTTCCAATTTTGCACATTGTACATTTGGTCAAATCACTTTGATCCAATATGACATTTACGAGGTTCAAAATGTGCACTTGTCTCTAGCTAGTGATAATGAACACTTGGCGAATAAGAAATTGTATGTGTGCCTGTGAAGAATTGAGGGGGAGAAAGACACTTTAAGCTTGGCTAGTAGCTTGCAATTTGATATTTTTAATCATACACATAATAAACATAGCAGCATTAGCCATTTCAGTCAAGTCCCAGAGCCCAACACCACCTACTAGCCACCACTGTCTATAGGGCAGCAATAGTTTTTAAATAGCATTTTCCAACCAAAGATGGGCACGAATTGTTGCAAGCTACTAGCCAGCCAATAAAAAAAGTCACTCATCACCTCAGTTCTAAACAGTCACATAGCACACATGACAGTGGGTCATGATGTACTGATCAGGCCCAAAAACCTGATTATGCAGTGGGTGTTGAGTTTTCCTAAAACACACAGGATAGGACATGCACAAGAAGCTAGTATAATCAAATGGACATGGTATATCCAAGACAGAGCAAAATCGGGCAAGGGTGGGCTTGCAAAACTACATGAGCAAGTGGCTAATATACCACCCATAGATTACATACCGCATGAAGTGACAAGAATACATGAGTCAACAGTAAAATGGGGAATACCTTATGCAGATCTGACAGTGGAGCAGACAGAACATGCCTGTTTCACCGATGGCTCTGCTCGCTAAATAGGAACTGAGCGCTACTGGAAAGCGGTGTCATATAATCCCAAGACAAAAAAGATCTTAACGTCCGGTAAAGGGAATATAAGTCAGTTTACATAACTTAATGCAGTAAATTAAGCTTTGAAAAAAGAAATACATGGTCAATGTCATTTGTGCACAGATTCATGGTCAGTGGCTAATGGGCTATAGCTGTGTGGCTGCCGACATGGCAAAAGAACTGGTGGAAAAAAAAAAGAACTGTGGGGAAAGGAAATGTGGCAACATATCTGGGAAATGCTATCACAAAGTGAGGTAACCGTGCATCATGTGGATGCGCACTGTACTACTGAATCATTAGAACGTTGGTTGAATTCTGTTGTAAACAAACACACCAAGATTTCCTCTGTGGACGCAGAGACTCAGGAGGGCGATTTTGAGTGTTGTGGATACACCAGAAATGTGGACAAGTGAGAGAAAGCCACTTGCAGGTGGGCACAAGCTCGAGGGATTAGTATCCTTTTAGAAGTAGTGAAAACAATTCTGCAATATCCTGTGGTCAGCTTCAGCAGCATAGATCCATCCTTCATATTGTCCAGGGCACTTTCTAATAGATAAATTGCCGGGTCAAATCTGGCAGAAAGAATATATTGGTCCTATGCCAATCAGTGAAAGTTACCAGTATGTAGGCACAATTGTAGATACCCTTTTCTGTATATTTGATAGTCTCGGGAGGATAGATCAGGGGCAACATGCTCACCTTGGAAGCAAGACGACACAGAACCCCACAGGTTCGATCCCCTGGTACGCACTTAAAAACCTCTGGGTATTAATCATATCATAGATGGTGCTGCCATGCAAGAGGGCCACACAACTGAATACTATTAAATTGTTAGATCAGATCATATTGCATTAAGGTGTGCCCTTGCAAATTCAGAGAGACAATGGTTCACACTTTAAAAGCAAATTGAATCAAGAGTATAGTCAGGAGAAGAATATTGAATGGCTTTACCATGTACCATATCAACCACAAGCAGCGGCTTTGATTGAACAACACATGAATGGTTTGTTTTAAGAACAATTGCGCAAATCGGGCAATGGCAGTTTGGTAGGCTGGCGTGATTGTGAATTTGATGCAGTTCACATTTTGAATAATAGACCATTGGCTGAGAATGAGTCACCTTTGACGAGCCTGTTGACACCTGCATTACAGATGAAACCTAATTAAGCTGAAGTCTTAGTTACTTACCGTAACTGTATTTCTCCAGCTTTGGTATCTTTCATAGTTTCACATGCTTGAATATTCCCCGTCATATAAATATGACTGCAGATTGCCCATTATGGTCTATGAGCCATTCACTTGTATAGTCCCTCCACCTCACTTTAATCCTTTATGGCCCTAACCAATGAGGTGGCAGGGTTTAAGCTCCGCCCCAGTCAGCCATCTTCAGATTTTGAACCGTATAGACTACAGTATGATGCATGCTGAGCGTAGTAGCAGCCTCTAGGGGAGGCGGGTGGGCGCATGTGAATCTATGAAAGATACCAATGCTGGATAAATACAGTTACAGGTAAGTAACTAAGACTTCTCCAGCATTGAATTGTTCATAGATTCAGATGCTTGAATAGAAAACCAAGCAGTTAAAACATGCCCACATCAAATATACATAGATATGCAGAAAACTTCTGAGAGCCTTTGCCATACAGCAACACAAAGGTTACATACCCAGGGAAAGGCGGGAGGAAGGCTGATCCTACCTTATAAGAGGTGGCAGAGCACTGCCTGGCCAACTGCAGATTCTTTGTTGGTTTCTTCTGTCAGGCAGTAATGCTTGGCGAACATGTGCAGAGTGCTCCAGGTAGCGGCTCTGCAAATGTCCTTCAATGCTACCCCTGCGTGAAACGCCACCTAAACTGCTCTCCCTCTGGTGGAGTGCGCCGAAGGAGGCCTGGTGAGGGGGTTGCCTTTAGACTGGTGACAGTGGGAGATACATTGAGAAACCCAACATGCCATACTTTGTTTTGAAATATGTTGACCTTTAGTGCAGCCATAAAAAGCAATGACCAATCTGTTGGAGGAGCGGCACTCCTTAGTTCTCTGTAAGTAAAACTTTAGAACCCTCGCCACATCTAGTGAATGCAAAGTTCTCTCTGCATCAGAGGTGTGATTCTGGACGAAAGTTGGGAGGACAATGCGCTCCTTGAGAGTCATGTCCGACAAAACCTTGGGAAGGAATTTTGGATGAGTTCTCAGAATGACACAGTCTTTATGGAACAGGGTAAAAGGAGGTTCCAATGATGACGATTGTAACTCACTGATCCTCCTGGCAGATTTGATGGCTATCAAGAAAGCTGTTTTCCAAGATAAGAATTTTATGTCCCATCTATGAATAGGCTAGTAAGGTGGTTCCATTAGAGCCGTCAGTACCGTGTTTAGGCTCCAGGATGGGACCGATGTTGGCGTAGGTGGGTAAGTACGCATCATCCCTTTCAGGAAGATCTTGACAGCTGGTTGAGTGAGCAATGACTGTTTATCTGGATTCGCTATGGCCGATAGATGAACCTTGATAGAGGATATAGATAATCCTGCTTTGGCAAAGTAAAGTAAGTAGGGTAGAACTTGTTTGACCCATGCTTTGAGTGAGTTCACCAATGTTTTGCACGGTTTATAGTGAAAAGGTCGAATGAAAAAAAGTTGAATGTCAAAATCTCGAAAAAAAATCTCGAAAAAAAAGTCGCATTTTTTTATGACGTTTTTTTATTCGAAATGGGGGGTTCCCCCCCAACCCCCCCTCCTTTTTTTTTTACCCATTTTTTTTTTATTCCCGGACCCCAAAATAAATTTATAATTAAAAAAGAGGGAATTCGACTTTTTTTTTTTTTTTCGAGATTTATTTTTCGAGATTACTGTCATTCGGCTTTTTTTTTTGTTGAGATTTTGACTGACCACCGTTTTGCACCACTTGGAGAAACAAGTCCATTTCCTGATATAGGTGATCCGAGTAGAAGGAGCCCTAGATGTCTTGATAATATCCCAGCAATCTGCAGGGAGATCCAGATTCATTAGCTTTCGCTGCTCAGGAACCAGGCCTCGAGAGATAGGCTTGCTGGGTCGTGGTGGAAGACCTTGCGGTTCTGTTGTGTCAAAAGCTCCTGATGAGCTTTGAGATGAATCAAGGGCCAACGGGAGAGGTGTTGTAGGGTTGCATACCAGATCTGCCGGGCCTAATCCGGTGCCATCGGGATCATTGAACAATTCTGTTCCTTCAGTCTGCGTAGCACTCTCGCTATGAGAGGGATGGGGGGCGGGGGGGAGCATAAAGGAATTTCCCTGTCCAATCCAACGAGAACGCATCTCCTATTGACCGATGATCTGGGTACCTGGAGGCAAATGTGTGGCATTTCTTGTTGGCTTTGTTGGCAAAGAGGTCGATCTGTGGATGACCGCATTCGGAAAATATTTGTTGGTCTTCTTTCTTGTCTAGTTCCCACTCGTGAGATGTTGTGAATTCTCTGCTTAGTTTGTCCGCTAGGACGTTGTCCACTCCCAGAAGATGTTCTGCTTTGATTTGGACTCTGTGGTGCAATGCCCATAGCAGTTGAGCTTCTTGCGACAAGATCTGAATTGGTGCCTCCTTGTTTGTTCGTGTAATGCATGGAGGTCGTATTGTCTGTCTGGATGGTCACCACCTGCCCAGCTAATACCGGGAGGAAGGCTTTCAGCGGCCACCGTATTGCTCTGAGCTCTAGGACATTGATGTGCAGTTGAGATTCCTGAGCGGACCATGTGCCCTTGGTTTGTAGGTCCTCTAGGTGAGCACCCCCAGCCCGACAGATGCATCTGTCCTGAGGAGAAGTTTAGATGTTGGTGCCTGAAAAGGCATTCCCTTTAACAGGTTTTGAGGTGTATTCCACCATCGAAGTGCCTTGTGCAATGTCTCCGGTAGTTGGACGGTATCCTCCCAAGAACTGAGTGCTTGTTGCCATTGGTGGTCCAGGGCCTGCTGGATTGGTCTCATGCAAAGTATGCAATTTGGTATGAGAAATATACATGAGGACATCATGCCCAGGAGAGATTTGAAAGAGCGTACCGTGGTTGCCACTCTGTCTTGGAACCATGAGGTCAAGTGGAAAATCAATGCTACTCTGTCTGCCAATGGTCTTACCCTGGGAAGGCTGGTGTTGAAGTCCGCACCCAAGAAGAGAACTGTCTTGCTGGGCAGGATTTCGTTTTGTTTACTGAAAAACCTAACCCATTTAAGAGGTTTATTGTTCTCGAAACTGCCAAGTGTGTGAGTTTGTATGAGCTTGCCCTAATCAACCAGTCGTCCAAATATGGGAAGACTTCTGTTCCTGTACTTCTGAGTTTTGCAGCTACCGGTGCTCGACACTTGGTAAAAGCTCTTGGTGCTGACTTTAGGCTGAAAGGGAGAACACGCAACTCCCCTATTGCGAACCTGAGGAACTGCCTGTGGGCAGGGTGAATGGGAATGTGGATGTAGGAGTCTGTAGTCGTGCCGGTTTAGCCAAAGCAAGAGGCTTTGCAGGGATATCTTGAATTTGATGAGCTTAATGAACTTGTTGAGCACTCTTGTCGGCTTACTCTTCCCCCCCCACCGGGGTGTGACGTTGAGGGAAAAGACATGATCTGTCAATTTTGCTTGCTATGGGTCTTGCCCTGGGTAGAGCCACGCCTTCCCCTCTGGGAGTACCTGCTAGAGGATTGGTAGTATCTGTTGTCCTGGAAAGTGTTTCCCTGCGTTTCTTGGCCATAAAAAGGGACGATTATAGCCTCTGAATTTGGAGGATGAGCCTCAAAAAAGACAAAAAGATCTACAGTCTTTGTCCTCGTCTTTAAGGGAACCGATGGCTCAAACTGTGTCCGTCTTTATTCCTTTGAGGTGGTCATCGATCTTCTTATGGAAGGGCATGTCCAAGATTTGTGCTTGGACCTCCGGTTTGAAGTTCGTATCTTTCATCCAGGCTTGTCTCCTCAGTACAGTACCGTGAGCCATTTGCCTGAAACCTGATTCCGCCATGTCCACTGCTGCGTCAATCAAATGATCGGAGGTAGCTTCCCCATCTGCTCCGATTGTTCTGGCTTCTTCCTGGAGATCCACTGGTAAATGTTTGGTTAGTTTAGACATACGTAGCCATAGCTCGCGGTCAAAATGCTCCGTCATGGCTAGTGCATTGCCCGCATTGATGGTGAGAGTGGCTGATGAGGATACCTTCCTGCCCGTGTCCACTAATTTACGGCCTTCCTTGTCGGGAGGTGCTGATAAGGGCGATGAAGAATTGGCCAGATTTTTTCTGGCTGCCACCGTGATGACAGAATCTGGCTTAGTATGTCCCCTTAGACAAAGTAGCGCTGTGTCAGGGGCTTTCTATTTCTTTTCAGGTCTTGAAACCAGAGCAGGTGTAAAGGTGTAGCCAATATCTTAGATTCAGAGTCCCATAGGGTATCAAGAAGAGGGATGGTATGACTGTCCTTCTACGTTTGTCCCTGTGCTCATAAAGCACTGACTTTCTCTTCAGATGTGACTTGTAACTTTAATAAATCTGCAGCTTTGACGATAATGGTATAAAAAGATACCAAATCGTCCGGCTCATGTGTAGTCTCCCGTTCATCGGGGTCTTGCCAGTCTGAGACCGATGCGGTTGAAGGTACAATTGTAGGATCTCAAACAGGTGATCTTGGCCTAGGCGATGATCTTGGGAGACAGGACCCTTGTCGGTGAAGCACTGAGCGTCTTGCTCCTGGGTCTGCGAGGAGGCTCAGGTGAACGTGCCCTTTTATGTGGTCTGCTCCTGGAAGGAGACTCTGGGTGTGCTATATAGAGGCGAGATGTTCCTCTGTGGAGGTGTTACCGCTTCCGGTAAGGATGAATTATTCTTTTCCGTTTGACGTCTGTTGAATTCTTCAATGATCCTTTGCATCGACTCCATGAGTGCTGGATCGTAAGGATCGGCAGGTTCCTCCGTAGTTGGTTGCCAGGGAGGACTGTGTCTTTTGGGGGTGAGAAAGGGCTGCTCCCCAACAAATTCTGTGTCTGAAAACTCCTCCTGAAGAACGATGTCTGGGAGTTCTGGCATCTCTCAAAGGAGATAGTTGTACTCCTATTGGTTCATGAGTCTCTAATATAGGAGGCACTGTTTTTTTCATTGGATGGTGTAACAGTGGCGTCTGTGGCAGTTTTGGGTTTTGTTTTCTCCGTGGACTAAGGAAATGACGGTGTCGTCGACGGTGTCGTTGTATGCGTCGTCGATGGTGGCTTCGTGGACGATGACTTTGTCGACGGTTGACTGTTTATCCGTCGATGGGATGTTCGTGGACGAGTGATGGGACTCCGTCGACAAATGTTTTGTGGAGGCTGATTGACGACGAAGATTTGGTCGTTGATGACAAGGTTTGAAGTGTCGTTGTCGTCGTGGACGATACGGGTTTCATCAACGGCTTGGTCGTCGAAAGGGCCTCTATCGCTATAGCCGCTTGTAGACAGCTTATCCGTTGATGATTGCCCCTCCCCCCCGGGTTTTTTGAAAACGCCTCCTTACCTTTGGAGGTGTTTTCTTTTCTCAGGATGCTGTTTCTTGTGATCCCCAGAGCCAAAAGGGGATATTTCCACCATCCTCTTACTATTATGAGAGGGAGAGACACTCCTTTCCACTGAAGAGGCCCTTCTCTTAGAGGTTTGCCTCTCAGATGGTTTAGTAGAATATACAGGAGCTATCTTGGCAGATTCTTCATCAGAAGATAGACCTTTGGCTTCTAAATTTAAAATAATTCTTCTGTGTCTGTCCTGCAGGGTTTTGTTGGAGAAAGTCCTGCAAATGTCACAATTATTGCTATCATGAGGATACAGGCAGTAGATTAATTGCTCATGAGGATCCTTCCTGTAGACCAGTTTCTTCATGCACCTCGTGCAGTTCCTGAAAAGGGAAGGCTTTTTGGAAAAGTTGGAAGTTCGGACATGATTTGAAGAGGATTTCACTCGACACATTTTAGGTGATAAAAAGTGTTTTCTGAGCCCAGAAACACAGAGCAGAAAGAGCTTGATCAGGAGATTGCAAAAAGATATATTTTGAGATTTAAAAACAAAAAAATATGTATCTAACAGTAGAAAGATTTTGAAAAGCTCAGAGCTGGAGGATTCCCTCCGTCTGTAAGGGACTACACAAATGAATGGCTCATAGACCATAATGGGCAATCTACAGTCATATTTCTATAGAAATAATGTATGTATTTAAAACATTTTTATCATTATTTAAATCACTGAGGATTCCCGGTCTGACGGGGAATATTCAAGCATCTGAATCTATGAAAGATCCAATGCTGGAGAAGAGACCTTACTACATTGGGAGATAGTGCCAGGTGCCTTAGCCCCATATCGTGCAACTCCAGAATCTGCAGGGGTAGACTTACATGCGTACCAAGAAATCAGATTACAACCCACAGGTATAATAGTAATTGAAACTGGGATTGAGTACAGATTCCACCAGAGCACGTGGGATTGATTGCCCCTAGATCTGGATTAGCATTAAAGGGCATCCCGGTATTGGGAGGAGTGATAGATGCTGATTACCAAGGAGAAACAAAGTCATTTTAATGAACAGTGGAAACCAGATACTAACGATCCATGTAGGAGACAGGATAGCCCAGCTAATTGTCATACCTGTCAAATTGTCCATGATCAGAAAACGGGAGCCCCTTACGGTACTAACTACTCGTGGAGACCGTGATTTTAGCTCATGAGACCACAAAGTACTGGGTGCAAATGTGTGGGTAGAGAATCCAAGGGGCCCACCCGTACCCACAGATGTCATAGCCGGCAGGGACCAAGTAGTTTTAGTAATGGAGCCTGGCCAAGAAAAATGTGACTATGTACCCGCAGACAAATGCTATTTAAGAGAATTATCATCAACAATGATATGGCATTTCCGGGTTTGCCTTGCAGAAGGTGAGCCTGGCTGGTGTAATTGTGGTACTAAATGGACTCCATTTGGAAGGGTCAAACAACACACTGCAATTTACCGATGAATACCCAAACGGATAACATGTGGGCATATCTCGCATGGAAAGTGCTGAACATTTCTTATTTCTGTTTAACGGATGTGCACAGTGCAATGCACCTACTAACTACATGTCTGATAGCAGCGTCAATGCCTGTTTACATTTTGATATTTTTTTTTTATACATAATGACTCTTTAGTGGAGGATTCTGATGTGCGACAATCGCTTTCCATCAACGAATATTGTAAGTTCTGGCAAGAAACAAACCAAAAGTGGAAATACCTTACCCAGATAGTGACTTACAATATCACCATAGGTGATACCTGCTATAAAATGACCTGTGAACCGAAGGAGGAAGGCAAATGTCAACAATTGAACATTACCAAAGAAAAAAAACAACTGTTTTTGACAAGCAGTTGTGTTTGCGCACTCCAAGCACATGCACCAACGTTAAGAACACTGAGTTGTAATCATACAGTTGTATCTGCTAGTCATTTGAATCATGTGACGCATCAGGTAGGATGGCTTCTCGTGTGGTAACATTACCTATACTTACATTCCAGCGAATATTTCCGGATGACCATGTGCTTTACACAGCTTGGTTTCCTTTGCAGCCAACATCGCATGAGAAGATCAACTTTTGAATCTATAGAGCTATCCCCAGACTGATTCAAAAGTGCATTTGTTGTCAGAATCAGAAGTTTGAACCCTTGCATATTCATTGGTGGGAGTTTGTGGATTAGCTGCTTGGGGCTATACATCTTGGATTAAGTTAACATGCTTAGTAGTGAACGGGTTGAATCATACCTCTCAAGCCTTAGAGAAACTGCTTCTAGAGAGCCAGGCTATGAGAAAAGCAGCCTTGCAGAACAGAGCTGCTATTGATTATTTGCTATTGAATCATAATTTGGGGTGCATTTGAAGGAATGTGTTGTTTCAACTTGAGTGACCATTCCCAGTCTGTGGAAAACCACATCCAAAGTTGAAGGACTTGATGAAAAAGGTAACAATACCACAATGGGAATTGGTGGGACTGGTTGTTTTCTTGGATTCCAGACATTGGTTTATGTTATGCCTTTGCTTGTATTTGTATGATCAATGTGATTTAAATGTTTTGTTGCTGTTGTATTCAATGTATTTTTATTACAGTTAAGGAGGTTCGTCCGTTTCAGAAACCAGCTTTAGTGCCACTGAGTTCTGGAAGTTAAATATCCAAGGGTGAATCGTAATGCTTTTAATTAAAACATGGTGTGTGCGCAGTGGATTTTGGGTTCTCCCAGAGCCACAATAGAAAAGTTTCTTCAGGCCTTAGTGAAATCTGCACAATTTCTTCAGGCTTCTGTGAAAGATGCATTTTGATGTGAACCAGTAACATGGTCCATATTACTACTTTGCAGCCAGCAGAGCCAGCATTCCACTGGCAAACATGTTTTTTTGCTTCTGCATTGCCTCAAGGACAGTTTGGAAGAAGGTGCCAGCTAACGCCTGATAACGTTGTAGAGCCAAAGGAAAGTTATGCTTTTTTTTGCACTTTCATCAGCAAGGGAAAGGTTTGCCTCTTAAGGTTGTCATGGGTCACTCCGCCGGGGGCCCATGGGAACTGCCAACAGGGGTATACTTTGAAAGCCATAAAGTTCTGGACAATGCCATTGATCATTTGTGGGAGGCTTAAAACAAAGGGCACAACAACAGTTAGGCAGAAAGCTTCTGGGAACAGTGAACGCACCACTTCTATGCATGTTGATGCAAAAATCTCTGCCCACCTGTTTTCCGAGCTTTTCGGTGCAGTTCTGTTGAGATGAGGATTTCTTTGGCCGTCACTTCAACATGAAGTATTTTTAGACTTTTTACATTCTTTCTATGTGTAGTAATCATTTATTCATTCATTCGTTTCATTGCATTTATTCATTTATGTTAGCTGCACTCAGAATAAAGGGCCGTAAGAGCCATTTTATATTCTAGTGGAGGGTCTTGTGTGAATAATTGCCCTACAGCGTGTAAGGTTTCATGTGCTGGGGCTGTGAAATATTTTCTGTGCACTTTTGAAGCAAAACATCAGCTTACATCAACAGTGCAGTGCATTGAATGCTTTATGAATCCACTGCTTCATCTCATCCTCTAGCCAGCCACCAATCAACTGTTCCTGTCTAGCCCTCACTGTGGCCAGTTCCAAAATAAATTGTGCTGACAATACTAACACAACAAACTCTGACATCAGAGTCTCATAACGGGATGTAACACAAACCTAGTGGACGGTTATGATCCCCATCTTGTGGTACAACCACAAACTTTATATATTTACTGATAGTAGACTACACATGGGAAACAGGAACTTAATATTGTTGCATAAATACATTGAGCACTTATATCAACAATGAAATCACAGAGTTCAAACAGTACACCCTTTCACACTGAACAATTTGCCCTTCTCCACCAAACCAATTTTACAGATCAAATTAAGAATTTCCGAGGGGGCCCGACGCATAGACAAACTGCATAGTCCAAGTAAGGGGGACATCGTAGGGATTCCATTGAAAATGGCCATGGATCAAATAATGTGGATGCCACCTCTACAAGCTCCATTTGAGACTGCCCACAACCTAGGGAACTTTAACTATGCAAGATTTCCTAAGGCAATAGATGCAACTTCAGGAACAATATGTGTTTAAGTTGAGGCAGGGGAGCAATGCGGGTACAGGAGATCTAACACAGACTTGGACAACAAGAAGCAGGAGAGACTGGTGAGGGAACTTGCCCAGCACATATTTACGCGAGCTGAAAAGAGATCTGGAAAAAGGCCTCAGGTTTTTGGCAACCAACAATAAGTTTACCTTATTGAAAGAATTCTAGTCCTTCAGCTGCAGAATTTGACTCAACCAATGTTTGGCCAACACAATAACGACTCTGAGCACCAATACAACCGGAGTTAGAAATCCCTATACCTTTAGCATCCACCACAATCCAGAACCTCTGAATCTAAAACATTTTAAATCCTGAAAGACTTCGCTAGGGAAGCTGGAAGTCAAAGACACTTGCCCTTTTCACAAAACAACAACTGACAGATAACAAATCCCTGACCAACAATGGCAATGTAGCAATCAGAGAAACTGAGAAAACGGGGTGACAAGATCGCTATTGACACTGAATAATATGTAAATAAATGTAATAGACAACACCAAAACCAGACATATTACAAGTAACTTCCACATGACTCGACTGACTCCCAAAGAAAACAAATCAGAACTAGGGATAGAAAGTTATAGGGTATGGATGTCTAAATAAGAAAGGCACTTTGTGACCCGACAACCACCAAGGATTCCCAACTTGCACACCTTACCAAAGAGCCCCAAGATGAGGCCACAATGCAATAGCCTCCCTTGGGGTAGAGGGCAAGCGGGACCTCACAGGGAGAGACTCCCCCTCTGGAGACAAGGACTCCCGTTCTTATGAGGAACTCCCTAAATCACATATCGTTAACCCACCTTCAGTGGCATTTAACGAAAGACATGAAGAATAGATTGAAATCAGCTATTGTCAACCAAACACCCCGACAATGTCTATGGAGAAACATCCACATTGTATCGGGACGAAGAAAACCAACAGAGGAATACACAATTTAGATTAGACAAATAAGGCGGCCTTAGACACCACGCCAGGGAAATCCCACAGTAGTGTCATAAATATGAGAGTTGAAGACCTGGAGAATGAGAGAGCCCGAGAGTTTCAAACCAGCTGGGAAGGAAACTTGGTCATGTTTGTACTCGACCGGGGAAAGAAGCCCATGTACAACCTCTGACATGGGAAGATGGGGACGGGAGAAGACGCAAGAAGCAAAGCCGGATGTAAAACATCCTGAATAGATGCAAGTAAAGAGTACTGGCATAACTAAGCAAGTCACAGTGGACTTGGGGCTCCATGAATAACACCTAGACCACTTTTGGAAAAGTATCACGGAACAAGCTGATCAAACTATGAACGGAAGAAAGAGAAGCTTACCGGACAACAGAAGGAGAAGTTCCAGACCTGTTGGGAGGCCGAGTGACGCTTTCGCCAGAGTCCAGTTAATGGGGAAAGCGGGAGACCCGGGAAGGCGACAAGATATAATAACTGGAATGCTCATACTAGTTCCAGTCAAGGCCAAGTATTAAGACAGTCTGATAAGAATGAAAATCATTACTGGAACCCTCCTACTCGTCCTTGTGAGATTCAGAAATACAAGATTGTATGAGGAGAGTAAGAATCACAAGTGGAATGCTTCTACTCATCCGAGTCAAACACAAGGGTCAAGAGTATATTAAGAGAGTAAAAATTATAATTGAGACACCCAAACACGTCCCAACCAAGATAAAGAAAGGACATTGAGAAAAGGGGAAATAGTGAATACATATAAAAAGGAAGATGGCAATTTATACGGAAGTGGAAGAGAAGGGCTAATCCATAATTAAGTGAAAGGAAAAGAGTAAAAAGGAAAGAAGCAGAAAATGAATAATTGACACTGCTGAGATCTGGAAGAATCCAGAATATGAACTGCATGATCTATTAAGAACAGTTGCCAAGAACTATCTGAGGATATGCTATTGAATTGCATATGGTGGGAGACCGTCTTAGAAGAGAAGGGAGGCATTCTCCTGCGCCTTAGTTGTGATGATATGGGTAGGGTCAGTATAGGTTAGTTTGGACAGTGGACTGAACTTGGTTTGGACTCACACGGACGAGCACATTAGGTAGGGAACACCAATAGTTTAGGGAAAGGTAGGAACGTTTACCGTTCATTTAATAAATATCCAATGTGAGATGGTAATGGTAAACCAGTCCATGTTCTTCTGACCCGCCACAGTTCGAGAAGGTTCTTCCCAGATGGCTTGCCGATCGGCTATATTCCCTGTCTGTCTGAAGAATCGCTTCTTGGAATTGGCCAGTTTGATTTAATGACTTTGTTTCCCTCAATCTCGGATTACCCCAGGTTTTACATTGGCCAACCAATTTGAGTAGCAATGGTCGGATGAATTGGGACAGTAAGGCTTAGAGGGGTTTGTGACATTCGGCGCAGTGATGGATTGCCATCTGTGAGTGTATAGAAACGCTAGCCTTTTCATTTTTTTTTAAATGAAATGAGGGTAATTGTTTCTGAAAGCAAGGTTTTCCAATCATTGCCTCCTTTCATAAATGTTCCATGCCAAACTTATAGGGCAAACGTGTGGCTCTCCCGACACCCTCGGCACTAGCCCCAGGTTCAAAGGTCACATGTGCATTTCTGAACACAAAGTTGCAGCAAGCAGAAGTGGTGTTTTAACAGTATGTACATCTTATACAAATGATAATTGTGTAACCAAATCAGCCTGGTGGCACATTAAACTTTAAATACAAGCCATGCCTGGTTGTGGCATGGTTGCTGCTAGGGTCATGCAATTAAAATGCCAGAGCAATTTGATAACACACTAGTGTTAGCTTTGTGAGTAGTGCTCAGTTCTGACAGGGCAATGTGTATTAGCCATCTGGTCTGAATATCGCCACAACTGCTATGTGAGATGATGGCCAGGAAGCAGCCTTTTTGATGCTCCTGCAGGAAGGCTTGCACCATTCTCCTAGGTACAGGAACCCTCCAATGGAGATCTCCTGAGGCGGTGCTTTAAAGGCAGCACTGACATACTGGCACTATCACACCAGGGTGCTGAACACTGGACTCCCTTTGAAGTCAGACATATGAAGGGGGCAGAGCTAGAGTGGCCACAGTAAGGCTGAGAGAGGGAGGATTACACCATCTTTGTTTCTGTTAGGGATCTCTACAAACTTCTCCCCACCCACATTTCCTGCAGGACAAGGCACTCTAAGTATGATGCCATAGGGCAAAGGGCACTTGTTACAAACGTCTGGATTGGACCTCTTAAAGCAGGCTCACTTTGGACCAACCGCTGATGACATGTTGCCTTTAGGAGAGGCAACAACCTCCTCCTCCTCCTCCTCCTCCTCCCCCTCCTTGGATTCATCTTTGGACTCTAAACTACAAAGTGTGCAAGGCAGAGGCCGGCTCTGCTCCCTAATCATTCCATGGGAACATTGGGGGTGAACTGCTGTGGACCAGGGCCTCTCTGCTGGCTTTTGCACTAGAACCAGGATTCTGTTAAATGGAGATGGACAATGTGTTGGTGCCAGTCAACTTTATGGTGTACAAGTGCATAACTGAAGGACTCACCCTGTCCTGGAGAGGCTGGACTGGACCTGGCAGCAACCAAGAAGCAGCTAGGGCCCTTTTTCATTGCCTCAAAAGGTCTGTGAGCTGGCTCGAAGCACTTCCAGCCACGCAGAACCTGCAGTGATGCTTTTGGCACTCTACACAACAAACCCCTTGGTTGCACTTTAAGGCATCCATACCCGGCACAACCCATTGAAGCGGACCACCCTGTCTCGACAAGATTGCCGGAAGCCTTCAACTGATCATCTCGATTGTCATCTCCATCCAGGAGAGCCATTAACACGCCAACTTGACTGCCGCCTAGAACGAACCACTGGAAGCCATCAGCTTGACTGTCTGGAACACTGACTCGACCAAACAGGAGCCTGCACCGTCAAATCTTGACTCCCACCTGGCAGTAGGACTGCATCAACTCAAACATCTTAACCGCAGGGAAAGAAAGTAGAAACCTGGCTCGATTATGTACAGCACCCAAGACAAGAATTAAGTTATTTCAAAGAGGTCCTGTGCTCCTGGTCCATTTTTAAGGACCATGGTGACCTGTAAGCCCCCCCTTCTATACCCTTCAAAGATATATCATTTAACAACTGACATTGTTGCTAAGTCTCTTGCCCGATTACCCCTGCTCATCAACCCAGAGTGTGCTTTCACAACAAAAGTCAGCATCCTCCATGTTTCTTTTACAGATATGGGTTTTGTATTTGCTTGCATTCTTTTACTATAGTCCATATCTTCTATGAAACCTTCATCATATTATTTTGGAAACATTGTACTAAACCTGTTTGGGTTGCTACTGTTACCTGCTCATACTTCCCCTGAAGATATATCGTGCCTTCGGTCCATGTTACCAAAAGAGGTTAAAGAGGTGTAACTGTCTGGCTGTGCCTATTTCACCTTTATAATTGGGATTACTGCTGGTTTAGTGGGACAGAGTAGACTATTTAGCCACTAATCATCTCTGTATTCCTGCATAGCAGTAGGAATTTCATCACAAGCACCATCTTGAATTTCATCAGTTACCTTGGGCCAGTTCAGTGGTCTCTGCAATAAATAAATAAATAAATAAATAAAAATAAACAGACTGCATAAGGACAATCAGGTTGTCGGACTGCTCTGGGACACAGTTCCACCGGTTAAACTGAGTGGCATGATCCACAGATGAAATCTGTTATACAGTCTAACCAAGTTCCGCACTGCTTTAAACTTTTGCGGTTCAAAGAGCAGTTTGTAGTTTGTCCCAGGGACTCTGGAGTCCATATTCAGACTTGTGGACTTAACTTTCTCTATATGACATGACCTTTTTGGTTTCCTGAGTTAGGGGCGATTACTCCCATTTCTGCAGTTGGATAAATCATCCCATTTTGTGGCAAGCAGTTCACCCGACAGTTTTTAGACTGAGGGTTTCTTTCAAGATGGGGGTCTACCATGTTTCATGGGGAAAAGTGATCAAGATGGACCAATCAAGGTCAATCTCTCAAGAGGGGTGTGAAGTGGAGGAAAATACAGGGTAACCTAGTTATCACTCTAAATAATAATGTTGGACTTGCGGCACATGGCTCAGTAAGACAGGAGGGCAGGGTGTGTTAGTCGGATAGCGGAATGGCAGAAGCAGACACCTTTGGTGTTGATGGATGCAGGTCGGAAGGGACCCTTACCTGTGTGCCGATATGAAAATGTTGCTTGTTTTAGGTTGGTACAGACCAGGCAGGTTAGCCATATGGGCAGCCCCTGGATTTTGGAGTGCAAAAATTGACAGCAGGGTTTGTTGAAAGATGGATAGGGTCTGAATCACACTAGACCTGGAGGTCATCTGAAGGAGTGTTGGCGGTATAAGGATCCAGGATTGTTGTAGTGAGAAGTTAGTTGATGGATAGATGGGGGGGGGGGGGTGGTGTTGTTGTCGCTTCCTAGCTATTGGTTGTAGATTTCACTGGCATTAAGGTGCGTACCAGAGTCATGCAGCAGAGGATCCATGAATGAAATTAGTTTCCCCACAGATGGCAATGCCAAGAGTTTCAAAGTAAATTAGCCCAAGTTTCTGGTGCACCGTTTTAGTCAGGTGCTATTATTTTTCATTTCTTTCAAAATGGTTGGTTGAAAAGACAAGTCTTAAGCAGTTTCCAGAAAGTGAGGTCGTTCCCTTCCAGGTGGATACGTTTGGGTAGGGTGTTCCAGTTTCGTGGCCAGAACTGAAAATGAGGATAATTCTTGCCATTTCGTGATGAAGTTGGGGGACTAGTACAAGTGCATCATGGCTGAACCTAAGTGTTCTGAATGGAGTGTAGTGTTGAAACCTACTTCTAAAAGGAGGAAGGGCCCACTAAGTGGTATGCACCCTATTTTGGATTGGTAGCTAGTGGAGAATGTGTAATGCTCGCATGATAGGTTTACATCGCAAGGAGTCTTGCAGCAGCACTTTGAAGTCTTTGAAGTTCCCTCAATAGGTCAACTGCGAGTCGAAGATGGAGGCTTTATGCAACGTAGTTGTAGCAGGAGATACTAAATGAATTGATGATCATCTAGTAGGGGTGTCATGTGGAAGCTGAAAAGTAGAGGCGACTGTGTGGATCCTTGGGGTACTCACGCAGGTATGTGGGCGAGGCCAGGAATGCACAATGGTGGTTTCTGTTCTACCCGTGAGGACGGAGATGATAAAACGTAGAGCGGTTTCTTTAATACCAATATCTTCCAGTCTTATTAGCAGGCTCTCATGCCTGACCGTGTCAAAAGCAGCAGAGATCTCTAGCAGGATAAACCCACTCTCAGAGTTTTCAGCTGCATTGTTCTTAAGTGTACCCCAGATGGAGCACAGAGCCAATTCTGTACTCCTTGAAGGTCTAAATCTATACAGTGCTTTATTCAGGGGTTGGTTTGTTTCAATGAAATCCCAGATTTGACTTTGTATGAATTTTTCCAGAAGCTTCCAAATGAAACTGTGTTTGAGTTGGGGTGATAGCTGACTCAGCCATATGGGTCAGCTCTGGACTTTTTAGCAAAGGTCTAATATATGCAGATTTCAACTGAACTGGAACAGGTGCGGATGCAGTCGTTCAGGGATATGAAGATGGGCGCTACATCCAGAGATTTCATGATACATTTGTAAAGATTGGGAGGACGGGAATCCTCAGGAGATCCTGATGGGCTGCATGGTCAATAGTATGTAGGTCCTCTGCAGACGGAAAGCTGAACAACAATAGAGAGAAGGTGTTGGTGGAATCTCGTTTGGTGATGGGAGCATACTTTATTGTCAGGTGATCCTGGATGTCGAGGATCTTATGTTTGAAGTGTGCACCAATCTGGTAGCAGAACTTTTAGGTAAGGATTGCCTTTCAACCTGTCAGGCTTTTGTATTCTCAACTGCTTTGATTACTTCAGCCCTGTAAAGGTGTAACTGTTGATGGTAGGTTAATTTGCTAGCGTGCATATTGTTTTTCTAGGTTCAATTTTTCTTTTTTTAATTAATTTATTCTAAGGGTGAACTATTTGGCTGGTTTCTTCTGAAAGGTTTCTTAGTGGCAATACGGTCCAACATGGAAATAATCAATTTGTGAATGTGGTGGAGTTTTGCATCGAATTTGGCTGTTGGTTCATCAGCGGGGATAGTAGAGTTGGTTGCTTCTAGTCGTTCTATTAGGGAGTTGATGTGTATTTCTTTCCACGGCCTGGTCGTGGTCAATGTTTCTTTTGAAGGTCCTGCGAGGCACTGTCTCTTTGAATATTGTGAATGGAACAGATAAGTGATATTCCAAGCAGAGGCAAACTGAGGAGCAGACAGTGGTTATATTTTTATTACAATAAATGCCTTGCAGAGTGTGTCCAGCTATGTGGGTGGGACCCTCAACCATCTGTGAGGTGTAACGCAGGCAATGTTCGCTCCGAGTGACTTTTTAATAGAGTCTTCTTTCTTGACCAGTGGAGTATAGCTAGTAGTTTGTGATTTACGGTCCGGATGGAGTCAGCAAGTTTGTCAGCAAAGTGTAGGCTGCAAGAGGTAGGTCTGTAGATTAAGAGGAAGCTTGGTGTAACTGTTGGAGGGATGGAGTAGATCAGAGCGAGCAATTTATAGTCTGAGAGCCATGTTTCGGTCATGAAGAGGGAGTCTATCTGGTCTTCGGAGAGAAGGTCAAAAATGACAGGGTGCTTGGAGACAGAACATACATCAGGCATTTCTGGGTCGGCTCGGCTGCTTGGATGAGTTGTTGGGTTGTTCAAAGCTGCTTTTGTTAGTTTCCCAGGGTTCCATGTTAAGGCTTTCCAATTCAAAGATGCTCAGCATGCTCTTCTTGGGGTCTGGCATATCTATCCTGCTGCATGGTGGTGGTGGATGGTGAATGAAGTAACAGGTATTGTTTTGTGCAGGTCCGGTCGTATGGTTGGTTGAATGGCTGTCGGTTTAAATGAAGGCAGGGATGTTCGGTCTCTTGAGGTGCCATAGTGTGAAACCTGTAGTCTTGGGATACCTGATTGGAAGGGGTAGTGAGGGATGCTTCTATTTTTGTATTTTATTTGTGGTCTATATTTTATTTGTGGTCTATAAAGCGCCTTAATCCAAAGCGCTGAATATTTTAAAACAGAATACAGTACAATAAAAAATGGTTAAACCGTAAAACAATCAAATCCAGATAGTAATCATTCAGGGATGTTGAGGAAGTTGGGTTTTCAAGGAAGCACGAAAGAGAGTAAACAGTAATATATCTAAGTGAGAGTGGAAGAGGCTTCCAGTTGAGAGGAGCAAGAAGCTGAACGGATCGGAAGCGAGGCTGGGCACATGGAGGACAAGGAACCACAAGTCTAAAGAGAGAGGAAGACCTAAGAGATCGGGTCGGGGTATAGAAAGATAAAAACACAGAGAGGTAGTTAGGTGCAAGCCCATAGAGGGATTTAAAGACAAGGCAACGAAAGTGAAATTTGACTTGAGAATGGAAGGGAAGCCAATCAAGTGTAGCAAGAGAGGAGGAAATAGAGTTTTAATAGGGAAGAAGACAAAGTAAACGAATAGAAGAGTTAAACACTGACTTTAGTGGGGCAAGACAAGAGCTTGGAAGACCAAAGAGAGTAGTGGAACAATAAAAGAGTCCAGAGAAGATCAGTGAGGAAATTAGAAGTTTAGATGCCTGGAAAGAGAGGAAAGGGTGAGTTTTACAGATATTATGAAGGTGAAAAAGACATGAACGGGAGGTGAGAGAAATGTGACGAGGAAAGATTGGAATCAAAGTGGAGACCAAGATTACAAGCAGTAGTAGAGATTGGAAGATTAGAGGCAAGGAAGTATATAAGCGGGGTAGAGGACGGGGTGGTGGGGGAAAGTGTAGGCAGAGAAGAACAGAACCTACGTCTTTCCTGCATCAAGAGTGAGAAAGTGAGAAGACATCCAAGATTTAATATCAGTAAAACAGGCTGTGAGGGTGCAGAGAATTTTGGGAGTAAAGGAAGAGAAAGATAGAAAGAGCTGGGTATCATCCGCATAGAAGTGATGGGAAAGACGAAAGGAGGAGATAATAGTCGCGAGTTGCGAAGTGTACAATGAGAAGAGGAAGGGGCTTAGGACTGACGCTTGGGGTACCCCATGGTCAAGAGGAAAAGATGTAGAGGTTATACCTGCCCATGAAACAGAAAGTCTGATTAGAAAGATAAGAGCTAAACCAAGATAGAACAGAACCCTTACGACAAAGAGTAAAGTGAAGCCAGAAGCAAAGAGTGATCCACAGTGTCAAATGCAGCAGATAAATCAAGAAGAATGAGAAATGAAGAGTGTTTAGAATATAGAGCTGAGAGGAGGGAATTGAGGACAGAAATAAGGGCAGTTTCAGTAGAGTGGAGAGGACGAAAGCCAGATTGAAATCGAGGAAGAAGCGAGAGATCAGTGACAAAAGAGGAGATCTGAGAAAACACAAGACGCTCGAGGAGCTTAGAGAGATAGGGTAAAAGAGAGATTGGGCAGAAATTGGAGACGATCAGGGGATTAGCTGTGTTTTAAAAAAAAATGGGAATGATAGATGCATGTTTAAAGGAGACAGGAAAGAGATGTCGAGGGGCAGGCGTTAATGAAAGAGACAAGATAGGGTATTAGAAGAGGATAGACCTTGGGTATGAGAACCGAGGGAATTGGTTCTATTTTACTCCTTGTTCTTTCTTCCGATCAGATTCTGCTATCTTTGTGGTTTCTAGGCATCTTGTTACTGTGTTTCCACCATGTATTTGTAGAGGATTGGGAAGCAGTGGTTATATGGTAGGGCGAGATGGGAGGCGCGACGTTTACCTTTAATTTTCTTCGGGCCCGTGTTTGTGGTTGGTTCATTTATGGATTTCCTTATCCGTGTATGACAATATTTGGGAGGTTATGGAACTGTTCAGAGAATATTATACGCCAATTGGCTAGTAGAAAACACTGCTGAGATGATTTATTAGGGGTCATGATATATAAAGGGTTTCTTCTGTGAAGCAGTATAAGTGGCTATGTTATGAGGATTCCGGAATTTAAGGATTTGTTTGCATCTGATAGTGTAAGGGGCCTAGTATCATTGAGATAGGACTTATTACAACAAAAACAGGTATAACAGGTGTGTTGTATTTAACTTTTTACAGACCTTGCCGGCTTTTGCTTCCTATTTTGGCGATTTCTGAGTGCAAAAATTAACTATTACTTTACCTGGATGCTGCACCCTTAAGTGTATATTGCGGCTGCTGCAATATTTTATTAAATTTTTCTTTTTAGAAGACACTTATGTGGAATGCGCTTCAGGTAAAAACAATATACGTCACATCAACAAGATTACTTCTTAAGTGATATTTTATTTTTTACATGTAATTTCCTTTATTATTCATTAATTCACATACTGATTTTATTTCCTCTCAACACGTGTTTCCCCACGTTTTGTGCACCTGGTTCATCAGGAGAGATACTGAATAGAAAGAGAATATGAAAGAGAATAGGAAAAAAATAAGTACATTTTAGTTGTGTTATGCATATTTAAATCATGAGTAGTGGTGGTGAAATGCGGTGGGCAATTATGATTACATTGCTTATTAGTTATACTCACCTAGATTCTTCATCAAGCACTTATATCTCTAATTTATTTATACCTTTTTCATTTTTGTCTCTCTCATTTGAGAAGATATTGTTTAGTAAATTTTCTGTAAATAATGAGAGAAGGTATCATAAGTTTAGCCCAAACTCTATTGTAGTTTCCCAGACTTTTCTTTAAGGTAGTGGAATTCATGTTACCATTAATCTCTGCACGGTACCCAAAGCTAAATATTACCAAAAATATATAAGGTATCTTTCTGGCCCAGAGTCTATTACTTGCTTTGCCTATTCAAAAGAAAATTACCTTCAGTTCAACTTGGTACGATTGCCTCCAGTCTGCCAGGATCCGCGCTGCCTTTCTACTAAATTTTCTGTCCTTTATAAAAGACTGCGATCGCGTGACGCGATTACGCCAACGCGTCACATTACGCGATATCACGCGTCACGCCATAGCGTCAAGCGGGCTTTTTGATTGACTTTTTTCCGTGATACCAGGCTAATTCATCCATTTTTATTTATTACAAAATTCTGATATAGCTATAATAAATGTATGTTCTTTTATTATGTGCCTTATTTTAGTGTAACCTTCCTTTGAGGCCTCATATATATGGATCTAAGATTTATATGGGACCAGACAGGTGCAGCTTTACAGGTAAAAGGTAAGGAACAAAAAGAAAGTGAGAAAAGGAAAGATGGATAAATCAGTCCATTAAAAGAAAACCTTTTAGCACACATAATCACCAGTCTATACTTGTCTTAATGCATTCCATAATATTGATACAAAGCAAAGGAATAATCAATTATACTAAAAATCAAGAATTATCGACATAAAGCATGGAAATAATAAGAAAAGAAATTCTATATATGTGCTAAAACATGATGGTGTTTGAGAATTTAGATGCAATTTGAAAGGTCTAGCACTCTATTTTCAAAATTAAGCTTTCTTTAGCCAGCAAGCCATCTCATGCTCAGAGTTCAGGCCAGAGAGACACGTATCCAGGGTACATATACATTTGGCTTCTCTTCTTCTTAACTGAAGTCTCCATTTCCTCCTCTTTCCATTGTGTCAACT
Source organism: Ambystoma mexicanum (assembly GCF_040938575.1). Taxonomy (NCBI): domain Eukaryota; kingdom Metazoa; phylum Chordata; class Amphibia; order Caudata; family Ambystomatidae; genus Ambystoma; species Ambystoma mexicanum. The sequence continues at coordinate 833,432,350 of NC_090934.1, read as the reverse complement.
ATTTCAATGCCTAGAAATTTCATTTCTTTAATTTCAGTTATTTGATGTTCTTGATTGTAATGCACCGCCATAGGGTATCTCGTATCATTATTCTTAATAGCTCTTATGTGTTCTTGAAGTCTGATCTTTAGTTTTCTGATAGTACTTCCCACATACCTTTTTTTGCAAATACACGTAATTGCATAGATCACATATTTTGTGTTACAATTAATATTGTTTTATCTTTTCATATCTTCCATTTGGTAATCTTATTTCTTTAATTCCATTTTCCATTTGATTACATGTTACACAATTTCCACAGCTGTAAGTGTCCGCTGGTGCCGGCACTTTTAGAAATTGACTGAGAATCTCAGTTCTATCTTCTTTGAGATGACTTGGGCTGACTTTTTGTTTCAATGTTGGAGCTCTTCGATAAATTATCCTTGGTTTAGCTTCTATATTATATTTGACCGTATCATCACTTTGTAGAATATTCCAATGTTTTTTCATAATTTTCTTTAGAATGTATGCTTCACTATTATAAGTAGTAATGAAGTCTACCTTTGTTTCTTTATTTTTCAACTTTGGTTTGTCTTTCAGCAATTCAGTTCTGGTTATTTTTTCAGCTCTTCTTATGGCTCTTTCTACTTCCTCAGTTTTATAGCCTCTCTTTATAAACTTTTCTTTGAGAAGTAGGACATGTTCTTCATATTTTTCTTTTGAGCTGCAATTTCGTATTTGTTCTTAGAATTTCACCATAAGGTATATTTTTAATTATGTGCTTCACATGGTTACTTTCTGCATGTAACACTTTGTTTACTGCTGTAGCTTCTATATATAGATCAGTCAAGATCTTATTTCCATCCGTGTAGATTTGTAAATCCAAGAATTCTATGCTCTCTGGGCTTGTTTTGTCTGTGAATTTAATGTTGTATTCATTTGTGTTCAAATAACTGATGTATTCATGTAGTTTCCTTGTGTTTACATTCCATATCAGTAATATGTCGTCAATATAGCTTCCCTAGTAAACAATATAGCGTTCTGTGAATGCTGGATGTTGCCATGCGTGATTGATCTCAAAATGTCCCATGAACAGGTTTGCGTATGAGGGTGCAAACTTGGCCCCCATCGCCGTACCCTCCTCTCGTCTATATATTGTTTTGTTGAACATGAAAATGTTATTGGATAAAGCAAAATGCAACATTTCTAGAATCATTTTGTTTTGTTGCAAAAATGAAATTGATCTTGATTTTAAAAAAAATCCAGTTGTTTCTAAACCTTTAAGATGTTCAATACTGGTATATAAAGACCCCACGTCTAAAGTTACAAAGATAAAGCTTTTCTCCCAAGGTATTTCTTCCAACTGTTGTATTACATGTTTACTGTCTCTCAAGTACGATGCTAGGTTGGTTGTTAACGGCTGTTGATGAAGATCAATGTATTGTGAGGCTCTCTGTTAGTGAGCCTATGCCATTTATTATTGGTCTACATACTAGAAATTGGTTGAATGTTTTGTGAATTTTCAGTAAAAAATATATTATGGGCATTATTGAATAGGTGTTTTCTAAGTAGTTGTATTCTTCTTCTGAAAGTAGGCCCATTTCTTCCCAGTTTTTAATCATAAGATGCCATTGAGTCTGCAGTTCTTTAATTGGATTTTTTTGGAGTATGGAGTAGCAATTCCAGTCACTCAAATGTCTATTTCCTTCAGTTATGTAGTCATTTCTCTGCATGAGAACGATGTTGCCTCCTTTGTCAGCGGATTTGGTTACCCATTTTTTGTTTTTAGCAAGAGCGTCAATAGCTGTTGATTCTTTAAGTGAAAGATTATGTTTGAATTTCGCTGGTTTATTTTTGAGATCATTTTGTCTCAGATCTTCACTAACCTTTTTTTGAAAAACATCTATCACATTGGTTTCTGCCATTTCAGGAATGAATTTTGATTTGAATTTCAAATTTGATTCTTCCGTTTAAAAAGGATTAATATTCTGTTTTTCCAAAAACATTTCTGTAGTGTAATTTTCCTCAGTAGGGTTCATGATATTCAATGTTCTTTCTACAAATTCAACCGTGAGTGGTGAAATTTCTTGTTCCGCCCTTTTTTCTTTTTTGTTCATTACTTCAGCAAAATATTTTTTCAACTTCAATTTTCTACAGAATTTGAACAAATCCACTTGTGTATGAAAATAATCCGCTTTGTTTGATGGACTGTAGTTTAATCCTTTATTGAGCACTGTATTTAATGTTTTGTCCACTTGTTCTGCAGTTAAATTCATTACTAAATTCACTTGGTCTTTTTGTTTTGTGATCTGGTTTGCATTCCTACATCTCCTCTGTTTTAGCGTTCTTCCTCTTTTTCCTCTCTTGTTTTTGGTAAGGTGGTTGATGTACTTTCGCTTATGCCTGATCTCATGCCTCTTATATTCATCATCCCTTGTTGAAAATTTGATTTTGTGATGGACTTGTGCCTGCGGAATTCTAAAAAATTGAATTCTTGTATTTTGTTCGATGTACTTGGTACTTCTTCCGTTTCTTTTTCCATTTCACTGTTCGTTTCTGTATCTGATGATTGAGTAGTTGATGATTGTGTATTAACATTTTTTCTTAATTTTTGGATAAGCTTTTGAAATCGGTGTGGTTTTTCCTTTTATGTCATATTTTATCTGATATGTATATACTCTTCCAATCTTATAGTCAATTTCATCCCTTAGAAATGCTTTTTGTTTTTTGGATTTCAGTTCTTCTGTGAATTTGTTTAAATAATCGTCCAATATCTGATAATTTTGAAAAGTTATTTCACAAGGATTTAATTTTTCAATTGTTTCTTTTAGTACTTTTATTTCTTCTAATGCCTTCTCATGTGCTATTGCTGAATGATTTATAATTCTAATCATCATATCTTTTGATGTTTTTGTGAGGAGCGTCTCCCAATCTTGCAAATCTTCTATGTCTTCATCCTCGAAGGATGGGAAGATACATATCCTTAAGCCTCGTGGTATTCTTCCCATGTCCATGTACATTCTTAAAGTTTTCATCTCCCACCACTTTGCTAGTTCTTTTTTGGAAACTGCTTCTAATCTTTCAAATAGGTTCCTCAATGACGTTGGGGTCTGAGATGCTCGTACATCTCCAGGTGTCTGTCTATGTCGTAAGAACAATTCTTCTGCTTCTGCTTCTCGTCTTTCAAAGATGTCTGCCATTTTCTTTTTCCTCTTTTTCAAAATATAAGTGCACGAGATCTGCCTTTAGGAAAGCATATTATCAAAGTTTTGTTTAACTTTTTGCAGACCTTGCCGGCTTTTGCTTCCTATTTCGGCGATTTCTGAGTGCAAAAATTAACTATCTTAGCATATATATATATATATATATATATATATATATATATATATATATATATATATATATATATATATATATATATATATATTTTCTTTTCTTATTATTTCCATGCTTTATGTCGATAATTCTTGATTTTTAGTATAATTGCTTATTCCTTTGCTGTGTATCAATATTATGGAATGCATTAAGACAAGTATAGATTGGTGATTATGTATGCTAAAAGGTTTTCTTTTAATGGACTGATTTATCCATCTTTCCTTTTCTCACTTTCTTTTTGTTCCTTACCTTTTACCTGTAAAGCTGCACCTGTCTGGTCTCATATAATTCTTTGATCCATATATATGAGGCCTCAAAGGAAGGTTACACTAAAATAAGGCACATACTAAAAGAACATACATTTATTATAGCTATATCAGAATTTTGTAATAAATAAAAATGGATGAATTAGCCTGGTATCACAGCAAAAACAGTCAATCAAAATGGCTGTTTGACGCTATGGCGTGAGGCGTGACATTGCGTAACGTGACGCGCGACCGCGGTCTTTATAAAGGACAGAAAATTTAGTAGAAAGGCAGCGCGGATCCTGGCAGACTGGAGGCAATCGTACCGAGTTGAACTGAAGGTCATTTTCTTTTGAATAGGGAAAGCAAGTAATAGACTCTGAGCCGGAAAGATACCTTATATATTTTTGGTAATATTTAGCTTTGGGTACCATGGAGAGATTAATGGTAACCATGAATTCCACTACCTGAAAGAAGGGATTAAAATAAAAGTCTGGGAAACTACAATAGAGTTTGGGCTAAACTTATGATACCTTCTCTCATTATTTACAGAAAATTTATCTTCTCAAATGAGAGAGACAAAAATGAAAAAGGAATAAATAAATTAGAGATATAAGTGCTTAATGAAGAATCTAGGTGAGTATAACTAATAAGCAATGTAATCATAAATGCCCACCGCATTTCACCACCACTACTCATGATTTAAATATGCATAACACAACTAAAATGTACTTATTTTTTCTTATTCTTTCATATTCTCTTTCTATTCAATATCTCTCCTGATGAACCAAGTGCTCAAAACATGGGGAAACACGTGTTGAGGAAATAAAATCAGTATGTGAATTAATGAATAAAAAAGGAAATTACATGTAAAAAATAAAATATCACTTAAGAAGTAATCTTGTTGATGTGACGTATATTGTTTTTACCCGAAGCGCATTCCACATAAGTGTCTTCTAAAAAGAAAAAAATAACAGGTGTGTTGATTTAATTTGGTGCTGGTTTTACAGGCAGAGAATCCAACAAATTCTAGTAGAATATTTTAACAGTTGAAACCAAGACGGGGACATCCTCCTACAGGTTTTTGAAGGGAGGAACTTGAGGAGGAAGTCTGAGCTTTTATAAAAAATCATAGTTGCCACTAGAATGGTCGAATGAGCCAGAGTCTGCCCCATTGACCAACATTTCTCAAAAGCTTGGTAGTGAAGGTCCATATTTTTGGCTATTGGCGTGACCAATGCTGGCTTTTGCTGCAGCTCGTCTGCCTCTTCCACCACAGGGTGAAGATTTATACCCGATTTATCGGCAGACTTAAATGATCACACTAATGATAGAACCCCATTATCCACCTTATGCACAGGTATCCTCAATTATTGCATCATGCCTTGAATGGCTATTGCCGACATTGGCACTTCCTCCATGTGACTAGTGAAGACGTCCATATCCCTCCATCCTCCCTCCCCCACAGAGTTATCGTTAGGCAAACCAGTGGGTAGGGGCGTGGAGGAGTATCTTTAGGCAGTGGAGTCTTCAGTGGCAAGTTGTTGGCGGCAGCAGCAAAGGCTTTGGTGGTAATGGTGTCAAGGGTCTCACTGAGGATTGAAACTCAAAACCAGTGTTCACCCCGTTGCCTGAGTAGAGTTGCTGAAGGATCACCAGTGGACCACCTACCAGTGCTAGGCTGAGGTGTAGCTGGCAATGACACCTCCCACATCAGGCCTTTAAATATTGGCTCATACGGTTTGAGCGCATGAGGTCTTGAAACCTCAATAAAAAGCGACCTTTCCATGTGAAGTCTTCATCAATCGTCATGAGGAGCCTCTGGGGCCCAAGTGTTAGTGGGGGCTTATGGGGAAGGGGGCAGATTGCAGAAACCTGTAAGATTTCCCTGCGTCCGAGGTGTATGAAGCGAGGCATCTTCCAGTAGCTGGTCAGAGTTTGAGACTGTTACTACCAGGGTGCACCATTGAAACTAGCAGCTGTAGAAATGGTGGGCCCTCAGGTGAAGGTTTGGTAACTCGTGCGGTATGGGCCTCAGGACCAATCCCAGTGTGAGGCAAAATGCCCTCTGGGACAGCATTACTGATACAAGCCCTTACAAGGACCAAGTCCTCTCGGACCAAGATCATGTGACAGTCCTGGGAAGGTCCTCGATACCAGTTAAAGCGTGCTCAGAGGCACTGGAGCAGACCCTGGCAGCGCGGTGGCTAGCAGCGTCAGACTCAGAAAGGGGCCTCCCAACCAGGTCAACTCCCGGACGGAATCGTCTGGTTGGGGTGGTAAGGGGACAAAAAAAAAAGAAAAAACTAGGTACCTTCTTGGAAGCCACAAACGGCCAAGTAATCTGTACCACTTGCCTTGAGGTTCCACTCCCATCCCTGCAGCAACTTCTGAGAAAGTGTGTCACAGAACGCACAGTTGTCGCTGGGGAGAACAAGTCACAACCAATCTAAAGAAAGAGTGGGGGTTCTCTATTGAAAACGATCTGAAACACCCTGCACACAGAAAATCCTGGTTTACCAGGCATACAAGGGAAAGGAACTGTGGTAGGGGATGGAGGGGAGAAAAAAGATCAGAAAGCAGCGCTGGAAGATGGCAAACTAAAAAAATAATAAGAGTAAGGGACTGGGGGTACAGAGCGTGAGTGCCAGAGTCTAGGGTGTGGCCGTGCCCTGCACATCTGCCCACCTCTGCATGCAAATTCTAAAAGGGGAAGTACGTGTTGATGTGTTGGGCTCCATTTCCGGTCCATTCGGGAACTCCCATAAGTATGGAGGAAACGGGACAGGATGTAGGAGTACCCCCTCACACTGGCCTTCTAACCTGTAAAAGGTCCTGAGAATCCAATCAACTAACCCACCTCTAGTAGAGATACAAAAACGCTTTCGTATGACTTCTATCCGACTAATGACATGCTAATTGTCACTAAGCAGCAAGGCTATACCTATCCCTAGATAGCAAGTTATTTTGGCAGATATTTGGAACTCCTACTTTAACAAAACATAATTGGGCAGAGTTGCAGTCTGCCACTGTCACACAAATTTCAGAACCATGATATCAATAGATAGGAATGGCCATGCTTAACCATATCCAGCACTTTAAAATGAATCTCAGGCGGCAGCCAAACTTGTCTTCAACTTCCCTTTTGTAGCAGAAAAACTGAATGCATACATAAATGGCCCTTTGCAGTTTACTCAAAATATCCATGTTGATTGTGGGACCACTTACACTGTTAGTTCCCATCAGTATGGTCATGCATGTGAAAAAAGGACAGCACACCAAAATCGGATGCATTGACTGGGAATTCAGAAGAAGTACCTCGGAACAGAAAATATGGTCAGAGAGCCAAGCAAATAAACAGGAGAAATCCAAATGTGTAGGGGTTCCACAAAATGGAACAGCAGAAGCCCCATAACTGGAATTTCGACATAACAGCAGTCATGGATGTGTTAGATATGCAGCTGCAATGTTATGTAAATACACACCGGTGACACTGTAATGCTAACAGGGCATTTGTTACAAAGTCAGATGATCGTGTAGATCAGATTAGCTGTAATGCAGATGGTTAGTGTATTCTGATGTTAGTTTATCTGCCAACAATGTATGTGGAAGTTGTCCTACTTGCTAAGCGACATAATGCGCAGTTATCAAATTGGGAATATCCTTTCATTGCAGGTGTAATCCAAAGTATACTTTGTCAAAGGTGGATGTTGGTACTGTCTATAGAGTACCTGATGTTTGGGGCCCATTTAAATAAGATTTCTTTCAGACGTTTATAACCTATTTTCCATCATCTTTAATTCAAGAGATTTTGTTTAGGGCTCTAAGGTGGAAACTCCTGGATCGAAAGAGTTTCCAATCTTGACTTTAGAAAATACTTTAGTCTTGAGTGACATTTCTGAGGCATTCAGTTGAAAATTCATTCAGAAAGTGAGTGGAATGTTTATTGTGGTATATGCAAGTCTCAATAAAAAGAGTCATTATGACCCATTCCCTTTTATATCATTGGCATGCCATTATGTAGCTCTGAGGACCCCATTTGTGTGCTATGGAAAATATCTTGATGGTAGATTGACTCCCTTTCAAATTCAGCAACATAAATATTTGCTAGGGTGGGAGCAAAAATAGCTCCCACTGCTGTGATGGATATCTTTTAATAGAAACGTTAAATTAATGCCAGTTCTGGCATTTCCATAATGAATTGAGTAAGAACTTCTAGAACTGTGGATGTGTGTTCAGTATTTGCTCAATGGTCCTGAAGTTCTCAAACTGCAGAATATTTGTATAAAGATACTTCCATATTTTCCATCACATGTGTAACTCACTTTTGAATTAAGCCCCCTTGTGCTTTTGGATTGATTGCAAAACTGAATCCTTTCAACATGTTCCATCTTAGCCCTTAATAAAGGAGTGTCAAGATATATTACTCTCTAAATAAGAATTATCCTTCGAATACAGTTCAATAATGCAGTAATATATGTAGATAATGTGACAAATCCAAGAATATCGTCACCTCTTCCCAAGGGGAGCCACCCCCTTTGGGACTTGGGAGGCAAACCCTCTATGCTTAAAGGGGAAGCTCGCTCAACAATGTTATTGTCCCGATCATTTGTGCATGTATTTTTAACCATACTGTAATCGATCTTAAAAAATGTTACTATGCATCTTACCTTAGCTTTCCTCACTTTTACACATGCGAAAACAATGGGTTGAGTGCGGCCATCTTGTGCTAATCGTATCCGTTGATGCATTGCCCTAAGTTCAAGTGCGCTCACAGCAAGAATACAGATAGCCCGCCCCTGAACCTGACATCACAAGACACGTACGGCCATTTTCACAACGCCAATGCACGTCTCGTGACAAAGTTCTATGTGCGCAAGCAATGTCAGGACGCCTCTTTCCTCAAGTATAAACAGACCCTTTCTGATCAGACAACATTGGAGTTGCTTTGTTAATCGTTTCACTGTATTTAGTTTAGATCGCCTGTGACTCGTTTCTGCTCTGTTCAGCTATCTTCTTAGTACGAAGCCCCTGCGGGCGGGTACTTACACTAGCAGAACTGATTTCACTCGTTACTTGCATTTCATTTAAATATTTGTCTTATAATGGCAAAAATACAGCCCTACCAGTACGAGCCCGAGTATTCCGAGGAGGAACTAATAGAAAGAGAAAGACGTGGAAACGATACAATAGTTGGGAAGATGAATCACCGGAGCATGAGCCTGAGCCTAGTCGCATGGCAGACGTTTCAACCTGGTGTACCTGTAATCATTGTAAGGTCCTGCCAACCGAGGTGGATAACTGCTGCTCTGGATGCTCGCCCTACATAGCCGAAGTAGACACCATCGCTATGCGTTACTGAGCTGCATGACTTCAGGGCAGCCTGCCTCACAAGGTCCGTGTTGATGATTATCATGGTGCTTATGCATGAAGTCGACTAACATTTCATGTTGGTCTCCTACATTGTCGTAATTTAGATCGATCACTGACAAATGCATTTAGTATGTAAATTGAATACATTTCTCTCGCTTATTGCAAATCAGTGTTCATCGCTCACGTGTTTTTCACTTTCAACTAAAAAACAATATTTCTCTATGGCCAAAACTGTTCTGGCTTGAATGGGTGTTCACTTTTGTAATCTGTCTACTTCAAAGCCCAAGTACATTTTTCAAGGAAGTTACTTTTATGAGAGCAACTATGCCATAGAATTTAGGATGCATTTTCGACAAAGGTGGTACACTTATCTGGTTCATTCAATTAAAATTTTTATGTTTCTCTTTCACAGGTGGTATAGGCTGGTGGCCTACCGTTAGTTTACATGGTGGCTTCATGTGATGCTTGGATTCCGCGTTCAACGAGTAATGCCCGCCTGTGTCGTTCGAGCCATATTCACCAGTGACAGTGGACAGTACAGGGGATTTTCACAAACTGTGCTGCAACCTCAAGTATACAATTTGTAGTTTGTTTGTGCCATCAACATCACCAAATTAAATAAAATACAAATGAGCATATACAAATAATTGTTTGAATTTTTTCAGTGAGTCAAGAACACGCCCAATCGTCTATGAGGATCATGAAAGAATGGTTGGTGCCCATTTTCACTCACCTCATCCCCATCCATCCCCCCTCTAATATCCCCCCCTAAGGTACGTGGTGGGTGGGAACAGCCAAGGTGCCAAACACCATGTGCACCTCAAAGGGTTATTTCGCACAGGGTCCATAGTTAACATACCCCCCCCCCCATACCCAGTGTCTCCAGACTCCCCAGTTCAAGACCCCGCCCCAGCAATCAACATAAGTTTGGATCCCTTCAGCAGTGTTCCGGGCCTTTTGCACTCACCTCATGCCCATCCATCCCCCCTCCAGTATCAATGGCAGTTCACACCTATGGCCGTGCGCTCCCAAGGGGGCTGGGTGGGTAGGAACACTCTAGTTGCCAAACACCATGTGCACCTCAAAGGGTTATTTCACACAGCGACCATTGTTCACATGGCCTCAACAGACCCAGTGTCTCCAGACTCCCCTGTTCAAGTCCATCGATCCCCCTTCCTCCCTCCCCAGTATCGATGGCAGTTCGCATCTAAGACTATGCGTTTGAAAGGCAGCTGGGTGGGTGTGCATGCCCAAGGTGCAACACGCTGTTGAATAGCTAGCCTCTGTGTAGCATTGAAAATATACATTACGAATCATACATAATTGTGCAGACTGTTTGTGTTGGCAATAACAGTATGTGGCTTTTATTAAACATAATAATCCAAACAAAACAAGATTACTGTGATTGTCACAAATCAACAGGTGTGCAGCGTGATCATAGTTGTACTTTTTGGGTACTTGTACCGTGAAACAGGAACTGGCCCTCCTTAGCTCACCGACTGCCCCCATTGTGGGCTCTCAGGACCGTGTGTTGGGACCTACATCTTGTCTGGTGAGCTCTCTTGCTGGCAGCTTCCTTCTAGGCCCATGATATCCGTTGTCCACATGGCCAGGCCACACCCAGTTTCTACAGACTACCCTCTTCAAGACCCCGTCCCTGCAATGAATATAGGTTTTTGTCTGTTGAGCAGTGTTCCGGGCCTTTTGCGCTAACATTGTCCCATCCATCCTCTGCCCTAGTATCAATGGCAGTTGGCACCTATGAACAGGGCCACAAGATTGTCTCGGACACCAATGAAAACGTGGCACACAGTTCGAAGTCGCTATTCATTCTTTTTCGGACACCGTTTGAATATTAACTAAAGGTGAGTATTTTGATGAAAAGGTGATGCAAATTGTGCATGTAAAAATATATATATTCAACAACGCTGTTCACTACTACCACTAGCCGCATATTGAAGTAACTCAAACTGGCACAAAAGGCCCAAAAAATTATGCCACTTTCATTATAATAATAATGAAGAAAAGAAAAAAAAAAAGAAGGCCTGCACAAGGATTTTATGTTTGTGTTTCAACCGGGGCCCTATTGCCCTATAGGATGTATGAGCAGGCCTATGCCTGTGTGCTCGCAAGGGGCTGGCTGGGTATGGCAGTTGTGAAACATTGCCATCGAGGCTGAGTGGGTGTAGACGAACACACCACTCATTCACGTATACACCCACTTTTCTAAGCCTTTATAAACACATGGACATTTATCGGAAACCTGTTCCACGGATATGTGTTCCCCTGCTTGCTGAATCGGCTCATTTGTTCGTCCAAGTAAGGGTAGGTCACCTATTTACTTCTCTATGTTCATTGATCGCTGCTTTGAAAGTTTCTATCGATTTCCACCTAATGTACCCAGTATTGTAATGTTCATTTATCTTCACCATTTTCAAATGTTTAGTGCATTTTTATCTCAGTAAATAGCACATTGCATCACTGTGCATTGTAATAGAATGGAATGTTTTGTGGTCCATGTTTGCAAGCATGTTTTTTTTCAATGCTTGAAAGTGCGCTCAACGGACGTGTAACATTACGATTTGCGGTATATCAATTAATTCTGTAAGAAAGTGATCGCCGAGTTCATTCGACTAGGTTACACAGGTTTTCTTTATTTAAAACAAACATTTCAGACACAGCTGTGTTATAATTCCTTTATTCACATTCATACAGTATTTATTATAATTAATGACTTTGTTATACAGATTAAACAGACTTTTCAAGAATGTCTTCATGCATCGTTATTGGTTGCCCTTCTGTGAGCCATGCCAAAACTCATGGCACAGTCCTGCATACATTGCCAAAGGATATTGATTTAATAAGAAGATGGCTTACAAATTGTGGTTTTCCAGTGGACGAGATTGAAAGTAGAGTCCAGGCTGTCTCGAACAACATGAGGGCCAATCGATTCTGCCTTTGCAGCCTGCACTTTACCGATGATATGCACGAACAATCAAGTACACAAAAAAGTGTCGACCCAGAATTCTTCGTAAATTGCTCCCAAGTGAAATTTTGACTTAATTTCGGCACACGCTGGCTCAGGTGAGAGTGGACGATGAATTTGTTATGTTTGTTGGTATGCAGGACGATGGTCTGCATAAATAAGTATTCTCTATGATCTCTCGATTTATTTAAAGTAGTGAATTGAAAAGGTAACTTTATGAACGGTGTAGAGCTTTCAATGTTTATTTACAGCAAAGTTGTATTATTCAAGTTTCCATGGTTACCAGATTAACAGAATTTTCAAATGTTTCACCTTATTATACTTCATCTTTCCCTGCTTTCGGGAGCCTCTAATAAATCACTGAATATGTGACCCTTAATAAAAACTTCCAGTTAATGTTAATGGATATTTTTACCATGCACTATCACCACCGGAGTGGCCCCTTGGCGCTCTGGCAGATCTGAAAAGGAAAGTGGGTGGGGGTGAGTTAGTGGGACAGAGCAGGATAAGTGCAAGAGAGCAGTGATGTGCTGTTGGCAGCTTCAGTTCGGTTAACACTGTTCGCTGAGTTTAGGTTGTGCTTTTCGGTCTGTGGCCATTTTGTGCTGTTGTGCGAAGCTAGGTGTGGTTTGTTTTGTTGTTGTGGTGTATTGAAGTTTGTGCGGTTTGTTGTGCTTTAGGGTTGTGTTTGGTTAGAGTTTGAGAGGCGTATGCAGAGGAGTGAAATTGTTAGTGGGTCATTGGCCTTGCTACCCAGAAGTGATACGTGCTAAATTTCCACGTTCTTTCTAGATGTGGCTCGTGAATATCTCTGCATTTCTATCTAGATCCGGCGCTGGCTAATATTGACAATCCTGTCTATACGTGATGCAAGTCAATATTCACAATTATATCCAAATGCAGCATTGGCTAACATTAACAATCTTATCTAGATGCGATGCAGACTAAGGAACAGGTTACTTACCTGTAACTGTTGTTCTCCAGCATGGGGTCTGGCATGGATTCACATGGTCATGAATATTCCCCGTCGTCAGGCTGGGAATCCTCGGTAAAGAAAAAATCAGTATCAGTTTAGTTTCTGATCTGTCTTTCTTAGTAGTAACCAATCACTGATCTCTGGGTCATACTGCCCCCAGCCAATGACTGCCCTCTCCCTAAGCCCCGCCTCTGGCAGCCCAGATTTGGTAGCACGCCAAGTGGCAGTATGACCAAGTGAAGAGCTGCAGAGGGGTAGGTGGGAGGGTTCGCATGTTAATCCATGCCAGACCCATGCTGGAGAACAACAGTTACAGGTAAGTAACTTGTTCCTTCTCCAGCATGGGGTCTGGCATGGATTCACATGCTCATGAATAAAAGAATACATAGCAGTGTACACATCACAACCACGGGAGGTGGCAACAGGCTCAACATTAAGCAATACAACAACTCAACATTAAGCATCTCTTACCTCCTCACCACGCTCACCTTAAGCGAACAGGTTGCGCAGCACTGCTTGGCCGACCCTGGAGTCTCGATCAACGCAGTAGAATCTTGTGCAGGTGTGTGTCGACCTACACGTAGCAGCCCTGCAGATGTCCAGCAGGGGCACACCAGACAGGAACGCCGTGGTAGCAGCGATCGCTCTGGTCGAATGGGCTCTCGGACAGCCGGGCAGCGGTCGGTTTGCCAACCGGTGACAATGCATAATGCAGCCGGAGAGCCATATGGAAATGGAAGTCTTCGAGAGAGCCTTCCCCTGATTCACAGACCCAAAGTTCACAAACAGTTGTGACGTCTTCCGAAAACTTAATGCGGTCCACGTAGAACTTCAGCGCTCTAGCTACATCCAGCGAGTGCAAAGTCCTCTCGGCCGGCGTCGAAGGCGACGGAAAGAAAACTGGTAACACCAAGGGCTCGTTAAGGTGGAAGTCTGACGGCACCTTGGCCATTAAGGAGGGGTGTGTCCTCAGCACCACCCTCGTGTCATGAAAAGTCAAGTATGGAGGCTTGCAAGATAGAGCCTGAATCTCTCCCACTCGTCGTGCAGAGGTGATGGCCACGAGGAACGCTGTCTTCCATGACAGGAACTTCAAAGGCGCCGAATGCATAGGCTCGAATGGGGCCCCCATGAGCCAGTCCAGCTTTGGCCAGCGACAGTAAGTACGGCAGCACTTGAGTGGCCGTAATCCGCAGAGGGTTAATCTTCTGTGCACGGCACCAGACAGAGAACCTCTTCCATTTATGACCGTAACACTTGAGAGTTGAGGACGCCCTGGCCTTTGCAAGAACCTCTCTGCAATCAGCCGGGATATCGTACCCTCCAAACTCTAGTGCTGCCGGAGCCAGGCCTGCAAGTTCAGCGACTGTGGGTCGTGGTGTAGAATGGCGCCTCCTTCCCTGGAGAGAAGATCCGCGTCCGTCGGCAGCCTGACTGGTGGGGACGTTGACAAGTCCAGAAGGTCCGGGAACCAGATCTGCCTCGGCCACGCCGGTGCGACGAGGATCATCCTGCACCTGGACTTCTTGAGCTGGTTGATGAGGCGGAGCAGCAACGGCAATGGAGGGAACGCGTATAGAAACAGGCCGTCCCAGGGGAACGAGAAAGCATCGCCCATGCTCCTCGGCTGGGGGAACCTGCTGGCGAACCTGTGGCACTTGGAGTTCGTCGCCTTCGCGAACAAGTCGATCTGGGGTTTGCCCCATCGTTGGAAGAGTCGATCCACTTGATCCTGGCACAGTTCCCACTCGTGGCACGAGCGTAGCTCCCTGCTGAGTGAGTCGGCGATGGTGTTTTTTATTCCTGCCAGGTGGAAGGGAACCAGAAACATCCCCTGGGCGACGGCCCAGTGCCACAGATCCTGGGCCTCCTTGGATAGGGCTGGGGATCTGGTGCCCCCCTGCTTCCGTATGTAGAACATTGTGGTGGTGTTGTTGGTGAAGATCCTCACCACTTTGTCCTTGAGGGACGGGAGGAACGACTTGAGCCCCCAGAACACTGCACGGAGCTCCAAGATGTTGATGTGAAGAGACCTCTCCTCCGGGAGCCAAAGGCCTCTTGCATGGAACGCCGGGGTTTGAAAGTCCGTGCCAGTGGTGAGGTGAGCCCGGGTGCCCTACCATAGGATCGCCCGACGGAACTCCCCGTTGAGGGGGATCCTGTCCTCGAAGCAGCCACTCGCCTGAAACTAGAGGGCGTCGAGGAACTCCTGCAGCGGACGCATCCGAAGTCTGCAAAGGGGTACAAGGTAGATGCATGAGGACATCATCCCGAGAAGGGACTTGATGGACCTCACCCTGGCCACGTCGGTGGCCAACAGTCGCTGTACCTTGCCCAGGATGGTATTGGTTCTCTCCTCTGAAGGGGAGGCCAATTGCTTCACTGTATCGAGCTTCGCCCCCAAAAACAGTGCTACTTGCGACGGAACCAAGTGGGATTTGGGATAGTTGATGGAGAACCCCAGCTCCGTGAGCAACCGGACGGTCCTCGCCGTATGATCGACGGCGAGTTCCCTTGACCTTGCCCGGATTAGCCAGTCGTCCAGGTAGGGGTAGACGTGGATCCCCTGCAGGCGCAGCCGCGCCGCTACTGGTGCCAGGCACTTTTTGGAAAACCCTGGGTGCTGACTTTAATCCGAACGGTAGGGCTCTGAATTGGTAGTGGTGTCCTTGAACCACGAACCTGAGGAACTTCCTGTGCCTTCTTAGAATGGGGATGTGGAAGTAAGCATCCTCCAGGTCCAGCGACGATAGGAAGTCGCCTTCCTCCAGCTGTCCCAGCATGTGCTGGAGGCTGACCATCCTGAATTTCTGTGCCTTGATGTACTTGTTTAAGCGACGCAGGTCCAGGATGGGGCGCCAACCGCCTGTCTTCTTCCTGACGAGGAAGTACCTGGAGTACACTCCGGAGCCCCGGAGCCTTCTGGGGATGAGCTCGATGGCAGCTTTGAGCATCGCCCTTACCTCCAACGGCAGTTGAGGGATGTGATTTTCCTTCCTGGCCACGGGAGGAATGCGAGG
The DNA here is from genome assembly GCF_040938575.1 of Ambystoma mexicanum. Taxonomy (NCBI): domain Eukaryota; kingdom Metazoa; phylum Chordata; class Amphibia; order Caudata; family Ambystomatidae; genus Ambystoma; species Ambystoma mexicanum. Next base: position 833,416,396 of record NC_090934.1, on the reverse strand, counting down.
GCACTTCTTTTGGAATTCCAGCGAGTGCCCGTTGGCCAGGGTGTCCAACACCCAACGGTCGGTGGAGATGGACTCCCACATGCCGACGAACTTAGCCAGCCGGCCTCCCACCGGGGTGCTTCGGTGGGGGCCCGACAACACGGCCGGGTCAGTCTTGCTTGGAGGCGGCCTTGCCGACGACGGCGGGAACCCCCTTGTTTGCCGCGACCTCTGTAGGTCTCCTGGGAAGAGGAGCGGGCCGCCTGGCGGTAGGTGGAGGAGCCACCGCTGGATCCTTTGGAGGCACCCTGTCTGCCTCCAGAGCTTCCGAAAGGGCCGTCGCTGCTAAAGCACCCCAAGGGCCCGGGCCATCTGAGTCGGTCTTGATGGCCTGTAGAGACTCATCCACTGCCTCACCAAAGAGGTTGTTGCCGTCGAACGGCATGCCCAACACTCTGGTCTGGACGTCCTGGCGAAAGTCTGTCGCCTTGAGCCATCCTCGTCCGTTGCCCAGTTGGCGAAATCCGGGATCGGCAATGTCCGTTGCCACCGTAATGGCGTGCTCCGACGCCACCTCGCCCTCCTGCAGAATCACTAGGGCCTCTGCCCTTTTGTCATCAGGCAGGAAATCTAGCAGGGGAGCTATCTTGAACCAGAGCTCCCTGTCGTAGCGGGCCACGATCGCTAAGGCATTGGCCGCCTTAATCGTCGTTGCCGCCGACGAGATGACTCGTCACAGAGAGTCCAACTTCTTACCCTCGCTGTCCGGCGGGGAGGTTGAAGTTTAAGCCGCCGCGCCCGCTGCCTTCTTCTTAGCCGCTGCCGAGACGACCGAGTCCGGCGTGGGCTGGGCCCTGAGGCACAAGGGGGCGGCATCAGGGACTCGGTACTTCTTCTCGTACCTGTCCCTCTTGGCGGGTGTCGTGGCAGGGTTCTTGAGGACAGCAAGCCCCTCGTCCCAGATGTCGTCGAGTAAAGGCACCGCGAGGACCGTCTTCCTCTTAGCCTCTCGTCGCTGGTACAGAAACCCCTCCTTTTTCTGTTCTTCAGGGCAGAGCTGGAAGAGCTCGGATGCCCTGGTTATCATGACGTGGAAAGAGCCAACCTCGTCAGCTGGGGACGCCCGCGGGGGAGGTGACTACGGGATGTCCGCTGTGGCATCGCCGCCGTCGTCGTCGTCCATCCCGTCGCCGTATCCTCTCCCGGCGAGGGGGATGAGGGGTCTGCCGGTCTCGCAGGCACGAAGGGCGGACTCCCCTCCGCTTGTTCGGAGGGCTTCCCAATGGGCCTGGCTCTGGCTCCTCCATCGGGGTGCGTGGTAATCTCGTCCTTATCTCGGTACATAAGGATAAGGATTGCCAACAAAACGGCCGCCGAGCTATCCTGGGGCTCGGGCAATGGTTGCGACGGACAGGATGGCCGCTCCAGTGGGCCCTGTCCTTCGTCCTCGTCGCTATCATCGATCACGTCAGTAGGGACCGTCCCCTGGGATCGAACCTTCTCGAACCTCTCATTGAGGTTTATGAACCTCTCGTTGAGGCCTATGGACCTTTCGTTGAGGCCCCTCTCGCTCTCCACCAGTTCCTCCTCAGAGGCTGATTCCGAGTCTGTAATGGCCACCACCCCCCCCTCTCTTTCAGCCGGGGGCTTCACGGGGGTCTTAGCGATGGGCTGGAAAGAGGATTCCCTCCGCGGCACCAGGGTCACAGAGACCACTTCGGTAGAGGCCTTAGCCGGGTGGATCAAGGCCTTCACCACCTTAGGTGTGTCCTGGGCCTTCGCCTTGGGGGGAGGGAGAACGCCTCGCTCCCCCTTCTAGATCGACCGGGTCCGCTCCAGCGGCCTACCCGGGTTCTCGGACTTCCTCTTCCCCAACCCAGAGCGCTGGCTCGTGGCCGGGGAAGTAGCGCCCTGCTGGGCAACCGAAGAGCCCGACCTTTCGGCGCTCCCGGAGCCCGCGGACTCGCGGTGCTTGGCCTTCTGTTGGGCCCCCGTCGCCGGGGCGCCCTCAAAGGACTTAGAAGCCCGCTCAGACGACTTCTTCGCCTTCTCACTTCCTGTGCCCTTCTCCAGCCAGGTGGCGAGGCGGGAAAGACGATCTTGTTTGGTCCGTTCCGAAAGGGGTACAAATCTGAGGATGGCTGCCAGAGGCGGGGCTTAGGGAGAGGGCAGTCATTGGCTGGGGGCAGTATGACCCAGAGATCAGCGATTGGTTACTACTAAGAAAGACAGATCAGAAACGAAACTGATACTGATTTTTTCCTTTACCGAGGATTTCCAGCCTGACGACGGGGAATTTCATGAGCATGTGAATCCATGCCAGACCCCATGCTGATGATTCTAACTAAATGTGGTACTTGCCATCATTCATAAACCTGACTGGGTCGGGGGCAGGCTAATGTTCACAATTCTATCCAAATGTGGTATTGTTAACATTCACAATTCTAAGTGTGGCACTTGCTAACACCACAATCCTATCTAGATGCGACGCAGGCTAATGTTCACAAATTCTACCTAAACGTGGCACTTGCAAATATTCACGGTTATAAGTGTGGCACTTGCTAACATTCACAATCTTATTTAGATGCGACGCAGGCTAATTTTCACAAATTCTAACTAAATGTGGCATTTGCTAACATTCACAATCTTATCTAGATAATGGATAATGGTCTATTAACCATATATATAGATGGACGCTACACCCAGATTTCGGAGTCCTGTATAGTGGGGGGAAGGCATAGGTTTGGCAATGCAGCAGGTTTCAGAATATAATACAGTAGGTTTTGTTTTTATTGTGGACGTCGATATATCTATACTTGAGAGTAAATGTATACTGTCCGATTGCTAGTGATGGGTATTCCCTAAGGAAGTGATGCAGGTGACATGCCTGACAAGTTTTGTTCTGTGATAAAGTAATGTAGAGTGGCAGGGCTTTCTGGAATAGAGCGATTGCACTACTCCCCCACCCATGCCACACTTACTTTCGTCGTTGCTTCTGGTTGGGGGCTGGTGGGTGGCTTCACTGGCTTACCCTGCAGACGCGATGAGGAGCCGCTTCTATAGGACCCGCCTTTGCCTTGGGGCCCTTAGCCACAGGGGCTCCCAGGCAGAGGGCTGCCGTAGGAGGTTTGTGATAAAGAGCGCTTGGACCAATCAGGGTGCGTGGGAGGGATGGGAGGCAGGATTGGGGCGTGCACAGGGAAGATGGCAGGGAGGGGGAGGGATATGAAGCGCCAAGCGCGCTGCATGTGCCTGCTTTTAATAAGGCATATAAAGTAATTTGGGCAGCCTCAAGGGGTCGGATCATCAGTAGCATTCACCTAGGCCACATGGTTTCTCAGAATGGTGCCGGCGAGGACGCCGCACACCAGGGGATTGTTGTACAGGAGCGCTTGGGCCAATCATGGCGCGTGGGAGAGATGGGAGGCGGGATTGGGGCTTGCATGGGGGAGAGGGAGATGAAGCACCGAGCGCGCTGCATGTGCCTGCTTTTTAACGAGGCATATAAAGTAATTTGGGCAGCCTCAAGGGGTCGGATCATCATAACACTCACCTTGGCCGGATGGTTTCTCGGAATGGTGCCGGCGAGAACACCACGCACCAGGAGATTGTAGTGGAGGAGCGCTTGGGACAATCGGCCAGCGTGGGAGGGATGCGAGGTGGAATTGGGGCTTGCATGGGGAAGAGGGCAGGGGGAGGGGGAGATGAAGCGCCAAGCACGCTGCATGTGCCTGCTTTTAAATAAAGCATAAAAAGTAATTTGGGCAGCCTCAAGGGGTCGGATCATCAGTAACACTCACCTTGGCCGCATGGTTTCTCTTCAAAAGTCACATAATGTTTTCGAAATGTGTTGGTTGACATATCCTTCTTTACGTAGATCACACTGATGGAAGCACAGACCCTCACCAGTGACGAAACCACTGACTCACGTCTAGTATCCCAATAGTGAGCCCTACATACTTGCACAAAGTGATATTTTATAGCGTTGGATGTGGCCACATTTCTAATACTAATTTACCTTTTCCATTGTACCATTTTCTGATAATTTGCTGAAAATGAAGGGAGCAAGATTCTGCATCAATTACTTTTCTGGAGTCAACATCAACCTCACTCGTCTATAAAGTAATTATATTGTACTAGTCCTTTACATGCGATTGAGCTACGTGCAAAGTGGCATGTATGGGTGTCTCTCTACATGTACCATCGTCTGCATCTCATTTTTTCAATTTCATTTTGGTTTTTCATCCATGTTAAAAACAAGTACTGTGTTATAGGGGGATGCTGGAATTTCGACTACAATCACTTCCTCCTTTGCAACAGGTCCAGAGTATGAGGTATGCATACTTAGAGTTCCCTTTCTAAAATGAAAGTAAATCCTACAAAGTATATACTTTCAGACTGAAATGCACATACCCTTGCACTGTTTCAAACCATTCCGATTTTGGTTCTAATGTTACACTTCCTCCCTTTTGCAGAACAGATTACAAAGGAAACAATACAAAGCAAACTACTTTTGAAGGCAACATTATAATCACTATGTTTTGCAGGGTGATCTCAGATCCAGTCAATGTGTAATCTCAGAATGTTAACAGGTGAAATCTGAAATGTATAATATGATCACGCACACTGTTTGAGAGTATGCTCACACAAATGTTTTATTTGTGGTGCAACAAACCTTATAGTATATGGTTCGTAATCATTTTAAAGTACTTTGTGCGGAAGTGCTCTGTGCGATGAAAGATTTTAATTTTCAGTAAGATTGACTTTTTTTTTAATGATTATTCTATTCAAGGAATGTACTCAAGATGTGGAATTAGAAGAGGAACATGAATCTGAGGTATCCATTTCTTTCTTCACTCCTCCTCGAGCTACGACGCTGAGCCTGCCCCTGCTACTTTTCATCTCCTGCAAGACTTTTGGGGTAAGATTAGCAATTTATTGAAAGTGCACGGCGGTGCTTTCACTTTCTGCAAACATGTATTTATAAATTGCCACTTTGCCTTGCGCTCGCCGCAAGGCCTCACAGCAAATTCTGCTGCTGCTCAAATCAGCAGACTACTTTTTTTTGCTGGTGCCTCGTAGCACTGCCGTTTGTTGTTGGGCCTTCCATAATGGCTGCATCTTTATTTCACTGGCCTGGGCCTGGCCCTGCTCCACCCTCCCATTGGTTACACTTGGCTTTTAAGCCAATCAGAGAACCGGATGCGGAACCCGGCCCGGACTTCCCAAGGCCCACAACGAAGGCCCGTCTGCTACCAGAACGCTACTTGTGATCTTTTACCGGAACAAAAAACACCTGGTCCTCCAGGATGCTGCAGCCCACTCTACATTGTAAACCGGAAAAACCAAGACCTTCTCACCTTATTTTCTATGGATTAGTTCCTTCTCACTATCCCTACCATCTTTTTGACATTCTCTTTCCTTTCTCTGCTTGTTCTCCCATGTTTATGCTCTCAAATGCCTTACATTTCTGCACCCACAACTAGCATCTGATTCTACTATAGTTCCAAACCTAGCTGTGCATTAGCAATTAATTTTGAAAGTCAAACTTGGCTGTGCTTTTGTAGATTTGCTTTAGGATCAAACTAGCTGTGTTCTTGTGCAGACAAGATGTGCCCTTTGCTTGAATTGAATTACTGCTCTGTAACCTGCTGGCCCAGTAACTGTTCCATACCACTGTACTTGTCTGCTCTTCTCACTGCTCTTCTCTCTACTCACCGATGGCACTTTGTTTCTCCTATCTACTCCAACTGCTTCTCTATCAGCTATCCTTCCCTTCTCATTAAGTCTGGAAGGAAGACGTTTAAAAAGGATATCTTGGCCTCCAACCCAGGTCTCCCCATCGCTGATACCTATTCCAGGGCTTCCTCCAGACAAACCCTCACCCACATCCGCTTTATCGGTCCTTCGCCAGATCTATGAACTCTTCATATAATCTCTGTGCTCTGTCCCGTCTCCTCCTCTCCCACTAATGGTGGCACCCGCTGGAAAGCCCTTATGGCCCACTTCAACTCCTTTAAGGTCATCATTAATGTCTACCTAAATTGCACCGTCATGGTCCAAGGCTCTCAGGCCAATCTCCTCTTCTCTCCGCGTGAGCGGACCTCTCCTCCTCCCTTCTGGCCTCTACCACTCAACTCCTCCTTCTTGGTGACCTCAATATCCATCTGGATTCTCCCCGTTCGTCGTCTGTACTCTTCGTGACCTCTGCGATTCCCTCTCCCTTTCTGGCCTCCCTTCTGGCCCAACTCACTCTGCAGGGCACACGCCTATGTCTTGATCTCCTCTGACCTCCCCCTCTTCAACCCTCTGACCACTCCTCTCTCCTGGAGCGATCACTCCCTCCTCATCTTTTCCCCCTGCCCCCAGACCAAGCCTAAACCAACAATGCCACCTACCTTCTCAGACATCCATCCAAAGAAGCATGTGTCAGTTGAAGCTTTCGCTGCCACCTTCTCTCCCCACCCCCCTCCACATCTGGCTGACTCCCATCCTGACACAGCCCCGTCTATGCTCTACTCTATCTGCGATGCTCTTGCCCCAGTCATGATGATCTGTTTGAAGCCGAATGCCAAATGCAATTCCTGGTATGACTCTGACCTTGCTACACTTCAACTTAAGTGTAGGGGGGCTGAGAGGATATGGTGGGGCCTCCTGTTCATCCTCTGACAGACTGGCCTGTCGGCTACTCCAAAGGCAATACTGACTCACACTAAGAAGAGAGCCCACATCCAAGCCTGTGTCTCTGCGGCATCTAACAACTTGGCCGGACTCTTTAAAATCTGCAAGGAGCTGGCCAACACTGCTGCAGTCTCCTACCTCTCCTGTCGCTTTCAAAGCCCCGGCCTCTCACTTCATCGCTAAAACTCAGGATATCCTATCCACCCTCTCACCCCCTCCTGCATCTGTGAACCCTGGTGCTCCTACAGCCAACACCCAGTTTCCTGCTCGTCGTTTCCCGTTTCCTCCCCTGACTAGGTCTCTAGACAAGTACAATCTATGAAAGCCTTGTCAGATAGGTTTTTCCTCGCTCTTTCACAACCATCAACCACAATATGACACCCTCGCTCCTGCCCTGGCTGATTTCTGCAACCTCTCCTTTACCTCAGGAGCCTTCCCTTCCCCCCCAAAGCACTTTGTGCACACTCTTCTCAGAAAACCCACAGCTGATGCGTCATGTCTGGCTAGCTATCACCCAATCTCCATCACTCCCTTTCTGGGCAAACTTCTAGAAAAGCTGGCCATCTTGCAGGTTACCCTCCGCTCGGATTTGGTTGGTCTTCTCCATAACCATCATTCTGGCTTTAGAGCTGCCGGAAGCACGGAAACCGCTCTGCTGAACACGTGTGAAGATCTGCTCTCCAACCTTGACTCCAACATCCCCTTTGTCCTCATTCTACTTCATCCCTCTTCTGCCTTTGATACGGTCAACCATAACATCCTGATCAACCGTCTCCGTGACATGGGTATCACTGATCAGGCTCTGGCCTGGCTAACCTCTTTCCTCTCTGATCAACCCCCCAGGTCCAATTTGGGTTGTTCCTTTCATCCATCTCCCTTTCTACCTGTGGTGTCCCCCAGAGGTCTAACCTCTCACCATGGCTTTTCAACCAATACATGTCAACTCGCGCTCATCGAATCGCCAATTTCTGATCCCATTTTCAGTGCTATGCTGACGACAACTCATTTTCAGGCTTCTCTCTGCCACCTCCTCTCCTTCCCTCATCTCGGATTGCCTATCTGCCATTCAGAATTGGTGTGCCGCCAAAGACGAACTCTGCCTGAAAGCCAGCAAGACAGAGATCCTCATCGGCACACCTTCACCCACCTTTCCTCTCACTCTCTGGCCGGCCTCCCTTGACCCTCCTCCTACCCCTACCTGTGTGGCTAAGAACCTCTGGGTCATCTTTGACTCCACGCTTTCCTTCTCTGCCCACAGCTCTGATGTCTCTAAAAAGTTAAACTTCCCTGTCTCTCTAGCCCTGGTTCGCTCTAGGTTGGACTATTTTAACAGCCTCTTTCTTTGCAACATATCCAGAACAGGACTGCGAGACTTGTCCTTGGCCTCAAGCCCTGGGATCGTATTTCTCCAGCCCTGAAATCTCTCCACTGGCTCCCAATGGCTGCAAGGATTAAATTCAAAATCCTTTGCATTGTCCACAAGACTTGCTGGTGCCTGGGTCCAATATAACTTCAGCTGTCCCTTCGTAAATACTTTCGGTCTCGAGCTCTTCGCTCCTCCACCTCCAACTCCCTCAGGGTCAGTCATTTTTCAAAATGAGCTGGTGTTAGATCTTTATCTATGGAACAGCCTCCCTGCCACTCTGAAACTTGAGGAAAACCATCTCCGGTTCCTGAAGCACTTCAAGACCCTCCTCTTTGCTTCTGCCTTCGACCCACCTCTCCCCTGCTGATCTGCTCTCTCTTGGTACCGTACACCTTGTCTATCTTCTGATTTCTGGGTCGAGGTACCTGCTCACCTTGCCATCCACCCGCACTGCCTCCTGGCAATCCCTTGCACTGGGGCCTGTATCTGTAACCATACAGTCCCCCCTTTGTTTTCTGCACTTACCAGGCTCACTCTCTCTGTTGCCTTAAACCTAGCACTTGCCACCTGCTGGCTGCACTACCACTGTGTGTTGCTCATTATTTATGTATTCTGTTTTCCTGCACTTTCCCCTTCTCCCCTTCCATGCACTTTTCCCCTTTTCCCTCCCCCATTCACTTGCATGTTCTTAATGTCACTGGGCCTAGTAAGATGTTCTCCCAGTGTTCCCCTCCTTTTCCTTGTCGCACTCTGAAACACTTGTGTACGAGCGCAATATAAATAAAATATCAATTCAATTATACATAACATTAAGAAATTCAATTGGGCATCACATTGCATTAGGAATACAATTTTATAATTTTGTAATGTTTTCAATTCCGTCAAGTTGGTTCTGTTTGTAGATATGTACATGTACACTTGTTTTTTTATGCGTGGAAATGAAATTTGCTTGACCAAAATCATATAAAAACACTGTTTTTTCAGCTTGATGTTGCGGTCAGCAAAGAGAAAGCCACGGTTTCCAAACAAATTAAAAAAATAAGGCTAAGGAACAAAGCAGTTTGTTTTGATGAAATTTTTAAGTGGATGTTTTAAGTCATATTAGGTTTTTAGTTGGAACATCTTATCTTCTGTATGTCTGCTATACATTGAGCATGTTTTTCAAAAAATCTGTTAGAGGCCCAGAAGAAAGAGGAATATAAAGACTCAGACAACAACTGAAACCAAAGATGTCACTTGCCAAACGTATTTCACAATGTAGCAACTACTATTTGAGGCACAGCATGGTCCAGTCGATATTCACACTCGTGATGCATATGTCCAGTGGCGGGAAAATTAATGGAATCTCACCTGCGAACCGTACAAAGTTATCATGGACCAATGCTACTTTGTGCAAACTCGAACAGATGAAACTGAAGACAATGAACATGCATTGCAAGTGCTCGTAGACCCTTTGACACAATCTACACCCTCTAAAAGTGTTCCACCCAACAAACATTCAATGTTACCTGTTTCTCCAATTCATGCGGTAATATCACAGCCTTAACAGAGGCTGAAGCGTCAACGCAATTGACTGAGGATTTTGCTCAAGATCTCGATTTCAGTTTGCCTAGGTTGGGGGAATTGTCCACCATCGTCGAGTCACAAAACACAGTACTGCCGGATGGTTGGCTATTAAAGGAGCAAAAATACACAGTATTCGACAGCTGCCTGCTAGAGATTGTACGAATGCTGAAATGTGATCATACATTAAGAGGGAACATTTGTGGGGAGCCATTAGTGAATGTGTCCCGTGTATTACAAGGCACCAACCTGAAAATCCAGGCCAGCTGTGTCCACCTCCAAAATACATTTTCATGGTCTGCTCAACCGATGCTCGGCAAAGTGCCTGCTGGAAATCTACTTTTTTCAGCAGTTTTACTCTTCAGCGGATGGAATTTCAGTAACATTTCCAGTTTCTGTCAATTTGTGGGACAGGAGTTCCTTGCTAAAACCCAGTACTACAAATATCAAAGGGAATTAATTATTCCCTGCAACTAGTCATGCCTGGAAAGTCAAACAGGTGTCAATGGACAGTACATTCTCTGGCAAAAATTTCAGGCTAGCTGGCGACAGACAGTGTGACAGTCCAGGACTTTCTGCTAAGTACTGCACATACCACTTTCAAGAAATGGAAAGTAAAAAAAATGGTGAGTTCGGTGATCATGCAGGTGTCTGAATGTACATCGTCTGTGACCATGGAGAAACATGGTTTCATTAAATCCATCGAACATCTGGAATCCATGGGAATGCAAATAGACCTGATAGCCACTGACGGGCACGTTTCAATAGCCACGGCCATGCGACAGCAGTTTCCACACATTCGGCATCAATTTGATGTATGGCACATTGCCAAATCAATCAATCAAAGATTATTACAGCTGCTGGTACAAAAAAAAGGTTCGGAAAATATTTTAAAGTGGTGTCACTCTATCAGCAACCATCTTTGGTGGAGCTCCAAAACTTGTGATGGATCTTTAGAAATTCTAGTCGAAAAGTGGCGTTCACTGATGCACCATTGTTCCAACGTACACTCATGGACAGAAAACCACCATTTCCACGAATGTGTACACTGACCTTTATCGAAGGAGCAGGAACGCAGGAAGTGGTTGGTGCCATGTTCCCATTCACACAACGCACTTGAGAAGATGGTGTACAATAAAATTCTTTCAAGAAACCTGAAGGGACTCACAGAATTCTGTCATACTGGAGATTTGGAGATGTTCCATAATATGTGCCTAAAGTACAGGCCCAACAGGATGCATTTCGGCATAGACGGTATGGAGGCAAGAACAAGACAAGCTGTCCTTGCGCACAACGAGAACGGTGGGAGGGAACAAGCGAAAACTGCAGAAACATTTGGGATGCTTCATTACCTCATAGCCTTTACAAAACGAGGCAAACAATGGGTGGCCGAGCCAATATACCAGGAAATGGATTTTGAATATGTGAAAGGTCTGACATTGACTGTGTTGGCCATGCATACTCCTGGAATGAATCCGGATTTTGATCCCAGGAAACCTACAATGTCATTGCAAATGAGCCTTGTCCTCCAAAATCGGAACTTGTCGAAAGGTTGACTTCCAGATTTAAATGATTTGTAGCAGTCTTCAAAATCTGATCACAATACAATTTGAACTGAAAATAAACTAATTGAATATTACACACCAAGTTCAAACTCCCCTAGAATAACTGTTAGCCTGAATCAGTTATTGGTTTATGCTGTGCCTAGTATCAGAGTTACACTAGAAATATATTGTCCAGTTGATTAGAGTATGTGATTTCTTGCTGAGCGTCACAGTACAACTGATGGGGTCTACTACCCTGGTATTACTGAAAGCAATGTACATGTAACTATTGGTTTTGACTTCCCAAAAACTCCCGTTTGGTGTTCCAAATAAGGTTATTTGCTCTGGTCTGTGTACCTTCAAGCATAGTGCTCAGTTTTCATAAATGTGGTTATATATAATCTGATAGTACTCATTTCCCCCCAAGATTTATCTAGGCCTACTCGTATTTTAAGTAAACCATTTATTTCTTCAATACATAGTGTTTCTTTGGACCGTTTGTATTACAATTTCACATGTACCAATTCTACAGGCCCCTCTCCCTCCTAAGACAAGCCTGGCTGCTCTGTCTAAGCTACCCTGAACTCAGGAGGTAGAGCATTACACTAAGACTGGAGTATTGGACTGCCTCAGTTGAATGCTTTTACTAAGCCCTTATTTGGACTTTAGAAAAACTGTCCTAACAGCCTCCCCGTAGCAGACGCAATAAGTCATTACAATAAGGTATATGTTCTATATATATATGTACGAAGTGGAGGTGCGTCCCGTCGACAATAAGTTTGATGAGAGTAATTGGAAAGCGGTAAAAAGGATGTCAATGTGGACATAAAATCTATCCTGTGGCTCCAGTTGGCTACATGGATCAAGCCCTTGCATCACCTGACAGTTTCCGACCGGCACAACGATACCTTTTACGCACAAATATCCCATAAGGGTATTCGATGTTGGCTGGGTTAGCCTGCGCTCTCCAGCTATTCTCACCTTTAAAAAAAGAAAAACTGATCTGACGCCAAGGGCACATCCTACTCGAATAGTGGGAACCAATTCTTAATTGCTTCAGCCCCCTTCCTGACTTAACGTGTTAACCAACCCTACGCTTTAGAGGTTGTGGCTGTGTTTTCCTCTTATATCGCATTATGAAATGTATTGTATACATGCTGTATAGTAGAGTATTGTGTGGGGTAACCATTTTTGCATAACTAAAGTTTACTTGTATCTATTGGTCCTGTCGACAAACGATGTACAGGTATCTTTTATATACACTTGTCTAAGAGTAATTTGTGGTTCATTGCTGTGTGTGCTCATTGTGGACTTCCGATCACTATCACCCCTCCTGAGACTTAGTCTTGACCCCATGCCAAGCTACCTAGAGTGGTCTGGCTTGTCCAGAAAGTTCCCGTTTCACTAAACCGAGGGTGGCCTCCTAAACTTCGGCACATCAGGTAAGAGTTTAGAAATGCATCTTAACACCCGCCTCCACCATTTGTACACCCATAGGGTACTCCTTGCTTGCCCTATGCGCTTCCATGGCCCATTGGCACAAGGCCTAGTCGGAGCGTGAATGTAACTTATTTAGTATGGGCACGCAATGTCGCCTGTTTCGCGTGAAGCTAGAGAGGGCTGCCTCAGGTGGGCAAGGGAGTATGAATGGACATGCATGAATTATAGTAAGTGCCACATGATTGAAGGCTGTCCCCTGTTATGCTCACACCAGAATGAATACAACCCTCTAGGGAAAGAAGTCAAGAGATAGCTTGCAAGGATAACAAGGTTTAATAGTACAGAATACAAAAAATATCAGCAAAGGTCTCTGCTGCTCGAGAACGTTCACAGGCAACAGCGTCAGTAAGGACATCACATATATGGTCTGAACCCGCACTGTTGATTGGTAAGACAGTATACATGATCCTGAACTACTTGCACGCAGCAGCGTCTTGTTCGGTTTTCTTTTGTTTTTTGTGGCATTCTTTCACAAAATCAAAACCTACCCGTCTCTGGCTTCAATCACTAAAAACAGGCTGCTATTGTTATTTGGCCTTGAGTGAAAGTCAGCAACTTTTCGATGGACACAAGGTGTTGAATACCCACATTAAACAATAACATATACTAAATTAAAATTGGACATACGAAAAGTTAGTTTCCATTTCTGCGATCTGTTATTCGGAACGGTTACTCAGCTTGACGAAACCTTGGAATGTCCCGAAATTATGCAAGTTCAACTTTACATCATATTTTTGTGATTAAAAATGGCATTTGTGCTGTATGCAGAATAACTAATTCAACGATGTCCATATGTGCGATTTGAACAAAATAATGGACACAGTACATTATGTTATGTTGATTTATATTTATACTGCGCACTAAAATAATACAATAAAACAAGTGCGTAACTTGCGATTTGTTTATCTGTCTAGTAATGATTGTTATTTGTGTATAGTTTAAAGAGGAGGGAATAGAGGTTTGATTATTTTGGCAGCAATTCAAACTGAATTTTGTTATGGGTTGCTAGCTGGAGCATATTGTGACGATTATTCATAGACAACCCGCAACCACAACCGGTATGCAGACAAGTGATATCAATATCCCGGTGCGTTGTCACCACTTCATCCTTGTGCACCATAAAGTGGGTGTTGAGAGGGACAGGGGCTGAACAATTTCCGTAGGCACTTGGTTCGCTCTTCGATTGCTAATCTCACCAGTTCCGTTATAACGCCATCTGTCTGTGGTTCAACATAAAACGTCACTATCTTTGTCCTTATTTTCTGCATTTGATTCTCCATACCATCGTGAGCTATACCTACTTCACAGCGCTAACCTTTCATGCATGTCGTGGTGTCAAATACTCCCCCATGTTGTCATGTGTGGTTTGAGTTTATGATTAGGTTTCATCCCTGAATTATACAGTACATTTTTATATTCGATTACAGAACGGCTACTAAAATATATTTATATTCCGTTATCTACACAGATATACTGTACCATTCTGCGTATACCATAGTTTTCCAGCAACCGTTGGATGGATTCTTCAATCGGATAACCATAAACGGTACTTATTGCATAACAGTTACATGGGACAACCGACAAGGACCAATCCGCCCTCTTGCAATACCAGCAATAGGAGCGATCTGTCAGCGTTTACGATGTAGCAACGTGCTGAAGCAAAAGCGTTACGCTTGAGAGTGCAAAGAATCCATATCTTCTCCCGAAAGGAACACCATGTGCGTCATTAGAAAGTTTTGCTGGTGTAACATAAGGACACACAAGAATTGGAGTACTGGGATTAATTAATCAATCGTTGATCGCAAACAGCGTATCATGAAGAAGTTATAAACCACATTCAAAGCATTCGATGGTCGCTAGCTACAACTTGTATGGCAAAAAAGTATTGTTCATTTCATAGACATCATATTCAACTTGTGAGCGTTCTTTGATAAATAAAACACTTGTTACATTGCAGACTATTGATGTTTTCTTAGAAAATAATCCTATCCTATTTGGGATAAGAAAGAAAAGTTACGTGCTGTGAGAAGGTGTGTGTGTTTATCTTCCTGGTTCTGCGTTAAGTAACGTTATGGCTTGGGTGATGACTGGGCACGTTTGGCTACGCTGGTCACGCACGTCATGAAAATAGGTGGAGCATATCGAACAGCTTCAGGGGCGGGCGATCTGTATTCTTGCCGCAAGCGCACTTGAACTTAGGGCGATGTATCAACAGATAAGATTAGCACAAGATGTCCGTGCCCAACAAGTTATTTTTGCATGTGTAAAAGTGAGGGAAACAAAAGGTAAGATGGACAGGAACATTTTTTAAGATCGATTACAGCATGCTTAAAAATACATGCCCGAACGATCGGGACAATAAGATTTTTGAGCAAACTTCCCCTTTAACACCACTCATACGGGATGGAGTAAGTGGAAAAACACCAGAGAGAGGCATGAAACACTATCCCATCCCACAAAATATTAACAACTTTACAGAGTATATAGGTTCTCAGGCGTATGGTAATTCTATAAACCCTAAAATGGCTGCCTCTGCTTCGGACCCATACTGTGCCAAATTTTCCAGGAAGACACCGGAAAGGCAAAATAAACCGGTCCCCTAGAGGAGCGACATTCAAAGAACCCATGAGGAGAGAGTCTCTGTGAAGCCCGCATAGTTAAACTGTGTCAAGCGCCTAGAAGCGGCGTGGCCGGTCAGAGAGAACGCCAGATGTGGCATCTAGGCCCATGGTGCGCACTAGGCGAGTGCAGGCAGGCACCGCAGACGAGCAGCGGGAACAGTCTGGTACCACCACGAGCACATAGTATCTTGGAGGGCCGTGGCAAAGTCTTGACGAGAGGCTGCCTACGGGTCCCTGCACAGAACAAATGGGAGAAGCGACGCGGAATCCAGTTGTCCAGACGCATAAGCTGGTGTGTGGCAAGAGGCGGACCAGGCAGACACTACAGTACGACGTACTTTTGTCACAGGATGATTTTTCTGTGAATTTGTTTTCGAAAAAATCCATCACATTTTTTAAAAAATGGGGGGGGGGGAGGATTGAAGAGCGGGGGGTAAGCCCCCCAAAAAATAATTTACAAAAAATTCCATGGGTTTTTTCAAAAAAAAAATTCACGGTAAAAAACCCTGCGAAAAAACATCCCGCGATGAAATGACATGGAACCGACACTACACCCTCCAGAGGAACATCTCTCAAAGCAAGCAGATACACGGTGACTAGGGTGGATTGGGAGGCGGGCGGCAAGGCAGGAAAGAGAAGAACCCCAGAACTGGCGAGAACAAAGCAACCCTAGAGTGGGGATGAAGGAACAAGTTACTTACCTGTAACTGTTGTTCTCCAGCAGGGGTCTGGCATGGATTCACATGCTCATGAATATTCCCAGTCAGGCCGGGAATCCTCGGTATAGAAAAAAATCAGCATCAGTTTCGTTTCTGATCTGTCTTTCTTAGTAGTAACCAATCGCTGGTCTCTGGGTCATACTGCCCCCAGCCAATGACTGCCCTCTCCCTAAGCCCCGCCTCCGGCAGCCATCCTCAGATTTGGTAGCACGTAAAGTGGCAGTATGACCAAGTGAAGAGCCGCAGAGGGGTAGGCGGGAGGGTTCGCATGTGAATCCATGCATGACCCATGCTGGAGAACAGCAGTTACAGGTAAGTAACTTGTTCCTTCTCCAGCATGGGGTCTGGCATGGATTCACATGCTCATGAATAAGAGAATACATAGCAGTACACACATGCACAACCACAACAAGCAATGCAACAACTCAACATTAAGCAACCCTTACCTCCTCACCAGGCTCACCTTAGCGCAGCACTGCTTGGCCGACCCTGGACTCCTCCCTGGAGTCCCGATCGACGCAGTAGAATTTTGTGAAGGTGTGCGTCGACCTCCACGTCGCAGCCCTGCAGATGTCCAGTAGGGGCACACCAGACAGGAACGCCATGGTAGCAGCGATCGCTCTGGCCGAATGGGCTCTCGGACGGCCGGGCAGCTGTCGGTTTGCCAACCGGTGACAGTGCATGATCCAGCCGGAGAGCCATCTGGAAATGGAAGTCTTCGAGAGAGCCTTCCCTTGATTCACAGTCCCAAAGTTCACAAACAGTTGTGACGTCTTCCGAAAACTCTTTGTGCAGTCCACGTAGAACTTCAGCGCTCTAGCTACATCCAGCGAGTGCAAAGTCCTCTCAGCCGGCGACGAAGGCGACGGGAAGAAAACGGGCAACACCAAGGGCTCGTTCAGGTGGAAGTCCGATGGCACCTTGGGCATAAAATATGGGTGTGTCCTCAGCACCACCCTCGTGTCATGAAAAGTCAAGTATGGAGGCTTGCAAGATAGGGCCTGGATCTCTCCCACTCGTCGTGCGGAGGTGATGGCCACGAGGAAAGCTGTCTTCCACGACAGGAACTTCAAATGCGCCGAATGCATAGGCTCGAATGGGGCCCCCATGAGCTTGGTCAGCACTACATAAAGCTCCTATGCCGGGGCAGGAGCCTTCACCGGCGGGAATGATCGGAATAGTCCCTTCATGAATTCTTTCACCAGGCGATGAGACCACAAGGACGCCCGTCCCGTCGTCCTGGTGTATCGGGAGATTGCAGCCGGATGTATATTGATGGAGGCGTGAGCCAGTCCAGCTTTGGCCATCGACAGTAGGTACGGCAGTACTTGAGTGGCCGTAATCCGCAGAGGGTTAATCTTCTGTGCACGGCACCAGACAGAGAACCTCTTCCATTTATGTCCGTAGCACTTGAGAGTTGAGGACGCCCTGGCCTTTGCAAGAAGCTCTCTGCAGTCGGCCGGGATGTCGTACGCTCGAAACTCTAGTGCTGCAGCAGCCAGGCCTGCAAGTTCAGCGACTCCGGGTTGTGGTGAAGAAAGGCGCCTCCTTCTCTGAAGAGAAGGTCCGCGTCCGTCGGCAGCTTGACTGGTGGGGACGTTGACAAGTCTAGAAGGTCCGGGAACCAGATCTGCCTCGGCCACGCCGGTGCGACGAGGATCATCCTGCACCGGGACCTTTTGAGCTGGTTGATGAGCCGGAGCAGCAACGGCAGCGGAGGGAAAGCATGAAGAAATAGGCCGTCCCAGGGGAACGAGAAAGCATCGCCTATGCTCCTCGGCTGGGGAACCTGCTGGCGAACCTCCGGCACTTGGAATTCATCGCCGTCGCAAAGAGATCGGTTTGGGGTTCGCCCCATCGTCGGAAGAGTCGATCCACTTGACCCTGGCGTAGTTCCCACTCGTGACACGAGCACAGCTCCCTGCTGAGTGAGTCGGCGATCGCGTTTTTTATTCCTGCCAGATGAAGAGGCACCAGAAACATCCCTTGGGCGACGGCCCAATGCCACAGATCCTGGGCTTCCTTGGTTCCGCCCTGCTTCCGGATGTAGAACATCGTGGTGGTGTTGTCGGTGAAGATCCACACCACCTAGCCCTTGAAGGACGGAGGAAAGGACCTGAGGGCCCAGAACACCGAGCGGAGCTCCAAGATGTTGATGTGGAGAGACTTCTCCTCCGGGAGCCAAAGGCCTCTCGCGTGAAGATCTCCGGAGTGTGCTCCCCAACCTTCCAGGGAGGCGTCCGTCGTCATCGTCACCTGGTGAGCTGGGGTCTGAAAGTCTGTGCCCGCCGACAGATTGGAGCGGGTACTCCACCACCGGATCGCCTGACGGAACGTCTCGTTGAGAGGGATCCTGTCCTCGAAGCTGCCCGTCAACTGGATCCAGCGGGTGTCGAGGAACTCCTGTAAGGGTCTCATCCAAAGCCTGCAAAGGCGCACCAGATAAATGCAGGAGGACATCATCCCGAGGAGGGACTTGATAGATCTTACCCTGGCCATGTCCGCGGCCAGCAGAGGCTGCACCTTGCCCAGAATGGTCCTGGTCCTTTCCTCCGACGGCGAGGCCAGCCGCGCCACTGTGTCGAGCTTGGCTCCCAGAAACAGGGCGACTTGCGACAGAACCAGGTGGGATTTTGGAAAGGTGATGGAGAATCCCAGGTCTGTGAGCAGCTGGACGGTCTTCGCAGTGTGCTCCACGGCGAGCTCCCTTGTCCTTGCCCGGATGAGCCAGTCGTCCAGGTAGGGGTAGACGTGGATCCCCTGTAGGCGCAGCCGCGCCGTCATCGGTGCGAGGCACTTGGTGAACACCCTGGGTGCCGATTTCAATCCAAACGGGAGGGCCTTGAACTGGTAGTGCCGCCCTTGGATACGAACCTGAGGAACTTTCGGTGTCTTTTTAGAATGGGGATGTGGAAGTACGCATCCTCCAAGTCCAACGACGACAGGAAATCGCCCTCCTCCAGCTGTCCCAGCACATGCTGGAGGGTGACCATACAGAACTTCTGTGCCTTGATGTACTTGTTCAGTCGTAGGTCCAGGATGGGGTGCCATCCTCCTGTCTTCTTTTTTACGAGGAAGTACCTTGAGTAAACTCCGGAGCCCCGAAGCCTCTTTGGGACGAGATCGAAGGCACCCTTCTTGAGCATCGCCCTTACTTCCAACAGTAGTTGAGGGATGTGATTTTTCCTTCCTGGCCACGGGTGGAACGCAAGGGCACTTCTTCTGAAACTCGAGGGCGTGCCCTTGGGCCAGGGCGTCCAGCACCCAATGGTCGGTGGAGATGGACTCCCAAACGCTGACGAACCTCACCAGCCGGCCTCCCACCGGGGTGCTTTGGCGGGGGCCCGACCCCACAGTCGGTTCAATCTTGTTTGGAGGCCGCCTTGCCTCCTTGACGACGACGGGCACCACCTGACTTGCCGCATCCCCTGTAGGCTTCCTGGGACGAAGATCTTGCCGCTTGACGGTAAGTGGAGGAGCCACTGCCAGATCCCTTGGAGGCCCCTTGTCTGCCTCCGGAGCTCCGAAAGGACGGCCGTCGTTATTGGAGCACTCCCAGTGCCCGGGCAGTCTCTGTGTCTGTCTTGATGGCCTGAAGGGACTCATCAACCGCCTTCCCAAACAGGTTGTTCCCGTCGAAGGGCATGTCCAAAACCTTGGTTTGTACGTCCTGGCGGAAATCCGTGGCCTTGAGCCATCCTCGTCGTCTCAAGCAAACGCCGTTGCCCAACTGACAGAAACCGGTGTCGGCGATGTCCGTTGCCACCGTGATGGCGTGGTCCAAAGCAATCTCCCCCTCCTGTAGGATTTTAAGGGCCTCAGCCCTTTTGGCGTCGGGGAGGAAGTCTAACAGAGGGGCGGTTTTGAACCACAACTCCCTGTCGTAGCGGGCTACGATAGCCAGGGCGTTGGCCGCCTTGATAGTCGTCGCTGCGGATGAGATGATCCGTCGTCTCATCGTGTCCAACTTCCTGCCCTTGACGTCCAGCGGGGAAGTTGATGTCGAGGCCGATGCCCCCCCAGCTTTCTTCTTTGCCGCCGCCGAGACGACCGAATCTGGGGTAGGTTGTGCCCGAAGGCACAAGGGCGCAGCGTCGGGGACCCGGTACTACTTCTCGTAGCGGTCCCTCTTTGCCGGCGCCGCAGCAGGGTTCTTGAGGAGGGCGAGCCCCTCATCCCAGATGTCATCAAGAAGCGGTACGGCGAGGACCTTCTTCCTTTTAGCCTCGCGCCGTTGGTAAAGGAACCCTTCTTTCTTCTTTTCTTCTGGGCAGAGCTGGAAAAGCTCGGATGCCCTGGAAATCATGGCATGAAAGCATCCAATCTCGTCGGGCGGGGACGCCCGAGCAGGGGGTGACGGGGGACACGTCCCGTCGTCGCTTCTGTCGTAATCTGTACCTGTCGTAGCCGTGACCGTGCCTGTATCATCCCCGTGGGTAGTAGACCGGGGGGAAGGCAGAGCAGGCCGCAGAGGCGGGAGAGGTGGCATAGGATGCGTCCTCCTCCTCTTATGCGGTGGAATCTCTGAAGGTCCTGGCTCCGGTTCCCCCGTCGGGTCTGGCTCAGGTACCTCCGTCGGGGGAAGGGGCAACCTTGTCCTTATCTCCGATCATAAGGACTGAATCGCTGACAAAATGGCCGCCGAGGTGTCCTGCAGCGCCGGAAACGACGGGCGCGAGGGCTCTTGAGGAGCCTTGTCGGCGACACCGTCGCTCTCGTCGTCGCCCTCGTCGGGATCCCTCCCGATGGGCTGGGCCTCTTCCACGACTTCGATGAGCTCTTCTTCAGAGGTCGTGTCCGTATCCACGATGGCCACCAGCCCCTCCCCCCACCTTTTCCAACAAGGACTTCGTGGGGGTCTTCTCAATGGGCCTGAAAGACGACTCCCTCGGCGGTTGCAGGGAGACTCTGGGTCCTGAGGGCGTCTCCACTGGTGTAGCCTCCACAGGCTGAGCCAGGGCCGCGGCGACATCCTCAATCGAGGTCTTAGCAGGGTGAGTTAAGGCCATCGTCACCTTCTGGATGCCTGGGGCCTTCACCTTGGGGGGAGGGTCCGAGCCTCGCTCCCCCTCTGCCGGAATCTTCGAGATCGACCGGGGCCTCTCCAGAAGCTTCGCCGGGTTCTCTGACTTCCTTTTACCCGAGCCAGAGCGTTGGCTCGTGGTTGATGGCGCCGGGGAGGATGCGCCCTGCCTGGCAGCCAAGCAGCCCGACCGTTCGGCGCTCCCAGTGCCTGCAGACTCGCGGTGCTTAGCCTTTTGTTGGGCCCCCGTCGCCGGGGCACCCTCACAGGACTTAGAAGACCGCTCGGACTTCTTTTTCTTCTCGCCTGACAGGCTCTTCCCTTCCAGCCAGTTGGCGAGACGGAGGTGGCGATCCTTCATGGTCCGCTCCGACATGTTCCCACAAAACGCACAGTCCTTCTCCTTGTGCGTCTTGTCCTCATGGAGACAGTAGAGGCATAACTAATGCTCGTCCTCCTTGAAAACATTCTGAAGCTGGCATCCAGGGCAGGTCCTGAACAGCTTCCTGGGCGTCGAGGTTCCTTTCTCCTGGGCCATGTCCGGGGTAGGCCTCGGAACTTCTGGAATCCTCCAAAAGCGTAACTCGACGAAGTCTTCACCCTTGAGGGACGTAGAAAACTCCGAAACGGATCCCTGTTGATCGGATGTAGAAACGGTGGAGCTTGAGGCTCTATTTAACCGAAAAATGAGAAAAATCTCCTGAAAGAGTGCGAAAACGCAGCAAAAGCTCGGGAGCTACAGCACGAGTACTCCCAGCACTTGAACGTGCGGTAAAAATCTGAGGATGGCTGCCGGAGGTGGGGCTTAGGGAGAGGGCAGTCATTGGCTGGGGGCAGTATGACCCAGAGACCAGTGATTGGTTACTACTAAGAAAGACAGATCAGAAACGAAACCGATACTGATACTGATACTTTTCTATACCGAGGATTCCCGGCCTGACGACGGGGGATATTCATGAGCATGTGAATCCATGCCAGACCCCGTGCTGGAGAAAGAGACAAATATCCGGAGTGGGAAGAGAATGACGAAACCCTGATGGGGGTGGGGGAAGTAAATGGGGAAACCCCAATGAAGGGAAGGGGGGGGGGGAGAGAATCCCTAGAGTAGGAAGCACATAGAGACACCAGAGTGAGGCATTGAGAAGATCCTAGAACGGTCGGAGCCTGAAAGAACTCCAGGGTGGACCGAAAGAAACCAAGAGCGGGGAGAAAGAGGAACAGAAGCCCCAGAGAAAAGATAAGACTGAAAGAAAACCAAAGCGGGGTGTAAGAAAGAAACAAACCCCAGAGCAGGAGAGAGAAAGAAAGAAATCCCTGAGTGGGGAGAGCAAAAGAAGCAAAGCAAAAAGGCAAACCCCAAAGTGGGGAAAAGAAAGGAGAAATCACAGAGTGGCGAGAGAGAGAAAGAGGAGAGCCCCAGAGTTGGGAAAGTAATGAGAAACCCCAGAGTGGGGAGTGAGACAGAGCCGAGCCCCAGAGTTGACAAAGGTAGAAAATACTCCAGAGTGGGAAATCAGAAAGAGCAGAGCCCCAGAATGGGGAATGGACTGAAAAGACCCCAGAATGGGGAGCAAGGAAGACTGCAGTCTCTCCGGAGGGAGAACAGAGTAACCTGGATTCGTAAGAGAAGCAACAAGGCCTGGCTGGAGTCCTGGGAAGGCCCTCTAGCACAACACAAACTACACCCCTAGAACAGTAAACATAGGCAAGAGCCTATGGTAAAAAGCCACCACAGGTTGGAGGTCAGAAGCCAGCAGCCCAGCCATCCCTTTCAATGGGCAGTTCCAAAAGGCATGTCTTTGTTATTTCCTTTTTAGAGGCAGGGAAAGATACTAGACTCTGGATAGGATAGAATTCTGGACAGAGACCTTCATTTAGATTTAGAAATACAAACATTTTTGTTAGAAGTGCCCAAGTTTGATTGTGCCTCCATGCAAAAGAGACAATGACATCTCAGTATCCTGGCGCAACTCTATGGTTGTTTGGGTGATCTAGTTCAGAGTGACTTGTGGAGCAACCCGAACTAAGTAATAGAGTTTCTTCTGATCCTTGGTACGCTTCCCTGAAAGCATACTTGACTTTGGACCAAAACACTGGCTAATGCCTCACTCCAAAATCAGGGGACACGACCGATTTAGTGGACCAATCAAATGGATATTATGCATTATCGTTCTGCCGATCGACAACAGAGTTCATGTGAGACGACTATACAATAGTTCAAGAGAGAAAACTCCATCTAGAAAGACATACAAATGTGCTGCCTGGAGTCCGGGCAGAACGTAGCAGCAAATGGAGCAGGATTTGGTGACTGGTAAAATTATTTTCTTACAACGACATGTTTTTGCTGAGGAAACTAATCTCCTCAGTGCCTTGCAGCTTTATATACAACATCTTTTGATGCGGTTACTAGTTTTGCAGCTTGGTTTAGCCATACCTTTTCAAGGATCACCAAGCAATGCATATTGATAATTTTATTTATACATGTTTGACTTATAAGCACTGTACCAATGAAAAAACTAACCTATGATGATTGCCCAGCACTCCCAGTTTGAGGTGGCACAGTTGGGTGTGGGAAGATAAGAGAAAGAACCACCACAAAACGACCTTTACAGCAACATAAGAAATGCACAAGAGCATTGAACATATGTAATCAAACCAGCTGACTTGCAAGTTTAACTGCAAGTATCTGCAACACAACTATGTTTCAAACTGGCAAAAGAAAATGTTAACTCGAAAATAACTACTTTCCACAATAGATTTGAGCCTTGCGTGCAGGGGGGAGCTGTAATAATCTCTTCAATCAAGTAGGCATTCCTTCGAGTGAGAGCATCACTATTGGTTAATGCATATGACTATCAAAGTCTTAGGCAGTTGCAAATCTTTGAGGCGAGTCAGCTGCTGGGGTGTCTCATTGCTGGAGCGCTCTCCACTTCCCAGTCACGGCATTTCAGTGCTTTTACAGGTCTGTGGTCTGGATCAGTGCATAACTGGACTAGCAAGGCTTCCAGAAGGAGCAACGGTCAACGTCCTAAGACTGGTCCTACTGATTCAGCGAGAGTCGGCAGCATCTTGGCCTACTTGAGTAAACGGACATCAGATTCCTGCAGGACAAAGATATGCAATTAGAAGGGTTGTTGGGTAGCCCCGCAGGAACCTGCTACCTTTCCAAGTGCAGTTGTCGGGTCAGCATCTTATGTTCATCCCAATTCCTCTACAAAGAAGCTAGAAAAAAATCTCCAATTTCTGGGAAAGTGAGGCCAGAGTTAGGGCTAGAAGCCCCAATCATAGGATTGCATCTATTCATACTTTACAGGTTTCTTTCTCTGCAACTTTGCAGAAGTAAATTGCCTTCTTAAAAGTCCTGTGCGATCATTGCAACAGCAGAAAGCCACACTATGCCTTTCACAACCACATAGGAAAATCTATCTATCTATCCCTTCAATGCATTTTACAACAGGATAGTCTTCAGGCCCACCCCAAGGCTGTAAACCGAGGTTGCACTACCTCAAGCACAGGTTTTCCAGTGTGTGTCACCTAAACAAACTGTTTTTTCTGATTTCTTAATCAAGAAGAAATGTTATTCTTATCAAACTTCCCCTTGCTGGGATGTTTCTATATTAGTTCCTTACCGTTATATGGGCAGTATCAATTTGCAACACTCAATCCGTTCATTGTTTTTTTTTTATTATCCCTGGGTTGCCAGCATAAAATGAGCTGTTTTTGCTTGCTTTGCCTTTTGCTTAGGGCAAGAGAAGATGTTTTGCGGGTCCTCTGTTTGCGGACAAGTTGCGATTCAAGCTGGTTGGTCCATTTGCTGAGCAAGAATGTGTTCTACCTTTGGGATTTCAGTTTTTCTTGTAACCATTCAAATGTCTTTTATACATTGTAATCAGATCCCATATGACTCAATGTGGGTGCAACTGTTTAGAATTTTTTATTGAAGCTTCTCAAGCACTGCATCATCTCAAGGTTTTTCCCAGGGCTCTTAGCACCTCTTAGATTGAAGATACCATCAGTGCTTCCAGCACCTTCAGTTCTATCACTTCTACTAGTTCTCAGACCCTCTTGGGTTTGAGCGATGCAGATTCTCAGCAGCTCTGTGTCAAATGCTTCTACGTGTTCACAACACCTCTTGGGCGTCCAACGCTTGCTAGAGTACTCAACATCCCTTAAGTTCACTTGCTTCTTAAGGCTTGCACCACCTTTTAAGTTAAACGCCTTAAACCCTCGCTCTGTTGGTGATCGGTTTTTCTCCTTCAAAAGGGTTTGACAAATTTAAATCTCATTCATCCCTACCAATGCAGTGCACCAGCAGCTTCAAACCGTGTTGCCACCATCTTGTATTCGGCACGTTGCTCCCATCATACTTTCGGCATGCTCAATCTTAGTGGACCTCGACATCGGCAGTCCAGCTACCTAGCTACTGCTCCCTCTGAGCTGCAGACAAAGTTGTCAGTATTGGAACAGGATACATTACTCACCATAATCGTATTTCTGGTGCTCGTCTCCGCTTAGATTCACATGCTCTGCATAGTCTGACATCTAGCGGAAGTCAGACTATTACAAGATTTGTTCTTGAAACTGAAAAACGGACGTCGACAGGGCACGATTAGTAATACTATCCCTAGTGTGACATGTTCTGTACCCATGGTCCTTTACGCGTCAAGGTCCCTCAGGTTGTTTGTTTCTGAGATGCGGTTGCATGAAGTATAGCGTGGGTACAGATGTTGTAAAGCAGAAACAGACGCCCCAGAAAACATCTATGCGCCTTCTACTCCAGTAGGGGAGGAAGGGTGGGCGCATGTGAATCTAAGCAGATACAAGCACCAGAAATACGATTCCGGTGAGTAATGTATCCCTTCTGGAGCTTGTGGATATGCTTAGATCACATGCTCTGCATAGATTAACAAGCAGTATCTGGAGAAGGAGGTGGGAAGTTAGAAGGTACAGCGGCAAATAGATGTTTTAGGGCTGCTTGTCCCACCTGTGAGTCTGCTTTAGAATGCATGTCAATGCAGTAATGTTGTGTGAACGTATGGATGGAACTCCATGTACAAGCTTTGCATATGGCGTCTAGAGGGATGTTTGCAATGAAAGTTAAGGTAGCCCTTGTACCTCTGGTAGAGTGTGCCCCTGGTCTAAAAGGTAGAACCCTTTTGGATAGGGAATAGCAGAGTTGTATGCATCCGACTATCCATCTGGAGATGGCGCTCTTTGATATGTGATCGCCTTCTCTACCAGGCGCTATGGAAACAAAGAGTTGGTCTATTTTCCTTAGGGATTTTGTTTTGTTCACATAGTACAAGACCGCCCTCCATACATCAAGTGTATGGAGGCTTTCTTCTGCTGAGTTTGATGGATTCTGAAAGAAAGTGGGAAGTTCTATGGACTGGTTAACATGGAACTTTGAAATGAACTTAAGTGAAAACCTAGGATGTTTTCGGAGGACAACCTTGTCCTTGTGTATGATGAAAAAGGGGTCTTGCACCGATAAAGCCTGTAGCTCACTGACTCGTCTTAAGGAGGTGATAGCTACCAGGAATGCAGTTTTATAGGAAAGATGCTTTAGGCTGGCCTTGTGCGTAGGCTCGAAAGGTGGCCCCATGAGCTTGGAGAGCACAACATTCGCCAGATGTACCTTTAAGGAATTGAATACTAGGCCAGATTCTAGTAAGTTAAGCATGTAGTGTAGAATGTTAACTGGAGAACAATCTAATGGGTTAGTGATTGTGATGTGCACCTATCACAAATCTCTTCCACTTATTAAAATAACAGTGCCTGGTGTTGGGTTTTTGTGCCTCCTTGAGGATATCCATACACCTTTGTGTAAGGTTTAAGGGGCCAAACTATGACTTGAGGAGTCCAGAGACGGTGTCTAAAGAAGTGGAAGACTGTCTGGGTAGCTAACAGGAGTTCACAGCGTCAAAATGTGTTGTTTTTTTAGCGACCTTGCCTTTAGGAGAGTTGTGCCAACATGTTTTTGAATTAGCGCTTGTATTCTTGATACCTTTTTAGGAGACGCTGAGATGCCTTTTCGACGCCTGTTTTTCGGCGTGCGAAAGGAGGGACTCTATGCTTTGTTCGAACCGACCTTTTGTTCCGTTTTTCGGGAGCTGTCGAAGGGCGAAAGTGTGCGCGATGACCCAGGACAGTGATGTACCTGAGGCTTTATCCCCAGTCACTGCATGGGCCTCGATGCTCGACAGCGTTTTTGAGGGTCAGTCGTGGGGTTTGTCTTTAGCGGGTTTATTGCTTATGCCTACCGTGGCCGCTGGGTGTAGTCTCCATCACAGGACCGCCGGCTGGTTTCTCAGAGTCAGGGGCCTGCACTTGGTGTCTGGACGGATCCGATCTCCCTCAGAGTCACTCATGACTATGTAACTGCACTAACTGGAGTCTTCAGTCATATCTATGGAAGCCTCCGCCTGCATAGCGTGAGCGGCCCAGCGTTTCGTCCGTCGATCTTTTAAGGTTTTCGTCCGGAAAAGCGGACAAGATTTACAGTGCTTTTCTGCGTGATCCTGTGGGAGACTGTCTTTCACATACATTTTCGACGGGAAGGAGGACAACATTTCAAAGGGGTTTTGTCCATCATGTATAAACAGGGCAGTTGGGTGAAAAGAGAAAAAAGGGGCCAATAGGATAAACATTCTCTAAAAAGGACTCAGTATAGAGAACCTCCCCCCTCTCTCCCTGCTGTACTGGGCCGGTAGCCCGAAAACTCCCGTAAGGCTGTGTCTGGGTGTCGAACGTTCAGTCGTCGATGCAGTGTCTGTTCGTCAGGAGCCGTCGAGTGGATGAGCAGTCGTGCGGCGAGGCAAACAAAGGAAAGGAAGACATTCTACCAATATAACTTTAGGAAATCAAAAGGCATCAGCCTAGAAGAGAACTCTGCATTTGAAACCGACTTCGATGGCGGAAAAAAAACAATCTGAGGGACCTAGACACGTGAAGGACCATGGGTACAGTACATGTCACACTAGGGACAGGATTACTAATCATGCCCTGACTACATCCATTTGAGTTTCGAAAACAAATTTGTAATACTCTGCGACTTCCACTAGATGTCGGACTATGCAGAGCATGTGATCGAAGCAGCTCCACAATCTCCAGAAACATTTGCAGTTACATGGTATAAAGCCACATAGCTTAAAACCCTATGTACTCACATGCTTTAACACACAGGATTGTAAGGTTCAATAAACTGAAGACCAAGACTATGCTGGTCAGCTTTAGAGAACTGTAAATGACACATTCATTCCCCTGCTTTAAGCAAGGTCATTAATAGGAACTGAGTCCCAAAGCTGGCATTTGCATCAGAGACAGGATTGTAATAGATGAAACAAATTAGAAATAAAACGAAGTAAAATAAATCCAGCAGCCACAAGAGACC
The DNA here is from genome assembly GCF_040938575.1 of Ambystoma mexicanum. Lineage (NCBI taxonomy): Eukaryota > Metazoa > Chordata > Amphibia > Caudata > Ambystomatidae > Ambystoma > Ambystoma mexicanum. The sequence goes on along the minus strand of NC_090934.1, from coordinate 833,388,007 downwards.
ACACATGCATTCCTGACTCCCCTTTTCAATTTTAGCTGAGCAAAGAATATTCTGGTATACTGCCCGGCAACCAAAGCATCTTGTGAGTCTGGACAAAGAAGGTCTGAGCATTCGTTAAAAAAATCAAACAGGACATTTTACAAAAATGAAGTAATGAAAGTCCAAAGGTAGCCCAGACCATGTAGTAAGAGGTCGCTCCATGACAAAGTATTCCATTCTATAAGGTGTTGAATCTGGATTAACAGATGGAAAGGTAAAGGGTTTGACGAGACTGAAGTGTTGCGCAATTTTTATATTTTGACACCATTTCCGTAAGCTAGTTTTGGGCATGTGCATGTAGATCCAGAGCGCTGAGGTAGGCAGAAGTTGAAATGTCACTACCATTTAATTCCATAGACCTGTCTCCTCATTTTCTTCAATATCTCCTTTCAACACAAAAACCAATAACCGGTGGCAAAATATTTTCTATCCACGGATGGCATAACTGAATATAGAAATGTAAAAGTTGTTAATGACACTCAGGCATCACACTGGTTATGCTTCATTAGGTGTGGCATGCGCACACCAAGGGAAATAAAAAGAGTAAAATCTGTGACCTGCCGAGTCAACTAATCTTTGCAAGAGGCATGACCCACTAAGACATCTCATATTCACTAGTAAAGCACGATGCATCAGGAAAAAAGCCAAAGAATAAACATTCTGCTATATTGAACTGCAAAATGTGCATTAGATCAAATTAGACAATGAATTTATTGGAATTAGGAATGCCATGGCAAAAATCGAAAGCTGAAAACAATTCAAACTTTTTTAAAGAAACAAAAGCATGTTATAATTGTGACTGGGTAAAGCTGCTACACTTCACATTATTAAATAATTAGATGCAGCAATCATATTCATCATGTATTAACTATTTTCTGCACACTTGAGCCCCAAATAAGAGTAAAAATCTCATACCGTAAACTCTTTGAAAATCTGAAATAGGTTTCTAAAAGCGGCAAACAAATCCCGATATACACATTTCTCTACCATTTCCTTAAATTGGTAGCCATTTTGGCAGACAAGCATCTAGGCCAGGAGCATTGGAACAGTTTTAGCAAACAAGTCATGCAGGTAGGTATTTTTACACTTCAAGGTCAGTGATTCACTTACTGTTTGGAGGGCCTGTTGCCTGGTAGGATGTTGGTGGTGCAGCAGTGCGAGAAAAGACTGGAGGCTCTTCACCAAACACCACAATCATTATTTGAATCAATCCAAACAAGTCTGACTGAGGCTAAAAAAATATAAAACATACTGTTATTCTGTTTAAGTAAAAATCTGCTAACTCAGGCAGCAATGAGTGTCTCATCAGTTTGATTACCAAACGCTCATCCAAGCATTATTCTGCAGAGTAGTATCAATGTCGGTTTTATTTTTCTAGGTTAGCCAATTTGTGTTGTCCCATTTGTTGGCAGAAATTACCTTTTGCTTGAACATTCACATTTTGATGCTGAATTTTCATTCAGCGGCAGAACGCTGTAAATACCACATTGCACAAGGTTCTTAAACACATTTTTAAAGATAATATTTGTTTTTCCAATTCAGTTAATGAACGTTTTGAGGTTAACTATAACAAAATAATAAAGATAATATAACTAAGAATAACTTCAGAGCATTTGATAATATTAATGCACGATTTGATTTAAGATCAGGTAAGTATCCCACGAATGGCAAGGAAAATTATCAACAAACCAATGAAATAACATCAAGAAATAGGCACTTTCCCATTATCTTGAGCGAATGAGGATTTATTTATTTAATGTATTGTTTACTTGTTAGGCACTTATACAGGAAGTAAATTCTGTATCAAAGCACCCACAGGGCATCAGGGAGGGGACAAAGGTGTGTGAGAACGATTGAAATGCATACAAATATGAAATACAGTGGGAGGGGGCGCACACTACTATTCCTTGTGAGTGCTCAGAACGTGCAAGTGCAGATGGGAGGGGGAATGCGATAGGTGATGTGGTGCTCAAGGGTGAGAAAAAAAAAGTGAAGTGCAATGTAGGGTAAGGGAGAGCCCCCAGGGTGGAGGGTGAGCCTAGGCAAGTGCTGAGGATGGACAGAAGCTGGGGGCTTGGGGGCGGAGGATTCAGTGTGGCAGGTCAGGGCCCTGAGGATGCATAAGGGTCCTGAACACCAAACAAGCAACTGTGAGATTAGCAGAGGAGGGGGGGGTGGGAGGAGAAGGCAAAAGGTAAAGAGGAAAGTCTTGAGGAGCTTCTGGAATTTAAGAAAGTCCTGGTCAAGAAGAGAGGGAGGGGGAGGGGGAGGCTGTTCCAAAGAAGGGAGCCAGCTGAGGAAATAGATGGACCACCTACCCTCTGTTTAGCAAAACGCTTTACGCACAAACATTTGGTGCCAGAGGAGCGCAGGGGTCTAGAGGGGGAATATTTAGTAAGAGAGTTGCAGATAGTGTGGTCCCTGGCCCCAGGAAGCCTTGTGGATGATAGAGGGATTTGAATTTAATCTGTGAAGCAACCGGGAGCCAGTGAAGACTTTTTAGGGCAGGAGAGATGCAGTCCCTGGGCTTGAGGCCAAGGATAAGTCCCGCTGCTGGATAAATAAAGGTCCCTGGGCTTGAGGCCAAAGATAGGTCTTGCTGCTGAATAAATAAGTTGATATGACAGACCATATTAAGGACACAATTGAAGATGTGTGTCTTTACCCTCATTAACCAACAACTCCTCCACAAACTAAGCTCTTAATGTGGGGGGGGGAGAAGAACAATGCATCCAAAGTAAGGCTACATGATGAGGTGCTTTTAAATAAAGCAATAGAATTGTATAGGTGAATGAACTTTGATAAATATCACAATCCCTAAGGAAAGGAAGAGGGACCATGTTGATAGTCTCTTGTGATCAAATTCTGTTCCCAAATGGCTTGGCACTAGAAGTCATTTATTTTAAAAAAGGTACGGGCCAGATGTAAGAAATTAGTATCTTCCCATTTACATCTCAGATGAGCACCTGAGGATCTTGGATCTTATTTCTTCATTTTTAAAAGGTATAGAATTAATTCGATGATGGAACTTGAAGTGTAACATACAGTGTTTGCTGTTAAGTGAAATGTGTGTAATTCAGATTCAGTCTCAATCTCTAACACTACAGCTGCCTCTCATACAAGCTTTGATGCCTGCAACTGTGCTCCACTTCATGCAACATTTATACAGCAGAGATTATCCTGCACGGTCGAGATGGTTGTGTGATGTACATTAGTACAGTGCTGTCAATTTTCCACTTTCACAGGTCTCGGAAGCATCTGCCTGTGTATTATTGTGCATCATCGAAGCAGTGTAGGATGCTGACACATTGCTATCAGCTGTCTGCTGTCCATCTTCCGTGTTGCACTTGCTAGTGGTGGGAGAGGCAGATGGAGAGTGGCTTTTCCAGAGTAGTTTCTCCAGTGTTGCCATGTTGGGTATCAATCCTCTGTGCTGCACTGTCATCTTGATATCAGAGTAGAAGTGCGTCAGCTGGCAGTGCACTATATGCCTCTTGCATCAGATAGTCAGAAATATAACTAGTCACGTATAGCAGGACGCACCACAAACTGACCCCAACATTACCGTCGCCAAAATTAAGAGTGGTGGCCTTGGAGGCTATATCTCCTGAGCAAGATTAACCTGGCTGATATGTTGATCTCACTTCTATTTTGCGTGGTAATTTGCTCGTCAGCTGTATGGTTATCTGGTTTGGCCTGCCTTCCTCCACTTAAGTTTGTTTTGCCTTCGCTCGATTGGCCATTTTCGTCATGCTCCCATAATGGCATCTGCTAATCGCCTTTAAGATGGGGGTGCTTGTAAAGATGCTACTATGGCATTGCCAATAGCAAATCCCTTCCTTTCAAAACAGCCAAGAAAGATCAGCAATTAGGTGTGTTGGGTATTAGGTAGCACTAGGACCCAGCCATTGATGATCTGTTAACAAACGCGCAAGACCAAAATAGTAGCCTGAAATAACTGGCCACACTAGATGATAATCGCTTAAATTAGTCATCACTTTCTAACTACGGGACCTTACGTTCGTTATAGAAGACTTCATGCTTTCAGCAACCCAAATGACTACTCCACTTCCCTCTGAACCCAGCTTTTCTGGAAGATATTTCATGCCCTCTTCTCCTCCGTCTGTAGCTTCTCTGGCTTCTCCCACAGCTAAGCCGGGTTGGATAATTTCCTTTTTGAGGAGGAGCTTGATTGTTGGCTGGCAATGGAGGCGGATGGCAATGTTGAGCACGCCGTGGCTACAGTGGGACCCGCTTCTGCAGTGACCCCGGTGAACCCGAACCTGCGGTTCTTGGCCTTGTTTTAGGCCGCATGGATGAGGCGCCCTCAAAGTTCTTAGAAGAACACTCCTCCGACCGGCTGGTCGTGGGTGAGGCATGATCCTGCTCGGAGCACAGGGCAGGGGCCTTGACATTCAGCCACGCCACCAGTCTACTGTGCCTGTCCTTCGTTGTCTTCTTGGAAAAACCAAAGCAAATCTTGCACTCTCCATTCCTTGTGGTCAGGATGCAGACTGAGGCATTGCAGGTGTTGGTCTTCCACAAACACATTCCGAAGCCCGCATTTGGTGCAGGGCCTGAAGAGGGATCTTTCTTCCGTCTCCTCCGCCATGGTCGGAGGGCACGAAGTAGGCCTGAAGGCCTTATGGAAACTTCAACGATCTTCGCCCTCGAGGGGTGCTGAAATTCACTGGCAACAAATCCCCTGCAGTCAGCAGATGGAGAAAAGAGCACGCAGGCTCTTTAGGAACAAAAATAGAAACTTTTTCCGCCAAAAAAAAGACAAGAAAAAACCTAGAAATAGCTTGCAGAGCAAACTGGAGGACTCCCAACACTGAAGTGTGTGGTAAAAATCTGAAGATGATTGCCAGAGGAGAGGCTAAGGGAGAGGACTGTCATTGGATGGGGGCAATATGACCCATACGACAGATTGGTTTAGAGGAGAACTACAGTTTATAAGTGAAAGTGAAACTGTTTTTCTTTTACCAAGGCTTTCCAGCCTGACGGGGAATATTCATGAGCATGTGAATCCATTTCACACCCCATGCTGGAGAACAGACATTATTTGATGAGTTTCAAGACCTGCAATGGCTAAAATCTGCACAGTTGTTACGCGCATGGAATGATTTGTGTAAATGTCTCGGGAAAATAGCTCAGCGGCATCGTGCTCACCTTCGTAGCAAGACGACATGGAGCAACACAAGTTCAATCCCCGGGTCCGCGCTTAGAAACCTCTGGGTATTAAGCACGTTATAAATAACCTATCATATCATATCATATCATATATAGTTAATTTTGCTTTTTTTGCTGGTTGTTTGCATTCAGCCCAGTGTATTCCTCCTCCCCCATCCCAAAATGGTCTGCAGGTATACCAGATGGGGTTAAGTTTGGCTTAGGCAATTGTCATTGTCATATCTATTTAGGCCAGCATGGATTGAAATGAGGCTTGCAGGCTGATATTCAGAGCCTGATGCCTTTCTTACTTCTGCATAACATTTCCACAGTAAGTTGTTCAGTATTGGAAGTGGAAGTAATTCAAAATGCAAGGATAGTTTGCACTGTGCTAGCCAGGTTTTGAATATATTGGTGGCCCATTTGGCTGCAGTTTGTATATTGGCTTCGCACCTGTTGATCTCTAGGGCATTTAAATCAGCATCTGAAAGACAATTGTGTCTCTTTGGAATTTCAATAGTTTCCTGCATTTCTTCATTTTCTTGCTTGAACGATTCTTCTAGGGTTTGGTTTCCAAGGAGGTGAAATTATATATGTGCTATTTTAGTAAACCTACACAGAGTAGAGGAGTACAATGTAGAATCTGCTATGCTGCAGGCATTTACTTGGTTGTGGCTATTTTAATAGGGTTGTGGGAGGTAATTAGCATTGGGGTGTGGAGTATCCAAATGGGAAACTCCATGCAGTTGAGTATTTATTTTTAACCTTGCAGCTAGTTAGTATTGGGGGGAGATTTTAAATGTATTTGTAGGTGTCAGTATTTGTATTGTTTTTTCAGCAGGCAGGGAAATGTAGGGGTAAAGTTAAAATATAAAATGCAACTTTAATGCGTGTTTGTACATAAATATGAACAAGTGTTTCCACACGGGCACTGTTTGCAAGAAACTATTAATAAGGTTAATTTACCTTTTTTGTGGTGGTTTGCTTTAGGAACGTTGTAGCGTTCATTCATGTGTCCTGTAGTCTTCTGTGAGGGTGTGGGGCAATGCCAACCATGCACGCACACGTTAACTCTTGTCGGTGCTGGTGAGTAATAGGATGCGGCCCGATAATGGAAGCAGTGGCAGCGGTACACTGAACTCTGGGCTAGAAAGCTGTTGGCGGTAAGCCGGAGTGTACATTTTGCAGGCTATATGAAATCTGTGGGCTATACTAGATTGTATAGCCCAAAGATTAACCAATCAGGTTCTTGAAAACACTTAGAGTGTTCCTATATGTGATATTGCTGCTTTGAGCAGCATGCAAAAACAGGAATTGGGACCCAATTTGCCCTGAAAAGTTGTAGGTCATGTTGGAAATACAAAAGAAATGTCTATAAATCTTGTAGAGTTTGTGAATACATCTGGATTGTAGCATGCAATATACAGGACCTGGATACATTTTTAGAAGTCATGCTGGATCTGGCTAGTTGTATAGACAGTTGTGGGCATCACATGTATCTACGACTTAATAACCAGCATGAACAGCCAGGTGCTCAATCATTCTTGGGCAAGGCTAGTAACTCCATGAAATTCTGCCTCCAGCTCCATTAACCACAAGGCTGACCATGGGGATTTGTCAAATGAGGCCACACACCAACAGTCTGATTATCGATATTATTCATCATGGGCTTCAAAGCAAACAGGTCTGGTTCATATTGATTTTGCTCCCAAATTGAACAAGGACACTTGACAACGTTATCTATGGGAGAGCATAATACAGAATAATTCAGCGCAAAAAAAAAATACCACCACCCTATTCACCTTCCAAGGTCTATCAAATGGATTTAGGTAGGCTCTTCATTTACAACAGTTGAGACTTGTTGGTCTTGAAAGCATTAACTAGGGTGGTGAATTACCGAAGAGCAAATACAAGACCAAATAGGGCTAGAAAAGCCACTCAATGCGATTAGTAATCTGGCAAGCCACGGACGCCTTGTATCAGGTGATTGTAACAAGAGAACTAAGGCTGTAAATGAACTGTAAATCTCTGTCAATCTCAAAGTGGGGGCAATCATCCCTCACCAAAGGAACAAATACAGGAGAAAAAAAAGATTGGTCACATATGGCGGTTCATGTGCCTCCAGTTCTTTTTTTTTTTTTTTTTTAACTTCTTTTTATTAACTTGACAGCACAACAAAGAAAACAGAGGGAGCCACATGGCACCAGTGCAGAAAGCACGCAATGAGAATTTTAGGCAATACAAAATGAACCAAAATATGACGTTTTGGAAGAATGGAGAGTACAAGTTATTAATACATACATTTTGACAGGACATCCACTATGGGGGACCGCCTGGGGAAACAGAGGCGGAAGTTGATGGTGAGTCCAGGGCAGAGATATAGTCTCGAAATCTCGGCCAGACATCCCTCGGCCTGGAGCGGGAACACTGCATCGCACTCCAGGACTGCTCGGTGTCATGAGCCCATGTGACCGATCTAAGCCATTGTGTATAGGTAGGCGCTCTAGGGCGGAGCCAACATAATAATATACAGCGAACTGCCAGCAGCATGCAGAGACCTGCCAGTTTCTTAGAATCTCGAGGCAACTGAGGGAAGTCATGGAAAAAGCAATGCAGTGGGGTAGGGGTTATCGGGTGTTCCAGAATGTCAGACAATGTAGAGCAAATGTCTAGCCAAAATTGGGATAGCCGGGGACAGAGCCACAACATGTGCATGTAGGAAGCTTGGTCTGTGCCACACCTGGGACAAGAGGGGGGGTTAGCATCGGACATACAATGAAGTCTCATAGGTGTATAATGATACCTGTGCAGGATTTTGAACTGGATGAGTTTAAATTTAGTATTGTAGGAGACCTCGTGGGTACGGGCGCACATCCGAGCCCACCTCTCATCAGTGATCTCTGAGCCAAGATCCCTCTCCCATTTGCGTCGCAGCTCGGTGAAGTGGGGGGCCGCTCTGGACTGTAGTAAGGAGTAAAGCCTCGACACTTTGCCTCTGAAGGAAAGATAGGCGCAGAGCTCCTCCACTATCGGTTCATCAGGGGGCAAGGCAGGGAAGTCTGAGTATCTGGCCTTAAGATGTCCACGGAGTGACGAGTACTGTAGCCACACCGAGGGTCGGCGCCTAAGTGAGGGGGGAAGGTCAGACCATTCTATAAAGTTCCCTTGCTCAAAGGCATCACGCAGAGTCAAGAAGCCCGCAGTGGCCCAGCGAGTGGCCACTGAAAGTGGAACGTGCGGAACATCGGGCAGGAAGTTCCACAGTGGGAGATCCCCGTGGAACGGACAGGGAGTGTCAACCAAGGACCAGAATTTGGACAAGGCCAGGGATTTGCTGGCCACTGGATTCGCAGAGTTCAAATCAGGGAGGATCAGGGAGCCGATCACACGGTCACAGACAGACAGCTTCTCGAGGCGAACGTGTGGAGGGGGGGCAACAGTATTGAACCAAAATGCAGCAAACTGTGATTGGGCCACCACCCAGTATCTGACAAAATCGGTTGCGCTAAAACCGCCCAACGCCTTAGGGGCGGATAGTGTGGAAAATTTGAGGCGGACAGCCCCAGAGTGCCACAGGAAGGTGTTACATATGCTGCGAAGCGTTCGAAAAAAATTGTCCCCTGGCCATAAAGGCAGATTAGTAAATCGGTACAGTAATTGAGGCAATACAATCATTTTGAGTATTCCAATCCTGCCTGCAAGCGAGAGGGGAAGTTTAGTCCAGCTGGCGGCCTTAGCCTCCAGGGTAGTTAGATAAGTATGGAAGTTATCATCGCGCAACTGAGGTGTGTGCCGGTAGACCATCACCCCTAAGTAGGTGAAGCTATTAGGACACCAGTTGAACCCATGTAGCTCGGTGGGAGCCTGTGTGGAGTCTATGAGTGGAAACAGTACAGATTTAGAACAGTTAATCCTCAGACTGGATATGTCACCAAAACGAGCCACATCCGTCAGTATAGGCAAAAGGTTGACTACAGGGGATCGAACATACAACAGGGTATCGTCAGCGTAGAGGGATATTATGTCGGTCTGGCCAGATGTGCGCAACCCCCTGTGCGAGTGCGATTGTCTAATCATGTCAGCAAAGGGCTCCATGGCAATAGCAAAGATAAGCGGGGAGAAGGGGCATCCCTGGCGTGTTCCTCTAAAAATCTGAAGGGGGGGAAGAGCACCTATCTTCTGTGCGGACTTTGGCGGACAGGGCAGTATAAAGGAGCTTTATCCAGGTGCAGAAATTAGGACCGAAGTTACATTTCTCAAGAACACACCACAGGTATCTCCATGAGACTGAATCAAATGCTTTTTGCATGTCCAATGCAGCCGCCACTGCCTGAGTGGCAGGGTCGATCATGCTGATTACATTGAAAAGTCTCCTCAAATTCAGGGAAGTGGACCTGCCGGGGACGAAGCAGGCTTGATCCGGATGGATAATGTGGGACATGTACGGGGCTAAGCGGTTAGCAAGTAGTCTGGCAAATATTTTAATGTCACTATTGATCAGAGAAAGGGGACGGTATGAGCTGCACTGCGTAGGGTTTTTACCTGATTTAAGGAGCACTGTAATCAATGCCTCCCGGAGGGACGGTGGAAGTATGCCCCTGTCGCATGATTCTTCCCAAAGCATCAGTAGGTGCAGCGCCAATTGGGCCTTGAATAGTTTATAGAAGTCCATCGGGAGCCCATCGGGGCCAGAGGCTTTACCGGATGCCAGTGACTCATTGGCCTCCACAATTTCCTCTAGGGCGAAAGGTCTCTCGAGGGAGGCACTAGCGTCGTCCGACAAGACTGATAGAGGAAGACTCTCTAAATAGGAGTTGATGTCGGAAACCTGGGAACTGTCTACCTCCGAGTACAGGGACGTGTAGAACGCGAGGAACTCAGAACTGATGTCCTGCGGGGAGGTGGCAAGTGTGCCATCTGGTCTAGAAATGGCCGGGATATGGGGGGCACCAAACTCGTGGCGCCGCAGTCTAGCTAGCATTCTGCCGGGCCGTTCACCCTTGCCATATTTCCTCGTTGATTGAGGGAAATCCAGGAACCTAACCTCGCGCTCAGCAAGGCCACAGAACATGTCCAACTCAGAGCCCAGCAGCGCTAGCGTAGCCGGGGAATGGTCCTCCGCGTATTGGGATTCATAGACGGACAGGGCCGATTCGCTGGCAGCGATATCGGCACGGATGTCCCCAAGTATACCACTGCACTTGGAGATGGCAACCCCTCTAGCATGTGCTTTAAAGGCTTCCCAGAGCACCGCGTGTGTTGAGACAGAATGTAAGTTAATCTCGAAGTATTCCTCGATAGAGGTCTCAAGTTCAGATACGAAAACCTGGTCAAGGAGCACGTGGGGGTTCAGCCTCCACTGTCTTGTTTTATTGGCATCTAATCCCCAGTTTAAAGAGATGAGTACAGGTGAATGGTCCGATAGCGTCCTGGGAAGAATGGCTAAGTGGGTAATGCATCTAACGAGTATATCTGTGACGAGCCACCTATCTATCCTGGAGTGGGAATCATGCACTGAGGAGTAGGAGGAGTATGTACGGTCATCAGGATACATCAGGCGCCAGGCGTCCACCAATGCCAAGCGGGGGAGCGAGGTAAGGATAGAGTATGCTGCCCTAGAAAGTTGGCGGGGACGAGAACCCGATCTATCCAGGGTGACATCTAGTATCGTGTTGAAGTCACCGCCCCATAGAATAGGAATTAGGGGGTAGCTCTCGAGCAGAGTGGCCAGATGAAGGTAGAAGTCAGGGTCGTCGACGTTGGGACCATATATGTTCAGGATGGCTATCTCCTGTTGCTGTAATATACCGGTGATGAGCACAAACCTACCGAGCGGGTCTATGTGGGAGTGCTGACACGTAAACTTCAGGCTTTTATGTATTAGGGTGAGGGTGCCACGGCTCTGAGTGGAATAATTAGTATAATACCTCTGGGGGCCCCATTGCTTGGCGAAACACTCACAGTGCTCCGAGCGAGCGTGGGTTTCCTGTAGACATAGGATCTTCACTCCGTGGCGTTCGGCGTGAAGCTGAATCTGTCTCATCTTTTTATAGTTGCCCAATCCCCTGACGTTCCAGCTCATAAAGGTCAGAGTTGCAGAGTTGTATCAGCCATATTTGAAGGGGTGATGGTGGAATAGATAAAAGTGGATTCCAGTAAGGTGAACGGCGTATGCGGCCTTCCGACCATATGTGTGAATTGATTGAACGCGGTGCCTGCGGTGCCTCTGAAGGCTGTCAAGACTTTTACAAACCATAACATTCCCAACTTACCCCCCACTCACATCCCTCCCCCAATCAGAGGGACGAAACCCAAACACAACCACAACAAACGTAAACTTTTAGGCATCAACGCCTGGGGGTCTGCTTGCAGCCGGGCAATGGCGCGCCGGACTGGGAGAGCGTAAGGAGAGTTGTGCTACGTCGTAGGATTAGGCAGGGCATTTAGAGTGCATGCAAGTTACCTCGGGACCAAATCTATGAGCGAGAGGGCCCAACGGAGATTGGGGTGCAGCCGTGTGACAAGACGCGGTAGCAACATAGTTGGGTGCGTATTTAGCTAGAAGGGGCCTGGGTCCCGCGGTCAAATCGACCAAAGTAACTGGGATGAAATGTCGGGTGACTCCGAGAAGGGACCCAAGAGAAATGGTTATTACAGTCAGCGGTGCAACAGCAGGGTGCGAAAACACATCCACACAGATAGGAAATGAAGCAACATCAGCAACATGAACATGAACCAGGTCTTACGCTCCTGCAGCACAGCCACTGAGTAATCCGGGTACAAGTGTATCCTCGCCGCCCCAAGATGAAGCTCGCCCTTGGCCCTGGCCGCACAGAGCAGGGCGTCGCGGTCACGGAAATTGAGGATTCTGGCAATGATAGGGCGGGGTGGGGCACCCGGCCTGGGTCTCGCGGTCAAAGAGCGGTGAGCTCGCTCCACCGCAAATTGTGCCGAAAGCTTGGGGCTATCCAGGAGGGTCAAAAGGGTGCGCTCTACATAGTCCTCCATGGGCTCCCCGATGTCCTCCGGAATACCAACAATGCGGAGGTTATTCCGCCTGGAGCGGGATTCGAGGTCGTCATTTTTCTTTTCGACCATAGAGACCCGGCTGGTCAGGGTGGTCACAGCTGTTTGAAGGGAGACCAGGTCATCCTCTGCGGTGCCAACCCTTTTCTCTATCTCAGCGACCCTGCTGTCTGTTCTTTCGATATGGGCCTTTATGGATGAGATGGTCCCATTCATATCATCCAGCTTAGTGTGGAGCGTGGTGAAACCCCCTCGCATATATTCCATCATTTTCTGCGCGTCGTCGGAGGTAGAGGGAGTTGCAGTGACTGGCGACTCCTCCGGAGGGTCAGTCAGCGGCTTGGAGGGAGTTTTAGCAAACATATTTAGCGAGGCCTGCTTCTTGTTAGAACCGGCTCCTTTGGTCATGGTGATAGAACACGTCCGGCGTCCAGGATCCGGTGCAGGTATGGCAGGAGGCCTTCCGACCGACGGCCCGCAGGACGCCCAGGGGGGAAGGAGGCAAGGCGTGGAGAGCAGCTAACGACGCTGGGGGAGACACCAGGGGTCCTCACCAGAGCACACAGAGCGAGACCGCCGGGCACAAGGACCAGAGGGGTAGGCCAGACGTGGGGTTGCCAGTGATGTGTAGGGAGAGTTCCGTAGTTGTAGGGGCCGAGGGCCCTTCCACAAGGAGCGCTCCGGTGTTATTGGCGGACTGCTAGCAAGAGCCTGGGAGCACTGGAGAGCCCACACAGTTGGTAAGCAGTGGGTTGGCTGGTGACAGGTGAGGGAAGCCCATTGTCCGTGGGCTAGAAGTGGAGTTGCGAGGGGTATTACACGAAGGTTGCCCAGTGAGGGGTCCGGATCCAGAGAAGTAGCGCCGGAGCGAGGCCCCCCCAGCCGTGTCAGCCGCCGGGGCGGCAGGGAAACAAGTGGTGGTCAGCCAAACCCGCAGCAGGTGGATGGGGTGGCCGCAGGGACCTCCGATGCAGGACACAGCCGCACCCCCACACGCCCTCCGACCTGATGTGGTGCCGCGCCACAGGCGTGGGGTGGATTGGTAGGGGGGGGGCAGGCGAGATGGAGGCCGGAGAAAGCTGCGGTGCCCAAGAACAAGTGTCCGCTGGGGGTCAGGGTCTAAAGTCAATGCAGGCAGGGTCCGCTGGAGCGAACAAGGGACAGCAGCCAAGGAGAAGTAGCACGGTGGCTAGCCCAGCACACAGGCTCAACTGCAGCCCAGGGTCGTAGGAGACGGGAGAAAACCAAGCAGCCCCCTCCCCCCGCACCCCACTACCTTGTCGTGGATCAGGGGGCTACGCCTCGCTGGAGGGGGGGGGGGGCGCCGAAGGCAGGTGGTGCGGAGAAGCAGGGGTCCGCGGTGATGTCTCCGCTCCCCGCGGCACGAGACAGGGGAGCCGGACAGTGCAGCGTCACGAGCGCCGTGGGAGCCTGAAGATGCAGGCGGTCACAGGCCCAGGCAGGGTGCGTGGGGTCCGCAGGAAGGGTGATGAGGCCGTCGATGGAGCGCGGGGCCCCCACGGGAGCCGGCCGGCCGGGGCCGACGAGGAGGGCTCCGGCGCCCCTCCCCCACAGCGGCCCGCAGCACCGCGCCCTGAAGTAGGAGGGAGAGCCGCAGCCGGTGGAGCCGCGGAGCGGAGCGGCCAGGCCCACTCAGTCCCGGCGGAGTCGGAGGGCAGCAGTACGGTCCCCAGGGGGCCGCGAGGGCCAGGAATCCGCAGGAATGCAGCAGATGTGTTCAGGAAGAAGCACCGTCTGCACACAGGAGATTAGCCGCAGCAATAGGGTCTTTTTTCGGGATTTGTACGCTCTCCCAGCTCGGAGCTCCGCAGTTAGGTGGCCATCTTACTTCGGCGCAACAGCGCCCCCCCATGTGCCTCCAGTTCTGACTGGCATCAGCACCCTGGGCCTTCACGAAGATCATGAGAGCAGAAGCAGCAGTCATGAAAGAAAGAGGTAGTTGCATGATCATGCATTTCGACGATATCCTCATGCTAGCAAACGATAAGCGAGTGCTTGTCAGCCAATTGCAATGGGCGTCCCAGTTACTGTCCTCCCTGGGCTTCCTGATAAACCAGGAAAAGTCAGCTTTGATCCCCAAGCAACGCCTAGAGTTTCTGGGGTTTGTAGTAGATATGACGAGAGAAATTTAAGATCTGCGCTAGCAAACTTTATAATATTCCTTTGGACTCGAGCAAGATTTGTCGGACTACTAGCGGCTTCCATACAAGCCATTTTTCCAGGCCCCCTACACTACAGAGCCCGGCATAGATGGAGGATAAGGCACCTGCAAGGGGGGCTAGGGTACCATCTGTGGGTACCCCTGTATCAGGAAGGGAGGTTGGAGCTTGAGTGGTGGATGCAGAACATGGAAGCCTGGAACGGGCGGGCCATATTTGGAGACATCACAGAGTTCGTCAGAGTCAGACGCCAGCAGAGAAGGCTGGGGGCAAGGTGCAGACATCTGGAGACTGGCAGCAAGTGGTCTCAGGAGGAGTTGTCACTCAAATTGCTTACAATTGCTTGCAGGTTCTTTTTCGCGAACAAGGCCTTCACGAAGGGCAAAGCGGAGTGCTGCATCCTGCTCAGGATGGACAATATCTCGGCGGTCCGATACATCAACCATCACTTTCTGCCTTCATCTCGATGAACACACGCTCTCCGGGTGCACCTCTAATTCACTGAATCAGCTGTTCGCTCTGCAGTGCGGTCGGATGCTGCACTCTCCGTGTGCAGCCTTTACCATGATCAGCTGTTTCTCCAGCCTTCGGTTCACACGCTGTCCACGCTCAACTTCAAATCATTGAATGGGGCTGTCTGCAGGGCTGCTGACGCTGCGCTCTTGCGCACCTATCCTCGGATCAGCTGTGCAACTACCCTATTCCATGGCCTCGTTACGGCGGGCACTTCTCTTGTTCTAGGTAAACCCTAGGGCCCTCTTTGTTTGTCACTGGCCCTCCTCTACGTCCACTTGTGCAGCGCATTAATCTTTGTTGACTATATTAAGAACAGAAAAAAAGACAAATAAAAAAGAAAGGCAAAAAGAAAAGAGCCTGATTTATTTTTGTGCATTGGCTTTCTGGAGCGTTACAAAACGCAGCAATTTGCTTAGAAAACTCTGTGGCTGTAACACATGTTATTCGTATAGCATTCAGCTGTGGGCGCTTTAGACCTGCTGAAGCTGCAAGCCTCTGTCCACCATTACAGTGGCCACATCTCATTTCAATATGGCTTCTTCATGCTATAGCAGCCTGCCCTGGGACCCTGACCATTGGCTGACTCGGCTCTCATCCACCAATTGGTGGGACCGGGAGGTGGGAGCCAGCCTGTTGTTCAAATGCCCACTTCTAAGGCCCCTGTCTGCTCACTGTCTGCTACCAGGACGATACATGAAGCTACTACCACACCCTGACCCTCCCTGGGGCTGCAAGCTCCCTCAGCTATGAAACTTGACTACCAAGACTCTCTTACGTCCTACTCCATGGGTTAGTTCCCTCCTCCTGCCTACCCTTTCTTTTTCCTTCATGGACCTTCACTCTCCCCTCTGCCTGTTCCAATAGGACTACATTATATGCTCTCTAATGCACATTTCCATAACTCACTTCATTTACCTATGGTGCCTTAGCATTTGCCTCTGAAAGTCAAATTTGGGTGTGTTTTTCACTTTACTTTGACCCTCAATTGTAACCTGCTAGCCCAGTGACTGTTTCATACCGCTGTTCTTCCATACTTCTATCGCCTCGTCTCTCTACCTGCCCATGGCGTTATCTGTTTCTCCTATCTACTCCAACTGCTTCTCTATCAACTATCCTTCCCTTCTCACAAAGTCTGTTAAGAAGAAATTTAAAAAGGATATCTTGGCTTCCGACCCAGGTCTCACCATCGCTGATACCTGTTCCAGCGCCTCTGCCAGACAAACCCTGACTAACATCCTCTTTTTCGTTCCTTTGCCAGATCGCTGGACCCCTCATATGATATCTGTGCTCTGTCCTGTCTCCTCCTCCTCCTCTCCCATTAATGGTGGCATCCGCTGGGAAGTCCTCATGGATTCCTTTGACTCCTCCAGAGTGCCCATTAATGTCTACCTAAATGGCACTGTCATGGTGCTAGGCCCTTAGGCTAATCTCCTCTTTGATAGGCGGTTATCTCGCCTCATCAACTTCCTCCCTTCTCCAGCTGTCCTCTACTCTCCTCCCTTGGCAACCTTGCCCTCCTTTCCTTGCTCCTCTGCCCCATCTCAAGCTACCCCAACTCCACAGGACGTACCTCTGATTTGTACCCCTCCCCGGAAGGTCTTTAAGGCTGGCACCTTCTTCATCTTGACACTCTCAACTCTCGCTCGGCTGTCAAACACTCCTCCGACATATCTGTCGCCTCCTAGAAGAGCTTGACCTTGATGTCCTTGGACTTACCGAGACGTGGTTCACGGCCAGCTCTGTCACAAGTTTTGACACTCTCCTCCCTGATGGCTACAAGATCCTCTCCGCCCCCAGATCCAAGCGGCCAGGAGGGGGTGTAGCCCTGATCTTCCCTGAGTGGACCCCTGCCTCCATCATCCCCACTCAGACTTACTCTGCTTTCGAATGCCTTGTCTGCAGGTTCTTTCGCTCTCCTAGCCACTCTCTTACTGTTGCTACTCTCTACCGGCCCCCTTGTCAAATCACCTCTTTTCTCTCCGAGTGGGCAGACCTCTCCTCTTTCCTCCTGGCCTCAACCATCAACCTCTCCTCCTTGGTGACCTCCACATCCATTTTGCTTCTCCCTGCTCCTCATCTGCTCTCTTTCGCAACCTCTGCGACTCACTCCCTCTCCATCCTCCCCTCCGGCCCGACTCACTGCTGGTAACACACTTGATGTATTGTTCTCCTCTGGCCTCCCCCTCTCTACTCCCCTCACCACCTACTCTCTCCTGGAGTGATCACTGCCTCCTCTCCTCTCATTTTTCCATCTCTTCCCCTCAAGCCACGTCTACCCCAAGATTGCCACCCACCTTCTCGGACATCTGGCCCATGAAGCGTGTGTCAGTCGAGGCTTTCGCTGCCACCTTCAACCCCCGCCCCCCTCCTCCACCCCAGGCTAACTTACACCCTGAAACAGCCCTGTCCCTGCTCTACTCATCTATTTGTGATACTCTTGCCCCTGTCAGGAAGATCCGTTTGAAGTCGAAACCCAAGTGCAATTCCTGGTAGGACTCTGACCTAGCTAGACTTAAACATAATTGTAGGTCAGCCTAGAGGAAATGGAGGGCTTCTTGTTCATCCTCTGACAAACTGGCCTGTCGCCTGCTCCAAAGACAATACTGACTCGCTGTACGCACCAAAAAGAGTCCACATTCAAGCCTGCGTCTATGCAGCATCTAACAACTTGGTCGAACTATTTAAAATCTGCAAGGAGCTGGCCAACCCTGCTGCAGTCTCCACCCCTCCTCTCACCTCCCAGCCTTTTTGCAATGCCCTTGCCCGTCACTATTTCTAAAACCCAGGACATCTTGTCCACCCTCTCCTCCACTGCCCCTCCTCTTCCCTCTCGGCTTGCTGACCCTCCGTCAGCTACCCCCCTCCCTCTTTCTCCTCCTTTCCTCTTTTCTCCCCAGATGAGGTCGCTAGACAAATCCGATCTATGAAAGCCTCATCAAAACAGCTACATCCCTGTTCCTCTAAAACCATTCAGGACCACACTGATACCCTCGCTCCGGCCCGCGCCGATTTCTGCAACCTCTCCTTTGCCTCTGGATCTTTCCCCTCCCCTCTGAAGCACTCCCTTGTTCATCCTCTCAAGAAACCCACAGCTGATCCATCTTGTCTGGCTAACTATCGCCCAATTTCCATTACTCCCTTTTTGGGTAAGCTCCAGGAAAAGCTGGGCATCTCAGCTTAACCTTCATTCCGACTGTTAACTCTCTTCAAGACCACCAATCAGGTTTCAGAGCTGCCAGAAGCACAGAAACTGCTCTCTTGAACATCCGTGATGACCTGCTCTCCAACCTTGACTCTAACATTCCCTCTGTCCTCATCCTACTTGATCTCCCCTCTGCATTCGACTCAGTCAACTATACCACCCTGCTCAATCGTCTCAGTGACAACCTGGGTATCACCGATCAGGCTCTGGCCTGGCGGACCTCCTTCCTATCTGATCGACCCTCCCAAGTACAACTTGAGTCCTTCCTATCTTCTATCTCCCTCTCTACCTGTCTTGTTCCCTAGGGGTCTAACCTCTTGCTCTGGCTTTTCAACTACCTGGCAACTCTTGCCTACTGCATTTCATTTTCTTCTAAAACTTCCAGTGCTATGCTGATGACACCCAACTCATTTTCAGGCTTCCTTCAGCCACCTCCTCCTTCCCTCATCTCCGATTGCCTAATCGCCATTCAAAATTGGTGTGCTGCCAACAATCTTTGTCTAAATGCCAATAAGACTGAGATCCTCCTTATTGGTACACCTTCTCCATCCTTTCCCCTCACGCTCTGACCGGCCTCCCTTGGCCTTCCTCCTACCCCTACCTGTGAAGCTAAGAACCTCGGGTCATCTGACTCCATACTTTCCTTCTCCGCACACATCTGACGTCTCTAAAAAGTCAAACTTCTTACTGCACCTCCTTAGAGGTAACTCTGCCTTTCCTCTCCTTCCCCCAGAAGCTCCCTGTCTCCCAAGCTCTGGTTCTCTCCAGGTTGGACCATTGTAACAGCCTCTTTCTAAATCAACCTGCCTCCACCCTCCGCTCTTTACAACTAATCCAGAACAGGACTGCGAGACTTGTCCTTGGCCTCAAGCCCTGGGATCGCATCTCTCCGGCTCTGAAATCCCTTTGTTGGCTCCCTGTGGATGCAGGGATTACATTTAAAACCCTCTGCATTGTCAGGCAAGGCCTGGGTCCAAAATACTTTCAACTATCCCTCCGTAAATACCTCTCCTCTCGAGCCCTACGCTCCTCTACTTCTAGCTCCCTCAGGGTCAGTCGTTTTTCAAAGTAACGAGCTGGGGATAGATCACAGTCTTCGGCTGGGGCCTCCCTTTGTAACAGCCTCCCAGCCACGTTGAAACTTGAGGAGAACCATCTCCGGTTCCGGAAGCACCTCAAGACCTCCCTCTTCGCTTCTGCCTTTGCCCCTCTTCTCCCCTGCTGATCGTTTTTCTTTCTCCGCACTGTGCACCTGGCCAGTGGCCACCCTCTGTCCTTCGGGCCCAGGTACCTGCTCACCCTGCCACCTTCCTGCACTACCTCCGGGCCACCCCTGCACTGGGGCCTGCATCTGTACCCATACAGTCACTCTCCCACTTTTCTTCTGCGCTTATCAGATATACCATATCTGACTAATCTAGCACATGCCACTTGCTGGCTGCATTTCCACTGTTCATCACCTTTATTTATTTTACTTATTATTTATTCTGTTGCTTCCTCTGTTCCGCACTCTCCACTTCTCCCCCCTTCCATGCACTTCCCCCTTTTTCCCCTTTTCCATGCACTTGCGCGTTCTCAATGTCACTGGGCCTAGTAAGATTGTTGTTTTTGTTACTCCCTTGTTCCCCTCCCTTTGACTGGTCGTGCTCTGAAACACTTGTGTACAAGCGCGATACAAATAAAATATATATCTAGGGGGCACTCGATTGCTGATGCTGGAGGAGTTGACCACAGATTTTTGGCATTACTGCCTCAATCGGAAGATCTCAGTGACAGCGGAGCACATCTCGGGCATGCAGAACGTAGTAGCGGATTGGAACTCACACTACTGGCACGACTTCCAATGATTGGATGCTGCACAAGGAGGTGTTTGCTCAAATTACAGCCCTCTGGGGTCCGCTGGACACCAATCTATTTGCATCCATGTTGAACAGTTACTTACAGCTGAAGGCTGGAACTGGAAGCACAGGGGCGGACGTGTTCCTTCAAACAGAAGTAAATGCAGTGCACTACACCCCCCACCCTTCATGATGATGGCAAGGGTATTGGCAAAGATCAGGACGGAGAAAGCAGAAGTAGTCATAGTAGCCACAAACTGGAAGTCGCAAGCATGGTTTCCAGTTCTGATGGAATATTCTTCAGATTTTCCACAAGTGATTCCTCAGAGCGGATCAGTCAGGGAATAGTCACCCCCTGGTGGGGAGAGTTCAGCTACTGCTGGTAGCGTGCAGGATATCGGGGGCAGATCGAGTTAACCAGCAATTTCAGGATCAGCTGCACAACTTATCAAGCAATCCAGGGCCCCCTCTACACTTAAATGTGACGAGGCGGCTTGGAGAAGATGTTGCGGGCAGCGTAGCCTTCATATTTCTGCCCCTTTAGTGCACATGCTCAACTTTCTAGCTTCCCTAGCCAAAGAAGGGAAGGCATTCCGAACTTTAGGGGTCTACAGGTCAGCAATCTGTGCAGGTCACGATCCGATGGGCTGTGTACTGCTGGGGGAGCACCCTGCAGTAGTGAGGTTGATGTGTGGAGCGAAGATAAGTACCTCCCACTCCCAAGTATGCACATCTATGGGATATCAACACAGTTCTGCGGTTATTCGTTGATTGGCCATGTAACAGAGCCCTGTCCAGCCACCAGCTTTCAGGAAAGTTTGCAATGCTGTTATATTTGGTATACTGTAGGAAAGCATTAGACGTGAAAGCCCTCAAAGTGGACAGAAAGTCCTTTGGTCCAGAAGGTGTGACTTTTTCAATCGCAAAAAAGGACTAAAAGGCCACTCAACTTACCCAGTACCCTTTTTTTCTTTTGGATCAGCTGTAATTGTGCGTTGCTAAGTGTATCAAGGCGTACAAGGCAAGGACAGACAAAGTGAGACCAGCAGGGTTGCCGCAGTTACTGATAATGCACAGGAAGCCATTTAAAGCAGTTGCAGCTGTGACTATAGCATGATGGGTGCGAGAGATCATGTACCTAGCAGGTATTGATGTTACACGATTCTGAGCACACTCTGTCAGAGCTGCTATGGTGTCTAAGGCTGCTGGGGCTAGGATATCCTGAAAGTGACCGATTGCTCAATTGAGGTCACCTTTAAGACCTTTTACTGGAAGATGATAGCGAGTGCAGCAGCAGTAGTGGATAGCTTAACAGGACTACCAGAGACACTGGGATTCATGGGAGATTAAGTTTTTAGAATGTTTTCGGTTTAAAAAATAAAATAAATGTATCCTTTTAAATTAACAAATTTGAAGATTTAAATCTGCTGGAAGAGTAGAAATAAAGAAGTTGAAGCATAATGCTCGCCTCCGGGTCTTTAATAGAATTAAGCCTCTGTACGTTACAGCAGGGGTAATCTTCATTACGCTGCTGCTGAACAAGCCGTCACTGGATGCCTCGTCTCCAGCGAGTTACCGCCCCATTTCTCTTCTTTTAGCCATCATCAAGCTGATGGAAGTGGTTGCCACTCCCCAGCTCAAAAGGCTTCTGGAGTATAATGGGCAGCTGCACCCTTTTCAGGCAGGCCTCATGCCGCCATGTGGATGGAATCTGTGATGATTTTAATCCTGGAAGATCGGACCCTGTTCAAGGACCGCAGGGAGGTGGGAGTCCTCATTGTCCTTGACCTCTTCACAGCGTTCGATACCATTAACCACAACATTCTTTTAAAGTGCCTGGAACAAGCAAGCAGGTATGGCTGGCCCAGTCTTGGGTTGGTTTGCTTCGTTCCGGAAGGATGTACGTAGACTGTGTCCCTTTTGGGTTTTAGTGCCTCCTCTATGCCAATCTTGTGGCGTTCCGCAAGGATCATCCCTGTCCCCTCCACTCTTTAATCTAGATCTGCACACTCTGGAATTTGATTGCATCATACAGCGATTCTTTACACATACGCCAACGACACTCAACTGGCGTTTGGACTGAATGCTCCCGTATACCAACCCGCTTCTAAATTGAAATCCGGTATGGCAGCCATTGGACGCTAGATGTCTGAAAATTGGTTGAAGCTCAATGGTGATAAAACTGAGATTATGATTGCTGGTCCACGTATTGCTCACTCTTTTTGCCATTCCGATGTTTTGCCGGAATTGCTGCGACCCTCCCTGCTCCTAGCCCCTCCGTTAAGAGCTTGGGATTTAAGCTCCTTCCCTCCACTTCTAAAGAGGGACAGACTGCTGCTGTCTGCAGCTCAGGTTTTCTGAAATTGAGACTTCTGAGAAAAGTGTTGCCGTTTCTTCCCTCACAACGCCACGCAAATGTAGTTACAGCCTCTATTATGAGCGCGTTGGATAACTGCAATGGCATCTACTTGGGCCAGCCTAATTTCCTGGGTCATCGGCTTCAGATGTTGCAAAATCCTGCAGTACGCCTGGCACTTAATACCCCAAACAGGTGGTCTTCCTCTCTGTTACTGGCCAAACTCCACTGTCTCCCTGTCAAAAGTCAGATTAAATTAAAGGTTTTTGCATCACTCACCGTGCCTTTTACTGCACTGGGCCTTCCTTTTTTCAATCTAAACTGACTCGCTATCTCCCTAGACGCACTTTGCGGTCAGCTTTGACAAATTTGTTCAAAGTCCCCCGCTTCTGCAAAGTTCAAGCTGGTGGTCCATGTTTCTTGGTGCAAACCCCTATCCTGTGGAACTCACTCCCTATATTGCCGAGAGAGATTCCGAGCCAACTGGGTTTCAGTAGGGCACTGAAGATCTTTCTGTTTTGAGATTGGCTGTTTCCTTCCTGGCCGACTTGTTTCTTTTCTGGTTGTCAGCAGTCAGATGCCTTTTTGGCCATGGTTCCTTGCGCTTTTATAAATTGTTTTACATTACATTATTCAATCTAGGCAAGGGCTCGATCGCGAATCCCAAGACGTATTACAGAGATCAGAATGATTGTGTCAAAGGCAGCAGACAGGTCAAGGAGAATTAGGATAGAGGATAAGTTGGAGAACTTAGCAAAGGCGATTAAGTTGGACACATTCACAAGAGCAGTTCCTGTAGAGTGACCGGAACAGAAATGTGCCTGTAGCGGGTCTCGAAGGTTGTGGCCGTCTAAGAAGCGAAGCTGGGTTAGACCCCAGGAAATATTTCCAATTGGAGCTGTGGATATGTATATATGTGGGACAAGGACACATTGGTCCTATAAAAATGTACGTGCTTTTCAAATCTAAATGAACTGCTATGGAAAAGGTTGTGTATGCCGATGAGGTATTATTAAACATTGAAGAATATGTAGGCAATTTGAGAAGGATGGCATCTACCTTCATAGCTCTACAGTCAAATAGCAGTTACATTTATTGGAAACAAAAACAAAAATGTATTGGGATCTCATAATTAACGATAGGAAGAATTTATGTAGCAAGGAATTGAAGGATCTGACCCCTTTATCCCTTATATTTAGAATGATATAGAGATTAACGTAAACAATGTTGCCAATCATAAAAGCTGGCCAATTCATTACAAGTATGTAGGAAGACAAAAAAGTAACAAGAAAATTATAAAGTATATTGTAACGAAAGATTCTTGTACATTCTGGAATTTAATCAACTCCAAAAATGAGTAAATGCATTTCTAATAAAACTAACCCATATTTGAACATAGTTGGTGCCAGCATGTCTCCACTTCCTTTGAGCTTATGTCTTGTCCCCGATATAATTTAATTTTGCCCAGCCCACCTCATCACAGAAATCAGAAAGGATAGATGCCCCTTTAGAAGTTATCATAAGAGCTATAGTTATATGAAGAACTTGTGAGCACCTGGTCTGGATGGCTTGTCTAATCTTGCTCCTAAAGGACATTCAGAAATATGGGCTCGGAGGCAGAGGGCCTTGTTCAACACTAATATTAACATGGGAGAAATACCATTGTATTGGCTGTAAGAAAAAACAAAGAAATGAACCAGGTTCCTATAGGATTATTGTGCTGCTAGATGCCATTAGCAAAGTTTTTGCATCTCTTATTTTGGTATGTTTGCAGGAATGGGCATGGAAACAATGTCCTATGGTGACAACAAGTGGGATTCAGAAAATATTCTTTTACAGGTCATAATCTATGATTTTGACTACTCCCTGTACAACTATGCATATGATAGTGAGACCTGCTATTTTTGTGGCAAATGACTTCTCTGCAGCATTTAATAGGGCGGGGCAGCAAAGTCTTTACACAAAATGGCTTCTAATCAACTTGATCTCAGATGGCCCTTATGCATTATGGGACTACATGAGTGCATAAGAGTCAAACTGTGACTCAAACAAATGAGGAGCTATACTCAACAAGGCTGCATATTAGTCACTTTTTCATTAAATCTATACTTCTCTATTTTTCCAACAGAACTCCAATCTGGTAAATTGACTTCTCCCAAAATAGGAAATGTTCATATAGCAAGGTTATCATATGCGGATGATATTATCCTGCTAGATCACATAGAAGGATTGCAGACAGCCCTAAACACTTTGGCAGCATTTTCCAACCATCATATGATGAATTATTCTAAACTCTAAATTATGGAAATAAACAACAAAACAATTAAACAAAGTTTTGAATGGATCTGTGATAAAGCGATCTCGCGATTTGGAACATGTATATTGCTATGCGGGAGTAATTATTAATAAAATGGCGTCTGAAAGGAAACTTCTTGACAGTCAGAAGTAGGTGTATATTAGCCACTCACTTAGATTATTATATGATAAATACTGGGAATTTTCCCTTAAGCCAACTAGAACACTGTATAAACAGAAAAATGTATTCTTGTGATCCTATATGGATTGTAAGCTACTACATTAAATCTTAAACCAGCTTGAAGGGAAATATTGGCATTCATGCTTGGGATTTGCTAGTGGCACACCTTCCTTTCCTTGATCAGATGTGAATTAGGAATAGTATCACCGTCGATTGAAGAAACATTAAAAAAAAGGGTTGTCCTTTTTCAAGGCTATGCTCTCAAACAAACAAATACAAAATTAGAAATATTGTAAGCAGCATTAAAAGAGGCAGACAATCAATGAGTCTGCTTTAAAATGTCTATTTTAGATTTCTTTGCAGTAATATACTTTATATGTAATTGCAATGACCCTTTGTCATTTCAAATAAAAGCTATGAAACGGAAGACCCACATTTGGGACTTCTGTCAAAACAAACCTACGATTTCTAAGCTATCCCATTCCCAAGGATACTATAAGTATATGCTGACAGTTATGGGATCTCGTTCTAAAACTGACAAATGTCTAAGCTATAGCCGTTTACGTATACAGAAGTGGGAGTCATAGAAACATTGATATATGGCATGCCCTGATCTTAACAATTTACAGATACAAAAATTTGAGAAGTTTGTGTACAACAGAGGCAGTGTTATCAGAAGTCCTTTGGGCTCGATGTATTTGGGCGTCAAGTGGGTTTCATTTTGGCAATTGCATTCTATTTGGAGTGAAGTCAAGGAAATGTTAAGAAGAATGATGCAGTGTAAATGATTTGTTTTTTTATTCTATATTTATAAGATATTACACACATTTTCCTTGATCTTTCTTACAAATAAAAGTAACTTGCATTTACAAGATTTGTATTTTAAATTTGTATATTAAGTGTATAAAGTTTCATATAAACTAAATATGCACTTTAAATAAAATAATTTTGGTGGGACGTCCAGTTGGATAAAGACACAGATGGGCTTAAAGCAGGGTTGGATTCTTGCACCCATGCCATTTAACTTTCATCTATTGGACCTGGGAGGGGCAGTAGCCAATTTGAAAACTATTCCCCAAAATTGGGTGATGCCCATCTACAGTGGTTGGCGCACACGGATGACCTTGCTCTACTTAACCTAATCGCATGAGGGCTCCAGCAATCCCTGTGTGCTCTGAATACATACTCTGCCCTAAGCTCTCTTAAAATAAAAATTACCAAGACCAAAACTATGGCCTTTAGGCCACAGAAAAAGAAGGTAAAAGCGTTAAGGTGGCACCTGGATGGGGAGGACATCGGGGTAGTCTCAAAATTCAAATACTCTGGGATTACCAGAATCCAAATTGAGTGGGATGATTACTTCTAGAACAATTAAAAAATCAGGACCTCTGAGATTGCAAGTGCCTCTTAACCACAAGGGAGGAGGATACTCGGTGGGTATCTTGGTCATGCTTCATCAGGCAAAGAAACTACCAGCTATTCTGTACGAGGCTCAGATGTGGGCCTTTGGGAGCACGCTGGAGAGAATAAAACGGGAGCTAGTTACCCTGAGGAGACTACGGAGACAACCCCCCTATTCAACCATGGAAATGATTCATCTCGAAATCAGTATACAGTTGATCATGGTGACATTTTTCCTAAGCTTCTCGACTACTTTTTGGAAGATTGTTAATGCCCCGGAAGACTCACTGAATAGGTTGCTGCAGGGAATCCTATTTAGTAGGTCAAATCTCATGTCATCCAGCATTCTCATACAGATTAAGCCGATTGCTGATAGGTGGCTGGCACTTGCTCCGGAGAATGCCCTTTTGTTGCCTTTTCTACACTATAACAAAAATATGATGGTGCTTTTCTCGTCGCTGGGCACAGAGCAGCAGATTGTAGACTTTTCCACAAAATCTAGAGAGACTCACTACATCAAATGCATTCAAGATCAGACATTAATTCCCCTCCCTTATACACAGGTGTTGCCTGTTTTGCTTGATTCTTCTACCCTGCCCCCCGTCCCCTCCTCCAGCCTTCTTCTGCAGGAGTCTGTCCTGATCCATTCTGGTTTCACCATCAGTCTTGTGGCCAATGCTGGATTGGACTTTTATCGACTTCATTGAATCACAGTGGAACCCTATTTCTCAACTCTCATGCTGGACTTCCTTTACATCTTGTACTCATGGTGGCCCTGAATCATGAGGTTCCCATCTCAAATCTTGTATCCTGGCTTGCAACATTATGTGTTACTGACTTCTGCAATTGTATCCGCTCTCCCCTCTTGCTTCTCCACTCTTTTTGACTGCTTACTCTCTGTTCTCTCCTCCTCTCCCTTTCCCCATCTCCTCCCCTTATTTTCTTCTATGCACTTACTCTATCAGAATTGTCCCTGGACCTAGTATGATAGCAACCTTGTCTGTCTCCTCCCCCATCCCCCTACTGGTCTCCCTCATTCCTCCTCCAGCACCATCTGAAATGTCGTCAGGCCCAGTACGATAGTCGCTTGTTTTTTTCCTCCCCTCCCTTTCTGCACCCCTCTCCCTCACTTTTTTGTTTTTCTCCGGCTGTACCAGAAATGTTGTCGGGCCTAGTACGGTAGTCTTTCAGTTTCCATTTCCTTCCCACTCTCCCCCTCCCTTCTTCATCTAGGTCTTAGCTCTTGCAATATCTGAAATGTCGTCAGGCCGAGTACGATAGTTAATTTCACATCCATACTGTTCATGGCCTGTAAGAATGTAATTGTATTTTCCCTTGTTCCCTCCCTTGCCTTGAAGCGCTTTGAAACACATTGTGTATAGGCGCTATATAGATAAACTATCATATCAAGTATATACATCATTTCCTGGGTAACTTGCTAGTTTGGGACTATTTAAAACTCATATTCAACTCAGTAAGGTGTCTGGAAATTACTGCCGCATGGTCAAACGTTCCACAGAGTGAAATACATTGTGGACTCTGCGGGGAGTCACTTCTGGAGTCCGTTAAGCAGTTACTGACCGAGTGTACCTGCCTACTGAATTTACAGTCTCTAGCTTTGAGATCCGCTGGTATGGAGGGGAATATTTCAGCGGATATCCTCTAGAATACCTTTATGAGTGGTAACCAAGAAGAATGCATCATCTATCTCACCAAACTTTGGAAAAGGGTTGCCACTGTCATTTAAATCATTGAACAACCGTGATGGATATCGCTGCCACCATGAAAGGCATGCCTACCCTACTAGTTAATCTAGAAGGCAAATGTGTTTTGTCTTAACTTCATGGTCTTAATTTTCTGGATGTTGTGTGAAGTTGCATCTTGTTAATGTTCTTTTATAATGGAAAAGTATTAAAAGTTGACAATGTTAACTATACAATACTATAACTAAAATACATTTAAAAAATAAATTCTAAAAAAGTGGATTTAAGCTTTACCATATTAGTGCTATTAAGAGCCTGCTAGGCAACCTTTGGTGGCTTAATATCGTTTGGCCAAAGGCTTGCCTTACAGTTACTGAGCAGTATGCAACTATCCGTAACCTACAAGTGAATAATTTTAAAGATAGGTATGAACAACCATTTATAGGATACAATTTGTATAATGCAGCTTAGAGAAATAATCCATCTGCTTATTTATCAAAATGGAGGGACTTTTAACCTATAATAAGTACATATCTGATCGATCATCCCATCTGCCGCCAGTAGTATTCAAGTGTGTGATTTTAATCTAAAATTTGAGGATGTGGTTGAGGAGTTGGAAGAGGATGAGTTATACAGTCTCCCCAGGACCCCTTATTGATTCCTTTCCAAATGAGGGAGGTATGACGTCTGGCCCTTCTTATGCCCAATGAATGGGTTGTTTCCAAACGATATTCCAGGCCAATATACCTTCTACAAGGGGCATCATAAAAGCATTATTGATTAGTTTCAGCTACCTTTACTATATTGGAGTTTAACCCAGGAGAGGATTGCAATCAATGGAAATTATAGTGAACATGAACTGCTCCTATTAACCTTGGGGCGTTCGCACCCTTCCCCCCCCCCCCCAAAGTCCGACAATGTAATTGAAATACAAAACCCATCCTAGCCCTACAATGCTAGATTAAGGATATGGACTCCAGACAGGGAACCGTTAAAATATGTTGGCTATTCTGGACTTCAAGTTTGGAGAGGAGAAGGAACAAGTTAGTTACCCGTAACTGTTGTTCTCCAGTATGGGTCTGGCATGGATTCACATGCTCATGAATATTCCCGGTCAGGCTGGGAATCTCGGTAAAGAAAAAAAATCAAGTTTCACTTCTGAACTATCTTTCTCCTAACAATCAATGACTGCACTCTGGGTCATACTGCCCCCAGCCAATGACTGCCCTCTATCTAAGCCCCTCCTCTGGCAGCCATCTTCAGATATTTGGTAGCACGTAAAGTGGCAGTAGGTCAAGAGAAGAGCCGCACAGGGGTAGGCGGGAGGTTCGCATGTGAATCCATGCCAGACCCATGCTGGAGAACAACAGTTACAGCTAAGTAACTTGTTCCTTCTCCAGCATGGGGTCTGGCATGGATTCACATGCTCATGAATAAAGAATACATACCAGTACACACATGCACAACCACGGGAGGTTGCAAGGCTCAACATTAAGCAACTCTTCCCTACACACCAGGCTCCCCTTCAAGCAAACAGGTTGCGCAGCACTGCTTGGCCGACTCTGGACTCCTCCCTGGAATCCCGGTCGACGCAGTAGAATCTCGTGAAGGTGTGCGTCAACCTCCACGTAGCAGCTCTGAAGATGTCCAGCAGGGGCACACCAGACAGGAATGCCGTAGTTGCAGCGATCGCTCTGGTCGAATGGGCCCTCGGACGGCCAGGCAACGGTCGGTTTGCCAACCGATGACAATGGGTGATGCAGACAGATGCAACCGGAGAGCCATCTGGAAATGGAAGCCTTGGAGAGGGCATTCCCTTGGTTCACAGGGCCAAAGTTCAAAGTTCACAAACAGCTGTGATGTCTCCCGAAAACTCTTCATGCGGCCACGTAGAACTTCAGCACTTTAGCCACATCCAGCGAGTGCAAAGACCTCTCGGCCAGCGATCAAGGCGACGTGAAGAAAACAGGCAACACCAAGGGCTCGTTGAGATGGAAGTCCGATGGCACCTTGGGCATGAAGGAGTGGTGCGTCCTCAGCACGACCCTCGTGTAGTGGAATGTCAAGTACGGAGGCTTACAGTAAAGGGCCTGGATCTCACCCACTTGTCGTGCGGAGGTAATGGCCACAAGAAACGCCGTCTTCCACAATAGGAATTTCAGAGGTGCCAAATGCAGAGGCTCGAACGTAGGACCCATGAGTCTAGTCAGCACCACATTCAGCTCCCACGGAGCCTTCACCGGTGGGAAAGAGCGGAAAAGTCCTTTCATGAACTCCTTAACCAGGCGATGAGACCACAGCGACGACCGCCCCGGAGTTCTGGTATAGCGGGAGATAGCCACCAGATGAATTTTGAAGGAGGCGTGCGCCAGCCCCGCCTTGGCCAGCGACAGCAAGTACGGCAGCACGTGAGAGGCCGTAATCCGTAGAGGGTTTATCTCCTTTGCATGTCACCAGACGGTGAACCGCTTCCATTTATTTCCGTAGCACCTAAGAGTCGAAGAAGCCCTGGCCTTCAAGTACCTCTTTTCAGTCCGCCGCGATCTCGTACCCTCCGAACTCTAGTGCTGCAAGAGACAGGCCTGCAGGTTCAGCGACTCTGGGTCGTGGTGCAGAATCGCGCCTCCTTCCCTGGCGAGAAGATCTGCGTCCGCCGGAAGCTTGACTGGAGGGGACGCCGACATGCCCAGAAGGTCTGGGAACCAGATCTGCCTCGGCCATGCCGGTGCGACAAGGATCATCTTGCACCGGACCGTCTGAGTTGACTGAGGAGTCGCAGAAGCAACGGCGGGAACGCATATAGGAGCAGGCCGTTCCAAGGGAAGGAGAATGCATCCTCCATGCTCCCCGGCCGGGGAAACCTGCTGGCGAACCTCTGGCACTTGGTTTTCCTCGCTGTTGCAAACAGATCGATGTGGGGATTGCCCCATCATCGGAAGATCCACTTGATCCTGCCGAAGCTCCCACTCGTGGCAAGAGCCCAGCTCCCTGCTGAGTGAGTCGGCGACGGTGTTCTTCACTCCTGCCAGATAGAAGGGTACTAGGAACATCCCCCGGGCAATGGCCCAGTGCCATAGATCCTGCGCTTCCTTGGAGAGGGCCGGGGATCTGGTGCTCCCTCACTTCCGAATGTAAAACATTGTGGTGCTGTTGTCGGTGCAGAGCCGCACCACCTTGCCCTTGAGGGACGGGAGGAACGACACGAGGGCCCAAAACACTGGAGTTCCAGAACGTTGATGTGCAACAACTTCTCCTCCAGTAGCCAAAGGCCTCTTGCGTGGTGATCTCTGGTGTGCGCGCCCCATCCCTCCAGGGAGGCGTCCGTCGTCACCTTCTCCTGATGTGGCGGGGTCTGAAAGTCTGTGCCCGCCGTGAGATGCGCGCGGACAGCCCACCACCGAATCGCTCGACAGAATATCTTGTTGAGGGCGATCTTGTCCTCGAAGCTTCCTGACACTTGTATCCAACGGGCGTCGAGGAACTCCTGTAGTGGCCGCATCCGCAGCCTGCACAGCCGAACGAGATAGATGCATGACAACATCATGCTGAGCAGGGACTTGATGGACCTCATCCTGGCAACTTCCATGGTCAACAGCTGTTGTACCTTGCCCAGGATGGCCTTTATCCTCCTCTCCGATAGTGAGGCCAGGTGCACCAACGTGTTGAGCCTGGACCCCAGGAACTGAGCGTCCTGCGATGGCACCAAGCAGGACTTCATAGTTTATCGAGAACCCCAGTTCCGTGAGCAGGCGGACGGTCCACGCTGTGTGTTCGACGGCGAGTTCCCTGAACTTCGCTCAGATGAGCCAATCGTCCAGATAGGGGTAGACGTGGATCCCTTGCAGGCGCAGCCACGCCACCACCGGTGCCAGGCACTTGGTGAAGACCCTTGGAGCAGACTTCAAACCTAAGGGAAAGGGATTGAATTGATAATGCTGTCCTTGGACCACGAAGCGCAGAAACTTTCGATGCCCCTTGTGGATGGGGATGTGGAAATAAGCATCCTCCAAAGTCCAGCGACGACAGGAAGTCTCCTTCCTCCAGCTGTCCCAGCACATGCTGAAGGGTGACCATCCAGAACTTTTGGGACTTGATTTATCTGTTGAGGCGCCGGAGATCTAGAATGGGTCGCCAACTGCCGGTCTTCTTTCAGACGAGTAAGTACCGCAAGTACACCACGGAGCCACTTCGGGACGAGTTCTATCGCACCCTTTTTCAGCATTACTCATACCTCTAGAAGCAGTTGCGGAACGTGGTGTTCTTTCCTGGCCACAGGTTGAAAACGGGGACACTTCCTTTGGAACTCCAGGGTGTGTCTGTGGGGCAGGGCATCCAGCACCCAACAGTCGGTGGAGATGGATTTCCACACGCCGAAGTTCGCCAGCCGGTCTCCCACCAAGGGGTGCTCATGTGGGGGCCCAACATCACGGCCGGTTCAGTCCTGTTTTGCTGTGGCCATCCAACCCTGGGCCCCTTGGCGACGACTATTTCCTCCAGCCTTGCTGTGGCCCCTGTAGGCTTCCTTGGACGAAGAACAGGCCGCTTGACGGTACAAGGAAAAGCTGCCACCGAATCCTTTGGAGGCAACTTTGTGACTTGCCTCCGGACCCCCGAAAGGACGACCGACGCTGCTGGAGTGTGCCCAAGGCACGGGCCTTCTCGGTGTCTGCCTTGATGGCCTGCAGTGACTCGTCCATCGTCTTGCCAAACAAGTTGTCCCCATCAAAGGGTATGTCCAATACCCTCGTCTGGACGTCCTGACGGAAGTTGGTGGCCTTGAGACAACCACGCCGGCGAAGGCAAACGCTGTTCCCCATCTGGCGGAACCTGGTGTCAGCGATTTCCGTGGCCACCGTGATGGCATTGTCCAAAGCCACCTCGCCTTCTTGAAGGATTTCAAGGGCCTCCGCCCTCTTGTCTGGGAGGAAATCCAGGAGAGGGGCGATTTTAAACTACAGCTCCCCACAATGGCGAGAGTGTTGGCCGCCTTAATGGTCGTCATTACCGTCGAGATGACCCGTCATCCCATGGCGTCTAGCCTCTTTCCCTCGCCGTCCGGT
Source organism: Ambystoma mexicanum (assembly GCF_040938575.1). Taxonomy (NCBI): domain Eukaryota; kingdom Metazoa; phylum Chordata; class Amphibia; order Caudata; family Ambystomatidae; genus Ambystoma; species Ambystoma mexicanum. The sequence continues at coordinate 833,355,038 of NC_090934.1, read as the reverse complement.
GGGTAAGTGGAAGTCAAAGCCGCCAACCCCACAGATTTCTTCCTGGCCGCCGCCGAGACCACCGAGCCTGGGGATGGCTGCACTCTGAGGCACTTTGGTGCAGAGTCTGGAACCCGCTATTTCTTCGCCGGGATCGAGGAAGGGTTCTTCATGAGGGACAGCCCTTCGTCCCAAATGTCGTCCACAGCGGGATCGAGGGGACGGTCTTCCTCTTGGTCTCTCATCACTGATAAAGGAAGCCCTCCTATCATGGCGTGGAAGGATCTGATCTCATCGGGGGGAGAAGCCCTGGGTACCAGCGATGGGAGATCTGTTCCGTTGTCATCGTACGTACCAGTCGTCGCCGTATCCGGCTCCGTCTCGTCCCTCGGCTGAGGGGATGGAGGGGAGGGATGGTACGGTGGAGGAGGATGGACTTGTCTCCTCTTAGTTGGCGGATCCTCCAAAGGTCCAGGCACTGTGTCGCACGTCGGCGTGGGCAGCCTTGTCCGTATCTCTGTGCATAGGACGTGCAGAGCTCGTAGGATGTCCTCTCATCTGTCTGTCGGTGGGGGAGGCGGTTGCGACGGGAGTATCGGCGGTTCCTCCCCGCCTTGCCATTCCTCGTCGGGTCGCTCAACCCATCCGCCTCATCGGGATCCTTCCCGTAGGGCCCGGCATCGACGCTCTTCTTCTCGGGCACTGCCAGGCCTGACAGTTCCTCCTCGGAAGAGATCTCCGAGTCTAGCTGGACCACTGCGCCCCCCCCTTCTTCTCGGCCAGGGGTGACGGTCTCGGGGAGATGACCGGCATCTTCACGGGAGTCTTCTCAATGGGCACGAATGACAATTCCCTCTGGGCGGGCAGGGAAACTCTCGTCTTGGTGGATGTCTCTTGGGAACCCGCATCTGCGGCCTTCGCCAGGGATGCCACCACTCCCTCAATAGACGCTTTCGCCTGGTGAACCTGGGCCTTCACTACTCTCGGGGTGTCTGAGGCCTTCATCATGGGGGTACGGGGGGTGGGGGGGCAGAGGGTCAGCGCCGCGCTCCCCCTTGGCTTTCTCCGTCGGAGACGAACGGGCCTTCTCCCGAAGCTTGCCCGGTTGCTCAGACTTCCTTTTCTTCACTGAGCCGGAGCGTTGGCTCGTGGTTGACGGCGTCTGCGAAGCTGCGCCCAGCCTGGCTGCCGCGGAGCCCATACCAACGGCGCTCCCGGTGTCTGCGGACTCGCGGTGCTTTTCCTTCTGTTTGGCCCCCATCGCCGGAGCACCCTCAAAGGTCTTAGAAGCCCGCTCAGATTTCCTCTTGGGAGAAAAATGCTGCCAGGGCGCACCAGTCGCCGGGTTCTTTGTCTCCAGCCACTCAGCAAGCCTCTTTCAACGGGCCTTCATGGTGCGAGCGGACATGTCCTTGCAGAATGCACTTGTCTCCTCCACGTGCAATTTGTCTGTGTAGGCAGTAAAGGCACCAGGAGTGCCCATCCTGCAGGAAAACATTCCGTAGTCCACATCCTGGGCAGATCCTGAATAGTGGCGTCAAGTCTACTTTATCTTTGGCCATGTCCATGCGTGGTAGGCCTCAAGAATCTTCTGGAATCCTCCAAGTGAAGTCGACGAAAAAATGCCCTTGAGGGGCATAGAAGCTTCTGAAAACGGGTCCCCGTTAATCGGATGATGAATCGGTGGAGCTTGAGGCTCAATTGACAGAGAAAAAAATAGAGAATACTCTCTGAAAAACGCAATACGCAGTAAAAGCTTGAGAGCTATAGCACGAGGTCTCCCAACACTTGAACGTGCTGTAAAAATCTCAAGATGGCTGCCAGAGGAGGGGCTTAGGTAGAGGGCAGTCATTGGCTGGGGGCAGTATGATCCAGAGACCAGTGATTGGTTGGTAGGAGAAAGACAGTACAGAAGTGAAACAAACACATTTTTTCTTTACCGTGGATTCCCAGGCTGACGACGGAATATTCATGAGCATGTGAATCCAGGCCAGACCCCATTCTGGAGAATACAATACTACTTTGAAATACTGGGGTAGATAAAGTACTTTCTGAACAATAGAAAATGCATACCGTATTTATATTTACAATAGAAAATGCATACAATGTTTCTCTTTTGTGTGATGCTAGCTGCAGGTGTTTAAAGTATTAAATTCTTGCAGCTTTGAAAACAATTCCTAGGAATACATCTCGGTTGACATTTCTTACAATGAAGTATAATTCTCGCTTAAAGAGATCAGACAAAATAAATACCAACTAGGTAACGGGAATGCGCTGGCAGCTGCTACCGAGAGCACTGACATTTGTGCATTCTGGAAATTGAGGTGAACACTGCTACCGTCTCTGAATGCAATATATATATGGGATACATTACTCACCGTAATCGTATTTCTGATGCTTGTATCTGCTTAGATTCACATGCTGTGCATAGGCCGACATCTAGTGGAAGCTGCGGAGTATTACAGTTTGTTTTTCGAAGTCGAAAAATGGGCGTCGACACAGGGCGTGCCAGTAATACTATCCCTAGTGTGACGTCCCCTGTACCCATGATCCCTCACGCGTCTAGGATCCCCAGATTGTATTTTTCCTGACATGAGGTAGCATGAGGAGTAGCGTGAGTACAGATAGTCCAAGCAGATAGACAGAAAGGTAAGACTACAAGCAACCATGCGCCTTCTCTCGGAGGGGAGGAAGGGTGGGTCGCATGTGAATCTAAGCAGATACAAGCATCAGAAATACGATTACGGTGAGTAATGTATCCCTTCTGAGGCTTGTGGAATCTGCTTAGATCACATGCTGTGCATAGATTAGCGAGCAGTACCAGAAGAAGGAGGTGGGATGTGAGAAGGGTCATGAGCAAACAGGTGTCTTAGAACCGCTTGTCCCACTTGTGTATCTGCCTTGGAATGAGTGTCAATGCAGTAATGCTGAGTAAAAGTGTGAATAGAGCTCCAAGTAGCTGCTTTGCAAATGGTGTCAAGGGGAACGTTTGCAATGAAAGCCAGAGTGGCCCCAATGCCTCTGGTAGAGTGGGCCCTTGGCGTAAAAGGCAGAGTCTTTTCAGAAAGAGAGTAACACAGCTGTATACAGTTGATAATCCACTTTGAGATAGCGCCCTTAGAGACGCGATCCCCCTCTCTGCCTGTAGCTACGGAGACAAACAGTTGATCTGTTTTCCTTAGCGGTCTGGTTTTATTTACATAGTATAAGACCGCCCTACGCACATCTAGGGTGTGTAGTTTCACCTCAGCTGAGCTTTGTGGGTTTTGGAAGAAAGCCGGAAGCTCGATGGACTGGTTTACATGGAACTTGGATATGAATTTTGGTGAGAATCTAGGGTGTGTGCGTAAAACCAGTTTGTCCTTGTGGATAGTAAAGAAAGGATCTTGCACTGACAGAGCCTGAATTTCACTGACCCTTCTTATGGAGGTAATGGCTACTAAGAAGGCCGTTTTATAAGTCAGGTGTTTGAGACTACTTTTATGCATGGGTTCGAAGGGGGGCCCCATGAGCTTAGATAGCACCACGTTGAGATCCCATCCTGGCGGTGGGTTCGATATAGGAGGGTGAAGTCTCTTTACTCCTTCCATGAAGGCTTTAACCACTGGTACTTTCCACCACGAAACCTTGTTATGGGATGTGGTGTAGGCTGAGAGGGCTGCCAGGTGTACTTTCAGAGAGTTAAAAACCAACCCTGCATCCAGCAGGTGGAGCATGTATGTTACAACGTTGGAAGGAGTGCAATCAACCGGGTTGATTTGTTTACTCTGGCACCAGATAACGAATCTTTTCCACTTGTCAAAGTAACAGTGCCTTGTATTTGGTTTCCTGGACTCTTTTAGAATGTCCATACACCTCTGTGGTAATTTGAGATGTCCAAACTCTATGACTTCAGGAGCCATGCTGCTAGGTTCATAGAGTTGGGTTCCTGATGCACTGTTTGACCTTGTTGCTGGGACAGAAGGTTGTACCAGGCTGGGAGTCTGATGGGCTCGCATACCGCCATCCTGCGTAGGTGTGGAAACCATGGTTGTCTCGCCCACATGGGAGCAACTAGGATGAGCGTCATCGATTCCTTGTTCATCTTGTACACCACTTTCCTGATGAGAGGAGTTGGTGGGAAAGCGTACGCAAACATCCCTGACCAGTTCATCCACAGGGCATTCCCCTGGGAGTCCGGTTGTGGGAACCTGGATGCAAATCCTGGGCATTGTTTGTTTTCGCTTGTGGCAAATAGGTCTATAGTGGGGAAACCCCACTGAGAGAAGAGATCTTCTACTACGTCTTTGTGAAGGACCCATTCGTGTTCTTCTGGGAGGGAGTCTCTGCTTAGAGCATCCGCTAGGGAATTGAGCTCCCCTGGAACATGTTGCGATGACAGGAAGATGTTCCGTCTGAGTGCCCATATCCATATTTTCTGGGCAAGCTTGGACAGATTTGGCGAACGAGTCCCTCCTTGCTTGTTCAGATAGAACATGGCTGTCGTGCTGTCCGTCCTGATCTGCACCGACAAGTTTAGTAGATGGGGCTCGAACGCCTGCAGCGCTTGGAATACTGCCAGAAGCTCTAGCAGATTGATGTGGTTCTTGGCTACTGAGTGAGACCAGAGACCCTGAGCTGTGTGGTGGAGATGGTGAGCTCCCCACCCCGTCAGGCATGCATCTGTAGTCACCACTGCCTGTACTTCGGGATCGTAAAAGGGTTTCCCCTTTGCGAGATTTTCTCTTGTCCACCAGAGTAGGTTCTGTACGAGTGTTGGCGAAACGACCACTAGATCGTCCCACTGACCACTTGCCTGAGACCACTGTTTCGCCAACCATTCCTGCATGGGACGCATGCGCAGACGCGCGTGGGGGACCAGGTAAATGCATGACGCCATCATGCCCAGTAACCGCATAGCTTTGCGTACTGTTATCTGTTGACCTGACTGATAATGCGGAATTTGCAGAAGTATGTTCCGAATTCTTTCTTTCTAAGGGAAGGTTAATCCTTTCTGAGTATCTAGGATAGCTCCTAGAAACTGTTTTGAGGTGCTTGGCACCAGACTTGACTTTTTCTCGTTGATGGAGAAGCCTAATTCGTGGAGGAGGTCGATGGTCCTCTGAATGTTTGACCTGCAGATTCCTGGGGTTTCCCCCGTTATGAGCCAGTCGTCCAGATAAGGGTACACTGGGATTGCCTCCCTGCGTAGGTGTGCAGCTGCCACCGCCAGTACCTTGGTGAATACCCTTGGTGCTGAAGCTATCCCGAAGGGCAGTACCTTGAATTGGTAGTGGCGACTGTCCACCTTGAAGCGCAAGTATTTCCTGTGCGCCGGGAGCATGGAAATATGAAAATAGGCATCTTTCATATCCAAGGTTGCCATGTAATCCCCCTTTTTTAGGAGTGGGATTACCTCTTGTAGTGTGGTCATACGGAATTTTTGGGGCTTGACATACTTGTTGGCAGGCCGTAAGTCCAAAACTGGGCGCATTGTTAAATCTTTCTTTGGCACAAGGAAGTAAGTTGAATAGATACCCTTGTTTACCTGGTGTCCCGGGACGAGTTCTATCGCGTCCTTTTCTAGCAGAATGGCGATCTCCTCGAGGAGGATCTTCTGATGTTGTAAAGAGTGGACTTTTTGTCTTGGAGGATGGTTTAGGGGACGTTGCAGTTGTTCTATGCAGTACCCATTGGATACTGTTGACAGCACCCATCTGTCGGATGTTATCCCTTCCCATGCCTGGGTGAAACTTGATATTCGTCCCCCTACTGGGGTTGCATGGGAAGGGACCCTGAACTGAGCGTCACTGCTTTGGTGGAGGCGTGCCTCCTCCTTTACTGGGGCTGCCTCTGCCTCTACCACGTCCTCTTTTACTACCCCTACCATACGCCTGGGTAGACTGTTGTGAGCTGGTGTTCCACTGTGTACCCTGGGTGTGGGAGTAGCTATTTCCTCTATTGGAATTTTGGCCGCGGGAGCGACGAAAATTGCCATTCCCTCTTTGGTTAGGTGGTTTGGTAGTTAACTGGCCAAGGGATTTGAGGGTGTCGAATTCTTCCTTAGCGTTTTTTAGAGCGTCCTCGACTGCCTTCCCAAACAGGAGATCACTTTCCACTGGTTTGTCTAAGAGCGCAGCTTGTGTTTCTGCTTTGAATCCCGACTGCCTCAACCAAGCATGCCTTTTGATGACAGTCCCCTCTGCTATAAGTCTACCCGCATTGTCAGCGGCGTCCAGAGTTGCTTTTACAGTGCAGCCTGACACGTTCCTTCCTTCCGCACAAATGCGAGCTAGCTGGCTTTTAAGGGGTTCGGGAGCAGAGTCTATTAGTGCTGCCACTTCTTCCCACTGGTGACAGTTGTAGCTAGCCAACAGTGTGGTGGAATTCGCGATTCTGGCTTGGTAGGCTGCCGTGGAAGCTACTTTCCTGCCAAAACCATAAAGTTTTTTACTTTCTTTGTCGGGGGGAGCCTCAGAGGAAGATAATGGTGTACCAGCTCTTTTGCGGGTGTTGGTTACTACTAGAGAGTCTGGCTTAAGTTGACCTCTAATATATAGGGGGTCCGACTGGGCTGCTTTAAACAGCTTCTCCACTCTCGGATTTACAGGTCTTGTCAGGTTTGGGTTGACAAGGGATGGTGCTATTCTGCGTTGAACAGATTTTAGGATGGGAATGGTCTGGGCTACTGGCTTCCTTTCCCCTATTAGTTCTTCCACAAAGTCCCTTTCTTCCTGGGCACCTTGTGTGTCTATGTGGAAGTGGTTAGCTGCCCGAAAGAGCAGTTCATTCAGGAGGGGCTGATTATCTATCGGGGAATCAGACACTGGGGCTTCCCTTTCGACTGGTGAGTCCATTCTGAAAATATCTGGGCTATTTTCTGGCTCATCCTCGTCTTCGTCTTCGCCGTAATAATCTGATCCTGCAGGATCTTCTGGCGTGTCAATTTCCTGACCTTCTATAAGGGAAGAGTTTCCTTGGTCTGTAGGGAAGAGGTAAGAATAGGGTTGGACCTCGATGGGGTCTAAAGGCCTAAATGGTGTCTCGACCCGGGGTCTTTTATTTGAGGGGATAGGGTCCCTTGACCCTGAGGGAGAATCTTCCTGAGGGTTTAAAGCTATGAGTTGTTCAGGGTGTCTTTCGAAAAAATTCGCCAAGGAAGACATCCTTGACATTACTCTGTCAATGTCCTCGCATGACCAGAGTTTTGAGCTTGGGGTGACCTTGCTGGGACTTTCTATGGATTGGCCCTGAGAAGACTTGGTCAGTTCTTTTGTAGTGGAGGACTGCAAGGGTTGTTTCCTTTGCTGTTTACCCCCTTCCCCGTGGGTGGAAGTGTGTTTCCCCTTTCCCTTATCTTTCGACGCCTGGCGTCGAGGATCGGAGGTGGAATCCCTGTCTTTCGAACTAGCCTTCGAAACTGGGCCCTCTTTACTCCCAAGTGATGTACCCTTTTCCTGGGGTGCAGGCTGGGGGTGGAAGTCGTGTTCGTCTCCGGACGAATGATCTTCCGGGATATTAATGGTCGAGGCACTCTGTGCAAGTGTGGAGGCTTGCCTGACGTCGTGCGGCGACCTCGACCGGGACCGCCCAGAGGACGTCCTTTCGGACCGCTCCTTCTGTGCCTCTTTCCGAGGTTTCGACGACGTCGAATCTCGGGTGGATTTTTTGTGTTTAGCGTGTGTATGTGTAACGCTTTTGTCGCCGGGGGACTTCCCCATAGTCGCCGGGACGGACGACCTTCCGAGGCCGGGGACGTGCGTTCGGCTGTCTTTCGACGCCTTGGTGCCCTCGCCGTCCGAAAGTTCGGCGTCGCTGCCGTCGCTGAAGGTACCCTCCGCCTCCATAGCTGCTAGCTTGGCGTGGTGGGCCCAACGCTTGGTGGAGCGGTCCTTAAGAGTTTTGGTCTTAAACCTACTACAGGCCCTGCAACCCGTCTCGGGGTGGTCTCTGGGTAGGCAAAGGTTGCACGTAGCGTGCTTATCTACCCAAGGGTATTTCTTATTAAACTTGGGGCAAAACTGAAAGGGCGTACCCTCCATACGCGCCTGTGGGCAGCGGGCAAGTGTGTGTAGGTAATAAGGTGTCGAGTGTGGAAGTGTACCACCCCCACTCTCCCTACTTGTAGGGCCGAGGCCAGCGGCCCAGGCCCGAGCCGAGGCGGAAGCCTCAAGGCCCAATCCGTCGGGTATTCGACGTTGATCTCCTCCCCGGTTCGGCGTCGAGATGTTGATCGACGAAAGGTTGGTCAAACGGGGCAAATTAGAATTAGTTTAGAGTGAAAATATGGCAAAGCCAGGGAACTCCGATGAAGTGCTTCCGACCAGAATGGCGGAAAAAAACAATCTGGGGATCCTAGACGCGTGAGGGATCATGGGTACAGGGGACGTCACACTAGGGATAGTATTACTGGCACGCCCTGTGTCGACGCCCATTTTTCGACTTCGAAAAACAAACTGTAATACTCCGCAGCTTCCACTAGATGTCGGCCTATGCACAGCATGTGATCTAAGCAGATTCCACAAGCCTCAGAAATATATATATATATATATATACACACATACATTCAAGCAGAGATCCTCTGGGGTGGGGGAATTCATATAATTAAGTATAAATGATCATCTTTTTCCTTATAAGAGATCTAACAAACATTGCAAAAACTGGTGATGGGGGAAAAAGTCTGGGAACAGATGGCATCCCAGTTGACCGTCATATCTTCTCCAGCTTTGTGGTGCTAAATTTTGACAATGGTTTTAATTACACGCTTTTGACAGCACCCATTCCTTTAAACACAACGTGCTGTGTGAGAAGAGTGGTCTCACCCCACCATTGACCCCTCATCTACAAAATGGGACAGAGATCCTCTGCTTTGTTGTTTCGGCCCCATTGTTTGATCAGTGGTACTGCAAAAAATGTTTAGGAAGAGACTACACGCAAGACTGTTTGGGTGGATCGGGGATAATGGTACTAACATAACTGGGAACACTGGGGACAGAGTTACAAGCTCTCCACTACTTCACTGTGCAAAATAGGCTCTGGGATATAGAATTCCAATATATCTAGTTTACAGTGACCTCGGTTCTGTGTCTGATAGTGTTAACAGGAAAATACTATGGTCTATAATATACAAACTAATAGCTCCAAAAGATTTCTTGGCAATAACCACCTCACTTCATTGTGACTACGGTCAATGTAAGGTTTGGTTTAAATAGGGAGCGTACTGGTGGAAAAGGGTGTGTGCCAGGGCTGTTTCCTGGTGCTCCTACGTTTTAATGAATACACCAATTCCTTAAATGAATGTTTGGTTGAATTGACAGCAGACTTCCCAAGAATAACTACTAGGGCCATTTAATTTTGTGATATAGACTAACAATGCCGCTTTGATAGCCAGGATGCCGTATGTTCTAGAGATCTTAGTTAATAGTTGAAGAAATGTGATGGAAAAATGAGGTAATTTGTGATAAAATTTTGTATAAACTAAATGTTACAATAAAAAGAAAAATAGTTAAACTAATTATATGCGGGCGAGATATTCAACGACTTAAAAGGTCAACGTCATTAAGTATCTACTAATATTGCTGCTTCTCGTACTACTACCACCACCTAGATCTGAAAGGATATTTTTGTTTGATAGTACTTACTATGATTATCTAGGTATACGGTACACTAGTAATGTGTCTTGGCACCAACATACATAAAAACAGGTTTGACTGAATGACTCGGACACCTGAAAGGATCCCAAGGTTACTTTATGGGTTATCTTATTTTTTCGATCATTCATACTAGAAAAATCTCCAAGGCAAAAACCACTGGCATTGCTAGATAATGTCACATTGTTTGGGGTATGAGAAATACAATTTAATTCAGAAAGTAGAACATTTTTTAAACAAAAATAATAGGACACACAATAGATACTTTTGCCTGTCAATAGATACTTCGATGGGTGCCTCCGTCGTAATAAAAAGGCTTCAAAAATTGGCTATTACATTGAGAATACCATGGCTTTCTTGGATAAAAACTCAATTATGAGCAGTCGGATGTGCTGCCTGGAATGATAGCCTGGCACTCATACCCATGGATCAAATGTAAAACTTAGTGGAGTACTTATGAGTCGCCTTTATAGTAACAAGGAATGTGTGGCCCTAACATAAAGGATGACTGTGGAATACCTCCCTGTTGTCCAAGGTACGAAGTGAACAGACATTTGTCATTAGTTAAAGTGAGCTATCGTTTTGTATTAGAAGTCCAATTTAAGCTACACGCTCTACCAATTTTTATTGTCACTGGTAGATCAGGGCGCAAGCATTTGTATATGATATATGGCATTTATAACGTGCCTATGCACAAGTGTTTCAAGGCGCGACGAGACAAGGGAGGGGGAACAGAGGGAAGACAGATTACGATCTTACTAGGCCAGGTGACAATGAGATTGTGCAGGGGGGTGGGGGGAAGGAATGTGCCGGGCATAAGGGGGCCGGGGGGCAGTGCAGTACATAGGATCGACCGTAAAAAAAAAAAATAGATAAAAAAACAATTGGTAAAAGTGCGGCCAGCTTGTGGCAAGTGCAGGGGTGAGTGCAGAAGTTAAGTGTCAAGAGCTGGTGGGGACTGTAGGGATACAGAAAACAGCACCCAAGTGCAGGGGTTGCCTGGGAGGCAGTGCAGGTGCGCAGCTGGCAGGGGAGGAGACCTGGGCCCGAGATCAGAGGGTAGCCAGGTGACCCGTGCTGTTTCAGTCAGGAGTTCAGCAGGGGAGAGGAGGAGAGAAAGCAGAAGCAAGGAGAAGGTCTTGAGGTGCTTCCGGAACCAGAGATAGTTCTCCTCAAATAATGCCGTGTAGAAGTGAGGTGGTGAGTGACTTTATGGCTAGCAAGAAGCTTGCAACTTGACATTTTTACCCCTGGGTACATGGTAAGGAGCAGGTACAAAGAATATTGTCCATGGGCTATTGGGGGAGATGGAAACACTAAACCCTTTTATCGCCCTTTGTACCTTAACACAAGACTTTTATATCTTAGGCCATTTCTTTTAAAGAAGGGCTTCCCAAAGCTTAGAGCTGCCGTTTCATACATGTTATCATTGCCTACTGTACTTGTGTGTAACTGTGGCTACATTCGGATTATCTGCGCTCAAGACAGAATAAGTAGATGAAATCTGAATCCCTTAGGCAGACCAGTTAGTTGATAGTAATGAGTAATTTTTGTATGTGCTTTATAACAGATTTGATATGGTACTGTTATGTTTACTTGCATCTATGTAAGGATTTTATTAATGCATTCATTGTTGTATTTTTATGAAGGTTTACTTTTTATGGGCTCGTCTAAAAATAAACTACATGCGCACATGATTATAGTACTACTTTCATCTTTCAAATGTAAATACAACATTTCCTGCTGCATCTCTGAGCTCCTAAAAATGACAGTATGAAAAAGATCTCATTTACTTATAAATCATCCAGTGTTATCAAGCCTATTTTTAGCAGCACCTTCACAATTGTTTGATCATATGTAGAACGGCAACCCAGGAATGTATCCAAGTAAAAACCCAGACAATATGGTTGGTACATGTCCCAAGTAACAGTGCAGCATGTTAAGCTTGAGAAAAGTGTGGTTGTCAGGATAATTTGGATACTGTACTAATGGGCATGCCAAAATTGGGCAGAGATCTGAACTCAACCAAGTGAATTTGACTATATGGGCAGTAATAAACTACATGATACATATCAGCAACCTTAACTTTACAGTCTTGCTTTTTCCTAGAGTGAATTCATGGGCTACGCTACCCTCTACATATCATATGCCCGACACCCATGAAATAGAAGAAAAAACCCAAGCCTTAAAATGGAAGAACATATGACTCGATATTTGTTGCACTTGAAGCAGGCCAATATTGGTACAGTCTTGGCAGCATGAAACTTGAAAATCTGCAGATAAGGACAGGTTTTTGAGAGGGCAGAGCTGAACAAAAGGTTTACATTTTTGCAGGAATTGGAGAGGCCCATTTAAAGATAATTGAGCATGTTTTAGAATGCAGTGGGTCATTTGGACATTGACATGAAGCATGTGCCCTGGTCATAACATTAGAAGAGCTTTGCCACTCAAAAGCACAAAACTCCTGCTTGGGGTACAGGACATAGTGAAGTCTTATTTTGATGGTACTCAGTTATTTGATGCCTCCAAAGATGACACTTGAAGCTACACCCCAATCCCTCTTCCTACACCACTTTGGAGGACAAGACAGGGTAGGTTAAAACAAGACTTCAGAGGCTTCCAATCTGAATTCAAGACTACAGGGAACATAGGTACTCATCCCAGCCACACAAGAATCAATGGAACCCAAAGAGATTCTTCCATCACCTCTAGAGCAGCCTAAAATGAGACAGAACAGAAAGTCTCCTACCAAAGATGCATAAATCCCCAGTGTGTGGAAAAGTATTGCGTTACTAAAACCTGGAGAGCGATATTGCTGGATTTCTTAATCACCTCTATTAGTGAGCCACAGTTTCAGTCTTATGATCCTTTTCGTACCACGACTCCCCCTAACAATTTCATTAAACCTGTAAGGAAATATTCTGAAACTCGTGCAGCTAAGCATGGTCTGGGATAAAAACCAGTGAGAAGTGTGAATATGCCCTGATAAATCACATAGGAACAGCATCACTCTGTATATACACAGCAGGATAGCAGTTAAAGGCAGGAATAGTGCAGAGAAGCAGTTTTTCACTGCAAACCAAAGAAGGGCAGAACTATACAAAATAACTTTACAGTACAAACACATGGCATTATAAAACAGAAAGGTACTTTCAACAGTATCAAAGGAACTTCATTGAAACCTCACGTTTATGGTAGATTTCAGCACAGAAGTGGTGAAAGGCCAAAACCTTTGTTAAACATGGAAAGGAGACAAAACAGAATTCCTGTCACGGGGAAACAAATATTACATTAGTCGGCAAGCAAATAAGTTGATTCTTGTACATGAGGTAATAGAAAAGGATATATGGATGCGCAAGCTATGCAAATGATGTAAGCGGACAGAAGTCATTTAGATGCTTAAAGGAAATGGTGGCGTTTGAAGACGGGAACCAAGGATTATGCGGTTAATCAAATCTGCTTGGAAAGCTAAACGGGTTCAGCAGTCTCTCAGGGCTGGCTGACATGAGCTACATTGGACAAGGCAAATTGGAGTCCATACCAGAAAACCTATCAAAGAAAAAAAAGAGCCCTGTGACCAATATGTAGTCTGGACAAGATTACACACGGTTTTTAAGCTAATATTTTTTGGTAAATATTAGGCTTGTGTTGCGAGTTGAACGGAGCAACAGACTAGATAAACCAGCATGTTAAAATGTTGGAAAGGTTGAATAAGAACTTGGGAGTACATATCAAACATTACTGTTGAAATACTGCAGCTTTGTGAAAACATGAACCAATGTTGATTTTAGCAAGATGTTGTGTAGGATTAAAATCAAGAGTTCTGATGAATGGTTGAATGCAAGATCCTTGGTAGCATGCGAAAGTTAAATGCTCAGATAAACCAATAAATATTTTATTAAAAACGTGAAGCATAACCAAGTAGTGTTTTTGAGCCTTGTCAATTTAATATGTGATTTCTTTGTCAATCTTCCAGTGAATATGCTCCTGGGCATGGATTCCTCCACTAGCCAAGAGTCTGTTTTTGGAATGGCAGTACTGCACTCTGAGAAGAAAAACACAAAAGGGGGTCCTGTCTAAGGAAATAAAATTGGTTGCAATTTTAATTATATGCAAAAGGGATTTAAAGTGTATCTGTTCCTATACTGTAGCATAATTTGTACATATCCGAAGGATAAGTGAACAAGCAAAGGAAAAGGTAGTACACGCACTCAAATAGATTAGATAGAATAGAATAGAGACTGAGAGTGGTTTTTTAATTTTTTCTCTTCTCAGTCTTTCAACAAAAACTGGATTGTAAATTCCAGTAAGCAAGGCAGACATTGCATATAAACAGTTATATAATTATTCCGCATTACCAAACAAGAATGCTGCATTGGAAACTCTTGCGGCACATGAGTAACAAGCTTAGGTGAGTAAATACCTAAAGATACCGTGTAATGACGTTTCAAAAAAAAAAAAAGAGAAAGGTACAAATACAAGCTCAAAATATTTACACATTTATCTCAAACATATATAAACAACATGAACCATTGTTGCTCTAAGTGCAGGACCTTGGATAGGTCTAACAAAAGCCAGGCTAGAGGGTGACCAAAGTGGATCTCAATTAGAAAAAGTCCCTATTATAGCCGAAGCTATATCTCAACAAAGGAATACTGGAGGGAGAGCCCTGAATTATAGCACAGGACCAAGGGCTATCAGTGGAAGAAAAACACAAAAGGGGGTCCTGTCTAAGGAAATAAAATTGGTTGCAATTTTAATTATATGCAAAAGGGATTTAAAGTGTATCTGTTCCTATACTGTAGCATAATTTGTACATATCCGAAGGATAAGTGAACAAGCAAAGGAAAAGGTAGTACACGCACTCAAATAGATTAGATAGAATAGAATAGAGACTGAGAGTGGTTTTTTAATTTTTTCTCTTCTCAGTCTTTCAACAAAAACTGGATTGTAAATTCCAGTAAGCAAGGCAGACATTGCATATAAACAGTTATATAATTATTCCGCATTACCAAACAAGAATGCTGCATTGGAAACTCTTGCGGCACATGAGTAACAAGCTTAGGTGAGTAAATACCTAAAGATACCGTGTAATGACGTTTCAAAAAAAAAAAAAAAGAGAAAGGTACAAATACAAGCTCAAAATATTTACACATTTATCTCAAACATATACAATCCAGTTTTTGTTGAAAGACTGAGAAGAGAAAAAATTAAAAAACCACTCTCAGTCTCTATTCTATTCTATCTAATCTATTTGAGTGCGTGTACTACCTTTTCCTTTGCTTGTTCACTTATCCTTCGGATATGTACAAATTATGCTACAGTATAGGAACAGATACACTTTAAATCCCTTTTGCATATAATTAAAATTGCAACCAATTTTATTTCCTTAGACAGGACCCCCTTTTGTGTTTTTCTTCCACTGATAGCCCTTGGTCCTGTGCTATAATTCGGGGCTCTCCCTCCAGTATTCCTCAGTACTGCACTCTGTGCATTCTTGATCACTTCAATTTTACTCCCTGCTCCGAATAATGTAACTGCTTTGGGAGTATATCAAAGATAAGGAATACGTGGGAGGAACATCCAGTCGAAAGAACATTACCATGGGTAAGTAACTTGTTCTTTGAATGGATTGTGTCCTCCCAAGTATTCCTCATACACAATGCTGCACAAATATCCTTTATTGGAACTCAACCCCCCCCCCACCCTGCAAAACAGACTGAGCTGCGACACCCCTGGTCGAGTGAGCCCTTAAATGTTCTGGGGGGTCTTTACCGGGCAGTCTAACATTTTGAAATTGTTAAAATAATCCACCTAGAGATGGTGCGTTTGGTGAAGGCTAGACCCAGTTTATCACCTGTATAGTCCACAAACTGATCACTCTATCTCAGTTTTGCCAATCTGGTAATGTAGATACTCCGTGCACGGCTAGGGTCGAGTCTGTAGAGCCTTTCTTCCTCTTTCTTTTGAGTGATGTGAAATTCAGAAACAACCTTAGGGAGAAAGTTAGGCTTCACTTTCAATACCACTCTGTCTTTATGAAAAACAGTATGAGGAGGCATCCAGGATAAAGCCTGTAGCTTACTCACCCTTCAGGCAGATGTGATAGCCACTAAGAAAACTGTTTTCAAGGTAAGAAGTCTTAACAGGCAAGAATGAAGAGGCTCAAAAGGAGCGCCCATTAGAAAGTTTAAAACCAAATTGAGATCCCACAGTGGGACCTGAAAGGGAGTCGGAAAACAAACATTGGTTAATCCTTTTAAGAAATGAATTACTAGAGGAATCTTACAATAGGAGACTTCCTCTGCAGTGCGCTTGAAGATGGAAAGCACTGCTAGATAACCTTTGATCGTACCATTCTGGAGCCCCAGATTTACCAAGTGAAAAGAAAAGATAACACCATTGTGTGTATTGCATGAGAAGAACAAATTACTTTACCTGGTAACGTTCTTTCGATGGGATGTTCAGACGACGTATTCCACATCTATGACAGGTAATCACCACAGCTGTGCTGCTTCGGAAAATTTTCGGCGTCTGCGTCGATGACGTCGATACGCTGTCCTCGAGGGCCTCTGTCGAGCCGACGTCACCAGATGTTATAAGTAGGACGCACGACGCCCGTAGCCTCAGTTTTAGTTTTTTCCCAGAACGTGTGGCACCAATCTTCTGCCAGTATGACCACAGAAAGCCTTGCAGAAACGTAAGCTGCAATCGCATAAGAAATTCTGTAGCGGGGCAGGCTGGGAGGGAACGATGTGGAATACGTGGTCGGAACATCCCATCGAAAGAACGTTACCAGGTAAGAAAGTAACTTGTTCTTCGAAGGAACTGTTTCCTCCGACGTATTCCACATCTATGACAGACTCCCAAAGCAGTACCAACGTATGGAGGAGGGAAAAGAATTTAGAATTTTAGAATGCCCAATTAAATTGCAGAATAGAGGACCGCCTTGTCAAAGGCAAGTCCTGCCCATGGATAGAATCCAGGGAGTAGTGTTTTACAAATTATGGACATAGGCTCATGTGGCTGCTTCACAAATGTTATGAATAGGAACACCCCTCTGCAGAGTAGTAGAGGCAGCCACACCTCTAGTAGAATGGGCCCGTAAGCCTACCGGAGGGTCCTTACCTGCCAAGCAGTAACATTCAGAAACAGTCAAGATAATCCATCTAGACAAAGTCTGCTTAGTAACAGCTTTTCCCAAACACCTTCCAGCGTATCCTACAAAGAGTTGATCGTCCACTCTGACCCGGCACATGCGTGAGATGTAGAAACGTAAAGCTCTCCTAGGATCCAACCTATGGAGCCTCTCCTCTTCCTTACCAGGATGTGGAGGAGGACAGAACGCCGAAAGAATGACCTGCTGGCTTAAATGAAATTCCGACACAACTTTCGGAAGAAAAGAAGGACGAACCCTAAGGACAACCCTGTCCATATGAAACACCATGAATGGTGGTTTAGCAGACAGTGCCTGCAACTCACTCACTCTGCGAGCGGAAGTAACCGCAACTAAAAATACAGTTTTAAGGGTCAACAGTCTCAAAGGACAAGAATGTAAAGGCTCAAATGGAGCACCCATTAGGAATTTTAGAACCAGGTTCAAATCGCAACCGGGCACCTGGAAAGGTAACGGTGGGAACACATTAGTGAGCCCTTTCAGAAACTGCGAAATTAAAGGAATCTTGAAATAAGAACACTCCTCAGACGAGCGCTTAAATATGGACAGTGCCGCCAGGTAACCTTTAATGGTATCCACTTGCAGGCCCTTGTGGGCTAACGAAAGCAAAAAAGACAAAACCACAGGAATGGCACATGAAAAAGGATCCACATTCTTGACCCCTGCACCAGTCGCAGAACCAACAGCAACGGTACAGGGACTTTGTTGCAGGCCTTCTGGCCGAAAGCAACACCTCCATCACGTCTTCAGGGAGGTCCCAATCCTTATACCTCAACCTTTCAGAAGCCAAGCATGAAGGTTGAGGGACTTGACCTCTGGATGGAGAACCTGACCCCCCCTGCCGTGATAGCAGATCGTCTCGGTAGGGACGACGGCATGGAGGGCAGATGGACCTTCTCGACATGTCCAGGTACCACGTTCTCTGGGCCCATGCCGGAGCAATGAGGATCATTCGGGAACCGAACCTCCGTAACCTCCGCAGCACTTGCGGAATGACGGGGACTGGAGGAAAAGCGTACAGCAGTGGGAAGGACCACTCCACTACGAACGCGTCCCCTAAGGCTCCTCTTGGAGGAAATTCCTGCAAGCAGAATCTTTCGCACTTCCGGTTGACACTGGTGGCAAAGAGATGCACTTGAGGGGTCCCCCAAAGGGCGAAGATCTCCAGCATGGCCCAGACCAGAGCTGCATCGCCTCTCTGCACAGAGGGAGAGACCCTGCCCCCCCTCCCCCTTTTTGTTGAGGTAGTGCATGGCCACTGTATTGTCCGTCAGAATCAGGACATTCTTCCCCCGCACAGACGGCAGAAAAGCCTTCAGGGCTAGCCTGATGGCCCTCAGCTCCAACAGATTGATATGGAGTCTGGACTCCGACGGAGACCAACGACCGCTGACTGTCAACTCGTTGGCATGAGCTCCCCATCCCGTGAGGGGTGCGTCCATCACGATCATCACCTCCGGCCAGGATAGTCAAAATGGAGCCCCCTTCATCAGATTGCCTTCGACGGCCCACCACAGAAGATCCTGGGCGACCGAGGGCGGCACCTGAACGGGATCAGACATCCTGCTGGAGAACTGCGACCACTGCAAAGATCTCATCCGCAGCCTGGCCTCTGGCACCAGGAGACTGCAGGATGCCATGAGGCCTAGCAACCTCAAGAACTCGAACGCCGGGAGACTCTGGGCATGTTGAAACTTGTGCACCATCTGTAGCATGTGAAGAGCCCTCACCTGGGGAGGGAAACACTGCTCCTGGGATGTGTCGAGCACTGCTCCGATGTACCGGAGCCGCTGGGTTGGCATCTAGTGGGACTTCTTTAAGTTGAGGGAGAAGCCCAGCCTCTGAAGGGAGTGGCAGGTGACTGACAGATGATCCGGGACTTGCTCAGGAGAGCACGCCCTGATCAACCAATCGTCCAGGTAGGGGTAGACGTGAATACCCCCCCCTTTCCTGAAATACGCTGCCACCACCACCATGAGCTTGGTGAAGACCCTCGGGGCGGAGGTCAATCCGAACGGCCGGACCTGAAACAAAGTGCGAATCGCCAAACGCAAACCTCAGGTACTTCTGGTGCTTGGGATGAATCGGCATATGAAAATAAGCGTCCTTGAGGTCGAGAGACACCAACCATTCCTGAAGTTGAAGGGCCTAGAGGATTTGAGAGAGAGTTACCATCTTGAACTTGTCCTTCCAGAGGAGCTTGTTCAAACCATGCAAGTCCATGATGGGTCTCAATCCCTAGTCTTTTTTCAAAATCAAAAAATATGGGGAATACCATCCCTTGTTCCTCTCCGCTACAGGCACCAGTTCTAGGTGCCTTTCTCCAGCAGGGATTTCATTTCCTGCGCAAGGAGCGGATCCGGACTCTTCAAAGAGAGATTCCCCGGTGGATTGTCGTGAGGCCTCTGCCGGAAAGGAAGACAGTAGCCGTGGACTATGATCTCCAGAACCCACACATCTGAAGTAATGGCACGCCATTCAACAAGATGCTGCGCCAGCCTTCCCCCCCGCCCGTGAAAAATGGGACATGGCCTCATGACCGAGCTGAAGCGGCTGCGGCAGTGCCTGAGGGCAAAGAGGCAACTGCCCAAGCGGCCTTGGTACCTCAAGTACCTTGTTTTTCCACCTCTGGTACTCCTACGTTGGCCCCTTTGACTTGCAACTCCCCTCGATCTACCAAAGGTAGAATAGTATCGAAAGGAACCTCCCCTCCATTGCTGTCCCCTAGGACGAAAAGGCGGAGGTTGGCGAACTGCAGCGCTCAACGACTTCGCTGCAGCTTAGGAGGTCTGCTGCCAAAAAGATGGTCACCATCAAAGGGCATGTTGAGAAGCCGGCTTGTACATCCGGAGCAAACCCCGACTTCCGCAACCACGCAAATCTGCGCATCACGGTGCTCGCCGCCATGGACCGGCTGACACAGTCTGCCACGTCCAGACCCGACTGAACGTGGCATCCTTGCCATCCTGTACAAGGGCAAGAAAGCCATCCCGTTCTTTCCCTTCGGGAATATGTTCAGCCGCCAATGAAACAATTCCACAGAGTGTGAGTGAAACGTGCTAAGACACACACATAGTTGGCTGCTTTCAAAAGCCATACCCCCTGAAGAAAAAAACTTTCTTCGCCCAACCGTCAAAACGTTTGTCGTGCCTATCAGGAGGGATGGTAGGGTACGACGCCTGTTTTGCTGGGGCCGTAGCCGCCTGCACCACCAAACTCTCCGGAGTAGGGTGCATGGACAAGTAGCTGGGGTCGCCACTGGCTGGGCTGTACTTTTTCGGCAATGATTTACCCACTGCCGGGAGACTCTCCGGAGCAGTCCAAGCCGCCGCCACCCTTCTTTGCAAGGCCATATGGAATGGCAGTACCGGGTCAGTTGGTGGACCTTGGTCCAAGATAACGGTCAGGTCATCCTGCAGAAAATCCACTGGTGGCGCAGACCACCCCAAGTACTCCGTCACCCTCGACATTAGCCGCCGGTACGAAGACCCAGGCTCAGGCCTACCAAACTCAACCTCAGGAGAGCTGTCAAGACCACTGGCGTTGTGCAAAGACTGATGCAGGTCTTCCATCTGGCTATGACCAAATAAGTTCTGTCAGGAACCAAACCTTCATCAGACCCTTCATCCACCTCAGAAATATAATCAAGAGGCTGGAATCCTGGATGAGGGCACAGAAAAAGGGACAAAAACATTTTTCGACTTGGCCAGAGCCTTACTCAGGGTTTCCACCGGTCTCCGGGGTACCTCCGATAAAGCATCCTCGAAAGGCGTGTAGGGCTTCGACACAGGCCTCGAGGGCGGTGCTTCGAGCGTGTCCTTCGACGGCCTCGGTGCCGATGGCTTCCTCAGCGGCAGAGCCTTGAGAGAGGTCCCTCGACGGACATGGTGCCGATGGCGTAGACGTCTTCTTCGAAGACCTCACAGGCTCCGACAGTCTCTAGGGCATCGAGGACCGGGACCTGGAGCGGGCATGGATAGAGCGATCCACCTTGTCCAAACGGAACCTCGAAGGCTCCCGATGATCGTGCCGACCACCCGAGCCCAAAGGCGTGCGAGCGGTCGCCCTAGCAAGGCGCGGACGGAACAGAGCCCTTCAATTGAAAAATCGCCATCATCTCTGTACGAAATGCATCCCATTCCGCAGAAGAGTGCTCGTTGGGACAAGCAACCCGCCGAAGGGCGGAGTCCTCAGACGAGGAAGGCGACCGGTGATGGCGCTTCCGCGAGTGCCTCGAAGGGGCAGAGGAATGGCGGGAACCACTCCGGGACTGAGACCTCCCTGGACTTGCGCCGATGACACGGAGAGTCGCCTCTGGAATCGTCGGTTGAAAGCCCAGCGGATTTTGACTTTCGGGGCCTGGAAACCCTACCGACAGAAAGCTTCTTCTTCCACTCCCACAAGGCCTTCGATTTGAATGACTGGCAAACGTCACAGTCATCCGTGGCGTGGCCCTCACCGAGGCACCAGAGGCAGGCGTTGTGCCGGTCTGTAAGCAACATCTTGGAACCGCAGTCCCGACACTTCTTGAATCCCGGCCGCAGTGTAGAAGACGACATAGACATGATATCTTCACAAACAAACAAGTTCGAAGAACCGATAGAATAACTCAGAAGAACCGAGGCGCGGCGAGATCTCCGAAGCGAACACGTTCGCGGAAAAAACGGAACTGAGGCTAGGGGCGTCATGTGTCCTACTTATAACATCCGGTGACGTCGGCTCGACGAAGGCCCTCGAGGACAGCGTATCGACGTCATCGACGCAGACGCCGAAAATGTTCCGAACCAGCACAGCTGTGGGGATTACCCGTCAGATGTGGAATACGTCGGAGGAACCAATCCCTTCCAAAGGGTCAACATTCTTATCTCTACACCAGCTGCAGAACTTATTCCAACGGCAGCGGGATAAAGATTTGGTTGCTGGCCTTCTGGCCGAAAGCAAAATCTCCATTACGTCGTCCGTGAGGTCCCACTCTTTGTAGCTCAGCCTCTCAATCTCACAAACCATGCGTGAAGGCTTAGAGTCCCAATATCCGGATGGAGAACCCGTCTCTCTCGCTGAGAGAGAGAACGAAAGAGAGAGAACACGAGAGAGAGAGAGAACGAGAGCACAAGAGCGAGCGAGAGCACAAGAGGAAGAACAAAAGATCGAGAGAAGGTCCTCTCTTTGTGGAAGACAAATCGGTGGGCAGAGGGACATGTCCAGAAGGTCCGGGTACCACGTCCTCCTGGTCCAATCCGGGGCAATTAGGATCATGGATTTCCTGAACCTTCTCAACCTCCTTATTACGTGAGGAATGATAGGGTCTGCAGGAAACGTGTAGAGAAGTGGAAACTCCCAGTCTACCACGAACACGTCTCCTAGAGCTCCTCTTGGGGGAAATTCCCTTGAGCAGAATATTTCGCACTTCCAGCTCCTTTGTTGAGGTAGTACATGGCCACTGTGTTGTC
Organism: Ambystoma mexicanum; assembly: GCF_040938575.1. Taxonomy (NCBI): domain Eukaryota; kingdom Metazoa; phylum Chordata; class Amphibia; order Caudata; family Ambystomatidae; genus Ambystoma; species Ambystoma mexicanum. Next base: position 833,332,803 of record NC_090934.1, on the reverse strand, counting down.
CGTCATCAGGACATTCTTTCCCCGTACAGAGGGTAGAAAAGCCTTCAGCGCTAGTCTGATTGACCTCAGCTCTAAAAGGTTGATGTGTAGTTTGGACTCCGATGGAGACCAACGACCGATGATGGTCAAATCGTTGAGCGAGGTGTCCGTCACTAATGTTATCTCTGGCCATGGTTGCCAAAACGATTCTCCTTTCAAGATGTTCTCCCGACAGGCCCACCACTGAAGATCCAGTGAGACTCTGTTTGGGATTTGTAGGAGATCTGACATACTTCCTGAGAACTGTGACCACTGGGTCTTGAGAGCCCACTGGAAAGCTCTCATTCTCAGGCGAGCCTCTGGCACCAGAAAAATGCAGGATGCCATGAGACAGAGCAACATTAGAAAGTCGAAGGCCGGAAGATGTTGGGCATTCTGGAATTTTGTCACCATCTGCAGAATGTCTTGAGCCCTCACCTCTGGTGGCAAGGCTTTTGCCAGGGATGCATCCAGGACTGCTCTAATGAATTGGGAGTCTTTGTGATGGTATCATGTGGGACTTCTTGAAGCTGCAGTAGAAGCCCAGCCTGTGGAGGGAGTGGCAAGTTCAGCTGAGATGATCTAGGGCTTGTTCTGGGGAACTGGCCCCGATCAGCCAATCGTCCAGGTAGGGGTAGATGTGAATTCCCCCCTCCCCCTCCTGAGGCTTGTTGTCACAACCGCCATTAGCTTGGTGGAAACCCTCGGGCGGAGATTAGCCCAAATGGCAGAACCCAAAACTGATAGGCCACCGGGGAACCTCAGGGACTGTCTGTGCTTGTGATGGATCGGCACATGAAAGTAAGCATCCTGGAGGTCCAATGATACCATCCAATCCTGAAGATGGAGGGCCTGAAGGATCTGAGAAAGGGTTACCATCTTGAACGTGTCCTTCCTGAGGAACTTGTTCAAGTCTCTTAAATCCAAGATGCGTTGCAATCCTCCATCCTTCTTTGGAATTAGAAAATAAGGGGAGTAGCAACACTTGTTCCTCTCTGCTACAGGTAATGTTTCTATATCACCTTTCTCCAGCAGGGTCAAAGTCTCCTACATAAGGAACGGATCCGGAACCTTCAAAGAGTTGTTCCCCGGTGCATGACTGAGGTTTTTGCAGGAAAGGTAGGCAGTAACCTTGGGCAACTGTTTCCAGTGCCCAAGCATCTGAAGTAATAGCCTGCCATTCTGTCAGATGCTGCGACAACCTGCCTCCTACTGCAGTCTTCTGATCGAAGACCTCAGAGAGGTTTTGGAGCGGCTGACACAGTGGCTGAGGTAAAGCAGCCCCTGCTGTTGCGGCCCTAGTACCTCTACCCCGTCCTCCACAGGGGAATCGTCTTTGACCTCTTTGAGCTGGCTGCCCTCTGCCTTTTCCGAATGCGGAATAATGGCGAAAGGACCTACCCCTACAGGGCGCACCTGTACGGCGATTCGGATTCTGCCTTAATGCAGCTCCAAGGGATTTGGCCACTGCCTTGGAAGTTTGCAGCTTCTCCAAACCCTCATCAGCTTTATTCCCAAATGGATGTGTGCCATCAAAGGGCATGTTGAGAAGTCTGGACTGAACGTCTGGGGGAAATCCTGACTTCCGCAACCAAGCAAATCTGTGGATTTCCGTACTAGCCGCCATGGCTCTGCTGATGCTAACAGAGTGGAGACCAGTCTGGAGGGATTTGCACATAGCGTCCTTCCCCATCCTTGACAATGTTCAAGAAACAGTCTTATTCCTCCCATTCGGGGATGTGGTCAGCTGCCACCGAAATACAATCTGAAAGGGTGTGGGTAAATCTCACCAGCGTGCACGTGGCATTAGCAGATTTTAACACCATACTACCGGCCGAGAAAACCTTCTTGGGGATGGCATCGTATTTTTTGTCATGTCCATCTTGTGGAATTGTGGGATAGGCATTTTGTTTGCCAGAAGAGGTAGCTGTCTGTACTACCAGGATTTCTCGTGTTGGATGTTTCAAAAGGTATAGAGGGTCAGAAGTTGAAGCTCTGTATTTGGCTGTTAGCCTCTTATTCACTGCCAGGACAACCTCGGGTGTTTCCCAGTTGGAAGTTACCCTCCTCTGCAGAGCCTTATAAATGGGACAATAGGGTCTTCCTGTGGTCTTTTATCCAGTAGGTCTGTTAAAGCGTCCGGTTTGAAAAAACAGGTGTGGCCTTGGACCATCCCATGTATTCCATTACTCTAGTCATGAGTTGTCTATAGTTGCCCTCGGCATGATCTCCTGGACCTGCCTTAACAAATTTGATTTCAGGTGCAGTGTCAATACCACTTGCCTCATGCAGAGTGTCATGCAGGTTCTTTATACAAGACTCTTCCGATATGAGTTCCTCTGCTACAGAAGGTGTCCCATATTCGAGACAAAATGGTTTTATCTCAGATGACTCTCCTGCATCTTCATAAATTGAAGAAAGTGTTTTAAAATACTTGTGGTTGTGGTGTATAAATCTTCTCAAAAGAAGAAGGTGCTACAGACGTCATAATGGGAGACAACAGTGTAGAAATAGTCTAGTTGACGTCAACGGCTTTGACAAAACTGTTGATGGTTTGGAAGCTTTCCACGAAGCCGCCGATGGCTTTGACAATAACGTTGAGGTCCTCGACGACCGTGTCGAAGGAATTGGGATAAAACAGCAACGAGGAGGTCGACTGTCGTGGCGTTGATGGCTTCTCCATAGATTTTGGCGCCGACGCACTTTCGGGCTTGCCGTATGGGTTTCTTTCGGCATCTTATGATCTTTTGTGTTTCATGGAGGCCTTCTCTCCACTCGAGGGATTAGCTCGCTCTCGAGGAGTTTCCACGGCCGGGTTCGAGGACTCACAACTTCTGTGCTTCCCAGGTGTTTTGTTTGGGGCATCGCCTCTAAGTTTTTTCGAGTGGGGCAAGGCTGCGTTCTCGAACACCATCGTACTCACTCTGAATTCCTCCCATTGAGCCGGGGTACTATGTTTTGAGGGACAATAGATGAGGAAGTGGACGGCCCTCTGTGGCGCCACTTTCTGCGATGCCTCGAAGACGAGGAATGATGCGACCCACTTCGCGAACGGGAGCGTTTAGGTTTTTTATGACGATGAGACGAAGTCCACCACTCGTCAGATGATTTACGTTTGGACGGGGTAATACATTTTGAGGGCTAGCTCTCTCCAACTTCCCTCTGCGCTCCCTCACGGCCTTGGTCGTCATCGACATGCATTCGTCACACTCCGAACACGGATGTTCTGACCCTAGACACCACAGGCAGATCCTGTGCGGGTCCGTCATCGACATTTTAGCACAGGAGTCGCACCACTTTAAATCCGGATCGAGGAGTTGACGGAGCCGACGAGCAAGCCATCTCGACGAAAACTCAAAGAATTTTCTCAGGAAACTCTAAGAATCACACGTAACCAAGTGTTACGTTACCGAAGCTGTGAAGCGCGGAAAAACGGAACCGAGCAACGGGCGCTGCGTGAGCTACTAATAGCTGTGGTGACATCGACGTCAAGACGGAGGCCACCGAGGGACATCGACTCAACCAGGCACCGCCAGGCACCACAGAACAGCGCCCTCTACTGAAAAAAGAAAATTCTGAGGTAGCAAACTGGATATTGGGAAATGCCAAAGATAAGGAATATGTGGGAGGACAAAATCCATTCAAAAATATGTTTCTACTTATATGGGTCCCCAAGCATCGCAGTAGGTGAGGATACCACTGGCGTCCAAATTCCTCACCAGTCCATGGTGCAGAGGCCATTATTAAAGGGAACATTTCAAACTTGCTCCAACTGATTTGCAATCCTGACAAGGTAGCCAAATTCTTCACTTCCGATAACATGCAGGTTGATATCTGGGGATCGAACATCTAAAAGAAGGTAGTCTGTGTAAAGAGATATTAGTATAATCGGGTTGCTGAATTGGATGCTTTAGTCTGCACGGCTTTCACAGCGCATACATGCCAAGGGGTCAATACAAAATGCAAAGATCAGGTGTGAACAACCCCATCAAACATTAACAATATTTTAAGAATAGAACGCACATTAAACTTCAACTAAAATCCTTCAGAAGAGAAAAGAATATTGAACTGGATAAAATAGAATTGCCAGGCAAGCTCTCGAATACGGCAAATAATGGCCGAGCTTTTTGAGAATCAAAGGAAAACATTAACAAAAGCAAATTAGAGATCACCAAATCGAGGCATATAGGAATGCATACACATAGTAGCGATGACATAATACTTTGCCAAGTTTTTACATACAAAAACCTGAAATACCAAGACAACTGGATTGTGGTGAGAAATGTTTAACTGTTGCTTGTTGGGAAATCCCAGCGCTCAGCAGATCACACAGTAGAATTTCTGTTGAATGTTAGCTTCTCACCTTATAGAGTTCACTTAGAACATATTTGTTTGTTAATATTGTGAAAGCCAAGTGTTGTATTTCTGAAAGTAGCACATGGACCTATAGAAAAACACAGCCTTTGTGGGGTAACAACATCTTTACGGTAGGTGTGTTATCGACATACCCACTTGAAAAGGCAACTTTGAGTATGAGAAAAATTGAGGGGAATGGTGGTGGGCAGTAGGAGAAAGTAATTGGCTATGCACACAATTAAAACAAGTGCGCTTTGGTGAGAAGTTCTTGAAAAAGACCTGTATCAAATAGATAAGTAGATATGCTTTACTAACCATAAATGAGACAACAGGGACAGATCCTGAGCCTTTTCCCCCACACAGCAGGTTAAGAATATTAAGGCATATCGCTTTAAGAGGACCTGAGCTAATGAATGTATAACAACCACACGCATCCACATCATCACTGGTTTCCCCTATGACTACAGTACTATATAGATTACGAACAATTGTGGAACAGAAGGAGAGTCGTATGGGAGGGGCTACAAAGTACTTGTATGGAGTGGAAGAGTCATTAATGTGTGTACGTTGTACTTACGCCTTAGCCCTTTCCCCATTACGATATATATTAAATGCCGCAGAGGAGCGAAGGCCAGGAGAAAAGGACAAGCACACTCTCTGCAGCTCCGCTGCGAGTGAATCCACAGCTGATCCAACATCCGGCAGCTGCAACAGGGAAAGCCGGGCAGAGCGTTGCCGTAGCACAGGAGTGCTTGGAGATCCCCTCCGACCCACAGCAACGCCCCACATCACCATCAGCTGCTGTCCTTGCCCCCGTAGCACCGGAGTGCTCCATGATGTCCCTCACGGCCATTGCCGGCCACGAGAGGAGAGGCCAAGATGGCCGCCGCCCTGGTTGCCGCAGCAACCAGGAACACAAAAGCCTCTGCTGAGGCCCACGATTGGTCCGCCGTTCCAGTCAGCCCCTCCCCCCCTGCCTTTAATGGAGGGGGGGCTCACCGCCAGGCGAAGCCGCAGAGGAGCTAAGGCCAGGAGAAAAGGCCAAGCTCACTCTCTGCAGCTCTCCGCTGCTCGACGGCACCTCCAGGCTCTCTCAAGCTCACACAAGGTAAGGCCGCCAGCCTCTTCGCCTACCAGTCACACCCCCTGCGTGCACCTACCCAGGTCACAGCCAGGCGCACCACGCAATGTCCCTACAGGAATGCACGACTACGGTCACGCACCCTGCCTACCATTCCCCTCACATACACACCCAACATAGGGTACCGCAATGCAAGGGTTGGCATGAGAAGCCAGCCTCCAAGCATCACGCGCTGCTTTACTAAGGCCAACCGCAGCCCTTGTACTGCCACATATTCGGTGGCAACACTACGACAGAATTTCAATGTCCATACCACCAAACAAGACCTCATGGCTGCCACAAACAAAAGTACCTCTATTAACATTAACTCTGCACCTCCACTAATGCCCAAACCTACTGGCGCTCCCATGCCCACTGCTCATGTTGATGCCGCCCCCATGGCCACTCACTGTATTATGTTGCCTTATGCTATGCCTATGCCTACTGCACATGTTGATGCCGCCCCCATGGCCACTCACTGTACTATGTTGCCTAATGCTATGCCTATGCCACTGCTCATGTTGATGCCGCCCCCATGGCCACTCACTGTACTATGTTGCCTAATGCTATGCCTATGCCTACTGCTCATGTTGATGCAGCCCCCATGGCCACTCACTGTACTATGTTGCCTAATGCTATGCCTATGCCTAGTGCACATGTTGATGCCGCCCCCATGGCCACTCACTGAACTGTGTTGCCTAATGCTATGCCTATGCCCACTGCTCATGTCGATGCCGCCCCCATGGCCACTCACTGTACTATGTTGCCTAATGCTATGCCTATGCCGACTGCACATGTTGATGCCGCCCCCATGGCCACTCACTGTACTATGTTGCCTAATGCTATGCCTATGCCTACTGCTGATGCCGCCCCCATGGCACCCTGGAATCCACCACACTCCCTATTTACGAGCCACTCTCCACTCCGGCTAGCCCGCCCACCTCCACGCCTCTCTCTGCCTACACACTCAGGTGCGCACTGATTAATGTCCGATCCATACCCGCACACGCCCTTGACGTCAACGACGACGTCAAGCTCCTCATCCTTACTGAAACTTGGCTCAATGAAACGTCTGGCCCAGCCCTATCCCTTGCCATCCCACCTGGGTATTCCATCTTCAGGAAAGACCGCACCTCGCAAAAAGGTGGAGGTGTTGCCCTCATCGCCAGGGAAGCCATTGCCATTAGAGAAGTTGAAGGCCTGCTTGACAGGAACAGCGACTACCTCGCTCTAAAAATTGACGTTTCCCCCAACTGCACCATAACCATGCACATTGTATATAGACCCCCAGGCTCATCCTCTGACTTCCATGACACCCTTATCCACGTACTGTCCAACAACATCAAAAAAACATCACGGGTCTTACTTCTGGGTGACCTCAACCTAGGGCTGAACGACCCCAAGGACCCCCCTGCGAAATCCCTCAAGAAAGCCCCGTCCAACCTCGGCTTCACATACTCCATCTCCGAGCCCACTCATAAAAGGGCGCACCCTCGACTGGATCAGTCATCAGAACTGCTCCCTTCTCATCACTGCCAACACCCCCATCCCTTGGTCGGACCACCACTACATCCAATTCACCCTCAGAACCAAGAAAGTGGCCTTCGCCCCCCACCCCACCGTGCCCAGGAACCTACGCTAGGAGCTCTCGCCTTCTCACAGTTGAGAATCTAGCACCCTACCTCCTCAACCCTGCCCTCCAGGCCCCCTCCTCCAACAACCCCGAAACCTTAGCTGACACCTTTAAGGATATCATCACGTCAGCCGTTGACGCCATTGCTCCATTGACCTTAAAAAACGCAAGAAAAGCCAAACATGCCAACTCATGGTTCTCCAAAGAACTTCTTGAACAACGCACGCAAAAAAGGACTGCCCTCTCCGCATGGAACATTACCTTAGCCAAGGCTGCCTCCTTTAACACCAGGATCGCTGCAGCCAAGTCAGGGTCCAAGGAACTATTCACCATCTTTAGGGAACTGGAAAAACCATCTGCCCCCCCCCGTCAATCATCAAAGATGACAAGTGGTGTAATAGCATTCAGTCGGCCATGGTAGACAAGCTCAACACCCTCCAAACCAAAATCTGCAGCCACCAAAAAGCCCTCTCCCACATCATAGCCGACTTGCGCGCTGAGCCACCCATCAAGACCAGCGCCTCCCCTTTATTTGAATTCAAAGATATCACTGAGCGAGAGGTCATCACCCTGCTCAACTCCATCAAACCCTCCAATTCCAAGGGCGACACCTGCCCAGCTAGCCTCATCAAAGACTCAGCACTTACCCTAGCCCCCTTCCTTACAGCTTTTATCAACAACTCCTTCCAGTCAGGCCATGTCCCGTCTGGACTCAAGGAAGCTTGGGTGCACCCACTCCTTAAAAAACCCTCGCTTGACCCCACAGTCCCTGGTAATTACAGACCTATTACCACTGTACCCTTCCTACTCAAAATTTTGGACAAAGCAACTTGCCTGCAAGTCCAGAAGTTCTTAGAGGATAACCGGCTCTTAGGCCTGCAGCAATCTGGATTCCGCCCATGGCACCGAAACGGCCCTCCTAGACCTTAAGAATCAAATGGACGATCTTGGAGATGCAGGCAAACCTGCTCTCCTACTGCTCCTTGATCTATCCGTGGCCTTTGATCTCGTGGACCACAACACCTTGTGCCACCATCTAGCCACCCAAGCCAACTTCTCCCCGAAAGCCTGTCAATAGATCACCTCCTTCCTCTAAGAAAGGGCCATGAAAGTCTTCTCGGAGTCTGCATCCGCCACCCAGAGCCTCCTCACCTGCGGTGTTCCCCAGGGGTCCTACGCTTTACAACCTTTTCACAAGGCCCCTGTTCAGCATCTTGGATTCCCTTGGCATATCCTACACCAATTACGCGGATGACACACAGGTACTCATCCCACTCTCAGGTGACTACCTAGCAGACACCAAAACCCTCACCACTATCTACTCCACCAGCCAATCCTGGATGGCAAAGAACTGGCTTTGCCTCAATAGTGAAAAAACTGAACAACTCATAGGATCACATTTCACATTGGGCAACCTTGGAGACCAGTCTATCTTGGCTCCAACCTTTCCATGGACAGACAGGTCAAAGCTATCGCCACCTCTTCAGCCTATTACTCTAAAATCCTCAACGCTGCTAGGCCCTTCCTGGCCCGCCACAATTGCCTCACCATTGCCAGGGCAATTATCGGATCAAGGCTAGACTATTGCAATGCCCTCCTCGCTGGGACTTCCAGCAAAAACGTGGCCAAATTGCAGCTAGCTCAAAACAATGCGCTCAGGGCAGCCACAGGTACCGCCAGAAGAGACCACATCTCTGAAATCAGAAGGCAAGCCCACTGGCTCCCAGTCAAAGAGAATTGTCTTTAAAACGCTTGCCCTCACCCACAAATGCCTCCACGAGCTCGCCCCGCCCTACCTGACCGACAGAATCATCAGGCACACAGCCACCAGACCCCTAAAATCACGCTATGCCAACACGATTGTCACACCTACCTCACGAAAGGTGCGCGCTGGAGGTTCCAGCTTCCCCACCCAAGCAGCCATGCACCGGAACGCACTGCCACCTCACCTAAGACTGATTGAATCACACCTAGCCTTCCGCAAGGCTATCAAAACTAGACTCTTTGTCCAAACAGAATATCTATCACGAATTGGTTTGAGCAATTCCCTGCATATTTGTTCATTACTGTGTAACCATGAGCCCATTGGGCACCCGCCTGTAACTCAAGTCTGCTTATCATCTGTAACAGCGCCTCGATGCCTCATGGGCTGCAAGCGCGCTTCATAAATGCAAATAAATAAAAAAAAATTAACAATTCATTACCCAATCGTGGAATGTCGGAGCAGTAGGAGGTAGCCATCGAAAGATATAAAAGAAGGCTTAGCCAAAGGCCGTATTTGATGATACGTACCGAATGCATGCAGATGCCAAAAAATAAAACAGTTTGAGAAAAAGGACTGAAAAAATAATAGTTCCTAGGTAAAATGAAGCTGTCAATTGGAGGAAGAAAACTATTTAGATCATTAAAGTGCATTTTAACCACCGGGTTTGGCCAATGAGAAAACATCTGAACCCCACACTGGGAATGCACCCAATTATGACAGATAGGTCATGTAGCAGTCTAATTTGATGCCAAAAGCACCTGCATCTGATCTAAAGGAAAGCACGTTATCTAACAATGGAAGCCAAACATTTGCACCTTGAATTGGTAGCAGTGCCAGCTGGTTGTGAACTGCAGGTACTTGTGACGAGGGCTCAAAAAATGTATACGCATGCATACACCCTAAAGATCTATGGCACAAAGGCAGTCCCCCTTTTCTAAAGCTTCTTTCAGAATCTGAGCCGAGTGAATGTTTCCTGAGAAGAACGCATGCTGAGCAAAGAAAAGACCAAGATTGTGCATAATCGCACCTTCTTTAAGGATCTGAAAGCTTAAAGACCCACTCTGAATTACAGCATTTAACACTTTATTTGTTAGTCTTGACATTGTGACAGAGAGAACGAGCAGCATACAGATAGTTGATAAGTATACATTCCATGTACATAGTCTGGTGGGTTGGGGTTACAGTATCCACTGGTACAGGTAAAACAATGACAGGTGAGATACATAGGTTAAACGAGATTGGGAGCTGGGGAAATCCGATCGCTGTTGTCTTCGTTGTCAAGGGATAAGGAGGAAATAGAGCGGAAAGGGGTCCAAATGTTCCTGGGTCTAGGGACTATTGGTTGCAGGCTTGCCTAGCACTCCTCAGTGTCAGAGGTCCAGGTGATAGCCCGAAGCCACTGAGTAAGTGTGGGGGCCCCAGGGCGAAACCATAGCAGTAGAATACAACGTGTCGCTAGTAGCATACATGGGCCAGCCAGGTTCCTGGAGTCACGCCCAAGCCGGGGAAATTCGTGAGAGACAGGTTAATGGAGATGGGGTAATAGTGCAGTCTAATATGTCAGATACAGTAGTGCATACCTCCTCCCACAACAGAGAGGCGTGGGCAGGACCACATCATGTGTATATAGTTCGCTTCATCCGATCCACATCTTGGGCATGGCGGGGGGGTGGGGGGGGGATCTTTCGACATGTGATGTAATCTGATCGGAGTGTAGTGGAATCTATGGAGTATCTTAAATTGGATACGTTTAAATCGGGAGTTGAATGAGAGGTCATGAATACGGGCACACATGTGATCCCAGCATTGGTCCGTCATTTTAATACCTACGTCCTCACCCCAGGATTCTCCGAGTTTAGTGAATGGGGGTGGCCCTACTCTGAAGGAGAGTAGAACAATCTGGAGACTTTTCCCCTTGAAGGTCGTGGTGTTCACGATTTCCAACGGTATCAAATCATTGGGAGGTGTTGTGGGGAAGTCTGGGCACCTGCGCTTGAGGGAGCAGCGCAGACCTGCATAGTTTAGCCAGTGAGAAGGCCTACCTCGCACGGGTTCTAGTAGGTCCGGCATTCAAGAAAGATACCCTGGTCGAAAACATTGCGTACAATAAAGACCTGCGTCAGCCCAGAAACGTGTTGTTGTGGGGTCTACACGGGGATATTACGGGAGAAAGCTCCATAAGGGAAAGTCACCATGGAAGGGGTGTGGGGTATTAGCCTGTTTCCACAACTTCAAGGCCAGTGCCATGGACCCAGTGGGGTCAAGGAGTTCACATTTGCTGCAGTGAGAGGGGAGAACCAATGAGCGAATATCGCAGCCATCTACGGCACCAGAGTGCCATAAGAAGGTATTAATGGTCCGGGTCAGTGCTTTAAAGAATTTGCGGGCCTGGCCATAAGGGAACATACAGGAATCTGTATAATAGTTGGGGTAGCACTAACATCTTAAGTATGGCGATCCTACCCGCCAGGGATATTGGCAGTTAGTCCCAACCTGTGCATTTTCGAGTGAGGGTGGTAAGGTACTTCCCGAAGCAGGCCTCATACAGGAAGTTCTGCTGACGCGTGACCACTACTCCTAGGTAGGTGATCTCGGATTGTGACCTCGCAAATCCTAGAGGGTCTAGGGGGGGTGGAGGGTGTATTCGGTCAATGGAAATAATACAGATTTAGAGCAGTTTACTCTGAGACCCACTAGCTCACCGAAGAGTATAACATCCTCAAGTACTGGGGTTAGGTTATGTTCAGGAGAACAGATGAAAAGGACAGCGTCGTCTGCATAGAGGGAAAGGATCTCGGGGGGGCGGGGGGGGGCAGACAGTCGTATGTCTCCCTGCACGTGTTGTTGGCCTATCCTGTCGGCCAAGGGCTCGATGGCTATGGCAAATGTCAACGGTGAGAAGGGGCAGTCCTGTCTCGTGCCTCTGAATATTTGAAATTGAGCCGGGCACGTGTCTTCGGTGCGAACCCTGGCAACGGGAGCGGAGTACAATAGTTTAACCCAAGACCAAAAAAGGGGACCAAAGTTACATTGCCATAGATAACTCCAGGAAACAGAGTCAAATGCTTTCTGCATATCGAGTGTCGCTGCGACTGCCTGTGTGCCTGGGTCGACACAGGAAAGTATGTTGAATAGGCGGCATAGATTAGGAGAAGTGGAGCGCCCCGGAATAAACCCTGACTGATCTGGGTGAATGAATAATGACATATACAGAGGTAATCACAAGGCTAACACCTTAGCGTACATTTTGACGTCACAGTTGAGACGGGGCGGTAAGAGCCACATTGTGTGGGGGGTTTGCCTGGTTTAAGCAGTACCGAGATTATGGACTCCCATAGAGAGGGGGAGGAGAGGGGAGGGGAGGGTGCCGGTCTCACAGGCTTCCTCCCATAGGGCTGTTAATTGAGGAACCAGCCGGGTCTTATAGTGTAACGGGGAGTCCGTTGGATCAGGGGCCTTTCCCGAGGCTAGGGCATCAATAGCCTTGGATATTTCCTCTGGCGTTATCGCAGTGTCTAGGGCATCTCTGATCTCCGAGGAGAGGCTAGAAAGCAGGAGGCTGTCTAAGAATGTTCCAATGTTGGCTGAGGGGACATTGTCCATGTTGGAGTCGAGCGTTTCGTAGAAAAATCAAAATTCAGTGTTTATATCGTGCAATGACAGAGCCAGAGTGCCATCGGCACTCTCGATAGCTGGAATTTGGGGCGTTCAATTTTCATGACCGATCAATCTAGCTAGGACACAATCAGAGCCCTCACCCTCCGTATCTGTGAGCGGACCGGGGGATCATCAAGGAACTTTTGTTCACACGCCGCGTGAGCACAGATCGTGTCGAGTTTTATGCCAATATCGGTGAGAATGAGGGGCGACTGAGAGGAATCGTATTGGGCTTCAAGAGTGGCGAGATGGGTTTCACTCTCTGCAATATTCCTCCTGATCACTCCAAGAATCCCTGCCTCTTTGGAAATTGCAATACCCCGTATACACATTTTGAATGTCTCCCAGAGGGTGGCTTGTGATTCCGCAGAATCAGTGTTTAGTGTGAAAAAGTCATCAATGGAGGTCCCCAATTCAGTTTCGAAAGCAATATCAAGAGTGTGGTTTCAACCTCCATGAACGAGTCCCTGGGTTGTCCGCACTTCACCTAAGGGAGACAGTCACCGGGGATTGGCCAGAGAATGTTCGGGGAAGGATAGACATATGGGTAATGGTCCTGACAAGTATATCCGAGATAAGCGATCTGTCTATGCCTGAGAGTGAATCGTGCACCGAGGAATAAAAGGAGTAATTTCAGGAGTTGGGATGAATTAGCCTCCATGCATCGATAACATCTCACTGGGTCTGTACCTCCAAGATGGTTCTGGCTGCCTTGGAGAGTTGGCGGGGTCTGGAGCCCGATCTATCGAGGTCAATGTCTAAGAGTATTGAAATCGCCACCCCAGAGGATAGGGACCAGCGGAAATCCCGCTAATAGGGAGGACGGGTGTGCATAGAAGTCAGGGTCATCGATGTTGGGACCATATATGTTAAGTAGTACGACCTCTCTGCCCAGCAGGGCTCCAAATAGTAATACAAACCGTTCCAGGGGGTCTGAGTCGCCTTATGCGGAAATCTGAGGCTTTTATGGATTTAGATCATGACTCCACAGGTCTGGATAGAGTAATCGGTGTAGTAGCGTTGGGGGCTCCATGATCTTTCGAACCTTTCACAAATGCTGGACAGAGCATGTGTTTCTTGCAAGATCAGTTTAACTTTGTTCCGTTCAATATACAACTGCATTTTATGCATTTTGGTGCGATTACCCAGACCCTGACATTCCAGCTCATGCATGCAATACAATCAGCCATTAAGACGGGAAAAAAGCAATATTAGGCAATTGCACATACCAGCAAATGATCTACAGGGTCCGGACCAGACGCGCAGGGGCTTCGATCTGGTAATACTAATCTGGATACATTTAAGTACTCAGGTTCAGTCACATGTGAAGCATGTTATCATTTTTATACTCCCCCAGCCCACCCGACCCATCCCCCAATCAGAGAGGCGACAGCCCAAAAAACCTTTAACTGAACCACAAGCAGCGACAACATCGCCTGGGGGGGCGTGCCTTGGCCATGAGCGGCTATACCTCCGAAGTGGGGTGTTAACTAGGCATTATGTGGTGCACAATGTTAAAACAATACATAAAAGCTGAGGAGCAAAACTTGTGGGTCGGAACTGGATGCCAGTCGATCTGATGAGTCTAGTGGTGTGCAAACGCACCAGTCATCCAGGTCTAGATCGGCACTTGGTACTATTAAACCTTCATCAAAGAGCAGACTGGAATGAACGAAGAAGTGAAGTCAGATGTGGTTAGCCAGGAAAATGCTTGTTGATGAATTTGGATGCCTCCTCAGGGATAGTGACGAAGAAGACATGATTTGAGTGTTCAATCCTGAGTTTGGCAGGGTAAAGCATTGAATATTTGACACCCAGGTCTCGCAGCCTTTTCTTCGTGTTCAGGAAGGTTTTCCGCTCTTGGACAGCCACAGAAGTCTGGGTAAAGGTGAATTCTGGAGGAAGAGGTCGCCTTTGGCCCATGCCGCCCGAAGAAGGGAATCTCTATCGCGGTAGTTCAGGACTCTTGTTACGATGGGGCGGGGAGGAGCACCCAGCCTGGGCTTCGCTGCCAGTGATCGGTGGGCCCTCTCAATCACAAACTGCAGAGAGAGTTTCGGGGAATCCAGAAGTGAGAGCAAAATGCACTCGGCATAGTCTTCCATGGGGCCATCGATCTTATCCTCCGGGACACTGATGATGTGCAGGTTATGGCACCTGGAGCGCGATTCCAGGTCCTCCTCCTTCCAGACATCTTGAACCTGCCTAGACAAGGCGTTCAATTTGGCCCGTAGGGCAATGATGTAGTCTTCAGCCACCCCGACCCTAGTCTCCACTTGCGTTACCGGAGTGTCCGACTTCTCCATATGAGCTTTGATCGAGCACATGGTTCCACTCATGTCATCCAGGTTTGAATGTAGAGCTGTGAAACCCTCCTAAATGCATTCCATCATTTTTTGTGATTCAGTGATTTCAGGGGGTACTGGCATGGATGCCTCCGACTCAGATTGGGGTTCACTCGGTTTCGGTGTTGTTTTGGCATACATATTGATAGAGCTCTGCTTTTTGTTAGCTCCTTTAATCATGCTCCCGTCCAACCACGTGTGAAGTAGAGTGGAACAGCACCCAAGGGATCAGCAGAGCTGGGCCGGGAAACTGTCCAGCGAGTAGTGATGGATGACAAGGACGCTTGATTTATTCCTTAGCTGAGTGATAGGGCGCAGGGTCACGCGTCGCAGAGCACTGTGAAGCTAGGTAGGTCTGATGTAGAGGCGCGCCAACTGTGGACCAGCGTTCCTAGTGGTTGATATGGTGGGCACTCAGCACCCCAGGGGGAAGAGGGCACGGTCCCAAGCGCCAAATCCCAGGAGAAGGGCTTAGTGGGGGCAAGGCCTGTTTTCCAGAGCAGGGCCACCCGGATCTACAGTGCAGACTGTTATGACCAGTAGATCATCCTGGTTTATAACAAAGCGGATTGTGGCCTCCTGCGTTTGATAGGGTGTACGGTGGAGACGCGAGTAGTCAAGTTAATCAAGTGGTTGATCGTGGGGTGCCCATAACTACATGGGCAACAGCTTTTCCGCCTCAGGTGCGTATTGAGCTTCATGGCATGCAGGGCCGCAGTCACCACAAAAACGCTGCAGTGGCAATGTGCGGGCCATTCAGATAATGCACGGTGCAGCAGGGGCCAGTCCAGTACTGCCCCGCTATGCTGATTCCATAGGTCGCCTTCTGCACTCCTCAGATGTCAGCAGCTCGGAGGTAGGGTTTAAGTGATAGATGCGGCAGCGCAGCATGTGGCGTTACGAGCGAGGGTCACCGTACCTGTAATCTCGATGAGGGAAGTGGTGTCACCCTCTACGCGTCGCCCCGCCGTGGGACAGCAGTACCGGAGCTCCGGCCCTCAGGGCTGTAGCAGACCCGGTTGGAGGGGCACTGCTGGAGTTATGGGGCTCTCAGTGAGCGTTGGTGCAGAGCTAGGTGGGTGGAGGGGGGGCAGGGAGGTGCAGCCCCCACCGTCCGTGAGTTCGGGACCACAGCCCCGGAGCAGGGAGTTGCAGGTGGGAGCTGGGTATATGGCTGCGAAGAGAAGGAGTTGCCCAAGGGCGTTGGTACACGTGTCCTCTTCACAGGGGCCGGAGGGATCTGAGACCGCAGCTACAGCAATGCAAAGCGGCTCAGGTCAGGTCGCGCAGAGGTCGCCCCTCCCCCAGCCAGGCCCGAAGTCCCCGGCACCCTAATATGGAGAAATCTGCTCACTGTGGAAGCAGGGCACTGCAGAAAAGGCAGACAGCGTCTCAAAAACAGGCGATATCTCTGTGATGGTACTCTTCCGGAACATGCCAATCGGGCAGAACCCGCAGCAGACCTGCAGGAATCAGTCTCAGTTTTGAATGAGAAACGCGGCACCATCGAAGCAGGATCTAAGAGAAGGATCTTCTCCAGTTCGGAGCAACACACTCAGGCGGCCATACTGATTGAGCGCAGCAGCGCCCTCCCGGGATGCTCTATAGCATCATAACTTCTCAAGATGACTTGCAGTGTATCTTAGGATACTGTCCCATGACTGCAGCTTCAGGTGCTGTGGGTCTTGTGAAATGCCTTTCACCTTTACAAAACTGCATGATCAGTTTACATTGCCTCAGGCCTGACCATATATGACCTGAATGTGCTCTGTGTGATGCCCTGTCACACAGGGCACTGTTTACAAGCTGGATTGCTGAGAATTACGTGTTCTCCCCTGCCAGACATTTATCAGAACAAATGCATATAAAATGTTATTTTCCCAGGTTCCCCAATGGGGCAACACATACCCTTGAATGCCCCCAAATTGGGATGTTTTTAGCTCTGGCAATTCTATTACAGGCAACTTCAGAAGGAAGAGCAGTGAAAGCCCAATAGAATAAAAGGCATGCTCCCCACGCTAGAGACCAGCTGCTTTAGATCCTGGTAAGTGGCCTGGGACTGCATCTATAACCAAAGAACACTCCACACCACCTTTAAAAGCCTAGTGGCTGATAAAGCATGCATCTGAGAAGTGGATCCGACACCTTGGAAGCCACAGACACCAAAACATGCATGCAGCCAGGAAACAAACCACACTTGCTACTATATGCGCCCCAATAGGAAAACTGGTACAGCAAACTGAGACCGGTCTCCAGAAAGTCAACATGCACTGCTGGAAGACAACTAGATTGACTGGAGGAATCCGACATAAAGCGATACATATATGTAAATATATTATTTATTAACAAGGTAGCTGAGACACTGGGAGCACAGAGCTGATGGGAGATAGTTGAAGGGCCCTTAGGACTAGTAATATAGACAAGAGCCAACTGCTAGGCAAAACTCGACTGCCATTTCCAACATACCCTCTGCGACTACCAAGGGAAAAAAAAACAGAGGAGCCTCTAAATCACTCATCTCTGATCAACAATCAGACAAATTAGGGACTCTGTGTCAAGACCCCATCCCTACACTGAGCAGGTACTACTACAACATGTGACATCCACAAAACATAATGAAGACTAATGAAAACAATAGCAGACCTGGCTTCCACCGGTTACAGTATAGGAGTTGCTAACATTCAAGGTCCAAGTGCTTGATTAAGCTAATCCCACAACTGTCGAAAGACCTACAAAACTTGGCAAACTGTTTATATGAATTTTAAATCGGGGGAAAATAGGAACAATATTAAAATATTGCGGGTAGCAGAGGGCTTTGAAGAGAGTAATGTGAAGCAGATGGTCATGCACATATTGGATGAGAGGTTACTGTGTTTTTGCCACGGCTGTTTTCACTGCGGCTATTTTATAGGTGGTATTTTTGAAACATCAGTTTTTGTTTTTTTGTTGATTTTTTACATACATGTTTTGGTGTTTGGGATAGGGGCTTTGGGGTGGTGGGTGGCAGAGAGAGGTGGTGGGGTGGGTCAGTGATGGCTTAGAGGTGAAAACCCCCCCCATTTGATATATAAAATGGAGAAGCATGGATGCAGTAAAAACACTGCAGTAAAAAACACATGACACCTGGATGAGCGTTCAATTGCAGTTGAAAGACATAATTCAGGTGGACTGAGCACAAAAACCCCCATGGACAATATCAGACAACAGCAAACCACCCAGAACAATATTGGTGAGATTCCTCTGCTATTCAGTGCAAATAATCCATCTTGCTAGGACAAACACAATAATGACTGGGCAGGAAATTTAGTTTGGTAGTACCAAGACAGGACCACGGACCATGGATGGTTTCCTCACTATTCTGCATAAAAGACAGACAGGCAATATGACATAGCTTGAAAGATTGAGAAAGAAAGATTAAGATCACTCCGAGATCATGGTTCAATGGAGAAGGAACAAGGTGGCCCAAATTGCAAGGTGGCTCAAATTGATCTAATCCCTACATGCCTGCAAGTTTTGAAGCAATAATGGCATACTGGTAAAGTAAGGATTTACATGCACGCCAGAGAGAGACTATATCAGATTTAAGTGACAAAATATCACTTTACTCTTCCACAAAAAAAGTCACAATAAGATCATACCCATTACAAAGCACCACTGTAAACACCACTTGCTTAAGCTTGTAGACATTGAGACCATTTCAGTCTCAGTCTCAAAAACAGACCACAATAACTAGTGACTAGCAACTACAAGTTCCTAACATAGGCAATGACTAAAAAGAATAGTGAGTAGACATAACTTTATTTGGCTGTAGAAACCATAACAGCAATTCATTGTCATACATATACCTACATACACAGTATAATAAGAATAGAATGTGCATACCCAGTAGGAAAGTGCCTCAGGGAAGAGTAAAAAAAAAAAAAAAAAAATATATATATATATATATTAAAGCATCCATTGACGTCAGGAATAGTAGTTCGAAGGCCTTGGTAACAATGTTCAAGTGAGAAAAACTGGGGAGAAAACAGGTCCCTTGTTACGCCACATTGGGCACTTCTCTATTCATATTACCACAGCCCTGATACCACTTCAACTCCCAGATCGCCAGGGGCCCAGAGGGATGTGATTCCCACCAGATAAAACTTTATTAATAGAGTAATTTTCATGGAAGGACCCGGTTTCCGGGAACAGGGAAAGGACGGACTACGATCCCACTTCAGGGTGACCTTCCAAACCACTCAGATCTTCTCAAGACATCCCTGGCCATTGGAATGTCCCTAAAAAACAATTTCACAGAGTCTGAAGGTTTATCACTGATCAGTCTAAGGCACCCCACCATAGCATCCCTGGTCACAAAGGCACAGTCCAGAGAAGAGTGGAACCATTTTTTCAAGAGGGCATCCTTCGGCTTCCGCTTATCTGGGGGCAGTTTGGGAACCCCCATGTAGGTACACAGTGGACCCTCTTGACCCCCCCAGATAAAGGCTTATAGGCGAGCGCCTCCCCGGATTGAATTTATGTGCTCCGGTTGGCCTTTCAGTGGGGCACAAATTACTCTGGGTGTAGGCCACCAGGGACAGGGATTTAGACCCCGACCAGAAAATCTTAGGTGGCTCAAGAGGAACATTGGGTTTTTGTGGCTGATTGATCCGATTCTGCTTAGTCACTATTGGAGTGTTGGGAGCACCAGGGGGAGTTTTCAGACGAGGGCACAAAGGATAAGGGCCCACAGCAACTATAGCAGTGCACATAGGACCCACTTACAGAGTCCCACTGGTTTAGAACGATTTTACCGAAAACAAATGGTCGCAATGACCAAAAGTTCTAAAAATGATACCACCAAAGGTTCGAACACCAAAAGTTCGAACCTTTGGTGGTAGCATTTTAAATAAACAAAACAGGGGCGGCGGGGGTGTCCTCCGCATCGCCCCGCTCACGACACTTCATGGTATAGTCCTGGCCACGGCTGACTAGGTGGGAACGGCCGAGGTGCCAAACACCATGTACACTTCAAATGTATCTTACGCTCAGGGGCCATTGTTCACATGGCCTCCCCAGACCCAGTGTCTCCAGGCAGGCTCCCCTGAAGCAGACCGCGCACCCTGCAATCCACATAAGTGTGTCTCCATTCAGCATGTTGCGGCCATTTCCTGCATGCCTCTTGGCCGTCCATCCCCCCTACCCTATCAATGGCAGTTCGCACCCGTGTCCGTGCCCTCCCAAGGGGGCTCTCAGGGTGGGAACGGCTGAGGTGCGAAACACCATGTACACTTCACATGTACACTTCACTTCTGCGCAGGGGCCATTGTTCGCATGGCATCCCCAGACCAAGTGTTTCCAGGCAGGCTACCCTGAAGCAGGCCGCGCCCCTGCTATCCACATAAGACCACGCCATATACACGTCACTCATTCTCTCTCTCTCTCTCTCACACACACACTTTTCTAATTCTTTATAAACCCCTTGATATTTATCGTCAGAACATCTGTGAGCACTGCAAATTAGCTCGTGATCGTGCTACCTGTTCTCCTGCTACTAACTACCCTGCTTGGTGAATCTAACTGTTTGTTGGTCAAGGTAAGGACAGGTCACCTATCATCTCTTCTTGATCTTTACATTTCTATATATTTTGAACGAATGTACCAAGTAGTGTAATGTTCATTCATCTCATTGCCATTACCATTGACTTCTGTTTAATTTGTTCTGTTCTCGATATACAGCAATTGTCATCAATGTCAATCGGGATAGAATTGCATCCTTTGCGGACCGTGTCTATAAGCAGGTTTCCTTTTGATGCATGATAGTACATTCAAGGGACGAGTAACACGTTACGATTTGCGTCACATCAATCAATTGTGTATGAAAGTTATCCTAGAATATAGTCGGCTACTGTGACCAAAACAAACATTGCATGGATTTTTTTTTTTTTTTAATATATATAATTCCATCTTTCTCATGCATTCATGCAAAATAATTGTTTTAACAATGTGGACTTTTTTTTTTTTTTTACAGATTTTTCAACAATGCCTGCTTGTATGGTTTGCGGTTGCCGTTCTAAGACCCATACCCAACCTGAATGCACAATAATGCATATATTCCCGAGGAATATAGATCTAATAAGGGAATGGGTCAGATATTGCGGATTTGCGCCGCAAGAGCTTGAAAATAGAGCCCATAATGTCTTGGGGGACTTGAGGGGTGATCGATTCCGCAATATGCTTACTGCACTTTACCACAAAATATGTACTACCAATCGCAGTACACAAAGAAGCATGGACTCAGAATGTCTCGTAAATTGCTTCCAAATGCAATTCAAACTATTCATGCACATGCTCCCTCAGGTGAGTCACGGTTCAAGATTTAGCTGTAGGCCTAGGGGTACTGAACAGGTAACTACATGGACGTTGGTGCTTTTGGTGTAAATGTTTCTTACTAAACTTTGCAGATTTACCAGATTGTATTGCTTTATAACTATACCCCATCTTGCTAGACGTATGTCCCTGGTTTTAGGAGCATCATAGAAAACGATTTATGAACACAGAAAACTATGCTATAGTGCCCTTGGAAATAAGCACAATCTTTTCATAATCGGTGGCTTCACATGTCAATTTGTTTAGGTGAGCATATTGACTGAAGCACAGACTATCGGCAGTGACGACATCACTGAATGGTGAGCCATAAAGACTTGTTGAAGTTAATATTCTTGAAAGTTGGATCTTCCCACATATTTAATGCAAATCTAATTTTCCCGTTACCACTCTTGTGACAATGCACTGAAAATGAAGGAGCAAGATTCTGCATCAATTTCTTTCCCGGAGTCAACAACAATTTTGAGCACCTATTATGTAGTTTTATTTCACTATTTGATTACGGAAATGTAATATGCATGGAATTTTAGATAATTCTAAATATTTTACGTATCCTGATTGGATACATAATGTTTCATTTATGGGTTTTTATTGATATGCACCATTGACTACATCCGATTGTGTGTGTTCAATTTCACTGTTTTCATCCATACTAAAACAAGTACTGTGTTACAGGGGGATGCTGGTACTTCGATTACAATTACATCATCCTTTGGAGCTGGTCCTGAGCATGAGGTATGCGCACTGACGGTTCCGTTGAATGAAAGAAAGTATATCCTACATCTGATACTATTAGACAGTGACATTATAATAAAAGAGCATTCTTTCAAACTTTTACCATTTAAGTTCTAATGTTACAATTTCTACCCTAATGCCGAATACAATGCAAAATTCTTGAGTGCAACATTACAATCAGTGGGTTTCATACAGTGATCTCTGATCGAGTACACTAGCCATCAATCAGGTGAAATTCAAAATGTCTATTTTGACTACATGACGTACACAGTTTACGATGGTATGTATGTAAGACGTGCGCGGGGAAAGAATATGATTTAAAAAACAATTTACTTTTTTTAATGAATATTCTATTCAAGGGATGTATACAAGGTCGGGAATTAGAAGAGGAGGCACATGGATCAGAGGTGGCAGACCAGCTTGCTGGTGCGGTCATTACAGTGAAGAACACGGTTTCACAGAAAATCAAGAAAACAAGGGTAACTAAAACAATTTCGTTTACAAAAAGTGGTTTGGGCTGGTGTCTTCATAACATGGTTTTTTAAATCGAAACTGCTATATACTGTATGCTGGATTTACATTGAACATGTTTTTACAACCGATCTCCTAGAGGCCCAGAAGAAAACGAAGTATGAAGACACAGACAACAAATGAAACCAAAGATGCTGCTTGCCAAACAGATTTCACCATGGAGCAACTAATATTTGAGGTGCGGCGTAGTCCAGTCAATAAGCAGACTCGAGATGCTTATGCCCAATGGCCAGAAAATGAATTGAATGTTAAGCAAGCAAAGTGTTTTTGGACCATTGATACAATGTGAGAACTCAACAAGATGAAGAAGAAACTGAATATAAGGCAGATGCTTTTGAATTACACAGTGACCACTTCACACAATCTACACCCGCAAAAAAAGGGCGAACCGATAAACAATCGACATTAATGGTGTCTCCAATTCGTGTGCAAATAAAACAAGCTGAAAAAACAGACGCTGAAGCCTCAATGCAATTGACCGAGGAACTAGCCAAAGATCTCGACTTCAGTGTGTCCCGTTTGGCCGATATTTCCACCACAGTTGAGTCACAAACCACATTCATGCAGGATGATAGTCTAATAAAAGGGCACAAATACAATGTATTCAACAGCTGCCCGATACAGATTATCTCGATGCTGAAATGTATCCATCCAGTGAGGGAGGTTTTGGGGGGGAGGAGGGGAGTATGCGAGTAGCCATTGGTGAATGTGACTTGTGTATCACAAGGCACAAACCTGAAAATCCAAGCCACCTTTGGCTTGCTCCATGCTACATTTTCACATTTTCATGGTCCGCTCAACCGATGCTGGGCAAAGTGCCAGCTGGAAATCTACTGTGTGCAGCAGCTTTACTTTTCAGTGGCTCTACTTTTAGTAAGTTGTCCAGTTTGTCAATTTGTGGGACTCCAGTTCCTTTCTAAAACGCAGTACTACAAATATCAACGATAATATTTATTCCCTGCTATTAGTGAAGCTTGGAAAATTGAAGAAATGTCAATTGAAAGGACATTCTCTGACAAACGGCTCAGGCTAGCTGGCGATGGACAGTGTGACAGCCCCGGATTTTCAGCAAAGTACTGCACATACCACTTTCAGGACATGGAAACTAAAATAATTGTGAGTTCAGTGGTTGTGCAGGTGTCCGAATGTACATACTCAGTGGCCATAGACATGGTTTTATAAAATCCCTGGAAGATCTCCAATCGATGGGAATGCAAATAGACCTCATAGCCACCGACAGACATGTTTCAATAGCTATGGTCATGCAAGAGCAGTTCCAAACATTCGCCATCAATTTGATGTATGGCACGTTGCCAAATCAATCAATAAAAAAATCATAGCTGCTGGTAAAAAAAAAACAAGTTTCTGAAAATATTTTACAGTGGTCCCAGTCTTTGAGCAACCATCTTTATCTTTAGTGGAGCACCAAAACTTGTGGTGGGTCTGTGGAAGTTGTACTTGAAAAATTGCGCTCATTGATGCACCACTGTTCCAACATTCACTCATGGACAGAGAACCAACATTTTCACCAATGTGCACTTGGACCTTTATCGGAGGAGCAGGAACGCAAGAAGAAGTGGTTGGTTCCATCTTCACCTCCACACAAAGCTCTTGGGAAGATTGTGTTTGATAAAACTCTATCAAGAGATCTGAAGGGACTCGCAGAATTCTGTCACACGGGAGATTTGGAGGTGTTTCACAATATGTGCCTAAAGTACAGGCCCAAGAGATGGCATTTCGGCATAGACTGGATGCAATATCGGACATTACTAGCGATCTTAACGCATAACGAGAACGTAGGGAGAAAACAATGGAGGACTGCAGGAAACTTTGGGATGCTTCGTTACACAATGGCCTTTATTAAAAGAAGCAAAAAATGGGTGGTCAAGTCAATATACCAGGAAATGGAATTCGATTTTGTGAAAGATCTCACTTTGACTGTGATGGACATACATAATCATGGAATCGCTCCTAATTTTGTTCCTAGGACACATACATTGCCACAAAACATTGCAAACGTGCCCCGTCCACCGAAAGCAGACCTGGTGGAATAGTTCACTTCCCGGTTCAAACGACTGGCAACTATTTATTTGTTCAACAATAAAGTGTCCAAATAAAGCATCAAATTGTCTTTTGAAATGTATCCTCTTTGTCCATTTTTTTTGCAAGAAGTGTATATTGGAGGATACCATACAGTGTAACGCTGTGCTTTCGTCAAGCTCTTTTGGGTCCTTCATTGATCGGAGGAGGGTCAGATGGATATTAGCATGAAAGCAACTTTGGGGTTCTGTAGTTGCCTTACCAAGCACGTGTCCAAATAGCTGAATAAATACGCAACCCACAATGTAATGAGACATAGGCTACATAAGAAACTTGGCACGCAAGAACTACTGACTATAAGCAAAACAACGCATCAAAGGGGGTTGTTGGTGAGAAATGGGTGCATTCTGACCAATATTTTTATGGGGGCATGTGTTAGGGGTCGTTGCCATCAAATGCCTTATCAGAGGGGCCGATCTTTGATTTGCAGCCATCGTAGTCTTACTATTGCAAACGCAGTGGGGATAGGCGTCAGTGTTACCAAAATATATGACCATTCCTGAATAAGTATATGGGAGGTGAAGCTGAGGTGGTGCGGGGGTAGGGTCTGGGGACCAGATGCGTTCAAAGGGGACCGCGGCCTGACAGGAGGGGGTTGGAGATGGCATGAGTCAGTGAGCAGAGATGGATAGTGCACTAAGGTTGGAGCAGGGCTTGCTCTGACATTCTCGTACAAGCACATTTTGTCAGGGCTCGAGACTCGCTACTTACAGAAATCATTAGTTGATTTGCTTTGAGAACAGGCGACGGGCTGAGCTGACAGGTGGTGGGTGCTTGCTGTGCGAGGCGCTGGGAGAGTGAGCAGTTCACCAGAGGGACACTAAAAATAAGGCATCTGGAAATAAACTGTTTTCATAAAAAAAAAGTAAATCACTAGAAATTTCACACAGCATTGGTGGATACCAGCAAACAATTAGTTTGTTTTTCAAAAATATTTCAGAAGCCACTGTGGTCTGCAAGGCTATTCGCTCACATTGGAATTAATTTTTCTTTTGAGCTGTGCACACCCAGGCATCCTACACAGTTTAAGGTTAGATTGTTTTTCGTCCTTGGAAGAAAGGGAGGATTCCGAATGGAATGAATGAAGGAAGGTGTGTAATACCGTCAAATATTATAAGGTTCACCATTCCAAAACTGGACAAAGGAACATGTAATTTCATTTTATGAAAATTCGTTGATCTGAACGGAGTCTCTGCGTTACGCCGAGAGAATGGAACTGTCAAATATTATGTACGTTTTACTGTAGACGATTTTATAGACGTTCAAGTCAAGGTTTCATTAGCTGACCGTTATTGCTGGCTTATATTGCAACAGGTTGTTTGTGGCATATTGCAACGACACACAAAAACAACCTGTCTGTACTTGTCTTTATCCCGGGCAAATGGGCAGTCCAGCATTGAAATGCATGTAATCCACCTTTGGGTTCCCCCAGGTTCCACCTACGCCAAATTCTATGCTAATATTCCGTTAAAGTGCCGTCTATGTGTTCTTCAAATTCTTCCGTCAGCTTCCGCATCCCATTGCGAGCTAAACATACTCCATAGCAGTAACCTCTCAGGCACATCGTAGACTCCAACTTTCCACAATGTTTTCTTTGTGTTTCCATTATTTCACATGTGTTCATCATTAGTTTTCACACGGTGCAGAATTAATGGGTAAATTGATAAATTAGAATAAAGAATGGCTACTGAGACACATTTCTGTTTTTCTACACAGCTACATCCTGCCTTTCTGCGAATGTCATCGATCCCAGATACCAATTGATAGCTTCTTTAGCCGGCAGCTGCAGATACACTTAAATGGCTGGATTATAATGATGCCGTTTTGGGCCGATCGCCCGGGCCGATGTGCCCTTTCGCGATACCAGCGATAAGGAGCAGCCTGACCATCGTTTACGGTGACCTAGTGCCAAGTTGATGCCGAAGCCTTGTGATTCACGGTGCGTCCAATGCGCTTCTTATGCTGAAAAGGAATACCGTGTGACTCACGATAAAGATTTGTGGATCGAGAAAGAAAGAAATTACCAATGTGGTTGAATATGGCAATCGCCGGATGTTCTCGGAGCATTTATTGTGAAATAAAAGCACATTATAAATTACAGAGTATATCAGTTTCCTTTAAAAATAATGTTTTGTATTCAAAATTGGGACGCGCTGTGTTGTGAGAGGATATGTGTTGATGTTCCGGGTTCTGCGTCAACTGACGTCAACACGTAGGTAATGACTGGGCACGTTTGGCTACGCTGCCCAGTAACGTCATGGAGATAGGTGGAGAATATTGCTAGGAATGGTGATATCAGCCTCAGGGGCGGGGGATATGATTTAGTGCCTTCAGGGCAGTTCACCTTAGGGCGATGCAGCAACAGATAAGATTAGCACAAGATGGCCGCGCCCTGCTGCCTGATTTTGCATGTGTAAAAGTGAGGAAAACTACGGTAAGGTGCATAGGAAATGTTTGTACGATCGATCAACATGTGCTTAAAAATAATATTTTTTAGCGCACTATTCCTTTAAAGAAGAAAGAGCTTGCAGCAGATAATGTCTGGGTTGTGTTAAAGCAGTGGTCAGAGGCCTGGCAATTAGGAAAGGCTTGCTCTACAAAAACAAAGAAAGGGTAATTCAACAAGTTCGACAAGGACAATAAAAACCTAGAATCTGTATAGATGCCACACATGACATCAAAAAACCTAACAGGATGAATAATGCTAAATATATGTTGAATAGAATTTACACTGCAAAAGAAATATTTACAGTAAAAGCAGCTGGCTGTGCTGCCTATGGACATGGAAACAAAACTAGCGTACTCCTAGCTCATCTAAATGGCAAACACATTCCAGCAATTTGTACAGGCCAAATAACAGACCACATGGAAATAAACAACAACACAATTGTGTGGTTTTATAGAACTTTTGGTATTGCTCCATAATTGCGAGAAAAGAAAATGATTTTTTAGTGCACATTCGGCAGTAACGAATATGCTGAAATCGCATTATACCGTACAAGAGGAGTAGGGGTTACAGGGGTGTTTCCCGCTCCTCTAGTATGGTAAAATGGGCTTGAGGGTTGCAGGGGTGTCGCCCAGAGTCAGAATGAAGGGATTGACGCAGAAACACAGATGTATGATCTATGTGATTGCTGCGCGGCTCAATTTTCGCATTCAAAATATCTGTATGCAGCATTATGGGGCAGCACTAATCACAGGGATCTGAATGTTTTACCCCCAAGAATGCCATCCAAGTACAGGTTTTTGGCATCTTCTCAGATCTTGAGTGAAACAAACTCGCAGAGAATGTCACAGAAATAGAGGCGGGGAATGTCATCAAAAATCTAAAAATGTAACAAGGTGCCTGACCTCAATGGCCTCCCTTTAGACCACAACAAACAGAACTTGGGTATCTTAATTCCACATTTCTTTAAACTATTGAACTACATTCTAACATCTTGAACCCTGCTAGACACCAACAAATAACCCAAAGAACTATCGCACCACATGCAGCAACTAACGCACACAGACCATAAATTGTTAATGCAAATCATTACTGAAAAGTTCAAGAGTATATCACACATAATGCACAGTTTACACACCAATCAAACCCTAGATGAAGGGCCCTAATTTCGGACGTGAAAAAAGGTTCTCAAGTACAAAAGCACTCTGACATATAGCTTCTGAGAGTTTGCCCACAACAATGCAACTGTTGTATGGGTGGAATAACTATCACAGGGCTCAGGCATCCATAGGTTTATGAGATCAACTGTTCACCTTGCCAAGTGGGAAACAGCCAGGGATGTCCCTTATTCTCTTAAGACTATGCAATCACTCTAGATACCTTTATTTGTAATGTTCAGCACTCCTCATCGCATGGATTTCACTTCTAGCAGATATAAGCAAAACTTATTTACAACTCGAGTAAAATCCCCCCAAAATAGTATCCCTATCGGCAGAAAAAGATCTATCCGGGTAGAAAATAGATTTGAAATAAACCAAGCTAATTGCACTATTCAGCTATAGACCAAGCAATGAAATGGAAGGAAGTCTGCAGCTTTCCTTCATTGATTCTCTCAGATATTTGGGCATCAACTTGTTTAGAAATCTGATAAACTCTGGGAATAGATACGCCAGGGTGCAAAATCTGTACTAGCTATTGGCTACTGATAATTTACTCTTGGTGAGTAAGAAATGTTGTGCTGTGTGTATTTACAGCATTCAGGTGGTCGAGTGACTTACAGCTAGAGAGTACTTTCAACTTGAATTTTGCCCTCTGAGATACACAACAAATTCTATAACTGGGGAACTCTACCAATATCCTTTATAAGGAGGGACATTTTAGAATGGTCATGATCCCACGGGTGAACAATGTATTTATTTGCATCCCTCCATTTATCAAGAGCACACACTTTTCGGAAACCTGAAGCATGAATGTTTACCTTCCTGCAAGATGGTGCCAAGCCTTTACATGCACATGTGGACCACTCAATTACGAGGGCGGATAGAGGTAGAGTGATTGCAGGGAGGGGGAATAAACATTAATATAGGTAAAATCTGAAAACATTCAAAGGGAATTTTGGAGGCATATCCAACTTCGCCTCAACCTATGCAGCAAGATCATAGACCTAGGTCATCTGCATCTAGCAGATACACTAGTGGAAAGATGAATTACAATGGAGGACTGGAGTCGCATTATCATGGGCATTTTCAATTCTGTAGTTACTGCTAGATGCCCCAATGACTCGCTTAAACTCAACAACCTGTTTTAGTTGGGCTAAGGGCTTGTGCTCACCCTCCCTGAAGGGTTGTCCTTCAACAAGGATACAATGTTAATGTGCTTCTCCTATGCCAAAGAACATTGATTTTCTCAGTTGTTCATGCTGGGAAGGTGATTTTTGTTTTCACTTGCAGTGACGTTTCCCCAACTCCTTACACTTCCTTGCCTCACACAATGCCATCGGCCGACACAGATGTGTATGCCAGGTGGCTGAGGCTCTAGGCATGTGCTTTGCGCATGCTGCTCTCTTTGTTTGCAGTCAGCTCCTCAAGGAAAGCATGAATACACCCACCCACATTCTTCCCTCCATCTGCGCAATTATGGACGTGTGCCAGCCATCACCTGGAGCCAACCAAGGCATGGGGTTCGTAGAGAGTCAGTGGCAGATCCAGGAAATAAAACAAAAGGGTTACAAAACCCTTTAAGTGGGCTGTAGGGAGAGGGATCAGGGTGGGAAGAGAGCTTTGGACAGAATTGTGCATTTGCTAACATTTTATAGCGGATTACCTTTAGAAGATGATTGTGGAAGTATGCCTCTGGCAGCCTTGCCTGGATAATGGCCTACAAAAATAAATAAATTGTTGCAAGCCGTGCATATCCAGGATGCGATTTCATACAAATCAATGAATAAGGTATCCACGCGTTCCAGGACTCATGGTTAATGCTCCGTTAAATTACATCCTGCGATTTAACACACTAACACACACACCTGTAGTGATCACCCTTCTGATGAATTAGGAAACATATTTCATTTCAACCCTAGCCAATAAATTGGAAGTTATAAAAAAAATTACAACGCAAGTAACACTGTCTTCTATACCACTCCTGAAACCAGTTTCATCCACAGGTTTGCATCACTTTGCCTTGGGACCTGAAGACACTTTCCATCCTCTCCCCTCAAACGTTTTTCCTTGCCCTGACCCAGATCAAAGGGTTGGACATGTCATCTTGGATGTTTGTTGTATTAGGATTGATTTATGTCATTCTGCCATAAAATTATGCATTTCTGTTTGTTATTCCTACCTCCAGTTTCAGGCCTGCATATATAATTGCAATCGTCCAAGTAACATTTCTCTCCAGTGGTCCGGTCCGTCAA
Organism: Ambystoma mexicanum; assembly: GCF_040938575.1. Lineage (NCBI taxonomy): Eukaryota > Metazoa > Chordata > Amphibia > Caudata > Ambystomatidae > Ambystoma > Ambystoma mexicanum. The sequence continues at coordinate 833,302,319 of NC_090934.1, read as the reverse complement.
CTTTTGACTACCACAGTAGTCACAGGCTAAAGCAAGCAGTGTCCCCGAGCCCATTACATTTCTTGTAGTCAAAGGCAGGATTACTGTGCCCAAAGCATGATCACAGGCTAGATGTAAATAAACTGCAAAATGTGATGCCTCACAGAACTAGAATTGTTTCTATTAAATTAAATTAAATTAGGGCTCAGATAGTGATGAAGGAATGCGACAGGTCAGTGCTCAACAACAATACATTTCTAAATATATTTATTCCTTACTATAACAATTTCTTTATAAATTTAATTATAAAGAATCTATTATTCATAAAGTCTTATCAACAGTGTGCAAATTTGCATCATTGCTCTATTGTGCAATAATGTGCAAAGCATACATGTGCAAATCCGCAAGTGTAAAGAAAAATGCAAATGTAATTCATCTGAACCACTCGTCTGAGACAGTCTCGACCGTGGTTATCTGTAGCGTTATGCCAATATATATATAAACTGGTGTCCATTTAAAAATTGCAACTAAAACGTTTTCAAATATTCGTCGCTACTAAAACATATTCAAACATTCGTCAACTAAAGGTAATTTGAAGGAGCACAAATATTGATGGAAAAGCTCCTCCACCCTTAATTAGTGAGTTTCCCTTTTCTCTTAGTTTCAACGCTACATCATCTAGTTCAGAAAAGAAGCTGAGGCCAGTCTTCTTCAGGACTTGAAAGCAACATATCATTTTGTTCTTTTATATTTTTCTCTTACACCATCTGAGTTGTATCTATTCATTCTAAAAATGACACAAACAACAAATAAAACCAAATTAAAAAACCAACACTACCTGTACACAAACCATCATACTATCTCATGTGCACCCATTATTTTTAATTTCAGAACATGAAAAACATGTCCTAGAGACAAAGACATCAACGTCCACATCCAAAATGCAATGGGGATTAATCATGAGAGTGCAGGACCCTGATTGACCTTGCCCCCTTCCCCAACTGTCTCCAACTTCCAGTCACCCTACTAACAATCCACATTCTCCTGGCCCGGATGCCTAATATTCTATTTCGCATGCCGCACATCCCCACCTTCTATTCAACAGACTCTGCCGACTTCCACATAGCCCTCGAAATAGGAAGACCACCTCTACCATTTGTGCAATTCTAATCTGTTCAATATTTGATGCCTGTCCTTTTTGAGTAACAAACAACAAATTGTTACTTATTTTATTAGTCATATTTATAGTGCACAAACGGAACTCAGTTGTAGCAGCAGAGCACCCAACAACATGAAAATTAACATCCAAAACCAAGTAACACATGGATAACCATCCCTACACTATTCATACAGAGATAATAAAAAGAAATACTAATATTTAAGTAAAATAAAAAAATTGTTAAGACACCTATATTTAATTCGACATGAGATTTAACTAGGTACACCCATTTCATTTTCAAAGAATCAGAGTTTACTGCTCATAGTATCACTACATCCTAGCATATGGCAGAAATAAAAGTCCAATGGATTTCGGTTGAGACGTAACGAGATTGAGAAACTATTCCAAACTATTTTGACTTGGTGAAAGAACACCCGTTTATGGGTTTCTTCATATAAGCTTTCAGAATTTTCAATCTTAATATTTCACGTCAGAAGCCCCTCCTGAAATCTGCAGTTTCCACGTAAAAGTACATTTTGTCCATGCATAAGGCAGCCTACCTTAAAAAAGATATATACCTTGAATGGTAGCCAATGTAAGGATACCAGGATAAGAGATGCACGATTGAACTTTCCATTACCCCACATCAGTTCGACTGGGGATAAAAAACTGTTTTGATGGAAGTGTGGCTTTGGGAAGGCCCATAAACGGGACATTTCCCCAGTTTATAAGGGGTAATACTAACAATTGTACCACTGTTCTAAAATTCACAGATGACGAGAAAGGCTCAGTTTTCTTTACTAGCTAAAATTGCATTCCCCACATGAGTCAATGTAGTTATCCACAAAGTACACAGATTTGCCGGTGCCCTCTCTCCAAAGAAAGGAATGGGAATCCAGCTTTGTGGTCTTCAATCAGTCTTGGATTTTTTTATCAAATTTTTCCCAGATTTTATTAAAATTAACTCAGTCATTAAAGGGTTCTGAGAGACCAAAGCAATCCTGGACTTAATTGAAGAGAGGAAAGTCTCCAAGAGGTGGCCATTATCAGCAGATGACACCATCAGAATAAACACTGTTGTTCGCAAACCGGTGGAAACACCTACACTCAGCCTGCAGAGCTTCCAGTGTCTCTATTTAAAATCATTAGTAACAGGATCAAGTACTATATAATGCTGCAGATCACAGGGAATGAAAGGGATCTGGAGTATTCCATCCGTCAGAAAGGAAATCTAGAGAGAAAAGATGAAAATCACTCCAGAACCCTCCCCCACAACACGCTACAGATGAATAGTCCACAAGCATTAGTAACCAGGCCGTTCCTCCATTCAGCTCGTGCAATGCATCATCCAGCAGTATTGGACAGCATACCAGAGTGTGCCGTCTCAATACTACACCGAGGCCAGATTCCAGATTGATACAGGAGTTGAGAAGACGCAGATTTGCCATTACACTCTGGTCCATAGTTGGCACTGCATTCACTTGACACTTACACAATCTGCTTTCATTCCATTCTTTCCCACCAGATGTTTTTACAGCTTGGTGGTAACCTTCCAAGACCATCATAGCAGTCGAGTAGATTTACTTCCATACTGATCATTCACATGTTTTATTCCAACAGTTGTCTTTCCCCAACTGGCAACCCGCTTTAATATTTACACTTTTTTTCCCTTTCCAACTATGAAACTTCTTACGACCTCGAGCAGCGTCCCCCTCCTTACAGAGTGTGGAGGAAAACAATGTGCCACCACCTACATTAACTTTTCTTTACACTTATAACCAAATAATCTAGTAATATAGTCATGTGCGTTGTATCCTAATCATACACAGTTGACGAGCAACTACTTCATTAGCTTCAGAGGGGTATATTTATATTGTTTTGTGGGTCAGAATGCTCTTTCGCATGTACTCTTGGTTATATGTGATATTACAACTACTATTGCAACTACATGGACAAGCCTTGGATCTCTGAAATTACCATGGTTATAATTTGGTGCGGAGTACAGACCTATCAACATACAACCTACATAGTGTATGAAGGTGTTTGGCCTATAACGGATGAGATCTAAAGAAGTAGAGTTTGTAATCATAGGGGGAACCCTATTTTTTTATCCATGAAGTTAAGTTTGTGAATGGTAGAGCAGGAATGCCGTCCGGGGGATGAGCAAAAGCAAACGCTCAACTGCAGGTTTTGGTGTCCAGGTAATACAGTGTGAATTTAGTGAAAATAATAAGAACACAGCTTTCTGCAATTTCCTTGAGTGGGTTTAAATATGATAATGCCCTTTCAAAATGACTGAATCAGCAAGTACTGAATTGTACTGCTCAACCGCTTGCCTAAATGGAGATAACTCTAATTTATGTAAGACCATGTAAAGAAATTAATTTCTTTGAGCAGGTATTTTGTGGAAGAGCAACTGTGGTTTTAATAAATAATGGCTTACTGTAGAAATCTATGAAGAAAACAGTACAGTACTACTTGACCGAAAACTAAAAAGATTGATTTAAAATGATCACTCTGTGACCACACAGAGCGGTCATTCTAAATCGAACTGTCAGCCCCTGACGCACACGAGTGCCCACAGGGGCTGACATGTGTGCGCGTGGTTGCTTGTACGGATGTGTGTGGACTTGGTGCGAGTTGTCCTAGGAAGGGTGGTGGTGGGTGGGGAAAAAAGGGTCTGGGGTGATTTCCTCCACCCCCGTTTTACATAACAAGCAGCAGGACAGGGTGGGGGGGCGGGTTCCGAAGGGGGCGGGAGCATGTCCTATTGCCACATTTTAAAGCCAACACAAAGAAGTCTTTATGTTCGGTTTTTAAAATGCTGTAATATCACATGACCGGGTCGTGGACATGATGTCACTCCTTGACATCATGGTACCTGGAGGTACTTGCTCCGCAAGAAGGGGTGCTTTAGGGGGCGCTCACCTTGTCTCCGCAGGAGCGCACCAGCCTGTTCCTTCAGAGGGACTTTCTGTCTGAGGCCCGCAAAGTCTGGGATAAACCCCACACTGGGCTACATATCAATAAGAGAATTGACGCCCGTTACAGGCTTCACACCTCTGAGGAAGTAGCCTTGGCGTCATGTCCGCTCCCTTCCTCAACGGTGGTAGCGGCCGCCACTCTGCAATCCAAGCCAGCCTCTGCAACCTCTGCTGCGGCGGTTCAAGTTCTGGCCAAGGAAGACTAGTTGCTCGATTCCTTGGCCAAGAAAGTTTTTGCCAACTCGGCGCTGCAATTGCGTGAGGCTAACGTGGAGCTCATTTTGGCAGCGAATATGAAACTGTGGAGGGATTTGGCGGACTTCCAGGAGTTAATTCCTGGGAACAGCCTGGAAGACTTTAAAGGCGGCTTGTCAGACTCCAGGGTATTGGCGCAGGATATGCTGGAGGCTGCTGCGCACCATGTTGATACCGCAGCTCGAGGCCTCATGTTGGGGGTGTACACCTCTCGTCAAGCTTGGCTTCATGCAACAAAGTTTTCGAAGGAGGTCCAAGATAAAGTTCTGGACCTGCCTTTTGATGGCTAAGAGTGGTTTCATTCCTCAACGGATGACGAGCTTACAAAGACTAAGGCAAGCACGCAAACTGCCAAGTCTGTCGGTGCTCGTGAAGCCCCCAGTCAAAGCTGAGAGACCTGGATCCCAGTCTCAGTCCTCCTCATGCTTCAGAGGGTTCCAGGAACGCAGGTCATGCAGAGCTGATCCTCCGACAGGTAGCTCCCGCCGGAGACAGAAACAGGGTTGATTTTTCTCTCCGTCTTCAGCCTCCGCTTCAGGGACAGGTAGTCTCTCCGCTGAAAAGTCTGCAAAATTATATTCATCTGGAGGCGTGGCAAACCATCACCGAAGACCGGTGGGTTTTGTCCCTCGCTCAGGTGGGCTTCCACTTGCCCCTCCCCGACAGTTCAATCCTCCCTTTCAGCAGTCGGCCGAGGGCCAGAAGATTCTAGATCTCAAGGCTGTGGAACCCGTTCCCCTAGTGGAACGAGGGGAGGGTTTTACTCCAGTCTGTTAACGGTGCCCAAACCCAACCAGGGTGGCCTGCGCACCATCCTAGACCTTTCCCAGTTCAACCTTTCTCTTCCCCAAGAGAAATTCAAGATGATCACGCCCTGCCAAATAAAGTCCTCTCTTCAGAACGGCGACTGGCTCAGCGTTGTGGACCTTCAGGATGCATATTTGCATATCCTGATCTGGAGCCCGCATCGGAAATATCTGCGGTTCTTCCTGGGAGAGGAGCACTTCCAATTCAGAGTACTCCCTTTTGGTCTCAGCTCAGCGCTGCGTGTCTTCACTAAGATGATGTCGGTCATTGCGGCTTTTCTTTGGCTATAGGGTATTCATGTGTATCCATATTTGGACGACTGGCTTCTGCGCAGTCCTTGTCCAGTGAAAGCCTCGAGCAACCCTAAATCTCTCGTCCAGCTCCTGTTCTGCCTTGGGCTGTCAGTGAATTGGCGGAAATCCTCCATGACGATCTCTCAGGACCTGAAATTCCGGGGTTTCTGTTGGAACGCGATCGACAGCGGAGTGTACCCCACGGTGGACAGGATGGCTGATCCGTTGACCACATGTCTGGTTTTCATTCAGTCAGAGAGCATTTCGGCCTGGTGGTTCCTGAGGCTTCTAGGCCTCATGCGTGCTTGCTCTTCCCCTTGCTCGTTTCAAGATGAGACTCACGCAGATGGCTCTTCGGAGCTCCTGGCTTCAGGTGGTGGACCCGGACACCAAAATGATTCCGGTTCCACCCTGCATGATGACAGATCTCCTATGGTGGTCATCTTCCAGCAATCTGTCGGTGGGTGCTGCTTTTCAGGAGCCCTCCCCTCAAACGACCATTATGACGGACTCCTCTGTTATTGGGTGGGGCGCAACGTTGGATCATCTTTAGGTTTTGGACCCATGGTCGCCACAGGACAGACAATTTCACATAAATTATCTGTAGCTTCTGGCGATTTTCTTGGCGCTCAAAGCTTTCAAGCCAGTGAATGTGAACAAAGTGGTCCACATCCGCACAGACAATGCGGTATCCATGTTTTACATCAACAAGCAGGGGGGTAAAAGTTCACCTCCCCTTGTAGATCTAGCCATTCAGATTTAGGAATGTGCCATTCAGCACAGTGTTTGGCTGCTGGTAGTGTACATTCCGGGCCAACTGAATGAGACTGCAGACTCTCTCAGCCGACGAGCAGTGGTCAGCTACAAGTGGGAACTAACACCAAAATACTCGCTGAAGGGGACCTCTTTGCAAAGTCATCAAACAGGAAACTTCCTCTTTATGCTTCCAGGAACGGACTCGGAGCTTCTTCCGTGGGAGATGCTCTCGAGATTCTGTGGCTTAATATGAGGGCCTACGCCTTCCCGCCTCTTCCTCCGATTCACCGGGTTCTATGCAAGCTCAGGAACACAACAAAATGCACTCTCCTGTTCATAGCCCCTTGGTGGCCAGCCAGATTCTGGTTTTCGGAGCTTCAGCATCTGTCAGTGTGCTCACTGATCAGGCTTCCGCTGATTACCGACCTGCTTCACCAGAGCAGTCAGCAGATGTGGCACCACTCCCCACAATCATTCAGCTTGGCGGCCTGGTGCCAGAGTTCAAATCCGTAGAAAGTTTCAACTTGTCCGCTGATAATATGCGTATTATCCAGGCGGCTAGAAAACCTTCGACAAGGTCTCAGTATAAGAGCAAGTGGCTTTGGTTCTGTCACTGGTGTTTAGCTAAGCAGCTGGACCCCAGAGATGATACCATCGACACGGTTTTGTTTTTCGTTTCTCATCTGGCAACTTCAGGCATAAATGTCTTGTAGGACTTATTTGTCGGCTATCACCGCTTACCCATCCACACGCACTTGCTCTTTTTCATTGACAAACCCTGTCATTAAAAGACACTTTGCAGGTCTATTGCATCTTTATCCACCTGTGCGCAACCAGCATCCTAAGTGGGAATTGAATGTGGTCCTCACTGCCTTCTGCCATAAACCTTTTGAGCCCATGGCTACGTTGGACTTTAAGTTCCTTTTGTGGAAAATGGCTTTTGTGATTGCGGTGACTTCGGCCAGACGTTTAAACAAGCTTCAGGCCTTGTCTGTAGAACATCCATTCCTGACCTTTCATAAGGATAATTGTAAAGACTGGTAGGGGGTGTCTGTACTTCGGCTCTCTATATGGTAGAGGAGAGGCACAGCGGACCCCAGCCAAGATTCTCTATAAGGTAGCAATGGACGAGCAATCAAGGCCTAGCTTCTCAGGAGGTGATGTGGGCTGGGACTTAAGTACAGTGTAATCCCCGAACCCCCACAAAGGAATGTCCACACACTATTACTGAAAACACAGTCTTTATATAATTAATATTCAAAGGTATGTACACAATCACAATAACGCTTTTTGCACTTGGAAGTCAATAATGATGAATATATACAATTCTAAAGTGGTACCACTAATGTTATCGAATCTCATTAAAGTGCATCAACTGTACGGTTAAAATGTCACACAGATTAATAACGAGGAAACCAGCAATAGAGATAGGCAGGAACGTAAGATGGTTGAAACAATAGGCAGAATGCTGACCCCTACCACTAGGCACAGTTCTGTGTGGAGATCCCGCCACCTGGGCAACCTGTAAATAAAGATATATAGCACAAGCCCAGTCCATATATTGTCTGATAGTCTTACTTCCTCCTATTAAGGTTTACCTCCTCCCCCCCCAATGTACCTGGTGGAGTAGAGTTCTCCGACGATGTGTCGACCGATCCTTTTTGAGTGCCTCCATTTCAGGCGGGAGCCACGGATCGTCGAGAGGTGTCGGGGAACTTGGCGTTCGGTGTCAGGGAATCGACGGCCCTTCTTGAGTGCCCTCCCTTTAAGGCAGGAGTCACGGGTCGTCGAACGTCCGACGGTGAACAGGGTGAACTACGGCAGGGAAGTGGCAGCTTCGTTCCTAGCGGTGCTCGTCGACGACAGAGCATTGGCGTCCTGCAAGGAAGAGGCGTGCGGGGCATCTCGGTGACGATAGTTCTGGACCGCAAAGAGATGATGAAGAACTGTGGCTCATCAAGGGCGTCGAGTCGTCGGCGTCTGTGGTCTTTAGGTGGCGGGAAACCCACCGGTGGATGCTCCTCGGCACGTCGACGGTCAGGCCTTCTCCAGCGGGAGACAAGCGGGTGACGATGCAGACGAGAGCGTCCGATGATTGATTGAAGTTCTTAGGCAAACGGGAGCATGGCGGCTCCAGTCGGGAGCATGGCGGCTCCAGTCGGTCGTCGACAGTGGCGGACAACAGTCCGGGTGTTTCTCCTTCGAGTTCCGCAGCAGTCCCCGTATCGGGTCGGCAGCCTGTCGAAGGTCTGTCTACCAGGGAGCGTTGGCAAAGATCAGCTGTGCAATATGGTCCCTCGTAGCTCGGGAAGAGGGCGCTTTACCAGGTCCTCTGGGTCAGTCCTTGGAGGTACAAAAGCTTTCAGATTGTGAAGGAGAGCAACAGCAATTCTTCTCGTCCAGCAGGGCTTCAAGGTCAAGCGTCAGTTACTCCAGTTACTCGTGGTAGTGGTCTTCAGCTTCTGAACACAATTCCTAGCAGTGAGAGGTCCCCAGATATACTGTTGATCTCCCATTCATTCCGCTGGGTCGCACTCAAGCATCCAATCACGACTACGGGCATTCATGCAGGCAGGCAGCCAATCAGGCACACAAGGTATTCAGGCCATTCACTTCTCTCCAGACACTCACAGCAGGTTATGTGTATTGGGACAAGTACCGAGCCATTCAACACCCCAAGCTGCATTCATACCGGTTTCGGGCAGGGTTGTCTCAGTCATTGTGTCAACCACCAGATACTAGACACCCACAACACAGAATGCATATTCGTCACACACTCTATTCACCCAGGTCCCACCCACAGGAGGTACCCACAACATACATCACCGGGAAGGCTCCAGCTAGTCTGGCCGGGCCTTCACAACAACACCATATATGGCATTTCCACCCAACAGCCAGTCAGGGGAAAGGGACAGAGTCAGGGCTTCCCAGGACTTTGGGAAAACAAGGTAATGGGTAATAGAAAGCAAGAGGCCACCGGGGCCATCTTGTTTTCCCTCAGGAATCAACTGATCCCAATGGAAGGGCCGGAGTATCCCAAAATGGAGGATACTCCCCGCACCTGTCAATTTCAGCATGGAGCTGCCACCAGCCCATACCCTGCTCTGTGGGCCACCCACAGGTGCCCAAAAACATACACTAGGAGCACAGGGTTGTACCCCCACCCATGGGTGCCATAAGGGTATCCCACGGGTCCGTTCACCAAACCAAAAGAGAGCTACACCGCCAGGAGTCCCACATGAACTCCTGCGCGGAAAACAAGACAGAACACACGATAAAAAGCAGTAAAGGACAAGGATACGGAGGCCCTGTCCCTCTGATGCATTTCCAGCATCACAATCATGTGGTCCTCCGGACTAATCGTTCTTTCCTTCCAATGGTGTTATCCGATTTTCATCTGAACCAGTCTATTTCTTTATCGGTCTTCTTTCCAGACCCGGCCTCTGATGCCGAGTGGGTATTGCACAATTTGGAGGTCAGACGACCTGTTAAGTTTTATTTGGACAGAACATCTAAATTTAGGAGCTCTTCCCAGCTTTTTGTGACCTTCGGAGATCCGAAAGGAAAGCCGGCCTCGAAAGCAACTATCTCGCGATAGATTGCTTCCTGTATATCAGAGGCGTATACTATTCAGGGCCTTCAGCCTCCAAAAGGAATTCATGCCCATCTTGTGCGGGTCAAGGCAGCTGCCGTTGCCTTCCAGAAATATGTTCCCTGGGAAACCATTGCCAGAGCAGCTACGTGGGCTTCTCCATCAGTTTTTTGTAAGCATCACTGCTTAGACCGGAGCTCCAGAGCCGATGCTCAATTCGGTCAGGCTGTACTTAAGAACCTCTTTCAGTAAGGGAGTTCCATCCATCCGTTTTTCCTGTGAGGAGTGCTTGGAAATCTCTCAATACGGAGGAAAGGGGACGGGACGTAGGAGTATAACCAAGTTACTCACCATAGTGACTACCTTACTCCTATTCTATAGTCCCCTTTCCTCCATACGCCCGCCTACCGTCCCCTCTAATAAGTATCCTCCATTATTACTTAAAGGTCTAAGACCTGCCGATAGAAAAGGACTGAAGGGCGATGTGCGGGGCAGAGCCAAGGAGGACGGGGTTACGGCCACGTGCGGTACCCTGCGTAAAAAGAGGACACATTTTTCAATTTGATGCTTTTTTACAAAAGTGCTCCGGTCCCGTCCCAGTGGACGGAATGTCCCAAAAGTATGGCGGAAAGGGGACTATGGACTAGGATTAAGGTAGTCACTACGGTTAGTAACTTTGTTATTTTTGTTGAAGGAACGTTTGTTTTGTTATTTGAATACCTCAGGCCCTTGAAGGCAAGCGAAAGTAAAATAGACTTGGCCTTCGAGGTTCCTGATAAACTGGAACAAAACTGTCGGCTCGCGCTGGGAAAGCTTGTGTGTGTGCTCCAAGATTCCACCTTACCCCATGCTTAAAACTTGGGGAAGGGAGAACCAAGCTACAGCATCCTGACATCCATGTTATTTAAGAAAACTTTTCTTGAAAACTATCCCACACCCATTTTGTATTAGTTGTAAGGTTTGGCAATAGGTTTCTAAGTATAGGCCCTTTTAATTTGACACAATGCCGCTAGGACTGCCTTATTTTCATTTGATGGTCGACGCTTGCTCTCATCTTAAGAGTTAGGCTTAGATTAGGCATTTTTCCAACCTTGAACTGTGATCACTTGTGTCCGTCTTTACTATTGCCACCATGAGTTCCTTACAACTCTGTAAGGAAGGCATGGTATCAAAGTAAGACAGACAAGAGTGAGCACAGTTCAAGGGTGTTCATTGAACTTCATAAAAGGTGTGATAAACACCTATCTAAACGTAAATCTAAGATGGGAGAAACTACGACCATCAAATAACAATAATACAGTCGTAGTCGAGTCTCGTCAAAATAAAAGGTCCTTTACTAAAAAAAACAACTATTGCCAATCCTTACCGCTAATTTACAAATAGTGTGGGGAAATATTCATGAAAAAGGAAGAAGTGTTCACAAAATGATAAGTTGGCCTCCCTTCCTCACGTTTTCAGCACGGGACAAGGGGGTTCACTCGAGCATAGCACACTCTTGGGCTTCTTTGGCACGAGGACACAGTTCCCTTACAAGCATCAGGGCCTTCTATGCCAAAATCTCTTAAATTATCAAAAGTTGCTTGCTTCAGAGGGCCTAATGTATCCAACAAACGAAATGTTCCTTTGTAAGTATTCACATAGGTCGATCACTCTTCACCATGGATACCCCTCAGCCGGTATCAGATCCCTTATATACCACAAGCTTATCCCAGTGAGTCACAGTTCACCCCGGATCCCCCTCAATCTGGCTCAGATCCCCTTTTCACAATTAGTCTCCCTCAGCCGGGCACAGACCAATTACAGTTCGTATATCTATCGAAGACTTTCGAATGTGCACAGGGTTTGGCTTGACCAGTTGCAGGACCACTTCGATGTCACATTTTACACTCTCAGATGGACACGTTACGATTGAGAACCCACATGGTGCCGGACCACTCTGTATACAGTATCTTGGGTTTCAAAAGTTCAGTCACTCCTTGGATAGTCATTTAAATGTGTGTCGCTCAGCACATATGCATTACGCTTGGTTCTTTGCAGATTTCTTCATACTGTGTTGACGCTTGCAAACTTAGTTCTAACACAGACGGGTCTGCTATCAGTCTCCCTGACTCACCGGCTATGCTGACTTTACTGGAGCAGCTTTGTGGTCTGAGCCAAGGACAGTACCACAGCAGCAATCGCACCTCCCTGCCTCAGCAATCGATGAGGGAGAGCCCCTGGAACCTCGACACACAATGCACCTTTCTTCAGCTTTAATTCCCGGTCTTATGTTTCTTATTCTCGAGGGCCCGTGAAAGCAGCGGTTTTCTACCTCTCAAAAGGCCAAGGGCAATCCCCTCCTTGCAACCCTTTCTAGTCTTGCCGTCTTTCTCCTCATATTAAACTGCCATCTCGGAACTGCTGCTTCATGCGTTTTGCCTTGCTCAGAGTGCGCTTTCGTTCTTTGCCTTTTATCCATGTGGAGAAGTCTAATGGAAGTCAGGTGTGTGTAATTAACAGCGATAGCCAGACCGCCTGATCCTGGTGTTGGGACAGGTCAGGTATACGGCTTAGGTATTAGTCCGTTTTCTCTCACAGTGAGCTGTCCGTGAAAAAAGTGTTTGTGTTGGGAAAGGGTTTGGGGGTGGCGTTCCTAGGTATCCTACCTGGTAGGATGGGGAAAAAATGTTACAGGGAAGGGATACTGCGTCTCACCCTTCGGTGTCCCACTTCCACTCCCCGAAGACCCTTCATCCAGGTGATCCTCCCGCACTGGCCCACCCCCAGGAACTAGTTCCAATAACGATGGCCGTGTCCTGGCCACCTAGAAGACAGATCCCCGGGGACTAGAGGGTGAGACACCTTCAGGTTTCTCACAACTCCCAGTAGGGGTATCCAGAACTTAGAGCGGTTGTAAAGAAAATCATCAAGTGAAAGATGAGGATGGAAAAGCGGGAAATAAGATGCAAAGAAACAGATGGAGCACAGGGTACAGTGTGGAAATAAGGTTTGTAACAGCATGGGCGCCTGTCAGTCCTGTTAGGTGGATCATAGCTCCAAAAATATGTCCTTATGTGTTGTGATAATTGGGTTGTGGCAGATTTGGAGACTAAGTTAGTACAACGTAACATTGGATGCCTGAGGGATATGAGCACATGCTTGTGCAATCATGGAAGTCTGGTGACTTATTTGACTGTAAATTGCAACATGTACGGAAGGTCAAACTGAAGAACAGCAATTCTGGGATTGCCAAGCCTAAGCCACATGTGGCATTGTCAAGGATAAACCTGTATGTGTGTGAATGTTGCTGATAACAGAAGGTTAGAGAATGGAGTGGTCAAAAAAAATATGGTAAAATTGAAAAAGGCTGGTACCTTAACATTAAAACAGTTATTGTAAACAGTTTGTTCTGTGCCATGTCATGCTAGACTTTATTCTAGTTCATGGTGAGACAATGTGGTGCCTTACTTGGCTGCAAACATACAGGGCCTGCCATGCAGAACATTTTCCTATGGGATTGCTCCATTATAAAAATGCTTCTGTGAATCAGGTCCACTAAGTATAGCAATAATTGGCTAGCTATAGTGGGAAAATATACCCCAAGCTTCCCTTTGGGCTGTGTAAAAGACAGATGTGGATGTTTGACAAACAGGGTTAGGATAGAGAAAAGGGCCAGCTGGCAGTCTGGCATCCTTATGTGTGAAATGATGATGTCTCTGGCTCAGCCTTTTAACTCTTTCACAATGGCATGATGTTATTTTGATTGCGAGTGTGTTTTAAGCATGCGCAAGGCAACAGAAGCACTTTTTAAAAATAAAGTTGAAATCTTTATTTAAATGACCAAATGTACAATTACATCATCCGATGGGACTAGCAAAACAGATGCACACACGATTTAACAAATAACTATGCAAAACGGAACCACTTTCCCCCATTACAATTGTTGCCACATTCTTCCTAAAATATTCATATCCAAATGTGCGTGTTACCAGTGACATGAATGGCCAGGCTCTATGGATCAGAACTCTGGGAAGAACCGTGGGCATTTTTAAATGAGGGTGGGGTTTGAACGGTTGACCCTCTGGGAGCTAAATCGTGGATGGGGCTTTCAGGGAGTTATTGGGGATGGTTGCAGTTATTTGGGAAGCAGGAGTGGGCTTCCCAAATAACTTGTGAAGAGGCTGGGCTCTCCTGTGAGTTTATCTCTCTTTTTTTTTTACTTTATTTTTGGTATTTCAAACAACTACAAACAAGAGAGCCCTAAAATGGTGGGCATGTCAACTATTGCGCCCCCAAGTTCCCTCCCTCCCCCCTCACCGTCCACAACATTAACGTGTAAAGGATATAGTCTCTTCGTCTAGTCTTTTAATTCAGATCTCGCCGTCCGTGACCGCATTAACGTGGATATCTCCCCGAGTGGATTGTAGCGTTTCGGCTGCTGTGACTGAATCATCAGGAGTTGAAAGTTAAGTAGGCGACCTACGGGCCCCAAATGTCCGGGGGATGTGCATGTAGAGATAATGTCCTAATAAGCTCAGTTTCTACATCTTGGCAGTAAAGAAGGTCTTTTAGCCAGTTTGCTAAGGTAGGAACTGGTCCACACCCCCATGACATGGCAATTCTCCTGCCTGCCAGCTTCCTCGTTGTGGCTTTTAGGAGTCTTGTCATCCCAAGTAGTGCAACTGTGGGGGAGGGCACTGGATCCTCTGAGATTATTGCATCTGTTGTCTTTAAAACCCCAAGTCCAGAATTGGGTGATAGCTGGACAGCCCCAGGCCAGGTGCTGGGAGTTCATCTCTGAATTTGTGTCACTGGCTTGTTATTAATCAAATCTTAATTTCTTCAGATGTACTTCCTCCATGATACTCTTACACTATCACGGATTGTACCTTCCCGCACAACCAACCACTAGGCCACACAGTCTTTCCCTTAACACATATTTCTCAACTGGACAGTCTGCAGTAGCATTCTTTACACATGGAATAGAACATCCATCAAATGTGTGCACTTGCAAAGCGGTCACCATGCACACAAGGCATGATAATACCGAAACCAACCCTTTGTTTAGTAAGATTTTCTTGAAATGTTTGCAATCTGTCCCTACTTCAAAATGAATGCCCCAGAGGCATTTGTTATTACACAAATCACCCCTTTCACTGAGCTTACATAACTGTCCCAAGCAAGCAGGAAGCTAATGTAATCCCTGGTAAATATTTAATATAAACAAAGCAAATGGTTTGACCACCATCAAGCTTATGTCTGTAATTTGGTGGTCTTTCATAATA
Organism: Ambystoma mexicanum; assembly: GCF_040938575.1. Taxonomy (NCBI): domain Eukaryota; kingdom Metazoa; phylum Chordata; class Amphibia; order Caudata; family Ambystomatidae; genus Ambystoma; species Ambystoma mexicanum. The sequence continues at coordinate 833,287,230 of NC_090934.1, read as the reverse complement.
TCGTTAAATCAAACTTAATTTGAGGTTTATAATTGTTATTACGATACCAAGTCAATTGCTATTATTGCAACAACATTATTACAAAAACATATATAAAGAAATCAGGATTCAAAACCAGCCACAGGGTAAAAACACATGCATGTATACTCACATGCTTCCACTCGTGAAGGTAAGGAAGGTAAATTTTCCCATTTGCATCAACATGTTTCCCGGTTTTAATAGTCATTGAACTAGTAGGTTTAACAAAACAGATTGGTGGATTGAAGGGGAATGTGTCCAGTATCCAGAGGCATATTGGGATATTGTATGTGTTACCTAAAAGTAAAACAAAGGATTAGTGTGCTTGTCCATGTGATTAATTACTTTACAGTGTGAATACAATAATTACATTCAGCTCATTGTTATTGTTATGGAATAAAACGTCTGACATTTTGTAGCACTAAAAATGTTTGCGACCATATGAAATCAGTTTAACATGCATTCACAATATAGGATACTTCTTTATAAAAAACAAAAGTTGAAACAGTTCAAAGCAAAGGCTTGAGCCAATAAACAAAAATGTAATCCTAATTGTACATAGGTCACTTGTTCTGCGTTAACTAGGAATTGGAATATAAATTATCTCCTTCTCTGAATGAGGCCCTTTATCTAATACTTGCATCCGGATTCCCCATGTCCATTTAGTAACAGGAAGGCAGAGAATGTTAGGCAACAATCATCATTGACCTTGCTGATTGTCTATGAATAGCACGCTTGCAATGTTAAACTGCAGCCCTTTCAGCGCCCCAACAGTGATGAAGTTAAAAAACAAGAACGGCAGTGTATAACAAAAGTTACTTACCTGTAAATACGGTTCTCCAGCATTGGCATCTTTGGTAAATTCACATGCCACCGATATTCCGCGTGAGGGCTAGGAATACGTTACATTACCAAAGCAGTCTTAAATATACACATCAAGAAACTGCATTTTAGTTTTTCCTCAGTCTACCTTCAGGCCATTTGCCCCATAGCCAATAGGCAACCACTTCCATTCCTGAAGGCCAGCTTCAGATTCTTCTAAAGCTAATTAAGCATCCAATACTGAGCATCATGAAGGGTAGACTGGAGAGCCACATGTGAATCTATGAAAAACACCAATGCTGATGAACTGTAGTTACAGGTAAGTAACTTTGCTTATCCAGATTTGGATCTTTCATAGATTCAAATGCTGTTGAATATATTACAAAGCAGTTACCAATAGAACGCAAGGCAGAGGGGGTGGTATAGAAAAGGGCTCACCTAAACAGTCTGCACAGGACCGCCTGTCCAAACACAGATTCCTTTGCTACCTTGTCACTGCAGTAAAACCTTGTCAAGGTGTGGAGACCTTCAATGCCACTTCCCCCTGCAAATGCATGCAAGTGGTTGCCTCGCCCAGAAGACGGCAGTGGTGGGCATGACTCACATGGAGTAAGCTCTGGGTCTTCCAGGAATTACATGGCAACTTTCCTGTGGCAAAATCAAAAACAACTAATGGCCATATAGTGATGCTGGATTTTGATATACCCTTGCCTGTTTCATTGGGCCAATAGGAATCAAAGGAGTAGAATGTCCAAAGTGTTTGGTATGCGCTCCACATAATATCTGCAAGCTCCTTTGAGGTCTAGCAAGTGGAGTGACCTTTAAGTATGGCTCCAAAATTGAAATGGCATAGATATCCCAACTCTCCTGGGTGAGGAGATTGCCACCACAAAGGCTGTTTTTCAAGACACAAACATAATTTTCAATGTATACATTGGTTCAAACTGATGGCACATTTCTTGTTGAGGACCACATTCAGTTCCCATGCTGGTGCAATGTTATCTACAGGGGTAAGGTCTTGAATAAGCTCTTCATGAATTCCTTTGCTACTCTGAGACCACAAGGAGTCTTGTACTGACAATTGTAACAGGAGATCGCTGCCAAGTGGACTTAAACATAAGTGAAAGCCAGGCCTTCCCTAGCCAAATGCAGTAAACAGGGTAGCATCTGATATGGTTGACAATGTTCTGACCAGAACACCAAATGCAGAATTTTTTACAGTTATTATAACGTACCTGTGGATGAAGCTCTTGCTGCAGCTGGTAGAGCTCTTCACTGAAAGACACAGAGCAGGTACAGGTACCAGTACTGATGTGAACAAGCTGGAGCGATGAGAACATATCTGCCTGGCCACTGTCATAGCGCACAGAAGACTTTGAGTTAGCAGCAAAGGGGTGTGGGGGCACAGAGAAACATGCTCTTAGATTAATTTTAGAATGCCTCCTCCAGGCTGTCTGGACAATGAGACCTGCTGGCAAATAACTCGCACTTTGAGCTGGTTTTGGTGGTGAGCAGGTCCAGTTCTAGTGTCTCCCAGGTTTTGAATATTAAATCCTCCCTTTCCATTTTAATTCCCCCACGTAGCATGGATTCGGGCCTCTGTTCAATGTGACTGCTTTTGTGATTCAGACCCCAAGTTCGTGAAATAGTATTCAAGCCATGCCCTGCTTGAGAGGCTCTGGGCTTCAGATGAGGGAACTTGCAAACTAGTTTCAACTTCCTCTGTACATAAAACCGTGTTGTGGCATTGTATGCATGTATGTATGGAATTTATGAAGCACAAACCTAGCGGGGAAGCAGTGGAGCGCCATAAAAAGGGGACACACCTCTGGGTTACAAGTAGGGTGCATGAGTAGCATACAAGTTGGGATGGGCAGGGAGACTAGGTGATGGGTTTGGGGAGGGTGGGGGGATTAAATATTGGATATTCTTACATTTATTTCTTTGAGCCGTGTGTTAGGCAGAATCCCGTTCAGTGCCCTTAGGGACCACTACACACAATTAAGTCTACAGGCGGCAATACAAAATTTACCTTTGGTGTAAGCCTGTACTACTAGGTTATAGTGGTAGCAGTAGCGGAGCAGCCAGGCTTATCTCAAGAGTATATGAGCAGTAGCAGAGATTACACAAAGGGACCACAAGTACTGTGACTCAAGCAAACGCTGACTCAAGTTTTCAGGTAAAAAATGTAAGTACATTTATTTTTAAACCATTTGTTATTAACACAAAACTTCTATGAATTCGAAAACCACACGTAAAATATACTACAACTAACCAATTCACTTCGTACAGTATTATTCGAGGTAAGTACCCTGTGTTTGAATGGACCGGTGTTACGAAACCGAACACGTTACCGTGAATACGATTGCAATCACTTTTGACAGTTCGGTCTACTAGATAAACGCGTATCTGCGGTAAGAAATGCTACCGGGTAAACACACACTTAGCACCCGAGATACCCAGAGAGAGTTGGGGGCAAAAATCACAGGCAATATGTTGGTTAGACAGACCATCTCAGAACACATATAGACAGGAATTCAAGAGTCAAAGGGCCGGAGCCAAAGTCAAGTGACACCGGGTGCCTGTTGTCGAGGATCACACAGTCGGACAGTTCGAGATTCAACGTTGCCAAGAGTACTTTGATATTGTCAATGATCGGAAGCAAAAGTTATAAGGAGGGAAAAGTAAGGACGAGCCTTAAGGTAGAGAAATAGGGATTTCACCCAAAATTCCTCAAACGGGACAGTACGTTTCTCAAAGAACGAAGCTGCTGCCACTGCAGTTCCTGTTGGTTTCCCGCAGACCCACGCTTTCCTGCAGCTTCAGCACGAAGAAGGACAATGAAGGGTCCGCACCACACAGGGATGAGGCCGGCAGCAGCGACAATGAATAAAAGGTGCGCTCCTTAAAAACGGGAGAGGGTCTTCAGGTGGTTATCCGGACCGCTACAGCAGTGTGCAGCGATTTCGACCACGAAGGCGACCTCTGACTGAAGATGATGAGCTGGTTATCCCCACCAGGCTCAAGGGAAGAAGTCTCCGGACTGGATCTCCTCTTAGTCGTTGAAAGGTAGATAGCTCAGGACTGCAGCAGGGCTACACCGGTACAGGGCAGTTGCAGAAGTCGACCTCTCCTCCACTTCTCGTCGGTTCCTTGTAGTTCCAGTGGCGACTCTCTGACTTCCAGCTCAAGAGACCTGCCTTTTAAGCTAACAACTCCCATTCACACAGCCTGGCTGTCAATCGCCCCGCAGGGGGGTTGTCCAGTCCAGACAACCACCCTGGCCAATCATGACAAAGTGCGACTTGGGTTTTACTAGGATACCCTGTGCAGGGGGGGTGACTACACCCCTCCCTCACATTCAGCCCACCTAGACACCCAGGCGCCTTGAGGAGGGATTCTAGGTAGAAGCCTGCCAAAAAGACAGTGAACAAAGAAGGCAAACCTAGTTTGCCGCACAAAGTAAAACACAAGAAGGAGTTTAACAAAAAGAAATGGCAAATAAACCGCACCGGAGCCAAACGAAAAAGGATTTGGTCAAGCGGGTGTAAGTTTGAGGCTAACACAATAGCCTACAATAGTACCACGGTTATATAGGATAACCGCGGTAGAAATTTAGGGTAGATACCACTGCCACCAGCCATGTCTAAATGTTAAATGAGCGAAACAATGCTCTAGGAGGTACAGATAAAGAGTTAAGAGTTAACCCTTCCAGTACTCCATGTAAGATGGGGTGTACTGGATCTGTGGTTACTTTTGACTAAGTAAAGTTAATGGTAACTTTACCCTTTTCTGGGGGACAGTAGTCACCTCAGAAATGGAGTCGGTGGGAAGTCTGAATGACAACCCTGTGCCACTGCACAGAAGGTGCTGTGTGACACACACAATGAAGGGGGCTACTGAAGTGGTGTACTCCAGAGCCCACAATCACAAAAACAGGTAAAACACATAGCAAAATACAGGTAAGGGTGGTGAAAAGCACACACTCTTACCAAGTGGAAAAAAAACAACTCCAGAGATCCAGCAAAGCTGCTAAGAGACTCACTAGGTAAGAGAAATTAGCCATGAAATGAGAATTCTCCCTGACACTGTGGTAGGAGGGACGTCAATGTCCGGAAAATTGCTCTGAACTCAAATACCTTTACGTGCAATCACTTGTCTTCCGTTGATCACAGTCCCTTGGCGAGGTGGATTCTGAGGTGGTGCCGCAGTCATCCACCAGAGCATCTGTTGTCACCATAAACTCTAGGTTGGAGAATGGTGCTCCAACCGTCAGATTGAGTTCTGTGAAGGCTTCATGAAGCAAGACACAGACACAGATTCAAAGTTCAAACGAAGTCTTTATTAACTCAAATGTCAGGATCGTGTAAGGAAATGTGGGATTTGCCTACCTAAAATAAACTAAGGATAGTCTGAGTTAGTAAGTACAACTTAAAAAAGACAGTCTGTTTCCAAAACCTATACTTGTCCTCACAACTAAAGCTAAAACATGTGTAGGGATGTAAGCAACCAACGTAACAGTGTTCAAACTAAAGTTCAGAGCTTTTTCAGCTTCAGGCTTGTTTTTAGGTCCCTTCCCCAGGTTGAACACAATTCCAACAAAATGGTCTTGGGGTTCCCTGCCACAGGTTCAACAAAATGGTCTTAGGGTTTCGCCTCCCCAAGTTCAACACATTTCTACAAGACTTCAAATTCACAGTTAAATCCACTTGTTTGGTTTGCCTCCTATTTCCATTGCTTGCACAACTCTTAGGACACCCAGTCTCAGTCTCTCAACTACTCTTGGTTCACTCCAAGGAAGGGTTCCTTTGACTAGGCGCAGTTGTCGGACCACACATCATAGGTCACGCAACCGATAACCCTTGGCACTTTACTAGGATTTCCATAACAAAACAGGTTTCCTTTCTGCACCTGCGCTATCAATCCACTTTTTCTTCTGATGCACTTAAAGGGCCTCTTGCCTTTATCAACTTGTGACTCTCACACACTTTCCTTTGTGGTACTTCTGGTTACCACTTTGCTTTCACACTATCTAATGGTGTTTTACTTTGTTCACCTATCACTTGATATGCAAATGCGGTTTCCTTAACTTCGTTCCATTCACAAATGCTCTTCGTGTTCAGTTTCATTCATCCAATATTCTTATATCTTTATAATTCAGCATTCAAACTGGTGTGTGGTGTGGGTGTGTCCCCCCCCCTCTCCCTCTGCCCCTTCCTGCAGCAGTCGGCGGCTTTTCACAGCAAAGTGCTTTGCTCAGCTCCAGACCCTCTCACGGCCCAGTGGCCCTGGCATCTTCCTGCCATTCCTTCTCTCAAGCGTCCTTTTCACCGGCGCATGTGTTGCCTGCTTTGACTTGGATGGCTGCGCTCTCTGGCCGATCTGCTCTCCCTCTGTGCTGTCTCTGCCTCCCTTTATACACCTGCAACCATTTAACAGGTTGCAGATGTGAACACTCTTTCTTGCCTGAACATGGTTAGTGGGACATGCCTGACCCTCACAATACTTCTCAGGCCTCGAGTTGTGAAATGAGGTGTTAGTGTTCTCATACTCTTAGTCGCCTCTTCCTCGTCCCAGTATTATCATGGTTTAAAGGAGGGGAGATGATTCAAAACAGCCTATAAATGCAGGGTGAGGGTACATTTGGTTCTCACTAGAAAAGGGGGATACCATGTCTCGCCTGTGGATATCCACTCCCAATCCCGCAGGACTCTCCACCCAGGTGGTCCTCCCTCGCATCTCTACCCACAGGGTCAGGATCCAAAAGCGATGGCCTTTTCCTGGCCACCTGAGCAGAGGATCCAAGGGGAGTAGGGGGAGGATACAGTTTCTCACAGTTCCTCCTGCTACCATAGCAGATTCTTGCAAAGTGTCTCAGCAAGGGAAACAACTTCACTTAGTTCCCTGTGACCTTCTGACATTTGGAAAATAATAATTGTAGTGGGGGCATAGGATGCCTGCAATCTGCATTAGTGGTATGCAAGATGACTGTAAGCCCAATATAGAAATATGCGCGGACTGTCACCAGTTTCAAATTCAGTAGCCTGCCCTGTGATGTGGAAATGTGGTCTGTGTGACTTGGCTCAAATGGATTATCCTACTTTCACATTTCAGGTGAAGGCTTCTTTCAAGCCTTTTTAAACGCACCATAACTCTTATGAGTGTTTTGTAATGTATGCTAATCAAACAATATACATGCACTGAAATAGTAGACCAACTTTAATTGAAAAATAAGTATCCATTATAAATATATACGAATGTTTTGTAAAAGTAACATGGAAAGCCATGGTTTCCATGTACTCATCCCTGCTCAATGAAGTGTCCTTTTCAGAAATGCATTTAACTTTTTGTTCACTTTAAAGTGTTTCATTGACTTTTTTCACAGCTGGCTCCACTGTATGTGTGTATAATGTTCTGATATGCTTGTTCACTTTGTAAAACCCCCAGGAATGCCCAGATATATTGCTTTGTACCATAAATGGTTGCTTAGCATACCATAACTGGCAAATTTGAAGCATTTTCCGGTTTTGCTTGTAATTATAACGTCCCTTTAACAACGTTTTCTTTTCCACTGAATTTCATAGGTTTTTAACCAGTTGAACCCTTAATTTGCTACCGGTTCCTTATATTATACTCACCTGGAATGTAGCAGCTCCAGAGTCCGCGGACAGTACGGAAGTCTGTGTACATCACGTAGCATTCACAAAGCCCAGAAGCACAGGGGAGAACAAAAAATGTTCTACCCTTCAACCAACACACACATGTACATAAAACAACATCACAAATTTACTACACTAAAATATACCTTTTTGAACAAAATCATCATTTGAAAATTTAGAAAGGAATTTTTTTATTTAGCACACAATATAATGGAATGCACCAAGCAAAAACCATAATAGTACACTTCATACTATCACTTCAGCACAACTCTTCATACAGACTCACAAACACCAGGTGCTCATTCCAAAACAACCTCTTACGAAATAGTAGAGTATTTATTTCTGTGTTATTAGTATTCATTATATAAACATTTGTTATAAGTAAAAAGCCCTATATATTTATTTTTAGAAAAATGGCAAACACTTCAGTGGTTGGAAGAAAACTTCCTCATAGAAAAAAATTAGTGAAACTCATTTCTAATGGTAAACAATACATCTTTTAATATAAGCAATGTCATTTATACAGTGCTCAGTCAAATAATTGCTTCTCTTATAGCGCATACTTTACATGAAGAAACACCTCAATTTAATTATGGAGAAACTCAAGAATCACAAAGACAATCTCTGTCCCCCAACTGTACATAATGAAATCATGATCTTGTCTGTAAAACTGCATTAATTTAGTTATGACTTTAAGGAAATTATGTTTAAAATCCTGTTATTAGAAATGTTGGTTGTCCTTCTTGTACTTGTCCAACTTGCCCCCAGCAATCACCCCCGTCAAATTCTCAAAATATAAATGAAATGCGCTTAGATGAAACTTCACTCCCTGCCTCGATCATGGAATATAAATTCTTCCATTTAAGTTTCCCATTCCGATACCCCAACCCTTTCATAAATAAAGAATTTTTGTATACTACAAATATCTTGTTCTTACATGATTTTATGTAAAAACCCCAATTAATATTCTGCGGACTATAAAATGGGGTGTCTGCGGACAGCGCGCCGTATCCAGACATGTCCGGTGTCGCACTTTTAAGTAATTAGTTAGTCCCGGACAGCGCGGCCGTTTGCGGACATGCTTGCGCAAGCAACCAGTGGTCTTCTGCTCAATGATGTCCGCAAACAGCCATCCCCTTCCATTTTTTTTCTTCATATAAATGTCACACTTTCAAAACTTCCAGTTCAGTCTTGTTTTATTTTATTTTTTGCATTCTGGGCCTTGTAGTTGTGAAATGGAGAAGTGGTATTACAAGTCACAGAATGCAAAGAAAAAAAAACACAAGACTGAGGGCCTGATTCACAGAACGTTTTCCTATGGCATTGAGCCATAATAAAACACTTCCATCAATCAGGCCCTTAATATGCACCTACATATTGAAATGGATCATGTTGGTAAGTATGCATGTACTGCCAACATATTAAACGTCCACACACCAAGTGCCACTTAAACATTTTCTACAAATCTTTCACATCTGCTTTTCTTTCCTTTTACTAAAATGTTACACAGTGCTGCTACAAATGCACACATGCATTTTTTTAACTTTCATGAAAATGCTCCTAAAAAGAACCGTCAGCATTTTCTATTTTTCATTCCATATACATGTCACACCTTCCAACCTCACTCGTTACATCCCTTACACTGCCACCATTCTCCACCTGCTCACACATCTGTATACTGCCAAAGTATACATATACAACACTTCATCTTACTAATAAAGAACTGTAATTTCCCAACATCTACTATAAGACACCAAACACTACAGCAATCTGCCATTGCATTCCCACTAAGCCACAGTTTCTCTATTCTTTAAAAATACTGCAAAACATTACAAATACATTACACTACAAACAGCACTTCTTTCATTAAAATCAGCAGCACACAAATTACCTAGATATGCACCTTTTTCTCACACCCATTTATGCCGTTTCTTCTAATGTGCCAAACAGCACTACTCACACTCCAGTTGTTCTATCAACATAGTTAACACACTTTGGTACACCACCAATAACACCACTTAATTAACCCCCCCAACAACAACTCCTCCTACCTTCAGTAATAGCCACCTCCCTTACTAAAAGCATGCCACCATTACCACATATACCTACTAACTTCCTTTTACAAGTATAGGAAAGAAAATTGCCAAAGACAACTACCGAAAAAAAGAACCCTCCACATCCTACAAAGTAAGTACAGTAATATAGCGTGCATAGCTCTTTAATTGCAACAATGTACTTTCACTATATATTAGGCTAAAGTATTGTTTTTGAAACATTTATTTCACTCTTGCTCATTAAATTACAACATTCACACTCTTTCTATTTCCATCTAAACGTCAGCATTATAACATCCACTGTGTTCCTCAAAACATCATAATGTCCCTACTTATTCGATCACACCACCACTCCCTTAACTCACTTACCCAAGCCCATCACACATCTACAGACTCTGACTCTTACAAACATCCCAACCACACAACACTCTATTCATCTATACAATCACCCCCATGCACAAAACATGCCTATACATTCCACAACTTTCAAACCCAAACTTTCTTTTTCCCCCGCAACAGAGAAAAAAATGCCTACTAAAAAGCAAATCTGTAGAAAACAAAGCAAACAGAGCATATAATGAAAGCAAGCCATATAGTCACCCACCTCTAAAATAATGTATAGAATATATTCAAACAAAACAGCTAGTAACCTCACAACACAAAGAAAGGAGCCACCACTAAAAAAAGTAAAGCCCCTCTTGAAAAAATTAAGTAAAAAAACATGTACAAACAAAAGCAGAACTAGTAATGAACCAAACACTATATCTACCAATGTTAATGTAGCCACAGTAAAGCATTCCAAAAAAAGTACGAAGTGTTCCACCGTAGAGTTCTTCACAATCTCATAAAGACAGCTAAAAAGTCACAATCTACCCTTAAAAGCTACCACAGAAGACTAATCCTCCTCAAAGCTCTAATTGACAGCGCATTTCTACTAAAGAGAGCATTGTTTATATTGATTTTAAACAGCATGAAACCACTAGCTAAATTAATCAATGAATTACAAAAAGTACTTCTAAACATGTGCAATGTCAATATAGATACCTTTTCAAACGTCTGAACATAAATGGATTCACACAAGCAGCACAGAACCATATTTCAATGAAGAGTTTTATAAACAAGAACAAAGAAAACCTAATGCTATAGACAGTAATGCCTCAGTGTTTGAAATGGTAGGAGACAACTTTGTGGAACAAGAAACCCTTATAGAAAAAACTTCCCCAACAAACTTCAACCAAAATGTTCCTTTCGCCGTACAAATGGACATGCAGCTCACTATGTAACATACGCCAACAATCCTTCAAATCTTTATGACAATTCTTCAATCACTAAGTGAAACTAAAAGACCAAAATAAAATGAAAACTTAACAAGCCATAGACTCCTGCCCAAAGTGCAGACACACCCGACTGCAAGGACATTCGTTAGCCTGCATTTCAGAAACTGCTTGCAAAAGCACCCTCCACCACATCAAAAAGTTAGCAATACAACATTCTGCTATACAAAATCTTGCGCATAGACTGTACTATACAGAAGGTCCTGCTCAAGAACTCCAAAATGTAGATAACATTCTCCTACATGGAACAGCCAAAGAACTCCTTCGAGAAATAGAGCACATTCAAAGTAAATATTTTGGCACTGGATCTGAAGATGATTTAGAAAATCCAGTAACTTCAGATTAGCGAACACCTCACAAAACACCAACCTCCTAACAAACACATATAAAAAAGAAATAGCTAAGTTTTAAAACACATCTGCTGAAATACCAGACCAAATATATGTCTGTTGTCTCAGAACCCTTTATAAAAAGAGCACACAAATAGTACATATGGCCTACAAAATAGAGGACTATGAGGAATGCCAATGGTTTCAATTATCTTTATACCTAACAGAAAATACAAAATAATTGACCCCTCAATAGTTTGCACGTACTGCAATACAATGCTTGACAAACAAAACGCCATCACGTGCTATTACTAACAACTTAAAAATCTTCCCACTTCCAAAAGCTATCTAACAACTTAACTTGTACGAGAGCATTGTAATCCGAACAGTCCACCCATTTCAAGCTATAATACGCCTTCAACCGAAAGCTGCCAAATTGCCTCCATCCGAGTTACTAAAAGGCATTTGTTCCAAAGTAGTATATTTGCCATTAGATCTTAAAGAACATGTAGAAACTCTAGGAGTACGACAGCAAATTGATCAATCATTGATTGTACTAGTTAATGTCCCAACAAAAGACAAAAAAATGTGGCAACAACTAGTTTACTTGAACCAAGTTAGACGAACCCTAAAATAGCCCAAAGAAAACAATCACTACTACAAAGATAAACAGAGGAAAACTTAAGAGAAACCACCAATATAATTCAAGATTCACCACCAACGTGCCAATTTGAACATTTTAGACCAGTATACAATTCACCCAGTACACTCCGAAGACACCATAGAAGATACATTAGAAACATAATGAGTCAAGCCAAAGAATGCCCAATGAGCAAACGGGAGAAAAGTGTAGAAGCACGTTCTTTGCCTCTACTCTTTCCTACAGGAAAAGGTGGAAGATATGATGAAAGATCGATACAAATTACTGCATCAGAATATAGCTCTTTACAAATGTATTCTTAAGACTCCAGATTCAGACAAAATGTAGAATACATTTTCCACCTCCTGTTCGAAAGTGAACCAGCAACTATGTTAAAAACAGGCTCACATTTTTTAAACATGTCCGCTACTTCAAACGATAAAAGACAAAGATGAAGTTTTGCAGTCAAGTATCACAAATCTCTTGGCAAACATGCGTGGTACAAAAGAATACTGGTTCCAACATCATGCTGATGTACGTTGTATGCCAAGGAACCTAGGCCCCCAGACATGGTTTGTTGCTTTACTTGTGCAGAATAGGAATGGGATGACTTGCAGGACTTTTTACGTACCGCAAATCAAAATAAAGAGGGAATAGATATAAAAACACCAGGAGCACTCAGTTCTCTGGACCCTGTCAATGTATCAAGGTATTTTCACCGTCACTGCATTGCCATGCTGCACCAGCTGCAATAAAACTACCCCTCCACTCGGAGAAGTGGAACACTTCTTTTGGAGAAGAGAAAATCAATCTAGAGGAGCACCACAGATCCACATGCTTTTGTGGATAAAAGATGCTCCCAAATTTGGCCATGACTGTGATGCCACTGTTTTACAGTTCATTGAAAAATACATTACCTGCGACATCCCTGCAGAAACCGCACATATATGTGCGCGACATGACACTCCCTATGGGTCAACATGCAACAGCATGACTAAATACCCTAGATAAATGTATCCCCAACAAAGCTGGATTAGAAACAGTATTAAATTCATGTCTAAACTGCAGACTAATTCTGAAATGTAACCTTGACGTAGAACACGGTTAGCCAACAGAGCATTTTGTACAGTTGGCTTCCAAACATATCTACATGAAAACAACATTTTTGTCATCAACTCTGACAAACTTGCAGAAGTGAAAAACATAGGCCGCACAATGTTTCCATCTTTTCAAAGACATGTACATATGCATGCAGAGAACAATTCTCTCAATCTCTTGCATATGCGGTCACTCTTCACAAATCGCAAAGTCTAACCCTAGATCACGCATTGATTGACATTGCCAGCACAATCTTTAAAGAAGGTATGAGCTACGTAGCATTTTCGCATCTCCGTAGACTCAAAGGTATATTCCTAGTTAACTTTGATGCAAAGTCAATACTGACATTTATTGCATCCTAGAATTATAACAGGCTACGTGCACTGTACACCCCCATCTAGATATGTACCCTGTACACCCCATCTAGATATGTACCCTGTACCTCAAAAAAGAAAAACTTTAAAAAGAAAACTAATACAAACAGAACCTATAACAGATATCCCAACAATACCATTAAAGAAACAAAGAACCGCTGCTACATCAAATAATACAACTACAAAACTGTCTAGTATTATTAACTGCACATGCATCAAAATAGAAAGACTAATGTCTCTTCTCAAAAAACGATACAGGCCCATCAAAGGAAACCGAGGCACAACTCTCTGGTCCAGTTAAATTCAGCAACATAACTGGAATAAATTGCTATGCAAATGTAGCAATCAATCTTCTCTTCCAATTGCTACCAATTGTTCACAACATTTACTTAAACGGCCCGGACCGGTTGTGTTTGCAAATGCTCATCCTTCATGCATTGTCTCAGGCATAAGGCAGGAATTGAACTACTGTGCAGGAAAGGTTAAATTCACCATAAACACAGTAAGATCCACAAGAATTCCTAATGTACTTACTAGTATTGAAAACCAAAAACATCCCTATAAATCAAATCTTCCAGATTTTATACACGTGGAAACGTGCATGCACTCTCTGCAACCATGTTTCACAAGAGCACATCCCTAATGAACGATTTGTGTATGCATCTATACCAAATTCTGAATCCATTCCATTTGACCAGCTTCTGCAGAATGCAAATCATAGCATATTATGCCCTTTCTGTAATTCAGACAATCGTTCCAACATATAAATAAACTCACGTGGGCAATCTTCACAAAATCATTCTGAGGTGGCCATACACATTTTTTTTTGCAAAATTTGGTGATGATTAGTCCAGGGGAGTTAGGGAAGGGCAAAGTTATAAGCAGCCCAAAAAAAGTGCTCAATGAGTTGAGCAATTTAACCATAACTACAAGACGGCTACCACAGGCCCTGCAATATATACGAATATATGCCATAGATTACTCACTGTAATCATGTTTCTGAGATAGGGGATCTGTTAAATTCACATGCTACACATAGGCCGACATCTAGTGGTAGTCGCACAATATTACATGATTTTTTTTCCAAAAGGGACATCGACTGGGCCTAAAACTATCCCTAGTATGAGGTCTGCTGTACCCATGGGCGAGGTCCCTCAGATTGTTTTTTTCCACCAGGATTGCTTTTTTCCACCATCGTGTTTCGTTGCTAGTTGCAGAGTTCCTTTCTAGTAAGACCTGCATAAAAGCCTGTAAATAATGTTCTTAATACAGGCTAGTTGTGACATCACAACTGACCTGTATTAAGGAAATTACATCACTGCTGCTCAGTAATCAGTTATTACACTTTAGTTGCAACTTCACATGGAAAAGGCTACCATTGAGGCGATCGACAATGCCCCTACTATCCTTGATAGCCATCTTTGCCTCCTGGTTCTCATTGACGTCTATGTAGCATTTGACAGTAGACCATGAGACACTCACCAACATTCTAGATCGCAACATGGAGATCAGCAAGATCATTCTCAACTGGTTGAGATCTTACCTTGCTAACCGCAACAAATTTGTCAAATGGATTCCTCCAGAGCACAAAGTCTACCCATCACCTGTGAAGTCCTAAAAGTAAGTATCAATCTTCCCCCATGTGATCTTTAAATAGAACCGCTCTAAGACTTATTGGCTCCCCACAACATGCACATCCACGAATAGGGAAATGACAAGCAGCTCTACCTCAAGATATCCTCAATCGTCCGATCACAGGTTCAGGGTCTGCCTCACATTGATCCAGTCCTGGATGCCCAGTGCTTACTTGAAGCTCAACCTCTCCAACACTGAATTCCTGCTGCTGACCAACAACACAGAACACTCCTATGTGCAGACCTGGCTCTCTGCTATGGAACTCTAGGGCTTCACGCCCCAGCTGGCAATCTGCATCCTGTCCCTTTGCTTTGACATCGACACATAGGTTTCCTTCTAACAGCACATGTCAAGGAAGACCCAAACAGCTTGGTACCAAATATCCCTGTGGAAAACCAAGGCCTTCATCCCAGAAAACAACTTAAGATCTGCTGTCCAAACCTTGGTCCTCTACCACCTAGATGGTGGCTGTGTCCTTGGTGGCTGTGGTCGGTCGCAGTGCTTAAGAATCTGTTCCAGACAGCTTCCAGCAGAACACCCAAAATAAGAATAGATAAGGTACCTCAGGACACCGCGGGAGCGAAGATGATGAGTTGCAACAGGATTAACAACAGTAAGGCGACAACAGGCGCTCTTCAATGGACGGACAAAGGAACAGTCCCAGCACAGCTTCTGTTGATGCAAGAATGCTGAAAATGCAGGAGCAGGCTGCTTGTTACAGAAGTTGAAGATCATCCAAGTTCAAAGGATGCACTCTGAACAATGACGGTTGCAGCGAGGTAGTACAGGAGAGAGCTGGCCGTACACTGTTATAGGGACACTTCCGAAGGCTCAGAATGGGAGGATCCGCGAACAGTGTTGGAGACTGGTAGTTCCCACTGGTCATGGGGTCGAAGCACCGACAAGGGTCTTCTTGAGATCATGCCGACGAGTAGGGCTTCACTGAGACAGCACTGGAGTCGATGCTAGTCAGCTGCAAGGGTTGTGCTCGGGTCGTCAACTGGGTGCTCATCTTCGAAGAGGACTTAACTTTAAAGATGATCTGTTAAGTGGCTGCAGGAGCCCTCCTTTTATCCAAGATTTAGGCTCAGAGTTTGCCAAATCCCACCAAGGGAAAGGATCTGCAACATTCAAACTGGCAGTGGTAATTCAATCATGGATAGGCACTGGCCACAACATCTGCCTCGACACAGCCATCAAAATGAGCAAAAGGGCAAGGAAATTAAAGCATAAGGCTTACCTCCAAAAAGAAATCAGTCTTTAAAAAAAAAAAAAAAAAAAAGTCTCATAGACGTCTATGGAGGAAAGCTGTAAAAAGAAAATCTTTCCTAACACAAGCATGCATCATCCTCAAATCCTGCTGCACCATCTACAAGGGAGTCACCCTGAAGTACCCAGGCTACCTCACTGAGAAACTCAGCATCTCTGAATGCCTATGTTCCACCATAAATACGGCCATATGAAGACTTGAACTCCGAAGGTGTTGGAAGTAAAGAACCAGAAGACAGTCCTTCTTGGTCTATGCCCCCCAGACTCTGGAATCCCATCCCCGCCAACACTGGACTTGCCCCGATTTATACATTTTAGGAAGGAGCTCAAGACTCTGCTCTTAAAGGAATGGCTCCTCCTTAACCGCAAGGTCCACACCTGAGACTGGGTGATCTGCTTCTCCGTTACCTCCTGTCGTTGCTTGTACATCCCTTGCTGCCAAATTGCCTGCCCTCCCCCTTGCCCATTGTCAGCTTCCCCCATCCCTTGCATCTCTGCTACCCTCACAATGGCCTTCTCCCTTATGACTTCTAAAGCGCTCTGTTGCTTCCAGAAGCTAAACCTACACTCAATACCGCAATAATTATAATGCTTGCTGCTTGAGCTAGAACAAAAGCAGAATTCCAGGTGCCACTGCATCACTCAAAGCTGTGACGAGCTTTCAAATTCCTTTTTAATAAAATAGCTTTCTGCAACACTTCACAGCCATTAACTGATAAGGGGCTGTTTAACACAGGAGCAAAAATGGTCATGTTAGTACTAATTTTAAAAGTACAAAATTAAAACATTTTGGATGCATTTCATTAAAGTGTTTAAATTATTCTTATGCAACACATTAGAAACGGCATATTCGTTGATTTTTAACGCAAACAGGTTCTACATTAATCATATGTATCAGCAAGGCCTCAACAGGGATGGCTGTGTATGGCCATGTATTGTAATGAATAAAGTATCCCCTAATGTACAAAACAGATATTGCAAGTCTGATGTTAGTGGCCATTTTATCCCATACATATAAAGAATATACGCAAGTTCACCCTGAGGACTATTTCTCAAAACTGTGCATCAGCAGCTTTGCAAAGCACAGATAGAGGATAGAAATATAAAAAAGATATTGTTGGTGAAGACCGGGTGCAAAGTTTGCACTCGCCACTAACCACTTGCTAGTGATATTTGACTCTTTGCGAGTAAAACCTGGTGTGCTGTTTGTATGTATAGAATTGAGGTGAAGAGTGACTTTGTTGCTGGCTAGTAGCTTCCAACTTGAATTTTTGCCCACTGATAGATGAACAAGTTACTTAACCCAGGTAATGTTCTTTCGATTGGATGTTCCTCCCACATATTCCTCATCTTATTATATATCTCTCCAGCTTTGCTGCTTCGGAAAGAAAATTCGACAGAGGGCGTTGTATGTTGAGTCGGCGTGTCGATGTCCCTCGAGGGCCTCTGTCGATCGTCAACGTCATCAGCATAAATAGGGCATGCAGCGCTCGTTGGCTTCAGTTCTGTTTTTCCTTTCCCCTTCTTGGAGGAATTAACCAGGTGTACCAAAGATCGTAGGCGCTCAGAAAGCGTAGAGTGTAATGCATGTAAATTGTACGGCAGGGTAGGCTGGGAGGAGGAATACGTGGGAGGAACATCCAATCAAAAGAATGCTACCAGTGGTAAGTAACTTTTTCTTCGAATGGATTGTGTCCTCCCACACGTATTCCTCCACTTATGATAGACTCCCAAGGCAGTAACAATTTGGAGGTGGGAGTATCAATCAATTTAATCATGGATCGACTAGAGGATGGCTTTCGCAAAAAGTCCTCTCTGACTGGAGGAAGAATCCAGACAGTAGTGTTTGACAAATGTATGAATTGGGACACCCCTTTGAAGAGCCGCAGAGGTTGCCATGCCCCTTGTGGAATGAGCTCTTAGGCCTTCCGGCGGGGCCTTACCCGCAAGTCTAACATTTGCCAATGCCAAGGATAATCCATCTGGATATTGTTTGTTTGGTGACTGCGAAGCCCAATTTGGGGTCGGTATACCCAATAAAAGTTGATCAACCTGGCGGAATTTAGCCATTCTTGAAATGTAAAAATGTATTTCGGGTCTAATCTATGTATTCTCTCCTCTTCTTCATCTGAATGAGGTTGGCAATGTTATCCTTTGCGACAAATGGAAGTCAGAGACTAGCTTCGGTAAAAAAAATGGTGTTAACCTGAGGATAACTTAATCTTTGCAGAAAGTAGTAGGAGGAGGCTTGCAAGAAAGAGCCTGCAACTCACTTACCCTGCGGGCTGATGTTATTGCGATAAGTAAGACCATTTTCAATATATGGAGCCTTAAAAGGCACGAATGTAAAGGCTCAAATGGGATACATGTCAAGAATTGTAATACAAGGTTTAGGTCCCAAACAGGAACATTAAATGGAACTGGAGGGTATACATTAGTAAGCCCCTTTAGAAATTGTACAATCAAGGGGATTTTAAAATAGGATTCCTCTTCTGAGGAGCGCTTAAAAATGGAAAGCGCTGCCAGGTATCCCTTAATGGTTCCAATCTGGAGCCCCAAATTGGCTAAATAGAACGGAAAGGAGAGCAGCATAGGTGTGTCACAGAGAAATGGATCCACATTCTTATCCTTGCACCAATTGCTGAACTTATTCCAACGGTACAAAGATTTAGTTGCTGGTCTTCTGGCCGAAAGCAAAATCTCCATTACATCATCCGAGAGATCCCAATCCTTGTATCGCAGCCTTTCAAACCATGGGTGAATGCAGAGTATCTCGACCTCTGGATGGAAAACCCAACCTTCCTCTTGCTAGAGAAGATCGTCTCTTTGTGAAAGACGTACTGGAGGGCAGATGAACAAGTCTAGAAGGTACTGGTACAACGTCCTCCTGGCCCAATCCAGAGCAATCAGTATCACAGTTTTCCAGAACTTTTGCAACCTCCTGATCACATGAGGAATGACAGGGACTGGAGGAAACGTATTCAGGAGTGGAAACTCCCAGTCCACTTCGTACCAGTCTCCTAGAGCTCCTCTTGGGGGCGATTCCCTGGAGCAAGTGTTTGCACTTCCTGTTGAGACCGGTCACGAACAGATATACTTGAGGGGTTCCCCAAAGGGTGAAGATCTCTTGAAGGACTTCCCACTTGTGGGAGACTGCTCTGCCTGCTCAGAGCATCCGCCGCCGTGTTCTGCTCTCTGGCTAGATGAACTGCTGATAGAGAGATTCATTGTTGTATTGCCCAAAACCAGAGCTGCATTGCCACTCTGCACAGTGGTAGTGACCCTACACCACCTCTTTTGTTGAGGTAGTATATGTGCAATCTGTTGTCAGTCATTATCAGGACATTCTTTCCCCGCACAGAGGGCAGGATGGCTTTCAGCGCTAGTCTGATTGCCGTCAGCTCCAAAAGGTTCATGTGTAGTTTGGACTCCGATGCAGACCAAAGACCGCTGATTGTCAGTTCATTGGTGTGGGCTCACCGCCCTGTGAGTGAGGTACCCGTCACTACCGTTATCTCCGGCCATGGATGCCAAAAAGATTCTCCCTTGAGAACATTGTCTTTGCAAGCCCACCATAGAAGGTCCTGAGCAACCCTGCTCCCATACTTGCAGTTGATCTGACATATTCACAGAGAATTGGGCCCACTGAGTCCTGAGAGCCCACTGAAGGGATCTCATTCTCAATCAGGCCTCTGGCACCAGAAAAATGCAGGATGCCATGAGACCGAGCAACCTCAGAAAATCTAAGGCCGGAGATGCTGGGCATTTTGTAATTTTGCTACCATCTGCTGAATGTGTTGAGCTCTCACCTCGGGTGGCAAGGCTTTCCCTGAGGAAGTATCCAGGACTGCTCCAATGAATTGGAGTCTTTGGAATGGGACTGCTTGAAATCGAGGGAGAAGCCCAGTTTGTGAAGGGAGTGGCAGGTGATACTGAGATGTTCCTGGGCTTGCTCTGGTGAACAAGCCCTGATCAGCCAATCGTCCAGGTAGGCGTAGACGTGAATCCCCCCCTCTCCCAAGACTTGCTGCCACCACCACCATCAAACTTAGCGAAAACCCTCAGGAGGTGGTCAGCCTGAATGGCAGAACTCGAAATTGAAAATGAGAACCGCCAATCGTGAACCTTAGGTACTTTCTGTGCTGGAGATGAATTGGAACATGAAAGTAAACATCCTGAAGGTCCAATGATACCAACCAGTCTTGAGTTGGAGAACATGCAGGATCTGAGAAAGGGTAACCATCTTGAAGTTGTCCTTCCTAAGTTTCTTAAGTCCAAGATGGGTCTCAATCCTCCATCCTTCTTAGGAATCAGAAAGTCGGGGGAATACCAACCCTTGTTCCTCTCCGCTACAGCTACATGTTCTATTGCACCTTTCTATAGCAGAATTCAAATTAAATTAGAAGGAGCGGATCCAGAATTTTGACAGTTGTATCCTGGTGGATGATCTTGAGGCTTTTGAAAAGGGAAGGCAGTAACCTTGGGTTACCATTTCCAGTGCCCAAGCATTTGAAGTAATGCCCCGCCATTCGTTCAGATGCTGAGAAATTCTGCCTCCGACCGTGGTCTTGTGGGTCAAGGCCTCAGAGTGGTTTAGAGGTGGCTGCAGCAGCGGCTGAGGATAAAGTTGCCGCTGCTGGGGCTGATTTAGCACCCCTTCCTTGTCCAACACGAGGGAATCTTATTTGTACCCCTTGTCCGGGCTGTCCTCTTCCTCTACCAATTGAGGAATAGAAACGAAAAGAACGACCCCTCCAGGAAGAAGAGCCTGAATAGGGTTGTTGAGGTATCCGAATGGAGGCGCTAAGGGAGTTAGCCGCCGCCTTGGAGGTCTGCAGTTTCTCTAGACTCATCCACCTTGCTGCCGAACAACCTCGAGCCGTCAAAGTGCATGTTGAGAAGTCTAGCCTGCACGTACTGTACTAACCCCAACTTCCTCAACCATGCAAATCTGCATAGTGCGGTGTTAGCAGCCATGGATCTGTTGATGCTGTCAGCAATATCCAAACCTGACTGGAGACATTCTCCCATTACCTCCTGACCATCCTTAACTAAAGCCAGGAAGCCGTCTCTTTCTCCGCCTTCCGGAATGTGATCAGCCGCCATGGCAACACAGTCCCACAGAATATAAGAGAATTTGGAAAGAGTACAAGTCATGTTGGTAGATTTCAAGGCCATGCTGCCTGAACTACCAAGCTTTCCGGCGTGGGGTGCTTGGTCAGGTATTCTGGATCAGTGCTGGAAGGCCTGTACCTCCTTGCAAAGTTTCTATGAACAGCAGGTCCAGATTCCGGGGATTCCCAATTTGCAGTGACTTTCCTCTGAAAGGCCGAGTGGAAAGGCAACATTGGGTCCTTCTAAGGACCCTGGTTCAAAATGTCAATCATGTCATCCTGTTCATATGTAGGAGAAGCTCTGCTCTAACCCATATACTCCGTGACCTTAGTCATGAGCTTTCTATAGGGCGAATTTGAATGCTCAGAGGGATCAGGCCTGCCAAAATCCAGTATTGCCAAGGTGTCAAGACCACTAGCCGACTGGAGACCATCATACAGTTCCCTCATTTTCAACTTCAGAAATGAGCTCTTCTGGCACATTCTGGGTGCCAAATTGCAACCCAAAAAGGGGGAAATCCTCTTCAGAGGATTGTTCCTCCTTATAGATCGAAGACAGAATTAAAAAAAAGTATTTCTTCAGGACAGGCTTGTAAATCTTGTCCTGTATGCCAAAAGCCTTGGACAAAGTCGAAGTGGCAGTCAAAAACAGCTTCGAAAATGGCAGCTGTTTACTCGGCCCCGCCTTCGACTTTGGCGTCGACATGCCTGACTCCGAAGGAGTTGACAAATTTGTCGAGGTCTTCGATGCTTTATGGTTCTTTGTTGGTATCAAAGAAGGACTAATTTCCAGAGTCGGCACTCTCGACGACTTCTCGTCAGGTCGACAACTTGCTAGAGGTATTGCCGGCTTCATGCTCGGTTTTTTCGAGGGGGTCGAGGCCACATTCTCGAAAATACACATCTCCGACCGAAATGCGTCCCACTTCGTGGGGAATCGGATTTGGTGAGGCATCTGATTACCTCGGTAGAGGAATCAGATGATGAAGAGGGAGAACTATGACGTCTCTTCTTCGAGGAAGAAGACAAAAGAATGCCATGATCAACTCCTTGACATTTTGTGCCTGTAGGAGCCTCTGGACTCGCCAGACTTTTTTTAAAAAATTTTTTATTTCTTTATTGCCATTTCAGATAACCACGCAAACACAGAGCTCTTACCCTTCCCCACCCCTCCCGCCCCCCCGATACGCATGTAAAGGTAGCCTTAGAGAACTTAAAAGGTAAGTCGGACCACAAAACCGTTGCTTTGCAGATAATCCATCCAGTTTGTCCTCCACACCAGTGGCAATGTAGCGTCCAAATTGTACAGTCCATATTTCCGGTTTCAGGGATCAAGTGGAGACCCAACCTCAGAATAAAGCACCATGGGAGACCCCTGTGCAACAGGAGACACAGAATCTTCCCTCCCGGACTGACTGAGAAGGTACACTATATACGCATCCCACATCTGACTGCCACTCTGATGATTTCTTCGTAGCACCCCACAACGCACCTCCATATCATTACAGTACAATATGTCCCCTGACCATTGTTCAACCGTCGGGCTCCGCCTTCGCCCCCACACCCTGGCCACCCGGCGTTTAGCCAAAATCAAGAGGAGACCCACCAATTTCCTAGTCTCCCTGGGTATCTGTTCCGTATATCCCAACAGGGCCACTGCAGGGTCTGGCGCAAGTTGCTGGCCTACAATGTCCCCGATTACCCCAAACACCTTTTGCCAAAAGTGCACCAACTCCACACACTCCCAGGCCACATGCAGAAAACCCGCCATCTCCTGACCACACCGGAGGCAGGCCCCCGACCTCTAAGGAAAGTAGCGCTGTAACTGAGCTGGGGAATAGTAGCCCTGATGCAAAACTTTGAAGTGGATCAGCTTATAGTTCGAATTAACCGCCCCTTTCTTGGTACAACAGTACTCCCAGACATCAACTGGTATTTCCTGCTCAAAGGACCTTTCCCACAACCCCTTTGAGGATAGCCCAACACTAGACCTGCCCCTCAACGCCAATCCATATAGATCAGAGAGTATATGCCTCCCTCTGTCCCCCCCTATCACCCTATCAAGCACCACGGCCACCTCAGGTGGTTCAGGAAAGGTTGGAAACAACCACTGTAGCGTTACCCTCAGTCTATAATACAAAAACACATCCAGTGCCGACAGGGCTCCCCTTTCCTTCAGTTGATCGATAGAGACAAACATCCCATCAGGGAACAGCTCTCCCCATGTAGTGACACCCAGCCGCTTCAACATAGCCACATAACCCTCCTCACTAGTCAGGGGAATCCCAGGGATAAACAGTGGTGGGAGTCTCGGTGAATAGAGAAGACCCCCACTGGGAGCTCTCTCCAATATCGCCCAGGCCCAGCATGTCAGCCCCACCAAATTCCGAGGGCTCCGGGAGCGGCTCGGGGCCGTTAGAATGACCGACCTCAACAATGCTGGGGACGCGATTGATCTCTCAATCTCCATGTGTCTATGTTCCACTGCCATTCTGTACCAGTACCGAAGATAGCTGGCCTGCGCCACTTTATAATATAACTCAAAATCCGGAAGTGACAACCATCCGTCACGGAATGGTGCCGTAAGCTTCTCCCAGGAGTCCCGATCCTTCTTGCACGCCCATATGAACTGTAACACTGATGACCGGAGGTCCCGAAAATATTTCTGGGGTACCTTTATAGGCACGTTCAGAAACACGTACAGAAATTTGGGGAGAATAGTCATTTTAATCACTGAGATCCTACCGTATAGGTTAAGCGGGAGCGAGGTCCAGCTCGCCATCGCTCGTTTGGCTGAATCCAGAGCTTCCACATAGTTCCTAGTATATACCACCCTCTCTTCCCTCGCCACGTGACCCCCAAATATCGAGTACTGTGCAGATCCCACTGGAATCCCCAGTTATCCCGAAAGTGGGACGCCCACCCACCCCCGTCAATGGGAAAATAACTGACTTACTGGTGTTTATACGCAGCCCTGAGAGTTCGCCAAAGCGCCACAGATCTGACCTAATCGGGTCTAGATTAGCTTCAGGATGACGGATGAACAGGACCATATCGTCCGCGTATAACGATATAATCACCTTATGAGTATGCAGCTGAACCCCGCGTTGCAAATGAAACTCCCAAGCCCACTCCGCCCAGGGCTCTATCACCAGTGTGAAGAGTAAAGGGGATAGCGGGAAGCCCTGACGTGTTCCCCGCTCAAGCGGTAGTACCCTGGTGTTCCGCCCATTCACCCTCACCCTGGCTACCGGATCAGTATATAGAAGTGACACCAGGGATATAAAAAACTTGCCCAGACCTAGCCTTTGTAAAACAGTAAATAGAAACGGCCATTCAACAGAATCAAATGCCTTGGCGGCATCTAACAGGACCGCCACCACCGGGTCCTCCGCCGGCAGCGCCGACATCAGGCCAAACATCCTCCGCAACCCGAAAGAGGTCGACCGACCTGGAATGAATCCCGCCTGGTCCGCCCTCACCAAAGTGGGCATTAGCGGCGCTAACCGTCTCGCTATAACTTTCGCCAAGATCTTATTATCAAGATTGATAAGCAAAATTGGGTGATATGAGGAACAGTCCCCCTCTGGCTTCCCGCGTTTCAAAAGTACGACCACTACGGCTTCCCTAAGTGTGTCTGGTAAGCGCCCCATAGATATTGCCTCCTGGTACATTAACAACAAGCATGGTGCCAACCTCTCTGCATAGCACTTACAGAATTTGGCTGTGAAGCCGTCAGGGCCTGGCGATTTCCCGCACGGTAGAGATTTAATAGCGTCCACCACCTCCTCTAGTGTCACAGGCCTATTCAGCCCCTCCCTCTGCTCCTCTGGCACCAATATAACACCACCTCATCGAGAAACGCCTCTAAATCCACTCTTGTCGCCGTTAATTGTGAGGAGTACAGGTGGCTATAGAATTCCTCGAATTCATGTGCGATGCCCTCGTCGTCATAATGATCAACACCGTTCCCATCCGTGATGACTGTCACCTTATTATCCCGCCCGCTCAATCGAGTTAGCTAAGCAAGTGACCGTCCCGGGGTTTGTCCCTCACCATATTTCCAGGGAGCTACGTTATCCCACATATATTTAATCTCCCTCTGCGCTAGTGTCTGATACTCCTGCAGTTCCCACTTGATGGCATCCTGCTGAGCCCGATCCGGAACGGGAGCCTCCTCTTGTAACACCCGTATTTCCTCCTCTGTATCAGCCAAATCTTTCCGCAGCCTTTTCAGGATCCCCACCTCCTTAGCTATACATTCACTCCTAATCACACTCTTAAATCCCTCCCACAGGACACCGACCCATCATTGACCTCAAACTATGCATCTATGGCCTTCGTCAATTCCTCCTTAAAGAGCTTATCCGTAAGCACTTCACTTTTAAACCTCCAAGGAGGCCTCATCTTATCCCGACCCTCCAAACGGATCGACAGCAAAACTGGAGCATGGTCTGATAAAGTGCGGGCCAGAATACCCACCCCAGCGGATCGACCCATAATTGCCCGTGACACTAGGAAATAATCTAGTCGAGGTGCCGAGTAATGTGTGAATTGGCTCACTCCAGGGTTCCTCACCCTCCAGATGTCTTCAATATCCCACACCTCGTAGTTGTCATACCCTCCGCCCGTCCCACTAGTGACCCCAGGTTGCCCTCAGCCCGATTACGCCCGCCACTTACCTCACACGCCTCCCACAGGTTCTGGGGCTCAGGCTGGCAGACCAGGCCTCCCCGCGGACGGGCGCAGCATCAGCCTTGCACTAACACTCCGCAGTCACGATTGCGGCCCTTATTCCATTGGCAGTTGCCGTGGAGATTAGGAAACAATACGCTTAGAGGAGCGCCTTCGCATCGCGTTGTCGTGCCTACCCGATCACATGATCTGGGCTTCACAGCTGTTTTCTTGGAAACTCTGTTCGGCTTTGTGCTTCCAGCTTTGTGTTTTGGAATCTTGTACCCGGCTACTGTACCACGGACTGTTTTTGGATTACCCTTGGCCATCTTTCTAAAGACTCTGTATTGGTTCCCTTGCTACTGACCTAGGATTGTTACGGACTTCCTTGTTCTTCATCCTCCATCTTATTGCCGAGCATAACCCTGATAGTCAAGTAGACTCCACCTGAGTACGTTTTACAATCAGTGGTTTCATTCTGCCTCTTCATCATCCTGAACCTGTCCACGCGAGTCCCGGAACCC
This sequence comes from Ambystoma mexicanum, assembly GCF_040938575.1. Classification (NCBI taxonomy): domain Eukaryota; kingdom Metazoa; phylum Chordata; class Amphibia; order Caudata; family Ambystomatidae; genus Ambystoma; species Ambystoma mexicanum. Next base: position 833,260,686 of record NC_090934.1, on the reverse strand, counting down.
TTCCACCCGCTATGTTTTCCTCATTCCTTCTGCCAACACCCGGTAAGACCTTTTTGTTTTCCTTTTACATTCCGAGTTATCTTGCTTGTCTGGTATTTACTCTTATTTCCTTGACAGCTCCCTTGGTGTTTCCAGCACTCTGTGATTCCGGATTTCTCCACCTGTGGCCTCAAAGGTTATACAGAGAGTAATTCTGATATCTCCCTGTGTGGCACTTGGGGACGGAGGTCTGACATATCTGCACGACATTCAAGGTCTAACAGTTTAATGGAAGTCCTATTGCTTGAGCGCACTGCGCTCCCCACCCTATCCAGGGATGCGTCCAATACAGAATTAAAGTCCCCAGCCCAGATGATTTCCCCCTCGGGAAGCGTCCCCAATCGCCGCTCTATCCAGTCCAGAGGCTCTGTTGTATCCTGGTTAGGTCCATAATAACATATCATTGTATATAATCTCCCCTGGATAACTCCCTGCACTATCAAGACCCTGCCCTCTGAATCTTTCACCACCCTGACCAACCGAAACCCCACCGATTTATGCACCAGGATAATTACACCTCTAGAATAGGAGGAATAAGAAGAGAAATATCTATGGCACCCCCAGTTTTTACCAAACTTAGATTCAGATTCCGGTGTCAAATGAGTCTCCTGAAGGAAGGCCACCCCAATTCTATGATGTTCCAGATATTGCAAAACTTTCCGGCATTTGGGCAAACTGTTAAGACCCCTGACATTCCAGGTCATGAAATGTACTGTCACCATCTGCAGATGATAAACCACACACCCCCCCCTGCTCTGACAAACCCCACAGGCCTCCAAGCTCCCAGTGCGCACCATTGGTCCTCCCTGTCCCCCCTCCCCATTCTACTGACAACCCCTCAACTCTTCAGTGGTCGCTCCCTCCCCCCACCACACCCCACCGCCCCCTCAACGAAAGCCCCTCCCCCACCCACGCTGGAACCCCCAACTTTCCAGCACCCCAACATCCGTCAACACATTCATAAACCGCTTGCGCTCAGGGGGCAACTACGAGCCAAACCCTCCTTCGCACCCCCACAGGATAGGTGTCTCTGCTCTTGGAACCAACATGAACTGTTTAAAGCGGCAGTGACACCACCAAGTTTCTTCCATGCTAAAGGATGTCAGGCCTCCGCCCTCCGTGACCCAGGAGACCTCGGCAACATGTCAAGACAAGAGGAGGCCTCCTCCGGAGACTGAAAAAACAATGACTTCCCTTCATGAACTACCCATAGCTTGGCAGGGAATAACATCGCATACTGCAGGCCTTTGTCCCTCAGCCCTTTCTTAACTTCCATAAAGGATTTCCTGGCAGCCTGCACTTTATCAGAAAAGTCTGGGAAAAACTTAATCACATCCCCCTTATAAGACAAAGTACCCTTCTCTCTAGCTTTCCGGAGTGCCACATCCCTCTCTCTATAGTTCAATAGTCGGGCAATCAGCGGTCGAGGTGGAGCTCCCGGGATCGGTCTTCGGCCGCTCGGGATCCTATGTGCCCTCTCCACAACACAGAGCGGGGAGAAGCCATCTGAGCCCAAGGTTTCCCGCAGGATTTCCTCTACCAGTGCTTCCATGTCTCTCTGACCTGTCGCCTCAGACAAGCCGACAAACCGTATATTATTCCGGCGGGATCTTGATTCAAGATCGTCCTGCTTCTCCCGGAGCTCTCTCAGGGCTTTCCTGACTTCCGACATTTCCCCCAGAGACCGAAGCTGCAACACCCTCCACCCCCGATAGGTGCCCCTCCGCCTCATTCAGCCTCTCTCCATGCTTATCCAACCTGACCTGCATGTGGTCCACTTTGCAAGTCAGGGTATCCCGCTTGCCATCCAAAGATTGTATCCCGGACTGTAGCTGTAGTAACATAGCCTTAATGTCCTGAAAGGCAGCCACCGGATCCGGTTCGGGCCCTATGCCCGACGTCTGTACGATCTCTCCTGCTGAACTACCACTCATGGCCTGTGTAGGCATCTCAAAATTCAATTTGGACTGCTGTTTAACCCCTTTCCCCAGCTTGGTCATGGCTGGTATTGAAACCGGGGCGCAGCAGTGCTATGCAGGGTGCAATGGCCAAGGCCACTGGCGTTTCCGTCCCCTGAACCAGGGGCCCGGGGCCCAGTAAGAGTCCTGTACCGGGAAGGGGAACAATCACCAAGAACCCCCAGAACCCGTCTCTCTCAGAGAAGAATGACCATAGATTATTCTCGACAAAGTCTTGCCCAACTCCACACCATCCGGCTGGGACCTCTCCGTCTAGCAGCACAGCATCACAACTGCCACCGCATTCAGCCCTGCACTGCACCGCAGATCCCTTATAGTCCCAAGCCCACCAGTAGCCAAGTTGTCAAGATTCAAAAAGGTATGGAGAGGAGAATATTAGCGAACAAACATCAGCTTAGAGAGCGTTTCGTGAGTGGGCCGTATGGTCCCCCCGCTGTGTGCGCAAATAAGAGGGCCTTCAGCAGGCCAACCATGGAAAAGACAGCTTGAGGCACCCAGCAGCACTGTGCAGCACTATTCAAGCAGGTCTCGTAAGAATCCAGCGGGTGCACAACACCGTCCTCAGGGCAGATACCAAATACCCCCACAGTGTAGGTCCTCCTGGGAGCCGGTGGGTCCAACAAGATCGCCTCACAGTGCCCCTGTCCCTTCACACAGGACCAGCCTCCAAACCCTCCATTTACGGGTCTGCTGGTGCATGTAGCCACTCAATCCACCAGAGTCCTTACGGCGTATGGGCCGCCGCTGTAGAAAGCGCCGCCCGCTGTCTGTGAGAAAGCTGGCTCTCCACTGCCGTTATTCGTTGGGGCTGGCAGCCACGCAGCAGGGGAGGGCCAGCGCCCCAGGGCCAGACAGGCAGTGTCGCCCCACCCGCCCCGAGACTCCCACCACCGCCGGTAAGCAACCCCCCCTCGGCGCACAGGGCCACCACCGGGGGGTGGGGGAAATCACCACCGGCCCCCCGCTCACCTCTTTGCGGCCGCCCGCAGCCCCAGCCCCAGCCAATGCGCTGCCGCCGCTCCACTGCCGACCTCAAGGCTCACAATACACAAGCGGGCCGCCGGCCCCGACCGAGCCAACGTTCTTCTCCCTCGTCTGCTCCTCCGCCAAAACGGATGCCCGGCAGATCTTGTCCCCCGAGCCACCGACGTCCGGGCGGTTGGGCAGCGGGCGGGGGGGGGGAGGGGTTACTGCGCTCCACTCACCACCTACAGCTCCTCCGCAGGCCTGCACCTCCCCCACCTTCCTCTGGAGCAGGCACTCTCCACAGCCTCACACCGTCCGTTCAATGCCCCGCCGGCCTCACCGCTGCACTTAACCGATCCTCACGGAAGCCCGACTCAATGCAGCTTTTAGTGCCGCCAAAATAAAACAGGAGAGCCTCCGCAGAGACTGCTGGATAGCATTCCGGATAGGGGATGTGCTGGAGAGCTTCACGGGCCTGCGGCCATCTTGGTCGGGCTCACTAGCGCCCCCCTGGACTCGCCAGACTTTCTCTCACTTCAAAGAAGACTGCGAAGCCAACCTCCCCACCGCCAGTTTACCTCTACGTTCCACGAGAGCTTTCTCTGTCATGGCATGACAGGACCCACAGTCGTCCGTACGGTGCCCGGAGGCCAAACACCACAGGCAGACACGGTGAGGATCCGTAATTTAAATCTTCGATCTGCAGTCATGGCATTTTTTAAAACCGGACTTCGGTGTCGAAGGAGTCGAAGAAGACATTTATCTTTTGCGAAAAACGTAAGCGTGCTGTTAAACTCGAAGCGTAAGCTCTGAAAAACTGTACTGAAGCCAACGGGCGCTGCATGCGCAATTTATGCTGATGACGATCGACTGAGGCCCTCGAGGGACATTGACGCAATAACACCGCATACAGCACCCTCTGTTGAGAAAATTCTTTGCGAAGCAGCGAAGCTGGAGAGATCTAATATCCTAAGACGACAAATACATGGGAGGACAATCCATTCGAAGAATAGGTTGTAGGAAAACGTGATCGCAAATGTGTACTCGTGTTTATATAGTGAAGTCTGTTTTGAGAGAGCGAGGACAAGCATTGCGCTTGCAATATTTCTATTACATCAGGAAAGCCACGGGGGCTAACACAGTAAGGAACACAGGATGATGTTAAGATGGATTTCTGAACTCTGACCTGGTGGGCAGAGGTTCAGAAGGCCAGCCTAATTTCTTGGAACAGGGTAACCTTCTGGACAACTAAAAAAACAAGCTGCTGTGACAGCACCATATTACTGCGCCAAAAGAAAATAAGTCTGAATCCAGGCAGGGTTATGCGATAGGAAGATTTCATAAAAGTGCCCTATAGATTACACGTGTTTCGGCAAGGTGCCTTTCTCAAATCAGGGCATATCTCGATGCAATGAATCATAAGTGAAAATGGTAAGTATGCATTCAAAAAACATCATATTCCATGTCACATTGCAAAGATCAAAAATGGGAAAGTCAAGAGAAAAGTGCAGTCAGCCATAACATAGAAAAGAAAAGTTCAGCAATTGACATATTACCCATATGCATTTCCATTAGAGTTAAAAAATGACAGAGAGAAAGGGGGGGTAGGGGAGGATGAATAGGGGTAGAGAAAATCCGAGATATACAAAAAATGAAAAATTAGTGAGTGGTTGTGATGAATCCATTTTGTGCTAAATGTGCAGTAAGGTAAAGGGCCCTTTCTTACCCAGCATTGTTTCTTGTAACCATTACTGAAGATGTAATAACTGGGATCAATCCCAACTGCGAGGCCGAAGGATGGGGGAGGGAGGAAAAACAGTGGCGGTTTGTATCATTAGTTATACCAAGTCTGGTCATTACGTTCAGTTTCAGTTCAGACCTAAAGATCCTGATCTTCTTGTGTCAGGGGGCAAAGCTCGCGCTGCCCTTGGCTCTATATAAGTGAAAATGCATTTTTAAATCCATTCAGGGTTCTTGTCGAGATACACCATTACTGTGCAAGCTACATTGCACTTAGGTATCAAAGAGTCATTGTTTAGTACTCATGTGTATGAATATTTTAAGCACTTCTTTGAATGTTAAAAGCCATGAACTGCCAAGTGCGTTACTACTGACTGCCTTTGTCTCCATGTAAATGAAAATGCATTTTTGAATCCATTCGAAGTTCTTATTGAGGTGCACAGTTTGAGCATGCTAAATTGCACTTGGGCATCTAAACAAGTCATTAATTGGCACTTGTGTGTAAACAATGTTTTAAACAGTTATTTCAATGTGAACTGCCATAAGTGGCAAGAGCGCTACTGTATTAACACGACCGTGCATCCATATATTGCAATTAATGCATCTAGATGCGATTGGATACGAGGGTGGGTGGGCTACCATAGACCTCAGGGTTTACCTGAAAATGTCGTTTCCGCGTCCTGCGTCGTGGCGAAGTGATCCCTGCTTGTCGTCATGTAATGGAATGGTTTTCCTGGTAACTTGGTCCCTTGTTTGTGTCAATTGGGACTGTCTGTAAGTGTATACATTAGTGTCGGCCATGTTGGAAGGTGCTTGGGCGTTGTTTTAGAATAGGAAAAGAGAAATAAAAACGCCTGGGCGTTGTACGTCCTGATAGTGGACAGCCACTAGAAAGGAATAAATGTGCCTAACAGATCGTCGATTACCTGGAAATGTAAGGAAAATGGTAGGGGCAAAGTTTGCTCAGATTCCGTTTTGGCTGCTATCTGAGATGTCAAAAAAGGTTTCTAAATGTCCTTAAGTCCAAAATATTTTGGAAAAAGAAATGTTGGTTAACATATAAAGCCTCATTGTAATAGAAGGGCTAAAGATGGGGTCTGATAATAAAAGTGCCAGTTCATCTCATGTGATCCCAAAACAGCGTATTGTGGGAATCGTGGTCCTGCGTAGGTAGCGTTTCTAAGGAGGCTTGGAATTGCCTAAAAATCATATGTGATAACCCTGGCAAGGTGCACAACTTATTCATATTGTTAGATGAGGGAGTTCATGTCATTTGTGCAATTATTGTATATGTATAGCATTATGTGCTAGTCCCTGTCTGTATCTCATGTGTAGAGGATAGAAATGTTGGTTAACATATAAATCCTAGTTATAGTGAGAAGATTAAACATGGGGTCTGGTAATAAGGATGCCCATTCGTATCATGTGATTCCAAAGCAGTGTATTGTGGGAATCGTAGTCCTGTAAAGGTAACATTTCTAAGGATGCTTGGAATCACCCGCAACTCATATGTAATAGACCTTGTAAGTTACATAACATTTCCATATTGCTTGGTAAAGAGGTCCATGTCATTGTACTACATGTATGGCATTATGTGCTAGTCCCTAACTATATCTCTTGTGTAGATGGCCAAATCATTACAGTAAATATTACAGAAAGTATGCCATCTCATTGTCCGTGTTAAGACCAGAGTCTACACTTCTGAAATGACATATTTGGCCTCTTCACGGCGTAGGAGCAGTTCTTGGTTGCCGCCCCTCGGTCCCAATGATACTCTTTAAACCTATGAATCTGATGTCTCTTTTGTCTTGCAATTGATGAGCTTTCTGCCAATGGTCTGCCAGAGGTAAGTTCTTATCTTGACTGCCGATTGTTGAGAGGTGCTCCCTGATTCTTGTCCGTAGCTCTCTGATTGTGCTACCAATGTAAGTTTGTTTAGAAATACATATAATTGCATAGACCACATACTTGGTATGGCAATTAATTTGTTCCTTTATTTTTATTTGAATACCATTTAAGTCTCTGTAGGTGTCTGTACTGGTTGTTGCATATCTGCACATGGTGCACGTGCCACATTTTCTAAAACCTGGTCTTGGGTCATCTATCCAGGTCTGAACTTTTTGTTTTGTATTCTCAGGTAGTAATGATGGGCTTAGGCTTCTGCGGAGTGTTCTCGCTCTTCTGTAAATTATAGAAGGACGATCATGAATAAAGATCACTAGGTGCGGATCAGTTCAGGATGTTTTTTCAATTCCAATTTGCATATCTCATTGGGTCCGGGTGCCCTGGAGTTATTTACTTTCTTAAACTTGCCCAGGATTGTCTCATCACAGGGGATGTTCCAACTCGGCTGTGTCTGCTAGCACTGCACTCGGGTTTGTTCAGATGGTGCTTTTTCTGATGTTGGCAATGCATATAAAGCGAGAAAAGTGGGTTATCCATTGGGCTTCACCTATATTGTTTTGTAGTTGGTCGTTAGTTGTTTTTGATGTGCCTTTAATCATGCTCCAGAACTCTTAGTTTTGTTGCCACACATTGCACGCCACACATTGCACACAACATTTTCTCTGAGTCTTGTTGGTAAAGATTGTGACGATGCTGGATAAGCCAGTTCCTATATTCTCTTTGGGCTCTTATCCTCCTCACTTTGTTCTCCTCAGTCAGACTTTTTTCTTTTAATGCTTTTAGTCGACGAACTGTTTGTCTTTTCCTAACCAACTCCGGATTTTAACTGTGTGTAAACTTTGTCGATGACCTTTTGCTTGTATAATTTGTCAAAGTGTATCTTGTTAATAAAGGAGTGTAATCTAGGTTGCCTTCTTTAATGTATGTTCTTTTATACTGGTTTGCTATTTGCTCCAGTGCTCTCTCGGTTATTTTCAAGCGAGTGCCTCCTGTCCCTGGTACTACATCGGGAATTGTACAAAGTTGCAGGACTTGGGGGTCAATCCAGGATGTAATTAGGATGTTGTGATCAGCGTTTTGTTTTCGATCAATTTTGAAACAGTTTATCTGCGCCAAGAGCTCTTTGGATACGTACACATGGTCAATTGTTCCCTGTTCTCCTCTTTGCCATGACAGTGTTTTCAAGTTGATTTTTGTTCTTATCCAATGTAAATTATGCACGTCACGGGCTTCCATTAAACTTTCCAGTAGTCTCTTTCCATTAGTAGAATCTTTTCCATCATCTTCTTATCTGTTTGTTCATCGAATCGCTTCCATTTTAATATGGAGGCCTGCATCAGATATGAAGAATGTGTCACTTCGTGAAGATCAAGTCCAGAGCCAGATCGAATTGCAGTCAAGAGGTCTGCAGAGGGACGGCCCATTACTCCCTTTTTAGCAGGTGTGAATATTAGCTCATAACCATCCAGTTGAGGTTTGGTTGTCAACCACATCTCTTGCAGACACAGTATGTCGTAAAGTCCCAAGTTAACGTCACTTTTCCCCGTCAGGTGGTCGAAGCCTCGGGTGTTCCAGCATCCCGTAATAATGTTTTTCCTATTTATTGTCCTCAGTGAACGGGATACTGCCACGGTCTTATTTATTTCCGATTGCTCCCGGGGGTAGTGGCTAGTTTTTCGGATGGGTTGCTTGGGGAACCTTTGCCCATATCCAATTTTCTGGAGCTGTGTCAAAGCCCCTTTTGCTCCCTCTCAAAAGTGATCGGTTGCCATTGGAGTGGGACGAGTTCAGGTCTGATGTACTCTGTGATGTTCCCCGTGGGCCTGTTGGTCTATGTTTGGGGTCTCGTCTTGTTTCCGAGTATACTTCCCTATGCACAATACGTTTATGTTCCTTTTTGTAATCTTGATGCCAATCAGACCTACTCGTGTGTTTCGTGTGTGTATGTTCAGTCTCACTGGCTCTTGGTGCTATGTTGTATCGTTTTCTTTCTAGAAGTCCACTTTGGGAGTTTTTTGCTCTGGGGAAGTCTAGTCTTCCGTTTTTTGAATCTCTCGATTTCTCTGCGTGATGGTTGCATTTTCTCCATGTGTTTTGCCCTTGGTGGAAGAGACTTCCGTCAAAGTATACCTCAACACTAGGAGGCTTTCTGACTCTTTAATTAGTAGGTGCTCATTGACTTTAGAGGCGATATGCAAGTAGGAGCAGTCTAAGCCCCAAGCTGCATGGTTGCACCATCCATAGGTCCACATTCTGAATTTGTCGCAATCTTGGAATGTGTCTGAATAGGACCACTATACTGAAAATATTTAGAGTCAGATCGTCACCTTGATAGCCTATACGTTTTAATTTGAAGATGCGGGGGCTGTTAATTTTCCTAGAGGGCGTCGGTTGATGTTTTACTTCACCAGATATTCGTACTTCACTGCTTTCCTCCACTCTTTTGGTCCAATTTGACGACTACTTTCGTCTTGTTGCTGGTGGCGAATCATCATGTTCATTTTTAGGTGGTGCTCTTCCCCGTTGGTTCCTGCTCCCACCTCTATCTTTACTTCGATCAATGATATCTCTCGTTTTAACCCTAGATTTCGAGATCAATTCCTTTTTTTCCGTTTTCTCTTTTTTTCCCCGATGCTGCTTCATGTTCATCTTTCCACCGGTTTCTTTTATCTCGGTTGGTTTGTAGTGTTATGATGAGAGGAGACGGTGGTTCATGTATTAGTCCTTTATTACTTGGTTCCCATCGTACGATTTTATCATCTAAAGAGACTACTTTTCTCTTTTGTCTCGAAGCCAGATTTATATCCGACGGATTCTTCGATCGTATAGGTACTCCACTCAAGTTGTTTGTCGGGTGAGCCGACCGTTCCATCTGTGGTGGGGTGTGAGTTTTAGTAGTAGTCCCCTGGCGCCTCAGGGTCGTTTTTGTAACGCCTTTTCTTAGTTGTTTCTGATAAGTCTTCTAGCATTTTGTTTGGTGGACTCTCCGTTTCACGACCTTGGGTCTTAATTAAACGTTAAGTTGACCGTAGAATGACTTTACGGGGGCGAGTAGCTGGTAATTTCTGCCCTTGGGGTTTCTGCTGTTTAAATATCCCATAGGTGAAGCTGGATTTCGATTCTGCATTGTCTGTCCTCTTGGCTGTAGATTTTATAACAGAATGGGTTTCCTTGTTTGATAACCGGGCCGCAGAATCTTGAGGGACAAGGGGGAACCTGCTTGTTAGGTTTCCCTTCGTCGATTAAAGTAATTATCTCAGTTATTGGATCTCCAGTGGCCACTTCTTCAGAAAGCCTCTGTTTTGGATCTTGATGTTCCTTGGATGGTGGGGCTTCTTTCACGTCGCATTTACCCTCCTCTCGTTTGGGTGCTTATTGAGATTGTCTGCTTCGGAGGTTGATCTTTTGCTGGATAAGACAGTTTCCAATTGCTGGTTTCTTCCTGATGTAAAGGCACCTCATTTAGCCTCGTGTCACTCCACTCGTTGGCCATGATGAAGCCCTCCAGAAAGTTCAACTTTGTGTGCATCATGGCTATGAGGGAAGTTTGATCACCCAAGGTGTCATTTAGTGCCTCGTAGAGCTTGCTAAATGGGGCAAGCGCGATCGTGACCGTGGACATGATGGTAAGCAAGTCTGGCTTTTTTTGGCGAGTATCTTTTGTCATATTATGTTGGAACTCACTCAATCTTCTGGTGTGGATCAGGGTACATAGTGGAGCAAAGGATATGTCTGTCACTGCTGTGTCGTTCCAGCCAGAGTTATTTTGCGTCGCATTTGTTGGTTTGGCTTGCTCCTCTACCTGCGTCCCCACTGAAACATTCCGATTCCCGGGGCTCAGGTAAAACAACCATTCCCCCGTGGAAGGCCAACCAGGGCAGTATCAGTCTCTCTTTTATCAAGTTCGTACAGGCGGTTTTCTTGTGGCACCGTGTGAGCATCCCTCATCATATTTGCATTAGAATGACCTCCCTCCTGATGTGTCGTTAAGTTGGAGTTTGCCGTTGTTGGATTCCCTTGATCCCGGTCTGGAGGTAAACTGGGATTCAGTGCTTGTCGGAAGTGCCATCTAAGAGGCAAGAGGGCTTTCTCTTTCAATTTTCTTGCTGTTCCTTTACTTGAGAGGGACTTGTTTTCATCAGGGCCTAAGGAACAGTCCTCAGTAAGATTCAAGCTTTCCAGCATATCCACATCGGATATTTCGGCTACTGAAGGATCTGTTACACAGGCTCTCCTTTTTAAGGTTTTAAAGCATGTCCACGTTTATTAGCTTGATTTTCGGTTTCATGGGCCCCACTTTTTTTTTGGGTGCTTTACCTCTCATGGAAAATGTCCTTACGATTTTGCCTCTGTTAAATCGCCTCCCTTTCTGCTGCAAATTTTGTTTCATCCTGGAGTTTGCAGGTAATTTTTCACTTTCCTGTGATGGTTTCATTTTCGTGGCACGCTGCTGCCCCAAGCTCTACCTGTAAGGAGGTGGATTTCAGGGATACGTTTTCCTGGGTACCCAGTAGTATTTCCCCCTCCGGTGGTACTTTGCAAGCTTTTAGCTTTAATGAGGGGAACGCAGCAGCTTCTTCCGAATTAGCGGTGGGCAGTTCTTCCAAATTTCAGTCCTCTAGGTCTTTTGATCCGTTGCTTCCATGTCTAGTCGGTGACTTTGTCAAAGGGGGGGGGGGTAGCTGGCCCTCCCCCTGGGCTCCTCAGGTCTTCAGTCTGTAATCGGGTGGATGTCCATATTGCACTTTTAGACAGGGGTTCTCTGGTTTCGGCCTGCTTTGGGGCCCAACCACATTCCCTGAACCTGGTAGTTGTATTTATGCTCCTGACGCAAACTAAGTGATCTGTTGCAGTTTCTGCGAGCTGCACCATGCTGTTGAAATTGTGAATTTCACACCGAGTAATCTTGGTCACTGAAAATGAACCCCCTGCCTGCGTCTCTAGTCCGCTGTGTAAGCAGGTAGCAGGGTCGTTATTGTTTTAGGACAGCATGATGAGGGGTCCTCAGCCAAAGTTCTTAACTCTGTGCATCTCAACAACCCTGGAGGACTCCCCTCCTCGCACTTCTCTCCGACCTCGCCCACCCGCCCCCTCGTAGCCAGCAAGCTACCTCCCATCATTCCTTTCACTGGTGTATTATTCTCGGGGAGCAGCTTCGTCACAGTGAGTTTGGCGGTGCGTTTCTTAATGTTAGTTTTGAAAATGATCACTTCTTTGGGAGGGCGTAGCACGAGTTTGTTAAGTTTGTGCTCGTTAGATCCTCTTGCACCACTACAAGGCGATTCTGGGGGTTGTAGCGAGGGACGGGATGCAGACAAACTCTTACCTGGGCTGACGTCCTTCAGTTACCCCGCCGCCTCACCTACTCCGCCATCTCCTGCGAGTCGTTTGGCATCCAGATCCTTGCACTCTATTCGAGTGATCATTCAGTCCATTGAAAGCCTCTTACTTGATAATGGCAGTGGCAAAGCTGGCAGGGAAGTCTTTTTTGGAGAGCATGCTATAGAGTCCTTAGGGCCCTGTCCCTTTCGCTGTTCTCTCGCTTCTCGAGTAGCCATTGATGTTCTCTTTTATTACGTAGAGCTTGCTGCATGCCACAGTCTGCAATCACTCAACGACTCACTCCGCCAGCGCTTGCAGTATTTGAAAAGGGTAGCTGGAGTCGATCCGCCTCTTGGTGAACCCAGTAGAAAGACTCGGGAAAGCAGACTCCACAAAGCAGATAGTGGTCTGCTAACGTCTGCAATCACTCAACGACTCACTCCGCAGTCCGCTTTGCGGCCGCTTGCAGTATTTGAAAAGGGTAGCTGGAGTCGATCCTCCTCTTGATGAACCCAGCAGAAAGCCTCGGGAAAGCAGACTTGCAGTCATGGCCCATGTTAAAAGGGCAATACACAGGGGAGGGACACATCCCCTTCAAGGTGCAACACACTTGGGAGGGTCCTACACCACACCCCCTCGCCCAGATCACAACCACCAACAAGGTGTGCATATCCAGAGCTTTTAATTTTATTTATTGTTCCCTTCGGTTGCGTTATGCAGATAAGGTACTCTTCCTGATTACATCTAATGTAACCCTCTGTTCGACCTCTCCACTCACTATACCAAGCAGATGTATCCAACAGCCCAAGAGATGGCTAGTTGGTAAAGGGGGTATGGCCGGGAAACGATTTTGAGTTGAGGGTGAGAGACCTATTCTCGAGGGCGGGCTCGAGGGGTCCACCTGGAGACACAGGATATTAACATGTTTATCTCTTAGTTGTGGCATTTTATATATTGGGGTCTTTTTTTTCCCCAAATGCTTCTTTACAATATCACCATAGCAGCATTGAGTACCTGCACTGCGAGTCCGCTGCTTAAACGCCTTTATCCCTCCCATCAGCCTCCCACGCGCACTCCCAAACAACATAACAGAGATGGCTGCAAGGGGCGGGGTGGGAGCAGGCACCAGCCAATCAGGGTTTAGCATCTGAGTAAGGAAGAGGATGGATCAAAAGTCGATGGCAGCTACGCTTGAATGTCAGTGAGAGTTTGTTCATTAAAAGGGGAGATGGGCGTCAAGTTTCAACTAAAAATGTTTTACAAGTCAAACCAGCCTATTTCTGATCCAGTTTATGATGCTATTTTAAGTACTAACCCAATGTGTGACTACATTTATTTCAAATGTCATGCCAGTTATAAATTACATGCGATTGTTTCCTTTCATAATAAAAGCAGTTATCATGAGCAATATGAATTGTATTAACGCAATGGAAAACAGAGCATGTAAGATGGTAGCACCGTTTCTTACTAGGAATGAAAGGTTTGCCATAATATGAGGGCATGACGTGTTGCCAGGACAGAAGAAAACACACTCAGAGTTCCCATGAGGAGTTTTTGGGCGGAGAGAGGCAGGAATGGGTGGAAATCGCCATAGGGATTAACATGGCTATGGGCAGGCAATGGGTGGGCTTATAACCAAACGACTGTGTGCCTCTCCTACAATGTCATTCCTCAGAGTCCCTCGCTGTATGCCTTGCCTCCAGAGCTGTACATGAATCTGAATGCAATAGTGGGATTTATAGGTGTCGCAAGCAACATCTAATAGCCCAAACTAAAATGGAAGTTTCCACTATTAAAAATTATGAACTGTAGCACAAAAGTAGAACAATAAATAGCAGCAGCATGAAAATTAAAACACACACCCCTTTCACTGCTGTGTGAATTCTCCAACAGCACGTACAACAGTAAGTAAAAAGCAGGTGCATGTTAGGTTTCTTAGAACACAGCGCCATGGATGTGAAGTACACATCCAACTTGCTGCTACAAACAGACTGTGTGTGAGAACTCTGCATCCTGGGTATTTGGCTGTCCACCCATTCCCATGAACTTTTCCACTGGTTTTGTGTTGGGTGGGGAAGTCCTGGGGATTATGCTATACCAAATAGAATATCAATAAATGTACTTTTTTTCAAAATAGAATTGAAAAAAGTATTGGCAAAAACAACAATTTGGGATTCTGCATGGTAACATTTGTTTTTGCCTAATCAGGTTTTACCATCTCTGCCCATGACCATCATGACAGGTATTCAGACCTCGGAGGTTCTTAGCAATGTTAAAAGCTAGGCAGGTCTCGCGGATCTAACAAAGGGAAAACAAGAATAGAGGACTTTGATCTTGCTTAACCTCGTTGCAGTAAGTACAGGTATCAGAATTACCCTTCTTCGAGTTTGCTGTATAAGCATCAATGAAAAGAATAACCAATTTGAATTTAAAGTAGAATATCTTCATTCTGAAAGGCTTTGCCATATGCAGGTACTCCTTGTGTCGGGAGGAATGAGAGATACCCAGCTGGGCCTCAGATTGAGGATTATTACCTAGACAGGGGCCAGCGAGACTGCAAATTCGAGACTGCAGTGTTACTGGAAAGTCCATCCTATCCCCCACTCCGAAATCCCCTTTCTGTCACTACCAACATACTGCTCTATAACATCCACCAGGCACCGCATTCTGCCGCCCCCTTTTTAAGTCCAAGGTGCTGCACTTTTGGAGGAATCCACACCACCGCTTTTCTGCTCCTTGTTAAAGTGGTATCGCCATGGAGTCTCCACTATTGTACAGTATGTCGATCTTGAACATCTATAGTGTACCACAGATCACTAACCGCCAGAAGATCAGACAATCTTTAGAGGTATTAGCATTTTTGAAGGCATCCCACATCATTTTGTCATCCTCTATTTTTTTTCGCCTTGTGATTGCACTGTAAGAATTGCCATGCAACTTTATCTTTGCGCTGTGTGCTATTCAAAGCCTTAAACAAGTGTGCTTTAGCCTCCTTACACTCTGTCAACCCATGCATGCTTCCTTATATATCTGGCCTGGGACGGTATAGTCACAGGAATGTACCATGTCACATCACTTCTTGTAGACAGAGGGGTTGGCAGAGTTGCAACAAAAATAACCTTTGCAGTGTTGACAGTGGATTGAAATAAAAGGTGGGAACCATCCAAAATTTGAATCCAAATTCAACCACCTAATTTACGTTTGCTAGTATTGACAGACAACTGTACATCGACCAGACTGTTCCTCAGCCAGTGCCAGGCCACCTACTCCTTGGTTGTCAAAGAAAATTAGGAGGGGATTGTGGTCGCTCTCGAGGCACCTTCAGTCAAGCAGCCAGATCCACTAAGGCATAATCAATAGTACCATTTCTGTAGGGTATGAAAGGTTGGCTTGACTGGAATAACAGCCCTCACCCACCTCTTAGCAGGGTATTATAGGCACACACATCCAAAATGTAGATAGTCTACAAGGACTAGGATATTTGTGAACCAGGCTTGGAGCTCTGAAATTTCCTAGGTCTCATCTTCCCGCTCTAACTCCTGCATCCCTGCAGGATGTTCGGACCAAGATTTCAGACTGCACACTATTAGAGAAGTACTTCCACTAAGGTATGAAACTCCTCAAAAGCTGCAATTGCCTACTCACAAAGAAAATAAAAAAGAAATACATAAATAAAATAGGTACTGGTCCATTCCTATTTCACCACCGTGACCAGAGTCAATGCCCCTATCATCCACTTTGACATTAAGATCTGATGAGAACCATATCAGGAAGCCTCTGCTTGCAAGACCCTAGGATCCGTTGAAAGCAGCCTTGGAAAAAAAAAAACAGCCACTGCAGTTGCTACATCAACCAGGTTTCCTCTTTTCTGAAGACACATCACTTGCATCTGTCCAACAATTTCTTCCATTCCTCATCTTTCAGCCTACATGCAAGGCCTGCTGAATTGTCAACTAGAAATTGATTTAATTCTGTTTGAACAGCTGTGGTTTTCACTACTTTTAAAGGGGCTCTGCATATGCCACTTTCACAGTCAGTCGAGCCAATCTAGATAATAGCCTTCGGCTAAGGCAGCGAATCGATTTGAAACCGGGATATCAAAGTGGTCCCTCAGTCTCAAGCCAGGAGCGCTAGCTGGATTACTACAGGAGATCAAACTTCAGGGCATGCCGCATAGAAGAAACTGATGAGGCCGCCCCCCCCCCTGAACCTGGCAGGTAAAAGTACCTCACTGGCAGGGGGCTAAAACCAGGGTGCAACATTTTTACTCACCACTAGCCAGCAATAATTGACTTGACAAGTAAGAAATGGTGTGTTGTGTGTAGGTGGTGCGTGACTTATGGCTGGCTAGTAGCTTGCAACTTGAAATGTTCACCCCGGTTTAATACTTTTATATCTGAACCAGCCACTTGGCAGAAAGGTTGATTGATGATTCAATATCTTTGCTACCACATTCTTATCATTGACATTCAGGACCACAAAGCCTCTTATATTTGCACCTACTTCACCTGCTACCTACACCAATACTAAATAATGTAAAATCTTTGAAGCTTCGCATATTCTTAATCCAACTGCAATATGTCTGTATTAGCATTCCAGGAGCCTTGGTCTCTGCGGGCAAGAGGGACATTTGCTCGAATCACCAGAAAGGGTACAAGCAAGGAGGAGATGAAGCACATCCTGGTTAGGAAACTCCTTTGGTGCAAAGCACACTTGCTCACCTCTGGATCTCCAAAGGGACGTTCCTAATTGAGAATTATTTCTTGCAAGGTTCACCTTAGGCACAGCCATTGTAGTAGCAGGCCTAATATTCATACTATTTAATTTGTGGCACTTGTCTTCTGTGGGATGCATGTACACTCCATAGCATGTTTTTTTTTTTTTTTTTTAATTAGTGCCACCAGCTTCGTCTGCTCTAGATGTCGAATGTCTTGCCCCTCAGTATGCTGTGAAACCAGCCCCCAGCAGCGTTCACTAATGGAATAGACCACATTTCTTTAGCACTGGCCTGAATTACAGCCAAAGTTAAATGCATCATTGGCAGGTATTTCAGAATGTCCGTTAGCAGAAGCTTCAAGGGCTTTGTTGATAAACATTGAGAGACTCCTCAACCCCTGGCACTAGCTCACCGGACTCAGGCGTTCAAAGTAGTCATGCAATCCCCCTGCCTCCACCTGGTCCACACGCAGCTCTGAACTTAACCCCTCCTCCACAGGAGGCCTCATCTGGCATGGCTCAAAGACCTTTGGGATTATGGAGTCCTTTGGGATTATGGAGTCTGCTGAAAAGCATTTCTCCGTAAATGCCCAGTTTGAATTACGAGGATCCATGGCATGGTTTGCAGGTTTGTTTCGACCATCGGGAAATCCTTGCAGCAAGTTTACTTTCAAACATGGAGTTTGTTGGTTCAGGAACCAATGAGAGCCTAATTTTGTTGGATGATGCAATTTTTTTTTCAATTTACCTTCGCCTTGTGGAAGACATGCAATTTTGGCAGGCATTTCCATGCAATGCTCAGGTGTTCACAACACTACTGGGGAAGCCATGTAAAGCACATGCACTCCCAAATGTCCATGACATGGATTGCTTTTATTCAGGAACACATCTCATTGCCAAATATTTCCATAAAACTCCCAGGTACTAACGCCATTCCTAGATTACCTGGCCATCTGATGACACTTCATGGCAGTGTGCGAGTGCCATCAAGTGGCAATGTAATCACCTTGTTGCATTTAACAATAAAACGCTCAGGTCAAATCCCCAACTGTAGGGGATAGCCATCAAAGACCCAAGTACTCTCCTCATTGCGGAGGAGAACCATCAAAATGTCCACGTACCCAGACCATTGACAGGAACTGCCATCAAATGTCCAGCACTCACTCCATTGCCAGAGATTGCCATCAAATGTCCAGGTACTCACACTATTGGGTATTTCACCACATGCTCTGGTGCTTGCCACATTACTAAGGACTTCAATGAAGTTGCTTCACTGTCAATAATCGCCATCAATTACTTGGGTAAATTACACTCAGCAAAAGATTGCCAGTAAATGGTGAGATACTTGCGCCATTGCCGAGGGTCACCATGATATGCCCAGGCACCACCAGAGATTGCCATCAACTTCCTAAGTACTTGCCGCCACATTTGTCACACTTATTGCCTAGCTTTGGGTGCTCCAAGATACTGGTATGTGGCAGGGGAATCAATTCAAGAGAACGTTAAAACAGAATGACAGCAGTTTTGATGTGCTGTCCTGGTCCTGGATTCTAACCCGCCTTTCCTGCGAATGACAGAGCAGGAGATACGGTGGAGGGAGTCCACTGGGGGGAAATGCAGCAGCACAGCACCGTGGAATTCCTGCTCCCACTGTCATCGACAGAAAAATGTCAGGCAGTGAATGGGAACCGCAGGAAAGCAAACCATGGATGCTTGTGTGTGGCTTGGTGGACAAGGTGTGACATGGGAGGGAGGCACAGGAGTCTAGTGCTCGATTATGGTCTGCCCATTCTACAATTCTGTTCTTTCTCCAGCAGTTTTCCACATCCAGTTGTGATGTGGTAAGCACTGGAAAAAAGGTGGCAGAGAAGTGGGAAGGAAAGCAGAACGTTTTGTATCCACGGCCTCCAAGCCTATTTCTGTGGTATTGTTTTTGCCTCACTTAATGCACTAAATCATCACTGAACACTTTAAAGAAAAAATAAGAAGATTTGTCTGGAAGTGATAGACAACAAAAATTGTTCTGGCTGGACAATTTCCTTGCCAAAATACATGCAACTTTTGAACCCAGAGATAAGAATTAGGGTGGTGGGAGGCATAAGCCAATCATTATTTACTGTATAAAACATCATAAGACACCAACCTTTGTAAGGCACAGGAATGGTTCCATTAAGACTTGCCAGTTCTCTTGACGACCCATCATTGAAAACTGAAAAAACAAAGAAACCTTTATGAGATTTGCTATAATACACATAAACGCTCCGGGACAAATCAGTTAATCAATACAAAGTATACATAAGGGCACATTCAAAACAGATTCACTTACAGTCACGCAAGACCGAAAACAAATGTAAATTAATGCACCAGGATCATTTTTAGTAAAGTAATGAAGCAGCAATGCACTCCAAATTCAACCTTTAGGAGGACAACAAAAAGATTACATAAAAATGTACCCAAAAACATGCCAAATTAGAAAAAGTTATTAAAAGCAGAAAGTGTGTTGTTTGCGATGATCGGAGAGGTGCGAGAGAGGATGGCCTGGAACTCAGTGACTGGCTGAATGATGAGCTCCTTGCCATTTTTCAAGCTCAAAAATATAGCTGAAAACTAAAATTGAAAAAATGAGACCAGGTCAGTTTCTCGGATTAGTAATTTGAAACATTTCACAAATCTATGGTGCATATATGTGTATGAGAATCATTTAAAATTAAACATTCTGAACCAGTGACAAATGTAGAAAAGTATCAGGCTATCACCACATGCTCTCTGCCAAATACTCACAGCACTATTCTGTGGTGGGCGCAGGGAGTGGCGGGGCAATGTCATGGTTACTGACAGGAAAATGTTCAGGACACTGATAACAAGTTTTACCGTGCACCACCACCATATTTGCTGGGGCGGGGATACTTTTCTTTAATTAACTTTTTTAAGTGTGGTCTTCAAGGTCCTCCTGGTCCATCAGGTTTGGATGTCTTGCACAGTTTGCACTCATTTCGCCTACAAAAGTTCACATTTTCACATGTTGGGGCACTTATGGTCACCAGCTCTTTGCGGTCCCCCTTCACCACTGAAAAAGCCACTGCCAACACCACCAGCAACACTTCTATTAAATAAGAAAACATGTATTTGCATCCCACAGAAGCAGAGAGCCTCTTCTAGAGCATGCTGAAATCCTCTCCCAACAAATGTACCGACACGTGTCCTCCATCCTATAGATTTCAATGAAAGTCCCTTTACCAAGGAATGTCTTAATCATACTTTCTCCCACCCCCCATGAAATGCGAATGCACAGAAGCAATTGATTTAGCATTATTATTTATAGAGCGCGCCAAACCCGAGGGAATTTGGAAGCAATAGAAGCAATACGAGGGTTGAACAGCAAGAGTTAAAATACATGGAGCACACATCGCTAGTCCAAACTTTCCAGGATTTCAGACACAAACCATGTGAAAAATGTTTATATTTTTTAAAGATAAAGGCTGTAAGAAATACCCAAGGCTGTAAGATGAGGTCATTCCTCCGACACAGAAAACTAAATGAGTGTCTGCTACACTTTGCCAACAGAATATGGTTAAAATTTAGAAAGTGTCATTCGATACAGGAACATCATTTTCCACATATTAAGATGAACTCAGTATTGGACTGCTCATTCTACATTGCATGCTGGGTGTCAGATGTTTGTAAAAAGATGTTTTATACCCCTTTCCATCGTGTGTTAAACTTTTATAGGCATCCCATTTCATTTGATTTTCAGCTTGTCACAGAACACCTTCTGTCATGCAACAGTTTGATCTGAACAGACTCTCGACGTGTTCTCAGAAAGCTCAAGTAGGATGTTAAGAAGTGGTGGAGGCGGCGGATGTCTAAACTCTGTAATGGGCCCCAAAAGTTAACACAAACAAAGGCCCTAGATATATCCATCAACTCCATGGACACATGGCTATTCTTCCCCAGTGTACACTTGGATCCAATCAAGTATAGATCCAATGCTTGTTCTATTGTGCCAAGATGCTAGCCTCACATTAGAACCATATTAATACACAGATTTTATTCTGCTAGATTCTATCAACTCCTGGAATCCTTCTGCCACGGATTTTAAATGAGGTATTTAATAGGAGCATTGGTATATCAGACGATTCCCTCTTTTCACCCTACTTTATCCATCAAGGCAATGTGGCAAGAGTCAAGTATGTAAAGGAATGGTCAGCGCTGCACTCTCTGAATTATCAGTTACATTTGGATTCAATTATCACTGTGTCGAACCATTATTCACCATATTGTCGTAACGGTCAGTCACACAGTACGGCTTGCAATATCTACTAGCCCACTAGCATTGGATAGTAGTTTTTATGCAGGGCGAGTACCATTTACAGGAAACTCTACCTTGCTGGCACGTATGGGGATGTTAGAAACTCGCCCCCCCCCATTTACAGCAAACACAATTTGTTTGCAGTAAATGGCAAATACAGGCTTCACTGTGTATGCTTGGCAGCATTGCAGCAAATACAAAGTGTGCTTATGCAACATGCACCATTTTACAAAAAGCACTGGTAAATATTTCGTCACCAGTCACCTTGGGGCAAGTGCATTTCTCTTAGGTCGAGTATGTAAAACGAGGCACTCGCCCTGCACGTCTAGATGGATTTTTAAGAATTTGCAAGGCCTGCACAGGGACAAATTAACATCTGCTTTGGTGGCACAAAATGGAGCAAACACCCATATTCGTGACATCTGTGGCCACTGGAGAAGAACATGTTCTAAACGTATACACAATCGAGTGTTTCCATGGAAAGAAAGAAAGAAGACACACGCCTCTGTGATAAACATTGGCTTTCTCCATACTTTTGTTAACATGCAGTTGTAGCAATACAGCACAGTTATCAAAAAGCTGCAATTCTGTATAGGTACGAAAGCACAGTTATTTTGTGCATTTCGGAAGGAATGTCACAGAGGTGTCCATGAAGAATCAGTCCATCGGTAGAGTAAGGCTGTGGCGCACGTATGCCCATAACAGCAGTTCAACTATGGAACCATACCTTGCCCCAACCCCTTAAGAAATCATACATGTCCCTGGCCCATAATAAACTGCTTTTTTACCACATATTTTTCAATGAATCATTTAAAAAAACCATGTGACCACGCCATGGATTGCAATTAAACACAAATATGTCTGCACACCAAAGAAATTGATTCCATTTTCTATTTCTCTTGCCAGCAGAGGCCTTCCACTAATGAAACATTTATATATGTTTCTTCTTATACTCGGAGATAAAAGAAAGCATTGTGAATAACACAAGTTAATACTTTTTTATATTTAAATACACTTATTAGCATTTTGCCTGTAATACAGTGCTGGATACATTTCATTGCTTCCATCTCAGCTATACACATTTATGAACTCAAAATATTATAAAAACAATAGTAAGCAGAGATATAAACAAGGACAAATAAGCACTACAGTAAACTGTGACAATGGAAACCGTTGGCATGATTCTCTAATTGCTATACAATTTTCATCTGTTAGGGTAATTTGTCTTGTGAGACAGATTGGGAGATTTGGGAGGAACCTGTGCCCCAATTTATTGCGGGGTGGCAAAGAAAGGAGAGGGCAAGTTTCTGATAACTCCCTGACCAGCTTCTCTGCACTCGCTGGCTGGTGTAGTGTCCCTATGTACAATCTAAGACCCCTGCCTCTGAATCTTGTGAGACACAAAGTCCTTATTTCGCGTTTTGATGTAATCCAGAAAACGACCCCATTTTGCAAAGAAAACTGCTACGTTATCTTGCATGATGTGGGTCACTTTCTCACTTATCGATAGGATCCACATGTGCAACCACCAGTACTCTTGAGTGAGCGTTTTCGCAGTTTTCTATTGGGCCGCTATAGTGATTCATGCGACCAGAAGCATGAATCTCAGGATAGGTATTGTGGTTTGAAGTATGTGAGTACGCAACACTCTGAGATCGCCCAAGAGGCAAAGCTGTCAGATCTGTCGGGAGAGATGACTTCATCATTTGATTTAGTGCATGCACCATCTCTGTCAAATATCGCATACGCTTTGGACAATGCCACCATATGTGCATGTGTGTACCCGCCCAACAGCACCCAAACCAGCACAGTCCACCATCCCCCCATCCATATGCTTTGTTCTGTCGGGGTGAGGTAATCCCGCTCTTTTCTGTATATTGCACACTTGAGGTTGATTTTCGCTGGTCCCGCCACATATTATGACATTTAACCTTAATGAGCTCTGAACCAAGATCTTTATAATAGGCTTGAACATAGGAAGGAAGGCTCTTGTTTAGTTGGGAAATTAGACATGTGTACAGGCGGGATTAGTTTTTGACTGTAATTGGGGAAAGGATAGGTCTCTCAAATTCTGTGAGACGTCCAACTACTGCATTTTTATTATGCGTTATCAGTGTCCAGTGCCTCAACTGCCAGTAGTGGACCTGCTCTCTCATCTACGCCAAAGGTGGACTTACAAGACTCAAAAGATCCAATTTGGCCCCGTTAGAACAAATGGGATAGGTACTCGCAACCACCCAATCTCCATTTAGAGAAAGTTATTCGATCATAGGCTGGACAGAAGTTAATATTAAAGTGAATGGGAGGCATGATATAAGGCCCAGTCTAACGGCAATGCTATCACATAACTGAATTGTGGTTCTGATGGTTGGGCGCTCTAACATACTCTTACAAGGTCTGTCCCCTAGTGGGGGTCCGGGCATATACCTGGGTGGGGGGGGGGGGCTATCCGACAATCACCTCCAAGCATTTCCAACTCTTGTTCGTGTGGGTGTTAAACCACTCTCGAATGGTTCATAATTGTGCGGCTGAGAAGTACTTCTACTAAATGTTTGTGAGAGAGATGCCTTCTTTGTCTCCAGACCTAAAGAGGTACGTTCTGGAGTTCATGGGTCTTGAATTTTGCCAGATGAAATCCATTAAGTCCTGTTGCAGCTTTCTGAGCGCCCATGGCGGGACATTTATCAGAGGCCTGAAAATTGTACTACAGCCATCGGAGGATATTCATTTTAATTGAGTCAATCCTGCTAAACCAAGAAAATCGCCTTTGTGTTCCAGATCCTTAAATGGCCCTGATCGCTGTAAACATACCAGGGTAGCTGGCCTGATAGAGAAGAGAAATATGTGGTGTCAAGCAGATGCCAAGCTATTTTAGAGCATTTGTGGCCCCGCACAGAGGAGCACTTTGTTTTACAGAGGCTGGATCCATATTGATAATTAGCCCTTCACGCTTGTCGAGGTTTATCTTAAACCCTGAGGCTTCACGAAATGACACGAGAAGAAGTACCAATCGTGGAACCGAGTCATCTGCCCCAATTAGCTTTAAAATGGCATTGTCAGCAAATAAGGCAATTTCGTGATTGCCATCCTGATCTGGAATCCCCTTGATTGTGTCCTCCATTCTAATTCTCATTGCTACGGCCCTAGGGCCAGGGTAAACAAAGTTGAGAGGGGAAATCCCTGCCCAGTTCCACTGGTCAAGCCGAATCCCTGGGAAAGGAACCCATTTGTGGCAATGCTATCTGAGGGTATGGAATATTGGGAAAGTACCCCCGCCAAAATCCCCCTGCGCCCCCCTGGTTAATACTATTGAATACCGCATGTAAAAATGGCCTCTCAATGCAGTCGAAGGCCTTTTCTGCGTCTAGGCCTAAACCAGCGGTATTCAAACTTTTTTTTTACATTGGAAGAAATGGGCAGGGGTGGCTCACACGGTCGGGCTGAAGTATGAAACGGTCTCAGGCAACAATGAAAAAGTGGCCTGCAGATGTAAATGGATATTCTATTCACAGACTGGGCCTCATCACAACTATGGCGGTACGGTAACAACGGTTCAGGTAAGCTACCGGCACCATTGCTACCATACCGCCCTAGTACGAGTTGTGCTTGCGGTTGCCTGACAGCCTGCCAGGTCTGACCTGGCAGGCCATGCGGCACGCGCAAGCACAGCTCGTCGGATGCACTGGCACCTTTATTAACGGTGCCGGTGCATCCGAGCTCCCCATTCCCATTGAGCCCTATGCGGCTCAAATGGGATTGGGGATCTACCGGTAGCGGCACCCGCGAAAGGGCAATTATCAGGTCCACCTAACTCGGCATGACCCGGTAATTGCCCATTCGCAGGTGCCGGACCCGGATGCAACTCCGTTGTTTTACCGGCACAGCTACCGCCAGGGTTGTAATGAGGCCCACTGTTTCAATAGTACCCAAGAGGGTGCTTTGTGTTAAAATGTAAGTAAATTGGGATATATTCAGCAACAATGGTCAAGATTACTAACTGCATAGTTAAGTAACTCATCAAACTGGTCCACATTGGCCAAAATGGTGGCCCACTTTGACTGGCCCACACTAGCATTTAACATTTTTGGTACAGGCATTGCCCTTTAGGCCAGTCAGAGCCTGGTGGCTCATCCATAATGGTGAGGGGGCGCCCACCCAGTGGCCCCTCACCCATTATGGAGGAGCTAAAGAGCCAGCCCAGTGAAACAGTGAGCACTCCCTCAGCTGCTTGTTCCTGCTGATGAGTGCTCCTGGGCTGGCTGAACAGTCAAAGGGAAACACTGTTTCCCTTTGACAATTCAGTTTAGTTTCCCAGCCACACATGCTCACTGAGCCATGAAAGTGCTGGGGCGTTTTGCTTCGCCAGCATTGCATAGCTCATTGGAAATGCTGGCTGGGGCACTGCATGTCTGTATGTCCGAGGGGGGGCTCCTGCGCCTCCTCGCAAATACTGACAGAGCAGCCTGGAGCAGGGCGTTTCAGCACCCACACGCAGGCCAATCCAGAAGGTACGTTTATGTTCATTGTTTTTTTTTTAAACATGTGTATGGATGCGTGTATGCTTAGGTTATGAGTGAGTGTATGGTGATGGATGCTCGTGTGAATGATAGAGTGATTGCTGTATGAATGTGCAGCGCCTTCCATACACACATAATCATGTTGATTGTGTTAGGCCCAGTGGGGCCCATGGGACAGGGATGGTATCTTTTTATTGGACATCGATCATAGATGTCCAGTAAAAAATGCCATGCCTGCCCCTGCGCCCCCGAGCACCAATTGCAAACTGTTTGGCTATTTACCCATTTTTTTGTTAAAAGTATGCTCTACAATGCAACATTTTAAACCATTATTTAAAAGAAATTCACAGGGAGAAGGAAACCCCCCCCCCCCAAACCCTCCCTTTATTGGTTCGAGCTCCCTCACTATGCTCGGTCGCTATGGCATTTTGGGGGGGAAATAGTTATGCCCCTCCACTTTAAAAAAAAAATCACCAGCCGCCACTGGCCCTCAGACTGTGTTGGGAACAGGATGGGGGAAACCTAGGGACTATGGTAGGAGCACAATGGGCGGGAACCATGGGATAGTGGTGGGAGCAGAGTGGGGAGCGCCCAGGGTGTGTGATGGGGTGGGGAGAGACCAGGGACTGGGTAGGAGTGGGATGAGGGAGCCCAGCTACTGTGATGGGAGCAGGTGACGGCCCTCAATACATACTGTCCATTTGGCATTTTTGGGGGGTCCCGACCTGCCCAAATTTTGCTCTGGGGGGGCCCCGGCCAAAAATGTTTGAAGACCACTGGCCTAAACGGACTGCCGGTTTAGGGGTTTTATAGGCGATCAGCCCTATGATCTACCTGACATTAGCCTCTCCCTGCCGTCCCATGGCAAAACCTGCCTGGTCTCCTACCAAAACAGGAAGCACCTGGTCTAGCCAGCATTTTATTATGGATGTTTGTATCGGTCTGGAGGACCGCGACTGGACGGTAGGATGCACATAGGGCAGGGTATTTCCCCTCCTTATATATCAAAGAAATGTTGACATCTCTTGTGGGTTGGGAAGATGTTCCGTGGGTGAAAATTAGGTTGAATAGACTAACAGTCACCACACTACCCGCAAATTGCTTATAGAAGGGTAATGAAAAGCCACCTAAGTACGGGTGTTTTGCTTCATTTCAGGGTAAAGCTAGGTTGAAATATTCCCTCCTTTGTGATCACCCCATTAAGTGTTCCCTGCGGTTCAGCTGTGAGTTGAGGGAGCGGGCACTTGTCAAGGAATTATTTTATTTGTGTGGGGGTCGGGGTGGTCTGTGGAGTACAGGGTCCAATAGAACATGTAGAGTAACCACAATTTGTCCTCCTCCGAATGCACTAGCCCCCCCATTATCTCAACAATCTACTCTGCTCCTCTTTTTTTTTTTGTTTCAACGCCAGCATCTTCCCCGCTTGCTGCTGTTTTCATAGTGTACCAATGCTTTGATTCGATCAGTGCCAGTTCGGCTCTGGGTGCATCCAGCATGCTTACCTGCGCCCTAATATTTTGTAGATCACGGAATGCTCTATAGGACCCTGTCTCCTAATATTTCCCTTCGCTTTCTCTCAAATGCTTGAGTAGTAGAGAGTGCGCTCTCCTTATCCTATTGATCACTGCAGCATTGGAGATCAGCATACCTCTCATTTGTAATGCGTTCCACCAGACCCATCTCAGGGACCTGCCCACTAGGGTTGCTTTTAAAGAAGCCCCCAATGTCACCCTCAATCTCCTTCCTGTTGACAGGGTCATTCAGCAAGGAGGGGTTAAGTTTAAGTCTGAGATCCTGTGGCAGCGATAGATAGTGTTATTAGTACTGGGGTTAGGCCTGAGAAGCCTAGGTTTCCAATATATGCTCCTTCAAGCATTGGGATTGGATCTTTGCAGGTCCCCATGTAATCTATTCTGGAATGTATTTGGTGGGTGTTCAAAAACGTTATCCGAGCGGCTTCCTCTGCTACACTGCAGCACCATTGTTGGCCCTACCAGGAGAAGAGTAGACCAAATGGAAATGTCCACCTATACTTGATCTGTGCTTGTTGCAGCTTTTCTATGATTGGGCAAAAAGCTCGCCTCTTCTGGAGAGTTAGATCTGGCAAGTCTTGATATATGAGAAGTTTCTGAATATGGTTGGGGATTCTCCCTGCATTTATAAAGAGAAAGGATCTCCTCTTTGACCGTAAAGGAGTGAAACTTTAATATTATGTCACAGGGCTGAGATTACGGGCCCCTCTGCAGCAGAACATCCATGTGGACCCAGTGCAGAGTGATGCTACCTTTAGCAAGCTCCAGGACATTTTTGAATAACTGACCACACTGGCAGAAAATCACTTACAGAAGATTAAACATTATACATTTCATTTACTTTCTTTTTATAATAAAGATTGGTCTATTTTATCTAGCTATTTTACTGCATGGTTTTTAAAGTATGTATTAACATAAATGGCATGTTTTTATGTGTTTTATGCACACAGTCCAAAATAAACAGCAAATGAAATTAAATGCGCTCTCACCATATTGATGAC
Organism: Ambystoma mexicanum; assembly: GCF_040938575.1. NCBI lineage: Eukaryota > Metazoa > Chordata > Amphibia > Caudata > Ambystomatidae > Ambystoma > Ambystoma mexicanum. The sequence goes on along the minus strand of NC_090934.1, from coordinate 833,232,660 downwards.
TTTACATGGAGTTTGAGCTGGGCACCTGCACCTGATAATTCTTGACTCACATACACGAGTGTCACAACCTATTGGCCACATCTATGCATTTCATTTAAATACAGCTCTGTACACATTTTACTGACTCCACCCCACACCCGCTCCAATACCGCTACCTAGGTGCACAATGCAGGACAGTACACATCCGAGCATTAAAATAGAGATCTGGTTTTATCTTGCATTCATTTCTTCCCGTTTAATCCCAGCACTGTTCTATATGTTGATGATGGGTTAATGTTTAGCGTTGAGTGCTGATGTCTGTAACAGATATTGGGTGAGTTATTGTTTTTTTGTCTGTTTTTTGGTGCTCTGATGCCTCCGGGCTTGATCGTCTGACCGGGCGCTTTACAAATACAAAATAAAATAAATACTACCTGTATCTTACAAGACATTGGCCCTCATTACGACCCTGGCGGAAATCGAAAAACGATGGCGGAAATGCAATACCGCCATCGAATAGCGCTCGGTGCGACTATGACCCGTCACCGCAAAGTACGAAGCCATTAGCGACACCGCAGTGAACGCCAACGCTAACTGCACCAAGCACGCGCGCGCGCGCCATGCCAAACCGCAAACACCACCATGGTGCAACGGTACGCCAATTCCGACCCTAGCGGACATGTACCTAACGCCATCAGGCATGGCGGAATGTACCATTCCGCCATGGCGAGAAGTACGGCATCGCGAATCAACCGTAAACGGCCCCACTGAGTGCCTGTACACCGCTCCCTGCCCACAAAATACAACTCCCCGTAGGTGCAATGAAGCCACAATGCAACCATTGAAATGTACAAGTCACCCATGCATGCCAACGAACAAAAGAAACACAAGAGGGGCCAATGGGAGCTGCAGGGCACAGATGGCACGAATACAGAAGCCATCCCAATGGACATGACCACAGTCCCCCACCAAGAAACGCACGCAAACACAGGCACCTGTGACCAGCAATATTCCGAAAACCACATCATTCAACCAGTCCACCTGGCTGACCGGCATCTGTTACACAAAACCCAATCCCCCGCCCCTGAGCATGACAACATTCAAACTGGCATATTGGCAGCCCCCATCCCTGACCTCACTGGGCTTCGTAGGCAAACGCGCACAGCACAGTACCACGCAACTAAACCCCGAAGCTGGAACCCAATGCAGATCTCCTCACAATACATCGCCCCCCAAATAGGCATATGCCACATCACTTGCAAAGAAAAACGCTACACGGGCCAAATCAGAATAGAAATTTAATGCACATCAAAATCACCAAGCACATACAGCCATCAGGCCATGAACTCCAAAACACTAATCACCATTGTGGGCTGCTTCCGCAAGAAATGACCAGCCACTACCTGTGTGTCGCCCTGTTCCCCCATGGTACACAGAGCCACATTCACGTACGAAAAGGCAACATGGAAGCGCACAGAACCGCAGGGCCGTCCCAATGGGGAGGCACTAGTCCAGCTGAAAGGCCGAAATGTTGCTCCGAGCCACCAGTACTGCGTAAGGGCATGTGGCCCATTGGCGATCGTCCCATAAGATCGTAATGCTGCTCCACTGATTAACACGAAGCAGCAGGTGTCGGGAGTAAAATCCATCTGCAGGAGTGGCATACAGATGGCAGTGGCAAAAGGGGAGGAGATACCTGTCAACCAAAAGAAAAGAAAAAGAACAGAATGGCCATCAGAACTACATACCAACAACTCACTTCAATGATCACACGAAATCCACAGCCATATGCATGCTAGCCCACTCCAAAGGAACATCACCACCCCAAAACCACTTGCGACTCATAACCATCTATATCGAGGTGCAAACACCATCACAAACGAGTGTCTGAGGGCGCCTCGAGACAGGGAGGGCTCAACAAGGCCAGATGGACGATGGTCCCACTATGGCAGCCCTGCATCACATAGCGTAGGGGAGGCGGATAGATCCCAAGAAGCCCTGTACATGGCAAACTCTGTATCAAATCACCTGCCCATGCATCCATCCATCATTCCCTCATCCCGGGATCAAAATGCCTGAATAATTACTCACATAACATTAGAAACATCCATTGAGTCTGTGCGTTATGCAGCCTGCTAAATCCACAGTGCCCCAGCCCGTAATTCCAGTGTTGTGAAGTAACATGTATTTGGGAACGGACGGCCTCATCGCCCACGTAGCTATTGCGCATCCCAAACTATTCATATCAATCATTGCTCCCTCGCCATGGGCCCTGTCTCAAGGACATAGAACAATAGAACGTTACATTTGCAGTCAGACCTGTGGGCATCTCCTCGCCGCTAGCTGGAAACCGAAAGCGCCGCCCTTCGAATTCCTCATTTGCAACATCACGTCGAAAAGGCATCTGTGGCCGTTTGAAATCACTAATTATTCCATCGAGTGCGGCTGTGTGTGAAAATGGCAACTGCCTTCACCCACGAATGGGACGCCCCGCCCGTCGTTGCAACTCGGTACAGTGATGCATGAGGGCCCACCGTTACTCGAGTACTACGTCCCACTGACCCCTCACAAGTCTGTTCGCGACTGCACAGATAGTATGTGAAACAATGGGACCACAGCAGAATGAACATATCAACCAATCTTACACGGCCATCGGGTACAAATACATGATTGCAATAGCAAGATACAATTCCCCGAATTGCAGCGTTGTGCGCGGGACGTGCTCGGCCAAAGGGGAGAGCAGTTTGCACAGGTGGAATCAATCACCACAGGTGGAGGCCATACAGCCTGAAAACACATAAATTGCACAGCCAGTCTCCTCCCACAACCACACCGAAATGCTACCGGCAGGACTCGCGATGTTGGCCCTGGGGGACCTGATAGCACTGCAAGTGCTCCGACTCCAAGAAGTAGACGAACACCAACTACAACCAGCCGCACGGAGGAGACGCAGGAGGAGGAGGAGGCCAAGGCAGGGCCAGCAAGGCCCACCAGCACAGCCACTACCACCACGCAGGCAGCCCGCAATTCAACGCCTCCGAGCACATCCGTTCAACCTCACTGATGAGCAGATCCACACCCTCTACCGTCTGGACCGGGACACCATAGCCGCCATTGTGGACATGACACAGGCTGACCTTGTCAGCATGATAGATAGCCCAACCGCCATCCCACCCCTACTGAAGGTGGTGTCTGTACTCCACTTCCTGGCCACAGGCACCTACCAGCACACAGTCGGACAGTTGCATGGCATTTCTCAGCCACTGTTCTCACGGACACTATTGCAAGTGCTCGATGCCCTCCTGAAGCACGCAGACGACTACATCTCTCTACCACGCTCGGAGCAGGAAATAACCAACACAAAAGTGGGATTCCATGCACTTGCCGGCATACCGGGTTGCATTGGTGCCATCGACTGCACCCATGTTGAATTGGTCGTCCCACATGCCATGGAGGCCCAGTACCGCAACCGAAAACAATTTCATTCCCTGAATGTACAGATGGTGTGTGACTCCAACAGGATCATTACACATTGTTGTGCCCGATTCCCTGGATCAACCCATGATTCTATGGTCTTGAGGAACTCTACAATACCACGCTACATGGAGCGACACGCAGGGAACAGATCCTGGCTACTCGGTGAGTCTCATTACATGCATGATGATGTGGGGTATGTGAATTGTCAATGACCTGCCAGGAAGGGGGGGGGGGTGTGCGTACGTATCAATGGCATTCCACATCATACGTTTCTCGTCCACATACAGGTGATGCTGGATATCCACTGAAGAGATGGCTCCTCACACCAGTCCGGAACCCACGGGACCAGCATGAGGAGGACTACAACCATGCCCACTCACGTACCCGTGTAGTCATTGAACAGGCATTCGGCCTACTGAAGACCCGTTTCCGCTGCCTCAGCAGGTCTGGCGGGGCACTCCTGTACCGCCATGAGAAGGTTGCAAAGATGGTGATGGCATGTGTCATGCTCCACAACATGTGCGTACGTAGAAATGTGCCCATGCCCCCTGACGCAGAACTGCAAGCACCTGATGATGGTCATGATGAGGGTGGGGATGTGGCAGCACCTCATGGAGTCTGCGAGGCACCGGAGGGCCGTGACATTCGTCAGCATCTCATTGATGTATGCTTCTAGCACTCACGCCTGGTGGCTGATACATGGACACGGGACTCGTGGCACTGCGTGTGTCTGGGACATGCACAATATGGACTGTACGCCTATGATGGCCTAGTACACAAAGATCAATGTCCACACTTCTCATTGGTTGATCGTGCACTTTTTATGGCATATGTGATATCATGTTGAACACCCTATCGACCCGCCACCCAAGTGAGCCCAACACACCCCCTCCACCCTCCTACCTCCCCCCCGAACACCAGTGTCCAAAGATGCTCATTGTCAGTGGGCTGTCGCTATTGCATGCCCCCTCTGCGGGTATCAGGGGCACCCCTGCCTGTGGAGCGCAGGTTCCTTCCAGATCTACGTTGGGGGCTGCCCTGGACGGAACTTGCAACGGATGATGTGTCTGCCTGCTCACGTCCATGCATGTCCCTAAGGGTTTGCGAGAGCTCAGTGAGCACACGGCGCACTGCGGCAAGTTCGGCACATACGTCTTTGGACGTCGCATGCAGTTCCCCCCTCAGGCTCTCGGTGCTACTCTCCATTTGGACTCTCAGGCTCTCGGTGCTACTCTCAATTTGTGCCCTTAGCGTCTCTGTACCTCTCTCCATTTCTGCCCTAAGTGTCTCTGTTGATGTTTCTATGTCTGCCTTGGTGCCCCCACATTCATCGGCATGGCCCTTGAGGAGTGTGGCCATTTGCTGCTGTTGGACGATTAACTTGTCGAGGGACTGTTGCCTCTGCTGGGCCATGGCCATTTGCGGTGGTGTCACAGAGGGGCTGTTGTCCTCATGTTGCCTTTCCACAGGGCTTGTGGGGGATGGCCAGTCGTCGTCTTGTGGCTGCACCTGCGTGGTATCCTCATGTTGTACGGGATGGGACAGACAGGGGGATTGGGACAGGTCATGGATGGATCTGACCTCGACATCCCCGTCTTCTGTGTCCGAGCATGCTGCCATCAATGGGGTGTCACCTATGGTGCTGCTGCCACCAGAGGCAGTGCCTTCTGTGGCATCCATTGGGGGGACCTGTGGTGGTGGTGTTGTGGCCATGCTGGCTGCTGGGGTGCCTGTTGATGTTCCCTCCTCTGTGCTGCCACCTGATTTGTGCTGCTGCCGTGTCTTGATGCGTGCAGCTGAGGTGGAGGGTCTCTGGCCGTTGGTCTTGGCCCTCTTTGCAGGTGTGCTGGTAGGGGTGTCCTGTAGCTCGTCGTTTGGATCGGACCCTGTGGTGGAGTAAAGGAGGGCGAGGGTTATTGATGGGTCAGTGGGAATTGGAATGGCATTGTATCACATGCATTGGGGTGGTACCTGAGGGTGATTTGGGTCGGGGTCTTGGAGGTGCTTTGATTTGTGTGTGGAGTGAGGGTGCAGTTGTTTGGCAGCCTGCAGTTAGGGTGTGCCTGCTGCACGTGTAGTGCGTGTATTAGGGGTTTTTAATTATTTATGTATTTATTGTGGGTTTTGACGTGCGCTTTCAGGCCGATGTGTGTGGACGTTCTCCTGGACATGTGTTTCTGTTGCACTATGTGGACGCATGGTACTTCACATGGTTGGACTTTGTGGATTTGGCATTGTTTTATCTGGCCCACCTACCTGAATCTTCGGATGTCTGCACTCCTTTCTCCATCCCTCCGACTCCCTCTATGCTCTCCATTCCGATGGTGGAGGCACAGATTTCTTCCCAGGGGGTCAACTTGATGGGTGATTCAGGACCTCCCCCGGTGGCTGTGGCAATGTTGCGGTTGGCAGAGAGTATGCTGCGGACGCGTATCCGCAGGTCGTCCCATCGCTTGCGGCATTGCTGTGGGGTGCGGGGTGCGGTCCCCACCGCACTTACCCGCTGTGCCACCAGAGCCCATATGGCCTTCTTGTTTGCAAGTGCCGTCCTGGTCATTTGCGTGGAGAAGACGACGGCAGCATTCTCCTGGAGGGTCTCTGTTAGCACGGTGAGTTCCTCACGGGAGAAGTGGACCTGCCGCTTGCGGTCGCACGCTTTCTTCGCTACTTTTCCCATTTTTCTTGGTTTCGCTAGGGTGGTTGACGGGTTGGGGTGTGTTTCAGGGTAGTGATTTTGGTGGTTGTGTGGTTTTGGTGTTTTTATAGGTGTACGCCGGGATGTTTCCCGTTCCGGGCCCATGTTTTAACTTCCGTTTCCGTATATTTCCGGGCACCGTACTTTCCGGTAGGCGCACACTGCGGTGACCGCTAAGAGGGGTGGCGGTATTGCACCTAGGGCGCCGTACGGCGGCGGTGTGGGCCGTTTTGGGCTCATTTCCGCCATCGCGGACTTTGCACTTCCGCCGTGGCGTGGTGCTCGTGCCCGATGGGTCGGAATGGGCCGCACTTTGCTCCTTCGTACAATGGCGGAAACGCTATTTACGCTGTGGCGCTCCGGTCAGTCGCTTTCCGCCAGGGTCGTAATGAGGGCCATTGCCAATAACTGCAACCTGCATAACGTTAGCTTTTGTTTCACATGTATTTTCTACATGAGGAACCCGATATTGTGCATGTAGTTTCACACTAACTAAATATAAAGCAATCTCAAGGTCTGCTTAAACGCAGCCTTAGATTAAACAACTGTGTCGAAAGTTCAGCATAGATAAATCCAGACAGCCATTCTGGCATATATTAATATTTAACCTTGTTGTGAATCGGTGCTAAGGCGTTTTTACCTGTGGAACGCTCGTTTAACCACTGCAGCACTGCGAGCATCTACTAGCTCTTGCTGCCCATTTCCATTCGTTCTCCGCTTCCTGGAGGAGGCGGGGCTGGCGGACAACACGTGACGCTTCACGTGACCTCATTGGGACATTTAAACTGCCTTGCACCCCCCGAGCGGGTTGTGTTGTGAATCGGTGCTAAGGCGTTTTTACCTGTGGAACGCTCGTTTAACCACTGCAGCACTGCGAGCATCTACTAGCTCTTGCTGCCCATTTCCATTCGTTCTCCGCTTCCTGGAGGAGGCGGGGCTGGCGGACAACACGTGACGCTTCACGTGACCTCATTGGGACATTTAAACTGCCTTGCACCCCCCGAGCGGGTTGTGTTGTGAATCGGTGCTAAGGCGTTTTTACCTGTGGAACGCTCGTTTAACCACTGCAGCACTGCGAGCATCTACTAGCTCTTGCTGCCCATTTCCATTCGTTCTCCGCTTCCTGGAGGAGGCGGGGCTGGCGGACAACACGTGACGCTTCACGTGACCTCATTGGGACATTTAAACTGCCTTGCACCACCCTCGCGGCGTTAAGCCCGTCAGGTGTAAAGTCTGCAAGCTGTTGTTCGGCTGTTAAGCGGATGGTGGCGAGGTGACCCTGCTAAAGATCGGCAGAATCAGTTGACTTTTCTCTTCCAATTATCGTCAGGTTTAAATTTAAAGTGAATTTCTACCACCTCCATTATATGTTGCAATATTGTGGTTTATAGGTATAGTATATTAATTGTTGGTTTATTTTAAAATGTTTACTTTGAAGTCAGGAATGCCTCCTGATAGTAGTAGAGATTCCATGGCGCTGCGGTCTAGTGAAATGCAGAGTGCATCAGCTCAAGTATCCCCCCCGCAAACTCCTTCTAACAAGAATACTCCAAAAACCCAGGAGAAGTCTAAAAGTGGTACACGGGTGTCAAGAAAAAACATCATCTTGACTCCAATTAGCAATAGTTCTATCCACAATGACATACGCAAATTTTATGGAAAAGTCCAAAGTGGGAGAACTTTGATTGAGCCAATGAACCTGCATTTTCCGGTGGCCAAAACGCCCAAATTGGGTATACCTAAATCAGTTACAACCGAAGTGAATCTATCAGTAATTTCTTTAAACAGTGCTCTTCCTGCTTCTATTTTAAGTACCACCATCTCTGATCAGACGCTTTTAACCGCATCACATTCCCCTACAAGGAACTCTAAACCCAGACCAACCTTTGCCACAGTTATAGAAGAATCAATGCATGAGAGTGAAGACCCATTAAACACAAATTTTATTGCAGTACAGGAAACGTCAATTTTGAATGATTCGGTGGCTTCTGTAAGCATTGAAACTGTGGGACATGTTAGTCCCGTTAAATCCCCTCCACCCTCTCACTCTGATACCATTGTCTGCAGAGATTTAGAGAGCTCGAGGGCTTCAATTAAGATCGATTATGCCCAACCCTGCTCCCTTGACTCAACTAGAGAGGTCGAGGAGTCCTTTTTACAACCAACTCCTCGTCGTTGCCTAGCTACTGATAGGAAAAATCAAGGAAGTTCAATAGCTGAAAACCCGGCCCTTTTAGAGGTCACTTTGGGGGCAATTAATACTACGATTTATAGCCTATTTAAGCTTTTTAATTCTTTGGAGCAGAAAATAATTGCTCAAACAAATAAGCTAAACACCATTAGTGATTGGATGAAAGTGAATACAGTGAAATCTAATGCAAATTTATCTTTAGGAAATTTGGAGCAAAGAGTCTCCCTTCTCGAAACATATGTCTCATCTCAGCAAGTATTGCTCGGAAATCCTGGTGCCTCTATTACGCACCGTATTCGCTCTTTGGAATCTGCCAGTGCAGTACCCGTGAGCTTAACTTCTGCTCTACCAACATTCTCTAATATCATTCGACCAATCGAGTGTCCTGAGGATCCCAGGACTGCAAAAAATAATGAGTCTTGGATTAGCTTAGATTCACCAGCCACGAATGATGTTCAACATATTGACAATAATAACGCACGCGGTTGTCACAAGCCTAATCCTCAAAGGAATAGTCGTACAACCGCGAATAATAAAAAATTGAAAGCTGTAGCCACCAAGACTGGCTCAAAAAAACAACTTCAAAAGTGTCCCCTGGCAGAAGTCCAAAAAAAAATTATTTCTGGTGTACCGATTATATCCATAGATAGTGGTGCTGATATCATACAGTCTGAACCACACACCACCGCGAGCACACCCTCGGTAATTAATGTCTCGACTTGTATTTCTTCAATTCCACACGTAGCCCCCAAGGAGGCTCCAATTCTGCCTGTAGAACATGATCCCTTGAATGAGTTGGTAAAATTATTGTTAACATCATCTAACAAGATACAACCCTTGCCTGTTCTGCAGACGACTATTTCAGCACACTCACAACCATCTTTAAGTATGGAAGCTAAGCCTGCTCAAATAGTTGACCCATTAGCAGGGTGTACCGATCGTTTAACCTCATTAAGAGTCGCGGTAGATGCTTACTTACAAAAAAAAATCTCAGAGGCCCTGCCTGAAATTCCGAGTGGTAGAGCCCTTCCTTCTCAGATATACAAGACACTTAATGAGAGTGTTATGGAAGTACCTTCCTATAACAATAGATCTGGTCCTAGTTCAAATCAGAATCCACTCCCAGGAAATGGTTGTTGTATACAAGATATTGCAAAAGAAAACATCAGATTGAACTCAGAAACTGGCCAAGCTATAAACAACCATCATATGGATGAAGTTAGTACTGCATTGTCAAAGAAGTTCAGCTTGTTTCATACTTTAATTTTGAAGTGTCGTGACGGGTCCTACCCGAAATATGATTTATGTAGGGCAAGTGTTCTCAACATCTTCGGCGACATTGAAGGGCTAGATGCTATTGCTTCTTCTGACATAAATCAAATAGAGTTCTTGTGTGATAAAAATCTCTCCGTAGTAAGATTATGGATTAAATCTGGATTAGTTCGCAATACTCTTTGGAATGCAAGAATGGAATTATTTAATCTTGGGTTCTTGTTAGCTCAAGATCCAGCACGCCAATCCACTAAAGAGTTAGGCAATAAAGATTCTATAAAACTCAAACCTCAATTAGTATGTGGCTGTAACTACTGTGCCAATGATCCACGCACAGGCATGTTGACTACTGTTAATCACGACTCATAACCATCAATACATTTGCCTTTCACTGAAATCTCACTAGCATGTTGGAATACCCGAGGCTCCTCTCATTTGCAATGGACATTAAATAATCAATTGAACATATATGATATTGTTGTATTACAAGAAACATGGTTATTAAAGTCGCCCGTCTGGGATGATCACGAGCTCAGTCTTCTCCCAGCGGAACATAGTGGCAAAGGCAGACCTACTGCCGGCCTACTAGTTGCGGTGAAAGTGAGCAAGGGTTATAAAATTTCCCCCTGGAGAGCGCCAAATAAATACATACAATTGGTTAAAATATCCTATCAGAAGCGCATATATGCCCTTATTAATGTGTACCGAAACCCTGTAGGCATCACTGATGAAAATTTTTACACAGCTTTGTCATCTCTTTTTGAATTGATCTCTATTCAGGGTAATATATTTGGAACTCTTGTAATGGGTGATCTAAACTTTTCATGTGTCGAGCATAACCCAACGAGTCAAAATCGCAATGGAGTTCGGTGGATGGCTTTTATGAAAGATCTAAACTTAAAAATGGCAAATGGTTCAATTAGAGGAGATATTCCCTCAATGAACACCTGGGAGCGAGGCAATTCAAAATCCACAATAGACTATGTTTTCATATCTAACAATATCTTTATGAATGCCTCCAAATTTGTCGTTGTAAAACAAACAGCTAGCGACCATCATCTGCTAGCTCTATCTTGGTCAGTCCCCGCGCCTGACTGCTTAAAATATGCACGTTATTATAAACAGACTTTGATAGTGAATAATGGTAAAAATCGATTTAAGTGGTCTACGAATAATCTGTTGGCCTTGAATGAAGCAATTTTACTAAACAACCAAAGGGCACAAGGGGCTACGTCCTATATAGATATTTTAAGCACCTTTGCAAATATCCAGCCTGTTCATGACAGACCATTGAGAAATCATGTTCATGGGTTTGATATAGCTCTTCATGAGAGAAAGAAATCCCTTCGCAGAGAGATCAGAAAACTTCGAAAATTACCTTTACTTGAACAAACTAAGGCGGTCAGGTCTGCTAATACAAAATATCGAAATTGGGCACGGTCAAGGAAAGCTGCACTATACCAACTAGATAGTGAAAGGTTTTTACAAACATGCCGTAATAAAAACTCTGGTTTGATCTGGGAACTGCTAAACAAATGTGGCACGGCTCCACAAGCGTATTTCCAACTTAATGGTGTTCATGAAGATGTGTGGATTAAACATTTTAACACTTTATATGATGATCCTAAGATGAGTAGCTATATTTACAATGGCAGTACTGCAAGATGTTGGGAGCTGCAATGTACTGAAAATATCATCCAGTCCCTTATTAAAACAGCGTCTTCGTCAAGAGCAGCAGGCCTTGACGGTCTTACTAACTGGATGTTTAAACAAAACATAAATGAATGGGCTCTAATCCTCAACAATGCATTTCAGCACATCTTACACACCAAATGTTTACCAGATTCTTGGCGCTCGTCCGTGATTATCCCTATTTATAAGAAGGGTGATCGCTTGGACGCTAAAAGCTATCGTCCGATAGCATTATTGGATGCCCCGGGGAAGCTGTTTACCAAGTTAGTATTAAGAGATTTTGTTCTTTGGGCATCGGCAACTGGTCAACGTGATCCAGCACAAACTGGCTTTGTGGCTGGTCTGGGCACTAGTGTTAATTTACTAACTTTAAATGCTATCCGACAACAAGCTCAGTGTAAGAGACAGCCTAGATATTTTGCATTTGTGGACTTACATTCCGCTTTTGATTCGGTTTCAAGACCTAAACTTATCAACAAGTTAATCAAAGCGGAATGTCCCCCCACTCTTATAGACATCATTTTTGCATTACATTCAAAAACCAAGATCTTTGTAAGATTAAATGCTGAAGGTCTCCTGTCATCGCCTGTTTATACGTACAGAGGGTTAAAACAAGGATGCAGCTTAGCGTCAGCCTTGTTCAACTTTTTTATTAACGATGTTCGCTGGATCTTTACTAAAATAGCGGCTGACGCTCCAATACTGAATGGTGTTAAAATTAGTGCATTATGGTATGCAGATGACCTTGTTCTTGTGTCAAAAACACCCAGTGGTCTACGTAATCTTCTGTCAGCACTTTGCAGCTATTTCAAAGAAAATGAATTATTTGTAAATACTGCTAAAACTCAGATTGTTACGTTTATCCCTAAAGGTTTACGCAAGCATCTATTAGAGTGGCAAATTGAGACAACCCCCATAAAGATAGTTCCAAATTATGTCTATTTGGGTGTTATTTTTGATGGTTGTCCCATTGCAGACTCACAGTTGAATAAAATTAAACAAAAGCTAACCATGGCAATTTGTCAGACCCAAATAATTGTATCTAAGTATGGCAAATTTACACTCAAAGCAGCTCTTCTGTTTTGGAATCAAAATGTTGTCCCAACTATTCTTTATGGCATGGAAACGCAAATTTTACCAACTGCATTTCTTAACCGCTTAGAATCCAAATTTTGGCGAGCCATCTTGCATCTACCGCAATGTATTCCTGGGGCAATGATGCGTTATGAATTGGGCTTAACCTCATTAAGTGCCCATCATAATTGGCGCCTATGCGCTTTATTGCGTAAATGTTTGCTTTCAACACAGGACAATTCTGCCTTGTCGGCCATCTCCAGTTACATACTAAACTCAGCAGAAAAATTCCCGAAACAGTGGTCTTCAAATGTTCTCTCTATTATGGTAAAGGCCGATATTTCTTTGAGCCTTTTATTAGATCATCCAGAGAGAGCAAAGAAGAAAGTCCACATGATGGACTGGATTGAAACCCGAGTAAAGTGTTTAACCTATAGAGACTTTGATCCTGCAATATTTGGTCCTAAATCTTATAAAGACATTGCCTCGTACCTGTGCCTGTCGCCTTCTTCTGCTATTAGATCTGAGATCCTGAGGCTGCGGTTTAACATCTGGCCCACTAGGGAAGTCAAAGTAAGAAGGAGACAAATCACATCAGACTTTAATTGGTGCAGGTTTTGTCGAAACACAACAATTGTTGAAACCTTGCAACATTTACTATTGGAGTGCACAGCCCCTAAACTTCTGAGTTTAAGAAACATGCACTTTGCTAAATATTTTGTGTATTTTTCACAAATAGACCCAAGTAATAGATGGGTCGCTCTGGCTGCAACTGAATGTATGGGTATAAGGATTGCTACTATCAATTTTTTAAAATCTCTAAACCTGGAATGATTGATATACACCATGTTAACCAACACTTTTAAATTGTGAAAACTTGATGTGGAAGATGGTTGTAATTGTAAACGTTTGTTTTATTGATTTAATGTTTTTACTTAAGCAAGAATGGATTTTTGTAACATGTATAAAATTGAAAAAGTTGTTGTAATACAACTATATTCAATAATAAAAAAAAAAAAAAAAAAAAAAAAAAAATATTTAACCTTGATTTATTGGGACCGTCGAACGATCGTACAGTTACAATGAAGGAAGCAGTTGATTGTTTTTTTCTTTACTTTGTACTTGCATAATTGCAATACCCGATTAACTGCTTGCTACATTTAAACATAGAAGGACATCTAGTGGACATTTCCAGAAACGCATCTAAGATCTAGTTTTAAACACTCTTTTACCATGATGTTACTACAAACAGTTGTCACGAGTGCAGGACTATTATTCACTGTCCCGGTACTATGCTTCAATGGTATGCAAGAAATCCTAATTCAACTTCCTTCGTTACGAATTGCTTTAAAAACAGCTGTTGCACCGCGTTCACACACATTAAAGCGAGATAATCGTAGGTGTAAATCAAACCCATTTCATATATTTCGTATTCTCAAGGGTTCTATTCAGGTCATGGCTTATAATGCATAAGTAACATGTCAAATTGAGCACGTTACCCTATGCATACCCAATGCACGCTATACATTTTCGAATATTGGTGCTGACACGTCTAGTCGGTCTGCTCGGCATAACTCGCCGCTCCTGGTACACAGGAATGATTCCTTTTAAACTAAGTGGAGCGAAAAGCCTCCAGACTACAGAGGTCTGCTTGAGTACATATCAAGCCCATCATCCAACCACACATCACATATCTAGGACCATGCATCTCTAAAGTCTAGACAACGCCATCATGTAAAATGCTTGGTTTTATACGAGCTACACGCTTTTATAATTTCTTTCATACGGATCTAAAATCAAGATGATAAAATGCACGCATTCCTAATAAAACACTCCTTTACTATCACCACCACTAAAAGTGTCTCGATATCCAATTTTACTCCTTTCGTCCCTCGATCCCTTTACTGCTTCCCCTTCTACTACATCTTCTTACCAAGAGACAAAGGTCTGCAGACACACTGGCTGGGTCCCCATATGCCAGCAATCGGACATGGATAGGTGCAATAAGACCATTACGGTGGTGATGGGCGCAGTATAAATATCACTTAACATAAAATAAGCAAATTGAATCAAGTGTGCAATGTCTGGATAAAATTACGTGACCACATCAAGATAAGATGATGCAAGACTGTGAAGTGTGCTCACTCCTCAGTGGGACATCCTGGGCAACTCAATTGCGAATGCAATACTCGGTCAAATAAAAGAACAGGCAGCCAGTTGTTTTGTGGATAATAACAGGAAAGAGTTGTGCTATTAATTATTCCTTGGGGTTGAACAAAAACAAAAAAAATTCACATCCATTTCAGGCAGCAGGTCTTCCTGGCTGTCTAATAAACCAGCAGACAAAGTGGCCCCAGATACATCATGGTATACACGAGAGTGTCAGCTCGTTAATTGAGATATGTTTGATCGCATTAAAAGTCACGGACAACATGGTATCGAACGACCAATGAAAAAAACATGTGTAGCATTTTACGCCTTCTTTCCAGTGCCTTGCTTTTGCAGTTGGCCGATTGGTGTTTTTAATAGATGAAAAGGTGCTTCAAAGTGATCGAGTTGGAAACCTAACACACATGGCTCCTACCACACACCATGTGCAGCCTCAAAAAAGTCATATGAAAAAAAAGAACACATTACCATGAAATTCCCTTCACATAAAATCTCTACTTTTAATGATCAATATGAGGTGCTTAGGTGCTATCCACCACCCCGGCTCCAAATGCCAGAATTGCTTATATATTCCATTAAAGAGTCACAATGTCTTCAAAGGGCCTTGCAGCCTCTTCCGCTGGACATTGCCCTGGCCGCCCTTGGGGCGGTAGAGCAGCACACATTTTGGGGGCACCTTTGCTGGAGACCGCTTTAGAAGCGTTTGTACTCTGCGCCAGTTTCAATAACAACTCCGCCATGGTGCTGTGTACAGCCATGGTCTGTGTCCACTGCCAAAGCCAGTAGCTCTGTGCGAGTAAGGAACAGCTGCAGAGCGCAGAAGCAGCCCATGAAATGTATCAGTACCGGATAAAATGTGTTGCTGAATTTCTCCACCAAGTGAGGATGATAGGCTGAGTCAGGGTTGTTGGCAATCGAAACAGCGACCTGAAAACCTGGCTGGAGCATAGAAATATTTTGTGATATTGGGAGACCGTTATATGTCGAACCACTGTGGAGCTGGTAGTTACCACGAATATTAGAAATTAAGCTTCATGGCACATCAAGTTCACGCATATGCCAACCGATTAGTTCCTCCATTTGCAACTACATACTTTGCATGCGTTTTAGATATAGGTGCAATTATAAAAGAATGAAAAGCAGCTAGACATTTAAAATCTTTCATAGTTATGTTTCCAATGATAATTGTCACTTTTACATTCACGTATTTTATATTGTTTGAAAAAAAAAGTGTCCAATTTGTATGCTTTGGAGAAAAACGATTTTGTCCATGTCCTTTCGAGATCTTCTGTACTGCGAAATCCCACATAATGTCGAGCAAAAGAAATCTTTGCAGATGCAACAAACGACTCAAGCAAGAATAACTCGACACACTTTGGTTCTAAATTGGCTGTGAATCGTGCAAGTTTATTACGTTCTGTATGCCACAAAATGCTACCATCTCTTGGGAATATATACAATGTTCATTCGATTAAAGAGATTTACAATTGATGATGTTAGTAGCAATTTATTTTTTAAAGTATTAGTTGAGACATTTTCATAATTCATGCCAGACATACCTTGCTGGGAACACCATATATAGCAGGATTACAGACCACAAGGTGCAATCAGGCTGCGACAGGCATCTGGGGCAATTGGACAATGAACAAAGTGCAGGCCCCACATGCAAACATAAATGTAAATGTAATGGGTTATTTATAACGCGCTTAATACCCAGAGGTTTCTAAGCGCAGACCTGGGGTTCGAACCTGTGTTGCTCAGCATCGTCTTGCTTCGAGACGAGTGCGTTGCCCCTGAGCTATCCTCCCGAAACATGGTTTGGTTTTTTGGATCGAAAGATGACATTCTAATGAGTTGCTTCACTGAGCAGCCACAATTTATGAACCTTTTACATTAACCTACAGTAATATAAATCCACATAAAAGACTTTTTATGCCAAAAATCAACCTTCAGCACTGTAAAGTCTGGAGGCGGTATCTGTACTTCTGTCCTCTATATGGTTGGGCCAAAGGCACAGAGCAGCCGCGTCAAGGTTCTCTATATGGTAGAATGGACGAGCAACCAGGACCTAAGCTCTCAGGAGGTGATGCAGGCAGGTTCTTAAGTACAGTGAATCCCCAAGCCCCCACAAAGGAATGTCCACACACTATGTTAGGTGATAACGCAGCTTCTTCATATAAAATACGTTTGGTATCAATATATACACATAAATAATAACACTTGGTACTCAGGCAGTTATATTCAAATAATGGCAAATATATACAGTGTGAAAATTCAATAATAAATGCACCAACTGCAGACAGTTTTAAATGGGCATGTGAATTCTTAAGTGAGGTGTGACAGCATGGATAAGGGAAGAAAGGCAGGTTAGTTATGAACAGTGGAAGAATGCTTTTAGACTAAATGCACAATTTTGAGAGAGGATCCCCCCACATGGGCAACCTGTAATGGAAAAAAGTTAGAAGCAACTCATCTAGTTTTTTACAGCCCCGTCCAAAAATGTTCACTAACCTCCAATTTCTTTTTAAATGTTCTACCACCCCTAGGTACCTGAGAGGCCAGAGGAGAACTGGATACAAGACGAATCTGGGACCCCCGGTTGATTCCCGAGGCTAGAAGATGGCCTTCCTCACCACAGTACCTTTAGTGCCTTGGCAGACAAAGTGGCAGAGTTTCTCGGTTTCACTCGACGATTCCCTTCGAGGATGGAACCCCCACACCCCCCCTTTGAGGAAGGAGCCACTGGGATGCTGAGTCCAAAAAGTAAAATGGAACCAAAGTCTTTCCGAAACGCAGCAGTTTGGCTCTTCGATGTGCTCTCCGTTGGTCGACTATTTCCCTGACAGTAGGAGTCCTGGGAAGATTAAACTTGCTGTGGGCTCCTCAAAGGCTTGGCAGATTAGAGTAAGACCCCTGGACTTCTGGTGGCGATGGGTGCATAGGTCGGTTTTGGTGTCAGGTTTCGGAGTATCGCAGTTTTCTGACTTTCGGTTCTTCGGTGCAGCCGCAGCACGGACCACTGGATGGCTTCTTGCGACCTGGACACAACCACTGGAGTGGAACACGGACCCTCACCAAGTCTGAACCCTCGGGACAATTTCATTGGATTCTGGTGGCGGGAAACCCCCCGGCAGACCTTCCTCTGCACTTAGCGACCCTGGACCTTCTCTGGCAGGAAAAAGTGGTCAGTGATGATGGCAAGGATGTTCCTTGAAGTATTCTTCGGCAGTTTGGAACTCGCAGCTCCAGGTGACCAGCAGCACTCACTAAGTCAGCGTACCCACTCTACTAGGCGGTAGACACCAACAAGCTTCCAACCGCCACGTACGCTCATCCGGACCGTGGGTGACACCAATTGACCTCTTCGACTCGAAACGTCCGGGCACTCGTTTGCAGGACTCACAAAGACCCTTTCTCCGGATGGCAGGCACACAGAACTGGCTTCCAGGGAACTTCAGAGGAAGAGTAGCAGGTTGTACAATGGTCCCTCGTAGCTCAGGAAGAGGTCTCCTAAACCGGGACTCTCTTTGGGTCAATTCTTGGAAGAACAAAGCAGCTTTTGGATTACATGAAGAGATTGCAGCAGCAGACCTCTCCAGCGGGGCTTCACGAAACAGCTTCTTCTTGCTTCAGATTCTGAACAAATTGGTGAGTGAAAGGTCCCCAGTTATACACATTTGATCCACATTTACTCAGGCTGAGCCAGGCACAGTCAACTAATCACCCAGTAGGGCATTCATGCAGGCAGGCAGCCAAGCAGGCTCACATGCATTCAGGCCATTCACTCCACCCAGACACCCATTACTAAGAATGTGAATTGGGGCAAGCACCCAGACTTTCAGCATTCTACACTGCATTCACTCCAGTTTCAGTCAGGGCTGTCTCGGGCATTGTGTCACACGCACACCACATCCAGACACCCATAACACAGAATGTGAGTTCACTTCAGACTCCCATCACACAGGTCACAACCAAAGGGTGTACCCACAACAGAGTCCCTGGAAAGGCTCCAGTCAGTCTGACAGGAGGCAGCCCCAGAGCCATATATGATATTTCCACCCAACAGCCAGTCAGGAGAAAGGGGGAAACAAGATAAAAGGTAATGGAAACCAAGAGGCCACAGTGGCCATCTTGTCTTCTATCAGGAAGACATCGATTCCTATGGCAGGGCATGGGTGTCGCATAAATGGAGGACACTCGGAGCCACTGACAAGTCAGCATGTAGATGCCACCAGCCCATACCCTGCGGGCAACACACAGGTGCCCAAAAACACACATAAGGGGTAGAAGGGTGTACCCCCACCCATGGGTGCCATAAGGGTATCCCATAGGTGTTGTTCACCAAAAGGAAAACATGAAGAGCTGCACTGCCAGAGATCCAGACTGGACCTCAGTGGCAGAAAAGAGACATACAGAGAAGTGGTAGGACAAGGACTAGGAGGCCCTGTCCCTCCAAAAGGCATTTCCAGCATCACAGGCACAGTTTCCTTTTTAAAGAAAATTATCCAGACTTGACATATGCAAGTGTGTGACACCATTTTATTGTATACTGACCTGATTTGAATCATAAGGTCAAAGCCTCAGGGATACCCCCAAATAAATGTAGAAACAAACAAGACACTGACAAGCAGACATACTAAAAGTGAGATATATTTATGCTGCGGGGAGGACGTATGAATGTCAAGTGCTCCACATGCATGAGGATATGGGTTAATAATGTAAAACGGAGTCAAATGGAGATTAATACGGCCATTCAGGCTAGTGAAAGTACAGTAATGTTTGTTATACAAACAAACAGGGCCCGTAGTTAATGCATCAATGTAATTGCCAAAGAAGAACAGAACAGGCACGACATGCAGCCCAAAAGTCCTTCTGATGGGCGATGCACTGTTGCGAGGGATTTTTCAATGGATAGGTAGGACCAACCTGAATTTTCAAGGCAAAGGGTATTTTCCGGTAATGTGGGTATCAGTTCACACTGCTGGCATCGCCACCAAGTTGAAATATCGCCCAAACAATTCAGTCCAGGTTAAGAAAATGAGCCTTTAGTGTCACTGCCTTGAAATGGGATCTCTTGACTGTCTTGCTTTCATTTCTTTGTTGTATTCAGGTTTAAACATTTATGCGTGCAAACCATTCATTATACATTTTTTTTTTACCCAACTTATTTAAAAAGTGTGAAAAAAAATACAAAAATCTCACATTTAAAAGTGTTGACGACCGAACTATAAGAAAATGTACAGGCAGAACTAGATCATCAAAAATTATAAATGAGGGAACAATGGTAGTCGCACAGTTTGTGAAATTAACAGAACGAGAGTGGTATGTAGAGAACAGGATTAACAATTATTTTACAATAGGCATGCAAATAAACTGCCCATTATGATATGTAAAGAAATAACAGGTTATCGTAGAATGTTTGGTTAAATGCATACGCAACAGGACTATCCTCCAACTACCTGCTAAAATGTGCAAACATACAGAACCCCCGCACACCTAGCCAGCAGATGGCCCGGTTACGATTGCTGAATTAAGGAAGGACTTATATTCCAAACTTTGCACCCCACAGTAAAACCTTTTTATGCACTAGCAATGCAATACTTTCTTCCAATGGACTGGAAAAGTTGACTTGCACATATTTAGCAGCAAGTATATAGCTTGATGACAAAGAACAGGCCCATAGCAGAATCTAGATACAGAAAAAGGCTTTGAGATAACTGTACTTCCAGGACAAAATGTATTTGCATGCTGCGAGACAAAAGGCCCCATTATTAAATTGAAGGACAAACAGGGGGTGGTTAAAAGGGATAGGCGCCAATCCCACAGTAGTGGGGATATTATGGTCCGCATTGCGTAAAGCACTCAGCCACCATTAAAGGCCGTCTTGGCGCTAAAGCGAAACGGTATCAGACCAACAAGTTCAGAGTAAAATGTTTACTGATGGAATTGAAACGTTTTGAGTTTGGCTCCAAACTGTGTGCCTTTTTTGATGGCCCAAAGTTTGGGAGGCAAAGAGTTCTACAAGATTACAGCTTCTGAATCTTCTATGCTGGACCAGGAAGCAGGTATATAGGGGTCCACAGACCAATCCAACTGGGTCCCTGCACTAAGGCAGGGTCAACCACAGGAGCAAACCCACAAACGCCAATAACCACCATGGAATCGGGGTCAGATCCGATAGTTTCAACCTTAATATTGCACTCACAGAGAGCCCTTCCAACTCTGAGCTATAGCCAAACACCCAGCAAAAGAAGGAATGCCTTTCCCTTTAAGGGAACATGCTGGAACATTCTGAATTCAGTGGTGTGGGAATACAATTCTTTCTTCGGCAGAAAGAAACGTTTGAGAGCAAGAGTCCCACTAGCAGAGATCGTGAGAGTCCCACAGAAACAGAATTGCTCTCAACACACAAAGCGAATGAAAGACCACTTGCAGGAGACAGAAAACAACCTGTTCCATTAGCGTCACTAGGATTACAAAATTGCCATTTATGCCAGACAAAAATGCTATATTCCCACAAAACTGCTTCGCTTGCTTACCAAATGCTTTTGTGACTTGATTCACACAATGAAAAAAAAAAAAACACAAGAAGGGATCCAGTTCAAAGCAGGCAGTGTCAGTACGACTCCAAAGTGGAGGGAGGCAGAGCTTTCATATCCAGAGAAGGTTTAAAATCAAAGATGACGGAAGGAAGGCCTTGACACAAATTCAAGCCAGACCACTTCGAACACCACATCCCCCGGGATCCTTGAACCACCCCAGTGTGTGGTCACAACTGCTCCAGAGAAAACAATCTTATCCCCCAGCCCCTTGGACCACCACTGGACCGACTCCTCGCGATCCACTTGTTAGGCGGAAACCTGTGCAGTTCCCTCTGGGACCACTGCAAAAGATTTAGGACTACAGGTGTTTGGCGGTAAACCCACTTGGTAGCAGTCTGTACCACACAGATTCACTTGGTGGCTGTGGCTGAGCAGTCAGACTTCCCTCAAGAAGAGTTGAGCAGTATGTGGAGTATACAATATAGGACAATTATTCACAGTAAGACAAGCAAACACGCAACAAGGCTTCAGTGTAAAGATATTAAGGTATTTATTTATAGCGGAACATCTATAGAAAACACTATGGCACTATCACGGCAAACACTTCAGTTACAATTACTCTACGCAGAAGAAAACGATCAATCCCCCTAACAATATTTCGATAAGTCTAGGTTCTACCGGTATCACTTATTTTCAGACAGAGGTGTATACCTCAACCTAGATGGCACTCTAATATTAGTTAGGACGGGAGAGAAAAAAAGGCAGGTTACGAAAGCAACACAGTTCAATACTTCATGGATAAAATGCAAGGCAAGAAGGCAAGAACCACAATAGATCATAAAGTTCAGAGGCCAGGCCCACTCGGAGAGAGGCAAGGCGATATGTCCCAAAAAGACTCTAGTGGAAATGCGTTCGAGTCTTTGTAGCAAATTGTTATCGGCAGATTGAACCAGTTCAGAACAACACGCTAGAAAAAGCTTGGAGGCGACCCAACGGAAAGGCGAGGATTAAGACACCTCACTCGAACCGATCGAAAGGAAAGCCAGGCGGACACGGTACCTTGTTGTGGAGAGACAGCTCAGGCAGGGGCAGTCGTTCCTGGTGGTGGATGCACGTCGGGTCTTTGCCAAGAGTAGAGATGATCTCGTCGTCGAAGAAAAATGAAGTCCGGTGCACCACCAGGGAAGAGACCAGCCGCGGAGTTCTCCGTCACAAGGCACCACCTTTTGGTCGCGGTACAGGGGTAGTGGCTATCCGGTTGCCGGGGTGCTCTGCACGGGCAATTCGACCACCGCGTCCTGAGGCGAAGAAAAAGCAAAGGGGACTGGTTGTTCCCACCAGTCAGGAGAAGAGACTCTCCGGCAGGGAGATCTCCTCTGTCGTCGGGAAGTGGTGAGTCGGTTCAGCAGGGCTCCATCGGAGGTGTTGTCGTTGCAGGTCGGCTCAGCGTTACCCTCGTCGGATTCTTAGGTCCTGTGGCGACTTCTGAAGGTCCAGTCCCAAAAGCCCTGCTTTTATGCAGAAAACCCCCATTCATTCAGCCTAGCTGTCAATCAACACTCGCTAAGTGGTGAGCGGGGAGGCTCACCACTTGGGCCAATCACTCCAGAGTGCGACCGGAGTTGGCAAGGCAACTCGGTCCAGGGTGCCTAAACCCCCTCCCACACCCCTGTGGTAACCCAGACAGAATGGCACCACTTTGGAGGGTCTCTGTACAGAGGCCCGCCAAAAGTGGAACAAAGGGCTCAACCTTTGGTTTAGGAGTCACAGAGACGAACACAGACGCCATTTTTAAAAACCGAGTTCTGGCAGAAAATACCATCCGATAAACTTATTTAAGATAAGTAGACCGGTGGTACGTTAGAGATTAACGAGGAAAAGTATCAATCTCCAACAATGGGACGAATCCCATAGGGTTATGTCCGGGGTCGAACATAACAAGTAGTTTCCACTGCCATCAGCCAAAACTCGACGAGGGGGGACGGGACAGTGCCCCCTCGAGTAACAGATCCAGGAGTAATCGAATTACCCCTACTAGTACGTCCACAATAAGATGGTTTGTACTAGTTCTGTTAGTAAATTTAGGTCTAGTAAAGCCAATGGTGACTTTACATGCCCGGGGAGACAGTAGTCAGTCCCCGGGTATGGAGCCTATGGTGGAGGTCCGCTAGGACGCCCCAGTGTTACGGCACGTAGGGTGCGGTGTAACACATAGAAAAAGATATGAGACCCTATGGAGTAAAAGACCCCATAGCCCATAGAACACATTGACATTCAAAGGAATTACACACATACATGTCCAAGAGTGGGAGGAAAAGAGTCTCACTCTTGGCAGGGTGGAAAAAAACAAACTCCAGAAATCCAGCAAAGCCGCTGGGGGACTCACTAGGTTAGGAAATTCAGCCTAAACAGAGAATTCGCCCTAACACTCGCCCCCCCAGACTAAGGGACAGGAGGATTTAATCCACTCCTGGATGAATCTCATACCTCTAGTCGATGACATACATCTTAGAGAGACCATCAGCATTTTGGTGGTGACACCCTGACCTGTGCTCAATGGTGAAATCAAACCCTTGCAGGCAGATCGACCATCAATAGTTTTGGGTTTTCCCCTTTCATTTGCATTAACCATCTCAAGGGTTGGTGGTCAGTCTGAATGACAAAAGTAGAACCATACAAGTACGGCCTAAACTTCTTCAGAGCCCACACGATAGCAAAGCACTCTTTCGATTGTTGCCCACCTTGTTTCAGGATCCTTCAGCTTGCGGCTGATGAAGCAAACGGGGTGCTCCCTACCTTTCCCATCCAGTTGACTGAGTACGGCACCTATCCCTACATTGGAAGCATTTGTCTGCACAATGAAGTGTTGGCGGTAATCAGGAGCTCTGAGTACTGGGGCTTGGCAAAGAGCCTTTTTTAAATTTTCAAAAGCCTGATTGCACTCCTCGTTCCATTTAATCTTTTTAGGAAATTTGGCCGAGGAGATGACATTCAGTGGAGAAGCTATGGTCCCATAGTTCTCTATGAAATTCCTGTAGTACCCAGTGAGGCCTAGGAAGGCTCTCACTTGGGTTTGAGTAGTAGGTGTTGTCCAATTTTGCACAGCTTCAATCTTACTGAGCAAAGGCCTTATTTCTCCACCTCCTACCTCATGTCCAGGATAGACTACCTTACTCTGTCCAATTTGGCATTTACTCGCCTTTATGGTCAGATTGGCTCGTCCAAGAGCCTGCAAAACATCTCTTAGGTGGGTTACATGTTCTTCCCAGGAATTGCTGAACACTGCGATGTCATCCAAGTATGCCATGCAGAAGTCCTCCATCCCATTCAGAACCTGGTTTACCATCCGTTGAAACGTAGCAGGTGCATTCTTCAATCCGAAAGGCATTACCTTAAACTGGTATAAGCCAACGGGGGTAGAAAATGCAGTTTTCTCCTTGGCATGGTCTGTCAGGGCTATTTGCCAATAGCCTGACGTCAAGTCAAATGTGCTGAGGAACTTGGCGGCACTAAGTTTATCCACCAACTCATCTGTTCTTGGCAAAGGGTCGTGGTGACTGCATTAAGAGCTCTATAATCCACGAAGAATCTAAGCTCTTTAGATCCGGCCTTTGGTACTAACACAACTGGGCTAGACCATGGACTAGTAGAGGGCTCTATTACCCCGAGATCAAGTATCTTGCTGACCTCACCTTTGATGTGGGTTTGTACGTTTTCTGACATTCTGTATCCTCTGCTTTTGACTGGCAGACAGTCACCAGTGAGTATGTCATGCTGGCCCCAAGGGGTCAAGCCTGGCGAAAGCGAGAACAGAGAGGCAAACTGATTCAACATAGATTTGCACTCTTCTTGTTGCTCGGGTGTCAGATTGGAGGAGAGATTTACTCCTTCAATTTTTTCATCTAAAGGTAAGCCTCTGAGGAGATCCGGAACAGCTTCACTCTCTTCTTCTTCCTCGGATGACGCTAGAAGCAACGCCCCTACATCAGGTCGTGAGACATACGCTTTAAGTCGGTTGGTGTGAAAGACTGTCGGAGCCTCCTTGGGATTGCCCAAGTCCACCAGATAGTTCACCTCTCCGAGTTTACCCACAACTCTGAAGGGTCCCATCCACTTGTCTTGCAAGGCCCTCTGCCTTATTGGGATCATAACAAGAACGAGCTGGTCTTGAGCGAACTCAACCATGTTAGCCTTTTGATCGTGCCAGTGCTTGACCAATGCTTGTCCAGCTTTCAAGTTATCGTTTGCTTCCGTCATCATGTGCGACATTCTCCTCCGGAGACCTATCACGTAGTCAGTCACTCTGACTGGCTTGGGGGAAGGAGCACTCTCCAACCCCTCCTTAATCAGGGCCAATGGACCTCTGACAGGATGACCATAGAGAAGTTCGAAGGGAGAGTAACCTACTCCCTCCTGAGGGACTTCTCTATAAGCAAAGAGAAGGCATGGCAGTAGAAGGTCCCACTTACGCTTAAGGGGTTCTTCTAAAGCACCTATCATGCTCTTCATGGTTCGGTTGAACCGTTCTACCAACCCATTGGTTTGGGGGTGGTAAGCTGTTGAGAACTTGTAAGTAACTCCACAGGTTTTCCACATGGCTTTCATGTAGTGGGACATAAAGTTTGACCCCAGTCAGAGATTACTTCCTTAGGAAACCCGACCCTAGTAAAAATACCAAGGAGGGCCTTAGCCACAGCCAAAGCTGTAACAGTCCTCATAGGAATTGCCTCAGGATACCTAGTAGCATGGTCTACTACAACAAGTATAAACCTGTTGCCCGAGGAGGTTGGAGGATCAAGGGGACCAACAATGTCAATCCCTACTCTCTCAAATGGGACTCCCACAACTGGGAGAGGCACTAAAGGTGCCACATTCTTGGAGCCAACCTTACCAGAGGTGTGGCAGGTGTGGCAGCTCCTGCAGTGTTTTTCTACTTCGGCCCCCATCTTTGGCCAATAGAAGTAGAGAGAGAGCCTTTCCTTAGTCTTCTTGAAACTCAAGTGACCAGCCAAAGGAATCTCGTGGGCTAACTGCAAGAACGGTGGTCTGTTCTCTTGGGGTACTACAAGTCGTTTGTAGTCTCCAGGTGCAGACTCGGTCGGTTCACTGTAGAAGAGGCCATCTCCCCAGTGCAACCTGTATTTCCCAGGCTCTTGCCCTACAGCCTGAGCTTCTGCCTGGTGGCGAAGACCTTCCAGAGTTGGACATTCTCTCTGTCGCTTACTGAAGTCTGCCCTGCTGGGTCCACCTTCTGCCAGTAAAGACTGCAGCTCAGGATGGTCAACAGGATCCAGATCTCCAATGAGTTCCTGGCATTCCATTAGCTCTTCCTCAGAGTCTAATTCTACCACACAGGGGTGTACCTCCCTCTCAGCCTCAGCTGGAGGTGGAGTTATGGGTGTACTTTTGGACAACCACGGGGAAGTCCGTGTTGGCTGCACTGAAATGCTGGCTGCTGGTTTCGGGATAGAAGTCTTAGGTTTCCCTTTCGCTTCTGATTTCTTGGAGACAGCTGCCGACAATTCTAGTGGAGCAGGAGTGATTTCTGTCTTCATCATCTCCTGGAGAGTACCGCGCATGGTCCTCTCTCTTGCGGGTCTGGTTAGCTCCTGTAACCGTTTACTAGGAGGTCTGGGAGGATGCGATACAACTCCGAGAGTCTTCAAATCGTTACCCAACAGTACGCGTCCTGGTACCTCACTCTGTATGCTGACAGGTATCTTTACAGTCATGTCGTTCACTGGATGAGAACTGGTAATTGGGGAAGCATCTGCACAGGCCCTCCAGCTAACTTGGTGAGGCGTTTGGGTGCCTTAGCGACATCCTCAGCCTGAAAAAAACAATTTATCCACCACAGTTATGCTGGCCCCAGTGTCCCTAATGGCAGGAGTCTCCTGGCCATTCACCTGGACACTGTCCTTATGATACTCTTTAGTATTATCGGGGATAGAATTATAGACATCTAAATTCTGTTGTTCCCACAACCCCAGAGATACTAAAGAAACGCTGGCTGAGACTCCAATGGGTTCGTCAGCTAGCAGTAGAAAGTTTCCACTTGCCATTTGGACTTCCTCCTCTGGAGCGAAGGCTAAGGAGACAAGCTGGACCCCTGAAGGTTTACCCTTACATCTGGGATCTCCTTTCACGTGGTCAGTCGAGCCACAAACAAAGCATTTACCAAACGCTTTTTGGAATGGTGGCTTGTTCTGACCTCCTTCCGGTTTGGCACCAGAAGACACACTATTCTGTTGTGGTTTTCCCGGTGGCTTACCCTTCTGGTTTTGTTTGGGGCCCTCTTTGGAATTTGAGTTATTCGAATTCTCTTTTGAGTCTTTTTAGGCTGTTTTCCCTCATCCTTTTTCTGAGTTGCCCCAGAATCCTTATGAGTAGCCCTGTTGGCAACCCACAAGTCAGCGGCCTTAGCTAGCGTCCGGGAATCCAATTCCTTCAAATCAGCCAAGTGCTGTCTGAGCTCAGGAGAACAGGCATCATAAATTGACTCCAACATAAAAAGATTCTTCATACCCTCATAAGTGTTCACTTTGTAACCCTTAATCCATCCCTCTACGTTTTTCAACCCTTCACTCACCCAGGTAGCCCAAGGGGTACCATCATGCTTTTTGAGGGTTCTAAACCTCTTAAGATACTGGGAAGGGGTCTTCCCGAATCTAGCTATCAAAGCTAGTTTCACACTTTCGTAATCCGTCTTACCCCGCCTCCCCCAACTCCATTACCACATCAGTCGCAACAGGAGGGAGCCTAGAGAACAACCAGGGAAGTAAAGCATTCCCGGTGATGTCCTGGAGCCCATGATTGTACTCAAACAGTTTTAACCAATCCAACACATCCAATCTCGGTTCATACATACCCACTAATTCCTTCGGCATCCGGGGTCTTTTGGGACTGGAGCTCCTAGAGGAACCAGAGGAGAGAGAAGCATTTTCCATAGACAGCTTTTTCATTTCTAACTCGTGATTAAGTTCTATTTCCCTGAGTCTTAACTCAGCTTGCTTGGGGGCGTGGCTACGGTGCCATGTGAGAGGACGAGTCTGTGGAGGAGCTCCTGATGATCCTGTACGCCGCGGACAAAAACGGGCGAGAAATGAGGCGCACGGCGCTGAAAAAGTAGGAGCAGTCGTGTGAAGTTCCACCGCATGCATGTGGAACGAATCGCGACGAATGCAGCTGGCACGCAGAAGATAAAAGGCAAAAACATCAGCCCGCATCTCGCCGGATTGGGATTCAAAATGGCGGCCCATCGGAACAAAGAAACGGGTAGGCGCCGCGGAGGCTTGGCGTCCGATCGGCGCTGATGTGGACGCCGACACCGTGGGATGTGCGAGGCCAAGTGTACATAGATCGAGGCGCAGACGGGCGGAGATACCGGCAACTGTTGGGTAGACTGAACAATAGCAATCGGCAACCGTGAAGTGCCCCCCATGCGGAGACGGCTTGAGGCGAGTGCGGGACGCGGGCAGGCTGAGGTGCTGCAGACGAAGAGTGCGAAGATGATCGCATACGCTGGCCAAGATACATTGATGCCGGCGCCGATGGGATTCGGCAGTGACGCGCGTTCCGTGCTTAGACCCACGCGAGGTTGCAACGTTGTTGCCTCGAACTAATCTGCTTGAGCGGAGAAAAGTTAAGCTCCAGGAGTCCCGGAAAACTTTCGCGCGCGCCCGCACTACGCCAGGAATCATCTTATGGCAAAGGCAGGGAGATGCCCTTGGTGCCAGCTGTTTGATTCCATCGGAGAGGGAGCCCCATAACGGAGCCCACCTACAACACGCCTGTTGGCCTGCTGATAATGGGGAAGAGCAGAGGAGCCCGCAGGACAGGCCACGTAAATGCTGCAGCATAGGGGGCCGCACCAGCCCCCGGAGTGCACCGCCTGAGGGGGTTGAGGCAAGGTGATACTGCATAACATTGGTTCCAAGCACGAGAAATGGCCTGCACTGCAGACACTGGACGTTACTTGCCCCGAGAAAGGTGAGAGAATGTAGCGAAAGCTAGGACCTGCAAAGTCTATAGCAAGGGGCAGTAAATAGCCGAGCTCCGTGCAGGCAATAGGCCGCAGGCGGAGACACGCCTAGGCACATCACCAAGAAACAGTGTCGGCGGGGGAGTGGCCACCATCCGCTTGGGTCACACAAAGCGGATCGCCCCCTGAATCTCAAGGTTTAACGATAGACTGTTGTTAACGAAATGGCCAGTAAGCCCCCGAGAGCGAAAGCTAAGCAGCCTACGCTAGATGAGTACACCAGAACGCCGACTTGCCCTGAAGGAATCAAGAGCAAGGATAAGACCCCAGCAGGTGGAATGACCGCCGTGAGTACAAATCATGAGGTCCTGGAAGCAATCGCGGACTTGAAGGCGGCCTGGGAGTCCAAGCTCCAACTGGCTGTGTCGGAATTGAAAACAGCGATGGAGCGGCAAGTTGGGGCAGTACAAGAAGATGTGAACCTCCTCAGGCAAGATGTCAGGACTCTGGCGGAGCGCACGGAGACCCTGGAAAAGGAAATGGGCCCGACCACTGCAGACTGTGCTGCACACAAAAGGGAGCTACATGCCGTGGTGCAACGATTGGGCAATTTGGAGAGCAGAGCTGATGAGGCAGAAGGGCGCGCTCGGAGAAATAATATTCGTATTGTTGGACTGCCGGAAGGAGCCGAGGGCCACAATCCAACGGAGTACGTGGAAAACATGCTGCTGCAGGAAATCACCGGGGGGATCCTATCACAGGGATTCGCTGTGGAAAGGGCGCACAGGGCTCTGACCAGGAAGCCACCTCCGGGTAGCCCGCCCAGGCCATTGATTGCCAAGATTCTGAATTATCGGGATCGCGAACGAATCCTTGAACACTTCCGTAAGGGGGGAACAATACAACGGGGTGCGGCAAACATAACTGCTTATCCGGATTACACCCTGCGGGTGCAGCGAAGTCGCATGAACTTCGGATCGGTGAAGAGGAGATTGCGGGAGGCGGGCTACAGATATATGCTGCTCTACCCGGCTAAATTAAAGGTGTTTCACGGAAGCAGGATGCTGTTCTTTGAAACTCCAGAAGACGCTATGGGGTGGCTAGACATGCAGAGCTGCCCCCAGGAGCCGGATATCCAAAAGCAAGATGCAGTTTGACGGGACGAGCAGAGGGATGGAGTTAGCTGGATTGAGATCTGTGGGACTTGATTATAGTCATTAATGTGGCTAGGCGGCTGGCACACTTCGGCTGGTGGAAAGCACGAGCCGTGCGCACGAAAAATGCTATGTAAGGTAGGAGTCTCCCGAGACCGATCTCTCTACCCCCATTTTAGAGGTTAGTTAGGTCACTGTTAGTGAGGTGACGCCCTGCTGGGTTCTCAATTGGGTAGCCAAGGGAGAGCCAAACGCGGGAATGCCTGAGATCCAGGGATGGAGCTGGGCAGTTAGTTGGGTTGGGGTGTTGGGGTGTTTAAAATACATATATGAGCCTGGTGGGCGTTCTATTACAGGGAATCTGTTTGGTGTGAAGGGGAGGGCCGGGGGGGGGAGGGGATGGGGAGCAATTGACAGACCATGGGTGATCTCAAAATATTAACCTGGAATATTAGAGGGCTCAACAGTTACCTGAAGCGAAATAAGGTTATGTTGTACTTGAGGCGACAGAAGATAGACATCGCCTTGTTGCAAGAGACACATCTCACGAAGGAGAGGTTGGAAGTGGTGAAGACGAAATGGAAAGGAATAGCGGTGGGCTCATCGTATTCTGCTTATGCTAGGGGAGTGCTTGTGTGGATAGCGCCGCATGTCCCATTTAAGATGATTGAAGAAACTGTAGATGCAGAAGGGAGGCTAGTCATAATCAAAGGGCTGTTAGAAAACAGAGAAGTATGTATAGTGAATACTTATGCCCCAAACCAAAACACGGCGGCATACTTTAAGACGTTGTGTACTAAGCTGAGTGCGGAGGTGGGGACTGCGGTGGTGTGGGGAGGGGACTTCAATTGTGTCTTGAACCCAAAAATAGATAGGTCGGACGGGGGGGGCGGCTAGGCTCAGCCCAGCGGCCAAGGTGTTGCAGGGATTGCTAACAGACTTTGGCTTGGCTGATGTGTGGAGAGTGAAACACCCTGAGGGGAGACAGTACTCGCACTACTCGGCTCCGCATCAGCTATACACGAGACTTGATTACATCTTTGCCACCCCGGACGTGGTTACTGAGAGTACCCACGCAGAATATAAAGCTAGGGTTCTCTCGGATCACTCGCCCCTGGTCCTCCGGTGGCAGTATTGCCCCCCCAGGGCGCGAATACCAACATGGCGCCTCCGTGCGGAGGCGCTCAAAGACTTGGTTTTCAGGGAGGATCTGAGGGAGGAGATTATTGCTTACTTCGAAATGAACACTGGCAGCGTGCAGTCAGCGGGCACTCTATGGGAGGCCTTCAAAGTGGTGATGCGAGGGGTTGCCATTGCTAAGTCAAAGGGGTTGCTGGGTGGGGTCATGGCTGAACTACAAGAGGCAGAGACTGAACTAGAGAAGAAGCTGGAGGGAGAGGAGGCAGACACGAAAGAAATATCTAGACTACAGCGGAAGTGTGCGGAATGCTGGGACAGGCTCAGTAATCTAAACTACAAAAAATACATAGAAAGGCAACATGCGGGAGGAGATAAAACGGGCCGGCTCCTGGCGTGGCTATATAAGAGCGAAGCCCCCAGATCCCCGATTAGAACTGTAACCGATGAGGAGGGTGAGACGGTGGATACTCAGGAGGGAGTAAACGGGGCATTTGCGAAATATTATACTGCCTTATATGTAGATGATGGGGATAGCAACCAAAATGAGATTGAGGAAGTATTGGAGGACATAGGCCTGCCCAAGGTGAGTGACGAGGAAAGGGAGGAACTTGATGCACCAATCACCCTTGAGGAACTGAAAGAGACGGTGAGGCAGTTACCTACGTGTAAAGCCCCGGGGACAGATGGGTTCCCTAGCGAATTCTATAAAATATATCAGGAAGAGGTGCTTCCACCCATGCTAGACATGCTTAACGAGGCATTTGAAGTGGGACGGCTGCCGGAGTCGCTTAGAGAGGCGATTATTATACCGCTCCCCAAACCCAATAAACCAGGACATAGCTGTAGCTCTTATAGGCCTCTGTCGATGTTAAATCAGGACAGTAAGATCCTCACGGCGGTCTTGGCTAATAGAATGCGGAGAGTGATTGGGAAGTTGATTCACCCTGACCAAACAGGCTATGTCCCGAGTAGAAACATCACTCACAACCATAGACGACTCCACCGAGTGGTCGAATGGGGATGTGGACAAGATAGCGAAATGGCGATTGTGACGCTGGACGCGGTCAAGGCGTTCGATTCTGTGAAGTGGCCGTGGCTGCTGGCGGCCCTGCGGGAGTATGGCATGGGGCCGGGTTACATTAAATGGGCTAGAATGCTATATAGTGAACCGTTAGCTAGGGTCCGTACGGGGGCAGTGGTGTCCGAGAGATGGCAGCTAGGCAAAGGCACTAGACAGGGATGCCCGTGGTCCCCGATGTTATACATCCTGGCCCTGGAGCCCCTAGCGATATACCTCAGACAACAATATGAGCTGATTGGCATTGAGATAGGAGAGGAAAAGCATCTCATCTCCTTGTACGCGGATGATCTGTTGTTATATTTAATGTATCCGGAAGAGAATCTTCAATATGTCTTGGAGGTGATGGAGCGGTACGCCAGACTGTCTGGTATAGCAGTGAACCCCCAAAAATCTAGTCTATTCCCGCTGGGGAGGTACGTGGGAAAGCCTGTGGAGAGGCTACCTGTGTTGCAGATCCCGTGGGTGGTGGGCTCCTTCCGCTATTTGGGGATAGACGTATATCACTCCGTTGAGGAGGAACACAGGCGCAACACTGAAATTGCTATAGGAAAAATTGGAAAGTGTATGAGGTTTTGGGAAAGGTTGCCCCTTACGATGATGGGCAGGGGGGCTATGCTTAAAATGGTGGTCCTGCCCCGACTTTTACATTATTTTAACAATATCCCTTATATGATCCCTAGGACGTTTTTTGCTAGACTACACAGCTTGTGCAGGGACTTTTTGTGGCATGGCACCCGACACAGAGTTGCATTATGGAAACTGCAGAACTTTTATGAGAAAGGCGGTATCAAACTGCCCAACTTCGAGGCTTATTATGTAGCGGCACAACTGCAGTACGTAGCCAGGTGGCTCTCTGATGAGGAAACCCCGGAACACAGATTGCTCGCGAGAGATTGTGCTCCTTTTTACTTGCGGGAAATAATTTGGGTGGCTAGCTCTGAGGTGAGGGGGCGCCCTAGGATGCTGTGGTTGGGATGGAGCATGTGGCGCCGAGCCTGCCGAATGATGGGGGACCCTTTCCCTTGTGTCCCGCAGGTGCCGCTGGTTGCACTGACGAATGGAGATGGGCAATTGAGGGTAATCATTAGGAATTATTGGGAGTCGGTGGGACTAGTCACCTTGGGAGACATCTGGCAGGAAGGGGCTATCGTGGAGTTGGGGGAGCTAAGGATGATGTCGGGACTGCATAGTGGGCAGTATAAAACTTACCACAAGATAGTACAGGAGATCCTGAGTAGGTGGCCCGAAGCCAGGTTGGCGGAGGAACCGAACACCACCGTTGAGGTGATATACGACACTGCAGAGGGGGGACATGAAGTGTCCAGGTTGTACGAGATGCTGATGATTGGTATCGGGAAGGACCTGAGACACTTGAGAACAGAATGGGAAACAGAGATGGGAGCCCCGATGGAGGATGGGATGTGGAAACGGGCTATGGGATATCATAAGAAGGTGTCGAGAAATGCTAGGTTCAAGCAACTACAGCTGTACATGACGCACAGGGCCTACATGACCCCTCGGAGAATATCAAGGTTTAGAAATGTTGGGCGCCAGGCTTGCCCTAAATGCGACGAGGAGGATGCAGACATGATACATATGTTCTGGGCATGCCCAGTAATTGGAGCCTATTGGGGGGAAGTGGCTCTGAAGTTAGCGGGAAAAGGGATCACACTAGCAATAGACTCGGCCTGGGCCTGCCTGTTGGGGGGGTATCCCAGAACGCGGAAGTACAGACATATTGAAAAATTAAAAGACCTAGCATACGTGCTTGCGAAACGCAGGATCGCCATGGGGTGGAAGAAGTGTCAAGGGCCGCGAGTGGAGGTGTGGTGGAAAGACCTGCAAAAATGGGCTGAGGCAGAAACAATTGTGTGGCAAGAAGCCAGTGGCGCTGGGGGTGAAGAGGAAACGGGTTCTTTAATGGCATGGAAACTGCTGATAGCCGAAATGTTCGGAGCCGCAGTGGCCCCAGCAGGATCTGAAAGCAGTGAGACCCCGACACATGAAACAGATATCGAAAGCAAGGAATAAACAGGCTCATATGGGGGGAGGCGGGGGGGAGTGCAGTGTTTATGTTGTTTCTGGTTTTATGTTTATTTGCTGTTTAATGTATTGTTTGATCAAAATAATAAAAAAAAAATTATTTTAAAAAAACTCAGCTTGCTTCTACTCAGCCTGGGCATTCATCCGTCTGAACTCGAGCTCTTGGTTTCGTTCAGATTGAGCCAAGGACCGTTTGTATTCTAATTCGAGCTTCATTTTTTCAAGTTCAAAATAAGCAGGGTTACTTGTGGGACCTGGTATGGGCCCCGTAGGTACAGCTGGTAAGGCAGGTAGAGGAGCAGGGGAGACAGTTTCGTTAGCCTCTCCGTCCTCATCAGCCTCTTCATCGCTATCATCAGAATTACGATTTAGATCAACACCATCACTGTTATCTACATTTGCTGGAGAAATTGGTTCCTCTGAACCAGTACCCAGACTTTGGTTCGGCAGCAATCTCTCTATTAGTTCTAACTTCCTGCCTCTTACAGAAAGATTCTCTTGCCTACAGAGAGCTCGCAAACTCTCAGTATTTTCACCTGACAAGGATTCTTGACTAAGTTTCCATCGTAGACATGTTTGTGAAAGTTGCTTTTTAGTGCTAAGATTTGTGGTTAGTTATCCTAAAGCGTCGAAAAGCACTCTAAACTGTATACTCGATACAAATCCCACCGCTGTACACCAGTGTTAGGCGGAAACCTGTGCAGTTCCCTCTGGGACCACTGCAAAAGATTTAGGACTACAGGTTTTGGCGGTGAACCCACTTGGTAGCAGTCTGTACCACACAGATTCACTTCGTAGCTGTGGCTGAGCAGTCAGACTTCCCTCAAGAAGAGTCGAGCAGTATGTGGAGTATACAATATAGGACAATTCTTCACAGTAAGACAAGCAAACACGCAACAAGGCTTCAGTGTAAAGATATTAAGGTATTTATTTATAACGGAACATCTATAGAAAATACTATGGCACTATCACGGCAAACACTTCAGTTACAATTACTCTACGCAGAAGAAAACGATCAATCCCCCTAACAATATTTCGATAAGTCTAGGTTCTACCGGTATCACTTATTTTCAGACAGAGGTGTATACCTCAACCTAGATGGCACTATAATATTAGTTAGGATGGGAGAGAAAAATAGGCAGGTTACGAAATCAACACAGTTCAATACTTCACGGATAAAATGCAAGGCAAGAAGGCAAGAACCACAATAGATCATAAAGTTCAGAGGCCAGGCCCACTCGGAGAGAGGCAAGGCGATATGTCCCAAAAAGTCTCTAGTGGAAATGCGTTCGAGTCTTTGTAGCAAATTGTTATCGGCAGATTGAACCAGTTCAGAAGAACACGCTAGAAAAAGCTTGGAGGCGACCCAACGGAAAGGCGAGGATTAAGACACCTCACTCGAACCGATCGAAAGGGAAGCCAGGCGGACACGGTACCTTGTTGTGGAGAGACAGCTCCGGCAGGGGCAGTTGTTCCTGGTGGTGGATGCACGTCGGGTCTTTGCCAAGAGTAGAGATGATCTCGTCGTCGAAGAAAAGTGAAGTCCGGTGCACCACCAGGGAAGAGACCAGCCGCGGAGTGCTCCGTCACAAGGCACCACCTTTTGGTCGCGGTACAGGGGTAGTGGCTATCCCGTTGCAGGGGTGCTCGGCACGGGCAATTCGACCGCTGCGTCCTGAGGCGAAGAAAAAGCAAAGGGGACTGGTTGTTCCCACCAGTCAGGGGAAGAGACTCTCCGGCAGGGAGATCTCCTCTGTCGTCGGGAAGTGGTGAGTCGGTTCAGCAGGGCTCCACCGGAGGTGTCGTCGTTGCAGGTCGGCTCAGCGTTACCCTCGTCGGATTCTTAGGTCCTGTGGCGACTTCTGAAGATCCAATCCCAAAAGCCCTGCTTTTATGCAGAAAAGCCCCATTCATTCAGCCTAGCTGTCAATCAACACTCGCTAAGTGGTGAGCGGGGAGGCTCACCACTTGGGCCAATCACTTCAGAATGCGACCGGAGTTGACAAGGCAACTCGGTCCAGGGTGCCTAAACCCCCTCCCACACCCCTGTGGTAACCCAGACAGAATGGCACCACTTTGGAGGGTCTCTGTACAGAGGCCTGCCAAAAGTGGAACAAAGGGCTCAACCTTTGGTTTAGGAGTCACAGAGACGAACACAGACGCCATTTTTAAAAACCGAGTTCTGGCAGAAAATACCATCCGATAAACTTATTTAAGATAAGTAGACCGGTGGTACGTTAGAGATTAACGAGGAAAAGTATCAATCTCCAACAATGGGACGAATCCCATAGGGTTATGTCCGGGGTCAAACATAACAAGTAGTTTCCACTGCCACCAGCCAAAACTCGACGGGGGGGACGGGACAGTGCCCCCTCGAGTAACAGATCCAGGAGTAATCGAATTACCCCTACTAGTACGTCCACAATAAGATGGTTTGTACTAGTTCTGTTAGTAAATTTAGGTCTAGTAAAGCCAATGGTGACTTTACATGCCCGGGGAGACAGTAGTCAGTCCCCGGGTATGGAGCCTATGGTGGAGGTCCGCTAGGACGCCCCAGTGTTACGGCACGTAGGGTGCGGTGTAACACATAGAAAAACATATGAGACCCTATGGAGTAAAAGACCCCATAGCCCATAGAACACATTGACATTCAAAGGAATTACACACATACATGTCCAAGAGTGGGAGGAAAAGAGTCTCACTCTTGGCAGGGTGGAAAAAAACAAACTCGAGAAATCCAGCAAAGCCGCTGGGGGACTGACTAGGTTAGGAAATTCAGCCTAAACAGAGAATTCTCCCTAACACCACTCCATCACGGACAGCAACTCGACTGCACCGGCTGACCGGACGCGAGATCCCAATCGCTGTCACCTTCACCACACTGTGCACCGGGCCAAGAGCAAACGGTCATGTCCTTCATCGTAAGTAGCAATCTCCTCCATCGCTGACATCACTGGCTCCGGGCACCGCGCCCTATGGCCTTCCTCACAGTTCTTGCGCATGTGAGTGCACCCCCGAACAAGAAGCAAAACCAGCTCCTCTCTTTATGACCACATGGATTGCACATTGTGGATTGTGTTACCAATTCCTCGTCCAGGCCTCTAAGTGGTGTGTGGATGAGTGTAGAGCAGCTGATTGTGTAATCATTATTGCGCAGCATTTCGGGGTCGGCTGCATCCCTAGGTCGGCTGGTGCAGGGCGAGCGCTAGGTGGAAGTGTGTTGGTCCCCATTTGGTTGCGGTTGCGTTCTGGGGAGTGCAGCAAATAGTGGTGGGTGGCTTAGGTGCTGCCACTCAGGAGGTTTTGTTTTTGTAAAAGTGGCTGAGGGTTGCCAATTGTGGTGTTTGGTTTAGCAACTGTGGTGGGCGAGTTTTCTACCTAGAGGTGTCAGAGTAACAATGGTTTTTTGGGTTTTGATGACGGTGGTTGCCACTCATTGGTGTTTAGGGTCACTCAATGGTGTTTTGGGTTTTAGTGACTGTGGTCAAGGTTGCCACTCATGGTGTTTTAGGTCACTCAATGGCGTTCGGGTTTTGATGAAGGTGGCTGAGGTTGCCACTAGTGGTGTTTGGGTATGGTTTACTGTTTTTTACAGGAGTTTGTGGGGAGTTCATCTATCCCAAGAAATTCCTGGGAGGTAAAAGATTCTCGTTTATGTTGGGTTTGTGGAAGTGTGTTCACTGTACCTAGTGTGTTCACGGTTGGGACGGTATTGCGGTCAGTGATACTGTGTGGTGGACATGGTGGCGCTAGTGTGGTCTGGTGTTGGTTCAGCGTAGATTGTTGTTTTTCCTTGTGCTTCCGGTCTGTTGCCTAGTTGGCCACTTAGTGATAAGTCTGGAGTGTCTGTTGTGTCATGGTGTGTGGAGCATTGCGGGTCAGTGTTCCATTGCATTTTTGTGCAGTATGAGGGAGGAGGATGTGTCGTAATGGCGCATGTGCGCGTGGCTCCGTGAGGTCACCATGGTTCTGGGAGAATGCTGGGGCTTGGGTGACCGTTGGCAGTTGGTGATCGGAGGTGGCCGCAAGGGGTGTGGGGAACACAGTGTCTGGCGTCTTGTCTTGTCTCATACAGTCTTGTCCAGAGAGGGCTGAACCAAGGACAATAAAATAATCTTATACTTACCGTGGTGGACGTTCCTGCGATCCCATCCTCGTCGCCAGTGAAATAACGTGGGCTGCCTGTCTTACACAATGCCAAGACCAGAATGTAAGTTTACAGGTAAGTTTCATCCTTGTAGTTACATGGTAAAGAAAGCACCGGGACATCCACACTCATCCAGAGCAACAACCAACGGTCATTCCCAGAATCCCAGAACCCATACCCTGCCAACCTTCCATTAGGCAAGAAGGTTCCACGTGACCTCACAGCCCAGGTAAGCAGGTCAGAACAACCCATATTCCCCTCTTATGTCATAACCCACTCAAAAGCACTGATCCACATAATCAAGCTGCAAGCTATGATTATGACACATCTCCCTCCTTACACCCGCTAACAACAACACCCGCTAGCAAACAACCTCCTACAATAACACTGCACCCCAACAAATAAACACTAGCCCACAGATTTAAAAATAAATAAAAATAAAGACTGCACCTAACAGCCCACGCTTAATAGACAGCACCTCACTGCCCCTTAACCGCAAAATAGACAGCACCTAACTGCCAACCACAAACAGACAGCACCTAACTGCCAACCACAAACAGACAAATAGACAGTACCTAACTGCCCCCCCTTAACCACAACATAGACAGCACCTAACTGCGCCTGCTAATTGACAGCCCTCACTGCCACACACACACCAGAGCCCACCCGGCCACTCTGGAAATTACCAAGGGTCATTCCCCTACAAACAGACACAAAACACGACTAAACGGATAAAACAAATGGGCATTACACCCCAGAACAGGAGGCGCAAAAGTAAACCCCCCAACCAAATGTCAAACTGTGCTTAAAATCTAGCACAGAAATCCTGCACCCTTCAATGCGGGATCAAGCTCCCTCAAGCTCATCGCCATGCTGCAGCACCTGTTGCAAAAGACCTGCTGCCATTGCCATCCCTTGACGCACATGAAACACGAGCCCTGCGCCTCCAGCGCGTTGCGACCACCATCCGTCTCTTTCGCACATCCAGTGAACAATTTGTCCACCTTCTCAAATCATCACAAAAACCTGCAGTTACTGTAATGGACTCCTCAGGCAATACAGCACCAAAAGCGCTCCAGCGCATGCCGAATTGAAAACGTCATTAATATCGGCACACCTTACTTCCACGCCGCGATCCACAGCAGCGTTGCGTCCCAGCAGGGCTTGACCCTCCTTCACCGCTTCCGGCTCTTCAGAACCCACGCCGCGTTCCAGGACAATGGCACGTTCCAGCCACCCATGCTGGAAAGCCCACTCCAAGTCCGCCGACATCATCATCATCATCATATCGGTCTCTGGCACCATGGAGGAAACATCTCCAACGGGCTCATCAACGCAGCCCATTTCTCTGTCCCCCCCGTCGCTGCCCCGCCCGGCCCACAGCACGCTCCATGACCTCCAACACCGACACTGCAAGTGTCAAGCAGCTCCACCTGCTCGAGGGGCCCAACGCCCGCTCTCGCTGTAACCGAAGACTGTGGCAGGCACCCCGCTCAGCTGCCAATCACACCCATGGCCGGCGCCTCACCAGCCGACCACCACACGCTGCTCCGCTCCTCCGGCTGCGTCTGCACGTACTAGCACAGCACGGTGACCAGTCCAGGCCACACCGACAGCTCTTGACCTGGCCACCTCAGCCTACCGTCACAAGCCACAACAGCAAAGACTGCTGTTCTTCCTCACAGAAGCCACTCGTCACCGTGACTCTGCCACTTGCCAGGGCCACCCTCATGGACCCCGACAATGCCCCACTGCTGCTCCTGCACAATCCTACCTGCAGGATCCGCTGAGCCAACTCCTTCTGGCCGTCCGGACCCGGTACAAATGTGGAATGTCACATCAGGAAGGTGGTACCCCTCTCCAGCTGCCCCTTCCCAGAAGCACAACCATCCTCGTCGCCAGTGATGTAAAGGAGGTTGCCTGCCTCATACAACGCCAAGGCCAGAAGGTACGTTTAATCCTTGGAGTTACATGGTAGAGAAAGCACTGGTACATCCACACTCATCCAGAGCAACAACCAACTGTCCTTCCCAGAATCCCGGAACCCAGACCCTGCCAACCTTCCATTAGGCTAGAAGGTTCCACATGACATCACAGCCCAGGTAAGCAGGTCAGAACAACCCATAATCCACTCTGATGACACAACCCACTCAGAAGCACTGAGGCACATAATCAAGCTGCAAACTATGATTATGACAGAAGGCCTTGATACAAGTTCAAGCCAACCCTCCTTTCAGCCCACCTGACCACAGCCGCACGGCCTAATCACAGCACAGCCCCCATAAAGCATGTGCAATTCAAACCCTAAGTACCTGCAAAAGGGCGGAGAGAACAGACCATAACCGCCAGATGGCGCCATCAAAGAATTGAAATTGTTCGCGAAGGAGATGGAGGAAGGTGTTTGGCAGCAATTGGTGAGCAAGAGGCCTATTGAGAGGAGAGCCAGGAGCAGAGTGCTAGAGGATGGAGGGAAGAAATACCGGTGGAGTAGGAGGAGTTACCAGTTTGAGATTTATACTGAGGAGGTTGGAAGGAGAGAGCTTCCACCTGGATAGGTTGGAGGGACTAATGCACACTGGAAAATTGTTGCCATCTGCAGAGTGTTATAGGTGGGGGGTGGTGGGAGTTTTCTGGAGAGGAAAAGTCAAAGAGGACAGAGAAGGACAACCAATGCTATCTGGGAAGGGAGAAAAAGAAAGGTCAGATCTGGATAATGAGTTGTAGGACCAAATCATGTGTGAGATGAGGGAAGATTTCAGAGATGGGAGGATGCACAAGATGGTACCGTCTCTCTGAGGGACAGCGAGGCTATGAAAGTGATAGCAAAGAGGGGATTGAACAGGAGACCATGACCCTAGAATTGGGAAGTGGTCAGATGATAATGAACTCCCAAACCATGTCCATGAAACCTTGAGCGAGCAGACTATTGTAGAGCGATATCTATCT
Source organism: Ambystoma mexicanum (assembly GCF_040938575.1). Lineage (NCBI taxonomy): Eukaryota > Metazoa > Chordata > Amphibia > Caudata > Ambystomatidae > Ambystoma > Ambystoma mexicanum. Next base: position 833,191,077 of record NC_090934.1, on the reverse strand, counting down.
CGGTTTCCCATGTCTGGAAGAGAACAAGACTCTGCCACCCGCGACATGTTAAACTTAAGGGCCCTTCCCACGGACGCTTTAGAATTTAGTTTGGGTACCCTGAAAATGTAGAGTCCGACACCAGGGCGCTGCACTGGAGTTTGAAGAGGGGCATGGATGAGACCGACCCTAGAACTTTGCACAAGGATGTTTTGGGCTCACGATCTGTTATTTCAATTTTCACCTTCCGTTTTGTCTCTTTGGAACCATTTGAAGAACCACGTCTTTGTGTCTCATCTCATGTTTGACATGTCTTCAGTGTCCTGTTGCGAGGTCGAGAACAGACTTGTTTAAGATCAAGCCACCCATTACTTCACCCTCCCCTGCCTGAACCACCCCGCACTTTGGTCAATAAAACACTTCAGTTATCCCTAAGAATGTATGTTGTGCCAAAACCCGCCGCACACCGTAACAATACACATCTTGCCTCTTAGGAGACAGAGCCTATTGCATAGAGGTCATATATCCATTCAATTACTAAACAGACTCACAACATAAATATTGTACAGATAATGGTACAACAAGAGCACACATTAGCTGCCAATAAAACAATACATAACAGTATATATTTGGTACAATTGGAAGCTGCCACAAGCACAAGTATTAGAAATGTCAAATCATTATACACCTGCTGAATACAGATGTGAAATGCTAGAAGGTAGGCATATGTGAGAGAGGACAATACAAGTGGAACCAAAACGTGTTGCCTGACATTCCATTATGGATGTATTCTCAGGTTTACACAAATGCGTTTGCTATACCTGCAATTGGTAAGCACTCAAAGCATTCAGCTGCAATTAAAGAATAGTTTATACATTAGAATGTATTTGTACATCAAAACATGCTGACCAAACACTTGGGGAATACTTCAGCCAGCACAGCAGACCTAAAGATGCTTTTACTGGCAATCCGACAAGTTGAAACATAAAGCCCACTTTTGTGGTCTTAGATTCAGGCTACATATGTGCAGTCTCCCCAACTATGCTGTCTTATGGACTCCATGGAATGGGGATTTACCTCCCGTCGGAACCTGTAATATGCCGATAATACCAGCATATCAGGAGCCAGTAACAGTAAGTCCGTTTGCCGGTATCCTGCCGGAATTACCAACATACTAATAAGGAGGGCCATATAATGGGCCCATTACCCTCAGGTGCATTCACTTTTGATACCAGGGCATTTACAACCAGTGTCCCAATATCTAAAACACAGAAACGCTAAGGGCAAAACTCCCAACAGTCACTGAAAATGCTCTCTTTGTAAAGTCAGGAAAGGTCAAGGAGAAAACTGGTACCACTATTAAGGAAATGCTCCAACATTAAAAAAAAAAAATGCTGCCCGACCCTGCGCAGTTGTAGATGAGGCAGCACAAAAAGCCACAAAAAGAGATATTTGCCTGTGTTCCAATCCATACAGAAAGAGATGGCGGCAACAGTAAAGGAATTGAAAAGTTCCTTCCAGGAACTGTCCGACACGGAACAGCAGAACGAGTCCAAATTGGGGGAAATGGAATAACCCTTCTGCGAACAGGCACACTCCCACGACCAGCTGGAGCAGGAGGGTGACGGCGCTCGAGGCTTATCGATGTATGGCAAAGGAGAAGCAGGAGGACGCCGAAAACAGATCTCTCCGAAATAACATGCAGATCAGGGGGATCCCAAGTGAGATTAAGGACCAGGACCTGGAGGAATATGTCAGGGAGCTCTTCTGAGAAATACTATCGGATGTGGAGGTGGATCTCACGCTAGACCAAACGCATAGGGCGTTTTCTATCTTCCAAATGAGACTGAACCTCCTTCCTGATGAGAAGGCACTTCTTCCATGCCAAAGACCTTATTTTCCAAAGGGCCAGGCAACTGAGAAGCTTCAACTTTAGGGGATCCTCACTCCAGCTATTTCAAGACCTCTCCCAGGGAACGATTCAAAGTCGCAGATTGATGCGGCCACTGACCACCTGTCTCTCAGACAAGGGGATCGGTTATAGATGGGGTTACCCCTTGCAAATCCCATTCCAATTGGATGGGAATCAACACCAATTTACGTCTCCCAGGGCGGCAGTAGAAACTTTGAAGATTCCTGAAGCGGAGATACATTTACTAGAGGAGAGCTCCCTGGGGGATTCCGCCACTTTGGGGTCCCAATCACAGTCCAGAAAGAGCAGGAAACGAGAACGTAGGAGGCCTTCTATGGACAGAAGAGAGGAGCAGAGATACCGAGGCTCCCGAGTGACTTTGGGCTGGAATCGAATCAGACTTGGTTATCACGGAGCTATCAATTGCATGAGAATTGCCAACTGTTGGGCGTTGCAATGAATGTCAACTGCAGCTGCAGTAGAGGCTGAATTAAGCCGTATAGTTTGAAAGTTTTCGCACCTCTGGGGCATTGGGTGTTCGAGCCCTCTATCAGGTGGTAGAACTTGATGGTTACCCCATGCAGGGTTTTTTCGGTTTTTAGTTTTCTTTGTATTTTTGATATCCAACACCATTGTATACAGTGCTGCACAGTTAGGGGTGGACACAATGAGATATTTTCTTATATAGGCAGAACGCGTGATGGGAGGATGGTGACGAGAGGCTCGCAGACTTGGTATAGGGGTCCTGAAGGACAGGTTTTGATTGTCGATGAGATCAGACCAACCAAAGCATTGCAATAGCTAATGTTTAAGTTGTTTCCATAAATGTCCAGGGGCTGAATTCTCCAAGAAAACAGAAGTGTGCTCTCCAAACCAGTGGACCTGAAAGCAGACATTGCCCTGCTCCAAGAGACCCATCTTCTGCAGCGGAATTGGCGGAGGATGAGATCTCGCACGTTCCGTCATCAGTACTTTGCTTCCTTGCCTCAAAAAAAATCAATGTTAGCGATATTGTTAGCCAGATCTTCACACTTTGAATTGGGAAGGGTTGAGAGACGATATCCAAGGAAGATACGTTGGGTTGCATTTATGCATAGCGGGAAAGGATCGTACTGTGGTGTCTGCGTATGGCCCTAACCAACAGCAGGATCAGTTTTATACCCGACTATTCTCCCACATAGCACACTTCCAACGGGGAGAACTAGTGGTAGGCAAGAGATTTTAATGTAGGGTTGGATGGAAGCTGGGCTAGATCTGGCCCTGGAGCCCCAACTGAAGCCTCTAAGGCGGTCGCCCTTAAACAGGCTATACCTGACATGCACCCTGATGTATGGTTGCATCTCCATCCCTAACATCTGGACCATTCCCATTGCTCACATTTTCGACGCGCTTATTCCAGAATTGATTATTTGTTGGTATCCCACCCGTTGTTAGCAGAGATCACGGCGTCTACTGTAGAAGTGGCATTGGTCTCTGACCAATCTCGCATTACTCTGCAATTAGTAGGCTATAGGCTGGAGAGTCAGAGGTCCACAGGATGGAAATTGAACGATTCACTGTTGGGGACCAGGTTGTGTGCGCCACCATTTCCGACAGGATCACCCACTATTTCAGAGAGAATGACACAGGGGAGGTTTCGCCATCAGGAGTATGGGAGGCCCTTAACCCCACACCACGAGGGGAGCTGATCAGTATAGCCTCAGCAAGGAAAAAGATTCTTTCAGCTCAGCAGGATCAAGCTGAGGGGAGAGTCCTAGAATGGGAAGCACGATATAAGAGGGATGGTGCCAGAAGTTCGTATAGGCAGCTTCAGATAGCTAGGGCAGAGTTAAAAGGCATTGTGGGAGGATGATCTATCGCACAAACTGCTCAGGACGAAACACTTCTGTTATAGCACATCTAACAAAGCGTCCCGAATCTTCGCCTATAAACCTCAAGCCCAGAAAAACAATACCTCCATGAGGGGTTTGCAAAATAATAGGGGCATATTACGGGATGCTGAACCTGAAAAGGTACACATCTTGTTGCAATATTATTCTGAGTTGTTTGCGGCAGAAGCCTTGGGTGGCCCGCAACAAGAGGCATTTATTCAAGAAGCTCAGCTACCCAGCATATCGGTGGACCAGAGAATCTCTCGATGCGCCCATAACAGCAGAAGAGTTGCCTCAAGCCATTCTCTACCTCCAAAGATATAAAGCACCAGGCTCAGACAGCTTCACTGCTGTTTTTTATAGAAATAATTCTCCAGGGACCTCTGTCCCCGAATGGCCAAACTTTTAAACTCTTTTGTTGAGACAGGGTCCATTACACCCAAGATGGGGGAATCCACGCTCACGCTAATCACAAAACCCGACAATGACTCCGCCCTCTGTTCTTTCTTCCGGCCGATCGCGGTCCTTAATTACGACTCCTGAACATATTCAAAGATTTTAGCCACACGATTGGCTGCAGTATTGTCAGAACTGGTACTGGCCGATCAGATTGGGTTTGCGGCAGGCATCTGTTAACATATGACCCATGATCAATATCTCGGCCTGGGCACGGAAATCTAAGCGCTCAATGGCCTTGCTCTCGATCAACGCTGATAAAGTGTTCCATCGCGTTGATTGGACTTACTTGTCCAGTGTGTTGAAGGGTTCTAGTTTCGGCCCATGGTTTCTTAGGTTGGTACTCGCCAATTTTTTGAGGTTGGTACTCGCCAATTCTTTGCTACTGTCGATGCAAGTTAAAGTTAATTGGGTTCCTTCAGATCCAGTGGCCCTGCATAGGGGAACCCGTCAGGGATGTCCACTATGCCCGTCACTGTTTGCTCCGTCCATGGAGCCTGTGGCCTGTTTGGTCCGTTCATTGGCAGATATCCGAGGACTGTACATAGTGGGCTATCAACATAAAATGCCGTTATACGGAGACAACCTTTTTACATGCAGGAATCCATTACCACGTTACCTCATAGTTGGCATGATTTCAGGCTTCAAAATGTATTTTACCACATCAACGATACTTAATATATCGGAAACCATGAAGGCAGTAGAATGCTTGAAGACATCATTCCCCTTTACGAGTTCCTCGCTGTCCCTAAAATATCTGGGGGTGTTTTGACAGCGCGTTACACAGATCTATACGCAGCAAATATTTTACTGTTTTTTTCCAGAACTAAGCAGGATCTGGCACGATGGGGGTAGGGGGATTCTGACATTTCCTGGCTAGAAAGGATTGCAGCGGTTAAAATGACCCTTCTACCGTGCCTGCTTTTTGTATTCTTTAAGATTTGCAGTCGCATGTGTTCCGATTCATATGGGCCAAAAGGCACCAGATAGTGGGTAGGCATAGACTAATGGCAGCTAAGGGAGTTGGGGACTTAGCTGTGCCTGACATTGAAAGTTACTTGTATGCAGCCCAGCTAGCGCAGGTCCTAGAGAGCCAGGCATCGGCGCAAAATACAAAGCATTGGGTGACGATTGAGCATGATGCCTTAGGGATCCCCCTACAATGCAGATGCAGGCAATCGCCGAAATCCCGGAAAAGTGGTGAGCAAGATCACCCAACATCTAGGACTACACTAGGATACTGGGATAAAGCAGCACGTAGGTATACCACAACTACTTGTCCCTTAACCATGACAGGTCTATGGGACAATGCTGAGTTTCCCCCAGAGAGGGATAAGGGGAGATTTGCCTGCTGGAATGAAGGAGGCTTATAGAGGTTGAGCCAATTGTACAGAGACTATCATCCCCTCACCTTTGAAGACTAAAAGCAGGCAAACATGGTGGAAGATCTAGATGGCTTTGAGTATTTGCAGCTTCGGCACTGGGTGAATTGACCGAGAGTAGTATCACAGGGGAAAACAGACAACCCTCTTCGAGGATTTATAGGCCCCCCCCCGCCAGCTGGTCTCACGGCACTCTACAAGGTGTTAAATAAGACTAGGTTTAAACCACCACATGGGTATATGGCCAGATGGGAGGACATAGGTAGACCTATAGATGACCTGCCCTGGTTCAGCATCTGGACAAAGGTATACAGAACGTTCCAAGCGGTCCTGCTCAAGGAAAACAACATGTCTATGGCATCCTACTCCAGAGCGGTTACACAAGATGACTCACAAGCTCTCCCCTCGGTGCTGGAGGCATGTGTATCCCAAAGCTCCTTCTTCCACATGTGGTGGGTGAGTCATCAAATCCAATCATGTGGGCAAGCAATGAACGTCCAGATCAAGGAAATATGTGGGTTTGAACTGGAATTGGACCTTTTAGTTCTGCTCCTGGGCAATGATGACACTCACAGCCATTATAAGTTGAACATCAGAAGCTCTAAACTGATTACCTACTTTCTAGTAGCAGTGCGTCTTGTAATTGCAAAACATTGGAAGTCCCAAGATGTGCCTATTATGACGGAATGGTTGGCTCGGTTGTGGTATATGGCAGCCATGTCCACAATTGATGGTGCATTAAAAGGGGAAATGGTGCAATTTCTAGCAGACTGGGCACCACTGATAACCTTTGTGACAAACCATGATAATCCTGGCATTCACCAGATGTCATCCTTCTCACTGATAATAAAATAGCGAACTGGAACCCGGGTAATTGCACTTATATGCTCTATGAACAGTATTTAGCACCTTGTTTAATATTACTATGGTTGACTTTGGAGAGATTTTGTTTTAGATTCTTTTTGATATTGTTTAATCTATCTAATAGCTTTATTCCTTCAACAATGCACTAACAGAGGAACATTTAAGACTCTAATCGAAGCATTAGTGATGAGAAAACTATAGAGCCTTGACTTTGACATGCGTGAAATGTATGAACTTTCTTTCCTTTTGTTTGAAGTAATGCTGAACAAGTTTGAATAAACTTTGAATGATAAATAAAAGCACTCTGATCCATATTGTGACACTGAAGAACTCTACGATAAAGGGTCAGATGCAGGTTTGTTAGCTATATTAAGAGGTTTTATTTTTTTTATCCATTCCATAAAGTGGCTGAAACACTTTCACTACGAACAGTACAACTTGCTTTTTTCACAATCCTCCTAGGCATTTAAGGCCCAATTTCCCTAGATTTCCTGGGGGGAGATGCACCAGACAAACGACTCTTGGGTGAACAGAGAATGTAAAGTTTCGTACATGCAGTCTTGCATCAATTATGAACATATAATTGTAGATCATCCAAAATGCAAACCTGCGAGTTAAATTCAAGGAACTAGAAAAACATTGGTATAAAACGCACTGGCTGATTCAGCATGAAACTACAAAAAGCTAAAACATGGTTGTATGTGGTTCACTTCAACAGAAGCTGCTACATTATTCCAGCTGGAATTACATGCATCATTGCTGTATTTTTCATATGTGAAGTATGACTTATCTAAACACACACATCCACTCAAAATCAGTACCTTTGACCTGGACTACTATAGTGCCCAAAAGCTTTTAGTATTCCAAACTAGCACACATACCTTGGCTAAAAAAAAGATTTGACTTTAGGTCCGTCGCAGTGTATGGCGATGCACTGCGTTAATCGAATTAAGGTTATATGACACAATCTTTTGGTCAGAAAGGATAGAGGCACTTAAACGTTTTGACAGTCAAAGACCCGACCACATTGCTGGCATGAATCACAAAATGTGCAAGACAAGTACAAGTGCAATTTATTTCCTGTGTACGATACAAATAGGGTTGTCACCAGCACTTCCAATTTCTTTTATTAATTGCAAAACAAATCAAAATGAGGAGTCCCTCTACTGAGAAAGAACACAGCCAAATTACCTGTTCTACAGGAAGATTCCCACTCAGGGGGGGTCTTTGCTTTCTGTTCATTTCACAGAGGAGAAATCCCATTTGCATATCAGTCTGGTCCCACCCACCAAAGCAGTCCCGCACAGAATTGCCCGACAATCAATTCTCATCTGAACACCTCCCCCCTCGCCCCCCAGAAATGTATTTCAGCCTTGTTGGGCCTTATCAACGAGATGCAGCTGTGCATCTCAAAGCACAGCAAGCAAGGGGTCAACTTCTGGATTAACTTGAGTAACGTTGGTTGAAACTCCAAGTCTTTTGAAATAAGAAAGAATGTTTGAGCCCCTCTACAGAGAAGGAACACAACCAATTAACCTGTTCTATGCTTAATAATTGTGAAGCATGTGTCTGGCGTTGCTAAAGGTATCTTCCAAAAATGGGACAAGAAACTAGAGATTAATTGGTATCCCAGTCTGATATTTTGGTAAAAGGTAGGCATGTAAACTGAAGAAACATGATAGCCATTTCCTGCACATCAGCAGCCAAGGAATGCCACCAAAAGGGTATCTCAATATTATGCCTTTATGACTAGCCACTGGGGTGTTCATGCAGAGCCAACACTTGATTTTGCAGCAAAATGATAGGAATTAACCAACTGTTTCCTTTAACAGATTACCTTGGTGTCTTCTTAGGTTCTATGCAGAGATTTAAGTGGGCTGGGGGATAGCTGGGGAGAAGCCAGGGTGCTGCCGTGGGTCTCAAGTCCCCCCTGAGAAGAACCAGACCTGATTTTAAACCAAGAGCACTGATGCAAACCAGAAGGAGTCAGATAAGTTACTGACCTGTTCAAAGATTTTATTTAAATTAAAAGACAAACACCTAACTAGCCCCATCGCTATGAGGAAGGTTCTCCACCTGGTCAAATTAAGGGTCTACGTTAAGTCTTCGGTGCTAATGCTAACCACTTACTGGCCCTACCACTCCCCTCTTGGGGACAAGGACTCCCATTCCACAATTAACTCCCAGTCCAAACCATCTTGTCTGCTTATATGGATGTAGGAAAAACTTGGCATCTCCTGCAAAGACCATATTTAACCAAGAGCCTTCTTTGTTTCTACTAGCTTCAGGTAATGCCCAAAGTCGGCTCAATACCATGGTCAATGAAGAACGTTACAATGACTTGCATAAAGAGAGGGCGGACTGTGAATGGAGGAGACACCCACAGAGGGAGGAGAACAACTGCTATGCAGAGGCGAGCCTTCGCAGCAATGAGTCACAATGATCAGCAGTGCCAGCATTGGAGAGACCCCCACTAGCAGGAGGCTCGACCGTGGGTGCTTTGACCGAGCAAGAGACTCTGGTTAAGGAACGAGACTCGATGGGAAGACAACAGTCATCTCTGGTGGAGTGACCATTGACGAACAGTGGTGGACCTGTGGGCCAGTAACAGACACCAAGATCATAGACTGGAGAGGTGTCCGAATCACAGAACTCCACCCGACAAGCACCTGTTCCACTTGAAGCAGCACCATCCAGAGCACAGCCGCTGTTGATTTGGGGACGTAAGAAAATTCTGTAACGGTTGGTTTGACAGAGTACCGAAGCTGACGCAGATATGGAAAAGAAATACAAACTTTCTAGGTCACGACTGGAAGAGCCATCACGAGTATGAAAAAGTAGGAGAGTTTACTGAGCACACAGCCCCATGAACGCAGAGTGAAAGAGCTATGAACATTGTATGTCAGGCTAGTGAATATTGCATTTGTGAAATAAAGAAACTAGAGAAACACAGGACTTTGGGAAATCCCAATACCCTGAAGGTGGGAGACAGATGTCTTGCCAAGTAGTTCTGCCAAGTAGTTCTGAGGAGATTTTGACATTTGAAAATAAAACCTGAGAAAAGCATCAGAAGTAACAGTTTATTTTATAAAAGGGGGAGAGTAACACCCACACAGAAGATAATGTCTACGAAAACATCTAAAGATTGTGAAAACTATATCATTGCAAACTAAAGAATTTGAGCAAGTCTACTATACGTTGGGCTGGGCAGAAGTCCACTCGGAGGTTGTTGTGCAAACCTCCCCTTTTCCATTCGATATTTTCACAAGTGTTAGCGCCAGTTATTGATATTTTATTTATATTGCGCTCATCCACAAGTGTTTCGGAGCGTGACCAGGCAAAAGGGAGGGGAACAAGAGAGAACATAAAATAAACAAACAGCGATCTTACTAGGCCCAGTGACATCTAAGAATGTGCAAGTGCATGGAAAAGGGAAACAAAGGGGAAAATGCCTCTAGGGGCATGGGGAGTGGAAAGTGCATAGCCGAGGAGAGAAAAATAGAATAAATATTAAATAAAAAAAGTAAGTAAAGGTAGTGCAGCCAGCAAGTGGCAGGTGAAGGTTGGTCAGATAAGGTACAACTGATAAGTGCAGAAGGAAAAGTGAGAGGGGGACTGTATGGGTACAGATACACAACCCTAGTGCAGAGGGTGGCATAGAGGCAGTGCAGGAGGGTGGCAGGGTGAGCGGTACCTGGGCCCGAATAATAGAGGGTGGCCAGGTGCATGATGCCAAGAGAAGAAACAGATCAACAGGGGAGAAGAGGGGGTAAAAGCAGAGGCAAAGAGGAAGGTCTTGACATGTTTCTGGAACCGGAAATGGTTTTCCTGAAGTTTCAGGATGGCCGGGAGGTTGTTCCAAAGGGAGGCACCAGCAGAAGACAGAGTTCTACCCCAAACTCATTTCTTTGCAAAACGACTAACCCGGAGGGAGTTAGAAGTAGACGAGTGAAGGGATCAAGAGGGGAGGTATTTACAGAGCGATAGTTGAAGGTATTTTGGACCCAGGCCCCAGAAATGCTTGTGGATAATGCAGAGGGTTTTACATGTAATCCTTGCATCCACTGGGAGCCAATGAAGGGATTTCAGGGCTGGAGAAGTACGATCCCAGGGCTTGAGGCAAAGGACAAGTCTCGCAGTCCTGTTCTGGATTAGTTGTAAAGGGCGGAGAGTGGAGGCAGGAAGATTTAGGAAGAGGCTGTTACAGTAATCCAGTCTGGAGAGAACCAGAGCTTGGGAGACAGTGAGCTTTTGAGGGAAGGGAAGGAAAGGAAAGGCAGAGTACCTTTAACGAGGTGCAATAAAAAGTTTGACTTTTTGGAGACTTCAGAGATGTGTGTGGAGAAGGAGAGTGTAGAGTCAAAGATAACCCCGAGGTTCTTGGCCTCACAGGTAGGGGTAGGAGGAGGACCAAGGGAGGACAGCCAGAGAGTGAGAGGAAAGGATGGAGATGGTGTACCAATAAGGAGGATCTTGGTCTGGTTGGCATTTAGACATAAATCATTGGCGGCACACCAATTTTGAATGGCGCTTAGACAATCGGAGATGAGGGAAGGAGGGGAGGAGACTGAAGGAAGCCTGAAAATGAGTGGGGTGTCAGCATAACACTGGAAAGTTGAGCAGAAAACAAATGCGATAGGTGAGAGTTGCCAGGTATTGGTTGAAAAACAAGGGCGAGAGGCTTGACCCCCTGTGGGACACCGCAAGTGGAGAGGGAGATAGAAAGGACCCAAGTGGGAGGGTCGATCAGAGAGAAAAGAGGTCAGCCAGGCCAGAGGCTGATCAGTGATACCCAGGTTGTCACAGACGATTGAGCAGGGTGGTATGGTTGACCGTGTCGAACGCAGAGGAGAGATCAAGTAAGATAAGGACGGAGGGAGTGTTATTCGAGGTTGGAGAGCAGGTCATCACGAATGTTCAGGAGAGCAGTTTCCGTGCTTCTGGCAGCTCTGAAGCCAGATTGGTGGTCATGGAGGGAGCCAGCAGAGTCGGAATGAAGATCAAGTTGAGAGATGGCAAGCTTTTCCAGGAGCTTACCCAAGAAGGGAGTGATAGAGATAGGGCGGTAGTTTGCTACACATGATGGGTCATCGGTGGATTTCTTGAGGAGAGGATGCACAAGGGAGGGCTTAAGAGGGGAGGGGGAAAAGAGCCAGAGGCAAAGGAGAGGTTGCAGAAATCGGCAAGGGCCGGAGCAACTGTGTCAATGTGGTCCTTAATGGTTTTAGAGGAACAGGGATGGACCTGTTTTGAAGAGGTTTTCATAGATCGGACTTGTCTAGCAACCTCATCAGGGGGGAAAAGAGGAAAGGAGGAGAAAGGGGGGTAGCAGAGGGAGGGTCAGCAGGATGAGAAGGAAAAGGGAGGAAGAGGGGGAGGGGGAGCGGAGGAGAGGGTGGACAGGATGTCCTGGGTTTTAGAGATAAAGTGAGAGGCAAGGGCATTGCAGAGAGCCTGGGAGGCAAGAGGAGGGGTGGAGACTGCAGCAGGGTTGGCTAGCTCCTTGCAGATTTTGAAGAGTTCGGCCGAATTGTTAGATGCAGCAGAGACTTGGGCTTGTTTGTGGACTCTCTTCTTAAAGCGGACGGCAAGTCGGTATTGCCTTTGGAGCAGGCGGCAGGCCAGTTTGTCAGAGGATGAGCAAGAAGCCCTCTATTTCATCTCCGCCACCCTACACTTCTGTTTAAGTGTAGCTAGGTCAGAGACATACCAAGAATTGCACTTGGATTTGGACTAGGTGCCATTTAGTGGTTAGGATTCGAACAGAAGACTTACTTTGGACTTGACATGCACCCTTAGTTTTAATTTTGCAGGTAATGAACATCCCTTTTAGCAATAGGGCTAGTTAGGCATTTTTTGTTTTTAATTACATAAAACATTTGCACATATCAGTAACTTGTCCGACGACTCCTCCTGGTTCGCCACAATACTCATGGCATGCTTGCCACCTTATGGATGAAGCAATTCAAAGAGCAGCCCCTCTATAGTGAACAGCGCATTTGCACTTTCCTTCAACATGGAGCATCAGTACATTTCAAAATGTTCATTTTAGGAACCACCACTTACAAATGCACATAGTTCTGCACTTTACACAACAAACCTTCACAAATTAGCATGAAGGCCAAATCAATGACATTTAAGCATCAGACAAATTACAGCATTAGTACTGATTGTGATTTTCGGAATCAGGTCAAGAGGTTTATTGTATAGAAAACATGTTTTAAATCAGCAGAGCACAAAGAGGGCATATGCACTGTAATTCTTTAGGATGAACAACAAGGAATGCTTATGGCACCATTTGAGCTACAATTCTACAAACTCATTTTTGTAGACAAAACAGCTAGTGCATACTGCAATGACGTACTCACCATAACCATCCATAACAGGTTTGAGGTCTTTGTACAGTGTGTTAACACCGATGATCTCACGTACAGTTAGGTCCCTGTACTTGTACTGGAAAAGAGAAACAACGATTAGCATGCCCTTGCGTGCAGCAGAGGAATCAGGATCTTGGATAAAAGGCGTCTTCGAGAGGCGGAAGGTACAATTCTGACAGAACCAATCTTGTAAAATTTCTAAACAGGATCAGATTCCAGAGTTTAGTTAATCACATCTCTACCATTAGTATAAATACAACTGCTTCTCCGTGACTCCGAAGATTCTTAATTGACTAAAGTGATTTTAGCTCAACAACTTGTAAGCCATATTTCTTTACCCCAATTAAAAGTGGCATGTACAAATATAGTTATCACAGCATTAAAAAGGCAGGATAAAAACAAAGTTAATTGAGAAATCACAAAATACAATTCTTATAAAATACCTCATCATAGAATCAAGTTCTAAAGGGAAACCAATAAAACAAAACTAAATAAACCTCACTCAATCTAAAAGCAATTTAGAAATTTGTAGGAAAAATTGATTTTAAAAACCTCACAGAAGCCGACTTCAATGAAATTTGAGGACCAATCGGAGTTAGGAAAGATTTCATCCATGTGCAATTTTGCCTCCGTTTATGGACCCCTCCAAACCTTTTGCTTTTATTTGGCTTTCCTGTCCTGACTTTTTCCAGTGGAGCCCAGCCTTCAGCTGAACTTCCCTGGGCGTTTGCTCACTTGTTGTGGGGAAACAGACGTCCTTCAGAATGTCAGTACTGGGAAACTATGTTTCCCTTAGTCTTTGACTATGTTGCCATTTCTTGGTAACATTTTATTTATTGCCTCTCCCCCCCCCACCTGGTCCCAATTACACACCAACAATATAATTTATAAAAGGATGTTACAGGGGAGGAGAGCCGCAGGAAAACACCCATACCACGAACACTATCTGCAGTACATCAAATAGCTCAATAAAAACATGAGGACAGGAACAAGATAGGGTGCCTGTGACCCCTGGAAGACTACAGTATGGAACTCTCCACCTTAATGCTTTTGCACACGTTTTCCGTGCTGTGGCGGCTGCATTGATGACCCCATACTGACACTGTGTGCTCTTGGGCCTCTGCAACATCCCAGGTGCCAACTGCCCCCGTCCCTTTCTCTTCCTTTCCTCTGTTCTCCCCCGACGAGATTTCCAGAAAAGTAATCTATGAAAGTCTCGTCAAAACAGGTTCTTCCCCGTTAGTCTAAAGGCATCAAGGACCACATTGACACCCTTGCTCCTGCTCTGACCGTTTTCTGCAACCTATCCTTTGCCTCTGGAGCCTCCCCCACCTCTGAAGCACTCTCTTGTGCACCCTCTTCTCAAGAAACCCAAAGCCGACCCCTACTGCCCAGCTAACTATCGCCCGATCTCCATCACTCCTTTCCTGGGCAAACTCCTGGAAAAGCTGTCCATCTCCCAGCGTAATCTTCACACTTACGATGATGGTTGTCTCCATGACAACTGCTCCCCTGAAAATCTGTGAAAGCCTGCTCCAACCTCGACTCCAACATCCCTTCTGTCCTCATCCTACTCGATCTCTCTTCTGCCTTTGACCTGGTCAAACATGCCATGCTGCTCAACCGTCTCTGTGATAACCTGGGTATCACCGATCTGGCCCTGGCCTGGCTGACCTTTCTTCTCTGATCGACCCTCCCAGTTCCAACTTGGGTCCTTACTTTCCTCTATCTCACTCTCTACCTGTGGTGTTCCCCAGGGGTCAAACCTTTCTCGCTGGTTTTTCAACCAATACCTGGCACCCCTGCCCACCTCATCACCGCTCTCTGCTCCGACTTTCAGTGCTATGCGGATGACACTCAGCTCGTTTTACGGTTTCCCTCTCATCTCCGACTGTGTCTGCTATCCAGGAATGGTGTGCCGCCAATAATTTCTGCCTTAATGCCAGTAAGACCGATTCTCCTCATCGGCACACGTGCACCCTCCTTTCCTGTCACTCTCTGGCCTGCCTCCCTTGGCCCTCTTCCTGCTCCCAACTGAGGACAAGACCCACGGGGTCATCTTCAACTCCACACTTTCCTTTTCTGCTCACATCTCTGATGTCTCTAAGAAGTCAAACTACCAACTGCACCTCCTCAGAGGTATTCTTCCTTTCCTCTCCTTCCCCCAGAAGCTCACTGTCACCAGAGCTCTGGTTCCCTCTAGACTGGACTACTGCAACAGCCTCTTTCCAAATCTTCCTGCTTCTACTCTCTGCAACTCATCCAGAACAAGACTGCAAGATCACATCTCCCCAGCCCGACATCTCTTCATTGGCTCCCAGTGGATGCAATGATTAAATTCAAGACCCTTTGCATTGTCCACAAGGCTTTCTGGGGCCTGGGTCCAAAATACCTTCAATCCCTCTGTCAATACCTTCCTACTCTAGCGCTTCGCTCCTCCAACTCCCTCAGGGTCAGTCGCTTCTCCAAGCAACGAGTTGGGGGTAGATCTCTTTACTCGGCTGGGGCCTCCCACTGGAACAACCTCTCTGAAATTTGAGGAGAACCACCTCCAGTTCTGGAAGCACCTCAAGACTTTCCCTCTTTGCTTCTGCCTTCGCTCTTCCTCTCCCCTGCTGATCTGTCTGCTTCGGCACCTGGATACCCTCCGATTCTTATGCTCATGTCCCTGCCCACACAGCCACACACCTGCACTGCCTTCTAGCAAACCTTGAACTTGGGTCTGGATCTGTAACCCTACAGTCCCCTTACCTGCACTTATCAGACACCTTATATGCGCTTTAACCTTGCACTTGCCACCTTGCTGGCTGCACTACCAGTTGTGTTTATCCCATGATCAGCACTTTCCACTCCTCCCCTCTCCCTTGCACTTTTCCCCCTTCCCTCTCCCCTGCACTTGCGTGTTCTCAATGTGACTGGGCCTAGTAGGACTGTTTTTGTCCTCCATTGCCTCGTTGCGCTCTGAAACACTTGTGTATGTAGTATGAGCGCGATACAAATAAAATATATCACATATCATGTCAGCTCTGAGTAATTTACATGGACTCTAAAGGACGCAGCAATCAAGCTAAGAAAACTAAAACCTACAGACTAGGAGGATGATTAAGTCCATCCATCCGACATAAGCTGTATAAGTCGAGGTTTGTTTTATAAAAGTACCTCCCTTACATTCTCTGCCCTTATGTTAAATTGCAAAGGCCGTAAGCAAATTTACATTACCTAATTTTCCAATATTGAAAGTAGCAAAATTTCAGGCAGCTACCCCCATTCATGATCAAAAAGGAGAACTTAATTTTTAGCACCTACAAAGAATTAAAAGGTGTGCATCCTTTATTCCCTTCCCTGCAACAAACTATTTACAAAAATAAAATGAAAAAAGAACATTCAAAAAGATTCAAGTCATCAAGAACTAATGGCATCTGCGTTCCACTACGTGTATATATTTATTTTAACTTTCAGAGCTTCACTTTGCTTGCTTTACGTGAACTCTACGAGCACACAGACTATCGCGAAGGCCATTCCTACCTCCACCTTCTCTTCTCACCTGCACAAATCTTTCAAGTGCATTTAACCTTTCCCCTCCTTTAGCCACCCTCTATACTACCCATTCCCCCAAAGCGCCATTTCCAAGCCACACACCAACACTGTAAGACTACTAGGTGGCGACTTGTGCCGTATAAACATCTCTTGCATAACACAGCTTTCATTGTTCCAGCACTGTTAATTTTCATGCAGTTAAAACAGGCCTGTCTTCATTTTATTAAAGATGCTCCTTGAAGCCAATCACTTTGGTAGTACTGCACAACGTGAAAGGCCCAGGCATGAGAAGATTTCTAGCTCATTGTGTGGGTAAGCTGCGAGAAGAGGTTTCTCTGCTTAGAGAAGCATATTTTTGGAAAGTATGCTGCACAAGTGGAGAAGGAAATAGTCAACCAATATGCATCTACTTCGGTCTTAAAAACCTGAGCCCAGCCGTGATGGTCAAAACAACTAGATAAGATTCTTTACTCTTTGCAGTCCTTTCTTAGACACGTCCTATTTTTTATCGTTTGGGCTATTAGGTGTCGCTTGCAATACCTATAAAGCCCAAATTATACTGACTTGCGGAGTGTGTGTGCATATATGGGCTTCTGATGGGGGCACACACAAATGACATTTGAGGTTGGATACACTGTTTGGTGATAAACACACCCATTCCTTGCTAATCTATGTGGCTAATGCCACCCATTCCTTTCTTTCTTTCCTCCCCAAAAACAGCTAATTCAGGAACCCGTTGAGCTCTTCTGGTGGCGGCCATTTTGTTTGTGCAGCGTGCTGACGTAAGGTGCAGGATGCCTGGAGGTTTCCGGTAACTAATGAAGCCGGAGGGAGAGACACTAGAGCCCCTGGTCAGCGCTGCCTGCTCTGCTTGTTTATTTCTTTTTGTGCTGCACCTCGATTCATGCAGTTGAAAGCGAGATTCTCAGAATATCCTGCATTTGTTGTTCAGTCGCTCCATGAGTAAATCGGTGTTCGGTAGTTATTTACGTAAACATAAATACTATCAGAGCCCGGACCAGGGACATGCGTGAAGACCCACACCTCAAACAATACTTTGTGTCTCATGCCACACGAAGATCAAGTTTGAATAAACTTTCCTCAAGTTCACACCACATCGCCCCCTCTCCCTTGCTGCCTCCTTAAGTGCACAGAGTCTCCCCATACACACACCTACTTCTCCTCAGAAAGCGCAACTGAAACAAGCTCCACAGCAGCAACCCTGCAAACGCATTAAGAATGCCCCGTCCACCCAAGCTTGGTGGACGTTCTACCCACTTTTGTTCCATATACTAATGGAGAATTATATGGTAACTCATACACAAAGTGCACACCACACACCGACATGCCTATTCATTGTTATCAACCAGCTGTTACGTTATTCAGATCTGAAGAAAGTAAAGACTGGGGCGCGTTTGCCACCATTAGAACACGTTTACATGCACAACACACTGAGGTGCTGTCATCTAAACAATAAGCTTCCCTTGAGAAGCCACATCGCTCATGGGTCCTGCAGATAGTGAAATATGTGGACCGTCTTTCTTACAAGGGTTCCTCCGAGACATTATGTGTTTGTCGGCTGCTCAAAATATTCAGTTGTGGGACACAAAGATGCCTTACTGCGGATAGAAGTTTGCCAGGAAGCCTTGCCAAAAGGCAGATTCAAACATGCAATGGGCTAGAAAACAGATACCACAGGAGCTTCAGAACAATGGAATTTTTCAACACGTTAATGCATTTATGCAATTTTCTGTTACGCTTTGTAATGGAATGCTAGGTGGTGTTTTTTTTTTCTTATGCTAGGTCACTGTGTTGGATTATGGTATGCTGTGCTTTGATGTATTGTGCAATGCTACTGTGTCATGCTGTTTTGGGATTTGTACCGAATGTGGTTTTACGGTGTTGTATTGCGTTACGATTTATTGCGTTCTCCTATATGTCACTTTATGTTGCGGCGAGTTATATTTGTATCTAGTGATATTTTCGAACAGAAAATACAACATTTTAACTGAAACGAAAATTAAACAATTATCAATGTATTCAATAGTCAGTTATATAAGCCTTCTTCAGAAGGGAGCAAAACATGTAACACTTCAAAATATACTTCAAAACACATTCTTAGTTTCTCTAATCAGGTGATAGCCATTGGGGATGGCACACACATTTCCTACACCCTCAGGTAACATAAATCAATGTCCACAGTGTCCTAGCTATTTATCACTAGTACATTAAGAGCAATACTGAGTTTGGTGCAAAGGTTAGATTGTGGAATAAAGCAAAGGTTAACAAATAATTCATAAACTGGTAAGTACTTCTTGAACCCTCCAATGCAAAGTAAATGTAACCCTTTCCTGGGGGAAAAGTAAAGGCACAGACTCAGAGGTAAGAAGATTCTCTCAGGGAGCCAGACAGCCAATGTTAGTTAAGCAAGTCTAGGGGAGCTGAAGATCTTCTTTACAGGTAAGTAAAAGTCTTGCACAATGTTTTTGAAAAAGTTGGTAGAAATAAATCACTTGAAGGGCCGCAAGCTGGGAGGCTTGTGAGGGGCAAAGCTGCAAGCAACTCTGCAAGGGCAACCAAGACAAGTCTCAACTGAGAACAAGTAAGGCTACACCACAAGAGTGAAGTCCTCTTAACTTTACAGTACCGTTGGTTAGAAGAAACGGTTCCATCTGGCTTCTGTTCCTGAACAGCTATGCAGATCCTGGTGTTCCTGGGCCTCAGTCGTGGGGACAAGAGGGAGACAGACTGGGGACTCCTGCACTGCAATGGGAAGCTTGGCAGCCGCAATGGTCAAACTTCAATTCAGCGGCACTTCGCGGTTTCAGCTCCTCGCGTCTATAGCAAATAGCACCACGCAGTCTCACGGATACCACTGTGAACTTTCCTCGCATCTGGAGTCCAGCACTCTGTTGAGGAGGCTCAGGCTTAGACAGTCCTGCTTCAAGGGAGTCCGGGGGATCTTCCTGAAACACGGGTCCATTTTAAAAGCGATGCACTCGGTTTGGTGTTCCTCTCCATGGCACTTCGGTTCCAACAGCAGCAGCAGAAGTACAGCCAGCTCCGAGAGGATGTCCAAACAAGTTCACTTTGGGGTTGATTGGTGCCACCAAACCAAGGGGAGTAGTCGTCCTTGCAGGGCTTCTCTAGTCAAAACGAATATGGAGCTTCAGCACAGCAGCAGTGCTTCACCGGGTAAACCAATGGTCCAGGAGTTGTAGCAGGCGTCTCTTCCAAGTTCTTAGTAATAGTAAATCTCAAGAAGGACCTTATGGCGAAAAAAGAACACCAGGGCCATTTTGACAAAATGGGCACCCATGGATGTCTTACTGCAGCTGCAATTACAGCCCGCTATAAAAACATGCAATGGTAGTAAAAAGTAAACCACTGCCACCAGCCATTCATTGTAGAAATGGTAACATAAAAGGTTACATGAGAAACTAGACAAAGGGGATACTAAGTAACACCTCCCGCACTCTATGGTAAGATAGTGTGTGCTGGGTCTAGAAAGTTACAAAATGTAAGTAAAGTCAATTTCACTTCACTGCTCTTGAAAACAGTAGTTTCACCAAGAAAAGGTATTTAAACCTTTGGGAAATCTAAGAGACTTCCCTGTGCCACTGCACTGAAGGTGCTGTGTGACACAATGTAAAGATGATGCCTATGGATTTTGTCAGACTCCAAAGTCAATAGAAACACAGTCTAAATCACAGAAAGAATACATGACAGTGGGAAAAAGGTCTCTCTCTTTCCAAGTTAGAGATTAAAAGTCCTAAAGTCCAGCAAAAAAAAAAGAGCTGGTGGGTTTCTAAGGTAGAGAGGAATTAGCACATTTCTGAGAATTCTCTCAAACACTCGCCCACCCTGCCCCCCCCGCACCCCATCCCCAGACTAAGGGACAGGAGGATTTAATCCACTCCTGGATGAACCTCCTTACTCCATTCAGTCATACTTTCTGGAGCGACGATCAGCATTTTGGTGATTACAACCTGATCTGTGTTCTATGGTGAAATCAAACCCCTGAAGGCTGATTGACCATCTTAACAATTTAGGATTCTCCCCCTTCATCTGCATTAACCATCTCAAGGGTTGGTGGTCTGTTTGAATTTCAAAAGTAGATCTATACAAGTACGGTCTAAACTGCTTCAAAGACCACAAATGGCAAAACATTCACGTTCGATGATTGCCCACCTTGTTTCTCGGTCCTTCAGTTTCCTACTGATGAAGCAGATAGGGTGTTCCCTGCCTTTCTCATCCAGCTGACTCAGAACTGCACCTATCCCTCTATTGGAAGCATCTGTTTGTACAATAAAGGATTGGTTGTAGTCGGAAGCTCTCAAGACTGGAGCTTGACAAAAGGGCTTAGTGCACTCCTCATTCCACCGGACCTTCTTGGGGAATTTGGGTGAGGAGATCACATTCAAGGGAGAAGCTATGGTCCCATAGTTCTCAATGAAGTGGCTATAGTAACCAGTGCGACCCAGAAAGGCTCTTGTGTGCATTCGAGTAGGGGTGGCCCAGTCTTGTACAGCTTGTACCTTGCTAGGCAATTACCTTATTTAACCTCCTCCTATTTCATGTCCAAGGTAGACCACTTTACTCTGACCAATTTGACACTTGCTTGCCTTTATGGTCAGATGGGGCTACTCAAGAGCCTGCAATACATATCCTAGGTAGTCAGTATGCTATTCCCAGGTAGGGCTGAACACTGCAATGTAATCCAGGAATGCCATGCAGAAGTCCTCCATCACATTCAGAACATGATTGACCATCCTTTTAAATGTAGCAGGTACATTCTTTAGTCCAAATAACATTACCTTAAACTGGTAGAGGCATCCTGGGGTGGAAAATGCGGTTGTCCCCTTGGCATGGTCTGTCAGAGCCATTTGCCAATAGCCCGAGGTTATCCACCAGTTCATCTGTCCTAGGTAAAGGATGGGCATCAGTCGTGGTGACTGTATGAAGAGCTCTATAGTCCACACATAATCTCAACTCCTTGGATCCTGCCTTTGGCATTAGTAGAACAGGACTAGCCCATGGACTTGTAGATGGCTCTATTGCCCAGAGATCACGCATCTTCTTGACCTCTTCCTTTATGTGGGTTCTTACATGGTCTGACATTCTGTAACCCCTGCTTTTGACAGGGAGACAGTCACCGGTGAGGATATCAAGCTGGCCCAAAGGGGTCAAGCCTGGTGCCAGTGAAAACAGGGAGGCAAACTGATTTAATAGAGCTTTGCACTCCTCCTGTTTCAGAGTCAGATCAGAAGAGAGATTAACTCCTATTTTTCCATCTAAAGGCTGTCCCCTGATAAGGTCAGGTAGAGGTTCACTCTCCTCCTCCTCCTTTTGATCAGAGGCTAAGAGCAAAGCTCCTAGTTCTGGTCTGGATATATATGCCTTGAGGCGGTTGGTGTTAAAGACCTTGGGGGCCTCCTTGGGATTGCCCAAGTCGCCAAATAATTGACCTCTCCAAGTTTGCCCACAAACTTGAAGGGTCCAATCCATTTATACTTTAAAGCCCTCTGCCTTGTAGGTACCATAACTAGAACTTGCTGGTCTTGAGTAAACGTAACCATGTTGGCCTTCTGGTCATGCCAATGTTTAACCAGAGCTTGACCTGCTTTCAAGTTATCAAAGGTTTCTGTCATGTGTCTCTCACCTTCGGAGACCTAAACCAGTCAGTGGCTCTCACTGGCTTGTGAGAAGGAGCACTCTCCAACCCTTCCTTGATTAGGGCCAATGAACCTCTAACCGGATGACCATAGAGGAGCTCAAAGGGGCTGAAGACAACCCCTTCTTTAAGGACTTCTCTATAAGCAAAGAGAAGGCATGGCAGTAGAATGTCCCACTTTCTTCTAAGGGGTTCTTCTAAACCACCCATCATGCTCTTCAGAGTTCTATTAAACCTCTCTACCAGCCCATTGGTTTGGGCATGGTAGGCGGTTGAAAACTTGTAGGTACTGTACAGTTTTTCCACATGGCTTGCATGTAGTTGGGCATAAATGGGTCACCCTGTCTGAGATAACCTCCTTAAGAAAACCTAACCTGGTAAAAAATACCAAGAATGGCCTTAACCACTGCCTGAGCAGTAAAATTTCTCATAGGTATTGCTACAGGATATCTGGTAGCATGGTCTACCACAACCAATAAAAAAAATAAATCGGTTGCCTAAAGATGTGGGAGGGTCTCGGGGACCAACAATGTTAATCCGTACCCTTTCAAAAGGAACACCCACCACTGGGAGACGCACCAAGGGTGCCACGTTCTTGGCTCCACTCTTGCCAAGTGTGACAGCTTCTACAGAATCTATTTACATCAGACCTCATCTTAGGCCAGTAGAGATATAGAGAAATCCTTTCCTTGGTCTTCGTAAAACTTAAGTGACCAGCCAAAGGAATCGCATGGGCTAACTATAGAAACTGGGGTCTCACCTGCTGTAGCACTACAAGTCTTCTGTAGTACCCGGGGGTAGACTATCAGCTCACTGTAAAGGAGGCCAACCTCCCAGTATAGCCTGTGCTTCCCTGGCTCTTGTCCTTCCAGCTGGGAAGCTGCCCGTTGGCAAAGTCCTTCAAGAGGAGGACACTCTTTGACCTCTGCTGAAGTCTGCCCTACAGGGGCCACTTTCTGCAAGCAAAGTCTGCAGCTCAGGATGGTCTTTAGGATCCAGGCCTCCAACGGGGGAAGGGCTTCTTCCAGCTCTGTTTCACCAGTAGCTGGTTGACCATCGTCTGGTTGGTCCTTCCACTCAGCCTCAGCTGGTGGAGGGGTCACTGGTGTGACCTTGGACTGTCCTCTTGGGGATGTCCTTGCCCTATGTACAGGTGTGATACCCGTCTTCTTTCCCGAGACCTTGGGTTTCCCCTTTTTATTGGAATTAGAAGGGTGTCCTTCCTCTGGACTGGGAGTTCTAGGTACTTCTGTAATTACTCAATGCGAGTCATCTAAAGTTTGCTCTCTGGTCAGTGTAATCTGATCCTGCTTCCTTTTACTGGGAGGCCTGGGGGTGCTTGATACTACGGCAAGCGCTTTTAAGTCATTCCCCAAAAGGACTCTCCCAGGCACCTAATTATGTACACTGACAGGTATCCTTTTTTGCACATTGTTGCACTGGATACTGGATAAGAGCTGGTACCATCTGGTCAGGGCCTCCAGCAAGCTTAGTGGGGCCTTTGGGTGCCTTAGCAACATCCTCAGGTTTGAAAAAGGTTTCATCCACCACAGTAATGCTGGCCCCACCACAGTAATGCTGGCTCCAGTGTCTCTAATGGCAGGGGTTTCCTGACCATTCACAAGTACACTGTCCTTGTAATATTCTTTGGTATTATCTGGAATAGAATTATACACATCTACATTTTGCTGTTCCCACAGCCCCAGGGATACTAAAGGAACACTGGCTGAGACTCCAATGGGGTCTTCAGCCAATAAATGAAAGTTTCCACTTGACATATGAACTTCTCCCTTAGGGATGAAGGCTAAGGAGGCAGTGTGGACCCCTCAAGGTTTACCCTTACATCTGGTATCCCCTTTCACATGGTCAGTTGACCAACAAACATAACATTTACCAACTGATTTCTGGAATGGGGGCTTCTGCTGACCTTCCTCTGGTTTAGCACTAGAGGTTTCACTAGACTGACCTGGTTTCCCATATGGTTTACCATTCTTATGTTTGAGGCCCTCTTTTGGGTAGTTGGATTTAGAAGTCTCTTTGTCATCTTTCTTGTGCTGCTTCCCCTTTTGTGAGTGGCCCCAGGATCCTTGCAAGTGGCCATGTTGGCAACCCACAAGTCAGCAGTTGTTGATAGCTTCTTGGGATCAATCTGTTGAGTCAGCCAAGTGCTGTCTTAGCTCAGGAGAGCAGGCATCAAAAATAGATTCCAACAAAAACAGATTTCTCATTCCTTCAAAACAGTTCACTCTGTAACCCTTAACCCATCCATCTAGGTTTTTCAAACATCCACACACCCAGGTAGCCCAAGGGTTACCATCAGTCTTTTTGAGGGTCCTAAACCTCATAAGGTAATGGGAAGGAGTTCCCTCATATCTGGCTATCAAAGACAGCTTCACATTCTCATACTCCAATCTTTCAAGTTCCCCCACCTCCATTACAGCATCAGTTGCAACCTGGGGGAGCCTAGACAAAAGGCAAGGAATCAACAGATTCCCTGTGAGACCCTGAATCCCATGTTTGTATTCAAAAGCACCCAACCATTCAAAAATATCAAGTTTCACATCATACATACTCACTGCCTCTTTGGGCAGGTGAGGGCCCCTTGTGTCTGGAAGACCTAGAAGACTCTGGGAGGGAAACATTTTCAAGAGACAATCTTTTCATTTCAAGCGCATGTTGATTTCCAATTCCCTGAGTTTGATGTCCTGATGTTTGGCTTCAGCTTGCAACCTTTTAAAATTCTAACTCAAGTCTCGTTTTCTCAAGAGACACATATTCTGGACTCAGTGGTGGACCTTGTGTGGTCCCAGTGGACATACATTGAGGCAAAAGGGCCTGCTGAGGCAAAGAGGGGCTCCTTTCCAGGGACTCCTCTCTCTCCTCTGACTCTTCTAAGACAGAGTTAGACTCTGAATTATCATCCTCATTATCAATTTCCACATATTCTGGAGTAGGAGTTACAGGTCTACTATCCAATCGTGGTCGACTCTGCCTTCCAAGCCAAAAAGATGCACCTTTTATGCAGGTTTCTACCATTCATTCCAGACTAGCTGTCAATCACACAGAAGGGTGGCTGTCCTCCAAGGACAGCCAGACGGCCAATCACATTTGGGTGCATTCCTGTAACCATGGTGATTAAGCACAGGGAGTTTTGGGCACCTCCCTCACTCCCTGCCCCTGCCAGACACACACACTGGAGCCAGAGGCAGGCTTCACTTGTGAATCCTGCTAAAGACCAAACAAACAAAGAGACCAAACCTGGTTTGGCGCACAGAGTACATCTCAAGAAGGACCTTTCCAACAAGAAAAGGCAAAAAAAAGAAGACTGGGGCCATTTTGACAACATGGGCACCCATGGGTAACTTACTACAGCTGCAATTGCAGCCCGCGGTAAAAACACACAATGGTAGTAAAAAGTAAACCACTGCCACCAGCCATTAATTGTAGAAAGGGTAACATAAAAGTTTACATGAGAAACTAGATGTCACAGGTTTCCCCCCTTCTCACCTGTCTGTGTTGCCTGATGTCCTCTTTCGGCGGAGTCTTCTTTCGTATGGTTCAGGACTTAAATAAGCCCGCTCGGCCGTCCTCGGCTTCCAGATTACGTTCAGGAAGGAGTAGGGGGGCACGCGGAAGCGGCGCAGGGATTCCGGGAAGACTAGATAAGAAGGAAGAAAGTCGGAAGAAGGGGATCCAGGGGCCAGGGAATAGCAAGTAGCACAAGGGAAAGTACGGAGCACACGTCCGATCACAGCTAGCAGCAGCATTGAGACGCGCAGGGCCGCAGGGGTGTGGTTTCTTTATAGAGTACGCTGCGTAGAACGTGAAATCTGTGAGCAGCATTCTGAGCTTGCTGCCATGTTGGTAGTATTATGGAGTGTAAGGCCCGACGTGTCAGGGACCAGGAGGCTCAGAAGGGGCGAGTTCGATGGTTCATGACACTAGACAAAGTAACCCCTCCTGCGCCCTATGGTAAGATAGTGTGTGCTGGGTCTAGAAAGTTACAAAATGTAAGTAAAGTCAATTTCACTTCACTGCTCTTGGAAACAGTAGTTTCACCAAGAGAAAGTATTTAAAAATGTGGGTAATCTAAGAGACTTCCCTGTGCCACTGCACTGAAGGTGCTGTTTGACACAATGTAAAGATGATGCCTTTGTAGTTTGTCAGACTCCAAAGTCAAAAGAAACAGCATCTAAATCACAGGAAAAAAAATTCATGAGACAGTGGGAAACAGGTTTCACTCTCTCCAGGGTAGAGATTAAAAGTCCTAAAGTCCAGCAAAAAGAGCTGGGGTCTCTAAGGTAGAGAAGAATTAGCACATTTCTGAGAATTCTCCCTAACACAGATAGATCCCTCAAGTCGAACCATTAGCCAATAAGGAATCAGGTCTGCCTTCAGACACTCGATTTATAAGCATCCTGCGTGTCTTTCACTAAAGTCATGCTAAAAGCAAGCATTGGCAAAGCCAACAGTTTTGGCTTGTGTACAAGTATTAGGCATTTGCCAGGCACTGCTATTAGATGCCACAGAACTCGCACCATTTTACACTTGCATCAATCAGCAGTTATTTCTATTATTCATAAGCAGAATTATTGTGTTAAGAGTACAAAAAGGGAGAAATGGCATAAAAGCCCAAACTATTGGCATTGCCAATTGTTATGAATTGGAACCATTGTCAATGTTTTCCAGGATATAGGATGGCTTTTGGTTTGAAGGATGTGTTTAAAAAATAGCTAAGAGGCATCTGGCCAACATGGATGGACTGCCCTTCAGAGTCACATTAGCAAGGCCATCCCGGCCAGGTGTGCATGACCTTTTACTCTATAGGATCAGATTGTAAATGTCCTCTTCATTAAAAGGCAGTCACCACGGTACAAGAGATATTCTATTCTTATTAGGCAGTGGCAGCATATCTAAAGAGTAAATTGAAGAGAAATGTGTTAGGCAGAAACCTGTGCAGTTCCCTTAGGGACCACTGCAAAAGATTTATGACTACAGGTGGTTGGCAGAAAACCCAATAGGTAGCAGTCTGTACCACCCAGATTTACCTGGTAGCTGTGGCTGAGCAGTCAGACTTCTCTCAAGATGAGTTAGGCAGTATATAGAATATACACAATAGGTACAGAGATACAGTAGCACAAGCAAACACTGACCTGACCAGAGCTTTGGTGTAAAAGTATATAATTATTTATTTAAAGGCACACTTGTAAATTACACTAGCACAAAGAGAGGTAAATAAATTCAACACACAGTCACTCATATATATATATATATACAACCCTAATTACTTATTAGACAAGTCTTAATGAGAAACCCTTAACATAAGATGGCACTCTAATAAGTTATTAAAAAGGGAGGGAAAAAGGCAGAGTTATGAAAGCACACAAATTTCAATACTTTTCAAAGAACCACAGTGAGGCAGGTTAGGCAAAGTCTACTGGAGAGCAAGGAAGTTCAAATGCCAGGCCCACTCTTAGAGAGAGCACGCGAAATGTGTCCAGGATCACACAGTGGGGTTATGCCCAAAGAGTCTTTGTAAATAGTTCACAAATAGATTATCAAGTCAGGAAAAGTTAGTTAACAGGTCCCAGGCTAACCCAGGTTAGAAAGTCGAGGATTTACTGTCACCCCGAACGATCTGTCGCAAGGGAAGCCAGGCGGGACACAGTACCTGAAAGTGGGAAGAACGCTCCAGCGGGGGCAGTTGTTCCTGGCAGCGGGTGCAAGTCAGTGTTTCGTTCAGAGGAAGAGGAGGTCTCAACGTGGAGGAAAGCTGAAGGTCGTTGCGCTGCCAGGGAAGAAACCAGCCGCAGAGTTTCCCGGTTACAAGGTACCACCCTTTTCTTCGCGGTAGTGGTAAACCGTGGTATTCCGGTTGCCGGGGTGCTTGGCACGGGCAAGGCGGCCGCGAGATGGTCCAGGAAGGCGAAAAGACAGGCAAACTGGTTATTTCCACCAGTCAAAGGAAGAAGACTCTCCGGACTGGAGATCTCCTCTGTCGTCGGGAAAAGTGGTGAGACGGTTCCGCAGGGCTCCACCGGTGGTGTCGTCGTTGCAGGTCGGCTCGGCTTCTCCCTCCTCGGATTCTTTAGGTCCTGTGGCGACTTCTGAAGTTCCAGTTCCCAAAGCCCTGCTTTTATGCAGAAAACCCCCATTCATTCAGCCTAGCTGTCACTCAAACATGCTAAGTGGTGAGCCGGGCGGCCAATCACACAAGAGTGCGACTTGAGTTGCCGAGGCAACTCAGTCCAGGGTGCCTAAACCCCCTCCCACACCCCCGGTGGTACCCAGACAGAGTGTCACCACTTTTGGAGGCTTCTGTGGAGAAGCCCGCCAAAAAGTGGAACAAAGGGCTCGACTTGGGTTGGAGTCACAGAAGCGAACACAAACACCATTTTGGAACCAAGTTTCGGCAAAAAATACCAACCAGTGAATTTATATTAATTTAATAAACCGGCAGTATGTTCGAGGCTATTTTAAAAAGTGGTAGCCTCGAACAATGGGAAAATCCCATAGGAATATTTTTGCGGTCGAATATAAAAAGTAGTATCCATTGCCAGCAGCCAAAACTCGGTCGGGGGGGACTGGATAGTGCCCCCTCGAACAACAGACCCCGGGGCAATCGAATTGCCCCGACCAGTACGTCCACAATAGGATGGTTTGTACTGGTTCTGTTCACAATTCGAGACTAGTAAAGCCAATGGTGACTTTACATGCCCTGGGAGACAGTAGTCAGTCCCAGGGTATGGAGTCTATGTTTGGGGGTTGCTAAGACACCCCTGGGTTATGGCACGGAGGGTGCTGTGTAACCCACATAACAAAAACACATGAAGCCCTATGGGGTAAAGTACCCCATAGCCCATAAAACACATACAAAGTCAAAGGAACACCTCAAATCATGTCTAAGAGTGGGAGGAAAAGAGTCTCACTCTTAGCAGGAGAAAAAAATAAACCCCAAAAATCCAGCAAAGCTGCTGGGGGACTCACTAGGTTTGGGAAATTAGCCTTTACAGAGAATTCTCCCTAACAAAATGTGCCTCCCAAACCAAGGCATACATTAGTTTTCAAAAAAATAGATAGAGTTTGCCAATTAAAATTGTCTTGATTACCAAACAAACCTATTTTATTAGCAACATTGTACGAATAGGTTTACTGTCACCAGAAGTTATTTGTACGCATGACATAAAATGAGCAACAATACAGTAGTCTTGTGTACCACAGAAGTAACATATTAATGTGGGAAGTCAGGCCTTGCAAATTCTTTAAAACTCTGCTAGACCTGCAGGTCGAGTAACTTAGTTTACCTACTCGACCCAAGAGACATGCACTCCACCCACAGCAACAGATGACAAATTTAAATGTGCTTTCTATAAAATGGTTCATGTCACCACAAACTCACTTTATGTTTGGTACACTGCTGCCACCCAGAGGCCAGCCATGCACAGTGAAACATATTTGACATTTATTGCAAAGTAAACGTTAAATAAAAGTTTCAAACATCCCCTGCAAATGTACTCACCCATCATAAAATCTACTCGGCTATTCAAGTGGTTGAAAAGACAATGGGCCCTGAATGAGTGTCTGTAAAATGTAAAAGGTTAGTTGCAGGAATGGACACAAATAGATATGATAAAAATGCTCTGAAAACAGTTGGCCCAGCTCTCTCCTGCAGGTGCTAATATACAATGTAATTATAGAGCAAAGCAAGATCGGGAGGATAACTACAGTTTATGGTAGTACAGTATACCTGTCGATCTACAGACTGGATGGAACTATTGATCCCTACTTTGCATAAACATCTAGTTTGCTTTGTGTATTCATTAAGTAAGAGGAAAGAAAGTAAGACACTAAGCAGAGTGGGCGGTGTAGAGGGCAGAGAACTGGCTAAACTACAGGGAATATTGTAGTTTGCGGCCATCTCACTTTCAGGGTAGCTGGTATAAAGCAAGAGGGTCATAAGATATAATGTCAAGGAGTATGGGGTCAGCTCATGGGTTGAGCATGTATGCAACCAGCAAGTTACAGAACTAGTTTTGGCATTAAAAAGCATGTGTGATCAGGTACATTTTCAAAAGTGTTCACTTTTAAATATGATGCCTCTTCCCCAACAAAATGAAATATAGTTTGACAGATTTAGATAAACTAACCTAAAGCAAGTATATTATGCAGTGTTTTACAGTATCAATACTGTAAATATGCATTATGCAACAGCTTAAATTTTTAGGAATGGAATTGCATGACTGTCTTTAAAAATAAATAAAGATAACACAAACTGGTCTTTGCCGGTCTGAATATAGTCAGCTTAATAAAAGCGGCATCACAATTACTTCAGGTTTGCAATTATTTGAAAAATAGATTCTTGCCTAGCACTCCCATACAGGCCGTTGATGCTTAAGAGCGGATAAAATGATTATTGCTGCACTCATCTCCATTAGCCCCTTTGAACTTGCATTGAACAGAGAAAAGTGGGCGAAGAGAGCCCTTGGGGCAAGAGAGGATTGCAGTGCGAGCTGTGCTTGTTGAACAGGATAACTTAAATAGCTAGCTTTGCTACACAAGCGTCAATTTGATTAGCACACCTACAGAATTGCATAGCAAATTGCTATGTGACACTGCTTATTTTATGCCTTGCAATCTTTTCAGGGATGGGATTCGAGTAGCCTCTTGCAAGTTAGTATTAGAGTTCATCAACTTCCAGAAGTCCGACGTGTTTCTATTTGCCAGTGCTCTCAACATTTTTCAGAGTCTCTCTGAGCAAGGAGTACCTGTAATCAAGCAGCCAATTTTTAGAACGGTGCTTGCAAAGTCTACGCTCCAAAAGACACGGTTCAGAGAGGCACAGTCCAGGCGCACAGATATTTACATACAGGAGTCTTTTTTGGCTTTTTAATTACTCTATCAAAGACGTGTTTACATATATGATGCATCGTCACAGGGCCAGATATCATCTCGTCAAATTCAACCATAGCCTCTGCATAGGTGCAGGAGGCAAAGAATGAAACAAAGTCCTTGTCTTTAAAAGAAAATTCAACGTATTGAATTTAGAAACCGCTTTTTCCATTCCAGATCAGCCTGTTGCCCACGCTATTTATCACCAGATTTAAGAGGCAAACAGCAACAGTGCTGTCTTCACCTACCACCCTCCAAATTAGTTGAAGCGCTAGATGGTCACTAAAACTGGTATCCTCAATACAAAGTGTTTTACAATTCTGAAATCTCTCTCCTGAAGTGAAAATATAATCCAACACTGCTTTCTGCTGGTACATCCCCACTGATGTTACCATTAAATTGATGCAAGGCTCAGATTTGCAGAAGGCCGTTCCATGCTACTACCCTATTTAAGTTGCTTT
Organism: Ambystoma mexicanum; assembly: GCF_040938575.1. Classification (NCBI taxonomy): domain Eukaryota; kingdom Metazoa; phylum Chordata; class Amphibia; order Caudata; family Ambystomatidae; genus Ambystoma; species Ambystoma mexicanum. The sequence goes on along the minus strand of NC_090934.1, from coordinate 833,159,675 downwards.
TTTCTTTTAAAAAGGCAAGATAAGTATGGAGTTAAAATCCCCACAAGTGGTGTTACAGAGAAGGCCAGCTATCCAATATTTCTACAATCCAGTCCAACAAAGATTGTAGAGCAATTTGTACCGGATTCCAATAGCCGTTTATCAGAAGTGTATGCGTTGTTTTATGGAAGACATTGTTGTCCCACAGAAGGTCGCTTGCTTGGATAAAAGGGTTTGGTTGCATCCATACCTCAGCAGATAAGCCAGACTCATTACGCACCCCAACCCTCAAACCCACCAAAGTTCTTCCCTTCTTAACCTTCATAGCAGGATTTAAAAAAATAAAGTAATTCCATCAAAAAGGGGGTTTCCCGTTAACCATATTTTTTGGAGAATAGGGTGAACGCGTTAAGATAAAAATGCCCTACTTGGAATAGATCAGAACAACCTCTCTTGTTCCAAGATGCTAGATGGATATTGTACGTGGCAGGGTTCGAAGTTAAGATTCAATGAGCAGGAGCTAAAACCAGCTCCTCAGTGTCAGCATCACCCAGTAGGCAGGAGCTACTGCTGGGGAACCAGGAGGGAGGACCCAGCGGACCACAAATCTCACTTCCACACGAGATGCACACTAACTTTTTGTCCATTTTGTTTGATTCATTATGTTTAAATGTGTATTAGATGTGTGTGTCCTATTTCTTCTATAACTGAGTATTTGAGAATGCGTACAATGTCATATATGCAGGTTTGTAAGGTACCAACTGGCCTGGGGAGCCAAATGTAGCTGTTGGTTTTAAACTAACTAGGCTCTCCTAGGCTAGAAGCAGGAGCTAAATAGCTCCCAGTTCCCCTCAGTTTCGAACCATGCGTGGTAGTAGAGCTGTTCTGCCATTTATGCTTGGTGTATTTGGGTAGGAGCGCTTCTACTAACCATGACCAATTTTCATGGTCATCCCACAATCCCAAGCTTCAGACTTCTCATAGCTAGCTCATCATTTGTACAAGTATTCCGCAGTAGCCAAAAATATTTGTACTACCAGGTTGGACCTAATGTGTAATAGAAAATGAATCATTCACAAATTTTACTTGTTCAATGTCACTAGAAAATATGTACCTCAGACTTTCAATGGAACTGAAGCGGGCCAAAACATTTGCTCTGTTACGAGTAATGTTCTCCTTGACAATTGGTAGTCTTTCTAATAACAGGAAATTACAAGTACTCGACAGTGGGCACACAGGAGGACTTCCCGTGTTGTTCCGATCTCTTTTGGTTGACTGCAGCAGATACAGCCAATCTTCTTTGTTCCATCGTAATAAAAGCTACTTCGTCATTATGATTTGGGGCTTTATTTAACATAACGGGCCTATTTGCGTATATAAGAGCTCTTGAGCATTGCGAACGTCTCGAGAACCTCGTTGTTCCTTATGGGTTTTAGACATACAGATTCAAAGGAGTTTGAGAAATGTCCTCAGTAGAAATATTAAATAGAAGATCTATTATATAATCTTGAGTAGAATCACTTCCTTTCACTTCCTCAGATCGTGCCACCTCTTCGCACTGAATCAAATTCCCAGAGGGAGGTTGTGGTGTTAGGAGGCCTCCCACTCAGTTTCTTTCGCCTAGGCCCTCTGTTCTTATTCCTAATAGGGTATAGGGCTTTCTCCATGGTTGCCAATTGGATGATGGAGGGGAATTTCCAGGAGCCACAGTTATTAGTTGCACTGGCTGACTTTTTTTTGTGCCAGATGCATTACAAGGGGCTCTTTTTTATTCTTTGATAGAATATTGAATAATTCAAATTGTGTAGAATTGAGGCTTCAGCCTCCACCTCTTGAGCCACAGCATGCGACTGTTGACTGGGGAAGAGATCCAAGTCATCTGCAATTTTCACTATTGAGGTTATGTCTCCCCCCTCTGGGTGGTTATCCCTGACCCTGCATTGCCTGACTTGTAGGAAGCGCTGGAGCCTCAGGAGAGGGCAGTAGAGACGTGCTACAGGACTTGTGGCTTACCAAGTGACTCATATTTAGTAGAGGCTACAGGATACCCCTTCAAGAAGGCATTTTTTGAATTTGTTGACACAATCATTATTACTTTTTTGTTCACTGAAGTTAATAGTCCTACTAATGAATTTAGGACATAGCTTACTGCTGATATTGTTGTAGCACTCCTGGACAGGCCAGAACTAGGACCAGCAATTGTCAGAGAAAACAATGGAGTTAAGCGTTTTGTCCTCCTGTGACTCAAAGTAATTTAGGAGATTGGTCCAAGGAATGCATAGATTTAGAAGGATTACTTTCATCTTCTGCTAGAATCTCCGAGTTTGCTAGTATCTCCTTCTCCACTTGGCACAGACTTAGAAATTCTGCATCTGGAATTTCATTTGTATCTCTCAGGTCTTGGGCGGGCGATGGGCCCAATTTATGAGGTTTTTGCAGGTTCTCGACGTTCTTGTTAGCAACTAAAGACATTGGACCTCATTACGAGTTTGGCGGTAGCCATGCCGCTATTGGCGGCATGGCTGCCACCGAAATCGCATCCGGGTCCTCGGAATGAGGAATTACCAGGCCATTCCGAGTTCGGAAGGCCTGGTAATTCCTCCCTCCAAGGACCCAGACCCGGTCCTTCCCAATTCCCATTTCAGCCCCCATAGGGCTGAATGGGAGAGGGAGCAAACAACGGGCCATTACGAGTTGGCCCGTTGTTTGCTCCCTCTTCCCCTCGTGGGACCCGGTAAGCACGCTTGGTTTTCCCAGGCATGCTTACCGTATCCCGCGAGGGGAACTCGTAATGAGGCAGTACGGGGTTGACGGCGCCGTAAAAGTGGCCTGCGCCGTTAACCCCGTACCGCCAGGGTCGTAATAAGGCCCGTTATCTTTGCGTATGATGCTGTCGCCAACACATTTAATGGAGCAGGCCTGTTAACGTGGAGTCTGTTTGGCTACCCCTTCCTTGCTAGGATGTTTCCAGGGTCGATAGGCATTCACCATTTAATCCCTGGATAGGACCCAGGTTACCCAGGGCACGAGCGTTAGCGTTCAGCTCTTGAGCAACAAGGTAGTCGATGGACGCCATGCCTACCGTTTTACTGAGATCGTATGGGAACAGCATATTGGTTCTAACTTACACACAAGTCACCACAATTCAGCTCCAGGCCTGAGTCCTCAAAAACAAAAAGGGACCAACCTGCTGGTTAAATAATTCAGAAAGTAATTTAAATATACAGTGTATCATATAATATCACTAAAAAACAAATTTGATGGCTATATCAAACTTTAGAAGCAATCAAGACAATGTTGAAAAAAGGAGAAAAGAAAGTTATTATTGTATTCTGATATTTGTATTCACAAAAGTCCAAATTGGATCAAAAAACCAATAAAAAAGTACATATAAAAAAAAAATCAGTGAAAACATTGTAACACTTATTAAACAATCTTGGATTAAACAATAATGTGACAGAATATTTGAACCAAAAAACACTAAACATTAACAAGAAAAACATAATAGATCATGGTTGGTTAAAAAAAGGATTATGGTGAATTTCTCAATTTGTAACTTAGAACAGGTCTGCCAACGTGCAGGTGTCTTTCACAAAAGTGTTCTTTTGAGATTTATTAGAAAAACAAATTATTCACAGACATCTAGAACACGTTTCGGCAAATAAGCCACCTGTCTGGCAATTAACTCCCAAATTTTGCCTTCCTCAGGGCGAAAGAAGCTGTGTTTGGGACACTCCCCCAATTTTGTGTTTTCTAGATTTTTGGCAACCGGTTTGCTTGGGGAGTTTGATGTATGAGTAACCTGAGTAACTCAGGTGGGTCTTTCTTAAAATTGGAGTACACCAGTTTATCTTTGATATTTTTAGCCCTTTTGAGTGCAAAGCTGGGTAGAGGAGCATCTGGAATACTTAGTTTGACAATGGACCAATATTTGGAAATCAGTTTCTTAATCTGGAAAGTTTGTGGTCCGCATAATAATATTATTGTTCCTCTAACGCGAAGCGTTTTCCATTTTATGGTTTCCTGCAGAATGGACCAATCACCTTGGGGACTTGAGTTTAGTCGACCGCTGTCTCCCATCTTTCATTACTCCAAAGACAACTGGGTCCAACAAAGCAATTAAAGGGAACGCTTCCGCCATCATTTTGGCTAAATCTACATGAGAACTTAAGGTAGGCAGTTTTTTTACTATTTTTTAACTACTTTCAAGCTCATTTTGTTTGTTTGCTTTTCTCAAGCATTTACACTCGTTCAGAGTGACACACGCATGATTTTTCATGCATGTTTCTTTATTTTTCTTACCTATTCCTAGGCCATCAACACGGAAACTAAGAGCCGTGCCATAAAATTAAGAACTCTCCATTGACAAAACTTGCTCCATTTGGTAAACGTATGACTCATTCCCGAAAACAGCAGAACAGCCAGGTATGCCAATTGTATTTGGCCAGATGGCATTTCCATAAACAAAGCTTTTTAGAAATAATGCATTTTCTCCTAAAAATATTTGTGAGCCCTGAACTACCTGAAATTATTCTCCATAGTGGTTGTTTCTACTGCCGCACTACCTGTGAGGTCGACCCGCGGCTGAGATCATCTCTGGCCTATTTTTCCATATTGCCTGCTCCGTTCTTTGCCGCTAAGCACCGCATTTGGTTAACTCTACTTTGTTACAGTCAAACTTTGTGGCATCTTTTGCCGTATGGTTTAAACTTACTTTATAAGCAATCTGGAACAAATTTAGTACTCAAATTCAGAAAGAATTCATGTTCTCTTCTAATTTAAAAAGGAATATTTTTATGTCTGCTTCCCCACAGGGTCCAGTTGTTGTTGTTTCTTTCGCCCTGAGGAAGGCAACATTTGGGAATTGCCAGACAGGTGGCTTATTTGCCGAAACGTGTTCTAGATGTCCGTGAATAATTTGTTTTTCTAATAAATCTCAACAGAACACTTTTGTGAAAGACACCTGCACGTTGGCAGACCTGTTCTAAGTTATAAATTGAGAAATTCACCATAATCCTTTTTTTAACCAACCATGATCTATTATGTTTTTCTTGTTAATGTTTAATGTTTTTTTGTTCAAATATTCTGTCACATTATTGTTTAATCCAAGATTGTTTAATAAGTGTTACAATGTTTTCATTGATTTTTTTTTCCACTTTGTATTTATTGGATTTATTCATTAACAACAGCGACATATACTCAACTCAAGAACAAGTCCAAACTGGACCATAGAAAACACCCCAACCCCCCCCTCGAACCCCTGCCCCACCCACCCCCCAAACAATGAGCTACACAGGGTTCCCAGACAAAAGCAGAAGAGGCACCTCATGGTTGGGAGCACAACTCGGTACAATTACTGGCTGTCTGACCGGTTAGCTCTATCTGCAAGGTCCCCGACAAAACTCATACTTCGGGTGCTTTTGTTCAGTAGCCGATCTGTTCCCACCCTCCCCCCATCATCCAGCTCTGCACATGATCCCAGACCTCAGAGTCTCAGTGCAGCACAGTCTGTATTCAAAAGCACTATAGTCCAATCCTGCAAAAAAGAAGGCATGTCGTCATGTACAATAGCTGTAAGCTTCTCATAAGTGAAGATTGTTAAAAGTTTATGAAACCAATCTGTCTTCGTTGGGCTCTGAGACCCTTTCCATTTCTGGGCCAGAGCCATTCTTTCTGCCCTCAGCATCGCACCGATTACCCTGGGGAAGGGGCCTTCCTCACATTCAGGCCTAGGGGCACCCAGTAAAATCTCCATGGGGTGAAGGGCAGGACAGGTTCCCAGAATACCTTTAATCCAACTGAGTAACTCTGCCCAGTAGACTTGAATAACCGGACACTCCCACCACATATGGAACCAAGTTCCTCTACCGGCACACCGAGGACATTTAGGGGAGACTCCGGGAAACATTTTAGACAAAGAGGCGGCCGAACGGTGCCAAGAGTTGAGAATTTTAAAGTTATGCTCCATGGCTGCAGTATAAAGCTTCCCCCTAAAGACGGCCCGGAGAACGGAGTCCCAATCCCGCTCCTCTAATGCTGTGCCAATTCTCTCCTCCCATACACTCCTGAACGGCTGCCTCCCCTCTAGATCCGCTGTAATTAACACATTATAAATTTTTGACAGGGATCCCTTACTGGAGCTGGCCTCCACAAAAATCTTTTCAAAGGCGGTCAGTTTACGTGAAAGGGAGGCCACCCAACCTGCCTGCGTAAGAATGCCCTTGAGTCGCAGGAAATCAAAAATGGAGGGAGGCTTTTCCGGAAGTAGCTCCAACAGCTGGGGAAAATTCAATAAAGCCTCCCTGGTCAAAGAGCTGCGCGGCCCTCTCCATCCCCTGGTCCGACCACATCTGCGTCGCTCGGAACTCCGTAGCCCCCAAATCAAGTGGCGGTTCCCACAGGGAAGACAAGGGAGAGGGCCATGATGATAGTAATTTGTTATCCCTACAAGGCCTCCACAACCGCCAAAGAACCGCTAGAATTGGGTGGGACCGAGCTACAGCTGGCAGCGCGCGAGGAGGGGCCCAGAGCAAGTCCCTAACCTTGTGGGGATGAACATGCACATCTTCAATGTTTGTCCAATATGTCCTAAGGTCATCTCGCAGGTGCTCTAACATGACTCGCAACTGGGCCGCTTTGTAATACAACTTAAAGTCAGGAAAACCAAATCCCCCGAACGCCTTTGGGAGTGTTAATGTACTCAGCTTTATTCAAGCTCTCTTACCACCCCACACAAAGCGAAGGAGACTCGCCTGAAGCAAAAGAAAGAAGGAGTCCGGGACAGCACAAGGCAGAGAAGAGATAGAGAAGCCTAGGCAGCACGTTCATCTTCACAGAAACCATTCGCCCAAACCAAGAGAGCGTCAGTGAAGCCCACCTATCCAGGTCACGACAAACTTCGGCCACCAACGGGGGAAGTTCAGCTCAAACACCTTACTTAGGTCCCTCGGAATTACCACCCCAAGATACCTGGTACTGACTTTCTCTATTCGCATCACAAACACATCCACTCTACCCTAAATATCTTCGTCACACCCTCCCATGGGCATATTACAGGATTAGAAACATTGATTTTGAGACCGGAGAACTTTCCAAAACCACGTATCAACTCTAAGAACCGGGGCAGCGAGTCATTAATTCCAGACAGATACACCAGGATGTCGTCTGCTAAAAGAGACAGCTTAAATTCGAACTCCCCACATCGCACTCTGTAATCGCCTCTTCCCGTCTAACCGCGATGGCAAAGGGCTCCATAGCTAGAGCATACAAAGGAGGAGAAAGAGGGCAGCCCTGTCGAGTTCCTCTAAAAAGTGAAAAGCTCGGGGACGTGAAGCCATTGACCAGAACCCGCGCAGATGGAGCATTATATAGTGCCGCGACCCACCCACAGAACCTGTCACCAATACCCATCTTTCGAAGCACCTTCATCATGTAAGACCATTCAACGCGGTCAAAGGCCTTTTCAGAATCTAGCGAGAGGAGATAAGCCTCAGACTCATTCTTGGACACTTCATATATTAAATCTAATGTTTTCCGCACATTATCAGATCCCTGCCGCCCTGGAATGAAGCCCACCTGATCCCTGTGAACCAAAGAGGGAATAAGTCTAGACAACCTGGTCGCCAGGATCCTGGCCAATAGCTTCACGTCAACATTTAGAAGCGAAATGGGCCTATATGATTGACATAAGGAGGGATCTTTCCCCTCCTTCGGGATGACCACAATGAGAGCCGACATCATGGAGGGAGGAAGCGACCCCGTCTCCAGGGCCAAATTATACACCTTAGACAAATGCGGAGCCAATGTGGAGCGAAATGTCTTGTAAAAGCAGACGGTGAATCTGTCATCTCCCGGCGCAGTGCCGTACTTCAAAGACGCAATAGCATCAACAACCTCCTGGGGAGATATCGGGAGTTCCAAAGAGGCCGAGCGCTCCTGCGGCAGACAAGGGATGGGAAGCGACACAAAGAACCGATCAACATCTGACCCATCACCAAAATATTCAGAAGTATAAAGGGTTTCATAATAGGACTTAAATTGTTCCGCAATTTGGTCATCCCCCAGCCACCTTTCACCCCCCCCCAACCAGATATGCAATTGACTCGTCGACTGTTACGGAGTTCCCTAAGTCTCCAAGCCAATATCTTGTCCGCCTTTTCCCCCTTCTCCATATATCGCTGTTTCAGAAACGCAAGCTTCTTCTCCGTCTGCCCCACAAGCAAGGCAGACAGTTTAGCTCTCAGCTGTTGGAGCTTAGCCCACTTGTCCGGATCTATCTGCGTCTTCAGCTTCCCCCCTGGCTGGATAGCCAGAATCTGCTCCCTCAGTTTGCTCTCTTCCCTAGCCTTTTCCCTCTTCCTCCTAGCTCCCATTTCCAACAAAACACCTCTGATCGTAGCTTTAAATGCATCCCACACTCCAATCCCAACCTCTCCAGTGTCATTTAAGGTGAAGAATTCAACTATCGAGTCTAGCAGGGACTGCCTTAGCGCACTATCCTGCCGCAGTGAATCATTACATATCCATCGCGATTTGCCCCTGACCCCTGGGGGAATCCCCAAACTAACACAAATCATATCATGATCGGACCATGGGATGGACTCCACCTTGAAGTCGGAGATATATTCATGGACTAAGGAATCAACCAGCACATAGTCAATCCTAGAGAATGAATGATTTACTGAGGAGAAATAAGTAAATAGAGGATCGTGATTACCAACATCAGGGTGAGCATCTAAAAGTTGTAGGTCCATATTTACCTTCCAAAACCAATCTGCCATCCTCCTCTGGGATCTAAGATCAGGACACGGGTTTGAGGATTTCCTGTCTTTATCTGGATTCAAAACCATATTGCAGTCTCCCCCTACAATGATTGCTCCCTCTGCAAAATCCCTGATTTTCCCGTTCATCCCCTGCCAAAACACATCCTGATCCTCGTTCGGTCCGTACACTCCCACCAAGGTAAACAACCTACCCCTTACCTCCCCCTTGACCATAATAAAACGCCCCTCTGGATCCACTTTACTGCGCGTCTGGGGAAACCATGAGCATGACCCCAAGTCTTTTCACCCCATATGATGATCGAAATAGGTATTGAATAGCCCTGGATTTGAAGGCGGGTTCTCTCCCCTTAACCCAATGGGATTCCTGTACAAAGAGAAAGTGCAACTTTAACTGCCAGAACTCCCTGAGCACCAGCGACCTCTTAGTTGGAGAGTTCAGGCCTCGCGCGTTTAGAGACCCCACAGAAAGAGAATAAGGAAACTCATTCATAAGGACAGACGTAAAACCACATGAGAGCGCCGCCCCCGAACCAAGGTGCCCACCAAAAAAACCAGAACATACATGTTGAACCCGATAATCATGGTAGCTCCCAACTCCCCCTTCTGCCTCACCCAACCCCCACCCCTCCCCCCGACCAACTTCTGAGCGTCTGAAAGGACTGCATCATCCTACAGTCAAGCCTTCAGACCACCAAGGCTCGCCTCCACCAGGGCGAACAAGCTCACACAGAACACAACAGTTTCCGGGCCCCCCAGACCCAAAGAACGAAAGAGAGGAAAGAAAAGACAGCATCCGGCATCCCCCCACCACCAGCCAGACCATGAAGCGATCTAGCTTAGGGATCGGAGCAAAACCAACTATACTCAACCCATTTCAAGCACAGTAGCAGTCAGAGGACAGCAGAGGCTCCATCCTCCAGTTAGGTCGGCGCTTGTCCCGGGGAAGGGGGCGCTATCTTCCTGTATTTCCTATGTCCCCGAACGCGCCGTCGTCCCAGGGATGCCGGAGAGTCCCCGAGGGGACCCCCAGCGAGAACGTCATCTTACTTGACCTGCTCCCGAAGGGAGTCACTCAACAGCTCTGTCATTGCTTTCCTGATGTCGGACTCTGAGGTAAGAACATGTCTCTCTCCGTCGAGTTCGAAGGTGAGAGAAAATGGGTGCCCCCATCTATACCGCACTCCCTTCGAGTGCAACCACCTCGTTAATGGCCCACAGAGTCTCCGGCGAGCCAATGTGAGTGCAGAAAGATCCTGGTAAATGGAGATCTTGGCACCATTCCACTCGATCACACCTTTTTTTACGAGCGAGCTCCAATATCTAAGTCTTCTCTCTATAGTAGTGGAACTTCACTAAGACGGAGCGAGGGCCTCCCGCACGACCCCCTGCTCTATGAGCTATGTCAATGGTAGGAACATTAGTATTCTCTCCTTCAAAGACAAGGCTTATGATTTCTTTGACCTTTCGCTCCAGGTCAACTTGCGTCTCTCCCTCCTGCTCCGGTATGTTAAGGATCTCAAATTAGAGCGTCTCTCTCGATTTTCCAAATCGTCAAGCTTGAGGGCAATCTTTTCCTCCTTTCTCTCAAGCTCTGCCAGCCGCAGGTCAAACTGAGTCTCAAGGAGATCCACAGAAGATTGATTGGCCTCGAGGGCCTGAACCCTATCCTCCACATCGTCCACCTTCTTATCCAGGGAGTCAAGTCTCTTCCCTATGTCTGCCCTAAACCCTCGGATCTCCTCAAGAAGAGCTGCCATACTGCGGCCCATATCCTGGGTATCAACATCTTCTTTTTGGCCGGAGACCTGCATATTGATGTCCTCTCTTGAACCCTGGGGCGACCTCTGGAATCGCTGGAGAGCCCTCACTCCCTGTATCCGCACTCCAGTCTCCTCATAGGCCGGTGTTCAGATCGATTCACCACAGGAGGAGCACTAACCGACAACAGGACCAAGGAGGGCCTTCAACAAGCTCTGAGAGAGCGCCCCTCCAGAGCGCACCCAGAGACCACATAGAAACCGAAGAAGTGAAGAGAAGCAAGAAGAATCAGGGCTCCCCTCCAACCGCTAGGCAGTATCCACTCCTCCCACGCCTGCTTCCAGAACATTAAAGGAGAGATACAGACACCGCCGGAACTCAGGCAGGGTCCACACGCTCCACAGTGTCTGCAAACGTCGCTACTACAAAGGCCAAGACTCCCACACAGCTGCCACCTCCAGCCAACAACAGCTTCTGGGTCCTTTTTCAGACAGCCTTAGTCTCTCCTTGCCGCCACCTCTCAGCAGGCTATTTCGACAGGGTATGTGGGGAGCCGGGCTATAACGCGCCCTTTCCCATCACCGGGCTTCGCACATCTCGCGACTCCCCTGCCGCGCTCCAAGCACGGTGCAGATCCCTTCCTCACAGGTCTGATCAGACCGGACCCACGCAGCACACCGGCACCTCACGCCACTCCCCTCAGGTCACTGTACCGAAGGCGGATGTTGAGCAGGCCGGGGAGTGGGGGGTGGACATTGCTTCAGTCACTGGGCCGTTTGGAACCTCTTTGTTCCACCCCCACCTGCAAGCCACTCCGTTCTGCACAGGTCCTCCGCCGGGGCTCACCGCAGTATACTTGCTCCACGCTCCGTCTCCTCAGCAAGATCAGGGGCCTTTCCTCGCTCCGCCCGGGACGCAGGCAGGCAATCACTGCACCTCGCTCCCCCAAAATACAGGCACTCTCTTCTCCTCCGGGGGGAGCCAACAGCCCCCTCCCGCAGGAACCGCCACACAACGGTCGCCGCAGAGGGGGGGGGCCACGGGCCAGCAGCAAGGCCGTGAGGGGGCGCCGGTCTGGTTGCTGGAGCCTCTGCCCCTCCCCCACCGCCAGCGAGACAGCGCTGCGCGGTTCTCCTTGGCGGGGCCGCACTCTCGGCTTCGTTCGGCTTGGAACCCTGGAGGCTGCAAACTCTGCGCTCCCGGCACCTCCCGATACCGGGAGTTCGCTCTTCTTGGTCCTGGAGCTATAAGCCAGCCCCAGGGGGGGGGTCAGCACACGGCTACAATGGGGCTGGAGCGGCCCAAATCAAGAAAAAGGCCGCCCTGGGGAGGAGGTCAGCCGAGAAGCTTCAGCACATCTCGGCGCCCCCTGGTGGCTCGCCTTCACTGATTTTTTATATGTACTTTCTTATTGGTTTTTTGATCCAATTTGGACTTTCGTAAATACAAATATCAGAATAAAATAATAACTTTCTTTTCTCCTTTTTTCAACATTGTCTCGATTGCTTCTAAAGTTTGATATAGCCATCAAATTTGTTTTTTAGTGATATCATTACATGATACACTGTATATTTAAATTACTTTCTGAATTATTTAACCAGCAGGTTAGTCCCTTTTGTTTTTGATATATTGTTGTCCTGCCCCACTGCTGTGTTTGGGACACGCCCCCAATTTTGTGTTTTCCAGGCCCGAGTCCTGTCTGCTGCCAGTTTGTCGCTGCGGACTGCACTCACACAATGCACTGAGTATTTAAAGGGTGGTGAAACTTCAAAACGATTCCTCTGGAAACCAGGTCCCAAGAAAGCAAAACAGTCCACTACACTGCACTCATACCCACTACCTTTATTACATATTGATGATGATACATGGTCAGACAAAATAAACGTAGCATACAATAAATCATGGTACATCCAACATGATTCAAAAAACAATTGAGCTAACCGACACTAATCAATTCATGAGAAATACATAAATACTTAAAATCTGGCTTTTTAAAACCATTATAATACAATCATGGGGTAACATTAATTAAATTGCACCTTCTGAACGAAGCTCAAAGAAGATATTTGGCTGCATATCGGTTAGCTCATCACTTGTTCTAGAACAGGGATTGATCTAGACTACAAATTCTATGCAGCAGAAATATTGGTTTCAGATATAATTTCCTGAGGTCCAGATTCATTGGGCATATTAATAAGAAATGAGCATCACTTTCAGTAGTCAATTTGCAATACTCACATTTATCGGAAAAATGTTTGTCCCAATACAGCTGGCCAAACTGAAGTCTATTCATCAACAACTCATCTTCCACATCATGATATTAACTTTTAATGACTGTTTTGGACTTTTAATCTATTACCTCTGGTGTCTGCCACCATTTGTCACAACACATGCTTTTGAAATGTTTTTAATATATGTATAGCATGGCCTGGACGTCCCACCCTCCTGTGACAAAACTTTAGAGCGCCAAGAGCTAGGGAACTTCATATGCGTGCCCATTATCGGATATGGCCCCAGAGCTTAGTACCACTAGGGAGAAATCTACAGGGGTTGATGCTTCCTACAAGTGGATTTGGTGGCTAAAGGAGCAGATCTCTTCATTGTCTGGTTTGGAGATTAATAACCAGTTTCAAAGGAAAGGACTGGATACTCCAGTCGTAGAAGAAATATGCGATTCCCATTTCCTCGCTCAAGCAACTATTTCTTTTGAAGAAAAAAAAATAAAGATACAAAAATAAAATCAGTGCAAGCTTAATCCAGTTCTTTGACAATTTCCAAGAAATACTTGTTCTTAAGTTTGAAAACAACTGGGGGTTCTTGCATCATTCAGGCTGGCCGAGAGAGAGATGTACAGTAGCAACATTCATACATACGATACTAGTGAACACCAGTGCTGCGTTTGGCAAACTGTAGATAAGCAGCATAAACTCATATCTACATTCAAGGAGAATTACAATCCTTTGCATGGGAAAATGTGGATGAGGGTACCACTGGGGATGTAAACAGGGGGCAACAACATTTTGTTTCCTCACAGAAGCTGGTAGATCAGAATAATCTCAGTTGTGCCGCAACAACATTTGGAAAAGAGGTCCTTTTCTTAGTAACCACTCTACAGAAACTCTAATCTCCACTTCCATGCTAAGCAAAATTGACTACGGGTCAAGCCTAGTCCCTGGCCTTCCCATCTACTCTTTCCTCTCTCTAGACTAAGTCCTCAACTTTTCTACCCACGGTGTCTACAACCTAAACGATCCTCCCCCACTTCTATAGACAGACAACATGCTGGCTGACTTTCCACGCACACCCGCTCTCTTTTTTCCTAGTTCTTTCTCCTAGCCTACAAAGCTATCAATGGACTTGCTCCTCAGTACCGGTCTAATTGTATTTCAGTTTACTCACCATCTTGTTTCTTCCGATCCTCCTCTGCACTCAACCTCACCGTCACGTAACCCCTCTCTGCTTCATTTCCCCTCTCCCCCATCCTCCCTCCCAGACCTGACCCCTGCCTCCAGTGAAGCTTAATAATGTAATTTTATAATATTTATATAGTACTTCTATTTCGTTTGAAGCACTACACCAGGGTTCGAAATTGAGGGGAGGTGGGAGTTATATATCTCCTGCTTGTAGCTTAGAAAAGCCTGGTTAGCTTGACACCCAACAGCTACCAGGAGCTACGTTTGGCTCCTCAGGCCACCTGATGCCAAAATAAACACCTATGGGAATATAACACTGTGTGTTTGGGACTATCAATAAACATTAGGACACATCTATATGACATTTAAAGCATACGGGTTGATAAATAATGGAAAAATGAAATGCTTGGATCTTAGGTGGAAGTTAGATTTGCAGAACGCCAGGCGCTAGCTTGTTGTCCCCCAGTGGTAGTGTAACGCTCACCTTGTATCCACAGGGACGTCACTCAGCCTGTTCTGACCTCTTACGACCCTTCCCTGGAGTCTACTCGACTGGAGACTGGGCCTGAAACACAGGATTGGTAGAGTTTAACTCCCTATGGTCTCTGTGTGCTTGAACCCCTTCTTCCCTGGGGTCCAACCCTTCCCTTTGATCCACAGCTCACCTTGTTTTCTTGGAAAGTGTGCTCTCCGTCCTGCTTTCAGCGCAGGGGCGCGTTGCTTGATGCGGGCTCGTTGCTGACTAGTTACTTTACTGGCAAGAGTCCGACAGGTAAGCATAATGAGTCTTTTGAACAGTTCTCTAACTTCGCTCCTTTCCTTTCTTAGATGATGGCCGGCGTCCGGGGATGGCGACGTGCTGCTGAGATGAGTAGCGCTGAAGGGGAGTGAGAGCGCGATGCGACCCTTTCGTATTTGTATTGAACTGAGTTCTTTTTCTGTGTCTTTTAGGTGCCGCGACGTTTTCAGCCTGGATGCCGGTTATGAAGAAGAAATGCAGTGAGTAAGCGCGGTATGCGGCGCCTCTAGATGTTTCCACTCTAACCTGAAGTGTCTTTTCCCTCTTGCAGATGGATGAGATGTTCCGGAGACAGAGTTCCCCCAGAGCAGCTGGGATTCAGGTAAGCGTTTGAAGCTCGTCCAGTCTTTAAAAATAAGCGAAGATTTGCTGAATGCTTACTAATGCCTTTTTTCTGTTCTTTTCCCTTTTCCTTAGGAAGCAGCGTGCCGGGATGGGAATGACACCGCCGAAGATGCCCGCAGAGCAGTAGGAGCGATGAATGAAGGGCAGAAGCGCCGCAAGGTATGGCTGTTCTTGTTCTTGCAGGAGCTGAGCGCAGAAGAAAGATGCAGGTCTACTGGAGACTGATCCGAACACGGTGAATGTCACGCTGCAGGTGCAGAAAACACAAAGCATGTTTCTCAGCCTGGACGTGGCTTAAATAGTCTCTGGGTATCCCAGGTGTCTCTGGGCTGAACCACACCCAAAAGACTAGACTGCACATGCAGTTCTGGGAACCGAAATATGTGGGGGCATCCATCTTGGCCCATCGATGCACTACAAGTCCAATCCCCAATGTTATCCTATGGGAGTGAGTGAGTCTGGTGCCACAAGCGCCAAGTCTGACTCCAAGTGGACCTTTGGAGGGATGGAGAGGCCCTTGAGGGCCATGTAGGTGATCGTGGCCTGGCTCCAGCCTGACATTTTAGGAATCATGACAGGTAGCTCCTGGTCACTGCTTAACGCTGGATATCCAGGAGCTGCCTTTAGCTCCTGCTTATCCAATCTTAATTGTAATCCCTGCTACAGCCCCCCCTAAAGTTAATGATACCTTTGTATGCCACCTGTGTACATATATTGTTCTCCCCCCGTTGCTTTGTTTGTCACGGTTATATATGTCCCAATTGTATTTACTCCCTCATGGACTGGATCATCCCTTGTTCTCATCTTTGTGCTATTTTACAGAGACACTTTGCTGGAATGCCTCCAAGTTCTGTGTAATTCTAAGTCATTTCTAATCCATATTCTACAAATACCCCCATTTAGTTGAGGTTGATGCAACTAAAACATATCTTTCATTACACAATGCAATACTCTGTAAGGCAGAAACAATGCCCCTGTGCCAAATCCATACAGCAACCTAGAGCCAATCAACAATGGATCCATCAAAAAAAGACCCCATATGCTTTTCACCCACCAAAGGATCTAGACTTAAGATATATCTTGGTAGAGAAAACAAGCGGCCACTATACATGCATAGAGTCTGAACATGTAATGACAACAGGCACAATCATTAATCCAAATCTAAACCACATTTGCCAACTGTCCTATAAATTAGTGCGGGTGTTCAACAGATAGCACAAGCACCAACCCAACCTCTCCAACTCCCTCAACAAAAGCATCCAGATCACGTGCTAGTGTCCAATCTACACTGCATTCTCCAGTTTATCTGATTTACTATCGCCCAAAGCACACTCCAACAGCAGGAGCTATAATGAATATCTAGAAAATCTTTTCAAAATCAACTACCACCATGTAAAATAAGCACAGGGTTTTTAGAAGCAGATCATCACCCAAATGCAACTGAAGCACTATGTCTAACAAAATTCCATCTGTGAGGGGGCGGAATAGCCTGAACCTTTTTGATTTTTTTCAGTGTAAAATGATGAAGGTAGATCGGTCTCTGAAATGGAGGCCTGCTGATCAGAACCCCCTTTCATGATGATCCATGTTGAAAAGCAGAGTAGAAACTTGTAACTCTGCTAAACCGGTCTACTGACCCCTCTTGGCAAACTATCTTGTAGTTAATCAATATGGCAGCCACAAAGTGGCCTGTGCATTCCTGCCAAAAACGGATGGAATGAGAAGTCCAGCAGTGTGCATCTCCATCCAACTGTGTGTAGTCATGATCCTAAATTAAATAAAAATATTGTGTGCCACAGTTAAAACTCCAAACATATTCCATGTCTGGTTTTGACATGGTGGTCTCTGGGTGGGACTCTACAATTAAACAGGCCTATTGTGTGATATTACTGTGCACACAATACTATGACATAATAGGCCAGTAGAAATGACTCACCAACAAGAACCTTTCTGTATCTGCTTCTGGGAATCGAGTTTCACCAAAACAGCCATATGGCCCCAGCCCAGGAAAAACCCACATTGATCTCTCTGAGAATGCTTGTCACCTCCTCCAGAAGATAGGTGATTTAACCACGACTCATCCTTGTACTCGTGTAGTGCAGTAATCACTTTGTCACGCTGTTGGGAATAGATGCATATTGTGACTCCAGCTTATTCTTCCAAAATAAAAAATAAGTGTGCAGTTAACGTTTGAAACACTGACTGCATTTTTCAACTGCTACAACACTGATACTCAACATGAGCACTGCACAGTGCTTGAAAGCAAGCGTGGGGGTGCACTATCATTCTAGAAATACGTTAACTCATACCAGAAAATCACTAACCTGCTTGTGATTATGCTAATATGAATGCATGCATCACCGACAGGGTCACCAAACTTACAGATGAACTGATGCCAATCAATAAACGTAGTTCAAGTCTGTTGGTGAATATTTGGGTGACCCCCGAGACAATACTTCTTTAACAAAATTCAGGACTTATACCGAGACCACGAGCGATTAAAGTCTTGTTTTTTTACCTCTAGATATATAAAGTATTTCAAATGCCTGGGGACGCACAGTCTCCTAGGGGCTTTCAACCCTATTACTAATCCCCTCCACTAGTAGATAAGAGTCAGATACTTTCGACCGAACCTTTTCCTTACCTCGACATAGCCCCCTCTTTCCCTACATCCCCACAGGGCTGGTATCAGATGCAACCTCCAAACACTCAATTGTCCTGCTACCTCACGCACCCCGAGCTAGAGGCAGTATCGAGCATTGACATGGGAATAAGGTGCCAGTTTATTTAGTTAAAGGTCATCACCATTCAAGTTCAAATTTGAGAAATCGCCAAATTATTGTGGATTGAAATGTTTTTTGCAGAGCGACTTTTTTTTATGAGAAAAGGACGGCTATTCTAGAAGACAAGTATACAATACGTTCAAAGCCTGCTTTGTATACAAAATCGCTATTCTCCCACGTAATTCGGGAGAGTTGGCATGTATGTGTTGCTAAGGGCTCCTGGGCTACCCGTCTCGTGTACCCAACCAGCAAGTCCCCGCTTCAGTCTGCACCACGCACTGAACACAAACTCGTACCCGCTTACCTTTGCCAGCATCTTCTTGATCTGGCCCTCTGACACGGTCATGATTCCAGCAGACATCGCAATCCCTCACACCATTAGCAACTACTTCCGATGACAGAAAGGAACCGTCTGACGTTAACGTCACGTGCCGACGTCGCAAGCGTCCAAATGCGCATGCTCAAAGGTGGCTGACTAATGTTCCTAAGCGATTGCACACGTTATCAGGAAGCAGTTGCTGGAAATGTGTGCACCGTGGCGATATCGAGGATGTATCCCACTGCCACTGCACTCGATCGGGACTGTATGTATGCAACCGCAATTCAGTTTTCTACAAACAGCTGGGCACATTTGTTATCGGGGATCACATAAATCATCTTGACTAGTGCCATTATAATTTCCCTCTAAACACCAGTACGTTTATATATCTACCTTTGCAATGATTTAGTTGGACACTTTAGAGCCGAGGCGCATACGAAACTTATGTGTCGATTTACGAGTACCTGGGTGGCAAAAGATGTGTGCTCCTCCCCTCATTTGCATGCACATTGACATCAGTGATGTGACTGAAAACGATATCACAGAATGAGTAATAAGTAAAGGTATCATGGGAAGTTATATTAATAACATGATTGTGGCGTGGGACCCTCCCAAGTGTGTTGCCCCTTTAAGGGGATGCGTCCCTCCCCTGTGTGTTGCATGCCCCAAGCTAATAAAAGAAGCCCCTGCAGGCACGTGCAACAGAACGGCTGCAGACTCCTCAAGAGGAGCTACTGAGTCTGTGTCTCATTTGATATGATATAATAGTTTATTTATATAGCGCCCATACACAATGTTTCAAAGCGCTTCAAGGGAAGGGAAGGGAACAAGGGAAAATACAATGACATTCTCACAGGCCATGAACGGTAAGGATGTGAAATTAACTGTCGTACTCGGCCTGACGACATTTCAGATAGTGCAAGAGCTAAGACATCGATAAGGATAATTTCATGTGGGAGGCACAGGCCCGCATGCCCTGATGCTGTGGGATACTCGTTCCAGCATGGTGGCAGAGGCCCGCACAATCAGGGGCATGGTTGGCTCTGCCCCCACCCCCATTGGTGCTGGTGTCCTGTAGTGCCATGGGCCCTGTCGGATGTCCAGGTGAGGCCTCAACCCCCAAAGGCACTCGGCCTGTTGAGTGCTGGTGTCCACAGCACTCGGGCTGGGGGGCTGCCGGATGTCCATCGCGGCCCCCATCCACAACATTGGCGAGGAGGAGGGGAACCCCATGGGCTGCTGTTCCCATGCTGTGGGTTGAAGGTGATCTCCTTTGTTCCTCCGAATAGGGGAAGCAGTACGGAGGAAGAGCAACAGCACTCCTGTGGGGAGGTGCAGGGGAGTTCTTGCATGCTTCACCCAGGCCGCGGCCCTCATTCATGGGGGTGCTCGTGCAGCGGGGATCGGAGTGTGGGGGCAACTCTGTGCCTCCGCTGCCCCTGCAGCATCTATGGCCGTCGGGGGAGAGAGAAGAGAGGGAGAAGGGGCGATCTCTTCATGTCCTGGAGGGAGAGCCCTGATGGCGGACCCCTTGAAGCGGCCCTCTGCGAGGAGGGTGCACGTGCGGCCTAGGGGGAGAGCCATCTTATGGCCCCAGCGGTGTTCGCCGCCTGAGGGAAAGTCGGGGTGACCATCTGCCCCCAGCAGAGTCCACTCAGAAGACGAAGAAACTGTGGCTGCCGGTGAGTGCCATCTGCCCCACCCCTGCCCACTACAAGTCGGAAGGCCTACAGAGCACCACGGAGATCCTGGACGGTGCAGTGAGAGTGTGAGATGCTGCAGTCGGGAGCGATGGAAGGGACCTGTGTGAGCCCGGGCCACCGGCAGTGAAACTAAGATGAAGGAGAGAGGCTGCCTGCATTCTGCAATGATGAGGGCAGCCCTCTAATGCACCAGCAGCCTGAGTGGCTGGAAGACTGGGCCGCTGCGGTAAATCGAAGGACTCCACGCCGGAGCACGGAAAGAAAAAAGATACAAAAGAAGTACAAAAGAGGTGCCTGACTGGGAGCCAGGAAATTTAAAATGATGGCTTGGTGTGCATGCCGATCACCAGCATCATAAGCAACTCCATCAGAATGCCAAGCCCATTTGGCATCCCATTTAGCCCTGAACAGATTTCAATATCAATGGGCTGCTGTTGTGATTTCATTGTCATAACCGTGGGCTATTATCAAGGGTCATGCTAACTCCTACCAGTACAGAGTGGGACTTTGTCTCTTTTGACGTGCAGTGGCACAGGACTCCCGGACAAAAGCATCCCAACGGCATGAGCAAATCCAATGCTTGCTGAAAATTAAATGCAGCCTTTTTCTTTTCTTTGGTATACACCATACATTGTGATTGGTCCACTTAATGGAGAATCGCCAATCCTCCAGCATTTGAGGCTTCGTGACGTGTCGCAGGGCGTGTGTCTGTGTTCCATGTGACATTCTTTGCTCCCTATACAACGTACAGAAAGTCTGCACATATCTGTTTAAGTGTAACTCTGAAATTCCTGAAATTGGAAAGCAGCAACAATGCTCACATGCAGGCAAGTTCTTTGCGTAAACCTCCTCAACACACAATGGATAAAGAAAGGACGTTGTTGACCAAGATGGAGCATCCAGGCCGGTGCCCTTCAGTATCCCGCGCCCGGCGGTGAGGTGGACGTCCAAAGGGGGTGAACATCCAAGGTGCTTCATGTCGGAGCTGTTGAGAGGTTTCCTGTCTGATGCCCAGGCCTCTGGCGGTGTGTAGAATGCAGTGCTCTGTGCCGCAGCAAAGAAGAAAGTGAAGACCCCAGGCCGTGTGGCGGTGCAGTATCATTGGGCTCCACATCAGAGCGTAAATGACGGTACACAGGGCCCAGTGCAGATCCTGGGCCCGGTGGTGAGCTACAGAATGCCCCAAGGAGAGGCAATGAAAACTGGTGCTCGTATCGTGTGAGTAGTGAGGTCAGACCCTGGAACCTGCCGGCAGTGAAACTGGCATTTTTGCTTGCTCCATGTCGGAGAAGGTCAAACGAAAGAACTCTGCGCATGCACCTAAAGCAAGCAGCTGTCAACGAAGCAGAGTGTTCCAGTGCACATTCAGAAGGAAAGCAAATCGCTCCATGCCGGCGCTATAGCGAAACGGGAGGTAAATGGTCCCTGGCAGGACCCTGGGCCTACCGGTGACCGGCAGTGTGCCTCACCAGGCTTCAATATGGACAAGGGACAATCGCTCACAGGACACGTAGCTGTGGTAGAAGAATAAGTGAATCCCGCGCCACAAGGCAGTAAAGGGGATAACGGCTTTGTGGGGTGTGCCCGGAGATCGAAACTCCTCAAAGAAAGGCGCTGAGCGTACACAGTTTCCTGGCACGAGTGCCGGGCTTCGGGATTAGGAGCATCCCTTGGTGAAAGTGCAATGCTGGGGCTGGGTGCAGCGTTGCAGGCCCCCGGGGGAGAGCGCAAGTCAGTGTGAACGTGGACGGCACTGCCTAGAGGTACGGACAGCAGTGTCCCGCTGTCTGTCCCAAGTTCCATCAAAGATGGGGGCAAGGATGAGAGCTCCCCGAATGAACAGCACGTAAAGGAACATAGGTGGCTGCCTGCTCACGCTGTTGTGGCTGCAACACCAACAGTGGCCTGCAGCTCCGTGGGGATATCAGGACCTCCAGCAGTGAGCAGCTGAGTGGTCCGAGACCCCGGGTCAGAGAAGTAGTGCAATGTGTTGTGAGGCTGCCTGCCCTCCTCGGAGCGTCTAACCAGGAGAATGCTGCCCCACAGGACAGTAGACTGGGCTACCCCAATGCCAGGTGTCCTGCTGCCTTCCTCCATAAGCCATACCATTTGAACAGGACGGTGGCACTGACACCGAAGAATTCCGTAAGCGGAGGACTGCAGGGTTCACTGCCCCGAAGAAGAGCTGCGAGCAATGGAGGGTTGCAGCTCCTACCGAGTGCTTGTGTGCCCTCCTATGCACCTGTAACATGGTGGTCCTCCAGATTGGGGAGGGCATGGCCAAGAAGGGAGGAGTGAGTGTTATCCTGTCATCCATGGCCCCTATCAGCACCATTGAAAGGAGGGGTGAACGTGATTCTGTCACCCCCAGGCCCTGTCAACGCCCTGTGGTGCAGCCTAGACGCCCAGTCATGCCGAGTCAACCGCATCTCACTGACTGCTCAACGTTAGTGGACTGACTGAGCAGTACTCTGGTGTGGTTGGATGCCCATATACCTGCGTCTCATAGCTCATCCCAACATTAAGAGACTAAGACGATGGGGCCCCTGATGCCCTAGGTGCGGCTTTACCGGTTTTTTAACTGTGACCACTTGCTCACCTCAACATCAAGGGACTAAGCCAATGTGGCCCCTGGTGTCCCAAGGTGCGGCTTTACCGGTTTGTGAACTGTGACCTCGACGGACTTGGACTGGGGGTAAGAGCTATCCTGGACGTGCGCTGATGGAAAGTGAACTGGTCTTGTGCAGTCCTGCAAGTGCTTAAAGAGGACTATATAAATATATGTTGTGAAGGGATGATCCCGCATTTGGTAGGTGTGCCTGCAGGTAACAGTGGTATCAATCAGTGTTTGCAGTTTCCACACCCAGGTTGATAAAGGGTTTTGAGACATGTGGTGGAGCTGCCAACATTTCACCGGCGGTTCGCCAACTGCGACTGTCACCCGCGAGTCATGTGTAGAGGGTGTTTTATATGTGCAGTATGTCGATGACCATGTGAGCCTCTGTGTGTTGTTGTGGCAGGTCCTATCTGTTGTTTGATCCTATGATTTTGAGGTAGCTCAAGTAATGTAGTTCTGTAACTGAGGGAGGGGTTGGTTATGGTTTTAGTAACATTGCTTTTGTTTGTTATGAAAACGAAGGAGTGTGGTGTGGAACCCTCCCCAGTGTGTTTCCCCTTTAAGGGCATATGTCCCTCCCCTGTGTGTTGCCCTTTTAACATGGGCCATGACTTTGTCACTGCCCAAGCTAATAAAAGGAGCCCCTTGAGGCACGTGCAACAGAACGGCTGCAGACTCCAGAAGAGGAGCTACTGAGTCAGTGTCTCATTTCATGTGGGAGGCACAGGCCTGCATGCCCTGATACCGTGGGTCCTTTGTGCCGGCACGGTGACAGAGGCCCGCACGGTCAGGGGCATGGCTGGCTATGCCCCCACCCCCATTGGTGCTGTTGTCCTGTAGTGACATGGGGTCTGCCGGATGTCCAGGGCAGGCCCCAACCCCCACAGGCACTCGGCCTGTTGAGTGCTGGTGTCCATAGCACTCAGGGTGGGGGGCCGCCGGATGTCCATCGCAGCCCCCACCCACAACAATGATGCCGTGGCAAAGGCAGGAGACAACATATTGTGATGTCCTGCATATGAATTGTCACTAGTATTTACAAATGTGACAGTATCAGGAGTGAATATATTTTGCAATAGCAGACATTGTGAGATGAATACCTTATAGAGACTCTAGTACGGACCCCGCAGGGCATGGCATGCATCAGCGCCCCCCACCCAGCCACCCCCTGTAGAGGAGGTCCCAAATATGTCCTGCACTCCAGCCACCCATTTTGAGATAGCATACTCGCCACCAAGATATGTGACGTATAAGGAGCAAATAAACCAACAGAGAGCCACAGTGGGGCTCTGTCCAGTACCCATCAGAAGGACTTGTATACCTATTGAAGCGCCAATAACCATACAACCATGGGCTGCATGGTACCCATTGAGCCAACCATACCAGCAGCTGACGCGAAATGAAGACTACTTACAAACTGTCCCTGAAGAGACCCAAAGGGCCCTTATTGAATGCGAATGGTGACAACACATTGGCCCGGACAGACGTTCAGATGAATGAAATGATGATCAAAAGATGACCCTTTACGATGAAATGATATGAATAAGGATGCAATGGACATAGAAGAAGAGACAATATTGAAATATAAAGAAACGTAACCATTAAAAGCAGGTTGGAAATATGTAACTGGCTAAATGCCTGTAAATAGGCTTGGAACGCAAGAAGCTAACGAAACGGTACTGCTTGCAAGGCTTAGTAGAAGGATAGAGCGGCAAGCGCCAACTATATCTACCTCAAGAAGCACATTATACTAGTGCAACTCCATTTTATAAAAGCAGAATTAAGCCCTGGATGGTGAAGGACAAACAGGCCAAGATTCACATACTAGCTCCAAGCCAGGCGAAGCAGCTCATGCCTGGGAAGAAGTAAGAAGCAGCTCATGCCTTGGAAATCGAGGTCAACTCCAGGAAGGGAGGAGAGCAGCAACTCCGAAGAATCGAAACTTAAGAGCATAGAAGCTTGCCCCGTGAAGGTCAAGATAAGGAGGCCCAGGCAGGTAGCGAGGCCGAACAAAGAATCAAATACACAAATAGAGGGAAAATGAAGCCGATTCACGGTGTACTAACACGTGACCAGCCTGGCGCAGAGAGGTACCCACATCTGATGTCATCCAAACCCAGAGGATGCCATAACTTTTCCGGATAAGAAGCTACAGTACGAGGCCACTCTCAGCCAACTAATTGACACATAGGCCTAAGGGTATTGATTGATGAAAAGGAGGCAGGGTGAATCTTGGGCCATCCCGCACCTGGACAACCATTCTGCATGCTGCTAATTAAAGTGGAGATTTATGCCTAGGGGTGTAACCCACCCAATCACAATGGACCAAATAATCTAGGATCCTATAGCTAGTAGAACCAATGAGACGTCGTACTTTTAGTGACATCTATCACAAGTGATGTAGAAGGATGGGCATAGACGCCCACCCGATAAGAGTTATCCAGTCCCCACACTCTGTTACCATATACAGATATAGTACCTATACTTAAGTTAGCTTTTCCAACCAATAGAATTGCATGACAAACTTATGAGTGTAACATGTCAACGATGATGAAAAATTGCTATAACTGTTGCTGTCTGAATGAAGAATTTGGAAGTTGAAGCGAGACGGGCGATCGCATCACTGCTGATTTCCATTTGTTTCCCCGTTTTTTGTACTTGTCATTAAACGGACTTCCCTTTGCCAAACCATTCACTTGTCCTTATTGATTGGTGTTGGAGTAAGAGAATCCTGCACCCCATCCTCCTCAAGGTGCAGCTATCTCATCTTAAAGTACTTGAGGGTGAGCTCTGATCCCATGGGCCCGTCAGAGGTCGCTCCGCCTTCCTGTACACTTGGTAGCAGAGGATGGTTTTGACCATCAACTATTGAATTTTGATTATTGATGAGACACCTATTGACCGTCGACACGAAGTAACTGTAGGTCTTCGGCAATATCACGAGTCCTTCGCCATTTTGGCCGAGTAGACTGTGAAGCTTCCCGTGGACAATGATAGCTTAATACTGTCCAAAAAACTGCAGCAGGTTGAAGGCACCCGTTTTACAAACATAAACCCTTCCATTCCTACGGGCAGTGGATCAGACGAAAGACCAAAAAAGGCGGTAACAGAGGCGGTGATCCCGAGGGTCCAGAGAGGAACGATGCGAGCGGTGAGTGAAATGAAATTTGATGCTTTGGCAAATGTCCTTAGGCAATAGAACAAGTAAGGGGAAAGGTAACAGAGGGAGGTGGAGAAAACAAAATAGTCAGAAGTAGAGAAGACTGTATATATATATATAGGGGGATAATGACTCGAGAATCACTGAACAAATAAGTGAATACCGGGGTGGATACCTGAGATAAAAGAGAAAGGATACCGGGGAGGACACCCGAGATAAAGAGAGAGGAGACCGGGGTAGACACCCGAGAGAGAGGATACGCCTTGTTCCTGTGCATTAATATAGCGGTCAGAAGAAACGTGAACTCATAGTCCCACATAATAGGGAAAGACTAGGCTACTACGACGATTAAAGACGTCGTAAAAGGAGTTTGTTTAACTCCGCTGGTGTCTGTCTAGTCTGTTTAATGTTTGTGATACATGTTCTGTTGATGTGTCACACGTAAGAAAATGTGTCTCCCTGTTGTTTGAAATTGATCAAGGGATTTTACGCGATTCTATAGTTGAGAGGGAATCGCGCATGAATTGATGTTATTGAATAAATTGGTGATATAACATTTTGGCAGGAAAAGATTGGATTGGAGCTTGCAGTATTGGTGCTCGCTCATATTATAAGGAGTGGTGAAGTTGCATGAAAGTATTGCTAGAACAGATTTAAGATTGGAAGATATTATTACTCCGCTAGCACACTTATGTAAACAATTGCCTAAATATGCCCCCAAGTTTAAGAAATACAGTACAGAGTGGGTTAAGGGTACCGCCCACAAGATGTTTATGCCGTGGCCACAGAACGGGTCCTTATCTAAAGCCGTTTTACAACATATGATGACTTATTTGCATGCCACATATACAGGCAAAAAACTAGAGAAACGCCTCGCTGTTCTGGAAAATGTTTGAACAGTCGAAAGAGGAAGAGCCACCTGCAGACTGGATATTAAATGTATGCACAGAGGGGGGTGAGACGCCTACCGCGCCTCCTGGCCCAGCTTGAAACAGAAACTGAGGGAAGTAAGTCAGAGGGACTCTACCCATTAAGAGAGCTCAAGGCAGCTATGGGGTACAGCAGAGTAGCAGAGGATGGTTTTGACCATCAACTATTGAATTTTGATTATTGATGAGTCACCTACGTACAGTAGTGACGAAATTAAGGGGAAGGATCAGGATAAAAATCTTACCTCTGCAGTCCCGAGGGACAAGGAGAGACGCGATGATGAGAGGAAGGATCAGGCACAGGCAATGCGCCTCTCGATAAGGAGAGAGAGGGAACAAAATGGAAAGGAAGTGAAGACAGAACTGATGAAATAGCATTCGCGAAAGACGAATGGATGGGAGGACAGATATTGTTGAAACTCGATGGAAAAGGAAGTGATGATGTGAGACCCAAGGGAGAGGTCTGATGAGACACAGAGAAGGGAGAAGGAGAAAGAAAGGGAAATAAGGGATGAAAGGATAAAAAGGAAAGATAGGCTAAGGCGAGAACAGCTATATCATGAAGAGCAAGGAAAGCAGCTCAGTCGCAAACAGAGCGCAGCCTATGACCAGTACAGGCAGAACCTGGAAAAACTGGAAGAAGAGCAAAGAGCACGTGAAAAAAGGATAAAGAGGCGAAAAGATGAGGAAATTCGAAGGGCAGATTAACATAGAAATTAAAGGAGAAGGGAAGAAGATAAGGTCAGAGAAGAGGCGAGGAAGCGCAAAGTATTTGATGAGGACATTGAACGTAAGCGTAGACAGGGAACCCAATCTCGAATTACTGGAGCGGCAAGTTACAAAACCCAATCCCGTTGTAGAATGGGAAGAAACTGAAGAATTCTTCCCTGCGTACGATTCAGTACCAGGCACGAATGAGGCAAATATTGAAGATGACTTGGACACCAGAAGCATCGGTGAAACGATCGATAAGTTATATGGTGATATGGGGTTAGAACGAATATTTCAAGGAGAGGGGGAAGACGAGCGCATGGAAAGCACTCAACTGTATGATACGGAGGACGTCACCCGAAGCAGTGGGAGCAGGAGACTGTCCTTGGGCAGACTAGAAATCAGTAAAAGTGATGATGAGGCAAGAAGTTACGTGAATTGGGAACGATCGATGTCCGACTCCGGAAAGGATACGGAGTGCGAGACAAATGAAGAAGGGAGACGGCGTGAAAAGCGGCTCGCAAGGGACACAGGGGTGAGATGGTCAGACGCTAGCGAGTCCGCACCAAGGGCATCAGAATCTACATCACAGTCTGACCGACACGAAGGAACACCCCATGGTCAGAGGGGGGTGTCAGCACCCGCCTATGTGGACAGGTTGAGGACATTGCCAGGTAGACGGCGATGCGGGAATATTACCCCAGCGGTAGACAGGAGAGCTATGGGGAAAGAGAAGGGAGTCTGCACGTTCCAATTTCCGCTTCTAGAAATGGGTAGAGCAAGACCACAATATATTCCATGGCCACACATGGATCGAGAGAACTTGAAAAACAAGCATCCAATGCTGACATCGGGAGCTGGGAAGTGGATACACGAGTTAGAAAAGATGACAGGGGGTGTCACGTTAGCTATAGGGGACATTAAAGGTCTCCTGATTGCCATACTCGGTGAGAGAGCAGACGATGTATGGGCACGGGCTGTCACGACCCTCGCCCAAAACCCCCTCAGGCAAACCCATTGGCCAGGTGGAGTCAGGACTCAGGCCTCTAGAGCCAGGCATCCTCTTCAAAAGCCCTCATGGGGCCAATCCTGGTGCCTATGGCGCCAGGCTCATACACCATGAAAAACAATGTGCTTGGGAACTACTTTATTGTATTGTCAGCCAACATGGAGGCATCCACATAGCTTGGTTAATAAGAACCAAGCTATGCAGTCTAGTGTTTTGGGTGTGGTTGCCTAGGGACTACTTTACCTGGACTATTTTGTTGGGGCTATTTAAACCACACCCGAGCAAGACAACACGCTTTGCGTTACTTTGCAGCTTGCAACGTGACGCTCACCGTGTCCAGCTATTCCCTCGAACCTCGGAGAAGCAGAACCTGCAAGGAGACAAAAGGAATATCATTAGCAGCAGCATCTTACCTTTAGTCATCATCTTTAAACACTTGCAGCTACTGAGAAAAGCTTCCTCGAATCTGCACGCCTCCCGGACAGAACGACCTGAAAGAGGAAGATAGAGGCAACATTAAAGAAAGCAGTAGAGACATTTACAAATTACGAACTGCTCAAAAGGCTTACCTGGCTGCTTGCCTCTCGGCTGGCACCACTCCGGACACTCCACTCGCGCTGAAGAACACTGCGACCTACAAGGAAGGAAAACACAGGTTAGCAAAGGCAAGACTTCGCAGCGCTGCGCATAGCGCTTACTTACCTCATCATAGCGCTCTTAATGCGCCATCATTTACCAGCGGGGCTCAACCAAGCCAGTTTGCCGCGCTGAAGATCCGCATACCTAAGGAAGAAAAAAGAGACATTTTAAACAAAGAAAGGCATGCAGGATAGCAACAAAACTAAAGAACAGCAATAAGACCTACCTGAACAATATCAAACGGGCCGGCGTCAGTGAAGTAACTGGACCGCAGTCACCCATGAAACACAACGCGCCCCTGCAAAGAAGGCAGGACGGAGAGCACGCCTAATGCTACCACAAGGTGAGTAGAGGGCGCCCGATGGACTGAAATCATACGGGGGTGGAGGGAGGATACTTACCCCAGTCGGTCAGTCTTGAACACAGTCCTCCTGGATTTTCAGGCAGAACCTTCCCCGCAGAACACATCAGGGCAAAGCTGAGAAGCATACCAGCGAGTAACCCGGCTGGGTGGCGGCCCTGTGGATACCAGGTGAGTGTACAGAACACAAAGCCTACCATAACAAATCCACCTGGGCGCCATGGAGACATCAGAAATGGACCAATTGGCCTAATTACTAGGAGTGCTTCGTGCTGTGGTTCATTCTGCCCGACAAGAGACTAATGCCCTCCGGAGAGACTTAATAGTGACCAAAGAACGCACTGAAGAGATTAGCAGGCAATACTTGCAATCACAGGCAGGACAGACGCCTCTACCTGGAAGCAATCCAACGATGCAAAACCCCGCCATACCACCCACTCCGGTACAGATCACGTTACCTGGAACAGTGCCCCTGGCACCACCAGAAAGGTTCTCAGGTAACCCACGAAAGTATGCAGCATTCATCAATCAGTGCCGCCTTCATTTTCTTTGTAGGCCTGGAGCATTTCCAAACGACCAACTTTTGTCTTATCATACCTGAGTGGTAGTGCAGCAGATTGGTTGGTGCCTATGGTAACCCATGACGATCCTCTATTACATGACTTTGGGGGGTTCCAGAGAGAAATGGAAAAACATTTTGCTCGCCATACCCAGGAACAAGCAGTAGACAATTAACACTTGTCCCTCCGACAGGGGAATCAGGACTTGTTAACGTACATTGCTACCTTCAACAGACTGGTTGCTGAAGCTTGGTGGCCAGAAAACAAAAGAACCACGTTATTCCATCGAGGCTTCCGAGGCGAATTAAAGGACGTCTTAGCCCAGGTGGTTGATCTGTGCAGACTGTGCAGAATTCGTAAATCTGGTCATGCAGCTAGACCACCAGTTGCAGAACCGAAAGGCAGACCGGTCTAAGACGAACCCTTGGACCGTGTATGTTCGACCAAGGGAAAACAAACCCTGTGTACCTGAAAATGCGGTAAAACCCATGCAGATTGGAGGGATATGGCCTCCATTAACAAAACAAGAGCGGGACAAAAGAAGACAACAACAGCTTTGTTTGTATTGTGGGAAAACAGGACATTTACTGAATGACAGTCCAGTAAAACCCCCAAGAAGAACAGTCGGGGCCACAGAGAAGGATGAAGCTAAGGAATCAGAAAACTACCAAGCTCAACAAACGTAGAGGTCAGTTTGTCGAGTGAGAAGAAAGAGTTGCTGACCTCTCACTTTGCAATACCAGTGATCTTAATTGACCACCAACAGTCGTCAAGAATGCATGCCGTTGAAGCATACATCGGTAGCGGCGCAATTGGAAATTATATTGATCAAGAACCGGCAGCAGAGATGGGGCTTCCTTTGTGTTCTAAGCCAACTATGGACAAGGTAACCACCGTGGATCGGACAGAAATCGCTTCCGGACCAGTAACCCAGTGCACAGCCAGGGTAACCTTGCTGTGCCAGGACGGACATCGGGAGTCTATTTCATTTGATCTCATCAAGGCACCTCAGTTCAGGCTAATACTAGGGATGCCATGGCTGGTTTCTCACAACCCTTTGATAGACTGGCGGGCACGGAAATTAACCTTCCCCGGTGGCTGCTCCCCTGCCTGCTATTACCAAGAGCAGAAACCCGACGTCTGTATCCCCATGACTCCCGGAGCGACACTATCAACCCTGGAGCAACTAATACCTTTCCAAGTGAATACCATGATTTCCTGGATGTTTTCCGAAAGGACCAAGCCAATACATTGCTGCTGCACAGGCCCTATGACTGTCAGATCGACCTTGTTCCTAGTGCACAAATCCCTTGCGGCAGGATCTACGCTCTCACAGAACCAGAAAACCTTCATTTGAAATCCTATTTAGACCAGTCCCTTGCAAACAGATGTATCCGTCCTTCGAAGTCCCCCGCAGCCAGTCCTTTATTCTTCGTACCGAAAAAGGAAGGAGGCTTGAGAACCTGTATTGACTACTGTGCATTGAACCAGATCACTGTGAAGAACCGCTACCCCTTGCCACTTATCCCTGAGACGCTATACCAAGTTAAAGATGCCCAGATTTATACCAAATTGGACCTATGAGGAGCGTACCACCTGGTCCGAGTCAGAAAAGGAGATGAATGGAAAACCGTCTTCCGTACTAAGTACGGCTTGTTTGAATATCAAGTCATGCCCTTGGGGTTATGCAACGCTCCTGTGGCATTCCAACATTTCATGAATGACGTTTTAAGGGAGTTAATTGATGTGTGCACCTTAGTGTACATAGACGACATCTTAGTATACTCAGCCTCAGAACAAGATCATGTCAGGGACTTTCGTTCAGTCCTCACCAAGCTCTTTCAACATCGCTTGTTTGCAAAGCTTGAAAAATGCTATTTTCACATCCCCCAAGTAGAATTACTTGGTTTTATCCTTACTCCAGGAGGCATCAGAATGGACGTGCACAAGGTAGATGCCATTCTGAAATGGCCTTCACCGACATCTCTGAAAGGGGTACAAAGCATGCTGGGCTTTGCGAACTTCTACCGCCGGTTCATCCTAGACTTCTCTCAGGTTGTGCACCCAATCACAGTACTATTACGAAAAAACAATAAAATGTTTGCTTGGACCGAAGAAGCAGAAGAAGCCTTTCAAGAACTTAAACAAAGGTTTACCTCCGCTCCAATCCTGCGACATCCTCGTCCAGACCTCCCTTATGTCGTTGAAACTGATGCGTCCAGTCTCGCAATGGGGTCTGTCCTTTCACAGAGAGACCCAGAAACTTGCCAGCTACATCCTGTGGCCTTCTGGTCTAAAAAGTTCTCACCTCCAGAGATTAATTATGCCATCACATACAAGGAACTCCTGGCTATCAAATCCTCCTTTAAAGCCTGGAGGCACTACCTTCTGGGGGCCAGACACACCATTACAGTCATCACAGACCATCGAAACCTGCAATATCTCAAAACAGCCAAGGCCCAGTCCTTGCAACAATTACGTTGGGCCCTTTTCTTCGCCGAATATGATTATGTAATCACATTTCGACAAGGAGTCAGAAATGGAAAGGCGGATGCCTTATCTCGCATGGGCATAGATGAATTAGTATATACAACTCCAGACCCAGTACCTATTATAACTGAAGACAAACTCTTGGGTATCATGACAGCCTTAACACAAGCAGAACTACGAAAAGAAATCCAACGGACAATGAATCCTGATGCCTACCTCGCATGGCAAACTCAAGGAGAACAATATACCATCAAGGACCATCTACCCTTTTTTAGGGATCGCCTATATATACTCAAGAAGGAATTACAACAGCATATTATTTCAAACTATGACGATTCACTGATCGAAGGGCATCCTGGGATTGCCAAATCCCTAGCTAAGGTGAAAGAGAACTTTTGGTGGCCTACCTGGCGTAAGGACATCAATCAGTATATTCAGTCCTGCTGTGTCTGCGCACAAAATAAATCACAGAAACAAAATCCATTTGGTCTCCTACAACCATTGGACATTCCTCCAGTTCCATGGCACACTCTTTCCCTTGACTTCATCACTGATCTACCTCCAAGCCAAGGGTTCAACACCATCCTTGTAGTTGTGGACTTATTCTCGAAGATGGCCCATTTTATTCCTCTCAAAGGCCTCCCAGACGCAGCCACTTTAGCAAAAGGGCTGGTTAAGCTACATGGCTTCCCTTCGGTTCTGGTCTCTGATCGAGGCAGCCAGTTTGTTTCAAACTTCTGGAAAAAATGTTGTGCAATGGCGCAGATCGACGTTCGGCTATCTACCAGTCACCATCCCCAAACGGACGGACAAACCGAGAGAACCAATCAGACACTCGAGCAATATTTACGGTGCATGCTGCACCACAAACAAAGGAATTGGAAAAACCTAAAAAGGTCTCAGAAAGAATTGCTGCCACAATGGTTCCATTTTGGAGCCCCTGTCAGTTTACACTGATTTCTTTCTGAGACATTTTTGTTAAGACTATGCGCTCCTTCATCCAAGACACCACCCATATGATTAAAGTACTAGACACTATAGAGGTGAGATCCGACGACATACTTGTCACACTAGATGTCGAAGCTCTCTATACGAGTATTCCCCAAATGAAGTGTGTTAATGTAATGGGGAAGTATCTAGAGCTAAGAGAGGACAAGACTGTGCCATCAGAATTTATTTTGGAATGTATTAGATTGGCTTTGACCAACAAGATACGTTCTATTTACAACAACATGGTACGAGTATGGGTTCGACCTTCGCCCCTGATTTGGCAAACCTGTTCATGGATGATTTGGAGACACATTCGGTCTTTGCAGAACATAACCCGTTTAAACAATGTATGAAAACATGGGTTCGTTACATCGATGATGTTTTCATGCTATGGGGAGGTAGCCAAACTGAACTCGGCCTTTTTTTGATTTGGCTCAATAACCAAGAACAGTGCATCAATTTCACGATGCACTGTGATACTGAGAAGATCGCCTTTTTAGACCTTTCGGTCTATAAAGACAACAATAATACATTTGGGACTACCCTCTTCAGAAAGGTTACAAATAAGAACACTCTATTACTTTTTGATAGCTTTCATCCGCTGTCTTTACGAGAGAACCTACCCTTCGGCCAGTTTCTACGAATTAGAAGAAACTGCAGCCGCAGGGAGGATTTCGACAGTAATAGTAAAGATCTAGCCTACAGACTCAAAGCAAGAGGTTATCCCTCTCATATAGTACGGAGGTCTATGAAAAGAGCCAAAAATACAACTAGACAAAATTGTCTAAATCCACAACCACAAATAAAGGAAGAGAAGATTACATGTGTCTCGAAGTTTTCACCCATCAGCAATGATCTACGCAGGTGTATACTAAAGCATTGGAACATGATAAATACCGAAGAGTTCTCCTTACAAAAACCTTGCTTTGCATTTCGTCGTATGCCTAACATAATGGATAAATTGGTTCATACATATAGAACACCTAAAACCCAAATTGGCAATCAGACAACACTCTGGAATTTACCTCCAGTATTGGGCCACTATAGGTGTGGCAAATGCTCTGTCTGTAAACTAACATCTGACATGAAAAGCGTGTTGTTGGCAGGTAGAGACTGGCACTTACGAAATTTCACCAATTTTAATTCCAAGTGGGTAGTATATGGCATAAAATGCCCGTGCGGTTTGTTGTATGTGGGTAAAACCAAAAGACCCATTCGTCAGAGAATCTGTGAGCACAGGTCTTGTGTAAAAAATGGTGTTGCAGAAAAACCTTTGGTAGCAAATTACAAATCAGCTCACCATGGTGTGGATGATATATATTGGTTCATCGTCGAAATGATCCTGCCCCAACCGAGAGGAGGGGACAGAGACCTTAAGCTGAGACAGGCAGAACAGAAATGGATCCATTCGTTGGACACCGTGAAACACGGGTTAAATGTTTCCATAGAATGGGCTCTGTTTGTCCACCACAGAAAATAAGAAATAGTTTCTTTTCTCTCAGTCATCTGTGGGTCTTTTCTGCTTCTAATACATTAAACTTTGGCGACAGAGGAGGTGCCGTTTTGAATTACATCATTGATTTCTCTTCCTTTGTGCGCACATGTACGAATAAATTGAGTAGCTCCCTTGCAAATGGGGGCGCATAGACCATGTGTTGATACATACTTGTCAACAATATAGTTCCATTTATGCATACACAGGCGTTAGGGCATTTATTCAGGGTTCCAACAAGCCATTCCAACATGGCGCACACGCAACATAGATGACTTCACTAACAAACATTGGATACCTCACGTTATTACGGTATATGCGCTTCGTGGGGCTCACGCTAGTTGTTCAAAATATGGTGAGCGGCCAGCCAGCGGACCACGTGATGGTACGTCGCTGACGTCATCGCGCCTCACGCGCTTTAAGGATCACGTGAGAGACTGGGAAGCTCTCTACTACCCATGAAGCAAGCCATTGCTACGCGTGAGTGAGAGCACATCACCCGATTTCCACGGACTATAGCAGGTGAGCGAGTCTATGCAAGAGGGTTGTACACACATAGAAACGCTGTCATTCGTGGGCCACTGATGCCGATTTTCGGTTTATTTGAATAGGACCGTATAAAGATTCAGACACGGCCGGGTCCAGTGCAAGTGACATGAGGCCAAGCACTCCACGTACGGCGAAAAAGGAAAAGCTGATACCGCCACAGTTTCGAGCGGGTAAGCACAGCCCCGGATGGGGGAAGACTGGGGCATTAGTGCTGCATGAGGAGCCATCTCCCTATAATTACAAATCTCAAATCTTTCCCTGTTTATAGAAACACGTTGGCAATAAGGGATATCCACCCTTAGAAGTGGTTCGGAAATTAATACAACACGGGGAAGAAAATTAACCTGTTACAAGTGAGAAGTGAAGAGAAAGGTATTTTCTCCATTCAGAATGATAAGTAGTGAATAGTGAAGACGCTGAAATAGGAAGTGAATAATGAATGTGCACTGTTGGTAAATGGTTTGAGCCAATAGGATGTTATATAAAAATAATGTTTCTCTTTGTGTAATTACAACACCTAAAATGAATGTACCTTCTGCTTGAAAGTAATAGAGGCGAAGATACAAGAGATGTTATAGTATATTTGCCAGACCAGAAGTGACAGTAACCATGATTGTAAGAAGTACTGTTTTGTTTGTTTGTTTTTAGATAACTAAATGTATGGCTAACATTTTGTGAAGACACACGAAGCAATGGGAAAATACGTAAAAGATTAAGTGCCCTGAAGAAAGCACCAAGAGGAAATGCAATTGGAAGCAAGTTGTGTACATTCTCCGATGATTGTTTTGGTTCTAGAAACACATTTGGTTAAGTGTAGGCACATTTCTCTCGCCCCCATCAGATAAGGAGGCGACACTAGAAAGAGCAGTGGTAGAGATATTTATAATTTTTCCACTCACATATAGAGGCACTTGTATTGTTTGTTGTTCCAAAATATGAGTTGCACACGGATGAGTAGATGTTATTGTTAGAATGAATTGTTGAAAATGCTGCTTTTATCATAATGAGTTTTTGATAAAATTAAAATATGTATATTTTTGATATTACATGGTTGTTCACTCCCCTTTCTTTGAGGGTTAAAGGGATTATACAAGAATTGGTCTGTAAGCATCTGAATATCTCGCCATAGCAGAAGGTTAAGAAAGCTGGTTTGTGGGCTTATGTCCAATTTTTTGGAGAGTCGTCCTCACCCACCCAGCCCCTAAGAAGAGGACTTAATAAGCTCTAGATAGCTGAAGCGGTAAAGACTCTACACACAACCATTACTCAGGCTTTCAAAAGGGCAAAGGAACACCTTATTCATGCCAAAGAAAAACAAAAGAGATTCGCCGACCAACACCGGAAAAAGGCCCCTGATTATCAAGTAGGAGACAAAGTTTGGTTAGCCGCTAAATTCGTACCCATCAAGGGAACCTGGACATTTCATCCCAGATTCTTAGGACCCTATACCATTAAGGCAATTATCAACCCAGCAGCGGTGAAACTGGATTTACCACCTAAACTACACATCCACCCGGTATTCCATGTGTCCCTCCTGAAACCATTGCAACTCGGCACACGGATTGGGACATCACCTAAGCCCATACTTTTTGACGGAGAGCCAGAATTCGAAGTCAAAGATATCTTGGACTCTAAATACTCTAGGACTAAGCTATATTATCTCGCTCATCGATTGGAAAGGATTTGGACCACAAGATAGATCCTGGGAGCCTAGTGAGAATATCCACGCACCACGTCTAATCAGGAAATTCCATCGGAACTTCCCAACCAAACCTGGGCCAGACAGAAGGAACACCATGGGAGGGGCCTTAGGGGGGAGTGCTGTCACAACCCTCGCCCAAAACCCCCTCTGGCAAACCCATTGGCCAGGTGGAGTTACGACTCAGGCCTCTAGAGCCTGGCCTCCTCTTCTAAAGCCCTCATGGGGCCAGTCCTGGCACCTATAGCGCCAGGCTCATACACCATGAAAAACAATGTGCTTGGGAACTACTTTATTGTATTGTCAGCCAACATGGAGGCATCCACATAGTTTGGGTCCTAAGAACCAAGCTATGTGGCCTAGTGTTTTGGGTGTGGTAGCCTAGGGACTACTTTACCTGGACTATTTTTTTGGGGCTATTTAAACCACACCCGAGCAAGACTACACACTTGGCGTTATTTTGCAGCTTGCAACGTGACGCTCACTGTGTCCAGCTATTCCCTCGAACCTCGGAGAAGCAGAACCTGCAAGGAGACAAAAGTAACATCATTAGCAGCAGCATTTTACCTGCAGTCTTCATCTTTAAACACTTGCAGCTACTGAGAACAGCTTCCTCGAATCTGCGCGTCTCCCGGACAGAACGACCTGAAAGAGGAAGACAGAGGCAACATTAAAGAAAGCAGTAGAGACATTTACAAATTACAAACTGCTCAAAAGGTTTACCTGGCTGGTCGCCTCTCGGCTGGCACCACTCCGGTCACTCCACTCGCGCTGAAGAACACTGCGACCTACAAGGAAGGAAAACACAGGTTAGCAAAGGCAAGACTTTGCAGCGCTGCGCACAGCGCTTACTTACCGCATCATAGCGCTCTTAATGTGCCATCATTTACCAGCGGGGCTCAACCAAGCCAGTTCGCCGCGCTGAAGCTCTGCATACCCAAGGGAGAAAAAAGAGACATTTTAAACAAAGAAAGGCATGCAGGATAGCAACAAAACTAAAGAACAGCAATAAGACCTACCTGAACAATATCAAACGGGCCGGCGTCGGTGAAGTAACTGGACCGCACTCGCCCATGAAAGACAACGCGTCCCTGCAAAGAAGGCAGGACGGAGAGCACGCCTAATTCTACCACAAGGTGAGGAGAGGGCGCCAGAGGGACTGAAATCCTACGGGGGTGGAGGAAGGATACGTACCCCAGTCGGTCAGTCTTGAACACAGTCCTCCTGTATTTTCAGGCAGAACCTTCCCCACAGACCACATCAGGGCAAAGCTGAGAAGCATACCAGCGAGTAACCTGGCTGGGTGGCGTCCCTGTGGATACCAGGTGAGTGTAACACAGGCTGGGTACCCTGGTGTTACCATAATTAACACTGCTCACGACGGAGCACCATTCAACAATTGCAGAGCAGCAGTATGGAAAGCGCTACAAGTGCTTTACCCAGACACTTCTGATATGGGAGCTATAAGGAAGATCTGTTAATTTATATCCAGAATTTCCAAGACGCTTGGGTGCTCGAAACGCATGAATCTTGAACAAATTCCATACCTGTGTTTTACCACATTTTATGCCAAGGGTTGCCAGAACCAGTGCAGAAACAACTTAAGAAATTGGTAGGAGTTGAGGCCAAACCTTGGGCTGAAATACAGCTAACTATCGCACACTACTGTAAATTGTTGCAAGAAAAGAATCGGAAAAAGGAGGCAACTCGAAAAGGTGAGGAAGCAAAGCTAGTGCAAAATAAATGATCCAAGTACGCTCTTGAAGGAGCCATGCTAACTAGCCCAGCTGAACAGAACGCACAACAGGTGGCTATCCCACAGCAGAATACCCAGGGTATCGTAGGACAATATCCAAGGGGAAGGGAATTTAGAGGAAGAGGATGGCAGAGTAATCAGGGAGGTTTCAAAAGTAATCAAGGAGGCTTTCAAAACGTGCAAATGGGCGGTCCAGATATGTGAAATGGACAAATACTTCGACCACCGCCAGTGTGTTGGCTGTGTGGATTGACAGGGCATTTGGCGCGCTTGTGCAGAAGCCAAGGCGCATGGCAAAATGGCCAAGGAATGGGAGCAGGCACGGTGAATCCACCTGCAATTTCCCAACAGGGCGGTGCACAGAATCACACAGTGCAGCAGCAAGCACCAGGCATGCAGCAAGGTGCGCAACAAGGGGTTCAACCCCCTAACGTGGGGAACTTGCTGCAAGGGCAATTCCAACAGGCACCACCGCAAACTTCTCAGGGCACACACTCCGGAAGGGGAGGCAACCCTGGAAATGGAGAGAATCCACAAGTGTACAGTGGACCGAATGTATATATAAACTAGGACAGCTGGGAACCGAGGGTGAATGTCGTCATAGGGGGTAAAGAATATTCCTTCTTAGTTGACACGGGTGCAACACCCTCGTGCAAATGAAAAGGCAAGTTTTTCTTGTCTGGCAAGGCCATAGATACTCAAAGTTTTACAGGAGCTCACATTCGAGTTCCCTTTACAGATGCACTCCCAGTCTCTGTAGGAGAGTGCAAAATGAATGTACCTATGTTGTGTTCTTGTCAGAGCCCAGTAAATATTTTGGGTCGTGATTTAATGACAAAATTGAACATGGCGATCTTGTTCACGAAGAAGGGCATAATATGCTCCACTCCAGGAATGCATTATTCAAACATGTGCGAAATAATCAGGGCATACTTCGCATATGGCATGAGTGTGCTTATGGCAGGATTGCCAGGCCTCGCAGATTGAACTATGAGAACCCCTGATGAGTTTCTATTCAGACCAAGAATACCTATGCATGAAGACGAGGGACAAGTATTTCCCTTGATGATACATGCTGCAGCAGTAGGAGGGAAAGAAGCATTGGTCAAAGGATACGACGATGAAGGCAGACAATGGTGTGCGATTATCGCCATTGAAGAAGGGTATCGAGTGACTGACGTCACCGATGACGATCTGTTTGAAGAACAACCAGACTCAGAGGAGACAAGGGTGGAAGTGAGTCTCATATTTTGGGTAAAAATGATTAAAAGAGAAGTGTCTCAGAGAATGATGCTGGTACGTCCTGAATACTTTGATGATGACATGGCCCAAGTGCCTGTCTCAGTATGGACTACAGGACCATATGACGTAGGCCTCCTGAAGGGGGTGGGAGAAGTGAAAATTAAACTGAAACCAGGAGCAATTTTACCAAGAGCGTGACAATATCCCATGTCCAGGGAGGCAGATGAAGGAATTGCGAAGACAATTTCTACCATGATGGACCAGGACATCTTAGTGATGTCAGAGTCACCATGTAATACATTGATTTATCCTGTCAAGAAATCAAAGGGAGGGTCTTGGTGTTTAATCCAAGATTTAAGAACATTAAACGATATTGTTGAAGCCGCGTTCCCTCTAGTCCCTAATCCATCTACAATCCTATGTAACATACCCATCGAGGCAAAATATTTCATGATGATTGACTTGAAAAATGCCCTTTTCTCAATACCGCTGCAACGTGATTCACAAGATCTCACGTCGTTCACATTCAGAGAAATGCATCTGAAAATCACGAGGTTGCCACAGGGGTACTGTGAGTCCCCGTCCATCTTTAACAGAGTCCTTCAGATGGACCTGAGCAATATTGCAGTAGAAAGTGTCATCTTGCAGTATGTGGATGACATTCTAATCTGCAGCACAACAGAAGAAGAATGCAGGCACGATTCTGTTCAGCTAGTGACTATACTGGCTGAGAAAGGCTATAAGATTGACAAGGAAAAACTGCAATATTGTCAACAGGAGGTGCTGTACATAGGCCAGTTAATTTCGCATGAGGAGAAAAAGGTAACCCCAGAAAGGGCTGGAGCTCTCATGAACACGGCAAAGCCACTAACGTTAAAGCAAATGCAGAGCTTTTTAGGCCTGTGCAATTATGTTAGAGCATGGGTCTTCGATTACAGCTCATATACCAAGCCCTTGCTCCTGGCCCTAAAGATGGGCCAGGTGACAAAGGAAAAGATTGAATGGACTGAGACAATGGAAAAGGGGTTTACAGAACTCAAGAGAGCGATTTGTACAGCTCCAGTTCTTGGAATTCCTAATTATGCTTAGGAATTCCACCTGTTCGCGCACACGAATGGCAGCGTTATGCCGGCAGTGCTCGCTCAAAGAACCTCGTTGGGGTACAGGCCCCTGGCATATTCCAGTGGGAATCTGGACCCAGTAATGAGGAGCCAGTTCCCATGCGAACAAAGCTTAGCTGCCGCAGCGTTCGCCATAGAGAAAGCGACAACCATTGTAATGGGATGGTCTATGACGTTATACGTTGAGCACTCATTATTTGCCATCTTAGAGAAACCAAAGGGTTCGTTGACATCTCAAAGAGCTTCTGCCTATGAGGTGATCATATTGGTGTCTAGTCAAAGGATCAAATCTAAAGGGTCGACCGGTCAAAGGATCGACACCAAAGGGTCGACAGGTAAAGGGTTGATTTTTTTAAAAATTATATATATATTTTTAGGTTTTCGTTTAGGGAAAAAAGTGGTTTTTAGCAAAAAATAGGGGGTTGGGCCCCCCCCCCCAAAAAAAAGGTAAAAAAAAAAAATGTGATCCTTTCACCTGTCGACCTTTTGGTGTCGATCCTTTGACCTGCCGACCCTTTGGTGTCGATCCTTTGACTGGCAACCGATCATATTTAATCCATCGATCAAAATAGTTTGATGTAAAACAATAAACCCAGCTACGTTCATAGCCGAGCCAGTCACTGAAGGAGAACCGATACATGACTGTGCAAACTCCTAAGAATTCTATGATGAAATCCCCAGGGTAAAAGAAAATGCCCTAGCAGGAGGAGAGATTGTTTTCATTGATGGTTCTTCGAGAAGGCGTACACAGATACACAGGAGTTGCTGTGATGAAACACATAGCAAACAGAGAATTTCGAGTACTCGTCAGTGCGTGAATACCATCTCATTACTCAGCACAGGCTGCAAAGTTATTGGCGTTGATACTCGCCATTGAGAATCACGCAGACCAGGAAGTAACGGTGTACAGTGACTCTGCCTATGTGACATCCACAGTGCACGCAGGCATAGCGTGCTGGAAAAGGAAGGGCTACCTCCGAGCGGACGGCACGCCAGTGCAGCACGCAGCCTTATTGGACAGACTGATTAAGGCACTACAGCTCCCAGTGGGCATAGCGGTCATGAAATGCGCTGCCCATACTCACGGGACAAATTTTGTGTCACGCGGAAATCACGCAGCAGACACAGAAGCCAAGCGTATGGCATCCAAGAGTGAGACGATCATGGAAGTGGAAGTGGCATGCACTCAGGAAATAACGATGGTAGCACGAACCTCACAAGAAGCCTATAGTAATATGGGGCAGACACAACTAATGGAGCTTCAAGGGGAGGCACCGCAAGATGAAAAGAACCTTTGGAAACGTCGAGGGTGTTCTTTAAACCCCTCTGACGGATTGTGGCGGAAAGACAGCACTGATAAACCAGTCATGCCTGTAGCCCTACTAAGAATAGCATTGGAGCAATTGCATTACCCATTACATATGTCAAAAGAGAATCTGGAGGCAACACCCGCGGAAGACTGGTTTATACCAAATTTAGCAGAGCATGTTGCATTCTTTATGGTGAACTGCATAATCTGCCAGTAGTTCACTGCTGGGCACACATTAAAAGTAGTAAGAGGAATCATCCCCCGGCCAAATGGGCCTTTCCAGCACTTACATATCGACTACGTCGACATGGTCCAAGTGTGTAATGGGTACAGGTACTTAATTGTAGTGGTGTGTCCATTCTCTAGATGTATAGAAGCAGGTCCTTGTACACACCCATACTCAACCTGTGCATCCAAATTCCTAGATGGGGGGTGTGTCAGACAATGGGACTCATTTTGTTAACTCAGTCTTTGAGCAGATCAGCTTGTTGCTTGGTATAAAGCACAAGTTCTCGTCGGCGTATCATCCGGAGGGTAATGGCATATGCGAGAGGCTCAACGGCTTGTTAAAGAAAAGGATAGCCAAGTTGAAGCTTACTCTAAAGAGGGGATGGCTGCACTGCCTTCCATTGGCATTATATGCTTTTCGGAACCAACCAGGCTCCGACCATCATCTTACGCCACACGAGATAGTCACAGGAAGAAGAATGAATACTCCCCTTACCCCACGAGATAGAGCTAGATGTGATGCCCAGCCAACCCGAGAGGTCCTGGGAACCGAATTGTCAAAATACCTGAACTGTATGACATCCAGGCTTCTGTAATTTCAGACCAGCTGCAGCGGTGACGAAAAAGGGTGCAGCATAGCACAAAGCATTGCAGAAGACTCTGCAACAGACCCAATTCAAGGTCTTTGTGGTCCACTCGTTTTCCCTGGAGACGCAGTCCTAATCAAAAACCACACGAGGAAAAGGTGGGACGAGCCAAGATTCAATGGTCCTTTCATTGTAGAAGACTGCACTCCATCAGCAGTAAAATTGCAGGGCAGGAGAGCATGGATTTTTCTCAATGACATTAAGCCCTATATCGGAGAAAGCCCTCAAGCTGCACCCCACCGCGAAGAAATTACAGACAACGGGGAAGAACCTCAGCACGTGCAGACGAGATCCATGACGAAGAAGAAGGACGCACGAGCAGCAAAGCCAAGACAAAGAACCCGTTTGCAAGTTGTGGCTTATACTGGACAGTTCCTCTAAGCAAAAAAAGGGATAAGGACATAACGGACACTTTATGCATCTCAGTTGTAGGGTGAAGAAGACAATTACGCATCTAAGCCACAACACGTTTGTTGACACAAACGTGTAAATCAATCACACTGAAGCGTTGGTGAGAAAAAGACTCAAATAGATTGTGAACAAAGACTTTTGCCTAAAGAGCTAAATGCAGCATCCTGACTCATTGAAGAGCAAGATGCCGCTTTGCAGCATTTATGGTGTCTCCCAGCAGAAATATCACAAGGGATGTGCTGACCTATTTCCAATTAGTATTAGAGACATATCCGTCAATTGTAG
Organism: Ambystoma mexicanum; assembly: GCF_040938575.1. Lineage (NCBI taxonomy): Eukaryota > Metazoa > Chordata > Amphibia > Caudata > Ambystomatidae > Ambystoma > Ambystoma mexicanum. The sequence continues at coordinate 833,115,588 of NC_090934.1, read as the reverse complement.
GGAGATTCACCAGTGTCACAGACTTCATCCAAGATCCTGCCAACAAGAAAGTAATTTGGCAACTGCTTACTGTCATCACGGAAGCCTTCATTGTGTTACCAGAATACAGTGATAAGGACACAAATGCTTCCACCGCAGGCAATTATAGATGAACTTGTCAATACACTCTTCTTTGGCATCATAGAGGAGTGCCCAGCTATTGTCGGAAGACCCACAGACAGCTAACCTTCATTAGAAATCCAGCAAACTCTGAACATTTGAGTCAACTGTGGACCAAACTAAACTACTTAGTAGCAATCCATGCAGCAGGAAAGTGCAGGGACTGTTCACTTTAAGGGAAAGGCCTGTGATCCAGAACCCAGCAAAGCAGGACAAATGTCCCTGTCACCCGAGGACAGCCGACTGGCGCACAACGTCCTGTTTTGCCTAGTCACTGACTTTCCAGAAATGGTGGAGAGACCTGCTGAGGTTGATGTCATCACCTTCATCAGAGATCCAGCTAATGTTGCGCATATGGGAACGCTCCTCCATGGCATCATGCTCCAAGTGGAGCTGTCCAACTTTCAAATGGAGTATCTGAGGAGATTCCAGTGAACTTTCCGCCGAGGGACAGATCGAAGGAGCAGAACCAACCAAGTCATCTTTCCGCCGAGGGACAGATAGAGAGGACAGATACAAGAACTTCACCTTTTATTTTTTTGATTGAATGCCATTTTTTCCATTTTGCATCACATTGAACAGATTTCAGCATGTCCTCAGGATTGAAACAGATTCGGGGGGTGGACTGGGAACTCACCTATTTTGAATATGCACAATGAGTGTGACTCACCAAAGGTGTTAGTCTAATCTATTTTCCCTAATCTAGCAAGGGAACTGTATCCCGTATCCAGAGACAATCGTCACCCGCAAGAGGGGGGACTGTTGCGAAGCACCAGACACTTTATGATACAGACTTTCTGAGAAACAATAATGGTGTAAGTGAAAAGAATAAAACATTGACATTTGTTATGATTGAAATGGGGGCCCAGAATAGTAACCTGGTCCTCCCGCGTGCAGAGGGGCGCCCCCGCTTCCCTGGAAGGAAATGCTGCCACCTGTCGTACTGCATGATTATATGTATATGCATAGTGATTATCATTGTCTTTCTGTCATTAACAATCAGGACTGCATTCTTTATTGTTGCACGAAACGGTCCAATTGCAGTGCATCCACCTGATGATGTACGCTTGAGTCCCACAAAGGCACCCAGACCCTATATAGTCATTCCAGTCCCAAGGAAATCCGATGGTATGGTAAACAAATTAAAATTGAACGTAATTAGCAGTGATAGAGACACACCTGAGGTAACGAATGAAGAGAAAAACTGGAGACAGGGTCAGCACGGAACGAATGAAAACATAGCACTGACCACTACATGCACCCACACACTAAATGCATACAAACCTGGGCAAGTGTCAATGGCTGCAGAACCTCAAGCAAAGGCAGCAGAGAGCACAAGACTGCCTACCGGACAATCAGTCCCAAAAAGTAATGAGAAGGATCGAAAGGAATTAAGTGAAATGCCAACTAAAGTGGACATAGCAACAGCCCTCAAGAAGATGGAAGCAGCTACTGGAGAATTCATTGCAGACACAAATGATAATAGAACATTTACTCCCGTTCATAGCTAGAGCGAAGAAGCGAGATAAGCAGCTGAGAACCAAAACCACAGAGACTAAAGTGACAGACACACATGTTCCAACCCAAGGGACAAGCACCAGACCTACCATACAGCCATATACAGGACCAGTGTCAGGCTGGATAGCATGGGCACTTGCACGCAGAAAAGAAAAGATGCATGAGGACCAGGAAAGAGCAGACAGAATTGTGTCCACTCGAATGGCACAGATGAAAAAGCCTGTACCATGGACTGAAATTCCTAAGAGTCCTCCAGCAAGAAAAAGCCATACAGATGCTTTTAGGGATGTAGTCATAGCAAACTACAGGAAGACACTAAACATTGAACTGAATGATTACCTGGACAGCACAGCGCATCCGGGGAACAACATTTGGTACCAGCACATGAAAGAAGTTGGAAGACGAAATTCAGAAGGAGAATGCTTCGTGTGTGCACTCCTACTGTACAGCATGGGAAAATCCAAGATCTTCGTGGCTGTAGAAATCAATGTCCCGACAGCACACTGTTTGTCACACGTACCAATGTGCAACACCAGAGGACAGTTTATGGGAAAAGATGCCTTACTGATATGGGCAACTGAAACAGCATATCCCGATGAAGATGATTATGTCCAAGACAAGAAACAGAGCTCATATTAGGAATCACGTGATCAAGAGTGAAAAGCCATAAGAGAAAGGAGCAGGAACAAGATGGGAAATTAACCCGAGACTGAACGTCCAAGGAAAAACTCCAGAAGAAGCTCAAATTTGAAAGAACAGTGGCCAAATGCAGAATTGGGGAACAGTGCTTTCACCAGGCGGATGGGAAGAAGGAGTAGTGATATGCCGAGTCTGGATGGTCCTTGGGGCCTGCAAGGAAGCAGTAGAAAACTCACAAAAACTGTGCAAACCTCTATGGCCAAAGTTGGTAAAGTTAATAACATGGGTCGAAGACAGAGGAGGACCCTTGCAGATAGTGCCACTGGAAAGCCCTTCAGGAACAATGGCACGGGGATGATTGGAGAGAATCAAAACGGCAGGCAAATCTTCAAAGCTCCAGGAATGAATCACAGAACTGCAGTAATTATGGACCATTACTGGGCGTGTGGGCCCAAGGCATACATAAGACTGCAAAGGAATTGGGGAGGCATATGCACAATAGTGAACGTCAATGTTCCAGCACTAGTGATCCCGAAAAGTGACCTGAATATCGACAGCTTCCCGAAGGCAGATGCCCATCTGAGGAAGAAGAGATCTGTGGAGCTAGTATCCCGTATGAAGAGAGAGAATTACTTCTCTGCCAAATCAGAAGAAGCCTTTCATGCAATTCCATATGAACACAGGCTGTTCAGACTCACCTCATCAGTGTTCGCAACAATCCTCATACCAAGATTCCAAGTTGGAGCAAATACTAAATGGTTGCAGATAACCAGATGGGGATTATTACAGACCATCAACACCACCATAAAAGAATTCAACGCGATTAAAGAAGAACTAAGAGCAATTCGATTAATGACTCTCCAGAACAGATATGTACTTGACATGATCACAGCGATGGATGGAGGTGTTTGCGCAAAAATCGGAAAATCGTGCTGCACATTTATACTTTCGCATGATGAAGAAAATGGAACCTTAACAGAAGCCATAAGTATGCTGACAAACCTACAGAATCAGATGATCGATGAAACTGACGAAGTAGATGATGACAGCTGGTTTGGAACTGTATTCTCATGGGTCCCACACTGGATGGCAGATATATTCAAGTTTCTGGGAGCCCTACTATTGATGATACTACTAGGGTTTTGTGTTATCAAGATAATCATCACACAATGCAAGAAAACAGCGAAGAAAGACATTGGGAAGAAGATCATGATCAATGTCAAACCAGGATGGAAGCCGAGAGACCTGACAGGTGAAGAAATAAGAGACTTTGTGAAGGCCAGCAAATTTGCGCCAGAAGGAACAAAGTTTGTGTACCCCAGGAACCGGAGAAGATATGAAAGAAAATTGATCTATTGCAGCCCAAATGGACAGTGCAGCTTATGACCTGGAAAAAAGACGAACATGTAAAAACAGCAGGAAGCCTGAAAGGAGTGATAAAAATATGGACTCCAAAGAAACACATGTTCACACCATCATGTACAATCCCAGAAGACGAAGAAGTGAATACAGAAGAACCAAGTAAGACTAATCCAAAGGAGAAAGCAGAAGTGGTCAAAGAACCGACCAGAGGGGGGAGTGTAGAGGAGGTCCCAAATATGGCCTGCACTCCAGCCACCCATTTTGAGATACCAGAAACATACTCGCCAAGATATGTGATGTATAAGGAGCAAATAAACCAACAGAGAGCCACAGTGGGGCTCTGTCTAGTACCCATCAGAAGGACTTGTATACGTATTGAAGAGCCAATAACCATACAACCATGGACTGCACGGTACCCATTGAGACAACTATGCCAGCAGCTGACGCAAAATGAAGACTACTTACAAACTGTCCCTGAAGAGACCCAAAGGGCCCTTATTGAAGGCGAATGGTGACGACACATTGGCCCGGACAGACGTTCAGATGAACGAAATTAGGATCAAAAGATGACACTTTACGATGAAATTATATGAATAATGATGTAATGGACATAGAAGAAGAGACAATATTGAAATATAAAGAAATGTAACCATTAAAAGCAGGAGGGAAATATGTAACTGGCTAAATGCTTGTAAATAGGCTTGAAATGCAAGAAGCTAAGGAAACGGTACTGCTTGCAAGGCTTAGTAGAAGGATAGAGCGGCAAGCGCCAACTATATCTACTTTAAAAAGCACATTATACTAGTGCAACTCCATTTTTATAAAAGCAGAATTAAGCCCTGGATGGTGAAGGACAAACAGGCCAAGATTCACATACTAGCTCGAAGCCAGGTGAAAGAGCAGATTCGAAACTCAGTAAGAAGCTGCTCATGCCTGGGAAATCAAGGTCAACTCCAGGAAGGGAGGAGAGCAGCAACTCCAAAGAATTGAAACTTAAGAGCATAGAAGCCTGCCCCGTGAAGGTCGAGATAAGCAGGCCCAGGCAGGTGGCGAGGCCAAACAAAGAATCAAATACACAAATAGAGGGAAAATGAAGCCGATTCACGGTGTACTGACACGTGACCAGCCTGGCGTGGAGACGTACCCACATCTGATGTCATCCAAACCCAGAGGATGCCATTACTTTTCCGGATAAGAAGCTACAGTTCGAGGCCACTCTCAGCCAACTAATTGACACATAGGCCTAAGGATATTGATTGATGGAAGGAGGCAGTGTGAATCTTGGGCCATCCCGCACCTGGGCAACCATTCTGCATGCTGCTAATTAAATGGAGATTTATGCCTAGGGGTGTAACCCACCCAATCACAATGGACCAAATAATCTAGGGTCCTATAGCTAGTCGAACCAATGAGACGTCGTACTTTTAGTGACGTCTATCACGAGTGATGTGGAGGGATGGCAATAGACGTCCACCCGATAAGAGTTATCCAATCCCCACACTCTGTTACCATATACAGATGTAGTACCTATACTTAAGTTACCTTTTCCGACCAATAGAATTGCATGACAAACTTATGAGTGTAACACGTCAACGTCACGAAAAACTGCTATAACTGTTGCTGTCTGAATGAAGAATTTGGAAGTTGAAGCGAGACGGGCGATCGCATCACTGCTGATTTCCATTTGTTTCCCCGTTTTTTGTAGTTTTCATTAAACTGACTTCCCTTTGCCAAACCATTGACTTGTCCTTCTTGATTGGTGTTGGAGTAAGAGCATCCTGCACCCTATCCTCCTCAAGGTGAAGCTATCTCGTCTTAAAGTACTTGAAAGTGAGCTCTGATCCATGGGCCGGTCAGAGGTCGCTCCGCCCTCCTGTACACCCCCTTGCACCCACAGACAAGCTGCTCACCGTCCGGGCTCTGCACGTGCACTGAAGCACAGCTGGAAAGCCCTGTTTATTCCATGCGACAGAGTTATGCCAGTTATGTCAAGCACATAGTCTTTCAGGTGAGCGGTCTCCCCCGACCACTCCGTTACAGATATCGACGGCCATCACCCCAGCTCGGCCTCTCCTCACCTGCGTCCCCCTGTTGCAGGAGGACATGAGAGCGGTCACACCTTCCACCTTCGTCAGGCTCTTCTGCACAACTTCCGGGCGACCCGCTTGGTGGACTGTTCTCCCTGATCTTCCTGAATAAGCTGGCATTCCTCGTGACTGTGGCGTTGCCGTCGGACGCTGTCACCATGGACCCTTTAACAGCCACTACGCCCATGGGGTTGGGTTCATACAGAAGCAACAACTTCCCTTGTGGGTGCCAGTTTCTCCCAATTACTTCATCCCCCGGCACCAACTGGTGCGGTTTGAGTCCTTGTTGGACGTTCTCCCCTTCATTCCTGGCTCTCCTCTCCATGGCCACCCTGCAATCATCAATTTCTCCCGGTTCTCGGTCCCCTGTGTCTGGCAGCAGCCCCCTCGGACACCTTCTGAACATGGCCTCTGCCAATGCAACCCCAGTGAAACAATGGGGAGTCGCCCGATACTCCCTCAGGAACCACTATAGGGCCTGCTTGGGACAGTTTCTCCATTTGCCCTGGGCCACATGGGGGTAATCTTGCGATAGTGGATACCAAACTCACTCATGAACTGGCGAAACTCTCACCTTGGAACGGCAGCCCGTTGTCGGAGCACACCACCTGTGAGAGTTTATGAGTAGCAAACACCTTCTCCAGGGCAGCTGCCACATCGCTAAATGCCACCTACTCCAGGAACTCCACTTCGGGGTACCGAGTCCACTGGTCAAATACTACCAGAAAGTGGGTGTCTCTTCCTGTGGAACCAAAATCTATGTGCAACGTCCCCCACATCTGTGTGCTTCCTGGCATGGACTCAATAGATGGCTCATGTTGCGCTGGTGCAGCTGCCTGGAACCAGATGCATCCGGCTACAAATTCCTCCACTTTTCTTTCCAAATTATGAAACTAGACCATCACCCTCAGACAGGGCTTTGTTTTGGTCATCCTCTGACGTCCCTGGTGGGCCAACAAGATCACTTGCTGAATCTTGCTCACTGGGACTACTATTCTGTCCACTCTCTGGGCAGTAGCCCTGATTCAGCGAACGATAGCTCATCCCTCACCATCCATAGTTGTTCCAGAGTGACGCGGGCCATCTGGGTTCTCTTGCTAGGTCCTTCCAGGCTGGTCTGCCACTTTCCTTTCTGCAGCGCACTCCGTAGGAGGCCAAAACACTCATCTTCATCCAAGGCCTTTGACAGTTCCTCGATGGGCATAGAGTTCGGAATACAAAATTCAATGACCACCCGAACATGTTCTTCTGCATCCTCAGCCGTGTCCTCCCTGTCAACTCCGTTCTTCTGTGGGTGCCTCGACAAATAGTCTGCAGCATTGTTGGCACCAGGTCGGTATACCAAAGAGACTCCATATTCTATGAGAGCCAGCATCCACCTTTCTATCCTGCTTCGAGGATGGCCCTGTCATAATCGGCAGCAGTGGCTTGTGGTCTGTCACCACCATTACAGGCCTCTACAGCACATACAGGCGAAAATGCCAACACCCGCACAGCACTGCCAAAGCCTTGCGCTCGATCTGCAAACACCTTTGTAACGTTTCAGAGAGAGCATGGCTGGCAAACACTATCAGCCTCACTTCGCCCTTGGGATCCAGCTGTTTGAGTACTGCTCCAAGGCCACACATGCTCGCATCCACAACTATTTCAGATGGAAGAGACGGCTCTAGTAACGCCACTGTGTCCTCCTCAGTGAGGGCGGACTTCACGTCCTCAAAAGAGGCTTGCTCCATTAGGCCCCTCTGCTAGATGTTGTCCTTTCTCGTTAGGCTTCTCAATGGCTCTGACCTTGTGGTCAGATTCCTGATGAATCTCCCACAGTACGTCATCATCCCCAAGAAACTGCGCACCGCTGGCACCGTCTCTGGTGGTCTGGCATTCATAATGTCCTGCACCATCCTTAGGTCGGGTGACACCCCGACTTCCTTGAAGACAAAACATAAAAACTCAATGCTTGTCTTGAAAAAAACCACAATTCTCCTTGTGTAAGGTGAGCCCCAGCGACTGTATCCGCTTGAGTGTCTTAACCAGCCTCGCCATGTGCTCCACTTCTGACTTTGCAAACACAAGAATGTCATCGCTAATGTTTATGACGCCATCCATGTCAGCCAGGGCACACTGTATGATGTTCTGGAAGACTTCTGCAGCTGAGCACACCCGAAAGCTGAGGCGTTTGTACCAGTACAATCCCTGGTGAGTTGTGAAAGTGCTGTTGTACCTGGACCCACGGTGTAACACCACCTGATGGTACCTGCCTCTCAAATCAAGCTTTGAGAAGAACCTGGTACCTTGAAACTTTGCGATGATGTCATCAAGTGTGGGTGTCAAATGTCTCTCCCTCTTTATCACCTTCTTTGGCAGCCTCATGTCCACCTATTATCTAACCGACTGGCTGCTTAGGTTTCCTTGTTATGACAATGGGCGACACGCAGGGCATTGGCCCTTCCACTTTTTCGATAATGTCTAGTCTAGTCAGGTTCTCCAGTTCTTTGTCCACGAGCTCCCGTAAGTGAAACAGAACCCTCCAGTGTTTCAGGGTGACTGGACGAATAGATTTGTCAATATGTAGCTTGATTGGCTCTCCCACAAGCTGCACAATCCCAACAAACACACCTGCAAACCGCTCCAGCACTGCCTGCACATCTTCGACATATATGCCGCATGCAAATGTCATGATCCTCAGTGCCTCAGCCGCGGCACAACTCATAAGTATGTTGTCACTAATGTCTGTGACGAAAAACCTGGCTTTCATCGCTCTGGATCCGTGTTCCACTCGAGATCATCAGGGGAATGGGATAGTCCCCTCCTAACGTGAATATGCGGCCCCTCGGGTGCTCCAGCACTGGTGGGTCATCCATCACCTCATAATGCGCGTTGGCCATGATGTTGACAGACACCCCTGTGTCCACCAAGACGGGGACTACTGAGCCGCCAACTTGTACCGTACACTTTAGTTGTCTCCTAGTCTTCGCCTTTAGCACAATCACACTGGATATGAAGAATATGTTTTCCTAATCCTCCTCTTCTTAAATTTCCATTTCAGCCACCTCTTCTTCTTGTTCTGTGAGGGCCACACTCTGAGGGTGCTGTTGTCTGAAGGACCCAACACTGACTGGGCCCCTCTGAATGACCAATGGGAGTGGTGCGCAACACATCAGCGCGTAGTGTTCCGAACTGCCATACCTTCCACATGCCTTCCCTCTTGCCGGGTATTCCGACGGATGAGGGAGGTCATACCCGTACTGGAGGCATGATGCTGGCTCTCACCCCTCACATGTGTTGGCACCATGGTTCTGCGGGCTCCTGTCCCTTCTTGACTGCACCCCGCTGCACACACCTGATCGATTTTGAGGCTGCGTATTGCCGCATCCATCTTGGAGGCACATGTCTCCCGCCACCTCATATAATCTACCCAGTGCCAGATGCACACTGTGAGGAACACATGGTGGCAACAAGTAAGACAGACACAAGTGATCACAGTTCAAGGGTGTTCTTTTTTCAGAATGAATTCTGTATGCAGGTTGGAAAAAGCCCATTCTAAACCTAAATCTAAGATGAGAGCATGCGTCGACCATCAAATGAAAAATGAAGCAGTCCTAGTGGCGTTGTGGCAAATAAAAGGGACTATACTAAGAAACCTATTGCCAAACCTTACTACTAATACAAAAAAGGGTGTGGGATAGTTCTCAAGAAAAGAAAGACATGTTCTCAAATAATATGTAAGGATGCAGTCCCCTGGGTGTCCCGTCCCCACGTTTTGAGCACCGGGTAAGGTGGGATATTGAAGCACAGTACAGTCTCTGGCTTCTCCAGCACAAGACGACAGTTCTAATGGCAGCTCTCAGGACCGCCGATGGCCAAGTTTCATCTCACTTGAAAGTCTCTTGCCTTCGAGGGCCTGGCGTGTTCAGCTAACAAAACAGACGTTTCTTTAACAAATGAAAGTTTGTTAGGGTGATAATAGTTCACCCCTGGGTTCCCCCTCTTCTGGGCGGTGACCCTTCTCAACTTTCAGCCACTATTCACGTAGGGTGATAGCTTCAACCCTGGGTCCCCCTCTTCTGGGCGCTGACCCTTCTCACATATCTCATTTCACAAATTATATGACAGTTCTTTTCTCAATTAACTTTGGGGTGATAGCTTCATCCCTGGATCTCCCTCGGTCGGGCTCTGACCCCTCCCTTCTCTTTAAAAGGATTTCTCTATGCTTAGTTTCTTTCCTTTTACTGTGGGATTCACTTCCCTTTCTTTCACTTAGTTTGTAGATCAAAGTCTTTCAATTGTACTGGGGTTTCCATGACCCTCAGTATGACCACTTTTAATTCCACTGGCTCTCCTATGGCCTGCTGGTGTCTGTAGTTTCTCCCATATGGGGCTCGACCAGAGTCTCTTGAGTTAGCACCCACATGTTGCCGGTTTCCCTCTTCAACTGGTTTCCCCTTTAACACTTGTTACAGTTCTTTCACAGTTCATATAACACTTGCCACTTTGCGATTGTTACTCAACACAGCCCTGTTCTTATCGTTTTTCCTTTTGACTCACTGGCTGTGATGAACTGCTTGGCTTTTCTTCTTCATTGGAGTCAAGGCCGATACCATGGTCACAGGAGCTGCTCTCACGCCTGCTATTGACGTAGGCTTGCCTTGGGTACCGTTGAAATCTGCTGCAAGACACTTGTGCTATTGTTCATGGTCTTATGCTCTCTTCCATGAAGTGTCTGTGGGTATATGGCAGAAAGGGCAAGGTGGATTCTCTCGTTGCCACCCTCTCGATTCTTGCTGCCTTTCTCCTTTGCTTGAACTGCCACGCCTGATTAGCCGTCTCGTCGTGCTGTCTGCCATTCTCATACTGTGCTCTCTGTCTCCACCTTTTATCCCCATGGGGAAGGGGAAGGGCCGTCAGGCGTGTGTGATTCTGATCAATTGCCTGACTTTGCCTGACCCTTGTATTGGGACATGGCAGCTAAACTGCTCTGATGTTAGTACGTTGTCCTTTGTGTTGTGCGAAAGTGTTCGTGCTGGAATAGGGTGAGGGGGCAGTGGTTTGGAATGTCCCACGTGAGAGGATGGGGAAAAGGTGTCAAAGGAAGGGGGATACCGCATCTCACCCATCAGTGTCCCACTCCCACCACATGAGGGCCACCCGTCCAGGTGAACCTTCCTCACTGGTCCACCCCTAGGAACTGGATCCAATAGCGATGGCTGGGTCCTGGCCACCTGGATGACAGATACACTGGGACTAGCTAGGGAGACACCTTCAGGTTTCTCACATACCCTTCCTTCATGTGATGTAGCCACATTTGTTTCAAAGGGGAACCGGGAAAGAAAATCCACGGTCCTCTGGTCTTTTCCTTTCCGGTGCTCCACCAGGAAACATTATGATTGTAGGTCTAGAAACAATCGCATGACCCGAGTGTTGGACTCTTTGCGTTGGCTAGTCCAGACTAAGGGTGAGTGGTCAGTAACCAGAGTAAACTTTCTTCCTAATTGAACCTGAGATGGATAATGGCCCACTTGATGGCTACGGCCTCTCGTTCCACCACAGAGTAATTTGTCTCATGTGTGAATAATTTACGACTGGTGTATACTATGGAGTGTAGTAGTCTGTTGCAGATTTGGGACAGGACAGCGCCTAACCCCATAAGAGAGGCGTCTGTCTGTAACACAAACTTCTTTGAGAAGTCGACTACCTTTAGGATTGGGTTTTGGCATAGTGTTTTCTTTAGGATGTTATTGCATACCTCGTCGTCCTCCTCCACTGAATTTTCTGGGGTTCAGAAGTTTTAAGTTTATCTGTCAACCGTGCCATTTTATCCGAAAAGTCAGGGATAAACCTACAGTAATATCCTATTAACCCAAGGGTAGTGGGGTAATTGTTCGCTAGAAAGCAGGTGCTCCCCTGCCTTCCCCAGAAAACATGGAATTACAAAATCAGAAAGAACACATTTGAAACTGCACTTTAAATCCTCCTGGAAATGCAGCTGGCACAAAGAATAGTTAGCTTAGCTACACAAGTAGGGACAGAGGAGGCATATGTTTGCACAATTAGTGTGTCCATTTAAATAGAATAGACTAGGTGACAGTAAAATGCTTACCAAGAGAGGGTCTCACTACACATGTAGGGGCAGCATGGCTATAATATGTAGGGTCAAGTTGCAGCCTACCCATAGGTAGAACAATCATGTGTCAGGTATGCACCAGGCCTTGGTAGGGAGCAAATAAATGCAGAGCAAATATGTGCTGCAGAAGAAACACAAGATGCCATTTTAAAAATTGCACCAGCAGAGGATTCAGCTTTGCAACTTTAAGGAAAGCCCAGTTGAACACGCTTGAACAAATCATGGAAAATGTTGTAACTGTCTGGATGGTGAATAGCCAAAGGAAGGTCGAGGCCGAGCGAGCCTTGCAGAAAGTGTACATAGCGGAATAAGATATTATTGTATTCAGTCAGCTGTCAGATAAATCAAGTTGCAAAGACACAGAAAACCGTTTCAAGTTTATAGCATCCCAGACAGATTAAATTCTGTGCATGAGGGCATGAAGGGAAGACCAAGAAGCGGCCTATGAAAAAAATACTAAAATACCTTGATGAAATCTCAACAGGATGACTAGCAAAATAATTATTCATAAATCTGTCAAGAGCAGGATGGTGATTACGGATTGCGAACAAGGCCTTGACCATGGCATGGGAGGTAAACATGGGCTATTTGATTTAATTAAAATAAGGCGATGCACTTGTCTCTCCCGCTCTCTGACCTACACAAAAGTTTCATCATGCAGCCAGTTCATGGATAGTGTGACCGCATTGTACCCGATTAGCACATGTCTTTTTTCACTGCAGAAGTGTTACGCTCACCTGGTTCCCACAGGGGTGTCAAGCGGGACTGGACTGCCGCGGTCTCCACCAACGTGATGCGTAGTGCAGAGATGACTGACTGGACTGGCCCACCTAGTTTCGTCTGCTTGACCCGTAGAAGTAATCTCCTGGAAATGGAGAAAGGGACTTAACCACCCTTGGATTTAAGTGGTAGCACCTCACTGCGTCCCCACTATAGCCTCCGATATTCCCTTTCAAGAATCTCACCTTATGGATTTGAAAGATGAGCTCTCCATCCTGCGACGAACGCAGGGGCGCGTTGATGACCAGTTACTTCACTGGCCTGAAGGTATTGGAAGAGTTCGAGAACAATCCTGACTCCAAAACTCTGGGCGAAGAGCCGTAAGTATATAGTTCTTAAGAGTTCAAAATGTCTGATAATCACCCTTGTCCAATCCTTACTTCTGTTTTGCAGCTTTGACCCAAAAGAAGATTGTCTGTGGCAGTTGAAAGTGTCCAGGTAAGAGTCTGTGTTACCCAACACTGGGCCTCATCACGACCTCGGCGGTAACCCTTAAATCCGGCGGTAGCGCTATTACCGCCGGATTTAAGGGTCTGCCGAATCAGGGCCTCGGCGGATTTCAACCCAGCTCTGAGCTGGTGTGAAATCCGCCAAGAATTTGCGCTCATACCGCCAGCGGGAAATCCGCCGGTGGTATGAGCGCGAAATTTCCCCATTGAGCCCAATGGGGAATGGGGCATTCCCGAATGGGTGCAATGGGGACTTCCAAGTCCACCCAACTCGTGATCCTGCACTATTAGCGCCGGGGGCTATGGCGGTCGCGCTAATAGCCCCCGCGCTAATACCGTCGGCGTTACCGCCGAGGTCGTGATGAGGCCCACTGTCTGGTAAATTTCTTCCTTCCTTCAGGTGCAGCGTATGAAGATTTGGCGTGCTGATGAATAATACCTCTGGCGGTAAAATCAGGTAAGTCTATGGTGGCAAAAGAGATTGTCTTTGTCTGTTCCCTGGCTCACCTTGTTGTTTTCTTGTCCCCTTAGGTGCCGGGATTCAGCGAAGAAATGATGGAGACAGAGCCGGAGCGTAAAGATGCTGCCAGGAATGGTGAGTATGGCGCGGCGCTGCTGCTGGCGAAGCGACGCATTTAAAATTAAGTCTTTCCTTAGGTTCGAAGATGCGATGGATCCGAAATCAGGTAACAAATCAGGTAATGTTCTTGTTCTAACCTTTCTCCTTCTTTCCCTTCTTTGTAGATCCTCCGGGTTCGAGGCGGGCGTGGCAGAAGGCTGGATGCTGGCTGCAGGCACGGTGAGCGTCACGCTGCAGGATGCAGAATAACGTGAAGCATGTGCTGCTCTTCGGGCGTGGTTTAAATAGCCTCCAAAGTAGTCCCAGGTAATTATTCCTCCACGACCACACCCAAGTAAAAAATAGTCCCTAGAGTAAAGTAGTCCCTTCCAGGCCTCACATTGGCTTGGATCCTTTGCAGCATGGTCTGCATCAGGTAAGTGAAAACATATGAGCCTGGCGCCTATGGCGCCAGGACTGATGCCCCCTGTGAACCTGGCACCATAGGCTCCAGGACTGAACCCAGATAGCCCCTAGCAGGGGTTGCTGAGCTTTCCCTGGGCAACATGATGCCTGCTCCCGGGGCTGATGGACTTGGTCTGGATGCCCGGGGGTAGGCATCATGACAGCACTCCCCCCCAAGGCCCCTCCTAAAGTCGTTCTTCCCCTTGGTCTTGGTTTGTATGGGAAATTCTGATGGAATTTTCTCACCAAACGAGGTGCATGAACATGGTCACTAGGTTCCCATGACCTTTCTTGTGGCCCGTAACCCGTCCAGTCGATTAAATAAAAAAGTCTTAACTTAACCATCTTGAAGTCCAGGATACTTTTAACTTCAAATTCGGGTTCCCGGTCTATAAGGATGGGGTCAGGTGGCTTGGTTAGTCTTGTCCCGGGTTGTACTGGCTTCAGAAGTGAAACATGGAAGACGGGGTGAATTCGCATATTAGCAGGCAATTCCAATTTAACGGCCACTGGGTTGATAATGGCCTTAATAGTGTAAGGTCCCAAATATCTAGGGTTAAAGGTCCGCGTTCCTTTTAGAGGTATGTGCTTTGTGGCCAGCCAAACTTGATCCCCAATCTGGTATTGTGGAGCATCACTTCTGTGTTGATCAGCATTTTTCTTATATTTTTCTTTCGCTTGTTTCAAATGTTCCGTTGCTTCCTTAAAGGCTTGTGTAATAGTAGCGTGCAAATGGTTTACTGCGGGCATTTCTAAGTGTTGAGGCGAGTCAAGTTCTGAGGTTCGAGGATGGTGCCCATATATGGTACAAAAGGGGCTTTGTCCAGTTCCTGAATGTACAGAGTTATTGTATGCGTATTCGGAAATCCATAGAATATCCTTCCAATTACCTTCGGTCTGGTGTAACATACAACGCAGGTACTGTTCAAGAATCTGGTTGGTCCTCTCCGTTTGACCATCGGTCTGGGGATGATGACTGGTTGATAACCTCACATCAATTTGCGCCAATCGACAGCATTTTCTCCAAAACTGCGAAATGAACTGGCTACCTCGGTCAGAGACTAATACGGAAGGAAATCCATGTATTCGAACAATATTTTCAAGAAACTCCTTTGCCAAGGTCGAAGCAGAAGGTAACCCTTTTAAGGGAATAAAGTGGGCCATTTTGGAAAATAGATCCACTATAACTAGAATGGTGTTAAATCCATTGCATGGGGGCAGATCAGTAATAAAGTCTAATGACAAGGTGTGCCAAGGTGTAGGCGGAATGTCCAAAGGTTGTAAAAGACCAGCTGGTTTCTTTTTCTGGCTTTTGTTTTGGGAACAGATACCACAAGAAAGCATAAAGGATTTCACGTCTTTTCGCCAGGTGGGCCACCAGAATTGTCTCCTGATTTTAGCTTCAGTCTTTGCGATTCCTGGGTGTCCTTCAATGAGAGCGTTGTGGTAATTAGAGATAACTAGTTCTTGTAGTTCCTTGTGTGGTAGAAATAGACAACCTTGATAGTAAGGTAGGTCATTGCTGACTGAATAATCCTGACCTTTCTTTAACCAGTCCTGCAGGGCTGCTGGATCAAAAAGTTGTTGAACTTTTAAATGAATATCTTCTAGGGTGTGTGGAGTGGTTGCACCAGGAATCCTTTTTTCAGAAATGATAGGTACCGGTTCGGGGTTCGAATATGTTTCTCCCATCCCTATACGGGATAAGGCATCTGCTTTGCCATTTTGACAACCTGGTTGATAGGTGATCACGAAATCGAATTCTGCAAAGAATAATGCCCATCTAAGTTGGCGTGATGATTGGGCCTTGGCAGTCTTTAAATTTTGCAAGTTCCTGTGATCAGTGATTACTGTGATGGTATGTCTGGCACCGAGAAGATAATGTCGCCAAGCCTTGAAAGCAGATTTGATGGCCAACAACTCCTTATCGGTAACTGCGTAGTTTAATTCAGGTGCTGAAAACTTCCTTGACCAGAATGCCACTGGATGAAGGTGGCCGGTTTCAGGATCCTTCTGGGAAAGAACAGCTCCCATGGCTAACCTGGATGCATCAGTTTCCACTAAATATGGAAGTTCGGGGCGTGGGTGTTTTAAAACAGGTGCAGAGGTGAATTTTCTTTTCAGATTTTGGAAGGCCTTTTCCGCCTCTTCGGTCCATAGGAAGCGTCTGTTTTTTTGCAAGAGTGCAGTGATGGGGTGCACAATATGTGAGAATTCGGGAATAAACCAGCGGTAGAAATTAGCAAATCCAAGCATGCTTTGTACTCCTTTAACTGAGCTGGGTGATGGCCATTTGAGGGTGGCGTCCACCTTTCGAGAGTCCATTCAAACTCCTTTTGGGGTCAAGATAAATCCAAGGAATTCAACTTCTGTAGAGTGAAAAACACATTTTTCCAATTTTGAATATAACTTATGCTGACATAGTTTCTCAAGGACTGCCCGAACGTGCTTCACATGGTCAGATTCTGAGGAGGAGTACACTAGGATATCATCTATGTATACAACAACACAGACGTCAATGAGTTCGCGAAGGACATCGTTCATAAAATACTGGAAGGCTGCCGGCGCATTACACAACCCGAAAGGCATCACCTGATATTCGAATAGTCCATAGTTAGTGCGAAAGGCAGTCTTCCATTCATCGCCTTTCTTTACACGTACCAGATGATATGCCCCACGGAGGTCTAATTTGGTGTAGATACAGGCATTCTTTACTTGGTCCAGTAATTCGGGAATCAGAGGCAAACAGTATTGGTTTTTTACCGTAATTTGGTTTAATGCGCGGTAGTCAATACTTGTTCTAAGGTCTCCTTCCTTCTTAGGTACGAAGAATAAAGCTGAGGATGCTTGGGACTTGGACGGACGAATAAAGCCGTTAGCAAGGTATTGATCCAGGTATTGTCGTAGATGAAGGTTTTCAGGTTCAGTAAGGGCATAAATCCTACTGCATGGAGGTTGTGCACCGGGTACGAGATCGATCTGACAGTCATATGATCTGTGGGGTGGTAAGGTGTTTGCCTGTTCTTTCTGAAAAACATCCTGAAATTCTTGATACTCCTGAGGTAACTGCGCGATCCGATTGGTGACTGTGGCCAAGCCCTTATTTAAGGTTTTTGGGTAGCAGGTGTGTGCACAATCCGGAAAGGTCCTTCTCTTCTCTCGCCATTCAATACAAGGATTATGTGTTTCTAACCATGGCATTCCCAGAATTATTTGGAACTGCGGCGCCTTGATTAAGTCAAACACAATGCCTTCTCGATGCCCATCTTGACCCAACAGCGTCACCTCTGTAGTGGAATGAGTTACAGGCCCAGAAGCGATTTCAGTTCCATTGTAACGCTCACCTGGCTCCCACGGAGGCGCTGGTGTGGTCTGGGTTGCTGTGGCCTCTTCAAGCGTGATGCGCAGAATTCAGACCACCGATTGAACAGGACCCCCAAATCTTGCTTGTCTGGCCCGTAGGAATATCCTTCTGCAGACGAGAAAGGGGATTAACTGTCTGCTGAATAATGTGCTTGCTCCCCCCTTTCCCCCCTCGTTCTCCTCTGACTTCCTCCAAAATCCCCGGTTTAAGCTCACCTTATGGTTTGGAAGGATGAACTCTCCATCCTGCTTCTGGTGCAGGGCCGTGCGTTCGTCCAGTTACTTCACTGGTTTTCAGAATGGCGCTGGCAAATCCACTTGACTTTACTGAGCGATACGCCGTTAGTATGAAGATGCAAAAGTTCAAGTGTGAGCCTCCTTTTATGTTGTCTTTTTCTGTCCTTTATTTCAGGTGCAGAACAAAGGCGATGCGTTGAGGGGTTAAATTGCCGGGGTAAAATCAGGTGAGTCAGTGATGAGGGCGACCCCTCTAAATGTCTTTATAATTCCCCAGTAATGTCTTTTGTCCTTTCCCCATAGGGGCCGGGGTGCGGTACCTGCCAGAGATGTGGCGCCGACCCGAGATGTGGAATGGCTCACCAAGAATAGCCGGTAAGTAATATGGCTGAAAACCCGGCTTTCCTCTTGTGTTCCCTTGCTCACCTTTTGTCTCTTCTTCTCTCCCTTAGGTGCGGTGCAGAGATGTGGCGACCGGCACTGAGAGCCGCGATGGAGCCGGGCGGCGTCTCGGGAACAGGTGAGTGAAGCGCGGCGCTGCAGCGAGCAACGCGGTGCTTTTAAATGGAAGTCTTCCTTCAGGAATTCTGGCGTGAAGATTCCGGATGCACGTAAGAAGGTTGAAATAGTTCTTGGTTTTCACCTTTCTCTTCTCTTATTCCCTTACAGGTGTTCCAGGTTCGAGGCGGGTGTGGCTGGAGTCCAGGTGCAGGAGCAGACACAGTGAGCGTTCAGCTGCTGGGATGCAGAACAATGCGAAGCACGTGTGGCTGTCCGGGTGTGGCTTAAATAGCCTTGGAAGAAGTTCCAGGTGAGTATTCTTCCACAGCCCCACCCAAGTAACAAAATAGTTCCTTCAGAAAAATAGTCCCTCCTAAGCCTCATTTGGCTTGGTTCTTCATGCAGCATGGTCTGCATCAGGTGAGTGTGCAGCATGTTCTGCTTCAGGTAAGTGCACCAAACACTTCCCTTTATGAGCCTGGTGCCTATGGCGCCAGGACTGATGTCCAACATGAGCCTGGCGCCAACGGCGCCAGGACAGAGTCCAAAGAGCCCCTATAAAGGGCCGCTGGGCTTTTACCCGGGGGCGTGATGCCTGCTCCCAGGGGTGCTGGGCCTGGCCTGGTGCTCCGGGGGTAGGCATCATGACAGCACTCCCCCCAAGGCCCCTCCCAAGGCCTTTTCCCCAGGAGGTTTCGGTTTGTTCGGGAAATTCCGATGGAACCTTTTTACTAGCCGAGGTGCATGTACGTGGTCGCTGGGTTCCCAAGATCTTTCCTGAGGCCCGTACCCCTTCCAATCAATTAGATAGAAAAGTTTTGATTTTGAGATCTTAGAGTCCAAAATGTTCTTCACCTCGAATTCAGGCTCCCCATCTATCTGGATTGGTTCTGGTGGGTTTTTTAATCTGGTTCCTGGTTGCACTGGTTTCAAAAGCGACACATGAAAGATGGGATGAATCCGCATGTTAGCTGGTAGATCTAGCTTGACTGCCACTGGGTTAATTATAGCTTTGATCGAGTAAGGGCCTAAATACCTTGGATTAAAAGTCCGAGGTCCCTTGAGTGATAAGTGTTTGGCAGCCAACCATACTTGATCCCCTATTTGGTATGGAGGCGCCTCCTTGCAATGCAGATCCGCATTCTTTTTGTATTTCTCTTTCGCATGTTGTAAGTGTGCAGTAGCATCCTTGAAGGCTTGAGTAATTGTAGAATGCAAATGGTCGACTGCGGGCATTTCGAGGCTCAAAGGTGAGTCCAGGTCTGAAGTACGAGGGTGATGTCCATATAGGGTATAAAAGGGGCTCTGACCAGTTCCAGAGTGTATCGAGTTATTGTATGCATATTCAGCCACCCATGAAATGTCCTTCCAATTACCCTCCGATTGGTGCAACATACATCGTAGATATTGTTCAAGGGTCTGGTTTGTTGTCTCCGTCTGACCATCGGTCTGTGGGTGGTGACTGGTTGAGAGTCTTACGTCGATTTGTGCCAGTTGACAACCCTTTTTCCAAAAACGAGAAATGAACTGGCTTCCCCGATCGGAGATTAGTATGGACGGGAATCCATGCAGACGGATGACATTTTCGAGGAATTCCTTGGCAAGAACAAAAGCTGAAGGTAATCCTTTCAACGGAATAAAATGGGCCATCTTGGAAAATAAATCCACCACAACCAGAATAGTATTGTATCCATTACAAGAGGGCAGGTCCGTGATAAAATCTAGTGACAAGGTGTGCCAAGGTGCTGGTGGAATGTCTAAGGGTTGAAGAAGACTGGCAGATTTTGTTTTTTAACCTTTGTTTTGGGCGCAACTCCACAGGACATCACAAAAGATTTAATATCCTTTCGCCAGGACGGCCACCAGAATTATCGTTTAATTTTTTCCTCTGTTTTGGCAATGCCAGGATGTCCTTCCATCAGAGTATCGTGATGACGGGAAATAACCAGTTCTTGCAATTCCTTTTCTGGCAAAAATAAACGTCCTTAGAAGTAAGGTAAGCCATCGTTGATTGAAAAGGCAGACCCCCTTTTGATCCAATCCTGCAAGGCTGAAGAGTCCAGGAATAGTTTTACCTGTGCTTGAATGTCTTCAAGGGTTTGTAAAGTGGTTATCCCCAAGATTCTTTGTTCGGGAATTATCGGCACAGGTTCTGAGTTTGTGTCCATTTCTCCCATTCCAATTCGAGATAGCGCATCCGCTTTGCCATTCTTACAGCCAGGACGGTAGGTGATTACAAAATCAAACTCAGCAAAGAATAAAGCCCATCGGAGCTGTTGTGAAGACTGAGCCTTGGCAGTTTTTAAATATTGTAAATTTCGGTGATCAGTGATCACGGTGATGGTATGCCTGGCGCCAAGGAGATAATGCCGCCAAGCCTTAAAGGTGGACTTAATGGCTAATAATTCCTTATCGGTGATTGCATAATTTATCTCCAGCGGCGAGAACTTTCTGGACCAAAATGCTACGGGGTGCAGTTGGTTGGTTTCGGGGTCTCTCTGAGACAGGACAGCTCCCATGGCTAAGCTGGATGCATCGGTTTCGACTATATATGGGAGATCAGGACGCGGATGTTTCAAAATAGGTGCGGACGTAAATTTAGCTTTTAATTCCTGAAAGGCCTGTTCAGCTTCCTCAGTCCATTCAAAACGTTTATTCTTCCGCAAGAGTGCAGTGATGGGTTGCACCACCCGTGAAAATTCTGCGATAAACCTGCGATAAAAATTGGCAAAACCAAGCATGCTTTGGACACCTTTCACCGAACTAGGTGATGGCCATTTGAGGATCGCATCCACTTTCCGTAAGTCCATTCGGACCCCTTTAGGTGTCAGGATGAATCCAAGAAATTCAACCTCTGTGGTATGGAAAACGCATTTTTCCAGCTTTGCAAACAATTTGTGCTGGCGCAATTTCTCAAGGACGGCCCTGACATGTTTTCTGTGATCAGATTCCGAAGAGGAGTACACCAGAATGTCATCGATATACACGACAACACAGACGTCGATGAGTTCCAGAAGGACATCGTTCATGAAGAAATTGAAGGCAGCAGGCGCGTTGCACAACCCGAAAGGCATCACCTGGTATTCGAATAGTCCATATTTTGTACGGAAGGCCGTTTTCCATTCGTCGCCTTCTTTAAAGGATAGTTCCGGGACTTTTTTTTTATTGTCCCTACGGGTCGGCCATGTGTTTGTAAGCATAAATCGGTAGATCGTAGGAAACTTTCCTATGGACCTTACCCGACTTTTCGCCCATTATCGCACTCGAAATCAGCCTCCATTTTGTGATAATCCTATCATTCCGCCGCATCAACCTGGCTCACCTGCCTTTGCGGCACTAAATCAAATCCCCCGCCCCTGAGCCTGACATCAGCAGACGCGTACTGCCCATTTCAAGCACGTCTCGTGTCAACAATCGCTGCGCCTCAGCTATTGACGTGTTGCCATGGAAATGGCAGGACGCCTCTTTCCCCAATAAGTATAAACAGACCGTTTCACAACACACAGCAGCAGATTTTCGATTCCATTCCTCTCTCTGTGTTACTTTGAGTATTCTGTGACTCGTTTCAGTGCTCTGGTCAGCTACCTTCGCCGCTTGTAGCCCGTGTGAACACCTGTACCATCTCTGTAAATTATTTTACTATCTTTACCGCACAATGGCCACAATAATGCCGTATATGTACGAGCCCGAGTACACCGAGGAAGAACTACTGGAAAGTCAAGCACGCGAAAACGATGGAGATTCGGACGGCAGTTGGGAGGACCAGTCAACGGATGAAGAGCCTGGACCATGTCGCATGGACGGCGTCTCCACCTGGTGCACGTGCAATCGGTGCGAGCTAATGCCAACTGAGGAGGAGAACTGCTGCTGCCGTGAAAATTCCGGGTGCTTGGCCTACATTTCGGAAAGCGAGCAAAGTCTGCAGGAAGGCGAGCAAAGTCCGCAATGCATCACCGAGCTGCCAGAGTTCAGGGAAGCCTGCCTCTCACGGACCGTGTTGAGGATGATGATGGTGCTTATGCACGAACTTCGCGGCACTGTTCGTCCGCGTAATCCGAGTAACGAGTAAGTATACTCTGTTTGTGATGTCAGTGATGCCACCACTATTTCATGGTCGTCTCCCACATATAAAATTACATTTACATATCATTCGAACGCATGTAAATTTGTTCCATATAGTGCATTTTCTAGATATAATTTTTTTCTAAGAAAAATGACATGTGTTACCTGAATCGACATTGATAAGAAAGTTTGGTCAGTTTAATACAGTTTGCATCTTTTTTTTTCACAGGTGGTACAGGCTGGTGGCCTATCGTTGCTTCACTTGGTGGCTTCACGGGAGGCTCGGACACCGCGTTCGGAGAGTAATACCTGCCTGTGCGGTACTTGCCATTAGACAACATTTCCCCAGTGACAGTGGACAATACCGCGGATTTTCCCTCGATGTGCTGCAACCTCAACTTTACAATGTGTAATGTTTATTATTTATGTTTAATTAAAATCTAAAATAAAGCCCAACATATATTTTAACAATGGTTGTTTTGATTTTTTAAATGAATCTAGTGTATATTCTCCTGGGAGGGTGAGGTATTTATAAACTCACCCCCCTGCATTCCATGTAGTAGATCCTGCAGCCATCCTCTTACATTCAGTTAGATGGCCTCTCCTTGGTGAGGCCCTGCGGCAAACGGGTCTTGTCTGCACGACCACCGCCCCGATCCACCCCCCGCCCTATCAAAGGCAGTTCGCACCGGGGTACTTGTGCTGGCAAGTGGAGCTGTCAGGGAGCGATAAAGGCCAAGAGGTGCCAAAGACCATGTACACTTCAAAGTGGTCTATAGAGCATGGGTTGTTGTTCCCATGTCTACCTCCAGACCCCGTGTCTCCTGCCAAGCATCCCCCCTCACGCTGGACGGCCCCCTGCAATCCACATAAGTGTGTCTCCATTCACGAGTCTTCCTGTGTCTTGTCTGCACGACCACCGCCCCGATCCACCCCCCGCCCTATCAAAGGCAGTTCGCACCGGGGTACTTGTGCTGGCAAGTGGAGCTGTCAGGGAGCGATAAAGGCCAAGAGGTGCCAAAGACCATGTACACTTCAAAGTGGTCTATAGAGCATGGGTTGTTGTTCCCATGTCTACCTCCAGACCCCGTGTCTCCTGCCAAGCATCCCCCCTCACGCTGGACGGCCCCCTGCAATCCACATAAGTGTGTCTCCATTCACGAGTCTTCCTGTGTCTTGTCTGCACGACCACCGCCCCGATCCACCCCCCGCCCTATCAAAGGCAGTTCGCACCGGGGTACTTGTGCTGGCAAGTGGAGCTGTCAGGGAGCGATAAAGGCCAAGAGGTGCCAAAGACCATGTACACTTCAAAGTGGTCTATAGAGCATGGGTTGTCGTTCCCATGTCTACCTCCAGACCCCGTGTCTCCTGCCAAACATCCCCCCTCACGCTGGACGCCCCCCTGCAATCCACATAAGTGTGTCTCCATTCACGAGTCTTCCTGTGTCTTGTCTGCACGACCACCGCCCCGATCCCCCCCCCCGCCCTATCAAAGGCAGTTCGCACCGGGGTACTTGTGCTGGCAAGTGGAGCTGTCAGGGAGCGATAAAGGCCAAGAGGTGCCAAAGACCATGTACACTTCAAAGTGGTCTATAGAGCATGGGTTGTTGTTCCCATGTCTACCTCCAGACCCCGTGTCTCCTGCCAAGCATCCCCCCTCACGCTGGACGGCCCCCTGCAGACCGCATAATGCCACGACATATACACGTCATTCATTCACAAACACACCCCTGTTTCGAATTCTTTATAACCCACTTCATATTTCTAATGAGAACTTCTTTGCGCTTTGCTAGTCAACCCGTGAAGGTGCTGGTTATCTGCTCTTCGTCTCTGTGAACTTCCGTGACCACTTTGAGCAAACTCGTCAGTTTGCAACCTGTGAACTGCTCCCTGTTCTACGACAAGAAACTACTCTGATCCCTGCATCTAACTGTTTGTTCGTCAAGGTAAGTCCATGTACCATAATCATTTTGCGTCCAATTTTTTAATTTATATCTATTTGCTAGTAGTCATCAAATTGCATCCATGTTTTCTTTTCGTTCACGACAGTACATGCAAGGAACTAGTCACATGTTCTGAGTTTAGTCAAATTACTTTTTCTATTTTTTGAAAGTTATTGAAATACTTATCCGCATGTGAATAACATGTATAGTTCCAAGAACCAAAACGGACCTTGCATTGAACCTTTTATGTGTCATTTAATGTTTTAACACATTGGTATTCATAGAGAATTGTTGATCTTTACTTTTCAGAACTTTCCATAATGCCTGCCTGTTCCATTGGCGGTTGCCCTTCGAAGACCCATAACAAATCTGAAGGTACTATAATGCATGTTTTCCCTAAGACAATAGATCAGATAAGAGAATGGGTCCGATATTGCGGATATCCAGCCTCTGAGATAGAAAGTAGAGTCCTAGAAGTCTTTGCGGACAAGAGGGGTGATCGATACCGCATCTGCAGCAGGCACTTTAGCCCAGACATGTACTCCACATCATTGCTAATAAGGACGAAAACACCGCGAGCGAGGCGAAAATTGCTCTCAACCGCTATTCCCACTCTATTCGTCCACATCCCTCCACTGGTGAGTCAAGTTTACGTATTTATCTCTCGGCATTGCGGTAGTGTGTAGCATTAGCTAACAATAATTTCCCCATTTATGTATCCACTCAATATGAAGGCTGAAGATTCTCCATCCGTGTCGTTATTGCAGTCATCAGCCACTTCAAGCGCCTATCGGGTAATCTTACTTAGCTATTCTGACACTGACTTGTTTTAGGCATGTAAATCAATAGTTTTAATTGATCGTGTAATTATTTTACCTAATGGTACACCACAGTACTCGTCCTCTAGTCTTTGTTTTCAGTTATAATTATTGTTATCCAAAATAATGCAAGTACTGTCTTTCAGGGAGATGCTGAGGAGTCCAACGCATTGACGACAACCGTAGATGTCACTCAGATGCTCGAGGTACGTTTCCGGACAGTTCCATCGATGGAGATCATCAGATCTTGCATTCTTGTAGCGTGATTGTTACACACAATGTTTCTTTCGTTTTTAGCCATTGGTATGTCCTTCTGTCGTCGCCCTCCTATGTGTCTTCTTTTTTCAATATTGTGTTCATTACTAATGAAAGTCCTATGTTTCAGGGAGTCGATGGAGCATTAGTCCAAGAGGAAGGGGGAGCATGCAGTTACGGGTCGGCGCAACAGCTTGCAGAAGTGTGCACCGCAGTTACAGCGTCCCTTGATGTTCTTATGCATTTCGAGGTATGGATACTGACAGATCAATCATGCGAGATCAAATGACGTGATTACATCCGCTATACTTCCTTCTTTATTAACGCAAGTACTATGTTTCAGGGAGCTGACGGAGCTTCTTCAACAAGAACATCACCCCTAGTAGTTGATGCAGATCTCTGGGTGGTGACACTTCCAACGATGGAGCAAATCGAATCATATTTAGATATCCATTATTTATTTTAGACAACTGATCATTTGTGCAGGTCTATTTAGATGAGCCGTTGACGCCTGCAGAAAGTTTATGTTCTTTTAAACAAAATAGAAAACCATACTAATGCAATTACTGTGTTTCAGGGAGTTGCTGAAGCGTCATCTTCAATAATATCATCAATGGAAGTCTATGCGGAGCCCGAGGTATGGATCTTGACAGTTCAATCTAACTAGATCAACAATGCGTGAACTATTGTCGTTTGAATGTTCTACACAATGCGTTCATTCGTGTTTTGCTATTGAGATGTACGTATGGGTATTGGTCCCCAAGTACATTTTGTGTTTTCAATATTATTATACATACTAATGAAAGTTCTATGTTTCAGCGAGTCGATGGAGCCTCAGTGAGTGATGGATGTGCTTATCATGAAAGTATAGTCGTTGCAGCGCGAGAGGAAGTGGAGACATGCACACACGAGTCGGAGCAACAGCGTCCAGATGTTGAAGTTCGAGGAAAGAAAGTTTCAAAGAAAAGAAAGCAAAAGAAGGTTAGTGTCCTGTTCACTATATTATGTTGTCTTTCACTGTCAATAGTTCAATACTGTAAGTTGTGTTTAAACTGAACATCCCTTTTCTAATCTGTCCTCTAGTTGCGAGTGGGTGTAAGAACTAGATCTACACAGACAGTGAAGCGAACGAGAGATGTTGCTTGTCAAACCTTTTGGCAGGGACTTGAGACTGGAGATGCATCGTGCCAATGGGAAGAATATGAAGTGATTGACAACGGAGCTATACCACCACCAGCCATTGATAGTGAATGTCCTCCTGGTAGTTTGGATGCAGTCGTAGATCAATTCACAGAATCCACACCCGCAAAAAATAAGAGCACGCGAAAGTTGAAGACATTGTTTTTTTCTCCCATCTCCGGACAAGGAACAGATGTTGCAATGGAAGAGAATGAAGTGGACGACAATGAAACACCATCAATATCACTCAGCATAGCGGAAGACGATATCAGAGATTGTACCTTTCATGCGAGTGACATGTCCTCAACGTTACAGGCCGAACCAGCTGGGATGCAGAGTGACAGTATAAGGAAAGAGGCCAAATTCATTGTATTCGATAGCTGTTTGATGGATATTATTATGATGATGAAATGTGGGCATTGGGTTGGTGGGGAAGTATGTGGGGAGCCATTGATTAATGTGACTCGTGCAATTCGAGGCACTAACCTTAAAATACATGCCACCTGTACACAATATCATCCGTTCGCATGGTCTGCACAACCCATGCTGGGGCAACTGCCAGCAGGCAATCTACTTTGTGCAGCGGCCGCACTTTTTAGTGGTTCAAGTTTTAAAAAGTTACAGTATTTCTTTCAGTTTGTGGGAATCCATTTCATTGCGAAAAGTCAGTTCTACAAATACCAAACCGATTATCTATTTCCAGCCATCAGCGAAGCTTGGAGAATGGAAAAAATGTCAATGGAAAGTACATTCGCGGGCAAACGCTTCAGGCTAGCCGGTGATGGACAATGCGACAGTCCAGGATTTTCAGCCAAGTACTGCACCTACCACTTTCAGGACATGGAAAGTAAGAAAATTGTGAGTTCGGTGGTCGTGCAAGTGTCACAAAGTACATCCTCAGTGGCCATGGAGAAAGTTGGCTTTGTAGCATCATTGCAAGAACTACAATCGCGGGGAATGGTGATCGACCTGATAGCCACGGACAGACACGTTTCAATTGCCAAGACAATGAGAGAACAGTACAAAAATATAAATCACCAATTTGACGTATGGCATCTTGCAAAAACAATCAATAAAAAATTGTCGGCTGCAGGAAAAAAAAAAGATATGCAAGGTATTTCACAGTGGTCCAAGTCAATCAGCAACCATCTTTGGTGGAGCTCAAAAACATGTGAAGGGTCGTTGGAAATTCTACTGGAAAAATGGCGGTCAGTAATGTTGCACTGTAGCAACGTACATCAATGGTCGACAAATGAGCATTTCCACAAATGTGAACATGGCCATTTGTCCACAGAGGAGGCACGGAAGAAGAAGTGGTTGATTCCTTCATCACCCACTCACAAGGCCATTGAAAAGATTGTATTTGATAAAACTATAACAAGAGATTTGAGGGGACTCACGGAATTCTGCCACACAGGAGATTTGGAGGTGTTCCACAATATGTGCCTAAAGTACAGGCCCAAAAGATTGCATTTTGGCATGGAAGGCATGATAAATCGGACTCTTCTAGCGGTCTTGGCACATAACCATAATGTTGGCCGTCAACAAAGTAGGACGACCGGAACTTTAGGGACGCTTCGCTACAATAAGGCCTTCACTAAAAGAAGTAAACAATGGGTGATCAAACCAGTGTTTGAGGATATGCAATATGAGTTTATTGAGAGACTTATCGTAGATGTCCTCGATAGGCACATACATGGAGTGGTGAACGAACCTATGCAGGGGACAACTGCATTGCCACCCAACATTGCCTCTGTTCCATGTCCACCTAAAGCAGAGCTCATTGAGAAATACACATCACGGTTTAAATGATTGTAATTCGATTGTCTGTTCTCTCGAGTCTCCTCATGTTGCAGGCCCATTGCAATTAAACCAAACAGTAATATAAATCATTTTTACAAAAATTATAGAATGTTTCCGTATTACAAACACATGGCCGACCCATAGGGACAATAAAAAAAAAGGCACGCAGACAAGATGCCCTTACACTAACTGGAGCTAACTAGAAATGTGTGCTCGCTCAAAGTGAAGGTCAGCTGCTTTGATGTTTTGCTCGGGTGGCGGAAAGGCCCACGACCCAATATAAGGTTCTATTGTGATTTGACCTTGACAGGCCGGGACCATCCTGAAAGACTAAGAAAAGATAATGAATAAAATTTCAGAAACGAAACGATGAGCCACGTTCATTAGAAGAAGTAACGTCGGCAAAGAAGGAGTGGTGTTTCGGGTCTGCCCTACACAGAGACACAATGGAAAATGCAAATATAATGTAAGTAACTTTTGATGAGTTTATACCGCAATTTCATTACTATACAGTGGCTTTAAAGACGGGTTCAGTTGTACTTGTTCGTTCTATGTGGCATAGTGTTTTCTACCGCGCACTATCTGGAGGAGAACCATCTTCTTTTACTGAAGCACCTCAAAACCTTCCTCTTTGCTTCTGCTTTCTCTCTCCCTCTCCCCTGCTACAACTGGTCCACTGTCTGCGACCTCGGTCCTGGGCCCTTCCACTCTCCACCTGCACTGCCTCCCTGTCAACCCCTGCACTGGGGGACTGTCTCAGTATCCTACAGCCCCCCCTTCCCAGCACTTGTTCTGCACTTACCTTGCACTTGCCACCAGCTGGCCCTATTTATTTATTATTTTATGCTACTTACCTTGTACTCCACTCCCCCCCCTCCATGCCTCGCCACGCCTTTAAACACTTGTGTACACCCAGTAGCGCTGTCCTCGCTATGAAATGAATAATTTTAATAAGGATCTGATGGTGAGACTAATTTCATTTTTTATGTTTTTAGGTACATCATTCACTACTGTCTGTGTCACGAGTACCAGACACCGGCGGACGGCTTCTACAGCCGCCAGTTGCTTCTCCGCGTGAACAACGTTACCACCCTGACCATTTTATGGGACGATCGCCAAGTACAAGTATGCCCTTACGCGGTACTAACGGTTAGATGCAACATACCTACCGTTGTGGTGGCCTAGTGCCTCGTTGTTGGAACAGCCATGCGATTATCAGTGCGACAGAAGAGCTTATTTTTATCGTAAACCAACACCCTGTGTACTGCACACGAACATCGCTTCCCTCAAGACGAACTAATTTGGATCGAGAGCAAAGAAAAATGCAAATCGCTGAATATTCTCTAAACATTTGATGTCCAATAAACGTACTTTGCCAAATGTACAATCTTGCCGTTTGCTTTTAAACCACGGTTTCACATTCCGAATTGTGGTGCTGTATTGTGAGATGCTCTAAGACCCTGTGTACAGCAAAGGACCATCGCGTTCCTCAATACGAACTTTTTGGAACATGAGCAAATAAAAATGCAAATCGCTGAATATTCTCTAAACATTTGATGTCCAATAAACGTACTTTGCCAAATGTACAATCTTGCCGTTTGCTTTTAAACCACGGTTTCACATTCCGAATTGTGGTGCTGTATTGTGAGATGCTCTAAGACCCTGTGTACAGCAAAGGACCATCGCGTTCCTCAATACGAACTTTTTGGAACATGAGCAAATAAAAATGCAAATCGCTGAATATTCTCTAAACATTTGATGTCCAATAAACGTACTTTGCCAAATGTACAATCTTGCCGTTTGCTTTTAAACCACGGTTTCACATTCCGAATTGTGGTGCTGTATTGTGAGATGCTCTAAGACCCTGTGTACAGCAAAGGACCATCGCGTTCCTCAATACGAACTTTTTGGAACATGAGCAAATAAAAATGCAAATCGCTGAATATTCTCTAAACATTTGATGTCAAATAAATGTACTTTACCACATTTACAATCTTGCGGTTTGATTTCAAAGTACAGTTTCATATTCCGAATTGTGGTGCGCTGTATTGTGAGCTGATCTGTGTTGATTTCCGGGGTCTGTGTGGAGTCGCGTAGAAGACGCCTGGGCGCGTTTGCCTACGCAGCACAGTCACGTCACGGATAGAGGCGGGGAATATGAATGTTTTGATAAAGTCTGTTTCAGGGGCGGGGGATTTGATTTAGTGCCGCAAAGACAGGTGAGCCAGGTCGATGCGGCGGAATGATAGGATTATCACAAAATGGAGGCTGATTTCGAGTGCGATAATGGGCGAAAAGTCGGGTAAGGTCCATAGGAAAGTTTCCTACGATCTACCGATTTATGCTTACAAACACATGGCCGACCCGTAGGGACAATAAAAAAAAAGTCCCGGAACTATCCTTTAACTCGTACCAGATGATAAGCCCCCCGGAGATCTAACTTGGTGTATATGCAAGCGTCCTTCACCTGGTCAAGGAGTTCAGGGATCAAAGGCAGAGGGTAACGATTTTTAACAGTTATCTGGTTCAATACGCGGTAATCGATACAAGTTCTAAGGTCGCCTTCTTTTTTTGGCACGAAGAACAAAGCCGAGGATGCCGGAGACTTTGACGGACGAATTAAACCCTTGGCTAGGTATTGATCTAAATACTGTCTCAAATGCAGATTCTCCGGCTCAATAAGGGCATAAATCCTGCTACAAGGGGGTTGTGCACCGGGCACCAGATCGATTTGGCAATCGTACGATTTGTGAGGAGGTAACGTGTTGGCCTGTTCCTTTTGGAAGACGTCCTGGAAGTCTTGGTATTCCGGAGGTAGTTGCATGGAGACAGAGGTTACTGATGCTAGCCTGACGTTCAGATTTTCTGGGTAGCAGGTTCGTGCACACTCTGGAAAGGTTATTCTCTTCGCTCGCTGTGATGCTGGAAATGCATCAGAGGGACAGGGCCTCTGAATCCTTGTCCTTTTCTGCCTTTTATCGTGTGTTCTGTTATGTTTTCTGCCCAGGAGTCCATTTGGGACTCCTGGCAGTGCAGCTCTCTCTTTTGGTTTGGTGAACAGACCCATGGGATACCCTTATGGCACCCATGGGTAGGGGTACAACCCTGTGCCCCTAGTGTATGTTTTTTGGCACCTGTGGGTGGCCCACAGAGCAGGGTATGGGCTGGTGGCAGCTCCATGCTGAATTAGACAGGTGCTCTGGGCGTCCTCCATTTTGGGATACCCAGGCCCTGCCATTGGGATCAGTTGATTCCTGATAGAAAACAAGATGGCCCCTGTGGCCTCTTGCTTTCTATTGCCTGTTGTCTTGTTTTTCCCAAAGTCCTGGGAAGCCCTGACTCTGTCCCTTCCCCCTGACTGGCTGTTGGGTGGAAGTTCCATATATGGTGTTGTTGTGAAGGCCCAGCTAGACTGACTGGAGCCTTCCCTTTGACTGTATGTTGTGGGTACCTCCTGTGGGTGGGACCTGGGTGAATGGAGTGTGTGACCAATATACACTTCTTGTTGTGGTTGTCTGGTTTCTGGCATGTGAGACAAAGACTGAGACAGCCCTGCCCGAAACTGGCCTGAATGCAGTGTGTAGTGTTGAATGGCTGGGTACTTGTCCCAATCCACATTCCTTGTTGTGAGTGTCTGAAAGGGAGGAGTGTGGCCTGAATGCACTGTGTGCCTGATTGGCTGACTGACTGCATGAATGCCCTTCTGTGTGATTGGCTGCTGTGTGTGTGCCAGCAGTGTGGATGAGAGACAGGATAGTATATCTGGGGACCTCTCACCACTGGAAATTGTTCAGAAGCATTCAGAAGCTGAGTCTCCACTCAAGAGTAACTGGATTTGCTGATCCTCGACGTCCAGCTGGAAGAAGAAGACTTGCTGTGGCATTTGCTTCGACGGAACTGAAGGTTGTCGAAATCGTCGAGGACTGACCCGAGAGAGGACCTGGCTAGGCGCCCTCTTCCCGTGCTCCGAGGGACCATCGAGCACCGCTGAATCTTCGCCGAAGCGCCCTGGAAGTCAGACCCTCGAAAGGCTGCCGACCCGAGACGGGACCGCCGAGGAGATCGAAGTGAAGCACCCGGACATCGACGCTGTCGAAGTCCATTGCCGTCGACCAGGGTTCGCAGGTCTGTGTAACCGCTGGAGGCCCGTCGAAGTTGTGTTGCCCCGCCGTGGGAACCACTTGACGCCGTGCCGCCGACGACCGGAGCCGTCCGCTCCTTGCCTAAGAACATTTGCCTTGAAGGACTCCCTCGTCCGCATCGTCGGCCGCTTTGTCCCGCCGGAGAAAGTCGAGGACGACCAACGCGCCGAGGAGAATCCGCCGGTGGGTTTCCCGCCACCTCACGACCCCAAAGACTCGAGCGACTCGACGCCCTTGCTGGGCCACCGTCACCCACAATCTTTGCGGTCCAGAACTAGTGTCGCCGAGGTGCCCCGCACGCCTCTTCCTCGCAGGACGCCGACATCTCGACGCCGACGAGCACCGCTCGGATCGAAGCCTGCCGCCTCATCGACGCCGTTCTACCTTGTTTGTTGTCGGACGTTCGACGCCCCGTGTCTCCCGCTTGAAAGGGAAGGCATTCAAGAAGGGCCGTCGATTCCCCGACACCGAACACCGAGTTCCTCGACGCTTCTCGACGCCTCTCGACGATCCGTGACTCCTGCTTTAAAGGGGGTCATTCAAGAAGGATCTGTCGACGCCTCTTCGAAGAACTCGACTCCACCAGGTACATTGGGGGGGTAAAAACATTATAGGAGAGAAATAGACTATTGAACAATATATGGACTGGGCTGGTGTTATATCTCTTTATTTTACAGGTTGCCCAGGTGGGGGGATCTCCACACAGAACTGTGTCCAGTGGTAGGGGCCAGTATTCTGCCTATTGTTTCAACCCTCTGTTATCTCTCCTCTCTCTATTGCTGGTTTCCTTCTTATTGATCTGTGTGCCATTTTAACAGTATTGTGAATGCACTTTAATGAGGTCTAATATTAGTGGTACCACTTTAGAATTGTAGATATTTACCATTGCTGATTTTCCTGAGCACAAAGTGCGTTATTGTGATAAGTGTACATAACCCTTGAATATTAATTATATAAAGACTGTGTTTTCAGTAATACAGTGTGTGGACATTCCTTTGTGGGGGCTTGGGGATACACTGTACTTAAGAACCAGCCTGCATCACCTCCTGAGAAGCTAAGCCTTGATTGCTCGTCCATCGTTACCATATTAGAGAATCTTGGCTGGGGTCCTCTGTGCCTCCCCTCTACCATATAGAGAGCGGAAGTACAGACCCCCCTACCAGTCTTTACACTCGCCAATCAATTCGAGGATTATGTGTCTCTGACCAAGGGATTCCGAGTATAACCTGAAACTGTGGAGCCTTGATTACATCAAACACAACTACCTCCCGATGGCCGTCCGGACCTACAAGAGTTACCTCAGCTGTGGAATGTGTTACCGGTCCCGAGGCAATTTCGGTTCCATCGACTGTGGTGATGACATCTTTGCTGGTTTTAGGACGCAGGGGGAGGTTAATCCTGGAGACCAATTCACGATCCATGTAGTTTCCTATAGCCCCACTATCAATGTATGCCTTTATTGCATGCAACCGCTTAGGCTGTTCCGGATCTACGAGGACCATTGGCACAGTAAAATGCGAGGTCTGAGAGTTCGTTTTCAAGCTCGGCAAGCGGACCCCTACGCTTGTCGGGCGGGTCGTTTCCCGATACAGAGGTTTCATGGATTTTTTCAGCGGCTCCTACCACCTTCCTGGGCGGCCTTGCCGGGCAATCTCGTAGAAAGTGTCCAGAGGATCCACAATAAAGACATAAGTGCATCTGCCGTCTTCTTTCACGTTCCTTTTGCGTTAAAGGTCCTTTAACTCCTCCGATTTGCATTGGCTCTGAGGCTTCAGCCCCCTTGAGGTTAGCGTGGGTCTTGACTAACACCCGGGTCTCAAACTTGGACCGATCTGCTTTTCTGTTTTGCAGTCTGTGATCCAATTGGACCACTAAGTCTATATATTCAGAGCACTCTTGGGGCGGATTTACAACTTGGGCCAGGACATCTTTAAGTTCTCCGCGTAGACATCGATAAAATAACGTGATTCTTTTATCCTCTGGCCACCTAGTTTCCACAATTAGTCTATTAAAGGTTGCAATGTAGGAAAGGAGGTCTTGATTGCCCTGTCGCAGAGATAGAAGTTCGTCTTCTAGAGCCTGCCCCTGGGAGTGACGAGCAAATAACCTTTCCATGCTTGCTTGAAATCTTTGAAAATCACGAAGAATCGGGTCATCTTGAGTTACCAGTGGAACTGACCAATCGGCAGCACTGCCGCTGAGATATGACAATACAAAGGCTACCTTGGTCTGGTCATTAGGGAAGGCCCCAGGTCTGCACAGGAAATGCAAACGACAATAATTCATGAATACGGCAAATCGTTTGGGGTCCCCAGCAAAGCATTCGGGTGGGGCCAGCGGCATGTCTCCAGGTAGATTAATCTGCACCGGGTTACTGGAAAGCACAGGAGCGGGGTTCCCTCCGGAACCCGGTAAAGGAGTTTGTCCAGCTTGACCTTGCAAAAGCTGTCTAGCCAGGTCATCAGCTCTTTCCTTTGTTACAATCACTTCCCTCCTGAGAGCATTAGTCTCTTGACGAGCGGCGTGTACTTTGGGCCATAATTCCCCCAGTAGTTGGGCCAACTGGTCAGTCTCGGAAGTTTCCATAGCGCCTGGGTGGGAATTTGTAGGAAGGCTTCGCGTTCTGTAACGCTCACCTGGCTCCCACGGAGGCGCTGGTCTGGGTTGCTGTGGCCTCTTCAAGCGTGATGCGCAGAATTCGGACCACCGATTGAACAGGACCCCCAAATCTTGCTTGTCTGGCCCGTAGGAATATCCTTCTGCAGATGAGAAAGGGGATTAACTGTCTGCTGAATAATGTGCTTGCTCCCCCCTTTCCCCCTTCGTTCTCCTCTGACTTCCTCCAAAATCCCCGGTTTAAGCTCACCTTATGGTTTGGAAGGATGAACTCTCCATCCTGCTTCTGGTGCAGGGGCGCGCGTTCGTCCAGTTACTTCACTGGTTTTCAGAATGGCGCTGGCAAATCCACTTGACTTTACTGAGCGATACGCCGTAAGTATGAAGATGCAAAAGTTCAAGTGTGAGCCGCCTTTCATGTTGTCTTTTTCTGTCCTTTATTTCAGGTGCAGAACAAAGGCGATGCGTTGAGGTGTTAAATTGCCGGGGTAAAATCAGGTGAGTCAGTGATGAGGGCGACCCCTCTAAATGTCTTTATAATTCCCCAGTAATGTCTTTTGTCCTTTCCCCATAGGGGCCGGGGTGTGGTACCTGCCAGAGATGTGGCGCCGACCCGAGATGTGGAATGGCTCACCAAGACTAGCCGGTAAGTAATATGGCTGAAAACCCGGCTTTCCTCTTGTGTTCCCTTGCTCACCTTTTGTCTCTTCTTCTCTCCCTTAGGTGCGGTGCAGAGATGTGGCGACCGGCACTGAGAGCCGCGATGGAGCCGGGCGGCGTCTCGGGAACAGGTGAGTGAAGCACGGCGCTGCAGCGAGCAACGCGGTGCTTTTAAATGGAAGTCTTCCTTCAGGAATGCTGGCGTGAAGATTCCGGATGCAGGTAAGAAGGTTGAAATAGTTCTTGGTTTTCACCTTTCTCTTCTCTTATTCCCTTACAGGTGTTCCAGGTTCGAGGCGGGCGTGGCTGGAGTCCAGGTGTAGGAGCAGACACAGTGAGCGTTCAGCTGCTGGGATGCAGAACAACGCGAAGCACGTGTGGCTGTCCGGGTGTGGCTTAAATAGCCTTGGAAGAAGTTCCAGGTGAGTATTCTTCCACGGCCCCACCCAAGTAACAAAATAGTTCCTTCAGAAAAATAGCCCCTCCTAAGCCTCATTTGGCTTGGTTCTTCATGCAGCGTGGTCTGCATCAGGTAGTGTGCAGCATGGTCTGCTTCAAGTAAGTGCACCAAACACTTCCCTTTATGAGCCTGGCGCCAACGGCGCCAGGACAGAGTCCAAAGAGCCCCTATAAAGGGCCGCTGGGCTTTTACCTGGGGGCGTGATGCCTGCTCCCGGGGGTGCTGGGCCTGGCCTGGTGCTCCGGGGGTAGGCATCATGACATCCATCGACGGTGGTGATGACATCAGTCGCGGATTTTTTGCAAAGAGGTAGGTTCATCCTTGAAGCCAAATCATGGTCTATGTAATTTCCTACGGCCCCACTATCAATGTATGCTCTTACTGCGTGCATATGCGATGGTTGGCTTGAGTCAATAAGGACCATTGGCATGATTAGGTGCGAGGTCTGAGTATCCTTCTTTAAGCTCCGCAAGCGGACCTCTACGCTTGTCGGGCCTGGTCGTTTCCAGAGTCAGACTCCATATGGCTTTTCTCAGCAGCTCCTACCACTTTCTTGGGTGGTTTTACAGGGCAATCCCGAAGAAAAAGTCCCGAAGCTCCACAGTATAGACACAATTGCATTTGCCGTCTCTTTTCTCTTTCCTTCTGAGTCAAGGGTCCTTTAACCCCTCTGATTTGCATGGGTTCTGAGGTATCTGTTCCTTTGGGGGTAGCGTTGGGTTTAACCAATACCCGGTTCTTGAACTTGGCTTGGTCAGCCTTTCTATTCTGAAGTCTGTGATCTAACTGGACCACTAAGTCTATATATTCAGCACAGTCTTGAGGTGGATTCACAACTTGAGCCAAAACATCTTTGAGTTCTCCTCGAAGTACATGATGAAATAATGTAATCCGTTTTACCTCGGGCCATCCAGATTCCACCACCAACCTATTGAAGGTTGCGATGTAGGTTAAAAGATCCTGGTTGCCCTGTCGTAGGGATAAAAGCTCGTTATCCAGGGCCTGTCTAAGGCCGTGCCGGGCAAATAGTCTTTCCATGCTCATTTGAAAACCCTGAAAATCTCGAAGAATACGGTCATCCTGATTGACTAGTGGAATTGACCAATCCGCTGCACTGCCGCTGAGGTATGATAATACAAAGGCTACTTTGGCTTGATCGTTTAGAAAGGCTCCGGGTCTGCATAAAAAGTGTAAGTGGCATTGGTTCATAAACACGGCGAATCTTTTCTTGTCCCCAGCAAAGCGTTCTGGTGGGGCTAAAGGGATATTTCCTGGTAAAATCACTTGCACAGGGTTGCTTGGTGAAACAGGGGTTGGATTCCCCCCGTGTCCAGGTAAGGGTGTTTGCCCGGCTTGGTTTTGCAGTAATTGTCTAGCAAGATCATCAGTGCGTTCCTTAGAAACAATCAGTTCTCTCCTGAGGGTATTAGTTTCTTGGCAGGCGGCATGTACTTCTGCCCTAAGTTCGCCTAATAATTGGGCCAGTTGGTCAGTTTCTGAGGTCTCCATGACACCCGGGTGTGGTAGGAAGGCTTCGCGTTCTGTTACGCTCACCTGGTTCCCACAGGGGTGTCAAACGGGACTGGACTGCCGCGGTCTCCACCAACGTAATGAGTAGTGCAGAGATGACTGACTGGACTGGCCCGCCTAGTTTCGTCTGCTTGACCTGTCGAAGTAATCTCCTGGAAATGGAGAAAGGGAATTAGCCACCCTTGGATTTAAGTGGTAGCACCTCACTGCGTCCCCACTATAGCCTCCGATATTCCCTTTCAAGAATCTCACCTTATGGATTTGAAAGATGAGCTCTCCATCCTGCGACGAACGCAGGGGCGTGTTGATGACCAGTTACTTCACTGGCCTGAAGGTATTGGAAGAGTTCGAGAACAATCCTGACTCCAAAACTCCGGGCGAAGAGCCGTAAGTATATAGTTCTTAAGAGTTCAAAATGTCTTGATGAAATCTCAACAGGATGACTAGTAAAATAATTATTCATAAATCTGTCAAGAGCAGGATGGTGATTACGGATTGCGAACAAGGCCTTGACCATGGCATGGGAGGTAAACATGGGCTATTTGATTTAATTGAAATAAGGCGATGCACTTGTCTCTCCCGCTCTCTCACCTACACAAAAGTTTCATCATGCAGCCAGTTCATGGATAGTGTGACCGCATTGTACCCGATTAGCACATGTCTTTTTTCACTGCAGAAGTGTTACACTCACCTGGTTCCCACAGGGGTGTCAAACGGGACTGGACTGCCGCGGTCTCCACCAACGTGATGCGTAGTGCAGAGATGACTAACTGGACTGGCCCGCCTAGTTTCGTCTGCTTGACCCGTCGAAGTAATTTCTGGAAATGGAGAAAGGGACTTAACCACCCTTGGATTTAAGTGGTAGCACCTCACTGCGTCCCCACTATAGCCTCCGATATTCGCTTTCAAGAATCTCCCTTATGGATTTGAAATATGAGCTCTCCATCCTGCGACGAACGCAGGGGCGCGTTGATGACCAGTTACTTCACTGGCCTGAAGGTATTGGAAGAGTTCGAGAACAATCCTGACTCCAAAACTCCGGGCGAAGAGCCGTAAGTATATAGTTCTTAAGAGTTCAAAATGTCTGATAATCACCCTTGTCCAATCCTTACTTCTGTTTTGCAGCTTTGACCCAAAAGAAGATTGTCTGTGGCAGTTGAAAGTGTCCAGGTAAGAGTCTGTGTTACCCAACACTGTCCGGTAAATGATGCCAAGGTTTAACTTGCTGCTTTCTTCCTTCCTTCAGTTGCAGCGTATGAAGATTTGGCGTGCTGATGAATAATACCTCCGGCGGTAAAATCAGTTAAGTCTATGGTGGCAAAAGAGATTGGGCCTCATTATAACTCAGGCGGTCCGGAAATAACGGTGGCGGTAAACCCGCCACCACCGTTGTTTCTGGATCGCCTGATCCCGACTCCAGCAGGCGGGAGGTGATGTTCCCGCCAGGTCTGACCTGGCGGGTTTAACACCGCCCGCCTGCAGGCGGACGAGGAAACACCGGCAGCATTACGAGATGCTGCCGGTGTTTGCATGAACCCCATTCCCATCGAGTCGCATAGGACTCGATGGGAATGGGGATTGACACCATTCTGCCTCCGTGATTCCCGGAAAACCGGGGTTGTAATGCCCCGGTAATTCCGGGAATCACGGAGGCGGAATGGTACTACAAGTCCGGCGGTAACCAGGCGGTTTTACCGCCACGGTTACCGCCGGACTCGTAATGAGGCCCATTGTCTTTGTCTGTTCCCTGGCTCACCTTGTTGTTTTCTTGTCCCCTTAGGTGCTGGGATTCAGCGAAGAAATGATGGAGGCAGAACCGGAGCGTAAAGATGCTGCCAGGAACGGTTCTTGTTCTAACCTTTCTAACCTTTCTCCTTCTTTCCCTTCTTTCTAGATGCTCCGGGTTCGAGGTGGGCGTGGCAGAAGGCTGGATGCTGGCTGCAGGCATGGTGAGCGTCACGCTGCAGGATGCAGAATAACGCGAAGCATGTGCTGCTCTTCGGGCGTGGTTTAAATAGCCTCCAAAATAGTCCCAGGTAAGTATTCCTCCACGACCACACCCGAGTAAAAAATAGTCCCTAGAGTAAAGTAGTCCCTTCCAGGCCTCACATTGGCTTGGATCCTTTGCAGCATGGTCTGCATAAGGTAAGTGAAAACATATGAGCCTGGCGCCTATGGCGCCAGGACTGATGCCGCGCCAGGACTGTACACAGATAGCCCCTAGCAGGGGTTGCTGGGCTTTCCCTGGGCAACATGATGCCTGCTCCCGGGGCTGATGGACTTGGTCTGGATGCCCGGGGGTAGGCATCATGATAAGAAGTAATTCAGGGCCTACCAATTAATTTCCAGATATGATGAGGAGCACTTTTCTAGGGCAAGGTCTACAGGTGGGATTTTAGATAACGATTGTCCAGTCCCTAGGTGCACACATATAGGTTCCATATGTAGTTTATTTGAGGGAGCCAATGAGCAGGAGCAATAGGTTTTCATAACTATGACATCACAGTGACCCTTTTTGTACTATACAAACTCCTGTTGTCTGTTCAAACGTTAGAAAATTCTGGAGTGAGAGCTTCGCTTTTATCTTGATATTTTCCCCAGTCTATTGCAATAAACTGGTTTCCTTGCATTCAGCATACCGCACTCTATGTTGTCTCTTTTTTGACAAATGCCAGCAAGAGGGCAATTTGGCCTTTTTTGACCCTTTTATCATTTGGGAGGAGGACGGTTCGAGCGTGTGGATTTTTTTGGGGTGCCCTACCACACTCCTTTTGAGCAGCGGATCGGTCAGTGGAGCAGATTTTCTTTTGTGCACAACTCAACAGGAAGCGCAGCAGGGCCGACTTTGGAGTGGAACTCTGCCTGGTCTCCCACTGCCCGCTGGAAGCAACAGGAGGAGCTGGCTGGTGAGAGTAACCCAGAAGCCCACAACCCTCAAAGATCCACTGAAACACGTGAGTGTGCTATGTGTAGGGCAACAGGGGGTGGGAAATTTATTGTATGATATCTAAGAAACTGAAGTTGATGAAGGATAGCTCAAGACAAGGTCGTGGAACACTGCTTAGTAGGGCCACTGAGGGCCCAGCCTTCTTTTGAGGGTTAAATAAATGAGACAGAGAGATAAGGATATAGCGGGGGGAACCGGAAGACAGCTGTATTTTTGTGTTGTATTGTCGTTTTGTTGATTAAATTGTTGTTTGCTGGCATTGTATTGTGTTGTGAAGCAGGTCCTTTAGAGGTGATTTTTCTTGTATGTGGTGAGAGTAGCAGATAGTATTGTTTGGTAGAGGTTAATGGGGTAAGTATTAACATTTAGACTGTGAGCAGATTTTGTTGTTATGCGGAGGTAGGATTTGGATTTTGGGGAGTGGCCCTAAGGGAAGAGGGCGAAATAATTGTCAAAAAACATTTTTTGCTCTAACATTTTCGGCAAGCTTACAACTATGTTTGCATTGTTTATTCTGTGTAAGTACCAAGCTGCACGCTGTGCAAAAGTTGTCACCATGTCAGATACCCAAATAATTCACGTATGTAAAGCGTTCCCTAGATATAGTGCCAGCATTACTAAATATCATGCTGAGTGGGTGAAGGGGACTGCTGGAAATATGTACCTGTCATGGCCACAAGAGGGCACTCACTGTAAAATGGTACTCCAACACATGTACTATACTAGCATGCCACACACAAGAGCAGGAAGCTCAAGAATAGACTAAGGGTATTAGAACTCTGGAAGGCCTGTGAGAAAGAAACAGAAGGGCCTAGAAAGAAATGGAAGCTTAATATGTGTCAGGGGGAGCGCGAGCAGCCCATAGCTCCGCCGCCCCCTCCCTCTGAGGAAAGCGCTTACACACAGCCAACAGCTCGACCAGTTGAGGCAGGCAGCCGTACACTATTCACAGTACCAACTCCATATGAGGAGAGCACACCAGGCTCCACCATCCCAGCAATATACATGGTGCAGGCAGCAACTGTAGAGTATAGCATCCCAGGTATGAATACCCTGATGAGGAAAGTGATGAAAATAGGAAAAGGGTGAAAGTGGTAAAAGCACCATTAGTGCAAATCGAGAATGAAGCATGGCACAGCTCAGGGACACAGTTAAGGGAGGAGAAAGAACATAGAGGGCTACATAGATTAGAAAGCAGCTAAAAGCAGCTAAGGAAGAGCTCCAGAGAGTGAGAGCCATGAAGATAGATGCCCAAAGGGCAAGAAGCGTACCCATAGGTAATGGGGATAGTGGAGAGACAATGATGAAACCAGAGAAAAGGGTACGGGGAAAGGTATTGTTGAGACTCAATGGGAAAGGCACTGAAAACAGGTATGTGAAGAGAGTAGAGTATGAAGAAATGAATGAAGCAGCCAGGGAGGAAGTCAGGAGGGAGACACAGGAAGAGATAGAGCAAAATGGACAAAGGAAGAGAGAGAGGGAATGGAGAGAAGCAGAGTAGATGCAGAGAGGGGAACAGGAAAGACAAAGAAGGAAGAGGGAGGTAGGAGAAAGGGATGAGTATATAAAGAGGCTAAATAAGAACAGGAGAATGACAAAAGAAAAAGGAAGAAATTGAAATAATGAGGAAGGAGATGAGCAAAAAGATGAGCATTGGTATGATGCCAGAGATGTGGGGAAAAGGGAGTGGGACAATAACCCCAGAGACCAGGGGCAGAGATGTATTACCAGAGATAATGAGTGGAACATATGTAAGGGAGCCTGTTAAGGGAGTGAGCTTTGTCTCATATTTGAGGATGACGAGAACGGAGAAAGTGACAGGGAAAAAGATTGGGTAGACATGGATGGTGAAAAGGGGGGAGAAGAGGAAGCGCAAGCCCCACAAATGGATACCAAAGGACCAGGCGTGGGAGAGATAGCAGATATACTGGGACCAAACTTAAACATTTATCCACCCCTTACTAAGTAGTGTCTTATCAGATATACCCTATCTGACAAATCTAGCACTTGCTGGCTGCTCTACCACTGTTTATTTTCGCCTTTATTTATTTATATTATTTTACTTATTATTTATTTTGTTATCTCCTCTGTTTTCGCACCTTTCCACTTTCTCACCCCCTCCAATGCACTTCCCCTTTTTCCGTATCCCATGCACTTGCACATTCTCAATGTCACTGGGCCCAGTAAGA
This sequence comes from Ambystoma mexicanum, assembly GCF_040938575.1. NCBI lineage: Eukaryota > Metazoa > Chordata > Amphibia > Caudata > Ambystomatidae > Ambystoma > Ambystoma mexicanum. The sequence goes on along the minus strand of NC_090934.1, from coordinate 833,072,747 downwards.
TCGTGTTGTTCTATTTTGTTTCTCCCTTTGTCCCCTTCCTTTGCTTGGTCACGCTCTGAAACCCTTGTGTATGAGCGTAATATTAATAAAATATCATATCATACTGCCCATAAAAGAAAACAATAAATCACCATATTTCTTAAGAAACGTGTCAAAACGCCAGTGACACTGTGTAGCTGAGACATTGAAAATGAAAACACGGGCAGCATCAACGTTGCGCAAGAAAGGGGTAACGCAATTCCCACTGCTCCACAAAGGATTAGGGCAACCCCACTATACTCCATGTAATCAGATAGACAAAAATAACTTGATGGATAAGCTCCCATCACTGACAGCAGGGCTGGGCCGTTGGTTCTGCAAGCTAGAGCAAGAGACAGCTGGGATAGCATTAGCTCCAGTAACAGAACATAACACCACTAAATATAACAGGTCACCCTTTAATTACAGAGCTAATGTATGGAAGGCACTGGGGGAGCTATTTCTAGATCAATCTGACGTGAGTGCCATAATGACTAAAAAGATGGGGCTTACTGAGGTCCCCGCTGCCTATATTCAAGACATTAAAGAACATTGGCATTTGAAAACTAAAGACAATTGGGATACAAATATACCAGTGTTTTATCATATTCTATTTCAGGGCCTACCTGAAGAAGTCCAGAGACAGTTATACAAGATTGTGGGGATTGAAATGAGAACATGACCAGCAATACAACTGACTATCGTCCATCACTGTATGTTAAAGCAGGAGAAGGATCAAAAGAAAGTAGAGGAAAGGCAAAAGGAAGAGGCAACATTGGTACAGAAGAAATTATCCAAAATGGCACTAGAAGGAGTGGTATTGATAAATACAGAAGACAGGAACAATGGACAGAGAGTTATTATGCCACAGCATGGCATGGGTGGCCCTTTTGCAGGAGGAAGGGAGAGTAGTTTTTTTTCCCAGAGCAGGAAGAAGATTCGTTGACAAAGGGAGAGGTCTTGGGGTTGGTGGAAGGACAGCCCTGCTTTGGAGGCCCTGGGGGAACTGGAACAGTATGTTGGGCATGTGGGAACATAGGACATACTTCATGAGTGTGTAGAAGTAGAGGGGCAATGCAGAAGGTTGCAATGCAGTATGTGCCAAGAGGGTGGATGGCATATTCTGCACCATATGATGCACCACAGCAAATCTATGAGTACTATGACAACACACAGTATTCCCTTGATCAGACACAAGCCAGTAGGTGTAGCAACCCCAAAGGTCACAGATACAGCCACAGATAATGCCAAAACAACCACAGAAGGCATTGACAAACCCCAGAGTGCAGTGCAATAACATCAAGCAATGACACACTGGGATACCAATCTTCTGCCACAGACACCACGAGATAGGAGGAGTAACAGTGGTTCGCGGAACACTTTTACAGGGACAGGACTGAACATGTATCCCCAGTAGGACAGCTCACAGAATAGCTTGATATGCCCTATCCTATCAACAACCACAAACACTGAACAGGAACAGAGGGTGGTGTCATGGTCATCGGGCCAAGAACACAGACAGGGCTCGGTTGGACACAGTCCTGGTGCCTTTGGCGCCAGGCTCATAAATAACAGACAACAAGAAACATTTATTGGGGACAAAATGCTTTTATTATAAGCATAGCGCCTCATTCCGGGTGCAAGGTGCATTTAACATGGACACTTTCATCACTTAAAGCAGCCCCCCGGGTACTCTGGGGTGGGGCTGCTATTTACTGGGTTGCCTTGCACGTGCTGACTCACTAGGAGTGGCAGGGCGTGGCAGGCAAGCCAGGCCTAGTGGGCGTGCCCACGCTCACAGCTATATAAGCTGCTCCAATCCACGAGGCAGACGTTTCGCGTTTTTCTACACATCCATGCAGCGTAATGCTCACCGCCGCCTGGGATCTGCACTTACCTTGGAAATCCTGCTTCCTGCCTCCATACTTACCATCTGGGGAATCAGCTCTCACCTGTGCACGTCTTCTTCACAACTTCTGGAGCGCCGAACTCTTCATCTTGACACCGCAGCTCACCTTCAAGACTTCAGGGATGCTGAATTCTTCTTCTTGACATCGCAGCACTACGCACTTCGTCCGCGACCGCAGCACCTGCAAGAAAAAGCCAAAAGCAAAGTTAGACATTAACAAGACATTGAGTTTAAGGTTGCGCTCCCATCCCATCTCGTGCTTTCCCTTAAACCATCACTCACATGTTTTCGGACATTGCGGTTACATCTATCTTCCTCCCGGCCACGTTCTGCACCTCCACAGCTGCTGTTGAGCCGCAATTCCATCTATTGGGAAGAAAGCAGAAGAGAAAACCTTATTCAGGAAATAACAACAAAATCGAGAGCAATAATTCAAGACAGAAAGCGGAAAGGGTAAAAATAGAAAGAGGAAAAGACAAGAGACATTGAGAAACACTTACTGCCAATCAATAGAATATTCGCAGCTGGACTGGACTGTTACTCACCAGGGATCAGTGAAGGAACTAGATCCCATCAACAAGCGCCCCTGCCAGAAGTAGTAGGACGGAGAGCTCACCATCAATAAATACCAGGAGCAGAGTCACCAATTGTCGCAGTCGACAGCCTATCCACAGGGGGAGAGATCAGACGGGGGTGATCACATTCCAGGCAGGGCTGCAACCGTGCCCCAACGCCTCCGCTAGACCAGGTGGGCGTAACAGAACATGAAGCCTCAACAACTCTCTGCCTGGGCGTTATGGAAACTTCTGAGACAGACCAATTGGCCCAATTACTAGGGGAATTATGGGCTGAAGTACATGCTTCAAAGCAGGAGACCTGTGCATTAAGGAGGGATCTTATTGTAACTCAAGAAAGAACTGATGATTTGGCAAGACAGATGCTACAGGCACAAGCAGGACTGGTTCCCTTGCCTGGGATAGCCCACTCTTCCACGCCACAGTAATCAGCACCAGTGCAGATGGTTCTTCTTGGGCAGTGCCTCTAGCCCCGCCCGAACGTTTCTTCGGCGATCAAAACAAGTTCGCCATATTCATGAACCAATGCCATCTTTATTTCTTATGCAGACCAGGAGCCTTTCCTAATGATCAAGCCAAAGTTGCATTCATACTCTCATATCTAGGAGGCAATGCAGCGAACTGGTCAATACCATTGGTAACCCAAGACAATCATTTACATCGGAACTTTGGGGATTTTCAGCACAAGATGGAGATATTATTTGCCCGACATACTCAAGGACAAGCTGTGGACAACTAATTGTTGTCACTCAGACAGGGGAACCAAGATGTGTTGACTTACATTGCGACCTTCAATCGTCTCAAAGCCCAAACCAACTGGCGAGAGGAAAAGAGAACTACGGTCTTTTATTGAGGGTTGCGTGGAGAACTTAAGGATGTTTTGGCTCAAGTTGTGAACCCACCTGAGGGGTGTGCGGACTACATAGACCTGACAGTGCGACTCGATCATAGGTTGCAGAATAGGAAAATGAATCGAGCTAGAACAGAAGGAAGGTCAGTTTATGTGCGACCCTGTGAGAACCAGGCCAAACCACACGAACAGTCGGAACCAATGCAAATCGGTGGTTTACGGAGCCCTCTTACTAAGGTGGAAAGAGAGAAAAGAAGACAGCAACAGCTCTGCTTATATTTTGGTAAAGCAGGTCACTTCCTCCGTGAATGCCCAGTAAAACCACCCAAGAAAATCGTTGGAGCAACTGACAAAAACGACAAAGAAGAAGAAGTAAAGGACTCAGGAAAATCCAATGCCTGGCAAGCGTAGGGGTCAACTTGTTGAGCGAGAAAAAGGAATCTGTGCAGACCTCACATCTAGTCCTTTCGGTACTTTTGGTGAATCACAAGCAACCGTCAGAAATACATGCCTTGGAGGCGTACATTGACAGCGGTGCGCCTCAGTTCCAGATGATATTGGGAATGCCTTGGCTGGAGACCCATAATCCTAGGATCGACTGGCGAAAACGAGTTCTGACCTTTCCTCAAGACTGTGCCGACACCTGTTACAACAAAGACGTTGTCAGCCTGAAACCAAAGAAAGGAATCGTGCTGGGCTTCACTGGCTCTTTACCACTTGAATACCAGGACTACCAGGATGTCTTCCAAAAGGAGTAAGCCAATGTTTTACCCCCGCACAGACCCTACGATTGCCAAATAGACCTTGTGCCCGGAGCCCATATTCCCTGCAGCCAAATTTATGCTCTAATAGAACAGGAAAATCAACATCTTAGAATTTACCTGGGTCAGTATTTGGCAAATGGCTTTATCCGCAAATCCAAGTCCCCTGCTTCATCGCCCCTTTTCTTTGTGCCAAGAAGGAGGAGGATTTAAGAACCTGCATTGACTACAGAGCAATCAATCAGATCACAGTAAAAAAACGATACCCCTTACCACTTATACCAGAGCTTCTGGATCAGGTGAAACATGCTCAGATTTACACAAAGTTGGATTTACAGGGGGCCTACCATCTTGTAGGAGTCAAAAAGGAGAAGAGTGGAATACGGCCTTCCGTACGAAGTATGGCCTCTTCGAATATCAGGTCATGCCCTTCGGGTTATGTAACGCCCGCAGCGTTCCAATTCTTCATAAATGACATACTCCGTGAATTATTGGACGTTTGTGCACTTGTCTACATAGATGACATTCTCATCTACTTAAATTCCAAGGAAGAACATGTCGGTTACGTCTGGGCAGTCTTAGAGAGGCTTCGACAACACCAGTTGTATGCCAAGCTGGAAAAATGTTTCTTCCATGTAACCGAGGTTGAATTTCTCAGTTTCATGCTCACACCACAGGGCGTATATATGGACACACGAAAAGTGGACGCAATCCTCCACTGGCCCTCACCAACATCCACGAAAGGAGTACAAAGTGTGCTCGGATTCGCCAATTTCTATCGTCGATTTATCCCTGAGTTTTTGCAAAGTGTACACCCTATTACCTCCCTGCTGAGAAAGAACAAGAAATTCCATTGGTCCACAGAAGCTGAGGAAGCCTTCCGGAAACTGAAACTAGCATTTACCACAGCACCAGTTCTTAAACACCCTCGACCAGACCCTCCATACGTGGTTGAAACACATGCTTCAAATGTGGCGATGGGAGCGGTATTGTCCCAACGGGATCCGGAAACAGGACAGTTACATCCCGTCAAATTCTGGTCCCGCAAATGTTCTGCCCCTGAATTGAACTACATGATCACAGACAAGGAATTACTGGCAATTAAGGCAGCATTCAAGGCATGGAGACACTATCTTCTTGGGGCAAGACACACGGTCACCGTCATCAGTGACCATCGTAACACAATACTTAAAGACTGCCAAAGCACAATCCTCGTGCCAACTTTGTTGTGCAATCTTTTTTGCAGAATACAACTTTATTATCACCTATAGACCGGGAGTATGGAATGGAAAGGCAGACGCACTATCACGCATGAGTGAAGAAAAAGAGGCTTTTACAATAGCTGATCCCGTGGCCATCATTCCCGAAGAACAAATCCAAACCAAGATCGCCGCCACCACGTGTGTAGATGACTTAACAACTAATTTGCAGTCCCAGATGAATCAGTCAACACAACAGGAATGGCTTTTAAAGGGAGACCAAAACACCATCGAAAGCCATTACCATATTTTCAAGGACGCTTATATATCCAGGACAAGAAACTACAGAACCAGATCATTACGAACTATCATGATTCATTAATAGAAGGATATCCAGGAATAGCCAAAACACAGTTTTGCCCAGATTATTGCAACCTGTGGTGTTTGCGCACAACTTAAGTCTCCGAAGCAAAACCCTGCTGGTTTACTGCTTCCCTTGAGGATAGCACCAGCACCATGGCATACTCTGTCAATGGACTTTATCACGGATCTTCCCCATGCAATGGTTATACCACCATTTTAGTTATTGTGGATTTATTCTCCAAAATGGCCCATTTCATCCCTCTGAAAGGACTCACAACTGTATTGACTCTCGCTACTGTGCTTTTTTTAACAAATCGTCCGGTAACATGGATTCCCATCGATATGTAAAAAAAAATGTTTTTTTATTGATACAGCTGAAATTAATCAACTTTTCAATATCATTATACAAAAACTTAATTATTTTCCTTATTATTAACAACATTTTAAACAAATTTGACATCATATAAAAACTTTTCTCCATACTTTTTATTTATCTTTTGCTATATGTAGCTTTTTTCTTTGCTTTTCTCTTTTCCCCAAATGCATTCAGACATTATGCACACTATTAATACGCAATACTCAATTTGTTTCAAATTTGAAAGTATTCAAAAAATTAACTGTTGCAATTTGTAGCATTTTGTGAGAAGACCCTGGGATGTAAGACCAACATGTTTGCTCATCCAAAGTCCCGAAATATCTATGGAATTTTTTTAAATGAGTCACCTTTTGAGAAGTTAAAGCTTGACAATTCACAATCAGATGTTCAATGGTTTCTGCTATACCAGAAGTCTGACAAAATAGGCAAATGTTTTCCTGTTTTGATATGATTTTTGTTTAAAGAGTACCTTTCTAGTAGGCCATAGATTAAAACGAAAAACAAAGAATTGCATGTCTGTTAAACACCGAAGGAGACTGCTTTAGATATTTTTCTGGCATACTCATATGTTTCTGGCAAAATATTTCAGGAGAGATAGAATGATAACGTAAACACGCATTGTGATCGTCAATCCAGTCCATTCCGAAGATTTTAATTTTCGCTTTATCCGGATTGGTTATTAACAATTCAATGGAAATATCTGCATGCATCAGAATGCGATAAATCGCTACTAGCCATCTTTGGACAAACAGATGTGAGCTTGAGAATATATATTCAGACAATGTTCTTAATATAATTAATTTTGTTGTCGAAATTAAACATTTGCAAAACAACGCACACAGTTTCCAACAATAGATTGCATATACAAATACAAGTCCCAATTCATATCGGATCCAAGATATTGGAATGCACTGAGGCAATTGCAATATTTGTTGCCAGAATTTCTTTTCCCATCTATCACAAACATTAGCCATTATGGGGCTATCTTTTTCCAAACCATACAAAATGGTTGGTATTACTTTTGCTTTCCAATATATTAGAGCCGGGAGTAAAGTGAATTTGCCATACCAATGTAACATAATTTTCGCTTGTGAAACGGCTGTCACTAATTTACGCTCAATATACCTGTGTTGCCCGTTTGCTTTTATCACCCCTTCAAAACATATTCCCAAATAAGTATAATGAGGTACAATCTCTAATGGCATAGTGTTAATGCCAGCCTCGGTCCACACGTTGTTGGTCTATACACAACTATTTGAGTCTTTGCTGTGTTAATACTTAATTCATTAAGATTAATGTATTGTTCAAATGCGGTAAGAAGGTTTTGCAGACCCACTGGCATTTCTGCTATGAGAACTAAATCGTCTGCATACATAAGGGCCTTGATGGCTATTCCCTTCATTTTTGGAAAATCAGAATTTACTACCTCAAAAGTATATTTAACATCATGTGTAAAGTAGTTGAAGACATTGGAGGCCAACAAGCATCCTTGTCTAAGACCACGTGCTGTTGGTATTACCACTGAGAGCAACCCCTGTAGATTTAACCGAATATGGATAGAGGTGTTAGTGTGAAACTTATATATTATATCACACAGGGAAGTTGGGAAATGATCACAGCGAAGGTTCGATATTAATAGAGCTCTGGAGACCGAATCAAAAGCGACCTGCAGATCCACAAATGCAAAGAATAACTGCTGCTTTAAATGGTGACATTGATGTTTTAAAGCATTAATACATAATAAGTTTATACCTGTACCTAAGCCCTCCACAAATCCTGTTTGTTGCGGATCGCATAAACTATGTGACAACGTCCATGCATTGAAATCTCTCAGAACACATTTGGCAAAAAATGTTCCCAGTACATCAAGAATGGCAATGGGCCTATAGTTTGTTGGTTTGCATTAGTCGCCCTTCTTGAATATCGGGACAATTATAGAAGACTGTCATGATCTTGGGAGCAATGTATTTTTTTTTTCATAACAACATTTTATTGGGTTTTACGGATATACACAACATCAACAACATTGCAATATTCAATGATAGTGCCAATACAGTAATGCAGTTTGCGCCAAGGTATAGGCTTGTTTCGATGGCTGGGGCGCTGTCCTTATTTGTCCATGTCCATGCCTTTTCACATTGCCAGGGGCGGGCACACGTGCCCTGGATTCTCCCCCCTGCTTCTTTAGCTTAATAGATCGCGCTGCCTTGGAGCCATCTGGTCAGTGGAGGTCTTCTAGTAAGAGCTGGAAACTTTACTGCGTAGTCCATAAATGCAGCCCAGATGTTTAGAGCTTTGTTCAGGAAGCCTGACCGGATTGCTGTGACCTTTTCGGCGACAGCTATGTCCCAGCATTTGGACCACCTTAGTGCTACTGAGGGTCCATCGGCGTTTTTCCATAGCCGGGCCATCGCAATTCTTGCTGCCAGGAGGAGGTGCGTGCACAGGCGAGGGATAGGGCCCAAAATCGGGAGAGCTCCTCCCCCTGTTTCGCCCAGAGGATTATGCTGGGGTCCCAGGGGATGGATAATCCGGTAATTTCCTTGATATAGTTTGTTACCTCTTTCCAATATGCCTCTGCTTTCGGGGTTGCCCAGAACATGTGGAATAGGGTGCCGCGGGTGGGGCATCCGCGCCAGCAGGTCGCAGGAATGGCTGGGTTGGCCTTGTTTAGTTGAGCTGGAGTGACGTAATACCTGTAGCAGGGTTTGTAGCCCCCTTCCCTGTTCGTGATGCACTGAGTGCTTTTATGCAGTCTCGTCCAGATTTTCTCCCACTCCTCCACCTCTATTTCCCGGCCCAGGTCTTTCTCCCATTCAAGCATGTATCTTTCTTTTTTAGAGGGGTCTGACCTGTCCAAGAGCAGATAGAGAGCTGAGGTTCACCTCTCGCAGTTGGGGATGTTAGAGAGAGTTCCAGCGCCGTCAGCTCTCTGGTGCTTTTTTCCCTAACTCCTCTGTGGGACAACCATTGCCGAATTTGGGCATAGTGGAATCTTTCCCGCTCCCCCAATCCGAATTTCGCCTTGCATCTCTCGAACGATATGGGTATTCCCTCTTCCAGGAAGTCCCTTGTTTTTAGTAGTCCCCTCTCTCTCCAGGGTTCGAAGCCAAGCAAGGGGTTGCCTGGTGAGAATTCGGGGTGGTTCCAGATGGGGGTAAGAGGACCCACTGTACCCCGGACGCCCCATTTCCGGGCTGCGGCTTTCCAACTGCGAACAGTTGTGTTTGTTGCGGACAGGGGACCGTTGTTCGACTGGGTTTTTATGTTTGGCAGGTGTGGGCGCTCCGATGGGGCGACCGGGCCCCAGGCTTCCTCTAGCTGGTTCCACATCGGCTGATCCACCGTTTGGACCCAGGTGTATGCATGTGACAGCTGCGCTGCAAGGGCATACTTAGATACATCAGGTACTCCCAGCCCCCCCTGTGCTTTCCCCCGCATCATGATCCTCCTTCCGATTCGAGCCCCCCCCCCCCAGACGAATTCCTGTATTTTCTTTTGCAGGGAGGCCAGAACGGGACCCGGATATAAGTCGGTAATGCTGTGCAGTAGTACAGCCACCTGGGGATTATATTCATTTTTTTGGCTGTGATCCGCCCAAACCAAGAGATTTCCTGGGCCTTCCATCACTTTAAGTCATTGTGGAATTCGTTAATTAGCTGCGGGAAGTTACTTGAGTACAAGCGTGATGGGTCTTTAGTGATTTGTACCCCAAGGTAGTCAATTGCTCCTTTCGCCCGTGGGATTGGCATTAGGGGTTAAGGGTGATTCCTTCTTGCTTGGGGAGGTTAATTGCTTGGGCTGAGGATTTATCTAGATTAACCCTAAACCCGGCGATCACTCCACATTCCTTAATCACCTCCCAGAGGGAGCCCAGAGAAGCCACCAGGTATGTTTCTGTTACTAGGACATCGTCCGCGTATAGAGCGATTTTATATTCATGGTCTCCCACAGTGATCCCCTTTATCCTCATGTTCTGCCTAATTCTCGCCGCGAAGGTCTCCATGAATAGAGTGAAAACCAGGGGCAAGAGTGGGCAGCCCTGCCTAGTGCCGCTAGATATGCGTATTGCCTCGGACCTGGTGCCGTTGACCCGTAGTTGTGTGGTGGATGTCTGATAGTTGGCCATTACCCAAGTTTTGAAGTTGGGGCCGAAGCCGTAGTGCTCTAACACACTCCAAATATACCCCCAGTCCACCAGATCAAAGGCTTTATGCGCATCCAGGGATATGACTGCCATCCCTACGCGTAGCCTATCAGCGCTTTCAATGAGGTCTATCGTTCGCCTTATGATATGATATGATATGGCATTTGTAACGCGCCTATACACAAGTGTTTCACAAGTGTATATTATCGTGGGTTCCCCTCACTGGGATAAATCCTGTTTGGTCCCGGTCTATCAAACTCGGGAGAGTCGCCCCCAGTCTACGTGCTAGGATCTTTGCGAAAATGTTCCCGTCATTGTTCAGTAATCCGATCGGTCGGTAAGACGCAGCCAACTCTGGGTCTTTCCCGGCTTTATGTAGCAGCACTGTGAGCGACTCTGCCATTTATTTAGTGACCAATTTGGATGTCAGAAAGGAATTGAACAGGGCTGACATATGCGGTGCTAGAATGCTCGCATATTTTTTATAGAAGTTTGGGGTTAATCCGTCTGGGCCCGGCGCAGTATTCCTGAGGGATTTAATGGCCTCGATAGTTTCTTTGGTAGTGATAGGGGATTCCAGAGATGCCAGTTGGGCTTTGTTTTGAGGCAGGATAGTCTGTAGGTACTCTGGCAGGCTGTCCAGCATTGTGGGTTGCCCTGACATTATAGCTTTATGATGTTGCACCAGTTCGTTAATTTTGTCTGAGTAGTGAACCTTGCTCCCACCATTGTTCCTACTATGGACCTTTTTCAATGTTTGTGCTAGTACTTGGTTCGCCTTATTCCCTTTGCTATAATAGAACTGTCTCGTGAAGGCTAGTGATTTGGCTGTCCGATCGGCCCAGTGCATTTCTAGTGCTATTTTGTCTTTCCACAGGGCCCTCTCTGTTTTCCTGGAATTTCAGGATTTCAACTCTGCATCCCAGTGCTTTACCTTTTCCTCCAGTTTAGCTGCAGCGATGTTCGAGATCCGCCTCTGTTCTGCCCCTGAACTGATTAGGGACCCTCTAACTACTGTTTTCATAGCATCCCAAACAATGTTGATGGTGGAGTCATCAATCGTGTTCTCCCTGAAGTAGTTGGTAAACATTTCGCCAATTTCCTTCCTGATGCATAACAGTAGGAAGTCATTCAGTTTCCACTGTCTCTGAGTGGGGTGCCTTTGGCCAGATATGCTGGGATTTGCGGATACTGGGGCGTGATCGGAGATCATGCATGTGTGGATCTCTGTTTTATTTAAACACGGTATAGGACCCCGGAGATTAGTAAAAGGTCTATTCTTGAAAACCCGTTGTGTGCACAGGAGTAGTGGGTATAGTCCCTTGATGTTCCGTTGAATAACCTCCAAGCGTCGACAGATTCGGTTTCCCTGGGCAGCTTTGCCAGGGATAGTTCTTGTGCGAAGTCTGCATTTGTGCGTGGCAGAGTTTTGTTCACTTGGTGGTTTGGCGTCGTATTGAAATTCCCGCCCATAATCAGGTGCCCCTCCTGAAAGGCTAAAATGGTTGGAATTAATTCAGAGATGAACTTGCTCTGGGACGTGTTGGGTCCATAGATTGTGATAATAGTAATATGCAGTTCCTCAAATAGCCCCTTAAGTAGGAGGAAGCGGTCTCTTCTCACCGTGATCTTTGATAGGGGGACACTGTCACTCAGCAGTATTGCCACCCCTCTTTTCTTCTCTCCAGACGTGGTGAAGTAAGCTTTTTTATATCTGCTGAATCTGACCCGGTGTTCATCTGCTTGCAGTAAGTGGGTTTCCTGGAGGAGGACGACGTCTCTGTCTAATTGACCCAACCTGTGTTCCACTGATCTGCGCTTCCTTGGGGAATTCAAGCCCTGGACGTTCCAGGAGAGTATTACCACTTTGTTTGTGTCAGCCATCCCCTCGATCTTCGGCATTGGCTATGGTGAGCTCTGTGTCCCCTGCCGATTCCGGTTCCTTTGAGTGCGGGGCGAAACCGCTGCATTGGCATAACACAGGCGATGATGTTGATGTAACGTGTTGTGAAGTTGGCTGAGAAGACGGACCATGTGTGTCCCGTCTCTCAGTGATTTGAACTTGTCCCTCCTTGTCCCTCTCCCCCCCCCCCTTCTTGGTCTAGTAGGGAGAACCTCATCCTACTGCCAATGGGAAACTGGTGGCGCGTGTGCACCGGAAGGTGGCAAACTGGGCCGCCTAAACCAAATAAGATTGAGATCGAACATTGCTCCCGCACTGCAACTGTGTGAGTAGGCTCCTTTTGCAAAGAATTCAGATTGCCTTAAATTGCTGACTCTGAGAGGACCATTGCTCGCCCCCCCAAGCCCCCTCATCAGAATTTGTGGGTATCGTGGAGCCCGCAGAACTTGATTGGCAATCAATATCACTGCTGTTCAACCTGGGTTGGACTCTTTCCGGGGAGGACCTCGGAGCCTGCGCCTTCTACTGACTTTTGTCCAGGTTGCTTCCGACTGTTTCCTGGGGGCTGTCCGGCCTGCTCCCTCGGATTCTGATTCTTCCTCTCCCCCGCCGATGCCCATAAATTTGTCCGCCTCCTTTGGTGACTGAATCTGTTTCTGAGCCCCCTCCCAGGTGAATCTCACAGAGGTCGGGAAACCCCAGTGGTATGGAATCTTTCTTTCTTGCAGCCATTCCGTGAATGCTCTCATGTCTTTTCGTTTTTGAAGAGTGGAATTCACTAAGTCCTGGTAGAGAAAAATTGTGGATCCTTGGAAGGTGATTTGATGCATTTGTCTTGCCTCCCGCATGATCTCCTCCTTGACTTGAAAGAAATGTACTCTCACCAGTACGTCCGGGGGGAGAGACGACGTCTGTCTTGGGGTTGTTCTGTGGACAAGGTCCAATTCCAGTGGTGAGTTGTCATGAAGGGTGATTATGAATCTGAGCAAGTCCGACACATAGCTCTTCAGGTCTGCGTCTGGGATTCAATATGGAATCCCCCGCAGGCGAATATTGTTCCGTTGGGACTGGTTCTCTGCATCGTCCTGCTTTGCTTCTAGGAGGTCGCACCTCGCTTCTAGGGCTGCAATTCTGTCCCAACCTTGCTCACACTCAACTCTTTGGTCGCAGATCTCAGTTTCAATTGCAGCGGCTCGGTGTTCCATGGCTACCACTCTATTATCGAGGGAGTTCATCTTTTTTTCGTGACCTCTTCCATGCTTTTCTGAATTTCTTTCATTAGTGCAGATAGCAAATCTTGGAGGTCGGCTTTTGTGACCATCTGTGATGGACTATGGGCTGCTGAGTTATGGGTAGTGCTAGTGGCTGGATCCTCTGGTGGGCCCCCCCTCTTGGACCTTTCCGTGGGGTGCTGCTCATCAGGGCGGCAATGTCTGTTTGTCTGGATGTTTTCCCACTTTTTGCCATTTTGCTTCTGCTTGATGCTTTTAGCTATGCGGAATGCGAGATGCCTCTGGTGCTTCTTCCCGAACGGGGTCTGCCAGTGTCAGTGCTCGCTCCCCACCTCCCGAACCTTGGCTCCCCCTACAGGGGTTCAATGAGCTTAGCGAAGGAGTGTGCAGGAGCGTGAATTGGCGGTCACAATAATTGTAGCCTTAAGGCTGGAGGGTGATGTCGCCAGTTCTGCGCACTTTCACCTGGCCGCGGGCACCCCTCTAGGTGGGGGAGGCTCAGTGAGCGAGGAAAATTCTGCTAATGAATAGACCAGAGAGCGAGAGGCTTCACAGGTTTGAGGGTCTGAGTTCCCAGTTACACTGCTATATCATGGGTCCCCTTGACAGATAGGGCTTTGGTAGCTCCCCTTGATGGATATAGGCTGACTGTAGGGGGGAGCTTATAGGAGGAGGGGGACTGGGCTCTCCGCCGTGTTCGTCCAGGTGGATGTTCCTATTTAATATATGAAGGGGGGAGGGGTCCGGGGCTGGTGTGAGAGGCAAGCCTGGGTTTTGAGTAGGCAGCGGCAAGGCCTCCCACTTCCCCTGTCTCCTCACCTTGCCTGGTCTGGTGTTGCAGTTCCACGGGCCGCTGCCCCTCCGAGTGGCTGCAGGTGTTTACTTGCAGGGCGTGAGGAGCCCAGATCTGTGGGCGGATGGGCCAATGGGTCCGCGCTGCAGATGTTGATGGCGGATGTCAGTGCTCCAATTTGGTCTACCGGGGGCGGTCCGACTTTGTGGCTCCGGGGCGCCTAGGAGTGCAGGCTGGTGAGTTGATGGAGCTAAGCTGCGGGCGGCCGCTGTGTGCGCCGGCTGTTGGTTCGCTGCTGCTCCGGGGAACCTGATGCCAGACCCAAGGCGCAGCAATGCAGCAATCCTCCACAGGCCCCCGGGCGACCGCATATGCAGCTGGTGAGATGTGGGGGGCCCTAAATTACAGCAGGGTAGGTCTGACCCTGTGCCGAGACTCCGGTGAGCTCTGTGTGTGGAGTTTCACCCAGTGGAGCCGCTCAGCGGGGTTGATGGTTGCTGCTTCCTCGTCACGAATGGAGGGGCCGCACACACTGGTAGAGGGAGAGGAAGAGATTTCCCATGATGAGGCCTCAGGGTGCTGCACAGTCTCCTGCCGGGCTCCCCCGAGCCTCGGTTGAGCTTGGGGCGGTCCGCGCCATCCCAGGCAGCTGGAGACACGGTGTGTAGTGCCTGTAGAGCAGGAAAGGCCTCAGCTCACTCGGGGGTGCCCAGTTCCTCTGACTCCCGCAGTTGCCAGGCTTCACTGTGGGAAGGGAGGGAGCTGGGGTGCTGGAGCGTCCGAGGCAGTGCGGGTGCGCAAGCTGATTTTGTCTGGCGGCCGGGGCTGCTTTAGCTCGCCTGCACCTCCCCCTCAAGGCTGGTATATGGGACGTGAGGTGACGGCCGACATCTTTTGGCCGCGTGGGTCTCGGATAGGATTTCGGACTACATCTTGAAGATCCGACCACGGAGCAGGACCAAGTTTGGGGGACGTCCGCCGAGGGGGTTCCCGCAGCTTGTCTTTAAATTGCAGGCATAAACGGGGTTCGGATCCAGCGATTCTTGACACGATACACCACGCCGAACAGGAGCTCCTAAGGAGTCATACCGATCGTGGCAGCTCCGAGCCACGCCCCCCTCGGGAGCAATCTATTTTTGAGTATTTGTTGGAACATAGTATGCAAGATTAGCGGCCATACATGGGCGTTTTCTTTCAACATCAAATTATGCAACCCATCGGGGTCTGCTGCCCTAGAATTGCTTGCCTACTTAATCAAATTCCGAATAGTATCCGTAGAGCACTCCAACTGCCACTCTATTTTGGTTTGCATAGTATAAGTAAAGCTGTCAAACACTGGATCTGAATAAAGATCTTTGAAATAACCAAACCATTGCTGTTCCGAAACACCATTAGCTTGAGCCTCCACTTGGTGAATTTGTCTGCAATTATTCAATAACAGCCACGTGGCTGCTGAGTTTTTAGTGGCTATGGTCTTAAAGAAGACTTCACTATCATGGTTAAGTAGTACAGCTCTGCATGCACAAATCCAGCTGGTATATCAGCATTTGGCTGATTTCAATGCTACTTGTACTGAGGGCAAAGCAGTTTTCAAGATATTTTTGCGTTCTCTGCGGTATGCAGTTCTTCTCTCCCGTACTTCGGGATCACATCTATGAGTATGTTTCACCATTTGATTGTTCTTTATTATTATGTTATCTTTAAATTGTTCCAAGATCTGAGTATATTGGTTTAAGATATGATGTTTAGCATATACTTTAATGGAGTTATTAAAGGCATGCAATTTTGATACCAACTAGGTGAATCTTGAGCTCGCGTTATTAATCATAAGCGATTGTCGGAAATAATTCTGTTCTTCAACCCCACATGATTTTTCCCACTCAAATAGGATTGTTAAAAAATTGTGATCACTTGATGCTTGCGTTTTGACCTTTAAAGAGATAATCTGCGAGAAGCTCCTGGTATCAACAAATATCTGATCAATGGTGCTATAATTATTGTTTCTATGCCACGTGGGTTGTGCAGGCATATCTCCTTTGACAGCACCATTTACTATTATGAAATTCATCTCTGACATAAATGCAGACCATCTTTGAGCCTCCTGATTTAGTCGACCAAGATTAGAATCGCCCACTACAAAAGTTGAGATTACATCTCTTGCCAACGCTATTGCTTTCAACATTGTTGAAAGTTCACGATAGAAAATGCCTTCCGAGATTCCATAAGGGTTACGGTATATATTTATCAGTCCAATTGTGCCCGCCGGACTAACCAATTTGACCAATTGCAAGAAACTACTGTAAGACAACCAAGGTTCCAAGCTGAAACCAGACTTTAGTCGGACCGCTACCAATAGACCCAAAGATTGTCTACCTTTCACTCCTCTGACCGCAGGTACAAGGGCAATGACATAGTTATCTCATACAGGAGTTACGAGTAACCAAGTCTCCTGATATGCAAGAACATCAAACATCACAGTAAAACTTTGTATAGAGGTCTCAAGGTGACTATGGGCCTCATTACACGGATGGCGGAGAACCATGGCGCTATTAGCGCCATGGTTCATGCCGGTAAAATACTGGCACGCCTTGGCGGAAAGGGAAATTACTGCCCCATTCCAAGGTTGGCGGGGCGGTAATTCCCCCTTCCACTATTGCCCTTCCCCATTCCCATTTTTGCCCCATAGGGCTCAATGGGAATGGGGAAGGCGCTAATTACGGTACCGCAAATTGTGGTACCGTAATTAGCTCCCTGGGTCCCTTCGAGGGTTGGTTTTTAACGCCTGCAAAAAGCAGGCGTTAAATCGCCCAACCCGCAAAGGGACCTCGTAGTAAGGCGGTAAGGATGTACCGGTACCAGTATTTTACCGGTACCGGTAAATCTTTACCGCCATCCGTGTAATGAGGCCCTATGTCCTCTTGTATTCCAGCATCCTAAAGAGATATGAACCACATCCTCCTCTTTAGTTAGTTATGCTCTAGAAAAAGATGGAGTGTTAGATTGCAACCTCACTCTTTGCTCTGGTTTGTTTATGCTCTTTATTGAAGAGTATATCGCATTGCTATTTTGATTATGCGATCGAACAGGGTCCTGGGCTATTAGAAAACCCATCTCAAAAAGCTGCATTTTAGCTCTCCAAAGTGCATTTAAAACCAAACCTGATGGAATCCAGAGTCTTACTGCTGTGAGATTTTTACCGACAATAAACTCAATTAACTCATTATCTCTAGAGGTAATACACTCTAACTCAGCAACATTACTAAAGATGTTTAATACACTTTTTCGATTCAGATCATACAAGGTAAATTGCCCTCCACGACATTTCATTATTATTGAGTGGCAATTGTGACTGAGATAAAGTTGATTAGTCTGTCTAACAGGAAGCTGAGATATGTTGGTTTGATTACTCGCCAATCTTGACGGTGCAGCAGACATTAATAAAGCTTCTTTGTAGGGGTTTAGTGCATGTTGGTTTGACAATAAAGCGTTGTCCACATAAGATGGTTGAGCTGCTCACTGCAAATTCACGTTAGCATGCAGCACTTGTACGGGGTGGCCGAGCTCATATTGTGGAGTATTATTTACTATGCCACCATCAGCTGCTTGAATGATCTGAGCCCCCTCCTCCACAGAGACCCTTGTAGGCATTGCCTTCTTATCTGGGGTAACATACGTACCATATGAACAAGGCTTTGCATTGCCCAACATTGGGGTCTGGGGCCCAGACATTGAGACTACCACTTCACTCTCCTTAGATACCACCAGTGCTTTAGTTCTCTCGGCTAAGTATGAGTCAACCATTTATTTCATCACCTTAATCGAGTCAGCTGATAACAAAACACTTGGATTGAAAGGGGTGGCGCCTATCTGCTCACGTCCTAACCCACTTTGCCAAGAGTCTGAGTGACTGTTTTCGATAGCAAGCACTAATTTGTTTAAAGGCATATAATGGACAGGAGCCTTCTGGAACTTATTTGGGAATGAGATAGGTTTGCCATCTATACTAGACACCTGATCACTCATAACGAGTGATTTTCCCTGGGTTGGCTCCATCGCCAACCCCGTTACAGGATTAGATTCACGTCTATCCTGTTTCTTATCTTCTTTGGAGGCTGTTGTTTTAAAAAATGATAATATCTTATTCTTAGAGGATTTAACAAAAGGCATATTTTTTTCTTTTTTATCAAAGTCTGTTTTGACGCCTTTGTTTGCTTCAGCTGGTGTTTGGATTTTCTCTTCTCTACATTAAGCGGAGTTTGCAAATGCAATATTTCATCTTCCTTCTCGACCTCATTGTGGACACTCACCCACAATGCCTCTTCTCGACCTCATTGTGGACACTCACCCACAATCAGGGTAATTCATAGAATTTCGCAGAAAAGTGTCGCAAGCGGCTGGCGCAGAGTGTCCGCGTGCGATTGACTGCGCCAGGCACGTGCGCTAAAACCGATTTCCGCGCACAGCGTATTCATGGATTTTAGGCTCCCAAACCAGCCGTGGCGCAGAGTATCGCAGCGACCCTGCAGCAGCGCCAGTAACGCCCCCAAGAACGCCCTCGCGCAAGGAAAAGCCATCAAAATCGCTAAATCATCGCAAAGGGCTGCGCTAACCCTGGACCAGTTTACAGGGCTGCCAAACAAGGAACGCAAAGCGGGTAACGTGCATATCAGGGGTACGCGTGAAGTTATACACGCGATTAGCCAGGGTACGTGTATTACAGGGGTACGCGGGAAGTTAAACACGCGATTGGCCAGGGTACGTGTATTACAGGGGTACGCAGGAAGTGTAACACGCGATTAGCCAGGGTACGTGTATTACAGGGGTACGCGGGAAGTGTAACACGCGATTAGCCAGGGTACGTGTATTACAGGGGTAGGCGGGAAGTGTAACACGCGATTAGCCAGGGTACGTGTATTACAGGGGTACGCGGGAAGTATAACATGCGATTAGCCAGGGTACGTGTATTACAGGGGTACGCGGGAAGTTTAACACGCGATTAGCCAGGGTACGTGTATTACAGGGGTACGCGGGAAGTTTAACACGCGATTGGCCAGGGTACGTGTATTACAGGGGTATGCGGGAAGTTTAACATGCGATTAGCCAGGGTACGTGTATTACAGGGGTACGCGGGAAGTTTAACACGCGATTAGCCAGGGTACGTGTATTACAGGGGTACGCGGGAAGTTTAACACGAGATTGGCCAGGGTACGTGTATTACAGGGGTAGGCGGGAAGTTTCACACGCGATTAGCCAGGGCACGTGTATCACAGGGGTACGCGGGAATTAACACATGCGATTTGGCTGTGTACGTGTATTATAGGGGTACACGGGAAGTTTTACACGCGATTCGGCTGGGTACGTGTATTACAGGGATGCGATTTGGCCAGGTACGTGTATTACAGGGGTGCGCAGGAATTATCACACGCGATTTGGCTGGGTACGTGTATTACAGGGGTGCGTGGGAATCATCACACGCGATTTGGCTGGGTACGTGTATTACAGGGGTGCGTGGGAAGTCACACGCGATTAGGCTGGGTGGGTCCTCACAGGTGTTCCCTGTATACCCTCCACTGCCCCTGCAGGCAGCCTACAAAACAGGGGACTACCCTGCACACCTGCTCATGTCCCCCTGCACCCCCACCCCCCAGCAGTGCAGGGGCAGCCTCCACCAGGCCCCCACTCATGTCTCCCACCACCCCCACCCTCCCGCCACCAGGGGCAGCCTCCACCAGGCCCCCACCCATGTCTCCCACCACCCCCACCCCCCCGCCACCAGGGGCACCCTCCACCAGGCCCCCACCCATGTCTCCCACCACCCCCAACCCCCAGCAGTGCACGGGCAGCCTCCACCAGGCCCCCACCCATGTCTCCCACCACCCCCACCCCCCGCCACCAGGGGCAGCCTCCACCAGGCCCCCACCCATGCCTTCCACCACCCCCAACCCCCAGCAGTGCAGGGGCAGCCTCCACCAGGCCCCCACCCATGCCTCCCACCACCCCCAACCCCCAGCAGTGCAGGGGCAGCCTCCACCAGGCCCCCACCCATGTCTCCCACCACCCCCACCCCCCGCCACCAGGGGCACCCTCCACCAGGCCCCCACCCATGTCTCCCACCACCCCCAACCCCCAGCAGTGCACGGGCAGCCTCCACCAGGCCCCCACCCATGTCTCCCACCACCCCCACCCCCCTGCCACCAGGGGCAGCCTCCACCAGGCCCCCACCCATGTCTCCCACCACCCCCACCCCCCCGCCACCAGGGGCACCCTCCACCAGGCCCCCACTCATGTCTCCCACCACCCCCACCAGTGCAGGGGCACCCTCCACCAGGCCCCCACCCATGTCTCCCAACACCCCCACCCACCAGCACTGTGGGGCACGTGGGCAGCAGGCAGTCAGGCAGCAGCAGATGGCAGGTGGGAGCGTGCTCAGGGCTCTGGGGGGCAGTAATTTGGCCTCCTGGCCAGGAGCGTGGTCTCTCGTGTGTGAACGTGTGGACAGCCTGATAGGGAGTGAAATCCCACACGTCAGCAAAGGCCCTTAGCGCGTAAACCCGTCAACAGCATATGCGCGCCTATAGTCACCTGCACGTGCAGGAAATTGTTGCGTGACACGTCCCAGTGTCAAAGCGTGTGATTGGTGAAAATGGATCTACACGCAGAAGTGACAAAGCGTGTGATTGGTGAAAATGTATCTACACGCAGGAGTGACAAAGCGTGTGATTGGTGAAAATGTATCTACACGCAGGAGTGACAAAGCGTGTGATTGGTGAACGTACACGCCGCGTAAGTGACGCTGTACGTGTGGGCCTGTATATAAGGTACATGTAGAACACCATTTCCTTGTACGTGCTTTTCGTGGAGAGCGAGTGGGTGAATTCTGTACTTCTTGTCGTTTCACACGCGATTTACTTCACGGCGTTTCCAGTTCGTATTCCCTGTTACCTCTGACAGCTTTTTCTCTTTTTTCTCTTTTACTGGTTTACCTGGGCCTGTTCCCTCAAACAGTGTCCCCTTCTACTGTTGTCCTGTCTTCTCAGACAGCGTACACATCTTCTTTTGGCGGGGGTTTAGCCAGCCAAACGCGCTCATTTTTCACGCTCTTTTACCTGGCAGACGGTGAGTCACGCACGTATCCAACTTCTGTGCTTGCCCCGTGTGTAGCCTACCCCTTCAGAGGTCATTCTAGGCTGCGTGTGACACGCATACGCTCATTCTTGTGTTACTGGGTGCCACAGCGTAGTGCAGGTTTTTCTTTCTGCACACGTGGTCTAGGAGGGGTTGCGTGCACGTCATCTCCCTTTTTTGGGCCTCCTGTGCGTTGCGTGACCCGTCATCTTTCCCCAGGGGTTACAATCAGCCGTGCTAGAGCACTAGGGTACAATTACCATCTGGTACCCAACCCCTTTGACCCCCAATTGCCCAGGACAATTGTCTACAGCCACTCCCATACGCACATTAATATCAGTGCCATGGCTGGGAGGCGAGGATTCCGTAAGGGTGGCAAAGGTGGAAGAGCCACAAGTGGTGGCCGTGGTGGATCCGGTAGGGGACGTGGTCGTAACTTGCAGGGTGAGCCTGTCCCCCCATGTGTGGAGGACCAGTCAAGGGCACCCATTATCCCCCCCCTCCCCCCCTCCCCCCCTCCCGTTGAGGCTGAAGTGGCTGACACCATCCATGCTCAGCCCTTGTTGGACCAGCCCATTGTGGCACCAGACCTGGCTGACTCCATGGCTGACTTCCAGGTCAGCAGGGCTACCACACGTGCGCTGGTGCACGTTGATGCCATCATGCCACGTGGATCTGGGGCAGCAAGGTCATCTGCTGCACCAAGGAGGCAGGGCGGAGAGGCTGCAGGGGCAGCTGCGGCTCCATCCACCCCAGCCCTCACACACCCAGCCAGGACAGTGTCGGTCCTAGTCCATGCTGCTGACATTCCCCCTGACACCATCACACTAGAGCCAATGCCTGCACCAACTCCCATGCTGAGTGTGCAATCCCACACTCCTGATACAGAGTCCACCAGGGCTCCTGCCCCTAGTGTCCAGAGCGGCGCAGGACACTCAGGATCACCACCACCTTCCAAGCGGAAGAGGAAGAGTGCTCGTCCGGCACAGGCTGATGCCCCAGACACGGCTACACAGTCCGGCCCGTCCAGGAAGCCCAGCTTCACGGATGACGAACTGAATGCACTTGTCGAGTATGTGTCCGGACATGACAACGAGATGGTCATTGTTGCAGGATCCAAGACCACACCTGCACAACGCCAGGCACACTGGCAGACCGTTGCGGACATCGTAAGTGCCCTTGGAATCGTGAGGCGCACAGCCAATGATTGCTATAAGCGCTGGAATGACCTAAAGCGCAGGGCAAAGAGTAAGCTGGCCTCAAGTCATGCCGCAACTCTAGTGACTGGAGGTGGGTCTCCAGTAGTAGACATGGAACTCACTCCACATGAGTCAGTCGCTGGGACCTACGTCACGGAGGAACAGATCCAAGGCGTGGGAGATCTGGCTGATTACGAGGCATTGTCCGGTGAGTGCACATGCATGTGTGTGTCATCCATGTGCATGGTGTGTGTGTGAGGGCTTCTGTTCGGGTGCCAGGTGAGAGTGTGTGCGCCTGAGTCGTATGGGTCAGCCATGTGCTTCATGCAATCCTTCCTGCGCAGCTGCATTTGGCCATAGCAGTATCCCTTCTGCCAACAGTAGACATCTAGCACAACTGCACGCCAGTTGCCCTTGAAGTGTCACCTTGCCACAACATATTTGCTTATTTTTCACTGTTCATTCAGTCAGTTTGTTTGCATTCCACCACTTTCACTAGGCATGTCGCTGTCCACTAGTCACATGTCTGACATGGGTATGGTAAAGTGGAGTGACTTTGTTACCTGGATATCATTTGTACACACATGTCCCTGTGCAATTGGACCATTTCAGACTGGCAGCTCCAGGTGAAAAATCTGACCTGTTAGAATTAGAAAAGCAATTACATGCGGGAACTGGACTGAATGAATAGGTGCTGCCCTCCTCTCCATCTTCACTCAATAGCAATGGTACATGCCATCTGTGTGATGGCATGTGTGTTTCACCTGGCAATCACAGGCCAATGTGTGATGCCACTGCCAGGCAGCATGCAGAAAATGTGTTCATCTTCCATCTTGGTGTCATCAGTGTGTGCCATTTGCCTGCACTTCATACGCAGTGAGGGTGCATGCATGGGAGGGTTTTAGTCATGTGGGACATGTGTCAATCAAGTACTGGTTCTCTTGCTTCTCAGCCCTCAATGTGTGCCATGGTGCTAATGCCTGTTTCCATTTCTTTGTTTTCATGTCTTTGCAGGGGAAGACGCACCTGATACTGCTGGGGTTGTGGAGATGGTGCAGACCCAGGAGGTGTCCCAGGGCCGACCAACCACCAGTGAGGGACGTGGTGTGGTGGTGGGGGAGAACCCACAAGTGCTGCAGGTCGTGCTCTCAAGGGGTGTCTCTGGCTGCACCTCCCCCGAGCTGTACTCAGGTGTTGATTCGGATGAGACCTACGTGCCGTCGCAGGTGAGTGTTCCAGGGAGGGATTCTGTTCTGTCTCACCCACCTGCACCAGGGTCAGTACCCTCCATGGGGATGTCAGTGTTGGCAGCTACGCCTTCGGTGGTTACGGATGCAGGGTCACACTCCGCGACATCTGATCCTGTTCCTGGGCCAGCAGATCAGAGGGGGAATGCAGTCCTGCAGCCTCAGGCAGTGCCGGCACAGCAAGGCGCAGTTCGCCTTGCCCCAGACAGGTGTGGTGCCCGCCGACGTGGTGGCCGTACGCCACCCGGCAATACCGCATGGGAGCAATCCATTTACGGTATGGCTACCCAACAGGCTGCATCATCCGAGATGATGGCTCAGGCCATGGATAGGGTGGCCACTTCCATTGTCCCCCCAGAAAGGCTGATGGAGCGACTAGAGCAGGCAACCGACTCCATCTGCCAGTCACACAGGGAGGACATGTTGGGGTCCAACAGGGACAGGCGGGCGGCACTGGCGACTCTGCAGGAGGCCATCTCCATTGAGTCCCAGGGCCACAGGGAAGCCCTGAGGCAGGAGCTCCTACACCTCAGGACGACTCTTGTTGAGCTTGAGGCTTCAACACACCAAAGGACAGAACAGCAGCTGGAGCGTCTCACCCGTACGCTCTCAGCTGAGATGCAGGCAACGAGGGCGGAGGTCCGGGCATCCCGTGAGTTGTTGCATGGGGACCTCCGCACACTCATCCTCCAGAACCAGACCTACCACACCCGCATGCTTGCAGCCATGGAGGAGCAGACTAGGGCCTTGCGTGGGCTGCCTCCCATAGTGCAACCACCTCCGGATGCAGCTGCACAGGGTGATAATAGCGACAGCAGTGATACTCCCACAATAGGGTAGCCGTGTGGGCCATGAGCCCATGGAGGTGTTTTATCTTCCCAGGATCCACGCAGGTGGGTTCTGGTGTGCATCCTGTCCTCGGACCTCCTGGGTGGCCTCCCCAACCCCCCCGGGCCCATCAATGGCCATTTTTGATTGTTTCTTATTTTCATTTTTATTTTGATTTCTTTTATTCCCAATTTTTTTGGGACGATGTGTTGGCTTCGATCTGTTGGCTTCGATCTGTTGGCTCCGATCTGTTGGCTCCGATCTGTTGGCTCCGATCTGTTGGCTCCAATCTGTTGGCTCCGATCTGTTGGCTCCGATCTGTTGGCTCCGATGTGTTGGCTTCGATGTGTTGGCTTCGATCTGTTGGCTCCGATCTGTTGGCTCCGATCTGTTGGCTCCGATCTGTTGGCTCCGATCTGTTGGCTTCGATCTGTTGGCTTCGATCTGTTGGCTTCCGTGGTTCCTGTGGGCATACGCTGCATTGTGGCTGGGCACATGCAGGCTTGTAATGTATTTGGTTCAGATGCTTGGGTTTGAGTCACACACACCCCTCCTGCTTCCCGTTTCCATGGGCTTGCAAAGGGTGTGCCCAAGTGACAGTGAATTACACAGTGACGTTGGACTCCCATGAGCTGTGTGGCCAGTCTGTAGTCAATACTGTGTATACATTCATAGTGCATATTGCTGTTGTGTTGTACACTGCATGTTGCATTGATGTGTAACTCTTCTTCTGTGTCTACCTCCCAATTTGCAGGTCCCTTCCTCAAGTCCACACAAGGACCTCTAGTCTGGAGATGGGGACCATGTTGGCAGCAGTGCACCTACAACTCTACATGGCGCCAACACTGCACAGTTGGTAGTGGTGGGAGTGCAGGCATTTCCAGGTGGTGAGACTACTAATATGTAACATTTGTGATGTCATGTTAATGGTACTACGTGCTCAAGTATGTTGTTGGTCCGGCATTGCTGTGAGCATATCAGGTGTTGCAGGTTTCTAATAGTGCCACTGTACATAGTGAGAGTGATGTCATGTTGTGGGGATTACTTTGTTTACCTGCAATTAGCATGACATGGCACGGTGTGTCGTGTGGCAGTGCTGGGGTTGGGTTGGCTGACATGGCACTGTCCTCTTGTTGCATTTTGCAAGTGGGTATTCATTTTAGCTGCTTCAATGTGTCACTTCACAAAACTGCATTGGTGGTGTCTGTGTGGGTAGGGATGCACACATTGTGACACTTCCAGGTGAACAATCTCAGGCTGACATGGTATTCCCGGTTCATTCTCCAGACATTCATGATCAGTGTCAGGTTGAGTCATCATTGATTGTCAGATGGAATGTGCCAGGGCAGTGTGCACTCCACAGGGGTGTGATTTCTATGTGAAGTAATTAGCCACTAGCTGTGTACGGGCTGCCTCCCCCCGTGCCCTTTCCCCTCCCATGCGCAGCGGCTGTGCATGTGGTTGGGGATGTGGGGCCACCACCATGTCCAAGGCCAGGCCCCGGCGTGTTGCAACGTTGTGCAGGACACATGCTGCCACTATGATCCTGCACACTACTGGGGGAGCGTATAACAGCTGCCCGCCAGAACGGTCAAGGGAGCGAAAGCGTGACTTTAGCACTCCGAATGTGCGCTCCACTATGCCCCTGGTTGTAATGTGGGCTGTGTTATATCTTACCTGGGGTGGCGTGGTGGGGTTCCGAATTGGCGTCATCATGTGGGGGCTGAGAGGGTAGGCACTGTCCCCTGTGGAGGTGGGGATTGGTATCATTGGTGAGGTTGTGACCTTGCTCAGTATCCAACATGCATGCATGTGCAGTGGCATACATACTCACCAAGCAGCCATGTATCGCCATACCGCCCAGCTTCTAGGTCCCGGCTTAGGGTGGACATTCGGTAAATGAAGCTGTCGTGGGTGGAGCCGGGATAGTTGGCATATACTGAGGTGATGATTCCCTTGGCATTACATGCTACCTGCACGTTGATGGAATGCCAGTGCTTGCGGTTCCTATAGATGTGCTCAGATGCCCTGGGGGGACGTAGAGCCACATGGGTGCAGTCGATGGCACCTAGCACTTTGGGGAATCGTGCCACTGCGTAAAAATCCAGGGCGGCAGCATGCCTTTCTGCAGGTGTTCTGGGCAGGTATATGTGCCTGCGGACTGATGGGCGTGCAGTCATGATGTTCAAGACCTGGTGTAGGCAGCGTGACTGGGTGGCCTGTGACACCCCACCCACTATGGCACTTGTCCGCTGAAATGATCCAGTGGCTAAGAAGTGCAGTACATTGAGGACCTTCTCCAGGG
This sequence comes from Ambystoma mexicanum, assembly GCF_040938575.1. Taxonomy (NCBI): domain Eukaryota; kingdom Metazoa; phylum Chordata; class Amphibia; order Caudata; family Ambystomatidae; genus Ambystoma; species Ambystoma mexicanum. The sequence goes on along the minus strand of NC_090934.1, from coordinate 833,045,917 downwards.
GGCTGAGTGCTTGGGAGCACAGGGTGGGTGATGTGAGGTCATCCTCCCACTCACTCACCAGGTCCAGTATGATGTGTGGTGGAAACCTGTACCTCTCATACACCTGGTCATCAGGCATCCCGAAAAGGCTGGTTCTGGGTGTGAATATTCTGGCCCTGACTATCCTCCTCCTCCTCCTTTGGTAGCCCACTGCCACTGCTGCTAGGAACGGTATGTTCATCCTGGCGTCTGAGCTTGTAATTGTTAAAGTCCGCAATTTTATGCTTTGCGCGTGTTCTAGGCGAGCGTGTGACCCGCGCACCCCTGGAATCCAGTTCCCAGTCCAATAGCGTGTGGAAATTCACACGCACCACGGGATACAGCGTGTGACCCGCGCACCCCTGGAATCCAGTTCCCAGTCCAATAGCGTGTGGAAATTCACACGCACCACGGGATACAGCGTGTGACCCGCGCACCCCTGGAATCCAGTTCCCAGTCCAATAGCGTGTGGAAATTCACACGCACCACGGGATACAGGTTCGCTGACGTACTTGCGTGTGTAAGTGGCCGCGCACCCATTAAATACACGTACATAGGCCAATCACGCGATGACACTCTGACGTGCAGTATTTCCACGTGTGTTCCGTCATCACGTGCTGAGTGGGGAACGCCCGTGCGGGTCACGTCAGACGCGCTTACGCGCTGAGGGACTCTGGTCCAATAGAATCGCGTATGCGTGCTGACGCGCTTACGCGCTAAGGGCCTTTCCTCGGATTTCACGCTGACGTGCAGGATTTGCACGTGCCAAATCACTCCGTATCAAGCTGGCCACCCGAAAACACACGGAACACCACGCTCCTGCCCAGAAGGCCGAGTTACTGCCCCCCAGTGCCCCGAGCAGCCTCCCACGTGCTATCTGCTGCTGCCTGCCTGCCTGCCTGCCTGCTGCCACCGTGCCCTGCCATTTGGTGCCTGCACATCAACCATCTGCAGGGGTCCAGTTGCTGTGTCCCCCCCTGCTGGAACTGAAGACTCCCAACTGGGATTACATCGCTCCACAGCCCAGCCCCAGGACCCAGTTGCCCACCCACACCTGCCTCTGGGGTTGCCATGTCGGGCACTTCCACATCTGGCACCAGTGGCAACCCCAGGCCAGAGGGGCAGAGGGGCACCAGCTTCACTGCCACCGAAGTTGGTGTCCTGGTGGAGCATGTCCTGGGGCAGTATGATGCCCTCTTTGGATCGTCCCGCGCCAGCAAGGAAGGACGGGAGAGGATCTGGGCCGACTGTGTGGTTGCCATCAACGCGGAGGGGGTGGCAACCCGCAACGTCCAGAAGATCAAGAAGCGCTGGGAGGACTTGAGGTCCAGGACCCTTGTGAAGGCCCGGCGCCTCGTGGAGGGGGGCCGGGGCCGCATGAGTTCCATCCAGAAGAGGGTCCTGGAACGCGTACGCCCAGCGCTCCACGCCCAGGTCCTTGAGGGGGAGGCCCGTCTGGAGTTGAGCGGTATGTGTCCAAGCATTACTGTGTGAGACAGGGCATGTTGCGGTGTGCTGGTTCTATGATACTTGCCTGTATGTGTGCCATGGGCCATGTATGCATGTATGTGTGCAGGGACATCATGGTAATGCATGTGCGACCAGTGATGTGTGACCCACATGTTTGTTGCATGTGTTGAAATGCGGCATGGGGAGCCCTATGCAGATTTTGGACATGAGAGCATGCCAGTCTCTGTACCTGGACATGGATGGGGGTGAAGGATGGGTGCTGATGCCAGGTACATATATGGTAGCCATGTCTGTGTGCCTGACCTGCGTGTCTGTGACTTGTGCATGCCATGGATGCATGACACATGTGTGTGACAATGCACAGATTCAGTGGCGCACCCAACTTACCCTTGTTTCGCCTGTGTTCGGTGTGTTTGGGGCCAGATGGATGTGACTGAGGTGAAGTGTGTGCATGTGATATGCATGAGCCATGATGCATGTGAGTTACATATCATTGAATGTTTCTAGAGTCCATTGGACATGCATGGAAATGTCCATGGCATGCACCATGCCTGTTACTGTGTGTGTTTTGCCTGGACTGACCCATGTGTTGTGGAGGGACATGATGGAAGTGTACTTTGACAGTGGTGCTCATCTGCTATTGCTTCCTGTCTAGGGGACCATTGTACAGTAGCCTGATGCTTGTGTCCTTTGTCTCCCTCTACGCAGCGGCTAGTGAAGAAGAGGGCGGAGACGGCGCTGTGGAGCAAGGCGGCGGGGATGCCCCCACGGCTGCAGCGGAAGGGGTGGGTGAGCCCCCACAGGGGCTGCTACGGCGGGAGACGGTGAGGAGCCATCCAGGTTGGTGGTTTGCACAGAGGAGGAGGAGGCCGACACTGGTGCACACATGGGGCCTGGTGGGAGCATCCCTGCTGGTGCAAGTGGTGCAGTCCAGGGCCAGGGGCAGGAGGCAGCACAGGGCACCGTGGAGGGGCCTGTGCATGTCACTGTCCCTGACCCTGTGAGTGCACCACCATGCACCAGCAGGGATGCCCCGTCTCAGGCCCGTCCGCAGGTAGAGGGGATGTCCATGTCACCTGACTCCCCTCCACCTGCGGACGTGGTAACCCCTGGCCGCGTGGAGAAGGTCCTGATTGGGGTCGCGATGCGCACGGCTGTGATTCGTGATGACGTGCGTGCTTCTCGGGAGGAGCACGCACGTCATCACGAAGTGCACCGTGCCGACGTGGCCCAATTGGGATCGGCCATGTTCGGGGGTTTCCTGCATGTGTTGGCCAATCTGACGGCCCTCTCCTCCTCTGTGCAGGCTATCCACCGGTCGTTCTCCTTGCCGTCTTCCGGCCCAGATGCCACCAGGGCCCCCTGTGGACCTGCCCCGACCAATGCAGCCAGCTCGGTGGGGATCCCATCCCTGCCACAGTTGGGAGTCGGAGGTCCAGCAGGGGTGGACAACACAGCAAGTGGACCCCAGCAGATGGAAGATGTGACGGCATCATCGGGCAGGGCACGTGCACGACGGCGTCAGTGGTTTCCATCAGCCTGGATGCCGTCGTGCTGGCAGAGGCAGTGGCGTCGGAGGCAGCAGCGGGCTCGACGTCGGAGGCATCATGGCTCGGGGCCATCAAGATCAGAGGGGCAGGCATCGGCCGGAGGGCAGGGCAACCCTGGGATGGTGGTGTGTTCCGTGTGGGAGGAGTTTGGCCAGCGGATAGGTGCGGAGCGGCAGCGGGCGGAAGAGGAGCGGCTCGCCATGGTTAGGGCGGAGTTCTCCATGCGTCGGGCATTGAGGCGGGCTGAGTGCCTCGAGGAAGCTCGCAGGGAGTTTGAGGTGGACATGGGGTTGTCCCTGCGAGACCTCGGGGCCAGGACAGAGTCCCGCCTCCAGGACATCGACATGGAGTTCGATGATGCCCTGGCCAGCAACATCACCAAGTGAGCCGCAGGACTTGCCCGCTGCCTTTGTATATAGTTATTTAGTTATTTAGTGCTAGGTTTCCTTTATTTATTTTTTTTATTTTGGACCGCTCGGACAATGGCCACTTTTTTGTACATATATTTTTCATTAGTTAGTGGTAGGTTTCATTTTTGGTGTTGGGCTCATGGACCCTGGAACATTCCTGTATATAGTTTGTTTTTTTGGGAGATACATTTTTTTAATTTCTTATTGTTTTCACCATGACGTAATGGTTTTTCATTAATTTCCTATTACATGATATTGCTTTGGACAAATTCATTTTAATTTTTTTTTCCTTTGTTTTTTTGTTTATCACTTTTGTTCTCGGACATGGACCATTTATTTACTTAGCCACATCGTTGTATGTTTGAAATTTCACTTATTTTTGGTATTTAATACATTTTTTATATTTTCTTACACTTGTGTTATTTTCTCATTGGTTTGTTACATGTCATGATATGGGTTTTGACATTCACTTGCACCCATTGTGTATGTGTGTGTGACGGACATGTGTTCTTTTGCATACTTGGCATTGGGGTTGTGTCATGTGATTGCATTCACTATGTGGGTGGATGCAATCCTTGCCTGGGTGTTTGTGCTGGGTATGCTGGCCATTACTGCCATGATTGTGTATCGTCAGGACCTGGGGCCAGGGGGACATGTGTGGGGGCCTGCTGGCAGGTTCCCCACAGTGCTGGGGGGTGGGGGTGGTGGGAGTCATGAGTGTGGGCCTGGTGGAGGCTGCCCCTGCACTGCTGGGGGGTGGGGGTGGTGGGAGACATGAGTGGGGGCCTGGTGGAGGGTGCCCCTGGTGGCGGGGGGGTGGGGGTGGTGGGAGACATGAGTGGGGGCCTGGTGGAGGGTGCCCATGGTGACTGGGGGGGGTGGGGGTGGTGGGAGGCATGAGTGTGGGCCTGGTGGAGGGTGCCCCTGGATGGTGGGGGGTGGGGGTGGTGGGAGACATGGTTGGGGGCCTGGTGGAGGGTGCCCCTGCACTGCTGGGGGGTGGGGGTGGTGGGTGACATGAGTGGGGGCCTGGTGGAGGGTGCCCCTGGTGACTGGGAGGGTGGGGGTGGTGGGTGACATGAGTGGGGGCCTGGTGGAGGGTGCCCCTGGATGGTGGGGGGTGGGGGTGGTGGGAGACATGGTTGGGGGCCTGGTGGAGCCTGCCCCTGCACTGCTGGGGGGTGGGGGTGGTGGGTGACATGAGTGGGGGCCTGGTGGAGGGTGCCCCTGGTGACTGGGGGGGTGGGGGTGGTGGGTGACATGAGTGGGGGCCTGGTGGAGGGTGCCCCTGGATGGTGGGGGGTGGGGGTGGTGGGAGACATGAGTGGGGGCCTGGTGGAGGGTGCCCCTGGTGACTGGGGGGGTGGGGGTGGTGGGTGACATGAGTGGGGGCCTGGTGGAGGGTGCCCCTGGATGGTGGGGGGTGGGGGTGGTGGGAGACATGGTTGGGGGCCTGGTGGAGGGTGCCCCTGCACTGCTGGGGGGTGGGGGTGGTGGGTGACATGAGTGGGGGCCTGGTGGAGGGTGCCCCTGGTGGCGGGGGGGTGGGGGTGGTGGGAGGCATGGGTGGGGGCCTGGTGGAGCCTGCCCCTGCACTGCTGGGGGGTGGGGGTGGTGGGAGACATGGGTGGGGGCCTGGTGGAGGCTGCCCCTGCACTGCTGGGGGGTGGGGGTGGTGGGAGACATGAGTGGGGGCCTGGTGGAGGGTGCCCCTGGTGGCGGGGGGGTGGGGGTGGTGGGATGCATGGGTGGGGGCCTCTTGGAGCCTGCCCCTGCACTGCTGGGGGGTGGGGGTGGTGGGAGACATGGGTGGGGGCCTGGTGGAGGCTGCCCCTGCACTGCTGGGGGGTGGGGGTGGTGGGAGACATGAGTGGGGGCCTGGTGGAGGGTGCCCCTGGATGGTGGGGGGTGGGGGTGGTGGGAGACATGGTTGGGGGCCTGGTGGAGGGTGCCCCTGGTGACTGGGGGGGTGGGGGTGGTGGGAGGCATGAGTGTGGGCCTGGTGGAGGGTGCCCCTGGTGACTGGGGGGTGGGGGTGGTGGGTGACATGAGTGGGGGCCTGGTGGAGGGTGCCCCTGGATGGTGGGGGGTGGGGGTGGTGGGAGACATGGTTGGGGGCCTGGTGGAGGGTGCCCCTGCACTGCTGGGGGGTGGGGGTGGTGGGTGACATGAGTGTGGGCCTGGTGGAGGGTGCCCCTGGATGGTGGGGGGTGGGGGTGGTGGGAGACATGGTTGGGGGCCTGGTGGAGGGTGCCCCTGGTGACTGGGGGGGTGGGGGTGGTGGGAGGCATGAGTGTGGGCCTGGTGGAGCCTGCCCCTGCACTGCTGGGGGGTGGGGGTGGTGGGAGACATGAGTGTGGGCCTGGTGGAGGGTGCCCCTGGTGACTGGGGGGGTGGGGGTGGTGGGAGGCATGAGTGTGGGCCTGGTGGAGCCTGCCCCTGCACTGCTGGGGGGTGGGGGTGGTGGGAGACATGAGTGTGGGCCTGGTGGAGGGTGCCCCTGGTGACTGGGGGGGTGGGGGTGGTGGGAGACATGAGCAGGTGTGCAGGGTAGTCCCCTGTTTTGTGGGCTGCCTGCAGGGGCCGTCGAGGGTGACAGGACCCACCCAGCCTAATCGCGTGTGTAACTTCGCACGCACCCCTGTAATACACGTACCAAGCCAAATCGCGTGTGATAATTCCCGCGCACCCCTGAAATACACGCGCCCAGGCTATTCGCGTGTGGAAATTCCCGCGCACCCTGAAATACACGTACCCTGCTGTAATCGCGTGTGGGACTTCCCGCGCACCCCTGTAATACACGCGCCCAGCCTATTCGCCTGTGGAAATTCCCGCGCACCCCTGAAATACACGCGCCCAGGCTATTCGCGTGTGGAACTTCCCGCGCACCCCTGAAATACACGCGCCCAGCCTATTCGCGTGTGGAACTTCCCGCGCACCCCTGAAATACACGCGCCCAGGCTATTCGCGTGTGGAACTTCCCGCGCACCCCTGAAATACACGCGCCCAGGCTATTCGCGTGTGGAAATTCCCGCGCACCCCTGAAATACACGTACCCTGCTGTAATCGCGTGTGGGACTTCCCGCGCACCCCTGTAATACACGGGCCCAGCCTATTCGCGTGTGGAAATTCCCGCGCACCCCTGAAATACACGCGCCCAGGCTATTCGCGTGTGGAACTTCCCGCGCACCCCTGAAATACACGCGCCCAGCCTATTCGCGTGTGGAAATTCCCGCGCACCCCTGAAATACACGTACCCTGCTGTAATCGCGTGTGGGACTTCCCGCGCACCCCTGTAATACACGGGCCCAGCCTATTCGCGTGTGGAAATTCCCGCGCACCCCTGAAATACACGCGCCCAGGCTATTCGCGTGTGGAACTTCCCGCGCACCCCTGAAATACACGCGCCCAGCCTATTCGCGTGTGGAAATTCCCGCGCACCCCTGAAATACACGTACCCTGCTGTAATCGCGTGTGGGACTTCCCACGCACCCCTGTAATACACGGGCCCAGCCTATTCGCGTGTGGAAATTCCCACGCACCCCTGAAATACACGCGCCCAGGCTATTCGCGTGTGGAACTTCCCGCGCACCCCTGAAATACACGCGCCCAGCCTATTCGCGTGTGGAAATTCCCGCGCACCCCTGAAATACACGTACCCTGCTGTAATCGCGTGTGGGACTTCCCGCGCACCCCTGTAATACACGCGCCCAGCCTATTCGCGTGTGGAAATTCCCGCGCACCCCTGAAATACACGCGCCCAGGCTATTCGCGTGTGGAACTTCCCGCGCACCCCTGAAATACACGCGCCCAGCCTATTCGCGTGTGGAACTTCCCGCGCACCCCTGAAATACACGCGCCCAGGCTATTCGCGTGTGGAACTTCCCGCGCACCCCTGAAATACACGCGCCCAGCCTATTCGCGTGTGGAACTTCCCGCGCACCCCTGAAATACACGCGCCCAGGCTATTCGCGTGTGGAACTTCCCGCGCACCCCTGAAATACACGTACCCTGCTGTAATCGCGTGTGGGACTTCCCGCGCACCCCTGTAATACACGCGCCCAGCCTATTCGCGTGTGGAACTTCCCGCGCACCCCTGAAATACACGCGCCCGGCCTATTCGCGTGTGGACCTTCCCGCGCACCCCTGAAATCCACGTACCCGGCCAAATCGCGTGTGAGACTTCCCGCGCACACGTATTTTTTGTCAGCGTGTCCATGTTTGTGGGTACCCCTTTGCACGTCATTTGTCCCGGAGGGCCACAGTATAGGACATTCATCATGGCAGTATATGGGTGCTATTTGTTGGCGCACCTTTTGGCGCACATTTCTTACAGCCGCTGAGACGCTACCGCCTGCTTTCTTGTGGCGGTCGTGTTTGTGCCTGTGCGCTGGTTTGAGTGTGCGCTTTTTTGACCTATTCTATTCCATGAATACGTGTTGTAGGCGAGCGTGTGGGCGTTCTGCGCACTTTTACCCTGTGCTTCCCCCGTGACGCCCACATTTTGGCAAGTTGTTCCCCATTCCGAGTGTTACGCCCCGTGTTCCGCCTACTTTTGTTGCGTGCGCCGCGCTATGTGCGATTTTCGCTGTGGACTGTGCGATTTTCGCTGTGACCTGGCGCATGCCGTTAGATGGCCTGTGCGCCAACATGCGCCGCGCACTTTCTTATCGCACGTCCGATGGTTTTCTCGCGCACGGCCTTCCATGAATCGATGTGCGCTGCTTTTCGTGCGATTTTCGCAATTGCACTGCGATTTTCGCTATTCCACTGCGATTTTCGCTATTCCACTGCGAATCGCACGTTTTTGGCCACTTGCGCCGCGCTAATTATTCCATGAATCGGCCTAAATGCCTCTACTGGAGTTATTCTCGCATAGTTGTCAGATATCTCAACCGGTCGAATGATGTCAGAAATTCTGGGGAGTGTCCCTGCATTAGTATCACAATCACTTAAGCCAGAAGGGCGAGGTGTCATTAGATCTTGCGTTTGCCGCATCCACTTATAAATGGAATCAACTTGACCAGTCTGGAACATACGCTTCTGATCCAATTTTTCTAACAGCTTAAATAAGCTAATTATTGTCGTATTTATTGCTGACAGGGTTACTAGCATGACTGACTGCCGCATGACTGACTGCGGCGTGCCACTACTAAGCACTGGGACTTTAGGGGACTGCCTTGGTGTAGGATGGACATACAATGATGAATCGACGGCCACAGACCGCTCATTTGAAAGCATATCCTCCTCAAATGAGCGATTACTGCCAATGGTAATGGGAGACTCACACTGACTGGCATATAGCAATATATTGTCCGCTTCATGTGGATCAATTACTGAGCTATTTAGGTTATCATATTGAGGAACCACAACACTATCTGACAAACTTGGGTGCCGATTTGCATCGGACGTTCCCGCATCCGGGTGTAGTATTGTTGCATCCGATAATAAATGAGGCATTAGCGAGACTGCTGCAGAGCGAAAACTTGTTTTTGCAGCTGAACACTGAGTTGCGCCTGTTCCAGTCACACGCGGGGTGAAAAAAGGCACAGTTTTAACAACCTCGTTCAGACCTCTGTCCCCCCATTGAAATGTTTTTCGAGCATTATTAGAAACGCTCGGCTTCAATGGCTTAGAGAGGGCAGAAGGGGTTAGCATGATGGATGTTCGAGAAATGCACGCTTTGCTAGTTCAGCCATTATCGCTGTGTCAGAATAGTACACTGTGTTTGTTGGCATGCACGTTGTTAAAGTATAGAGCATTCTAAACATGTGATTCAACTAACCCACTCAGCCCCAACACACTGTTTCTGCTGAATTAAAGCTTCCTAGTCAAGAGAGAAAAACATAAGAAAAAACAGAAGTGGACCTACACCGACACCCGGACACGCCGGGCTAAGCGGTACTTCAATGAAGGTACTTGCTATGCAGGTGTGCGTGCGCGGGTGTGCGTGTGAGCACATATTTAGCAGAAAAAAAACCACACAAGTCCAGCCCCTCCAGGGCGTGTTTTCCAGGGACTTGTAACTGCGGTCCTTTCTAAAACAAAAACAAACAAATGTAAGAGTTCTAAAAATAGTCACTATCCCAGTCTTGAACACTTGATGGGGGGTGCAAATGATACCTTGAGCACGATGGCAATAGTCCTTAGCGCTCCACATGTGGCAGGAAGACAGGAGCAGAACTCCAAGCGGGCTAAGCGGTACTTCAATGAAGGTACTTGCTATCCAGGATGCGCGCGCGGGTGCGCATGCGAGCACGTATTTAGCAGAAAAAAAAACAAACACAACTCCAGCCCCTCCAGGGCGTGTTTTCCAGGTACTTGTAACAGCGGTCTTTGCTAAAAACAAAAACAAACAAGGGTAAGAGTGATGTGACCCCTAGGGGACCCTCACGTGTGGAAACAAGGCACAATCACCACACACAACCTGATACGCCAGACACGAGGTTGTATTCCCAAAAGCTAGGGTTTATTGCAAAGCAAATAATCTCAGTTGGCCAACTGGGTCTCACGCCCCGTGTCGTGTGTCTCCAGACCCCGAGGGACGCAAGAGAGTGAGAGTTTTACAACAGTTACATATATACAAAACGAGCATTTTACAATCAGCAGTGACATATTCAATACCGCCCATAATGTATTTCATTTGAATTGGGTTCGACGATTGACAATTGTGACGAGTATGACACCTCAGACATTCATTTAGCAACAGTTTGCAATTTCGCAAGCCTGCAGACACAATTCTTGGTTTTAGAGAACTTATTGCTCCTGTTCTTGCAAGCAAGCTGCGTGCAGGGGAGAGACACATTCCAGACCTCGCTATCCTCTAGTTTCTATTTGTGTACTACGTGTCAACTTGCTCTCCAGGGCTCTACAGGGCTCAGGGAAGGGGGGGGGGGCGCAAAGGAGAGCATAATTCAAGCCATTAATTGTTCGTTTCTACCATTTCTACCGCATGAGCGAGACTAGCTGGCACGTGTGTAATGATTAAATGCCTTGTTGCTTACTTCCAAGGATTTGTGAGGGAGGAGACTGGACATTTCTGTCTTGGTCTCCTGCATTATGTTTTAACAAGTATCTCGCGGCCTTGCTCTATGCATGAACAATAATGTAATAGTGGAACAGAATAGGCTTTCAGCAAAGCAGTTTCAACAGAAGGCAAGAAGCGAAAGTTAAAAACAAAATTGCGATTTCTATCACATCAAAATGGTCGCACTTTAGTCAAGCTTATGAGTCTGTACTACTAATACCGAACACATGAGGCGGTTGGTCTTCGGCCAACAAAATACATTGCCTCTGTTATAGAGGGATATCTACTTTTTCTGGACTGACAAACCCTCCTTTTGGCCGTATGCCAAATGCCTCATCCATACATTGCATCCTCTTCCGACCAAGTATCTGATTCTGAATTTTGCATACTACTAGTTTCCTCCTCGTTATCATCAATATTGTTTGACATGAATTCTTTTACTGTCTTCATTTCATGATTCATTTGAATATATGATTTAGTAGTGTTCTTTTTTGTTACTATCTGTACACACTCCTCACTTATTTCAGTGCACATTATAGGTAAGCAATGTATACAACAACAACATGTCATAAATATTCCTAGCACTGCTACTAGGATCGCAACTAATTTCCATCCCCATGAGCGTAATACTTCCCAGAATGAGGAGCTTATGTTCAATTCCCAGCTTCCTTCTGGGGGGTGGATGTCAGAGGTCAAAACGTGCAACTTTCTTATTGCTTCGAAAATCGTAGGGGAGGAGTCGCTTACAAATACACAACATGCTGATCCCACGATTTTACAAACTCCCCCACGATCAACCACAATTACATCAAGAGCCATCCTATTTTGGAGTGTCATTAATCTAATTCCTTTTTCCTCTAATGTCATATTGTATAAAATATCTGTTGTCCCATTTATTGTTTTCTCTAATATTCTGGACAGTTGTCTTGTATTATAAGAGTTTATTCCTTGGCCCCAAAATGGTATAAATGATTTTGTTATGTCTTCCGCGATCAAACCTCCTTCCTCATCTCACCGTGGTCTTGACCTGAACAATTTGGCTATGTCTGCTGTTTTTGAAAGAAACACTCCCAGGAACAGAAGGCCCAAATAACAAGTACCTCCCCAGTTTCTAGGTAACCAGGGGTAAGCTTTTTCTCCACATATGAAATAAACAGGGTCACCTAGATATACTGGTTCTACCTCTCTACCAAGGAATGCTATATGCATACATCTAGTGAATGTCTCCACTGAATAGGAGCCCTTCTTCCTTAGGCAAAAGGGGATAGAGCGTGGACTGTAATTTACTGTCTAGGAGGGGGGCACTGTATCTTTATTTCCTTCTAGGTTCATATGAAATGTGATTACAGATGATTTATATGGCACAAATAATCTATCTCGTGGCATAGCTACTGGTGTTATCAATCGTGCTTTATGAAATATGGAGCAGCATACATGTTTCATAATTATTTCTTCAAATTCATTCATGTTTGTTCTATCTAATTGACCCATTTCACTTTTGTTCCATTTCCCATAATATAATGCACTTAAGGACGCATGGCATGCAGAACTTAATGGCAGTGGCTGCACATACCAACCTATTCCCTTACCACCATGCTGTGGCAAGTGGGCACACACCCAACAATAGTTTTTTCTCAAAATCTTGTGAGTCATATTCATTATTAGCAGTAATGTGTTATTTCCATATCCTTCCCTGTGTCTCTCTTCCACTGGGGACAAAGTGTAAGTAATCACATCGACCGGGCTTTCAGTAGTGGAGATGTTTCTAACAGGCAAGAGCACTTCTAATGGGTGTATTTCTTCTAAATACCATAATACCAGTACTGTCATTATTGGGGCTAATATACTCATCACACACATGACTATTGTTAATATCAGCATACAATTTGTTCGACAATCTTTTTTTTGTAACCTTCCAGTCTCTATATTTAAGTCATCATTAGCAGTGGTGCAGGAGGGAGCAAAAGCTGGTGCCGGCATTTTTCTCTCGTGGTCCTTCTTCTTCAACAATGTTTGTTGTGAATATCTCTTATCGTTGCACTTGTTCAAATGTCAATAAGTCCGGAAATGTCAACAGTTTGTTCTGCCAGTTCTCAGCAGCCTGGATTGCTATACGTTGGGCAATATTTCTGTGCATCTGCACATTGCTCAAAGAACTTCAGAGCAGTTATCAATTGCCTTTGTACCATATGAGCCCCTCTTGTCCATGAGTGGTGATCTACACATGGATTTTTTTAGCACTGGGGAGCTGCGTTATTGAGCTGTCCGATTTTGTACCACCCTCACGCCGCTCTCCCCTAGGCCTACGGTTCCCACTTCATCCGTTCTTTTGGGAAACAAAGGCAACAAAGATCAAACAAAATGAGGATTTGATCACTCTTTCTTTCGAGGCCGTAAATTATACCGCCTCGCTCCTTGTATCGTGTGATCAATGAATAGTGCGGGTGCACTTCCAGACTCAGGCTCAGAGTCAACCTGCGGCGCAATGACAGAAGATGGGCACCAGAGTGATGATTCAGGCTTTGTGTCAGCCAGCAGTGATGCAGATTGTGCTGGACAATGTTGGGGCACTCTTTGCCCTTTCTCCTTTATAGCATTTTTTTCAGTCTTTGTTTCAGGCTTTATTTCAGGATCAGACAGATTTTGTGGCAAAGAACTGGCAGCAATTTCTTTCATTTCTGGGGCCGCTGTCTCTCTTTGGTCATCTCGATCAGGCAGTTTTTTCAATGGCGATGGGACCTTTTTAGCATGTGTTGCATGTATCCACGCCTTCCTCCCGTCCACACGGATTGCAGTCTGTGTTGCCAAGAGTATCTGGTAGGGTCCATGCCACCTGGGTGCAAGCAATGACTTTCTTTCAAAATTCTTCAGTAGAACCCACTCTCCGGGTTCCAGTGAATGCCCCAGACCAGTGTATTTGATGGGAAGAGGCTCCTGCACCTGCTGATGAATCACACGCAATTTCTGTATTAAGAGGTTACAATATGTACTTATAAGTACAATAAGGATATTCTACCTCTCTCAATCACTTTGGCTGTGGTGCACACCAAACATTCGCCGGCCTCCCCATTACGATCTCATACGGGGAGAGCCCAGTTCTTGCCTGCACAGATGTACGCATGCACAGTAACGCTAATGGTAATGCGTCTACCCAACGCAACTTGTTTCCTGCACAGATTTTACTAATTTTGGCCTTTAATATGCCGTTTTGGTGCTCAATAAGACCGGCACTCATGGGGTGTCTGGCGCAATGGAATCTCTTCTCAATCTGGAGACCTGTGCAAATCTGTAATACCACTGCACCCACAAAATGTGGGCTATTATCTGACCATATGACCCAGGGCAGACCGAACCGTGAGAAATATTCCTTCAACATTACTTTTGGAGTGCTTATGGCGGTGCAGTCTTTTAATGGATATGCTTCCACCCACTTACTGAATGCACACACAACCACTAAAACGTTGTCACGCTCACCTGATTCCCACGGAGGCGCAGGTCTGGCTTCGAGTGCTGATGCTTCTTCAATGGTGAAGCGCAGGACTCTGAAGATGGACTCACTGGCTCGCAGGAATATTCCCCTGTGCGTGAAAAGGGAGTATTACCTACTGACGGAATAATGCTCAAGCCTCCCACTTCCTTCCAACCCTCCACGATACCCTTCCTCGATTCCCCGTGAAGTCTCACCTTAGGGTCTGGAAGGATGAGTTCTCCATCCTGCTTCTGATGCAGGGGTGCGTTGAAACCCAGTTACTTCACTGGATTGAGGTTTGATGGGAGTTCAAATAAGCTTGACTATTCAGGTAAGGCGCTGTAAGAGTTCTGTAGCAAGTTCAAAAGTTCAAGCTTAATAATAATGTTCATTGTCTTATTGCAGCAAGCGCTAACGCTTATGTCTTTTTCCCCTTAGGGGCCGGTGTTCGGAATGCCGGAGATATGGCGCCGACCCGAAGTGAAACGTGCAGTTCCAGTAAATGACTGGTAAGTTCTGGATGAGCGTTCGGGTAATGTCTTTGCATTCGCTCATTCAATGTCTTTGTCTTTTTTCCCCATCGGGGGCCGGGGTCCGGAATGCCAGGAAGCGGCAGGACCCGAAATGAAATGGGAATGACCCAACAGGTAAGTCTTAGAAGGAAACTGAGCTTTTCCTATTCCCTTCCTTCTCTCACCTTGTGTTCTTGTCTTTTTCTCTCTAGGCTCTGGGAAGTGGCTGCGGATCTGGATGATCGTTGCTGAAGATGGAGGTGCCCAGGAAAGGTGAGTGAAATGCAGCGCTGCAGCGATCGAAGCGAAATGCTTTTAAAATGATGTCTTCCCTTTCAGGATTGTCGGTGTGATGTCTCCGTGATGCAGCTTTAGCAGGTAAGGTCTTCTTTCTCTCCAATTCTCTCTTAGCAGGTGACCCAGGATGCTGACAGGCGTGGCTGAAGTCCAGATGCAGGAGCTGACATGGTGAGCGTCCAGCTGCGAGGAGCAGAACAACGCGAAGCGTGAGTTGCTGATCGGGCGTGGTTTAAATAGCTTTGGAAGAAGTTCCAGGTATGTATCCTTCCACCGATCAGGTATGTATCCTTCCCCGACCACACCCAGGGAAAGTAGTCCCACAGGTAAAGTAGTTCCATTCAGGCCTCAAGAGGGCCTGGATGTAGCAGCATGGTCTGCATCAGGTAAGTGCACATCTAAACACTTGAACACATGTCTAGCTTTATGAGCCTGGCGCCTAAGGCGCCAGGACAGGGGTCCAACATGAGCCTGGCGCCTAAGGCGCCAGGACTGTGTCCAAAGGGCCCCAGCTTGGGCCCGCTGGCACTTCCCTGGGGGAAATGATGCCTGCCTCTGGGGTTGCTGGGTCGGACCTGGCTCCTTGGAGGTAGGCATCATGACAAACGTACTTCAAGTTTTGCCACCTCTCCATCTCTATGAAATCAAAATGGATTACCTCAAATGGCATAGAGTGAGGGCCGAAACTGCCTGTTGTAGTCACCATTCCCGTCCCCACATTGTGTTGCAGGCACGTAATACAATTTTGTAACAGCCTTTCTGCATTTTTCTTCATGTGTGTGTTCTGCCATACTGTGGCCAAATGCTGGACTATCTTTCTAGCACAAATGTGTGTAGAAATGTGGGCCATTGTGACCATTGCGGTTACATAGGAGTTGGGCAGCATCCAATTTCTACTTCTTTTGTCCACCCAGCAACCTTCTAGATCTAATTCTGCAGAGCCCTCAGCCCATTCTTGTATCTCGTCAGCAGTGGCTTCTGCCTGCATCTCTTTAACAGTCGCAATTCCTATTTCTATCATGCAGGGCACTTCCTCTTACTGTACTGTCAACATTTTGGTATTCAAATCAGTGGCAGTTTGCTTCGCAATCCTGTCTGCAAATGCGTTTCCCTCTCCCACTTTACATGTTACTTTTTTATGCGCCTCGCATTTCACTATTGCTAGGCGCTTTGGACACATAAGTGCAGACAGTAATCATACAATCAAAGAGCCATGTTGAATTGTGGCTCCATGTGATGTCAAGAAACCCCTCTCAGCCCAGAGTCGGCCAAAGTTATGTACCACGCCAAAGGCGTATTGGCTGTCAGTATATACGTTTATGCTCAGATTTTCAGACATTTCACAAGCTCTGGTTAACGCTATTATCTCTGCGGCTTGTGCGGAGTTGTAGGGGATTCTTTTTTCTTTCGACAATACTTTTTTGTGTTGTGATAGCATAGGCAGCAGTTGATGTGCCATCAGGTAATTTAAAACAGGAGCTGTCACAAAACAGTTCTCCATCTGGCTCTTTTTGTGGGGTATCTGTTAAATCAATTCTTCCTTTCGTTTCTTCCTCAGTGACCATTAAACAATCATGGGGAGGTGATTCATTCTCACCTAATTCTTCCGTGGGCTGTAGTATTAATTCTGCAGGATTCAAAGCGCTACACCTCATAATTTGGATGTGTGGCGCAAATAGGACAATTTCATATTTAGTCAATCTAGCAGAAGTGAGGTGTTGCGTCTGCGTTCTATTTAATAGAACATCTATGGAATGTGGCACCATCAAAATTAAGGTGTGCCCCAACACCATTCCTTCAGTTTGTTTCACTGACGCAGCAGCCGCTGCAACAGCTCACAAACAACGTGGTAATGCGCGCGCTACAGGGACCAACGCGGAAGAAAAATAGCTGCATGGTCTATTTCTTCCACCTTGTTCCTGTGTCAAAGCAGCCAACACGCAGCCTTCATTCTCATGCACAAACAATCTGAAAATGTTTTCATAGTTTGGTGTGCCCAAAAGTGGGGCGGAACACAATGCAGTTTTGAGCATATCAAATGCTCTCTGGCATTCTTCATTCCATTGCAAAGGCATCACAGCATCCTTTTTTGTCAATGCCACCATTGGTTTCACAATCAACGCAAAATTCACAATCCACTGCCGGCAATAGGAAGCCATGCCTATTATTGCTCTAACTCCTGTCTGCGTTTTTGGAATAAGCATACCAGAGATACTCTCTATTCTCTCTGGTGTCAGTCTCCTCCACTCTCTCGAAAGTAGGTAGCCCAAATAAGCCACCTCCTTTCGACAATATTGGAATTTCTTTAAGCTCGCTTTATGGCCATGCGCTGCTAAGTGTGATAATAATAAAATAGTACTTTTTTTTACAAATCTCCTCTGTATCAGCAGCAATCAATAGATCATCTATATATTGTAACAATACACAACTTGCCGGTAATTCTAGCATATCTAGCTGTTTTTTCAATGCCCTACTGTAAATACTTAGACTCTCTGTATAGCCCTGTGGAATGCGCGTGAAGGTAAATGATCGTCCTCCTAATGTAAAGGCAAACAAGTATCTACTTTCCTTGTGTACTGGAATGCTGAAGAATGCATTCTTCAAGTCTGTAACACTAAAATATTCTGCCGAGGCGGGTATCATTGTCAAAATCGGTCAAAATCCTGGTGACGTCTGGGACCGATGGGAATTGAGGGTCAACCACTTTGTTTAATGTGCGCAGATCAATCATGAAACAATACAGTATTTCATTACCTCCTTTCTTATATACCGGGAGAATGGGGCTGTTACATGTGCTGCCTGTAATCTCTTCAATCACCTGCAGTTTTACCAAATCTGACACAATACTTTTCAATCCTTTTTCTCCCTCTATTGAAATTTTATACTGTGGAATACGTGGCAACGTTACTCCCTCTTTTAGAACAATTTTTACTGGTTCTATTTTCAAGCATCCCACATCATTGTCATTCATCGCCCATATGCAAGTTGGCACTTCACTCAACTCTCCCGGCAAAAGTTTGGACAAAAATTCTGACACTGGTACATTCTGTGGCGAAATTGTCAAGAACACTCCATCAGGAGTGCAATGGATAACTGCACTCAGTTTTTTCAATAAATGTAATTCCAAAAGATTTTCCCCACAATTTTCTGTTAAGAGAAATTGACAATATTGAGTGAATGGACCTAATGTTACTGGTACTGATTGGGACACTGGATTGATTACTGGGGTACCTGCGAACCCTACTGAAATATTTCTTTGCCCTGACAGTGGTATTTCCGGAACCAAGTGATGGTCTATCGAGCACTTTTGCGCCCCTGTGTCTACGAGAAAGTTGTGCTCTCTATTCCCGACTTTCATTTTTACGTAGGGTCCTTTTTGATTCACGGGAATAGACACTGGTTCCGACCCCTGACTTGGGCTGTCCTATTGAGGAAACAACACATCATCCGATGTGTAGTAACTACTATAATACGTATTGGGTTGTGTATCAAAAATGTTTCTGCCCTTTCCTTTATTTCGCTCACTCTGATCTTGGCTAAAAGCAGTCTGATTTTGAGCTTGGTTTTGATTCTGAGTACCATTTTCTTGATTATTCTGGTGCTGCTGCTGCTGTATATTGTTTCTATTCTGTCCATTTGTTCCTGGGTGTCCCCTATACTGTCTTCTCTGACCATACCCATTCCTATTTTGTAAATGTGGACATTGCGCTCTCCAATGACCCTCTCCTCTATAATACGCACACTGGTTTAGTCCCAGAGGCCCTCCATGCATGTTCGAATTACTTCTCCCTTGTGCGTTTCCCCTCCCTCTATTGTGTCCCGCCACTTGCTGAAGTAACAACATTGTTTTCAAATTCACCCTATCCTTTACCTCTTTCTCTTTCTCTGTATTCACTCTGTTCTCATAATATTGGGCCATATGCAATACTTCGCTCAACGGTTTTGCTTGCCATGCACTTTCTGATGTCATTATTAAGTTTTGAATTGGAGGTATTAACCCTCTCACATACTTATCAACAAATAGTCTTTTGCCTGCCTCTGTGCTTACATCCTGTCCACTAAAATCCATAAATACTTCCTCAAATGTATTCAAATAATCTGTGGATAACTCTTCCTTGCCCTGAACACATGTAGTTAATTTGTCCCATACAATTCTTTTTTCTGGAACTATTTCCTTCAATTTTTGTATTATCTGTGCCGGTAAAGCTGCCATATTTGGCGATGGTTTTTCACCCGCTTTTCTACTCTTATTCTCTGCTACTAAATCTTCCCAAGTGGCACCATAGGCCACCTCATCATTTACTTTCCTTATTTGTTTCCATATATCTGCTGGCACAACTACTGGAAATATTAAGTCCTATATCATTCATAGTGAACGTGGACAATCTCAAATAGGACTCTATTTCCTTATTGAATCCCGCCGGATTCTTCCTTAAATCAGGAACCGTCTGTTTTTATATTATTCACCTCCTGTCTGGAGAAGGGGACATGCACATATTGTGCTGTATAATGTGCTTCTGTTACCTGCGCTGGTTGATTGCCTACTGCAGGAATCTCTACTTTTGGTACAAAAGTAGGTGGGACTTCTCTCATAGGAAATGCTGCACTTACTTTTCCTCCCCCCTCTCTCATATGCAGTACTATTCCCAAATCAAGTGATAATGCTGTTTCTCCTGTTCCACGTTCTAACGCTCTCTTGTATATCGCCATCAATTCGGGAGGACTAGCTTTCTTATCATCTATATCTTTGTCCTGTAAATACTCAACCATTGTCTGCAGTGCTTTTCTCTTCATTGGCAAGGGGTATTGATCAAATATCTCATGTATTTCCATTGTGGGAATACTAGGATCTGTAATCCATTTTAACGCCTCTCGTATGCATATTTTTTGTTTTTCACTCGCCTGTCTTGACGGCAGAAGAAATCGCCGCTGCACATATGGTACCGCCTCCTTCCTTTCCTTTCTTATATCTTTATTCCTATACCCTGGCATGGCAAACATTTCAGCATATGCATCATCAAGCTCATTCTTAAATTCAAAAAGCCTGTCTACATGTTCTTTTATTTCTTCATCTCTCTCTCTACATTGTGCCAAAGCATTCAAATCCAGCAACTTCTGCGGCGGTACCATCCCAATTAACTGCTTCCATCTCTCCATGAAATATTCCCCCATGCATTCCAACAATACCCGTCTTTCATTGTCCCTCCTGAAATCATACATCGAATCCAGCGTCGACGTTTCATTATTCCCGTCTATATACATTGCTACCTGTTCTTGCAACTCCCGTTTTCTCTCCTTACTAATCGCACTACGGGTCACTCGCATGCATTCTCTTTGTCCCGTCCCCTCTCTTCTTGCATCATCTTCTCTTCTTTCAGTGAGTTCAAGTTCAATAGGCGGTGGTGCGGATGGGACAGAAGCAATATCTTGGGAGGGAGGTGCGGATGGAACAACGGGAAAGGGAAGTGACTGCTGCAGCGCTGGCGTTGCGGGCCGCAGCGCTGCTAGCTGGCTAATGGGAGGCGCTGATTGTATGATCTGTGGCTGTGCTAGGGTCTGAACAATAGGGAGGGGCTGAGCAACTTAAGGGGGCTGAGCAATAGACACTGGTGCAGTCTTTTTAGTCTCTCTTTGTGGGTGCTCTTGCCTTGTTTCAGTTAATATTTTGTTTATTAACTCATCTGATGAATGCAACTCTTGTTGTGGATATATCTTGTCTATACTCAACTGACCACATCTGTCTGATTTTCTAAAATTTTCATCCCACTCCTTCTCCGCCCTTTCTTTTTCTCTTTCTTTTTTTGACTTATGCCTGTGCGCATTCTTCTCTCTGCTTTTCCAATGAAGCATAGCTTCCTTCCTCCAGTCTCTAAGGACATCAAATGCTGCAGGACGTGTTTTCTTTTTCAACAACACTTTCTCCAAATAATCTATCCTCGAACTCTCAAAACTCCTGTGGTTCGGCCATTGTAAATCCTATACGTGTCTAGTTTGCCTATGCCAAATTTCACAAAACATTGCTGCCCCTACACCATACTTCACATACATCTCGTACGCCGGCGACCCCATGGGTGGCGCGACCTGGCCAGTTTCCAAAGATTGTCTACCGCAGTAGAAAAATCCCACTAAGCAGGTGGACAATACCCCAGGCATGTTTTAACCTCCCCCTTGGCTAATTAACCTTACGCTGGGCGTTTGATTTTGCAAAATCAACTCTCAACCAATATCAGGGTTACTTCGAATCGGGGCACGACTCACCTGATCAATCAATTCGTCTTTCAAGATGCAATTCGTCCGAATACTGACGCAGCCAATAATCGTCGTGTCTGCATATATTGGCTCACTCTGCCTCGTTTCGGGACCCTCACCTCCTTGTTCTCTGGCCGGACACGTCGATCAGGGATAAGCTGTGTACAGATCTGCAAAGGAGTCTCTCACCACATTCACAGAGGCACCCTGAACACCTCTTGATCCCAGCTTGACTGTCTCGTCCTCGCCGTTTTCCTCACCTTCCTTATATTACAACGTACACGATGGAACAAGTGGGGGAGGGTCCCTATTCGGGTGCCATTTTGATGTGGCCCCTAGGCGACCCTCGCGTATGGAAACAAGGCACAATAACCACATACAAACTGATACGCCAGACACGAGGTTGTATTCCCAAAAGCTAGGGTTTATTGCAAAGCTAATAGTCTCAGTTGGCCAACTGGGTCTCACGCCCCGCGACGTGTGTCTCCAGATCCCGAGGGACGCAAGACAGCGAGAGTTTTACAACAGTTACATATATACAAAACGAGCATCTTACAATCACCGGTGACATATTCAATACCGCCCATAATGTATTTCCTTTGAATTAGGTTCAACGTTTGACAATTGTGACGAGTATGACACCTTCAGACATTCATTTAGCAACAGTTTGCAATTTTGCAAGCCTGCAGACACAATTCTTTGTTTTAGAGAACACATTGCTCCTGTTCTTGAAAGCAAGCTGCGTGCAGGGGAGAGACACATTCCAGACCTCGCTATCTTCTAGTTTCTATTTGTGTACTACGTGTCAATTCGCTCTACAGGGCTCTACAGGGCTCAGGGAAGGGGGGGCTGCAAAGGAGAGCCTAATTCAAGCCATTAATTGTTTGTTTCTACCATTTCTACTGCATGAGTGAGACTAGCTGGCACCTGTGTAATGATTAAATGCCTTGTTGCTTACTTCCAAGGATTTGTGAGGGAGGAGACCGGGCATTTCTGTCTTGGTCGCCTGCATTATGTTTCAACAAGTATCTCGCGGCCTTGCTCTATGCATGAACAATAATGTAATAGTGGAAAAGAATAGGCTTTCAGCAAAGCAGTTTCAACAGAAGGCAAGAAGCGAAAGTTAAAAACAGAATGGTGATTTCTATCACATCAAAATGGACGCACTTTAGTCAAGCTTATGAGTCTGTACTACTAATACCAAACACATGAGGCGGTTGGTCTTCAGCCAACAAAATGCATTGCCTCTGTTATAGAGGGATATCTACTTTTTTTTTTTAATCAAAATCTTTTTATTGAAACATCAAAACATGAATTCATCAATAAACAAGTCAGTGGCAAAGTTGATTGGTTAAAACAATACATCGATCAGTCGCCCCCTTGGCGCCTGTCCCTTGAATCCCTTCCTGCCACTCATAAGGCTTCCTAAAGTTCGGCATTGTCATTGTTCACACAGCTTCAATTAATTTAATTTGTCACAATGCATTAACGTTTCATTTTAACATCTATATAATTCATAGTATTAAACTGCTTCATGAATAACTTTTGGGGTATAATATAGCCGCTTTACATTCTACAATGCATTTAGTTGGGAGGGAGAGAAAGAAAAAAAAAACATTTTACAGTACCACTTTTCTCACAGTCACTGTTAAATTCATTCAAATTCAGTTCCTATCAACACCTTCTCCGTTTTTCCCTGTTTCCAAATATTGCCCTTGATGTCCTCCGGGATTTCTGTCCTTGCTCTCCAATCAGTAGATCTTCCCTTTATTCCCCGGATGTTCAGGGTTGAAGAAGGAGTTTAATCAGTCTCGGTTGGAAGAACATATGTTCTTTTTCTTCAACGTATTCTAGAAGGGGACCCCAGGTATTCTGAAATGTATTCAGTCGGTTTTCCATAGTGGCTGTTAATTTCTCTACTCCCAGAATGTCCCAGACCTTCACCTACCAGTCCGCAATGTGGGGTCCTTCTCGCTCTTTCCAGAATCGGGCGCGCGTGAGGCATGCCGCCATTAACAGCTGAGTGATTAACCTCGCTCTGGGAGCCGATTGGGGATATGATCCGTCCTCTGGGGTGTCGCCCAGTACCATTATAAGTGGATCCAAGGGGAGAAGGATGCCGCAGATATCCTTAATTTTGGACCTGATCTCTAGCCAGAAGGATTGGATGATCGGGCAGTGCCACCACATGTGTCCCAAGTCCCCTTTGGCCCAACATCCATGCCAGCAATCATCTGGATACTCTATGTTTATTGCATGCAGGCTCTGTGGCGTAAAGTACCATCTATAACAAATCTTAAGACCACACTCTTTGGTAGTTGTACATCTAGAGGACCTGTGGGCCCTGTCTCATATTCTTCGCCATGATTGTGTGGTTATCTCTCTCCCTATATCCCTTTCCCATGCGGCCATATAAGACAATTTTTCTTCTTCAGGGACATGTTCTAGGAGGCGGTAGCAGGTTGCCACCTTGTGTGTTCGCTGCCCTTCCGCCACCGTTAGTTCTAGACCCATAGGCTGCCTGGAAGCCGCTTTCTTCACATTCGGGTTGGTGATCCAGTGTCTAAGTTGTATGTATCTAAATCTCTCCGTCTCCGGGGGGCTAAATCTTTCTTCACATTAGATAAATGTCAAGGGGTCATTATCAACATAAAGCTCCTGTAGCCTTAGGGTCCCCGTTCCCGACCAGTTGTGGTAAGATATAGATTGGAGCCCGGGGGTGAACATTGGGTTCTGTGTGATCGGGGTCAGGGGGCCCAGTCCCGGGGTCAATCTTCTCAGGGTTATCTGCCGGTCCCAGCATCAGAGCGTGGAGCACGTGGTTGGGAGAAGGGGTCCCCGGGAACCACGTGCCCCTCGTGGTAGAAAGGGGAGGTGAGAAAGGGGCGCCCCTGAGAACAACTGCTCAATATCTTGCCATTTGGGGGAATCACCTGGAATTGCCCAGCCCAGGATGGGGGTAATTTGTGTAGCTCTATAGTACCTTAAGATCGATGGGAGTCCTAGGCATTCGGGGTAGTAGGGTCATTTTGATGGCTGTTACTCGTCCTAGCCAAGATATCTTCTGAGGAGCCCATTTTACTAGGGAGTCCTTTGCCTCTTTTAACAAAGAGGGGATATTGGCTCTTGCTAATCCCGCGTATGTTGGGGTTAGGTGTACGCCTAGGTATGTTATTTTGGAATCTACCCATCTAAGAGAATAGGTTTCCTGTAGGGCTTTTAGCACTCCAGGCTTTTCAGAGTGGTTTAGGCCTTTTGACTTTGCCTTATTAATTATGAAGCCCACTATCCGCGCAAACCTTCCTAGCAAGCTCATGAGTGGGGGGATCAAAGTCTGGGCCTCTCTTAAAAAACAAAGCACATCATCTGCGTATAACGCCGCTTTGTGGGTTTGGGCTCCCACCTTGAACCCTTGAATATCAGGGTGCAGGCGAATGTGTTGGGCTAAAGGTTCCATAGCCAGAGCGAAAACCAGATGTGATAGGGGACAACCCTGCCTGGTCCCTTTACCCAGTTTTATCTGTGGTATCCACTGGGCGTTGACCCGTATTCGGGTAGTGGGAATCTAAAAGTTGGCCAGGACCAATTTGGAGAGTGTGGGCTAAAACCAAACCCCTCCAGAACTTGGCACAGATAATCCCAAGACATGCTATCAAAGGCCCGGTGGGCGTCTAAAGAGAGCAATGAAAAGGGGCCAGGTATAGAGGGGGCTAGGGCTATTAAATCTATTGCTCTCCGGATGTTATCATGGGCCGATCTTCCCAGAATAAATCCTGTCTGGTCCCTGTCTATTAGTGTAGGTAATATATCTCCTAATCGCCGAGCTATGATTTTGCTGAACAGTTTGGCGTCTGCATTGAGCAAGGCTATGGGTCGGTCGGAAGCACAATCTGCTGGGTCTTTTCCGGGCTTTAGAATTAGGATTGTGGTGGATACCGCCATAGATTGGGTGACCGCTCCCGTTTCCCATAGGATGTTGAACAGTTTTGTGAGGTGTGGTATGAGTTCTTTCGCAAAAGTTTTATAGTATTTGTTTGTGAATCCATCTGGACCCGGAGCCTTGCACAGGGTGAGGGAGTTGATGGCAAATTCAACTTCCTCTGCCAGTATTGGGGCATCTAGGAGTTCTAAAGAGGATTGGGGCAGTTGCGGGAGATCCGCCTTGGATATAAATTATTTAACCGCTTGTGGGTCCCCCTTATGTGAGGTTGTGTGCTCCCTGAAGAAATCTTCTATAATGCGGCATTTGCTCTCCTCAGAATATGTGTCTTTGCCTGATTTATCCCGCAGAAAGTCAATTCTGTTTTGTTTCATTTGTTTACCTAATTAAGCTGCCAATAGTTTGTTGGCTTTGTTTCTTTTAGTGTAAAAAAATTGTTTGGTGCGCATCATGCTGTATGCCGCCTTTCCCATATGATGCACTTCTAGGGCCTTCCTCCCGACTCTCAGGTCCCTTAATGAGCGCCGGGAGGGCTTTTTCTTGTGCGCCCCTTCGAGTCTGAGTACTTCCACCTCTAGTTGCTCTCTCAGGAGTCTCCTAGCTCTCCCTCGTTGTGTTGCCTGTTCCATCAGGTGGCCCCTGAGTACCGCCTTACTTGCATCCCAAATCGTTCCCCAGCCCACCTCTCCCGTGTCATTTTCGTTAAAATAAGCTTCGATAGTTTCTCTGGTGTTAGCGCGGGTCAGTGGATCGTCTAACAGGAAATCATTTAGCTTCCAGGCAGGCTTCCTTGATGAGACCGGTCCAAGGGGGGCTATCCCCAGCAGAATCGGAGAGTGGTCTGCAAGCGCTTTGGGAAGTATGTCTACCATTTGGACATATTGAATCAGTGAGTCAGGTATAAAAAACATGTCTAACCTTGACAATCCCCCGTGGGCCGCCGAGAAATATGTGTAATCCCTTTCTTCCTGATGGCAGTATCTCCATACCTCAATCAGGGAGTTGTCTTTCAGTAGAGAGGTGAGGGCCTTAAAGTTGTTTCTATCATTAGCTGTGGGGGGTAGAGTTTTGTCAACTAGGGGATTGACCACAGCATTGAAGTCCCCCCCATAATCACTTCTCCCTCAGCATGGTCAAATATCGCTTTTGACAATTTCAGGAAGAATTGACTTTGGTCACTATTGGGGGCGTAGATGGAGATCAAAGTGACCTTACGGCTATCTAATATGGCGTTAATCAGTAGGAATCTCCCCTCCTCATCTCGGACCACTCCCTGAGTTTTAAATGAGATCCCCTTGCGCACCAGGATGGCAACCCCTCGCTTTTTCATCCCGCTAGAGGCAAAAAATTTGGTGGGGTAGAGCTTATCGTTGAGGTGGAATTCATCAGCCGGTAGCAAGTGGGTCTCCTGAAGGAGTAAGAATGATGCATCTAGGGATTTCAATCTATGGAAGAGGGCTTTGCGTTTCAGAGGGGAGTTTAATCCCTGGACATTGAGCAAGATGAATTTATAGCCAGGGTTTGCCATGGTGTTTTCGCAAGATGTAACTTTTGGGATTGAGCTTTACAGTGCAAGAGCAGCACGGCCGAGTGTTGTGGTAAAACAAAACATAGTAATAACCCCTCCCCAGTTGCCCGGTGGGGGTAAACGTAAAGTAACCAAAAAAGGAATTATAATAAATGCAGGTCATAACTAGTGAGCATGTTACCTTCCTTAAGAATTGCATTATCTTTAGTCCCCAAGATAATTTAAACCTCATATAAAACCTGTCAGGCGTCTTCCATTCCGACGCCCAGATCAACTTTCAAACAGAATTTTTCAGAACTTTCAAGCCCAGACTCGAGACAGTCTAACCATGAGCTCGAGCGGGGAGGGCGCATAAACGCCCAAGGTCCTCTCGGCTTGTTATTGTATTGGGTAGCCTCACGCCACTGCTTCACTTGCAAGCCGTCTAAGCTTCCAGTCAGAAGTTCCCTGGTGTTCCTCCGGACCTGTGCGAAGTTTCCAATACTTCCAGTGTTCCCTTTCTCATGGCGCCCGCCTCTTCAGCTGGGAATATAACAAGGCCCAACCGGGGTCCTGAACAATAAACCACTTTCCACAAAGAACCTCAGAGCGCTTTCGAGTCTCCCATCCTTGGACTGTTCAGGTTGCTGCCCCGCTTTCTCCCTCGGACGATGCCGGGGGAGGCCTTTTCCGGGGTTCGGGTGTTTTCCCCGGGTCTGGTCCACGGATCTGGTCCACGGACCCGGAACGGTGCGGTCGGCGTCGCGACCTTCCCTGTCTCGGTTTTGGTAGGGTACCTGGGGCGGATTTCTTCTCTTTCTGAGATCGTGGATTGTGGGCATCATCTGCGGGTGGTGTCTCACCTATTATATCTCTCGTTTCTTCCTCTGAAGTGATCACGTGCTATTGATTGTGAAGTTCAAAGATCAGCTTACATGGGAATCCCCAGCGGTAGCAGATTTTCCGGTCTCTCAACCAGGCTGTCACTTTCAGTAGTCGCCGTCTACGCGCTAATGTGTAAGGGGCTAGGTCTTGGAACAATCGGATCTCTGTGCCCTGAAACCGAATTGTGTCTCAGTCTCTGGCAGCAGCCATGATTTCCTCCTTTTGGCGATAGAAGTGGACTCGAGTGAGTACATCTGGGGTTAGGTTTTTCTTCATCTGGGCCAATGAGTACACCCGATGGGTTCTGTCCAGTTTAAGGTCCTCGTTTGGAGGTAGTTCCAGGAGGGCTCTGAAGAATGTCTCCACATAGTCAGCCAGCTCCTGATCAGGTATCTTCTTGGGGATCCCTCGCAGGTGCACATTGTTTCTCCTGAATCTGTTTTCTAAATCGGCTTGTTTAGCCCAGATCTCCTCCAGGTGTTCCTCAATTGCTTTTACTCTACCCGCCAGTGCATCACTATCATGAGATTGACCGCAGGTTACATTCTCCAGATCGCTGACTCTGGCTTCTAGTCCCCCAAGGTGGGATGTAAGATCTGCCGGAGATTGGGCTAGGGAGTCTTTGGAGGTTTTGATCTCCTTTTTTATTTCTTGAGTGATGTTTTGCTTAAATGTTTTAAAATCCCCCCAGGATCCTCCCAGGATAATGCCATGTTGGTGGGTCGCTTCAGAGTTGGGGGCGGGTGAGTTTAGGTTTCAATTTCTGCCGTAATACTGCTTAAGTGAGGCCAGTCCTGGAATTGTGGTTGTGGTTTCATATATGTCTGTATGCTCCGTGGTTTTCTTTTCGCTATTGGTTTGGGCATCCCTTGCCGAAATAACTGTTGTCGCTTAAATGCCCTCACGTATGGAGCCTCCAGAGGTTTCCAGGAGGTAGAGCACGCAGGGGGTCTATCCCGCTCAATTGACACACCTTGGAATATTCGAACCCCCTTCGCCTGAGACCGTTCAGTTCAATGACAAGTAGAAGATACAGCTAATTGTTCACATTGCGTAGAACTAGTAATGTTCCGGCTGGGCTGCATTGAGGGGTGTGCCGCATGGGTGTCTTATGCTTGTGGATGTTTCATCCAGGGCGCTGGGTGTATTGCTGAAACAACTTGACCTCTCGGGTCTCCGGCGCCTTTCAGGCTGATGAGGCAGCAGGGGCCTCTGTTACCCCTTCTTCGGGCCACCTACCAGGCCCCGGCGCCTGCGAGGTACAGCAGGCCATCCCACGCGGCTCTCAGGTTTACGTTCTCAATAGGGGGGAAGGGCGGGATGGGCCCCCGCTGTCGCTGGCTCCAGCTCCTCGCGCCACCCACCTCGAGCGAAGCGTCCCGGTGTCAGCAGAGGTGCGGGTGGGCCGGGAGAGGGGGCACAGCACTCACCTTCCTCTCTGGGCGTCCTCAGGAGGATTCTCTTCTCGGGCCGCCGCCCCAGCGCGGGTCCCGTTATTCGGGCTAGACGGATGTCTCGCTTCTACCGCGAGCGCGGCCGGGTTCCCCCGAGGATTGCCTTCCTCCGTCCGGACTTCGGTTCGCTCACCAACGCGGATTTATCAGCCAGCAGCGAGGCAGCAGGGGCTGCTCCGGGTGGCGCGCACCGCCATTTTGTGGATCTCTCCCCGGCTCGCCTTCCCAGTCAAAATAAGGCTCTGGGGTGGGCGTTCAGGGGGAATAAATGCAGCAGAGGATGCACCACCTTCTTATGTTCATTTCCCTGTGGAAAACACAGACAGGGCCCAGTTGGACACAGTCCTGCCACCTTTGGCGCCAGGCTCATAAATACCAGACAACAAAAAACATTTATTTGGGACAAAATGCTTTTATTGTAAGCCTAGCACCTCATTCCGTGTGCAAGGTGCATTTAACATGGACACATTTATCACTTAAAGCACTCCCAGGTGTACTCTGGGGTGGGGCTGCTATTTACTGGGCTGCCTTGCATGTGCTGACTCACTAGGAGTGGCAGGGTGTGGCAGGCAAGCCAAGCCTAGTGGGCGTGCCCACGCTCACAGCTATATAAGCTTCTCCAATCCACGAGGCAGACGCTTCGCGTTATTCTGCACATCCATGCAGCGTAATGCTCACCGCTGCCTGGGATCTGAACTTACCTTGGAAATCCTGTTTCTTGCCTCCATACTTACCATCTGGGAATCAGCTCTCACCTCTGCACGTCTTCTTCACATCTTCCGGAGCACCGAACTCTTCATCTTGGCAACGCAGCTCACCTTCAAACCTTCCGGAGCGCTGAACTCTTCGTCTTGACACCACAGCTCATCTTCAAGACTTCAGGGATGCTGAATTCTTCTTCTTGACATCGCAGCACTAGGTGCTTTGTCTGCAACCACAGCACCTGCAAGAAAAAGCGAAAAGCAAGGTTAGACATTAAAAAGACATTGAGTTTAAGGGCGCGCTCCCATCCCATCTCGCGCTTTCCCTTAAACCATCACTCACCTGTTGTCGGACATTGCGGTTTCATCTGTCTTCCTCCTGGCCGCGTTCCGCACCTCCACAGCTGCTTTTGAGCCGCAATTCCATCTACTGGGAAGAAAGCAGAAGAGAAAACGTTATTCAGGAAATAACAACAAAATCAAGAGCAATAAAACAAGACAGAAAGGGGAAAACAGAAAGAGGAAAAGACAAGGACATTGAGTAACACTTACTGCCAATCAAGAGAAGAATGGTCGCAGCTGGACTGGACTGTTACTCACCAGGGATCAGTGAAGGAACTAGATACCATCAACAAGCACCCCTTCCAGAAGAAGCAGGACGGAGAGCTCACCATCAATAAATACCAGGAGCAGAGTCACCAATTGTCGCAGTCCACAGCCTATCCACAGGGGGAGAGATTCAACAGGGGTGATCACATTCCCGGGAGGGCTGCAACCCTATATGGCCAAATTCAATATTTCAATATCATTAACAGAGGACAGCATAATATACTGTACACCAGTCATATATTTCCAGATAGCAAAAGAGTACACAAAGACTTAAATTGAAAATACAGTATATGGAGGTGCCACAACAAATAATGCTGGCTAAAAAGGTGCCATCATTTATGGAAAAATATTTGGCAAGGGTACCCAGCACACTATGAATAACCAGTCCATATGCTCTGGGGTTGTTAAAAGAATATAATCAGTAAAAAATCAAATTAAAGAAAGGGTCAAATTCACCTCAAGTGAAATAGTACCCAGTGTCCAAAGAAACAAATTAGGGTATTTATGAAGAAATAAAATAGCTCATTAAGCAGAGAGTGATAGTGCCATCAGAATCTCCCTGCAACACTGCTGTATATATAGTGAAAAAATATCAAGGAGGGTCATGGAGATTTACTTATTTATTCATTCTACACTTATAAAAAGCACAAAACTTTCAGGCATCACGGGTTAGCCAGATTAGCAAGATTGCACTTGATTCCTTATGAGTTGGTGACAGGTTGTAGGATGCATGTGCCCATTACCTCGCCCATGCGCACACAGACAGATTTCCAAACCACTATGACTGTTTGTAAATGTGTTACAGGACCATTTGATGTCCATGACTAAATGCCTCTCTTTTTTCGGTTCTTGACAGGAAAGGAACAGCGGGGAGGTATCGCAAAAGGCATTGAAAAAGACGATAAAATCAAATCTTACTGCAGTTATCATTTTACTTTTTTCTATGGGTCAACATAACAAATATAAAGACGATAAAAGAGTGCTGCCTCCCTGCCCAGCTACCAGGATCCCGAGGGAGAAGAGAACGAAAACAGACCCAGGACAAGAGCTCAAGTGTAAAATAAAAGTAATAAGGAACTTGAGAGTAAAGTTGATATAAATGACATTGCACCACTTGAGGAACACTGATGCTGAAGGATGTCTGCTGCTGAGGACTATCTTTCACAAGGACAATCATCTATAACAGACAATTTTCTCTACCTTCCTACCTGAACATTGTATTGGGACTAGTTTATATACTATTTTTCACGGGAACAAATCATCTTTAACAGACTATTTTCACTACTTTCCAATCTCCATATTGTATTGGGACTATTTATTATTTTTTTTAACTCTTTTTCACGAGAGCATATATCTACAACACACTGTTTTTCCTACTTGTTTATCTTCACATTGGGACTATTTCCATTTTTCAAATATTTTATATTTTTATGTTTTTAACAGCACTATTTTTATATTTTTCAATGATCCACATAATAGTGAAAGTGGTTTGGAAATCATCAATCAAATATTTTATTATTGTCATTGGATGCAAAATGTTTTGAAAAAGTATATACAGCTCGCTGCACTCACTTGAAGAAATACTAATTCACTATTGCCCGGTACTAAGCAAACTGTACGAATGTTTTCATATCCTTATATTCCTGATATCTTCATAAGACCCCGATCAGTACACCGCAGGACACATATACACACAATTGACATCATCGCTATTGCAGTACTTCTATTTTCCTTTCTCTTCTGTTGTTTTACTGCTTATTTTGTCTCGCATTACATTTAAATTGAATATGATGAGGTGACTGTGTCCCTATGGCATAATGTTAGTGAAGAAGTTAGAAAACAAGTAGATTTCCAGTTAGAGCAGGAAATGGTATTACGCCCAGTTGTTGAGATAGTAAGGGCTAGGAGAAGCATTACAGATGAGTATTTCATGAGAAGATATTTTGATAATTCCTTAAATATTTAATCAAACTCATGATTTAGGTCAATGGAGGAGGTGGAGAGCGAGAAAGAGAGAGAGAGAGAGAGAGAGATATCAAGGGAAAGCTGTTTTGTTTGCTCACTTATCCTTTATGCCATGACAGCCTCTTGAGTATTAATACATCAAGAAGTACCTGAATACAGAGCACACTGCTTGGGACATCTCGCAGTATGCCAGACTAGAGGACAATTTCAGGACAATAGGACATGATAAAGTATGCCACAGGATCATAATTCCCATAACTAGACAGCTATGTAAAAGGAGCACATATGAAGGAGAGTATGAGAATGAAAAGTAAGGTACTAAAGTACATACTATCAGGAGGATATGTTAAAGTCGTGGATCACCAAATATTAAGGTATAGAGGTGCCCAATTTAATTTGATACCTCATTGTGTCGACAGACAGCAATTACAAATAAAAGGGAAAGTATATCCCTCAGGAGGATGGGTTGATGGAATAATGGCATTCAAACCAGAGGCAGTATGGACTACACCAATATAAGTGATAAAAAACGCAGACAGAGTGTGCCATGAGGAATGGAAAGAAACAGCTAAATGTTTAACATGGGTAGAAGATGAAGCAGGGCCACAAACCATAACCAAACTATGAACACCAACATTATACTTTAGAAATAATGGTTCAGTAAAGCTTGGTGACAATAAAGGTTGCAAGCGCATTATGGATTTGCCAGGAATGAAAGTTGGCACAGCTGTATTAATGGACCATTACCTGGCTTGCAGTACAAGTGCTTATGTACAGCTTCCACCCAACTGGGGTGGCATATGTACCCGCACATGATGAGGAGAATGGGACCTTGACAGGATAAAATGGAGGAGGAAGTAAATGACATTGAGGACGATAGCTGGTTCAGTTATCTATTGTCCTGGATGCCTACATGGCTGACAGATGCATTTAAATTTCTGTTGCCAATTTTGGTACTGGTCCTAATGGCTTTTTGCATCTTGTGAATAGCAATAAGCCAATGTAAAGAGACTGGCAAGAAGGCACTCCAAATAACAGTAATGGTTAATGTTGCCGACACCGTACATCAGTACACTCAAACTGATGTAGAGGTTTACTGTTCCATGTACCCATTGGAGCCACCAGTAAGACAACCTGGAGCATTGTTTACATGCCCAAAAGATACCCATAACTACAATAAGCACTGGATGAAATGTGACGACAGTGGCGAGTGCTGGCTTATGACATGCAGTACAGCAGAACACGTAGCACAAGGAGGTAATGTGAGGGGGGTCACCAGAGTGTGGCTGCCCAAGGATGGCTATAGTATGATGAGAAAAAATGAAGGTGTGGTCGATGACTAGACCAGAGGGGGGAATGTAGTTGGGCAATTGTTGGCTAGAAAGCAGGTGCCCCCATGCCTTCCCCAGAAAACACAGAATTACAAAATCTGAAAGAACACATTTGAAACTGCACTTTAAATCCTCCTGGAAATGCAGCTGGCACAAAGAATAGTTAGCTTTGCTACACTAGTAGGGACAGAGGCGGCATTAGCTTTCACTATTAGTGTGTCCTTTTAAATAGAATAGACATGGTGGCAGGAAAGCGCATACCAAGAGAGAGTCTCACTACACATGTAAGGGCAGATTGGCTGTAATAGGTAGGGCCATGTTGCAGCGTACCCATAGGTAGAAAAATCATGTGTCAGGCATGCACCAGGCCTTGGTAGGGAGCAAATAAATGCAGAGCAAATGTGTGCTGCAGAAGAAACACAAGATGCCATTTTAAAAATGGCACCAGCAGAGAATTCAGCTTTGCAACTTTAAGGAAAGCCCAGTTCAACACGCTTGAATAAATCAGGGAAAATGCTGTAGCCAGCTAGATGGTGAGTAGCCAAGTCGAGGCTGAGCGAGCCTTGCTGGAAGTGTACATGGCGGAATAAGATATTATTGTGTTCGGTCAACTGTCAGATAAATCAAGTTGCAAAGACATGGCAAACCGTTTCAAGTTTATAGCATCCCAGGAAATCAGAAGGAGGTGACAGATTAATGTATTCTGCACCCGGCTAGGCGTGAAGGGAAGACCAAGAAGCGGCCTAAGAAACAAAAACTAAAATGCCTTGATGAAATGTTAACAGGATGCCTCGCAAAATAATTATTCATAAATCTGTCAAGAGCAGGATGGTGATTACGGATTGTGAACAAGTGTGATGCCGTGCCATGGTTGTTGGTCCTTGTGGTGTCGTTGGTCGCATGTGTCAGGCTTAAACTGTGGGTCTATCAAGATGGTGTTGCCTTCCCGAAAGTGTTGTTGCATGCATTCTTCAGGTGTCAGCTGTTTGGACTCCGCCCCGGCACAGAAGGCAGTACTTCAGTGTCTTCGACCAGAGCAGTATTGCGTTGCTACTCTCAAAGTTGCCACACTTTGTGAGTTCGTTTTCAGTATAAGAAACTATTTACCTTTGAAACTTATTTCTCCATATATTTCTTACTGCCTTTTCCCTATAGGGTATTAGGAGGTATGACTTATCGTCCTCAGTCCGGATCACTCATTCGTGAATATCGGACTCTCTTACACACAGTCACGACCTAGCCCCGGGTATGTTATCAAGGTCTAAAGCCACACTCATCCCACACTCTCCGTATTCTATGCAAACTCACACTGCCGTTTTGTATTCCCAGAATTCTGATCACTCAGACAGCATTTCATGACTACATTACCCAGAGAGCACTGCTCTCGCTCGTTACGTCCGAGACAGTTGTTTTTTTTGTAATTGTGCAGGTCGTCACACCCAGTGGGTTTCACTCTTATTATTTATTCTCTCTCTTTTTCATCTCGTATATACTCACTCTTATCTGTACTTGTAGATCAACTGATCCTCTGACAGCGATGATTGGTAACACAACTTTGGACCGCCCCTTTCGAAGTTCTGGTGAAAGGAAACATGCTTAAGGGTAATCACCTCCATTGTACAATCTGAGAAATAATAGTCCCCAGCCCACACTTACCTTGTGCCTTGCTTTATAGTTACACCCAGAAGACAGAGGAGAAATTAACCCCTGGACGCCAGCCTACATCCTGACTCCCAGGACCGTCATAAACAAGCAACACAGGGTTTTCTACCCCACAAGGGTTTCCCTGGAAACTTCTCTTTGCTGCTTCATTGAAAGGAGCATGGAGAGGTGACTAGGTGGACTCTCATTTCAGCTGACAGCTCCAACTGGTACAGGTTAGTGGATGGCATGTGTCCTGGTTGCATTCCACATGGTTAAGGATATATATATATATATATATATGGAAGTATTACAACAAGGCTTTGAGCATGGCATGGGAGGTAAGCAAGGGCTATTTGATTTGATTAAAATATGGCGATGCACTTGTCTCTCCTGCTCTCTCACCTACACAAAAGTGTCATCATGCAGCCAGTTCATGGATAGTGTGACCGTATTGTACCCAATTAGCACATATCTTTTTTACTGCAGAAGTAATTCAGGGTCTACCAATTAATTTCCAGATATGATATGGTAGCTATTTTCTAGGGAAAGGTCTATGGGTGGGATTTTATATAAAGATTGTCCAATCCCTGGGTTCACACATATAGGTTCCATATGTAGTTTAGTTGAGGAGCCAATGAGCAGGAGCGATAGGTTTTCATAACAATGACATTGCAGTGACCCTTTTTGTATTATATAAACTCCTGTTGTCTGTTCAAACGATGGAGCATTCTGGAGTGAGAGCTTGCCTTTTTCTTGATATTTTCCAAAGTCTATTGCAATAAACTGGTTACGTTGCATTCAGCATACCACACTCTGTGTTGTCTCTTTTTTGACAAAAGCCAGCAAGAGGACAATTTGGCCTTTTCTGACCGTTTTATTACAAGAAAAGCTCTAGGGTCTCTTTTGGTCTTGGTGTTGGAGTATCCAAGACGGCTTTTACTTTTTCATGTTGGGGCTGTAGAGTTCTGTTCCCTATGAAGAAGCCAAGATATTTCACGGTGGATTGGGCTAATCTGCATTTTGCTGGATTGGCTGTTAGACCGGCATTCCTATGGACTTTCATGATGGTATAAAGATGGAAGTGATGATCTTCCCAGGTCTTACTATAAATGACGATATCATCAATGTAAGCTCCCCAGAAGTCCGAATAGGGTTGTAGGATGTTATCCATAAGACGTTGGAGCGTAGCTGACACACCGTGTAGGCCAAAAGGGAGTACTTTAAACTGGAATAACCATAGGGGTGTTGAAAACGCAGTTTTTTCCTTATATGGCCCATATACGGGAACTTGCCAGTACCCCTTTGTTAAATCAAGGGTAGATAGATAGGTGGCTGTTCCTAGTTCATCAATTAGGCAATTGATGCATAGCATGGGATAGGCATTGAAGTCCGATATGGCATTAACTTGACGGAAGTCGATGCAGCATCTCCAGGACCAGTCGGGTTTAGTGACCAACACAATAGGAGAGGACCATGGACTTGAGGAAGGTTCAATGATATTAGCCTTCAACATTTTGTTGACTTCCTCGATCACTACCTGCTCTCGTGCCTCTGGTAGATGATAAGGTTTTAGGTGAACTACTTTGCCTTTAGGTGTTCGAATATAATGATGTGTACCTTTTACTCTTCCCGGTTTTTCTGAGAATACATCAGGGAAAGATACAATTACGTACATTAGATCTTCGCGTTGTTGGCTAGATTACTCTGGTGGAATTAAGTTAATGTTATGTATGTCTTCGGGAAACAGGCAGATTAGAACTTTGGCATGGGTGGCAGATGGGTTTTCTTTACACTCTTTTAGGAGGTTAATGTGATATAAATGGACTTTCTGTTTTCGGTCTGGCTGGGCTATTTTATACGTACACGTTCTCGTTCTTTCTATTATATCATTAGGTCTGTGCCACTTGGAGACAAATTTGTTTTCTGAGGTAGGTAAGAGGACTAGTACTTTCTGTCCGATAGAAAAAGATCTTAAATGTACTTTGAAATCATAACTGGCCTTTTGCTGGCTTTGGGCCTTTCCCATGTGAGTACAAATTAAGTCCCGGACTAATTTCATGGGTTCTCGCATTCTAGTGGCGGTTTGGGATATTGGAATAGGGGCATCATCGCGCTCTTCCCAGGTTTCCCGCAGCATGTCCAGGACATCTCTCGGCTCTCTTCCATAGAGTAGCTCAAAGGGAGAGAAACCTGTGGAAGCTTGTTTTTTTTCTCACTGCAAATATTGCCCATGGATCATTCAGTCCCAGTCCTTCCCGTCCTTGTCTACCAATTTTCGTAGAATTAGTTTTAAGGTCTTATTGAACTTTTCTACTATACCATCGGTTTGGGGATGGTACACAGAAGTTCGCAAGGTGGTAATATGGAGTAGCTTTTTGACTTCGGCCATAAACTTACTCATACAATTCGAACCCTCATCTGTTAGTAATTCTTTGGGAAAGCCAAGCCTAGAGAAATATGGTAGAAGATGTTTCAGGATCTGCTGAGTGGTATTACTTAACATTGGGAATGCCTCGGGGTATCGGGTCGCATAATCCATGATCACCAAGACATACTTGTTGCCCAATTTAGATATTTCCAGAGGTCCTATTATATCCATGCCAATTTGTGAAAAGGGGACTTCTATAATTGGCAATGGGTTTAGAGGGGCCGGTAATGGGACATGCGGGTTGATCTTTTGACATGTCTTGCATGTTTGTATGAACGTTTTTATATCAGCGTGGATACCTGGCCAGTAACACTTTCCACTAATATGCGCCTGGGTTTCAGCTTGGTCCAAATGTCCTCCCGTCAGATGGAAATATGCGATCTCTAGCATGACCTTTCGGTGACTTTTAGGTATTACCAGTTGAGTTTCTATTAACCCTTATGGGAGGTTTCTTTTCTATCAAGTAATCCTGGTTTTAAGAAGATAAAGGGACTTCCCTTCTCTAGGCCTTCTTCTTGAGGAATTGCTTGTAAAAAGCTTCAGCGAGGGCTGGATCATTTTGCTGGGCAAAGGCGAGGTCGGGATAGATGGTGGGCTCCTCTACTTTCCTTTCTTCGATGGTAGGGGATTGAACAGCTTCTCCAAAGCCTAAGTTACCTCTGTCTGTTTTATCTGGTTCACTTTCTTGGAATTGAGGTAACAGAGCTCTCTCCAAAATTCTCTGTGCAATTTGGTCTCCCCGACTTACCTCATAAGGGATTTAGCAATGATTCTGTAAGAGAATCTTCACGTCTCCTCGGAAGTCAGGATCAATAACACCTACTAAGATGTCTATCCGGAACTTCCATGCTAAGCCAGATTTTGGGGCTAATTGTATGTAAGAACCCAGAGGGGGAATCATTCCTCCTTTCCCAATGGAAAAGTAGCTTCCCTACTGCTACAGATATCAAACCCTATTGATTCCTTGGTGGCAATGGAAGGGTTGGAGGCTCTCTGACTAAGCTTTTGAAATTGTAGGGTTCCCCAATTTGTTTCAATTGAGTCACATCCCACTCTGACACCATATGGGAGGAACTCATGGTGGCAAGAAGTAAGACAGACACAAGTGATCACAGTTCAGTGGTGTTTATTGAACAATGAATTCTGTATGCAGGTTGGAAACACGCCTATTCTAATCCTAAATCTAAAATAGGAACAAGCGTTGACCATCAAATGCAAAATAAGGCAGTCCTAGTGGCGTTGTGTCAAATAAAAGGGCCTTGTCATGATTCCTGCCCCTCATGTCCCCAGCCCTCCAAGATGTCAGGCTGGAGCCAGGCCATGATCACCTAAAAGGCCCTCAAGGGCCTCTCCCTCCAAAGACCCACTTGGAGTCAGACTTGGCGCTTGTGGCACTAGACTCACTCACTCCCATAGGATAACATTGGGGATTGGACTTGTAGTGCATTGATGGGGACAAGATGGATGCCCCCACATATTTCAGTTCCCAGAACTGCATGTGCAGTCTAGTCTTTTGGGTGTGGTTCAGCCCAGAGACACCTGGGATACCCAGAGACTATTTAAGCCATGCCCAGGCTGAGAAACATGCTTTGTGTTTTCTGCACCTGCAGCGTGACACTCACCATGTTCGGATCGGTCTCCAGTAGGCCTGCATCTTTCTTCTGCGCTCAGCTCCTGCAAGAACAAGAACACTGTTAGCAACAGCCTTACCTTGCGGCGCTTCTGCCCATCATTCATCGCTCCTTCTGTTCTGCGGGCATCTTCGCCGGTGTCATTCCCATCCCGGCATGCCGTTTCCTAAGGAAAAGGGAAAAGAACAGAAAAAAGGCATTAATAAGCATTCTGCAAATCTTAGCTTATTTTTAAATACTGTACAAGCTTCAAACGCTTACCTGAATTCCTGCCGCTCTGGGGAAACTCTGTCTCCGGAACTTCTCATCCATCTGCAAGAGGGAAAAGACACTCCAGGTTAGCGTGGAAACATCTAGAGGTGCCGCATACCGCGCTTACTCACCGCATTTGTTCTTCATAACCGCCATCCACGCTGAAAACGTTGCGGCACCTAATAGACACCAAGTGTTGGACCCCGGGGAAGAAGGGGTTCAAGCACACAGAGACAATAGGGAGTTAAACTCTACCAATCCTGTGTTTCAGGCCCAGTCTCCAGTCGAATATCCTCCAGGGAAGGGTTCGAGGTCGTAAGAGGTCAGAACAGGTAGAGCGATGTCCCCGTGGATACCAGGTGAGCGTTACAGGCCTATACTAAGAAACCTATTGCCAAACCTTACAACTAATACAGAAAAGGGTGTGGGATAGTTCTCAAGAAAAGAAAGAAGTGTTCTCAGATAATATGTTGGGATGCGTTAGCCTGGGTCTCCCTTCCCTATGTTTTGATCACGGGGTAAGGTGGGATCATGGAGCACAGTACTGTCTCGGGCTTCTCCAACAGGAGACAACAGTTCTAATGGCAGCTCTAAGGACCGCTGATGGCCACATTTCACCTTACATGAAAGTCTCTTGCCTTCGAGGGCCTGGCATGTTCAGCTAACAAAACAAATGCTCCTTTAACAAATTAAAGTTTGCTAGTGTGATAATGGTTCACCCCTGGGTCCCCCTCTTCTGGCCGATGACCCTTCTCAACTTTCAGCCACTATTCACATAGAGTGATAGCTTCGCCCCTGGGTCCCCCTCTTCTGGGCGCTGACCCTTCTCATATATCTAATTTCAAAATTATATGACAGTTCTTTTCTCAATTAACTTTTGGGTGATAGCTTCACCCCTGGATCTTTCTCGGTCAGGCACGGACCCCTCTCTTCTCTTTAGCAGGATTTCTCTTCCCTTAGTTTCTTTCCTTTAATTGTGGGATTCACTTCCCTTTCTTTCGCTTAGTTTGTAGACCAAAGTCTTTTGATTGTACAGGTATTTTGCTTGACTCTCAGTATGACCACTTTGATCTATTCTGCTAGCTCTGCTACGGCCTGCTGCTATCTGTAGTTTCTCTCATATGGGGCTCAACTAGAGTCTCTTGATTTAGCACCCACATGGTGCTGGTTTCCCTCTGCCACTATTTTCGCCTTTAACACTTGTTAGAGTTCTTTCACAGTTCATAGAACTTGGTTCAAAACTTGCACTTTGTGATTCTTACTCAACGCAGCCCAGTTCTTATCACTTTCCCTTTCGACTCACCGGTTGTGATGAACCACTTTGCTTTTCTTCTTAATTGGAGTTAAGGCTGGTACCACGGTCACAGGAGCTTCCCTCTGTCCTGCGTATCGGCCTAGGCTTGCCCTGGGTACCATTGACATCTGCTGCAAGACACTTTTGCTATTGTTCATGGTCTTATGCTCTTTTCCATGATGGTTCCGGAGGTCAGGGGCAAAAAGTGCAAGGTCACTTCTGTCCTGGCCACCCTCTCGATTCCTGCCGCCTTTCTCCTTCGCTTGCACTGCTGCGCCAGATTAGCCGTCTCGTCATGTTGTCTGCCATGCTCGTACTGTGCTCTCTGGCTACACCTTTTATCCCTGTTGGGAAGGGAAAGGGCCATCAGGTGTGTGTGATTCTGAACA
Source organism: Ambystoma mexicanum (assembly GCF_040938575.1). NCBI lineage: Eukaryota > Metazoa > Chordata > Amphibia > Caudata > Ambystomatidae > Ambystoma > Ambystoma mexicanum. Next base: position 833,004,885 of record NC_090934.1, on the reverse strand, counting down.
ATTGCCTGACTTTGCATTGGGACATGTCAGGTAAACGGCTCTGGTATTAGTCTGTTGTCCTTTGTGTTCTGTGAAAGTGTTCATGTTGGAAAAGGGGTGGCAGTGGGTTGAAATGTCCGACGTGATAGGATGGGAAAAGGTGTCAAAGGAAGGTGGATACCGCGTCTCACCTGTCGGTGTCCCACTCCCCGAGGACCCCCCATCCAGGTGATCCTCCCTCACTGGTCCACCCCCAGGAACTGGATCCAATAGCAGTGGCCATGTCCTAGCCACCTGGATGACAGATTCCGGGGGACTAGCTAGGGATACACCTTCAGGTTTCTCACAATAGCCTTGGATCAATTGGTTCCTTATCATACCTTCCTCATTCTCCCGTGCACAGGTGGCAGCGAGGTGCATAAACCGTCCATGAAACATGTCCAATGGCTCATCTTCTTTCTGCTTGGCATTACACATCACAAACCTCTCATAGTCCATGTTCACAAGGGACATGAATTGTTCCCTTAGCGCAGCTTTAGTGGAAGCGTATGTCCCATCGACCAGTTGCAAGGACTTGTAGATCTGGTGGGGGGTTGCAAACTTACTTTCATCATCTGTCTCTCCTGTGGCCCTCAAGTACATCCACAGGCGGTGAACCCAGGAGTTCCACCTTGGCCCCAAATTCAATGGCGCTCCTGAGACGTCAAACTCCAGGATTGGGGCAAGCGACCCTTGTTGGCATGGCACATGCACCCCTCATGGGCCACTCCACCAGCTACAGCCCCTCCATCCTGATTGTCCTGCATAACGTGGGTTCTAGCGGATGGGGCTGGGTGTCAGGCGCACAAGCACCCCTTCTTGACAGGGGCCACAACCTAGACAGGCACGTGGGCGTACAGGCACCCTTTCCTGGCAGGGCCCGCACCCCAGATGTCACAATTGCCACCCTCACTGAGCTATCTGGAGCCCACCTTGCCGATGCCACCCTCCTCCATGAATGCAGAGAAGAGATTGAACAGAAATTGAAGAGAGGTGAAGAAAATGCTTCCACCACCTCCTTCTAAGTCATACACACCATCAGGAACCAAAAACGAAACCCAGAAATAGGGGCACAGGATGGAAGAAATCATTTTCCTCTTATTCCTTAGTATTGTGTGTGTGTGAATCACTTAATATTTGTTGCCCAAAAAAAATAAACAAAATAAACAAAATTGAGCAGGGAAGCGCACGTGCACTCCTATGGGGACCGCAACCTCCACGATCAGATCAAACAAAGAAAATCAGTTTGTTCCTCACTGTGATGCACACGTCGGCTCTGCGGCCGATGAACGTTCTTCATTCGAGCAGCTGCTCATGTTCACCACCGCCTGGCTGAGTATCAGGTCCGTATGATCATCATTGACCCCTTCGTCACCAGTGTAGTATGGGTCCCATTGGACATGGCATGCGGCAGAACTCCCCCCTCCCAGAGACAACAACAGACAAGATGCCCACCGTCTGGACTGCACGCACACTGAAGCACAGCGGGAACGCCCAGTTTATTCCACGCAACAGAGTTATGTCACTGAGTCGCATGTATCTCTTAAATTGATACACAACAGAGACTAAGAATGTTGGCATGTAAGGCACGTTGAGATAAAAGGATTTGCCTGGGAGTTCACACTTTGGTTAAATGGTGAAGCAGGTATTTGGGGCCAGTCTGCAATTCAGAAACGTGAACAAACTTCTTCCCAGATGTAATTAAAAAAACATTGTTTACAAAGGTATTTTTGAAACTTTGGAAACACTGACAGTGGAAGGCATTTTACAAATATGGTGATTGTGTTTTGCTAACTCATGTTAACTGCTGTTCTTGGAAAAGTTTCACTTTTGTATTTTTTTTTATTGTATATATATTTGACCATATTGTCCAAACTGGCAAATGCTTTTATTTCAGAAGCTGTAGATAAGGATTATTGGACTGCCAAAAGAAATAAACTCCAAGCAGGTTCCAAGGATATCTGCAGAGTTGCTTTATAGTACAATAAAGCTTTTTGCCTGTAGGTCTTCAGCCAGTGAGAGTAAACCATTTTGCAGGTCTTCAAGTGTTAACAAAATAAACTGGGCTGAGGTGCTAAAATAAAGTGTGGGGGGGCTCAATAATGTATGCATAGGCTCTGAGCACATGGGTGCAGAGGGCACAGTTGTACCCCTTCTACTTAAAGAACAGGGGCAAGAGTGTAACTTTGCTTAATGGAGATTCTGTTTAATATTTGCGTGGGTTGACCAAAAACGAAATCTGAACCTAGTCCCATGCTCATCTAAATTACTAGGTGTGGCAAAGTTTCTGTCTCCTCTCCTGCTGGGTTCTGGCTTGGTGACATGTTATGTATCTTGCAAAATTAGCGAGTGCTGCTCAATTCAAAATGTGAAGGGAGCCTCATCAATGGACCACCTGAAACTTGATTGGTGCTCATGGGCAGGCTAAAGCTTTTTGGCTTGGGTTGAAGTAGGAGTGGGCCGAAGGTGATATAGCAGATTGTTGAAAAGACATTTCAGCAGGTTAGGTGATAGTTACTGAGATGTTATATGTTTACACCTTCCTGTAAATCATATGGCTATGTTTGCCATACCTGCTGTAAAATGTGTTGTTTTGACCTTGGAATGAGTACGGCTCCCTCGCTTCATTCGGGGTGGACATTTCTGCCCCCCCCTATTGAAATTTAAAAGCTGCCACCCATGAATACATGCAAAATAAGTGAACATATCTTAAAGTGAACTATACACATTTAGTTCAATTGACCTTTCCCTTCAGAACAAAGTGCACAAGACAAATGAGCATAGGTATTTCAAAAAAAATGTATCCACACTGTAGAAATAACCAGACAGAAGAGATTTTCCAATAAGTGTGCTGGCAACGTATAAAAAAGGATCCCTCTTTTAAACCCAACCATCTATAGTAAAATATTACCTGGAAAATAAAATCCCAATACGAGACGTGCTTTGATTACACTTTTATGTGGTCTCGTGGGTAAGCGTATTCACTGGGAACAAGACAACCCAGGGTGAAATCCTGGAAGCCTTTAATGCAGCACAAAAACACCCAAGGGGAGTTGCGCCCACCTTCTAAAAAAAGTGGGCAGACGCTGTCCAGCCACATGTATCCTCAACTTGTGCTCTGAAATTCAGCACAGTGCCAGAACACATGAAAATAACCTTTCCAGTCTCCGGGTCTGCAACTTCTCCTGCCACATCCTGGGCTGGGAGGATAGCTCAGGGGCAATTTGAGGACGATGCGGGGCAACACAGGTTCGATCCCTGGGTCCGTGTTTAGAAACCTCTGGGTATTAAGCACGTTATAAATAACCAATTACAATTACAAATAACTATGATTCACTTGCCCTCTTATCCTTTTGCTTCCACGCACCCATATTTGGTTTTCAACAAAGCTCTTTGTTGTAAAGACTACTTGAAAAGTACACAAACCATACTAAAGTACTCACACAACTATATAAATCCTTATAGAAACATGTTAGGCAAAAAGTATACAATTATAGCCTTATTCCCTCCCCCATCTTAAATGGAAGACAGAAAATAACAAAATTCAATTCAGCAGAATACAAAAAAATGGAAGTGAGTTTTGAAAATATACTTTCAAGACAAGACATAATAAAATGTAATGTGTGAAAAGCTTACCTGTTTGTTTCTCAGCCATACTTCATATATGATTTGAGGAAAATCTAACATTCTACCAAAAATAAACGCTTTTTGGTGTGTCAAATATGAACATGTGAAAATAAGGTAGATCATTTAAAACCGTAATACATTTTAAATGGCCTGAATGAGGGCATGCATTTAGGCAGCTGCAAGTGATTTCAATCCGGCACACACCCAAGTCACTCCCAGCATGTAGTGCACAATTGAAACCCTTATTTATTTTATCTATAAGTTCAATATTCTGAACGATATACCACTCATATCACACCCTTCTCCTGGAACCCCCTCGGTCACACTGAACCAGGAATCAGGCTAGTTTGCAAAGGTAAATATTTATTTATGTATTTAAAATGTAATCACAATATATTTTAATAGGTAAACACCAATCACCGATGGGGTGACAGAACACTGAATAGTATCTTTAATATACTAGGAATCAAGGAATGAGCATAACACAAATGCAGCACAGAAAATAATACTTTTGTGTTGGTTTGCTATAGATGGCACTATGGTTAGGGGTTCCCCCTGCAACACCCGTCAAACCACCAATACGCAATTAAATAGATGTGAGGAGAGAGCAGGTATTCAGGAATAGCACAAATCAAGTAGAATATCACTCCCACCTTCCCCCTTCAAACACAAGAGAAAAACAATGGACTTTTCAGCTGTCAGTATGGCTTTGAAATTGTCTTTGGAATTGACTGAGCATAAACACCAAATGTAGTCAAAAATACTATAAATTCCTTTGGGAGCCGCTTTGAACAGTTGCACACAATCACAACAATAATTTAGTCCAAAGAAAACATTTGAAATCTTAAAGTGGGAAATAATTTAAAGCTAATCCACATGTGTAAAAACCTTTCAGAATTTCAATTCTCGGCAAACCTTTTCTTGCGCGACATTCGCTATAACTGGTGACTCGCACTGTTTTGCACTGCGTTTTTGGGTTCTATCATAAAAACTGAGGAAGTTATAGAGGTTTTAGTAAAAGACATTTTTGTAAAATAGGCACGAGAATGGTAAACAGAAATTCGGGTTTTGAAATGACAGATAGGTTTTCTTATGCTATATTAAAGACTACAAAAAGGAGAATGCCACACAGGAAGGTCATTCACTGCCGCTCATAACAATTCATGTGTGATACTCTAATTTCTGTTTGGTTTGGGAATTACTTTTCTTAATCAATCAATAAGAAGTTAGGGTTTAGGAACACAGATGAGAGCAAGGTCAGCACAAGGATAGTTCTAGCAATACTATGGTTCTGAATTAAAGATGGGATGGGTTTGAGATAGGGATCAGACAATGCAGATATATTAGGGTCACTTTTCTTCCTATTAACACTCACAGAATAAGTTATTAAATTGGACCATCAGTTCTGGTCATGGATTGGATTTGGTCTAGGAAAGACAGCACGTCAGGCATGGGATTGGATCAGCTAGGCCGGTCACTGGATTTGCACAGGATCTGCCCTCCTAGTCTGTGGGTATTTGAATCAGCTGTATAGCGAGTTCCTCAGGCAAGCCTTGTGGTAGCAAGCCAACGAATTTCAGGATATTAGTTCAAAAGGCCTTCTCCCACCACAGCACTTCACTGGGTTGCAAGAATAGGTTTGAGGATTTAGGCCTTGCTGAAATCAATAGTTCTCTACTGCTTTGCAAGAGTCTTGGCATCTGGATCTGGAAGGATGTTAAAGGCTGGATGTAGAATGCTGGATCAGAGTGCTTCGACGGAATCAGGAAAGTGAATTAATCAGTGAGTCCCTTTGTGTTGTTAGCTGTCTATATTTATCCTTTCAAATCACAAAATGGGTATATGGGCCGGCTTAACTAAGCCTGCCTCTGTGAGCTGGGATTGGATCAAAACCTCATTTCTGCCTTGCACCTGAGTGATTGGATTAAGGCCCGAGGATGTCACATTTTATGGTTTGCTTTACAGTTCTTAGAAACCTCCCTTTAGCTACTAGTACCGAAATCGGATTTCATCCTAAATACATATTTCTACATTGGTCACCTTTACACAAATCACACACAACGATTCCATATTGTATGTAGCATCTGCTCATCAAACTCCAGCAGCTGTGGGATCTTGTTTCACTTTTCTACAGAATTTTGTCCTTTTTGCCATGAACACATTTTCCAAATTTTCTGCAAATTACCACAAATGTGCGCGTTCAACATGGGGATGTGTGTGTACATTTTCACAATTGTAATATTAATAGATTTCACATAAAACCACATATATTGCCATTTCTGTCCAGAACTACACGGTTCTGTCGCCTCTTGAAACGTGTAGCCAAAAATTAGACTAACAGATATGTCCTTGCTATACTTTTCACCACTTTGAATTGCAAGTTATGAGTCTTTAAACATTGTTCATTGTTCATGCTTAACAGCAAATGGTCCGCCCATTTGTGTCTCCCTGCAGTCCAGTAACCACCCCCTCCTTTGGGAGTTCCTTCCAGGAGCAGTTTACAACCCCTTTCACACCTCAGTTTTCTGGGCTGAAGCCCTGCCATTGTTCATTCTCTTTCTGTGGACAAAGTCTGGGCTAACCCGTTTTTAGCGTCTCCCAGTGAGTTTCTGCTGAGAGAATATCCTTCGCCCTGTGAGAAACCTGCTTTTCCAGTTCTTGCAGCTCAGCCAGGCTAATTTATTCTTAATTAAAATCCAGCAAAAACCAAACTTCTTGCATCAAATCACATAAATACATTACTTTCTTAGCTTTCAATCTGTGGGATCAAAAACACAACTAAGATCTGTATTCCTTTTAGCAACAATCCTTTTATGTTTGCTAATACGGCAGACTTTTAGTTTAATACTTTGAAGTTTCATCAGGGGCTCCTCTGACAGCTGTCATCTACAGGTAGCCCAAGGTACTGCACACAACTTTTGACAGGGGCTGTCACTTTACAGACAATCCGGTTTTCTGAAGAAATGTTTTGCTCTTCACATTTAGGACTTTGTATGTTCTCAATGCTTCATAAGATTACATGAGTTTTGGCACCAAGCTAGATTTTAAATGTTGAGACGTGTTGTGTATAGGCATTTTGGAGTTTTTAGCAACAAAACAAATGTCATTTGTAGGCACATTTTGGGGATTCAATTTGTCAAGCGCTGCTTCTCTTTCTGCACTTTGTTTACTGGTCATGGAGCCCACTGGCACATTTTCTGCAGTGTGTGCTCTATCCCACCACATATGCACCATGGGTGGCAGGTTGTGCCTCCATCTTTTTTTTTTTTCAACCATGCAGTTTTGTAGGTTTTTGGGACACACAAGGGTTTTGCCGCCATTGTTGCTGTTTCTTGCACCATAACTATCAGAGTGATGCCGCATAGCACAGCAAAGTGGGTCAATACATCCCACACAGCTAACTGTTGCTTTTGTGTGTGCTTTCAGACTAAAATGCCCCTTTTGCAGTTCCTAACACAGAAATTTAAAGAATGTCTTGTCCAAAACAATGGTCTCCCAAAGAAGGACCAATTGTCGCCTGATGAAGAGCCCTTTATACCCAGATCAGAGAGCCAGATGCGGGGCCCAGGGGCTATGTTAAAAATGGTATGTAGTAATTTACAATCTAGCTGTCACATTGATCACTTTGTGAATCCTGTCTGTAAAGTTCAGGGAGATTTAAACACTGATTGGTCCTGGCTTTCGGGATCTTTAGCAGGTGATTTTAAAAGATTGGGGAAAAAGGAGATGGGGCTTTAAACATTTTACGTTTCTCCCTTATTAATTAGAATACCAGAGCACATAATAGTTTTATCAATGATTTGATAAAGTGTGCTATTTTTAATAATTTTAATATTATTACTTTTCAAGAGACATGGTTGACCAAGAATATCTTTTTGGATGGATTCTCAATTTTCCAGCAACTTTCAGCCCCTGTTAGAGTGGGACGCCCAACAGGTGGACTCTTGGTTGCTGTGGGAAATTCTGTGATTAATAGAGCTATAGTTATTCCTGACGGTATTCCAGGTCGAATGGCATTGAAGATCACTTTGAAATGTTCTGTGGAGCCTCTATCTTTTATATTGTTAAATATATATACTGGACTCCTGCTACTTCAGAAATTGAGGATTTTTTTCTGTGTGTCTCTACTGTCATTGGGGACTTTATGCTTTCAACAGGAGGGGGCCATATAGTCTTGGTTGTTGACTTAAATTCCCAATGTGGGCCTCCTGGGATTGATTTTCCTATAACACCCCTCTACATCCAGAATGGTCTTAAGTGGAGGCTGTCTTTCAAAGCTTTGGAATTGAAAACTGCAAATGGTAATAAAAAGGGAGATCTTACTGAGGAAGTCACATAGGAAAATGGCTGCTCTACATCAACAATTGACTATCCGCCCCTCTTATCATATATTTTTGACATGTGTTCTCTCTTTAAGGTTGTTAAAATGGATCTCAGTGATCATAATATTCTGACTGCGAGGTTTGATTATAATCTGACACCTCCTGGCTGCAATGTGCGTTCTGATCTAAGTGTTTCACAGTGGGTTAACCAAATTAAAAGGTTTAGGGTGGATGGGCTCTATTTGAAACAGAGGCTGAATCTTTTTATAAGATCCTCTGCTATTGAGGAGAAGATAGCCAATTTTTAAACCATCAATTTAGTCTCCTTTTGGTGGAGTGATGTAAATACTGGAGGGGGCATCTCTTATCCTTTGATGACGTTACTTTGACCCATTAGTGCTTGACAAGAAAATGGCCTTAAGAAGGTTGCTACGCTCTCTTGTCATGCTATGTAAAAGCGGTGTAGACTGTACTAAAGAGATGAGGTACCTCAAATTACGCTATAAAAACTGGATCAAAGCACATTGCTATTTCCTTGCATATCAGGTAATGATATGATAGGTTATTCATAATGTGCTTAATACCCAGAGGTTTCTAAGCGCGACCCGGGGATCGGACTTGTGGTGCTGTGTGTCGTCTTGGTTCCAAGGCGATCACGTTGCCCCTGAGCTATCCTCCCGAGACAAGGACCATTGTATCTAGGAAGACTCGACATTTCTGGTCATTAATTAATCAATTTGGGTACCAAAGACATTTTTTACAATCAAACTCAGTATCGGAAGAGAGGTGAAGGTCTCATTTTGCAGCATTGGTGTACTTTATGTAAATCAGCAAGTTCTTGACATATTTATTTACTTTTTGTTGGCAACCCATTCATTTTATTTTATTTACTTGATTCAATTTACAAAGACATTTTTTTTACAAGAAAACAACATTTTCCATCATTTCTTATTATGATGCATCCATTCCTACTAAAGAAAAGCGACAAAACAGGAAAGATCCTCAACAATGAGCAGGTTATAGAAAAGGACAACAAAATACAATGAAGAAAACTCTCGATCCGATCTCATTCGTAATCTTGAAGCTTCAAGTTCATAAAAAATTGCGAAACCGCAATCACGTATGAAGTGTTTTCCCCCTCTATTAATCTGTTCCACCAGTCCTCCTCTGCACATATTGTCGACACTTTAAATATGTGTCCCATGTGTCTGTTTCTCAAGTTCGTCCAGTTTGTACATGACAGTAGCAGATGTCGTAATGACTCAATTTGATCTTTCTTTTTGCAAAAACGGCAGCTGTTGTCCACTGTGACTTTTCTTATTGCTCTAATCTCATGTGTGGGGAGCAAATTCATTCGAAATCGCATGAAAATGTTCCTCAAACACCTATTTGGGAACTTTTTTAAGTAGTTCGTTATATCATTTATACTCCTTGTAATTGGTGGTTGGTGTTTTATCAATTTGCTCCTGTTTTCCAGAGATATCATCCGGATCCAGTCTCGTTCCCACAATTTCTGTTTAACTTTGTCCGGATTTTGGATGAGTTCATCCTCGGAGCTGTCAATCTCATCCAGGATTTTTAGATTTTCTTCCACCCAATTCGATAACAGATTACTTTTTTGATCTTCAATTTCTGTACGGATGATGGTCGCTACATTCGGACAATTGCTAATTGTGATCTTTCTGTATAGAATTATTGTATTTCTCAACACCATTGACTCCAGTGATTGCAAACCCAGTTCTTGGTGTATAGTTGCTACAGGCGTCTACGCTGGTAAATTTAGTGCATTTCGCCAAAAAAGACCTTCAATGCGCTTCCAGAATTCTCGCGGAATCATCAGCATGGCATATGCACCATAGATTAGGAAAGGCACCACTTTACCCTTATAAAATTGTATCAGGGGAATTACTGTGAATTGACAAAATCTGCCATCTATCACTTTGGCCTGACTCGCCAACTTCTTCGTTTTTTCCACAAGATGTTTTTGCATTGGGCACTCTTGTTTATTGTTACTTAGGATCACCCCCAAGTACTTGAATTCCTTCACTTGTTCAATCTTTGCCCCCTCCAGGGTCCATCTGAAATGCTCTCTACTGGTGTTTTGTTTTTCCATGGTCATAACTTTAGTTTTGGCCTTGTTAATTTCCAAGTTGTTCTTCTTTATGTAGACTGCCAGCTCATTTAATTGACGCTGCAGGCCAATCGGCGTATAATCCAGTAGAATCAGATCATCCGCATAAAGTAGTCTTGAGATCTTACTTCTTCCTACTGTCGGTGGAAACGAGCGGATCTCTGATTCCCCATCTTTGATGTCCCAAATATATGAGTTAAATAGCGTCGGGGCAAGGGGGCACCCTTGCTTTACTCCTCTGGCCGTGGGAATTTGTTCTGATAGGAGCCCTTCCCGGTTTAAACATCCCCTGATGGAGGTATTTTCATGTAGAGCTCTGATGGGTTCCAGAATACAATCCGGGCATTTTTTTGCTCTTAATTTTTCCCATAATATTTCCCGGTTGACCTGGTGAAAGGCCTGGACCAGGTCAACAAATGCCAGATGGATGTTTGGGCTTCCTTTATGAATCTTACTTTTTAAGGTGCTTAAAAGCAAGATATTTAATGCCGTTCCTGCATCCTTTACGAACCCAGATTGATGTGGATCTTCATTACCAGAGGTCCTTGCCCATTTTTGAAACTTTTCCAAAAGTAATGACCTAACACCTTCCCGATTACGTCGAGGAGTGCTATTGGGTGATAATTCTTGGGCTCCTCCCTCGGTCCTTGTTTATAAATTGGCACGATGATTGCTGTTGTCCATAAGGTAGGTATGGATCTAGATATTGAACAGTTCTTTATAACCTCATGGATAAATTCCCCCCATTCTGCTTGATGCTCTTTTAAGTCTGCATTTGTGATACCATCCGGCCCAGGGGCCCTTGAATTGTTCAAACGGACAAGCTTTCTCTTAATGTCCTCCCGATCCCACGTTATCGCCCATTGTGTTTTGAAGCTGGTGGGATTGGTAAGTTAAGGCATCCGACTTTCTGGAATAGGGTTCTGAAGTGCTTCATCCAGGCTTCTTCTCCGACAAAATTATTCATTGGGTTTGCTTGAACCCCCGAGGTTGTTCTAATCAGGGTCCAGAAGTCTCTTGTTTTCCTACTACAAACTGTCTTTAACATTGCAGCGGCGTCAGCCTGGTTGATTGTTGGTCTATGATGTCTTAGCCAGCTTTTATATAGCCTCACTGCGGCTTTTAACTGATTTATCATTTCGGGGGTATGTATTTTTTTTGCAAGGCGTTCCAATTTCCTTAGTTTTTTCCTCTCTTCCACTATACATTTATTGAATTCATGTATATGGATTTTTATCTCTTGATTTGGCCATACTTTATTTTTTTTCTCGTAGGTTTTTAACAGAGGTTGATAATCAATGTAATCTTTATCATTTTTCGCCCCCCTTTGTGGTTTTAACTCACAGATGGTAATGTATTTATCCGTTAATTCTGCCACTGCGTTCGCCGACAATCTCAATTTTGTACCTCCCTTACACGCCTCAATGTCAGCGGACATATTTGGTCTGAGGCTTCTCTTCGAGGTCCATTTTACTTTCAGTAAATTATGGTCACTATTAGAGGTTTTCACCACCTCAAAATTGACCACAATCTTCAACATTTTCATTGAAACAAATATGTGGTCTAAGTTTGCACTCTGATTGCCTCTTTCCCATGTTGGAATTGTTCCAACTTCCCATTACGATGGTATCTTTCCCTGCTTCATTGGACCCTCCTTCCCACACTTCTTCCGTTCTGTCCGTCTCTACTGAGTATACCTAGCTCTTTATTGTTAATGCTGTTGAAATCCACGACCATTTGGAAGGGTCATCATTTACTCCATGCTTTGGAGTGATCATGGCTGTTTGTTCATTTCCACTGTCTGCGTCTTCTTGTACAAAAGTTATTCTCAAACTCTGAAGAGGTCCCTTAGGGTATCTTCCAATATTCAGAGAGCCGGATATAATGTTTTTTTCCGTTACTGTTGTCTCTGTTTCTGATCTTTCAGTCGACCCCTCCAGAGTGTCGCACTGCTTTGGGTTCAGGAACTCATCCTCTTTCTGTATCAATCTTTTAGTTGATATAGTTGTTGGTTCTCTGGAACAAGCCTGCATGTTCTCTTGTTTTGACTGTGTGTTCATTAGAATTTCCCGATGTCTTTTTTCATACTGCACATTCTCACTTCTTAAATGGCACTCGTGCAAATCGTACCCCATCATTTGGAAACTTTCCTGTTCCGTTGTTATCATTGATCTAATTATTGGAGAGGGTAAATACACACAGTCTCTTTTCCCCGTGGAACTGAATTCAACAAATCTGATATCATCAGAGTTAATCTGCCTCAAGTTCGGTATGCATTTAATTAGGGCCATTATGTTCTTCCTGTTCAGTATCAATTTATCTCGTATATCACCCATACGTTCCAATTTGAAGGACCTTTCACTTCCAATTCTTTTGCTATATGGAATGTGGGCCTCTTTCTCGTTTTCTGGATTGTGATTACTGTTATTTCTTGATTTTCTTTGATCACTTGATTTTTTTTGGTTGTATTCTTTCTTTTGGTTTTTAACTGTTTTGACTTCTTCCCGAAATTGGGTTTTCATAATTCTTTTTGTACGGGGTGATCTGCTCCTGTGTTTCAAATTCCATTTGTCTATTTTTATCCCTCTGGAGTATGCCTCCTTTTTTTATTTTCCTGATGGGGGCGTTTTAACCCTTTTACTGGTCAAGAGAGCCCCTGCTAATTTATTGCGCCTTTCTTTTAAAGTGAGAAATGGGCTTATTTGCTCTTTATCTGCATTTTCATGAGTTATTACTGTTTGATTTTTTGTCGGACTTTCCTGTTGTTGCATTAATTGACTCGAATCAGTGACCTCGTTATCAACTAAATACACTGATAGATCCATTAAGTCGATACTCTCTTCCGACACCTCATTTTCCTTTTGTCGACTGTTTGAAGCAAGGTGTGAGGCTGTTTCTTCTACATTTAGTGGCTCAGTATCTCGGAAGAAAACAGTTCTCCTCCCAACCTGTTCATTTAACTGAATTCCCTTATTCTGGATGATTTTAGGGTCCTTCCTCCTCTCCATGTGGGGTAACATTGGTTCTAATGTTATCACTCTATTTCCTGTACTTTTTTATGCATTTTTTCATTAGCAAAGAGTGGGTATGTTGTTTGCTCCTTTCTTTGTGTTTTGGTTTGTCTTAGCTCGGGAATCCCATTTTGGGGTTTTAACCTTTGAGCCTCTTTTTGCAACTCTCTTTCCACTTCACCCTCGACGGGCATTGTGCTGTGTACATCTTTTTCCAAAACCATAACCACACACCCATTAATCGGTTGTTTCTTTGTTACAGTCTGCTGTATTTCCCCTTGTTGGTTTCCTGGATTTGTTTGGGGGCCTTTTTTATGTTCTTCTCGGACATTCTGTGGGACACTCTGTTTCTCTTTAGTCATTTGGGTTTCACCAAGCTTTTTTCTTTCCTCGCTAGGTGACTCCTCCCCGACTATTTTAGCTATGTCCTCAGTATGAGAGGCAATCGAGTTTTTTCGCTGGATATGGTTCCGTAAGTCAGATTTATTTTGTTGACTAAATACTCCATTTATGTACGTTAATGGACTATTGGAAATATTAGACTCCCCCCCTTTTTTCCATAGCTGTGATAAATCCCTCAATGTAAATCATTTTTGTGTGAAGCATTGCTACCAAGGTTAGATGGTCTTTTAAAGTATCATGTATGGATTCATACAATTTGCAAAATGGATTCATTGCAATGTTTATCGCAGACATTATTGCAAAAATGTCTGATTTTTTTGTTGACGATTCTTTCTCATTGTCTTGGATTCCCATTGAAGATCTTCTGTTGTATGTTGGCGTGCTTTTCTCGTTATTTGTTGACCTGTTTGAGGGTCTCCTATTTATTGAGGGTGATAGCACGAAGGGACCTGGCATAAAGCCAGGTCTATTCTCGTTGGACCTCCAAGGTTTTTCTACTAGAAATTCAACTTCTGTGCTTATTGTTTTTTTAATTGTTTTTTTTATTTTGTGTGTCATCTTGGTGTTTTTCCATCGGCAGAACCTCACATATAGAGTCCCTTGTATTTTTTCCACCATGCGGTGGTTCTTTTTCATTCGTTGGAGTTTTCAATTCGTTTTCCCCCAACTGAATCTCATATGGTGAATCTCTCATATGTCTTTCTTCTTGAACTGGGTCTTTTTCATATATAACTGACCCAGTATTCTCCTTTGGTTCATGGTGGTCCGCTTCCTTTTTACTTTCGTGTGTACTAACTGTATATGGCATAGAGGTACACCCTTCTGCCATTTGCTTCTGAATTTCCACGGGGGTGTCTCTTGCATTCTCCTCAGTTTTCTTTAATCGTGTATTGGTTTGTACAGGGGATCTTTTAGTGTCCTTCCCACTCTGAAGTTCCATATCTTTAAAATATCTAATTCCAGTTTTTAAATTTGGTCGTGGGGTATCTTTTCTCATCCTCGACCATGCAAACCTCGCCTCTTGGGGTCTATCAATTGTATGAGAGGGCTCCCCTTCCAGCAACTCAGCATCTGACAGTTCTCCCGTATTGCATTGCTCTTCAATCAATGGTTTGCTGAAGTATCTAACAACTGAGTTTGCAAGATGTGTATTCACTTTTGTTCTAGGGATGGCTTTTCGCACCACCCCTTTAGTTTGTACACATGAGCTGTTTTTCTGGGTACCTTTCCCCATCACTATTGATGTCTTTTGCTTACTGCCTCTTTGTTTATATAAAGATTTTCTCACAGGGTTTTTCAGGAGGGCTTTCCTAGGCGATGAGTGGCCACAAACAGAATGTTGTTCATTACTTACCGGCATCGGACAGATATTATCGGGAATCCTATCTCCAATTAAGTCCCCCGTATCGAAGTTCCCTGTTTCCTCTTTTTCTCCCTCTGAATACTTCTTTTTTTCTTCTGGCGGGAGATTGTCTGGAACGACAATGATATCTGGGCTCTTCAAGTCGCACATAGATTGTAGATCATTGCGTGCTGACTGGGGCAAGAAATATCAGGGTTTCTATCTCTGGGTTCATGCACCGTTTCAATGTTTACTGTTACTTCTTTTTCTACATCCGGGAAGTTCTTGTTTTCTTCATCGAAAGATTCATATGAATGGTTGTTATGTCAGGACTCTTCAAGTCTGAGCATGTCATTTGAGAATAAACCTCTATAGCAATATTTATTGAGGTCTTTGTATTTGATTTACCAATCGGCGCCTGTTGTATGCCTTGGAAAGAATCCCTGCACTCCACGCTGGTAGATTCATTCCAATCAGTAGTCGGCTGACCCGATGCGTCCGAGGCGGTACCTGGGGCTGGGGCTTCCCACCCCGCCCCCGCCACTTCCACCACGCCTCCCGCAAGGCTCTCCTGCTGGAACATCACACATCACCAGCGTCCACATCAGCTGACTTTGCTCCTCTTGCTGGGCTTTCCCATCCCGTTTCACTCTCCGCGTTCCCACCAAGTCCCCCCTCCTCCTCCACCTGACTCCCGAGCACTGCCGTGCCCTCATCGGTGTGTGAATACCTCGCTGGATCAGTCACAGGAAGGCCCCATCTTAGCCCCCCTCCCCGCCCTCACCTTCGTCCGGTAAGTGGGGCACGGGAGATTTATGGGCTATTAAGGGAGCATGAGGAGATTCTTGCACGATGGAAACCACTACGTGTATTTTCTCCTTCCTAGAGTTTACTTGTTGGATTGATGAGGGTGGGGATGAAGGTGGGGGTATATGTATAGGAAAGGGCGCATCACAGTTAAAAGTCGTTTCTAAAGGTTTAAATTCTTGTGAACCCATACCTGCAGATCTCTGGGTTGTTGCAAACGTCGCAGAAGTTACAGAAACAGTTCGGCGTTGGCAGGGCGGATTTTTCAAAGGGCTCCTCAAGTCAAGACCTGAGTCCTCTTGACTGGGTTGGCTAATTCACTGGCGCCGCCCCCCCTCCATTGTATCCGTGGTGGCAGAGGGGGAGCACCCCCTACCCCGCACTTCCATGGACTGCCACAGACTGCTCCAACCTCAGCTCCAAACTCTGCGACCGCTCCTTGGTCTGAAGTGGGTTTTTGTAAGTTGTCCCACCCACAAACACAGTAGAGGTAGTAAAGAGACTCGACCACACGGTGACTGCCACAGACTGCTCCAACCTCAGTTCCAAACTCCGCGACCGCTCCGCGGTCTGAAGTGTGTTTTTGTAAATTGTCTCCACCCACAAACAAAGTAGAGGTAGTAAAGAGACTCGACCACAGGGTGACTGCCACATACTGCTCCAACCTCAGCTCCAAACTCCGCGACCGCTCCGTGGTCTGAAGTGGGTTTTTGTAAGTTGTCTCCACCCACAAACACAGTAGAGGTAGTAAAGAGACTCGACCACAGGGTGACTGCCACAGACTGCTCCAACCTCAGCTCCAAACTCTGCACAACCCATTAATTAATACCAGCAGTTTAGTTTCAGTGGCATGACTTACCCTTAAAGCCTTTACATTATCAAGTATTTTTTTTATTTTTATTAAAATGGTATGTTTGGATTACAAACCTTTCATTATCTTAAGAGTTTTCTATAGTCTAATTTATTTCATGGTTCTGTTTTTTGAGACGTGATGACGCTCCAAAATTGGATGATGGTGAAAATGAATGCTTTGTCGTTGCCACTGAGGATTTGTGTCCATCTGTTTCTCAGATATACCGAAAAAGTCCCTGAACAAATTTTGCTTCTCCGTCAATGCAGTGCATGTCATTACTATGTGGAAACGAGTTTCAGTGATGTTTTCTTGGTTATAAATTCGACAGTGTGAGTTCTTCATGGCCAATTGTTTAGTTTGTGTTAAGTATTCTCGAGTCGGAAGGATGTTCAGACGAAAGTGCAAGTAAAGATCTCGGATTTTTTGGTCAGGAAAGTGAGCTAGATATTCTGATAATTCGTTCAAAGCTCTTGTTTCCGTTTCACATCTCAGGTGTCGTTTGTATTGGGTTTGTTGGACTTGTGTTTTAATCCAGTCATTACGCTGTGTTTTACTATTGGCATGTTGGGGTGTCTGTATCAACATTTCTTCTGAGATCTCTTCGCGTTGCATCACTTTCTCGACCTTTGTTGACCACTGTGTTAGTGCTGTCACATGCATTTCATTTTTTTTTTTTACGTAGTATCTCGACTGCAGGAAACCTTTCATTGCAAATGACTTTTCTCTACAGGTCGATTTGATTCCACTCAATTATTAATTGGAGTGATTATAAGGCTAGTTCATATTGAATTCTCTGCATCAGAAAATTGAACGGCAGAACCAGTGTTTTCCTCCAAAATATTGCTTCATACAAATGCCAGTTAATATGCTGTTGATTGATTAAAGTTTCTCCAGCGTAAGTAACTATCGGAATGACTTTTTGTTCAAATAGGGCCACAACTGGTTTCAGTGAAAATTTGCCAAACTTGCAGTGAAAAAAACGACATTGGCGCGCAAGTGATAGGGCTTTTGTTTCCAAATGGTCTTTCCATTCCTGTTTGTTTCCAGATGAGTTTATCATTGCACCCAGATATTTAATGGTCTTCACAACTTCAATAGGATGACCTCCGAGTATAACTGTTGGATTTCTTTGTTTCTTCCTTTTTAGGTTTATCAACATCAGTTTTGATTTCGCAGTGTTGATTTGTAGCTCATTGTCTTTCATGTATTGTTCTAGTTTGTCAAGGCTAACTTGGAGGCCAGTCATTGTTTTATCTAAAATGATGATATCGTCTACGTAAATCAATGTTTGTATAGGTTCATCATTTATCTTAGGGGGGTTCGTCGCTGAGTCTTGAATTTGTTCGACAAAGTCTGAAGTGTAGAGATTATATAGGGTCGCTGCCAGTGGACACCCTTGTTTTAGTCCGTTCCAAGTGGCTATTGGGCTAGTCACAGATCCATCTTTTGCAAGTCTGACTCGAATCATGTATAGTTAAAGGTAAGTAAACCACTTTGCCTTTTAAAGATTTATTAATATATTGGCTGGTCTATTTCCTGACTTGGTTTGTAAGCGTATAATTGTTTGAAAAGGATCTATTCATTTATTAATCATATGTTCATATAAGTTTAAATCTTGTAATAGTTTGGGAATAGATTGTGGTTTCATAATATTTCCAATGGAACACATATGCAGTTTATTGTCATCTAAATATTAACAACAATACAAATACATTCTTACATTTCCTTCCCGTGAAATAAATACATTATAAGGACAAGCCACATTTTGTTATTTTCGTCTCTAGATTTTCATCTACATTTACACATTTTACTGACTTTTTATAGTACGTGTGTCTACAACATTCACATACATGTAATGGATGTTGGTTAATTTCATATGTGTATGTTTACTTTTGTTTATAGTATTGTAACAGACCGTGTATATTGCATGGATGTTGAAGGTCAATTTATAACGTATTATTTTCATTGATTTCTTCAGAACTTTCTACTCCAAAGTTAAGTATCAGTCTTGCTCGTCGTCACAGAGGTTTACAATATTTGGTAAACTTTGACCTTCCATACATTCTTTTAACTGTAAAAATAATTTTGTTGTTGTATAGCAATGTACATTTTCCCAACTAAATGTCTTAAGGTAATATTATATGCAGCAACCATGCAGACATGACAAAATATACTATTGCAGTGGTTTTACGATGAACAAGAGATGTGATGTCCTCATACTCCTGTATATTGTCTCATGTAACAGGGGTTACTGTGTTGCAAAATGTGTTTTTTGCTTCTGTTTTTCCTTTGGCAATTCTTTACCAGAAATATTTTAAATGATTAAAAAGGTCATTTTTGTTCTGCACTTGTTTGAGAACATGTTCATTGCTTTACAAGTTTAAATTTGCCATGTTTCTTTGGGTTTGTATTTTTTGTTGGACTGTTTTCAACATTAATTCAAGTATGGATATTTCCATTTATACATTCAAAGGCATTACATTCTTTAGTGAACACATATATTATATTATGGGTATCTGAGTATTTTTCTTCTACAAAAAAACCCTACTCTCTTTGGAAGTACCTTCCTACTCGAGCTCTTCGCTCCTCCACCTCCTTCATTGTCAGTCACTTTTCCAAGCAACGAGTTGGGGGTAGATCACTCTCTTCAGCTGGGGCCTCCATTTGGAACAGCCTCCCTGCCTCTCTGAAACTTGAGCAGATCCATCTCTAGTTCCGGAAGCAACTCAAGACTTTCCTCTTTGCTTCTGCCTTCTCTCTTCCTCTTCCCTGCTGATCTCCTGTCTGATACTGCACTGGTCTCCTGGCCACCCTCTGAACTATGGGCCCAGGTCCCTGCTCTCCCAGCTGCACACCTGCACTGCCTCCTGGCAACCCTGCACTTGGGTCTGTATCTGCATCCCTACAGTCCCATACCTGCACTTATCAGACACTTGTTGTCTGCACCTAATCTTGCACTGCCACCTGCTGGCCACACTACTTGTTCTTTGATGTTCGATCCTGTGTCTTGCACTTCTCTGCCTCCCCTTTCCCTTGCACTTTCCCCCTTCCCTCTCCCCTGAACTTGCACGATCTCAATGTCACTAGGCCTAGTAAGATCGTTGTCTTGTCCTCCTCTTGTTTCCCCTCCCTTGCCTTGTCACGCCTTGAAATACGTGTGTGTAGGCGCATTATAAATACCATATCGTATCATATTTCATATCATATCAAACCTTCTGAAGAGGAAGTATGTATCTATTTGCCTAACATATTGGGCCTCATTATGAGTTTGCCAGTCCGGAAATAGAATGCCAGTATTTCCATATACTGGCACATTTCCGCACCGGCCAAACAGGTTTGCTGGTGGGATGGTCGGAAGTACCTCAAGCTAAGAGCTGGACTTAATTCTCCCACCCTACTGGCAAAAAATAGCCAGTATTACTGGCACCAGTATTACCAGTGCCGAAAATACTGGCAATCCCCCATGGACTCCAATGGGACTCCAGGGAATGGGGATTTACCCCCCTTACCGCCACTTGTAATCTGCCAGTAATTCTGGGAGACCAAGTGGCGACAATGGTGTTACTGGTTGCAAGTACCCTGGTGGTAATTACGCCAGCCTTGAAATGAGGTTGATTTATATTTACATTTTTCAACATTGGAATAGCGAACATTTGTAAGGGAAGTTTTACACTGATCTAGAAACATTTTTAACTCCTTTTGATCATCAACAGTGTGTTTAAATAATTTCTCTTGAATTACAAATGATTTGTGTACAATTTTTTGAATGCCATTTTTTTGGCCATGTATATACACATACCTTTGCAAATATTGACTTGCTTCATTAATCTAGTCATTGTTATTCTTCTTTTTGCAAAAAAAACACACATTTGTACTATTGATGTTTTTGAAAATCTAAGTAAGTATCTTTGTCATGGTATTACAGTTTCTCTTTTATTTCTATGGTTTGTACGTGTGTCATTGTTCGTAGACTTTTAAACACGTGCCATTTTTTCAACTACATTTACATTGTTGTTTTCTTCTGCATTATTAAATGTTGTATTTAGCAAATGTTACCCGTGGTTTGAACATTTTTAATTATATGTTTGGATGGTATGCATTATGTAAAATCTGTTTTTGCTTTAATTCTAGGTATTTTATTTGTGCATTTGCTCAATATGTTTGTGTTTTCTACCCATAGTAATATAGACACCTTTGTTGGTCAAACATTTTTACACAAAAAGATATATAACAAACATTATATTTTAAAATAAGTTATAAGTATGAAGTACAGAAAAGTGTGTTTTTGCTAATTAGTACTGTAATGTACAAAATGCATGAGGAACATATACTCTTTTGAAAAGAATCCAAAAAAGTATAAGTGCATATATTAATTTTGCTTTTGTTTGCAATTAACCTATGTATAATTTTTAAAAGTACACAGCAACATCACAAGAATACTCAACTGCATACATATTTGTATTAATGCACATTTTATGGGAAGTTAGTATTCCTATTTATAGGTACATTAAGTTACATAAATGCAAATGTATTGTTGCAGTACAATATATGTACGCATTTATAAAATATATATTTGTTAAATTGGTATTACTGTATATAATAACACATGCACATTTCAATGTTCATACTTTGTAATGCTTTTATAAAAACAGTTGTATACACAGAAATATGATATGTACATATCTTGTTTTATTGTATTTACATACTGTATGGATTACAAATATTATGTTTTAATACACTAAAAAAATGTTTTAATGCAGCTATGTAATGGTAATAACATTAACACTGTAGTAGTTGTAGAACTGCACTGCCATTGCCACAAAATAACTATACTTTGTGTAACACAAATGTTCATGTAGTGTACTGTGACGAACAAACCCAAGTAGGAATTGTTCCCAGGAGGTATTATTTACAGCCAATGTGGCTTATTCACTTGTCTGGGCTGTCGCTACAGACAGTCTATTTTGAACAACTCTGCTTGAAAGAAATAACACAGAATAGATACCCTCTCTAAGCTGCCGAATGCTGCTCCCATAAGGGGTGCCCAAGCTGCACCCATTGCAAATCCGGACAAATGTATCCTGTGCGCTACTCCTGGCATGCAGAAGAACGGGTACGTAAAAATGTCTTTCGGGCACAAAGATCCACACAGGCCGGGTCCGAGCGGCACTCTAACCTCTCTGGTGCTGCTCAGTGCCATAATGGAATGGTCGAATTATGGGCTCTGAAGTCAAAGAACAAGGTTAAAGGCACCTGGGCCCAGTTTGTCTGCATTGTGTGTGACTAGGCTAGATTCCTAAATGAAATCGAAGGCTAAAAAAGCCAAGATCCCTGACAGTGACCAAAAAAGAATGATTCATAAAATGTACATGCAAAAAGAGAGGTAAATAAATTATCAATGTGTGGGCAAAATATCACTGAGCCCCTAGTCAAGGGTATCTAGGCGGTGGATCCATTTTGCTTCTTTGATGGCCAGTGCTCATGACACACTGGGAGAATCTCTAGCCTTATCCAGCACCTACCAGGATAGCTCATCCAAATAATGTCTAAATTCTGTCTAGAGTGCTGCCAGGGGAGATATTGCATTCTTGCACAACCTGCGCTCGGTGATCCGTATATGTATGGGCCTGGTAGTCTTACCAACATATTTGAGCCCACATGGGCATTCTTTGCAATATACGGCATTGGGCATCTTGCAGTTGGAATGATTTCTAAGGTGCTACACACATTCGCCTATATGGAATGATTTGAGTCGTTAGCAAAAATTGCAGACTGAGCAATTACCACAAGTCCCATGCCGTGCCTGCAACCCTCCCCTGTCTGCAGGGAGGGTTGCAACGCCGTGTCTGCAACCCTCCCCTGTCTTGACGTGAAGCCCTGCAGCTTGCCCCAGGCCCTCTCTACAACACTGCTGCCTACCACCTTTTATCAGCGGACTCCTCCTCGGCAATTCCCGGCTTACCGCACAGTCTGATCTCTTCTTCCTCATTCCCCCTGCCTACAGTGGTACCGGTGTGTCCTTCACCCTGATCTGGGACTCCCTCCTTACTGCAACGGATGCTGTGAAGTCCCCAGGCCTGAAACCCAAGTTTGCTCCAACTCAGCCCTGTTGGATTTTTGCACTCCTGCCCTGTTCTCCAGTCTTCAACACCTCTCGGAGCCTCTCCATACGCAGTTCCAGCGCTCTCTCTCTGGACTCTTGGACCCATCAGATCCTCTTCCTACACTGTTCCAGCGCTTTCATTCTGGTCTTCTGTGCCCATCGGACCCTCTTTCTGCTCTGTTCCTGAGCTGGCACTCTGAACTTTTGAGCCCTCTGAGCCTCCTCCAGCGCTCCTCACACGCTGCTCTCCAACGGAGCTCCTCCCTAACCTGATCCAGTGCTGGCTCCCTGATCTTCTATGCCCAGTGGTCCCTCTTCCTGCTCTGCTTCTGCGCTGACACTCTGTTCTCTAGAACCCCATCTAAGCCTCTTCCTGCGCTCCTTCCGCGCTTGCACTCTGGTATTCTAGGAACCTCTCCCTCCCCTGTTCCAAGGTTGACGGCCAAACCTCAGTGCCCTTCTGAGCCTCTTCCTGCGCAATTCCTGCGCTCGCACTCTAGTCTTCAGTGCCCACCTACTCTCCTCATATACTGTCCCCCTCCCTCAGTCTCTCAACCCCTCCCCCTTCCTAGGGCCGTGGCCTCCTTTTCACTATGAGCTCTAGTTACCCCTCTAAATGACCTTCTCGCTAGTCCTTTCCTCCTAGTGACTTACCGCTGCTGCTTCCTCTGAGTGCCCCACTTCATCTAACCCAACTCTACCTCACAGTACGCCCCTCTGACCCCTCACCTATCAGCCCTCATCTATCAGCTCTCTGGGCCTCACTGCTTTTCTCCTTCCTTTCCCCTGCCCCCTCTATCGCATCTCCTTCCACTCCTCCCCGCTCTCCTAACCACCTCCTGATCCCTCTGCTTCCTCTCTCCCCCCCGGTTATGCGTTGGACCAAATCCCTTCCCCACCTTCCTCTTTCCCCTCTCCTCCTTCCTCCTCCCTCTCTCCCCCTCCCCTATCCTCTACTACTCTGCTTCTCCCTTCTCCTCATGCCCATTCCCCTCGCTAATCCCCCCGCCATTCCTTCACTACGCCTACCCTCTCTCACCGCCCTAACCTTCTCTACCCCCCCATTGTCCAACCCTCCTCTCTTATCAACATCGCTCTCTGGAACGCTAGATCCCTCTGCAATAAGACCGCAGCAGTTCTTGACATGTTCCTCCGTCTCAACCTTCCTCTGCCTCACTGAAACCTGGATCCCTTCTCACAACACTTCTGTCCCTGCTTCCCTAACCACCTCCTCATCCTCCTTCTCTCATATCTCTCGTGCTACTGGTCGTGGCAGAGGTATTGGCCTCCTCTTCAACCCCAAATACCTCTCCTCTCCTTCTTCTCCATCCCTTCCCTCTTTCACCTCGTTTGAGTTTCTCTACAAATCCTTCTTCTCTCCTCATCCCATCTCCTTTCTAATCATATATTGCCCACCTGGCCCTCTCTCTACCTTTTATGATGACCTCAATCACCTCCTCTCTCTCATCTCTCCCTCTCCCTCCCCCTTACCGTTCTCGGCAACTTCAATCTACACCTCCCTCCTCCCCCGCAATCCTCTCCCCTTTTGTCCATCCTCGACTCCTACTTTCTTTCCCCTCTTCTTTCATCTCCTACCCATTCCTCTGGCTCCACTCTTGACCTTATCCTTATTTCTTCCTACGCCTCGTCTACTGTCTCTACACTTCCTCTCCATCTCTCAGATCATGCTTTACTCTCCTTCTCACTTACCCCCATTCCCCTTCATTCTTCCCCCATGACTTCCCCTTCTATTTTCTCCCGTTGCGATCTTCGTAACTCCCACTTTCATGAAACTTGCTCTTCTTCTCTCCCCATGACTTCTCTTCACTATCGGCCAATGATGCACTTTCTACACTTTCCTCTTCTATCTCCTCCTCTCTTGATCTACTCCAACCCATTTCCTTCTCCCATCCAACCCGGAAACCTGCTCAACCTTGGCTCTCCCCTCAACTCCTCTCCATGCGACATCTCCTTCGACGTCTTGAGAGACTCTGGCTCAAATCTCCTTCACTTTCCAACAAATCCTCCTACTTCTCTTATCACTCCCTCTATGTCTCCTGCCTCTCCTCAGCTAAACGCTCCTACTTCTCTAACCTTCTTCATTCCCAAGCCTCCCACTTCCGCCACATCTTCCAAACTCTCTCTCGTCTTCTCTCTCCCCCAACCTCTGATCCCTCAACCTCCTCCACCCTTGCTCCTTCTGACTTTGCAAACTTCTCCTCCAAGATTCTTGCTTTTCGGCAAAAAATCACTTCCTCGTCCTTCTCCCCTCCTCCCCCCTCTCCCTCCTCACCCTCCGCTTGCATGACTGTATTCTCTCCAGTTTCCCCTTCTGAGGTTTCTATCCTCCTTTCCAAGGCCCACCTCTCCTCTGCTCCATCTGACCCTGTCCCCTCCCTTCTTATTCCTAAATTCTACCCTCTTCTTATTCCCTAACTTACTTCCTTCTTCAACACCTGCCTTTCCTCGGCCACCTTCCCCTCTGCTTTCAAGCATGCCACTATCATTCTGATTCTGAAGAAACCTTCTGCTGATCCCCTGCTCACCTCTAACTTCTGTTCTATCTCTCTTCTCCCATTCCTCTCTAAACTTCTTGAGCGCTTTGCCTACTCTCAGCTCTCAACCTTTCATCACTAACCTCTCTCTCCTTCCCCCTTCTCAATCTGGCTTTCGCCCCAAGCCCTCCCCTGGAACTGCCCTCACTTACATCCTTAACTCCCTCATCTCTGCCCGTCACGCTAAGCAATCCTCTGTCCTTATTCTTCTTGATCTCTCTGCTGCCTTCGACACTGTTGATCACCCTCTTCTTCTCAACACCCTCTCCTCCTTTGGTTTCAAAGGTTCTGTACTCAATTGGCTATCCTCTTACCTCTCCTCCCGCTCTTTTACTGTTTCCTGGGGAGGCCGCTCTTCTCCCACCCACCCTCTCGAATACAGAGTTCCCCAAGGCTCAGTGCTTGGTCCTTTCCTATTCTCTCTTTATACCTCCCTCCTAGCCCCTGTTATCTCCTCATTTGGCATTTCTCACCATTTCTATACTGATGACACGCAGCTCTTTCTTTCCTTTTTTTCCTTCTCTCCTGATCTCCACCTTAAACTTTCCTCTTGTCTTACTGCTATTAAGAACGGGATGTCCTCTCGCTTTCTTTCCCTTTACTCTGACAAAACTGAAGTAGTTTTCTTCCCTTCCAACTCCCCTACCCCTCCGTCCCGTCCTCCTTTCATCCATTTTCCTCCCTCTAATCTTACTTTCTCCCCCCACGCCCGCAACTTAGGCTTTCACTTCGACTCTTCTCTCACTTTTTCCCATCACAACTCCCTTACCTCTCGAGCCTGTCGCTACCATCTCTACAATATTCGCAAAGTTGGCTCCTCCCTTACATTCCATGCTGCTAAACGTTTAATCTCCTCCCTTATCTTCTCTCGCCTCTTCTACGGCTCCTCCTTACTTTTTGGTCTACCTGCTACACATCTTGCCCCCCTCAAATCTATCTATCACTCTGCCATCCGTACCCTCTGTCTCCTCTCCCCACATGACTCCATCTCTGCTTCCCTATCCTCCATTGGCTGGCTCCCATTTCACTCTCAACTTAAATTTCATTTTCTCTGGCTAGTCTTTAAATCTCTCCATGATCTTGCTCCCCCTTATCTCTCTTCCCTTCTCTCTTTCTATGCTCCCTCTCGTTCCCTTCATTCCACTGACCACTTCCTCCTCACTGTTCCTCCCTCCCTTGTGCCTCCTCCCGGTTCCGATCCTTCCAACTCCTGGCCCCCCTCCACTGGAACTCCTTACCTCTCGCAATCCGCTCTGTTCCTACCTTTTCCTCTTTCCGCACGTCTCTTAAGTCTCTCCTTCTCCATTCCCTGCCATGATTCCCCTCCCCCTTCTCTTCCTCCCCTTCTCCCACCCTTCCCTTTCCCCTCCTCGTGCCTCTCCCTCCATTTCCCCCTTCCCATCCACTCCCCTTCCTTTCCTCCTCCTCCCACCTCCCTCCCTCTTTCCCATAGATCTATTCCACTTCTCTCCCCTTCCCTACATCTAATTGCTGTACATACTGTTTTGTTGACTGATTCAAGTTGTTACTGTTATTATTATTATGTTAATTGTATCCTGTTGTTGTTATATGTGCAGCGCTTAGGTCTAAAGCGCTATATAAGCCTAATAAATACAATACAATACAATACAACCCTGGTTTCCTTTTAATTTAGAGTGAACCAAATGGTCCCTTAAATTCTTTTGGCACTTGAGAGCAAACAGTGGGTTGGTTCATTGGGAATGTTCAATTGAACCAAAGGCCAGTATTTTTTTATGAGCTTCTTGATGGCAAAGGTGTGTCTGCTGTAAGTGAGGACACGTAATAGCTTCTCTTGAGACCTCTCCTCCCTAGGCCTGAATAGTCCCTCTCGTGGAGTAAATCTAGCTCTCCTAAGTGAGTGCAAGATACATTTTCTAGGGTAGCCCCTCGCCCTGAGCCTCTATGTCAGATTGTTCGCATGTGTCTGATAGTCTGGTGTAAGGGTGGAATACTGCCGCAGCAGCAAGAATTGGCCATATGGAAAATTCTCTTTCTTCTCAGGTCATTTTTTGTACAAGGAACACACCAAAGTTTCCTGATGGTTTTTAATTGTATAATCCAGGAAGCTCAACTCTTTTCTAGTAGTGTTCATGGTTAAATCGATATTAGGATGACATTTATTGATCCAAGTCAAACAGTTGCCTAAACACTGATCCTGTCCAGAGAATAATAATGCTGTCGATATACCGACACCATAGAGAAATTCTTAGAAGGAAGAGGTTGGTGCCAGATAGTACATGGCACTCTTCAAACACTGCCATAAACAAAATGGCAAGACTGTGTGTGAAGGCAGCACCCATAGCCATGCCTTGTGTCTGCATGTAGAATTTGTGTTGGCATTTAAAACAATTCTTCTGGAGAGCAATAGAGAGAAATTCAAGGATGAATACAGTGGGGCCCCGTTGTAGGTTTTCCCATACCTAGAATTTAAGAGCACTTTGAATTGCCTGCTCCTGGGGGATACTGGCGTACTGTGATGAATCTAGGGTATTTGTCCCTCCTCCTGGGGGGGCCCACTTTGAGGCTAGGGAGGTGTGCCCACTCAACAAGACCCTCTCTAGGGGTCTGGGCAAGTGGGACCTCACTGGGAGTGACTCCCTTCTCGGACACAAGGACTCCCATTCTGATAAGGAACTCCCAATCCAGAATACATTGTCTGCCTATATGAGAACTAAAAAGACTGTTGTTATTTCTGTTTTGAAAACACCAAATAGTGACACTTCTTCTATCTCTTTGCCTTCAGCTGAATGCCACAGTCAGAGAGCATTTACAGAATCCTCTTGCCTGTGATGTTATTTTGGCTTCACCGAATAGTGAGGTTTCCTCAAACTCTTTGGCTTCAGGCAATGCTGAATTATGTATGAGCGCCATAGTCAAAGAAGAAGGACGCACCCTTTGCATGTCTTTTTATGTTTTGTATAGCATAAACTGTACATTTCAGTTATACTGTATTGTATGCATTTTTGATATCGTTGGTCTTTTTTTATTAATACGAACTTTGTGTTTGTATGTTTTATACAGCAAAAATAAGATTTTGCTATTTTATTATGTAGTGTATGCTTTTTTGATATTGCAGCATTTAATGTTTTAATTCGCACACACTGTGTTGGCATGTTTTGTATAGCATGCACAATACCTTTAAAAAATCATAATATGTATTGTATTATTAATTTTGAAGCATACATTTTGTATTTTCACTGTGATGTGAAACTTATTCTAAAAATTGTTATTAAGGTAAGTACACTGATAATGTAATTAGTAAGTAATGTAAGGTATGTTATTATATTTTTACTTTAAATATAAACTTCGATTGTTGTTAATTTATATAAAATGTATGATTTTGCTGTTGTAAGTATTTTGAGGTTGTGATTAATACAATTTGACATTTTGTAAGTATTCTATATATAAAATTCTATAAAACGTTTATAATATATTTCCAAAGTTGTAAACAAAGTAAAACATATTAAACACTTTAATTTGTAACTTTCACATAGTAACGTTTTGAAAATTGTGCAAACTAAGCAAAATGAAATGAAAATCTAATCATTTGTCTAGAATTTGGAACATTGGAATAGTACTAGGTGTTTTATCTTTTTCCTTTGTTTTCCAACAGCAGTTTCAATTATTGAAACACTACTAGAAATGGCAATTTTCAAGATAGATTGTTTTTCATTTTTAATAGAGGTTTGTACTCTCAAAAAAAGCTTAAAGGAATGGTTAGGTAAGAAAATATTATTGTCCCTATGGTTCGGCCATGTGTTTTTAAGCATAAGTCGATCGATCGTACAAACATTTCCTATGCACCTTACCCGAGTTTTTGTCTCTTGAACACAAGCGAAATCAGGCAGTAGGGTGCAGCCATCTTGTGATAATCTTATCACTTGCCACATCGCCCTGGGTGACCTGC
Organism: Ambystoma mexicanum; assembly: GCF_040938575.1. Taxonomy (NCBI): domain Eukaryota; kingdom Metazoa; phylum Chordata; class Amphibia; order Caudata; family Ambystomatidae; genus Ambystoma; species Ambystoma mexicanum. The sequence goes on along the minus strand of NC_090934.1, from coordinate 832,975,786 downwards.
GTTTGCGGCACTAAATCATAGCCCCCGCCCCTGAGCCTGACATCACTAGACGCGTACCGCCCATTTCACAACACCAAAGCACGTCTCGTGTCAACATTCTCTGCGCTTCAGCTAATGACATGTCGCCATGGAAACGGCAGGACGCCTCTTTCCTCGATAAGTATAAACAGACCGTTTCACAACACACAACAGCAGATTTTCTTTTCCATTCCTCTCACTGTATTTCCTTGAGTATTCTGTGACTCGTTTCTGTGCTCTGGTCTGCTACCTTCGTTGCTTGTAGCCCGTGTGAACAAATACCAGTACCACCGCTATACATTATTTTCGTTTGTTTACCACACGATGGCACCAATAATGCCCTACCTGTACGAGCCTGAGTATTCCGAGGAGTTATTACTGGAAAGAGAAAGCTGCGTAAACGATGGGGCTTTGGACGACAGTTGGGCAGACGTTTCAACAGATGAAGAGCCTGGGCCTAGTCACATAGACGGTGTTTCCACATGGTGTAACTGCAATCGGTGCACGCTAATGCCAACCGAGGAGGAGAACTGCTGCTGCTGAGAAAACTCTGGATGCTTGTCCTACATATCCCAAGACGATCCACAGCCGCAATGCGTTACCGAGCTGCCAGACTTCACGGCAGCCTGTCTCACACAGTCCGTGTTGAGGATTTTGATGGTGCTAATGCACGAACTTCGTGCAACAGTTCGCCCTCGTAATCCAAATAACGAGTAAGTATAGTCTGGTTGTGATGTCAGTTAGGCCACTACTATTTCATGGTTGTCCCCTGTATTCTCGTAACTTCAATATATCATTGTCATATCAGTTTAGTCTTGCACTTCTCTAGTAATAGTCGCATAAAAGTCGTTCAATATTGTGCAGTGTCTAGTTAGCATTTGTCCTGGCAAAAATGCCATTGGATACAAGAATTGTCATTGACAACTAAGGTTTAATACACTTATCTTGGTCATTTAAAAACAATTTGTATCTTTCTCTTTCACAGGTGGTACCGGCTGGTGGCCTATCATTCGTACACATGGTGGCTTCATGGGAGGCTTGGACACCGCGTTCGATGAGTAATACCCGCCTGTGTCGTTGGTGCCATTAGACAAACTTTCCCCAGTGACAGCGGTCAGTACAGGGGATTTTCCCTCGCTGAGCTGCAACCAGACCTTTACAATGTGTAGTATTTTTGTGCCATCAAAATAAGAAACCAAATAAAACACAACATATTTTTTATCAATGGTTGTTTCAGTTTTTAAGTGAATCAAGTGTGTTTCCATTTCGCAGTGTTCCAGTGCCTTGCCTGCACGCCCCCAGCCAATCCATCCCCCCTCCACTATCAAAGGCAGTTCACACCAGTGGATGTGCGCGGCTATGGGGTGCTGTCAGGGGCGCGAACGGCCAAGGTGCCAAACACCATGTACACGTCAAAAGGTATGTTATGCCCAGGGGCCATTGTTCACATGGCCTCCTCAGACCCCGTGTCTCCAGGCAGGCTCTCCTTGAAGCAGGACGCTCCCCTGCAATACACATAATACCATGACATATACACATCATTCATTCACAAACACACCCCTTCTTGTTATTCTTTATAAACCACTTGATATTTACCATGAGAACATCTTTGAGCACTGCAAGTCAACTTATGAACGTGCTACTCTGTGACCGCTTCGAGTGAACTCATCAGTGTGCTACCTGTGAACATCTCCCTGTTCTCTTGCCACTAATTACTCTGATTGTTGAATCTGACTGTTTGTTGGTCAAGGTAAGGGCATGTAAATCATATCTCCTTCATTTGTAAATTTATATCTATTTCAAAGTAACATACTCAGTAGTGTTATGTTGATTTGTCTCATTGCTATTGACTTGAGTTTTTTTTGTTATGTATCGATATATACATTTTTATCAGTGTCAATTGGCATCGTATTGCATCCTTCGCGGACCGTGTCTATAGTATAAGCATGTTTCCTTTTCATGCACGATAGAGCATTCAAGGGACGAGTAACATGTTCTGATTTTCAACACATCAATTAATTGTTTGTGAAATGTATCCTATAATACAGCCGCCCACGCTGCACTGGTTTTGCTGTGGTACCCAAAAGAAAGCGTGCAATGAATGTATGGTCCAATTCATTCTTTCTCACATTTTTATGCAAAATTATTTTCTAATAATGTTGACCTTTATTTTGCAGAATTTACAACAATTCCTGCATGTTCTATTTTCGGTTGCCCTTCGAAGACCCATGACAAATCTGAAGGCATTACAATGCATGTATTCCCTAAAACTGTTGATCGAATAAGAGAATGGGTCAGATATTGCGGATATACACCGGAAGAGCTTGAAAGTAGAGTCAAACGAGTCTTAGAGGACAAGAGGGGTCATTGATACCGCATCTGCAGCCTGCACTTTACCACAAATATGTACGACACATCCTTGTACACAAAGAGGAATCAACTGAGAACAACTCGAAAATTGCTCCCAAACGCTATTTCGACTTTATTCGTGAAAATGCTGCCACAGGTGAGTCACACTTCCGGATTTAGCTTTACGCCTGTATTTTTGGTGTAAATGTCACTTATAATACTTTCGATATTTATATGATTGAATAGCGGTTTAAATAATGACCATTTTGTTAAACATCAGTCCTTGTTTTTGAGAACCTTCATAGAAAATTGATTTATGGGCACAGATAACTATGCTATATTATGCATTTACATAAGCATAGTTTTCTCGTATTGAGTCTCCTTACATGCCACTTTTTAATGTTGGCTTTTCTAAATTGAATAATACTTTCCCTTTACAACTCCATGGCTATCCACCGAATATGAAGCAAGAAGATTCAACATCAATGTGTTGCCTGGAGTCATCAACCACTTCGAGCACGTATCAGGTAATTTTACCTAGCTATTCTGTTCCAGACTGGTCTTAGGCACAGAATTTTAGATAATGTGATCATATTTTCGCAACCTATCATTGCTTTACACAATGTTTATTCTGGTTTGATATTGATACGTTCCTTTGTCCGCGTCCCAATGTGTGTGTTTTATTTCCAATATTTTCATCCTTAGTAATGCAAGTACTGTGTTTCAGGGAGATACTGAGGCGTCCACTACAATTACAACATCCCTCGTAGTAGATCCGGAGCCAGAGGTATGGGTCTTGACAGTTCAATTGAACCAGATAATCTGATCATATTTACATATCGTGTAATTGTTTTACACAATGTTTCATTTGTACTTTACTATTGATATGTACCTTTGTCGTCTTTCCAAATTGTGTGTCCAGGTTCCAATGTTTTCGTCCTTACTAATGCAAGTACTGTGTTTCAGGGAGATGCTGCAGCGTCCTCTACAAGTACATTATCCCTTTTAGTTGTTCCGGAACCAGAGGTATCCGTACTGACAGTACCCTCTAATAAAGAAAGTCGGTCTAATTATATGTGTAATGCGAAAGACTTATTTTAAATGGATACTATTTTTTGTAGGGATGTGTACAAGATCCGTATATTGAACGGGAGGCACGTGGATCTGAGTCGGTGCGCCAACCTGCTGATGGTGATGTTAGAGTAAAGAAGGTTTCAAAGAAAATAAATAAAAATAAGGTTAGTTATAAACACTTTATATTTTTGGCAATTGTTTTGTGCTGAGGCCTTCATTATATGCTTTTTTTAAATGTAAATTGTACAACACTGTATGTTGGATTTACACTGAACATCCCTTTTCCTATCTGTCCTGTAGTTGCCCGATGGAGTACGGACTATGCAGACACAGACAGCGATACAAATGACAGATGCTGCTTGCCAAACTGTTTCCACCATGGAGGAACTATTAATTGAGGCGCGGCGTGTTCACACTCGAGTTGCCTATGTCCAATGGCCAGAAAATGAATTTAATATGACCGGCGAATCCAGCAAAGTGTTTTTGGACCATTGCTACAATGCGCGTGCTCCGCCAGATGTAGGTGAATGTGAATTTATAGAAGATAGTTTTACATTACTCGATGAGCACTTGACACAATCGACACCCCCCAAAAAGCTGCCCCACAAAAAACAGTCCACATTGATGTTTTCTCCTATCCATGGTCAAGTAACAGATGTTGAAATGACAGAGACTGAAGCATCAACACTATTGACCGACGAACCAGACAAAGATATCGACTATAGTATGTCCAGTTTTCTGATAAATCCACAACGGTTCAGTCCGAAACAACAGTGTTGCCGGATGACAGTCTAATAAAAGAGGCCAAATAAATAGTATTCGACAGCCGCTTGATGGGGATTATAAAGATGCTGAAATGTGTGCATTCAGTGGGAGGGGAAGTATGTGGGAAGCCATTGGTGAGCGTGACTCGTATAACACAAGGCAGTAACCTCAAAATACATGCCACCTGTGAAAAGTTACATAAAACATTTTCATGGTCTGCTCAGCCGATTCTGGGGAAACTGCCAGCTGGCAATCTACTGTGTGCAGCAGCTTTACTTTTCAGTGGCTCTAGTTTCACGAAGTTAGCCAGTTTCTTTCAGTTTGTGGGACTCCTTTTCATTTCTAAAACGCAATACTACAAATACCAACGTGATTATCTATTCCCTGCCATTAGTGAAGCTTGGAAAATTTTTAAATTGGATATTCAAAGTACATTCTCTGACAAACGGTTCAGGCTAGCCGGCGATGGACAGTGTGACAGCCCCGGACTTTCTGCTAAGTACTGCACCTACCATTTTCAGGACATGGATAGTAAGAAAATTGTGAGTTTGGTGGTCATGCAGGTGTCCCAATGTAAATCCTCAGTGGCTATGGAGAAACTTGGTTTTATAAAATCACTGGATGATTTACAATCAAGTGGAATGCAAATCGACCTCATAGCCACGGACAGACACATTTCAATAGCCAAGACAATGAGAGAGCAGTATCCAAATATTAAACATCTATTTGATGTATGGCATGTTGCCAAATCAATCAATAAAAAAATCTTGGCAGCAGGGAAAAAAAAAGGTTTTGAAAGTATTTCACAATGGTCCCAGTCTTTCAGCAACCATCTTTGGTGGAGCTCCAAATCATGTGATGGGTCTGTGCATATTCTACTGCAAAAATGGCGGTCACTAATGCACCACTGTTCCAACATTCACCACTTGACAGAAAACCAACATTTCCACCAATGTGAACATGGCCCTTTGTCCCCAGAGCAGGCACGGAAGAAGAAGTGGTTGATCCCATCTTCACCTCCACACAAAGCCCCTGAGAAGATTGTGTTTGATAAAACTCTATCAAGAGATCTGAAGGTACTCACAGAATTCTGTCACACAGGAGATTTGGAGGTGTTCCACAATATGTGCCTAAAGTACAGTACAAAGAGATTGCATTTCGGCATCCAAGGGATGAAATCTAGGACTTTACTAGCAGTATTAGTGCATAACGAGAATGTAGGCCTGGAACAATCTAGGACTGCAGGAAACTTAGGGATTCTTCGCTACACTATAGCCTTTACGAAAAGAAGCAAAAAATGGGTTGTGAAACCAGTATATGAGAAAATAGAATTCGATTTTGTGAAAGATCTCATTATTAATATCGTAGAGATGCATAGTCATGGAATTGCGCACAAATCTGTTCAGAGCACACATACATTGCCACAAAACATTGCCAACGTGCCATGTCCACCCAAAGCAGAGCTCGTTCAATCGTTCAAATCCCGGTACAAATGATTACCATCTGTTTTTATTTTTGCCAAAAATGTTTTTATAAACTGTACAAATAAAGTATGCAATTTTCCTTTTGAAATCTATCCTCTTAGTCCTTTCCTTAAAAAAATAGTACAATTATTACAATTGCTTTCACATTTCACAGTTTAGTCGAGCTACTGTGGGACCTTCGTTTTTCGTGTTAATGACCAATGGATAACAGTGTGTAAGAATCTTTGGGTTTTGGCAGTTGCCTTGCCATAAAGTTCCCCAAACAGCTGACTATCTGCTCGTCACACAAAAGGGATTAGACCTAGGCTACAAAACATTCTAGGCACGCAAGAAGTACTGACTGTGAAAACATGCCATGGGGTAGGAGGCCATGAGGTAAGCAGAGGTGGGCCTATTACTAGACACATTTTGACTCAGTTTTTGTGTTACATCGACTATAATTTGGGAGTAGGGGGCATTCTGTCATTGGCAAGTTTCCCCTACACCTCAGCAGCGCCACGAACAACGAGCAGTGACAGCCCCCAATTTTTTCATTCTGTGCCCGTGCTTTAAAATTCATGTTCTCATGGATGTGTTGACATTGGATGTTGCAATGTAAGAAAGTATGTTCATTGTGAGTGAAGGTCAACAGCTTTGAATTTTTGCTTCGGAGCTGGGAGGCCGACGCGTCCCGCGCACAGTATAAGGTTCTATTGTTTTTTCACCTTGAGAGGCAGAGACCATTCCGAAAGGGATTGAATTGAAGGGGGGGTGTAATAACGTATGATATGATAAGGTTGCCCATTCCCAAACTGGGCCTAGTTACATATAAATTCAGTTTATGAAAAATCATTGACACGAACGGAGGAGTCTGCATTACGGTCTGCATTACGCCAAGAGAATGGAAATGCCGAATATAATGTAAGTTTCTCTTTAGACGATTTTATACCAGAACTAGTCGAAATACGAATGGCTGACTGTTATTGCTGGGTCACATTGTACTTGTTCGTTCTGTGTGGCATATTGCAATGAAGTGCTAGTACAACCTTTGTGTGCTGGGCTATCCACCGGGCACATGGGCAGGCCAGCACTGAGACGCATGTAGACCACCACTCGTTTCTCCCTGGTTCTACGCTAATAAATCATTACATTGTTTGTGCACATCAAATTGTTGCCCCATTTTACGCGTTATGTTTAGAGCTCAACATACTCCATTGCACTATCCTCAGAAGCAAATAGCGGAGTACTGTGGTATTCCACTTTGTGTTCTCTTGGTTCACATTGTGTCACCTCTGCGCTAATAAAGAAAATTATTAATTGTAATAAAGATCGGCTACTGAGATGCATTTCTATTTTTTATGTTTTGCAAACAGGTACGTCGTGCCATTCTGCGATTGTCATCTATTCCAGACCCCGAACGATGGATTCTTCAATCGCCAGCTGCAGCTACATGTCAAATACTGGATCTACTTAACCATTTTTTGGGACAGACAAGGTCCAATATGCCCATACGCGGTACCAGCGATTAGGAGCAACATAACCTTTACGGTGGTCTAGTGCCAAGTTGATGCACCAGCTTTGCAATTCGCCGTGCGACCGAAGTGCTTCATTTAGACAAAACGAACACCCTGCGTACCCAAAAGGAACAGCGTGTGACTCACGATAAACATTTGCGGATTTGCTGATCGAGAGCAAAGAAAAAAAGTCCCATTTTGAGTGAATATGTCCGACGCCGAATGTTATCAAAATATTTAATGTGAAATAAATGTACTTTACCAATTGTACAGTCTTGCTGTTTCCTTTTAAAGTACAGTTTCATATAACTAAATGTGACGCGCTGTGCTGTGAGACGATGTGTGTTGTTTTCTGGGTTCTGCGTCAAGTCGCATAGGTGACGAATGGGCACGTTTGGCTATGCTGCCCAGTAATGTTATGGAGAGAGGCGGAGAATATCAATGATTTGGTGATGTCAGGCTCAGGGGCGGGGGATATGATTTAGTGCCAGAAACGCAGGTCACCCAGGATGATGCGGCAAGTGATAAGATTATCACAAGATGGCCGCGCCCTGCTGCCTGATTTCGCTTGTGTTCAAGAGACGAAAACTCAGGGAAGGTGCATAGGAAATGTTTGTATGATCGATCGATTTATGGTTAAAAACACATGGGCGAACCATGGGGACAATAATATTTTCTGACCGAACCATTCCTTTAATTGTGACTGACTGATTTTTATTCATTTTAATTTGTTAATTTTAGCCATTTGACATGCTGAAACATATTGATGGGGTGTGGTACAAACAGCCTCAGTAGTATCATTAGGAGTATTTACAAGTATATTACTATTTTCAGTTGATTGTTTTAAATCGTTAAAAGGATTTGTGGAGTCTGAAGAAAAGACTTCATCAGAAGACTCAGATAAAAATGAAAACTTATAAACAATGTATAAATAGTTGTTTATGTTAAATAATTCCTAACTAGTTTTGTTGTTTACTAACACAATTTAAAAGTTGGAATAGTTATCTAATTGTTTGCCTGCTGTTAATATTTGCTTTTATTGTTGAAAACAAGCAAATCTAAATGTTTAAGTACTAACCCATTTTACATTTATTTATGACCATACATTAAAACAGACCATGCTATAGTTGTTTTTGAAGGGGTAACTGTCATTAAGGCGGACTGTAATGGTGTCTTCTTTGGTAAGTTCAACCAGTGCAATGAAGATTGTTGTTGCCTGTTCACTTAGTCTTGCTGAAGTATATTTTCTGTCAGTCCTCTGGTAGTATTTAAAATACTTGAAACTGTTGTATTAATGTCAGTTCTTGTGAACAAATATTTTCTTGAACCTTCTCTTCCCCAATGATGTCTTTGCTCGTCTTTTCATTTTGGTTTTTCTTTTCCTTTTTGGAGGAATATTTGAGGTGTTTTTTATGATTTTCTTTTCTTTTACAACTGTTTTCATGCTTGTATTTTCCAGCTGAAATTAAATAGCAAATTGTTATTTTGCTTATTAAAATTATTTTCTTTTTAATTTGACTGCAGTATTACATTTCTGTAAACAAAAGACAATTCTGTTTTGCTTTTCTTGGATTCACACATTTTTAAATAATAACAGACAATTTTGTTTATAAAGGACAATGGGGCTCATTATGAGTTTGGAGGTAGGACGTACAAGTGACGGTAACAGAATTACTGCCACTCTTACCACAACACCGAATTACCCACTTGTCGTTAATTCCACTGGCAGATTACCACTGGTGGAATCACCATGAGATCCGGCCGAATTAGCGCAGAGGCAAATTCCGCCGGCGGAATTACCACCAGAACCAGAAATGGTATTTCCACTGTATTACAAATGAAAAAACAGCTGAATTACCACTAAATATCAGCTGTAATTCAAACAATAACACAGTGCAGTTACAGCCAACAAAAAGGTGGAGGTAAATGCACACAGGTGATGGAAATCAAGGCACAGTTGAATCAAAACCACTCAGGAGTAGTAAATAAGGCCCACACCTTTCCCAAACACACATCTAAGCAACATGCAGCCACAAACAGATGTCTATTCTGGGATCCACAACCTGGTACTATTCATCCAGCTACAGCAGCATGCAAGACCCCAGCAGAGAAGGACCAAGTCACCACAAAGGCGCAGGAGATGTGTGCTGCGGAGGGGACCCATACAACGTGTCTGCCCATCCCGTTAGACACTGAGGGAAATGCAATTAATGACACTTCATTTCCGACCAATTTCGAAAACTTCTCTCTGCCCGCAAACCCTCTCGCTCTCCACTAGACCCCTGCCCAGCCTCAATCCTCAAAGAAATCTTTGCTCTGACTTGCGCAGGAGAACACGCGAGAACCATCATAAATGACTCCCTTTCCTCAGGAATTTTTCCCGACGCATTCAAAACAGTTAATGTCAAACCTCTAATAAAAAAACCTTCCCTTGACCCCCTCGAGCCCAAAAACTACCGCCCCATCTCTAACACCAGGTTCCTCACCAAACTCATTGGCCCTCATTCCAACCCAGGCGTTAAGGGTTTAACGGCGCCGTCGGCGCCGTTAACCCTTAATGCCTGATTTCCACCTTAACGCTTGCTTTTAGCAGGCGTTAAGTACCAAGGCGCTAAGCGTCCTTGGCGCTAATTACGGCACCGTAATTTATGGTGCCGTAATTAGCGCCTTCCCCACTCCCATTATGCCCTATGGGGCAAAAATGGGAAAGGGTAAATGGGGATTGGGGATTTACCGCCCCACTCACCTTGGAATGGGGCGGTAAATCCGCCATCCACCGGTGGTAAAGTAGGGAATTTACCACCTGGGTTGGAATGAGGGCCATTTACCGAACCGCCTACTCCCAACTAAATGCATTTGTTGAAGCCAATAATCTCCTAGACCCCGCTCAATCAGGTTTCAGAGCCCGACACGGAACCGAAACCACCCTAACCTCAATCTGGGATGACCTTAAAAACACAGCAGACTCTGCGGGTTGCGCCGCATTAATCCTCCTTGACCTGTCTGCTGCTTTCGACACAATCAATCACTCAATCCTTCTTGACTGCCTCCAATCCCTGGGAATTCGAGGAACTGCTCTCAAATGGATATCATCCTTCCTCAAAAACAGGAATCAAATAACCCTACTCTCAATCTATTTCTCCCAAGCCCGCCCAGTCGACACCGGAGTTCCACAAGGAGCATGCCTATCAGCCCTCTTGTTCAATCTCCACATGGCCACCCTCCCACGAATAATTTGCATGCACAATATCCTGTGCTACAACTACGCCGATGACACTCAACTAATTATGAAACTCCTGAACTCAAAACCCAACTGCCAACCTGACCTCGCTTCCTGTCTCCTCGACATAGAGCTCTGGATGACCACAAACCACCTATTGCTAAACCCCTCCAAAACCGAAATCATGGTATGTGGCAACACCAAACTTCTTCCACACCCTCTACCTTGGTGTAACGTTCACCTGGTATCCACGAGGATGTCACTCAGCCTGTTCTGACCTCTTATGACCTCAAACCCTTCCCTGGATTCTACTCGACTGGAGACAGGGCCTGAAACACAGGATTGGTAGAGTTTAACTCCCTATTGTCTCTGTGTGCTTGAACCACTTCTTCCCCGGGTCCAACCCTTCCCTTTGATCCACAGCTCACCTTGTTTTCTTGGAAAGTGTGCTCTCCGTCCTGCTTTCAGCACAGTGGCGCGTTGATTGATGCAGGCTCGTTGCTGCTTAGTTAGTTCACTGGCAAGAGTCCGACAGGTAAGTATAATGAGTCTTTTGAACAGTTCTCTAACTTCGTTCCTTTCCTTCCTTAGATGATGGCCGGTATCCGGGATGGCGACATGCTGCTGAGATGAGTAGCGCTGAAGGTGAGTGAGAGCACGATGCGCGATGCGACCCTTTCGTATTTGTATTGAACTGAGTTCTTTTTCTGTGTCTTTTAGGTGCTGCAATGTTTTCAGCGTGGATGCCGGTTATGAAGAAGAAATGCGGTGAGTAAGCGCGGTATGCGGCGCCTCTAGATGTTTCCACGCTAACCTGGAGTGTCTTTTCCCTCTTGCAGATGGATGAGTAGTTCCGGAGACAGAGTTCCCCTAGAGCGGCTGGGATTCAGGTAAGCGTTTGAAGCTCGTACAGTCTTTAAAAATAAGCAAAGATTTGCAGAATGCTTACTAATGCCTTTTTTCTGTTCTTTTCCCTTTTCCTAAGGAAGCGGCGTGCTGGGATGGGAATGACACCGCCAAAGATGCCCGCAGAACAGAAGAAGCGATGACTGATGGGCAGAAGCGCGGCAAGGTAAGGCTATTCCTAACAGTGTTCTTGTTCTTGAGCGCAGAAGAAAGATGCAGGCCTATTGGAGACCAATCCGAACACGGTGAGTGTCACGCTGTAGGTGCAGAAAACACAAAGCATGTTTCTCAGCCTGGGCATGGCTTAAATAGTCTCTGGGTGTCCCAGGTGTCTCTGGGCTGAACCACACCCAAAAGACTAGACGGCACATGCAGTCTGGGAACCGAAATATGTGGGGGCATCCATCTTGTCCCCATCAATGCACTACAAGTCCAATCCCCAATGTTATCCTATGGGAGTGAGTGAGTCTGGTGCCACACGCGCCAAGTCTGACTCCAAGTGGGTCTTTGGAGGGATCGAGAGGCCCTTGAGGACCATGTAGGTGATCGTGGCCTGGCTCCAGCCTGACATCTTGGAGGGCTGGGGACATGAGGGGCAGGAATCATGACACTTGGCCATCCGCCATGGGCAACTCACCGACCCCCTCTAAATCAGTAAAAACCCTTGGATGCGTCCTAGACTCTGACCTAACACTCTCAATAACATCTCAAAGCCCTGCCACTACCACCTTAAAACTATTAAATGCATGTTTCCGTACCTTTCCTTTCCAAACAGACTCTCTGCTATCCAATCAATTGTCATATCAAGACTGGACTACGCTAACCCCCTCTACCTCGTAGTCCATGCTTACCAACTGACTAAACTACAAAGAGCACAAAATGCTGCAGCTAAACTCCTACTAGTGCTTGGCCCGAGAGACCACATTTCCCCAGCCCTCAAAACTCTGCACTGGCTTCCGGTCGCCCAAAGGGGGACTTTCAAAACCTTATGAATTTCTCACCGAGCACTGCACAAAACCGGACCACAATATATTTAAGACAAACTGAAACCCTATCACCCTGCACGTACTCTAAGATCTAGCTCAGCAGGCCTCCTAATCATACCAAAAACAAACTTAGTCAGATTAGGTGGATCATCATTCTCAGCCTTGGCCCCCACACTGTGGAACACACTCCCACCCCACATCCGACTCACAGAAGACCTGATGTCCTTCCGCAAATTGTTGAAAACTTGGCTTTTCCCCTAAAACCCACCCAAACTCTATCTAGCTCAAACTAGATAACACCATCGCAAAGATCCTCCCAAAACACTAGATCATAAATAACAATGCAGTATCAGATCCAGGCCCAAAATCACAAATCATAAACAAATAACCCCTACTGATTAGCTAAAAAGACAAACAAAATAGATCGAAAAAAATAAACAAACCTGTAAAGTAAATAAAAAGAATAATCGAAATAAACCAAATGAAACAAAATGAACAAAAAGAACAAAATGAAGAGGATCTAATGAAGAATTCATTAGAGCGGATGAGTATGCAGAGTGTGTAGAGCGGATGAGTGTGTAGAGCGGATGAGTGCGTAGAGCGGATGAGTGCCTAGAATGGATGAGTGCCTAGAGCGGATTAGTGCCAATGAGTGCGTAGAGCGGGCAAGTGGGTAAACCAGACGAGCGCGCATAGCGGTTGAGGGCAAAGAGTAGATGAGTTTGTTGAGCGGATGAGTGCTTAGAGCGGATTAGTGCATATAGCGGTTGATTGCGTATAGCAGACCAATACGTAGAGCAGATGAGTCCCCAGAACGGACGATTGCGGAGATCGGATAAGTGCGGAGAGCGGATAAGTGCGGTGACCAGATGAATGCGGTGAGCGGATGAGTGCGGAGAGAGTGGATGACTATGTATAGAGGATGATTACGTAGAACTTATGAGTGCGTTGAACGGGTGAGTGCCTAGAGCGGATAAGTACCTATAGCAGACAAGTACCTATAGCGGATGATTACATAAAGCAGTTGTTTGCATAGAGAGGTAAGTGCCTAGAACGAGTGGGTGAGTGACTAGAGCGGGTGACTGCCTAGAGCAGGTGAGTACCTAGAGCAGATGAGTGCCTAGAGCGGATGAGTGCCCAGAGCGGATGAGTGCCCGGAGCGGATGAGTGCCCAGAGCGGATGAGTGCCCAAAGCGGATGAGTGCCCAGATCAGATGAGTGAGTAACGCAAAGTGGATGAGTGCGTAAAGCCGACGAGTGTAGAGCAGACGTTGCATATAATGGATGAATGCGTACAGCAGACGATCGCGTAGAGCAGATGAGTACATAGAGTGGTTGAGTAGTCAGTACAAACGATTGCATAATGCGGTCAAGTATGAAGAGTTTATGAGTGTATAGAGCGGAACAGTATGTAGAGCAGACGAGTGCGTAGAGCTGACGAGTGCGTAGAGTGGACGAGCGCCTAGAGCAGGTGAATGCCTAGAGCGGAAGAGTGCGTGAGCGGATGAATGCGCAATGCAGTTCAGTATGAAGAGTCGATGAGTGCATAGTGCGGATGAATGCCCAGAGCGGATGAGTACATGAACGGATGAGTGCGTAGAGCGGATGAGTGCGTAGAGCGGATGAGTGCATAGAGCGGATGAGTGCGTATAGCTGACTAGCGCCTAGGGCGGACGAGCGTGTAATGCGGTTGAGTGCGTAGAGTGGTTGAGTGTATAGAGTGGTTGAGTGCGTAGAGTGGTTGAGTGCGTAGAGGGGATGAGGGCGTAGAGCAGATGTGTGCGTAAAGCGGATGTGTGCGTAGAACGGATTAATGTTAGTCCAGAATAGCACTTAATGCGGATTAATAACGGGCTTGATGTAAAGTGCATGGAACAAATTGGAGCGCATAGAAATATGCAACAAACATGGAATGATCTACAGTGCATAGAGCGGATGAGTGCATTGAGCTATTGAGTGCATTGAGCGGATGAGTGCGTAGAGCGGATGAGTGCGTAGAGCGGATGAGTGCGTATAGCTGACTAGCGCCTAGGACGGATGAGCGCGTAATGCGGTTGAATGTGTAGAGTGGGTGAGTGCGTAGAGTGGTTGAGTGCGTAGAGTGGTTGAGTGCATAGAGTGGTTGAGTGCGTAGAGTGGTTGTGTGCGTAGAGTGGATGTGTGCATAAAGTGGATGTGTGCGCAAAGTGGATGTGTGCATAGAGCAGATGAGGGCATAGAGCGGATGTGTGCATAAAGCGGATGTGTGCGTAGAGCGGATGAATGTTCGTCCTGATGAGCGCGTAATGCGGATAATTAACATGCTCGATGGAAAGTGCATGGAACAAATTGGAGCGCATAGAAATATGCGACATACATGGAATGATCTACAGTGCGTAGAGCGGGTGAGTGCATAAAACGGATGAGTGCGTATAGCTGAATAGTGCCTATGGCGGATGAGTGCATAATACAGTTGAGTATGAAGAGTGCGTAGAGTGGTCGGAGGCGTAGAGTGGTTGAGTGCGTAGAGTGGTTGAATGCGTAGAGTGCGTAGAATGGATGTGTGCGTAGAGTGGATGTGTGCGTAGAGTGGATGTGTGCGTAGAGGGGAAGTGTGTGTAGAGTGGATGTGTGCGTAGAGTGGATGTGTGCATAGAGCGGATGAGGGCGTAGAGCTGATGTGTGCGTAAAGCGGATGTGTGCGTAGAGCGGATGAATGTTAGTCCAGGTGAGCGCGCAATGCGGATTAATAATGGGCTCGATGTAAAGTGCATAGTACAAATTGGAGCGCATTGAAATATGCAACATACATGGAATGATCTACCTTGCATAGAATGTTTTGAACATGTAAACCATCATATCACATCACCACGCTTACTCTCTTCTTTACACCGCCATACAACTAGAACACAGAGATACTATGACACCATTCGGTATAGCTGTTCTCATACCAACATCCGCCTCATACTTCCCATCACTCTAACTAAAACACTGCCGGTTACACCCTCCAGCCAGGCGTTCTCCTCAGGCCTAACGCAGCCAGAATCGGTCTGGATAAAACCTGCCAGAACGGACACATACTCCTGATCTCTCAACCACCACACCTATCGTTAAGAAGCAGCTACCTCACGAATACCACACCAGCTGCACACATATACGGTGCTCACACGCACCTTAGACTCTCTCTACTCTCTCTACTGACTTGAACTTCAGTTCCCGAGGGCGTTCAACCTACCAGCGCCTTGAGACTATACTAATGGTACATAAGGCACTATATAAATGCAAAGTAACATAACATAACATAACACTCTTTCGCTTGGATCATCCCACCATCACAGACCTGCTCACTGTGAAGAATCCTACCGATCCTTCACTGAAATCCTGCCTAAGGTCTCCTCCCAGGTGGCCAGGTGAAGGCAGACGCTTCCTGATCTCAACCCTGGGGGTGGTGTACTGTGTGAGGATCACCTGGGAGGAGACAAGACCCAGGGTGGTGAGGAGATTCCATGGGATAAATCATAGTATTTTTCCTCTGACAGGAAGACTCTTCCCAATGTACCTAATGAGGTAATGGCTTATTACAACTAGAAATGTGGACACAATTCTTATAAAAAATGAACAAGCCTTACCAAAGGAAAAATCTTTTTGGGTATTGTGAAGGGTCAGAAATGTGTGGTGGTCACATTTTAGAGGGTTTTTCAAACGATTTTATTAAACCAACATTATAAATCCAACATCTATCTTGCCCCACTCTAACAGGGATTCCCAGCCTAAACAAAGTAAGGAAAAACACCCTAACACACCATTTCTGAGTCTCACACTTACACAATAACATATACAAGAAAGTATATGGCAAGTTGTAAGTTAAACACTTAAGGGTGAAACCCTTTTGAATTAGATGTTCTTAACCTGAGTGAATTTCCCTTCCCCAGGTTTTTAAGTCAAAGTCAGGTTCAACACAAAACAATAAGTAAATCCACAGTTCGAATACATTCCATTTGGATTGAATGAAACATCCTCGACATCACAGTTCAACCCAGAGAATTGTATTATGATTATTATTATTATTATTATTATTATTATTATTATTATTATTGTTATTATTATTATTATTAGGATCCTTCTCCTCCAGGAGATATATTTCAAAAAGTTCTTTAAAAAACGTTGTACTGCTTCTCCTGCAATGCCATGTAGCAACATAACTTCTTGACTCAGACCGCATCACAGTGCTTCCTCCTTGGTACCATGAAACACTCCAGCCTACTCAGAAAATGTCACAGTGCTCCCTCCTTGGCATAATTAAACTGTATCCGTACAGTTCACTGAATCCATTTTCACCTAATGTGAAATCTTCTAATTTTTTTTCTTTGAATTTGGTTGGGTAAGTGGGTACATTTTAAAACATAGATGGGGTGGAGTAAGGAGATAGGATAAGGTAGGGGGAAGTTGGGGGAGTGGCGGGGGGTCTCAACCCGCATAATAAAAAAACATTTCAAAGATTTTATTTTTGAAGATTTCCACTTTAGGTGAAGTAAATTAGGTAAAATCACAGATATCCCCATGAAACACCTCCTCTTCCTCATGAATTGTTACAGTGCTTCCTCCTTGGTACCATGAAACTGTATCCATACAGTTCACCAAATCCATTTTCACCTAATGTGAAATCTTCTAATTTTATTTCTTCGAATTTGGTTGGGTAAGTGGGTAAATTTCAAAACATAGATGGGGGGGGGGGGTAAGAGGATATGATGAGCTAGGGGTAAGTTGGTGGGGGGTGGGGTCAGGGGTTAGGATAAGTTAGGGGGAAGTTGGTGGGGTAGTGGGGGGTCTCCCCCTGCATAGTAAAAAAAAACATTTAAAAGATTTTCTTTTCCGGAAATGATACCTTTAGGTGAAGTAAATTCAGTGAAATCATGGACATCTCCATGAAACACCTCATCTTTCTCAGAAATTGTCGCAGCACTTTCCTCTTGGCCCGATGAAACATAAGGTTCTGGATGTCCCAGTGCTCCCTCCTTGTCAACATGGAACACAAGGTTTGCTTCACAGCGCTTTCTTCTTGGCACCATGAAACATAAAAGTGTTCTCAAAGTGGTTTTCTCTTGGCACCATGAAACATTTGACAGTGCCTTTCTCTTGGCACCATGAAATATAACAGCTTCAACTTCCACAGGGGTGATCCACTCCCAGTCTTCTACATCTGCTTCTGTCTGGTCTGCTCTCCTGCCAGACCTAACTACTTCAAGTGTGTATCACACACTCTTCTGTGTTTAAACACAACAACTTTTTCCACTTTAAACAGCTCTTAACATTTCTGCACAACGTTATAATGAAGACACGAATTTCACCAATGCCCTTTTAGCTCTGCTAGACAAGTGATGTCTTTGCCTCCTTCTTAACACCACCTTCCTTCTAGGGCTATTTTTAAACACTCTACATTTGTTCAGCCATCAACCAAGTATCTCCAAATTCAACATCTATTGCCTTTGACAATGTAAGTCTTGACCAATAGCTGGGTGTTATTCATGCACAATATCTACCTTCAAAGATGTTATATCAGCCCTGTTTCCTCTGGTAGTAATGGTTATTCCCAAAGAAACTGTTATATCAGTCTACCACCAAATCCTCTGTCACTATCTCACCACGCACGTCAATTTCTCCCCTCAAGCCACTGCCTGGATCGCATCCTTCTTGGAAGGAAGGGTCATGAGGGCCTTCTCTGAGATTGGTAATGCCTCTCCCGCCCCATCACTTCTGGTGTGCCCCAAGGCTCCTACATCACCCCAACCATATACAATATCTTTACAAGGCCACTCTTCAATATCTAGGACTCCCTTGGCGTAGCTTACACCAACTATGCTGACGACACCGAAATCCTGATCCCACTCTCAGGCAACTACACAGAAGACTCTAACACCCTCAATAAAATCTATTCTACAATACAGACCTGGATAGCAGCAAACCATCTTTGTCTTAATACCGACAAAACAGAAATTGTAAATGTCGGCACACCCAATGCCCTCAAGTCCCTCAACTCTCACTACACAGCCTTCCAGATAAACAGCTGCTCAATCCCCATCTCAACCACTGTCAAGACCCTAGGAGTCTATCTTGATGCTTCTCTTACCATGATCAGACAAGTAAACACCATTGCCTCCTCAGCAGCCTATCCCACTGAGGACTCAGTGCCGCCAGACCCTTCCTCTCCGAAAATAACTGCCTTACCATTGACCGTGCTATCATTTGCTCAAGATCGATTACTGCAATGCCTTATTCACAGGCACCTCCTCAGGAAACATCCATAAACATCAAGTCATACAAAATAATGCCCTGCGAACAGCCCTTAATATCCCAAAAAGAGGACACATCTCCAAAGCCAGGAGATAAGTGCACTAGTTCCCCATCCAGGAGCATATCACCTTCAAAATACTCTTCATTGCCCACAAGTGCCTCTCCAATTCAGCACCCCATACCTCACCCAAAGAATGACTAAAGTTCACTCCACTGGATCTATGAGGGCCCTCTACTCTGATCGACTCATCATCCCCAAAGTAAAGAGATGCAAAGCCAGAGGTTCAAGTTTCCCCTACCTTGCAGCGAAACTCTGGAATGACCTCCCTTCCTCCTTGAGGGCTGAGAAATCTTATTGGATTTTTCGTAAAGCTCTTAAAACTCAGCTCTTCGCCTAAACAGCAACTCCAGATATATAACCCCACAACATACTGTATGTTATCATGTATGGCATTGTCCTCTATGTAATGCAACCATGTTACCATTTTGTAAATGCACCTATTACATGCCTGTTACATGACTCCTCGTGATTGTTTAACATAACTCCACTACTTGACTTATACCTGTAACAGCACCTCAATGCCTCAGGGTTGCATGTGCGCTATATAAATGACATAAATACATGTTGGCTGAGGGCAATACTTGTTCACCTCTTGACTTAAGGTAATGCTTGTTTGTCCTGTACTGTTCAATTTATAGGGGTTTAATACTTGGCTAACAAGATACAATGTTGTTAGGTCTTTACTCAGGTTTGTTATTTGCTTTAAAGTCACTTTTAAGTGCACACAACCACTCTTGACGTTGATAAAAACTGTTCTGAAAACGTATTAGGTTTAAATTTCCTTCTACAGTGTATTTTCTTATAAGTGAGTGCTATGTTTGTTGCACTCGATTGTCTGACACGCTCCGGTCAGCATTATTTAATTTCACTCCATCGCAAGTGAAAAGCAACTGGGTACAGTTGCCCCGCCTGCACTGCCTGAAGGCTTGTGAATGCGCCACAACACTCACTGGCTCCTCTGTCTCTGTAATAGGCTGCAGGGCTTCTACCATGGGTGCTTTCTTGACTGTGAACGCTCCTCTCTGCAAGCTGCATTCGGTTCCACCCCAAAGGCACAGGGTTCGGCACACCACAACCCCCTGGAGCATGTGTGAGAAACCTGAAGGTGTCTCCTTGACTAGTCCCCAGGGATCTGTCATCCAGGTGGCCAGGACACGGACATCGCTATTGGATCCAGTTTCTGGGAGTGGGCCAGTGAGGGAGGATCACCTGGGTGAGGGGTCCTCTGGGAGTGGAAGTGGGACACTGACGGGTGTGATGTGGTATCCCCTACTTCCGACACCTTTTCCCCATCCTACCACGTAGGATATTCAGAAACACCCCCCCCTTTTCCGTACAAACACTTTCGTACACCACGAAAGAAAACAGACTATCACCAAAGCCGTTTACCTGACATGTCCCAATACAAGGGTCAGGCAAAGTAAGGCAATTGACCGGAATCACACACACCTGATGGCCCTTTCATTTACCCACAGGGAAAAAAGATGGAGCACGAGAGTACAGGACGAGCAATGCAGATCGCACAGTGGCTCAGCTATCCAAGTATGGCAGTTCAAGAGGAGGAGAAAGGCACCAAAACCAAAAGGATGACAGGGAGAGAAGTGACCTTGCCCTTTCTGACCCAAGCCTGCGAAGCTTCCGTGGAAGGAATCGGGAGACCGTGAGCAATAGCCAGCGTGTGTTGCAGCAGATGTCAACAGTACACAGGGCCCTCCTACACTGATAACCAAGCCAGGGAGAGAAGTTTGCCACTGTGGTACCACTGTGACTCCAGAGACAAGAAAAGACCAGCAGTTCATCACAGCCAGTGAGTGGAAGTGAAAGCCTCTGAGAAACTGGACTGTGTGGAAATAAAGAAGCAAACGGCTAATTGAAGAGAAGTACAAAGGACTGTGGTATGTCTTACCTATCCTGGTTCATTAGCTGTTTCCTAAGTATATGTGAGCCTGTGCCTGGAATGCTTGTATTATAGTGTTCCGTCTAGAATGTTTTGGTGTGAGTGCCAAGGTTCTCCCTGTTCAGTTGGAAAATGAGCAGAACAGAGGGGGGACCGGTGGATGCTTCCCTCCCTTATGTACTTATCCTCCCTGTAACTTATTACCTGTGACTTATGTACCACAAACCCACTAAAGTCTCTTAACCCAACCTGGTCTCCTGGCTCATCATTGCAACCCCTCAACTTGCGTTGTAACAGACTGTTAATGCGAGAGGGGAAAACCAGCTGCAGAGGGGTCCAGCACCCCCTGGGTGCTCACTCAGGAAACTCTGGGTGATTACCCTATTGTTGAAACTACGTTTACCAGAAGGCCTTGGGAACGAGGCAAGAAAGGGGTCAAAGTGGTCATAGAGGGGTCTAGCAAAATCCTCTGTACAGTCGAAAGACTTTGACCGGCAGAAGATTGTAAAGCTAAGGGAAGTGAATCCTGCATCATAAGAAAATATAAGGAAAGGTAAAGTTGGCATGAGTGAACCCGACGGAGGGATGCCGATGGAAAGAGGCGAAGCCTAAAGTGCGAATGAACAGTGTGTTGACAAAGGTGAACCAGGCAGAGGGATGTCCACAGTGAACTGTTTAAAAAGACATTAAGATATGTGAATAACATAAGTACAATTGAATTAAAAAGCTGTAGTGAACCCGATGGAGGGAGGCAAACAGATGGGAAGGATCTGAGTCCGGAAGAGGGGGATCCAGAGGTGAAAAGCCAACACCCACCGACCCGTGAAGGTAACAGACCAAGAGATATGAATACAATTCAAAGTGAACCCGACAGAGGGAGGCTGATATTCGAGAGGGGTCTGAGCCCAGAAGAGCGGGACCCAAGGGTGAGGAATCACCACCCAAAGCGCAACCATAAAGGAACTTTTGTTGAACCTTTGTTGATTATTTTGAACCTGTCATGCCCTCAGAAACAAGAAAACTTAACTACCGAAGGTCCTGATATCTTTAAGAACTTTTTGTGGATATGAGTCCAGAAGAGGGGGGATCCAGGGGTGAAAAGTCATCACCCAACATCCACGTGAAAAGGAACTTTTTATGTGTCATTTTTTAATACATCAGGTCCTCGAAGACAAGAAACTTTCAAGAGAAAAGAGACTTGACCATCAACAGTCCTGATAGCTGAGAACGGAACTGTCATCTCATGCTGGGAAAGCTCAAGCGTGTTCTGTGCTCAGAAGTCCCACCTTGTCCTGTGCTCAAACCGTGGGGAAGGGAGACCACCGGCTACCACATCCTGACTTATTATTTGTGAACACTTCTTTCTTTCTTGTGCACCCTATCCCACACTCTTTTTGATATTTAATTGTAAGGAATGGCAGTAGTTTTTTTTGTATAGGCCCTTTTATTTGACAAGACGCCACTAGGACTTCCTTGTTTTTAATTTTATGATTTCTGAACTCTGACCTGGTGGGCTGAGGTTCAGAGGGTCAGCCTAGTTTCCTGGAACAGGGTAACCTTCTGGACAAGCCAGACCAATCAAGGTAGCATTGGCGGCGGTCAAGACTAGGTCTCGGGAGGGGTGAGGGTGACTGAAAGACCTCAGTGAGCACACAGAGTAAAAGACACTTACAAATCACTACCACTCAGGTGTGTATATATTAAAAATACAAATACATTTATTCAAGGCCTTTGAGTTTCAACACACAGTAGTTATCAACAGTAATACTTTTAAACCAATACAATCCTACTACAATACATATTTACAAGACAAAGTCGCCTAATGGGATAAATGCACAGAATGGGTCCACAACCTAAAAGGGAAGGAAGCAAGCAGTGCAAATTATCTTTAGGCAGTTCTGCAATGTTCAATTCCTAACTGAGAGGCAGTCCAGTCCCTACGAAAAGTGGAGCCTAGTGCTCAAATGTACTTTCAAATGCTTGTGCACGCGATATTGCAGAATGGCGAAAATGGGCTCTCTTGTAGGGTCTGCAGCAGCTCAGGAAGATGGGTGAGGTGATGCAGAATAAGTTCCCACTATTCGTGGAGAGTCTTCCCAAAAGGGCAGAACAGGTTCCAGGAGTTGGGAATGGTTCGATAGCAAATACCATCTGTGGAAAGGAGAGTGTCCCTCATGGGACACTCGTGCGTAAAAGTGAGTGGATGCGCAATGGGCCCCCGGTAAGGGTTGCAAATACTCACCAACCCCTGGCGCACTCCAGACCAAACTTCAGCAGTCGAGTCCACTTTGGTTGCATGTTCAAATGTGGCAGTTGTGCTGCTCTGCAGCGTTCAGCTGCGAAGTTACAGCGTTGATTCCCAAATGAGACAGTGGTGATTTCTCCGCTCATGGTGGATGGATGAGGCCAGTTTCACTGTATCAGGCTTCAGGGCTCAGAGGGGCACAACAGCAAGGCACCTGCGAAGTTCGTCACCACGGCTGGGCGACATGGTAACCACGTGTACTCCGGTTCGGGCGCTCTCTCTTTATTCCAGACATGGGAATGCCAAGTGTACGAAATTTGGTGTGAGAGTGCCGTGAACACAGAGCTTGCGATGTACCAAGTTTCAAGGGCCTCCTAGAAATGGCGGCAGTGTCAGAGAAAAGGTCCTGCGCAAGCTGGTCAGTCCACTGATTGGCCCAGGAATACTTCCGAGAAGGCTTACTTGCAGGGTTTGATGAAGGTGCCTAGAATAGTTGGTCCCACTATTCTAAGGGGTTGAAGAGACTTTGCAGACCTTCTAGTTCGATCAGATGCAGAGGGGTCCAGTGGGATCACAGCGGGCTCAGGGTACCAAACCTTCCAACGGGTCACCAGCGGTTCCTTCGACTTCTTAGTTTCAGGATACTTGGATCCTATCCTAGGTTCAGTGAGAACTCAAAAGATCGACCTGGTGTGCAGGGCTGGACTGCCCCACCGGGACATCCCCCGGTGGGCCTCTGGGCATAGGGCCTCTTTGGCGAGGAGGGGAAGGATACAAAATTAGAGGAGCAACGATCACACGCATCGCGTGATCCGCTTGAATGATTCACATTGAATTGGCTACTGCCACCACCGACCGAGGCATGTGACGCTGGCACATTTCTTTTCTTCCCCAGCAGCTCGTGTCTGCGCATGGTGATGAGTACCGCATGTGCCTGAGAACTGCATGTGCCCTGCCTGCTGCTACACACACATTGCACAGGTCAGGTGCAGCTTGGCGGATAAAGTGCACTGGCGGTGTGGGCAGGACAGCAGCCAGCCAGCCACAGGCCACAGCCAGGCGGCTGCCTGCACCTTGTGCCTTCCGGCGACTCGACACGACGACCACTAAGGTAGGTGAAAACAAGATAATTGAGCACAGAGCATTCACAGTGAGGTGAATTCGCGGCACCAAAAGGGGGCCAGGCCAGCACCTCTCACCTGCCCCTTTTCTTGATATTAAAGAGAGGCTCCAAGGTTGTGTTCGAAGAGGACTGCACACGCTGGTGGTCCTCATGAGGGTGCTCCTGAGTGAAGCTCACCTGCCTTCACACCATCATTTGTACATATGGTATGAAATTGCACAGCATAATGACAGCTATCCTTATTCAGAAGCATCATTCTCTGTCTTTCCGCAGTAATTTTGATGTGTCTGTCTTTTTTTTCTTCTTTTACTGCCCCGTGCCCCTCTTAGATCTCCAGGCGCGAGGCTGCACCACGATGAGACGCACGTGTTTCACACAGGTCTGTATTTTGTTAGCATTGCATTGTGGGACCTGCAGTTCTGCACGTATGGTCTACCTGCACCTGGTCTTAAGGAAACGGCCAGCTCATCCTCAGTAATACACAGAAATAGGAAATATTTAGTTTCCCTAGTAAAGCTCCCCTCATCTCAAGATATGACTATGTTTCACCTATGCCACACTAGCTGCACTTTAGATGCCACAGAAGCTGGAGTGTTTGCCTATGATTGCAGTTATGCAGGACTCGATCCTTAGCCAGTATAGAGGCTGGGTTTCAAGACTTGCCTAATAGGTGGAGTGCAACACCCGGAAAAACCCTGATTGCCCCACCCAGTATATTAACACATGGCAGCCTGCAAAAGCCATGTGCGCATTTTGTCAAAGCACAAGCAATCTGTCATGCATGTGCAATACCTAGGCACATGGTATCATCTGACTGATGAACTGTTCCTAAATTCTCCCGATAGCCATGCTGAGGAGGCATAGGATGCTCAGTGGTGGCCCCTGCCTTATGGAAGCCACCTCCCTGCTGCAAAACAGTACACTTGTAAGTGATTTGATATTCCATCAAGAGTCAGAAACCTGCCCAACAGACTATTTTCTCTACACATTACTTTTCTCTCTCCCCATTATTACTGCAATTTCCCCAATATCTCTCTTAGCGCTAGTACCAGATTACTTATTGGTGCGCTCTGACGGTGTACCCTGTATCATGCATATACCTGGCATACAATGGTGTGTACTTGGCAGCACCCAGGCAAATCAGGCTGAGCCTGTCATAAGATGGCAGTGCCTGGCCATACAACGCTGCACCTAGTATTTGATGGCAGCACTTTTGGGTCTTTGTGATTGTGCTGTGGACATGCCACACCCTTTAAAAAAGCTAATACAACTCACCATTCGTCAACTGCTAGGGACAAACGAATGGATCCCTGTCACTTAAATGCACTACATTAACACTTAAATGATGTGTATACATTACCAAGGTCAATGGCAAATATTAGTGCTCACATTTTCAGAGTGGCATGATGCCAGGGCACTGCAGCTGGAGCAGTGGGGTAGCCTGCAGGTTGCTGGAAAGGGAGAAAGGAAGCCTCTGGAGGAGAAATGAACATTCGTCAGCACAGCAAACAATCACTGCAAGAAGTAGAACGCTGGGGGTACACTGGCCTCCCCACGCCTTATTGCTCAATTCTCTGGGCTACCTACAACCTCCTTTGTGTAGTGGGCATACTCCAATTCTCCTTATCGTGTCCTCACGTTCCCTCTTTCCTGTTCTCTCTCTTGCACACTCTATTTTTATCCTCCACCTGCCCTCTTTCCTCTCTCTAGCATTCTCTCACTCCTCTTATGCTCAATCCTCTCTCTAAACATTTCTGTCTTATCCACCTCCTTCTCCCAGACAATCTCTTTTTCTCTGCTCTCTGATTTTATCTCTCCAATGTACCATTCTCTCTAGTAATATGTCTCCTCTCTGTTACAATCTGTCTCTCCCCCTTCATCCCCTTTCTCACAAGTTCTCCTCTTTTTTTGCTCCTTTATGTATTTTGTCTCGCTCCCCCTGATATTCTGTATTTTGTCACTGTTTCTTTCCCTACCTCCATTTTGAAAAATCCCATCACCATGAAGCAGGGATGGGTGGTGCTGGCCAGGACATTGCATAAGTAAACCTTCAATTGTAGACTTCCGAGCAAAGCATGGGGCCAAACATCTGGGCAGACACAGGTGGATCATGGAGGGAGGGGAGCCGGGGAGAGTCATGCTATGGATATTTGTTATTGAGATTTACATTGTGGACTGTGTGGTACTCATTGTATACGTATACAGATGTGAAGTTTACAGACCATAGCATCTCCCATATTATTATTGTACTCGCCTCTAAATTTTATTCACAGATCTTGTCTGGCTGATCTTCTCGTCCTCCCAACATCAACTCCCTGAATCCTACTATCCACTTTCTGACCCTATGGTGCCTTTTGGGACACAACACTTGTACATGTTGTTTGGTTATTTATCCACCCATTGACTGCACATGGCCATGTTAATCCCTATGGCCATTTCCACCTGCTTTCTGCCCTTCTTCGCCCAAAACACGTCCTCCTGGAATGTTTTTGAGCTCGCTTTATCAAGCCTTAGCATCAAAGTGTGTGCTTTAAGTGCAGTCTTCTGAGAGCTAATGACTGAAATGGAACTATAAACACGCTACTGGTGAAATAAAAATGTCAACCAGGTTTTATCTGATATGATATGATATGGCATTTATAACACACCTATACACAAGTGTTTCAAGGCGCGGCGAGGCAAGGGAGGGGAAACAGAGGGAAGACAGAGAGAATAAACTTACTAGGCCAGGTGACATTGAGATCGTGCAAGTACAGGGGATGGGGGAAGGAAAAAGTGCAGGGGGAAGGGGGACGGGGCAGTGCAGTAAATAGGATAACAGCAAAATAAATAAAGACAATAAATAAAAAGTGCAGCCAGCCGTTGCAAGTGCAAGGGAAAGTGCAGACATCAGGTGTCGAGTGCTGGTAGGTGGATGTAGAGATACAGAAACAGTCCCCGAGTGCAGGGGTTGCCAGGGGGGAAGTGCAGGTGTGCAACTAGCGGGGAGGGGACCTAGGCCCGTAGTCAGATGGTAGCCAGGTAACCAGTGCAGTTTCAGCCAGGAGATCAGCAGGGGAGAGGAGGAGAGAAAGCAGGAGCAAAAGAGGAAGGTCTTGAGGTGCTTCCGGAACCAGAGATGGTTCTCCTCAAGTTTCAGTGAGACAGGCAGGCTGTTCCAGAGGGAGGCCCCAGCAGAAGAAAGATATCTACCACCAACTCATTGCTTGGAAAAGCGACTAACTCTGAGGGAGTTGGAGGCGGATGAGCGAAGAGCTCGAGAAGGAAGATATTTAGGAAGAGAGAGTTGAAGGTATTGAGGCCCCAGAAGGAATAGTGGGCAATGCAGAGGGTCTTGAACTTAATCCACGCCGCCACTGGGAGCCAGTGCAGAGATTTCAGTCCTGGAGAGATACAATCCCTGGGCTTGAGGCCAAGGACAAGTCTCGCAGTCCTGTTTTGGATGAGTTGCAGAGGGCAGAGAGTAGAGGCAGGCATATTTAGAAAGAGGCTGCTGCAGTAGTCCAGTCTAGAGAGAACCAGAGCTCTGGAGACAGTGAGCTTCTGGGGGAAGGTGAGGAAAGAAAGAATACCTCTGAGGAGGTGCAGCTGGTAGTGTGACTTCTTAGAGACGTCAGAGTTGTGAGGACAGGAGGAAAGTGTAAAGTCGAAGATGACCCTGAGGTTTTTAGCCTTGTAGGTGGGAGCAGGAAGAGGGCCAAGAGAGGCCGGCGAGAGAGTGATAGGAAAGGAGGAAGCAGGTGGGCCAATGAGGAGAATCTCGGTCTTACTGGCTTTAAGGTAGAGATCATTGGCGCTACACTACTCCTGGATAGCAGACAGACAGTCAGAGATGAGAGAAGGAGAAGAGGTGGCGGAAAGGAGCCTGAAAATGAGTTGAGTGTCATCCGCATAGCACTGAAAGTTGGGGCACAGAGCGGAAGTGCGGTGGGCAATAAGTGCCAGGTATTGGTTGAACAGCCTGGGAGAGAGGTTAGACCCCTGGGGAACACTGCAGATAGAAATAGAGATAGAGGTAAGGAAGGACCCAAGTTGGACCTGGGAGGGTCGATCGGAGAGGAGAGAAGTCAGCCAAGCCCGGTGATACCCAGGTTATCTCGGAGGCAGTTCAGCAGGATGGCATGGTTGACCGTGTCAAAGACTGAAGAGAGATCAAGTAAGATGAGGACACAGGGGTGTTGGAATCAAGGTTGGAGAGCAGGTCTTCACGGATGTTTAGGAGAGCAGTTTCCATGCTTCTCGCAGTTCTGAAGCCAGACTGATGATCATGGAGACAACCAACAGATTCAGTGTGAATATTAAGCTGGGAGATGGCCAGCTTTTCCAGGATTTTGCCCAGGAAAGGAGTCAGGGGATTGGGCGATAGTTAGCCGGACAGTAAGGGTCGGCAGGGGGTTTCTTAAGAAGAGGGTGCACAAGGGAGTGCTTCAGGGGGGAAGGGAAGACTCCAGTGTCTAAGGAGTGGTTGCAGAAGTCATCCAGGGTAGGAGCCAGGGTGTCAATGTGGTCCTTGATGGTTTTTGAGGAACAGGGGTGAACCTGTTTTGACAAGACTTTCATAGATCTAATTTGTCTAGAAACCTCGTCTGGAGAGAACAGGGGAAAGGCAGAGAAGGAGGGAGGAGAAGAGGTGGCTGAAGAAGGGCCAGGGGGAGAGCAGGAAGTAGTGGGAGGAGGGGGAGAATATGTCCTGGGTTTTAGAGATGAAATGTGACACCAGCGCCATGCAGAGGGCCTGGGAGGGGAAAGGAGATGTAGAGACTGCAGCAGGATTGGTCAGCTCCTTGCAGATTTTAAAGTGTTTGGCTGAGTTGTTGGATGCCGCAGAGACGCAGGTTTGGATGTGGGCTCTCTTCTTGGTGCGGACAGAGAGCCGGTATTGCCTTTGGAGCAGGCGGGAGGCCAGTTTGTCGGAGGATGTGCCGGAAGCACGCCATTTCCTCTCAGCCACCCTGCACTTGCCCTTGAGGGTGACGATGTCTGAGTCATACCAAGAGTTGCACTTGGCTTTGGGCTTTCAGCGAATCCTCATGACAGGGGCAAGAACATTGAGAGCATCAGATATAGCAGAGTGGAGCATGGAAAGTGCTGTGTCAGGGTGTGAGTCAGCTAAGGGGGGAGGGGTGGTGAGAAAGCGGTGGTGAAAGCCTCAACTGACACACGCTTCACGGGTCAGATAGCCGTGAAGGTAGGTGGCAGTGCTGGAGTTGGCATTGCCTGAGGGGTAGAGAAGATGAACTGGGAGGAAAGGAGAAAGTGATCACTCCAGGAGAGAGGAGTGGTGAGAGGGATCAAAAGGGGAAGGTCTGAAGAGATCAGAACATCCAGAGTGTGCCCTGCAGAGTGAGTCGGCCCAGAGAAAGAGAGAGAGAGAGTCGCAGAGGTTGCGTAAGAGTCCAGATTAAGGACAGGAGGCATTCCATTTATGAGCACTATGTCTGTCCCTCTCTGAAGTCCTGTTAAAAAAAAGCATTGACAAAGCCAACAGTTTAAACTTGTGTATCAATATTAGGCATTCACCAGGCACTGCTATTTTATGCCCAGGTAGTCTCACCACTGTGCAGCTGCTACCATCAATGGACAGTTAATAACACTGTGGCAGTGCCTGGCAAAATGCCTTTCCCATGCCTACACAATAGCCACAACTGTTGGCATTGCAAATGCTCGTTTCTGAATGCTTTTTGTCTGTGTGACCTTCCCAGCATGGGGATCGGGTGAAATGGATTACGGATGCATGTTGTCTGGGCACCTTTAAAAACGGCTGAATTAGTTTTTCTCATGTGCAAAATGTGGATCGTCCCAGGTCCCTCTATCATTGAAGATCTACTTTGGGAGATCATGAACTTATTTAAAACATTACTTTTTAATCTTTGTATGTTTAAAACATGCTTTAAGTGCACTCATTTTGACTCATTTTTTTCAAGATTTTCTTGGGGTATAGTGGCAATCCCCTGATTGAAAGTTTGGGCTCACTCGGTGTGCTCGCTTGTTCGGCGAAATATGGGGCCATTTTGAAAACATTTTCCAGGGCCACTTTTGGTTCCCAGTCCGGCCCTGCACACACACACTTAAGGAACACACACTTATAACACACACACCCTTGTGTTATGCTATTTGCTTTTGTGAGGTGTGGGGAAAACCAGGTGTGCCTGCACTTAGGAAAATATGTACTGTGCGTACTGCTTCTTGGGTAGGTGTATATAGGCTTTCCCTCTTTGAAAGATGGCACCCGCAGCAATTGCACGCAGGATGCCAACGAGGCATGGTCTCTCCCTAAACATGGGACCAAATCTTTATCTATTAAACCCATCAGGGCAAGGCAGGCTCCTTTTTTGAGTACCCAATGTGGGTTCTGACTTTTTCTAAATTCACTATTTAACATATAATGTGAGTTGTGGTTTACATGCGTTAATACTAGGGGAACAACATCATAAATCAGTGAAAGTCTGTGGTGAATTTCTTACAGTTTCGGGGAAGAAAACCAATACATACGTGTCATTAAAATCATTTATTAGTTACTTTTCAAAAATAACTTTCTCGCCACATTTCAAAAAACAAAAGTATAAAAAAACAGTTGTATATAAGATATACAAACCAATTTTAGACAAAGCACCACCTTGTGTGACATTTGACCCTGGTGACTCAAATTATTAAACACATTTTTTTTAAAGAAATATTTCTTCTATAACAGTACTAGTAGCCGGGATGGGATACTTTCTGAGAACTGGGATTGTTCTGAATTCTCATTTTTCATATAACAGTGTTTAATTCCAAGTTATTTTGGCTCAGCATGTAATGTGTCTGTCCTTGATGGTGTCAAATACAAGACATTCATCAGGATCTTTGGTGCTTCAGGGTTATTTTTGCTGCATTTCCACATGGACTTTTATTGTCCTATTTATATTCCCCTTTCTTTATTCTTTGATATCTGTAAGAAATTCATAATAAATTGTGTTCATTAGAGTCTAATTCTTATTCATCGACTCAAGCTTGCCATTTTGTAAAAATAATAAATGTTTTTTTACCTTATTGGGTTCTTTGGAGATTTTCTAATTATTCTGCATACTTTTCGCCACGCTTCAGCATTTATATGAAATGCTTCTAGGGTTCAGCAAATGTCTTCCCTAAAATACACATATAAATGTGTTTTAATGTTGGGCATCTCCATAGCTATCAGCACACAGTATGATGGTATTAGCATTGTTAGTGCTAAAAAATGTGCTTTTACATTTAGTGTATTCTCCTTATTGCCAGAGTCAGTCTTACCCTTCTCTAGGAATTATCCTGTATCCTCTGTTAAGGAATCCGGTTAACCCCATGCCATGGTCTTGCACTTGGGTTTGTATCTGTAACCTTACTGTCCCCTTACCTGCACTTACCAAACACCCCTTGTCTGCGCTTTAACCTTGCACTTGCCAACTGCTGGCTACACTACCACTTGTTGTTGTTGTATCCCTTGCTCAGCACTTTCCACTCCTCCCCTCTCCCTTGCACTTTCCCCCTTCCCTATCCTCTGCACTTGCGCGTTCTCAATGTCACTAGGCCTAGTAAGATTGTTGTTTTGTCCTCCCTTGTTCCCCTACCTTGCCTCGTCGCTCTTTGAAAAAAAAACAATATCATATCATATCATGATTATATGTGTGGCGCTTTTAGTGCTTGTGGTCCTCACAGTATTTTCTGTTTTGCCTGGCGTTGTAATCCCAATTCTATAAAGGCAGGGGAAGAAGTATCTATCCTTAGTATTTATTATTTCACTTAAATAGGGTATTTATTTCTCCCGTTATCACTGCGTCTGACCTTTTAAATTGTATACTTCTTGAATTGCGGTAGCATCCCTGCTACTCGTTGCTCTCTGGATAGAGAGCAGTGGGGCCCGGATGTGAAACCTCAAGTAGAAATATTAGTAGGCTCTATTTATCTCCTAGTGGCCATCTTTAAAGGGAGTATGTTTGTGTTATACATCCTTTATAACTACAGATTCGCCCTGCACTGATGCAATTGTTTCTCTTCATCTGTAGTACTTCTTATGGACTAAAATTTTATTGAGTAAATACTTATTTTAAGTGTGGTAAATCCACATTTTATTTAAAGTACCCGAGGTTTCTTATGTTATGTTATGTTGATTTATACCGTGCACAGCTACCACCTGAGGGCAGTCTCCAGACAGTCACGTGGCTCTGCAAGAGAAGTGGGTGGAGTATGTTAGTGAGGATAGGATGATAGGATACATTCCAAACCAGGAGGAAATGGTGCCTGTATGTGTTGTCTTGCATGTGGGAGTTGGTTCAATTCGTGGCCCGCTTGTTGAAACTGTATGGACTTAGTGCCTCGGATGTGTGCTAGTGTTAGTGTTGGGTATGTGGTTCATATGAGGTTAGAGTTGGGTTGTAGTCATGCGCACTGGCCAGTTGTATCCAGAAGGGGTCCAGAGTCGTGGATGACAGTTCAGTGTTTTATGGTATTGTGTCGGTGTGCCTTTATGTAGTATCGGTAGATTTATAGACTATGTCTGAGGGTGTCTTCCTCAAAAGTTACTTATAGAGTCTCAGAGAGTTGGTTGAGTGTGAGAATTAGATTAATTCTCTGTGTGTCTATGTCTGGTGTGGCTAGCCCCAAGACGTGTATAGTGGCGTTGTTTATGTTGGAGAAGCAGGAAGGGGGCAATTGGTTAGTACATCGGTTAGTTTGACAGTGCCTCTGAAGTGCGTCTTTGGTTGCCGCTCAATGGTATCTTCCCATGTTCTTGGTTGTGGTCCACCTGCTAGCCCCACCTCCACTCCAAGCATGGAGGCTGACTTCCCCCTATGGGTTTAAGGGCAGGGGTTGTTTGTACCCAGTGTGTTCCCAGTTCCTCAGCGGATTGATCGCAGCAGTTGCGTTTTGGCCTGTTGTGCGGTTGGTTGCTAGGTTGGTGCACAGCTGGTATTACAATAAATTTGAGGAAGTGGTGATCTGCTGGGCGACCCTGGTTATGTGGGTGAGCAATTTTTAGGGTGATGCTTTGATTCACTGCGTTACCTGTCTGCGCTTTCCTGAGTGAATTAATTGCATGTGGGGTTTCTTTCCCTGGGTCTGTTTGTTGATTGTGCGGGCTACTCTTTGCTGATCTCTCTCGTTGTTGGGCATGACTGGGGTGGGGAAGGTGGGCTTTGGAGTATTCTGGTCCTCCTTGGGTTTGCCGTTATCTGTGGCCAAGTCCCTTGTGGTGTTTCCTTTGGTCCGCAATGATGTTTTAGGTTTTTAGTTTTTTCCTGAAGGTGATGTGGTCTTCCGTGAGTCTGATTTCTTTGGCATGGTGTTTCATAGGTTGTTCCTCAGGTTCAATTGGGATCTTTTGTTCTGATCTTGATGGTCGTGCAGATTATTGTACCTCCGTCCCCAAGTACCGCACAGACAGAAAGGATACACTGTCTGTGCAATCTTTGAGGCCACAGGTGTGTTGAGCCGTCAATCAGGTAGCAGGAACGCCGGAAGGACCCCCTAACCGCTGCAAGGCAATGATTGATGGTTAAACAGGAGCAGTGCAATTGGTACAGGTAGCAATCAGTATTAACAAGGCTTACCCAGGAGTGCTGTAGGTGGGGTCTTAAACGTGGCGAGAGCCACAGGCTGCTGATGGTGGTGAAAGAGGCGTTCTACACGGCTCGTGGGTGAGGCACACCTGGGTCTGATGTAGATGGACCAATAAGGCAAGAAGATCAAAACTAAGTTCCAATGTTCAAGGATAATCCAAAGGCAGTCCAAGAGAGAGTTCCAAGGTCAAGGAGCC
This sequence comes from Ambystoma mexicanum, assembly GCF_040938575.1. NCBI lineage: Eukaryota > Metazoa > Chordata > Amphibia > Caudata > Ambystomatidae > Ambystoma > Ambystoma mexicanum. The sequence goes on along the minus strand of NC_090934.1, from coordinate 832,942,126 downwards.
GGGGAAACAAGGCGGGATCCAAGAGGCAGAAATCCGAGGGGCAGGCAAGACAAGTCCGAAGAACAGTCCGAGGTCGCAAAGTCCGTGATCCAAAGCAGGTAAACCAGAGCGCTAAACAATCCTCAAGAGATCAGCTGTGAAGCGCTGTACCCACGTTGCCAAGATGCTTTTAAACTGATTAAGCAGTCACTTGATGTGTCCATGGACGTGCGAGACGTGACGTGATCACGTGGTCACGAGACGCCGGATGTTCGGGGTTGCCGTGGGAGTCTCCGTGGGCGCGACCAGCCGTGAGTGCGCTTCCATGGCAACTGCCAGTGAAACGAAGGATGGTAGACGCTGGGGCTACAGGCTGGTGTCCTCCTACGCCAGGCAAACTGCTGGTTCTTTCTGTGTGCAGAGACTGTTCTTGTGGTTGGATGTGGTTTGAGGTTTGGTGTGGGGCGTGTGATCGTGTGACTCCTAATGGGGCGACCAACGGGAAACGTGACAGAGCCCCCTCTCAAAGGCCCACGACCCCGTGGGCTGGACGGGTTATCCCGATGAAAGCGAGCAACCAGACGCGGGGCATGGACTTCCCGTGAGGGAACCCCGGAGCGTTCTTCAGGGCCATACCCCAACCAGTCAACCAGATACTGGAGGCGACCCCTGCAGAGACGAGAACCCAGAATGGCACTGACCTCATACGTATCCGGGGAGGACACAGAAACAGGTGCAGGAGACTGGACCATCCGGGTGGTAGAAAGACAAGGCTTGAGTAGGGAAGTGTGGAACACTGGGTGGATATGCCAGGTAGAGGGAATAGAGAGCCGTAGGGCTACCGGGTTCAGAACCCGTGAAATCTTGTAGGGACCGACAAATCAGAGCAACAGTTTCCGGCAACCAGGGATCCGCAAATGACGAGTCGACAGCCAAACACGGTCCCCAACCCGATAAACAGGAGCCGCTACCCGTTTCCTGTCGGCCTTGGTTTTCATAGAGGCCTGGGCTTCCCGCAAATGGACCAGTGTCTGGGCTTGGATAGAGTGCAGATCACGAGCACGGAAATTGGCGGCGGGAGTGGAGGAGGAGGAAAAATCGGGGAGAAGGAGAGAACGAAGGAGCTGCCCATAGAGTGAATAGAAAGGGGAGAACCCACTGGAGGAATGCCAAGCATTGTTGTATGTGAATTCGGCCAAATGGAGCAAGTTCAACCATGTATCTTGATACTGAAGGGTCAGGCAGCGCAGGTACTGTTCGAGGGCCTGGTTCACCCTCTCGGTTTGGGCATCGCTCTCCGGGTGGTAGGCTGAGGAGAAGCGGACATCAATGCCAAGGATTTTGGTAAGAGCCTGCCAAAAACGAATGTGAACTGTGGACCGCGATCGGATACAATGACTTGTGGAAGACCAAAGATACAGAAGATTGACTTGAAGAATAGTTGGGCCAGAGCAGGGGCTGAGGGAATCCCGTGACAAGGAATGAAACGGGCCATCTTTGTGTAGGAATCGACAACCACCCAGATGGAGTCGTACCCTTGTCGGCGAGGCAAATCTGTAATGAGGTCCATAGAGACCGTATGCCATGGTCTGGGAGAAATAGTTAGGGGCTGAAGGAGACCCACGGGACGACCCCTGCGTGTCTTGCACTGTGCACAGATGGAGCAAGTGTTTACATAATGTTGAACGTCGCGCCTCATAGATGGCCACCAACACCATCGCTTTAGTAACTCCAAGGTGCGGTGCTGTCCAGGGTGCCCATTGATGGCCGCGTCGTGGGACCAAGCAAGTGCCTGGTTACGTACGTCGCTAGTGGGGAGGAATAGCCTATCTTTTATGAAGGGCAACCCTTCCTGGAGTACCAAATCCCATTCTGTTAGTGCTTGTGGATGGTGTGAAACCCACTGTCGGATGAGAGTTAGCATGGAGGGAGGAGGAGTACACATGCATATGACATGACCTTCGTTTAGAAGAGTATATGGGTATAGGGGCAAAGAATCACCTCCGGGCGAGCGGGATAAAGCATCGGCCTTACCATGTGAAAGCCCTGGTCTGTGTTTTACCGCGAAGTCATAGGCGGCAAAAAACAGGTGCCAACGCACTTGTCTGCTGTTCAAGCACTTAAGGGAGGCCAGGTCCTGCAGGTTTTTGTGATCTGTGTAAACCATGGTTTGATGTTTGGCCCCAATGAGATGGTGTCGCCAGGTCAGTAGTGCATCCTTAATGGCCAGTAACTCCTTCTCGGTGACTGTGTAGTGGGACTCGGGAGGTGTGAATTTCCTTGAGTGGAATGCTATGGGGTGCAACTGACCCGTGGAAGGACAAGGTTGGGAGAGCACTGCGCCTAATGCAAAGGAAGAGGCATCGGCCTCCACAACAAACGGGAGTTCGGGGTCGGGATGCTGTAGTACAGGAGCTGTGGTGAATCTGGCTTTGAGTGTCTCAAAAGAACGCTGATGTTCTGAGGTCCAACAAAACTGAACCCGAGGACTGGTCAAGGTAGTCAGTGGTGAAACAATGGACGAAAAACCGGCAATAAATCGCTGATAAAAGTTGGCAAAGCCCAGAAACGACTGGAGCTGTTTGAGACTGGTTGGAGCGGGCCAGTCGATGATGGCACGGACTTTGGACATGTTCATGGATAGACCTCCAGGTGTAATAAGAAAGCCTAGGAACTCTACTTCCCTAGTATGAAACACACATTTCTCGGGTTTGGCGTACAAGGAATGTTTTTTTAGCCGAGTTAGTACTTCAGTGACATGGCCTATGTGTTCCTCCAGTGAGGACGAAAATATCAATATATCGTCTAGGTAGGCCACAACGAAAACGTCTAAGACGTCAGAGAATACTTCGTTGACGAAGCGTTGAAACGTAGCAGGAGCATTGCAGAGACCGAAAGGCATTACAGTATACTCGAACAGCCCTTGTCGAGTACAAAATGCCGTCTTCCACTCGTCTCCGCTACGCATATGAACCAGGTTGTACGCCCCCCGAAGGTCCAATTTAGTAAAGATGGATGCCTTGGTTAATCGGTCTAGAAGCGTGGAGATGAGGGGTAAAGGATACCGATTCTTGACGGTAACGGCGTTCAAACGTGTAACGCTCACCTGATTCCCGCAGAGGCGCCGGTCTTGACTGGGTGAATGCCGTATCTTCAAAGGTGATGTGTAACACACGGTTGGCTCTTTGGGCTAGACCTCTGTGCACTGTATGTCTGACTCGAAGAGTAAGATGTCTGCAGATAGAAAATATGGGATTAATGAACCGGGGTTATTGGGTGCCTCTCTCCTCTTCCCTTTCTCTTCTCCTGTAGAACCCCAAAGGTTAACGCCCTCACCTTAGGTAAGTGAACGCCGAGCTCTCCATCTGCCTCGGGGCAGGGTGCCGTAACCAGTTTCTTCACTGGATAAGGGTGCAGGCCTCTTGATCTCAGAGGACTGCTGTCCGTCGTTAACTGCACGAACGGTAAGTTCTGGGCACTTCAAATGTCTTAAAAGTCTTTTGTAATGATATCTCTTGTTTTGCAGGGTTCCGGCGATGGCGGATGGCGGGCTGATGAGAGTTGAAGATCGAACCCGCGTGAGGAATAGAAGCGCCTGGAAGCACGTAAGTAAGCGCTTGTAGCCTGCTTCACGATGCGCACTAACTGTCCCTTTTATCTTGCAGGTACAAGTTCGGAGCTTTAGAGAAGCTGAAGGGTGCTGGAATACCCACTGGATTCGGCGTGGGAAGGAGTAATGGCACGTGAGTAATAAAGTTGCCCAATGTCTTTAAACGCACCTTCTTTTGTCTTTCAGATGCGGGATGCAGCGCCGAAGGCCTCCGGAGCGTGCGAAGAGCTGGTAAGCTTTTGTCTTTCAGATGCCGGAATGCAGTGCGAAGACCTCCGGAGCATGCGAAGAGTAGGTAAGCCTTTGTCTTTCAGATGCCGGAATGCAGCGCGAGGCGTTGGTGACAGCCGATGGACCAGGTAAGAGATGCGCTGCCACTGAAGACCGTAGTGCTAACCTGTTCTTTCTTTGTCTTTACAGGTGCTGCTGAAGACTGGATTCCAGGATGGTAAGCCTTTGTTCCCTTAGGCCCAGGATCAGAAGCAGAAGACACGATGAGCGTTCTGCTGCAGAGAATGCAGAATAACACAAAGCAAGATTCATCCATCGGGTGTGGTTTAAATAGCCTCCTGTAGTGCTTAGATGTCTCCTTCCACAGCCACGCCTAGGTAAGAAAAGAGTTCCTGCTTTCCAGAAGAGTTCCAGTGTTCTGAACCTAGGGAGTGGCTCCTGCCCCACCCAACAGGAAAAGTAGTCCCAAACAGAAGAGGATCAGGGGTTCAACTGGCAGGTAAGTAAGCAGCATGGTCTGCTGCAGGTAAGTCCACCCAAGCATTATGAGCCCGGCGCTTCCAGCGCTGGGACTGGGCATCTTTATGAGCCTGGTGCCACTGGCGCCAGGACAGGGTCCAAAAGGTCCCAATTGGGACTGGCTGGCACTCGGAACCGGGGTTATGGGTCTGCTTCCAAGGGAGTCGGGCAAGTCCTGATCTTTTGGAAGCAGTGATCATGACAAAACGTCTGTAATCAACACAGGGACGTAAGTCACCCTCCTTCTTGGGCACGAAGAAGATTGGACTGGCAGCCGGAGAGCAAGAGGGTCGTATGTGACCTAAGCGTAGGGCCTGTTGGATGTATTCCTTGAGTACCAACTCTTCCGATGGAGATAATGAGTATATCCTGCCCTTTGGTATAGTTGCCCCAGGAACCAAATCATTGGGGCAATCATATGGTCGATGTGGGGGTAGGCCTTCTGCCGTGACTTTGTCAAACACCTCTTGGAATTCATGATAGACAGCGGGGATCCCTGCTGTAATGGCCCCTACAGTGTGTGGGACATTCGTAGATGGATCTGTCTCTTCAAGGCTGGCGGAGGCCATGGCCCCAAGGACGGTGGCCGGGGATGAGATCGTAGTGGACTCGATCAAACAGAAGTGTTGGCAGACTTAAGATTCAAATGTGACCTGCCCATTGCCCCAGTTAATCAAGGGATTGTGCTGTTTGAGCCACGGAATGCCTAAAATGATACCGAACTGCGGAGTGGAAATGAGATCAAACGCTAGCGTCTCTTGGTGCGTGCCTTGAATCACCACTAACATGGGAGCGGTTTTGTACTCAATGGGACCAGAGACAAGTGAGGTACCATCGACCGCCTGTACCGGTTCCGGGTATTTTTTCTTGATCAAGGGTAGATTGAGGTCGTGAGCCAGCGAGATATCAATGAAACAGCCAGTGGACCCGGAGTCGATCACAATCTGTACTGAGTGTGCCAGATCTCCGGCTGGTTTCAACTGGGCCAGGACCGCAATCGGTCTCATGGGACCAAATACAGGTTCAGTGGGGTCAGAGAAGGACTCGCCCGTACCCCCATTCTTAGGGGCGAGCCTTCTGAAAACCCGATGCTTTATTTTTAGGGCGGCGGGGACATTCTTTAACGTAGTGCCATAATGTACTACAGTAGAAACAGGTGTTATCGGTTCTCCGACGCTCCCGCTCGGCCTGGGTGATGGGACTCCGGATCCCGCCGATTTGCATGGGTTCCGGAGCAGAGGCGGACGGGGCTGGGAGTGTCTGCTTGGAAAAAGCCGTCTCTTCTCTCCTCTCGGACCTGCAAGCTTCCACCTGTAGAGCCAGGTCCACTAACTCAGGGAAGACTGAGGGAAGAGCCGGCACTACAGAAAGAGCGTCTTTCAGGTGGCTACAGAGACCGCGTTAGAACACTATGGCTTTCTTTTCTTCAGGCCACGAGGTCTCTGCAGCCAGTTGATTGAAACGGGTGATGTAATCAATCAGAGTTTGTTTTCCCTGTGTAAGATCAAGCAATTCCAGGTCTCGGGATTGCGCCTTATACCTGGTGTCAAAAACATTTGCCATCTCTGTCACCAATAGGTCGAAATTGTATAGGGCAGGGTGATCGCTCTCTACTAATGGGTTCGCCCAAATGGCCGCTACACCTGACAGGTGAGAAAGAAGGAAAGCTGCCTTGGTAATGGAGTCAGGAAAAAGCTGGGGTCTACACAAGAAGTGAAGTTTGCACTGGTTGAGGAAGGTACGATATTTCCTGGGATCCCCCTGATAGCGCTCGGGGGCAGCAAGAGGAAAGAAGGTTGGAAGGACCACCGGAGTGGGGACTGTGGGGGCTGTGGGCGGAGGTGTAGGCGGAACTGGGGGAGTAGGGTCGCCGAACTCGGCATCTGCGGGTAAAGGGGCATGTGTGCTTTGTAGGGCGTCGAGTCTATGGTGGATGGCCGTTGTGGCTGTGGCCATGTCGGTCCTAAGGGCCGCAACCACTTGCATTAGAGCAGCCACAGGGTCCCTGGAGGAGGTATCCATAATCTGGACGACCAGGAAGGCTTCACAGTCTGTTCTGATCTTGATGGTCGTGCAGATTATTGTACCTCCGTCCCCAAGTACCGCACAGACAGAAAGGATACACTGTCTGTGCAATCTTTGAGGCCACAGGTGTGTTGAGCCGTCAATCAGGTAGCAGGAACGCCGGAAGGACCCCCTGACCGCTGCAAGGCAATGATTGATGGTTAAACAGGAACAGTGCAATTGGTACAGGTAGCAAACAGTATTAACAAGGCTTACCCAGGAGTGCTGTAGGTGGGGTCTTAAACGTGGCGAGAGCCACAGGCTGCTGATGGTGGTGAAAGAGGCGTTCTACACGGCTCCTGGGTGAGGCACACCTGGGTCTGATGTAGATGGACCAATAAGGCAAGAAGATCAAAACTAAGTTCCAATGTTCAAGGATAATCCAAAGGCAGTCCAAGAGAGAGTTCCAAGGTCAAGGAGCCAGGGAAACAAGGCGGGATCCAAGAGGCAGAAATCCGAGGGGCAGGCAAGACAAGTCCAAAGAACAGCCCGAGGTCACAAAGTCCGTGATCCAAAGCAGGTAAACCAGAGCGCTAAACAATCCTCAAGAGATCAGCTGTGAAGCGCTGTACCCACGTTGCCAAGATGCTTTTAAACTGATTAAGCAGTCACGTGATGTGTCCATGGACGTGCGAGACGTGACGTGATCACGTGGTCACGAGACGCCGGATGTTCAGGGTTGCCGTGGGAGTCTCCGTGGGCGCGACCAGCCGTGAGTGCGCTTCCATGGCAACTGCCAGCGAAACGAAGGACGGTAGACGCTGGGGCTACAGGCTGGTGTCCTCCTATGCCAGGCAAACTGCTGGTTCTTTCTGTGTGCAGAGACTGTTCTTGTGGTTGGATGTGGTGTGAGGTTTGGTGTGGGGCGTGTGATCATGTGACTCCTAATGGGGCGAGCAACGGGAAACGTGACATCTTATCTCTCTTCTATCTCTCTCTCTACTTGTGGTGTTCCCCAGGGGTTTAACCTTTCACCCTGGCTTTTCAACCACTACCTGGCCCCTCTTGCCCACCGCATCGCTACTTTCTGCTCCAACTTTGAGTGTTATGTGGATGATACCCAGCTCTCTTTCAGGCTCCCCTCATCCACCTCATCCACATGTCTGGCTGAAATTCAGGAATGGTGTGCCGCTAATGATCTCTTCCTAAATGCTAGTAATACTGATATCCTCTGCATTGGAACACCAGCTCCCTCCTTTCCTCTCTCTCTCTGGTTGCCCACTCTTGGCCCCCTTCCTGCTCCTTCCTTTGAGGCTAAGAACCTTGTCATCACCTTCGGCTCCACCCTCTCCTTCTCTCCTCACATCTCTGATGTCTCTAAGAAGTCAAACTATCAGCTGCACCTCCTCAGAGGTATTCTTCCTTTCCTTACTTGACCCCATAAGCTCACTGTCTTCAAAGCTCTGGTCCTCTCTAAGCTGGACTACTGCAACAGACTCTAAATCTGCCTGGCTCTACTCTCCGACCTCTAAAACGTATCCAGAACTGGACTGCGAGACTTGTCCTTGGCCTCAAGCCCAGGAATTGGATCTCTCTAGCTCTGAAATCTCTTCACTGACTCCATGTGGCAGCCAAGATCAAGTCAAAACAGCAAATTCCCACAAACCAGCTTCCTATCCTTTTCACTAAGAGCGAGTGTTCACAGATACCAAAGTATCAAATCATGATAACCCCCTACTCAAAAGAAGGCCGAATCACCATGTAGTTTATCAAAAAATATATCCATATTTTAATTTTTAGTATTTTCAACAACATATTGTACTCAACAATCTTGTACTAAAAACAATTATACAACAACAACATTTGGAATTCATTTCTCTGTTTGTATATGGCTTGTCTATCTGGACTAGGGATTCATATATCGAAAACCCTTACCGTGCCCCACTCGGGGATCTGTGTGTTAACCCTCAATGATATTATTTATGCCCTTCCTAATTTACATGGGCAAGGAGAGTGTGCCAACACTGTGTTCATGTGTTTCTAGGACCAGCATAAATCTTAATTGCTACAGAAATATATACACGGAATCATCCCCAATACATATTCTGCTGGTTCTGTCTTCAGGGCACTTGTATTTTCCAGTGTGTCACGTATAACATTGCGTGGTACCAGCCATGGTTCCAATAATTCTAAAGACACAAAAAAATAAAAACATATAAACATTCTAAAAAACATGGTAATGTAACTTAAAACATGACATTTCATACATAGGATCTGTATCAACTTCATCTCTATTTTCTAATACCAGTGAAAGGATATGTTACATAGTAGTATCCTTGTACACCACTCAAATTTCATTTCTTTAACATACGGTCTCTTTGTATTTCGCATATCTATATCTTTCTATGAACATTTGCATATATATCACTTATAGCCAATGTAATTGTTATATCAACATTTCTCAGAGTTTACATCCTTTTCTTTACCGTTATCATTGAATGTTAAGAACCCCGGATAACTCGTGATTCAAACGTCATCGTAATTTACCTAGAAATGGCCTCGTTTGCCAAAATGTTGGGCTGTCTGTAGACTATATCCGCCCTCGGCGAGAGACGTTCTTCTCTGTGTCACCAAAGTGGCTATTCTTGCTCTGTGAATTCGGCCTCAAGCCGTGTGATTCTAAGACAAAGACAATACATTTCCCCAGGTTTAATCATTATCACTTAATGGGAATGGGACACTGCGTATTTTCTTTCACCCGCCTTACCAGTTTAGAGATTTTCAAGATTTATCTGGGTGTAACTAGCTCCACGCGGGAGAGTCCACTTTCTCACTGAGTTCTCACTTTACGTGTGCCGGTAGTTTTAATGCCTGTTGGATCAGAAGGGGGAGAGGATTCAGAAACACATGCTCGTCCGTGTCTTGCGACTCCCAGGCTTCTCTTTCATGGTTCTTACCTCGTCCGGGAAAAGCGTGCTCGCACTATTATGTCCGTCAATGGGTACACCTGCAACGTCTCCAGTGCTGTGTGCCCGTGAGACTCCCTGTTCCGGTTTAAAGGGTAAACAGCGTCATGTCACGTGTGACGTGCGCGTACGTGTGCGTGCAAGGTCACATGATTTGCGACTCTCCGCCATTTTGGACCGGGGAGCAAAATATGCCGTTTGTGCATCGGCCTCCGCACAACCCCATAAAGGATGGCAAAAACCGATTCGCAGAAAGGTCAAATCTGGTGGTATTTACTAAATACCTAGATGGAGTCTGATTGGCACATAATACCATAAACAACCATAAGTGATTTTGAATGGCGAGGAAAAAGGTTTTTATAACCCACTCACCCACAGTAACTACTGGCAATGGTGTGGGAGCCAAATATGCGGCCCCAACACTGTTGATTATATTATGTGCCCAACAAGGAAAATCATTGTATGGGTGCATCTAGCCCGGCGATCAAGGCGCATGAAATATTACCTTGGCACGGACCAATATATATGCCCATCATCAAATTTCTACGTTTTATACGTTGGGCATCTCTTCTCCTCCATATATCCCATTGGCTATCAGCCTGTTATTTTTTAGAATGAATAAACAGAGCCCATTCAATGGAAATATTCAAACCAGCTTTGACCGTATCTAATGAATAAATCCATTTTTGTTCGGCCTGTCTGAGTTTGAGATCTCTATCTCCCCCTCTCGGTTGTGGGAGAATCACTTCAATAATGAACCAATGTATATCGTCCGCATTATGGTGAGCACCTTTAAAGTGTGCCACCAAAGGTTTTTCAGGAACCTGATTTTTTACACAGGACCTGTGTTCACAGATCCTCTGTCGTATCGGCCTTTTAGTTTTCCCGATGTACAAAAGGCCACATGAGCACCTTATTCCATATACCACCCATTTCGAGTTGCAGTTGGTGAAATTTCTAAGTTCCCACTTTCTACATTTGAGATCTACATGTTTCATATTAGAAGTAAATTTACATACTGAACAATTACCGCAGGCATAATGGCCCACTACTGGTGGTAGTTGCCATAGTGTCGACTGTGTCGTCATCCCAGTCTCCTTGGATTTTTTATAGGTATGGACCAACTTATCTCTCAAATGTTGGCATTCTGCGGAACGCGAAACGAGGCTTGTTGATGCTAAAATCCTCGGTATTGATGATGTTCCAATGTTTCAGTATACATCTGCATAGGTCATTACTAATAGGGGAATATGTGGAAACACATGTTATCTTGTTTTCTGCAACTCGTACTTGTGGGACCAGACAATCCTGTCTCTGGATATTCTTCGCTCTTTTCATTGACCTGCGTACAATGTACAGAGGGTAACCTCTCGCATGAAGTCTGGCTGATAGGTCTTGGCTGTTGGCAACGAAGTCTTCTCTACGGGTACAATTTCTTCGAATCTGAAGAAATTGACCGAATGGTAGATTCTGTCGTAAAGACTGGGGATGGAAACTCTCAAATGATAGTAAGGTGTTCTTGTCCGTGATTTTTCTAAACAGGGTGGTGCCAAACTTATTGTTTGTGTCTTTAAAGATCTCGAGATCTAGAAACGAGATCTTGTTCATATCTGAACTCATAGTGAACTTAATGCACTGTTCCTGTGTGTTAACCCAGCTGAGGAAGAATCTAAGCTCTTGAGAAGTGCCCCCCCACAGCATAAACACATCATCGATGTAGCGGACCCACAATTTCATGAGATGTTTGAAAGGATTATTCAGTGAGTACACTGAATGTGTCTCTAAGTCGTCCATAAAAAGGTTGGCTAAATCGGGTGCAAAAGTGGAACCCATACTTGTCCCATGTTGTTGTAGATAGAAAGTGTTCTGTTCGAGGAAAAAGTTATTTGTGAGGGCCAATCTAATGCACTCTAAAATGAATGCTGATGGAACTGTTTTGTCCTCTGTTTGTTCTAGATATTTTTCCATAATATTCAAGTTCAAGACCTGTTGCATTGTCCCCAAGGCATTCTGGGGCCTGGCATCAAACTACCTCCAACTCTCTCTTCCTAAACATCTCCCTTCTCGAGCTCCCCGCTCATCCACTTCCAACTCTCTGAGGGTCAGCCGCTTTTCCAATCAAAGAGTTGGGGGCAGATCTCTATCTTCGTCTGGGGCCACACTCTGGAACAACCTCCCTGCCTCTCTCAAACTTGAGCAGAACCACATGTGGTTCCAGGAGGAACTCAAGACCTTCCTTTTCACTTCCACTTTTTCTCTTCCTCTCCCCTGCTGATGTCCCGACTGCTCCATGCACTGGTCACCTCGCTACCCTCTGAACCCGGGCCAGGCTCCTGCATGTCCAGTTGCCCTCGCACTGTCTGCGGGCTCCCCCAGTACTTATGGTCTGTACCTGCAACCCTACAGTCCCTTCTCTCTGCCCTTATGAGCCACCCGCTGGCTGCACTTATTGAGTTACCTGCACTTCTTTCCCCCCTCGGCACTTCTCCCCTTCCTCTTCCCTGCACTTGCACGATCTGAATGACACAAGGCCTAGTAAGATCGTTGTTTTGTCCTCCCTCTGTTTCCCCATCCTTGTCTTGTCACGCCTAGAAACACTTGTGTACAGGTGCATTATAAATGCCATATCATCCTATTATATCATATCATAGGTTATCAATTAGGCGTGAGAATGCTGTTCCACCGAATTTCCTCTTTTCATATTGTTTTGTCTCTATTTGTAGGTCCTCGCTTGATCTTAGGTATCTTCTTGGCTGGTTCTGGCAGATATTGGCCTGGAGGAATTCTGCTCCTTGTCTTTGTAGGGATTTATGGGAATGCAGAGGGCTTTGCATTTGATGCATTTCTTTACTGGTAGCCAAAGCTGGAGTGATGTGGTCTTTTCTGTTTCATTTTAGGAGAATCCATGCTGCAGTGTTTTGGACCCGTTGGAGTTTCATAGTGAGTCTTCCTGGCATTCCTAATATGAGGGGTCAGATATGTGAGGCAGATAACTTGGTGAAGATTTTTCAAAAGATGCCATTTTATTAACTCAAAAGGTTGGATAAACACCTCACTATCTCTACCCTGATGAGGATTTCACTGCCTAAAATAAATGGAAACACTCTAAAAAAGTGTATGTCCCTCATACCTACATACAACAGCACAATAAGATAATATATGGAAAAGCAAATTATAACCACTAGATTCCCAATCAGTTATTTGTCTCTCCTCATAATCTGGGTGAATTCCCCTTTCCCAGTTTGAGCAGGATTCTGTTTAACAGTTCCAAAACAAAAAATGGAATCCTGTCTTGTAATGCAATTCTAATTCAGTTCCTTGAGTTCCAGTTTGACAACGAAAGTTGTAAAACAGTTCTGTTTGGTTCAACTTGCCTGACTTAAATGGTTGGGGAAGTGCAGACAGGACGCAAGAGAAAACACTGCCGTATTATTACGCTGTATTATAACGGGACACGAAGAACTGCCAGAGCACCTCACTTACTAGTGATCCCACACCGAGAAGCCCACAGAAGAAGGCAAAGACTAAGAACTGATTTAAAGGGAGAAAGAAACCCCCTTAGATGATAGGATATGATAGCTTATTTATAACGCGCTTAATACCCAGAGCTTTCTTAGCATGGACCGGGCATCGAACCTGCGGTGCTCCGTGACGTCTGGCGTCCAAGGCAAGTACATTGCCCTGAGCTATCCTCCCGAGAGTAGTCTTAGGAGATGGAAGCCAGTGATCGAAGTGAGCGGGAGTGGTTGGGAGCGGTGCACCTCTACTTTTTTAAATTAAGTTTTACTGTTCCTATACTTTTATTTTAAAAAGAAACCATTCTGGAATGGTTTCATTTTGAAATAAAAGTGTAGTAGGAAGTTGAAACTTTTACTTTCAGTGCACTACACTGAACGTTCCCTTAAACAGCAGGTACATGTCTTTGCGGGTTTGTATTGTGTGTGGGAGGGGGCATGGTGATGGGGCTTCTGGGGAGTGGGTGCAGGTCAGCAGGGAACATTGTTCCACTACTTATTTTCATACTCTTCAACCACTGAAGAAGCACTTTTTAGTTAATGCATTGACTTGCGGTTCCAGCGATAGTCCAATATCCATGAATATTTTTAGGTTATTTATCAGGTTGGAAGTCTCTGGTTGTGTTCCCATGTCAATGGAACAGTCCAGTTGTGTTTTTCTCTTTTGCTTTCTGTGCGTGAGATCATTATATCCGTTTTGGCTGGGTTCAGTTTGAGGTTGTTTGTTGTCATCCAGTTGTAGATGTCTGTGAGACAGTTGTTGAGGCTGTTGTTTGGTTCCTGGGTTGTGATCATCTTCATAATCAGTTGTGTGTTGTCTGCATAGTTGTAGGTAGTTGGTCCGTGGGTTTCAATGATTTTCATCAGGGGGGACATGTAGATGTTGATGAGCAGAAGGTAGAGGCTGGATCCCTGTGGACCTCTGTTTTTGGTGTTTGAGGTGAAAGGTGATAAGTAGGTTCTTTTCGGTTCGATTTGTGAGGAAAGATATAAGCCACTTTAGTGCTGATTCCTGTATGTCACATTCCAAAGCCTTTTTATTAGTGTTGCGTGGTTAATTGTGTCAAATAGCACAGATATGTCCAGAAGTATGACGCCAGATTTGGTGCTGTAGTCTGCATTTATTTTCAGGTCGTCCCATATTGATAGGAGTGCAGATTCTGTACCTCTCATTGGTCTGAAGCCAACTTGCGAATGTAAGATTCCTGTTTTAAGTGATAGGTTAATTAGGTTCTGCCAGTGTGTCGCTGGGCTTTTTGGTTGAGGATTTCTTTGAAGATGTCTGCGGCGGAGGGGTGTGGTATAAAGTCCTTTCACAAGCAGGCATTTCTACATGTGCATTTTAAAAGTGTTCAAACTTACAAATACGTTTTTTTGAATTTTTTTGAGGGGGTGGGAAAGGGCAGGGAAGGGGTTGGAGGTGTCAGTAATAGTTAAAAATGGGTGGGTTGTTTAAAAGCCATTCGTGTAAAAGTCTCATGGTGAAAGAACATAGAACCAGGGTGTAAGGGTCACTTGGAGAACCTGCAAGGTTTGTGTCTTTGTGTGGAGAAGATTTCTTCGGTAATTGGTTTGAGGTGGGCGAGTCTTGCTGTAGTCAGTGTTTCACCCGTTGTCTGTGGTTCAATGTTTATGGTTGTATTAGCATGGTTTGTGTTGATGGTCTGTTGCATGGTTTCTATTTTTGATCTTAAGTGGTAGGTGATGCTGTCACATAGTGCTTTTGTCAGGATGACAACTTTCCAGCAGGATGTCGTTTTTTTGATCTCTTTGATGATTTTGAACAGTTGTTTTTGGGGGTTGGTTGCCCATTTGATTCTTGTAGCATAGTATTTGTTCTTTGCTTTCAGTACTGTTGATTTGTATAGTCTGAGTTGTCTTTGGTATTTTATTTTGTCCTGTCGGTTTTATTGTTCTCCATATTTTTTCCATTTTGCAGTTGTTTTTATGGAGTTCTTTGAATGGTTTTGTTGGGGCTGGCTGGTCTAGCACCTCAGTGATCCATATTCTGAGAGGGTTTTCCGGTACGTCTGGGGTTGTTTCGGTTGGCTCTGTGGTGTTAGGTTGGGTTAGTTCTGCCGGGTTTATTAGGGACTCCTGCTCTAGGCTCTCCCAGTTTCTTTCTTGGTGGTGTGGAGTATTTCCTTCCCGCTGGTAAGTGTGTTTGGAGTTTGATGTAGAATGGTATCAGGTAGTGGTAACTCCATACCATTGTAGGTGGCGCGGATGCGCATAGTTCTTCTCTGCAGACGATTGCGTCCAAGGTGTGTGCTGCATTGTGGGTGGATCAATTAACTATTTGCTTGAAGTGTAGTGTTTCCAGGAGGGCGCAGAGTGAGATAGCTGAGGTTTCGTTTTTCTTTTTCAAACCAGATGTTGAAGTCTCCCAATATGCCTAGGTTGTTGTGATAGTTTGCTAGCTTTGTCGCAAAGTTCAGGTTGTAGGACGGGGTCAGTAGATCAGTAGGAACACTGTGTTGGCTTAGTCGTTGAGTTCGATCTTGATGAGCAGGGATTCACAGTCTTTGATATCGGTTAAGGGGAGTGGTGTTACTTGAATGTGCTCTTTGTGTATCATTGCGATTCCGCCCTCCTCTTTGGTTTTCTCTGTTGGCGTGAATTAACTTGAAGTTGTCCGGTATGGCTTTGCGCACTGTGGATTTTTAGTTGTCAGATAGCCAGGTTTCTTTAAGAAAGAGCACGTCTGCGCCTCCCTCGCTTAGGAGTTAATGGTTTTCGGTTGAGTGTTTTGCCATGGATCTAACATTGAGCAGGCTGCAGTTTAGTTTGTGTAATTTCTCTTGTGGGTTACTGTTTGTTCTTTTATCATTTGTGGGTTGGTGTGGTGTCAGTCGGGTTTCTGTTGCTGGCGGTTCTCTCCTGGTTGTGCTTGTTGGGGGGGGTTGTTCTTTGGTGGTTTATCTCTTTGTCGATTAGTCTGACTAGATTGATGGCATGGTTTTTTGAATTTGGTGTGTGCTAGTTGGTGTGTTGAGTTGGTGCCCATCGTTTGCTCCAGTCTTTAATGATGTAGGGCGTTTTGAAGGTAATAGATTGAAGGTTGTCTCTGATTCTTGTTGGCGTATTGTCCATGGTGTTCTCCGGGTTGGGGTGGTTCAACTTTTTGGGTGCTGTGTTCAGCGTCCCGATGTGCTCTGCATTTATTTCGCTTCTTGTATGTAGGTTCGTTGCTGATTGTCTATTTTCACTTTCAAATTATTCGTATGCGGAGAAAGAGATGCAGTCTGTGTTTGCTCTGTTATTTTTCTGTGTCCTTAGTACATTCAGCCTGGTCTTTACCGGGTTTTTGGGATTTGTGAAATCTTGCTAGTAGGCACCTTCCTGTGTGGTTGATGTTTCCTTCTTATTTCTGTTTTCCATTCTAGCTTATTTGTCTTTCTTGTGGCGAGGCATGGTGGTTTGCTTCCTGGTCCCTGGTATTGATTCTTCACGGTTTGTGGTTTAGTTTGTGGTTAATTATAACTTGTGGTTGATGAGGATGTGGTACCAGGGGCCGTGAGCCCTCCTGGTTTGGTCGTTTACCGGTTTTCCTTTATGCATCTGTGTGTTTTTGGTGGGGATTAGGGTGTTCTGGGTGTGTGATCCTCTGCTTGTTGTTATGGACTCTGTGCTGTCCTGTTCAGAGGCTTTCCAATTGGTGACTTGCACAGTGCTGCTCTGTGTGGTTGGATCTTAGGTTGGTTATGGTGAAACACCATTCAGCACCTCTATCAGGGGCTACCTTCGCCGATGGGCCTTAGGGGTGGCTGTTGGGCTTACCTATGTACAATGATTGTTAATTGGGGGACAAGAGTTGGCTGTGGGCAGGGGGTTTGGACTCTGTGGCTAACTATATGTTGCAGTGGTGGAGACACTCAGATTGAACACAGCAGTCGTCTGGCAACACCTAGAATTGGAACAAAGGAGTAGTGGGCAAACCCATAGATTTGGGACACACTAGTGGTGGGGGACACCCACAAATGGAGCACAGCATTAGATGGAAAAGGGTAAAACTTGAGACACAGCAGCACATGACAAACCACCTAAATTGGGACGCAGCAGTAAATGGAGAAACGCTGTCATGACCCTTATCCCAGACCCCCATGGCAAGTCAACCTGCCAGGTAAGGCCAGGGTTCGGGGTTTCATTAAGGGCTGGGGTCCGCCGACTTGGCTGGCGGTGGCTGCGTGGAGGAGTGCTGGGCTCCCGCTGTCGCCGCCGGGCTGGTGGGTGTTGTGGGAGCCGCTGGTGTGTGTTTCGCGGCCGCGGCCCCTTCGTTCTTGGTACAGCCAGCTGGTGCGGCTGCCGAGGCCGGTGGGGCTGGTGAGGCGGCGCCTGCCGCCCAGACGTGTGAGTCCGCGGGCTCTCCTTGTTTGCTGGCGTCTGTGGACGCTGTTGCGATGCGGGCCGCCTCGCCTGCCGCCCCCGGTCGGGGGGCAGCGGGCGCGGGTGTGGGCGTGCTCGGACTGTCAGATGCCGGCTGGAGTGTCCCTCGGGTCTGCGTGTCTCCTCGAGGCATTCCTGGAGGGGAGGAGCCATTGTAGGGATACAAAACGAAAAAAGGACTAGACCTGGCCATGAGGCAAGAAATAAAAAATGGACTGCAGGCTCTCTGGGCAATACGCATACTGGAGAACAGTTTAGCACCACAGATACAAAGGAATCATGTTCCGATGAACGTGGTGCGGAGGTCTTTTTCTCTGCCAATTTAGATCCAGACCCTTTTTGGAATTATTCCTGAGCCGTCAGCAAATATTTATCCCTTCATAGTCCAGCTACAACACAAGGATCAGATAGAAAGAAGACAATCATTGGAATTAGTAAACAAAATATTAATGGATCTAACTCACATCAACCAAAAACGAAAAGATCAAAATCCAAGCCTTTCTATGCTGAACACAAGCGAGATAACTAAGAATATTAATTCACACGCTAATAGGTGCAAAGACGATGAACCCCAGGCAGGTGTACAACATGATGACAATAACACAGATCAAAACATAAGCAACGAGGAGGAGTACACTAGACAACGGATCATTCAGACAAATACCATATCCATATGGTCGAGTGGAATAATGAAACGAAGAAGAATAATGGACAGTGAGTCTCTGAAGATTCTCGACTCACAAAAAAGGTTGAGACAAGCTCAAATTGACATGGAGCCTGCTGAAAAGGCGCTTACAGACAAATCAATAAACATCAATGAAACTGATAAACGACAAGTGTCGAATAACACTAAGGCTGCAAAGTCCGCAATGGTTACTTCCTCAGACGAAACCAGTACGGAGTCCTCTATAATGGACCGTGAGTACCCCAAAATCAGAAGAACGTATTACAAAACTAAGCACAGAATGCAGAATGTGCAAAGAGACACATCTGATCATTTGGAGGACACAATCAAAAAAATAAATAAAAGAATTATTGGCTGCCTTGTCCTCCGTAATGTCAATGACCATCTCGCCATTCCTGAAAATGTATGAGCACTTAAATGAAACAATAAATGATCAAACTACTTTGATCGCTTTGATGAATTCTAAGCTAATTAGCATCGAATATGAAACGAGACATGACAAACAGTGTTATAAAGAACTTGCTCAGAAAATTGATGGAATGATAACCACACTAGCAACACAAAAACGGAACAATACTGAAGATAAAAAGCTATTGGCTGAAATTGCAAAAGAAGCACTCTCCCTGTTAAAACAGGAAAAAAGTACCGAAGGAACTAATCCCATACCAAAAAAGATGTGTGTAAACAGCAATCTGAGTACGGATGTACCTGTTCCACAAAAAGAAGTAACAAATGAAAATCTTCATGGGGAACCAACTACTATGAGTCCAATGAACATACAAACAAGTACTGCAGAACCCAAAGTGATTGATCTGACAAGAACCATTAAGTGTGGCAAGAGACAATCTGGACCCAGCCAGAGAGAACACACCGACCATCAATGAAATTCAGCAACAAACCAGGATTCAGCCGCAGGAGTCAGGTATAAGCCTCTCCTTTAAAGACGTACTTTTGTTATCTACTAGAGCAGAAAATTGAGCTAATACAGATAACCAAAAACCTTCCACATCCTCAAAGGATAAACCTGAAATAACAGAGGAACACGCAATAAATCTGACACCTGAAAAGCTGACGACTAAGCCACCTGAACAGACTCTGTTTGACATCTTCAATGCACTTAAACAACCTGCAAGATCGAAGCGTGCAAATACCGCACAAATTAAAAAGACCAAAAATCAAGTTATGAAAAAAAATAATACAACCAATAGCTCAAGAAAGTTTCTACGAAACCTAAAAACTGTGAGCTTTGCAATAAATCAAGGTGAAGATAATACAGTAGAAAAGGTGAAGGATCCCAATACTGGAATGAAAGAAAACAAAAAACAACAGGAAAGCTGTAAAAATATAACTATCGATATGGAAAACTCAAACGATTTAATGGAGCTATCGATATATGAAGATGCAGGTGTAAGCGAAACTAAGAGCTCAGAGGACATCGTAGTCGGTGATCAACCCAAACTGTACGACAACCCTGCTCTGGAGGCCACGCAGGAAGCCAAAGACAAAACAAATGAAACTGTCTATGTCCCGTCCACAAGGGAAGGTCAGGATATAACAGAAGCGCGTGTATGCGTGATGGTGCCAGTAATGAACACCGTAAAAAGCAAGAAGGTAAATGAAAGCAGTCCTGTGTTTCGAACAATGGAGGAGAAACGGAATCAGCTAGCTTGTAAAGAGTCGTACATCAGTGACCAGCCCAAGAGAGCTAGTCGATCCATAAGTCCATACATGGACAAGAAAGTTGCGACTCAAACCAGAGATGTCGCAGTTAGCCAATGCGCCTTAAAGAACAATTCCAATGGCCCAGCGTGGATCCCTCCTTCCCAAAGAGCTCAAACTGAACATGCTTATAAAAAGAACAGTCGGCAGAATGGTAAACAGGAACCGGAACGAAAACCTCTATTTAAATATTGTCTCGGTTTAGAACGGACATTTACAGGAAAAGACGGTTTAACGTTGAACCGTACAAATGTCCTACAACTCTTTCACTACGTCCCGGCGCTAAGGACAATTGAATCCGGAGACATTAAATGTGTCGAATTCTTCAAAGAACCGGAAAACGATAAAGTAAAGCTCCATCTTGACTCTAGAATAGTATGTGATATCCTCCTAGATGCAACGGCAGCCTTACTCTGGCTAGGATTTGATATCTTTGAAGTCAACAAGAAGGAAGACCGAATCAACAACAGAACAAAAAATTCGAACATAAATATGCCATCCCCGATAAGAGAAAAAGTGAAAGTAAATTATGAAGATTTAGACAATGAGAAGATGGCAAGAACGTATACCTTAACCGACAACTCAATAACAAGTGAAACTGTACACAACAAAGAAGTAGAAATACAAGTAGAGAAAGAACAAATCCAAATCACGTTCACATGTAACAACAACCAAAGAAAGGACAGTAATACAAGATCTTTGCTGCCTGAGAACGAGGATGATCTAAAAAACTGGAACTGGATCCCGGTTGCATTGACAAAATCTAATAGAAAAAATTAACGCCAGGCCGTTCCAGCTAAATCAACAATTAGCTGTGGATCATGGAATACACGAGGATTGTAACGCTCACCTGATTCCCGCAGAGGCGCCGGTCTTGACTGGGCGAATGCCGTATCTTCAAAGGTGATGTGTAACACACGGTTGGCTCTTTTGGCTGGACCTCTGTGCACTGTATGTCTGACTCGAAGAGTAAGATGTCTGCAGATAGAAAATATGGGATTAATGAACTGGGTTATTGGGTGTCTCTCTCTTCTTCCCTTTCTCTTCTCCTGTAGAACCCCAAAGGTTAACGCTCTCACCTTAGGTAAGTGAACGCCGTGCTCTCCATCTGCCTCGGGGCAGGGTGCCGTAACCAGTTTCTTCACTGGATAAGGGTGCAGGCCTCTTGACTTCAGAGGACTGCTGTCCGTCGTTTACTGCACGAACGGTAAGTTCCGAGTATTTCAAATGTCTTTAAAAGTCTTTTGTAATGATGTCTCTTGTTTTGCAGGGTTCCGGCGATGGCGGATGACGGGCCGAAGTGAGTTGAGGATGGAACCCGTGTGAGGAATAGAAGCGCCTGGAAGCACGTAAGTAAGCGCTTGTTGCCTGCTTCACGATGCGCACTAACTGTCCTTTTATCTTGCAGGTACAAGTTCGGAGCTGCTGAAGGGTGCCGGAATACCCACTGGGTTCGGCGTGGAAGGAGTAATGGCACGTGAGTATTAAAGTTACCCAATGTCTTTAAACGCACCTTCTTTTGTCTTTCAGATGCGGGATGCAGCGCCGAAGGCCTCCGGAGCATGCGAAGAGTTGGTAAGCCTTTGTCTTTCAGATGCCGGAATGCAGCGCGAGGCGTTGGTGACAGCCGATGGACCAGGTAAGAGATGCGCTGTCACTGAAGACCGTAGTGCTAACCTGTTCTTTCTTGTCTTTATAGGTGTTGCTGAAGACTGGATTCAGGATGGTAAGCCTTTTTCCCTGAGGCCCAGGATCAGATGCAGAAGACACGATGAGCGTTCTGCTGCAGAAGATGCAGAATAACGCAAAGCAAGATTCATCCATCGGGTGTGGTTTAGTGCTTAGGTGTCTCCTTCCACAGCCTCGCCTAGGTAAGAAAAGAGTTCCTGCTTTCCAGAAGAGTTCCAGTGTTCTGAACCTAGGGAGTGGCTCCTGCCCCACCCAACAGGAAAAGTAGTCCCAAACAGAAGAGGATCAGAGGCTCAACTGGCAGGTAAGTAAGCAGCATGGTCTGCTGCAGGTAAGTCCACCCAAGCATTATGAGCCCGGCGCTTCCAGCGCTGGGACTGGGCATATTTATGAGCCTGGTGCCACTGGCGCCAGGACAGGGTCCAAAAGGTCCCGATTGGGACTGATTGGCACTCGGAACCTGGGTTATGGGTCTGCTTCCAAGGGAGTTGGGTAAGTCCTGACCTTTTGGAAGCAGAGATCATGACAGCGATACAAACATCTTCTACAACAGGAGTGGATGAAAGGCCTAGGCATAATATGTCTCCAGGAAACCTGGATGACCGATCCTCCAATCTCTGACGCATATGATATCTGTTTTAACCGAGCCATTAAAAACGAGAAAGGAAGACCGATGGCTGGATTAATTACACTGGTCAAGAAAGAACTAGGATACAAGATAACTGAAGATATAAATGTAAACGGGTACATACAAGTGATCCACATGTACAAACAAGATGAAGATCAAAGGACTACAGATTCAATCCATATTATTAACATCTACTAGCAACATAAAACAATTAAACCAACGTGCTTTATTGACATGATAACCAATTGCTCGACGAAATCAATGAGCAAGTTGATGCGTCTAACATTGTACTCTGTGGTGACTTAAACATCAAGTGCATACAAGATAATACATCAGAGCACATGAGCAAGTCTACCACAGCTAAGCAATGGTGTATAGAGATAAAAGCACGAAAGATGCATATGCTGAATGGAAATACGCCTGGGGATATTCCAGCTAACATGACCTGGGTAAGAGACAACCAGAAATCCATTTTAGATTACTTCTTCGTATCTGAGACTTTGCACTGGAGAATAAAGACCATGCAAGTCCACGAAAAGCAAGAAAGCGACCACAACTTGGTGGAAATAACTCTGGCCAATATAACATCAGAATCCCGAGCTTATTGGAAACATGATGTTGTCATTGATTCGTCAAGACTCCGTTTGAAACTTGAGGACTCAAATGTTAAAGACATTACAGCTATGTATAATTCTGAAAAAGATGTACTGGAATATGATCATATTCTCGCGCAATTCAAGGTAAAAAATCATGGCTTTAAAAGATCAGGCTTTGTACCAAAACATACATTTGATCTAGAGATTCTAAAACAAAAACGTAAAATGAGATCACAAATACGAGCTATACAAATAACGAATACTCCAGAAAAACAAAGCAAAAGAAAACACATTATGCAAATGTATAAAAACTGGTTAAAGTCCCATAAGTCGATCGTGAAGCAACGCAATGCCGAAATGATGTTAGCAAACCTCGATAAAACAAACACGCGAGACTTCTGGAGTGTCATTAACCAACATGGTATCTCGCAACAAGGAACCATGACAAATGCAGCAAAAGAAAAAGACTGGATAACTCATTATACAAATGTATATTGTAAGAAAGAGAATGCAAAAGAGCCAAAATTTGCACCCGTAACATCGTGGGACTTAACTTTTGAGTATGATGAGATTCTAAAAATCATCAAAAATCTAAATCTCTCAAGAGCGCCGGGACCAGATGGGCTGAGCAATCACATATTAAAACAGAATCCCGATGAATGGGCCAGCTTCTGTCATGTACTCTTCCATAAAATTGCGACCTCACGCTGTACCCCGAAATCCTGGAAAAGTGCTATTGTAGTCCCTATATCCAAAAAGGGAGATAGAAGAAATCCGAAGGACTACCGTCCAATAGCACTTCTAGATGTCTTGGGAAAGGTATACGCAACAATGCTAACACGCAAATTAAACCAATGGATCCACACTACAAACCAACTGGACCCAAGGCAGACAGGATTCGTTAAAGGAATCGGGTGTGCCTTGAATCTGCTAATTGTCAACACTCTAAAAATGGAAACGATAAGATCGGGCAAAAAAATATACATCGCTGTCATAGATTTTGCTCATGCTTTTGATAGTATTCCTCGAGAAATGGTATGGGCCAAATTACATGCTTGGAAATGTCCCATAAGTCTTATACTGGCAATACGCGAATTACATACTGAAACTAATATACAGATTAGACTGGACAGAGCTGGTAAATTATCGGATGCCATACCTACCCACTGTGGAGTCAAGCAGGGGTGTCCATTGGCATCCATAATTTTCCATTTATTTCTCTCTGATATAGATGTCACTCTTGATCAGATCCAGTCATTCCCACCAAAAATAAATGGTCAGCAAATAAGCCGTCTTCTCTACGCGGATGATCTAATTTTATTAGATCTTACTCCTATAGGCCTGCAACGAAAACTAAATGCACTAGAGCGATATGTTCAAACTAACGGACTTACCATTAACACGGCAAAGTCTGAAATTCTCGTGTTAGAAAATCTTAGAAGCAAAAGCAAAGGCAGAGTAAGTAAATTCCGCTGGTCATTAGAAAAGACTTTCCTTCAAAGCGCACCATCGACAAGATACTTAGGAATGATCATCAACTCAAGCATTAATGACACACCTTGGGTTGCTTGTTCTAAATGCCAACAATTGGCAAATCAAGCATGCATTATCCATAAAAAATATGGACAATACTCACTCCTCCCAGCCTTGGCGTTTTACAAACAAAAAGCAGTTCCAGCACTCATATATAGAGCTGAATGTGCATTTGGGGCCTCATGGGAGCTGTGGAATTCCCTTGAAAATACCTTTTGGACCAAGGTATTACATCTGCCCCAAGGTACTCCGATGGCGTGCATCAGATATGAGCTCGGCCTAATATCAATTCACGCCAGAATCTGCTGGAACACGCTAAATCTATACTCGAAAATAACCAACATAAATACTCCTATTCAATTTGAGATCTTAAAAAACATTGAAAAGTCCAAGGAACTAAATGTGCTAACCTCATGGGTGGAGAGTTGCAAGATTATTTTAAAGAATCTTGATACTGATACCAAAACCTTACACAGTAACCCAAACTTGGTGAAAAAATACCTATGCAGAAGTGACTGGATCGCAACAGAAGAGAAAAGAAGAACGCACAAATTGATGGAAAATGTACCACATGAAAAACGAGCATACAACGAAATCCCAAACTACCTAAAATTATTTCCAGAGACGCGGCGGCGTGATTTATACTTTAAATTCAAATTGAATCTATTTAAGACACAAGAGCGAAAAAGCTTATGGCAGAAAAATAAAAACATGACAAAGTTCTGCAGATTCTGTGGGCTATGTGAGGAGACGTTAAAACATCTTACTTTGCTATGCACAGCCCTCACAAGGGAACGAACAAGATGTCTCGGAGACTTGATCAACAAAAGACCCTTCCTAAATGCTGACGAGTGGTGGCAAATCTTGTTTGATGAGACAGATAGGAAATTTACTTTTGCCCTTACCTTTTTTATAGATATTGTGGAAATTAAATTAAATAGCTTTGAAAAGGAAACTGCTTAAGCAAACGGCCGGAAAAACCTGCTGAGTAAAACTGCAACAAGCTGTTGAATGAAAATGTTTATGTTATGTTGTGTGGATTCGATGATGTAATCATATTTTAAAGGTTTGTAATAAACCGTATAAAATAAAAAAATAATTTTTTTAAAAAAAAACGATTTTGAGTGGGACAGTGAAATTACATGCAGCAACTGGGCAGGCTAAATTCAATGTTCAGTAGGACAGTGGAAATACATGCAGCAACTGGACAGGCTAAATTCAATGTTCAGCAGGACAGTGGAAATACATGCAGCAACTGGGCAGGCTAAAAATTATTTTCAGTGGGACAGCGGAAATACATGCAGCTACTGGGCAGGCTAAATTGAATGTTCAGCAGGAAATACATGCAGCAACTGGGCAGGCTTTAAATGATTTTGAGTGGGACAGTGGAAATACATGCAGCAACTGAGCAGGCTAAATTCAATGTTCATCAGGACAGTGGAAATACATGCAGCAACTGGTCAGGCTAAATTCAATGTTCAGCAGGACAGTGGAAATACATGCAGCAACTGGGCAGGCTGAATTCAATGTTCAGCAGGACAGTGGAAATACATGCAGCAACTGAACAGGCTAAATTCAACGTTCGGCAGGACAGTGGAAATACATGCAGCAACTGAACAGGCTAAATTCAACGTTCAGCAGGACAGTGGAAATACATGCAGCAACTGGGCAGGATAAAAATGATTTTCAGTGGGACAGCGGAAATACATGCAGCAACTGGGCACGCTACATTAGTAGAAGTCCAGATGAAGTGAAGTGAGGGTCGAACAGTTCCATGTATGAAGGAAGGGTTCAAGAGGATGGGGAACTGACCTTTACAGAAATGGTAGGTGGTCCATTGATTCGTGTGACCGAAGAACATGGAGTTTTCCTCAGCTTCCATGTGCATGTTGGAGTGCGGGGGGGAGAGAGGACCCAGAAACCTGACCAGGCAATGGACAGGGAACTGACAGGGCCTGAAAAGTGGGCTGGCTGAAGCCTGCCGGTCCACCGTAGGCCAAAAAATGCTTTTAATTGGCCAATCAACAGGCACGGTATCAGATGCTTGTAGGAAGAACAGTCAAGCCTTTTTGGGCTATGAAGCTGTGGCGGCCATCCTTTACATGCCACAAAGCCACAGAAAAAGCCTCCAGATATGGCTTCTCCCCTCGGGTACTGCACTGAAGTGGGCAGCAGGCAGGGTGTGGGCAAGAAAGGATAGCGTGACAATTTAAAGAGCGATCCAGGGTTCTTTGTTCTTTTCTTTTGTGCAAATAATTATGCAAAAACCTCTAAATTCGGAAACACCTTTCATCCCCATGGAAGCTGTCTTTGGGTTCATCCTACTTCGTCGGTTGAGGAGACTGCCATCAGGTGTATATCATCTGTTTTCTTGTCGGGCCTGCTGAGGAGTCACTGCCATGGACACCGAAGAGAAAGGAAAATGTTTCAATATGGCTGCCGTATATGTGGACCATTTGTAGTGATCTTGATCCTCCAGTCCTGCAAAGAAGCTGGAGTATTCGGGGGAGAATGTCCACTTGACAAACTCCATATAATTTACCTCAATTTTAATTCCAAATGATGTCGTCATTTGCTCATAAAGCTCTAAATGCTCCCATACCGAATATTTTGCATTTTTATGGTAGGGAGCCAAGAAGCTCTTTATGGCCTTAATCTGTTGGATTGGGTCTTTCCCAGAATCTTTCTACTGTTTGGCAGCCTTCCTTTTCGGCTGCACCTGAGTCCACTCGCCTTCTGACTCAGAGCTGCTTCTCTTTGTGGTCCATTCCCTGTCCTCTAGGCGCTCCCAACCTTTATGAGAATGGAAAAGCTTCCCAGAATTTCAGGGTCTGGACTCCTCTCTCCTGTGTCGCCATGGATTCTCTGGGTCACTTTCCCTGTGGTCACCCTGTGGTGCAGGATAGTACTCATCCTCTTCATCCCTCCTCCAGGTATGGTGGGGAAATCCCCTACACCCCCATTAATGTGCAGAGGTTTTCAGAATACTCTTCCTAGGCTGAAGCTTTGGATCTTCTTTCTCTGCAACACAGGCTAAATGGTCCCTTTGTAAGTTCACTTTCTGCCTGTCCAACTCCCTGATCTTCTCATCATAAGGGTCTTCATGGTCAGCAGTACTCACTGCAGTATTTTTATTTCCCAGGACACACTGGCATGGCCAACATCCCTTCTGTGTTGTAGAGATGAATATTCATCAATATCTGATAAAGACTGGCCTTCTGGATCAGTTTGACTAGGCCTGGGTGAGTCCAGCTGCCTCATGTTTCTTTGTTCCTGATACGTGGTATGCATGAGGTCAGCTGCACCCTGGACATTTGAAGCGGTGGTTAACTTGCGTGAGCTCTGTGGTAGAGAGGTCACTGTTTATTGATCGGGCGGCGGGGGGGGGGGGCTTTTCCCTCAAAGCCTGTTTATATCTTTCTATTTCATCTGCCAACCTCTAACAACTGTTTTTCTCAGTCCCTATCTCTTGCTGGGATGCTGAGACCTATTGGACTCATTTTCAGCTTGTGAGGTCTGCGTCGTGCGCGCATATTCAGAACATTTTATTTTCAAAAGACTAATCTCTTCCTCTTGTGCCTTTCTGCACTGTGCTGCCTGCAATAGGTCAGACTCTGCTTGCCTCACACGCTCCATTATTTATGCATTTTCTCACCTAATGCCAGTCAGTTCCTGAGAACCTGACTCACTCTTCTCTGGATCCACCTTTAACTGATGCACCTCCTGAGACAGGACACTATTCTCCTGGTTTAACAGGTCTTTCTCCTTCCTCATCTGCTTTTTCTGTTGTTTCATGATGTTAATGTCTTGGGGCATCTGATCAAAATCACTTTGAGACTAAATCCCTTTTACAATTAACTGACTATTTTCAGTTTCAATTGCCTCATTTGTAATTGGAAGGCCATAATGTCCTCCAATTAGACTCTATTATGAGCAACCTGATCATTTAGATTGTGTTGCAGTGTGCACAGATTTTCCACACACTCTTTATGCTCATCTTGCAGTGCAGAAAAATGCATTTGATGCTCTGCGCTCTCTTGTTGCCATGTTTTTACCTCATTTTTTAGTTCTTCAATAAGGCTTTATTGTTTTAATTCTAAAATGTGGCCCTGTTGTGCTTTCTCTCCTAACTGCTTGAATTCTTGCTGTGCCTCATTCAAAAGCTCAGTTTGGTTCTGCCACACTATTCTGGAATCGTTCTTGCACTAACTGTAAATCAAATTACATATAAGTTGTGAGTTGAGCCATTTTAGTCTGCTCATCACACAGAGTTTGTGTCATGTAAAAGTCTGTTAGAGCTTGATGTAACCAAGCATTATCCTGCCAGATGTCAGCATTTACAGAGGTAACCTCATGCACCATTCCTGTTTGACAAGTTTCATGTTATACCTCCTTCCATTCCCCTCTAAGGAATATTTTGGATAGGAGGTGCTTCCTAGCAACTGTAACTTCAATGGTGCTAATTTTCAAATGTGTTATGCAACCTTATACCCTTTCCCTATGCAGGGGCAAACTCACACCTTGTTCCTGCTTAATTTCCACACACAATGTCAATTACAAATCAGTACTATTCAATCTTAAATTTTCCCTCTACACCTCCCTAGAACCCAGGGATAAAGTTCAAGTCTGAGCCGCACCTTGACAATGCAAACACAATTGTCTATCCACTGTAATGCTATTACACCAGAATGAATAGTCTGCGGCCCATGCAAATGTCACAAGTCGAATATTACAAGCCAATTCCCAGCAGACGCCCCCAATTTGTAACAATGCATTGAACTGCCACCCACAACGCGGGAAGTTCCTTTCCTCCCCAATCAAGATGTCGCTCAACAAGCCGCCAAATGGATTCTTATGTGGGTCAATTCCTGACTGTTAGGGAAAATTCTCCAGAATGGCTAATTTCCCCTACCTATTGAGTCCCTCAGCAGCTTTGCTGGATTTCTTGGGTTTAATTTTTCCACCTGGTAAGAGTGTGAGCCTTTTTCCCACTCTTACATGTGTTTTTGCTATGTGTTGTACATTGTTTTGTGCTCATGGACTATGGAGTCTCACCCACTCCATAGGCATCATCTTTTTACTGTGTGTCACACAGCACCTTTAGTTCAGTGACACAGGGTTGTATTTTTAGACTTCCCACTTTAAACTCCATTTCTGGGACTGACTACTGTCTCACAGAACATGTACAGTTGCCATTGACTTTACTAGTCCTTTTAAATTTATAGACCCAGTACAGCCTATCTTCCAATTCTCATGAAACATTATTTTGTTCCCCTTTCTCTAAGATTTGGCTGGTGGCAGTGGTGTCTAGCATTTTTATTTTACCGCGGGCTATGAAAATAGCCTCGGTAACGTTAGAGGCTATGGTGGTAGCCTCAAACTCTAACCCGCTGGACCCCTTTTATTTTTATTCAGTTCCGGTTGGGTTTATTTGCCATTTCTTTTTGTAAAGGCCTTTCTCGTGTTTTACTCTGCACGCCAAACCGGGTTTGGTTCCTTTGTTCGCCGTCCTTTGGCAGGCTTCTGCACCGAAGCCCTCCTTAGGCACATGAATGTCTGGGGGGACAGGATGTGAGGGAGGGGTTTGAGGCCCCCTGCACAGGGTCTCCTTGGAGACCCAAGTCGCACTCTAGTTTGATTGGCTAGGTGACTGTCCTGCCAGGACAGCCACCCTGCTGTGTGATTGACAGCCAGGCTGTGTGAATGGGGGAAAACTGCTTAAAAGCAGGTCTCTAGGACTTGGAAGGCAGAGTCGCCACTGGATCGAGAGAGCCAATGAGAAGCTGAAGGAAGACTGCTGCAACTACTGGACACCGGTGAAGCCCTGCTGCAGGTCCGAATCGCCTGAAACTTCGACGACAGAGGAGATCCGCAAGGAGTCTTCTCCCCTTGAGCCTGGTGGGACCAACCAGCTCACAAGGCCCCTGGACCTCCTCTTCAGCCTGGTCAAATTTGCTGTGCTACAGGAAACAGGATAGCCAGTGAGAGAGAGTCCGTTTGTGCTTTTCAGGAGCACATTTTATTGACGCTTTGCTCTGCTGCTGGCTTCTTCCCTGGCAGTGCAGGACCCTCCAGTCTGCCTCCTTCTTGTCACCACGACAGTCGCTTCAGGAACCGTGAGCCTGCAGGAACTGCCAGGAACAGCCGTCAGACCGCGGTGAAAGTGTTTGAAATCTTTTGCCTCTCTCCAAAGGCTTGTCCTTCTCTTCTCTTTTGAATAACTTTAACTCCGACCAACTTCGTTTTGAACTCTTGGCAAAGACGTAACCGCAAACTACTCTGAACTGTGTGATCCTCTGCAAAGACTCTGAACCATTAACATTGGCCCAGGCCTATTAATTTGAATCCTAGTTGTAGTAAGCCTTTTCTAGATTGCCCTGCCTATCACTTGTTGGTGTTGTTGATTTTGGATAACCTTGTCTTTTCCTCTCTTTTAAATTGCTGGAGTGCCATTTTGCTCATACTTCATTTTGAGCTTAACTTGTCCAGAATTGTTTGGGGGTCATTGTAGTGTATTAAGATTGTTATTTTCTGCTGCTTTGTAATAGTGAACTGTTTTATAACTGATGGTGTAAATAAATGTATATTCTTTTACTCAGAAATCTTGAATCAGTGTTTGCTTGAATCATAGTAATTGTTGTCCTTTGTGTAACTTCTGATACTGCTCACTTTACTCTTGAGATAGGTCTGGCTGCTCCGCCATCGCTACCACTTTACTTTGTAGTACAGACTTGTACCAAAGGTGAAATTGTACTTACACTTGTAGTCTTAATTGTATGTGGTGTTCCCAAAGGGTACTGCATATGATTCTGCCTAACACTGGTGAACATTGATGGGGATAAAGTAGAGTGATTACACTCGGAGTGTTGCTATTACCTTGGCTCAACTAACCACAAGGCTAAACACCACTAAAAGCAATTTTAATCATGTCTGATATGGAAAGCTACCGTCAGGAGACCCTCATTACTTACACTGTTGATCATTTGAAAAATCTGTGTAGAGATAGGAATCTCTCTGTTAAAGGCAAAAAGTCAGAACTAATTGAAAAGTTGTTAGAGAACCAAAGTCTGGGGAGTGGGTCTGAAATACCTAACCCTACAGCAAATGTGGAAAATTATGAAGATGATAATGTGTCAAATATTATGGATGAGTTAGATGAGGCAGATGAGTCTCACAATGTAGGCCCTATTGCTCCTTTACTTGCTCAACAACCTCAACCATTGTCCACTGGGACCCCATCAGGTCCTACACTCAGTCCTGAATTCATTGCTCTAGAAAAGATGCGGCTTGAATTGGAATTCAAATGTATTAATGCTCAAACTGAACAAAAGCCTCAAGAACTTAAGCTCAGAGAAATGGAGTTGAACCATGCATTAGAAATGAAAAAGTTTTCTATTGAGAATGCTTCTCTCCCAGAGTCTTCTAGATCTTCCAGTCCTAAGAGGCCATGTATGCCTAAAGAAATTGTTGGTATGTATGAGGCTAAGCCTGATATTTTGGATTGGTTGGCAATGTTTGAGTATAACCATGGGATTCAAGACATTACAGGGAATCAGTTGCTTCCTTGGCTCTTCTCTAGGCTACCCACTGTTGCATCTGATGTTGTGATGGAGTTGGGGGAGGTGGATAGGATGGATTATGAGTGTGTGAAGCTATCTTTAATTGCTAGATTCGGGAAGACCCCTTCCCAGTACCTTAAGAGGTTTAGGACCCTCAAAAAGAATGGTGGTACCCCTTGGGCTTCCTGGGTATTTGAATGTTTGAAGAACTTAGAGGGTTGGATTAAGGGTTACAGAGTATGAAATATCTTGTTATGTTGGAGTCAATATATGATGCCTGCTCTCCTGAGCTCAGACAGCACTTGGCTGATTCCAAGGAGATAGATCC
Organism: Ambystoma mexicanum; assembly: GCF_040938575.1. Taxonomy (NCBI): domain Eukaryota; kingdom Metazoa; phylum Chordata; class Amphibia; order Caudata; family Ambystomatidae; genus Ambystoma; species Ambystoma mexicanum. Next base: position 832,910,179 of record NC_090934.1, on the reverse strand, counting down.
AAAGAAGTTAGCTAAGGCTGCTGACTTGTGGGTTGCCAATAGGGCTACTCACAAGGATTTTGGGGCAACTCAGAAGAAGGATGAGGGAAAGCAGCCAAAGAAAGATAACAAGGAGAATTCTAATACCTCCAATCCAAAAGAGGGCCCCAAATATAACAAGGGTAAGCCCCAAGGGAAACCGAATCAGGCTAGGGCACCATCTGGACCCAAACCAGATAGAGGCCAGAACAAACCCCCATTCATCAAAACATTTGGGAAATGTTATGTTTGCGGTCAACTGACCATGTGAAAGGGGATCCCAGATGTAAGGGTAAACCTTCAGGGGTCCACACTGTCTCCTTAGCCTTTTTCCCTCGAGGAAGAAGTACCTATGGCAAGTGGAAACTTTCACCTACTGGCTGATGAACCCATGAGAGTCTTGGCTAGTGTTTCTTTAGTGTCCCTGGGTTTGTGGTGAACGACAGAATTTAGATGTCTATAATTCCATCCCAGATAATACTAAAGAGTATTATAAAGATAGTGTTCTTGTGAATGGCCAGGAGATCCCTGCCATCAGAGACACTGGAGCCAGCATAACTGTGGTTGATTAATCATTTTTCAAGGTAGAGGATGTTGCTAAGGCACCCAAACACCTAACCAAGTTAGCTGGAGGCCCTCTGCAAATGCTTCCTCAGTTACCAGCTCTCTTCCAGTGCAATAACATGACTGTCAATATACCTGTTAGTGTGCAGAGTGAAGTGCCTGGGAGAGTCCTGCTGGGTAATGACCTGAAAACTCTTGGAGTTGTGTCTAGTACCCCCAGGCCTCCAAGTAAAAGGAAACAGGAGCTCACTAGGCCTGCAAGGGAGAGGACCTTGAGAGGCTCTCCAGGGGAATTGATAGAAGAAACTATCACCCCAGTCCACAGGACTTACTAACTTCTATTTCAAGAAAGAAAGAGGCAAAGGGGAAACCTAAAACTTCACAGAAGAAAGCAGATAGCACCCCTGTGCTACCAACAAGGACATCCCCAGGATTGCCCAAAGTCACAGCAGTGACTCCTCCACCAGCTGAGGCTGAGTGTGAGGTACAACCCTGTGTTGTTGATCCATCTTCTGAAGAGTCAGATCTGGAGCAGGACCTTACTCTAGTTGGAGATATGGATCCTGCTGACCATCCTGCGCTGCAGTCTTTACTGGCAGAAGGTGGACCCAACAGGGCAGACTTCAGCAGAGGACAAAGAGAGTGTCCTACTCTTCAAGGTCTTCGCCTACAGGCAGCTTCTCAGCTCGATGGGCAAGAGCCTGGGAAGCACAGGTTGCATTGGGAAGAGGGCCTCTTCTACAGTGAACCGACTGAGTCTATCCCTGGGGACTGCAAAGACTTGTAGTGCCCCTAGAAAACAGACTCCAGTCTGTACAGTTGGCCCATGAGATACCTTTGGCTGGTCACTTGAGTTTCAAAAAGACCAAGGAAAGGCTCTCTTTATACTTCTACTGGCCTAAGATGGGTGCAGAAGTTGATACATTCTATAGGAGCTGTCACACTTGCCAAACCTCTGGCAAGAGTGGAGCCAAGAATGTGGCACCATTGGTGTCTCTCCCAGTGGTGGGAGCTCCTTTTGTTGGTCCCCTTGACCCTCCCACATCTTCAGGAAACAGGTTTATCCTGGTTTAGTGGACCATGCTACTAGATATCCTGAGGCGATATCTATGAGAACTGTTACAGCTCAGGCTGTGGCTAAGGCTCTACTTGGTATTTTTACCAGAGTAGGGTTTCCTGAGGAAGTGATATCCGACAAGGGATCCAATTTTATGTCCCACTACATGCAAGCCATGTGGAAAAACTGTGGTGTCACTTAGAAGTTCTCTACAGCCTACCATCCACAAACAAATGGACTGGAGGAGAGGTTTAATCATACTATGAAGAGCATGATAGGTGCATTAGAAGAACCCCTTAAAAGAAAGTGGGACCTTCTACTGCCATGCCTTCTCTTTCCTTGTAGAGAAGACCCTCAGGAGGGAGTTGGATACAGTCCCTCCGAACTGCTTTATGGCCATCCAGTCAGCGGTCCTTTGGCCCAGATTAAAGAGGGGTTGGAGAGTTCTCCTTCCCCCCAAGCCAGTCAGAGTGACTGACTATGGGATAGGTCTCCGGAGGAGAATTTCACACATCATGGCAGAAGCTAGTGATAACTTGAAAGCTGGCCAGGCTCTGGTCAAACATTGGCATGACCAGAAGGCCAACATGGTTGAGTTCGCTCAAGACCAGCTTGTGCTAGTTATGGTGCCAACAAGGCAGAGGGTCTTGCAGGAAAAATGGATAGGACCCTTCAAGGTTGTGGGAAAACCTGGAGAGGTGAACTATCTGGTGGTCTTAGGCAGACCTAAGGAGGCTCCCAGAGTCTTTCACACCAACCGTTTGAAGGCATATGTCTCGAGACCAGAAGTGGGAGCTTTGCTTCTAGCTTCAGCTAAAGAGAAGGAGGAGAGTGAACCTCTACCTGACCTACTCAGATGCCAACCTTTCAATGAGAAAATAGAAGAAGCTAATCTCTCTTCTAATCTGACATCTGAACAACAGGAGGAGTGCATGTTTCTGTTAAATCAGTTTGCCTCCCTGTTTTCACTTTCACCAGGCTTGACCCCCTGGGGCCAGCAATACATTCTAACTGGTGACTGTTTACCTGTGAAAAGCAGAGGTTACAGAATGTCAGAACATGTAAGAACCCACATAAAGGAGGAGTACAACAAGATGCTTGATCTCGGGGTTATAGAGCCATCTACAAGTCCACGGTCTAGTCCAGTTGTTCTAGTACCAAAGGCAGGATCCAAGGAGTTGAGATTCTGTGTGGACTATAGAGCTCTAAATGCTGTCACAAAGACTGATGCCCATCCTTTACCAAGGACATATGAACTGGTGGATAACCTGGTGCAGCCAAGTACCTCAGTACATTTGATCTGACGTCAGGTTATTGGCAAATAGCCCCGACAGACCATGCCAAGGAGCAAACTGCATTTTTTTACCCTAGCAGGCCTCTACCAGTTTATGGTTATGCCTTTTGGATTAAAGAATACAGCTGCTACATCCCAAAGGATGGGCAATCAAGTTCTGAATGGGATGGAGGGCTTCTGAATGGCATACTTGGATGACATTGCAGTGTTCAGCCCTAATGGGAAAGAACATGTTGACCACTTAGGATATGTATTGCAGGATCCTGAACAGGCCCATCTGACCATAAAGGCAAGTAAATGTCAAATGGGTCAGAGCAAAGTGGTATACTTTGGACATGAGGTAGGAGGAGGTGAAATAAGGCCATTGCCTAGCAAAGTACAAGCTGTGCAAAACTGGGCCACCCCTGTGGGATGTCTCAACCCACTGGTCCAGGCCCTGCAACATTACTGTGCATTGCTGGCAGCAGAAACCTCAGAAATGGCCACTGGAAAGCAGGCTGCTCGCTAAAAATCACCCAAAATTGTGCAGTAAAAATCAGAAAAATAGGCCGCCACCCACTTTTGCCTATCTTAGTGAGCACAGGAGATCACTGCCAAAACCCACCATTGGGCTACCCACAAAGTAGCTTGAAATCACTTGAAAAAGCAATGCGGATTGCCAAAAAGAAACACAGAGCTATTTGGAAATCAGTTTTCTTGATTGTCAAAAATGTGCAAAAATCATGGCTCACAAACCACGTAAAAGATCCCACCTCCTTGTTGGGTGTTCCACATTATTCTACTGCAAGAATCCACATAAATACAATGTCAGCAAGAATCATATGTTATCAGAACAAAATCCTCTTTTAAAGATACTTGATGGAAAGAAAGCTGTCAAAAATGGGTGTAGTACCGTTACTCACCTCTGTCAGAAGCCGGCGATTTAAAACCTATTATGTGTAAAGTGAACATTGAACTCAAACTATGCCAAAGAAGAGAGTTCCATCAAAATGACATATAATAGTGCCACACATTGATTTTCATGTTGAAAAATGACTGGAAGTAAAGATGGGTTTGCTTATTTTAAATTTATAAATGTATTTTTTTCACAAGGAACTATGTTACAATTGACCAGAAGGTAACCTGATTCAGTTAAAACTTCCAATAGGCCTTCTTCCCCAGGGAAACTCACACCTTGTTCATTCCCAACAAAAGTAGAACATTTCGCATTGGCATGTTAATCACGAGGGGAGGAGATTTCCTGTGCTGCCTGGAGAAAGAAACAATGGATTCCTTGGGCTGAATAGGAATGCTAATTCAGGTGTGACTGACAACAACCTGCTCTGGCAGGAAGGCAGGCCATGTGACCCTCTGACTCAGCCCAGCTCTGGAGGCGGGCCAGACTGAAATTGTTGATTTGACATTGGATTAAATGTATGTTTAGAAAAATGCTTATAGCAAAGTGTACTGAACTGACAAAAATATGAAACTTAGAGATTGTTAAAATTAAACATTCGCTCACAGTTTAAGACTAAGTTGGAATCTGTGCGGTGTTCTGAGACTGACTCCCGGAAATTATTCATATTGTAGCCATGGTGCTTATGTTAGGAACATGAATAATTACAGGAATTTTCCCAGAGGGGACGTGCATGTATGTATAAAAATTGGTGCAGAACTAACATTGAGAAACCCACCAAAAGTGTGAAAAAGTGTCATTTATGAACCATAGCTCGTAGGAAAATAAGAGTTGAACAGAAATGTACCTTAGGCAATATGTCATGTAATTATGTATTATGAACAACTTGTGTATCTTGGAAATATGTTTTTTGGGGAAAATAGATTTCCTAAGAAAAAGCAAAGGGGAGGGATTTCCTTTGGCCCATAAACACAGCATCACTCTGACACCTGATGACACACTGCACCTGTCTCAAATCAGGAGAGGGGAAATTCTCTGACCTATCAGATCCTTAGAGGGTTGGGCATAGATAATCGGCCTCCCCACCCACTTTGGAAATGGATAAATAGGGACTGTTGAGGACAGGCAGGGACACACACTTTTCACTCCTCATTTCTTCCTATCATTGCAATCTCTTGAACCCATACAAAGTATTCTCTGCTAGATTAATCCTCCTATTCCTACTCCTAATTGATTAAAGAGATTGTCGATATTGTAATATTACCCATTGCTGATCATTATTCATATTCATAAGTGTGATATTCAGATAGCATTCATATTCATAAAAGTATAATCTCTATATTTATTCAATTCTTCAAATAAATCTTTTAATTTGCAAAACAAACCTATTTCTTGGTTCAGTGAGACCAGGGGAATTCAAAGAGAGGGGCGTTATATAAGGGTACATCATCCAGAATTAAACAAACTTTGACATAAAAATATATAAATAAGGGTTTCCATTGGGCATCCCATACTAGGCATTGACTTAGTTGGAGTGCCGGATTGAAATCACTTACAGATTGGGGGCTTGTCTGGGATTTCTGGATTAGAGCTACCACTTGTGCAGCTTAATACAGTGTGCTAACTGACAGGATACATAAATCCTGTTGGGCTACCACGCTGTGTTACGCTGTAAAGACACCCCTCAAAAGGGAACGCTCTAAGGAAACGGTCTGTTTTGCAAAGATAAAATAATAAACTTCTGTAAATCAGGAAGGAAATCAATTTCCAGAATGGCGACATTGGTAGACATCAAGATAGCTAGAGAGCACCTTTTACATAAGTTATTTGTGAGTGGTGAATGGACTGAGCAGGACCAGAATGTGTGGTTGCTGGCAATCACACCACAGATCTCTGCAACAGGGTCAGATATATGGAGACCACGGTCCCTTACATGTGGCCCTGAGCAAACTATATATGGCCTCTAGGGCCAAGGATGAGCACAACAAGATTGCCAAGATAGAAGCATATCTATACTTGTCCATTGGAGCAATACAGGATCAATATGCTGAAGGCCAAGATCTGGCAAGTAGGCAACTGATGGCATTAGAAAAGGCCCAATCTGATCTGGACTCTTCTGGGAAGAGGCTGCAGAGGAGCCAGGAGTCAGAAAATGAAAGCAGGCAGTATATAATTAAAATGTAAGAGGATATGGGTATCCTGCAACAGGAAAAGGCAGACCAGGATACCAGAATTCTGGCCTTGCAGAAGGAGTAACAAGAAGGTTGGGACTCCCTACTGCAGAGCCAGAAAAAGCTGGAGCAACAACTGGACTTCAACAGGGTATGCGCAGAGCAGGTAGTCACCTTGCAGAGCCACCTAGATAGAGAAAAGGCAGAGAGCAATAAATTGATTTTGAAAGACATGGATACCCAGGCAGAGTTTGATGAAGAGCGCCAGTAAACTGGTGCCCTTCAAAGGCAGAGGGACGACCTGGTGGCACAGAGGCAGGCTCTTACTCAGGAAAGGGACACCTTAGGCCACAAAGTCTGTCACTTAAAAGGGAAACTGGAAGAAAATCACCTGGCCCTCCAGGGACTGGGTGACCTCCAAAAAGAGCATCAAAACTTGTTAGAGCACACCAGGAGGGTGGAAGATGCTCTGGCAAGGAAGGAGCAGGCCAGTATGGACAGGACTCAGGAGGTAACCCTCCTGCAGCAAAGACTGGCCCAGTATTCAAAGACAATCCAGGAAGCACAGAGAGAAAATGAGGCTCTCTGTCAGCACAATGATAGGCTCCAGCGACAGGTAGCCATGCAAGAGAGACTGATAGAGACTAGTAAGGCCTTGATTGAGGAACAGAAAGCTCAGGTTCTTGCATGGCAACAGGGAACAGGGGCTGATAGAGATGAGGTTCGCTGGGAAAGGGAAACATCTGAGCATAACCTCAGGAACCCTAGTACCAGAGGCCTTCATCTCTCCCAGTACCTGGACTCTGCCACCCCCATGTCCCCTGGCGCACATGAGCCCAGGGCCACAGAATGGCAGATTACTATCCAGTTAGAAGTATGGGGCTCATAGATCAGCACCTCCCAGGTATGGATGGGCGGGTATCTGGGTATGGGCACCCAAGTACAGTGAAATTTAGTGGGGAACTCCAGGAGAGTAGGCCCACTAAGGGCATCCTAAAAACCTCTGCCCAGTTAGGACAGTGGGGGGGTACACATCAAATCCTGGGAGCAAGGAGGAATCAAAAGACTCATCTGAGCACCCCAGGACACAGGAGACTAGGTCCCCACATTCTGCCAGCCATTCCAAGGCTCGCAGAATCCGGGAGAACCTAAAAGACCAGACGGGCACCTCTGGGAGCAGTGCCTCTGAGTCAGAGGATGATTGGACCAGGGTTACCCGAACTAAGAAGGCCAATAAGGCAAAAAGGGCCTTGCTTAAGGACCCTTTAAAACAGATCAAGGCAATAAGGAGCGTCTTCACACCTTATCATAAGAACACTAAGTATTCTGTTTGGGAACACTTAGAGCTCTTTCAGCAAATGATGGAGACTTTCCATTTGAAAGACAGCAGTAGCTGCATGCAGTATGTGAAATGGACATTCTCCCCAGAATACTCCAGTTTCTTTGCGGGGCTGGAGGACCAAAATCATTCAAGATGGTCCACATATAGGGTGGCCATCTTGAAGCATTTTTCTGTTCACAGAAATCCCCAAGCGGCTCGCAAGGCAGCCTACAACTTGCAATGTGGGGAGGATCAGGCCCCACAAGAATGTATGCAGGAGTTAAAGCGTGCCTTTGCGCAGACTACCAGAAGGGTGCGCACGGACAGCAAAGAATTTGTTAATACTTTTTTCCATGCTTTACCAAAATACATCATGACCCAGCTAGTGAGAGATTTTCATGAGAAAAGATCACTAGACTGGGTCATTGAACAGGCCACCCAGATCTATGAGGTGCAAAAGCCCATAGACAACACAAATACTCAAAAAAGCCCCAAACCAACCAGCACCCCTACTGCTGCAAAGGTGGCAGAGGTAAAGGTTGCCCCCATTTTGGATTTGGAGATGGGGGGCCTAAACACTTGCCTCCACCGAATAATTCCAAGCCCAGAAGGCCCTCGGGCCAGCCACAGACAGGGAGCCAAGGAGGTAGTCCCACAAATGGGATCCCTCACTCCCCTGACTATGTAAATCCCCACTACAAAGGGAACAGACCCATCCTGGGTTATGTGTGGACTCCTCCAGCCTGAAGGGGGGATCTAACCAGGCACCTAACCCAGGGAACTTCCCTCCTAACTTCCCCCGGGAGGGCAGAAACTCTCCAAATCCTGGACAGAACTTCTTCCCCAGGTATCCACAAAACTTTCAACCCCAAAATCACCCATCCTTCTTTCCCCAATTCCCTGAGTCCAGACCACCTAATCCGGGAGAGGGGAGGCCAAGGGTGGAGGGGTACTAAATTTTCCCAACCTGGGGTACAACCAGAGAAGGGATAGCTACGCTTCTCGGGATCAGCCCAGGGGAGAAAACAGAACCCTGTATCAGCCTAAGCGGGTTTCACAGCTAGAGTGCCAGGTCCAAAAAGTGGCACAGGATCTGGGTCACATGCTGAGGGCTCAACAGAACCCTCAGATGGGCATGCCGGCACAGAATACCTCCAACTTGGACCTGGTGATCCAGAACAATGACGGGGGCTGCACCCCGACAACCCACTGGTTCCCAGGGAGGAGGCACAAGGAGAAGGGGGGTGTAAAGCCTTGGAGGAAGCTCCCTTCCCCACTTGTAAAAAGCCTTTGGAAACCCAGGAACCGGAAACCAAATCTCGTGCCCCTGAAAGCCTGCCACCCAAGGAGCAGAGGGGGGGTAGGAGAAACAAAGGACCCAAACAGACCCATTTTGTGGAGGAGGTACAGATCTTCCAATTTGAAGGAGAGGGGTCCTCAGAGGATTCTGGGAAAAGGATCTTCTCCTTCAGAGATGGGGGCACTTCTCCCAAAGAAAAATGGGTCCCAAAGGATTCAAATCCAGACTTGGTAGATGTGGGGAGTGAGCTAGCGCCGCCCATCATCCTATCCCAGAACTAACAGCATAAAAACCCCCTGGTTCAAACCCATCCTGGTGGCTGCCTCCAAAAAGGGGGGGTGGCCCAGAACCGGAACCAGGGGAACTCAAAACATCTCCCATCTCTAGTTGCCACCTTTTTCTTTCAGATTCCCAGGACTCCCCACAGAATTCTGCCCAAATCTCTGCTCTCTCAATGTCCAAAACTAAAAGACTAGCCCACCAGTTGTCCAAAAATGTACATTATCTGTGCACCCTTGTGGAGAAGGAGGGGAGATACTATGCCCCGGTACAAGTAGAGGGGCAGGGTATAATTTTGACACTGGTGGACATGGGATCCCAAGCTACCCTTCTGTCCAAAAAGGCCTTTGATTAACTGAATTCAGGAAGGGGGGAGAATTATCAAATTCCTCTCACCTCTCTTCCTGGACAACTTCAGAACTTTGACAGGAAGGAAATTCCCGTTGAGGGGACTGCAGATTTGGACATTAAAATTGGATGACACAAGGTGAAGCACCCGGTCATAGTTGTGACTCCAGAGGGCACCCCTTGTTTACTAGGGAATGACCTCCTGAGAAGGTTGTCACCCCTAATAGACTGTGTAAACAAGGTCCTCTGGACCCAGACTAGCCGACCAATAAAATTGAAACAGAGCGTCAACCATGTTAGTTTAAATGGCACATGCCACATGGTTGAACAAAAATCTGACCAAGTAGAATTTTACTTCCAGAACAACCAAATTGCAGACATGACAGTAATAGCAGTAGGACAACAGACTGGTGATGGGGGTCCTCTTTATTTCTGAAAATCAACCTTCCTTCCAGTCTAAGGTGGCATTCCACACTGGAAGGAAACACTCTGAAATTCTTTACCAATCCACAATCAGACATTCCCACTCCTATAGTCCACAAGGATGAGAAATCAGCTCAGAGCCTGGCTGATATTCAGCAAATTGGAGAGCAGTTGTTCATCTCTGTTCAGTTAAATGAAGGGAAGGACTCTGTTCTCGCCTGAATGTGTGTGAACAACGGTAAGAGCTTCATCAGCAAAGCCATGTTCCTCCAACTCCCAAAAGATCCAGCCATTCCCACATTCAAACTGATAGACAAATGGGAAATGGCTCTCGAAACCCCCAATTCCAAACATATCCTGCCAAGCAGGTGTATGCTCAAAATCTCCATAGGCAACAAGAGCATAGTTCATAATTGTTGGGTTGTGCGAGACGTCACTGCCACCTTCTACTTAGGCAGTGACATTCTCAATCACTTTGCCATTAGTTTGGACCTAATAAACTGCAAAGCTTGGTCCCGATTAGCGGATAATCCCATGGGCTTTGATGACCCAGAGAAAGCATTTAGGTCAGCTCAAATGCTGCCTTATGCAGTTGAAATTCAGATTGGAGAGGAAGTCACCATCCCAGAAAGGACCCGACAATTCTCCCTGGAAGTGAAAGTTAAAAGAGGACAGAAATTGAAAAACCCTGATGCTTATATTCATCTAAATGCTTCTCTCCAACAGCAAGGGTTGGGGGTAAACCCAACACCACTAGTCAATATGGAACATGACACCATTCCAATAGAGGTGAATAACAGCGACTTAAAGAGTATCACTCTAGCCGCAGGCACCATTATTGGAATGGCGGTTGATGACCGACATTTTTCCATTGATTTAGGAAATGAACTGTTAGGACCAATCCCCAAGGACTGTTTTGACAGTGACAGTGATGAAAACACAACACCAGACAGGATCTTTACCCGGCATGGGGGGAACTTCCTGGTGTACATTTCCTGCCCTTATGGTAAGGAAGATGTGACTTGTGACTTCAGGAGGGCTGAGGTGATTTCCAGGTCCATGAGAGCTGCCTTTCCTACCTGAAGCCACAAGTCCAAATCAGCTCTCTGACCAGGGACTTCTCCACCCAGCTGGAGGAGGCCGCTGAGATAGCAAAACCAGAAGTCTTTCCAGGCTTCAGGCAGATGGTTGAAGATAGAGTCAACCTAGCTGATGCCTGTGAGACTCTGGAGTAGAAGCAAAAGATGAAACAAGTTTTCTTGGATTTGCAGGATCTCTTTGCGGTGAACTCATATGACTGTGGTCGCACCGACATTCACACAACAACAATTCCCACGGACCTTGGCATGACTCCAGTGTTTGTGAAGCAATATCGCTTGCCTCTCACATCAATGGAGTCCCTTACTGAAATAATTAAGAACCTTGAGTCCCGTGGGATAATCCGTCCAGTACACAGCACCTTCAATAATCCGGTGCTGGGGATATTGAAGCCAAACGGCCAGTGGAGACTCTGTGCCGACCTTAGGGAGCTCAACAAACGGGTCCATACTTCCTGATGGCCTCTTCCCTACATTGACCAAGGACTGGCCCAGATCGAGGGGTCACAGGCATTCACCGCAATAGACCTGACCAATGGATACTGGACTGTGCCTGTCAGTAGGGAGGACCAATACAAGCTGGCCTTTACCTTTGGGGGCCAGCAGTACACATGGACCCGGACTCCCTTCGGATACATCAACTCCGGCAATTAATTCAACATTTTCCTACATAAGGCCATGCCCGACCTGGGTGAAAGGGGTAACCTGGCTTATGTAGATGATGTCCTCATCAAAAGCTCAACTGTGGAGGAACACGTAGCAGAGATCCGTTATGTTTTGACACAGTTGAGGGCTGCCAGAGCAAAACTTTCCTTTCAAAAAACACAGTGGTGTAGAACCCGTGTTAATTTCTTGGGGCATGAGATTACTCCTCAGGGTCTCTGTCCCGAGGAAAAGAAAGTGGAAGCACTCCAGAAATTGAAAGACCCCACAACTCTGCAGGAACTAAGGAGCCTCCTTGGACTGACTAATTATAGTAGGAAGTTCATTGAGGGCTATGCAGAGATCACCAGACCCCTGATTCATCTTTTGAAGGGGAGGTTAATACAATCTGCCTTATTTTTTGCATATACTCATGACCCGGTCCATAGTTTCAGGTGTCAAACATCTAGTGTTTATGTTAGTCCAGATACACACTGTAAATCGTCAACACGTGTTTCGGTCACAAAGACCTTCTTCAGGACGTAGGGCACCAAGTAATTACTCTGCCCTCCTTGGAAGTGTATAGGCCAATGTTCATTCTAAAAAACATACATATACAGTCATCAGGAAAGTGTCATCCCTATTTCATTTAAACAGTGATTTATATTGTCACAAAAGTGTATCTACACAATAGAATCACCAAGGTCTACTCACCACCAAGAGGCTATTCAAGGGTAAGCAAGTTGACCAGCGGAATCAATCCTCCACGGGACTCTATAACATTCTAGACATCCTGTGGATTAAACAGAACATGCCACTTGATCTATTTGTGATAACCACTAGTAGGTACTTCTACATCACTCGTATATGTATGTTTTTTAGAATGAACATTGGCCTATACGCTTCCAACGAGGGCAGAGTAATTACTTGGTGCAAAAACTAAGGAAGATTGTATTAATAGCAGTAGTTTACACTGCCTTGACATGCCAAATTGGTTTTACTGTTGATGGTTTGAATGTGAAAGTATGGGATTGAGAATGATCGTTTGAGATACGAATGTTGAATTGATGAAATGAACTATTTGGTTTTATGATTTTATATCATACATGTATTAATTATGTGAAATTTGTATTGATTAACTATTAAAATTTAAATTTATATTTGAGCAAAGACTTTATGTGCCATCCCATTCCACTGGTCCACCTTGCCTGTTGGGGGAATTCTAGGTCACTGCTGTCACTAGGTCCCAGACAAATGCTCACAATGACCTCTCAACTGCACAATGGAGTAAGGAGACCCAGATGCTGATTTGATTATGGCTCAAAAAGGGGATCCAATAATTGGTAAGTTTTATCAACACATTGAGGACCCTGAGAACTTTCCCCTGACGGATACCGATTACATTGGGAAAGAGGACCTCGGAGTGTTGATGAAATGTCCAAAAATGTTCCGAATCCAAGATGGTTTGTTGGTACGGAAATCCTTAGCTGGCCATGATCAGTGGGTAGTCCCTACCTCATTCCGAAGCCTGATGTTAAGTCACGCCCATGATGCGGCCACCGCCGGTCATAGGGGGTTTCATACAACACTTGAAATATTAAGAGAGATTGCCTACTGGCCACACATGGGGCAGGACCTCGACCAATACTTGAAGGGATGTCTTGTGTGTGCACAATTTCAGCCAACATCCCTCACACACCGTGCGCCTCTCCAGAAGAGGGGGATGACACTGCCATGGTCAGATTTGTAAGTAGATTTCTTTGGGCCCGTGATTCGCTCCTCTAGGGGGAACAAGTGCATGTTGACCGTGATATGCTTGTTTACTAAATGGGTGGAATGTCTCCCGGCCCCAAACTGCAAAGCAGAAACAGCAGCTGCCCTGATGATCAACCACATCTTTTCGCGTTTTGGACTACCCCAAAGGATCGAGTCAGACAGAGGTAGCCATTTCACCAGCGAAGTAATGACAAAGATGTGGGAGATACTTGGGGTCAAAAGGAAGCTACATATTGCTTACTGGCTAGCCTCTAGTGGTGCAATCGAGAGATACAACAGAACCATTGTGAGCATATTAAAAACGTTTGTGGCAGATTCTGGGCCCAGTTGGGATATTCGATTACCTCTTGTCCTTATGGCCATCAGATCTACCCCTTCATCTGCAACCAAAATGTCACCGTTTGAGCTGATGACTGGACGCAGGATGGTGCTTCTCCAGCATCTGCTCTACAGGACCCAAGAGCAGACATTGATCAATGCCTCCACAACTCATGAGTATGTTGAGAATCTAAGAAAGCACCTTGAATATGCTTTTGCCTATGCTCAGCAAAATCTAGAAAGATCAGCCGACAGGTTCAAACAGAGGAAATCCCTTTCCTTTCTTGACTTTTGAAGTTGCCCAAAACAACTGCAGCCTACATTACACATCAAGAGATGGGACAGGCCTTAATTATTGACAAATTGTGGCTAAAACAGATTTTATTCTGGTACTCACTGTGGTGTGCGGATGCTGATTGCGTGACAATATCCCAGCTGAAACACATTTTCACTTTTGGCAACTATTATAGAATTGAGTGGCTAGCCTACATTAAACTGACTCTTATGTTCGTGGGCCAAGGATCTTATTTTAACAATCCCCAGAGTATTATTGTGGTTCCGATCTCTGTATTAAAATCATTGCAGTTGGCACATTGGGCCACCAAAAGAGAAGACATGGGCCTTAATCAGTCTACGGTTCAAATCTGTTTGCCGCTCTTTCCCTTTGATCGGATTGCCCCATATCTTAACTTTGTTATGAATCCACATCACAGGCCACTAGTGACTTGTGCCATGTTTAATGCTGTACGTGTTAAAGCAGTAACAAGGGGATGGGCTGCCATGTCTTTGACTAATGCTGCCTGTTTTTTGTGGTGCTGTTGAAACACTGGTCCATTTAGTGATCTTGTGTCCTCTACATATTGATGTGAGTAAATATTTTCTCCACGACTTTATGAAGCACTCAGTCTATAGGCAATAGCGTCTTGCCTTCCTATTGTCATTATCAGCCAAAGATGTTACCAGTGCCTTTACATTTCCGAGCTTTTTACATTCTGCCCTGAAAAGAAGAGCTACTCTAGATGGATTCCACCATGACACTGACTGATTGTGATGTTATTTTCATGAGTTTTTCTGTAATTAATTTTGTGTGCTTTTATTCCTAAAGATGCGATTTTATTGCGATGTTTGATTATTATGTGTTTTATGATTGTATATGTATGTTTTATGGATACAAGCTTAATCTGAAATAAACAATGCATCCCTCTCTTCCAAGCTGGGAGGTTAACTTCAGTCCTTCTAACCAATCAAAGATGTCTTTCCCACCTCATATGGCTGGACTAAGCCCTTGGTAAGTGGTTCCTAGGCGTTCATTGGGTGCCACTACTTGAAAAACTTGCCTCCCCCTCAGTATTTTGTCTATGAGTTTCCCTTTCCTCCTCAAGATCTAGCTTGCAGAGTTCTTGTATCACTCATTCCTTCTGTTTCTCTGCCTCATTTCTCTGTTTTTGCTATGCTATGGTGCTACTCCTCTCCTCTATAATGACTTTCTGGCAGCCAGTTTAGCCCCGGTGTGACTAACATGGCATCGGTCTGAGATTCGGGACCTAAAAGATACTTGGAACCTTGCTGGCACCCAGAATCTATGGGGTACCACACTAATCGACCATTGGTAAGAATGGCAGAAACAGCTATCACTATTGCTGTTCCCATCCACAACCACATCCCCCACAAGAATGGGAATGTGGCTAGGTGGATCAAGAACACTACTCACTCCCTGGATCTCCTCTGCTGCCCTTGTTTCCTCAAATGCTTGGAGGCCTTCAGCATTTTCGGTCTTCTGACTTACTGCCATGGGGCTATCCTCTTTCCTGACATATATCACAAGGGGTGCTGGACTGCAGGCCCTTCATGGAATCCATTTTATTTTCCATGTTGCAAAAATGACATGGCAGTGTTTCTAACATTGCTTGTACAATCCATTATTTGGCTGTCTAAGCTGCAGTATGTACCAGATCCGACGGCTGACCACCAGTGTGACAAAATGCCTACTGACCTGTAGGAGTACAGGGATGAGCAGTGCATAAAAACTCCTACTCAGCTCCACACTAACGGGCCTTGCTTGACATGTAAACCTCCTCCACCTCTTTGGGTAGTGCAGGCCGAGGGCAGGCTATGCTCTTCAGGAGGGATATGGACTGGTACCGAAGCAAACCAAAATTCAGTAGTACTGGGATGCCAAAATAAAAGAATTTCCATTAAAGTTCTATTAAAATGGGATACTTTACTTAAACTTGAAAGCAACACACGAATGCTCCACCCCTGCAATAGAGAACACAAAACATGCAGACATTGTAATAATAGGGCACACTGCGTTGAAAGATGGGTGTGCACAGGCAATGATTACAGCAGCAATTGTCAAAGTTACTGAAGATGGTAGAGAACGTACTGTTGCAAGTCAGTTCTGCCCTTTTGAACAGACCAAGTGGACAGAATGATTATCCGTTCTTCTATTCTTGCTTTTCAGTCTTTTGGCACAAAGCTGGCGTCGAACTGGGGTCAGCATTAATGAGATCCAACAACTGTGTGTGGTTCGGCAGCGTCAAAGGCTTTATGTTTGCTGATGCTGGGAAACTTCAAACAGTGTCAGGTAGGCAACGCTGGAAGACTCAGGGGCATCATATGCATAGAAGGGAAGATCTGCCTTCAGTGGTGAGCAGGTTCAACTGGCTCATTATTGCGTGGTGCAATTGCAGTGGCGATGGCTTGGGGTCCAAAGAAGCTTTTAACCAGGCAGGGGGTGTCTAGTTTAGGATGCTAGAAAGCTTAGCGGGTCTTAGATATGGAGGCACCCGAGCTTCGTCATTGGTGTAAAATGAAACTCAGAGATGTGTGTTGTGGTTGAGCGACAAGGTTGAAAATGATTCTGGTGCAGCTTGGATGGCGTTGAAGGTACCCTTACCAATGATTACACAGTTTTGAGAAGAAGGCAGTACAAGGGGTCACTTCCTTGGTTCTTTGGTTGCTGCGGGACCCTTTCCAGGGTCTCCAGGGCCAAAGTTAAGTCCTTTCTCTTGCACTTTCCAGCCAAGACCATTTTAGAGAGCACTTGCAGGGTTCTGTCACCTCCAGTGAGCAGGTTCTGCGGAACCAGTGGTATTAGCTGCAGTAGGCCTTGTCCAGCCAACCCCAGATATTCCCTTAGGATGGTTAGGGGGAAGAGTTTGTCTCTTCTGTGGAAATCTTGGCCTTCCCATCTAGGGCAGAGGACTTTGGAGCAGACTGTACTTGCAAACAGACTCTGGATGAATCCTTCTTTTTTGGTAGTCCAAAGATGAATCAACTAATGACAGGGACTTCCCCCTTTATATAGGCAAATGAACACAGTGGATTAACTCCCTTCTAGTCTTCTGTAAAGGGTACAATCCCGAATGATGTTTCAGAATCTTCTTCGCTGGGAATGTTTTACCCGGAGTCCTTGGTCTGTAGGAAATGGGAGATGGACAGAAGGTTTGGGATTCCTAGGAACATACAAGATGGTGGATCCTCTCTCCAATTGGAAAGTTCTCCTCCTGGCTACTCCACTTTGCCTCCTTCCTCTGTCTGCCTACATCAAAGATTGGATGTCAACACCCTAGTGTGAGTTCTTTTAGTCTGGCAGAGACTGCCCTTTGAAGCATTGGACCTCTCCCTTATACCTTGTGGCAGTTCCTGCTCTCCTGAGAGGTGACAATTCTTTCCCACGGATGTTAAATGCTTTCTTAGCCCCAGGCCTACATTTTTTGATTTGGGTGAAAATCAATCCCATACAGTAAAAACATACAGTGGGCCCTGGCCGGGAGATTCACTAGAAACCAAACTGCTAATAAAATGATATCAATACATTGTAGCCAATATAAATGTCGAGTCCCAGAGATAACCATGCCACAAACAAACCTGTCTTAAATTTAGATTTGTCATCTGCCACCAGATTCAGTACCCACAATTATATGATTTAATTCAGGCTCAGAATTCACCATAATTGAAGGCAGGCTGTCACCTTTTCACTGCCATGTTGACAAACCACAATGCAATTGCTGAGAGGATGCTTTGAAGATAATCGTGGACCAATTGAAGGCAACAGAATGCAAGGGGGACCCATGCTCATCGCTGATTATAAAGTCTTGTCCCCCTGCTCTCATAAAATCCATCTGTATATTCATCAATGCATTATTGCATGAGGGCAAGGTCCGAGATGCTCTTAAACAAGCTTGGGTTACCCCCATCCTGAAAAATCGGGCTTGGCGGCAGACAACCCTCTTAATTTCTGCTCCATAACGAATACCCCATTCTTGCAAAAAATATTGGATCAGGTCGCATATATTCAGATTTCTCATCACCTGAATCAGTTCCCTGGTCTGTACACTTATCAGTCTGGTTTCAGACAAGGTTTCGGTACCGCAACCTCACTACTTGACCTGAAGTCTAGACTCCTGGGACATATGGATAAAGGTTCCTCCTCTCCCCTAAACTCCTTGGGCCTTTCAGTCACTTTCATTTGGTTGAACATTCCATCCTGATGACCAGATTGACTGAGGTGGCTAATCTCGCCCCAACTGCAGTGCTCTGGATCACCTCCTTCCTGGAACAAAGGCTCAGCTGAGTTTGCTCCAGAGAGGCAGATGCTTCACCTATCCACATGCTTTTCGAGGTGCTGCAGGGGACAAGTACCTCCCCCTGCTTTTATAATATTTTTATCGCCCCTTTTTTCTCACTTTTACAGCAGGAACGGGTCATGTTCTCCAACTATGCAGACGACACCCAGTGTGTCGTCCCACTCACTGGCGTGCATCTGCAAGATGAGCAGGAACTTAATCGAGTTTTTTCTCTTATCGAGAACTGGATGATCAATAATAACCTCGCACTCAACAGAGGGAAAACAGGGCTAATGATTGTGGGCAGCTCGGCTGCCTTAGCTAAACTGGACCCGGCTTGTAGATCTTTAAGGTTGGGCGATGATGATATTACCCCACTACCCAAGTTAAAAATGTTGGGGGTAGTCCTAGACCAGACGTTGTCCATGAGGGCCCAGGTGAGTAGTATTGTCTCATCATCTGTATAGTACGTCAAGCTTTTGTCGTACCTAAGGCCATTCATTTCACAGGCTAATGCAGAAACTATAGCCCGAGCCATCATAGGGGCTAAAATAGGTTATTGCAGCAGCCTACTTGGTTGGACTTAGTAAGCGCAATTCTAACAGACTCCAAGTAGTCCAGAATGGAGCTGTTAGAGTGGTAGTCAGTCTATCCCATCGTGATCATGTCTCTGATGCCAGGCGCTCCCTTCATTGGCTCCCCGTGGTGGCTGGAGCCAAGTTCATTGGTAATTACGTTTAAATGAAGACTTGGTCAAATGCCTGCATATTTGAAAGACCAGATTTCCGACAAAGATAATGGTAGGGCGCTTAGATCTAGTGGTCAGAACTATTTGGAGGTCAGTCCTCCCTGTCGGTTTTCAAAAAGGGTGTGAAAAATCTTCTATTCTCCTGAATTGATTCTTTGGTAAATTAGTAAGTACTTTAGCTTCTGTTAGCGGGTATTTTCATTGTGGTCTTATGTGTTGGTTCATATTGTCTGTGCCCTAATGCCTCAGGGTCAAAGGTTGCACATTATAAATAATTAAAAGTAAAAGTAAAGTAAGGTGTCAGTTGACAAATTCAGCAAAGCCAAGTATGTGCACTATGCATTTCTAGCATGAAGCACTATGAAAAGGGCGTCTGATTAGCAGAACTCCCTTTTGGAGACTGAGCTACCTCATCATTTTATTAATATAAATAAAAAAATCTCTGGCTGTTCAACCCTCACAGATGTCATGCTGTCACACCCTCCCACATTGCATATTATGGTCCAGGGACCAACATCACATCTTGAAGGTTTACAGCGACTACTCAGTATGCAGCTCACACCTCGGTTGGTGTGGAAAGAAAGCTTGTGTTAGCTTTTTGAGGATAATGAGATCTGAATGATAAAAGGGCTAAGTATCCATTATTAACTGCCCTTTTTACTACAATGGGATTACGTAATGAGCATGAGACGGCATATAACTCAATTGTTGAACAGGCAAGAGGTGGTTGCACAAGAGCTTGTCCAGCCAATTTCATCCAAGCAGTAGAATAGTGTGACTACAGCTGTTTTGGAAGTTAGTACCAACTGAATTTATGGCAGATCAGCAATATAGTGGCACTAATATCCCTGAGGCTGCATCACAGATAATGTGTGTGTACTGATGTTTACAAAGTCGATGGATCAGGGAATTTGGTAACCAACATTACAGGAACTCAGCAGCCTACCATCGCTGCTGTGTCTTTTGCAATCCTTGCACTGGAGCAAATTAAGATTGCATGGACTTTGAAAAACAGTAAAAAGCCCCTTGTCTGTATTGTATTCCTGTGGATTTGTAGAGCTCTTGTTCTGATCCATGAGCCACCTTTTAAACTAAGGCTATGAATGCAGCAGCACCCTTTGGCAAGATACAAGAGAGTTGTAGGTGGATGGTTATCATTCCTGTCTTTCAGAAAAGGGACACTGCTCTCCCTGCCTCGTATCATGCAATCTTGCTGTTTGATATTACCTTCAAGGTGCATGGTAAGGTCCAGCTTGCATGCTTACTGGATATTGTGCCCATTGTAAAGTGGCCTTTTATCTGGATATCCCTCCCTTTTAGAAATCCCTTAAAAAATAACAGTGTCCTTGCTAATTTGCTCCATTACTGTAACCTCCATTAACTTTGAGTAATGGTCAGTCATCACTACAATAAACCTTTTGCTTTCCCTTTTGTATCCTATGCTTATGTCTATCTGGGGCTTTTGCATGGATCTTATGGAATCGGTAGAGGGCACACATTTTGCCTGTGTATCTTGGTACTTCTATCCTAATTGAGGCATTTCTACATGTGCCCCCAATAGTTCTCTGAACCCTTATTTTTGGTGAATGTGTTGCCTCGGTGCCTTTCATGAACCTTCCAAATAATTCTCTCTCGTAGTGTTCCTGGAGAAACCAACTTGTAACTACTTACCATCAACTCACCTTCCATGGATGTAGACGTATTAGTAAGGAAGGGCCAGGTGAGCATGAACATCAAGTTGGACCTAACGTGATTAACAGGTGTTTTGGGCAGAAATGAGTAAAAGGGAACCGGAGGAGGGCTAGGACCCTGAGGTATTTACAAAAACTATAGGTAACATTAAAGGATATGCAGGCAGAATAGTGCTAAAGATTGATACTGTGCAAGTGGTCCATGAAGCAAGGAGCATCACATGTATACTCATTGAGGAGGTAGAGAGGGAACCGGGAATATTAATGCAGGAGGAAATCATTGAGGCCATAGAGATTGCTGAGACTTTGGCCTTGATTGTAGCTTCAGGCAGAAACAGCGGCAAGATAAGGGTGCGGCCTTCTCCACACCCTCTGTTGGGATTAAGCTGTGACTATCATTTGCCTTTGTCTGGGTTAGTGAAGTTGTCTGTTTGTTTACCTGCAAATGTGTGCCGGTCCTTTTGGCCTTAGTGGGCAACATTTTGAGTAATGTCCAAATATCTGGATGTGTGTTGTAAGCAGTGACCAAGGGAGTGACATAAAAAGGGCTCTTCATGCAAGCAATATATTGCTAGAGTCAAAAACAGGGTTAGCTGCTGGAATATCTTATTCTTTTACGAGTGTGTGTTACTGGGTGGTCCTGCCACATGTGTCTCTTCTCTGTTTAAGCCTAAAATATTGTGTTCCTAGTTGGTGCTCGAGGAACAACTTGGAGGAAGGTGGCTTGGCAAAAGGAAGAGGAAGCTCAATAACCTATAGAATAATTAGAAATAATGGGTGAAATAACATGGGAATCCAGAGATTGGGTGGCCTGCTTTTAACACACAGGTGACAGGAAAAACAGGAGTAGTGATTTTCCCCCCTTAGTCTTCTAAGAAAGACTCTAATAGCAAAGCCTTCATATCCTTATTATTACTGATATTGTTATTTTTGTTTTCTTTGCTGCGCTAGTTCACCACATAACATGCACATCATTTGACCATGGCAGGTTGCATATCATTTGGTTAATACACCAATACCTTAAGGGAAGAGGGGCATATAGACGCGTCCTTGAGTATATTGTACTGTGTTGTTTAGATAATTAAATCTGGTAAAGTGGATAGTAAATAGCATCTTATGCACTACACTGGCTAAAACTATAGTAAAAAAGATATCAGACTGTCAAATATTCTTGTACAATTTTTTTTAATGTTTTTGGTGTTTTGGTTCAATTTTAAACTTTTTCACTTAAATAATTATAATCATATGAATATACAATACATTACATACAACGAGTATACAATTAGATTTAACAATACTATATGCAGTGACATAATATGTTATGAGATGCTTACGTTAAAATATCTCAACCTAAAAGCTTTTTTAGCAAGTTCCTTTTCTATACAATTCTGACATCACAAGAGAGTGGTAGAAGATATAACTCTATGCATTCCACACAACAAATAATCTTATAATAACTCTATTCCAAACATTCGTTTTCAGCACTTTTCCATGCCCAATAAGCAGCATATAAGAGAGCTCTAGATGAAGTGCTGTAAATATTTTACCAGAATTGATCCTGATACATACTCTCTATAGATGACACACATTTTCCATATTCTTTTTCTAAATGTTCAGACTCTGCATCAGTCACTGTGTTCACGCCTGAATAGGTAGGTGCAGGAGTGGTGAGGTGACAACAATTAGGTGTATTTAAATTACTGACTTGCTCCCTTAAACCAATGCCCGGATACTCGTGGGTGATTTCCGAAGTGTTGGTGGGGGAATGCCATCTTTCCCATAGATGTAACTTCAAAAGTCATAAGCCTATTTTTTCGCAGGTAACTGTGCTGCTCAGTTGGGAGACGTCCTCCTCTACATGCATGTGACCCCATTATATATTTGTTTTACATTTGTTGCCGTGCTATAACCAAGGCAGAAAACTGTGTAGGAAAACAGCAGTCACATACATATTTCAAATTTAGGACCTCAAATAAATGCGCACCATGGGCCTCATTCATCGTCGGTCAGTGTGTAAAAAACTGCCGGTGTTCATGGATACCGGCACTTTACAGCACCGACCGACTACGTGTTTGCCAGTGGAGCATCTGGGTTACCTCCATGCTGGAGGTAAGCCAGGACTCTACAGACAAAAAAAGCCCCCCCCCCCCACCTCCCCCGGTTCCGGTAATAATGGCAATTCCCCTCTTGGCGTCCTATGGGACGCCATGAATGGCGATTTACACCGTCACTCCGACACCCGTAATCCGGTGGCAATCCGGGGCTGGAAACAGTAACTATACTTGCTAGGGTAGACTGAGGCCCAATGTCTTTCATCCAGTCTGCTAGATGATTTGCATCTAAGTGAGTGCGTGTGACACAGATACCCCACAGTTTTGTTCAAGATATAAAGGGGACATTTCAATCAATCGTGTGGACTGCATGCATGAAGTATTTTGTGGAAAATCCATGTTTTGTAAACAGTTGAGCCCTTATGCATAAAGCTAATGCACAGCGTAGTTTACATTCAGCATGTCGTATGCAGGGTTACCCTCCTCTGCATTTATACTCCATGAGATGGCAGCGGTGTAAATGGATGGTGTCACAGGAGCATTTCTATCCCTCAAGTATTATTATTATTTTTTTTTAAATGACCATGGGGGTTTTGTAAAATATCTTAATTTCAGTGTAATGTGCAGCCTGAGGTAATTTCTACTTTCTACAGAGAATGGCATACTCTGATGGTAATTCTTTAATGCAGTATTACTAGCAAATATACCTCCTGCCTCCTGACGAGTCCCTGTTTATCCTTTTGACAAACTCTGCTAGTTCCAGGTGCCCCACATTTCTTCTAAAATTGCCCTTCTCATCTCATACTGATCAAAAGTAGTCAGGCACTGTTGTGGGCTTTGAGCGCGTGGGAACCCAGCTACACAATAACGGTGTAGACACCCTGGTAGACTGATACAGGGAATGCTCACCTGTGTGGGGAATCCCCATTTATTTTTTATGTTGATGTAGGACTTTGCCCATCATAGGGACGTCCTCTGTCACCACATCCCTATCAACATTTTATCAAACAATTAAAAAAAAACAAACATGTAACTCCACGATCAAAATATTCAATATGCTAACCCACCCATCACGACTATTCCATCACATAGTCCTCTAATCGGCCTGCTAGCCTCTAACCTACCCAATTCAGGTATCTTGACTCCTGTCTCTCGCTGACAGGTCCTATGTCAGGGAAACCCTGGCTCCTCTCACCTGCCTCTCTCAGGCTTCCATCCGTCAACTCCAGCAGATGCAGCAGTTCTCTCTTTTGAGCTGCGTCATTGTCATGGCCAGCAATAGGGGTTTGGGTGGCGGTCCCCAATCAAACCTGGTGAACCAGCTATAGTTCCTGAGGCACCACATCTTTCTGCCATCACCACGGAAGCCTTCTTCCTACTGATGGTCAACGAAGTAGTCTAATAAGAAAGGCACAAATTGTGCTGCGGATTACAGGTGCCCACTGGTACTTAATCTCCTACCTCGATGTGGCTCTCTCTCAATCGTCTTCTGAAGTTTTCTTTTCTTTTCATCACTTCGTGTGACAAGAACAGCACGTCCAAGTCGGTGTGAACTCCTGCAACTCATCGGCGGGATCAAGGATTGGAGCTTTCTGTAGTGTCCCGGAGAGGACACGGTTAATGGCGCCAGGAAGCTCTGACAACCAATAAGATGCGGGGAAGCGTGCGCATGGCCAATCGGTTCGCTGCTGCAGAGAATAAAAAGATTATCTCCATATAACTGTTTCTTGCACCCGAGAAGCAGACAATGGCGGCGAGGATGGGATCTGTCTCCCAATAAGGACTAACATTCCCAGAATCAGTGCTTTATCAAGCTGAGGGAGTGACAGGAGTCCAGCAGTACACCACTTGCCCCGAGTTTGATAAAATCCACCGGCCACCGAGATGTCAGAAGGTGAGCTAGCAGAGGAAGATGTGCGCAGCGCAGTGACATTTTGCCGGCCAGGGCTTCTTGACATGGGCGATCTGCAAGCCCTAGGGCCACGCTGTGAAAGGTGGATAAGAAGGTTTGAGAACTACCTACACGCCCACGATGAAAATGTGCCTGACAAATTTGCCAGGAGACTGCTAGTGAACCTGGTGGGGGACGAGTGGGAAGATCTAATTCCCACATTCCCGTCAGATGACGTTAAAACATATGCAGGCCTCAGAGAAGTGCTAAGTGCATATTTGGACCCCCAATGCAACATCGAACACGAGAAGCACACCTTCCGCATGGCATGTCTGGCAAGTCCATGGATGCCTTTGCGACTCGCCTTCGCAAGTTGGTGGTGCACTGCGAATTCCACAAATTTACGAACTAAGAGGCCATTAGGTTATGAATAATAAGAGGAGGCCTCTCCTAGGCATCCAGAAAGAAGCTGCTCCGGGAGCCGCTCCCGCTCGGCACTTTATGGCAAATGGCTAGGACGGAGTCCAGAGCGAACACTCAAACCTCTCAAATTGAAACTGCCAAGACCCCTGGAAGAGAACAAATATGCCAAGTTGCAGCAGTGACTTGAGGATGTCAGATGAGTGGACAGCTCCTCAAGGGGCCTACATCATCCAGGAGATGTTACCAATGCAGTCTCCCCTTTCCTCACGTGGAAGGGGTCAGATGTCCTGCATTTAGACAAGCGTGCACCAACTGCAGCAGAGAAAACCACCTAGCAGTTGTGTCCAACTGCCCTTCAGGACAATCACCAGCATATGCCCCCCCATTCTCCAAACCATAATCTGGCCTACGTCGGTTCGGCCCAAGAAGAGATTTGGGTGTGCTAAGCGGAATCTTATCAGACATGTCAGGCAAGTTACCAGAAGGTCCCCAACACCGTCACCTTCTCTGGATGCTAACCAGCATGACTACGTGTACATGATGAAAGGGGCCACGACTCCGCTGGAGGGTGATATCAGTCTGCTAATGGGAAATCACCTAGCCAAGTTTCTCATTGACACAGGTGCCACCCTAAACATCATGTGTGTGTCAAAATACCGTAAGATGCCGTCTCTCCCACAACTACAGCCATCCGATCTGAAGGTCTTCCAGTGTGCCGCGAGAGGACCCGTTCACACTACAAAAAAATTGTGCGCAGGCCGAATGTAACGTACTACAGGGGGAAGTCCCCGGAAACAACTTACTGGGCCATCACACTGCCCTCGAAATGAGAATTGCCACAGTAGCCTACACCATGCAACACAGGCTCTCAGTCATGCAAATGTTCCCGACTCTATTCAAGGGAATGGGATGCTTCAAAAGAGACCCTGTGACACTGCACATCGATGAATCTATACCACCGGTAGCTCAACATCCAAGAAAGATACCAATTCATCTGCAGCCACTTGTAGAGATGGAGATACACATTCTACTGGCCGAAGACATTATAGAGCCTGCAGAAGGCCCCACTCCATGGGTATCCCCCATTGTGGTGGTGCCGAAAAGAGGGTTACTGGACAAGATACGCATATTCATGGATATGCGCCATGCCAACAAGGCCATTGGACTCGAAAGACACCCTGGGCTGTATCAGGATGATATGATCAGCCTACTCAGGGGAGCGAGAGTTTTCTCAAAACTCAATCTGAATAAAGGCTATCACCAGATCCAAATAGACTGTCTTGATATTTCACCACTTTTGCCATGCCAATTGGACTCTTTCGATATAAGAGACTTAGCTTTGGCATCTGCTCAGTGGTGGAAATATTCCAGGAGAGTGTGAGAAGCGTAATCCACCATGTGTATAACTGTTTCAACTACAGTGACGACATTCTGGTTTTCGGGGCGGCCACGGCACAACATGATCAAGCTCTCCAACAGGTATGCATGGTAGTAGAGCCTGGTCTGACTTTGAATATGAGAAATGCATATTTCACAAATCTCGCCTCAAGTTTTACGGTCACATCTTCTCACATGAGGGTATGAGCCCTGACCTCAGCAAGGTTGCTGCCATCTCACAAATCTCAGCTCCCAAAGACGTCAGCAACGTCAGATCGTTCTTATGAATGGCTAGCTACTGTGGCTGGTAACTCTGTGATTTTGATACCACCAGCACTACCCTCAGAGAACTCACCAAGCAAGGAAGAGTGTTTCAATGGTCGCAACAATGTGAAGAGGCATTCACGCAGATAAAATCAAACATTGCCTCAGCAGAACGCATGGCGTTTTTCGATCCGAATATGTGCACAGAAATAACGGTGGATGCCAGCCCCGTTGACCTTGGGGCAATTCAAGCGCAGCATCAACCAGGACGAGAATCCCCCATGAACGTGATAGCGTACGCCAGCAAGAACCTGTCCGAGGTGGAATCAAGATATTCACAGCCTGAGAAGGAAGGGCTCGCCGTCGTATGGTCCTGTAAACACTTTCAGATGTTCCTTCTAGGGAAACCATTTACAATTGTAACAGACCATCTGGCCATGGTGACCATTTATGGGAGTTCCCACTGCAAGATGACCCCTCGAATAGAGCGATGGGGCCTGCGCTTACAGGACTTTACCATTGTTCAAAAGCCCGGAAAGGAGTTTAACTCTGCAGATTTCATGTCTCGACGCGCCTTACCAGACCCATCCTCCAATGAATCCATAGCCTATTACGCTCCCCCTCCCCAACGGAATTCACACCAGAGATCATCTTGGTGCACACTAGGCATGTGTTACGCTCACCTGGTTCCCACGGGGGCATCGACCGGAACTGGGCCGCTGTTATTTCCACCAGCGTGACGTGTAGCGCCGAGATGACTGACTGGACTGGCCCGCTCAGCCTAGTTTGTCTGGCTCGCAAGAATATTCTTCTGCAAAGGAGAAGAGGAATTAACCACCCGTGGAATTGAGTGTCAACCCACCTTCCCCACTCCCGTTGTCTTCCCACTGATCACTCTTGATGTCCCCTCCTTAGTCTCACCTGATGGTTTGGAAGGATGAGCTCTCCATCCTGCATGGGGCGCGTTGATGACCAGTTACTTCACTGGCGTAGAGGAATTGGTGAGTTCCAGTATTGACTCTAAAGTCCAATTGTTCATAAGAGTTCAAATGTCTGCTCTTCACTCTGTCCGATTCCTTGCAGGTTGCCGATTAATCCACTCGAAGATTTCCAAATGGCACTCGGTTAGATTCAGGTAAGTCTATTGTGTTTTTCCCCTTAGGGGCCGGGGTACGGCGATGAAGCAGAGTTGACTGTGCTGACCCGAGATGAGGTGAGACCCCCGTGGTAAATCAGGTAAGTTTTGTGGGGAGTAACTGGTATTGTCCTTGCTTTCTCCCCTTAGGGGCAGGGGTACGGCGATGAAGCAGAGTTGACTGCGCCGACCCGAAATAAGGTGAGTACATCCCGTGGTAAATTAAGTAAGTCCTTGGAGGTAGCTTGTATGGCCTTAGAGAGTTCCCTTGCTCACCTTGCTGTCTTTGTCTCCTTAGGTGTCGGAGGGCGGCCACGAGATGGAGAGAGCGTGATGGAATGCTGAAGTACCGCCAAGCAGGTGAGTTCAGCGCGGCGCTGTAGGAATGCGAAGCAATGCTTCAAAGACTTCTGTCTTTCAGTTCCGTGGCGAATTGGATCAGGATTCCGGTAAGGATTAAAGTTAAAACTCCTGTTCTAACCTTTATCCTTTTTGTCTTCTTGTTTCAGGAGTCCCAGGACTGAAGCGGGCGTGGCTGAAGACTCGAGCTGCTGAAAACACGGTGAGCGTTACGCTGCAGCAAGCAGAATAACGCAAAGCACGTGTGGCTGTCCGGGCGTGGTTTAAATAGCCTTGGAAGAAGATCCAGGTAAGTATTCTTCCACAGCCCCACCCAAGTAACAAAATAGTCCCTTCAGTAAAATAGTCCCTCCTAAGCCTCATTTGGCTTGAGTCATCATGCAGCATGGTCTGCCTCAGGTGAGTATGCAGCATGGTCTGCTTCAGGTAAGCTATCAATAATGAGCCTGGCGCCCATGGCGCCAGGACTGACTTCATCTTTATGAGCCTGGCACCATAGGCGCCAGGACTGTACCCAAACAGCCCCTAACTGGGGCTTTTGGGCATGCTCCAAGTGGCATGATGCCTACTTCCGGGGCTGCTGGGCCTGGTCTGGTCTTCCGGGGGCAGGCATCATGACAGCACTCCCCCTCAAGGCCCCTCCTAAAGTCGTTCTCTCGCTTTGCCGTGGTTTGTCTGGAAATTCCCGATGGAACCTCTTCACTAAACGAGGTGCATGCACGTGGTCACTAGGTTCCCAAGACCTTTCCTGTGGACCATAACCTTTCCAGTCAATAAGGTAAAAGAGTTTTGATCTCACTCATTTTGAGTCCAAAATATTCTTGACTTCGAACTCGGGCTCCCCGTCTATGAGGATAGGTTCAGGTGGAGTGGTTGGCCTTGTTCCTGGTTGCACTGGCTTCAAAATAGACACGTGGAAAACGGGATGGATTCGCATATGAGCAGGTAGGTCCAACTTGACGGCCACTGGGTTAATAATTGCCTTGACAGAAAAAGGTCCCAAATACCTGGGGTTAAAGGTCCGAGTCCCCTTGAGTGGTAAGTGCTTAGTGGCTAACCATACTTGGTCCCCTATTTGGTATTGAGGAGCTTCACTTCTGTGCTGATCCGCATCCTTTTTGTATTTTTCCTTAGCCTTTTGCAAATGGATGGTTGCTTCTTTAAAGGCTTGTGTAATAACAGTGTGGAGATGGTCCACTGCGGGCATCTCTAAATGCTGGGGTGAGTCCAAATCCGAGGTTCGAGGATGGTGCCCATAATTGGTAAAAAAAGGACTTTGTCCAGTTCCTGAGTGCACCAAATTATTGTACGCATACTCTGCGATCCACAGAATGTCTTTCCAATTCCCCTCAGACTGATGTAGCATACAACGGAGGTACTGTTCAAGAGTCTGGTTGGTCCTCTCCGTTTGACCGTCGGTCTGAGGGTGGTGACTGGTCGAAAGCCTAACATCAATTTGTGCCAGTTGGCAGCATTTCCTCCAAAAATGTGAAATGAATTGACTGCCCCGATCTGAAATTAATACTGAAGGAAAGCCATGTAGGCAGACAACATTTTCAAGGAACTCCTTGGCCAGGATTGAAGCTGAAGGTATCCCTTTTAAAGGAATGAAGTGGGCTATTTTAGAAAAAAGATCTACAATAACTAGAATGGTATTGTAACCTTGATACGGGGGTAAATCCGTGATGAAGTCTAATGACAAGGTATGCCAAGGGGTAGGTGGTATGTCTAATGGTTGCAATAATCCAGCAGGTTTTTTCTTTTGCCCTTTATTTTGTGCGCAAATGCCACAAGGCATGACAAATGACTTGACATCCTTTCGCCAGGTAGGCCACCAAAATTGCTTCCTAATTTTAGCTTCGGTTTTTGCAATGCCCTTCTATTAAGGTGTCATGGTAATGGGAAATGACAAGTTCCTGTAGTTCCTTTTGCAGTAAAAATAGCCGGCCTTGGTAATAAGGTAAATCATCGATGACAGAGTACTCTGGACCTTTCTTTGCCCAGTCCTGTAGGGCAACGGAATCAAAGAGTTGGTGGATCTTGTTTTGAATGTTCTCCAGTGTCTGTATGGAAGTCAGGCCAAGGATTCTGTTCCGGAATTATGGGTACAGGTTCTACAGTTATTTCTGCTTCTCCCATTTCAATCCGGGACAAGGCGTCTGCTTTACCATTCTTACAACCTGGTCGATAGGTTATTACAAAATCAAACTCGGCGAAGAACAATGCCCAACGGAGTTCGCGCGAAGATTGGGCTTTGGCTGTCTTTAGGTATTGTAAGTTGCGGTGATCGGTGATGACCGTGATGGTATGTCTGGCACCCAGTAGATAGTGCCGCCAAGCCTTGAAGGCTTACTTGATGGCCAGCAGCTCCTTGTCAGTTATGGCATAGTTTAATTAGGGGGCTGAAAATCTTCTTGACCAAAACGCCACTGGGTGAAGCTGGTTAGTTTCGGGATCCTTTTGGGAAAGGACTGCTCCCATGGCTGAACTGGATGCATCTGTTTCCACTATGTAGGGAAGCTCGGGGCGCGGGTGTCTTAATATGGGAGCAGATGTGAATTTAGCTTTTAACTCTTGGAAGGCGTTCTCGACTTCCTCTGTCCACACAAAGCGTTTGTTTTTTCACAATAGTGTTGTGATGGGATGTACAATGTGCGAGAAGTCCGGGATAAACCTGTGATAAAAATTGGCAAAGCCAAGCATGCTTTGAACTCCTTTGATTGAACTTGGCGAAGGCCAATTAAGAATGGCATCCACTTTTCGTGTATCCATCCGGATTCCTCTCGGGGTCAGAATAAATCCAAGGAATTCCACTTCCGTAGTGTGGAAGATGCATTTTTCCAGTTTAGCATATAATTTATTCTTGCGTAACTTCTCTAGGACTGCTCGGACGTGTTTTACATGCTCAGATTCTGATAAGGAGTATACTAAGATGTCGTTGATGTAAACAACCACACAAACGTCGATAAGCTCTCGGAGGACATCGTTCATGAAGAACTGGAAGGCTGCTGGTGCATTGCATAGTCCGAAGGGCATCACCTGGTACTCAAATAGTCCGTACTTGGTGCGAAAAGCAGTCTTCCATTCGTCACCCTCTTTGACACGTACCAGATGATATGCCCCCCGAAGGTCTAGTTTTGTGTATATACAAGCGTCCTTCACCTGGTCTAGTAGTTCTGGGATCAAAGGCAGTGGGTATCGATTCTTGATGGTTATCTGATTCAGTGCGCGGTAGTCTATACATGTTCTAAGGTCGCCTTCCTTTTTCGGTACGAAGAACAAAGCTGAAGATGCAGGGGATTTGGACGGGCGAATGAAGCCATTAGCAAGGTACTGGTCTAGGTACTGGCGCAAATGAAGATTTTCGGGTTCCGTAAGGGCATAGATTCTGCTGCAAGGTGGTTGTGCTCCAGGTACAAGATCTATTTGACAATCATACGATCTGTGGGTTGGTAAGGTGTTTGCCTGTTGCTTTTGGAAGACATCCTGAAAGTCTTGGTATTCAACAGGTAATTGCATGGCTACTGGAATTACTGGGGCCAGGACTGAGTTTTGAGTTTTCCTTGGGTAGCAGGTGTGAGCACATTCTGGGAAGGTTAGTCTCTTCTCTCGCCAATCAATACAGGGATTAGGTTTTTCCAACCAAGGTATCCCCAGTATCAGCTGAAACTGTGGGGCCTTTATTAAATCAAACATCATAGCCTCTCGATGCCCATCTTGACTCAGCAATGTTATCTCTGCAGTGGAATGAGTTACGGGTCCAGAGGCAATTTCCGTTCCATCTACAGTGGTGACAACATCGGCCGTGGTCTTGTGGGTGAGAGATAGATTCATCCTGGTAGCCAATTCCCAGTCCAAGTAATTTCCTATGGCTCCACTGTCTACGTACGCCTTTACCGCGTGCATGCGTGATGGCTGCTCTGGATCTACAAGGACCATGGGTATGGTGAAATGCGAGGTCAGAGTGTCCTTCTTTAAGCTCGGCAAGCGGACCTCTACGCTTGCCGGGCGTGGTCATTTCCCGAGTCAGATTTCACATGGTTTTCGTCTGCTGCTCCTATAACTTTCTTGGGTGGTTTTACAGGGCAGTTCCGAAGAAAATGACCAGCAGTTCCGCAATATAAACATAATTGCAGTTGCTGTCTTCTATCTCTCTCCTTTTGGGTTAGGGGTCCTTTAACCCCCCCGATTTGCATTGGTTCTGAGACATCTACTCCCTTGGAGCTTACGTGGGTTTTAACCAACACCCTGTTCTCAAACTTGGTTCGGTCAGCCTTCCTGGTTTGAAGTCTGTGATCGAGCTGGACCACTAGATCTATATATTCAGCACAGTCTTGAGGCGGGTTCACGATTTGGGCCAAAACATCTTTGAGTTCTCCTCGAAGTCCTCGATGGAATAATGTGATTCGCTTGGCTTCAGGCCATTCGGTTTCCACTACTAATCTATTGAAAGTTGCAATGTAAGATAAAAGATCCTGGTTACCTTGACGTAGGGATAAAAGTTCGTTGTCCAAAGCCTGTCCTCGGGAGTGTCGGGTGAATAGTCTTTTCATGCTTGTTCGAAAACCCTGGAAATCTTGAAGAATCGGGTCATCCTGGTTAACTAGTGGAATGGACCAATCCGCTGCACTGCCGCTGAGATATGACAGTACAAAGGCTACCTTGGCCTGATCGTTTGGGAAAGCTCCAGGTCTACATAAAAAGTACAAGCGGCATTGATTCATGAATGTTGCAAACCCTTTTGGGTCTCCGGCAAAGCGTTCAGGTGGAGCCAAAGGAACGGCTCCAGGTAAATTTATCTGCAACGGGTTACTCGATGGTACAGGAGCTGGACTTGCCCCAAGTCCTGGTAGAGGTGTTTGTCCAGCCTGGCTCTGTAATAGTTGTCTGGCCAACTCATCAGTTCGTTCTTTTGACACTATCAGTTCCCTCCTGAGGGCATTGGTTTCTTGGCGGGTGGAATGCACTTCGGCCCTTAACTCCCCTAATAATTGGGCCAACTGATCAGTTTCTGAGGTCTCCATGACGCCCAGGTGGGTATTTGTGGGTTGGCTTCGCGTTCTGTTACGCTCACCTGGTTCCCACGGGGGCGTCGACCGGAACTGGGCCGCTGTTATTTCCACCAGCGTGACGTGTAGCGCCGAGATGACTGACTGGACTGGCCCGCTCAGCCTAGTTTGTCTGGCTCGCAAGAATATTCTTCTGCAAAGGAGAAGAGGAATTAACCACCCGTGGAATTGAGTGTCAACCCACCTTCCCCACTCCCGTTGTCTTCCCACTGATCACTCTTGATGTCCCCTCCTTAGTCTCACCTGATGGTTTGGAAGGATGAGCTCTCCATCCTGCGTCGACCGCAGGGGCGCGTTGATGACCAGTTACTTCACTGGCGTAGAGGAATTGGTGAGTTCCAGTATTGACTCTAAAGTCCAATTGTTCATAAGAGTTCAAATGTCTGCTCTTCACTCTGTCCGATTCCTTGCAGGTTGCCGATTAATCCACTCGAAGATTTCCAAATGGCACTCGGTTAGATTCAGGTAAGTCTATTGTGTTTTTCCCCTTAGGGGCCGGGGTACGGCGATGAAGCAGAGTTGACTGTGCTGACCCGAGATGAGGTGAGACCCCCGTGGTAAATCAGGTAAGTTTTGTGGGGAGTAACTGGTATTGTCCTTGCTTTCTCCCCTTAGGGGCAGGGGTACGGCGATGAAGCAGAGATGACTGCGCCGACCCGAAATAAGGTGAGTACATCCCGTGGTAAATTAAGTAAGTCCTTGGAGGTAGCTTGTATGGCCTTAGAGAGTTCCCTTGCTCACCTTGCTGTCTTTGTCTCCTTAGGTGTCGGAGGGCGGCCACGAGATGGAGAGAGCGTGATGGAATGCTGAAGTACCGCCAAGCAGGTGAGTTCAGCGCGGCGCTGTAGGAATGCGAAGCAATGCTTCAAAGACTTCTGTCTTTCAGTTCCGTGGCGAATTGTATCAGGATTCCGGTAAGGATTAAAGTTAAAACTCCTGTTCTAACCTTTATCCTTTTTGTCTTCTTGTTTCAGGAGTCCCAGGACTGAAGCGGGCGTGGCTGAAGACTCGAGCTGCTGAAAACACGGTGAGCGTTACGCTGCAGCAAGCAGAATAACGCAAAGCACGTGTGGCTGTCCGGGCGTGGTTTAAATAGCCTTGGAAGAAGATCCAGGTAAGTATTCTTCCACAGCCCCACCCAAGTAACAAAATAGTCCCTTCAGTAAAATAGTCCCTCCTAAGCCTCATTTGGCTTGAGTCATCATGCAGCATGGTCTGCCTCAGGTGAGTATGCAGCATGGTCTGCTTCAGGTAAGCTATCAATAATGAGCCTGGCGCCCATGGCGCCAGGACTGACTTCATCTTTATGAGCCTGGCACCATAGGCGCCAGGACTGTACCCAAACAGCCCCTAACTGGGGCTTTTGGGCATGCTCCAAGTGGCATGATGCCTACTTCCGGGGCTGCTGGGCCTGGTCTGGTCTTCCGGGGGCAGGCATCATGACAGCACTCCCCCTCAAGGCCCCTCCTAAAGTCGTTCTCTCGCTTTGCCGTGGTTTGTCTGGAAATTCCCGATGGAACCTCTTCACTAAACGAGGTGCATGCACGTGGTCACTAGGTTCCCAAGACCTTTCCTGTGGACCATAACCTTTCCAGTCAATAAGGTAAAAGAGTTTTGATCTCACTCATTTTGAGTCCAAAATATTCTTGACTTCGAACTCGGGCTCCCCGTCTATGAGGATAGGTTCAGGTGGAGTGGTTGGCCTTGTTCCTGGTTGCACTGGCTTCAAAATAGACACGTGGAAAACGGGATGGATTCGCATATGAGCAGGTAGGTCCAACTTGACGGCCACTGGGTTAATAATTGCCTTGACAGAAAAAGGTCCCAAATACCTGGGGTTAAAGGTCCGAGTCCCCTTGAGTGGTAAGTGCTTAGTGGCTAACCATACTTGGTCCCCTATTTGGTATTGAGGAGCTTCACTTCTGTGCTGATCCGCATCCTTTTTGTATTTTTCCTTAGCCTTTTGCAAATGGATGGTTGCTTCTTTAAAGGCTTGTGTAATAACAGTGTGGAGATGGTCCACTGCGGGCATCTCTAAATGCTGGGGTGAGTCCAAATCCGAGGTTCGAGGATGGTGCCCATAATTGGTAAAAAAAGGACTTTGTCCAGTTCCTGAGTGCACCAAATTATTGTACGCATACTCTGCGATCCACAGAATGTCTTTCCAATTCCCCTCAGACTGATGTAGCATACAACGGAGGTACTGTTCAAGAGTCTGGTTGGTCCTCTCCGTTTGACCGTCGGTCTGAGGGTGGTGACTGGTCGAAAGCCTAACATCAATTTGTGCCAGTTGGCAGCATTTCCTCCAAAAATGTGAAATGAATTGACTGCCCCGATCTGAAATTAATACTGAAGGAAAGCCATGTAGGCAGACAACATTTTCAAGGAACTCCTTGGCCAGGATTGAAGCTGAAGGTATCCCTTTTAAAGGAATGAAGTGGGCTATTTTAGAAAAAAGATCTACAATAACTAGAATGGTATTGTAACCTTGATACGGGGGTAAATCCGTGATGAAGTCTAATGACAAGGTATGCCAAGGGGTAGGTGGTATGTCTAATGGTTGCAATAATCCAGCAGGTTTTTTCTTTTGCCCTTTATTTTGTGCGCAAATGCCACAAGGCATGACAAATGACTTGACATCCTTTCGCCAGGTAGGCCACCAAAATTGCTTCCTAATTTTAGCTTCGGTTTTTGCAATGCCCTTCTATTAAGGTGTCATGGTAATGGGAAATGACAAGTTCCTGTAGTTCCTTTTGCAGTAAAAATAGCCGGCCTTGGTAATAAGGTAAATCATCGATGACAGAGTACTCTGGACCTTTCTTTGCCCAGTCCTGTAGGGCAACGGAATCAAAGAGTTGGTGGATCTTGTTTTGAATGTTCTCCAGTGTCTGTATGGAAGTCAGGCCAAGGATTCTGTTCCGGAATTATGGGTACAGGTTCTACAGTTATTTCTGCTTCTCCCATTTCAATCCGGGACAAGGCGTCTGCTTTACCATTCTTACAACCTGGTCGATAGGTTATTACAAAATCAAACTCGGCGAAGAACAATGCCCAACGGAGTTCGCGCGAAGATTGGGCTTTGGCTGTCTTTAGGTATTGTAAGTTGCGGTGATCGGTGATGACCGTGATGGTATGTCTGGCACCCAGTAGATAGTGCCGCCAAGCCTTGAAGGCTTACTTGATGGCCAGCAGCTCCTTGTCAGTTATGGCATAGTTTAATTAGGGGGCTGAAAATCTTCTTGACCAAAACGCCACTGGGTGAAGCTGGTTAGTTTCGGGATCCTTTTGGGAAAGGACTGCTCCCATGGCTGAACTGGATGCATCTGTTTCCACTATGTAGGGAAGCTCGGGGCGCGGGTGTCTTAATATGGGAGCAGATGTGAATTTAGCTTTTAACTCTTGGAAGGCGTTCTCGACTTCCTCTGTCCACACAAAGCGTTTGTTTTTTCACAATAGTGTTGTGATGGGATGTACAATGTGCGAGAAGTCCGGGATAAACCTGTGATAAAAATTGGCAAAGCCAAGCATGCTTTGAACTCCTTTGATTGAACTTGGCGAAGGCCAATTAAGAATGGCATCCACTTTTCGTGTATCCATCCGGATTCCTCTCGGGGTCAGAATAAATCCAAGGAATTCCACTTCCGTAGTGTGGAAGATGCATTTTTCCAGTTTAGCATATAATTTATTCTTGCGTAACTTCTCTAGGACTGCTCGGACGTGTTTTACATGCTCAGATTCTGATAAGGAGTATACTAAGATGTCGTTGATGTAAACAACCACACAAACGTCGATAAGCTCTCGGAGGACATCGTTCATGAAGAACTGGAAGGCTGCTGGTGCATTGCATAGTCCGAAGGGCATCACCTGGTACTCAAATAGTCCGTACTTGGTGCGAAAAGCAGTCTTCCATTCGTCACCCTCTTTGACACGTACCAGATGATATGCCCCCCGAAGGTCTAGTTTTGTGTATATACAAGCGTCCTTCACCTGGTCTAGTAGTTCTGGGATCAAAGGCAGTGGGTATCGATTCTTGATGGTTATCTGATTCAGTGCGCGGTAGTCTATACATGTTCTAAGGTCGCCTTCCTTTTTCGGTACGAAGAACAAAGCTGAAGATGCAGGGGATTTGGACGGGCGAATGAAGCCATTAGCAAGGTACTGGTCTAGGTACTGGCGCAAATGAAGATTTTCGGGTTCCGTAAGGGCATAGATTCTGCTGCAAGGTGGTTGTGCTCCAGGTACAAGATCTATTTGACAATCATACGATCTGTGGGTTGGTAAGGTGTTTGCCTGTTGCTTTTGGAAGACATCCTGAAAGTCTTGGTATTCAACAGGTAATTGCATGGCTACTGGAATTACTGGGGCCAGGACTGAGTTTTGAGTTTTCCTTGGGTAGCAGGTGTGAGCACATTCTGGGAAGGTTAGTCTCTTCTCTCGCCAATCAATACAGGGATTAGGTTTTTCCAACCAAGGTATCCCCAGTATCAGCTGAAACTGTGGGGCCTTTATTAAATCAAACATCATAGCCTCTCGATGCCCATCTTGACTCAGCAATGTTATCTCTGCAGTGGAATGAGTTACGGGTCCAGAGGCAATTTCCGTTCCATCTACAGTGGTGACAACATCGGCCGTGGTCTTGTGGGTGAGAGATAGATTCATCCTGGTAGCCAATTCCCAGTCCAAGTAATTTCCTATGGCTCCACTGTCTACGTACGCCTTTACCGCGTGCATGCGTGATGGCTGCTCTGGATCTACAAGGACCATGGGTATGGTGAAATGCGAGGTCAGAGTGTCCTTCTTTAAGCTCGGCAAGCGGACCTCTACGCTTGCCGGGCGTGGTCATTTCCCGAGTCAGATTTCACATGGTTTTCGTCTGCTGCTCCTATAACTTTCTTGGGTGGTTTTACAGGGCAGTTCCGAAGAAAATGACCAGCAGTTCCGCAATATAAACATAATTGCAGTTGCTGTCTTCTATCTCTCTCCTTTTGGGTTAGGGGTCCTTTAACCCCCCCGATTTGCATTGGTTCTGAGACATCTACTCCCTTGGAGCTTACGTGGGTTTTAACCAACACCCTGTTCTCAAACTTGGTTCGGTCAGCCTTCCTGGTTTGAAGTCTGTGATCGAGCTGGACCACTAGATCTATATATTCAGCACAGTCTTGAGGCGGGTTCACGATTTGGGCCAAAACATCTTTGAGTTCTCCTCGAAGTCCTCGATGGAATAATGTGATTCGCTTGGCTTCAGGCCATTCGGTTTCCACTACTAATCTATTGAAAGTTGCAATGTAAGATAAAAGATCCTGGTTACCTTGACGTAGGGATAAAAGTTCGTTGTCCAAAGCCTGTCCTCGGGAGTGTCGGGTGAATAGTCTTTTCATGCTTGTTCGAAAACCCTGGAAATCTTGAAGAATCGGGTCATCCTGGTTAACTAGTGGAATGGACCAATCCGCTGCACTGCCGCTGAGATATGACAGTACAAAGGCTACCTTGGCCTGATCGTTTGGGAAAGCTCCAGGTCTACATAAAAAGTACAAGCGGCATTGATTCATGAATGTTGCAAACCCTTTTGGGTCTCCGGCAAAGCGTTCAGGTGGAGCCAAAGGAACGGCTCCAGGTAAATTTATCTGCAACGGGTTACTCGATGGTACAGGAGCTGGACTTGCCCCAAGTCCTGGTAGAGGTGTTTGTCCAGCCTGGCTCTGTAATAGTTGTCTGGCCAACTCATCAGTTCGTTCTTTTGACACTATCAGTTCCCTCCTGAGGGCATTGGTTTCTTGGCGGGTGGAATGCACTTCGGCCCTTAACTCCCCTAATAATTGGGCCAACTGATCAGTTTCTGAGGTCTCCATGACGCCCAGGTGGGTATTTGTGGGTTGGCTTTGCGTTCTGTTACGCTCACCTGGTTCCCACGGGGGCGTCGACCGGAACTGGGCCGCTGTTATTTCCACCAGCGTGACGTGTAGCGCCGAGATGACTGACTGGACTGGCCCGCTCAGCCTAGTTTGTCTGGCTCGCAAGAATATTCTTCTGCAAAGGAGAAGAGGAATTAACCACCCGTGGAATTGAGTGTCAACCCACCTTCCCCACTCCCGTTGTCTTCCCACTGATCACTCTTGATGTCCCCTCCTTAGTCTCACCTGATGGTTTGGAAGGATGAGCTCTCCATCCTGCGTCGACCGCAGGGGCGCGTTGATGACCAGTTACTTCACTGGCGTAGAGGAATTGGTGAGTTCCAGTATTGACTCTAAAGTCCAATTGTTCATAAGAGTTCAAATGTCTGCTCTTCACTCTGTCCGATTCCTTGCAGGTTGCCGATTAATCCACTCGAACATTTCCAAATGGCACTCGGTAACATTCAGGTAAGTCTATTGTGTTTTTCCCCTTAGGGGCCGGGGTACGGCACTGAAGCAGAGTTGACTGTGCCGACCCGAGATGAGGTGAGACCCCCGTGGTAAATCAGGTAAGTTTTGTGGGGGGTAACTGGTATTGTCCTTGCTTTCTCCCCTTAGGGGCCGGGGTACGGCGATGAAGCAGAGTTGACTGCGCCGACCCGAAATAAGGTGAGTACCTCCCGTGGTAAATCAGGTAAGTCCTTGGAGGTAGCTTGTATGGCCTTAGAGAGTTCCCTTGCTCACCTTGCTGTCTTTGTCTCCTTAGGTGTCGGAGGGCGGCCGCGAGATGGAGAGAGCGTGATGGAATGCTGAAGTACCGCCAAGCAGGTGAGTTCAGCGCGGCGCCGTAGGAATGCGTAGCAATGCTTCAAAGACTTCTGTCTTTCAGTTCCGTGGCTAATTGGATCAGGATTCAGGTAAGGATTAAAGTTAAAACTTCTGTTCTAACCTTTATCCTTTTTGTCTTCTTGTTTCATGAGTCCCAGGACTGAAGCAGGCGTGGCTGAAGAATGGAGCTGCTGAAAACACGGTGAGCGTTACGCTGCAGCAAGCAGAATAACGCGAAGCACGTGTGGCTGTCCGGGCGTGGTTTAAATAGCCTTGGAAGAAGATCCAGGTAAGTATTCTTCCACAGCCCCACCCAAGTAACAAAATAGTCCCTTCAGTAAAATAGTCCCTCCTAAGCCTCATTTGGCTTGAGTCTTCATGCAGCATGGTCTGCCTCAGGTGAGTATGCAGCATGGTCTGCTCCAGGTAAGCTATCAATAATGAGCCAGGACTGACTTTATCTTTATGAGCCTGGCGCCATAGGCGCCAGGACTGTACCCAAACATCCCCTAACTGGGGCTTTTGGGCATGCTCCAAGTGGCATGATGCCTGCTTCCGGGGCTGCTGGGCCTGGTCTGGTCTTCCGGGGGCAGGCATCATGACAGCATGACAACATGCTAACAAGAGTGCAAGAACTTATCAAATCAGGAAGATGGAGAGAAACTGATCTTACAAGCATCCGAAGGGAAGGCTGCTGCACAGCTGAGCTGCAAGCATTTAAGAACATACGAGAGGAATTGGCAGTAACAGCAGAAGGAACTGTCATGCGAATAGTAATCCCCACATACCTGTGACAACAAGTTGTGGATCTAGCTTACAAAGGTCATCGTGGGGTGGTATCCACGAAGAGACAAGTAAGGGACACCATGTGGTTCCCAGGAATAGACCAGATGGTAGAGCACACAGTAAATGCATGCCACCTGTGCCAGAGAACCTCCATATCCAATTATCCGGACCCTTACTAATGTCTGAAAAGCCAGAGCGCCCATGGACCCAACTCGCAATTTACTTCTTTGGCCAAATACTGGCTCGTCATCATTGACAAACATTCTTGTTTCCAATTGGTACACATGCTCTTGTCCACTGCAGCCAGCCCTGTAATAGCAGTGCTGGACAGCATATTCTCGGCATGGGGAATCCCAGGGGTCCTACAGTCAGACAACAGCCCACCCTTCAGTAGTGTGGAGTTTGCAAGGTTAATGCAGTACATGGGCATCCACCACAGAAAAGTTTCTCGACTATGGCCCCAGGCCAATGGCATGGTGGAGAAATGAATGAGCAGCCTCAAACGGGTTCTCCAACAAAATGAGCTGCAGTCAATGTCTCTCAACCAGGCAGTGTGCAACATATGAGGGACTAGAGAAACTCGCTGCATGGGATGACTGCAAAATGTCCCTTGAAACTGCTGTTTGGCTGACGGATAAGGACCAGACTCCCTCATCTAGAGAGTGGCTCGAGTGAGGACATAGAACAGATCAGAGACTCTGACACCCGCAAGAAGCAGGGCATTAAGGATTACGCTGATAACAAGA
This sequence comes from Ambystoma mexicanum, assembly GCF_040938575.1. Classification (NCBI taxonomy): domain Eukaryota; kingdom Metazoa; phylum Chordata; class Amphibia; order Caudata; family Ambystomatidae; genus Ambystoma; species Ambystoma mexicanum. The sequence goes on along the minus strand of NC_090934.1, from coordinate 832,868,845 downwards.
GGTGAGCCAAGAATTCTGACCTGCAAGTGGGGCACAAGGTACTCGTGTGCAGACGACAAAGTTTGATCCTGAACACCTGATGATCTCCCATGTGAACAGGACAATGGTGACTGCTCGCTCTCCCAGAAGAGTGGTCACTCGAAATGTCCCTCACTTGAAGCTGTACAGAGAAGAAGAAAGTGGAAAGAGCGATGCTCCTCGAACGACTGGTGAACCCCTGAAAGGAGAGACAGAGGAGAGCAGGAGGAGCGAGTGGCCGGCCAACTCGATGCATCAAGAGACCAGTACACCTAATCGAAGAGATGTCAAAAGGGACACAACCGTGATTGAATTTGTTCTTTGGTCTGAAGGTGGAGATGTAGTGTCCCAGAGAGGACATGGTTATTGGAGCCAGAAAGCTCTGACAACCAATGAGATGCAGGGAAGCACGCGCATGCACACAGGAAATCCCACACAGCAGGCGGTTCGCCACCACAGAGAATAAAGAAGGTTATCTCTATATAACGGCTCCTGTGTTTCTTGCCACTGCGTGGTATACATGTATATGCGCTGTTCACCCTGTTCACCAGTTTTCCCTCATGTGAAACCCCCGAGAAGCAGACACTTTCTTCTGAGAAAAGATTCAGTAGAGACAACCTCCATGGTGGTGTGCTGAGTTGTTTGATACGCCCTAAGGAACAACGTCAGCGCCTGCCCAAGAGGTTGGCCCTTGTCAACGGTCATGCTAAATACATGGTTTGAGCACCTCCTAAAACGCTTGATGTTTGTGTTGGCCCTGGGCCACCAGGAGATGATGCGCCTGTACATGACTCCATAGAATACAAGAAAATACTCAAACTCCTTGCACTGAAAAGGGGGCCCATTGTCCGACCTAATGGATTCCGGTATCCCATGGTCTGCAAACAGTTCTTCAAGTATGGTGCCAGCTGAGTCCGCTGCAGTTTATAACACAAATCGTACTTCCTGATACCTGGAGTATTCATCAAGTCACACTAGCAAGTGACAAGGTTGCTGTCTGGTTCCAAAGTCAATGCTGAGAGTCTTCCAGCATGGTGATGCAAAGGGGGGTTCTCGAGAGACGTCCAGTGCCGCTTAGTACTCAGACTCAGTGGCTCAGTGCAACATTCACTTTGAAGTCCAGATGAAGGAAGCTGTTACGTACTGTTGCCGCCGTCCGCACCGCCTGCACCGCATACCTGTTAGTCCTTGGCATTTGTAGTCCAGGTGGTGTGGGCGGGCGCCACGGCTTCTGGGGTCATTACATCACCTGCGATCACGGGATGCACCGGAGGAGTGCCCCGCGAGTACTCCATTGTCCTGCTGCATGTTTCCGGGGCCCAGGCCACATTGTGCAGACGTCACGACCACGTGACCGCTCTCCCAGCCTGCATCGTCTCGGTTGCCTGGCAACCACTCCTGCTGGTGATTCAGGCACTATCTAAGGCTTGCTTATCCCTCCCATTGGTTGGATCTTCCCTGTGTCTCTCCAAGGTCTGGGACCTTTCTCATAGTTCCCTTGTCAGCCAGTATGGTCCTGATATTGCCTTCTGCTGCCCAGTTACTCTCTTTTCCTGTCTTGTTGGCTTTCTTCCTCCGTCTTCTTCTCAGTCTGCCCTCCCTCCTGCTTGGTTGCTATTTATTTTCTTTCACTGTGTCTCTCTTGTCTGTCAGTGTGTGGCTCCTCTGTCAGACCCTCATCATTAACAGCACTTCCTGGTCCAGTGGGATCCCCATGGTTTCACTGCCTTTGCACCACATTAATCCCGGGAAGCTGCTCAGTCTGTGGTGTGGGGGAAGCAGTCCCCGACCCTGCCCTAGTTAACAGCAGCTTGGGACGGAAGAGGGATGGGTTTCCTGCCTGGATTGACCCTGGTTGATCCTGAATGACTGGCGACCCTGTGCCTCCAAGAAGAAAGGGAAAGGACCATTGCAGCCAGGACCTGGTAAGCAACACCCCAGTGATTAAGCCCTTAACAAAAGCACGCTTTTTGTCTTGCTTGTCCCTTGGTGCTCCACATGTGCTAGGTGTATGACTTGGTCTTGGGGAGCCAGGTGGATAACCAATTGGGATTCTCGTAGTAGTACCCCTTCAGTGCCAACTGACAGCTCACACCTTACATTCTATAATCTTTGGGGAAATGCTTGAGATTCTTGTGTGTTGTGCTGGTTCACAGCTAGAAATGTTCGCCAGTGACCAGTGTGCACAACTGGGCCAAGAGATCTTGCAGTCCCTCATTACGACAAGTGGCCTCCACAATGTCTTAGAGGGACATTGCTTTTGGTATGACTGACCTGGTATTAATGCTGACGAATCCTTCCACCTCTTCGTCTACCTACAGGTTGGATGCAGCAGATGGTGAGACAGATAGTACATGGGGTTATCCACCACAGCTCAGAATAGAAGAGTCACCCCACAATATTGGAGCTTTAACTGACACCTTTCAAGCCCAATGGGAGGGGGCATGGAGCAGATCCTTCCATAATCAGGATCTGGGGTTTGTGGTCGCAGGGTGATCAAAAATGTATATGTGGAAGTGTCTACAGCCCCATAATACGGCCAGATCCTCCCTCACTATTTGCAAAAATCTCCTTTCGCTGAGGGTGAATGCTTTACTCGCATACGCAATAGGTCTTCTGTCGCCCTTGATGTCCACCATGGACGAACACAGCTCCAAAACTGACTGGGTGAGATTTGACTAGCAGCTCAGTGCTCCATCGTGGTGTCAGCGAAGCGAATCACCTTGGTACTGCAGATGGCATCTTGTTTAGTCAGGCCCCAAGTACAATCCTGGTCTTTTTTTTTGTTAGCGCTCTGAGTTATTCGTTAAGGGTGGCCAGATTAGGGATAAAACGCCCACCAATGTTCACCATTCTGAGAAAACTGAGCTCCTCTGACCGGGATGTAGGGGGTGCGGCCTTCTTAATGTCTTCCACCTTTCCAGGATCAGGTGACAGGCCATGCTCATGGAACACAAAACCGAAGAAGTCCACTTTAGGCTGAAGGAAGTGGCACTTCTGTTGATTAAGTGTCAGGCCATGTTGTTTTAGCTGATGAAACACAGCCGTCAATCTTCTCAGGTGTTTCATTTCCCTGGTAGTAAAAATGAGGACATCATCACTCATGTTAAGAACTCTGGGAAGCCGGCCACTACTACTCTGATGTTGCTGGAAACCTCAGCTGCGGTGGAGAGCCCGAAGCTGAGCGGTTTGTAGCAAAACGGCCCCACGTTTGTCAAAAAGCTAGTGATCGCTTTTCAGTCAACATGATGGTAGCCTGAATTCAAGTCAATGGTTGAGAACAACTTTGCACCTTGCAAGTCTGCCATGATGTTGTCGAAAGTATGAGTAGGGTCTATCTAGCAATGAATGCCCCTATTTTGGAGCCTCATGTGTATACATATTCTCACCTACTCAGGTCGTTTGCTCTTGTTTATAACAATAAATCGGGGAGACCTACGGGGTGGTCCCTTCGATGCTTTCAATGATATCCACAGTTTCCAGTTTGCAGAGTTCTTCTTCTACCTTCATCCTTTGGTGCAAAATGATGCTCTGGTGGTGTAGGGCTATCGGCTGTATGGGCAGATCAATGTGTAGTTTGTCTTCTTGCCCTTTGAGGAAGCTTTTGCCTTCAAACAGCTCTTTGATTTCTTCCACTAGCTTTTCAATGTCATCCTCATATATCTAGTATGGAAAGTGTACCTGGCCGAAATCCTCAGCAATGGTTCATCTCAGTGATGTGTGTTTCGCCACTGGCATCACATAAAAAGTCACAGGTGTTCATATGCAAATGCGATGCCCGAAACGTAAGGAAAATACTGACAGAGAGTACAAAAAACTTCAAGATTTCTGCCATTCAAATGTCAATACAAATGCCATGTTGTTTTAGGGTTTCTGCCATTCCTAATTGCTGATTTGAAGAGAGTTTTTAAAGTTTCTGAGTTCATGGGTGAATGGCCAGGCAGTGCAAATATAAATCATATTAGGTATTGTGTTTAAGGATTGGGGTCCTCAATGACATTCCTGGAGTCTTATTAGCATAAGGGCCCCTTGCCACATTAACCAGAGCACAGCCATGTTTCAATTCGGCGCTGTAGCAGTTTCAGCTATTATACTTACATGATAGGTTTTGCTAGTAGCTGTACTAGGCATCATTTCTGAGATTCTGTCATTTCATTTAATTAGATTTCATTTCTGCTTCCTTTCAGAAAGTATTACGATTGCCAAGGTTCACGGAGGAAGGGTGCTGTGAGGAATTCGACCATCCGCATGGTGGGTGTGCGCTCGCCTGGGTTTTTTTAAATTTTAAAAGAAATTGGGCCTCATTACGAGTCAGGCGTTAAGGGGTTAACGGTGCCGTAAACAGCGCCGACCCTTAACGCCTGATTCCGAGGTCCCTTAGCGCCATGGTGAGTTTAACGCCTGGTTTTTGCAGGCGTTAAAATCCATGGCGCTAATGGACCATGGTGCTAATTACGCCACCGTAATTTACGGTGGCGTAATTAGCGCCTTCCCCACTCCCATTATGCCCTATGGGGCAAAAATGGGAATGGGGAAGGGTAAAATGGAAAATGGGGATTTACCGCCCCACTCACCTTGGAATGGGGCGGTAAATCCGCCAACCACCATGGCGTAAACACAGTTTACGCCATGGCGGTAAAGGTACGACCCAGGCGGTAACTTACCGCCTGGGTCGTAATGAGGCCCATTGAATGATGGTAGATGAACCTCTGGGTATAATCTGCACACATTTTCCTATGCTCACTGCTCGACATACACACAGACCTGTGTACTCTGGGTGGTATAAAAAACCTGACGGTGTTTCACTACTAATCCCCGGGGATCCCTTATTCGGGTGGCCAGGGAAGGACCATGGCTATTGGATCCTGATCCTGGGGGTGGACAAGCGAGAGAGGATCACTTGAGTAGGGGTCCTTGGGGAGTGGGGAAGAAACAACGGAAGGCAACACATGGTACCCCCCATTTCCTGACACTGTTTACTCCCCTGACAACTGTTTACCCCATATTCCCTCTAATTTCCATGGGATACTACAACACCCATAATTACCCTCCTTTCTGTGCCAGCCCAACTACTGAGATGAGGAAGAGGACCACTGAGATTAGGAAGATTACCACTAGTAATATGCAATGGTCCTGTCCCAGTAATAAGGCCAGACAGGGTCAGGCACTCAGTCATAATCACGCACACCTGAAACACATTGATTGCTACCAAGAGGTGGAGCATAGAATCACACAGTGAGTGAGTTGGAGCCCGACAAGGAACACGAGTTTGAGGTCGAGCAGGCAGCAAACTGGGTCGCTTAGGTACCCTGAAATCTGTCAGCAGTGAATGAAGTGCAGAGATACTGAGGGCCTGAGAAGTGGAAAGGCTGCAGAAAGCGTGGCGAGGGAGCTGTGCCTCTAAAGAACCAGAAGGGGGGTCGCTGGAGGCAATAAACTCCTAAGTGAAATTCTGGCACAGGTGCTTGTTCCCGTAGGCGTGGAAGGCGGCCCGGGAGTGTTGGACGGACAGCAGAGGAGACTCTGACCTCAACAAGCAACAAGCGATAAAGAGAAACACAGCCAGTGAGTTCAATGCAGAAGGGAGCCCGGTTTGTGAAAGGCGCGAGTCGCGAGGGAAATACAATATTGCAAAACGAGGGCAAGCATATGGCATGTGATGCGATGAAAATGATAGCTTCAATTGTCCCTTGTTGAAAGAGTGTGATAAAAAACAAAGTGACAGCGAGGCTGCTTGTACATTTACACGAGCAGAGAGAGATGTTTCGAGATTATAAATTACAGAGAGCTCGAAGCATCAGTGAAAGTGAAATAAGAACTGTAACATTTATGGAAATAAGAACTATTATGTTCATGGAATCACTGCATTGGGTCTGGGACCTGTAATGAGAATTGAGAAGAGGGTCTGGAACCCACACGGAGAATTGTGTAAGACAGTGCCGGGGCACGACCAAGTGAAGATTGTGAAAGACAGTGCTGGAGGCATGACCAAGTGAAGTATAATGTGAGGAGCACAAACTGTGTAGATGGCCTAGTAACCAAGTATTACATCACCGGGCCGACCAAGATACTGTGCATTTGCAAAAGTCTGTTACTGTGTTATGAAATAAAGAAGGGCCAGGGGCACGATTGTGTGAAAGCCTCACTGACAGAGTGGTGTCACCCAGGGCTAGCGAATACTGTGTGTTTGCGAAGGTCTCCATCACGTAAACCATTGAAAGATTGTTGAACTGTTGGGGAAGGGAACCCGAGTGTGAAACAAGCATTGAACTGTTGGGGAAGGGAACCGCCATTGTGAAACATTTGTCAGTTGATACCAAACCAGGCGAGGGAAGCCTGAGTGAACAGTATTCTGTTAAACTGTGTGAATTCTGAGCCAGGCAAGGGAAGCATGGAAGAAATGTGCCCAATTGAACTGTGTGAACTAGCCACCCAAGCTCATAACAAACTCTTATTACTCAAGCTTGGGGAAGGGAGTGTTTACCAACTCCATTGCCATCCTGACTTTCTTTTGACACACTCTTTTGTTTTGACTCTGTTAGGCAATATTGTATGTAGTAATCCTGTGTGAGACTACACCAGCCTTGTCCTCTTGTCAATAGGTAGCCCAACCTTTGGTATAGGCCTGTACTAAACAAGTTGGTAGTGTGACTGAGCAGCCAGGCTTATCTCAAGAGGGGTCAATGTGAGCTGTAGGGTTGTAACATAGAGTTTCACAGTTACAAGTATTCTTGTAACACTTATACTGAAGGTTTCTTGATTAAACGATTATTTAATAATTTAACAGTCAGTTTTAAAATAAGCCTTCTTAAGAAGGGAGCAATTGGCAACAATAAACATACACTTCAAAATACACTCCTTCAGTTCAATAAAGTAAGTGGATACCCTTTTGGGATGGCACACAGACAGTCCTACACCCTGAGGTGACTTTAATAGCTAGGACACTGCGGACATTAATATATCACTTTTCACACTTAATTGGTAATACTGAAATTGTGGCAAAAAAGGAAAAGGTTAGGGAAGGAAACAATGGTTAACAAGTTCAAGTTTCTCAAACAGGTAAGCACTTATGACTGCCCCCCACCGCCCAATGCAATGTAGATTAACCCTTTCCAAGCTAAACAAGTAAGGTATGTATGACTTTTTGAAGGGACAGTTAAAAACAAAGTCAGAGGTTAAGAAGGGTCTTTGGGGAGCCAGGACAGCCAAAGTCAATTGAGCAAAGTCTAAGGGAACTGAGGCACTTCTTGAAGGTAGGGAAAAGTCTTGCACAATGTTAAAGAGAGTTTTGTTGTAAACAAAATCACTGTTGGTGCCACAAGCTGGGAGGCTTGTGAAGGGCAAAGCTGTAAGCAACTCTGCAAAAGGCAGCCACTGCAAGTCTCAACTGAGAGCAGCAAGCTACATACACAAGAGGTAAGTACCCCTTAGTTCACAGTACCTTAGGTCTGAAGAAATGGTTCCAGCTGGCTTCTGTTCCTGTTGTACTTCCTGCAGATCCTGTTGTTCCTGGGCCTCAGTCGTGGGGACAAGAGGGAGCACGTCTGGGGACTCCTGCATTACGATTCGAAGGTGGGCGGCAGCAATGGGCACAGTTCAGATCAGCGGTTTCAGCTACTCGCAAATAGCACCACTGTGGTTCTTGGACACCTTGTGGACTTTCCTTGCTTCTGGGGTCCAGCACTCTGTTGAGGTGGCTCAGGCTTGGTCAGCCCTGCTTTGAGGGAGTCCAGAGGATCTTCCTGGAGCTTGGTTCTGGATTAAAAACAATGCATTAGATTCTGGTGTTCCTGTCCTCTGTCACTCGGTTCCTGCAGCAGCAATGGAAGTACAGCCAGCAGAGAGAGGGTTTTCAGTCGAGTTCATCTTGGGGTCGATTGGTCCCACCAACCTAAGGGGAGAAGTTGTCATTCATGGGTTTCTCTAGTCGATATCGAAATAAGAGCTTCAGCAGTGAAGCAGGGCTTCACCAGGCAAACCAACGGTCCAGGGGGTGCAGCAAGCTTCTCTTCCAGTTGCTTTCTTTGGTTCCTTCGTCCAGTGGTCGACTCTGCCTTCCTTGCAAAAGATCTTGCCTTTTATGCAAGTTTCTCCCATTCATTCGCAGCCTAGCTGTCACGCACACATCAGGGTGGCTGTCCTCCAAGGACAGCCAGACAGCCAATCACCTTTGGGTGCATTCCTGTAACCAAAGAGACTAAGCACAGGTAGTTTCGGGAACCTTCCTTGCTTCCTGCCCTGCCAGACACGCTTGAGCCAGATGTGGGCTTCAGCAGTGTACCCTGCCAAAGACAAAATGAACAAAGGGACCAAACCTATCTTGGCACGCAGAGTAAAGAAGCACCTTTCCAACAAGAAATGGCTAGAAAAGAAGACCGGGCCATTTTGACAAAATGGGCACCCATGGGTGTAATACTGCAGCTGGGGATTCAGTCTGTGGTAACAACACACAATGGTAGGAAAAACTAAATCACGGCCACCAGCCACTAATTGTAGAAAGGGTAACATAAAAATGTACATGAGAAAGTAGACAAAGGGGATACTAAGTAAACCCTCCAGTACTCTATGTAAGATAGTGTGTGCTGGGTCTACAAAGTTACAAAAGGTAAGTAAAGTCAATTTCACTTTACTACTCCCGGAAACAGTAGTTTATCCAAGAGAAGGTATTTAAACCTTTGAGAAATCCAAATGACTTCTCTGTGACACTGCACTGAAGGTGCTGTATGTCACAATGTAAACAGATGATGCCTATGAAGTTTGTCAGACTCCGAAACCAAAAGAAACACAGAGTTCAAATCAAAGAAAAATACATGTGAGAGTGGGAAAAAGGTCTCGTTCTCTCAAGGACAAAAATGAAAAGTCCTAAAGTCCAGCAAAAGATCTGGGGGTCTCTAAAGTAGAAGGGAATTAGCACATTTCTGAGAATTCTCCCTAACAGACTAATTTCCCACCACTTAGTTATCATAAAAGTGCAAGGGCAAGCATAGGTTTTTCGGATATAGACATTTCTTTATTTTGACTAGACTGACTTTGACTAATTACTTTTATTTAATGGTCAAGACTACTCCCATTATAAATTTAGGGCCAGCTAGGAAGTCTCCAACCCCCATTCAAACGCTTAATAAAGGTGTTGAAACTTGTATCTGTCTTTCTGTGTCTAACTTGTGATACCATGCATGCCTCACAGTCGACAAAGCCTACAAGCGCCGTCCCCCCTGTCATATTTAGTTGGGATATGACAGCCAGGATTCCACCATATCCTCTCAGAAGGGGAGGACAAAACATTCCCCCTGCCATTGCCAGACTAATTAACTAACAAAGGCTCCATGGATCTGCCCTGTCCTTTTGTTAGCTCTGCTGCTGGTGGCAGCTTCACATACTAATGAGAGTTTAATTAAAACAGGCCCACATGGGCCTGGCTGCAGAGGCTAACAAAGGAGACAGGAAACCCCAACAACCTTTGATATGCATTGTGTCAACCTGAAGCCAGCTCCCGCCCTTAGTATCAATGGACAGTGAAATTTGTCTGGGGCTGCGTGTTGCAGTAGTCATCCCCGCAGGGGGACCCCATTCAGAAGGTAGGAGTATGTGATTTGCGGGAGACAGAAAGTCTGGTCCTGTCGCAGCTTCAAGGGAGACCTGCTGCTTTAAGCAGGAACCACAGAGAGCTCGATTAACTAGAGAGACCCTTTGATCTACAACAGACAGGAAGATGGTTGGGAGTTAGCATTACATGTTTTCACCCATTTACCTTTTCTGTTGCAAAGCAAACTGCTTATGACCGCATGTATACAGGAGATTGTTGGTGAGAACCCAGGATTGGTTCATTAAGGTAGATTTAGCCTAAACCAATCACTGCGGCCCATTTGGCTTTAAATGAGGGTTGAGCCCCTCTTTTGGGCAGATCATCTGAAGACTTCATAAGGAGTAGCAAGAAGAACTCAGCATTGGACGCTGGCTGAAGGTACAGTCTGCTTTACATCTTCCGCCAGTGAAGGAAGACCAGGACCTCCAAGTGGGAAGCAAGATCCCTCCCATAAACATCTCCCAGGGAACAGAGGGAGATACTGAATCCAGAGGACCCTCCAGCAGCTGCAGAACTGGTACCCAGCTAGGACGCAGCATGTCCTGCTAGGCTCTACAGCAAGCTTCCCAGATGGGAAGTGCCAGAGAGTCTCTAACCCAAACCAAGGACACGGCAGCTGCCTGTAACACTCTCCTCAGCTTTGGGCCTCCGACCTTAAAAGACAACACAAGCCCAGTAAAGAAGCTAGGAGGGGTGCATCGACACACATCTGCCGATGTCTGCCTTTGAAGGACATTTTCAAACCAGTCAAGCCTCTCGAGCTGCAACCGACTGCACTGCTGACTGTTGTTACGTGGCAGTCGCTAACGCTGTCCGAGACGCCTCCACCAGTGCTTCAGACACGCTAACCAGCACTGAGACAATGATTCCTGACCCCGAGCTGCCGTGTAGGCCAGCCTGCAGCCGTCCATCCAGCCTTGCTCGCTGAACCACCTGCCACCTGATACCCGCAGCTGTCTCCCATTTTGAACTCTGCCACCGAAGCTGCAAGGCGCCCTGGAACCGACTCGACCCTGTCGAGCACCAAGAACATCTACAGCAGGTACATTGTGGTTCAGTCCCCCTGGTCCTTCTACAAAGGCGCATAGTGACATTTTAGGACCTATTGCTCCCTTTGTGTTGAAACCAAGTATCCTTGAACTATTGCGATTCATTATTTTACTGACTACCCTCCTGTCAGTATCCACAGTGCATCCTTTTTCCTTCTTTGAAATTGTCTTCCCTCTGCATTCATTTACAGGATGGGTTATATTTTGTAGTGTGCTAGAACTGCCTGCTGTAATAATAATAAAGTAAATATTTCTATACAACCTTGACTGCACAGTTCCTTTTTTTATCATTGGGTAATAATTGTATTTTTGCTGTGTTGCAACTAACCAACGATCTACGACCCTGTGGAGATAAGCCTGCCGTTCTCTCCGCGTTACCAATATTGGACATGGAGGTTTATAATTTGCTTGTGCCTCCAATCTGTTTGAATCCTTTCTGGTGTACTAGAGGTGTGGGTCTGATTGATGGTTTAGAAACCGATATTCATCCCTGGACCAGTGGTGCCCCGGAAGTTGATTCGTCACAGGTGCAGAACAAATATTAGTTATTGTTTCAAGGAATATGTTCCTGTTATCCTCTTTCTCACGAAGATTTTCCCACAGAATATGAGCACAGTAAATAATATCAATTTACTTTTGTAACATTAGGAAGGTGATACTACAATAGTTGCAAAAGACATGTGTTATTGTGAACGAGGCCTCGAGTTGAGGCATTGCCAGAGTGCTGAATCGGGCCGTAGTTCTACTGCCATCCAGAGGATCTTAGGATAGCCATGTTCGCAGAGGAGCGGCTACTAGCACAAAAAATGTATGAAATTACTCCTCGATAGTGGAGACTCAGTCACATTTTTATGAGACCCTCCCTTTTCCAAGAGATGCACATGTCCTGCAAACTAAACATTTCTATTCTTGGCTTAATTAGAAACATGAATAATGGGGTCAGCAACATGTTTTAATATTGTAGTTGCAAAATGAGTTTCAATGTGAAGAGCTGCAAAGCCTGAGAACCATCAGGGTTGCCAAAATGTCTAGTTCTTTGGGAGCGGATCTTACTATGTCCAGTTTTGTTGCTATGGGGTGCTGACTTCACTCTTCTCACTGTCTACATGATTAGGTTGTCTGAAGGGGGATGCACTCACAACATCATCAGGGGGATGCACTTACAACATCACTAGAATTGTACAAAACAATAGAGTAGGGAAGTATGGGTCGTTCTTTAGATTCTTATATAGGTAGGAGCCAAGAGGGATGAGGGAATTAACATACACCTGACATTTTGGAATGTATGCATATATATTACAATCTTGTGGTTTTTGTCTTGAACTACTGCAGTCCAATGTGGGCAGGCTGAGAGTTATTAGCTTTTGGTCTCACAATACTAAACTGACCTCCTGGCCAAAAATTGCATGCATTAAAGCAGTTTTTCTTGCAATTGGCACAATCCATTATTGTTTCCGTGATTGATTTTTGTTGGGTCTACTTTTTACACAGGTATCAACGAGTGGTTGTGGGTAAACTGCATGTGGAAGGCGCCATCTAACAGAAAGGGTGATGATCTTCAATACCTGCACCCGATTGGCTGATTCCTGTTGATACTCCCAGCTCCCACGGGAGCCGGATGGCGACGCTGGCCCCCAGCAAAGGCCAACAGCTAAGGCTTCAGACCTCCCCTGTTTGGCCCTGTGCCTGGGAAGCTTGCAGTGCAGCTCAGGAGAGCTGCTCCACCGCCACTGCCCGAGCGGAGGAAATGTCTCAAATGTTCACTAAGGTAACCCCCAGAGCAACAGAGATGGAGAGGCCCTGCTAGGTCCCATTGTGAGAAATGAAGCTGGCTCAGTGTGGAGTTCCATATAAATATAAAAGTTATATAAATATAAAAGCCAGTACAAAACAGTGATTTCAACATGAGGCCTAGTGAGTGAGCGAGAATGGGCCTCCCTCCATGTGTTACAATGTCAGGCATTTAGCTGGAAAAGAGTGAGACTTAGAACTGGATTATTTTTAACTGCGGCCGATGGATTCCAAGTACGTGGGGCATTGCAGATGCTGACTTCATGTAAATGCCCACTTTGACAGATTCAAAACTGTCACAGTGCACATGGGAAGAATAAAGACATTTGAAATACTGTGCATTTGGATGCTAAAAAGGAGGAACAATGCCTTACCTTACATTTACGAGGAAAGGCCTATTTAATTTTGCATAAATGAACACTGGTTTCTTATGTAACTGTGAAATATTTGTGAAGAATACCAAGAGTGAACCTTTTTCTATTTATATAGTGTATATTTTGAACAACAGGCCCTGGTGCATTATTGAAAGTTACATGTACACTGTGGGTAAATGCAATATGTTAGACTTTCAGAATTGTGAACTGCAACTTGTTTTTCTCTCTGAGCTGATACTTTGACCCCAAGACCTTTGGCTCTGGGCCCACCGGGAAACAAGTCTGGTTGTCAATTTAAATGCTAAGATATACAAAGAGGTAGATTTAAAGTATGGGACGTACAGATAATATGACCAACAGAAATGAACTTTAAGGTCAGGTTTCACATAAAATGTGCATTAGCTCTGAACAAAGACCCTTTGAAGCTCAGGGGGAAAGGGTAAGATAGACATTGGTTCGAGCAGATGGCTGTTCACATGCTTCAGGAGAAATGGAAACTTGAAGGAGAAATGAAACTATTGCACATAGCATGCAGTGCCACTCATTAAACATTGAACACATTTTCCTAAATAAAAAGAACATTGTGTGTCCTATCAAGCCCACCCCGGTTCATCTTAAAGGGGATAAAAAGCCATTTGGGGCCAGGTAAAACCCAATTTTTGTGATGTGTATAACATAAGTTCTGATCAAAAGTATGATTCTGGCATTTTCATCAATCTGTGGAATTGGAAATATTGATAGAGTAATAGACAGTGAAATTAATGTTGTAAGTATGTAGTGTCCGAGTTGTAACTATTTTGGCGCAGTAGCAAACTGCGAAAAACAGTGGCTGCATGCAGGAAGGGTGTGTCAAAATAGAATTAGTATCATCTGACTCGCCATAAAATATAGAACTCAAAAAGATATATCTATATTCATGTGGTTATCTGAAAGATTAAGGTAGTTGCCACTTGTGAGATTTTTCACAATACAAAATGTAAAACCCATATGCCACTTTGGGATGATGAATCTTTCTCCTGCCTCAGCCTCCATCATAAATATCTCCCAATTTCTGATCCTATCAGCAGCCATTGGGCGTCTTGGTGGGAGGTGAAGGGAGAGTGCTAGCCACTCCTTACTGTGGGAATTATGACAATGTTGGAGTGTCATCAGCCCTATAAGAGGGCATGTTTGCATCAGAACAGGACTTTTTCACTTTATTCCATGAGATAGCCTGCTGGTGGACTGCTGTGAGGAACAAATAGTAGAGAGACCTCAATCCTTGCATTGGAGACAGTGACAGGAAAATCTAGAAGCTAGCTGGGACCCCATCAGAGGAGAAAAAAGAGTCTGTGTGCAGGAGAAAATCCTCGACTGAAAACCCCTGACCCGATCTGTGCTGTCCTCAGAGGAGCCCTGCTGTTTTCCCTCACCAAAGCCTCCCATGTAAGTAGACCAATCCAAAAGCCATCAATTGTGTGGGGAGCAACCTGATGTATCCCTTTTCATTAGTGGGTAGGGGGGTAAAACTGGGTAGGCCTTTGGCACATATCCAATTCAAATGAATTCCACTATGGAAAATCCCCTATCCATTTAAATTTCATTGTGTTGGGAACAGCCCGCCTTAATCCTTTTAATTAAATTGCGGGGAGGGGGGAAGCTGTGTAGATCCTTAGCGCATTGAACTGAAGTTAAATCAATTAATTCCCATATAGAAAATCACAGGATGAGTGTTGTTAGAATTTGAAACTAACAAAGTTCATGCCCAGTGTTTAAGAGCCAGTCTAGACCATAAAGACTTGGGTGACTGTCCTTCTGAAACCCCTGATGTCCATAATCCCAAAATAAGTAATCCGAAATGCTACCTTTCAAGTGAATGTAGAGGGTACAAAACAAAACGTCCCATTTATTCCCAGTGATTCCAAAGTCAGAATTGCAAAGCCTTACATTTTATTTGTATGTGTGTTGCAAAACGTAATTTCCCATTTATCCCTTTGTATCCCAAACCAGAATGACCAACACTGCTTCTCATTTGAATGTGTGTTGAAAAACGATTTCCCTTTGTGTTCCTCTTCCCAACCTTGCCTTTTAAACCAAAGTTGAAAAACAATTTCCACATTGAAGTTCCTTTTCCCGAACTGTGCCATTCAAATGAAAGCTAAAAATTAAATTTCCCATTGATTCCCTTGCCTGCCAAAGCAGAATCCTAAAGCACTGCCTGCCCTTTGAATGTGTGTTGCAAAACGGTTTTTCCATTGTATTGTAAATGTTTTTTATTGGTTAAATTGAAAATAAATTGGTTGCAAGTTGTGACTGCATGTTTCAAAATGTTACCTGTGTTGTTTTAAAAACAGAAAGTAGTTTAGAGTTGTGATATTGGGTGTTGCCATGGCGTTGGTGGCTGAGTTGTGATTGTCTTGTTATTCTTTGTCCAAACTAAAGAAAATATATATTCTGACTATACATCAGCCTGGTTTCTAGCTCATTGGTAGGATGCTTGTCGGGGGGTGCGAGACGGGTTAAAGGCCTCACCAATTTGAAACTGTAAAGAGCTTTATTGTGTGCCACCTTACTTGGGGGGAAAGAAACTCACTGAGTTGAGTGTGAGCGCCGAATGAACTGCAATAGTGTCCCTACTCTCACCCCCATTATCACAGAATTAATTAACGCATCCTTCTCCACCTACCTTGTTCCAGCAAACATCAAAGCAGCATGGATCACCACCTCCTCAAGAAACCCACACTCGACCCACTCATTCCTACCAACTATCTACCTATTACCACGGTCCCCTTCCTTTTGAAGATAATAGATTGTGTAGTGTACTCACAAATCCAATCCTTCCTTGAGCTCAACCACCTCCTTTGCTCTAGACAATTGGGTTTCTGCCCCAAAAACAGCATGAAAACCACCCTTCTGAACCTAAAATACCAGATGGACAGCATACAAGACTCTGGAAATCTAAGCATTCTACTCCTTCTAGACTTCTCTGCGGCATTCGACCTAGTTGACCACGAAAAACTATTCCAAAACCTCTGGCAACTATTCCAAAACCTCCTGGATCTAGTCCCTCCTATTCGACCATGCCACCGGAGTCTTCATCGGCAAAGAGGCAGCCAACCCCATTCCTGTGCCACTCGGAGTCCCCCAAGGCTACAGCCTCTCACTCACACTGTAAAATACTTATACCAAACCCCTCTTTGACCTCTTGGACTCAATGGATATCACATGCACAAACTTTGCTGATGACACCCAAGTACTCATCCCCATCATTGGACATTACACTCAGGACACAATCACAATCAACCAAGTATTCAGCACCATTCAAAACTGGATGGCTACACAAAGCCAATGTCAAATGATAATAAAACAGAGCTCTTCATTGTGGGCTCCGCCTCTCTACTAAAAACACTTGACAGCAGCTACTCTTGCATTTGCGTTGATGGCATAACAATCCCAGTTCTCAAACATGGGAAAACACTGGGAATCTACCTGGATGCCGAGCTGTCAATGTCCAGACAGATTAACGTGCTATCTTCCTCCACGGTCTACACCTCCAGACTTTTATCTCTCTTTTTTTTGAACTTTTGTTTATTAGGTTTACAATACATCAGTTCCACATAGGTTCAAATGAACATTGCAGTACTTATTTTCAAGTGAAAGCACGAACAAACCAATTAAACCAAATCCTACAATAAAATCAACTATGCAAAACGTAGCTAAATGAACCCCACCAAATGTCTTACCCTACACACACACAAAACATCACAAAGACAAAACAAAACAAAACATCACAAGGAGAAGGAAAGTAAAAGAAAAAAGAAAAGAGAACAAAAGAGATGAGGGAGAAAGCGAAGAAAAAAAAACTCCTTATACCAACCTCCACTTGTCACCAAAATTTTCCATAAATTATAAAAATTAATCATAGAGAGCATCAAACGATCCCCACAGCAACAAATATTTGTCCTCTTTGCCTCTATTCTTCAATGAAACCTCATCATGTCTAGACACCACGCTCAGATCTATCAACCAATCCTCAACGCTTGGTTTCTTCCTAGTTTTCCAGATCCTGAGGATCAATCTAATCACAACCATCACAGCTCTATCAATCCAAGATATGTTTTCTAATTTGAATACCCCTTTCAACATGCAAGATTATATACTGCAGATCTAGGTAAACTTATTCCAAAAATGAAATCAATCCTATCTATCACCTCACTCCAAAATGACAGTACACTAGGGCATTCCCACAGTAGATGTAAAAGAGTACCTCTACTCGCACCACAACTCCAACATAAGTCATCCAATCTCAATTGCAACTTAACCATTCTCACAGGTGTCCAATACAATCTTCCAACAATCTTGTGCCGAATTAGACTTAAGTTCATAAATTTCCCTAGATTCACTCCCACTCTCAAAATATCTTTTCAATCAATATCAGAAATGACTCTACTAACATCATTTGACCAGGTAACTCTCAACCCATCCCATGCCAACAGATGTTTCGCATTCATGCGCATGAAATTCATGTAAGTTTGTGCACCATACTCCTGACCATCCAATAATTTACTAATCTCTGGCCTACCCCCAAGCGAGCAACCCGCCATAGCAATTCTCTGTTCAACCATCAGAGCCAATCTCAAATACCTAGCCATTTCTCTCTGACCCAGATTAAATCTATCCACCAACTCCACAAAACTCAAAATCCTAGTTCCATCCAAAACATCCCCCAGTTTCAAAATACCCCTTGAGACCCAACTCTTCCAATTAAGACATTTATTATCAATCTTTATGCTTCACTATGCCAAATGGAGGCATCTGCACTGAAACCATAAGTCTGTCCATTCTCACCAAACCAAGCGCTCAAAACCTGTCTAGTAACCCCAATTGGTTTCAAAACCAATTTCTTACTAGATAACTAGAGACTCTTATCTCTGAGTAGACAATTACTATTAGAAGTAATCTGATAAGTTACTCAATTGTGTACCTATCCTTTACTATGCTTTTCTGATGATTTCTTTAGTTTAGAAAGCTTGGAGTTGTGTATCGGGCTGAAAACCCTCCTGGAACGTTCTACAAACAATTGGAATTTCCATGTATGAATTCAAAAGGTTCCAGTGGATTAAAAATATAATGCATAACTATTTTTGGAGCATACTAAATAAGTGTAACGCTCACCTGGTATCCACGGGGACGGCAATCAGCCTGTTCTGACCTCTTACGACCTCAAACCCTTCCCTGGAGGCTATTCGACTGGAGACTGTGCCTGAAACACAGGATTGGTAGAGTTTAACTCCCTATTGTCTCTGTGTGCTTGAACCCCTTCTTCCCCGGGGTCCAACCCTTCCATTTGATCCACAGCTCACCTTGTTTTCTTGGATAGTGTGCTCTCCGTCCTGCTTTCAGCACAGGGGCGCGTTGATTGATGCAGGCTCGTTGCTGCCTAGTTACTTCACTGGCAAGAGTCCGACAGGTAAGTATAATGAGTCTTTTGAACAGTTCTCTAACTTCGTTCCTTTCCTTCCTTAGATGATGTCCGGCGTCCGGGGATGGCGGGGTGCTGCTGAGATGAGTAGCACTGAAGGTGAGTGAGAGCGTGATGCACGATGCACCCCTTTCGTATTTCTATTGAACTGAGTTATTTTCCTGTGTCTTTTAAGTGCCGCGACGTTTTCAGCGTGGATGCCGGTTATGAAGAACAAATGCGGTGAGTAAGCGCGGTATGCAGCGCCTCTAGATGTTTCCACGCTAAACTGGAGTGTCTTTTCCCTCTTGCAGATGGATGAGAAGTTCCGGAGACAGAGTTCCCCCAGAGCGGCTGGGATTCAGGTAAGCGTTTGAAGCTCGTACAGTATTTAAAAATAAGCAAAGATTTGCAGAATGCTTACTAATGCCTTTTTCCTGTTCTTTTCCCTTTTCCTTAGGATGCGGCGTGCCGGGATGGGAATGACACCGCCGAAGATGTCCGCAGAACAGAAAGAGCAATGAATGATGGGCAGAACCGCCGCAAGGTAAGGCTGTTCCTAACAGTGTTCTTGTTCTTGCAGGAGCTGAGCGCAGAAGAAAGATGCAGGCCTACTGGAGACCGATCCGAACACGGTGAGTGTCACACTGCAGGTGCAGAAAACACAAAGCATGTTTCTCAGCCTGGGCGTGGCTTAAATAGTCTCTGGGTATCCCAGGTGTCTCTGGGCTGAACCACACCCAAAAGACTAGACTGCACATCCAGTTCTGGGAACCAAAATATGTGGGGGCATCCATCTTGTCCCCATCAATGCACTACAAGTCCAATCCCCAATGTTATCCTATGGGAATGAGTGAGTCTGGTGCCACAAGCGCCAAGTCTGACTCCAACTGGGTCTTTGGAGGGATGGAGAGGCCCTTGAGGGCCATGTAGGTGATCGTGGCCTGGCTCCAGCCTGACATCTTGGAGGGCTGGGGAAATGAGGGGCAGGAATCATGACAGCACTCCCCCCCAAGGCCCCTCTCAAGGTGGATCTTCTGTCTGGTCCTGGTTTGGTTGGATGGTTTTGATGAAATCGCCTAAGCAAGCGAGGTGCATGGATGTACTCACAAGGCTCCCATGTCCTGTCTTGTGGACCATCTACTAAGTAGTATAATTTGGATCTGACGTACTTTGAATCTAGGATGTCCTTGACTTTGAATTCTGGCTTCCCGGCGACTACTACTGCTGCAGTGGCGTTGCTACCCGGGTCCCAGGTTGAACAGGTTTAAGGAGAGACACGTGGAACACAGGATGAATCTGCATGTTTGACGGCAAAGCTAGTCTGACCGCCACAGGATTTATCACGGAGGTGACAGTGAATGGACCCAGGTATCTTAGACGGAAAGTTTGGGTTCCTTTAATGGACACGTGTTTAGACGCCAGCCAGACTTTGTCTCCCACTTGGTAGTTGGGGGCCTTTGCTCGGTGTTCATCAGCAAACTTCTTTTGGCGATTCTTAGCTTGAAGTAGGTTTTCAGCTGCCCTTTTAAAGGTTTGAGAAATGGTTGGGTGCAAGGTTTTGACTGCTGGCATTTCCAGGGTTGTAGGAACGTCCAACTCAGAAGTACGTGGGTGTCTGCCATACATGGTATAAAAGGGTGTCTGCCCAGTGCTGGTGTGTAGCAAATTATTATAAGCATATTCAGCTATCCATAATAGGTCGAACCAGCTTCCTTCAGCTTGGTGTAACATGCAACGCAGATACTGCTCGAGCGTCTGATTTGTCCTCTCAGTTTGACCATCCGTTTGGGGATGGTGACTGGTGGATAGCCAGATGTCGATCTGGGCCATAGAGCAGCATTTTCTCCAGAAGTTAGATACGAATTGAGTACCTCGGTCTGAGATCAAAACTGAAGGAAACCCATGGAGCCGTACGATGCCTTCAAGAAATACCTTTGCCAGAGTGGAAGCATTTGGGAGCCCCTTAAGAGGAATGAAATGTGCCATTTTTGAAAATAGGTCTATGACCACAAGAATAGTGTTAAACCCTTGACTGGGTGGTAAGTCAGTAATAAAATCGAGGGACAACGTGTGCCAGGGTGCTGGTGGGATTTCCAATGGTTGTAATAGCCCAGCCGGTTTCTGCTTGGATAACTTGTTTTGAGCACACACTCCACAAGATAGGATGAATTGGATAATGTTTTTACGCCAGGTGGGCCACCAATAATTTCGTCTTACCTTGGCTAGGGTTTTAGCGATTCCGGGGTGGCCCTCGATCAAGGAATCATGATAACCGGACATGACTTGTTCTCGTAGTTCTTGGTTTGGTAAGAATAAACAATTCCTGAAGTAGGGCAACTGATCTTTTATCATGTAATGTTCTCCTTGTGCACTCCACACTTGTAATTGCTCCAGACTCATTAGGTTTTGGATTTCTTCATGTAATTCTTTCTGAGTTATGGTTGCGGTGATTCCTAGGAACTTGTCACTCGGATTGATTGCTATTGGGTCAGGGGTCTGATACCCTTGCTCTTCCACCCCCATACGGGAAAGGGCATCGGCCTTCCCGTTTTTCACCCCTGGTCGAAATGTAATCACGTAGTCATATTCAGCAAAAAAAAAGTGCCCTACGTAGTTGTTGTGAGGATTGGGCCTTTGCTGTTTTTAGGTACTGGAGGTTCAGTGGTCAGTTATTATGGTGATTGTGTGTCTGACGCCCAAGAGGTAGTGCCGCCATGCATGAAAGGCTGACTTAATGGCCACAATCTTTGATTGTGATAGCATAATTGAGTTCAGGGGGTGTGAATGTACGCGACCAGAAGGCAACAGGGTGTAACTGGCCCGTTTCGGGGTCCTTTTGGAGAGGACAGCTCCCATAGCCATGCTTGAGGCGTCCGTTTCCACCAGGTATGGGAGATCAGGGCGAGGGTGGTGTAAGATTGGGGCAGATGTGAATCTTGCTTTGAGTTCCTGGAAAGCCTCCTCGGCTTCTGTTGTCCACTGGAATTTTTTGTTGCTTTTCCTTAGTAATGACGTGACGGGATGCATGATTTGCGAAAATCCTGGGATGAACCGGCAGTAGAAGTTTGCAAAACCCAGCCTACTTTGAACCCCCTTGAATGAATTTGGGGATGGCCAGTTCAGGATAGCATCTACCTTGTGTACATCCATTTGGATTCCATTCGGGCTGAGAATAAAGCCCAGGAATTCCACCTCGGAGACGTGGAATGAGCACTTTTCGAGCTTGGCATAGAGCTGGTGTTGACAGAGTTTTTCCAATACGGATCGGACGTGTTTAACGTGGTCCTGCTTTGATGCGGAATATACTAGGATATCGTCGATGTACACTAGAGCACAGACATCAACCAATTCCCATAGGACATCGTTCATGAAGTATTGAAATGCAGCAGGCGCGTTGCAAAGGCCAAATGCATTACTTGATATTCGTACAAGCCGTATTTGGTGCGAAAAGCGGTTTTCCATTCATCCCCCTGTTTTACGCGAACAAGGTGATATGCCCCCCTCAGGTCTAGTTTTGTGTAGATTTGGGCATCTTTGACTTGATCAAGCAATTCAGGGATCAGTGGCAGGGGGTAGAATTTTTTTACGGTAATCTGGTTCAGTGCGCGATAGTCGATGCATGTTCTCAAATCCCCCTCCTTTTTCGGTACGAAGAATAGAGGACTGGCTGCTGGAGACTTCGAGGGACGGATGAACCTGTTGGCCAGGTATTGGTCAAGATAGGCCCTCAGGTGCTGGTTTTCTGGTTCTGTGAGTGCGTAAA
Source organism: Ambystoma mexicanum (assembly GCF_040938575.1). Taxonomy (NCBI): domain Eukaryota; kingdom Metazoa; phylum Chordata; class Amphibia; order Caudata; family Ambystomatidae; genus Ambystoma; species Ambystoma mexicanum. The sequence goes on along the minus strand of NC_090934.1, from coordinate 832,846,821 downwards.
TTCTCCCACAAGGGATTTGTGCGCCGGGTATCAGGTCGATTTGGCAATCGTATGGTCTATGCGGTGGCAGGGTATTAGCCTGTTCTTTATGAAAGACATCTTGAAAGTCCTGGTATTCACTTGGTAGGGTGCTGATTGGCACAGTCGCAAGCGTGGAGGTTCTGGTGTCTATTGGTTGTTTCTCATGGCGATAACATGTGTGGATGCAAGTCTCAGGAAAGGCCAATTCTTTTGCTCGCCAATCTATTTGAGGATTGTGAGCTACCAACCATGGCATTCCCAAAATCAACCGGAACTGTGGTGCCTTAATGAGGTCGAAAATGATAGATTCTTGGTGTCTATCCTGGCACAGAAGGGTTAAAGCTGCAGTGCATTGGGATACTGGACCAGAAGCTATTTCTGTGCCGTCGACAGTGGTAACAGTGTCGGTGGTTGATTTAGGGCGTAACGGAAGCCCCATCTTTGCCGCAAGATCCTGGTCGATGTAATTCCCAACGGTTCCGCTGTCTCTGTACGCTCTTACTGCGTGCCTCCAAGATGGTTGTTGGTGATTGATCAAGACCACAGATAGTGCAAAATGGGAGGTCTGTAATTCACTTTCTTCGCTCGACAAGTGGACCCCTACACTTGCCTGGCTGGGGAGTTTTCCAATTCCTTGATGGTATCTTCCTTGTCCGTGGCCCCTACCGTCCTCCTCGGTGGCTTCACAGGGCACTCTTTAAGGAAATGACCTGACCTTCCACAGTACAGACATAACTGCTGCTTTCTCCTTTTATCCCTTTCCGCTTTAGTCAAGGGGGATCTGACCCCCCCCGATTTGCATTGGTTCTCCTGAACCTTCTGTTGTTCGGGCAGTATTGTCCTTTGAACGCACATACATAGGGCGAGGGTCCGGTCTGGTTCGATCTGCTCTTCAGTCCTGCAACCTATGATCCAGTTGAACAACAAGGTCAATGAATTCTGAGCAGTCTTTCGGGGGTTTCACTACTTGTGCGAGAACATCCTTGAGCTCCCCACGCAAACCCCGATGAAATTACGTGGTTCTCTTCTCCACTGGCCATTCTGCTTCAACTACGAGTCTATTGAACGTGGCTATGTATGTTAATAGGTCTTGATTGCCTTGGCGTAGGGGCAGAAGTTTGTTGTTTAATGCCTGCCCATGAGTACGACGAGCGAACAGCTTTTCCATCTCCTGCTGAAAACCCCTGAAGTCATGCAGCAAAGGATCGTCTTGGGCCACAACGAGTACAGACCAGTCCGCGGCACTACCACTCAGGTAGGATAGCACAAAAGCGACCCATGATTGGTCATTCGGAAAGGCCCATGGCCTACAAAGGAAGTGCAGGCGGCACTGGTTCATGAACGTTGCAAACCTCTTGGGATCCCCCATAAATCGTTCGGGTGGGGCCAAGGGAACTGCCCCAGGAAGGGTAATCTGAATGGGATTGGCTGATGGCGCTGGCATCGAGGTCATGCTTTCCGGCAATGGTGCATGCCCTGCTTGTGACTGGAGAAGTTGCCGGCTTAAATCATCAGTGCGTTCTTTGGCTACTATCAGCTCTCTCCTCAGGGTGTTGGTCTCCTGCCTGGCCGCATGTACTTTGGAACGATGCTGCCCAAACATGTGGGCTAACTGGTCGGTTTCTGATGTTTCCATGACGCCCAGGTGGATTTTGATGTGAGGCTTTGTGTTCTGTAACGCTCACCTGGTATCCACGGGGATGTCACTCAGCCTGTTCTGACCTCTTACGACCACAAACCCTTCCCTGGAGGCTATTCGACTGGAGACTGGGCCTGAAACACAGGATTGGTAGAGTTTAACTCCCTATTGTCTCTGTGTGCTTGAACCCCTTCTTCCCCGGGGTCCAACCCTTCCCTTTGATTCACAGCTCACCTTGTTTTCTTGGATAGTGTGCTCTCTGTCCTGCTTTCAGTGCAGGGGCGCGTTGAGTGATGCAGGCTCGTTGCTGCCTAGTTACTTCACTGGCAAGAGTCCGACAGGTAAGTATAATGAGTTTTTTGAACAGTTCTCTAACTTCGTTCCTTTCCTTCCTTAGATGATGGCCGGCGTCCGGGGATGGCGGCGTGCTGCTCAGATGATTAGCGCTGAAGGTGAGTGAGAGTGCGATGCGCGATGCACCCCTTTCGTATTTGTTTTTAACTGAGTTATTTTCCGGTGTCTTTTAGGTGCCACGACGTTTTCAGCGTGGATGCCGGTTGTGAAGAACAAATGCGGTGAGTAAGCACGGTATGCGGCACCTCTAGATGTTTCCACGCTAACCTGGAGTGTCTTTTCCCTCTTGCAGATGGATGAGAAGTTCCGGAGATAGAGTTCCCCCAGAGCGGCTGGGATTCAGGTAAGTGTTTGAAGCTCGTACAGTATTTAAAAATAAGCGAAGATTTGCAGAATGCTTACTAATGCCTTTTTTCTGTTCTTTTCCCTTTTCCTTAGGAAGCGGCGTGCCGGGATGGGAATGACACCGCCGAAGATGTCCGCAGAACAGAAGGAGCAATGAATGATGGGCAGAAGCACCGCAAGGTAAGGCTGTTCCTAACAGTGTTCTTGTTCTTGCAGGAGCTGAGCGCAGAAGAAAGATGCAGGCCTACTGGAGACCGATCCGAACACGGTGAGTGTCATGCTGCAGGTGCAGAAAACACAAAGCATGTTTCTCAGCATGGGTGTGGCTTAAATAGTCTCTGGGTATCCCAGGTGTCTCTGGGCTGAACCACACCCAAAAGACTAGACTGCACATGTAGTTCTGGGAACCAAAATATTTGGGGGCATCCATCTTGTCCCCATCAATGCACTACAAGTCCAATCCCCAATGTTATCCTATGGGAATGAGTGAGTCTGGTGCCACAAGCACCAAGTCTGACTCCAAGTGGGTCTTTGGAGGGATGGAGAGGCCCTTGAGGGCCATGTAGGTGATTGTGGCCTGGCTCCAGCCTGACATCTTGGAGGGCTGGGGACATGAGGGGCAAGAATCATGACAATAAGATCTATGTATCTCATTACAGATTCCTTTGGAAACGGACCCAGTTTATTCCAACACACTTTGAGCCCTTAACAGATCAAAACTCAAGTGAGTATAGAATCACAATAGGTGCAGATTAGAACCATCTAAACATGAGGAGTTTGGAGTGGGACCCAGCGCAAATATTTGCACCTGATCCCACACTAACTCCAAGCTTTATAAACTAAAGAAATCATCAGAGTAGTAATAAAGACACATCTCTTTGCAGGTTTCGGGAAAGGAAGAAGCGATAAGTAAGAGCAAGGAGAGGCCCTACCGAGCCATAGGTTTGCGCACTGTTGCTGCTGATGGACTGACAGCAATTATAGAATAAGAAGAGTTTCACTAAGACTGATTAACAAATGTGAAAACCAATACTATTATTATTTTTCAAGAAAAATAAGATAATCCAGATAATCTTTACCTGAAGAAGGACAAAGCCACGCCCGAAACACATACTAAAGGATAGGTACATAATGGAGTAACCTATCAGATTACTTGGATAACAAGTGTGGAAGAAGCAAAATACTTATGAGCATTAATTAGCATGTGAAATTCAACAGAATTCTTTTGTTTCTAACTTTTGATGATATATTTGAAAAGTTTATTTGAAGTCAAATTTTTTCCTTTGATGTTAAGAACTTTAATTTACGAATGATCACAAAAAGAATTAATGTATTTATGGTTATGTATGTATAGCATGGGAAATTGTTTATTGACAATATGAGAAAACATATAAGCAAAAACATTTGGTAAACTGTGGCTTAATGTGTTTAACTTAAATTTATAACTTGTTAGTTATTGTGTGTGCCATTGGTTGTGTCTTGTTTTGTACAAGATACCTATTGTTTGCACAATATTTGAGATCTGGTAGTGCAGATCAACTAGGGAGCACCTGGAATTTGTTAAATTATACGAAGGACGACCTATGGAAACCACATTTGAAAACTCTTATGAGTGCACCTCTACCCCTAGCTTTGTTTAGGCAATTACTATTACCTGATAACAGTCTGACACTTGCATGTGCGCTAATCCTTTACAAACTAGACTATTGCAATGTGCTCCTTCTGGGCACATCAACTACCCTGGTTCACAAATGCATCTATGAAGAAGCTCCCCCCTACCTCAATGACTCAAACACTCAGAAAATACCTAGGCATGCCCTAAGATCCAGCACCAGCCTCTTTCTTGTCACTCCCTTTTACAAAAGTAAAACAGCAGGAGGCTGCAGCTTTGTGGTTTCTGCTCCCAAACTCTGTGACTCCCTACCCTCTTCCATGAGAAATGAACAGTCCTACAACAAATTTAAGAAGTTAGTCAAAACCTGGCTTTTTGTAAATATGATTAACCCTGTTTTGCTATTACTGTTTCGCTGTATGACTACTCACTGATTCACCTACTGTCTGTAACAAATGCTGTCATACCCATGGGTTTGGGCGTTACGCAAATGCCATGAATAAATAAATAAAATACAAATGAAGATGCAGATGCATGGTCAATTTCAGAGGAGGGTTGAGCTTCTGGAATTGGGACGTTGGCATGACGTTCAGTCATGCCCAATGTCTATGAGTACATGTACCAGCTATCAGAGCGCTTGTAGTCTGCAGAGCGCGGTGACGTAAGCCCAGGGCACAAAAGGCCAAACACAACAGCGTGCTGTCCCTCGAGATTCCTGCGACATGCACTGCAGAGCACAGAAGGATCAGGGAAGCCAGGAGCAGGAGGCCGGATCCTGCATTAGGTAAGTGGGGAGGGGATGGGAGCGGGAGGAGGGTACTGTGTAGCGGCTGTGGGTTCGAGGGTTTGGTGCCTGACAGGGACGGGGAGAGGGCCGCACACAAAAGATTGCACCTGTGGAATGCAGCCTTTTGTTTAGACATAGAATCATATGAAAGAATTGTAATGGAGCACAGGGCTTGTCTGTGGCTACTTTGTCATGTTGTACACTGTAGAGATGAAGAAAATGTCTTCCATGTAATCTTCCTCTTCTGGCTGTGGTAACAGTGAGACCTGTTCATTGTTTACAGATGCTTACCTTTGGCGGGGCCACGACGGGAGCATAGGCTAGTTGGTGTGATTAATAGGCCACGGGCGCGGTAGACTTTTGAGAAGCGATTGGTTTTACCACAAGTCCTGACTGCCAGGCAAGATTGTGTGTGTGAGAGCAGGCCTCCACACGCATCTCGTGGCTTGTGTCTTACAGCAGTTTGAAAGCGGGTGGCATTGAGCTTGCATTGTTTCTTCTGCGAGGCCTGGAGTAGCTTTGGATGTATTAGTTTGGGTTTCTTCTACTCGAACCAACTTGAACGCTTCTTCCATAAGCATTGCTCTTGTCGCAGCCAGCTCGTGTGTGCTACTGAGCTCCAGAATTCTTTGTAGCGGAATATTCGGCTCTTTCAGGATTTGGCAGCGCAGTTGTGATGATGGACAGTTCTGGATAATTTGCGCCCTTATATTGTCGTTTCCATTCATCGTATACCCGACATGATATGGCCAGGTCACGCAGGCGGGCATGATATACATCAAGGGATTCTGCCGGGCCCTGTCTTGCTTGACAGAGGCAACATCTCTTACAGTCTCTGTTGACCATTGGTCAAAAATAAGTATTTAAGGCTTCTTATTTCAATTTTAAGACTCATCCCTCGGTTGCAGCATCTTAAATATCTGGTGAACCTCCCCTCCTGCCTAAAAGAGCAACGTGCATCTCTTGGCTTTGTGGTCGTATTTGCGTCCAGCGACAAAAAACATCTCAAGGCGTTCCACCCACAAGTCCCAGCCCGGGCACCCACTACGTCAATTTCCGGTTGGTTCCCTGTAAATACCCTGCTGCACGGGGGCATTCTGGACATCGGAGCACAACTACACAATAACAAAGTCCATCCATGAATACACTGGTAGGGCGAATGCTCTCACGTGTTGGGCGTCCCATTTATTCGATTTGATGACGCAGGGGGTTTCCTGTCATAAGGACATCCTGCATCACCACAGGTGCCATTCCATTTCTGACAATGGGTGTGGCATGGATCAGAGTGCTTCACCAGATCATCTGTATGGTGCGGACGCAACACAGGCCTATGGAACTATCTGGCTTCCAATCATGGCAGTTGTAAATATATTCTTAGTAGAATTTTAAAAAGTTCTTAATGTATACTGCCTCACTACGAGTTTGGAGGCAGCCATGGCTGCCTCCAAACTCGGGTCCGGGTTCCCTGAATGGGGAAATACCGGGCGATTCCGATCTTGGGGGAACCCGGACCATCCCCATTTGAGCCCCCATAGGGCTCAAGGGGAATGGGGAGCATGCTAACAACGGGCCCGTTAATGACGGGCCCGTTGTTAGCATGCTGGGCCGCTCGTGGGACCCGCAAAGGACGTCTGGTAAAACCAGGCGTCCAGAGCGGGTCCCGCGAGCGGACCTCATAATAGGGCGACAAAGGGTTAACGGCACCGGCACCTTTACCGGCGCTGTTAACCCCTTACCGCCCACCACGTAATGAGGCCCACATGGGGTGGTGAGATGATTGTTGATCATCCAAATATTGTCACTCATCCATTAGGAAGAACTCCTCTGTGATTGATTTCTTACTACGATTCCAAGGGTTAGATTATCATATCACATGTAAAGCGTGATAGCACTTCACTGCGTTAGGGAGTGACCTATTTGCTTCCTACTTTAATGAGTTTGCTACCACGCATGTTTTGCACGGGTCAGCTTTTTTAAGTATGTTCTCACATTCACCATGTTATGTTTCTCAATTAATTGTTTTTGGAAATGCCCATTTTCTGCTCATTTCTCATGCACACATTATGATAGCTAAGAAGAGAAGAGACACCTAAACACACATACCGATTTGGGGCTGTCATACGATCAAGCTGTCGTTTATTAGGCTTAGTTAAATATACAGTTGGTAAAACAAATCATATCCTTTTTTTATTCTTACTTTTTAATGTCCTTTCTGGTGGAAATCTCGCAGCTCTCCTTAAACATTGCATTTGTTTTTAAAACATTAATTCTGAAAAAGGTACTGAGAAATATTTCAGACATTCTTTGTTTTGTAATTTGAAATGAATCTAATACTTTAATTTGTTGTCGTCATCATTGCCAGCCAGGCCACGTCACTTATACCATGTTTTCACTGTGTTCGGTCCATGATCAATTGCATGCATCTGGACACTTATGATCAGGCTGTCGTGCTCGAACCCAACACTGCCACCTGGTGGAGAATGCAGGCATTTTCTTCTTCTTCTTCTTAATGATCAGATGCATGGGCGGACCCACGCAGGCGCTTCCCCATCCTAAAGGATGATGTGCACCGGACCCACCAATCAATACTTATCTTACATAAACTCACAACTCCTCCCACCGCCCCGTTTGCCTCACAAAATCCAACATTACACTATTCCTCCTCCTGCCTCTCTCCCCGTCACCTCCCAGCAAAATCTTCCCACTCAGCTCAGCCACACCCAGCGCAGACAATCGAACCCTCATCAATTCTCTCTCCTCAACATGTCTCTCACACCTTAGCAGAAAATGTCCCACAGTCTCAGGCACCCCACACACCGCACAATCCCTCCACTCACGCTTCCCCACTTGAAACAGACAATTATTCAGTCCTGCATGCCCTATCCTCAATCGATTCAGCATCACCTCCTCCCCGCTCCTCCATTCCAGACTCCCCGCATCCACCTTCACCAACACTTTCCCACGAACACCAAACATCCACCTGCCCTTCACCCCACTCACCCACCTCTCCTGCCACTCATCCATGACCCGTCTCACCACCACCGCCTTCACCTCATCCACACTCAAAGGTAATCTCACATCAACCGCTCCCCTTCTCATACCCTCACCCGCTGCCAGATCCACTAACCCATTACCCAAAATGCCACTGTGACTGGGGACCCGCGCCAACTCCAAATCCATTCCCCCGTGCATGCACCGATCAATCTTCCTCCTTATGTCCATAATCACATCCTTCCTATCACCATCCCCCGCCACAATCGCCTGCAACCCACTCAATGAATCTGAAAATATCACCACCTTCTCTAACCCCAACTCGTACACCCTATCAATCGCCAATGCAATCGCCACCAACTCAGCCATACAGATTGACACATCATTCGTCAATCGTCCCACTTTATACTCCCCAGTGCTTTCCAGATAATACGCCATACCCACTCTCCCAGACACAGTATTCTTCGAACCATCCGTAAACACCTTGCATCCTTCCTTTCCTGCCACATAAGCCTGACCCAAAGCTTTGATCTCGCCCCGCAATCCTCTCTTCTTCGACACCACATTCGCTAACTCCAAACACACCTTTTGAGACCCCATCATCCACCTCGGTCATCTCTCTAAATCTGTATCCGTCACAGTCATCAAATCGCCCACACCCCACTGCACTCCCTTTTCCCACATGTGAAACCCAAAACTGCCCCCCTTCCTCCTCCACCGGTCTCTATAATAATCAAACCTCCAATTATACTTCAAACATTCACGCACCGGATGAGCCACACTCTTCGCACTGCACTTCACCCACCATCTCATATTCAACGCATCCCTCCTCAACCCCAACGGCATCTCCCCCACAAGCACCTGAACCGCATTCGCTGGAGAGGACCTCATCAAACCCGAACACACCCTCAATGCCCTTGCCTGAACCCTGTCCAACCGCAACTTCTGATTCGCTGTGAAACCCACTGACACTTGACATCAAAAATCCATCACACTCAAAATCAATCCCTTATACAACATTCGTAGCCACTTCTGCTGAGCACCCCACTCTTTCCCAGTCACCGCTCGCAACAAATTCAACCTTCGTTTGCTCTTATCCACCATTCCATTCACCTGCAAATTCCAGTTTAACTTCTTCAAGCAGGCTGTGGGAGGTTGCATGAAGCAGTTCCCATGGCCTCAACCTCATTTTAGATCTGCCTTAATTTGAAAATTAAGAATGAAGATGTGTGGATTCTGCAGCTCAACCCCCTCACAGCCCACCACTTCTCCCTCCCTTGCCCCCTGCGTAAGCCCCCCTTGCTCTCTAGAAAACGCTTGACTCCTCTGGCATTCCTAACAAATAATTCCCGTTGGTAAAGAAATTCTGGTGCCTGCACTAAGTGAACCTAGCGATAAACTCAGGAGCGGGTATCTACCTGAGGCTTGCTAATCTGCGGTTAAAGTCCCAGCAAAACAAGGGCCATTAACGGGGACTGACGCATTATTGCTGGTTAGTACAGTCTACCCCCGGGTTGTCTATCACCATTGGCACGCCTGCAAAATCTTCGAGAGAAGTGTTTATTGAAAAGCCACTAAGGGGTGGGCATTTTTCCATTAAAAATAATCTTTCCCAAAGCAGGATGACTGGTGCCAGAGGGGGCAAAGTATAGATTTGGCATCAGTGAATAACATGTCACTATTTTGCAGGTGGCACATCAGAATCAGAAATGGGCCCCTGTGGGAAGGGACTCTCCCCAGCCACTCGCCAAGCTCTGGCACTGGTGGGCAAGAGGTGAGAATGGCGATGGAGCTGCCAATCGAGTGCCCACCTACTCGTCCAGATTTCACCTCTTACATCATTCCCACCTCACTCACATTCCCCACCTCTCTCAATTCCTCCTTTTTTTACTACCACACTATCTTGCATCTCTGATTCCCTCCAACTCTCCCATCACATTGCAGTGCTCACCCCTTCACCTCCTCAATGTCCCCCACATCTCCCCTCCAATGTCTCGCTTGGCTTATTCCATATCTCCCAACCCTTCCCTCTATCTCTCCTCTATCTTGCAACTGCCAATTCTCTTAATGATTCACTCCAGCTTTCCAATGTTTCCCACTCACACTAGCTCTCTCATGGCTTCACCAGCTCGACCAGTTTACCCACCTTCTCCAGCTCCCCCATTGCGCCTAGATGCATGTCAGCATGCTCTGTGCCATTCTAGAGATGTTCATCAAGTCCTCTTGGTGTATGCATTCTGGGACTTTGAGCTCTACATTTATAATGGGGGAGGCATAAATGGAAGTCAGAAAATGCAAAGATAAGCATCTCCGATGGCTTGTATGCCCCCACTCATTTCCTTCTCGCTCTCTCTTTCTCTCTCTTTCCACTAAGGCCTGTAACTCTGTCGTTTCCTCCCACTAACCCCCTCCCCCCCCCCCAGTTTTCTCTGCTAGTACTAGGAGTGGGATGGTGGCTCTGTGTATCACTATGCCTTCTGCTTGGGAAGTTCTGCCTTCTTCCTCGGGTATCAACAGCCAGGACTAGCAACACACCGAGCAGAGTGGAGATGGACCCATGAGTGCACAGTGAAGAGAGACTGGATGCAGCTCTGAGATCTTCAGCTTCTGTCTCCCTTTGTGAAGGGGAGGAGCTACTTTTTACATGTCAGGTAACATTACACTTGGCCTTGTGTCTAAATTTCCAGGCATACATTCTTTCCTCTGAGGACCCGTAGAAGAGCATGCAATCTTGGAGATTCCAGTGAAAAACCCAGATATGAGGCTATGTTACTTACCTCTCTTTTAAGGGTGTGCAGTCCTTCATTCAAAGATATGGTTGTATGTTTCACGTGCTATGGTGATAAACAACAACATATGAGAGGGAAAGAAGAAAGTGGAAAGCAACCTGTTGGAGAATGTACAAAGACGGTGGATACACTGGTACAGCAGTCAGCTGTGACTGGGAAGGAGGGTAAGATCCTGGCTCTAGAAGGTCAAATGAAACCTGGAAATATTAATCTTAATGATAAATGACAGTACCTCCTGAAGTCATAAATTGGATTGGGGGATGTACGTCAGTACCTTACACAAACTACCACAAAGGAAAATTGTCTTAACCCATTAAAGGAGACCTCTGCATTGTTTACCTCCACCAGAACAACCAAATAAGCAGAAGCCTCAAGAGAAAGTACATGGGCTGTGAGCCTTGTTCTCACCTGAACATCTTAACTAATTCCACCAATACAGTTTTAGCTTACATTGGAAACCGGCAAACCAGAAGCAAAGCATTATCCCTCCGGATTGCTTTCATAGTACCATGAAATCTGCTGTCTCCCGAAAACAAAAAAAGCATTGGCAAAGCCATCAGTTTCGGCTTTTGTGTAGGCATGCTCTAGGCATTTGCTAGGCACTGCCATAATGACAATAAGGTGGGAAATGGTGTGAGTACCTGTGCATATGGTAGCATTGCCTGGAAAATGTCTACTCAACACCTATAAACAAGCCCAACTGTTGGCTTCGCCAAGGCTTGCTTTTAACAGAATTTCAGTGCAAGGAACAGATGCGATGACACACATACTGCTTATAAATCAAGTGTTTGAAGGCACACATGTATAAGACATTTTATTTAGACCATTGACGCATTAGAATCCACAATTAAGCCATCGCCTCTCAGAATACTGCTTTAAATTAACATCCGGTAGGCCTTTTAAGGCACAATGTTTGATGTTAGTGCTTGATAGAGTTAGCTCTAAAAGATCCCATGAGGATGGGTTTTGGGTGGGGAGGCTGGATAGTGGGTGGAAAATGACGATAAGATTCAGCATGACCCATGTGCAGAAAAAGGATCAGTAAATACAAGGGCAAACACCCAGAAGTTGTCAGAGGTAGTGTGTCCCCTCTTCACATGCCATCCCCCCCACTCTGTACTCTATTGCAATAGTGTTGGAATGATCCATCACCTAATAGTTCAAACAAAAAAAGAAGAAAACCCCTTAATAATGCCCCCAAATTATAATTACATCCCACTTCTGTTCCTGGGGTGCTTCCTGAGGTCATGAATGTGTTGTGTTACCTTTTCTTTCAAGCCTCTCTGCTGCAAGTGGACTTGATGACACGCATCCTCAAGGTCCCTTATAAAGCCGGAGTAAGTCTCCCTGATGGAGAGAGGAAGACTGACCTGGTTTTCTGCAGCTTTCCTCCCAGGATGGTGTTGATACCTGCTGGCCACCGGTGGCTTTGGGCTGGCAGTTCCTCCTTTCCTTTTCTTCTTCTTATGTTCTCCTGTCGGAAGAACTGCTGCAAACCACTGGGGTCGACTGGCTTGGATGCCCTCCACAAACTGAGGATGGCACTGGAGTTCACCCTGAAACCTATTACTTTTTCCTGTAGTATTATTTTCATATTTCCCCCACAAACCGCCGGTGGCATCAGGTGTTTGCTCCTCATTATCTTGCTTTGTATTTATTATTTCTCATGCAGCCCCATAAACCGCGAGTAGCTTGGGGTTGCTTGGCATAGACACCCCTGAAATCTGCGGGTGGCCACGGGGGTTGCATTTTTTTTTTGGCAGTTTAGTGACCACTCCTTATAGAGGGTTGCTTTGCGTTAGCGCTTGCTCCTCACCTATTTAGGCACGACAGCTCCCATACGGGGCACCACGAGCCTGGAACACCATTTAATTTTTTGGCCATTACTTCTTGATATAAATTTCTGTTCCCATAACAGCACCAAAGCGGCAATTACATTCTTCATATCTCATTATTCTTTCTTCTATGTTTATTCTACGATTCCTTTGGACTAGGGCAGCTTCCCAGTATTTTACTTTTGGTGTTGGTTTAGGCTGTGCTTCATTTCTTGCCTGTCCTTTGCTTTCTCCACAACTGTGTTTGCCTCTTTTTTTTTCTTTTAGAATTTGTAGAACCACGAGCCTTCACTTCAGGAAAACTGTCAGTGTCTGAATTCAATGGGACTCCATGTGTGTGGAAGAGGAGGCGCACCTTGCAGGCCATTCTTCGTAGGGGACTATTTGTTGTATTTAAATCCCTCTACTACAAAACAGGGGCTGGAGGGCACAGCGTAATTAAACCTGCCCTAGTAAAAAGGAAATCCACTTTTTGGATTGTTTGGGGATTGTTTCTGGCTTGTTTTCAAGCTGCAGATTTTTTGGGGATTTATCTTTGATTTTTTTGTGGATTTTTCCAAGCAAGGATTTATTTGTCTTGGGCTGGAGGATTTTATTTTGGATTTTTACTGACTTGTTTCTCAGTAAAAACAATCCACTAACACTAATTGGCAGGCACACATTTTTACAGGATTTATTTTGGATTTTTACTGACTTGTTTTTCAGTAAAAACAATCCACTAACACTAACTGGCAGGCACGCATTTGTACGGGATTTATTTTGGATATTTTGACAAGCAAGGATTGTTTGGTCTCAAAGTGGAGGATTTATTTAGGATTTTTTTCAACTTGTTTCTCAATAAAACCAATCCAGCAACACTACACATTTTTACTGCATTTATTTTCGATTTGTTTACAATCAAGGATACATTAGAAGATTTATTTTGGATTTTTTCCAACTTCTATCTCTGTAAAAACAATCCAGTAACATAGGCACACATTTTTACTGTATTTAAATGTTGGAGAAATAATGTCAAACTAGTTTCAATGTTGGTTGCAGTTATTTACCATTTTAATCTGGTTAAACATTTCGCCGAGTTTAGGTTTTAGTATTTTGCATTATTGGTGCAAATTATAAGTCCAACTTCACTTAACTAATTTCTCTAGTAAATAATGCCTAGTCGCTAACAATCAGGGTATACCAATTTGCAGCAATGGGTAGAAGAAATGGCTAACACCTCAGCCATTGCATCGCGCCACCTGACTCGCAGGACGGTGGCCGCCTGTCGCCTGCCTGCCACCCGGTACAGCTGTACCTCTCCTCTGTTTCCCTCTGTATACCACCCCCGGTTGTATATCTGTTCTGTTGTTACCTCGGAAATGTGCTCCGTTACGCATCTGTATTGTTGTATACCTCTTTAAAGCACTCTGCTGTTTCTCGAAGTCAGCGCTGAATAAATTCAATAATAATCAAATAGGATGTAGTCAGGCTGCATTCTTTTCAAAAAGCAGACAGGGAGCAGACAGGGGGCCTTATGAGCGGGGCCAGCTTGGATGAAATAGTTGCACGTTGTTAGGCAATGTGGCACAACACAAAACAAGATGCAAATGGGCTGCAAAAGCGCCAGCTATTTTGGTGATTGTTAAATGTCAAAGGTATTTGTACCGTGCACCGTCACCAACAGAGTTGGTCCCCAGGCACTCTGGCAGATCTGCAAACGAGAAGGTGGGATGGGTTAGTAAGGTGAAGTGGGAGTAGGGTAGTGAGAGGAGTGGTGTTCTGTTGGCAGCTTCAACTCGGTATACACCGGGTGCTGGGCTTTGGTGCGAGTATCGGATCAATGTCAGTCCTTGTGTGCTGTTGGTGCAGTTTATGTGTTTATGTAGTGTTGTAAAGTGCGTGCGGGTTGTTGTGCGAGAGATGGTTGTGTGAGATAAGTATGCCGAAATGTTGAGCTTTATTTTGGTTAGTGGGTTATATGACATTTAACATGCTAACATTCACAATTCTGTCTAAGTGTGGCACTTGCTAACCTTCATAATTCCATCTAAGTGAGGCACTTTTTAACCTTCACAATCCCATCCAGGTGCGGCGCAGGCCAACGTTCATAACTCTATCCAAGTGTGGCACATGCCAACATTCACACTTCCATTTAAGTGCGGCACTTGCTGACATTTACAATCCTATCTATGCTGGGGTGGTATTGGTTGGTGGGGCAGTGGGGTTAGATGCTGAGATGTTTGTGTGATGTAGCACTGGAGTGAGGTTCTTGGGGAGGTTGGTGGTGAGGCTCTGGGGGGGATTGTGAGGTTTCGGAGCCAGGCCCATGCTGATGGGTTTTAATCTTACTCTACCTAAAGCAAACCCCCTGACAAATGACCAAAAGGGGTCACCGGTCAGCTCAATGTTGTTGCGCCACTGCGTGGGCTTGATTTGTAAGAATATCTTGCCTGAATAGGCTTAGTCTGCCGGGATCGCCCAGCTCTAGTATCCCCACATAATAAAACACTCCTTTTTGTTTTAGCTTTAAAAATGCCATGTCACATTGCGAAAAATGTCCAAACTGGATGTGCAATGTAGGCCAGTCTAGACATGTGATAACACTTATCATCAGGCGTGGCTGAAGAGGTATGGGGGGCCTATTTTAACATTGTTATGATATATGATATGATATGATATGGCATTTATAACGTGTCTATACACAAGTGTTTCAAGGCGCGACTAGGCAAGGGAGGGGGAATAAAGGGAAGACAGATAACGATCCTACTAGGCCAGGTGTCACTCAAATCGCGCAAGTGCATGGGAAGGGGGATAAAGGGAAAAGTGCGAGGGGGAAGGGAGAGGGAAAAGTGCAGTTCACAGGATAGTAGAATAAATAAAATAAATAAAACGACCAGCTGGTGGCAAGTGCAAGGTAAGTGCAGACATAAGTGCTGGTAGGGGGACTGTAGGGATACAGAAAACAGTCTCCGAGTGTAGGAGTTGCCAGGGAGGCAGTGCAGGTGGCCAACTGGCAGGGCTTGGGCCTGAGATCAAAAAGGGTGGCCAGGTAACCAGTGCAGTTTCTGTCAGGAATTCAGCAGGGGTAGGGGGAGAGAAAGCAGAAGCAAAGAGGAAAGTTTTGAGGTGCTTCCGGAACCGGAGATGGTTCTCCTCAAGTTTCAGGGAGGCAGGAAGGCTGTTCCAGAGGGAGGCCCCTGCAGAAGAGAGAGATCTACCACCAAATAGTTGCTTGGAGAAACGACTGACCCTGAGGGAGTTGGGGGCGGATGAGTGAAGAGCTCGAGGAGGAAGATGTTTAGGAAGAGAGAGTTGAAGGTATTGCGGCCCCAGGCCCCAGAAGGCCTTGTGGACAATGCAGAGGGTTTTGAACTTAATCCTCGCAGCCACACGGATCCAGTGCAGAGATTTCAGTCCCAGAGAGATACGATCCCTGGGCTTGAGGCCAAGGACAAGTCTTGCAGTCCTGTTCTAGATAGGTTGCAGAGGGCGGAGAGTAGAGGCAGGCAGATTTAGATAGAGGCTGTTACAATAGTTTAGCCTAGAGAGTACCAGGGCTCTGGAGACAGTGAGCTTCTGGGGGAAGGAGAGGAAAGGAAGAATACCTCTGAGGAGGTGCAGATGGTAGTGCGACTTCTTAGAGACATCAGAGATGTGAGGAGAGAAGGAGAGTGTGGAGTCGAAGATGACCCCGAGGTTTTTAGCCTTGCAGGTAGGAGCAGGAAGAGGGCCAAGGGAAGCCGGCCAGAAAGCTGCAGGGAAGGAGGGAGTGGGTGTGCCGATGAGTAGAATCTCAGTCTTACTGGCATTAAGGCAGAGGTCGTTGGCGGCACACCACTCCTGGATGGCAGACAAACAGTCAGAGATGAGGGAAGGAGAGGAGGAGGCCGAGGGTAGCCTGAAAATGAGGTGGGTATCATCCGCATAATACTGAAAGTTGGGGCAGAGAGTGGCGATGCGGTGGGCAAGGAGTGCCAAGTATTGGTTGAACAGCCAGGGAGAGAGGTTAGATCTCTGGGGGACACCACAGGTAGAGAAAAAGGTATCGGAGAGGAAGGACCCAAGTTGGACCTGGGAGGGTCGGTCGGAGAGGCAGGAAGTCAGCCATGCCAGAGCCTGACCAGTGATACCCAGGTTATCACGGAGACGGTTGAGCAGGATGGTATGGTTGACAGTGTCAAAGGCAGAAGAGAGATCAAGCAAGATGAGAACGCAAGGGGTGTTGGAGTCAAAGTTGGAGAGCAGGTCTTCACGGATGTTCAGGAGAGCAGTTTCCGTGCATCTGGCAGCTCTTGAAGCCAGACTGATGGTCATGGAGATAACCAACAGATTCAGTGTGGAGATTAAGCTGGGAGATGGCCAGTTTCTCCAGGAGCTTGCCCAGGAAGGGAGTGATGGAGATTGGGCGATAGTTAGCTGGGCAGGAGGGATCAGCAGAGGGTTTCTTAAGAAGAGGGCGCACAAGAGAGTGCTTCAGGGGGGATGGGAAGACTCCAGTGGCGAAGGAGTGATTGCAGAAATCAGCCAGGGCAGGAGCCAGGGAGTCGATGTGGTCCTTGATAGTTTTGGAGGAATATGGGTGAACCTGTTTCAACGAGACTTTCATAGACCGGACTTGTCTTGAAACCTTGTCTGCAGAGAAAAGGGGAAAGGCAGAGAAGGGGGCAGGGGGTAGCTGCAGAAGGGCCAGAGGAAGAGCAGGGAATAGAGGGAGGGAGGTGATAGGAGGTGAGTGAGGACAAGATGTCCTGAGTTTTTTAAATGAAGTGAGAAGCCAATGCCGTGCAGAGGGCCTGGGAAGGGACAGGAGAGGTAGAGACTGCGGCAGAGTTGGCCAGTTCCTTGCAGATTTTAAAGAGTTCAGCCGAGTTGTTTGACGCCGCAGAAATGCGGGCTTGGATGTGAGCTCTCTTCTTGGTGAGAACGGAGAGCCGGTATTGCCTTTGTAGCAGGTGGCAGGCCAGTTTGTCAGAGGATTAACTTAAAGCATGCCATTTCCTCTCGGCCACCCTGCACTTGCGTTTTAGGGTGATGAGGTCTGAGTCATACCAGGGGTTACACTTGGTTTTGGGCTTCAGGCGGATTCTCATGACAGAGGCAAGGATATCAAGAGTATCAGATATAGAAGAGTGGAGCGTGGAGAGGGCTGTGTCAGGGTGAGAGTCAGGCAAAGGGGGTGCGGGGGGTGAGAAGGTGGCAGCGCAAGCCTCAACTGACACGCGCTTCATGGGTCGGATGACCGAGAAGGTGGGTGGGAGTGATGGAGGTGGCTTGGCCTGAGGGGTAGGGAGGGTGAGGTGGGAGGATAGGAGAAAGTGATCACTCCAGTGGAGAGGAGTGGAGAGAGGGACAGAGAGGGGAAGGTCTGAGGAGATCAGAATGTGCCCTGCAGAATGAGGAGGGCCAGAGGGGAGAATGGTGAGTGAGAGAGAGTCGCAGAGGTCGCGAAAGAGTCCAGAGGGGAGGCAGGAGGCATCCAGGTGAATTTTGAAGTCTCCAAGAAGGAGGAGTTGAGTTGTTGAGGTCAGGAGTGAGGAGGAAAGATCCGCCCACTCAAAGAGGAAGGAAGAAATCTGACCAGGTGGCCGATAGGTAGTAGCCACAATAAGGGAATGGCTAGGGGAGAGAGAGAGAGCCTGTAGACAAGGCATTCAAAAGAGGAGTAGGCCTGCGTAGGAGTGACAGAGTCAGGAATCCACTCAGGGAAGATAAGGGCTACACCACCGCCAGAGCGGTTTGGCCTGGGAGCAGAGAGGATCTTGTAGCCGTCAGGTAGGAGCATGTCAAAGCAGGTGACAGAGCTGGCCGTTAACCATGTCTCAGTGAGACCGAGGACATTGAGGTCAAGTTCTTCAAGAAGGCGGCAGATTTCAGAGGAATGTTTGACAGCGGAGCGAGAGTTAAGAGTGGCAATGTGGAGAAGGTTGCCTACCTTGAAGGACGTCCGGGGAGGGGTACAGATCAGAGGTACGCCCTGCGGAGGTGTAGAAGGAGCCCGAGAGGAGGCAGAGAGGGAGGGGGAAGGCAAGGTAGCCAAGGAAAGGGGAGGGGGGACAGCAGGAGAAGAAATGAAGTTGATGAGGCGCAGGAAGCGTCTGTCAAAAAGGTGCAGGTTGGCCTGAGGGCCTTGGGCCAAGACGGTCCCATTTGAGTAAACATTAATGATGACCGTAGCGGAGAGGAAGGAGGCCAGGAGGGCGTCCTAATGGGTGCACCCATTAATGGGAGAAGAGGCGAAAGGAGAGAGCACAGAGACCATCTGAAGGGTCTATAGATCTGGCAAAGGCACGACAAAGAGGATGTCGGTGAGAGTTTCCTTGGAGGAGGCACTGGTGTAGACGTCAGCGATAGGGAGGCCTGGGTTGGAGACCAGGATGTCCATTTTAAACTTCTTCCTACCAGATTTAGTGAGGAGAGCAGCATAGTTAATAGAGAAGCAGTTAGAAAAGATAGGAGAGACAGAGAGCACCATAGGGTGGGTGGGAGAGGAGAGAGGTGAAAGGGAGAGGAGGAGACACTAGCAAGGATGAAGAGCAGGCAGGAAAGACAGTGAGAGGCAAGCAAGTTGGGCAATAGGACAAGACGACGACAAGACGATTAAGGAGCTCACAAAAAGCACAATTTTGTTAAAAGCAGGTGAGACTCATCTAAGTTTGAGATTCCTGAATGGGGGAGAAAAGGCCTAGTTTTCACAAAGCAATTTTTATAGTACTCAACAGTACAGTCCACTACAGAAGTAACACAGTAAATATACACCGCAAATGGCCCAAGGAGGGTCTCACTAGATGGATGGATGCAGGTGGAATCAGGGCACTCAGTCACACGCTCGGCCTGGATGTAATGGCGACCGCGGTGTGCTGCGGCCCACTAGACTGCTACACAGGACCAGAGGAGCCAATCAGGGAGGAGGGCGGGCAGTAGGCGGGAGGAAAGGAGGGGAAAGAAGCGGAGAGGAACCACAGGTGGGGTGGGGGGCAGGGGGCACCAAGAAACAAGTAACACTGTAAATATACACAGAAAATGGCCCAAGGAGGGTCTCACCAGATGGGTGGATGCATGTGGAATCAGGACACGCAGTCACACGCTCGGCCTGGATGTAATTGTTGGGGGACCCCTTTCTTACAGTAGAAAAGAGTCTGAGGCACATGTGGCGTACCTACATTATAATGAAGAGAAAGAAACCCAGGGGTTAATAGCCACTGATTTTCACCAGATGGACAGCCAGAGGGGGTTGAAACACTGAATCCGCACTGAACAGCTACAAATCCTACTTTGTTTTGTATACCCCAAGGGAAGTGACGGACAGAAGGGTTCCAGCAAACGCAGCTTGTAAGGCAAGTGCAGAGAAGCATACATTTAAAGCCCCAGATTGAAAGTAATATAGAAAGGAATGTATTCCTAGGAACAGAAGTGAAGGACCACAAGGGATGATGTGAACATTCTAATTGTCAGAAAAATAAAAATGCATTTAAAAAAAATATTTTTTAATGTAACATATGTGTGTGTTTTCTCTGTGTTTATGGTATTGTACTTTGTTCTTGCTTTTGAGACCTATCCACAGCATTCGCTTTCTTTTTTCGGCTTATTTGGATGAGGGGTAGCTTGTTTTGGCCTTTTTTCAGAAGGACATGGAGCTTGTTTTTTTTCCCTTCCAAGCTGCCTGCAACACTGGACACGAACCAGCAACAATGGCGACGAAGTATCGAGGTCTGGGGGGGATAGAAAAACCAATGCCAGAATCAGGTAAGGAGGTGGGCCACACAGTGTGCTTATGTGTTTATTTAAGAGTGGTGAGTTTGAAGCGCATGTTGGTAATAGGGTGGCCAACTCTTTAATAGTCTTTCACGGGACACTTGCCCACAAGGTGGTGATGATGTCACAACTTCATTCACGTTTGGCCCGCACTTTTTTTAATTACATTTTGTTTAATGGCTCTTAACACCTGGCTTAATTGAAATGCAAATGGTTTGTCCTTGGGAGGTGATCGTCACGTTTTATAACTGCAAACATGACCATCACGACCCCGGGAACAAAGCATTCCCCGGGAACAAAGCATTGTATTGGAATTAAGCCAGCTGTTAGAGAGTTACAGCTCGACCTGCAGGCTCAAAAGGAGCCAGGGCTGCAGAGCCTCCCCGTGCTGTGTACATAGCCACTTCAGTTTGCCGAGTGGCTGTGCTGGAGGCAGGTTGTCCCGACGAAAGTCGGGACAACCTGGGTCCCGCACAGCCACTCTGCAAACTGCGGGACAAAGTCCCTAATTGCGGGACAATCCCGTGAAATCCGGGACAGTTGGCCACCCTGGTTGGTAATCTGCAGAGCCCTTCTCGGGCCGCAATTTTGTAGCTTTCAGGCAGGAAAGCCTGTGAGCACCCCCAAAGTCCCTCTCCCCCTGCCTGCACCCTATCCTTCCAAAGCCCCCTCGAATCCAGCCCAGGGAATACCCTGGGGGCCCAGTCTGTTTGCATTTTCGGGGTCCGGTTCAGCATGGAGTGTGCACGCGAGGGGATGGGGGTCAGGGGGACCCACTAGAACATCACGAGGGGCTGGGGGGCTATGAGGACACACTAGAACATCACGAGGGGCAGGGGGCACACTAGAACATCACGAGGGGCTGGGGGGCAGGGGGACACACTAGAACATCACGAGGGGCTAGGGGGACACACTAGACCATCATGAGGCAGGGGGACACACTAGAACATCACAAGGGGCTGGCGGCAGGGAGACCCACTAGAACATCATGAGGGGCTGGGGGGCAGGGGGACACACTAGAAAATCATGAGGGGCTGGGAGGCAGGGGGACACACTAGAACATCACGAGGGGCTGGGGGGCAGGGAGACCCACTAGAACATCACGAGGGGCTGGGGGCTAGGGGGACACACTAGAACATCACGAGGGGCTGAGGGTTAGGGGGATGAAAGAACATCACCAGGGGCTGGGGGGCAGGGAGACCCACTAGAACATCACGAGGGGCTGGGGGCTAGGGGGACACACTAGAACATCACGAGGGGCTGAGGGTTAGGGGGACACTAGAACATCACGAGGGGCTGAGGGTTAGGGGGACACTAGAACATCACGAGGGGCTGGGGGCAGGGGGACACACTAGAACATCACGAGGGGCTGGGGGGGCTCTCAGCGTTCCATGCAGGCTGTCCTTGGTTCTCCTTGGGGTGACCCTGCAGGCTTCCCTCGGCTCTTCTTGGGGTGACACTGCAGCAAACCCTCAGCTCTCCAAAGTGACCCTTCAGGCAGACCTCATCTTTGGGGTGGCCCTCCAGGGAGTCTTCAGCTGTCTTTGTGGGTGACCCTGCAGGGAGTCCTCCACTCTCTTTGTAGGTGACCCCTAAATGTTAGAAACAATTAAGCACTAAAACCTCCCTGGTTGGGCTTATTCCACAAAAGCACAGTGATCCCTCTCCTTCAGTTCCTGGTATAACTCAAAGAGAAGGTCACCAGGTAATCTTAGTTCTACAAATCTGAAGTGTTCCACAGTGGATGCCAAGCTAAATCGCACAATATAAATGTGCTTTTCGATTGTATATCCGACAACCAACGCTAAAAGCAGAGCTCGGAAGTTGCCATTGGCCATGTGTGAGAAGGCGTACCAATCCTGTTTTTCCCCTTGAATTCTGGGACTTGTATTTTTTTTCTTTCTAATTTAGGAAAACTTCAAGCCTCAGAACTCTAAGCAAAATCGGGAATGGATGCCTTTCTCACGCATGGTCAGGGGAATAATTTCCAGGCTTTTTGCAAAAGGAAAATATGTGCAAGGCTGTTCTGTGTCTTATCGTTTAGGCCTTCTGGATTTTAGTACCACCAGAACACTTTTTGGCTTTTCCTTGTAACGTGGGATGTGGAAAGACAGAGTGCCCCTTAAAGACGGGAATCCTAAACCATCTCTTGGAGTCAGAAAACTCAATGGGGGGGCGATTCACATCGTTTTTTTTTACCAGGGTTGTCACTCCAGAAAAAGTAATGTTTTACATGTGTACATTAGTCACAAATGCGGATTTCAAGTCCCCCCTGCCATGTCTGAGGCCACCCAGTCCCAAAAAAAATAGGACTGAAGGACTGTTCTCAGACATGGCACAGGAAACTAAAGTCCTGAGTAGGAGTGCTGAACGGCCATGCATTCCCACCATGGGCCAGATTACAGAAACATTTCACCGGGCACTAGGATTAGAAGATTAGATTAGATTAAGGAATTAGTTAAATGGGCATGATGGTTAATTTAGTGGATAAGAGGGATAAGAGGGCAGGTGTGCAATGGCAGCCTGTAAGTGAGCTTGGGATGTTACCAAGGATATAGAAGCCTAGAAGCGCAAGTGTAATTCTGGAACAACATCTTAAAGCTACTGCTTGTCAAGCATTCGCGCATGACTTAAGCGCAGTGCTTTATTGTAATGGGGGCATGTAGGTGGAGATGTGCCCACATATGGACAGTGTTGTACGGCGGAGGCACAGTGCAAATTATGGGCAGTTCTTTCACACCTTTGTCAGGATTTATGGTCTTGAAAATAGAAGGATTCCAACACGACATATTGCTTTCCCGGGAAGCGTTTTATGCTGTAGGTGGCATGGTATATAATCTTCAGGTCAGTTCTGCTGATGGGGGAAAGTGTGTTTGAACATGTGTTTATGGAGAGCAACTAGTTAATAACGGAGCCAATGGTCCTGTAGTTGTGGGGGCAGCAGAGTTATAGTGCTCATGAAATATGTGCCATACGCTGCAAGCATGGATGCGTACCATGCGTGGGGTGAAGGGTCACACTATTGAGTATGGGCATTTTAGGTTAGTTTCCAGTGCCAGAACACCATTGTTTATGAACATGTGGGGCGACACATTAATTAAACATGTTACTTTAGTGCACCTGTTAGAACGTTTTTGATGGCAAGGGACATAGGAAGGTGAGAATTATTATAACAGAATTTGGTGTTGTGGCATAGTAACTGATTAAAATGCATTTTGTGTCATTGACTGAGGGGCGGGCATTATGCCTAGGGACATTTCCACCCACTCCTGCCCTTTTCTGCCCAAACACACACCCCTTGCATCCCCTTAATTGAAGCTCTAAACGGGCCACTGGTGTAATAAACATGTCTTAACCAGGTCTGCCTCCACCCACTCACTTTATAAGCACTACATGTGCCCTTCACTGTGGTTCTGTTGAAAACAAGCATTGGCAAAGCCACCAGTTTTGGCTTGTGTATAAGTATTAGGCATTTGCCAGGCACTGCTATCATATGCCCAGGTGCTCGCACCATTTTGCAGCTGCTACCATTGATGGCCAGTTAATACCACTAAGGCAGCGCCTGGCAGCTGTCTTTCCAAGCCTACACAAAAGCCCAAACTATTGGCATTGCCAGTGCTTGTTTTTGGACGGTATTTATTACTCTACAAAAGAATAGAGATACCATTATTTATGCTGGCCAAAGGCAACTCTTCTACTGCAGTGATATCACGCTGTTGGACACAGCAGTGGCAGATGTTGGGTTGCGTTACAAGCATAACATCCAAACGATCTCCAATACCTAGGGCTTTTAAGACAATATACTTAAATATTACATTAGTATCATCTTTTAAAGAAAACTCTCAGCATGGAAACACGACAAAATGCAATTCCTAGTTTTAATGCAGTATGTGCATCATCCCAATGGTTCACTGTACTATTCACTGTCTATGCCAAGTTTGTCCAAGAGTTTCTTAAATAAGTCTACAACCCAACAGTCAGAAAAAGCACTGGACAACATTGCTGGTAGAGAGTTTATGCAAGGGATGCATCATCTTGATGAATTAGATAGGGGCAATTGACAATTTAGTAAGATAGCTCATTGAGTTGGGCACTTTCTCAAACAGTTGTGCATGATCTGCAAACACAGGTTCGAGCTCAGAGCAAACCCAGACTTGTATCAGTCCAATGTTAATAAATGATGTACATATACATCTGATGATAATAATAAACAGGTGTTATAGAGTAAAGGTAACGGGTGGGAAGTGAGCTGGGCGCTTATGTGTCATGTGTGTAGATAGAAATCCATTTCCTGACTGTTTTCTCATATGGAACACTAGAGATTGATCTTGCTGGTGCGCACATTGCTTCACAATTCATATATTGGGCCCCCCTCTTCTCTCCTCCCTCTCCCCTGTCACACCTGATGAGGTCTCTAGACAACTCCTGGTACCTGCTCACCCTGCAACCCACCCACACTGCCTCTCGGCCACCCCTTGCACTGGGGTCTGTATCTGTACCCATACAGTCCCCCCGCCCTTTATCTTTATGCACTTATCAGACACACCGTGTCTGCTGCCTTATCCCAGAACTTGCCACTTGTTGGCTGCACTACCACTGTTTGTCGCCTTTATTTATTTTCTATTTATCCGTTTCTCCTCTGCTCCTCACTTCCCACTCCCCCCCTCCATTCACTTTTCCCCTTCCCTCTGCCCCTGCCCGATCTCAATATCACCTGGCCTAGTAGTCTGTCTTCCCTCCGTTTCCCCTCCCTTGCCTCGTCGTGCCTTGACACACTTGTGTATAGGCGCGTCATAAATGCCATATCATATCTATGTGTTAGCACTATCTGAAATGTCGTCAGGCTGAGTACGATAGTTAATTTCACATCCTTACTGTTCATGGTCTGTAAGAATGTCATTGTATTTTCCCTTGTTCCCTCCATTGCCTTGCAGTGCTTTGAAACACATTGTGTATCGACGCTATATAAATAAACGATAATATCATGAACCGCTTTGCTCACATAGCCTGCATTACTAGTTGCTATTCTTCATAAAGTTTATATCGGCGACTAGTTGCACTTTGCATGCTCTTTTCAAACTTTTTACACAAATCTTTTTTTTGCATTTCAGAATGTATCCGTGTTAAAGCTAGGGAAATGGGCTTTCCAGTACTCTCTGCATCCAAGTCTAGAAAAGCCCTTCAAAATTAAAATTGGGAACTACCGGATGAAGAAGGAGCCAGACCTGGTCTTTTCTACACCAGTGTCGTTGGGCATTCCCTTGCTCCCTGGGCTGGACGCCACCTGACTCACTTGCTTTCTGGCCTGGGCCTGGATACTTGTATGATTCCATGGACTGATTCTGTGTCCCCTCTCAACCTTGCTCCGTGGGCTGGACCCCACCGGACTCGCTTGCTCCCTGGACTGGACCTGGATACTCATGTGACTCCCTGGACTGGTTCTGGGTCCCCTCTCACCCATGCTCGACCCCATCGGACTCGCTTGCTCCCCGGCCTGGACCTGGATACTCATGTGACTCCCTGGACTGGTTTTGTGTCCCCTCTCAACCTTGCTCCCCGGGCTAGGCCTGGATACTCATGTGACTCCCTGGACTGGTTCTGGGTCCCCTCTCACCTTTGCTCCCTGGGCTGGGCCCCACTGGACTCACTTGCTCCCTGGGCTGGGCCTGAATACTTGTGTGACTCCCTGGACTGGTTCTGTGTCCCCTCTCAACCTTGCTCCCTGGACTAGGCACTGATACTCGTGTGACTTTCTGGATTGGTTCTGGGTCCCCTCACCCTTGCTCCCTGGGCTGGATCCCACCGGACTTGCTTGCTCCTTGGGCTGGGCCTGGATACTCGTGTGACTTTCTGGACTGGTTCTGGGTCCCCTCACCCTTGCTTCCTGGGCTGGTCTCCACCGGACTTGCTTGCTCCCTGAGCTGGGCCTGTATACTTGTGTGACCCCCCCTGGACTGGTTCTGTGACCCCTCTCACCCTTGCTCCCTGGGCTGAACCCCACCGGACTAGTTCTGGGTCCCCTCTCACCCATTATTTTTAAATTGTAAAGCACACGTGTTTGGGATTGCTACAGTCGTCCGATTGAACCTCTGCCTCTTTTTAATAAATATAGTGGGGTGAAGACAAATGTGTTGCTTCTTTTTAAATATAGTTAATATGCCATTACATGGTCTTGACTTTCATGGCCATTTTACCTAAATGTCTGTGACCTAATAAGTCATCACTATTGCTCTAAAAGCAATTCAAAATGCCACTCTCTGAAATGGGCAGCAATTAAGCCACAGTGACACTTTTAAAGCCCAATTCAACAAGGTGCACCAAATGTGTTTTTTAAGCATTTGTTTTCAGGATTATAGTAAACATTATTTTTGTTAAACTCCTAAATTTATTTCCAGCTCATAAACCGACACAATGGCTATATTGTTAAAGGATATTTTGGGCATTGCTTTTGGATTTTTATAGGATTGTTTGGGGATGGTTTAGTGATAAATTCGAATGACATTATGTCGAAAGTCATAATGTCTAAAAAAAAAGTCGAAAAGAAATGTTTGAATGTCTTTTTTTTGGTTGCTTTTTGTTCGAAATGGGGGGTTCTCCCCCAACCCCTCCTTTTTTTTGTTTTTGTTTTACCCCTTTTTTTTTTACCTCCGGAACCCAAAAAACATGTAATTAAAAAAATAAAACATTCAATTTTTTTTTTTGACATTTTTTTTCGACATTTTTTAGACTTATTCACTGCACACCTTTGGGGATGGCATTGCCTTTGGAATTTTTTTAGGATTGTTTGGGAATTGCATTGTTTTGGGATTTTTACTGGCTTGTTTGAGGATTGGATTGCTTTTGGATTTTTATACGATTGTTTGGGGATTGGATTTTTAGTAGATTGTTTGGGGATTGGATTTTTAGTGGATTGTTTGGGGATTGGATTGCTGTGGATTGTTTGGGGATTGGATTGCTTTTGGATTTGTAGTGGATTGTTTGGGGATTGGATTGCTTTTGGATTTGTAGTGGATTGTTTGGGGATTGGATTGCTTTTGGATTTTAATGGATTGTTTGGGGATTGGATTGCTTTTGGATTTTTAGTGGATTGTTTGGGGATTGGATTGTGTGGAGTGTTTTGGGATTCCATTCCACTGAGGATTTGCTAATTAACATATTTCAGGGTGCATTATGCCAAAAGGAAGCCAAAAGCAATCCACTGAGTACAATGGAGTTTCTGCAGTTAAAGAGGATTTAAAGAGGATTTAAATGTTTGGGAAAATCCAGTAGCAATCTACTTTCGATCCAGATTTTTGGTAGGGTGGGTCATGGTAGGCAGAGCAGCCTGGGAGCAACGACATCTTTTTGTTTCTAGAGGCTTCCCACTCCAGCGGGAAACAGTGCAGCATAGACGTATTCACCTTTCCCGGGGCTCATAATGCCAGAGCAGCCTGGGAAGGCTGTGTTTGTATGTGTCAATGTGGCGCAGTGAAAGCAGGGCCTGTAGGCTGTAGCTCTTCACTTTGCCCAACAGCAGGGCTCCACCTCCATCTTTCTACTGGGCCGCGTATGGCTCAACGGCCAAGGAGATTGACGCCTCTTTCCTCAGCCGGACATTGGCTTCAGCCCCAGGCAAATAGCTACCATGGGTGCCGTGGGTGAGAAGGAGATTGTCTTTTTTACACCGTCCCATGAACAGTGCCTCCCACGAGGGGTAGTGTGGTTTACGGCCTTTCTGGTAGCGCTCCCTCAAGGCACTGCGCACCAACCAGCTTTTCTGGCATTCTTCTAAACGCTTGCTGTGCTCACCATGCCTTCAGCAGGATAAATGTAGATACTCCAACCCGTAGCAGCGGTGCTCCCTTACAGGACTTGGAGTATGGCTAAATTATGTTGGCATGCCATTTGTGCTATTTCTCTTTTTTTAGTTTCACAGGTTGCTGTTATCTCTGGGGGTCTGGATAACCTCCACGCAGGCCTGAACCCCCACTGAGGAGACTGACAGGTGTATTAGCCCCCAAAGGCCATAACCTCCCCTCTGCTTCTCCCCTCATGCAATGACCGACATTACCTTACATCTCGGCAGCAGGACCATTCCAAGTGCCCCTTATTGCCAGGCGTGCCCTGTGACAATAAAGAGACGTGTACAGTGTTTTCACACAGCCCAGTGTACCCCTGAGGAGGGCTATGCACATTGGCCACACCATCTTAGGAACCCTTAAAGTAAGTGTCCAGTATGAATTTCAAATCGTAAAGCTTAACAGGTAAGTGTTCAGTGAATCAGAGTCAAACTCAACTGATACACATTTCACACTACATTTAAATAAATACACCCCATCCCCCAGGTGTTAGAGAGAGAGAGAGAGAGAGAGAGTGTGTGCGTGTGCGTGTGCGTGTGCGTGTGCTCGTG
Source organism: Ambystoma mexicanum (assembly GCF_040938575.1). NCBI lineage: Eukaryota > Metazoa > Chordata > Amphibia > Caudata > Ambystomatidae > Ambystoma > Ambystoma mexicanum. The sequence goes on along the minus strand of NC_090934.1, from coordinate 832,818,328 downwards.
TCCGTGTCCGTACAATGAACATTTGTTTTTAAGGTTCCCCAGAATAATACTTGCAGTTCTGAACTTCTTTCAGATCACCTGTTCACATGGTTCTTTGCTCTTGTTCTTCGAGGGCTGGTCTGCGACGTGTGAATTGGCAAAACCTCTCAAACGTAATGGCTGTTTTTGCTCCGCTTTGCAGTTAGTTGTTTGTGCTGCTGGAGATCCGTGGCGTTCGCAGAGAAAGGGGCCATTGGACAAAAGAAGGAACTGCATCACCAGGACCCGGCTGTGAGCAAGATGTCTGCTGTCCATGCATCAGTGTTTATTGGGCTAAAGAAAGCACCCTCTTGTCTGCCAGACCTTCACTCTGAGGAAATCTTTCACTTGACCACTTCAGCAACATTACTAGAGCATATTGGATGTACAATATATGCTCAAAAATACAGCACGTACATGAATATTTGAAACATTTTATTTAAGAAAATGTGTGCACACATTTATTACTGGTATTTAAATAATACTATACCTGAATTGTTTTGTCCTTCCTTTAATTGGTTTTTCTGGACTGTTCAGGCTCTAGACATTAATTTATGTTCACAATGTGGCTATATATCAAATGCTTGGTTATTTTTCTTCACAATGTTCTTATGCGTCAAATGCTTAGCTCGTAATGCCCATCCACCATGCACTAAACAAGCTCTCTGAAAACCTGACTGATGCGGTGGTCATTTTTCTACATGTCAACAATGCATGGCATGCACTTAGCATGTGTGAGCCGCCATTTTATGAAATCTGACTGCGTCAGAGAAGAAATATGTCATACAATATGCAGCAGGCAATCAAACCATCATATAAAAATGTATTTCATGCTAGATTTCTTTTTTCATAACATTGTGCATGCAGTTTTACTGAGAGTACTAGATTTCTTACAAGGTTTTCTGGTGTCTTAATCTGCAAGATATGGTTATATTCAAGTATTCTCCTAAATTTGTACAATACTTTTCAGCTTTAAAATAATACCTTTTTTTCTTGAAGTCATACAGACTTTTTTTCATGAGCTATCTATGATGAGAGTTCGCCACATATGTACATCAATAAAGTACAATATAATCTGAGTCGACAAATGTTATCTAGAACATTTATAACCATAGGGTACCAAGGAAGGGTTCCATATTCACAAGCATGCCAATGGAAACAAACAGAGGGACATGTTGCCCTCGCTATGTACACAATTGCAGTCAATTGAAAGTTCTTGTGATGTTCACATATATAAGCACACATGAAGGCGTAGTCAATATGACCGATGAATGCCCGATCGCACTTCTTAAAAAACCAATATCTTGCAGCTTCTACACAAAAAAGAAGCAATCCATGGCAAATAAATGTACAGATGCATAATGCTTGGAGTCGGGTACGAGAATGTCTATACAAGTCAAGAACTGAGAAAGAAAATATAGAACCTTTTTTTCTTCTTTAAAAATTTCACATTTCGGTTGTTCTTGTATCTACCACATGCAATTCATGCAACACAACCAACGTGTCTTCTACAGTCTATTAGACTTTGGCCATAGGAAAAGCCTTCATCTGGGATACGCTTCTCGATCAAGGGATATTGTCCTCAAAACCTGCTGGAATGAGACGTCTCGTCCGAATGAAGAGTTCTTCTATGTCTACAGAGATCCAGACAGACGCTCGCCAGCCTCCAGTTCCCGTCGCCATCTAAACTTGTCAAGTCACTCTGACTGCCTCTGTTTGCATATATTTAGCAATGACAGGGCTTTCTTTGCAAAGATCTGCGTGTAAAGAACACAAGGAAGACTTCAGCTCCTTCCATCATTTCACAAACAAGTGCATGTTAGTTTTTAAAGAAGTAAAATGGGACATGCAGAGGCAGGCATTTTTGTCTTCAGATATTAGTCATTTCTAAGCAGTCAGACATACTTGAGATCACTTAACATTGTGTGTTAATATTGCTTTCAAAAGATGATATAGGCAACCATGCAAAGATCAATCCAGCTGTGCTTGCTTGCTCAAACTCCTGCAGAGCTCCTACGGCTCAATCTACCCTGAGAAAAATAAATCTTCAATTATTGGCAAGGTTTAGCGCTCACAACAAGATCAACTAATCCATTTCACATGAACCAGGGGATCCACCATAGGTCACATTAGAGGAGGGAATGAGACAAGAGGTGCCATTTAATGATGAATTGCTTCCTTTTCTGTCCAGTACACCAGTAGGGTACAGTACATGGCAGTAGGTATTGCATGCATTGGTCCTCTTTTTGTTTGTATTATGGTTCTATATTTTTATCTAAAATCAAAAGTTGCATCATACACAGGACACTATGGTGGAACGTGAATTCCGCATGTACGTGCAACACAGCAGCGGCCGACTGGGCATACAGCTTAGTAGCCTATTTTGTTCCTCCTGATCCATGCTGCAAAATGAATTGGATGAGAGACCACGAATATCCCATAGGAGGGCTGGGCATGCCGAAGCTTCAGGCATTCCTACCACAGTTCCACTTATGCCAGCTATGCTGTTAAGCCTCCTTCACATTTGGCAACCTTCCCTTAAGAGTTAAAATGCAAAGTAAAGCATTGTACAAACAACATCGAGGTTATATCAATGTAGTCAACAGGATGACAAGTTAAACAGTGCTTTCATGCAGTCACATGCTGTGATTATGGTGGTTGTTGGCAAAGAGTGGGGGCTAGACTACACTGTACATCACCGCCTAGCTTGTCATATCATAACTTGGCAAACTAGCTCAATATTTGGTTGGGAATAAAAACAGGGACATGTTTAAATCAAACATTAGAAACAGAAGCATATTATAAAATATTGGCTGTATAGAGGAATTGGAAGTTCCATGCTTTAGGTGCCAGCTCTGTTAGTGAATCTGTTATGTTTAATCCACTTTCCCCCCTGAGCCCCAGTCTATGCGCATTCAGAGTCATGACTACAATCCTGTGCACAAATTGTGTTTCCTTCAAATCAATCATTTCATTTAAGCCAGAGATGGCTGCCCAATGAGAAAATTAAATTCAACTAAATTTGGATAGGGTGTCTCAAAACATATTATATTGCAATTTGTTATAAGGTTTTGGTCAAGTGTTAGGAAATTAGGGACAGTGATGTCGCACTGCCTTTCAGAGGTTAACTGAGATGCTCATTGATATAGATTTCAGGCACACTGAGCAGAGTGAAGCACCGAGCTTTGACATATCGTCTGTTGTCATATTAATGCTGTCCTCAGTTGTGGGGTATGCAGTCAAACATGCAGCTAGGTTCCAATCCTACACATGCACACAGGCGTACTTGAGGAAGATGGCGCACAGTCGCGCGCAATGAAATCGGGTCCATAATGCTTGAAGACGTGGTTCAGATGAGTCTACCATATGCTGACATTTATCGCTATTTAGCCAAAGTGGTTCTTCTGTTTTCCCTGCGCTGCGCATGGTTCCCGGGGCTGTGGATTGAAGAAAGGTACATCCTTCCTACCAAAAGATGTACCTTTCATAAGAGCCAAAGGGATTTCTAGGCAACCGGAAGCACACTTTGGCTGAGTGAACAAGTTCTCTATTGCCCAATGAAGGAACACCACCCCTAGATGAAGGCTGCAGGATATCATGTATACTATATTAGGGCAGTTTTGCAGTCCAAACTATGAATTGCATACAGTATACTTAAACTAGTGTTCCTTCTATAGAGTTGGCTGCCCATTAAAACAGGCTCACGAACACGCCAAAAACATGCCATCTGCCATAAACTCAAGTTTATGCTTAAATTTCATGTGTAGCATACACTCCCTACAATGGACTTTGAATCTGCTCACATCTTATTTTGTTAATGAACAGTTGCTTATGGAGACGCTGTACATGTATATTGATTATGGACTACTCAAGTATAAATTAATATGTACGCTGTTGGTCATTAGGAGCCATCAGGGCATGTCTATATCTACCTAGGAACATAAACACAGTCGTTGGAACAGGTTGGAAAACGTGATGGAATGATAACACAAGTCACATGAGTTTGTCAGCATATTCCAAGCTACGGAGATGAGGATGTTTGGAAGCTGTGTACCAGGCAGCACTCCAATGGATCTATAATGGCAGTATAGGCTTGATGAAATTAAAATGAGGCCCATACATTTCTGTTTGCATGAGAAATGTACATTACCATACCTATTGCAGTCCCTGCTTTGTGCAATGAGCTCAACACAAAAAGACATTTTGAGAAGCAGACAATTAGACATGAACAAATACAATGTATTAGACAAAGCTCTGGTCCTAAAGAAGCTTACATATTACACCAGACGTCAAGTGCCCTTGTTGAAGTAATTATACTCTATGGATGTGCTAAAATAGACACATTTTCAGGTGTGTAATACTTAAAACATTCTAAAGCATGCATGGCTAAATCTTACTGGACCGCTCCATAGAGGACCACAGTGCACACAGTAACAAGATAATATGTAAGTCTTTCTTTTGTTTTAATGATCTACTTTTGAAGACGTACATTAAAAACACAAAAGGAATACCTCTACGTAGTGTTTTACCACATGGACTACTTCAAGTGGCTCTTTGTCTCTTAAATTGTTAACACATCACTGTCTATGCGGTTATAAGACCTGGTCTACATACCCTTTCTTATTCCTCCATCTGGCGGGCATGGGTACTCCCTGGGTGGTAGGAGGAAGCATGGTCCATCTCTCTTCCGAATGCTAGAGTTGGTAAAGGACAGGGCCTCGTCAGGCGATAGTGCCTGGTCTATGTGGGGGCAGTCTTCGTTTGCCAGCGCCGCCTTTGCCATCTCGCCATTCAGTTTCCAAGCTTCAAACATACAAGCAAAAGGCCATTGAAACATGTTGTTTACTGCAGGCACATAGTTGTATGCTTAGAGTTCATAAGTAACTTTACCAAGATTACGTTCTGACAAAAGGTAACACATTCCTTCCAATCACAGATTAGAATTTGCCTGGTTTAAAAAGAGAAAACTTCTGATACGCCAAAGTCTGGAAATGTTGCTACATTGTAAGACAGCCTCCATGAAAGCAACTTTTTTTTAGTTATTTTGTTTTTAAAAGAGAAATAGCATTCTCAAATTCATGATCTATATTAATTCCAAAACGTATGATTTAGAGTTTATGGTGTACATATGTGAACGAAGGCCTGCAATTAAAAGGTGCATGCTTTTGAAAAGGATTGTGGCACAATAAAAGATATTATGATGGAGCACCTTTTAGACAAACATCTCATTTAGCAAACCCAAGAGGTGTTGGTTCGAAGATTTTGAATCAATCATAACGATGGGCTCAGTTCTGGGCAACCCTCCAGTCCATCGTTTTTCAGCCTGCCATGCCACTACAGAAGGGGAGAGACCATCTGCATCTCATCAATCTTATCAAAAGACACAGACTCCCCTGCTACAACTACTCAGACGACACACACATCATCTATAAAATCAACACTACTGGCGAACCAGACCAAGCCCTTATCAACTGTCTCACAGAAATAAATGAATTGAGGAGCACCAACAGCCTTAAACTCAACCCAGACAAAACAGAGACCATGTTCATACCTAAAAACCTGTTGAACCAACATCACATGTCATGGCCTTCAGAAATGGAAATTTGACAGGAATCTTCCAAAGTACTTAATGACCTTGGAATATTAATGCACTACGACTCAAGAAACACACAAACCACAAGTCAACACAGTAGTAAAGAAGTGCTTCTTCCACCCACGCGCAATCAAGTGTATAGTACCTTTCCTCACCTTCCGACACAGAACACTCGCCGGCATTTCGATAATAGACTATGATCCAAGTTATCCTTCGGTATCTTTCTCAGTGCGCCAGCTTATTACAAAAATGCTGGTATCACAGGGTGAACAAGTTTCACTCCATCCCTAATGTTGCCTATCTTGTATTATATCCTTTTAGAGTTGTCCAAATACCACAATTACACAAATATTTATTCTTGTATATGTAGTTTATTTAGTCAGTTTAGTTTCATCAAGTGTCACTGTATTCCATTTCTCTCAAACGTTGCAATTGTTTCTCTCTTTCATGAAGTGTCACTGTATTCATTTCTCTCAAACACTATACATTTCTCTCAACACGTGTTTCCCCGATGTTCGATAGTGGATCATCAGGAGAGAATCCTGTTGCTAAAGCTCCTTCTTCTTGTACAGAGTTTTAGTTTTTGATTATTGGTGCCCCACTATTTGAGCAAAAGTAGGCAAAAGCCAGCTTTAATAGGTGAGAGCGGATCCGCTTGTCCCCCTAAATTGTACCGTCGATCCACGATACTGTATAATCAAAAACTGAAACTCTGTACAAGAAGAAGAAGAATTAGCAACAGGACAAACAAAACACACTGATTTCTCTACCATAGCACACACTTGAAATCACTGCAATCTGCACACATTCTTCAACACCCAATTTACCCCAACAAACCACATGAAACTAAACCACAGACACTCACACACCGAAACAGCACCAAACCCAAATCAACTAAAAGCAAACCCAACACACAGTGGCCGTTTTGTCTCGAACTGAAGCTACCAACAGCACAGCAAAGCTCTCCTGCACGCTCCTTCTCCATCCCACTCCTTTTCAGATCCGCCAGGGTGCCTGCAGACTATGAAAACGGCACCGGCTGTGGTATAAATAACAATAACATAACATGTCCTTCCTCAGTATTCTTGAGACTGCCCGCTGTTCGTTATGCTCATGCTGCCCTTTTCACCTCCTCGAGCCATGTCTTTCCGTTTCTTCTCTTAAATATGCATGCAGAGACATCATGATTACTTCCAAGTTCCGGTTTTGTGTATTAGATTCTTCACTTTTCCCATCGTAAATAAAATGTTCCTGTCTTTCAGCAAAGTGTTAAGATATTTGTTGTTGCACTGGAGGCATGTGTAGGAACAGCAGGCAACGTGAAGTTGATAATTGTATGGCCACCCATTAATACCTCGGAAATGCGGGGTCCCTTAGACCGTCCATTATTGTGTATCATTGCCAACAAGGTGAAATTGACAGGGATGGACTTTGACCATGTTGGGAATGTATCTGGTAGTGAAGTCTGTCACATTGTAGTGAATATGGCCCTTCAAACTAGTATTCATATTTTAGTATTCTTTACTAATCCAACATATTTATTTAACATACTAGTCAATTAGTTTATCTCCCCAAATTAATTTGTGACCTTTACCCATAGCCTAGTACTGCTCTCTCACCTTGTTCCTCCCTACCCATAAGAACTTATTATAGCAATAACACCTGATACAGTGGGCCGGATCGGGTGGTAATGGCCTGGGGCCCAAGCTATAGCACCCAAGCTATAGCGCCCATGCTTTAACGATGGGCCCTGGCAAAGTTACCTCCCAATCCTGGATCGAGTGTTATTGCTAATAGCACTCAGGGTTTTAAATCTGGAAACCCTGAGTGCTAACAGCAATGTATTTTGTTTGAATTAATTCAAACAAAATACTTAAGATGGTCGCTTTGGAGCTGGAAGGTGGGGCTCCATGGTGGCCGGCAGGGACACAGAGCAGCAGCAGTGGCGGCCACCACCGAACAAATAAAAAAAGTTGGGTTGCTGGGTGGTAAGGGGCTCGAGAGGATGGTGGAGGGGAGATGGCGCCAGGAAAGGAAGCAGCGATCAGGCTGCTCGGAACGTGGGCTGAGATTGTGGGATTCAGCCAACGATTTGAGCAACCTGATTGGTTGGCTGCCTCACCCTGGCTGCTAATTTACCTATTAGCAGCCAGGGCTGTATCACTATTAATTTTATGGATAGTCATGGAATTCCCTGCTGCCTTCTCTCTGGGTTTGTGAATGTGGGATGGGGCGTTGTTTCCACAATGCTTGTGCGTGAACTGTTACTTTCTTCTAGCTGTACCCACTCCCACTGCAAAGGTATTGAACAACTAAGTTGGCACAGGCATCCATTATCATTGACATTTAGATCACATGTCTTTCTTCACAGATAAAGTGGAGAAAATTACTTTTGCATCCCACTATTTCTCAGTTAATGCACTATCATCAAGTGCTCCGTTCAAGTCAATGTTAGATCCAGTAACAAACAATCCAGCTAGATCCTCTGTTAAAGGATCCACAACATTAAAATGAAAGTCGCCTACCATGGACAGAATCCTACCAAGTCGCGATCTGTTCAAAGACCTTGCACTTTGATAGTTGTCTTAAAGCCAGTAGACATTGAGGATATACTGGATTTATCAAAGATATCTAAGGTTGAGTGCGGCTCGATGATAAGGATCTTGAAAGAAATTCTAAATGCAAGTCACTTGTTTAGTGCCAGTGATGACTTGACAGAGCTTTTTGCCATTTTGTGGCTTGAGATATACATTATATGTACCATCTACAACCACTTTTAAATATTCTTGGAAATACTCAAGTAAGAGTATTTTTCTCGCTATCTCCATCTGATAAACCGATACTGGGAAAAAAAACTCATAAAATCGAAGCACACATTCTACAACACCCAACTTACCCCAACAAAAAACATGAAACTAAACCACAGACACCCACACACCGAAACAGCACCAAACCCCACATCAACTAAAAGCAAACCCAACACACAGTGGCCGTTTTTTCTCGAACTGAAGCTACCAACAGCAGAGCAAAGCTCTCCTGCACGCGCCTTCTCCATCCCACTACTTTTCAGATCCGCCATGGTGCCTGCAGACCATGAAAACGGCACCGGCCGTGCTATAAATAACAATAACATAACATGTCCTTCCTCAGTATGATTGAGACTGCCCGCTGTTCGTTATGCTCATGCTGTCCTTTTCACCTCCTCGAGCCATGTCTTTCCATTTCTTCTCTTAAATATGTATGCAGAGACATCATGATTCCTTCCAGGTTCCTGTTTTGTGTATTAGATTCTTCACTTTTTCCATCGTAAATAAAATGTCCCTGTCTTTCAGGAAAGTGTTAAGATATTTGTTTTTGCACTGGAGGCATGTGTAGGAACAGCAGGCAACGTGAAGTTGATAATTGTATGGCCACCCATTAATACCTCGGAAATGCGGGGTCCCTTAGACCGTCCGTTATTGTGTATCATTGCCAACAAGGTGAAATTTGCAGGGATGGACTTTGACCATGTTGGGAATGTATCTGGTAGTGGAGTCTGTCACATTGTAGTGAATATGGCCCTTCAAACTAGTATTAATATTTTAGTATTCCTTACTAAAACAACATATTTATTTAACATATTAGTCAATTAGTTTATCTCCCCAAATTATTTTGTGACCATTACCCATAGCCTAGTACTGCTTTCTCACCTTGTTCCTCCCTACCCATAAGAACTTATTATAGCAATAACACTTGATACAGTGGGCTGGATCGGGTGGTAATGGCCTGGGGCCCAAGCTTTAGCGCCCAAGCTATAGCGCCCAGGCTTTATCGATGGGCCCTGGCTATGTTACCTCCCAATCCTGGATCGAGTGTTATTGCTAATAGCACTCAGGGTTTTAAATCTGGAAACCTTGAGTGCTAACAGCAATGTATTTTGTTTGATTGAATTCAAACAAAATTCTTAAGATGGTCGCTTTGGAGCTGGAAGGTGGGGCTCCATGGCGGCCGGCAGGGACACAGAGCAGCAGCAGTGGCGGCCACCACCGAACGAATAAAAAAAGTGGGGTTGCTGGGTGGTAAGGGACTCGAGAGGATGGTGGAGGGGAGAGGGCCGGGAAGAGTAGCAGCCCTCAGGCTGCTCGGTACGTGGGCTGAGATTGTGGGATTCATCCAACGATTTGAGCAACCTGATTGGTTGGCTGCCTCACCCTGGCTGCTAATTTACCTATTAGCAGCCAGGGTTGTATCACTATTAATTTTATGGATAGTCATGGAATTCCCTGCTGTCTTCTCTCTGGGTTTGTGAATGTGGGATAGGGGCGTTGTTTCCACAATGCTTGTGCATGAACTGTTACTTTCTTCTAGCTGTACCCACTCCCACTGCAAAGGTATTGAACAACTAAGTTGGCACAGGCATCCATTATCATTGACATTTAGATCACATGTCTTTCTTCACAGATAAAGTGGAGAAAATTACTTTTGCATCCCACTATTTCTCAGTTAATGCACTATCATCAAGTGCTCCGTTCAAGTCAATGTTAGATCCAGTAACAAACAATCCAGCTAGATCCTCTGTTAAAGGATCCACAACATTAAAATGAAAGTCGCCTACCATGGACAGAATCCTACCAAGTCGCGATCTGTTCAAAGACCTTGCACTTTGATAGTTGTCTTAAAGCCAGTAGACATTGAGGATATACTGGATTTATCAAAGATATCTAAGGTTGAGTGCGGCTCGATGATAAGGATCTTGAAAGAAATTCTAAATGCAAGTCACTTGTTTAGTGCCAGTGATGACTTGACAGAGCTTTTTGCCATTTTGTGGCTTGAGATATACATTATATGTACCATCTACAACCACTTTTAAATATTCTTGGAAATACTCAAGTAAGAGTATTTTTCTCGCTATCTCCATCTGATAAACCAATACTGGGAAAAAAACTCATAAAATCGAAGCACACGCTCTACAACACCCAACTTACCCCAACAAAAAACATGAAACTAAACCACAGACACCCACACACCGAAACAGCACCAAAACCCACATCAACTAAAAGCAAACCCAACACACAGTGGCCGTTTTTTCTCGAACTGAAGCTACCCACAGCACAGCAAAGCTCTCCTGCACGCTCCTTCTCCATCCCACTACTTTTCAGATCCGCCATGGTGCCTGCAGACCATGAAAACGGCACCGGCCGTGGTATAAATAACAATGGGCCTCATTACGACCCTGGCGCTAAGGGGTCTGCGCCAGCGTTAGCTGCGCGGACCCCTTACCGCCAACTACGAGTTCCTGGAGCGCCATGGTCATTTTTCCGCCCGCTTTTTGCGGGCGGAAAAATCCATGCCGCTCTGGGACCTTGGTGTTAATTACGCCACCGTATTTTACGGTGGCGTAATTAACTCCTTCCCCACTCCCATTGAGCCCTATGGGGCCGAAATGGGAATGGGGAAGGGTAAATGGGTCAATGGGGACTTACCGCCCCGCCGACCTCGGAATGGGGCGGTAAGTCCGCCATCCGCCATGGCGTAAAGGGACTTTGCGCCATGGCCGGAAAGTCCGTCGATGGCGGAAAAAATCCGCCAGGGTCGTAATGAGGGCCAATAACATAACATGTCCTTCCTCAGTATGATTGAGACTGCCCGCTGTTCGTTATGCTCATGCTGTCCTTTTCACCTCCTCGAGCCATGTCTTTCCATTTCTTCTCTTAAATATGTATGCAGAGACATCATGATTCCTTCCAGGTTCCTGTTTTGTGTATTAGATTCTTCACTTTTTCCATCGTAAATAAAATGTCCCTGTCTTTCAGGAAAGTGTTAAGATATTTGTTTTTGCACTGGAGGCATGTGTAGGAACAGCAGGCAACGTGAAGTTGATAATTGTATGGCCACCCATTAATACCTCGGAAATGCGGGGTCCCTTAGACCGTCCGTTATTGTGTATCATTGCCAACAAGGTGAAATTTGCAGGGATGGACTTTGACCATGTTGGGAATGTATCTGGTAGTGGAGTCTGTCACATTGTAGTGAATATGGCCCTTCAAACTAGTATTAATATTTTAGTATTCCTTACTAAAACAACATATTTATTTAACATATTAGTCAATTAGTTTATCTCCCCAAATTATTTTGTGACCATTACCCATAGCCTAGTACTGCTTTCTCACCTTGTTCCTCCCTACCCATATGAACTTATTATAGCAATAACACCTGAAACAGTGGGCTGGATCGGGTGGTAATGGCCTGGGGCCCAAGCTTTAGCGCCCAAGCTATAGCGCCCAGGCTTTATCGATGGGCCCTGGCGATGTTACCTCCAAATCCTGGATCGAGTGTTATTGCTAATAGCACTCAGGGTTTTAAATCTGGAAACCTTGAGTGCTAACAGCAATGTATTTTGTTTGATTGAATTCAAACAAAATTCTTAAGATGATCGCTTTGGAGCTGGAAGGTGGGGCTCCATGGCGGCCGGCAGGGACACAGAGCAGCAGCAGTGGCGGCCACCATTGAACGAATAAAAAAAGTGGGGTTGCTGGGTGGTAAGGGACTGGAGAGGATGGTGGAGGGGAGAGGGCCGGGAAGAGTAGCAGCCCTCAGGCTGCTCGGTACGTGGGCTGAGATTGTGGGATTCAGCCAACGATTTGAGCAACCTGATTGGTTGGCTGCCTCGCCCTGGCTGCTAATTTACCTATTAGCAGCCAGGGTTGTATCACTATTAATTTTATGGATAGTCATGGAATTCCCTGCTGTCTTCTCTCTGGGTTTGTGAATGTGGGATAGGGGCGTTGTTTCCACAATGCTTGTGCATGAACTGTTACTTTCTTCTAGCTGTACCCACTCCCACTTCAAAGGTATTGAACAACTAAGTTGGCACAGGCATCCATTATCATTGACATTTAGATCACATGTCTTTCTTCACAGATAAAGTGGAGAAAATTACTTTTGCATCCCACTATTTCTCAGTTAATGCAATATCATCAAGTGCTCCGTTCAAGTCAATGTTAGATCCAGTAACAAACAATCCAGCTAGATCCTCTGGTAAAGGATCCACAACATTAAAATGAAAGTCGCCTACCATGGACAGAATCCTACCAAGTGGCGATCTGTTCCAAGACCTTGCACTTTGATAGTTGTCTTAAAGCCAGTAGACATTGAGGATATACTGGATTTATCAAGGATATCTAAGATTGAGTGCGGCTCGATGATAAGGATCTTGAAAGAAATTCTAAATGCAAGGCACTTGTTTAGTGCCAGTGATGACTTGACAGAGCTTTTTGCCATTTTGTGGCTTGAGATATACATTATATGTACCATCTACAACAACTTTTAAATATTCTTGGAAATGCTCAAGTAAGAGTATTTTTCTCGCTATCTCTATTTGATAAACCGATACTGGAAAAGAAAAATGAAGCACTGGTCATAAACTGCTTCGAAATGTAAGGCGCCAACATGGTATTTTGACTGATGTACAGGATTACTGCTTCCAAGATTAAGACAAGCAATCCACACACACATAATATTATATAATAGGTCATTTATAATGCGTCTGTATACAAGTGTTTCTAGGTGCGGCAAAGACACGAAAGGGGGGACAGAGGAGGACAAAACAACGATCTTACTAGGCCTTGTGTCATTCAGATCGTGCAAGTGCGGGGGGGAAGAAGTGCCAGGGGGAAGGGGGAGGAGAGTGGAAGTAGATTGTAAGTGCTTCAATTGGTGGCTCATAAGTGCAGAGAGTCAAGGGACTGTAGTGTTTCAGATACACTCCCTTAAGTGGTTGGGAGGCCCGGAGGCAGTGCAAGGGCAACTGGTCGTGCACAAACCTGGTCCCGTCAGTTCATTGGGTGGCCAGGTAACCATAGTGTGCAGCAGACAGGGACATCAGCAAGGGAATGCGAGAGAGAAAGCAAAAAAGAAGGTCTTGAGTTGCTTCCGGAACCTTAGATGGTCCTGCTCAAGTGTGAGAGAGGCAGGTCAGCTGTTCCAGAGGGAGGCCCCAGACAAAGAGAGATATCCACCTCCCACTCTCTACCTGGAGAAGCGTCTAACCCTCAGAGAGTTGGACGTGGATGAGCAGAGGGCTCGAGAAGGAAGATGTTTAGGAAAAGAAAGTTGCATGTATTGTGTGGTCCCCGTCCCCAGAAAGCCTTTTGGACAATGCAGAGGGTCTTGAACTTGATCCTTGCAGCCACAGGGAGCCAGTGGGGAGATTTCAGGGCTGGAGAGATACGATACCCTGGGCTTCAGGCAAAGGACAAGTCTCGCAGTCCTGTTCTGGACGAGTTGTAAAGGGCGAATAGTAGAGGCAGGCAGATTTAGAAATAAGTTGTTGCAGTAGTCCAGCCTAGAGTGGACCAGGTGTCTGGAGACAGTGAGCTTTTGGCAGTAAGTGAGAAAAGGAAGAATACCTCTGAGGAGGTGGAGACATTCGGCCTCATTACGAGTCAGCCGGTGCAGAAATAACGATGGCGGTAAACCCGCTGTCACCGTTGTTTCCAGACCGGCCGATCTCGAGTTCTGCCGGCGGGAGGTGTCACTCTTGCCAGGTCTGACCTGGCGGGTTTAACACCACCCGCCTGCAGGCAGACGTGGAAACACCGGCACCATTACAGCATGTTGCCGGTGTTTCCACTTTCCGCATTCCCATGGAGTCCGATGGGACTCCATGGGAATGGGGTTTAACAGAATTCTGCCTCCGGAATTACCGGGTCACCGGGGTTGTAATGCCCCGGTCATTCCGGCAATCACCGAGGCGGAATGATAATACGAGTCCGGCGGTAACCTGCTGGAATTTCCGGCACGGTTACCGCCGGACTTGTAATGAGGCCCATTGTTTTGTTTCCAGACAAGCCCATAGAAACCATACAAAAAGATAATACACAACATTTTAAAATCAGGATCATGAAAACAATTTAATTACCACATAAATAATTCATGTGTACCTTAATAGTTTGCCATATTTGATATAAATAATTAATTGCAGTAGCAACTTCAAATCATCGGCAACATAGATAATAAATAATGCTATTAAGTGGGCCAAATGAGGAGACATATAAATTAACTTGACCAATCATGAAAAACATAAGAGTTCTCTTCAAAAACCATGGAAGACCAACACCTAACTATTCTCCATGCCCTTAGCAGGAACCTTGAGTTCCCCTTCAGAGAAGCAGTATCTGAACTCAAATAACAAAATGATACTATGTTATTGTTCCTAAACAAGGGAAAGAGCCAGATCCCTTTGATTGATGCATAGCGAGAGCTGAATATGAGAACATGACACATTTTCTCACACAGAGACAACACGTAAGTTTGTTTTCACAATCCATTGACCATTCGCTTGCGTAATCAGCTAGCGGTAAGATTCCTAAGCAGAGTTTCAAAAAAGCCTTTTACCACTAAAATCCTTGGCTTTCTCAATGTACGATTATGTTGTCCTTTTTAAATGTTTCGAGATTTTTCTATTTGGGGTAATTGTTGCGATTTTGGACATATAGTGCAATTCTTGAAACGCTAATCCGTTTTCTTTTTTGAAGGGCAACAGTCCCCTATTGGGAAAAAGTACATGGTTCCATAATTCAGGGGTACCTATTTCAAAAGCCATTTTTCTAATATGTTTAAGCTAGGGTAATAGTGATGAGCCTTGTTGGCTCAGAACATCGCTCATAGCTATGCAAAAACAAGATAAATGTTGATCGGCCCAAATCCAAGCGAGCATAGATAGTAATGACTTAAATTTGATTTCATAGACGATATCACTCAGCTCCAATTAAAGAGGAAGGCTATGCATAATAATTGGCAACTTAATAACAATGTAATCATTTTACTTTCTTGCAACTTAACATTGTTATTGTGGCCAAAAGTGTCTACGCCATATAAAGAGGCCACCTGCAATTGTGCATGGTAGACCCCTAATGTCGGCCAGTTGCCTGCCTCCAAATCATTAAGAGTTTGGCGTTAGAGCATCACCTACCTGGCCAGATTTAGCCCACTTTTTTGAACTTGCTCATCCCATGTTACCTTGCAACTAATCTGTACCGCCATATAATTGTAATAGGTTATTTATTCCACAAGAGTACCTCAAAGATGTCATTGTGGTCCCTTCAACCTCTTAGTGGACCACACAGTGTTCTTTGTTACTATTACATTGATTGCTAGGCCCAACTCGTTACAAGTATCATTAAAGATCCCAAAACCATGTTGTGGGGCCTTGGAGGTCTTGCTGATTAAGGTGGAATCATCCGCAAACAGCAAGGTCTCCATTGTTCTTCCAGCCAGCACTGGTTTACCCATTTTAACCTCCCATAATTCATTTGCAATCTTATTTATATACAAAGTAAACAAAAGAGGTGCCAGAATGCAACCTTCTCCAATCCCCCTTGGAACTGTAAATGGGCTTGTGCCTTCACCTCCAGGTGGAGTTACACTGCTGCATAATAATCGCAATATAAATTGCCAATAGAAGTAAGTTTGATTGTTGGCACAACCATGTTGGTTAGTGGGCACCATAATTCTGAGTGAGGTACAGCATCAAATGCTGCACGCAAGTCGACACATAGTAAATAAAGAGGTTGCCTTTGCAGTGCATGAAGAGTTGGAAAACCTGATCAATAATGCTCACTCCTCTGAACCTTGCTTGGAGGTCAGTTAGAATCTGCCGCTTTTGTGACAAGCAGTCAATTCTCCCCAGTGAAACCTTCCCATATATTTTGCCACTAGCATCCAATAGCAAAATTGGACTATAAAGCGATGGATAACTCTTATCACCTTTCATATCACCTTATGTATGAGTATACTCTCTTCTTCTTTCCAACTGCTTGGAATGGAGTCATTTTATGTCATACTATTAAAAGATATGAAAAAGAAACGGATACATATATCAGGCATTGAACAGATCATTTGGAATTGTGTGGATTCTGGGAGCCTAATTGCTTTTCTGTAGGGATATAGCTTGGCCAATTTCATTCATGGAAATATCAAGTGGTGAATGTATTGTGCCGCGTGCATTTGCAAAAGTGCATTTGCTTAAGTGTTTTTGTGACTGCTGTCTCACTGTGGATTGCTGCCGGTATATGCCAAGATTCAAGTATCCAGTGCTGCCCCACCATCGCCTTCAGTGAATGAACCACCTGACCGCTGCTCGCTGTGCATTCTTCAATAGGAGCAAGCGGTACAGTCTGTTGAACTTTGAAACTGTGGCACTTTGAAACTCCAATAGGAGCCCCCATAGAGACTCACCTAGCAATCATTCTTATTGCGTTTGTTTTCTCCTTTGTTTTTAGCACTCATCCCGCCTGTTTACCCAGAACTCCATATAAACAAAATGCACGCGCATTTGCGCACGCGCATTTGCAAAAGTGCATTTGCTTAAGTGTTTTTGCAACTGCTGTCTCGCTGTATAGCTGGCGAACGGGGGTCTGGACAAGCAGGTTAAGTTTGTGATTGGGTATTTTATTTTATTTTTCCTTATTTTTCTTTTTGTCTTGTTTCTTTGATTTGTCTTATATTCTTAATTTTGGTTAAATTAATTAGGTGAACTTTATAATAGGAACCATGTCAGTTTCTAGCTGTTCATTAAAAGCGGGAATGCCCCCGAATACCGAATTTGAAAAAAGTATATCCACAAATTCCTACAATCATTTGAAAACACCAGTTGTAGGCATTCATAAATTGCGTGGGCCAAGTAAAAAACATCAAAGGGCGATCTCCTTATCAACTGATATAAGGTTTTTTTGTCGCCCGGATTCGCAACAGACCTAATTTAATTCTAGATTACCAAATGCAAAAATCAATCCAACGATTGTAGATTCCTTGGAAAGCATTCCATTTGTCACAACGGCATGCCCATGACTCTCTAATATGTCTTCAGTGTTGAATGAAGCATGCTCATATCCAACAGTCGAGATATCTGATTCCATTTTAGAAAATGCCTGTCAGCATGGTAAAACTTTGTCCACACAACCTCAAATGTGCCCCAATGACCTCTTCAATCCATCCACGCAGCTAGTGCGACGTTATTAAAATCTCCTCCCACCTGCTCGGTTGAATTGCAACACGCTTTATATGCAGCATATGACAAATGAACTGTAGCAGGTGAGATACATGACAAGGCTTTAGCATTCATGAATATTACAAGTTCCAGAAGTCCTGAACCTTCTAAAGTTCAATATATTTGCTCTAATACCACAGACCTTATCCAATTACAGGAAGGTTTCAATTCATCCTCTCCAAATTTATTGAATAATGAAGTACCACCAGTGGAAAGCCCAGAAAAAATTACATCTGTGCATGAATTATCTAAATCCCCAATTTTATTTGAAAAAACTGATAACCAATCATTTAATAACTCATTGTCCTTCATAGCTCCAACTCCAAGAAGATCTAGATTCAGTGATGCGCCCGGCGACCAACAGTTTCAGTTGCATGACTGTCAATCTCAGCACTTCCCCTTCCCTGAAGCTCCGGCGCTTAATAACACGCTATGCGCCTGAACACAGCTTTATTAACAATTGCCAAATTATATGAGACTCTAGACTTGAAAATCGCGAGGCAAACAGAATTGCTACTCAATGTCATGTCTGATAATGCACAAACAAAAGCTATATGTCAACAACAAAAGTTATTGTTGACTTCTTCGACAACATATGCGGCTGAGAAACCTATGCCTGTTAAAAATGTCAAGATACTATTTGATCAAGAGACAAGTAAAATAAATGTGAATGTTGAATGTACCAAACAAAAAACTTCTGGAGCGGAGGTAGTCCTTGAGGTTATTACTCCTGTGATATGTGATGTGGGCGAAACTTCCGATGTCTCAAGTTCGATTGAGCCAGAGATAATAGCACCTGAAATAACCCTTCCTAACCTCATAGTTGATCTAGAGCAACAAAAAAATCCTTTCAATATTTTTGCAAAGAAACAATCCACTCAAGCAAAAGTGGTAAAAACATCAAGAGACACGAAGAGGAAAGGGTTGATTGAGAAACCAACCCTATTCAGAGCTCAAAGATTGAAAAAGAGACGTTTTGTTAAAATGTTGTCATCTGGTTCTGATAATATGATAACTGAACCTGTGATACCTAACTCACAAGTGCTCCAGGCTGCAGGTTCGAAAAATATAATTAACCAGATGCCTCTAGATTATCAACCTCTAAGTGATATTGTAGCCCTAGTAGGCAAAGATAATACTCAGGATGGCTCCATGATTTTACCAAACAATACTTTGTTTCCAACTATTGACCCTAAATTTTCAAAAGAACTAGAAATAACCAGTGTTCAAGTATTAAGAGAAGAAATTCGCAATTCAATTGGGCAATACATTGAAGAATTTCGAAAATCAAATGATAAAAATGTTGATTCAACTTTACACATACCTCAGACATTATATATGCCAATTTTGAAGGGTCCCTTGTGCCTTCGGCGAGATGAGAACCAAACCCAAAAGGCCACTGAACCAGCTAAATTAACCCGACGGCCAAGTGTGGCTCAAATGTTTATACAATCAGCCCACGCAGACTCTAAATCAAATATTCAGTCGAATAACCTTAATCCGTAATATAAGAACTATTACCAATTGATAATAAGTTGTGATCAACCATGTGCTCAATACGATCTAAACTGAAGTTGTATATTGAATATTTTTCGAGATATTCCACATCTGGCTGACTTGTCCTCAAATGATATTGAATTAGTAGAATTTACAGATGACAAGGACCTAACTGAAGCTAGATTATTCATAAAATGTATTATTGATAATTCTTTATGGCAAGCGAGAGTGGCCTTGTACAATTTGTGTTTCAGCCTCTCCGATGACACGATTTCTCATGACTCGAATAATTGCCAATACTCTGCTCCATTAATGAGAACATATATAAATTCGGTTCATCGCCAAGATCTTGACCTCGCCTTGAGCGGGAAGCCTGAATGTTGTAACTAACAACTTCAATTAAAAAACTCATAACAACCCGAACATCAGGAGAGCATCAACCTTGTATCCTGGAACACGAGAGGTTACAGACATTTTATAAATAATGGAAATAATAAGCTTTATACCCCTGATATTGTCGTGCTCCAGGAGACCTGTTGACCACTAATCCAATATGGGATGCCTTTGATGTTCATCTGGTTCCTGCGCTAAAGAATGAAAGATGCCGTCCCATGGCAGGCCTTCTAATAGCCATTAAAAAATCCAAAAGCTTTGTCATTGAGAACTATGATTCCATTAGCCCCTACATACAGATGTTGAAATTAACAAAGAATGGATCTTCAATGGTAATTATAAATATATATTGGCGTCGATCACAGATGGCTCCAAATATATTTTTTGAAAAGATAAATATGTTATTGGATTTAATTGCTTTAGACATGACAATCAATCACACAATCATCATGGGAGATCTAAATCTTCATCTAATTGCAAGAGCTACAGTCCTTTTTAACCCGTATGAGTTACGATGGCTGAGTCTAATGAAATCCAGGAATTTGTTTATGTTAAATGGTTCCATTGCAGGAGATATTCCTGCAAATACCACTTGGAATAGAGGTAACTTGGAAGCAACATTAGATTATATGTATTGTAATGTCAAATCCTTGAATCTAACACGAACACTAGGGGCCCCATCATGAGTTGGGCGGTAACGCTAGCACTATTACCACCGGCGCTATTAGCCCTACTTAAAAAAAAACGGCACTATTTGCACCAGATCACGGGTTTGGCGGAACAGTTAGTGCCCATTCCCCATTTGGCCCATTCGGGAATTCCTCATTCCCCATTGGGCCCAATGGGAAAATTCGCGCTATTACCACTGGCGGATTTCCCGCTGGTGGTAATAGCACCGAAAATCAGCAATTTTGTCACGGATTTCCCCCAGCTCACAGCTGGGGGGAAATCCGCCAGGGCCATGATCTGGCGGACCCTTAAATGCAGCGGTAATTGCGCTGCCGCTGCATTTTTGGGTTACCGCCAGCCTCGTGATGAGGCCCTAGATGTGGTGTAGTAAGTACGTAATGTTCCTTTAGAATTAAGATTTAGACATGGTAGAACATTAAAACAAATTTACTACAGATGGGTATGAGGAAGGAGATCACTGATGTATCAGAAAGATGGGGAAGACATGATGCATCAGATTATTCAGAAATCAACAGGAGGTATCTGGGCACTACTTAACAATGCGTTAGATAAATCACAAATGGCTATTCAAATCAATCCAATTCCAGAGGGACCCTGGCATACTCACTTTAAATCAGTTTATCAATCCCCCTATCCAACTTGACACATCAACTTCGACTCGATTCATCTAGACCATAGGTTACCTTTTGATCTTTATGATATAAGTTTTTGTATTCAGAAGCTTAGTAATCCAAGATCTGCGGGTCCGGATGGGCTACATAATCGTACAATGAAGGAAAATCCACCAGCCTGGGCCTCAATCCTATTTCAAATATTCAATCAAGTGAAGCAAACTTGCAAGATTCCTAAATCATGGAAGAAATCTTACATCCTTCCAATTTTAAAAAAAGGCAAAAGAATGGATCCCAATTCATACCGACCTATAGCTTTACTGGATTGTCCCGGTAAACTATTTGCTCGGCTTGTTCTAGCCAAATTCAACAAATGGCTGGTTAGAGAGATCCTTTCCAGACAGGTTTCTTGAAACGTCTTGGAACATGTATTAACCTGATCACTTTACAAGCCATTATTTCACACGAGAAATGTCAGAATCAACTCTTGTTTGTTGCATTCGTTGACTTTAAAACCGCATTCGATGCCATACCTCGTCAACTTTTATTTAAAAAACTACTAGACAATAAATGGCCATGGAATATTTTGAAATGGATAGACAAGTTATATACTGGAACCACAATTCAGATTTGCTTGAGCCAAAAAGGATTGTTAACAGATTCCATTTCAACTGATCGTGGTCTAAAGCAGGGTTGCCTACTGGCCTCAACGCTATTCAATTATATTATAGCAGATATCAATAACAGCTTTAAAGAAATGAATATTGATGCACCAAGGATTAGTGGGCAACCAGTACATATACTAATGTATGCAGATGATATGGTCTTACTATCAAGGACACCACAAGGCCTAAAAGGTACACGACTAATCATCTTATTACAATCAATACTGATAAAACCCAGATTGTACAATTTGGGAATAATAGTCAAAGGAACGTAAAACATAAGTGGACTTTACAGAGCATCCCATTGCAAGTAGTTTCGAGTTATACATATCTAGGTATGTCTATTAATAACCATCCACAAGATACAGCCTATGAAGCTACACTAGAAATCAAAGTGACAACTGCTATATCTCAGTCATATATAATCAGATCCAAGTACTGTACATTTTGAATATCCCCATTAATTACATATTACAAACAAAAAATGATACCTATTGTTCTTCATGGTGTCGAAAGTAAATCCTTGAAGCCGTATTCTTATTGGGCCAAACTTGAAGGCAGCTATTGGAAGAAGGCCCTAATGCTACCGAACTAAGAGCCTCTGGCATTGATTCGACATGAATTGGGTTTCATTTCTATGCATGCTATATATACATGGAAGATCTGTTGCCTATATAGGATATTTGTTATAAATGAATATACAAATGTTCTATTGATATTAATTGCAAAATATATAAAAACATCTAATGACGAATTTAGAAAATCCTGGCGACATAGAGCCATGAAAATTTTGTTTCATGCTGACATATCTCTTGATATTTTGATTAATAATCCAGAAAAAGCTAAACGAAATTATATGAACTGGATTGGTGTCTAACGCGTGATTGTTGTATGACATATGTGAAATTTAAGCAAGATCCATTCTATTTGAAAAAGTTTGGGGAAACAGCAACTTATCTATTACAATCACCTAATTTGCAACATCGTTCAGATTTTTTGCCTTTTAGGTTGAATTTATGGTACACCAAGGACCTAATGGTAAAATGGAAAAGGTAAAATAATAGTGATATACTGTGCAGATTTTGTCATTTGGAACGCGAAACATTAAAACATTTAGTAGTTGATTGTAAGGAATTATTGTCATTAAGATGCTTCTATTTTAAATGTTATTTTGAGCAACATGCTCACTTGGATGCTATACAGCAATGGGAGGCCCTATTTCATACTGATAAGTATCCAATTAGATATGCAGTCACAAATTTCCTACGTAAACTTGCACTTAACACCATTGTTGATGGAGAAGTAATCAGACACAGATAATGTAAAGAAATGTATGAATTTTAAAAACAGATTGAGAATGGCGACATAGACTAATCAAGATGTATGTTGAATATTTTTATTGGGTTTTGATTTATTTTATTCTGTTAATCTCTGTTTTTTACTTTCTTTAAAGTAACTAAATGTTGATAACAAATTGTTTTGTAAAACAAAATTATTTTTTATGTTTTGTGTTGAAAGGCTAACTTGTGTTGGCCAAACAACGGTAAATAAAAAAAAAGAATGTATTCTCCCACAAATAGGCACTATCATTTCACTGTTCCCTGCCCCTTTCCATGTCTTATTGTACAAAGTAGAAACATGTTTTAGCCACATTTCACCTGAAATATGTTCCCCTTGAACCTTGTGATCTTTAGCATCACCTCTTTGTGTTATATTCCAAAATGACAGCGTATTATTCACTGTATATACATGTCTTAATTCATCACAGCATAGATTTTAAAAGTCCTTTTGTTTATTGAAATCAACTCTTTACATTCCGTGCACAGTGATGTAACTGAGTTATTCTTTAAAAGATGCAACTAACCTCAATTTACAATCTCTGCACTCTTTGTCATACAACCCATTTGTATGTGTGGAAAATGTCCCCTGTTTTTTGTTAGGCACTATTACAAAGGTTTAGAAAATACTAAGGCCCTGATTCACATTTTCCTATGGGATTGTGCCATTATAAAACACTTCTGTGAATCGGGCCCTGAATATCCTGCCCCATATTGTTTTAGAGGAAATAGTGTCTAAGTAGAAATGTAATTCAAAGACCGGTAACAATGCCTCATAAACATAAGGGATTTCATGTTTGGGATTCTGTTATTGTACTCTATATCCTGCAGAGTAACTATTGGAGCCAATATTGTAGTAGTAATAGAACAAAGAAAATGATCACATGATCCTATGAATTACCCCAAAGCTCGATATATTATGCCAGTTTTCCACATTTACCGAACTATAATCTGAGTGCTGTACCTTGAACTTCTAAAGGTCGATCATGGGGGATGATTATCATGAAATTGGCCATTAAATGGCCTAAAACTGTGCAGCAAAAGGTTCCGTGATAATCTTAAAGCTAGTTACGAACAGGGCTAAATGTCATCATTTTGTGCTGTGGGAATATTCCAAATCATACCTTGATCTTTATACAGATAATCATGCGTTGCCAGGACAACTAGCTTATCAAGGCATCTCTCCCGGGTTCTAGTTTTTTCAAAATTTTTCAGGACTTTATCAAAAAGGCTTAGATTCATTTTGATTAGTCTCATATATGTGTTCACTACATATACAATAGAATCAGGGCCTGTCTCCCACTTAAAGACTCAAAGTTTTTGTCTCCCTTTTCCAAGACTGAAAAAGTATCTTTCAATGTATGAGCTACCCAAACCATCACACCTTCATCTGGACGAGCTCTCTTTCTATTCTAGGCAGGTTCATAAAAACTCATATATAGCCTTCTCTAGAAATGTGTGTGGAGCCCAGGATTCCTGGAAACCAATAATCTCTCAAATTTGCAATTCTAAATCTCCCATTTTACTTCAAGGCCCTTAATATTCCACGACAATTTTCAACCAGCAAAATTGCAGTAATTGTATTTATTCTGTGGCGTCCCATTTACTATGGGGGGTTGGCTAATCAGTTTTTAAATCCGCTGAAGAGGAGTGAGGGTAAATCTAGCACAATCAAATCTCCAATATTGTCCTCTAAATTAAAATGCTTCTTTGGAAAGACTTTTCCATTCTCATCTTTCCCACACGTTGTGCTTTGAGGTAAAATGCTATTGGTCTTTAAATTGTATAGGGCTGTTTTGTATTGCTGAACTCCTGGGTGGAATGTTTCTATACTCTATACTGCCGTAGTCCTTCAGCTAATTAGGCATTGTACAAAATGAGTTCAATGTTATCTAGTTGGTTTGTATTTTATTAGAATAATTATGGTGTCTAACCGCCGTAATAACGTCCGCACAGATTATTCATTTACAACCTCTCACATGTTTTAGCCAATGACAGCATTTATTTTTTAAGGCATCTCCCTTTTTACATTGTCACACTTTGAGATTTGGACCATTGTTCATATATACAAGATTGTTTCGTAGTGTTGAGGAAGTAGGTTTCCTATCTTCAGTTCTCTTAGTATTCCTTCCTCGTAATGAGTGATAGGTCTAATGAGATTTGTCCATTGGTTCAGATGTTGACAGACATTTCAAAAGTCTCTATCAGTTAATTTATTCTCAATTTGTGTTGCACTTGAGGGATTAATTGACCCACTTTACACATTTTCCTGCATCGTTCCATGGTCATCAGGGCTGAGAGGTTATTAGTTCCCAATCTGTTTACTTTTGTAATGTCCACATTCATACAGAAGCTACCATTTTGTGAACTATTTGTTCCTCTAGTAAATTGCCTGGGCAATTTGTTGTTGACATGATTATCAGTATTATCAAACAAAGGTTTTCTCAACGTAAATTTAAAGTTTGCTAAATGTAAGGTTACATAAGATCTTATCTATGCCAGCACATAGATTTCATGTTGTGGCCTTTTTCGACATCAGTTATCAGACTTAGGTTGCCCGTGGGCAAATTCAAGGTTGTGGAAAGTATTGCAGCTTTGAGAAGTTTTATTTGTCCCAAGTTGGGTTCTGTTATTCATTTCATCATGTTTCAATGAGGGATGCATCTTGTTTAAAAAAGGCCTATTGACAGGTGCTGGTGGAGGCCCTTCATCACTGCTCAGACCATCTGTACCTCCATCATTTGGACCTAGCACTAAAATCTTGATTCCTCATCAATTGAACATGGCTTCTCGCTTTCAGCACCTACCCATTCAACTCTGTCATGGGCCCTGAAAGCAGCAACGTCAGTTTCACAGCTCAGCCTGTACCCTGTGATATTATCAGGCTCATGAACTCTCATAGTAGCCTGCCTCTATTGTCAGTTCCATGGGATAAATAAGTTTATAGAACAGAACCGTGATTATTTAAGCAGCCAAATCATGAGGAATACCGTTTGCCCAGATGGTTCCATCATTTGCCAAGTTTTGCTATGTGATGTCCAGGTTCTTGTTTGTTTGTTTATTTATTTGATAATGTGCTCTGAACCCTTAGGTAACTGGGCGCAACAGAGATAAGTATACTTTAGGCTTAGTTAGAGCAGATAAAGTGAGTACAACATAGACATCGACCTTTGTCACCACGTGTGTGTTACAGAGGTGCAAAGTGCTAGAGGTCACAAATCATGGACACAAGTGCATGATCTTACATCATAGAGCAAGTATTGATATCATATACCAGACATTACCCTCATTTGCTCAGCTACAAACCTAACTGTCAGTTATTGCTATTGAAAGACAGGTGCTCATTCCATTGTAATCAGAATGGCCAAGGGAGTATTAATGCCCATCACAATGTACACATGGGGCCTCATTACGAATGTGGCGGAAAGGCAACAACGGCGCCGGTAGAGCTACCAGCGCCGTTGTTACCTCTCCACCACATTACGAGTTCTGCTTGCTGGTGCCGGACTGCACGCGTGGTTTGACCAGGCGTGCAGACCGGCACCCGCGAGCAGAACTCGTGATTGCACTGGCACCGTTATTAACGGTGCCGGTGCAACCATGCTCCTGACCCCCATTCTGCCCTCTTGGGCAGAATGGGGATCGGGAGGCCGACCATACCGGCACCCACGAATGGCCAATTACCGGCCCATTCATCTCATAATCGGCTGGTAATAGCCCAGTCGCCGGTGCCGGGCCGGTAGCGAGGTTGGCGGTAGCCATGTCCTTAATAAGGGCACGGCTACCGCCAAAGTCGTAATGAGGCCCATGGTGCTTTAGGTCAACCGTTTGCCCATTTGATGATTTAATTCAGGGTTAACCCTCAATGTATCTTTAATCGTTCACCAGACACTATCAACCGAAATTTAAGGGTTTAACCCTAAGGGCTCACTATGTTAAAAGGTGAGGTAAGGCTTTCTCAATTAAGGAAACACACGTCTCTGGAACTTCTGGAACTTCCTATCACAGATGGCCATCCCAACATTTGTAGATCCCCTAAATCCATGGGTGTTTCATTATAAAACAACTCCTGCTCATAAATTAACGGTGCTGGTGCTACCGTGGTCCCCATTCCCGTGGAGTCCAATCGGACTGGGAGATGCAGAAAATGGAGAACCCGGGTATTAAGACAAAGACAAGGAAAGGGGAGCAGGGTAGAAATCAGGGGAGGCTAAGTGAAGAAGCAGAGAAGGAGAGAACATAGGAAGCAAAAAGAAATGTGAAGAAGAGGAGAGAAGATAAGGGACAAGTAAGAGGGTGCCAAAGAACAAAGGCAGGAAGGCTGTTGGGTGGAAGAACCATTTATGGTATCTTGGGGAAGTCCAGACCAGACTGGCTGGAACCTTCCCAGTGACTGTATGTTAAGGGTACACCTTTGGGGTGGGACCTGTGCGAATAGAGTTTGACCAATATGCATTCTATTTCGCTGTGTGTGACACAATGAATGAGACAGCCCTGTCTGAAACTGATATGAATGCAGTGTAGTGCGCTGAAAGGCTGGGTGCTTGACCCAATCCACATTCCTTGTTATGGGTTTCTGGGTGGAAGTTAATGGCCTGAATGCCTGTGAGCCTGATTGGATGCCTGCCTGCATGAATGCCCTTCTGTGTGATTGGCTGACTGAGCCTGACTTAGCCAGAGTGAATGAGGGACAGATGTGTATATCTGGGGACCTCACACTTACCAAATTTGTTCAGAAGCTGAAGTCGAAACTTGAAGCTGATCCTTGAAACCCAGCTGCGGAAGATTGCTGCTGCATTTCCTTTGGTGTAATCCAAAAGCTGTCGAGTCCGTCAAGGACTGATCTAAGAGAGGACCTGGCTAGTAGACCACTCCTCGAGCTATCATGGACCATTGTGCACAAACTGCTGCTCATCATCAAAGCACCCTGGAAGTCAGTTCTGAGGTCTAGAAAAGGGGTCTGCAGAGAATCCTGAATAGAGCGCCTGTACATCGAGGGTTGTCGAAGTCCATTGGCGTTGACCGGGGCCGGAAGATTTCCGTGATTGCTGGAAGCTAAGTTGAATCGTGTTGCCCAGAAGTGGGGACACCCTGAAGCTGGGCTGCTTGATGCTCGGAGCCAAGAAAGCTCCACTTTGCATAAGAACATTCGACAGAAGGCTCCCTTGCCATCACTGCCGGCCACTTTATCCCGCCGGAGAAAGCGAAGGTCATTGGCTGCCGAGGAAAGTCGGCCGGTGGGTTTCCTGGCACCAGAAGCCAACAAAGACATTCCGAGGATGCTGACGGAGTGAAGATCCAAGGTCCCCTGGTGAGTCCCGAACGCCAAAGCTATCTCGAGGTACATGCAATGGCTGCAGCGTCGACAGGCCAGAGGACCGCGACCGTGACACTCGACACCCAATGCCCGCTGCTGGGCCTGCATCCCTCACCACCGAAGGTCTTTCAAGTCCAACATGTGTTATTTGCGAAACCAAACATTTTGCATCGAGGCCTATTGCACGCCTCACCTTCCCAGGACTTCCACCATCGTGGAAAAGACCGTCGAAGCTGCAGTATCACTGCAAGTGTTCCACTTTTCTTCGCGGATCTCAACGCCCAGTGGCTCTTTCTTCAGAAAGGGGGTTCATGCTCAAAGGATACCATTGAAGAACCGTCAAAGAAACTATTCCACTTCAGGTACATTGGGGTGGTTGAACCTTTTGACCAAGAAACAAGGCTTATTGAGTATGTATGGACTGGGCTTGTTAATTCTTTTATTACTTGGGGGGGTCATCATTCAGAATTGTGCATCTATCTCCAAAGAAAGCATTCCTAGCCTTAACCTGCCTTCCTTCTTTATTGTTTATGCTGATACACCTTACTGAATGATTTGAATGCTCTAGTAGAACTGCCAGCAGTTGATGCATTTTAAAGGAATCTAAAGACTAAGGACCTAATTCACAGAAGCTTTTTTATAATGGTGCAATCCCATAGGAAAACGCTCTGTGAATCAGGCCCTAAGTGATAGATTTGTCATTATAGCATTACCAGAGTACAACATGTTTTATTGAATTGTGTGTGTATATATACATATATATCTGAGCCTTAATTGTATATAAAGAGTTGTGTTAGCACCTAACATAGTGTGTGAACATTCATTCTTGGGGGCTTGGGGACTCACTGTACTTAAGAACCAGCCTGCATCACCTCTTGAGAGCTTAAGCCTTGGTTGCTCGTCCATAGCTACCATGAACCTTGGCTGGGGTGCTCGGTGGCTCCATAGCGGGCAAAAGTACAGATACCCCCCCTCCAGCCTTTAAACTCCCCCTATATCGTCCCGGAGGCTCCGGATAAAATAAGATGTTGACCTGGGAGTAGTTTACTCCATCCATTTGAACACTGGCAATAAAAGGATTTTCGAAGGGGTAAGAAAGTATTTCTAATTGTTGATTGGGGAATCTTTAGCAAACTCAAAGTAGACTTTAAGTTTAATAGTAGAGGCAATTCTGTTGTAAAAGAT
This sequence comes from Ambystoma mexicanum, assembly GCF_040938575.1. Lineage (NCBI taxonomy): Eukaryota > Metazoa > Chordata > Amphibia > Caudata > Ambystomatidae > Ambystoma > Ambystoma mexicanum. Next base: position 832,788,994 of record NC_090934.1, on the reverse strand, counting down.
ACTTTCTCCGTACACAGTAATTACATAAAAGAAAAGATTATTTTTGATGTTATAGGCTCTCTTCCGAATAACGCTCCTCTGTGTCGCATGCGCTGCTGTTGTTATTGGTCTAAACACATCAACACAACAGCGGGCCTCATTACAACCCTGGCGGTAGCCGTGTCTGTAAAACAGACATGGCTGCCGCCGGAGTTGCATTTTTTCGGCGCCCAAAAATGGGCCATTACTGGGTCATTACAGCCTTGCCGGACCCGGTATTTGGCCATTCTTGGGCGCTGGAAAAAATTCTTCCCCATTCCCATTTGAGCCCCATAGGGCTGAATGTGAGTGGAGAAGCCGGATGCACTGGCACTGTTATCAACGGTGTCTGTGCATCCAAAATGCTGTGCTCGCGGGTGCCTTTCATCCCGCAAGGGCAGACCTGGCGGAATGAAAGGCACCCGCGAGCACAACTCGGAGTTTGCTGGTCCGGATACAACGGTACCGGTAAGCTTACCGGTACCGTTGTATCCGGACCGGCAAACTCGTAATGAGGCTCACTGGTGTGTGCAGCAACAAAGGTCAGAAATGTGCTTATCTGCTGCGCTCTGGCTTATTTGGGGGCATTTGCCTCATGTTGGAGGATAAAACAGACACATATGCCACTTATTTGTGGGGCAACAATGATTCCTAAGGTAGGCACCTTAAACTTCTATTTTTCACCCTCTGCAAAAAAAGTAATATCACTAATGTCATTAGTGTCAGTTTTGCCAGTTTTTGCTGTCTATGCCATTTTACATGAAGGGGTTATGCTACGCTGTGGTAAGGTGGCATGTTTCAGTCTCCAAAAACGGCTACCAAGGCGGGCCCGTGCTGGGAATGCCCTCATTCCCTCTACCCCACCCCATTAACCAGCAGTAGCCTAAACTCTCACGCCCTCATTCAGAAATTCTCATGGGCAGGCATGTACTGCCGTGCCAAATCATCCCAGCACCAAAACAGGGTGTGCCAAATCGGCCCGTCCCGAACCGGCCGTCTCAAAATGGGGTGTACCGAGGCAGGCTGTCCCAGTTGTCAGTATTTTACACTTTAAAAGAGCTCCAGTGGCCGGATGTGGGGCAGGCTGTTCCTGTGTTGTGTGAATCCCAAGTGGCTAGTGGAGGAAGACAGGGCAGGCTGTGCCAGGTGTCAGCATTTTACACTTTAAAAGATTTCCAGCTGAGTGGACTGTTCCCTGCTGTGTTGTGTGAAACCCAAGCTGCAAGAGGAGGAAGGCTGGGCAGGCTGTTGCAGGGGTCTGCATTTTACACTTTAAAAGAGCTAGAGCAGAGCTGAGCGGACGTGGGGTGTGATGTTCCCTGCTGTGTTGTGTGAATCCCAAGTGGCGAGAGGAGGAAGTCTGGGCAGGCTGTCGCAGGTGTCTGCATTTTACACTTTAAAAGAGCTCCAGCCAGTCTGTTCCCTGCTGTTCGGCTTCTGGAGGTTGTAGAGAGAAGGTTAAACCTGCAAACAGTCCTCAGTTTGCTGATTGCTTATTGATGTCACATACCAGCACTTTCCCCGGCTTGTTTTCGCAGTGACTTACAGTGGCTACCTTTGTTCCTGTGTGCGAGCGAAAGCTTATAAATCACTCCGCAGGTTTTGGGCATTTTTGGTTTGAAAACTCATGCTCATTTACATTTTAACTGGATTCCGGGGTCATCGCACAAGTGCTCAGGAAACTGCTCCCAAATTGGGAATTGTGCTTTGCTTGGATGTTTGCAGTTTTGCAGCCCCTCAGCTATATATTCTGCTGAAGTGTTGAGCAGTTCATGGTAGTTCAAGGTACAAGGTTGTTCATTGCAGTTGGTGTGTGTGCGCCACATGCAGTTTATTGGGAAACTTTAGTTGAAGGGGCAGCGCTCCACCGGGTCATCCTTTCTTAGCTGATTGCTGGACCTATAGCTGGACTTGTAATTTTCTCTCTGAGGTGCAGGGAGTGGAATTTAGACTTTGGGATCTTCTTTAACTGTTGATTGTCTTCCGCACTCTGTGTTTGCTATTTTTGGGTGTTTTATTGTTTTTGTATTGTCATATTGTTTTATTTTGGTGTTTTAATTTTACCTCCCCTATTGGGAGTTATGGCTGAACGTAAAGTAAGGGAGAATCTCTCGGTTACCAAGCAAGAAAAAAAAGAAAGAAAAAACACCACTGGAAAATCGAAAGTTATCTTAAGGGAATGGCTGGTAAAATTGAACATCATATTCAGGTTACAGAGAAGGCCATTGTGACAGTAGTGCAGGGTATGAAGTGATCCTAAGATCTGGCACAAGGGGGTTCCGATGATAAGGTTTTTTTTTGTGTTCCCGAAAATGACCTCAGCTGATGAGGAAGTGTTTAATTTGGCCACTGGTGGAGAACCCGAGGCAGGCCCTGTGGTGCAGGCTGTTGCCCCATTGGAGGATGCCCCTTCATTCCTGGTCCCTGAGCTGTCCCTGAGCTCTGATCACCTGAATCCACAGGATGATGATTTTGAAATTTGAGATCTTGCCTTGGAGAGGAAATTAGGTCCCACCCATGACATTTTCTCAAACCAGAATATGCTATTAGCAGAATTGATGACCAAGATGGGTGAGGGCGTCTTGAATACTAAGCTTACCCCTGTTGTTGATTTCTTTAAACAGGGGGTTATGAAAACTTTATCGATTATCGATGATTCCATTATAGAAATCAGGAAAGCCATTTTAGATCGATACCTTAATAACTGTGAAACCAGAACGGAAAGGCCTTTTAACACCAGGGAGCACTCAGCAAATCAGGCCATCATGGCTCAACACAAGGCTCAATATATAGGTAGTGTAATCAGGCCTAAACTCCCTATTTGTGTGGAGGCAGAGCTGTGTCCCCCACATCCTCAGAGGGAGGCTCTTCCCATAGTTGTCTCTCCGATTTCAGCCCCCTGTTTTCTCCCTAATGGTTTGGGTAAGACTGACATCCTGAATATGCCTCCCACTGCAGCAGCACCTTTTGTGGTGGTTATTGCAAATGTTCCAGTGTTGCAGAAGGGAGTGGTGGAGCCTACCACCTCCCTGATCAACATAACTAGTCTTTGGAGTAATATGGATCTTATGGGGCAAAGCATTAATCCAAATGATTTGATGGCCAGAAGGGTAGGGTGGGTTGGGAGGTCAGATAAGGCTATGGGGGAGAGTTGTATTGTGATGACTTTTGCTAGTCATTCTCTCCATAATCATTTGATTAACTAAAATCTGTCTCGAGGCCTTAGACCCAATAGGGATGCTTTGCATAGGAAATTAGTTCTGTTTTTTTATACCCTCTAGTCATCAATGAAGCAAGTTCACCTGTTATTCCTGCTCATTTGTTTTGAGGGGAGGAGGGAAAGAGTAGTTCAGTTTTGACTAATCCGAACAATGATCCCATCCCTAAGCCAAGGTGTGGTTCACTAGTGGTGAGTTCTGGGATGGGGAGGGTGACAGTTCTGGTGTCTAATCGTTTACACCCACTGAGATAGATTACTGTCCGAACCTCTTACATTCCCTATTGAGTCTCCTGGTAGGAAGGTTGAAGTGTTGGTTTGCTTGCTTGGCAACACAGGTATTTCATCCCATGCCCCTATTGTTTACCAAGATTTAGCTCTCCTTTCATGGAATATAACTGGAGCGAAAGACACATTTTTAAATTTGGAAATGTTTAACTTTTAAAAGTGTCATGAGCTGATCCCTTTGAAGGTGTCTTGGGCCCTTGAACCACCTCTTTTAGATGGCTATGTTTCCTATTCTGTACCTGCACGTAAGATATAATAGAGGCAGATGTTATGAGGGTTTAGCCATGCCAATCAAGGCATCTGTGGATTGTAGGGTGGAGGTTTTCGACACCCAGTTGAAATTTCTACAAATGATTTTAATGATTTTAATGAATACTTGTAAGGGCACATCCATGCTGATTTTAAACATTTACAATAGTCTGCATCAGTCAGGCAAGAATGGGTTATCACTGATTTGGTGGTTTGTGGATAATTAAGTTATCACAAAACTAACAAAAAATATGGTGCTTCTTTTGGAGGGACTTTAAAATGAAAATGGCCAATGGTGTTTCTTCCGACATGTATGATGAGCAGGAGGATGTGGTGTTTAAAAGTTCTCATCCCTGGATGTTGGACACACGGATTTGTGCTACTGGCCTCCAATTTTCCTTGTGACTCATTGAGTGAGGGTTGCGCTCTTTAAATGGGCATGTTTCCCCCGACATTCCAGGCCTTCCTACTTTTATGAGTCACTCAGGTTCATCTGCGATTCACTACTTCTGTTTATCGGCCAGAAGTTGGGTATGATAAAGAGGTTGGAAGTGATTGGTGATCCTTGTAGTGATCATTGTCCCAGCAAAAATTACATTTCTTTGGGTTTTCAAGTGTTAATACAGGGACGGCCAATGAATTCCTGGATTCAATTCAGTTGAGCTTTACCCCACTAGAAGATATTGAATCAAATGGGACAAAATTAATGAAAAGCAACTTCACTACAAGATTATTGCCAGGAATCAAACCATGCTTATTAAGATTCTGTGTAGGATTATTGTTGATTTGTATCTGGTTTTCAGTTTTGTAGAGCTGTTAGATGTTTTTATTGAGTGTTTTCAAGTAGAGTCCAAGGCCAAAAAAACAGCTACTAAGGGGTGGTTTAATGAAGACTGTATATTATTCAAGCCAAAGCTAAATATCGTAAAATTATGGAAGCCCAAAAAGAGGGACTTTAGTTTTACTTGGTGCAGCCTTTTAGGTTTTGTTCCCTCTAATGATTCTGGGAGATTTTGTGAATTTGTGGCAGAGGGTCCCGTTTACAAGATAACTAAATGGTTTCAACGTCCGCATGTAGCTGCTGGAGTGTGGGTGGGTTGACCATTTTGCCTCTGCATATTTTGGCATAAGCAACCTGCCAGTATAGCCATTGTGCCCCTAATTGCTACAGTTTATGCTAAAAGAAGCAATCTGAAAAAGTCAGGCCCATACTGATGCTCCAAGGCCGGATGATATTCCGGCAGATCTTTTTATGGATCCTGTTGAGCTACGGGCTCTGCTCCTAACATTGTTTTTTAATGCAATATTAAAATCTGGGTATTATTCTCCTTCTTGGAAACCGGCCATTATTATCCCTATTTAAAAAAAAATAAAAGAGACTAGTCCATTAAATTATCGTCTGATCTCTCTGTTAGATTTGAGTTTTGGACGGGTCATGTGGAGGCATTTTGAGAAGTGGATTTCTGAAAACTCCGTCTTAATGGATATACAGTTGGGGTTAAGACCGGGTTTGGTATCTCAGGGCAAGCTTTAAATCTGTGTTTATTGGTGGCACATTCAGTTTTCCTAAACGGAGAGCCTATCTTTTTAGCTTTCATGAACCTGAGCACAGCCTTTGATATGATGAATAGGGCAAAGTTATGTGCTGTGCTCGGCGACTTGAACTGTCCAAGGGAGCTATTGACCATGTTGCAATCAATACACAGTGGGAATCAGGCCTGTGTTCATTACGGGGTGGTTGAGTTGTGTACAAATATTTTTGATGTAAATCTTGGGGTTCGCCAGGGCTGTGTTCTGACCCCGGTTCTTTTTACGTTATATATTAATGGTATTCTGGAAGCTCTGGTGAATACTTAGGCTGACTTCCCTACAGTGGGCGGGACAATCCTTTCCAATATTGGCTTATGCAGACAATACTGTTTTCATTGCTCAAACTCCTTTTGCTTCCAAACGTTAATACATGGCTACTTAGGGTTCTTGAACAAGGTGTTCCCTTGATATTATTCTTAAGGTAAATAGGGCACAAACAAAGGTGGCAAACAAAAATTGGGCCTCTTTGTGGGGCACAGTTCCTCCAACAGACCTACAGGTGCAGGAACATTGTTTTTTTGAAAACATTCTTCCGTCTTCCCATTTGGGCATTGGTTATTTGGAAGATGATTGGTTTTTGGCCCCTATTTTCTACTGGCATTGCATTTGGGACAATGGTAAAGCAGGCCTAACCCAGTTTATTATTAAGTCATTATTGGTTAGGGGCGATTGTTCCAGGATTCACTGGCTGCAGTATATATGGAAAAGATTTCTTCTTTGAACGCACTTGCACTTTTTCCTCCTGGTATGTTATTGTCTGATGCAGGAAAAACATTTATAGAATTTCTTTTAGTATTTTTTTAAAGAACAGCTTGAGTCCTATGAATTGCAGGAAGGAGCCCACAGATTGATTGCATCTATTAGTCAGATGGACTCGTTGCAATTCTATCTTACTCTGAGTTTTAAAGATTCCGATTGGCAGCTGATTACTCGTGTTTGTTGTTATTGTCAAAGGCTATGCGCACACATGGTTAGTTGGAAAGGCTTGCCTGATAGTAAGAGCTGCCCCTTGTGTGGGCATGTGTTGGAGGATGTTTTGCATTTTGTAATTTTTTGTCCCCCCTATAATAAAAATAGACGAACCTCGATTCTTCCGATGCTCAGGCATTTTAATTTTAGACAGTGTCATCCTGCTCTGTTATTGCTGTTACAACCAGACTCTGTAAATCGCTTGGGCCTTGCTAACATTTCTAAAGAGGGCTATATTTGTTAGAAATGCTACTCTCAAACAGCCAAGTATTTTATAGTTGAACACTTTTAAACGTATTTTGCATGATTTATCTAGCTTTTTAATGTTTTTTTTTAACATAGACATGTTTATTTGTCCTTGCTATGCTGTTTTTATTGTGTGGATTTTAATTATTTGTTTTATGGATTTGGTTTTATCCGAATAAACACATTCTCAGTTAAATATACTTGGAACTACTTGAATTTTCAAGGTATTGGAAAAGTGACAAGGTCCTCAAAACATTAAGAGGTTTAAGTGCATGGCATTTGCTGGCGGATGAAAGATTCTGCAAACAGTAATTCCAAAACGTCATCTTTGACCATCTACTAGCAAGTAGATGGTCAAAGATAACAAGGTGTTGTTTGCAGCAATAGTTGTTGCAGACGGTTTGGCAGTTTACTTTAGCCAGAAAGGTGACAGAAATACACCCTTTAGAGATTATAATTATATTTATAATTGGTTATTTATAACACGCTTAATACCCAGAGGTTTCTACGCGTGGACCCGTGGAGTGAACAAACTTGTGTTGCTCCGCGTCAGGTTGCTTCCAAGAAAACTGTATTTCTTATGTACTATATGTGTTGTACTGGTCTTTCTGAGGTACAGGGCTGCTGTGAGCGAATTCCACTGAAATAGTGCCTGTTAAGGTAGTACATTTCAAACTCTGTATGAGGAATGCACTTCTCCATTAAGTGTGGAGGTGTACCACTGACTCTCCCCTGAACTGAGAGGCCTTTCTAGAGGTACATGCCAAAGATAAACACTCACTGGTGTAACGTTACCAACCTCAATGGTACCCGCGTAAAGGGCAGCAGAAGGATGCATAGCTGCATCATGCATACTTGATGTGTGACTCACTTTCCCAAGCCCTACTGATGTTTCCAAGGTAAATGGTTACCAGCCAAGGCACCGCTCCTTTATAATACTACAAAAGTCACTTGTCCTCATGCAAGCAATTCCTGCATAATGCACTCTTGGCATGTGACTGCCTCTTCCACAGCCTGAAGACCTTCAATTAGGAAAATAAATACCCTCCACCCATGAACTCTTTCTATTTTATAATGATCAACTACAAGATTATTCGTGCAAACACTATCAGAAGGATGAATAATGGAATCATGAATGCGTGGCATTTGACTGGCTCTGCTGTCTTTTTTGAGGAAAGGGCTTTAAAGAATATGTGACTGACTCCACCAAACTCCAAAGGGTGTTTTTCGAGGTAAAGATCTTCCGAGAATGCCTCCTATGTCAACATTACTAAGAGGTCTGGGTCCTAAACAGTCACACTCAGATACTTGCTAGGTCAGCAGTGTTTCTGAGGGGCTACAGAGCTGCCAAATAAACCATAAAGAAGGAACTGCACTTCAAATAATGGTTTAGACTATATTTGAAGTATTGCCAGGACTCCATTTGCTTTTGGACCTCTGCATCACAGACCCTCAAAAAGAAGGTCATAAAGAACTAACCTGCTACAGCTCTTCCGCTGGTGGAAGAGAGTGCTAGAGAAATTGGGACATGGAGAACGGACAGAGAAGATAGAAGGGCAACAGTAGAAGAGAAGGGATGAGACAGGAGATAGAACATTAAATAATTTGAAAGCAACATGCGGAGGGGGAAATGGTAAATAGAGAGGGAAAGAAAAAGATCATGAAAGAGGAATTCAGGAAAGAGAGAAAAGAGGAAGAGAGGAATGGGAAAGGTAGAAGGGGATGGAGTCAAGAATAATAATGTGGATGGGAAGACATGTAAAAGGGAGATGCTCTTGAAGGGAGGACGAAAAAGGAGAAATTGGATGGATAGGTGCATGGATTTAAAGATAACGAGATAATTCATAGATAGATGTATATAGATGTATTTTAGGTATTGATAAAGGGTGAATTGTTTGCTGGATGGATATTAGACAAATATGTGGCTAAATAAACAGGGAATAGATGGATGGGTGGAGAAAGGGGTGGGTATGCGGACAAAAAGGATCGAAGAATGATGGGAGGTTTGATGGATGGATGGCTGAATGAATGCAAGGGAAAGGAGATGGGATGGAAGGATGGGTGCTGAATGGAAGTTTGAGGAGAGGATGGGGACGATGGGATAAAGAGAAAGAAAGACAATTACTCACACTAGGGCTGTTGTTTTGTTGACCTAAATATATCAAGGAAATTGTATAGAAAGTAGTTTGGTAGATTCAGCTTTGATCAGATCTGTGAAATCACTGTGCATGTTTTTCTGAGGTTTACCAAAATGTTGATTTTCTATTTGTAACCACATTTTGCTGCATATATATGCGGGGGGAGACCCCCCATATCCTCCCATATTTAATGTTAACTTTACCCACCTCCCCAGATATATATACAGCGAAATTTAGCATGTTGGTATGCACAGTAATGGGAGGTGAAGTGATAGTATGATACCCTTTGATATGTGTCCTGTGATGCGGAAGAGTCTATGGAAAACATCACAGGATACCAGGGTTTGAGGTTCCAGGATCACCCAGGGCTGCTGAGGTTTGGAGGTCTTGGTTCTAAGGCGTAGCTGGAAAAACACAAGAGATGCAGGATCCGGTCCCTTTGCCTAGGACATAGCAGGGCTCACAGCGAATCTGTTGAATATTATGTGATACATTAGCAGAGCAGTATTGGGATAGTTGGATGGAGGAGACACAAACCCTACTGCAGGATGCCACACTGAGGCCCTGTCACCCACAGGTTACCAGCATCAGCACTAAGGAATCAGGACTCCTGCGGTTGGTACCTGGCTGAATCAGAGATCTGGAGCTGGGGGGAGGATGAATCTGGAGTTGGGGGGGGGGTTATGGAGATGCATCCAGATGGGACAGTGGCACTTGTTCATGCAACCACAAGGTTGAGAGCTAACAGTAGTAGTACTCAAGCCTGATTCATAGGGACCGGCACCCAAAGGGGAAACTTCCACACAGGGTACGATGGGGCCTTCTTTGCCCTCAACTACTTAGAAATTGACATAGACCTCCAGTCATCACAGTCTGGACCCTTGGGTGCCGGTCCCTCTGAGTCAGGCGTGAGTACTACTACTGGTAGTTGTAACAGTGGGACTCAAAGGAAAAGAAATTGAACCCAAGACAGGATAAGATACACACCCTCTACCACTAATAAAGTAGTTGATACATATTGATGTTAAGCTGGAAAGTGTGGAAACAGCTTCAGCAACATTTAGGGTTGCATTGTCATGTGAATATGTAAAGAAACAGCGACAACATCCAGGGACCCTCTGAAAACTACATTGTAAACAACAATGGAATTGATCCTCCGCCAGCCTTAAGATACACATGTTTCTGCCCCCAAGGAATATCCGGCATGGTTCAGACAGATACTTATATAAGTCAGGCAAATATAATCTCAGTACGAGTATTGGGTGTACTAAACCAACACTATGAATAATAGTCATAGGGATTTAATTTCCTATGTGCCAATCGCGGACACAGTTTATCATGTTTGTACTATTTGGAGTATTAATTAACACGTCATCGATGTTGTATACTGATATTTGTATATGGTTTTAACTAATGATTTCTATGTGAAATAGCAGGTGGCTACACCCATGATTTGATGAATTATTAAATAAACTTGACTAATGTTTTTGTATGTAACATCAATTTGATCCTTTGATACCTCCTATATTTGTTTTAAAGGTTGTCTTTCAGAGTGTCATGGGGACTAGATAGGGTGCATATTTTATTTGCGTTTTAGAGACCTTCATTTGGTTTATTGTACACATACACTCCCACCAAGTAGGAAGGTCCAACACCCTAGAGTCGTGCCTGTGTGAGAATAGTGCCTTCTACCTCTAACCACTTGCTCGCATCGTTCAGGCATATAACTTGGGCACTGGGCTATTACTAGCCAGTAAAGCACGTAACTGGATATTATTGCTTAACTAATATCCTTGGCTCTGTCTGTCTGGAATCAGAGCAATACCCAGGAAAAAAAAAACAATAGTGTTGCTAAGGCACACTCATAGAGGCACACCTATGTGATGCTAAAATGCCACTTGTGTGAAAACAACCTAGCGACACAAGTTGGTGCGAAAGTGCAAGCTATGAGCCAAAACTCTTCTAAAACCGTGGTCCTTAGCTAGTTCTCCAGCCTCTTTGTGGGACTTCCCTTCACTAATTTATTCCGCATAACAAAGTACACAGCTTTGCAACTTGTATGTCCGATAACCTCCTTCGGTAAGGTTTGCCGAACCCCACTAAAACTGACTACTTGGGATGAGCCGAATATCGCATTGATATTTGGTACTATTGCAAGATCTCGCAGAGCTCGCTAGGATGCCAAAACCATGCCTGAATGCTTATGAGTGATTTCACATATGGGACATGCATCGGCGAGCCAATCACAAGCTGGTGAGTTTATAAAACACACAGTTTACCTCCTGGTCCTCTGTGTGTTGCGCTTGTGTGCTATAGGGCCGTACAGGGCTGATACCCATCTGAAGAGAGCAGGTGAGTTTGATTTGATCTGGAGCCACTGAAAGCATTTTTTGGGGTATTTTCCACACTTCATTCCATGTTGTCATTTTTCCTGTATTGTGCTTGTTAGTCAAGTTAAAAGACACCCGCTTTGAGAAACCCTTTGTTAATTTAGCTTTGATTGTTTGTGTCTTGATTCTATTTTCTTTCCCTTTCTCCCACCCACCCCCAACAATAGAAAAAATAAACCCTTTGTGAAAACCCTTTGTGAGTTTTTGCTTTTTAAATCCCCTTGCCTTGATTTTTCACCAACTTCCCTCGCAAAAAAAGAAAAACAGAAAAAAGAGAAACCTGCTGTGAACCACTTTGTCATTGTTTTTTTAATGCCTTTCCCTTAAACCACCCTAAAAAGAAAAATGAGGAATACTCTATGAAACTCTTTGTACTAGTATAAACCACTTGTGAAAACCTTTCCCTTAGTGCCACACACCTACAGAATTTAGAGCGAACAAGTGGGCCTCTTTGGGAGCAAATCATCTTCGGGTGAGGCGAAGGATCAGCAGCAAGTGGTGGAGCAGGAGAGAAGCAGAGTGGGAGGGTTGCAGGAGGTAGAACTAAAGGAGCCAGAAACTAAGGGGCAGCCAGAGATGAAGACTATCGACATTGGAAGGAGGAGGTAGAATACGAGGAAGCAGAAATTGAGTGGCAGCAGTGGGTGGGACATAAATAGGGAGATGAGGGTTAGGAAGTGGTACAAGTGGTGGTGGAACAGGAAAAGGAAGCTGAGAAGATGGACAAGGAGGAATGGAAACAGAGGAAGGAGGCATTCCAGGCAAAGCAGGTGGAGGAGTAGGATGTTGACAGACCTGATAGTTGTGGCTCTCATTTTATGGAGGGGCAAGATGGACATAGGCGGGAACAAACGAAAGGGAATTACCCCAACACTTTTCTAGTCTGGGCCCCTCCTTGGTTTGGACCGTGTCTGAGGGGAAGGTACAGGTATAGGCATGTGCATTTTTGTGCAAGGTGTGCAATAATTCAATACCAGGCGCAAGAAAAGTGAGCGTTAGGCATTGGGCACAACTCAGCGTGTAAGCATATCTGTGGCCCTCGCTGCCATGGTAATCCCCTCCAGTGGTGCAGATGAAGGATCTGCAGCAATTGTGGGCATTCAGGTTGTTCCCTACCATGAAGTAGAGCATGGGAGCATTTAAAACCACAGCCAGGTCAGCTATGAGGTCTTATTTGTCTCATTTGGCTCCCTCCCTCTTTCGATGTGAGGGTTGGTTGTGTTAGCATGATCATCTGTTTTGGCATGCAGGCACACATTGGTTGCATTGCAGGATGGTGTTCAGATGGGGAGCTGGAAGACACACCGATATAGAATGCTCTGGAGGTTCACCTGTGGCAAATATCTAAACTTCATTTAGTGATGGTGGGAAGAGTGACAAGCATTCTCCCCGACCCGCTAACTAGCTACTACTATCTCTCAACATTCTTTTCCTGGCCACTCCATCTAGCACTCTCATTATTCTTTCTAGCCCTCGCACATCGTGTGCTTTATCTCCCTTCCACTCCTTCCTCCTTTCCCTCACCCCAACATTGAAGCTCCCTCTCTACTTCTGACATAAAAACACTGCCAACATATTTTCTGTCAATTCGGCCCTCAGACTCTATCTCATACATTTTGAAGGGGCTTCCAGACTTGAACAGCACACTTCCCCATTCTTGATCCCTCTCCCTGGCTTGCACTGTCTATATACTTTCTGACATCTCAATGTCAATACTCTTTGTTTCCCTGGTGGTCGGTTCTCTGTCCCCAGTGTATGTCCCTCTTTTCATCTACCATGCCTGTATCTCAAGAACATTTTTATGTCTGAGTCTCTCATGAGTCTCAAAAAAAGTTCTCATTTTGGCAGCTCTCAGATAGAGGTGATAACCTAAAAGATACTAATGTTGGTAGAAAGGAGAACACAAACACTACTTGGTAGCAGGAGAACTCAAATCATTGTCATGTTGCTGAAGCCCCAAAGAATTCTCATGAAGTTGGCTCTCAGGTGTTAGTGGGGAGAAGCCAAACATTCAATGTTGGTAGCTTTCAGGTAGCAGGGAGAACACCAAAACACATCTCTTGTGGGGGCAGTGGCAGTCAGGTAGCAGGAAGATAAGAAAACATTCTCATTTTGGTGGATATCAGGTAGTGGGGAGAACATGAAAAATGCTCATGTTGGCAGCTTTTGGCCCTTTCTAAAAGTAGCTTTCACCTAAATTACTGTGGTTTTAAGATAGCAGGAGCACGGTTTAGGAGCTGAACTTTAAAGTAAATGAGTAGCAGCACAAATACTAATGGAATATGTGAGAAACCAGAGGGTGTCTCACCCAGTAGTCCCCGGGGAATCTGTCATCCAGGTGGCCAGGACACGGCCATCGCTTGTGGATACAGTTCCTGGGGGTGGACCAGTGCCGGAGGAGCACTTGGTCGAGGGGTCTTCAGTAAGTGGTAGTGGGACACTGGATGGTGAGACGCGGTATCCCCTTCCCTGTAACACCTTTACCCCATCGTAGCCATTAGGAAATTTAGGAACTTTACCCCTCCCCCATTTTACAACACAAACACGTTTTCACTGACAGCCCGCTCTAAACAGACTAACACCTGAGCTGTGTACCTGACATGTCCCAATACTATGGTCAGGCGAGGTCAGGCAATTATCGACAATCACTCACACCTCACTTCCATTACACTCCCCCACCTGGATAAAAGGCAGAGCATGAGAGCAAACTCTGAGCGAGGCAAAGCACATCAAGAAACAGCAGTTCCAAGATGGCAGTTTAACGAGAGGAGAAAGACAGCGAAACAGAAGGGGTTTCACAAGGAGGGTAGTTCCCTTGACCTCTTCGCCAAGAACCTGTTACTTCCACAAAACCTCAAGAGAAAGCATAAGATCAGGAAACCAGGCCGAAGGATCCAGTAACCAAGGCGGGAAGAAGTGCCAGCTTCCGTGGTACTGTTCTTGGTTCCAAGAACAAAGCAGAATCAGTGAAATCAACACAGCCAGTGACTTGGGGAGACCGATACAAGACTGGTCTGTGTTGAAGCCAAGGTTGCAAACAGCAACATTGTATAGCGCACGCTGGAATGACATTCTTAAAATGCGTGTGATAAGAGATGCAAATGAAATTAAACTGCAGATGAATGATTGAACTTTAAAGCAAGCTACAATACATTTGACAGAGTGGTCCGGCACCGCGTGGGTGTTCAATCAAAGGTCTCTGTAAGGTACCCAGCTGAGAAATGATAAAAGTAGGTGGATTTGGTCTGAGCCCGACTGAGGGAGATCAAACAAATAAAGGTGAATTGAAGTGGTGCTATGATGGGTCAAGTCAACTCCTGCGCAGTCGAAAGTCTTCGATTTTGATGAAGTAGAGAAAGTTTGGAAAAGTATATGAATTTGGTCCGAGCCCGACAGAGGGAGATCAATTGAAAGCTTTGTGTTAAAGTGGGTCTGAGTCCAGCGGATGGGGCTCGGGGTGAATCAAAGATCACCCAAGAAGTTCTACATGAAAATCCTCATGAGAAAGGAATTTTTGAATGTTTGTTTGTCACATCTGGTCCACTGAAGTAAGAGACTTTGAATGGCATAGATGGCCCTGATACTGAGATTTGAACTACATCCTTGTGCTAGAGAAGCCAGAGACTCTGCTAAGCTCGAATGTGCCGACCTTGTCCCGTGCTGAAAACATGGGGAAAGGAGGCCAGCGGCTTGAATATCCTGACATATTATTTCTTGAACACTCTTCTTTTGCATAACATTTTTCCCACAATATTTGTATTTAGAAGTAAGGATTGAAAAAAGGTGTTTTAGTATAGGCCCTTTTATTTTGACAAGACACCGCTAGGACTGCGTTATTATTATTTGACGGTTGTAGCTTGTTCCTATCTTTGGATTTAGTATTATATAGGTGTTTTTCAAACCCAATTGAATTTCAGTAAACACCCTTGAACTGTGATCACTTGTGTCTGTCTCACTGTCTGATGCCATGCCTTCCTTACACATATCATCATCATTGGACAGTCACACCTCACCCACGCCAGCAGTCAATCACAAGAGTTATCCGTTCCACAATAACAAACCCCACTTACCAAAGCCAATATAATTCTCTGTGCTTGACTTAATTCATCAGACCAACAAGTCATCATCAGCGCTTGTGAATTGGCTATTGCTATGTGCCTTGCCACACTCTTCATACTGTGATTAAAATCTGATGGTGTCATCAATTCTTTCTTGGCTGCAACCTCCCCCATGTGGCCAGGGGACGGCAGCTGCTACCTGATGCTAACTCTGGGGCTGCTATATGAGGGAGGATCACATCTCCCCTTATCCGCCTAGGAAGGATACTAAAGACCTTCTAACAAGATTTGTATACAAGCCGTCAGAATTTGAATTGCCCTTTAAGACTCATGAAAACATTTCTCAGACTGTATCTACAAGTCATCCAGAACTAACTTGCCCTTAAAGATCACTAAGAACACTTACCCAGACTTTACATGCAAGTCATAAAGAATGGACTTCCATTCCCATAACTACAAGAATATTGGGATGAAGAAGATGAGCCACATAATGCAGAGCAAAGCAGGTCAAGCGCATAAGCTGCGCTCTAGTTGTTTCTAGTTGTTTCGAGCGCATACCTGTAGCCGGTAAATGGAAACAACAAGCTGTTTGATGCATGCTGCTGGCAGGAGAAAGCTGCTTCTCATGGTACAGACCAAGAGACTGTGAGGCTGGAGAGTATTCCGTGGAGCCAACCAGTTCGAGAAAGAGGAAAAGGAAAGATGACCGTGAGAGAAAACATGCTGCTGGAATGCCTGAAGCCGAGGGAGGGCTCCTGGGCATTTGCAGGTGTTGAGAGGCAGTGGTTGCTGACTGAAGTCCAAAATCAAGCAGAAGAGCCCAGCAGGAGCCATGAGGGACAGAGAAGCTGAGGAACGGAAGCGATGAGATGGAAGGAAACACTGAACGCCCGCCACTGGTTTTCTGCAGGAGAAACATGGTGTGCCAGCAAGAGCTTGTGAGATCACCGAAGGAAAGCAGGGAAACCGGGGCGCATTGAAAGCCATGCCAAACCCAAATAGTTCTTAATGAGGCAAATGAAGCACATGCAAGAGCAAGTGAGCATTTATTTTAAAAGGGAGAACATAACAAAAATAAGAGACTTTCAAGTTTGTGAGTGTATGCAAGACACATATAAGAAAAGCCCTGGCAGGATAGTATTCCAGGCAGATACAATATCAGAGAATATAAAGGTTAGAAGTGTGTGCAGAGCCCACATGAGAAAGCCCTGGCAGGAGAGTATACTATGCAAATTGGAAGTGTGTGCAGAGTCCACATTGGAAAAGCCATGGCAGGAGAGTATACCAGGCAAATTAAAGCTGCAAGGAAAATACATATATAAGAAAGTCCTGGCAGGAAAAAAGCCCCGGTAGGGAAGCACACCAGTTAAGGACAAGCTGAACAGTGTATAAGAAATACATCACCTAAAGAGGGCCTGAGAAGGATATATCAGGACAAGCAAAAGGGATGCATGAAACCAAAGAGAAAAGGAGTGAAAACCTGGCAAGGAAGCACACCAAGTTTTCTACCAAGATACAAATTCACAGCTAAATTATTTTGTTTATTAGTTGTATCATGGATCAAGAGAGAAGGTGTGAAAACCTGGCTATGCAGTACCCCAGGTATCCTACTGAGATACAGACTTACAGCCAAGTGGTTTTGTTTACCAGTAGTGTTGTGGTTCAAGAGAAGGGGAGAAGCACTAACAAGATAAAGACAAAGCACCATGTTGTTCTGGATACTGTTGTGTTGTTGATCAAGGGAAACCCAAAGAACAGATCATTTTGAAAATACAATAGAGTAGAGAGAAATTCAGGGGAAGGGAATCACCCTCTGGAACAAGTAACTCTAGCTTTCTGAAACCTTTTGTGTTGGAGTAACACATTTTCCTTTTTGAACATTTATAAACTACCAAGGCCAAAGATATTACTCTTTTCACCTTAGAGTTAATTTTGTTAGAATGTGAGGGCCAGAATAATACTTTTGACACAGGATGTTTTACTTTGGACATTCTGACATCCGTCCGACCCTTAGTTTTGTTTGAAGTAGGGAAACACCTCTTAGTGTAGGGATAGAAAGGCATTTTCCAAACCCCTTTTCTTTTATCAATAAAATGGTATGGCCAAAACCATAAGTCTCTGTGTCTGTGTCTCATTCCTTGTTCCTCACAATGCCCTTAGTCTTCCTCAATGCAGTGCTAGTTCACTTATATGAATGAATGTTAATTGCTCACAGGGTCAGATTGGCCACTCGGCCTTTCGGCACGTGGCTGGGCCGAAATCGTCCCTGAGGGGCGGGGGCTGGTTTTGCAAAAAAAAAAAAAAGATGATTTTTTTTCCCAAAAAGCCTTCTTAGGTCGATAAATGAATACCGACACAGGTTGGGTGATATTGTATGCATATTTGTTCTATGAAAAAGAGGTTAAGCATAAGTGCTATACAATAACATATCATTTGGCCTTGGACGTCTGCTTGGATTCACAGTAATTTAGTGTATTTAGGAACAATGCTATTTGATAACACTTCCTGTTTTCTCAAGGGGTGAAAGGTTGTGTTTCATCGCTTCCCGGGATGTCACTTTGGGGTGGGTTCAAGGGTCGTGAGGCGAGGAGTGGGCCACTTTTTTGAGCCGAGTTGTGGGCCACTTCATTTTGGGTGACCGGGCCTATTTCTTGTCCCAGTCCGACCCTGATTGTTCAACATGGACACTGCCAGTCTTCTTCTGTGATCAGATGCAACAGGCTCAACAGCACTAAAGATTTGCCCATAGTGTACCCTGACAGGAGGACAGCTAAGGGATTCTATGACAGCTCTGACAAGAGATTCTGGCAAGACAGACCCCTTACTGAGACAATACTATAGTGGATGATTCTTCCTAATCTTGTGACAAGTGTCAGCTAAATATGCATCTGCCATCTGACCTGCTGAAGGGCTGCTGTAGGTTCTTTTTAGAACCATCCACATTAAGGAACTTTGAGTGAGGAACGCATCCCACAATTGCTCAATTTCCAGCCCTTTACTACAGTCACTAGCGATGAAAAAGAAGAGGTTTCAGGTGGTGTAGTTGACAAGAGAACTGTATACCAGAATGATGGCAAAGACAGCGTTCTTGACATCTATGGTTGCGTTGTGTTGAGCACAGGGGCTGTATCTTCTTTATGAAACTGTTTTTCATGCAATTATATTTTGACTCACTGCATAAACACATCTATGTATGTTTGAACTGTGTTTCATTCTGCTGGGTTCTTAGAGGTCTCATGTTGCAGAAAAACAGTCACTTTGATCATGAAATGTGGGTCAATAAACGCTGCCAAGAGGTATTCAGTGATAGAGAGGCTATGCACGGATCTGCTCACAAGGTTGCAAACACATCACTCATAATCCACACTGTATCCACCTGACCAGCCAAATTATGGGCCCATATCACGTTGGAAAGGTTGTGTTCTATCAGGTACACCAGTGGCAGTATCTCACTAAGTGATGTACTGTGCTGGTTAACATGCTTAGTGGCCTTGTCAAAAGACTTTAGCGCATAACAGACATTAGGCAGCAGCTCCCACAGTCTTTGCATAAAGATTATAACACATAGTAGAAAGTATCACTTTTGATCAGAGGTGCATGAATCGCTCTTGCCCTATAGAAAAACCTAAACTCACCCTTTAACAATGTGGTGAGTATCCCTAGTGAAAGGTGATGCGCTGCCTATCTGGAAAAGTGGATAGAAAAGAAGGTACTAATCCTCACCTTGATGTGTCCCCCTCAAACACTAATTCTAAGTAAAAAAAATGTAAAAGACAATTTCATAAAATCCCAAAATTTTCCAAGAAATGTATAATAATTAAAAAAACAATTGTGATTCTTAAAAGGATGTGCTTCATAAAATGACAGAAAAAGAGGGCTACTTTCATCTTTACTCTCCCTTTGCCTCTTTGCCCCAGAAATGTTTTTACATCTGAAGAATAAACAGCGATCATTCAATACGGGTATTTCAAAAAATGTGAGATGACCCTGTTCACAAACACTGTCTACCAGTAGACTGCAAATTAATAGGTTGCCTTCTTCAGGACTGGCTCAAATCCTGATTGCAGGAACGCATATTATTCCTATTAATAGGTTTGTTTTGATGCTATAATGTGCTGCAACATTCATTAGCAAGCATCTTTCTGACATTTTGTTCAATAAGTAAATTTTTCTTTTTAGTCTATAGCGAATGGTAAAGAGAAAAAAGAGAAAAACAAGAGACATTTTTATTTTGATATGTTTCTCCTGCATAATGAACCAACAACATTAAATGTGGTTCAAGACATACCTTTTTGAAATATTTCATAAACGGAGGGGTAATGAACTCACCCTACTGCAGAGTTATTCATTACTTTGTTTGCGGTATAGAGGAAAAAGAAACAACAAAACAAGGAATGTGAGTAGAAATGCCTAGTGTTGATCCAGGTTCCATACTGAAGAGTGAACTGGTTATACCCAGCAAAATAGTTGGTTCTCACTTGTGCTAGGCGCTGTTCATGCTTCCAAAGATGCTGCAATGTGCCAAAACGAGTCAGCGTGCACCATTAGCCTTAAAGACACTGGGATGGGCGTAATGACGTCATCCTGTATACGCAAGGTATCCCGTCTTTCTTCTAGGTATTCATAAAGGCGGGCGCCACATTGGCATGGTGTCTATAAGCCCCATGGTTGCCCATATAACATACGGACTTTATTAGAAGTAACTCAATGTTTATTTGCTTCACAATCCTGAAAGTGTTGGTTAATAATGACCTTTTGTCTCCTTTTATGTGCGTGTTTTCTGCACCTTATTATACCAACAACTAGTACTTATTTGGAGCCTATCATGATGGTAGGAGAAATTGAAAAACATGAGCAAAAGAAAATCTATATATAAGAGCACACCATGGGCCTAATGACTTATACGTAAATACAACGCTCATCATGGAGGCATCTACTCTTGTACTCTAAACGTACCTCTCATTGATCAATTGTGGGTGGCATGGGTGGCATTTGCTTCCTAGTCTGGGTGTATTCAAATGTTAGTATCAAGTGTGCTAAAGAAAATGTTAGTATCAAGTGTGCTAAAGCTGATATAAATGACAGGATGGATGTGGAATAGTGGACCACAATGATTTTTATAATGTTATCAATTGTTGCGAAGGAATACTTTCATTTAATTCATTCCGACTGCTGGTAAGTCGGAAAATCCAACTTTGTTACCTCTTCAGGAGTAGTGCCTTCATATCCCCACCCCGAAGTGGTTTCCTCAGTGTTTCCAAGATTGGCGATTTCAAATTCTTTCCATTGTATTTTTCTTTAAAAAAAATGTGCAACTGCATTCAAAGTTCATCTGTTGTCAGTTTGTTGTACATATTGAAGTTGCATAATCACGGAATGGGTGAGGTACACAGTTTTAGTCTCTGTCACATAAGCTAGAATATCTATAGCCTAAAGGATCGTCGACATATGTTTCGGCTTGATGCACTCAATAAGGCACTATCTCTAGTGCCTTTTTGTGCGGTTGTAGCTGTCTTCAGGATGATAGCACTGATTCTCTGGTGTTATATTAAATAACAATACCCCTTCTTTCGTGCATTTATATTAGAGCCCACTTTGTATTTTTTAGCAAGTCGAATCAGAATAAATTTCCTTGAAAATGTCAAGGTTTTAACATTCCTTTTTGTGAGTTGGAGGCATTCTGATTTGCTTGTTTACTTGATAGGCTGATTTAATTGTTCTTGTTTAGACTTCACGAGTAGTAATATCATCAAAAAACTACTATTCAGTGTCCTTTAGTAAAGCCGATGCGTGCGTATATTTGTTTTCTTCAGATAGTAACTTCAGTTGTGTTCGATCATAAGGATTCGCGGTGTAATTATCCTTTTCCTTTCTTGATTTAGATGAGCACAGTATCATCATCTATTTGCAAAACAATGATGGATTAGTTGTCTTTAGTATTCACCAGCACAGCATGAAACAGGCTTATTTCGAAAGTTCTAAAGTTTGTGGCGTCTGTGGAAAATCAGGAATGCTCCTACATGTTTGTTTAACTTCCAATGAAATCGGGTAGCTTTTATGACATAACATCTGAAATTTAGTAATTCCATGATGTTTTTTATAACTGTTTTTGTAATCATTTTGGAATAAAACTTGTATTATTTATATGCTATCTGATTTGGTATCAAGTCATTCCTAATGACCAGCCTTCTTCTGAAATGTTTCCATTGAAGAGTGTAAGTCTTAGATGGTGCACTAACTGTGAAGAAGTCGTTTTGAGAATGGGTTAACTGCCTTCCATGTCCTCTTTATACATATCTCTTCCCCTTAGGATGGCGTCCCCGACAATAAAAAATAGGGTCACCCACTTTTGTCACTACATTTAGGATGGGCCATAGCTTTCTGATTTCCTTCTTTATTTTGTTAAGTAGTGGCGACTAACTTAATACGGCTGTTGAGTCATTTTTTCTTTCTTGTTGCTATAACATAGTTTCCCGTTGGATGTTTTTGGCTTTCTTATAGCTCTGTTTGAGAAGGTTTTTAGGGTAACCCCTAAAGAGTAGGTGTGCAGTGAGATTTTTAGCTCAGGTTTAACATTCCTAACGGTTAGAACAGTTCTGTCTGTTTCACAAATACTGGCCAAGGGCTAACTTGTCACAGAGATGTTGAGGCTGATAACTATTGCATGCCAGTAATGCATTCTTGTCTGTGGGTTTATGAAATACGGTGGTGTTAATGGTGTCATCTACAATTTCGAGTGTCAGGTCTAAACATTTATATGTGTTTTCCTGTAGTTGTTTGTGAATTTCAAATATCTGTTTTGGCAATTGAGCCATATGCAGAATTGCTCTAGCTCGGGTTCCATCCCTTTGAAGATGACAAAAATGTCATTGATGTAACGTACCCTTTTGATGATATTATCATCAAAGGGGTTGTTCCTCTGGTATATGTATTTATTTTCAAATTCCACAACATAAAGGTTGGCCAAACTCGACAGCGAAAGTCAATCCCACAGCTGTGCCAGGAATTTGCTCAAAGAACTGGTCCTCAAAAACAAAAAAGTGGTCCGTGATAGCCAGTTCAGCCAGCTGTAAAATCAAAAAGGTTGCAATTTCTAAATCTCTGCATCGTTCTCCAAAATTTCTTTTGCACAAATAGTAATGTGAGTAATTTGTTCTTTGAAGTAAAGATTGCCACATCATAAACTTAGCTGTGGCTTTTGCAAAAATCAGTGTTGGCATGGTATAGTGTTTATATTGAATCTTTTATATCGAACATTTTATAGTGCAAACTTTTATAGTGAATGCATTTAGGGGTGCGGTAAAGGGTTAAACATTTTTGGGAAATTGTCGGGATGGGGATTTAGGGGTGCCAAACCACCCAAAAAAAGTGCATTCACTATAAAAGTTTTCAATATAAACTATTCGAGATATGTGCATTCAATAAAAAATATTTCGCTATAAAGACATGTAACCCAACCTATGGTACAAAACCAATTGGTACAATACATTTCTTGCACTATGGCCAAAGCCCTGAAATGTCTCCACTGGCTCCTGGTGGTGCAAGGATCAAGTTCAAGACCCTCTGCATCGTCCACAGGGCCTGCACAAAACTCTTGCTAAATACCTTGCTTCTCAAGCCCTTTGCTCTGCTTTCTCCAACTCTCTGAGGGTCAAACGCTTCTCCAGGCAGAGAGTAAGGGGCAGATCACTTTCCTCTGCATGTGCCTCCCTCTGGAACAGCCTCCCTGGTCCTCTCAAACTTGAGCCGGACCACCTGAATTTCCAGAAGCAGCTCAAAACCTTAATTGTCTCTTCTGATTTCTCTCCCTACCTCCCCTGCTGACCTACCTTTCCGATGCACACAGACTGGTTGCTTGGTTACCCTCAGAGTCTCACTGTGTACCTGGCTCCTCTTGACCTGTCTCCCCCGCACTTCTTCTGGGCCTGTCATGCACTAGGGGCTGTAACTGTAACCTCTATAGTCCCCCGCCCCATTGCACTTAACCTGAGCCGCGCTATCCTGGCTGCACTTACTCAGAGCAATGCTGCCCTGATTGCACTTTCCCCTTACCCCTTGCACTTCTCCCATTCCCCTTCCCCTGAACTTTGTGTTAGGGCACTAGTACGATCTGATTGACGCATTGTTTGTGTTGTCCTCCCTCCATGGCCTCCCTTGTCTTGTCGCGCCTAGAAACACATGTGTACAGGCACGTTATAAATGATTTATCATATCATATCCTACTATAACATATCAAAGCTAAAGTGTGAGCTGATCCTCTGGGCTACAACAGTCAATGGGCCTTTATGGACTGGAAATTGCTAATGAAATGTGCCACCACAAGGTGGAGGACATGCACAAAGCAGTGAACGGTTATGGTCTTGCCAAATTGTAGGGCAGCAAGAATATTCAACCCATTGTCAGCAGCAACAAAGAGCAGCTGTCTGTGTCATGATCTGAGCTACTGTGCCACCATCTCCTCCACCTTCTCCTAGATGTTAATGGCCATGTGTCCTCCCCTTAAAATCCTTCCAAACACAAAGTGGACTGGTGCCAGACTGTATGCACTTGCTGCCCTCTTGGATTACTTACAGATGCACACCATTCCTGGCTGGCCAAGGAAGGGAAGGTAACCCAGTGTGCGTGACAGCCATGTAATCAATGCTCTGTCCACTTGTCCACGTGTCCATGGTGAAGTTGAATTTCTGCTCTTTGAACTGACTTATTACCTGCCCCACTACAAAGTATCTTATCATACAGCTCTGGTACAGCCTTCCATGAAAATGAACATTGACTGGCAACCTTTCAGGTGGTGCTTAAATTGAACTGTCAGGGGTTTTGATAAAACAATATGCCAAGAGATCTATAGCCAACATTAGCAGTGAGGGAGTGCACTCTGTCATGAATTCTGCCATATTGTTTCCCTTCTTAAAACTCCTCCATCATACTTAGATGGTGCTTAGTGGTGGTATCACTCTGGTGAGTGGAGCTGAGGCTTAGCATCTGGAACGTATTTATTCTATTTGTTAATAAGCCCAAACCCGGAGGTATCACAGCGTAAGTCAAAGGAGAGTAGAGGTAATTGGTGGTTACATAGAAGGAAGTTACATACTTAATACAGTAATAGGCAAAATAAGTAGAAAACCAAAACTCATCTCTGCACAGCATGAGTGGGTACAGTATGAGACTGCAAATATAATCCATAAAGTAGGGTAACATAGGTCGGGGATTACATTTGTAGAGGTATGTATATATACAGCAGTGAGGCCAGTAGTCCAGATATTCTTTGCTGGACTCAAGCAGCAGACATAGAATTTGTTGAATAGCCACGTTTTTAAGAGCTTCTTGAAATGGGTCTGGGGTGTTTCATTACTACTGTTGGTTCGGAGGGAATTACAAAGTCTGGGGGCTGCGACAATGAAGTTGGAATCACCGGTTCTCATGTTCTTGAACCGGGGGACAAGTAAGTGAGTACCAGTGTTGGATCTCAGGAGTCTGATGTTTTTTTTATGCGTGATTCACTCATTTAGATAGGTTGGGGCATTTTGGGTAATGCATTTATTTGTGGTAGTAAGAGTTTTATACAGAATTCTGGCTTGAATCGGAAGCCATTGTACTTCCCTCCTAGCTTGTGAGATATGGATCCTTTTTTATGCCTAGTGCTGCTCACAGGGCTTTGTTTTGTAATAATTGTAATTTGGTCAGGTTTTTCATGGCGGTACCTAACAAAAGTATATTACAATAGTCTAACTTAGACAAGATGAGTGTTCTGGCGAGAGTGATGCAGTTCTGTGTATAGAGAAATTGGCGGCTGAGGGAAATAAATTTAGCTGTGTAGGCTGTGGAGGATGCAACAGAATTGATGTGTTTGCTCATGGTGAGGCTAGAGTCCAGATAAAACCCTAATGCTTTAACTTGGTTGGAGATGGGGATGTGAGTGCCATCTATGTCAATAGAGGTGTAATCTTGGACAGTTTTTTTAGTTGAGCTGGTGATCGAACAATAAGGATCTCCGTCTTTTCGCCGTTCAGGCAAAGACTATTAGTTGCCTTCCGGTTCTGGATGAGGGAGTAGATTTTGTTTATGGTGGTGGTATCTTGTTCTTTATTTCTGTGATTGGGATGAGTATCTGCGTATCATCTGCAAAGTTGGTGTATATTACTCCCATTGCATCCAATGCTGCAAAGAGAAGCTTAGTATAAGCATTGTATAATGTGGGAGAAAGGCAGGATCCTTGTGGTACACCAAGAGGGACTAGTATAATATCGGCTGCTTCCTCACCTATAGCTACTCTGGAAGTTCGTTATGATAAAAACGATTTGATCCAGTCAGATGCATTTTGTGAGAAATGAAAGTTTTTGGATAAGGCTAGGCATAGTTTTTCGTGGTCAACTAAATCAAATACTGCGGACAGATCTAGTAGTAATAAAATACCTAGTTTTCCTGAGTCTCTGAGAGCATCCATCTGATTTTTTAAATCGAGTAGTGTAATGTTGACACATCAACAGTAGTTTCTGGTGTGACTGCTTGGGCTGGGGTGCAATGGAGATTGGCTGCTGGGGTGATGGACACATCTGAGGACTTGTGTGCATGGTGCTGCATCATGTGGAAAAACTAAAATGTGGAACACAAGTTTGTAACAGGCTTCCCACCATGAACAATATTATTGCACACAGTGTAGGTTGCAAGATGTGGTTGATCTTTAGCCTGGTTAATTCAATTGAACACTGAATGTTTTTAGTGTGCTAAGATATGCACATCTGAATACAAAGGTGATAAATTGTGCTGGCATTGTGGGTCTGGCCTCCACACACTGAACTGAACATAGGTACACTGTTTTTCTTTTTGTTGGTTATAATTGTATTGCGCAGCAGACCGAGGGTATCAGGGCGCATTGCATAAGACAACTTGCTTGGTTATAGAAAGTACATTTACATAGATAAATTTACATAGTACAAGGTATGCAATCCGGAATAGGATGAAATTGCGTAGTCAGGATACAGATAGAATATTATATGCAATTATGATAGAATTGTTACAAAAAGTACATCTACATAGGTACATTTACATAATACAGGTATGCAGATCCAGGATAAGATGATGGAGCAAAGTTGGGATACAGATAAAATACTATATACAATTATGGAAACACGTTGTTATATACAGGGTAAAGTGGGAGGTGGAGTGGAGTCATATGCCAGGATGCTGGTCCAGGTCTTTCAGCCAGTTTATGAAGTTCTGTTGGAATTGTGGGTAAGATAGATCTTCTCGCAGGGGAGGGGGTAAGGAGTTCCACAGTTGGGCTGCCTTAACCGGGAAACTACGTCCCCCAACTATTGAGAGTTTAAATCTTGGGACCAAGAGGCAATTAGTGTTCGATACTCTGGAGGGTCTTATAGAGGTTTTTCTAATGATTCTCTCAGTAAGGTAGCAGGGCGCTGCATTATTTAGACATTTGTAAGTGAGAGAGGCCACTTTCAACTGGATTTTATCCTGCGTCGTTAGCCAGTTGTTTAATTTTCTTGTTTCAGATATAGGATCTCTCCTGGAGATACCGAGTGTTGCTCTTAGAGCATTATTCTGGAGGAACTGGATTTTCTTGATAATTTCCTTGTTGGTCCCGAAGTAGAAAGAGTTACAGTAATTCAGCTTCGACAGTACAAGTGCTCTTGCCAGGGTAATGCAGCTGTTGTTGGACAGGAAGGGTTTACCTGCTCTGATTAATTTACAAGTGTATGCTGTAGCTGATGCCGTTGCATTAATCTGTTTTTTGAAGGAGAAGGTCGAATCCAGGTAGAAAACCAGGGTTTTGACCTCGCTAGCGACTGTGATGTGGTTGCTATCAATATTGAATGTAGAGTATTTAGGTCCCAATTTTTTGAGGGTTGAGGAAGTGCCCAAGATAATGATCTCAGTCTTGTCATCATTCAGGCATAGTCCGTGAGTGGCCATCCATGCCTGGAGGATGATATATACCCTGTTCACCAAGGCCAAATCTTTGTTGTAATCACCAGTAAGCGGTAGGAGAATCTGAGTATCATCTGCATAGTTGGTGTAGGTGATACCAAGAAGGTCCAGATCATCGAACAGAGACGCAAGACACCTGAGCCACTCCGCAAGAGATGGGGTCTGCGGCTGCAGTGGGGGAGGATTCAATCCATGCTATGGCTTCTTTTGAAAAGTGAGCGGCCGAATCCAGATTCCTGCAAAGGACCTCATGATCCACCAGGTCGAAAGCAGCCGATAAGTCCAGAAGCAGGAGGAGGGCTGACTTCCCTTTATCTCTGAGCTCATAGATTTGGGCTTTTAGGTCTATTACGGCTGTTTCAGTCCCATGCTGGGGCCAAAAGCTTGACTGGCGAACCCCCAGCAGGTGGTTGGATTCCAGGTATTTCTGCACCTGTAAATAAGCCATTTTGTCTATAATTTTTAGGAAGAGGTGCACTGTTGTGATTGGAGGGTAATTGGTGGGTATGGCAGGGTCTAATGTCTGTTTTTTAAGTAATGGGAGCACCCAAGATTCTTTGAGGTTGCTTGGTATGGTTACAGAAGAGAATGATCAGTTTTGTGATAAAGGGGGCAAGATCTCTGGCAGCATCCTTTATCAGTTGGGCAGGACATGGATCTCCCTGGCAATTAGAAGGTTTGAGCGAAAGAATATTTTTTTCGGTCTCTATAATGGAGACTTTGGAGAATTTAAAGCGGGGGGGCAAACTGTATCTATGGGGATGTGGTAGGGTTTATGGGGGGGTGTTTGTAGTTAGTGAAGCTTTTTTTGTGGAAATTTTAGTTTGTAAGGTCGAAACTTTATCGGCCAGTGCTTGTTGTATGTTAGAGCACCAAAGTTTGTCTTTAACACAATTATCAGGAACTGAGATGGGGCTTCTAATTCCTTCACGATAACAAAGAGTTCATTTATACTTGAATTAGCTTGTGCTATTCTGGAATTGTAGGTTTCACGTTTAGCTGCGATTATTTCACTTTTGTATAAGGCAGATATCGTATGGAGGTTAGCTTTATTTTCCTCAGAAGGACGTGGTCTCCATGCTACCTCACAGGGAGATGTGTAGCGTTGTCTTTCTCTCCAATCCCTGTAACAGTAGCATTACCCTTCTTCTTCTCCTTGGTATCAGAAATATATATTGCTGCTCTCTGTGCTTGAATGGGTCATCATTATCACCTAACTCCTAATCATAATTTTTCTCAGAGTCACTCGATGCAACAGATGGAGTAGTTCAGTATCTTCCATATTATTTTCCACTACAACATTTATTGTTTCCACTGGCTCAGCATCCTCATCTATACTATGAGCCTCATTACGGGTTTGGCGGTAGCCATGCCGCTATCGGCGGCATGGCTCCCTCCAAAACCGAGTCCGGGTTCCCTGAATGGGGAATTACCGGGCCATTCTGAGTTTGGAGGGTCCAGTAATTCCTCCCTCAGGGAACCCGGGCCCGGACCTTCCCCATTCCCATTTGAGCCCCAATTGGGCTCAATGGGAATGGGAGAGGGAGCTAACAACGGGCCGATTACGACCAGCCTGTTGTTAGCTCCGTGGTCCCCTCGCGGGACCCGGTAACGATGCCTGGTTTTACCAGGCGTTCTTACCGGATCCCGCAAGGCGACCTCGTAATCAGGCAGAATGTGAATAACGGGTCCGCACCCATTAGCGGACCCCGTTAACCCATTCTGCCTGACTTGTAATGAGGCCCTATGTGTTGTTTGTCCTGGCTCTTCAAACCTCTCTGCACTGTGTGCTTTATTATCATGCTCTTCTATGCAATTGGCATAGCTCCCTCCTTTGCCCTACAGACAGTGGACTGAAACTCCTCATCCAACTTCAATACCTGAGCATGTACTGCTATCTCTTCTGAAGCATGTGCTGCCAGTTCGAAGGTACATTCGGTAGGGTTGTCTGAGTGCATACCGTCTTTCATACCTTCGATGTGGGATTGGAATAATAACAGGTGTCATCCACAGTATTCTGTTGCTGTTCTTCCAGTATGAAAGAGGTGAGTGGGCGGGCTCTATAGATGACATGTACATATGCCTCTCTACATTCCCCCCTAATCGAGTCCTCAACAATCTACTCAATTGTCTTCACCTTTTCTTCTCACTGTGGTTTATTTGGAATCCATATCTTTGTCACTCCTCAGGTCACCTGCATTCTTTATATGTTCATCCACACTCCAGGTCATATGGCAACATATGGCAACTCTCCCCAGTCAGTTGACAGAACACCCAATGCATTCACATTGATCATTATCTTCCCCCAATAGCTTTCTTTGCTGACTTCTTGAATTGTCCTATAATTATTCTTATAAAACAGAATCCTAGCAACACTAACACTAGTATTGCTCCCAACAATTTGAAGGCATTTGTCATCCAGGTTGGAACCCATGAAAACAGGGATAAAACGCAATATTCATCTTCAGTCTCATCTACTTCTTCCAGCATTTTTGTGTGCAGTGTTGACACCAGTGTTATCAATTTCTTCATCATGGGCAGGTGTACACCAAGAAGGCCCGATCTTTGTGCACACACCTCCTTCCATTGCTCTAATTAAGTCTGGGACATACCTGCTGTGGAGGGTCATGAGTCTGATGGCCCTCAGTTCTTTAATCAGATTAAATCATTTTATTGTCGTGTTAATTGTTTGTATCAGTTCCCACCTAGTGATTTGTAACCACTTCACCGAAACTTGAATTCCTGGTATGGAAATGGCTGTAAATATCACTGCAGATGTCAGTCCCATCCTACTGAACAATGTGTGCTCATCTGGGATGTTGTGATAAGCTTCTATCAATTATGCCGGAAAATAGTTCACCCTCGTCTGTTGGATGATGTTGAGCGACCTCTTCTTCCTTTGGTGTGCATCCATATTCGGAAAGTTGTCGATATGGAGATCTCTTTGGGGGATCACCAATGCAGGAACAAGTATTATCACTATGTAACATATTCCTCCCCAATTCTTACGTAGCTTCACATAAGCTTTGGATCCACAAGCCCAATAGTGGTCCATTAGCACAGCAGCTCCTCCTTTCATTCCTGGTACATAAATGATTTGCTTGCATGCTTTATTTTCTCCAACTTTGGTTAGACCACTGTTTCTGAAACACATGTTTTGTCATCTTCATCTGCAGTATGGATACCAGTCCTGCTTCATTTTCAACCCATGTTAATCATTTCAAATACTTAGCCCACTGCTTAAGACATTCATCATTCACTATTTGCACTATCTGTACTGGTGCTGTCATCAATAAGTGAGCACTGTCTCCTAACATCCCTTCTTCCCATCCTGAACTAGTGGCTACTCATCCACATAACAATAGCTATGGTATTTCCCAACATCCTGGCAATCCTGGTGTTTCCCTTGTGTCTGTACAATCCAGTCTCTTTTGTTCAGCAATACTCATCTGTTCTCCAGATAGATCACTGGATGAGTACATGGGCATTCTGCTCTTCCAACCTGGGTCTTTTATCATCTTTTGCTTTTTTATGTAGGCATCTTCATACGGGAACATTTTCTTTGACATCCATCGTAGGGTTTCCCATCTTCCTTCAAATTGTCCTCTTTTCATGCATGTTGCTAGATGGGTGAGACACTTCACATCATGTGTAGGTATTTCTCTTGCTGTAAATGGTCTGGCTGTGCTCATGGCATAAGGGATGAAAGAACATACATAGCAGCTCTCATATGACATTCCTCTCTCCACTTCCTTCATGTGCTGATACAACACAACACTCCATCTGTATTATAAAACATGATTTGGTGAAATGCTATAATATTAAAGAAATAAAGAATGCCCATTGTACAAAACAGAGCTACCAGGAATATTGCAAAAGAATATTGCATACGTTTTACTGCATTTTGTGTATTATTAGGTCTTCTTGCTAGCAATGTGTCTTTTACAAATTGGAAAGTTCCCATTCTCTTTTATCAATGTATAATTACTGTTACTCTTTATGACAATCACACTTTTTTTATAACAGAAACTGTAATATTATTGCAATGATGATCCTTTGAATAATAAGGGTGACAATATCAAGGTTTCATCTCACTAGAGCTGGATTGGATCGAAGTATATAAGTGAAAACAGCATGCAGGATTGTGTGTAGCGTTATAGGCAACATACAGTGTTGTGTGCTCTTCTTCTTTTTCTGTTTTCAAAACATTGTCTCTTTAACCTAACAGGAATAGTCCTGTGAACACTGAAAAGTCTTGGTAGCTATTGGTAGCTGATTTAGTCTTCTACTGCTTCACTGTCAATGGGTGCCAGAGGGTTACGGGTCTCTCCTTTATAAAGCTTTGAGACATTCAGATGCAGTAAGGCTCGTCTTTCTTGGATCTTCACTGCAGTGGGGTTGACCCACTTTACTAGGTATGGTCCTGCAAAATGGGTCCTATTCCAAGTGCAAACAAACTCTTGATAAGCACTTGCTCCCCTGGATACAAACTAGGTGGCTTGAACAGTTCTACAGGATTGATCATTTGGTTGCTGTCTTCTTCATATTTCGTCGACTTTTTCCCTCTGATTTTTGATCTGTTGGAGTATAAAAGAAACACTAGCAGTCATATTTGTCAAATAATCATATATCTCATCCCCTAATGTTTTTGCTACACTATGGCCATCAGTTTCTATTCGAGTGGGAGGAGCAAGGGGTATTCTCATGCAGCGTCCAGTCACCAACTCATGAGAAGTTAAGTGGTGCTCTGATCCAGGCTGGTTTCTCAATGCGAATAAAGCAAGGGTTAGGCAATGCAGCCATCTTGATCCTGGCTATCCTCTCTTTAAGGAGTCCATTTAAATATTCACAAATACCATTAGCTTGTGGGTGATAAGCAGATGAAAACATACACTTTATGTCTGATAGAAGAGTAATTTGTTCAAACATCTCTCTTACAAAATGCATCCCATTAACAGTATGCAGGACTTTGCATACACCCCATCTAGGGAACATCTCATGTACGAGAACCTTGGCATCGGCATCGGGGTGCGTTCATGGACCTGCCTCAATCCATCGGTAAAAAGGACACACTACTACTATTTGTAGACATTGCATGTTTGCAACATTTCCATATAATCTATATGTAGATGCTGAAAAGGACCCCTTGGATGGGGTATTGCTCCTCTCACTGTTCACAAGGTATGCCCTGCTGTGAATTTATGGCATACAATGCAATTTGCAACAAACTGTAAACTGTGTTCTAATACATTTGGCGGAAACCAGTCTTCTGCAATCATGGCAGCAAGATTCTCTCTGGTTGTATGCACAGGATAGTGAAGCTAATCCTGTGCAACCCTCAATAATGCTAGAGGCATAACTGGCTTTCCAGTACTATCCTGCCTCTGTATAGACTCTGTGGGGGACAAAGAACACTGCTGTCTTCTCCATAATCCTGTTCTTCTTGTGGAGCTCGACCTTGCAGCTCAATTAACTGTACAATAGATAACATATTAAAGCCTTCTTTCATCATTATGCAATGCTCCATCATTTGCTTAACACTTTCTACTACAAAATTAGAAATATTTGGAAAATATGCTACTCTTTTCGCTTCAATGTCTGCGGCTTCGTCAACATGAGAAATCATGTCTGCCATCTTAGTATGGGCTGCACACCTCACCACTGCGATAGCTAATGGGAACTTTAATACTTTAATAAGCTTGTCCAATAGAGGCACATTTTGCACTGGTGTGTTGTCTGCACGGAAGAAGACCCTCCTTTTCCAACATGACAACGCTACGTGAACGGTTGACATCACATAGGCAGAGTCACAGTATACTTGCAGCTTTTTTCGATTGCAAAAGCAGCAGCAGCTAATACATGATCGCAAGGGTAATGCTGTCTCATCACTGGGTCTAGAATCCCACTATAATAAGCCAATGGTTTATGTCTATGTCCTAATGTTGTCTTCTGAGCGAGGACTGCTGTCATTACCATCCCATTTGAATGTGAGAATAAATAAAACTCTCTTTATAATCTGGAATCTCTAACATGGGCTGTCCAAACCACCTTTTTTAACTCTTCAAATCCTTCTGTCATTTCATCTGTCCATGTTATGTCATCTCTACCTGTCTGTGCTTCTTTAAATCCTTTCAAAAGTGGTCTAATATATGTTCTGTAATCAAGAACCCAGGCCCTGCAGTAATTACATAGGGATAATAATTGCTACATTTCCCTAGCTCTCTTTTTAGAGGTTTCATGTTTGCCTCTGCTCTCTCAGGTGTCACTTTTCTCCCCTCTAGAGAGATTAGCTGTCCTATATACAGGACATCTTCATGACAATACTGTAGTTCCTCTGTGTCCATTTTTTATTCTTTTTCTGCCAACACTGACATTAACTGGACTGATTCTTCTCTTCATTCTTTTCCAGTTCCACTGCGCACTAATATGTCATCTACATATTGAATTATTTTGCTCTTGAGTTGTATGTTGCCTAAGTCCATCTGAAGAACCCTATTAAAGATTGATGGGTAATCACAGTAGCCCTGTGGTAATCTCGTATATTTCCTCTGCTGATTTCTATACAAAAATGAGGTCAAATCTTGGGAGTCCTCATGAAGGGGAATTGAAAAGAATGCGTTTTTTAAATCTACTACTGTAAAATGCTTAGCCTTGGCTGGGATTTTACATAATATCGCAGCTGGATTTAGAACCAGAGGAAACTCTGCTTTGACAATATGGTTTAGGGGGCATAGATCCCGAATAAATCTACACAACCCCCATTGATTTCTTTCCTGGGTACACAGCCGTGTTACATATGGAGTCTGATGGTACCAGTATTCCCTGCTGTACTAAAGAGGAAATGGTTAAAAATATACCTTCATCTGCTTCTCTGGACAAGGGGTACTGATTTTCTCATGGTAAAATTGCTCCTGGCTTAAGCTTAAGTTTAACTGCCCAAGCTCCACTCAATAGACCAACATCATGTTGGTCCATAAGATACTTTGCACTTTTTCTACATCGTCCTGGAAAAATGACCGTTTCTTTTTTAGCAATGCCATTCTCTATGGTATTTCCCTATTCTCAACTTTAATACAATATGTAAGGCTTATGAAAAATACTAGTTCATAATCTGAATACTCATCTCTGAACAACTCCTTGTCTGTCAAGTCTGTTAGTCTATACCCTTCGTCAAGAGCTATTACTGTTCTGCATGAGCTTCCTTCATCCTCAGTCCCATGAACAAACACCATTTCATCTCTTACTACTGCTGCATCTAGTTCTATGGGACTAACCTATCCTTCTTCGTCATTCATAGGTAATTGTGTCCTAAACAAATATTTTTCAGGTATCGTCAGTAATTTACCTATCAATCCAGGAAGCCATGTCAATAAAATATTAATTCCATACAAAAATACTTCTGGGTCCAAAGGGACACCTCGTAATGCTTTTTGTCCTGTGAATGCTAATATAAACTCTCTTACATTTATGTAATGTATCCATGGAGTGGAACATATTATCCCTTTGTCAGTAAAAGATATTGTCATGCTAAGTTTTGTCATTAAGTCATGTACTAATATGTTAACAGGTGTCTGCTGAGAATAAAATACTGGCATAGATATCTCATGTTCTCCTATTGAAATTGGTAATCTATTAGTAAGAGGAACTAAACTCATAGGCCAAGAGAATCCCTGTGTATTCTTTGCAGTGCCAGACATTGGGTACTTTACCTCTAGAACACAGGAATCACTCCAGTGTTAACAAGAAATGAAAATGTCTTGCCGCCTATCGATGCCCTGATCCTCGATTCCTCTTGGGTGGTCTGATTTCACTGCTAGTACTGAACACATAAGGTCGGTCTGTGGGCATTCCTGATGTGGATATAAATTCATGATGTACGATAGTGAACTGTATTTCTGACCATGGTTTTCTTCCATCCCTACCTGTCCCTGACATAAAATAATGCTACTGTTTTATCCCACTGTTCCCTCGTTTCAAGACACCAACGTTCTTGAATCTCCTGAATATAAGCAACAGGATGTTCATTCTCTCCAATTTTCCATGTCGGACTTATCAGGATACTGTACTGTAAGTGCCCTCCATACGTCTGCTCTGCAATTATTAAATGGTGCTCCATCATGTGTCGTGTTTTGTGCTGTCACACTCGCATATCCTGCTCATCTCCTAATGACATCAGCTCTCTCCCATAGGATAGCTGCTAGTAGGACTTTTATGACACCCACTGCTAATGTCATCCCCGCTGTCATTCTTTGTAAAGCATGAATCCATTTACCTGCTCCTGCAGTCAAACTAGGTATTTTGCATTTTTAATTATCTGTATCCATCTGCGGCCAGAGTATATATTGTGGTCGTCCTCTCCTTTCATCTTCCCCTTCTCTTCTTCCTCTCCCCTTCTTTGCAACATTCATTCTTTTCTCTGTGTTTCTATTGCCTCACATTTCTTTTCCCCATCTTTTCTTTTTCTCTTTTATCTTCTCTTCAAACCTTCTTTGTTTTTCCTTTCGTTTCCTCTCTTTTTTCTTCTCATCTTTGTATACCATTTCTCATTCTGTTTCCTTTCTTTCCTGTTCCTTTCTTTCTTCTCTTTCTTTAACTTTGTTGATACCCTTTCTGCCTAACTTGAACAATAATTGTCCTCCCATCCACTCATTCTGAACAATTGTCACTTCACTGGCTTTGTCTTTCTCTCATTTTTGTCTCTTGGTCTCTTCTTCTATCTCTATTAGTCTCTCCCTTCTCTCGTTGTGCTCCTCACTTTTACTATGTCTGGACATGTATTCTCGTTCTTTAGTCTCATTTTCTTCTGTACTGTCTTCTCTACTATAAGCAGGGGGAGCATATATCAAGATTAATATACCCTGCCACAGCTCAGCTTTTAACTCCTTCAAAGGATAGAATCCCTGTTTTTCAACGTCTGTACTCTTGTCTTCAGAAGGATAAAGAGGAGCAGAGGGCTCTTCGCCCTCTCCCTCATGCTTATTAAGCACCCACTCCCTCTCGGGTGGGTCTTCTCTCTCGCTCTAATACATTTTCCATAGTTCTAAAATAGATAACCTTTTTTGTAGTTGTGTACACAGCATGTAAGTTTGTTGTCATGTGTTGCAATAATGTTCTTGATAGGGAAGCCTTTTGAGGCCAGGGCATGAACAGTTTGTCAGCCGTGCCTCTTAACCATTCAGCATGATATTTCCTACCTTGGTAATGTTTCTCACAAATGTTAAAGAGGAGTGTCCTTCATGGTGACAAGTCGTTTTTAACTATCAATACTTACTGGACCTTTTATTCTGCTATTATTTTATAAAATTCTATCACAACAATCCATTCAGGCAAGCACTATCAATCGCCGCCCATTTCCCAAAAACAAGTCTTCAACCAATTTTCAAGCGTACACAATAATATTCTCTTTGCTCATTTATTAAAGTTATATTGATTCTTACTATCCTGTTGTTTTGTTATTAACAACCTAAGAATGTTATTTTATCTATCGATTCTCAACTGCTACCCTCCTATTATTGATTGATTGATTGACTGGTGCCAATCGTTTATTTTTAAGATCTAATAAACAGCTAGATTATTACTATTGTTCTATGTTTCTAGTTAAACAAATCAACTTCTTAAACTGATATATAACACCAAACAAATGTGCACGACAATTTCTATGATTATCTTTCTTTACTTTCTCTAGTAAAAGTACCTCATCTCCGATTTACCCCATTTTGGAGTGTGAAACGCATTCTTCATATCAGCCTTGCCTCAGGAATCCCTAAAAATACCCCAATTGGAGTGTAATGCGTTACCTTCTATCTCCTTGAGAATAGGAATCAAGGTAATCTCTCTCTCTTAGAACAAATCTCATTCCTGTTTCCTTACTATATATATTTACATTTATAACACAAACCCTCCCATTTTAATTTGCAACTTTCGATGTTCTGCTTACGTCTGTTGCTCAGTTCGAGCCCTCGGTATCAACTGTTCCCAAATTAACCAGTTCGTCTTTAGTCTGCGGGGTGTCCCGTGGGGACCAGACAGGAAGTTCTTCAAAGAGGCACCTTCCGACCCTCTCATTTCAGACCTGTGTTTTCTCTGCTCTCCACAGGAAACTCTGCGATCTTCTGGCTAATTTTGGAAGACATCAAAAATCTGAGAGTCTGGATCTGAACCATCTGCAATAGCACCTGGAGTGTTACAAGTGCCGAATTGGATTACCAAATAAATTATCTCAGGCCCAAATAACCGGACAGACTAAAAGAATATGGCAAAATACTACTATATTATCAATTCAATAAAGTAGGGATACCTGGAGAACAAACAACTTGTAGCTCACATACTCTCAGCGCATTTCAATTACACAAAAGACTTTATACCTCGATGTACGTCGGCTATGACATCATCCTACGTGGCAAACAGTAAAAACCCATCGGTCAGAGGGATTGGTTAAGGGAACATATATACCTATGGTTCATATATGTATTAGTATCATCATTGGCTGCCCCTTTTCTGATAGGCATGCTTTAACAACCTCTAACTATGTAAAATACAGATACTAGTATAATACCATCAGCGGATAGGCTTCTGCAACAATGTATGGTTCATCATTACATAGGCCCTCATGATTGGTCAGCACTCTCTTCCAGCCTTGGACATTCGGCTTGTTAGCAGCATGTACGCAACAAAAGCCAGGTGTAGGGGAATGTCAGGCAACTGCCTTTCTTAGCTGATTAGCCTACCATCTCTCATCAGTTAGGCCCGAAGCAAAGGCTTTTTCTTTATAGTTGACCTTCCTGGCCATTCTCTTCCTCTGAACTTTAAACGGAATGAAGGTACATTGCTATGTTCATCTGAAGCTTTATGAATAGGCCTTGTCTTCTGGTCTTACACCACATGTAAAGAGACCATGATTTTGTCAGTTCTGTCCTTTGATTTAGTGCTCTTTGATTCAATTATATTGGGTGCTATTACTCCTCTTGATCTCTGGAGACTTGGTTGCTCTGTTTTGCATATGATTTTTGCATCTTTGATTGTACAATACTTGGCACTCATAATTATTCACTCTTTATTTAATCTGAGAGAAATATGTCTTAAGTACATCACTTGTCCTCTTTGACTCCTTTCATTCCTTTCAGTTGCTTCTTGCAGTGGCATCTTTGATCTTGAGCCAAGCAAATACCCTTTGTTGTTGAATGAATCTGTATTTCAGCATCTGTCTGCTCTGTAGCCTTGGTCTTTCTCCCCGAGGCTTCTCGCTTACTATCATACGATGCCGATGTCCATTTTCTCAACATGGCTGCTGCTTTACTCACGTTATATTTCCTACTTTAGAATGCTTCTATATGGTCTTATCTACATTGTGTTGCATATATACATCTACTCCATCTCTTGTCACTTCTATGTGTATATGGTTTTCTTCACATTCGCATAAATATTTACTTTGTTACTTTAGTCACATCTTCATCCTTCAGACATACATGCATCAGAGTAAGTGCGTCTATGTATCTCCTTTCTTCATGACGTCACTTCTTTTCTTTCCGACTTTACTTTTAGATCTTCTATGTCGAGTGATGTCTGCAGACTCATGCTTACCGCCTCACTTTGAGGTTACATTCTGTATGGTTGTCTGAGTGCATAGCGTCTTTCATACCTTCGACGTGGTATTGGGATGATATCAGGTGGCATGCATAATGTTCTCTTGCTGTTCTTCCAGTATGACAGAGGTGAGGGGGCGGGCTCTAAAGATGATGTGTCCATCGGCCTCGCTACAATACCATCAGTTTGCCACATACAATTCTGGACTTCCAGGTGCAGATAGTACCTGCAGAGGTTGATGGAAAGCATTTAAATGCCTTATGGGCCCATAACTCCCACCTTTCATGCTTAAGTGCTCCAACCATGTGTGCACTCAAGATGGTTGGAATATAATCGCCTCCTATCTTACAAGATATGTAAGACTTTTTAACTGAAGCAGCAAGTATGTGACTGGCCACAAAAAGAAGACACAGTTATAGACACTGAATGAAATGTCCTCCTACTTACAAAGATTTATAAGACTTTTCTACACAATCAACAACTATGTGGCTCAGGTGACATGCTCAAATACAGCACAGACCTAACTCTCTTACCTACAATGATTTCTAAGACCTTTCATTGGTGGAAGGGTTTCTAAGACTTTTCTACACGAGCAAAACATGTATGTGGGTAGTCACAACAAGGGGTATAACCACTACATGAACTCTAATTTCTACAAAGATTTCTAAAAATTTTCACTAGGAAAACGATTTCTAAGAGTTTCTTTACTCAAGCAGCAAGCATGTGGACTGGCCACAAAAAGACAATGCTCCCAGTGACAGCCACTGAACGCACTCTCCTGCCTATGACCACCTGTAACACCTTTCATTGGCAAACAGATTTCCAAGACTTTTTATTCTCAAAAAGATTTCTAAGACTTAATTGCCAAAAAGACTTAGTCACAGGAACTGGATGTAATCTTCTGTCATGCAAGGTAAGTAGAAGTCACAAGAAAATGGCCTTCATTTTCTACCTCTCCACCACCTAAAGAGTATTTTAATTTTTCAAACTCTCCCTTAACTAAATCCTATCAATGTTAAGCATCTTCCTCAACTAAATCTCATCAATTGTCTAGCTGTACCTCCTGCATCTGCCTCTGCCTACACAAGACAGTTTTCTAAAATCAAACCACACTTGCCGATTTATACTCTTTAGCCCAAACCATCTGAGTCACTTGTTAGAATCACGCACACACTTTGTGAAATTCAATTTTAGGAAACAGGGCCAAAATTCAGGTTTTGTTTTTTGCAGAATACATTTGCCCAGATATTACCCATCATCTCAACTCCCCATCCAAATTGGTGCCTAAGTTCCTTTATCTAGTCTATAAAACTATCTATGGACAGCCTCCCACCCCATTCAATGGCAATTTCTTCTAGACAATTGTTCAAACCAACCAATCTCAAGCCTTCCCCAACCTCTCGACTCTCCACCCACTCAGTGCTGCGTTCCGCTCTGCTCCATTAACCCCATGAACACTTCTCCCACCCCACCAGAAATGAAAACCACTACGCAAAGCTTTAAGATCAACCTACATATAGAACCTTCGACCCCAGAAAGACGATCCTGAGACCTAAAGTGGCATCCACCCTATGGTCATCCCTGTTCCCTACCGTAGATACGTATTAACCACTGTACTTAACAGAACCGTAAGCATGTTAATGCACATGATGCAAATAAGCTATTTGTATTTATTGTGTCCTTTTCACATACCCACTTCCTCCTCAATTGTTTGAATTGGCTGATGTTTCATAGGCATTACGCCATGCGCTTCTAAAGGATGTGGAAACAGGAAACACCTACTGTGAGTTATCTTGTACAGTATTCCTGTTTGAAGCACTGTTATCAATAAATGTTAGTATACAATATAAAAACAATGGTGGTGCTAGAATGTCACCAATGAGCCAAAACTAGTTGTGGGACTAAGGTGCATCTTGATTTTGTCATTTAAGCACCACCTATAAGCCAAAACTAAAGGTGGTGTCAAAGCACCACCTGTTAGCTCTTTTATCACCATTGGGTTTGGCTAGCCATGTGACAAATCTAATGAACATGAATGAGGAGTGCCACCTAAGTCGGAACTAAACATTCTATGGTCACCTGCAGATGTTTTCTGCATTTACAATGCCATCTTTCTCTGTACGCACTTTGTACCACTACTCTATACATATATGTATGCCTCGCTAGGGAGCGGGAAAGCACCAACAACTTCATCAGCGCAAAGTACTGTAATGATAGGGAACGAGTGTAATGCTATCACACGGCCACGGTAGTTATCGTTAAGTTGCTGTTTCCATAGGAAGAGCACTTTTTGGGCACCCTATAACTCGGCTCCCCCTGGACGAATCCTCACCAAAGTTTGCAAAAAAAGTATATGGGCCACTCTGAATGTTTTACAAAGTTTGGTGATGTTTGGTCCAGGGGGGGAAAATTTATAGGGGGGTCCCTTAACGTCTTTTTTTCCCATAGACTGTATAGGGGAAAAACTTTGCGCATGGCTACAGGCCAAACCGTTGGACGGATTTTCACCACATTTGTGGCAGGGGCAGGGGCTTGGACCCGAAAGCGTGCTTTAGTAAATTTGGTGACAATCCGTCCAGTACTTTCCGTTAAAACGATAAAAAAATATGTCTCAATAAATTAGTGATATCTATGTCTGCTTCGCGGTCACATTTCCCTGTTTGCTCCGTGGACATGATACCGATTGGCCGGGGGTGGTGGTGTCATCACCGCGAACACGCAACGTCTTCGCCGATTGGCTACAGTGAGCCGTGATGTACATCAGAATGTGTGGATGCACCTGACATCTTGGATCCGAAGACAGTGCGCTACCTACCAGAGGTGAAATGCTGTTTTGGAAACTGTTTTCCTCTCCTACAGTGCGTGGGGAGGATCACAGAGTAAGAGATAGGTTAAATAATGTACTTGTTTTGCCGGTAGATATTAATGATGTATTCGCCATGGAAAATGGTGTTTGGGAAATTATTTTGATTTCCTACAATGCTTGGGGAGGTTTAAAGAGTAAGAGACGTATGAAATACTGTACTTGTTTGGGCGGCAATTGTCTATTACATATTCTGCATTGGCCCCTTCTTCAGGATGTTTGTACGTGCAGAAAATGAGGGATCTAATAAGGATACTATTTGAGTCCGTGCTGTGTACATGCACCTTGAAAATGTTCTCAGGACACGCGTGGCGTTAGTGACCATTGCTTTTGAGTGTATTTCCCGATTATATTACATTTTCCTATGGGTGTGTTATTGCTTAGTACGCCACCATGATCGAGACATGCTGCGGTGGTTGTGGGCAATGCCTAGAGTCTTGGATGCATGGCTGTAGGCATCCAAGACTGTAGTCCCTGCGTACAACCGCTGCAGCATGTCACGACCATGGCTACACGTGTAGTATGGATTATCGCTTACGTGGTTGAGAGGAGAGTGTACAAAGTTATAAGCACTGGAGTTATAAGCCAGTGGACATGAACACATTGCAATAATATCTATGGACACACAGCTAGGAGCCTGTCGCCCATACATCATACTCCTAAAACCCTAGGCCCTGGCCAGAAACACCACATTATACTACTGCAGTGCATACACTTGTCCTATAGGTTAGCATGTCAGATGGTTCTGGGGAGGGTGTACAGTCTTGGCTGCATGGCCGAAGCCCATGCACCCAGACACGACCTTGTTAGCGGTAGAGGTATAAGCCAATGTACACCTATACATTCAAAAGTACGTGGACATATATCTTAACCTCTAAGTCCTGCCGTCACCCACTGCAGCACATTAGACAGGCACGTTAGTGAGTGTGTTGCTTTGGTGGAGTGGCTGTTTCCATAGAAAGAACTGTTTTTGGCTGCCTTATAACTAACCTACCCTTGGACGAATCGTTGCCAAACTTTGGAAAAAAAATATATCGGGCACTCTGATTTTGGTTGGCAAATTTGGTGATGTTTGGTGCAGTAGGGTGAAAGTTATAAGGGGGAGGGGTTCTCAAAACCTCTCTTTTCCCCTTACACTGAACGGGGGAAAAAGGTCATGCTCACGACCATGTGGCTCTTTCCCAGATTGTTTGAAGAACAGCGTGAAGTAAGGCAGCTTTCTTCGGTGGCCCCCCTATCTTTTACTAATGTTTTTGTGTACACGGATACCGCCAGAAACACTTACAAAACAAGAGAGCATTAAACTTCTCAAACTCAAGTAATAGTATTTCACATGGTCACCTTTGAGGGGGGCCAATGAGCTGTGGAAGCACAAAGTGAAAAAGTGCAGTTTTCTTGTCTGCAAAATGATACGTTTAAATGAAAGTTCGTGCTCACTGCACCACGACCAATTACAGCGTGTGGAATAAAATGTGTTTTGGAATAATATTTCCCTCACATTGGCCTCTTCAGTTTTGAAAACTAAGGCCATCATCTGCACTGTTTGCTTCAAACAGCATTTCTGGAGCTGTATGGGAGTAGAGGTTCTCATAATTGGATTTCAATATGTTGCTTCAAAGCAAGAATGTATTTGGCTTCTGAGTGAAGGCCACACAAGTTGCTTTTTTGGTTGACTGCTCAATACGCCCGCGCATCCGAGTGAATGTAAAGGGGCAATTGTTTTTTGACCTTGAGCCCAAGAGAAAGTTGCTCGCTATTCACGGAATGAAAGGGTCGAAAAAAACAGCAATTGATAAGGTTATGTTTTAAAAAGTTTGTAAGGAATATGCAATATCAGTCAACGAAGATTCTTCGCTACGAACACATTCGTGACTGC
This sequence comes from Ambystoma mexicanum, assembly GCF_040938575.1. NCBI lineage: Eukaryota > Metazoa > Chordata > Amphibia > Caudata > Ambystomatidae > Ambystoma > Ambystoma mexicanum. The sequence continues at coordinate 832,745,563 of NC_090934.1, read as the reverse complement.
TTTGCAAAAAAATAATGGAGGCTGTAAATATTTGTAAGTTTACTTTGGCCCACTCTACAGCGAACCGTGCTTTATTTTTACATAACTGCACATCTAATTGTGCTAATATAATTGACATATTATTTTTCAGCCTTTTTACACTTTTCCTGTAATGTTGCAGAGTACACAGGTTGCTCATTTGCAGGGTATGACTGCACTCAACCATGTTTTACCATTAATAAATCTAATTTGAAAGGTTTACTTTGTCCACATAGCTTTGTGTATAACTTTGCATGTTTATTTTGGTCTTCTTTGAAATGACGAGACGTAATTTTTTTTATTTGTCCACGCTTTTTTATTTCATACCTAAATTATCGTCTTTCTCTGTACTTGGCATTTTGTTTTCTCTTACGGCGCATGCAAAATCTCAGCGTTTGTAACCTCCACCTGTAGGTAAGCTTGGACATTAGTAAGATATTACTAGAATGTCAACTTTGAGCACGTACTTTTGTGTAGCACTTTGCATATTTTCTGTGTGATCTTTTAAAAATGTTTGCTACAGGTTGGTTACTGACACGTATTTTTTTGTAACCTTTCCTGCCAAGGTATATATTGCCGTACTGTGCGTGCCATGGTTTTCAAATCCTGAGTGAGGGCTTCTTCGGACGGCAAATACAACTTCTGGTGAGCGGTTGCCTGTCCATAACAATAATGTGGAATGACACTGTAAGCCCGCTTTGTCCGTTCGCTGAACTCGCTATTCGGAGCAACGTGACATCATTTATGGTGCTGTAGCCTCAACGTCATGACGACTTCTGGGAAATAACTGTGGAAACAAAGCGACTGCTTCAACGAAGACCCCAAAATGTTTGTTTGAGCAAAAAAAATGGCCTCCTCATCTTCAACATTTGCAATGCCTCCCTTACCAGCATTGTAATCATTGCATTGATTATGCGATTATTCCGATGGTCTCTGCAAGTTTGTTATTAAATAAATCTATTTTGTAACCTGTTCTTTACCATTCACTGTTTTATTTGCAAATGTAAGTTATTACCTTGTACGTAGCTGAATATTTATTTACTGGTTCTGCGTCACGCCACGTACTTGTGCTTTTTGCAAACTACAATGGAAAGGGAATGTATGCAATAACCGCCTTCCCTTCCTATGGCGGTCATCTTGAAAGAGGATTTTCTTTTGTGATCCTTACTGCCAAAGTCGCCTCGAATTACAAGTAAACATCCATTTTAGTAGCACACGTTACTACATTAGTAATTTAGACTATTGCTGGCAAAGATTATCGCGTCTATGTACTTTACAGAGAAATAAGGAGTACGTGGAGTGTATGCACATTTTTTTTTCCATTATACTGTGAAAGGTCATTATGAACGCATTGTTATCTTTGTTTACGGGTGCCTTTATTTTTTTGCCACGGCAGGCAATAAGGCAATGTGCGAACGGCATTGAGCAAAAAGGCATCAAACGGTAATATGAGTGACTGTATGTGTGTCAAAAATGTTTTTCGTCTGTTATGTGCAAGGTAGCGACACAGTTTCTTATGCTTTTGCAGTATACCACTGCTGCTGTTTCTTAGGGAGGAAGGCTGCCTTTAGCTGATGTCTTTTTCAGATAAGTACAACTTTCCCTACCATTATATAATGTGTAGTGCATTGGCAATAGCTGCATACCAATACGTGTTGCCGCTGTGTAAGGCAAATGTTCAAGGTGGACATCCCTACATGAATATAAAATCTATTTCCACATTGCCCAACAGGCATACTTCATTCAGGTAAGTGTGAACTGATCCTGGGACATGTCACGGTGCTGTGCGACAGTATATTTTCATGTGGCATTCTTCGGAAGGTGTACACTGTTCACCAAACGACCTTTCCTAAAGGGACCTTTTGGTTATGTTGCACTACTGAAAATCTGTGACATGCAGTACAACATTTTTTCTTAGCTACACCTTATACTTAAATTGTACTACTAAAAACCCGTCCAATTCACTAAAAAAAAAACTTTGTTAAGGGGACGTTATGGTTAAATTGCCCGACTAAAAACCTGTGAAATTCCCTAAAAAAAACTTTATAATCCTGACATTATGGTTCGCGGTAAAACCCAAAAACCCCTGAAATTCGCCAGTTATGGTAGCCTAAGCAACCATAACTGCCTGCACCACTGTGCACTGCTAACACTAACACCAGCTAAGCAACCATAACTCGTGCCACCACCGTGCACTGCTAAGACTAACACCCAGGACATCAAAGATAACATCACAAATATCATTCATGACATCACTGATGACATCACATATCTGGCCCACTTGTTTTTATTTATTGACAGAAATAGGTGAGGTGGGTTTATTTACTGACAGTCAGAAACTTAACTTTCATAAGGTATTACATTTATATATATTGCTATTCTCACATGTCCTTACACTACTTTCCTTAGAATGTAATCGCATCTTATGCTGTACATATGTAGGTGAAGATGTAGGCCTTCAACACAGCCATCATTTTTGTACGTGAATACAATCATGTACATTATACACAGTTGGTTTTGATACTGCCTCTTGTTTGCTTACTTTACTCTCCATACATAAGCCCCATATGTTTATGCATTGTAGTCTATTTATGTTTTGGGTGTATTAGTAGAAATATACAGCAAGTGATGCGTTATTAGCTATTTAGTACATGTTTCACAGTACGGAAAACTGTTATGCAGAGGCATACACTGTTTAATTATATAACTTTGGAAAATTACAAATTTAGCTCCTCTGTGGTGTATGCTGCAGCCAATATCTACATCTACATTTCTGTATGAGTAGGTTCCTGCACTAGAAAGAACACTGCAATGGAATGTTCTTTAGAACACTACATTGCGTGATGAAGTATGTAGTTTATTACACATATTCCGATAATCCCTGATATGTTTTTGCCAACATTACATTCACCACCCCTTGTATAAAAGTTAGAAGCGCATGTGATTTCACCAGTGATGTCATGAATGATACTTGTGATGTTATCTTTGATGTCCTGGGTGTTAGTCTTAGCAGTGCACGGTGGTGGCGCGAGTTATGGTTGCTTAGCTGGTGTTAGTGTTAGCAGTGCACAGTGGTGCAGGCAGTTATGGTTGCTTAGGCTACCATAGCTGGCGAATTTCAGGGGGTTTTGAGTTTTACCGCAAACCATAATGTCATGATTATAACTTTTTTTTTAGGGAATTTTACAGGTTTTTAGTCGGGCAGCTTAACCATAACGTCCCCTTAACAAAGTTTTTTTTAGTGATATATATATATATCTCCTTTTCAGTTCCTGTTTCCTTTATCACCTTTGTCCACTGTCTACACTCCTTTCTGGTTACTAGTTCTCTGCCCTTCAATACTATCTCATTCCACTTCACCCCTTCATATGCTTACCTAGGATCAACTTTTGCCTCTATCTTTATCTTCTCCTTTTTCATTCTCTACTTTTCCATTATCCCATTTTTTACTCTCTCTTTCTTAATTGTGTCCTTATTACTTGAATATTTCTCTATTCCCTGTATTTCCCACCATATTATCAGGCCGACTCTTTTCTTTGCTTTCTTCTCCTTTCATATGAACTCCTTTGCTTCTCTGTTTCTTTTGCTTATACATGCTCCCTTTTTTCATCCCCCTGCCAGTCTCTCCAATTGCATCACTTACTATGAAAAAATATAGGCTCCCGTGGAGGATACATGGTACTGTCGGAATACAATCACAGAATGAGAATATTCAAGTGGGTGAATGCAGAAATGATTACCCTGTATGTAAAGCACGCAATAATGACTGCTGATACAATAAGATCAGAATTGGCATTCTATGCTGGTAGGTCCAAAAATGCGATGAAAGATGGGGATGTGTGCTGCTTTATCGAACTGTGACCAATTGCATAAATACTCATGAATAGTACAAGTATTCATTTAAAAGGTGACATGCCGCTAATCTAAAGTGGGTGGAAGAAAGGTCCAGATCAGAACCCTGGTAGTGATTACCGGAGAATTGGGTCCAGAACCATAAGAGCGTGCAAAGAGGGTGCACATGCAGGTGGTCATCAGCACAGCATGGTGGTGGCAACTGGGTGCGGGTATGTTAATTTCGAAGAGAAATGAGGCTCATTCTTGATGGGAGATTGAGTGATGACTTAAAAAATCAGATGTACTTACGGAAGGGTTGCAGAAAGGAAAAGAAAATCATTATCAAATCAGACTTGACAGTCAGGCAGACACCCTCGAGATTGATCCCACCGACAGCATGGTCATGTATACTTGTGTCATATAGTGGAGACCACCGAGTGCATGAGCAGTTTACGCAAAAAATAGTTGAGGGACGCACAAACAGGCCCGGGTTGACGCCTTCAAATACAACATTTTAAATATAGTTTTACTTGCTAGTCATCATATGTGCCAATAACAATGCCATGTGTCACGTGATCAGTATTCATCTATCATCTATATGCGATTGGTGGTACTGTAGGTGATATCATACTTAGACCAGCACTTGTTGGTTTTTCTGTTTCTTGAATATAAAGTAGAATTGAAAAAATGTGGTGTTCGCCTTTAATTCAGCACTCTTGCCTTAATGACGTTACCCGCGGACAAAGGGTTGCACTGCGAGCACCCTCTTGGCTGTCCAGTGCACAGCACAATCTATCAATACATCAATCATTTTACAGTCTATGGGATGTTTGACTTCAGTTATGGCACACACAACATTGCTTTCCAATCCCACAATGCAATGGAAGGACATCATATCTGTTCATTCATTCGTGCGTTTCAAAGGAATGATGGAAGCACCCTGTCCCAGCTAGCACCCTAGGCACAGAGACGTGTCATGTGTAATTGCATGCAATTCAACAATGTTTTAAAGGCAATTGTCCTGAAATGTAATGACTAAGTGAAGCATGCCCTTAGCTCAGCAATGCTTTACTTAGGAGAGGTAGTACACACAAGTGTTATGGTGTGTACTCACAAAGGTCAAAATTGACCAATACACTAGAACGCTGATACAATCAGCCACCAGGGGGACCCAGGTACAGGATTAAATTTGATAGGACCCCTGTGGCCTTTCGGCCAGCGCTCCGGGTAACATTTTGGAAGAGCAAGTCTCGAAAATTCAATTCCTAAAAATGTAGAAGTAATTTTCTTTACTGTGAAAGTTTAACTACGTCCATTCTCAAATGTTGAGAGCAAATTAATTTCATGACAAGTAATGGGACTCAGTGGTTGGCTGTTGTGGCGGCAGCTAGTTGCCTCCTTCCTTCAAGTCTTTAGAGTAACCTTTCTGATTTTGAAGAGCCTCTGTGGGCAAAGAGAGGGCAGGGGTGGACCTGGGTAGATTCTGAGGATTCTCAGTTGGAAGCGATATGTTACACACATTGCACGGCCACCTCTTGGAGCCATTTTTGGCTTGCCCTGCCTAAGAAACGTCAAGAAGTGACTGAATGGAAGCACTGCAGCAATGAAACTGCACCATGGCCCACTGTGGCATGACTGTAAACTGTGGCATGCATTGAAACCAGAGTCAATAACGGTGTCCACACACTATACGTGAGAGCTGGTATTCATTGAGCAACCAGAGACAAATCAGCAAATTGGACATTGTAACCCTTTTTTTTCTCCAAACGAAGCTAAATCATACTCTAGCCTAAGTTTTCTAATGGTCTCTCCCATTGAACCAAGGCTCCCATGGAATGCTTGGTCTTGATCTGCACACTTCTGATTCATCTAAAGGTAGTTCAGCTTGGGCAAACGTTAGATCTCCTCAGGCCCTTCCCGTTATGTTTTGTTAATTGGTTGCACACCACTTTACACCACAGTGAGGCCAGCTGACAGCACTGAGGGGAAAGAGTCCTAGTGTTGCATGAAGACTGCTTCCTCAACTGACCAGTTTTTCTAAATTATCAGAATGGAATTAGCTTGATTAAATGCAATAGATAGATAATGTATAATTGGAGCATCAACCAACAGGAACATATGTCGAAAAGGAACCTCTTAAAATGGTTTCATCACACATAGTACATTATCAAATTAAGGTTTTTGAGCTTAAATGTAGAGATATTTTTAAAAACCATTTCACAAACAACAAAAAGGTGTATTGTGTTTTCTTGTATTACGAAGGTTCGTATATAGTTGAACGTTAAGTGTTGTGTGTACTTTGGTGTCAGTCCAGGGTATGCAGAGGTGGGACTCTGCCTTCATTGTAAGTGGTGCAGGTAATTGTGGAAGGATGTACAGGGTCACATCCATTTCTTATTCATATATAGGTTTATAGAAAGGTAAGGGGATTTGGGAGCGGGGCTCCTGAATAAAGGTGCACTAAATACAGAGAGGTTTTTATCAGAGGGATGTTTGTGTCTACAGGGTGGCTGTCTTTTATTTTATGTGCAAAGATATATTCATGTGAGATTTTATTTTGGGGTGCGGATATATACGAGGTTCTAGCGTGGATTGAAAGATTGGTGTAAGACCAGACTCGAGAGGGGTTTTCCCCATTTCTCCCCACTGTGGGTCTTACCTTATTAACAGGAGGGAGAGTTGGTTTGTGGCTAACGTTATGGACTACAGCTACCACAAGTCCTTGCAGCTACAAACCTTGATTAACCAGCAACACCTGATTTGGCTCCCTCCCTGATGAGTGCAAGAGGCATGAAAGCGCTTGAAGAGGCGGATTGTGGTGGGAACCAGAGTGTGCTCCTCACCCCCCTTTTCATGTTATAAGAAAACAAGCCCGTTTTTGTACCTTTAAGCACACGTGCTTTAGCCAGTGCACTGCCTGCTCGCAGCTGGTGCTTAAAGGTAAAAAAACTGGCTAGTTTTCTTATAACATGAAAAAAACACACACTCCTCTCAGGTTGTAGTACTGCAAAACACCTGTGACAGTGTGTAGACCATTACCTAAGTACACAAGACCCTGCTCACTCCTTGATAAAATCATGTCATCTTTATTTCAGTATAAACGTGCACAACACAAAAACTGCGGGTAGGTATCATCCTGATTCGAATCAGCCTGGCAAAGCCCGGTAAACGGGCAGAACGCGTGGCTTGAGTCCACCCTGTAGGGTGAGTGTCTTTTAACAACATGTCTGTAATGTTTGGGGATGCTTGTGGTCTCGTGCAGAAGGGATGTGGCCTAGCAGTTCGGGCTGGACTGCCCCTTTTGGGGTGGGGCCAAGCCTGATTTGCATATGGTCTTTCCCTTCTGTAATGGCTTGGCAGGCGAAGAACGGTGGTCTGGAGGGTTGCCCAGAGCATTGCCAGTGGTTAAGATTAATTCTAAACCTTCCAGCCATCACCTCTTTGTTTTTGCTATGTCACCCCAAGTGGGACGGGTATGCCCAGACGTGGGTCCCGTGCCTGCTGGGCCTAGAGACCCAAGCTACTCCTCACTGATGAGCCCCAACAAGGGCGAAACATGTTTGGGGATGCTTGTGGTCTCGTGCAGAAGGGATGTGGCCTAGCAGTTCGGGCTGGACTGCCCCTTTTGGGGTGGGGCCAAGCCTGATTTGCATATGGTCTTTCCCTTCTGTAATGGCTTGGCAGGCGAAGAACGGTGGTCTGGAGGGTTGCCCAGAGCATTGCCAGTGGTTAAGATTAATTCTAAACCTTCCAGCCATCACCTCTTTGTTTTTGCTATGTAATGTGGAAGGGTGCATCATTTGTACCAAGGAGTGAGCAGGGTCTTGTGTGCTTAGGTAATGGTCCACACACTGTGGCAGCAGTACTACAACCTGAGAGGAGTGTGTGTTTTTTTCATATATATATATATATATATATATATGAAAAAAACATCTCTCTCTCTCATATATATATATATATATATATATATAATATATGACAATGCATTACTTACCGTAAAAGCATTCTGATGGTTGTATCTGCTTAGATTCACATGCTGTGCATAGGTCCGACATCCAGTGGTCACTGCAGAGTATTGCATTTTGTTTTTCGTAGTCGAAAAGGGGACGTCGACAAGGCGTGTCTGTAACACTATCCCTATAGTGACGTGCGTTGTACCCACAATCCCTCACGCGTCGAGGTCCCTCTGTTTGTATTTTTCTGCCCTGAGGGAGCCTTCTAGACGTGAGTGAGTACAGATAGAGAGAAATATAGGAAAGGATGTCTATGTTCCTTCCATCCGAGCGGGGAGGAAGGGCGGGCGCATGTGAATCTAAGCAGATACAACCATCAGAAATGCTTTTACGGTAAGTAATGCATTGTCTTCTGATGTTTGTTAATCTGCTTAGAATCACATGCTGTGCATAGACTAGCGAGCAGTACCCGGAGTTGGCGGTGGGTTATGAGAAGGAACAGTAGAGAAAAGATGTCTTAATACTGCCTGTCCCACCTGGGAGTCAGATCTAGAGTGTGCATCTAGACAGTAGTGTTTTGTAAAGGTGTGCACAGAACTCCAGGTAGCCGCTTTGCAGATGGACTCAAGGGGAACATTTGCAATGAATGCTATGGAAGCCCCAGTGCCTCGAGTGGAATGTGCTCTTGGCTTGAAGGGTAATTCTCACTTAGCAAGAGTGTAACAGAGAGTGATGCATTGTACAATCCATCTAGATATAGTGGACTTAGAAACTGCATCTCCTTCTCTTCCTGCTGCCACCGAGACAAAGAACTGATTAGTCTTTCTCAGTGTTTTGGTTCTTTCCATGTAGAACATGACAGCTCTGCGTACGTCTAGTGTATGCAGACTTTTTTCTCCCAAGCTGGAAGGGTTTTGAAAGAACGTTGGTAGTTCTATAGACTGGTTTACATGAAATTTCGAGATGAATTTTGGTGCAAACCTTGGGTGTGTGCATAGAACCACCTTATCCTTGTGAACTGTTACGAAGGGGTCTAGTACAGAAAGAGCCTGTAGTTCACTTACTCTCCTAATGGAGGTGATAGCTATTAGGAAAGCAGTCTTAAGAGTGAGGTATTTAAGAGTTGTCTTGTGCATGGGTTCGAAAGGAGTGCCCATGAGTCTAGAAAGTACCACGTTTAAGTCCCATCCGGGAGCTGGGTTAGCTATCGGAGGGTGTATTCTCTTTACCCCCTCCATGAAGGCCTTGATAACTGGTATCTTCCACCACAACACTTTAAGTTGGGAAGTGGTGTATGCAGAAAGTGCCGCTAGATGGACTTTAATGGAATTAAACACTAGACCTGAATCCAGTAAATGGGTCAAGTACAGAATAATGTTAGTGGCAGAGCAGTCAACCGGGTTGATGTTCTTACCTCTACACCAGATGACAAATCTTTTCCACTTGCTAGAATAGCAGTGGCGAGTATTAGGTTTTCTGGCTTCCCTGAGGATGTCCATACATCTCTGTGGGAGATGTAAATGTCCACATTCTATGATCTCAGGAGCCAGGCTGCTAAGTTCATGGTCTGAGGGCATGGATGCAGTGTCCTGCCCTTGTCTTGTGACAGCAGGGAAGTTTCACTGGGGGAGATAGGGACATCTCCATCAAGTGAGCGAACCATGGCTGCCGGGCCCACATTGGGGCCACTAGTATCATGGTAACCTGCTCCTGGTGCATTTTGTGCACCACTTTGTTGAGGAGGGGAGTCGGGGGAAAGGCGTAAACAAATTTCCCTGACCATTGAATCGACAGACCGTTCCCCTTGGACTGGTTTTGGGGGTACCTGGAGGCGTAACTTTGGCATTGTGAGTTCTCCAGGGTTGCGAACAGGTCTATTTCCGGGAATCCCCATTGCGTGAAGACGTCTAAGACGATGTCTTCGTGCAATTGCCATTCGTACTCTTTGGGCAGGGGGACGTCTCTGCTGAGTTTGTCTGCTAGCAGATTGAGTTCCCCTGGTACATGTTGTGATAGTAGGAACATGTTGTGTTTGAGAGCCCACTTCCATATATTCTGGGACAGCTTGGACAGTCCTGGAGAGTGAGTGCCCCCTTGCTTGTTGAGGTAATACATGGCTGTGGTGCTGTCTGTGAGGACCATCACTGTCTTTCCTTGTAAGTGTTCCTGAAAGGCTTTCAGTGCTTTGAACACCGCTAGTAGTTCCAGCAGGTTTATATGCTTGGATGCTAAGCTCGGAGTCCACACTCCGTGAGCAGTCTGATGGGATAGGTGAGCCCCCCATCCTGTAAGGGATGCGTCTGTGGTTAGAGTGGCTTCCACTGCGGGTGTTGCAAAAGTCTTCCCTAATAACAGGTTTTCCTTTGTCCACCACCGTAGCGAGAGAACCAAGGCCTGCGAGACCACCACTAGATCGTCCCATTGTCCGCTGGCCTGACACCACTGGCTGTAAAGCCACTCTTGCATTGGGCGCATGCGCAAGCGCGCGTGAGGTACCAAATAAATACATGACGCCATCATCCCTAGCAAGCGCATTGCTTTGCGTACCGTCACCTCTCGACCTGCCACATAATGGGGGATCTGAAACAGCATGTTTTGGACCCTCTCGTTGGAGGGGAAGACGAGGCCGTCCTTTGTTCGAATTAGAGCCCCTAGGAATTGTTTGATTTGGCTAGGGTCTAAGCTGGACTTCTTTTCGTTGATGGAGAAGCCCAGTTGGGACAAAAGGTCTACGGTCTTTTGGGTATTGGAGAAGCATGTTTCGTAAGAATCCCCTGTTATGAGCCAGTCGTCGAGGTAAGGGTATACCGGGATGGATAACCTGCGCAGGTGGGCCGCTGCCACTGCCAGTACTTTCGTGAATACCCTTGGTGCAGATGCTATCCCGAACGGTAGTACTCTGAACTGGTAGTGTTTGTTCTCTATCTTGAACCTGAGGTATTTTCTGTGCGCTGGCAACATTAAAATATGAAAGTATGCATCTTTCATGTCTAGTGTTGTCATGTAATCCCCCTGTGATAACAGTGGGATTACTTCCTGCAAGGTCACCATACGAAACTTTTGGGGTTTGACAAACTTGTTCGCTGGGCGCAGATCTAATACAAGGCGCATGGTTAAATCCTTTTTGGGTACAAGGAAGTACACTGAATAAATACCTTCTGTTACCTGAGATAGGGGGACAGCCTCTATAGCTTCTTTTTTCAGTAGCTCTTCTACTTCTTGAAGAAGAATAGTGAGGTGTTCCGGTGTCATGCGTCGGTTCCGTGGGGGTCTGTATTTCGGGGAACCGTTGAATTCGATGCAGTATCCGTGGGCTATGGTGGATAATACCCAGCGGTCTGACGTTATTCCCTCCCATGCTGAAAGGAACGATGTTAGCCGGCCCCCGACCAGTGATGCATGGGAGGGGACCCGAATCTTCGGGTCATTTGTTGGTATTGGGCGTGGGACCTTTGGGGCTGGAGCCGCGACCTCTTCCTTTGCCACGACGTTGGCCTCTTTGACTAAACTGGGTGCTTTGGTTAGAGGGCCAGTTGGTAGCAGAGAAAAATTGCTGTTGGCCTTGCTGCTGGCGTTGGCCACGAAAGGAGCGTCTATTGCCATAGCTGCGTCTGTTAGGTGGCCTAGAAATTTGGTCAAGAGTCTTGATGGTATCAAACTCTTTCTTCGCATGTTCTAGGGCCTCATCAACTGCTTTCCCAAACAGATTTGTTTGTTCTATGGGCTTATTTATCAGGGAAGCCTGGGTTTCCGGCTTAAATCCCGAATTGCGTAGCCAGACATGGCGTTTGAGAAGTATTCCCTGAACCAGGGAATGGCCAGCCATCTCTGCGGCATCTAAAGAGTTCTTCACGATGCCCTGGTTTACAAGAGTTCCCTCTGATATTATAGCTAACAGGCGTGAACGCAGGGGTTCTGGTGCGTTCTCTGCTTCGCTGCGCAGCTTGCTCCACTGTGCATCCGCGTAGCTAGATAGTAGGGAATTGTTATTTGCAATTCTAGTTGAGAATGCGGCGGAGTTCGTGATTCTCTTTCCAAGTGCATAGAGCTTCTTGCCCTCTTTGTCAGGTGGTGCCTCACTAGTGGATAGTGGTACCCCCGCTCTTTTTCTTGTATTAGTAACTACGAGGGAGTCCGGAATAGAATGTCCTCTGATGTACAAAGGGTCAGAGGATGAAGGGCTGAAGAGCTTTTCTATTCGAGGGTTGACCCCTCTTACTAAGGCAGGATTGGAAAGGGAAGGAGATATTCTTCTCTTTATAGAAGCCAGGAGCGGAATAGACTGGCTAACAGGGGCTTTTTCTTTAATAACTTTCTCTACAAAGTCTATGTCAGGAAGAGTTTCCCCTGTGTCTATCTCAAAATGCGCTGCTGCCTTGTGCAATAGTGCATTGAGTGAAGGTTGGTCATCTATGGGAGAGGTGTTCCCGATATGTGAATCCTTGAGAGGAGAAGGGTGAAAGACATCAGGGTCTGAGTGCACTGATGGGGATTGCCAAGGCTGCACTGATGGGGATTTCCAGGGCTGCGAGGTAGCTGTATCTTCTTCAAAAGCTCCTGCAGTAGTGTAAGGATCTTCTTCGAACCCCTCTTCCTCATGTTCTTCTTCTCCACCCAAACACTCCTCATCTTCCTGGAGGTATTGCTCCTCTTCAGTGAGGTCATATGCGTCTGTAGAAGGGGGAAACAGCCTAGGAATCTTGACCCTAGGGTCATCCTGGGTCCATTCTCTTGGTCTTTTGGGTGTGGGTGGGTTTTGGCTACCCAAAAACCTTTCCATTTTCTCCATACAAGAATGGAGTCTTTCAAGGGTCTCATGGGGAACCCCTGAATAGTCTAGAGGGGGGAAATCAGTGTTTTCACCTTCAAAACGCTTAGAACGCTCCCACAACGTCGACGAAAGGTTTCCGTCGCCCTCAGAAAAGCCCTCAGGTAGTTCAGAAGTGCCCTTAGATGAAGGGGGCAGCTCCTGGCTACTCTTGTGCTTTTTCGGCGTTTCTATATCTTTTGGTGCGGTATTCGACGTCTGTTTCGTCGTCCGCTTACGTTTGTCTTCGGAAACAATTCTCGCCAGACTCTCGACAACGAGTTCGTCAGTCGAGGGTTCTGGAGTCGACGTTGCCTGCGTTACGCGTTGTTTCTCGACGGCCGCTCTATGGAGCGTTACGTCGGATGTTTTTGAGGTAGCGCCCGTGTTAGATGAAAGCCCAATCGCTGGTCGCGGCTGCGTTTGCGGGTGGGGCTTGAGACCCTTACGGTCTGAGGTAGACGCCGGAGTGCCCTGCGTCCCCTTCGGCGCTGATGGATCCTTCGTCCTCGACGAAGAAGAGCCGTGGGTTGTGTGCTTAGGCCTATGGGGTCTGTGTGCGTCCTTGTCGCCGGGGTGTTCATCCCCATAAGCAGGGCGTGAGCCGAGCCCGTCGGGGCCGGGGACGGACGTCGAGGAGCGCGAGCGCTCCTTCTGGGGGTTAATGACTTCCGTAACGGACGTCGAGTTATCACCCTCCTCGTCACTTTCTGTAACAGCGGCGGCGGGTGAGGAAACTGACTTCGACATAGCGTAGTCCGCCCACCTCTTAACTTTCCGTTCTTTAAGAGTTCTTGGTTTCAAGAGCTTACAGGCCGCGCAGCTGTCCTCTTTATGATCGAGGGGCAAGCAACGATTACAGAGCTTGTGTTTTTCCTTCCAAGTGTATTTGCCCCTACAGCGTGGGCAAAACTTAAAAGGTGTCCTCTCCATAGCTGAGGCAATAAAAACTGGTGATAACAACCCCAAGGGAAAGATAGGGGAGAAAGAAAGACATTCTCGACGAGAAGATAAAAGTTCGAACCCCCACTCTCCCTACTGTATGTTGGCCGGCGAGGCCTGGCCACGTGTTCGAAGGATCTCCTCCGTCTTTTCCCCTCCGTCGAAAACTTGCTCGGCGGAGAAACAGCTTCACAGCTAACGTCGAGGGGAGGGATCTTTAACAATAGGTATAAATTAAGGACCGAGGTCCGTAGTAAGTGTCTTGCAATGTCTCTCTAGGAGCTCCGCGTAAGGCGACCATAAACTGGGCGGAAAAAAACAATCTGAGGGACCTCGACGCGTGAGGGATTGTGGGTACAACGCACGTCACTATAGGGATAGTGTTACAGACACGCCTTGTCGACGTCCCCTTTTCGACTACGAAAAACAAAATGCAATACTCCGCAGTGACCACTGGATGTCGGACCTATGCACAGCATGTGATTCTAAGCAGATTAACAAACATCAGAAATATATATATATATATTATATATATATATGAGAGAGAGAGATTTCCCTCTGCACCAGTTGTCTGATCTTGTTACGAATGACAGCATGGTGAAACTGAAATGACATTGGGGAGCAGTTAAGTTTACTAAGCAATTTGGCCTTTACTTAGCACTGTGCAGGACCAGCCGAAGTGCAAAATGACTAGAGAAAGTAATTTAGACATAGTGAAGTGTACATACCAGGTTTCCTATGTGTTTGTGTGTGCAGGAGGCATTGGGGCGAGGAATGCGTGTGTGCATTGCTGTGTAATTCAGGGAAGGGAATGCTCTGTACAGCAAGACCTCCAAGTAAGCTTGGAATGGGTGATATGCAGCACAGAAACAGGAAGATGAATAGGTTTTTCCACAGTGTTTGTGTCTGTGTGGGACGACGGTGAGCTATACCGTGCACTGAATGATGAGAGATGCCTGTTATAGAAAGATTTTAGGTAAGCTAAGATCAGAGAGAACCTGCACCCAGAACCTTTGTTTTGCAAATAATGAGTGTATTCGTGTTTCTGGTACAGGTTAGGGTGGCCTTAAGCAGTTCTGATGTGGAGGTGACGAGCTGCCCCTTTTAGAATGATCTTCAGGTAAGTTGAGAATAAGAAAGAAACAGCACTGCCATATGACTTAAATTAGCAAGCATGTCTTCACAGTGCACTACAATAAACAACACTCCTTCCCACCATCCTGACGCATACTCACCGAATCCAGGTTAGAGGCCTGCACCCCTGCTGGCAGAATGATAAATTGAGAAGACACTTTAGAAAAAAAATGAAAAACGTTTTCAGTATTTGTTAAGGGTGCAGACAATAACACGTGTTAAAATGAGGACCGCTCATCACAAATAACACTAACTTAGCAAAAGAGATAACGTCTTAAATATCATGAAATGCTGATCTTAAGATGCCAATGGAACCTTAACTTTCCCTCAGGAATATGGTGGGCCAGCACATAAGGATGATCCACTCTGCAAATAAAAACTTCATTAAATCTTGACATTTACTGAAAACATAGGCATTAACACCATATGGGGCACTTATCAAAGAAGTGACTAAGTCGTACTCCTGGAAAGAGGTCTGCATGAGTCACGAAGAAGTTAGTCTGATTAAATCTGACTTTGTTCTCACTGACTCTGGTCTTACTCATAGTAAGATGGGAGTAAGTCAGAGGTAGTCGTCGTAACTTCTTTGTTAATCAGATAGCCCCCTGCAGGGGAAAGACAACAGTAAGACATTCAGAATAGTTCCTTTCTATGTCCAAGCGTCACAGGTTTGTGTATTCATGTATAATGCAATACACCAATATTGTGATTAATACTTCATGGCAAAATAGTTCAAATCATACACTTGTCATGACTAGAACTATCACAATGCCTAGGATTAATTGTTTATTTGTGGTATGTGGCCAGTGATAAATAGTAGTATGTCATCTAATACCGATGAAAGATTAGCTGACCCATAAAGATACTATAATTTGCCACTAGAATGAATGAAGTTATTTGTTGTCGTGTGCATGGTGTTAACAAATATATGTTTGAAGTTATGTCAGAAGACCTACAGTAATGTTGTAGGGAGAAATTACGTAACTCAATCTTGTCAATATGGTCACCCAGCCATTGTGACCAGTGATGTCATTTTTGCATTTCGTACGTGATATCGCAATGTATAGTACTCAAGATATCAGTTGTACTTAATTAGGTGATGTGTTTACGAATCGTGTAATTAGAAATGTCACTGGCGATTTCTGTGGGACATCATACATAACTGACCCATCTATTTGCAACAAGTATATATAGCTCACACTATGACAGAGGGTCATCTCTAGGCTTAAGGGAGCTGGACCCTAGATCAAAATCTCTGCACTATTGCGTGAACATTTAACAAAGAAAGGTTTGAAAAGATTTCATAAAGTTGAGGAGGTACGCTATCCAGTATTAATACCAGAAGTTAGGCCATAACACATGGATGTTGCAGTCATTATTGCGTGCTCGTCTTGATCCAGCAAGTTCCTGCTGAAACACCAAAATGTTTGCATAGGGCAGTGGGGCTAATATTGATGGCCAGATTAGGGGGTCCTATCTTCAAATATGTTTGTGAAGTTGGCAAAAAACTTTTAAAAAGTCAAGGCAAACTTCCACTCAGAGATATTTGACTGCTTTTGGTCCTGGTGTTATATGGTCCAATGTCAGGTGGGCTCCAGTATTAACTGCCTTTTGTGAATGACATGTAATTTATTTGGGAAGTCAATGTATAGGATGTAGATATAATGAAGCCCTGAAATAATGGCTGAACCAATCATTACCTGTCTTGATATCCTAGGGGCAACCTGCCTGACTTGGAAGCAAGCCAACGCCAATCAACACACGTTCAAAACCCAGCCCCGCGCTTAGAGGCTGGGCTTCAGTATGAAGCACGATATAAGAACCCAATCAAAAAACCAAAAAATCAGTTGAGCAGTATAAAACAGCCCATAAAGCTAGAAAATACATTCTTCAAGATGTTTCTTATTTCAGGGGCCGTAGCCATGTTATAACATTTCTAACTGCAGATCTGATGATAATCTTGAACTTGAAGAATTGAGGGATTGGAAATAGGAGTTTTCAGTGTTCTTGATGTCTGGTGCAGGAAAATACAAATGATCTCCATTTCCTTTTTAGTTTGGTACACCATTCCTTCATCAATGGTCGGATCTTACAAAGACACATCTGACATTTTTCATGTCTGTTCAGTGCATCCCTATACCAAGAAAAAGAACTTGACTCCATCACTGCATGATGCAAAAGTAATATCAGACTGCTAAATGATTGGAATTAAAGAACACACATGAATATTAAGAAAAATGGCGACCCCATGGACTCTGCAATCAATGGAACGAGTGGTAGAGTTACATTTAACTGGGTAAATATGCTGTGCTCTGGTCCATAAGAAGGAACTTAACCATTGAGGGACCCATTGGCGACTCTAGGTACAGATGATAGAGGATTTAGGGGTAGCTGATGGTCAACTATTTCAAAGTCACCCGGTGATACAGCAGGGCTAATAGGACACTATGGCCCGAACCACCATTCAAAGTGTCCTGTCCCACTTCAAAAGGATGGTTGTCCCAGTCACACATCTGGAAAAGAAGTCAGAGTGTTTGGGGTTGAGCAAGTTTTGAAGGTCCCAGAAAGGTTGGTGTTGGCTGACTGACACTTATATAATATTTTTTTAACAAAACAGATAAAACGTGCATTTCCCAATAACCAACTGGGATGTTAGGATCAAACAGAGTTTTTGTTCCAGGAGATGTTGGGCAGTGGCTTTCTTTAAAGTGTCAAGCATTTCTCTTTCATATAAATTAGATTTCACTATTTTTGGAACAACCAGGGCAAGCCTCCATGCTCATTTTGGGTTTATACTGGCTCGGTTTTATTGTAAGGGTTTAAGAATGGAAGTAATTTGGCTTTGGTGCAAATCTTTAAAGTTAAATGAGTACCAGATTATAGCCCTTATTCACAGAGCGTTTTCCAATGGGGGTTTTGCCATTATAAAAAGCTCCCAACTAGGCCCTATGACTCGATGGGCTTGGGGAAACTAACAGTACGGAGGGTAGACTGCTTATGTATGAGAGCATTTGGTTAAGATGTCACTTGCATGCTTGTACTTGTGTATTTCATCATAAAGTAAAACGTGGCTGTGTTCTTGCATCAAACAGTGTGATCATATTGCTTTGGGCGTGATCTGTGGTTGACTTTATCATCAGTGGGAGGTTTTTCAGCTCCCCTTGGATTCATGTTGTCTTCGCTTGGCGTTCATTTGTTGAATGACAAGGCGAGCCATCCTCTGCTATGGGGATACCATTTTATGGCACATTCTGGTGTTGTGGCATGATGTCAGTATCAACTCATTCTTGAAGAGGGATAAAGGTTCCTTCCATTGGCACCTTAATGTTGTCATTTCATAAAATATAAGGGCTGCCATACTCCTTTTCAACGTGATCTTACTTTTGTTAAACTATTATTTGTGATAATAGATTACCTTATGGTAACACAGTGGTATTGACTGTAACCTTAACTCTTTTTGAAAGCTTTTTAATGAAGAATGTGTTATTAGTGACTTTTGTTGTGGAATTGTCTTTTTTTTTCTAACTCTGAGTGTAATTATGCATATTACGAATTATAGAGATTTGAGTGTATGCACTCTTCCTTCACTGGGTCAGTTCCATATGCTAGTTTGAGCAACCATACCTCCTTTGAAACTTGTTTTTTTCAGATATACTATTTTTTTTTATAGTCCTTGCAACCACAGTTGTTGCTGTTTCTTTCCACTGTAAATAGCTAGTGTTAACATCAATCGATTCAATGGTATTCATTTTGCTGAACTTTAAAATATAAAAGGCTGAGGTAGGTCTCTTGGTTCTCCAACCTCTGGCAGATCTCAACAGGAAATGGTTAACCGAGCTGCCTGACCGGTTTTCTGACCAATTCATGTCTTCCTTATATTATAAAAGAAAAGTTGTATTTGTGACTGTCATTGTCAGCTTTAGCTCAGTTGTCTTTTTCGAGTACCTGAGCACAAGTGTGGCTATTACCGTCTAGGGGTGTAATGGTCTATTTGTAAGGAGCCGACCATCACTTAAGTAGCATCCTGTCTCTAACTGTGCTTGGTTGAAGGGAATCCTGGAAAATCCCTGAATTGGTAAATGGCCGGAAGATTACCACTGGGCCCCAGGACATCTAAAGAAGGGCCCTGTAGTGAACTAGCATTATCTTCAGCCACCAACCCGAACTGACTTTTTGTGAAGATATTCACCATAGCGAGCCTTTCTGTTGTGTTCTCATATCGGTCTATGGAAGAGAGTACTGCAGTGGTTTGCAAGGGATCTCGCCTCTGATCCTTTTCACAGCACATTTAAAAACATTGCAGTTTATTTCACACATACGACAACAACTCTTTTCAGAATTTGAGTATTCATGGGGCCTCACTTCTACTTTTTACCCACAGCAATGCACAAGCATAAAAGACAAAATTAAGCAATCGTATAATACTTACGCTACTACACAGGATGGTTGGAGGAATGGCTTCTCTACAGCAAAGTTTATGTGCAATAATTCTATTCATTCCTCCTAAGGAATCCCTATTTTCACTCCTGTATAGTTCACGGGTGTCCAGTACTTCCATCGGCATCCATAGGTATCACAACATATCCCTGCAGGCCTTACATGCTTCCTTGACACATCACCGCAGAGGGGCCACAGAATCACAGTGCTGTTAGGTGGATGGAAGTCGACAGCCAGCTCCTGACTATGATGTTGGCGACTCTTTTTCATTGGTGCCGGAAACCCGACTTTACGATGATCTTCGTAGGCCCATTTCTGATTGTTCGAAGAATATAGTGCGTAGCTTATCAGACAAGATGCCAGTAGTAATGGTCATTGCTCCCCCGGTTTGGTGTGTCCTTGTTTAAGGCTACACTTCTAGATCCAACTTTAGCAAATCAGTATATATGCCCGTCTTAATGGAGGATAAACCAGAATGTAACGTCTATTAAATCCTGGACTCCTATCATTCATGGATGAGGTCAGTATCTTCTGGACTAAAAGTGTAATGGAGCTAGGAAGAACTATATACCTAACAAATAACCAATTCTCGCTTCCTTTCATTTCTTCCCTCATCTTTCTATTCAGCTATTGTTTGTTTGTAATCTTTTTGTGCCATTTTGAGGACTATTTTTAAAACCGCCTATGCTCAGAAGAAGCCTTATGTGGCATGCAGCATTATATAAATGATACATAATGTAACATAACATAATGTAAAGTAACAATGTAACAAAACATAATGTAACATTGCGCATATGAACATAACGCAGGATAACATAAATTAACATAACAACATAACAACATAACATAACAATATGCTTTTGGGGACTGTTGTTTATGTCTCAGAAATGATGGTTCTATGACCGGTTAGTATTGGCTTTATTACATCCTGTGCCAATTTCCACAGAATGCCATCTCTTTCGAACTTTCATGTAGGACCTTAAATTGACTAAAAAGTCAGTCTTACCAAATTCCTTCTAAAATTCCAAAATGCCAATTGGATTTCGGAAACATCACAAAAAAATGATAATTAAAATAAAAGCATTGACACAATTCTGATATTCCAGAAATTGTTACATTTCTGACCTCCTGAATGGTACTCCACATAAATCGTTTTCTGTGAAATTATGCTGGAGCATAAATTCTTGATATTTGTCCAAATGCCCCCAATTAATGGCCATTTCAACCAAATCCATAGTGGCTTCTGTACCAACTGTTGGCTTGTAAATGGAATCATTTGTATGCACACATATTGTGTGTTTCAGTTCCTGGTCCAACTGCAGCATCCTATAGTCTTTGCCAAAGGTATTTTAGGTTTATTTGCCGCAGCATTGTCAGCTTGCTGTAGTCGCCAAATTCAATTTGCCTGCATTGTCTATCTTCCTGTGGTGCACAGCACCAGGGATTACCAGTATGCGCTCTCTGGGGAGCTCATGGTTAATCTTACTATTGCTCTCTATTCCATACCCGTGGGAGCTGTGTGCCATACCTGCTACCAACAGCTGGCTTGATGCATTGGCATTCAATGACGTATCACTTAAATTGCCAGGTTTAAAGAAGCTGGGCATTTTCTAAGTGTTTGCCCAATTCACTATTTTGCTGGTCTGATCTTTCTGTTGGCTGTCTTTAATTGTCGCCCTATTCGTAATACAGTTTACATCCTGCAACTTTATTTTATGGATTTACCTCTGATGCTCTGTGTGCCAAATGACTCATATCGGTGGGTTGCAATGGAATTTTTGGCATGCATTACCGACCAGTAAGATAGGCTCCGTTCAAGACCTGGCTGTATTGGTTGTCATTAGGGAAGGTCAAACATATACATTGAGACCAACCATATTTTGAAGGATTTAGGGACTGGCCTACAGACATCTTGAATCATTATGACAAGTGAGTAGGGATTCCATAGAAAAGGCCCTTCGTCTTTTACTGACCTCTTTAAAAGTAAGGACTGTTCTCATATTCCCACCCGAGGAGTCGAAAGGCGGTCTGGATTGAAGGCTCTTGAATTTTTCACTCACGTATTCAGGAGTCAATGGAGTTCAACAAGTGCCGAGTCGATGTCATCTCTTCCATCAACCCCATATGACTGCCAGGCTGCGGCATTCTGCAACGATTGCTGGTGACGTCTTCAGCACACGTGGAATCCAAGGTAGAGGTGGCTAGTGTAATTAAGACGGACTGACGTTACTGTGTTTTATGCTGTCTCTCAAGGCCCAAAGGAGAGCATAGAGACAACCTTTCGGATCACCTTCAGATGGATTCGTTAAAATAAGCTTCAATTTGGGAATTCAGGGACGGGAGGATTCCAGGATAAGATCTTGAAAGTCTAATTGTCTTGCTGATGAATTCTGTGCATGCAGGAGTCCATGAACGTGAAATACATAGAGGCTGCAAGAGTTTCCTCCCAGTCTGAACTCCGTTTTGGGAAATTGGAGTTAGTCAGCTACAAGGCACAATGCAAGCAACTTCTGACTCATGCATCCTAGCTCCAGGTGCTCTGCATGTTCTGTAGTTACTTATTGTTTCCTACAGGTTTCCGCAGTGGGTTTCATGTGCTTGATACAGGTAGGTAGGATGTATGTGGATACCTTCATTTCTCAGTACTCGCCCCTGTGAAGAATATCTCTTAATAACACAAGATGCCTCTGGTTATTGGTGCAAGCAGAACTGTAGCCGCATGGACACACATAGTGACTGATGGGCAGTCAAACGGAGTATTAGACAGGAACATACAAAGAATCACAAGGTGGGACACCGCCAGACAGATAGATAGACAGACAGACAGGCAGACAGACAAACGGGTAATTGGATGAACATATACAGAAACAGAGAGACAGATAAACATACAGACAGGTAAATAGAAAGATCAAAATACCCATTCCACAGGGATGTGACTATATAGGTCTTCACCTCTGATGAAAGGACGCGAAGTATTAGCAAAGAGACACTAGCATACTTTTTGGCAAATCAATGGAGGTTACGTGACATACCAATGGACTAAAGAAAAGTAAATGTGATAACCACATACAAAAAAATAAGGACCATCAAAATCACGTTACGGTAAAATGGAGTTAATTCCATGGTACATAGATGTAGGCACACCAAGAAGGTGGCAACCCCTTGAACTGTAGCCGAGATAGTCCTGTGTGGATGAGTCACATCAAACCTATCTAATCTGATATTGCAATATTTTAGGAAGTCTACAAACGAGTTGGACAAAGGTGAAGCAAGTGACTATTTCATAAACACAGCATGGAAATGAGATCAGTTACGGGGGAAAACTAGACTGATTTGCCGATTGTGGTACGGATAAATCAACTATAAAGTTGAAATAGCGAACAATAGCAAGCGAAGTAAGCTTCAATTTGATAAGTAAAGATGTGCAAGTAGTAGCCGACAAATAAATGTCTGACCTTATGTAGAAGTGGGTAGCGTACACCGACACACACCTCAATTATATACAGTAGAAGAAAGAAAGGAAGACAAAATGAAGAAGAAAGGAAAGAAAGAGCTAAGAGAGAAATAATAGTTACAACGAAAGCTGAGGTGAAAAGAACAAGAAAAAAATCAGCAAAAAGAAAAGGTCATGCAAGAGACATACAAAGGGGAAGGAATATATACATATATATATACATAGAGAGAGAGAGAGAGAGATAAAGGCAAAGGAAAGAAAAAAATGAACAGAGAGAGGGAAAAAGAAATGCACTGAAAGTGGAAGAAGAGGAGTGGGAAGATAGGGTAAAAAATACATTATAGAAAGGGGAGGAAATAGGAAGAAGATAAGGGAGGAAACAGAGAAGATATAGGGTATGGAGAAAAGTGCGAAACTGTAAACAACAGAAAATGGTGGCAGTGAGAAGACAAATAAGGAGGAGAATGTGATTTAAAAACAGGAAGGGTAAACGATGAGAAAGTCAGAAAGCGGAGGAGGACAAATAAAGAGAAGACAATGAAGGGGAAAAAGGGAAGAAAGAGAGGCAGGAATTAGATTGGTGAGAGACAGGAGAAGGAAAAGGAGATACATGAGAGAACAGAAAGTGAGAGACAGAAGAGAGCGTTGTAGAATGAAGGGGACAGCTAGAAAGCAGAATCTGGGATGAAAAGAAAAAGAGAAAAGGGAGTAAAGCATAAGGAGAGTGAGAAACAAGGCGAAGGGGGGAGTAGGAGAACATTTCAAATATGGCTATGGCAGGAGACACTTGTCAAAATCTGGGACCTGCCTTATTAAATGAAGAAAAAGATAAAATTACATTTCTATCATTCTGATGAAATTACATTGGCTGAATGCACCAGCCAGGTTACTATTACAGTATACTTTATCATATACAAGGGCATAGCCACCAATGACCAGACTACCTAACTCAAAAACTGGCATTCTCTGAGCCAAACTCTAACCAGATTGAAGATACAAGAAATATCCTGGGGAGATGGTAATGGTACTTATAAAATGAAAACTAAGGCCTGAGGGCATCAAGGCGTTGAGAGGCAGAGAACCAGAAAGCTACTAGGGATGTCCACTAGAACAAATGGGCTTTCAACACACTGGGAGCATGGTCAGTAATCTCACATAACATAGAAGGCAGAGCGTTCCACAAAGAGAGGCCCAGAACTGAGAAAGAGCATCCACCTAATTGGTACGTTTTGAGAGGCAGAGCGTAGGCACCTAGTAGGCTGGTAACGGATTATCTTTTCCTGTAAATTCTCTGTGCCTACATTGTGAATTGCATGTGATATGCATCGTGAGTAATGCACAGAGTCTTAAATTTAATACAAGAGTTCACTGGAAGCCAATGGAGCTGATGTAACATGGCTTGTGATGAAGTCAGATGAGGAGCACCCAACGCCTGCAGTGCTGCCCAGTTTTGCAAAGTTTGCAGCCGCTGGATGTGGAATGTGGGTTGTTTAAGAAGATCTGTGTGATTTTACCGCTGCGGAATGGTCCGCGATGGAAATATCTGCATGGGAAACAAACGTAACACAAAAATGTTCCCATGCGGACATCCATTGAAAATCACACTGATTCAAACACACACCCTCACTCCCACCCCCACCTCACCCCTACTTACCTTTGCTTCCAACGCACTGGTCCCTGCAGCGCCAGTCCCCTTTCATTTCTGTGATCGGGAATCGGCGTTGCAGGGTCCTTTTCTTTTTTTAAACTTTTGCTCGGGTGACCTGCGGGGTGTCCCCTGCAACCTCTGCCCACTATACTGCATAGTATAGTGAGTGGGGTGTTGCGGGGGAAACCCTCGCAGCCCCTGAGTTTATTTATATATTTATTTATTTTGCTTGGGTGAGCTGCAGGGGTGGCCCCCGCAATCCCTGCTCACTATACTGCACAGTATAGTGAGCTGGGTGTAGAGGGGGACACCCACGCAGCCCCCAGCTTCTTTTTTTTTGCTTTTGCTCGGGTGAGCTGCAGGGGTGTCCCCCGCAACACCCCGCTCACTATACTGTATACTATAGTGAGTGGGGTGTTGCGGGAGACACTCCCGCAGCCCCAGGCTTTTTTTTATTTTATTTACCGACCCACCAAAACACATACCACAAAAATGTCAAACTTTTTTTGGTATGTGTTTAGGTCTTTTTGTAAGGTCAGTAAATTACATTCCGTAATTTCTTCCTATTCTGTATAAGATATACACCATTGCAGTAGTCAAGCAACCCTATCATGAAAGACGCGATTACTTGTACTCTGCAGTTGGAGGGAAGGAAAGGAAGAATCTTCCTAATAGATTTTCATTTGGCAAAACAGGCATTGCATGATGAGGTAATATGTGCGTCTCTAAAGCCAGATGACAAGAGCTTCACCCCTAAGTTCTTTTCTGAACTACTAGGATAAGGACACAACCCCAAGGAATCAGGCCAGAATTATGTGCTCATGTTGATATTAAAACTGGGGGAGCCAATCCCCAAGACATCGGTTTTCTCCCCATTTAGTTTTAACCATTTTCTGCCATCCAGTCCCCAATTGCTGAAAGACAAGTTTTCAGTTTACCCGGGGACTCCAGAGCCGGTGAATTAAGGGGGAACACTAGCTGCGTATCATCAGCATCGGTGTAAAATGCACCCCATGTTGAGAGATGAGATCTGCTAAAGGGCGAAGATATAAATCAAAAAGAAGAGGAGAAAGAGAAGAACCCTGTGGGACACCACAAGAAAAAGTGGTCGGGGTAGAATGGTGGGACTGTAGGAACATGGAATACAAATGATTTGCTAGAAAGTAGGAAAACCATGCAAGTGGAACTCCAGAAATGCCGGCCTTCTCCAGTCGTTGCAGGAGAAATGCGTGGTTAAATGTATCAAAGGCCGCAGGGAGGTCACAGTGAATCAACCCTCAACCTCTTTGCCATCCTGAAGGAGTGCAAAGTCGTCAAACAAACGAGACCATGAACGCTTTTTTACCCATATGAGGTCTAAAACCCAACTGAAAGGAGTATAAGAGTGTATTTGCTTCTAGGAAGTGAGACAGCTGAGGTGTTATGATCGCCTCCATAAGTCTCAGAAGGACTGGAAGGAGAGATATGGGATGATAATTGACTGCTAAATATGGGTCTATCTGACGCTTCTTTAAAAGAGGAGTGACAAGAGCACGTTTCAGTGAACAGGGAATAGTACCAGATAAGAAAGAACGTTGAAGAGCGGCAATGAACAAAGGTATGATTGTTTGAGGAAGTACCTGAAGAATATGAAGGGGAATAGGGTCCATGGGGGAAGCTGACTTCAGTTTGTTAAATGCAGTCACAACTATCTCGTCATTAACCGGTTCAAATTGAAAGGGTTTCTGCAGAACTGGTTCCAATGGGAGATCAAACCCTTAATGAGAGCTTAGGGCAGTTCAGAGGGTCACTGGCAATAGATAGATGACCCACTTGTCCATCTATATACCTAGCCTGTTCAATGATATTTTGACTTTTGGGATCACTCCATCACTGCCCCTATTCAGAAAACACCTAGTCACTTCTTTGCAGTGCGGACCATCACCCATGACCTTCCCCCTCTGCAGCTAATACTCCTTCACCATCTGTGCTTCTTACTCTTTGCATCTCTTCTTCATCACAGTGCATGCACCCCTCAAATCCCACGCAATATGGACTGAGATGGATGCCTTTAGTGTTCTTGTACTGTGCATGAATACTTGTTACTTCTTTAAAGCACACCACTGCTCCCTGAAGCTTGTTTCTAAACAAAAATGAAATAAGAGCAAAGAAAAGGTAGAGGAGAAGGGAAAATGGAAGATTGATAGAAAAGAATAAGAAAATGGAACAAATGAGAGTGGCAAGAAAGGCGATGAGAGAAAGGTGAAAGGAACAGAAAATGAGAGGACACAGGAGAAACGGTGGGAGAAGGCTTCAAAGGAGAGCTAGAGATAAAGAGAAAGACAGCAATTGGGAAATGAAAAAAAAACGGTAGAGAGAAGGGAAAGACAAAAAGGAGGTGGGCACAGGGCAGAAAGATGAGAAAAAGTTTGTATGCGAGGAAGGAACAAAGACGAGGATAATGCAGACGGGAAAAAGGGAGAACGAGGGAAAGGAGAACAATTGATAGAAAGGAAGCACCAAGACCTCATGAACAAGTCATAGTGTTCTGTCAATCTGTTGACAATGCGGAGTGTTGTGTTCAGTTTTGCCCACTGCAATATAAGAATTGATGCACTTGAGAGAGTGCACACATGCATTACCCATTTAATTGAATTGCTGAAGTATTTGAAATATGAAAAAATACTGAAATGGCTCGTTTTTTTAGTGATTAAAAAAAGGTTTGGTGGGACATTATATGAATATTTATGGAACAATATTAAGCTGAATATATTGATTATTTTATTACATGTGATTTTAAGATATTCTTTCTCACTACTCTGCAATGGTTGCATTCTACATATTGGCATGCCAATTGAGATGAGAGTCTTTGAGAAAGAATGGAATTAGAAGGTGTTTACATTTTATATAGAAATCCAAGGAATTGCTAGCCTGGCATTAGCATACCAGGCAAACGGATATAGAAGGAAGTTGATGGAGGAATACAAAACACGTAGGGCCTGATTCACGGAAGCGTTTCTTAATGGTGCCTGATTTACACACGTTTGCATTTGGGAACGTCCCATTGAAAACATTTGTGTAAATCAGGCCCTTAAAGTGATGGGGTCAATTATGTAGACGAGTTGGAGTGTGGGGAAAATATTACTCATTATATATTGTTATGCAAAGGTTTGATTTCACAAGCCTTCCTCCCAAATAAACTATATTACCGACTATTTGACCACAAAACAATACATCTTTACTTGCAACTTGCACATGATCATTTAAAACCACACATGTTTTTCTATTTGCGGTAAAGGAAATGGTCCTGAGGATTCCAAAAACAGCTCATACAATTATCTTTCAAAATGGATTAGTGAAATCGTCTACACTTGTCACATCCAAATCTACCAGCATATGGCTTTACAAGTACCCAAAGGGAAGACCAAAAGCAGTTGTTTGAGTTAGTGTATATTTTTCTCTGATCGATCTGCTGGGCTTTCACTATCAATCTGCAAAGGCCAAGGTCACATTCAAACCATTTGACTCATTTCATGAAGCTCTGAGTACCAGGCCCCAGCAATCATGGTCCAAAGCTGCCTCACAATGGCATGGCCAAACAATCAAAATAAATATTAAATCTTGAATCTATAATCCGGAAATCAGAGTTCATACAGCCCTGAATCCAAAAAGTGGAGACTGAAATAATAGACATCCAAACAAAAGCAAGACCAATATTTTCCCTGCAGCATTAGCATTTCTCACCAAATTCTCATGACCTCACCCTACCTCAGTAATCTCTTTGGAGAGATTACGGAACTGATTTACGAAAGCGTTTTTGAATAGGAAATCCCCATTGGAAAATGTTTTGTAAATCAGGCCCTAAGTGAGGAAATCTTAATTCCAAGCAAGATGTGACTTCACGCTTCTGTCTTCCATTACCCAGTGATCACAAGAGCATTGTTATGATCCTCTTAATTCCCTAAACTCTAATTCAGTTTCTTCTCCTGTTAATCCACAACAACTTGGTTTTCAGCCCCTAAACTTAATTATGTGCATCCTACTTGAATCCACGAGTAGCTACTTAACGTTTCCTATAGAAGCCCCAAGGCTTTTGCTTGTAACGCGTATCTCCTCTTTCGGCCATGACTCCTTTGGTTTCTTTTGACCTGCCTCTCTCTTCCCTTTCGCCTCATCTTCCCGGGATTGCTGTACCAGCTTTTTCCCCCCTTTTTTTGGGTCATATTTCTTGACGCACGCCATTATTATCTTTCCATTGTGGACTACATCAGTTCTATTCTGTCAACTAATCGAACAAAACAACTCTGATAATGTAATGCTTCTTCAGCTCAACTGTAGCTCTCTCCTCCTTGGTCTCCCTGCCAATTTCTATACCTGCAGTTCCCACAACATTTCTACTTGTGCCTTACCGTAAACTAAATCAATTTATGTGACTTGTTCAGTCTGCACCGGTTAACTTTTTCTCTACAAGTCAATTTTAAAATCCAAATTTCTGTTGACTGCTTTTAAGTCAGTTGAGGTTACCCGTTCCTCTTAGCTCTTGCCTCCTTGGGATCACCCTACTTGATCTCAACACTCATTATTTTAGCTTTGGTATTTCATCTCAAACACCTGTTCCCCTCTTCATTCGTTTCACCCTTTTGCCTCTCTGCTGAGCTCTCTTTTACTGTTCTGCACTAAACTTGATGATTTTTGGTTATCCTGATGTTCTCAGTCTAGTGCCTCCTTTCAATGAACAAGCAAATTAGTACATTTGCATTCACCTGTGCCCATGTATCTCCTACTACAGTGCATTTCTGTGTGTACGTGTGCGTCAAAGTGCTGTAAACCATAAGACCATAAGTCTATTTAAAATATAAAACGGGGGGTAAGAGGCCCGTGATTAGGTTCTTAAAGATGAGGTATCATTAGTGGTTGGATTGCACTAGGCAATATCAAGTTTTCGGTGCTCCCGTGACAGACGTAAACCCGGTTAAACTTATGCGTATATATCAACCGAATGCACCAATGAAATATTAGCTTTTTAAATCTTTCTAGAACTGAAAGCACATCCTCCCAATCATCATGCAGGATGGAGGAAAAACAATAGGTATAAAAAATGGGAAACCACCAATTTGTTTTTTCTATAATGTTTAGACTTACTCTGTGCATTGTGCCCACTTTCTCAATTCATTGTTCCCACACTCTCCACTCCCTTTGCCTCCGTGGTCTCTGTGTCCACCCTTCACCAGATGCCATACTCTAAATCATGCATTCAACAAAGTTAGTCCCCTTGGCTGTCCCACTAAGATCCCTCTTCTCTTTAGTACCACTTCTATTCTCCCAGCATCTTACTCTTAATTCCTGCACTTGCCCCATCCCACTTAATGTCACTCTTTATGTCATTTCCCCGCCAACGTCCCTATCTGGTGAGTCTGGACTTTGGGGTCCATGTTCAAGCATCCTCTTTCCACTTGAGCTTTCCTTTGACCCTTTTGTTATCTGGGCTTATGGTTCCTTTTTCTGCGGCACTGGAACTTTATTTAGAAGCTTTTTAGGATTTGTATCCATGTTCTGTAATCTGTGTTTATGTGGTGGGGTGGCCTAATTTTTGGCTTGCAATTTGCATATTGTTGCTCTCCTTTCATAATATACTGTTTCTACGGATCATCAGCTTATTTTATTTCTTTTTTGGTATTTTTTTTAGCTCTGTTCCTTCGTCTGTTTTAGTTCTGTTATTTGTGTATTGTTTTCTTCATATCTTTATTCTGAACACATTCATTATTTCTGTACAGCGCTTAAGTGTAAAACACGATACAAGCACTATGAAACCTAAAAATGAATATCATTGACTCCCCCCTGGTTGCCAATGAAGTATAGGCATGTCCCATGTTGATATGATCCCTGTCATGCTGCAGGTTTAGATCCTCTACATACATCAAGATGGCAACATTTTGCGAGCCACTTTTATGCCAGTTATAGCATTTGCCAATAATGAGAAATATAAAAGTTTAAAAAATATAAAATTGTAAAACACCCAAATACATGAAAGACTTTTATGTATAGCTCTGCTAGAGAGGATGCTTGCTTAGGAGAACTAATAGCCCAGAGCGTTAGGCGCTGAAACGGTTGGTTTGAAATCTGTCACTGAAGGTGGAGTGTTTGCAAACTTGTGGAGTAAGGGCTTGATTTACAAACATGTTTTCAATGGGACTTTCCCATGTTAAAACATTTGTGTACATCAGGCCCTTAAGTGTCGTAGCTGGGGTCCATGCACTGTGGCGAGTCTCCCTTTTTGCAATGCACTGTATTGGATGGATTGAATGAAGGTTTTGGTTGGAGGAGTTCAGGGATTGTAAAGGTGCACAGTGTTGTTTTTTTCTTGCTGCACAGTTTTTGGGGCCTTGTCTTGAATGCATTTGTCTGGGAGACAAAGAGATTTAACTGTGATTGGTTAATTCTGTCTTCAGGGTATAAATAAACTGGAGAAGAGATGGGACTTTCTTTCAGGGTTAGGAAGGCACACCTTTCAACGAATTTGAGAAGAACAAGTTACTTTCTTACCTGGTAACGTTCTTTCACTGGGATGTTCCGACGACGTATTGCACATTTATGACAGGTAATCACCACAGCTGTGCTGCTTCGGAAAATTTTCGGCATCTGCGTCCTGCGTCGATGAAGTTGATACGCTGTCCTCGAGGGCCTCCGTCGAGCCGACGTCACCGGATGTTATAAGTAGCCTCAGTTATAGTTTTTTCCCAGAACGTGTGGCACCAATCTTCTGCCAGAATGACTACAGAAAGCCCTGCGGAAAAGAAAACTACAATCGAATAAGAAATTCTGTAGAGGGGCAGATAGGGAGGGAGTAATGTGGGATTCATCGTCGGAACATCCCATCGAAAGAACATTACCAGGTAAGAAAGTAACTTGTTCTTCGAAGGGATTGGTTTCTCCGACGTATTCCACATCTATGACAGACTCCCAAAGCAGTACCAATGTAAGGAGGTGGGAACGAATTTAGAATTTTAGAATGCCCAATTAAATTGCAGAACAGAGGACCGCCTTGCCAAAGGCCAGATCTTGCCCATGGATAGAATCCAAGGAGTAGTGTTTGACAAAAGTATGGACAGAGGCCCATGTGGCTGCTTCACAAATGTTACGAATGGGTACACCCCTCTGCAGGGCAGTAGAGGCAGCCACACCCCTAGTAGAATGGGCCCGTAAGCCTACCGGAGGGTTCTTACCCGCCAGGCGGTAACATGCAGAAATTGTCAAGATAATCCATCTAGACAAAGTCTGTTTAGTAACAGCTTGTCCCAAACGCCTTCCAGCGTATCCAATAAAGAGCTGATCATCCACTCTGACCCGGGTCATGCGTGAGATGTAAAAACTTAAAGCTCTCCTAGGATCCACCCTATGGAGCCTCTCCTCTTCCTTACCAGGATGCGGAGGAGGATAGAACGCCGGAAGAACAACCTTCTGGCTTAAATGAAATTCCAACACAACTTTCGGAAGAAAAGAAGGACGAACCCTAGGACAACGCTGTCCTTATTGAACACCGTGAAGGGTGGCTTAACGAAAAGTGCCTGCAACTCACTCACTCTGCGAGCGGAAGTGACTGCAACTAAAAATACAGATTTCAAGGTTAACAGTCTCAAAGGGCAAGAATGTAAAGGCTCAAACAGAACTCCCATGAGGAATTTTAGAACCAGGTTCAAATCTCAACTGGGCACCTGGAAAGGTGACGGTGGAAACACATTAGTGAGCCCTTTGAGAAACTGGGAAATCAAAGGAATCTTAAAATAAGAACGCTCCTCAGACGAGCGCTTACATATGGACAGCGCCGACAGGTAACTCTTAATGGTACCCACTTGCAGGCCCTTGTGGGCTAAAGAAAGCAAAAAAGACAGAACCACAGGAACGGTACAGGGACTTTGGTGCAGGCCTTCTGGCCGAAAGCAACACCTCCATCACGTCTTCAGGAAGGTCCCAATCCTTATACCTCAACCTTTCAGAAGCCAGGCATGACAGTTGAGGGACTTGACCTCTGGATGGAGAACCTGACCCCCCTCCTGTGAGAGCAGATCGTCTTGGTAGGGAAGACAGTGTGGAGGGCAGATGGACATGTCGAGAAGGTCCGGGTAACACGCTCTCCGGGCCCATGCCGGAGCAATGAGGATCATCCGGGAACCGAACCTCCGTAACCTCCACAACACTTGCGGAATGACGGGGACTGGAGGAAACGCGTACAGCAGTGGGACGGACCACTCCACTACGAACGCGTCCCCTAAGGCTCCTCTTGGAGGAAATTCCCACAAGCAGAATTTTTCGCACTTCGGTTGGAACTGGTGGCGAAGAGATCCACTTGTGGGGTCCCCCAAAGGGCGAAGATCTCCAGGAGAATCTCCTGAGCCAGCTCCCACTCGTGAGAGACCGTGCTCTGCCTGCTCAGAGCGTCTGCCGCCACGTTTTCGTCTCCGGCCAGATGAACTGCCGAGATCGAAATTTCCTGCTGGATGGCCCAGAACCATAGCTGCATCACCTCTCTGCACAGAGGGAGAGACTCTGCCCCCCACCCTTTTTGTTGAGGTAGTGCATGGCCACTGTGTTGTCCATCAGAATCAGGACATTCTTCCCCTGCACAGATGGCAGAAAAGCATTCAGGGCTAGCCTGATGGCTCTCAGCTCCAACAGATTGATATGGAGTCTGGACTCCGACGGAGACCAACGACCGCTGACTGTCAACTCGTTGGCATGAGCTCCCCATCCCGTGAGGGACGCGTCCGTCACGATCATTACCTTTGGCCAGGATAGCCAAAATGGAGCCCCCTTCATCAGATTGCCTTCGACGGCCCACCACAGAAGATCCTGGGTGACTGAGGGTGGCACCCGAACGGGATCCAACATCCTGCCAGAGGACTGCGACCACTGGAGCTTGAGAGCCCATTTCAGAGATCTCATCCGCAACCTGGCCTCTGGCACCAGAAGAATGCAGGATGCCATGAGGCCGAGCAACCTCAAGAACTCGAACGCCGGGAGATTCTGGGCAAGTTGAAACTTGTGCACCATCTGCAGAATGTGATGAGCCCTCACCTGGGGAGGGAGACACTGCCCCAGGGATGTGTCAAGCACTGCTCCGATGTACTGGAGCCACTGGGTAGGTGTCAAGTGGGACTTCTTTAAGTTGAGGGAGAAGCCCAGCTTGTGAAGGGAGTGGCAGGTGACTGACAAATGATCCAGGACTTGCTCGGGAGAGCGCGCCCTGATCAACCAATTGTCCAGTTAGGGGTAGACGTGAATCCCCCCTTTCCTGAGATACGCTGCCACCACCACCATGAGCTTGGTGAAGACCCTCGGGGCGGAGGTCAATCCGAACGGCAGGACCCGAAACTGAAAGTGCAAGTCGCCAACCGTGAACCTCAGGTACTTCTTGTGCTTGGGATGAATCGGCACATGAAAATAACTGTCCTTGAGGTCGAGAGACACCAACCAGTCCTGAAGTTGAAGGGACTGGAGAACTTGAGAAAGAGTAACCATCATGAACTTGTCCTTCCTGAGGAGCTTGTTCAAACCATGCAAGTCCATGATGGGTCTCAATCCCCTGTCTTTTTTCGGAATTGAAAAAATGGGGAATACCATCCCTTGTTCCTCTCCACTACAGGCACCAGTTCTATGGTGCCTTTCTCCAGCAGGGATTTGATTTCCTGCACCAGGAGGGGATCCGGACTCTTCAAAGAGAGATTCCCTGGTGGATTGTCGTGAGGCCTCTGCCGGAAAGGAAGACAGTAGCCATGGGCTATGATCTCCAGAACCCTCACATCTGAAGTAATGGCACGCCATTCTACAAGATGCTGCGCCAGCCTTCCCCCAACCGGTGAACCATGGGACATGGCCTCATGACTGAGCTGAAGCGGCTGCGGCAGTACCTGAGGGCAAAGAGGCAACTGCTCGAGCGGCCTTGGCACCTCGAGTACCTTGTTTTCCACCTCTGGTACTCCTACTGTGGCCCCTTTGACTTGCAGCTGCCCTCGATCTACGAGTAGTATCAAAAGGAACCTCCCCTCCATTGCTGTCCCCTAGGACGAAAAGGCAGAGTTTGGCGAACTGCAGCGCTCAACGACTTTGCTGCAGCTTTGGAGGTCTGAAACCTCTCAAGGCTCTCGTCAGCCTTGCTGCCAAAAAGATGTTCACCATCAAAGGGCATGTTGAGAAGCCGGGCTTGTACGTCAGGAGCAAACCCCGACTTCCGCAACCATGCAAACCTGCGCATTACGTTGCTCGCCACCATGGACCAGCTGACACAATCTGCCACGTCCAAACCCGACTGAACGGATTCACACATGGCATCCTTGCCATCCTGAACGAATATACGAAATGCCCCCCATTCTGCAGGAGAAGAATGCTTGTTGGGACAAGCAACCCGCCGACGGGCTGAGTCCTCAGACGAAGACGGGGAAGGCGACCGGTGACGGTTCTTCCGTGAGTGCCTTGAAGAAGCAGAGGAATGGCGGGACCCACTCCCGGACCGAGACCCCCTGGATTTACGGCGACGACGCAGAGAGTCCCCTCTCGAATCGTTGGTGGAAAGCCCAGCGGATCTCGACTTTCGGGGCTTGGAGACCCTACCGACAGAAAGCTTCTTCTTCCGCTCCCGCAAAGCCTTCGATGTTAACGACTGGGAATTGTCACAATCATCCGTAGCATGGTCCTCACTGAGGCACCAGAGGCAGACGTCATGTGGGTCCGTCAGCGACATCTTGGAACCGCAGTCCTGACACTTCTTAAAACCCGATCGGAGGGCAGAAGAAGACGAAGACATGATATCTTCACAAACAAACGAGTTCGAAGAACCGCTAGAAGTACTCAGAAGAACCGAGGCATGCCGAGATCTCCGAAGTGAACACGTTCGCGGAAAAATCAGAACTGAGGCTACGGGCGTCGTGCGTCCTACTTATAACTTCCGGTGACGTTGGCTCACCAGAGGCCCTCGAGGACAGCGTATCGACGTCATTGACGCAGGACGCAGACACCAACATTTTTTTGAAGCAGCACAGCTGTGATGATTACCTGTCATAGATGTGGAATATGTCGGAGGAACCAACCCCTTCAAAACATATCTTTGAGACATTCTTTCAATTGTTAATGTTGTAAATAATGTTTAGTTCCTTTGAATCACAGAAACGGGAAGGTAACTAAGGTTGAATAAACGGATATAAAAAAAAGGTTCAAACAAAATAATAAGATCATTTGTGCGTGGAAGGTGATGCCAGCGGAAAGTCAGTTGAAATGGATTTCCAGTGGCCCACTTCACATAAAAGTCTGGCTAAAGTGTCATGAACCTAATTGAGGCAAGTGATTTTTAGGGGCATATAATGTAAAGTTCGTATTGGGGAAAAAAATGGCAAAATAGTCCTTTCACCATTTATGTATTTATTGATTGAGCATTTGTCAGGCGCCTGTACAACAAAATAGTGTTTCAAGGCACCACAAGGCAAAGTGGTAAGGGGAGGATGACTACGTAATAGCAAACGACAGACTATATACAATTGTGGTCCTACTAGGCATTGTGGCATTCGGATGTGCAAGTGCTGTGAAGAAGTGCAGGATGGAGGAAGGTAAGGGCAAGTGCTGGAGAGAGACCGGGAGGGAAATGCCAAGGGTGCAAGGGAAGGAACTGCGGGCTAAGTGCTAGGGTGGGGATCCCATGGGTGGGATGCACAGCCACCCAGTAGGGGGTCCACAAGGGCAGTGCTGGGGGGAGGGTGCTGGGATCGACTGGGCAGGGGCCTGGTACCTGGGAGATTCCTGAAGGTCCAGGATGCCAGTATCAGCGGCAGTGGGGTGATTAGCAGGGAAGGGAAAGAGAAAAGCAGAGTTTTGATATGTTTCCGGAACTTAAGGAGGTCCAGCGCAAGTCTGAATGGTACAGTGAGGCTGTTCCAAAGAGTGGCACCAGCTGAAGAGAGATACCTGCCCCCCACTTTCTTCTTGGAGAAGCGTTTGGCAAGCAGAGAGTTGGAGTTTGAGGAGCGGATGGCTCTAGCAGGGAAGTATTTAGGGAGAGAAAGTTGGAGCTAGCGTGGTCCCAGCCCACAGAAAGCCTTGGGAATGAATCAGAGGGTCTTGAATTTGATCCTTGCAGCTACACAGAGCCAGTGGAGAGATTTTAGGGCTGGAGAGATACGCTCCCTAGGCTTGAGGCCAAGGATAGGTCTTGCAGCCCTATTCTGGATGTGCTGAAGGGGGCGAAGGGAGGAAAGGGGGAGATTGAGGAAAAGGCTGTTGCAGTAATCCAGCCTTGAGGGCCAGAGCTCTGGAAACATAGAGCGTCTGGGGAAAGGTGAGGAAAGGGAGAATGCCTCCAAGTAGGTGAAGCTGCAAATGGGACTTCTTGGCAAGGTCCAAGATGTGAGGGAAGAAAAAGAGGGAGAATACAAATATGATCCAGAGGTTTTTGGCCTCAAGGGAAGATGAAGGTAGAGGGCCCAAGAAGGGCAGGCAGAGGGTAGGAGGGAAACAGGGTGCATGTGTCCCAATAGGAAGGAACTCTGTCTTACTAGCATTAAGACAGATGTTGTTTTCCGCACACCATATCTGGATAGCTTATACACAATTAGGGCTGATGGAGGAGGAAGAGGAGGGGTTAG
Source organism: Ambystoma mexicanum (assembly GCF_040938575.1). Lineage (NCBI taxonomy): Eukaryota > Metazoa > Chordata > Amphibia > Caudata > Ambystomatidae > Ambystoma > Ambystoma mexicanum. Next base: position 832,708,731 of record NC_090934.1, on the reverse strand, counting down.
AGGGAAGTTTGAGTGTCATCAGTGTAGCACTGGAAACGAGGAGAGAAGGAAGCGATTAGGTGAGCAAGAGGTGCAAGAAAGATATTAAAGAGCCACGGTGATAGGATAGAGCCCTGGGGGATGCTGAAGTTAGAGAGTGAAGTGGTGAAGCAGTAAGGACCCAGCTGCAACTGGGATGCCCGGTTAGTGAGGCAAGAGGCCAGCCAGTCCAGTGCCTGGTCTTTGATGCCGAGGGTATCACAGAGCCATTTTATGATGATAGAATGGTTGACCGTGTCAAAGGCAGAGGAGAGATCGAGGAGAATGAGAACAGCAGGAGAAATAGAGTCAAGGTTTGTGGGCATGTCTTCACATGTTTTCAGAAGAGCAGTTTCTCTTCCTCTGGATCCCCAGAATCCAGATTGATGGGCATGGAGGCAACCAGGGAGTTCAGTATGAAGGATCAATTGGGGGAGGACCAACTTCTCCAGGAGTTTACCCATGAAGGGGATGGTGAAAATAAGGTGAAAGTTAGCTGGGCAGGAAGGGTCAGCAGATGGCTTTTTAGGAGTGGGCGCACAAGGGAGTGCTTGAGGGATAGAGGGAAAGAGCCAGTGGTGAAGGAGTGGTTACAGAAATTGGCAAGAACCGGGGAGAGAGCAGAGGTATTGTCCTTAATTTTCTGAGAAGAGCAGGGGAGCACCTGTTTGGATGAGACCTTCATACAGCGGACAGCTTTAGAGACCTCATTAGGTGCTATGGGCAGGAGGGCACAGAGTGTGGGGGGTAGAGAGAGAGGAGCCAAGGTAGCCAGGAGGGCAGAAGTGGGAGTGGAGGTGGGGGTAGTGGAGAGTGAGCACAGGATGTCCTGAGTTTTAAATGAGAAATGGGAGACCAATGCGGTGCAGAGGGCCTAGGAAGGAAGAAGAGGGATCGAGACTGTAGTTGGATTGGCAAGTTCCTTAAAGATTTTGAAAAGTTCAGTTGTATTGCTAGTGGCTACAGAGATGCAGGTTTGTATGTGTGCCCTCTTCTTGGACCGGATAGAAGAACGATATTGCTTTTGGAGCAGGAGGCAGGCCAGTTTGTCAGAGGATGAACCTGAGGTTTGCCACTTCCGTTCAGCTGCTAGATTAGTGTCAAACCAGCCGTTTGCACTTGGAGGAAGGTTTCAGGCAGATCCTCAAGACAGGGGCTAGGTTATCAACGGTGGTAGAGATGGCGAGGTGCTGGTGGCCGAGGACAGAGTCAGAGGAAGAATCAGAGGCAGGGGTTGGTGGGGCTTGAGTTGGTGGGGCTTGAAAGTGAAAGCAAAAGCAGCGACTGACACCCGCTTGATCGGTTGAATGACAGCGAAGGAGGCTGGTAGTGCGGGGGCGGTTCAGACAGAGGGCCGAGGGGCATCAAGCAGGAGGAGAGGAGAGAGTGGTCAGACCAAGAGAGGTATGGTGACCGAGTTAGATAGAGGGATGTCTCCATAGATGATGGCATCCAGAGTGTGTCCGGCTGAGTGGATCGGACCGGAAGGAAGAATAGAGAGAGAGGGAGTCACAGAGGTCACAGTACTGTGTGGTGGCTGATTCAGGGGAGCAGAGGTGGATATTGAAGTCACTGTGGAGGAGTTTGGAAGAAGAGGTCAAGAGGGAGGAGGTGAGGTTGGCCCATTCAGAGAGGAAGAGAGAGATAGGGACGGGGGGCCTGTATATGGTAGCGAGGGCGAGTGAGAGAGTAGGAGAGACCCCAAGCCTACAGACGAGGCAGTCAAAAGAGGTGTAGTATTGAGTAGGTATGATAGAAGAAGGGACCTACTCAAGGAAAATCAGGGCCACTCCACCTTTGGGCTGGTTGGCCTGGATTTGGAGAGGATTTTGTAGCCCTCGGGAAGGATTGTGTCAGGAGCAGTGACAGGGTTGCCATTGAAGCACATCTCAGTGAGGGGAAGGACATCAAGATCAAAGTCTTCAAGAAGGAGACAGATGTCAGAGGAGTGTTGGACAGCAGAACAAGCATTCAGAGTAGCTAAGTGAAGCTGATTGCCACCTTTGAAAGTTTTTCGAGGAGAGGTATAGGGGCAACATACTCCCATCAGTGGTGGTGGAGAGGATAGACGAGAGAAGGAAGGAGGAGTGGAAGGAGAAGGGAGGAAGTTAGGGAGGGATGGTAAGTGGTGGTCAGGGAGGACAAGAGTAGGTTGAGAACCTTGGGCCATGATACTGCCATTGTGATAGACATTAATGATGCATCTAGACGGTGAGAAGGTGAAAAAAAGGGGACAGAGCTAAGAGCTTTTGCTCCACTGTACTGATCATTAAGCTTGTTTGGGATAATACTTGTGCTATTGGCGTGCCTCTAAGATTTCCAATTAAATGATTTAAAATGTATTTTAAGAGCTGGATTTGTCAAGTTATTATTATGTATTTGTAATGTGATTTATGTGATCGCTGCGCTGCCGAAAATACAAAATCTGAAAATACTGAATACAAAAGCGGCAGCACGCAGTGATCACATAGATGAAACTTACAGCACTGGAGAAGCTCACAATATTATATTTCAGACAGCAGATATTAAAGGGTGGTAGCGGCGAACCATTTCCATTACAATTGAACGTAAGTATGTTTTAAGTAGAACACTTACCATTGTTTCCAGTTTGTGAAATTATCAAGGAAGACGCAGTTTATTTCCTCATCTGTGAGATTCATCCGAAATCATAATGTTGTTCGCATTTTTAAAGAAGCAGGGGACACCCCCGCAACCCTCAGTTCCCTTGCTTTTACATCCTGGAAAATCCAACTACAGAACATTAAAATAAACGCTGTTACTATTTTATGTCGACTGTATGGAACTCTGTGTTTTTTTGGCCATCTGAGTACATTAACCCAGGGTTTGCTTTAATCAGCCTGTTCAGTAAACAGCCGCAAAGTGTATGCAGCTTTACATGAAAATAAATGGGGAGTAGTGACCGTAGCCCAATCACAAGCAAGAACGAGTGTGAGCAAGAGACGCCCTACATGGCAAATGCAGTAAAATAACTATACAGCAAATTCGCCTACCTAAATAACACAGTGATAGTGCGTTCGACAAAATGAATTCCACATTTTCGAACGATACCTTTGTAATGTGGTACATTTTGCTTATCAAATTGTTGATCCATGTTACTGTCAGGACAAAAGGGAAAAGATGAAAGAAGTAGCATGATATAGGTGAGAAAGTTAGCAATATGGACACTATGTAAATATTTTAATAAATGGGAAAAGCATTGATGCTATTAAAATGCCACTAATGTATTAAAACTTGCTTTGACATGCTGAGAAGTTGGAACTACTCAAAAGATGCATTTTCTTAAATAATGTAAAAGTCAATGGGCCTCATTACGAGTCTGGCGTAGCCGTGCCGGAAAAACTGGCAGGCTGCCGCCGGACCCGTAATACCATTCCACCTCTGTGATTGCTGGAATCACCGGGGCATTACAACCCCGGTGACCCGGTAATTCTGAAGGCGTAATTCTGTAAATCCCCATTCCCATGGAGTCCAATAGGACTCCATGGGGATGGGGACCATGGAAACACTGGTTCCGTCTATGACAGAGACGGTGTTTCCATGTCTGCCTGCAGGCGGGTGGTGTTACTCCCGCCAGGTCAGGCCTGGCAGGAGTGACACCTCTCGCCTTCAGGACTCGGAATCAGCCGGTCCGGAAACAACGGTGGTGGCGGATTTACCGCCACCCTTGTTTCCCGATCGGCTGACTTGTAATGAGGCCCAATGTGTCTTATTGCTAAAATCCTGAACATAGAGAATGGAGCTTGTTCAAAACCACAAACGTTTACATTTTAATAAAATGAGGAAGGCATCATTAAAACGGGAGAAAAGTCTGTTATCCGTTGTAAAAAAAACAGCAACGCGTGAGCAGTTAATCAAAGGTGTCTGCTGCGCGAGAGACAGTAAACAGGCCAAGAACAATGGGCCTCATTACGACCCTGGCGGAGGACCATGGTGCAATTTGCACCATGGTCCATGGCGCAGAGCTGCCAACTCCGCCATGGGGGTTGGCGGACTTACCGCCCCATTCCGACCTTGGCGGGGCGGTTAGTCCCCAATCCCCATTTACCCTTCCCCATTCCCATTTTTGCCCCATAGGGTATAATGGGAGTGGGGAAGGCGTTAATTACGCCACCGTAGATTACGGTGGCGTAATTAACAAGAGGTCCCGTAGCGCCATGGATTTTTCCGCCCGGAAAATCCGGGCGTAAAAATCAACATGGCGCTACGGAAAGTCGTAATCTGGCGGAGAGGTACGCCATGCATTACGCTGCCGTAAACCCCTCTCCGCCAGGGTCGTAATGAGGGCCAATGTGTTTTAGCACATTTGCTGTAGGAAGGACGAAAGAGATATGCACGGAAACTAGAAATACATTTAAATGGTGATGTGTTTAGTTTGACTTACGGCTACTGTGTTCAGAAGGAAGCATTCATTGCGTGCATTATGTAATGGTGATGTCTGTAGGTGGATGAAAGAAGAGATCCCGATTGGATGAACGTATAGATGCCTATGGAGAGTGCACGCAGGAGATGACGGAACTATAAAACGTGACTGCACATTAAAGAAGGGCTTGACTTTTGGCTTTTTTTCTCAGTGTTCCCTGCAATCTGAGATGGACAACGAGGGCTGACATTGCCATCCAACATAAGGTGCATTTTGTATATGGGGAAGGTGAGGGGCAAAATAAAGGCTCTGTGGGGGTTGCTCGGATTCTGACAAACCATGTAAGGGACAAGAGGAGCAGAATGCAGGGTATGTACCTGGATTTATTATATATTTATTTCAATTATTAATGTTTTTGCAAAATTGTACATTGCGATAGTGCTCACAGAAGATACACAACTATGCATCAACCTTAGCATTGCCCTTTACACCAAAGAAGGACATTTTGAGGGACAAATGATTTGTGTTCTCAGTAAAAGCAGCTTTACAAACGGGAAATAATTGAACTGTGGTGAAATTGTAAGCAGGCTATTTTTAAAATTGTGTAGTATTATTTCAAATGATTCATTTCAGTATACCTAGTAGTAATAATATTAACTTTACAATGGTCTTACTGAGAAAAGCACCTTACCAAAACCTACAATAACCATTTAAATGATGCTCAAGTACAAGGTTATCATTGCAAGATTGACAATCTGGTACACTCCTATTGTACTCTTTCGAAAACACCCCTATGTGAATGAAGAATAGGACAAATGGCACCAATGAGGGGTCCCGACATGCCTCCATAAACCTAAAAAACATTAAGGGAACATAAGTTTGACCACAGAACTTTATATTTGTCAAATTTGTCTGTGATGAAAGGGTTGTATGCTTGCATCGCTGAGTATCTCCTTGGCGCTCATTTAATTTTTCCTTGGTGTTTATTTCATTTTTTTACAGCACTCATTCTAACATGAAACTGTTTGTCACCATAGACCATACACACTCATTCAGCCAGTTTCAACAATTGGGTGTGAGGATCAGGATAAAATGGTTGCAACAACTCTCACTCCATTGGTATCTAAGGGACCAATTGGTTCTAAATTTTAGGCGAGGAGGGGTTGAGAGGGAAGACTAGTGCACAGACATCCTTAGGCTAATGTGAAAACATGTGGCATAATGCATAGGGAATATTGTAGTATTTAAATAAATGTAATAATACATGACCTGATTTCTTACTAAATTGTTTTGAATATGTAAAAAAGTGTGGGAAAGTGACCATATTAAGGCTGCTCATTTTGTTTTTATTAATGGAGAAGTGCACATTACTTCTGAAACAATAGACCCTTATTTAAAACAACATTCTTTACTATCTTAATTGAAATCATTTGTATCTCATGTTGCAGTTCTGGCAACAACTTAGTTAACCTACTTTACATGTTGGATCCAATGTCTTGATAACTTTATTTTGCTTTGTCAAGGTCAACTCTGACAGTTTGGAGCTATCTCATAATGCAATTGCTTGGCCATGATAGAAAAATCCAGAGGTTTATAAATGTCATCCTACGACTACAGCATGTTTAGAAGTGCCTTAGCATTTTTTGGGGGGAATTTGAGACCTTGAATTCTGTAGAGATATCTGTTTGGAGGGCAACATAAAGCCAGTGGGTCCAATTTACAAAGATCTGTGGGTACTGAGATGCAATAACCCTTTGCCATCACACCTGTGTACCCACAAATCACAATGTGCATGTCCCTGATCCAAAAAGGCGCATTGTGCGTTGGAGGAGCATGCCCAACGTCCTGCAGCCAGCCTCTTCAATACAGCCTTTCCAGGTATGCTCAAGCGAGAGGGATACTCAAGACACTTAATGTTTCCCCACCAGAAAACTCATTCGACATGCCGCATAAATGTGTGTAAAATTGTAACCAATATTTGATACATAGAAGTTTGGGCATTTGTGTATATGAAGAGAAATTTGGAAAAGGTAGACATCTTAATAAATGTTAGCCAAATTATAGGATGTGTTATGCTCTCTTTGCACATTTGTATACTATTTTGTAAATGTTAACATTGCATAACTTCAATGATCGAACAGTATTTTTTTTTTCCCTCCAGGTTGTACATTTGTGTATTTGTTGTACTGTGAGAATCTAAAACAGGGGTCTGCAACCTGTGGCTCTCAGGATTTCTGGACTAGGGCTTCCATTATCTCTTGCCTTCAACTATGCTGGCCATGGCTGATGGTAATTCTAGTCCAAACCTTCTCTGGAGCCGAAGGTTGCAGACCCCATGAAAAGTATAACTACCTAAAGCATGCAGCATTATTTCTTTGACACAAACCGTGTAACAGCACTTCTGACAGAATGGAAAGTAGAGCAGTCTATCATCAGCAGTGACCGTTACACCAATTCAGGTAAAACGAAACTAAATTGGACAATTGTAACTTCATACAAAAATAGAGACAAACATAATTTGTATGTACAATCACTAGCAACTCTGCATCTGCAGAAAAGTATACCAGAGAGTATCTGATGGTGGACACACCAGTCCACCGAAACAAAACACAATCATTGTCCACCTGAGTACCAAACCAGAACTTCAAAATGAACAGCAACACAATTAACTCATGCTTCTCTCATGAGGAAAGGAAACCACACACGTTACAAGAAAATAAAAGCAGGAACTCCCCGTGGTTTAAAGAAAGAAATGAGAAACGAAGTTACTAGCAAATCCATGCATGATACCATCACCAACCAGCGACCTACATTCATGCTCTGTCAACAAGACCCCACTCTGTCTGAAGAGATACTAGTGGCTAAGTGGCTACCACTGTGTCCAAGCTGAGAACTTGATAATATCCATGTTTCTGTTGCAGACATCTGCCTCAAAATGAATTCTTATGTACACCCAGAGGCAGCAGGAAACTACATAATATGACTTTAAATGAAATCTCAGGCCTGGACTCCATCCAGTGGAATAAAGCAGAATTAGATGCTCACATTGACTGTCTCCAATGAGAGGTACGTTGCTGATCCCCTGCAAACAACCAACACTCAACCGTTCTCTTCCAAAAAAAGGAGTATGAAAGCACAATACATCCAATGTACTAGGAAGTTGATGTAGGGCTCCAGGATAGTGACATATTCATATAGCAGGATGATATAGACAACTATCAGAGATAAGTTCCAACAAGGGTTACAATCAGAACCACACCACAAAGTCGAAGAAAGAATTGTATCCTACCTGTGCCCAAGCAGGATCCAAGAATATCTAAAATCACCCAGGAAACCCAATTTCAGGAACATTGCTTTAGAAATGCTCTCCAAAATCCACAAATCTGGAAATGATGGTTGCATAAATAAATCTGCTTGGGGTCATGACACCAAATAGAATAGCTGATGGCTTATAACGACCACCAGAACCCACATAAAGGAACATTCAGGAAACTACAGACATTTTCTGGGAACTGAAATTTAGAGAGAAAAGTCTATTCACTGTCCAATGGATGTTTGGGAATGTGTACTATAGTGTCTTATGAATACAGGCTGCCAAAATCACAACAATGATACCTATTCCCGAAATTGCCAGCACGCCCTTTTGAAAGACATGATTACACTCCGATTTGTTTTACAGGTTCCTCTTGCAGAAGATTAGGACTGGCACGTGAATAAGTATGGCATCCCAATGCACCATTGTTTAACAGCTAACTTGCAGGTGGAGTTCTTGAACCAGCAATCACAGAAACCACGGATCTCCCTATGTCTAGAGATGATGACATATTACCAACTTGGACCAAAAAGTAACAGTCCTTCAATCAATTTCACCAGGTTTACAGCATCTACCATCAGCTCAAACTCCTATGTCATCCCCAACATGTACACCACAAGTGAATACTCCTCTGCTCCCATATGCTTTCTGGATATCACCACAATCACTGGAAAGGATGAAGTGGAACAATTCATTTGGTGGAACAAATACAACCATTGTTTATGCTTTTATATAAGCAACATAAACACATCTATGATCTAGAACCACAGAACTAGCTGTCAGAGATATGTTCGGATGAATTGATTAAATGATTAAGGATCACCAACTCGCCAAACTGTATGCAGGATGTCTGCTTCAAATTCACTAGTGATGAAGCGCTATGAACTCACTGAAATGTATAATGTGTGTATCCTCTAAATTCACGACTGATGAAGAATTACCAAGTCACCAAAATATATGCTGGGTGTCTGCTCCAAATTCACTGGTGCCGAAGGATCACCAATTCACTAAACTGTATGCTGTGTGTATGCTCCAAATTCCAGCATGACAAAGGATTACCAAGTCACTAAATTGTTTGCTGGGTGCCTGCTCCAAATTCAGTAGTGCCGAAGGATCACCAGCTCATTGGACCATATGCTGTGTGTATGCTCCAAATTCAAGACTGATGAAGAATTACCAGACCATGATTGGTAGACCGGGGAGTAACACGTCCCCTAAAAATAGCATTCACTGGATAAATACATCGACCTAAGCAGTCTATTCCAGTCTCTGGATGGTACTCCCTACATAGCGCAGGTCAGGTTAGGATACACAGCAGAGTGAATTTACACAGGAGGGCTATCGGTGCCCACTCTTTAGGTCGGGCTAATACATAAGACACAAAATACACATGTGTGTATGAGCAATTGAACATGTCCTGATGAAGGCCGCATATTTGGCGAACCAGAATTTTGGTTATGGAGCTGGCCGAAACACACTTGGCTGACCTTACATGCATCAACAAATGATACTGCAAATAAAGGGCAGGTGAAGCACAAACAAGAATTGAAGTTACCCTGTATTTGGTCGGGGCTTCTTTTGAAAATCGCTCTGAGAGGGTAGATCTATGCTGTTCATAGGTCTAAATTTAGCACAATCGTTTATTTGTGTCTGAAATGTAAAATCGATGTTATGGTTTAATATATGAATTTGCCTAAATGCCCAGAATTTGTATATATGAACTGTCATTTAAAAAAAATGTTTTATTGTATGATTACAAATATATTTTGTGGAATTAATTGAAAGTTTTTTTTATCAGAAATGGATTGAAAATAATAAGTGTGTGTGACATAAAAGCCTTGATCACTTATATACGTGAAGAATTAGCAAGTCACCAAACTGTAAACTGTGTCTGCTCCAAATTCACTAGTGCCGAAAGATCACCAACTCACTAAAACCGTATGCTGAATGTCTGCCACTCTGTCTGCGAAACAGTGTAACGCAAATCCCCACGGTGAACGTTATGAAATATGAATATACCAAAAGCAAAAGAAGCTATTACTATAACATACAATCCAGCCGTGTCACAACCTCAGAAACGGCATTCAAGATGTATCGTCAATTATCTTAAGAGAGGAACAACTGCACTTTAGGCGAATGAATGAAGGAATGATACATGATTTGGAATGTAAAATCTACTGAATCACCTCGGGGGAATTAAAGTTTCATGAAGAATTCCGACAAGGTGGCTGAAGTGATGAGCAGTCAGTGCGCTGCAGCGTGAGCAGTGAGCGTAGAGTAAGCTTTTGTTAAAAGAGCATGGAGAACATGCGTTTCAATTTGGTGCTTGGGTGTTTAACTGCTTTGCCAGGGATGCACTTGTGGGGACTCTGAGGCCTTGGAAGATGACCTGGGGGTGTTCAGTAAAGCGGTAGAGAGACCTCTGAGCTGGAGCTTGAGTTCTTCATAAAGTTCGTTCTGAAAGCATGCCTCGCTGTAGTCTTAGAGACACATTAGAGGAGAAAGACATGCTGCTTTTGGTGTCTAAGATAGAGGGAGTTGCTGTAATGCAAGCGGGAGATGATGGTAGCTTCTGTTAGTATCAGTCAGTTCTCTAGGGTACGAAGCAAGGGTGCATTAGCCTAGTGGAAGCTAATGGCAGGATGTGCTAACCTACAATCAGCGCTTTGCACCGTGTTTCAGGATAGAAGTCACTCATTTGGAGAATTTTGATTCTTGGGAGTTAGTGGTGTGCTTTTTGTAGTCCAGGTCCGGAGTCAATTATTTTCAGTATGGTTGTGCCTTACACGATTGTGTGGCCAGACTGCAGATGTTTTACGTTTAGTAATGGTGTTGGTTGTTGGTGATGCATTCATTAAAGATGGCTGTAATTAGTGTGGAAATGTGAATCTGGAAGATGTGGTACAGTAAAGGAAATCTAGGCTATTTTTTGGCATTCACTGCGGTAAAAGCACGATTTGTTGAATATGTGTCATAGAGGGGGAGGCCGTATGAACTTCATGTGAAATCTGAAAGGAAGGGTCAGAGCCATGAGACCTGCCACATCAGAAAGCAGTGGCGCGGGATCTCAATGGCTCTCAGGTTCGAAGGTCGCACTGTGATCTAGAAGATCACAAGAAGGTGTACCTAAACGTCATCACCTGCCGTCAGCACATCGTCCCAGTTATGGAACGGTGCTGTTTGAGTTCAATGGAACACACCAGGCTGTCGCGAGTCAAAGGGGTGGAGCTTGAATAGGTGATCGGGGAGTTCTGAAACACTTGTGTACGAGCGCGATAGAAATAAAATATCAATTCAATTCAATTTGTGAAGCTTCGATATGGTGGGCTTTGTGATGAGCTGGTATTTGCTGCAGGTTGAGGTGCTTGAGTATTGTCAGGCGATAGCCTGGCTCATTAAGTGTGCTATAAGTAGGACTAGGATATCTATCTCTGTTAGGATTTTGGTTAATATGATGTTGTTGATTGACAAACAGATCCAAAGGCTGCATAACGGGCATATGGTGGTGTTTTTTGGGCACCTGCATGGGTGTGAAAGCAGGCATCATTTAATAGTTTGTTGGGCTTAGCCAAGTCTGTTTGTGAAGTGTTTTCGGGAGGAGGCATGGTTCGTGGCTTTGTTGAAAATCATTGCAGATGTTTGTCATTTTGTCGATTGATTGTGAGTTTGTCACAGACCCTTTTTACTGCAAGGTTAAAACAAATCAAGTTTATAAATTGGAAGACGATTCTGAGTAACTTGTAGGTTGGGGTACACATGCAGTGCATATCTGTTTGACAGATTCCAATTAGAAACAAATTGTCAATGTTCCAAGAGTCATCACAAACGGTACACTTCCCCTGCAATCGACATTCGGGTAAAGCCAGCCAGCCTTCTTGCACATGTTGCACGGTTTAAACATCCAAGAACCAGTTGCCACAGATTGAAGGCTGGTAGCATTTCAAATCAGGCAATGTATGCCTCACACATTGAAAAAAAAAACAAAGAGCACAACATGGGATAGAAATTAAACAGCCATTCATTTCCCTGATTAATCTATATCTGTGAGATGAGAATACTATATTGGTTACCAGTCAAAAAACAAATCTTCTTCAAAACATTGCAAACCAACACAAACACTAATTTCCAGCAACGATATTCCTCTCGACACAAAACAATACGCAAAACACAAATTCAGGAATTCAGCATTCTCCTGCATAGGAGTGAGAACCTGGAACTCGATCCCAAAGGAAAAACAAACAACAGAAGATCACCTAAAATTCAGGAAACGGTATATGACATGTCTCTTTAACTAACCAGGCTAAAGGGGGAACACCGGCGAAGGAAAACTGCCAGTGCAACGCAATCAGAAACTACAAAACTGGATCACCCAGAGAAATAAAACACTCGGCCCCAACCACCATAGAATAAGATTATCCCAACAGATCAACCCAATGCACAGAATAAGACTCAAACGATCCCCGACTAACCATACTAAAACTCTTTAACACTATGCAAACCCACCAGCCCACACTGAAGAAACAAGACACATACCTTTTCCACAAAAAACAAAACCACTGCAAACTGCAAGCACTCTACGAACTCTCCACAACACCCAAGATGCACATAAAACACCCACATACAACCACCCACCAAACACCCCACACAGTCGATCAAATAAAAACATACTAGCACACAGCGACAGTTTCTTTTCGAACTGAAGCCACCAATACCACATCAAAACTCTCTTGCGCTTTTCCCTAGCTAGCTCTCCAAACATGTGGCATTACATACATGCTGAAGGCTAATAGATTTAAAGGAGGCCTTGCTGACATTTTAATACAAGTTTTTGCAGTCTCCTGCTTCTCTCTAGGTGGGATTCGTATTGTTTTGCTGTCTCCTGGAAACCTTTCATACAGCCTGCACCTGACCCAATCTCATGTCAATGCCATAAATCTCTGCGGGCTGTTTTGAGGGTTCGGGCTCGTGAATTGATTAAAAAAGAACATTAAAGGGATTCCTTTAGTGGAGGTAGATGCTTTATGAATGGGGAGAAAGACTTGGTGGAATGGAGGGGTCGGCATAGGATAGGAATAGGGGAGAAGAGAAGAGGTGCGTGCATGTGGGAATGTTTCTGGATTAGACAGCATATTTAAAATCTGGAGTCGATATCTCAATAGGTGAATGCACCTGCTGAGGAGATTTATATCTAACTGGTAGCTCGCATTTTCAAGTCTAATTAGGAAAGACTCAAACGTTCATCATTCTATATTTGAAATAAATAAATAAATATAGTTCAAGTGGGTGACTATGAGCTTTCATTGCAGGTCTGCACCAATACAGGTTTTTAGCCATAGTCAATTGTCATCTAGGGCATGTTTGGATCGGCTTCTCATCCTTGGACGGCACTAAAACCATTGAAATGAATAACAATATAATTCAGGGAATGCGTGCAGATGTATTCCTCGTAAAGCTGGAAGTGATGGGAATGAATGAGTCGCCCGGGAAGTGTTAATGCAGAAACATCTCATCCTTCTGAGGGCGCTTGATGAGTGTCACTGGTGTTTGGAATTCTGCAATGAGAAAAGATAATGGCTGACAATTATGCTGGTGAGGCCAGAAGAAGAGCCATTCAGACACACATTATGCGTCATTTCATCTTTCCAAGGCTGCTTACAGAGTGCCATTGCGGTTGGTAATTCAATGACCTTGGAAATTACAGAAGGGCTGGGGCAGGGCCATTCACAGATTGGATGAGCATAATGCAGTAATGTGGTTTGATTTTGCTTAATGAATGCCCTTGCATTTGGTTATCTTGCGATATGGAGAGCTTGTGGCCTGCTAAGTAAGGACCCTGGAAAGAACAGTAGGATGGGGGCTTACATGATCACCACTGAGGATGGTTGTGTACAGTACATATAGGAATGTTCATTTAAGGTATTTAACTCTCTGGAGGCCTGTTGTGTGGGGTGCCGTCATTTACTTACCAAGAATGCTTGAGCTGGACATTCATCTTTATGACGTCACTTAAATACATAGGATTTTGATGTGTAATATTGCATTATGAGTTCATGGCAGTCGTGCAGTTGGAAAACACCAGTAAAATTCAAATCACTTTGGTAAATGTTGTGCGGGAATATGCTGTTGTCCGTTGAAAGTGTTAATTTTGCTTTCTGTTTACTGCCGTCACAAGAGGAGCAATGTAAGATAATGTTTCCTTTAAAATTAATTGTCAGCTACCAAGCAGGGATCCAGGATGTTCAACTAACTCTTCATAGCAAATGGTGAACACCTGAACTTCTTAAAAGTCCGGAAGATGTATTAAGCTCTCAATGCCCTGAAAGTTCAGACGATTCTGTTTTCAGACCACTTTCCTTGCCCAGGCCGGCTAGATGCGCCGATTTCTTTTTATCTCTGACATGTTGGCCCTGGAGCGCCCCTTCTCAATTAAAATAATTCTATGTTGCCTTCAAGCAAAACCTAAAAATGCTGTGATTCTAGAATCTAGGAAAATTCATTCGAATCATAAAGATTGATGAATCTTTATGATTCACTGTGACGAATTTTAATTTTGTGACACTCTGTTTACTCTGGGCAGTAAATTACAAAACTGTTATATGCAAGCCATACAGGCTAAATGTATCCCCTTTCACAAAATCTCCAATACATTATGTTTTAAATTATGTTATTTGGAAAAGGGATAGCTTGCAAATCCCCATGAGGGAAGTGCCTTTACCTGATAAACAATTTTCTGGCTACACAATGCAGTGCTAGCTTTAGTAAGTCATGACTAGTTTGGCCCAAATAATTACATCTGAAATCGGTACCCTCATGGCCTCAAATGCTAAAGCATTGTACCATCTTTCGAGTCAATTAAGTCTGTTACAGCAAACATCCTACAAAAATCTTTCTTCACCTAAAAAGTGCAGCACTGCTAAACAGAAAGAGATGAGGGACTGAGAAACTCCTAGGAAACCCAGGTGTCTGGGAAATGGCGGATGATGAAGCCATCTGCAATGGGAAGAAAGGAAACTATAATCAGACCAGCACTAAGAAGAACTGATAGGGACACATACACCAGAATCATACAGCTAGAAGAGAAACCATCCAATGAGAGTTAAGGACAAGAAACGTTGCATCCATTTGGGCCAATACAAAGCTCTGAGAAGACAAGAGACAGAGAGACAAGGATCTGGCAAAAAACCATAGGTGAGCCACTGTGAGAAGCTTGCAGACCCGCACCATTCTCCTAGAGGAAGAAGAGAAGCACCACTGCGGAACCTGGAGACAAGGAGTAATGCTGACTAACACGGGCAGAGAGACATGGACCGAAGCACCTTGACAGGTAATTTTGGACGTATGAGACGGAAGAAACGCTGCATGTTGGGAAACTGAGCCACTAGCGCCACAGCCAATTAACAAAACATTTAGTTAAAGAAACGCTGTCATTTTGGGAAACTTAGTCACATGTCCAATAATAAACAAAGAGATGATTTTTCTAAAACAATGCTGAATGATGGTAAACTGAGTTGCAAAGCTTACAGCGAATTAAGAGACTAGTTGCATAAAGAAAGGCTGTAGGCTTAAAAAAAAGTCAGAAGTCCCATAGTGAACTGTTTAAAGAAATCCTGACTGCACAAAAACAAAGTCACATGTCCCATACAGAATTAGGAAAACATGTGCTAAAAGAAACATTAGAAAATGAGTCTGAGGCCTCAGGGCGAACTGCTAGGGCGAACATCTGCCCAGGCAAACACTGACTTTGTCCACTCCAGTGAAGAAATGTGCAAATGAGCCAAAGAAAGTTCCATGTCGGAATTTAAAAGAAATTGAAAGAATCCACCTAGAACTTTGCATCAATGAAATTTGGGCTGACCTCAAGGATGAGGGCACATGCGAGACCATCATACTCAAATATGATCAGCATATCACGTCTTTAACTGATCAGATAGCCCTACTCTGTTCTAAACTAGTTAGACCAAATAACCAAATAACCGTCAGAAATGGTAGAACTCTGATCTATCAACGCCAAAAAAAAGAAAATAGACAAAGAGAATTAAGATGGGCGAAGAATCCCTCTCCTGGTAACAGGGATAGCTGGAAGGAAATTGAGAGGTCTTATAAAAGGAATATTGTGGAGGCAAAGAAGAACTACTTTAATGCTCAAATTCAGATGGCCTCAAAAGCCCCAGGCAAACTCTTTGAGAATCTCAAATCCATTGACAAGCCGGCTGTGTTGGTCGCTACTTTTGTTCCTACCAAGGTAGCTTTCACCAACAAGATCGTCAAAGCAACAGAATTGATGGCTAGTGCCCAATTTAACAAAAAACAAACTTAACCAACCATCCCTGAGTAGGCCAACTGAACAGTCAGACAAATTCTGCTTTCATGAGATCACGACTGAGGACATGCTGACCACATTGGCCCCAATGAAACCATCTTCATGTGCAGAGAATAAACTTCCCCCTAAAATAATACTCGAGAACGCCAACATCTTTGCACCATTACTCACGAGAATGGTCAACGCCTCATTTCGGAACCAAATGGTCCCAAAAAACATCAAAAGGGTGACGATTACTCCATTGGTGAAAAAGCCCAATCTCGACCAACGAGAACCGGGGAACCTTAGACCCATTACCAATTGCAATTTCATTTTGAAAGTAATGGACAAGATTGCCACTGCGCAATTACAAGCATACGTAGAGACCAACAAGATTTTGCATCACCAACAGTCGGTTTTCATGCTGCACACAGCATTGAAACTGCTATGCTTGACTTGCAGACTAGAAGTTTGAGAATCATAGACAAAGGTAAGGCAGGTTTATTAATCTTGCGTGACCTAAGTGCAGCTTTTGATTTGCTCGATCACCAGCTACTGCAACAGGCAATGGAGAAAATTGCTAATTGCTCCAAGCAGGCTATTGGTTGGTTGACTTCGTTCTTTGTGTATAGAATATCCAGAGTACACTGGGGTGACACATTTTCGCATGAGTCTAATATCTTC
The DNA here is from genome assembly GCF_040938575.1 of Ambystoma mexicanum. NCBI lineage: Eukaryota > Metazoa > Chordata > Amphibia > Caudata > Ambystomatidae > Ambystoma > Ambystoma mexicanum. The sequence goes on along the minus strand of NC_090934.1, from coordinate 832,692,036 downwards.
TGCAGTGTCCCCCAAGGAGCTAGTCTCTCACCACTCCTATTCAATCGGTACCTATGCCTCCTTTGTGAGGTTTTGGATAACATCAAGGCCTTTTTCATCAACTATGTTGACGATATGCAGCAAGTGGTGGAACTGAGCAGGGACTACGATAAAGACAACAAAACAGTTAATTACCTTTATAACATCATCGAATTGTAGATGGACCATAACTGGATGTGTTTAAATAGTAACAAGACCGAGCTGATGGTCTTCGGCTCCAATCAAGCCAAGGCGAAATTATCATCAGATTACAAATTGTTCCTGATAAAAGACATACACATCAAAGTAGTGTGCAAGGTTAAAACCTTGGGTATGACCTTGAAAGCCTCTATGATTTCAGATGCCCAAGCCATGTATCTGAGCAAACATTTTTCATATTACATGAGGCTCTTGAGAGAAATAAAACCCCTATTCAGTGATGTTAATTGCACCACCAGAGCCAGAGCTGCTATTCTATCCCGCCTGGATTATGGCAATAAACTCTTACTAGGCGCAAGCAAACAATGCATGACAAAATACCAACTTATTCAAAACAACGCGGTCAGAATAATCAAGTAGAATGCAAGATCAGACCATATCAGCAACGCGAGAAGGGAGCTACATTGGCTGAGGGTTGAAGACTGTCTTATGTTTAAATCTCTGACACTTTCACATAAGTGCCTGTACAGAAAGGCCCCGGTTTACCTTAAATCTAAAATAGTCAGCTACACACCTGCCCATGCACTGAGATCTAAGGCTCCAGGGCTTATTGTGGTTAACCCACACAAGACAGCTAATGGCCTAGGTAGAGCATTTCCCCACCGGGCAGCCGCCAGCTGGAACAAACTACCTCAGAACTTGAGGTTGGAACCCAATCATCTCATTTTCAGTAAAACATTGAAAACGTTCTTGTTCAAATGAAAATAGACTACCCTCGTTTAGTGACAGACCCTTTTGTCTTGGCTTGCCAAGTGTCCCGTCTCTTTATGTTGTGTTTTCTGTCCTAAGTACTTGTCTTTTTGTAACGCAGGCTTTCGGCGCCAAACAAATACATTTTTTTTTTTAAATTAAAGACAAAAAAAAAAGACTTTGGGAATCACAGTCACAACTCCCTTTGGAACTGATAGAACATTTGCCCCAAGAAATGCTGCATGTTGAGATAAGAATCGCAGTCAGAAATCTGACAGCCAACTGAGAGAAACCTTTCCCAAAAGGAAGCTGCATTTTAGGAAACTGACTTGGGGTCCCATTGCACAGCGAGGGAGCATATGCCTGAAGAAATATCTTATGCAAGTCCTATGACAAACATTGAATGTTGTGAACCTGAGTAGCTGGGTCCAAAGCAATCTGAATAAAGGGCTTGGAGAGGGAGTGAAGCCAAATTCTCCAAAGTATTCAGAGAAGTTACCACATCTAAAGATTTGTTCTATGTGATTTTAACGAAACAAAAAGAAAATAATTTTTACTGAAACAAAAACAACAACCAAAATGTCAATTTTTTTGTAGGGGCGGGAGTGCCCATGGGTGGTCACCACCAAGCCCCCCATTTTTCCATGTTTAAAACCCCAAACCCCTCCCCATCAGATTTAATCCCTTACCCCACCCCCACGTATATTTCTTTAAAAAATTATGTATTTTTTCGTTGTTTTTGTTTCATTTAAACTTCATTCTTTATTTTGTATTTGTTAAAATCACTGGATACCCTAATGATGCCATCTTAACAGCTGCGAAATACAGTCCTGGCAACAAGCTTTCTGTTTTCCTTTAAAAAATCTCTTATAAATTGTTTAACGTAATTTGCCATTAGGTTCTTTGCAACATTCACATTTTTCACCCAGATTATCATTATTAGGGTCTTTAACGAGCATGGACCTCGCTTCCGGAAGCGATGGGGCACTGCACAAATCATAGGCGGAAGGACATGGCGAGGGAAGCAGAGATACAAGGAACCAGGGAGCTAACAATGGGGGAGGGGAGGGCAATTTGGAATCAAGGGATGTACAAGTCACCAAGGGGAGAAACATGGGGGAAAGGAGGGTGGGGAGTGGAGGGTCTTGACTTGGTTATCTCAAACCAGTATTTTAAAAACCTATCTTTAATTAGTGAATATAGTTTTAACAGCTTAATCGATACATTTAAAAATATGGTATCAGCAGATTCTGGCTGATGTGTTCTTTCAGTGTCAAGGACATTATGAATATTTGCTGTGCTTCAGTGTAACTTCTGTATCATTTAACATGCTGCTCCTTCCTCCCTCCTCTGCCTGTTGCTTCTCCTTTAGAGTTCCCGGAAGTGAGAAATGTAGCCTACTTTGGGCACCAGATAAATCATTGATACATGTTTTTTAAAATGCCACAGTAGCTTTCTTGTAATGCTCCAGGTGCTTGATTTGTTACTAAATAGTTTCAGTAGGAATATGCAAAACTGTCCCTTCACATCTAAAGGTTCACCCTTGATTCGCGAACACATTCACTGCATGTGTAGGCTACACCTACAGGTGGTCCTAATCTATCACTGAACATGGCATTCGCAAAGAAACATGTGTAAGGAAGGGTAACTAACGAATGTCAGACTCAGTCGCGTTCACAAAGAAAGCACATCTATGCCTCAACATGTGGGCGTACGTGAGTGTAATCTAAACATTGCAACGGATTTGCATTGTCTAAGTATATACTAGAGGAGAGCAAACCTCTAATGGTTGAATTCCTTTTTTCATTTGGCTTTCAATCATTTACCCATCACTCTTTTCACACTCCGCACGTGTTGCTAATTTGACAGCAGTCGGTGCACGTTGCAAAATATAATGCCCCAATTAGAGATTAATCGCCCGGGTGTAAATGAGTGTGGGAAATGCATTTGCAAATGTGTGTGCATACCAGTGAAAGTTTTGACTCGATGGGTTGTTCAGTAGCATGTTTCTGCCCGAGCCCATGCAATGCCTGTTTTACAGCTCTACTAGGATAGTATGTATGTTTACCTGGCTTTCCCATAAATCAGCACAGTCAACGATGCAGCTTCTTTCTCAAATGTTGTGTGACCTACGCTGCAAGTTGGATGTATTTTATGAACACCTGCGTTATGACATTTTTCAGGTCCAAGTCAGACCTACTCCTAGAAAAAGCTTTGTGAACCAAGCCCAGAAAAATTGGGGAAGGGCATCCCGAGAGATAATGACCTCTTCTGAGGTCTGTAAGGCTCTTATGACTGAAATAGTGTTCATTGATCCTTTGTAGTCCTGTGGAGGGGCCATGATGGCATGATGCTGAATTGCTCCCAATGTATTGATTGAAGTGAAGCCCCAGGGCTACAAGGTGGGCAAGGCTTATTGTGCAAAGTGATCAAGACCTCTCCCGCGGTCTATAAGGGTATGTTCACTTGTATTTTAACTTTTGTTTTTCTCCTTCGTGCATAGTATTTGCAGGAGAAAACAATGACACAAGAAAGACAAATTCCCAAAGCAAAATGGCTGCTGAGCAAATGAAGAGCCATTTGTTCATGTTTATGGTGAAAGGGGAGACCCGCGCCTAAACGAGGTGGGTGTCAGCAGTGCGAAAACGAGGATGGGCAATGGAGGGGTCCAGTAAAAGTAGAGAGGGTAGCGAGGAGAGGGGGGGGGGTCATAGCAAAGGAAATGTGAGTCAGGCACTGGCGGAAGGCAGAGAATGGGGTCTCCATCGAGAGCTATGGGCCACATTCTGTGCATTCTGATTGCCACCGCCACAGGCCCTGACATGTCCAGGGTGCTTACATGAGTTATTGCCTGAGTTATGCAGAAACATTTTGACGGACGATGTCTGAGGTACCACCCTTATATCTGCTGCGTATATCTGCTGCACAGCGTACACAGATTATTCAGTTGTTAACACATGCAGAATGATCAATAACAGACAAATGTCAATGCTTTGTCTCAACGAAATACAGGTTTCTTATCGGTAGAATGATATATAATTCAAAGACTCAGATAACGGGTCATGCGTGAGATCGATTTTCTGACTGATGGCGTTCCAGTGTGGATTTGGGAAAAATGTTATAATTGTTGGTCCAAACCAGGTATGGTTTGTGTACTCAAACTGTTGAAAGGAGTGTTAGTAAAGGTAACATGAGCCTTTTGAGATATTCAACCACAGTGTCCCAAGTACATTGGTTAATACAGTAATCCAGTTATTATTCTTTGCTATGCCAAACACGTGAGAGCCCCTCTGCTGAGGACAGACCCTGCTAAACAGCCTGTGCTGTGTGAAGGTGACGTATTGGAGGGTCTATAATCACCCTTCAGCCCACTATGCCTAATATCCATGTACATATCAGTATAGTTCAGCCCACAAAAGCAGTTCAGCAGGGAAATGATGGCTAACTCTCCTCTGAACAAGAGTGCCAACAGCAGCCCCAGACACCTGTTTCTGTTTGCCCGGGCAGCATCAGTGAGATGGTGCTGTGATGCTGTGTCTCCCTGGGCATCATCGGTGAGGCTGTGTCTCCCTGGGCATCATCAGTGAGATGTGGCTGTGAGGCTGTGTCTCCCTGGGCAGCATCAGTGAGATGTGGCTGTGAGGCTGTGTCTCCCTGGGCAGCATCGGTGAGATGTGGCTGTGAGGCTGTGTCTCCCTGGGCATCATCGGTGAGATGTGGCTGTGAGGCTGTGTCTCCCTGGGCAGCATCTGTGAGATGTGGCTGTGAGGCTGTGTCTCCCTGGGCAGCATCAGTGAGATGTGGCTGTGAGGCTGTGTCTCCCTGGGCATCATCGGTGAGATGTGACTGTGAGACTGTGTCTCCCTGGGCATCATCAGTGAGGCTGTGTCTTCCTGGGCATCATCAGTGAGATGTGGCTGTGAGGCTGTGTCTCCCTGGGCAGCATCAGTGAGATGTGGCTGTGAGGCTGTGTCTCCCTGGGCAGCATCAGTGAGATGTGGCTGTGAGGCTGTGTCTCCCTGGGCATCATCAGTGAGATGTGGCTGTGATGCTGTGTCTCCCTGGGCATCATCGGTGAGATGTGGCTGTGAGGCTGTGTCTCCCTGGGCATCATCGGTGAGATGTGGCTGTGATGCTGTGTCTCCCTGGGCATCATCGGTGAGGCTGTGTCTCCCTGGGCATCATCAGTGAGTTGTGGCTGTGAGGCTGTGTCTCCCTGGGCAGCATCAGTGAGATGTGGCTGTGAGACTGTGTCTCCCTGGGCAGCATCAGTGAGATGTGGCTGTGAGGCTGTGTCTCCCTGGGCATCATCGGTGAGATGTGGCTGTGATGCTGTGTCTCCCTGGGCATCATCGGTGAGATGTGGCTGTGAGGCTGTGTCTCCCTGGGCAGCATCGGTGAGATGTGGCTGTGATGCTGTGTCTCCCTGGGCATTATCAGTGAGATCTGGCTGTGAGGCTGTGTCTGCCTGGGCACAGAGGACACAGGGCCAGTAGACTTGGATGATGATTCTGCAATTCTGTGTTAGATCTGCAATGTATTCGGCCGGGCTCCATTTCATCACCAGGCATGAGCTACACAGTTGTCTGAAAAGAGTTTGGTTGTGGAATATGTTCCTAGCCTATTGCCTCCATAGGATGCTGACACTCCTATGATCCAGAGATTATTTCTTGGAGCTCGACTTTCCAAAGTCTCTGTCATATTCAGGGAGAACCCCAGCCTGCTCTGGTGTGTGCACATTGCCCCACTTTGTTTCTCTGTACAATGTATAACAGTGAGACGTCATCCTTCCAGTACCAGGGCTCTAAATTAAATAACAACCATGCTACTATCTAGGTGGTTCCACACATCAAAGATGTCAGAAAGCTTCTCTTCCACTTCCCTGTGACTATTATCATCGTATCAGCACTTTTTGGTTTGCATTTTATTTTGACTCATTTAAAAACTCCCTTAGATGTTATAAATAGCCATCAATGCCAGCTTTGTGTAGGGCATCCCTCCATGAACTTGCTATTTCCAATATGTTTTTTAGCTTTGCTGCTCTACATTGGCTCTCAAGGGCAAGGTGCCAGTCTGTCGCCAGTGCGGTTCAATATATACTTTCAGCCCCTTTGCTCCCTCTTAGAGAGCCAAGGCGCCTTTTTTACTAACTACACGGACGACACGCAATTGGTCATGGAACTTAGTGGGGACTTCTCTCTAGACTCCTCCAAACTTCTCTCACTATATAACCAGATTGAATTATGGATGTCCGAAAAATGAATGTGTATTAATGGAGGGAAGACGGAGCTCCTCATCATCGGCTCTCTCCAGGCCAGGTGTAAACTCATTGCTGACTATGACAGTTTTCCTATAAATAACATCAGAATCAAAATCCAGCACAAGGTGAAGATTCTGGGTGTCAACCTTGAAGCCTCCCTCAAAACGGACGAACACACCAACACGATTAGCAGAAACTGCCATTACTATCTTCGACTCCTCAGAAACATCAGACCCTTTCTGGCTGAGGAGAATTCTGCTACTGTTGCCCGTGCAACTGTCTTATCAAGGCTGGACTATTGCAATGCTTTACTTCTTGGGGCTACTAATGCCAGTCAAAAAAGATGCCAGCGAATCCAGGACGATGCCATACGAATCTTAAAAAATGTCCTCTCGAAGGAGCACACTTCAAAACATCAGAAAGCCCTTCACTGGCTGTCCATACAGGGTCGCAATACTTTTAAAACATGCACCATTGTCCATTGCTGCCTTTATGGTAATGCTCCTTCCTATCTCAAATCTGCATCACCTGCTACATGCCCGGAAGACGACTGTGCTCATCCGACCTGGCCTTTGTTTCCTGCCTGGTCGTCAAACACTCTAAAGGCCTGGGCAGATCTTTTCCAGTCTGTGCATCCCAGTTGTGGAACTCCCTCCCTTCCAATCTGAGGCTGGAGGAAAACCTGCTCCACTGTAGGAAAACACTTAAGACCATCCTGTTCAAGTAGCTGATCCTCGAATACTAGGACCCTCTTCTCACTTGTCCTGTTCTCTCTCTGTTGTCTTGTGTACGTGTGCGCCCCGATGCCCGCAGGATACTGGCGCATTATAAACTGATAAAAAAGAAAGACAGATTTTGCCAACTCGCCTGGCAGAAAGCAGCACAGGTGACCAATGTCTGGGTAATCTGACAACATTTCAAGGTGCTCTCTGATCTTACAGAGGAAAGATTAGGTTTCTAAGATTGGAGTGGCACATATTTTAAATTCCAATCTTTAGACTGCACACTAGTTAAGATCTGAAATACTTTAAATATAGTAGCTGCAAGTGCAAATATCATAATGTGACATTGTGAGATTTTTGCTTCCCAGCCCGATTAGCACATTTAAGGAACCCATTAAAGCTGATTCCACCATTCAGCCTTCTTGGGGGGACCCTGATGATTCTCAAACTGTGTCGCTGTTGGTTGCCAATTCTTCCTGAACTTTCTAAAGGCATATAAAGGCAGTTGTGGAAGTATATGTATCACAAAAACAAATGTGAATTGAACTAGAAGCTGACTCTGCCACAACAAGTGCCAAGTGAATGCCATACATACTCTAAGCAGGCAGGCAGCTATTACACTCACCGCAGTTGTGCAAATGGTGCCAGTGTCCTTGTCAGTGCAAGGAGAGTGGCCATGTCTGGGAATTCTTCTATTACTGCAATTAATTCCAAGTAAGTGTGTGTGCATGTGTGTGTGTGTGTGTTTATGTGTGTGTGTGTGTGCGCGCGCATGTGGGTGTTTGTGTGTGCATGTAGGTGCATGAGTGTGTGTGTGTGAAGGCAGGGAGGAGGAGTAGACATTACTTGGGAACCCTCACCTAAAGCTGCTGGAAGATGCAAAATTAGAATTAGGAGGTAATTCCATCATAGAATAAGATGGATTTACTAACAGCGATGCATCAGCATCACTCCCATTTCCTGTAGGGAGGGTATACGCCCAACCTGCGATCAGAGTGATACCCATAGGTTAACTTTGCCTTCCAGTGCAACTCAAACATTTCACAACATGCATTTCTTGGAGGCTCAAAGAAGCTTCAGAAATAGTCCCAACACATGGATGTTCCCGTAAATGAAGCATGCCTGCATTGGTAGCAGATTTGTTGGCATCAGATTTCAATGAGGGTGCAGCAAGGAAGTTAACATCCTGTGACCAAATAAGGCACCAGGTCAACAAGAACCAGGATGTCAGAGGGCATTGTGTACCTCCAGCATGTGAATAATCCAGATATGACTCATGTTCAAGTCAATACACTGGGCCTCATTACGAGTTCGGAGGTAGCCATGCCGTTTTTACTGGTCCTACCCCCAAACTCGGGTCTGGGTCCCACAAAATGGGAATAACCGGGCCATTCTGACCTTTGCGGGCCCGGTAATTCCCATTTGTGGCACCTGGACCCGGTACATCCCCATTCCCATTTGAGCCCATAAAGGGCTCAATAGGAATGGGGAGGATGGTAACAACGGTCCCGTTCATAACAGGACCGTTGCTACCATCCTGTTCTGCTTGCGGGTGCCACTCTGCACGTCTGGTCTGACCAGGCGTGCAGAGCGACCCCGCAAGCAGAACTCGTAATGTGGCGGTAGAGTGATAACGGCGCCGGCAGCACTACCGGCACGGTTATCACTCTACCACCAGGGTCGTAATGAGGCCCATTGAGATATTATTCGCCATTTCTATTGGTCATCTTTCTATAGATTTAAAGTACACAAGAATGCTTCACTTTGTTTGACAATATTTTCCTGCAAGATGATAATTCTAGGCTTCTATTTTCTGTGCACTTTCTCTCTCCACTTTCCACTTTGGATGTGTTCTGCCTCGTCTCATTCAGGGTTTTGCAATGGGCCTCATTACGTGTCCGGCGGTGTGGTACATTTTTGGTAGTAATTCCATTGCTGACACTTTTTTGCAGTGAAGAAATTACTGCTGGTTTTACTGCACTACCAAACTCTGGAATGGGCGGTGAAGTGGAGGATTTATCTCCAGCATGTAGCTGCAGGAACGTCCTCCAATCTACCTGCAATACATGGCAGATTTACAGCAGCAGCATTACAGCATGCAGTAAATCCACAGAAAATCTCTTTGGAGTCCTTTGGATTCCAGAAATGGGGATCAACTCCACCGTACCACCATTTGTAATCGGCAGTAAATCTACTACACCAAGTGGCATTACCAGTCAACATGTTTGGTAGTGACTGCGGAACAATCACAGAATTACCACCAAACCCTGTAATGAGGCAATGGGGGCCATTACACGTTTGCTGGTATCCTGTTGGTGATTCTGGCGGGATACTGGCAAATGGTATCACCGTTTCCACCACCTGATATACCAGAATTACCGGGATATTACAGGCGGCGGGAATACTGGTAAATCCCCACTCCATGGAGTCCCATAGGATTCCATGGAGGGGATTGCCAATATTTCTGCCACTGGTAATGCGTCGCGGAAATACCTTTTAGTTTTTAACCACTGAGGGCCTGATTTACCTCCAGCTCTAGACTGGAGGTAAATAGGGTAATCCCCACCATCAAACTTGTACTCTGCCGGTCCAGAAAGGTGCCGATATACAGAAATACCTGCACTTTTCTCCAGGCCGGCAGAGTTGTGATGACCCCCGATGTCTTCCTTTTATGCTTTCCTATTTGTGCGGCTTCATTCACTATAGGAAATGACATACTGCAGTGGAATATTGTTTTCTTTCAGGTCTTAGCCAATCTGTACTGTATGTTTCCACATGTTTGTCTGTAGTATTGATGCCATAAAACCATTATATGCTTACCAGGAATACACATCTTCCCATTCTCATTGGCCTCATAATGCCTATGACGGTAATGGTAAAAAATTGCCATATTGGAATTACCACCATTTTTACCACTCACCCAAATTAGGAGTCCTGAGAAAAATAGGAGGACATTCCTCCAGCATTTGGCTGGAGGAAGTTCTTACATAAGAATGGGGGAATTACCAACAGCATAATAATCGTAACTCATGATCTTTTGGATTTACAACCTCTCATTCCTCGAATGCAATATGCTACATGAGAAACTGGAGTGCACATTCCAGATGCACATTCCCCAGAACTACTACTGCGATAGCTTCCATTGAATGCATTATTGGATAGCATATCTGCACATGTTTATGTCTAGTACCATAGATGTTTTTACACAAAGAATTCATAGTGATATCAGAAGGAGTATTCTAATCTCTGCTGCTTCTCTTACAGAGAGACAGGCAACTTTGGCTCGCCAGATATTTTGGACTACAAATCCTATCACCCCTAGTGTGCATAATCAATAGTGAGGGGTCTTGGGAGAGTCTCCAGTAACAGACCCCTGTTATGCTTGCTAGCAGTAGCCCTGGAATCTTGAAGCATTAAATGGTGCTGCAAGCCCCTGTATTGCCATAATGGGCGTTCACGGCGTCACTTGCAACCAGAGCACTTAAAAAATAAGAGATAAAACAAGAACCACAAATGCCATACCAAGCTGGATAGTGAGGGAGGCAGAGATGGTTGGCCATGTGCGTAATCTCAGTGGCGGGGGAGGAGAAAGCAGAAAGACAGGAAAGAGAAGTTGAAGAAGATTGAAGATATTAGAATCAATGGATAAGATATGGAAAGACATTTGCGCTTCTTCGAAGATATCTTATTCTGTAACTAATATGAACCATTTCTCATGATGTACTGCCCACAAGAACATCAGTGTAATACTATAACCCTACACATTCCAAGAGAGGGTGAAACATTATCCCTCTGAGAGACATAAACATATTTTCCCTAATCTTTGATAAACTACATGGTAATAAGCTCAGTGTGCAATTTGCCTGATGCCAGAGGAGAACTCGTACAAGCGTTTATAGGGGGAGCTAATGGGGCTGATGGCTCTTATGAGGCTTTGGTTTTGTGGTCCCAAGCTTTTCTATGTGGTCTGTATTTCTTACAAGTATAAGACTGTATCAGTCTTTATAATTTATATACTTATAAACCTAGATGGATATTCGATGGCAGTTTTCTTTTTTTGCCATTCAGATACAAATATTTGATTCTGTTCATACTTACAGTAGGCAATGTTTGGGTTGTGATGGGCAACATTTCTGAAAAGGGTTGAATGAGAGAGTAAATCGTAGTAGCGAAGCACCTTTCGGGGTCGGGGGAGACTCACGGTGCATTAGTTGAATTCAAACATCAAGAAAAATCAATAACCCTTCTGCTGCCAGTATAGTCCATCTGCAAGTCCATTCCGTTTGTAAAAAAACATTCTTGCATGTCAAAAGGTGCTTCCTATCTATACAAACGGCTAAAAACCACCTGGCTGTGTATTAATCTACCATAGCAGCATTGTGTATCAGTAGTGTGTAGTGATGCATGGCCCACATATATAGAATGAACATGTGATATCCTACGGGCAGAGGTAGATTATAGGGTGATATGTCTGTTCTCAGGAACCCCACCAATTAGCATCTTCAATGAATAATCCCATAAAACTGAGATAGTCTGATAACTAACCACTGATATCTGGTGTTATAATATTTTCATTACTGACAAGGTTCCTCCATACTTTTCTGATGAATATTTTCACGCTGAATTTGCTTAAAGTGTTGATGTGAAACATTAAAGCGAAAATGTATTTCCTACAATGAGTTTAACATTTGCGAGATGCCATGTGACAAACACTTTCCTTTTGGGACAAACCTGTTCTTTCAGGGTTACTCTCATTTTATAAAGCGCTAGAGGTCATTAACCGATATTGTAAAAAAATTGACACATATTTAAAAAAATGTCCACACCATAAAACCTACACTTAAAATAAGTGAATATGACATTGATTACATTTACACTAGTGTTGTCACACTCTTGGAGGACATATATGGCAGTATTTGTTGTGTTTGGGAAGTTAAAAGGACATTCTACTTGTATTTACTGAGTCATGGTAAAGAGAATGCATTTTCCCTGGGAAGTCAAGGTAGTGTAGTAATCCCTTCAGAGTCTGCTTGCCGATTGAAGCATTTCATTCACAATTTGTAAATTTGTCTACACAAAACAAATGAGTAGTAGCTAAGAATCAGAAACAAATTGAAACTATCAGAAATTACTGAATCCCATCAACGGTGCTTTGAATACTTAAGCAGTAGCTCTAAAGCAAGTCCTTTTTGTACAAACCACACAGGTCTCAGAATCATTATCCACACATCCAGGAGCATACGGGTGAAATTAATCAATTTCTCAATGAAAGGCGTATTTGACCTTTCTATTCTGGTCAAACTGTATTCCCCTACCCATGGCAAAAAAATGCTCCTCAAACAAGGGTTCCCCTCTTTAACGCTACTGGTTCACCATCCCCACTTCATGCTCTTTGTCCCTGAAACCTAAACTGCAGCATCACACATGCTCAATGCGTGAGTTAAGACTATAACGGATAAAAGTGCTACCCCTTACTCTAAGGAAACAGTCTGGCTAAACCATAAATCTCTACAAGGGAATGAGGTTAGAATTCAGATGGACATTCCTCTAAGAGGTTTCCTACCTGCTCTGTTAATTTCTAAAATTTCCTCTTGTGCGAGTGGGCATGTGTCGCTCTGAGTACTGTGGTGTGGAGAGTTTATGACAGATTTACAATAATTGGGGGATCCCAGTTGGGGTGGCCTTGGAATATGTTTCTTTTTTTTCTTTGGTAGTTTCTGTTTCGCCATTGCTAAGGAGTAATACATTCCAAAGTTGTTCACAATGACGGGCACAGGCATTGCAATGGTCAGCACCCCTGCAAGAGCACAGAGCGCCCCCACGAGCATGCCCGACCAGGTTTGAGGATACATATCTCCATAGCCCAGGGTAGTCATGGTGACAACAGCCCACCAAAAGCCGATGGGAATATTTTTGAAGTGTGTGTGTTGACTGGCACTCGGATCGTTGGGATTAGCACCTATTCTTTCGGCATAGTAGATCATTGTGGCAAAGATTAGGACTCCCAAAGCCAAGAATATGATAAGCAGCAGAAACTCATTTGTGCTGGCGCGTAGAGTATGTCCTAGAACTCGAAGGCCCACAAAGTGCCGGGTCAACTTGAAAATTCGCAAGATCCGCACGAATCGGACAACTCGAAGGAAGCCCAAGACATCCTTAGCAGCTTTGGAAGACAGGCCACTGAGTCCAACCTCCAGATAGAAAGGCAGGATAGCAACAAAGTCAATGATGTTTAATGAGTTTTTGACAAATTCCACCTTGTTGGGACAAAATGTAATCCTCATCAGGAACTCAAAGGTAAACCAAACCACGCAGACACCTTCAATGTAGGTCAAGAAAAGATCGGTTTCCGACTCCATGTAGATACGCACATGGGTTTCATTTCCAATGGTTTCAAAATCAGTTTTGTTCACAATTGGGTTAAATCTCTCATGGGTCTCAAGGCAGAAGGTGGTGATGGAGACCAAAATGAAGAAGAGGGATGCAAACGCCACATACTGCAGAGAAAGAGACAAAAAAGTACATGAGCAATTTAAAAAATATTTGTTCTATTGAGAAAAATACAACTTTGCATAATTCTAACACGTCTTTAGTGACATACATACATTTCAAAACCACACAAATTCCAAAACATTCTTTTATTTATAGTTTTCAAGTAAACTCTCTACTCCCTCCTTCACATTTCAGCCGTGATTGGTTGCAAGCATGGATATGCATTCTGTTTGCATTTGGCCCCTTGAGAATTAAAAAAATGATAAAATAATCTATAGCTACTAATGTGCGTCTTCTAATACAACCTATTTCTGTCAATACTACACCATAAAATGTTAATGTAAATAAGCCGTGCATCATAATGCAGTCTTGTAGAACTGCTCTAAGGTACTTCTCAATATTATAATTAAACTGCAGAATTATAGATGGGTAGCTATCAACTACAGTGGTATTGTTCACTGAAGGGGACTGAGTGGGATTTGGGGCAGTATTATGAAAAGTGTGTACTTGTACAAAACAGGAGAAACTTACTTTAGCCCCAATTTTAAAGCTTATATGACATGAAATGGAGCCAGCAGGTTCAGCCCCATTCTGTGTTCCTTAAAAATATTTTCACTATGACAAAAAAATCAGACCGGCATAACATGAAAAGAAATTCAGTAAACACATTTCTTTTTGTTACACAGCGAAACAGAGTACAAAACAACCTGGTTCTAGTTTGCCTAGTGCAAACGTTGTTAGATAATTATCGGTTTGCTCCATTCCTATATTGTCTAAGCCTCTGCTCACTTTTTAGCACTGGTGCAAATGTTATATGATCCAGCCTCTGACAGACAATGAGAGTGAAACTAAAGTTCATTATGCTGTCACTTGTGATCTGGCCTCTGACAGGCAATGAGAGTGAAACTCAAGTTCATTTTGCTGTCACTTGTGATCTGGCCTCTGACAGGCAATGAGAGTGAAACTCAAGTTCATTATGCTGTCACTTGTGATCTGGCCTCTGACAGGCAATGAGAGTGAAACTCAGGTTCATTATGCTGTCACTTGAAATTCCAAGATGGAATGTAAACATTGGTTGAAAAGTAACCATCCATAATTATATTCTGTGTCTGGCTACATATGTCCCTTGAGCGTTCCTTGAGCTGTCCCTTATGGGCTAGTATTGTAGGGGATGTGTATTGGAAGCATGAAGGGACAATATAAGACATAAACAACAAGATATCTTCTTCCCTCACCCCCACAACAATCCAGAAATGGGGAAAATACGGTCAGAGAATATGCTGCATTCTCCTGCCATAATGTCATCACAGTTGATTATGAATTGCTTAATCCTCTTCTGTGATGTGACAGAAGGAGGATGCAGATATCAGAAAGGTAAAAGGTTGCTAATGGCTTCCAATAGAAGCCAGACACAACATTATATTGTTCACCACCCAGACATTACTTAAGCAATAGATAGAACCCGAGGTGGGGGTAGGGGTGGGCATAATATGATGTGATAGTTTATTTATATAGCGCCTATTCATAATGTGTTTCAAAGCACTTGAAGCCTCAGTTACAAGCTCAAGTGAGGCGAGGGCTTTACAGAAAGTGAGGGGATAGGATATGTGGAAAAGGGGGGTGGGGTTGAAGAGCAGGGGATGCAGGGAGCACACTTACCTTCATTCCCAGCAAGGGAAGATGGCAACTTTCCACTCTGACTAGGCTCAGAGAGGGGTCTTTCCCAGTGTGTTAAAGACCCTGTCCTGAATCTCCTCATTGGCTGGCAGGCTGCCACACCCCCCTCACCGGGTATTAACGATGGACAACGCTCATGTCAGACATTTGCAGAGCATCAATAGCTCCCCATAAAAATGCCTAGAGAGTTGCAGCTGTAGTAAATAACTGAGCAACATGTGATGTTTGACAGACCCTGGGGGTTTGAGTTGATTTATGGGTAACCCTCCCATGTTAGTGTTGCATATGTTCTGACTAGGTCTTGAACTCGCTGTTATCTTCTTCTAGGAGCATGGCAATAGATTTAAACTAGCTATCTCTTCCATCCTGCCCATCACTTGAAGGTAACATACTCGAACAGTTTCCAGGCAAAGGTAATGCACATGGCACAGCATAAGCAATATTTTCTACAAATAATGTTTTTGCCATAGTGTTCTGTGTTTCTTTGAATTCTTCATTATCCCTGTATCCGAAAGTATACTCTTTCTCTTTTGGCTTTTGACATAATTTCACCACATAAGGTTTACAGAATATCAGCCCTGTCAGAAAGAGGATAATATTGGATTGCCAAGCTGTCTGACAGGTATGCCAGCACTAACAGTTGGGTGTATAGGTAAGTTTGGTAGGGCACAAAAGGTGAGGAGGGAGAAGAGAGGAAAAGTGGACCCTCCAAACGACTATATTAAATAGATCACAAAACATGTTTGCAGAAATTAAGAGGATACATCGTTAGGTGGCTGAAGGCAAAGGGAATATTTGCTTGAGGAAGGTTTCAGAGAGATGAGAATAGTGGGTTGCTGTGTGAGGGACACAAGATTACTCAAGCAGACTTTTAAGGTGTGTCTGCTTTATTGCTCAGGAGTGCATTTAAATTCTTCCAAAAAGCAAACTCCAGAGGTGGGATTCTGGGATTGCCAAACCCAGTGGCCAAGTCAGGAATAGACTGTGTCAGAGGCAGATATGGACAGAGACAAGGAGGTTATTTAGAAAAGTCTAGGCCAAATAAAGCCTGGCAGCCTTTTGTATGAAATGTTCTAGTTGTGTGAGTGTGCTCTTGGCCCAGGGGTGGCCAAGTGTTGATGCCACCTGCGACTGCCTGGGTACCAATGTTAGTTGGTGTGGTGTTTAGTACCTGGAGAGCAAATGGCCTCTACTTAATACCGTCAGTCACCAAGGCCCAGGTTCTGTTAAACAGGAACGACGGGCACACTTAACTGAGGGCAGCCTATGAACTGTGGCTTCTCTGGGCGCAAAGGTATAGGCTGCATTGAGGTTTTTGTGGCCTGCTAGGAGCTTTTGGCAATGCTTATGATGGTTTGGGAGGCTGGAACACCCTCGGGTCGAGGATGGTCTCTTCTCCTGTTTAAATTGCAAGCAGTACTCCCCACATTGCGCAGTATGCTTGGCTATTAAGACTGACAGATGGACAGCTACCCCATCGCACTCTTGACCACATGAAGCCGGTCAACACCCTCAATACTCAAGGTTCAGTGTTTCAACTCAGATTACACTTGTACATTTTGTAACTCAACTGAGCACTTTTTGTCATTAAAGTGAGTTACATTCTCTACATCGTCGCTTTTCCTACGCGCATCTTGTTCAAAATATTACACAGTAACATCAAACTATTCTTGCAAAGAAATGATCCTCATTTGATAATGAAAACCCTTTTATACAATGTGATTTCAAGACGCTTCCTCTCTGTTCTGGAACACCCCCAGACACATGATAACTTATATCGAATCAAGGTCAGATGATTTTAATCTCTGAAACTGACACATTTACATTAGTTGAATATAATATTTCATTTGTATCAAAACCAAGGGCTTGCAGAGGAGACAGCAATCTATAGGACTCTCCCCATTTGATATCAGCAACTTGGCTTGGTTGGGAGAAGGGAAGTGCAGGTAGAAGTGGCCTTCCTTGCACTGCGTTGTGTTCAGGCGCTTCTATTGAAGCTGCTGCCTCCACCAAAAGTTCATCATTTATCATAATGTATAATTGTTCATTTATAATGTGCTTAATACCAGGAGTGGTTTCTAAGCGTGGGATCGGGATTCTAACCTGTGTTGCATTGCGTTGCCTTGCTTGCAAGGCAAACGTCTTTCCTCTGAACTATCCTTCCTGCCCTTGTTGGAGCTCTGAGTTACTAGACCACCTATTCTGTCATCTAAATTACCCTCAAATACTACAGGAAATTAGTTGGAACGGTCTGTTTTTACCGGGTTATTGACTTGCCAGAATTTACAAGAATCCTCCCAAATATATTGCAGTGTGATGAAGTTGCCTTCATTTTAAGTTTGGGCTATTAAGTGTCACTTGCAACACCTATAAGCCAAAAGTATTACATTAGAGTACAGACAGGATAGGAATGACAAATCAGGAGGAACACACAGTCCGTAGGTGTGGTTTGGTTAATTGCCCATCCATTGACTGGCCATGGCCATGCTAATCCCTATGGCCATTCCCAACCAGTTCCTGCCCTTCCCTGTTCAAAACACCTCCTCATGGGAACTCTTTGACATCCCTTTAATCAAGTCTTACCATCAAACGTTGCACTCGAAGTGCACTCAAAGTGCCTTCCAGGGTTTTTTCAAAACAGTCTTCTGCAGCTGCTCCCATCAATGGCCAGTTAATGGGCCTCATTGCGACCCAGACGCTAATGGGTTAACGGCACCGTAAAAGGCTGTGGCGCCGTTAACCTATTAGCGCCTAATTACGAGGTCCCTTTGCGGGACCCGACTTTAGCGGCTGGTGTAGACCAGCCATTAAAGTAGGGACCCGCAAAGGGACCTTGGTGCTAATTACGGTACCGCAATTTGCGGCACCGTACTTAGCGCCTTCCCCATTCCCATTGAGCCCTATGGGGCAAAAATGGGAATGGGGAAGGGCCATGTTGGAAGGGGGAATTACCGCCCCGCCAACCTTGTAATGGGGTGGTAATTCCCCCTTTCTCCATGGCGGAGTCGGTAAGTTACCGGCATGGACCATGGTGCTAATAGCACCATGGTCTTCCGCCAGGGTCGTAATGAGGCCCAATGACTCTGTGGCTGTGCCTGGCACGTGCCTTTCCCATGCCTACACAAGATCCCAAACTGTTTGCCTTGCCAATGTTTAATTGATTTTTGGCATGGACACCATCGTAGTATTGTTTTAACTCTGTTCTGTTACAGCTCCAACAGCCTCACTCCAGGGCCTCCTCCGAAGTAGCAATAGTCGTAGCAGTTTTCTGCATCCATACAGCCACAGGGAATAAAGTGCACACTCACAGAAAGTGTTGCTGCAAAGTGCTGTTTCCTAAGAATGTTTTGGTTTCTCACATTGCAAATGCCAAGAGGTAGGATTGTGTGCTTGCATTTTTGTTTACTTTTATCATAATGTGTTATTAAAGATATATTCCAGTACTGTATATATAATACAAATGCCATGAAAAACACTTGGAATTTTATCAAAGACGAACAGACTCCACAGAGTAGTAGATGTCCATGGAAATTACCGTAGTGATATCTCATTTCAAAGTAAAGTTAATCACCACAAAAGAGCCTTGAAACCTTTAGCAAATGCTTGTTCGGCATAACAGGGTTGGAACAGAGGCAGGCACAATCAATGCCAAAAAGCAGTAATAGATCTTTTTTTAAATCCAACTTTGCAAAGATAGTACATGAATGCTCTGGCAGCAGACGCAACATGTAGACCCTGATATCCCTGCCCAACAATCTACTCAATCAGTCCATTCATCTTTACAGGGGAACCTTTGATCTAATGACTGATTGAGAACACGTGATGCTCACCACCTGTGCAGTAGTGAACCCAGATCCCTGGCATTTCCCTTGCCTTGGCCGGGCTTTCCCATGGTGTTTTCTATGGGAGGCCTGTCCTCCATACACACACCGCCATTTTACCCTGTACAACTTTTACTTGCGGTGAAATAGCCCACGGCGAAATGTGGGGAAAGAGTCGAGTTAAAATGGGGGGAAACCATTAATACAGCAGTCAGGAAATACGACTTTAGCGCACGTCTTGCATACAGGTCATTTGCCTACTTATCGTGGTACAGTTCCCCAAAGCCGTCCATTGAAGGTTCAGTAACAGGCAGCGGAGGGGTCAGCCCTCGTCCTAACCATGGCTATCAACCTGAAGTGGCCTACTAGCCCTGGCGAGACGACTCGTTGCCCAAATAGCTGCCTGCTTACAACCCTCCTGCGTGAGAGTTCCATCTGCTGGGCAAACCTTCCAGATTTCCCCCACTTTCAGGAGCCCAAGTAAATGACTTCTGCGTGAAAGGCATGCGTGCTGATAAGCATCACTTTCACTAAGCACGCTGTGGCATGCGTGCTGATAAGCATCACTTTCAGTAAGCACGCTTTATCTTAAAAAAGAGGTGTTCATGGTTTTCAGCAAGATCTGGCCATTGGGCGCCTAACTGAAACACTAACAGCCCCATATAAGACACCTGTGTTTACTGTCTGTGGAGCTTTAGTAATGGTGCATGCATAACAGAGGGAATGTGCACATTCCTAAGCTGGGCATCAGCCTCCCATGTACATTTCCTTTTAAAAGCTCATCTGTCACTCAAGGAGAAACTTCACAGCACTGGCCCCTGGGGAAGTGTGCTGTGGTTATTAAACAGTCGACTAAAACTAACTTTGCCTTCGTGTAGTCTACACATGCATCATTTGATGGCCAGTGTCAGCCATGTTATGTTAACTTCAATAGACATACCATTTTTTGGGCATGCCTGCTGGGTGTGTCCTAGAAGCCTAAAAAATGTCCGACAATTTAAGGACGCTTGCCTCCACATGGTGCATTTGTAGACTACACAAAGGCAAAGTTAGGACTAATTTTGCATGTATCTTTTTGGAGAAATGTATAGCTAAAAAACAAAAGCTGTTACTTTACATTGGCCCTCATTACAACCCTGGCGTTAAGGGGTTAACGGCGCCGCAAAAGGTGGCGGCGCCGTTAACCCCTTAACGCCTGATTACTAGGTCCCTTTGCGGTAAGTACGGTGCCGCAATTTGCGGCACCGTACTTAGCGCCTTCCCCATTTCCATTGAGCCCTACGGGGCAAAAATGGGAATGGGGAAGGGCAATGGTGGCAATTACCGCCCCGCCAACCTCGGAATGGGGCGGTAATTCCCCATTCCGCCATGGCGGAGTCGGTAAGTTACCGGCATGGACCATGGTGCTATTAGCACCATGGTCCAACGCCAGGGTTGTAATGAGGGCCATTGACTTTTTTGAGAGACTTGTATATCTCATGACAGATTTGCAGCCTTCTATAAATTGGATACTGGGATTTATTTAAAGCTACAGCTATAATCTAGGCAATATAGGTATAGTGGTCTAAAAGGTCATGCATTTATTGCCTTCAATTTCTTGTCAAATATATTGTTTGCCTGCAATGCTAGGCAGATGAAAGGAACATTTGCTGAATGCCTCCCCTCTGGAAGAAACTGCAAACAAATGCTACAGACCCTACCAGAAAATCCTTTGTTGCCTCAAGTGAGAACTGCCACCTCAACCCCCCAAACCCATGCAGTAGAGCTCATTTACTGAGCAGGAATGACACAGGTGCCCTTGAATGCGAAGTGCTAGGCATGGTGTATACAGACCTGCGGAAAACAGTTACAGAGAAGACACTTTGATCTAAGGAAACTAGGTTGGGGGGAAAGGAAGAGTAAGTAGAAGGCAAGTGACTCAGAAAAGAAGCATCCTGCCATCTTGAAAATTACTCTTTGCATCACTTCCTTTTTCCACCACATGGCATCCTGGAGACCAAGATGTCTGCATATGACAGAAAAGAGTGAAATCACTTTTTTAATACAACTTTTATTTGAAAAATGCCGGTTTCAGTATAATATATAGCGGCTAAGTATTGTAGTGGATAATGTCTATGGTGCAGCCGGGGGATGCCTGTCAGACCCAGGGGCATTGCTTGTAAAAAAGGCAATTGCGTAATTGGTCCTTGGAGGATCGATTAACGTTTATTAGGGGAGTTGAGGCCTTGCACATTAAGGGCAAGGATCTTTATGTGTCTGGGGTTATCCATATTTCGAGGTGCCAATCCTATCATATAGGGAAAATGAGGGACCAAAAAACCTATTGCCATCAATCCACCACCGGCATAGATTCTCATATCTGCAACACTTTTTCCCTCAACCAAACCCTAAAAGAAAATCACTTTGCACCCCTTTCTAAATCCTAACTAAGGTAAAGAAAAAACAATCTTCAACAAATACCACAAGCACTGTTCGCTGCGCGGTGGGATTGAAGGGCAAACCCCACTTCTGGGCCTGATCCTTTATCATGTCGGTGAGAAGTCAAGTGTGCTGGAGAGATGTTGCTTTGGAAAGTAGGTGTAGGGCCTCACTGCTGTGTCTGGGCCCCCTTCCACTGTAGGGGTGGCGTTAGTGAAGAAGAGTTTCATTTGTTTTTCATCAGGCCCCCTGTGTTACATTATTTACAGGTTCTTGCCCATGGCGTGTGTTGTGTCTTTGGTTGGACCGAGGTTGCCGCTGGGAGTTGAAGGGGGAGTGCTCGGTGGCTGGGATTCTGCAGAATCTGGATTTAGGAAGTCTTCCATTTCTTTAGGTGTGCCAATGGACCATTTCTTGCCCACTTGCGTGAAATGGAGGGTGGCCGGTAAGCTAAAGGAATATGGAATCTCTCTTTCTGCAGTTGGAGGGTAACTGGCCTAAGAGCCCCCCGTTTTTGTAGTGTGGTGGCGGCTAGTTCTTGGTATAGTTGGATGGAGGAGTTGCAGAACTCAATGTTTGCAGCATTGCATGTAGCAGTTATTATTTCCTGTTTGGTCGTGAAAAAGTGCACATGGGTTATAAGATCTGAAGGCAGTGACGGTGCAGCCCCTAATGGTCGATAAAGCAATAGGTTTGCCTTTTCCGGTGAAGGCAACAGGGATTAGAATAGGGCCTGAACGAACTCAGAGTGGTATTTTTCTTGCACCATCAACAGAATCCCTTTTGATCTAATATTGTTATGCCTGGCATGATTGTTCATGTCCTCCTGCTTGGCGTCCAGACCGTCGCCTTTTTGCTCCTGCGCAGTCAGCCTCTGCGTGAGATCTGAGATCACTGATGCTTGTTCCGTTCTAAGGTTCTCCAAATCACTTATTACTTGCTCTGCCTCTTCTATTTGTTCATCCAGATTCGCCACCTTCGCTGTGAGTTCCGCCATGCAGTTGTGAAATTCCTTCTTGATGTCTCCTAAGAAGTCTTGGAGATCCTCTTTAGTAGCCAGCTGGTCGGAGTCCTTGTCTAGAACTGCTGATGAGTGCATCATAGCTGTAGTAATGTTGTCTCTTTTACCCTTGCCTTGTGCCTGGAGAAGTAAGTCTTTGTCTTTCTTCTTGGATGGCTTGTTTTTTTCGCCATCTCGCAGGTGTGCACCCTGGGTTGTAGGTTTGAGTTTTAAAAACCTTTAATCACTCCAATGTATAGCACATCTGGTGCACAGCTCCTCGGGTTTTGATGCAGGACTGGAAGCAGGCATTCTCGAAGTTAGTTCCTAATGGAGAGCTCACGGCTTCCAGGGAAACTCACAGAGACGAGCTGATGATGACGCGCAGAGTGGGTTAGATGAGGGGGCTCCTCACTCAGCCCAATCCGGCCCGGGGCTCAGCCCGTTATCAGATGTCCACGCCGAGTGGAGATCTCTGAAGAGGATTCAGTGAAACAGTCCCGCTGGATGTGTATCTCCGCAATATATTGGCTCAGTTAGCCACGTGGTGCCAATTGAAGTGGGCAGTCAGGGGGAGCGGGCAGGCCCGATGGGAGGAACCCTGTCATTCGCAAGGTTCAGCGCCTTCTCTATTCGCATATGTAGGGGTGTGTAAATCCCTGCTGCCACCTCTGGCTGGTCTGAGGCCGCGTTGGGGAGATCCGCACTCTACCTCAACATCGATCAGCACTGAATTGGCAGTTTAATCATCATCATTGTAGTGATGCAGCCGATTTGGCCCCCATCTTCGTTTCCTTCGAGCACCGGCTGGGCCTCGGGTTGGAAGTTCTATAGGGCTGGATATAAGATTTCAAGAGGTGATAACAAGACCCATTCCGCAAGAACTTCTGGGGGCTAAGAGAGGTTACCTGCTAGAAGACCCGGGTGACTGACTGTTACTATGCACTGGTCCACAGGACGCACACTGCAACAAGCATCCAGCAAGTGACTTTCACACCTTTCCCCTGCTTGGGAAAAGGGAAACAGGACCCCAGCTCTTCAAGGGAACCTGCATTGGAATCCACAGCATTTTCAAAGGTCCAAGGGCATTACCCATGGCATATGCTTTGGCTCAACAATGCAGCATTTGATCCAAGAAGAATGTGAGCCTGTTTTGAGACTTAAAGCTGCATTCAGATTCCTGAATAAGGGCCTCATCACGAGTTGGGCGGTCGCCGGCGTTAATTGGGTATTGCCCATTCCCCACTGAGCCCATTTGGGAATTCCCCATTCCCCATTGGGCTCACTGGGGAATTTCCGTGCTCTTACCGCCGGCGGATTTCCCGCTGGCGGTAAGAGCGCAAAATTTCAGTGGATTTCCCCCAGCTCAGAGCTGGGGGGAAATCTTTCAAACCCGTGATTTGGCAGACCCTTAAATGAGGCGGTAATAGCGCTACCGCCGCATTTAAGGGTTACCGCCAAACTCGTGATGAGGCCCTAATCTCATCACGCCGTTGGCTGCTTACTGAGCCTGAGCTGCTTGCTACATCAAGATGCCTTGCCCAATCTTCATCTGCTGCTGATAGAGGCGTGCCAAGAAGCCTGCTTGATGCTCTTGAGCCTGCTTACGAGGCTAAGGTAATGAACCTGTGGACTAGGAACTCCAGTATAAGGCATTCCTAGGTAGCCGTCCCACTGACCACTACCATGGACGATAGAGACTGGTAGGTCCCCTTTTCCGGCCTCGCCTAAAGACAGTTTAAAGGACCATTTTTGCTTTGTGTTTTCAATGTATTATTCACTTTTTCCTGCATATTATCTCTCCTGCACTATAATACCCATATCTCTAGTCTGCCTTATTTGTGTGCTTATCTCGCAGACTTGGTTTAGTCTTTTTGTTATCTATGATTATGCATGAGGTTTTATAGAACATTGCTTGGCCATTCATTTTTATTTCCTACTTACCATGCTATAGTTGTTTGGAAGCTTCCACTGCTTACTCATATCTCACAATAGTACACTGCATTAGCCCACACTATCATACTTCCCTAATAAGTGCAAAGATCAGTGGAGCATGGAGCAGCACGGCCTTGTCCCGCCTGTGATCGGATAGGATTTGTTCGCTTGCGGTTCACCCAAATTCTAGTAGTCGGGGTGCCATAGTTATGCAAATGTCAATGACATCACTAGGACTGCTAATCTACACGTGAATGAGTTGTGCCCTTTAATATAAACTCATTATTCACCACGTACAAAAATGTATAACTGTTAAATACAAGGAGCGTTGCAGCAGTGTGCCACTGTAAATTGTTGTCACAAATGGGCATTGCTCTCAAATTATAGGCCTCTGCAACCTTTATGAGACAGCCAAAGGTTCTGCAGTGAGGCCAATCTTTGCAACTTATTTCACACCACCCGAAATGCTTACTCTTGAATAGTCCCCCCTCACATTTACTCATTGTTCCTGATTGCTTGCTATACTCCTTGTCCACTTCTCTCTGTACTTCTCCCATTTCAGATGCAGTACATGATGCCAGATACGTTTTTATGGGAGGGCAAAAGGGGCACTTGTCCAGGGCCCCCACCTTGGAGGGGGCACCACAAGGCTCGATGATTTGAAGAAGTAAGATTCCATTGTATGGGGGGGGGGCTGCTGAGGCTCTAAACCCATTGCCTTTCTGTTTTGGCAAGTGCATTCTGCCTTGATCAATTCATCATGTATTGCTTTATGTGTTCACTGTGGTATACATAGTTTGTGTGTTCCTTATGGCACAACTCTATAGCATTCTTTCCTTCCTGTGGGAAATATGTTGATCATGTGCAATAGGCAATGGAGAAATGCATATTGATAAATCGAGTGCCACAATGGTTCAGAAGTTAGCTCAGTGTGTGAAGCACCCATTGTAGAGATATGTGTTCATATGCAAAATTACAATATCAGATTCCAGCAACGCTGGCTGAGCCTTTCCTATGCCTGCATATGAACTTGGTTTTGCAGAGCAACATCTGCTATAATCAGCAATGTACATGTATCAGATAGGGGCTGCTATAAAAACTAACATATCTGTATGGTGAAGGTCTAGTAATTGGTTTGTTCCGATGGGGTGTTGTAAAACCTGGGCAATCACCTCCAATGATGGCATAAACTGTTAGTCCAAGAAGTGAATACATATCAAAATTAAAGACTATGGAACTACAGCATTCATGTTTGTATCATGGATTTGCCAGCAGATGATACAGTGATCCTGGTCAAATCTTCTAATATATCTTACATTACTCTGCTGTCTTCTGTGAGGTTTGCCTTCTTGCATGCCGCTGGTATCGTTTAGCAAGACAGCATATCAACCTCTAGGTTGTGAGCGCGTCGGGTATGGGGAGAGGGCGCGACCAGTATTCTTGATCCCTTCATTTCTTTGGTTTGGTGGAGGGGGCCCCAAAGATGTCTGTGCCCAGGGCCCCAAAAGTGCTTAAAATGGCCCTGCATGATGCCATGATGTATGTCAGTGTGGCAGAAAGTACATATGCTGCCATTCCTTTAAAGCCCTGTATGCTTTACATGTAAAGCTAAGCTTCCCTTGTATTGCCATATGGAATTCTGATGCACTGTGCCGAAGCAGCCTAACCATATGTCATAGTGCACATATCTTAACCAAATGTACACCTGGGGCCAGATTATAGAAACCTTGAGCTAAAGCAAGGGCAAAGTTGCTCGGTATTAGCACGAGGGCAAAGTTTGACCTATTTTTAAAAACAGTGGCACACAATAGAAAACTACCACACCATGACAAGGGTAGTTTGACATATTAAAAGCACCAGGGCATAAATTGTCCTAGTATGAAAAATATGCATTTCTACTGCATTTTTGCACCAGGGCAAAGTTTGCCCTAGTGCTAATACGGAATGCACTAATACGGAATGGTATTAGAACTAGGGCAAACTTTGCCCTAATGCAAAAATGCATCACAAATGTAGCTATTTTGCACTAGGGCAATTTTTGCCCTGGTGCCTTTAATATGCCAAACTGCCCTTGTGATGGTGCAGTAGTTTTCTAGTGTGTGCCGTTTAGCCCATTACTTGATCTTGCTTCTTATGTAGGCTATTTGGGTGGAAGGGTTGGTAGACAGAAGAGAGTGGACCATAAATTGCAGGCCTCAGGCAAGCATATTTTAAGGTCTGCTTGTTTGACACAAAAAACGGGTTGCTTTTTGGTTAAAGTCAAAGGTTTGTATGCACATTTATGAATGGAAATGTCACAAGTCATTGTTTTTGAAATATTTAAAGCTTTACAATACAAAAGACAACCCCAAATTAAATTTGTTAATTCACATCGATTGGTATTCAGGTTCTTATATGCTTCCCTTGATGATGGAGAGAATGAAGCTAGACTCATTCCCATTTTGCATAACACCCTTCTAAAATATTTTGTTTGAAAATGGTCATGTTTGGTAATGTGATTTGTGTACTTTCCAAGTCTGTTTTCTTACAAAATGAGATTGTTTTAGTTCATGGTAAGAACTGGAAAAGAAAGTGTTCAAATGCAGGAATTGCAGAGTTGGCAAAAATCCCAGCTTCACCCCTTCACCCCTTAGCCCATGTGTGATCCTGAGCATCTCATTTAATTTTGTATTGCCGAACCTCTCATTATTGCCAGTCCCTAAACCTTTCAAAATTTTCAGCCCTTCCGAGTGATTTCCTTCTCATGCTATGATCTTCATAAAAGCCTTATTCATGGTTTCACTGTGTTAATAGTGAGCATATTAATATCGCACACCACAGGCATTTGTTCCTTTGATATCTAATGGCAACACTATTTGAAAACCATATCCCACTTCTAATCTCAGTCTGTCTGGATAAAGAGACCTTCCTGGAAGCTTCTAATCTGTCTCCACTATCCATGCTATGGTGTGTGTCGCATACTCCTTCCTTCCAATTGGTGGTCTCTATCCATGCATGAACACTTTTGCATTATGTGAGGCAGCTAATGTGCGTTCTCTGTCTATTATGGATTACATGCACCTTTTACATACGTTCCTGCATCTACCTTCCAGGATGTTATTGATAAAAAGCATCCCGTATGTACTAGAACAGTAAACCCTTTGTAGACTGCTAATGTTGGTCTTCAAATGCTACTTGTTTGTCATTCTGATTAGAGCAAGAATGAAGAGAGTAAGGGTACTTAAAGGGAGTAAACATACTTATTATGCTGCAAGACAGCATATCAACCTCTAGGTTGTGAGCGCGTCGGGTATGGGGAGAGGGCGCGACCAGTATTCTTGATCCCTTCATTTCTTTGGTTTGGTGGAGGGGGCCCCAAAGATGTCTGTGCCCAGGGCCCCAAAAGTGCTTAAAATGGCCCTGCATGATGCCATGATGTATGTCAGTGTGGCAGAAAGTACATATGCTGCCATTCCTTTAAAGCCCTGTATGCTTTACATGTAAAGCTAAGCTTCCCTTGTATTGCCATATGGAATTCTGATGCACTGTGCCGAAGCAGCCTAACCATATGTCATAGTGCACATATCTTAACCAAATGTACACCTGGGGCCAGATTATAGAAACCTTGAGCTAAAGCAAGGGCAAAGTTGCTCGGTATTAGCACGAGGGCAAAGTTTGACCTATTTTTAAAAACAGTGGCACACAATAGAAAACTACCACACCATGACAAGGGTAGTTTGACATATTAAAAGCACCAGGGCATAAATTGTCCTAGTATGAAAAATATGCATTTCTACTGCATTTTTGCACCAGGGCAAAGTTTGCCCTAGTGCTAATACGGAATGCACTAATACGGAATGGTATTAGAACTAGGGCAAACTTTGCCCTAATGCAAAAATGCATCACAAATGTAGCTATTTTGCACTAGGGCAATTTTTGCCCTGGTGCCTTTAATATGCCAAACTGCCCTTGTGATGGTGCAGTAGTTTTCTAGTGTGTGCCACTGTTTTTAAAAATAGGGCAAACTTTGCCCTAGTGCTAATACCGGGCAACTTTGCACTTGCACTGGTGCAAAGTTTCTGTAATCTGGCCCCAGGTGTGCAGCGAGAAGTACCCTGCTTCATAGTCTGCCCGCTTCTTACCTGGCTCAGACAAGCGAAATGTAGAACACCACCTCGCCTGGCGAGACGGCTTCAGTGTGTAGAATTAGCAACATTAGGCTGGCCAGGCACTGCCAGAGTCCTGTGAGAACTGTAGTTATACCAGAATCTGCTAAAGTGCTAAAAATGTATCTGAATTTGTCTTATCGCGAGAATCACACGCGATAGGCCTTGCAATGCGCAACGCACCCTCACCCAGGTGCGAGAAGGGAGTTGATGTTTGTAAACTATATTGTAAGAACCATGTAGGACCCTGATAACTTGTATTCTATGGCCATTGAAAGTTGTTTGATACGCCCCTTACATACAAGACTATGTTATATGGACGTGTACGAGTGATGTAAACTCGGGTAGGTGGGGTGGCTGTACAGTGTTCAGTCCGAAATTTCCACAACATCAGTGAAGATGGCACATATTCAGAAAACACATCAAGGGCGGCACCAGTGGATCTATCAACTGTTACACAAAACTGTCTACTCATATCACTAAAAGCAAGGGCGTCTAGTTATAATTATATGCAATCTAACCCCCTAATGAGATGTTGTGACTTTTATACACATACAGGGTAATTCATAGAATTCAGCGCACAAGTGGCGCACGCGGCTGGTGCACAGTGTGCGCGTGCGGCAGTCTGCGCCAGCCGCATGCGCCAAAATCCATTTCCACGCACAGCGTATTCATGGATTTTAACATCCATAACCAGCCGTGGCGCAGAGTGGCGCAGCGACCCTGCAGCAGCGCCAGTTATGCCCCCAACCCTGCCCCGTGCACCATGAACAGCGCACAAATCCCCTACATGGCGCACAGGCCAGTGGACCAGCATACAGCCTCCCAACCACGAAAACGTCTGTAAAACTACCCGCGCACCCCTCAGAATACACGTACCCCTCTCGCGGTAGCAAAATCGCGTGTAAAACTCCCTGCACACCCCTCCGAATACACATACCCGCTCGGCCAGGTAAATTGCATCCAAAAAGCACCCCCCTGTGGCGTGGGCTGCCTGTGGGGCATGCCCAGGGTGGATGGGGTGCCTGCGTGTATTTGGGGGGTGCGTGGGAAGTTTCACACGCGATAGGCCCTGTGTGAGCGGGGTACGTGTATTTGGGAGGTGCACATGGAGAATCACACGCGATAGGCCTTGTGCGAGCGGGGTATGTGTATTTCGGGGGTGCGGGTGGAGAATCACATGCGATAGGCCTTGGGTAGCGGGGTACGTGTATTTCGGGGGTGCACGTGGAGAATCACACGCGATAGGCCTTAGGGAGCGGGGTACGTGTATTCTGAGGGGTGCGTGGGGAGAATCACATGCGAAAGGCCTTGTGCAAGCGGGGTACGTGTATTTCGGGGGTGCGCATGGAGAATCACACGTGATAGGCCTTGTGCGAGTGGGGTACGTGTATTTCAGGGTGCGCATGAAGAATCACACACGATAGGCCTTGGGGAGCTGGGTACGTGTATTCTGAGGGGTGCACGGGGAGAATCACACATGAAAGGCCTTGTGCGAGCGGGGTATGTGTATTTTGGGGGTGCGCATAGAGAATCACACGTAATATGCCTTGGATAGTGGGGTACGTGTATTCTGCGGGGTGCGCGGGGAGAATCACAAACGAAAGGCCTTGTGCGAGTGGGGTACGTGTATTCCGGGGGTGCACGTGGAGAATCACACGCGAAAGGCCTTGGGGAGCGGGGTACGTGTATTCTGAGGGGTGCGTGGGGAGAATCACACGCGAAAGGCCTTGAGCGAGCGGGGTACGTGTATTTCGGGGGTGCGCGTGGAGAATCACACGCGATAGGCCTTGTGCGAGCAGGGTACGTGTATTTTGGGGGTGCGCGTGGAGAATCACACGCGATTACGCTTGCAGTGTGGGGTACGTGTATTCTGAGGGGTGCGCGGGGAGTTTCACATGTGAATTGGCAGAGTGGGTCCTCCCAGGTGAGCCCTCTACCCCCTTCCCAGCCCCTGCAGGCAGCCCACACCACAGGGGACTACCCTGCACCCATGGTCATGTCCCGTAGGCAGCCCATCCACCCTGGGCATGCCGCCCAGCCAGCCCACATGTCACCATGCACTAGTGAGCACCAACTCATGTCCCCCTGCATCCCCACCCATCCAGCATTGACGGGCACCTGCCAGCAGGCCCCGACACATGTCCCCCTGCACCCCCACCCATCCAGCATTGACAGGCACCTGCCAGCAGGCCCCGACTCATGTCCCCCTGCATCCCCACCCATCCAGCATTGACGGGCACCTGCCAGCAGGCCGCGACTCATGTCCCCCCCAACATGTCATAAAGATGCACATTCATTGGCCTCATGTCCACCAAAATCTCACTGCACCCCACACCAGTCTTGAGACCCAATCAAGTTTCCCATCCACCCCACACTGAAAGGCCTATTTCATGACACAAACCAAAAGTCAACTATGTACATCAACACACGTCCGTCACACACACACACTGGGTGCCAGTGATTGTGTAAACCCACATTGTGACATGCAGTAAACCAATGAACGAATACCACACATGGAAGTAATAAATCAAAATGTATTTTGCACAAAATGAAGGTAATGGAATGAAAACATGAAAATTAATTTTAAACAAGAAAAGAAATGCATGTACAAAAATGAAAAAAAGAAATGAAGTCTCAATCCAAAGTAATCCAAAAGAAAGTTAGTCCAAACTCTCTGTCCACCAAAGCAAATCCAAAGGAAACGTAAATTGTAAAATCCATTGATCCATGGTGATTTAAAAAAAAATATTTTTCATAAATCCACAGTTCAACTATGTACAACGATTCAATCCAGGGTCCATGAGCCCAACGAATGAAATGAAACCTATAAAAAAAACCTACCTAATGAAGAACTATATACAAAAATGTGGGGCATTGTCCAAGCGTCCCAAAAGAAATAAAAACAGAAAGGAAACCTAACACTAACTAACTATATACAATGGTGGCGGGCAAGTCCTACGGCTCACTCTGTGATGTCGTGGGCCAGGGCATCATCGAACTCCATGTCAATGTCCCGGAAGCGGGCCTCTGCCCTGGCCCTTAGGTCTCGCAGGGATGCAGTCATGGCCTGTTCCAACTCCCTGCGTGTTGCCTCGAGGCACTCAGCCTGCCTCAATGCCCGGCGCATGGAGAACTCTGCCCTGACCATGGTTAGCCGCGCCTCTTCCACCCGCCGCTGCTCCGCATCTATCCGCTGGCCCAACCGCAGCCACAAGGAAGACACTCCCATTCCAGGGTCCTCCTGCCCTCTAGCCGATGTCTGCCCCTCTGATGTTGATGGCCCGAGCCATCATCGCACCCACCTTGAGCCTGCTGCTGCTGCTGTCCATGTGCCCTGTCCGATGATGCCTGCACATCCTCCATCTGCTGGTCTCCAGTTGGTGGGGTGTCCACCCCTGCTGGACCTCTGACTCCCGACTGTGGCAGAGATGGGATCTCCACCAAGCTGTCTGTGTTGGTTCGGCCAGGTCCACAGGGGGCCCTGGTGGAATCTGGGCCGGAAGACGGCAGGGAGAACGACTGGCGCATAGTCTCCACAGAGGAGGAGAGGTCCGCCAGAGTGCACGACACATGTAGGAACCCTCGGACCATGGCCCCTCCCAACTGTGTCACGTTGCCACGCAGCTCTTCGTGATGGCGTGCATGGTCCCCCCAGGAAGCACGCACGTCATCACGAATAACACACGTGCGCAACGCGACACCAGTCAGGACGGAGCCCATACGGTCATGGGACTCCTCGTCCTCAGGTAGTGGAGTGCCAGATGACGTGGGCCTCCCCCCTACCTGCGGACGGGCCTGGGATGGGGCATCCCTGCTGGTGCATGGTGGTGCAGTTACAGGGTCAGGGACAGGGACATGCACAGGCCCCTCCGCGGCGACCTGTGCTGCCTCCTGCCCCTGGACTGCACCACTTGCACCAGTGGTACTACCCCCACCAGGCCCCATGTGCGGCTCAGTAGCGGGCTCCTCCTCCTCTGTGGAGACCACCAACCTGGATGTCTCAGCACCGTCTTCCGCCATTGCAAGCCCCTGTGGGGGCTCACCCGGCCCTTCCGCTACAACCGTAGTGGCAGATGCGGCACCAGTCCCCTCGCTTTCGGATGATGGCAATTCCTGGGAGGGTGGCTGGGCCTTGCGTCGCCGCCCAGTGGAGGTATCCCCATCGCTTTGCTCCACAGCACCGTCTCTGCCCTCTTCTTCACTCGACGCTGCGTAGAGGGAGACATAGAACACAAGCATCAGGGTACTCTACAATAGTCCCCTAGACAGGAAGCAATAACACATGAGTGGCACTGTCAAACGTCACTTCCATCCTGTCCCTCCACAAAACATGGGTCAATGCAGGCAACACACATGCAGAAACAGGCACGATGCATGCAATCAACATCAGCATCCATGTACAAGGGCCTCTATTGACATAAAGGTTTGGCTTCAAACTCACATGCATCATGGCTCATACTGATCCCATGCACACACATCACCGTAGGGTCATGCATCAGGGCTCGTACACCACAGACACAGTGGATACAAGGGTGACTAGACTGCATAAGTGAATCAACACATCGTCACGGACATGTGTCATGCATCCATGGCGTTTCAAAGTCACACACACGCTTCTCAGACACACAGACATGTACACCATACATGTACATGAGAGCAGCACCCATCTCCCACCCCCCCATCCATGTCCAAGAACAGAGACAGGCATGCATTCATGTGTGCATTCCGCATGCAGCTTCCCATGTTGCATTGGAACACATGCACCATCCATGTGGTTCACGCATTACTGGTCTCACATGCATTACCATGATGTCCCTGCACACACACATCCATAGATGGCCTATATAACACATACAGGCAATTAGCTGACTACCAGCACACTGCAACATGCCCTGTTTCACACAGCTATGCATGGCCACTTACCGACTTACCGCTCGGCTCCAGACGGGTCTTCCTTCGAAGGATCTGGATGTGGAGCGATGGGCTTATGCGTTCCAGGACCCTCATCTGGATGTTGGTCAGGCTGACCGGGCACCGCTCTGCATCCTCTGCCATCAAGAGGCGCCGGGCCTTGTTGAGGGTCCTGGACCTGAAGTCCTCCCAGTGCTTCCGGACGTGCTTGATGTCGCGGGTTGCCTCCCCTTCCGCGTTGATGGCAACCACTACGTCCTCCCAGATCCTCTCCCGTCCTTCCTTGTCGGTGCGCGAAGGTGTGAAGAGGGCATCATAATGCCCCAGAACTTGCCCAACCAGGATACCAACTTCCTTGTCACTGAAGCTGGTAGCCCTCTGCCTCTCTGGCTGGGGGTCGCCAGTGGTCTCTGATGGTGTTTGCCCCGACATGGCGACCCCCGAGGCAGGTGTGGGTGGGCAGCTGGGTCCTGGGGCTGGGCTGTGGAGCGATGGTATCCCAGTCGGGAGTCGTCTGTTCCAGCAGGGGTGGACACAGCAACTGGACCCCTGCAGATGGCTGACGTGCAGGCACCAAATAGCAGGGCACGTGGGCAGCAGGCAGGCAGGCAGCAGCAGATGGCAGGTGGGAGCGTGCTCAGGATCTGGGGGCAGGAAAATGGCCTTTTGGGCAGGAGCGTGGTCTTCCGTGTGTTGTCGCGTGGCCAGCTTGATACGGAGTGATTTGGCACGTGAAAAAAGTGCATGTCAGCGTGTAATTCGAGTAAAGGCCCTTAGCGCGTAAGCGGTTCTGTGACGTAACGCACACAGGCATTTCCCTCAACACGGGTGCATAGTGGATCAGCATGTGAAAAAAACCACACGTCCGTGTGTGAATGTGTGCAATCCAAGGAAAGGGACTAAGCCAGTGGTATTCAAACTGTGGGTCGCGACCCCCCAGGGGTCCGCGGGTGCATCCCTGGGGGGCCCTGAGAGCTCAATATGAAATATTTAAAAATCATTTTTTTATTTTTTTAGATTGGAAGAAATGGGCAGGGGTGGCTCACATGGTCGGCTGAAGCATGAAACTGTCTCAGGCAACAATGAAAAAGTGGCCCGCTGTTGTAAATGGATATTCATTCCTTTAGTCACAGACTGGGCCTCATTACAACTATGGCGGTACGTTAACTACGGTGACGGTAAGCTACCGGCACCGTTGCTACCGTACCGCCATAGTACGAGTTGTGCTTGCGGACTCGTTGGATACACCGGCACATCTGAGCTCCCCATTCCTATTGAGCCCTATGGGGCTCAAGTGGGAATGGGGATCTACCGGTACCAGCACCCGCGAAATGGCAATTATCAGGTCCGCCTAACTCAGCATGACCCGGTAATTGCCCATTCGCGGGTACTGCACCCGTATGCAACTCCGGCGGCAGCCGTGCCGGTTTTACCGGCATAGCTACCGCCAGGGTTGTAATGAGGCCCCACTGTTTCAATAGTACCCAAGGGGGTGCTTTGTGTTAAAATGTAAGTAAATTGTGATATATTAAGCAACAATGGTCAAAATTACTAACTGCATAGTTAAGTAACTCATCAAACTGGTCCACATTGGCCAAAATGGTGGCCTATTTTGACTGGCCCACATTAGCATTTTACATTTTTGGTACAGGCATTGCCCTATAGGCCAGTCCGAGCCTGGCGGCTCATCCATAATGGTGAGAGAGCACCCATCCAGTGGCCCCTCACCCATTATGGAGGAACTAAGGAGCCAGCCCAGTGAAACAGTGAGCACTCACGCAGCTGCTTTTTCCAGCTGATGGAGTGCTCCTGGGCTGGCTGAACTGTCAAAGGGAAACACTGTTTCCCTTTGACAGTTCAGTTTAGTTCCCCAGCCGCACATGCTCACTGAGCCATGCAAGTGCTGGGGCGTTTTGCTTCGGCAGCATTGCATAGCTCATTGGAAATGCTGGCTGGGGCACTGCATGTCTGTATGTCCGAGGGGGAGCTCCTGCGACTTCTCCCACATACGGACAGAGGAGCGTGGAAGGGCGTTTCAGCACCCACACGCAGGCCAATGTAGAAGGTACGTTTATGTTGATTGTTTTTATTTAAACATGTGTATGGCTGCGTGTATGCTTATGTTATGAGTGAGT
Organism: Ambystoma mexicanum; assembly: GCF_040938575.1. NCBI lineage: Eukaryota > Metazoa > Chordata > Amphibia > Caudata > Ambystomatidae > Ambystoma > Ambystoma mexicanum. Next base: position 832,656,590 of record NC_090934.1, on the reverse strand, counting down.
GTATGGTGATGGATGCTCGTGTGAATGATAGAGTGATTGCTGTATGAATGTGCAGCGCCTTGCATACACACATAATCATGTTGATTGTGTTAGGCCCAGTGGGGCCTAAGGGACACGGATGGTATCTTTTTACTGGACATCTATCATAGATGTCCAGTAAAAAATGTCATGCCTGCCCCCTGGGCCCCCCAGCACCAATTGCAAACTGTTTGGCTATTTACCCATTTTTTTGTTAAAAGTATGCTCTACAATGCAACATTTGAACCCATTATTTAAAAATAATTCACAGGGGGAAACCCCCCCGAACCCCATTGGTTCGGGCTCCCTCACTGTGCTCGGTCACTATGGCATTTTTGGGGGAAATTGTTATGCCCCACCACTTAAAAAAATCACCAGCCGCCACTGGCCCTCAGACTGTGTTGGGAACGGGATGGGGGAACCCAGGGACTATGGTGGGAGCACAATGGGAGGGAATCATGGGATAGTGGTGGGAGCAGAGTAGGGAGAGCCCAGGGTGTGTGATGGGGTGGGGAGAGACCAGGGACTGGGTAGTAGTGGGATGAGGGAGCCCAGCGACTGTGATGGGAGCAGGTGACGGCGCGCAATACATACTGTCCATTTGGCATTTCTGGGGGGTCCCGACCTGCCCATATTTTGCTCAAGGGGGCCCCGGCCAAAAAAGTTTGAAGACCTCTGGCCTAAGCGCTTAAGTGACAGTGACGTGATGCGCGCAGGCGTCACCCTCAGCATGGGTAAAAGGTGAGCGTGGTCAGCAGTTTGCTGTACGTGCCTTTCGTGGAGACCGACGTGTGTGTTGCTACTTCGTGTTGTTTTGCGCGCCATCACAACTTCACAGCGGATCAAGGACGTATCTCTTATTTTGGCGGGGGTATTGGCTACGTGTGTTTTTCATCATCACGCTAGTCTGACAGTGAGTCCGCACGCTATTTTTCCCACTGCGGGTGCCCCTGTGTATCGTGTACCCATTTTCGAGGTCATAGTAGCCTGCGTGTCCCATGCGTACGCGTTTTTCGTGTTCCTGGGTGCCACCGCATACTGCAGGAGGTTAATTCCACGCACGTAGGCTGCAGGGGTTGCATGCACGGTTTTACTGCAGTTTTGGGGTGCATGAGAGTTACGTGACCCGTCACTTAATCACCGGGGTCACATACAGCCTTGCAGGTGCAGGGGTGCTGTTAACATCTTGCATCCCACCCCCTTCACCCCAATTGCCCAGGACAATTGTCGTGTACACCTCCCATTGGCACTTCTCCATCTGTGCCGCAACTACTCCATCTGTGCCATGGTTGGGAGGCCACCAAAGGTGAGGGGCGCCTCAGCTGGGCGTACTCCTCGTGGTGGGCGTGGTCAGGGATGTGGCCGGGGTGACTAGGGAGTAGGGGGACTCCAGGGTGTCCAGGGTGGCCGCAGAGGGGGAAGAGGCAGGGGTGCGCCACTTCGGCACAATGTTGTGCCATGTGTTGGTGCAGTCATGCCACCACCCCCTGTGGTTCCGGGAGATGCAGCTTCTGCATCTGGCACTGGCACCCATGTGACCCGGCAGTCCGCTTCATATACTGCCACGGGCCCAAGGGTAGTGGTAGCTGCAGGTGCAGCTGTGGACACCACCACCCAGGCTCAGGGTCTGCCAGCGCAGGCTGCGTTGGGACTTGAAGAGTCTATGGAAGATTTCCAACAGGGCAGGAGGAACACCGTAGGTGCACGCAGGGCTGCCCTGACCGAGACACGTGTCCCTGGGGCAGTAATGTCATCTGCTACCCCAACCAGCTGGGTGTTGGCACGTGCAGGGGCAGATGCAGCCAACAACACCTCGGTTGTGAGTCTACCAACCAGGACAGTCGCGGTCAATGACCCTGCCACAGCGGATGTTGCTGCGGAGGGTCCATTCGAGGGAACCCAGCAGCCACTGACGCAAGTCAGGCCTTTGGTCGTCCTTCCACCTGCCCCTTCCTTGGCTCAATCCACCGGTGCCACTGGACATACTGATCAGGGTGGCATTTGCCAGCCAGGGTCTGCGCCACTATCCAAGAGGAGGAAGGTTGCACCTGCAGCACAGGCTGGGACCCCACACACAGCCACGACCTCCTGCACATCAAGGAAGAAGCCTTTCTGTGCGCAGGAACTGGACTTCCTCGTGGACTAAGTGCGGGACCACAACCGTGACATGCTAGTGCGGCCTAATTATCAAACTACGGCTGCCCATCGTGATACCCACTGGAAGCAAGTTGCGGAACATGTGAGTGCATTCGGCCATGAGGTGCGCATGGCGCAAGAGTGCAAAAAGCGTTGGAATGACCTCAAACGCAGCGCTAAGGCAAAGCGTGCCTCAAATTACAACATGACTCTGGTGACTGGCAGTGGGCCGGCACCTGAGGAGGAAGACCTCACTCCGCACGAGTCACTCGTTGCGGAGTTCATACCACCTGAATCGGTCGAAGGAGTGGGAGAGATGCCGGACTTTGATGCCCAGTCCAGTGAGTGTTGCAGCGTGTTTGTCGAGGCCATGTGTGTTTCACTTGTGTGATGTGTTGTGCATGACTGCAACTACATGTCATGTGTACATGGTTCAGATGTGCAAGTAATGCAATGCTTCACTGATGCATGGCTGCTCTGCAGGATGGTGGACATGTGGAGCAGACAGGGACTGTCCTCATCACCACACTTGCACCCTACTCACATGCTGGTCACCTGGATGCCTCTCCGGTTCATGTTCCAGCTCACTGGCCCTTCTGCATGTAGCATGGGGTGTCCTTCCTCTCAACACTGGGATTATGTCATAGCATGATTGGCGTGCATGTGGCCTCTGCCTGCATGCAGGTACTCCACGTAGGCATGCTCCCTTGCCCCTCCACCCCCTGTATACTCCAATATCACCTTTGCATTGGTCTGCATCATTTTGCCGTAATGCAATGGCCTGTTCATGCGTCCTGTGTACATGCTAACTTCCACCAGCCAACCTGCCAGACACATGCAGTGGGGTACATCTTTTGTACTTGATGCAGGGTGTCTCACTTGGACTGTGCAGATGTCATATGCTCCGCAGGGACATGAGTGCCCATTCATGCTCCATGTGCATTCCATGCATGCCCCTATGTGTCCTTGACTGGATGATCATTGTAGTACGTGTCCTGGGTGAGCTACATTTCATGGCATTTCATCAGCCTTCCCATGGCCACTGTGGCTCAGTCCTGCGTCCCACACATGTTTAGGGTGTGACAGTCTGTGTGGGTCACAGGCCTCAGCCTGTTTCAGGCCCACTGACTCTGTCCAAACTGGTGTAGTGTCTTCTGCACACGTGGGTGTACTAGTGAGGGTTCATCATGTGTCCTGCTTACAGTCCCATCATCATCTGCTGTGTTGTCAGTTGACTCAGATGATGCAATTGATGCTAGTCAACACTGTCTGCCAATACACAGGTCTCTGGTCATCCTTTTGATACCATGCAAGGCATCCCTGCATTTCCACTTAGGGGGAGGGGTGGATTGCTTGTAGCCATGCAACCCATTGCATGCACATTGCACGTGATGCCTAAACTTGACCTTGCACTGCCTTCACGTTTTCTGATACACATCATGAAGTACTTGTACATGTAGATAGTGAGTAATGTACAAATGTTCTGCACTGCATCAAGCCACTTCTGAGCGGTATAACACCCTTCTACATGCCTAATCACAGAAGCAATGTCAAGTTGACCCGGCATGCACGGCAAGTTCTCTTTTGTGTGTGACATGTCTGCTTCATGTGTTGGCTGTCTGTGTGATGTCTATGTGTGTTGAGTGCTTCTAACATGTGTAGTGATCTTTTTTTCTCTCTACTTTTCAGATGAAGACGCAATGGAGCCAGAGGATGGTGTTGTCATGCCAGGCAAAGGGTTGTTATCACTACAACAACCCGGCACAAGTGGGGGTCGTGGGGTGGTAGACCACGAGAACCCACATGTGCTACAGACCATCTTGTCTTTGGCTGGCAATGAGGCCAGCCCAGATGACCACTCTGACGTCCATGTCGAGTTGGATGTGCATCAGGTCCATACGTCAGGGGGGAGTGATTCTGATGTGGACACTCCTCTGTCCGCGACACCTGCACTGAGGGGTCAGACAGTGGTGGGACCTCTGCATGTGGTGGATCGGGACGCAGGGTCACCCTCCACACCAGTCGCTGACGGGCCTGGGCCATCACGTTGACGGGGGCATGTAGTCGTGCAGCCGTGGGTGGTGCCAACCCAATGAGGATGGCCGGTCCTTGGGGCCCGCAGGTGTCAAGCCCAGCAACACGGTGGCCGCGCGCCACCGAGGTATACTGAGTGGGAGCAAGAAGACATGACTGCCAATTCAGAACGCCAGGGGTTAGCAATGGAAAACATCGCTGTGAGCATGGAGCGTGTGGCCCAATCCGTGCTCCTCCCTGGTAGGCAGGTGCTTCTCCAGCAGTGGGCGGCACAATCCACGGCCCGCTTGCTCAGGCTGGGCATGGTGGCCTCAGACAGGGCACGCAGGATGAAATGTTGTCTTTGCGTCAAGCAATTGCTGCTCATGCAGAGGCACACATGGAGGCCCTGAGGGCTGAGTATGAGTCCCTCAGATCCACTCTGGGTGTCCTCTTGATGTCCCAGAGGGCGCGGTCAGAGGAGAGGTTTGAGCAGCTTGACCGTACCATCTCGGCTGAGCTACGTGCTTGCCGGTAGGTGCATCAGTTGTCCAGCCAGGCCTTGCAGGAAGAACTCTGTGTTACATGTGTTACCTTGCAAAAGGAAGCACGCGTATCACGGGAGGTTCTGCATGCAGACCTACGTGTCATCGCCGCACAGAACCAGGCTCACCCGTCCGGCAGACTTGCTGCCGACGAGGGGCAAGCTGCAGCTAGGCGTGGTCAGGCTCCTGTGCCACGTGCTCCTTTTCAGGATGAGCCAGACTCGGACGACGAGGTATCTCCCACACAGGTCGGGCTGTATAGGCGTTGAGCCCATGGAGGTTTTTTTTTCCTCAACATCATCGCATGTGGGTGTTGAGCTGCACCCTGTACCAGCCCCCTCCTGGGTGCCTCCCCCCCAGGACATTTTTGATTTTTCTTTTTAGTTTAGTTAGTTAACATTCGATTTGATAGTTAGTTTAATTAGGTAATGTAGGTTTTTTATAGTTAGTGTAATTAGTTAATACAGTTTAAAATTGCTTGTCTATTGTGCTTTCATGTGACGGTGTGGTGCTTTGTGGCTTTCGAAAGCATCCACTGTCTGTTCCAGCTGGGCACTTCAAGCTTGTCTCGTGTATTTGTTTGCAGCTTGGGGTCCTGACTCACATAGGCCACTCCTGCTTCCCTTATCCATGGGCTCGCAAGGATGGTTCGGTGTTACAGTCTATTTCACAAGGGCTTTGGACTGTCATATCTGTGGCCTGTCTGCTGCTGTACTACTTGTGTTAACACCCCTATTGGGGATTGTAGGGGTCTTATCGACGGCATTTCAGCATTAGAAATGGGTGGTTTCAGGAATCAGGTGTCCATTAATTGCTATACATTGTGTTGTATGTTTATTTTCTTTAATGTACATGTGCTTGATGCACTTCATGCTGTAGAGAGTGTCCGCCACCCTTTGCCTGTCAAAGTCACACTGATGGTGGGATGGAATCTGATGTACGTCTCTGACATGGTCCAGTCACAACCAGCATGAAGAGACACACACAGGTGACTTTCCTGCATTAATTTTGTGTTTTGTGCGCTTTCTGCAGGAGAATGAGCCTCCAGACCACCTTTGCCGGCAGACATGGGCCAGTGTATGTCTGGCAGCTGGCCACGTTCGGTGGTGCAGACATGCGCATGTGTGCGCTAGCAGTGCCACAGGGCTTGTGCTCATACATCCAACAGAAGCAGATATTTTTCCAGGAACTCCATGCAAGGTGAGCAGCACAAGGGGCACACACCACAGCCAACCTTCCACTAGGCCTGTTGCACATGCATGCTAAGTAGTGCCACTGACAGTGAGCTTGGACAGTTATTGGTGTTGAAGCGCACAGTACAGCTAAGATGAGTTGGTGGACACATGGCAAGTTGCTTTCCAAGTTGTCAGGGGCACATGCAGGGGCTGTCGCACATATCCTCCAGTCCACCATGCTCCATTGAAGCAGATGTATAAGCCCATTAGCGTTCAAAGCCTCAAAAAATAGAGCTGCGCACAGGGACACCCAGCGAGGGACAGACTGGTGTGCAGTGCATATCATTTGCATGTTCAAATTGACACATGCACTACCTCTTTTATTTGGGGGATGCCAGAACACTACTTGTACTGAAGTCGTACCTCGCTATATGCGTGTAGCTTCTTACCCAGGGACCATTGCATGATGTGTGAATCTTGACACATTGGTCTTCCATTTGCCACGCGCCCACGTGCGCCTGACTTACTGCATTGACAGTGTATGAACCATTACGGGGGGAGTCTTACGTATGGGTATGAAGCAGCAGACAAGAGTGTTTGTTTGTGGAGGATTTACTTGCTTTGGGTCATGTACGGTGGTGTGTGTGTGTGTGTGTTATGGACACACACATATTAGTAACTCTTACTATCTTTGCAGCATTGAACTGCTCCTGTTACCGGACCTGAGAGTGCGCAGGCAGGAGGCCAGCACTCACCCTAGAGATAAGTCTCTCTTTGACTTCCATTTGAGTCATTTGGTACAATGTGCATGATGTACATGGTTTATCTGATTGAGTATGTGTTATTGTGAATAGTAGATGTTTGTCTTTTCCCTACTTTCCCATGACAATCCAACTCCCCTCTCCTGCCCCTCTTTCTGGTTATCCAGAATACCAATGCCTGTCCAGTCAACATATCCCTGACCCTCCTTCCCCACCGTGGTCTCAGAGGCCTGTGTAAGTTTGACCTTGCAGGCGCCCAGACCACAGAGGGGGTGGTTGGTTCGTGCCACTCCTGCGCGTGGACCCCAGAGCAGTGACACTACCCATCAGTTGGTGCTGCATCATTGTATATTATGTAGCAAAAATGGTACACATCCTGTTGTAGCATTGTTTAAGTGTGCTAACTTGGTTGTTCCATCCTTGTGCTTGTACATGTGCTTTGAAATTTACTGCTACTTCAAGTCATCTACTGGAGACTCTTCAAGTGTTTTTGCTGCCTACAGGCTTTTTTGCCTGGCTTGTGTGTTTGGCTCCTTTGAGTTCTGTTCGATTTGGTATTTTTGCCAGTCAAGGTGGCCTCGGAGGGTGCTGGACACTATTTACACGCAAGGTGGTAGATGGAGACAAAGGGGTAGGGTGATCCTGTGGCCAGGTAGACTTCAAGGAAGAAGGCTACATACCCCAGACACAGTTGTTCAGTAGGCCATGGTGATATGTGAATGAGGGAGGGTGGTTGGTTGTTGGACAGTTGTCTTGGCCTACAGTGTGATGGGCACCCTCACATTGTTATTATGGTGTCCTATGTACATGATGTGTTCTGCTGGTCAATGCCTGTTCCCGTGTTGTGTTTACCTTTCAGGTTTGAGGGGATTGGTGTGGTTTGACATGCTGGGGTGTGCACATGGGCAATGTTCACATGTAATGTGTAGAGGGCACTGATGGTCACTTGATTGGAGATGCATGTATTGAGTGCATGTCCTTACTGACACACACAGTCGCACTATGCTCCGCCACATGTACATCCACCCATCCATGTCCAAATGTGCACACAGTTTGCCTTCTGGTGACCACTGTGTCCCTGCAGCACATGATCTATGACCATTTGTGGATCCTGTACATGCGTCAATTGTTTATTTATTTATTTATTTTGTCCTTTTCATGTGATGCTCAAGGTGTGTCTCTGACACAATGGCTGGTCACTATGCTGTGTGCTGAGCAGTGTGTTGGAGGAGATGCACACAGCACATGTATTCAGGAGTAGGGATTTTGCCTTGGCCAATGTGCATGTGAACAGGCATTGATTGATATGTTCATGCTACAACTGTTGGAATGCATTTGGGTATGACTTGTTTTGTGTGGGAAGTTGTTGATCAGTCATTTCATCAGATTCCATGACAGGCGTCATTGTGTGAAGCCAATTTACATTTATCACATGTCACTTCGTATATTATTGGTAATGTGTTGACCTTTTGCTGTTGCTTGCCATGTCATAGTGTGTCAAACAAGGGTGATGTGGTTAAGGAGGGTTTGGATGACATACCAGGGATTGTGATGGCCTGTTTTGCAGGGGTGTGTGATGCACACCTTGCATGTGTTCCTTTTGGTCACACACAATTGTTCATGTTTTAGTAGCTAGGGATGCACACAATGTAGCACTTCCATGGCAACATTCTCAGGGTGGTAAGGTTGTGACAATTGACTCTCTCTTTGTCATCATCGATTGTCACCTGGTATGTGCCAGGCCTGTGTGCACTCCGCAGGGGTGGGAGTTTAGGTGAAAAGCCACAAGCTGGGTCCGGGCTGCCTCGCCACGTGCCCTATCCCCTCCCTTTGGCAGCACCTGTGCCTGTGGTTGGGGATGTGGGGGCACCACCATGTCCACCGGTACACCCTGCCGTGTTGCAACATTGTGCAGGACACATGATGCTACAATTATCCTGCACACTACTGGGGGTGCATAGAGTAGCTGCCCACCAGAGCGGTCAAGGGAGCGGAAGCGTGACTTTAGCACTCCGAATGTGCGCTCCACTATGCCCCTGGTTGCCATATGGGCAGCATTGTATCTTACCTGGGGTAGTGTGGTGGGGTTCCTGATTGGCGTCATCATGTGGTTGGTCAGAGGGTAGGCACTGTCCCCTGGAGAGGTGATAGTGGTTGTGATTATTGGGGTTTGTGTATTTGTCTGTGTGTGATATGCATGCATGTGCACAGGCATTTGTACTCACCTAGGAGCCATGTGTCGCCCTGCTGCCCAGCTTCCAGGGCCTGGCTCAGGTTGGACATTCTGTATATGAAACTGTCATGGGTGGAGCCTGGGTAGTTTGCATAGACAGAGGTGATGATTCCCTTTGCATCGCATACCACCTGCATGTTGATGGAATGCCAATGCTTGCGGTTTCGATAGATGTGCTCAGTGGCCCTAGGTGGACGTAGGGCCACATGGGTGCAATCTATGGCACCGAGCACTTTGGGGAAGTATGCCACCCTGTAAAAGTCCTGGACTACGGCCTGCATTTCTGCGGATGTTCTGGGCATGTATATGTGCCTGCGGACTCAGGGGCGCGCAGTCATGATTGCCAACACCTGGTGTAGGCAGCGTGACTGCGTGGCCTGTGAGACCCCCCCCCCCACTATGGCAGTAGTCCGCTGAAATGACCCAGTGGCCAAAAAATGCAGGACATTGAGCACCTTCTCCAAGGGTCTCAATGCTTGGGAGCAGAGGGTGGGGGATGTAAGGTCATCTTCCCACTCCCTGACCAGCTCTAGGATGGTACGAGGTGGAAACCTATACCTGCCGTAGACCTGGTCGTCAGGCATCCCAAAAAAGCTAGTCCGGGGGGAAAAAATGCAGGCCCTGGCTATTCTCCTCCTCCTGCGGTGTCCCACGATCAGTGCTGCGACAATTGGGGCATTCATCGTCGCTGTGTATACGTGTTTGTTGTTTGCGTGCACTTTTACACTGTGTGCAGGGACGCTTACGCCTGCCTTCCTGTGGCGGACGTGTTGACGCCTCTGCGTGTCTTTTAGCGTGCAATTGTTTCCCGTATTCGAATCCAAGAATACGAGTTGTTCGCGTGCGTGTGGGCATTCTGTGTATTTCCCTGCAGTACTTCCCCAGTTACCCCTTCTTTTTCACGCATTGTTCCCCATTCCGCATGTTACGCCCCGTGTCCCGCCCCCTTTTTGGTGTGTGTGCAGACGTTGTGCGCTTTCCCTGTGCGCGTCGCTCACAGCGTTCGGGTTCTTGCAATGACGTGTGCGCCAGTGTGCGCCACGCACGGATTTGGTGCACAACCAGTGGAAAACACGCGCATGCCCTTCCTTGAATCGCACGCTTTTTCACGGTTGCGGCAGCTTGCGCTGAGATTTTCGGCGCACGTTTGTTCCATGAATTGGCCCCTTAATATCATTTGAAAGCATTTCATTTGAAAATTTATGTTGAAAAAACATTGTTAAGTTGCATCTTTCTCACGTGTATATAAATGAATGGATGTCACCACAATCTCCCTGTGCTGGTAAGGATTTATGTTAAAACATCAAAGTTTTTACAACAATTTATTTCTTTTTTAAGTGCAGGGGGAGACCCAAGAACCTCCCGCCATATCCCTCGTCTTTAATAAATATCCGAACCCAACCCCCATCAATTTTATCGTTTATAACCATTATTTTACCGTTGAGGTTGTCTACCTCGCAGTAATTGTCTTCGATGTTTTGTAGTGATGTCGCTGGTAGTGCAGTAAATGCCTGGAGGCATGGTGACTTGCTTCAGTGACCAGAAGAAGGGAACATTGGGCAGGCCAATGCAACAGTGATGCACCAGCTAAGGCCTGGGACTGATGTCGGCCAAATTTGGATGCCAGGTGTTATGTACTCCAACTCTCGCCAGCCTCAGCCAGCATAGACACTGTTGTGGGATCATTGGAGTCATCGTCCAAAACATCTGGAGAGCAGCAGGTTGCAGACCTCTGTCCTAGGTCAAGGCACACTTTGAGATTGGCTATGCACCCTTTCTTTACTCTTGGACTGGTGTAATAGAAGGAATTCCAAACAGATTAGGTGCGCGCTGTACAGAAAGTGGATTCGGTAGATACCCAACTTGTTTCGGCCCTTTCACTACATTTAGTGAAATTGACGATTTGCTACATATTTCATAGCATTTTTTACGGGGGCGGGGTAGTGGAACATGAAATGTTGATTTTTAGTGTGACATCTTATGGTGAAAGTACGCATGCGCGAGCCTCGTTTTGGGCCGCGCATGCGCATTGTGAATAAAGACGGTCTGTGCGGCAGTTGCCGCCGGGACCCTGGAAAGCACAGACGTATGCCTCCTGTCTCAGTGATTGTGTGCGTGTGTGTGCGAGTACAGGGCGGCGCGAGGCACGGACACGCCCATCACATTGGCGACGAGGCGGGATCCAACAGAGGGAGCAGTTTGACACGCGCGAGTGTGTCAATCACCGGCATTTTTCTTCATTGGGCATCCCGAACCCGACGCGAGCGATGGCATTCATGTTATTTTCAGCGCGTAAGGCAGTAGCGGCCCGCGAGGGCGCTTGTGCGCTGCCCACGTGCTAAGGGATAACTAACAACCCAATTTTTGGAACTTCTGTAGTTCTCCAGGCCAGGAGGACTGCAGTGAAGCCTGTGACCAGAGGGTCTTGATGCCAGGATGGTCATCTAGGTATTGAATGACAACCAGGTGCCTGGGAGGATCATCACTGTTGCACCGCATCACCACAGCTAATGCATCCAGGTATGTCAACATCTGTCTAAATCAGGTTTGTGGCCTCTAACCCCATTCTGAGGTGCCTGTGCGACCTGTGAAGATGGCGGACAGCGATGGAGAAGCACCTGCGGCGCAGGTGGTGGTGCGCAGACAACATGGGTCTTACTGCCAATGCAGGAATTTGACACTTCGGGCCCACCTTCGAAATTGGGCCCAAAACGGTTACTGCGGATAAGAAAATTAGACATGTACTTCACAGCGACCGGAGAGACCAACGATGATGCAAAAAGAGCGACACTGCTCTACTCAGCAGGGATGGATGTTCTTTGCATTTATGAGTCTCTAAACCTGCACGTGGTGACGTACGATGCTGTTAAAACGGCCCTTAAGAACTATTTCATTCCGTTATCTACTGTGGATTTTGACAGATTTCTCTTTTGCGGCGAGAAACAGCGTGAGGAGGAATCCCTTGACCAGTTCTGCACACGGCTGCGGGATGGCTGCCACATGCAGGTGGGACAATGAAGAGGTCATGGTCCGCAATCAGGTGATCCAAAGTTGCAGTTTGAGCAAGCTACGCAGACAGATCCTGCGGGAGCCAGGCATGACTCTAACTCAAATATTGGATAGCGGCAGAGTATATGAGTTGGCCGAGACGAGAGGTGCGAAGATGGACCTGGCAAGTCGGAAGAGGCGTTTGCAGTCGGGAGGCAAGCCTCGTCGAAAGCTTGCTGGGGCCAGAAGCGCCAGGAGGCGGCTCCAGCGCATGGGTCTGCGACTATTTGCCAGTACTGTGGGTATGATCTGCCTCACTCTGATGACTGTACCGCCAAATCAAGGGTCTGCGGTAGGTGCAACAGTCCTGGTCACTATGCCAGGATGTGTCACGCTGCAGCACCGCTGACCACTCACCGAGGGCCGGCGAGGACAAGCGGAGGCGGGTTTAGGAGGCGACGCAGCATTGCGACATTAGAACAAGACGCTCAAAGACTCAACATCGCAGAAGAAGAGGAGGAGGAAGAGGAAATCTTCTTTATTTCGAATCTTGCGACAGGAGTACAGAAAAGGAGGCAGCCTACGTGTGTTGTAGACATTCAAGGCGTCCCCACACAGGTACTGATAGACACAGGGGCCTCTGTTTGTGTGCTTGCCACCGACCACTACAAGGCACTCCCGGGACCGCCACCGTTGGACGTGTCAAAAGCAAAGATTTTCACTTTTGGGGGTGATACCCCGCTACCCATTCAAGGGGTGTTTGTGGCGCCCGTTACCAAGGGGACCAAGACCATTAAGGCCCGATTCTTCGTCACCGATGTCAGCCCACACTCACTGCTCAGCTGCGCTGCGTCGGAGGCATTGGACATGGTGCACTTTGCCCTAGAGGTGAACCAGGTGGACATAGATCAACTACTAGTCAAGTTTTCTGGCATCTTTCAAGGGGTGGCCAAGTTGAAGGCTCCCCCAGTGCGTCTTCACATTGATGACACCATTCGGCCCACCCCCCTCAAACACAGACGAATTCTGTTCCATCTCCGGAGCAAGTGGAGAAGGAATTCCAACTACTTGTCGAAATGGACATAATAGAGAGGGTGGAGGGGCCGACGCCCTGGGTATCACCCATTGTAGTGGCGCCAAAGCCGAAACAGCCAGGTGCTGTCCGCATCTGTGTGGACATGCGTCTCCCGAATGCTGCCATCAAACGGGAAAGGCACATAACACCAACGCTCGATGACATTGTGGGAGAACTACAAGGGGCCAGAGTATTCTCAAAGCAGGATCTGAGGTCGGGCTACCACCAGCTAGAGCTCCACCCAGATCCGAGATATATTACGACATTTATCACACATGAGGGTCTCTATCAGTTTAAACGCCTGAGTTTTGGCATTTCATCTGCAGCAGAAGTCTTTCAAAATGCCATCAGGGAAGCGCTGGCATGGCTGAGTCCATGGCCAAGCATATGAAGAGACTGGAGTCCACTTTGCGGAGGTTGAGCGAGTTGGGTCTTACCTTGCACCGTGAAAAGTGTGAGTTTTTCAAAGACAGGATTGGGTTTTTTGGTTTCATCTTCCATGCCAGCGGTGTTTCGCCAGACCCGGAAAAAGTCAAAGACATCCGCGAGGCGGCGGCGCCCCAGTCACCCACGGAGGTGCGTAGTTTCCTGGGGATGGTTAACTACTGTGGGCATTTCATCAGGGGACTGGTGTCCCTATCCGAGCCTCTCAGAGCACTGACCAAGAATGAGGCCACCTGGGTGTGGGACAAGAGAGAGCAGGAGGCCTTCCAGGAGATCAAAAGAGCCCTGTCGGATCGTGACACGATGGTGTATTTTGACCCCACCGCAGAGTCAGAGATTGTGGTGGATGCCAGCCCGGTGGGACTGGGCGCTGTTCTCATACAAGCTGACACTAGCGGTGACATGCGCCCCATCGCATACGTGAGTAAGGCCCTCACGGACAGGGAGAGACGCTACTCGCAGATTGAGAGGGAGGCGTTGGCCATCCTTTGGGGCTGCCGGCATTTCCGTCTGTATATTCTTGGCAAACCTGTAACGGTCGTAACGGACCACAAGCCGCTTCTGCCCATCCTAGCGGGTGTGTCGTCAAAGCCCCCCACCCCGAGGATAGAGCGCTGGATGCTTGCACTCATCGAGTACGGGGTCAAGCTGACATACCGACCAAGAACTAATAATCCTGTGGATTACCTCTCCTACCACCCGAATTACGAGCGGGCAGAGGGTCCCCGCGAGATGGTGGATTGCCAGGACTTGGTGCACAACATCATGGAAGGTGCGATGCCCGTGGCGCTGTCCAGGGTAGTAGTGACCGAGGAATCGTCGAAGGACAAAGTGTTTCGAATCATCCAGGCTGCGATGAGATGTGGCGATTGGAAAGAGGTGCTCCAGAACAACACCAGGTGGGAAGCGAGAGCTCAGAAGGACCTTCAGGCACTCTGGGGGGTGAAGGACGAACTCTCGATATCGGACAACGGCCTACTGCTGCGGGGAAGGCAGATTGTCATTCCACACGCCCTGAGGAATCGCGTCCTAGAACTGGCACATACGGGACATCAAGGGGTCGCCAAGACGAAGGCGCGGCTGAGACCCAAAGTATGGTTCCCTGATCTAGAAAGCCTAGTGGAATTATACGCGAAGAGGTGCCTGCCGTGCCAAGCGGCGAGCCCCGTAGAGAAGGCTCTGCCCATCAGCTCCATGGAAAGGAGTGAGAGTCCGTGGGGCACCATCCATGACGATTTTGGATCGACGGGGAGGGGCATGTACTTTTTGGCGGTGGTTGACCAATGGTCGAGGTATCCGGAAGTGGAGGTGGTGGAGTCAACAGCGACCGACCACACCATCAGGGCTTTGGACAAAATGTTCGCGACTCATGGTTTTCCCGAACTTCTGTGCTCGGACAATGGGCCTCCATTCACGGGGAGCCAGTTTGCGCAGTACTTGAAGGAAAAAGGCATCCAACACTGGAAAGTCTCGCCCCTCTGGCCTCGGGCAAATGGCGAAGCCGAAAGACTTATGAGGACCCTTAACAAAGTGGTCAGAATATCGGCATATGGAGGGGATGACCTACGGCAGAAATTGGTTGAGTTCTTGAGGGAATACAGAACTACGCCTCACCAGTCCACAGGCGTTGCTCCAGCCAAAGCTTTGTTTGGACGCTGTCCAAGAGGTTTGATCCCGGAGATCGAGGGGCGAGAGCCCAGGGTTATCGACAACGATAAAGTCTGTGAGGAGCGAGCTGCACGCAATGCAAAGGAGAGTGCGAAGAGGGGTTTGCAAGATAAGGAGGTGGCCGTCGGAGATTCTGTGTTAGTGCGGAATCGTAGACCTGAAGGGAAACTGTCACTACCATACGAACCCCAGCCGTGGACTGTTACCCATGTTAAGGGGACCATGGTCACTGCGGCCAACGAGCGAGGGACAGTCGCCCGCAACCAGTCCTTCTTCAAAAAAGTGGATGTCCCATGTGCTGAAGCCGATCCAGATGAAGGATCCTCATCGGAATCTGCGGCCGAGAACCCCGTGGCTGATGCGCCACTGGACGTGCCGCCGCGGGCTGATAGCCCCGCTGTGGCCCCACGGAGCAGCAGCCGATATCCGGTGCGACATGATCGCAGACTGCCTACTCGTCTCAAGGACTACGTCCTGGACTCAGGAGACTGAGCCGACGTCCGAGTCAGGTCAGCGACCCACGTTGGGTCCAGCTATAGTTACCATGTTTAATGTGTTGATGCCAGTTTTGTTTTGGGTAAAGAAAAGAAGGGATGTGACGTCTTATGGTGAAAGTAGGCATGCGCGAGCCTCGTTTTGGGCCGCGCATGCGCATTGTGAATAAAGCACAGACGTATGTCTCCTGTCTCAGTGATTGTGTGCGTGTGTGTGCGAGTGCAGGGCGGCCCGAGGCACGGGCGTGCCCATCACAGTTAGGACTGTGAGGAAGGTGTGGGGCAGTGTGGGAGAGGGGTGTTGCGTCACATAAAAAGGCCATGTGAAAAATGCAGGAAAACGGCCCGGTGACGACGTGGGCCAGATCTGTGGATTCATCTGCATAAGGGCTCATTGGTCACGGCCTGGGTCAGTTCTGTAATTGCATTCTGCAGTGCAGCTGTGGTGGAGCAGCCACATTAATAGGGAGCATGACTCCATGAACACGCGCTCTGCATTGGTCTGCACAGATCAGGGGTGGGCCCCACCAGTTGGCATTTTCCACTGGTGGAACGGACTGCTTATTGGTCCCCAGGGAATCCCAGCTCTTTGCTTCAACACCACCCATTCTGTCTTACGGTGTGAAAGTCTTGTAGCCTGACGGCAGACATAAAAAAGAATTAAAAACATTCGAAATGTGGTGTTCCAATGTAGAAAGGCGAAACACGACAAGAGTTCCTTTATTTTTGGTTTGTTTTATTAATCTGCATGCTCCACCCCACAATTACGAGTGTCGCTTTCTCTTCTGCCGCTGCGCCGCCATCCTGCTGCGCGTATTTACACACGGCATTGCGACTGAAATTGAGGAACAACATGGCAATTGTTCAAGCCATCAGGTGCCAAATGCAAAGTGTAAGCTGAATGGTTCTCCGTTTCCAGTCTACTTGGCTCCAAGTGCCTACCCGGGTCACTATTCCACTGGCTTACTGTAAATACAAGGTCATACAAGGCACACGCACAAGGCAGATTTGTATAGGGTGCGGTGGGGCTCTGCATTTTTATTTATTTAAATCAAGACTAGATATTTTGAAAAAATCAACAACTGCATGAAGAAAATGCAGTAGCCTTGGTAACAGAAAATCACATTCAGTTTCCATAGCAACTGTGGCAGCACTGGGTACAGAGATAGGGACCATTCTAATAGTCCTCTGATTTAAAAAGACATTGCACAAATCATTGCTTGATGCATTTGCATAAAACACACCTGAGCATTAATGTTGATACCAATATTTTCCCCAAATACTGACCATCAATATATTGCCATTGTTTTACTACATAGCCCTGTGCACTGCTCCATAAATGTGTGTTGTCTATGTACAGTATGGGCCTGGTTTACAAAAATGTTTTCAATCGTTAATCGTGTTAAAACATTTCAAGCGTTTTATAAGGGCACAATCCCATAGGCAAACACTCTGTGACTCAGACGTCTCCTTAAGTGAATGTTCACTAAAAGATCTTGGGCAAGGAAACCTCTGCATAAACCTTTAGAATGTATTACATCTTTTCTGGCAAACGTGGCATCGCACCAGCCTGCTTCATACATGCCGCATTGTTTTGCAAGCATCCTGCAAGGACCATTTGCTTTTCGGTGCAGCATCTTTAAAGATAGGGCCAATGAGGGGTGGCCTAGCCTAGGAACCAAAAGAGGCCCGGGGAACGTGTGTCAACGCGGCCCCAATATTACTCAGCGCAAACAAGCCCAACCCCCTCCCCCCCCCACATAGGGTTTGGAGGAGGGAGCTCCCCCACAAGAACATTTGAAGTACATTGGCCCAAATTGTGCATTTTAAAGCACGTTTGTCGCTATATAGGTATTAAAATGTACTTAAACATAACAGAAACATGATTTGTAATATTTGTTTGGAGTGCGGAATAACATTTTTTTATTTTATTTACATTTTTAAAACGCTCACACAGCCCAGGGGCATTGAGGTGATGTTACAGGACTTTGTCTTAGTTGCGTATTTATAACACACTTAATACCCAGCGCTTTCTAAGTGTGGACCCGGGGATCGAACCTGTGTTGCTTTGCGTCGTCTTGTTTCCAAGGCAAGCACATTGCCGGTGAGCTATCCTCCCAGGCCACGTTGGCTGTTTTGACAAATGCTTTACTTGAAAGGGATGATGGGCAGGAATGGGTGCATGGGAGTCAGAGGAGAAGAACACCAGGATACCCACACACGAGGCCCATGGTGAAGAGGCCCAGCGGCGCACTCCCCAGAGTTGCCTGTAGGCCAGTCACTGCTGGGCTCGCCTTCTAGACGCGTGCTCGAAATATCCGCAGACGTAAGGCTCACCGTACATAATGTGCCAGATCAGAGCGACACGTAATAATTCATAATAGGAATGTATTTTTAGGGAGTGTGCCAAATTTGCCAAGCTAGCTACCGAAATACCATGGCATGGCCATATCATCACTGCATGTTGCATCAATATGTCTTCTGGCGATCGGTTGGACCCCACTGAGCTAGTCCACCTAGTGGACAGTTCAGAATGATAATGCTATCACAGCTGTTAACTGTTAAAGAAGAAAGCTGAAAAATGTACATGCGTTTGACAGTGGTATTTTATTTCTGCTTTGCTGCCTGTGATGCACCTTTAACAGCAATTGCATTAATTTGCATTGACCGCTGGTTGTAGTGCCATACGTCTAGTGTAATGCAGAGTGGTAATGGCGGCAGAGTGGTAATTTAGCCCTTGTGATATTTCAGACTGGCAGTAGAAGGGCGTCTATCTATGATCTGCACGCTTAAAGCGTTTGGGATTGCCTTTTTGCATACAGAGCACACCGCAACCATGTCGCTCACTACCAATGAGTGATGGTTTTGTATGTCTAGTTAAAGGATATTGGTGGTGACTTGACCGCGCGCCCGATACGCAGTGGGCGATTGCCTAGAGGCATGCTGCATGGAGCATCTGATTGCATTGTATCTTTCCGCCAGCAGACAAAGGGGTGAAGCAGTGGCGGCTGGTGATTTTTTAATTAGTGAGGTGTAAATATTTTCCACAAATATGCTCGAGCGTAACAAGTTAGCCTTAACCACTAAGTGGGTTTTTGAGGAGGGGGTCCTCCCCCAGAGAAAATACTTTGAATAATGGCTTAAACTTGTTTATTTTAAATATATCAGAGGGATGTCTGTGATTTCACCGAATCCACTTCACCTAAAGGTGAGAAATTAAAAAAAATATATCTTTGCATTTTTTTTTATTATGCGGGGGTGCCCCACTTCACCCTACTTTATCCTATCCCCTTAACCCACCCCATCTCTGTTTGAAAATGTACCTACTTACCTAAAAAATAAATTAGAACAAAAAAGAATTGGAAGATTTCTGATTAGGTGAAAAAGGATTCAGTGAAATCTCCGGTATCGATATTAGGGAAGCAGACCCCCTTAATTCCCTATCATTAGTGTGTCTAAAGACCTAGGGCATCATACCTGGCGCCTTCCTCCTTGCCGCTCTTTTCCACCACTTAGCAAGCCCCGCCCACCTGGTGCCTTCCTGCTTGCTGCTCATTTTCACCACTTAGCAAGCCCCGCCCACCTGGTGCCTTTCTGCTTGCCGCTCTGTTTCCCTACTTAAGGAGCCCTCCAGCCTCTTTTCCTTTGCAGATGGGGAGCAGGTGCAAGTGGATCTAGGTCAACTAGGGACTACAGAGAGCTCCATTAATGGGAGAGACCCTTTAATCCACAACAGACAGGAAGATGGGTGGGACTTAGTATTACATGTTTTTACCCCTTTACCTTTTCTGTTGCAAAGCATTCTGGTTATAACCTCACACATTCAGGAGATTGTTGGTGGGGACCCAGGATTGGTTCAGTAAGGTAGGCTTAGCCTACACCAATCCCGCTGCCCCATTTCGCTGTAAAAGAGGGCACAGGCCCTCTTTTGGCAGATCATCTGAAGGCTTCACTGAAAGCAGAAAGAAGAATGCATAATTGGACTCTGGCAGAAGGTACATTCTGCCTTACTTATTCCACCAGTGAAAGAAGGCTCGGACAGCCAAGAGGGAAGCAAGATCCCTCCCCTAAACATCTCCCAGGGAACAGAGGGAGATACAGAATTCAGAGGACCCTCCAGCAGCTCTGGAACCAGTGCCCAGCAAAAATACAGCGTGCCCTGCTAGGCTCTGTAGCAAGCTTGCTAGGTGGGAAGTGCCAGAGAGTATTTGAACCCTAAACCAAGTACAAGGCAGCTGCCTGCAACACACCCCTCAGCTTTGGGCCGTCCATCTAAAAAGACGACATGAGCCAAGTGATGAAACTAGGAGAAGTGCATCGGCAATCATTTACCAACGTTTGCCTTAAGGGACATTTCTTCGAGCCAATTGAGGTCCTCGAGCTGCAACCGACTGCAACACTGGCTGTTGTTATGCCACAGGTGCTTATGCCAGCCGAGACACCTTGACCAGTGCTTCAGAACCGCTGACCAGCACTGAGACAATGATTATTGATCCCGAATAAATTCTCTGTAATTAATTTGCCAATCCTGTGGCTTTGGTTTGAATGTTTTCCTTGTTTTGGAGAACTGAATCACTTTGGCCTTAGAGGAGTTAATGGACACCGAATGGGCCTCCACAAAGTCAAGAAATCCATTCAATAGGTGTTGCAAACTTATAGGTGTGTTGTTGAATATTAAAAAGTCGTCATCATCTGACAGCCATAAAGGGTGTAAGTGATGGAATTTGGGGGTTGGCTTGCCCTGGGTTGCAGTTAAGAAGTAATGTCCGCCATATATAAGTTGGAGAGACACAGGGCCAGTACACACCCTTGCCAAATGACTCTTGCCATTCTAATAGGCCTAGACACACCTGGACTGTAGAGTTTTCATGCAGACCTACCAGTAGTCTCAACAGACCCTCGGGAATACCCCATGACTGCAGTTTTTGCCAAAGCAGAGGGCGAGCCGCTGTGTCAAAGGAAGCCATCTGGTCAACCGAGGCTACGTAGACTGGATTGCGACCTTTAGATCAAGCTGAATGTTGTATGCATTTCAGTATTATACCATTGAGGGAAGTTCCCATCTCCTGGCAAAATCCTATTTGCCACTTGCTAAGGATCCCTGTGTTCATGGCCCACTGCTCCAAGTGCCCAAGCAGAACAGAGGCAAATACTTTGGAGTCAGCATCCATCAGCACTATTGGCGATAATTACTGTGAGATGATCTTGCACCATTTTTATATATTGGGATGACATGAGCCTGGCTCCAGGTTGGTGGAAATATTTCTGTCTTTACTATATCCAAAAACAAAGCTGTGAGTACCTCTCACCACAGCCTTGGGTTTGACTTCAAGAGGAAGTTCGACGGCTTATTGGGCCTGGGGGCCCGGGGAGAACTCAAGCCCTGGTTAACTTTCTGGACAACTTCAGAGTTGATATATATCTCCCCTAGCTCTCTTGAGGGGGATTTACCCAGACTAAAACTTGCCAGGGAGGATTCCACCAGAGTGTACAGGGCCTCAAAGTGGGAGACCCAGTCTGCTGCGTTAACTAGTCTCCCCAGTTGCAGGTCTCTCTGCCCATTACTTAGAGCCCAGAAGGATTTGGATTTTTTGTTGATACGTGTGGTCAGAATCGATTCCACATCTAGTTGTACAATTTCAGCTTTCGATGCTCATTGCCAATTTGTGTACGACTGTCAGGCTTTTTTTCAATGGGGATCTACTCTATATACATAGGGCCTCATTACGACCCTGGCGGTAAGGGGTTAACGCCAGCGTTAGCTGCGCCGACCCCTTACCGCCAATTACGAGGTCCCCTAGCGCCATGGTGCTTTTAACACCTGCTTTTAGCAGGTGTTAAAATCCATGGCGCTAAGGGACCATGGAGTTAATTACGCCACCGTAATTTACGGTGGCGTAATTAACGCCTTCCCCACTCCCATTATGCCCTATGGGGCAAAAATGGGAATGGGGAAGGGTAAATGGGGATTGGGGACTTACCGCCCCGCCTAGGTCGGAATGGGGCGGTAAATCCGCCAACCACCATGGCGTAAACGTAGTTTACGCCATGGTGGTAAAGTCACGGCCCAGGCGGTAACTTACCGCCTGGGTCGTAATGAGGCCCATAGTGTTTTAAGGTCGCCCTTTATCACCCAGACTAGAGTTCCATGTTTTTTCCTCCGAGCGACAAGCTCTGTGTTATGAGGGCTGTGCCCGACTTTCTCGAATGAGGGGTGGCAGCTTTAATAGACTCTCTTACAAAGCATTCAAAATTATCAGAAGCAAGAAGCTCCGACCTGCCCACATTCGATTTATCAGCAAGAGAGTTTGCGATGAACGTGCTCACAATCCTTGCCCACTTGCTGGTCCACACAATACGATTTCCCTGTGTGTTGAAGGCTAAGTACTCCGTGGATGTGCTTCATCCTACTGGGTTTCTAGGCCACATCAATGTGTCAAAGTGTGCTGATAATAGAGTGTGGTCTCTCAGGCTCGATCCTTCCGCCACAAACTGACTACAGAGATCGTGCTGCCCCTTGTCTGCATAGACATAATCTATTGTTGCGTTGGTGACTCTGTTCGTCCAAATAGGGTGTGGCGGAATATCCCCCCTGACTGTTCCATTCACAACCATCAACCCCAGGCTCAAAAGGCCACTGTCCCACATCGGCCATGCTTTAATTTAGGCTCCGACGAGATAACAAGAGCTCCAGAGCTGACTAGTCCCTTTCCAGCCAGACAATCTGAATTTAAGTCTCTCCTGCAAGAACATGGCCCTTGGTATCTCGGTCATACCAGTCTATTACAAAGTCTATTACAAAGTCTATTATAAGTTCCAGTGCCTCGGTTAGCTGGCACATGCCCTGGTGCCAGTAGATGCTCAAATAAGGATATTAACTTCAGCCTTCCGACCAATTCTAATATGGGTGGCCATTGTTCCAAAAAGAATGGTCGAATTGCGTACCACCAGTAAGTTCGGGTCTGATTTAATTACAGTCAATAAGCCTCTATAGGGATGCCCACTGTCACCTTGACGTGCTGCCTGGGCTAAGGTCAAGTAGCCAACAAAAGAGGGTAGGTATTTTAGCTAGGTTTCCTGAAGGATGATAAATGTGTGTTGCCTGAAGATTCGTTATTGAACAAGTCGGTATTGCTCCTGGTGTTAAAAAGAAATGAGAGACAGGCAGTTATGGTTCTAAGGCGGAAATGCCAGCGACTTCGCCCCGACGATCTAACTTGGGGCCATACCTGGAAGCCACAACCAGTCTCAGCTTTCTTCAGATCCGAGGATCTTCCTCTTCAGCGACACAACCTGTTCCTCCATGGATTCTGCCAATCCTTGATTAAAGAGCTGATTACCTTTGGGAGTCGACCTCTTGTTGTGGGCACGCCCACCCCCCCCACCCCCAGTGTTCTGCTCTGCACAGGGAGTTAAGTCAAAGCCCATTCAACAAAGCAAGTCTTTTTCCTTTAGCAGGATGTCCTCCTATATTAGAATTCCGAGATTTCACTGCTCGATTGAGACGCTGACGGTCAAACAGGAAAACCCTTTCCAGATCTCTGATCAGAGCCGGGCTCTCGCTTAACAGATGCAAAATATTAGCCCTATTCATGGTTATCTGGTGAGTTTCTGGTAGCACACTTTCAATTAAAATGTTATAAAGATGCTCTTCCTCTTTTGCCTCTTGAGGAGTCTGCCGACTTGAAGGATTTGAGAAGGCCACTAAATCTGGCCCCAAAGGATACCGTTCTTGCGATCTTTCTTTTTCACTTGCGTTATTTGAAGTGCCCAATGGAATTGCCGGTTGTTGCGGCGTTGGTCTCCAAAACAGCAAGCTCATCGGCAGTTGCCCGGATGGTTGTTTAGGAGGGTCGAGCGCTGGCGTCTGCGAGAAAGCTGGGTCACCTTGGCTCAGTGCATAAGTGATAGTTACAGGGAGATCCGACACTCTCTCTTCAACATGCGTATGCAGGCCAAGGTCCTGCGATTCTGTCTGCAGAGCCCCCTCCACGATGTTCTGAAGAGGTCTGCTCTCTAATGCCATGTCGTGCAGGCTTAAGTTCATCGCTATAAGATTTGAGCCCTGTGGATTCTGTGTGGGCTTTCTTGCAGTTCCTGGGGCTCCTGTGGCGATGTTAATGTTCTTAGTCAACTGCATCTTCCTTAGTTTGTAGCAGTGCTGCCTGCACCGTGGGTTGCTAGAATAATGCGTGTATAAATTGATGCGCTGTTTGATTTTTTACTGGCTTCTGTGCCCTTTTTTTTGCCTCTTTCATTTGAGGGCCCAGTTTTTTGTTATGGCCCACAGAATTGTTCTTGGCCCCCGTCGCTTGGGCAGCAGGAGCGAATTATCAATTGATATGACTGAATTTTCCTC
Source organism: Ambystoma mexicanum (assembly GCF_040938575.1). Lineage (NCBI taxonomy): Eukaryota > Metazoa > Chordata > Amphibia > Caudata > Ambystomatidae > Ambystoma > Ambystoma mexicanum. The sequence goes on along the minus strand of NC_090934.1, from coordinate 832,632,681 downwards.
CCCCAAAAGAACAATTGTCGGGCGGAGTACGGCCGAATGGCTACTTGAGTTTTGCCCATTCCCAAGTATTCCCCCAGCCAAGGATTCAATTGTTGCAACAGAGTAAATCTCTGTCTCCCTGACGGGTGTGAAGAAAGATGTAATCAAGCAGGATTTTGGCTTCGAAGCGTGGTTTTAAAGTCTGTGTTGCGAGAAAGATCACAGGGAAGAACCTGTGCAGCAACTTGCTCTGTGGGGGAGGGTGGAAGCGGTAAGCTTGCCGTGGCCAACAGTTCCGTGTCAGTTAGTGGTGCTGAGAGCATGGTTGACAAGGAGCCCCCAGTACGGAGATCGTACATATTGTGCCACAAATACCCACACAACACAGCAGGCGTAGTCACTTCAACACTCACGACCTGTGCACCGCTGTCTTGGTGAGTTGTGTGAGAGATGAAGATCAAGGTGCTGCAGTTGCCCGTCTGGTCTCCCTCCACTCCAAACACTCCCAACACACTGCGCAAAAAACGTGCGCGCTCTGCACTGGAAAGCAGCATTTCACTGTTAGCTCCTCCTTCGCTGGGTAAACACTGTGGACAGACTCGGTCAGGCTCTTTGCAAGCAAATCTATCCTGCCAGTACTGCTTTTCCCAACACACTGCGCACACCGCCAGTACTGTATATATATATCCTTCTAGAGTAGGTTTGAAGTTTTTTTTACAGTAATAGAGATATTGGTCTTGGATTAGTCTCCATGAAATAAGGATCTAACTTTATTTCACGATCAAAAATCGTGAGGTGTAAACAATGTATAGTATAGACCATCAACTACATGGTGGACTATGCACCACATCTGACATTAAACAGACACAAGCTCTATAAAGACTATTTCTTGTAGGTAATGTTTGTCATATACCATACCATTCTTTATAAAGCAATTCTACATGTGCTATAGAAATTCAAAGGCAAAAGAGTTTTTATTGAGGTTTTTGTTGATCACTGAAAAGCTTCCCAGTTGACTGTTAAATGTTCGGATGTTGTACTTTTTGAAATTATTAATTTTTTCAAGAAACGGGTTATATTTTCCATCCTGTTTTAATACTTTAACACGATTTAACACAGTTTCATATGAAATTGATTTTTTTATAAATAGCTCATGAACTTTGTTGTGCACTAAAAAGTATGTTGCCATGGTTTGTCACGGGTTTCACACATGTTGTTCTAAAACATCACTGGTCAAATTCTTAACACAGAATTTTAATAATGTGAATTTTTAGAAATGTAAATGGCTTATTTATAAAATGCCTCTACCATGGTGCGTTTTTTCACTCTGTGGAAACACACACTATTGTAAAAGAAAGATCAAATCAAAGCTTTTTCAATTTCTGGAAATTATTTTGGCATTCTCCCAGGGGTGAAATGGCAATGTAATTGGTACATCTACATAATTCTCAGTTTGCAACAATGTAAATGCTTTCATATCATCACTGCCCCATTGCAACTGTCACTCAATAAACATGTTTGTATTCTTCACAACAAAAGTTAAAGCATTGCTTTTAATCACTGTTGTATTATATCTGCCTCTCACACAATCAAAGACAGGCATTACATGCCAGTCACGTGCACATTTTCATTCCCTTAGTAGCAGCACTCCTACAACATTCAGAAAATCTGAAGAATAATTACAAACCAAACCATAGCTACACCTCCTCTACCATCTCCTCCTTTTCCAATGAAAACGTACACATACCATCACTATTTACAAAATGCCAATGTATCAATGTAAAGTGACAATTCCTGAAGATAACAGAAGCTGCTTAGAAGTGCATGATGGCAACACATTCATGCAACATGACAACTGACTGTGATAAAGGCTGCACACACGTCAAAAACACTGTATCCATCATCAACTACCATCAGATTGTGCCTAACATGGCATTTTGGTGCCAAAACCAAAATTGAAGAGTTTATACAGGAAGCCTCCATTCTGCTAGCCTACCTATTTAGGCTAGAGATTAGAGAACATGTGATGTTTGGGTTACAGTCACAATCTACCACTCTTCATTCCCCTCCTCACTCCTCTGGTATTTCCACAGCGATCTGCATTATATCTGTTATTTTGAACTGCATATCTTCTGCCTGTGTGGTTGCATCTTCTTGAATTACACAAATCACACCAAGGTCATACTGAAATGTGGAGTAGTCAGTTTGTAGCCTTTCTACAGGATCTAAAAAGATTTAGATGTTCCATCAATCATTAAAAACATCCCCATTTCACTGTCTGACCCCAACTGAAATCTATGCTTGCACTACTACTTTCCAGCATACTTGGGCAAGTGACCTTTGCCCACACATGAGTTAAAAAATGAGAACATTTCTGGGCACAAATCTCAGCACCTCCCATCGGCTAGTATTATGTGGCAACCCTTCCAGCAGCAAACATTCTGTGTAGGAACCCTCATTATTCCTCAATGTGTGGGAGCTCCCACACCTCTTTGCTTCGGTCCATTAAGCAATATTGTGCATCAGGTTCCCGTCACAACCTTTTTTGAAGATTTCACAGCATATTAGCCAATAATGTGTGAACCTTGGGCACCTTGAACAGTATTACTTGGAAATCTGTTAAAACGCAGCAATGCCTGACTTACCTGCACCTTTCATTAAAGTGCACTCTCATAGCAGGTCACAAACAACAAGTGAATGGGTATAGGAGTAGAAAAACATATCAAAATGTACTATCATAGTACACAGAGATAGCTCAAACACTCTACATGCCAACACAGTTAGGCGCAGGGTATGTCCCTTCATCCTGGTGGTGCCCATCCATAAAGGGCGAGGGGGCACCAACCTGCCAGAACCCTACCTCATTATGTAGGAGTTGATGAGGGAGCCCAGTGTAAACAATGAGTGCTCCCCCTGCTTCTTTCTGCAGTTGAGGGAGCACTCCTGGGCTGGCTTAAACTACCAAAGGGAAACACAGTTTCCGGTTGACAGCTTGTGTTCCCAAGTACGCATGTCCAATGGACTATCCAAGGGTGAGGGTGTATTGCTTCTCCAGCCTTGCATGGCTCATTGGGGATGTGGAGCAAAGTCTGGACCGGGCGGCAGGTAAAATAAACTTTTCTATGAATTATAATTATGTAAAGGGTGTTTGATTGAGTGAGTCTGTTATGTATCGATGCATGTCTGAATGAGTGACTAAATGCAGAAAGTGAATGAACCAGTGAATGTTGTGTGAATGTTGGTGTACATGTGTTGGTGCATGGCCACGAGATGTGTCTTTTCTGGTGTATGACGATGCAGGGTAATGAGTCTGGGGGAAAATAGAAAGAATGGGAATCTATCATAGATGCCAGTAACAAATGCCATTGAAAAAACAAGGATAATATATGTTATTATGTAGCTAGACTAGCATTTTGTTACAGACATTCTAGCTATTTCTTTGGCATGGCATTTTTGTGACTGGGCATGTATGATAAAGCAAGTGTGATGTGTTAGTACCAGGCTAGACTGGCATTTTGGTGCAGCCATTCTAGCTATTTTTTACTATGCGTTACAGTTTTTATTATGTGGCTAGACTAGTATTTTGGTGCATCCAGTCTAGACATTTCTTACTGTGGCATGACATATTGTATTAGGCATCTTTGATAAACCAAGCATGATAAGAATGATTATGTTGAAAGGGTATGAGGAACTTGCGGGGGAGACCAACATAAATGCCTCAGCACCTTTTGTCCATTTGTAGTTCACTGATACTTGCGTGTCGCATGAATATGGAAATAAAGTGGAGAAAACATTCCTCTACCCCGTTAAGCAAAAGTTAAAGTTTGTATTTTCCATATATTCTTATGTGCCACAAAAAATATAAGTTGGTACCAAAAAGGATTTCTATTGGTAAAAGATTACTTAAGTCTTGTGCTTTTTCTCTTTTGATTTTTTATTATTTGTTGTTGCCCTTTTGATGAGGTGTTTCGGCGTCTTGGCGCCTTTTTCAAATCAGGGCTTATATTCAAAGCTTCAAATCATATTGAAATCATATATAAATTCCTGGCCTAGGTTGGTCTAGTTTAAGCAGATTTCTTTCTTTGACATGCCCGATTTTCACTGGGCATCTATGATAAAGAAAGCATGACATTTTATTTTATGCTATACTGGTCTTTTGTTGCAGCAAGTTTCACTATGTCTTATATTGACATGGGATTTTTTACTGGGCATTTATTTTAAAGCAAGCATGATGTGTTTATGATGCCCTCAGTCTTCAGACACACTAAGGATAGGGAATTACAGGGTCTGCTTCCCTAATATAGAAGAGTACACATATTCTGACACATGATCTGACAGCTTACTTGAATTTACTTCTATCATTGTCCACAGCATTTAACAGGGATCATTACACAAGTCTCGCACCAAGTGGCCCAGCAGGTATGCCCAGTGGAGGGTCTGGCGTTTCCCTTCTTCCCCTTCTTCCCCTTCTATTTTTTCATTTAGTGCTCCCCACATTCACGTGTACATGGCCAACTCCTGGTTCTGGTACGTCTGTCAGTCACCTCCATGCTCTCAGATTTGCCCTTAGTTATCAGAGTAGGAGGGTGTTAAAAACTTTAGTTCGTTTAGAAGCCCACACGCTTCAATGCCATGACACAAACATGCCCTGAATAATTCTAGTACATTACAACACTTTGCTAGAAAATTAATTCAGAGGAAACGGTTGGTCTTGCGGAAAGGCATTAATCCCACTTTCCGTTGTCAGCACACCATTACATCAATTACTAAGTATTGCACATACATCCCTACAACCACAACCAGACAAGTTCCCACTTTTTAATGTGCTTGTTTCAATCCTACTACCACTGCACCTATCCTCTCACCTCTTTGCCCTCTTCCTCTGCCCCACAGGCCATGGTCTGGTGACCTCGGGCTAAGGCATAATACCATGCTGCCGTGAGACCACTTCGGTGGTAATGGGTACAGTGCAAAGTCTTATCAACATAGAATAACACTGCCCTAGCAGAAGTGCAAACTGTTTGCATTGTTGCTGCAGTTATAACCTCTTTTGCTAACAAACCAAAGTGTCCCAACTTGTGATAACTGCCTTCTGCCCTTGTGGTGACCTAATTGCTTGATTTTGATAACAAAAATCATTAAAGCCAGCATTAAAAAAGCATAGAAAAAAGATGTGTATTCCTGATTCAATATTTTCTTTACACAACCTACCTCGCTGTGCTTCTTTTTTTATCGTCAACCATGCATCATTAATTTCTAATATTGCCATTAAATGCACGGGGAATTTGTTGTTTGGAGGTTTGAAAGAAGATTTTTGTTTGCACAGGAAGATGAAGGCCAGAGTTAGAGTGATGAATGCATGCCACAGGGAGGTGGAGAACACAGCAGTTTATGCCGAGGCAACAGTTCATGATATAGAATTGGTGGAAGTGGCTGTGTTCAATTTTAGAAAAATGAACGTGGAACATCCCGGGCCTGTCTAGAAAAAGTGGGAGCCTTGTGTCATTATGGTTGTTAAAGGTTCTTTGTTTGTGCATATGCAGCAGGTATCTTGGCTGAATGCTTAAACTGAAGGATAAGATTGATCCAGTCGTGGATTTCCAGTGCTTACCTGAAACTCAACCTATCCAAGACTGAATTCCTACTGCTGGGAAACAGCACCAAATATCCTGGCATTCAGACCCGGCTCTCTGCTATGAACCTGAGAGCATTGCACCAGAGATGGCCACCAGCGCCAAGTCCCATCGACAGACACCTCTGCTTCAGCAGCGCAAAGCAGGAAAGGCCCAAACGGCTTGGTACCAAATTTCTCTCCTGCAGAAAATGAAGCCATTTACCCCAGAGAAAAACTTCATATTTGCTGTCCATGCATTGGTCCTCTCCCACCTCGATGGTGGCAATGCCTTTTGGAAGGCCTTCCAGCGACTGCCTTATTACCCCTGAGATGTGTCCTGCATGCTGCCGCACAGCTCATCAAAGGACTCTGCAAATTTGACTACATCACCCCGATCCCCATTGAACTGCTCTGGCTCCCACTGCAAGTCGTACCATCTTCAAATCCTGGTGCAGCATCTCAAGGCTGTCACCCTGAAGTACCCAAGCTACCTTATATTGAAACTCAGCATCTCTGGAGGGCTACGAATCACCAGAAATAGGGACACATGCAGATTTGAACTCTGCTGGCGCAGAAAGGAAAGAACCAGAAGACTGGCCTTCCCTGTCTATGCCCTAAAACACTGGATCCTCCTCCTCATCAACGTCAGACCTGCCCCCTCACTTTTACAGTTCAGGAAAGAGCTTAATCCCATCCTATTGACAGAATATCTCTTCTCTAACACCGAGGTCCACACCCTCAGCACTCCACTATACCTGAGACTGGGTGATCTGTCCCCAGTGTTTCCTCCCCTGTTGCTTGTAGACCCATTGCTGCCAAACTGCCCTCCCCTCCCCAGTTGTTCTCTCCCTGCTCCCTGTTCGCTGTTTCCTTTGCTGCATTTTTCCCCTGCGATTGTAAAGCACTCTTGCTTCCCGAAACTAGGTTTGCGCTGAATAAATACCCTACTAATAATAATCATAACAATAATAAGTAACTCTAGTCAAGATTGGGGGTCAGATGCGGTGAAGGGAGAATTGTCTTGTAAGTTGGAAATATGGGGACAGCCGAACCATGTGGCTGCTTGAGCTATGCAGCGCCTAGTACAGGGAGAATCTGTGACGCTCCAGCATCTGTGGAGTGCATTGATGGTCAAAGCCTGTGGGAGAAGGGGCATTTGTTAGCCTTGTGCCACATACATCTTTACAAAGTAGATGAGGAAGGTCAGGTGTTATTATGTTATTTTTATAATGAAAGTTTAGATGACTGCATGACATATCATGATTCAAAATAGAGCCTAGCGTCAGCATTATTTGCCTGACAACAAACAACAGGGCTACAATTGAACAGCCCATTTTGTAAATCCTGTAGTTTAACAGTTTATCCATGAATGTGTTTTCAGAGAAAGGGTTGGTTCATAGACTACATAGACTATAAGAGAAGAAGTCAGCATGGACCCACATGGGGTGCATGAATGGCGACCCACGGAAGATGAGATTTGCAACCTTCAGTGGTTTGGCCTTTTTGAGGTTTACACTAAAAACAAGTGTGGGATTTCCGAACCTCTAGGGAAAGGTGCACAGCGAGTCAAGACTGTATATTATTTGGAATTTCATAGGAAAGAGGCAGAATATTTAGCTGGATGCTTCTGGTGTCCAGTAGATAGTCATTCACTTTTAATCTGTAGAGATGTTGCCCATACTAAAGAAGTTACCAAGAAGAGAAAACCCTCCTCAACCTAGTTCTGAAATAGATAGAGTAAGTGGGATAACACTGCCTAGAGCTTAGAACCCACAGGTCTGGCCCAGATCCAGTACCGGTACCGCGTAGGGTAGATCTGAGCCACCACCGTTCATGAGAGACCTTTTACTGGCTGTCAGCTAGTCAACACATATGTTTAAGGGAAAGCCCATCACCCCCTATAATATTGAAATATGCGGACAAACCAACCTTAATAAGTCGAACACATAAACACAGGCTAAGATCATCTGACGCAAAGATAAATACTGTTCCGAAATTTGGGAATAGGCAAAGGCAGGCCCACATTCATACTAGATTTGCAAATGTTCTGAAAACAGTTCAGTGTAATTTAATCTCTTAGGCAGAGGAATCATTGTTGTCAGCCATCTTGGCTCGCTTACAAGGTTCATCTTTAATTTTTGATGTCCGCAGCAAGGGCACTGATGCTGGCTCGCGACCGACATGCAGCACTAAATAAAGAATGCTCAATCTAGCCGTAGATAGCATTTAGTGTCATTGCTGAATTAAGTAAAGATCCGCATCTGTGAAAAGCAGTGTCCTCCTCGCAAATCCACTCCGGATTCTCATGGCAAGTGACAAGATGCCCAGATTTCCAAGAAAGATTTAGCAAGGGCTGTGGAAGTGATTAGATGGAGAGTCAGTAAGTGGGTTTAAAGAAAAGTGCCACCCACCTTGAAACACAAACTGCATGTTAAATACTGGTGCCATAATGGTAACAGTAAATGTATCTTCTGCTTATTCATTCTGCCCATGCACGACTTGTGTGTTTTTCTAGCCTAATTGCCTTGGATTGAATTGCTCGCAGAGGACCCAGGAGAATCATTTCGATAGTGGTAGCATAAGGCATGATTCACATGTATTAATGTTGTTATTTATTTATTTATTGGGGGAACAAGGTATGTCTCTTAGCAACTCTTACAATAAAAACAACAGTAGACAAGTCAATACTTAAGTAGGTGCCTTACATAAGCAGGAAGGATAATGAGTGACAAACCAGGTGATCGTAGGCAGTTCAACATGCATGCATACGTGCACCGAGGACTTGTCGAGAGACACGACTAACAGTTGTCCAAAGGCACTTGATATGTACAAGGTCTTATGGTGTAAAGGGTTGAGTCGACTTGTAGCGGGAGTAATCGTCTGGCTCTTTCAAGGCGTAGGATGTGGACCTTCAGTGCAGATTTAAAGGCCAAGATAGTAGTGATATTTTTGATGTAGAGGGATTGTACATTCCAGTGGCGGGGTAGAAGGAGCTAGAGTGTACATAAGAGTCAGACAGATTAAGGAGGGTGTTAGAGCAGAGGTTGCAAGGAGATGAGCACTGAGAGATGGTGCAGGCCATGGATGGACTAAACAACAAGCAGCAGGAATTTGAAAAGGGATATTCTACTCATGGAGAGCCAGTCAGCATGGAAGAAGTGATGGGAAGTGGGAGAGGGGCAGGGATATTAGAGAATGTGCATGTTGCAATGTTGAGTATTTTGTCCAGTGGGAAAAGGAGGAAAGGGGTGAACAAAGATGCGATCAGTGCAGCAGCCGAAACAACTGTGTCCCAGAGGTAGCATCAAGGTTTTGGGGACTGATAGATGACCAAGGGGTGGATTTTTCTGATGTTGTTCCCACCCTCCTTGTGTACTTTGAAACACTTTCCTGTGTATAAGCGCTACATAAATAAACAATCCAATCCAATACATTGACTGAACAAGGCCGTTTTCTGGTGTGACCCAAAGAGCAGATGCTTGGAATGTACGCTCTCAGGGTGAGCGCCAATGCATTAAGTGCCAGCGCACTTTGTGCTTTAGGGTTATGTTGAAGCAGTGGTACTGGCAAACCCAGTGCTCCAGATTCCATGTTCCTAAGGCCACCACATGGAGATTCTGCGGGCGAGTCTCCCGCTCAACGCCACTGTGACCAGTGCATAATATGCCGCAGTATTAAACTACACTGTGCACTTCTTTAGGAAGACAGTGAAAGGCATGTTAGGGAGGATGTGTCTTCAAGTTCAAGCTGCTGGTGGTCCCCTGTAAGAATGAAATAGAGTTAAGGAGTAGTTTCTCACTTCATGGGGATTAACCAAGAAAAAGAGGAACTAAATCGAGGGTATGGTACACAGTTACACTGATTCCCTGACTTTGTGGCTATGCTGGAGTGCTCACCGTAGACCTCCATGTAGTGTTTGGTAAGAGGGCATGGTTTGTGGAATTGCTCCCTTGGACGATGGTTTGCACCTCTCGCCTGATGGGCTAGAGAAGGAGAGCAGCTCTCTTCTTTGTTGTGCTTTGTTTTAGTTCTGCTCCCAGTAAGTGCTGGCTGGATCCACTTCTATCATCGTCGTGTTTACAGAGGTCGTCTCCCGCCCAGAGGTTTGCAGGGAAAGCTAGTAAGGGTAGCACTGGTTTACTAACTTCGTATCATCTCCTTGGGACTTTCTAGGTCATGTCTGGCTCGGTAGGCAGCTGTCGACATGCTTTCAGCCATGTGTGGGCCTTGAAGAAGGTGATTCCCTGAACATTATGTATTCACGCCTAAGCACTTCATTATCACAATTTGAACATTCTTGGAAGTGATAATTGTATGCAATTCCATTGCATATTGATCAGAGTTTTGCTCAATATCTTTCTATTGCTTCCCCTGCTGAACCACTTATTTCTTGTCCTTACTGTAACCCAGATTGCAATCCCTAAGGATCCTGCCATGGTGGCATGCAGCAAGAATCCTCCCCAAAGTGCTTCAGTTGAAGGAAACACATGGCACTTTCACACTGTCTCTATAATGATAGGCGGGGCCCAGTCACATGACAGGTCCTACGGACAGGCTTACGTGTGATGTTACTTTTCTTTGGATCCTGCCATGGTGACATGCAGCAAGAATCCTCCCCAAAGCGCTTCAGTTGAAGGAAACACATGGCACTTTAAGACTGTCTCTATAATGATAGGCGGTGCCCAGTCACATGACAGGTCCTGCGGACAGGCTTACGTGTGATGTTACTTTTCTTAAATTAAAAAAACGGCCACTCGTCTGTCAAACCAGCCCAGTACAGAGACTAGTTTCTAAGCGCGGAACCTGTGTTGCTCTACGTTGTCTTGCTTCTAAGACAAGCGCATGGGCCCTGTTACGGTCCGCCCTGCGTCCCGCTACGCGGTGACGCAGGGCGTCCTTAATAAAAGCCCAGCCCCCGCGCTCGGGAGGCAGTTCCGGGGCAGACCATCCAAGCGTGTGTGTCATTGCGGCTCCCGCTGGAGCTGCGCCACAGGCCATGCGGCCTACTCCAGCTACGCCAGCCCCCGTGCGCGCATGCCGCGGGCTGGAACTTAACAATGGCGACGAGGTGGAGCGAATACTAACACGCGCTCAGCGTTTGACAGCATATAGATGGCCCGCAGCCATCGCAGCGAAATTTTTGGACACCTGGTGGGGGGGGGATCGCACACGTGACCCCCCCACCCCAAAAAAAAGAAAAAAATAAATAAATTTCTCCTTCGCCCTCTACTCTCCTGCTGGGCATTGTGGAGCCATCTGGTATCTGGCCTCCCACACTAGAGGGCAGCAACACGAACTGGCATCAAAACAACGTGGAAGCACCAGTTCCTGAACTTTCCTTCACAGTGTCTGGAAACCGCAGCACTTCCAGGGAAGGCCCAACTTCACGGCGCTGGTGGTCGTCCGAAGAGCTCACGCCAACACCGACCAGGTACACGTCAACATGGCGGCCGGTACGTCCACCCCTGGGCCCACCACGCCGTCCAGAATTGCGGCAAACCTGTCGATGACATCACCACAGCCTCGCACACAAGGAGGTTCGTCGACACTGGTCCAGCCTTTTGACCCCTTCACGGACCCATCATCAAGTGGACCCAGATGGCAGCTGTGGATCCAGAAATTCGAGATTGTGATGGAGTGCAAAGATATAACGTCGGCCAGGAAGATGAAGGCACACCTACTGCTCAGTGTGGGTGACGAGGTACTGCGCATCTTCAACTCCTTGAATGTTGACGATGGCCAAGATGCATACCAAAGCGCAAAAGATGCCCTCACGGCTCATTTTCTCCCTCAACTAAACCCGGACTATGAGACATTTATCTTCTGCACCACTATACAGGCAGCGGACGAAACCCTTGATGCCTATCACACTCGGCTGAGAAAATTGGCCATGTCCTGCGAGTTCACAAATGTTGAGAGGGAGATCAGGAGGCAAATTATCAACGGCATACACTCAGAAAAACTAAGACGCCTGATACTCAGCGAGAAAGGTATTCCCCTACAACGGATCCTTGAACTTGGACGACAAAGGGAACTAGCTCACACCAGAGCGGCCAACATGGAGGCCACGCTACACAGATTGCAACCTGCTCTCAACACAGCCATGGTGGCCCAGATCACCAACAGACAATCCTCGAGGGACGACTACAGTGGGGGCTATGGCCAAAACAGGTGGCAACCATGCATTCCTGGGCCCACAGAGTGGCTATCCTCCCCGTCCAACTGTCATTCAGAGAAATGACACTGTTCTGTGGATTACTATTTTTAATCAATGGGAAGTCTAAGTCTGGAATAGCCCTCGAGTGAATTCGACGCTAGCTTGTCAATGGCTTTGGAAACTCAAAACACATGATACACTTTACTGTTCCTGCAAGAAGCTTTCCATGTTAGCTGGACATTCCAAAGAGAAGCTGTGAACCAATGCAAACAATCTCCTTTGTTCATTTTGCAGTGTACATTGACTTGTAATGTAAGGCAACCAAAATCTATATAGTGCTACTTTTCATTTCCATCCTCAGTCTGCACACAGAAAATGTCAAACCCCCATTCTACTGCAGAAAGAAACATCTTTCGAAATGTGCACTGTCAAATGTAAACTTCAGGCTACCAGATAACATCCAACAGTATTCAGCCTCCTGTTTTTAATAAACATGTTTTTGTTTAAAAAAGAAAAAATACTTTTCATGCTACACTGTCCCAAAATAACTATTCAATATGAAAGGTTAATGCCAGGCTCTTGTGAATAATATGCCAATATAGTCATATGTGTGTCTTTATGTCACTTGTTATGCTGGTGTTATTTGTGCACATTCACTTGAGTTCGGGGAATAATGCAATAGGAAGCCTAGATTATAGATAAATGTTATGGTACTCCATGTTTCAATCTTAGAAGGACGAAGGGCTGCGACTGCCTTAGTGGGATTCAAAGATGAGTCCTGTAGGATGAAAACAGATTTGTGAATCAAGCACAAGAATGACTGCACTATGTCACCGACAACCAATATATCTGTAATTTAGCCTTATAGTGCACTGGAGTAGGCTAAACTGGCTTTTGAAGGACTAAAGACAGAAGGGTTTGAGCAGTGAGGGCATTTCAGGGTATATCTTACTACAGTGGGCTGCAAGGCTCTCAGAATCCAGGCTCATGCCTGCATTCCAAGCTATCTGATTAGCTCTGATGCACCTACTGGGAGCTAATAGAAAATATACCTGGTGGGGGATGCATATTCGGGAGCAATAATGGCATCTCTCGGTTCTGGTGACATTTACAAAACTCTTGAGCCTTATGGTTTATTTAGTGCTTTGTCACTAGATCACATTGATTACATTGCCGGACTATAATAACAGTATCTGCCTCTTTAAACTTGGTATCTCAGCCCACTAATTTAACCATGTAATAAAGACAATGTTTGTAGTGTTCCTCCAGCTACTTGCCTCATCTTTCTACACAATGGGCCTCATTACGACCTCGGCGGAAGCCATGCCGCTATTGGCGGCATGGCTGCCGCTGAAATCGCGTCCGGGTCCAGGTTCCCAGAATGGGGAATTACCGGGCCATTCCGAGTTTGGAGGGCCCGGTAATTCCTCCCTCCAATGACCCGGACCCGGACCTTCCCCATTCCCATTTCAGACCCCATAGGGCTGAATGGGAGAGGGAGCAAACAACGGGCCGATTACGAGTTGGCCCGTTGTTTGCTCCCTCTTCCCCTCGTGGGACCCGGTAAGCACGCCTGGTTTTACCAGGCGTGCTTACCTGGTTTTACCAGGCGTGCTTACCGTGTCCCGCGAGGGGACGTCGTAATGTGGCGAACGGGAATAACGGGTCCGCATCCTTTTGCGGCACCCGTTAACCCGTTGCGCCAGGGTCGTAATGTCGCCCTATGTCAGCAACGGGCTCCAGTGGAAACTATTTGAAAAGTGATTCTACTGGATCCTGTTACTAACATCAAGGTTTTCACTTGACAATCGGGTAACCCATACAAATACCAAACAAATCAATAAGCGCTCTCTTTATTCAACCTCACAAAGAGATTGGGGTAGTTTGCATGCCTGCTGTGACAGTGAAGAGGCACCGACACATACTGCTCACCAGGAAAAGGGCTAGCATATAATGTTCCAAAGAATGAACGTGTAAACTGTGAGTGCAGCTCCTAGGAGTGCTGAAATGTGTAAGTGGTTGCATGATGGGCTTACGTTGTGCTCCAGTGTACCCTTGAAATATGGTGGCCTGTTTGTCTATTAGGTATTACCATAACCTGTCAGAGCCCAAGACAGCAACATTTGGGGTTTCCCAGACAGATATCAGAAATGACAGAGTCCAGGATTGACTTTGTGCCAGGTGAATGCAATGGATGCAAGAGGGAAAGAGGCGCAGGGAGTATGGGCATCACTCAGAGTACCATACCTGAATGATCACCGGCTAGGGTCCAGGTGTGATTGAGATGGAATGGTGACATGCACTCTGAGTTAAAGGTTTAGATGAAAGAGGCTCGCAACAACCCAAATTGTCCAAGTTGTGTTTGCCTTGTTTTGAAGCTAGTTCGAAAGCTATGGAATGCCATATATTTTACTAGTGTGGGCACCTTTTGATTGCTGGGTGATTTGCAAACATTACTACGATGGATTACAATTGGGACTATTTCTATGAAATGCATAGCAATTTCTATGACATGCTTAGCAATATAAACTCTGTCTCATGGCACTCAGCTTGATTTGGGATTTGAACCGTCGGTTGATATTTTGAACCTTGGACATTTCAGATAAATGGCATTGTGAAATGCACCACTGCCTGTGACACGTGAGGCGAATATGGACTGTGTTTTACCTATAAGCATATAGTTTGTCTGACGTGGTTGTAGGAAGTTGATATTTTTAGAACTCTGCCTTCTTGTTAATTAAGGACATTTTCAAACATCGCAGACCCATACTTTTAAAGTATTATTTCTCAACATTGCACTTTGCTGATAGTGAGAGACCACCTTTTGGACCTCTAAACTGTAATCGTAAACAATTTTAGGCACTATGTATGTTATGTTATGTTATGTTACTCGACTTTCATGTACATATGGAACTTCCCCAAATCACACGTTAAGGTGTCTGTCATGATGCCTACCCCCAGAGCATCAGGCCAGGCCCAGCACCCCCGGAAGCAGGCATCATGCCCTCGGGTAAAAGCCCAGCGGCCCCTTATAGGGACTCTTTGGACTCAGTCCTGGCGCCTTTGGCGCCAGGCTCATGTTGGACATCAGTCCTGGCGCCATAGGCGCCAGGCTCATAAAGGGAGGTGTTTTGTGCACTTACCTGATGCAGACCATGCTGCACGCTTCAGGCCTCCCTGAGACCTGAAAGGGACTATTTTTTCATAGGGACTATTTTTTCACTCGGGCGTGGCCAGGGAAGGATACATACCTAGTTGGGGAAGGATACATACCTGAGACTTCTTTGGAGGCTATTTAAGCCACGCCCAGACAGCAGCTCATGCTTCGTGTTGTTCTGCTTCCTGCAGCTTAACGCTCACTGTGTCTGCTCCTGCTCCTGGACTGCAGCCAAGCCTGTCTTGAACCTGGTTGACCTGCAAGGAAGGAAGAGAAGAGAAAGGTGAAAACCAAGGAATATTTCAAGCTTCTTACCTGCATCCGGAATCTTCTCGCCAGCATCCCTGAAGGAAGACTTCAATTTAAAAGCATTGCGTTGCTCGCTGCAGCGCCACGCTTCACTCACCTGTCCTGTCCTCGAGACATCTCCCGGCTCCATCGCTGCTGTCAGCATCGGACGCCACATCTCTGCACCTAGGTGGGAGAGGAAGAAACAAAAGGTGAGCAGAAGGACACACAGAAGGAAAGCCTGATTAACAGCCATAATACTTACCGGCTTTTCTTCCACATTTTGGGTCGGCGCCGCCCCGTTGGCAGGTACCGCACCCCGGCCCCTATGGGGAAAGGACTAGAGACATTTCAGAGGAATGATAAGGACATCTAGAGGGATCGCCCTCATTACTACTCACCTCGGCAGGTTAACCCCTCGACGCATCGCCTTCATTCTGCACCTGAAAGAAAGGACAGATCACAGGTGAGAAAGACAGCATAAAGGGGGCCTCACTTGAACTTTGAACTTTCATACTTACGGCGCATCGCTCAGGAAAGTCAAGTAGATTTTGCCAGCGCCATTCTGAAAACCAGTGAAGTAACTGGACGAACGCGCGCCCCTGCACCAGAAGCAGGATGGAGAGTTCAACCTTCCAAACCATAAGGTGAGCTTAAACCGGGTTTGGAGGAATAGAGAGGAACGGAGGGGGCAAGGGGGGAGCTAGCTTACCATTCTTCAGACTGTTAATCCCCTTTCTCATCTGCAGAAGGATATTCCTACGGGCCAAGGAAGCACGATTTGGAGGTCCTGTCCAATCGGTGTTCCGGGTCCTGCGCATCACGCTAGAAGAGGCCGCAGTAATCCAGACTAGATCAGCGCCCCCATGGGAACCAGGTGGGCGTTACAGTGTCATTCTTTATCAGTATACTTTCTGAATGTGTGGGACTACATTAGGACCAATGCAAGGTCATTTTATAGAGTTGGATGTGCTATTTATGTTGATATGTTATGGTACTAGGCTTTTACATAAATTTCATATTTCTGTGAATCATACTTTTTAAAGTGTCACCCTTTATCAGTATACTTGGCATACAATGAGGGACTTATTTGGATCTTCGAAAGGTCATTTCATAGAGTTGTATGTGCAATGTGTACTATGATATATTATGTTACTCAGCTTCTATGAAGATGTCCAATTTCCATAACATCACAGTTTTAAGGTGTCATTCCTTATCAGCTTCCGTCACTTAAAGTGCGGGACAACATTTGGATCACTTAAGTGTAACCCACCTGCAGGGGAGAAGGAAAAAAGTAAACTAAAGAAAAAGGATCCTTGGCGTGAGAAGCCACTCGGGAATCCTTTCAACAAAAAGAAAAAGAAATTAGAGTAAAGGACCCCCACACATGGTCACATTGACCCTGGTGCGAGTGCAATGCCAGGATAACGTTTTTCCCTCAACCCTCACTAGAGCGGGTGAGACGGCACTCTGCTCCATGCCTTGTCACCACTGCTGCCCGGGTTTTGATGATAATACTCACCTGATAAGCAGGGGAGTGCTGTTATCACTGCCACATCCCCAGCTACAAATCCTGGCCCAAGCTTCACAATTACTGGCTCTCCCCAATGGGGAGCACCTAATGTGACTGTCGCCTCACGGCTTGCCCCTGACAGGCAGCAGCCCACAAGGACTCCCTGGGTCGCTGTTGGCAGACGTGGCCCAGGTTGAGGAGATTTGTTGGCCCTCTACTTCTCTAATGAACACTGGGATGTCACTGGTATGTGCATCCCCGCCAAATAAAGGGCAGGGACTCCCCCCATGCTGCAGGTGATTACTGGGCTGCATCTGACATAAGTGGTCCATCCAAAGAGGACTTTGGGGGCCCCGCACCCACATGTTGGTGATGCAGAGCTGCCTGGCAAGCTCTAACTAGAAGTAAGAACATCAACACGTGCATCAGCAAGGACCTTGAGACAGCCCTCGCCTGGCTGTCTCCCAGGTAAGGCATTTATAAATGGTTTTTCTTACAGTGCACTGTACGCAGACTTTTTGTATATATTTGTAAAGACATTTTAATTTATTTTTAAAGAACTCTTTATATATTTTTAAAAGGACTCTTTCTTTTTTTGAAATGCTTAGTTATGCAGCTGCTTAGGTTTATATTGTAAATTGATTGTGAATCCCTCTTTTTATACAGAACTTTCAAAATCCTGCTGGTTTACTGGTACAAAGTATAAGTAATGAAAAGGACAACTAAAGAGACTGCACACCAGCATTTCAGTGTCCACCTTTCCTTGTGTGTTATTTTAAAGCAATGTTTTATTCTTTAGGGGTTTTGGGAAATATCTCCCATCCTTTGCTTTTCCATCCCTTGTCACCTTCCAAGTGAGGTGCACCATGGTGATCTTGAGCTCAGGTAAGCGGGGGTTGGAGACAGGTTAGAGGCAGGTCAAGTGTTTATTTAATTTATACAAAAGTATATTGTTGTGCCCGCCTGCACCTGTCTCCCAATAAGTGCACTGTATGATCCCCCCACCGCCTCACTAGATAAGGGTCATCTTATAGAGTTTTGGGCTCATTACTACTGCTACAGTGTGAGGGCAAGCAGTGCAAAGAGTACATTGAGTCAGTGTCACTGCCGCTCTGTGGGTCGGCTTACAGTTCAGTCACCATGTGTCTTTAGTTCGGTCTCTAATGTCACTGGTAGGCATACCACTTACACCAGTGTAATAAATACTGTCAGCATGCTCTGCCTCTGATATTTAAGATGGATTACAAGTCATATATAGCTTCTGCTGCAATCACCCCTACTCTTCAGTTCCATGTATTCATGTGATTGTTATTAATTAAAACATATTTTATCATGTAATCGCCACAGTTAGGAAGGCTGCTGCAAATGGCTCCAGATGACCTTTTAAATACAAAATATGCCAGCAGGTTTGTTGTTAATGAACATTGTGGACTTTGGGCCTCATTACGACCCAGGCGGTAAGTTACCGCCTGGGTCGTACCTTTACGTTGGCGGACTCACCGCCCCATTCCGAGGTTGGCGGGGCGGTAAGTCCCCAATCCCCATTTACCCTTCCCCATTCCCATGTTTGCCCCATAGGGCATAATGGGAGTGGGGAAGGCGTTAATTACGCCACCGTAAATTACGGTGGCGTAATTAACAACAAGGTCCCTTAGACCTCGGAATCAGGCGGTAAGGGTCGGCGCTGTTTACGCCGCCGTAAACCCCTTACCGCCTGGGTCCTAATGAGGCCCTATGTGTGGTTGGTTTGTGCGAAAGGATGATTTGGGCTGAAATACCAAACTAGGCACCATTGTTAGGGGTTGGGCGAATCACCTTGGGCTAGTGAATCTCGTTGAATCACTTTGATAGATTCTAGGCAATTCATAAAGAATGATTGGCTGCTGATGAGTTCCTCGCAAATCTACTGCAGGGAAAGAGGAGACTCATACTTTGCATCTGGAGCAGACGGTCGCACCATGACTATATTGTTTTAGAATGTATGGAAAATCTTCAAACCTTTGATATCAGACTGCACTTTTATAGAATAATCAAAGGAAAATAATTCTCAGCTTCCAGGTTCCTTTCACAATGATTTCTGGAAATGGCTGGGAGAGGTACGATGCATTTCCAGGCAGTCAGTCTCCGTGAGTGAAAGAGGCAAGATGTAAGCGGGAGAAGCATTGGGCTCCCTGTTTCAATAGTTTATTATAACAGCAGAGACTATTTATTTCCGTGTTTAGGAGGATTTAGAGCTTCAACCACTGGCGTTTAAGGGCACCTTCAAAAATGGAATGTTTATCATCATAAACTCTTCGACCCTGGGAAAAGGAAAATCAAAACAAAGTTCTCGCAGCTGGTATGGTTTTTTTCAACGTGTCTGGCTCATTTTTCTCTGATGGTAAAAGCAAGTGTATCAAAAAGAGGGCCTCTTGTTCTAGTGTGAGCAAATACTTTATAAAGTGGGCTAGATTCGGTGAGGACCACCTTCCGCCACCCCATCCAATGCTTCCTCATCGGACGAACTTCCAGCATTCATTCCCTCCAGTGGGCAGCAATATTTATAAGGTTCATTTTAGTTACCATGATCCTCCCCTCAGAGATTAACCTGGAGAACAAGCGGTGGCGGCTAAACATAGCTGAAAGAATGCCCTCTTTGCTTTGTTAAACGATAAAGAAGAAAGCAAGCTCATTTGCAGGTCTTTGTGTGGTCCCGGTCCTGATAAATTAGAGCTTTTCCAGGCTCTATACTCATACTTAAGTGGACCTGGTTATAGATAATAAAGCAATAGAACCGAGGAGGGGGGGCAATACGAGTTGGGTAATGCCCCTGGGGTGACATTTACAAGCCCCCTGGCATTACCCGACTGGTAATGCCCCCTCCAAGGGTTCTATTGCTTTTAGTACCACAGCACGTTGGACCAGGCTACTATTAGTACATTTTCTCGAGTTGAGAAATGGTGTCGAGACCGTTTTACAACTCGAAATAAAAAAAGAAAAATAAATTGCTGCCAGGGGTCTCGGAGAAGGGACTACATATAGTCCCTTCTCCCTTTCCAAGGCATCCATTGAATAGTGATTAAAAAAAGTAATGGAAAGGGCAGAAAGGACTACATGTAGTCCTTGCTCTCTTTCCATGGCCGCCATTAAAAAGATTTTTTTAAAAGAAAACATTGAAAATGGCAACCAGATGGAGAACGGGAAGGAACTTCGGGGGACACGGCATGCATTCCTTGAAGTCAGGTAAGTCTTTGTCAGCCGAGCAACGACCCGGCGAGGGCCAATCAGTTTTGATTGTTACAATCTGATTGTCCCTTGCCAGGTACTAATTGTAATTAAATGCAGTGCTGAAATCTATGTAGATTCTTAGATTTCAAATTCATGGACTCACTTTATAGCAAACACCCCCGAGTTGGGGGGAGTACACTGCCAGTTATGGCCCGCCTTTTCACTCAGGCCTCGGCCGGGGCTCTGGTCTGTTACCAGCCATGTATGCACCCCCAATTAGTGGGTGATAGCTATTCACACCCCAGGGTTTTTCCAATTGCTTAATTTCTTTGTTTTTCCAGGAGAGGGGTTCTGTGTGCATTGCACGATACCAAACTCCTAGAAAAAAAAAGAAAAGAAAAAAGATGCCCGCCGCCATCAGACCTTTTCTATTTGCATAGCGGTGCTGCGAACGGGAGGAATGCCAGAACTGGAGCGCAATGCTCTGGTCCAGCAGGTAAGTGATGAGAGAGGGATGGAGGGAGGAGGTGGGGAAAGGGAGCATGATCTATTTGGGGTGAGGATCTGCAGAGGCAACAGGGAGCGGATCCCTGTTGCCTCCTCACAATCAAGTTGGCGCCAACCAGGGAAGGGCCTTGGGTGGCAGGAAAGAGTGGGCGGCACACAGTGTATTCTGGCCCACTTTTCTTGACACATGATTGGCTGAGCACCCTTCCCCTGGGGAGAATAATCACTTCTAGCAATCAGTGCCCCACTAATGGGTAGTGGAGTGGGAAGTATGAGAAACCTGAGGGCATCCTCACACATACTCCCCTTTGATCCTCTTATCAGGTGGCCAGGGAAAGGCCATCGCTTTTGGATTCTGACCCTGGGGCTGGAAATGCGAGGGAGGATGACCTGGGTGGAGGGTCCTTGGGGATTGGGGAGAGGATGTCCGGAGGCAAGACATGGTATCCCTCATTTCCCTGTGATAACCAACCTTACCCTCCCCCTGCCTTTATAGGGTGTTGTTATTCAATTCCTTTTATTTCCTCTCAGTCACACCACTCTAGTACTGGGACGAGGAAGAGGTGACTAGGAGTGATACACACTACCATGCCATTTCACCACTCTGGTATTGAGAAGAGGAAGAGGCCTGAAGACTGTTGTAAGGGTCAGGAATGTCCAGAGAAAACCAGTAATTTTGGTCAGGCAAATGGACTTAAGGTCTCGCACCTGCAAATTGTTAATAGGTCACAGGTGTATAAAAGGTGGAGCCGACATTCAGGAAGTGGAGACCAGCAGGAGAGTAGCTGGGCCGGGAGGTGCAGGCCTGCAAGGAGAGAAATCCTGTCAAGGAGGAGGCTACCGAGGAGGGTCCTGCCTGGAGGCCAGGACGCCGGCAATTATCCATGAGAGACTGCAACATCGGGGGCCCGAGCGGGCTTTCAAAGCAGTCAGAGCCACTTTGGCCGGGTAGCCCCAGTGCTGCAAGTTATTGGCAGCACCCATCTAGGGAGGAGCGGAGCTGCCAGCAACCCACAGAGAGATTTCCAAAGTGGGAGCGTAGCTCGCAAAACACTACAGCGGTGTGTGTGCAGAGCAGAGAGCAAGGAGAGAAGACACCTGGAGGAGACACCAAGGAACAGTGGGAGAATCAGAGGGAACACTCGTACCGGGGTGCTCCTGGGACTACTACGGGGCAAATGTTATTGCTAGATGAATTCATTGTTAATAGGTCAGAGGTGCATAAAAGGTTGATGCAACAGTCAGGAAGGGGAGACCAGCAGGAGAGTAGCCGGGCCAGGAGGTGCAGGACTGCAAGTAGAGAAATCCTGTCAAGGAGGAGGCTGCCGAGGAGGGTCCTGCCTGGAGGCCAGGAATCTGGCAATTATCCATGAGAGACTGCAACACCGGGGGCCTGAGCGGGCTGTGGGAGGGTCAAAGCAGTCAGAGCCTCTTTGGCCGGGTGTCCACAGCCAGAGCTGTGGGGCACAGAAGAAGCCGCAGTGCTGCAAGTTATCGGCAGCGCCCGCTAGGGACAAGCAGAGCTGCCAGCAACCCACAGAGAGATTTTCAAAGTGGGATCATAGCTCGCAACACTACAGAGGTGTGTGTGTGTGCGGAGCAGAGAACAAGGAGAGAGGACGCCTGGAGGAGACACCAAGGACCAGTGAGAGAATCAGAGGGAACGCTTGCACTGAGGTGCTACTGGGACTACTACAGGGCAAATGTTATTGCCGGATGAACGAAACTAGATGTGCAATTAAAAGTGAACCCAAAGTGAGGGGTTGTATTGAACGATGTGAGCGAGTTGAACTATAAATGAAAGAACGTAAATTAAGCATTATTGAATATCGAACTGAAGGATAACTTTGATAAGCCTATGAATGGAATGCAGGCATGGGTAAAGCGCACGTAATGAATGCTGAAAGAAAAAGATTGAATATTATGGAATAAATTGAAAAGCAAGTAATGAACATTACTGAAGTGTGTTAAAGTAATGTGGTGAAGGAAAGTCAGCACCACAGAGTGAAATGTATAAAAGAAAACATTGTGACAAAGCTAAGAGACTGGCAAGGAGAAACCAAAGTGAAGGTGAACCAGAACACATGTGCAGTGACAGAAGACCTGTGTGAGCAAGGAAGTCTAGGGTTATCAGTTGTGTGGCCTGTAATGGGTGGACCGTGTGGTCCAACAACTGCGCCTAGACCAAGGATACCCTGTTTGTGAAAGTGAAGGAAAAATACAGATAATGAATCTTCACATATGAAGGACATTGCTGAAGTGAAGGCAGAAGAGAGCAATCTGTGTGAACCATTAAGGAATCAGAAGGAGTATAAAGTTGACCTGGAACTGGTTTTGAGTATTAAGAGACTGAAACTAAGTGAGAGTTGGCAAACTGGACAAGCTGATGTCTTGGGAAGAGAAACCTAAGACCTTGTGAAGTTTGTTGTTGCCTTGGGGAAGGGAACCCCAAGACTTTGTGGAACTGCTTTGAACTTGGGGAAGGGGAGCTGGAAAGTAAGCCAAGAGCTGAAAGATGCTCAGCACTTTATTTTGGAGCACTATTTAATTTGTTGTTGACATCACTACACATTGGGGGTCATTACAAGGTGGGCGGTAAGGGATACCGGGCACCGGTAAGGAGACCAGTGCCGGTACTCCCTTACCGCCCTATTACAAGGTCCCTTGGCAGGGACCGTAAGGAATGTGTGGTCTGACCACACGTCCCTTACGGGTCCCGCTAAGGGACCAGGGTGCTAATAACGGGCTTGCAGGTCGTAAGCCCGTTATTAGCACCCTCCCCATTCCCATTGAGCCCTATGGGGGCTCTAATGGGAATGGGGAATGGTTAGTTCAATGGAGACTTACCGGTCCCGCCAGGGTCGGACTACACTGGTAAATCCCCATTGAACAACACCGGACTCGGACCCGTTATTGGTGGCAGTCATGGCGCAAATAGCGCCATGACTACCACCAGTCTCGGAATGGAATGAGGTCCATTGTTTTGCTTTAGTTGTGAGGGCAAGTATAGGTTTTGGACACAGACTTTTAAGTTGAACTTACTGACTAAGACTATCCTTAGTTTCTATAGGTAGGGAAATCCCGCCTTAGCATAAGGAAATGTAGTCCTTACACCCTCCTGACATTTAAGTGAATAAAAGTATTTTGCTTGAACTTTGAATATGTTGTCTGTGTCTTGCTTCATGATATCTTCACAGAAGACATTGGGCCTCGTTATAAGTTTACCGGTCTGGTAACAACGGTACTGGTAAGCTTAACCGGTACCAGACCTGCAAACTACGATTTCTGCTCGCGGGTGCCTTGCCGCCCGCCAGGTCTGACCTGGCGGGTGCACTGACACCCGCGAGTTGACCTCGACGGATGCACCGGAACCATTCATGAATGGTGCCGGTGCATCCGGCCTCCCCATACCCATTTGAGCCCTATGGGGCTCAAATGGGAATGGGAGTAATGCATTCTGGCGCCTGGCAATGGGGAAATACGGGGTCCACCAGTGCTGTAATGCCCCTGTATTTCCCCATTGCCAGGCGCTGGAAAAATTCTGAAGTTCGGCGGTAGCCTTCCGGTTTTACCGGCAAGGCTACCGCCGAACTTGTAATGAGGCCCATTGTGCCGTTGAGTGATCCCTGCATATGCCTGCATCAATCTAGCCAGTTATTTCAAATATCTTTTCCAAATATAAGGGGGTACAGGTGAAACTGGTGCATTTCGACATTTTTGAGCAGTACATCCTTCTGTCACTGAAAGCACCACATTTTGGCCTGGAATAAAGCCTACATTGGAGTCCAAACCACATTAGGACAATCAGTGATTGGATCTGTTTTAGAAGGTCCAAAAGATCACATTTCTTTGTTGATCTTTGTTAAAGTCAGCCAAAGTGTCCGAGAATTTCTGAATCCTGGTCATGCAGATTGTTATACAGCTGGAAGTGAATTCAATTCTGCTGGGATGAATGTATGTGATCTGAAATTCCAAGCTTGCGAATGACAATTGGAAGGAGTGTTCCTATTGTAGGACACTGGCATATATAATCCTATAATCTCTTTAGATGGGTTTGATGGTTCACTGTGCTAAACATTATACTTAAAACCAGTAGAGTGAGCACATTCTATTGATTGCTCTTACAAGACCCAAAAAGCATTCTTGGAGATTCCTCAGCAGTGTCTCAGGGTCACGGAATGGCTGGACCCCAGAATTTCTAATATCCAGTAACCAGTTACCACTGAGTGTTAATATACATCTAAAGATGGGAGGTCATTATGAGAAATGGGGATTTTAAGAGAGATTGGTTGAAAGTTTGATGCCTCTGTCCCACTCCCATTTGGCTTTTTTCAAGAAAGGTGTAAGATGCACTATTTTCAGTGATGGATGTACCCCTCTACGAGTAAGAAACCAACTAATCAGGGGGGCGCTGGAGCTAAAATCCATATGTGAAGTGACCTGCTTGTTACAAATCCCAAAGTAATGAATCAATAAATGGAGGCAAATTCCACAGGACATATCATCTCCATGGGCCTCATTACGAGGTTGGAGGTAGCCATGGCGCTATTAGCACCATGGCTGCCTCCAAACTCGTTCCGACTGCGCCCTGGTGAATGGAGCAATTACCGGTCCATTCCAAGGTTGGCGGGACCGGCAATTCCCCATTCACCAGGGCCATTCCCCATTCCCATTTGAGCCCCCATAGAGCTCAATGGGAATGGGGAAGGCGCTAATAACGGTACCGCAAATTGCGGTACCGTTATTAGCTCTAGAGTCCCTTTGCGGGTCTCGTCCTTAACGCTTGAAAAAACCAGGTGTTAAGGAAGGACCCGCAAAGGGAACTTGTAGTAGGGCGGTAAGGGATTACCGGCACCAGTGCCCTTACCGGTGCCGGTAATCCCTTACCGCCCACCTCGTAATGAGGCCCCATGTCTCCACCATTTGTTTACAATATGCACCAAGACGTGAGAACAAATACATCAGCATAAGAATGGTAAACAGACCCCTAATCCTAAAAATCACCAATCCACATAATTCTCCTACCAACAGTAATCTAAGCTCAGTCTGAACCAAAACCACAATATTTTCTTATGCAAAGCAGAGCGGCTGATTAGCATGCAACAGGTCAGAAGTACACTCATCTAATGAAACCTTCCTATGCTTATTGCACAGTACAAGGTGGCATCCGTCTCACGGGGAAGCGAAAGTTCAACATGTTATTCAAAAATCATCAACTGCCACCTCTGGCTCGCCAGATTTATAGGACTACGACTTCCATGTTCTTACACGATTGACTCTGCTGGCTAAGGCTTCTGGGAGTTACATGGCAAAACCTCAAAGGTTGTATTATCCTCTGGTATGCACATGATCACCTAGGAGCCAGGGCTTCATCCGCCCCTGGCTGATTTTCTCATCCTCTGAGAGGGATTAGCCGATCTTTGGGGAAATTGCTAAGGGCCATGACATCTGAGATGGAACAATGTGGGGGGGGGTACAGAGAATTGGACAAATTGCACCAGAACTGCAGTCTCTTCTATTTAAGCCCCCCCCCAAAAGAAAATATCTTGATCCAATATCACATCATAGAGGCTACATTTACCTCTTAGTGGTTGGGAGTGAGAAGTGGGAATATTTCATATATACTCTTCTCTCTCACAGCACGTCCATCTTTTCAAGTCCTGAAGGTTTTTGACAGTCGCCAATGACGTGATGAAAGGAGCTGCCTTGGGAGGGACGCCAAGGCTGGCTGCAGGAAGTGCCATGGTGAAGTCATTATTTTACGTACCTGGGGAAGCTATCTCTAGAGTTCAGACAGGCTCACACTGCTCTATCTGACCTGTATAGCGCGCCCATTTCCGCACTTGAACCTCAGACAGACCGTGGGGCTTAACATGGATGTGCTCGCACACAATGGTGTTGATGCATGGGGGCTATTATCAAGTGAGATCCTTATCTGTTAAATGTTCAGTATAATTAAGTGAGAATCATTTTGCCAAACAAATTATTACTAAAGAGACTCAATGAATTAACCATCAACTAAATAATGGTTGGTTGGCATATTGAAGCGGGGCTGGCGTTAGGCCAGTGCTGACTCTCCAAACCACTTAGCTCGTATTTCTTGTGAAATGCTGTCCTAATGGATCCCTGCAGGAGAGATGCGCACACGCCGGTTCCTTAATATTTTGGCAATATCCGATAAGAGGTGAGCAGGCTTCGAGGAAAATGGAAGCTCCTGTCCTTTCATCAGGTTCCGATAAGCTTTCTCGCTTTGGCTCATGGTGGCTTTAGCAATACACGCACCACACACACACACACACACTTGCCATTTGGAACATGATTTCGAAATTGTGTTTCTTGGTTAGCAACCACTTTATATGTATCACATTTTCACAATGCCATTGTACGTAAGCACGTAAAGTGGCCTTGCATAGCGCCCTTCTGCCATTAGTTGTTGGCCTTGCTATACATTGCTCTGTACAGATGGGGGGAGGCGGGCGTTGCTAGTTGAATAGTGAGAGAGGCAGATGTGAAACATGTGTGTTGATGGGTGTAGGTCGTCTGCACCCAGGTCCACAGGGCCTATATGCTTTCCATGGGTTTGGTAGAGACAATTGGGGATATGTCACCCAGAGGGTTAGAGCCCAAGATCTGTGTGACTAAACGTGCGTTGGGTAATGTTACCCACTGATGAGGGGCACGTGACCTATGGATAAGGAGCAGATCTTAGTCAGAGCTCCCCAATGTTCAGGGGTTATGGGCAAGGCCTGTGTCAGTGCATGTGTAGTCTGGAATTGGTTGACAAACACCAGTACAGGTAGCAGGTGAGTTCAGTGTTGGGCGACCTCTGCAAGGGAGTTAGTATGCACCTTCTAGTGGAGTGAAGAGCAGGGTTGCCGTCGGGTCTTTCCGATAATAGTATTTTCCGTTCAGTATGTGACGCCTCTTTCGGTTGGGTTCATTGGTGGGATGCATATTGGTTTCTGGTGGTATATATGCCTAATGGTGGCTTCTCTTGGATGAGGTTGAGCTGAGTATGTCTAAGGGTTGGTAGGTTCATTGGGATATAGCTAATGAAATGAACTGGGGCAAAAAGGTTCCCATGGATATGGACCCAATCACGGCTATTAAACAGACAGGGCAAATGCATTGCTAGAGGCAGGTAAAGACACTTTATATTTGTGGTGGGGTACTGCTATACCAAGGGGCATGTAATAATCACCAACTATACACCGTGAATATGGAACAACATCGATAATCAACAAAAGTGTAAATGTCACTTACTATTCAATCGAAGATCTATAATCTTAAGTTTCCAACAAAAACTTGTCAGAGTGAGCAAATTATTTATTATTAATTGCGATCATCATTTATAATTGAGGATCAAATTACTAAAATTAAACATATACGGCCTCCTTGCAATATCCTGGTGGTGTAAAAAAATCAGGTAAAAGTGCCCGTAATTCTAGCACCGGCACTTTTACTGCACCAGGGAAATACATTACCTCTAACCCTGAGCTGCCGGTAAATCAGGCCCCCACAGGCAAAGAAATGCAGCAATTACCTCCATGGAGTCCTATGAGACTCCATGGAATGGGGAATTCCCACCATTGCCGGCACCTGGAATATTCAGGAAATACTGGGATATTAGGTGCGGGTAATGGAAGAGTCAGTTTGCCGGTATCCAGCCGGATTTACCGGCAGGATACCAGCAAACTCATATTGACCCTAATAGGATTTTTCCAAAAATACTTCATTATCATGCATGTTTACTCAAAAACTCTTTACGTGCATATTCATAAGTGTGACGAAATAAACAATGTCACATTACAATACATAAATTCACATCTTTCACATCTAATGCATTTAATAGACAACACCGATATAGAACCACGATCAGATGTTTTTACAAACACAATTCATCATTCTTTTTACAAATTCATCTTCCATGCAATGATATTTCATCAGAAATTCTCCTCCTTCACTGAGAAGGACTCCTGTCTGTGTAAGAAAATGAAATGAAACTCCTGTATGTGTTTAATATTTGAGATTTGATCCTCAATTATAAAAAATTATCACAATGCATTATAAATAATTTGTTCTCATTGACATTTTTCTATGCAAAGGCATTGTGCATGACATCAGAATGGCCCCCTCCCCCCTGGGTTTCAGAAAAGGGCAGACGAAACAGGTCTTCAGAAAACATCTCATGGACTGGCAACCTGCAAAACCGCCTTCGCCCACGCTGGATCCCCTTTTCCCACCCTAAAATATGTCCTCTGCCTGTAATCCTCCATATCTCAAGTATCTTCTAAGAGTACTCATAAAATAGTCTTTCTTTCGAATTGTGTCCATATATTTGCATATTTGCATCTGTATACTTGATCCTCTCGTTGTATAGTTCCCTGTTGCCAGTGGTGTCGTCAGGAATCAAATTTAGGAGAGGCACAGAGGGGGCCAAAGGCAAAAGTAGGGGGGCACAGACAAAAGTAGGGGGAGAACATGGTCACTGCTCGTCTTAGGTAGGGGGGGCAAAAGCCGGGGGGCACATGGTTTGACAGGGGGGCTCCTGCCCCCCCGACCTCCCCTCTAGCGACGCCACTGCCTGTTGCCTTCCAGCTAGTTTTACCCTATATAAGCCTTAACAGGCATGCATACAACAATAAGGTTAGTTAACAACGAAGTATATCCCCCATTCTTAGTATTCTGCCCCTCCGTGGCCTCTATTATATATACATGTGACCAGTAGAGCAGAACACAGGCACCTTGGCATTAGAACGGTTACAGTGGTAACAATGTTGTTCAATGGCAAAGAAATCCTGAGGGGGGTGAGAAGAAATTGATATGAGTAGGTTCGCTGAAGAAAACCTCACGTTCGCACTTCGGATAAATCTCAGGGTCCAAAAACTTTTCATCCCTGCTGTGGGGGGGGAGGGGGCGGCGGCATCATCTTTAACCGCACACAGCCCTCGCTAATGTCTACCTGGGATCGAGCTGGCGGGCCAGTAACGGCCATGTCCACCCCCTACAGTGGGGGTGAAATCCATAATTACTATTCTGTTATTTGGCACAACTCTGCCCTTTGCACAGGTCAGTCAGCAAGACAGCTCCTCCTTATAAGAATAAATCAATGACTATGTATTAAAACTTACAAGCCAAAAAGCTAACAAGACATTGGGCCTCATTACAAGTTTGGAGGTAGCCATGCCCTTAACAAGGGCATGGCTACCTCCAAACTCGGGTCTGGCTCCGAGTCCCGCGAAAGGGGAATTACCGGGCCATTCCAACCTTTGCGGGCCCGGTAAATCTCCTTGCGCGGGACCCGGAGCCGGTACGTCACCATTCCCATTTGAGCCCCCATAGGGCTCAATGGGAATGGGGAGGATGGGAGCAGCGGTACCGTTTATAAAGGTACCGTTGCTACCATCATGTTCTGCTCATGGGTGCCGCTCTGCACGCCTGGTCCGACCAGGTGTGCAGAGCGGCCCCCGTGAGCAAAACTCCTAATGTGGCGGCATGGCAACAACGGCGCCGGCGGCACCGTTGTTGGCTTACCGCCACTGTTGTAATGAGGGCCATTGAAAGTAAACTCTATTAAAAAATGATTATGCTTGAAGCTTAGAGGAAAACACATGAATCCCACCAAACATGGATCTACGTCAGGACTGTCAACAGGGGTCCCAGCTTCGTGTTTATCATTAAAACATAGGTCGTTAAAAAAAAGATGACACAGCATGTGATGGATCTTGATCTTCTGCTCATCCATACTGAATGTTGCAATTCCTTTCTGAGCTCTGAATAGACCTTCTGCACCTACTTGATTACTCCATTTGTTCACTCATACAATGTCCCTGTATCCCACTCCGTTCCTTGCACACTTCAGCAACATGTTCCATGTAGCTAATCCCAACTCATAAATAAATAAATGCATTTTATATGCAAAGAGAATTTTGTTTCGTGAAATTGTCCCAGAGGAAAGTTTACAACCATGTAGGTACTCCACCTCACAGTCTACGCATAAACCAGAACCGTCACTCCAGGTAAAGCGAAGCTCTCTTTGACAACCTTGATTGGCATACCTT
This sequence comes from Ambystoma mexicanum, assembly GCF_040938575.1. Lineage (NCBI taxonomy): Eukaryota > Metazoa > Chordata > Amphibia > Caudata > Ambystomatidae > Ambystoma > Ambystoma mexicanum. The sequence continues at coordinate 832,602,198 of NC_090934.1, read as the reverse complement.
CTCTCTTACTTTTTTGCCTGTACATTAATGATGGAAATGGTGCCATGATTCCAGCAGCTCAAGATCTTCCAGCGATAAGGCTTACATGTGCCACTCCTACTGTACGTTGACGATGAGTGTGAAAATGAAATGAACGTAATCCTCTCATGAACAAAAGCAAAACTGTGGAATGACATCACTTGACAGGCAAGCTTATGTTATTTAGGATGGCGGTAATAAATAGCGGGCCATAAAAGAGGGAACATACAGAGTCAGGATCTAAGATTCTTTGAGCTGTGAACCTCGGGTTATTGTTGAAGAAGGAACACTGAGGTAATTGCCCAATGGTCTTGTTGGATTTGTCTGGATTCATAAAGTACAAGGATCAGCCCAGAGGTGAATTTGAACATCCAGGCTAAGGTTGGAGGCGCCCTTGCATTTGGACTAGAGCCCTAGGGCCTGAACGATGTGGAAAGTAAACCCAAAAGTAAAAGAAATCAGCTATGCCTGGAAGAGACACTTGGCTCAGACACATCTAGTTGAGTGAACATGGAAGGAGTATACATCAGATTTCATGTTAGCAACATTTATTCTATCCTGAATAAGAGGTTAATGTTAATGGATCCACTGTACAATTGTACACCTGAAATGCCAAGATAACGGAGGGCATGCGTTCACTGCTAGTAAACTTACTTAAAATCCACCACAAGAAGCAAAGGTAAATGTCATCAGAGAACCTGTTCAAAGTCCAGTGGCACAACATACACAAAGGGGCCAATTCACAAATAATGTTAACTGAGTAGCTCTGACTGATCCCTACAGACTGCTATGCTATTTACATAAGACTTCTAATATTTTCTCAAGATTGTGAGGGAATATTTCAAAAGCAACAGGCATTCCTTCCATATCTATGTCATAGTAGAGTTGGCATCTGTCAGATTGCTCAGAACTCTGTAATTATGCTCTCTTGAAGCCAATTAAAGCAGCAGATTATAAATTGCTCTCTGATTTATGTGAAAATAAAATGTGTAAGTCTTTCAAACAAACGAAGGAAGAAACAGATCCGTCAGCACATTTGAAAATGTTCAGGGTGCAGCCTTCTTTAGAAGCAAAAGGTGTTATGCTAAAAAGAAGCCAACTGTAGCTTGGAAAAGGAATTGCATCAACTGGTACAATGAAAAAAGGGCACCTCTTTCTATTAATCCAGGATAATTGATATTAGAAATGTAGATGTGAACTACAAGAGGAATATACTGGCATAAGGACCACATATAGAACGGTTACGCATTATGCAGCCACTCTACTCTGTGCTTGTGTTTCTCTAATGAGACTCTGGTCCTCATTCCAACTATGACGGTCTGGAAATAAGGGTGCCGGTAGCAACGTACAGGAACCCTTTCCAGACTGCCATACTACAACAATGCTGGTAGGGGCCACAGAACCCCCGGGAGGCCTGACCTGTTGGGTTTTCAGGCCTCTACCGGCATGGTTGTCATGGAATCACTGGTGCCGGTGCTTCTGTGTCCCCATTTCCATGGAGTCCTATAGAACTCCATGGAAATGGAGAGTAAGCATTACCACCGCCCTTGTGATATCCCAGTGGCACTGGGATTTCAGTCGGTGGTAAGGGTGTTACGGGGTTACGGTAACCTGCCGCCTACTGGCGGGATTTACCGGCACCCCATAATGAGCCCCTCTGTCAGTATCTGATTAGAATGACAAAGTTGGCCACTATGTTACTGAGGCAATTCTCACAGTGAGAAGGGTGCTGATGATCAGCATCTGTTTACCAACTATAGGATTTCAGATAATACCGAGGTAATAATGTTAACCAAAGATCCATGAGATTAAGCCCTGCTCTAAACAGGTCTGGCATTCCAGAAGATGAAGAGATCCTTTTTCAGGTGAGAAGAACCTACAGTTCTCTATGATTGTACTAACCAAATTGATGAATGCAAGAATCCCCACACAACCCCACAATGTCCTCACCCACTTACAAGTTACAGCATTCATTACATTGATCGGACCAGCAAAGCAGGAGGAGGCTTGACAGTACCACACAGGTTCCCTTGAACATGCAACCTTCCAGTAACCTCCACACTCAAATCCATGGAACTAATACCGGCAACTTCCCAGTCTCACCCACATAGTTAGCCACCTTCCCACCTGTCTTTAATGAAATCACAGGCCTCTTGACGTACACTATGGTCAGTCACCCCCAACGTCTTTATAGGTGAGCTCATCTTACGCTGTACTTAAGTAAGCAAAAGGAAACAGAAAACCAACACTCCTTAACCTATTCAGCATTCTGAACATCATGGAGCTTCTCACTAAACTCCCCCACATCAAAGTCACCACCCAAGAACTTATACTCACAGAATCACTGTCCATCGAATGCCTTTCTAAGACAGTCCTAAATGCGCGCACACACACACACACACACACACACACACACACACACACACACAAACGCACACACACACCCCCCCCCCCACCACCCCACCCCCCCCCAACCAAAAGAACAATGTTGCTGTTTCAAGAACAACCCAATAGAGGCACTGGAGGAAGACCTCATCTCCCTGACAACCTCTTCCAACCCTTCAAATACCATCAAGCCCCTGATAATCACACTCCACCTCACCTTGATGGACACTATCAACAGCCCTCCCCCGCACTGAAACTATAACTATAGTCCTAAGTCCTCCGCCCCTTGGTACACACACAAGTTTACCAATGGCTAGTACAGAAACACCATGGATCACCATCCTTAAAAGATTCTGGGCCTCATTACGACCCAGGTGGTAAGTTACCGCCTGGGCCGTGACTTTACCACCATGGCGTAAACTACGTTTACGCCATGGTGGTAGGCGGATTTACCGCCCCATTCCAACCTTGGCGGGGCAGTAAATCCCCATTTTCCCATTTTCCCTTCCCCATTCCCATTTTGCCCCATAGGGCATAATGGGAGTGGGGAAGGCGTTAATTACGCCACCGTAAATTACGGTGGCGTAATTAACTCCATGGTCCCTTAGCGCCATGGATTTTAACACCTGCTAAAAGCAGGTGTTAAATCCGCCATGGCGCTAAGGGACCTCGTACTCAGGCGGTAAGGGTCGGCGCTGTTTACGCCGCCGTAAAACCCTTACCGCCTGAGTTGTAATGAGGCCCTCTGTGAAGAAAGACAAACACCTTATCAAAAGAGCCAAAACAAACCACTAACCCACAAAAAGCATTGCATAAACAACACATAAGAAGAATCTCCTCTTCACAACCGTGAAGCAGTGCCAACACTGCATCAGAATGCTTTCTGAAGCCAACAAATTTCATTCCACCGGCAAATGCAATACCATCAACAAATTAATCACAGACATACATCACTTGAGAACAGAGTGTCATGCTCAGATACATGGTTATTGTTCCTCCCATCACTCCTCACAAGTGTCAATACCTGACCGACCACCATCTCCACAGCCCACAAGGTTGGCTCCTACACAGACAATTTCTTCCCTGTCTCCATCATGTAAAACGTAAGGAATAGCCCTTACACCACTCCTCCATCCCATTAATTTCTCTCTCACACAGGGCATCTTCCCATATACAATGAAGCTGAGGTAACCTTGTGTGACACACTGGACTACTTTTCATAGGGAAAACTATCACCATACATCTCTATGAGATGATCACCCAACACAATATCCTTGTGGATTAGTAATCTGGGTTTCCACTTACGTATCATTGAGAAAGGGGATCCCTACCTATTGATCATTTTCTTGCTTGGCCTCTGTGCCACCTTTGATACAATTGGCCACAATATCTGCCTCAACACCCTTGCCTCTGGCATGGGGTTTGCACCACACATTCCTACAATGATCTCCTTCATACCTCATAGACACAAATAAACTTGAAAAGATCTCACAGCTGCCAAGTCATTGGCCTTGTCCAAAACAGTTCCATTACCTCCTTAGTGTTCTTCAACTGCTACATGGACCTACTGAGGAAACTCTTTGCTGATCTCAACATCAAGGTCCGTCCAATATGCAGAGAACAGTCTACATACAACTCTGCCTACGGATTCCCTGTACTGATTACATACATTAATTGAGACACTGCCTCTCCGTTGTCAAGGTCTGACTTGTCCAGCACATATCTTACATTAAACCCCATAATGACATAATTCAACCTTCTTGGAAATTGCCTCCAAGCGCTACCCAATCTAAACTTGACTGACTGAAATGAACATAGGTAGATTTGCACCACTTCTCAGATACCAGGCAAAATCCCTCAGGTTCATCATCATTAGTGATATCTCATTTAAGACCTATATCATCGGGAAAGCCCATACAGCCTGGTACCTGCACTGACACTACGCAAAGTAAAATCCTCTATTCCGACAGCAGTTTTTGTAACCATTGCCCAAGTCTTGGTTCTCCCCCACCTGTATGATGGTAATGCCTTCCTTAGCGGACTTTCTGTCTCTGCCCTTATTCCCCTGACAGTTGTGCAGCTCTCCTCAGCCTACTTCATCATAGGACAAAATAACTTTGACAACATCAAGCTCTTCCTCAAAATGGTAAACTCACTTTCCCTTCAGGCCCGTATCTCCAGCAAGATGGCCTAATCACTTACAAGACTATGATGACCACCTGTTCACCTTACTTGAAAACTCACCAATGATCAAGACCAATGCACCACAGGGAGCCACACCAAGGCTCGACTGAAAGCCATGACCTCCAAAATTGAAAAACAGCCAAACAAGCATTCTCCAACACTGTCCCTGCACTAAAGAACATCAGACTCACTCATATCAGACAGCCCCCTCACCTTTGCACTTCAGAAAAAAAAGATGAAGACCCTAACCTTCAAACAACGGTACAATGGTCATTCATCGACAGTGTTTTTTTTGATGGAGTATTTGCTGAATTTATTATTCTTGAAAAAACGAATTGCAAAAATATAGGGGGTTGTGGGTTTTGGTATGTAAAGGGTGGTGGGGGTCGGAGGGGAGTGTGTGCTTGGAGATGGAACCCCCCCAAAAAAATAGTATTTTTGATGAGCTTTTTCGAAAAACTAAATTCAGCAAAAACCTGGCGAAAAAATCACTGTCGATGAATGAACCTCAAATAACACTTGACAGGTCATTAATCATTAACTATGTCATCCCATTATACTCTAATTGCTCCCCTTTAGGTGTATAGTTGTACCGCTCTGGCTGTACAGGGCTCCGCTGCAACCAAAATAAATTTGAACAATATCACTCCCTTAGAATCCTTGATAAGGACTATGCCCCACAGTCGAAGTTGCTCTACAGAAGCAGTTAAATAAATGAGGATGCAACAATCAACAGTTTGCTATAGATTCCTTTGAAGAGATACAGGGGCAGAGGAGTGGGATACGGTTATATGGGTTGGTTTAAGAACGAGAGAAATACATTATACTTGGCTTAAAACGCAACTAGTGATAAATGAAGATTACAAATAAAAGTGCATAAATACACCCTGGCATCTGCTTAGTTAACTTTGTTTTGAGTAAATACTCCATTATAACCAAAAACAGCTTCAGCCAAAGAGCTGATTTCACATATTGCCTTACACGTACATATCTTCCCAAAATATAAATAACTCTAATTGTAGCCACTTTAAGCTGACCTTACAATTTCAAACTAAGGACTGTAAATCGGCCAAAAGGGCACTGGCAGTACTTGAAGACCCCAATGGTACTTGATAGGAAACACCTGAGAGAACTAAGTAGTGCTTACAGGAACCTAATAAAGACTAAAAAGAGTGAGTTCATGACTAACAAGTGGGATTCTGCCACTATACTTAGCACTTATTATTATTACCTTTCAGCTATCGCTATTCATTCCTTCCAACAAAACCCTCCTGAGCAACCAGACCACTTAATCTGGAGAAAGACGTGTCGAGGTCTTCAACACACAATTCAAGTTACTTTTAACAATAATATATGTGATGTAACATATATTGAAGACACATCTAAATAAACCTTCTCCAACGACATATTGGAGCAACAATGTTCAGATAAGGGAACTCACCACAGAGTAAATACCTATCCGCAAGCTACTGTTTCCTACTTTTTGAAACTTGTGGATAAGCAGACAACAATGCGCTTTGTAAACTTGTGAAACCAACAAGGCATCTATTTTTGTTCTAAATTTTGTGGAATTAATGAGTTATCTACTTTGCTTTGCAATCTGTACAAATACAAAATTTCAAACAACAAGTGGCTACACTTTGATTTTATGCTTTCATCTCTTTAAAATTAAGGGCGCGGGGCACGAAAAGGTGTTCATATTGCTATGACCAAGTGGGATTTTATGCTTGAGGCAGTAAGAAAAGGTGATTCGGCCCTGTTTTGGAAGCAAGTCACTGATAGAGAACTAAAAGGGGACACAACCCTTCATGCTTTCATTACCTGTTCTATGTGGTCTTTAGGGGCATGTGTAAAATGTATGGGGAACAGGAGAATGCAGTCCTAGCGACTGCCCTAACGCTTAGCGAGAACAAACTGGTGAGCGGTCAGAGCCTTGTATTTACCATGAGGGAGATAGAGGAAGCTATCGGGTCACAGGTGGGTGGTAAAGCCGCGGGACCCGATAAAGTTCCCATCAACCTTTTTATGAGTGAACCTGTGATATGGGTCCCCATTTTACTGCGTGTGTTCAATGCCGCCTTGTCTTTAAATAAAATCCCAGCGTCTTGGAATAAGGCCGAGATTGCCCCATTTTTAAAACGGTTGATCAGGGAACACCAGCATACTACTGGCCTATCTCACTCCTAGATGCAGTAGGGAAAACATTTGTGAAGACGTTCTTGAAACACCTCCAGATTTGGGTGGATACAGAAAGTCCGCGGAGCCACCTTCAAGCAGCCTTCCAATTTGGTAAGAGTACTCTGTATCAGGGGTTTCACCTGTACTTAATGATACAGAAGCACTTGATCCCGGCAAAGACCAAGCTGTTTGCAGTCTTTGTAGACCTAAAAACAGCCTTTGACAGTGTCCCCAGGGGCTTATTATGGGAGACTCTATGGGCCAAAACTCTACCAAACAACCACTTGGATCCAATAATGCTCCTTTATTCCCATAACTATACTGCCATCGGATGGAGCATGTGTGTGTGTGTGGGGGGGGGGGTTTACACAGCCTTTTGAAGTGGCCAGGGGAGTCAGGCAAGGTTGTGTCTTGGCTCCCCTGTTATTGTGTATTTACATTGATTCTGTTATCAAGAAGCCATGTATGGCTTGGATATTTGGGCTTATGCCAATACGGGCCCATTACTCATAGTGGAAAATACGTTTTAAAGAGAATACTTTTGTTATCCCAGAGCAGTACACGAAGTGCAGCTATACGTATGGAATGTGACCTAAGCCCAATTGACAATGAGGCAAGTGTCAGACCTATGCATCTTGGATACGAATCTGGGGCAATCCCATGTCTGATGAAATATTGTGAAGCACTCACCTATGTGCTGTCAATGGGAGGAGGATTCAAAATTCCCTGGTTTCTACATGTCAAGAAATGGTTGGTAGCGCTGGGGATGCGCATGTACCGAGAAGAAGCATCGCTCATAACAGGCAAGCTTAAACTAAGAGCTAAGGACAGACACCCTAGCTGCAGACGAGGGAGCACTAACCAATACATGGCACCCATTGAGACAGGGAGATCCTACAAATCGGAGGGAGGGAACTTGCGCTAGAAACTCAGGGGGGCAATGGCAGGCAACCCCTTTGGCCTCCTATGAGCGAACCTAGTACCATACACTTCTTGACCCAAGAGGGGTGTGGGGAGCTTCACCACCTTCCCACCCACAAACCACCAAACAGTTACAGAGGCATGACACCACTATGTGCAGGACAAAGCGAGGGACTCCACGAGTGATGGATGTCCAAAAGCAACAAGGTAACAAAACCCCCACTAACCCAATCGCTAGGCCTCAACTCTCCTCTCTGCATGCACCTCTCAAATCCTAAACAAACACATCTTTGTGCAGCAATCTGCACGCACTTCACTACCCTGCAACAACAAAACAAACCAAACATAGTCTTGCATAACAACACATGGGAGTCTATCCATCCATAAACCGCACCCATGCTCAGCGAATGGTGCTAACTGAACTGAAGCTGCCAACAGTACATCAACATCTGTTCACTCTACCTTTTAGCTCGCTATGCCCTACTAAAACACCATACCATCTTACCTTTCAGAGTCTCCAGGCCGCCAGAGGACCACTCTGGTGGTGAAATTGCGTGGTATAAGTATCCTTTACAATTAACATTAAAGTGGCTTTGCATGCTTATTGGAGGAGCAAGATGGCATCAGAGTGTGCCTTTTTGGAACGTGGCTACAAATATTTGAATCTCAAAGTTATGCTGGGGTTCAAAATGTACCTTGATGTAATCACGCCGGCTTACAACTGGGCCTATTATATTCTGCATCGGCTATCGACGCCTGCAGTCTTTTACAAGCTTCCGGGGGGAACGCACAGGTTACTAGTTGCCCTCATGTGGAGCCGAGGTAGAAATTCCCCTCCACCTTATGCTATTTTGTGAGATTTCTAAAGGTCTAAGGATTACGTATCTCAAACCGTATCACCACGACTCAAGCGGCTCTGAACCTTTGCAAATCAACCTCAAACTTGGATGTAGTTTATTATGTTTCCAAATACGTTCATTGGGCATTGTTCATTGTTCATTGGGCATGGCTTAAGAGGAAAATAACTATGGTAAATGCAGTATAATGTATTGTTTTGGGCTGCTGTATTACTTTTTGTAAATCATGACCATTCTTTTTTAGTGTTTTACATAGTTATAAGAGTGTACGTTTTGCATGATAAATGACTCTTAAATATGTGACTGTTGCTGATGACGTGTTACTATAGGTTAGGGAACCGGCCTCTCACCTGAATCCTATCCTTCGAGACATAACAAAAATGGGTACCTTCTCAGGCTTCACTATCAATTATTCAAAATGTGAAATATTCCCGCTCACCACCTCGACTCAGTAACCACCTTGTGAAGATCCCCTCCGCTGGTCCCCGGACGGCATCAAGTATTTAGGGGTTCAGGCATCACTATCTAGGCTGTCCCTGCTTACTGATAATTACACTGCGACAGCACAACACTTCGAGTCAAAGATTCTGAGGTGGCGATCTTTAGCCCTGTTGCTGGGTGGGAAGCTGTCCCTGATCAAGATGATATTGGTCCCTAAACTCCTATACATCTTCGCTAATGTCCCAATTTGGCCTTGGAAAAAATACTTTGACAATTTGCATAAAAGATGTTCACAATTCCTATGGCATGCAGGCGCTGTCCGGAAAAAGTGGGTACATGTGACCTTACCGTATGAGAAGGGGGGCTTCACTGCCCCCGACCTAACCATATACTGGTATGCGGCTCAAGCCCAATATGCTACATACTGGTATAAACACCCAATAGCCCTGCCTCATGTCAAACTAGAAAAACTAGCGACGGCTGGTGTACACACCATGTCTCTGGTCCTTCATTGTAAGTACGGCACTGAGCAGAACGTGGATCCTGTTGCATCTACATTAAGGGTGTGCCACCGTCTTATTGATATGTCATCAGACCCACGCCCCTACTACAGATGGCTCGCCATCTGAGAGTTTCCGGGCTCGAACCCACACACAATAAGCTTTTCTCCCAACGGTGGCAGAAATTGGGATACCAAGCTCTATCTGATCTATTCCCAGATGGTAAATGTATCACTCCACAAACGTGGTGCCCTGGCCACGCCGGATCGCCATTGGAGATGTTGCAGTTCTACAGACTGCGTGCAGCAGTCTGCGCCATGGGGCCCTCTTACCCGGACGAACCCCTAGAAATGCCTGAACTGCAATATATAGCTAACTACAGTAATAGTCGTGGGATAGTCTCTGCCATATACAAAATGCTGCTCGTGAAGTCTCCGGATCACCCGCCCGCGCCTGCAATGAGTGGGCTGATGAGCTTGGTCTTGACATCTTGGAGGGCCTGTGGAAGAGGATGTGCTCACATACGTGCAGAATCTCCCTTAATTTCAAATTCCGATGTATCCAGTATAAACTCCTCAATAGGGTATACTACACCCCGAACAAACTAAACAGGTTCTCCAGAGCCCAAACACACACCTGCCCTAGATGCCATCTTGAAGAGGGTGATCACATGCACATGTTCTGGTCATGTCCCGCACTGAATACATACTGGACTGAGATCTTGGGGGCTATTTCCGAGATTGTGGAAACAATAGTGGACCCGGACCCGCTGGGGGTTCTGTTTGAGGTATGGGGTAATGATGATGTCAAGAAGGCATCCAAGTTTCTAAATGTAAGTACTATGGTGGCCAAGAAATGTATTTTACAGTCTTGGAAACGCTCATCTCCACCTACGTTTATGATGTGGTTAAACACACTCACTAAGACGCAAGCCTGCGAGGAGGAGTACATTGCTTTGCTGCCGGCACACTCACATCCCAAAAATCAAAAATGTATGGACTGCATTCTGTAGCTACCTCCACAAACGGGCCGAAGAGGCACCTGTCACCCCCACTTCCCTGGACACGAGTAACAGAACTGAGCCGCGACCTAGTTAATGCACCCCGCACCTGATGTTTGCTGTTATGTGCCCTACAAAATTGTGCAACGGAACGTACACAGCAGATTTGTTTTTATGTGAATGATTAATGTGTGTAATTGCTGCTAACTTTTGCCAATTAAAATTAAAAGTTTTTTAAAAAATACGTGATTGTCCTGGATTTTTAACGTAATGGTTTTTTAAACAACTAAGTTGCTGTATTGTATTATTTTTGATTTGTGATGCGTTTGTACCTATTGGCTTTATGTCGAATAAAGGTCATGCTAAATAAAATGTCAAACTAACCATAGAGCACTTTTCAAATCCTCTTCTGCAATGGCCCACTCATGCAGAAAAATAGCTCACAGTATTTATAGGTTACATTTCAAAACAGAAATTGCCGCATAATGCATCAACAATCTAAACTCCGTGAGACTACATCAATTCTTCAAATACTGCATGTCCAAAAAAGCTAAATAGCCTCCCCTTACACTGGCCACCAAACAGCAGCCTTCACAATGACTGTCTCGATGATCAAGCAGCAAACAACACCCATAAAAAAACACCCCTAAAGTAACATATAACACCAAATCCTATCATGACTGCATAGCAGCTCGCCCAAAGATATCACATATGCCTTAACAACCTCCAGAAACCTTCCACATGGTTCACTCTCTCCCAACAGCCATCCATGTGTGCTGACAACAAGGGTTGATACAACACACATTAAATGTTGCTAAGCAACGACAGCGAAAGGCTAGAGTACCGTAGAGCGGTAAAGCAAGGGCGTATACACTAGAACGGAGTCCAACCCTACACCTGAAAGCCACCTGGATGCTAAAGACCAATTCCCTTAGTTCAAAACCAACACTGCGTAAAATAACCTCTCCCGACCTTTTTAGAATCATATCCGAGTGTATGAATCATTGGCAATAAATATGTCTATACCATTAAACATGATGGCATTGAACAGAGCTGCAAAGACCTCAAACACAACCCACACAGATTCTTACTGTCTTGTATGCACATGTAGTATTTGTTTACTTATTGCATATCATTATTTACTATTGGGGTATTGCCTGTTGGACATGTGGCAGCACAGAAACACCTATTCCAAGAAGCCTACACTAACATCCATTCACAAACCCCACCGCTCATTTCAAAGGGAAAGCAGAGAGTGAAGGACTTTTCAGTAGTTTCAGGGGCAGTGAAGAGAGTATGCCCCACTGAGGAATTGAAGTATTAAGGGCCTCTAAGTCATTTCTGTGGCGATTGTAACAGCAAGTCCCACCAAGTCATTTCGAAGAGGAATGTCCCCTAGGTCTCTTCAGTAGTGATGCAGAGAGTAACTACCACTGAGTCATATGGAATGGGAAACTGAGAGTGAAGGCTCTCCAAGTCATTTCAAAGGGGACGCAGTTAGTGGAGACCCTTTAAGTCTCTTCATTGGTGATGCAGAGTAACCCCCTGTGTTAGTTCAAAGGGGATCCAGAGTGTGAATGCCCCGAAGTCATTTCAGTAGTGGGGAAGAGAGTAAACCCTACTGAATCGTCCCAAGGAGGAAGGAGAGCGTGAAAGGCCTCTAAGCCTCTTGGGTGGGGATGCATTGAGTAAGCCCCACTGCTTCATTTCAGAGAGGAAGAAGAGTGTGCATGCTCCCCGAGTCACCTCAGTCCTGATGCAGAGAGTGTAGCCCTTCTAAGTCATTCACGGGGAAGCAGAGTGAAGTCATTTCCATTGGAAAGCTGGGAGTAAAGCCCTTCTAAGTGAGTCCACAAGTGAAGCTGCAAAGATTCTCGAAGTCCTTTGAAAGGGGGAGAGTCGAGAGTAGAGCCCCTCCTGCCACTTCAATGGGGATGCAGAGAGATATCCCATTTAAGTCTATCCGATGAGGATGCACAGAGGGATAGCACATGGCGTAGATGGAATGCCTTTGTGTACGGAGAAAGGTTGCACTAACAGTGCAGATGGAATGCCTCTGAACAGCAGCCCATTGTAAAATATATGAAGATAACGGTCTAGCTAAATGTAGGAGGAATGTATGCAGATCCTGGGCCCATAGCTACCAGCAGTTGTGGGCAACATGACATATACTGATATGATATCACGGCTGTTTGATGGTGCATACATGTTCTGACCGACAGATAGGAAACTTAATTGATTGCACATGTAATGTTCTGTCATAATGCCTATTGTTGACATTCTAAGTGCCTTTATTTGATTAGGGCTCGTTAGGGAAACATTGCTCATTACACCTTTTGAAAGGACGATGCAACCATCTGCTTCAGTAAACTCGGACTAGTCCTGAGGAGTGGGAATGTACAATATGAGAAGTCGGGCATGGCGAGACTAGACAGTGGTGCGGCTCGGGCGGGGAGCCAGCCGGTGAATGGAATGGGCCTGACGGGGCCGGTGTAGTGAGGCAGAGCATGCCGGACACCAAGCTCAGGTGAACCAGGGTCTGGTCAGGGGGGTGGAGTGGCGCTGGAGCAGTTGGAGCGTGCCAGTGTCGGAACTGCTGTAGAGAAGGTCGCAGCACTTCCTTCAGTCTTGGGCCGCTGCCTTCCAATCTGCAAATACCGTGCAGGAGGAAATGGGCACCGAAGCAGCACCGCGGAAGGCATTAAGAGCGCTGGCTGTGCAGGGTAAATTGGAGCTGCCCCATCTGCACACCAACCAAAGATTTCTGTCACTAGGTGTCCTTACTTAGATAGGCTGTGGTCTAGGTGAGGCTAGAAAGAAGGGTCCAGGAGCCAAAGTGTGGCTGCAGCAGTGAGGCCCACATGGAAGCAAACCTGCTCACACACATGCCGCACAAGCATCTACCAGAAGGATAAAGGGCTCCCCCTAGAGGAGCACTTATCACTTCCCCAACAGAGGAAGTTCTCACAAGCGAGCAAGTGTGTCCATGCGCTAGGAAGCATGGATTGACCATGTGAGGGGGGGCAGGGAGTGAATCTCTCACCCAGGGGTCAAGTCCTAAAAATAAAAGTGGGGAGACTCATCAACAAACACAATAGGATGTGACGTCGTCAGAAATTAGCATATCAAGGTGAAATGTGCATTTTTTATTAAATTGGCTTTGCATAACCACCCAAATTGCACAGGACGAATGGCATTTGCCTTTCAAAAAATTAACACACACTCGAAACCAAGAGAGGACATTTTCTTCTAAGAATGTTTTTGAAAACGTTAAAAGGTGTGTATGTTTTAAACTCCAAGAACCAATACAAATGTTTTCCCTGGAACATGCAGTACCGAAATGGGACATTTGACCTTTAGTTGTTCGTTATTATTCATCTGGTTATATAGTGCAGTGGTGGTCTGCAAACCTGACGACTGCAATTCGATCCCCGAGGTCGGCTTTAATTCATAAATTCAAAGAAGACTTTCAATGTTTCTCATTTTAGCTGGGGGGGGGGACTGAGTTCACACTGATAAAGGTGGGTGTACTCCGTCCACCTGCGTGTACCATCGACTTAAGCCCTGCTCTCAGCTCCCAAATGTACATGCTGGCAAACTGTGAAAGGATAAGGTAGAGTATTGTGTGTAAAGGTAGAGAAAGGCTAACTGCAGTGGCCTTTGGGTAGCCTAGCCTTTGTGATGTTTGGGAACGAAGTTATGAGAGTAAAAAGGTTGGATGAATGCGTTATGTTATTTGCAGAAGGACCCATGCCTCATTAGGGTGAGGGTTGGAACCTGCTCTAGGCCACATATGTGGGTTCAGTACTTCCTTTGGAGACTAGCCTCTACATCCACGTTCAGGGGTTGACCAGGGAATCAAGTATGTGACAGTGGGAAGTTGCATGGGGGTTTGCTTACCATCAATGGTGTAAATGGTGTTATAATATACATGGCCAATCGGGTTACGAAAAACACACTAGGTGGCATGTGGTTTTTACTTTTAATGACTCCCAGCTGTAGCCCATTTCCTGTTTACATATTTTCTTTTTGCAGGTTGTATATTTGACTGCCTTTTTCCCACAGCTGATCTGAGGAGGGTGGTTGATAGGAATTGTTCCCTCCCTGGTATGGCAGCAGGCACCAAGGGGGAAAAGAACCAGCTGTGTTACATAGGAAGGGACCGGTCACTGCATACCATGCTGCTTCCCCAGCAGAGGAGCCAAGATCTTTGGGATACAATAAGGGTGGAAGCCATTAGTCCCACCTCTGAATAGGAACATGTAGGTACTGTGACGAGTCTGGTCAATTCATCCCCTCTCCCTAGACGGGAGTCACCCCCTGTGAGGCTAGGGCGGTGAGCCTGCTCAGCAAAACCCTCCCTAGGGGTCTTGGCAAGTGGGACCTCACTGAAAGTGACTCCCCTCTTGGGAGCAAGGACTCCCAGTCCGATAAGGAGCTCCCAGTCCGGAATACATTATTTGCTTGCTTGCAACTTGGAAAAACAGTTTTTGCTCCTGTTTTGACTCCACCAGCCAGCGACATTCCTTCCATCTCGTTGGATTCAGGTAATGCTGGATTTTGTCTGAGCACCACACTCAATAAAGAAGGACACACCATTTTTGTTTACGATGACGTGCATCAACACAGGAGGAACTGTGAATGGGAGAGAAACTCCTACACATGGAGCAGAGTAACTCCTATGCAGATGGAAGCCTCCATAGTGAAGACGACCTGGAGGGGCAGAGCCATTCAAGACTGTGGAACGAGCAGTGGCGCGGAGGGTGAGGAAAGGCTGGCATGCTGACCGACCAGGGAGCCCAGGTCAGGAATGAGGTGGAGACGGCAGATTGATCGTCTCATCTGGTGGTGTGACCACAAGGGAGCCGTGGTGGACTTGGAGCCCGGTAACCGACACTGAGACCAGAGTGCAGAGGGGAGCCCAGATCCAGAAGATCTGCATGAGAAGTGCATTTGCCGCTGAGAGCACAACAGCAGGGACGCGAATACTCCTGGTGAGAAGACACAAGTCAGAAGTACAAACCTTGACTATCATGGCTGGGGAAGCCGGGGTTATGGGAGCCTGATAAACCCGAACATAGAGAAACTGAGCCTGTCGGAGGGCCATAAAGCTAGGGAGAGCCACAATAACATAAGAAACTATCTAGGCTGGGATGGCCAAGGTTCAGGAAGCTGATAAACCCAAAACTAATGAAAGCAAGCGGGTCAAGGGCATAGGGCTTCTGAGAGCCCTGAGAAACTAAGAGACTGTCAAAGCTGGAGAAGCTGAGGTTACGGGACCCTGATAAACTAGAGCATAATTAAAGCAAGCCTGTCAATAGAACATAGGGCTTCGGAGAGCCTTGAGGAACTATGTGACTACCAAGGCTGGGGATACCGGCAATGTTACGGGAGCCTGATAAACCCGAGCATAAAGAAAGCAAGCCTGTCAAGAGGCCATAAAGGTTTCGGAGAGCCCAAAGAACTTAAGATACTGTCATGCTGGGGAAGCCTATTAGGGTATGGGAGCCTGATAAACCTGAACAGAGAGAAAGTGAACCTATCAAAGGACCACATGGTTTTAGAGGAACTATGAAACACCAATGCTAGGGATACGAGCAAGGTTACGGGAGTCTGACAAACCTGAGGGGGCAGACGCTTTATTCAAGACAGGTGGAAACAAAGCCAATAGAAGACAAGGGGACTGTGAGGAGTCTGAGAACTACTTAACCTAACAATCATAGAAGAACCAGAATTAGGAAGGTTTCAAGCACCTCGTCGAGGCTGGGAAACTTGTAAGAAGCAAACCCTCATTTTTCAGAGGAACAGAAAACTGTATAAAAGACATTGACTTTTGACAACAAAACCTGCAGAGAGGTTATGAACTGTTTTTTTAAAACTCTGATGAACTTTGTACAGAAGCAACCGGAAGCCCAGTGATTGGGCCAGGAAGAAGCCGAATAATGAGGCCATTACTTCATCCTTCTCCTTTTTGTTGTTTTCATAAAGTGGTTGGTCCAGTTAGCAGATTAGGATTTGGACTAGGACTGTTTTATTTTGATGAGCACCATTAGTTTTAGTTTCTAGATAGGGAAAATTCCCTCATAGACATAGGGCAAGATAGACCCTTGAAAATGTCAGCAATTGGTCCGAGTCCATCTTCTGGTTCACCCCAGTAACCTTGTGAGAGATACATGGATGCAAGGAATTCCTCAGAAGGAATGATAGAAATAACATTATACTGGAAGTCCATTTTCAATGGAATCATCTCCAGTTGATTCTTGTGAGATGCATAACTAACTGAACCCCCTGACCCCGGCAAGGAACACAATGGAATATTCTTCTTCGCCATGCTGTCCTGGCAAACCAGGACCTGCCCTTTTATCTGCTTCTTCAGCTCTTGCACCTTTTCCGAGAATGTCTCCCTTGAGGCATGTTTCAGGAAAGGAGAAGGGATGCATCCTCTGTATTGCGTCCGGATGTGCAATGTCACTATGGAAACGTGGCTTGGCTGCAGTTTGGGAGGCTTCAGAGATGCACGTCTGTCTGAGGATGAAGAATTCTCTTGTCCATTCTAGTATCCACCACTTTTAAACAAAGCCTTTGTTTTTTTCTTCTCTCCTGCCAGCATGCCTCATTCACCTTGTGCTGTATGCACACCTGAGGCACTGAACCATCCTTTGCAGGAATGGGTTCAGTAGACCCTGACTTGGTACAGGATTCTTCATGCCTGTTAATGCTCCATGGTCTATTAGAGAAGACGATGGCAGAACATGTGCCTCTATCTGATTCAAGCTTCCTTTAGTCAAGCAGTTGACGTCCTGTGAGGCACCCACATTAGCTGGTCAAACCATCCCCTTTCACTTTGTGATAATCCTCACAAAGGAAACACCCATTACGGCCCAAAAAACCTCAATATCTACCTCCAGTTGTCTTCCATGATGCCTTTCAGTAGTTCTAGGGCACATTGAAGTTTTCAGGTCCATTTGTGATCAAAGGACAGTCGGTATGCTCGCTGCATTTGGCGCACTTAGGAACTATAGTTTTACCCAAGCAAAGATTGATTGATGTTGCAGAAGATGGTCCTGATACTGGGCGTGTTACAAAAGTGTGCGAGAGACATGGTCCTGACTGCTGCATGACTAAGGGAGTCCTGTCCCCCCAGGGAGGAATCTGAGTTTGGAGCAACGGCAGACACAGTGACACAGATAGTACTTGGCAATAGGATTCAGTCAAATCTTAATAGAGCGACCACGTGATCATGTGTTTTCTGTGGGCTTCAGCCTCATAGCCGTCAAATGCTCAACTTTGGGTGTAAAGAATTGCAATGGATATGGGATTCCAGTTCTGGAGGCATAGGGCTCCATCATAGGAGAGATTCTAAGTATTCGACAGTGGTGTGGAGAAGTGGAGGGTGTCCTGGCAGGCTTTGAAGTTATTGAGCACCACCTAATGCAGTCAAAGTTGTTGGGTGCCAGTGAACACTACCCATGCCAACTGAGACATGGCTTGCATGATAGTTGGATAGTGCTCAGTGGCAAAGACTCTATAAGACGGTCCCTTGATAGTAGTGCCTCCGTCACTGCTGCAGGTCTCTGGCTCGGCCAGCTGGGGGGGTCTCAGTTGCGCATGTTCTGTCACCCTTGATATTGATCACAGGACTGTTGTTAATCAAGGCGACACTTCACAAATAGCCAGGCAACACTACACTTCATTGCGACTGTGAAACGTAATGGTGTATGGTCTGATACACTATCCTCGAGCAGTGGTGCTGCTAGGGGGCGACTGGCGGGCCAGACCCCCTCCCGTGAAATCCTAGGCCCCCCTAACCCCCATGTGCCGTCCTATCCCAGCTTGGCTGCTCTCTGCACTGTCAACGCAATACAACACAGGAGCTGAACAGGATAGTGTACCGTTGTGCGGAAATAGATACTGAACGGAGGCTGTCATAAGTCTTCATAACCACAACAATCAAAACAGTTCAGTTCCCTCTGCAGCTAAGACCAGCTCTTCCAATTAGAATGGAGCGGACGAAACTGCCACTGATGGGCCATTAGTAACTGAATTGTTTCGTGCCTGCATTCTGATGGGAGGGGAGATGCAGTGGGGTGTGGGTAGTTGTTGTGCACAAAAGCCTCTCTGCAGAAGTGCTTGTGACGTCGCACATCCCCTTTCATAGGCGGCCCCCCACTTTTGTCTGTGGCCTCCTTTACTTTTGTCTTTGGCGCCCTCAGTGCCCCACCCAAATTTGATTTCCTGGCGACGCCACTGTCCTCGAGAACCCGGCTACCTTGAGGGGACACTTCGCCATTTGTTTCTCTCTTGAGCGCTGGGGTCTGTGCTGCCATGGAAAAGTCATAAAACAGACGGATAAACATGTAAAAAGTTATAGGGACATGAAAACAGAACGGACATTCCTAGCAACATTAACATCTTGCACCGTGCATCTTTTCTCATCAGCTGCTCCTCCTTGGGCCTGAATGGCTTATGTGAAGACCTGGGTGCGGAAGGCTGATGTAAGGAATCTGTCCCACTGACCAGTGAACCCAGGCGCGTGACGTCCCAGTAGGAATCTGTCCCCCACTGACCAGTGAACCCAAGCGCGTGACGTCCCAGTAGGAATCTGTTCCACTGACCAGTGAACCCAGGCGCGTGACGTCCCAGTAGGAATCTGTCCCCCACTGACCAGTGAACACAGGCGCGTGACGTCCCAGTAGGAATCTGTCCGACTGACCAGTGAACACAGGCGCGTGACGTCCCAGTAGGAATCTGTCTCACTGACCAGTGAACACAGGCGCGTGACGTCCAGTAGGAATCTGTCCCACTGACCAGTGAACACAGGCGCGTGACGTCCCAGTAGGAATCTGTCCCCCACTGACCAGTGAACCCAGGCGCGTGACGTACCAGTAGGAATCTGACCCCACTGACCAGTGAACACAGGCGCGTGACGTCCCAGTAGGAATCTGTCCCACTGACCAGTGAACACAGGCGCGTGACGTCCCAGTAGGAATCTGTCCCACTGACCAGTGAACACAGGCGCGTGACATCCCAGTAGCTGCTAACGATTGCAGGCCAGCCACCAGTGTCTTTCACTGGAGATTGGGTAGTTCCCGAGGCGTGGAAAATTGATCGCCTCACCCGGATCTAGAGCGTGCATATGTGCATTGTGGGAACACGTCACCCCACTGTCTCTGCACCAGTGAAAACGCAGGTGGCGAGGAGGCACTTCCTAAATGGTACCGCCTTTATACCAGTAAACACGCTGAGCTATCTGTCTGTCAGCGTAGGAGCACGGATGGCCCTATTTGACACTAGGCAAAGACTGCTGTGTGGGTGGGTTGCCATCGTTAAGCTAAGCTCAGCTTGTTGCCATGGGACCATGTTAGAGTAGTGCAGGCATGCTTTTTTCCCCTTCTTTTTGAAATGTTCTTTAGATGATAACCAAACCTGTGATTTTGATGGCGGAATGGTGTGAAATGGATTCTGAAGAGAAAAGCAGACGGTTTCCAGGTAACAGATCCTGGAAGAAAAGGGGAGCGTAAGACTGTCGCAGAATGGCCTCAATCTCCCTAGCCTTGGATTGCAAGGGAACATTCCACATAACGTTACCTTCAGTGAGCTGCTTTAAGCAGCCATTTTTTCCATGGTTTTGCTTTTTTTGTTGGTGAGAAAACACTTGCTTCATGCGTTTCAATCTTTTTTGTTGTGCAGTTGAAATGACAGTGCTGTGAATAGTGGCCGGCTTCTCCTGCTAATAAAAATGATATCTTATTATATAGAACTTCAAGCTGGATTCCGATCGATTCTGAGCACTGCAAAGCCCACTTCTATGCCATGCAAATGATCCTCGTTGGAAGGATGAAAAGCTGCCACTCTGCCATCCGGACCGGGGACTGCAAGGTCAAGTGTGCACTTAAAATTATGGTGGGGCTCAGTGCCAGCATGGTGGTGTGGTCAGTAAGAGAGAGTAACAGAATTACTGACACCTTTACAGCACCGACGCACTACAAGCTTGGTGGCATGCAAGTGAGAGACCCCCCAGTCATCGCTTCCTCGCTACCAGGGCCGGCCTTAGGGCAGGGCAGGCAACGCATGAGCGCCCTATTCCAATTCAAAACGCCTCGCTACTGCATCGGAGCGGGGAGGTAATCATGTGAATAGGGTGCTGATGCAAAGCATCAGCACCCTATTGTTATTAAATGCGCCCCACCGTCGCGGATGCCTTTAAGAACAAAAGGGCACTTGCCGTGACTTCTCCCACCACGCCAGCTCGGTGAGCCCTTGAAAAACTCCCTTGAGCTGGCGTGGCAGGGGTCTAATGGCGCCCTGGGGGCCACGTCGCCCTGGGCTGTCGTCCTGCCCGCCCTCTCTCCTTTATCTTCCTCACCCTTCAATGGTGGCACCCGCTGGGACGTCCTTCTTGCCCTCTTCTCCACCTCCAGGGTCATCAGTGTCTACCGCAATGGTACCATCATGGTACAGGGTCCTCAATCCAATCTTCTACTCTTTGATAGGCTCCTCCCCTGCCTTATCAACCTCCCTTCTCCTTCTGCACCATCTCCTTCAGCATCCCCGCCTCCCCTGCCAGCTGTGCTCACCTTGGCTCCCTTGCCGCCTCCTAATCACCCTTCTACCCTCGCCACGGCCTCCTTGCTGCCACCCCCCACACTGACAACCTTGTTAGCCTTCTCCTCTTTGGTGAACCTGCCACCCACTAACCCTGGATCTGGGGCTCCCTTGCCCCCTGCGGCCCCTCCTGCACTGGCTCCCTTCTCAACCCCTGCGGTCCCGGCTCCCTTGCCAGCCTTGGCTCCTCCTCCTCCTTCTACCTCTGTCCCTCAGGCACTCTCGCCACTTATGGGGAGGATCACTGTCCACTGCCCCCCCGTAAGTCTTTCACAGATGGCAATCTGCTCCACATTTCCACAATTAACACTTGCTCAGCTGTCAAACACGCCTCTGACATCAGCAGCCTCCTTGAACTTCTGGATCTTCATGTTCTTGCCATCACTGAAACCTGGTTCAAGGATAGCTCTGTCACAGGTTTTGACACACTTCTCCCAGAAGGCTACAATACACTCTCTCTGCCTAGACCAAACAGACCAGGTGGGGGAGTAGCAATGATCCTCCTTGAGTGGATCCCTGTGTCTGTCAGTCCCACTCAGGCCTATTCAACCCTTGAGTGCCTGGTATGCAGGCTCTCCCTCTCTCCTAGCTCTTCATTCCTGCTGGTCAGCTTCTAGCAGCCACCTGGTCAACCCTCTCTCTTCCTTTTGGAATGGGCTGACCTGGCCTCCTCCCTCCTTTCCTCCTCTTCTTAACTCCTCCTACTGGGTGATCTCAACATCCATCTTGATTCACCTGATTCCTCAGGACCATTCCGCAATATTTGCGACTCTCTCCCTCTTTCAATTTTACCCTCTGGCCCAACGCACATCGCTGGCCATACCTTGGATGCTGCCATCTCAACTGACATGCCTCTATCTATCCCTCTCTCTACTTCTCTCTCCTGGACTGATCATTCTCTCCTCTCTTCCGACCCATGAAAAGAGTCTCAGTAGCTGCCTCCACCTACTCTGCTCCTTCCACTCCTGCAGCTGACTCCCACCCTGACACAGCCCTCTCTAACTTTAACCTCTCTGTTTCCAACACTTTTGATATCCTTGCCCCTGTCATGAGGATATGACTGAAACCTACCAAAAAGTGCAAATCTTGGTACGACTCCGAACTTGCTGCCCTTAAACGCAAGTGCAGGGCAGCTGAACAGAAATGGGATTCCTCAGGCGCACCCTCTGACAAACTGGCCTGCTGCCTTCTTCAAAGGCAGTATAGACTCTGCATCTGCTCCAGAAAAAGAGTCTTTATCCAAGCCCACCTCTCCGCAGCATCCAATAACACGGCCATACTTTTTTATGTCTGCAAGGAACTAGCCAACCCTACTGCAGCCTCCTCCATCATTGCACCCACCCAGGCCCTTTGCTCGGCCCTGGCTGCCCACTTCACCTCAATAACACAGGACATCCTATCCTGTCTCTCTTCCTCACCACCTCATGCACCAACATCTCTTGTACCGCCCTTGGCCAGCCCCACCCCTCCCCTTCTTCTCTCTTCTCTCGCCCCTGTCACACCTGAGGAGGTTATTAGACAAGTCCGGTCTATGAAAGCCTCCTCCACACAGGTGGATCCCTGTCCCTCCAAAACCATCAAGGACAACAATGACTCTCTCGCCCCGGCCTTGGCCGACCTCTGCAACCTCTCCTTCACCACGGGAGTTTTCCCCACTCGTCTTAAGCCCTCCCTTGTGCACCTTCTCCTCAAAAAACCTTACGTTGACCCTTCCTTTCCGGAAAACTATCAACCAATCTCTATCACTACTTTCCTGGGCAAACTCCTGGAAAAGTTGGCTATTTCTCAGCTTACCCTCTACACTGAATCTGTTGGTTGCGTTGGTTGCTTCCATGACCACCAGTCTGGCTTTAGAGCATCCAGAGTCACAGAAACTGCTCTTCTGAATATGGGGGTAATTCTAGGGTGGGGGCAGGAGTGTTTGTACCCTCCCAACATTCATGGCACACTATTTTGTCCCCATTCATTTGGCTGGGGCACCTGTTCTTCGGGTGCCATGTCCCCCTCAACATTTTCAGCAAAGTGACTTCACTGCTTCTGAACACCCGTGAAGATCTGCTCTCAAACCTTGATTCTAACTCTTCCTTTGTCCTCATTCTTCTCAACCTCTCCTCTGCCTTCGATACAGTGAACCACAACATCCTGATCGTACGTCTCTGTGATACCCTGGGCATCACTGATCAGGCCCTGGCATGGCTAACCTCCTTTCTCTCTGGCCGTCCATCCCAGCTGCAATTGGGGTCCTTCCTCTCCCCTATCTCTCTCTCTCTATGTGCTGTGCCCCTCAGGGATATAACCAATCCCCCTGGTCTTTCAATTGCTTCATGGCCCCCTTGGCCTGTATGATAGCCACCTTCACATACAACTTTCAGTGTTACGCAGATGACACACAGCTCTCCTTCAGGCTACCCTCGGCCTCTTCCTCACTCATACCTGACTGTCTGCAATTCAGTTGTGGTGTGCTGCAAATAACATCTGCCTCAGTGCCAGTAAGATAGAGCTTGTCCTCATCAGGACCGATGCTCCCGCCTTTGCTCTTTCTCTCTGGCCGGCCTGCCTTGGCCCTGCGCCTCCACCTACCAATGAGTCAAAAAATCTGGGGGTCATATTCGACTCCACTCTATCCTTCTTGTCTCACATCACAGACATCTATAAAAAGTCTCACTACCAACTGCACCTTCTCATAGGTATTTTATCTTTTCTCACCTTCCCCCAGAGGCTCACAGTCTGTAGACCCCTGGTGCTTTCTAGGCTGGACTACTGCAACAGCCTCTTTCTCAACCTGCCCTCTTCTACCCTCTGTCCTCTTCAATTAATCCAGAACAGAACCACAAGACTTATCCTTGGCCACAAGCCCAGGGACTGCATCTATCCGGTGCTGAAATCCCTTCACTTGCTCCCTGTGGCTGCAAGGATTACGTTCAAGACCCTTTGCATTGTCCATAATGCTTTCTGTGGCCGGGGACCACTCTATCTGCAAAGCTCTCTTCCTAAATACTCACCTTTCCTAGCCCTCTGCTCGTCTTCCTCCAACTCTCTGCCTCTGAGCCGCATCTCCAAGCAGAGACCTAGGGAGAGATCTATATCCATTGCAAGTGCCTCCCTCTGGAACAGCCTCCCTGCCTCTCTCCATCTTGAGCTGGATCTCCTTAAGTTCCAGAAACTCCTTAAGACTTTGGTTTTCGCCTCCTCCTTCTCTCTCCCTCTCCCCTGCTAACCACCTCTTTCTGCTCTCTCGCTCTCTATCCTCTACTTCTGCTAAGTTTCGCTGACTGGCTGCCTGGTGCATCTCCTGCACTTGCCCCCGGGCCTTGCACTTGCAGCAGCACCACTGCACTTCGGTTACAACCCATGGGAGTGGTATCTCTCTCCACTTCACCCATGTTCTGACAGTCCTGCGCACACTTGGTCCCTTTTGCCCCCATCTGTGCACTTCCTGTTTCTGTTCACCTGCATAATCTGAATGTACCATGCCTGGTAAAATCGTTTTGTTTTGTCTTGCCTATGTCTTCCCCTCCTATGCATGGTTGCGCTTTGAAACACTTGTGTATAAGCGCATAATAAATAAACAATCAATCAAATTAATCAATCTGCCAGTGGGATTCCGTCCAACCCCTCGTGAATTACCTGGATCCAGGAGACCACTTGGAGCCCACAGGTTTCACCTCATCCGACTAACATCGAGGATGTGGCTACATGTTTCAAGCACTTCTGAGATGAACACAAAACACAAATGAATCGTGACTCTACCAAAATGCCTGTGGCTTTTCAACATAATCAAGTCTTTGAACATTCAAAAATTGTTCATCGGCCCCTTTTGAGACCCAAGTTGAGGAATCAATGACAGGAGAACAACATACTAGTTCGAATGGAATGACTAACCAACTTTTGCCTGGATATCTGTACCTGGGCTCAGATTAAGAGCACCAGGTGGAAACCTGAAATATATTTTTATTTAATATTACATTGTGTTATAGCTTAGTAATACACTTTTCACACTCTACAACATGCATACAGATATTTAAGATACAATCGTTAACATGTACATGTATACAATTATACCAAGAAATTAATCACTAAAAACACTTCTAACATATATAAATATTGATAAAATCTCAAATATAAAATTCATCCTCTAAATAACATAGTATTCCAGTGATTCTCATGTCGAATATCTAGTTTCATCTTTCTAATACCTTATACTTTATACTTCTGCCATCTATCGTTATACAATACTCTTAATTAAATCACACTACGTTGATGATTCATGTGATCCATGTTTCATGTCCTCAATGTCCTGAAATATATGGTGTGACAAACCAGAGCCTCTATGTCACCAAGCCATCGATTAGCGTTCTCTATGATCAATAGCGTGAAGGTCAAACATCCAGTGATATCTCTTCCAAAGGTGCAAAAGGCTGACTGTGGTCAACATTTATCACAGGAGCTGCATTCCAAGAGGCAAGAACCGCCTTTCTAGATGGGTTTAAAAGATGAAAGTCACCAACATAAGGAACTTCTTAAGTGGAGGAGCAGGACTCTGTAGCTCCTGGGCTGTCTGGAAGCATTGGTTACATCCCAGTAAACCGTCATGTTGGACACTGAAAACCCCTTCTCAAAAGCTCCCATTAACAGTTCCACAATCATAGGTGGAGCACAGTAACAGGGGTGACAATATTCTTCACAAAAAAACAACATGACTTCATGGAAACCCAGTGGTGTGTGTATTCCCTCATAGTCAAGGGCCTATATAGTGCTGAACAGCGTTTTCCACTTCCCTGAAGAGTCTTAATATCAAAAGGGCCAACTAACCTCTAAGGCAATACTTAGTTGGAGTTGGAATAAAGTCCCCACTGGGAGCCCTAGAAACCCAGTAGGGGGAGAGACGGAGAACTAATTCTAGAATTAGGTCCTCGGCCACCATCAGAGACTTCAGCAATGGGAAACATGCGCTCTTTACCCAGAATAGAGCCACTTACATTGCCTGAGGCCAATTCCCCTTGATCTTTGCTCAGATCCCCCATGGTAGGGGAAATGGGGAAAGGCATAAAAAAAGGTTGTGCATCCTCACCCAACGCCGGGCCTTCGGACATGAGTACAGAATGGAAACAGTGCATTGATTATGGAGGTACAAAGGTTCATCTTTTACTGGCCGTTTCCCACACAAATCCGGTGAAAGGTCCCCTTTGAAAAGGAAATCCCTGAGAGTATAGGTAGTTTCCAGTGCATTGCTCTCTACTCCTGAATTGGTTAGCTGGCCCGGACACTTCCCTTCAGCCAAGCTCAGAATCTGTTCTGCCACTATGTATGAAGACCAACTCTTTGCTCCCTCTTGTCTGTTTGGATTTGCTTTGGTCAGAATGATGTCTCTTTCTACCAACACTTCTTTTGACTGATAAAGTACCATTGAATTCTGAGTATATACATGCAATCTTTCCAGTTAGAGGTCTTTCCTCTTTTGGGATCATCCATCAGCTTGGAGCTAATGTATCTCAACAGGTTGCCCTCCAACCCAGACAATTGACACGTGTAGGCATCTCTTCTGAAAACAAGGTATCCAACAACTCCCCTTTGTCCAATTTTTCAGGAATCAGAAACCACTACAGTTCCTTCCTGATTCTGTTGCATATTGGAATTATTCTCTGGCATTGTAGAGCGACTTGATTCCAGCTGTTCCAACTGGTCTCTCATCCAATGCTCTCGTGTAAAGGAGCACACTGCACCAAGAGCACTTGAGCAGTCAATCATGCCCTTGAAGTTGGCCTCGTCACATAGCAAACCGCCGGAATACATCTGTGTAGCTCCTTTAGATCGAGGACTATTTGAAAACCTTAAGATGATTTCACCACAATGGACACAATGGAAAATAACCTTGCTCCTAATTGTTTCCTAGGTACTCGCCCATCAATACCTGGATCATGCTCTGCCAGGCAGCCCTTGATGATGCGCCCAGAGTCTAAGAATGGAGTTACAAAGTCTATGGTGTACCTATTCTTGATGGCCAATACATCTAACACCCAGTTGCACCCCTTTTGCTCTAAATAATGGACCCTTCTGCTGGGATGGACGCTGTCTCTCTAGCATAGGGTGGCTTTCTGCGTTTGCTTGCACCCTGAAGAGGGAAGAAAGGCTTGTGCCTTGAAGGGAGCTTTGCCAATTGGTTAGCAGGCTGTTTTTCCTGTGAGGGATACAACTAATTATAATAATTGAAGAACATCTTGACCATATTGTCCAGAACAGCTTTTGCACCGAGAAAGGCATATATAGCAGGATCTTGGTCTGCCTCGAACCAGCAAGCCTGTCACTCATTTAAATGTTCTTTTTCATGCAATGACCACTCCCCCTTTCAATGCAGCAGCTTTATTTCATATGTCCATTCCCATATCTGAGATCAACATAACCAATATTCCATTATAGGCATGGCATCTGTGCACTCTTTTTGCACTGCCACATATGATGCCTGGGCCTTTTTAACTTGGGCTGATCCAAATAACACAGTCAGTCATGTGCAGGCCTTTATTAAGTGTTAAACGTCTTGCCCAATGGCTTTTTGGGTGCCATGTCTCAAATTGACAAGGATGATTTACCAGTTACCTTCAGGGGCACGGAAACCACTTGAACTGTGCCTGACACATCTTTTTGACACAATCATCTCTGGGCTTTCCCTTCCCTGCTGAGGACCTCCTGGAATGTTCTCAATGATGGCGCCCATGGTGATGAGGGTTGATTGTAATGGCCCACACCCTTGCTCAGCCTAAGCTGAGTAAGACTCTCCTGTAGCCCCTGTCAGGAAACATTACAACCCTCAGTATGTGAGCCATTCTTTTATTACGTCCTGCGAGTAGTTAGTCTTTGATGGTGCCTCCTTATAATATCTGAAGCTCCTGGCCTTCCAGACCTCTGCTAATGTAGATGCGACTGCCTTCTTGACCACTGCCCGCACTTCATCACCCAGGCTGGCAAGCCAGAAGACCAGCTGTAGCCCCACTTGCCGTCTGGCAATTTGCATCTTCTGGTCATCCATTCTGACCATTATTTGACTCCTGCAGTTAAAAAATGACTTTCTTTTTGGTAACTTTCATCTATTAAACCCATTCAGTGGAGGCCACCAGGGGGCGCAGGCAAGATAGCCGCCTGAGCCGACAGCTCCGCACCCAGCCCCGGGAATTTTGCGGAGTTTAGCAGGAAGAAGGAGCCCATCTCTCGCAAGCATCTCAAAAAAGGCAGTGTGAACCCCTGCCCACCCAGGGGGTCCAAACCAGGAGTTTCTACGACACCCACGGACCGAGTTCGACCGTCCAAGGTCTCCGCGGCCCCTCCCCCCGCGGTCCTGAACAACACGCAGGCGGTGCACGCCAAGGCCGCAGCAGAGAACAGGAGCGGGGAAGCCTGCGGAGGGAGTACCCACTCGGAGCGAGGAGAAGCCGGAGGTGGGGGACCCCGGAGGTTCCACCGCACACCGGGGCTCCTGGTGCCCCGTCCCCGGATGTGGCGAGGCGGCGCGGAGCTGGCGCGAGGCCGCGCTCGACATTGAACGAAGACACCTTAGGCGCTGAACACGCACTGAATCGCCCCGACACTCCACCCACTCACGGGGTTGAACGGGCCCACCTAACCACACACCAGAACTCCCCAGCCCGGGCTGTCACGGGAGCGCGCCCACATTAAATCCGGCTGGGGACGCTGGAGAAGGCACTGGAGAAGACACACACCAGGTGAGAGGCCCTCGGGCCAGGACTTCATGAATTGGCCGCTTTCCCACTGGCGCTGAACCCCTTGAGTTATTCGGCTGTCACAACCATAGACAGTCACTCCGAGGGTGTCCCTCCCCACACACTCTGCCGCAACCAACATCCCGTGAGTTGGAAGGAGGCCCTTTCCAAGTATCAGTTTGCGGCCGGAGGGGACAAAATGGCCGCCGGGTCCCCATCAGTGCTGCCTCCCGACCTGGGGGCCATCCAAAATAACATCCAGATGATTTTGAAGGAGATACGTGGGATTCGAACCGACATGGGTGCTAAGTTGGCCGACCTCACCACTAAGGTCACCACCCTGGAAGACCGCGTGGAGGGAGTCGAGAACAACCAGCTCTCCACGGCGATCTTGGAGACGCAAATGGAGGCCAGGTTCCAGGAGATACATCGAAGGGAGGAGGAACTACGGTTCAAGGTGGACGACATGGAGAACAGGGAAAGGAGGAACAACTTGCGCATTTTTGGCCTTGTGGAGTCCGAAGGGGAGAGCCCGCAGGCACTGGAAGGCAAGGTCCACGACATCATAAGAATCGTCATGGGGGTGGAGGCCGACATCGAGATTAAATTTGACAGGGTGCATCGAGCCGGCGGAGGTGGTAGAGGCCCGAGGTCGGTGCTGGCCCGACTGCATTACTATAGGGACAAAGCCAGGATCCTGGAGAAGGCGAGGAACTTCGGTGATATCCAAAACGGAGACTCTAAGGTGGCAATCTACCAGGACCTCTCGGCCCTCACCCTCGCAATGAGAAAGAAATGTGGAGCCCTTACCAGATGGTTACAGGGTAAATGGGTCAGATATCGCTGGGGCCACCCCTTCTACCTGGCATTCGAGTGGTCGGGAGAAAGACACCACCCGGTGACAGAGGAGGACATCTTGCGTACCACTGGGGACCTGGTGGGAGATCATGCCGGTCCGTCCAGCGGAGCTGGGGGTGAGGCCAGGAACCCACCGCAGGGACCCGACAGTCTGGGACAACCTAGCGGAAAGACCAAGGTCAGGGGGGAACGCAAGTTTAAAAAAACCAGGCACCCATCATCGACCTCTGAGGATCACCTGAAGTGACTGCAACATTTCTTAATGTTTGTTGTTTGGTTCAATGGACCTCTGTGTCGGGCCCGTGCCTGGGGACACGGGGGACCGCGGGAGCAGGGTTTGGTTTAAAGGTTCACACGCATTCATTCTGACTTAATGAGAATGGGTTATCCACACGTTTACACTACCCGGGGCTGGGGTAGAGTCCTTGGTGGTTCGTTGACCGTCTCCGAAGGAGATCGGGTGACATGGACGAACGCCTTAAGTCGGGGGGGAGGCAGGAGGGGGAAAGGGCAGTGGGGGAGGGGGGAGAACGACCATCATCAAGGCCAAAATGGGAACGTTTAGAGGGGTCCACAGGGGGAGGTGGGGGGACTAGCCAGTCCGAACAGCAATCTTCCATTTTTCAGCGGGCCACACGCAAGCATTATACTACTGTGAAGTTAGAGATGGACTACCTAGACGACAATGGTTGAAGGCAAGATAGGCACACTCAATGTCAAGGGCCTCAATTCACAAAACAAAAGGTCCCTGACCAGTAATATGTTCCGCAAACAGCAGCTAATGGTGCTGTTCCTCCAAGAAACCCCTTACAGACAGGGGAAGGAATCACCCGTCAGGGGGAAGGACATCGGTGCCAACTTCTGGGCCTCCCACAGAAGCTGGAGGGCGTGGGGATTCTCTTGAGCAAAACACTCCACCTTACTAATACTGAAACCAAGAGAGGCTTTGGGGGGAGGTTCCTGGGGATCAAGGGTACTTACGAAGGGGAACGCATAACCCTAACAGCCACCCTCTACGCTCCCAACTCAGGCCAGATAGGTTTCCTAACCCAGATTCTGGGGGTAATGGATTAATGGGCTGAAGGGGCCATGATACTGGGGGGCGACTTCAATCTCATAATGGACCCCGGGCTGGACTGGTGGATGGCAAGGGTGACTGAACCGAAAGGGATAACCAAAGACAACCTAATGCTGCAGACCCTGCTGAGGAAACACTACTGGGAGGACGTCTGGCGAGCGACACACCCGGAGCCCGGGAGATACACATTCTTTTCCCCCCCACACCACACCTACACCAGAATCGATTTCCTTTTGACTTCTAAAGAGGGGAGTGGGTGGCTACAGACCCGAGGGTTGAGGCAATAACATGGTCCGACCATGAGCTTCTTGTGGCGGACTGGTCATTGAGGCCAAGATACGGGCTGAACTCAAGAGCCTGCAGGGTAGGCTTACCCAAGAGGGGGTTGACGTGGAGTCCCTGTTATCGGAAATGTGCGAGAAACGCCAGGCTCTGCACACGGTCCTCATTGGGGAGGTGGTCAAGAAATTGAGATATACGCGACAAAGGTACTACGAAAAGGGGGATAGGGTGGGGACCCTACTGGCAAGTAGAGCTAGGGGTTGTAGACTGGTGAGGAGGGTTGGACCTATTAAAGATGGGGAGGGCATGGCTCTCAATAGAAAGGCAGAGATAGTGGGCTCCTTTGCAACCTTTTATAGGGACCTGTACACAAAACAAGAGGGGGAATCGCCGGAGGAGATCCGGGCCTATCTGGAAGAACACCGGCTACCCCGCTTAACGGAGGCCGAGCTGCGGGGCTTGGAGGGGGACATAACGGTGGAGGAGTTGGAGGCAGCTATCAAGAGACTTGAAGCAGGGAAGGCCCCCGGGGGTGATGGGTATACAGCTGATTTCTATAAACAATTCCAGCCCATGCTGACGGAACCTTTAGCCAAATTGTTCAACCACATCTGCAACAAAGAGACGATCCCCCCCACATTCCTACAGGGCCTCATCTCGGTAATCCCCAAGCCAGGAAAAGACCCCACAGAACGCGGCTCCTACAGACCCATCTCCCTCTTAAACCTCGATGCTAAAATATTTGTCAGGATCCTGGCCACTCGCCTGCAGAAATGCCTGCCCCGCCTGGTTCACCCAGACCAGTCGGGCTTCATATTAAACAGACAAGCCTCGGACAACATGTGCAAAACCCTCCGTGCTGCACTCAAGGGAAACCCGGAACGAGGGGGTCCTCCTGCTGCCCCTAGACGCAGAAAAGGCCTTCGACCGGGTGAGTTGGACCTTCATGGGGGAGGTCCTCTCGGCAATAGGGATGGGCCAGAGATGGTTGGGATGGATGGCGGCACTATATTCCACCCCCACGGCCAGGGTGGCCACCAATGGGATGGAATCAGAAGCCTCCCCCCTAGAGCGAGGAAAGAGACAGGGCCACTATCCCCTCTGATATACGCCCTCGCCATAGAACCCTGGGCGATCTCGGTGCGTAACAATGAGGCTATCACTGGAGTACCGATGGGCGGCTCCCACTGTAAGATCAGCCTGTTCGCCGACGACGCTCTCCTCTATGTTACTAAACCGACACTGACAGTCCCTCATGTGTTGTGGGCACTGGAGCGTTATGGGAGCCTCTCGGGGTACAAGGTCAACCTGGGCAAATCTGTGGCTTTTAAGGGGGGTCGATTACCGGACACCGAGAGAGAGTATGTGGAGGGTCTTCCCTTCCAATTGCAGAGAGAGGGGTTCCGACACCTGGGAATCCAAATCACACCTGACCCAAAGGACCTCTTCCTGAGCAATAACCTAATAGGTATCCGTTGTACAAGGCACGCATCCCCCCATGTGGTGCTGCTAGGTTGAGCTCTAGACTATGTGTGCACTAATCTATTTGACAGTCCGAACTCGAAAAATGCACAACGCGTCCCTGCAAGATAAGCTTGAAATCGG
Organism: Ambystoma mexicanum; assembly: GCF_040938575.1. Lineage (NCBI taxonomy): Eukaryota > Metazoa > Chordata > Amphibia > Caudata > Ambystomatidae > Ambystoma > Ambystoma mexicanum. Next base: position 832,569,574 of record NC_090934.1, on the reverse strand, counting down.
CACCTGTTCACTGGCTAGGGGAAGGTTGGGGAGGGGGGGAGGAAAGGGTTATTGTTTGAACGTTTTTTCTGGGAATGGTACCGGATTGAAATGACATGTTTGTTGTAATAACCTTAAAAAATGCTAATAAAAACAATATTTAAAAAAAAAAAACATTCAGTGAGATTAGCAATTTGCTTGTAACTATCTAGAGACATCTCCTGTGGATTAACTTCAGTCAGTCTGAGGGGGATTACCCTTTGCCTCCACGAAGACTACCAAATTCAGCGAGGTTTGCATCCTTACAGAGGTTTTATCTACCATCCCTTGACTGCCTTGTCTTTGTTACTTACTCGTTCTAATTCACCCCTGGCTCTATCACTGTTTACATCTGACCACATTAGAAACCCTCTGTGGGAGTTGTCGGTTTGAGAAATGACCACGTAATCATTAGGTCAGTGGTATTCACTTTTTTATACAGAGCACCCCCTTTGAGTAACATTATTGTTTCTGCCTCCCTCGCCTGCACAAGCTGTAACTGCTTATATTTTCTATCAAAAGGAGTCGCTGTAATCTCTTTTTTAAAGAGCATCACGCCCCCTTTGGACATCCTTTAGGCCCTACTAGAGGGCCAACCCCACGGCTTGAAGACCACTGCGTGAGTAATGAGCCTTCAACTGTGCGCAGCTACCTATATTTCCAAGCTTCAATTCCTCAAGTCCAGACTCTGGCGCAGCAGACATATTACTCCGGACAGTTGCGGACAATTAAAAACAGATCTGCCATGAAAAGTGAAAACGTAGACTCAGTTGTCATTATATTGATAGTTGCAAACAAATGCTCAACTGTTCAAGGTACCAGTGATGAAGAGAAGACAATTCACATAGCTAGTCCAGTGGGCTGCATTGGGTTTGGTGGATGAAGGCACTCTCACTGATGCTGAAGTTGACAGGAGGCAGAGCTGGAGAAATTGGCATTATAAACAGATTATTTGCTTTGCCATGGTGATGGAAAGGCATAGATCAATTTCACTTTTAATGCTCGAGACATTGCATTGCAAGTTTTTAATTTGCTGGAGAGACTCCAGCAATTTGCTCTCCTAACCGCCTATGACAACACAGTCGACTGTGATTTCCCGTTCTGAGGTCTTTTCAGATCACCGTGATTCACCATTGTTGCGCCAACCTTCCCCTTGCGTCACTTTAGACTTGTATTGCGCTATTCCTCCCATGGTTCACGTCATGTTATTTATTCTACTTTCGATAAGATGATGGATCTCCTATCTTTGATGTTGAACTATGGATTGAGGTAGCAGGGAGGAATGCTGGGGCTTCGGCCTTCCAAGAGCTGGTATTTCTGTAATATAGTTTTGGGTCCTAAATGGGGAGCGTGGCATGTTTTGTTTCTGGGAATGCAAAGACACCATAGAGAGTGCGAGTCTAATAGGATATTCTGTGGCATCGGGACTGGGAATTTGTAATGCCAGAACATGCTCCTTGCGTCTAGGTTGAGACGATGACTGCATCAGAATGGTTTGAGTTGGACTACTTGTGGCTCTTTCCCTCTCCAAGGCCATACATTCCAAGTGGATGGACATCTCCTGAATTGGGGATATTGGGACTATGGCCTCCCATTTGCATCCATCAATGTAACCCACTGTAGAGGTTCAAGGGGAGAACGTACCTTCCTTCGGCTTTGTTAAAATTTAGATCCCTTTTTGGATGGCGTCTTTATCCTCGCCCGCTCTCTCCTTTTCATTTTCTCCAAGGCGCTTGTTGTGATCATTAACAGCCTTGTGGATGCTGTAGCACCGTTTGGGTGACTCCTTCCCTGCCATGGGTGTTTGGCCCTGTGTCTCTGTTGGCTTTAGCAGTCACTTCTTCATTGGGTCTGGTAACTTAAACGCCAATTATCTCATCATCTGTTTACAAGCCTCACTCTGCAACATTTCTTGTATGTTCCTTTGATATTTCCTTTTGTAGCCTACAACTGGCTTAGAAGTGCATGACTTAGATGTAAAAGTGGGGGTTGAATAAGTAAGGGAGATATCTGATAAGCCACCCCCCAATGCACCCCTTGCCAAAGAGATCTTCTCAGATTCACTGATTCACAATAATTGACAATTGTTTCCCAATTGCCCAACATTAAACATGGAAACAGGAATTTCTCAGGGTGTTCTCATGGCTGCAAAGAGCTATGCGTAGGGATATGAGCCAGGAAGGGGGTGCAGATGCTCATTTGCAGGTCAGTGCTCAGCTTGCTGGAGAGATTGCAGGGTTTGCTCACAGCCATCGTCTGAAGTGTTGAGTGGTTGTGAGCAGCCTCTCGTGCTTAAGCCGCTGAGTACCTATTTTCGTGCCCCCGCTCTGCTTTTCTCAAGCTACTTTTGGAGTCATCCTACCTCCAGTGCACCTCATCCTCCTCTGGCAGCTCCAGGATGCCATGGCAGCTGCGTGGAGCTACAGGGATACAATGAGAGGCTGGAGCAGGAAGAAGGTGCAGGAATGTGGTGGATTGGGCTGCAAGAGCACTGCTGGACATGGCAGTCGTTTCCGCAGTTCCTCCTTGATCAATTTTGCAGGTGCAGCTACTTTGATATTTCTATGATCTTTCTCAAGCTTCGGAATTTGGCTTTTGCGTTGCCTGCACAACAGCAACAGCAATCATTCAGGAGAATGCCAACTGCATGCCCATAACGGATGGCAGAGCTGTTCTGATAGTCATGTTTCTCATATTCCCCCTCTGGCAACCATGCTATGTCCAGATGAATTCCACTAGGCCCATCCCACTTCCAATGTTGTATGCAGTGCCTCGCGAGTTACTAGTATGCAGAAGGCACCACATAATATTGAAAGGGGGCGTTTTTGTATGACACCCTCTGCCTGAGATGTCTCTGTTATTGTTCACTTCTTCACTGCCGTCACTTTCTGCTTAAAACTGGTTATACTCATTGTCTTGATTTAGTATGTCCTTTCTCTGGGTTTCTTTTGTTCTTTCCTTACGGTGCACTCTTCATTTTGCTTTCAAGAAGCAGCGCAGCTAAAAACGTGTCTCTTCTATGTAGATATCTTCATACGTGCAGTGTTCTTTCAGCTGCAAGACACCACTTGTGGTGTACGTTGCGCTTTATGAAAAATGGTAGCATAACGTAACATTCTTCTTGTAACATTTCTAAGCTGGGTCAATTGCGTCAATACCAACTGCTTACCTTCAGAAGAATTACGCTGTTTCTCACCTTTGAAGGGGTTAGTTTCGACTTTCAAGCTGTACGCAGCCCTATAATGACATAGGCCATAGGCTAAGCCATAGCACCACACAGCCAAAATGAGCAACGCCAATAAGCCTTTCCTCTCCGTACCCAATGACCTCACAATTGCTAGAGCCATCACCAGGGCCAAAATGGACTACTGCAATGCCTACTTTGCTGGCACCTTAGAACGCAACCTGAAAAAGCATCAAATCATCCAAAACAATGCCCTCTGAGCTGCCCTCAGCCTTACCAAACACGTCCACGTCTCAGAAGGCAGAAAAGATGCCCATTGGCTACCGATCCCAGAGCAAATCAACTTCAAGATCCTCTCTATCATTCACAAGTGCCTCTCCAAAACTGCACCAACCTACCTTTCTCAGCGCATTGAAAAATACACCCCTTCTCGCCCACTAAGATCCTCACACGACCACTTGCTCAAAGTGCCCAGCTTCAATCGCCAAACTGCAGGCGGCTCAAGCTTCCCTGTCGTCACCGCCAAGCTGTGTTAACAATCTCCCCATATTCTTGAGAATGAAACCCTCCTATTGGCCTTTAGGACAAACTTGAAAACTTGGCTTTTCCCCTAAGCTCTTTGGAGCCAAGTCACTGTATCACTTCTGAACGTCTTGAACGTACGCCTCTTGCCTTCCCCGTTTATCCTTACCAGTACAGCCCCTGCCCCCTTTCTCTAATGTAACTAGCGCCAGATAACTGAGAGTTCAGTGTGCTGCTACAAATGCAAACATAAATAAATAAATAGGTCCCTGCTGCCACCGTGGCCCCTCCCCTTCTTGCTGTCCTCCACTCTATGGCTTTCTTGCTGGTGGGTACCCTCACAGAGCCGTCTGCTTCTAATCCCTTCCCATTTAAAATGCTACACTGACACAAGGACATGTTAAAAACGAATTTCATAAACCCTGTTCTGCCCTGTTTTTTTTTCTTTGTACTTGAATTGTAAAGCTCTTTGTACTTGAAATGCAAACAAAATGAAACAAACAGAAATAGAGCTCTAGGGGCCTGAGCTTGAAAGGTAGTCTCTGAGTACAGGCTAGAGACAGCTGATCTTGTGCCCTCATAAAACACCTGCCCAGTGAGTAGCTGCCCACTTCACCCAGCCAAAGAAAGGGCCCAGGAAGGGGCAAACCTACGTGGACCCAATTCCTGTTCTCCACCGAGGATTCTTTGTTGGAACTAGTGTCATGTTAGCTGCAATTGATGAAATGTAAAACACATTGTGCCAGTGGCATTGCCTAGAAGCATGACACAATTTAAAAACAAATTTCTTTTTTTATTGGTATCTTCCTGCACAGTAATGCTGTGGTTGTGAGGTGCTGTGCATGGTGCTTGTTGCGCTGCATTTATGCCGTAATTGGGGTGCTACGGTCGGGGTGCCTTTGAGGTGCCAGTGGCAGACAGAATGGAGCACCCACGTGATTGACTACACATTGTGGTCCCTGAATGTCCTGGCTTAGCGTAACCTGTTACAGCATGGGTTAGACCGACATTACATAATAAAGCATATTAGAACATACAATCCGCAGAAAGAAATTGTTATGTAGGGATATAAACTAATGCATGCGACTTCCATGTTTCTTTCAAAGTTAAAAAAGCTGGTCCCCAGTAGTAAATGAAGAGCCTGCTGGATAAGGTAAGGCAACCATAACCACCTCTAAAACGTTCTACCTCCCACCCTAAGCGACATAACACCTGAACACACACCTCCAGTACCGAAACCAAACCGGTTAACTCAATGCAACGTACACGACCCCAAGACACATGTGTCTACACTAAACTATACACCACACTAACCCACCACAGATACACCAACACAATTCTGCAGACTTCTTTTGAATGCCTCCCTGCCAGACAACCTTACGTTACCAACACTGTAAACACATTAACCATTGCCCCATACAACTTGCAAAACATGTCAAATGCACACACCACACAGAGCCCTATCTATTCAGATCTGCACACATCAACATTTCAATAAAGCAACCTTGACCTGCTTCCTCTGCGTTCACATTAGACCTCTGCCTCGCCTCTTTCAGATTCTGAAGCGCCAACATACCACGATAATGGCAGTTTTGTGCTATACAGGTCCCAAGAACATGGTATAGCAGGGCACAGCAAAGAGTTTCACTCATTCTCCCTCGAGGCCAAGTTCTGCTCTGCCCAAGTCACGCAAGTGGCTGGCAGCAGCAATAGGGGAAATACATGTTGGTTCTGAAATTAGCCTGAAATCTTTGGTGCACTGACTGGCTGGTGAGAATAAATCAGGTGATATGGTACTGGGACAGGTCAGGTGCTATAATAATGAAATACCAGGTTACATCCATGGGGGCACCAGCAGAGGCATACAAGGGCACACCATTTAAATCTGCCCTATTGTAAATAAGGAAGGAAGGATCTTCATCTAATAGCATAAAGTCATATTCTACACGGATTTCTTATTTTGTACTTGGCAGGCACAGTGACATTACATTATTTGCCCAGGTTGACACACTTTGGTTGGGCAGTGAAACTAGATTTTAACCCACTATTAAATACAGGTGCTTGGTCACATTCCTTCCAAGTTCTAATGGTTAAGATTCTTGACGTTTCTGCTTTCAAGGACTGTAGTATAGAGTTCATTTGCAAAGCACACAAATACAAATCACACAGTAAAGCAACCTGACCATACATACATCCTTATAGAAGGATATTGAGCCAAAAGAGTATCATTTGGAATTTGGAATTTGACATGCATGCTTTTTCTCCTAGGGATGGAGGTTTTACACCTACAAGGACTAATGCCTCGTATGCTAGCAGAATCACATTTAAAAAAAAAAATAATAATTCAATGCAACATTCTAATCCTGAGTGAGAGGTTCTTCCTACCTACTTGAGTGATCACTCAATTCTTTCTATGACCACATCTTCCAGTGCAAGCCAAAGGATAAATTAAGTTTAATCCAGTGGTAAACATGTGATGCTGGAAATGCATCGGAGGGAGGGCTGTCCAGTTAAAGCATCGAATGAAAAAGGATCGAATGTAAAAGGATCGAATTTTTTTTTAAATTAAATATTTTTTTTTGATTTTCGTACAGGTAAAAAAAATGGTTTTTACCAAAAAAAACGGGGGATGGGGGGCGGACCCACCCCCCCAAAAAAAAGAATGTTAAAAAAAATATATATTCAATCCTTTTGTTTTTGGTACTTTTGAGTCGACCCTTTGACCATTCCACCCTTTTTCTTCGATCCTTTAACCTATAACCATAGAAGGGACAGGGCCTCCGTTTCCTTGTCCTTTACTGCTTTTTATCATGTGTTCTGTTGTGTTTTCCGTGCAGGAGTTCATGTGAGACTCCTGGCAGTGCAGCTCTTCCTGTTTTTGGTTTGGTGTACAGACCCATGGGATACCATTATGGCACCCATGGGTGGGGGTACAACCCTGTGCCCCTAGTGTATGTTTTTGGGCACCTGTGTGTGGCCCACAGAGCAGGGTATGGGCTGGTGGCAGCTCCATGGTGAATTTTACAGGTGCTCTGAGTATCCTCCATTATGGGATACCCAGGCCCTGGCATTGGAATCAGTTGATTCCTAATAGGAAACAAGATGGCCCCTGTGGATTCTTGCTTTCTATTGCATGTTACCTTGTTTCCCAAAGTCCTGGGAAGCCCTGGCTCTGTCCCTTCCCCCTGACTGGCCTTTGGGTGGAAGTTCCATATATGGTGTTGTTGTGAAGTCCAGGCCAGACTGGCTGGAGCCTTCCCAGTACTGTATGTTGTGGGTACGCCCTGTGGGTGGGACCTGGGTGAATGGAGTGTGTGACGAATATGAACTTCTTGTTGTGGGTGTCTAGTTTCTGGTGTTTGACACAATGACTGAGACAGCCCTGCCCGAAACTGGTATGAATGCACTATGCACCTGATTGGCTGCCTGCCTGCATGAATGCCCTTCTGACCGATTGGTTGCCTGAGTGTGACCCAGCAGAATGAATGGGAGATCAACTAGTATATCTGGGGGCCTCTCACTGCTAGAATTAGTGTTCAGAAGCTGAAGTCCACTACGAAGAGTAACTGGAGTAAAACTGAAGCTTAACCTTGAAGCTGTGCTGGAAGAGAAGTCTTGCCGTTGCTCTTCTTCATCAATCTGAAAGCTGCTGTGTCTCCAAGGACTGACCCAGAGAGGACCTGGTAAGGCGCCCTCTTCCCGAGCTACGAGGGACCATCGTGCACCAGCTGATCTTTGCCAAAGCTCCCTGGTAGACAGACCTACGACAGGCTGCTGACCGGAGATGGGGACTGCCGCGGAATCCCAAAGAGAAGCGCCCGGACTGTTGTCCGCCACTGTCGACGAACGCCGTCGCTGACCGGAGCCGCCGTGCTCCCTTTACCTAAGAACTTTCGATTCACGGACGCGCTTGTCTGCACCGCCGCCCACCTTATCCCGCCAGAGGAGGCCGGGCCGTCGACGTGCTGAGGAGCATCCACCAGTGGGTTTCCCGCCACCCAAAGACCACAGGGACGCCGATGACTCGACACCCTTGCTGGGCCACATTTCTTCAAACTCTTTGCGGTCCTGAACTATCAACACCGAGGTGCCCTGCATGCCTCTTCCTTGCAGGACGTTTACGCTTCCCCGTCGATGAGCACCGCTAGGAAAGAAGCTGCCACTTCACAGTCATAGTTCACCCTTTTCTCCGTCGGACGTTCGATGACCCGTGACTCCTGCCTTAAAGGGAGGGCACTCAAGAAGTGCCGTTGATTCCCCGACGAGGAACGCTACAACGCCAGGTACTTTGGGGTTGCAGAACTATTGGAATGTCTCTTGTGAACAATATATGGACTGGGCTTGTGATATATCTTTATTCCACAGGTTGCCCAGGTGGGGGGATCTCCACACAAAACTGTGTCTAGGTATCGGGGCCAGTATTCTGCCTATTGTTCTAACCAACTGCTTTCCTCCTATGTCTATTGTTGGTTGCCTTTATTGCCTGACATTTGATCAGAGTATAGTTGATGCACTTGAGATCTGATAATAATTATGCTACCACTTTAGAACTGTATATATATGCCATTGTAGATTTTCTGAGCACAAAGTGAGTTATCGTGATATTGTACATAACCTTGAATATTAATTATATAAAGACTATGTTTTAACTAATACAATATGCGGACATTCCTTTGTGGGTGCTTGGGGACTACACTGTACTTGAGAACTAGCCCGCATCACCTCCTGAGAAGCTAGGCCTTGATTGCTCGACCACGTACCAATAATAGACAATCTTGGCTGGGGTCCTCTGTGCCTCTCCTCTACCATATAGGGAGCAGAAGTACAGACACCCCACTCCAGTCTTTACAAAACATACATAGCAACCATCTTTGTTGGACGATTGCCGATATTGGCAAGTTTAACAGTAGAATGTCTAACTTGAATAAGTCAGAGAAGGAGATTATATTTACAGATGATTGGTAACTGGATGGCATGGTGAAAATGTTTGGCCAGGTCTCTGTGAGACATTTGCTGTGAAGTAGATCGAGCACCACTCCCAGCTTGATCTATGACGAAGAGATTGCCAAAAGAAGAGAGAAAAATAAAGTACTGTGACAAATTCAAAGAGATCACTAGACGTAGTTTTGAGGAAAGAAAAGATGTGCTCCATCAGATCCCATTACAAAAAGTGGCTATACAGTTATCATTGGGATCACGCCAATGTGAATTGGAATTATATCAATAACTTAATTGACTAATGATTCAAAGAATGTTGGCATATCATCCACTTTGCTATGGCTGGGTTGCCTGCAAGAGAACTTATCAGTATACCTGAGGGGACTTGGGAATCCCATATAAAAAAGAATTATCGGGAACCCAAGGAAAACATTGATGAAGAGAAAGATAAATCAATGATTGGCACATGGGTATGGTCCTAACTAAAAGACTTAGATTATCAGTCACTGATATGTAAAGTGAAACCCTCTGGAAATGTGGGCCCTGATGGTATGAGTAACATGGTACTTTAGAATGATCCTGTACTTTGGGATAATCTTTTTAACAATCTTTTTTTTCCCATGTTTGTGAAACTTCGATAATACCAGAGACATGGACTCACTCTGTCTTGGTCCTGGTCCAAAGAACTGGGGTACGCAACATCCCTACGAACTTTAGAATGTTAGCCATGTTGGATAGTACTTTAAAATATTTTCGATTGTATTATTAGAACTACTGACAAAATGGGCTGAAGGGAGGGGTCTGGTTAATTTTTCTCAAACCGGTTTCAGAAAGAATCATAGCACTATCCATCCAATCTGAGTATTACAGACCCTTATATCAGACGTGTGGCAATATGAAGACACCAACTTGTATGCATGTTTTGTGGACTACTTGTGCGCCTTCGATTGTGTCATATGAAGCAGACTTTGGTGGAAGTTAAGCAGTTGGGGTATTCATTCCTCACTGCTCTATTTCATTAAGTTACTACACTCGGATACGGAAATCAGAATCTGTCCATCTCAGGAGGTTGAGTTATCAAAATCCTTTTCTACTAACAAAGGGTTAAAACAGGGGTGCCCCCTAACCTCCCTATTGCATAACTTATATGTTTGCAACTTTCCTAAATGTCTCGAAACAGTTGGAAATAACCACTCTCCCAGGTACGGTAACAGACCATTGCACTGTCTTACATATGCAGATGATACTGCGATCCTGGCGAGAACCCCGATTGGACTTCAACGCTCCCTAACGACATTGTGACAATATGCCTCTAAAAATGGTTTGGTAATTAACTCCCATGAAACTAAATTCCTTATTTTTGGCAAGCAGGCCTCCAAAAATAACTCCTTTAATTGGTGATTGGGAGCCTCTCAAATTGAACGATCTACTGAGTACAAAAATTCTTAGGTATATGTCTACGAAATAATCCTAAATCAACACATCTTCCTCTAAAATTGTACCTAGAGCTTGGAAGAAGTGGATGGTGCTCAGAAAGATCATTTATTGGATCGGGGAGGCTCTATTAGGGCAAAAGCCTGTGCTTATAGAATCTCAGTCGTTCCTACTACTCTTTATGTGTTGGAGGTTCATCCCGAAGGCTCTGTTAAAGAGTTGAAGTCTTTAGAAGCTAAAATATTACGATCGGGTCTACCGGGTCTACCGGGAGCCACCCCAGTTGAGGTGATCAGATTAGAGCAGGGCTTGCCTTCAATCATGTTCTGTTGGAAACATGCTGCACGCAGATTTTGGGCAAATATTACATTCATGGAGGAGGCTTGCAACATGAGGTCAACTTCTGTGCATCAGACAAGGTATTCTCAAAGTACCTGGTTTGTAGACCTTGACAGGATGGTCACAGATCACCCTCTTGAAATCAGGGTGTTTAAATTACCTGAGACTCTTATTGAATTTTATCTGGGGGGCCATGTTAAAAAGACCCCAGAATGGGATTGCATACAGACATTGCATAGCTCGCAGGCAAATATAAGTATGAGAGATACATTGGAGAGGATACACTGGAGAGCGATACACTGGAGCTTGGACTAATGTACCTAGAGAGAATTGTCTATGTAGAGTCTGTAAAGGGGAAATAGAAACCGCTAGACATGTGCTCACTAATTGTAGCTGCCTGGTTTCTTGCTATAATAAAGGTTATGCAGAATTTAAGGACTATGGTTTTGATCCATTGTGGAGCGCCATATATGCTGCCGAGTCCTTAGTGATCACAGAGGCTGCATTCCATATATGGAACCTGATAAAGGTCAGACTTAAGGGAATTGATGCTTGACCACATTCTTTTAATATTGCCATGCTCCTGATTATCTACTTGCTGGATAACTTAGATACATAATTAATTTTACTACTGAGTCTTTTAAATTGACATTTTAACTTGATAATGTATTGCCATACAAGACAATAATTTTCATATATACTAGTGTTTTATAATGAGTTTTTTAAATTGAAATGTCTTGTTAATTATGCCTTGTTTTTATTATAATGTATGATATAAGGATGTAATGTGTTTATGTGTGAAGGCTGGACAGCCAATATGCACAAATTAAAAAATTAGTTTAATTTTAGAATTATTTTCCACCACTTGAATGGAAGACTGCAAGTCTCAAAATGCAAAATAATGCGAGCATGAAAAAGCTTCTGTTTACATCGCCATTATTTCAGCACTTAAGGTCAAACCCTGAAAGAAATTGTGTGAGAAAATCACCTGCCTTTAGTAATGATTTCGTACAAACCTATAGCTTCTTGTTATGCAGAAATTGTGAACAGACACATACAAAAAAAAACTCTTTTTTGCTAGCCAAACTAGCAGCCATCTTGAATATAAATTAAGCTTTATAGAAGGTGTTTTGTTTTGTGATTCACTTTCATTTTCTTGTAAGAAGGCACATTTAGTAGGTAAATGGAGCTGTGTGTGGGCTTGCATATAGGAGGTCCTGCTGATAAGAAAAGAAACATGTAAAAAAAAAAACTACTTACTAGACCGTCCTAAAGGTGCTGGTGGTGCACCAGAATCGCGGACCCCATAATCACTGGCATTCTGTCCTGCCTATGAATGGCCGGGGTTCGAGAGTGGTACAGTGGTGAATGGCCTAGAATCTCAGGGGCGAGTTGAGGCTAAAGCCTAATGAGGCCAACAGTGTTTCCCGCCTGTGTCTGGTGCTAGATGCCTCAGAATGTCAGCAGATTCATTTCATTCAGTCTCGAGCCTATCATCGACATTGCCAATGGCTGGCGCTTCCAGGGGGTACGAATCAAAGTAATTGTCATGTGAAGCAGTCAGTGCCTTCTTCTGCCCCTCGACAGGGTTTGGAAACATGTGCGCCATGCTGCTGTGTGGTTGGTTACTCTGCCTGTACAGTGTCAGTGTTTTTCAACGTGTGCCTCTTACTAGCAGGACATGAAGTGGTTTGATGATAAGGGACCGGAAGATCAAAGGAACTACATCTTCAGTACTATTGTGTCGTGGTCTGAGAGGGGAACCAGACAGAGTAAGGAAGTCAGAGCGTCATGCTGCGGGCCCCCATAAACACAAGCTTTTCCAAGACCTGACAACGCCCACAAGCTATGTGCCCCTCCAAATGTCATCTACTTCCTAGCTGTACTCCAATGCAATCATTTGGGGAAACAGGTGGCAATTAAGTGCCACCTAGTAGTACAAAATACATTTTTAAAAAGGGCGCTTCTTGATTCACTGGCTTCTAATAGCTGAGATATTTAACAGGTGTTATTATTACCCAATGTAATGACGATAACTGTATCAACCTCTTAGTGCTTTACTTGCTGAGCTAGCCACCCGAACACCAGATTAGCAAATATGGCACAGTGTGGAAGGGGCAATGCCGGATGAGAACCAGGATGTTTGTGGTACAGATTCATTGGCATGTCTGATGAACATGTGACACATTAGAATGTGTACATTCAACTCCCAACGCCTTCCCTGTATCTTTGAGGACATACGCGTGACAAGGCGGCTTCTATCGAGCTTGATGTTTTTTTCTTTTGAACAGCACCCTGATTTAGGACAGAGGTAAAGAGGAGGGTAATAAGCATTGATCACTGTTAATGCTCTAAGGTAATGGGTTTGGCAAGCCTGAGCAGAATTCATTTTGAAATTGAGTCTCATTAATATCTAGATATATGTAACATGTCTAGGGGTAAAAAAAAAACATGCAGATTATAACTGTGCACCGTAACAATACAGTAAGCCAAAAGGAACTCTGATATTGGTCCTATGTGATTTCTTTGAATTTCTTTCATCGAAGTAGAAATTATCCAATTGTTTTTTTACAGGAAGATTTTGCCACAAATATATGTGTGATCCCCCTCTTAACCCCTCTACATTAATTATTTGCCCAAACCCACCCCCACATATATTTGTATCAAAATCCGTTGTAAAAAATTCTATGATTTGTACCGCGATGAAATCTACTGCGCCAAAAAACTCCCTATAACGATACATTGTATCATCTGTTGCGCGTAACTCATCTGAGTTCTTTGTCTGCCATGACATGGGATAGGGTCATTCTGATTACTGCTCTTACATTCAATATATATCCAGGGATTATATTGGTTGGTAGCAAGTGATACAAGATATGTCGTCAAATGGGGTATTTTTACTCCAAATTTGGTCAAGAATATAATTAGCAATACACGTGGCAGGGTCTTGTATGGCTACAATTGCAATCAAAGTGAAATCAAGAATTGCTTCTGCATCTGCTAAGTAGGCCCTCAAGTGTATATGATGCGTACAAGTAAATGCAGGGTTAAAACCATTGCTTTTTTTAAAAATAAAATCTTGTAGCTGAGGTTATGCAGAGAAAAAGGTATCTGTGACGCATACATGTGAATGCATGTCTTTTATAAGAAAATACATAAATATTGTTTTGAAATCTTGGGACAGGAACACTTTTTCTGATGGGTCTATTGTCTGGCCTACTCTTCTTTGCACCTGGGGGATTTCAGAGCTCAGCTTTTGTGGCAAAGAGTGCGTGGCTACTTGCGTTCCTTTGCATGTTGCAGCGGTTCAGCGACATGCTGTAACAAAAAAGGGGCTGATCACATCAAATTCCTCACACCCCATACAACTGTGACTGATATGAGGCATGGGCTGTGTACCATAGCAGGCTCACCTAACATGATAGGTGTCATGATCTGTACATCTATGCAATTAACCTCAGGCATGGACTGGGCGCATGTTATCCTGAACTGCAAAATGTATTTCTTAATCAACATGGAGGCTAAACCTGATGATGTGTTCCGCCTGCTGCACTGTTCTGCAAGATTCCCCGGCTCTTTTTCTTTTTTCCTGATCCTACAACACATCTCGCAAACTGCGGCGCTATAAGATACTAAAGACTGACTTGAAGTAGGTACATGGAGCCACATTACTCACATACTGGATCAAGGTCTGGATCACATAAATGACACTGATGCTGGGCAATATTGCCTGGACACAAGCCACATCCCAATATATTGAATAGGTATAGTAAATATGTGATTAAAAACAACATCCTTACCACCTTAGTTTGAATACTAATTTGAGATTATTTCTTATTCTTCCTTCACCAGCTCCACCAGTCTTCGGGCAGGTTGGCCAAATGCTTGCCCCCCCTTGCATTGGTCCTGATAAGGTGGGGTGGCTGATGACCCACTAAACCTAAACATGACCATCTAGGCCATGTTAGAGACTGACCATGCTAGACAATGGCCAAACTAGGCAGGATAACCATAATATGTATTGTATGTGTTGTCTTGCTCAAGCCAGTTGATTTTCAATTATGCTATATTTCACTTGTCTATGCTGGCTTTTAGACATGTGTAAGTGGATATTGTATAATGCATTTGGATTTTTCAACTTGTACACATTTTTGTATGCATGTATTTCTCTTTAATTCAATGGCTTTTATTTTGTTAGATTGTTTTTTATCTGCTGTGATGAGGTGATGCGGAATATCCCCAGGGAACCTTTTGCGCACCCCAGGATCAGCACATGTGTGTCGTGAGTAATTGATCCATCTCCGAGGCGTGCATAGAATGATCAGAATCCAGGGGAAGGAGTATGACTGCATGGCATTGAATTCGGTCGGCTCTATCCGTCAGTTTCGCAGGCCTCACAAGAACGAGGATGTAAGTGGGATTTTGTATGCTCAAGGATAACATTTAGATTCTGGCAAACATTCATTCACCTGGCAACGTGTATTAGTGCAATGCTGCCAGGACCCCTGATACAATTACCCAATTGCTTAGGGCTCAACCATGACAAGGAGCACGTGGGTGTAATTTCGACACTAAGGGCCTCATTACGACCCAGGCGGTAAGTTACCGCCTGGGCCGTGACTTTACCACCATGGCGTAAACTACGTTTACGCCATGGTGGTTGGCGGACTTACCGCCCCATTCTGACCTTGGCGGGGCGGTAAGTCCCCAATCCCCATTTACCCTTCCCCATTCCCATTTTTGCCCCATAGGGCATAATGGGAGTGGGGAAGGCGTTAATTACGCCACCGTAAATTACGGTGGCGTAATTAACTCCATGGTCCCTTAGCACCATGGATTTTAACACCTGCTAAAAGCAGGTGTTAAGTCCGCCATGGCGCTAAGGGACCTCGTACTCAGGCGGTAAGGGTCGGCGCTGTTTACGGCGCCGTAAAACCCTTACCGCCTGAGTCGTAATGAGGCCCTAAAACTATCAAATCTTCCCCTTCTGTATGGGAGGAGGGTGCCAAGTGGGGGATTAAATCATGCACAGCCGTGATTGATGCCCGTGCTTTCCCCAAAACATGACCATCGAATGGCAAGCTTCCCTCCCTGCTAAGAATGTTTTGCCACCAATCAAGGACATTGTTCAGGAGAATGAAAGGATGCAGGAAGTGGATGATGCAGAATTAACAGGAGCTTTGGTTCTAGTCGCATGTGCTAAATGCTGGCTCCATGTGTAAGTGCATATGGGCTACTAGGCGGGAAGGCATTTCAATATATATGCCTGCAGTCAATGCATACTCTCCCCCTTTTCCTATTGCTCCGATTAAGTGCACATGTGAAAAGCACCACATGACAAAGCGTTCTATAATTTATAAACAAAATGGTAACATATTTACATAATGAATTCATTCATCTCGGATTTCCCCCCTAAACCAGCATGCATAAATAAAGAAAACCGGCGTCCTCTAACTATGACCCTATAGTGTGGCATTCCTTGTCACTTTCATTACTTCTGAGCCCATCTTTCCTCCTAATTATTAGGAAAGAACTGAACACCTTTCTCTTCTGGTGAAATTGACTCGACTGTGCAGCAGTTTATTTATTCTCTGTATTTGTCTTGTATTGATATTTTTTAATTATGTGTTTTATAGTGGATTGTTCAAATTCTGATTTGCAATTTTTAGATGTGTATGTTTTTAGCGGATGACCTTTGTATGGTATTTTCTATTGTTGTTAGGTGCGTCGTTGAACTGCTGCGTTAGGTTTGTTCATATAAAATTGCTAAATAAATCAATCAAAATTGTGCGATATACAAAAATACTGTATTACAACCAGCACCTACTCATTTCACACTGTAAAACAACAGTCCAAAAAAGCCCTACTTGCTCTCATTAGTGCAGAATGACCCCCTCCAGTGACTTTCTCTGAGCTGCAAAGTATGCTATGCACAACCAGTGCGAGGGGGCCTTACATTATTTATACAAATGGATTCAGTAAGTATCACTTCCAAGCAGTTAAGCCTGTTGCTCTCAGTTATTCTCAGTGGCCTTCTTGGTCTGGGAAATTTCTGAAAGGCCTACTTTTCCCCTGGGCTAGTAGAGTGGTTTCCATTTAACATGAAACCCTAATTCCCTGCCACCACTCTTCGTGTAGTTATTCTACATATCACCACAGACCTCCTTCCACTGTTTATTGCCATACATCCTGCTACCCATCAGTCTAATTGAGGTCACCTCATTCCACACCTTACCTTCTCAAAAGAGTGCGTTTTTTTGCCCAGAGAAAATCAAAGCTCCTTGAACCAACCTTGGTCAACAGCTCTTTTTTTCTAGCAGCAACCAGTCTGCGCACTGACGCAAAAACGCTGTGGGCTGGCGCACAACACATCTGTCTGGAAATATGGCAGAATGGACTCATTCCGGTCAGTCTCCTGCACCCCTTAAATGAAACCAGAACGGGAAGAACCCTCATCACCCGCACTACCAACCAAATATTTCAACACTGCTGGAATAATAAGCTCCAACCCAAAGGTTCACTCTCGCTTAACTATTAACGCCATCTTCCCTGGACTAACTGACTCATGCCTTCCTTTCTCACCACCTTGCACTACCTACACAATCCACCCTCACACATGGCAGCAAGCTGCCTACAAGCACACCGCATTTATGGGGCAATGCCACTGCTCACTGCTCTAGCCCTATCACCCCTTACACACCAGCGGCTAACCAGACCCTCGCATCACCGACTTCACCCAATCAGTCTTGGGCTTATCCCTCCAGAAGCAAGGCACACCACAGTGCTTCCACCACTAACCACTCTGAATCCTGCCGGCACTCAGGACTCGGGTTCTTCCGGCCAGCATGCATCAACGCCACAGGATTTGCATGTGCCTTTCGCCCCCCCCCCACCCCACAGCCTCCTCTTTTCTACCAGGGCCGTGCATTACAAAGTCGCTAAAATGGCAGAGAATCCCGAAACAAGACTGCTTTGCATTACATTACATGGCTACAGTTTCCCTGCATTGCTTCTATTCTTTATTCACAGGTAGACTGTGTTCAGCTTAGGTGCTTTCTTCGACTGTATGCCCACCACAGCACATTTGCTATTGTTGCTAGGAATGTGAATATGCCCCATGGTTGGTGATCTCATTTTCCCTACAATTTCATACTGGGGCAAAAGAAGAACCTGTGTGTAAGGGTGGGAGCCCTGCTGTCCCTGCACAGCTGTACTCCATGCTACGCTTCTCGTCCTAATTACTGTACTAATACTAATAGGCCAATGACATCTGATTTATCTAGGCCCTCTCCAAGACATAGTTATCATGCAGCAGTCTAGATAGGGGGTTGATAGTATGGTACTGTTGGGTTATTGAGAATGATACTGTTGAGTTATTATTATTATTGCTCACTCCAAAGAAATTTGGTCAAAAACTTCCAAAAGAGATTAAGTGGAAATCATGCTTCCCAAATCCTTAGACAGCATTGAATTGAGCTCAATTTCACCCCTAGCGGAAGGGCTGTCCGGCTCCTGGTACAGAGCTGCACTGGGGGATTCCACCCCTAGCGGAAGGGCTGCCCGGCTCCTAGTGCACAGCTGCACTGGGAGATTCCACCCCTAGCGCAAGGGCTGCCCGGCTCCTGGTGCACAGCTGCACTGGGGTATTCCACCCCTAGCGGACGGGCTGCCCGGCTCCTAGTGCACAGCTGCACTGGGGAATTCCACCCCTAGCAGAAGGGTTATCCGGCTCCTGGTACACTGCAGCACTGGGGGATACCACCCCTAGAAGAACGGCTGCCCGGCTCCTGGTGCACAGCTACACTGGGCGATTCCACCCCTAGTGGAAGGTCTGCCCGGCTCCTGGTACACTGCTGCACTGGGGGATTCCACCCCTGGTGGAAGGCCTGTCCAGCTCCTGGTACACATCTGCACTGGGGGATCCCACCCCTGGTGGAATGGCTGTCCAGCTCCTGGTACACAGCTGCACTGGGGGATCCCACCCCTGGTGGAAGGGCTGCCCGGCTCCTAGTGCATAGCTGCACTGGTGGACACTGCCCCTGGTGGAAGTGCTGTCTGGCTCCTAGTACACAGCTGCACTGGGTGATCCCACCCCTGGTGGAAGGGATGTCCAACTCCTTGTACACAGCAGCACTGGTGGCAATGCTAATGCTGTTTCTTAGAAAAAAGACACGCCAATCCACCCTTCGTCAATGCAAATGTTCTATTTGCTACTTTTCTTGACTCTTAGCCATTTATTTATTTGTTGATGGATTATATGGCGCAAGCTGTGAACGCAGTCACTTCGTTGCTCCCAACCCAAAACATTGGCCATGGCGAGATGCATTGCTAAAGAGTGATATGCGGACGATTGTAGAAATGTTGCTATCACTATTAATAAGGTGGTCTCTCGGGTCTAGCAGGGCGCTTCAGCTGAACACATCAGAAGGGGTTGCCGTCTGTCCCCCAGACTGCACGTCATCGCCTGAAGTTTCTGGCTAGCAACATAGATGTGTAAGATTCACGTCTGAGACGGCGTGACCCATTCCTGGTCATTCCCCTTCCCAGGTGAAAGGAATCACTTCCCAACCCATTGTGGCCCAACCCCAGCCTGGCTGCATCTTCTGAATACAATGACACCGTGCAGTCTGGTGATCCTTTGCCAAATGCCGCGGGAACTTAAGGGAGTTCCAAACATACCTCTACTCAGTGCGGCAAGGAGTATACCCACAACTATAGAAGCCATGTAAGATGGTTTTCTTTGCAACCATATCATATTTGCACCCCACAGAAAACATACCATAATATACCATATTATCTATCACCTCAGATTAGCAAAGGTTGAGTATCCAAATGGTGTGTACTTAGGGAGCTCTGTGAATCAGGCCCTTATACTTTATCAACCAACTTGTGCCCCATCTTCAACCGAGGATTAACCTCTACCCCCTTGAAAGTTGAGTAGGCAGCGGATGGAAAGCACTTTCTTTGCAGGCAGCTACCTTTTGGAATCATGCCCTCCCATTGGTATCAGGTAATAAAATTGCGGCAAAAATGTCACTGGTAAAAAAAATCGTGGCAAAAATGCTGTGGTTTGACCCAGTAAAGGTGTACCCCATTACACCATTTAAGGAGAGCAGGGGTTACGGGAGTGTCCCCAACTCTCCTTAAATGTTATAATGGGTCTGGGGGCTGAGGAGGTGTCCCACGCATCCTTTACATGATTGTGGCACAAAAAACCACTGCATTTTTGCCACAATATTTTGTAATCACGGCCATGTTGCCGCGATTTTAAGACATGAAACCCTCCCATTGGCCTTGTGGAGCAGAAAGACATTAAAAATAATCTTGCACTTAAAAAATTAATGGAAAAATCCTAGATACTGTGTGCTGTTGCAACAGCTCTATTAACACCTGGAGGACACAACCCAATCGGCACAGTTTAGCTCGTTTTATTTAATATAGTAAAAGACATCATAACATATATTTGTATGCTAGGGTACAGGATATTAGTTGATGCCACCGATTCCAAGAGCTTGGAATAAAACATGTTCCAAAGCAATTTTACGTGACAGCAACTTAAAGGGTGCTGGACCCAAGAGGTTTCCTTTTTTATAAAAAATAAGCACTGATCAGGTATACAGTTCAATGGCTCTTCACCCTGCTCACCGGGGGTGTTACTAGGTCTGGAAAAGACCCAGGGCTAGGCTAATCTCGGAACTGTTGGGACTGGGGGCTAGCTAGCCTTTTGGCTGTAGCTCCTGAGATTCTATCCGGGGCTACAACAAAGGACCCGGGGCTATAACCCCCTCAGCACCCCCCACAACTAGCAACTTCGCTGCTGCTCACTGTCCCAGAAAAAGAATTCCTTAACCTTCCATGAGACCCTGAGTTTTGCAGGGTGCATAATACCTGCTTTCAAACCACGTTCTAGAAATCTCTTCTTCCAGCTGATCAGGAGTCTCCTCCTCTTTTCACTGTCACGTGCCAGGTCCAGAAAGAAAAGAATCCTCTTCTGTTGATATTCCAGGTTCCCCTTCTCCTTGGCAGCCTGTACGATTCTTTCTGTATCCCTGGAGTCGGATAATTTTACTGTGAGCGTTGGCCCCACTGCCGAGTCCCTTTCTTTATTATTCCTACGTTGTTTAATTCTGTAGCACTTGTCGATATATGTTGGGTCCTCTTCTTTGTCTAGGCCTAGCATCTCTGGAAGCCAAGTGGAAGCAAAGGTCACAGGGTCGTCACCTTAAGTGCCCACTGGAAGGCCAAGTAACCTATGTTGCTTAGCACGCACCACGTTTTTGAGATATTCCACACTCCTCTACATGACTTAGCATGGTGCAGGAAAAAAAAGGGGATGTAACAGGATTATTGGCAGTTTTATCACATCACCGAAATCAGAGTTTCAAAATGAAACTCCCTAAAAACCGCCTGGTTTTGTGTAAATTCCCTCCACACAAAACCATTACTGCTGACGGTAATAACGACACAGAGGGCCTCATTCCGACTGTGGCGGTCCAGAAACAATGGTGCCAGTAAGCTTACCAGTACCCTTGTTTCTTCCAGACCGCCACAGTCGGAATGAGTCGTCACGGAGACTCTACGGAAATTGAGAGTTACTGTATCTGCCGCCTGACTTCCCACTCTGCCGGGACTTGGACAGGGATGTCATTTGGGGGTCACAAGAGGTCTAATAAAAAAAATACAACATTTTTTTTTTGTAATGCAAGCTCCTGGGCTGTGGCCAGCACCATGTGGCTCTTTAATTCTGGAGTGGCTACCTTCTTGTTCAGGCCCCTTAAAAAAGAAGAAACATAAGAACAGGAGTGCCACAAGTCTAACACTTTCAGCACTGACCCTAAATAAGAAAGAATAGGAATGCCAAAAAATGTGTCTTTCTGGAATTCTATACAATAATTGCTAGAATCATTAAAGGTTTATTTCAGGCACACTTCATGGGTGAGTCACTGATTTAGTCTGTTCTTAAATGCCTCAACTCAGCCTTTCATCCTTCTGAGGTTGATAAATGAGTACCAAGACAGGTTGGGTGATATTGGGTGTATATTTCTTCTATCTAAAGCGCTTAAGCGTAAGTGCTATATAATAATACATCATTATCATTTGGTCATGGACGTCTGCTTGCATTCACAGTATTTTGGTAATATGGGTCTATACACACTGATCTTAACGATACATACGGCGATCCATTCTTGTATGAGATGTACATCACATTATAGTGATATAGTAACCATATTGTTCATAGTGTACAATGCTATGTCATGCCACTTCCTCTTTTGTCAACGGGTGAAAGATCATGTTCCATCACTTCCCGCGAAATTACTTTGGGGTGGGGTCAAATGACATCACTTCCTGTGATGTCATCAGGGATCAAGGGTCGTGTGATGTCACTTATGCTATCCCTGGCATTTTGGTGAAATGACGTCCCTGGACTTGGAATGTTCTGGTGGCACCGGGAATCAGGCAGGGGATTCAGTGTTTCGGGGGCCCAGAGTCATTACCGATCCCCACAGAGTGCTTTGGGATTACAAAATGGGGACTATCTGAAAGGTCTCTGTGATTCTAAATCATGTGTATGCTTCCTGTTACAACGTGCATAACCCATCCAGTAACAGTATTTCCAGATATTACCAGAGGTAGTACCGCAAAACTCTAAGTGAGGCCCTGAGTAATGAAACTGGCCAACATGGTCTATCAGCCAGTGGCCAGTGGCCATGTTCTCTACAAACTGCAGTGTCACCTGTCAGGCAAGGTAACCGCCACGGCTTGTTCTGCTGCGGGAAACGTTAGGCAATCTTTCCAGACTTTGAGCGTGCAACATTTTCAGGGATATAGCTGAAACGAATTGCCAGCCCTTTACAGGCCCTGCGTCGCTGCTATTGGATGAAACGCATTTCTTCGTGTACCCATCTATTCATTACGAACCGTGCCTGCAGTCTGCTGATCTTTTTAAAGATGTCCGGCATCGAATGCGGTTTGATCGCAGTCCAGTGCGCAGGCCACGTACTTCATAACAGCTGAAGGATAATCATTGCCTGGTGTCCTGTTCCCTGCACTTTGACATGAACGGAGCACTGTTTCATTTTCCGCGCACACAGCATCATGTAATTAATCCTTTGGATCTGCTTCATTTCCTTGAGGAATCACAAATTGAAAACCCTGAAATGGCGTCAGTCCCTCCAAAGTGAAAGGGGTCACTTTCAATAACTCGCAGTCTCCTTGAAGTGGGCTGAAGAAGCCCTGAATCTAAATTGGATTTTAACAAGCCTCCCTAAATATGCGTGAAATGGATGCAGTGGGAGGATGACAATCCCATTGAAAAACGCTTTGTAAATCAGGCCCAATGAGATTCGGCTGGGACATTAAAGTGTGAAGATGTCTCAAGGTATGCGTACATGTTGTTGGGTAGGACCCCTTTTCTTCTCTCTTACTATCCCCAAATCCTACCATTGTAGCGGCGCCCTTCCCTTTTGTGGTACTACATTGTGTTAAAATGGTTCCTTTTTTTTTTTTTTAAATAAATCTGTGTTCTTAGCATTGTATGTTTTGGAGTTTTGGGTCATCCTTTTGCACGTTGTCTCCGATGCCCTGCTCCCCTCCCTGCCACTCCCCACCCCACTTGAGTTGTACAAATCACCTTTGTAAATTATCAAAGAGTAGATACCGCTTTTGAAAAATGGGCTCCGCACAGGATTACAGGCAGCGCAGCACTGCCACCAACCCTTGCATTGCTCACAGAGTCGAACATGTGCACCGTACATTGGACCTGGCGAGGGGACAAGCTCCAGCACAGACAGGGCCATTGATGGCGTCTGCAGGTGCCTATTAATTATTAAAACTTCCCACTGTGGCATAAATGATTTAAAATCCTGCTGCAGGAGAACGCCTTCAATCTCTGTCTGTGACTTGTATGCCTACGCACCCAACCTCTGGCACGGATAATGCACGACTCAAATGTGTTCAATTAGTTAATAAGTGAACACTTATATTTTATGTAAACTACTATGCAAAGTTGTCCTTTCTTCCCACTAGCTGCTGCCCGTTTTGTAGAGCAAACTTACATTGTTAGCTGTTTCCGTTTATTTCTGTCCGGGGAAAGGTAACGTAAGGGATTATGTATTTATGAAATCGATACATCACGTGCATTGGTTCATGGGTCCAGTTGAAGTCCATCTGTGTTTTCAGGATATCCACACAAATTAATAAGAGTTAATATTACCACGTATATAGCCATAAAACACTTTTAACTAGCAGAGAAACTCAACATCTCCGGGGGCCAGCGCAGCACCAGAAGTCACCAGTGCAGCACCAGAAGTCACATCATCGTCAGGATGGATACAAACAACGGCAAGATAAAATAAAAACAGGAAACAGGCCTTTTCCTGCTATGCACCCAGAGTCTGGAACAAGTTCAAAACGCAGCTAAGACTGGCCCTTTTCATCCTATAATTCGGGAAGGACCTAAAAAATCGTACTCTTCAAAGAACATCTCACCAGTCACAGAGTTTCGAAATTGAGGTTAGCTGAGAGCTATGTAGCTCCTGCTTGTTGCCTAGAAGAACCTGATTAGCTTGATACCAACATCTACCAGTAGATACTTTTGGCTCCACGGGCCAACTGATGCCGAAACAAACACAACTATGTGAAATGAACTCTGTGCATTTGGGACAATCTATACATAAACATTAGGACACATCTGTATAACATTTAAAGCATAAGGGATCATAAATAATTGTCAAAATGATATGTTTACACCTTATGTGGAAGATAGATTTGCCGACCACTATTAACTAGCTCCTTGTTCCGCACTGGTAGGCTCCTGGTCAATGGTTAATGCTGGGTACTCAGGAGCTACTACTTATCCAATCTTAATTTTTATCCCTGCAGTCACCCTTTGCTCCACTCAACCCTAACTCTCCCCCTCAGGAGCTCACAAGGCACCTGCTCCCCCGATCCATTGCAGCTGTTTTGCTACCCTTACACCCTACCTCTAATCCTGTTGGTGTGTCCCTTATGTACCGTACTCCGTTGCTTCTTAGGTATGTTTCTGCTTTACAAATCCTGTACATACATACATCTATACATACATGCATATAGTGCATACCACTCACTGAAATCTCTTTTGGCAACTCTGAAACAAGCTTCCATTCCAGTAGAGCCCCAAACACCTCAGACTGACGAGGCGCTTTAAGCAATATTATTCTGTGAGTTCTTCCCACCCTGATCTCTACTGTTTAAAAACCATGATTTAGTGTTACAAGTTAATCTACTCTAGTTTAGTTTAGTTCATTGTTTGCTTGTTAGGTGCTTATACTGCAAATACATTCTGGTTCAAAGCAGCCACAGGGCAACAAGGAGGGAACATGGGATTGCAGTAATAATCAAAAAATACAGTGGTGGAAGGGATGGCCAAACCTACTATGCCTTGTGAGTATTCAGAACGTGCAAGTGAAGCAAGGAAGATGGCAGTGGGGTAGGTGCTGGGGTGTCTGTGCTCGAGGGTGAGCCGCAGATGAAGTGCAAAGTATGGTAAGTGCTATGCGGCCAGGAGCCGCATTGGGTGGAAAAGTGTGAGTCTCAAGTGCGGAGGGTGTGCCGAGGCAAGTGCTGAAGGTAGACAGAGATTGGATGTGTGCGGTCAGGGGCCCGAGGATGCATAAGGGTCCAAGACACCAATCACGGCAACTGTGAGATGAGCAGAGATGGGAAGAAAGGAAGGAGGAGGAAAAGAGGAAAGAAAGTCTTGAGGTACTTTCGGAAATTAATATGGTCTTGCTCAAGACGCAGAGGGAGGGGGAGGCTGTTCCATAGGATCTAGTGTTTGATGACAATGTGAACAAGTGTTGTGATTGATACCCAGCTGCTTTCGTGATTTTCCTCTCTTAGCCACCCTCACATTTCCACCCTTGGCTATCTGAGGAGATGCTACATGCAAGTAACTGAATGCAAAACTCCAAATGAATAAATCGGTGGTATTGCTACCCAATATAATGGGACTCAATCAATCAACCCTAGAAGGGTGAAAGACCTTTTTGTCACCTCTGGAGATTGCACACAATATCAGCCACTGGTGCTTTGCTCGCTGAGCCAAGCTTGATTTGAGTAGGGTGAATGTAGGCAGGAGTTATGGTCATAGATGTTATGCCAAAAATCTGGTGTGGTTTGTGCCTTGATGGGCCGGACTTTGAGACCTCTGATTGGTCCAATAAAAGATTTCATCATCTATGCAGAATGCAAACTTTAAAAAATAGGTACACATATGTGTCAGCTGATAATAATTATATTTTCAATCCATCTCTAATTGCTAATATTTAAATGATAACCTCTAACCTCTATGTGCGGTGTTTAGGAGGTAGGATCAGATCCGGTATGTGGAAGAGGTATGCCCAATGTCCTGTCCGAGCCACAGGAAGGGCACATGTGGATTTAGCGCTCCCAGGTTGAAAGTGCTTAGCTCTTGCCAATGATAAATCTAGGCACTTTGGTTCCTTCAGAATGGGAAAGTCATTCTAAACGCTGGCACTGCACGAAGACATCCCTGGAAGGTTTGAAGCGGACCTTCAACAACATGCCCCTGAACTACGCAAGCGTTGCCAAGTTGACATCACATCTTCATGGCAAGGGAACACCTGCTACAAAGGTTAAAGGCCAACAGTCTCCTAGGAAGAGTCTAACTCCCTACCCACCCTGCTGCTGGCAGGCACATCATCCTTGGCTGCACACCTTTCTCAAAGCTAGGTTTGGGCACAGTGCACCGCCTTCTCCTTCCATTCCAGGCAGAAGCCTCCACCTCACAGCCTTGTTTCCGATAGACTTGCGCCACGGTGCAGCACATGGTTTTCAGAGGCTTAAATCTGACGCTACACAGACTCAGAGCCACGACACACTGAGAAGCAGTGTCATTGTGAGCCAGCCCTTGAAAAAACCTTTTCCTAAGGAGATCACATCACCACTTTGTCCCCTAGACTTTCAAGTTACCGTCCTTAACACAACTGACTATATATTTGTCTAATTATATTGTTTAGTTGATATTTGTCATTTAATTCCTCAAAGTTAGAGCTTTTTTTTTAATGTAGACTATAGCTTCACGTGGCTACTGCTCAGAGTAGAATATCAGTGGCTTCTGCTTAGTCCTCTGTAGCGAGAGATATGGATAGATACACATTTAAGGGGATATAACAATTCAGACATAGCTTCCTGTGGTTGAAAGATTGTTGGATTGTTTTCATCCACTAGTGCTCCTTCGTAGACCCGGCTAATGTCCAAAGATGTGGTTTCACGGCTTAGTTGTTGAGTGTGGAAACGGCAGAGCAGTTCACTAATGCAAGATTCCTTTCTTGGCCACATTGCTTGATCTGGGAAAATCACTTTACCGCCCTTTGCCTTGCGCAGTCAAGGGCGCTAAGAAAACATTTGCCTCCTACCCTACCACAGGAATAAGAACTGTGCATCAAGAAACTTGACCCTGATTCCAAAAGTGCGGCTGAGTTGGGCAGACGGGCATGAGCGTTGCTCCATCTCCCTGCTCAGGCCGCAATAATAGAGAACTCCAAATAGACGCTCATCGATAAGGCAGAATGCTAAAGCCCTGGCGAACGGGAATGGAGGACATGGGGGATGGTCGGTGACCCAATCGGGGGCTCCAACTGACGGAGAGGCGGAACACCAACGAGGAACAGCAGAGCTGCGGGCTCCGCTTGCTCACCCACAACGCTGGCAAGAGGAGGAGCCCCGATAACGGACTACAGCAGGCCATACTGCAACAGAGGGAGAGAGCACGAAGGAGAAGGCGCCCCAAGTGGAGAAGGCGCCCTAAAGGGAAAGGGGACCGAAAGAGATCAGACAGAGACAGCGCACTCAAAGCTGGCGACCGCATAGGCTCGGTGCAGAGCTTTACCACACAGACAAAGGGGCCGGGAGAACACGCACACGCCACCAGGGGAGGCCCGGTCATCGGTGCCTGCCTATCAGCAGTGGAGAGGAGCGGGCACGGGTGAAGTGGTGCTCTCGCCCCAAAAGATAAGGACGCAACAGCCGGGACGCTGCAAGGCCAGAGACGCAGCGTGAGGCCGTGGTGGGCGGGCCAACTGGACCCCCCCGGCGATGAGGTGAGAAGGAAGTACTGCTAGATCCTGAGGAGGGGGAACAGGAACCCTGGACCCGGGGTACGAAGCAGACCAGAGATACATCTGGGGAAGAGGAACGCAAGAGGCGGGCATGGATAGCCAGGCCCCTCCGGGGCGACAATCAGCGGCAACCCCAGACAGCCGGCCTCAGGAGATCCGAGACACACAGGGAAGCTCTGGCACACCCAGAGGCATCACGAAGACGCCGGCTCCCCGGCTGAGCAGACAGCGCACAAAAAAGAGGCCACAGGGCCTACTCCTCAGAAGTGCGGCTGACGGGGAGGTCGGCACAGCATAGCGGAGAGGAGGTATGTCTGATCCGCCTCTGACTTTATTAGGCCCAAGAAAGAAGAGCACCGCAGCACCTCCGACAGACAGACCCTGACAGATCAACATAACCACACGTACGGTGAGTGCGAGCAACAGATGGCGAGATCTGAAGACAACTGCCCAAGCCATTATATGCCCCTCATACGAACATACGAGGCGCCCCCCAAAAATTAGAGGTGGGGAATACCCACCAGACATCGTAAAAGGGCTCCCCCACAACATAATCCAAGAGAGGAGATACAATAAAAGACCTGCACAGGGACCAGCAGCGTAACAGGGGGAGCCGCAGAGTACACAGTGCACAACAAATAAGAGGGACCATCTGGCAAAAAAAGCAGGGGAAAAGGAGGTGCACATAAGAGACAATTAAGGAAGGCCAGCGGGCACCACAAGCTAAAGAGAGTTGGGACATAGAAGTGATCCCTTCCCCTCGGAGGACCGATAATAGCCAGACAAGACCCAGAGCGGAACAGAAGGAATAGCGCTACCGGGGGCAAGACCCCGAACCACCCGAATTGACTTATTCACAGTAACAAGGTGCAACCAGGCCAACAACAAGGGTACCAAACGAGGAAGTAAGCAATCCACGCCCAAACACTGGTGAGCACACATGTCAAAATCCAGGGGCCGGCAAACACAGCTGGTGACGCAAGCACCTATCACCAAGGTGAAGCAAGACCAGAATCTGATACATTTCTGGGGGACAGGCACGGCGGCGACCTCGAAGACCAACACGCAAAAGGGAAAGGAGGAGGGCACGCAAAAAGAAACACAGGGAGCAGAAATGGCCACCAAAGAGGATATGAAGGCCTGGTTCAGAGAATTCCAGGAACAATTTATGTCGTCCATGCATACACAATTCAAGACAATGAAGGGCGAGATGAAACAGGCAGTTCCAGAGCCGAAGGTGGAAATAGGGAACTTAGAAGAAAGAACAGATATATTGGAGAAGTCAGTCCAGAATATCGACGACGAAACACAGCAATATGCAGAAGCTCATGGACGCCTGGTCAAACTGTCCCAAGATCTAGAGAGCCAATGTGAGGACCTAGAAAATCGGTCCCGAAGATACAACATAAGAATAAAAAGTATGATAGAGACTGTGGAGGATAAGGACCTACGGACAGCAGGCCTGCAAATCTTCCAAGACATACTGGCGGAGGACGACTAAGTCGAAGTCCAGATCGACAGAATCCATAGGATCGGCCCGCAAAGAACGGGAGAACCAGAGGCCCTTCCCAGAGATGTCCTAGTAGCAATGACGCAATACACACAGAAGGAGCAGCTTCTTCGGAAAGCCAGAATGATGGACCATATTAGAATGAACAGAGAAGAAATACTCCTCTTTCAAGACCTGGCGCAGACAACATTCCGGAAGCAAAGAGATATGGCACCCGTCATAAAGGAACTGAAATCAAGACAAATTTGATACAAGTGGACGTTCCCGTTCGTCCTCCTATTTACATGGGAGGGGAAACAACAGAGGGTCACCACATGCGAGGAAGTCCTGCGGATTATGAACATACAGGACCAGGAAAGGGATCAAGCACCAAGTGGAGGACGCGCTCATGGGAGGGGGGCTCCCCAGGGATGGAAAACTGTAAACAGGAGATCCAGACGCCCTGCGAAGAATCCGGAAACCAGCCAACAACCATCCCAGCCCTCCCGGGAGAAATAGCTGTGAGAGCACCAGGGATCGTGGCATAACAACTTAAGAAGGCACAGATGAGGACCGAAAACCGACACACTGGAGCGGCACGAGCAGGGGACAGGCTAGGAATCCCCAGAGACTTAAGAGTGGGGTTTAGGACTCCCCACGCTCTAGTTACACCCGAGACTGAAGAGGGCATGGCATGGAAGGCTTTAGGCCTGAGCGATCATAGGGCCCAGAGCCCTCCTCAGGGAAGTTATCGGGGGGGGAGTGGAGGGTTTGACACAAGGGGGGGGAACAAACACCAGAGAGTGTAGCCATCATCGCAAACAGGACCAAGTAATCTACAAAAGACATGAACTAAACACAAGAGAATGGGGCTGAAAATCCTAACATATAACGTCAGGGGGCTGAATTGCCGGGTAAAAAGAAAGAAGATGGAACACTTCTTACACAAGGGGAAATATGACATAATAATGCTCCAGGAAACACATATAAAGAAACAAGATAAAGGGAAGCTATGCATGAAAGGCTACAATCAAATCCTCCAAGCCAACGATTGAGAGAGGAAAGGGGCCGTCCTAATGGCATTCGCCAACTCCCTCAATGCGCAAATTCAGGAGACCCTCCCAGACAAGCAAGGAAGATTCTTATTTGCGAATGTGCAGATTGAGGGATTCCCCCTGACATTAGCGACGATTTATGCCCCGAACATAAGGGACACCATGAACAAATTGGAAACCTTTGCGAAGGCGGAGATGGTACTATCGGGAGACTTCAATTTAGCATGGGAACCCAAAGATGACCGGTCAAACCCCAAATCATCAGGACAGGGATCACTGTGGCGGGCCCTGAAGAAATTCATAGAGAAACTGGTGCTGGAAGATATTTGGCCGAGAGTTCGGGGCTCGACACCAGGATATACACACTACTCGCACGTCCAAGGCACAAGCTCCAGAATTTATTACATCTGGGCCTCCCCGGGCCTGCTAGGGAAGATCCAAAACACGAAGGTTGGGCACATCTCCCTATCAGACAACGCTCCTCTATGGATATCAGTCCCCACGCTCCGCAAACAATCTGGACTGTGGCGATGGATGCTATCGGGGGAAATTATTCAGGATCACGTCATGCGGGAGACAATCAGGGAGTGCATGGTGGACTACTTCGAACAAAATGACACGCCAGGAATCACAAAGGCTACCGTATGGGAGGCCTTCAAGGCAGTGATGCAGGAACACATAATAGCACTAAAAGTACAACGAGACAGGCAAAATGCTAAATGGGAAGCAGAGCTAGAAACCAAGTTGGTGGATATCAGGGAGGAAATGTCCCATAACCAATCGTTGAAATTGAAGAGAGCCTACCGGCATGTCCAAGGGCAACTGGAATCCCTCCAGACCAAAAGGGCGGAGAAACACCAGCTACATCTCAAACACTGGTACTTCATGAAAGCGAACAAAGCGGATAGACTCCTGGCAAGACATCTAAAAGGGAAACAACAAGACCAAACAATAATGGTGCTAGTGGACAAACACGGTCAGTCTAGAACCTTGTTGATGGACAAATATCTAGGAGTCACTCTGACCAGCAAAATGAAAGACCTATACGCAGGACATTTCCCACGACTCAGGGAAAGGACTAGAAAAGACATGGAAAGGTGGAATCTGCTGTCGATATCATGGTGGGGTCGAATGACGGTGATCAAAATGACAGTCCTACCCAGATTACTCTACTTCTTCCAGGCGCTCCCCATCCGACTCATGGCTTCCTTCTTCAAAACACTCACCAAAGCAGTGTCTGCGTACATTTGGCAGAAAAACCCCCCAAGACTCTCAAGCACAGTAGTCACTGCGCAGAAGGCAAAGGGAAGCATGGCACTCCCACACTTCTGGAAATATTACAAGGCTGCTAAGCTGTGGGTCCTGAAGGAATGGATTCCGGACACACCCCAGAAGCTATGGGAGGCTCAGAGCAGTGGCAACGAGACAGCTCTGACAACTTCTGTGGACAAGCACCGAACATAGACACCAGAACGTTCAGATAAGCAAGGTCATGAAAGCATCATTAGAGATCTGCACTGTCACGACATGTGACCCAGAACCCCACTGGCATGGTCACATGCCAGGTAGGGTTAGGACTCAGGGTTCATTTGGGGCCCCAAGGGCCTTACATTATCACCAGGGACTCTCCTGGAGGTAGTCCTGGCTCCTTTGGCGCCAGCCTCATATTTGGAACGGGACTTGAAGGGACTACTTTTTGTGTGGAAGCCTGCAGCCAACATGGAGACACCCACACAGTCTAGTCCCTGAGAACCAGACTGTGCTGTGCAGTGTTTTAGGGTGTGGTAGCCTGGACTACTTTACCTGGACTACTTTACAGGGGAAGACTATATAAACCACACCCGCGTTATTCTGCAGCCAGCAGCGTGATGCTCATCGTGTTCAGAGACCAGCACCCGGCATTCCTGGAATCGCGGACCTGCAGAAGAGACAAAAGAACATCATTAGCAGTCTCAGCTTACCTGCAGCTTTCCATCCTTCGATCCCGGCTGCTCGCGGTCTTCCATCCCGTTGGCAGCATCTTCAGGACATCACGCACGCACCGGAAAAAAGCACCTGGAGGGGAGAGAGAAAAAGGGACAACGTTAAACAAGTTACTCACGGCAATCACAGCAGTAACCATAGCCTCCTCACCTGGCTGGGCATATCTTGGCCGGTTCCACTCCGGAAATCACTGCACGCCCAGAAAGACCATTGCGACCTGAAAAGGAATAAAGAATACAGGTTAGCCCAAAAAGACATTAGCACTGCGCACTTCGCGCTGAACCTATTTTCCTTCATATGCTCCGTGTCCATAAATCGCGGCGGGAGCCTGACACAAGCAGCGCACCCAGCAAACCTCTGCATACCTAAGGGGGAAACAAATAGGGAAAGACATTAATAGCACGAAAGAAAAGCAAAGGCCTTCAGAGACTGCTATAATCGAACTTACCTCCTTAAAGACACTTGAATGGGTTGGCACCAGTGAAGTAAACTCGGTCGCTTCAACCCGCAGAAAACTACGCTCCCCTGCGCAGAAAGCAGGACGGAGAGCACGCCAGACATCATAACAAGGTGCGGAGGGGCCATCAGGTCGAGTCCAAGGGGCTGGTGGGAGGAAACGAAATCTGTGCCTAAGTCCAGTCCTCCTGTGTTTTCAGGCCCACCTGCCATAGAAGACATCATCCCGAATTGAGCACATCCGGGGGTGGGGGGATCCGGCAACCAGGGAATACGGGCATCCCCGTGGATACCAGGTGAGCATAACAGGAACAGGACAACCAGGCGAGAAACTCTAACAATAGATCCTGCCCCCTTTATGTCACTATTTGGGAACCCAGAGTTTCCACTGGGTACAGAGAGAGGGGCATTCCAAAAATGGAAAGACGCCGACTGCACAAAGGTAGGCGACATGTTTGAAGACCAGCATATCAGATCCTTCGCAGAGTGCCAAGATCTCTTTGGCCTCTTGGAAAAAGACAGGTACAAATATGAACAACTTCATCACTGGGTATCCACCCCGGGCAGGCGGCAACAAGAGCCCTAATCCCATTCGAATCCCACATCATGACTCAGACAGAGACAAGGAATTTCGTCTTGATCATGTATCCATTCTTTTTTTTTTTAAAATATGTTTATTTATAGCAAGGCAGTATAGGTTACAAACAGTATCGGATGGCAGTATAACATAGCAAAAACAAGATTTAGGCTTTGTGTCCCTTTTCCCCTCATCATTCCGGTTTTCCCGGGCCAGAGATTCAGTCTATCACCCCCGCCTGGTGCGTACTCTCCTGGTCCCTCAGGGCCCAACGGGCGTTGATTGGTTTGAACGTCATTGCGGGAAATCGCTGATCATAGTCCAGCACTGGGGCCCATACGTTCTGGAAGCGGTACAGAGTCCCTGCTCTCGCTGCGGTGACCTTTTCCGCTATTAGAATGTCCCATAATTTTCCCCACCAGTGGGCAAGGCTGGGGCCGTCTTGTGACTTCCAGAAACGGGCCAGAACTGTCTTGCCCGCCAAGAGGCATTGCGTGAGGAGCTTAGCCCTATTGCCGGAGCGGGGGTAGATTCCGGGGATCGGGATCCCCAGTAGAATTGTTCGAGGGTCCATCGGGAGGGCGGAGCCGGTGATTTGTTCAATGGTCGAGAGACACCTGGTCCAGAATTGCCGGATCTTGGGGCACGTCCACCACATGTGAAAGTAAGAGCCTGGTTGATTGCAGCCTCTCCAGCAGGCGGGGTCCACTTGTGGATTCATGTGGTGGAGTCTGAGAGGGGGGTAATACCAGCGCAGGGTGAGTTTATATGCGCATTCTTTGTTGGTGACGCAGGTGGAGGAGGAGTGGGTGCGGGACCATATGTCTACCCAAGTTTGGTCATCAATCGGATGGCCTAGGTCTGCCTCCCACTGAGCCATGGATCGAGTTTTTGCCGCCAGAAAGTCCCTCGAGAAGCGTCTATATATGGCTGAAGTTCTTCCTCTAGCCGGCAGGTCCACGAGGGTTAGCTCCAGTGGGGTCGGGGGGCGAGTTGCCGCCTGGAGGGTCTGGGGGTGTGAACACCAGTGGCGGAGCTGGCAGTATGTGAATCTGTCCCTCTCTTGAAGCCGAAAAGTTTCCTTGCACTGTTCGAAGGTCCGGGGTCTGTTTTCGGAGTACATCTGCCCCAGGGTTTCAAGGCCCCCGTCTATCCAATTCTGAAAGTTGCGGGGGAGAGATCCCGGGGAGAAGTCGGGATTGTGAAAGATCGGCGAAAGGGGGCCCCGGCCCCTCGGGATTCCCTTCTGCTTTAGAGCCCAGTCCCAGGAGCTCAGGGTCTGCTTTGTTGTCAGTAGGATGTCCTTCCAGCGCGCCCTGAGAGAGGGTTGGATGTGAGGGAGGAACCGGAGGGGGAGCGGAAGCTGGGCCTGCTCCAGTTCCACCCATCTGGGGCGGGCCGTGCTCGACTGCCAGGCGTGTAGGTGTGATAGTTGCGCCGCTGTCCTATAGGCCTGCAGGTCCGGAACCCCCAGGCCTCCCAGCCTGGCGTTACCAGTCAGGGTCTTGTGGGGGATCCTGGCCCTTTTGCCTTTCCATATGAATTTCGATATCTTCCTCTGTAATTCTTGGAGGGTCCGGGCCGGGAAGGGCACCGATAGGGATGAGCAGGCATAGAGGAACCTAGGGAGCAGGTTCATTTTGACGGCTGTGATCCGGCCCATTAGTGAGATCTCTTGCGTGGTCCATCGCTTCAGGTCCCCCTCCAGCTCCTTGATCAGTTTGGGAAAGTTGGCCTGATAGGTCTCCTTTGGGTTCGCTGGGATGAGAACTCCTAGGTAAGGGATCGAGTGGTCCCGCCATTCAATCGGGCACAGACCCGTCAACGCCTCTTTTTCCTCTGGGCGGAGGCCGATTCCTAGGCCGATTCCTAGGGCCACTGATTTGGCGAAGTTGACAGTAAAGCCGGTGACCTCCCCCAATTCCTTTATTTCGGCCAGGGCGTG
This sequence comes from Ambystoma mexicanum, assembly GCF_040938575.1. Lineage (NCBI taxonomy): Eukaryota > Metazoa > Chordata > Amphibia > Caudata > Ambystomatidae > Ambystoma > Ambystoma mexicanum. The sequence continues at coordinate 832,534,514 of NC_090934.1, read as the reverse complement.
CTTCGCTGAGGTACTGGCTTCCGTGAGTGTCAACAGTACATCATCCGCGTAGACGAGCCCACCTGAAGTCCCTTAATAGATTCATTCCGCCTGATCTTCTGGGCGAAGGGCTCCATTGTGAGGGCGAAGAGTAGGGGTGACAGCGGGCAGCCCTGCCTTGTCCCACAAGACAGAGGTATCAGGGCTGAATGGGCGCCATTGATCCGGAGGATGGTTTTGGGCTGCTTGTAGTTCGCCAGGATCATGGCCCGGGCTATGGGGCCGAACCCAAATGCTTCCAGGGTGCATTCCAGATAGGACCAATCGACTCTGTCAAAGGCTTTGGTTGCGTCCAGGGCCATTAGGGCAAGGCCTTGGGAGCTGCGGTGGGCGATGTTCACTAGGTTCAGAGTCCGCCGGATGTTGTCACCTGCTGCTCGGTGAAGAATGAAGCCTGTTTGGTCGGGGTGGATTATTTCCGGTAGGATAAGTGCCAGGCGGTTAGCCAGAATCTTCGAGTACAGGTTGGCGTCGATATTCAGTAGGGCGATGGGTCTGTATGACGCCGGATCTCTCGGGTCTTTCCCCGGCTTAGGCAGCAGGACCGTCACCGACTCTTGCATTGTGGGGGTCACAGATCCCGAGACCTGAAAAGAGTTGAAGAGGGCCACCATGTGGGGGATAAGCTGGAGCTTAAATATCTTATAGAACCTCGGGGAGTATCCGTCTGGGCCCGGGGCCCGCGGTTTGAGGGCCTTGATAGCTTCGTCAACTTCTTCATCTGTTATCGGGGCTTCCAACTGCTCTCGTGTGGATTCTGGGAGACGTGTCAGGGCTGCGTTCCGCAGGTATGCCTCCTGCCTTGACCGATCTCGGGGGGGTGCTGTCATGACCTGGGTTAAGTGGTCCGAAGCTAGTTGTAGTTTCGTCTGTTCGGAGTGGTGTATCACCCCCTGTGGGTCTCAGAGCCCTATAATTGTGTTGGTCCGTCTCGTTTTAGCTAGCTTGGCCACCAGCAACTTGTTGGCCTTGTTGCTTTTGGCATAGTAAAATTGTTTGGTCTTCGCCAAGAGTTGCGCAGTGTGTTCTGCATAGTGGGCCTCCAGTTTCTTCCTGGCCGAGCGGAGCGCTCTCTGTGTTCTAGGAGACCAGCCACTCTTTTTCTGGGCTTCCTCAGCTGCTCGCTCCAGGGATAGGCGAACTTGTTTCCGGTTTCGATGGTATGCTACGCCTTGGGCTATCAGGGATCCCCTAACTACAGCTTTCATTGCGTCCCAGTTATTGGCTAGGGAAGTGTCCGCGGCTGAGTTCTCCTCAAAGAAGTTCTTGATGGTGGTGGCTATATTGTCTCTAATTGACATATCGTTGAGGATTGGGTCATAGAGCGCCCATCTGCGTGTCGTCTTAGCGTGGGTGTTCTGAATGTTTAGTTCCATTATTATCGGAGCATGGTCTGATAGAATTCGCTGGCCTATAGACACTTCATCAGCGAAGGCGAGAGTTTGGGGGGAGGCTAGAATGAGGTCAATTCTGGAAAAAGTTCGGTGAACGCCCGAGAAGAAAGAGTAGTCTTTCTCGGTAGGGTGAAGCACCCGCCATGTATCCACCACCTCCAGGGTTCTGAAGAGCCGCAGCAGACTGAGGGCCTGACCGAACTCGCCAAGAGCAGGGGGGTTGGATTTGTCTTTAGTGGGGTCTGGAACCCCGTTGAAGTCCCCTCCGATTATTGTCTGACCTTCCGCAAAGGTTGAGAGGGAGGAGCCCAGGGAATCATAGAAAGTTGCCTGTCCCGAGTTGGGTGCATATGTCGATACCAAGGTGTAGAGGTCCCCCAGCAGGAGGCACTTGATGGCCACGAAGCGGCCCTCCGGGCACATCATGGAATCCAAGATCTGGGGGCGGAGGTCTTTCCGAAACATAATTGCTGTGCCCCCCTTTTTTGAGTTCCCCGAGGCGAAGAACTGGCGTGGATACAAGCTAGATCGGAGCCGGCCAAAGTCTGCCGGGAGGAGATGAGTCTCTTGAAGGAACACCACACCGGCCTCCTCATCTTGTAGCTTCTGGAGGATCGATTTGCGCTTAGGGGGAGAGTTGAGTCCGTTAACATTCCAGGAGAGGCATCTCAGCGTCTGGTGTTCCGGGATCGGGGAGCCAGAGGTTCCCCGCCTGGGGGACGGGGGGGGGACTCCAGGTTGTACATTAGCTGCCATCGTGTAGAAGGTGTAGAGGTGATCTGTACCGCACTTGCAGTTTTAACCGGGGCCCCCAACGGGAGGCCAACTTTTCAACTAACGGGGTGGGAAACATTGTGGGTGTAACCCCACCCCAGGCCAACAGGGCCGATCGTATCTGGTAAAGTAACGTTTGCATCCAAGGACTCTAAGTTGGAGCGGACCTTGGAGGGGGGCATAGGCCGTGAAGGAAGCCCGCCGCGCTGGGCGGGCGTAAGATTGTTGGGCCGGAGTTATTGTTTCTGAATTTAGCTGGGAGGGCGCTGGGCGTCCGGGACGCCGGAGGAGCGGAGGGCACCCAGGGCCGCCCGGACTCGGGCTATCTTCTCCTGCTTCGGGAGGTCTTGGACCATGGAGGGCGCCCGGGTTGGGGAGGGAGGGCTGACGTAGGACTCCCCGCGGCTTCCAAGTCTGGGGAGGTAGTTCCTTCTGGGGAGGAGGATGTCTGCATGATTTTAGCGGCATCTTCTAAGTGGGATATTCTCCGGAGGGAGCCATTATAAGAAAACTGCAATGCTGTGGGGAAGAGCCATCTGTATTTGACTTTACGCTCCTGGAGGAAGAGGGTTAAGGGTCGAAGAGCCCTTCTTTTCTGAAGGGTTGAGAGGGAGAGATCCTGATAAATCTGAAGAGGGTGACCTTGAAAAGAGAGTTCATCTCCGGACCGACTGATAGCGGAGATAGCTTCTTTTGTGGAGAAATAGTGAACTCTCGTGATGACATCCGGGGACTGGTCGGAGTCTACTCCCCGACGCGGACGCAGTCTGTGAGTCCGATCCAGCAGCAGTTGGGAGTTATCTAGTTGTGGGAGGAGGGTTTGGAAGAGGTCTCCTATGTAGCCTGCAAGATTTTGATCGGGGACTGAGGACGGAACTCCCCGGATTCGGAGGTTATTCCGACGAGCTCTGTTTTCCAGGTCCTCTTGTTTGTATTCGAGGATTTCGCACCTGTCTTGGAGGGCTCTTACTGTTTGCTGAATATCCCCCATGGCAGCCGTTTGATCTTGGGAGCGATCCTCGATCTCACCCAGTCTCTGCTCCACTTCGGTCACCCTGTGGTCCGTTTGTTCCAATTTGGAGGTGAGTTCCGACATGCAGGACCGAAATTCGGCTTTGATGTCTGCCATAAACGCCAGTAGGTCACCTCTGGTAGCTGGGGTGTCACCCTCCTCCTGGGAGATCATTGGGGTGGGGACAACTGAGTCCGGTTTCTTTCCCTTGTCAGGAGCGGTGAGCATGGTAGCAATATCCACGTTTTTAATAGCCTTCGACTGTCTCGACATGTTGGCGAGATCGTGGGTGGGGAGATGGTTTGGAAGGTCCACCCTGTGGATGGGTGTCAAGGCTCTTGATTGCGGGGGGGGAATGCTGGTTCCGAGCTTGGACGGTGCACAGTAGCTTCAGACAGGGGGGTAAGCTCTCCAAATCTTGATGGTAGGCAGATGTGTGGGGCGAAGGTTCCGGTGGGCAGGTAGATTGACGTGTGCCCACTTGGGACTGGGCCAGAGAGAACAGAGCGGGTAATGCAGTGGGCCGGGGCGCCCCAGGAAATATGCAGTCGGGTCGCTTCTGGAGCTAAAGGGGGCTACCCCTCCGGAGTCAGGGGTAGCCCGGGCTGAAAGTGCGGCTAGGCCCGGGGCTCCAGGCGGGCGGCGTTGGTCAGGCCTTCCTTGAGGCCTGCAGCTGTGGGTCCCTCAGCGTGGCCTGGCTAGGACCCCCCCTCCTCCGTGGACCCAGGCTTGGATCCCCTGGAGGGGATGGTAGTAGGAGGGGACCCCCAGGTCCCGGGCCCGAGCGGAGGCCCCAGATGATGTATGGGCCGGGGCGCCCCAGGAGTGCGGCGTAGGGGGTCTGGATCTCTGGGTCTTGGGCAGCGAGAAGTGGAGGCAGGAGCCCACTGGGGAGGGGGGGGGGGTGGAGATGGCACGTCCGGAGGGCCCCTCCTGTGCGGCCTCGGAGGGGCGGGGGACCAGCCCCCCACCCGGACCCACACCCCCAGCAACCCCTACCTGATGGGCACCGTCCGTGCCGTTCTTCGTCAGGCCGTCGTGTGCAGCGGTGGTGCGGGCGGCGGAGCTGCGCAAGGGGAGGCCACCGGAGGAGAAGTCCGGGGGGGCCGATGTCGCTCCGCCGCGCCCCGGGCGCCCGAAGAGCTAAGCCGCGTCCGGATGCGGCCTCAGGAAGCTCTCCCCGCCCTCCCGGGCCGAGAGACGAGCACGGCCGCCATCTTGGGGAGTCGTCGCTGAGGACGGCTCGGGGATCCGGGGTGAATAACTTCGTCCCCGTCCGGCGTCACGATCCCCGCTTCGTCCTGCATGGGCCCCAGGTCCTCCGACGTCCTTGGGATCAGCTGGGCTCCGGTATCGAGGCGCGGGGCCGCATTAGGGGCCCAGAAGCGGCGGGCTTCGCACGGCGGGCCTCAGAGGAGCAGCCACATCGTTGGCGCTCCAGGCCACGCCCCCCATGTATCCATTCTTAATACCCAGACAGAAGAGATCAAGTGGCAATATATGAAGAGATGGGAGACTACACTGGGGAGCGAAATCACAAGAGAACAATGGGAATATTTCTGGCAAATCATCCCCAAATGGAGAAAAGCGGCCCAGACAAGAGAAGCATGGATGAAGATTATGGTCCAATGGCATTACATGCCAGAAAGGCTACATAAAATGTACAAGACCACCCTGAATAAATGCTGCAGGGGATGCAATGCGGAGACCAATTGGAGACATATTTGGTGGGACTGCCCAGTACTGTTATAGTTTTGGACAGAGGTAAATACCCATATGCAGGCGATGTTTAAGGGAGCAAAACACTTGGGAGAAGAGGTATGCATGTGTGGCATGTGAAACCCCGGGACAGGACATTAACGAAAACACAGAAAAGGAATTTTATGGGGTTTCTAACAGCAGCTTGGCTAGCAATAGCCCAGAAATGGAAGCAGAAGACACCACCATCCAACCTAGAATGTCTTCAAAGAGTCTGTTCCCACCTGGTGATGGAGCACATCACTTATAACATACAGGGGGCATGCCAAAACTTCACAACAGGCTGGGGAATGGCTCTAGAATACTTACAGAGTGACTATGTGCAACAGTGGTGCCCACATAGAATACGTATATTGGACTTGTTTACCTGATATAGCATTACTCATAAAGCATGGGTGTAATTTTAGGGGGGGACAGGGGTGTTTGTCCCCCCCAACTTTCATGGCACAGCATTTTGTCCCCATTCATTTGGCTGGGGCACCTTTTCTTCCAATGTCATGTCCCCCTACATTTTCAGAAAAGTTACTCCACTGTCATAAAGGATGGCTTTTAAGGACATGAGAATGATGACACTGCGGTGGGAGGCGGGGGCAAGGGGAGGGAAGGGAAAAGCAGCACTGTAGAGTGCCCCACTGTTGATGTTATCTTCAAAATGCAATAAAAATATGTTTTTAAAAAAAAGATACTTGACCCTAGATCAGTGCCGGTGAATAGAAATATCTACACAATAGCTTGGCTTGGTCCCTCACTACATTATGTTTAGAACTCGCCACTTACTCTCACTAGAGCAGGGCTCAGCAAGATCTGTCTCTCCAAATGTTTTGGACTACAATTCCTATCAGCGCCAGCCAATATAGCCAATGCTGGGGGATCCTGGGAGTCAATGTCCAAAACATCCAGAGAGTCTTAGGTCACACACCCCAGCCGTAGAGCATGAATTGAAGTTGGTGACAAGGAAAGTCGTGTTTACTCTATTTCTCTACAATATTTAGTCCGTGGGGCAGCTTGAGGAACATACATAGCAAAAAGTATAGATGTGCATATATGTATGTATGTGTGCATCCAGAAAGAATCGCTGTGAAGCAAGGGGACACAGTAATGGGATACAATAATATGGGCACAGTGCAAAGCAGGTTCCGTGTGTTAATATCCCTGCAAAAATATCGCCATACAAAAATATCGCCATATTTCTGCAACGATATTAAGGCATGGAACCTGCGGGGGAAACCCCTGATACCCCTCTATTACTTTAAAAGGAGCGGGGGACACCCCGCAACCCCAGCTCCCAAGAAACCCTAAGATTATCCCCACTAAATATATTGCCTATGGCCGCTCCGGATGACCATATATACAACGATATTTTTGGTGGGGATAATATTGCCTGATACCGCAAAGCATAGACAATTTAATGGTAGTGCTGGAAGGATATGGGTAGGGTGGATGCAGAGGGTCACAGGGAGAGGATACTGATGGGGAAAGAAAGGCTGACGCATGTTGGATGAGGGAGGGTTGCCTCTTGATTAAGAAACACATGATGATGAGGAATTGTGCATCAGACATGCCAAGTGCAACCAGCCACCCATAAATCAGTGGGAGCAGACATAGAAGAAGTATTAAAAGCACATATGCTAATGTTAATTAATTTTTTCACACAGCTAACGAACAGAAAAAAACACTCTCAATGTAAGGTAGGACATGAGCTAGGATCAAATGCGAAAAGTGCACTGAGCACGCTCATGTTAGCTGGGCTTGAAAAATGAAATGATGAACAGGCAACGAAATCAAGGGGTATGGCCAACGAAAGCAAACTTGCTGTTGTGCAAAGTTAGATCCCGTCCTGTGCATAATCACGCACTTGCCATTACAATTTACACAGTTGTACCAACAAACGTGCTGTATTTAACTTTCACATTTGTCAAAAGCAGCATGTAGTGCAACACCCTTTCACTTAACGAAGCAAAGAAATAACTTATAAAGATTGGCAAAGCCAATATATCTGGAATGTGTAGACTGTACATGAATGTATAGGTGGTGGTTTGCATCAGTGAATAGGCACTACTCAAAATGATGTGTGACCACAAGCTTATGGCTACATGGCACATGATCTTCATAGAGTGGTCAGTAGTGAGCAGATGCATAATTCCTTTAGGTCTTCCCATTAATCCATACTGACTTTATTGTCACTGTACTATATTTTATGCAAATGTGTGCAAGTGCAAAACATTAAAACGCTGCTGTCTCTAAACAATGTCACTGCCTGGAGGATATACTACATTAAAAAAAGACGTGAATGAACCCACTTGAAATACAGTTCCAGGTCTCATTGATCGAGTTTTATAAGATGATAGAGGGCATGGGAATAAGGTTCTGCTGCACAGGTTTGCGGAAACCCCACGATTGTACAATTATGGTGAACCAGTTGGACAGAGAACGTTATTTCCGGGATTGTTGTGTGAGTTGGTAAAAGATTGAAGATCCACATGAATTAATGAGGTTAAAGGATAATGCCATTCAGGCAATCCCCTGACCTACTGGACCGTGAAGTGGTCCCCCTACCCTGTCTTCCCTACTTTTCAAGCCTAATCCCATTTTCCTTAAACCAATTCTATTTAAACAGCAGCTGCAGTCTGCCCCAAGTAAGGTCAGGTGGCTCATGAAAAGTTTGGCATATTTCAGTGGTAAATCCACCAGAATACCACCGAATGGAATTACTGTTATCACCACTCGGTCTGGCAGATTTAACGAGGTACACGACTCTTCACGCCCCAGCCCGTCTGGCCCGGGTGCAGGCTGACTTCTCCCTACAGGCAGCTATCGTCACCCAGGGCACCAATGCGCGTTCAGCTCAGTTTTTTGGCCTTCTCCGGTCCGGCCCCCAGACAGGCCTTGCTACCTTGCCTGCGGCTGCCCCACTCATATGACCCCCAGGTTGGGGTGCTTTTCCACCCAGGCTGCCCTGCACGTGTCCCTGGGCTTTGCTCTTCTATAGTCCACCCGGTGTGACCCCCAGGCCTGCCATACAGGTCTCAGGCCATGCTCTGGGTCTGTGGGCACTTCATTCCCAGGACCCTATCGGGACACATTCCTCACCCAGGCCGCTGTCGTGTGCAGCCAGGGGCTTCCCCCAGTCATTGGGTCTGACTGGTCTGCCCCCTGGTCGGCTGATAGCTTCCTAAAACAAGCAGGAGCCCAGACTGCTTTTGGCACACAATCCAGCCTCTGTACACCACTGGGCTGCACCTGGCATATGCTGCCCGGATTGCAGGATCCCTAAGCCTCTGGGGGAAGCTTGAAGCCACGGCCCACCAGGGAGCACATCAGCTGCAACAGATTCCCCCTCCTTCTTTGCCCAACTGTCTTACTCATGAAGAAGTAGGGAGCGAGGTGAGCCAGCAAAGGAAGTGAACTCATCAATTTGATTTCTCAAAAGCTCCCCAAGGCGATGTGTCCTTTTCTGCTCTGCTCTCCTCTGGTCAACCGTCACTCCCCTTTCTACAACCTTCTGATTCAGAGAATGTAGATGAACCCTTCTTACTCCAAGTTCCTTTCTTTATCCTGACCACATCTCCTGCTGCCACATTATAATCTTCTTTCCTCTGGACTAGTCTATCGAAGTTTTCTTTGTACTTAACCTCAGCATTTTCCTTCTTCTTCCTCACCTCTACCTCATCAATGGTTGCCACTGGTTTATTAACCCAAGCGGGATTAAGAATCAAGTTCACCTCCCATACCCTCATAGGTCTAAAAGGCAATATTCTTGAAGTCCCATTTGGAGCAGACCTCACACTCCTCAACACTGCGGCCAGTGTCTTGCTCACAGCTGCATTGTTATGAATCACTTGTTCCATGCTTGCAATAATTACCTGATTGAATCTCTCGACTAGTCCGTTACACGCAGGGTGATATACTGCGGTATACTTCCACCGGATCCCTTTGTTTTTGGCATACTCATGGACTAACACTCATTTAAATTGCGGACCATTATCACGCACCTTTCCTTCGGGCTACCCTTCTCTTCTAAACACAGCATCTAAGAACTCAACAGTAGCCTTGTTCATGACATCATGTACTTTTTAACCTCTGGCTATTTAGAGTGATGATCAACCATGACAATTAGAAACATTTTCCTATTTCCTAGTGTCATGCAGCTCTACAATATCAATGCATAGGTGTTTCCAAGCTTCTATAGGAATGGGTAACAGAGAAAGAGGCTGTTTGCCAGTCCTCTTCCCCTATCGGAATTTAGGCACGCCCAACATTCACTTACCTTTCACTCTACCTCACCTCTCTTTTTGGAAACATGATGCCTGGATGCCCCTCATGCACATGCATGACTAATGTATGTAACACTGCCCTCAGTGGAATCAATTCTTGACCTCTAAACAACAACCCTTCTTCAATGGTTAATTCTCATATCATCATCATGAATATGTTTATTCAGATAAAATCCATCAAACACATCAACACATTAAAATAGTTGTAAATAGATTAAAAGTACACAATATACAAAGATGCTTCAGCATATAACAATAAACAAAAATTCCAATCAAGACAAAAAAAGCTACTGAATGGGTAATGCTCGTAGTAAAAGAGACCAAATGATGTCTTCTACCTTCCATCGCCCTCTTCAAATAAGACAATAACCCCCCCGCCACAAAGGGCGTGTCCACCAGAAGAAACAGAAGAAAATATAAAGCTGGGCGGCATTGTAAAAAATTCTGATGTCTGAGTATGGGAAGAATTGTCTGTTGCCTTATATATGAATATTTCAGACAAAAGAGGATAAAGTGAAGGAGATCTTCCACTGCTCAAGGACGTCTAGACTTGCTCTTAACATTACTCTGTGTACTCTGCTTATCAACTAGGAATCAGAGTTCCTATTACTTAGAGTGAGCTACAATTGCATCAATTCCACACTGCTAATGATCGCATGTTTTCTACTACTTTTAGTTAAAAGTTCTTTCAATTCTCGCCACAAAAGTGCCAAAACATTCCTTATAGTTATTCTTTTGTGCTTGACCCAATAGTCTACCAGGTAAAAAAGGGCAGAGGCATTCATCTGCCACAACCAGGGTTTAATGTAAGGCTCCCAAGGGATTTTATACTAAATGTTGTGGTCTATTTTAACTAGCTTTAGTTATGAGGCATCACGAATGATATGTCTTCATCTTCCCTTATTCATAACATAACTGAAACATTAGGCTTTACAATTTTAGAGTCCCGCCTCCTAACATTCTATGATTCTAGATTCTGGCTAATCTGCAACTAACTCAAACTCTGCAAATATAACACACACAACACCCCCCTCCCCTTACCTATGAATTAACTACTTATTAAAATGAAATGTTATCAACTACATTTGTTCAATCAGTCTCATTGCCTTGCAAACAATTCTTTGATACCTGGTTCTCATGTTCACACCATGGGGCCCATCTTCACAGTCCATGTCTCGTGACATTTCACCCAAGTTAGAGTTTCTCCTTTCCAATCCAGTTCCATCCACCTCCACTTGTCCATTACTCCCTGTACACTCCTCCCTTGGAACAGATCCTTTGTCACCACCCACCAACTCCTCATCAGTGGCATACAGCCACATTAAGTCAACATTCATGTCCCCGTTATTTGATTCACTCATCTCTGGTTTTCCACACTGTGTCCCATCATTCCTACCCCATGTTAATTTTTTGAAAAAGGATACACTTCTTGTGACTTCACCATCATTTCCAGCGGTCGTAACCATAGACCCCTTTACACTTTTAACTTTCAACAAAGACGGCCTATATTTTGAGTCTGTCTTCCTTCGCTGTTTCTGCTTTACAACCACCACATCCCCCTCTTGTACTTTTATCTCCGTAGCCTTCCTTTTGCGATCCACCCACTGTTTGGTCTTCAGCCGCTTCATTTGATCTCTTTCCCTAATTTCCTCATCTTCTTCAGCCGTATAGTCATCCAGACTGGGAAGTCTGATTCTCGGTTTGTACCGGATCATCAACTCTGCTGGAGAGCATCCTGTCACCTCATGGGGGATGTTTCTGTAGTTTCTCAGCATTTGTGAGATCGCCTGAAGAAACGAGACATTTTCCACAACAGCCTTTTGTCGGGTTCTTTTTTAAATTACTCATAAATCTTTCCACCATTCCATTCGCCTGCGGCCACAAGGGAGTAATTTTTAGATGTCGGAACCCCATGTGCGCGGCAAATTTACTGAATTCATGCCCTTGAAATGGAGCTCCATTGTCTGTTTTGACAATTTGAGGTATTCCCCATTCGCTAAAAAGCTCGTCCAAAACTACCACAACATGGTGAAATGCCATGGATTGGACATGCTTTACCAGCGGGAATCTTGAATATTCATCCATGGTTACTAGGAGATATCCACCTCCTCCAGGGGACCAAAAAAATCTAACGCTACCCGGACCCATGGTCCACTGGGCAATGATACTATCTCCAGAGGTGCTGCTTGATTTGTAAGGGACGTCACTTGGCAGGCAAAACAACTCTGTATTGTATCCTCCGCAATCAGATCCATGTATGGAAACCATACCTGATTTCTCAGGATTTTCTTTGTGTTGACTACTCCCCTATGCCCCTCATGGGCCAACATAACCAAGGTCTTCCGCAAACTCCTGGGTGCCACAAGCCTGCTTCCTCTCAAAAGTATTCCGTCTTCAGTTGCAGATAACTCACCACTTATTTTCGCTAATTTCTTTAGATCTTTCACATCTCCTTCTCCTAGATCCTTTTCCTGACCACTGCATTGCCATTTCCCAGCTCTTATGAGTTTCAACGCTGCTCTTATCATTGGATCAGCACAGCTTCTCTCCACAAATATCTCTCTCGTTATTGCAACAGGTAGGGCATTCAGTGACAAATATGATATGTACTCCTCCGCTTCCATCTGCATTATTGACTCCACAATGTTTACTGGATGTCTTGACAAATAATCGTCTGGGTTTGCATCTTTCCCTGGCCTGTGTACAATTTTATAATTGTATTCTTGCAACCTCATACCCCACCGCTCAATTCTTGGGGGCATCTTGACTCGAGGATTTCCAAATATTGAAATTAGCGCTTGATGATCCGTCACCAAAACAAAGGGCTTTCCTATTATGAAATGATTGAACTTTTCGCACGCCCACACAGTGGCAAGACTCTCCCTTTCTGCCTGTGAGTAGGCCCATTCAACATCACTTAGTGCTCGACTAGCATATGCAATTACTCTGGTTTGTTTGTTCTCTATTGCCCCATCATGATTTTTTTTGTGTAAGAATTGCGCCCAACCCTACAGGGCTAGCATCAGCAATCACCTCAGTATCCCAATGAGGGTTGAAATATGCTAACTGTCTATTATTTGCTAGTTCATCCTTTATTCTTTGGAAATTTTCCTCACATTCTCCACTCCATGCATACTCCACATCTTTCTTTAACAGACGTCTCAAAGGCTCAGTAAGCGTTCCATAATCTGGCATATATCTTGCACAATATCCTACCATTCCAAGGAAAGATCTCAGCTCAGTTACATCTCTTGGAGCTTGCAGGTTTAATATCACTCCCACTTTTTCAGGATCTGCTCTCATACCGCCCTCTGAGAATATGTGCCCAAAAAATGTCAGACTTCGTTTATTGATCTCACACTTCTGTGCATTCAATGTTAGTCCACTCTCCTGCAGACTTGTCTCAAAGCCCTGTCATGCTCATCTTGGTCCCTTCCATACACAAGAATATCATCACTATAGTTGAATGCATTTGGTTCTGGTGCTATCACCTTCCTGATGGCTTCTTGGAAAATCTCAGCAGCAGCAGAGACTCCAAAACTGAGTCTCTTGTATCTAAATAGTCCTTCATGAGTACTGAAGGTAGTTATAGGACGAGATTCTTGGTTTATCACCAGTTGATGGTATCCCTGGTTCAAATCCAGCTTGCTGAATCTCTTGGCCATGTTCAATCGAATAATCATATCATCTATATTTGGGACTGGGTGCCTTTCCCTCAATATTGCTGTATTCGGTATTCTCATGTCCACGCAGAGTGGAAGCCGACCGTCAGCTTTAGGAACTACCACCAAAGGCGAACACCATGGAGTCGGGCCACTCTCCACTCTCTCTATGATATCATTGTCCTTTAATTGTTTCAACTCCTGCGACACCCTCTTTTGCAGATGAAAACCTACGCGCCTTGGGTGTTGTGGGACCGGTTGAATTGAGCCGTCAATATGCAGATGTACTTCATTGGATCTCAACTTCCCTATTCCTTGGAATAACGTCGGGAATTCCATTTTCAACTGCTCCAGATCCATCTTCTCTTTCATCATGGACCTCACAAAGTGAGATCCCAAAGGAATTCCTTGTATCTTCTCAGAATGGTTGTACCGTATATTAATAAGATCTAAATTAGTTGCAGTCTTGCAACTGATGAGGCATCTCCCAACCATGGGGCTTTTGATAACATGTATTTTGGTTAGAATGCATTTCCCCATGTGGACCAGGTTGCACTCAAATAATACTACATTCAAAAAAGGTTGTTCCGCTCCCCATTGGAAAATTGTGGCTCTTGATGGTTTAAGGGGGTACTGCTCAGCTACTTTCCTGTACATTTCCTCACTCATGACGTTAACTGTCGCTCCGGTGTCCACAAGGAACGGTATGTCTTCTCCATTCAAATTGACTATTACTTTTATTGCATTCTTGTCACTTCGGTGGTCACCTATCAGCCTCACATACTCTCGGCTGTATCGGTCATACTCATGTTCCCCGTAGTAGTTCATTGGCTCCACTTCTTCCTCATATGACATTGTTGGTATTGGTGGATTTTCATACGGGTCTTCATATTTTATCCTCTCTTCAGTTTGTGATTCTTCATTATTTGCCATTCTCTGTCCCAAATCGGACATGTTTTGATCAACCCTTACAATCTGCAATTCATCCATGGCTCTAACGAATCCCGCCTGCGACCCTTTTGGATTCACTCTCGCGTTAGGATAGGGTCTCTTATCCCTTTCTGTAAAATTCCGTCCTCCAGTACTTCTTTGGACCTCATATCTTTTGTTTGCCACAACCTGTGAGTTGCTATTTACGAGTGGCATGCCCATTCTTTCTCTACACATTGTTTGGAAATGGTTCTCCTGCCCATATCGCAGGCATAACTGGCCCATTGCAGGACACGGCCCTTTATGGGGAAATTCAAAGCCACAGCGGTAGCACTGTCTTTCGCTATTGCCCCAGCGCATTAAATTGGGTGACCCCAGACCCGGGTGTCTTCATTGTCACAAGGCATTCTTATTCATGACGACTACAGTGTCTATGTTTTTTGGGTTTTCTATGTTCGCTGCTTGCGTGTCCACACTCTCGTAAACCCTTGCCATTTCTAGTACTTCTCTCATTGGTAGGGGCTTCTTCAACAAGTGCTTTCTAAATTGTGATGACAAGCAACCTTCAATCACCCTTAGTCGTATTGCTCATTATCATTAAAGTTAGTGAACTCGCAGAATGCTGTTTTTTTTTGCAATCGCAACACAAACTGGGCTACCGTCTCAGGAGGGCTTTGTTTGCATTGATTAAAGACATATCTTTCGTAGTCTGTGTTCAGTGGGACTATTATCTGTGCATTTATAGCAGCCACCAATAGTGGATAGGTTGTTCTCTCTTGAGGAGAAATTGTCTTGATAATACTTTTTATCTCCTTTCCTACTAAATTTGTAAAAATGTCTATTTTATTTGGGGCATTTTGGTCCCCTACCACCTTCAGGAACTCCTCAAATTCCTCAATCGACTCTTGCCACCTTTGGCCTTGTGTTTCCTGTGGCTCTAGCATGAATGGGTTTGGCCGCCTGAGATAATTTAGTGAGTTTGTTGAGATTAATGAGTTTGCTGCCCCCTGGGGTATGCTCTGTTGTCCATTCGCATCCCCTGCAGAATGAATACCTTCCATTGACATTTTGTGACCTTCTTGGTTGTTTCCTGTATTGGGTATTTATATGTGTTCTCCTTATGTACTGTGCAGCTGTTCCTATTGTCCTGCTTGATTGTGCATAAGTGTCTTTGTTTACTACATTGCAGTTCAAATATCTTAATTGATGGTTTTCACACTTCGCTTGTTTTAATGTAGCATGGAATGTTTTGAGCCTCTATTTATTTCATTGCGTCCCCTCTTCCTTCCGGTTCACGGCTTACTGCTCTCTGTATTTCTTTATATTTAAATGTCCCTTTGTGTTTCCGGCATTTCGTTCTTGTTTATTACGAGTCCTATTCGTATTATAATGTTGTGCTCTCAAGATGGCGGCACGTATTATGACATCCGCGGGTCCTTTACTCAGGAGTTTATCGTTGCTCCTTTGGTTACACGCGTCGGCTGTTGCGCGCAAGTCTTTTCCTATGCGTGCTTCGCTCGCGCCCCAGCTCGCGCGTTAAGGTACGTTGCCCTACAATTAAATAATGCTTTATGGTCGTCAAATCTTTTCACTCAAAGGGGCGCTGCACACTCTACTTTTTATCATTCCCACAGTCTATATTGCGATTCGTCCCCGCTCCTCCTACCTCATGTTCAGTCAATTAGCGAGGTCTGTCTTCACAGCAGTTTCCGTTTTCCTCTTTACACCGGTATATCTCCAGTATCTTCTCTGGTGACTATCACAGGCTTGCCTGTCTCTGATCAATTTTCCAGTCACGCCCAGTTCATCCTTGTCGCCAAATGTTGTGGTCTATTTTAACTAGCTTTAGTAATGAGGCATCACAAATGATATGTCTTCATCTTCCTTTATTCATAACATAACTGAACCCTTAGGCTTTACCATTCTAGAGTCCCGACCCCTAACATTCTATGATTCTAGATTCTGGCTAATCTGCAACGAACTCAAATTCTGCAAATATAACACACACAACACTAATCATCTCTAAATAGTAGGGCCTGAATAATATGCTTAGTTACGGTTGCCTTGGGATTAGACCAAATGAGCAAACAATGGTTTAGTGGGGCCAGACAGCATTCATCTTCAAGAAGCCTAGCACCCAGCTTCACATGCACAAAAAACGTAAGAGCTGAGCTCGGCAGACCCAAAAGATTTTTAAAAAAAATATTTTCCAAAATCTGTATTACAGTCATGTTCTCATAGCCCCATAACGAAGCACCATAATTGGTCACTGCCTTAGTCTGTGCCTCTTATACTTTCAATATCATCTGGAGTGGTTGCCACTGGCATAAGGCCACAAAACAGCTACCTTCTCTAGCAATGCTTGATTCATTGGAACTTTCTGTTTGTTTATATGTGCTTGTCCTGACAACACTGAGGAAAAACAAATTCCCAAATAATTGAATTTGTGGACCCTCGGTATAGCTGCCTCATTGCTCAGCCTCCTACTCATTTTAACATTCTTACTCCCCCCTGCACATGCCATAACGCCAGATTTAGCAATATTTATCTTAAGGTCGAGAGCATTCATAAAATCAGTGTATACATGGATCAGTCTTTGAAGAGCATTGTGGGTACGGGCGATAAGCATTGTATCATCGGCATACGCCAGTAGAGGAAAAGCCTTGTTGCCCACTCTTGCATAATCTGTGTTAGAATCATCAAGGGCTTTATACACGCCATTGATTTAAAGAGAAAAGAGGACAGGAGCCAGTACACATCCATGGCAAACTCCAATTGTCACATCTTTGTCAGCCTTGATTTATTCTATCCACGTGTCCCTTGAGACAATATTAGCTTATTGTGCTATTTGCTCTACCACAGACTCATCACAGTGGCCCTCATTACGACCCTGGCGGAAATCGAAAAACGATGGCGGAAATGCAATACCGCCATCGAATAGCGCTCGGTGCGACTATGACCCGTCACCGCAAAGTACGAAGCCATTAGCGACACCGTAGTGAACGCCAACGCTAACTGCACCAAGCACGCGCGCGCGCGCCATGCCAAACCGTAAACACCACCATGGCGCAAGGGTACGCCAATTCCGACCCTAGCGGACATGTACCTAACGCCATCAAGCATGGCGGAATGTACCATTCCGCCATGGTGAGAAGTACGGCATCGCGAATCAACCGTAAACGGCCCCACTGAGTGCCTGTACACCGCTCCCTGCCCACAAAGTACAACTCCCCGTAGGTGCAATGAAGTCACAATGCAACCAGTGAAATGTACAAGTCACCCATGCATGCCAACGAACAAATGAAACACAAGAGGGGCCAATGGGAGCTGCAGGGCACAGATGGCACGAATACAGAAGCCATCCCAATGGACATGACCACAGTCCCCCACCAAGAAACGCACGCAAACACAGGCACCTGTGACCAGCAATATTCCGAAAATCACATCATTCCACCAGTCCACCTGGCTGACCGGCATCTGTTACACAAAACCCAATCCCCCGCCCCTGAGCATGACAACATTCAAACAGTCATATTGGCAGCCCCCATCCCTGACCTCACGGGCTTCGTAGGCAAACGCGCCCAGTACAGTACCACGCAACTAAACTCCGAAGCTGGAACCCAATGCAGATCTCCTCACAATACATCGCTCCCCAAATAAGAATATGCCACATCACTTGCAAAGAAGAACGCTACACGGGCCAAATCAGAATAGAAATTTAATGCACAACAAAATCACCAAGCCCATACAGCCATCAGGCCATGAACTCCAAAACACATTTCACCATTGTGGGCTGCATCCGCAAGAAATGACCAGCCACTACTTGTGTGACGCCCTGTTCCATCATGGTACACAGAGCCACATTCACGTACGAAAAGGCAACATGGAAGCGCACAGAACCGCAGGGCCGTCCCAATGGGGAGGCACTAGTCCAGCTGAAAGGCCGAAATGTTGCTCCGAGCCACCAGTACTGCGTAAGGGCATGTGGCCCATTGGCGATCGTCCCATAAGATCGTAATGCTGCTCCACTGATTAACACGAAGCAGCAGGTGTCGGGAGTAAAACCCATCTGCAGGAGTGGCATACAGATGGCAGTGGCAAAAGGGGAGGAGATACCTGTCAACCAAAAGAAAAGAAAAAGAACAGAATGGCCATCAGAACTACATTCCAACAACTCACTTCAATGATCACACTAAATCCACAGCCATATGCATGCTAGCCCACTCCAAAGGTTCATCACCACCCCAAAACCACTTGCGACTCATAACTATCTATATCGAGGTGTAAACACCATCACAAACGAGTGTACCTGTGCATGCGTCTGTCAAAACAGAATCCATCAGATGGGATTGGTAACGTGCATGGACACAAGTGTCTGAGGGCGCGTCGAGACAGGGAGGGCTCAACAAGGCCAGATAGACGATGGTCCCACTATGGCAGCCCTGCATCACATAGCGTAGGGGAGGCGGATAGATCCCAAGAAGCCCTGTACATGGCAAACTCTGTATCAAATCACCTGCCCATGCATCCATTCATCATTCCCTCATCCCGGGATTAAAACGCCTGAATATTTACTCACATAACATTAGAAATATCCATTGAGTCTGTGCGTTATGCAGCCTGCAAAATCCACAGTGCCCCAGCCCGTAATTCCAGTGTAGTGAAGTAACATGTATTTGGGAACGTCCGGCCTCTTCGCCCACGTCGCCATTGCGCATCCCAAACCATTCATATCAATCATTGCATCCTCGCCATGGCCCCTGTCCCAAGGACATTGAACAATAGTACGTTATATTTGCAGTCAGACCTGTGGGCATTTCCTCGCCGCCAGCTGAAAACCGAAAGCGCCGCCCTTCGAATTCCTCATTTGCAACATCACGTCGAAGAGGCATCTGTGGCCGTTTGGAATCACTAATTAATCCATCGAGTGCGGCTGTGTGTGAAAATGGCAACTGCCTTCACCCACAAATGGGACGCCCCGCCCGTCGTTGCAACTCGGTACAGTGATGCATGAGGGTCCACCGTTACTCGAGTACTACGTTCCACTGACCCTTCACAAGTCTGTTCGCGACTGCACAGATAGAATGTGAAACAATGGGACCACAGCAGAATGAACATATCAACCAATGTTACACGGCCATCGGGTACAAATACATGATTGCAATAGCAAGATGCCATTCCCCGAATTGCAGCGTTGTGTGCGGGACGTGCTCGGCCAAAGGGGAGAGCAGTTTGCACAGGTGGAATGAATCACCACAGGTGGAGGCCATACAGCCTGAAAACACATAAACTACACACCCAGTCTGCTCCCACAACCACACCGAAATGCTACCGGCAGGACTCGCGATGTTGGCCCTGGGGGACATGATAGCACTGCAAGTACTCCAACTCCAAGAAGAAGACGAACACCAACTACAACCGGCCGCACGGAGGAGACGCAGGAGGAGGAGGAGGGCAAGGCAGGGCCAGCAAGGGCCGCCAGCACAGCCACTACCACCACGCAGGCAGCCCGCAATCCCACGCCTCCGAGCACATCCGTTCAACCTCACTGATGAGCAGATCCACACCCTCTACCGTCTGGACCGGGACACCATAGCCGCCATTGTGGACATGACACAGGCTGACCTTGTCAGCATGATAGATAGCCCAACCGCCATCCCACCCCTACTGAAGGTGGTGTCTGTACTCCACTTCCTGGCCACAGGCACCTACCAGCACAAAGTCGGACAGTTGCATGGCATTTCTCAGCCACTGTTCTCACGGACACTATTGCAAGTGCTCGATGCCCTCCTGCAGCACGCAGACGACTACATCTCCCTACCACGCTCGGAGCAGGAAATTACCAACACAAAAGTGGGATTCCATGCACTTGCCGGCATACCGGGTTGCATTGGTGCCATCGACTGCACCCATGTGGAATTGGTCGTCCCACATGCCATGGAGGCCCAGTACCGCAACCGAAAACAATTTCATTCTCTGAATGTACAAATGGTGTGTGACTCCAACAGGATCATTACACATTGTTGTGCCAGATTCCCTGGATCAACCCATTATTCTATGGTCTTGAGGAACTCTACAATACCACGCTACATGGAGCGACACGCAGGGAACAGATCCTGGCTACTCGGTGAGTCACATTACATGCATGATAATGTGGGGTATGTGATTCGGCAATGACCTGGCAGGAAGGGGGCGGGGGTGTGCGTACGTAGCAATGGCATTCCACATCATACGTTTATCGTCCACATACAGGTGATGCTGGATATCCACTGAAGAGATGGCTCCTCACACCAGTCCGGAACCCACGGGACCAGCATGAGGAGGACTACAACCATGCCCACTCACGTACCCGTGTAGTCATTGAACAGGCATTCGGCCTACTGAAGGGTCGTTTCCGCTGCCTCAGCAGGTCTGGCGGGGCACTCCTGTACCGCCATGAGAAGGTTGCAAAGATGGTGATGGCATGTGTCATGCTCCACAACATGTGCGTACGTAGAAATGTGCCCATGCCCCCTGACGCAGAACTGCAAGCACCTGATGATGGTCATGATGAGGGTGGGGATGTGGCAGCACCTCAAGGAGTCTGCGAGGCACCGGAGGGCCGTGACATTCGTCAGCATCTCATTGATGTATGCTTCTAGCACTCACGCCTGGTGGCTGATACATGGACACGGGACTCGTGGCATTGTGTGTGTCTGGGACATGCACAATATGGACTGTACGCCTATGATGGCCTAGTACACAAAGATCAATGTCCACACATCTCATTGGTTGATCGTGCACTGTTTATGGCATATGTGATATCATGTTGAACACCCTATCGACCCGCCACCCAAGTGAGCCCAACACACCCCCTCCACCCTCCTACCTCCCCCCCGAACACCAGTGTCCAAAGATGCTCATTGTCAGTGGGCAGTCGCTATTGCAAGCCCCCTCTGCGGGTATCAGGGGCACCCCTGCCTGTGGAGCGCAGGTTCCTCCCAGATCTACGTTGGGGGCTGCCCTGGACGGAACTTGCAACGGATGATGTCTCTGCCTGCTCACGTCCATGCATGTCCCTAAGGGTTTGCGAGAGCTAAGTGAGCACACGGCGCACTGCGGCAAGTTCGGCACATACGTCCTTGGACGTCGCATGCAGTTCCCCCCTCAGGCTCTCGGTGCTACTCTCCATTTGTGCCCTTAGTGTCTCTGTACCTCTCTCCATTTCTGCCCTAAGTGTCTCAGTTGATGTTTCTATGTCTGCCTTAGTGCCCCCACATTCATCAGCATGGTCCTTGAGGAGCGTGGCCAGTTGCTGCTGTTGCACGATTAACTGGTCGAGGGACTGTTGCCTCTGCTGGGCCATGGCCATTTGCGGGGGTGTCACAGAGGGGCTGTTGTCCTCATGTTGCCTTGCCACAGGGCTTGTGGGGGATGGCCAGTCGTCGTCTTGTGGGTGCCCCTGCGTGGTATCCTCATGTTGTACGGGATGGGACAGACAGGGGGATTGGGACAGGTCATGGATGGATCTGACTTCGACATCCCCGTCTTCTGTGTCGGAGCATGCTGCCATCAATGGGGTGTCACCTATGGTGCTGCTGCCACCAGAGGCAGTGCCTTCTGTGGCATCCGTTGGGGGGACCTGTGGTGGTGGTGGTGTGGGCATGCTGGCTGCTGGGGTGCCTGTTGATGTTCCCTCCTCTGTGCTGCCACCTGATTTGTGCTGCTGCCGTGTCTTGATGCGTGCAGCTGAGGTGGAGGGTCTTTGGCCGTTGGTCTTGGCCCTCTTTGCAGGTGTGCTGGTAGGGGTGTCCTGATGCTCGTCGTTTGGATCGGACCCTGTGGTGGAGTAAAGGAGGGCGAGGGTTATTGATGGGTCTGTGGGAATTGGAATGGCATTGTATCACATGCATTGGGGTGGTACCTGAGGGTGATTTGGGTCGGGGCCTTGGAGGTGCTTTCATTTGTGTGTGGAGTGAGGGTGCAGTTGTTTGGCAGCCTGCAGTTAGGGTGTGCCTGCTGCACGTGTAGTGCGTTTTTTAGGGGTTTTTAATTATTTATGTATTTATTGTGGGTTTTAACGTGCGCTATCAGGCCGATGTGTGTGGACGTTCTCCTGGACATGTGTTTCTGTTGCACTATGTGGACACATGGTACTTCACATGGATGGACTTTGTGGATTTGGCATTGTTTTATTTGGCCCACCTACCTGAATCTTCGGATGTCTGCACTCCTTTCTCCATCCCTCCGACTCCCTCTATGCTCTCCATTCCGATGGTGGAGGCACAGATTTCTTCCCAGGGGGTCAACTTGATGGGTGATTCAGGACCTCCCCCGGTGGCTGTGGCAATGTTGCGGTTGGCAGAGAGTATGCTGCGGACGCGTATCCGCAGGTCGTCCCATCGCTTTCGGCATTGCTGTGGGGTGCGGGGTGCGGTCCCCACCGCACTTACCCGCTGTGCCACCAGAGCCCATATGGCCTTCTTGTTTGCAAGTGCCGTCCTGGTCATTTGCGTGCAGAAGACGACGGCAGCATTCTCCTGGAGGGTCTCTGTTAGCACGGTGAGTTCCTCACGGGAGAAGTGGACATGCCGCTTGCGGTCGCACGCTTTCTTCGCTACTTTTCCCATTTTTCTTGGTTTCGCTAGGGTGGATGACGGGTTGGGGTGTGTCTCTGGGTAGTGTTTTTAGTGGTTGTGTGGTTTTAGTGGTTTTATAGGTGTACGGCGGGATGTTTCCCGTTCCGGGCCCATGTTTTAACTTCCGTTTCCGTATATTTCCGGTCACCGTACTTTCCGGTAGGCGCACACTGCGGTGTCCGCTGTGATGGGTGGCGGTATTGCACCTAGGGCGCCGTACGGCGGCGGTGTGGGCCGTTTTGGGGTCATTTCCGCCATCGCGGACTTTGCACTTCCGCCATGCCGTGGTGCTCGTGCCCGATGGGTCGGAATGGGCCGCACTTTGCTCCATCGTGCAATGGCGGAAACGGTATTTACGCTGTGGCGGTCCGGTCAGTCACTTTCTGCCAGGGTCGTAATGAGGGCCAGTGTCTGTGTTAGATGTAAACATTTAAGCATCTATACAGTCATAATGGTTCTGGCAACTTCAGCCCCGGCTTTCCATGGCTATACCCATGTGCCAAAATCTATATCCAATTCTTACAGGCCCTACTACGAGTTTGGCGGTAATTCGTTGATAAATCTGCCTCATTACTGTCAAACTCATTTATTGTTACTGCCACTTGGCCCTGTGGAATTACAACAGGATTACAAGTGATAAACTCAATGGGGAGTTTGGTGGCATTACAACAAGCTGTAATTCTGCTGAGTTTTTACCTTAAAGTGGATGATCTACCTCCAGCATAATGCTGGTGGTAAATCCAGTTTATAGTCAAAAAGTCAAATCCAATAATCTCGAAAGTCAAAAAGTCGAAAACAAAAATGTTGAATTTTTTTTTTTGGTTGCTTTTTTTTCGAGATGGGGGTTCCACCCCAACCCCCCTTTTTAAATTTTTTTTTTGTTTTACCCCTTTTTTTTACCCCCGGAGCCCCAAAAAAATATATAAATTAATAATAAAAAAAAAAAATCGACATTTTTGTTTTTGACTTTTTGGATTCGACATTTTTGTAATTCGACATTATTAGTTCGACATTATGACTGAACACCGGTAAATCCTACACTACAGGGTCAATTTCAGAATTCATGGGTGCGATAAAAACAGCAGTTGGGCTTTTTTGTTGATATGTTGCTGGTAGAAGAGATTGCTGTAAGGCAATGAGACCAAGTGATTTGGAAAATGGTGCCAAATGGGGTGTGACTCCATCAGGTTGCAAGCCATTCAACAATCCTTGAAAGGCCTCATTTTCAGATGGATGTTCTTAGTAGGATGAATTCTATGGATTTGGATTGTTTGTCTGTAACGGAAACCGCATGCTATCTTGACCGTTACGGTCAAAGAACCCAAAGTAAATTCTTCCCCAAGCATACCCTAAAATACCCCCCCTTTGCTTACCTTTTGGCGGCAACCTTGTGTGCCGCTGACACCCTGCAACATTGGTTCCCTTCACTTACATGCTGGGGAACCGGAGCCGCAGGGTCCTTTTTTTTTTACATTACTGGTGAGGGACTTTTTAAAATGACACCTGTCGTTGGTACCTGCGCGCCCTTTTAAGTTAGAAGGATTTGTCCTTGAGAATTGAAGTAATGTTAAGGAACTTGCGTCGCACTAGGTTTAGCTACTACGGAGACATTGAGACCCTCCACTCCGTTTGTGACAATGGGTATGGTTGTGTTGAGCTATGACCTGATAATGCGCCGAGGACTAATAGAATGGACAAGTAATTGTGGTCGAAGTTATAAATTCCTTTTATTTTTGTGTTTGAGAGCCTTTGTGAAATCCAGGCTTGTTAAAAGAAGAGAAAATAATAAAAAACAGAAAAAGATAAACACACATGAAAGTCTGTATATGTATAATCGTCATACTCAGGTATTCATACATGCAGACTTATTCAAAGTGCAATAATATAAAGTATTACTAGATACGTTAGGAAAACACTGTCTCTTAGAATGGTATAGTTACCATTGCACCAGAAATAGACCAAAGTAGGAAGTTAGGGGGAGTGGTGAGCCTTGTGCTATTAAGCATGCAATTCATTGTGGGAAAAGAAGGATATTAGGGTCAGGTGGGAGTGGTGGGGGAGACAGAGATCTTAGTTTGTTTGTTAAAAAATGTGGTGAGCAGGCTAAAGTGATATGAGCATAATAACTAATGTTAGGAATAGGAACACTTAGTATTACCTAAATAGTTAATACATGAGTCACTTCATAATGCATGTAGAAACTGGGGTTCACAGGGATAAATCCCACCTGTGTGAAAATCACAAAAAAATATATAATAGGAATGAGTTTCTTGGAAGCGTTTACAACTAAAATTAGCAAGTATTAAGGTTAATAGCAAAAACCCTAGTATCGAGCGGGCACGCAGTCTATATGTATAAAATAAAAGTATGAGCAGTGTTAAGGCATGAGTTCGCCTCAGCAATACGTTTTTATCCAACTGGTAATTCGTAAGATGCCACGCGAGGGCAGAAATCATAACGGCTTGACAATTATAGCCAGACCTCACAGTTAGTCTAGAAGTTGTTCCACTTCGAGATAGAAAGGACAGTTTCATTTCCAAACGTTAAAATACAACGCGAAAATAGATATTTCAAAAACACGTGCGTTTCTGTAAACAGCATGTGTGAGGGTATGAATAGTATCAAGTCACAGCATAAGCACCTGTGTTTTTGCACGCAGGAAAAAAGGGTCCTACCTGATGCAAAGAAGTCCTCCGTGTGTTCGAGTGTCCTGTGTTGCTAGCGATGGATGCGGTAAGATAGAGTAGAAAGCCCTATGTCGATTTTAGTTATTGGCGGCCATGTTTTGGGAATGGGAAGCGTACCCGAACTGTACATAGTGGAAAAGATCCCACACTGTCATGAAGTTTACACATTTTCGATTTAGGAAAAACTGAATGGAACGCTAGGTTGGGATTTAAAAATGGAAAAAATAAAAAGAAAGTATTCTGGTTGCCCATGTGTATTATAAAATTTGAAATTGGATATAAGAATACAGCATGCCTATAGGGACAATATATTGAGTGTAACATACTGGAGCGCATGACTGGCTGAGCAACCTGAATGAGGTACTGTGGGAAATACAGTGTATTCATCTTGATGATGTTTCCAACGTCCATAAAGAAGTGTATTATGGGAAACGTAGTCAATCTCTAATGCCTGACATTGTAGATATTTAGAGGACAGAGTATGTGAGAGGCAGTTTGAGCAAGAGAATTAGATAAGAAAAGATTGGTCAGATTGCATTAATACAAAAAAGGTAGCAGGCGCCCCTCTCTCGAAAGAACCAGGCATGATAACCTGTTCAGTGGTTATTAACCACAATGAGAGTTCGCAGCCATTGCTTTTTGCTCACTGTACCTTCACAGATGGGAAATATCCATTTGCATATCAGTCTTTGTCCCGCCCACAAGGGCAGTCCAGCACCGAAATGCTATGGCAATTCCTCTCTGAACAAGAGTACCATCAGCAACCCCATACACGTGTTTCAGCCTTGTTGGGCATCATCAGTGAGGTGAAGCTGAGCCTCTCTAAGCACAGTGAGCAGGGAGTCCACGTCTGGTTGCCCCCAGGTAACCTAGGGTGACCAACCCCAAGTTCCTTTCAAAAATACAAAAAAGGTAGCAGGCGCCCCTCTCTCGAAAGAACCAGGCATGATAACCTGTTCAGTGGTTATTAACCACAATGAGAGTTCGCAGCCATTGCTTTTTGCTCACTGTACCTTCACAGATGGGAAATATCCATTTGCATATCAGTCTTTGTCCCGCCCACAAGGGCAGTCCAGCACCGAAATGCTATGGCAATTCCTCTCTGAACAAGAGTACCATCAGAAACCCCATACACGTGTTTCAGCCTTGTTGGGCATCATCAGCGAGGTGAAGCTGAGCCTCTCTAAGCACAGTGAGCAGGGGTTCACGTCTGGTTGCCCCCAGGTAACCTAGGGTGACCAACCCCAAGTTCCTTTCAAAAATACAAAAAAGGTAGCAGGCGCCCCTCTCTCGAAAGAACCAGGCATGATAACCTGTTCAGTGGCTATTAACCACAATGAGAGTTCGCAGCCATTGCTTTTTGCCCACTGTAGATTGCATTAATAGCATAGCATATGTATAAAAACCACCAAAATATATTAGAATGGTTCAGGTGAGCAAAAATGAAAGTTACATATTATGGTAAATCAGCAAAACATTACATTCAGAAAATAAACAAAGTTGAGTATTTCTTAGAGAAAATGGGCCATTTCATTGTCGGAGTTTAGACCCCACTCCACTGATCGATGGTGCCAAATAAGTCTTGCTTCGGCTCTTCTGAGAAAGAGTTCCTGGTTACCACCTCTTGTGGTAGTCGTGATTTTCTGTAAGCCAATGAACTGGATGTCCAATTTATTATCCATTTGATGCTTCAATTGCCAGTGTTGTGACAATGGCAGATTGCTGTCTTGACTTCCGACTGCTGAGAGGTGTTCTCTTATTCGAGTTCTTAATTCACGGATGGTGGAGCCAATGTAGATCAGTTTGCATGTACATTGAATGGCATATACAACAGACTTAGAACGACAGTTTATTTGTTGTTTTTATCCTTACTTTATTCCCCTATACAGAGGACCCCCTTGCAACCCCTGAATCAGGAAATGCCGAACATGGGGAGCAGGGGACACCCCTGCAATCCCCGATCCTCATGTTCGGTATTTTCGGATTCGTATGAATGGTACAGCGCTTTTCGGTCTTTTCTCCCATTCAAACAAATGGATGCAGTCTTTTTGGGTATTTCCGAATTCTATTGTGGTGGGAGGGATTAAGTGTCAGGTACGTGCTTGTCATACAATCTTGAATGAAGGTGAGGCATTTCCTGAGGTGTAAAATTACTAAAGTACAATTCACTTCAAAGGATAACTGCACAATGTTGTTAGATTGATGAAGTGAAATATTAGGGTCATTCGGAAGCGCGTGGTTCCGTATAAAAAGTAGGAAAAGTATCAATTCCTCTGGAACGCCACAGAGGACTGTGCAATGATTATATCTGAGGGTAACCATCTTGACTGCTTGGCATCTGTCCAAGAGGTAGGAAGGAAACCAGTTGAGGCCTGTGAACCCCATTGTGACTGTGAGCATACTTATAACTGTGAAGTGGTTGACTGTTTCAAATGCACCAAAGATGTTAAGGAGGACCAGGAGGCAGGAGTCATCTTTATCCATGATTTCAGAGCCTCATCTGTGACCTGGATTTTGGTGGTTTCCGTGCTGCAGCTGGATATCAATCCAAATTGATTGTCTCAGAGCAGGGTTGGCTAATCCAATCATGCAGTTGGCTGACAAGTGCCTTCCCAATGATTTCACCAATTAATGGAAGGTTAGTAATCAGGCTGTAGCTAGAACGGTTGTCTGAGCATAGATTGGGCTTTTTGAAGAAGGGTAGATGAATTCTGTTTTTAAAGTCCATGCAAATATGCCCTGACTGAGCAATATTTTGACTATGTGGAGGAAGGGGTTAAGGGCAGATTCTAAGAATGGTTTTCATGATGGTGGAGGGCAAGATATCGTCCTTGTATGAGGTAGGTTTCAGTGACGTGAGAGTATGAGCGAGATCCTTGTAGGTGAGGAGTGTGTAGGTGGTTCAGGCCTGTTCAGGCCTGTGTTATGAGAGGTGGGATCATGAGCACAGGGGTTCTGATTTTGACAGAACAATATGTTGCTAGATTTAAGCTGTCTTGTTGATGAGGAAGTTGTTAATTAAGTTACAGGTTCCTGTCGAAGCAGGGTTGACTAAGTTGGGCAGTGGATTGGAGCAGTGTTAGACTTTTACAAAGATGGCTTTAATAATGTAAGCAATGGCCATGATAGTCATGGTGTAATATTAAGCACTGTTTTCAGTAATCAGGGCCAGTGAGTAATGCGTAATGCCTTTAGGGAGGAGGTCCTTGTGCTTATACATTGTGCATCAGCGTATTTCTTGTGTTTGGATAATGGATATATTGCCAGCCAGTTCTGGGGTATACCAGATGGTCTGGGGTTTTACCCTAGTATGACGTTGTTTCAGGGGGCATATATGTCTACCAGTTCCCTCAGGGTTAGGTTAAAGGTTGACAATAAGGCACCGTTGGTTGGGTTGGCTATCATTTCAAGACTGTGTTCTAGTGCTTCCCTTCCAAGGGGAGGTTCTTAAAGGAGCAGTGGGAAAACATTGTGGGCTTCCCCTGTCCGTTATTAGTTGGGAGGGTGTGCGTAAGGAGGGTAGGGATGGCAGTGTGCTCTGTCCAGTTGGGTATGGGCATTTTTAACAGAGCAGTCGTGGAGATTATGAGGTAGAGTATGTTTCCCCTTATGTGGGTGGGGTTCAGTATATGTTGGATTCCATGAGATGATAGAGCGAGTGCCTGGTGAGTTTGTTGGCTTCAGTTCCTGGTAAGTTCTGATCACAAAGGAAGATGTTTTTGAGCATGTGATGCACACTGGTGTGAAAAGAACAAAGATACATTAAAGGTATGTTCCACGCCTGTGAGGTTGGTGATAGAAGAGGTGAAAGTGCTTGTCTGTTTGTGTGATAGTGGGAGGTGGCAAGAGACACGCTCTGTGGAGTTCATAAGCACCTTGTTAAACCTGGTGCAGGACCAGTTGGATTTGTGGATAACTGACGCACGTCGCCCATGCAGTCGGCATGGTGGATGGTGAACCCGGGTGGGATTAGGATGTCAAAGATGTGGACGGAGGTGCGGAAGAGCCATGTTTCAGTGATAAAGACAGTCAATGTTGTCATTGCAGCCTCCATGGGAGGCATGTGCATAAGATAGCCTATTGGAATGTTTGCTATGCACTGTGTCTGTTGTCCTCCCATCAGTCATGCAGAACTTCCTGTTCCACTGCCTCTGTTTAACCCAAACATTCCTGCACTTCCACCTTCACCTCTTCTTTAGCCTCATCATTTGGTTTCTCCACATCTTCCATGCTTTCCACCTTGCCTGACTGGCATTGCGCTGGCTCTCCAGCTTCTTCATCTAGAGGTAATGGTGTTTTACTCATGCCCTTTGAGAGTTGGGGCCCGGCCATCTTCTGGGTCCACTGTTTTCCCTGCTCTGGTGTGTTGCTTGGCTTCCCACCAACAATCTGGGCCAATTCCATTGATTCAAATAATAGACCATTTCCTTTTGAGTGGCCCTCTTCCTGAGGGTCTTCCTTGCTTCAAAGAAAAATAACGTATGCTTTGGGATGGGATAATACACTAATTCCACAAGAGCTGGGTTCGAGGCTGGGTAGGTCACTTACAGTAGTGCTGCTTAAGGTCATCAAAAACATAAAGTACCAAATGGAGGTGGTGAAAGCCTCAGAGGCTTTCTTCTTATTTAATAGCCCATTGGGTGCCCGCCCCTTGTTCTCAGATGCATTTATGAAGTGCAACTCTCCAAGAAGTTCTCCTTTAAGGAGCATATCCCTTCCCCTAACCTATGTCATTTCTAGTTTTCTAGTTTTCTATTCACGGTTCAAATAAAGCAGCCAGGACAGAAAACTGAGGTAGAAACAAGTGGGAATTAGTTATGCAACACTTCAAAAATAAAGAATATAAACATAATGATTACAAACATATTTGCCCGCTAATTTTTAAGGTCCAACATTTGAAAACATGTAGTCTTTTAATTCTCCTGCATACAATTCAGTCCATCAGTCCATGCAGCCAATATGTCTCTGTCATTTTGGGCTTTTCCTCACCCCTCGGAAACACCTGACATGCACTTTGCTCCAACATGTTCTCAGTAGGTGGCATAGGATATGGGTGTAAGTGGGGTCAGAGAGCATCCCATATTTTTCACCGCATCTGATGGGTGTCACCCCAGGTGTCCTAGCCAACACCTAACAGCCATCCAAAACTGCAGGCTTCATTTTTATTCAGTCTACATTTTTTAGGTCGATATTTGTACCTATACGTTTCCTTCATTTTTAGACTGTATAAGCTTGCAAGTATTGGATCCGGTTGCAATTTCTGCATAGATTCCACCATAGGTACACCCATCAGTCTACATGCTTTTTTTTAACTTCATGGATTGGTTGTATCACTTTCATAAGCGTTCTGGAAATCGGAGTCTCACTTTATAATGTATTCTCTGCACATCCTGTCAACTGCTGTCCCTGTGCCTTTTTTAACTGCTCGGCTTGGAGATAGTGTTTCCTCCAGAGGGAGGTGTTCCTCCGTTGTCTTTCTAAGGTCAGGCTCCAGCCTTGGGAGTTGCAGTCTACCCTCTTTACGTTAATATGACCACATCACCCCGGCCATCATTGATCTTCACTGGCTCCCACTGCACACACAAATCACCTTCAAGTCTTGCTGAATCATCTATAAGGGAGTCCTACTCAATTCACCCAGCTACCTCACGGAGAAACTCAGCATCACCAGCAGGCAGCACATCACCAGATGTCAGGACACATGCAGACTTGAAATCCGTTGCTGCAAAAAGGAAAGGACCAAAAAACGAGCCTTCCCTTCCTATGCCCAAAGACTATGGATCCTTCTCCCCATCAGCATCAGACTTGTCCTCACTCTCCTACAATTCAGAAATGAACTCAAGACCCACCTCGTTAAGGAGTCTCTGCTCAACACGTAATCCATCACATTGCCCTGTGCCACTTGACTCGCTAGATGCCATTTGCCCCTCTCCTCACAGCCACCATGTACAGCTGTATCGCACCTCCCTGCTCCTCTCTGTCCTATACCAGCTGTATATCTCCCTCTGTCCTCATTATCCTTGATCTATCCTCTTCTTTTGACACTGTCAACCATGCCATCCTGCTCAATCGTCCCTGGGACACCCTTGGTATTACTGATCATGCCCTGACCTGGTTGACCTCCTTTCTCACCACCCGACCTTCTCCGGTCCAACTGCGGTCTTTCCTCTCCTCTATCCCTCTCTCTATTTGTGGTGTTCCTCAGAGGTCTAACCTCGCTCCCTGGCTCCCCATCCACCACCTGCCACCTCTTGCCCATCGCATCGCTACTTTCTGCTCCAATTTTCAATGTTATGCAGATGACAATCAGCTCTCTTTCAGGCTCCCCTCAGCCACCTCTGTTTCTTCTCTCATACCAGACTGTCTAGCTGCAATTCACGAATAGTGCGCTACCAATGATCTCTGCCTTAATGCCAGTAAGACTGAGATCCTCCTCATTGGGACACCCGCTCCCTCCTTTTCTCTTTCTCTCTGGCCGCCCACTCTGGGCCCTCTTCCTGCTCCTCCCAGTGAGGCTAAGAACCTTAGTGTCATCTTCGACTCCACCATCTCCTTCTCTCCTCACATCTCTGATGTCTCTAAGAAGTCAAACTATCAGTTTCACCTCCTTAGAGGTATTCTTCCTTTTCTTACTTTCCCCCTGAAGTTAACTGTCTCCAGAGCTCTGGTCTTCTCTAGTTTGGACTATTGTAACAGCCTCTTTCTAAATCTTCCTGCCTCTACTCTTCGACATTTACAACTTATCCAGACCAGGACTGCAAGACTTTTCCTTGGCCTCAAGCCCAGGGATCATATCTCTCCAGCTCTGAAATCCCTTCACTGGCTCCCCGTGGCTGCAAGTATCAAGTTCAAGACCCTCTGCATTGTCCACAAGGCTTTCTGGGGGCCTGGGACCACCGCTCTACCTCCAACTTTCTCTTCCAGAACATCTTTCTTCTCAAGCTCTCTGCTCATTCACCTCCAACTATCGGAGGGTCAGATGCTTCTCCAGGTAGATAGTTGGGGGCAGATCTATCTCCTCAGCTGGGGTCTCCATCTGGAACAGCCTCCCTGCCTCTCTCAAACTTGAGCAGAACCACCTCTGGTTCCGGAAGCAACTCCTTCCTTTTTGCTTCCGCTTTCTCTCTTCGTCTCCATGGCTGAGGTACCTGACTGCTCCACGCACTGGCCACCTGGTCACCCTTTGAACTCGGGCCCACGTTGCTGCAAGTCCAGTTGCCCTTGCACTGCCTCTGGGCTCCCCAGGACTTAAGGGTCTGTATCTGCAACCCTAGAGTCCCTTCTCTCTGCACTTATGAACCACCCGCTGACTGCACTTATGAGTTAACTGCACTTCTCCCTCGCCTCCCACGGGCACTTATCCCCTTCCCTCTTCCCTGCACATGCGTGATCTGAATGGCACAAGGCCTAGTAAAATCTTTATTTTGTCCTCCCTTTCTTTCCCCCTCCTTGTCTTGTCGCACCTAGAAACACTTGTCTAGAGGTGCGTTATAAATGCCACATCATATCATATATCTGTTCTGTTGTTATCTCTGAAAAGCGTTCCATTATGCATCTGTACTGTTGTATACCCCAGTAAAGTACTTCATTATGCATCTGTACTGTTGTATACCCCTGTAAAGCGCTCTGTTGTGCATCTATATTGTTGTATACCTCTGTGAAGTGTTCTGTTGCTTCTCAAAGCAAGGTTCACGCTCAATAAATACCTGCATAATAATAATATAACATCAGCTTGTTGAGCAGGGGCTTTAAAACACAGATCATCACTGTATTTCAGAAGTACTTTTAAGATGTTATTGCGCCCCGCACCCTTTTTACTGCTCCTTACTACTGAGTTGTTTCCGCAAGCGCTTTCTCTATATTCTCTTTAGACATCTTACATTTGCAGCCTGTAAATCTTTGCTGTTATTGATCGTGTCTGTACATTAATGTAATCCCTCACCTCGATTTGCCTGAATTTCAATTTCTGCAGAGTGTCATGAATTCTCAGTGTGCCCTTCACACTAATTCAGCAAATGCTGTTCTGCTTGCAGTCACATCTGATTTCTCATTCCTATCAGGGTCTTAGGACCCCTAAACGTATCTCAGTGTATAGGAGCAGGTGGGTCATCCTCACTGCTAGTTGTATACACAGTCACAATAGTTCTGCATAAAGTAGGTTGTTACTTCAAGCTCAGAGAACAATAAGCCAACAATTGTATTGACATTTTGTCATTTATTAGCCAGCAGCTTCCTTATTCTTAAATATTAACCCATATTCATATCTACAGCTGTTTTGAAAGACTTTACTTTGAAAGTCTGCAGTTTGGTCATGCACTTTTGGTTGACTAGAACTCAACCAGTTTTTTGGTGTTAGTGCATGTGATGGCGCTCGCGCCACCTACGTGGCACAGCATTGCTAACATAAGGAAGAAGCATGGGTATTCAGAAGCAGGATCTGGTTGATGTAACTGGAAAAGCTAAGGCATGAACATTCTGAATTGGGAAATGTTATTTACTGCGTCCCTGGGCCAGTTAAACCAAAGCATGGGTGTTTTACAATGTTTCTCCCAATCAGGAGTCTTGTTTGAAATCACACGCTTTCTTCCTGTACTTGCAAAGGGATCCTTTCTTTGCCTGCTCGCCACTGGTGTTAAATGGGCCTCTGCTGCCCCCACATTGTGGGGGAGCCCCAGGGCAAGTGGGGGCCCCCTAACCCTGGCCAGTCAAACTGCAGGTACTGCAGGGGGGGCACAGCTTCTGAGGACAGCCCCACACATTTCATAGTCCGAGCATCAGCATCGTTTTAACATGTGTTTTTGTGCTGTTTTTCCAAAGGGAATTTAGGCTTCTTCCATAAAAAGTACGGCCGAATCCACTTAGAAAAAGGCCCAAAAACATATGCACGCCTACAACAATCATCAACATTGTTTCTAACAGTTTTATTGGGCCTTTTTTCCTAAGGGGATTTGGGCTTGTTTCCATAAAAAGGAAAGTAAGACAGAATTCCTTTAGAAAGAGGCCCAAAAATATGCGAAAACTCACCACAAGGACAGAAGGGGTTACTATCCAACACCAGGACTGTGAAAAGACACGTACCAGCAGCATGTGAAGGTAAGTAAAATAAGTGGTTTTTTTTGCATGTTGTAAGTAAAATAAAAAGTGTATATTTATGCATGCATGCTAGAATGTATTTTAAGGTGTGTTTGTATGTGTGAGTCTCTGTGTGTAATTGTCTGGCTGTGTGTGAATATATGTGTGTGGGTGTATAGGTGTGAGTGAGTTTCTGTGTGTGAGACTGGTTGTGTCTGCAGCATCTACATGTGAAGGCAAGTCAAATACAATTGTATGTATGCATGCTGTCAGTAAAATAAAAACGTGTTTGTATGTGTATGCATGCATGGTAGAATGTATTTCAAGCTGTGTGTATGTATGTGTGAGTGAGTCACTGTGAGTGAGACAGAATGGCCGTGTTTGTATATGTGGGTAGGTGCAAGACTGACTGGTCGTGTGCTCGTGTGTGTGTATACGTTGTCTCTCTCTCCTTCCTGTCACACCCTCCCGCGCTCTCTCCTTGCACTTTGACACGCTCCCACACTCTCTCCTTGTGCTGTCACACTCTCTCATTTTGTTGTCAAACTCTCCTTAAACTGGCACTCACATAATACCTGCACTGCCATGCTCTGTCACACTCTCTCCTTGCACTGGCACTCCTTCTCCCACTCCTTGCATTGTCACACTCTCCAACTCTCTCTCCATGCACTATGACAGTCTTCTACTATCTCACCTTGTATTGTTTCTCACTCTTTCCATGTACTGTTTCTCTTTCTCTCCTTGTACTCTCACCTTGTAGTGTCACTCTCTCTCTTTGCACTGTCACTCTCTCACTCTCTTTGCACTGTCTCTCTCTCTCTATGTACTCTTTCTTGCTGTCTCGCTCTACCTGCTTACACTATCTCTCCCCTTGCGCTGTCACTCTCCTTGCACTATTTCTCAGTGCCTTATCTCGTGGTCTCCTTGCACTGTCTCTCTCCTTGCATTATCCCTCGTTCTCCTTGGACTGTCTTTCTCCTTGCATTATCTCTCGTTCTCCTTGCACTGTCTCTCTCCTTGCATTATCTCTCTTTCTCCTTGCACTGTCACCCTCTACTACACACTCTCCTTGCACTGCCACACTCTACAACACTCTCTCCTTGAGTTGTTGCATACCCACCTTCCTCTGCCACGTTCTCCCACACTCACTCCTTGCAATGTCACATGTTCACACACATTCTACTTATGCTGTCACACTCTTTCTCTCCATGTGGTGTAACACTCTCCAACTTTCCATCTCTGTGCACTGTCACCCTCTCCCTCACTCTGTATCTCTGTGCTGTCACAATCTCTCTCCATATGCTGTCAAACTATCTCTCTGTATGTTGTCATACTCTCTCACTGTGTGCTGTCACACACTCTCTGTGTCCGCTTTTATACTCTCTCGGTGCTGTCAGACTCTCTCTGCTATTTTACACCCTGTATGCGCTGTCACACTCTCTCTGTGCGCTGCCACACTCTCACTTGCTGCCACACTCTCTGTTTCCGTGAGATGCCACACTCTCTGTGCGCTGTCACTCTCTGTCCATTCACTGCCACTCTCTCTCCTTGTGGTGTCACTCTATCTCCGTGCACACTCTCCATCTGTTTTTCCATGCGCCTTCACTCTCTTTCTCCTTGCTCTTTCACTCTTTCTCCTTGTGCTTTCAAACATCCCCTCTGCCCCTTAAATCCTCTAACCCGATTTACACATATGTTTGTATGTCTGTATGTAATTGGTCAATTTGACCGAAAGTGCACAACCAAATTATAAACTTTCAAAAGAAAGACTTTTAAAACACAGTATACCGTCCACTATAATCTCTAATGAATGGGAATATTCATTGGACTTTTCTTCCACAGAGCAGATCATGGAAGCAAAGATCAGATGGACATGTCAGCCGTACAGGCTCATTGTTAATTTAGGTTGAGAAGGTGATGCAAGTTCTTGCTATCCGCAAAGTACTCCCGAGCCTCACAGATACTATCATCAGAAGTTGTCCATTGGCAGCCAGGACATTCTAGTGTTCCCATTCGGACCATCTTTGTAGAACCTGGTGAGCCAACTTGGTCATCAACAGTCATGTATTTCACCACGTCGTCTATAGGTCCTGCGCCCTCCCAACTCTGTGCTCAACATCCATGTGCCTTGTTCCTACACGCACACTTATATCTATATCCCCTTGCCTCACATACATGCACCCTGTACCTTCATCATACTTCTACCCTCTTATCGATGTATCCTCCTCTTTCACCAACCTGTATAGTCCTCACCAGCCATGAGCCCCGTACACTCACCATCAATTTTCCCTCACCAGCCGGTTGTCCTGTGCTCTCACCAACCAGATGTTCTGTACTTCCATCATCCATGTCTGTGAATTCCCCTTAGTATTAATGTGTCCTCTGCCCCCATCATTAATACTTCCTGTTGCTCACCATGTACGCACGTGCCCTGAGCCCTCAATACCCATTTTGTTTGTACTGTGCCCTCAACATCAGTGTGCCCTTGGTCCATTTGCTATGTCCCCACACAGCTATATGCCCCTGCTGTTCCCACTCATTTGCCCACGGGTTTAGGACATAGTAGTTATGGCACAGATGGTTGCTGTTCAAATCTCCTGTTAAGGCCAGTGGAAGGACTGTCAGATGGCAGGTCTATCACTGTGATCGTTGTATCTTGGTGAGTGCCTTGTAGATAGAAGTTTTAGGCGGGGATGGTGGGCGTGGCTGATGCATTGTACTGGTCGTTTAATTGTGATTTCCCAGGTGCCAGAATAATGCTACTGTATGACACCACTGATCAACCTGAAGAGTGAGTGCAGAAGAAACCTTTGTAAAATATGCAGAAACATACTTGCACTAACACATTAACGGAGTGATACATTTCAGCGAAGTACACAATACTTAAAAAACACAGAAAATATTAATTAAATATATATGGGGAAGTGGGGTAAGTGGTTAAAATAAGTCAGGATGGGATTGGGGTGGCGTTATAAGGGTAGAAACACAGAGGGCTTGGGGTGGGGGATCCCTCCAAATTGTTTTTAAAAAGATTGTGTTTTTCGGTATTATGGTTGTGATGAAATGTACCACTCTGACATATGGGTCGGTGAAATTACATATAAGCGTTCTATACAAAAAATGGACTTCATGTATGGTTACAAAATCCATGATATTAGTGACGAAAATCCATGTATGTAATGCATGCGAGTGGTCAGAAATGATTAAGACAAGGAAATAAATGGTATTTTGGAAGTGTGAAATTAGTCCAGAATAGACGTAGATCCTGTAATTGTGGAAAAGATTTCCAAAGAGAGGGAGAAAATATGGTGAAAGAACAGACGCAGGATGTAGCACATTGCAGACGAGAAGCAATAAATAGAATTGTTAAGGTCAGCACAAAAAGTGAATTCCAACAGAAAGATAGGCAAGGGAATAAGTAATGAGAGTGGAAGCGAGGGAAGACGGGTGAGAGTAGGAGGCATCACACAGAGGTCCGAAGGGCCCTGAGAAGGTCGGCTCACATGACTCCCGGGTGCCACCACGGACCCTGTGAAAGCCTTCCTGAATGCCTCATCATAGGATGAGGAATATTTGAGCCAATCACCCTCACCCTCACGTAGCTGCACCGGCTACCCCTTCAAGCATGCTTCATCTTCAAGACTACCCGCATCACCTGCAAGGCATTCACAACCAAACACCTCACTACCTGGCAGAGAAACTCACCATCTCCAGAGGCCAGTGCTTCATCAGAAGCTACACCATTGCAGGCTTTAAAAAATAATTATATAAGGGCGAACAAAGTCCCCTTTGTAGACCACTCCATTGTTTTTCAGCTAGGTGTGTGCTTTATAACTGCCATACACACTTACATACAGATGCAATGCAATGCAATGCAAGGCCGCCAATGAATGAAGAACAATGATCAGGGTGCGTATTATCACTATGAGCAAAGGCAGCCGGGGTCATAGATGTTTTTGGGAAAAGAATTACAAAAGTGAAAGGGGATTGTTGATCTGGAGGAGAACAAGAAAGAGGACTACAGTCTCTAGGTTTCACTTCATTTTGGGATGGAGAGAAATTGTTTCCGACATTTTGGCAATGCGAAAAGGTGCAACAGGATGGGCTCATTACAAGATGTCAAACAAAACAAAGCAAGAGAAAAACCAATAGAAACTAAAATAAATATTGTATAGAGACATAATAACCCAATTGGATCAAAGATTCAGGTCTATAGCCGAGGAATACACTTCTAAATGGGCCATTCCCTGTGCTCCTGATGAAGAAGTGCCAAATATAAAGTGGAGCAACAGCAGCCTCAGTCTTTTCCACATTTCCTATAGAAATTGGGCCTCATTACAAGTTCGGCGGTAGCCTTGCCGGTAAAACCGGCAGGCTGCTGCCGAACCTGCAAATGTTTCCGACCCCTGGCAATGGGGAAAAACAGGGCCATCCTGGCGGACCCTGTATTTCCCCATTGCCAGGGGCCGGAAAAGTTTACTCCCAATTCCCATTGAGCCCAGCAGGGCTCAATGGGAATGGGGAGGCCGGTAACACCGGCACCATTCAGAATGGTGCCGGTGCTACCAGCAGTGTCTGCTCGCGGGTGCCGGTACACCCGCCAGGCCCGACCTGGTGGGCGAAAAGACTCCCGCGAGCAGAACTTGTAGTTTGCCGGTCCGGTAACTACGGTATTGGCAAGCATACCGGTACCGTAGCTACCAGACCAGCAAACTTGTAATGAGGCCCATTGTCTGTGGTTCGATCTTAAAAATTTGGTGTCAGGTAATTTAGGATCCAGGTATCAGAGCAGTTAACCATCGAAAGAAGGTCACTGGCCCATCTGGCTAGCGTTCGAAAGTAGAACCTGTGAGAAGATATATGCTGCAGCTTGAAAGAAGTAGCCTGGGCAGCCTGGGGGCTCCAGCAAGCTGATGCCTCTGGCCCATGCATTGTCTGTGTGAGTAGAGCAATGGGGACACCTTTACTGCATCTTCTTCTTTCACTGTCTCAATGGATTGCGTATAAAGTCCTGTCTAGGTTTAGAGAAGGCTACAACTGTAGACTGGACAAGGCTCTAGTTATCACACATGGCCTTGATGTAGTGGAGAAATAATCAGCTTGCTAACATACTTATTACGTCAATGTCTTTTCTGAACGCGTTTGTGGTTGTGATAAGTGTCCTTCCCGTTTGCCATGTTCTTGCAAGGGTTCACCTATAAAGCCCAGCAAAAGAGAAGAGTCAAAACAGTTGTCATGGTCCCCACTTCTGCTGGATCAACAGGACAGAGAGCGAACAAGGCAGATCAGGACATGCATGATGGGAGACAAGAACACTCGGGAGAACCTTGTATTTTGAAATCATCTACTTCAATACCATATATTAGAAAGGCACATCAGCTCATGCATCTTCATTCACTGAGATCGGATATTGGCGACCAAGGTGGTATGATCCTCTGAGGCACACACCTGGTCGATTCACGAAACTTAACATAATAAATCCTCCGACAGACAAGGGAAGGCACTCTGGGTGTGGGTACAGTTTTTCCGATGTTGGACACATTTGTTTAAGAAGTCCCTTAGGAATGTCACCTATGGAAGTGCTTGAGCAGAGACACAAATCCTGCCACACTGCAGTTGTCAGAATTGCCCTGCAGAGTATGGCAATAGGTGGCAATACAATTTGCTGTCTCATTGACATCAGTAAAATACCTTTTGATGCTCATAGACACATACTCTAGATTTCGAGCTGTCACAATCCTGGGCTCAACAACTGAACAGCATTGGGTGATATTTTTGCTTGGGGTATACCTGGAACAGTTAAGAAGGGCAACTTGCCATCTTCCGCCAGGAAATCACAGTATTTGCACAACTAAATTAATTTTCAATAAAGGGAGATCATATCATACTGGCATCAAAGCAATCGAATGGCTGAATGATATATGAGGATGCTAAAAAAGGTGACAAGAAGGGCAGAAGTCAAGAACACAGCACCTGAATAAGGCTTATTTATTATTTATTTATTGCATTTGTTACATGCCCAAACCCAAGGGTATCACAGCGCTGGATACTTCGAAAACTTTGCTAGTTACAATCTTAGGGTTCTGGTTATATAAATACATTCGGTTTGGTTTCAGGTATTAATAACATAATCAGACTTAGGGTTCTGGTCACATGCATACATTCTGATTTAGACAAATTAATAGCATTGACGGTTTGGTTAAGATCTTATTCAAATTTGTCAAAGAGCCAGGTTTTGACCATTTTCCTAAAACAGTGGTGCAATTGCTCATTTCTAATGTTTTTTTTTATTTAAAATGATATAGTTTATACACAAACTTTTCATTTGGGTTCATAAAATATATCTCATAATTAGCTGAATATTTCTGTCTGTTGTTTTCTCATACAAGGAAGATTCATCATATGTTGGAACGGAAAATTCATCAAATATAACAAAAGGGAGTACGGGGAGGCAAAGAGGAGAGAGAAAAAAAAATAATAAGGGGAAGAGGAATTTTCTTCAATGCATCATCTATGGGTTTGATTCTTTTGTAGGGTCCAGAATGTCCACGAGAAATTGAACAACTGTGAATATCAGTTTCTTGTCTTGTCCTCTTATTATCTTTATCCATCTGGAATTACCTTCTTCTTGTTTGTCAGATATCTTAAATAGATCTCCAAAGAGGACTCTCTTGTCAATAAGGGCAGGACATATCATGATTAGATGTTTCAGTGTCAGGTGTTTCTTTGTCCATGCAAAATCGGCAGAATTGTTCCATCTTTGATATTTGTCGAATATTTGCTAGTCTTTGTTTAGCCGGAAAAGTGTTTAGACGAATTTTTATAAATGCAGTACGGATGATTGGATCTGGGAAGAGTACCAAGTATTGTTCGGAAGTTCGTTAATTGCTCGAATGTCAATTGGGCATTGCAGATTCATGGAGTATCTTTCTTTTTCTTCTGTTGTTTTGGTCCACTCGTTTTGCTGACTCTTTACCTTAGCACGCTGAGGGCGATCGAT
Source organism: Ambystoma mexicanum (assembly GCF_040938575.1). Lineage (NCBI taxonomy): Eukaryota > Metazoa > Chordata > Amphibia > Caudata > Ambystomatidae > Ambystoma > Ambystoma mexicanum. Next base: position 832,493,294 of record NC_090934.1, on the reverse strand, counting down.
GAGCATTTCTATAGTAATGTCTTCATTTGCCATTTGTTGGGATAGGGCTGCTTTCAATGTTTTGAGCAGGGCGTTATTCATGGCATGCGGTGTCTCTCATAAAATTTTGAATTGCCGGTGTTAGATCTTCATTTATCAACTTACGCAAGAGATCCATCTGCTTCCAAAGCACAGTTGAGGTGAGAGATTGAAATGCCACTTCAAACTGTATTCTGGCCATAGTATAGCTGTTTGGGAGTTTCAATATCTTCCGCCAAAAGGAGGCTTACATGGTTTGCAAGTTTATCTGCGTTGCAGTAATCATTGCGTCGCTCCGATAAGTAATAATGGTGATGACCTTTTGACGATAAAACTCAAGGATTGGTTTTAAGGAGAATTTGCCATACCGTCTGTGTAGCATCACTCCTTGTCTGGCTAGCATTAGGATCTTGCCTTCCAGGGAAGTCACCCAAGCTGTTTCAGCTTTCTGCTGGTTTATTAGTACACCAAGATATTTAAAGGTGGTGACTACCTCCAATGGTTTGTAATCTAAGATGAAATTCGTGAGCCTCTCTCATTTGTTTGTACTTTGGTGTTTAGTTAATGTCATTATTTTGGGGTTTTTGACATTGATCTAAAGTTCATTGACATTCATGTATTTTTCTGTCATACGCAGGTTCTCTTGAAGGCCTGAGGGGGTTTTATCCAACAGTACAATGTCATCTGCATACATGAGGTATGCAATCGGGATGGAATTGATTTTTTGGCGGATTGAGTGTATCGGGTTTGATATAGGTGAGGTAGTCAGCAGTATATACCTTATACAATTTTGCAGCGAGGGGACATCCTTGTTTTAGGCCGTTCCAAGTTCTTATTTCGTCTGTGGTGATTCCTTCTTTTGTTAGTCTGATAGTGACCGAAGTGTTGGAATAGAGCGCTTGATGTAATGCGGTAGTGTGTTCCAAAACGTTGGTGCGGCTACTGTGAAGCTAGAACGTGTGCAGAGGACTGTGCACAAATAAAAGCACACACTACAGCCCCATGGGAGAGTTTCCATTCACACAAATCTTTGGAAACCCAATAAGAAGATGGCAAATACAATGATCAACTAAAACAGGCTCGAAAATGTGCACACAGGACCTAAACAACAATAGCTCAATGAAATACAGTACTGACAGCAGCAGAGGAACCAGGAAGATGGACATGCAAAAGCAGGACTGTGTACTGGCACAACACCATTACAAAAACCCAACACAGTCTGCTTTCAAAATAACTCCTCGGCACGTGGTATCCAAGATATGAACGGTGGGAGCCTTACGACGAATAATAACACACCACATCACAATTCAGAAGGCAGATTGGCAATCAGTACACCTGCATCCGGCACTCGCTCCAACACAAATGGTCAGAGGACCTAAACGCTTCATTGAAGGCACCTATTGTGGTGGGAGGGAGTTCAAATTCTAAGTGCAAGTGATGTCCTATGTGTTAGTATTTGTAGTTATTTATAAAGCATGACATTCACCACGTTGTGGTATCTTGCTGCTGTTTGGCTATTACACAGGTTGTAAGTCGTCTTATAGACCCGGGAAGGGCACAGCAAAAATTGACATCACATATTGCTATGTGAAGTTAAAGATGTGGACCTCTAATGAAAGTAGGATGGTTGGTCTCATATGAGTTTTGAGATCCAGTGATTGGCAGCCAAACCTTCTCCCTTGCATCGTGAGATAATGGTGGTGCCCCCTCATTGGGAATTGAATGACCTGCCCAGGTGGTGCCATGAACCGTACTTAGACTAAAACATCTGGATATTGTTGTAGAGTTCATGGAAGAGTTGGACTCTAGGACCCTGCCCAATGGAAGGGTGATGATTCTGGTCACTGGACACCACTTCTGTTGGGAACAAAAGGACACATAGTAGACATGGCCCGGGAGAGTCCAGGGCAGAGGAGAGTGGGGCACGCGTGGCTGGATGAAAGCTCTTTCCGAAGTAGGACAACAAAATGTTCTTTAGTAATACAATAAGATCAGACAGGCTCACTGACGCACTTCCTCATTTACTGAGATCGGATACACATCACACAGGCCTGTACTTAAACAGGTAAAAGTTTCCATAGTATCTTACCCCAATGTAGTTATTTTCAGTTTTTGGCATTCGTTTGTATGCCTCTTGTAAAGCATGCAGTGTCTGAACTTTACTAATAACCTGCCATCCTACTTGCAATGTGCATGTGAGTGCGCTATCTGAAATGTATTCCATTGTTCTCATTGCTCCATTTGAAATATTAATAAGAAGTTTTCTTTTGCTTTCGGTCTCCTTTACAAAAGATGAAGCAGATTAGGCGTAATGAGTCTTTCGCCTGTGATCAATCTATAAACCCTTTAATTAGCTGTGGCATCCTTCTCTGAATCCCCTTAAGTTTGGCAATGTCTTCTCTTTCAGTCTATATGTAAGTTTCCATCAGCAGTGCACACAGTAAATAACATCCTGCCATGGGACTCTGGGGCTGTAGCGGGTCGATCTTGCTCACTGGCAGGCTGCTTCCACTCGTCCCCTCCATCTCAGGAAGGCGATCTTACTCAGCGGAAGGCTGCTTCCACTCGCCCCTCGCATCTCAGACAACCGATCTTGCTCAGTGGCAGGCTGCTTCCACTCGTCCCCTACAGACCTACCACCTTTTAACGATCACCGTCCATCCCGGTATCAGCGTTATATATAAACCCCCAAAATAAAGTCATAGGTCTGGTGCTTCGCTATGAGCAACTACTGAGCAGGCAAACCTAGGGCTGTTTAGCAATCCTAACATAGCATAGATAGTTGATGCAGAAAGTCAAAATGTATCTGGGCACTGTGTTGACACCACAGCACAAATTACATCACTCTAAGTGTGTAGGCCAAGAAGTACATTCGGAGTCGGGTGGTGTGGTAAAAAAGTGCTGGTATCCGTGGATGACGGCACTTTACCGGACCGCCCGACTATGGGTTTGCCGATGGGGCACCTGGGTTACCTCCAGCTAAATAATGGAGGTAAGCCAGGCATTCTACCAGCCAAGAAATCCCTAATTACCATCACCGGCATTGCCAGTGGCGGTAATGATGGAAAATCGCTTCTTGGAGTCCTATGGGACTCAGTAAATGGGGATTTACACCGTCCCGTTGCCACTTGTAATCCGGCGGCAATGCCACCTGACCGAGTGCCGGTAAAGGTAAGTACCAAATGCCGGTATCCTGGCGGCTCTATCGCCAGGATACCGACATGCTCGGAATGAGGTCCAGTGGCCCTTGGCCTGAGCACGGTCATTTCAGGTGCAGTGGAAGGCTTAGGCTGAAAGAGCGTGAGTGTGAATTAGAGGTGTGATTAATTAATTAAAAACACATTGAACAATAGTTAATGCTGTCAAGTTTAACTGCACTCGTGTCAAAGTACCATTTATACACGTGAACTAACACCTGATTTTAGACTCCCGTAAGTGGGCACTGTCTCATAATGCAGGTTATTCTGCCTGGCTAGTTTGAGTAGATGGGCTGTCACATTTTTGGCAAAGATCCCAGGTATACAGAGCAAAACGACATCAAATAAGTGGATATGTGAAGAAAAATGAAAGGGAGGCATTTGGGATTCAACTTGACATTTATATGCAGCTAAATAACCCGGTACAGAAAAGTATTTTTGTACATGGCTTACTACCGTATACAGTTCATTAAAAATATTGAATGCATGTTGAAAAATGTACAATTGAATATCAAATGATTTTCTCAAGTATTACTAAACTTATCTATCTTGCCTTTTCATCTCATACCTGCCATTACAGACATCTGGCTTGCTCTGCTGCACCAGCCCCTGCCAGCGCAAACCCTGGGATGGGCCTGAGAACATCACCCCAATTGATAATTCTGCACAGCTATATCTGAAACCGTACTCTTGCCCAGACAGGAGTGTGTATATATATATATTTTTTATCTAAGGCGCCCTCTGTGAAACAAAGTCACTTTGTAGATAGCTTTGCAGATAGGTCCAGCTGCCCAGTCCAGCAAGTACACATCATTTATGCGCTGGGACTCAGCCACCGTGTGGTCGGGTGGCTCTACCCTGCAAGCAAATGGTACACAACCTGTGCAAGATTAGGACCCTCATTGCGTCCTCTACATGCAAAAGAACCGCCTGCCCCACTGCACTGGCCTCCAATTGGTATACCGTTCTTTTGCCACAGGATTTTTCATCGCGGGACTTTTCATCGCTGTTTTTTAATTGAAAAAAAATCATCCTTTTTTTTGGGGGGGGGTTTAAAAATTAAATAAATATTTGTGGGTGAAAGGAATCATTACAATAAAAAAGGGAGGTTTAGGGGGTAACCCCCCATAAAAAAAAATTAAAAAACAAGGTTTTTTCGATAAAAAAATAACGATGAAAAGTCCTGCGACGAAAAATCCTGCGGCAAAATAACGTAGAACCCTCCAATTCAGTGCAGCAAGTGCAGAATCGCCCCTTCTCCGCACTCAGAGAAGAACACCGAGCATGCAGAGCCTTCATTCAGTTCGGGGGGATTTGGTAGTGCTCCACCTCAAAATCGCACACAATGGAACTGACAATGTAATATTGATTGGGTTATTGTGGATGGACTGAATAGTGCACAGCATTGGAATAGTAGTGTAACGGTGGGAGGTGGTCTGCCAACAGAGACTCCAGGGCAGGGGTCTGCAACCTGCAGTTTTCTAAACGCTTGTAACTAGGAACCCTATAATCCCGCACTACTGACGATGCTGGCTAGGCCTGATGGGAGTTGTAGTCCAAAACATCTGGAGAGCTAAAGATTGCAGACCACTGCATCAGAGGCATACAACGTTTAAGGCATTTGCATTTGTAACTACAAGCAGAGGGCCACTTGCATTTAACTTCTTTACGACTTGCCCCTTACCAGTAGAAAGATATTGCCAGCCTTGCCAAAAGACTAGAGGCTTTCCTGCTCTCTCATCTACCCGCAGGGCCAGGGGAATACTTCTGCTTTGCCATTGAGCAAGGGTAATGAAGAGACTGCTGAAGCGCATGCACCTGAACAGCCTGAAGATATGTGCTTCTTAGCGCCAATGCGTGGCCCTCTTTTGTTTCTGACAAGACCAGCAGCAGTGCTCACAGAATCATTGTCCCTAGTTGCTGTGTTCAGATTCCAGGGGAAGCTAGGTACCTTCATCAATGGTGTAGGACCCAGGGTCATCAATGGTGTAGGACCCAGGACAGGTACTTTGCAGGACTTTCAAATTAGGTAGCTTTGTTTGCATACAATCTTCTATCCATTGATCAAAGTAAGTCTCCAAGCGGAATTTGACCCAATTTAGTTTCTGACTTGGGCTTGAAATTAGTTCAGTTGGAAGTCCTTTTTAGTTAACATAGTTTAGAAAAGGCTTAAATTGATCTGATCTAAAAGCATCACACATATCTGTGACCAACAAGTGCCTAAAACAACCATCATTCAAAAGTTGTTAATTCACAATAATTCATCAATGACACCTGCAGACCCAGGACTCAACTTCTTGTTCTTAATCTGTACATTTTATTGCAAGGTTATTGTAATGTTTTACCTCAATTTCTCCTATCGCTATTGTACCTCCGGCCTTTAAGTGGTATCATGGTAATGGGGTGCGCTATTTGCATAGCTCTGTTTGTTTACATTTAGGGCCTGATTCATGGAAGTGTTTTATAATGGCGCAATCCCATAGGAAAACGTTCCATGAATCAGGTTTTTAGTTTCTATATTTTTGACTGCATTGTATTCTTTTGCGTTTTGCAGAGATTGACAGATTGCTATCTGCGAGGGTGTGAAATGCCTAGGGTTTTTGAAAATGTGTGTAGCTATAAAATGATGCAGGTTATTCTGTTTCTGAAAGGGAGTTTGGATAATCAGATCACTCCTGTTTCATAAATGCTCCATGCCAAGATTACAGTGAACACATGTGCGCTTATTGAGTCAGCTCAGATGAATCTGGCGTCACTCCTTCCCTGGGGAAAGTCTCAACCCAGCTGGCCAGTGAAAGGCAGAAGCTACCTGATCCTGACCTTGGGGGTGTCAATCGGGGTAGGACTACAAGGGAGGGTGACCCTCATGGGGGTAGAAGGACATCACCAGATGAGACATGGTATCCTCCTTTTACCTTATTTATTTATTTCATTTGCTGATAGTGCCCAAACCCGGAAGTATCATGGCGCTAGGTTACATTGGTTGGATGTAGACAGTTGAAATAGAGCAGTTGATGGGTTACATTATACATTGGTAAGAACAAGACAGATGAAAATAGAACAGTTGCTGGGTTACGTAATTAGTATGGTTGTAGCAGTAATGGTAAGTAGGATACAGTTAGGTGTATTTGTTGAACAGAATGGTTTTGAGTTTTTTTACGGAAGATCAGGTAAGAAGGCTCGTCTTTGATAGATGTGGGAGAGCATTCCAAAGAGTGGGAGCAATAAATGTGGAGCTGGCTCCTCCCACTCCTTGTCTGGTGAATCTGGGCGTCGTAAGAGGAGAATCTCAGGCAGCTGGAATTGTGTTTTTGGAGGTGCACGCAGTGGGGTAATTGGTGTAGTATTGCAGATTTGTATTTGTATTTATTACGTTTATATAGCGCTTTACACCAAAGCGCTTTACATTATAACAACAAGAATACAAAGAATAATAAAATAGAAGCATAATTACAATCATGAGACAATCCAGTGAAACAGTATGTAGAAAAATTTACCTAGATCTGTAAACAGGTGAAGGGACAGGGGAGGAGTAAGGGGAGAGAATGGAGAGGGTAGGGGAGGTGGGTAGGAAGGAAAAATGAGGGAATTGAGAGAGAAGTGAAGGTAGTGAAGGAGGTCAGGGCGGGGAATGGAGAAGTGATTTCAAGGAGGCGCGGAAGGAGGAGTAGGTGGGGATGGATGCAGCAGTGGGTGATTACTTTTGTACTGACTACCCCCTCACATGCTGTAACCACAATTATGCCTCCCCTTTTGAAACTTCTAATATGTTTCATTCTGGAATTAGTGAACCTCATATAGTGAACGGATGGAAAAGGCACCCATCCATCCTTGGAAAATCTAAACTAATATGATCTGAAAAAGGGCTAATATATACTCATGTGATGCCCTTTTCTCTGAGTATAGTAGTCATTGGAAAAGACTTACCAATGCAGAGACATTTAAAACTCAAACCAAGGAAACCATGGGGGGAGGACAAACTCCAAAGAGGTAGGAAAATACTGAATCAAAATACACCTTCAGATGTTATTCTTAATGGCACCCACGTGCCTTTGCAACATGCATGTATGGCTTATTGTGACACAGATACATCATTACCATGTTCTCTTGACCAACAACCTTTTTTACTCTGCCCCCCTTTGTGTAGTGCTGAGATGAGGAAGAGGGATGGAACAAAGAGGATGAACAGAAGCAGTAAGCAACCGCTGCATTCTAGTCTTTTTGAAGTGTTACCTAATGCCAAGAAGTTTAAAACACACAGCTGAACAGAATACAAGTGACGGCAACAGACTGCAGCAGAACTCAGCTTGTTATGATGCTGGTTGGAAGGCAGCACAGAGGCTGACTGAAACAGCATGCAGAGAGACAGGGCCACGAGAAGCTCACCGCTTTATTGCTATAGGCAGCAGGAGCCACCAGAAGCAAAGGAAAATAAAGCAGGAGCCAACCGGCTAACGAGCCACACCCCCAGTCAGGGAACCGAAGGTGAAGAAGACGGAGGACGAGAGGAACACCAGAGCTGCCCGCTAAGCCTCTAGAGAGCGAGTGGGTTTACCGGAGTACTTGAGAGCGAGTGTCGCATATCATTAACAGGGGGAGAAAGCCCAATTTATGTAATTGGAGGAAATAATACAAACACCAAAAGTGTTAAAATAGGGTCAGTGACTCAAATCTTGGAATGAGAGATTGATACAAATACGAACAGTGTTAAGAATGGGTTGGTGACCCAAACCTTGGAAAGAGAGATTGATACAAATATAAACAGTTTTAAGAAAAGGCTGGTGACCCAATATTTTAAAAGAGGAGTTGTTGCCAATAAGAACTTTGCTTAGAAAGGGTCAATGACCCAATACTGGAAAAGCATGATTTCTTGGATCAGAGAAAGAGGAAATGGAGAATGGAAAAACCCTGGCAGGATTGTGAACCAGGCAAATAGTGAGTCTGGGATTCACACGCATGAAAGGATATAAAGCCATGGCAGGAGAATAGACCATGCACTGTGCAAGTCTGGGACTCGCATCCAAGAAAAAGAACTGTGATATCCTGACAGGAGAGTGAAGCGGGAGTAAGAAAAAAAATAAACCTGAAAACGTGGAACAGTGAAAACGAATACAAAAGGGAAGACTCATACCCTTTTTAAAGATCAGTGATAAAAGTTGCAATACCCTAGCAGGAGAGCACACCAGGGGTAAAAAGAGGAACAGTCAGGGGAAAAGGGAAGAACCATACCCCTTTAAGATTAATTGAGATACACAGTGAGAAAAACTCAATATTTAAAAGAACTGTGTAGCTAAAGGAGACTCAAGGGAATAGTCTTCCTCCCTTTCCTCCCTCAACTGTGATAAAGTGACACTCAAACTACCAGAAGAAATCTAGGGGAAGAGAAGACACCTTTCCTGGTGTCTTTGTTTTGGACACCTTAGAATTTTATGTTTTGAACTCTGAAAGAAAGCTACAAGAGCCCAGCTTTCAGAAATCCCCTGTTTTACACCTTATTTTGAGTTTATTGTGTAAGGGACAGTTTAGGGTATTGGACACAGGACGTAGGACGCTCTTTTTTTTAACATCCTGACAATGTTCATTAGTTTTGTTAAAGTAGGGAAACCCCACTTAGGATTAGGGATAGATAGGATTTCTCCCAATTCCTTTATTTATTTTGTGACAAATAAAAGTTTATATTCAACACTTAACATGCCACTGTGTCCGATTCTTACTCTTGATCCCTTACACAGCCTACAGATGCCATCAGCCCTGGCTATGTGGTGGCACAGGACAGGTCATGCATGCGTTCCTGACAGCTGCTATAATACAACGTTCCTGTAGGCAGAGTTGGCTTTTTAATCTTCTGCACCTCTGATCTAAATGATAATAATTGTATGCATTAGTCAGTCTGGTGGCACACAAATCTTTAAATATAAACCATGCCTAGTTGTGGTATGAAGACTGATAAGAGGACACAGTTATAGAGCCACAGTAATTTGATATCATACTAGTGTCAGCTCTGTGAGCAGGGCCAGCTACGACAGGACTGATGTGTTGTGGTGTCTGGTCTCACACTCTCCACTACTGACACGTGAACAAATGCCCCATATGCTGCCTCTTTTTGATACCTGTGCAGGGAAGCAACACCTTCTGTCGGGAACAGGAACCTCCCACTAGAAGTCTCCGGGGAACCCATGCATCAGAGGCAGCACTGACATAACAAAGCCTCTCACACACCAAGGTGCTGACCACTGAAGTCAGCAGGCATGGGAAGGGTGGCAGATTTGGAGTATCCTGAGATCAAAGGTGGGCTAAGAGAAGGTTCACATCATCTTGGTTTCTGCTCCAACCTTTTCTTCAAGAACTTAATTTTGAGCATTGACATTGTTGCCGATTTAGTGCATGAGCACCCTGCACACCTACCCAAAGTGCTCTTCACAAACGTCTGCATATTCTGTGCTTCTTTTACAGCTATGTTTCTTTTCTAGTGGTTTCTGATTGGTTGCTTATATGTTAATATCATATGAGCAAACGTCTTTATTTGTATAAAACCATGATTGGGCATTCTTTTATTTTACAGCCATTATACTTAGGTTTTTTGAATTCCTACTGTTATCAGAACACACCTCTTCTGAAGAGTATAGTCTTCCTTCGGTACCACAAGATGCGAAGCAGGAACACCTGTCAGGCTGTGTCTATTTCATCTTTTTTACTGGGATCACTGCTGGGTCGATAGTAGGGTGGGGTTGAGTGGGCGGTTTAGCCACTACTCATCCCAATTCTCCTGCAGAGCAGTCGTCATTTTGTCACAACTAATCCGGCACTTCTGGTGCAGTGAAAGGGAGGGCTGAGGGTGCCTCAAAGATGCTTGGTTCATATCCATGGTTATACATTGGTGGATTAGGGATAGGTAGGCTCAAGTCGAGTTCTTTAACCTCTATCTCTCCACCACCCCTCACTTCCACAGCCTCCTTCACAAAGCTAGTGTTCTCCTCATACCATGCTTAAAGTGTGATCATATTATCCAAAAACTAGAATCAACCAATCTCTTTATTATAATGGAAAGCCATTAGAGATGACCTTTCTATTCCAGATGCTATCAAAATTGACATATCTTGTCCAAGTGCTGCATACAAAGCCTCTGCTACTGATAATACAATATGCAAACTCTGCTAATGAAGTTACTGACAAAGGTTTCAACTGAGTGGCCCTTGTGCCACCATCTACAAATGAATTTGTCTTCGTTGTTCATGTTTCATGACAAAGTGAAAACGAAATCATGGTAGAACTGAGCTGAACGTGACTTCTTGATAGTGGCCTTGAATTGTCCTGGTATTCGATTATTCCATCACCACCAGCAATTTTTCTGAACAAATGATCAGAAAACCGTGGTCCTGAGGAGAACGTTATTTGCCTTTCATTTATGATACAAATGATGGTGTTTACAATGTTTAGACTTTCCTTTCTACCAATATTTGGTCAATGCAGCCTTGATACAGCCTATAAACTTTCAAAATGCAGTCTGTCTCAGGTTGCAGAGAATTGTACAGGTATCTCTATCTGCAGTGGTCGAAGTGAGCGGGAGTGGTTGGGAGCGGTGCTCCTCTACTTTTTTAAATTACGTTTTACAGCTCCTATACTTTTATTTTAAAAAGAAACCATTCCGGAATGGTTTCGTTTTAAAATAAAAGTGTAGGAAGACGTTGCAGCTTGCACTTTCAGTGCACTGCACTGAACGTTCCCTTAAACAGCAGGTGCAAGTGTTTAGGGGTTTGTATTGTGTGTGGGAGCGGGCGTGGTGATGGGGTTTGTGGGGAGTGGGTACAGGCCTGCAGGGAAGATAGTTCCACTACTTCTTTTTGTACACTTCGACCACTGTCTATCTGTCTGCCTCAGCATGTAAAGACACCACCATCCACCATCCACTGGCCTTGGCAGGCCATTCATGTCTCTGTCAGTCTTCCTTGGCATGTTAAGATATCATGAACTGGCCATGACAGGCAATTCATGTCTCTGTCGCCATCATCGACATGGTAAAATACTACCCACTGGCCGCGCCAGTCCTTTCATGCCTCTGTTAGTTTTCCTTAGCATGACCATATACCATCCACTAACCGTGGCACGCCATTCATTTCCCTGTTAGACTTGCTCAGCATGACCAGATACCATCCACTGGCCATGGCAGGCCATTCACATCTCTGCCAGTCTGCCTCTGCATGGATATATACCACCCGCCGGCTGTGGCAGTCCTTTCATCTGTCTGTCAGTCTACCACAGAATAGAATGATACCATCTACTTGCAGTGGCATGCGGGTAACATCTCTGTTGGTCTGTCTCTGCATGGAAAGATACCATCCACTGCCCGTGTCAGGCTATTCATGTCTCTGAGGTATACTTGAGCATGGAAAATTACCATCAACTCACCGTGGCACACCATTCATTTGCCTGTTAGTCTTGCTCAGCATGTAAGCATAGCATCCACTGGCAGTCCTTTCCTGTCTCTGTTAGTCTTCTTCAGAATGTACAGATACAATCCACTGGCCGTGGCAGGCCATTCATGTCTCTATCCGTCTGTCTCAACATGGAAGATACCATCCACTGGCCAGGGCAGGCCATTCATGTGTCTGTCAGTCTGCCTCGGAATGGAAGGATACTATCCACTGGCAGTGGCAGTCCTTCTGTGTCTCTGTTGGACTTCCTCAGCATAGAAAGATACCATCCTCTGGCCGTGGCAGGCACTTACCAGCCACGCATATTTCATGTCACTGACTTGGGGTTGAACCCACAGCCCACCGGATTTATGTGATCACTGCGCCGCCCATAATGTCGACTTTCAAATTGCCGACTCCCATTATGTTGTGGTGCAGTGCTCACAGAGATCACTCTGCCCCGCATCCCCCTATCCCCTTATCTTTTCAGCTGCATGCTTCTCGGAGTGCCGCCGTCTCCCCTCTGTCCCTGCAGTTCTCTCCCACTAACGCCAGTCTGAAGTGGCACCGCAGGGTCCTTTTCTTTCCCCTTTATTGTCCCCTGCTACCGTCTAATGGAAGTGGGGGGGTCACCCACAACCCCTGAACCCGACTACACTGACAAAGGGTGGCTGGGGACACCCCAGCAAACCCCCAACATGCAGTACACCAGCAAAGGGGACTGGGGGACACCCCTGCTCCCATTAGTCGGTGTAGTGGGGGTCGGCATGTCAGTACTGCGCGAAGGCGCAGTAATTAACATGTCTCAGTGTTCGGGGTGACATTTGTGTATGTTTCCAAGCCCACTTACCTATTTTTAATCAACTAAAATGGTGGGGAAAATTAAGGAATCCTCCTCAATGTCTCTTGGTTAATAAATATTTGAGAATTCCCTTTTGGGCCGAGCCTGCCCAAGCCACAACATCTCACGGACCGAGTGATGGTCATGTGTCGAACAGGGCCACATCACATCTCTTTCATATCTTATAGTTGGTATAACTGCAGAGGCCTTGACAAGGTCAGACTTACCAAATTTGATGAACCGAGTCTCCATCTATTGACAGTTCCCGGCATGACTTAATCATGGTCATAACTGCACTTGTGTAGAAATAAAGAGCAGAGACGGGTTATGCAATGATTCTCTCTTACCATTGTTCACCCTAAGACATGCATGCCAACATGCCCCAAGCAATTCCGAAACACTAGTCCAGTCCTGGTTTTCACTTTGCATTCTGAGATTTATAGTCTGGATATCACCATGGAAAACCAAGGAGTACAAATCCCAGAATGCAATGTTAAAACCAAAACTGGGCTAGCCTCTGCCGACTGGAATGGGCCATGTATGCTGAGATCCATGTATTTGCCTTCAATTTAGGGGCGAGTTCCCTTGAGGCATTTTACCAAAATGCCTCAAGGGATACGCTCGTTCAAATCTATGTCTCCCTTGCCCTGCAATTCTCTTTTATGGGGGCCCGGGGTACTTCCTGCCAAGTACAATTCAGTCCAGACTGCAAAGCGATGCTGCTGGAGCCACCAAAAGAAGGTTGCACTGTGGACCCTGCACCTTTGCATCGTGAAGGCAAGTCCACAGGCTTCTCGTAAAGCAAAGGCTCACCAGGCTATACTGAAGATGCAGTCTCTGCTGCTATTTATAGCTTTGGCACACGTCAGTGAATGAACATAAAGGGCTGGGCGTGGCCGCTGCGTCCATTAGTCAGAAAGTCAATAGAGGGCTGTGAGCTATTAACTGTATTCCTGTAATGGTAATGGATAGGCAACGTGTCCATCAGGCAGATTTACGCCTTCCGAGTCTCTGCATCCAAAGGGTCCACAGTTTGCTCCCATGCAAAGCAGATGAGCAGGCAGACTCGCCGGACGCGCCACCGAATGGGCACGCATAAGGATTTTAAATATTTATAAACATCTTAATTGATTTCGTTGTGCATGTTATCCATTTACCATCAATGATCCAATCATGCTCCCTTTCACCTGACGTCCACCAGCCTTTTCTCTAGATGGAATGGGTCATCAATGGATGACATGTATTTTAGATTGTGTATTCCGCAACATTGTGTAATACTGCACGCAGAAATTGGTACAGGCTAAATCAAGTATTGTTCGCCCCATGGTACAATTAAGAACAATTAAGAAGAATATACCCTTTTGAAATATGATGCTAATCTATTTAATCGAGGATCATTTCAAGTATTTAGTGGGTTGGTGCATACAGGCGTAGGACGTCGAAGCATCACTAAAAAGGCGACCAATGGAGTACAAAAGATGACCCATGGTCTTCATGTTCCATTGGAAATCAGTGCATGGAATGGAACTCAGAGGAGCATTTTGAACCAAATGATTTGTCATATGGACAATGGAAGTGTTCGCTGCTGTGAAGGTGAACCCTAACCTAGCGACTGAAAATATAGGTTCAGGTGATAAGAGGCCGAGATCAGACTTCAGAGCAGCGATGAAGAAGAAGTGACCCGTACAAGCATGGATTGCAAACGGTGAACAATTGAATGCAGCTCTTTTGACTCGCGGGACTTCAGTTTCTAGAATCTACTTAAACAAAATGGCCTTCCACTAAAAAAAATTGGACAGACTCTCACTCCAAATTCACCCACTCTCATCTGTTAGGATGCATTCCTGGCGTTGATGTAGAAGCACCAAGTGAGGCAGACAAAACTCCAGTGAATAGCAAGGACACGGAGAATGGGGTACCTTTCTCAATATGTAATAGAGATGTGTGGAGGTAAACATCTTTTAAGAAAACATCTTTCTTTATTGATGAGTTGGAATGAAACATTAACACAAAAAAGGTAGCAGGCGCCCTTCTCTAGAAAGAACATGGCATGATAACCTGTTCTGTGTTTTTTTCCCCCTCTTTGAGAGTCCGCAGCCATCGCTTTTTGCTCACTGTATCATTCACAAAGGAGGAATATCCATTTGGATATCAGTCTTTGTCTCGCCCACAAGGGCAGTCCAGCACCGAAATGCCAGGCAAACCTCCTTTGAACAAGAGTACCAACAGCAACACCAGACACGTGTTTCAGCCTTGTTGGGCCTCATCAGTGAGGTGGAGCTGTGCCTCTCGGAGTAGAGTGAGCAAAGGGTCCTCATCTGGGTTCCACTAGGTAATTTAGGGTGACCAAACCCTAATGTCACATTAAGTCTAACGAGCATGCTAGCTTCATAACATTGCCCCTTGGCTCTACACGTAAGTATAGTTGAAGCCGAGAAGAGAACACAGTTTGAGATTTATGTAGGGGAAAGCAGTGTGCACGCTGTTTTCTCAGAGACTTTCTTAGGTATAAAGATGCCCTATAGGATTATAATCCAGAGCCCTCCTTTTAGCGTAAGCAAAGCAGTTAGCAAATCCTGAAAGTCATTTTTAACCCGGTAAAATGATTTGCATTTAATAACAGTATGGGCTGTCTTACTTCGAGACTCTTTCAGTGAAAACTGGTTCCTCTAGTTGTTTTCATATATTGTGCCTAAAACTGCTGTTGAAGTTGTATAGAAGTAGGGCAAGGTGAGTTTAGGATGAAGGTTTCTGCAAACAATATGTTGAGAAGATCAGAGCGTGTGCTGCAGCAGCTATGTTCAAAGCAGTGTCATATGAAACCACTGCCAATTGCTAGCTGCTATTGTGTCAGTCTGCACCAAATATAAAGCAAAATTGACACTACATTTTCAGTTGGCAAAACAATCTTTTAAGAAAAGCACTCAATGCACTCAATTCTATTTAACTGGTACAGGGCTAAGTTGAGCACATAACATTAGAATATTATCCATTGGCTTACTAATTTAAGCAGTTTCATAAGGAATAATGGCTGCCTCTTGCGTGATTGACTTGGCCCCTGGCCCATAGTGCTTTCTGAGGTACATGTCTGCCATGAATCCAACAGTTAGGCGCTTCTGTCAGCAGCCTGCTTCATTTTTGCGGCTGCACTGTCTGCCGGAGCCTGACCTGCTGTGGGCTCCATTTTATTTATTTATGTATTTATTTTAATTTTTATAATGCGCCAACATGCCCGCATGCCTCAGGGCGCACAGGGTCCATCTACAGACCAAACATGGTGTGCGGGCGTGTGCTAATTCCAACTGCTGCTCCCTTCGGAGAGCAGTCCGCCGACTCACCTGCTCGCTCGGCCTCAGTTGTTCCGCTTTCAGCTAGTTTCCTCATTCCATCGCCTCCCGGCTCCTACTTCTGGACACATTTGCTAGTCTGTCTTCCTCCTGGTCCAATTGGATTATTCTGCGAAGATCTTGATGTTCTACCTTCTTCAACTTCTTTTATTCTTTTGGGTGACTTTCATCGTCCTCTCCCTGCTGATCAAGCCTCAGATATGTTGCTTTTGATCCTTGATGCCTTCTATTTGAATCTTATTCCTTCTCCTCCTTCTCATGTTTCGGGTTCCCAATTTGACCAATTTTTTCTTCTCCATTTTCTACTTCTTCGAGTGGCAGCTCCCCCCGATGCATTTCTCTGATCACCTTCCCCTGCTTTCTTTTCATCTTCTCGTTCTTCAGCGACTGATTCTCCTCCCTCCACCTACTTTTATTGAGATCTCTGTGCCTTTAACACTCCCCTTTTTGCCTCTTCTTGTATTTCTGATTTACCTGCTCACTCGTCTTTCGCTGCTCTTTCTGCTGACAATTCTGCTTCTTCTCTCTCTTCTGCCCTCTCTATCTCTCTTGACTCTCTGTATCCAGTTTCTTTTTTTATTCCTTCTCAGCCTTGGATGATGCTGCAACTTCGCACTATGCGCCAAGAACTACACAGTCTGGAGCCCTGTTGGCCCAAACCTCACTCTAATGCTGATTCTTCTTAGTTGGCCTCTTTTTATTCACTCTATGATGAGGGCCTTCTTGTGTCCAAATGCACTTTTGATTCTAATGTTCTTCACTCTCAGTCAGCTCATCCTCAATGTCTTTCCCATTTACTCTCTCCTCCTTTTCCAGATGTATCTTCTTCTTCCTCCCTTTCTGCTTCTGATTTTGTATCTTTTTTCTCATCAAAGGTTGTTCCCTTCGTGCTTCCATTACCACCTCTTCTATTCCTTCTTGCCTTTTTGCAAGTAATCAGACTCCTGCTCTTTCATCTTTTTCTGCTATATCTACCTATTATACTTCCGTTTTGCTTGTGCATGCTCATCCCAAAGCGGCACATGCCTACCCGATTCCTTCTTCACTTATACCTCTGGTCTATCCTTCTTTGGTTTCCTACTTAACATTGCTCTTTAACATCTCTCTTCTTTCTTCGATCTTCCCTGCTACCTTTAAGCATGCCTCTATTATCCCTAGCCCAAAGAAGCCTTCCTTAGATCCTTCCCTCCCTTCCAATCTCCAACCTATTTCTCTCCTTCCTTATCTCTCAAGGCTACTTGAGCACTTGGTTTATACCCAGGTCTCTTCCTTTGTCTCTGATAACTCTATTGTTCCTCGTTTACAATCTGAATTTCATGCACCTAACTCTAGTGAAACTGCTCTTTCGGTCTGCAATGCTTTTTTTTCGGTACAGTAGGCAAAGCAATCTTCTCTTTCAGTCTTATTTTATCTGTCTGCTGCTTTTGATACTGTTGACCATGGTCTGCTATTGTCTTCTCTTTCCTCTTTTGGGTTTTCCGGTTCTGTTCTGGCCTGGTTTTGTTCTTACCCATCTGATCATTCCTATTCGCTATATTGGGCTGGTAATTCCTCTGAGTCTGCCTCTCTTCTCTATGGTGTCCCCAGGGCCCAGTTCTTAGCCCTTTCTTATTTTTTCTTTATACCTCGCCTCTTGTGTCTATAATTGCCTCTTTCGAATTGTCTCACCATTTCCATGTTGACGACACTTACGTTTTTCTTTCTTTCTCTTCCTTTACTTCCTCCATCCACAACATTTTTTGCCCATTAAAGCATGGATGGCTGATCACTATCTTGTTCTAAATGCCACTAGGGCGGAAGTTGACTTTTTTCCTGCTAATACTATCCCCCCCCCTCTTCCTCCTGCCTCCATTTATTTTCCTCCTCCTTTGCTATCTATTACTTCCTCTGCTCAGAACTTGGGTCTCTATCTGGACTCTGGACTCTGATCTCTCATTTGCTCATCACATTTCCCTACTTCCACAGTCATATAATTTTCACCTTTTCAATGTCCGTAAGGCTCGTCCGTTTCTTACTTTTAATGCGGCTAAACTCTTGATCTCTTACCTTATATTTTCTCACCCATTCCATTGCTTGTGTAATCTCTTTGGTCTTTCGGCTTTTCGGGTTGGCTCCATGTAAGTCAATCTTCAATTCTTCTGTTTGTTTTCTCTGTCTTCTTTTTTCATGTGACTCTATCGCTTCATGATTAGCATCTCTTGGCTGGTTATCTTTTCACGGGTTGGTTGAAATTCAACTTTCTTTGCATGTTTTTTTATATCGCTTCACAATCTGGCTCCATCTTCTCTTTCCTCGTTGGTCTCCTTTTATGTCCCTGCTGAACCACTTTGATCTGTCTCTTTGCTTACTAGCTGTTCCTCATCCTCAGTGTGCTCAATTCCACTTTTGTTTTCTTTTTTCCCTTCTAGCTCCTTTACACTGGAACACACTTCCTCTTTCTCTTCGCTCATTATCTACGTATTCTCTTTTTTTTCGTACTGCCCTCAAATCCCATCTCTTTCATTGAGTAATTGATCCTGTAACGATTTTATTGTATTCTCTTTGATGTGGCATGCTCAGTGCTTTGATATGTAGCACTTTATAAATACAAAATAAAGTTGTAATAGGAAATATTGTAATGATTCACACCTCAGTGGTGCCCTGTTCATCAAACTCTAAAGGACGAAAAAAACAGACTAAGGCGTGCCTGGCATGTGATTGACTTGTGTCCAAATCAACAGGCTTGCAGATTGGGCATACAATCTTACATTTACCCTCTTTAACTGTATTTAAACAAACATCCGAAGGATACAAGGGAAAAATATTCCTATCCTAACAGTCTATCCACAGATCTCCACAGCCAGACAATTCATTCTACTGAGCTATCTTACTGCCCAGTTTAATGTGACATCGTATCTAGACAACATTCATAGATGCAGATCTCTGCATTTCCTCATAGTAATCCCCCTACCCAGCCGAATCCATCACTCATCCCATTTACCAACCCCACACTCCTTTCCAACAGTATCTCCGCTCTCTGATGTTATATTTTCAGTGTTTGTTTCTACAAATCTCTGCCATGAAACCCAAATGAACACAAACGTCTTAAATATCCTTTGGGGGTTCTTCACAGATTCAGACTGTTGGAAATGTTTGCGGAGTCCCAGTAGTAAACCGCAGTTCACTTGGGGGAGCCAAGAAAACGCCTATCAAAAGGTGTGTGTCGGTTTATCTATAAGGGCACACAGTTTAAGCAGATAGAACAACGGAGGTAGCAGGAGGTCTAGTGATTTGCCCAAGAGGACATCATTTTGGTCAAGTGGAATAGCTGCCATTAGACACAGGGCTCCTAGGTCCATAGACTGTGACTAAGCCAGTGGACCGCATTTCATCCTAGTGGACCTCTGTGAGATTTCATGTTATGTGATCAAGGAAATCTCTACTAGCTTGTGGTTAGTAGGGGTGCGTCTATGTCCTGCTCTAGATTGATATTTATAAATCTAAAATGTCGCAATAGATTCTATATGTTTGTTAAAATAAGAAGGTCATTGCTGGAAAGAGACTAGATATTCAGATATTTTCGGAATATAATTCTTGCAAACATAACTGTTACCCAGCCAGTTACAAATGTGCTGAACCACATGTAATTTAAACTCGGGTTCTTAGTGAGTTTAGGGTCTTTCTAATACCTAGATGGGTATTACTCAGTTGTGTAATGTGATCAAGACGGTTTGATTGTGGGAAATCAGGACATACCCACGCAACGCATCTCATGTAAAGTTGCTCCAACACTCTTAGGCGATGTGCTGGCAATCTGAGAAGGTGTGTTTAGATAATTATATTTACCATTCTGCAGTTGTTACGTCTAGCCCTGCTAGGCAACATAATAAAAACAACATAGTTACAAATCAAATTACAGTTTTGAAAGTACTGGAAGACAAATGCATCAACCAAAATCTATGGTTTAACAACAAGTGCCTGGCAGACGAGGAACAGCACTGTCTGCTCGTGAATGCCCATGACAAACAGGCACGACCAGCGAACAAAAGATTCCGACACGCTGCACAGTCCTCCCTATACCATGTATGGTGGCAGGGATAAAAGGAGGAGACAAGACAAAGGTACTCAAGTGCAATTGCTTTGTTATGGGATCTTTGCTGTATGGGCCAAAACAAATAGGGCTGGAGTAAAGTGCAACTGGAATGTCAAGAATAATTAGTGTTCCAAGCTAATGGAAAGTTCAGACCCAACTGGAATTCAATGCAAACAATGTTATGCCATCAGGTTCATGGGTCGAGTTCATTTTTCCTAGGTCGAGTAGATAAACGCAATGACTCAACATGCAGGTCTGGCGGGATTTTAATGATATTCTGAGGCCTGTACCTAAGGCAATAATACTGGTGTCAACAAGTTGCCATCAACACTAATGGACAAAAAACAAGGAGGTAAAAAAAGCAGACTGCTGCTTGACTTTGCCTAACATTATATTATATTTTTTTATCATATACTGGACTTTATTTATCTCAGCGAGAATAGGTGTGACACATATATGACTACAAGTCAAACAATTTCACAGAAAATTTAAACGGTGACATATGGACTGTGTAAAGATAGTCAAAGGAAATCCCTGATCACATTAAATATGGCTTTTCTCAGCATCTGGGTAATGGAGCACTGCTGAAAGCATCTCTAGGCAGTCTAACACTTGGGTGTCTA
The DNA here is from genome assembly GCF_040938575.1 of Ambystoma mexicanum. Classification (NCBI taxonomy): domain Eukaryota; kingdom Metazoa; phylum Chordata; class Amphibia; order Caudata; family Ambystomatidae; genus Ambystoma; species Ambystoma mexicanum. Next base: position 832,472,785 of record NC_090934.1, on the reverse strand, counting down.
ATAAAGAGAGGAAGCAGAGGAGAGTGGTTTTCCTGCATGCATTACTGATAGAAGTGCATTAGTGCATTAGTGGACAGTCCAGTGTACGTTCACTCATTGCACCAGCATACGAGGTGATCCGTAATGCAGAGTCCGGAGATCCCACTGCAGTACATTACATGCAGTCAGAGGCATTGCTAGGGGGCCGTTTGGGGGGGCTATAGCCCCGGGACTTTTGGTTGTAGCCCCAGTAGAAGCTCAGGGGCTACAACGAGAGGGCTAGCTAGCCTCGAGTCGCCGACAGTCCCAACATTAGCGTAGTCCCGGATCTTTTGGTTGAAGCCCCAGATAGAAGCTCAGGGGCTACAACCAGAGGGCTAGCTAGCCTTGAGTCCCCGACAGTCCCAACATTAGCGTAGCCCTGGATCTTTTGGTTGAAGCCCCAGATAGAAGCTCAGGGGCTACAACCAAAAGGCTAGCTAGCCTTGAGTCCCCGACAGTCCCAACATTAGCGTAGCCCTGGATCTTTTCCAGACCCAGCAACACCCCTGCGTGCAGTAAGTAGAAGAGCAGAATGAGTGCTGCACAGCCACTCCACTCTTTCGAAAGGACCGCGTTACAAGAGAGGGGGCTTGAGTTCCTCCAACCCCCTGGCACCAGATGCCTGCAACATTGGAGTGGTGTGGGAAGTGTACATGTTATGATGTGGGGCTACAAGTAAGCTTTGCCCTAGCCAGCTTTCCTTGAGTTTTCAGAGATGAGAATCGATGTTGCACTCTCTCAGTGATCGCAGCATTTCAAGTGGCATGAGTTGGAAGTTGCAAATATACTGAGCATAGGACATGCCAACCTTCAGAAGTGCTTTGCATTCAGGTTTTGCATGGATTTCAGCAGTGAAGTTACATGTGATGTGGTCAGGGAGGTGGTTTCTAGTGGCATAATCTACCTGTCCTTGGCATTAGGAATATCGCTGTAGCTGGGCTATGTTCTCAAATGACATATGATATGATATGATAGGTTATTTATAACATGCTTAATACTCAGAGGTTTCTAAGTGTGGACCCGGGGATCGAACCTGTGTTTTGCTCCGTGTCCACGTTGCCGCTGAGCTATCCTCCCGAGACACATAGAAAACATATTAGAAATAATGGGCCTCATTATAGGTAGGGCGCAAAGGGATACCGGGCACCGGTAATGACACTGGTGCCGGTAATCCCTACTACGAGTTCCCTTTGCGGGTCCTTCCTTAACGCCTTCTTGTGCTACATGGGATTTGTGGTAAACAGGAATGATGGTAAAGGGGGGCAGGTCAAAGGTGAAGGGGCAGTACATAAAAGAGAAAGGAAGAGGAGGTGGACAGGGAAGATTGGCCTTCCCACAACAGCTTTCTTGCTTCTAGTTCCCCTCTTTTGCTCTGGCTTTACATCATTGTTTAACCTTAACTGCCAGGCTATTAAGCAAGTCTATGCAAAAAGGACAAGCATACTCGTCCTTGGCACTTATTAATCCATGTATGCTGAGAATAGTGTACATACATTTTGTTCTTAGGGCATTCATATTTGGAATTCACCTATCAGGCTCTTGTTCAGAAATCTGCCGTATGCACTTTTAATTTTTCAAGCTGTGACAAAGGCAGTTTTCCCAACAGGCAAAGGAGTATCAGATGGAAGGTGAAGAGATGAGTGCGTGCAAGGCGAGAGGGTTTGTGGCGCAGATCGAAGATGAAAAAGGAACAGATCAAAGGTGAGAGGAGAGGGGAATTGTAGAAGGCAGAAAGAGAGGAAATGGAAAATGAAGGTGAGAGCTGAGGATTTTGGAAGGTGAAGTGGAGAGCGTGTGTTTTTGGAAAGGGTAAGCGGATGGAAGAGAAGAGACGATTTCCCACTTGAGTGATCCTGGGCAAATCAGTTCATGTCAGCAAAACCCGGTGATTCGACTGGGCTGTTTTCAGCAAGAGTTAGAATGCTAAACACAAAGCTCCATCAGTACAAAAAAGAGAACTTAAAAAACCTGAACCATTTGCCCCCAAAGTCCCCAACTCCTCCCACTTTACGCTCCACTTTTATGATGGGGACCTCATCCAGTTTATCCCACGTGGTACTTTTCTTTAAATCTTCCCCTACCCCACCCACAATCTGAAAGTGCCTCCTATGATATGTTTGAATTAATGTTGCAGTTGTATGACTGTAGGTAACAGATGTCTGCCATCTTGGAGCTGGCAATACGATGTGTACGAAGTATAGTAGGCACCATCGAGATATCATGCAAATGAGTTGAAATGTGATTGTAGTTTAACACCGCCCAGTGGCAGAATGCTAAAATGCAGATGAGTATTTATTTTAAAAGGATGCAATCTGATCATCAACAGGAAGCATTGCATTACTTTGACAGTGGGCCTCATTAGGAGGTAGGAGGTAGCCATGGTGCAATTAGCGCCATGACTACCCCCTTACTGCATTCCAGGTCCGTGTCATTCCGACCTTTGCGGGACCGGTAAGTCCCCATTCCGGGAACCATTCCCCATTCCCATTTGAGCCCCCATAAGGCTCAGGGGGAAGACGGCAATAACGGTACTGTAAATTACGGTACCATTATTGACCCCGGTGTCCCTTTGCGGGTCCCGTCCTTAACGCCTGCTAAAAGCACCATTTGGAAACAAGTGCTTCTTTGTATGGTGAATGTGAATGCTCACTATTTATTATATAGGGAGCATTAGTCCAGTAATCCACAAATGGGGCTTTTGTGGATTAGCACACACTGGGAACTGAATAACTTGTCGGGACTCACGATTTAGGTAGATAAGGCACATTGAGTGAGTATAATTTCTGCAGGATCATACACTTTTTAAGTGGTGAAGCTGGGGGGGTAGCTTAGTCTGAAATGTATGTTCTTGGCCACAAATTTTTCAAGCTCAGGTCAGCACAAATATGTGTAAATGTTTGTATTTGAAGACCTGAAGTAATACCCTACTTTAAAAGAACACCTGTCATACAGTAAACCAACCCGACCATACATAAATCATTGTAGAAAAATGTTGTGCAAGAGGAGCAAGATTGCAGCTTTGTTTCCATAACCTTAATTGAAGGCTACAAGTTCCAGCATAGAATGTGATGTGAACCTACAAAACAAAAACTCTTACAGACACAAAATGAAATAAAATACACTCCGCTGGAGGCTCATTATGCATCCCAATCATGTCTAATCACCCACCATTTTCACTTCAAATATGTAATTAAAACCATATACAACTCAGAGAGATAGCGTGCTGCAGAAAGTTGTCGCTGCCTGCTGCCTGTTCCCACCACTAATCACTTCCCGTGGTATATGGGCTGCTGACAGAAGGAAAACGGATCATTAAGACCTCACTGTGAGGCCGTGTACTTACCTGACTCGTTGGGGGTCATTACAAGTTTGCCGGTCTGGAATTTACATACCAGTAATAACGTTTACCAGCACATTTCCGAAACGGCAAACTACAAGTTCGCCGGTGGGGCACCTGATTTCCCTCCAGATCAGAGTTGGGGTAAGTCAGGCACCCCATCAGCAAAAAACAGCCCTTATTACTGGCACCAGTATTACCGATGGCGGTAATACCGGCAATCCCCCCATGGAGTCCTGTGGGACACCGTGGAATGGGGATTAACCACCCTTACAGCCACTTACAATGTGCCGGTAATTCCAGCATACCAAGTGGCGGTAACTGTATTACCGGTGGGTGTATCCTGCCAGATTTACCAGCGGTATACCACCAAACTTGCAATTACCCCCTTTGTGTTTTACGTTAGAGGAGTGGGTGGGGTCAGTCATTTGCTCCTTCACCATATGCTATAGCCGCCTCTGCAGGTTGTTTTTCTGTGGCTATGATGCACACAGTTTATTATTTTGGGGTGCAGGGCACACACATTCTTGCCCTCTGTGCTGCCCTCACGATATTTGCACCGGTTTCTCCACTTTATGGGGAATGGATGCTGCTTATCAGTCCACTATTGCCTTCTTACAGCAGACATTGAAATGCCCAAAAGCCGAATACAAGAAAGACAACTTTTTGCCTACATTTCTATGCTCCTCTCTGGCCTATTAACCAGACCCGGCTCCCTGGGCACGGCAGGTAACCAGGGCGGACATCTCATAAACAGCCTAGCTGGCCCGAGCCAGACAAAGGGCATTGTAGCCTCCCACCTGCCAGCCACTAACTCTCACCAATGCCTTCCAGTGTGCAGTGGGCAGAATTGTCGGCCATGCCCTTTTCCTGGGCTAGGACATTTGGGGAGAGACCCCAAATCACTTGCTCAGTTAAGTGCAACGGTGTGGGCATAGATGTGTATGGCTTCCACAACACCACTATCATTTTAATGGGCATTCATCTTAGACCCCCATCATTTTAAGATGTGGGAGGCAAGGGTACAGGGTAGTACAGCAAAATGTCTCGGGAGGATAGCTCAGCGGCAACGTGCTTGCCTTGGAAGCAAAACGACACGGAGCAACACAGGTTCGATCCCCGGGTCCGCGCTTAGAAACCTCTGGGTATTAAGCACGGTATAAATAACCCATCATATCATATCAAAATACACTTTAAAGCATTGAAGGACTTTCCAGCAGGTATTATTTAAAATGATATATTGATTGGAACGTCAAATAAAGAACATTGTGCATACATTATCAAAAATAAAGAGAGTTGTTGGCAATAAAAGACAATCCCTGGTGTATTACAACATGGTCAAATACATAATAGTATTACAAGGAAAAAAAACGATTAATACAAAAAATGCAACCGATATAATGAAAAATGTATCATTGTGACACTCAACCACGGTGTCTATCAGCTTTCATACTACAAGAAGTCAGCAACAAAGAGAACTAACTTCCAGCTGGGGGGTGGCCAGCTGGTGTGAGGTCCTGGTTTGCCAAGGTGACAATGATTGGTGGCATTCCCCGAGTTCATACCAGTTCTTACTGAAGCGGAGGCTGACGAGATGCACAAGGCAGCCCGTGGTTGGTTCGTGCCAAGTGCAGCGGAACAATGAGGTGTTGTAGGCCGCTTGAAGTGCTCCTTTTCTAGCTGGCCATACTCTCTCCTGCTATTAGGCCCAGGGGTCCATTAGCAGAGCGCATCTTTGGTAAAATGTCTTTCTGGTGCAAGATGAGTCTTTAGTCTACTCTGAGAGATTTTGGATGCCAAAGAGCCTCTAGACAGGATCATCCACTCAATTTGACTCTCTGCTTCTCTCCTCACTGATTTCCTGTCACACTAAGGCGTCAGTTTTGCCAGTCCACCCAATGCTTTTAGGCCTGAATGTTAAAGGGTGGTCAGCTCCAAAATCATCTCTTAAGGTGGTGGGGCTCCTTGTATCGCTCGGGTTGGGTATTAGGCTGCCCACGGGAGCCAGACCCAGCAAGGCATTACCATGGCACAGCCTTAAGGTAATAAAGTTAGCAGGTTGCACTTATAAAACTGCATCCAGCTGAGCCCCATTGTCAGCGAAACAGGACTTGCTGGCATGGTAGAAGATTTTGTTTCCATTCTAAGATGGCTGACCTGGTGATTATTGCTTGACAGCAGAACCCCGATGTTGGTTTCGGCACTAAAACATATATACACGAGGAATCCCGTGTTCTATCAACTAAGGTATCTACAGTTTGAATCCCATGTAGGATCTATGACATTTAAACATTTAGCTGGCTGGGTTTTGAGAGAAGCTAGTTGTGTACAGGCGACAGTATGAAAGCCCATCTACACTTCACAGATGTCAGGCATCACTTTGCGGGAAACCACCTGTCTTAATTGTGAAGTTTCCCAAATGAAGGTGACTTTTTGGAAAAGTTAAATGTGATTCAAAACGTACAGTGACAATAAAGCACAAATACGGGACACCATAACGAGCATTTGTGTGCACTCACGAATGCCCTTAGCAAATATGACGGCCAAGACGTACTGACTGCCAGAAACAAAAATGATGCCGCAGCAGACGCATTCTCTGGTGAGATAGTGTAGTACATTTAACTAAACTCAAGCGCGGCCAAAATAGCACCAAACTTTATGCATGAAGTGGCTTTTCATTTGACAAGAAGCACAATATGTGTTAATGATGATGAACGTATCCGAGCCATGGAGAATGTCAGCCAACAGCAGACATGCAGTGTTCCCCAATCAGGCTCATTCATCCTGCCTTCCTGCCCAAAGCTGCTGTTTCTTTGCTTATTTCACTTCCCCCGATCTCTTTGGCAGCCAACCAAGACCTGAGTAGCCACATTGCTATGTGAGCCGAGCGGCCATTGTTGGCTGACGTGGTCATCAACATTGAATACAAATATCTTTAACTCGAAAACAGGCCTTCTTTTGTAATCCATGCTTCTTTGTGCCTATCCACTCCTGCAAAGTAAAAGATGCATTTTTACCTTGAAGTTCCTCTTCAGATCAGGTAGTTCCATTTTTAGAGCTCCTTCCTATGGCACCGCTCTACTGCTACCGCCCATCCAAGCCTATCTGTGGAGCTGTACGGATGGAAGAAGCTGGCAGCATTCTCTGCATCTCTTCTTGTTTCCTGATTTTTGTTGGGAGTATTTTTACTATTTTTATTCTGTTTGGAGTACTTGCGTGTGGGTAGGAAGTTAAAGTGACTGCTATGCTGCTTATTTGTAGGGCGGCATCCATTTTTATATTTCTGATATATAAGCAGCTCCTAAACGTGGACAGTCTGCTGTACAAATTATCCAAAGTGTCCAGAGTCCCGAATGGAAGATATTTAGCAGGGGTTTGCCTGTGGTCAATTATTTTTTATTCCAATCTGACATTTTCACCCCCACCCAAGCCCCTCGTTATTTAAACAGGATTTAGAAGTATCAGTCTGCATCTGTTAAGGCTCTGAGGGGGCCTCCGTTCCTACCGCCCCACCCCGGGCGGGGCTTTCCAGAGCCATAGCCAAAGCCGGCCTATTGGGCCTATTCTCGACGGCAGAGGCTGCCCTGACATAGGTCATGCTCTAGCTGCAAAGCATGCAAAGCCAGGCATCCAGACAGTGCCTAGCAAAGAACAGACAGGAACATGGGGCCTGCTTTAAAAACAATCCATTGGTTCCCAGTGGACTAGAAGATGCATTTCCAGACCCACTTCATCATGCACTAGGCTTTCTGGAAACAGGAACCTCACACCCAGAAATCCCGCCAAGCCAAGTGGCTAAAGCACAGCTGCAGATCCCCCAGACAACAGGGTGCTAGAGGAGCTGTAGGGGAAAGCCAAACCACCAGCTCTTTAGGAAACCTATAACAACTGATTGGTTCAAACACGCCTTTGACTGCTAACAAGTAAAGTGGGGACAGTTCTAGGTATTGTTGGGAGGGGAACCGCACCCTCACCTATGATCTGTACAGAACGCATACACTATGATCCCTTCTTCTTACCTGGACTTTGCGTACCTGGAAGGCGGCATGTAGGCACTATGGAAGGCAGTAAACCTCTAACATTACTCATGATCAGGAGTAATAAAAAACATCTCCTGACTTTAATATACCCCATGTATTGTCCATACCATTGATGTGAAGAGCAAAAAGATATACATGTGTGGTCTTAGTTCTTTGAAGGGTTACTGCTTCTTGTTACATTGCTGCTACCAACGTTTCGAACTTACATTCTTGCTATGAGCATGTCCCTGTGCCTCGCTAAATAGCATTGTAATTGTTTCTGCCTTTCTCTTGCATCCCTTTAGAACAGTGGTCTTCGAACCTTTTTGGTCTGCCCCCCCCCCTCTACCACCTGAGCAAAATGTGGGCAGGACGGGTCCCCCACAAAAAAACTAAATGCACAGTAAGTTCAAATGGCTATATGAACTATCATGTGCCGTCACCGCACCCTACTCCCAGTATAGTGCCTGGGCTCCCTCACCTGCTCCCATCCATCCTCATCTGACTCCTAACCCAGTCCCTGGGCTCTCCCCAGCCCATCACAGATCTTGGGCTCTCCTCTCTGCCCCCACCACTTCACCATTGCTCCCCCATCCTGCCCTCACCACAGTCCTTGGGCTCATCCCAACCCGCTCCCAGCACAGTCCCAAGGCCAGTGGCAGCTAGTGACTTTTTTAAGTGGAGGGGCATACTTGTTTCTCCCTGGTATGACATAGTAACCGAGTGTAGTGAAAGAGTCTGAGCCAATCAGGGGAGGTTCGGGCGGGGGGGTCTTTTAAAAAGCTTAACAGTTTGCAATTGGCACTGGGGGGGTTGGTAGGGGACAGACATGCTATTTTGTACTGGACATCTGTCATAGATGTCCAGTAAACAAATACCATCCCTGTCCTCTGGGCTCCACAGCACCTCAGAAAGAGAGCTGATCTTGGCAGGAGGGTGAGGGGATTGTGCAACAAAGGCAGTTTTAAAATGCCTTTTTGTACAGCCCCACGCCCCACCCACCAAAATCAGCTCCACGGACCAACACAAACACACATTTACACATCAAGCACTCTATATCATTCACATGAGCACCCATTATCATACTCTCACTCATAACGCAAGCATACACGCATCCATACACATAAATAAATGAACATAAACTTACCTTCTGCCCTGGTCCTGAGGTTTCCCCCCCTCCAGCGCTCTGGCTCCTGCATCATGAACAGGAATTGGGAAGCAAAAGCTTCCTGGTTCCTGCACATGTGCGCAGGTGCTGGAGTGTGGGTGCTAAATGCCCTGCTACAGCCTGCTCTGTTTGTATCTGTGAGGAGACGCAGGAGGTCCCCCTCGCACATACAGACATGCAGTTCCCCAGCCAGCATTTCCAAAGAGCTATGCAAGACTGGTGAAGCAAAGCGCCCCAAGCCGATCAGCCCATCAAAAGCTGCAGGCTGCATAATTACTGCTTCTTTGTTCTAGGCTAGCTTTTAAAGTAGGAGTGATTTATACGACATGGCTCATTTATGAGAACACTGTTTTGGGTGAAACGCTTCCCTAGTAAGAAATGCAAAGGGTGCTTTTTATTCTAAAAGCACAAAACGAAGCACCAGTTAGCTGCCTAAATCTGCACCCTCCCCCAGGCCACTTAAAATCGATCACACAAAGCAGTCTTAAAAAAATATTATTTTCAGATGTTCATATGTAACACACCAAAAAGCGTTTATATTTGGTAGAATGTAATATTTTCACCAGACCATATACAAGGCCTACATTTGTCAAACATTGAAACACAATCAGGTAACCCTTTCACACATTACCTTTTGTCGTGATATTAAGGGGATGATTCACGGAGCATTTTCCTATGGGATTGTGCCATTATAAAATGCTGCAGTGAATTCAAAAAAGTACATTTTCGAAAGTCAAAGGCCATTTTTTGCCTTCTGCTGAATTGCATTTTGGAATTTGTAGTCCCCCATTCAAAAGGGGGGAGAATAATGCTACAATTGTACAATTTTTGCCAAACATGTCTCTATACGGATACGGAACAGGGAAAATAAGCCACATGATTTACGGGAAGGTATAAACCTAACATCTCAGCAACAGTCACCTAACTTGCTCAGTTGCCATTGCAACATTCTGCTATAGGATGAGGGTTTCCTCATTCAATTCCTGCACTCTGCCAGTTTTGGCCTGCTCAACCCCTCCAATGAAGGCTCAGGGGGTACATCGATGAAGCTCCGTTCTCATTTTGAAGTGAGCTGGACTTGATCATTTTGCAAGATGCATGTTAAAACGTCAATAAGCCGGAACCCAGCAGGAGAAGAATGAAAAATCCTACAACACCCAGTGATTTAGAGGAGCACGGCCCTCAATCCGGATTCAGTTTTCATTTTTGGTCGCCCCATGTCTATTCTTTGCAGAATCTCCACAGGGGTAAAATGACACTCCTGCCCCCTTTGTTCAAGGAGTATTGCTGTAACCGTGCCCTCTTCCCCTGTGTGCTCAGCTCCTATGTGAATATTGTTGAACAGTCTACTTTTTCTTAGGACTTGAGCCCTGTTAATTTTGTTAACGTTTGTTTAAAGACCTGCGAAATTGCTTACTCTCACTGCCTCAAGAAATCCCAGGTAAATAGGCTCAATCGCATTGTAAGACCACCTGACACCGTCAAAGGATTATTTGGTGACTGTACAAGTGTACCTGGGACAAACTGGTGGCAGCTGTTACTTTTTATAGTGTGTCACTTCTTTTTTACTGAATGACATCACATTTACTGCATTTGGTTCAAGACTGTGGCCAGGTCAAAAAATGGCTGAGCCACAAAGTCTTTTGTTCTGTTCCATGGCCATTTTGTCCCTTGCCTTCACCCAGGTTGAGTAACCCAGGTTTTCCTTATTTGGTCATGCAGCCTCCCACGAAAACCAATCTCTTTTGCAGGCCTCTGCCTGTTGTGTGTGTGCCCAGGAAGCAGGTTGGGACTGGCTGGTCCCAATACACACTACTGTTGCCAGGATGTCCGGAGTGCCTGAATGACTGTGACTACCATGGACCGTGATTGGTCCCCGACTGGGATGCCTGCAAGAGAGGAGATCTTTGATTGGAAGTCTTTGATTTTGGAGCAAAGCTAATCTTGAATAAGAGAAGGGGCTCTGCATCCATTGCAAGTGAATCACCTGAATTATCACCGAACTAGAGAACGAGTCAAATCTCCTGCATGAAGAAATGGAATTGTGAAACCCCTGAAGACGCTTTGGAAAGTTTTGGCACCTTTCACCCTCTGCTGTCTCGTCGGACCCCTGCTTTCTTCTTCGATCAAAAAGGCCTGCCAAGGCACTTTGCCCATTTTGAGTAGTGGGAACAACTACGCTCGGTGCCCCCTGCTTACTTACCTAACGAGCCCCTTCGGAAGTGTTCCTGGGCCATCCAGTGAACTGTCCAGCTGTACCTCAGTGTATGCCGCAGAACCGCCGCCATCTCGAGTGCAAACCCAAGACTTGGGACGTCGCTTGCTTGTGGTCCCATGCATTCTCCTGACACATTTCACTGGCCTAGCTCCTCTGGGTCCCGAATTAGGAGAGTGCGTAATGCTGCCCGCATCTGTGATTCCTGCATTAATACCTGTTGGTGACAGTTGCGGTAGATCCCTTGCTGTCCTGCCCTCCTATGCCCTGAAGCCTGCTGCACCGGAATTTTCTTCCTACCTCCTTCAGAAGCTGAGAAAAGGCAATTGTCCTGCCACAGACAATTGTTATCCCCTGCAGCCGCTGAGAGCCGGAACACTGTGAAACTGCAGGACTCGAACCTACTAGCGACCTTGACTTAACTGGCAAAGTTTGTTCTGGACTGTGCCGGGGGTCCATGAGTACTTACCTCAATTTCTGGTGGTCCCCTGGCACAACCGATCGATTTTTACGCACAAGTATCCCTCAAAGGCATTTGATCTTGGCTGGGTTAGCCTGCGCTCCCTAGCTATTCTCACCTTTTGAAAACTGTTCTGCCACCAAGGGCAGAACCTGCTCGAATAGTGGGAACCAATTCTTCATCGCCTCAAGCCCCTTCCTGATTTGCTCGAGCCCTCCGAAGAAGACCGCTTTTTGCTTCACCTCCCCGATCGTGTGTTTTTACGCACAACTGTACTGCTGAGCAGAAGGCTTTGCTTTTCTTAGGGCTGAACTCGAAAGTTAGGGAACGACTCCAAAAAATTGCCTAATGCTATTAATGTGTTAACTCAACCCCCTCTTTACAGGTTGTGGCTGTGTTTTACCACTTTAGTGCATTAGGAAACGTAATGTATATATATGTTGTATGGCATAAGGATGTTGTGTGATAACTGTTTTCGCATTGCTTAAGTTACTGGTGTCTATTGGTCCAGCCGACAATAAATGTATAGGTATTTTTCGTATACACTTGTCTAAGAGTAATTTATGGTTTGTTACTGTGTGTGCTCATTGTGGGCTCTCAATCACTCTCACCCCTCCGGAGACTTAGTCTTGACCTCCTGCCAAGTTACCTAGATTGGTCTGGCTCGTCCAGAAGGCTGCCCTGTTTGACTAAACCAATGATGTCCACCTAAACTTCTGCCCACCAGGTCAGAGTTTAGAAATCCATCTTAACAACTATGCCTTATCTGCCAAAATTAGAAGTCTCTACAAGGTGTTCAGCACACACTGTCTGCTACTTCAAAATAAAGCCTCACTCCTGATATTGCCACATAGGTAAATGTTAACAGTGACAATTCATATACTGCAGGTCACAGTGTATTTGTCTCCTGCCTTACTATTGGCAACTTGCTTTTTAATGGTACCTTTGCAGATTTGGGGTTGTTTGACCGAGGTGGAAATGTTTGAAGTAGAAATGACAGAAGATTATTTGTTCGAAATAAATCTTTGGTCTTTTCTACCGTGAACATTCCTGATGTGGCCAAACCCCTACCCACACTCTCACCCCTACACACACCCCCAACACACAGACTCCACACCCCTACTTACCTTGAATTCCAGTTCCCTTTCACGTCTTCTTTTTTTCTTCGGGTCATCTGTACAGAATAGTGAGCGGAGTGTTGCGGGGGACACCCCTGTAGCCCTGCAGCCTTTTTTTTTTTCATTGGGTTAACTGCAGGGGTGTCTTCTGCAACCCCCGCTCACTATACTTTACAGTATAGTGAGCGGGTTGTTGCGGGGGACACCCCCGCAGCCTTTTTCTTTTTTTCTTTTCTTTTCTTTCATCGGGTCAGCTGCGGGGGTGCCCCCGGCAACCGCCATTCACTCTACTGTATAGTATAGTGAGCGAGGGTTGCTAGAGACTGCGGGACAGCTGCGGGGGACACGCCCTCAGCCTCTGCTCACAGTTCACAGTAAAGTGAGCTGGGGTTGGGGGGACACCCCCGCAGCCCTAAACCGAATCCAAAAGACGTACCCAACCAAAAGTCGGACAGAAGGTCGAACATTTGGTGGTACCTTCTTTAGGACTTTTGGTTGGTTAGGTCATTTGGATGCTGTCATTTTGGCCGAAACCAAATTAAAGACTCATTCTGCAATATAATTATCTGTAATATCACCAATGTCACCATTTATGGAAATAAGGTGCACACCCCACATCTTATGTCGTCCAGTGTCCCACAAATTCTAGGGCCGACACTGGAGCCATGACTTGCAATACGTCAAGCCTTCTGAAGGCACAGTAAATCTCGGCGTTGTAGGATGAAACGCTTACGATGCACCTGACTGGAATACCAATGGCGTGTTGACTTTCATGAAGCCACCCCCCTGTCCATCCACATAGCCACCCTTGTGGCGCAGTTCACTTCGCCATTACTTGTCACGTTCGGTCGGGAAACGAGCAGCACACACAATAGTCGTAATGATCCCTAACGAGCAATGGCCTGGGTAGAGAAATTGTGCAGGGAGGCATCACTCACGATGATTTCCTCCCCAGATGGACAGTGCCCGTGATGGCTACAAACGCAATGTGCGCAGCATTTCTGCAGCTGCCTTTCCCCGCAGTTGTTCTGAGAGAGCTGTTGCCATGGCAACGCCAGGCAGCTGCAAAGCGCACATGGTTGATATGCTTCCTTTGAGCCGAACGGCGCCTTCATTAAGAAACCTAAGCACTGCCGACACTGCAATCTTCACGTTTGTACATGCCTGAATATAAATGCCTTCCCTTGCTATGTCCATGTTAGCATTTTCAGAGGCTTGTCGATCCTGCCTCTTCGTCGCCAGTCTGTACAAATGTGCTCGCGCCTTCCTATTGAGAAATCGGGGACAAGAGGACTGCTGCTGCGTTGCATAACGGGAGAGCATCTGCCTGACACGAGGCTCCATTTTGAATTGCTGCACCGTTCAAACATAATTGCCCAACCTGGAAGAAGATGCTCATTTCGCCTTATTGTTTATTTCTGAAACGATGTAGTTAGATATTTGGGTATTTTCAGTGAAACGTCCAAGCACTGCTGCGTTTTTTGTGATTCTTTTATAAGAGCTATTAATATTCAACTGTGCATTGGGTAAAGTTCGCACAAAAAAACGGAGACTGTTGTCACGTGTTCTGCAATCTAACGGATTTCAGATTAAGGCCCAACCTGTGGTTCCTCAGATGTTTTGGACTACAGCTCCCATGATGTCTCACCAACGACTATGCTGGCAACAGCTGATGGGCGGCATAACCCAAAAACATCTGGAGAGCTAAAGTTTGCAGGGGCATGTGTGTAATAGGCGGTGGTACATAAATGGGTTGAGGGCATAGTACAGGAAGTGCTGGCCCAATAGCATGTAACTGCGGACTGAGTGAATACATATATGTCCTTTAGCAGAAGGTTTGCGCACATCCTTGGAGCTGAGGACTAAGGCTGTGCCTGAACCCAACCCAACCGCTCTCCTTTGGTAGGGGGCCAAAGGTCCACTTTCAAGTGCAATTGACATCGTAACCACGCCGTCCCCTAATGGCTCCATCTTTTTCCAGTCGCACGCCCCCTTTAATAGGCCCTTTCATTGACAGATCATCTAAACATTTGCTCCTTCTGAGCCTGTTGAGCCACAGAGAGAAAAGTTTGCTAACAACATTTTTTCAGATGCCCTAAAAACATTGACTTTGGCTTCATTGTAAGGGAGGGATGTGCCAAACTATCCCTTTGCTGGGGCAACAGAAACCCTTGCATCAGCTTTATAGTTCATGCCAAAAATTCTTTATTGAAAATAGTTCTGGTGGAAATGCTCCATTGACTTTCTTGAAAACACATGTGTTCATGTAAATCATATTGTTATAAACAGGGGTCTAAGTGAAGGGGGGCTAACAGGAATTGAGTTCCACTACCTTTGTTTTTTTACTGTTCATAGTGGTAGAACGTTTTACAATCGTAGTGATAGTTCCAGAACTTGTATTTTTGGAGTCAAAGGGCCTCATTAGGACCCTGGCGCTAATGGTTTAACGGCGCCGTAAAGAGCGTTGGCGCCGTTAAACCATTAGTGCCTGATTACAAGGTCCCTTAGCAGGTTGGAGGCTTTAACGCCTGCTTTTTGCAGGCGTTAAAATCCAACCCGCTAAGGGACCTTGGAGCTAATTACGGCAACCGTAATTTACGGTACCGTAATTAGCGCCTTCCCCATCCCCATTATGCCCTATGGGGCGAAATGGGAATGGGGAAGGGCAAATGGTGAATGGGGAATTACCGCCCCCGCCAACCTTGTGATGGGGGCGGTAATTCCGCCATCCACCACGCCGGAGACCGGCATGGACCATGGTGCTACTCGCACCATAGTCCAGTGCCTGGGTCGTAATTAGGCCCAAAGAATACCTCTTCCGTTAATTATCTAAATTGACTGATGAGATGGTGTGGATTTAATTTTTTTAATTTTTTTTAATTTATTTTATTTATTTGGATTTATAAAGCACCATCGGGCCAGGGGCATCGTGGCGCTGTTACATGGATACGCTTGTGGTACAGTTTATATTGAAATTTAATAAACAAACAAAAAAAATGTACATTGTAGTACATTCATCACCATACAATCAATTCGGAGGGTGTTGGCCCAGACCAGTAATAGTAGTTACATAGGTGGTTTAGTCTACAATATACAGTAAAGCATGGGTGCTAGGTTGGTGCATTCTCTTAGGGCTAGAGTGGTATAGACAGGTCTCGAGGTGGGGTGTGGCATCCTTATATCATTATTGGAAGAGTTGAGTTTTGAGAGCTTTGCAGAAGGAGGAGATTGAGAGTTCTTTTCTGAGAGCAGGTGGTAGTGCGTTCCAGTTCTTAGGGGCTAGTACTGTGAAACTGGACCCACCAGCTTTTAGTCTTCTGAAAGTTGGGACAGAGAGTAGGTTGCAGTGTTGGGTCCGTCTGGGTCTGTTGGAGCTGTCTCTGTGTATGGCTTCTGACAGGTTGTCAAATAAGAAATTATATCATGCCTCCTATCGCAATAAATATATGTATATTGGCCTACGCCAAGCTGCTTATAAATCGCTTGCGAAGAAATCCGTGTTGCAAGGTCCTGACCCTAGAATCAATGTAAGCTGCCATTTTAGGTCAATCCACAAATTTTAGGTTTGCTTTGTAAAAGTCACCCTGTGAGTTAAAATGGTGGACGATGTCATTCCAAAATACAACATGGCCGTCTTGACCTCTGTACGTAGCTAATATGTAACTTGCCTGCAGGCCACTTGTTGAGGTCGTGAACTGAGACCTTGTCCTTTGTTGATCTGTGTGTAAAGGATTACTTGTGCAATGAAACTAAACCTGCTTGGGTATCTAGGGCAATTAACATTACGTGATAGATCAGTACTCTGCTACTATATGCACATTGTTACAGTAACTACGTTTATAATGTGGTTACTACTGTACCTGCTATGGGCCGCAGACTTTCGGGTCCCTGCCTATTACTCTTAGCTAGTGTCGCTTACAGTTAGCTTACCTTAGTACTCCATGAACCGCCCCCGCACAGTACTAAGAGCATATGCTGATACTGCCCTGACAATATTTGCCCTGTCTAAAGCATCTCGCGCGCTGTGCTTACTCTGACTCTCAACAAAAATTGAATCTGCCCATGGTGATCTGTGCTAGTGCGCCTGTGTACTTACATACTGTGTTTAGGCATTCCCAGCCAAAATCGAATCTGCCTACTGTGTTCTGTGCTAGAGCGCCTGTGTACTTACATACTGTGTTTTAGGCATTCCCAGCCAAAATCAAATCTGCCTACTGTGTTCTGTGCTAGAGCGCCTGTGTACTTACATACTGGGCCTCATTACGACCCTTGCGGAAATGGAAAAATGATGGCGGAAATGCAATACCGCCATCGAACACCGCTCGTTGCGATCATGACCCGTCACCGTAAAGTACGATGCCATTAGCGACACCGCAGTGAACGGCAACGCTAACTGCACCAAGTACGCGCACGCGCGCCTTGCAAAACCGGAATCACCGCCATGGCGCAACGGTACGCGAATTCTGACCCTAGCGGACATGTACTGAACGCCATCATGCACGTCGTAAAGTACCATTCCGCCATGGCGAGAAATACGGCAACGCGAACCAACCGTAAATGGCCCACTGAGTGCCTGTACTCCACTCCCTGGCCTCATTGCACAACTCCTGGCATGCGCAATGTACTCACACTATGCAACCAGTGAAATCCACAATTCACCCATGCATGCCAACGTAGAAAAGCATGCAGGGGCTCAAAGCGCCCCGTGAGTGGGCATCCATGTACGGCATGTCACCATAGCCGTACTGACGCAGCACAGGCATGTGAAGGTACAACACATCAAAATGAAAATCAAGAACACATGACACAAAACAACAGTAGTCCCCCATCGCTTGCCACCAGCGCAAGGCAACATCCACAACAGCATCCTGAGGGGGATTGCACCAGCCCTGTACTCATGCCAGTAAACAAACCAACCATCAGCAGAAGCATGTACCACACAAGTCGGCAGAGTGACTGAGCAGCCAGGCTCATCCCAAGAGGGGCCGATGGGAGCTGCAGGGCACAGATGGCATCAATACAGAAGCTATTCCAATGGACATGACCCCAGTCCCCCTCCAACAAACGCACGCAAACACAGTCACCTGTGACCAGCCACATTCTGAACAACCCATCATTCCACCAATCGACCTGGCTGACAGGCACCAGTCGGCCAAAAGCCAATCCCCCGCCCCTGAACAGCACATCATGTAAACAGTCACAATGGCAGCCTCTATCCGTGACCATACTGTGCTACGTAGGCAAACGCGGCCAGTACTGTACCACACAACTCAACTCAGAAGGCGGAACACAATGCAGATCATCACGCAATACATACCACCACAAAGCGAAAATCGCCACATCACCTGCAAAGAACAACGCAACACGACAAATATCGGAATACAATTTAAATGCACATCCAAATGACAAAGGCCCCACAGCAATTTGCAAAATAACACCAAAACAACCATCATCACCGAGGGCTGCATCTGCAATAATAGACCGGCTTCCACTTGTGTGACGCCCTGTACCATCATGGCACACAGGGCTTACATCAACGTTCCAAAAGGCAACATGGAAGCGGCAAGAACCGCAGGTCCGTCCCATGAGGCAGGCACTAGTCGAGCTGAAAGGCCGAAATGTTGCACCTAGCCACCAGTACAGCGTAAGGGCATGTGGCCCATTGGCGATCGTCCCATATGATCGAAATGGTGCTCCACTGATTCACCCGAAGCTGCAGGAGTCGAGAGTAAAAACCATCTGGAGGAGTGGCGTAGAGATGGCATCTGCAATAGGGCAGGAGATACCTGTCACCCAAAAGAAACACAAATCAACCGATTGCATTACGGGACTCATGATGCATTACAATCTTCATTCAACACACCAAATCCACACCCATATGCATGCTAGCCCACTCCAAAGGAATATACACACCCCTAAATCAGTATCGAATCACAACGAAACCAATCGAGCTAAATACACCATTGGCAACGTCGGTTACTGTGCATGCGTCCGTCAAGATAGAACCCATGACATGGGATTAGTAACGTGCCTAGACACAAGTGTATGAAGGCGCGTCGAGACAGGGAGGATCCGACAAGGGCAGATAGAAGTATGTCCCACTATGGCAGCCTTGCATCACATAACGCAGGGGAAGGGGAGTGAACCAAAAAACCCATGTACATGGCAGACCCTAAACGGATTCATCAGTCCATGCATCCACACATCATTCCCTCATCCCGCAATGAAAACGCATGAATATTCACTCACATAATATGTGAAACTTCCATCGCGTCTGTGCGTAATGCAGTCCGCCAAAAACCACTGTGCCCCTGGCCGGATCTGTAGTGTTGTGAAGCAAGATGGATTTGGGAACGTCCTGCCTCATCGTCCACTACGCTATTGCGCATCCCATTCAATTCATATCATTCATTGCCTGCTCGTTATGGGCCATGTCCCAAGGACATTCTACAATAGAACGTTACATTTCCAGCCAGACCTGTGGGCGTATCCTCGCCGCTACTTCAAAACCCAAAATGCTGGCCTTCGAATTCCTCACTTGCAACATTACGCCGAAAAGGCTTCTGTGAACGCTTGCATTCACAATTACATCAATGTAGTGCGGCTGTGTGTCATGATGCTAACTGGCTGCAATCACAAATGGTACGCCACGCCCGTCGGTGAATTACGTTACTGTGCTGCATGAGGGTCGCCCATCGATCGAGCCCTACATACCACTGACTCTTCACAGGTATGTAAGCGGCTGCAATCATAGCATGTGTAACAATGGGAGCATAGCATGAAGATCAGTCAAAGTACATCACACTGCCATCGGGATTAGATACATGATTCAAATCCCAAGATGCCATGCGGCCAAATGCAGCCTTACGTGCGGGACGTGCTCGACCAGAAGGGATAGCATCTGCCACAGATTCATTCAATCAGCACAGGTGGAGGCCATACAGGCCGACAGCACATATATTGCAGACCCAAACCCCTCCCACAACCACTCCCACTCCAAAATGCTACCGGCAGGACTAGCGATGTTGGGCCTGGGGTACCAGATAGCACTGCAAGTGCTACAACTACAAGAAGACGACGAACAACAACAGGTACAACAACCGGGCGCACAGGGGAGACGGAGGAGAAGGAGGAGGAGGAGGGCAAGGCAGGGTCAGCAAGGCCCACAAGCACTGCCACTACCACCACGCAGGCGGCCCGCAATCCCACGCCTCCGAGCCGATCCGTTCAACCTCACTGCTGAGCAGATCCACACCCTCTACCGTTTGGACCGGGACACCATAATCGCCATTGTGGACATGACACATGCTGACCTCGTGAGCATGATAGATAGCCCAACCGCCATCCCACCCCTACTGAAGGTGGTGTCTGCACTCCACTTCCTGGCCACAGGCACCTACCAGCACACAGTGGGACAGTTGCATGGCATTTCACAGCCACTGTTCTCACGGACACTCTTCCAAGTGCACGATGCCCTCCTGAAGCACGCCGACGACCACATCACACTACCACGCACGTACCAGGAGATTACCAACGCTAAAGTGGGATTCCATGCACTTGGCGGCATCCCGGGTTGCATTGGTGCCATCGACTGCACCCATGTTGAATTGGTTGTCCCACATGCCATGGAGGTCCAGTACCGCAACCGGAAACAATTTCATTCAATCAATGTGCAAATGGTGTGTGACTCCAACAAGATATTTACGCATTGTTGTGCCAGATTTCCAGGATCTACCCATGATTCTATGGTCCTGAGGAACACAAGAATACCACGCTACATGGAGCGACACGCAGGGCACAGATCCTGGCTACTCGGTGAGTCTCATTCCATGCATGACATCGTGGCCCATTTGATGCGTCAATGACCTTGCAGGGGGGGGGGGGGCTACTTAGCACTATCATTCCTCTGACACCCTTTATTCGTCTCATACAGGTGATGCCGGGTATCCACTGAAGAGATGGCTCCTTACACCAATCCGGAACCCACAGAACGAGCATGAGGAGGACTACAACCATGCCCACTCACGTACCCGTGTGGTCATTGAACAGGCATTCGGCCTACTGAAGGCTCGTTTCCGCAGCCTCAGCAGGTCTGGCGGGGCACTCATATACAGCCATGAGAAGGTTTCTAAGATGGTCATGGCATGTGTCATGCTGCACAACATGTGCATACGTAGGAATGTGCCCATGCCCCCTGACGCTGTACTGCATGCACCTGAAGATGATGATGATGATGAGGGTGGGGATGTGGAGGCACCTCAAGGAGTCCATGAGGCACAGGATGCACGTGCAATCCGACAGAGCATCATAGATGCATGCTTCTAGCAACCACGCATGGTGCCTATTACACGGAAAGGGGACCTGTGGCACTGTGTGTGTGTAGTACAGGCACATTGTGGACTGTACGCCTATGAAGGCCTCGTACGCAAATATCAATGTCCACACATGTCATTGGATGATAATGAGGTGCTGTATTGTTAATGTGATTTGATTTATACACCCTATGGACCCGCCACCCAGTGAAGCCCAACACACCCCCTCCACCCTACTACCTCCCCCCCCAACACCAGTGTCCAAATATGCATGCTGTCCGTGGGTAGACGCTATTGCAAGCCCCCTCTACGGGTATCAGGGGCACCCCTGCCCGTGGAGCGCAGGTTCCTGCCAGATCTGCGTTGGGGGCTGCCCTGGACGGAACTTGCCACGGATGAGGTCTCTGCCTGCTCGCGTCCATGCATGTCTCTGAGGGTTTGTGAGAGCTCCGAGAGCACACGGCGCACAGCAGCAAGTTCAGCACAAACGTCTTTGGACGTCGCATGCAGTTCCCCCCTCAGGCTCTCGGTGCTTTTCTCCATTTGTGCTCTCAGGCTCTCGGTGCTTCTCTCCATTTCTCCCCTGAGGCTCTCACTACTTTTCTCTATTTGTGCCCTGAGTGTCTCGGTGGATGTTTCCATGGCTGCCCTGGAACCCCCGCATTCATTTGCATGGTCCTTGAGTAGCGTGGACGCTTCCTGCTGTTGCTCGATCAGCAGGTCGAGGGACTGTTGCCTCTGCTGGGCCATGGACATTTGCGGTGGTGTGACAGGGGGGCTGCTCAACACATGTTGCCTTGGCACAGGACTTGTGGGGGTTGGCCAGTCGTCGTCTTCAGGGTGCCCCTGCGTGGTTTCGTCATGGTGTAGGGGATGGAACATGCAGGGGGATTGGGAAAGGTCATGGATGGTACCTACGTCGCCAGCACTGTTTTCCGTGTCGGAGCATGCTGGCATGACAGCTGTGTCACCTATGGTGCTGCTACCACCAGAGGCAGTGCCATCAGATACGTTCTTTGGGGGGACCTGTGGTGCTGGGGTTGTGGACTTGCTGGCTGCTGGGGTGCCTGTTGCAGTCCCCTCCAGTGTGCTGCCACTTGATTCCTGCTGCTGCCGTGTCTTGATCCTTGCACCTGAGGTGGAGGCTCTTGGGACGTTGGTCCTGGCCCTCTTTGCAGGCGTGCTGGTAGGGGTGTCCTGTAGCTCGTCGTTGGTATCGGACCCTGTGGTGGAGTAAAGAGGGGCGAGCGTT
The DNA here is from genome assembly GCF_040938575.1 of Ambystoma mexicanum. NCBI lineage: Eukaryota > Metazoa > Chordata > Amphibia > Caudata > Ambystomatidae > Ambystoma > Ambystoma mexicanum. The sequence continues at coordinate 832,450,883 of NC_090934.1, read as the reverse complement.
AGTTATGGGTCTGTCGGATTTGGAATGGCAACGTATCAAATGCATTGGGGTGGTACATGAGGCTGATTTGGGACTGGGCCTTGGAGATGGTCTCATTTTCGTGTGGATTGAGGATGCATTCATTTGGCTGCCTGCAGTTAGGGGGTGCATGCTGCACATGTAGGGGTTGTTTATGGCTTCTTGATTGATTTGTTTGTTCATTCTGACTTTTAGAGGGCGCTGTCAGGGCTAAGTATGTATTGCACTATGGGGTCACATGGTACTGCACATGTTCGTGGTTTGTGGATTTCGCATTGTTTCTCTTGGCCAACCTACCTGATTCTCCGGATGTCGGCACTCCTTTCTCCATCCCTCCGACTCCCTCTATGCTCTCCATTCCTATGGTGGAGGCGCAGATTTCCTCCCAGGGGGTCAACTTGATGGGCGACTCTGAACCCCCCCCGGTAGCTGTGGCGATGTTCCTGTTCGCAGAAAGTATGCTGCGTACGCGGATCCGCAGGTCGTCCCACCGCTTGCGACATTGCTGTGGCGTGCGGGGTGTTGTCCCCACCGCACTTACGCGCTGTGCCACCAGGGCCCATATGGCCTTCTTGTTGGCAAGGGCCGTCCTGGTCATTTGACTGGAGAAGACGACGGCGGAATTTTCCTGGAGGGTCTCGGTGAGCACGGTCAGTTCCTCTCGGGAGAAGTGTACCTGCCGCTTGCGGTCACACGCTTTCTTGGCTACCTTTCCCATATTTATTTTTTTAACTGGGGTTGCTAACGGGTTGGGATGTGTGTCAGGGTCGGAATTTTTATGGTTGTGTTGGGATTCGGTTTTTATAGTTGTGCGGCGTGCTGTTTCCCGTTCCGGCCACATGCTTTTACTTCCGTTTCCGTATATTTACGGTGGCCGTAATTTGCGGTGCACGCTCTTTACGGTGACCGCTCATTACGGTGACCGCTAAGATGGGTGGCGGTATTGCACCTGGTGCAGCGTACGACGGCGGTAAGGGCCGTTTTGGGGTCATTTCCGCCATCGCAGCCTTTCGGATTCCGCCATGGCGTAATGCTCGTGCCCGATGGGTCGTGATTGGCCGCACTTTGCTCCTTCGTGCAATGGCGGAAACGCTATTTACGCTGTTGCGGTCCGGTCAGTCACTTTCCGCCAGGGTCGTAATGAGGGCCACTGTGTTTTAGGCATTCCCAGCCAAAATCGAATCTGCCTACTGTGTTCTGTGCTAGAGCGCCTGTGTACTTACATACTGTGTTTTAGGCACTCCCAGCCAAAATCGAATCTGCCTACTGTGTTCTGTGCTAGAGCGCCTGTGTACTTACATAGTGTGTTTTAGGCATTCCCAGCCAAAATCGAATCTGCCTACTGTGTTCTGTGCTAGAGCGCCTGTGTACTTACATACTGTGTTTTAGGCATTCCCAGCCTAAATCGAATCTGCCTACTGTGTTCTGTGCTAGAGCGCCTATGTACTTGCATACTGTGTCTTAAGCACACCTAGTAAAGTGAACCTGTCTATTGTGACCCACCTCTCACTGTTAATATGCCAGGCCATTGCACCCTACATACATTCTTGTTATTTATCACTTATCAACTGGTCACTACTCCAGCGGCTCACCCTAACACTACCCTTCCAGCTCAGATGAAACCTCCTCCCCCTACCTACCCCAGCATAGCACCCATGCCCACCAGTCGCGACATCCCTAACTCCCAGTCCCCAGGCAATTATATTTCGATCCCTTGCACCATGCACACCAGAAATCTTAAACTACGTAGTAGACCCCCAAAATTTACGAGCCCTCACAAGATCGCCACTACCCTCCAATCAGAAAACTAACTGCTACCATATTGCACCTCTCACTAGTGTCAAAGTGCCCATCACTCTAGCCACCTGTAGTACACCCGAGATTCAGACCCCCACTCTATGTACCAAGGCATTGGCCCCCATTAACATGCCCCCGGTCCTATCACTACCAAAGAAGAGAATGAACCTCTCAAGGGAGCACTCCTCAACGCAAGATCTCTGGTGGCTCACGCCATCGACATAGCTGACTTAATTACAGAAAAAAGTCTAGACTTCCTAGCCATAACTGAATCCTGGCTACATAGTGCCGCAGGACCCGCGCTCGCACTAGCCATCCCAGAAGGATATACCATCCTCAGACAAGATAGAGACGGATCCCGAGGTGGTGGAATAGCTATCATCTCCAGACAGAGCTTATCCATGAGATTAGTAGCCCCTCATGACCTGCAATCTTGTGAATCCCTTTCCATTAAGCTACCACTTAAGGATTCCCAATCACTTACCATACACGTAGTTTACAGACCCCCGGGACCTACTGGCCCCTTTGAAGAAGACCTGCACAATCTAATTGCCAATAATCTCAAACCCACCTCCCAAGTACTGCTGCTTGGTGATTTTAATCTAGGCCTAAACGACCCTCTGGACAAACAGGCACAGCAAATAGTAAATTCCATAAATGCATTAGGTTTTACACAAAAGCTCCCACCCATATTAAGGGTAGAACCTTGGATTGGGTAGCCGATCATAATTGTATAGCTACCATTACTTCTATCTCTCCCTTATCCTGGACTGACCACTATCTCGTGTCCTTGACACTCTCCACTACCAAAAGACTTACACTCACCCAAGTAGCACCACCATGCCTAACCAGGTTAAAAAAGAATATAACAGTGGATAGCATAATCCCTAATATCCTACCCACTTTAAACTCTCTGCCAGAAAGCCTGGACCCAGGCACTCTGGTGCAAGAGTACAACAAGATCATGTTCGCCACTCTAGACAAAGTCGCCCCTCTCAAATTGAGAACGAGCAAACCCAAATTACACCTTAATAAGTGGTTCACCCCACAATTAAAGGACCTGCGACTACTAAAAAGAAAATGCGAAACTGACTGGCGCCTCTGCCCCTCCCATGAGAACAAAAAGAAGCTAGCGTCCACTGCATCACAGTACAAAAAACAAATTTGCCAGGCAAAAAGAAACTCCTACAATGAACGCATAGCTAATTCCAACTCTAGCATGAAAGAATTATTTACAATTCTTAAAGAACTAGAGTCCCCCATCTCCCCACCAGATATCTGCACTAAAGATAAAAACTGGTGTTCAAAGATACAACAAGCACTAACAAACAAAATTAATACCCTCCAAATTAAAATGAAAAACAAGAAAGATTCTCTGAAACTCTCTCAACCAACTCACCATTCCCTACCTAATGCAAATATTTCCGACTCAACAACCACATTCCGCTTCACTAAAACATCAATCCTCAAAGTGGAAAAAACTATCCTCTCTCTCAAACCGTCTAACTGCAAAGGAGACATATGCCCAGCGCAAATCATAAAAGAGGCTGCCAGAGACCTCTCCCCCTTCATTTCCAAATTAATTAATGCCTCCTTTGCCACTGGCATCGTTCCAGCTAACCTCAAACAATCATGGGTGTTCCCGCTTCTCAAGAAGCAAACTCTAGATCCACTTATCGCTACCAATTACTGCCCTATCACAACGGTTCCATTCTTACTTAAAATCCTACATAAAATTGCATACGTGCAGATCCAAAAACATCTCGAACAGCACAAACTCCTTGGGGCCCGACAATCAGGGTTCCGACCTCTTCAAGGGACGGAGAATGCTTTGATAGATCTAAAGACACAGATCGACGAGCTGAGAGATCAAGGGAAAACAGCATTACTACTGTTACTTGATCTCTCAGCTGCATTCGACCTGGACGATCATGGGGTCCTATGCAGGCACCTTGTCTCAGCAGCCCATTTCTCCTTAGACGCTGTTAAATGGATAGAATCATTTTTGAGCGTCAGAACCAGCAGAGTATTCTCACCTTCTGCAGCTGCAGATCACACCCCTATCACATGCGGGGCCCCACAGGGTTCCTGTGTGTCCCCACCTCTCTACAATATATTCACCAAGCCACTGTTCGATGATCTGGACCTTCTGGGTGTCGCCTACACGAACTATGCAGGTAGGCCCTTCCTCTCTAATAACAGCTGCCTGATACTGGCTAGAGCATTAATTCTATCAAGGTTAGATTACTGCAACTCACTCTACAGTAGCGCTAACAAAACCATTATTCAAAAACTCCAAATTTGACAGAATAATGCCATCAGAGCAGCACTAGGTATCAACAAAAGAGCGCACATCTCTGCAATCAGGCGTCATCACAAATGGCTATCTACTCATAACAAAATTCAACTAGAAATTGCCTCCCTGACTCATAAAGCACTACACAATGATGCACCGAGCTACATAATCGACAGAATATCCAGAAGAATCTCCATCAGACCCTCTAGAACTGTCAACACTAACTGCCTGGTAGTACCCAGATTCAAATCCTCCAAGATTGGCGTCAACAGTTTTCCTGTGAAGGCCGCTAAACTTTGGAACTCCTTGCCCCATCAGCTGAGAGCCGACGTACCCTACTCTTTCTTCAGAAAGAACCTTATCACTCACCACAATCTGACAGAGAACTAGTCTCCCTGAAACTGGCATGTCAACATAATTTGTTGATCGACTGAACATTTTTGCACATACCCATAGTTTATGACCTGCTGATTGATTGCAAATTTTGTACATACACATAGACCAAGTTGCTTTTTACTTCACATCTTTTTGAAACATGATTTATATAGTGTATCTTGCTTTATCTCCATGTGTAATGTGACACATTTATCGTCTGCACATTATGTAACCTTGTAAGCTTCGCATTTCCTTTGTTGCGCCCGTATACTCTTGGGTCTGGTGCGCCTTATAAATCTAATAAACAAACAAACAAACAATCCACGAGTATACGATAAGAACAATGTATTCAAATACTGAACGTAGAACACTTGTTTAACTACATTCTATTAATGTTTAAGAACACCTACATGGAAAATCCCAGAATACACAGGTGCGGTATAGGCTTGTTGATATATGTATTAAAAGCAAACCAGTTATATGCGGTTGTGCGAGACTTGGCATGAACCCTAGATCGGTGATGTATTAGTGGAATATTAACCCGAAGTGGGGCTGGACATCGTGCTCACAAAAAGTATAAAAAGCCAATGTATTCTAATGTACAGCGTCTCTCACTGAACACACTGAACCATGCTGGAGTTCGTTGTGTTGCACTGAGGGCCGATAGCTATCCGATTTTTGCTCTGTTCTTAGTAACTGGATACAGTATAAAATAAAGTACTTTGTATGTTCCTTTGTAACCCGTGTTTGGTGTGTTTCCTTTTGGGGTACTCAGCCTCAATATTTTGATTTTGTTTTCACAGTTGGCGCCCAAATAGGGACCCTCAAGATTGATGCTGGATTGTTGAAGTTTGACTCAGGCTATCGGACCGGGATCGGACGGTGTGACAGAAGGGGGCCCCACTGAACGAGACGCGACACCTCAGCAGCGCTGCACGACCCGATCCCTGGACGATTAGCTTGTGGTCCGAGACAGTATCTTGACGAGGGTCCACTTATCGAGGCGGGCAGATTTCCCGAAATCACCATACACGAGGTAAGATTAGTTAGGTAAGATTCTTTGAAATCCGATCGGACCTCCTTAGGTTTGTTCAGGTGAGTCGTGACCCGACTCTTAATTCAACCCTGATAATTTGAATTTGGCACATTGTATCTGCAGACACAATTATTGACCAGGTAACACCAATAATTTGATATACCTGGGAAATTGTCTACCTGCTTCAGGGCGTTGTTTCGTATTTAATGACATTTGGCACAGACAAACCAGACATGCCTCCGAACTTCAGTGGCCAATCAATGACAGTTTTGAAATCCCTCGTATTGAGTATTTGGAGTCAATTCTATTAAAGAAAAAGGCTAGACCTGCAGCATTTGATGTTTTGCAGAATTGGAAAAAAGAAGCGTTGCAACAACTTAAAAGTAGAGAAAAACACGCTCGCCGTCATAAGACGAACGCCAAAAAAGCATTATTGTATGACCAAGATAAACATTCTGAATCGACTAGGAATATGGATAGGGCTTTCTCACTTGGAATTCAAAAAATATATCCTTCCAAAGACCTCCATGCTTCCGATGAATTTATAGATAAATTGTTAAATGAACGAAGGCCTGGTGCCTCTGCGCCACCTCCGTATGTTCCTCTTCCTGCTGCTTTGCCTCTTCCTCCTCTACCTGCTGTTGTTCCCGTTGTTCCTGTTCCTCCTAATGTTCCCCTTCCTCCGGCTCCCCCACCTCTTCTTATCGCACCAGTTAAGTACCTCCATTGAATTTGCCTGCTCCCTCTCTTCCAAGTGGTCCTGAGCAGCTTGCAGTCGATCGAGGTGCAGGGTCGAAGATTGTTACTCGCAATACTGTACCACCAGAGAAGAAACGTGATTTGATTGCATGGGCTAAGCATTGTATGGAGAGGGATGATCAAGCTAATGTTTTTGCCACACTTTGTAATATGGATAATTTTCCTGAGAAAAATGTTTTTATAGAAGGTTTAGGGATACATTTATGTGTAATGTGGGGAAAATTAAATAATACAGATCTCCCGCAAGGGTTAAGGGATCTAAATACTTTAGCGTTTTCTAGAGACATTGTGGAGAAAGTAAATGAGCATGTCGAGAGGTTATTTGGGTATAGAAAGGAGTTAAAAGAGTTGCAGAATGAGGATGACGTGGGGGAAAGTATGTATGTACAGAAACGGTTCCTTCCTTGTTGTAAATCGATATCTGAGGAAGCACAAATTTGTACGAAGGACGCACTTAGATGGATTTCAGATATGTCGATAACTCCAGTTGAAGTATATGACACATATAGTCAGTATACGCCAGAAATGCAGAGGAAAGTGATACAGGTAATAATAGATTACCTATAGGATGATTGTGTAAAAAGAAAGATTAGTTGTCCCACAGAATTATTGAGTATTTACAAGAGAGCTTTTTCACTTGACACTTCTTCGACTGCTTTAGCGCTCGATTTAGCTCTGTTGCTTAGTAAGTGTTCGAAGTCACCTACTTCTCAGTTGCCTATGAGAGAGGTTCCTCTGACATTTGTCCCAAAGGTTGAGATTGCGGCCGATGCTGCACATGGTATAGTCGCAGTGGACATTTCTGCACATTATGTATCTCAGTTCGTTCACGTCCCTTTCTCAAGACAGGAAGTGAATACTATTAGGCAATCTATTCCTGATATTAGGAAAAATCCGACAGGATTCTATAAAGAAATAGAGTCCGTCTTGCAATCCTCAGTGTTCACCTTAGGAGATATCGATTTGTTATTCCCTGTACTCCTGCCCGTAGATTTGTGGAAACAAGTTAGAACTATAGACGACGTGCCAGGGTTGGGAGATACATGGGTGAATATAACTAGACTCGAAGGAGAAAGGCCAGCTGGTGAAAGACCGCCTCAGGTGATATTGACTTTGCCTGATAGAATTATTGCAAAATTAAAAACTCTAATTCCAGAGAAAATAATTATTTGGGACAAACTTACGGCCTGTGTCCAAGGAAAGTCTGAGGGTGCTACCGAGTTCTTTAATTGGTTCGAACAGGTATTCTCGGATTTCAGTGGACAAGACCTAGGCACAGAGTCTGGGAAAAGATTATTTGTGGACAAATTTGTGCGTGGATTGTTGCCTGACATCCAGTCACAAATCATGTCTTCTGAGAGTGCTTGAAAGGCGAAATCACAATCAGAGGTATTACACATGGCTCAGTACTACGAAAACCGTGTCAATAATGAAAAAGACAGAGTTGAAAAACGAAAAGGTGATTTGAAAACTAATGTGCTATTGCAGCAAATTGTTAGTGGCCCCAGAGGGGGTAGTTCTCAGATTAGAGTTCAGTATGTCTCGCAAGGGAATGTGCCCTTTGGGTCCTGTGAACATTAACCAGTGCGCCTATTGTCGTCAAGAGGGTCATTGTTATTCACAATGCCCCGTCCTTCGACAAAGGTCGAATAACACATTCGGGAATATGGGTAGACGATCCAGAGGTCGCCTGGGTGTAGGGGGACCTTGTAGAGGTCAGTTTATACAGGATCCTCAGCAACCTTTCTCACAGGACAATCAGATTACGAGTGTGGACACCAGGAACATATTTGATCATCCTTCCGCTGCATATTTATCTGAAGAGCTTCCTTTTGATGACATTCTGTTTCGTTAGGATTGCCCGAAGCAGGGTTTGGAACCTACACCTATTCCCGTCAATCAGAAAGGTCCCTACGTTGAAATGGTGGGGGGAAATAGGAAACATCAGTTTTTGATAGACACTGGAGCACAGAAGTGTTCCATTGATCATTCACGGGTTCCAAACATTCCACTGTCAGGGCAAACCAATGTTTCTGTAGGGTTTTCTGGCACACCAGTTGTTTGTCCGGTTTCTTTGTCGGTACCCATTTCTCTGGGTCCCTTTACAGACCACTGTCCATTTTTGTTGACTTCGAATTGTGGAGAGAACTTGATGGGGTTGAATCTGTTAAAAGAATTAAATGCAGTGATTTATTGTTCTTCTGATGGAGTGTGCTTGACGATTTCACCACAGCAATTTTCTGTCTCGCAATTCTTGACTAGACCTTTGCCGCCAGAATTCATTGATGTACCAGAGAGCTTATGGGCTGTTGACGACAATGATGTTGCTGTTTTACAGATTGAACCTGTTAAGATAGTTTTGAAACACGGAATTGAGCTGCCACGCATTCCCCAGTATAAGATTTCAGTTGAGGGAGAGCGAGCTTTGAAATGCATTGTTTCCGATTTTGTGCATCGCGGGGTGATTGAAGAAATTTCAGGAAGTTTGTGTAATAGTCCGATTTCACCCGTGTACAAGAAAGGCGATAATGCAATTCCATTCCGTTTCATAATTGATTTACGTGCCATTAATAAAGTCGTCGCTCCACAATTTCCAATTGTGCCTGATGTGACGACAATCTTAACCATGATTCCAGCTACAGCTACTTACTTTGGTGTGGTGGATCTAAAGAATGCTTTCTTTAGTATTCCTATACACAAGGATAGTAGATACTTGTTTGCATTCACCTTAGGGGGACGCTCGTTCACATTTACTCGTGCACCTCAAGGGTACACAGAGAGTCCTAGCATCTATAGCAGGGCTTTGAAAGAACAACTTGATACCCTTGAATTGCCCTCTACTTGTACATTGCTTCAGTACGTTGATGACTTGCTTTTAGCTGCTGACTCTGAGAGCGCCTGTAAGGAGGGCACTGTGTTATTGCTTATACATCTAGCTTAGCATGGGCACAAAGCTTTGCTTAAAAAGTTTCAATATTTTTGCCAGGAGGTCGCCTATTTAGGCTATCTCCTGTCAAAGGAGGGAAGAAGATTGACACCTGAAAGAATAAAACACATTTCTGTCCCAAATACACAGAAGGAAGTTAGAGCCTTGATAGGTATGGCTTCTTACTGTAGGTTGTGGATCCCAAATGTTTCACTAGTGATCAAACTGATGTTGGCTTTGACAAAGAAGGGCATTTCTTCGCCATTGCCGTGGAACGCGGATCACCATCAATCATTTGACTTGCTTAAGACTGCATTATGCTCTGCACCAGTTTCGGGCACACCAAACTATGAAAAGGCCTTTGTGTTGTTTGTGCATGAATGTGATGGATGTGCTTTGGCTGTATTAACGCAGGAACATGGAGGGAAGAATAGGCCGTGCGGTTACTTTTCTTCCGCCCTTGATCCTGTAGCATGTGCTTTGCCAAGATGTTTGCGAGCTGTCGCTGCTGCTGCTGCGTCTGTAAAACAGAGTCAGGGAATGGTCCTAGGCCATGATCTAACCCTGATGGTGCCTTACTCTGTAGATGTTCTACTGAACTGAACCCAAACGCAACACCTCACTTCTGCACGGTTGACAAGATATGAATTGATCTTGTTTGCTCCTCATATTCAAATTAAGAGGTGTTGTGTTCTTAATCCGGCTGAACTCCTACCTTTCCTGCAAGATATTACTTGCGGCGGTGAAGAGTCACATGATTGTCTGTATACTACCGAACAAGAGACAAAGGGTAGAATTGATTTGAAAGACACTCCTTTGGATAATCCCCAAGGAGAGCTGTTCTGTGATGGTTCTTGCTTCAAACTTCCGGATGGTACATCCACAGCTGCTTATGCAATCACCACATTAAGCATGGTTGTGGAAACTAAGAGAATCATGCATAATTCTGCGCAGGCCGCAGAGATTATAGCATTGACCCGAACTTGTGAAATTTCCGAAGGGCTTGCAGTAAATATAGATACTGATAGTCAGTATGCCTTTGGGGTGGTTCACAACTTTGGGAGACTTTGGTCAGAGAGAGGGTTCCTAACTTCACATGGCACTAAAATCCAACATGGCTCCCTAATAGTACAACTACTCTCAGTGCTTGCGCTCCCTACTCAGTTAGCAGTTATGAAATGTGCAGCACATCGAAAGATTACAGATGACATAGGGAAAGGGAATGCTTTCGCTGATCAGATAGCTAGACAAACTGCTACTGATCCCCTTACGGAGATGTATGTTTCGAGGGAGACTGCAAATGCTTATGCAATGGATGAGGGTGTTGGGTCTGTACGGGATATCCAAGCTGATGCCACGTTAGAAGAATCCAAGAGGTGGGCTGAAGGCTTGGGGAAACTTGATGATGACGGGTGTTGGGTGGATATAGCGGAAGGGAAATGGCTACTCCCTGACGCATATATAATGATGATGGTCGTCATGGCCCATGGTCCTACGCATGTATGTGCCCAGAAGATGATAAAAATGTTAGAGAAAGTTTGGGTAAATGACAAAGTTTCGAAAATTGCCCAGCGCTATGTCCAGGGTTGCATAATTTGCCTACAACATAATGCGGGAAAGGGGACAGTAACTCCAAGGGGAAGTTTTGGGCCACCCTCTGTCCCCTTTGAAGTTAGCCACTTTGACTTTATTGAAATGGAACGATGTGACAATAAAGAATATGTGCTGGTGGTCATCTGTGCTTTTAGTAAATGGGTTGAGGCTTTCCCGTTAAGGATGCTACAGCCATGACTACTGCAAAAACCATGTTAAGGGAATACTTCCCGTGGTTCGGGCTACCAAGAGTTATCTGGTCGGACAATGGTCCACATTTTGTCGCTGCTGTAATTCTACAGATATGTGCGGCATTACAAATTGATAAACGGTTCCATTCGGCCAGACATGCTCAGAGCGCCGGACTAATAGAAAGACACAATGGTATTCTAAAGAATAAGTTTCCTCAAGGTACCACAAGAACAAGCTCGCTAAGACGTGTGCCAGCACCAAACTAAAATGGCCGGACGCCTTACCGATCGTGTTATTATCTATGCGTACAACCCCTCAAACTAAGACTGGGCTCTCTTCATTTGAGGTGGTAATGGGGAGACCTGCCAATATTTGGAACCTTCCTAAATGCAATTCATTGAGAAATGTTGAAAATGTATTACTTTCAGATTATTGCAGCCAGTTGACTAAAAACCTGTATTTGATTTATCACCAGGTACGAGAAGCTTTACCTGTGCGATACGAATACGAGGGCCCGGGAGTTGGGTGCTCATCAAGGCATCTGAGCGCTCTTCCTGCCTTGCGCCTCGCTGGCGTGGGCCGTTCCAGGTCCTGTTGGTCACCCAAACAGCGGTGCGGGTTTCTGGAAGAAAGAACTGGATCCATGCGTCCCACGTCAAGAAACTTCCTCACCCAGTGCCACATGTTACAGAAGAAACAGAACCCCTCGCTAATGCTGCAACCAATGATCCCGAAGCAGTAAATAGCACCAAGAGTGTGTCGGAGAATCTCTCTGAGCCCGTGAGGCTTGGGGGAAGCCGCCATTTTGTCTCCACACTCTCCAAAAGTTTCGCATCCGGAAACTGCTGTTCCAAATTCGGCATCTTCACTTGTCTCTGATACGTTGCTTCCAATGGGAAGTGACGACACATTGTTTCCGGACCACTCAGTACCGGGAAAAATAAGGTACAATCTGCGTTCAAGAAAATAGACTTATGGCACGGTTCGGCTGTGCATTCGAAGAAGAAAAGGATTATCGGGGGCTTGTTTTTGCCCAAATTTGAGAAAGGGGATCCTGTTGGCTAGGGTTGTGGAAGGACTAAGAAGTCGCGCGACTGGGAGGTCGCCAGCAACAAACGTTGGGGGTATCCGTTGAAGACTACAATGCCTGCCACCGCTACCGCTCGTATGGGACTTGTAAATAAGGGGGTGACCAACCGGGACAATGGACAAAACACCTAGGCCCCGAAAACGTATTGCTGTGTTTTTATAATGATATTTGGGTTTATAATAGTCGCTGCCTTAGGGTTGTGGTACCTTGAGGAAACTCATTCTTTAGAATTTTTGTTACCTACTGAAAGTATACCTACTGTTCCTACTCTCTTTGTACATTTGCATACTCTGTCCCCTAGGGACTCTCAGCATAGACAAAGGTACCACAATAATACTCTGCTACTTATCATGAATGCTACGCATGCCATTGTTAATAAGTCTACCTGTTGGGTCTGCTCACATTTACCGCAACACGGGGATAAGGGGTTAGGTTGGTATATTCATCCTTTACCTCTGACAACTGCTTGCTATGCTTCTCTTAGAGCACTGTTCTTTGGCCGTTAGAATTATAGCATCTCAGGGAACTTTGATGGCACCAACTTGAATAGTTTTGAGAAACGTGTTTTGACTCCCCTGGGATGCTCGCTTTACGCAAACAGGATTAAACTTAACGTTGCTTCTATTAGGCCTTCTGACAGACTGTCTTGTCCCTTCCAATCTTTGATTTCCTTTAAAATGGCTCCAATAGGCAATAAGGATGCCATGCCTCGTTCTTACACTGTTAATCATAGCCCCGATTCAGTTTCTTTTTGCATACAGAGGAATGGAACTCTGTCAATAGGAGATTTTCTAGGTTGTGCCAAGTTGCAAATTTGACTGGGGGAAAACAGACCTTTGTATGTAGACGAACCTGTCTACTTTGTCTGCGATAATGTAGCATTCCCATGGTTGCCCAGGGATTGGCAGGGAACCTGTTATTAAGGGATCCTGTTACCTGGGGTGTTTATAGCTAGTAAAAAAGAAGTTTCAAAGGCTCGTCCGCGGCGGGACGAGAATGGTGACACCCCAGCACAAATCTTGGGTGATATAGCAAAATCAGTTGTGCCATTTTGGGGGCAGATAGCGAATTCAGAAGATATCAGAAAACTAGCGAGAGTACTGGAGAGAACCATCAACCGGACCAAAGACATACTCTATAATATGACGTTAGAACAGAAGGCGATACGACTAATAGCACTTAAAAAAAAAACGGATGGCATTAGATGTCATTCTGGCTGAACGTGGTGGAGTGTGTAAATTAGTGGGGTCCGTTTGCTGTGTTTTCGTACCAGATTCATCCCCAACCATTTTCAAGGCAATACAGAATCTGCACGTCCTTAGTTCAGAAGTGCATGTTCCCGAGAGAAATCGTGATCTTAGCGCTTGGTTTTGGGACTTTTTGCGATCTTGGGGTTGGAAGGTACTTTCGGTCTTGCTGATTATTTTAGGAATCCTGTTGTTTCTTTGTTGCTGTATTCAGTGTCTACCTAGTATATGTTCGATGCTAGGGGGATGTTGCGCACAAGCGATAGGTACGATAGGACATAAAATGTATGCCCCAGATAAAACTTTCAAAGAATATGGGCCTCATCACGACTTTGTCGGTAACCCTTAAATCCGGTGGTCGCGGTATTACCGCCGGATTTAAGGGTCTGCCAAATCAGGGCTTCGGCGGATTTCGCCCCAGCTCTGAGCTGGGGGGAAATCCGCCGGAAATTTGCGATATTACCGCCGGCGGGAAATCCGCCGGTGGTAAGAGCGCGAAAATTCCCCATTGAGCCCAATGGGGAATGGGGCATTCCCGAATGGGCTCAATGGGGAATGGGGATTAACATTACCGCCGAACTCGTGATCCGGCGCTATTAGCGCTGGGGAGTTCGGCGGTAGGGCTAATACCGCCGGCGGTAATATCGCCGGCGGTAACGCCCAAGTCGTGAAGAGGCCCTCTGTGTTGAAAGAAATTTTAGCGAATTACCTAATGGCAATATATATTTCCGACAGTGATTCAGGGTGCATGGACGATGATGCATGGAGTTATTTGCAAGGAGGTCCAAAGTAGTTTTAGCACTTGGTATAGGCCAAAAGGAGGGTTTGTCAAATAAGAAATTATATTGTGCCTCCTATCGCAATAAATATATGTCTATTGGCCGATGCCAAGCTGCTTATAAATCGCTTGCGAAGAAATCCGTGTTGCAAGGTCCTGACCTTAGAATCAATGTAAGCCGCCATTTTAGGTCAATTCCCCATTTTAGGTTCGCTTTGTAAAAGTCACCCTGTGAGTTAAAATGGTGGACGATGTCATTCCAAAATACAACATAGCCGTCTTGACCTCTGTACGTAGCTAATATGTAACTTGCCTGCAGTCCACTTGTTGAGGTCGTGAACTGAGACCTTGGCCCTCATTACAACCCTGGCATTAAGGGGTTAACGGCGCTGCAAAAGGTGGCGGCGCCGTTAACCCCTTAACGCCTGATTACGAGGTCCCTTTGCGGGTTGGCGATTTTAACGCCTGCTTTTTGCAGGCGTTAAAATCCAACCCGCAAAGGGACCTTGGTGCTAAGTACAGTGCCGCAATTTGCGGCACCGTACTTAGCGCCTTCCCCATTTCCATTGAGCCTTATGGGGCAAAAATGGGAATGGGGAAGGGCAATGGCGGCATGGGGAATTACCGCCCCGCCAACCTCGGAATGGGGCGGTAATTCCCCATTCCGCCATGGCGGAGTTGGTAAGTTACCGGCATGGACCATGGTGCTATTAGCACCATGGTCCAACGCCAGGGTTGTAATGAGGGCCCTTGTCCTTCGTTGACCTTTGTGTAAAGGATTACTCGTGCAATGAAACTAATCCACGAGTATACAATAAGAACAATGTATTCAAATGCTGAACGTAGAACTCTTGTTTAACTACATTGTATTAATGTTTAAGAAGACCTACATGGAAAATCCCAGAATACACAGTTGGGCTTGTGCCGTATAGGCTTGTTGATATAGGTATTAAAAGCAAACCAGTTATATGCGGATGTGCGAGACTTGGCATGAACCCTAGATCGGTGATGTATTAGTGGAATATTAACCCGAAGTGGGGCTGGACATCGTGCTCACAAAAAGTATAAAAAGCCAATGCATTCTAATGTACAGCGTCTCTCACTGAACACACTGAACCACGCTGGAGTTCGTTGTGTTGCACTGAGGGCCGATAGCGATCTGATTTTTGCTCTGTTCTTAGTAACTGGATTCAGTATAAAATAAAGTACTTTGTATGTTCCTTTGTAACCCGTGTTCGGTGTGTTTCCTTTTGGGGTACTCAGCCTTGATATTTTGATTTTGTTTTCATAAGGTATGGTGGGGCTATTTGGGATAGGCATGCATTCTTGATGGAGAGGGATTTGAAAAGGATGCGTTCCCTTACAGGGAGCCAGTGAGCGTTTCGTCTTGCTTGGGTTATGTGTTCCCTTTTAGGGATGCTGAGGGCTGCCCTTAGTGCGTTGTTTTGTGTCATTTGAAGTTTTTTTAAATTTTAAACCTTGCTAAGAACTGCTTTTAGCTTCTGTGCGGCTGGGCCGGGAACTATATGGAGAGATTGCTCTCCTTAAATAGTCACATTTCGGGAATGTCCTGAATCTATATATTTTTCTAGTATTAATGTTTCCTCCCTTTCCATGTTTTTCTTGATTGAAGGATGTGTAAACCAGAACTGCAACTCGCTTCTCAAAGAACTCAACACCACCATCACAAACAACATCAACTGCCATGACCCAGTGAAACAATGCCCCTCATGCCTAAACCTTCTGCACACTGCTACACTCAAGAACTCAACCTCAACAACGAACCATCAAAAAACAAGAAAAGAATTTGGCAAAAATCATGCATGCATCCGACCTCGCCTTGCTCAAGCAACTCTGTGCTACCCGCAGATGATTGATCAACACTGCCAAGGGCAACTACTACCAAAACGCCATGGCTAAGGCCAACAATAAAAGCAGATCCCTCATCAAAGCAATCAAGCACTTTATCAACTCTTTGCCCAACATAGCTGTAGCACATCACGTCAAAAAATTCACTGCCATCAACTCTTTCTTCATCAACAAGATAAACATGATCTGCCAACACATAGACACTAATGCCACAACTGACAGCACACTACACACCCCATCTCGCAGAAACACAACTACCTGGACAATTTTCAAGACACCCACTATGGAAAACTTCACTGCCACCCTAGCATCCCTCAAGGCCATATTGTATGCGGACGACATCCTCCTTGCCTCCGTACTCAAGACGCTTCCAACTGAAGCACTCCTTCCTTACCTGACAATCTTCAACAGCTCCCTAACTCAGGGCACCTTCTCCTCGACCCTCAAGACCGGACTAATGCTCCCACTTCTTGAGAGACAACACTGGATGCTGATGATCTCAGCAACTACTGCCCCATCACCCATCTTCCCATCCTAGGTAAGATCCTTGAGAAAGCAGCAGCCACCCAACTCCTCCAACAGATTGAAGCCAATAACCTACTTCAGTCCTACCAATCTGGCTTCAGGCCAAGATGCAGCACAGAAACGACTACCATCAAGGTGATTAATGATGCCCTTAAAATCCTCGAGGATGGCCATCCTTGCCTCCTAGTTCTCCTTGACCTCTCAGCAGCAATTGGCACAGTAGCCGGCCAGACACTCACCGACAATCTATATTGCTGCATGGGGATCGGTGAGATCGTCCTCAGTTGGTTCAAATCCTACCTTGCTAATCACTGAAAGTTCATACAAATTGATTCTTCCAGATAAACAACTCTTCCAATCACATGTGGCATCCCACAAGGAACCATCCAGTCCCCGGTGATCTTCAAACTTCACATGGAACTGCTCGGAACCCTCCTCGCTCTGCACAACATCCACATCCACCAATACGCAGATGATACACAGATCCATCTGAAGATACCTCCATCAAAGACATACACACACTCAAGGCCTGCCTCACATTGCTCCATTCATGGATGACCAGTGCTTACCTGAGGCTCAACCTCTCCAATAGTGAATTCCTACTGGTGACTGAGAACACAGAAAACCCTGACATCCAGACCTGGCTCTCTGCTATGAATGACGAGGGCTTCACACCCCTGCTGGCCACCCTTGGGTTCAACATCAGCAGACACCTCACGTTCAAATAGCACATAACAAGGAAGACAAGGCATTCAATACACAGTGTTGCATAGCAATTTGCTATGCAATTCTGTAGGTTTGCTAATCAAATGGACACTTGTGTAGCAAAGTTAGCTATTTAAGTTCACCTCTTCAATGAACGCACAGCTCACCCTGCATTCCTCTCTTGCCCATGGTGCTATATTCACCCTCTTTTCTCTGTTCACTTCAAATGCTAATGGAGAGAACGTGCAGCATTAATCATCTCCTGCACTTTAAATGCCAAAGGCATGTGTGGGAGTGCAGGGCAAGAATTTCTTTTTCAAATAATTGCAAACCAGAAGTAATCCGGATGATACTTTTATTAAGCTGTCTATATCCTGTCTGGCAAAGACCAGTATGTGTCAACTTTATATTTATATATGAAGAGTCATGCAATTCCATTCCTAAAATGTAAGTTGTTAGATAATGAATAATTGCAGTATTGATACCGTAACACTGCATCATCTCCATGCGTTACAGTAAAGTTTTGGTTAGTGTATCTAAATTTCATAGTGTCCACTGTACTTCATTTAGTTGGGAAAGATGCATCATATTGACAAGTGAACACTTTTGAAAATGAACATGATCAAATGCTTTTGATGGCAAACCTAGTTCTGTAACCTGCAGGTTGCATACATCTTGCAACTGGAGCTCAACTCATGAGCAAACCCAAATTCCTTGAAATTCTGCATTATTATTGCTTTATACCAGGTACCCTGAAAGTGAGATGACCACACACTACAATATTCCACCTAGTTTGCCCAATTCTATGGCTGCTAGACAATCCAGTCTGTTTAGTCTCTTTCTTACCTCTTACAAAATGAATACACAAAGCAAACTAGATGCTTAGTAGTGATCAATAGTTCCATCCAGGCTGTACATCTACAAATCTACTGCACTGGACTTGGCCTCCAGAGTAAGCTTTGCTTATGATTGTATTATATATAACCATCTGCATGTGACAGCTGGCCAAACTGTTTTCATGGCCTTTAATCATATCTATTTATGTTTGTCCATTTATGCAGCTAAGCTTTTACATTTTGCAGACACTCATCTATGGCTCGTAAAGTCTTTTCGCCCACTCGCACAGTAAAGTAGATTTCATAAAGGGCGAGTAGCATGTGCAAGAGATATTTGAAACTTTTATTTAACATTTACTTTGCAGAAAAATGTCAAATAAAAGTTTCACTGTGCATGGCTGGCCTCTGGGTGGTAGAGTGTGATAAACATAAAGTGGGTTTGTAGGGAAATGCTAGAAGCAAAAGATTAGGTGAAATACCCAATCATAAAGAGCGGCTGTATGATTGGGTATTTCACCTAATCTTTTGCTTCTACTGTTTTTGGGCTTGGGTGTCTCCAAACCTTTTTCAGCCGGCTCCTGCACACTGAACCATATTTATAAAAAAGTAGTCATCACATTAGAGACCTTTAAGGATACTAAACAGACTCATACTCCCGTGGTGCCCACTCATTTTGCTTCCTGCTTTGTAGGGAAATGCACCATTTTAAGAAAATCACATTTTAAATTTGTTGTCCTCTAGTGTTATGGGTCGAGTGCATTTCTCTTAGGTTGAATAGGTAAACTATGTTACCCGACCTGCAGGTCTAGTTGAAGTTTAAACAATTTGCAAGGCCTGACTCCTCTCACTAATGTCTTATTTCAGCGGTACACAAAACTTCTGTATTGTTGCTCATTTCATGTCTTGGGTACAAATAACTTCCGGTGACATTAACAATAGGAGTACACAATTGCTAATCAAATGAGCCTGTTTGCTAATCAAAAATAATTTGATTAGCAAACTTTGCTAATTAATTTTTGAAATCTAATTTATGCCTTGGAAGACACAAAGGGCTTAGTATCAACTTTCTCAACTGTGGAAAATAAAGCCTTTCATCCCAAAAAGCAACTTCAGATCCGCTGTCCATGCCATATTCCTCTCCCACCTGGATGGTGGTAATGACCTTTTTAGAAGGCCTTCCAGCAACTCCCTAGCAGCCCTGGGATGTGTCTTGCATGTTCCAGGAACACCCATCAAAGGACTCAGCAAATTCAACCACATCATCCTGACCCTCACTGAACTGCACTGGCTCCGGCTCCAAGCCTGTATCATCTTCAAATCCTGTCATCAAGGCTGTCACCCTGAAGTCCCCAAGCTACCTCACTGAGAAACTCAGCATCTGCCCGTGGCCTGTGATCAGAAGTAAGGAAAGGTGAAGACTTGAACTCCGACAGTTTAGAAAGGAAAGATCTAGAAGCCAGGCCTTCTCTGTCTATGCTCCAAGAACCTCTACCCGTCAACATCAGACTTGCCCTGTCACTTCTACAGTACAGGAAAGAGCTCAAGACCTTCCACTTCAAGGAACACTGAGGTTCACACACCTTGCACTCCCCCACCCTACCTGAGACTCATTGATCTTCTCCCCACTGTCTCTTCCCCTGGTTGATTTTAGATATCTTGCTTCCAATTGCTTACCCTTGCCCATCCGTTTTGTCCCTGTTTCCTTTTTCTCTGCTTCCTTCACTGTGTTCTTCCCCCAATAATTGTAAAGCACTCAGTTGCTTCCCGAAGCTAGGTCTGCACTCAATAAATACCCGAATAATAATATTCATTCACATAAACATAAGTACTTTGGAACACTTTAGGGTTATCAGTCTCTCAAAGAAGCACCTGTTAAAGACTCAGAGTTAACAATGGACAAAGAACCTTATGGCCTCAATTGCTCTAGAACAAGCAGGAGCAATACCTGTCGAAGCCTTCACATCTGTTACATCTAAACCGAAACTTGATTAATCTGAAAATAAGAAAATGGAAAACAATCCAAGAGGTCTTTTTTAACATCCCACCAGCTTGGGCATCTACCTGTGTCCCCAACCGCTTAACACATGTGTTAGGTGACACTCCCATCTCTGCCGGGGTCACAGTTCCACTATTTCTTTTGTTTTTCTTCTACCTGTAGTGACACAGTTTATATTTTTAGCTGGCCTCTGTCAACTAATGCAATTTATTTCTAATAAAATGATGTATTTATTTATTTTGCATTTTTAAAGCGCTCACACAGCCCACGTGCATCGAGGCGCTGTTACATGAATTGTTTGTTTTTTAGCTGTGTAATAGTTTTTTTGTCTTAGTTGCATATTTATAATATGCTTAAATACCCAGACGTTTCTAAGCGCGGACCCGGGATCGAACCTGTGTTGCTTCGTGTCATCTTGCTTCCAAGGCTAGCACGTTGCCGTTGAGCTATCCTCCCGGCTGTATAGTCACGTATAGTGCCAGCGAGGCACCAATTTGACACCAAAGAATTGTCTATGCTCTGGTCATAAGAAGCGTGATGGTCTTTGGCACTGAGCAGAAAGAGGTGCTTATTTATTCCTTTTCAAACCTCATAATGGTTAAAAAAAACAACAACGAGGCACAGTGATGTCCATGTAGGTATAGACTTTATTATTTTAAAAAGAAATTAAGACCAAAAGTCCCCTTTAAAACTCTGGAGGGCTTACACTAACACAATGGCTAAAACAGCAGGATATTTTAGTCTTGAAAAGAGGAGGCAGAGCAGAGCCTTGCATGGTAATGCTAATAGTTAAGGCACAAAAGCCAACAGGAAGGGGAATTACTTAATTAAGGCACAACATGCCAATGTCTGAGCTGTTTTGGTTGAAACTATAGAGAAATCAGTTTCGATACTAAGAACATCTTTCTAAGAACCATTAACACTGGAAACAGACTCCCTTGAGTAGTGGCTGAACGCTAATTACTAAAAGGCATCAAATACATTAAGCCATTAGTGTTGCGCTAGTTCCTACCCGGGAGGGGGATAGGAGGGAGGGGGTGGGGGGATGGGAGTGTTGGGCTGGTGATTCATTGGGCTCCACCCAGCCCACATTTCTATGACTCTGTATTACGAGTGACAGGCAGCCCCTGTTTTCTATCTATATATATTTGTGAAAGTGTGTTTGTATGTTCAAGGTTGGGTCCAGCCCCATAACAGTTGGTGGGCTGAAATTTTGGTCCAAGGTCAGCAAACCAGTCAGGGGTGTACTGGTGATAATGAAATATGACCAACCCCACTCATTCACCCTGCACAGGGCGGGGTTCCAGCCCCGTGCTATCAGTATAGGCGGTTCCGGGAGACTGACGATTTTGCGATTGTTGGCTCCAGACCCACAACAGTTGGTGGGCTTAAATTTTGGCCTGAGGTCGGCATACCAGTCTGGGGTGTACTGACGATAGTGAAATCTGACCAACCCCAACCATTTGCCCTGCACAGTGCGGGGTCCGGCCTGTGCTATTAGTATAGGCGATCTCGGGAGATTGATGATTTTGCGACTATTCCAGAACTGGGAAATGATGACACAATAACACAAACACAAGGCTATAGCAGACCCCCACGTGCACACCCGGGTAACGCTGGGTGGTACTGCTAGTTTTGTATACTTGTAGGTAGTACTGTGCCTTGCTCCTTGCTATTTAGCTCAGTGCGGAATGCACAAAAGGACACAACTCCCCTTTCGATAATTGTGGACCATTACATTGAGTAATAATAACACTGATTGCTACAGTGCTTAGAAGCTGGAGAACCCCAACATTAAGTGCTTTATGAAAACACAGTATTATTATTATGAAGGTGTCAGCCATACTCAGTGGGGTGTCATAGTCTTGCACAAGGAAAGAATGAAAACAAAAATGAAACCCCACTAAGAAATCCATGTACAAACTACCGTATCAAAAATGTGTATATAGGCTTAGGAAACCAAAACTTTACAAACAACAGCACCAGCTGTCCAGGGGGTGGGCACCCTCAGTGCCTGCTGCTTTAGTGGCCCTCCATGTAAAATGGCCATAGGACTCTCATCGGCACTGCCCTGTTGCTGCGGCCATGGTTGGCATATGATAATAATTAGCAGGTCGTCTTCACTGGCAATTGATCCAGCCCACAAGGCTGCATTGTTTCAGAGGGCCAACAAACCTAGGGATTGCCATCACAAAATCATGCATCTGCAGGTGTTGGTGGAAGCAGAATTGGAAGGCAGTGACTTATGGATAGACCTCAAACTCGTTTATTGACATTTCTTAAAGGTTTCCATAATATTTCAGTTGTTTCCTTTCACAGACATAGGAGTTTTTACTTTTTTGCAAGACAAAATAGTAAATATTGACAGGGATTTTCAGATACTTAATATGTTTTTTCCAGTAGATGCGATTGTAAATAATGGTTTAAGAAAACAAACATATTTGTTTAATTTTTAGCGGACAGCAATCAATTGTTTTTAGAAATTACAGGTCTATGGTCTATAATTACCTAATCGCTACCACATGAAGTGAAACCAAACTACTCCCAAACGCATTAAAATCAAAGAACATATTGTGTGTCTATGTGTCTGGTTTGGGGGTTGGGCAGGGGAGATGACACACAAGGCAGGAAGTTTGGGGTGGAGGGTGCGAGGTGAGATGGGTTAGGTGACAGGTTGGACAACTGACAGAACATACTTTTGTGAGGGTTATATTTCATTTATGCAAATGAAGTGTGAAGAAAGTTAATCAAGAAGAAGCATACAAAATCCTCTGTGCTTGTTTAGACCTGTTAGTATGGCTTTGCTTTTGATTTGTAACACACATGGACATGGAATGCATGTTTTATTTTCAAGCGCGAAGTACAAAAATGATACTCTCAGAAAAGAAGAAATATGCCTAATTACATGCACAATTTTGGTTCGTACAGAATCTTTCGTCAGTGGGCGTTTGACCAATCTACTTTTTCATTGGCTATGTTTTGCACCTGCACTTTTATTTTTGAGGATATACAGCAGGTGTTGGTTTGAGGGTGTTTAATGTGTTCAGCAGTTTTCTTTCTGGTTTTTGGCTCTTGTGTTATGTTTGAGTTTGTGAATGTCTTTTTTAGGGCAAGTCCAACCGAAAATTCGAGGTTCCCCCCGGAGAGGGAATCAACCATACACAGGCAGGTTGAACACTTTCATGACCAGGAGGAGAGATTACCCTCGATAGCCATCCCTATCTTTAACCTTTCGAGGATTAGTTTGTCTGAGCCTCAAATATGTGTCCTTACTAAGGGACTCAAATATGTTCAGACACAGGGTACTTCATTAAACCAAACTGAAATTGAGCTTGGGAGATTTTTTAGAACCATTCTCCCACAAGCTCTTTTTCAAAATAAAGATACCATGGAAGATATAGCTAATACCAAATTTAGGCCTAAATCTGCCTTTACCCCTAGTGATTCGGAGGTCCCCTCTGAAATACTTTCCTTTGAAAATATGATTCTCAGAGAGCTGCAGCAAATATTTCAGGATCACAGTGACTATGGTCAGTTTAATACCCTTTAAAGGGCGGAGATTAGTGCTCTGAAGGAATTAGCTAACACTAACAGTGTGATAATTAAATGAGCCGATAAAGGTGGAGGCATTGTCTTAATGGTTACACAATTTTATGCCGGTATGGTGGCAAGCATAATTGATAATGAAGAACATTATACAAAAATCCATGTCGATCCCACCAACACCTTCATGGAAGATTTGCAAAGATTATGCTCACAGAGAATGAAGCAATGTTTCTGACCCCAAGTGATTGTCGGGTTCCAACCATGTATGCGCTGCCCAAAATACACAAAGCTCTACTTAATATGCTGGGTGGATCAATAGTGGCTTTATGCGGATCAATATTAGAGTCAAGTAGCCAATACATTGATCTGTTTCTACAGCTCCTGGTGCTGCAGACGCCACGGTCCTATTTGAATGATACAACTGACGTCATTAATGCTCTGGAAGGGGTGCAGTTTGATAGTGAGGAGGGTCTACTGGTGACATTGGACATAGTTGTACTTTATACTAATATACCACAACTTGAAGCTATGTCCATTATAAGGAACAATTTAGACTCTAGAACCACCCCACACTAGACTCCTGCTCTTTTCATTATGGATCTACTGTAGATGATCTTAGGCAATACATTTTTTGCATTTGGTTCCAATGTTTATCTGCAAAAGAAGGGTACAGCCATGGGGGCATCATTTGACCCCAGCCTTGAGAACATCTTTATGGCTGATTTCGAAGACAAGTTAATTTACAACAATAACCCTTTTGCACAACATATATCCTATTGGTATAGATATAGTGATGATGTTTTCTGCATTTGGCATGCTGATGAGAACACGCTGGATTTTGTACGTTGGTTGAACACTTGTCACCAAGATCTTAAGTTTACAAGTACCTCTAAAAAGCACACTATTTGATTTTTGGATGTGTCTATTGGACGCCGAGATGGGACATTATACACCAGCCTTTACCACAAGCCTACAGATAGGAAAACTCTGCTGGTCTATTCTAGCCAACATTCCAAGGCTCTAAAGGATGGGTCGCCCTACCGGCAGTTTCTTTGCCTGAAACATAACTGCACCTTCACAGGGGATTTTGAACAACACGCTCAAGATCTGGCAGAGAGATTGAAGCAAAGTGGTTATCCACACAAAATTGTGAAACAGGCTGCAAAGAGAGCAAGATTTACCAACAGGAATCCTCTGTTGTACCCCGGAGAACATGGTAGACCATCAGATAGGCTTATATGTGTCACAACGTTCTCCAAATATACTAATAACATCAAGAAACAAATTAGAAAATACTGTCGTCTCATTAAATCAACAGATTGCGTGACCCAGCTACCCCTGTTTGCCCTCAAGACAGGTAAAAACGTTAGGGACAGGTTGGTGCATTCTAGATTCAATGTCCCCAATGGCAGACAGATACAGAATACATTGGAGGGAGCATGTATAACTGAAAGGAGTGGGGTGAAGGGCCACCACCCTTGTGGCAATTGTAGCATATGCCCCTTTGCCAATAGGACAATGCATTTTAGTTATGGTACATTTGAATAGCAATTAACAAAGTTCACCATTTGCAACTCCACAAATGTAGTATACACTATAGTCTGTCCATTTGATTTAATATATGTGGGCATGACTACTAGAAATATTTTGGTGAGGATAAATGAACATAGGAGCAGAATAAGGAATGGCATTTTGACAGCTCTTTGTTGCAGCATTTATGAGAGAACCAGGATGAGCCTGACAACCTCAAGTGGTTAGTAGTTGATCAGCTTAAACCAGACCAGAAGAACTTCTCGATGAACACACGGCTGTTCAAACTGGAACAGAGGTGGATCCTTCGATTGAGAACACACACTCATGGCTTAAATGAAAGGATCCATTGACCTTCCCTGATTGGTTAAGTGGTTGTATAGGGTCAGGCCTCCTGTGTATGTTTTGTACTTCTGTGCTTGCATACATGTAGAGGACACTTTTTCCATCAATGTTAACTGTATCTTACACATGCATGTTCCTTAGTTTTTGCCTTCATGTACCATGTTTGCAGCCCATTTTAAATATCCACTATGGGTCGTCCTGCATGCATTTTGTAATTTCTACAATTGCAGTCTGTCCTAAAATCTACCCAGACATGTGCAGGTTCCTCTGCCGCCACGTAAACAACCTTTTGCTATGGTTCAATTTGTGCGGTCAACTGCTGTGGTTCAGTTTAAATTGTATAGTTGGCTACATTTACAACCTTCAACTTTATCCACCCGATCCCTGCTGTATTTGGCCTGGTGCCACATGTAAAACCAATGTTAGTGTTCCCAGATTTGGCCTGACTCTGTATACCCCTACGGGACATCTTGCCATGTAGACGGATCTTTAATTAGCACTTCCAAGATGGCCACATTAATCTGCGATCCATCCGACCAAGTCTGAGCTCGCACTTTGAGTTACTACTGTACACCAGCATAGAGAGGACCACATAGCTAGTCCCGAGGCATTCAAGACCTTATTATCACAGGGCACGTTCAAACAATAAGAGATGCCTGTTTGTCAACGCGGCTGCTCTGGATTCAAGATGCAGCATTTTGGACATGATGCTAATGTTTTTTTGCAGCACCCAGTACTGAGAGGTAGTGTGGTGCGTTTCTGGGTGAGTAATGCCACATGTATCTTTGAGTTAATGGTCCGATATCTCCGTATACCTTTTCCATTTGTTTTATTCAATATTTCTGATCCTGCTTGCTCTTTGGTTTTTTGGTGCCTAGCCAGGAACTTCAGGCTAGGCAGGCGTTGTTAGGCCCTTTCGTGTGCAGTGTTTTTTTTCTTACCTTTACTTGGCAAACATTTGGAACGAGTATGTATCCCAGGATTTTTGGCTCAAATTTTTGAGGCGTGCCGGGCTTGTACTAAGAGTGCCTTCGCCTGGCAGTTGATTGTGGTTGTTCCTATGCGATTTTAATGGTTTGGCTAATGCCGGTAAGTAATACTCAGTGGAAATTGCTGTACACCACTCAGTTGCATGCCCTACCTTGTCATACTCATTAGCTTTCTATAAAGGCGGTTATGTCGACACGGTTCTTGATATTATCTAGAGGTGGCTTGGCCTTTCCCCAATGCACGACTGAGTGTTGGGCGGGCTTTAGATGCAATATGCTGCTTGGGGCTACACTTAGTATCCGGTTTTTCGGTACATCTCACTGCATGACATACTATAGGGTGTTTTCCATGTCTGTCTTTCCTAATTCTCTTGGTGTCTGGCTTCCACCATGGTACTATATGGTTGGCCGGGAAGTGAACATTCTGGTTGCAAATTGTATTCCTTTTAATTACTAGTTGTGCAAAAAGGAGTGCGAGCTGCAGCAATACTGTAAAAGAGTGTTTTCGAACGTATCTATGTTATTGACAGCGAAGTGTTTTAAACTACAAAAGTAATGGACATTCTTTGATTCCACGCAGATGGCTGTAGAAACAGCTCTCCACTAATTGAAGACACTATATTTTCCCTGATCTGATGAAGGCCTGGTTTTTTGAACATTTATAACCCTAGTTGGCTGAAACTCGAGTAGGGAGAAGAGACTTATGCTGTTAAAACTTTTTCCTTTTGAGACAACTCTCTTGTGTATCTGTTTGTGATAGGTGTTCATTCACTTTGGCGCCACTTTACTACAGAGTAGTAGCAGATTGTGATTACTGTATGGGTGCTTACAAGTATTCGTTATCTGCCTTTGTCTGACCAAGCACCTTCTGTGTTCAGGACACAGTGCTGTTTTGCACTTTTTGGTGTTGTTAGATGACATAGCATTTTAGAATGTCATTTGGTTGTGTATGATTTGCATGGTTGGCTGGTTGTTGAGTGAGTGGAGCGCATGTAGAGTACAGCTGCGTGTTTTATACAGGTAGTATGCGTTGTTGCACACATTCAATTCCTTCTTATGATCATGTACTGTATTTGAATGCTCTGATTCCTTGGATGTGTTTGCACTTTATGCACATCCCTCCTGCGCCTTTTGCACATTGTTCGTAAAAAATTAAATACGCATTGTTCATTATTAAAAATGTCTTTCAAATTCAATAGGCAAGGGATTTCTCTCTGTGTTTATTTTATGGTTCCCACGGATCCACTGCTGTCTAAATAATGTATGCGGGTTGACTTCAAGTGCGTGTTTGTTCTGAGTTTGCGAATGTGGCACTTACCCTGCAACCTCATTCACATGAATGAAAAGTGGGCCCAGGTCATTGTGAGACTTTGAGCCATACTCAGCATTTTACTTTCAAGGTTCTTTATTAAAATGTGAAAAGGGAAACTGCATGCCACAGAAAAACGTGGCAGTGCAAAAATGCCAGGCATAGCAGTCACGCACAGCAGTACTGTCATATGGTGCAAATTACATGCAATCATCCCTTGTCTACTAGCTAAAAATCTTTTGTAACCTAGCCTCGCCACAGTTGGGTCATACCTGTATCTCAAGAAATACACATGATAAAAGGGTATTATATTCATCCATTGATTAATGGGCTTTTCTACTGCGCCAAATCACCAGCCTAGTGGTCCCAAAGCGTGTATGCTTGTCCAGGTTTTAGCACATATTTTGTCCCCGCCCAGGGATTGCCAGATCTTAGTCTGTTGAAATAAAATATAAATATTGGTATATAAAGAGACAAAGGAGGGTAATTGGAATATATGTCACAATAATGACCCAAACGCTGCATAAGGAGCAGTTTTTTCTGGAACTACTGGACTGATCTGAGTAGTTGATGGAGGATATACCATTAGAATATGCACTAGATCCCACCCATCCCCTACATCCATGATTGACTGGGAACGCTGTGCAGGACACTTGCATTGCAGGAGATGGTGAACTCGGTGAACTGCTACCCCAGTTGCCGTCATATTCCGCGAGCCGGTTGCTGAGAGGCTAGTTTTAGTCCCAGGTGGTAGCTAGCGTAATTGAATCATTAATTAGCACTGAAGCATTACCACTGAGTTACTCGGCTGCAATCATTGTTAGAGTAATTACTGATATGAACAATACATTCTCCTTAGTACAAGGGTCTGCAGTACAAGGCACCGCCTGTGTGTGAGTTCATCAAGCCCATGAGTCTCCTAGGATAGATTTAGCAGTGGTGGGAGAGAGGGAGATCAGGCAGAGGTTTAGCTCCCAAAACTTTCCTTGATTGGAATATGGAATAAGATATCATAGTCAAGCCCAGAAGCAATCAGACCTTTGTTCCATGACAGTGAAAGGAACGCTGTGTTGTGCACATGCATTGGGACATCTCCAGTACACGGCATCATGGTCCTCATTAGGAGTGTGGTGGCAACAGTAAAAATGTCTTACTTTATGTTCCACTTGTTTTTAAAATAAAATACCAGCCCAAGTATGAGTTGAGATCACATGGGCTAGTGACCACATGGTGAGGAGGAGTTTCTGTATACACTCGACAGTAACTACTCCATGTGATGTCAACTCGCAATTAGGTAGTGGTATGTTAAAAATTAGAGGCATTTAAAATGTCACCCGTTTTTGCCACCACCCTCCCAGTGAGGCCCAATGGCTGTCATAGCCCTCTCAATCCACCTGTTCCCCATGAGCGCATCAAAAAGAGAAGGAGCCAGTCTGAGAATCCACAATCACCCAGTAGTCTGTAGTAGTCTTCTGCGGTATCAAGGGACTTTATGCATTCTGCTGTAGGTGGTGCTTTTGCTCAAGGGAGGCGGGGGTGCAGGGAGAGTAAAAGACGAGCACCAGGAAGGTTCCTCTAGCAGGTACATACAATCAATTGAAAGATTGCAGTGACCGCTCACCTTTGTGCTGAGGCACTACTAGCCTGAAAGGTTATCCAACAAGAGCCCTTACTGAAGAGCTCCATTCGCAACAACGACATTTTCCCGTACAATATACACACCTTGAAAAAGACCCATGTCAGGTCGAAACACGTGTCGGCTTTAAAAGTGTGTAATAAATCACTGTCATATCTGTGAAACAAGTGGCAAGACTCCTCAGTTATTACCTGCCAATTCATGTCACATCACAAACCTCATTATCAGTATTCCAGCGCCCGGGTGAACAGGGCTTGTTACCAAAACCCACTTCTAAACTCACAGAGATGGAAGAGCAGCGTCTCTAAAGAGCCTCTCATCGGCAGCAGGACCCACCTTAATCCTTATGATCGGCGCAGTGAGCCATATATTCTAGTGCTCTACTCCCTTTCCCAGTAGATACAATTCAGTGGCATTTGAATGGATAGGCAATTTCAGAGAGTCGGATGGTTTGGGATATTGGCTGCCCCACAGAATGACATATGCTTGTGAGGTGTATATATATGACTAGGTCAGGAATGTATTCTACAGACTAGGGTACCGTCATGTAGTGTGAGGACTTCCTCACACTTTCCTTGAGTACATTCCTGCAAAAGATGCATGTAATTTCACCTCATTGCCATCGGAAAGTGTTCCAGTATGCGTGCGTGGCAGAAAAAACGAAAACTCCATGGCATGCATGAATACAGAAATGCAATATTGGCATTTTGCATGCATAATGTTCTTTTCTCTGAGCTTCTTCGTCAGAAATTGCAAGTGGGTGGTAATAACAGTCCGTCATGGGTAGTCAGGGAAGCAGTTAAGAAATGATGATTCCATAGGTTCTTCTACAACACTAACTATAATTTAGAGCCCAGGGTGTAGTAGAGATGTATGTAGTGCAGATGGTGTTGGCCTGGTGGGGAGGAAGAGGATAGTGGGAAAGCCGTCTTCTAAAGCTGAATAAGGTGGTGGTTGAGGGCAATATAGAGAAAAGAAAAGGTGGGGGTGCCAAGAGCCCTGGTCCGTGCACCACAGTCACTTCTATATATGAGCAGGGAGATATATGTGAAGAGGCTACGTGTGACCCTTCAGGAGAAGAGAATCTGCTCGGTGTCCACTAGAAATATGTGCTAAGGGATTCTCTTCAAAGATTGGAGATTCGCGCTCCTATTTAGGCCACCTGATTATATCATGGATTGTAAAGTGAAGATGATCAGGTTTTAGTTGCAAATCATTTTTAATATGCCTTTTTGTTTGAGAATACAAGAGCCGACACATCACTATTAAACATAATGAGGTGACAAATCTAGATGTAATTGTAATTGTAATTATTTATTTGTACAGCGCTTATACACAAGTGAAGTGCTTTAAAGCGCTTCATGGCAGGAAGGGAGCAAGGCAAAAACAGTAGTCATTCTTAGGCCTTGAAGTTTCCAAATGATCCAACAAAAAGTAACTAGCGTACTCGGCCTGATGAAATTTCACCTAGTGCAAGTGCATGAAGTGTGTCAGGCACAACCAGATTAGGCAGGGGAGACAGAGGGGGGGACAAGACAGAACTTACTAGGCCTAGTAAATTCAGGTCATGCAAGTGTACACACGGAAGTGCAAGGGAGGGGGAAGGGGGAAACAAGTGCGCCCAATCCACCAGACCCTGAGTTAAGTGCAGAGAGGTTACCTTTCTCATGGAACATATGATGAAGTGCAGTAGGGGTTACCCCTCTCATGGAACGAATGCTGAAAGTGCAGTAGTGCTGGGCATAGTGCAGAGGCCCGGAGGCAGTGCAGAGACTGGCGGCGGAGCATGGGACCTGTGAGGCTCTGGAGGTGGGCCAGGCAACCACCTCCAGAGGAAGGTAAGAGGCCCTTGTGCCTAGCTAACTGTTCTCAGAGGTCCGTGGACTGGATTGCATTCTTCCTTGGCCCTCGAATCTCAAGAGTGGCAATGGAGGAGGCCCGATCGGGCCCAGATGTCATCAATGCTAGAGTACCACAAGGCTCCTGCATCTCCCCATCTCTTTTCATTGTCTATATACAACCTCTTTTTGACATGCTTGACCATCTGGGTCTACAGTACACAACTACGCTGATGATGCCCAGGTGGTCTTCGAGCTATCTGGGGATTTTGCATAGGATTCCGCAAGTATCAATACAGTCTACAGGGCTATTCAGTTGTGGATGATAGCCAACTCAATGGCTCTCAATGACACCAAAACAAGCTACTTATAGTGGCTACCGCCCAACGGCTGAACAAACTTGACACCGCCTATGGTAGTTTTAAGATTGTTGACCTCTTCTATACCCGTGTCTACTAGAGTCAAAACACTGGCGGTCTATTTGGACTCGGAGCTTAATATGCAAATGTTTCTCACACTCAAGCAGCTTGTGGGTATATGGTTAAACTGCTCAATCAGATAAGGCCCTACATTTCACTTGCAAATAGATCTATAGTGGCCTCAGCTCTGATTAATTCAAGGCTTGATTATTTCAACAGCCTTCTGTCAGGTACCACCAAGACCAATATACAATCTCTACAGCTTTTTCAGAATAGTGCTGTTCATGCTGTTTTTGGCCTACATAAACATGATCATGTCTCCAACTCCAGAAAGGCACTGCACTGGCTACCTGTTGTACATCGGATCTCACATAAGATCCTGTCCCTGGCCTACAAATGCTGGTCTTCCACCACCGCTGGTTATCTGAAGAAACAGCTCTCTGTCGATCTATTCTCAGTGTGGGCACCAAGAGAATGGAGCTCCCTCCCACTCACAATAAGGACTATCAATACGCTCTCAGGATTTAAAAAAAAGTTTTGAAAACTCATCTCTTTGGTTTGATCACTGGTTAATTTCTAACCTTTCCTGCTTATACTCTGCTTCTTTCCTGTTACTTGTTTCATTTGTATTGTCTTTTAGTGTGCCCTGAGGCCCATGTAATCCTGTATTTAGGTTATTTCAGTTTCTGAATTAGCATTCCCTCTGCATTCTGGCGGCCATTAGTCAACATTAGTCTCACATTTCAAAACCCAGCTGGTCTTCATAATAAACCTAATCTAAACTAAGAAACACACAACGCTAGCAGGAGGAAAAAACACTATGATCCTGGCCCAAAATGGACGTTCCCAGGGAAAGGTTCATTAAACTGTGAGCAGCCCCGCAAAGGAAGCTCTGCATACAGCATCCTTGATGGTTCCCAAACGTGAGTCAAAGGTTCTCTGCACAATATGCACATCCGAAACAACTTCAGCCCCAAACAGGTGGTGTATGGAACGTGGAATCCCTGTCAGTCAGACCGAGACCTGGGATGAACTAACTGCGAAAACCCAAGTAAGAGCAAAGACCAGGGCAGTTGCACTGCTGTTGAGCGGAAACATCAGCCTCCCCTGTGGAAGCAAGTGGGAGTTTACAGCAATTCCTCTGAAGATAAAACTAACCTTGTGAATATATATAGTGGTGAACAACTAACAAATGAAGTGCATAATACTACAGTTTTCATCTGAATCAAAGATCAACCCTTCAGTAGATTCTGCAATATGGTGAAGGCAACCCTTATGCTTGCATGCAAATATTGCACAATTACTATGACACAACGCTGCCTCATCTTCCACATTGGTGGTAGCATCCGCACTATTCGGGGAACCAGTGCCTTAGATGTGATGCTCTTCAGACAGTCAGTCGTGTAGATGGGCAATCAGCTTGATTTTGTCTGGGACTTTTGTAAACCCAGAGGCTTAAGTTGGTCCCATACTTTGGTGGAAGTCATCAGGGGCAGCTGGAGAGGTTGATGCAGGTCAGACTGGAGAAAGATCTGGCGTAAGCGAGACATGCTCTGTACGTCTATCATCGTTCCATTTGCAATCAAGAGGAGTGGGCCCCAGGAACTCAATGTAAGAATCCAAGGTGGATTCAGAAAATAGTGCACACGTCTGGACATCAGCAATTTACTCACCAAATAAGGAGCATGGTTGGATTTCATATTTCAATTGTTCTTTGATCTTTTTGCCCTACAAAGTATTGTGCATCAACATCACACGTGCAATTGAAATTTGATCATGGTGCATTTTGCACCTTTACAATTTTCTGCATTGATTGCACCTTAAGTCTGTCATCATGGGCCAGAGGTCCATGCCATTTATGAACTTAAACATTCTTCATGTGAAACCGTCACACGTCAGTGTGTATAAATGATTCGTGCAGCCCTTGAAGGGGGGCTGAGGGTCTCAACCAGGGTGGGTGTAGTCTCAGGTGGTCTTTGATCTCTTTCCGAAGGGAAAGGCACCTCGCACCTGTGCAAAAGCTGTCACAGCAGCAGGAGCTGACAGTATTTCTGCAAACATACAACACACCCATGACCTCAAAAGCATACCTAGTTGCACTGATGACAGTGGGTGCTGTCTGGGACAGCCTGCACCTTCACTGGCATCCTCAGTCACCCATCAAAGGGCAGCATGCGCTGTACACATGCAGAAATACCACCAGGATGGCTTATGGCTTACTGCGGCGGAGCAGAGACAGGTGGATTCAGGGACGGGTCTTACTCCAAAGATCAGCAAAATGGCTTGGTTGCAATTAGAGAGTATGAGCTATAACACAGGAGCCATATTTGATAGGGAGGTGGAGAAGCTTGGAAAAGCCTGTCAGAGATAATCTGCTGTGTTTCTTCCACCAAGTCACCCTGTGCTGAGTCTAGTAACATGGCCATCTTGAATTGGCTAATTCAGGAGAGATTCCTGCATGAGGAAGGTAAGAGGGCCTTGTTCTAAAACCATGGCCAATCAGTGGTCCATTCCTAGAAGAAGACATTTCTAAAGGAGTTGGATTGTCTGATTGCAAGGACCCTAATACTGCTTCAGCCGGTCCGCAGAAAAGGCAGATGTGTTACATAATGTTACATAATGTTTACACAAGGGAGGAGGAATTTAGCATTTGGGCCAAAGTTGCCCTAGTGCTATTAGCACGCGCACTGGTGCCATAGTGTACTCAGCAAGAATGTGGTAGTGCAACAGCTTATATATTTTAATGCATGCTGCACAATGGCAATGTTTGCCCATGCCCCAGTCTTTTGCCCTGTTGAATGAAGTGCATTGAAGGAATAGTTGTTTTCCCTAGTGCTAACTAACTGCACTTGCACTGATGCAATGTTTCTGTAATATGGCTCTATTGTGGTTTTAGAAGTGGGATTATCATGTAGGCCCTGGTGCCCCAATACCAACAGGCACAAACCGACACACATGCCAGCAAGCAATGCATGTGGACCATTTCCAGTGACATGGCAATACATCTACTTGCATTTTTCCCTACTGCATTTGCATTGCCTGAATTTACATCAATTTCTCCCGTGTTTCAGGGAACCATCAAAACAGGTAAAAAAAAGGAGAAAGTGGGGAGAAGAAATTAAAAGGTGGTGGGGCAAGCGAGTATTTCCCCTCAAAATGCATCAGGCTATAAATGCAGTACATGATCGGGTTATAAGTGCAGTAGATGTAAATATATCAAACTCTACTTCTAGGAGTGGAATCAAAAGACTTTCCACAATTGGCCCTACACCAATTCCTCACCAGGTCCTTGTCCTGATACTTGAAAAGTACAGCCTGAGGCAAAACATGGCCGCCTCATTCACCGACACCTAAAGGAAGTTAGGAAATGCCAAATGACCCTACCGAAGATGGGGGAAGTACATAGAACATGCAGACAGCATGAAGGAGCAACCCCATGGCAGAAACAATGTATGTTGGCAACAAAACGCCATTCTGACCAGATGAAATCTTGTTCTTCCAACTGAGAATCATCAGAGACCTCTCAACAGTTATACTGACTTATTAACAACTTGATAACATGCCATGATGACTTGCCCAAAAAAATAAAAAAAAAATAACTCCTACGTAACACCTAGAAGAGAGCAAGATTTACCCCCAGAGACACCTTACTTGCCATTAAAGAGAGAGACCGGCCTGGGGAGGATAACATCACTTGTGACTTATTAACAACTTGATAACATGCCATGATGACTTGCTTGCCTCTGCAAGTCTTGCACACACAGCTTCCTGCTCTGGGAGTCATCCAAATTACTTTGCAACCTGTAAACACCAAAACATGATGGCTGGTAAGCTTTGACATCGACTTTAGGAACCCGTTTGGGCAGACTTTCATTCTACCATTGTTAGCTGTGCCATTACAAAAAGACTGCAGCCATATGCAAATCAGTTTTGTTCCCCCCGTACTTTAGACACCCAACACACCCAGCACATTTGAAAAATGTCTGGTGACGCTTGCGGTCCCCGCAGAAGAGATGTAACTCAGTACCTTGTGATGGGCTACACCTTTTGTGCTTGGACCAAAACTGGTATCATGTTGTTGGGATGCATGTATAGCGTCCCAGCCAGGCAAAAAGGTTCAGAGTGAGAAAAACGTACTAGCACAAAATATTGTGGAAATAGACGGAGGTCTGTGCGGCAGAAGGCGTGTATATTGTTTTAAGTTAGGTTTGAAATATATTAGATGCTCATATATAGCAACACAGAAAGAGCAATAAATGTACTACTGTTGCGGTTGCAGAGGTTAGTGCCTTTACAGTTCTGGTCCAAAAGGAGGTGTGCGGGAAGAATTGCAATAAGTCGAACATGGAGTCAGATAGGTGCTGCAGTAGAAGCAAGGTCAGCATGGCAGAAGTATCGCCATATTGGAAGTTAAGGCCTGGTATACTCTGAATAGAATAGAATGCAGGTTCTGATGTGGAGCTGCGGCTCTGTGTAGCTCAGCTTAAAAAATAAATCCAGAAATAATTCCCCTTTTCTGCTCCCCAGGAGAGAAGCCGAGGTCAGAGGCACCCACAGTGCACAGATAAACGCTTATTGTGTTCTGCTGCAGAGCCTGAATGGGATGGAAATGAAATATCTCGGGAGGCTAGCTCAGCGGCAACATGCTTGCCTTGGAAGCAAGACGACACAGAGCAAGACAGGTTCAATCGCCGGGTCTGTGCTTAGAAACCTCAGGGTATTAAGCGCATTATAAATAACCTATCATAACCTATCATAATATGAGCTGGGAGATCTGGTAGGGCTGCACCCTTTGAAGGACAAAATCATGAGAGCTAGGGCATGAGGTTCTGTGCTACCAAGGATAGGATTTAGAGCACTACTGCCCTCCCCAATGAGCAGTCATCCCATATGAACAACAAGTAGCACAACCAAAAGCAAAAGAATCCCTGAAATTCAGACTCAAGAACGGTGCCTCAGTCATGTTATAACTGGGCACCCTGGGTTCGAAGGAGATAATGGGGGAGCCATGTCTGAAACATTTCGCGATTTGGGTTAGGAGGAGCAGAGGTGATGCCAATAAATTAAGCACACGGTCAGGAAGGCAGCTTGTGTGTGGCGCAGCATCTGGTATAATGAGAAGGCCTATTGTCTATCAATGCAGATTTGGCCTCGCCAGTTTACTTGGATGGTGTCTGGGCCAGAAGGGTGCGCATCACGTGACAGTTACGCTTTATCAAGGTGACAATAAGGTAACAACACCAATAACATTCCTGGAGTTAATAGTGACGAATTAGTAAACCACGTGTATAGGGGAATGGGCTTAAATTAGATGTGGCCAATTAGCTCAGGAACTATAGGGGGACATTGGCATGTGATATAGTTGGCAGTCAACGAGGGTGGAGGGATTATGTGGTAACTCATTGTTATGTTATTATTGTTAATTATAGTTTATCAGATTAAAAAAGATGTCACCTTTAGAAAAATCAGAGCGCTCCTTGTCAGTTCGGTTTTAAGGGAACATCAGAGACCTTTAAGCATGTAATAAACTTTTGTTTTCCCTTGCAAAGAGTTGCAGTGCTTATTTGGCTCCTTGGATTATTTTTCAGTTCGGTTTTTGGGTTACTTTCTTTTCAGTATTTCCCCTACTTTAGTGACACAGACAAAGTAATAAATTATGTATTGAAATGTATCCAAAGTGGTTGTGTTTGGCCCAAGGCTTTCAATTCATATATTATTGTTGCTAAAGTGTGTTAACACATGCGCTGTAGCTATTTCTGGGGATGGGTTACAAACTGCCTGTTCATGGGATCGCAAGCTACATCTCACTCATGATACACAAGGCTAAAACATATATGGAATGGTTGATGGTCCTATACAAAAGAGATGTGACCTTGATTAACCGTCACGCTACGCTGGGTCTGTAGACCCCCGAGAGACTGGTGTGTTCTCTGGCTCCTGTGGGATGGGGCTGACAGAACTGCAATTCCCGGCATCATGCAGGGCACGCATCACCAGGCTGTACGTGCCTTCCACCAATGGCATGGCACAACGCTACCAGAAAACACCATAAGGTACTGCCGTAGCCACGGAGTGCCACTCTTCAATTAGTGTCTCGCTGCAAGCCAGCTATCTGGATTCTATTGTTTTGACCTTGGTCCTGTTTTAGGAGTGCTTTGTCTTGTTCCTTTGGCCCTGTATGTTCTGAAACCCATGGATAGGACATTTTGGCTTGGTGGTTTTGGACTCTCTTTTGGACCTGAATTTGGCTTTGGTGAGTCAACCTAGCCTCATGTGGGCTGCCTCCTCATTTGGATTTCTTGGTTCTTCCTCTTTTGTGTAGTTCTTTTCCTGCTGCATCCTATGGATTTTGAGACTCTTCTTGGACTTGAATCCTTCTTCCTTGTCCCCCAGTATGCCCTTCCACCTGGACCAGTTTTCCACTGCATTCTGGACTAGGTGTTCCATCATCGTGCCACCATCTTAGGTTTTTAGCCACGACAGAGAGGTAAGGGGATGGAGGGTGGGAGGAGAGGCAGGTGCTGTATGCACTGACCAGTTCTCTGTATACATCCCTAAAGCGGGGAGTTTTTCTGGTGATTGACTCTCACCTTCTCACTTAACCACTGAGTGTAGAGTTACTATCTATTCCCTACACTGGGAGGTTGGGAGGAAAGTGTTGCCCGCCTGAAGGGCCTTGTGACGGGCTTGCATGAAAGTAACACTGTGGTAGTTACTTCAGTGCAATGCTAACAAAGATCACTAGCTGCCTCCTAGCCACCAGTCACAGGTTTAGTGCCACATCGGCTGATCTCAGCGAAGCTAAACATCGCACACAGTGGCGATTGAGACACTCTAACCAGGACAGAAAAACACACTATTTGCAACTTGCGAGAAACAAGTTTTAGTTATTCATTCAAGCGGTCACATATTATTCCTTCCAACGTAAATTAGGCAAGAAATGTTGCTTATCCCAGAATATATTTGATATCTTGTACCCTGAGTCACGCGTTACTATTTGCCAGGATTGGTGCATGCACATTTAATGGCCAGTAACATTTAGTGGTCAGATGCCAGATGCCAAATAACCTGTTCCAGCACATTTGGTGAAAGGCTGGACGTTTGGCTATAACCTACTTTTCCATCTCCTTTTAATACGATTTGCAATTTAAATCCTTTATAGTGGTGCATGGGTGCTGTAATATTGGGTGTCATTACACAACTCAATGGAAATCAATTTCTATTTATCGATCATCCAAAGATGAGGGGCTGAGTTGGTTCTGCGACTAGGGGTTACACAGGGATTGCTGAGGCCCTGAACTTGCTGAGCTATCTTACTGGGTTAGTTTTTATGGGCACAAGTAGTATATTGCAATAAGATTCATTTCATGAAGGCCTCTGCTGCAGACTTCCCTCAGTCCTCAAACCACTGTTTTAGACCATTGTACTTCGTCTAGTGAACACAAGCCTCAACCATGGTTTTTTCCGTTTTACAAAAATTCTGCAAAAGTACAGACTTCTGCGCCCAGCTCGGATTTTCTTCAGCATCTAATAACCCAGGTCCATTTTATATTTCAACTTTCCCAATCGCTGTCAACATATAACAGCATGAACGTTAGACAGCAAGAAGGGCGCGAAGGTTTTCCTTGATTGATTCAGAAAAAATGGCATGTGTCCTTGTTAAACAGTTGCTCTTAACACTTGATTACCCAATCCGAATCAAGCATTATGTGCCCTGCCCTTAGACTGCTCGATGGTTTACAGGCGAGCCTATGTCATAACGTGCATCCCATGGCTTTAAAAAAGCAATTTTACAACTCATTGTTAAGAGATGATGGACTTCCTGGAGCTGCATAAAGTGCATTTTATAGCTTCTGCAGGATGCCCACGTGATGCAAGAATTCAGCAGCGCAGAAAATCAGTGTGCAGTGTGTTTGTTGTGAGATTAAAAATAGAAGCATTTACCAAGCTAATGTACCCAATTACCCGAGGATACTCTTCAGAGGACGACCCCGTGTACTCTCTTCCTGCAGTGGAAGCGCTCTGTATCACTTCCTTCCTCCTTTAAGGTGCTTCTTAAACCCGGACGCGCTTCCAGAAATACCCAGTCACTTGCACGTTTTAAATGCGTTCCTTGCGAGTTTATTTAAGTGTTAGAGTTAGTCTTTATAGAGTTTGATCTGCATGACAGAGTCTCTGGAAAACTACATCAGGCCCTTTAAGTCGGAAACTCTGAAAGTCCAAGAAGCCAAGGACCTCCTGGCATCTGTCTTAAATAGGCTCCTTTATCTGAAAGTCCAAGAAGCCAAGGACCTCCTGGCATCTGTCTTAAATAGGCTCCTTTATTACCATGATGCGCCCCTCCCCAACTCCACCCACTTCTAGAACA
Source organism: Ambystoma mexicanum (assembly GCF_040938575.1). Taxonomy (NCBI): domain Eukaryota; kingdom Metazoa; phylum Chordata; class Amphibia; order Caudata; family Ambystomatidae; genus Ambystoma; species Ambystoma mexicanum. Next base: position 832,410,865 of record NC_090934.1, on the reverse strand, counting down.
TACGTCTGGACTAACTTGCCACATAGCTCTCCAAAGAGGGCCCTCCAGTTTGCAGGCTGTTGCTAGGGAAATTACGTCATGATCCTGATCTAGGCATAGAGCACGTGGGGGGCACTGTTTACCTTGAGCCATAAGGCAACTCTGCCCTTTCTCTTCTGTCATAGACGTCTGCATGCAGGAAACATGTTTTTTACTCGTAGATGCCAACCTAGGCATATACAATGGCCGTACGAGGGTGGATAACCTGATAACCGGAAGAGAAACAGATTGTTAATCACAACGCGGTTCGGGCGCTGTGAGAAAAAGACAATCGTATCTTTCCATCTTTGAGAAAAAAATAAGGTAAGGAATGGGTCTCCAGAAGTGGAGAGAAGCAGTTTCTTCACCTCTCCTAAATGGATGGACTTTTTTGAACAAGTCGGTCTCTTTCCAACCAAAGTTAAAAGTGACTGTGGGGAACAAATGGATGATACATTGAATTTTTGCAAGGGTCTAGATCTAAGAGCACTTTAAAAAAAGGGAAACTAGTTAATACATAAAATACTTACAACAATCATTATTTATTTCTAAAGGTAACTGAACACAGAAGACAACATTGAACTCAACAGTTATAACATTAAGGCTTCTCTTGATTCCAAAAGAAATGACATATTCAGGGTGAGTATCCTTAATCAGATAGATCATGTATCTAAATGTGTAGAGAAAAACACTTAAGAAGTGTACTTATATGCACCATTTATATAAAAAACGTTCTTTTTTTTCTTTTTCCTCGGGTTTTCTATTCTGTCCATTACCTTTCATGTTAATCTCTCTCCTGATGAACCATGGGAACCACTATGGGGAAACACGTGTTGAGAGATGTGCAGTAGGAGTACATGAAAAGGAAACTGTATCAACATAAGACAAAACAACTAAAGACAAATCTGTGAAAAAACTGTTTGATAAATACAATACGCACAAAGAAATAATTTGGAAAATACAAAATAAAAAACGAACTGTGTGGTTATTGAAGACACATTGGGGGTCATTCCGAGTCCGGCGTTAAGGGAAAAACGAGGCCGGTAAAGGAATAACGACTTCCTTTACCGCTACGGGCCATTCTGACCCGCCATACCGTTATTTACGTCACCGTAAACTACGATGGCGTAAATAGCGGACCAGTGTCGCGCGCCCGACACACCATCGCGGAAATAACGGGAAGGCGTAAACCATCTCCGATTCCAAGCAAAGCGAACACGGAAATAACGACCTCCACAAGGGCGCAAAGTACCTTACTGCCATGGCGTTAATACCGGCATCGCGGGGAAGGTGTTAACAACCCTGATCAGTGTTTGGAAGAGGAACAGGTGCACCGAATCAGCACAGGTGGAGGAAATAGAGTCTGGCACAGCACAAAAGGAGCACACTCACACACCACACCCCCTCCCACACCAAGATGATACCAATTGTAGCAGCATTCCTGGAGCTGGAGGCCCTGCTTGCAAGGCAGCAACTACAACAGCAACAACAGCAACCACAGCAACCACAGCCCCCACCACAGAGGATACACAGGAGGAGAAGGAGGGTGAGACAGGGCCAGCATGCCCTACCGGTGCAGCCACCATTACCACGCCGGCAGCCCCCAATTCCCCGCATCAGAGCCACCCCCTTGAACCTCACACCAGAGCAGATCCACACCCTGTACCGGCTTCACTGGGACACCATAACCACCATAGTGGCCCTGATACATACCGACATAGTGAGCCTCATAGAAATCAGCACTGCCATCCCCCCTCTACTAAAGGTAGTGCCCGTGCTCCACTTCCTTGCCACAGGCACCTACCAGCATACAGTGGGGCACATGCATGGCATTTCACAGCCAATATTTTCCCGGATACTCAACCAAGTGCTGGATGCCCTCCTCAAGCACAGAAGGGACTACATATGCCTCCCCCGGACTCCACAGGAGATATATGATACCAAAGCTGCCTTCCATGCACTTGCAGGCATGCCAAATTGCATAGGTGCCCTCGACTGCACCCACGTAGAATTGGTGGTTCCTCATGCCATGGAGGTGCCGTATCGCAACCGCAAGCAATACCACTCCATCAATGTCCAGATGGTGTGTAATGCCAGTAAAGCCATCACACAATGCAATGCTCGGTACCCCGGATCAACTCATGACTCATTGGTCCTGCGGAACTCAACACTACCATGCTACATGGACCGACATGCCGGACAACGTACCTGGCTGCTTGGTGAGTAACCGTAATGGGCCATGGCAGTGCATTGGGGCTATGAGTAGGTTGTCAGCATACCCCACTGTGAAAGGGGGTGGGGGAGATGCATACTCCACCCCGGAGGGAAAGTGGGGGGGGGATGCATTCTCCACCCGGGAGGGAAAGTGGGGGGGGGGGATGCATACTTCACCCGGGAGGTAAAGTGGGGGGGGATGCATACTCCACCCGGGAGGGAATGTCAATGCCATTGTACGTTGTGCGCCTCACAGAACACTGTGCCCCATGACAAGTGGCACGCCACATTACCACCTAACCACACAGTTGTGAATACGAGCCAACACCTAATGGTGCCTGACAAACAGTTACCCTGGCCAAAGACCACGACACATGCACCACACATCGGTGGACCTTACACACCGTAAGGTCATCGTGCACCATGCAGTGCAATAGCACCATGTCGCTGACTCCTGAATCTCAACACAAATGACAGTCATCCATGGGAGTGCATAGAGGTTAGTCTAACAGGGATCCTACTGCGTGTGACTGGTTCGGCACCTCCATAGGATAGCTGCCAATCACCATGATAGGGATCAGTGCTGAATGAAGGGTATGCTACCAACTACTACCAACACACCCTTACAGCAGGTCTTACGCAAGTCATCAATTAATGCAGTCCAACACTGCTGCATGCATAAACGATGCACATGCAACAAGACATGAGTTCGCACCATGACCCATCAGGCAGAAGCTACCCCCTCCATCATTCCATTGGCCAGCACACATGGCCGGACCAGTAATGGGTTGACTGTATCCAGGGACATGTGTGCATGGCCAGTCATCACCCGCTGCAATGTAAGACTAGCACAGTTCTCCACCATGAATGTACTAACACTTACCTTCATTCCACTCTCATGCAGGTGATGCTGGCTACCCTTTGAAACCGTGGCTCATGTCCCCGGTCCGCAACCCCCAAAACAGGCATGAGGAGGACTATAATAGATCTCATACCCGTACACGGGTGGTCATAGAGCAGGCCTTCGGCCTTCTGAAGGCACGATTCCGTTGCCTCAGCCAGTCAGGTGGGGCCCTCATCTACAGCCACGAGAAGGTGTCCAAGATCACCATGGCATGTGTAATGCTGCACAACATGTGCATCCGTCGGAACGTGCCACTGCCCCTTGACGTGGGACTGCTACCACCAGATGAGGAGGAGGAGGAGGTGGAGGAAGGAAAGGCAGAACAGCAACACGGTGCCGATGCACGGGAGGGACGTTCCGTGCGACAAGCATTGATCGAGCAATATTTCTGAATCACAAGTCAGCTGAGGGGGTGAGGATGACAGGGCATTGGGCACTGGGTGTGGGGATACATGTACTACATGCACTGTGAGACATTAAAAGACACATGCACAATAATGAATGTCCACTCTGTATTGTAGGATAGACCAAACTGTGTATTGTATGATGATGTCCAAACGTGTACAACAGATCCTTCACCCTCACCCCCCTCCCCCTCCCCCCCAACTCCCACACACACCCTCAACCCCCTCCCCCTCCCCCCAACTCCAACACACACCCTCAACCCCCTCACCCTCCCCCCCAACTCCCACACACACCCTCACCCCCCCAACTCCCACGCACACCCTCAACCCCCTCACCCTCCCCCCACAACAACCCCACAATGTTCCCATCAGTGCAGCATTGGCCACATGTGTGTGGCTGCACGGTCAATGGGCACTGCCAGAGCCTGGGGCATCCCTTCCATTCCGGCGCATCGTGCGCAGTGACCTACGGACCGGGCTGGTCTGCGTGGAGGAGCTCTGGGAGGGTGGCACCTCCTGCTGGGGCTGTGGTCTGGGGGGTGCTGCCTCTAGGGCATCAGCAATCCTGCCAAGCATCTCACAGATGCGGTTTGTGCTGGTACTGATGATCTCGCCCAGAGCCTGAAAGTCATTATGAAGCACCAACCCTGATTCCCGGTTGTCCCGGAGAAACTCCTCTATCATGCCCGTGAGGTGCTGGCAGTGCACTGTTTCTGCAGCCGATGTGGGCGATGTGGTCGGCAGGCTTCGTGTTGTTGTGCCTGCAGGACTTTCAGGACTTCCTGCAGGGGAAGTGGGCTCATGACAGACAGGTGTATCCCCTTCGCCTGTGAGCCCTGGGCCATCACTCGACCCAAGGTCGCTATGGGCAACCTGGCTGTACGAGGGAGTGTCTGGGCTCTGTACATAGTCATTGGGCTCCTCCAAGTTGTCAATGGTGTTTGGTGATGTGCTGCCTGGCACATCGAGGATGCACATGGCAGCATTCTCCCCTGACGCACTCGATTCCTCATGGTGCAGCTTGGGGCATGTGTCCCGCAGAACTGCAGGCATGTCCAGGGCCGCGGATGGGGGTTGTGTGCCCTCCATGGGGGTTGCTGGGGCAGGTGGTGTGGCATGTGCCTTCTTCCTGCTTGCAGGTGTGCGCTGTCCCCTGCCTGTGCCCCGGGAGGTACTTGTCCGGGGGCCTTCCTGGTCCTCACTTTCATGACCGGTGCCTGGGGGGGCAAGAGAGAGACGGCATGAGCAATGATCTGGGGGTCAGAATTACTTCCAGACAATGGTATTACGATGGGATAGCAGCGTTTTGGTGACATTTGGGTGCTGAGTGGGACTGTGATCTTTGCTTGGATGGGAAAAGCATACTGTCGGCAGGGTCACTCATGTTGGTGGAGTACTGTGGTGACTGACATTGACCAGCTTTTTGTGTGGCATGCCCAATATGGGTGTCAGCCTTGCACCTGACATCATCCTGGGTCCCAGTTGTTACGGCATCATTAGGGGGGGGGGCGTTTACCCAAACATGATGTGACTGCTTGACCAGCCCTTGGCGATGACTTGCATTAGGGATGCATGTACTGTTTACACTCATGGCACTCACCTGCGTCAGCTGATGAAGGATCACCGCAATCCATATCGCCGACACCTTTGATGGCTTCTGTGCCCATCATCTCCGCACATGTTTCCTCCCAGGACATCATTTTTATGGGTGAGGCTGGGCCTCCTCCTGTCTCTAGGGCCAGATTGCGGTTTGCTGAGAGGATGGCCCGCACCCTCAGACGGAGGTCATCCCAGTGTTTGCGGCAATGCGTCGTGCTGCGGGGGGTGTTTCCGACAGCGCTCACCCTCTGCGAGACCAGCTCCCATATCTCCTTCTTCCTGAGGATGGTGGGCCTGCGCATGTCGCTGCTGCAAACAATCTCAGCATGTTCATGCAGAGTATCGACGAGTACCTGGAGCTCATCCTGGGAGAATTTCTCCTTCCTGATGCGCGCAGCACCCTTTTTCAATGCTTTTGGCATGATGCTGGTCTCTGGAGTCTATTTTGCCTATCACAATATGCCCACGAGTCCTGTATGGAGAGGATTGCAATGGATTGTGATTTTAAAGATGGCCGCCATGATGCTTCCCGTTCCTGTTCGATGACGTATTTTCCGTCTACGGTTTTTACTGGTGCCCGTAATTTACGGTCATCGTTAATTACGGGCACCGCTATTTACGCACTACGTGGAGGGCGATGGTGTTAGTTACGTCTCGGTTGTTGTCGATAAGGGGTTTGACGCGCCCTTTACCGGTATGGCGCTAGGGGGTTTACCGGCATGGCGGAAAGCTTGTGCCCGCGAGGTCGGAATATGGTGCTAATTACGCCCTGCTACCAACGCGGATACGGTATTTCCGCCATGCCGGTAAAGTCAGAAATTTAACGCGAACCTCGGAATGAGGCCCATTAAGCCTCAAACAGTTAGCACACAGTCTAAAGGCACTACACTAAGTCAAGCATACGTTTCTGTTATTGTTACGGTCACAATAAGGGTGCAAGACGTGCTGATAACAGTGGAACACCAACGAAAAAATAGACATTGGGCCTCATTACGACCCAGGCGGTAAGTTACCGCCTGGGCCGTGACTTTACCACCATGGCGTAAACTACGTTTACGCCATGGTGGTTGGCGGACTTACCGCCCCATTCCGAGGTTGGCGGGGGCGGTAAGTCCACAATCCCCATTTACCCTTCCCCATTCCCATTTTTGCCCCATAGGGCATAATGGGAGTGGGGAAGGCGTTAATTACGCCACCGTAAATTACGGTGGCGTAATTAACTCCATGGTCCCTTAGCGCCATGGATTTTAACACCTGCTAAAAGCAGGTGTTAAAAGCGCCATGGCGCTAAGGGACCTCGTAATTGGCGGTAAGGGGTCGGCGCAGCTAACGCTGGCGTAAACCCCTTACCGCCAGGGTCGTAATGAGGCCCATTATCATTGTGGACTCGCCCGAGAGAGAAAAAAGCCGATTGTGACCGGAAATATTGTATGCAAATAAGCTGGTGATAGTGCTCCAAATAGTGCGTTTCTGGTGCAGACACTGTTGCCTTCAGGCATGTTTCTTTACTCCAGTCCCAATACAACCAAAAACACTTTCTTATTGATAGTTGACAATGTTGAGTCTCTTTCTGAGTGCAACATGGACACCATGTTGATGCTCTTTGGTGGATTCGCTGCCATTAGCACCCTTCAGCATGTAGTTTCCCTTAACCTATTGTTATTTTTTTCCAGCAGGTGTGATGTGCATCAGTTCTTATACTGGTATTGTTTCTCCATGACTGCTAAGAAATCAGGAGCTTCCACAATGGGCCACATTTTCCAGGCTACCTACTGCCCTTTGCCAAAACAAGTCCTCCCCCACTTTATCATGACCATTTTCCAGACTTTTATTATTATTATATATGTTGAGCGCGGACCAAGCTTCGAGAAGCAACACAGCGCTTTACAGAGGTATACACCAATAAAGATACATAACCGAGTGCTTTAAAGAGTTGTACAACATTACAGATGCATAACAGAGTGCTTTTTAGTGGTAAAAATAGAAGAGCTGTACAGCGGGGGGTAGGAAACTGAGGGGGGCAGAGCAGGGGTACTGCTCTACCGGGTGGTGGGGAGGGGAGGAGCGGGTGGCCTTTAGCGAGTCAGGTGTCACGATGGGAGATGTGATGGCCTAGGTGTTGAGGAGGAGAGATTACTTGAGGGGGTGGGTCTTGAGTTCTTTTCTGAATTGTAGGAGTGTGGGGGTGAGTCTGATGCCAACGGGGAGGAGGTTCCATAGTCTTGGGGTGTCGGCAGAGAAGGCTTGTTTTCTGGTCCTTTCCTAATGCAGCAGCAGATTTCAAGTCTGCACGTGTCCTGGCTTCTGGTGGTGTGCTGTCCACCAGAGATGTAGAGTTTCTCTTTGAGGTAGCTGGGTGACTTGCAGGTGACTGCCTTAAAGATGATGCAGCAAGACTTGAAGGTGATCCTTGCATGCAGCGGGAGCAAGTGAAGGTTGATGAGGGCTTGGGTGATGTGGTTGTACCTGCATAGTCCCTTGCTGAAGCGTGTGGCCGCATGTAGGACACGTCTCATGGGCATAAGGGAGGATCACAGGAGCCCTATGAGGAGTGCATTTTCCCCATCCAGGTGGAATAGGATCAGTGCTTGAACGATGGACCTAAAGCTGTCCCGAGGGAGGAAGGTCTTGACTTGATGCAGGAGGGAGAGCTGATACCAAGCTGCCTGAGTTTTCCTAACTATGTGTGTCTGGAAGGAGAGATGATTGTCAATGTGGAACCTGAGGGACTTGGCGCAGGAGGTGAGCTCGGGCGTGAAGCCCTCAGAGTTCATGGTTGATGGCCAGGTCTGTATGTCTGGGTGTTCAGTGTTGTTGGTGAGTAGGAATTTGGTCTTGGAGGGGTTGAGCTTCAAGCATGCACTGGACATCCAAGACTGGATCAGCGAGAGGCAGGTTTTGAGCCTATGGATGTCCTTGATGGGGTCGAACTTGAGGTATAGCTGTGTGGCATCGTCGTATTGGTGAATGTGGATATTATGTGTGGCTAGTAGGGCTCCCAGGTTGCACCCTCTTTTACCATAAATGTGTATAAAATAGGAGAGGGGATATGTCAACCCTTTGGTGCTTGCCTCTATACACTATACATGGTGTGTTCTCCCAGATTTTGAGAGTAAATTTACTTTGCATGAGGCCCCTCATGAGACCTGTTGTTGAATCTGATTCACTATGAGGTCCTTCCGCTCGTCCTTGTCAGATAGTAGTTTTTTTGTAATGGTCCATTTTAATGAAATCATGGACTGAATGCATTCTATCTGGTTCTGAATGGCACAAAGCTAAAGCCATTCTAGCTTCAGGTCTAGCTTCACCTTCTCAGCATTTACGTTACTTCACTGGACCCTTCTGTAATCCCCTTTCTATGTCTGTGAAAATTACAGGGGCTGTGCTCCATCAGGTGCTGTACCTTATTGTCTAGATCCAGGGTGTTGCCTAAGTGGGATACCGGCATGATCTGTGCTCCCAATGTACCAAGCATCTACGAAATCAAGAGGACCGTGGCAACATGGCTACTGCCGAGCACCTTAGTTGCCGTAAGTACTGCATTTTCTATCACGTCCAAGTTTGAAAACCTTCTTTTGGCAGGTTGAATATTGCTTGCTTCCCACGAGATGTGTGCAGCCCACTGAAGCAGCCATCTTACCCTACGCTATGACTAATTTATGAAACATTGAATCTATTCCATGATACCAAAAATAGATCGTTTGGATTGTCTCAAACACGTAAAGCATGGACACAAAGTGATTAAGTAAGTGCAGTGAAATAACATATCATTACACAAGCATGCCTGTGGAGACATTGCGAAAGGCCTGTACCACTCTGTCTCATTGCACTGGTTTATTTGGGGCCGAAGGGATAACAGTTAACATCCATGTGAGCCTTAATTGTGCTTTCCTGAGACATGCAGCACTATCTTGATGATAACTTAAAATTTCGGTTGCCATGTGCCACCATGCACTTAGGGTCTTCCCAAGGATATGCACCACTTTGTCGCCTCCCCCCTAGCAATGCAGCCACATTTCGTTCATGAAAGGGCAAACTGGTGAATCTCTGCTGCTGATACCTTCCGCGGCAGCCTTTCATCGCATGGTCCTAGAACCAGATCTGCTTGCACCCTTTAGCGCCCCAAGTCAAAGTTCTTACAGCAACCAAGGGAAGCAGGGTGTGTCCACTAGTTGAGCCCCACTGTTGTATTACCATACCAGTGACCCTAGCTATTCTCTAAAAAGGGTGCTCTTTGTTTGTGCATGCCCAAGCCAAGCAATCATGCACAACCCACTCCATGAAACTGGCGTGTGCTCTACAAGTGTATATCACATGCAAGGACGTTTCGATTACCAGCGTGCAGTAAGCATTGCAAAGGTAATGTGCTTGCAATTCTGCAGGTGGCGGGGCACTGCTACTTCAGAGTGTTCAATGCATTGTAACCGGGCCAGGCTCCTTGGCAGAAGACCCAGAGCATTACTATCGAGAGAATACAGCCTTCCTGAGACCGCGGAAGCTATGGCGTGCACCAAGTGTTGGAAAGGTAGGAGTATCTACAGCCTCCTTAGCTCCCACACTGGGAAAATGTGTCTTCAAGGACAGTATGGAGTATTTGGGATCACATTTGTGAGTGGAGAACATACACCCATGCACGAAGGACATAAGGAACGACTCAGAAGATCTTCCCAGGGTTGAGTGACTACAATCACTGTTTTTACCCCGGCCCATGGCTGAACTAAGATGTAAGAATACAACGTCTATGCCATCTGAATGAGTGTCGCCTAGCTTTATCCAGCCACATGTTCATACAGCCCCAGAGACAATCACACATGTTGACCCTGTGGCCTGGTCCTAAGCAGCCCAGATAGTAGGCGAGGCTTGCGCTACAGGTGGTGCAGTGATGATGCACACAGATACCTTGGCAAAAGGCTCAGGTCAGGTTATGTGTGCTTGCTTAATTCTCACAACTCCCAGTTACATCTCTTGTGGACCCATTGAAAGCCAAGTAAGGAACAAGTTACTTACCTGTAATTGTTGTTCTCCAGCATGGGTCTGGCATGGATTCACATGCTCATGAATATTCCCCGTCGTCAGGCTGGGAATCCCAGGTAAAGATAAAATCAGTATCAGTTCCATTTCTGATCTGTCTTTCTTAGTAACCAATCACTGGTCTCTGGGTCATACTGCCCCCAGCCAATGACTGCCCTCTCCCTAAGCCCCGCCCCTGGCAGCCATCATCAGATTTGGTAGCACGTAAAGTGGCAGTATGACCAAGTGAAGAGCCGCAGAGGGGAAGGAGGGAGGGTTTGCATGTGAATCCATGCCAGATCCATGCTGGAGAACAACAGTTACAGGTAAGTAACATGTTCCTTCTCCAGCATGGGGTATGGCATGGATTCACATGCTCATGAATATAAGAATACATAGCAGTACACACATGCACAACCACGGGAGGTGGCAAGGCTCAACATTAAGCATTATATAAAACTCAACATTAAGCATCTCTTACCTCCTCACCAGGCTCACCTTAAGCGAACAGGTTGCGCAGCACTGCCTGGCCGACTCTGGAATCCCAGTCGATGAGGTAGAATCTCGTGAAGGTGTGCGTCGACTTCCACGTAGCAGCCCTGCAGATGTCAAGCAGGGGCACACCAGACAAGAACGCAGTGGTAGCAGCGATCGCTCTGGTCGAATGGGCTCTCGGACGGCCGGGCAACGGTCGGTTTGCCAACCGATGACAGTGCATGATGCAGCCAGAGAGCCACCTGGAAATGGAAGCCTTCGAGAGAGCCTTTCCTTGGTTCACAGGTCCAAAGTTCACAAATAGCTGTGATGTCATTTGAAAACTCTTCGTTCGGTTCACGTAGAACTTCAGCGCTCTCGCTTCATCCAGCAAGTGCAACGTCCTCTCGGCCGGCGACGAAGGCAACGGGAAAAAGACTGGTAACACCAAGGGCTCGTTGAGATGGAAGTCCGATGGCACCTTGGGCATGAAGGAGGGATGCGTCCTCAGCACCACCCTCATCTCGTGGAAAGTCAAGTATGGAGGCTTGCAGGAAAGGGCCTGAATCTCTCCCACGCGTCGTGCAGAGGTGATGGCCACAAGGAATGCTGTCTTCCACGACAGGAATTTCAATGGAGCCGAATGCAAGAGCTTGAATGGCGGGCCCCTGAGCCTGGTCAGCACCACGTTGAGCTCCCACGCCGGGGCTGGAGCCTTCACTGCGGGAATGATCGGAACAGTCCTTTCATAAACTCCTTCTCCAGGAGATGAGACCACAGGGACGACCGTCCTGCAGTTCTGGTGTATTGGGAAATCGCCGCCAGATGTTTCTTGATGGAAGCGTGAGCTAGTCCAACTTTGGCCAGCGACAGTAAGTACGGTAGCACTTGAGGGGCTGTAATCCATAGAGGGTTAATCTTCTGTGCACAGCACCAGACAGAGAACCTCTTCCACTTGTGTCCGTAGTACTTGAGAGTTGAGGACGCCCTGGCTTTTGCAAGAACCTCTCTGCAGTCAGCCGGGATATCGTACCCTCCAAACTATAGTGCTGCAGGAGCCAGGCCTGCAAGTTCAGCGACTCCGGGTCGTGATGAAGAATGGTGCCTCCTTCTCTGGAGAGAAGATCTGCGTCCGTCGACAGTTTGACTGGTGGGGACGCTGAAAAGTCCAGAAGGTCCGGGAACCATATCTGTCTCGGCTACCTTGGTGCGACGAGGATCATCCTGCACCTGGACCTCTTGAGTTGGTTGATGAGCCTGAGCAGCAACGGCAACAGAGGGAACGCATACAGGAATATGCCGTCCCAGGGGAACGAGAACGCATCGCCCATGCTCCTCGGCTGGGGGAACCTGCTGGCAAACCTCTGGCACTTGGAGTTCGTCGCCGTCGGGAACAGGTTTGCCCCATCGCTGGAAGAGTTGATCCACTTGATCCTGGCGTAGTTCCCACTCGTGGCACGAGCGCAGCTCCCTGCTGAGTGAGTCGGCGATGGTGTTTTTTATCCCTGCCAGATGAAAAGACACCAGAAACATCCCCTGGGCAACGGTCCAGTGGCACAAATCCTGGGCTTCCTTGGACAGGGCTGGGGATCTGGTTCCTCCCTGCTTCTGGATGTAGAAAATGGTGGTGGTGTTGTCGGTGAAGATCCTCACCACCTTGCCCTTGAGGGACGGTAGGATTGACTTGAGGGCCCAGAACACTGCTCGGAGCTCCAGTATGTTGATGTGGAGTGGCCTCTCCTCTGGGAGCCACAGGCTTCTCGCGTGAAGATCTCCGGTGTGCGCTCCCCACCCCTCCACAGAGGCATCCGTCGTCACCGTCACCTAGTATGCTGGGGTCTGAAAGTCCATGCCCGCGGCGAGATGCGCGCGGGTGCCGCACCATCAAATTGCTTGGCGGAATACTTTGTTGAGCGAGATCTTGTCCTCAAAGCTGTCCGTCGCTTGCATCCAACGGGCGTCGAGGAACTCCTGCAGAGGACACATCTGAAGCCTGCATAGGCGCACCAGATAGATGCAAGAGGACATCATCCCGAGAAGGGACTTGATGGGACCTCACTCTGGCCACGTCTGTGGCCAGCAGACGCTGTACCTTGCCCAGGATGGCCTGCGTTCTTTCCTCCGACGGTGAGGCCACCCGCGCTACTGTATCGGGCTTGGCTCCCAGAAACAGCGTGACCTGCGCCGGACCAGGTGGGATTTGGGGAAGTTGATGGAGAATCCCAGGTCCGTGAGCGGCCGGACGGTCTTTGCTGTGTGTTCGACGGCGAGTTCCCTTGTCCCTGCTTGGATGAGCCAGTCGTCCAGGTAGAGGTAGACGTGGATCTCCTGCAGGTGCAGCCACGCCGCCACTGGTGCTAGGCACTTGGTGAACACCCTGGGCGTCGACTTCAATCTGAATGGGAGGGCCTTGAACTGGTAGTGCCGCCCTTAGACTACGAACCTGAGAAACTTTCGGTGTCCTTTTAGGATGGGGATGTGAAAGAACGCATCCTCCAGATCCAATGACGATAGGAAGTCGGCTTCCTCCAGCTGGCCCAGCATGTGCTGGAGGGTGACCATCCGGAACTTCTGCGCCTTGATGTATTTGTTTAGCCGACGCAAGTCCAGGATGGGACGCCAACCTCCTGTCTTCTTTCCCCGGAGCCTCTTTGGGATGAACTCGATGGCTCCTTTCTTGAGCATCGCCCTTACCTCTAACAGCAGTTGAGGGACGTGGTTTTCCTTCCTGGCCACGGGAGGAATTCGGGGGCACTTCTTTAGAAATTCCAGAGTGTGCCCGTGGGCCAGGGCATCCAGCACCCAACGGTCGGTGGAGATGGACTCCCACACGCTGATGAACTTTGTCAGCTGGCCTCCCACCGGGGTGCTTCGGTGGGGGCCCGATCCGAAGGCCGGTTCAGTCTTGCTTGGAAGCAGCCTTGCCACCTTGGCCTCCCTGGCGACGACGGCGAGATCCACCTGACTTGCCTCGTCCCCTGTAGGCTTCTTTCGACGAGGAGCAGGCCGCCTGACGGTAGGTCGAGGAGCCGCCGCCGAATCCTTTGGAGGGACCTTGCTTGCCTCCGGAGTGCCGAAAGGGCGGCCGCCGTTGCTGCAGAACTCCCAAGGCCCGAGCCCTCTCCGTGTCGGTCTTGATGGCCTGCAGCGACTCATCCACAGTCTTTCCAAACAGATTGTTCCCATCGAAGGGCATGTCCAAAACCTTGGCGTGCACGTCCTGGCGGAAATCCGTCGCCTTGAGCCACCCCTGCCGTCGAAGGCAAACGCTGTTGCCCAACTGGCGGAAACCTGTGTCGGCAATGTCCGTGGCCACAGTTATGGCGTGGTCCGACACCACCTCACCCTCTTGTAGGATCGCCAGGGCCTCTGCCCTCTTGTCCAATAGGGGGGCGATCTTGTACCACAATTCCCTGTCGTAGTGGGCCACAATTGCTAGGGCGTTGGCCGCTTTAATCGTCGTCGCCGCCGACGAGATGACTCGTCGTCCCACGGCCTCCAGCTTCTTTCCCTCGCCGTTCGGTGGGGAAGTTGAGGATGAAGCCGATGCCCCTCCCCCCGCTGTCTTCTTGGCCGCTGCTGAGACGACTGAATTCGGGGTTGGCTGCACCCTAGGGCACAACGGGGCGGCGTCGGGAACTCGGTACTTCTTCTCGTACCGGTCCCTCTTGGCAGGTGTCGTGGACGGGTTCTTGAGGAGGGCAAGTCCCTCGTCCCAGATGTCATCCAGCAACGGCACCGCAAGGACTGTCTTCCTCTTGGCCTTGCGCCATTGGTAGAGGAAACCTTCCTTCTTCTTCTCCTCAGGGCAGAGCTGAAAAAGCTCAGATGCCCTGGCAATCATGGCGTGGAAGGAGCCAATCTCGTCGGGAGGGGACGCCCGAGGAATCAGAGACGGGAGGCCAGTCCCGTTGTCACCGCCGTCGTCATCCGTCCCCGTTGTGGCCGTGTCCGTCCTGTGTCGTCCCTCGGGATCGGGGAAAGCGACAAAGGCTGAGAAGGCCGAGTGGGCTGAAGGGGCACTGGATGAATTCTCCTCCTCTTGTTCGGAGGGCTTCCCGACGGACCCGGTACAGCTTGGTCGTCCATCGGGGGTAGGGGCAGTCTCGTCCTTATCTCCGTGCATAAGGCTTGGATTGCTGTCAAAATGGCCGCCGAGTTGTCCTGAGGCTCGGGTTGCGACGGGCATGCCGGGAGCGACGGTTGTTCCTCCACGGGAACCTTGCTGTCATTGCCACCCTTGCTCTCGTCGTCCCCCTCCTCGGGATCCCTCCCGTGGGGCTGGGCCTCTTCCAAATTCTCGGCCAGTTCCTCCTCGGAGGTTGTGTCCGTGTCTGTAATGGTCGCCGCCACCCCCCCTCTTTTTCCACCGGGGTCTTCACAGGGGACTTCTTGATGGGCTTAAAAGAGGATTCCCTCCGCGGAGGCAGGGAAACTCTGGGCCCCGTTGTCGCCTCCACTGGGATAGCCTCCACAGGCTTCGCCAGGGCCGCAGCGACTCCCTCGATAGAGGCCTTAGCCGGGTGTATCAAGGCCGTCGCCGCCTTGGGTGCGCTTGAGGCCGTCACCTTAGGGGGAGGGTCACCGCCTTGCTCCCCCTCGGCCGGTTCCTTCGAGATCGACTGGGGCCTCTTCAGAAGATTAGCTGGGTTCTCGGATTTTCTCTTCCCCGAGCCAGAGCGTTGGCTTGCGGTTGATGGCGTCGGTGAAGGTGCGCCCTGCCTGGCAGCCGAGGAGCCTGACCGTTCGGCGCTCCTGGTGCCCGCGGACTCGCGGTGCTTTGCCTTCTGTTGGGCCCCCGTCGCCGGGGCGCCCTCACAGGACTTAGAGAAGACCGCTCAGACTTCTTCTTCTTCTCACCTGCTGGGCTCTTGCCTTCCAGCCAGTTGGAGAGGCGGGTCCGGCGATCCCTCATAGTCCGATCCGACATGTTCATGCAAAACGCACAGTCCTTCTCCATGTGCGTTTTGTCCTCGTGGAGGCAGTAAAGGCATTTCGAATGCTCGTCCTCCTTGAACACATTTTGTAGGCTGCATCCAGGGCAGATCCTGAACAGTTTGCCGGGAGTCGAGCTTCCCTTCTCCTGGGCCATGTTCTTCTTGTCCACGAGGTAGGCCTCAGAAACTTCTGGAATCCTCCAAGAAGCGTAACTTGACAAAAACTTCACCCTTGAGGGGCGTAGATAAATCCGAAACGGGACCCCGTTGATCGGAAGTAGAAACGGTGGAGCTTGAGGCTCGATTAAACCGAAAAATGAGTTAAATCTCTTTGAAAAAGCGCAAAACGCAGTAAAAGCTCGAGAGCTATAGCACGAGGACTCCCAACACTTGAACGTGCAGTAAAAATCTGAGGATGGCTGCCATGGGCGGGGCTTTGGGAGAGGGCAATCATTGGCTGGGGGCAGTATGACCCAGAGACCAGTGATTGGATACTACTAAGAAAGACAGATCAGAAACGAAACTGATACTGATTTTTTCTTTAGCGAGGATTCCCAGCCTGACGACGAGGAATATTCATGAGCATGTGAATCCATGCCAGACCCCATGCTGGAGAAATCGTGTTCTGGGAATCAATGGGTGCAGGTTGACTTCCAATGACACATGCAACTATGACAGATCTAACTGCATGCGTAGATGTTCAACAGAGGCTGTGCATGATATGATATGATACGATATGGCATTTATACCGCGCCTATACACAAGTGTTTCAAGGCGGGAAATGCATGCTATTTGTCACTGCTCTTAATCTAAGTATGACCTTGGTCCCACATGTGTGCTCAATATGTGCCCATGACCATGGGCCTGCAACTTAGAGAGGTTTGTGTGACCCTGATCTTATATCTGTGCTTAGATGCACTTGTGTGCCCATGTTGATATTCTGACATTGATGCCGCATGTGTCTTCAGTATGCCCCGCTGGTCACAGATGCATAGTATGACCTAGCCCCTGAACCTGGCTATCTTTTTTTACATACACGCTTGCCATTGCCGCATATATGCACTTTCTACATAGTCCCTACCAGGCATGAGCCTCTGAACCTGGTCACACATTGGTGCCATGCACTGCATTGCATTTTCCACATGCCTTTCACCTTGACCTAGTCCTGCGTTTCGGGAGCTGTATCATTGGGTGACTATATATTGGAACTATAAAATGCTGCTTGCATGTTCCACAGCCTCTGGGTATGTAAAGGCCTTGCCTTACGATGGGTGGGAAATATTCCTCTCCCAATCTCCAAATCAATAATGTCATTGTACTTAGTACGTTACTCCCAACAGTGCGAAGTACTGCTCGACCCCCAGAGGGTCACAGACCTCATGAGACTGGTTGCATATTCCTGCTTCTGGGAGCTCATCCCATCCCCCCTCTGCCTAAAGCCGCAGTATGTGTGCTCCCCATCCCCAATACTTTGCCCCACGCTCCCCCAGTACCGCCAGTGGTTGATGCCCAGAGACACACCACACCATGTTAAAGTCAGGGATGCTAATCCGCAATGCTTGGCCATCAGTAAGCCAGTAAGGTTGTGGGCCTATACACTGGGGCTGGGTGACTCCCACTGCACTCACTGTTACACACTCGTGACCCCAATGCCCGTCACATTGACGAGCTGCTTCTTTCCGTCGCTCATGCCCTGCTCGGCCGCTTTGCCGGCCTTCCGCCCACACACGGAGGAGCGATTGGGTGTCTTGCAGCCTGTATACGCTTCTTTTAGAGGATGTGCTCAGATTCCAGGAGCAAGTGAGTTGGGATTCTGCCCACTGCCAAGATTGTCTGACGAATATCTGACAAGCAATGTTCTTTGACTGGCTTGAGTCAAAGAGCAAGGAGGACCCAAGGGACACAGCAACCATACAAGGCACCGTGAGAGCCGAGACTTCTCTCAGACTGCCCCAGGATCCCTTAGAAGTAGTAATGGAGGCCCATGGAATAATGCCCCACCCCCCCGAAGCCAATAGCTCCACTTCCTAGGCATCCCTCTTCTGGCATTCCATGGTCATTGGTTCACAATGCACAATATACATGTACTGAGAGAAAGAGGGAGTGTGACAGAGAAAGAAAGATGGATTCCTGGCGAGAGAAAGAGAGAGGTAGAGAGAAACAAAACACGAGAGAGTCATAAAGTGCAGGAGAGAGATAGAGAGAGAGCATGCGAGATAGACCGAGCAAGAGGAGCTGGGCGAGAGACAGTGAACATGGGAGGTGTATACAAAGACCAGACGAAAGAGTGAGGAGTTGAACAGATGGTACTTTAAGGGTAAGAGGCAGCACAAGAGCAGAGAAGATTACAGGAGCTCAGTCCCTCTCCACTGTCGGGCATGGTCATTGACCCAAGACTACCAGATCCAACTCTCAATCTCCGATCCTAATCGACACAAACACCCCACTATAGTAGGACCCTTCAGACACCCTACATTACTAGCACCCAGAATCTGTATCACCTTACTCTGCCCTTGAAGTACAGCAAACATCCACACACAATACACCAGCACACTATCCTCCATTCTCACAGCACACATTGACCAACATTTGTTCTAGCACAAGCACTTGGTTTCTCTGATCTAAATTGCACCATCATTGTAGCAAGGGCAAACGTGAGCTCATCTGCTGCCAGCCCAACATCCCACCCTCCTTAGATGATCCAAAACACTGTGCAAGTAGAAACTGCATTGTGTAGGATTCAGTAACATGACATAACATTTGCCTTTTTGCATTACTCAGTCCCCATACACGTACATGCCCAAAGGCAAACAGTGGGAAGTGGCAGGCAGACTTGCCAGGCAATCCAGGGTGCAGAGCCATTAGGATGTGGAGGTGATCAGTCGGAGATCCCCCCAGAGGGGATGGGATTTGGGAATAGATGGCACAGGATCCAGGGGCATGCTGGTCAACGGCGGCAGAACTGGTAATGGGCAGTGAGATTCATGGTGTTGGGAAGTGGGAACCTGGTGACAGGTAGCAAAGAGTGTGATGATGACCATTGATCATTGGAATGAAGGCCAGCAGGAGCTAGCAATGGGTAACGGGGACGCACTTTGGTAATTGGAAGAGGGAATGGGTAGAATTGAAGTGGGGAAGGGAGGCAGAGTTACGTTAGTAGTGAGGCAGACGCTCTTTACCCTCCCTGTAGCAAATGTATACAGAGAGACACACACACACACACTCACACGCCCTAGTGAAATCAGCCTGTTTAACTGGCACCCATTCCTAAATAGTCCCATGTGTAATGGATGAATGTCATGCATGAAACTCACCTTCCTCAGCAAAGACCAACTGAAAAACGTAAGCAAACTATATTCCACAGGAGTCCCCTTTCTTTTTTTGTGTCATGAGTGTTCTCTTGAGCCAGACCTAAAACAAATGCTTTGATGTGCATTTACGAACCAATACATTTCCAAATCAAATATTGCGTCATAGTGCAGGACAGGGCCAACATGTATACCAATGGGTACATACTACAGACGTTTTCCTAGTCTCTGTGTTACTGTAAAACTGAACAGTGCCACCCTCATTTGCAACAATGCTACCGTGTGCACTCTGCCCAATGAGGATTAAGGTCATCCCAAGGCAGTGAGACAGCATGCGGTGCTACCAGTCTAGCCACCGAGAATTCTAGAAAGAAGCTGCATGCTTCGATTACTGAACCTGTGGGTTCATCTGTGCGCTGTGGCTTGGCTGACCCATGTAGCCACACTCTCTTCTAAGTCTACGGCTTGGTTTATAGTCTTCCTGGAAAGAAGACTGAAAAGCGCGTGCCTCGGTCTCCCTGTATCCGACCCGGTCTATCTGCCGTGTGGGGTCCCTCAAGGGCTCTCACTCCCCCCCCCCTTTGCTTTCCACATAGGTATGGACTTCTACTTTGACAGCACGGCAGCCCGCTGGCCTTCCTTGACAATCTTTGCAGGTAACACTCACCGCTTTTCTCATTCTGAATGACCCTGGCCTGCTGGAGGCCATGGTGGCCACTTTTCAGTAGACACGGTGGCCACTTTTCAGTAGACCTGTGGCTGCCCGAAAGCTCACACCGCTTTGCACCATATTGTGACTAGAACCCCAAGATAACGATGCAAAGATGGAATGAGAACAGCGCCCGTACCTCTAAATCACTGGCAGCACCCTGGCATAATTGGGAGCTCCCTGGCATCGTAAGCAGGGCTCTATTAGATCGTGTAGTATCCCTGGCATAGTAGGTCCTCCCTCTGTCCTCCACCTTTCTACTAGAATCCTCTGCCCATCACCTGTTTTCGCTTTATGCTTCTGACCCTCCCACCTTGTACTTCTAGTACATCCTAACACCCGCCTTTTTGCAACATAGGCCCCCGCCCTCTGAACTTTTTGGTTCGGTTCATTCTACACCACTTACCTTTTACCCAATGATGCCTACTGAGCACCTACCTGCCCATTCGTTATGCTGCAGATCTCTCCATCCCATCGTTTGCTAAAGGCCTTCTTCCTCCATAGTTTTACCAAAGGTCTTAGGTCCCTGGAATTCTTGCGGAACTTCCTCCCAGCCCACCTTTGCACTCCCCCAAACTGTTATTAAGGCCTGCTACTTCCAGCATCTCACAAGAGGTTCTATGGGATTTCATCGAGGTGGTTTGGACGAAACCAAATCCATCGATTTTCTTTTCTTTTAAGCCATTTGGCTGCAAATATAGGCAGACCTATCAAGAACTTTAAAATCACCCAACGGTGCCCAATCGGTTGCAGAAATGAAGATACAATCAGTAAGTGTGCTACCATTCTGCCCAATAAAGGTCTTTTTTGCTGGTTGGTCATTGACAAATCTGCCATTGCAAGCTCTTAAATTTAGATTGTGCATGACACGGGATGATTGAGCAGCTACACAGTGCACAACCAATGATGGGATGTCGCAGGCCTGATCTTGGTCATCCCGCAGCCCTTCAAAAGCCTTAAGTGGTTCTAGCTATAAATTAAAATGTCCTACCACTAGTGTAAGATATTTTAATGGCAATGGGGAGATATTATTAGTTATCGTAGTTTGAAGACACTCCAGACATGCCAGACCATTCAAACATGATGGCCTATTATAGATGTTAAATAAGCACAAAAAAATAACTTTATTGGTCTTAATAATAAGCATTTGAATATCTACAGAGTGAATTGTAACTATCTTCACCACCAACCCAGGGACACCTCAATCCAGACCAGTAATCCACCACATAGTCTGCCTTTCGGTCTCTTGGACGCAGGAATACAAAAGGACCGATATCCTTGGAGCGTAACTGGGTCCAAAGCCCAAGTCTCCTGCAGGGCAATTACACTGAATCCCTGAATAAAGGAGCACCACGTCAGATCATCCAACCATCTACTCACCCCTGTAATGTTCCAGGAAAGGGGAATAAACCACTGTTCACCTGAGGCCCCCATTATCACTCTGGCCCCTCCTCTACCCAGATAATCTACTGCCCCTAAATTGGCAGGGTTAACATCCAGGCTTTGTGTGCAGGAATTGGTGGCCCAATAGTTACTTTCACTTTCACCTCTCATACAAGCATGTAAATGTGCAGATGTAATTTCAAATCCCCTAGAGTGTTGCCCAGAAATATGCGGGGCCAGAATTCTAGAGCTAAAAAGACACCGATCCATTGCTAAAAGAAAGGTGCGGTTTAAGAATGGACTCTCAGCTTTAGGGGAAAGTTCTTCTGACGTTACCAACTTGGCAAATAAAAGGATTTCATGAGGCTCACAATACCCATGCAGAGCCCGGCCGGCTGATCCATTGAAACCGAAGGGTGAGAGTTAGATGGTAAAGTAGCTGCCAATGGTTCATTAGATGGAACAGCTATAGTGGAATAAGAAGTAACTGTGTCTTGAGATGTTACATTTAGATCGGCAAACTTTTGTGTGGAATCAGGAAGAGGCTGATTTGTTACCGTATTTGATGGGTTTGCTTTGCAGGGGTGTACCCACTTATCAAGGAGCACCTGTAACATGAGTGACCCGTATAATTGTTCTATCTCCCTGGTAACAAACGTTTGTCGGGGAGTAGGTGAAGACGCTTTATGTTTGGGATGATTCAGAATAGTGTGTGTGGTGGTCATATTCGAGAAAACGACATGCTTGTTAGTTTGCCGGGGTTTTGTGAACTCGTTTTGGTTTCTGATTTTTTTTTTCCGCACAATAAGAGTGCTGTCAATCCTAGACAGCTCATTGCAAAGTGCCTCAATAGCGTCTTCTTCTGATATATAAAGAATCCTGTGGCAAATCGTGTTTCGGTAAACAACTTTAGCTACAATAGATTTTAACTCTTGCTGCTCCGCTGCTATTTATGATATGGCATTTATAAAGCGCCTATACACAAGTGTTTCAAAGCACAAACAGAATATTTGTACAGAGCAAGAAACCTCATTTTGTAAAAGAACTGAGTTAATTGAGGAAGGAATGTTTTCTTCTCCTGCAAAAGAAAGATGTCTTGAGGAGGCTGATGCGACATCATCATAGTCAAATTGGGACTTGTTGTAAGATTGGTGCCAATAATATTATTGAAGCCAGCTGAAGCAGGAACCAAAGAGTTTCTCTTGAGACGCTGACAAAGGTTAAGAAGAGACCCATTGTTGTCTATAGATGGTGAACTATTCATAGAGCTGTTCATTAGATGGACATTGTTCTAATGCAGTTCCCTCAACCACAGAAGAAATGACTATAGGTTCCAGGGCCTGCACAGGAACTGCCTGAAAAAAAACTGTTATTTTTGGTTGAGAAGAAGCAAGTATATTTAATTTGTTTTTTTTGTCTCTTTTGTGCCGGGCACTTCATTCGGCCATTAGTATGTTTGGCTCTGTAATCATTTTCCTGATTTTTCTGCCTTGCTATGGGTAGCACCAATATATTGACTTTCCACCCATCCTAAAACCATCTGGACACTGGGTGGGGTTGGCCGGTTTTACTGGTTATCACTATTGGGGTTCTTAAACAAGACCCTATCTTTGACTGGTGAGATCAGAAAAGGATTCATTTCAGCACTATAGAAAGACTCCCGCAGCCAGTCCTCGAAAGCCTTGTGGCGTGCCAGCCGTGCAATACTGCCATTCAACTCCACGAAACAGCATATGAAGGCGAGGCCCTACCGCCTGCATGTCCAGTACCTGGAAACCTTTGTGAATCAGAAACAGAGAACACTCCTATTTTCCAGCTAGGTTACAATATCCTAATCTCGTGGCAAGAAAGGCCTTTTCAGCACTAGCTAATCGTTTGGCAGTCAGCTTCTATTGCATGTCTTCAATGGCACATATAATTATAATGAACTGCGCGTACATGGTCAATAGCCACTATAGCAGTAGCCGCTGGTTCATGAATTGTATGCATTTGGCATTCTGCCTGCTTTGCTCTGCCCTGGTGCGTTCATTATCTCTCCTCGGCTGTACCTCGAGGAATACATATAGATTTCTGCAGTAGGGCTCAACAGAACGATCACGGTCACACCGGGAATGCAGTTAGTCAGACTGTTTCAGTGAAACTGCTACAAATTCCCAAAAACCACTGATGAAACAGCTAGAGAAGATGCATGCATTCAAACTCCCAATAACCATTAATGAAAACAGCTCCAAAAAATGCAGGCATTCAGACTCCCAATAACCGCCCATGGAAACAGCTACAAAAGAGACATGCATTCAAACTCCCAATAACCATGCCTGGAAACTGCTCCGAAAGATGCATGTATTCAAACTCCCAATAACCGCCCATGGAAACAGCTACACAAGAGGCATGCATTCCAACTCCCAATAACCATGTATGGAAACAGCTCCGAAAGATTAATGTATTCAAACACCCAATAACCGACCATGGAAACAGCTTCACAAGAGGCATGCATCCCAACTCCATGGAAGCAGCTACAGAAGATGCAGGCATCCCAACTCCCAATAACCGTTTATGGAAACAGCTCCGAAAGATGCATGCATTCAAACTCCCAATAACCATGCATGGAAACTGCTCCGAAAAATACATGTATTCAAACTCCCAATAACCACCCAGGGAAACAACTTCACAAGAGGCATGCATCCCAACTCCCAATAACAATTCATGGAAACTGCTCCGAAAGATGCATGTATTCAAACTCCCAATAACCATGTATGGAATCTGCTCCGAAAGATGCATGCATTCAAACTCCTAATAACCACCCATGGAAAAAGCTACACAAGAGGCAGGCATCCCAACTCCCAATCCGCCCATGGAAACAGCTACAGAAGAAGCATGCATTCTTACTCCCAATAACCATGCATGAAAACTGCTCCGAAAGATGCATGTATTCAAACACCTAATAACCACCCATGGAAAGAGCTTCACAAGAGGCATGCATCCCAACTCCCAATAACCATCTATGGCAACTGCTCCGAAAGATGCATGCATTCAAACTCCCAATAACCGCCTATGGAAACAGCTACACATGAGGCATGTATTCCAACTCCCAATAACCATGTATGGAAACAGCTCCGAAAGATGAATGTATTCAAACTCCCAATAACTGGCCATGGAAACAGCTACAGAAGAGGCATGAAGTTCAACTCCCAATAACCACCCATGGAAACAGCTTCACAAGCGGCATGCATCCTAACTCCCATCATAACTGCTCCGAAAGATGCATGTATTCAAACTCCCACTAACCGCCCATGGAAAAAGCTACAGAAGAGGCACGCATCCCAACTCCCGATAACCATGTATGGAAACAGCTCCGAAAGATGCATGTATTCAAACGCCCAATAGACGCCGAAAGAGCGGCAGAAAATAAACGCAATCATGAATTTGATGAAGACGGTTAATATGGGAAATAGAACGGAGAGGAACCATCCATCACAATCAACCTCATCATTTTATTTTGAAATATTGCCCTGTTAATGATAATATGGTTGAACTCTGCTCTTGAGCGCATTCTGTGAGATATCAATAATTTTTTGATCCACGTTTATATCAATTTGTTATTAAAAAGGATCACGCGTGGTGGCATTAGTTGTTATTCTATGTAGCACATAAAATCACATTAAAAAAGCATCTCTGTCTGTGTTAAAATTAACAACTCCAAAATGTTCCAGGCTTTTTAGAAGTAGGGGGATTGGCTTCTCTAAGGTGGCTTTCACCAACAGCATACATTTATTCTTTAAAAATATGCTTTCCTAAACTACACATGTAGTAAACCACTGTAGGAGGAAGGGGAGGTTCTGAGGGCTGCCCTCAAACTATAATATAGGTAACATCGGTTTTCAATCGACGTGCCATTGATGAATACCATTTACAAAATACTGCCTTCATCACTAAATCCTAGGCTCGTGATGCATTGGCTCAGCCCACAGCATGAATCCAGCCCTGGGGAGTAGGCATTAGGAACTCCAATCAGATCTACGCTATCGTACACCTGTGTGCCATCATCATCCATCCTCCATGGGCCTAGGGATCACCACAAGTGATCAAAACATGTTTCTTTCTTCATACATGGACATCCCTGAGCCCCTGCTCCATGTTAGGATTGCAGAACCAGCCCCCCAGTCAGAGCCACTGCTTACTTCCAGGGTCCACCCATCCACGCAGAGTGTTCAAACATCTGCAGAAATGCCTAAGAACCTGGGGGCCTCCGTAGTATTATCAGGACATTATGCGTGGGAGGGGATCTCCCCAATTCAAATGTGGCCAGGATTGTTTAAGCGTGAGTGAAGGGGTGGCTCTGCTTGAGAGGCTTATGGGTTGGGCTTGCCTCCCAGATTAAGTGAATCATGAGTGCAGTTTGAGAGAGGCCTTTGGGCAATGTGGAACGATGTGGTGCTTAATTAACAGGATGTGATCTGTGTACAGTAGAAGCACAGGATGCACTCTCCGTAGATCAGTAGTCTTCAATTATAAACACATGCAGTGTATGGAATGTTAGTGATGTTAGTGGTAGGCTTCTTTGCTCATGCCTTTTACATAATTTGGACAAGGAATACAATCCAGAAAACAATATGAACTATGCTCATAATTGTTGAGTAATGGTCTCCTAGGGGTATCGGGTAATATTATCCCCACCAAAAATATCGCCATATATATGGTCGTCTAGAACGCCATAGGCGATATTTTTGGGGGGGATAATTTGTGGGAGCGAGGGTTGCGGGGGTGTCCCCTGGGGTTGCGGGGGTGTCCCCCGCAGGGTGCATGCCTCAACATCACCGAAACAATATGCCAATATTTTTGTATCGCGATATTTTTGCAGGGATATTAACATATGTAACCCTCCTAGGAGTGTGCCCTTTGCCTGTATTCTTTACATCTAACATATAGTTGGTTTATTTAGAAGCACTGTGGGCAGGAGGCTCGTTAAGGGATGCAACGGAAGAATGAATAGCCTGTGCTAAATACTCATTTTCACACTGATTGCACTTTCTATAATCACCTTATTTATTTATTTAGACATTTGTGTAGCGCTCCAAACCCATGGGCATCTGGGCGCTGAATTTGTGTTTACTCCAAGGCAAAGGACTCCCAAATCACTTCCCTCTTGCAGTCTGGCAGGCTAATGTTGGCTTTTCGTTACGGATGACACAACTAGCTCAACAAAGCAAGCAGATCTGCAAACTTCATGCGCGCAAAAGATATATGAGAACAGGCCTCGGTTGAATATTGATCCTAAAGGACGCAGTGGGTGGATTTATGAACTTGAAGCGGGCAGGAGGATATGGGGTGTGACGCCCCCCTTCTCCTCTCTCAGAGCGCTGAGTGCTGCAGCACTTTCCCTTTAACCGGGAAGAGGGCGTCTAGCTCCACAGGCTAGGTAGACTCTCCGCACGCATGGAACAGCGAGGACGCGCCTCACCTCCATGCTGCTCTCCGCAGGCCATAGGTGTCAGAATCTTATTCTCTGTTCTTTTCAGGGAAATCTGTGAATTCAAAAGCAGGCAGGATGATCCAGTGGTGACTCAACTCAATGCTTCCCATTAAAGGCATTGAGCATCTAACCCTCGCTGCTAATGTTTATGTTTATTTATTTATAACGCGCCAAGAGCCCATGCACATTAAGGCACACAAAAAACAGCATGAATATGAACAATAGGACAACCCAAGGCGAAGTACCAAAAACAGAGCTGGTAAGAATAGTCGGAAAGGAAAACAGGCCATCAAGGAATATAAGAAGCTCCAGCGAGTTCTTACCCACTAGCAAGGACAGGCAGTTAAGTGGACCATCTGTGATGGTGTGCTTCACCGACATGATCTTTTCCCTAGTAACACGGATAGAGTAGGTGAGTTTGTTAAATGTTCACAGGCAGAAGGTTTAGGGGAGGCATAGCTTAGCCCCATTCTTCTCTCCCAAGGCACTATCAACAGAGCTCTTTCCCTTTAAGAAGGAGGAGCATGATTGTATAGAGTAGGTGAATGTCAGTGAGGGTGTGACACAGCTCCAGTATCCCCACTACAGGCCAAGGGCATCCCTCTCCACACATTATAAGGACACAGCATGCGGATTCTCAAACTTACCCTGGCAAACCTGGAGGAGTAGGGGTCCTCAAAGAGTGCCCAGATGCGTGGTTGCCACTTGCGCCACACACCTGTGGGCTTTCCATCTGGTGAATCGCTCATGGCCAGGCGCTTGGTCATCTCCAGGTCCTCATCGCCCATGTCAGCGGAGTCTCCAGTGCAGTCGGCGTCCCCATCATCGACACCGGTGTCTGGGGGTCCGCCGCCAAAGCTGTCCAAGGCCTCCTCTGCATCGCGATGCTGGCGGTAGGTCATCCAGCAACAGGGTTCGACATCCGTCTCATCAATGCCCCAGAAGGCCAGTTCCTCTTCGTAAAGTGGGCCACATACATCTGCTGGGCAGTGCAATTTGCCCGTGCGGTAGTAGTTGAGGATGTGTGCGAAGACACCAGGGTGACGGTCGAAGAAAAACTCGCCCATCCTTGGGTCATAGTCAAAGTGCCCGTGGGCATCGGGCTCAGCCAACCAGGCCAGCCGGGTGCCAGGCAGGGTGCGCAGGGTGCTGCGGTAGGTCTGGTGCCGAGTGCCCCCCACATTGATGGTGATGCGCTCGCTCTCCTCTCCCTGGCCCATGGCGCCTACTCCTAGACATGATGCGGTGGAGCCGGGGCGGGCATCAGGGCAGCGGAGCCCAATCCCGGGGTCATCCCGGGGGTACCCTCTGCATTTAGATGCACCTGTGTAGGGACGGAGGGGACTGTAGGGATCCGTGGGGACGGTCAAAGCATCCTGCTCCCGGGGTCGGTCGCAAAGGGAGCCCCGGGAAGTGCCGCTGTCTGCCCGAGGAGTGCTGAGCACTGACTGCACCGTGACAGGGGTGCCAAGTACTACACTGTCGCAAGGGAGCAGGCCCTGAGAGGCGCCTATATTGTCCCCACTTGGGGCTGCCGGGGCAGCATGAAGGGGAAAGTATCCTGCAACCTGTTATAGGTGGCGATGGCTCATGAGATACACTTCCCGCTCCTGTTATCAGCAGTGTAGGTCCTGCCTCCTGTGATAAATCTACTAGATCTGCTCCCTCCTCCTGGAGGCCGGATCCCAAAATCGCTTCTGCGTCGTATTATCAGGGGCGCTGGATCTCACATCGCATCCTCTGGTCAGTCCTATTGAATGCCACTGACCCGGGCCCTCTTCAGTCGTTGTATCCCGAGCTGCGTTGAGCTTTGATTCTTCTCGCGGTAAATGCCGCTTGTGTTGAGCTTTGATTCTTCTCGCGGTAAATGCCGCTTGTGTTGAATACTGTTGGCTATTCCTCACCCGCTTGTTGAGAGCGGTGCTTCGGGCGTCCTGCGATCAGTGCCGTTGAATGAGAGTGACCACGCCGCTCCCTCCCATCCTCAGCGGTACCGTGCCCAAAGCATTCTTTCCCGCCCTGCTATCCTGCTTGCCTTCCGGCCCTGGGTAGTCCGTTTCTTCTCCCTCCTGCTGTCAGTGGTGCTGCATATTGCAGGGTCCGCCTCCCCCCTCCCGTTATCAGGGGTGTTGCATCCTGCAGGGCCTGCCTCCCCCGCCTGTTATCGAGGCTGCTGGAGCCTGCAGAAGCTGCTGCTTCTCCCAAGCCCCCCCTTGATATCGGTGAGCTTGACTTCTCCTGCTATGAGTGGCGGAGAGCCCCGTTTCTCCTCCAATCCTGTCAGTGCGAGGCGCTGACTCCTGGGTCGGCTTCTCCTCGCTGCTGTCGGTGGTGCTGAATCCTGCGGGGTCTGCCGGCCCCTCCCCCATCAGAGGTGTAAAATCCCGCAGGGTTTGCCTCTCAACCCTGTCATAAGTGGCACCTGATCCTCCAGGACCTGCCTCCTGTCTTCAGTGGTGCCGGATCCCCAGATCTGCTCCTATTGTCCAATAAGAGAAGCTGGGTGCAGGTGGCTCGTTTCCCCCTCCCATCGGCGGCACGGGTCTCCTCCTCTGATCTTCGCGGTGGATTCCCCCAGGTCCTCCTTTGAACAGTAGAGGCTGGAGACAGAAGCCCTGCGCGGAGTGTTCTCCCCCAGCCTCGAAGCGGTCCTTGGCCGGGAAGGGAAGAGGCCACGCACCTGGCCAGGCTCACTGTGGGTGTCTAGAACACCTAGCAGGTGATGCTGCCCCGCAGTGACAGGTAGAGCGGTCCAGCCCGGGCATGACACACCCCAGGTTAAGCGCCTTCACCTGCTAAGATCCGGGAACTCCTATATCCCTTCCTGTAGAGTGAACGCGGATCTACTGCCGCTCCAGTGCTCAGGCGGCGCACCTCCACCCTGATACGTCCCTGAGAGATGCTCATTACTCCTGCAGTGTGTGTCCTTCACCCTCTGCATACGGACGTGCATCGGATCAGTGGGTGCTGTGGCGACACCCCTCCTTCAGTGCTGCTTCTCGGCTCTCTTCTCCATTCGGTGCCCACGCCGGGCTTCTGGAGTCGGGTCGCTAGGGCAGATCAAGGGTCCGCCGGGCTTGCCCAGCAGTCAGCTAGACACACGGAGGTAACCTGCTGGCCGAACGCCCTCACCGCGCATGCGCAGTAAACCTCTCACATCCACAGCAAACACCAGACGTTCGGGTACAAACTCGGTCACCTTCACCACTCAACGATGGAAATACAGATTGAAGCGGGCGATTTCAGAAAAATCTTTATGTTAAAAATAGTATGGCAACCTGAAGTCGATCATTTTTTCCCAACAGTAGTATCGTTTTATCGTTTCCTTAGTCGCAAGCATTACCGCACTAGCTTCCTCATGCTCACGTCTCTCTAGTAATCTTTTTTATCTGCTTGTTGTCTCTTCCTTCTTTCTTTCTTTCTTTCTTTCTTTCTTTCTTTCTTTCTTTCTTTCTTTCTTTCTTTCTTTCTTTCTTTCTTTCTTTCTTTCTTTCTTTCCTTCCTTCCTTCCTTCCTTCCTTCGGTTTTTAAACCATCAATCAGCCCCACACCTCTAGTACACCAAACGGGATTTGCCCAGATTGGAAACACAAAGTAATTTATAAACCTCCTTGTCCAATTTTGGTAACGCGGATGGAACGGCAGGCTCATCTCCGGAAGGTGAGGTATTGCTGGTTAGTTGCAAAACAGCAAACATACAATTATTACCCATTAATAAAATCGACTGTCCACTCAAGTCTGTATACAAATATGTACTTTATTATTATTACAACAGACAGTTCTAGCACACTACAAAATGCAACCCAACCTGTGAAGGAACACAGAGGACAGACAGTTTCATGAAGGAAAGCGATACACTCTGGATATTGACAGGAGGGTAGTCGGGAAGCAATCAGTCTTAACTGTTCAAGGTTATTTGGTTTCAGCACGAAGGGAGCAAGGGGTTTAAATATCACAAGCAGACTTCGTAGAAGGACCAGAGGGACAGAACCACAATGTGCCTTTTGCTTAAGATGATCTTGATGCTCGACAGTGTCGAAGTTGGTTCCAGGATGCTTTGCAGCTCCTGCGACAGAGTTCGAGATGGGAGACAGCTGTTGGTATCCGGCGGTAGGCAGTTCAGGAAGCAAGGCTGGACAGTCGGCTGCAGGCTGTCCTACAAGCCGACTGTCCAACACCGCGGCTCGGGGTCAAGAATCGCTGTCTCTGTGCTGGTTGGCAGATCTGGAACGCTGGCTGAGGCACCTCGGACGGCTTTAGTGACTGCAGCGCGACAACGGTCAGTGATGCAGCCGGTCGCGGTTCGAGGGCTCGACTGCCTTGAAAATGTCCGTAAAAGATGGACTCTGGTGGATGCTTATTGTGACACTCCTCCTAGCTTCTTTGCAGGGCTTGTGTCACCCTTTAAGGTGGACGGCGCAAAGCTGAGGAGAGTTTTTGCAGGCAAAGGCCTTGTCCTTTGGTCAGAGACTCTTTGGCACTTTCCACCTAGGAAGCTTGCTGGCAGAACCAAGCAGGGCACGCTGTGTGCTGACTGGGTACCGATTCTGGAGCTTCTGGATGAGTCCTCTGAGGTCAATGTCTCCTTGTGTTTGCTGGGAGATATTTAGGGGAGAGATCCTGCTTCCCTCTTGGAAATCCTGGCCTTGCTTAATTGGCGGAAGCTGTAAGACAGACTGCACCTTCAGCCAGGGTCCTAAAGAGTCCTTCCTCTTATTCCTTTTGAAGTCGTCGGATGATTTGTTAAGTGAGGGGCTCAGCCCTCTTTTAAGGCCAAATGGTCCCCAGTGATTGGTGCAGGCTAGGCCTACCCTAATGAACCAATCCTGGGTCCCCACCAACAATCTTCTGTTATGTGTGAGGTCATAACCAGAGTGCTTTGCAACAGGAAAGGTAAGGGGTGACAACATGCACTACTAAGTCCCATCCATCTTTCTGTCAGTTGTGGATCAAAGTGTCTCTATGGTTAATTGAGCTCTCTGTGACTCCTGATCAAAGCGCAGATAGCCCTTCAGGATTGTGTCGATAACAGACTTTCTGTCCCCACCAAATCACATACTTCTTTCCTCTGAAAGGGGGCTCCCTGCAGGAGCTGCCTACTGTAAACAGTTGTCCCAGACATGACATTTACTGCCCTTCATACAGAGGGGTGGGAGCTAGCTTCAAGCCAATACATTGTATATCTAAGAGATGTTGGTATTTCCTGTCACTTGTGTTAGTTCTATGACCAGGCCTTTTCGCAGGCCTGTTTTCATGTAACTCTCATCAGTATGCACTGCCACCGCACAGAACTTTGGCTATAGAACAGGGCGGATCCATGGAGACTTTGATATTTTAATTAGGCTGGCCATGGCTGGAGGAGGTGTTGCCTTCCCCCTTCAGAGATGATTGGATGTTCCCGGGGCTGTCACATTCCAGCTAAATGTCAAAGGGAGAACTGCACCTGTAGGCTTTGTCCCCCCAGAGTACATTTGACTATGTGTTTGTTGTGCAGGGAGCATAGGAAAATGTGTGTGGGTTAGCCCCGCACATTTTCTGAGGTTGATCTCCCAGCATTCATTTTAATTACAAAACTTCAAAAAAGCCCAGGCGAGCACACACTCCCTGTGCGGTTGGTCGAATTCCTCACGATAAGTCATGATCAAATTCTCCCACAACACTCCCAATGGTGACAAGACAAAAGGCTCTCCAAGCCCTCTCATAGACCCCCACACCCTCCAAGGAACCTGGGTTTACAAGTCATGTCTCACGTTTAGCCCTCACTCCAGCCACCCTGATAGATATATTAGATCAAAGAACATCTCCACTCAAAGGACACACTCCCAAACCCCCGAGCGCCTCCACAGCCTCCCAACAACACAGGGAAAGCTTGAACACCAGTAGCATACCCATCACCCAGTCGCTCTAAACTTGCTTGCTAGTGTCCTCATTGACACAGGATCTACTATCAAAATGCTTACAGCTGTCAGCATGTGATTTTGAAAAACGCTTCTCTTTTTCTGAATTTTCTTCAGACTTGGATCATCGACTCAACATCACCAGATATATAGTGGCCCATCTCCCGGCAAACTACTGCATACCAGGTAGGTAAAGACAAGCGGGCAGAGTCAGAGGATTGTCTCTTATATATCACAACTCAATGGCCCTATTCCCCTTTCCTGTTTAGACCACATCTTCATAGATTTCACATTAACCGAGAGCACGATTCCAAAGCCAGACACAAATCTTACCATGGACTGTCCCCCTAAAGTTCTGTGAAATTCATCTCAACAAAAGGAAGGAAAACAGCTGGATCACTGTGACAAATCACCTTCTGGGGCACCAGTGGCCCAGGGATGAATATTGGTTTCTAAACCATCAATTAACCCCACACATCTAGTACACCATAAGGGATCGGAACAGATTGGAATGCAAGTAAATTATAAGTCCTCCTTGTCCAATTTTGGTAATGTGGATTGAATAGCAGCTTTATCCCTGCAAGGTGGTGGATCGTTGGTTAGTTGCAACACAGTGAAAAATACAATTATTACCCAATGATAAAAGGGACTGTCCAGTCAAGGTTGTATAAAAATATCGACTTTATTATTACTACAACGGACAGTTCTAGCATATTACAAAATACAACCCACCCTGTAAAGGAACACAAAGGACAGACATTTTCACGAAGTAAAGGGATGCACTCTGGATACTGACAGGAGAGTAGTTGGTAAAGTAATCACTGTTACAGTTCAAGGTTATTCTGTTCCAGCAACAAGGGGGCAAAGGGTTGCAACTGTCTCTAGGGGGCTTCGGTGAAGGACCAAGGGGGGTGAACCACAATGTACCTGGTGCTGAAGAATTTCTTGGTGCTCAACAGCATCGAGGTGGTTCGAGGGTGCTTCGCAGCCCTTGAGACAGAGCTAGTGGTGGGAGGCAGCAGCGGGTACCATGTGGCAGGCAGTTCGGTAAGCGAGGCTGGGCAGACTTCTGCAGGCTGTCCAGCATGGCAGCTCAGGGCCAGGAATCGTTGTCTCTGTGCTGGTTGGCGGTTCTGGAATGCTGGTCGAGGTGGCTCAGACAGCTCCTGTGACTGTGGCATGACAGTAGTCAGCGGTGCAGCTGGATGTGGTTCAGGACTCCAATGTCTCGAAAATGTCCTGAAAAGATGGACGCTGGATGATGCTTGTGTGGCACTCCTCCAAGCTTCTTCGCAGGGCTTGTGTCCTTTCAAGGTGGACGGCCCAATGCTTAGGAGAGTGATTGCTGGCAACCACCTAGTCCTTTGTTCAGAGACTACCTGGCACTTCCCACCTAGGAAGCTTGCTGGCAGAACCTAGAAGGGCATGCTGTGTGCCGGCTTGGTACCAGTTCTGGAGCTGCTTGATGGGTGTCCTGAGTCCGGTATCTCCCTCTGTTCACTGGCAGATGTTTAGGGGAGGGATCCTGCTTCCCTCTTGGAACTCCTGGCCTCCCTTCACTGGTGGAAGATGTAAGATAGACTGTAACTTCAGCTCGGGTCCAAATGAGTCCTTCTTACTTCTTTCAAAGTCTTTAGAAGATCTGCTAAGTGAGGGGTTCATCCCTCTTTTAAAGCCAAATGCGCCCCAGTGATTGGTGCAGACTAAGCCCACCTTAATGAACCAATCCTGGGTCCCCACCAACAATCTTCTGTTATGCATGAGGCCAGGACCAGAGCGCTCTGCAACAGGACAGACAAGGGGTGACAACATATACCTAAGCCCCACCAATCTGCCTGTCTGTTGTAGATCAAAGTGTCTCTCTGGTTAACTGAGCCCTCTGTGACTCTCGATTAAAGCGCATGTTTCCTTTGATGTTTGTGCTGGGAGCAGACATCTTGTCTCCCCAAACTACATACTTCTCCCCTATGAAAAGGCTCTGCTCTGCAGGGAAACCTGCGGTAACTGCTGGACTCAGACAGGCCATTCACTGACTTTCATACAGAGAGGTGGGAACAAGCTTCAAGTTGACACATTGCATATCAAAGAGGTGCCAGTCCCGCTTTCCTGTTGACTCTTCGGCAGCCAAGCCCACTCAGCAGGCTTGCCTGAATTATGTCGTTAGTATTCACTGCCACCAGCCAGGGGACAAAGGAATGTAGATCCATGGAGCCTTTGATATTTAAGTTAGGCTGCCCATGCTGGAAGAAGGTGTACCTTTCCCGTCCTTGAGATACTTTGATGTACCTGGGGCTGTCACATTCCAGCTGACTATGATAGGGGAAGAGATGTCACCTGTAGGCTTGTCTTCCCCGAGTACATGTGACTATGCTTTTTGTGTGGGAAGCAGATGGACTGTGTGCAGAATGGTCTCACACAGTCCTCAGAGGTTGATCTCCCATCCTTCATTCTAATTATTAAAAAATAAAAAAACACAGGCAAGCGTACTCTCCCCGTGTGAATGGGTCAAGTTCCCACACTCACAAATGACCTCTGCCGATTGAAACAAAAGGGCACCACCCTAGTAACAACGTCTACAACACCAACATCAGCAGCTGAATGCACCAAATGCTGTATCCGTGCCCTGAGGGTTTAAAGATTGCCGGAAGCAGAGAAAAAAAAGGCCAATTTCCAAACAAAGAACATGAATGCTGAGAACTCAACAGTTCCGCATCTGCAAATAACTAAATGCAGCAACTCATGCACAGCGCACCCCAGACACTCTATAGAAAACTGTGCAGACCTAAAGTTCTTTATGTAAGTTCATCCTAGTATAAGAAGGAGGTTCTCGAAACACCTGTTAACCTACAAATGTTCACCCCATACACACCTGCAATGCAAAGGTAAACAGCTCAAGCCTCACTGCACTGGTCTTACTTAACATCAACCTCATTGATATTTCTCTGTCTGTGGGCAAAGTCCCCAAGAACTCAAGCCTGCAATCATCACCACACTCTGAAAAAACAGCATTTTCAGATCCTGGATCTTTATTCAACCAGAGGCCAATCATAGGCAGAACATTCACAGCAAAGGCTTTATAGACAGTGGTATGATATGATATGGCATTTGTACAGGGGCGCTGTAAATGCCATCTCATATCATTTATAACATGCCTGTACACAAGTGTTTCCCGGCGCAGAAAGACACGGATGGGGAAACAGAGGGAGGACAAAACAATGATCTTACTAGGACTTGTGTCATTCAAATTGCGCAAGTGCATGGAAATGGAAGGGGAGACGTGCTGAGGGGCTGGGGGAGGGGATAAGTACAGGTAGCTCAGTAAGTGCAGCCAACGGGTGGCTCATACGTGCACAGAGAAGCGACTGTAGGTTTGTAGATACAGATCATAAGTGCTGGGGGAGCCTGCAGGCAGTGCGAGGGCAACTGGACATGCAGGAGCCTGGGCCCGGGTTCAGAGGATAGACAGGTGAGCAGTGCGTGGAGCAGTCGGGACCTCAGCAGGGGAGAGGAAGAGAGAAAGCAGAAGCAAAAAGGAAGGTCTTGAGTTGCTTCTGGAACTGGAGGTGGTTCTGCTCAAGTTTGAGAGAGGCAGGGAGGCTGTTCCAGAGGGAGGCCCCCAGCCGAAGAGAGAGATCTTCCCCCAACTCTCTGCTTGGAAAAGCATCTGACCCTCAGAGAGTTGGAGGTGGATGAGCAGAGAGCTCGAGAAGGGAGATGTTTAGGAAGAAAGTGTTAGAGGTAGCTCAGTCCCAGGCCCAAGCCTTGTGGATGATGCAAAAGATTTTGAACGTCATCCTTACTGCCACAGGGAACCTGTGAGAAGTGATATCAGAGCTGGAGAGATACAATCCCTGGGCTTGAGGCCAAGGACCAGTCTCGCAGTCCTGTTCTGGATATGTTTTAGAGGTTGGAGAGTCAAGGCAGGCAGATTTAGAAAGAGGCTGTGGCAGTAGTCCAGCCTAGAGAGGACCACAGCACTGGACACATTGAGCTTCTGGGGGAAAGTGAGGAAAGGAAGAATACCTCTGAGGAGGTGCAGCTGATAGTTTTACTTCTTAGAGACGTCAGAAATGTGAGGAGAGAAGGAGAGGGTGGAGTTGAAGATGACACCAAGGTTCTTAGCATCACAGGTAGGAGCAGGAAGAGGGCCCAGAGTGGGTGGCCAGAGAGAGAGAGGAAAGGAGCGAGCTGGTGTTCCGATAAGGAGGATCTCAGTCTTACTGGCATTTAAGCAGAGATCATTAGCATCACACAATTCCTGAATTGGTAATCATTACATTCTCTTCCATCCTGAAGACCAACAACCTGCTGCGAGATTTCCAGCTATTCTCCTCACCACACCATGACCCTGAAACCAGGCTACTAAACATTATAGGGCATCTTGCTTCTCCCCTCAACCATGGATAATTCCTCACACTACTCAAATGGACTGGACAGAGGCATCTGTCACCACTCACCACAATGTGATTATCAACAGCCTTGCATACTTTGCTGGAATTGGGGGCTGCCTATCCCGGCTCTCATGCTACCTGAAAAATCACACAATGCAAGTCAAACGGGTATCGAGGCTAGTTCAAAACAACCTCATTATCAATTAAGATCCCAAGAATCAGCCTTTGTAATGATTGTCGTTGCCTTCTTGCCCTATGATTTATTTTTATTTTTATACACATTTATACAATGATTCAAGAAGTATTTGAGTCGACAATAATTCATTTTACAAGAGCATAGTGCAAAGGTCCATACCCAATTATAAGGCATAGAAAGAGTAAACCATTTAATCCAAGTTCATATCCCCCTCTTGTGCCTCAATAAATACACATTTACATGGCACACCACAGAGGTTGGGCGCCAAAAGATACTTATCCAGGCATCCCACCTCCCAAGTTCTTGGTAGGCTGAAAGCCCTTCATCGGCAACAGTTTTCAGCATAACAAACAATTGTTCTGCTCCTAGTCAATAAAAGCCCCCATGCCACCAGTTAATTCTGAAATTTACTCTCAATTGTTGTTCTTCTATTTACATGTCCGTCCTGCACTACATTCTCATCTTCAGGTTCTTCTTTGGGGAAGGGGAATCTGACTCTACTTAGAACTGTATTATTGTCAGTTGTGCTGCTACAGTACTAAGAAATTAGAGTTGAGTCCAGAGTGCTCAAAGGCCCACTAAGTAATCAAACGGAATGTAAAGCAGTCTTGTATTGTGCATGTTTGCCATTTTGGCAGACTCTTGGCGCATGCATAACTATTTTGGTCATCAGAATTTCCCTGTAGGTTCACACAGGGATTTATGGGGATATTGATGTTAGTAATCCAATATTTGGGCAAAAACATTACAGAGGATACCCCTAGGGAAACAATTACCTCCATTGACAGAAACTTCATCCCCATCATCCACAGACATAGAATCAGTGAGTAGTAGTGAGACAGACCAAGAAGACTCATAAAACACTAAAACCACAGAAATAGGGTTCCCTTTTTTGAAAAAGTACCAGATTGAATTATCTACTGTAAGAGGATTCAATTCAGCACTACAGCTAAGTTAACGCCTAGTCTAGAATACTGAATGAAAACCCTTATTGATATATCTTTAGGTCCAGTTCATGCGTTCTGGATGACTACCCCTATATAACACCCCTCTCTTGGAATCCCCCTGACCCCACTGAGCCAAGAAGTAGTTCTGTTTTGCAAGTTTAAAAGGTTTATTTGATAACTTAAACAATAGATATATATATGATACTTTATAATAAATTAATAATTGAATAGCACACTTAATCTGATATGATAAAGATCAACAACGGAGAATCTGGCACTAGCACACTTCTTATAATCACTAATGAGTTGACATGAAATGGATAAGGTAGCACACTGGTAAATAGGAACAAAAGTATAATGTGGTAGAGGATGCTTTATGTAAGCTCAGGTGGATGCAATATTCAATGAATGCATGCAGAAAATACTCAATATGATTTCAACCAAACAATGTAATCACTTTTCTCTGGCAATCCACTCCCCCCCTCTTTATGCAATGCAAGGGAATGGGAGGAAAGCACGCAGTTCTCAAAAATGCAATCAATGTAATCAGTTCACCCCAGCAAGCTTACACCACAGAAAACAGATAGGAGTTTTGAAAACACAGGCCCAAATGCTTTTATATGTGTTAGCAATGGATGAGAAATATGCTGGAAATGCTGTTAATTCCCTTTCAGAGGTTCAGGGTGAGTGGTATCTAGTTAATATTAGTCCAGGCTCACACTAGCAATGATGCAGGGATAGTTAGCAGGTTAAACGAATTTCTGGCAAATGAAATCAGGCAGCAGCAGTTTTTTTACATGTGAAGAAATTGCAAATCGCGGCAAAATTCGCGGATGCGCCGAGCGCTATTACAAAGGAACCGCAAGGACTATCTCTACCGTTTTGGGGTCCTAGGAAAGCCTGGGATCTCAGCTTCCAAATGAAAGTTATTGCAAGTCTCTAGCCCAAACGGTTGCGGAGATATGAGTAATTTAGTAAAGGTCGTTTTTGGTTTTGTAAATTTTAAACGCACACTTTTTCAAAATGACAAATTTTACTAGAAATGACAGGTGACAGATAGGAGGCAGTTCTACTTAGGTTAAATAGATTGAATTAGATGAATTTAAACTAAGAGATGTGTTCTGAGTTTTGCTAAGTACTCACAAGAGATTTTGAACAGGAAAGCGACTTGGTCACGATCTTCAGTCTGGTCAGGTCTTTCCGGATTCTGCTCACAGCGCCTGGTCTGGTCTCGGCTAGGCACAGCACTGCTTTCTCTCTGGTCTGGTCTCTGCTAGGCACAGCACTGCTTTCTCTCTGGTCTGGTCTCTGCTAGGCACAGCACTGCTTTCTCTCTGGTCTGGTCTCTGCTCTGGATAGATTGAAGTCTCTAGTTTGGCTTTCTGGAGTTTGATGGAGGTAAGTATGGATTTTTCCGGCAGGGCTTCCAGCGGCAGATGAAATTGAATGTCCCTATGTGTCCTGACTCTCTGCTTTTATCTGTTTCTTGAGAATGGGTGTGTGTGTTGCATCACTAGACTTGCCCCTCTCATTCGTCATTGGTCAGGCTTCCATTCCTCCGCTTGATTGGCAAACTGAACTGTGAGTCAGATTGATGTCATTTTATGATCTCTTGAAACAACCTCCCTTATCATCTGTGCACCCAAATATATATATGATCAAAATCCATACTTCAGAGTTACACAGTTGTTTGAAATTACATATACATGGTGTGGCTGAATTTAGCCATGTCTATGTCCAAATCTGCTCATTCTCGGAGCTTGCATTCAAAGAGTGTACATAATTGACTTTTTAACTGCTTTTTCAATTTCCGACATGGACCCAACTTTACATACATGTGTGCAGGGGGTAGGGACATTAACTGAGGAAGTTTCAGATTTTTAACATGCACACATTTAGAGTAATATCCACTTTTCCGCTAAAACCCCCCTGAACATACCACCGGTTCCTACCACGTCTTAAACTGTGGGCAGAAAAATCACAAGAATTATGGTATCATTTATAAAATTTTCACATGTCCGCACTATGAATTATCCCCCTTTTTATAAAACCATATCCTTGCTGCAGGGGTGTGTCTTTTCAGGTCACATGGTACAGAAACCAGTCTTTCCAGTTTCTGCCAAGCCAGCTTGCTTCTCACAGGCAGTCCCCCTCCCAGCTTCTCCAGGAGGAAGCCACTTTTTACAACGTCTGTAATAAAAACCTTTGCCTGAGTGGAGAGGGCTTTGTTCACTCTCTGGCAGAGCACAGGAAATTCAATTATCAGATAGATGGCATATCCTTAGTGTGGGCAGCAAAAGGAACATTGGCCTGGGAACATAGTTGTGACTCAAGTTTCACTCCTGATGGGATCCGTTGCTAGGCAAAATCAAGTTCCTTAAGCCAGACCTTCAGCTAACTTTTTGTTGCTTTTAAAATAACTTGTAATTTTACACATGCAGCTAGAATGCTGATTCTAAGTGCAAAACTATGACATTTCAACAGTTACAAAGGCATGTGACACCAAACATAGGTCACTCATTTAATTTAACATTTTCGATTTTGGTGGTTTTAAATCCAGTTGCAGTTAGGCTTAAGCTGCTGACTCCATAGCATTTTTGTTATAAGCATTGTTTTTGGGCTCTTCATTTCCCAGATTTTGTAGGCACACAAAACTCCATTCTGCCAAATGTCTGCTGGTGTTCAGTAAATATTTTGCACATATTGCAATGTTTGAAAATAGGCATTTTGACTTGCCTTCAGGGAAACAGAGTGGTTTTAAAACGCCGGCTTTTGGATAGTGGTGAGTACTGGTACTGCACCCATTTTTGGGATTTAAGAAATGAATTCCCCACAATTCTAGGTTGCATTTGGCAATCAGCATTGCCATTCCCAATGGTTTCAGACTACTGTGCGGGTAGTCCAATGGTGGTTTTAGGCAGCGTCCTTCTGTGCCCATAACATCGGCAAAAATGGGTGGCAGCCTATTCTTCCTGCATTTCCCTGTGCATTTTCTGGGAAGCTCTGGCCATTATGATGTTTTCATGTCAGTACTGCACAGTTTTGAGGTAGGGCTAGGATGCATGGGTAATTACATCCCACAAGCCCCCCTCTTGCGATGGCCATTCGGTTTCACGAATGGGACTCGCAAGACCTGGGATGTTTCCTCATCTTCTTCCAATAGATGGCACAGTTCAGCATCTTTTCCTCCATCCGGTCGGATCGATCGGTTCTCCTCGCCGGTCCTGATGGGAATATTGGGCGGTACCCCGAGCCCGTTGCGTCTCAGCTCCCGGTCTCCGGATCGTCCTCCTTGGCCCGTCTCCAGGTCTTCTTTCTCCTAGGACGACAAAGGAAGAGCGGCAATACCTACTCATAGACGTTTTTCCACCACTGTTGAGATAGTGGGGCAGCATATGCATTTCATCATCACGAAACATTACATTCTTATTTTGAAAAGAGAAGAAAAAAAAACAGTATAACTAAGAGACAGTTTCATACAAATCACAGTATGTTAGAGACTAGATGTGGTATGTTTTATGATTGGAACTGAATTAGTCTGATATCGTACCCGCTAGGATTCCAGAGGATTCCTCCAGTTGTTGCAGAGTGTGCCTGGGATGGCAACATTTCAACTGGTTTATGTGGACCCACTTGTCTTCTCCCTCTGCCAAAGAACCTTTGGGGATGTGGATTTTGTAGGCCACAGGGGAGATTTTGTCTATGATCTCGAATGGTCCCTTCCATGTAGGCAAAAATTTGCGCTGCTTGGCCTGGTTCCTTTGGAAGTTGTATAGATAGACCCGGTCTCCCACCTGATATTCCTTCCTGGAAGTTTTCAGGTCATAATGGGTCTTCATGCTATCAGCTGATCTTTCTAGATTCCGCTGAGCGTAAGCAAAAGCATGTTGAAGGTGTTTCCTTAAATTCTCTACATACTCATGAGTAGTGGAGGCATTTATCAGTGTCTGCTCTTGGGTCCTGTAGAGCAAATGCTGAGGAAGCACCATCTTGCGCCCAGTCATCAACTCAAATGGTGACATTTTGGTGGCAGATGAAGGGGTAGATCTGATAGCCATTAGGACCAGAGGTAATCGGATATCCCAACTTGGCCCAGAATCTGCCACAAACTTCTTTAATATGCTCACAATTGTCCGGTTATATCTCTCTACTGCCCCAGAAGAAGCTGGCCGATAAGCAATATGCAACTTCCTTTTGACCCCCAGTATCTCCCACATCTTTGTCATTACTTCACTGGTGAAGTGGCTACCTCTGTCTGACTCAATCCTTTGAGGTAGACCAAAACGGGAAAAGATGTGGTTAATCATCAAGGCAGCTGCCGTTTCTGCCTTGCAGTTTGGGGCTGGGAGACATTCCACCCACTTGGTAAACAAGCATGTCACAGTCAACATGTACTTATTCCCCCTAGCCGAGCGAATCACAGGGCCCACAAAGTCGATTTGTAAATCTGACCATGGCAGTGTCATTCCCCTCTTTTGTAAAGGCGCCCGGTGCGTGAGGGATGATGGCTGAAATTGTGCACACACAAGACACCCCTTCAAGTATTGGTCGAGGTCCTGCCCCATG
This sequence comes from Ambystoma mexicanum, assembly GCF_040938575.1. Classification (NCBI taxonomy): domain Eukaryota; kingdom Metazoa; phylum Chordata; class Amphibia; order Caudata; family Ambystomatidae; genus Ambystoma; species Ambystoma mexicanum. Next base: position 832,368,438 of record NC_090934.1, on the reverse strand, counting down.
TGTGGCCAGTATGCAACCTCTCTTAAGATTTCCAATGTTGTGTGAAACCCCCTATGACCGGCAGTGGCCGCATCATGGGCGTGACTTAACATCAGGCTTCGGAATGAGGTAGGAACCACCCACTGATCGTGGCCAGCTTTGGATTTCCTTACCAGCAAACCGTCTTGGATTCTGAACATTTTTGGACATTTCATCAACACTCTTAGGTCCTCTTTCCCAGTGTAATCGGTATCCGTCAGGGGAAAGTTCTCAGGGTCCTCAAGGTGCTGGTAAAATTTACCAATTATTGGATCCCCCTTCTGAGCGGTAATCAAATCAGCATCAGGGGTCTCCTTACTCCATTGTGCAATTGAAAGGTCGTTGTGAGCATTTGTCTGGGACCTAGTGATTGCAGTGACCTGGATTTCCCCCAACAGGGACTCAATCTCAATTAGATCCCCTTGGATGGCCCCGGTTTTGGCCAGCTGATCAGCTAAGTCATTTCCAGTTTTGTCTGGTCCCTCTACTTTGGAATGACCCTTGATCTTTTTCCAGTAGATGGTCATCCCATTCGATGTGACCAGATCATCAATGTTTTGGATCAACTTCCCATGTTTCAAGGGTTTGTTGTTAGCACATAACATGCCTCTGGTTTTCCAATTAACCAGGTGCTCCACGAACCCGTTCCGTACATAATCCGAATCTGTGATTATGACCAGTTCGTGGAGTTGATGCTGGACAGCAGTGAGGATGGCCTGATGCACAGCCATCAATTCTGCCACCTGACTACTTCGGGGACCAATTTTGTATCCAGCGGAGGGTTCTGGGGACTCATTCACCCATGCATTCCCTACGCCGGCCACCAGTTCTTTCTCCCCGTTGTTGTCGACATGGTAAGAGCATCCATCCACATACACAGTGGGCATTCCCTCACACTTGTCTTCTTCAAAGACTTTGTGGGGGGAATTAAGGTATGCCTCCATGTTGTCCTTTATTTTTAGACTTTCGTCCTCGAGACAGTGTTCTCTGGCACAATCATGCAAGTCAGCCAGACCTTGCGCGAGGGGACTCTTCTTGTTTTGGCCATATCTGACCTCCACAGGAAAGCCTTGCATCGACAGAATCCAGGAAGTAATTCGGGAATTACTCACATTTCCGGCCCGGATTCTGTCACTTTGGAGATATTGCAGAGGCTGGTGTGGAGTCTCCACTATGATGTGTTCCCCCTGGATAAACGGGCGGTAATTCTTCAATGCCCACACCGTTGCCAGGAGTGCCTTCTCACAATCGTTGAATTTTTCCTCCACAGAGGATAAAGTTTTGCTCGCATAGGAGATTACTTTATTGACCTTGTCATGCTTTTGATATAATACTGCCGTCAAGCACGTATTAGAGAACCCCGTCTCCAGGAAGAACTCCTTGTTTCTGACAGGGTAAGCTAGGCAAGGCGCTTGTGAGAGGCTTCTTTTGAGTTGTTTTACTGCCTCGGCTTGTTCTGGACCCCATTCCCACTTGACCCCCCCCTTCAGGAGATGAATCAGGGGTCTGGTGATCTCTGCGTAGCCCTCAATGAACTTTCTGCTGTAATTAGTCAGTCCAAGGAGGCTCCTTAGTTCCCGCAGAGTTGTGGGGTCTTTCAGTTTCTGAAGTGCTTCCACTTTCTTTTCCTGGGGACAGAGACCCTGAGGAGTAATCTCATGCCCCAAGAAATTAACACGGGTTCTACACCACTGTGCTTTCTGAAAGGAAAGTTTTGCTCCGGCGGCCCTCAACTGTGTCAGAACATAACGGATCTCTGCTATGTGTTCCTTCACAGATGAACTTTTGATGAGGACATCATCTACATAAGCCAGGTTACCCCTCGTACCCAGGTCGGGCATGGCCTTATGTAGGAAAATATTGAACTCATTACCGGAGTTAAGGTATCCGAAGGGAGTCCGGGTCCATGTGTACTGCTGGCCCCCAAAGGTAAAAGCCAGCTTGTATTGGTCCTCCCTACTGACAGGCACGGTCCAGTATCCATTGGTCAGGTCTATTGCAGTGAATACCTGTGACCCCTGAATCTGGGCCAGCCCTTGGTCAATGTAGGGAAGAGGCCATCGGGAAGTGTGGACCCGTTTGTTGAGCTCCCTGAGGTCAGCGCAGAGTCTCCACTGGCCGTTTGGCTTCAATATTCCCAGCACCGGATTATTGAAGGTGCTGTGGACTGGACGGATTATTCCCCGGGACTCAAGGTTCTTAATTATTTCAGTAAGGGACTCCATTGATGCGAGAGGCAAGCGATATTGCTTCACAAACACTGGAGTCATGCCAGGGTCTGTGGGGATTGTTGTGGTGTGGATGTCGGTGCGACCACAGTCATATGAGTCTACCGCAAAGAGATCTTGGAAATCCAAGAAAACTTGTTTCAACTTTTGCTTTTGTTCCAGAGTCACACAGGCATCAGCTAGGTTGACTCTCTCTTCCACCATCTGCCTGAAGCCTGGAAAGACTTCTGGTTTGGCTATCTCCGCGGCCTCCTCCAGCTGGGTGGAGAAGTCCCTGGTCAGAGTGCTGATTTGGACCGGAGGCTTCAGGTGGGAAAGGCAGCCCTCATGGACCTGGAAAATCACCTCATCCCTCCTGAAGTCACAGGTCACATCTTCCTTACCATAGGGGCAGGAAGTGTACACCAGGAAGTTCCCCCCATGCCGGGTAAAAATCCTGTCTGGTGTTGCGTTGTCATCACTGTCACTGTCAAAACAGTCCTTGGGGATGGGTCCTAACAGTTCATTTACAAGATCAATGGAGAAATGTCGGTCATCAACCGCCATTCCAATAATGGTGCCTGCGGCTAGAGTAATACTCTTTAAGTCGCTGTTATCCACCTCTATTAGAATGGGGTCATGTTCTATGTTGACTAATGGAGTCGGGTTTACCCCCAACCCTTGCTGTTGGAGAGAAGCATTTAGATGTATGTAAGCATCAGGGTTTTTCAACTCTTGTCCCCTTTTAACTTTCACTTCCAGGGAGAATTGTCGGGTCCTTTCTGGGATGGTGACTTCCTCTTTAACCGGAATTTCAACTGCATAAGGTAGCAATTGAGCTGACCTAAATGCTTTTTCTGGATCATCAAAGCCCATGGGATTATCCGCTAATCGGGACCAAGCTTTGAAGTTTATTAGGTCCAAACTAATGGCAAAGCGATTGAGAATGTCACTGCCTAAGTAAAAGGCGGCAGTGACGTCTCGCACGACCCAACAATTATGGACTATGCTCTTGTTGCCAATGGAGATTTTGAGCATACACCTGCTTGGCAGGAGATGTTTGGAGTCAGGTGCTTCCAGGTCCATTTCCCATTTGTCTATCAGTTTGAAGGTGGGAATGGCTGGATCTTTTGGGAGTTGGCGGAACATGGCTTCGCTGATGAAGCTCTTACCGTTGTTCACACACACTCGAGCGAGAACAGAGTCCTTCCCATCATTTAACTGAACAGGGATGAACAACTGCTCTCCAATTTGCTGAATATCAGCCAGGCTTTGAGCTGATTTCACATCTTTCTGGACTATAGGAGTGGGGGTTTCTGATTGTGGATTAGTATAGAATTTCAGAGTGTTTCCTTCCAGCGTGGAATACCACTTTAGACTGGAAGGAAGGTTGATTTTCAGAAATAGAGAGGACCCCCCATCACCAGTCTGTTGTCCTACTGCTATTACCGTCACGTCTGGAATTTGGTTGTTCTGGAAGTGAAATTCTACTTGGTCAGATTTTTGTTCAACCATGTGGCATGTGCCGTTTAAACTAACATGGTTGACACTCTGTTTTAATTTTATGGGTCGGCTAGTCTGGGTCCAGAGGACCTTGTTTACGCAATCTATTAGGGGTGACAACCTTCTCAGGAGGTCATTCCCTAGTAAACAAGGGGTGCCCTCTGGGGTCACAACTATGACCGGGTGTTTCAACTTGTGTCGCCCGATCTTAATGTCCAAGTCTGCAGTCCCCTCAACAGGAATTTCCTTCCCGTCAAAGTTCTGCAGTTGTCCAGGAAGAGAGGTGAGAGGAATTTGGTAATTCTCTCCCCTTCCTGCATTCAGTTCGTCAAAGGCCCTTCTGGACAGAAGGGTAGCTTGAGATCCAGTGTCCACCAGTGCCGAGATTGTACCCTGCCCCTGTACTTGTACCGGGGCATAATATCTTCCCTCCTTCTCCTCAAGGGGGCACAGATAATGTACATTTTTGGACAACTGGTGGGCTAACTTTCTGGTTTTGGACATCGATAGCGAATAGATTTGGGCAGAATTCTGTGGAGAGTCTTGGGAATCTGAAAGAAAAAGTTGGCAACTGGAGATCAGAGCCATTGTGGGTTCCCCTGGTTCCGGTTCTGGGCTGCCCCCCCCTTTTTGGAGGCAGTCCCCAGGATGGGTTTGAACCAGGGGATTTTCTTGCTGTTGGTTCTGGGATGAGATGGTGGGCGGCGGTAGCTCAGTCTCCACATCTCCCCAGTCTGGATTTGCATCCCTAGGGACCCATTTTTCTTTGGGAGGAGTTCCCCCCTCTCTGAAGGAGAAGATCCTTTTCCCAGGATCCTCTGAGGATCCCTCTCCCTCAAATTGGAAGATCTGTACCTCCTCCTCAAACTGAGTCTGTTTGGGTCTTTTGTTTCTCCTACCCCCCCTCTGCTCCTTAGGAGGCAGACTTTCAGGGGCAAGAGATTTTGTTTCCGGTTCCTGGGTTTCCAGGGGCTGTTTACAAGTGAGGAAGGAAGCTTCCTCCAAGGCTTTACACCCCCCTTCCCCTTGTGCCTCCTCCCTGGGAACCGGTGAGTTATCGGGGTGCTGCCCCCGTCATTGTTCTGGAGCACCAGGTCCAGAGTTGGGTGCGTTCTGCGCCGGCATGCTGATCTGAGGGTTCTGCTGAGCCCTCAGTATGTGACCCATATCCCGCGCCATGTTTTGAACCTGGCGCTCTAACTGGGAAACCCGCTCAGGCTGATACGGGGCCCTGTTTTCTCCCCTGGGCTGATCCCGGGAAGGGTAGCTGTCCCTTCTCTGGTAATACCCCGGGTTGGGAAGATTTGGGTACCCCTCCACCCTTGGCCTCCCCTCTCCCGGATTCAGTGGTCTGGGCTCAGGGAATTGGGGAAAGAAGGATGGATGGTTTTGGGGCTGAAAGTCGGGTGGATCTCTGGGGAAAAAGTTCTGCCCAGGGTTTGGTAAATTTCTGCCCTCCTGTGGGAAGTTTGGAGGGAAGTTCCCTGGGTTAGGTGCTTGTCTGGATCCCCCCCCTTGGGCTGGAGGAGTCCACACATAACCCAGGATGGGTCGATTTCCCTTGTAACGGGGACTTACATAATCAGGAGAGCGAGGGACCCCATTTGTGGGGCTGCCTCCTTGGCTCCCTGTCTGTGACTGACCCGAGGACCTCCTGGGCCTAGCATTATTAGGTGCAGGCAGGTTTTTAGGCCCCCCCATCTCCAAATCCAAAACGGGGGTGACCTTTACCTCTGCCACCTTGGCAGCAGCAGGGGTGCTGTTGGCTTTGGGGTTTTTCTGGGCATTACTTTTGCTATCTACCGGTTTCTGCACCTCATAGATCCGGGTAGCCTGTTCAATGACCCAGTCTAAAGATCTTTTCTCGTGAAAATCCCTCACGAGCTGGGTCATGATGTATTTGGGCAAGGCATGAAAAAATGTATTAACGAATTCTCGACTGTCTGTGCGCACCCTTCTTGTGGTCTGTGCAAAAGCACGCTTTAACTCCTGCACAAATTCTTGTGGGGCCTGATCCTCCCCACATTGCAAATTGTAGGCTGCCTTGCGAGCCTCTTGAGGATTTCTGTGAACAGAAAAATGTTTCAGGATGGCCGCCTTATAGGTGGACCATCTTATATGATTTTGGTCCTCCAGCCCCGCAAAGAAACTGGAGTATTCCGGGGAGAAGGTCCACTTTACATATTGAATACAGCTTTGGCTGTCCTTCAAATGAAAAGTCTCCATCATTTGTTCAAACAACTCTAAGTGCTCCCAAACAGAATACTTAGCGTTCTTATGGTAAGGCGTAATGACGCTCCTGATCGCCTTAATCTGCTTTAAGGGATCCTTAAGCAAAGCCCTTTTTGCCTTATTGGCCTTTTTGGTTCGGGTAACCCTTGTCCATTCTTCCTCGGACTCAGAGGCACTGCTCCCCGAGGTTCCCATCTGTTCTTCCAGGTTTTCCCGGATTCTGCGAGCCTGGGAATGGCTGGCAGAATGTGGGGACCTGGTCTCCTGTGTCCTGCGCAGTTCAGAGGAGTCTTCAGATTCCTCCTTGCTGCCAGGATTTGATGGGTACCCCCTCCACTGACCTAACTGGGCAGAGGTTTTCAGGATGCCCTTAATGGGCCTACTCTCCTGGGGTTCCCCATTGAACTGTACTGTACTTGGGTGCCCATACCCGGATGCCCACCCCTCCATTCCTGAGTGGTACTGGCCTATGAGCCCCATACTCTTAGCTGGATAGTAATCTGCCATCCCTGCGGCCCTGTGCTCATGTGCGCCAGGGGACATGGGGGTGGCAGAGTCCAGGGACTGGGGGAGATGAAGGCCCCTGGGGTTAGGGCTCCTGCGGTTATGGTCAGGAGTCTCTCTTTCCCAGCGGACCTCATCTCTATCCGCCCCTGCTCCCTGTTGCAATGCAAGAGCCTGCATTTGTGCCTTCAGTTCCTCTGTTAAGGCCTTACTCGACTCTATCAGTTTCTCCTGCATCGCTACCTGTTGCTGGAGCCTATCATTGTGTTGACAGAGGGCCTCATTTTCCCTCTGTGCTTCCTGGTTGGTCCTGGAGAACTGGGCCAGTCTTTGCTGCAGGAGGTTTACCTCCTGAGTCCCATCCCTACTGGCCTGCTCCTTTCTTGCCAGAGCATCTTCCACCCTTCTGGTGTGCTCTACCAAGTTCTGGTTTTCTTTTTGGAGGTCACCCAGCCCCTGGAGGGCCAGGTGATTTTCTTCCATTTCCTTTTTTAAGTGGCAGACCTCCTGGCCTAAAGTGTCTCTTTCCTGACTAAGAGCCTGCATTTGTGCCGCCAGGTCGTCCCTTTGCCTTTGGAAGGCACCAGCTTTCTGGCGCTCCTGATCAAACTCTGCCTGGGTATCCAGGTCTTTCAGGATCAGTTTATTGCTCTCCTCTTTCTCTCTGTCTAGTTGGATTTGCAGGGTGGCTACCTGCTCTGTGCATGCCCTGTTGAAATTGATCTGTTGCTCCAGCTTTTTCTGGCTCTGCAGTAAGGAGTCCAAACTGTCTTGGTGCTCCTTCTGCAGGGCCAGAAATCTAGTATCCTGTTCTGACTTTTCCTTTTGCAGCACATCCATATCCTCCTTTATTTTAGTAATGTACAGTCTGCTGTCATTTTCTGACTCCTGGCTCCTCTGCAGCCTCTGCTCAGAAGAGTCCAGATCAGATTGGACCTTCTGTAATGCCATCTGTTGCCTATTTGCCAGATTTTGGCTTTCAGCACATCTATCCTGCATGTCTCCCATATATAGGTACAGGTATGCTGCTATCCTGGCGATCTTATTGTGTTCCTCTTTGGCTTTAGGAGCCATATATAGTTCACTCAGGGCCACATGTAAGGGACCCTGATCTCTATATATATCTGACCCTGTTTCAGTGACCTGTTGTGTGATGGCCTGCAACCACACATCCTGGCCCTGTTCGGTCCATTCACCTCTCACAAATAGCTTATGCAAGAGGTGCTCTCTGGCTATTTTCATGTCTACTAAGGTCGTCATTCTAGAGATTGGTCTCTGTCCTGACTTACAGAAGTTAGTATTTTATTTTTGCAGAACAGAACTTTTCTTGGAGTGTCCCTTTTGAGGAATGCTTCACAGCGTAATGCAGCGTGGTGATCCGACCGGGTGTATGTATCCCGTCAGTTAGCACACTGTATTAAGCTGCACAACTGGTAAATCTAACCCAACGTCTCGGCTCGAGCCCCCACTTTGTAAGAGGATTCAATTCAACACTACAGCTAAGTTAACGCCTAGTCTAGAATACTGAATGAAAACCCTTATTGATATATCTTTAGGTCCAGTTCATGCGTTCTGGATGACTACCCCTATATAACACCCCTCTCTTGGAATCCCCCTGACCCCACTGAGCCAAGAAGTAGTTCTGTTTTGCAAGTTTAAAAGGTTTATTTGATAACTTAAACAATAGATATATATATGATACTTTATAATAAATTAATAATTGAATAGCACACTTAATCTGATATGATAAAGATCAACAACGGAGAATCTGGCACTAGCACACTTCTTATAATCACTAATGAGTTGACATGAAATGGATAAGGTAGCACACTGGTAAATAGGAACAAAAGTATAATGTGGTAGAGGATGCTTTATGTAAGCTCAGGTGGATGCAATATTCAATGAATGCATGCAGAAAATACTCAATATGATTTCAACCAAACAATGTAATCACTTTTCTCTGGCAATCCACTCCCCCCCTCTTTATGCAATGCAAGGGAATGGGAGGAAAGCACGCAGTTCTCAAAAATGCAATCAATGTAATCAGTTCACCCCAGCAAGCTTACACCACAGAAAACAGATAGGAGTTTTGAAAACACAGGCCCAAATGCTTTTATATGTGTTAGCAATGGATGAGAAATATGCTGGAAATGCTGTTAATTCCCTTTCAGAGGTTCAGGGTGAGTGGTATCTAGTTAATATTAGTCCAGGCTCACACTAGCAATGATGCAGGGATAGTTAGCAGGTTAAACGAATTTCTGGCAAATGAAATCAGGCAGCAGCAGTTTTTTTACATGTGAAGAAATTGCAAATCGCGGCAAAATTCGCGGATGCGCCGAGCGCTATTACAAAGGAACCGCTTTGGGGTCCTAGGAAAGCCTGGGATCTCAGCTTCCAAATGAAAGTTATTGCAAGTCTCTAGCCCAAACGGTTGCGGAGATATGAGTAATTTAGTAAAGGTCGTTTTTGGTTTTGTAAATTTTAAACGCACACTTTTTCAAAATGACAAATTTTACTAGAAATGACAGGTGACAGATAGGAGGCAGTTCTACTTAGGTTAAATAGATTGAATTAGATGAATTTAAACTAAGAGATGTGTTCTGAGTTTTGCTAAGTACTCACAAGAGATTTTGAACAGGAAAGCGACTTGGTCACGATCTTCAGTCTGGTCAGGTCTTTCCGGATTCTGCTCACAGCGCCTGGTCTGGTCTCGGCTAGGCACAGCACTGCTTTCTCTCTGGTCTGGTCTCTGCTAGGCACAGCACTGCTTTCTCTCTGGTCTGGTCTCTGCTAAGCACAGCACTGCTTTCTCTCTGGTCTGGTCTCTGCTCTGGATAGATTGAAGTCTCTAGTTTGGCTTTCTGGAGTTTGATGGAGGTAAGTATGGATTTTTCCGGCAGGGCTTCCAGCGGCAGATGAAATTGAATGTCCCTATGTGTCCTGACTCTCTGCTTTTATCTGTTTCTTGAGAATGGGTGTGTGTGTTGCATCACTAGACTTGCCCCTCTCATTCGTCATTGGTCAGGCTTCCATTCCTCCGCTTGATTGGCAAACTGAACTGTGAGTCAGATTGATGTCATTTTATGATCTCTTGAAACAACCTCCCTTATCATCTGTGCACCCAAATATATATATGATCAAAATCCATACTTCAGAGTTACACAGTTGTTTGAAATTACATATACATGGTGTGGCTGAATTTAGCCATGTCTATGTCCAAATCTGCTCATTCTCGGAGCTTGCATTCAAAGAGTGTACATAATTGACTTTTTAACTGCTTTTTCAATTTCCGACATGGACCCAACTTTACATACATGTGTGCAGGGGGTAGGGACATTAACTGATGAAGTTTCAGATTTTTAACATGCACACATTTAGAGTAATATCCACTTTTCCGCTAAAACCCCCCTGAACATACCACCGGTTCCTACCACGTCTTAAACTGTGGGCAGAAAAATCACAAGAATTATGGTATCATTTATAAAATTTTCACATGTCCGCACTATGAATTATCCCCCTTTTTATAAAACCATATCCTTGCTGCAGGGGTGTGTCTTTTCAGGTCACATGGTACAGAAACCAGTCTTTCCAGTTTCTGCCAAGCCAGCTTGCTTCTCACAGGCAGTGCCCCTCCCAGCTTCTCCAGGAGGAAGCCACTTTTTACGACGTCTGTAATAAAAACCTTTGCCTGAGTGGAGAGGGCTTTGTTCACTCTCTGGCAGAGCACAGGAAATTCAATTATCAGATAGATGGCATATCCTTAGTGTGGGCAGCAAAAGGAACATTGGCCTGGGAACATAGTTGTGACTCAAGTTTCACTCCTGATGGGATCCGTTGCTAGGCAAAATCAAGTTCCTTAAGCCAGACCTTCAGCTAACTTTTTGTTGCTTTTAAAATAACTTGTAATTTTACACATGCAGCTAGAATGCTGATTCTAAGTGCAAAACTATGACATTTCAACAGTTACAAAGGCATGTGACACCAAACATAGGTCACTCATTTAATTTAACATTTTCGATTTTGGTGGTTTTAAATCCAGTTGCAGTTAGGCTTAAGCTGCTGACTCCATAGCATTTTTGTTATAAGCATTGTTTTTGGGCTCTTCATTTCCCAGATTTTGTAGGCACACAAAACTCCATTCTGCCAAATGTCTGCTGGTGTTCAGTAAATATTTTGCACATATTGCAATGTTTGAAAATAGGCATTTTGACTTGCCTTCAGGGAAACAGAGTGGTTTTAAAACGCCGGCTTTTGGATAGTGGTGAGTACTGGTACTGCACCCATTTTTGGGATTTAAGAAATGAATTCCCCACAATTCTAGGTTGCATTTGGCAATCAGCATTGCCATTCCCAATGGTTTCAGACTACTGTGCGGGTAGTCCAATGGTGGTTTTAGGCAGCGTCCTTCTGTGCCCATAACATCGGCAAAAATGGGTGGCAGCCTATTCTTCCTGCATTTCCCTGTGCATTTTCTGGGAAGCTCTGGCCATTATGATGTTTTCATGTCAGTACTGCACAGTTTTGAGGTAGGGCTAGGATGCATGGGTAATTACATCCCACACTACAAAGAGAAAGACAAAATCCTAGTAGGAGAAACACAACAGACCTACATAGTATGACTTCACAGAACCACACCAAAGAGGGAAGAAGGGAGGCACTAAAAGGCCCAGGTGGATGCACTTCAGGTATGTAAACAAGATCTAAAAAGAAGAAGGATCAAAACAAATAGATGCAGTCATGAACCTGTCTAAATTGACCATTAGTTTAGTCCTCCTATCCACACTTAATAAAGGCTTATAATATAGCCCTACATCAACCTCAGATTATTTTCAAACAAACCTAGACATCTACAAATTCTGTAAATGCCTCAAACTCAAAGGGAACGTCGGACAGCATCAGAGAGGAGAATCACTGAGGAACCTCAACCAACACTGTCTCAGCTGTGGAAATCACCGAAAACACCGAAGATATGGAGGAAGAATATACCATTGAACAATTCACAAGAGAACAACATATCCCTATTTATCTATCACAGCAAACCTCTTTCAAACCACACTCAAAATCCATCCCAATCCTATCATCACATAATGTGATTGACCTTTTCAATAAAGCTGCATAAGAGCACCTTAGAACAATCTACCTATCAAATAAAAAACCAACATTTCAGCAAATTATGACTAATAAGGAAAGACAAGCACTCATCGATTACAAAAACAATCCAGCCATTATCACTAAATCAGCAGATAAGGTAGGTGAAGTAGTTCTTATGAATAGAGAAAACTATGTACGAGAAGCACAACAACAATTGAATGACACCAAGTGCTACAAAGAACTGCTAAGCAACCCCATCCCAGAATTGACAAAAGAATGGCAATCAATGAGCAAAACTGGTATGACGTAGGCTTGCTTACAGAAGATGAATACAACTATATGAATATAACATTTCCAATAATGGCAACTGTATATTTTGTTCGTAAAATGTATAAAATATTTCCAAAATTCCCACCATGCAGACCAATAATGAATGGAATTGGATCTTTAACGGAGAGAAGATCACAACATATTGACATACATCTACAACCACTGGCTTCAAGTCTGGCACCATTCATTGAAGATACTAAACAAGTTATCCAACAATTGCACTCTATTTCCTGGTAGACAAACTACAGATTTGTGACACTGGATGTAACTTCACTTTATTCAAGCATTCAGCATCAAAAGAGAATTCTCAAATCCAGATCAATATGGTATCATGTGCAAAACCAGATGCTGCTATCAATGCTTACATTTACACTGACAAATAACATATTTTGCTTCAATGATCAAACCTATCAGCGACAGAAAGGTACTGCCATGGGGTCAAAATATGCCCCATAGCATGAACATCTCTTCATGGGTAATTATGAGACAGGGCATACCTGGACACATCCAGCATTTGCAGACAGCAAGAATGGTGTGTAATGGGGGCACTTTATTGATGAAATCCTAATGATTTGAAATGGTGACAAAGCTTATTTATTACAATATGCCAGGCACCTTAACACCAATAACTACAACATCAAACATACGATGAACCAAAGTACAGAAAGGATATGTTTTTTGGATTTAGAACTATATGTCAAAAACAATATAATCCAAACAACTCTGTACATAAAACCACCAGCAGGGAACAGCAGGTTACATGCAAATCACAATCATCCCAGGCACATCATACACAATATCCCATATGGAGATATACTCAAAGTGAACAATGACGAATTTTCAATACATGCAAAGAAGACAGTGGATACATTCAAAGAGGATACAACAAAATCCTACACAAAGCATTGATAAGAGCAAATACCAAGCAGAGACTGGATCTACTATGTAACAAAGAAACCAGTGCAGCAAGCAAAACCATGAATGGAATTGGAGCGATTACCACATATAGCTCAGATGCCCAAAACATATGAAAACTCTAAGTAAATATTGGAACATACTAAAAATTGATTAAAGACATTAGTAAAGATATAGATGATCAACCAACACTAACCTATCAGAAGGCACAAACCATAAAAAAGCAAATCAGTCCCAGTTTTCCAAGGTCCAAAAAAAATCCAATGATCTAACATTGATGTGGAATCACTCACCAATAATAGGTAATCACAAATGTGAAAATTGCAAGATCTGCCCACAAATGATGAATGGTAAGGACAACATAGATCATCCAAATGGCAACACAAAGAAAATCAAAGAATTCATTAATTGCAATACCCGATCTGTCATTTATGGAATGCAATGTGCATGTAAAAAAATGGTATATAGGAAGCACCATACGTCGACTCAAGATAAGGCTCATGTAACACCTTAGAGTTGTCAAGAACAGTGATACCAAATACCCAATGGCAACCCATTTTCACACAGAACATAACAATGAATCATTGGAAGCAATTACATTTCTGTGATTAGTAAAATTGGGACTACCACCCAGAGGTGGAAATAGAGAGTTTCTACTACATCAGAAAGAAGAAAATGGGCCTCATTCCGAGGTCGGCGGTAAGTATCAGAATTTACCGGCATGGCGGAAAGAGCGAGTCCGATCTGGCACCATGCTGCTATTTACAGGCTATTCCGACCTCGCGGGCACGAGCTTTCCGTCATGCCGGTAAATACCCTAGCGGCATACCGCTAAAGGCCCCGTTAAACCCCTTACCGGCATGAAGCGAGACGTATTTACCAACACCGCCATCGAAGCCTTGCAGACCGTAATTAGTGGTGACCGTAATTTACAATAACCGTAAATTACGGTCACCGCTAAATTACGGATACGGAAATTACGTCATCGCACAGGAACGGGAAGGAGCGCGGCGGCCATCTTTAAAAACACAATCCATTGCCATCCTCTCCAGGCAGCAGCCCTGGGACGAACCTGAACCTTGGAAAATGCCCACACTACCTCCAGCCATGCCCAAAGCACCTAAGAAGTCAGAGGACCGCCTCCGCAAGCAGCGCTTCAGCCCAGAGGAGCTGCAGGCCATGGTGGGCCACCTGGAGGAACACGCAGATGTCGTGTTCAGTAGCGACATGCGCCGAGAGCCAGTGGCCCGGAAAAAACAAATATGGGCCGAACTTGCCCAAAGGGTGAGCGCGGTAGGCACCACCCCACGCACCCCCAGGGACTGCCACAAAAGGTGGGACGATTTGCGTTTGAGGGTGCGGAGCCTCCTCTCAGCCAATCGCAGCAAGGCACTGCAAACTGGAGGTGGACCAAGCTCACCATTGAAACTAGCGCCATGGGAGGAGACATGCGCTGCATTGATCGGCACAGAAGCAATCGAGGGCGTCGGAGAAATGGAGTGTGGGGCTCCGTCGTCCGCTGATGCAGGTGAGTGTCCAAAGTCAACACCGCCAATAGCAAATGCATGCTGAATACACCTCTAAGCCCCGTCCAATGCACCCTGTCATACTGCGCTCCACCTATTCTGATAATGGCAAGACAACTGCCACCAAGGGACAAGTCCCACCACATAATGCCCACCAACCATATTGCAGTAACTGGCACATCCCAATAAGCACACTGTGCAGCAGGCTTGGCAGTGTGCTAGTCAGACTGCACATGACCAGGCCAGGATTAGTGACTCCCACACCTGCGTACATATCCGACACATGCGTACAATCCAGTGATGGAGTAACGGCCAAAATGCCACCAACCCAAAATGAATGATATGTAAATGCTGACATCAATGACATTAGCGTTCCACACAACCACTCATGTTGTACCTTTGCTCTACACCCACAGGCAGTGAGCATGAGGGCGATGAGCCAGAGAGAAGCCGTCCCACCACATCCAGTGCCAAAGGCAGGGACCAACGCGTACTGGCCAGGAAGGGCCAAACTACCACAGCACCTCAGAGGCACATTGAGGTTGCACCACCCCCATCCCTCACTGCACATGCGCCTGCAAATATCGCCACACCACGGTCTGAGGATTCCAGCATCTCTGGGGAGGTGGCAGCCACGGCCACTCTGCAAATCGTGGACAGCCCCTTGTCAATTTGTGGGGCGTCAGAGGAGGAATACTACCCCACTGTACACACCCCAGAGCCCTGCAATGTCCCCCAGGTGTCATGCAGTGACACAGAGGAGGGTGACACACCAGTGCAAAGTGCACGTGGATATGCACCGGGAGACGCAGATCCCGCGCCCAGTACCCCATTTGAGGCCCTGTCAGGGCATGCTGCCCCAATCCCCTGCAGGGATGATACGCCATCCCAGGATGCACTACGTGCAGGACAGCTCACTGCCCTCATTACCGAGTTCAATCAGCCATGATGGCCAGGGCAGGTTGGAGTTGATGGATGAGCTCAGGCAAATGCGTCAGGTGTTTACGGAAGGCACCAAACCGTGTGTGTGAGGCATTTGGACACATTGCAAACGCCCTTGTGGCAGCACATCCCATCCATGTGACTCAGCAGGAGGACACCCCCTCAACCAGTCGCCCCACACCGGCAAGCCCGGTGCGCCGCTCGCTGCGTTCCCAGCGGCGCAGGAACATGCCCCCCCGGGCCCTGGGAGCATGGATGAATAGGCAATGCTGGCATCTGTGGACTCATTGTGCTACACGGGACTAGTGTTGCGGAGATGGGGGGAGGGGGGTGAGGGTGTGTATGGGAGTTGGGGGGGTGAGGGTGTGTATGGGAGTTGGGGGGAGGGGGTTGAGGGTGTGTATGGGAGTTGGGGGGAGGGGGGTGAGGGTGGTGGTGGTGGTGTTGTTCATGTTGGAACCTATTAATACAATACACTGGTTGTGCATACAAATATCAGAGTGGACATTGTTCAATGTGCATGTGTCTTCTAATGACTCACAGTACATGGTGTACATGTATCCCCACAACCAGTGCCCGATGCCCTGTCATCCTGACACTCTCAGCTGGCTTGAGTGTCAATAATATTGTCCAATCAATGATTGCCACACGGCACATCCCTCCTGTGCATCTTCACCGTGATGCTGTCCTGCCAAATCTTACTCCACCCCCTCATCATCATCTGGCGGTAGCAGTTCCAGGTCAGGGGGCAGTGGCACGTTCCGACGGATGCACGTATTGTGCAGTTTAACACATGCCATGGTGATCCTGACAACCTTCACGTGGCTGTTGATGAGTGCTCCACCCGAACGGCTGTGGCAACGAAATGTTGCCTTCAACAGGCCAAATGTCTGCTCTATGGCCACCCGTGTACGGGTATGGGCTCGTTTGTAGTCCTCCTCACGCATGTTCTGTGGGTTGCGGATAGCGGTCATGAGCCTCGGCTTCCAAGGGTAGCCACCATCACCTGCATTGAAGGGGAATGAAGGTAAGTGTTTGTACATTGATGGTGGATGGTGGGGAACTGTAGCGGTCTTGCATGGCAGCTGGTGATACCTGGCCATACACACATGTCCCTGGTTGCATCAACCCCATCCATGGCCCGGCTATGTGGCCTGTGCCATGGAATGATGGAGGGGGTAGCTTATTCCAGATGGCTCATGGCGTGCACCCACATCTTGTTGCACGTGCACCGTATATGCGTGCAGCAGTTTTGGCCTGTAATCATTGATGTGTTGGGTTCTGTGTGAATTTGTGGCAGGGGGTGTTGACTGTAGTCAGTAGCATACTTGTCTTGCTGCACTGATCAGTACCATGGTGACTTGCACCACTGCTATGAGTGTGTGAAACCAGGGACACGCTGCGGTATCCCTGTTGGGCTCACTACTATGTACTCCCGGGGACGTCTGTCTTGTGTGGTGGGATGCAGGAGGCTGCGAGATAGTGCATATGCAGTGCATGGTGCTGGATGCCCTTACGGTGTGAGTGGTCCGCAGATGAGTGTTGCTTGTGTTGTGGTATTGGGCCAGGTTACCTGTCGGACGAGTGATGTTGTGTTTTCTACATTCTGGCATCGCTGTGAGGCTAGGCAGTCATGTGCCATGTTGATTGCCTTGGGGCACTGTGCTCTGTGGGGTGCACATCGTGCACTGGCGTCGACATTCCCTCGCAGGTGTAGTGTGCACCCCCCCCTTTCCCACCAAGTTGGGGTATGCATCCACCCCAATCATGGCACCGATGCGCTGCCATGGCCCAATCAGGTGACTCATCAGGCAGCCAGGCACGTTGTCCAGCATGTTGCTCCATCTAGCGTGGTAGCGTGGGTTTGCGCAGGACCAGGGGTCCATGTCTTGATCGGGGGTATTGGGCACCACAATGTGTGATGTCTTTAATGTCATTTCATACCATCTGGACGTCAATGGAGTGGTATTGTTTGCAGTTGCGATACGCCACCACCATTGCATGTGTGCAGTTCAATTCCACGTGGGTGCAGTTGAGGACACCTATGCTATTTGGCATGCCTGCCAGTGCATGGTAGGCAACTTATGTATCCAATATCTCCTAAGGTTTGTCCTGGGTAGGGATGTGTAGTCCCTTGTGTGTTTCAGGAGAGCATCCGGCACTTGGTTGAGTATCTGTGGGAATATGGCCTGTGGTATGCCATGCATGTGCCCCACTGTATGCTGCTATGTGCCTGTGGCAAGGAGGTTGGGTGCAGACACTACCTTGAGTACAGGGGGTTTTGCAGTGTGTACTTCTATGAGGCTCACTATGTCGTCATGTGTCAGGTCCACTATGGTGGTGAGGGTGTCCCGGTCAGGGCGGTACAGGGTGTGGATCTGCTCTGGTGTGAGGTTGAAGGGTGGGGCCCTGATGCGAGTGATTGGGGGCTTCCTGCGTGGTAATGGTGGCTGCTCCGGTGCGGCATGCCGGGCCTGTCGCACCCTCCTTCTCCTCCTGTGTATCCTCTGTGGTGGTGGCTGTGGTGGTTGTTGTTGCTGTTGTTGTGGTTTCTGCCTTGCATGCAGGGCCTCCTGCTCCGCTAATGCTGCTACAATTGGTGTCTTCTTGGTGTGGGAGGGGGTGTGGTGGGTGGGTGGGCTCCTTTTGGGCTTTGTCAGACTGCATTGAGTCCACCTGTGCTGATTGTGTGCACCTGTGGGTCTAGGAACCACTGCTCAGGGTTCTTTGCTCCTTCTCTGAGATGCCTTTATGTACTCCATGCCGGTAAGGTACTTTACGGCCTTGGGGATGCCGTAATTTACGTGTGGTCCTTACTTGGAATCAGCTCCGGTTAACGTCATGCCGTAAATTACGGCATGGAGGGTCGCGTGCGCTACCATAGACCGTAAATTACGGCACAGTATTTTATGGTGCCGTAATTTACGGTCTGAGGGGTCGGAATGGCATGGAGCGGAAAACCATGCCGGTAAAGTGTAACCGGCATGGTTTGGAACTTAGCTCCAACCTCGGAATGACCCCCAATGTAATGGACACATGTGAATCCGGCTAAATCAAGACAATGGGCCTCATTAGAACTCTGGCGGTAGCCGTGCCATTAAAAAAGGCACGGCTGCCGCCGGAGTTGCATTTTTTCCAATACCCGCGAATGTGCAAGAACCGGGTAATGCCGAGCTTGGTGGACCCGGTAATTGCCCATTTTTGCGGGAGCCAGATCAAGGGCCTCCCCATCCCCATTCTGCCCCATAGGGCCGAATGAGGATGGGGACGTTGGATACCCCGGCACATTCAGAGTTGTGCCAGTGCATCCGACGTGCTCTGCTCGCGGGTGCAGTTACACCCACCAGGAAAAACCTGGCAGGTTAGACGGTACCCGCGAGCAGAGATCGTAGTATGGCGGTCCGGGAACTACGGTACCGGCATGCTTACCAGTACCGTAGTTCCCAGACCGCCATGCTCGTAATGAGGCCCAATGAAATGTACAAATATTTGTGAAGCATATCTGTCTTTTCATAATTTTTTTTTACTTAATTATCGAGAATAAATACACAAAACAAATCTGGTACATACATTTTTACAGTCAATCTACCAAGTATAAAAGATAGATGAAAGTGAAATACTCCTCTAAAATAAAGAACTTGAAGACATAGTGGTCACCTGGTCCAAATGGTTTGGCTAGTATCGTGATAAAGCAAGAACCTGTAATTTGGCACAGGTTATGGGAAGACTCTTTTTGAAAGTGGTAGAGAAGGGTAAAATTCCTAGGGCATGGCAGAGGCCCCATTTGTGCCAGTAATAAGAAGGGAGATATGAGAGACCCTAGGAACTATAGATTACTTTCAATGCAGAACATCACCGGAAAGTTGTTCGCTTCTTTACTTTTACACAGGATTCAAAAATGGGTGATGCAGAACAATATTCTTGATAGATTCCAATCTGGGGTTAGAATGGGGTGTTCAACGGTAGTGAATATAAGGACAATGGACATGTTGATCGAAAGAACTCTCCATAAAGATAGTCCTAGTCTGTATGCATTGTATATTGATTTAAAAGCAGTGTTCAATTCAGTGAATAGAAACCTACTATGGAAAAAGCTGACCAAATAGTGGTGTCCAGATGACATTCTGTATTATGTATGATTGCTACATGAGAACAATGAGGTGCATGTGAGATTGGATGGGGTGAGGGTCTTGACCAACCCTGTAAAGGTATGGGGGGAGTGAAACAGGGCTGTGTCTTGGCCCCACTACTATTTAACCTCTACCTTGCGGATTTTAATGAGAAGTTGTGTAAAGCAGGAGGGTGCCCTCCTAACATCGATGGGGTTGTTTGTCCAGTTATGGTATATGCAGACGATTCGGTCATACTGGACTTACTGCAGCTTAAGAAAACGGCCTCTGCAAGACCCAGATAATTTTTTATTGGAAAAAGGTGTTACACGACCAGTTTTAAGAATAAAGGGAGCACTTATTGAGTATGCGAGCGGGTACAAATATTTGGAGTTATAATGGAGTCACAGAAGGGTTTCCGTGGTTGTATCAAAGAGCGTGCTAGGAAGGCTAACCAACTGACTGTAATAATATAGCAATTTATTTTAAAGAGTGGTGGGTTTCCTTTGATGGGAGCAAGAACGCTTTACCTCCAATGCTTTGTACCTGCAGTGATTTACAGCCCGGAAGCCATAACTATTGTGAATTGGGATTGGCTAAATAAAATGGAGAGCATGTACTGGAGGCGAATGTTGGGGCTCCCACAACGTATGCCTATTGAGATCATCAGATTGGAAATGGGCCTCTTGTCATTGCATTCTATAGTGATTCTAAAGCGGTTCTTATTATACGCCAAAGCTGTGACTGCAGCAAAAGATACATTTCTATTCTCTCTTGGGATAAAAATGAGAACACATTTTGAACAACTTATGTGATGCATATAGAGCAAGACCACAGGACAATTGGGTGGATCGCAAATTGGAATGGAACCTGTAAGGATATCAAAGAAAGTATAACAAGAAAGATGGAATTTATGTATGCTAAAAACATACAGATGTGTTCTATATATGAATTATACGTTTAAGAGGCACACACAATTATATGATCCTATGTCCTTCTAAAAAACTGAGAAGATTTATAATGCTTTTACATAGGAAATATCTACCGGTACTGACCATTTTGGGCCCTAGGTTAAACCTCCCTGAAAAAGGAAGAACTTGTAGGATATGTAAAAGTGAATGTATTGAGACGATAAAACATTTATTAACTGAGTGTTCGGAATTGGGCACATTATATATGACATTTTCAGGTCCTTTTGTCAACAGTGTTGAGACTATTGTGAAGGATGAGTTTTAGAATAATTGTTTGAATTCTAGTTTTAAATACCTGCAGCTGGCACTCTACAGAATTTGGATGTAATAGCTCAAAGATGACCTAATGTGGCTTAGGGCGCTTTGCTTTATTTTATTTATTAGTTTTGATTTGTTTGTGCTAAAATTGTTCGTGGTAATGGGGTGCTTAGTAAGTAGGATTTAGAGGCAGAAGGGAAATGAATAAACAAATGAATGGATTTTACATTGTAACTATTAATGTTTTAATAACTGTAATTGTAATGCTTTTGAGGTCATTTTAAGTGTTAAATGTCAAATTTCAGGTTTTTAGATTTTATTTTATTGTGATTGGTATGTTTTGTAGAGATGTATGTAATTATTTAATGTGAAAATATTTAATGAACTAATCACATTAAAATAAAATAAAAAATAAATAACAAATAATTCAGGAACTGTGGAGATAGATCACTCAGTATACATGATAAACTGTATATAGTTGACAAAATTTGAGAGACTAAAATCTTTTCAATCCTCTTAAACCTTTATATTCATTCTACAATTGTTTTGCTTACAAGCCATGGAATATCATCAAAACTTAGCATATCCCATGATAGGAAAAGGTGGAAATTAAAATGGCCACTGCACGTTTGAACGTGATGACATCCTTGTATTGATAAATGAATTGAGACTTAATATGCAATCAATTTGTTCATTCTTTTATCTTTTCCAAGTTTTAGATTGCCTATAGAACTCACAAATAATCAAATGAAGATTCAGCTCCTCTTACACTTATCTTGTTAGGCATTTAAGTCAATAAAAGCACATTGTAGTTAAATAAATGTTATCGGTACCAGGTTTGTAAATTAACGATGGTCGCCGCACATTTTGAACATGATGACGTCATCACGGTAAATGATGCAATGATGCCACACATGAAATTGACCATTTCGGCACTTTCATATCCATTGCTTACAACATTTATGAGACACATCATTGCACATATTGATGCGATGACCCCAAATGTGCAAATATAAGGAAGCAGTCATTTTGGAACACCAATCACACACGCAGATCTGTGTTCCAGATTCTGTGGACAATTGTATCCAGTTTGGACTTTAAATCTAGGTAAAAGTGATTTTGTAAATGAAATTATGCATCCCTACATCACCAAACAAGTCATCCAGATAGGATACTAAAATAATGCGAGCAAATATTATTTTTAGAAATCATGCAGAACCTGAATTATGAATAATACAAACATGAACTGTTTTTCTACTTGAAGACAAGAAGGGTGAGTAACCAGCATAACTGTTACATTATTGGCAAAAATCAGAGCATTTTATGCGATCCTAATACAATAAGCCACACCTTTTTATAACTTCATTATTAATATTTCTGCCACACATTTATTTTCCCCTGTTTTAGATCCATAAATACTTACAACAATATGAGCTAAATACATTACCTAACCTCCTGATGACCCACCAGAGTTATTGCGGTGAAACATCTGTTGAGGTTAAAAGCTATATTAACAAAGCAATTGTGGATCTTAAGGTTTAAGTTATTCATTGAGAACAGACTGATGAAGGTCAAAGGCTATTTGCATACTGCAATTGCAGATCTTATTGACAAAGGTTTAAGTTATCTTTTGAAAAATATACATTTGGGAATACATTGGCAAGGAGCAACTGAACATACTGAATAAGTAACTGGACTCAAATGTGTGAAGATGAACATTTGGAATCTCATGATTAGTTTGGACTTTAATGTGTGAAAAGAAACACTTGATATCCTATGAAAAGCAAAAAAGAAGTGTGAAATCAAACACTTTGTATTCCATTGCAAGACTTGAGAACTGTATTACATTTACAAATATTAAGAAACAGAAATAAAAAAATAAAAATGCTATAACACCCTTCAGGACTCAAAGAAGAAATGATCATGTACTAATGTAGAACTCAATACAGACGAATGCAGTAGCAAGACCCCTTCCATCAAACAATCCATTTGGGTGAGAATGCCCTTCCAGTGTCCGGATATATTCTGCTCAACCTCTCTAGAGTCAAATATCACCTAAGGCAGATCGTAAAATCTTTAATAAGCGTCCATGTGTAGATGAAGCAGCCCTCACCCAGACATTGGACCATGAATCCATAGAAAGTGTTTCAGCTAGTTTTTCCTCCTACCTAGATAAAGCATTAAAATGACAACTATCTGCTTTGCAAACAAGAGGTTTGTAGATAGGTGGGATTTGACACCGAACTCTGGACATAGCCAAGACTCTAGACAAGATTTTGAAGTGGAACTATTTTTCCCCCTGTTTTTTAAAGTTGGGGTTATAATGATTTTTAAGGAAATAAACTGAATTCCCATTCCAACTAAGGGCATTTACTTTAAGCAGCGAAAATATATATGTCGACTCTACAGCAGATAATTGCAACTAGTAATTTAGGCAAATGAAACATTTTCCATTTCATCTCTTCTTCAGATTAGAGAGTAATATTTGGGCAAGGTCTGGTTGCAGTGCTTTGCTGGTTAATTGATCCAAACATATTCATGGAATAGGGGAAGGCCCTATTTATGTGCCCCTTGTGCGTTATTTTGTTTGGGAGTATTTTGACTTCCTATTTAGTTTTTATCTGTATTGAGTTAAAGTGGCTGGTACATCACTGTTTTGCAGGGATTGATATAGACAAACCACACTCTTTCAGATAATCAGAGAGATGTTTTACATTGTTCGAATGTGAGGGGTAGGTCTATCTTGTAAATTTGGCCTCTCACTGCTAAGACCCCATATGACAGTTATCTAGCAACCAACATGTTAGAAAAGGAGAGAATTTGATATTATTCAAAATTGGTGTGAGTGGGTAAGATAAAGAAACCCAGCATTTAAAACAGGCCATGTTC
Organism: Ambystoma mexicanum; assembly: GCF_040938575.1. Lineage (NCBI taxonomy): Eukaryota > Metazoa > Chordata > Amphibia > Caudata > Ambystomatidae > Ambystoma > Ambystoma mexicanum. The sequence continues at coordinate 832,344,943 of NC_090934.1, read as the reverse complement.
CAATAGTGCAAGGTATGTAAGACCACCCTGAACAAATCCCCCCGGGTCATATGGTTCTTGTAACCTTGCTTCCATATGTAATAAAACATTGCTATTTGCTTATGTGGAATAAGCCAGGGAGTCATGATGGGGCAATTTGTGCAGCTATCCATTATTTTCAATATTGGGAATGGCCCATCCTCCTTTCAGAGAGGACTCCTGCAAAGCATTCTGGGTCTATCTTGGCTTTGATGATCTAGCATTACCTCTCTGGAACTATTTTGGACAAGGCACCGAGATATGCAGTAGCCTGTCTAAGAAATAAAATGATCATAATCAACGAAATACAGCCAGGCCATGACACCAGTGGGTTGCCTGGTTGAGTGGCCTATCCACAGAGGAGAGAGCACTTCACAGAAAAAATGGAAGGAATAAGTTTAGGGAGAATCAAGAGGAGACAGGAGCAGAGGCAATGGAATACAGCTTCAGGGAGCAAGCAAGCTAGGCAGCGTATGCAAGGAAGTCCCAGTGTGGAATGAGAGTCCTGGGCTGCATGACTGGTGCAGCCCATGTGAGGAGACACCCTCAGGATGAGTTGGCCTGCCCCAGGGGCTGTCAGAATGCAACCAGAAGGACTATCTGTGCCCCTCCTCACCCTGGGTAAGTAGGACCCGGGTGAGGAGGTGAGGGCTATGGCAGTTGAATCCAGGACGTGTGAGCATTGTGGCCACGGGTGGCGGAAGAAGCCGGTGGCTGGCCTGCTGATGGGACGCATGCCCTGGGGCCAGTTGGGGAAAGCCCTGGCAGATGGCATCCATGGGCCCGGACCACTCGGGACAAGCAGCAGAAGTGGCCTGGGAGGCGAGACAGGACTATCCTACATGCCGGTTTCTTGGAGCCATTAGACCCAAAAGCCATATTCCAGATGGTACCAGGGTGGAGGTGGAAGGGCAATCAAAGACTCCAGATGGGCCTCTGTGGATATCTGTTTATTCCTCTGCAAGTCCCTTACTGCTGAGAGCTGTGAGGTGTTGATTAGTGTGTACAATTTTACAAATGATCAAAATCATCTTTTTTAATAAACAAATGAAGTGGCATCTCATGTGACATCGAAATCACACTCACCATACATCATGGTCTGTGGACCAACACACTACATTTAAAAAACAGTGAGAATTTCCAGGGTTCAACGAAATAGACCACATGGTAAGTTAGAGCAGATAGACATGGGTTTGTTCGTGAAGTCATTTGCAACTTGGGTTCACTGTGCTCTCTAGGCATTGAAACACATTGTACGCTTTATATTTCCTTCTCCTCATAACAAAATTACAGCTGTAAAGTAACAAGGTAACAAATCTTGAGGCCCATCTCTCCTCCTGGCCGCCTCCACCTCCCAGTTATGGAGTGGAGACGCAACCCCCCAATGCAGGCTGTTCATGCGGGATGAAAAATGCAGGCATCCAATACCTCTTAAGAGGTGGGAAATGCACCAACACATATGAAACTTGAAATGGAAATATATGGCCATCCTGGATTTCTAACATGTCATAATTGGCAATGCCAACAGTTTGGGATTTTGTGTAGGCTTGGAAAGGTACTTGACAAGCACTGTTGTAGTGGTAGTAACTTGCCATTGATGGTAGCAGGTGCAAAATGGTGCATATAACTGGGATTCTAATGGTTGTTCCTGGCAAATGCTTAATACTTATACACAAGCCAAAACTGTTGCCTTTGCCAATGCTTTTTTTAACAGGACATCAGTGAAGGACACACATAGTGCCTATAAACTGAGTGGCTGAAGGCAGACCTGGCTAAGAGATTTTCTTTACACCAGTAGCACGTTTACAGCTCCAATTAAGACATTAACACTGAGAAGACTGCTTTGAAAAAACACTGGCATGCACTTTGAGTGCACAGTTTGATGGCAAGACTTGATTAAAGCGAGCTTAAAGAGTTCCCATGAGGAGGTGGTTCTGACAGGGAGGAGTAGGAACTGGATGGCCATGTCCATAGGGATTAGCATGGTCCTTGGCAGTCAATGGGTGGTCTCATAACCAAACAGCACCTACAAGCTTTGTGCCCCGCCTTATATGCCATTTCTCCCTATCAACAGGGTCAGGCTGGGACATACAATTGTCTCAGGCACCAATGAAAAAGTGGCCACAGTTGCACATGGCAAATCATTCCTTTTGTGAGAGACTGAGTAGTACCCAAGGGGGAGTGTCTGATAAAATGTGATGCAAATTGTGCATTTTAAAGAAAATGTATTCAGTAACACTGGTCAAAAAAGTTGCCCACTTTGACCAAAACAACTGGCCCGCACTAGTATTTTGTGATTTTGTTTCGGGCATTGTCTTATTGCCCTATAGGCCAGTCTGAACTTGCCTATCAAGCACCACCTAGTAGCCCAAACTAAAAAAGCAGAAGAGTCTCAGGAACTTAACTGTATGCTCTGAACAGTTGAGTATGTCTCTGGATACTATTTTGACAAACAGTGTCTTGTTCCTAGCACAATTTTAACTCTACTATCAGATCATGTAATTATTTTATGGGGCACTGAATCCACATCATTAGAGAAGAGCATCTTCCAGTCCATGTCCATTTGGAACTCCATGGCCAGTCTCCATTTTCTTCTCTCAACATCTTCTTTTCGGTGTCAACAGATGTTCTCACCATTTATGGACCAGTACTAAAATCTAGATATCATGATATTTTGTGCTCTATTTTGCAAGATCTCATTTTAGTGGATAGCAGTTTATAATGAAGAAAAACATCTGTTCATGGTGGCTTGTCAGAGAGCAATAGGGTGTCAGTTTCTGGGTCATTACGTGGTGTTTTCTTGCTAGAACAATAGCTTTCAATGTTTCATGGTCATCACATTTTGAAGGAAGGGTTCTCTAGGCTCATTCAATGACTCATCAGTTAGGCAAATATACAACTCTTTCCAATTTCAGAATACCCATGTCTCTGATATTCAAATCGATATCATTATTATTATTTTTTTCATTTTTATTCTAGTCAACTCGATATCATTATTAATTCTCACCAATCTTTGTTTAAACTTAGTTGCCATTTCTCTTAGTTTGTCCTTTATCATGCCTGGTTATGGATACATTTTGCAAACATGTGTCTTTTCTGACTCCCAAATCTGTCTTACAGACAAAATGCAGCTGCCCAATTCACATGCTAGAGGGTGAGCTCTGTTCTCTATGCCAGCGTCTCATGTCAAGCATCTGCTATGAGATTAGGGAGAATTCTCTTTTCTGTGCTAATTCCCTTCAACCTTAGAGACCCCTAGCTCTTTTGCTGGACTTTAGGACTTTTTAATTTTAAATCTGGAGTGAGTTAGCCCTTTTTCTCACATTCTCATGTGTTTTGACCTGATTTGGATTATGTGTTTTCTTTGTTTTTGGAGTCTGACAAACTCCATAGGCATCTACATTTTGCATGGTGACACACAACACCTTCAGTGCAGTGCCACAGAGAAATCCATTAGATTTCTCATAAGGTTTAAATAACTTTTCTTGTCTGAACTACTGTTCCCAAGAATAGTAAAGTGAAATTGACTTTACTTACCTTTTCTCTTTGTAGGTCCAGCACACAGCATCTTATGTGGAGTCCTGGGGGGTTACTTAGTAGCCCCCTTGCCTACCTACTCATGTAATACTTTGTATGTTACCCTCACTACTTTAAATGGCTGGTGGCAGTGGTTTAATTTTCCTATCATTGTGCTTTTCTACCGCAGGCTGAACCCTCAGCTGCAGTACAGCACCCATGGGGGACCATTTTGTCAAAATGACCTGGTTGCCATTGTCTGTTTGTGAGATCTTTGTTGGGTTTTACTCTGCGTGCCAAGCCAGGTTGAGGCCTTTTGTTCGTTTTGCCTTTGGTGGGCTTTAGTACTAAAACCCACCTCTGGCTCCAGTGTGTCTGAAAGGGCATGAAGTGAGGGAGGTTCCCGAAACTCCCCTGTCCTTTGCCTTTAGGAATGCATGAATGTGATAAACCTGCTTAAAAGGCAAGGGTTTTGGGACTGAAGGCAGAGTCGACCACTGGGAAGCTTGTGACCCTACAGTGATTTTTCTTCAACAAACTCTAACCTTGTGCAAGACTTTGCTATCTAAAAAGCCCCTCAGCTCCATAGACTGTGCTCCAATTAACTTTGGCTGCCCTGGCTCCCTGTAACTCTTCTAGTCCATTTGACTTTGATATTTACTGTCCCTCAGGGGTGACAAATTGGTTTCTAACTAGTATTGCTGGAGAAGGTTTTTATCTAGACTTCATTGGAAGATTTAAGTGCTCAAATGCTCTGAGAACCTGTTTAACCTTTTTCCTTCCCTTAACCTTTCCTTTCTACCAACCTCAGAATCTACAAAGTGGACTAGTGATATATAAAATGCCATTATTGTCCTAGTTAGTGAAGTCACCTCAGGGTGTAGGAACTGTGTAAAAAGCACCTCTAAAGAATATCTACTAGCTTTGTGTTTATTCTGGAAAAGTATTTTGAGGTATATTTGTTTGTTTACATAACTTGCTCTTTTTAAAGAATACTTATTTAAAAACTGCTGTTAAATACATAAATCACTATTTATAGCTACAAACATTGAGCGTGAGTGTTAACTTTCTACTTGTATTTGTGGATTTCATTGCTACAGCTCTACAACTCACATTTACCCCTCTTGAGATAATCCTTGCTGCTCAGTCACACTACCAACTTGTGTAGTACAGGCCTATACCAAACGATGGGTTACCTAATACCAAGAGGACATGTGTTGTGTAGTCTCCTACAGGGATACTACATCAAATCTTGCCTAAGACTGGTGGCAGAGGTGGGATAGACGTATAGTGGTTACATTGATTATTTGCTGTACTTGTGCCCAAGTAAACCAGCCACAAGGCTAAGCTCCATCAGAAACTGAAGCAATTGTAACATGCCAAATATGGATCACTTTAATGAGACAGCCCTGATTGTCCTGACAGTAGATCAACTGAAAGACATGTGTAAAATCAGGGGTATGACTCTGAAAGGAAAAAAAAATGAATTGATTACAAGGTTGTTGAGTCATCAAAGTGTAATGTGGAAGATAATGACGAGGATGCTAGTTTGGAGTCATGCTCCAGTCTGCAAGAGTAGTCAGAGGAGGTAGAAGAGTCTCAGGAAGATAGACCCTCTCTGCACAGCCTGTCCCTTCTATCTCAGCCACTTCCCATTGTGACCCCACAAGGTCCACGTTTAAGGCCAGAATATATTTCCTTGAAAGACTAAGATTAGAGTTGGAGTTCAAGAAACTAAATGTGCAGGCTGAAACCAAGCATCAAGAGGTAATACTTAGAGGAGGAGAGATGCAGCATGAAATGGAAATAAGAAAGATGTCCCTTGATTCTGCTTCCCTTTCAGGGTCATCTAGGTCTACTAGTCCCAAGATGCTGCACCTGCCCAAAGAAGCAGTGAGTATGTATGGCCCTAAACTTGATGTGTTGAATTGGCTGAGTATGTTTGAATACACCTATGGTCTTCAAGGAATAAGTGGGAATGATTTAATTCCATGGTTCATATCTAGGCTCGCCCTGAATGGCTCTGATGCTGTGATGGAATTGGATACCAGTGGGAGAAAGGATTATGAATCAGTAAAGCTGGCATTAATAGCCAGATTTGGGAAAACTCCTTCCCAGTACCTCAAGAGGTTTAGGACACTCAAAAAAACTGATGGTACCCCTTGGACTACCTGGGTATGTGAATGTTTAAAAAACGTAGATGGTTGGGATAAGGGGTACAGCTTGAACTCCTTTGAAGGAATGGGGAATCTTTTTTTGTTAGAATCTATTTTTGATATCTGCTCTCCTGAGCTGAGACAGCACTTAGCTGACTAAAAAGAGATTGATCCCATAAAGCTAGCACAGGCTGCTGACTTATTAGTAGCCAACAGGGCCACTCAAAAGGACCATGGGGCAACTCACAAAAAGGAAGAGGGAAAGCAGCATAAGAAAAGGGGAAAAGAGAGTTCTAATTCCAACTATCCAAAAGAGGGCCACAAACATAGCAATGGTAAATTCCACGGGATACCTTGTAGGTCTAGTGAAACCTCTGGTGCTAAACCAGAGGGTGCTCAACAGAAACCCCCATTCCAGAGAACATTTGGGAAATGTTTTGTATGTTGGTCTGTAGATCATGTGAACAGGGATAACAGATGTAAGGGTAAATATTCAGGGGTTCACACTTCCTATTAGCCTTCATACCTGAGGGAGAAGCCCAAACGCCAAGTGCACACTTTCAATTACTGGCTGACAACCCCATTGGAGTTCAAGCCACTGTTTCTTTAGTGTCCTTGGGCCAATGGGAACAACAGAATGTGGATGTGCACAACTCTATACCAGATAACACAAAAGAATATTATAAGGACAGTGTTCTTGTAAATGGTCAGGCGACCCCTGCCATTAGAGACACTGCTGGGGCAAGCATTACAGTGGAAGATGAACATTTTTTCACACCTGAGGATGTAGCTAAGGCACCCAAAGGTCCCACTAAATTTACAGGAGGTCCTATCCAAATAGTTCCTATTCTGCCAGCTCTCATCCAGTGCAATAATATGACTGTTAGAATTCCTTTTAGTGCACAGAATGAAGTGTCAGGGAGAGTCTTGTTGGGAAATGATTTGAAAACTCTTGGAGTTGCATATAGTACCCCCAGGTCTCACTGGAAAAAGAAGCAGGAGTAAACACGATTGGCCAAAGAGTCAACATTGACAGACTCTCAGTTTGACGTTGAGGAGATTTCCAATACCTCCAGTCCACAGGAAGAACATCCTTCTATTTTCAAGAAAAAGAAAGAGACAATGGAGAAATCGAAGGTCTCTGGGAGAAAGAAAGGTCTCAAACCTAACCCTGTCCACAGGACAAGGACATCCCTGAGAGGACTGTCCCAGGTCACCCCTACCCCAGCTGAGGCTAAGTCGGAGGACCAACCAAACTCTATAGAGTCAGCTACTGGTGACACATAGCTGGAAGAACACCTCTGCTGCGTTGGCGATCTAGATCCTAGAGACCATCCTGAGCTGCAGACCTTAGTTGCAGAAGTTGGACCCTGTAGGGCAGTCTTCGGCAGAGGAAAAAGAGAGTGTCCTTCTCTAGAAGGTCTGCACCATCAGACAGCTTCCCAGCTGTAAGGGCAAGAGCCAGGGAAGTATAGGCTTTACTGAGAGGATGGCCTCCTCTACAGGGAACCAACTAAGTCTACCCCAGGGGCCTACAGGAGATGTGTAGTGCCCCAGGAGGTGAAACAGGAGTTCCTACAGTTGGCACCTGAGATTACTCTGGCTGGCCACCTGAGTTTCAAGAGGACCAAAGAGAGGTTATCTATGTACTTCTACTGGCCCAATATGGGGGCTGATGTAGATAGGTTCTGTAGGAGCGGCCACACTTCAGACCTCTGGCAAGAGTGGAGCCAAGAATGCAGCACCTTTAGTGCCCCTCCATGTGGTGGGATTCCCTTTTGAGAGGGTGGGGATAAACATTGTTGGTCCCCTAGACCGTCCAACATCTTCAGGCAACCGATTTATATTGGTTGTGGTAGACCATGCTACCAGGTATCCTGAAGCCATACCTATGAGAACTGCTACTGCTCAGGCAGTGGCTAAGGCCCTTGTTGGTGTTTTTACCAGGGTAGGTTTTCCTAAGGAAGTCATCTCTGACAGTGGGTCAAATATTATGTCCCACTACATGCAAACTATGTGTAAAAACTGTGGAGTGACTTACAAGTTCTTAGCTTTCTCAGCTGCCTACCATCCCCAAATCAATGGGTTGGTGAAGAGGTTTAACAGAACTATGAAGAGCATGATAGGTGCTTTAGAGGAACCCCTTAGAAGAAAGTGGGACCTTCTACTGCCATGCCTTCTCTTTGCTTATAGAGAAGTCCCACGAGCAGGGGTTGGGTTCAGCCCCTTTGAATTTCTTTATGGTCATCCAGTCAGAGGCCCTTTGGCCCTGATCAAGGAAGGATTGGAGAGTGCTCCTTCCCTATAGCCAGTGAGAGTCACTGACTATCTGCTAGGCCTCAGGAAGAGGATGGCACTCATGATGACAGAAGCTTCAAAAATCCTGAAAGCAGGCCAGGCTCTGGTCAAACATTTTCATGACCAGAAGGCCAACATGGTGGAGTTTACCCCAGACCAGCTTGTCTTGGTTATGGTACCTACAAGGCAGAGGGCCTTACAGGACAAATGGATTGTACTCTTCAAGATTATGGGTAAACTTAGAGAGGTCAATTATTTAGTGGACTTGGACAATCCCAATCAGGCCCCTAGGGTCTATCACACGAACTGCTTGAAGGCTTATGTTTCCCGACCAGAACTAGGAGCTTTGCTTCTAGCCTCTGATCAAGAGGAAGAGGAGAGTAAGCCTCTCCCTCATCTCCTCAGGGGACAACCCTCAGATGAGACATTTGAAGTAGTAAAACTCTCTTCAGATCTGACTCTGCAACAACAGGAGGAGTGCAAGGCTCTGTTGAATGAGTTTGCCTGCCTGTTCTCACTGACACCAGGCTTGACCTTTTGGGGCCAGCATGATATTCACACTGGTGACAACATCCCTGTCAAAAGCAGGGGATACAGAATGTCGGATCATGTTGGATCCCAGATAAAGGACGAGGTCAAGAAGATGCTTGATCTTGGGGTTATTGAGCTAGTCCAGTTGTACTAGTATCAAAAGCAGGAACCAACAAGTTGAGATTCTGTGTGGACTATAGAGCGCTTAATGCAGTCACCACAACTGTAGCCCATCCTTTACCCAGGACAGACGAGCTGGTGGACAAACTTGGTTCAGCCACGTTCCACAGCACATTTGACCTGACATCAGGCTTTTGCCAATTAGCTCTGACAGACCATGCCAAGGAGAAAACTGCATTTTATGCCCCAGGAGGCCTTTAACAGTTTAAGGTTATGCCCTTTGGACTAAAAGATGCACCTGATACGTTTCAGAGGATGGTGAATAAAGTTCTGAATGGGTTAGAGGACTCCTGCATGACATACTTGGATGACATTGCAGTGTTTAGCTCCACTTGGGAAGAGCATCCTCGCCACCTCGGATATGTTTTTCAGGCTCAGGAACAGGCCCATCTGACCATAAAGGCTAGTAAATGTCAAATAGGTCAGTGTTGAGTTGTCTACTGTGGACATGTGGTAGAAGGAGGTGAAAAAACCCATTGCCTAGATAAGTATAAGCTGTGCAAGACTGGGCCACCCCTACTACTCAGACCCAAGTGAGAGCCTTCCTAGGTCTCACTGGGTATTACAGGAACTTCATAGAGAACTATGGGAGCATAGTTGAATGCGATCTCCTCACCTAAATTCCCCAAGAAGGTCAGGTGGAATGCGGAGTGCACTAAGGCTCTTGAAGGACTGAATAAAGCCCTTTGTCAAGTTCCAGTCTTGAGAGCTCCTGGCTACAACCAATCCTTCATTGTAAAGACAGATGCTTCTAACACAGGGATAGGTGCAGTTTTGAGCCAACTGGACGAGGAAGGCAGGGAACGCCCTATCTGATTCATCAGTAGGAAACTGAAGGACTGTGAGACAAGGTGGGCAACTATTGAACGTTAATGTTTTGCCATTGTGTGGTCTCTGAAGAAGTTTAGGCAATACTTGTATGGTTCTACTTGCATTATTCAGATAGACCATCAACCCTTGAGATGGTTAATGCAGTTGAAGGGGGAAAATCCAAAATTGTTAAGGTGATCAATCAATCTCCAAGGGTTTGATTTCACCATAGAACACAGGTCAGGGTGTAATCACAAAAATGCTGATGGTCTCTCCAGAAAGTATGTCCGACTGGATTAGGAGATTCATCCAGGAGTGGATTAAATCCTCCTGTCCCTTAGTCTGGGGGTGACGGGTGTTAGGGATAATTCTCACTTCTGTGCTAATTCCCTTAAACCTTAGAGACTCCCAGCTCTTTTGCTGGATTTTAGGACTTTTCATTTTAACCCTGGAGTGAGTGAGCCCTTTTTCTCACTCTTTCATGTGTTTTGATCTGATTTGGATTATGTGTGTCCTTTGCTTTTGGAGTCTGACAAACTTCATAGACATCTACCTTTTGTCTGGTGACACACAGCACCTTCAGTGCAGTGTCACAGAGAAATCCTTTAAATTTCTCATAAGGTTTAACTACATTTTCTTGTGTGAGCTACAGTTCCCAAGAATAGTAAAGTGATATTGACTTTACTTACCTTTTATCTTTGTAGGTCCAGCACACACCATTTTATGTGGAGTGCTGGTGGGTTACTTAGTAGCCCCTCTTCCTACCTACTCATGTAACATTTTGTATGTTACCCTCACTACTTTAAATGGCTCGTGGCAGTGGTTTAATTTTCCTACCATTGTGATTTTCTACCACATACTGAATCCTCAGCTGCAGTATAGCACCCATGGGTGACCATTTTGTCAAAATGGCAGCGGTCTCCTTTTTTCGTAATTTTCTGTTTGTGAGGTCTTTCTGTGCGCCAAGCCAGCTTTTTTTTTGTTAGTCGGTTGTATGAAGGCTAACAGAAGTTCAGAAATCTGTCCGAGTGTGGCACTCGCCAATCCTCCGGATTTCATCAGGGTGGGCAAAAAGGCTACGCCGGGCAGGGTTTGGTTTGTGTGGGGCGCTCCCTGTGCTGTTCTAACATGCTTTGTAAGTGTTCTGACTGCTCCTCGCCGTTCTATTCTAGCCAGTTCTGTAGGTGTTCTGATGCTGATGGATAGTTAGATGTGGGATGGGTGTCTATTCTCCTTCTTGGGTGCTGGGCTGGTGTAGCGGACTCCTCTCAAACTTTCTATCTAAATGCGTTAGCCGGTTTGGATATGGTACGATTAGGGGAGTGGGTGAGTCATTTAGGGCTTTCGTCTAGGTCTGAGTATGTGATCAGTCTCTGGAGGTCTCCTTTTGTGGCTATTTCCCATGATATCTTATGGTCTGTCGTGTGGTCGGTTCTTTGGGTTCAGTGTTTGTCCATTTGAGAGTGGCAGAGGTTGGTGTTATTTTTGTTGTTGTTTTAATGGAGTGGGCATTTTAGTGCGTCGCTGTTGTGGTTACGCTGTGAAGAGCCATGATTTGAGGAGTTTCCTGAATGCTAGGTGGTTTGTTGTGTTCCGTATATTCTTAGGTAGGTCATTCCAGGTTTCCGGTGCCTGGTGAGAGAAAGATGATCCTCCGAGTTTTCTTCTGTTATAGGGTTTTGGTTCCAAGTGGATGTCGGTGCTTGATCTCAGTGTTCTTGTCGGTTGATGTAGGCGTAGTTTATCGCTTAGGAATTCTGCGCCTTGTTTGTGTATTGCTCTGTGTGTGATGCACATGGACTTGAACCTTATTCGCTGTTTTAATGGTAGCCACTGTAGTATTTTTAACGCAGGTGTGATGTGTTCTCTTCTGGGTACCGTGAGGAGGAGTCTGGCTGCTGTATTTTGTATGCGTTGTAGTTTTTTTAGAAGTCGTTCGGGCATGCCCAGGTATAGGCTATTGGCGTAGTCTACTTTGGACATGATCAGAGCAATGATGGTAAGTGTTTTGTTGATGAATGACAGGAAGGGTAGGATCCTTTTTGCAGCTCGCAAGAGGAAGAAACATTTCTTGAGTAGAGAGTTTACTTGTGGCTCTAGAGTGAGGTTGTTATCCATCAGGACCCCTAGGTTTTTTACAGTTGATGATGGTTCTGCTGTGGTACCGAGCTCTCTTGACCAGGGGATGTAGCTGATGTCACCTCCCTTTTTTGAAACAATCATTATCTCTGTTTTACCTGGGTTGATTTTGAGGTGGTTGAGTTTCTTCCAGTTGAATATCTCACAAAGGCAATTCTCTCGTGTCGTGTTTTCTTCTCGAGTGTCTTGTATGTTGAAGATTATTTGAGTATCGTCGGCGTAGTTGTAGCATGTGAGCCCGTGTTTCTTGATGAGTTTGCTTAGTAGGTACATGTAGATGTTGAATAGAAGCGGCAAAAAGGATGATACTTGTGGTACTCCGCACATGGAGTCTCTAGGTTTGGATTTAAAAGGTTTCATTCATACGGTTTCAGTTCTGTTTGTTAGGAAGGATTTGATCCATAGTAGGGCGGTGTCTGTTATCCCTAGTCCTTCTAATCTCTTTATGAGGATGCCGTGGTTGACAGTGTCGAAAGCAGCGGACAGATCCAGGAGAATCAGGGCGTTGCTGTTGTCTGAGTCTGCATTCGTTTTTAGGTCGTCCCATATTGAGAGGAGAGCTGATTCTGTTCCTCTCATTGGTCTGAAACCAACTTGTGCCTGGTCTAGTAGGCAGTGCTCATCTATGAATTCTTGGGTTATTTTGTAGACGTACGTTTCTAGCAGTTTGGCTATGTAGGGTATATTGGAGATGGGTCTGTAGTTGGATAAGTCCTCTATGTTTCCTGTTGAGTCTTTGAGTAGCGGCTTGATGTATGCTGATTTGAAGGCCTGTGGTACTTTATTTGTTGAGATTGAGAGGTTGAGGAGATCCCTGTGGTATTCCATGGGGGTTCCTTGTTTGAGAATTGTTTTGTATATGTCTGGGGGGCAAGGGTCTTAAGGAGAGCCTGATTTGTTGCTTTGGTTTACCAGTTTGACGAAAGCCTCAACTTATATTTCTGGGAAGTTTCGTAGCTTGTTTGGGTGTTCCTCGTCACCGTCGCTGGGGTTTGAGCTGTGATGCTTGGTCTGTTTTGTATGGTCTGTTGGATGGAGGTTATTTTGTTTTTGAAGTGGTCTCATGGGTCATCGCAAAGTTTCATCTATGGAATTGGCGTGTTGTTGCAGCCCGGTGTTTTTTTATTTCGTTTATGATTTTGAAGAGTTCTTTTTGTGCTTTTGGTGCTCTGAAGATTCGGTTGTCGTAATGTTTCCTCTTCGCTTTTTGTATTTCCTTTTTAGATGATCGGAACTGTTGCAGGAATTTCAATTTGTTTGCAGTGGTGTTGTTGGTCATCCGTTCAGATTCTAGTTTTCGTTTTTTTCTTTTCATGGCGTTGAGATGCGGGTGCATGTGTATATGTTTAAAAAAAAAGAAAAAACATTTTTATAGCCACGGCTACCAAGGATGCATGCACGGCTAAATGCAGCAATAACTGGGGTGGGGGGGTCTACTTGTGGTTCCCACATGGGATAATTACAGCTATAATAAAATATGTAAGGATTCTAAGGATATGTCTTTTTTTAACTTACACTTTATTGAAAGAATCAATTAAAGGTCTTTGATCCATATTTACAGTATGTGTCTTTATTGTCTATTTTTATAACTGAACGGTTGGCCCTGAAAAGGGCTGTTTTGGGGGATAAGGAAAAAAGAAGTAGGAACTGGGAAGGGAAAAACACTAGGATTGTTACATATAACAACACATAAAAAAGAACATTTTTTTGCATTTTATATTTTGTACTTTTTTGTATTTTATTTTCTAAACAATGGGGTAACAAAAAATGGACACTTAAAAATATACCTAGTGTTGACAATTGGCCGTATGATCTGAAAGAGCCTTGCTGCAAGCGTCTAGGGTGCCACCTCCCACCTAGATCAAGCTGTGACAGGCTTTGAAAGATTGGGTGCAGCCAGGATGGACTGAGGTTGGCTGTTAGTTGGTGGAAAATAGCTGTTAATCGAATTGTAAGTCTGTGGCACAAATGACAAATACTGCTGTGCTGATCTTGCTTCAAGTGCTTTGACCTTATGTTTTACGTGTCTTCCTATAGGATTCATCCACTTCATCCCAAAGAACATGGACAAGATGTTGAATTAACAAGGATGTCCCCAAGCTTTGCGATAGCTTGTTTGAATGTCTCGTCCGCAAAACCTTACCGCAGAAATTATACATGACCTTCTCGATCTCCTTTTTGCTGTGTTGACCCTTTACATGGAAATATTGCCAACTATCAGCTACTGTTTTTTGTGCACATTGCTTCTTCCGTGGCGGTAAAGCTGAAGCCACCCACACCACCTCATCATCACTGCTGGACGTAGTCATTTTGAAATGCAGGAGCGTGGAGGAAAAATAAAAATTGTAAAAATACACAACACAAAAATGACCCTGCCACTTAATATGAAAAAAGTGAGAAAAAATATAACAAGCTAAAATAACAAAAATGGACAAACTGAAAAGCACAACACAAAGGACAAATGTATAGGAAGAAGAAAGGCCTTGTTGCTCTAAGTGGTCTTGTAAGTTTGCTTCACTTATTAGGCACCGTTGCCTGAGGGGCCTAGCCTTTTCCTCACTTTGAAGCTAAGCTAGGTAGGTCCTGGTTACTGCATGGGTTGGAGACCCGGGTTTACCAATTAATTTTCACCCCCAATGTCACTGTAGCTGTAAACATTTCAATTTTTTAAATTATGCATAAAAAATTGCAGGCTTTGCGAGCTCCCAATGTTTTTAGGCAATGTGCAATGAGAATAGATTTTTTGCCGAGGATCACACACTTTGGTTAAGCAGCATGCTACAAGCCCCTTGTTTTATGGCGGGCCTCTTGGTGACTGTTTCCATACATCACACAACCCCAACTAACTGCATTTAAGCAGCACATAAAGGGGGGAAAAATGACCAGCTGAAAAAATAACATATGCCCAGGTACTTTTGCTCCCGTAGCGGAAATCAAAAGCTGGCACCCATGAATATATGCACAATAAGTGAACACATATCTTAAAATGAAATATACAAATGTAGTTCAATAGACCTACTCCTTAGACGAAAGTGCGCAAGATGAACTAGGAATTTGACTTTTAAAAAAAGTAATGAACACCAGAAAAATAACCTGAGAGAGGAAATGTTCCAACAAATATGCTGGCAAAGCATAAAAGGTGCTCACCTTTTAAACCCAGCAATATGTCATGAAATTTTCCCTGGAAAACTAAATCCCAATACGAAACAAGTGCTTGTGGCCTTGTGGGTAAGTGTCTACACTGGGTGCATGACAACCTGAGTAAAATACTGGTAGCCAAATACTTGAGCATGCTTGCCAACTTCAAAAAAACCCAAGGAGTTGCATCCGTCCTCTGAAGAAGGAAAATGGAGCCTAGAGGAGTGTCCTAGGAGGAGGAAATGATACAGGAGGCTGGACGAGATACCCACATAGCTGGGGTGAGAGAGAGTCTAGAATTTGAAGGGGAGACACAGGCAGATGAGAAGAGAAGGGGGTAAATATGAAGCTGACATCTAATAATGAGGTGCCTGAGGGGGGAGACGTGTTGAATTATGAGGAAGAGGAAGTGAATAATAAGGAGGTGATTAAAGGGGTGGGCAGGGGCGTTGCTAGTGGGGGGCTAAAGGGGCTATAGCCTCTGATCTTTTGGTTGTAGCCCAGATAGAATCTCAGGAGCTACAGCCAAAAGACTAGCTAGCCCCCAGTCCCAACAGTTCTGACATCAGCTTAGCCCCAGGTCTTTTCCAGACCTAGCAACTCCCCTGGGGGTGGGTGACCAGAAAGGAGAGTTGAACAGGAGAAATACCAGGAGATAGAGAAAGGAGGAGGTGAAGACAGGAAATAACAGCAGTTGGGGAGGGTCAGATGAAAAGACAGTAGGTGAATAGAGGAGCAGGAGAAGGAGAAAATAGAATAGAAAAGAATTAGGAAACTGACAACGGCAGAGAAGAGAAGAAGGAGAGGGATATGTCAAACCATGAAATAATTCAGCGGGGAATGTGGAGAGAGGCAAAGCCTGAGTCTGGAATGGGTGAAGGAATGGAAATGTGGCAAAGTGTTGAAGAGGTGCAGGTGAAGCACAAGATCAGAGGAACAGGTTGCAAACTAAAGTGCCCTTGGTATGAGCTTGTGGTGAGATGATGAGGAGTAGAGAGACACTGGGTTCTTGGGCTGTAGAACCAGTACTCTTAGGAAGATGGTGGGAGGCCCAATAAAGACCCCTGTGACACACTTGGGTAGCAGCCTGTTTTCCTAAGGCTCTGGGCCTTGGTTCAAGTTCCTATGTAAAGCTAAATACAGATCCACCTAATGGACTCCACTTCTGTTTCCCCACCGTACTCTAGTTACACAAGAATATAGCCAAGGATACTGAGAATACCAGAGAATGAGGTTTCTCTTACAGACTGAGATGGACAGGAAGAGACCAGAAGAAATGGCGAGAAGGGTCACTAGGGACATTTGATTTGGAGTTCTTCATGTTTTATTTTGTGTTTTGTTGTGGTAAACCACTCAGATGGACCAAGACCCAGGCTTAACGAGAACTGAATGAACATTTGCTTTGGACCTTTTTGAACTTTCTAGAGAGTCACTAATTTTATAGTTGACAAGAGAAACTGATGACACTTGAATGTCTACCCTGGCGCATATTAAGAATCGTCTGGTTAAGGATTTTGTGTCTTTTTTCAGCATTGTGTGGTCATGCTACATTGAACTTGACCGTCGACATGTACAACATCATTAGGAGATTAGGGTAATGCTGAGTAACCTGTGGCCAAATCAGAAACGAAACAAAATAGTGTTACATAATCATAGGACTGATCTGTGTCAGTACAATGCTGTGATTCATCAGGAGAAGACATTATTACGAGCTGTTATACGCCAGACTCTTAGGTCCACCACACGTTTAGCAGTCAAGAAGCTTAATCTGATCAGGTGTTTACGTACTTGATGTCAATATTGGCTTCATAGTCATAGACTCCCACGCCCTCCTGACTTCAGCTACGTGAAGGACTCCGGAGCTGAATCAGGGAAGCAGCTCACCCTGAAGCTTACCTCACACCCACGAGACATCCTCTTCAGGAATAACCAACACAGCCATGTGCAGGTATGCCCACTTGGGCTGACCATTGTGTGTGTCTTGCACTTGGCGGAATCGTTGCAGAAATTGTGTGTTTTGCAGTAATTATTTCATCGTGGGGCTATAACATACTGTGCCAACATCTGCTTTTTGGAACATCTACACATACTCATTGCCCATGCCACGATGACCGTTCCAAGATGGCTGCATCAATCTGAGCACCAGAGTGCTTTGCTCGGCTGCCTTTCCCAGGGCCTGTGATAGGCCATGCCATGCCCAATACTTCTGGACCAATCAGTGTTGCCGGAAGGCAAACTCAAGCCCCCTTCCAAAGGCCCATTTCAGGCCACTGCTCTCAATCTCTCTCAGTCCCTTAGGACTTCAGCTGTGTGAAGGACTCCACAGTTGCATCTGGGAAGCGTTCACCCTAAATCTTCCCCCCGACCAGAGACAACTTCTTTGGGAACAATCAATATGGCCATGTGCAGGTTTGCCCACTTGGGCTGACCATTGTGTGTGTCTTGCACTTGGTGGAATTGCTGCAGAAATGGTGTGTTTTGCAGTAATTATTTCATCATGGGGCTATAACATACTGTGCCAGAACTGCTTTTGGCAACTTCTACACATACTCATTGCCCATGCCACGACAACCATTCCAAGATGGCTGCATCAATCTGAGCACTGGAGAGCTTTGTTTGCCTGCCTTCCCCAGGGCCTGTGATAGGCCAAGCCCAATAGATCTGGGCCAATCAGGGCTGCTGTCTGGCGAACGCCAGCCCCCTTCCAAAGGCCCAACTCCTAAGGCCCCTGTAAGAGCCTGTCCGGGCCTGGAAGGGCTCAGAGAGCCCCCTCCTCTATCCCCTTTTGCACCATGAAGCAGCCTCCTGATGCAGTTGGTGCGCACATGAACTTGTGCCCCTGCACTTCGGCGCTTTCAGTAGATCGTCAAGTGAGTGATGGCTGAATTCTTCCATTGCCACCTCCACTAACAATTCTGAAACATAACTGTGCCTTTCTCACTCTGCTTTCCTGCCTCACCTAAACTTGCTCTTTATCACTGCAGTTTTGCCCTTGTTTGATTTTCAAACCTAGGTGGGTGTGTTTTTAAAATCTTGCACCCAATATTTTGCATTGCGTTTTGTGCCCTTTTTGATTTTCAAACCTAGGTGTGTATGTTGTTAACATCTTGCACCCCATATTTTGTATTGCGTTTTGTGCCCTGTTTGATTTTCAATCCTAGGTGTGTGTCGCTAACATTTTGTATTGCATTTTGTGCCCTGTTTGATTTTCCAACCAAGGTGGGTTTGTTTTTAACATCTTGCACCCCATATTTTGCATTGGATTTTGTGCCCTGTTTTATTTTCAATCCTAGGTGTGTGTGTTGTTAACATCTTGCAACCCATATTTTGCATTGCATTATGTGGCCTGTTTGATTTTCAATCCTAGGTGTGTGGTGTTAACATCTTGCACCCCATATTTTGCATTACCTATTGTGCCTCTCCTGTAACTACTAGGCCGCCTGGTGAGTTTGGGCTGCGACTGTGCTGTGCAGCCACCCCTCTTTCCTTCAACTATCCTCTGCCACCCTGTTGGCACTCATCATCTTGCCTATCTTCTCTAACTTCCACACTATCACCTACCCTTCCGCTCTCATGAAGACTGGAAGGAAAACGCACAAAAACGATATCCAGAGCACCAACCCTGCCCTACTCATCGCAGACACCTATGTCAGCGCAACTTCCAGACAGGTCTTCACCAATATCCTCTTCTCTGTCCCCTCACCAGATCTATGGACTCCTCATCTCACCTCTACTCTCTCCCCTTTCACATCCTCTCTCATTCATTAATCTTGGCTGGCTTCTCATCATCCCACTGTATCATTAATGTGTACCACACTAGCACTATCTAGCTTCAGGGTCCACAACTCCTTCTCTTTGACTGGCACCTGCCGTACCACATTAACTTTCTTTCCTCACCTGCCCACCCTCAAACACTCTCTCTGCCTCTCCCCCCCCGACTGATGTACCACACCCATGTACTTCTCCTTGGAAAACCTTCAAAGGTGGAGACCTCCTTCACATGGCACACTTAATGCCGGCTCAGCCAACAATCTGTCGACATCTTCCTCCTTCTTGTAGGACATTGACCTCAACATTGTTACTCTTCTCGAAACATGGTTCAATGCCAGCTCAGTCACTGCTTTCGACTCCCTTATCCTCGATGGCACCAAGATAATTTCCAAGCCATTACCTAACTGTGCTGGCGATGAGGTTACCCTAATCTTCCCTGAGTGGGTTCCTTCCTCCCTCATACCCACTTACCCTACTCTTAATTTGAGAGACTGGTTTGCAAATGGGTCATCTCTCTCTCCTCCTCTCTGGCCATTGCCACTATTTACAGGCGCCCTGGCACTACCACCCTATTGCTCTTTGAATGGGTACTCTCTTTCTTGACCTCTGAATCTCGTTCTCCCTCACCATTCTCCCTTCTTGTCCAACCCACTTGGCAGGACACACTCATGACTCCCTCATCCACTCTCATCTTTCACCGCCCCCCCACTGATCACACATCTCTCCTGGTCAGACCAGTCTCTTGTCTCCTCTTACGTGGGTCCCCTTGGCCCTCTGACCGCACCTCTTCCAGCCCTGCCAACCTCGTTCATGAACATCCTTCCGATGAAATGTGTGTCAGCTGCTGCCTTCACATCCACCTTCATCATCACCTCTCCCCCCTCCCACCTCCCCAGACTCAAAGACTCAACCTCTGACTCTGCTCTCAGCAACCTCCATCTGGCCATTACTAACAACCTGGACATTCTTGCCCCAGTCATGAGGATCTGCCTGAAAACTGCCTCTAAGCGTAATACCTGGTACAACTCCGAACTTGCAGCCCTGAAACGCAAGTTCAGAGCTGCAGAACGGAAGTGGCAAACCTCAGGCTCGCCCTCTGACAAACTGGCCTGCCATCTGCTCCAAAGGCAATAAAAAAAAAAGAGAATTCGAACAGGCCGCTGTAATTATAGACTCCTGGCAATGATTGACTCGAGTTGTAAAATCTTCTCCTTAATCTTGCTGATCAAACTGAATAGGGGTTGCAACACTATCCATAATATATGTACCCTGCAATACCTGATTGGTGACACCTAGAGACATCCGTGTAGCAGTCTATGGGCCTCATTACGAGTCACCTGGTATGGAAATAACGGTGGTGGTAAACCCGCCGCCACTGTTGTTTCCATACCGGGTGATCTCGAGTCCTGCAGGCGGAGGTGTCATTCCCGCCAGGTCTGACCTGGCGGGTTTAACACCACCCGCCTGCCGGCGTACGTGGAAACACCGGCACCATCATGAGATGGTGCCGGTGTTTCCATGGTCCTCATTCCCATTGAGTCCTATGGGACTCAATGGGAATGGGGATTTAACGAATTCCGCCTCTGGAATTCCCGGGTCACCGGGGTTGTAATGCCCTGGTAATTCTGGGAATCACGGAGGCGGAATGTTAATACGAGTCCGGCGGTAACTGAGCCGGAAACACCGGCAGGTTACCGCCGGACTCGTAATGAGGCCCTAAATCTGTGTTATATAGATTATGCTGCCACTTTCGATTGCGTGTGCATAAAGCAAATGTGAGATCAGAGCACGATGGCCTCTCATCTAGGTTTTTCAAAACTTATAATGGCCTGAATCAGGGGTGTGATTTGGCACCCTTGCTATTTGATCTGTATGTGTCAGATATGGATAGAGCCCGTAAGTCTTGCCATCATTTCCCCCAAAAATTGACACTGAGCCCATTTCTTGGATATCGTATGCAGATGATACTCTGCTGCTTGAGCGTACTCCCCAGGTCTGCAGCGGGCCTATGAAAGCAGTTTATAGATACACGTTTCAAGGAATTAACTGAAAATGAACTTAAAGAAAAAATTATGATTTTGCATAAAAGACACTGCAGGAAACACTTTGGAAACTGGGAGGTGAAGTATTAGACGTAGTAGATACCTCTTTATATTTGGGTATGCCAATTAAAAACTTTCCTGCAGTTTCATATCATGGCAATACTCTTCCTCTGAAGATTACTAAGAAATGGCATGCCATTAAAAATTGTATAACCAGGAAGGGGGGAATTCCATTGAAGGCCTTATAGAGATTTATAAATGATGTGTGATCCCCAGGATGCTCCATGGTCTCGAGGTATTGCCTGAGCGCCTTGCTGCTTGGCTGGAGATAGTTAAGGGAAAGCTTGTTTGATCTCTACTGGGCATCCCTACAGGGATCCTGGTGGAAGCATTGAGATGCGAACTTGGCATAACCTCATTAAAGGCACTCTGCAGAATATCTTGATGCAAATTAAATGCTAAAATGTACTGGGCAAAGGGTAAGAAGAATCCTCTTTTGGGACTAATTGCGGGTAATACTTCTGAAAATACTTGTAATCTGGCATTTTGTACCTTGGAGAACAAATGTTAAGATCATCTGAAGGCAATCAACATTGTTCTCCCATGGGAGGAATTCAGTTTTGAATTTTACAGAAAGTTGAAAATTAAAGCAATTGACTAGGATCAGTCGCAAAATCTGTGGAAGCTCTTGCAGAAGACGAGATATATGCAATACACACATACGAGTTTCACTCCTGGTAAACCACGTAGTTATTTACCTAAGCTTTGCGACACCAACCTCAGAGGCTATACATTATAACCTCCAACTTCATATCCTCCCAGTATCAGAATATAGAGGTGCTTGGCAAGACATTCCTCATGAACACAGCATATGTCGTCTGTCTAAGGATGAAATTGAAACTGCCTGTCATATTCTAACTAATTGCCCTTCTCTTATCGACCTGTGTAATAAAAGGGTATGGGAATTTGGTGAGTTCTATATGCAGTATTAACACTGATCAATTTTGGTCTGCCGTTTATTCTGCAGACTCATTGGTCATTACTGCTGCATCCTATCACATTTGGAAGGTGGCTCTTACTCGCTTTAAATCTGTTTAGTGAATTTTATAGGTACTTTTTATGAAAGATTGATTAATTGGAAAGTTTATTTTTTATTTTATTTATTATAATATTAATCGATTTAGCATAATACATGGATTTTATGATTATGTAATGTTATAATGTGTTTTAATATGTTTTACAGAGATTTGTAGTAGAAGTGTAAAAAGTTTCTTTTGTCAAACCAAAAACCCTTAATAAATATATATGTTTTTAGAATAGGGCATATATGTTTCACAGAGCTTGTGCCAAATCTGTCCATTACATTGAAATACTCTTTTTGAATGGACTTCATTCTGCAGGTGTACCTCTGTGCATACAAATAGGGCTGTGAAACTAAGACTGCCCCTCCCCCTAGCACCATGGATGCAGCCTCTCCATCGACGAATTATCACTTGGTGCGCCCTTTGTTTGTATTAAATCATAGTGGGAGTTTTCCCGATAGAAGTCGCTTTTTCATTTGATGTTCAGTCCATTTAGCCAAATGATTTAATCTTGTAACATCTCCCATATTTAATTGAGTGATACATTGAACCAACTTGAGAAACCTGATAGAAAATAACTGTCAGAAAGCGGGGAATGAAAGGTATTATGATATGATAGTTTATTTATATAGTGCCTATACACAATGTATTTCAATGCGCTTCAAGGCAAGGGAGGGAACAAGGGAAAATACAATGACATTCCTACAGGCTACTCGGCATGACGACATTTCAGATAGTGCAAGAGCTAAGGCAGATAAGGAATGGAGGGGGAGAGTGGGAAGGAAATGGAAACAAAAAGGCGACTACAGTACTAGGCCTGACCACATTTCTGGTAGAGCCGGAGAAAACAAAAGGTGAGGGAGAGGTGTGCAGAAAGGGAGGGGAGGAGTAAAACAAGCGACTGTCGTGCTAGGCCTGACGACATTTCAGGTAGTGCTGGGGGGGGGGAGAGACAAGAAAGGGGAGAGGGCAGGAGACAGACGAGGTTGCTATAATACTAGGTATAGGGAACATTCTGATAGAGTAAGTGCATAGAATAATCGAAGGGGAGGAAATCGGAAAGGGAGAAGGGAGAGGAGGAGAGAACAGAGAGTAAGCAGTAAAAAAGAGTGGAGAAGCAAGAGGAGAGAGCGAATACAATCGCAGAAGTCAGTAGTCAAACATAATGTTGCAAGACAGGATACAAGATGAAGATGGGAATAGCATGATTCAGGGCCACCATGAGTACAAAATGCAAAGGAAGTCCAGCATGAAAGTTGAGAATGGATAAAGTCCATAAAGTCAAATCCAGCATTGACCTCAAGACGGTGATGGTGAAACCAGAATGTACCAGGACAGACTCCTGCATAAGTAGGCTGAAGAGGGGCAGGGGCAGCAGGGTAGAAGAATCAAGCAAAACAGTTAACACCTGTGTGCGAGAAGGGTGGGGGGCACAAGGGAACATCACGGGGGGGCCAGAGGGGCTGCAGATGGCCTGTGGGGACAGAGGGAGTAAACACATGTTGGTGCATGCTTACCTACTGTCTGAGCACGGGGTTGGGCCCTAGATCCTCCTGGTCCGAACAGGTCCAAACAGGAATGGGCCTTTTCTTTGTCTGCCCTTCACTTTGGACGCCCGGGCGAGAGACGCCCTTGATCTAAGAGTTAAGAGCAGGAAGGAAGAGGCAGGGCTAAGCAGGTGTCTGCAAAGGAAAAGAGGCTGGAGGGCTCCTTAAGTAGGGGAAAAGAGCGGCAACCAAGAAGGTACCAGGTGGGCGGGGCTTGCTAAGTGGGAAAAAAGAGCGGCAGCCTGGAAGGCACCAGGTGGGCAGGGCTTAGGCCAGGTGACCTAGATCCACTTGCACCTGCTCCCCATCTGCAAAGGAAAAGAGGCTGGAGGGCTCCTTAAGTAGGGAAAAAGAGCAGCAACCAGGAAGGCATCAGATGGGCGGGGCTTGTTAAGTGGGGAAAAAGAGCAGCAACCTGGAAGGCACATCTATGTATTATTAAATAAATACATAGAGGTCAAAATGAAAGCTTGTGACCACGGTTTTCTAACTTTCCCATTCTATGAAAAGAACCAGTATTTGGCTGGAGGAATCAGAGGTGGTTTTACAATCCTACTCAGAAAACATTAGAATCAAGTGTCCATATTCGATTTGGGGTTTGAAGGTAACATATTGCCATATTAATGTATTTTGTATTGTAATTTGGACACAGGGACTTTGTCAGAGGTACACCCATATGGGCCTATCATGCATTGATCAAAGTGAAGGATTATGGGTAATCTCCTG
Organism: Ambystoma mexicanum; assembly: GCF_040938575.1. Lineage (NCBI taxonomy): Eukaryota > Metazoa > Chordata > Amphibia > Caudata > Ambystomatidae > Ambystoma > Ambystoma mexicanum. The sequence continues at coordinate 832,320,989 of NC_090934.1, read as the reverse complement.
CTTCACAAAAGGGCTGACGTTTGCACAAACAGGCATTTTATGACATACATAACAAGGAGTGTTTACAGTGGATTCCTGTGAAATCCACCTTCTTTTCTGCTGGTATAAAAAGCAGGCAGATTCTTTAGGAATCCACAGCATTTACCTCAGCATGAAAATATCATGCATGTGTAAATGCTGATGTATTTGTATATCCCTGTTTAGGGCGGGGTGGAAATGGAAATTGTGTTCTATTCCCCCTCTCCACCAGGCAAAATTAATGAACATGTGGCATGATGTAAAATGCAAGCATATCATTTTTATGCATAAATTTTACACAAGCATGTTAAGCTACTCCAGGCTCAAAATTAACTCCAAAATGTTGATCTGTTCATAAATATACATGATCTCTCCTGCAATCTTTGTAATAACGTTTTGTGTTTCATTTCAGAACAATGAAATTCAGGTTACACAAGTCAGCATGTTCTAATTTAACATGGCAGCAAACATAGAGAAGTACCTTTAAACATCTAGGGGGTAATTCATAGAAATCCGCGCACAAGTGGCGCACGCGGCTGGCGCACAGTGTGCGCGTGCGAATCCCTGCGCCAGCCGCGTGCGCCAAAACCCATTTCCGCGCACAGCGTATTCATGGATACCAGCTACCAACACCAGCCGTGGCGCACAGTGGCGCAGCGACCCGGCAGCAGCACCAGTTACGCCCCCAAGAACGCCTCTCGCGCAGGGAAAAGCCATCAAAATCCCCAATCCAGCGCAAAGGGCTGCGCTAACCCTGTACCAGCACGGCAAGCGGGCTACGTGTATCACTGGGGTGCGCGGGAAGTACCTCACGTCATTTCAGCTGGGTACGTGCATTTCAGGGGTGCGTGGGAAGTTCCACACGCGAATGTCCTGGCTACGTGTATTTCGGGGAGCGTGGGAAGTTTCACACGCGATATCAGCAGGGTACGTGTATTCCAGGGGTGCGCGGGAAGTTCCACACGCGAATGTCCAGGCCACGTGTATTTCGGGGTGCGCGGGAAGTTTCACTCGCGATATCAGCAGGGTACGTGTATTCCAGGGGTGCGCGGGAAGTTCCACACGTGATTTCAGCAGGGTACGTGTATTACAGGGGAGCGCTTGAAGTTCCACACGCGATTCCATCAGGGTACGTGTACATCAGGGGTGCACGGGAATTTTCACACGTGAATTCAGCAGGGTACGTGTATATCAGGGGTGCGCGGGAAGTTCCACACGCGAATGTCCTGGCTACGTGTATTTCGGGGTGCGCGGGAAGTTTCACACGCGATATCAGCAGGGTACGTGCATATCAGGGGTGCGCGGGAAGTTCCACACGCGAATGTCCTGGCTACGTGTATTTCGGGGTGCGCGGGAAGTTTCACACGCGATATCAGCAGGGTACGTGTATTCCAGGGGTGCGTGGGAAGTCACACACCCGAAGTCAGCAGGGTACGTGTATTCCAGGGGTGCGCGGGAAGTTCCACACGCGATTTCAGCAGGGTACGTGTATCACAGGGGTGCGCTTGAAGTTCCACACGCGATTCCATCAGGGTACGTGTATTACAGGGGTGCGCGGGGAGCACCACACGTGAATTGCACGTGTGGGTCCTCCCAGGTGTTCCCTCTACACCCTCCACGGCCCCTGCAGGTGGCTCACACCACAGGGGCCTACCCTGCACATGTTCTGCAGGCACCCCATCCACCATGGCCATGCCCCCCAGCCAACCCACATGTCAACTTGCACTACTGCCCACCAACGCATGTCCCCCTGCAACCCCAGCCACCAGGGGCACCCTCCACCAGGCCCCCACCCATGTCGACCACCACCCCCACCCCCCAGCAGTGCAGGGCCACCCTCCACCAGGCCCCCACCCATGTCTCCCACCACCCCCACCCCCCAGCACTGTGGGGCACCTGCCAGCAGGCCCCCACCCATGTCCAACTCATGTTCCCCACCACCCCCACCCCCCAGCAGTGCAGGGTCACCTGCCAGCAGACCCCCACCCATGTCTCCCACCACCCCCACCCCCCAGCACTGTGGGGCACCTGCCAGCAGGCCCCCACCCATGTCCAACACATGTTTCCCACCACCCTCACCCCCCAGCAGTGCAGGGGCACCCTCCAGCAGGCCCCCACCCATGTCTCCCACCACCCCCACCCCCCAGCAGTGCAGGGGCACCCTCCACCAGGCCCCCACCCATGTCTCCCACCACCCCCACCCCCCAGCAGTGCAGGGGCACCCTCCACCAGGCCCCCACCCATGTCTCCCACCACCCCCACCCCCCAGCACTGTGGGGCACCTGCCAGCAGGCCCCCACCCATGTCCAACTCATGTTCCCCACCACCCCCACCCACCTGCAGTGCAGGGGCACCCTCCACCAGGCCCCCACCCATGTCTCCCACCACCCCCACCCCCCAGCAGTGCAGGGTCACCCTCCACCAGGCCCCCACCCATGTCTCCCACCACCCCCACCCCCCAGCAGTGCAGGGGCACCCTCCACCAGGCCCCCACCCATGTCTCCCACCACCCCCACCCCCCCAGCAGTGCAGGGGCACCCTCCACCAGGCCCCCACCCATGTCTCCCACCATCCCCACCCCCCAGCACTGTGGGGCACCTGCCAGCAGGCCCCCACCCATGTCCAACTCATGTTCCCCACCACCCCCACGCCCCAGCAGTGCAGGGGCACCCTCCACCAGGCCCCCACCCATGTCTCCCACCACCCCCACCCCCCAGCAGTGCAGGGTCACCCTCCACCAGGCCCCCACCCATGTCTCCCACCACCTCCACCCCCCCAGCAGTGCAGGGGCACCCTCCACCAGGCCCCCACCCATGTCTCCCACCACCCCCACCCCCCAGCAGTGCAGGGTCACCCTCCACCAGGCCCCCACCCATGTCTCCCACCACTCCCACCCCCCAGCTGTGCAGGGGCACCCTCCATCAGGCCCCCACCCATGTCTCCCACCACCCCCACCCCCTAGCAGTGCAGAGTCACCCTCCACCAGGCCCCCACCCATGTCTCCCACCACCCCCACCCCCCAGCACTGTGGGGCACCTACCAGCAGGCCCCCACCCATGTCCAACTCATGTTCCCCACCCCCCCACCCCCCAGCAGTGCAGGGGCACCCTCCACCGCCCCACCCATGTCTCCCACCACCCCCACCCCCAGCAGTGCAGGGGCACCCTCCACCAGGCCCCCACCCATGTCTCCCACCACCCCCACCCTCCAGCAGTGCAGGGCCACCCTCCACCAGGCCCCCACCCATGTCTCCCACCACCCCCACCCCCCAGCAGTGCAGGGTCACCCTCCACCAGGCCCCCACCCATGTCTCCCACCACCCCCACCCCCCAGCACTGTGGGGCACCTGCCAGCAGGCCCCCACCCATGTCCAACTCATGTTCCCCACCATCCCCACCCCCCAGCAGTGCAGGGGCACCCTCCACCAGGCCCCCACCCATGTCTCCCACCACCCCCACCCCCCAGCAGTGCAGGGGCATCCTCCACCAGGCCCCCACCCATGTCTCCCACCACCCCCATCCCCCAGCAGTGCAGGGTCACCCTCCACCAGGCCCCCACCCATGTCTCCCACCACCCCCACCCCCAGCACTGTGGGGCACCTGCCAGCAGGCCTCCACCCATGTCCAACTCATGTTCCCCACCACCCCCACCCCCCAGCAGTGCAGTGGCACCCTCCACCAGGCCCCCACCCATGTCTCCCACCACCCCCACCCCCCAGCAGTGCAGGGTCACCCTCCACCAGGCCCCCACCCATGTCTCCCACCACCCTCACCCCCCAGCAGTGCAGGGGCACCCTCCACCAGGCCCCCACCCATGTCTCCCACCACCCCCACCCCCCAGCAGTGCAGGGTCACCCTCCACCAGGCCCCCACCCATGTCTCCCACCACCCCCACCCCCCAGCACTGTGGGGCACCTGCCAGCAGGCCCCCACCCATGTCCAACTCATGTTCCCCACCACCCCCACCCCCCAGCAGTGCAGGGGCACCCTCCACTAGGCCCCCACCCATGTTTCCCACCACCCCACCCCCCAGGAGTGCAGGGTCACCCTCCACCAGGCCCCCACCCATGTCTCCCACCATCCCCACCCCCCAGCAGTGCAGGGTCACCCTCCACCAGGCCCCCACCCATGTCTCCCACCACCCCCACCCCCCAGCAGTGCAGGGTCACCCTCCACCAGGCCCCCACCCATGTCTCCCACCACCCCCACGCCCCAGCACTGTGGGGCACCTGCCAGCAGGCCCCCACCCATGTCCAACTCATGTTCCCCACCACCCCCACCCCCCAGCAGTGCAGGGGCACCCTCCACCAGGCCCCCACCCATGTCTCCCACCACCCCCACCCCCTAGCAGTGCAGGGGCACCCTCCACCAGGCCCCCACCCATGTCTCCCACCACCCCCATCCGCCAGCAGTGCAGGGTCACCCTCCACCAGGCCCCCACCCATGTCTCCCACCACCCCCACCCCTCAGCAGTGCAGGGGCACCCTCCACCAGGCCCCCACCCATGTCTCCCACCACCCCCACCCCCCAGCAGTGCAGGGGCACCCTCCACCAGGCCCCCAACCATGTCTCCCACCACCCCCACCCCCCAGCAGTGCAAGGTCACCCTCCACCAGGCCCCCACCCATGTCTCCCACCACCCCCACCCCCCAGCACTGTGGGGCACCTGCCAGCAGGCCCCCACCAATGTCCAACTCATGTTCCCCACCACCCCCACCCCCCAGCAGTGCAGGGGCACCCTCCACCAGGCCCCCACCCATGTCTCCCACCACCCCCACCCCCCAGCAGTGCAGGGTCACCCTCCACCAGGCCCCCACCCATGTCTCCCACCACCCCCACCCCCCAGCAGTGCAGGGGCACCATCCACCAGGCCCCCACCCATGTCTCCCACCACCCCCACCCCCCAGCAGTGCAGGGGCACCCTCCACCAGGCCCCCACCCATGTCTCCCACCACCCCCACCCCCCAGCAGTGCAGGCTGACCCTCCACCAGGCCCCACCCATGTCTCCCACCACCCCCACCCCACAGCACTGTGGGGCACCTGCCAGCAGGCCCCCACCCATGTCCAACTCATGTTCCCCACCACCCCCACCCCCCAGCAGTGCAGGGGCACCCTCCACCAGGCCCCCACCCATGTCTCCCACCACCCCCACCCCCCAGCAGTGCAGGGTCACCCTCCACCAGGCCCCCACCCATGTCTCCCACCACCCCCACCCCCCAGCACTGTGGGGCACCTGCCAGCAGGCCCCCACCCATGTCCAACTCATGTTCCCCACCCCCCCACCCCCCATCAGTGCAGGGGCACCCTCCACCAGGCCCCCACCCATGTCTCCCACCACCCCCACCCCCCAGCAGTGCAGGGTCACCCTCCACCAGGCCCCCACCCATGTCTCCCACCACCCCCACCCCCCAGCAGTGCAGGGTCACCGTCCACCAGGCCCCCACCCAAGACTCCCACCACCCCCACCCCCCAGCAGTGCAGGGGCACCCTCCACCAGGCCCCCACCCATGTCTCCCACCACACCCACCCCCCAGCAGTGCAGGGTCACCCTCCACCAGGCCCCCACCCATGTCTCCCACCACCCCCACCCCCCAGCAGTGCAGGGGCACCATCCACCAGGCCCCCACCCATGTCTCGCACCACCCCCACCCCCCAGCAGTGCAGGGGCACCCTCCACCAGGCCCCCACCCACGTCTCCCACCACCCCCACCCCCCAGCAGTGCAGGGTCACCCTCCACCAGGCCCCCACCCATGTCTCCCACCACCCCCACCCCCCAGCACTGTGGGGCACCTGCCAGCAGGCCCCCGCCCATGTCCAACTCATGTTCCACACCACCCCCACCCCCCAGCAGTGCAGGGGCACCCTCCACCAGGCCCCCACCCATGTCTCCCACCCCCCCACCCCCCAGCAGTGCAGGGTCACCCTCCACCAGGCCCCCACCCATGTCTCCCACCACCCCCACCCCCCAGCACTGTGGGGCACCTGCCAGCAGGCCCCCGCCCATGTCCAACTCATGTTCCCCACCACCCCCACCCCCCAGCAGTGCAGGGGCACCCTCCACCAGGCCCCCACCCATGTCTCCCACCACCCCCACCCCCCAGCAGTGCAGGGTCACCCTCCACCAGGCCCCCACCCATGTCTCCCACCACCCCCACTCCCCAGCAGTGCAGGGGCACCCTCCACCAGGCCCCCACCCATGTCTCCCACCACCCCCACCCCCCAGCAGTGCAGGGTCACCGTCCACCAGGCCCCCACCCAAGTCTCCCACAACCCCCACCCCCCAGCAGTGCAGAGGCACCCTCCACCAGACCCCCACCCATGTCTCCCACCACCCCCACCCCCCAGCAGTGCAGGGTCACCCTCCACCAGGCCCCCACCCATGTCTCCCACCACCCCCATACCCCCAGCACTGTGGGGCACCTGCCAGCAGGCCCCCACCCATGTCCAACTCATGTTCCCCACCACCCCCACCCCCCAGCAGTGCAGGGGCACCCTCCACCAGGCCCCCACCCATGTCTCCCACCACCCCCACCCCCCGGCAGTGCAGGGGCACCCTCCACCAGGCCCCCACCCATGTCTCCCACCACCCCCCAGTAGTGCAGGGTCACCCTCCACCAAGCCCCCACCCATGTCTCCCACCACCCCCACCCCCCAGCAGTGCAGGGTCACCCTCCACCAGGCCCCCACCCATGTCTCCCACCACCCACACCCCCCAGCACTGTGGGGCACCTGCCAGCAGGCCCCCACCCATGTTCCCACCACCCCCACCCCCCAGCAGTGCAGGGTCACCCTCCACCAGGCCCCCACCCATGTCTCCCACCACCCCCACCCCCCAGCACTGTGGGGCACCTGCCAGCAGGCCCCCACCCATGTCCAAATCATGTTCCCCACCCCCCCACCCCTCAGCAGTGCAGGGTCACCTGCCAGCAGGCCCCCACCCATGTCTCCCACCACCCCCACCCCCCAGCAGTGCAGGGGCACCCTCCACCAGGCCCCCACCCATGTCTCCCACCACCCCCACCCCACAGCACTGTGGGGCACCTGCCAGCAGGCCCCCACCCATGTCCAACTCATGTTCCCCACCACCCCCACCCACCTGCAGTGCAGGGGCACCCTCCACCAGGCCCCCACCCATGTCTCCCACCCCCCCACCCCCCAGCAGTGCAGGGTCACCCTCCACCAGGCCCCCACCCATGTCTCCCACCACTCCCACCCCCCAGCAGTGCAGGGGCACCCTCCACCAGGCCCCCACCCATGTCTCCCACCACCCCCACCCCCCAGCAGTGCAGGGTCACCCTCCACCAGGCCCCCACCCATGTCTCCCACCACCCCCACCCCCCAGCACTGTGGGGCACCTGCCAGCAGGCCCCCACCCATGTCCAACTCATGTTCCCCACCACCCCCACCCCCCAGAAGTGCAGGGGCACCCTCCACCAGGCCCCCACCCATGTCTCCCACCACCCCCACCCCCCAGCAGTGCAGGGTCACCCTCCACCAGGCCCCCACCCATGTCTCCCACCACCCCCACTCCCCAGCAGTGCAGGGGCACCCTCCACCAGGCCCCCACCCATGTCTCCCACCACCCCCACCCCCCAGCAGTGCAGGGTCACCGTCCACCAGGCCCCCACCCAAGTCTCCCACCACCCCCACCCCCCAGCAGTGCACAGGCACCCTCCACCAGACCCCCACCCATGTCTCCCACCACCCCCACCCCCCAGCTCTGTGGGGCACCTGCCAGCAGGCCCCCACCCATGTCCAACTCATGTTCCCCACCACCCCCACCCCCCAGCAGTGCAGGGGCACCCTCCACTAGGCCCCCACCCATGTCTCCCAACCCCCCACCCCCCAGCAGTGCAGGGTCACCCTCCACCAGGCCCCCACCCATGTCTCCCACCCCCCCACCCGCCAGCAGTGCAGGGTCACCCTCCACCGGGCCCCCACCCATGTCTCCCACCACCCCCACCCCCCAGCACTGTGGGCCACCAGCCAGCAGGCCCCCACCCATGTCCAACTCATGTTCCCCACCACCCCCACCCCCCAGCAGTGCAGGGGCACCCTCCACTAGGCCCCCACCCATGTCTCCCACCACCCCCACCCCCCAGCAGTGCAGGGTCACCCTCCACCAGGCCCCCACCCATGTCTCCCACCACCCCCACTCCCCAGCAGTGCAGGGGCACCCTCCACCAGGCCCCCACCCATGTCTCCCACCACCCCCACCCCCCAGCAGTGCAGGGTCACCGTCCACCAGGCCCCCACCCAAGTCTCCCACCACCCCCACCCCCCAGCAGTGCAGAGGCACCCTCCACCAGACCCCCACCCATGTCTCCCACCACCCCCACCCCCAGCAGTGCAGGGTCACCCTCCACCAGGCCCCCACCCATGTCTCCCACCACCCCCACCCCCCAGCACTGTGGGGCACCTGCCAGCAGGCCCCCACCCATGTCCAACTCATGTTCCCCACCACCCCCCACCCCCCAGCAGTGCAGGGGCACCCTCCACCAGGCCCCCACCCATGTCTCCCACCACCCTCACCCCCCAGCAGTGCAGGGTCACCCTCCACCAGGCCCCCACCCATGTCTCCCACCACCCCCACCCCCCAGCACTGTGGGGCACCTGCCAGCAGGCCCCCACCCATGTCCAACTCATGTTCCCCACCACCCCCACCCCCCAGCAGTGCAGGGGCACCCTCCACCAGGCCCCCACCCATGTCTCCCACCACCCCCACCCCCCAGCAGTGCAGGGTCACCCTCCACCAGGCCCCCACCCATGTCTCCCACCACCCCCACTCCCCAGCAGTGCAGGGGCACCCTCCACCAGGCCCCCACCCATGTCTCCCACCACCCCCACCCCCAGCAGTGCAGGGTCACCGTCCACCAGGCCCCCACCCAAGTCTCCCACCACCCCCACCCCCCAGCAGTGCAGAGGCACCCTCCACCAGACCCCCACCCATGTCTCCCACCACCCCCACCCCCCAGCAGTGCAGGGTCACCCTCCACCAGGCCCCCACCCATGTCTCCCACCACCCCCACCCCCCAGCACTGTGGGGCACCTGCCAGCAGGCCCCCACCCATGTCCAACTCATGTTCCCCACCACCCCCACCCCCCAGCAGTGCAGGGGCACCCTCCACCAGGCCCCCACCCATGTCTCCCACCACCCCCACCCCCCAGCAGTGCAGGGGCACCCTCCACCAGGCCCCCACCCATGTCTCCCACCACCCCCCAGCAGTGCAGGGTCACCCTCCACCAGGCCCCCACCCATGTCTCCCACCACCCCCACCCCCCAGCAGTGCAGGGTCACCCTCCACCAGGCCCCCACCCATGTCTCCCACCACCCCCACCCCCCAGCACTGTGGGGCACCTGCCAGCAGGCCCCCACCCATGTTCCCACCACCCCCACCCCCCAGCAGTGCAGGGTCACCCTCCACCAGGCCCCCACCCATGTCTCCCACCACCCCCACCCCCCAGCACTGTGGGGCACCTGCCAGCAGGCCCCCACCCATGTCCAAATCATGTTCCCCACCCCCCCCCCACCCCCCAGTAGTGCAGGGTCACCTGCCAGCAGGCCCCCACCCATGTCTCCCACCACCCCCACCCCCCAGCACTGTGGGGCACCTGCCAGCAGGCCCCCACCCATGTCCAACTCATGTTCCCCACCACCCCCACCCCCCAGCAGTGCAGGGGCAACCTCCACCAGGCCCCCACCCATGTCTCCCACCACCCCCACCCCCCAGCAGTGCAGGGGCACCCTCCACCAGGCCCCCACCCATGTCTCCCACCACCCCCATCCCCCAGCAGTGCAGGGTCACCCTCCACCAGGCCCCCACCCATGTCTCTCACCACCCCCACCCCACAGCACTGTGGGGCACCTGCCAGCAGGCCCCCACCCATGTCCAACTCATGTTCCCCACCACCCCCACCCACCTGCAGTGCAGGGGCACCCTCCACCAGGCCCCCACCCATGTCTCCCACCACCCCCACCCCCCAGCAGTGCAGGGTCACCCTCCACCAGGCCCCCACCCATGTCTCCCACCACTCCCACCCCCCAGCAGTGCAGGGGCACCCTCCACCAGGCCCCCACCCATGTCTCCCACCACCCCCACCCCCCAGCAGTGCAGGGTCACCCTCCACCAGGCCCCCACCCATGTCTCCCACCACCCCCACCCCCCAGCACTGTGGGGCACCTGCCAGCAGGCCCCCACCCATGTCCAACTCATGTTCCCCACCACCCCCACCCCCCAGCAGTGCAGGGGCACCCTCCACTAGGCCCCCACCCATGTCTCCCACCCCCCCACCCCCCAGCAGTGCAGGGTCACCCTCCACCAGGCCCCCACCCATGTCTCCCACCCCCCCACCCCCCAGCAGTGCAGGGTCACCCTCCACCAGGCCCCCACCCATGTCTCCCACCACCCCCACCCCCAGCACTGTGGGGCACCTGCCAGCAGGCCCCCACCCATGTCCAACTCATGTTCCCCACCACCCCCACCCCCCAGCAGTGCAGGGGCACCCTCCACCAGGCCCCCACCCATGTCTCCCGCCACCCCCACCCCCCAGCAGTGCAGAGGCACCCTCCACCAGACCCCCACCCATGTCTCCCACCACCCCCACCCTCCAGCAGTGCAGGGTCACCCTCCACCAGGCCCCCACCCATGTCTCCCACCACCCCCACCCCCCAGCACTGTGGGGCACCTGCCAGCAGGCCCCCACCCATGTCCAACTCATGTTCCCCACCACCCCCACCCCCCAGCAGTGCAGGGGCACCCTCCACCAGGCCCCCACCCATGTCTCCCACCACCCCCACCCCCCAGCAGTGCAGGGGCACCCTCCACCAGGCCCCCACCCATGTCTCCCACCACCCCCACCCCCCAGCAGTGCAGGGTCACCCTCCAACAGGCCCCCACCCTTGTCTCCCACCACCCCCACCCCCCAGCAGTGCAGGGTCACCCTCCACCAGGCCCCCACCCATGTCTCCCACCACCCTCACCCCCCAGCACTGTGGGGCACCTGCCAGCAGGCCCCCACCCATGTTCCCACCACCCCCACCCTCCGGCAGTGCAGGGTCACCCTCCACCAGGCCCCCACCCATGTCTCCCACCACCCCCACCCCCAGCACTGTGGGGCACCTGCCAGCAGGCCCCCACCCATGTCCAAATCATGTTCACCACCCCCCCCCCCAGCAGTGCAGGGTCACCTGCCAGCAGGCCCCCACCCATGTCTCCCACCACCCCCACCCCCCAGCACTGTGGGGCACCTGCCAGCAGGCCCCCACCCATGTCCAACTCATGTTCCCCACCCCCCCCCCACCCCCCAGCAGTGCAGGGGCAACCTCCACCAGGCCCCCACCCAGGTCTCCCACCACCCCCACCCCCCAGCAGTGCAGGGGCACCCTGCACCAGGCCCCCACCCATGTCTCCCACCACACCCATCCCCCAGCAGTGCAGGGTCACCCTCCACCAGGCCCCCACCCATGTCTCTCACCACCCCCACACCACAGCACTGTGGGGCAATTGCCAGCAGGCCCCCACCCATGTCCAACTCATGTTCCCCACCACCCCCACCCCCCAGCAGTGCAGGGTCACCCTCCACCAGGCCCCCACCCATGTCTCCCACCACTCCCACCCCCCAGCAGTGCAGGGGCACCCTCCACCAGGCCCCCACCCATGTCTCCCACCACCCCCACCCCCCAGCAGTGCAGGGTCACCCTCCACCAGGCCCCCACCCATGTCTCCCACCACCCCCACCCCCCAGCACTGTGGGGCACCTGCCAGCAGGCCCCCACCCATGTCCAACTCATGTTCCCCACCACCCCCACCCCCCAGCAGTGCAGGGGCACCCTCCACTAGGCCCCCACCCATGTCTCCCACCCCCCCCCACCCCCCAGCAGTGCAGGGTCACCCTCCACCAGGCCCCCACCCATGTCTCCCACCACCCCCACCCCCCAGCACTGTGGGGAACCTGCCAGCAGGCCCCCACCCATGTCCAACTCATGTTCCCCACCACCCCACCCCCCAGCAGTGCAGGGTCACCTGCCAGCAGGCCCCCACCCATGTCTCCCACCACCCCCTCCCCCCAGCACTGTGGGGTACCTGCCAGCAGGCCCCCACCCATGTCCAACTCATGTTCCCCACCACCCCCACCCCCCAGCAGTGCAGGTGCACCCTCCACCAGGCCCCCACCCATGTCTCCCACCACCCCCACTCCCTAGCAGTGCAGGGGCACCCTCCACCAGGCCCCCACCCATGTCTCCCACCACCCCCATCCCCCAGCAGTGCAGGGTCACCCTCCACCAGGCCCCCACCCATGTCTCCCACCACCCCACCCCTCAGCAGTGCAGGGGCACCCTCCACCAGGCCCCAACCCATGTCTCCCACCACCCCCACCCCCCAGCAGTGCAGGGGCACCCTCCACCAGGCCCCCACCCATGTCTCGCACCACCCCCACCCCCCAGCAGTGCAGGGTCACCCTCCACCAGGCCCCCACCCATGTCTTCCACCACCCCCACCCCCCAGCACTGTGGGGCACCTGCCAGCAGGCCCCCACCCATGTCCAACTCATGTTCCCCACCACCCCACCCCCCAGCAGTGCAGGGGCACCCTCCACCAGGCCCCCACCCATGTCTCCCACCACCCCCACCCCCCAGCAGTGCAGGGTCACCCTCCACCAGGCCCCCACCCATGTCTCCCACCACCCCCATCCCCCAGCAGTGCAGGGGCACCCTCCACCAGGCCCCCACCCATGTCTCCCACCACCCCCACCCCCCAGCAGTGCAGAGTCACCCTCCACCAGGCCCCCACCCATGTCTCCCACCACCCCCACCCCCCAGCACTGTGGGGCACCTGCCAGCAGGCCCCCACCCATGTCCAACTCATGTTCCCCACCACCCCCACCCCCCACCAGTGCAGGGGCACTCTCCACCAGGCCCCCACCCATGTCTCCCACCACCCCCACCCCCCAGCAGTGCAGGGTCACCCTCCACCAGGCCCCCACCCATGTCTCCCACCACCCCCACCCGCAGCAGTGCAGGGTCACCCTCCACCAGGCCCCCACCCATGTCTCCCACCACCCCCACCCCCCAGCAGTGCAGGGTCACCCTCCACCAGGCCCCCACCCATGTCTCCCACCGCCCCCACCCCCCAGCACTGTGAGGCACCTGCCAGCAGGCCCCCACCAATGTCTCCCACCACCCCCACCCCCCAGCACTGTGGGGCACCTGCCAGCAGGCCCCCACCCATGTCCAACTCATGTTCCCCACCACCCCCACCCCCCAACAGTGCAGGGTCACCTGCCAGCAGGCCCCCACCCATGTCTCCCACCACCCCCACCCCCCAGCACTGTGAGGCACCTGCCAGCAGGCCCCCACCCATGTCCAACTCATGTTCCCCACCACCCCCACCCCCCAGCAGTGCAGGGGCACCCTCCACCAGGCCCCCACCCATGTCTCCCACCACCCCCACCCCTCAGCAGTGCAGGGGCACCCTCCACCAGGCCCCCACATATTTCTCCCACCACCCCCATCCCCCAGCAGTGCAGGGTCACCCTCCATCAGGCCCCCACCCATGTCTCCCACCCCCCCCACCCCCCAGCACTGTGGGGCACCTGCCAGCAGGCCCCCACCCATGCCCAACTCATGTTCCCCACCACCCCCACCCCCCAGCAGTGCAGGGGCACCCTCCACCAGGCTCCCACCCATGTCTCCCACCACCCCCAACCCCCAGCAGTGCAGGGGCACCCTCCACCAGGCCCCCACCCATGTCTCCCACCACCCCCACCCCCCAGCAGTGCAGGGGCACCCTCCACCAGGCCCCCACCCATGTCTCCCACCACCCCCACCCCCCAGCAGTGCAGGGTCACCCTCCACCAGGCCCCCACCCATGTCTCCCACCACCCCCACCCCCCAGCACTGTGGGGCACCTGCCAGCAGGCCCCCACCCATGTCCAACTCATGTTCCCCACCACCCCAACCCCCCAGAACTGTGGGGCACCTGCCAGCAGGCCCCAACTCATGTTCCCCAGCCAACATGTCATCACAATCTAGATCCCTGGTCCCTATGGTCAGCCTCCAAATGCAAAACACCCACCCGAGTATTGCATCCACCCACTCATAATTGCCAATTACATGACAGAACACCAATTGCAAGTTTCGAAACAAACACATGTCCCTCACATACACCCAATCGGTGTCAGTGAATGTCAAAACCCATATCATGATATGCATGAAACCAATGAGATGATAATACACATTGAAGTTCGATTAAAAAATATGTATTAAAGGAAACATAAATAGAATCAAAAATAAAGAAACAGAAATGGGAATGTACAAAAATGAAAAGAAGCAAGTCCGTGAAAAAAAGCAAAACCAAAAATCATAATCCAAAGTAATGGTGTCCAAAGTCACTGTCCACAAAAGAAAATCCAATGGGAAATAATAATTGAAAGCCATTGCTCCATGGGTAAATTGTGAAAGAAAAATAAAATCCAACAGTGAACTATCTCTAAGGACTACAAAACAGCTATTATCTTCGCTAAAGCTAACTCCTTCAACAATAGGATTGCCAACGCCAAATCTAGTACCAAAGAAATCTTCACCATCTTCAGGGAACTTGAAACTCCGTCCACCCCACCATCCACCATCCAGAAAGATGAAAAATGGTGTAATGACATCCAAACCGCCATGTTTAATAAACTAAATACCCTGCAAATTAAAATTCAGGCACACCAAAAAGCTATGACCCTCCTAATCGCCAACCAGAATACTAACACCAAGAAAGAGACCAAAGCCCACTCCTGTCCGCCTTTCGACTTCAAAGACATCACTGAATCTGAGGTCATCACGCTCTTAAAAACCATCAAACCATTTAACTGTAAAGGCGACGTATGCCCTGCACAGCTAATCAAAGACTGCGGTCCTACCCTGGCCCCCTTCCTCACAGCCTTCATAAATGCATCCTTTCAGTCTGGCCATGTTCCAACTGACCTTAAGGAAGCCTGGGTCCGTCCGCTCCTCAAAAAGCCCTCACTTGACCCATCAGTACCAGGGAACTACAGACCCATCACTACTGTCCCCTTTCTATTGAAAATTTTGGATAAAGCGGCCTACCATCAAGTCCAAAAATTCCTCGAAGAGCACCGCCTTCTCGGCCTTCGGCAGTCTGGTTTCAGACCTCGTCATGGGACGGAAACAGCCCTACTTGACCTAAAAAATCAAATGGATGACATTCGTGACGCAGGCAAACCAGCGCTCCTGCTCCTCCTCGATCTATCAGCAGCTTTCGATCTCGTTGATCACAACACACTCTGCCACCATCTCTCTATAGCAGCCAACTTCTCCCCAAAAGCATGCGCATGGATCACCTCATTCCTACAGGAAAGGGCCATGAAAGTCTTCTCGGACTCAGCATGCGCATCTCCTAGTCACATCAAATGTGGGGTGCCCCAGGGTTCCTGCATAGCACCCACCCTCTATAACCTGTTCACACGTCCTCTCTTCAATCTCCTCGATTCTATGTGCATCTCATACACAAATTATGCGGATGACACCCAAGTACTCATCCCGCTTACAGGTGACTATGAGTTGGACAAGAACACCCTCAACTCCATCTACGCCACCATCCAAGCCTGGATGGCTGACAATTGGCTTTGTCTCAATAGCGAGAAGACCGAGATTTTACTTATTGGGTCACCAACCATTCTAGGCAACCTTGACAAACAATACACCTCCTTTACCATCGACAACATACCGACTCTAATCTCACCATGGACAAGCATGTTAATGCCATAGCCTCCTCAGCAGCATACTACTCCAAACTCATCTACGCAGCAAGGCCCTTCCTATCCTCACAAAATGGTCTCACTATTGCTAGGGCCATCATAGGATCTAGGTTGGACTACTGCCACGCTCTCCTTGGTGGGACCTCCGGAAAAAACATCGCTAAACTCCAGCTTGCCCAGAACAACGCCCTCAGGGCCGCTACAGGTTTTTCCAGGAAAGACCACATTTCTGACCTTAGGAGGCAGGTCCACTGGCTGCCCATTAGGCAGAGGATCATCTTTAAAATCCTCTCCCTCACCCATAAATGCCTCCATGACCTTGCTCCCCCCTACCTTGCCCAGAGAATTTCACGACCCACCTCGGCCAGACCCACCAGATCTGCCTACACCAACCTGATTTCTACCCCCAAGACTTGTAGAGTACGTGCGGGCGGTTCGAGCTTCTGAGCCCTAGCAGCCTCACATTGGAACGCCCTACCTCCGCTCCTCAGGGGGATTGACTCTCACCTAGCCTTCCGCAAAGCCTTAAAAACCAGGCTGTTTGTCTAAACCTTCCTGCCTTTATATCTACAGGCATACGAACGTCATTTGTAACTATGCTCCGCTCCTCTCTTTGTAACTAAGTACCTTTATGTTTCCTATGTTTACATAATCTTGCTGCTTACGCCTTCATGTAATAGCGCCTCGATGTCTATGGGCTGCAGTGCGCTCTACAAATGTAAAAAAATAAATATGTACAGATGAACAAGCCAGGGTCCATTATCCCAACAAAAGAAATGAAACCTATCTAACTACACTAACTAATAAAATCAACTATATACAAAAATGTGGCCAATGTCCAAAAGGTCCAAAATAAATCAAAAAACAAAGGAAACCTAACACTACCTACATAACTATGTACAAGGGCAGCGGGCTAGTCTGACGGCTCACTTTTGGATGTCCCGGGCCAGGGCATCATCGAACTCCTGCTCGATGTCCCGGAGGCGGTCCTCCTCCATGGCCCCGAGGGTCCGCAGGGCCGTCGACGTGTCCACCTCCAAACCCCTGCGGATTGCCTTGAGGCACTCGGCCCGCCTCAGGGCCCTCCGCATGGAGTTCTCCGCCCTGACCATTGTGAGCCATGCCTCTTCCGCCCGCTGCCGCTCCGCATCTATGGCGTGGCCCAACCGCTGCCACACGGAAGACACTCTCTGTCCTGGGTCCTCCTGCCCTCCGGCCGATGCCTGCCCCTCCGATGTTGAAGGCCCCGAGCCTTCATGGCTCCCACCATGTTGCTGCTGCTGCTGTGCCTCTGCCCGTGCATTGCCTCCTGCTGCCTGCACATCCTCCGCCGGCTGGGGTGCAGTCGTTGATGTGGCCACCCCTGCTGGACGTCCGACTCCCGACTGTGGCAGGGATGCCTCCTCCACCAGCCTGGCCGCACCGTCAGAGGCAGCTCCACAGGGCACCCAGGTGACTGATGGGTGGGAAGATGGCACGGAGGACGACTGGCGCATAGAGGGTTCAGTTGAGGAGGGGGTCGTAGCAAGCCCCATCAAACGGAGGAATCTGGCCTGGGTGACCTGTCCCAGCAGGCTGACGTGGTCAACGAGCCATTCGAGATGACATGCAGTCTCCTCATGAAAATACTGCAGGTCACCTCGCATGGCCCGTTGACGCAACGCCACACCAGTCAGGACAGGCTCAACCCGGACCCGGATAGCCACGTCCGCAGGCAGAGGAAGGCCAGTTGTCGTTTGCTCATCCCCTGCCTAAAAACGGGTCTGGACGTGGGCATCCCTGCTGGTGCAAGATGATGCAGGGACAGGATCAGGGACAGGATTGTACACAGGCACCTCTGCGGCGGCCTGTGCTGCCTCCTGTCCCTGGTCCTGCACTGCACCACTAGCACCAGTGGGATCCCCACCTCCAGACCCCGTCTCTGTTGCTTGCACGGCCTCCTCCTCCACCAAACCCCCCACCAACCTGGATGACTCCGTGCCATCTTCCCCCGTTGGGCCCTGTGGGGTCCCAGCTGCCCCTTCTGCTGCCGAGGAGTCCAACTCCAACCTCCGCCTCTTGGACCTCCCCCCGGCAGCTGCGGCCTGGGACGCGGCACCGGACTCCTCACTCCCCGACGAGATGACAACATGGGAGGGGAGCCGGGCCTTGCGTCTCCGGCTGGCGGTGGGATACCCGCCGCTGTGCTCCACAGCACCTTCTCCGCCCTCTTCATCAGTTGACGCTGCAGACAGGGAGAAAGAAAACACAGGCATCAGGGCACTGTACAATGGACACATACACACATGACAGTTGTACATGAGTGGCATTGGCAAACCTCAGACATGCCATCACAATCCCCAACACACATGTCATTTCAACTCGCACACATGAGCCATACCACAGCCATATCGCAACTGCCAGCACCATCCATACCCATACAAGAGCATGAGCAGGCAAAGCTGAGCCAGACATCACATGCAACACAGGAAGTGCACCACACATGTACACACACCACCACACTTGCATGCATGTGTACACCTCTGCCAAGTGTCGCAGTGTTCAGATGGGCATCCATGTCACAACTGCCAATCAGGCTTCCACATCCGGCTGTCACATGCATCCATGTTGCATCACTGTTGCACCCTTGTCAAATACACCCAAATGCACATGTACACAGTGCTGATACATGCAGCTGAAAACAACATACATGCGTGACATCAGGGACATGTCTACTTACATACACATTCATCCAAACATGTGTGCCCACACAACTGCATTTGGCATGCAAGCCTAAACACACAAGCACCATCCATGTCTCACACATTACAGCCCTCGCATGTGTTAGCCCCATGGCCCTGTACACCCCCACCCATACTCGACCCCATACAAACAGATGTGCAACCTGCACACTACTGAAACATCACCACACGCACAGCTCACAATCAGGATGCATGTACACTTACCGCTCGACTCCAGACGGGTCTGCCTCTCAAGGACCTGGACGTGGAGCGCTGGGGATATGTGTTCCAGGACCCTCATCTGATCTTCCGACAAGTGGCCCCGGCGCCCCTTGGCATCCGCTGCCTTCAAGAGGCGCCGGGCCTTGTTCAGGGTCCTGGACCTGAAGTCCTCCCAGCGCTTCTTGACATGTTGGAAGTCGCGGACTGCCACCCCCTCCGCGTTGATGGCAGTCACGATGTCAGTCCAGATCCGAGTCCGTCCTTCCTTGTCGGCGCGGGAACTTCCGAAGAGGGCATCATACTGCCCCAGGACTTGCTCCACCAGGACACCAACTTCGGTGGCACTGAAGCTGGTGCCCCTCTGCCTCTCTGGCCGGGGGTTGTCAGTGGTGCCAGATGTTGCAGTGCCTGACATGACAACCCCAGAGGCAGGAGTGGGTGGGCAACTGGGTCCTGGGGCTGGGCTGTGGAGCGATGGAATCCCAGTCGGGAGTCTTCGGTTCCAGCAGGGGTGGTCACAGCAACAGCACCCCTGGCTGATGTGCAGGCAGCAAATGGCAGGGCACGTGGGCAGCAGGCAGTCAGGCAGCAGCAGATGGCAGGTGGGAGCGTGCTCGGGGCTCTGGGGGGCAGTAGTTCGGCCTTTTGGGCAGGAACGTGGTCTTCCGTGTGCTTACGTGTGGCCAGCTTGATACGGAGTGATTTGGCATGTGAAAATTCAGCACGTCAGCGTGTAATTCGAGGAAAGGCCCTTAGCGCGTAAGCGCGTCTGCACGCATACGCAATTTCATTGGACAGAAGGCCCCTGAAGCGCAAGCGCCCCTGTGACACGACGCGCACAGGCGTGCATGGGCATTTCAGCGCGCGTGAAAAACTGCACGTCTGCGTGTAATACGAGGAAAGGGCCCATGCGCGTAAGAGACGTGACGCGCGCGTGCATTTCCCTCAGCACAGGTTAAAGGTGAGCGGGCCCAGCAGTTCGCTGTACGTGCCTTTCGTGGAGACCGATGTGTGTTGCTGCTTCCTGTTGTTTCGCGCGCCATCACAACTTCACAGCTATCAAGGACGTATCTCTTCTTTTGGCGGGGGTATTGGCTACGCGTGTTTTTCTGCATCGCGCTAGTCAGACGGTGAGTCACACACGCTCTTTTTCCCACTGCGGGTGCCCCTGTGTATCGCACCCATTTTCAATGTCATAGTAGCCTGCGTGTCCCACGCGTACGCGTTATTCGTGTTACTGGGTGCCACCGCGTACTGCGGGAGGTTGAATCCATGCACGTAGGCTGCAGGGTTGCGTGCACGGTTTTACTGCAGTTTTGGGGTGTCTGAGCGTTGCGTGACCCGTCACCACATCACCGGGGTCACATACAGCCTTGCAGGTGCAGGGGGGCTGTTAACATCTTGCTTCCCACCCCCTTCACCCCAATTGCCCAGGTCAATTGTGGTGTACACCTCCCATTGGCACCACTCCATCTGTGCCGGCACTACTACATCAGTGCCATGGTTGGGAGGCCACCAAAGGTGAGGGGCGCCTCAGCTGGGCGTCCTCCTCGTGGTGGGTGTGGTCGGGGACGTGGCCGTGGTGACCAGGGAGTAGGGGACTCCAGGGTGTCCAGGGCGGCCACAGAGGGGGAAGAGGCAGGGGTGCGCCACTTGAGCACAATTTTGTGCCATGTGTCGGTGCAGTCATGCCACCACCCCCTGTGGTTCCAGGGGATGCAGCTCCTGCATCTGGCACTGGCACCCATTTGACCCGGCAGTCCGTTCCATCAACTGCCACTGGCCCAAGGGTAGTGGTAGCTGCAGGTGAAGCTGTGGACACCGCCACCCAGGCTCGGGGTCTGCCAGCGCAGGCTGCGTTGGCACTTGAAGAGCCCTTGGTAGATCTCCAACAGGCCAGGGGGGAAACCATAGGGGCAGGCCGGGCTGCTCAGACCAAGACACGTGTCCCTGGGGCAGTCATATCATCTGCTGTCCCGAACAGCCGGATGTTGGCAAGTGCAGGGGCAGATGCACCCAACAGCACCCCGGTTGTGAGTCTGCCAACCAGGACCGTTGCGGTCAATGACCCTGCCACAGCTGATGTTGCTGCGCATGGTCCATTAGTGGGCACCCAGCTGCCACTGACACAAGTCAGGCCTTTGGTCATCCCTCCACCTGCCACTCCCTTGGCTCAATCCACCGAACCCACTGGCCATACTGGTCAGGGCGGCATTAGCCAGCCAGGGTCTGCGCCACAGTCCAAGAGGAGGAAGGTTGCACCTGCAGCACAGGCTGGGACCCCACACACAGCCACGACCTCCTGCACGTCGAGGAAGAAGCCTTTCTGTAAGCAGGAACTGGACTTCCTCGTGGACTACGTGCGGGGCCACAGCCGTGACATGCTAGTGGGTGCAATAGTCAGACTACAGCTGCCCAACGTGACACCCACTGGAAGCATGTTGCGGAACATGTCAGTTCATTCGGCCATGAGGTGCGCACGGCGCAAGAGTGCAAAAAGCGTTGGAATGACATCAAACGCAGCACTAAGGCTAAGCGTGCCTCTAATTACAACTTTACTCTGGTGACTGGCGGTGGGCCTGCACCAGAGGAGGAAGAGCTCACTCCGCATGAGGCTCTCGTTGCAGAGTTCATACCACCTGAATTGGTCGAAGGAGTGGGAGAGATGCTGGACTTTTATGCGCAGTCCAGTGAGTGTTGATGCGTGTTTGTTGAGGACGTGTGTGTTTCACTTGTGGGATGTGTTGTGCATGATTGCCGCTACATGTGACGCGTACATGGTTCTGATGTGTAAGTAATGCAATGCTTCCGTCATGCATGTCTCCTCTGCCTGCATGCGGGTACTCCATGTAGGCATGCTCCCTTGCCCCTCTTCCGCCACTCTGCACCCCAGTTCCACCTTTGCACTGGTCTGCTTCAATCTTGCCAATGTGTACTTTCTTGTTCATGTGTCCTGTGTAAATGCTAACTTCCAGCGTAGAATCTGCCAGACATATGCCGTGTGGTACAGCCTTAGTACTCGATGCAGGGTATCTCACTTGTACTGTGCATAGGTCAGATGTCCCGCAGGGACATGAGTGCCCATTCATGCTCCATGTGCATTGCACGCATGCCCTTATGTGTCCTTGACTGGATGATCACTGTAATACAAGTCCTTGGTTACATACATTGCCTGGCATCTCATCAGCCTTCCCATGTCAACTGTGGCTCAGTCCTGCGTTGCACACATGTTTAGGGTCTGACAATCTGTGTGGCTCACAGGCCTCAGCCTGTTCAATGGCCAATGACTCTTTCCAACTGTTGTTGTGTCTTCTTCACACGTGGGCGGCCTCCAGAGTTTTCATCATGTGTCCTGCTTACTGTCCCAACATCATTTGCAGTGTTGTCACTTGAATCACATTAAGCTGCTGATGCCAGTCAACACTGCCTGTCAATACACAGGTGTATGGTCAGCCTTTTGATACCATGCTAGGCATCCCTGCTTTGGTACTGGGGTGGAGGGGTGCTTGGCTTCTAGATATGGTACACATTGAATGCACAATGCACGTGATGTCTGTATTTGACATTGCACTGCCTTCACATTTCCTGGCACACACCATGGAGTCCTTGTACATGTAGGTAGTGAGTGGCGTACACATTTTCTGCACTGCATAGACCCACTTCCATGGAAACGCCACCTTTCAACAGGTCTGATCACAGAAGCTATTCAAAGTTGACCCAGCATGCATGCCAGGTTATATGTTGTGTGTCACATGTCTGCCGGATGCGTTTGCTGTCGGTGTGTGTGTGTTGTGTGCTTCTGTGTAGTGACCTTTTTTCTCTCTATTTTTCAGGTGATGATGCAATGGAGGCGGAGGATGGTGTTGTCATGCCAGACACAGGGTTGTTACCACCACATCAACCCGGCACTAGTGGGGGTCGTGGGGTGGTAGGCCACGAAAACCCCCAAGTGCTGCAGTCCATCTTGTCTCTGGCTGCCTATGAGTCCAGCCTTGATGACGACTCTGACGTCCATGTTGAGTTGGATGAGCATCAAGTCCATGTGTCAGGGGTGAGTGATTCTGATGTGGACACTCCTCTGTCTGCGACCCCTGCACTGAGGGATCAGACAGTCTTGGTTCCTCCGCCCGTGGTGGATCGGGACGCAGGGTCACCCTCCACACCAGTCACTGATGTGCCTGGGACATCACGTCGACGGGGGCATGTAGTCATGCAGCCGCGGGCAGTGCCAACACAGCGAGGACCCCCGGTCCTTGGGTCCCGCAGGGGTCAAGCCCGGCAACGCGGTCGCCGCGTGCAACCGCAGTATACTGAGTGGGAGCAAGACATGACTGCCAATTCCGAACAAGGCAGGTGCTTCTCCAGCAGCAGGCGGCACGGTCCACGGCCCGCTCGCTCTGGCTGGGCATGGCGGCCTCAGACAGGGCACGCCAGGCAGAAATGTCATCTCTGCGTCAAGCAATTGCTGCTCACGCAGAGGCGCACATGGATGCCCTGAGGGAGGAGTATGCTTCCCTCAGATCCACTCTGGGTGTCCTTATGATGTCCCAGAGGCAGAAGGCAGAGGAGATGTTTGCACAGCTTGAGCGTACCATCTCGGCTGAGCTACAGGTTTGCCGGGAGGTGCAGCGGTTGTCCAGCCAGGCCTTGCAGGAGGAACTCCGTGTTACACGTGCTACCTTGCAAGAGGAAGCACGTGTATCACATGAGGTTCTGCATGCAGACCTACGTCACATCGCCACACAGAACCAGGCTCACCCGTCCGGCAGACTTGCTGCCGACGAGGGGCAAACTGCGGCTAGGCGTGGCCAGGCTACTGTGCCACGTCCTCCTTTCTAGGATGAGCCAGACTCGGACGACCATCTATCTCCCACATAGGTCGGGCTGTGCAGGCGTTGAGCCCATGGAGGTTTTTTTTTGGCTCAGCATCATCGCATGTGGATGTTGAGCAGCACCCTGTACCTCCCCCCTCCTGGGTGCCTCCCCTCCCCCCCGGGTCGTATGTGGCCATTTTTTATTTTTCTTTTAGTTTAGTTAGTTAAGTTTCTGTTTGATAGTTAGTTTAATTAGGTAATGTAGGTTTTCCATTGTTAGTGTAATTAGTTAATAGTTGATTTAGTTTAAAATTGCTTGTCTATTGTGCTTTCATGTGACGGTGCGGTGCTTTGTGGCTTTTGAAGGCATCCACTGTCTGTTCCAGCTGGGCCCTTCAGGCTTGTCTTGTGTATGTGTTTGCTGCTTGGGGTCCTTGACTCACATATGCCACTCCTGCCTCCCTTATCCATGGGCTCGCAAGGATTGTTCGGTGTTACAGACTTTTACACAAGGGCTTTGGACTGTCATATCTGTGGCATGTCTGGTGCTGTGTGACTTGTGTTTACACCCCTAGTGGGGATGATTTTGGTGTTATTGTCCACTGTTCAGCTTTTGCTAGATGGGGTGTGTCATGATTAATGTGTACATTAATTGCTATGCATTGTGTAGTATGTTTCTTATCTTTACTGTACACGTGCTTGTTGCAATTCATGTTGTAGATAGTGTTCCACACTTTGGATGTGAAAGATGGACTGATGGTGTGATTTATGATGTGAGTCTCTGACATGGTCAAGTAATGAGATGCCTGATGAGACACACACAGATGACTTTGAAACATTAATCATGTGTTTCATGCCCTTTCTGCAGGGGGATGAGCCTCCAGAGCACCTTTGCCAGCAGACATGGCCCATTGGACAACGGAATTCTGGACACGTTTATTGGTGCCCACATGCACATGTGTGCACAAGCAGAGGCACAGGGATTGCAGACCTACATCCTAGAACTGCTGACGTGTTCCAAGGAACTCCAGGCAAGGTGAGCAGCACAGGGGGGCCACAACACAGCAAAGCTTGAACCAGGCGAGTTGCACATGCAGGCTTAGTCACAGCACTGAGGGTGAGCTTAGACGAATATTGGTGTTGAAGCACACAATGCAGCTCAGATGTGTTGGTGGACAGATGGCTGTTGATTGTAAGGTTGTCTGGGACACATGCAGGGGCAGTGGCACATACCCTCCGGTACACCAAGGTCCATTGAGGCACTTGTATCAACCATGTAGCCTTCCGAGACATGGAAAGGGGCAGCTCACAGGGACATACAGCAAGGGACATACTCGGGTGCAGTGCATATCATTTCCATGTACTTTATGATAAATGCACTGCCAACTTTGTTTCGGTCATGGTGGTACGCAACTTGCTCAGAAGTCCTGGCTTGCTATATGGGTCTGTCTGCTTACCCAGGGAACATTGCATGTTGTGTGAATTGTGACACATTGGTGTTCCATTTGCCACGCACCCACCGGCGGCTGACTTACTGCATTGACTGTGTATGACCCGTCACAGGGGTGATGTTATATATGGGTACGAAGCATCTACACCAGATTGTCTGTTTGGAGAGTAGTTTGTTGCTATGGGGCATGTTTGGTGTTGTGTTTTTGTGTAATTGGCACGTACAGGTTGTTGACTGTGGCTCTCTTTGCAGCATTGCAGTGCTCCTGTAACCGGACCTGAGAGTGGGCAGGCAGGAGGCCAGCACTCAAAACCAGAGCTAAGTGTCTTGTTGTTTTTCTTTCAAACTGCTCTGCATAGGCTTGCTGTGGAGTGTACTAATGCATGGATGTATGTGTGGTTCAATTTGGTATGTTTTTTCCCCCTAATCACCTGGAATCCTATGCAATTTTGAACCCTGTACCCTCTACCCGGTGTTCCTGCTTCCCGTACCTATCAAAGCAACGTTCCCTAACCCTCTTTCCCCGCTGGGGTTGCGGATGCCTGTGTAAGCCCCGAACTTGCAGGTGCCAAAACCCTAGAGGGGGTGGTTGGTTCGTACCACTCCTAAGCCTGGACTACAGAAGGCCATGACAATGATGTCCAAGTTTGTTTGGATTGTGTATGTGTTCATGCAGGTAGTACATTTTCGTGCATTCCCTAGTTTCATGTGTCATTCCTCCTCCCCTCTCCTGCCACTCATTCCAGTCATCCAGTGTGTCAACACCTGTCCCGACTGCATATCCCTGAACCTCCTTCCCCACCAGGGTCTCAGGGGCTTGTGTGAGCTTGACCTTGCAGGCACCCGGGACATGGTGGGGGTGGTTGTTTCGTGACACTCCCGCGCCTGTACACGGGACCTGTGACAGTACACATCCGTTCATGGTGGATCATCCTATGTCATGTACCACACATGGTTCACATCCTGTTGTGACATTGTTTTACTGTGCTACCTTGGTTGTTGCATCATTGTGGTAGTACTTGGCCTTTGTGAGGTACTGCTACGTCAAGTCATCTACTGGAGGGTGTTCTGGTTCGTTTTTCTGGCTTGGATTTTGTGATTTTGGAAATGAGTGTGGATTATGAGGGTGCAGGCACCTTTTTACACACAAGGTGGGAGATGGTGACGAAGGGTAAAGGTGATCCTGTGGCCAGGTGGAATTGAGGTTTGAAGGCTCCATGACCCAGGTGCAGTTGTTCAGTGGGTCATGGTCATTTGTGAGGGAGGGGGGGTTGTTGTTGATAGTTGCCTTGCCCTGCAGTGTGATGGGAACTCTGACATTGTAATGGTGGTATCCTATGTACATGTTGTGTTCTGCTGATCAATGCCTGTTCATGTGTTGTGTTTACCTTTCAGGTGCGAGGGGATAGTTGTGGTTTGACATGCTGGGGTGTACACATGGTGAATGTTCACATGTGATGTGTAGAGAACACTGGTGGTCACTTGAGTGCACATGCATATGTGGAGTGCATGTCCTTGCAGAACCACACACTTGCACTCTGATGCACTACATGTACTCCCACCCTTGCATATCCACGTGTACACTGTTTGTCTTCTGGTGCCCACTGTGTCCCTGCAGCACATGTTCTGTGACGAATTATGGATCCTGTACATGCCTAATTTGCTGTTTGATGTGGTCTGTCACTTAGATGTGATGCTCAGGGTGTGCATCACACACAATGGCTGTTCACTGTGCTGTGCGCTGAGCAGTGTGTTGCAGGAGTAGGACACAGCACACAGAAGCTGCAGTGTTGATTTTGCAATGCACAATGTGCATGTAGACAAGCATTCATTGTTATGTTACGTCTACAACTCTTGTAATGCATTTGGAAATGACTTATTTTGGGTGGGAGGTTGTTGGTCTGTCATTTCATCTGATTCCAGGTCAGGCATCATTGTCTGATGCCACTGTAGATTTTGGACATGGCAATGTGTACCTTATCGTTACTGTGTTGGTGTATGGGTATTGCTTGCCATGTCATGTTGTGGTTTGGGAGGGTTTGAGTGACATGACAGTGATGGCCATGGCCTGTTTTGCAGGTGTGTGTGATGCACACCTTGCATGTCAGGGTCATCCGCTTCTCAGAGCAACTAGCTGGGGGTAGATCTCTCTCCGCGGCAGGGCCCTCCCTCTGGAACAGCCTTCCTGCCTCACTTGAACTTGAGGGGAACCATCTCCGGTTCGGGAAGCACCTCAAGACCTTCCTCTTTGCTTCTGCTTTCTCTCTGCCTCTCCCTTGCGGAATTCTTCACTGGAACTGCACTGGAGCTGCAACTGGGCCACTCTCACCGACCTCGGTCCCTGGCCCAGCCACTCTCCACTTGCACTGCCTCCCTGGCAACCCCTGCACTGCAGCACTGTCTCTCTATCCCTACAGCCCCCCCTTCCCAGCACTTGTCTGCACTTACCTTTACAGTTGCCACCAGCCGACCTATGTATTTGTTTTTTGGTCTACTTCCCCTGTACTGCACTCCCCCCCTCCCCTTCCCCTTGCACTTTTCCCTTCCCCTACCCCTGCACTTGCACAATCTAAATGACACCTGGCCTAGTAGTACCGTTGTCTGTCTTCCCTTGTTCCCCCCTCCCTGCCTCATCGCACCTTGACATAATTGTGTATAGGCCATATCATGTCATATGTCATATGTGTGCCTTTTGGTCACACAGGATAGCTTGTGTTTAAGTAGCTAGGGATGCAGACGATGTGGCACTTCCATGGCAACTATCTCAGGGTGGTAGGGTTGTGACAGTTGACTGTCTCTTTGTCATCATCGATTGTCACCTGGTATGTGCCAGGCCTGTGTGCACTCCGCAGGGGTGGGAGTTTAGGTGAAAAATGTGGCCACAAGCTGGGTCCGGGCTTCCTCGCCACATGCCCTGACCCCTCCCATGGGCAGCACCTGTGCCTGTGGTTGGGGATGTGGGGGCACCACCATGTCCACCGGGACGCCCTGCCGTGTTGCAACATTGTGCAGGACACATGCTGCCACAATGATCCTGCACACTACTGGTGGTGCATAGAGTAGTTGCCCGCCAGAGCGGTCAAGGGAGCGGAAACGTGACTTGAGCACTCCGAATGTGCGCTCCACTATGGCCCTGGTTGCAATATGGGCGGCGTTGTATCTTACCTGGGGTGGTGTGGTGGGGTTCCGGATTGGCGTCATCATGTGGTTGCTCAGAGGGTAGGCACTGTCCCCTGGGGAGGTGATAATAGTTGATATTATTAGGGTTTGGGTATTTGTCTGTGTGTGACTTGCATGCATGTGCAAGGGCATTTGTACTGACCTAGGAGCCATGTGTCGCCATGCTGCCCAGCTTCGAGGGCCCGGCTCAGGGCGGACATTCTGTATATGAAACTGTCATGGGTGGAGCCAGGGTAGTTTGCATAGACAGAGGTGATGATTCCCTTTGCATCGCATACCACCTGTACATTGATGGAATGCCAGTGCTTGCGGTTTCGGTAGATGTGCTCAGTGGCCCTAGGTGGACGTAGGGCCACATGGGTGCAATCTATGGCACTGAGCACTTTGGGGAAGTGTGCCACCCTGAAAAAATCCAGGACAACGGCCTGCCTTTCTGCGGGTGTTCTGCAGAAAGGCAGCGTGACTGCGTGGCCTGTGAGACCCCCCCAACTATTGGTAAGCCATTCATCCACATCTATTCGGAAGTTTCCCCATTCCTAAGTAACTTACAATGCATTTCCAATCTACCATTAGCAAATTGGCCATTATTTTGTCCCGATAGCTTGTGGCTCTGGATTCTATTTACAGGTGCTGGTCATGTTGACCCATTCTTTGTATTCTACCCTTGCTTCCCTAAACAATGTATGACAAAGCCTTTACTGTTGTCTGGTTTAATTTACTGATTCCTGGAAACACATTATATGTTTAACGCAGAACGCTAAATACATGTAGCAGTGATGTGGAGAGTTCACAAATAGCTGATTGTACATATTTCTTTATTTTCAGTGTTTAATTCATTATTCTGGGCTCTTGATGAAGAGAATGAACTTCTCGAAACGCGTCAGCCACAATCAAATGAATTGAATCCTTCCTGTTTCACGCGTTTGGAATAAAGAATCTTCTTTTACATTGGATGTCATTACTACACTCTTTTTAAAAAAATGTATTATCTTTTGAAATTCACTGGAATATATATCTAATTTATTGTGACAAAAGTCAATCTCAAGACGTCATATTGGCGCAAACTTAAGGTGTGCAAGGGACGGGAGGGTTCCAATTTTGGATCCTCTTTTCTCTCCTTTTTGTACCTTTAGTAACCCTGTGGCAGGGCTACATTTCCTCCCCTGCACCCCAAAAATCCTTAACTATTGACAAACTGCCATATGAATCAGTATTTCTAGAAATTTAGTGTGTGCACCTTCCACCCTCCTCTTCTGTGAGACCCCCCCCACTATGGCAGTAGTCAGCTGAAATGACCCAGTGGCCAAAAAATGCAGGACATTGAGCAGCTTCTCCAAGGGGCTCAATGCTTGGGAGCAAAGGGTGGGGGATGTAAGGTCATCTTCCCACTCCCTGACCAGGTCTAGGATGATATGGGGTGGAAACCTATACCTGCCATAGACCTGGTCGTCAGGCATCCCAAAAAGGCTTGTCCGTGGTGCGAAAATGCGTGCCCTGGCTATTCTCCTCCTCCTGCGGTGTCCCACGATCAGTGCTGCGACAAATGGGGCATTCATCGTAGCTGTATATATGTGTTTGTTGTTTGCGCGCACTTTTGTACTGTGCGTGGGGCCGCTTCCGCCTGTCTTCATGTGGCGGACGCGTTGATGCCTGTGCGCGTCTTTTGCCGTGCGCGGGTTTCCCGTATTCGGATCCATGAATACGGGTTGTTTGCGTGCGTGTGGGTATTCCGTGTAGTTCCCTGCAGTACTTCCCCAGTTACGCCTTCTTTTTCACACGTTGTTCCCCATTCCGCGTGTTACGCCCACTGTTCCGCCCACTTTGGTTGTGTGCGCCGCGCTATGTGCACTTTTGCTGTGCGCGTAGCGCACGCCGTGTATGCCTGCGTGCGCCATGGCTGGATTGGGCGCACGGACAGCGGGAAACACGGGCAGCGTCTTCCTTGAATCGCACGCGTGCGCGTGCCCTGCGTTTCTCACGCTTGCGCTCCCTTGCGCCTGCTTGCGCATGGATTTTCGGCGCACGTTTGTTCCACGAATCGGCCCCCTAATGTTTCATTCATTAAAGCATAGCCACATAGCATGATTTTCTGAGACAAGAATGACTGGCATTATTTTAATTGAGTCTCTCTGTCTAACCCATAGTACTTCATATTGTCACAGAGGGCACAGAAACCAGTCGTAGAGACAGTATAGGGGTCTGCATATTTATTTGTGGGGTCTAGGGACATCCCTCTCTCGTCTGCACGAGACCCTCCTTCCTAACCCGGGAATTCGTAACCCCTGGTTAGTGCTAGTCAATGTTGACCCCAACTGTCTATTTGCTGTCTTATGCTGCAGATGGTGAACTAAGATGCTGTCTGTTTAATCTCCCTCTTAGACGTTTTAACTGTCCCTACTTTCAAGGGGTTAGTACTAATGGGAATTTGGATAGTGCCTTGCACTTGAGCTGGTTTGAGTTAGTTTATTCTCGCACATCCACTCATGCTTCTCCCTCTCTGCTCAGACTACTTCTTGCAGACTCCTCCCTCTTTTCTGATGCGCTTTTAATGTTTCACTCCTCCTGATCTACACATCAACCTTTGATGTTATTTCTCTTCCCACTCCACTTCCCTACTCCTCCTCTCCACTACTACTTGTCTCCACCACACTACTACTCCCTTCCTCAACTATATGACTCCTCTCCTGCTCCCACTACTACTTCTCCCCCACTGACTACTCAAACACCCTCCTTTCACTCTGTACTATTCAATTCACATTCACTCCCTATACTAAACTCTCTACTCACTCTCACACTGAAGAACCACTGAAGAACCACTGCCACTCCTACGCCAATACCTCACCTGCTAGACAAATCTCCACCACAAACCGCCTCTCCCTCCTTCCTCCTGCTGGTCTCTTGGTCATCCTTCACCTCCAACCTCCCCTGAAAACCCACACTTCCTGCTTTCTGTCCCCTGCTTAGATTCATCTCACCCTGTGGGTGTTGGTCCTCATTGCCTGTCCGATTAGGCTCTGTCCTCCCCACCCAGGATGTGTATGTGCAGTGAAAAGACAAAGCAGTCTGCCATCTGGGAAATGTCTGTACTCATGTTCGTATTTTGGAGTCCTGTTCTTTGGGACCCCCTGCCAAGTTGGTGGAATGAGGGAGGGTTCTCTCCTTTTCTGGTCATGGTGGTCTAGGAGGCCATGCGTGTCTCGTGCAAGCTCATTCACATAATGCAGTGGTTTTGCAAGGCTAGTGGCATCCTTGCCATGTGGGAAAGAGGTTTCTCTTCCTTTTGGTTAAGGCAGCTTCGGGTGTGTCCGCAGTGTAAGAGATTCACCTCTCTATATATCTCCCTCTTGCTCTTGTTGCATGCTCGGCTCTGCTTTCTGGTCTGTGGGCCTCATTACACGGACGGCGGTAAGGGTTAACGGTCACCGTTAATGGTACCGGTGACCGTTAACCCTTACCGCCTTACTACAAGGTCCCTTTACGGGTTGGAGACTTTAACGCCTGCTTTTTGCAGGCGTTAAAAACCAACCCGCAAAGGGACCAGGGAGCTAATTACAGTACCGCAATTTGCGGTGGCGTAATTAGCACCTTCCCCATTCCCATTATGGCCTATGGGGAAAAAATGGGACTGGGGAAGGGCAATGGGGGAAGGAGGAATTACCGCCCCACCAACCTTGGAATATGGCGGTAATTCCCCTTTCCTCCAAGGCGGCGCCGGTATTTTACCGGCATGGACCAAGGTGCTAGTAGCACCTTGGTCCACCGCCGTCCGTGTAATGAGGCCCTGTATCTTCCTGCATTGCGCTCCTACAAGTGACAAGAGAAGAAGGGCAAGTACTTCGCAGAGGCAAGGCATGAGGAGTTAGTGGTCTGCACAGAATCATTTCAGCACCAGGGAGCAGGGCTGGAATTGGGGTTTTCTCTGAGGTCACCGTCCCCTTTACAATGAAGAATAGCTCTGGGATTCTTTGTGGCCGACCTCCTGTGAAGTCATCATGAAGCAAGACACAGACAACAGACTTAGGGCCTGATCACAAGTTGGGCGGTATACCGACTGGGATACCGGCCAACTTTATTAGCGTTAGTGCCCACCCATCCAGCGGTATTACGGTGGGATCACAGGTTGGGCACTAACTGTAAGTCCCCATTCCCCACTGGGTCCATTGGACCCAATGGGGAATTTTCTACGCAATTACCGTGCAGCAATACCGCTGGTCGGTAATTGCACCGAAAATTGCAATTTTTCCAGCAAGTTTACTCCCAGCTCGCAGCTGAGGGTAAACACGCCAGACCTGTGATAGGGCCTAGCCTTGCGGATGATGCAGAGTGTCTTGTATTTGATCCTTGCAGCAACCGGAAGCCAGTGAAGGCATTTTAGGGTCAGAGAGATACAGTCCCTGGGGTTGAGGCCAAGGATAAGTCCACAGCGCGGCTGTTGCAATAATTCAGCCTGGAGATGACTAGAGGTCTTGAGGTATTGAGCTTCTGGGGGAAGGTGAGGAAAGGAAGAATGCCTCTAAGGAGGTGAAGTTGAAAGTGGGCCTTCTTGGCAAGGTCCAAGATAGGAGTAGGGAAGGAGAGGGAGGAGTGGCAGATGACCCCAAGGTTTCTGGCATCAGAGGAAGTAGGAGGGAGAGTGCCCTTAGGGCCGGACAGAGTGCAGGTGGGAAGTGGGGAACAGGTGTCCCGATAGGAAGAATCTCAGTCTTACTGGCATTAAGACAGAGATCATTAGAGGTGCACCAGGAGTGAATAGCAAACAGGCAGTTTGGGATGATAGAGGAGCGAGAAGAGGAGGGGGAAGGGAGTTTGAAGAAGAGTTGTGTGTCATCTGCATAACACTGGAAGTAAGGAGAGAAGGCAGAGATTATGTGAGCAAGAGGTACAAGGTAGATATAGAAAAACCAGGGCGAGAGGATAGAAGCCTGCGAAACACCACATTTAGAGAGTGTGGTGGTTACGGAGAAGGAGCCTAGTATCACCTGGGAGGGGCAGTCAGTGAGGAAGGAGGTTAACCAATCCAGTGCCCGATCAGAGATACCAAGGGTGTCATGGAGCCGCTTTATGAGGATGGAGTGGTTGACCGTGTGAAAGGCGGAGGAGAAGTTGAGGAGAATGAGAACAGCAGGAAAGTTAGAGTCAATATTTACTAGCAGTTGTTAATGCGTGTTCAGGAGAGCAGTTTCTGTGCCGTTGGATGCTTGGAATCCAAATTGATGGTCATGTAAACAACCAACGAGTTTAGTGTTTTGGGTCAGTTGGGGGAAGACCAACTTCTCCAGGAGTTTCCCAAGGAAGGGTGTAGAAGATATTGGGTGATAGTCAGCCGGACACGAGGGCTCAGCTGAAGGCTTTTTTAGAAGGGGTGCACAAGGAAGTGTTTGAGAGAGGAATGGAAAGAGCCAGAGGCAATGGAGTACTGGCAGACGTAAGCAAGAGCCTGTTTGATGTAGGAGCTATTGTCATCCTTAATGGTTCTAAAAGAACAGGGTGAAACCTGTTTGGAGGAGACCTTCATAGAGCAGACAACTCTAGGAATCTCATCCATTGTGATAGGTGAGACAGAGGAGAGAGGAGGTGTAGGTGGGGGGGTTAAGGGAGGCAGGGGGAAGAGAGAGGAATAGAAGAGGGGAAAGAAGAGAGAGCGATCAAGATGTCCTGGGTTTTAGAGGAAAAATGGGTGGCCAGTGAGTGCAGAGGGCCTGAGACAGAAGAGGCAAGGTAGAGACGGCAGATGGATTTGCTAGTTCCTTGCAGATTCTGAAAAGTTCAGTCGTGTTGTTAGTGGCTCCAGAGATGCAGGCCTGTATGTGGGCTCTCTTCTTGGAGTGAATGGGGAGACGGTATTGCCTTTGGAGCAGGCGACAAGCCAGTTTGTTAGAGGGTGAGCCTGATTTTTAAATTAGTTCAATTTTTAAAGCTGCCTTCAATTCGGCATGCAAGAAGAATTGTTTCATTTAATTTGGTATGCCTTAAAAAGCATTATTTTCATGTAATTGTAAACTTTCATTTGTTATTCAATATATGGTTGTAGGAGGACCCTGGTGTAGACATGTCTTCCCAGACACTCACCGGCGTGTGGCTTCTCTGTTCAGTGGTTTCCCTTCCTTCCCCTGCACTGTGGAGATCTGGAAACTCACCCTTTCCTGCTCTGGTCGGCCACCGTGTGTCTCTATTCCCACGCCAGCGACTGGACTGCTGTTTCCAAGATGCAGACGACGTCTTCCTTAATTCATGCTCTCCAGCAGAACCTGCTGCTGAGCACAGGTCATGGAAGATCCCAGACTGGCAACGCTTACCCGGCTCCCTTGCTACAGGTGGTGTGAGTCCTCTCGGTAGTTTGCAGGCGTCCCTTCTCCTCATTCCATCCCACCATGGCTGCCTCCTAGGGAGCACTGTCCCCTGCCTCTTGACAGGCTGCAGGTGTGTCTGTCTAATGAGACTTGCCTGACATAATTACAGAGGCATGCCTGACCCTTACAGCTTCTTCCAGGCATCTTCCTCGTCCCAGTACCAAAGTGGTGAAAGTGTGTGGTGTCCATTACTCCTAGTTGCCTCTTGTTCATCTCAGTGCTGCTAGGTGTTGTATGTGGGGACATGAAGGGAACAGCTTTGCAATAACATATAAAGGTCAGGGGAGGACTTGGTTGAGTCTCAATAGGTTAAGGGGGATACTATGTCTCTCCTAAGGGTACCCCACTGCGAGTTCCCAAGGACCCTCCACTCAGTTGATCCTCCCTCACTTCTCCACCCCCAAGGTCGGATCCAAGAGCGATGGCCTTTCCCTGGCCACCTAAGAAGAGGATCCATGCGATCTAGAAGTGAGAATGCCGTCAGGTATCTCACACCCCTTTATTGGCAAGTCCAGTGTACTGGCCATGTCACAATATGTGATTGCAAAGCCTCACTCTGATTCAATAGAAAGTATCAAATTCAATCAGATAATCCCTTACAGGAACAAAATCTATTACATATGGCAATATGCAAGCAAGGAATGAATGCATTGACCAATCATGTATCCTAGCTCTGGAATAAACTCTTCCCTGTATTCCCCTTTAACAGCCACACACACACAGAAGAATGTGCCACTGAAATGTGATCGAATGCCGACGAAGCTAAATGACATCCATAGTAACATTCCCTGAGCCACTGGTTCTGGACCCAGGGAGAGAAACAGAAGGTAAGTTTGTTGTTTATACCAACATAACGTTAATTTGTTTTACTTTATTTCGGCGTTCAGCATTTCACAGCAGGCACAAAACATTACAAATATATCAAACAAACATTTCTTTTGTGATTAAATTGGATGAGGTTGAATATAATAACCAGAGGGCCCAAACTAATCTCAATGAAGGCTTACTTTGTGACTGCGGCTTCTTAATGAAAATGAAACATTTCTCGTTGAGAATGGTACACTGGTTACTGTAAGGGTCTGGGCCAGAGTGGATCACCCAGTGTCCTTTTCCCCAGTGCGACAGCATTTGCACCCGAGAGCACAGGCCACTAGTTCTATTGCTGTATTTTCCGGACAATGACATCTACGGCCTCATCACGAGTTGGGCGGTAGCCCCGGCGCTATTACTGCCCGGGATATTAGCGCTACCTCCAAACCCGCCGGTGCTATTAACGCCGGATCACGGGTTTGGTAGAATGGTTGGTTCCCATTCCCCATTGAGCCCATTCGGGAATTTCTCATTCCCCATTGGGCCCAATGGGGAATTTTCACGCTATTACCGCTGGTGGATTTCCCGCCGGCGGTAATAGCACTGAAAATCGGCACATTTGCAGCAGATTTGCCCCCAGCTCTAAGCTGGGGGAAATCTGCCAAACCCATGATCTGGCGGACCCTTAAATGCGGCGGTAATACCGCTACTGCCGTATTTAAGGGTTACCGCCAGACTCGTGATGAGGCCCCTAGTGTCAAAACTCAATAAAGCCCCTAGGCAAGCCTGGGCCCTTGAAGTCGATTCTGACAGAGTCAAAGACGTTACCCCCCTGTAGGCAAATCCTGGTGCAGCTTATAATTTGCTCTCGGGTTATAACTACACATCCCCTTATTATCCATATTCAATATGTGCATTTATTTAGAAGTGCTTCCTTGTGTTCGTACTGGCTTGGGGCCAGTTTGGGGACTTTATGCAAGTATTTTGACCCCCCCCTTACCCGAGCTGCTATTGGTCTGGTGGCTTTGGCAATAAGGGTCTTTAGGGACATAACCCACCCAGCTTACTACTTTGTCAAATGTCGCTTTTTCCATGGGTGGCAATCTGCCTTTAAAGTAGAGATCTTTGTTAATGGAGGCAGGGCAATATATTGCGTGCTCTCGGACGAATCACTCTCACTCAGATTGACTGTGGACGGTGGCCCTTTGTCAGGTGGGGCCCTTGTGGTGTTAATACTTACATTGTTTGTACTGGTGAACCCCTCCCACCCTTGGTGGTTTTGGTATTGATAGGTGGGGTAGGCGCTAGTTGTAGGCGCAAGTAATCCTGCTTCCTCTAATGTATTAAGGACCTTTTTATCACCCGCTGGACTTGTCTGCAGGCCCCCCTCATCTACTCCCTTCTTGACTACTTCAAACAAGGAAAGAACTTGATTCAAATGTTCAGCTAAAACAGCACTGCATTGGCACTCTTTAG
The DNA here is from genome assembly GCF_040938575.1 of Ambystoma mexicanum. Taxonomy (NCBI): domain Eukaryota; kingdom Metazoa; phylum Chordata; class Amphibia; order Caudata; family Ambystomatidae; genus Ambystoma; species Ambystoma mexicanum. Next base: position 832,284,183 of record NC_090934.1, on the reverse strand, counting down.
TCACTAAGTCACCAGACTGATCATAGGTTGGCTTTGCCGATTTCTCGCATAAGGGTGAATTACTGGATATTGTGCTGTCCTGTGTCTCATTGCCAGTTACCCCGGTTGGTGTGGCCAACATCCCCTCAGCCATGTTTCCCCTACTTCCAATTTGACCATTCTCACCACCCATCATTACCCCCTTATGAGGCCCCTGTGGGCCCGGGATTTTCCTGATGAGAACCAGGGGCTCGTTGCCTCAGGCTGTCTTGGGTGAGTATATGGTTCCATGTCATTTCGCCGACCCCCTTTTTTCTGACAGGTGTTTTGCAGAGGGAGTTTTGCAGAAAAACTTCATTAAATTCTTTTTTACATTATTTTTGGGGGAGCCAAGGTCTCCCATTGCAGCCTGGGAGACCTTCACGCAGCAGATGTGTGTTCCCAGACAACAGGGTGTTCGCGAGTGCCTGCTGATCGCAAACTCCCTTATCACTCACAGCGAACACCACTAAAAGTCCTTTCTTACACGGGCAGCGCAGAATCCAGATGACTTACATGTGGTGGCCCGCCTCCGGTCACCGGGACGGGCCACACCAGGTGTCGGGACCACCCGACATGGGTCCAGAGACTGCGGACACGCAGTGAGGTTATTGCAGGGATCACCACGCACGGTCCAGATCACTGGACCGTTGATAGCGGCTGGGGGCACCCAGCACTCGGGGGGCTCGGCCTTGGGGCACCCAGGCCTGGTCACCACGAGTAGGCCTCGGCCACGTGGCATATCCCCTGTCCCAAGAACCACACACAGACACGAGTTGCCGCTTCCTGGGGCTCTGCTGCACTGCCGTCTGCGTGCCAGCAGAGCCCCTTTTATTAGAGAGGAGTCATGACGATGTCATGACGCTCTCTCACATAGAAACACTAGACCAACACACATCCCTCCTTTATTATAACAAAACAAAATCACCCGCGCACTGGAAAACAGCGACCATCGGCGGGTCCAACTTGGTGCATTCTAGTCCGCGCACCCACTGTGCCCCTACGTCATCACTGCAAACATTGGGTGCATTCCAGTCTGAGCACCACCTAACAGCTACTCACAAACTTAAACTTCAAGCACGGCATACAAACAGGTGTGTTCCAGTCCGCACACCACAGGGCCTGACAGTGGGCTGTTTGAGCTCAGAATATTCTGGGATCGAATTGGCCAGTGGCACTGCTGCATGACAAGAAGAACACATTTTCTTCATCATCCTCCTATCCCACGTCATATTGCATTCTCCTTGGATCTTCCGCCACTTGGAGCGCCGTGACTGTAGGGGTCTTACTCCCCTTCGACTCATTCCCCCCGATGCCCCTACCAAGCTGGCTGGAGTCGGGTGGGGGACACCTGTTCGAAGTGATTCACTTTCCCGCACCTTCCACAGATGTGTCCTCTTGCAGGCAGTCCTGCGGGTGTGGAAGATCCCACCCACACTGATGGCATATTGTGGAATTGGGGTCTCTCCTTAGCCAGTCCCCCTTCCTCATGGGCTTTCCTCCTTGCCACTTGCTGACAGCGGCCACCTCCTGGAGCTTGACTCGCTGCATGGGGGCCTCCAGCTTGAGGTGGTGTCTGGACGAGTCCATGACTGAGGCCCGCACCTCTGCCAATTCCTGGGCACGGCGAGGTCTAGTATTCGGTCAAGGGTAAGCGTCGGGTCCCTCAGGACTTGTTTGCATAGCTTCGAGGAGCTGCAGCCGTAGATGATCTGCGCTCTGATCTAGTCCCCCTCGAAGTTTCAAAGGTCACAGGACAGTGCAATGCCGCGCAGCTTCCCATGCAACGCATCAAGGCTCTCCCCTTCCTCCTGCCTCGTACACCTCATCCTGAACCGTTCATAGTCCCTATTGACCATGGGTCGGAAATACTCATTCAGGGCTGCGATGGCTGCACCGTATGACTGATCTGAGGGCCTTAATGTTTTAAATAGTCTCTGAACAGCCAGTCCGGCGGAGTACAAGAGTGTTGGGCGTTTGGCTGCGTCCTTGATCTCCGCCGCCTCAAAATACAGCTCCAGGTTCTCCACTCAGGCTGTCCACCGGGGTCCCAAACTGGCGGGCGAACTCATCACTTCATAATTGTGCAGTGGTGCGAGCTGTCCTCGACATATGCCCTCGTTGTCGTCATGCGTCATGGTGAATGCTGGGCGCGATGCCTGTTGTGGCCACTGCGGTTGAGTGTTGGGGAGTGTTCAGTCACGCGTCCGCAGGTGGCCTGACCCCTCATGGGGATGTCTTTTGAAGGCACACCAGTGCTCCCCGGGCAGTCGCTACCTTGGGGGATATTGATGGTGGCAGGGGTTCCAGGATGGGGGCAGCCCATTGACGTGTTCACTGGGCTGGGCTCACGAGTTCTTGCCACTGTAGGCCACATCCCTGGCACTCACTGGTGATGGGCCTCAGCGGTGCCACCCAGCCTATACTTCCCAGTGGGCACACAAGCTCTCCGGGTGGAGCCGCTACCCTTTGGCCTGAGGCAGAAAACAGGAGGGGTTGATGACAGCCCTTTTCTCAGAGGATGTTCTTTTGCCGTTGTATTACCTCTCCCTTGTGGAAGGGAGAAAAAACACTGTTATGCAGTTGGCTGGTTGTTCTGAGACTATTCCTTGGGCCCTGTCTGCGGGCCAGCAGCCTGATGTTCTCTTTTATTCCGAGCGGCTGGTTCAGTCGGCCACTCCCCTTTTCCTTTGTGCCTGGGGCTTCTGACCTTAAGGCCACGCCCCCTTCAGCCAGGGTCCTGATGGGGCGCTCTCACATCCATAGGCGGGATGATAGGATCATTCACTGCCGCGGCCCAGAGGAGTCGGCCCGCCCCTTTCTTTGTTCATGGGGCTTCGATGTTGCAGCCCAGTTCTTGCAGGCTGCAGTAGGCTGGAAAAATACCAGACAACGTTCAGATTGTTACCCGGGGTGGCTACTCCTCTCCGGGTAGTCGCCCTCAACAATGTCTTCAACTGCCTTGGTTGCCGTGGGACCGACGGAGGGTTGGCTCCGCCCTCTTCCTTTGTTCGGGGCTGGAGCGAACACCTCCCTCCACGGCCGGACCTTGCAGCAGATGCTACCACACACACCAGCCGCTAGAGCCACTCGCTGGCACCAGGTGACATGCGTGGATGTCTGGCACGAGGTCCCTGGGCCAGCATCGGCTCCGCTGACACGTGGCTGCGGCCGCCCCTCCTCCAGCACCAGCACCAGCTCTGGAACGGGCACTCGCAGCCCCAGTGATGTGCACACACAGGGCGGAGCACCCTCGTCTCCAATGTGGTGGCCCACCTCTGGTCACCGGGCGGGCCACACCACGTGTCGGGACCACCCAACACAGGTCCAGAGACTGTGGACACGCAGTGAGGTTATTGCAGGAAACACCCCGCACGGTCCGGATCACCAGACCGTTGATAGCGGCTGGGGCACCCAGCACTCGGGGGGGCTCGGCCTTGGGGCACCCAGGCCTGGTCACCACGAGCAGGCCACGGCCATGTGGCGTATCCCCTGTCCCAAGAACCACACACAGACACGAGTTGCCGCTTCCTGGGTCTCTGCTGCACTGCAGTCTGCTTGCCAGCAGAGGCCCTTTTATTAGAGAGGCGTCATGACGATGTCATGATGCTCTCTCACATAGAAACACTAGACCAACACACAACAATACAGAGAAAAATAAAAAGTATCCTTTAAAAAAAAGATGTTTGCAAACTCCAACCGCCAATACTTTCCTGGCTGTGACTACGTGCTAGGTTGACCAGATGTCCCGGTTTTGCCGGGACTGTCCCGGTATTTGGTGCTTTGTCCCCCTTTCTCAAGATTATGTTCCCATTGGAAACAGCAGTGGTCCCGGTTTTTTGCAGTAGGTCTTCATAGCTGGGAGGCAAGAATGCACAATCTTGCACAGAAGAAATGCTGCATTTTACACATTAAGATAGTGTTAGTTTGTGATTAATTAATTACATGTGTTTATTTGAACAGTAACACTCAAACCACATTCTCCTCCAAATGCTACTGAAGTTAAGTGACTTGACAGCCAGTTTCAAGAGTTAGTCCTACTTTTATGTAGGTTGCCCTGTCCCGTTTTTTTACTTTTTAAATCTGGTCACCCTACTACACGTTGAACTGCATCTGACTGCAGGAGACTGCCTCACCCTTTGCCTCCTGTTTTCAGACATAACACGTATTCCCAAACACACAAACACAGGCAAAAACATACACTTACATACTTGCATACACATACACTGTTCCCCACATGTACATTCAACACATGGAATTGCAACTGTTCCCCACACGCACATTTAACACTTGGAATCGGAACATTCAAACATATTGCTTTCTCCATATACTTTACAGGCTGTCTCCCACTTAGAGCTGCTTCTCAAACTGTGACACTGAGGCTCTCAAGTCAAATGCATGCACTTGCACAGGCCTTCAACTTCTTTGACCAAGTAGCATTTTTGCTGGGCAGGCAGCACATCCATTCAGTCAGTGGAGGAACTTTGCTGAAAATGTTGGAGGGGGGGACATGACAACTGAAGGAAAGGGGCAGGGTGGAGGAAGGGCAGATAGTGACTCTGAGGGATAACACTAAACTACTACACCACAAGAGTCCCTTGCCCATGCTCTGTTATCACGTTCATAAGACTGGTGGAGTATCTTTAAAATTCAATTCTAAAGATATGCCAGTCTTTGGAAAGTTATAACACCACAGTGTGTCTTTAGAATTCACTGCATTGACAACAGTAAAAAAGTCTGAGCCCACACTACCTAAAGAGGGCCTACAAGCACGCACAATGGGGCTGGTGTTCGATTACTGCCACAAGGGCATTGAATCAAACCAGCATATACATAACACAAAATGGATGCCTGCAAGATTTTAAAACAGCACATTAAGTTGCTAATTCTGATTTGAAAAGTACTTGCAACATGTTGTATTTTATTTATAGAGTGCTAAACGCCAACGTAAAAGAAACAGTACACTTCAAGTGGAAATAAATGAAACAACCAAATCAGAACAGAAGTGTGGAAAAGAGGAGTGAGAGTGAAGGGGGAGAAGGAGTGCTGTCCAATATCTAAGGGCCAGTAAGGAAACGGAATGAAAGCAAGACATGGAGGAAACAGACTTTAAGTAGAGAAAGGACTTGATATATGAGGGAGCGGGGAGTAGGAGGAAATGAAAGAGGAAAGATGGGGACGGAACGGCATGGAGGCATTTATAGACAATACAATGTTTAAGAGAAGGTGTAGTTCCAAGAAGAGCATCTGAAGCTAAACAAGTGCAGAAGAGATGGTTAAGCAAGGATAACGAGAATAGAAGACATATAGATGGGTAGCCGGGAGGCCAAAAAGAAGAGTGGAACAGTAAAATAAATGAGAACAATGAACAAGAAACAAGGATTTTCATTGCATTAAAGGAAAGGAAGGGTCATACCTTCCAATATTTAAAACCTGTAAGAAGCAAGAGCGAGATGAAGAAATATTGTCCCTCCGACCCAGACCTTCAATGCCGAGAACTTCATGCCCCCACAAGAGTTGCTGACTGATAATGATGCCAGTGCAAAATCTCATGACAGCAGTGACACAATAAGAAAGGGATAGAATGGCTGCCCCAAAATTCCAGTCTAGCCAATTAATAACAAATACCATGCTTGCTTTATCAAGATGCCCAGAATAAAGTCATTTCACAGTAAGAAAGGGCTAGACTGGCTGCCCTAAAATACCAGTCTGATTCTAGCCATGTAATATTTCATATTTCCCTTCATGATGCCGATAAACAAATGCTGTGCATGCCAAGCGCCTCTCGCGCACACATACGTACACACAAAATGCATACCCATTCACCATGGATGGCAGTCTTGTAACATGGCAATTTATTCATTTCTCTCTATTGTCGTTCTGGGGCTTAAAATGTGCACTTTGCAGCGCTCGCATTACAAGCTGTGTTTTCTCTTCCCTCAGGATACACAGACGTGTTATCACCTCATTGCCTTCTAACACTGGTTCCTCCACATAAGCCACTTGCTGACAACGAAGGGTTTAGAGCTCTTCCGTGGGCAGTTAGTGTTTAAACTACTTGCAGGCTGCCACCTCGTGATAATTGGCGGCTATTAACCTTATCTTTGTCACCATTGTAATGTATGTACCCCATTCACCCACTGCCACAACAACATCACATTCACAAACTTAATTCCACCCAGAACATACAAACAATGCATTATTTATAATTCATTCAGACACACAAGTCAACACACATATGCTTGCACACACTCACACATGCATCCCCACCTCCATTGACATGCGCTATGTGCACACAACATTCATATGTACACTACATACACAATAACATATGCAAACAGTGGTGCAACGGCCATTGAGAAGACCAAGCTTTATCCCCCCCTGGCCCTGACCCCTGAAATTGTGGGTTACGTTGACTTGACCTGGCTGACCTACAATGCCATGGCGGGACAGCACCTGAAAAACAGTGCTTGGGGGGCTGCACTTTTAACATGCACCTGGCAATTAGTAATATTTTAACATGTTTCCTTGTTAGCACCTGAATTTATATGCAATTGAAATCATGATGGGTGACTTGGTACTTGCACGTGAGGGGAGTGAGCAGGGCATGGGAGACAGAAGGCAGCTCATGCTCACAGTTCTTAAGTGTGTGTTTTCTGACACGAAGAGTCAACAGCTTTTAACATAGAAAAAGCCACTCGTGAAAATACGGCTAAAACAGCATACCGACAATATGTGTGAGAAAATGCACAAATGCTTGCAGGGATTAACCATTGTAGAGTTTGGCCATATGAGGTTTGATAGTGCAATTCTGCAGGTGGGAAAGGTTTGCCCCCCCTTTCACTCTTATGTATCTCTGGTCCCTGGGCGACAAAGCACAGCAGATGTAGACAAAAGCTGCATTCTGAGTGGTGGACCCACTCTATTGTCTGTCAGCGCCAAGGGGGCCCTGAACACCTGCAATGTATAGGAAGAGAGCGGTCGGTATTTCATTTGTGAAACTCTTTTCCTTCTTTGCCAAGAATAAAGTACAATGTTGTGCTTTTTGTATGCACAGATTGTGCAGGTAAGAAATATTTAAGCCGCACATTTTATTGAATGATAACATACTATAAGCCAGTGAGTGGTGCCACTAGAAAATAGTATTAGGGGGGAAAACACGGGGGTACAAATACAAAAAGGGAGGGCGGGGTGGTAGCACATCAAATAAGGGTCAACAGGCTAAACTTGTTTATATAAATCTATATTTTACCAAGCTGGTTTAAAAAAACAGACATTAAACATGTTTGAGAACGTTCAAAGACAATTACAGTTTTGCATCAAGTTAATATACATCCTAATAGTTAACTCACGTTCAACAATTTCAAAAATACACTATCCCCTCAGCAAGAGCCTGCATTCTTTTAACTCAAGCAGACTTCCCTCCCAGCACAGCTTCAAATATTGTGTAGTTAGAGGTAGTATTTAGCAGTGCTGTCATTTTGCTGGACCTGGCAAAAAAATGTCTTCCCTGATCTCAGCTGCAGCTCCCCAAACCTGGGATATCCACGTGCATTCCTGTGTGCATTTTACATTTCTTTTCGAATGCTGCGGGGCAGGATTTGAACTGTGATCGCTGGGTTGAGCGGTGAGACACTTCCCCAGAAGACCACTTGAGTGTCTGAGCAGGAGTGCTCTGAAATACCATGTCAATGTTGCACTGTATGAGAAATATTGATTTTCTGTGGTTTAAAAGGTGTGTACTTTTTGTACTTTGCTCACAATATTATAAGAAATGTGGCTATTTTCCAGGTGTTCATGAATCATCCTCTGATATGGCAAATGTTTATGGGGGTGACTAAAATAACCCCCCCCCAAGCCCTGAGCCCGACCCCTCTGTGACCCCTGCGCTAGGTGGGATCGCCCATTTAAAAAAAAAGTCAATTTCCACCACTGGTATTGATCAGAAAAAACATCACTTCCAGCTCAGGTTTAAATAATTGTCAATCAAAAAGAGACAGTTTAACAGAAGACCTATCACTCATACCTCAGTTTCAAATGATAGTCAATGACAGACTGTTTAACAGATGAAATATCACCTAAAGGCGCTGCTTGCGTACAGGGGAAAGGAGGCAACTGATCCATTGGTTCTTCAGCAATGGTTGCAGGAATCTCATGTTGCCCCTGTAGAATTGTTACAGTTTTCAGTTTCTACCAGAATTTCCCAGTGGCGGCTGGTGAATTTTTTAATTGGAGGATCGACTGAGAAATCAAGAGGGTTTGGGAGGATCCCCTTCCCGAGAATTCTTTAAAAATAATGGCTTAAAATGGTGCATTTTGCAATACCCTTTTTTTGAAAAATTGGGAAAAATGCCAAACAGTTTGCAATTGGTTTTGTAGGGTAATGATGTCTTTTCCCACAATATATGCCAATTTAAAAACATTTTCATGCTGGCTGTGCCCATACATTTCCATGCTGGCTGCACCAATATATGCCAGTATTCCTATATAAGAACACACTTATGTTTGCATTGCACATAATGCCATTAATGATATAATCAGAAAACATGTCCTCACTTGTTCTGCCAATATATGTCAGTACACCACGTAAGAACATACTCCAGTTGACTAGACCATTACACATGTCATGCCACAGTATGAAAACATGTCCAAACTGGCTGCATCAAAATACCAGTCTAGCTTTATCAAAGATGCCCAATACAAAATGTCATGCCACAGTAAGAAATGGCTGGACTGTCTGCACCAAAATGCCAATCTAGCTACATACTAACACTTATACTTTCTTTATCAACGATGCCCAATACAAAATGGCATACAATACTAAGAAATGGCTAGATTGTCTGTACCGAAATGCCATTCTAGCCACATAATACTATTCATGCTTCCAATATAAAATGTCATGCCATAGTAAGAAATCGATAGACTGGTTGCATTAAAAATCCACTGTAGCTTCCTAATAACACTTCTCATCCTTGCTTTTTCATAGATGCCCAATAAAAAAATGCCATGCCTGCTCCCTAACCCTCCCGCACCTTGCACGCACAGAATCAATGTGAGTCATGTTATTTCTCTTACTAGAATCCATCATAGATACCTGGTAGAAAATGCTGTGCCTGACCCACGGGGCCCCGCAGCACATCAGATGAACACATTCTGATTATGTGTGAATGCAAGGCACTGCGGGGGGCAAAGGGGTCAGGCATGGTATTTTTTATTATGCATCTATTATAGATGCCTAGTAAATAAATGCCATTCCTACCCCTTGGGCCCCCAGCGCCTCGCACTGGGAGCTGATTGTGGCTGGTGGCCCGTGGGAAGGGAGGGAAGTGCAACAACAGCATTTTTAAAATGCCATAGTTGCACACTCACTCATTACACACAATACAAACATACACACACATTTAGATTAATTTATCTTCTGCCCCAGTCCTGAAGTTTCTTCCCAGTGCCCCAGCTCCCGTTAAGCAAGAACAGGAACCAGGAAGCAAAGAGTGTTTCCTGGTTCCTGCACAGGCATGCAAGAGCCATACACTGCCGATGAAGCAAACTACTCTGTATGTACGGGGAGGTGCATGAACACCATCTCACGTATGCTAATATGCTGCTCCCCAGCCAGCATTCCCAATGGGCCAGACAAGGCTGGAGAAGAAAATTGCCCCCGTCTTGGCATGGCCCATTGGACATGCATGGCTTTGGGAACCGAACTGTCAAATGGAAACTGCGTTTCACTCTGATATTTAAAGCCATGCCAGGCGTGCTCCCTCCTCTGCAAAAATCAACTAAGGGGGTGATCAAGTTTTACACTGGGCTGGCTCCTTGGCTCCTGCATAATGGGCAAGGATACCGGTGAGTTGGTGCTCCATTGCCCATTATGGACGACCACCACTGACATCCTCAATGAATTGCACAGGGTCAATGTGGCTGGAGATGAAATAATGTTGACTATGAAGCAATGTACATGAACTGCCCTGTTGGTAATGCAGTGATTTTGAGTACATTAAGGGAACCATAGAGGCGCTCTACAGCAGAAAGCTACCAGGGTATCTCAGTTGGTTGGGTGACTGTTGATGAGATGTGTTAAAACTAGCCGTGAATCTTATGACTTTTTTCAATTCCTTATAAAGTGTTATAAAATGTGTTCAGCCAGGGGATGGCTTGGGCTGGTCGCTTGTTTATATTCAGGACAGGGGTGGGGGAATTTCAGCCCCCAGTGAAAATCAAAGTTGGCGCCCATGAGCGCACAGTTTAGTTTTCTAATAACTGCTGTCAGCACAATAGAAGCATTTTTTGTGTTTAAGCAGTTTGACAAGCGTATAACGTCTTTAGAAATATAGCCTGTGATAAAACATAAAGGATGGGGCACAAGCATGATAGGGTATTTGTGTGATAGTTAATCAAAAAACTAAATAGTTTAAAGAAAACTAGCGGAAGCATGTTCCAGTTTGGAAAGGTCTTTTTTTATTTTCGTCTATGAAAGTGTAAGCTACACATTTGGAAAACAATAGTGTGCCCAGCCTGTAGGAAGCCTGCTTTTAGCAGTGATGACGCCACCCCAGTGATATTCATGGCCATTTGATTCCCGTGGTGTCTCTTTCAGGCGAGAAGAAAGAACACAGACTGAGCAAATATGGCCTCCGAGGCGCGGACGACGGCTGGGCAAAGAAGCTCGATCTATTGTCGTAGGAAGACTGTAAAAGCTCACTTTTTTGCTATAAGAGTGGATTAGACTTTCCGATTATCTTTGCTGCTTGTCTCCTTTTCTTGATTTCTTGTGTTGTTTTTATTGTCCTTTGTTTCATGTGCGCCCTGAGGCCTTCGGGTGTGCTGGCACATTATAAGTAACAAAGTAAAGTAAATTAAAGGGCACCACACAGTTTTTGGAAAAGAACGATGCCTTGCAACTCTGATTCGATCCCGGGTTGATCATTTACCAGCTGGGGGAGTGTGCCTTGAATCTCTATATAAATACCCATTTCATTCAAATGCAATCCACTTCATCATACTTATAGTTCGACTTTTGAAATCACTTGTGAAAACAGCATTATCACAGTACACCTGCATACACACCTTCACCACTACACATGCCAACATCAGCTGGCAGACACCACCGATGACATCCCAACAATCTACATACAATGACAGGAAACCCTCATAGCCACGCCCCATCACTCTTTCACACTTATCACACGTACTTGTCAAGGCCTACAAATCCACTGACAAAATAGCGTGCATGCGTTTCATCATTCATATATCGCATAATAAAAAGTTACTTGCGCAAAACACCATCGTAATTGTACTCCTACATGCACACCCGCACCACAATACGGGCAAACAGCATCATGTAGGCATCACCCAAAAAATACCAACACTGTATACCTGATGCAGGAAATCCTCAAAACCACGCAGTAGAACGCTTTTACACTGCACCCAAATCCATCGGTTAACTAAATTGGAAAACTATCCATCCAAAACACGCATGACTGAAGAACAGAGAATCCTCAAACCTAGCACTCACTCACAACCGGCCGAGCACATCATGTTATATCAATTCTTTGCTCGTGCGGGACTGGCAGTATGGCTCAGTGGCAACGCACTCCTCTTGGAAGCAATACGATGCAGAGCAACGCTGGTTTGAATCCCTGGTCCACGCTTAGAATTTATTTTCGTGTTGAGCGTTATATAAGAACAATTATAATAATAATGCACGCGCGCTATTTAAAAAAAACATAGGTCTTTGTTGTTTTTGGTGTTTTTTAATATGCTGCACAACTGTAACATGTTTTTTAAAGTTGCACATTAGCAAATCCCGGTTTTGGTGTTTTGTTAAATATGATCTACAACTGTGACTTAGGCACATCTCTGTTGTACATCGTATTACCTAATTCACATCACAACTGAACAATAAAACAAAAACGGATTGTTTGCTGAGTGTTTGAAGGCGTGAGGCTGCTCTGCTATCTGTTGTCCCCTGGAGCTGCCTTTCGTGTCGTGGAAAGACTGTTTCTAAGTCTCTCTTCAGTGACAGTGCATTTCTACTACTCAGCTTTAAAAAACACTTCTGGATGCGGAGGTCACGGAGTGTTTGCTGAAGTGGACGCGACCTCAGAAGTACACCGCCTCTGATGTCGGAAAATCACAGGTAGCGTACTAGGAGTCAGGTACGTTTACATGATGTGCACGAAATGCATGCAAAAGTCTCTACAGTATCTCTGCTTAACAGCACCTGCAAAAAGCTCAGGACACTACCACATATTGCCAATGCCGCCGACAACACAACCATAAAGGGGCGCATAGTGATAGCATTGCCGATCCATTAGATTGTGAGGTCGCAGACTCACCAAGGCATGTCCTTGCCTCTACCTCTGTCCCCGTTACCTCCTCTAACCTGCCCCTGGCCCTGGCACCCATATATTCTACCTGCAAGACTCCCTTGACTTCTCCGAAGCCGGATACCGAAGCGGTGAGTGCTCGAGCCACACTAAGCCCTGCCCCCGCCCCTGCTCACGTTCTCGTTGCGGTCTCTGTTCACCCATGCAAAGATTTGCTTTGGTCCCTAAACACAGAGCCAGTGAGAAATTGCATACTGTTGCTTGAGCAGGGAGATGATTTAGAAGAAATCTAGATATCTCTCCTTCTCCCCACTGCGACGAGCGTGCTGTTCAGGCCGCCAGTAAATCCACACAGCAAAACAATGAAGCTAATAATGGAAAGGCAAATGCAAACAAACTAAACTAAGACTGCACCTCTACTGGCACACGCATCTCTACTGGCACCCTTACTGCCCCGAAAGGCCCTGTGGCGCACATACCGAACCAACTGAACTGGACCTTCCAGCCCTTTAAGATGAGATAGCAATACCCTTGAGATAGATGGGGATGCAGAATTTTGTTCAAACAGCAATAATCCAAACAACTCTGGTAGTTGGCAAAAGGATAACTGTTGTAATATCAATTATCTAAAACAGGGAGTACAAAGGACATCAGCAGACGTCTCTCATCACAATCTCAAAGCATTTCATAAAAAAGCACACTTTTATAGCAAATATTCGTTATTTAGGACGTCAACTTGAGTATCACTAACGTCATCCTAAGTCGCAAAACTTAAAAACGTATGGGTGAATGTGATAGGGTCTAAACGGATCATCTATGTATGTGATCCATACTCGTTTGGGCAGTGAAATAAAGTGATAGGCTTCTTAACATCAGGTGGGGCAACTAAGACCTTCCCAAAAATATGTCACTATGAACATCACTAAATATACGGCATCTAATTGACTACACAACTATAGGACCTATGGTCATGCGGTCCCCTATCATTGGTTACTTTCTAACCTCCGTCCGTACCCTCCCAACCCACGTTAGCAGCACGCAGGCTGAGCGTACAGGTGCAGATAAGCTAGTCTTAACCCTAGCTTCTGACCAATTAGCATGACCATCCATCATCTCCTCAGTGGTCTTCTGTCAATTAGAGCTTTGAACTCGTCCTCGTGCATAGCTGTGACCATCATGCTTGTCCAGCTTCTTCTCCCCACGTTACTAGAGACCACAAATTTGAGCTTTCAGTGTATTAAAATGCTATTATTTAATAGATCTGTGACGTCTTCTTGTTTCCGTCCACACCTGCTGAATAGGAGCTTCGTTCTTTCACACAATTTGTATATAATGTCTGTTCATCCCAGTCTGATAAGGCCTTGGTTTCTTGGCTCATCCAACCTTGCCTTTCTGAGTTTTCACTTGCAATTCGTGATTGTGACAAAATGAAAAAGTGGACTCTCTTCTTTTGCTCAGCCCTGTTATTCTACGTAGTCGGAAGATCCATCCTTTACTGACTCCAATATATATATATATGTGTACATGTTGGTGCATGCTGCACTCTATTTACTATAAATCTAGCCTCAAGAATACTTCATCTGCTTATGTTTCTTTGCATATTTACACGTGTGACATAGCTTGATATCTTCATTTCTTTTGCAGCATAAGTCTCTTAATCTTGGTCCCAATATGTCGCTCATCTCAATACTTTCTTGATGCCTTATAGAATCGTCTACATCCTCTGGTCTCGGCATCTCTTCTCTGTATACGTCAGCTTTGCATTTGTATGACGTAATCATTTCTCTTTGTTTCTTCAATTTGTCCTGCTTTCTTCCAGAGTATCACTCAGACAGCCATCATAAAGTCTTACTTGTGAGTATGGTTGTCTCAATGGGAACCTTGCTTCCAGGATTCTCCTTGGTATCTGTAATTTAAAGGGCTTTATACGTGTTTCATATTCTGTTTTCCAGCAGATAGGCATTAGGGGCAAAGTGATTGAGGTGGGGGTACTTAGCTCCTTCTCGACACTCCCCCCCTCTGGGCGATTAATCAACCACTCTCCCATCATCCTTTACATTTAGAGATCCTTGGCTGAAGAAATGTTTCTTTGGAACCCATATCTTTATGACTCCTTTCAGTCATCCAGCTGATTTCACAGGCTCATACTTATTCCAAGTCATGAGCCTGCAATGCCCACTTGGACTACAATAAATTAATCTTCCCACATACTTCTTATGTTTCTTTGGATACAGAAACTTTGTTCCCTCAGATGCATGGATACTGGCCTTCACAAAGTCTCTGATTTCTTCATCTGTTAGGTCTCTGGCCTTCCATCCTGATTCAACATCAATCATGATCTTCATCCCTATAGCCTTCTTTGCTCTCTTCTTGCATTGTGTGATTATTATCTTGATCACACAATACTAACATGATCAGGGCTTTAAGGAACTTGAACATGTCTGCCATCCATTGTGGAACCCAAGAAAAAAAGTGCTCTAAAACAGCTTTCATCAGCAATGTCTTCTACTTCATCTGTTATCTGTATGTGTAGCTTTCTTAGCATTTCTATGGGCTCAGTGAAGGTGCTATTCTCGTTGTCGTGGGAAGGTATGAATGTGCAACATGATTCTCCGATTTTTGCACAAACACCTCCATCCATCGCTTTGATCATGCCCAAGACGTATCTGTTCTGAAGAGTCATCAGGCATATGGCTATCATCTCTTCCCTTATAGCATTGAATCCCTTTATGGTAGTGTTAATTATCTGCAGCAAATCCCATCTGGTTAATTGCAGCCACTTAGTATTTGCTCCAACCAGGGTTCTCGGCATGAAAATTAACATAAATACGGATGACGTCTGGCTAAATAATCTGTGTTCATACGGAATAGAGTCAAAGGCTTCTATTGATTTGGCAGAAAAGTATTTCTCTCTCTTCATTCGATGAACCAGTTCCACAGATCTCTTTTTCCCTAGATGAGCAGCTGCTTTCGGGAAACTTTCAATATTCAGGTCACTTTTAGGAATCACCAACGCAGGAACATGAACATTCACCACTGTGCATATTCCTCCCCAGTCTTTGGGCAATCTCATACATGCTTTTGATCCGCAAGCCCAATAATGATCCATAACCACTGCTATCCCAAGATTCATCAAAGATCTGACTGCAGTTCTCATTCTCTCTGACTTTTCTTGTGCCGTTATTTCTGAAGCACAACTTCGATTTTTCCAACGGTATTATCTGCAAGGGTCCTCCTCTGTCTTCGACCCAGGTCAATAGTTTAGCAAGCTTCGGCCATAAGGGTTTACATCCCACCTGGGCATTCCAAACAGTTGATTCGGGCGATCATATATCATTCAGGCTCTGCAGATAAACACTCCTTCTTCTCATCCATCTGGTGATAACACTGATCCCCAAATCTGTCCTCTGCTTTTCCATTTACACATTTATTCTGCAGATTTTCCTGAAACCTCAAGTCTTTTGTGTACTTCCCATCTGATTCCAGCTCCTTTCACTCCAGGTTTTTCATACCTGATCACGTGATTCTTGATGTGAGCTCTGTTTCTTGTCTTTGTATCTTGTACATAATCATCTTCATCTGGATCTGTCTATTCAATTGCCCACTTGAGATAGGCATCTCGACCCATGAACTGGCCTCTTGTATGGCAAAGTGCTATGTGCGATAGACAATGTGCTGTCTGGATGTCTATTTCAATAGCTATGAAGATCTTGGACAATCCCATGGTATACAGCAAGAGTGCTTCTGCAAAGCATTCCTCCTTTGAGGTCCTCCTTCCCACCTCTTTCATATGCTGGTACCAAATGTTGCTCCCTAAATGTGCTGTACTATACAGGTAATCATTTAGCCCACGATCATCCTCCCTAGCATTTCTCTTAGGTCTACTCCTTTTTGCACGAGCTTCTATAATCATCTCATGAAGTATATCAGCATAGGTCCTTCTTACTGGACCAATCATAGAACTATTCGTCAATGAACTAGGTGCATCTATATGTGCTACCTGAGTAGGAGAAAGTTCTAGGAGTTTCATCCACTCAGCATGACCTTTAGGCATAAAAATGTCTCGCAAAATCTCCATGTGTGACTTCCTTCTAGAAACCTTGGTTCACTTATCACAGGACCAGGTGCCTTCATGTGTATCTCTAGGATAGGAACAATCACATAGGGTCTCGGCTACCTTGTAATTGCCACGTCTGTATCCTTCTTTTCTTGCACAGGAGGATACACAGGAATTTTCACTTTAGTTATGTCTACATAATATGATGTTCATACTGTGAGTGAGAGCAGTATCACTATGAACAGAATACAGGTGTAAATTATGCATAAATATGACCACTTAAAGCAACAACCTTTAATGTATCGTGGATGTCTGTCATGCTCTTCTATGATGAATTTGCTGCTGATGCCGCCCATTTTAAGTTTAAGGAAAGAAAAAGTATTTTTAATGGGGCGACATCATGCACTTTTCTAAATATCTGCGGAATTGGCTCAAAAAGTTCCTCGATCAGTTTCAGCAGGCTGACTATACAATAATATACTCAAAATCCCAATAAATGCCACAACTTGGCCTCTGACCAGATACCATGAAGATTTTCTTTCAGCATGAAACACAAGTTCCTCATTTGGAAAATCTTTCTTAATTCTTTTCCTGGGAAGTTTTCACTCTGTCCTCAAAGTTCTCTCAAAATATCCATTTGCTTCGTTGATGATGTCGTTCAATATTTCATTGAGTGCTGCATCGTTTCTCTGATCTCTTAGGGAGGTTCAGACATCGGTTTGTCTTCCAACAATATATGGGCATCCCTCTATTAGATAAAGAAACACTGTACTGGCTAGTCTATGACGATTATCTGGTGACAGGCACATTTGTATTCTTCACTCTGAACTCCGATAGTTGGAGGATCTGCTCAATTATAGATATGAACAACCTCTCACAATGCAGCCATTTTTTGGATATTGCAAGAACAAATGAACATTGGTAGTTCTCCCCACCAGTGCAGGGTAAGCGCATAAGATGAACACAAAGATTGCAAAAATGATCCGGAGCACGTTGTTGTTGGGCATCACCATAGGCACCCTAGAAAGGACTTTCAGCAAGGCAGGAATAGGAGACCCCTTCTTTCTTCCCGATGGAAAAAAACCTCAGATTTTTGTATATTCCTTTTCTCAATCAAGGCTTAAGTGTGCCTCAGTCCAATGCCAATAAGTTTCTGTGGCTTTAGAACAATTATTCTTCCCTTTACTCTCTTAGTGACTGAAAAGAGTGTCCCGAAATAAGCCATAGTCCAATGAAAACTCTTTTGGCCCTGATTCATTGATTATTTGTGCTGAAAAAAATGGGATTTGTGTGCCATTCTGCCCGCAAATCCCTGTTTAACAAATGGGGATTTGCGGGCAGAATGACGCACAAACCCCGTTTATTTTGGCGCAAATAATCCCTGAATCAGGGCCTTTATTTTTACTTGGCAGCAGCTTCTGCATCCTTTTTGTTCATCATAGACCTAGTCTGCACGTGCTGTGGTTCTTCCCCGATGCTCTCTTCGAGTGTGGCGTCGGGGTGAGGGGGATGCAGTTTAGATCTTTACATCGCCGAGGAAAATCCAAGCTTGTCTGCCCTGCACTTTGCAGACGCCGTGACATCTTCCACAATGAAAGGGGTGTTGGAACGTGGTTCGTGCCACTTCCGACTGAAATTGCGAATTAGAACTGCATCTTCAGGAAACAGCTTAGGAAGACACAATTGATCTGCTCCTGTTACTGTAGCATCTCCTTCTATGTTCTGCGTTGCCCTACACCTCTTTCGCTTGAGCTGATCTGAAATGACATAGATACTTGAAGTCATACATTTAAGATAATCACGTAACTCCTTTCCTAACAGTTCTGTTGTTGTCTGGCCATCACTTCTAGTTCTACATGAGGATGTGAGGGGTGTCCTCATTCGCCTCCCTGTCACTTTCTCATGAGGGGTCAGATGGTGGCCTGACCCTGGCTGGTTTCTCAATGATTATAATGCCAGTGGTAGACAATCCAACCATCCTTTTTTCATGGTCAATTTCAATTTAGCTATTCTCTCTTTAAGCAGGCCATTGAGTCTCTCACAGACACCATTCACTTGCAGGTGGTATGCTGATGAAAACTTGTGCTTTATACTGAGCAACAAGCTTATTCGTTCAAAGACTTCATTGACAAAATGAGGGCCATTATCTGATCTCAATACTTCACATATTCCCCATCTAGGAAAATGTTATGCACTAGAAATTTGACTGCACAGGTGGCCTCTGGGTGTGTACACGTTCCAGCTTCAATCCACCTTGAAAAGGGACATACTACCACTATCATATCTATGTATCCATTACAGACTTGCAGCATGTTGACATAGTCGATGTGTAAATGCTGCAAGGGACCATTAGGTCTAGGAATGACTCCTCTAATTGTGCGCAATGTGTGACCAGAAGTGAACTTTTCACATCCGATACAATTTGCTACATAAAATGCAATGTCTTCTACTATATTTGGAACAAACCAATCCTCTGCTATTGTTGCGGCAAGGCTCTCTCTAGTTGTATGCACAGGGTAGTCTAGCTGTTCCAACGCCACCCTTAATAAGGCTACAGGCATCACCAGTTTACCAGTGCTGTCTTGTCATCACAATGCCTCAGAGGGGTTTAAAGAACACCCTCTCTGCGTCCACAAGTCTTTTTCGTCCTTTGGTGCTTGCCCTTGGAGTTCCCCCAATTGAATTCTGGTCCGATTGTTATAACAATTTGGCACACTCATCATCACCACCATACTTTCATTCACATCAGGCATATCAAAAAACATGGTTACTTCTGTATATGCAATGCATTTGGCTTCCTCATCTGCTTTTTGATTTCCATGTGAAATAAAATCTGCCCTTTTAGTGTGAGCTGCACATTTTACGACTGCAATGAATACTGGGAGTTGTAGTGCTCTAATGAGTCTGTTCAATAAAGCTGCCTGCTGCACTAGGGTGCCGTCCGCTCGGAGGTAGCCCCTCCTTTTCCAACGTGCCAATCCTGTGTGCACTGTTGACATCACATAGGCGGAGTCATTGTACACTGTTACTTCCTGGCCTGAATGATTCTCAAGTGTGACAATCAGCACTACTAATTCTGCAGTTTGTGCCGAAAAATGAAACTGTACTGGTGCACTTGACACTACTTCAAACTCTCCATTGGCCACGTGCTTTATGATAGTGGCACCTGTATATCTCTTTCCATCATTTTGATCAATTCTAGATGAACCATCAATAAAGAGAATCTCCCCAGATGCCAGTGCATTTTCCTTCACCCTTGGGAGTTCGTCATAGAACTCTTCATAGTTCGAAAAATCATGTGAATGCTCACCCTCTGTCAGTGGTTCAGCTACAAACATGGCAGAATTCACTGTACTGCATCTGACTATTTTGATCTCTGGATTCGATATGACCACCTCATAGGCAGAAGCTCTCGGAGATGTCAACATACCTTTAGGTTTCTCCAGAATGGCAAACAATGCATGCTCAACAAATAACGTCATTGAACATCCCATCACTATACTGGCAGCCTTCTCAATGGCGAAGTCAGTGGCTGACAAATAATGTTCACACAGAAAGTGACCCCCTCATTACTGGGTCTAGAATCCCACTGTAATACACAAGGGGCTTATACCCCAATGTAGTTCTCTGCATGAGTACAGCTGTCATGACAGTGCCATTCGTGTGCGAAAACAAAAATAATTCCTCTGCATAATTAGGAATCCCTAGAACTGGAGCTGTACAAATTGCTTTCTTCAATTCATCAAACCCTTCTTCCATTGCCTCTTTCCAAACAATCTTTTCCTGCTTTAGTTGTGCTTTTCTCAGAGATGCAACAAGGGCCTTATGTATGAACTGTAATCAAAGACCCATGCTGTCACATAATTACACAAAATCTTTGCATGTGCTTTACTGTGACTGGATTTACTGTTTTTAATATAGCCTCAGCCCTCTCCGGAGTAACCTTATTTTCTTCATGCTAGATTAACTGTCCTATGTACAGCACTTCGTCCTGATATTAGTGTAACTTTTCCTTGTCCACTTTATATCATTTGTCTGCAAGAATAATCATCAACTGAACTGAATCGCGTCTGCACTTTTCCTCTGTGGTCCTACAGACCAATATGTCATCAACATACTGTAATACAATACCTTCTAAATCAATATTGCTCCAGTCCATCTGTAGGACTCTATTGAAAATAGACACAGACTCACAGTACCCCTGGTGCAAGTGAGTACTTTTCAGACGGGTTTGTCTAAACGTAAATGACGTCAGATCTTGCAAGGATACTGTCGTGCTCGTGGCAAAATTGCTCCTGGTTTCAATGCAATCTTCACTTCCCCAGCCCCCTTCAACAGGCCTACATCATATGGGCCTTTTGTCTTTAAGGAAACAGGTATTTTCAACATATATTCCTAGTAATAGTCTGGGCGTTTTAGTGCTAACATCATTTTCTGAGGAACCTCTCATTTAATGGCTCTTACCCAATAAGTAATGCTCATCTAAAAAATCACTAGATCATCTACAAACATCTCATTAGTGATGTCCGTCAACTTAGAACCCTCTCCAATGGCAATCACTGTGCTCCATCATCTACCGTCATAATTATTCCCATCAAGCAAAGCCATATCTCCTCGCACTATGGCTGCTTATAATTCTAAAGGAAAGATTTGCCCTTCCTTTTCATCCATAGGTATCTTTGGTATGAATAGAAATTCATCAGGTGTTCTCATAGTTCTACCCACTAAGCCTGGTAGCCATGTCAACAGAATGCATACTCCATAGTAAAACTCTTCTGGTTCTAAATGCACTCCTCGTATGGTGACCTTTCCTGCAAATGCCATAACAAATTTGCTTACATTTAAATGATACATTCCCGGCGTCGAACACACTATGGCTTCATCAGTAAACAAAATGGTCATATTCAACCTGGTCATTAAGTCTTGACCCAATACATTGACAGGTGTCTGTCTTGAATATAATAATGGTACAGACATGTCACATTCTCCTATATAGACTGGTAGTGCATCAATAAAAATAATTCTGCTTGTAGCTCCTGTGAAACCTTGAGTATTCATGACATTTCAAGACATCAAAAATGTCCCCTCTCGTATAAATGAGCGTATTGCACCTGTGTATACTAAAAACGAAAAATATTTGCCTCCTACATCAATGTCAACCCTCGGTTTCTCTTGAGGATTAGGCGTTATTGATAGTGTAGAACACATCGGCACTCATTACGAGTAGGCCGGTAAGAGCGTGTTCATTACCGGCATGCCAGAACGTGCGAGTCCGTGCCCGCATGAACCCGCTATCAGCAGATGATTACGAGTGCACGAGCACGCGCGTTCCCCCATGCCGGTAGTGGCAAAACCGGCATGCTGGTAACGGGCCACCAACCCCCCTATACCGGCATTGCGGGTACCGCCCATTCCGTAACTGCGTCATAACAACCACTAAACACGGCACAGTAATACCGGCACGGTATTACTGTGGTCGCAAAAAAGGACCCGGAAATTACGTCATTGCACAGGAACGGGAAATGAGCTGACGGCCATCTTTAAAAACACAATCCATTGCCATCCTCCATAACCACCACTACACTCGTGTTGTTGTGTGCCACAACTGAAGCAGGCTGTCGAACGCCACCAGTAAATCCTCCCAAAGGAAGAGGAAGCAGTGTTTTTCGGATGCTGAACTCACTATGCTTGCTAACACCCTCGAACAGCATGCAGACACAATCAGGAGCACAGACCTCAAGCATGCGGCCCAAACCAAAAAAAAAACAGGTCTGCAGGAGGTCGCTCAGAGGGTGTCGGCAGTGGGGAGCACCCGAAGGAGTGTACGTGACTGCCGGAAGCGCTGGGACGACCTCCGCCTCCGGGTCAGGAAGATTCTGGCGGAGAACAGGAGGGCCGCAATGGCGACAGGCGGTGGCCCACACTCCCCTGTGAAGCTCACCGCATGGGAGGAGACCGCAAGTGCATTAATTGACCCGGAATCCATAGAGGTAATAGGAGACCAGGAGTTCGGCGCTGCAACTACCACAGACGAAGGTGAGTGAAACATCACATCCACGTATACCAAAACATGATGTGGCACAAGTGATGTGGAAGTTAGACTAGGCAAGGCAATGCATGTTCCAAGGCTACATCAACACATCTATAGAATGAGTGCCACACCCTGCACCACACGCATGCTGAGTGAAAATCCCAATCCCAACAGAGGTGCAACATGACCCAACCATGCCCATGGGACCCACCACACAGACACCAAACCAATGCCATGCCACCAGCCATGCATTGATTGCCAACATGTCCCCTCAGTACACCAAATACCACACACCAGAAATGAAAAGATGCCTGAATGTATGAACATATCACACCGCAATACATCATAGCTGCCATTTGACAACATCACTGATGACCTGCATCTCTTCTATCTCACAGGCACCGATGAGGAAGGTGAAACACAGGACAGGGGTGCGAGTACATCCAGTGCAGGCAAAGGGACCAGGGCCACCGCCACCCCCCGTCCAAGAAAATGCCTGCAGCAACACCCATTGTGCCACGCAAGGCATCAACCCTGCAGGGGGCACCTGCAGCGACAGAACAGCAGCAGGCACCCACAACAGTGGGAGCCGTTCCGCCAGCCACCACGGACGTTGTGTCCACAGAGGTGGATGATGAGGCTGGAATCATGTCTGGAACACCCACCCCAAACCCCATTGCCAGCCCCAACTCACCTGCAGAGTCTGAGAGCCTGGACGATCCGTGTCTCCATGACTCTGACCTTGGAGAATCAGACATTGGGATCTTCCAGGACGACAGTGTCCAGGACGAGGACCCCACGCAGGTGCCTTCCATCACCCTGCCTTCCACCACCCTGCCAGCCACCACCCTGCCAGCCACCAGTACACCTGTGGCCGACACCTCCTTCAAGGCTCGCCTGGCAAGGGTAGAGGCCCGCCAAGAGTCAATGCTGCAAATCATGCGTCAACAGGTCGACGCAGGGAATGAGGCCATGAGGGCCATAGCCACGGCCATTGCAGCCAATACAGCTGCTGTGGAGGCATCTACGTGTGCATTCAGGGAGTGCATGGGGTCACTGACACAGGCCCTTCTTGCAAACATCCCGCAAATGCAGCGGCCACACCTTGGCCCAGCCATGGGACTGACAATAGACACCTACACTACAACAACCCCTTCCACCTCGGTGCAATCGAGCCCTGTGCGGTTAACGCGCAGGAGCGCACGGCGCTCGGCCATGGCACCCCCAGACCCAAAAGTCTCTAAGAAATAACAGTATGGGCAATGACAATGTGAAGAACTACATTGGTGAATGGAACACTGTTTGTTGCACACATGGGGACATTTGGGATCTGTGGGGTGGGTGAGGGAGTTTGTTGGGGTATTTGCTGGGGTTTGTGGGGTGGGTGAGGGAGTTTTTTGGGGTATTTACTGGGGTTTGTGGGGTGGGTGAGGGAGTTTGTTGGGGTATTTTCTGGGGTTTGTGGGGTGGGTGAGGGAGTTTGTTGGGGTATTTTTTGGGGTTTGTGGGGTGGGTAAGGGAGTTTGTTGGGGGGGATGCGAGGGGGGAGTGGGCACATTTTTGCAGTTTTGAATAATACACAAGTTGTGAGAAGAAAAATCCATGGCTGGACATTGTTATTTTCGTGTGCATCCATTTAATGTGTTACAGTGTTCAGTGTCCAACTCCCAACATTCCCTGTGTGCATGTTCAAATTGGCCCAGTGTCTGACTGACACAAGTCTTTCATAGTCCCTGTGTTTCAGAGGTATACTTGAATTTGTGCTTGCCGTACAGCATACCCATCCCGTGCATCACGTACTGGCAGTGGGGCTACTTCACCTCCGTCTCCGTCCTCATCATCCTCATCCGGCCCATGCATGTCAATATCAGGTGACAATGACAATGGTACATTTCTCCGGACGCACATGTCGTGCAGCATGACACAGGCCATGGTGATCTTTGCCACCTTCTCAGGCCTATATAGGAGTGCCCCACCAGACCTGCTGAGGCAGCGGAACCGCCTCTTCGACAGGCCAAAGGTCTGCTCAATGACAGCACAGGTACGGGTGTGCACACAATTGTACTCCTCCTCATGGCCATTCTGCGGGTTAGGCACAGGGGTGTGTAGCCACGGCCTCAAGGGATATCCTCCATCACCTGTAAGCAGATTCAAATAGGTGTGTGTCACTCTGAACTCCCGTAATTCAGGGAGCACAGTCATGCCGTCAGCTATTTGGTGTGGCCATGCACATGTCCCTGTAAGCATGAAAACATGTTATCTAGGTGCAATCTGTACTGTCATGAGGTGTGGTAGTCTGGTTGGCATTCAATAGATGATGCAGGGTGTAATCATGCATGCTGAGGCAGATATGCTGTGGTAGTGCAACAATGTCTTGACTCCAATTCATGCTGTTCATTATTTACTATGCATGGTCACACTGCCCACAAAGCCACACTTGCCGTCTGTTCATTCATGCATTGCTTGCCATCACCATGGTGGCCTGGTTGTGCCTCCTACTTGTTCTCATTGATATGCATTATTTGTGATATGTGGCCCAGTGAAGTGTCATGTACCGTTTGACTGGTTCAGGTCAGGAGTGTTTGGCTCTGCATGCATTCTCCAATCACCGGCTATTCCCACCCAGGTGCAGTATTGCCCCCCCCATGCATCCCCACACATCAGTACCCCAAAGCACTGCCATGGGACGGTTGTGCAATTCACCAAGCAGCCAGGCACATGGTCCGGCATGTCGCTCCATTTGATGGGGTACCGTGGATTTACCCAGTAACATGGCATCATGTGTTGATCCAGGAAATCGGGCGCAGCAATGGTTGATGATCTTCCTGGAGTCACATA
This sequence comes from Ambystoma mexicanum, assembly GCF_040938575.1. Lineage (NCBI taxonomy): Eukaryota > Metazoa > Chordata > Amphibia > Caudata > Ambystomatidae > Ambystoma > Ambystoma mexicanum. Next base: position 832,258,910 of record NC_090934.1, on the reverse strand, counting down.
CCATTTGCACATTGATGGAGTGGTATTGTTTGCGATTGCGGTACACGGCCTCTATGGCATGGGGCACTATCAATTCCCCATGGGTGCAGTCGATGGCACCGACACAATTGGGCATGCCTGCCAGTGCATGGGAGCCTACTTTGGTTTCGGCTATCTCCTGGGCAGTCCGTGGTAGGGATATGTGGGTGCTTGCGTGCTTCAGCAGGGCATCCAGCACTTGGTTCAGCATGCGTGAAAATAGTGGTTGTGAAATGCCATGCAGCTGGCCCACTGTGTGTTGGTAGGTGCCTGTGGCCAGGAAGTGTGGCACAGACACCACCTTTAGTAGTGGGGGAATGGCAGTGCATATTTGTATGTGGCTGGCAATGTCGTTCTGTATCATGTGCACTATGGTGGTGATGGTGTCACGGTCCAACCGGTACAGGGTGTGGATCTGCTAAGGGGTAGGCTTGAATGGGCTGGTTCTGGTGCGAGGTATTGCTGGCTGCCTACGAGGCTCTGGTGGCTGCGCTGGTGGTAATGGATGGGCCTGTCTCAACCTTCTTCTCCTCTTGTGTCTCCTCTGTGCTGCCTGTTCTTGCTGCTGTTGTTGTTGTTGCAGTTGTTGCTGTAGTTGTATCAGTATAGGCAGGTCCTCCTGTGCCATGTTTACAAATGCTAGTGGTGGCATTTTGGTGTAGGAAGGGGTGTGGTGTTTAGTTGTGCTCCTTTTGTACTGGGCAACTCTGCATTGCCTACACCGGGAGGGGGGTTGTGGTGTGTGGGTGTGCTCAGTTCATACTGGCACAGCCTCCTTTGACTCCACCTGTGGGGATTTTGGGCACCTGTGGCAGCTGCCTTGTATCTTGCTTGCTGTTTGCAGGTGGTCCGCGATGCCTGTTTTGCTGGCATCATGCAGCCCGTTATTACCGGGTTCGCGATGCCGGTATTGCGCATGTTTGCGTGGGTTGAAATTACCCCCTACTACCGGCATGCCGGTATTTACTACCTGAAGAGGTGCGTGTACGCGCCTATGCTGCTATTAGCGGCACCGTTGTTTGATATGCCGCTAATACCGGGGTTCCAGGTCAGAATGCTATGGAACGGTAAATGATGCCGGTTCTTACATACCGGCATCTTTTTTCCCTTACCGGCATACCTCGTAATGAGGGCCATCAAGTCTCCCAGTGAGCTGTCCTATTGTGGGTACAGTCTCATTCCCATACCTGTGAAAGGATTCCCTCCATCGACAGCGACACCTCCTATTCTAGGAGTCATTAACTCCCCTTTGCTAGTACTTTGCTGTATTTGCAAAGGTGACTGCTGAGACTGACCTTGCGGCGGATTCAATGGCGGCTGATGTGTTTGAACATTTTGCAGTACTCTCGGTACTTGAGTCTGCTGCAGTATGTGATTTTGAGTAAACCCATCTCCATTCTGCTGCGAATATGCAGGCGGGTTTAACATTCCCCTCTCGAACAATCGATTATTTTGGACAAATCCTTGACCTCCACACATACGTGCAATATGCCCTGTCATTCCACATGTCCAACATACAGGAGGTCTGCTAATCTGTCCTCCTTACATGCCTTGGTTACTATTCTGCATGTTCTGGAACCCATTCTGATTATTCTGGAAATTTCCCTGATTATTCTGAAAGCCTCTTCCTCGAAAAACTCCCCTTCCCCATGTAATAAACCCATTATTACCTTGGTAAAACTATCTTTGATTATTCCCTTGTGGCATGTTTGTTGATTGCTGTGAATCAGATCCGTCTCCACTCGACAGCATTGCCCCTTCAATGGAGTACCTGGAAACTTTTTTCTGCACTAATTTTGCCTCTTTGCCTTTCCTAGTATCATCTTTTTTTTAAAATTCTTTTCTTGCAGAAGCCTACAATAGTCAGCTGACTCTCTGACCGTGGCTTGGCTTCCATGCCCATTAACCTCTTGAGTTGCTTTTGTACCGGGTCTGGCAGCCCTTGGCATAATATATGACAGAACACAGGTATGGACTTTCTCCAAGCCTCTCATGTCTCCAAATCCCATTGTAACAACAAACAGTGTTTGGCTGTTGTAAGAAAAAAGGGCACGGGCAAGCTGTTGATTTCCTTTGACCGTTAATAGGATTAGGCGTGATAACACAAAAACAACGGTTTTATAGGAAAAAATTGATTCATAAGTTTCAATGAAACAAAGAACTGGAAGTACAAATTCTCAAACTCGGGTGTAAGGGGTAGAGGGAGGAGGGGAGGGTGGCAGATCCACTAATGTTGACATAGTACTGTCCAGAAATGGGGATTAGATTCTGTAGCTGTCTTGTTATAATTGGAAAGACCTGAGATAGGTTAACTGTTCGTATTCCTTTTCATGTGTCAATCTTTAATCTTTCCCGTAGGTCACAGAAAGTAGGAGATACTTAGAGTTCAAAAAAGTGAAAATGCACAGGATAAAAAAGGCCGTGGGGTAAGAACAGGCTCTTCTAAAAAATGCACACTCTTTCCATCAGGGTGTGCGCAGGAACAGTTGTTGTCTCACAATATCTTTTTCCTTTTAGTAGAGATATTTGATGTAGGTCATGAGAGCCCTCATGACCTATGGGGTCGACCGGTTTCAATGGCATACAGAGATAAAGCCATCTTCATCAGGACCGTGATTCCATGTAAAGGATGAATCCAAAAAAGTTCAGAGTGTCTGAACAGGGTCAAGCACCTCCTGCAGGGATACAGAAGGTGGGGAGGGGAAAACAGGGGGGGTGGGGAACCAATGAAGATTACAAGGAGGACCAGGGCTGAACAAATCTGGCCTCAAAAAGGGGGGGGGACAGGACATTCAGAACCTTAATACAAGTATGAGTATGAGAAAAGAGTAATACTTTCACCAAATCAAGTGGTTAAATATAATTGCAGGGGAGTTCTGGTGCCTGAACACTGGTGTCCAAGACTCATCATCAGCGGTGGGTGGAGGGGGTGAGGGGTGTTGGGAGGAAAGGAGATTAAAGATTGACATATGAAAAGGAATACGAACAGTTGACCTGTCCCAGGTCTTTCCAATTACAACAAGACAGCTACAGAATCTAATCCCCAGTTCTGGACAGTACTGTATCAACATTAGTGGATCTGCCACCCTCCCCTCCTCCCTCTACCCCTTACACTTGAGTTTGAGAAATTGTACTTCCAGTTCTTTGTTTCATTGAAACTTACAAATCAATTTTTTCCAAATCCCATTGCTCTTGGAAATTCTGTATGTAAGCAAGCGGATCATCCCCTTTCTGCATCTTTTTCTTCATTATAGCTCCCATATCTGATGTGTCCGGATATAGCGCTACCCCTTACACTCGAGTTTGAGAAATTGGACTTCCAGTTCTTTGTTTCATTGAAACTTATGAATCAATTTTTTCCAAATCCCATTGCTCTTGGAAATTCTGAATGTAAACAAGCGGATCATCCCCTTTCTGCATCTTTTTCTTCATTATAGCTCCCATATCTGATGTGTCCGGATATAGCGCTCCAAGCGCTTTCCAAACTGCTGCTCTACAATTATTGAACAGTGCTCCATCATGAGCAGTGTTAACCGTGGTAACACTGGAATATCCTGCTCTGGACCAGACATCATCAGCTCTTTCCCCAAGAAAAGCAATCGGGAGAACCTTAATGTCCCCTATAGCTAATGTATTTCCTCCTGTCATTTTATCTAGCTCATGTATCCACTTCCCAGCACCAGAAGTTAAACTCGGGAGTTTGCACCTTAAATTATCCTTATCCATTTGCAGCCACGGTATATATTGTGGTCTTGTTCCTCTCTTCTCCAAGAAAGGAAACTGTGAACCCCCAAAACTCACATTCATCACTCATCATTTGCCTATCCATAGCTGGAACAATAGTTCCACAGTGTCTTCAATCTGGTAATGATCTTAGCCTACTCACATATGGCGGCGAGTCCCCCCTCTGACCCTGGGATCTCTCTTTAGGTTGATTTAGCCATGTCACGGAATCTGACGCCCAAGATATAGGGAGGTCTAAATCCGACGATCTTTCTTCCTTGTCCATTGACAAACACCTTTCAGGTCCACATATTTTGCCTTATTCTCCATAAGCGACATCACTTGTCCCCAATTTATGTGACCTCTCTCTTCGTCATCTTTGTTCAGAGTCAGTCTACCGAAAGACAGCTCCTTTGGTTCAAAACTACATGAGGCTCCTTTCTTATCGGTCAACTGCATACTCTCAAGTCAATAATTTTTACCTTTCCCCTGCAATGTTTTCTGGGACTTCATGTCATGATAAACTTTATTGATTGACTCTCCAATACTTCTAAAGTCAAACTCATCCTCCAGATTTGCTCTAGACGGACCTGCTATTGGCTCATGTTCTGGGAAGAACTCTTCTAAATCCTCCCATGACACTGCTGGATTAGGATACATTACCTTCTTTTCCATGCGATCAAGATCGCATTCTCTCTATCTTCTCTTCTGTTCCATTTCATAGTCAAATTCCTTTCGCTTCCTTGCTTCTTCCCTTACCCTATCTTCTTCTTTCCATTTCATGTCCCTTCTCTCATTTGCTCTACGCACTTCTTCATCTCTTCATCTTTGTATTCGTTATTGCCTTAATTTCTGTTCCTCTTCTTCCCTTCTTTTCTTTCTTGCTCTTCGATTGCCCTCTGCCTGTTATCATATTTTCTCTGTTCATCTGCTCTTTCCTGTTTTCTCAGTTGCTCCTCTTGGTACAACTCTTCCCGTCTCTGTCTATCCTTTCTTTTTGTTCTATCATCTTTTAAAATTTTCTCTCTTTCCTTATTCTTTTTATCCTGATCATCTTGATCTTCCCTTTGCCTTACGTCCTTAATGCTCTTGCCTTCGGATTTGAGCAAAATCTGACCACCCATCCATTCGTCCTGTTGTAAGCGCTAACTCATCAACCTTATCTTTTTCTCCTTTCCATCTCTTTATTTCTTGTCCTATATCTACCGCTGTACTTGGTCAATCACTTCATTCCTTATTGCGTCTCTCCTTGTCCCTCAGGACCTTAGCGATTATATCTCTCTCAGTATTTTTCTCCAGGCCCTCATCGCTACTTAGCGCAGGTGACTCATATGTCGGGTTGCTATATCCTGTTGCTCCCTTGAGCTCTCTTTGTGGGTGCAGCCCTTCATTTTTCTTACTATCGTCGTCTGCTTTAGGCACGGTGGGTGGAGCAGAAGGCTCTTCACCTGCCTTTGTGCATATATTAAGTATCCAATCTACAGGAGGCAGATCTTCTCTCTCCTCCTGGTACATCTTCCAGAGCTCTAAGCTCCCTAATCATTTGTCTAACTTTTCCCTGTATCATGCAGCATGCAAATATGTCGTCATGTGCTGCAAAACTGCCTTCGATAGCGATTCCCCCTTGTGGCCACCGCATGAACATCTTGTCCGCAGTTCCTTTAACCCATTCCGCACTATACTGTCTAAGCTTGGGTGTATGTTTTGGCAGTTGTTTGCAATGGTGTATAAGTAGAGTAATATCCTCCATTTTGACACATTACTCTTTGACTGTCAATACTCACCATTTACTCTTTGCAAATTATGCTACTACTTTTTAATACAGTCAAACAATATGAGTGAGCACCAATCGTTGCAAGCTCAAAACCTTTTATAATTTCATTTTTTACTTTAATCTGCTAAAAATATCATCAACTCAAATTCGTTAAATATACGCTTAGTTCTTAACATCTCTTGCATTTTTTCATCAACTTCGTTTTACCTTTTCATCATTTTTTATGCAATCATATAAAAAAAAAACAGACAGACAAACACACTCGTCCGGCCACATATACTTCTCGTCTTTTCTCATAAGACTAATTCTGCCTCTAAAAATACCCCATATGGAGGGTGAACAGACCTCGTTAGGTTCGTTTTGAACCAAACCCGTCTCCTTCTGCTTCCTCTATTGGAGTTTAGGTGCTGTTCCTTCTGTTACGTTCTTTAAAACGCAGGCACTAGGCGTACTCTCTATCGCAGCTCCTCTTCACAATTTTCCCTTAAATTGCTTGCCCCCCCTCAGGTCACTTTTTACACAATATTTAACACTACCTCCCACCATTACTCGTTTTCCCTTTTATCACTTTTTTCACCCACTGCCCATTCACTCTTTTGCCACTTCACTCAGTTTTGTACTCACCATTTGAATATTTGAACTTCGAATCTCGGGATTGCATGCCTCCTTAGTGTCCTCTTCAACTTTCCGTCCATTCAGCAAGGATGCCCGTCTAACCTGGCTTGCAAGACTTTGTGTTATTCTAAAAACCGCTATCTACACAGAGCCTCAGGCGAATGGCCGAGGTCGTGTGATATTTCCAGGATCTCAAAAGCTTACTTAGGTCGATGGATTATCTAACCATCAAATCTCTGCACCACGTGAACTGGACCTTCCAGCCCTTTAAGATGAGATAGCAAAACCCTTGAGATAGATGGGGATGCAGAATTTTATTCAAACATCAATAATCAAAACAAATCAGGTAGTTGGCAAAAGGATAACTGTTTGAATATCAAGTATCTAAAACAGGGAGTACAACGGGCATCGGACATCAGCAGATGTCTCACATCACAATCTCAAAGCATTTACAAAAAAAATCACACTTTTATAGCAAATATTCGTCATTGATGACATTAACCTGCATATCACTAACGTCATCCTACGTGGCAAAACTTAAAAACGTATGAGTGAATGTGATAGGGTCTAAACGGATCATCTAGGTATACGATCCATACTCATTTGGGCAGTGAAATAAAGTGATAGGCTTCTTGACATCAGGTGGGGAAACTAATCCCTTCCCTAAAATATGTCACTATGAACGTCACTAAATATACAATGTCAAATTGGCTACACAACTATAGGACCCTTGATCATGTGGTGCCCTATCATTGGTTACTTTTTAACCTCTGTCAGTATCCTCCTAACCTACGTTAGCAGCACGCAGGCTGAGCGTCCAGGTGTAGATAAGCTAGTCTTAACCCTAGCTTCCCACCAATTAGCATGATCATCCATCATCACCTCAGTGGTCTGCTGTCAATTAGAGCTTTGAAATCATCCTTGGAAATGTTCCTTGTTACTGAGGAATTCAGGGGAGTGAGGGCACACTCTGCCCTCGTACGTAGGTGTGACCATCATGCTCATCCAGCTTCTCGCCCCACGTGACTAGAGACCACGAATTTGATCTTTCAGTGTATTAAAATGCTATTCTTTAATAGGTATCTGATGTCTTCTTGTTTCCGTTCATGCCTTCTGAACAGGAGCTTCATTCTTTCACACAATTTGTATCTAATGCCTGTTCATCCCAGTCTGAAAAGGCCTTGGCTTCTTGGCTCATCCAACCTCACCTTTCTGAGTTTTTGCCTGCAATTCACTTATTTTCTGATCACGACAAAATGAAAAAGTGGCCTTCCTTCTGTTGCTCAGCACTGCTATCGTACGTAGTGGGAACATCCATCCTTTACTGACTCCTATATATATATATATATATATATATGTGTGTGTGTGTGTACATGTTGGCGCATGCTACACTCTATTTATTATAAAGCTATCCTCAGAATACTTCATCTGCTTGCATTTCTTTGCATATTTACACGTGTGACATAGCTTGATATCTTCATTACTTTTGTAGCATAAGTCTCTTCATCTTGGTCCCAAGATGTCACTCATCTCGATACTTTCTTGATGCCTTATAGAATCGTCTACATCCTCTGGTCTCTGCATCTTTTCTCTATATACGCCAGCTTTTCATTTGTTTGACGTCATTATTTCTCTTTGTTTCTTCAATTTGTCCTGCTTTCTTCCGGACAATCACTTGGACAGCCATCATACTGTTTTATATGCAGGTATGGTTGCTTCAATGGGAACCTTGCTTCCAGGATTTCCCTTGGTATCTGTAATTCAAAGGGCTTTGTACGTGTGTCACATTCTGTTTTCCAGCAGATAGGCAATATGGCCGAAGTGATTGAGGTGGGGTACTTAGCTCTTTCTCTACACTACTATTGGCGCAAAAAGTGACCTTAAAATTCTGAAAAAAAAGCAACCAAGAGAAGCCATTCTAGCTCGGATGTGGGCACCCTAAAATGGCATTTCAAATGAAAGTGAAACTCGAAATGAAATCCAACACAAAGCGCCAATAGTAACTGAAGTTACAGACAAAGATCTTTTGGCTGGCACTCAATTGATATGCAGCAAAATGGAGTGTACAAAGACAATGGATCAAGGTAAACTGGCGAATGAGCTGTCAACTCCATTGTAAATCTCGTACAATATAATCCGCGCCTTACACCTGAAATGTACCCCGAAATCGAGCCGGAACTGCTTCCACACCAGTTTAGAGAAATAAATGGGCAAACCCATGACCTGTCAACACCTCCCCCGTTTGTGGATAAAATTAGGTCAACAAAGCCTGCAACAAAAGAACAAGATGCTCTTTAAGTGGCCTCCCAGGATGGTCATTGACATCACTAGAATCAGAAAGTTGGGCTCCAAAGAGACCGAGGCTTTTGGATACCTGTTGAAATTCTTTTGAGAATGGACACCAAATGTGTAATTGTGTACCTCGAGATGAAAAAATGGAAGTCATTCAAAGGAACACAATCTGGTAAATAGCAGAACTATTATCCCTCCAAGATGTGAAACCATACCACATTGAGAGACAACCTTTACCAGTGTCTCAAATGCGATTACATTCACTAAACAGATGCAGAGGAGCACTGACAAATCACATGGCAATCTAGCTACCAATTAATTCAAAAGGGCCACACACAAAGAGAATTTGAGTTAAAATGGGAAAACGATTGTTACGGCCCCGATACCGCTTCTAAGAAAGTCAATAGTTTGTGAGGACTCTTTCAGATTCTTCAGAAACAAACCCAAACCCAAGACAGGAACATGCCAAAAGATGAAACGTAAGGCAACCAGCTACCTATAAATGGAAAAATCGAACCCACACATGGAAAAAAAGATATGCAAGAAGTTATCACTTCTGCAGTATCAATAACCCTGGCCCCATTCCTTAAAATGTATGAAAAACTGAGTGACAATTACAGAGACCAGACCACTCTAATAGCGCTGATGAACACCAAGATGATATATAAATCGAATCAGTCATGGAGGCACTCAAAGAAAAACGTAGTACAGAAAAAGAAATGGAAGGAATAGTCCTCAAATCACTAATCGACCTCCTACACGATGCAGAATCCGACAAGCGCATATTCTTAGAAGAAATTAAAGAAATGGTTTCCAAAATTCATCCCTTGGTAAAGGAAAACATAGTAAATCATTCAAAAATGCCTGAAAAAATAACATGCATAACAGAACAAGCGCCTCAAATGTTAACTCCTGGAAGTGTGGCACAAGAAAAATCAAATCTGGGAAACGCGCCTTCTAACAGTCAACCGGAATTACCCTGGTTCAAATACATAATTTGGATAGTGTACAAAAACCAAATTGCACTGCTGGTTTATCCTGTACGGAAATTACTAAGTCTATTCCTGAAAACAGTAACACAGGAACAGAAATAAATACGACAAATCCGTTCTCGATCTTTGGGCAAAAAAAGTCAGAAGACAAAAATACAAAAACGAGTGGAATTAAACACACATGTAAGACAAAAACATTAGGAAGCAGGATGCAAAGAGATTCTTTGGATCTAGAAGCTTCCTAAGGAATTTCAATTTACCATCTGGAAATATTAATCCTGGCTCAGCCCAAACTACAGGAAACATTATGAATAAAAACAAAGTCAAACAGAGTATGCTACAATGTGACAAAAAAAATGTGAACACATCGAAGGAGGCTTCCAGCAAAAATGACGAAAGTATGCAAGAACTAGAGAGAAAAGGAGTTGGCAGAGGGGGGAAGAAGCGAGGTTCAGCGCAAGGACCTGTAATTTTAGGTGTAGTGAGGAGTGCTGCAGGTGAGTGCAGAAGGCGGGATTTGCCAATTCTGCCGCCAGGTAAGTAGAATGAGTTACAGGTTTTGCAAGCACACTGCGCACAGACACTAGTTAAAACCAAAATGGTGTAATGATTTTTAATTGACACTAGGGTAGCCTGACACGTGTTTCGAGCACTTGCCCTTCCACTGAGGCTGCAAGATTTTTGTACATGCGAGGTAATGTAGTACAAATAAATTAAGCAAAGTCATATATAAGACCCAATGTAACAGGGAAAACAAAGAGAAAAGCCACATAACAGTTTCATTGATCATATATGGCACAACATTGCAATGTTTCAATCCATAGTGCCAAGAGCCAAAAGATAATATATAATTTAAAAAACAAGACAAAAGTAAAAAACCATTCATGTACAACATAATTGTGAAAAAATCCATACCATTTGTGTATTTGAAAATCATCAGATCAGAAAGAGAGAAGGAAGTGGAAAAATAAACAGATTTCCATTAGCCTTGGAGTTCTTGGTGTGCCATACAAATTTTAGGAGCTGATAGAAAAGTTTAGGTCTTTTACCTGAAGTCAGGTGTAAATTGAATGTGTACTGAGAGAATAACAAACAAGTCCGATTAGGGTAATTCTATTTAGGGGACATCACCAATTAAAAGATGCTAGTGCTACAATTCAACCCAAGAAATTAAAAGGTTACACACTTACCCAGGTTTAAGCTAAGTGATTAATTATTGATTTCTCACAGGCTCCACTGTAAATTTAAATTAATAAGCGATGTATTAGACATGTGTGCTATTGCATAAGTAGGACGGTTAATCATTAATTATAAAAAGGCAAGTGGAGGTTGGCTGAATGGGAAGTGCCATGGGTGTGCAGGGTCTGTGGTTGGATGGCGGGGCACATATGTTTGGTAGTGGTCTCCACCCCACTCAAGTGGTGGTGGGCTGGTGGAAAGGGGTTAGCTCCAGCTGCTCGCTGTCTTGGTTTATGGTATTAGTGGGCTGCTCAAACGAGATTCCCACACTGACGTGGAGTGGAGGAACAGAGGAAGGGGGCTGAGAGAAAGGGGAGGGGTGAATGAAGAGCCGTTAGGGACTAGTTTGTGGAAGGATGCAATATCAAGTAACCACAGCTCATGTGGCTGACAATATAATGAGCCGCTTTTTTCAGCTTGACCAAAGACTGATAACCTTAACAGAAATGCGGATTTCTCGTTCGTGTTTTGGTGGTGGTGCGGTCGATATAGTGGGGCCTCTTCTGTCCTGGAAGTCATGCAGCAGACTTGGGCCTCCATGGCAATGAAGCGTTGTAGCCACAGGAAGTCTTGGCTATGTATGTCTCCTTTCCATGCAATAAGCCTGACCAAAATTCTCTACTCGGGATGGATACCGCTGTGCCAAGTGTTGGGAGCTCGGTTTTGCCACTGTGTTTCAGCCCTTCAAGGCACAAAACACTAATTTGTTCTGTGGCTGCAATTGGCCTCTCTCCCCGGGCTTGTTATCGACCTATGTCATGGCTTGTTGCAGCAGATGCCATGCACGACTCAGGATAGTGTCCACTACTTTAGTGTCATGATGCCTACGTCCAAGGTGCCAGACAAGACCCAGCTACCCCAGAGGCAGACATCATGTCTTCAAGGGAAGTCACAACAGACTCAAGTAGGGGCTTTTTGGACTCCGTCCTGGCACCTTTGGCGCCAGGCTCATATCGGGCCACAGTCCTGGCGCCATAGGCGCCAGGCTCATAAAAGGGGACTTTGTGTTAAAGGTGCTTAGTGTTAACTTACCTGATGCAGACCATACTGCAACATCCAGGCCTTCTGAGGCCTGAATGGAACTACTTTATCTTTGGAACTACTTAACCACATGGGTGTGGTCAGGGGAGGAATACATACCTGAGAGGAAGGATACATACCTGGAACTACTTTGAAGGCTATTTAAGCCACGCCCAAGCAGTAACTCACGCTTCGCGTTGTTCTGCATCTAGCAGCTGGACGCTCACTGTGTTTGCTCCTGCATTCTGTCTTCTGCTACTCCTGCCAGCATCCTGGAACACCTGCAAAGAGATAAGAGAAGAGAAAAGGGTAAAGAAGAGTCCTTACCTGCTAAATCCGCATTCCGGAGACATCTCGCCGACGGTCCTGAAAAGGAAGACATCCATTTAAAAGCACATCGCATCGATCGCTGCAGCGCCGCATCTCACTCACCTGTACAAGGTGCCACCACGTTCTACGGCGACATCTGGACTCGCAGACACATCACCGCGCCTAGGGAGAAAAAGACAAGAATAAAGGTGAGAGGGGAAAGAAAACAAGAAAACCTTAATTTCCATTACAAAGCTTACCTGTTGAGTTATTCCATCTTCATTTCGGGTCAGTGCCGCATCCTGGCATTTCCGGACCCCGGCCCCTAATGGGAAAAAGAGACATCAGCGTTAGTGGGCGCATGAAAAGACGTTACCCAATGCCCATTAAAGACTTACCTGATTTCTTCTGGATTGATCTTTGTTTCGGGTCGGTGCCGCATCCAGGCATTTCTGGACCCCGGCCCCTATGGGGAAAAAAGACATCAGCGTTAGTGGGCGCATGAAAAGACATTACCCAAACGCCCATTAAAGACTTACCTGATTTCTTCTAGATTGAGCTTCGTTTCGGGTCGGTGCGCATCCAGCCATTTCCGGACCCCGGCCCCTATGGGGAAAAAAGACATCAGCGTTAGTGAGCGCATTGATACAAGGACACTGAGAGAACTCTCATCAAGCTTACCAGAGTCTCATTCTTCGGTTCCACAGCTCTTCTCGGAATAGTTTCCGCACCTGAAAAAGAGACAACGAACAATTATTATTGTGGAATCATACTCATTAACAGAATCCTTACGGTACTATACCGGGAAAACAAAACTTGAACCCTCTATAATCAAAATCCCAGTGAAGTAACTGGATACAACGCGCCCCTGCATGAGAAGCAGGATGGAGAGTTCAACCTTTCAAACCCTAAGGTGAGACTTCACGTGGGGGTCGCAGGAGGGTTTCGTAGAGGGGTGAGAAGGGAGCGGGAGGCTTATACTTTCTCCCTCAGATTGTTAATACTCCCTTTTCACATACAGAAAGATATTCCTGCGAGCCAGACGAGCCAGATTCGAAGGTCCGGTCCAGTCCATCTTCCGGGTCCTGCGCTTCACCATAGAAGAAGCAACAACACTCCAGACCAGACCTGCGCCTCCGTGGGCGTCAGGTGAGAGTAACATTTAGTAGCAGTACTTTGAGACCTGCCCTAGAACACGGCCCAAGGCTGGAGGCCTCTTGTCCTAAAGATTGCCTGATTGATCGCTTCCTTGAATACTGTAGTCCCTTAACTAAACAAGTTCTTCCTGGATCACTGAATGGGGGCCACAGCACCCCACACATCGTCGACACAACAGGCCCGCCTCACTTTGAGCATTACAACCCTTCATGACACAGTGGGCCATGTTTAGTTGGACATGTAAATAGCAACCATAGTCATTTACACTGTCTATTGGCGCTGGTGGCATTCCTGACCCACCGGAGGCAATTTCATAGATACTTGGACAGGCTTTGACCAGATTTTGGCATGTTTCACCAGTCGGTTGTAGGAGTCAGTGGTGGTATCTGATCCTCTAAGCAGGCCTCTAAATTTGCAGTCCTCACTAGGCAATGGCTAGCGATAATTCACTCTTGTCAAGTCGGAAGACAAGTGGAGAATGAGGGGCCAAGTAACTTTTTAAGCCTGGCTAGTAGCTTTGAACTTGACATTTTGCACCCTTCTTTATACCCTCTGAATTTGAGTGCCAGAGCGCTGTCCGAGATCTGTCTTGTTAGCTGCTGAGCATTGTACTTGGTTCGGAGTGAAGTCCTCTTGGGAAGATGTTCTCCTTTGTGGGGCCAGGTCCCAAATGGCGCCCACTTTGGTATGAGTGCAGTGCGGGCTCCATGACATCGCTGGTGTTAGCTGCCCAGCATGGTATATGATTAAGCATCTAGAGATTAATCGGATGGATGGATGTGTCTTGGGTGTTTTGTGGGTGAGCTCAAATGTGTGTGCTTTGCGTAGACTGTTGAGTGTTGTCACTTGTATATAGTGTCGACTACTCACACATGAAGTCACGTGCTGCAACATTATTAGGTCTATTCTGTCTCCAGGTCATTTTGCTCTCCCACTCTGATTGCATTAAGGCAGATCGTCTCAAGGGTTGCATGGTCATTTGGTTGCTGTTTAGCGTGCTACAAAACACGTTGTTTGGTGTTGCCATTTTCATAGTGAGTGTTCTTGAAATTGGTCTCTTTAAAATGTATCTATTTCATTTATTTTATTTTACATTTGTAGGAGCGCACTTAACCCAAAGGCATCTGGGTGCTCGTTACAGGCAGTTTACAACTGTGTAGAAGTATAATCAGAATCAGGCAGTGGTGGGCATGAGTTGAACAGGCAAGTCTTTAGCTGTTTCCGGAACAATCTGTAAGAGGGTTCTGCTCTCAGGGCTGGAGGGAGCGAGTTTTGAAAGTGTGGTTGCTTTGACAGGAAAGCCGGAGCCTCCGGCTTTGGTGCGCCTGAACCTAGGAATGGCCAGGCGGTTGATTTCAGTGCCTTGTGAAGGATAGTGGAGGGGGTCTGGACCACCCTGCTCCCCAATCCTTCCCACATTCTGCTTGTGCACTGTTGGTCCATTCAGATCAGCTGTCTGGTCCGCTGTCTCCTGGCAGATGGAGAGAGAGCAGTGTCAGTGCTGTAGGCACATGTAGTCTCTGTGCCTTTTACTATCGCACCACCTGTTATCTGAAACTATGGCATTACAGTACAGCTGGGGAGAAATGGCATGAACCACCCATTGACTGTCCATGGCAATCCATATGGTCATTCCCAATCACTTCCTGGCCCTCCCAAAAGACATCTTCCCAAGGATCTCTTTGAGCAAGGTTTATCAAGCCTCATGATCAAACTTTGAGCACTAAGTGCCTGCCAGTGTTTTTTTAGCGGTCATCTGAAAGTTAATGACTTCATTGGCACTGTAAAGGTACTATTGGTGTAATACAAATATCAATCCGTTCTGCCTTCAGACACTAGATTTATAAACACTGTGTGTTCTTCACTGAAGTCCTGTTAAAAACCAGCATTGGCAGGGCCAACAGTTTTGGCTTGTGTGTAAGTATTCGTCATTTGGCAGGCACTGCTATTATAAGCCCAGGTACTCTCACCATTTTGCAGCTGCTACCATCAATGGTCAGTTCTTACTAGTTGTCTGATGCCTGGCAAATCCCTTTCCCATGCTTAGGCAAAAGCCAAGACTGTTGGCCTGGCTAATGCTTGGTTTACACTGTGTCAGATCCAAGGCGAAGGGGTCAGCAGGAAACACAGTTGATCCCAGTAATTGAAATGACCTCCCATGTAAGTTGCAGGCTCATCCATTCTTCTCTTGCCCCTCCCCCGACCCCTCCAACCCACCCACCCTGCACTCCTGCTAAGGCAGGTAAAGTCTCCTCCCCAGCAACGCTCTGCCAGGGTGTTCATTGCTTTACCATCAGGGGCCCTCTTCTTTGAGCTTACTTCCGGATGAACTGTGGAATACAAGCTCTATTGCCCTTTTCAGGAGAAATTTGTAAACGCATCCTTTACAGTGATTTCGGTTACGTCAGAAGTAGGGCAAAGGAATTTAACATCAGCGCCTAGATGCAGGATTCTACTTGGTTCCAGAAGGATTTGCGCTTTACACATTCTAAATCAAATAACAATTTAAATTCAAATCAGAAGTTTACAACCCATCCAGTGCTAGAGTATCACGCTTAAGGGAGAGTTTATCAGTTGTTTTGGAAACCTCACAACTGTTTGATGAATAGTGTTTTCTCTGCTGCTCTCTGACTCGAGACCTGCCAGCAACTTGTACCTGGAAGGCATGCAAGCTCCAACACAAAAACCCCTCCTAATGCAGAGGTGTGGCTGTGCATGCTGCCCGTGCCCTGGAGCTCATGGCAGTGCCTCATGCTTGGCATGTCGGGATACGGCACCTGTCTGTGCAGGGCCCGAGCATGCATCTGCGGGAGGTGGAGCCACCAGAAATATTTACCTTGGCTTCCCTGACCTGCCCAGCCAGTGTTGACATTGGCAGAAAATCTTCCTGTTTAAGCTTCTCACTCCTCTCCAGCCTAGGTCCGTACAGTGGTACCTAACCACTTTGCAGTAGTCCTCAATGCATGGGCGCTGTACTCCCAACTATGCGGCTTAGTAGCTAGGCTTATCTCTCGCTGCTTGGATGACCAAACACAGGAGCCTGTGCTTCTTCTATTGTGGGGTTGTTCATATCAAAGGTGCATTGATGCCGCAACATGGCGTCACTAGAAATCAGTATTAGGGCAGGCAAACCAGGATCACAAATATAATATGGGGGTTGTGGTGGTGGCACATCAAACAAAGGTCAACATGCCAAACTGGTTCAACGGTTGCAAAACTGCCCTATGCACTCAGCAAGATATTGCATTCCATTAACTCAAGCAGACATCAACCCCAGCACAGCTTCACATTATGTGTATTTAGAGGTGGCAGAAGAGACATCGCTTCCAGCACAGCTTTAATAGCCAGTCAACAAGTCAGTTTAATAGAAGCGGTATCAGTCATACCTCAGTTTCACATGATGATCAAGGGCAGTCTGTTTAAAAGATTAAATATCACCTACAAGCGCGAAGTACAAGGAGGAAGGAGGCAACTGTTCCCATGGTACTTAGCAATGGTTGCAGGAATCTCACTTTGCCCCCAAAGAATTGTTTACAGTTTTCAGTTTCTGGCTGTACATCCCAGTGGCGACTGGTGAATTCTTTATTGGAGGGGCATAAATATTTTCCCCAACTATGCCAGAGCGACCCAGCACAGCGAGGGAGCCTAACCCAATCAAAAGATGTTTGGGGAGGTGTGGTCCCACCTCCCCCGAGATTGCCTAAAATAATGACTTAAAATGGCACTTTACAGCACACATTTTTGAAAAATGTGTTAAAATACCCAACATTTTACCTTTGGTTTTGTAGGGTAACTCTTCTCCAAGTGCACAGGAGCTTTTCCCCAACACATTTTCAGGGTGCCTTTACCCACAATATATGTCCATATTAAAACATTTTCATGCTGGCTGTGCCCATACATTTTCATGCTGGCTGCACCAATATGTACCAATATTCCCATATAAGAACATGTTCATGTTTGCTTTGCGCACAATGCCAGTAAGAATACTATAAGAAAACATGTCCACACTTGCTCTGCGAATATCTGGTATTATTCCCACATAAGAACATAGTCCATTTGAATTTACCATTAAAAATGTATGCGACAGCATGAATAAATGTCCATACTGGCTGTATCACAATGCCAGTCCAGCCATGTAATAACACTTATCATGCTTCCTTCATCAAAGATGCCTAACACAAAATGGCATACCGAAATAAGAAATAGCTACACTGGCTGCACCAAAATGCGAGCCTAGCCACGTGATAACACTTATCATGCTTCCTTTAGCAAAGATGCCTAATACAAAATGGCATGCCACAATAAGAAATGGCTAGACTGACTGCATAAACATGCCAATCTAGCTACATAATAGCACTTATCATGCATGCTTTATTATAGATGTACAGTAAAAATGACAGGCCTACCCCTTAAGCCCTCAGCGCCTCGCACGGGAGCAGATATGGGCCTGTTGACAGAGAATTTTTAAAAACAAATTGTTGGCAGAGCTCCAGTTAAGATTTTGAGGGGGGAGCATTTTACTCCCTATTTTGAAACTTTAAGAGTAAATGTGATTTCGAGGGAGTAAAAATGAGTTTTCTCCTTCACAAGGGAGTACAACATATGTGACATCTAGCCGATGCATGCAAATGTTAATTGAATGGATAATTGCATGTGATCCACATCATGACAGAAAAGCAGATTTAGCTCACAATTAAGATAAAGCACAGTGCCAAGTATTTGGTGAATGGTGTTAGACTCTATCAGCTGGATGCAGAGTGCTGAGTCTTTTCACCCTGTCAACTGCTTTTTTGTTTGGAGAGGAGGACCTTTAATACAAATACTAGTGCTGGGAGCAGAGCGACCGTGGCACCGAGTGTTTGGTGAAAGGTGTTAGACTCTGTCAGCCGGACGTGGAGTTGTGAGTCTTTTCACCCTGTCAACTACTTTTCTGTTTGGAGAGGAGGAACTTCAATACAAATACTAGTGCTGGCAGCGGAGCGAGCAAAGTACTGAGTGTTTGGTGTTCGGCGTTGGGAGGCTTGTGGCTTGTATCTTGCAGCTCGCCACTAGATTGCGTGCTGCAGGCAGCTTACAGCTTGCAGCTCGAAGCTTGTTGCTCTAAGCTGGTTGCTTATGGCTTATAGTCTACAAACCAAGTGTTTTTCACCCCCCCCTTTGTTGTTTGGGGAAAGTACTTAATCGGATATTCCTGGGGACTACGGCGGAGAACATCGAGTGACACCCTTGAACCTTCCCCGACTGCTCTCAGCGTCGATATTTCCAGGTGAGAACGGTGAAAACTGGGAGGTGGCTGTTGTATTTGGTGAATTGTGTGAACATTCCCACCTTAGATGCGACCAACGTAAATACTAGAGCACTAAAAGGGGGATTTCTTTTTTCTTAACCCATAAACTATTCTGAGAGATACAGAACATTGTACTATGCCAGTGAAAAGTTGTTATTCCCTGAGAGGCAATAAATCCACTAAGAATGATGGAACGCACAACATCAAAAAATGCAACAAAGCCGTGCAGACTAAGGGTCGGGGGAAACGGTCAGGGCACAAGTACATAAAGATCCGACCAAAATTACATAATATCTTGGACCCCAGGAGGAAAATCAAGGTGATACCTTGCAAGGAACGTGTGGGTAGACTGAGATATGATGGACGCACCCTGAATCACTACTCATTGACAATGAGCAATCTCTTTTGAAATTATGTCTGTTGCTGGTGGCCGGCAATGCAAAGCCAATAGAAAACCAAGAGATAACGCCCAACAAGACATTCAGTGAAAGAAGGTAACAGGAGCGTCCACAATAAAGACTATCCATCTCCCCATGCCTGACAGAGCTACTGGATGAAATGAACACTAGGACTCATGTTACCTCTCACTCGAGTGACAGATCAGCAGCCACTGTGGTATCAGAAACTCTCAGACATTCGATTGTAGAAAATGAAGCCTTGCAGTTGCACTAAGAATTCTCTTAAAACAAGGCAATTCTTTGGTGAATGAAGTGGCCAAACATTCTGCTATATTGAAGCAAATTGTTCTAGGCCTAGAAATTATATTATAGAAACAAATCTAAGACCGAGTAAAATAACTGCCCCATTGATAACTGAGAGGGTAAATAAGGAGGTTTGTGTCATCTCTTTGGACCCCAAAAACTGAAGAAGGGCCCCTGGAATTGACGATGGTTGAGCAACAAAATGTGGAAGCTTCTCCTAGGTTATCTCGGAAAGAGCGAAGAAGGAGAGCTAAAAAGAGACAGAATAATAATTTAAGTGAGAACATCACGAAAGTGGAGGAAGAAATAATAAACCAAGCTATCCAAAAAAGTGGGGTGCGCACAAAAAGAGCAAAGAAAAATTCAGTAAGGGGAGCCAAAAAAAATCCCTGAATGTTGGATATCTGACCTCCTGGTTGCTCAAAAAGAGACAAAATGAAAAACCTAAATTAAAACAGATAGCTTCAAGATAGATCAGACGATGTGTCTAGGGATGAATGTATTGAGGACTCTGAATTAGTAGATTTGATGGACGATTCAGACCTAGTAAAGGAGAATATATTGAATGGGGGTAGAAGAGAAAATGCAGGGAAATGAACAATAATGATTCCCCAAAAGGGGTGAATACAACAGAAACTCCAAAATCATCGAACATGTCTCACTATATCATGTTTATTTGATGACCAAAATGTCTTGATAAATAGGTCAGCGATATTAAAACTATTTATTCATGTACCCACATTGTGTATGTTGAAAAGTAGGCCTTTGACTTTATTGAACCCTTTAACAATTTCACTGTAAAGATATGGAAGTAGCACAATTTATTAGACTTAATGCTTCCTCATTATTTAAATGGGGGTATGATTTGGACCAGCAAGGATAAAAGGTGAATACGAATAAAGTGAAAGCGGATAAACCCATACTAAAGAAAAATAATGAGCCATTGATACCAAAAGGGATAGAAGATAAAGGGGTGAAATCCCCTTGGGAATGGTTGTTATCTTTTTCTCCCGAAGCCAAAAGAGAATCCCTAATAGTGAGCTTTGGGTATCTGTTCATGGAACTCTGGGGGACATATACATCTGATAGCCGAAAAGGGCTCTTTTACTCTGTTGCAATCATCAGAAATTATCTTGATACAGGAAATTTGGCTCATATTTGAAATTCTGTTTGATGGATACCAGAGCTTTTGGAGGTTTGCTGGTAAAGGAGAAAAGGGCCGCCCTTATGGAGGCCTCCTTACTCTGGTATCCAATGACATAGAAGCAAATGTAATTAAAGTAGTAGGCCAATCTCCTTATGTCTTGATGGTGAAGGCAGGGATATCGGCCCATTTAAATCTGTTGACTATAAACATATACAATCCGCCAAACAAATGCATGACAGAAGAAATCCATGTAAACATTCAAGCGGCTATTGCAAGTACAGGGGTGATGGAAAGAGGAACAGAGATAATCTTGGCCGGGGATTTGAGTGCCAAATGTCTAGAATACATCATTATGGATAAAGGAGTATTTAGTGAAAAGCAAAGGGAGGACAAAGAAGGGGCACTGAAAAGACGGATAATAAAATGGATCAACTTCCTGGACACGCTTAAATTAAAAATATGTAATGGAGATATAAAAGGTGATGCTCCCCCATCCAACACATGCAGAAGTAATGGCAGCGTGTCAATATTAGATTTTATATGTACGGCGACAACATATTCTCCAAAGTAGTTGAGATGAATTTAAAATTCTCTAAATATAGTGATCATGGTATCCTCTAGATTAAGACAAAAATACAGCGTGACGCAAATGTGGAGAGGGAAGTAATGGGGGAGATAGTAATAAATATTGGGATGTCCAAGGTGGGTTGATCCCCTAAGAACTTAGGGGCCATAACAAAATATGTCTCTCTCCTGGACATCAGACTTATCCCTTGTGCTTCACCACAAATTTTAATGACATGGATAGGCTCTACTACTAATTGCTTCTTAGGCAGAATGAAGCCATTTTGTGTAAATGATAAGAGAAAACATATACACCCCTAAGAAAATGAGATCAAAGGAAAGAAACGATTACTCCACCAATACCTTAGAAAAATAGAGATACTAGAAATTAATGATGAAGATAAGGGCCAACTAAGAAAAAAGGAAAAGACCAAATATAGAAACTGGGTAAGAAATAATCTAATATCCCTGAAAGTGGGTGCCTAGCAACGAATATACTCGGCCATGAGGAAAAATTATGTAAAGCATCTATGGAAAGTTTTTAATAAGGGAAGAGGGCAATCTAATGAATCTATACTGTGGCAATAAGCCCCAAGACTGTGTGCCATTACCACCTACGGTAGTGCCCCTGGGGCCCACAGGAGGGCCTTAACGATGTAGGCGGTAATTCCCCATAGTCTCGGGGCTGATTGCCAGTTTTACCCCAGCCTATTAGACCCGGGTACTAAAAGCATTTATTTCTGTTCTGAAAAGCTCTGAGCATAGAAAGGGCCTTAACGAAGACCCCAGGGGCATTACTGTAGGCGGTAATGGCCTACAGTCGAGGGCCTTATTGCCATTAGTACTCTGCCCGGTTAAAACGGGCTACTAAGAGCATTTTTATCTGTTCCGAAATGTTTTTGAAAAGACATTTTTTTTTTTTAAATGGCCGCCGGGGAAGGGCAAACTGAGCCTGTTTTCCCTTTCCATGGTGGCCATTAAAAAGATAGGGAAAAAAGTAAACAAATAACGCTTTGGATTAAGACGCTATATAGATAACACATCATTATCATTAACATCATTATCATAACATGGCCGCCATGGGAAGGGAGAAGGGACTACAAGTAGTCCCTTTTCCCTTTCCATGGCTGCCATTAAAAAGATAGGAAAAAAAGTAAACAAAAAAAATGGCCTCCATGGGAAGGGAGACGGGACTACACGTAGTCCCTTCTTCCTTTCCATGACGGCCTGTCGCAGATCAGGAGCAGACGCGAAGGGGACTGAAGTGGTCCCAGCACGTCCGCTCTCGAAATGTAAAAAAAAGAAGGTAAGTGGGGTGGTAGGGCAGGAAGGGAATTCAGGGGAGGGGGATGGGGAGAAGACTTACCTGATTCCCCGACGAGGGGAGATGGTGGCCGCCGGCCATGAGGAGGCTCAGGCCAGTGGGATTACCATGTGGTAATGTCCACATTCTGAGCCTCCCCATTGGCTGGGAGGCCGCCACCCCGCCCTCGCCGGGTACTAATGAATATTATATCAGCTAATACCTGGGAAAATCATGTACGAGAAACATTTAAAGCAGAACATGCTCCCAAAATGGTGCAGAAATGTGAGCTGAAAATGAACATCCCATATGAAGACATCCTTCAACTCATAAAGAAGTTATATTAATCCAGAGCCCCGGGCCCGGATGGGGTCTGTAACTTGGTAATGTTCCGGAATCACGTAAAAAGGGCAGAGATCTTAAAATCGCTATATGATGGTGTGGTCAAATCTGGCCTTATCCCTAAATCTTGGACCCTATCTTACTTGATCCCTATCCATAAGCATGGGAGCAGAGATAAACCCGAACAACTATTGGATGGCTTAGGAAAATATTTGCAGGCTGGCTATTGCGTGACATAGGAAAATGGATAAACAAAATTAGAATACTAAGTAAATTTCAGATGGGGTTCCAAAAGGTTGTATCCTGTTGCCACAATATGCTGATCATGAATACTCTAATTTACCAGGCTAGCCTTAAAGAAACCCCTCCCTTGTTCAATCAAACTGACCAGTAACACTGTCATTCCATTTTCCGTAAAATAGCGCTCTTAATGATGCATAACAAGCGGTATTAAGTGGCAAAGGATGTACATACCAACCCATTCCTCTTTCCCCGTGTTGGGGTAAATGGGAACAGACCCAACAGTTGGACCTATTCAAGATAGCATGGGTCATACTCATAATCTGTAACAGTGTATTATTGTCATAACCTTTTCTATGTTTCACTTCTTGTGAAGGGAGAGTATAAGAGAGCACGTGTACTGGGCTGCTCATAGTAGGAGCATTGGTAGCACCAAAGGATGCACAGTTTCTAGATAACAAAATATTGGGACCAGCGTAATCAAAATGCAAAGCGGTATCAAAAACATTAGCATATTATTCTTTCTGAACCAAATCTTTCTAGGAGCAGGTTTAGTCTCTATTTCTATATCATCAAAACATTGGTGCAGGAGGTTGCTGGAGCGAATATAGGCATTGTCTTGCAATGTTAATTTCAGGACAAGTTTTCAGTGTTCGTCAGGGATAGTTCTCCACAGTAACACACGTTAGTAGCAAAGCGTTCAAGCCAGTTCAGGCAGGAGCAAGTATCAATTCGATAGTGTCGGTACCAATTGCCCCCGCTTGTTCGTGCTAGGTTGCAACGGTCCTTCACCTTTCAATGGTAGCACCGGGAAACCGCGTGTCAGAGCTTTCAATTTGATCCAGCTTCATACAGCTCATACGCTCCTTTTCCCTAGGCCAGTGTTCCCACTTCATCCATGCTGGGAACAAAGGCAAAGCAAAACGCTGATCACTTCCGATTTTGTGAACGTAGATTGCACCTCACGGCTCCAGGTACATTATGATCGATGAACAATGCACTCTCATTTCCAGATGCAGGATCAGTGCCAGTTTGTGATGCAATACATGATGATGAGGCAACGGTCGGACAAGGTTGAGGCACCTTTGGCCTTTCGATCTTCACTGCAATCTCCCCAGGCCCTTTCTCTGGCTTAGAAAGCACTTCTGGCAGAGAACTGGTGATGATGTCTTTGTGATCAAGTGCAGCTGTATTTCTATCGACGTCAGGATCAAGCTCTTTCTCATGTGGCAAAGAAAACAGAACATGTGTGTTGCGTGGATCCAGTGTCTGCGCCCATCCACTCGGGTTGCAGTCAGCGTAGCCAGTAATACCTGGAATGGCCCCTTCCATCGTGGTGCAAGTGAAGACTTTCTTTAAAAAATTCTTAATTAACGTCTAGTCCCCAGGCTGCAGACAATGTCCTGGGCCGGTATATCTGACAGGAAGAGCCTCCTGCACCTGCTGATGAATTAAACGCAAATTTTGAGTCATTTGTTTGCAATAATTAATAAGCAACGGGTATTCTATATCCCTCAGCCGTTTTGGCTGAGGAGCATTCCAAACATTCACTGGTCTCCCCATCATGATTTCGTAAGGGGATAGACCAGTCCTCACCTGTACAGCTGTTCTCATGCATAGCAAAGCTAGCAGTAATGCATCGGGCCATTTCAAATTGCTCACCGCACAGATTTTACTTAATTTATTTTTCAAGATACTGTTCTGACGTTCCACAAAACCGGCACTCATCGGGTGTCTGGCCAAATGGAATTGTTTATCAATCTGGAGGCCTGCATAGATTTGCAATATCATGGGCGCAATAAAGTGCGGGCCGTTATCTGACCATATAACAGGGTAGACCAAAATGGGAAAAGTACTCTTTTAGCATGACTTTAGCTGTGGACATAGCTGAAAAATCTTTCAGGGGATAGGCCTCTACCCATTTACTGAATGTGCAGACCACCAGGACATACTTATAATTCTGGCACCTTTCCATTTCTATGAAATCAAAATGGATGACTTCAAATGGCATGGGGGGGGCAAAACTTCCTACTGGCGTCGCTGTTCTTTTTCCAGTGTTATGTTGTAAACAAGTCATACCATTTTGAACCAATCTTTCAGCAGTTTTTCTAATGTGTGGATTCTGCCATTCAGAATCCAGATGTTGATTCATTTTCCTAGCACATATTTGTGTTGGACTGTGGGCCATGGTGACCATTGCCATCAGATAGGCATTGGGCAACACCCATCTGTGATTTTGTTTGTCCACCCAACAACCTTCAGAATCTAATTCTGCTGTACCCTCAGACCAGTTTTTTATGTCATCTACAGTGGCTTCTGCTTGCATTTCCTTAACTGTGGCAATTCCATTCTCTATCATGCAGGATACTTCTTTTATTTTTTCGACACACATGTTTGTGTGTAAATCAGTGGCAGTTTGTTTCGCAATTCTGTCTGCAAATGCGTTTTCCTTATCAACGTTACATGTTACTTTTTTATGTGCTTCACATTTCATTATTGCTAATCGGTTGGGAAGCGCGAGTGCTGACAACAGTCTCACTATCAAAGTGGCATGTTGGATTTTGGTTCCGTGTGATGTCAGGAAACCTCCTTCAGCCCATAATCGATCACAATTGTGTACCACCCCAAAGGCATTCTAACTGTCAGTGTATATGTTTACATTGAGGTTCGCAGACATTTCACATGCTCTTGTTAACGCTATTATCTCTGCAGCTTGTGCTGAGTTATATGGGATTCTTTTGCTTTCTACAATACTTTTCAGTGTAGTGATGGCATAAGCAGTAGTTGATGTACCATTGGGTAATTTAAAACAAGAACCGTCACAAAACAGTTCTTCATCCGGCTCTTTCTGTGGGGTATCAGTAAGATCAATTCTTCCTTTTGTCTCTTGTTCAGTAACCATTAAACAATCATGGGGGAATTGTTTTTCACCCCATTTTTCATTTGGAGGCAGCATTAACTCGGCCGGATTTAAAGCGCAATACCTCATAATGTGGATATGTGGTGCAAATAGAACTATTTCATACCTTGTTAATCTGGCTGATGTAAGGTGTTGTGTCTGCATTCTATTTAAAAGAACGTCCACTGAATAGGGTACCATGACGGTTAAAGCGTGACCTAAAACCATCCCCTCGGTTTGTTTTACTGACGCAGCGGCTGCAGCAACAGTTCCCAAACAGCGCGGAAAAGCACATGCAACAGGATCCAACGTGCAAGAGAAGTAACCGCATGGTCTATTTCTCCCTCCTTGTTCCTGAGTCAAAAGAGCCAAAGCACATCCATCATGTTTTGTTTTTTTTAATTTCTTTTATTGATTTTATACAAACAAAAAATGAAAACCAAACAAGCAGAATACTCATAATGGTTCAATTACATATCAAGTTATCGTAGTCACTGCTCCCATTATCCCTCCCTCCCCCCGTGAGCCTATTTGTCCATCTCTTTCAGTGTTTGGCACATGCGGCCGAGTTTCGTCCTCTTCGGAGTCTTTTGGGTTTGATATTACTCCAAACAATTCTGTTATTAGCGTTTTCCAGGCCAATAGGGTGCCCACCTCCCCCTCATCAGCCCGGCTACTCGAATCTTGCCATGCCACCGTTTCAGCCTCTGCCCATTTCTGTAAGTCCTTCCACCATACATCCACCTTAGGTTTGTGGCATTTCTTCCACCCCATGGCGATCCTACGTTTCGCAAGCACATACGCCAGATTTCTTAGTTTCTCAATATGTTTGAGTTTCCGTGGCCTAGGGAACCCGCCCAGTAAGCAGGCCCAAGCCGTGTCTATGACAAGAGTAACCCCTTTATCGGCCAGTTTGTGCGCCACATTACTCCAGTAGCATCTAATAATCGGGCACAACCAAAACATATGCGTCATGTCAGCGTTTTCCAGGTTACATTTAGGACACATTTGTATGCCAGCGTTTCGGAACTTAGATATCCTCAAGGGGTCATGTATGCCCTATGCGTTACATACAGCTGAATTTGTTTTAATCTGGCATTTCTAGATACTTTTTTGTGGTAACCCAGGGCACGCTCCCACATCCCGTCCTCCATCGGGGCCCCCACTTCCATCTCCCAGTCCAGTCTCAGATGCGTCAAATCTTTACCCACCTTAGCCATCACCATCTCGTGCAGTCTCGAGATCTCATGAACCCCTTCAGACATATCATACATTGCTTCCAAAACTGCATCTGGTTCTTCTATCAAAACTGTTTCTGGCCAGGTTCTCTTAATCATTTGCACCAATCTAATGTATGTGACATATTGCCACGTGTGTAGCCCCGCCTCTTCGTTGAGTTCTGTAAACTCCTTAATGGATCCCTCCTGCCAAACATCGCCTAGCGTTGCCAGCCCCACCGATTCCCAGTAGGTCCTAACAATCGCCCTTAGCTGATCATCCCCTCCTGTCAAAGCAACCAAGGGTATTTGCGGGAGGCACGGGTATGGGACCTCCATTAGGCGACAAGCCCTACGCCAAATTTTCCGCCCAAGCTTCAACATCGCAGGGCGCCCCCTCATTTCAGTTTCGGACAGCCAGATCATTTCTTTCAAATAAAACGGGGCACAGTCCTGCCCAAGCACCCTGTGCTCAGGGGTCACTTCATCGGAAAGCCACTTAGCCACATATTGCAACTGTCCCGCCACATAATAAACCTCAAAATGGGGCAGTCTAATACCTCCTTTTTCATAAAAGTTCTGCAGTTTCCAGAACGCCACCCTATTTCGGGTACCGTGCCACGAGAAATCCCTACACATGCTGTTCAATTTACTAAAAAACTTCTTGGGTATTATGTATGGGATATGAGTAAAGTAATGCAAAAGCCTGGGCAGAACTACCATCTTGAGCATAGGCCCCCGCCCCATCATCGCCAAGGGCAGTCTTGGCCAGAACTGCATGCTGTTTCTGATTTTCTCGACGGCTACTTCCGTATTGTGTCTGTGTTCATCTTGCGCCTTGTGATATATATCTATGCCCAAATAGCGAAAAGAGCTCATTGCCCACGGTACCTGTAGCACCTGTAGTCCTTCTGCAGGGATCCCCTTATAGCTACCTAATGGGAATATGACAGACTTTTGGGGGTTCACCGAGATGCCTGACAACTCTGCATACCTTTCCATCACTTCAAGTATGTAGAAGAGATTTTCTTCTGGGTATTGCAAGTACAGCAACAGATCGTCCGCGTACAAGGATATCAAGTGTCGTTCCCCTCCCACCTCAATGCCAATCGTCTCATACTGTGCCCTAAGGCATATTGCCAAAGGCTCCAGGGCCAAGATGTAAAGCATCGGAGACCAGGGGCACCCTTGTCTGGTGCCTCTGCCAAGTTGCCATCTTTCGGATATCACCGCTCCAGTTCGGACCCTGGCAAGCGGCTCACTATACAACATCTTGGCCCACCTGATATAGCACGGCCCCATTCCATACCCTTTCAAAGCAGCCAATAGCCATGACCACTTGACCGAGTCAAAAGCCTTGACTGCATCTAAAGACACTATTGCCATCTCACCCTCGTTCTTAACACCCCATTCGACCACCCGATGAAGTCGCCTATGGTTGTGTGTAATGTTCCTGCTCGGGACATAACCCGTCTGATCAGGATGTATGAGTCTGCCAATCACTTTCCGCAATCGATTTGCAAGGACAGCTGTGAGAATCTTGCTGTCTTGATTGAGCATCGACAGGGGCCTGTAGGAACCACATCTGTGCTCCGGTTTATTGGGCTTGGGCAGCGGTATTATAATCGCCTCTCTAAGTGACTCAGGCAACCGTCCTATCTCAAACGCTTCATTCAACATGTCCAGCATTGGGGGAAGGATTTCCTCCTTGTATACTTTATAAAATTTGCTGGGTAACCCATCTGCCCATGGGGCCTTACAAGTGGGCAGCTGCTTTACTACCTCTTCTAATTCCTCCAACGTGATTGGCTCATCTAACTCCTCCCTCTCTTCGTCGCTTATCTTGGGCAGCCCTATGTCTTCTAACGTTTCGGTTATCGTGCGCTGGTCGCCTATCTCATCATCTCCATACAGCACTCTGTAATATTCCACAAATTCTTTGTTAACCCCCTCTTGCGTGGCCACCTCTTCTCTGTCCTCCCTAATAATAGTCCTAATCGGAGGCTTAGGGGTCTCGCTTTTGTATAGCCAGGCCAAAAGGCGGCCTGTCTTGTCTCCTCCCGCGTGCTGCCTCTCAACATATTTCTTATAATTAAGAATGCAGAGTCTTTCCCAGTGCCCTGCACATTGTTGCTGTAGTTGGAGTACCAACTCCGTGTCTACATCTTCGCTCTTTAACGTTGTTTCTAGCTCAGTTTCCGCCCTCTGTAGATCAGCCAAGACCCCACCCTGTAACCCTCTTGACTTAGCAATGGCCGCCCCCCGCATCACCACATTAAAAGCTTCCCATAGTGTGCCCGCAGAGTCAACACTTCCAGTATTTTCCACAAAAAAGTTAGTAATCTCCTCTCTTATATCTTCTCTAAAGATTGGATCTTTGAGCGCCTCCGCTCGGAGGCGCCATGTAGGAATTTTCGCCCTCGGGGGGCAATATTGCCATCCGAGGATCAGGGGCAAATGATCCGAGAGGACCCTGGCCTTGTATTCGGTTTGAGTAATCTCAGACATCACATCTGCTGTGACAAAGACGTAATCGAGCCTAGTGTGCAGTTGGTGCGGGGCTGAATAGTGTGAGTATTGCCTCTCAGTGGGATGTTTCATCCTCCACGCATCTGTAAAACCAAAATCAGTTAGCAGCGTCCGCAATGCTCTCGCCGCTGGGCTAGGCTTACCCACCCTGTCATCTGACCTGTAAACCACAGGATCCAACACACAATTGAAGTCCCCGCCCCAGATCACCGCGCTCCCCATACACACACTAAGATTGGTACACAGGGCTCTGAAATATGCTGCTGTGTTTTGGTTGGGGGCATACGTGTTTACTATGCATACCTCCCTGCTCTCCACCAGCCCCCGCAGTATAGCCATCCTTCCATCCATTTCAACCACCTCTTGTGTCAATTTGAACGGGACATGCGGTGCCACCCAGATTAGCACCCCCCGGGCATATGCAGAGTATGGCGAGCCCACTACGGTCCCTTTCCACTTTCTCTTAACTAGGTCCAACTTCTCCCACGTCAAGTACGTTTCTTGTAGTAATGCGATGTCTATTTTCTGCCTTTTCAGATACATCATGATCTTGTTTCTTTTCAGGTAGCTGTTAAGGCCCCTGACGTTCCACGTTATTATCATGCACCGCAAGTACCACAAACTGATTCTCCCAAATAGGCTCGAAACAAAACTTAAACTCCCCATAACCACACACACACTCAACTCCCCATCCCCCAACTTTCTGCCCACCCACCCCTCCCCCAACAATACCCTCCCCAACCGTTGCCCAGCTCCATTCCTGGATCTCAGGCACCCCCACATCTAGCCCTGCCGAGCGCAAGCTTCTACTCAGGGCTCAGTAGGATAAAGCCACCCTAATGGCCGCTGAAACTAATAGTCTATTGGGGTAGGTCGTCCGCGTTCTGTTGCTCCTTTCAAAAAACATTACACATTCAATTGCCAAACCGTTACCGATTACAGTTACACTCACTATATTCCAGTCCGAATCGAGCACCAGGCTCAGATTGTGTACAAAGTTCAGTTAGTCACAGCTTCTCCATACAATCAGGGTCCTTCTTCTTACTGAATCTTCATTTGGTATGATCCTGCCGATCCCGATCCGCTTCTTGTTCCGGGCAGCCCTGCAGGTCCAGCCATGCGACAACATCCTTAGGGGTATCTAAAAATAGCGCTTTGTTCTTATGTAGCACTTTCAATCGTGCCGGGTACAGAAGCATATATCTGATTCCTGCTGCCCTCAGCCTCCTTTTGACGGCTACGTAGCTGTACCTCTGCCTCTGTACCAGCATCGTGTAGTCCGGATATGCTGTGATGTTGGTGGATGCTCTCTCTATCGTGCCGCCCTTACGAAAGTATTCGAGGATCTTTTCTCTATCTTTGTAATTCAGGATCCTCGCGATGATCGGTCTTGGCGGGGCCCCCGGCTGGGGTTTCCTCATCAGGGCGCAGTGCGCCCTCTCCACCGTAAATCCCTGCGAAAGATTACCACCTCCGATCCCTTGCAGGATCATGTTTTCAACATAGTTTGTGGGATCTTGGCCTTCTTCTCCCTCCGGAAGGCCAACCACGCGAATATTGTTTCTCCTCGCCCTTCCTTCCGCCTCTTCCACACGATTTTCCAAGTTAGCAACCTGTTATTTTAAGACATGAATCTCCTTCACATTGCTCGTGCTAACATCGGTATTAATCTTCACCCCACTTTCCAAACCGCTGGTCCTTTCTGCAAGTGCCCTAACATCTTGACGTAGCAGGGTGAGTTCTGTACCCACAGCATCGATCTTATTCTCCAGACCTGTGCGTAGATCCGCGATTGCTAAGTCCCATTTAGCGCTTAGCCCCGTTATAGCTTCTAGGATCTGGTGCTTATCCCCTTCGGGGGCATCCTCCGCAGGGGTCTCGATCGCGCTCTGTACTGATGTTGAGGGGGTCCGTTGCGTTCTCGTGAAAGTCTCCATCGTGGGTTGCTTGGTCTTGACTCTCAACCCTTTCGCCGACATGGCGCTTCCCGCTGCTCCCGTACGCCTCCGCTTTAGTGCTGCTGTTGCACCGTCCTCGGTCCGACAATGGTCCGGCTTCCAGGTCACCTAACGCACATTCGAGATGGCACTTCGAATTGTCTTGCGGACGGGCTATGGCCTCCCACTCCCCATGCAACTTCCGTAGGCCTCGTCACCCAAGCATCCAATGTCATCTCCTCTTGCGGTCAGATCACCGAGGCTCCATTCGCGTATGTCAGGCTGGGCACTTTCATGGATTCGACCACTCTGCCATATCACCCAATTTTGTTACTTCTCCAGGCAATTTACCGCAGCCGTGTCCCGCAGGTCCGGGGAATCAGTTTTGTTTCTCCTCAGAGGCCTTTCCTTTGTTAGCCGCCATCTTGGGGTCGAAGCAGCCACACAATCGCACCGACAAAACCGTGTATATCTCACGATTCTTGGGGACTATGAGCTTCTCCAGCGAACTTCACTTAGCGTGCGGCTTCCGACACCTGATCCTCAAAGTTCTAGCCGCTCGTTGCAGTTTCAGCATGTAAATTTGGCAAAAATAGAGTCGGATCATCAGGAGCTCCTCACGCAGCACGTCCTATTCCATGGTCAGTTAGCCACGCCCCAGCACACCCATCATGTTCATGCACAAATAACTTAAAACTCTTTGCATAGTTTGGCGTGCCCAAAACTGGAGCCGAACATAATGCAGCTTTGAGCAGGTCAAATGCTTCTTGACATTCCATGTTCCATGGCAAAGGTAAGGAAACATCTTTCCTTGTCAATGCCACTATTGGTTTCACGATCATAGAAAAATTAGCGATCGACTGCCTGCAATATGAAGCCATGCTAATTAAAGCCCTGACTTCTTTCTGCGTATTTGGAATAGGCATATCAGAGATGCTTTCTATTCTTTCTGGTGTCAATCTTCCTCCCTCCTTCGAAAGGAGTTAGCCCAAGTAGGCCACTTCCTTTCGACAATACTGGGATTTCTTTAGCGAAGCTTTGTGTCCATGTGCTACTAAATGTGTCAATAGTGCAACTGTACTCTCTTTACGTATTTCTTGTGTGTCTGCTGCTATCAATAAATCGTCTATATACTGTAGTAAAACACAGTCTGCTGGTAGTTCTAGCATATCAAGTTGTTCTTTTAAAGCTCTACTGTAAATACTCAGACTCTCGGTGTAGCCCTGCGGAATTCATGTGAATGTAAATGAACGTCCTCCTAGAGTAAAAGCAAATAAATATCTGCTATCTGGATGCACTGGGATAGTAAAAAACACATTCTTCAAATCTACAACACTAAAATATGATGCCGAAGCTGGAATCATAATCAAAATAGTAGTCACATCAGGGACTAATGGAAATTGCAGATCAAAAACTGTATTCACTCCGTGCAAATCAATTATAAAACGGTACGGTATGTCATTACCTCCTTTCTTGTAAACCGGAAGAATCATACTATTGCAAGTACTACTAGAAGTTCCTTCAATTACGTTTCTTTTAATCAAATCTGATACAATGCATTTCAATGCTTTCTCTCCTTTGGCCGAAATTTTATATTGTATAATACGGGGTAATGTAATACCTTCTTTCAAAACAATTTTCACTGGCTCTACTTTTAAACAACCAACATCATTATCGTTCAGTGCCCATATAAAAGCCGGTACTTTACTCAATTCAGTTGGTAATGGCTTAGATAAAAATTATGATACAGGAGTCTTTTGTGGCGATATTGTCAAATACACTCCATCAGGAGAACAATAAATGACCGCATTCAGTTTCTTCAACAAATTTAATCCTAACAAACTTTCGCCGCAATTCTTCATCTAAAGAAATCGGCAAGATTCAGTGAATGGACCTAGTGTTATAGGTACTGGTTATGACACTGGACTAATTACTGGTGTATTTGAGAACCACTGAGACATTTTTATGCCCTGACAGTGGTATATCTGGAACCCGCTGATGGTCAATCGACCATTTTTGTGCACCCGTGTCCACTAAAAAATGTGCTCCCTATTCCCAACCTTCATTTCTACGTAGAGCCCTTTCTGGTCTTCGGGAATAGATACTGGTTCCAACACCTGTCTCGGGCTGTCCTAGTAGAACAGTACATCGTCAGACATTTGATCTTGCAAGAGAAACTCTCAACCAATATCAGGACGTTTAAGAATCGGGGCATGACTCACCTTATCAACCAATTCGTCACTCAGGACGCAATTTGTCCGTATACAGACGCAACCAAGAATCGTCGTGACTGCATGTCTGGCTCAATCTGCCACGTTCCAGGATCCTCGCCTCGATGCTCCCTGGGCGCTGCTCATCGATCAGGGATCGGCTGTGTACAGATCTGCAGAGGAGTCTCTCATCACTTCTACAGGGGTGCCCGTACACCTTCCGATCCCGGGTCAACAGCTTCATCCTCGACTTGTTTTTGCCTTCTTCAAACTTCAACGTATACGATGGAGCATAAGTGGGAGGGTCCACATTCGGGCACCATATTTTCTAGGCCATAAAGACCGCATATGGAAACTAAGGCACAATAACCATACACTATAGTGACACGTCAGACACAAGGTTCGATTTCCAAACAAGTCTGGTTTATTTCAAAGTATTCTCAGTCGGCCGACTGGGTCTCAACACCTCACAACGTGTTTTCCCAGACCTCGTGAGATGCGAGAGAGCGAGCAACGCTCAAGCAGTAATATACATACATTACATATAATCTTTATGAAGGCAATTCGATCCGCCCACAAACATGTCATTCAGGCTAGGGTTCGGTGATTAACAATCATGACAATTATGACACGTTATGACAAGTCTTCATTCAGTCTAAACATAGTTATTCTAGCAAAGGCAGCAGAGACAGCTTTCTGTTATGGGGAACATAGAGCTCTTGGCTCGGCAAAGATATCATGTTCTTAGCAGAGAAACATTCCATAGTATGTTATCTGTGTGTCTCGGTTCATGAGCTAAGGGTCAGACAGTTCTGAAGCAGAAAATACCACTCTCCGCGAAGGAGCACCACTAGGAGAATATAATTCATGGTTTAACTGCCTTTTACTACAGCGTTTGAAAGACAGGCCGGTTCCTGGACTACTGATTAGATGCGGCTTCTGCTCGGTTTCAAGGACTTAGTGAGAGAGAAAAACAATGTATTTCTGCATAGTTTGACATTCCTGTCTGTGTTAGTATTTCAGCATTCAGGCCGTGGCCTCGCACTTTGGGTGAGTTCGAAGCATAGAATACATTTGCAAAGCATTTTGACAGAAAGGAAAAAAGCCAATGGCCGGCATTATACAAAATGGACACCCTTTGGTTACATTGACGATTCTTTGATCGCAATGTTTGTCACATGATGCGATTGGCTTCTGGCCAACATGCTATACATACAATAGGGTTGTTTCTGGTCTAACACCAGATCAGTTTGTATGTGCGTAATTCTTCATCGGCAGTCGATGACTGCTTATTTCAAGGGGTGCACGACCAAAATTTCAGACTCTCAACCACGCTGATCCAGTACCCCATGCTCACTTTGTTAAGAGACTTCAACATCTGGTTTGATGTTCCTGCCAACCCCATGATCTGTTCCCTCACTGACAAACTGAAAGCTCTTGGCCTAACACAACTGATTTCCAACGAACCACATTGCAGGACACACACTAGACACACTATTCTGCACATCAGGTCAAGTCTCCCCACTCCCGCATTGCCCCCTCATCTGGACTGATCAGCTCACTACAGCTTTCTCACTTCAAAACCCCTGCACCTCCCCATCGCTTCCAGCAAACATTCCCTCAATCTCCCTGGTCACTCTACCTCTCTGCAACAAAATCATCATCAACCCAAACCTGGGCAATTCCCTACTTCATACCCTACCGGATCTCTCTCACAAGGAAGGACACCACTCCATTGACCTCTTCAACCAATGGCTCTCCGAAGCTATGAACCTCCTCACACCTCACCGTCACCTCTCCCGACGATCAACCCCACACCAAAAGTGGTGCACCCCTTCCCTTCAAGCTCTCAAAACCCTCAAGCATTGCCTAGAACAAACCTATAGGACCAACCCTACCCCACAAAACAAGTTGGCCCTCGCAAGACTAACAGGGAACATTTGTATGACATCAAGCAAGCAACAATAAAATAAATATGGAAACAGAATCTCCAATTCCAAAAATCCATGCAGGGAACTCCACAAAATTCTAGAGGAATTCAATTCCCGTAGTTGCCTAACCACCTGCCCCTAACTAACAAGCTCTCTGCGATGAACTTTCCAACCACTTTCATAATGTTGCGCTTGAAAGACGTTGTATCATCACCTCAAAATGAGCTCAGATCCTGCCATCTATATCCGACCCTCTCTCAAACCCAAACTTTTCCTCGCCCTCCTAACCAACGTTCTCCTCATTCACACCTCTTTGCCAGGCCAATTTCTGCAACCTACTAGCACTTAGCCGACCCTCTGGCTCACCTGGAGATCCTTGACCATCACCGCTTCTAAAAAAGATCCGTACCTCCACCTGTGCTGGAATCATAGCCTGCTCCTTCATAAATACATCCCTCTCATCTGGCACCTTCCCAGAGTCTTTCAAAACATCTCATATCAAATCGCTTCTGAAAAAAAACAACCCACTCTCCCCATCAAGCTACAACCCAATCCACAACTCCTGATTCATTGCTAAACTAATTGACTGCGTGGCATATAAGCAACTTGACCTTTTCACAGAAGCCAATAGACTCCCGGACTCAGCCCGATCAGGGTTCTTACCTCTCTGTGGAATGGGATCCTCAATGATCTCTATCTGGGACAACCTAAAAAGAACTGCCAATTCAGAAGGGTGTACTGCACTCATCCTCCTCGATCTATCTGCGGCATTTGATACCATAGACCACACAATACTCAGGAACAGGCTCCTCATCCTAGTCATCAAAGACTCCACCCTTAATTGGATCACCTCTTTTATTTCCAAATGCTTGCAAATCATTCTCCTCCCTCCTTTCTCCTTCACCCCTCGCCCCAGCAATAAAAGGGGTGCCACAAGGTGCCTCCCTTTAACCCCTCCTCTTCAACCTCTACTTAAGCGTATTCCAGTGGAAGGGAGCCAACAAAGAAAAGGAGCAAAAACGTAACTCGGCACAGAGCGGATGAGAGACAACAAGAAGACATTGAGAATGAGAATATAGAGCACAGGATGGGATATAGAATGAAACAAGAGAGGAAAGATAGACACGTGCAAGGCCGTAGAGAGATTTAAAGAAAAGACACAGAAAGTTAAATTTAAGCAGAGACTGAAATGGGAGCCAGCTAAAAGTAGGAAGAGATGAGGGAATAGAGTCACAATGGGCAAGAAAGAAAGAGAAGACGAATAGGGGCATTGAAAACAGATTTCAAAGGGACAAGACAAGTCAGGGGAAGACCAAAGAGTGTCACAGAACAATAGAAGGGTCGTGAGAAAATTAGAGAGGAAAGCAGCAGTTTAGTGGAAACTCAAAGTTAAGAAGGAACAAGCTTTATGAATGTTATATAAATGAAAGCGACAGGCACGTGAGGATAAAGAAATGTGATGCTTAAAAAATAAATCAGAGTCTAGATAAAATCCCAGGTTGCGAGCCGTGGGGGAAATAGGAAGTTAAGAGGGAGGAAACAAAATAAAAGGAGGAAGAGAAGACGGAATCATATTTACTGGAAAGAAAAGTACCTCAGTTTTCGCAACATTGAGTACAAGAAAATGTTCTAACATCTAAGAGTTGATGGCTGATAGGCATGTTGAAAGTTTGTTGTGAACTTCAGGCGTGAAAGATGAAAAGGACATAAAGAGTTGAGTGTTGTCTGTGTAGAAATTGTTAGATAGACCAAAAGATGAGGTAATTTCAGCCAGATGAGAGGCATAGAGGGAGAAGAGAAATGGATTAAGAACCGAGCCTTAGGGAACACTGGCAGCTCTCATCCCCACACACAACCTTACCTGTTACAACTAAGCAGATGACACCCAAAATCACCAAGATTCTAGCCTCCCTACTTCCTGACCTCACCTCTTGCCTCTCGGATATCAACCTAATCCTCAACCCGGGCAAATCAGAAATCCTAATATGTGGCAAAACTGCTCTGATACCCCAACGTTTAGTGTGGCCAATTGCCCTGGGAACTGCACCCCATGCCTCCACCTCTGTTAAAAGTCTTGGATGCACTATGGATGCCGATCTATCTCTCTCCAAACAGATCAACATGCAGAACCTGCCATTTGCACTTATGCATCCCAAAGCAAATCTTTCCCTACCTCTCCTATTCCCAAAGAGTCTCTGCAATACTGGCCATCATCATTTCCCACCTAGACTATGCCAACTCCCTCTATCTCGTCGTCCCGGCACGCCAGCTCAGGAAACTTCAACAAATCCAAAATGTAGCAGCCAGACTGATCCCTGGTTTGCCAAAAGCAACACTTGCTGAATCACAGCCCTTCACATATGAAATGTTAGAGGATTGATATGTCACTGTAACTGGCATGTACGGGAAAACAGGCAAGTTGCACTCACAGTGGTTGTGATAGAATTACCACCATCACAATGGGACAGATAGGAATGAACTGCAGGGATGTGTGTCATGGACATGTCTCACACCAGTAGGCCAGGTGGGGGTCCCCCAGGCAATACTCCAGGAGGCCAATGAAGAACCAGCCCCAGAATCGCACAGGAAAGAAGGGTGGGATGGGCAGGTATTGTGCATGTATGAACTATAGGATGGGCCGTCCATGGTAATGGTAGCAACTGAAAAGGTTCAGTAAGCACTCAATATCTGGGCACTGTGATGAATCCTACAGAGTCATCATTGACCCCCAGCCTAGAAACTCCTCCCTTGTGGCTGGGGGAAGGCAGTCGCTACCTGATCCTAACCAAGGGGGTGGCATTATGAGGGAAGATCAAACGGGAGGAGATGGCTATCAGGGAGAAGTGGTGATTCCCTTAGGAGAGATGCTCTGTTCCACTATTTGTGAGGATAAATATCCTATAATCCCCGAATATCTGATGGCAATCGCTGCGTAAATCCCTTCCAGGTTGAAATCCACAGAAAAGTATATGAGAAACCACCTAAAAAGAATATGTTTTCCCATCTTAGAAATCTATGGATCACATGTAATGTTCCTGGATTTTAATGATAATGTTTTGGATAAAAGTCCTAACCCCAATATCACTACACATACCATTCACGAAACATTGGTTTCTAATAACCTTCAGTTCAACAAACAATTGAAACAAAATAGATTTGGAAACGCTTAAATCATTATGAACTTCAAGACCCATAATGTTTATGGTACTGGGACGAGGATGCGGATGAAAGAGCTAATGATGATTACTAGGGATGCCAAGGAGACAGCACGCACTAGCTGTTGCAATTCCAATCTAGTGCGCAGGACATTTAAATTTGGAATTCACAGGTGAGAGAGACCAGAGAAACCACAGAAGTTGGGAAAGTCACAGAAGTCAGAGAAGTAGATGAAACAGAAGCAGAAGTGGAAGCAACAGCCGAAGCCCATGCCGGAGTAGAAATAGGATGATGTTGCAGAGTACATACAGGAGGAAAAGAAATGGTGGAGGATGGCACCGGTGAAAGAAGCCCAGCTGGAAGGGAAAGGTGCTCCCGGGCTGCAGAGAGTCTCTCCACTGTGCCGGAAGTAGCCGGAGACCCAACAGAGCTTGGTGGGCTACTGGGAAGTGCAGTGCAGGGAACGGCAGCCACAGGAGAGCTGTCATCAGTGTTGTTGGACCTTGGAAGGTCTGATAGTTTTCCTGAAGACCTATCCACAGTGATACTGCACTGCAGCACAAAGAAGCGATACAGACACGCCAAAAGGAGCCAGTGAGTTGGCCAAAGGATAGAGGTAATCCCGGGGTCCTACGAAAAGAGTAGTTGCAGTCAAAGTACAGTTTAGAATACCAACCAAGTAGAAAAGAGTCTCAAAGAGGGTGCAATTCTCCTTTCATGGGATATCATTTTGGGGAAACCTATAACCCACACTGCCATCAGCCAAGAGACTATAAACATAGGCAAACATTGCACAAATCTCCCCATATAAGATATTGGTATGGAGAAACTTGGAACAAACATTCCCACCAGCAGAAGAAAGCATTTACAGTTGTATGAATTTACAGTCTTTCCTGGCAGGCGAGTAAACCAGGAAAGGAACATGTTATATGAAGTAGAAGTTAATCCCGGCAGGCGAGTAAACCAGGAAAGGAACAAGTTGTGTGAAGAAACGGTTAATCCTGGCAGGCAAGTAAACCAGGAAAATTAAAATTGTTTTAAAAAGGAAACGTGGTTGTGGTAAAGAGTGCTGTGGAAAGAAACTATTTACTTTATCATCCTGATAACTATTGTATACCAAGAGACATTTGCTGTGCTGTCCTGACAAAAGTAGTCTACGGAAAGAATGGCTGTTAAATCCTTCTAAATAATCATTTGTCATATTGGGAAGAATACCTTGTGGAAGAAACTGTTGCTTTGGTTTTGAACAAGTGTTTTGTGGAAGTCATTTACTTTGCCAACTTGAAAGACATGTTCAATGGAAAAGAGATTTTTAATTGAACTGAATAGAACACTGTTGAAACAAAACTCCTTCAAAAGTCTTCCTGAATTGACTCAGGAGAAGGGAATCAAACCCTGGTCACAAGGATTGCTTTGTGGAAATTACATTTTGAACTCTTCAACATTTTGGTTGAACTGAAAGCAGATACATTTACCTTATGCACTTTGGTTGCATATGATAGTGCGAGGGTCCACTACATTTGGACATAAGATCATCTTTCTTTAGTTTTAGTTCGCTAGGTAGGAACATTCTCATTAGGATAGGGACAGATGGGTGTTTATCTCACCCTCATTTTATTTGAATAAATATGGCAAACATTGAGAACACAATAACTTTGTGTTCGTCTCTCAATTCTCACCCCTCACAGTAGACCCGTGCTCCTCTTGTGGCAAATAGTTGGAGCATAAATTGTCGCTGTCAGTAACGATTTCATTGGAGCTGCAGGAATTGACAGATTAAACCAATTAGCTGAGTGGGCACACAAAGAACAAATCATCACCAAACTCTGCTAGGTACATATAACGCACCACTTCTGTGGACAATGGCCGCAGGCATGGCTTCCCTCACACATCAGAATACAGTAAGGACTATGACAAAATGCAGGTTGAGCAGTTCACATAATTTTCTGCCTACTTACACCAGACAACGCCTCAACACCTCTGACATCAGAATGCAGCGAAGACCTATGAAAAATTCGGGCATGATGAACACATAGCAAGTCCCTAGCACTCACGCCATCTCCTAACTCCTCTCAGGACCCACCCACATACCTGACCACATGGGTTGCTCTCTACCGGAGCATGGCCAGCCCTGCTAAACCTTACATGGCAAAAATCACACATGCATTCCAATTTTACTCCATGACTTCCAACACTCTGGACTTCGGCCCTCCGAGGGCATTCCCCATAACAGCGCATTGAGACTATAATAATGGTAAAAGGTGCTATATAAATGACAAATACAATACAATACAATAGCCTTCATAAGACGGCCTGGGAAACCCCAGTATTACACATGAGGATGAGGAACCAAAAAACATAGACTCAATAATGCAAATAGTCAAAGTGAAAGGCAAAACCCAGATTTATGAACACACAAAATAAAGCGGGGCAGCATACAAGCAAAGAGGTTGCAGCTCTCAGAGTTCTCAAACAAAACAATACTTTTAATACCAAAAACAGGTAAGAATGGTGTCAGCATAATAAGAACAAAAAAACAGGATGAGGGGATTGGATGATATTAATACCTATGTACACCCTCTATATGTGTTAAACTTTTAATTGAATAATGCTTAACTGATGGCTCCTCCTAAGACCACCTCTAAATTGATAACAACAAAAATACATCACTAGTACAATATTTTATTGGTTGGCACAATACATAACGGGCGGCTTATCACCAGGGGTTTTGATTGGTTGGCTTTACCCTGACCAACCTTGGGCAACTGACAGGTTGTCAAAACAGGATCCAAATGTGAGTAAGGGGAGAGTGGTCCTTGTGATGCTTCCATTCAATTCAAGAAAATACCATCCCTCATCTCTAGGCCATGAGCCAGTGTGATTGCCTTTGTAGTTAACATCGTGACACACCACATGTCTGGGTATACGCATAAGGAGTGAGGCAGGTGTCCTATCTGTTTTCCTTGCTAATGAATAGACATGTTGGGTATTTTGTGTAGATTTGGGGCCCAGCGGTATTGTCTTACCGCCAAAAATAAAAGTAATTTAGCAATAATCACTCCTTACATTTAGATTGGGTTGGTATTATGGTAGTATAGTGGTGAGCATTATTTCAGTGCACAGATATTTTTAGTTGGTGTGCATTTTTACTTGTGGGCATGATTTCTTTGTTTTATTTGTGGCCCCAACATCCAGATCCCCTTATTTTTGTTTAGATTGTTCGTGTGATCACTAAAGAGACCTCAGGCCTACATTTCAGAAACACCACATTTTCATATGGAGTGCCACCTTGGGCTGTTCTCACTGATTTATCTACACCAGTGAGTTAAATCATGTGATATAGCACTAATTTATTTACATTAGTGAACTATATCCAGAAGTCTCTCTTTCTGCTTACTCATTTACCTCCAGCAGACTATTCCATTATGTCCCACTCAAATGTCACACACACATATACTGAGTGGAACCATGCACACAGCTATTTCACTGCCAAGTCTGATTTTTAGCTACCATGTTCTTTCTGTTTTATCTACATGAAAATTGACAAATGCACTGTCTAACATCTTCCCCATATTACCAGTGCTATAATGATAGATGCACCAAAAAAA
Organism: Ambystoma mexicanum; assembly: GCF_040938575.1. Classification (NCBI taxonomy): domain Eukaryota; kingdom Metazoa; phylum Chordata; class Amphibia; order Caudata; family Ambystomatidae; genus Ambystoma; species Ambystoma mexicanum. Next base: position 832,216,699 of record NC_090934.1, on the reverse strand, counting down.
GAAAAAAAAACACACTACCCGTCTGTTTTCAGATATTTTAGTGTATTATAAACAATTGCATTTCAACACCATCGTACCCTTTTTACAGAAATAACTGGAAGTTTCACAGCAGTAGAAATATTCACTTTACTTTATCTGTAGCAAAATGAAAAGGAATACAGCAAGAGAACACTCAATTTGCAACATTAGACATCTTGATTAAATCCAGGAATTTCCTCTTCTACTCTGCCTGAATAGGTTTCGCACACACACACCGCCCCCGCACTCTGCAATATATTTACTGAGCTTGTGCTGCATGCAAATTCCTCAGGCTGGTCGCCTTCTGGAAATGGCTCAGTGCCCCCTCTTAAATCATCCCAGCGAGGACGTGCATCTGCCGTCACTCAAGCCAGGGCTTATTGACTGGAATTTCCCAACCTGTGTAGCAGTGCACTGGGACCTTCTTCTCAATCAGGAAACTCCCCAGCCACACCAGCCGAGTCTTTCTCCGAGTGCCAAATGACTTCTGTCTTTCTTTCTCTCTGAGATTCATCAGAAAAGCTCTGTTACAGCCTACAAAACGAGTTCAACCAATAAAAGTCTATCATGTCCTACCCTCCTTCTCTTGAACAATGGCTTACTTTTACAGCAAGCAACTGTAGCAAAACTGATTTCCTGCTTATTCGAGTTTTTGCTTGCAGCAAATACTGTGGACAGAGCACAGAGAGAGAAAAAAAAATATGCACACAATCTAGTGTGAGTTTTAGCCTGCCTCATTTTGCACTGGAGAACACATTACAATATTAAAAGTTAGAATTATGTTAGTACTGTTAATGGTGTTAATTCATTAATTCTCTAATGTATCTCCTGCAACAGAGGCATTTCAGATGAGAAAAAAAATGTGCATTTTACATGTAGAAAATTGTTTGCATTTTACATGTAGAAATCGTTTTTGACTGAATAGCCTGTCTTCATGTACATGTCCATGTCACACTGGCAATACATGCCTTGCTGTACCACATTATAGCAATGCATTAAACCCATGCAGTGGTGCTGCATAAAAAAAAAGCTAAATGACACATGTCTTGCTGTACCACATTATAGCAATGCATTAAACCCATGCACTGGCGCTGCATAAAAATGCTAAATAAAATAATCTTACAGACAGTGTTCTTTAATTATGGGTCACGTTTGAGAGGAGCACATTTAGAATTAATCCACCCACCATTTATGAGTATTTTTGCTGATATTGATATGAATGTTAGGATCTCCTCTACCTCTAGGGACTCTTGACTTTATTCATCATGGGGTTTTCTGACTTATAGTTATCCTGAAGCTGGCTCACAATGGTCATTAATACTTTTCCAGACTTTAATTAATTTGGAAGTATACCATTTGCGCCTGGGAGTACTTATATTGAGCCCTCTCTGTGGTGCTCAGACCCTCCCTACTCTTTTAGTAACCTTGCCTCAAACTACGAGCTTCTGTCTGGGCTTTGCAAGGATCTTCATTTTATTATTCCAGCATTTTCAATTCTTGTGAAAGCTTGAGGCCTTTCATTTACTTAGACGTGTAATACAGCTTCCATTTTAGGAAAGATGGCTGTCCATTACTACTGTTTTTCTATGTTAGTGAGCTATACTCGCGTGTCATTCATGTTGCATTCAGCTTATATAGTGCTTATGTTGGTATTCTTCATGTCTTTATGGTTGTAATGTTAATATTCTTAATGTATAAATGCATATATGACCTAGTGTGTTTTCTTCATGGTGAGTGCATATGTGGTTTATGTCTAATGGATGCATATGTGTGATGCTATGATCAGTTTTTTGTTATTCTCGCCATCTTTAGCTTATATCGTGTTCATCCCTTGCTGTACCTGCTGTACCTGCCTGGGATAAGTGCGGTATGGTTGTCTTAAAGAATAACGTTTCTCACCTTTACGATATTGGGCCGTGGGAGGGGCAATAGTATTCATCTGTCTCTCAACAGTGTTAATAACCTTACCAATGAAATAAGCTACTATTTTAAATAATGAGTAAAAGTAACAACATATTCAATATTCAACTATAACTTCAGTATATATGCACTCACAGCTTCAAGTATCCAAAATGATCTTGGAAAAAAAAACATTCCACTGCAAAAGGAAAGCCACCAACAGCTAGTCTACCTCATCAGAGACCCACAACCCTGAGAGATCATGAGAATACCAAACAAAGCCACTGGCACACAGAACCCTGGCACGGAAATACAAGCTGTGATGTGTGATAAATGAGCCCATAGACTATGTGCCAAACAATTTGAAATGGACACACAATGAAGTTGTGAGAATACAAAACTTTCAGTAGAGTAAATCAATATAACATGGCTAGGTGAAGGCATGAACATTTGCCAAAAACATCATATATCACGATAAAGTGGTTAACAACACATATATTGTCTATTCATTACAGAATCAGTACCAAAATCCAGCAATGCTCAAAAGTCTCCTATCCACTTCAAAAGAGGTTCCAGCACTACACCATCAGAAGCCATTTCCACGTGTTGGAACACTTGAGTATAGGCGCGTTATAAATGCCATATCATATCATAACCATAACCCTGAGAGGACCCCATCACTGCCACTGGATCCTTGGAAACACAAGTTGCAACGTGTGGTAAGTGTGTCCATTGACAATGGTATTGATGTAACCTGCCTAATAATTGAAGTGAGTTTTATGGTTAAAATTGTAGTGGTATGCAGTGAGTGTTTGTACTTTAACTTTGTTATTCCCACTCTAAACATTTTGTGCAATTATTTTTAAATCTTGATTTAAAGATTTTTTTTAATGCAATTTGAATGTTGTTTCCTTCCAGGAGGTATGACGTATAGAGTATGTGTGTACGTTTTATCTTAATGTTAAAGGTATTTGTACCGTGTACTGTCACCAATGGAATTGGTCCCCAGGTGCTCTGGCGGATCTGCAAATAAGAAGGATGGGTGGTGGTTAGTCGAGTGAAGAGGAAGTAGGAAAGTGAGAAAAAGGTGGTGTCCTGTTGGCAGCTTCAGTTCTGTTTTCACTGTGCACTGAGCTTGGGTGTGAATTTCAGATTGTTGTGTGTCCTCATGTGCTGTAGGTGTGAGTTATGTGTTGTTTGTTTGTTGTTGCGGTGTGGTGAAGTACATGCGGTTTGCTGTGCAGAGTGTTGGTTGTGTGGGTTTTGTGTGAGAAAAGTATGTGGAAATTTGAGCTTTTGGGTTAGTGGGTTTTATGTCTCTTACGCTTTGTGTTTCTTGTTCCACGTATCTGGTAGTCCTATGGAGTTGGCATTTTAGTCTGTCCATCTAATTGTTCAGTGTGATGGGATGGCAAGTTTCCATCTGTGCTCTTTTTGACCTTTGTTTACCAGGTTGAGGTACGCAATGTCACAGGTCTGGTATTGGTGCTGTACATTTGCAATCATCCACTCCCCTCCTATCTGTTTTATTGTTGGCGATCCATCGCTGCCTATGTTTGCTTTCTCGGCTAAAGTGTGTTGACATGTCATCCTTACCCCTCCTGCCCGATCTCTCCATGGTAGTTCTTTAGTATGCTTCTAATTTATCTGTATGTTACATGTTCAATTACTGCTGCAGGCAACAGTAGAGCGAGTTGCACTCTTTGAGGTTTCCATAATTACGACAGCTGGTCAGAGTCCAAGTTGTAGTAAAAATCTTTATTGGGGCATCACAAAAATGAGTTTAAAAGACATCCAAATACAGCATTCCCAAAAGGATTAAAACCGAAAATCCAGCAGCATCATTACGCGTTTCGCGACTGGCATGTTGTATATTCAGTGAAAAAGCTTTGTTAAAGGGCCTTTATTTATTTATTTATTTATTTATTTATTTATTTATGTATTTATACATTTATAAAGCGCACCTAACCCTAACGTATATGGGCGCATATCTTGCACAATTCCACTGATGTTGCAGTAGGAAGATGCATTGCATTACATTACGGTACAGATGGTTATGGTTACAAGTAAAACTGAAAACCCCCAGAAATTCACCAGTTATGGTAAACTAAGCAACCATAACTCACGCCACCACTGTGCACTGCTAAGACTAACACCCAGGACATCAAAGAATACATTACAAATGTCATTGATGACATCATTAATGACATCACATATCTGGGCCATTTGTTTTTGTTCACTGACATATCTAAGCCAAGCGGTTTTGTTCACTGACAGTCAAAATATGAAACATTGAAAAGGTGCTACATATATACGTTATCCATATTGTATGTTCTTACAGTACTTTCCTTATGGTTTGGTCTCAGCTCATGGTGCACATATATGGCGCTATAAGCAGGCCTCCAACACACAATTCATTTGCATACATGAATATGAACTTTAATGTTATTGACATTTTCTGGTGATGTTGTTTCTTCCTTTCTTACTTTAGTTTGCCTGTATGTGCCTCTGATTTGTATGTATTTTGGGTCTTCATATGTATTGTTTGTACTAGCACAAGTGTGTAGTAAGTCTTGAATTGATAGCTAGTTATTGCATGTTTAACATTACTCAAAATTCTGATAAGGTATCCACAATTATCAGATAACAAATATTGTACTTCTATGGTGCATCCTACAGCCATTGCCTATCTGTATGTATGATCAGGTTCCTGTATTAACAACAATACCCCAATATAATGTTTGTATAGATGAGTGCATTCTTTAATACATTAAGTAGTTCAGGATAGGTCTCCCGATCACCCCTGCCATCTTGTTACCAACATTATAAACACAACCCTTTGTAGGGACTTTTCATCAATCATAATTTCATATGTGATGTCATCAGTGACATATGTGATATCATCTTTGATGTCCTGGGTGTTAGTCTTAGCAGTGCATGGTGGTGGCGTGAGCTATGGTTGCTTAGCTTACCATAACTGGCAAACTTCTGGGGCTTTTATGTTTTACTTGTAACCATAATGTCCCTTTCACAAATTTAGTTCACTGAATTTCTTAGGCTTTTATTAGTGCAACTTGACAATAATATCCTTTCAACAAACTTATTTCTGTAAATTCCATAGGTTTTATGCATGGCATTGTTTTATGATGTTACACTGCTGTATATAAGTTATTCATAATTCCTCCTTTAACATATATCAAAGAACTGTAAACCTCCTTTAAGAAATATTTTTTGCAACACATACTGATGTGTGCCCTTATCATCAGTGCATGCTGGGGATGCTAGTCATGGTTGAATTGCCTAGGGCATGAGGCTCGACCAAGACTCCAGCCCCATCACACCACACCCATTATCCAATGCACCTACCCTGCATCCTAGTTCAGTGTCCACTATACCTTCATAATGTGACCAATGGTCCATGCTCATGGCCTGCAGCCATGCCCAGGCTCCACAATCCATGGGGCATGGGCTTTGGCCATGCTGCGTTCCCCAATAGGCAAATCTGAGTGAAATGTGTCCTTGCCGAGAGCCAGGCCCACTGCCCTGGCAGGAAAGTTATATCACAATCTTTTGTACTTACTTTTTGACACTTTCAAAGAAGTAAAACACAGGACAGATTTGCAATAGATTGCTTGCAAGTGCTTGCTGGTGCTCCCCGCGCACGTTTGCTGCAATCCCGTCCAGTACATTGTTTACCCATTTAAACCTAGGGCTTTGGCCATGCCACATCCTCCATTAAGTAAATCCGAGTAGGCATTCATCCTTGCCGAGGGCCAGGCCCACAGTCCATGCACCAAAGCTAGATCACTATTTTTTGTACTTATATTTTGTCACTTTGGAAAAATAAAACACAAGACAGATATGCAAAAGCATGTTTTCAGGTCCTTGCTGATGCTCCTAAAACACAGGTTTGTTGTAATCCAGTCCATCACTTCACACTTAATCACAAGCAGAATATGTTTTCCCATTCAAATCTAGGGCTTTAACCAAGGCGTATGCCTCAATAAGCAAATCAGAGTACACATTTCTCCTTGCTATGGGCCAAGCCGACTGCCCAGACACCAAAGTTATTTCACAATTTTTTGTGCTTACATTTTTTAGAAAAAATAAAACACAGGACAGATTTGCAAAACCATGCTTTGAGGCCCTTGCTGATGCTTCTCGCAAATGTTTGCTGCAATCCTTTCCAGCACTTTGGGCTGTAGCCACAAGCAGAATTTATTTTCCCATTCATACCCATCCCGATTTTGAAAAACTTTACCCCATTGCCAGTCCCTCCTGGTCATGACCAGTAGCCATATTGTCCAGGTCATCATATATCACTATTTTTTGTACCTACATTATGACACTTTTCAAAGATTAAAACACTGACACATTTGCAGAATCATGCTTTTGGGTCCTTGTGAATGCTCCTTGCACGAGTTTGCTGCAAATCCGGCCATGTTTTATTTTTTTTAAAGTGTCAAAATGTACACACATAAACTAGTCATATAACTTAGCCCCCACTTGACGAAATCCATTCTGACTTTGCACAAATATTCAAAATTGGGTCAATAATCTTTCAGAAAACTATTGGGAAGATTCGTCAAATGGCAACAAAGTTATGAGCCATCTAAAAAATTGAGACACCCTATAATTTTGCCCCCTCTTGTCAAAATCCCCCGAAACATTGCAAAAACATTCAAATCTGGGTCTAAATTATTTTTGCAAACTTGTGTACACCTTTGTCAAACAGTACCACATTTATAAACGTTTCATATATTTTGGGACCCCCTCTAATTTTGCCCCCTCTTGGCGAAACAACACCACACTTTGTATAACTGTTCAGGGTTGGGTCTAAAATGATAATTCAGTTGCATTGAGTGGCGCCTATTTTGTAAGCCCTAAAAAAACTGCTTTTCACCAACCCTCTAAGGCAGAAATATGCATGGATGTGACCGCTGCACATGTTGCACCAGAAGGTTCTTTGGGTGCCCACTGGCCAGGGTTACTGTCACAAATTACCATTTCTCCCTTCCTAGAAGATGCGATCACAACAGATGTCCCCCAATTTATTATTTTCCCTCAGTTTCCATTCCCCTGATAATCACCACAGTAGTCGTGCGCTAATTACAGCGATAACACTTGAAAATTAAAAAGTCCTCACAGGCACTCCCCATGTGCCTTCTTACTTTTCCCTAAGTCCCTCACCCACCTCAGTTGATTTCTACTTCCCTGTCCTCCTCGCATTACTCCATTTCTTTCTTTGCATCATGTGATGCATTTTCATTTCCAAACGTTCGTTTGCATAATTGCAGTGGTAATCTCACAAGATTCCCCCGGTATTCCCCTATAACGTAAAATCGGCCAAACTGTAACTGGCTCCCCAATCTGCCCTAACTCCCCAACTTCACATGATGTCTTCTTTTCCACTCCTCACCTCTAGCCTGGTGCGATTTCTTCCTTTTTTCTCCACCAAATTGCTATTTTTTGCACTTTTAGTTTTTGCATTCCCCACTTTCCCCATCAAATATTCTAAAACCTACTGTACAGAATAACCCCAAACCTGTCCTTGAAATCAAGTCAACGCTTCAAGCCCAAGTTGTTTCTGATTTAGTCCAATTCGATCCAGCAGTTTTGCTGCTTCGACTTGATACAATGTTGACTTTTTCTCTATGGGAAAAGGAATGCAAATTCCTATGTCTCATATCACATTCTTAGTTCATAGTTCACAGTTCATAGTGCAGCGACTGCTGTAGCAGGCTTGTAGTTATGGTTAAGTTGCTAAACTCATAGGAAGACCACTTTTCGTAGGCTTATAACTTTGCTCCTCCCGGAGGAATTGTCACCAAACTTTGCAAAAAAAAGATATGGCGGCTCTGAATTTTTTCACCAAGTTCGGTGAGGTTTCGTGCAGGGGGAGCAAAGTTATAGGGGGTATCCCAATTTTTTTGTTTTCAAGGACTGAATTGGGAAAAAAGCTACAGAACAAACGGCTGGACGGATTTTCACCAAATCTCAGAGAGGAGTGGGGGTTTGGGTCAGAAAGCATACTTTTGGGTGTTTGGTGGAAATCCGACCAGTACTTTTGTTGCAAAGAACTGAAATGTACGTCCCAAAAAATAAGTGCTATCTGGGTCCACTCCGCAGACCCATTTCCCTCTTTGCTCCATGGACCAAAGTCTCATTGGCCTGTAGTACGCTGTGATGTCGGCGAACATTGGACGTGGCCGGTGGTTGGCTCGAGGGAAGCGTGTTGTGCGTCAAAGGTTTTGGGGAATGCTGCCATGGTGTATCGGAGGATAGTGTTGTGGTGTGTGTGTGGCAAGGCTCTAAGCCATTGTGTGCCTGGCTGGGCCTCTTGTACATATCAGTGTGCGCACTAAAATAAGTCATATCTGGCTCTGCTCCGGCGTCCCATTTCCCTGTTTGCTGCGCAGTCAAAATTTTGATTGCACTGCAGTGTGCTGTGATGGGATGTGTGTCAAAAGTGTTCCATGATAGCGGTATGTTATATCGGATGACAATGCAGCAGCGAAAGGCCTGAAAAACATAGTGTACAGCATCTGGTGGTGGGAAGAAGGGATGTAAAGGGTGCAGGAGTAAGAAGTGCTTCATGTGATATATCTCATTAGAAGAAGACGGTGGTGTGCCAGCGCTATCCGTGCATGCTCCGCCAATGCACGGATACCTCAACAGGCAACAATCTTGTGCGGTCATTTCAGGCAGCCTTCATTATTGCATGCGAGCTGCAGCGGCAATGTCTTTCTGTGATGAGTGGTCGAAGGCACATTTGCAGAAGGGAAGTGCATTCCACGAGACATGAGGATTTAAACACAGCGTGAACTGTGGTGTGCTTTGTGAGGTAAGTCCGTAGCCCCTTCAATGCATGGCTGCAGCCCTAGCACAGAAAAATATGTCCGCTGGTTGAAAAGGTATGTCCACTGTTAAAGTAGGTGCCACATTGTTGCTTATTGTGTGTGGTTTGGCTGCAGTGCACACAATGATGGTTCATGGGTGTGGTGATTATTAGAACAACCTACAGTTGTCGGTGAATGGATGGAGATGGTGCAGTGACCAGTCGTGCAGTGTCCACTGGGTGCACTAACGGAATACTGTACATATGGAAGTGCAACTGGTTCTTATATGTGCTTGTGTAGTGTGCATTGTGCAGATTAGTAAGTGTTGCAGTGCACTATGCACCATTGGTTCTATGCATGTTCTAGAGTGTTGGGAGCAGGCCCAATGTTGTGAAGATTGCCTTGTTTGGTTGTCATGCTTATAATGCTTTGTGATTGGAAGTGGGTAGCGGTACCAAACACAGCGATATGTTTCTGCATTACGGTAAGTGGAACACGTGTCCTTTCCTCCCTGCTTTATGGTTCGGCGGTTGGGTGGAAGTGATGGTGCGTATGTTGCCTTTGTGATTTCTGGCACATGCCTTCATCTCAGCCACCACAGCATAATGCACTGAAGCAGTTGTCACTATGCATGCATTCGAAGTTGGTGAGTAGCACACAATGGTTGTATGCATACATTAGCATATGGTGTTCATCATTGCCCCTGTTGTACAATAGGGAGCCACATGTCACCATTAGCATTTGCTATGGTTAAACCCTTATAAAACCCTTGCTTGAAAAAGTGTTTGAACACATTGCGCCATGAAAGGAAGTCATCAGCATCAGAAAGTTGCAATATGGACAATGTAGACAGCCACTCACATACCGTTCAGCACAGGCAACACAACGTCATGGAGCCATGCATGTAAAGATGGGCCAGGATGAAAGTTGGCAGGTGCAAAATTGCAGATGTGGAGTGCATTACACATGACATAACAAGTAAAACATGGGTTGTACTAAGGCGTGCTGTGTGTGGTGAGGCCTTAGCGGTCAGTGATGGTAGACCAATGGCAGAAGGTGAGTACAATGAAGACCACATGAAACTTGAAACATACACTGCAGTACGGATGCGTTGCGTGTGCTAAGCCTGTAGCCCCTCGATGAATGGGTGGCCACCTTGCACTGCAATTATGTGCCCTGGGGTGAAGTAGGTTTCACATTGTTGCCTTCGGTGTGCGGTTTGTGATCATTGCATAAAATGTTGCTTTCATGGTTGTGGGGATTGGTTGCAATTCTTACACTGTGTAGTACATTGACAAGGGGGGTCCTGGGAGTCTCTCTGCCAGACATTAGTCCTGGTTACGAGAGACTTACCCAGAGTCTTTAGCTCACTATCTTTCACAGAGAATAAATATTCCAAACATATCAGTCTTTGTCCTGCCCTGGGGCAGTCCAGCACCGAAATGCTAGGCAATTCTCCTCTGAACAAGAGTACCAACAGCATTCCCAAACACGTGTTTCGGTCTGGTTGGACCTCATCAGTAGGGAGGAGCTGTGCCTCTCTAAGAATAGTGAGCAAGGGGTCCACGTCTGGATTCCCCTAGTAACTTAGGGTGAGACCCAAAGTTACTTGAATATGCAAATTGACAAGGGGGGTCCTGGGAGTCTCTCTGCCAGACATTAGTCCTGGTTACGAGAGACTTACCCAGAGTCTTTAGCTCACTATCTTTCACAGAGAAGAAATATCCCAAACATATCAGTCTTTGTCCTGCCCTGGGGCAGTTCAGCACCGAAATGCTAGGCAATTCTCCTCTGAACAAGAGTACCAACAGCATCCCCAGACACGTGTTTCGGTCTGGTTGGACCTCATCAGTAGGGAGGAGCTGTGCCTCTCTAAGAATAGTGAGCAAGGGGTCCACGTCTGGATTCCCCTAGTAACTTAGGGTGAGACCCAAAGTTACTTGAATATGCAAATTGACAAGGGGGGTCCTGGGAGTCTCTCTATCAGACATTAGTCCTGGTTACGAGAGACTTACCCAGAGTGTTTAGCTCACTATCTTTCACAGAGAAGAAATATCCCAAACATATCAGTCTTTGTCCTGCCCTGGGGCAGTCCAGCACCGAAATGCTAGGCAATTCTCCTCTGAACAAGAGTACCAACAGCATCCCCAGACACGTGTTTCGGTCTGGTTGGACCTCATCAGTAGGGAGGAGCTGTGCCTCTCTAAGAATAGTGAGCAAGGGGTCAACGTCCTCCTTTCCCCTAGTAACTTGGGGTGAGACCCAAAGTTACTTGAATATGCAAATTGACTCCCAGGACCCCCTTGTTAATTTGCACTGTGTAGTACATGCCTGGATCTGATGGAGTGACGACTGCTCTAGTGTTTCCTGTGGGTGCAGTGGTGAAGTAGTGGATGCTTAGAAGTGGCTAGGGGTGACCTGCATGTACCTGGCCACTTGTTCACCTGCATGACTCTGTTATGTTGTGCTGAGTGTGCCCAGGGCCTAGGACTGCACCATAGCACGCCACCATAACGCAGACATGCAGTTTTAAGTATGCATGTCTGCGATGGTGGTGACGTTAAAAAATGGTTCTGCAGGACCTTGTAGACGTGGTAGAACAGCACAAGTGACCTGATATGCGTCCAATACCATATGGTGTACATTATGCCACCACCTTGGACATTAGAGAGGCACATGGCGCTATTTGCGTTTGGCATGAGTTGCCCTTTACACCACCTATCCTATGTTACATTTGTGGATTGTGGTATGTGGCAAATGTTCCCCTTCATGAGGCCATTATGTTGTGCTGGGTATGGGTAAGGCCTAGACTATTGGGTACATGGCCAAAGGCCATACGCCATTGGCCATGCACCCAAGAGCCTATCCCCTGACGACAGCCAGCACATCATACTGCAGCCATGCAGAGTTGCCTCTGCATCTCTCCGAGGATGGTGACCTTTTAATAATGGGTGCAGAGAGCATTTTACACTTGGTGGAACAACCAACGTGAGGTGCTATGGGTTCACGAGCACATGGTATAGGTCATTGCACGTGTTCCGCATTAGGGAGTCATATGTTAGCATTTCTGTCTGCTGTGGGATGGCCTTTACAAGGACCTTGCTTGAGGAAATGTTTTAACATATTGCGCCATGAAAAGAAGTCATCAGCATCAGAAAGTTGCAATATGAACAATGTATAGAGCACCTCACATACCGTTCAGCACAGCCAACGCAATGTCATGGAGCCATGCATGCAAAGATATGTCCAGGGTGAAAGGTAGCAGGCGAAATTGCAGATGGGGAATGCATTACACATGACATGAGAAGTACAATGTGGGTGCACTAGGGTGTGCTGTGTGTGGTGAGGGCCTAGCGTCTTAAAGGAGAGTTCCGGGACTTTTTTTTTATTGTCCCTACGGTTCGGCCATGTGTTTTTAAGCATAACTCGGTAGATCTTGGAAAACTTTCCTATGGACCTTACCCGACTTTTCGTCCATTAACGCACTCGAAATCAGCCGCCATTTTATGATAATCCTATCACTTGCCGCATCGCCCTGGCTCACCTGCTTTTGCGGCACTAAATCAAATCCCCCGCCCCCGAGCCTGACATCAGCAGACGCGTACCGCCCATTTCCCAACGCCAAAGCACGTTTCGTGTCAACAATCGCTGCGCCTCAGCTAATGAAGTGTCGCCATGGAAACGGCAGGACGCCTCTTTCCTCAATAAGTATAAACACACCGTTTCACAACACACAGCAGCAGATTTTCGATTCCATTACTCTCGCTGTGTTACTTTGAGTATTCTGTGACTCGTTTCTGTGCTCTGGTCAAATACCTTCGTTGATTGTAGCCCGTGTGAACAGATACCAGTACCACCGCTATAAATTATTTTACTTTCTTTACCACACAATGGCTACAATAATGCTGTATATGTACGAGCCCGAGTACACCGAGGAAGAACTACTGGAAAGGCAAGCACGCGAAAACGATGGGGATTCGGACGGCAGTTGGGAGGACCAGTCAACGGATGAAGAGCCTGGACCATGTCGCATGGACGGCGTCTCCACCTGGTGCACGTGCAATCGTTGCGAGCTAATGCCAACTGAGGAGGAGAACTGCTGCTGCCGTGAAAATTCCGGGTGCTTGGCCTACATTTCGGAAGGCGAGCCAAGTCCGCAATGCATCACCGAGCTGCCAGAGTTCAGGGAAGCCTGCCTCTCACGGACAGTGTTGAGGATGATGATGGTGCTTATGCACGAACTTTGCGGCACTGTTCGTCCGCGTAATCCGAGTAACGAGTAAGTATACTCTGGTTGTGATGTCAGTGATGCCACTACTATTTCATGGTCGTCTCCCACATATAAAACTACATCTACATATCATTCGAATGCATGTAAATTGGTTCCATGTTGTGCATTTTCTAGATAGAATTTTTTTCAAAGCAGAATGACATTTTTGTACCTGAATCGACAGTGATAAGAAAGTTGTCATTTTAATACAGTTTGCATCTTTCATTTTCACAGGTGGTACAGGCTGGTGGCCTATCGTTGCTTCACTTGGTGGCTTCACGGGAGGCTCGGACACCGCGTTCGGAGAGTAATACCTGCCTGTGCGGTACTTGCCATTAGACAACATTTCCCCAGCGACAGTGGACAATACCGCGGCTTTTCCCGGGATGTGCTGCAACCGCAACTTTACAATGTGTAATGTTTATTATTTATGTTCAATTGAAATTAAGATCTAAAATAAAACCCAACATATATTTTAACAATGGTTGTTTTGATTTTTTAAATGAATCTAGTGTGTCTCCATTGAATAGTCTTCCTGTGCCTTGTCTTGTCACACCACATGTCTCCGGCCAGCATCCTCCCTCACGCTGGCCGCCCACCTTCAATCCACATAACCGTTGAACCCATATGCAGCAGACATACATATGTTATTTTGCGGGTTGGCATCAAGCCTCCCGGCCTTGCCTCCTCCCCCAAAAATACTTACCACACCACTTTGTTCAGGGTCTCCAGGGTGAACTGCACCCATATATTCTCCTGGGAGGCTGAGGTATTTATAAACTCACCCCCCTGCCTTCCATGTACTAGATCCTGCAGCCTGCCTCTTACATGCAGTTAGATGGCCTCTCCTTGGTGAGGCCCTACGGCAAACGAGTCTTGTCTGCACGACCACCGCCCGCACCGGGGTACTTGCGCTGGCAAGTGGAGCTGTCAGGGAGCGATAAAGGCCAAGAGGTGCCAAAGACCATGTACACTTCAAAGTGGTCTATAGAGCATGGGTTGTTGTTCCCATGTCTACCGCCAGACCCCGTGTCTCCTGCCAAGCATCTCCCCTCACGCTGGACGGCCCCCTGCAATCCACATAAGTGTGTCTCCATTCACGAGTCTTCCTGTGTCTTGTCTGCACGACCACCGCCCCAATCCACCCCCCGCCCTATCAAAGGCAGTTCGCACCGGGGTACTTGTGCTGGCAAGTGGAGCTGTCAGGGAGCGATAAAGGCAAAGAGGTGCCAAAGACCATGTACACTTCAAAGTGGTCTATAGAGCATGGGTTGTTGTTCCCATGTCTACCGCCAGACCCCGTGTCTCCTGCCAAGCATCTCCCCTCACGCTGGACGGCCCCCTGCAATCCACATAAGTGTGTCTCCATTCACGAGTCTTCCTGTGTCTTGTCTGCACGACCACCGCCCCAATCCACCCCCCGCCCTATCAAAGGCAGTTCGCACCGGGGTACTTGTGCTGGCAAGTGGAGCTGTCAGGGAGCGATAAAGGCCAAGAGGTGCCAAAGACCATGTACACTTCAAAGTGGTCTATAGAGCATGGGTTGTTGTTCCCATGTCTACCGCCAGACCCCGTGTCTCCTGCCAAGCATCTCCCCTCACGCGGGACGCCCCCCTGCAAACCGCATAATGCCACGACATATACACGTCATTCATTCACAAACACACCCCTGTTTCGAATTCTTTATAACCCACTTCATATTTCTAATGAGAACTTCTTTGCGCTTTGCTAGTCAACCCGTGAAGGTGCTGGTTGTCTGCTCTTCGTCTCTGTGAACTTCCGTGACCACTTTGAGCAAACTCATCAGTTTGCAACCTGTGAACTGCTCCCTGTTCTACGACAAGAAACTACTCTGATCCCTGCATCTAACTGTTTGCTCGTCAAGGTAAGGCCATGTACCATACTCATTTTGCGTCCAATTTCTTTTCGTTCAAGACAGTACATGCAAGGAACTAGTCACATGTTCTGAGTTTAGTGAAATTATTTTTGTATTTTTTTAAAGTTATTCAAATACTTATCCGCATGTGAATAACGTGTATAGTTCCAAGAACCAAAACATACCTTGCATTGAACCTTTTATGTATTTAATTTTTTAACACAATGGTATTCATAGAGAATTGTTGATCTTTACTTTTCAGAACTTTCCACAATGCCTGCCTGTTCCATTGGCGGTTGTCCTTCGAAGACCCATAATAAATCTGAAGGTACTATAATGCATGTTTTCCCTAAGACAATAGATCAGATAAGAGAATGGGTCCGATATTGCGGATATCCACCCTCTGAGCTTGAAAGTAGAGTCCTAGAAGTCTTTGCGGACAAGAGGGGTGATCGATACCGCATCTGCAGCAGGCACTTTACCTCTGACATGTACTCCACATCATTGCTAATAAAGAAGAACACACCGCGAGCGAGGCGAAAATTGTTCTCAACCGCTATTCCCACTCTATTCGTCCACATCCCTCCACTGGTGAGTCAAGTTTACGTATTTATCTCTCGGCCTTGCGGTAGTGTGTAGCATTAGCTAACAATAATTTCCCCATTTATGTATCCACTCAATATGAAGGCGGAAGATTCTCCATCCGTGTCGTTATTGCAGTCATCAGCCACTTCAAGCGCCTATCGGGTAATCTTACTTGGCTATTCTGCCACTGACTTGTTTTAGGCATGTAAATCAATAGTTTTAATTTATCGTGTAATTATTTTACCTAATGGTACACCCTTGTACTCGTCCTCTAGTCTTTGTTTTCAGTTATAATTATTGTTATCCAAAATAATTCAAGTACTGTCTTTCAGGGAGATGCTGAGGAGTCCAACGTATTGACGACTACCGTTGATGTCACTCAGATGCTCGAGGTACGTTTCAGGACAGTTCCATCGATGGAGATCATCAGATCTTGCATTCTTGTAGCGTGATTGTTACACACAATGTTTCTATCATTTTTAGCCATTGATATGTCCTTCTGTCGTCGCCCTCCTATGTGTCTTCTTTTTTCAATATTGTGTTCATTACTAATGAAAGTCCTATGTTTCAGGGAGTCGATGGAGCATTAGTCCAAGAAGAAGGGGGAGCGTGCAGTTACGGGTCGGCGCAACAGCTTGCAGAAGTGTGCACCGCAGTCACATCGTCCCTTGATGTTCTTATGCATTTCGAGGTATGGATACTGACAGCTCGATCAAGCGAGATCATATGACTTGATTACATCCGCTATACTTCCTTCTTTATTAACGCAAGTACTATGTTTCAGGGAGATGACGGAGCTTCTTCTACAAGAACATCACCCCTAGTAGTTGATGCAGATTTCTGGGTGGTGACACTTCCAACGATCGAGCAAATCGAATCATATTTAGATATCCATTATTTATTTTAGACAACTGATCATTTGTGCAGGTCTATTTAGATGAGCCGTTGACGCCTGCACAAACTTTATGTTCTTTTTATCAAAATAGAAAACCATACTAATGCAATTACTGTGTTTCAGGGAGTCACTGAAGCATCATCTTCAATAATATCATCAATGGAAGTCTATGAGGAGCCCGAGGTATGGATCTTGACAGTTCCATCTAACTAGATCAACAATGCGTGAATAATTGTCGTTTGAATGTTCTACACAAAGCGTTCATTCGTGTTTTGCTATTGAGATGTACGTGGGTATTGGTCCCCAAGTACATTTTGTGTTTTCAATATTATTATACATAATAATGAAAGTTCTATGTTTCAGGGAGTCGATGGAGCGTCAGTGCGTGATGGATGTGCTTATCATGAAAATATAGTCGTTGCAGCGCAAGAGGAAGTGGAGACATGCACACACGAGTCGGAGCAACAGCGTCCAGATGTTGAAGTTCGAGGAAAGAAAGTTTCAAAGAAAAGAAAGCAAAAGAAGGTTAGTGTCCTGTTCACTATATTATGTTGTTTTTCACTGTTAATAGTTCAATACTGTAAGTTGTGTTTAAACTGAACATCCCTTTTCTAATCTGTCCTCTAGTTGCGAGTGGGTGTACGAACTAGATCTACACAGACAGTGAAGCGAACGAGAGATGTTGCTTGTCAAACCGTTTGGCAGGGACTTGAGACTGGAGATGCATCGTGCCAATGGGAAGATTATGAAGTGATTGACAACGGAGCTATACCACCACCAGCCATTGATAGTGAATGTCCTCCTGGTAGTTCGGATGCAGTCGGAGATCAATTCACAGAATCCACACCCGCAAAAACTAAGACCGCGAGAAAGTTGAAGAAATTGTTTTATTCACCCATCGCCGGAGAAGGAACAGATGTTGCAATGGAAGAGAATGAAGTAGACGACAATGAAACACCATCAATATCACTGAACATAGCGGAAGACGATATCAGAGATTCTACCTTTCATGTGAGTGACATGTCCTCAACGTTACAGGCCGAACCAGCTGGGATGCAGAGTGACAGTATAAGGAAAGAGGCCAAATTCATTGTATTCGATAGTTGTTTGATTGATATTATTATTCGGATGAAATGTGGGCATTTGGTTGGTGGGGAAGTATGTGGGGAGCCATTGATTAATGTGACTCGTGCAATTCGAGGCACTAACCTTAAAATACATGCCACCTGTACAAAATATCATCCTTTCACATGGTCTGCACAACCTATGCTGGGACAACTGCCAGCAGGCAATCTACTTTGTGCAGCGGCTGCACTTTTTAGTGGTTCAAGTTTTAAAAAATTAGAGTCGTTCTTTCAGTTTGTGGGAATCCATTTCATTGCGAAAACTCAGTTCTACAAATACCAAACCGATTATCTATTTCCAGCCATTAGCGAAGCTTGGAGAATGGAAAAAATGTCTATTGATAGTACATTCGCGGGCAAACGGTTCAGGCTAGCCGGTGATGGACAGTGCGACAGCCCAGGATTTTCAGCCAAGTACTGCACCTACCACTTTCAGGACATGGAAAGTAAGAAAATTGTGAGTTCGGTGGTCGTGCAGGTGTCACAAAGTACATCCTCAGTGGCCATGGAGAAAGTTGGCTTTGTAGCATCATTGCAAGAACTACAATCGCGGGGAATGGTGATCGACCTGATAGCCACGGACAGACACGTTTCAATTGCCAAGACAATGAGAGAACAGTACAAAAATATAAATCACCAATTTGACGTTTGGCATCTTGCAAAATCAATCAATAAAAAATTGTCGGCTGCAGGTAAAAAAAAAGAATTGCAAGGTATTTCACAGTGGTCCAAGTCAATCAGCAACCATCTTTGGTGGAGCTCAAAAACATGTGGAGGGTCGTTGGAAATTCTACTGGAAAAATGGCGGTCAGTAATGCCACACTGTACAAATGTTCACCGATGGAACACGAACCAACATTTCCACAATTGTGAACATGGCCATTTGTCCACAGAGGAGGCACGGAAGAAGAAGTGGTTGATTCCTTCATCACCCACTCACAAAGCCATTGAAAAGATTGTATTTGATAAAACTATAACAAAAGCTTTGAGTGGACTCACGGAATTCTGCCACACAGGAGATTTGGAGGTGTTCCACAATATGTGCCTAAAGTACAGGCCAAAACGATTGCATTTTGGCATGGAGGGCATGATAAATCGGACTCTTTTAGCGGTCTTGGCACATAACCATAATGTTGGCCGTCAACAAAGTAGGACGACCGGAACTTTAGGGACGCTTCGCTACAATAAGGCCTTCACTAAAAGAAGTAAACAATGGGTGATCAAACCAGTGTTTGAGGATATGCAATATGAGTTTATTGAGAAACTTATTGTTGACGTCCTAGATAGGCACATAAATGGAGCTGTGAACGAACCTGTGCAGGGGACAACTGCATTGCCACCCAACATTGCATCTGTTCCACGTCCACCTAAAGAAGAACTCATTGAGAAATACACATCACGGTTTAAATGATTGTAATTTGATTGTCTGTTCTCTCAAGTCTCCTCATGTCGCAGGCCCATTGAATATGTGTATCTATGTATTGTGTAAATAAAAGTGATTCTAATATAAATCATTTTTCAATAAATATAGAATCTCTCCGTATTTATGGTTCTGTGTGGCTGCAAAGCACGCAGACAAAATGCAAAGATGGAGTGTAAATTTCAAGTCCTGTGAGAATGCCTTACACTGAATGTAGCTAACTTGGAATGTGTGCTCGTTCGAAGTGAAGGTCAGCTGCTTTGATTTTTTCTCGGGTGCCAGAATGGCCCACGACTCAGAATAAGGTTCTATTGTATTTTGACCTTGACAGGACTGGACCACGTAAGAAACGATAATGAATATAATTTCAGAAACGAAAGCCATTTCATGTTCGTTCATTAGAAGAAATAACGTCGGCATAGAAGGAGTGGTATTTCGGGGCTGCCCTACGCACAGACGCAATGGAAAATGCAAATATAATGTAAGTAACTCTTTAGATGAGTTTATACCGCAATTTAATTACTATACAGTTGCTTTAAAGACGGGTTAAGTTGTACTTGTTAGTTCTATGTGGCATGTTGTTTTGTACCGCGCACTATCTTGGGGAGAACCGTCTACTTGGCCCCCTTCCCGCCCCTACCTGCAAGGCTAAAAACCTCGGGGTCATCTTCGACTCCACACTCTCCTTCTCTCCTCATATATCTGACGTCTCTAAGAAGTCACACTACCAGCTGCACCTCCTCAGAGGTATTCTTCCCTTCCTCTCCTTCCCCCAGAAGCTCACTGTCTCCCGAGCCCTGGTTCTCTCTAGGCTGGACTACTGTAACAGCCTCTATCTTAATCTGCCTGCCTCCACTCTCCGCCCTCTGCAACTTATCCAGAACAGAACTGCGAGACTTGTCCTTGGCCTCAAGCGGGCCCTTTTTATTTATTATTTATTATTTATTATTTTATTACGCTACTTACCTTGTACTGCACTTCCCCCCCACCTCCTCTCCTTGCACTTTCTCCTTTTCCCCTTACCTCTGCACTTGCGCGATCTGAATGACACCTGGCCTAGTAGGATCGTTTGTCTGTCTTCCCCTTGTTCCCCTCCCTCCCTGCCTCGTCGCGCCTTGAAACACTTGTGTATAGGCGCGTTACAAATACCATATCATATCATATCATACTTTTACGGAAGCACCTCAAAACCTTTGCTTCTGCTTTCTCTCTCCCTCTCCCCTGCTACAACTGGTCCACTGTCTGCGATCTCGGTCCTGGGCCCTTCCACTCTCCACCTGCACTCCCTGTCAACCCCTGCACTGGGGGACTGTCTCAGTATCCTACAGCCCCCCTTGACGTATAAAACCCAGTTGCACTGTCCTAGCTATGAAATAATTTCCAGACCTAATATATAAAATGAATAATTTTAATAAAGATCTGATGGTGAGACTAATTTCCTTTTTTTATGTTTTTCAAATAGATACATCGTCCATTATTGTCTGTGTCACGAGTACCAGACACCGGCGGATGGGTTTTTTAACCGCCAGTTGCTTCTCCACGTGAACAACGTTAGCACCCTGACCATTTTGTGGGACGATCGCCAAGTACAAGTATGCCCTTACGCGGTACTAACGGCTAGATGCAACATACAGACCGTTGTGGTGCCCTAGTGCCTCGTTGTTGGAATAGCCATGCGATTATCAGTGCGACCGAAGAGCTTATTTTATCGTAAACCAACACCATGTCTACTGCACACGAACATCGCTTGCCTCAAGACGAAATATTTTGGATCGAGAGCAAATAAAAATTCATTTATCTAAGACCCTGTGTACAGCAAAGGAACATCGTGTGCCTCGAAACGAACTTTTCGGAACGTGAACAAATAAAAATGCAAATCGCTGAATATTCTCAAAACATTTGATGTCAAATAAATTTACTTTACCAAATTTACAATCTTGCGGTTTAATTTAAAAGTACAGTTTCATATTCCCAATTGTGGCGCGCTGTGTTGTTTGAGCTCATCTGTGTTGATTTCCTGGTTCTGTGTGGAGTCGCGTATAAGACGCCTGGGCGCGTTTGCCTACGCAGCTCAGTCACGTCACGGATAGAGGCGGGGAATATGAATGTTTTGATCAAGTCTGTTTCAGGGGCGGGGGATTTGATTTAGTGCCGCAAAAGCAGGTGAGCCAGGGCGATGCGGCAAGTGATAGGATTATCATAAAATGGCGGCTGATTTCGAGTGCGTTAATGGACGAAAAGTCGGGTAAGGTCCATAGGAAAGTTTTCCACGATCTACCGAGTTATGCTTAAAAACACATGGCCGAACCGTAGGGACAATAAAAAAAAAGTCCCGGAACTCTCCTTTAAATGCATGGCTGGAAGCCTTACACGAACAGCTATGTGGCTTGCTTGCAACTACTCCTTAGATTCTTGCGTTTCGTGTGTGGTTTGTGAGTTGTGCATGCATTGTTGATTCCATGGGTGTGCTCATTGTTCGCACATGGTACATTTTCCAGTGCATGGCAGGAGCTTATGGAATGAGCAGTTCTGCAGTGTGTCCACTGAGTGCTGTGGTGGGAAAGTGTGTGTGTACCAGTGCATAGGGTTCAAATGCATAGTGCATGTGCTTGAGTAGTGTGCATTGTGCAGATTACTAACTACTGTACTCCACTTTGAAGTATTTTATCATTTGAGTTGGTGGAGTGCTGGGAGGAAAAAAACTATGGCTACCTGCAGTTCGTGGTGCTTGGTGCCGCTCTGGGTGAATGCGGATGCTGAAAGCGTGCATCGGTTTGGAGAGCTGTTACCTGGAGGTGCTTTCACGTGACACAAGACCTGTACTTTGAGTGTGTAAAGATACGTCTGCAGTGCAGTGCAGAAATGATAGTGTTCGATGCGGAGGTCTTGGATGTGAATGCTACATGCTTGTGTGACTATTGAATACTACCTAATGCGGGAGTGTTGCATATACAATAGTTGAAACGGAATAAGAGTGCCTGTGCTTTACTGGGTGTGGCCCTCGCTGTAGCTGGGAAGGCGCACATGCTACAATCTGCCCTTCTGAGCATGGTGCCTTTGCAAATGGAACTGTGGGGATTATCCAATCAGTTGTTGAGGGTGTGCTTCACAGGAAGGGGCAGTGATATATTTCCCCAAACCTTGATGCAGTGAGGTTGACAGAGATGGACAGATGCAGAGTGCTCATCGTGGGTGATACCTTTGTGCAAGATCTCCACAGGTATGCCGTGATAGGAGGCCTTGATACTAACTTTCAGTTGGAAGGAGTGGAGGCTTTTTGGGGCACAGTGTATGAGTGGGGTGTTGGTGCCATGGCTCTCCTTTGTACATGTGTGTCCTCTGTTGGTAATGTGGATATTGTGGCCGTGCGGTATGGAGCATTACATTTGGGGTACATGTCGTGCTCACGTTTGCTCCATCACCTCAAGAAGTTGATGACAGCAGTGATGCAGATTTTTCCCACTGCCAACGTGATTTTCTCTTCCATACCCCCAAGAGGTGCATGGGACCATGCCGGGGTAATTTGCCCACAGCCAGAGGTTGGGAGGTGTTTCATGAATAGAAGCATATGTGACTTTATGGCAGTGCTGGTATGCAAGCACGTACGTAACAAAAACAGGACAAAAGAAAACCCCTTTTTTTTTCTGAGACAGTTATACAGTTCCAAACCCCTAACCTGTTTTACATTTACTCCTTCAAGCTCCCCCTCCGTAGCACGAAAACTCAGTGGATTACGATGTGCTTTCATGCTTCCACGTGCCACATCCAGCCATTTTCTGGATGGGAGCCATGGAAAGGAAACTGTGCAGCGAAAGACACTGCTCTATAAGGTTGGTGGGTCTGGTGTGTACGCAAACACTGTGCCAGAAGGACCCTTTGCACAAAGAAGTGCAGAAGGCTATTGTGGAAGTGTGCAAGGTAAGGGCCAGGCATCCTGGGTGTATGCATGAACTGTATGTATTTATTTGCAGTTAGTAACATGCAAGCTGTGCTGTGTGTGCACGATATTCTTTGAAAAGTGTGCAGAAAGTGGGGTACTGCAGGAAACAAAAAACTACTCTGCAGTGTAGATGGTAAGTGGCAGGCATCCTACTGTTATGCATGAATTGTGTGTATGATATCATATGATTTGCAGTTGTATGCTATGGCATTCGTAATCGCCTACACACACGTCTAGCAAAGCACAACAAGGCAAAGGAGGGGAAGCAGAGGGGAGACAGAGACAATGACCCTACTAGGCTAGGTGTGACTTAGATCGCCCAAGTGCATGGGTGGAGGGAGGGTAAGGTACAGTACATGGGAAGAAGAACAAATGACAATAAGTAAAAATATGGGCCAATTGTACCAAGTGCACAGAGAAGTGCACACAACAGGTCGTGATTTCACTGTTAGGCATACAGAAAACAGTCCTCAAGTGCAGGGTTTGCTTGAAAGCCAGTGCAGGGGTTGACCTGGCGGGGGGATGTGACATGGGCCCGACATCACAGAGTCGCCAAGTAAGCAGTGCATAATCAGTTTACGTCAGGCAGTTAGCTTGGGGAGAGGAGCAGAAACAGCAGAAGCTAAGAGAAAGCCTTTGAGGTGCTTCTGGAACCGGCGATGGTTCCCCTCAATTGTCAGGGAGGCAGGGAGGCTGTTGCAGAGGGAGGCCCCAGGCAAGAAAGCACATCTACCACCAACTATTTTTTTGCAGAAGCGCCTGACCCTGAGGGAGTTGTAGGTGGAAGAGTGGCATGCTATTGGTGCCATTATTTTTTTTACTATTTATCTAGGAGGCGGGTTAGTGGGGAAAACATTTCGTAGCATTGTCGGAAGGAAAGCAGAGTTCCTGTTTCGATATTACACTGTATGATATGGGCAAATGAGAACGTTGCAAGCACTTTTCACTGAAGTGCAACTTCATATTAGGGGATGGAAAAAAAACAGTATGCTTATAAAGAACGTAATGGCCGCTCAATGGCAGATACCGTGCGCAGAGGCACTTATAACACAGTCATACACATAGTGCAGAAAAAGTTTCCGTACCTCCATTTTATGGTGATGGGTGCGTAAGTGGATGAATGTGGATGCAAAACTCATGCAATATTTTACTGAACCTTTCTACTGGACGTGCTGTCCAATGACAGCTCACTAGCAGGCTGAATTTGTAACGGTACCTATGAAGTGTTGTGCAGAACTGACAGTGTTAGATGGTAACGTCTTGGATGGTATTGGTGGAATTGTGTGTGCCCATTTACCCGTACCTAGGTTGTGCCGGACAAAAGGTAGTGGAAAGGGAAGAAGGACTGCTCCTGCTTTACTGGGGTGTGGCCCTCACGGTACTTTGGCCACCGCACATGCCACAATCTGCGCTTCGTACCTTGCCAGCAAAATGACATGGGACTTTCAGGATTATCCAATAAGGTACTGTGGGTTGAGTTCACAGGAAGGGGCGGTCAAATTGCTGTATATTATACTCTGCATAGTGAGGCTGGCTGACATGGCAAAACGTATTGTCTTGCCTATAGGTGATGCCTTTCTACTAGATCTTCACAAGTATGCCCTGGAAAGAAACTTTTATGGCAATTTTGGGTTGGAAGGAGTGGACGCACTGTGTAACAGTGTCTACAAGCGCAGTTTTGCCGACATGCATGCACTTTGCAAAGACCTGGTCACTTTTGCTAGAGCCGATGTTATCGTCATCCTCTACGGCGGCATGCATATGGGTTACGTGTCTTGTTTAGGCTTGTTCCGTCGACTGAAGAGGTTGTTAAATCTAGTGAAGAAGCTTTTTCCCACTGCCAAGGAGCTTTTCTCATCCATAACACCACAAAGAGTATGGGATGCTGCTCTTGGAAGTTGCTCCAGAGGCAGGAATGTGTCTCAGCAACAGAAGCATGTGTACTTTTTTGTCCGCTGCTGGGATATTCTTCTGCAACAATGACCTCATTAGTTGTGGAAATGCAGAATTTTTCCAAGCAAATGATATTTCTTTGTCGCCCAGTGGTAATGCTGTTTTGTTTGCCCGTCTACAAGATGCGGTGTAGAGTTTACTGTAACAATGTCCGCACAAGAAAACATAAAATCAAATACAAAGTGAAGAAAAGGTGTTTCTTTAGAAGCATCTAAAAAAAAGGCTATTTTCAGAGCTGCCCCTTACAACGTATTCCCCCTATCCTGGTTGCAAGTTGTTACCCCACGCTTGCATGCAGCACGAAAGCCACATCTGGGGGTTTTCAGGATGGCTGGGCCATGGAAATGGGACTGTGGAGCTACAGGGATTGCGCAACAATGTTTCTGGGCGTTGTGTGTACGCAGAGGACTGTTGTACAGAACTGATACTGTTACATGGAGAGCTCTTCAATGCCATTGGTAGAAGCGTGTGGAACTTTTTAACAGTACACAATGACGGCGTGCTGCAAAGAAGAAACTGGAAAGGGAAAAAGGAATGTTTCTGCTTCATTGGGACACGGTCCTTGCCATCCTTGGGGAAATGCACATGCGCATGCTGTCACGACCCATGCCAAAAAAAAAACCCTGGCCACCCCATGGGCCAGGAGGGGCCTTGGATCGGGTCTCAAATAAACTCAGGCATCCTTTGCTGAAGCCCTCTTGCAGCCAGTCTTGGCGCCAGGCTCATACTTTGTGAGGACTTGTGTTTTGGGACTACTTTATTTCCAGTGCCAGCTAACATGGAGGCACGCACATAGCTTGGTTCCTTTGGAACCAAGCTATGCGGTATAGTGTTTTGGGTGTGGTAGCCTAGGAACTACTTTACCTGGACTACTTTTCTGAAGCTATTTAAACCACACCCGACTTGAAGAACACGCTTTGCGTTACTTTGCAATCCTGCAACGTGACGCTCATCGTGTTCAGCTGCACCTGCGAACCTCAGAAGAACAGCAACAGCATCTGAAAAACAAAAGGACATCATTAATCGCAGCAGTTTACCTGTGATTCCACCGCTAGCTGCCCTCCGCTCCTGCAAACAGCATCCAAGGAACAGCGAACCTCCCGGACCGACAGATCTGCAAAAAGGAGAGAAACAGGACATTAGACATTTTACAATTGTGCCGGCAGCGTACCGCACGAGTTGCCCATCGACCAGCATCGCCTTGGGACTTCTTGCTCCAGGTAAGCACCGCAAACCTACGGGAACAAAAGACAACAGGTTAGCAAAGGCAAGGCATCATAGCACTGCGCATAGCACCTACTTACCGCATCAAGGCGCTCTCGAAGCACCATCACCTACCGGCGAGTCCCAACTCAGCCAATGTTCCACAGCGAACTTCCGCGCACCTAAGGAGAGAGAAAAGACATTACTTAAACCCAAGAAAGGCATACAAGTATAACAGTAATAAGACCTACCTGAAAGACTCTAAAGGGCCTGCATCGGTGAAGTAACTAGATCGCACTCACCCACAAAGGACAACGCACCCCTGCCAAGAAGGCAGGACGGAGAACATGCCAAAACCCATAATAAGGTGAGGAAAGGTCCGGGGAGGGGCTGCGGGCATACAAGGTGTTGGGAGGCTCTTACCCCAGTTGCCCAGTCTTGAACATTGCCCACCTGTATTTCAGGCAGAACTTCTCCGCTAATCATACCTGGGAGTGGTTGAGAAGGATACCAGAGTCCCCAGAGCTGGGTGGCGTCCCCGTGGATACCAGGTGAGTGTAACAGAACGTGAAGCCTGCCAAACCAATCCACCTGGGCGCCATGGAAACATCAGAATTAGACCAATTGGCCCAATTGTTAGGAGAACTTCGTGCCGAGGTTCACTCTGCCAGACAGGAGACTAATGCTCTCCGGAGAGACTTATTGGTGACTAAAGAGCGCACCGCAGATATCAGCAGGCAAGTCTTGCAATCACAAGCGGGTCAGATGCCTCTAACTGGGAACAACCCACTGATGCAAAGTCCTACCATATCATCCACTGTCTCTGCTCCGGTGCAAGTTGTGTTACCAGGTACAGTTCCTTTGGCGCCACCGGAGAGGTTTGCTGGCGATCCACGAAAATACGCAGCTTTCATGAATCAGTGTCGCCTTCATTTTCTTTGCAGGCCGGGAGCATTCCCAAATGACCAAGCCCGGGTAGCCTTTGTTTTATCATACCTAAGTGGCAGCGCCGCAGATTGGTTGGTACCATTGGTGTCCCATGATGATCCTTTATTACATGACTTTGGGAAATTTCAGAGGGAAATGGAAAAACGTGTTGCTCGCCATACCCGAGAACAAGCTGTGGACAATGAACTCCTTTCCCTCTGACAGGGTAATCAGGATTTGTTAACGTACATCGCTACTTTCAACCGATTGGTTGCTGAAGCTAGGTGGCCTGAAAACAAAATAACCACGTTGTTTCATCGGGGCTTTTGAGGCGAATTAAAAGACATTCTAGCTCAAGTGGTTAATCCTCCGAGGGATTGTTTGGAATTCATAGACTTGGTTGTGCAACTGGACCACCGGTTGCAAGACCGAAAGCAGACTGTTCTAAAATGGACCCTCGGCCAGTGTACGTTCGACCTAGAGACAGTGTAACTGGAGTGCAAGAAAATACTGTGGAGCCCGTGCAAATCAGAGGGGTACAGCCCCCGCTAACAAAACAAGAGTTAGATAAAAGGAGACAACAGCAACTATGTCTGTACTGCGTAAAGTCAGGGCATTTCCTGAAGGACTGCCCAGTGAAACCTCAGAGGAAGATCGTTGAGGCCACGGAAAAGGATGAAGAGAAGGAGTGTCAGTCGGGAAACTACCCAGCTCGGCAAACGTAGAGGTCAGGTTGTCGAGTGAGGGAAAAGAGCCACCGATCTCACACTTTGCAATACCGGTGATCTTAATTAATAACCAACGATCGTCAAGAATGCATGCCATTGAAGCATACATCGACAGCGGAGCAGTTGGGAATTACATAGATCAGGACCTGGCTGCAGAGATGGGGCTTCCCCTGTGTTCCAAGCCGACTACAGACAAGGTAACCACGGTGGATGGGACAGAAATCGCTTCCAGACCCGTAACCCAGCGCACAGCCGAGATAACCTTGCTGTGCCAGGACGGACATCGGGAACTTATTTCGTTCGATCTCATCAAGGCACCTCAATTCTGGCTCATACTAGGGATCCCATGGTTAGTCGCTCACAACCCTTTGATTGACTGGCGGGCAAGAAAATTAACCTTTCCCAGCGACTGCTCCCCAGCCTGTTATTACCAAGAACAGAAACCTGCATTCAGTATCTCTACGATTCCTGAAGTGGCAACTCTAGGAGTGACTAATACCTTGCCTGAGGAATACCACGATTTCTAGGATGTATTCCAGAAGGACCAAGCAAACACGCTGCCGCCGCACAGGCCCTATGACTGCCAGATCAACCTTGTTCCCGGTGCTCAAGTTCCTTGCGGCAGAATCTATGCTCTCACGGAACCCGAAAATCTTAATCTGAAGGCCGCTCTAGACCAGTACCTCGCAAATGCATTCATCTGTCCATCCAAGTCCCCTGCAGCTAGTCCTTTGTTCTTCGTACCGAAAAAAGAAGGGGACTTAAGAACCTGTATTGACTACCGCGCATTAAACCAGATCACTGTGAAGACCCGTTACCCCTTGCCGCTCATCCCTGAAATGCTGGACCAGGCCAAAGATGCCCAAATTTACACCAAACTGGACTTTGGAGGAGCATACCACTTGGTCCGGGTCAGATGCAGTGACGAATGGAAAACTGCTTTCCGCAACAAATATGGTTTGTACGAATATCAAGTCATGCCCTTAGGGTTATGCAATGCTCCTGCAGCGTTTCAGTATTTCATGAATGACATTTTGAGAGATGTCTGCACCCTAGTGTGCATAGATGATATGCTAGTGTACTCAACTTCAAAACAGGATCACATCAAGCACGTCCGTTCAGTCCTCTCCAAGCTCCGGGAACATCGTTTATATGCAAAGCTAGAAAAGTGCTTCTTTCACGTCACTGAAGTTGAGTTTCTGGGTTTTATTCTTACTCCAGGAGGCATCAGAATGGACCTGCATAAAGTGGGCGCCGTTTTGAAATGGCCATCATCAACGTCAGTAAAAGGGGTACAGAGCAAGTTGGGCTTTGCGAACTTCTATCGCCGGTTCATACCAGACTTCTCACAGATCGTACACCCGATCACCATATTGCTACGAAAAAATAACAGAAAATGTGCCTGGACCGAAGAAGGAGAGAAAGCTTTTCAGGAACTCTAGAAAAGGTTCACCTCTGCGCCAATCCTGCGACATCCTTGCCCAGATCTTCCTTATATCGTGGAAAGAGACACTTCCAGTATAGCAATGGTAGCTGTCCTCTCACAAAGAGATCCAGAAACAGGCCAGCTACATCCAGTGGCCTTTTGGTTGAAAAAATTCTCTCTCCCGGACAAAGAACTCTTGGCAATCAAATCTGCCTTTAAGGCCTGGCAGCACTACCTTCTGGGGGCCAGACATACCATTACAGTTATCACGGACCACCGAAACCTGCAATACCTTAAAACAGCAAAAGCCCAGTCTTCACGCCAATTGCGGTGGGCCCTTTTCTTCGCCGAATACGACTATGTCATCACTTTTCGACCAGGGGTCAAGAATGGAAAAGCTGACGCACTCTCTCGTACAGGCACTGATGACTTGGTATATATGCCCCTAGACCCAGTCCCCATCATACCGGAAGACAAACTCTTGGGCCTCACTACGGCCTTAACCAAAGTTGAGCTGAGAGATAAGATTCAATGAACCATGAACCCAGATGCCTTCCTCGCTTGGCAAGCGCAAGGAGAACAATATTCCATTAAAGATCACTTACCTTTTTTTAAGGATCGGTTGTATGTACCCACCAAGGACTTACAACAACAAATTGTTTCAGGTTATCATGATACCCTGTTTGAAGGGCACCCTGGAATCACCAACACTCTAGCCAAGGTAAAACAGAACTTCTGGTGGCCTGCCTGGCGTAAGGATGTCATCCGATATATTCAGCCTGCTGAGTCTGTGCGCAAAACAAGTCGCAAAAACAAAAACCATCAGGTCTTCTGCAACCTCTGGACATTCCTCCCACTCCATGGCACACTCTTTCCCTCGACTTCATCACTGACCTACCTCCCAGCCAATGGTTTAACACCATTCTCGTAGTCGTGGAATTGTTCTCACAAATGGCACATTTTATTCCACTCAAGGGCCTCCCTGACGCATCTACGCTAGCCAAAGTTTTCCTGGATGGTATTGTCAAACTAAATGCCTTTCCATCAGTCCTGATCTCCGACCGAGGTAGTCAGTTCGTCTCCAACTTCTGGAGAAAATGTTGCGCAATGGCACAAATTGACATCTGGCTATCAACTAGCCATCACCCTTAAATAGACGGTCAAACCGAGAGGACCAACCAGACCCTCGAACAATACCTATGGTGCATGTTGCATCAGTAACTAAGAGACTGGAAAGATTTACTTTGGATAGCCGAGTACACATATAATAATTCCTTGCATTCAAGTACTGGACAAACACCCTTTTACCCTTTATGGTAGACATCCACGTACCTCAGAGCTGGATCTCCCAACCAGTTAGGAAATGGCGGCAGTAAAAACTCTTCACACCAACATCACTCAAGCTTTCAGAAGGGCCAAAGAGCATCTTACTCACGCCAAAGAAAAACAAAAGCAATTTGCCGACCAACACCGGAAAAAGGCCCCTGACTATCAGGTAGGAGACAAGGTCTAGCTGGCCGCCAAATTTGTACCTATTAAAGGAACCCGGACCTTTAAACCCAGGTACTTAGGGCCTTACACCATCAAAGCAATTATTAATCCGGCGGCCGTCAAATTGGGTTTACCTGCTAACCTACAAATCCATCCGGTATTCCACGTGTCCCTTCTAAAACCGATGCAGCCTGGTACATGGATTGGGACACCACCAAAACCCTTACTTATTGACGGGGAACCAAAATTCGAAGTCAGAAGCATCTTGGACTCCAAGTACTCAAGGGGCAAGCTTTACTATCTAGTGGATTGGAAAGGATTCAGACCCCAAGATAGGTCCTGGGAACCTTGTGGGAACATTCATGCACCACGTCTGATCAAAAAATACCATCGAAACTTCCCAACTAAGCCTGGGCCGGTTTATAGACATAATTTCGAAATCAAAAATTTCGAAAGTCAAAAAGTCGAAAAAAATAATGTCGAATTTATTTTTTATGACTTTTTTTTCGAAATGGGGCGTTCCCCCCCAACCCCCGTTTTTTCTTTTTTTTTGTTTTTACCTATTTTTTTTATATAAACTAGAGCCCAAAAAAAAATATCGAAAAAAAAAATAATTCGACATTTTTTTTTCGACATTTTTGATTCGACTTTTTTGACATTTGAAATTTTGTATTCTATATTATGACTGGACACCGCCTGGGCCAGACACCAGGAACACCTTGAGAGGGGCCTTGGGGGGAGTGCTGTTACGACCCATACCAAAACCCCCCCCCTGGCCACCCCATGGGCCAGGAGGGGCCTTGGTTCGGGTCTCAAACAAACTGGGGCATCCTTTGCTGAAGCCCTTTGGCACCAGGCTCATACTTCGTGAGGACTTGTGTTTTGGGACTACTTTATTTCCAGTGCCAGCCAACATGGAGGCACCTACATAGCTTGGTTCCTTTGGAACCAAGCTATGCGGTATAGTGTTTTGGGTGTGGTAGCCTAGGAACTACTTTACCTGGACTACTTTTCAGAAGCTATTTAAACCACACCCGACTTGAAGAACACGCTTCGCGTTACTTTGCAATCCTGCAACGTGACGCTCATCGTGTTCAGCTGCACCTGCAAACCTCGGAAGAACAGCATCTGAAAAACAAAAGGACATCATTAATAGCAGCAGCTTACCTGTGATTCCACCGCTAGCTGCTCTCCGCTCCTGCAAACAGCATCCAAGGAACAGCGAACCTCCCGGACCGATGGATCTGCAAAAAGGAGAGGTACAGGACATTAGACATTTTACAATTGTGCCGCAGCTTACCTCACGAGTCGCCCATCGACCAGCATCGCCTTGGGACTTCTTGCTCCGGGTGAGCACCGCAACCTACGGGAACAAAAGACAACAGGTTAGCAAAGGCAAGGCATCATAGCGCTGCGCATAGTGCCTAATTACCGCATCAAGGCGCTCTTGAAGCACCATCACCTACCGGCGAGTCCCAACTCAGCCAACATTCCACAGCGAACTTCCGTGCACCTAAGGAGAGAGATAAGACATTACTTAAACCCAAGAAAGGCATACAAGTATAACAGTAATAAGACCTACCTGAAAGACTCTAAAGGGCCTGCATCAGTGAAGTAACTAGATCGCACTCGCCCACAAAGGACAACATGCCCCTGCCTAGAAGGCAGGACGGAGAGCACGCCAAAACCCATAAAAAGGTGACGAAAGGTCCGGGGAGGGGCTGCAGGCATACGGGGTGTTGGGAGGCTCTTACCCTAGTTGCCCAGTCTTGAACATTGCCCATCTGTATTTCAGGCAGAACTTCTCCGCTGATCATACCTGGGAGCGGTTGAGAAGGATACCAGAGTCCCCACAGCTGGGTGGCGTCACCGTGGATACCAGGTGAGCGTAACACATACTCCCCTTTGCTGCTAGCTATCCATGAGATTGGGACGGTATCCAGTAACATTTTTAAAAACACATTTTGTCAAAAAAAGAATCTCAAAAATAATTCTGAATGTATTATTTTTTATTTTATGTTTTATTTTTGTTTCATTAGTAAAAAAAAAAGTGTCAATAAAAAAACAAAAAAGGGGGTTGGGGGGAACCCCCCATTTAAAACCATTTAAAAAAAAAAATCAGCATTTTTGTGTCAACAAAATGGCATTTCGAAAATGTCACTATAAACCGATTGGGACAATGGGGACTTTCGCAGCTGCGGGTTTGGGTCACAGCAATGCCCGTTCATAATTTTCTGCATTACTGTGCGTACTCAGCTGGACTGGCATGGTTGCTATTAGTTGCAGACGCACTGTAGCACAGCAGATTTGGTGCACCATTACTTACATGACAAACCTATATGGTCTGCTACTCTGTTCTGAAAAGCTGAAAACAGATTGCACAGCACCTCTGGGGTGTGCCCTTTTGTTGGGTTGCTGTGGACAACTTTCACCCAGAAATCAGGCCTACATTGTTCCAAAGCATACATACATGTGCAACAGCACATTGTGGTGTGTTTGTAAGCGTATACTTTCCAAAAAACACTCTGTACATTGATCAACCCTGCACTTTGCTGCTGTTTGAGGGTCCGGACCCTGTCCCCGAAATAATGGCCTACGAGCAGCGTGGGTGCAGTTGCATGCTGACATCGCCACTGTTCTTCTTTGGCATGGCTGTCCGCTGGATGCGCTTTGGGTTGAATACGTTGTGGGTACGTGCATGGGTGTCCTATGCACACCATTGCTTCTTCTCTACTGACTAAAAGTGCGCCACACGTGCGCCGACCATTTTGGGAGACGATGGCTATTTATAGGGTACAGCAGGTGGGATGTTTATCTGTATAGCAACCTGTAGGACATGGGTGGATGCCCCGACCTAATTAACGTTTCTTTGCATATTCTGCACAGTGGCGATGTCACCAGGATACAGAGGAACAGATACACATGCGTGTACTTGCACTACGCACAAACGTCCGCTCCCACATGTATTGATAGGTGGTGGACAACATGCAGACATGCAGAGCCTGCTGGCGGCATACAGAGGCCTCCATTGTCATTGTGGATAGGCCGGACAGTTGCGATGTCCGTAGGACACCTACCTTTTTCTTAATTGCGGTCATTGCAACAAGGACTATGTGCCACTGAGTCAGAACCCCATTTCAGGTAAAAAAGAATACCACAAAAACACTCAGCAACATTCTCATTATTACTGTTTACTTGTACACATGCATACACCCCATTTGGAAAGGGAAGGAGTAGCAGAAGTGGATACTTATTGTGGGGAAATGGGGATTTGCACAACTTGGTTGTGACGGGAGGAACAGATTGATGTATTACCGTAACATCTCACATGAAACGGTTTTGGAGGGAATGGCGGGCTCCGACATAGGGAAAGAGTACACGTGCACGTGTGCCAGTGATGTTTCATTTTGTCCAAAATATATCCTTGCACGCAACCTTTAAAGCGGCACAATTGTTCACCAATTTTTCCACTTTGATTTCCATGCTGTCCATTTCCCTATGCATATAATTTCTTTCCTTTCCTATGCCTGTATGCTGTTGTGCAAGGATTGCAGCTTGTACTGCCTTGCTTCCCTTTCCAATATGTTCTCTTACCGAAAAGAGAATGGGCCTAATTACGAGGTTGGAGGTAGCCATGCCGTTTATACCAGCATGGCTACCCCCAAACTCGGGTCTGGCTCCGGGTCCCACGAAAGGGGAATTACCGGGCCATTCTGACCTCGGTGAGCCCAGTAATTCCCCTTGCGCGGGACCCGGATCCGGTACGTCCCCATTCCCATTGAGCCCCCATAGGGCTCAATGAGAATGAGGAGGATGGCAGCAGCGGTACCGTTCATAATGGTACTGTTGCTACCATCCTGTGCTGCCCGCCGGTGCCGCTCTGCACACCTGGTCTGACCAGGCGTGCAGAGCGGCACCTGTGAGCAGAACTCGTAATGTGGCGGAATGGTAACTATAGCGCCGGTAGCACTACCGGCACTGTTGTTGCCTTACCGCCACAATTGTAATGAGGCACAATGTGTTTGGTGTACATGCAGCAACATATATTACATAATTTCACAGCTCTGTGTGTACCAGAGGGTTACTACAGAAAGTCATTGCGTCGTGAGGGAAAATGTTCTTGCAGCCACTCTAAGCTGCTTGCCATTGCTGCATTACAAAAAGACACGTTATGCTTCTGTACTATTGCATACTGCAGCAGCTGTGCAATTATTAGACAAAGTTTAGGGTCCTTACTACATTGTAGTGACATTCAGGTCTTAGCACTTTCCAGTCGTTACTCTGGCCATTCGTTCTTTGTTCCCCTTTACAGTAGTAGTGCGGTAAGATGGGTGAAGGCAGATGTCCCTTCTGTTGTTGATGCATTCCGTTATGGTGTACTCACTATGCCTTTGTCTTGTTTGCTTCATACGGACACAATTTGCAAACCTACTCTATTTTCCCAGGCAATTCTTGCACATGGTGCTGTTTGTCTATGTTCTTTGCGTTTGGTGATTGGTACCACTATGAAAGAGAGCACCTGCCTTCCTCAGCAGGTTGGATGTCACCCGATCTCCGTAGATGGACGTATAGTCTGTGACTGCTGTCCGCATTAACATAGTGCCAGCAGTTGCACTATGTTGCACAGTTCTTCTTTACAAACTAAGGGTATCCTGCTAAAAACCAATGACATTTAGTGACAAAAAATGTTGTTAAAGGGACGTTATGGTTAAGTTACACAATTAAGAACATATCTGGTCTTTGCATCTAATGCCATTGCAGCTAATGCCATTCCATCAAATTCTTTCCATCAATGCATTTTTTTGGGGGGTAAAGGGTTAATTTTGGTTTAGGTGCATTATAAAGGGAAAAAACAGGGGTTGGGGACTCTCCCCCAAAAAATTAACCCCACCAAAAATAACAAAATACAAATAAAAAAAAATGCATTAGATGCTAAGTTTTTGGATGGAAAGAATTAGATGGAATGGCATTAGATGCTATGGCATTAGATGGAAAGACCATAAACCAGTAAAAACCTGTGCAATACAATTGATAAACGTTGTTACAGGGGTGTTATGGTTACAGGTAAAACCGAAAACCCCCAGAAATTCGCCAGTTATGGTAAGCTAAGCAACCATAACTCGTGCTACCCCTGTGCACTGCAAGGACTAACACCCATGACATCAAAGATGACATCACAAATGTCATTCATGACATGACTGATGACATCACATGTGTGGCTCCCTCTTTTAAGTGGGAAAGGTGTTATATTTGTTAATAATGTTGTGGGGAGATGGGGTCCTAAAAAAGAAGAGGCATGCACATTTGTAGCAGTAATGGGGAAGGGGAAGACTTTTTAATTGTTGAGAATTTGCGGATTAGTGCTGTAATGGGAAAACGATGTGTTTATGCAGAAACCATTTTTGTGGCAATATCAAGTCGCTCCACAATGATCACAGCTATGTTTTCATGGGAAATGTTTGGGAGAATACATTGCGGGAATGGAAGAATGGGGAAAAGTGGACTTGTGGCCACTGAGCAATGTTGTTTAAGCCTAATGGGTGGAATGAGCCAGCCAGGCGTGCGTTATGATCTGTGACCCTATTTGGGGCAAACTGTTGGTGGACATGGTCAAAGGCCATGGACAATGGTGTCGGCCAAAGGGCATGGCTGGTCGGTGATAGATAGGTTGTCACCCTAGTTAGGGCAATGGGACAGGCGTGATGGTTGAAGGCCAAGGTCACAGGGACATGTTTATTTGATACTACAGTAAATATAGAGCCATGGCCCGTGGGACATGGCAAGTTACAACTGAAGGAGATATAGGCTGTGACTGTAGACCATGGTCATTTAGTCTAATTATTGCAATGTGGGCAGTGCCCACAGTGAAATGCCATGCCCACTAGCCATGATCAAAGGCTATAGACAGTGGGACCTGATTATTTAGTAGGGACAGGGTTGTGGCCATTGGGCCACAGTATTTTATCCTAATTGTTGCAGAATGGACAGCAGCCAGGCCGGAAAGCAATGGCCAGTGGGTCCTGGCAATGATATAGCATAATAAAACCCTTGAGATTCAGTGAGACAAATGTTATACAGAGTTAAGATAAACTAATGTAACCCAACAAAACCCATGAAATTCAGTGGGTTTATGAAATGATGGCAAATTCTGTGGTAAGTCAGAATCAGGAGATGGACAACTAAAGCTATAGTCTCTAAACTAAAGGAAAATAAAGGATTCAAATGGGTGCTCGCCAGGATGTTGGTCAAAGAAAAAGTCTTTTTGTCATCCAAAACCTGTCTTTCCTGGAACTCTAGACCTACCAATCTAACAGAAATATATCATTAGGGGTTTCGGTCCCAAATAACAAAGTGGTGGCTGCTTTCTGACCCCCGCTGTAATGTTCTCGTAGTACAGAATGCATGTTGCCCAATGGACAGTTTGAATTAAGTCACCAGCAAATGTATATGATCAACTGGCCTGTGCACAGTTTAAAAAGGTAAGCACAAGAAAATGTTCTAAGGGCTTCTTTCCCTTAGCACAGTCCAAAAGGATTGTAGCAACAAAACAAATCCTCTTCTCCAGTCTTCAATAATGGGGTTTGTTTGTCATGGTTTGGAACCATTCTAGTTCTTGCCTTGCCCTGGGGTGTGGGACCCCACCAACCCTTCCTGGGTGAAGAGAATGTCCTGCAATGTGGGCTTCTCTAGTGTTCCTCTTTCTCTGGATTGTGATCCATTATCTTTTGACCCACTCTGGGCCCTTCTCATTCTCACCCCACCCTGGGGGTTTTTGCACACCCCTTGTGGGGTTGCCTCTCTTTTGGCCTCCTCTCAGCCTTGCACACTCCCTTGTGGGCTCACTTTATTTTTGGCCCACTCGGTGCTCCTGCGGGCAGGCATCTGTCTCGGCCAACGTGGTCTTTCTTGTCCACACAAATGCCATATCATATCATATCATATCACTCCGATAGGTGGTTTCTCTGTCCCAGCAGGTTTCACTGTCTCAGCATTCCCCTCAGCCATTGTTCATCGTGGAAGCACCGTTGGGACCCAAATCATGTGGTCCAACTCCCAGCAATAGTGCTGGATGTTCTGCGCCACACCTCTGCATCTGAGGTCTTTTCTCATACTTCAATCAGACAGCATCCTTGTGTTCTGTAACCCTGTAGAGGAGTTACCCTGTAGAGGAGTTCCCTGTAGTGGACCCAACTGTAGAGGCGACAAGCAAGACTTATGTCGACTGGGTGGAGGTTCCAGAGTCGAGGGTGAAAACAGAGAAGGACTGTATTCTGGTTCATGTACCAACAGAGTTAAACTCTGCACATGCCCTTACTGGGGGATCATAGGCTTACAGAGATGCTGAGTTTCTTAGTGGGTAGCTTGGTAAGTTCAGGTTTATTGCCTTGTAGATACAGCACCAAAATTTGAACATGATGCGGGCTTGCAGCGGGAGCCTGTGCTGTTCAATGCGGGTCCGGGTGATGTGTTAAAATGTGTGGAGTCCTTTAACGAGTCATGCTGCAGCATGCAGGACACATCTCAGGGTTGCCAAGGTCGTTGCCGGTAGAAGATTAGCAGATGGTTGTCATTATTGAACTAATCTCAGCCAATCAGAATGTTCTGATTGCAGCCAATAAATCAACAGAAGGCATTTCTCTGCATCCAAGAAATAGTAATGCTATTTCCCAGTAGGATTTCATTCAACAAGACACTCCATCTCTTATTTCACTGCACTTTCAACGGGACACACAACATTCATTTTAACATCCCAAAGTGAAAGCTAAAAATGGAACAATGCTTTCTTTTTCCTGCTAAAAACCCTGTAGACATCAGGGGGGTCATTATCGCTCGGGATAAAGGCCTTTTCACAGCTAATTGTGTAATGCAACCTGGGTCCAGACTTTCTCTGCACGTTGAGGCCCTTACTATGGCAGTCACGTGCTTTAAACATGCCACATAACCATACCATATCTCCTCTTGCTGTGTCAGAAGCCTCATTCCGGACTCAGTCTTGAAACACATTCTATTCATGTGTTTACCGATTTAAATGCAATTCGGGTTTCCAGATGTATTTGGTGCCCAAATCCCCAGTTCTGTAGAAAAAAAATACCTATTCTAGGAGCCAGCGTCATAGGTTTAATACAATCTAATCTATGTTTTTAAAGGGCATGTGAAGAATATCTAAGCCTATTTACTGCCCGATTCCCTGCTTCTTCTGCTTTTAGAAAGGTCCCCAGTTTGGGTGATCTTTTTGGAGAAAGTACACGTGTATTTTGACAGGTTTTAATGCAATCATACCTGTAATTTCGAAGGGTTTCTCATTGTATAAGCTCCCAAATCACCATTTCTCTAGCCCTTGAGCCTCTTTTGGAGAAAATCATTTTTTTTAATTCAATTTTCTCCACTTTGTGCACGAAGCTTGTCCTGCTTCTCACCCATCTCCAGCTTACTTGGAAAACCTGTTTCCCGCAGAGTATATACTGCCCAGTGATTCAGTGGAATGTACTCAAGTCACTCCAATCGATCGGCCTTTTTTCAAACACTGGCCAAGTAGGCACACAGATTGTGAGCCCCTTCCTTCTTCCAATATTGTTCCTTCCCTCTTCATTGTTCAGCCTCCTACAATTTGGTTGGTCCAGCGTTTAAACTAATCAGACAGCTGCGGATAAGGGCAGTGGTTTCAAAAGTGTGATATGCATGTAGATTATTCCCATAGGAGCCCAGGAAAGAGAGGCCCAGTCTCGACAGTGCCCCAGGGATCCACGGGGGCTTGATATCAGGGCCTAATAACTGCTCAGGCAGCCTTCTCAGGTCTACACTCTGAGAAGGGAACTTAACTATTAAAAGTCAACTTAACATGGAAGTGTCTTCAAGGTCACCCAGCTAACCATACTACTGGGCTTGCCATTTGTGGCAGAGAGACTAACCAGTACACACCAACGGTAATCTAGAAATAACCTCTTTTCTGTCTATGGTGATACAATATACCTTGACATTCTCTCACATGGGCACCTATTTTAAATATGTATTTATTTATTTTTATTGGACATTTGTAAGGTGCTTATACATCAAGAAATTGTGTTTCAAAGCGTGCATGTTTTAAATGCACAGGAAGATATGTGTCTACCACTTGCCCCTGAAATTGTCCTCTTCTGGCAGTGAGATGAGCACAAGGGCTCGTGGGTCACTTATTTCATAGACTTGACACTTATGAAAGATCCCATTGAGAAGGTACAAATCAGGCATCAAGTTCATAGCTCCACAGCTTACTAACTACGATTCCCAATCATGGCACTTTTCATCAGCAAGCCTAGCTAAGCCCAAAAGGGGTATCCACACAGAGCTGTACACTATTGCATTTTGTTTCCAATCCCAATTGCCAGAACCTCTCACTTGGTTTGCATATCAAAGACCTCTTTAGGTGCTGCTCTGTTAAATGGTCAGTGTGTATTTTGATGCTGTTTAAAAATTATGGAAATGGTTGAACGACTTTCTTTGGACTTGATTTAGCTAACTGATGCATGTTTCTCCCCTTTATTTTCATACAATGTATGCATGTGCACCGGAAGTGTTTCCTCTCCCCCATATGTATAGGGACGAAAGGGAGGGGGGGGGGGCTAGCCTGCATTTTGAAAAATACTCTAGTTGTAAATGACTCAATTTCATAATTTGTTCTTCATGTGAACTTTTAACCTTTTCTCCTGCCATACTAGCTCCAGACAAAATATTTCTTTTAATTTAATCTACCATGCCCCCTGCCCTGTGCAAAACCATTATAACATTTCTCAGATTTAGTCCATCTGGTGGCTCCAGGCTTTTGTTTCAATGTTCTTAATATTCCAGAGATAGAACATTTTTGTCCAATGTTGGCTAAGCTACAGGACATTTTTACTTTATTTGCCTTTGAACAATTTTATCATGCAGCAACAACTAGACTTTGTTGGGGCCCAAGACTTCCTTATTGATTGTTTCTCTCCAATAACCCTTAACTGGTATGAACATCCTTTGTTCCTCTGCTCTAGCACCTTGAAGTGTCCCATGTGCTAGATGGGATTACCAACAGCGACCCAAATAACCGGACAGACTCAAAGAATATGGCAAAGTACTACTCTTTTATCTGTATAAAATAAAGTAGGGTAATCTGGCAAACAACAAGCTGTATTCCACACACTCACTCCCAAATGTAATTATACAAAGGTTGTATACCGCGATATGTGTAATTTATGATGTCATCCTACGTGGCAAACTGTAAAACCTATTGTCGGGAGGGATTGGTAAAGGGAATATATATATATATACATATATATTATGTAAGTATTAACAATATCACTGGATGCCTCTTATCTGGTGGGCATGCCCTGAACCACCTCTAAATACTTATAATACTGATTATAGCAGAATATTGGCAGCGGATTGGTCTTTGCAACATTGCATATCATATTGCTACATAGACCCTCTGATTGGTTGGCATGCTTTCTCAGCCTTGGGCTTTCGGCTCATTAGGAGCATGTAAGCCAAATGGAATGGTTAAGCCCGCTGAGGAGTAAAGGGCGACTGAAAATCACTGTTTTCCACGGTTCGGCTGAATCAAACTGCACACTGATACTGACATGCTAGGAGGGCTGTGCCTTTAAGCTCATTGCTGTGCTGTGCTCGGATCAAGCCAACCGCCTGATCCACGCTCCGAATTGCCGAAGACTACTGGGAGGACCCAGTAGCAGTTTGAAAGAGAGCGCAGTCATTCACTTCATTGAACAGCTGACTGCTGCGAGTAAAACCATGCCTACAGGAAGAGGCGTATAAATTCACTATACCATAGTCCTTGCGGCGTGAAGCCCGCTGAGGAGTAAAGGGCGACTGAAAATCCCTGTTTTCCACTGTTTACGGCTGTTTACACGATACGTGGAGTAAGGTAGAAGTGGCCCCCAAGTGAGAAATGGACACGGGAAGAAGGGAGGAAGAATCTACCTTGAGCAGCGGTGTCCCATGCTCGGGTGAGCTCCCCCTGAGTGTACCGGAGAAACTGGAGGAACCATTGAGCATTGCGCCTAGGTATGCAGTGGCGGAGAGGGGGAAGGACCCGGCAACGCCTCAGATTGGAAGGGAGCTGGAGATCCCTGTCGACTTGGTTGCGACGGATAACCTGCAATGTGCCAATGACCCAGAAGGTAAGAGCAACATATACTCTCGTGGCTCTGATATTTTGAGGGATGACCTTAACAAGTCAGACACAAAGATAGTAGTAACGCAGAAGCGTGTGCTTTGACCCCTAAAAGACACACTGCAAAGTAAGTTGAAGTGGGCCCCTCAAAAACGCTCGACACATACAAACTATGCCAAAGTGAAATCTAGGAACAAACTATTTGGCCTAACTTCTGCAACCAAGTGCCAAAACCTAGATGAAATCTCGGACACAGAACTATTAGACAGTGCTGTCCAATTTAGTGATTGGAATACAGAGATACCTAAAGGCAATGGGAAAACCACGGCGTCATTGCATGCACTATCAAGTCCGATGAAGAACTCAACATCAACACTAATTAGATGGCATTTTAATAAATCAAGGACTCACCCAAATATACCATTCGGGAAGCAAAAAATATCAGCTGGGCAAGAAGTACAGCGGGACTCCCAAACAGATACTTTTATTGAGAAAGTTTCAAACCTCCAACC
The DNA here is from genome assembly GCF_040938575.1 of Ambystoma mexicanum. Lineage (NCBI taxonomy): Eukaryota > Metazoa > Chordata > Amphibia > Caudata > Ambystomatidae > Ambystoma > Ambystoma mexicanum. The sequence continues at coordinate 832,174,450 of NC_090934.1, read as the reverse complement.
CAAAAGCCCAAACAATAGGAACACAAAAGTGAATGAGAAAGAAGCCGGATTTAGATCATCACTAAGGCTGGGTGATACTGCTGAGATGAATAAAGTGCCCGTTGGAGACTGCACTTCCCCAAAAGCTACTAAAAAAACATGGTGTCCATTGAAAGAACCGCCGCAAATAAAATTACAAACGATAGGAACACAAACAATGAAAAGATAAAATAACAAGGAAAATAAAGAGAAACCGCTAATAAAGGGAACAAAAGCAATGTGAACCCAGGTATGAAACCATCGAGCTTGTTAGTTACACCAATCCCCAATAGAAGACTCAGTGAGATGACGTCTGAAGGGCAAAGAGAATCTCAGCAAAAAAAAAATAGACTTAATGTCTATAATGTCCACCATAACTATAGCCATAGTGCCATTCTCCAAAATGTATGAGACACTGAATGAAACAATGAAGGATCAGACATCATTGATAGCTCTGATGCACCCAAAATTAACTCTCATGGAAGGCTATATATTAGCCAAAGAAACAAACATAACGAAGACAATTGAATCCCCCGTAACATATCAAGAATCACAGAGCAAAAAACAAATGGGGGAAAGTGACACACAGACTATACAAGAGGAGATATAGGTCATATCGAAACAGGTGCCTGGAAACCACTCAAACAACTTGACTGAGAAAAGTATCAAAAAAAAGGAACCAGGAAAACCAAGTGTTTTTACATTCGGAATATTTACCCATCAGAAGTCCAGCTTTAATAAACAGCCTACCCTCTCTAACATGAACATTGTTAGTGAACAAAGAAGGAATTAAAGTAAAAAGAGGCAAAAGAAAAAGAAAAGACTGTGACGCAAACGAAAACAATGAATAACTGTAGCTAACCAGCAGAGGATATAATAAACTCATCTTATGATACAATGGAGTGGAGTATTTATACAGTAGATGAGGTGGACTCGGATCCCAACCCAAACCCTAGATACAAACAAAAAGCATCACCTTAAATCAAACCGATAGGGGGATGGATCAGAGCAAGAAGATTTGTATTAGGGAGCAGGAACCAGTCATACAAACACAGGGGGAATTGAAGCAAAGAAACTCGAAGGAGGAGCCCGATAAAAGGGAGAAAGACGGAAGAAGTAAAAAGAGTGGTAATCACGATTGTGGGAAGAAAGATGTGGACAGAACACTGAGTAAAAAACAGATGAACAGGACGCTACCATCGTCTGAAACAAAAGGCAAGGATTGACCAAACCAGAGAATCTCAGCTGAGATGCCGGAGATTATTAAAAGATAAATCGTCAGGATTATCACCAAGAAGGAAAGATCATAGGAAGCCGGCAGTACCAAAAATAAAAAGCATTTGCATCTTTCAATTGGTACGTAAACATCGGGAAACTGATGACCTAACTTTGAACAGCGAACTATTATAAATATATTTGCCCAGATACCAAAATTGCACGATATCCAGAGCCAGGACTTATTGATAGTTGAACCATGCGAAATGGGGAGGAAGGACAGATCATATTTACATATTAGATCCCAAGTCATTCGAGAATTGCTACGGAAGGGAGCGGAACATCTTAAAATCTTGGGGTATGTTATGACGGAAATTGATCAACATATAGAGGGACAGAAACATCAGGAAAACCATAAGGTAAAAGACCAAGAGACAACAACTGGAGATACAAAGATCCACGAAAGACACACAAGAAGGGAAGAAAGCAAATGTAAACAAATTCTAAGGCAAGATAAACTTAAGGGAAAAGACAACAAGGAACCTATGATAGAGAAGAGACGGAAGTAACGCAAGATCATAGACAGCACCGAAGAAGGAGAAACTCAAGAACCTCAAAAGAATATGCATCATCGGACTCAGAGGAAGAAAATATGAGAACTGAAAGAAAAGAACGTCAAATAGAGGGGGCCCGTAACAATGAAAACCCTAAACAGGATTGACGGGCCCAATGCATCAAAGACAAACATGAGATATTACCCAGGCAAAAGAACAACACTAAAAGTGCATTTGTTAAGTGGACTTGGAAATCTTCAGCACCCCATTTAAACAAAGAAAACTAGCAATCAGACAAGAAGCTAGTGTCAGAAGGAATCATCTCCAGAACAAAATCGATAGAATCAAAGCCAACCCTGAAAATATCTATGGACATGTCGTATTGGAACACCAGAGGCTTTGCCCATCTAATGACAAAGAGTGATGTAAAATTAAGTAGATGGGATATAATCTGCCTCCAGGAGACATGGCTCCTTAAGAAACCAGAACTGGACGGATATACGATCGTCAGTAATCCGGCAAAAAAAGGATTAACAGGAAGACCTACGGCTGATTTACTAACAGCAATACGATCAGGTAGTGGACTGGAAGCGCTGGAAGAGCTGCAAACAACATACTTATTCCAAGTACTTTTACTTTCTTGGAAGCACATAGATGCCCACACCACTGGGGTGAAGGAAGAAAGGATCCTCTTAATGAAAGATCTCATTTGAGCAATTCAGCGCCAATTCTGGAGAGAGGTAGATGTCTGGAAAAAACACTGGTGGCAAGAGATCTCCACAACCTACACTGGCTGAGATCAAAAGCAAACTTGGACATACCAACGTGGCAAAGAGGGGGCCAAACAGGTACAATTGATCACACGTTTGTATCAAAGGAACTTTTAGGGCTGATGAATAGATTTTCAGTAGAGAAAACAAAACACAGTGACCACAATTTATTATATGCTAGCTGGATCAACTATCAGAAACCAAAACATTGGCATAAGCACGATCTTGAAGTGAATGCGAGGGGCAACCGCCTCAAGCTTACGGGGAACTCTATCATCAAGCTCGCGAATAACTATACTGTAATGTGCAATACAAACATCAAAAGAGGGGAAAAGGAAGAAGGTACCTTGAACTACACACCACTCCTACAGAAATGTATGGTTTAGGGGAAGAACATAGCCCCTCAGACTGACCACCAACATGCTTACAACCGAGAAGTAGTTGTAAAGAGAAGAACTTTGAGAAAAATAAAAAGAATGGCAATAACATCAGACTTGCCAGAGAATAAGATGAGATAGCATAGAGCCTGTAAGGAATATAAATCATGGATATGACAAAAAAAATCAAAGCTACCTATACCAGAGGGACGTGGAAACCATGCTGAAAACATTATGTAGGCGAAAATGAAAAGATTTTTGGTCTCTCATAAAGGGAGCAAGCGCCACTACGAACGCGATGCATAATAGTGTAAGCAAAACCTAGTGGATATCTCATTTTGAGAAACTATAGAACCCAGTCTACAGTGCAAACTGTAGGAATCAAAATGGGATTACCCAAAGAACTGAGAAAAGTTTTTTTTGGGAGATTCCGTACGGTGAAGAAGACATTCTGTTACAAATTAAGAAGCTAAGTAACTCAAGGGCCCCGGGACCGGATGGGATAGCGAATACTGACCTAAAATCAAATCCAGAGCTGTGGTCATTATTTATCAGCAAGCTATTCAAGAAATGTAATCAAGCACAAAACATCCCGGAATCTTGGAGAATGGCTATAGTCGTCCCAATTTTCAAGCGAGGAGATAGAGTGGATCCAGCGCATTACCGCCCAATCTCACTTTTGGATGTCATTGGAACATTATTTGGAAGCTTAGCATCGGAAGCATTCTAAATTTGGCTGAAAGGGTAAAACAGATCCGACCCCTTTCAAACAGGCTTTGTCAAGAACACAGGGACCACTCCGAATATACTAATGCTGAGCATGATAAAGGCAAAGGTTGCCAACGAGTGCACATTGTTTTTATTGACCTGGTCCAAGCCTTTCACCAGGTCAATAAACATTTATTATGGGAAAAGCTGGAACAACAAAATTGTCCTGAGTTAATACTAGCTCCAATTAAAGCACTCTATCGAGATACATCGCTGAAGGTACGGCTATGTCGAGCGGGCCTCCTGTCGGAAGAAATTAAGACATCAAGGGGTGTTAAACAGGGAGGCCCCCTTGTGCCCGCATTGTATAATGCCTATATTGCGGACTATTCAAACACGGAGGAGAAGGTGAGATGCTTCCCACCGAAGATGGGAGGGGAACCGGTACCACGTCTCCTTTACGCAGATGATATTATCTTACTAGACCTAACAGCAGTGGGATTACAGAGGCAATTGTCGAATTTGGCAGAATACTTGGAGAAAAAGAACCTTCAAATGAACACTGCAAAAATGAAGGTGATGACATGGGAAAACTCGGTCAGAACAAAACAAAAACACAATTGGTTAGTAGAGAGTCAAAAACTGGAAAGAGTAAACACCTTTAAATACCTGGGAGTCACATTAAGCAATAATCCCAAGGAGAAACCAATGCAGGATGTGCTTTGGTCCAAAATGAAAGCTCTGACCACACAAGCAAAGATTATCGATAAAAAATATGGGAGATTTTCACTTATAGCAGCAATAACCTTCTACAAATCAAAGGTGGTCCGGGCAATATTATACGGAACTGAGGCCATGCCTTCCCTTCCGGACAGCATCTGGATTAAACTGGAGAGATATTTCTGGAGGCAAGTACTTGGATAGTACTTGGATTGTCAAAGAGCACTCCCATGCCACTCATCAGGCTAGAAGCTACCTGGAAAAATTCCCGGATAAAACCCATAGCAGATTCTTTCTAAGATTTTGTTTAAACCAACTTTAAACAAACAAAGTTATGTTTCCAAGAAAACAAACTATAACGGACAAATGCAGATTTGGTAAAAAGGAAGATGAGTGGAAACAAGTAGACACCTGCTTCTGAGCTGTGAAGGAACACGTCAAGTCAGAAATACAGTTTTGGGAAAAATAATGGCAGCTTTTACAACTCTAACACAAGATGAATGGTGGATGAATGGTGGAGGATACTGTGAAATGGGGACGATACCCGTTGTATGATCGAGGTACCTTCTTTTTTTAAAACCATTGACTTGGAGAAAAAATCTGGATGAAATGCGGAGGCTTATAAGGTAAAAGGCTTAAAGAAAATCTAGGGAGTCCTGTCCCATAAGCCTTGTGTCTTTGTAAAACATAAAGCCCCGTCAGCCCAAAGGGATCCATCGAGTGTTCAGGGGCTTAATAATAAATACTACTTAAGAGACTTCTGAAGGGCCAACGATGGATTCGATGAACTAATGTGATGATTTTGTTTGTCTGCCCAATTCAATGGACTTGTTCTTCTCTGGGATGGAGGGAGGTTTTATGGATTTTATGGATTCTTATGGACCTAACGTTCTTTTTCTAAAAATTGTTAATTCAATTAAAACAAATTAAAAAAAATAATAAGAAAAATGGATCCCAGGTGCCGAGAGTAACATCAGACTACTCCTCACTTTCCCAATTAACCCATCATCTCTCATCGGTCTGGCTCTAAGCCAAAGCTTCTCTTTTGTAGTTGAGCTTGCAGCTTGTTCTCTATTCGGGAACTTCTAAATGAGTGTAGGTACACCATTATCTTCATCTGGAGCTTAATGAATAGCCCTGGTTTAAGACTTCTGAATTACGTGCGAGGAGACCACAAATGTGTTAATTTTGCCCTTCTATTTACTGCTATGTGATTCAATTGTGCTAGGTGTCATTACTCCCCTTGGCCTCTAGAAATGTGCTTTCTCCACCTTGTGTAGGCTTTTCACATACTTAATTGTCCAATACTTGTCTTTTGCAGATTTTTTCCTCTTTACATATTCTAAGAGAAATATGTCTTATGTACATGGCTTATCCTTTTAACTCCCCTGGTGCCTTGCAATTATTCCTTGAAGTATCATCCTTGATCCTAAGCCAATAGAGTCCTCTTTATTCCTCACAGAAAGCTGTTTTTCCGGTGTCTCCTGATTCTGCAGCCCTGGTCTGTCTCTGAGGTAGCTTGATTGGTTTCAATTTGAATCCAGCGTCCATCTTTCCATCATGGCTGCCCTAACCACATTATGTTTTCTTCTGCAGCAGCCCTTTACATGTCTAGTCTAACTTGCGCTTCTGCGTATATACACTTATTAGTCAGAAGCTCACTGTATCTTCTTTGCATATATGATTTCTGCATATTCCATTACATGTTTCTCTTGTTACTTCAGTTACATTTTAATACTTTAAGTATTTGCATATCGTTCCAGTACTTCAAAGTATCTTTCCTTCATGACGTCACTCTGCCCTCGTCAGATTTCACTTATAGCTCTATGATGTCCAATGGTGTGTGCTGACCTTTGATACGGTTGTCTGAGTGCATATTGTCTCTCATACACTCAATGTGGTATTGGGACGATACCTGGTGTCCCACATAGGGCTTTTCTTCTGCTATTCCAGTATGACTGAGGTGAGGGGGCGGGTGCTAGGGATGACGTGTCCACCTGCTCCTCTACATTCCCCTTTTAAATTTTCTCTCAGCTATTAGCTCACACAAGACAACCCATGAGCAATAAAACTGCCAAGCTTTATTTTGAAAAATGTACTAACTCCGACCTTTAAAGAATGCTTTAAATTTACTCTAAACGGTACCTCTTGTGCATGAGAATACTGTAGCAGCTCCATCTAAGTATTTTAACCCTGCCATAACTCAATTAATTGATTCTGTAACTCACAATCTACTGAAAAGGAAGGCCAAAGTACATTTTGATACCTACTAGTCACTGTTGTCAACGACAAATGTCAGTTACGACGGGACAAATTCGAGCACAAACACCTAAATAGTAGTAGAGTTTCAGAATCTCTTTGTATCCCATTTGCAGTAGAAACAACTTATTTCTGTCTAATCCACTAATTATATGCAACAGATTTCAGCAGCTAGCAGACATTGCAAAAATATTTTTAAAACTGTTAAGCATTGTCTTAATCCCCTTCTTGAGACTGTGCCCATTTTATCTTGTGATAACAATGCACATATTAACAACTTCCTTATTGAGAAATTAACAATTATTGAGAAGAACTAAACCCAATATTCCTGATTAAAAGGATTGCCCTTTTTTGTCGTTGTAAGATTACATTGCGAGAGACATTTACCTCTCGTAAAAGACTTGTCACTCATCATTTCATTTCTTAAAGCAACTTTATATGCAGCTGATGCTTTTACACACAGCTTTTAAAACAAGTCTCTGTTGAGGTGCTCTCACCTTTATGTACATGTGTTCATTCTTACCTGCCCGAGCATACCGTCCTGACCTTTCAGAAGATTGGCCTGATTGCTCCTCTTTTATAGACACAACTCCTAGACGCTGACATTTTAGATAATTATCAGCCGATTAAAAGTCTGCCAATTCTATGCAATAATTTTGAAATGTTTATATCCATTCTACTGCTTGGATATTGAGATCAGTTTCTTGTTCTTTGTACTTATCAGGCCAAATTCCATAGACTTCATGGTACCGTATCGGCAACCCTGCAAGTTATGGGCAGCATTATTAGTTCGAATAACAGTCTCATAGGATGACTGCCTACTGGTGTTGCAGGATTTGTCAGTAGCATTGATATGGTGAGCCTTGTGGCATTATTGACCATATTGGGTACTAATATGGGAATTAGAGGTTAGGTTCTAAATTGGGTGTGATCTTTTCAACTTAGAACCTGACCTCAAATTCCCATACAAATGGCCAAGATGGAGAGTAGAGCCTTGTGGAAGATCCCGGCCAATACAGGGAGGGCCAGTTAGATCCCAGTCCTTTCCCGTTTCTTGTGGTGTTCCCCAAAGCTCCATCCTTGCAATCTCTCTGTTTAATCTATATGTGGAATTTACGAGGGATCTTGATAATACATTTGGGATTGCCATCCACCAATATGCTGATGATGCCCAACTCTATACCCACGTATCATTAGCTCCTGAAGTCAGGAGATGAATGTCCTTTTTTTTTACAATTAAGGGCTGGATGTTGTCAGCCAACCTCAAAATGAATGCATAAAAGACACATTGTATCCACTTTTACTCGCACAGCAAGGTGGAGTTGGTTCACCCAGGGAAGTCATTGCTCATGAGGGACATCATTACTCCAATTCTGGCTCCAATATCACAATTGCTTGGATTCTGGCTTATAAGAAGCTTTCATTAAAAGAACATGCTGCTAGAAAGGCACAATCTGCCTACTTTCATCTGTCGTTACTCAAGAAAATCAAATAATTTGTTTCGCCCAAACTCTTTAAGACTGTTATTAAGACTTCTGTTGCCTCAAATTGATGAAAAGAATGGCACCTTCATGGGAGCTTCCAAATGGACCATGTGCCCCTGGAGACCTGCATTTCATTCCAGAGCAAAGTCAGTGACAGGGAAAAGGAAATGTGATCATATTTACACAATCCTGGCTGTCCTACACTGGATACCTCTGGATGCTTGCACTATCTTCAATATTTATCCAGAAAACTGCAGATTGCAGGGTGCAACAGAGCACCCATAAGTAAAAACCATTGCAACTGATAATCTCTTATATGCTCGAACTGGCACCATTTCTTTTCAGTCGCCACCCCCATTCCTCAGACTCTCTGCATGATAAACTCTGATTAGTTACATCTATCATCTTCTCTCTGAAAGAATATAAGGTTTTCTTATTCCCACACTAAATTCGTTTTTCGTTACTCTGTGCCTGTTACCTGATGATTTATTCTGATGATTTTGTTGCACATTTTGTTGTTATTATATGCAACTGTACTGTATTCCAATGCCCCTGGGTGACGTCCACACATTATAAAATGGTTCAATAAATAAATAAGTAAATACATATATACAGAAACTGGTACTTTTTAAAATTGTGTTTTACTCATGTATTTAACTTTACACACTACAAAACATTAAAATAATTACACAATTTTACACAATTCATCAATTAATTATTTATACAATTAATTCATCTTAAACCTATATATAATGTGTACATCTAAATTTAAAAATCTCACTTCTTCACAAAAGAATTATTAATATCTTGATCATAGCTTCATCTTCTACTTATGAATTATAGCACTGTCCACAATGTATCCCTCTTCTTTACAGTTAAACCAGTCTAATTGCTACATTCATAACTATGCATCCACCATATAGTTACTCACGTATTCCCCTTTTTTTAAAGACATGAGTTTAGCTTCTGCTATTTGCCACACTTTTGTTAAAGCCAATATCAGAGACATACGATGTCCAGAGACACATCTTAGCCAAAACACCTCTCTGAATATATCAGACATATTATTCACATGATTTTATAATCCAGTAGGTAGGTTGACTACATTATATTACAAGCTGTGAGGAGATGCCGGGCAGATTCTATTTGATCTATTCTTTTATGCAATCTGCACGTCCTCTCTTCTCTAGCCATGCGCTCCCGGGCACCCGTGTTTTCAAGGACTCTCAATTTGTTTAGCCTAATTTACATGAACGCCCTTTTTAGGGCTTGGGACGGAAATTGAATAATATATCGCTGAAGCTTTTTATTGGGATACTTAGATAGTTTTTATACAGCTTTAAAGACTTACTTCCGCTGCTCACCCTAAGTAGCTTTGTTGTGACATAGTGTGCTATAACAGTAACAAGCGGGTCCTAAACATATGTGATGACAGTCAACACACACAGTCCCTTGAAGACAAACTCTGAACTGTGCAGGAACTACATTCTCAGACAATATTTTACAAAATATTATCAGAATATTACACTTGTCCCTCCCACAGCACCCACCTCCCAGTACATGGCCATGGAAATATGGCACTCTAAGTGATGACCACACCTTATTTCTCTTCCCCTGAGTTTACACCCCTTATTAGCTTAGTCCACTCTGGGCACTGTCACGTCTGACAGACAGTGGAGTAATCCACAATTTTCTCTCTCTGGGGTGTGTCATGCAATACCTAAGGCAACAACAAGCCTCCAAGCTGCAAAATCATGCTTGAGCACATCTGAAGCACATGAAACAATCAGTTGGTAACTAATTTTAGTACTTGCGGAAAAAGTACTAGAAACTAAGCTTTGATCATTCTAGGCTAATTGTGCAGACATGCAAAATATCACAAACTCCATCCCAGATTCTTATATTATCTATACAAATCCTTTGTTGTGCATATATCCTATCACCTTACATGAAGGTACATGAAGGAATTTAATCATACGTCTGACTGATCTGCACATAATAGCTTCGGAAATAGTTTTTAATGAGCATATCAAAATCAAGAACTCAAACAAGATACTCAAGAGGCCAGACTTGATAAACAGGCGAATGCAACAAATGGCAAACTATGGACTTCTGTAGGCATATGCTATGTTATGTCATTTATATTTTGTTATGTTATGTTACACTATGTAATGTTATCTTAAGAGGTATTTTTACTGTGCCAGTAACTACTATAATAGTCTAACAGCATTTAGGCAAGTCAGCAGGGTGGCGTAATGTGCACACAGTATGGGTCTCTGGGCATTGGTTTGGAAGAGAATGTAAAAGGGCAGAAAAGGAGAGGAAAGAGGGGGATAAGGTGATAGGAATGCAATAATTCTGATGAAATTCTCCAGAAAAACAACTGACGAGAAGTATGTTCTCTCGGCCTCCAAATTAATTATAGTGGTATTGCACATGAATTCTTATTGGCATGTTTTCCAGCAAACTCCTTTTAGATGCCATTATTGAATCTGGCAAATGGCGTATCATGTCTGACATTTTTGGCAACCACACGAGTTCTTAAACACTACATTTGCATTATGTAACGCATGAGCATCTATTCCCCATTGCATAAATTATGTTCTGTTTTTCCCCTGAGCACTGTTGACCAGTCAATACATGAATAACCACAGTCATTGTTCATACTAAGCATGTAATGTTCGCATTTGGTGCATACTAAACTTTTCCAGTGCCGAGAAGTACTTTTGCTAGGTACTTTGGCAGATCTTAAAGTCTTTGATTAGTTTATAAACTCTCTTAGAACCATCTATAAACATTTATTTTTTAACCAATATATGTGGAAAGTGTGCTTTAACATTCACCTTTTTATATGGTGTGCAAAGAATTGCAGCGATTGGGGAGGAGGAAATTCCCTTCCACACACAGTGCAGTGATATCTCACTAAATATATTTGCTCCCAAAGTGGTTTACCTTGTTTGTTAGACACATGTAAATGTAAGAGTATGAGGATCTACGTGATTTCACTGCAAAGCAAAATTTCGAAATCGAAAAAGCCAAATTAGAAATGCGTGCTACAGTAATCATGCATGATTTCAGGCCCATTCCTCTACCACACCCCCTAGCAACTCTCCTACATCTTGTTGTATGCTGCAGACTCCCCGTTGTGTGCCGCTGACTCCCCCATCTCCTTTGCGATGCTGGTTCCCTTCACTTATGTGGTTGGGAACCGGCACCGCAGAGTCCTCTTTTTTTGTACAATTGTATTGTACATGTAGCAGGGAACACCTCTGCAACCCCCGGTACCATATTAGCGAACAAGGGTGTGGAGGACACCCCCGCAACCCCCACTCCCCTTGTTCACTACAATGGTACCGTACGGTGAATTTGATTGACATTTTCGGCTGTATGAAATTTTCGTACATCCGAAATTGGATAAAATCTACCAATACTTTTTTTTGCAGTTGAGATTTTTGGGTAATACCAGTGTATGAAAGCAAACCACTTCTGCATGTACAGAAAAATAAAGGAAAGTTTGCCCCACTACCCCATTATGTCAGTGAGAGTTTAGCCTTGGTTTGGGCTTAGGAAGCCTGAGGTCTTCAGTGCATACGACCCACGAGCCAGGAACCGAGACCACGACAACCCTAACGTTTTTACCAGCAGATGTCACTTAGCATCTGCAAACAGGTACATGATGATACTCACCACACACTTATCTCACAGCGAACCCCCAGAGGAGTGCGCTGGTTCAGGGTAAATCAGAGATCCAACCACAAGGTGAGTGCTGCAGAAGACCCCAATGATAACAGCATCAAGTTGGATGAAACGCACTGCCTGACTCCAAGATTGTGTAGCTTTGGTGTGCTGACTAATGGGGCAGTCCTTCACACAGGAAATCTCACATGGGGAAATTGTCTCACACTTACAAGATCAATTGCAAATGCCACTATTATATATAAAAAGTGACCCAGCCAGAAGTGAAGTATGGATTTTAGGAGTTGGTTAGAAGTGAGAGTTGCGAGCAGAGTGGAGGTAGAGTGTATCCAGAGAAATAACAAACAGAGTGAGCGTTCAGAGCAGAGGAAGGGGGGAGCAGAAAGGAGGAGAACTATTATGTAGAGGAGGAGGGTGGGAGGTGTAGATGGAAAGGAAGGAAGAGTAAATGAGGTGAACGCTTCAGAAAGCGAGAGAGTGCAGAGGTTGGGAAAGTGGAGCATCAAAGAAGAGAGGAAAGGAAAGCTGAGGAGTATGACTATCAGGCAGGAGAGAGACAAGGGTCAGGAACAAGTGCGAAAAAGGAGTGAGAGAGAGGCAGTGAATAAAGAAGAGGAGGTAGAGAAGGAAGACAAGAAAGAATTGGAGTAGGTGTAATATGCAAGGGTGGAAAGGAAAGGTAGCGGGAGAGACTAAAGATAGAGAAAGGGAAGAGGTGAAAGAAAGCCACCTGGTGATAGAGGAAAGGGAGAAGGCAAAAGGCGAACATCAAGGGAGGTAGATCCAAGATGCCTCAGTGATGAGCATAAACTATTATTCTCCAGAGAAAAGAGGACAACGAATGAGTGGGGAGAGGGAGAGACAGAGATTATGAGGGGATAGCAAGCAAGAGGAAGAGGGTAGCAAAGACCTTAAGAAAGAGAAGAGGCATATACATCCTGGATGGAAGGAAAAGAAAAACACGTTTCTTTCTGTTTCAAACCTCAAACAGAACATACCTGTGAATTTGGTGATGCTTTTCACAAAAATGGCAAACTTTCAACTGAAATAAATAACCAAATCAAAATGTAACTAAAATAAGGATATATATTTGTCACTCAAATTATCATACCCCTTATACAACTGTACTTTTACAAACTTCAGTACAAATATTAAAAACGTATTGAATTCATTGCATGCAAGTAAATCATGTGTACAACAATATGCAGAGGACAACATTTCACTCAGATTAAAATGTGCAAGCCCAGTAATCTGCACATTAATGCCACGGATGCCGCGTTGCACGTTAGAACTGTCATTACAAGACCCACAAAAAGTGAATCAAACAACATATGAAATGAAATTGGATGATGAAATGTGCAAAATATATCCATACGGATTGAAAATTAAATTGGCACACTATTTTTACATAAATTTGAATGTATGTATGTGTGGGTGTATATGTTTGTCCGGCTATACAAATCCACACCGTTGAACCCACGTCTACCAAATTTTGCATGAATTCCTCTTTTGACTAGTGGGGCAAGATCGTAGTCTATGGATGCAAAAATCTTATATGCAAAGACATTTTTGTATGTGTGTGTATGTTTGTCCGGCTATACAAATCCACAGCATTGAATCCACTGCTAACAAATTTTGCAGGGATTCCTCATTTGTCTCGGGTAAGATTATTGTCTATGTTTGGATGCAAAGAATTCACTCCGTAGACACCCTCATTTACTGATGCTCACCCCGATTCACTACAGTAGGTACTAGAAGGTGGCAAAATTTGGAAAAGCAAAACGTTTGATGTGTTGGTTATTCCTTCGAAATGTATTACTGCTGTATACAGTTCGAAAGTGTTTATTAAAGCATCTTTAAAGAACATTTAAAAGAAAATTGCATTTTTTTATCACGCCACTCCAAATATGGGAACTGGCAAGGTTACAATTTACTTAAATTCATTCATGAGAAGAGAGCACAATCAATCAATCTTTCTTGGACATTTTCTCAAATGTGCTGAACTCATTGAGTGAATGAAAGATGCCGCACAAAAAACGAACATCACTTGGAAAAGCTCCATCTGACGCAAAGCGAAAATCAATATCATGAGCTTCTGAAACACAACAACAAACAGCAGCATAACTTGCCGACCAGAGGACAAGAGAAACTTTCTCCAGGGCAAATGAGACGTCAGAGCAAACTGAAGCAAGACTTGCTGACATGAGGACAAGAGCAACATCCTGCAGGGCACATGAGACACCACTCGATCAGGACACGGGCAACGCCGGGTTCCCCAGCTAGTTTGAGATAAATAGCAAATACATTTTTCATGTCTTTATCTCTTGAACATGCAAATAACACATCTATACATACAAAGACACACACATCTAGCACATGCCACACACACACAAAAACACAACTAAGCCGAAACCAAAATCTAAATAATCAAACAACCCTACTAAGCAAAACATTAACACCAAAGAAATAGAATAATACAGAAATTACCCAAGTTACCAATAAATACAAATAGTAACGCCCAACCAACTAATCCAAAAAGCCAAAATATGACACAGCTTACCCACACTTCCATCTAATGAAACTATGTATAGTGTTCAATTGTTAGTAGATTAACAAGACAAAAACATAAGTCATAATAAGATTTATAATTCACAGCTTTACTCCAAAATATAATGTATAACTTAAAGAACACATGAAATATTGCAAAGTGGACATGCAGGTACATGCAAAAGAAAAATTAGGTCCAAGTCGTAGTCGACAAAGCATTTGCTGTAAAAGTAAATGCTTAAGCACATCATTAAGGCACTTTCAGATTGGGTGATTATAATTTAAACCCAATGGGGGTCATTATGACCCTGGCGGTAGCCGTGCTGGTAAATACCGGCATGGTTGCCACCGGAGTCATGCATTTTCTGGCGCCCGGGAATGGGCAATTACTGGGGCATTACAGCCCCAGCAGACCCGGTAGTTGCCCATTCCAGGGCGCTGGAAAATATTACTCCCCATTCCCATTTGAGTCCCATTGGACTCAATGGGAATGGGGAGGCCGGATGCAGCGGCACCATTCATGAATGGTGCCGGCGCATCCGTCAAGGTCTGCGAGCGGGTGCCGTTCCGCCCGCCAGGTCAGACCTGGCAGGCTATAGGCACCCGCTCGCAGAACTCGTAGTTTGCCGGTCCAGAAACAACGGTACCGGCAAGCTTACCGGTACCGTTGTTTCCGGACCGTCAACCTCGTAATGAGGCCCAATGTCCGCTAAGCAGCAGAGTTACAATTAGCATGCTTCTGATATTCATATGTATACATGATTGATTATGGAAATGAATGCTTGTTTGTGAGAAATAGTGAGATAAATGCAGGCAGGTCAATTTCATGTTTGTATACAACCTGCCTGTGATTGTGTAACATTGTGCTGACTTTCCATGCATAAAGCTGCGGCCCACGTTTGTATTGGTTTTGGTTCTGTAAATAGCCTGTTTCTTGTTCACAGAATTGTTTGGTGGTATTTTATGTCAGGGGATATTATATTAGGGATCCCTGTTTAGTGTGGAAGGCATACATTAAACAAAATATATCTTTCACACCAGAACAAGATGCGGGTCCACGTGGGTCAGCACTTTCATGTATTCTTTTCAACATACTGATAACATTGTTCAATCCTTTGCAACACGTTTTACAACTACTCAATGTCGGACAATCATCAAACCCAACCCGGAAAACACAATCAACATAACACATTCCACCCACCTGCCGTGTCGCAATAGAGATTTAGATCATTAAAAACATACCCAAATGAATGAATGCTAGCAAGACAGAACTCGTGCCATATGACAATTGGCCACCACTTGGTATGCATTCTGCCATTAAAACAGATACTTCTCCATTCCTTTCTTTAAAAAAAAGAAAACAGCCATCCCCTTATGCATAGAACTGACTATGGCAACCCCCATTGTGCCCACCATGTTTATTTTCTTTCTATTGGTTCCCAAAAACAATAAAGGCCCCACTTTTCATAAAAATAAATGGGCAACACAGTGCTGTGGATGATGGCACACAATTTAGATGCAGGCGTTGGATAGCTAAGTAGAGAATTACGCAGCTTAATTTTCGTGGGGGAGGGGCTGGGAGGCTTGTGGCATGTACATCATGTAGTAATTTGCCCCCCGCCCCCCTCCCCACTGCGTATTTTCCCACTTTTGCCAGGCGGAGTGAAAACGTGAACTGTAAAAATGTAGCATACCTGCTTGTATGCCTCCCTTTTGCACTCTGCCGTGCCAAATAAGTAAAAGCTGCCTGCCACTGGTGCATGGCAGGCAGCGATTACAATGGATTCCTAAGGAATCTGCCTGCTTTTTGCTGCTGTGAAAGGCCAGGCAGTTTCCATGGCAACCCACAGCATTTGAGCCAGCAGTTGAGAAATACATGCTGGCGCAGATACTCGGGTGTTTGCATCCCTGAGGGGAAGGGCGAGGCGGAATCTCTGGTAAGCCTCTCCACCATACAAATGAATGGGAATGAGCCGTGACATGAACCTAACTTGGAAAGGTCTTATGCAAGACTTGTATTCATTATGTTCACTTTACGGCTCACTGAACACGATGGAACACGATTTAAGTGAATATCTATGCAAAAAGGACGAACATACTCGTCCTTGGCAGTGTTAACTTGAATGAAGGAGCAGAGGTTAGGCGCCCCACATGGAGTGTTCCCTGGATGATAGCAAGAAAGTAAATTAAGTCTCTCTTAAATGTTTGAGGATCAGAAGAGAGTTTTGGCACAAGGTCATTTCTCTGCCACAGCCCCTGACCAGCCCCTTACCATTCCTCAGTCTTTCTCATTTGGCTGAAGATTAGCTGGGCCACTCTTGTGCGGTCTCCACTTTGATGTCAAGCTAAAGTTAACTGGTGGCCTGCTTATGGCCCATGCAATTTGCGGGGTCGGTACAAAATTGGACCCGCAAACTAACTGAAGCGAAGCCGGTCATTGTTTGCAATACATTTGCCGAGGCCACTAGATCGGAATATGTCTGCCGCCAGTGCATCTTTATCCCAGCCATAAGGTGCCCCAAATCAGCTAGGATTCATCAAATAGGTCAATTTCACTGAACTGCTGCTAACTATTACCTTATGTTCTGTCCTATAATGAGCGATATTGAGTGCGCTGTCGCCAGAAGAGGCCTTGAGGCACTGGGAATGAAACTACACTGGCTCAACATTGCGGAAGATGGGTCCTGACTTACTGGCTACAATGGATAAAATGCCACAGGTGTGCAGTACAAAAATCGCAGCAAAAACACAGTAAAGGTGTACCCATTATACCATTTATGGGTTAGCAGGAGTTGCGGGGTGTCCCCTGCTCCCCTTAAATGGTTTAATAGGTCCAGGGGTTGCAGGGGTGTCCCTTGCATACATTACAAGGATTGCTGTGGCATAACACTGCCTTTTTGCCGCAATTCTTTGTGTAAACTGCCGTTTTTGCCGCGATTTTAACACATGAAAACAAGCCACAAAGGTTTCAGCTTTTTAAATGTAGCAAAGTGTGCAGTGAGCGTAGTTGGAGTCATATTCTATAGACAGGGTGCTAAGTAGCTTAAAAAATCTATCACTGCCCTGAATTGTCTGACATTTAGGTTCAGGGAAAGGGGTGGATCTTAGCATTCCTGAGGGTCTGTATAGCTGAAGTTTATATTGCAAACATGAGGAAGCATACCCGTAATAACATTTGGGGTAACTTTGCAAAAAGTGGTAATTGACTGGAGGGGACCACCAATGTTAGCACGTATGTGCATGGGGTGGCCTTTCATGCAATACTGCTCATTTGCAAGACGCAGTGTAAACACGTGTTAAAAGTGTGAACATTGCTGTCACACCTTTTTTACACTCCATTTTGCAAGAAGTATAAAAGCCACCAGCAATGTAGAGATGCCAGACATCATCTATAGTGGGTTTCTATGGAATTCGCCTGCTTTTACTGGGTGCAGAAAACAGACACATCCCATAGGAACCCATGTGTTTTATGTCAACATGAAAAGGTTGTGCTGGCCTAAAACTAGACGGTTTTGCCAGAGGGGTGGGAAAGGCAAGAGTAAATGGTACTCCCATTCCGCGCCCCTCCGCCTGCTAAACATTTGAAAATCCCCTGAATTGGGATTAACTCCTTACTTGTATGCACCAGTGACTTGGAAAATGGCCCCTTGATGCGTAATGCATGTAGTCTTGCACATATGTGCGTCAAATAGTTTCACTTCTATAATTCTAACTCGAGATGCGCTTTACTGTATGTTTTAGAAGCTATAGGCGTCCCAGTGTCAATATGAAAGCTGCCAGTAATGGGGAGAGTAAGCAGCCTGTGAGGAGCCCAGAGGGCCAGTCAAGAACCTCCCCAGTTCTCTGTTCTGCAAAGCGCACTCCACAGTGATGCGTGACGTGGTCTTGTGCAGAGCCAAGCAGTTACCTGCTTAACCTTCCAGAATGTTCCATCAGTGTCTCATCTTATTCAGCCTTTAGCTCTCAGGCCATAAGCATGGGAAGCAGCATCTCCAGACCAAGAGGTTTAAGGAGCCGCCATCACATGGGCAATCAGAACAGGGAAGGTTTTGTTTTCTCGTCTCCTATTGGATACCTGATAGAGGAATGTTACATCGAGGTAGAGGACATTTAGCTTAGCTGCGACTTTGAGCATTGCCAACATGCAGCCATCTTGGCTGTTTTTCAGGCTCATCCATACAAAAAAAGTTACTTGTGTATACCTTTTGAGATCAACCTATAAATGTACATTTAAATTTAAAAAATGAAATTGCATGGCAAGGTGCATGTTTAATCCACCTATTGAAATGGAAGATATAATAACATGGTGTACAACGCAGGTCACGTTAACAGAGGATTGCCTAATAGAATACATTTTAAACCTTATAAGCATTAACGTACAGGGTGTGAGAAGTGAGATAGTCCAAATGTGATACGATTGACCTCTATCCAGATATATTATTGTGTAATCTGGATCAAACACCAGTTCACCTGTTATATTTGAAAATAAAGATGAAATAAACAATAGTTTCTATCAGCATTAGGAATCCAACTGGGGACAGAGCTGCGTTTCAGACTGCAGCAAGCTACATATTTACGATTTGCCTCTCTAAACTTTTTTTTTTCTTTTTTTGCTCAGCCGGCGAGACCAGTTGAGTGTACCACGGAGGGATTTGTCCCTAAAAGCGATCATGCACACAAAGATTCCCTCTGCCCCAGGTTTGGGCTGGCTGAACAGATGGTCCAATGAATGACCCAGATTTCAGGGACTCAATGGAAGGGGACAATAGACAGCCTTTATGAAGTCCCTGTAGGTAATAGAGGTCCTGTGCATTCCTCTGGTTCCCAAGACGCCACTCCTGGTGAAGCATAGCTGACTACTTCAGCACGCCACTGGCTGCTCCATGCTTGACCAAGCAAAATGTCTTGCTGGCGAGCCTCGCCGTATTCAATCTACAAGTATAAGCCTGCAAGGATGGGAAGGAGGGATGCCAGTCAAAGAGGTTCAAAGATCAGGCAAAACAAGTGGAGAGAACCCACAGAGCAAAGGCAGTTGTCCCCACCACACAAAGGACAACAATGACTATGATTCAAACAAACACTGATTCAAGGTTTCTGAGTAAAAGAATATACATTTATTTACACCATCAGTTATGAAACAGTTCACTATCATAAAGCAGCAGAAAATCACAGTCTTAATATACTACAACAACACCCAATCAATTCTGGACAAGTTAAGCTCAAAATGAAGTGTGAGCAAAATGGCACTCCAACAATTTAAAAGGGAGAAAAGACAAGGTTATTCAAAAACAATAGCACCAACGAGTTATAGGCAGGGCAATCTAGAAAAGGCTACTACAACTAGGATTCCAGTCAATAGGTCTGGGCCAATGTTAATGTTTCAGTGTCGTTGCAGAGGATCCCACAGTTCAAAGTAGTTCACGGTTAGGTCTTTGCCAAGAGTTCAAAACAATGTTGGTCGGAGGAAAAGTTATTCAAAGGAGAAGAGAAGGACAAGCCTTCGGAGAGGTGAAAGATATCAAACACTTTCACCACGTTTCGGATGGAAAGAACGACTGAGTTTGCACAGTACCTTAAAAGAAGAAGAATGCTGTAGCTGAGGCAGTTGTTCCTTGCAGTTCCTGCAGGCGCACGGTTCCTTAAGCTTCAGTCGTGGTGACAAGAAGGAGGGCGGTTGGAGGGTCCTGCACTGCCCATGGAAGAAGCCAGCAGCGGAGCAAAACGACGAATAAAAGATGTACTCCTTAAAATCCAAACTGGCTATCCGAACTACTGCAGCGATGCACAACAAATTCGACCAGGATGAGGACCGGTGTCTGGTGTTTGGTGAGCTGGTTGTTCCCACCAAACTCAAGGGGAGAAGATTCCTTGCAGATCTCCTCTGTCATTGAAGTTTCAGTTGATTCGGACCTACAGCAGGGCTTCACCGTGTGTCCAGTAGTTGCAGCAGTCGTCTTCCTTCACCTTCTCATTGGTTCTCTCGTTCCAGTGGCGACTCTGCCTTCTAGTCCCAGAAACTGCTTTTTATGCACCAAATCCCCCATTCACGCAGCCTGGCTGTCAATCACACAGCAGAGTGGCTGTCCTGGCAGGGCATCCACCTAGCCAATCAAACAAGAGTGTGACTTGGGTCTCCAAGGAGACCCTTTGCAGGGGTCCTCAAACCCCTCCCTCACATCCTGCCCACCCAGACACTCAGGCGCCTAAGGAGGGCCTCTGTGCAGAAACCTGTCAAAGGACGGCGAACAAAGGAACCAAACCTGGTTTGGCGCGCAGAGTAAAACACTAGAAAGACCTTTACAAAAATATATGGTGAAACAACTCAATCGCAACCAAGTCAAATTAAAAGTGGATTACCGGGTTTGAGTTTGAGGCTACCACAATAGCCTCTAACGGTACCGAGGCTATTTTCATAGCTCGCGGTAGAATAAAAATGATAGATACCACTGCCACCAGCCAAATCTTAGAGAAAGGGGAACATACTAATGTTCCATGAGAATCAGACAAAAGGGGATAACTATTAACCCCTCCAGTACTCTATTGGAAGATAGGGTGTACTGGGTCTGTACATTTAAAAAGACTAGTAAAGTCAATGGCAACTTTACATTTTCTGAGAGACAGTAGTCAGTCCCAGAAAATAGAGTTTAAAGTGGGAAGTCTGAAAAGGACAACCCTGTGTCACTGCACTAAAGGTGCTGGCTGACACACAGTAAAAAGATGATGCCTATGGGGTGGGTGAGACACCATAGTCCATGAGCATAAAAGTAAAACACATTGCAAATGAAAAGTTCAAAGCCCAAAAAATGTAGCAAAAGAGCTTAAGGTAGAGGGAATTTAGCACTTCTGTGAGAAATCTCCCTAACACTCGCCCCCCCTCCCCTCCCCAGACTAAGGGACAGGAGGATCTAATCCCTACCAGGATGGATCTCCTGTTGCAAGTCAAAAAGACTATGCTATGAAACTTTCTATCAGTGGTTTTCATTTGTAAACTATATGACCTACAAACCTGTTGTGGTACATCTCTCTTTTGTAATGTACAGGGGATCTGATCTAACAGTCCCTCAGAAGTTGTAACAACCTCTGAACCTACAATAGGCTTTTTCAAGGGGTCCTTAGAAAGGAATGCCTTAGATTTAGAGGGGCCTCCATGGTTCCTCACCACCTCTCTCTCAAGAGCAGGTTGGGTCTCAGGCATCTTGGTTGGAGGGGTTGTGATCAAGCAAGGAACATGCTTCCACTTCCTCAGAGATCTGGGTTTACCTGGCTTAGACGTTTCCTTCCTAATACTACGATTTACATTGCAGTCTTCAGTAGAATATCCAACAGTCTTAAGGTTTTTAGCCTTAGACCTATTTTTCCTGGTTTTCCACCAGATTTGAGAGTTACCAGTTACAAGGTTAAGTTCTCACAGGCCTAGCGAGGGGTCCAATGTGTCTATCCACCTCTTCATCAGAGGCAGGGGGGGTCAAAGACTTTACAATTGGATGGGCAATGATGAAGCTTGGTTGGGGCTCCCATTTCCCTACTATACTCGCCTCAGATTTGCCTGGGTTAGAGGTCAACTTACTAACACCAGGGCTTGCAGTGGGGTTCTCTGTAGAGGTTCCCACAGGTTCAGAGTGCTTTCTTAACCCTTTAACTGCCATGGGTATTTCCCCCCAGTGCCAGGGCCTTTTTTGGTGATTTCGGTATGTGGCCATTCAATGGCTTGTAACTTTTTTGTTACATAAGGTATCTTGGCCAAATTTGGCTCCTTTTTTTCCCACATGTAGGCGGTCGTAACGCCACCCAGGAATCCTAGGTTGCTGTAGGGGGGTGAGAGAAAATAAGCAAAACGTGCGAACATTTTGGGTTTTTTCAAAAAATGCCAATAAAATGATGTACAAAGAAGCCTGTGGTTTTTTCCTTGTAAGAGCTAGGAACAAATGGTTTGCTGTGCTGAGTTCCACAATTTCCTGGCTTTCAAGAACAGGTTGAGTGAAAACGAAAAAAAAATATTTTGATGTGGTTATCAACCGTTTTGTGAGAGGTAGGCGATTTTGGCCATTTTTGCCAATTGGACATGCATGGACGGAATGGAAGAAAAGGGTAGGAAAGCCGAATTGGAGGACAGAAAGGCACATATTTCTGAAAAGTAGACAAAATTCCAAGTTTAGGAAGGGCCGATTTGCGTAGTTCAGGCAAGAACTAGGTAGGGGAAACTGCCATAGATTGGGGGAAAAGCGGGAAAAGGACCGAAAAAAGGTATGTGTTGGACATGGTTGGCTTGGTACGGCAATGGCTTCTATGAATTTTGAGAAAAGCAATGCTCCACTACATTCCCCCGACTCTTGCAGTTAGGAGAGCACACATTTTTTGTAGTGTTTTACAAAACAAGCAATACCACAAGCCAAACACTGAGCCATGCTATACAGGAGTTTTACGCTCACGGCCTGAACAGTGGCACTTAGCATGTGTACATCGGGAAAACCAATGTGGTGAGGAACGGCAAGCATATATTTTTTGAAAGAGCAGAGGCAGACCTTTTCAAGGGTAGGTGACTTGTGCAGGTTTCAAAAGAGTATGGTGCCTAAAGCAACAACTAAATGTAGGTCACATTTGGGAAATGAAAGGGTTGTGTGACAAAGGGCACCAGCAAATGGGTCAAAACGTTATGAAAACCACACAAACGCAACACATGGCCTACCGTCCCGCATTCCCACAGGTGTCCGGATGAAAACGGTACCTCACATGTGTGGGTGCACCTACCTGGCCGCCAAGGGGAAAGCCTAAAACACAAGTAACCCCAAGTCTGTTTTCACACCTGAATTTGAGACGCTCTGCCGACCAGTACAACATACAGATATGGGCCTCGGGTGTCTAAGCCCCCAAGGAAAACAGGGAACCCCATGCATTTCCGAAAAGAGGACACCCGTGGGAATCCGCAGAGGTATGATGTGCCCAAATCGCCCAGAATTTATTACCCAAACACCCCAGCAAAGTCCGAAATGTGGGAAAAAAAACACATTTTCCGCACATTTCACTCGGCTCACCCATCGAAACACGCCCCCAACAACACATGGCCTACTGTCCCGCGTTCCCACAGGTGTCCCGATGAAAACGGTACCTCACATTTGTGGGTGCACCTACCTGGCCCCCAAGGGGAAAGCCTAAAACACAAGTAACCCCAGGTCTGTTTTCAGACCGGAATTTGAGACGCTCTGCCGACCGGCACAACATACAGATATGGGCCTCTGGTGTCCAAGCCACCAAGGAAAACGGCGAACCCCATGCATTTCCGAAAAGAGGACACACGTGGGAACCCACAGAGGTCTGCCTTGCGCAAATTGCCCCAGTTTTTATTAGCCACAATCCCCGACAAAGTGTGATATTTGGTGGGGAAAAAACACAATGTTCACTTTGTCTGGGGTTCTGGGTAATAAATTCTAGGCCGCTTCGCGCAAATCAGAGCTCTGTGCATTCCCACGGGTGTCCTCTTTTGGGAAATGCATGGGGTTCCCTGTTTTCCTTGCTGGCTTCGACACCCTAGGCCCAAATCTGTAGGTTGCCCACATGAACAAAATGGTCAGTGGCGAAAGGCTTGGGGTTACCAGCGGGTTACCCTTTTCCTTTTGCGCCCCCGGTAGGTGCACCCACACCCACACATGTGAGGTACCTTTTTCGTCGGGACACCTCTGGGAATGCGAGAAGGTATGACATCTGTTGTTTGCGACGTGTTTCGGTGAGTGGACACAGGGAAACGTCTCTGAAATTGGCTGGAAATGAAGACAATTCTCAGACATTTCGCTCTGGCCACCCACCGAAACACACCGCCAACAACACATGGCCTACCTTCCCGCGTCCCCACACGTGTCCCGATGAAAACGGTACCTCACATGTGTGGGTGCACCTACCGGGGGCGCAAAAGGAAAAGGGTAACCCACTGGTAACCCCAAGCCTTTCGCCACTGACCATTTTGTTCATATGAGCAACCTACAGATTTGGGCCTAGGGTGTCGAAGCCAGCAAGGAAAACAGGGAACCCCGTGCATTTCCCAAAAGAGGACACCCGTGGCAATCCAGAGAGGTCTGCCTTGCGCAAATTGCCACAGTTTTTATTGGCCACAATCCCCGACATAGTGTGATATTTGGTGGGGAAACAACACAATGTTCACTTTGTCTGGGGTTCTGGGTAATAAATTCTGGGGCGCTTCGCGCAAGTCAGACCTCTGTGCATTCCCACGGGTGTCCTCTTTTGGGAAATGCATGGGGTTCCCTGTTTTCCTTACTGGCTTCCACACCCTAGGCCCAAATCTGTAGGTTGCCTACATGAACAAATTGTGCTGTGGCGAAAGGCTTGGGGTTACCAGTGGATTACCCTTTTCCTTTTGTGTCCCCGGTAGGTGCACCCACACATGTGAGGTACCTTTTTCGTCGGGACACCTGTGGGAACGCGAGAAGGTATGACATCTGTTGTTGGCGACGTGTTTCGGTTAGTGGACACAGGGAAATGTCTCTGAAATTGGCAGGAAATGAAGACAATTCTCAGACATTTCACTCTGGCCACCCACCGAACACCGCCAACAACACATGGCCTACCTTCCCGCGTCCCCACACATGTCCCGATGAAAATGGTACCTCACATGTGTGGGTGCACCTACCGGGGGCGCAAAAAGAAAAGGGTAACCCACTGGTAAGCCCAAGCCTTTCGCCACTGACCCTTTTGTTCATGGGGGCAACCTACAGATTTGGGCCTAGGGTGTCGAAGCCAGCAAGGAAAACAGGGAACCCCATGCATTTCTCAAAAGAGGACACCCGTGGGAATCCACACATGGCCAAATTGGAGGGGCGGCCCATCTCATGCAGCCCTCCCCAGGGGCAGATAATCGGGGGGGTGTCCTGCCCTCCTCCCTGGGCTCAGGCGTCCGTTCCTAGGAGCAGATATCTGGTCCCAGGGAGGGCTGCATGACATGGCACCCACTCCATTGCAGCTGGGGGGGGAGGGGGTCAATGCCCCATCCCATTAGAAAATTCCCAGACCCTTTGGGGTGCCCCACAGTTCCCCTAAAAAGCGTTCCACCATTTTCTATTTTTTTCTTTGTTTACGAAACTTGCCTTGGCGCAGGGGGGCTCATTGGTGTGCCAATCTGGCCCTGGAGTGCCCAAACCTTACTGCCCCACCCACTGGGGGGCCTGGCCCACCATCTCTGGGGGCCCTCTCCCCCCTCATCCCAAATGGGTGGCAGGGGCACCTCATGCAGGCCTCCCTGGGCCTCCTACAAACGGCTGCGTGAAGTACACCCCCCCTCCATTTAGGGTGGAGGGGAGAGGGCCCCCAAAAATGGTGGGACAGGCCCCCCAGTGGGTGGGGCAGTAAGGTTTGGTCACCCCGGCGCCAGATTGGCACATCAATGTGCCTCTCTGCACCAAAGGGAGTTGGGTTACAAAAGGAAAAAATTGAAAATGGTGGAACGCTTTTTAGGGGAGGCTGTGGGGCAACCCAAAGGGTCGGAGAATTTTCTAACGGGATGGGGCATTGACCCCCTACCCCCCACCCGCAATGGAGTGGGTGCCATGTCATGCAGCCCTCCCTGGGACCAGATATCTGCTCCTAGGAACGGACGCCTGAGCCCAGAGAGGAGTGCAGGACAGCCCCCCCTTATCTGCCCCTGGGGAGGGCTACATGAGATGGGTCGCCCCTCCAATTGGGATAGGGGTTGGTGAGGTGCACCCCCCTTCACATTAGAAAATTCCACAGCGGTGTAGGGGGCCCCTCCGCCCCCGCTAAAGGGCAGCATGCCATTTTGAATTGTGTTCTTTGTTTACTATACCTGCCTTGGCGCAGAGGGGCAAATTGGTGTGCCAAACTGGCACTGGGGTGCCCTAACCTTACTTCCCCAGCCACTGGGGGGCCTGTCCCACCATTTTTGGGGGCCCTCTCCCCCCCACCCCAAATGGAGGGGCGGTGTACCTCACACAGCCGTTTGTAGGAGGCCCAGCGAGGCCTGCATGAGGTGCCCCCGCCACCCATTTGGTGTGAAGGGGGAGAGGGCCCCCAAAAATGGTGGGATAGGCCCCCCAATGGGTGGGGCTGTAAGGTTTGGGTACCCTGGCGCCAGATTGGCACACCAATGTGCCCCTCTGCGCCAAGGCAAGTTTTGTAAACAAAGAAAAAAATGAAAAATGATACACTACACTTAAGGGCGTGCTGAGGGGCACCCTAAACCGCCAGGTAATTTTCTAAAGTAATGGGGGGTGACCCTCTACCCCCCCACACCAAATACAGGGGAGGGCATCTCATTCAGCCCTCCCTGGGGGCAGACCAGAGGGGGGCATCTCATGCAGCCCTCCCTGGGGTCAGATGCCCCTTACTAAGACCAGATATCTGCCCCCAGGGAGGGCTACAAGGGGTGCCCCCATTTCTCCTTGGGGTGAGGGGGAGAGGCCCACCCCCCTTTTCTATAAAATATATCCCTGGTGGCTAGTGGGCCCCCACTCCCACCCAAAATTCTCTTTTTGTTTTTGTGCTTTTCGTTTTTTATTTTGCCCCCTTCCCTGGGGGCAGATGATCAGCCATCTGCCCCCAGGGTTATACACATATGTGCCCTCATGTTTTGGGGGTTCGGGGGGCGAGGGCTGCTTACTGTAAGCAGCCCCCCCATTCAAAGACATCCCTGTGTCTAGTGTGTATTGCTGCCCGCGCATCGCGCGCCCTGCGTCCAATTCGCGGGCAGCCATGCTGCCACACAGGGTGTCCTTGGAAAGGGGAGAATCTCCCCTTTCCAAGGACACCATTTCCGAAAAAATCCCTTCCCTGGTGGCTAGGGCCCCCAAACCCCCTCCCACCTTCCCATCACGTTTTTTTTTCTCCATTTTTTATTATTATTTTTTTGCCCCCTTCCCTGGGGGCAGATGATCAGCCATCTGCCCCCAGGGTTGTACACATATGTGCCCCCATGCTTTGGGGGACAGGGGGGGCAGAGCTGCTTACTGTAAGCAGCCCCCACCTCCCCCCCTTCAAAGACATCCCTGTGTCTAGTGTGCATTGCTGCCCGCGCATCTCGAACCCTGCGCACAATCCGCGGGCAGAAATGCTGTCACACAGGGTGTCCTTGGAAAGGGGAGAATCTCCCCTTTCCAAGGACACCATTTCCAGAAGAATCCCTGGTGGCTAGGGCCCCCATACCCCCTCCCCACTTCCCATCACGTTTTTTTTTTCATTTCTTCTTATTATTTTTTTGCCCCCTTCCCTGGGGGCAGATGATCAGACATCTGCCCCCAGGGTCGTACACATATGTGCCCCCATGCTTTGGGGGCCAGGGGGGGCGAGGGCTGCTTACTGTAAGCAGCCCCCACCCCCCCATTCAAAGACATCCCTGTGGTTTAGTGTGCATTGCTGCCTGCGCATCGCACGCCCTGCGCCCGATCCGCGGGCATCCATGCTGTCACACAGGGTGTCCTTGGAAAGGGGAGAATCTCCCCTTTCCAAGGACACCATTTCCAAAAAAATCCCTGGTGGCTAGGGTGCCCAAACCCCCTCCCCCCTTCCCATCACGTTTTTTTTTCATTTCTTATTATTATTTTTTTGCCCCCTTCCCTGGGGGCAGATGATCAGCCATCTGCCCCCAGGGTTGTACACATATGTGCTCCCATGCTTTGGGGGTCAGGGGTGGTGAGGGCTGCTTACTGTAAGCAGCCCCCACCTCCCCCCCATTCAGAGACGTCCCTGTGGTCTAGTGTGCATTGCTGCCTGCGCATCGCGCGCCCTGCGCCCGATCCGCGGGCAGCCATGCTGTTACACAGGGTGTCCTTGGAAAGGGGAGAATTTCCCCTTTCCAAGGACACCATTTGCGAAAAAATCCCTGGTGGCCAGGTTCCCCAAACCCCCTCCCCCATTCCCATCACGTTTTTTTTCCATTTTTTATTATTATTTTGTTGCCCCCTTCACTGGGGGCAGATGATCAGCCATCTGCCCCCAGGGCTGTACACATATGTGCCCCCATGCTTTGGGGTCCAGAGCTGCTTACTGTAAGCAGCCCCCACCTCCCCTCCCATTCAAAGACATCCCTGTGTCTAGTGTGCATTGCTGCCTGCGCATCGCGCGCCCTGCGCCCGATCCGCGGGCAGCAATGCTGTCACACAGGGTGTCCTTGGAAAGGGGAGAATCTCCCCTTTTCCAATGACACCATTTCCAGAAAAGTCCCTGGTGGCTAGGCCCCCCAACCCACTCCCCCTTCCCATCACATTTTTTTTGCATTTCTTATCATTTTTTTGTTTTCCCCCTTCCCTGGGGGCAGATGATCAGCCATCTGCCCCCAGGGTTGTACACATATGTGCCCCCATGCTTTGGGGGCCAGGGGGGGGTGAGGGCTGCTTACTGTAAGCAGCCCCCACCTCCCCCCCATTCAAAGACATCCTTGTGTTTAGTGTGCATTGCTGCCCGCGCATCAAGCGCCCTGCGCCCAATCCACGGGCAGCAATGCTATCACACATGGTGTCCTTGGAAAGGGGAGAATCTCCCCTTTCCAAGGACACCATTTAGAAAAAAATCCCTGGTGGCTAGGGCCCCCAAACCCCCTCCCCCCTTCCCATCACTTTTTTAAAATTTTTATTATTATTTTTTTTTGTCCGCTTCCCTGGGGGCAGATGATCATCCATCTGCCCCCAGGGTTGTACGCATATGTGCCCCCATGCTTTGGGGGCCGGGGGGGGCGAGGGCTGCTTACTGTAAGCAGCCCCCACTCCCTACCCATTTAAAGACATCCCTGTGTCTAGTGTGCGTTGCTGCCCGCGCATCGAGCGCCCTGCGCCCAATCCACGGGCAGCAATTCTGTCACACATGGTGTCCTTGGAAAGGGGAGAATCTCCCCTTTCCAAGGACACCATTTCCAAAAATATCCCTGCTGGCTAGGGCCCCTAAACCCCCCCTCCCCTTCCCATCACTTTTTTTTAATTTTTATTATTATTATTTTTTTTTGTCCGCTTCCCTGGGGGCAGATGATCAGCCATCTGCCCCCAGGGTTGTACACATATGTGCCCCCATGCTTTGGGGGCTGGGGGGGGGGTGAGGGCTGCTTACTGTAAGCAGCCCCTACTACCTCCCCCATTCAAAGACATCCCTGTGTCTAGTGTGCATTGCTGCCCGCGCATTGAGCGCCCTGCGCCCGATCCGTGGGCAGCAATGCTGTCACACAAAGTGTCCTTGGAAAGGGGAGAATCTCCCCTTTCCAAGGACACCATTTCCAAAAAAAACTCTGGTGGCTAGGGCCCCCAAATCCCCTCCCCAATCACTTCTTTTTTTTTTATTATTATTATTTTTTTTGGCCCTTCCCTGGGGGCAGATGATCAGCCATCTGCCCCCAGGGTTTATCAGATATGTGCCCCCATGCTTTGGGGGCCGGGGGGGAGGGCTGCTTACTGTAAGCATCCCCCCCACCTCACAAACATATCCCTGGTGGTCCAGTGGGCATTTCTGGTCATGGATCGAGCGCTCTGCGCTGATCCGTGACCAGCAATGCTTCAAAAATGGTGTCTTTGGTGTCCATTTTTTCTAAAATCCGGGCTGGTCTAGTGGGCCCCAGGGCCCTAAAACCCCTCCCACCTCCCTACAATTTTTTTTTTTTTTATTTCCCCTTCCCTGGGGGCAGATGATCAGCCATCTGTCCCCAGGGTTGATTAGATATGTGCCCCAATGCTTTGGGGGCCGGAGGGGGAGAGGGCTGCTTACTGTAAGCAGACCCCCTCCCCCTCCCCTTACCACGTCACAAAAAAATCCCTGGTGTCTAGTGGTCATTGCTGGTCACGGATCGAGCGCTCTCTTCACCGCGGCAACCTCCCCCTCACATAGTCCGTGGGTTGGATTACAGTTATGTGCGATCCCTGCTTTGCAGGGATCGCACAAAATAGAGTGCCTGAAAGGATGAGCTATCTCGTCCTTGGCAACAGGGAGGTAATCCCAAGAACGAGATAGCTCATCCTTGGCACTAAAGAGGTTAAGGTTGCCTCTATAGCCAATTTGGTTTGGTTCCGGTTTTCTCTCATTAGGAGGCCTGTGGGTACTGGATACTACTCATAGAGTTTTTAAATCATTCCCCAACAGGACTCTCCCAGGCACCTCATTCTGGACACTGACAGGGATCCTCACTGTCATATTATTACACTGAATGAGAGCTGGTAGAATTGGAACCAACTGGACAGGGCCTCCGGAGGATTTAGTCGGACCTTTGGGTGCCTTAGCAACATCCTCAGGCTTGAAAAAGCTTTCATCCACTACTGTTCTGCTGGCCCCAGTGTCTCTCCTCCTGGCAGGAGTATCCTGCAAGAACACTGACAAGAACACTGTCCATATAATACCCTACAGAGTTCTTTGGAATGGAGTTGTACACATCCATATTCTGTTCCTTACCCAGACCCATGGACTCTAAGGATACAGTAGCTTGAAGACCCAAGGGTGCTTCAGCAAATAGTTGAAAGTGGGCACTAACCAATTGTACTTCTTCCTCTGGGGAGAAGGCTAAGGAGGCAGTGCTGATCCCTGCAGGTTTACCCTTGCATCTCGGATCTCCTTTTACATGGTCAGTTGACCCACAAACATAGCATTTACCAAATGCTCTCTGGAATGGGTGTTTCTGCTATTCTCCCTCTGGTTGGGTACCAGAGAATTCACTAGCCCTTTTTGGTTTCCCATGTGGCTTACCCTGGTTATGTTTGGGGGCCTCTTCTGGTTGGATGGATTTAGATGTATCTGTGTTCTCACCTTTGTGGCTGCGTCCCCCCATCCCTTTTGCGAGTTGCCTCAGAATCCTTATGAGTGACCCTGTTGGCGACCCATGAGTCAGATGCTCTAGCTAACTTTTTTGGATCTAATTCCTTAGAGTCACTCAAGTGCTGTCTCAGCTCAGGAGAGAAGGCATCAAAAACAGTTTCCAACATAAACAGATTCCTCATACCTTCATAAGTGTTCACTCTGTAACCCTTAACCCAACCATCTAAGTTTTTCAAACATTCACACACCCAGGTAGCCCAAGGGGTACAATCATGCTTTTTGAGGGTCCTAAACCTCTTAAGGTCCTGGGAAGGGGTCTTCCCAAATCTAGCAATTAAAGCTAGCTTCACACAATCATAATCCATCCTATCCATCTCTCTCAACTCCATCACATCATCAGATGCAACAGTGGGTAGCCTAGAGAAGAGCCAAGGAAGCAACTGATTCCCTGTAATATCTTGAATCCCATGGTTATACTCAAACATTACCAACCAATCCAAAAAACCAAGCTTAGCCTCATTCATACCAATAATTTCTTTAGGCATACAGGCTCTTAGGAGTGGAAGACCTAGAAGACTCTGGGAGAGAAGCATTCTCAACAGACAACTTTTTCATTTCTAGTGCATGATTGAACTCCATTTCTCTGAGCTTAAGTTCTTGATGCATTTGTTCAGATTAAGCATTAATATGTTTGAATTCCAATTCAAGCCTCATCTTTTCTAGAGCAATGAATTCAAGACCGAGTGTAGGACCTGATGGGGTCCCAGTGGACAACGGTTGAGGTTGCTGAGCAGGTAGAGGAGCAATAGGGCCTACATTGTGACACTCATCTGCCTCATCTAACTCATCCATAATATTTGAAACATTAGCTTCCTTATCATTTTCCACATTTGCTGGAGGGGTAGGCATTCCAGACCCACTCCCCAGACATTGGTTCTCCAACAACTTTTCAATTAATTCTGACTTTTTGCCTTTAACAGAGAGATTCCCATCTCTACACAGATTTGTCAAATGATCAACAGTGTAAGTAAGGAGGGTCTCCTGACTGTAGATTTCCAAATCGGACAATTTAAACATTTTAAAATTGCTTTAGTGGTGTTTAGCTTTGTGGTTAGTTGAGCCAAGGTAATAGCAGCACTCTAAGTGTAATCACTATTCTTTATCCTCACCACTGTGCACCAGTGTTAGGCCGAATCATATGCAGTACCCTTTGGGAACACTACACACAATTAAGGCTACAAGTGTAAGTACAATTTCACCTTTGGTAAAAGCCTGTACTACACAGTAAAGTGGTAGCAATGGCTGAGAAGCCAGACTTATCCCAAGAGTAAAGTGAGCAGTACAAGAGTTTACACAAAGGACAACACTTACTATGATTCAAACAAACACTGATTCAAGGTTTCTGAGTAAAAGAATATACATTTATTTACACCATCAGTTATAAAACAGTTCACTATCATAAAGCAGCAGAAAATCACAGTCTTAATATACTACAACAACGCCCACTCAATTCTGGACAAGTTAAGCTCAAAATGAAGTGTGAGCAAAATGGCACTCAAACAATTTAAAAGGGAGAAAAGACAAGGTTATTCAAAATCAATTGCACCAACAAGTTATAGGCAGGGCAATCTAGAAAAGGCTACTACAACTAGGATTCAAGTCAATAGGTCTGGGCCAATGTTAATGGTTCAGTCTCTTTGCAGAGGATCACACAGTTCAAAGTAGTTCACGATTAAGACTTTGCCAAGGGTTCACAACGAAGTTGGTCAGAGGAAAAGTTATTCAAAGGAGAAGAGAAGGACAAGCCTTCGGAGAGGCAAAAGATTTCAAGACTTTCACAGCGGTCAGACAGAAAGAACGACCGAGTTTGCACAGTACCTTAAAAGAAGAAGAATGCTGTAGCTGAGGCAGTTGTTCATGGCACTTCCTGCAGGCTCATGGTTCGTGAAGCTTCAGTTGTGGTGACAAGAAGGAGGACGGCTGGAAGGTCCTGCACTGCCCAGGGAAGAATCCAGCAGTGTAGCAAAACGACGAATAAAAGGTGCGCTCCTTAAAACCCAAACTGGTTCTCTTCCCACTGGCTATCCGATCTACTGCAGCAATGCACAACAAATTCGACCAGTATGAGGACCGGTGTCTGGTGTTTGGCGAGCTGGTTGTTCCCACCAAGCTCAAGGGAAGAAGATTCCTTGAAGATCTACTCTGTCGTCGAAGTTTCAGGCGATTCGGACCTGCAGCAGGGCTTCACCAGGTGTCCAGTAGTTGCAGCAGTCGTCTTCCTTCAGCTTCTCGTTGGTTCTCTCATTCCAGTGGCGACTCTGCCTTCCAGTCCCAGAGACTGGCTTTATATGCACCAAATCCCCCATTCATACAGCCTGGCTGTCAATCACACAGCAGGGTGGCTGTCCTGACAGGGCAGCCACCTAGCCAATCAAACAAGAGTGCTACTTTGGTCTCCAAGGAGACCCTGTGCAGGGGGCCTCAAACCCCTACCTCACATCCTGCCCACCCAGACACTCGGGTGCCTAAGGAGGGCTTCTGTGGAGAAGCCTTCCAAAGGACGACGAACAAAGGAACCAAACCTGGTTTGGCGCGCAGAGTAAATCACTAGAAAGACCTTTACAAAATGATATGGCAAAACAACTCGACCGGAACCAAGTAAAATTAAAAGTGGATTACCGGGTTTGAGTTTGAGGCTACCACAATAGCCTCTAATGGTATCGAGGCTGTTTTCATAGCTCGTGGTAGAATAAAAATGGTAGATACCACTGCCACCAATTTTAGAGAAAGGGGAACATACTAATGTTCCATGAGAATCAGACAAAAGGGGATAACTATTAACCCCTACATTACTCTATTGGAAGATAGGGTGTACTGAGTCTGTAAATTTAAAAAGTCTAGTAAAGTCAATGGCAACTTTACATGTTCTGGGAGACAGTAGTCAGTCCCAGAAAATGGAGTTTAAAGTGCGAAGTCTGAAAAAGACAACTGTGTCACTGCACTAAAGGTGCTGGCTGACACACAGGAAAAGGATTATGCCTAAGGGGTGGGTGAGATGCCATAGTCCATGAGCATAAAGGTAAAACACATTGAAAATGAAAAGTTCAAAGCCCAAAAGATTTAGCAAAAGAGCTGGAGGGCTGTACGGTAGAGGGAATTTAGCACTTGTGTGAGAAATCTCCCTAACACACACCAACCCACATTATAGATTATCACCCAAGGCAGCCGTGATTAGGGAGGATAGTCGTAAGGGAGGCTCTGGTTCATGCAATGAATCCATGCTGCTTTTCACTTTTTGTGCATACATGTAGGTGGACATCGGTGATGGGGAGCACCATGCAATTACATAGCAGCCACCATTGGAATTTATCAAGATAGACTCTGACTGCTTTAGATCAGGTGCAAGTAATATGGGTACACTCCATAGGGATCAGGTCTATCTGCATGGACCCAAACATCACGGATGGGCTTCAGTTTTCTCTCAGAGCAAAACAACCTGAAGTGACTACCCAGGATGAACCTTCATGACAGAGTTCCTGCTTCATGCTGGAAATTGTTAGTGAATGGAGTGAACAAGGGGAAACAAAGAGACACAATATTGTTTGCAGGTTCCTACTGTGTCTGTCTCTGTATTTAGGTGAGCACTAATAAGATCTTAAGCGGTATATGTTTTCTGTTGTTCTTTTGTCTTCGCACCTCCAACTCCCTTGATGTCAGCCATGTTGATGGCAGTCATGTCTTCTTAGCACAGCCACAGATTCACTGGTGGTGTTGGAGAGGCAACACCTGTGGCTAGGCACACCTTCTGATGATCAGCTGCTGTCTTGTTGATCAACCACTCAGGCCTTGCCAGTGCTTCTTTATGTCACCAACATTTTAAATGTCTGAAGAAGCTTCATTGCACGTTTGGGACTAGTGCACTTGACTTTGGGTGGAACAGATCCTATAGTTGGCAATCCATATACAAGAGATTTTAAGATATGCATAACATTATAAATCCCGACCCCCAACACTTCATGCACGCCTTCAAAGGAAGAACATTGAGTCTGATCACTAACAGTATTCCTCTGTGCTCAGGAAATCTTAATGTGGCTATATCAGCATTACGGTCTTGGGCATAGCGAAAGAGGGAAAACAATGTCAATAGGGTAAGTTTGGCCAGTCTATTCATCGTGGCCCTCTGCTCCATCTGCACCACCCTTGACTTGTGAATAGATATTATCATTAGAGCCAAGCCTTGTTATATCCATAAAACATGTTTTTATGCTGGGGTTTTCCAATTTTTTCAAATGCACTTTCATAAAAAACTCAAAGAATCTTTCTTTTGCCAATATTGATATACTTTCGACTCCAAGTTCTGATCTTAGTACGTCCCCTGGAGTACATGGGGGAAGGCCCAACATTTTATGTACACATTGGTTTTGGGTGGTATCAAGGCCTGCACAATCATTTCCTCTCCAAATCGCACTACTATCATCTTCAATACTCAAAGGCACTTGCCCAATCATTTGTCCCCAAAACGGTAATAGAAGGCCTTTAACACTAGCAACCGCTCTGTCTCTCACCTTTCTAGTATGTGGGGACCAACTGCCATTTCTTGCAAACAAAAAGCCAAGATAATTTTATGCATCACATATTTCGATTTTAATATTGTTGATTTGCCAGGTTTCCTTTGGAAATCCCCTGCCTAAAAACACTATTTTGGTCTTTGATAGGTTTAATTCCAAATCATTGTTAACCAAATAACTGCACATATTGTAGGCTTTGTTGTAGACCCCATGGAGTTTGATCAATCAGGGCTGTATCGTCAGCGTATACGAGAGCTCCATATTTACTGCCATGCAAGACGGGAGGATTTGCTTTTGCTGGCAAATTGTGTGGATCGAAATCAGCCAGACACAAGACAAACAATAGAGGAGCCAGGGCACAACCCTACCTAACTGGCTTGTTTATCCTAAAATCTGCCAAATATCTTTTGTGAGAACATCTAACAGTTGCCGTTGTATCAGTATACATTAGGTGACCAGTTTTATTAGGCCATCAGGAACGCCCAATCTATTCAATGTATCTAACAAAATTGACGAAGCCTCTGAATAAAAGGCCAATGCAAGATCTAAAATGGCTACATAGACTATCTACTCTGCCTTTGACATGCGTACCAATAATTGCATTTAGCTCAAAACAATGGTCAATTGTTTTAAAGACCTGCTTTAAACCAGCTTGTGTGTTTGGTATCCTATTATTCACAGTTGTCCACACCACCAGCATGGATATAGGTAATTTGCAAAAAACGGGCAGGGTACGTTAAACAGTGAAATTAGTCAATAGCAGTTTGGATCACTAGCCAAGCCTTTCTTGAAGATGGGAATTATAAGAAATGTCTTCCATGCCTCAAGTAATATTAGTTCACAGCCAATGTAATTAAATACACTGACCAGAATATGGGCCCACCATTCCTTAAACCATTTAAAAACTTAAAAACTTAAGGTCTCAGACCATCAGAGCCTGGGGACTTCCCTTCTTTACCTGATATGAAGGCTATACGTTCAACTGCCTTATTAGGCGTACGTATGCCAGAGGTATCTTCAAGTGTCTCTTCAAGTGACTCATCAAATGAATAATCAAATAGCACCCTTTTATAATGGGTTTCCCAAGTAGAAGCTGAAATTGTATCCGAGACTCCCTTTGAGTTTGCATCAAATCCTTTAGTTAGTCATTTCCAAAATGCCCTGATGTCTTTTTCTCTAACCGTTTTATTGAGCAGCTCCCATTGTTCCTCAATAAATATTTCCTTCTTTATAAAAAAAGTAAGATTTTGCAGGAAAGCTTTAAGTGATTGAGGTTGCCTGCCTTTATTTTATTTTATTTCACAGAAATATGCAGTCTCCATTTTAAATGTCTACGCTCACAGTCAAACCAGCGTGCATCAATACTTGTTGCCTGGTATACCCGGTTTGCTTTATCTTGACCATTGTCAAATTTACCACAAACCCTCCAAATTAAATCCTCAAAAAGCTTAACCAAGTGTCGCGAAGACTACCCACAGAAATGTGCCTTAATCACGTAGAACCCATGTCATTGAGTACTTATTAAACCGAGCCATCAATGGGTAAGTTAGTTGTATCTAATGAGATCATCTTCCTTGGAGCGTCTGTATTAAAAAATGCCCAGGTTAAAACAATGGAGTGACTGAAAATTCAACCACTTATTTATAGGAGAAATGATCCACTACGCAATAGTCGATCACTGACTTCCTAGAGCCTGAGCTGAATATAGGTTTGGGTTTGGATATCTCCTCTAAACCTAACTTTTAGCTCAACCAACCAGAATTGCTGCATAGAATTCTTTATTGAGCGACTTCTCACATCATGTTTTATCTGTTTTACAGTTTGTACAGGGATACCACATGCTTCTTTCAGCATTTCCATCTCTAAGGACGAATCTGCCCCCAACATAGTTTTACATTAGTATCACCCAAAATAATACAGCTAATTTCTTCCTCTCTAGCTAGAATTTCTCCAAGCCGGCTTTCATTTTGAAAAATATCTTTATTATTTTCTTTTTGATGTATGTAAGTATTAATGATTAAGGATTTCATGGTAGGTTTTTTGCTCTGCTTCTAACCATATTACCATTGTTTGAATATTACCCCAGAGCGGACTGTTTATCGGAAAAGGCACGGCCTTGTGAAACAGACCCGCAAGGCCCATTCTTGGCCTCCCTGTTCCTGTTTCAGTGCAGCAATGGCAAAGAGATGGTGCTCACAAAATCTATATTTAAACAATCCTGGACTTCAAGTACAGAATCATTAAACACCATTATCCCCTCATCTGCAAGGGCTTCTCTTCAGTTTAATATACAGGCCTGCAGATAGGGTTTTATAAATCCAAACCTTACATTACACCCATCACAGAACATGTAGTCAGATAATAAATAAGCTGCTGCTAAACTCTTAAGTGTATTATCATTGACACCCAGAATTTCAGATAGTGCCCCAATGAAAGCATGTGTACACACATTCTTGTTGTCATGTGTGTGTCCTTTAAAGGAGCTGATCAGATTAAGATTCCTCCAGCCCTCCAAAAGGTCAGTAGAAGATGCTGGGTTTCGCGTTTTAGCAAAACTATCCACCGACCCTTGTGGCTGGAGCTCTCCCTCCACAATGTCAACCCACCTGTCCCCAGTTATGGATCTATTTAGGAATTTCAGGAGAGCTAAGCCTTAGTGGGATATATGGGGGTCGATTTGCATGTTGTATATCTCCATTATCTATACTGGAGTCTGCACCTATCATCTGTGGACCTGTAAATGGGAACAATAGACCTGATGACCCTAATTCCTTTACACCAGGGATGCTACTACATTTACTTTGATGTGGATCTTCCCATGACACTTGGGACTACCACTAGCTCTGTATTGATCGGTAAGGGTCGACAAAGTGACATGCTGTCTCCACTTGTAGTGCCTCGGATGTGGCACATATCGACATCCTACTAACTAACGTTCTTACAATTTCCAGGCATTTGTCCATACAAGCATCACCTCTGCTATACTGTATCATCCTGCTGATTCCTTTCTTGAGATCTTCAATTAGTGACTCCAGTCTGCCCAGCCAAGGAGTGATAGTATCAGGGGTCAAGTCCTAAAAATAAAAGTGAGGGGACTCATCCACAAACGTAATGGAATGTGATGTCACCAGAAATCAGCATATCAAGGTGAAATATGCACATTTCCTTAAATTGCTTTGTATAACCAACCTAAGAGCACAGGACGAATGGCATTTGCCTTTCATAAAATCAACACACACACAAAACCAAGGGAGGATATTTTCTTCTAATAGTGCTTTTAAAAACGTTAAAAGGTGTGTATGTTTTTTAAACGCCAAGAGCCAATACAAATGTTTTCCCTGGAGCATGCAGTACTGACATGGGACATTTCACCTTCAGTTGTTATTTTTCATCAGGTAATATAGTGCAGTGGTGAAGTGTCTGGCCTACAAACCTGGCGACTGCGCTGATTCATACATTCAAGGAAGACTTTCAACGTTCCTCATTTTAGCTGGGGGGGGCTGAGTCCACCCTCTGAAGAAAATGGGTGGACTCTCTCCACCCGCGTGTACCCTCGACTTAAGCCCTGGATAGTATCCATTTTATGTTGGTCCCAGGAGTCCCTTGGATCGTGCTGGTCTTGTTGTTCTTCTTGTTGTGGTGTAAACCTAGGAGGTCAGGCCCATATGCCCAGCTGCGTTTCCCTCTCTCCAGACTGTATAGGTACGAGGCTCTCATTCTGGCCACAGCTAATTTCCTCTACAGTCTCCTCTGTTTTTCTGGGGCTTCTGTTAAGCATGTATCCAAGGAAGAGTCATTGTCCTCCACATTTTGTGTTTGTGTGCCCATGGACACCCTAGGTAATCCAGCATACTCAGGCACTACAGTAGTTGTTGGCAGTCTTGAGGGTCCGATTATTGCTTAAAACAATGGGAGACAGTTTTCCTCATATAGTATGTCTAGAGACCTTCTAGGGCCTCAAGTGATGAGCCGGGGTGCTGACCGAAGGAGCAGAGGGAGCTAGCGTTACGTCCCTCTCCCCCTCTTTCAATGCCTCTAGACCCACCACACACATAGATCCATTCGAGTATAAAATCTGCTTCTGCACATTGTTCAGCATGTTACCATAGGGCTGCCCCAGGTTAAACATAGCCCCTGATGTATATTAGTTATTATCAGAATTTGGTACAATGGGTGAAATGAGAGGAAAGTCACCCTCATCACTCACTCTACTATTCAGTGCACACTCTACTCCTCACTGAACATGGGCAGCAGAATCCATCTGTGGTGCCCTGATGGTCTTGGGAGCTATGGGAGCTCCGCTTTGCTCATTTTGCTTCTTTTGTTCCCTTAGCGGATTGAGACTGGTGCTGGTGCCATCCCCGACTCCAATTACTTGTGTGGTCTCATGACTTCTTAGTGCCCATTTAATAGCTGATTGTGAGCACTTACCAGTGGTGCACATGTTGGCATGTTGGATCTCAGCTTTTCTGCCTCCAGCCACTCCAGCACTTTTAGGCTTGGGCTTAACAGTGCCCTCATTGCTTAATGCGTACTTAATATGTACTGGTATCCAAAATAGACTATGGCTGTGACCAGTGCTCCAGATAAGATTTTGAGGTGGGAGTATTTTACTCCCTGTTTTTAAACTTTGAGAGTAAATGTGATTTTAAGAGAGTAAAAATTACTTTTCCCCTTTGTAAGAGAGTAAAATGTATGTAACATCCACATCCAGCCGACGCATGCACAAACTGTATGAAACTGAATGTGTGTTTTGAGGTTCGATAGAAGAATTGTCTTTTGATGTTTAATGAAAGTCCTCATTTTCTGGAGCTATTACTACCTAATGGTATGCAAATGTTATGATACAACTGTGCAGAGAGGCAATGACTCCATGCTAAATTTTATATCTAATATAACGGTCAAATGGTTATTTATATAGCGCTTTTGGCAAAGCGCTGTACATAGAACAAATTTATCACAATTATCGCCAAACCAAAGCCGGTACTCCTTTATCAACCTCGAAAGGATGAAAAGCTGAGTTGGACTTTCCGGGATTCAATCCTGCAACCTACAGATCACGCACAGATTGCAGCAAAGAGTGCTCAACCGGCTGAACCATTTTATTAGCTAACATCCTTCAGAGGTCAGTTAACCGAGTATCGACTGAGGTATAATAAACACAGTACCTAGATGTTGGATGAATCATTTATAAGGCACTACATGAAGTTAAATACCTTATCACAGGGACAGGTTTTGCTAACTTTCTATTTCAATTGCTAATGTGACTTTCATTTGTTAGTTTTTGAACAGCGCTTACACTTCCTGGAGAGTCCGGGTTACAATGTTTTA
Organism: Ambystoma mexicanum; assembly: GCF_040938575.1. Classification (NCBI taxonomy): domain Eukaryota; kingdom Metazoa; phylum Chordata; class Amphibia; order Caudata; family Ambystomatidae; genus Ambystoma; species Ambystoma mexicanum. The sequence continues at coordinate 832,133,460 of NC_090934.1, read as the reverse complement.
ATTGTAGTCTTGAAGATTTGAGAGGCTAGCACACCTGTGATTGGTGTAATAACAATCACTCACCCTTGAGCCAAGACTCTGCTGCCACTGACCATTTTTAGTAATGTACCCCATTGACTGCAAGGTTGAATGGATGTAAACTACACTGTGCATAGTCATCATTTTACACACTGTTCTTATAATTAGAGTGTAAATTAAATGGTCAGCCTCTGCACGATTATCCACACAGCACCAGAATTCTGAAAAATACAATTGTGCAATACTGGTTTGCTTTCACTGGGAACAAAAAGCATCATTTGTTACAAAATATTAATTCTCAATTGCAACTGTTCCATCTTATTAATTATACAATCCTAAAATTCTAGGAACATTTGCACAGTGCCTCTGAAGGTGAATGGAAAGAAACCATTCCTTTTAATACAGAGTGCTGTTTCTATTTTGAATGGCTTCAGAGAAATACATTCTGTTTCAGAGGTAGCTTGCAATTACATCCATGTAGATAAAAATCAAAAGAAGCCTTCTGGTGTCTGTCAAGTAACCTGACCTTTGCACTGCCCTATGCTCTAAACCTGTGTGTAAATATACACAGGAAAATAATAAAGCTGTAGTATTTGCAAGATTTTCATGCGTAACAAGGCCTAGTACACACCTTATCTGGAGGTCTGGCTGTGACTATAAGCATTTCATCTATCATGTGTGTGCAGCGTATACAGATTCTGCAGATTACAAATTCTAAAAAGCAACAAAACGGCATTACAAGTTCACTTCTTGCTTACCCAATACTGGCAGCCTGACTGGGCCCAGCTCTGCTGTTCTGCTGTTCGTTTTTATGGTATGATCCACTAAGCTCTGGCTTCAAGGCTTGAAGGCTTCAGAGCTTCAGGGCATTATCAGTGCTTTCGGCATAAGAGGCATGAGAGAGGACAACCCCCTTCCTTCCTCAGCAACTGTTCACTGCAGCACAGAGCACGATGCAGGATTCACAGGAACGGGAGAGCAAGGATCATGCAAACTCAGGTGAGAGGAAAGGACCACATGTCGTGAACAGAGCCCACATTCTGATCAAGGTGTTAACTACCGAAAAGGACATTAAAAGGGTTAACAACCTTTTCGGTACTTAAGACCTATTCTGAAGGTGGTGCATTCTTCCAAAGTCGGAAGGAATGCGCCACTTTTGGAATACATGTGGTGGTTGCTAGGATGGGTTGGAAACCAACCTAGCAACCGGCACATTCGTAAACTGGCTTTTTGAAAGGCTATTCTTGTGGCACTCCGCCAGTTTAATATGTGCGCTAAACTAGCGCAAATATGCAGTACCCTTTAGGTGGCGTTAAACTGGAGGAGTGCCACAAGAACCCTGTTTGGTGTAAATGAAAGTGTTCATATACACCCGTGCGGTGTATATGAACACTTTCATTTACACCAAAGCAAGCAGCTTCAACGTTTCAGGATGAAGCAACGTTGAAGCTGCCTTCTTTGGTGTACATGAAAGTGTTCATATACAACACACGGGTGTATATGAACACTTTCCTATACACCAAAGTAAGCAGCTTCAACATCCTGCAATGTTGAAGCTGCTCACTTTGGTGTATGGGAACATTTTCATACACATCTGTGTTCTCAGCAGCATTTTTGTAAAATAACAAATATATTGTTATTTTACAAATATGCTGCCGAGATTGGATTGCGCCCGTTACAACTAAAAACAGGTGCAATCTACACAGTGCACTGTCATGCTATACGGGGATGCCCAGGCCCACTTGAGAATAGTAGTGGAGCCTGGGCGTCCTCTTTTGGCACAGTGAATTGTGCTGTTTAGCACCTTCACTGCACCAAGTTGAGAATAGGGGCCCAAGCCATTTCCAGTTTAATATGTGCGCTAAACTAGCGCAAATATGCAGTACCCTTTAGGTGGCGTTAAACTGGAGGAGTGCCACAAGAAGCCCTGTTTGGTGTAAATGAAAGTGTTCATATACACCCGTGCGGTGTATATGAACACTTTCATTTACACCAAAGCAAGCAGCTTCAACGTTTCAGGATGAAGCAACGTTGAAGCTGCCTTCTTTGGTGTACATGAAAGTGTTCATATACAACACACGGGTGTATATGAACACTTTCCTATACACCAAAGTAAGCAGCTTCAACATCCTGCAATGTTGAAGCTGCTCACTTTGGTGTATGGGAACATTTTCATACACATCTGTGTTCTCAGCAGCATTTTTGTAAAATAACAAATATATTGTTATTTTACAAAAATGCTGCCGAGATTGGATTGCGCCCGTTACAACTAAAAACAGGTGCAATCTACACAGTGCACTGTCATGCTATACGGGGATGCCCAGGCCCACTTGAGAATAGTAGTGGAGCCTGGGCGTCCTCTTTTGGCACAGTGAATTGTGCTGTTTAGCACCTTCACTGCACCAAGTTGAGAATAGGGGCCCAAGCCATTTCCAGTTTAATATGTGCGCTAAACTAGCGCAAATATGCAGTACCCTTTAGGTGGCGTTAAACTGGAGGAGTGCCACAAGAAGCCCTGTTTGGTGTAAATGAAAGTGTTCATATACACCCGTGCGGTGTATATGAACACTTTCATTTACACCAAAGCAAGCAGCTTCAACGTTTCAGGATGAAGCAACGTTGAAGCTGCCTTCTTTGGTGTACATGAAAGTGTTCATATACAACACACGGGTGTATATGAACAATTTCCTATACACCAAAGTAAGCAGCTTCAACATCCTGCAATGTTGAAGCTGCTCACTTTGGTGTATGGGAACATTTTCATACACATCTGTGTTCTCAGCAGCATTTTTGTAAAATAACAAATATATTGTTATTTTACAAAAATGCTGCCGAGATTGGATTGCGCCCGTTACAACTAAAAACAGGTGCAATCTACACAGTGCACTGTCATGCTATACGGGGATGCCCAGGCCCACTTGAGAATAGTAGTGGAGCCTGGGCGTCCTCTTTTGGCGCAGTGAATTGTGCTGTTTAGCACCTTCACTGCACCAAGTTGAGAATAGGGGCCCAAGCCATTTTCCAGAATGAAGCCGCTTCCGACACTGCCTCAATTAAATTGCATGATTGCCAATGAAAGACAACAGGCTTGAAGCACGCTGCCAAACCATTGCTGCTCTCGTCAATGACTCACACAACACAGTGAGTGTTACCGGGTCAACTACCTGATTGTAGAAGTCATCCTCAAGCATGACTAGACACATGCTCCTTTAACTCAGTTACTGAAATGCCAGAATCAGTGTTCATGTGAATTGCAGACATTTTGTAGCCAAAACAGTAGCACACTGTCTTCTCTTGTTAGATCCTCTCCAACTGCTATCCACCTATTATCTGCACATCAGTCCCGATAACAGCTCAGAAGACCCTTTATCTTTAGTGGGTGTTGCCACCCAACTCACCTAAGTACACCTACAAAGTGGGATAGCAAGTGGACCAGTGCTTTGAACATTTACCCTTCTTTTGCACCCACCCAAAAAGGACTTTGTGATTTTGTTGGACCCTGTATGGGAGGACAGGTCCAAGGGACCCCCTCTCCCCTGCAGTCCCCTCGTTGTGACGTCCATGACTCATCCGGGGACCCCCTGCCACCAGGGCCCACGTGGTGGGTGGACCACTGGCTGACACATTGACCAAACGTACTGTATTAGGCTAGGTCCTGGAAACCATTTTGAAAAACCAGAACGCCATCTTAAGACATGATTCCTCATGCGCTGCAGCACGGCCCCCACCTTCAGAAAGTCCTCGCCTCCCCCTGTAGCCTCCGCTCCCTGGCAGATCCGCTGAAAGCCCGTTCCCACGGACAGTCGGACATGAGCTAGTGTTGGAGCAAACACTGTATTATTCACCTTCCGCAGTGCATCATTATCCTCAGCGTGACCCGGGTAGCGGGGCTGGCTTGGAAAATAACTGTAAATCATTCCTGATGAAACAAAAGTCTCAATCCTATACCAAGAAACTTATTTTATATATATATGTATATATATATATATATATATATATATATATTGCATCACAATGATACTCCTTATGCACGACCCCCTTGTCAAAATCTACAAACACTGTACGAATAGAAGATTGTGTTATTATTTGACAAAATGGTCAGGATACCCAAACCTCCTCAGTTATGTACAAACACCCAGTGCCCCTGGCCTCCTACTATGTGCTTCTCTAGGGGTAATGTAAAAAGAGCTATACTAAGTCCTTATGCCATGACTAACCTGATGCTGCTAGAGTGCAAAGGAACACAAGCGCGACAGTATCGTGAGCTCATGTAAATTGCTTAAAGAGATACATAGAATCCAATCAAATGTGAATGTATGAGGTTAACATGTATTACTGCTGTCAACCATATTGGTCTGTTGTTCCTGCATGCTCCACCAACTCTAATGCTATCTCACGTATCGTGCTTACCATATAATGCAAGAGCTGCTATTTTTTGCATATACTCACCTTATAGTGATTAATAGAAACGTTGGTATAGTTAACATATTTGAAATGACTATGTAAAGGTGCAAACGATGTAGACATGTAACCCTTTAGGAACTCAATAAGCATTATACATTATACGAATCCCTTTGTTTTCAATATAATTTGCAGCATACGAGAAGAGTATCATTGTGGGCATATCCAAGGTCACTTCCCCTCCCTTCCCATTGAAGCCTGCCAGAGAAAGCAAAGGCCTGAGCTACACCGTCTCACCTCCCCCAATTCGGCTGGAGCCGCTTCAAGCATTCATGTTCCCCCGCAGCTCACATGGCCACGGCCAGCCACCTGAATTATTTACAGCCCAGCAGTAAAACCTGGCCATAACCAAAGGCCAGAGGTGCCCCCTCATAGGTCCCACGACCCACCAGTTCACCCCAGATTAATGGCGCTTGTAAAATAAGACACCTAATATTGTACCAGCATTGTGTAAAAGCATCTGTCATTACTTCTAACGAGACCTAAAACTCGGACAGCTCACCCCGTGCCCTGAGGCCCGACCCCATGACCCATGATACCTAGTCAACAGGAAAACAGTAACCATGTATTGATGTATCGTCAAAGTATTCCACCCAATGTGCATTCCTCCTGTGTTGTATTAAACTGTAGAATAACCTGTTGTAGGATTTACAGGACAACTGACATTGCAGTATTGAATGAATGGGGTGTGCATGGCCATTAGGGCAGAAAGCCAAGAAAGACGTCCATCAATGACACTGACCACGCCTGGCCTGGCAGCACCTCCCGGATGAGCCCAGCTGACCTACCACCCCACATTGGCACCCGGCGGTGTCCACCAACCATGAAGCGACGCATCACAGCTGCACATATAGTTAGTCGACACCACCCAATCCCCATGAACATGTGCCGCCTATAGTGTGTAGGTGCCTATGACACTTTTTGTAAATATAAACGCCTGTCTTTGCGATTGTCAGGCAGAGCGCTCTCAGAGTTTGCAGAGTTCTTTGCATGCCCTATTTGACTTAGATAAAACTTCCATTAAGCTCACCCGCACTTGGTCCTAGCCTTATTCCCATTTTGGGAGAGGTCATTATTGCCTCTCATTGCGGGGAGGGTCGTGCTATCTGGGGATGTTCTCCTTCAGTGGTGACCCCGATTGCGTGATTACATCTCCCAATATATCCCTTCCGTCCCCTCTGGCATGAAAATCTCCGGTCGAAAAGGGAGACGCACGGTAAGCCTTCTCCGGAAAGCTACCCGCCTACGGCAACTGGTACGCTTAGAAGTGCGCACTCAATAGAGAAAGGGTACGGGATCCGTTTCAAAAATCCCCTTTGAGTACCACTCGCCAGAGCTGGGGCTGGCTGTTGAGCGTGTGGCAGCGCCGCCTGGACGAACCCAGTTCGGAGACTCTCGGTTCAAGACGGGCACGTGAGTATTAAGTGCGAGTGACCATAAAGGGAGTAGGGGAAGGGAGCAGGATAAAAAACAAGATCATTTAAAAGGGGTCACTTTTGGGACCACTAAAAGCTATCCTACATTTTCTTTACTTTTTCTTTGCATATGGCCATTAGGATCAAAAGGTGAAAAGAGATAGAGAAACGGGAACCTAGCTCTGCAAGGGCAGGGACGTCATTTGGGGGTCGCCAGAGGTCGCGGGAGCGACCTCTGCTGATTGGCTAGCGACCTCTGCCAATCTCTTGCGACCCCTGAGGGGGCGTGGCCAAAGCACGGTGCCGCATGTGGGTTCCTATATTTTTCGGCTCGCCTTGCACAGCAGCAGGCGAGCAGCACATGTTGTGTGCTTCATTGCTGGTTCTCTCTCGGAAGCAGCTACTGCCGTTTCAAAACTGGAGATGACAACCGACAACAACAAAGCCCACGCTGCTGGCACAGCCCAGGCAGGCTGCTCTGCCAATCGGTGAGTGCGCATTTGCATTGGCTGCTGGCAGGGGGGGTCGGTTTTTATTCAAGCCACCCTAGGCCGTTTTTTTTTTGCTGTTGTACTTGAAAATATAAAAAATGTGCAGCCTGCAGGCAGCATAAAAGCAAGGTAACAACGTGTGTTTACACGTTGTTACCTTGCTTTGATTGAATTATTTTTCAAATGTCAACATATGCTTCTTCAGCTTCATTCATTCGGGCCGCGGCCACTGTTTGGGGGGGGGCAGCTCCCTGCTGCAGCGCAGGCTCTGCCCCTCAGAAATAATTGCAGGGCATTTGGGGGCCTGGGCCGACGTGGCGCCAGTCAGCCTGGGCCAGGCGGCCGTGCGTGTTAGCGGGCAGTTAGGTAGCACTTTTGTCAATTGTCTCGAGACAATTGGCAAAAAGTGCTACCTTTGCTATCTATGCTTATGCTGCCTGCATTGTAGCTTGCTGCTAAATGCTAATGTTGTGTTGCTAAATGTAACACAGACACCGCCGGGCCGGCCTGGGGCGGGCTGCTGCTGGGTGGCCTGGGGCCGGGGGAGCGGGGAACTGGTTGGGCCGTATTGCTTAACAATTCATCAAAGACTCGTCGGAAAGAAGGTTCGGAGGGGGAGGAGGAGGGAGGGGTAGGAGGAAATGGAGGGAGAGAAAGGTAGTTTTTGCTTTCAACTTTGCAAGAAGTACAACAAATGTGTTGCACTTACATGCAAAGTTGAAAGCAACTTGTTGCCTGGTCCGGCCCCTGCCGCTGGGTGGGGGTCGGGGTCCGCCGGGGAAGGGAGGGATAACCAATAAAAATAATTATGCAGGCATCAGCGCCCCCCACAGACCCACTCCACGGAGCCAGCCACCAAGAGGTCAGAGCAGGGACATCAATTGGGGGCGACCTCTGGTATAATTTTGCGACGTCTGGCCTGGCCTGGAGCTTGCATTTTTTTATAAATAGTTTGCTGAAAACTATTTATAAAAAAAACCAGCAAGCTCCTGATGCCACCGACCCCAGGCCTGGCCAGAGGAAGCAGAGAGCCGTGCGGCAGGCCCGGATGAGGTTTGGTTGCTAAGCAACCAGCTCGAGTAGTAGACCTGAAGGCACCGGCGCGGCGCGCCAGTGCCTTCAGGTCTATTACTCGAGCTCTGGTTGCTCAGCAACCAAACCTCGTCCGGGCCCGAGGCAGGGAAGCAGAGCAGAAGAGCAGAGAGATGAGTGCAGCAGCAGGCTAGCCAGCCAGCCACAATGAGAGCCGTGCGGCTTGCGCAGGCAACGGAGGATAGTGCAGCAGGACTGGTGCAGGTAAGGTTTAAACTATACCTGTCATCTCTTGAATCATGACATGTGATGTAATTGGCAAGTGATTTGAGTTCTTTCAACCCACTGTAAACACACTCACGTGCCCACACAGGCACACGCGGTTTTAAGAGTGCAGGCAGCACGTGTTGCTCAGGAGTCTAGTCAGTCAGGGTCACAGCGACCTGCCAGTCTTGCGGCCACAAGGACTGTACCCCAAAATAACAGGGGGGCACCTAAACACACAACCACACAGGCAGGCAAGCGTTCTATCCAGAGTCTGCAGGTTGCCTGTTGTGTTACGTGCGTGGGGGACTTTGTATAGCGCCTCTCTCAAACTACTGACTCTAGACTCTTCCAGAAGACCAAAATGTTTCACTTTCTTGTACAGCAAATGTTTGCGGATTGTGGGACTGGGACGGGAAAGTAATGCTATTTGCTGAGGATCACAGCCCTGGGTGAGTGAGAAGTACAAGCCAATGGCTTTGTGTTTCAATGTAGACCGCGTGAGTTGATTTCCTCTAGGCACCTGTAAGAGGTGTACAGCATCAGAGCAGCCTCGGGCCACGGGGCTCGACAGCCATTCTCATCGCCTTCTCCAAACGATAGTAAAATATTATTGATATGACTCGAAACTCTCCCCAGACCCCAAGCGAGATACAGCAACACGCGCGAGAATTATATACTTTCTAATTTAAGAGCTGCCCTTCTAGTATGAAAATACCACTTCATGTCCAAAATACCCTGAGCTCTTTAATTGTTCGCAGAGAAGTTCAAGCGCAGACAGGCCATTCATGGATTTTGCAGAATGTGCAATTTAAGCCATTACAGTCCCTAAAAACTGTTACACTCCTCCACACACATGCTCCTTCTACCAAGAAGCGCCACAAAGCATTCAGTTCGTGGAGTCGAACTATATCAGATAATTAATTCGTACATTCATGCATCCGCCCATCAGCCTACGAAACATACATGTAAATGAAAATTGAATAACAGCGGAATGGGTAGTTATTATCATAAAGAAAAGTAAACTGTTTTGAGGACCAAATCATACAACATGGTCCCTGCAGTAAGCTAGAAGGGAGTGAAGCTTCCTAGGGGGCTTACCTCTCGATAGGGGCGGGGGGCACCTTTTCTCTCCTCAGTGCGCTATGCAGCCCTGATGAAATGAGCGACTGTGGAACATGCAGTTAATATCTCACCAGGAACCCACATGCCGGCCTTTTCAGTACAATTGCCACTTTAAGTTTCTTTTACTCAGTGCTTAGTGATGCAGCTTCCTAGTACTGTACATGACAGGTATTACAGTTATACAGTTTAATGGGCTTCACAATATCAATGCCACAAGGATAAAGTATGAGGCAGCCACCCTCGCCTGGATTTGGACATCTGACTGGGATTTCAGCAGCATTTGCTCAAACCCACTGAGCTATGTGGAGCATGCTTTTTTGTTAATTTGATGTCTTTTATTGTTTATGCTATTGGTCGTGTTTGCTTCTCCAGCCTGCACAATGGCTCCCTTCAGAGTGCTTGGGGTGAAGAGGGGTACCATGGAATGTGGGGGGTAGTTCTAAGCGGGAGTGGGTCGCACAGGACCTGTAAAAGGGATCATATACCGGGCACAGCAAGCAGTGAATCGGCACCGATGCCTGCCTTGGGCGAGTCTTTATCGCCTACAGCTTGACCGGGCTTGGCCAGGGCTAACACGGTAGGGTGGAGGTCACCCGCTCTTGCCAGTGGAGTTCCAGAGCTTATTTCTTCGCACCCTCTTCACTTGCCTCCTAAACTGACGGGAAGGAGCAGGCTGTGTAGTCCAGGGGATGGATGCAGTGTGGTGTTGCCCCTGGCTGCCTGTGCCATGGTAGGTGGGTGGTCCACTTACTCTATTAGGAATGTAAGACTCCTTCCATTGACGCTGGGGAACTGGGTTACACGCAGAGTGGTGCTGGCTTCCACTGGCAGCCAGTGTAGAGGTTTTAGGGGAGGGGGTTTGAGCCCCACCATTAGTTTTAACACTTGCTTCATAGTCAAGGGCAGCGTATTGTATCTCAATATTTTCTGCAGATTTCTTTCATAGCAATCAATTTCAGAAGCACCCTTACCTGATTTTTACTTGTCCCTGTAGGTTAAGTGACTGGACTCTGGTTCAACTCAGCCTTTCATCCTGCTTCGGTTGATAAATGTGTACCAACACAGGTTCTGTCATATTGTATGTATAGTTGTTCTAAATTAAGTGCTTAAGCTTAGGTGCTATATATTAAAACATCATTATCATTTGGCCTTGCACGTCTGCTTGCATTCACAGTGATCTGGTAATATGGGCCAATACACACTGATATTAATGATACATATATATGGTGATCCATTCTTGTATGAAATGTACATCAATTTACAGGGTTATCGTGGGTTATCATGACCATATTATTCGTAGTGTACTTAGATACAATCCTATGGGATGCCCCTTCCTGTGATGTCACATGGGGGCGTGGTCAAATGACATCACTTCCTGTGATGTCACTCATGGGGGCGTTACATTGTGATGTCACTTCTGCGACCCCTGGTATTTTGGTGAAATGACGTCCCTGTGCAAGGGGGTAGAAGGTGGCGCTGCATAGTGTTATCTTGACTAGTACTGGGAATATATGAACAAGTGGAGAATAAGATAAAGGTGTCTGGTAAAAAAGGGAGACACGGTGAATATATTAGTAATTGCTATTCGTTCATTCTTTCTGGGTCTATGAATAAAAATAGGTTAATACTGAGCAAAAATAAAAGAGATTCGAGCAAAAGGGGGACCTCTTATCAAACAAAGAAAGAAGGAGCCAACTAGGGAGGGAGGAAAAAGATTAAAAGGTTAACTGTTAATAGAGTGCTGACTATCATTGTATATGCATTACATGTGTTAAAACGTAGCCATGTTATGATGATTTTAGCGAATGGTAAAATGTGTATGATTATGGTGGTGTGCAAAAGGTGGTTTGCTCTTGTATGTGCCCCCTAAGTTATTTAAAGTTTAAGCTGTACACACCCACTCCCATATTGCCCAGGTGTTGAAAACATACAGGTTTTTAAAACGTAAGTATATATAGTGATATATAACCCAAGCGCATACAATGGGGGCAGAAACACCCTGGCCCATATTTGTAAGAGTTTACCTGGGTATGCTGAACGCATCAGAAAATACCACGATCAGTGGGTCACAGAGTTAAAGGGAGAAGGGCTGCCCCAAATATGGCCAGAAGGAGGATCGTTCGACAAAAATGTTCTAGAAATGGTAGCTACCTGCATTTTTATGAAATATAAGGGGAAACAGTTCCACAATAGGAAGGAGATATTAGATTTCTGGAGATTGTTTGAAGAAGTGCCCCCTATCAAAAACAAGGAGTCAGGGACCAATTTGCCATCCACCACCGATAACCCATTACTGATACCCAAAGATGATAAGGAGATGATAGAGGAAGGAAAACCAGGTGAAGTAACACGGTTATACCCTATACTTAATAAACCGGTGCCCGCAGAAGGGTATAGTGACCCCACATATGTGCCCCCAACTACAGCTACAACGCCCCATGGCCCGACTGCACCCCCACCGTATGAGAGCCATAGACAGCGTGGACAGATAAGTACACCCACAGTGGATATAGAAAAGCTAACAGAGGATTTAGACTCCAGGCTCTCATTAGCAAGAGAAGAATTATCAAGAATTAAAAACATTTGTGAGCAGAGTGGGACTAATGTTGCCCGGTCAGAGCAAACGCCAAGGGCACAGAGCCATGACAAGCCAATTGAGGAGGGGTGGAAGAAGGGGGAAATACTGTTCAGAATACAAGAAGAGCCCACGCGAATAATAGAACTAGATGAGGTGAGTGAACATGCTGATGATGAAATAATGGTCACAGGGGGAAGAGAGGATTTTTGGTGTGATGTGCAGCATGATGAAGAAGAAGGGGGGAGATTAAGTGCGGCAATGGGAGGAGAAAGTGGGAGGATGGATGGGGCATCTTTAGGGAGAACAATGGATGAGGAATGGACAGGACGATTAAGGAATAGATTGGGGAGAATGGCTCCCCTAGGAAAGAAAGGAACGAAGGTGAGTACAAGCAAAGTAACAAAGGGGAAGTTACAACTCCCATTGATACACAGGGGAGGAGGGAGACCAAATTACATACCCTGGGCTCAGATCGATAAGGCCAATTTGGCCAAGCTGTTAACACATCTGTCGGGACGGGCAAGTAAGTGGATATATGCATTCGAGAAGCACACAGCTGGAGTACCCTTGGCGGTAGGTGATGTGAAAAGCCTGCTAGTATCAGCAGTCGGAGACCAAGCAGATAGAGTGTGGGTAAAGGTGGGTTTCCCGGGGATAACACTAGACTGTGACCGCCATGATGGTGCCTCCTTCAACACAGTGCGTGCACGAGTGTGGGACGCATTAAGAGAAACGTTTCCAGACACCCCAGACTTATAGTCGGTTATGCAATGTACGATGAATGAGGCGGAAGATGCTATGGATTACATTTTTCGGGTACAGGAGATGTGGAGAGCGGAAACGGGCACGCCCTGGTATCAGTCAACATCATTATTTTACTTCATAATAAAGAGAGGGCTGCCTAAAGAGGTACAAAAAGCACTTGACAAAATTGCAGGGGTGGCCAGAAATACAGAGTATAATAGTCCACCACTGCAAAAGAATAAAAGAGCTTGAGAAAGAAATAGCACAAAAAAGATTGACAGATGAGGCCAAGTTAGTACAAACGAAACTGGTGAAGGTCGCTGCAGCAGTAGCCTCACTCCCACATAACAGGGAGGGAGAAGAGGAGGAGGAGGGGCTGGCAGCAATACAGGGGAGTATGGCAGCGAATTGGGCAGGAGCGGGGCAACCACAGTGGAACGGACAGGAGCCGTACGGAGGTCCGCATTGGCAAGATTGGGCCCCACGAGGGGGACGAGGTGGGTACAGGGGTCGTAGAGGGGGTGGGCAGGGATATAGTGGTAATGGAGGATATAGGGGGCAAGGTCCCAGAGGTGCACAAGGGAGCTGCTGGAATTGCGGGAGGTGGGGACACTTCTCCCGAGAATGCAGGAACAGACTAAATAACGGATTTTAGGAGATGGGACAATACGGTAACCCCCATCCAGGGAGCCCATACGGCCTTCCAATGAGACGACAGCAGAGGCAGCAAGAGCAGGGGTATGTAGACCAAAGTCTAGTTCAACCCAATAGAGCACAGGGCCACCCACAGAACGACGAACCTATGCAATACACACCAGGAAACCCTTTCGCAACAGTTGCGAACGGGGCACCTGCCCCAGCCCCCTACAGCGGCGTGGCAGTAGTGTCAGGCAATGTCTTCAGTTGTTAGGCAGAAACCTGTGTTGTTCCCTCTGGGACCACTGCAAAAGATTTAGGACTACATGTGTTTGGCAGTAAACCCACTTGGTAGCAGTCTGTACCACACAGATTCACTTGGTAGCTGTGGCTGAGCAGTCAGACTTCCCTCAAGAAGAGTTAGGCAGTATACAGAGTATTGACAATAGGTCAAGAGAACACAATAGAACAAGTAAACACTGACCAGGGCTTGGTGTAAAAGAGATATAATTATTTATTTAAAACCACATCTAGAAAAACACACATGCACTAATAGTAAGCAATTCAAAAACACGGTCACTAAATGATATACACTCCCTTAAAAGAATATTAGACAAGTCTTAAGTAAAGCCCCACTTATTTTCAGACAGCGGTGAGCGCTTAACGTAGATGGCACTCTAATAATTCGTTTTAAAAAAAAGGGAGAGAAAAGCAGAGAATAAATTGAAACAGATCCAAACACTTTTTCACGAACACAACAAGAGAGAAAGGCAAAGTAACACCGTGAATTCAGAGTCAGTAGGCCGGATCTGCTTTAAGAGGATCAAAACGAAATGTGTCCAAGGTCACACGGTTGCAGTGCACAAAAGTCTTGTAACGGTTCAAAAAGGAGTTGGACCAAAGAAAGGGACCAGTTAGAGGGTCAAGGCGGCCAGCCCAGTCCAGAAGGTTAAGGTGTTATTATTACCTTGTAGCAATCTTTAGAAAGGGAGGCCTGGCGGACACGGTACCTCAAAGTGGTGAGAACACTCCAGCGGGGGCAGTTGTTCCTGGCAGCGGATGCAAGTCGGTGCTTCATCCGGGGGAAGAGAGGATCTCGTCAGGGAGGAAGACAGGAGTCCGTTGCACTGCCAGGGGAGAAACCAGCCGCAGAGTTTCTCAGGTACAAGGAGCGGTCCGTTGATTCGCGGTCCAGTGGTAAGTGGCTATCCGGCTGCCGGGGTGCTTGGCACGGGCAGTTCGACCACAAACCGGTCTGGGGTGCGTAGAGAAGAAGGTAAACTGGTTGTGCCCACCAGTCAGGGGAAGAAGCCTCTCCAGCCGGGAGATCTTCTCTGTCGTCGGAAAGTGGTGAGTCGGTTCCGCAGGGCTCCACCGTTGGTGTCGTCATGGTAGGCCGGCTCAGCTTCTCCCTCGTCGGATTCTCAGGTCCTGTGGTGACTTCTGAAGTTCCAGTCCCCAAAGCCCTGCTTTTATACAGCATACCCCCATTCACTCAGCCTAGCTGTCAATCAAACATGCTAAGTGGTGAGCCGGCCGGCTCACCACTTGGGCCAATCACACAAGAGTGCGACTTGAGTTACCAAGGTAACTCAGTCCATGGTGCCTAAACCCCCTCCCACACCCCCTGTGGTACCCAGACAGAGTGGCACCACTTTTAGAAGCTTCTGTGGAGAAGCCCGCCAAAAAGTGGAACAAAGGGCTCGACTTGGGTTGGAGTCACAGAAGAGAACACAAACGCCATTTTAGAATCAAGTCCTGGCAAAAAATACCAACCGGCGAATTAATATTAATTAAATAAACCGGCGGTGTGTTCGAGGCTATGAGAATGAAATAATTAAAGTTGATAGCCTCGAACAATGGGAAAATCCCATAGGGATATATTCGCGGTCTAATATAAAAAGTAGTTTCCACTGCCACCAGCCAAAACTCGATCAGGGGGGACGGAGACGAGCCCCCTCGATTAATAGACCCCGGGGTAATCGAATTGCCCCGACCAGTACGTCCACAATATGATGCTTTGTACTGGTTTCTGTTAATAATTTGGGACTAGTAAAGCCAATGGTGACTTTACATGCCCTGGGAGACAGTAGTCAGCCCAGGGTATGGAGTCTATGGTGGGGTGTCACTATGACACCCCAGTGTTACAGCACGCAGGGTGCTGTGTAACGCACATAGTAAAAACACATGAGACCCTATGGAGTAAAGGACCCCATAGCCCATAAAACACATTAACAGTCAAAGGAACACCATAAATCATGTACAAGAGTGGGAGAAAAAGAGTCTCACTCTTGGCAGGAGAGAAAAACAAACTCCAGAAATCCAGCAAAGCTGCTGGGGGACTCACTAGGTTAGGAAATTCAGCCTAAAGAGAGAGTTCTCCCTAACATCAGTCAAGGGGGAGCCATGAGGCAACCAGCATAGGACAGCCCACAGGGAACACTTGCGTGTCCCGTTCTATCTACCACCTACAATGCAGCAGAGGAACCATTAGTAGGGGCGCAGATAGGAGACAAGCAATTCATATTTATGGTGGGTTCGGGAGCCGAAAAATCATGTATACGTGAAGGACGATTTCCGCTATCTAACCGTAGGTTGGAGACGCAGGGGTTCTCTGGGGCTATCGTTTAAGTTCCTTACACAGATGATTTGGATGTGACAGTGGGGGGTAAAGCAGTGAGGACACCCCTACTCTACTATGAACAGTCGCCGATAAACTTGCTCGGAAGGGAACTTCTCAGCAAGCTCAATATGACTATATCATTCACAGAAAGAGGAATAGTTTGCTCCACCCCAGGAATATGCCTGTTGCGTGTAATGCTGGTAGTACATGCGCGAGCAACAGCACCAGAGATACGTGGCATGCCGGTAAATCCAAATGTGTTCATTGAAGGATTGAAAACACTAGCCCGAGTAGTACCCGAGCTAAAAAACCTAGAATGGCGAGTGCCAACAGAATTCATCTTCCGCCCAATAGTACGTCCAGACATTGCACCTGGTTCAGTGATATCTCTAGATTTGCCTGCTGTACAGATATTAGCCAAAAGAATTGCAGTAATTGGCATGGACATAGATGGTTGCGAATGGCGCACTGTGTTGTGCATCAATGCTGACATTGCCTTACGTGATCTGTCAGACGAGGATCTCTTTTCTGACTCAGAAAGTGACGGTGAGATAATAATGGAAATAGCAATACCATGTGATATCTTGATACAAGTGAGACAAGTGCCCGTACAATTGATGGCAGTGGTAGGAGCACCACCTTCCTTTTTTGATGATGACATGAAACTAGTGCCAAGTAACTTGTGGACTACAGGTCCCCATGATGTAGGGTTGTTGCACGGAGTTACCCCAGTCACAATAAAGCTTAAACCAGGAGCAATCCTGCCCTGAGTCAAACAGTACCCATTGTCCCGCGAAGCTGAGGAAGGGATAAAGGAAACGATAAGTGCCTTATTGGCCCAGGGAATAATAATACCCTCAAATTCCCCATGTAATACTTGCATTTACCCGATCAAGAAAGCAAAGGGAGGGGCATGGAGGATGATCCAGGATGTACGCCCACTAAATGACGTCATACAAAAGGAGTTTCCTCTTGTCCCGAACCCTGCATCAATACTTTGCAGTATCCCGAAAAATGCATCACATTTCACAGTAGTTGATTTGAAAAATGCATTTTTCTCCATTCCCTTGGCAGAAGAAAGCAGATACTTGACAGCATTTACACTAGGGGGGGAAGAGATATGAACATTGTAGGTTGCCCCAGGGGTACTGTGAGAGTCCCAGCATATTCAATCCCATCATCCACGAAGATTTGGGAAACCTGACAGCTGAAAGCACAATCATTCAGTACGTAGATGACCTGCTCATTTGCGCACAGAATGAAGATGAGTGCAGAAAGGACTCAGTTACCCTCTTAACACTGCTGGCCCACAAAGGCTACAAAGTGGACAGAGGGAAACTACAATACTGTCAACCAGAAGTTTTATACCTGGGACAGCTGATATCAAAGGATGGCAAAAAGATAATACCTGACAGAGTAGAAGCGATCACATCAGTAAGGGAGACAAAGACGGTAAAAGAGATGCAAACATTTCTAGGAATGTGCAACTATTGCAGAGCATGGATACTAGATTACGCACAATACACCAGGCCCTTACTACAAGCACTCAAAGAGGCCCAGCGGGAGAACAGAGAAATAAAACGGTCAAAAGAAATGAGTGACTCCGTTGCGTCACTGAAACAGTTAATTTCAAGTGCCCCAGTACTCACCAATCCAGACTATGAGCGCGAATTTTACCTGTTCTCCCACTGCAAAGGAACTCTTATGACAGCTGTGTTGACCCAAAAGACATCCATGGGACACAAGCCATTGGCTTACTACAGTGGCACGCTAGATGCAGTAATGCAAGGTCACTTCGCGTGCGAGCAGTCTCTCGCTGCCGCCGCGTTCGCCATTGAGAAAAGCGCCACTATAGTAATGGGGTGCTCTGTTACATTATTCGTGGAACACTCCCTGTTCGCAATACTGGATAGGTCAAAAAGCACACTGACAACACAGCGGGCAACGGCCTATGAGATAATATTGTCCAGCGCCAACATCCACATAGTAAGATGCTGAACAGTAAACCCAGCGACATTCATCACAGAACCGTGTACATTAGAAGACATGCAAGAGCACAATTGTGAAACCTACACAGGGGAACAGGGAGAGGGCCCTAACGGAAGGAGAGGTGTACTTTGTAGATGGATCAGCATCAATTGACATGGATACAGGGGAAAAACATGTGGGAATGGCGGTAGTGAGATTAGAAGAAGGTGAGTACGAGGTGCTAGTACAATATCGCCTGCCATCACACTTTTCGGCTCAAGCAGCAGAACTCATCGCCCTAATTGAAGCATTTCGTGCAGCCAAGGGATGCACAGAAACAATATACACAGATTCAGCCTATATGACTACCACCGTAAACGGTGGTCTGGCCCGGTGGGGACGGAGAGGGTTTCGCAGGGAGGATGGGACTCAAGTACAACATTCCGAACTGTTAAAATAATGAATTGAGGCACTGAAAGAACCCACAATGGTGGCCATCGTCAAGTGCCAAGCCCATACGTCTAACACAGATATTGTATCTTTGGGAAACGCGGCAGCGGACGCTGCCGCCAAGGAGGTGTCATATTTTCAAAAAGAAACTGCAGGTGAGTACCTATTGCAACAACAAGCAAGTGAGGAACTACCAGAAGGGTACAATGCCATGCCCATATCGCAAATACTATAGTTTCAGGAAGAAGCGAGTAATGAGGAAAAGCATTGTGGGAAAAAAGGGGTTGCAGCCAGTCGGCAACAGACTTATTATGGCGCCAAAATAACACAGGTAAAGTAGTGATGCTCATTAAACTGATGGAGATAGCGTTCCAGCAATTACACTTTCCAGCACACAATGCCAAACAACATATAGCAGCAGAGATACAGGAAGATTGGTTTGTGCCTGGGCTCCAAGAACATATATGTTAAATTTTAAAGGTATTTGTACCGTGCGCCATCACCAACGGAATTGGTCCCCAGGTGCTCAGGCGGATCTGTAAATGATAAAGGTGGGATGGGTTAGTAAGGTGAAGAAGGGAGTAGTGTGAGGAGTGGTGTTCTGTTGGCAGCTTCAACTCGATATACACCGGGTGCTGAGCTTTGGTGCGGATATCGGATCGGAGTCAGTCCGCGTGTGCTGTTGTTCCGGCTTATGTGTTGTTGCAGTGTTGTGAAGTGTGTGTGGCTTGTTGTGCGAGAGATGGTTGTGTGAGTTTTTTGAGTGAGATCAGTATGCAGAGTTTGAGCTTATATTGGTTAGTGGGTTACCTGACTTTTACCATGCTAACATTCGCAGTTCTGTCTGAGTGTGGTACTTGTTGGCCCTCACATTCCCATCTAGACGCGGCGCAGGCCAACGCCCAGGACTCCATCCAGGTGTGGCCACGCCAACACTCACACTCCCACCCAGATGCGGCGCAGGCCAGTGTCTAGAGACCCGTCCAGGTGTGGGCATGCTAACATTCACAACTCCATCTGAGCACCACGCAGGCTGGTGTTCACAACTCTAGGTGTGGCACATGTTAGCATTCACGTTTTTCTAGGTGTGGGCATGTTATCCTTCAATCGATCCTATTCAGATGCGACGCAGGCCACCGGTCTGGATGTGTTCGTCCGGTACGTACGAGCGGGAGTGTCAATTGGGCTTTCGTGTGGGTCTAGGTATGTGGTCAGTCTCTGCAGCCTTCCTTTGCGGCTATTTTCCATGGTGACTTATGCTCTGTCGAGTGGTTGGTTCTTTGGTTTGAGTGTTTGTCCAATTTGAGAGTGTTCGAGGTTGGAGTTATTTTCGTCATTGTTTTAATGTCTGGGCATTCTAGTGCGTCTCCGTTGTGGTTATGCTTTGAAGAGCCATGATTTGAGGAGTGTCCTGAATGCTAGGTGGTTTGTTGTATTTCGTATATTCTTAGGTAGGTCATTCCAGGTTTTGGGTGCCTGGTGAGAGAAAGACGATCCTCCGAGTTTTTTTTCTGTTGTAGGGTTTTGGTTCCAGGCGTATGTCGGTGCTTGATCTTAGTGTTCTTGTCAGTTGGTGTAGGCGTAGTTTGTCGCTTAGGAATTCTGCGCCTTGTTTGTGTATTGCTCTGTACGTGATTCACATGGCCTTGAACATTATTCGCTGTTTCAGTGGTAGCCAGTGTAGTATTTCTAGTGCTGGTGTGATGTGTTCTCTTCTGGGTATCTTGAGGAGGAGTCTGGCTGCTGCATTTTGTATGCGTTGCAGTTTTTTTAGAAGTCGTTTGGGCATGCCCAGGTATAGGCTATTGGCATAGTCCACTCTGGACATGATCAGAGCAATGATGGTAAGTTTTTTGCTGGCGAATGACAGGAACGGTAGGATCCGTTTTGCTGCTCGCAGGAGGATGAAACATTTCTTGATTACCGAGTTTACTTGTGGCTCCAGAGTGAGGTTGTTATCCATCAGGACCCCTAGGTTTTTTACAGTTGATGATGGTTCTTGTGTGGTGCCAAGCTCTCTTGGCCAGGGGATGTAGTTGATGTCTCCTCCCTTTTTTTAAACAATCATTATCTCTGTTTTGCCTGGGTTGATTTTGAGATGGTTGAGGTTCATCCAGTTGAATATGTCACAAAGGCAATTCTCTAGTGTGGTGTTTTCTTCTCGGGTTTCCTGTATGTTGAAGATTATTTGAGTATCGTCGGCGTAGTTGTAGCATGTGAGGCCGTGTTTTTTGATGAGTTTGATTAATAGGTACATGTAGAGGTTGAGATTATATATCAAGATTAGCAATGGAGTGCACAACCTGCCAGATATACAATTCTGGGATGACTTTACGGACACTCAGAGGGATAATTCCAAAACCTACAGGGCCCTTCCGAGAACTGCATATTGATGACGCAGACATGGGGGAAAGGTGTAATGGGGCACGCTACATGATAGTAGTTGTATGTCCGTTCTCTAGGTGGGTCGAGGCTGGTCCATGTGCACACCCTGATGCTAAATGTGCCGCAAAGTTCCTAGTGAGGGAGGTGTTCCCGCGCTGGGGAATTTGCGACATGATTCGCTCAGACAACGGCACTCATTTTGTAAACGAGTTGTTCAAAGAAGTAACTGCATTGTTGGGGATTAAACATAAGCTTTGCTAGATTTATCACCCTCAAAGTAATGGCGTTGTCGAGAAGATCAACGACCTGTTAAAAGGAAGATTGACCAAACTATGTTTCTCACTCAAAAAAAACTGGGTGTATTGTTTACCCCTTGCACTATTCGAGCTGAGAAATCAGCCAAGTAAGGACCACCACTTGTCCCCGCACGAGATTGTGACGGGAAGACAAATGCACACAGCACATTCTCCGCTGTGCAGACACTCAGATGCACACAGAACGCCACGATCTTAGGAGATGAGTTTACTGATTACCTGAAAAAACTGACTAGGGCAGCGCGCGCAATCTCAAGACAACTCTCACCGCCATTTACAAGAGAAGAAGGGAACACAGCTGTGTCATTTGTGGAACAGAGCCCCCAAGGACAACTAATGCCAGGGGATTTCATTTATGTTAGAAGTTTTGTACGTAGGTGGGATGCCCCAAGGTTCCATGGCCCATACGAGGTAGTTTTTTGTATGCCCACCGCTGTCAAGGTCAAAGGACTCCGGTACTGGATACATTTAACAGATGTACGGAGGGCATATAATAATGTTCAGGAGGAAGTGAATGAGGAGGCACAGACAACAGCATACAATAACAATGAAAATGTTGAATGAGAAGGTACAGATAAAAAGAAGTGTAAACGGTATATTAATATGCTAACGAACAAATTGACTTACAGATAAAAGAAAAAGATAACTGGATAACATTAATGATTGAAATGAAATATGAAAAAAGTGATCAAATATGAATGAGAAAAATGTCTCTCTCTCTCTCTTCCTCTCTCTCTCTCTCTCTCTCTCTCTCTTTCTCTCCGCACACGTCCCACCCCCTCCCTCTCTCTCTCCCTATAATTCTCTGGTAGATACAGTACAAAAGGAAATGTTTACATGTATATACTTAATGCACTTTTATGTTTTAAATAGGAACAACCATGGCAACAAACGGGCAGCCCGCAACGGATAGCAATAGAATGCCTAGATGTAGAGATGCTATAGTAAAACGTTGTAGATATTCGTATGAATGTGGATTGTCTGTGTGCATAGTATTATTTTTTGCGATACTGTTTGGTATAAGTACTTATTGGTTCATAGCATTCATCTCTGTCGAGATGAATGAGCGGGGTGGGGGGAGCGGAAGTAATATAACAAATGAAACGAAAACAACTGAAAGGGTAAAAGAAGGTGATTTTTTGGTATGGAACGGATTCCAGCTTGTATGGGGCTATAACACGAAACTGCCCAAAACAATCAACCAATCAAAGAAAAGCAGTGTTGAAATGAATGTTAGCACAACTCTCTTGCCAAATGTCTCTGACTACAATGCCCACAGCTTAAATGACTGCAACCCTTCTGTCATATCATGGCTTTACAATACCCCCACTATCCTGCCCACACATGTAACCACCCCTACAGCAGACAGTACATTACATCATAGAATAAAAGAAGAGAACAGAAAAGTTTGCATCTCTGTATGATGAATGGAAAGAGGGGGGTGTGGGAAAAGGGGGTCTAGATTACACCTCGACCGTAAAGCTGGGAGATACCTTAGAAATAATAGAAGGAAAAGGGAGGTGGGGAGTAGGAAGTATGACGAGTATTATGGTCTGGGGTTAGATAAAATGGAAGACCCAAGACACCCTCACCAGACTAATAAATGGTATGCGGACATGAGTGCAACTGCCAAGCAAACAACAAATGAGAGTTGCTATGTCTGCTCCCTTATCCCCCATGCCTCGGGAATACCCAAGGTGCTGCTACCAAAAGAATTGCCTTTTATAAATGCCCAATGTCTCCTTCATCTTACGCTGTGCAGAATTAAGAACACCTTCCAGGCACACGAAATAACTTTGAGCATGCTACAGAACGAGAAAACATGCTACCCAAAAGTGGAAGGAGTGATATGCCTGAAAGAACCGTTTTTTATAATAAAAGGGACATTATTTACAGACAACAAATGGAAAGATGAAGAAGTGACATGTAAAGCTGAGGCGCTACGAGGAGTGTCACCTGAAAAGCTACAGTGGATCGAAAAAACGTGTACACCAGTCTGGAAGGAGCATATCGCAAAGCTAACCTGGGTGACTGCCATCGAAAAAACGTTCAAACTGCAGAAAGAAATAACATATGAACTGTGTTTCCAGGGAGAAGGAAAAACCGTAATGGGGGTAAACAAAAACTGCAACAGGACTCTCACCATCCCAGACATGAGGAAGAGGACAGCAGCACTCATGGACACTTACTGGGTGTGTGGCAGCCAGGCATACTTGCATCTCCCACAATCATGGAGCGGCAGTTGCTCACTGGCCACACTACATTCTGCCCTAATGGCGATACCAGAGAGTCACATCGGTGGGGGCAAGAAAGTGCAAGATGCTCCTTGTGAAAGCAAGGCCCAACCGACGGAAGAGCCACAAATGTATGTCCTGTCCTCTGGCAATAATGAAGAAATGCTGTCCCGAAACAGACGATCGTCCAATTACATATCCAAAGCATCTTCAGAACTACTGGTGCAGATCCCAGACAGATATCGATTGTTTAGCTCTGCAGAGACTTTCTTTGCCTCACTCCTTCCAAGTATCCAGGCACGGGCAAATGCTAAGTGGCTCCAAATAACCCACTGGGAGCTAATCCAGTTAGCAAACGACACTGAAGAAGGTTTCAACGTGATCAAGGTAGAGCTGAGAGCCCTGCGGCTAATGACAATGCAAAATAGGTATGTCTTAGACCTATTAACAGCGATGGACGCAGGTGTTTGCCGAAAAATCGGAAGTGCATGTTGCACTTTTGTACCTTATGAAGACGCAGATAATGGTACATTGTCCCACGTGATCGCAACAGTACACAACCTAGGAGAAAGAATGAAAACTCAAGGTGGGGCAGAAGCAAGCACGTGGTTCGACAACCTCTTCTCCTGGGTCCCATCATGGTTGGGAATGACTGTCAAACTACTAATGCCCACAGTAGTGTTTTTACTTCTCATTTTTTGTGTGTGCCAGATGGGCCTTCGATGTTGTGCAAACGCAATACCAAGTGGTACATTGATGATGGTGACAATGGGCAATGCTCGAGGTCAGTGCAAGCTATGCAGGAAGCTCAGGTGAAAACAGGTGAAGAGGGTGGGCCCAAACACCAGATGGTGCCAGTATACCACAGTGCGGATATAGTGGACAGATTATGGCACACAACAATTAGAGAGCCCCGGGAACTTGAATGGTATGAGGAGGTGTGGGTGGATTTGGAGGGGGATAGGGACTGTATATACCTGACTTGTACACCAGCCGCATATGCTAGAAGGGAGGAAAGCCTGAGGGGGGTGTGTAGGGCGTGGATGCCCATAAAGGACACCTCGGAGTGGGACGAAGCAGTGGCTGATGAAAAGGAACGCCAGAGGTTGGGGGAGTTACAGTATTTGTTACTTAAGTAATGAAAGGGGGGAAATGTATGGGAGGTCAGGTCCAAGGGACCCCCCTCCCCTGCAGTCCCCTCCTTGTGACGTCCATGATTCATCCGGGGACCCCCTGCCACTAGGGCCCAGGTGGTGGGTGGACCACTGGCTAACACATTGACCAAACGTACTGTATTAGGCTAGGTCCTGGAAGCCATTTTGAAAAACCAGAACGCCATCTTAAGACATGATTCCTCGTGCACTGCAGCACAGCCCCCACCTTCAGAAAGTCCTCGCCTCCCCCTGTAGCCTCCACTCCCTGGCAGATCTGCTGAAAGCCCGTTCCCACGGACAGTCGGACATGAGCTAGTGTTAGAGCAAACACTGTATCATTCACCTTCCGCAGTGCATCATTATCCTCAGCGTGACCCGGGTAGTGGGGCTGGCTTGGAAAATAACTGTAAATCATCCCCGATGAAACAAAAGCCTCAATCCTATACCAAGAAACTGATTTTATATATATATGTATATGTATATATATATATATATATATATTGCATCACAATGATACTCCTTCTGCACGACCCCCTTGTCAAAATCCACAAACACTGTACGAATAGAAGATTGTGTTATTATTTGACAAAATGGTCAGGATACCCAAACCTCCTCAGTTATGTACAAACACCCAGTGCTCCTGACCTCCTACTATGTGCTTCTCTAGGGGTAATGTAAAAAGAGCGATACTAAGTCCTTATGCCATGACTAACCTGATGCTGCTAGAGTGCAAAGGAACAAAAGCGCGACAGTATTGTGAGCTCATGTAAATTGCTTAAAGAGATACATAGAATGCAATCAAATGTGAATGTATGAGGTTAACATGTATTACTGCTGTCAACCATATTGGTCTGTTGTTTCTGCGTGCTCCACCAACCCTAATGCTACCTCACGTATCGTGTTTACCATATAATGCAAGAGCTGCTATTTTTTGCATATACTCACCCTATAGTGATTAATAGAAACGTTGGTATAGTTAACATATTTGAAATGACTATGTAAAGGTGCAAACAATGTAGACATGTAACCCTTTAGGAACTCAATAAGCATTATACATTATACAAATCCCTTTGTTTTCAATATAATTTGCAGCATACGAGAAGAGTATCATCATGGGCATATCCAAGGTCACTTCCCCTCCTTTCCCATTGAAGCCTGCCAGAGAAAGCAAAGGCCTGAGCTACACCGTCTCACCTCCCCCAATTCGGCTGGAGCCGCTTCAAGCATTCATGTTCCCCCGCAGCTCACATGGCCATGGCCAGCCACCTGAATTATTTACAGCCCAGCAGTAAAACCTGGCAATAACCAAAGGCCAGAGGTGCCCCCTCATAGGTCCCACGACCCACCATTTCACCCCAGATTAATGGCGCTTGTAAAATAAGAAACCTAATATTGCACCAACATTGTGTAAAAGCATCTGTCATTACTTCTAACGAGACCTAAAACTCGGACAGTTCACCCATGCCCCGAGGCCCGACCCCATGACACCTAGTCAACAGGAAAACAGTAACCATGTATTGATGTATCGTCAAAGTATTCCACCCAATGTGCATTCCTCCTGTGTTGTATTAACCTGTAGAATAACCTATTGTAGGATTTACAGGACAACGGACATTGCAGTATTGAATGAAAGGGGTGTGCATGGCCATTAGGGCAGAAAGCCAAGAAAGACGTCCATCAATAACACTGACCACGCCTGGCCTGTCCGCACCTCCCGGGTGAGCCAAGCCGACCAGCCCACCCCACGTTGGCACACGGCTGTGTCCAGCAACCACAAAGCAACGCATCACAGCTGCACATATAGTTAGTCGACGCCACCCAATCCCCATGAACATGTGTAGGTTCTTATGACACTTTTTGTAAATATAAACGCCTGTCTTTGCGATTGTCAGGCAGAGCGCTCTCTGAGTTTGCAGAGTTCTTTGCATGCCCTATTTGACTTAGATAAAACTTCCATTAAGCTCACCCGCACTTGGTCCTAGCCTTATTCCCATTTTGGGAGAGTCCATTATTGCCTCTCATTGCGGGAAGGGTCGTGCTATCTGGGGACGCTCGCCTTCAACCCCCACTTTGAACTTGTGTCTTTCATTTGGACTCCCCGTCAAGAGGACTTCATATTTGTTGGACTCAGATTTTAAAAATGTGTCTATCTTTTGTACTACACCAAGCATTTTGTCAGTAGGCCTTTGTATTGTTGTTGGACCCACACCTTGCTGGACTTTTATAATATATCAGTCTTTAAGACAGGACAACTCTTCTTTACTGAGGAACGCTTTGGGGCGGTCTTGTGGTTGTGTTTCAGCCATAAAGGTAACAGAGATAGGAGAACCTCCTTCATTCTCCATTGGCTGCTTGCTTGGGTTTTCAGTATGTTAGCTTTTTTGTATCCATCATAATGAATAAGTATAGGTGTTCTGTCCTAAAATCAAAACGGGTCGATATATCATGTGGTCGGATTTTCCTCAGCATTTTTGACTGACTGATTGGTTTTAACGCACCGAAAATCTACATTTAATATGCTTCAGCGTGATTCCTGCACTTGTACAGCGTGATTCCTGCACTTGTACAGCGTGATTCCTGCCCTTGAACAGCGTGATTTCTGCCCTTATACAGCAGTCGGCAGGAGCCAGCAACCCTTGCAAAATTAGGTGTTCACACTTTTTTCCACATTAATGTTCTCATCTGAATAAGTGTATTGTTCTCCTCGCAGCACAGATTTTTTTTTTTGTTTTTTTTACTTACCACAACATTATTTCAACAACCCACTCTTGTTCTGATATTGTTTTTTTAAAGGACCTGATAACCTCTGATAAAACAAATGCAATTCCATAAACTTCACAAAGTTTTCATAGTCAAATGTGACCTCATGGCACTTAAACAACTGGGTCTAATTATTTTGCGATACATTTATCATGGCCAAGCAGTAGTGCTTAATCCGGTCTACAATGATTGACCAGAATTGATCTTTAATAATTAAATAGAACGTGTGACTATTTGCTGCCATATAGAGGAAGAGATTTCAGGATAGCCTTGCAGATTTCAATAATTCACAAGGGAGTGAAGGCAACTATTGCATGATTTATAAACAGGCTATACTATAACTCTTCCTTTTGTGAGCTCAGTAATGTAACTAAAGCTTCTGAGAGATCTGTGTCAACTGTAAATTGCTCACTTTAAATGTGGCCGCTATTTATAATCCGCAGTATCACGTCTTATTGGTTTTTAGTACAGGCGATACTCCCTCTGGGCCAAGTATCATTCACAGCTCCGACAACCTTGAAAAGACATCCACCGCCCTGCCAGCATCTCAGCATCTTGACATGTAGCATCCATGGGACTGCTGGCGTCTCCTCTATCCCTATAGAGGTCACATAAGGCTGTGAGGAAAACAGGGTTTTGGTGGGTCTCACACATGCAATGCAACCGTGCCAGACATTTCTAAAGAAGAATAGGCTTCTTCTCATGCGTGTATGTGACCAGGACAGAAAATGGGCACTCATTCTACACCATGGCCCCCACACAATGTGCCCAAATTATAAACAAACACAGAAAAACATGGTGCCCCCTGGAATCCTGCCACCCTGTTCCGAGGAGCTGTCATCCATAGATTAGGAATGCTAGGCTTGGACGTGGTGTCTTTAGCATGCATATCTGGTATGTTACCATTGGTGACATCTTTCTATTTTGACCAATATACGGGTTGAATGCCTAAAAAGGTCAGTGTGAACACTCGACGGCATGCACACCATCTGCTGGGCAGAAAGGGTCTGATTTGAGGAACATCGGGGCACAGCCCCACATATGAATACATCCTCCGAGAAGAGAACCTTGTGGAAGGGACATGCTTTTCAATGTGTCTGATTTGTCTATTCATTGCCTCTTGCACACCTCAGATCAGGGGTTGGACTGAGTGTCTGAGGGTCGAAGTCTGATTGGCTGGCACATGGGGTGGAGACTGCTTCATAACGCTGTGACAGACAGGTGAGTCTACAGAGGGGATTGGAAGCAGGCATTGTTAAAGAGAGCAGTTCGACAGCTTGCTGTAAGGTGAACACAGAGCGCACATGGTTCTCTGGGTGTCTCCCAGGACCTGGGTCACTAACGTGAGAAGGATCTCACAAGAGTTGGGAGAAGTGCCTATTCCTGGTGAGAGGCTAGAGGGAGAGGCATGCTGGGAGAGGGGTGAGCTGCGTGCCCATGAGCTCCTGTTGGTGCTAGAGGCCCTGTAAGGACTTTGGGAGAAAAAGCAGACATTTGATGAATGGGGCACTTGGTACGGGTCAAGGGGTGGGATACCTACCACACATCCTAGAGTTTTCTGGTAACAGGACAGGAATTGACCCTAGGATTCTTAGGTATCTTGATCACACAGTCACCTAGATGCGAGTTCCTGGGAATTGTGTAAGCGCCTTTCGATGTGAAGCCAAGTGCTTCTCTCAATTTGGAATGGCGTACCCAGAGTTTGGGAGCGCCACAGAGTTCACTGGCATATTGTAGTGTCCGTATTAATATTGAGACTGCAGCGGAGCTCACATAGCAGAGATTTGGCGGGAAATAGAATGGTACGTAGTGTCACCACTTGTCCTAGCAGAGACATGGGTTTGTGCCTCAAGGGATCCTGTCAGCCTGTAAAGCTGGTTAATCCCAATCCTGTTACATGTAGGGGTTGCCGTTAGCTAATACTCTCACACTTCAGCCTGCATGGTGAACAGTTGTAGCTGTCGGATCTCATACGCAGCCTGTGAGTGGGAGATTGAGGGACTGGGGCTATCAACCAGATGTATTCATGAGAGTCAGTGAGTGAATTCTTCGAGTATGAATATACTTTCTCATCCCAAAACAATATAAATGGGTATCTTTGTATAACATGTGTATGCATGTATCCCAGTAGGAACAACTGGCTGTATGGAAGTTAAGTGTCTCTGGGGTAAGCCCAAATCCATGATCTGTCATGTATTAATGAATATGAGTGACATGGCACTCCCCCATTGGCCAATTTCCATACGAGCCGGCATGGTTCGAAAATTACATATGGGCCGGAAATTGCCGAATTAGGGGAAGCCATGTCACTCCCCCAGTGTTGCTGTGCTATTAACAGGGCTCTCAGGACCCTACTGACAGAGCAGCAACATGGCTGTCAGTGCAACGCTCCCGTGATTAGAGGGAGCACCGTGCTGAGAGCCCTGTATCCGCAGCAGCGCTCTCAGCGCGACGCTCTCTCACACCAGGGGAGCACCGCTCTCAAACTGCCAGGGCCACTCCCATCACAGCTCTCAGTTTAGTGGTCCCTCCTGTGATCAGAGGGACTGCTGCGCTGATAGCCCTGAGGGGGGCAGCACAGTGCTCCTCCTCCAAAACGCACCTGACAGATGCAGTCTGGCATGAAAAATCACCTGCCCCCTGCTCCCACTCCTTACCTTTTTGGGGGGGGTGGAGACCCCGCTCAAAGCAGTACACTCTTCCTGCGCAGACCACACCTCACAGACACGGCCAAGGCATGTATAATGACTGGTCCCTCCCTTCTCCTTACCTTGTTTGGGGGGGGTTCTCCACCCTCCCTTGTTGCCTGCAGCCTTCACCTGGCCACACCTGGAAGATGCAGCATGGCTACATATTAATCCTGGCCCCTCCCTCCTCATCACGTGTGGATGGGGTTAGTGAGAACTAGCCAGTTCCCAGCAACGACTCAAGGCAGATTTCCTTTATTTATTTTTTTAGGGGCCATCATAGCTTTATAGGCCACACCCTCAGGACGTTCCAGGAATTATGGTCCATGAAGACCAACTTATTTTTATCAGAGCATCCTTCCTTCGAGTGAAAAACATGTGCCAGCTGAGGCTAATTACAACAAGGCTGTAGTGACATTGGCATTTTGAGAACCTGGATTATACAGATACCCTTTATTTCACCAATTACATAATATTACATGGCCGCGGTAGCGGCCATATAGTTATGGTTATGTTGGTGTTTCCATAGGAAGAGCACTTTTTGGGCGGCTTATAACTTCGCTCCCCCTGGACGAATCCTCACCAAACTTTGCAAAAAAAGTATATGGCCCACTCTGAATTTTTTTGGTGAGGATTCGTCCAGGGGGGCAAAAGTTATAGGTGGGGTCCCAAAACTTTTTTTTTTCCCATAGACTGAATGGGAAAAAACTTTGCGCACGGCTACAGCCCGAACCGCTGGACGGATTTACACCAAATTAGCGGCATTAGCGGCGGCCTGGTCCCAAAGCGTGCTTTTGCAAATTTGGTGTAAATCCGTCCAGTAGTTTTTTAAAAAAATGACCAAAATGTAAGGCAAAAAAATTAGTGATATCTGTGTTCGCTTCGCGGACGGACTTCCCTGTTCGCTCCGCGGACAGCACCCCGATTGGCCCATGGCCTTGCGTCATGTCCGCGGACATGTGACCTGTTCGCTGATTGGACGGCGAGGGGCGTGGAGCGCGTCAGATTTTCTGTGGCGCCCGCCATCTTGTATTCACCGTCGACTGCGTACAGCGCGGTGAAACGTGGATAAAAAATTGTATTTAGTGCCCTGTGTTGGTGTGTAAGAGTGTTTGGGGAGGGTGGGGGAGTATGAGATAGGTTCAATGTTTTGTTTTTTTATGTGCTAGACGTTTTTGTTGCATTCGATTTGTCCGCGGAGAACACGGCTGTTCTGACATTTTGTAAATAAACTAAATGGTGGAGTGTTTAGAGGACGGAGTATGTGTCATTTTTGTTCGCAAGGAAGGTAAAAATGAGCTATGAACACTCGCGGTGTACTTAATTGTTCGTAAATACGGAAACTGGGGGTGTCCTCAGGACGCTGTCCGTATTGTAATTTGTCTAGTTCAATGTGTTCTAAGAACACTCGCGGTGTCCCGAAATGGTTGCAATTACACAAAATGGGGGTGTTCTGAGAACGTTGTTTGTATTGTTCGTTGTCAGGGTGAAAGTGTTTTAAGACCACTCCTTTTGTCCGCTAATAGTAAAATTTCCTTTGGGCGTCAACCGACTTTTTGTCCACTAAAGAAACGATAAATCCGGCTGGTGGCGCCGACATTATGTGATAATCCTATGACTGGCGCTATTGACCTGGCTGACTTGCTTTTGCGACACTAAATCATATCTCCCGCCCCTAAGCCTGATATTATCAAAGCATTCATATTCCCCGCCTCTCTCCGTGACGTTACAGGATGCGTCATCAAACGCGCCCAGTCCTCTCCAGTCCTAAGTGACTTTACACATAACCCGGAAGACAACACATATTATGTCACAACACAGCGCGCCACAATTCGGAATATGAAACAGTGATTTAAAAGCAAACAGCAAGATTGTAAATTTTGTAAAGTACATTTATTTGACATCAAATGTTTAGAGAATATTTAGCAATTTGCATTTGTCTTTGTTGTCGATCCGCAAAAGTTCATGTTGAGGCACGCGATGTTCCTTTGCGGTACAGAGGGTGTTAGATCAGCTTACAACTCAGTGCGCCACAATTCGGAATATGAAACTGTGGTTTAAAAGTAAACAGTAGAATTGTACAATTGGTAAAGTACATTTATTTCACATGAAATGTTTAGTGAATATTTAGCGATTTGCCATTGTCTCTGCTGTCGATCAGCAAAAGTTTATTTGGAGCCACGCGTTGTTCCTTTGCGGTAGATAGGCTGTTGGTTTATGATAAAAGCAGTAAATGGTCGCTCTGATAATCGGAAGGTTGCTCCAACAACGAGCCATTAGACCACCCTATTGGTTGGTATGTTGTTTGTAGCCGCTAGTACTGCGTAAGGGCATATTGGTCCTTGGCGATTGTCCCATAAAATGGTGAGGGTCATGAAGTTGCATATTTGGACCTGCACCTGGCAGTTGAAGACCCCATCCGCTGGAGTCTGTAAATCGTGACATAGGCAAAATGGGGCCACATACCTGTTTTAAAAAACATAAATTAGTCTCACCAGCCGATCTTCATTAAAAATCATCATTTTATTTATTAGGGCGTGAAACTATTTGCTATTGAAGATAGTGCAACGGAGTATGTTAGTAATAAAATAATAATATTTTCCCATTCATATAGCGCTAAGAACCGTGAGGTATCTAAGCGGTGCTTATTATTAACCACGGTGTGTGGTGCTTATTTATCGACCACGGAAGGATCAAAGGCTGAGTTTGGCCTTGCCAGGATTCGAACTTGCGTTAGCAAGCTGTGCACGGATGTCAAAGCGAGCGTTGTACTCGCTGTGCCACTTGACAGGCTACAGTGAAGTGGCACAGCGAGTAGAGCGCTTGACCGCCTATAGACCGGTTAAATTATTTATATTAACCCACCCTGTGTCGTCTGCCTTTTTCAGAGCCCTTTAAACGACAGGGGATCACTTCGGCGCTGATAGTGCGCGGTAGAAAACATTATGCCACTTTCAACAAACAAGTTCAACTTGAGCGGTCTTTAATGCTATGCTATTGTAATTATATTTGGTATAAAATAATCTAAATGGTTACTTACAGTACAATTGCAATTTCCATTGTCTACGAGTGGTGCAATCCCAAAGTACGACTCTGCATGTGCCAACGATCTTTCGCATAGTGATATAATATATAAAAGTGGTTTCATTTCAGAAATGTCATACTTATCTTCTCTTACGTTTTAGCAACACTACTTCAAGAAAAGTCTTTCATCACAATCTCTATCTGTCAAGGTCAAAACACAATGCAACCTTATAGTCCGCTTCGTGAGCCTCTCCGGGGCCCGAGAAAAAAATGGAAGCAGCTGACCTTCACTGTGAACGAGCATAAATTCTTACTTTGCAACATTCTGTGTAAAGCCATCTGTAGAAGTTGGTTTTTGCACGCCATGTTTGTATATTGTTTGCGTGATATTAAAAAAAGTTTGTTTAAAGGACGTTATGGTTCTAAGTACAGCCAAAAGATCCCTGAAAATAGCAAGTTATGGTAATCTATGAAAAATAACTTGCGCCACCACCGTGCACTGCTAAGACTAACACCCAGGACATCAAAGATGACATCGCAAATGGTATTGATGAAATCACTGATGACATCACATGTGTATGTACTTTTCATGGAATTTGTGTACTAGGGATTTTTATTATAATGTTCCGAAAAAAGTGTCAAGGATATTGCAATAAATATCATACCGTTATTAGAGCTTTGAACGATGCATTGACATAAATAGCATTGTATTATGGGATTCTATCTAGTATACTGAGCTACTAATGGAGAAAGATAGCATTGTGTGCAGAGTACAAGATGAAAGTATAATATTTGTAATGTTAATATGTTGAATAATGAAATGATAATTGTCCTGAAATGTTCGAAAATTCACAAAATGGGGGTGTTCTGAGGATGTTATTAGTATTGTGTGATTGCTTAGCTGTATGCAATGAGGGAATGGCACAGAGAGTAAAGTGGACGCCGTCCGCGGACACCGCGGCTGTTCGTGGACAGGGCGTGCTACATACAGGTTTTTCCAGGAAATCCAACATGGAAAGAAGACTGTACGGATCAGCCAATCAGATGTCGAGGTTGTGGATTTGTGTTGAAAGAGACTGTGTGTGGTGAAGATGGCAGAAGTGGAGAAAGTCAGGGTGTTGGTGCTCGGAGATATGTTTGTGCATGGTTTACAGCAGTACGGTGAATGCAGGCACGTTGCAAAGAACTTTGATGTTAAAGGAGTGGAGGTGGTGTGGAGCACTGTGCCTGATTACAATGTACAGGGAATTGTACAAGTTTGTGAGGATATGGCCACGATGAACAGTCCGCATGTGGTAGTTTTGCACTATGGTGCTTTCCATTTGGGCAACGTCAGTGCCCCTACTTTGTTGGCTGATTTGGAACGCTTGGTTCAAGCCGTAATGAAGATCCTTCCAAATGCGAAAGTAATTTTTTCTGGATTACTACCTAGGGCAATATGGGACAATAGTTCAGTTTTTTGTCCTCAGCAAAACATTGCTAGGTGTGCCATCAACCGAGGCATGTGTGCCTTCATGCTTAGAGCTGGTATGTTCTTCTGTAACAATGAGAATATTGATGCCAGTAATGCTGTTAATTTTAAAGAAGATGGTATTTCTTTATCTTTTACGGGAAATCCCTTTCTATTTTGGAATGTAAGGGTTGCTTTGGAGAAGGTTATGTGAAGATTTTAGGAGTAAAGTAAGAAAAAAAAACAAGAAAAAAATACAAAATAACAGGTGTCTGTCAAGCATCTGTAAAAAAAAAAAAAAAAAAACGGCTCTTTTCAGAGCCAACTTCAAAGGGGAAATGGGGCACACTATTTAAATTTACATTCACC
Source organism: Ambystoma mexicanum (assembly GCF_040938575.1). Lineage (NCBI taxonomy): Eukaryota > Metazoa > Chordata > Amphibia > Caudata > Ambystomatidae > Ambystoma > Ambystoma mexicanum. The sequence continues at coordinate 832,099,278 of NC_090934.1, read as the reverse complement.
ACGCTCAGATTTTCGATATGTCCGCGGACATGGTGGTAGTCCGCGGACATGAAAATCACTACGAGGGGGTTAGTATGTTCTTTGTTACATGTATATGAAGTCAGGGATATTATGGTTAAGTTGTGCTACTAAAAACCTATGAAATTCAGTGAAAAAACTTTGTTAAAGGGACGTTATGGTTAAGTTGCGCTACTAAAAACCTATGAAATTCAGTAAAAAAAACTTTGTTAAAGGGACGTTATGGTTAAGTTGCGCTACTAAAAACCTATGAAATTCAGTGAAAAATCTTTGTTAAAGGGACGTTATGGTTCAAAGTAAAACCGAAAAACCCCTGAAATTCGGCAGTTATGGTAAAATAAACAACCATAACTCGCGCCGCCACCGTGCACTGCAAACACTAACACCCAGGACATCAAAGATGACATCACAAATGCCATTGATGACATCACTGATGACATCACATGTGCATTTACCTTTCCTGAAAAGTCTGTACAAGGGATTCTTAGTGTAATGTTAATAAACAAAGTGTCAAAGATTATTGGAATAAATATCAAGTGCTAATCAATGCATTAAGCTATGCATTGATATAAATAGCATTCTATTATTAACTTCAATCCAGTATACTAAGGTACTCATGTAGAAACATAGGCATTGTGTGCAGCATACATGATGGAGGTGCAATATTCATAAGCTTGCCATGTTCAATATTGAAATGATAACTGTTTTCATATTAGAGTTTTGCGTACAGTGAAACTTGTGATAAGTAGGTAATAAAACCCACTTACTACATAATTGCATTATTATACACAAATCACAAAGAGACAACACCACATACAAATATGAATATATGCAAGGGAATTGAAGTAGGAAAAAGAAACAGCATTAGTAGCAGAAAGTGTTCATAACCTAACTGATTACCTTTATGCAGAGAAATGATTGCTCTGTTTCAAAGCTGTTACTTACCCTATCTATATATATCACATGATGTGTCTGGACCCTAAGGAAAATAGTGTGAGTACAACATATAAAAATATGAGCATATACAGGGAAAGTACAGTAATAAAAAAACATCAAAAGTATCAGAAAGTGCTGATAAATCTACTGATAATTTTAATGCACAAAAAGGATGGCTGTCTTTCAAGGTTGTGACTTCTCCTATGTATATGTTTCATATGATATGACTGGACCATAAGGGAATTATTCTAGGAACATACTTGAAAGATAAGTCTACAAATATAGTAATTTACAATTTTTAGTTCCTGACTGTTACTGAAGAAAATCATGTGGCCTAGATATGTCAGGAAAGGAAAGAAAAGGGAGAGCCAGCCACGTGATGTCATCAGTGATGTCATCAATGACATTTGTGATGTCATCTTTGATGTCCTGGGTGTTAGTGTTAGCAGTGCACGATGGCGGCGCGAGTTATGGTTGCTTATCTTACCCTAACTGCCGAATTTCAGGGGTTTTTCGGTTTTACTTTGAACCATAACATCCCTTTAACAAAGTTTTTTTTACTGAATATATGTATAACTTACAACCTTTCAATATGTATCCAAATATTTCATTCACATTACAACTATACACATTTCAGATTTCAAACAGTTAAGTTTGAGTTCATATATAAAACTAAGATACAAATTTAAATGCACACGGCTGCTATAAACCCGCCACTTATAATTAGAGATTGCTCAATATAGCAAAAGACCCACAGGGCAGAGTATTTATCTTGCAATGCAAAGATGAATGTGGAACGCTTCTTCAACTTGCCTAATGCCCTGTTTTTTTTTAAAGGAGGGAAATATGTACCTTCTACCCAGACTCTGGGTAAGTCTCTTGAAACCAGGACTAATGTCTGGCAGAGAGACTCCCAGGACCCCCTTGTCAATTTGCATATTTAAGTAACTTTGGGTCTCACCCTAAGTTACTAGGGGAATCCAGACGTGGACCCCTTTCTCACTATTCTTAGAGAGGCACAGATCTTCCCTACTGATGAAGTCCAACCAGACCGAAACACGTGTCTGGGGATGCTGTTGGTACTCTTGTTCAGAGGAGAATTGCCTAGCATTTCGGTGCTGGACTGCCCCAGGGCAGGACAAAGACTGATATGTTTGGGATATTTCTTCTCTGTGAAAGATAGTGAGCTAAAGACTCTGGGTAAGTCTCTCAAAACCAGGACTAAAATCTGGCAGAGGGACTCCCAGGACCCCCCTTGTCAATTTGCCTTCTTCGAAAAGTGACATAATTTGGGTAAAACAATTACACCAGAAATACATTTACAGTGAGTTACCTCCTTTTCTCCCAATCAACATGGAATAGCAGCAGAGGGCAATGTCTTTGTTTTTAGTCTCAGTAAAAGTGCCCTTGGCCTTGGTTTAATCACCCAACCTAAATAGAGTTCTCGAGCTGGATTTATTTTTTGTAGGAGTCAAACTGAACTGTTGTTTTCCCAGATTGTGCCACTTTTCTATCCCATTCCCTAACCTGAAAGGACCACATCCTAAGCCCTGTGTCACTAATTCAAACATTATCCGCCAAGTGCTGAAATAAATGTTGGAGGCCCAGCTTTGGCAGTCCTCTTTTTATGTGCATGAATCAAATGTTGAGGAATGCTCTCCCCAAGAGCCATACCATACTCTTGCTGAGAGGTGGGTATGTATTTCCGTTAAAGTTAAAATAGTGAAAAGGGAATGCCCATTTCTCACAAGATACCCCACAACTTCGCATGATCGACGCTTTTGAATGTGGAGTAAGCGATCCATTAGCCCCAAATAGATCCTTGAGTTGTAACACTGAACATACTTATCAAGGATCAGTTTTAGATGTAAAACCCGGTCCACAGTACTCAATCCTTCATAAAACCAGCACTGAAAGTTGGATAGTATTTTATGATCACTTGCCCAGTGACGTATTCTAGCATGCCTAGCCCTGCCGAACTGTTTTGCAGAAGAATCAAGTAGCGAAATAAGATGGTAATAATTTGTGTCTTTTCAATTTCCCATCTTTAAAAAAAAGGGTCAGCAATTGTCTCCTTCCAACTGGGGGGAACGACACAAAGGTGAAGCATAGCATTAAAGATTGAGGTACAGATGTTAACCTCATAGCTACACAATTCACTAGGGACAGCGTCTGGGCCTGCGGCCCATGCAACCTCTACCTCAGCTAGATATAGTTATATATTGTGCCTTCTAAATTCTGTCCAGCACTTTGTGGAATTTCAATCCTGGTTCAGATTTGTAAGATTTAATTCCATTTATCTTTTAGGAATCAGTGAATAGATGTTGTTAAAAGAACGTTATGGCAAAGTAAGCATTACTCATCCAGCACACTGCTTATGGTACCACCCATGACATCATGTATGATATTTCAAATTATGCCATCCATGACATCACTACACTATGGAACGCATACTTTAAGGGTGGTTTAGTGTGTCACTTGTTGTCAGGCAATCTTATATTGACAAGCAATCAGTAAGTGTGTAAGTATGTATTATGAGGTATTAATGTTTGTAGGTATCACAGAAATATGTTGTTTTAAGATGCAATCTAAAAAGAAAAAGGCAAAGGGCCTCATTACACGTTGTGCGGTAACCATGGCGCTATTAGCGCCATGGTTGCCGCCGGTATTTTAACGTGTCCGCCTTGGTGGATGGCGGAATTACCGGCCTACTCCAAGGTGAGCAGGGCCGGTAATTCCCCATTCACCAAGGCCCTTCCCCATTCCCATTTTTGCCCCCATAGGGCATAATGGGAATGGGGAAGGTGCTAATTACGGTACTGCAAATTGCGGTACCGTTATTAGCACCGAGGTCCCTTTGCGGCACCCTACTTTAACGGCTGGTAAAACCAGCCGTTAAGGTCGGGTCCCGCAAAGGGAACTCGTAGTAAGGCGGTAAGGATTTACCGGTACCGGTGCCCTTACCACCTACCGTGTAATGAGGCCCAAAGTGATTTATTATGTTATGTTACTTTGCATTTATATAGCGCCTTATGTATCATTGGTATTATCTCAAGGCGCTGGTAGTTTGAACGCCCTCGGGAACCGTAGTTCAAGTCAGTAGAGAGAGAGAGAGAGAGAGAGAGAGAGAGAGAGAGAGAGAGAGAGAGAGAGAGAGAGAGAGAGAGAGAGAGAGAGAGAGAGAGAGAGAGAGAGTCGTAAGGTGCGTGGGTGCACCGGATATGTGTGCAGCTGGTGTGGAATTTGCGTGCTAGCTGCTTTTTAGCAATAAGTGTGGTGGTTGGGAGGTCAGGAATATGTGTTCATTCTGGTCGGTTGATACCCAGACTGATTTCTGGCTGCGTTAGGCCTGAGGGGACGCATATGCTAGCGGGTGTACTGAGCCGGATGTGTTTAATTAGGATGATGAGGTGTATGTGGCGCGTGTTAGTATGAGAACAGCTATACCGAATGTTTCATAGTATAGCTGTGTTCTAGATGAGTGGTGGTGTATAGGAGAGAGTAAGCGTGGTGATGTGATATGGTGGTTTTCAGTAAGGTGCATGGGATTGAGCGCACATCTGAACCATTTCTTCTGTCTGTTTTATTCACTCAGTCCGTTCAATTAGCTTCATCTATTCATATATTTCGTCTGGTTCATCATTTAGTTCGATAGTCTTTCCATTCATTCCATCATTCGATCATTCATTTGTATAAACTGCTCATCCGTTCATCTACTCTATCTGTTCCACCCATTCTATGCGTTCCATTCACTCTACCCGTTCCATCTACTCTCAACATTCTATCTGCTCTATCTGTATGATCCGCTCCATGTGTTCCATTTGACCCATCCACTCCGTCTGATCCACCACTCCATCAGATCCGTCCACTAATTGTGGTCCATCCACTTCATCCGATCCATCTAGTTCATCCGTTCCATCTACTTCATCCGTTCCATCCACTTCATCCGTTCCTCTCACTTCATCCGTTCCACGTACTTCATCCGTTCCACGTACTTCATCCATCCCACGTACTTCATCCATCCCACGCACTCCACCCGTCCCACGCACTCCATCCATCCCACGCACCCCATCCATCCCACGCACCCTATCCGTCCCATGCAATCCATCCATCCCACGCACTCCATCCATCCCACGCACTCCATCCGTTCCATGCTTTCCATCCGTTCCATGCTCTCTATCTGTTCCATGCATTCCATCCATTCCATTCATTCGATCATTCCATGCACTCTACCCGTTTCGTGCACTCCATCCGTTCCATCCATTCCATCAACTCCATCTGTTCCAACCCCTCCATCCATTCCATCCATTCCATCCACTCCATTCACTCTATCCATTCCATGCACTTTATCCATTTGATGCATTCTATCCATTTTAAGCACTCCATCTGTTTCATGTACCCCCTACGTTCTGGGCACACAATCTGTTCCATCCACTTCATCCGCATCATCTGTTCCATTCACTCCGTCTGTTCCATCCACTCTATCCGTGCCATCCACTCTATCCGTGCCATCCACTCTGTCCGTTACAGCTGCTCTATCTGTTACATCTGCTCTATTCGTGCCATCTGCTCTAGCTGTACCATCTGCTCCATGTGTTCCATCCGCTCCCTGCGTTCCATCTGCTCTATTGGTTCCATCTGTTCCATTTGGTCCATCCACTCCGTCGGATCCAACCACTCCATCGGATCCATCCACTTCATCCATTCCACCCACTTCATCCGTTCCACCGACTCCATCCGTCCACCCACTTCATCCGTTCCACCCACTTCATCCGTTCCATCCACTTCATCAGTCCCATGCACTTCGTCTGTTCCACGTACTCCATCCGTCCCACGCTCTCCATCCGTCCCACGCTCTCCATCTCTCCCACCCACTCCATTCGTCCTATGTGCTCCAACCGTCCCATGCGCTCTATCTGTCCCAAGGCCTCTATCTGTCCCATGGACTCTATCTGTTCCATTCATCCCATGTTCTCTATCATTCCACGCACTCTATCCATTTCATGCATTCCATCCGTTCCATCCACTCCATTCGTTCCATCTACTACATCCGTTCTGTCCACTCCATCGCTCGGTCCACTCCATCCGTTCCATCCACTCCATTCGTTTGATCCACTCCATTCGTTTGATCCACTCCATTCGTTTGATCCACTCCATTAGTTCGATCAACCCCATCCACTTCATTCGTTCCATCCGCTCCATTCTTTCTATACACTCCATCCTTTCCATCTATTTATCTTTTCCATCCACTTCATCCGTTCCATGCACTGTGTCCGTTCCATGCACTGCATCCATTCCATGCACTAGGTCCGTTCTGTGCACTCCATCCGTTCTATGCACTTCATCTGTTCTATCTGTTCGAAGCATTCCATCGGATCCATGCACTACATTTCTATACACAGGTACATGCACTACATTTGTTCCATCCACTACAACCGTTCCATCAACTCCATCCGTTCCAAACCCTCCATCCATTCCATCGATTCTATCCACTCCATTCACTCTATCCATTCCATGCACTTTATCCATTCGATGCATTCCATCAATTTCATGCACTCCATCCGTTTCATGTACCCCCTACGTTCTGTGCACACCATCTGTTCCATCCACTTCATACGCATGGTCTGTTCCATCCACTGCGTCTGTTACATCCACTCTGTCCGTGCCATCCACTCTGTCCATGCCATCCACTCTGTCCGTTACATCTGCTCTATCCGTTACATCTGCTCTATTCATGCCGTCTGCTCTAGCTGTTCCATCCGCTCCATGCGTTCCATTCGATCAGTTCCATTTGGTCCATCCACTCCGTCGGATCCAACCACTCCATCGGATCCATCCACTTCAACCGTTCCATCCACTTCATCTGTTCCACCCACTCCATCCGTTCCACCCACTTCATCCGTTCCACCCACTCCATCCATTCCATCCACTTCATCAGTCCCATGCATTTCGTCTGTTCCACGCACTCCATCCATCCCACGCTCTCCATCCGTCACACGCTCTCCATCTGTCCCACACACTCCATCCGTCCCATGTGCTCCATCCGTCCCATGCGCTCTATTCGTCCCAAGGGCTCAATCCGTCCCATGGACTCTATCTGTTCCATTCATCCCATGTTCTCTATCATTCCACACACTCTATCCATTTCATGCATTCCATCCGTTCCATCCACTGCATTCGTTCCATCTACTACATCCGTTCTGTCCACTCCATCTGCTCGGTCCACTCCATCAGTTCAATCCACTCCATTCCTTTGATCCACTCCATTCGTTCGATCCACTCCATTCGTTTGATCAACCCCATCCACTTCATTTGTTCCATCCACTCCATCCTTTCTATACGCTGCATCCTTTCCATCTATTTATCTTTTCCATCTTCTTCATCCGTTCCATGCACTGTGTCCGTTCCATGCACTGCATCCGTTCCATGCACTCCGTCCGTTCCGTGCACTCCATCCGTTCTATGCACTTCATCCGTTCTATCTGTTCGAAGCATTCCATCGGATCCATGCACTACATTTGTTCCATCCACTCCAACCGTTCCATAGACACCCTCCGTTCCATCCACTCTATCCATTCCATCCACTCTATACGTTCCATCCACTCTATCTGTTCCATCCGCTCCATGTGTTCTGTCCGCTCTATGCGTTCCATTTGATCCATGCACTCCGTCTGATCTAGTCATTCCATCCGATCCATCCACTTCGTACGTTCCATCCACTTCATCTGTTCCTTCCACTTCATCCGTTCCATCTACTTCATTCGTGCCATTCTCTTTGTAGGTTTGATCCACTTCTTCCATTACGTCCACTTCGTCCGTTACGCCCCCTTCATCTGTTCCATTTACTTCGTCCGTTCCATCTACATTGTGCGTTCCATCTACTTCATTTGTTCTTTCGTTCTGTCCATTTCATCCATTCGGTCCACTTCATCTGTTTTGTCCACTTCATCCATTCTGTTCACTTCATCCGTTCCGACCATTTCAATTGTTCTGTCTACTTCATTCGTGCCGTCCACATCATCTGTTCCGTCCACATCATCTGTTCCGTCCACTTCATCTGTTCCGTTCACTTCATCCGTTCCGTCCACTTCATCCATTCCGTCCACTTCATCCGTTCTGTCCATTTTATCCATTTTGTCCACTTTATCCATTCCAACTGCTTCATCTCTTCCATCCACTTCATCCGTTACACCTACTGCATCCGATTCATCCATTTCATCCATTTCATCCATTTCATCCACTGCATCCATTTCAACCGCAGCTTCCATTTCGTCCACTGCATCTACTTCATTTCTTTCACCCACTTCATTCCTTTCATCCACTTCATTCCTTTCATCTACTTCATTCCTTTCATCCATTTCATTCGTTCTATTCAGTTTATCCGTTTTAATTTACATTAGCAGTTTTAGTATTCGATTTTCTCACTTGGGTCTCGAATGCTGGATTGTTATTTTTGATATAGCAACATTGAGCTACTGTTTTTGTTGCTGTTATCCTGTTTGAGTTAAGAGTCGATTTTTAGGGAAAGAGCCAGGCTTTCAGTAATTTGCGGAAAGGCATGAGGTCTTCGGTGAGTCGGATGTGGGGAGGAAGTGAGTTCCGCAGAATGGGGGCCAGGGCTGAGAATGATGATCCACCTAACCTGACTGAGCTGGTTTTTGGAATCACTAGGAGGCCGGCAGAGCTTGATCTTAGAGTGCATGGTGGATGGTAGGGTTTTAGTTTGTCCTGAAGATATTGAGGTCCGGTTTTATGCATTTCTCGGTGAGAGATGCATAAGGTTTTGAAGGTCACCCTTTGGGCAACCGGAATCTAGTGCAGAGTTTTGAGTGCTGGAGAGATGTGATCTCTTGGGCCAAGTGCTAGGAGCAGTTTGGCCGCAGCATTTTGTGCTCTTTGTAGTTTAGTCAGGTGGTATGCATGGATTCTGAGGTAGAGGGGGTAAGCATAGTCCAGTCTTGACATAACAATTGATTGGACCATGGAGAGTCTGTTGGGAATGGAGAGGTATGGAAAAATGCACCTAAGAGTTTTGAGGTGGTAGTGGCAGGACTTTAAAACGTTGTTGACTTGGAGCGAGAGGGTTAGATCAGAGTCAAGGGTGTATCCAAGGTTTTTTACTGAGTTTGAGGTGTTAAGGGAATTGCCCATGGCAGATGGCCAGGGAAGGGGGTGTGGAAGAAGTTCGGTATTGTCACATACCTTGATTTCGGTTTTTGAGGGGTTTAACAAGAGGCGGTTTGTGGTCATCCAATGATCTATGTCAAGGAGGCAGGCAGCAAGGTCAGGTTGGCAGTTGGGATTTGAATTAAGGAGTTTTAGGGTTAGTTGTGTGTCATCGGCGCAGTTGTAGCACAGGATATTGTGTGAGCGGATTATTCGTGGGAGGGTGGACATATAGAGGTTGAACAGGAGGGCTGACAGGCATGCTCCTTGTGGAACTCCGGTATTTACTGGTGGGGTATGCGAAGCATAGGCGGAGAGTAGGGTTATTTGGTTCCTATTTTTGAGGAAGGATGCTTTCCATTTGAGAGCGTTTCCACGGATTCCTAGGGAGTGAAGGCGGTCGAGGAGGATTGAGTGTTTGAATGTGTCGAAGGCGGCGCATAGGTCAAGAAGGATAAATGCGGCACATCCCGCAGAGTCTGCAGTGTTTTGTTTTTGAGGTAATCCCAGATTGAGGTTAGGGTGGTTTCGGTTCCATGTCGGGGTCTGAAACCTGATTGAGTGGGGTCTAGGAGATTGTTGGCTTCGACAAAGGCATTTAGTTGGAAGTAGGCGGTTCGGTCAATGAGTTTAGCAAGGAACCTGGTCTTTGAGATCGGGCAGTAGTGTTTGGGCTGGAGAGGGTCAAGGGAAGTTTTTTTTAGAAGAGGCTTGACATGAGCAGTTTTGAACGCTGGGGTTTTCACAGTTCAGGATTCGGAGTTGTAGTGGCCATTTTTTGCTTTCCGGATTTCGGCTTTGTAGTGTCGATGGTCCCGGGCTAAGGTGGCTCTGCTCAGGGTGGTTTTGTCTTTCCGCCATTTGCGTTCCAGAGATTTATATAGTTGTTTTGTGGTCTTCAGTTCTGGTGGCAACCATCTAGGAAAAGGGCCATGGCAAACTGATGGTTTGCAAGTGGGGGTGAGCAGGATTAGTGAGGTGTTGAGCCATGAGTCAAAGGCGTCAGAGGTTAGGTGTGCATTTTTGGAGGAGACTGAAGGAGCGGATCGGCTAGGTCGGGAAGGATTTTTAGTTTCTTCCAGCATTTGCGTAGAATTGGAGGTTCTGGTTCGGGTACAGGGAGTGGGGTGGGTGGTGAGAATGGTGAAAGGGACAATGAAATGATCGGACCAGATGAGAGGGGTAGGGGGTTTAGATGTATCTGGTCGTGGGAGCTGAAGATGGCATCAAGGGTGTGTCTTTTATAGTGAGTTGGCCCGTTTATGTGGGTATGGAGGTTAATCGCATCTAGGCAGTCGACCAGGGAGTGGGTCATAGGGTTGGTGGAAATGTCAAGCCATATATTGAAATCTCCTAGAAGGGTGAGGGTGGGATGGTTTAGTTGGAGGGTGGCTATCGAGTCGCAGAGGTTGCTTGAGAATTGTCTGTCGTAGCCAGGGGGTCTGTAGATGATTAGGAAGCTGTGGGAGAACGAAGGGGGGAGGGGTAGTTTTACGAGAAGTGCTTCACAGGCAGGAATGGTTAAATGTTACTACACATGTATCATAGACAAATGCCATTCACATCTGCCAGCCACCAGATGAGCATTGCTGCTTCAATACAAGCTGTGTGAGTGACCACGTGATAAATTTGAATTGTACAACATACATGCCATAACCTGTGTATAGAAATGACTAACAAGACATGTGACAATGGCAATCCTGCAGTAGGAAATGTCCAGTAGTGTTTATTGGAAATGCATTAAATACTCATGTATAGATCATGCACACTGAAAGACTCATGGCTATGCATCTGTTCTTTGCCCGTGTGCTACTTTTTGTTGCAGAGTGTGCACCCATTGATGATGTCAAACACAATGTCATTAGTGATGACATTGGTGAATCTATTTGTGATCAATGAATGACTTAATTTGTGATGCTAACTATAATGTCATGTGTGGTGTCATGAGCAATGCAATGCAGTGGTTAATATATGGTTATGTCAGAACCATATCACCAGCTAAATATTGGGGTTTTGTTACTCTTTGAACGCATTATATATATATACACACACAATGGCCCTCATTACAACCCCGGCGCTAAACCATGGCGCTATTAGCACCATGGTTGGTGCAGTGTTGTAACGAGTCCGCCATGGTGGAATGGGGAAATACCGCCCCATTCCAAGGTTGGCGGGGCGGTATTGCCCCATTTCACCATGGCCCTTCCCCATTCCCATTTTCGCCACATAGGGCTCAATGGGACTGGGGAAGGTGCTAAGTACGGTACCGCAAATTGCGGTACCGTAATTAGCACCGAGGTCCCTTTGCGGCACCCTACTTTAACGGCTGGTATTACCAGCCGTTAAAGTAGGGTGCCACAAAGGGACCTCGTAATCATGTGTTAAGGGTTTAACGGCGCCGACACCTTTTATGGCGCCGTTAAACCCTTAACGCCAGGGTCGTAATGACCCCCAATACATTCTAAAACTACCTTCAGGTATATCAAAAGGATGAATACCTCCAAAATGTTACAGTGCACTAATGGTGTAATGTCTTTATGTTGTCTAATTAAGGCATTTGACGCTTTACATGAAGAATGTGAAATGTCTTTGTGTTGTGTCTTTCTTCAATGCTATCCTTGCACTAGGATGCTGACAAACCATCTACACCTCATTTAATACAACTGCTGTTATGCAATTGCTTCTTTGCTTTTTGCTAATACATAGATAAAAACCATTCATGCACTATTTACCTGTACAATTTCTAAACTGGCCCCCTAATAATTAAACTACTTGTATAATATAGAATGCTGTTTCATACTCTAAACTTACTCATCTCAACCCCTGTCTAGTCATATGGAAATACACTTCTCAAACATTGACTAAACAATCCTTATGAAATGCCTAATTTAAGATTTTACTATGCCACCATCAGCTATGTCTATCACATAAAGAAATAATGTTAGTTAATGTTTATATGCTTATTTGAAACTATCAAGCAAATGTTGAAGGCACTTATCAATTGTATCTGAAAACAATTCAGTGGACTTTGAACAGATACTATAGAGGTAAAGAATTACTAACACCAAAAGATTCAACAATATAAATGTTCAGTTAATGCTAGTAGATAGTCAAATATTTTGTAAGCCCTTTGGCCAATGCTTGGAAAATACATTCTTAATTCTGCTTGGTAACCATCATTTAAAAAATCCATCTGCTTGATAAATGCATACAAAATTAAAAAAATAAGTATTTCTCTTTCTCTTGGGCCACATCATTTTGTACTACAAAAGTCAGCTATTTCCTACACAAAGAACTAAAACCAGAGCTCACATTTTTTAAATTAATTGATCCCTTTTATTATTTCATTAGAAAACTGAAATAGTCACTGACAACATTTCTAGAAAATCCACCTCGTCATATGAAAACAACTAAACCACTTTGAATTACTCTATCAATAACTCTTTGGAATTGTCTTTATTGAAGCTCCATAGTAATCTTCAGTAATAGAAGGGCAGTAAAGGGCAGTCCTGCAGTGTGTCCTGGTTGTTTGGAGGAAGGCTGGGCTGCCTAATTGATTGGAAAAGACAAGCCCTTAAAACATTGACCTACGGCAAAGCCATGGCGAAGGGCGCTAAAGGCCAGTCCTGCAGTCTTGCGTGGCTTGTGTGGTACAGCCAGGATCACTCTCACTTTTACTACCTCACCTCCTAGGATTGTGGTCTTGTGGCCCTAATGTAGCCCTATTAGGTTTTTTGGACACTGTTTAGCATGAGCATTTGCAGCATGATTACTCATCTGGAAATATCTGATTGAATGACAGCTCATACATTTAATCATATCTACAAGCTATCTTTGCAACTGTGTGACCTGGGCGTTTGCTGGACTGTAGGTCTGTAGGTTTGTTGCTGGCTTTGCCAGCATTTGTGTTCGTCTGCGTACGCCGCCCCTCGCTGTGTTGCCTTGTACGCTTCTCACACTTGTGCGCGCACTTGGCGGCCTCTTATTCGCATGCGTGTGACGGGTGGTGGACCCTGTTGGACTGTGACAGGATGCTCGGGGTGTTGCCGGCCCTGGTCTCGTTCTTTCCATGCTGCGGCACTCGTTTCTCTTGCTTCAGTATTCTGGGACCCGGAAGCGCCACACTTGGACTCATCTACATTTCCGGCAGTGTGGACAATAGAGCAGCAAGGCGATCTGGCTGTTAGCCTTTCTCCCTATTTTCATTTCTTTCACTTCTCACAGAGAGCGGATGCTTGCTTATCTAGACCTTGTGCATTGCATTTTATGAACCGCTGAACTGCGTCATTGCACATACGACAGAGCTGCGTTTGAACAGTTAACTTTTTTTAACATCCTCAAGCATTGACTGGGCAGCTGTATACTCGGATTAATGCTAGGAGCCAATATTACCTAAAGAATGCTTTTCGCTGTGTTTACTGGGCTGCCTAATGGACTTTCTTCTTGAATTATTGCATGCGAGCAAGGGGGGGGAGTCGGACTAAGGCAGCCCCCCATCCCCGAGCTATCGGGCGTGCCTCGCTGCAGGCTGTCCTTACTTTATTTCAAGTTTTTGAATGATGACGCTTTATCATCCTTTTATTCCATTGATCTGCATTTTTTAAAATTGTTTTAACTTATTCATTTTACATGTGTTGGAGGTGTGTGTTATTCATCTAATGTCAATATGTATCAATATCTTTGAAGAAACGTTTTTTTTTTGGATCTCATACAGATTTCACTATATGCTTCTCTTTTATCTGGTATTGCGTATAGATATATGAGATACTTAGGCATCCAATTAAGTCGAATAAAAAACAAAGAGCCCTGGGGAAGGATGCTAAAGACGAAAACAAAACAACTAACAGCACAAGTGAAAATCATTAACAAAAGATACGGAAAGTTCTCCCTCCAACATTCTACAGGCTTAAAGTAATACCAACATTAACATACAGAGCAGAAACTTGTATGAATATTCCGGAAGAATTCTGGAACACCCTAGAAGGGCTTTTCTGGAAAAATATCTTACCGATACCAAAAGCAACACCAATGACGGTAATTCGTCATGAACTTGGCCTCACTGCTTTATATGTACACATCTGCCACAATAAGCTGATGTTGTACAGAAAAACAATGACCAACTTGACGCCTCCTCAATTCGAAATTTTCTGCGAAAATAACAATTTCAAAGAAAAGGTAGTGGAAGACTGGAAAAGAGACAATGAACGAATTCTAAAAAAACTATCTCTAGAAATTCGAACATTGGCAGAAAATCCTGTAGCTGTCAAAAGAATGTTATGGGACGAAGATTGGTCAAATATGGAAACAAAAAGAGAACTGTCAAAAACCCATACACTCTCGAAAACTAATTGGGGTGTAATGTCTATTATACCGAACTACTTGAGAACATTCCCAAACTGCAAGCAAAGATATCTACTGTTGCGTTTTAGATTGAATGTCCTCCGAAACAAAACAACAAAGGCACGATATACAAAAGGAAAGATATGCACAATGTGTAGATTGTGCAAAAGAAGTGAAGAATCCCTCAGTCACTTGGTATTATTTTGCCCCAAATTAAAAGAGCTCAGAAATGTGTATCTAAACAGCAACATCGTTGACTTATGTGGTTTAGACTCGGAGAAGTGGTGGAGTCTAATATATGACTGTCGAACTCCAAGAATAAACTTTGTAACAGTCACATTTTTAGAACAAACCTTTAAAAAGCTAGACCTTTGCGATGAAGAAGATGTAATGCAAAAAAGCTAATTGGTATAGCTAGGAAGATCTATTGTTTTATCGCAAAATCTGTTCAAAATTTGTTTTGAAAGATTCTTCAAGTATCTGTAATGAATTTTAAAAGTCTCTATCAAGTTAGGTTTTATTTATTTCATTAAGGGTTTGTTGCTTGGTTTTTGATCTCCCCTCTGTATTTTCTTACGTTGTTTTCTTATTTAAGCTAGATCTCTTTGTTAAAAATGAAATTTTCTTTTTCTGATTGTGAAAGGTTTTAATAAACCAAATACACTTAAATTTAAAAAAAAAAGTATAGATATATCGGCCTATATAGAGATTTGTTCAACAAACGAGTGTGGTAAATCTATCTCTTTTGTTTGTGTTTTCTTTAAACTCCCTAAAATGTCTAAACGCAAGGTGGTTAGCCCCCCTCTTTGCAGTTCAGCTAGAAAGCGTACCATTAAGTTTGTTGACCACATTGACCCGACCAACGCAAAGGTTAGTAAGGGAGGTGGTAGTGGGTCCAAATGTTCTGGCAGTAAAAATGCAGCCAATGGGGCAGGTAAGGGGAGGGTGAGACCTCCGATGGGGAGTCGTTACTGGCATGACAGTCAGTCACAATTGTAGTGTTTCAAAAGGACAGGAAACCATGAATTTGGCTAGCAAGGAGGTGATTCCACCGTCCAGTGAGGGGATGTAGTATCTAAACAGAAGTTGAGAATCACTGAGAAGTGTAAGCTTGCCAATGACTCTATGCAATCCCATAAGGTAAGCTTACCTGCTCTAGCAGATGTGGGGAAATACTGGCGGGACACCAGGTCCACAACTGTCCCATCGAAAATGAAGGACAATCTTATCACATACCTGTGGAGGTTATTCCTCCCACCGCAGGGATCTGTGGTTTGGATATAGGGAGAAGAGAAGGGATAGGGCCTAACAGAGTTGACCAGGAGGTGAAATATGATATGCTGACTAATGTAAGCTATCCCCCGGAGGTGGAAGTTAGCAATAGTTTTGATGCCTTGGCCATCATTCACGATTCGATATCTCCTGCAGTATATAATATGTCCCATTTAGTGACAATCCCCACTGCCGTGCCGCCGGACTCTGTGTTGGTGGATCTTTCTGAGAGTCCACCAAGGGATGCAGGGACCTACAGCTGTGAGGGGTGTAAGTGCGCTTTAAAATTGTTAGCGTTATTACGGAAGATAAATTAGGATTTAAAAATAGATTTGTGCAGGATGTCTAATTTGGTTTATAAGCTAGCACTACGCATACCCCCCACCCATAAGTGTATTGAAGGAGGTGCCAGTGATGGCAGGTCCGGTGGCACACCATGGGGGGTCTTGAGCTCACGCTGCCCAAATTGCCAGAGGAGAGCTTATTAGTGAGACGCACGCGCAGGTGAATATAGGCCCTCTATTGAATACCCCCACACACCGGCTAGAGACTGGGAAACCGGTGCATAAACAGCCTTCTATCTATGATTTGAGAAAATGACACACCCAGGGACGTGAACTCTGTCAGTTACATATGCCCCACCCATTTCCTCTTAGTATATGTCCCCAAACTTGGGGGTACGAGCTGGGAGCGGAAAAGTAATTCACTGGCTGAGATCCAAAAGATGTTGCCTTTCTGTTATCCGTAGCAATATTGTGGGGTATGAAAGGCTGGTGGGCCTGAGCACGGTGGACGCAATTAGAGTTCAGTTGAGTAATGCCACACTGCTGCAAGGACTGTTGGAAATGATGCAGCACTCTCTGCCTCCGAGCAGTCTGGCAATTGATATCAAAATGGCATTGCCCCTGTAGGTAACTGAAAAGGGAAGTATAGGGTTGGTTGGCCGACAGGCTAGTTTGGGCTTCGCTCAAATTGCGACTCATGGTGCCAGTCATTGTAATCTGACTCCCTCCCAGCAGCAGTCCATGGCACCTGGGAGGGCTCCTAATATGCTCTGGGGAGAGGGTGGCAAGGTTGGTCAACTTCCAAATGTGGGCATCCAACAAAGAGCAGCAGGTCAGCTCAGCCTTACTGCTGGAAGTGATGCAGAAAGCACCCAGGGGAAGATCAGAGACAATCCTGCCCCCTATTGGACTTGAAGCAGGATAGGGAGGCTCTGACAATCCGGCAGGGCATGGATTCTACCCAGTTAGAATTTGCACTGGAGTTGAGTCTAGGGGTAGCCTGCAATACGCTGATTCAATCTGCTGTCACAAGTCCTGAGCAGGCCGATTCTGGGGTGCGGCTCCTTTCATGGAACATTGCTGGGGTAAAGACATTTATGAATGACAGTGATTGGCTCCTTTGTCAGGGGCTATGGGGTTGTTAGTCTCCAGGAGATGTGGCTTTCGATGCCCCTCATATTCAGGGGTATGCCACCTTTGTCATTTCAGCATCCAAAGGGGGGGAAAAGGCCGCCCTAGTGGGGGGTTGATCATATGGGTTGATGTTTCACTCTTGTTGATCTCCTGGAACTACAGCTTACTCTGAGGGACAACTTTGTATTGTCATTGTTTCATTTTTATAACAGAGGATTATCCTGGGCAGGGGTGCAGACCTGATTATCGTGATGGTAGATCGGATCTCTTCTTGGAGGTTGTCTTCGACTGGCATACCGCAGACTGTGGTTATGGGGGAACTTAACCTCCAGTTTGAGCCCCTACATGCCTTGACTGATATAATGGAGGAGGAGGACAGTCATTGGGGCATAGCTCCGGTTGATAAAGCGTATCCCTTTAGACAGCACAGGAACACGGAAGAGGTAGCTATCTTGTTCATGCCAGCCAACCTGAGGGCATGTAATGGCCGATTCTCTGGCGATGCCCCTGCTGTACCTACTTTCGAAAATAATCAGGGGAGTAGCATGATTGGTTACATTCTTGTGAACTTAGAGGTCTGGTATTGTCTAACAACCTTCCAGGTTATTAATAGGAGTGAGAGTGATCATCATCATCTGGCTATGTTGTCTAGTGAACACCTATGTCAGCTCCAGGCCAGGGGAGCACGTAACCCCAAGACTGGAGCTGTCCGCGTGGAAGTACATGGACAAGCAAGATGTAATCTTAGGTGGGAGAAGTTGGATCTGGAACAGCTCCTACCTTAGATGTATTGCAACATTGTTTCCTTCCGGCAAAGGTGGCAACGTTGGATCCTAATGATGACACTGCACTGATACATTTGCTTGAAAACATAGTGGCTCTTGTTGCAGCTAGGCTATCTAAGCCATGCAGGGCTATTCATAAACAAACTGAGTCCTCTACCCCTTGGTACGAGTGCAGGCTGGCCAGGGGGTGTTTGATTATAGATGTACGGCATGAGGAAGCGACCAAAAGCCTAGAGTTGTGGACAAAAAGTACCATCTATCATAGGCTACTGAGGGAGAAAAAGAGGGCCTGTCATGAGGACTCTTGTGGCACACTACTCAGTGCCATCAAAAAGGGGGATTTGAGATGTTTTTGAGGCCTGATCGGGACAGGGCAAAACATAGGCAGAAACACCCTACAATGCTGTATCCCGGAGCAAGAATGGGTGGACTAATATAGTAGCCTCTATGGAGACTGAGGGGCTCATGGCAGAGAAGATATTGCTCTGAGTGGAATTGGCAGTAGGCAGGGTGTAAATCACCCACCTTTGATATTGACCAATGAGTAGGTTAGTAGAGCATTAGCATGCCAAAAAGTAGGCAAGACGCCAGGTCCTGAGAGAGTTCCCATAGATTTCTATGCAAATTAACCCAATGTGTGGGCAATATATCTAACAAAAGTATTTAATGCTGCCCTGAATTTGAACGAGGTTCCTGGATCTTGGACAAAAGCTGAGCTGGTACCTATTTATAAGAAAGGGCCTAGAGACCATCCCTGCAACTACAGGACGATTTCTCTGTTAAACTCTGGGGGTAAAATATTTGTTGGGGCCTTATTTCTTCATTTGAAGTCTTGGGCAACCAATAATCCAATTCTTGACTACAGGCAAGCCAGGTTCAGTGAAGGATTGAGCGCTGTGGACCAGAGCATGCGCCTGCGATTGATTATTGATAAATATGCCGTTCTTAGGAAGACACGTGTTTACGCAGTCTATGTTGATCTGAGAACTGTTTTTGATACAGTGCCCCGGCAACGCCTCTGGGAGGTCCTTCAGGGGTTCGGAATTCCAGAGGCCCTTTTGAGAGCCCTCTAAAGTTTGTATACAGGCAACATGGCAGCAGTGCTTTGGGGGACTGAAGGATGGAACTCAAGCTGGATAAATGTGCAAAAGGGTGTCCACCAGGTGCGTGTCTTGGCCCCTAAGCTATTTTGCATATTTATTAATGGGGTCATCAAAGAGCTGCTGGCCTCTCAGATGCACCAGTTTTTGTGAGAGACAAGATACCGATCTTGATGTTTGCGGATGATGCAGTGTTGTTTTCTCTAACATCTGTTGGTGTGCACATGCAAATGGATGTATTTGTTGCCTTTTGCAAGGATAATGGTTTGGCATTGAATGTAGCGATGAGGAAATTGCTGGTCTTTAAAACTAATGCTGGGGGGAAACAAAGAGGCCTTAACTTGATTCTGGAAGAAAGCGAGATTGAGCAAGTGGCATTTTATGATTATCTGGGGGTTAGGGTTATGGCCTCTTGCAGCTGGTCTAAGCAGCTGGAGAAGGCAAGGGTTACCTTGGGTAGATATGGGGTGCTTTGGCCAGGTTTACAGCTGAATATGGCAATGGGGCAGCATGTGTATCTCTGGAAGCCTATAAAGACCAAGCGAGACAGGCTGCCATATATGGGGCTGAGCTGGGGGACAGCTAGATACCCATGCACTGGTAACTCTGGAAAACAGGTACTTAAAGAACATACTTGGCCTTCCCTCCAGCATGCCTAATTCGCTGGTGCTTTTGGAGACGGACATGCATGGGATTGAGTCTGTTTGCTGGCTTGGTCCAGTGTTGTTCTGGGTCCAAATGTGGTCTAAATCGAACCTGGCCAAATATAGGGATGCCTTGATGGAAGTTCGCAGCAGGGGGGGGGGTCTTCCTTGAAATGGGCCTTGTATGCCAAATTGTCCCTCAAAACCCTTGATCTTGGGGTCTATTGGACCGAGCCAAGTCTAATTAGCAAACAGTCGAAAGATCTGATAAAAAGCACTGCCCTTGTAAAATCGCAGCATGATGTAGCCATAAAAGCCTTTGGTTCCTCGCTCTTGGCACGATATTTAAACATTTCGATTTGGCACATTGCCGATAACATCTACAATGTGTAAGTGGCGTGGTGAGGTTTGTGCCCTCTGTGTAAAAAGGCGAATAAGGAGATAGCACATTTTTTCATGTTGTGCCCGACCACAACATCGCTGAGGAAGCCTACTTAAGGCCACTTCTGCACCTGTGTGGATGCAGAACTGTTGCAGATGCCATGGTATTTTGTTTAAACTCTGTTGACATTCCTTAAGTGTTTGCAACTTGCAGGTATTTAAGATGGGTTTGGAGTGTTAGAACCAAGAAAATGTCTCTGTGAACTTTAGATTAACTAGTTGTTCATGGAATTTGTGGTCTCTTTTCCAAATTTTTAAATGGTTAGTGTATCTGTGAATGTTGGTCACTAACTTAAACTGCATTGAATTTAGTTGAAAGGGGGCCCTACCTGCACCCCAGGAATGTACCTGTTTTACATGTTATGCAACCGATTTAATGAAGAAATGTGGCATAAAAACCATATCAGTAGAAGATTAGTCGCAGATAACAATGTAGGCTGCAAGCTATGCTCTCCTCCAATTTGGTGACTGAACTCTTGGTATTATATTTTAACTTGTTCTCATGATTTTAAGATGT
The DNA here is from genome assembly GCF_040938575.1 of Ambystoma mexicanum. Taxonomy (NCBI): domain Eukaryota; kingdom Metazoa; phylum Chordata; class Amphibia; order Caudata; family Ambystomatidae; genus Ambystoma; species Ambystoma mexicanum. The sequence continues at coordinate 832,078,641 of NC_090934.1, read as the reverse complement.
TATAGGTTTTATTTACCTTCTTGAATGCTGTCGACAACCCTTTAGTGTCCATATTTTAACTTTGGAACTGCATGTATAGATTGCACAACCTCTGTAATTTTTTAATTTTATTTTAGGTTGGTTTATTATATTGCATGTTGTAATAATTAATTTCATTCTGTGTTTTATATGTATTTGTATGCCTTTTATGACTTATTAGTTGAAATAAATCTTAATGAACGAACAAACGAACGAACAAACGAACGAACGAACGAACGAACGAACGAACGAACGAACGAACGAACGAACGAAGTAATAGACATTCTGCTAACCTTTCATATCCTGTTCTCAGTAAAACAGAACCGAGAAAAAACTTCATAAGAATGCATCAGCAAACAGTTAATCCTCTAACACTGTATATGGTTTGTGTAGCATATCATATGTTAAACAAATCGTATTAGAAAACTGTTCATTCTCAACAGTTCTGACCGGAATGAAGCCTTTAACACAATTTGTGACAAAGCTTGAAATGTTAACATTGCCATTTTCTGTATTTTAATAGGGGAAAAATGCGTTCCATACTAGTAACACTAGCTCCATCATTCATCAAGAAGCATTTATTTATTTATTTATTTAGTTATACAGCACCGGAGTCTGCAGGCATCAGGGCTCACACAAACACACAGGAAAACGAGAAAGTACAGGATCTAAGGCAGGAAAGGAAGCATGTCAGGTAGGTCTAAGCGAAAAGAAAGGTTTTCAATGCTTTCCTAAATGTGCTAAACTTGCAGTCTGATCGCAGGGATGTCGGGAGGTCATTCCAGATTCTGAAGGAGCAGTTTCAAACGATCTACCCAGCCCTTTTGATCTCTTAAAGGGGGGGCGGGCAACAAGATTGGTGTTGGTTGATCTTAATGAGGGTAGGGATTCATACCATGAAGCTGTTGACTTCTGGTAGCTGAGTGTCTTCCCATGGAGACACTTGTGGAGTAAAGTTGCCACTTTGAATTGACATCTGCCCATGACCGGGAGCCAGTGTAGTTCCTGTTGATGGATTGAAATATGGCATCTTCTAGGGAATTTTCTTTAATGATCCGGACCCCGTCATTTGGAATTGTTTGTAGGGGCTGGATGCTTTTTTTGTCAGCCCCTACTAAGAGCGTGTTACAGTATGTATTCTTTTTCAACTCTTTATTTCTCATTTTCAACAATATTCAACAAGCAGTATCATCATCATAAGTCATTGAACTGCAAAATATACAACAGCAGGAAGCAATACAGCAGAATTTCATACCATAACCCCATATCCCACCATATCAAAATGTAAAATTAACTTAAAACCAAACCAGATATATCAAACAAATAACAGACAAACAAGACTACACAAAACAACCACATAAACAACACAATTCCCCCCCCCCCCTATATGTAAAGTACCTGAAAGTAAACCATTTCACTCCACTCTATAATTCAACCTAGCATTATCCATAAAGGTCATTAAAACTCTCCCACATTTCATCATAAAGTTCTGCCTTGTTTTGTTTACTAAACATAGTTTTTTTCAAATCTTGATAAAGCTCTAACATCCAAAATCCACTCCTCCACTGTCGGCTTTTTTCGTGTCTTCCAGACCTTCAACACTTGTTTAACCGCCACCAACAAAACTTTACGCACCCCGCACAATATCACCCAACTTACATTACGCCCACCACCATACGACAGGAATATAACTGCTAAGGGATTGCGTGGGTAAACAATGTGCCAGACCTGATCAATCCTGTCAATAACCTCCCTCCAAAATCTTACCACTCTTTCACAATGCCACAACATATGTAACAGAGTACCCTGTTCTTTTCCACAACCCCAACACAAATCATCATCAACTAAACCTAATTTGCACATACGTATTGGAGTCCAATATATTCTGCCCAATATCCTTTGATGTATTTAGCGTAATTGCAAATCCACCTTGGCTGTCGTCTGCACTCTCCAAATCTTATCCCATTCTTTTAATGTGAGTTCCCTGCCCAACTCCTCTGTCCACGATAACCTCAACTTTTCCCACGAGTCCAACCATTGCCCATCCAGTTGCATAAACTGCATAAATGTAGACACTTTTTGAAATCCCATTTCCAATATATCAAAATTCTCTGGCTTTTTCAAGAATGGAGCATCCAACATTTCTCTCCGTTCCAAGAGTAAAGCTACCAAAATTTCATATCTTCTCAATTCCCTGTCCCTCAAACCAAATTTCTCAACTAAACTCATATTCCTCTAGGAGCCTGCATAGAGAAAGAGTGTATGGATTAAACAATATGGGGGACATACATGCTCCTTGAGGCACCCCACAGGTGGAGAGAATGGGAGTATCCAATGGCAGGTTAAGACAGAGCAGTGGCATGTGTCCCTTAAAATGTGTAGGAGTCGTTTGTGGTCTAGTAAATCAAACGTGACTGATAGATATAGTAGCAGTAGGACTTGTCCCGGTCCATAATGTTCAGCATATGGCTCTGAAGATCAACAAGGGCTGTCTCTGTGCTATAGGAAGGTGCGAAAACCCAACTGCCTTGGATGTTGAATATTCATAGCCTTAATATAGGTCTGAATCTGAAAGGTAGCTTCTCTATCTAGTATTTTCAAGAAAAAGTTGCAGTTCGTGATGGGTCTTAGGTTGGCTGCGTCATTGGGGTCCAATACTGTTTTTTTCAGAATGCGAGTGACTGTAAAATGTTTGATGCCGTCAGGAACCACATGATTACGAAAGGAGGCATTAACACATCGTGCCACTAATGGGACTAATCTACCCTTATTGTCAATGATCAATTTTGGGGGTATCACATTGTCTGGTCCAGCTGTCAGGTGCATAGTACATAGAGTGGCAACAGGTTCGAGCTAGACACTTGCGTAAAGGTAAAGGAGGTGCAATCATGTGGGGGGGCTGAAGATTGGGGGAAGGATTCAAAAGTGCCTGGGGGGTGTGCTTAGTGGCACAGTAATCTGAATTTGGATTTTGACCCTGGCTTTAAGTATTTTATTGTTGAGGGAGAGGTGGTCTTTTTCCACCCCCCCTCACCATTCCTGCATGGAGAGACATCATGAAGTCCAACCAGCCATTCATTATTGCAATAATTAGTATCGCCCAGAAGGAAGTTGAGCTCACTGCACTGTGTGAGACTGGAGCAGGCCCCTGCCCTTGTGAACATCCGTCTCCACTAACCTGCCTGTTCTCCCTCAACCTCCACCCCACTTAGCTATAACCTACTGGGCCCAGGCCTCTCTGCTCTTTGATAACAGATACACATCTGGCCCCTCCAGTGACCAGAGGAGAACACCCGCCATGGCCCTAATCCCAGACACCAATATATTCTTCCTAAAACTAACAGATGTTTATCCACATCATGAGGCATCAGGTAGATCAAGAACCCCCAAGATGGGCGCCTGGATCGGGGCACTGGGTTTATGGGTGCCAAGGTGCAAAGGGTACAATGTAGATATAGGGCTGTTAGTGTGCTTTGAAAGTACTCCTATTCGGGCCAAACGTTTATGATGGTCATTTGTTTCATGCCCTCAGATCCTGTTATTTTAGCCTAGGCAGTCAGGAAATGTATCACTTTGCCTACATGGCCTTTACCCTATGGAGATGAGCCCAGCTGACCCACGTGCTGAGGGAGTGACACCTAAGCAACCGCCAGTCCAACGTGGCCAGCACCTAAGGATGCATACTGTACTAATATGCCTCACCAATTATATTGTACAATTGTGTACTTATAGTTTGGCATCATCAGTGACGCGTTTTCATCTTATAATGTGCTGCCCATGTAATGTTTGGCAATTTATCTTATATAAAACTTTGTTCTACTTTTTCTACTTGCAATCTATTTCCTGATCTCATTCCCTAGCGGGATGTGTCCATTATTCGAGGTTTTGGATATTGTGTCAGGGAATGGGCGCCTTCATTTGCTGACTGTCTGGCATGATATTCCTCGACGTCCCCGGTACGGCGGCGAGATCCAGGGCTTACCCGGAAGGGCCGACCCCCACCTACGGCTGACCAGTCTCAAACAAAAACATGTACGCAGCGAAGAAGGTTTTGTGGGTCCCGGCTTGGTGAGTACCCAAGTGCTCACCAGAGCTGGGCAGGGCCATGACGGGGAGGCCCCCACTTGTGGATAGACTGCGAATGGAGGCTCTTGGAATACCACGGGCACATGAGTATTGATTGCAATGGGAAATAAAGGAGGGAAAGGGGAAGATATGGAGCAGATTAATTAAGGGGAACACGCAAGGGTTGGGTTAAAAATGATTAAATGGAGTGATTGTTGAAAACGAAGAGCTTCCCTTTTTCATGCCCATTGGGTTTTTATAAATGAGTACATTGAGAAAATAAGAGGAGATACAGGAATTTAGCTCTGAAAGGGGGTGGAAGGCAGCAAGAAATAAGTGAAGAAAAGGAATAAAGTGAGAACCTCATATATTTAGTAGGCTCAGGAAATAGTAGTCTTTATTATCTTTACCATTCTATAACTCTTGTGGAGTTAGGCCCAGGAGGGGCAGGGGTTATGTGAGTGTTGAGTGCAGGAGAAGATAATCCAAGGTTGAGTAAAAATGGGATTAGGTGCATATGGGTTTATTCTAGAGTATTCTAATGTCTTCTCCGTTTGGTGTTGTCGATATATTTGTTGGTTTGTTCTGTGAAAATGTTCAATGATTTATGTTTCATGTACCTGACGTGACAATGCATAAGTAGTGTTTTAAAATAAACAATTGAAAACTGTGATTGATATGTTAGAGGTTGAAGTGTCACGGTAGAGAGGAAATAGGACAGAAAGAAAAGGTCATTTGAGAAATATGGGTCTGGACACGCCACTTTCACACATTTGTAAGCACCACCCCTTGTACAGTGACCAAATAAAAAAGTACCTTGGGCAGTGAATTTAAGGGGGAGGGGTCACCTCATATCTGGCCAGAAGTAGGGTCTTTTGACAAAGAGATATTGAACCATGAATCAACTTACTTAATGGCAAAATACAAAGGGAAACAACTTCAAAATAGACAAGAAGGGATAGATTTGGGGAGGATGTTCAAGGAAACACCCCCTACAAATAAACAGGAAAAGGAAATAGAGCCCACAGCTGTGCCAAACGACAAAGGAGGAGGTAAGGAGAAAGAAAGGGAGGAACCAAAGAAAATATAACCATCGCTTACAAGACCCACAGAAGGGTACACAGACCCAGTGTATGTGCCAGGGACAAGTACACCAGTAACACCGGTCACTGCACCACCTCCTCCATATGTTCCATCAAACATGACTCCTGCCCCCTCAGGGCCCACCCCTCGAGATCTAGAAATAGTGTTAACATCCACCTAGTCAGAACTGGCCCGATTATGAACACTGTGCAAAACAACACTGCCCTTGTCTGGCTCTGGGCAACCACCATTACAACCCCCACTAACGGGTACCTCTGCATTACCAGAAGATTAATGGAAATCTGAGGATTTCCTTTTTAGAATAGAGAGCACCCCAATAAAAGCAGTGTGGTAGAACAAGAAGGTGAGGTGGAACGCGAGTGATATGATACAGTAGCTTTCCGAATGAGAGGAGAAATGTTGGAGCGACTTTGATGAGGCCAACGAAGGGGCAGTAGGAGGGGTGCAGCAGATTCAGTGGGCCACCCCACAAGTAACAGCAGTAGAAGAAGGTTGGGAGGGAAGGCTTCAGAACAAGTTAGGAAGAATAGCCTTGACAAAGAAGAAGGAAGTAAAGGTAAGTAAGGGGAAGGTGAGATCGAAATTACAGATGCCCCTCATCCACAAGGGAGCAGGACGACCCCATTATGTGACTTGGGCACTGATGGATAAGAACAATCTCCTCAAAGAACTACCACTGCTTTCAGGGGGTGCAGGAAAATGGATATATGCATTTGAGAAGAATACAGCGGGAGTTCCATTAGCGATTGCAGACATTAAAAGCCTTTTAATATCTGCAGTGGGAGAGCAAGCAGATGCAGTGTGGGTGAAGGCAGGGTTTCCGGGAGTGACCGTGGGAAATGACATGCTTGATGGGGCATCCTTCAACAATGTAAGGGCGCAAGTATGGGATGCACTGCAGAGGACCTTCCCTGACATCCCAGATTTACACTCTGTAATGCAATGTGCCATGGGGGACAAGGAAGATGCTGCGCAATTTATTATTCAGCTGCAGGAGCTGTGGCGGGCAGAGACAGGCACGACCTGGGACCAGTTCACCTCCCTATTCTATTTTATCATTAAGCGAGGCCTCCCAAAGGAGGTACAGAAGGCCCTTGATAAAATAACTTGGATAGAAGCCAAGGGGTGGCCAGAGATACAAAGCATCATAGTACACTACTGCAGGAGGATCAAAGAAAGGGAAAAATAAATAGCTCAGAGGATATTAGTGGATGAAGCAAAGCTTGTGCTGAGTAAGTTAGTGAAGGGCGTGGCAGTAACTACAGTGCCGCCCTCAGAACGGCAGGGAGAATAAGGGGAGGGGCCACTAGTACTACAGGCTAGGATGTCAGCTGCATGGGCAGACAATGGCCAGGAGCAATGGGGTGCAGAGGAACGGTACATGGGACCACAATGGCAGGGAAGACCGGCAAGAGGAAGAGGTGGGTATCGAGGGCAGTGAGGAGGAGGGAGAGGGTATGGATACAGAGGACAAGGACCAAGGGGGGGTGGACCCAGTCCATGTTGGTTGTGCGGGAGGTGGGGACACTTTGCAAGGGAATGTCGTATCCGACCTGTGGCCAATTACCAGAATATCCAGAGATACGGCAGCGAACAGCAGTATGGGCACCCACACCCATGTAGCCCGTATGGACTCCCTATTGACCTCTATGAGCCAGATGGGCAGCCTGACAGTAGGCCCATATCAGGGAACAATACACTCAGACACCCCCACACTGTTTGCAGACCCGCCCAATTTGTCAAAACCAAATGACAAACACACTTGGAAATCCATTCGCCACTTCAGCTAATGGCACACCAGTGCCAGGGTACGTGTGTACTGAGTGAAAATATCTTCTCCTGCCCAGGAATGAACACCCACCCAGATTAGGACAGCCCACAGAGAGCACTTGTGTGTCCAGTCCTATCCACTACCATACGTCCAGACGAGTAACCACTGGTGGGGGCAGAGATAAGAAACAAACAGTTCATCTTTATGGTGGACTCAGCGGTGGAGAAATCATGTCTATGTGAAGGTGATTTCCCGTTATCTGGCAAAAATTTCGAGACACAAGGATTCTCTGGGGCTGTGGTCACGGTACCTTACACAGAAGAGTTAGATGTTAAAATTGGAGGAAAAACTGTTCAAGCACTCCTACTCTATCATGAGAATTCACCTGTAAATTTACTGGGACAAGATTTATTAAGTAAACTTAATATCACCATCAAATTTACAGACAGAGGCATAATATGCTACTCCCAGGCATGTGTTCCATACGAGCAATGCTACTCATACAAACGATAGCAAACGAAACAGCCATTCGAGGGGTACCAACCATTGCAGACATGTTTATTTATGGCATACAAGTAATAGCAAGTGTGGTGCCAGAGATCACACGTAAGGAATGGAGAGTGCCCTCTGATTTTGTTTTCCACCCCGTAGCTCCACTCGAGATATTGCCTGGCACCGTTCAGTCTCTCGATCTACAAGGGTACAAGTTTCAGCAAAACTTATTGTGGCGATCGGCCTGGACATGCATGGCTGTGAGTGGCGGACAGTACTGTGTATTGACCCAAACATACCACTGCGCAAATTGACTGATGAAGAGCTGGTCACTGACAATGACACTGATGGGGAAATAATAATGGGGATATGCATGCCATTTGACTTAATTATACAAAACAGACGAGTAACAAAACCCCCTCATGGCCATTGTCAGTGCACAGCCATCTTTTTGTGATGAGGACTTACAGCTAGTTCCACCAAATGTATGGACTACAAACACCCATGATGTGGGTTTATTGAAGGGAGTAACCCCAATAAAAATAAAGCTTAAGCCAGGGGCAGTATTGCCTAGGGTCAGACAGTACCCCCTATCAAGAGAGGATGAGGAGGGAATAAAAGACACAATACGCACACTTCTACAACAGGGCATCATTGTCCCCTCAAACTCTCCATGCAATACTGTGATTTATCCGATTAAGAAAGCTAAAAGGGGGTTGTGGCGTATGGTGCAAGACCTTTGCCCACTTAACGACATTGTCCAAAAAGAATTCCCTCTTGTTCCAAACCTGGCATCCATTTTGTGCAGCATTCCAAAGCAGGCCACGCATTTCACAGTGTTGGACCAGAAAAACACATTTTTCTCAGTACCACTTGACCAAGAGTCCAAATACCTAACAGCTTTCACTCTAGGGGGGAAAAGGTATGAACATTGCCGACTACCCCAGGGGTACTGCGAAAGCCCAAGTATTTTTAACAGAATATTGCATGAAGATCTTGGCAATATTGCTGTTCAGAGCATCATCATTCAATACGTTGATGACCTCCTAGTGTGTAGCGAGGGGGAAGAAATATGCAGGAAAGACTCTGTCACCTTACTCACATTACTAGGACACTAGGGGTACAAGGTAGATAAGAATAAACTTCAATACTGTTTAGTAGAAGTGTTGTATCTGGGACAATTGATCTGGAAAGATGGTAAGAGAATACTACCCGACAGAGCGGCAACAGTGCGAGCAGCAGTCAGACCCCACACAGTAAAAGACATGCAAAGGTTTCTTGGCATATGTAACTATTGCAGGGCATGGATTTTAGACTATGCCGCCTACACCCGACCCCTATTACAATGGCTAAAAGAAGCACAGAAAGAGAAGACAGCAATAACATGGACACCTGAAATGCATACTGCTTTCACAACACTAAAAGTACTGATATGCACAGCCCCGTCCTAGTTACACATGATTATGAGTGGGAATTTTTCCTGTTCTGGCATTCAAATGGAACACTTATGACTGCAGTACTGACACAAAAAACATCCATGCCACAAGCCACTAGCTTACTACAGTGGCACTCTTAACTCAGTAATGCAGGGCCATTTTGCTTGCAAACAAGCTCTTGCAGCCATATACTTTGCGATTGAAAAAAGTGCCACAATTGTGATGGGATGCTCCGTCACATTGTTTGTAGAACACTCTTTGTTTGCCATACTTGAGTGGTCCAAATCCACGGTCAGGACACAGAGGGCTACAGCCTATGGAATTATCATCTCAAGCCCAAACATTCATGTTATACATTGCAAAATGGTCAACCCAGCTACATTCCTCACAGAGCCATGGGCAGTAGAGGATATACAGAATGATGATTTTGCCACTTATGAGGGAGAAGGAGACAACATTCGCAAAGCAAGTGAAAATGCATTGAGAGAGGGAGAGGTGTACTTTGTAGATGGATCAGCATCCATTTGCCCGGAGACTGGTGAAGTGGTAAGGTTGGAGGAAGGAGAATATGAAATACTGGTACAGAAACAATTGCCCATGCACTATTCAACCCAAGCAGCAGAATTGGTAGCATTAATGAACGTGCTCCATGCAGAAAAAGGGTGTACAGTAACAATATATTCCGATTCAGCATATGTAACCACCACGGTACATGCTGGACTATATAGATGGAGAAGAAGAGGGATCAGAAGGGCGGATGGGTCCCCAGTACAACATGCTGAATTATTGTACAAATTGATCAAAACACTTGCAGAACCATCAGTAGTAGCACTCGTAAAATGTCAGGCACACACCAATAATAGTGACGAAATATCACTAGGGAACGCAGCGGCAGATGCCGCTGCAAAACAAGCAGCATATTTTCAGAAAGAAACCACAACAGAATGCTTGTTAAAAGGTAAAATAGAAGAGCCCAAAGAGAATGAATATAATGCACTCCCTGTAGCACAGATAATCGACCTCCAAAAGAAAGCACCATAGTCAGAACAAGAACTCTGGACAAAACGAGGATGCACACAGTCACCCACAGATCTTCTATGGAGACAGGACATAACGGGAAAGATAGTGATGCCAGTGGAATTATTGCAAATAGCATTCCAGCAGTTGCACTTTCCCACCCACACCTCAAAACAGCATATAGATGCCGACATCCAGGAGGATTGGTTTATCCCGAACCTCCAGGAATACTAAATGTACTATTGAATGCGTCACATGCCAGACATATAATTCAGGAATGACACTAAGGACGCTGTGAGGAACACTGCCCGCCCCGTCTGACCTTTCCGTGAACTGCACATGGATTATGCAGACATGGGAAAGAGGTCAATTGGGCCAGGTATCTGATAGTGTTGGTCTGTGCCTTTTTGCACTGGGTGGAGGCAGGGCTCTGCGCCCACCCAGACTCAAAGTGTGCAGCAACATTTTTAGTAAGTGAAGTGTTCCCACGGTGGGGCATATGCGATGTCATACGCTCCGACAATGGGACACATTTTGTGAATGACCTTTTCAAAGAAGTAACTACATTACTAGGAATAAAACCTAAAATCTGTTGAATTTACCACCTTCAAGTGAATGTGGTGGTCGAAGAAATCAACGGCCTCCTCTAAAGTAGGTTGTCTAAACTCCCAAAAAGAACTGGGTCAATTGTCTTCCACTGGCCTTATTCAAGCTACGCACACAACCTAGCAAAGACCACCATTTGTCCCCTCATGAAATAGTAACTGGTAGAAGTATGCAAATGCAATTATCCCCAGTAAGAAGGATGTCCGATGCACACAGAACTGCAACAGTGTTAGGTGAGCAATTTAAAGAGTACCTCACACAGCTCACAAGAGCAGTACAAACAATTGCTAAAACGGACAGCCCCGCCATTCACAAGAGAAAGTGAAACCAACACTTCGACTGCCTCCCTAGACAGCCCAACAAAACCTTTAATGCCTGGGGAACTGGTTTACGTTTGCAGCTTTGTGAGAAGGTGGTACTCTCAAATATTTCATGGCCCTTATGAAGTAATATATTGCACACCTTTAGCAAGGTGAAAATCCTGAAATATTGGATCCACCTGTCAGATGTCAGAAAGGCTCAGGATAGTGTAGCACCAGAAGTAGCACAAGAAAATGAATGCGAAGTAGCAGTGCCTTAAGAGGTGTTGGGAGAAAAGGCGCACTACCAGGCAGCTAAGAGCATAGAAGTAACACTGCATTTGAGAATAATATGTATATAAATAAGTGATATATCAATGTATATATATCTCTATGTGAAATATCTTTCTCTCTCTGTCCCTCTTTACACTTTGTTTCCATGATGTTACACCTGTTCTGTTACTGCTCCCATCTCATCGTAACTGAAAGTATGTTTAACACATTAGATCCCACTCTGTAGGTACTACAATGGCGGAAACAAGGCCACTTGCTACTACTAGAACAGCAGTAGGAATTAAATAAGTGCCACTAGGGCATATCCACATGATTGTGGCCTTTATTTCACGGCCATCGTGTTTTCAATAATTCTTTTATGTTTAGGAATATACTGGAGTATTTCCTTTATTGGTGGTGACATAAAAAAATGCGGGAAGGGGGGAAACTAATAGAAGAAGGGGGCAACTAATATGGGATGGGTGAAACTAATATGGGACCGTAATACCTCCTTAAACCTTACTACATTACACAAACATTGCACAATGGTGTCACCACAACATGGGCTACTTGTAATGAATGCAAGTGAAAAAGTAATTTATGTACATGAGGATTATTTACCTACCCCAACAATGCTTACAATGCCACAAACTCACTTGCAGACAACCAGATATCCTACCTCATATGTTCAAAATGTGTATACTTTGTCTCCTACTGACACATCAGATACCTCCCCAAGTCCTCAATACTAGCAGCTAGGTAGGGATACAGATGTAAAATTAAACACAGGTCTCTTCCCGATTTATTGCCTACATGAAGGGTCATTTACTGGTGGTAGAAGTGAATTGACACACAGACGAAAGCGGCAAATAATGCAATAGAAATACAATGCATATCATGGGCTGGGGTTGGATAAGGTAGAGGATATTCGTCATCCGGGTCAGTCTAGTGGTACTCTGACATGAGCACCACAGGGAGACAGGCTACAAATGGTAGCTGTTACACGTGTTCACTAATACCTCATGCGTCAGGAATGCCTAAGGTTTTGGTGCCACAAGAATCTCCCATAGTGGAATCCCAATGTCTCGTTCATCTCGCACTATGTAGTATCAGGAGCACCTTCCAGGCAAACACACTAAAACTACAACTGCTTCTTCTTGATGAGAAGATATACAAGAAGAAACCTGAAGGCGCAACATGCTTTAAAGAAACATTCTTAGCAAGAAAAGGAACAATGTTCGCTGAAAATAAATGGCAAGATGCAACAGTGATGTGCAAGGCAGAAGCGCTGTGTGCGCTATCAGATGAAAGACTGCAATGGATAGGAGATATATGCGCTCAGATATGGTCCCAGCACATCGCAAAGCTGTCATGGGTCTCCGCTCTCGAAAAACCAATAAAGATCCAGCATGAAGATAAATATGAACTTTGCTTTCACAGGGAAGGAAGAGTACGCATGAGTTCAAACTCACGCTGCAACAGAACCCTAGTCATCCCTGACATGCGAAAAGGAACTGTGGCTTTGATGGACCATTACTGGGTGTGTGGCAAACAGGCATACTTGCACCTCCCGTCCTCATGGAGGGGCTAATGTGCTCTGGCAATGCTGCACTCAGCAATTCTGGTGATTCCGGAGAAGCACATAAAGGGGGAAGGGGTGCCCAACCAACTGCTACCGGCACGCAAGATCGCGACTGAAGAGCCCCCCATTTATGACATACTATCAGAAGACAAGCTACAGGATCAAGTGTCACGCCAGAGCAGAGAATCCAACTACCTCTCTAAAGTGTCTTCTGATCTCTTGGCACAGATCCCTGATGAATAGAAACTTTTCAGCTCAGCAGAGACATTTTTTGCATCACTGATCCCCAGAATCCAGGCACGAGCCAACGCCAAGTGGCTCCAAATCATTCGATGGGAGCTGATCCAACTGACCAATGACACAGAAGAAGGATTCAATTTCATCAAGGTAGAACTGAGAGCACTCAGACTAATGACAATGCAAAATAGGTACGTGCTCGACCTACTCACCACTATGGAAGGTGGTATTTGCTGAAAAATCGGAAGTGCATATTGCACTTTCATACCTTCTTCAGATGCTGATAATGGGACACTTTCACACGTAATTGCTGCAGTACATGAACTTGGAGTAAGAATGAAAAAGGAAGGTGGCATCCTGAACAGTGACTGGTACAGCATGGCGTTGGACTGGGTGCCACCATGGCTCGGGACCTCAATGAAACTACTGCTCCCCATCATTGTCTTCCTTTTGCTGATCTTCTGTGTGTGCCAGTCAGGAGTCCGATGCTGTGCTGAGGCGATTCCTAGTAGTGCGATGATGATGGTGACTATAGGCAACCAAAATAGAAATGGGAAGATGCCTCATGAAACTAGGGAAGCCCAAGTACAAACTGGTGAGAATGATGAACCCAAATATCACATGGTGGCCATATACAACACAGGGGATGTAGTGGATAATTACTATAACACAACAATAAAACAATCCCAATATCTAGAAAACTATAAGGAGGTGTGGGTTGACCAAGACGGGAACGGGGGTTGTATTTATATAACATGTACACCTTAAGAATATGCTCGGCGGGGACAGAGTTTAAGAAATGTGTGCCATGACCTGGATGCCGATAAAAGGTACCCTCACCTGAGATGAAGCAGTAAAAAGGACAGAAGAACACAGACGTACTGGGTGAGGGTATTTGTTACTTTAGTAGTAACGAAAGGGGGGAATATTGGGGGAGAGGTGGTCCCCCTTCCCACCTATGCGTGTTCTGCATTATTACCCTCTCATTTCTAACAAAAGAATCATGTAACCAAGGCTTATTGAAACTTAAAGACTCTATTCTTGCAACACACCAGACAACATCTTTTACTAGGCCCGAAAATGATCTCTAGAAACATATCTCTCCCCTGACCAGCATCTCGCACAAATAGCCATGGCCACCCCTGTCTCCTTCCAGCTGTACACGGACTCTGTTCTCACGGAAGTCCAGCCATTCATTGTTGCAATTATTAGTATCGCCCGGAAGGAAAATGAGCTCACTGCACTGTGTGAGACCGGAGCAGGCCCCTGCACTTGTGAACATCCCTCTCCACTAACCTGACTGTGCTCCCTCGACCCCCACCGCGCTTAGCCATAACGTATTGGGCCCAGGCCCCTCTGCTCTTTGATAACAGAAACACATTTGACTCGCCATGGCCCTAATCCCAGACACCAATATGTCTATCCATATCATGAGGCATCAGGTAGATCAAGAACCCCCAAGACGGGCACCTGGGTCAGGGCACAGGTTTAATGGGTGCCAAGGTGCAAAGGGTACAATGTAGATATAGGTAATATATGTAGATACATAACCTGTTAGTGAGCTTTGAAAGTACTCCTATTCAGGCCAAACATTTATGATGGTCATTTGTCTCATTACCTCAGATCCTGTTATTTTAGCTTAGGCAGTCAGGGAATGTATCACTTTAACGGCATGGCCTACACCCTGCAGAGATGAGCCCAGCTGACGCACGTGCTGAGGGAGTAACACCCAAGCAACCGCCAATTCAACGTGGCCAGCACCTAAGGATGCCTACTGTACTAATGTGCCTCACCAATTATATTGTAGAATTGTGTACATATAGTTTGGCATCATCAGTGAGGCGTTTTCATCTTATAATGTGCTGCCCATGTAATGTTTGGCAGAATGCTCTCCGGGCAGCAGAGTTCTCTGCATGCACAATTTATCTTATATAAAACGTTGTTGTACTTGCACTCTATCTCCTGGTCTCATTCCCTAGCGGGGTGTGTCCATTATTCAAGGTTTTGGATATTGTGTCGGGGAATGGGCGCCTTCTTTATCGTGAAATGCATTCTGTATTCTAGTGCAGTCTGCATTAGTGGGTGTAAACAGTGTCAGCTGGGCTTTGGGCTTTTCGAGGAGCTTTAGTATCTCTAACAGTTTATTAGGTTTGTTATTGGCTTCTGAGATTTGCTGGTTGTAAAAGTAATTTTTTTCCTCTGTGATCAAATCCTTATAGGCTTTCTAAAGAGACTTCAATACGTTTTTGCTGTCAGATGAGGGTCATTTAAGCCAGCACCTCTCTGCCTTTCTTTTTGATTTTTAAGGATCTGAGTTCTGGTGAGAACCAGGTTTGATGTTTAGGGTTGTCCCGGACGGCCCTTGACTTCAGAGGGGCGAGTTTATCCAAGAGCAAAGTGTGTTAAAGGTCTCAATAAGTGTGACAGGGGAGTCTGTCTGCGCAGTCGATGACATGATGTTTGTGATGCATTCATTAAGGTCATGGGTTGAGAGTTTCTTCAGGTTTTGATTCGTGATAATTTTGGGAGTTTTGGACAATTTAGGGAGAGGTGTTTGAAGACAGATGTCGAAATTGATGAAGAAGTGATCTGACCAGATACAAGGGGTGGTGTTATTTATCTGGGCTTTAAGATATTTGTGGAACAATCCAATCCAGAGTGTTACCATTGGCATTGGTAAGGTCAGAGTTCAAGACGTGATGGTCAATGTTATATAGGCTAGTCTCGAGCAGAATGGCCTCTTTATCAGATGGGTCCCCTCTCCAGGGATTGAGATCTCCCAAAAATTGCACTATTTGTCCCTTTAAGGTCTGCTAGGATATGTAGTATTTCATCATTGAAAGAGTCCATAATGGTTGGAGGGCGATAGATTAAACTAAGATTCATACAGCTGCACAGGATTGGGGTGAGTTTAAGGTGCAGAATCTCACACCCATTACAGTGGTTGGGTGAGTTAAATAGGGAGAGGTGGCTTCTGGTAATAATTGCAACACCCCCCACCCGACTGTCTTCTTGGTCTTTGCAGTAGATGGTGTAGCTATCTGGAACTGCGAGGGTTATCATGGGACCACTAGCTTCAGAAATCCAAGTTTCAGTCAGGAACAATAAATCTAAATCGTGGTCAATAATATAGTTGTTAATGTCAGAGGTGTGCTTGTTTAAGGGCTGTGTGTTAAGCAATGCTGCTTTCTGTGTTTTTTGATCATCCTTCAATCTGGCTGACGCATCGCTGTTAGGGGCAGCTGGAAGATTGGTTGCTAAGATTTGCAAAGTAGGCAGACATGGGGTGTTGTTGCTACTCCGGAGTAATGTGTTCCGGGGCAAGGAGTTATTCATTTGAGGGGCCTTAGCAGGCAAGGGGTTTAGACTATCTACAGTCCAGGTATCATCAGCAGTCTTCAGTGCCACTTGCGTTTTGCAGGTTGATTCAGGGATATGGGATTTGTTTGTTAGAAAACATACCCTGGGTGGCTGCCCGTAGTTATCAGAGGGAAAGCTAGTGGAGGGGGTTGCACCTATTGTAGGTGGAGTTGCTGCCCGTAGTGGTTTGGTGTTGTTCCGGATGTCAGATCTTTGATCCAGGAAGCAGGACATCACTTGCAGTCATTCAGCCTTCTGGCAGGCCAGAAGGAGATTGAGAATCGAGGGATAGCACATTGTGCGTAATAACACACTGCAACCAAACGTGAGGGTGGGAGCACACCGAAAATAGCGGTCAACAGGAGTAGCTGATGTTCTGGGCAATTACCTGCATTCAGCCCCTGCAGCGAGTTCAGCGACGACCGGTAAAGACCGGCTTGCGGTTGAAGCACCGGCACTGAAGCGACTGGAATTTCTATTTGTGCAGTAAGAGTGTCTGGGAGATGTAGTTACCAGACACTCGCACCAACTACAAAATAAGGTTTGCCCAAAACAAATAGGTTCAAAATAAGAGTGCTTTATCTCTCATCACAGGCAACAGTACAACAGTACATGCGTTC
The DNA here is from genome assembly GCF_040938575.1 of Ambystoma mexicanum. Classification (NCBI taxonomy): domain Eukaryota; kingdom Metazoa; phylum Chordata; class Amphibia; order Caudata; family Ambystomatidae; genus Ambystoma; species Ambystoma mexicanum. Next base: position 832,061,761 of record NC_090934.1, on the reverse strand, counting down.
CAAAGGATTCTTATGCACACAATACAATAGATCCCCAGTACACAATGGGGGTGAAATAGGATGGAAGTCCCAGCAATTTCTGCTCCAATTCGTGATCATGCAGATTGGCAACAGGTTACGTTGCAAAAGACAAGAAGGCAAGAGACAATGCCCTGCGAAGCATACTGGTTGCGTGAGGGGGAAGCAAGATCTAAAAGCATGCCATCGACTCCAAGACGAAATCGTATCATTGGATGTTTATGGTAGAGGCCCTCATAACAAGGTTGCCGGTAGACCGCTGGTAGTACTGGTGGCCTACTGTCAACCTCGGCATAGCGTTTACCGCACCCGATGTGCCGGTAATACAAGGATGTTACGGGCGGTGGAGGAACAGTAAGTCCCCATTCCCCTGGAGTCCATTTGGACTCCAGGGGAATGGAAACACTTAAGCATCGGCACCGTTAGTAATGGTGCCAGTGTTTCAGTGATTTTTCTGCCTGTAGGGGCTTGAATTATTTGCTGCTAGTTCACAGCCCCTACCGGCAGACACAGAGTGAGCCGGTTCAGAAAAGATGCCAGTAATCATGGTTACCGGCACTTTTTTCCAGACCGGCTCACTCCTAATGAGGGCCCGAGGCTATGAGGTGTGTGGTTACACAGTGTTGTACAAACATTTTATTCCACAGGTATGTCAAACAGATATTGATTCCAATACTCCATATGAAACACCACCATATCCACCATCCAAGAGGCAGTGCAGCACACAGTGTAATGCACTCTACAAATCGCAAATACTCATTTTAAAACAATATGTAAAAGGAAAGGAGAAAGCTGTATTAAGAAAACATGACTACGGGCCCAGGTTAAGGAGGATAACTGCAGCATAGCCTTTGTAGTCTGCTGTTCTTTTCATGTCATCCCAAATAGAGACGGGAGAGGTTTCTGTTCATCAGAGGGGTCTGAAACCAGATTGGGCTCGGTCAAGAAGGGAATTGGATTCTGTATAGAGGGAGAACTGGGAGACCGCTGTGTGGTCTAAGAGTTTGGAAATTGGGTGGTAGTGGCCAGGAATGAGAGGGTCGTGGGTGGGCTTTTTTAGTTGGGGTTTAACGTGTGAGGTTTTGAATGCTGGAGGAAAAAAGCCTTAGATAAGAGAATGGTTAATCATGTCTCTTGCAATAGTGCCTGAACATGTTGAAGATAGAATTTTCTTCAGGAGAGAGGGAGGGCATGGGTCATCTGGGGATGCAGAGGATCGGCTTTGGGAAAGGAGTTTCAGGAAGTCTGTGTGGGAGATGCTCATGAAAGAGGAGAGTACCGGGTGTGCCAGAGCGGGAAGGGAGGAGTCAGGGGGAGAAAGGGTAGAAGAGAGGGGATCCAATGTTGCTAACATGCTTGTGATGTAGTGGTGTTGGTAAATAGCACTGTTATAGAAGTGGTCGGAAAGGGCATCACAGAGTGACTAGGAGATGGGTAGGAGAGGGCGCAGCAGCTTGGATTCCTGAATTCTGCGATGATCCTATTGAGTTCCCTGGTAGGGTTATGGGAGTTGGCTATTTGGCTGCCATAGATGCATTGTTTGGCTTTCCTGATTTCCATCCTACACGCTCTCTTCTGTCTGGTATAGCATGCGCTCTTTAGGGGTCTAGGGTTGGACAGCCAGGTGGATGCCAGGTTGTGTTTAAGGGTTTTGAGGGATTTGAGGGAGGGGGGGTGAACATTTTTGGAGTGGGCTTGGTGATTAATAGATGTGTCAAACAGAAAGTAAGGTGGGCAAACTCAGGTATGAAACGTCTGTAATAATTAGCAAAACCAAGGCAACTTTGGGTGGAGTTGAAATCCTGAAGGCTATTACAATTGGTGATAGCCTGGATCTTTTTTGGGTCAGTTTGTATACCTTCCTGACTTATTTGATACCCCAAAAATTCGATCTTAGTTTGATGGAACTGACATTTCTCGATCTTAGCGTATAGATGATGGTCTATCAGCTGTTGAAGCATGATGTAAACATGGTGGAGGTGCTGGTCCAAGGTAGCAGAGAAAACGAGGATGTCATCCAGTTAGACCCAAACAGTCAATCTGATCAAGTCTATGAATAGGTTGTCCATAAAACGCTGAAGACAGCTGGGGCATTACATAGGACAAAGTCATGACGTAGTATTCAAAGTGCTCCAGAGGTGACCTAAATGCTGTCTTCCACTTGTCTCCCTTCTTGATTGATGTCAGCTGTCAAGACCCTCTTAGGTCGAGTTTAGTGAAGAGACGTACGTTCTGCAGGGATTCCAAGATATCACGTTTCAGATAGTGATCTTTGCATGTTATTTTGTTCATGTTCTGGTAACCGATACAAGGCCTCAGTGGGCCTTCTTTTTTTGATACAATGTGATCTGGACGGTGTGATGCAGCCCTTCTCTAGGCTGTAGGGTATGTATGTCAAGGAATAGATGCGTCCGTGGGGTATCCTTTTATTAGGAAGCAGCTCAATTTCACAATCATGTGGCCAGTGTGGTGGTAACGTGATTGCTTCTGGTTCTGCGAAGGCGGAGCCAAGGTCCTGGTAAACCAGATTGTCCATTTCCATTTCTTTTCAGCTTCTGACAGTGGCCCACGTAACACCCCTAGTTGCATGGATGCTGGTGTGTTTTCTCCGGAAGAGGACTGAGCCGGTGTTAGGGCTGTGGGACGAGGTGGTGGAAAATGTTCCGCTCTTCTTCCTTCACCCCTGTTTTAGGCGTTACAATGGTATATGTTTAGAACCTGGTCAATCAATGCTTGCAAAGTAACTGGTTCTGGGATGTGCACCAACTCATCCTTGAATTCTTCCTCTAGACATTTTCGGAATATGTTTTTTTGTGTTATCTCTGGCCATTGAGCATCTGCTGCCTGGCAGATATCAATCATTTGGTTCTGTGCTGAGGGAGCAAGATTAGGGGATTGAAATACATATAGAAAGGCTTACTCAAATGTGTTGAAATTATTCAGAATGGGACTATTGGCAGACACATGCGGAGTAGCCCATGCCAAGGCACTCCCTATGAGCTTGCTTAGGCTGTAACCGATCTTGGCTTTGTCCTGTAGAAAATGTGACAAGTGATACAGGAAGTGGAGCATACAATGGTTGTAGAATTCTGCCAATTGGCGAGAATTCCCTCTGTACTTAATCAAAGAACCCTGGGCAATGGCGCTTTCCATCAATGACTCTGTGGCTACTTGGGTAACGACTTGCTTCACAGCAGTATTCTCTTGTTGTAGAGCTGTGACCTCCAGCCAAAAATGTCTGCAGTTCATCTCGAATATCCTGAATGGCCTCCAAGTAAGGTGGAGAAATAAGTCTTATTCCATCAGGGACTGCTCCTTGCGGCCGCCGCATACCTGGTCTTCTCTAGTACTCCATTGCGACTGGGCTGGACAGGATACTGACATTGAGTAGCGCAGAGAATTGGTTCGGCACCCCTAGGAAGATGAACACCTGGTGCTATCGCTCCGACTTCACACACCACAGAGAGCTTCCCCTGTATCTATGTGTAGCGCGGATAGCGAGGAAGCAGGCAGGAGAAGTGAGATGTTGGTTGACTGCAGAGACAATAGGGACTGAGAGGGATCTGGCGCAGGCCAGACAACAGGACAATGGGCGGGGGGACAGACTGGACCCAGACAAGAAAATGGAATGGAACACCAGAGTACAAAGGTAGGACAAGGGAGACTGGGCAATGGAAGGATGTCACAAAATAAGCAAGCAGGTAAGATCAGAGACAGCAGTCAGGCAGGTAGGGAAGGAGGAGCAAGGTAGTAAGGCAGACAGGACTGAACAAGGTATACAGGCAGGCAGGAAGGGCTGAGCAAGTTAGACAGGCAAACATGCGCTAAGCAAAGTCAACAGGCAGGAAAGGACTAAAGTCAAACTTGGCAGCAAAGGAACAAGGAGCAAAAAGACAGCAACAAAGGTACTGTCTGAGTGCAAGAAGATGCACTTGGGAATCAGGGACAGGGGTTTAAATAGACCTGTGGTGTGGGAACCATGTTCTGGATGGTTGATTGGTATATTTGCCAAGCTACGGATGGTTGACTGGTGTTTTCGTCAACCAGCGTATATTTGGTTGGTGTTTTTGGCAACCTTTCGAGTATCTGCAAGACCACACATGCACAGAACTGGGGCCCGGGCCGTTGCGCATGCACATGCGTCGTCCAATGAACATGGCAGCGCCCATGAAATGCCAAAATCCCTGAACGGTGTGTGTCCCAGTCCTTCTAGAGCCCAAGCACAACCAGGGATATAAGCACCAGGATGGGCGCTGCAGGAAGGTGAGTGTGGATGGATGCATCGTAGTGTGAGTGTCTGATGTTTCTGTGATTGTTGAATGTGGAGAGGAGTGTAAGGTGCCCGTGTGAGGTGTGGGATGCATGGCCTGGCTGTTTGACAGGAGGCCGTGAACCACCCCAAAACTGGAAACAGATCGAAAGCCCTGGTCTATTCCATAAACATCAGGATTCCTCAGTTGGGGAATGTGTGAGAGCAATCTCATCGGCAACTCCTAATTTAAAAGAAATATAGTTTCTGAAAAAACACCAAAATTAAATAAATCAATATAAAGCAAAAGCGAGGGTCCTCTAGATGAGGTTGGATGAACTGCACCTAAACTAAATCTCATAAATACATCACACAATGAAAGTCTTTGGAAAAGTAAGCACAACACCACCTTTTAACAGCCAAGGTACCTTCACCAGGGATGAGCAAAGCAAAGAACCCAAAGCACAGACAAATACACATGGAAGGAAGGGGGAACTGCAATGGGTACTCCATGTAAGACTGCTGACAACCCAGAGTGGCTGCAAAGAGCAAAGTCTTCGCCGGAAGTGTCAAATGCACATATGTTTATTTTGCTGGATGCTGGTAGAAGCTCTCACATGTAGCTTGGGTTCTCACATGATGTCCAGGGACAACCACCCCTGCCTTGGTACCATCATTGGCAGTGAGAAGGACAACAAGGCAGCACACAGGAGGTATTGGGGCCTGTCAGGGGAAAAGTCCTCCAGCAGCATGTAGGGCAGTTCTCAGGCAGGCATCAGGCAGCAGGGGGATCAGCCTAAGCTAGGTCTGACAGCAGAACACAGTCTGGGAAAGGCTCTCTAGAAGCTCTCCAGGGAGAAAAAGCCACACCCAGGCGCAGGGGCTTTGGCTAAAATAACTAAAGGGACAGCCCAAGTGGATGTGGCGGTGGGCAGCTGTATCAAAGTGATAAATAACGTTTGGGTAATACTTCAGGAAAAGTAGCTTTCAGGTACAGAGATTATTTCTGAATTATGATATTCCCAGTAAAGAACATTTTGTCTAGAAATCTTGTATATTACATTCTATGACAACAAATGTCTACCTTCTACTTTCTGCAACAAGGTTCAGGGACTGCAATAGGAATGAACCCCAGTTGATGTGGTCTACTGCTGAAGTAATCTCTTGTGTTAGTTCTGATGGGAGTCCGAAGCATCCCAAGTAAAAATACCTGAGAGACATTTCTCTTAATAAACACATCAATATTCTAGCTAATAAACATCTTGTGATCTTTCTCAAACCCATAAAACATGTTAATTGCCTATAGAGTCAACTGAGTTGGGGATTGTCCCATGTCTATCACAGTGGATGGTGTTTTGTTGCCTTTTTTGTTAATATAGATATGAACATGAAGTGCTGTTGAGCAGCTCATGGAGTGAGATGAGACTTAAAGCAGCTCTGCAGTGCCCAGTGTTAACATTCTGCTTTATTCTATAATCAGTGCTTTGAACTCCTGGAATGGCTGTTGAAGAAGTGGTGGAACCACTTAAGAAGCAGCTATGTGAATTTGAGGTCAGAGAGATCGGGGGCTGGGAGGGAGGGGTCACTCAACCTCTCTTGCTGGTGTTCAAAGCAGAGAAAAACATGGTAGCTTTAACTTTTAATTCCTTTACTGATTTGATTCATGTACAAGAGGAAAATGTGGCGAACGGCAAAAATGAATAATCGGCAGATTGATAAACCTTTTTAAGGACTCATAGTTTTCAGTATTTATAAGTCTTAATTGTTTTTTTGAGATTGAGATCATGTATCGCTTTTTATTGATGCCTTTTATTTTGGTGTTTTTCCAGAAACTATATTTCCTTCAAATTGTGTTATTTATCCATTTGATTTTGGCTTAATTGATGTCTGTTGTGGTTCTCTTAGACGGTGAGGTGATATTGATGACTGCGGCAGGTTATCAAATAATCTGGAGGGATGTGGGGGCTTCGTTATGGCTGTCAGAATGAGAGAGGGCTGCCTGATGGGGACCGACAAACTCACAATACAGGTTTCTCCAGAGGAGCCATGTGGGTTTGAATCTCCCTGTTGCTTTGCCTGGTTATCTCCCTGAATGGTCATACTGTTAGCAGGTGGATGGGAGGAGGAGGACTTATAATTTAGACTGCAGCTTTGTGTCTCTCCCCCAGGGGATCTCCAAATGACTAGCTGAAAACATCAGTGTGCCTGGATCAGGCCTACTTGCTGCTCCCAATAGGAACAGGCACAGTTCTCCATTGATTTTCTCAAGGCCTTTATACCACTCAGAGGAGAGAGATCATGGATGCCGGAAACTGGTGAGCTAATCTCTAGAACCAAAGGGTGATGTGTGATTACACTCAATGTGATAACTTCTGACTCTTGTACCAGTAATGATGCACACATACATGTTAGGGATATGGATACAGATTTACTCTGGATCAGCCCTGGCTGAAAGTAACTTTGACATGCCCTGTTGCTGGAGGTGTTCTACATATATTTCATGATGTCTGTGTGCTAAAGCTGTTCTTGTAATATAGTTCTAGAGACATAATTCCAGAGACGACTGAGCAGGCTGCTCAGACTAGGTCAAACTAGAAACATAGCAAGTTGTAGGACTCACTTATCCAAACTAACCGTGACTCCTGCTACAAATTCTGTACTTGCGGAAACGGGGATGGGTGGAGACAGTTTATTCATGGTGAATATCCTGAAAGCCATTGCTGACTCTAGCGAGTCATTGAAATTGCAAATGGATGCAATTGGAATTGATATGTGTGATGAAATTACCTCTGCCCTGCATGAGTAGAAGGGTGATTAGTTGCTAAAGCGTCTAATCTGCCATCACACTGTTACAAACCAAGAGTGATCCTAATCATAAAGGTAAAACCGACACAATTAAGAGATATGCCTCCTTCACCTTTGTGGTAATTTGGGCTGAGGGAAGGCTATACTCTGAAGAGGGATTGTGAATGTGATTCAGTAGCATCCCAAACAGCAATGGTAGTATAATAGTAGTACAACAGTCCAAAATAAAGGGAATGTCCAATCAAGGTGCATACTTTAATGAATCACACCAGGTGCAAAAATAACTAAATAGAAAAACACTACACAAAACCCACCCCCTGTGGAAAGAACACAGAATATGTGGAAATAGAAAGATGTAGCCCGCTGGGTCATGAATTAGGGGCAAGTAAAAGCCACAATGTTTTTAAAAGGATATGTTTTGGTGAAAAAAGGTATTAAAGTTGACCTAACCAGTCTCTAGGGCCCAAAGGTGGACCAAGGGGTCAGTTAGCAGTCAATATTACCTTCTGTGATTGATGGTTCAAAGGTTTCTTGAGGCTGCTTGCGTGGTTTGGCGAGGTTAGAGTGCAGCAGTCGCGTTGTTCTAGGCAGGGAATGGTGTTGAGCATGGGTCGAATGGGAGCTCACTGAATTTCTAAAGCGATGCTTGAAGAAGTGCGGATCGTCAGGGCCTCCGAGGTGAGTTTGACAGTTGGTTTTCACGCTTGGGGAGAAGCCGCTGAAGGGAGCTGCAGAGACCCGGTAAGTGTCGGGAGACAATAGGATTGCCGGGGGGCTCCAAGCGACTATGGAAATTGTAACAGTCGACAGAGAAAATACAAATGAAACTTGTTGAATACCAGAGAGGCAGGGAGGCTGTTCCCGAGGGAGGCCCCAGCAGAAGAAAGAGATCTGCCACCAACTCGTTGCTTGGAGAAGCGACTGTCCCTGAGAGAGTTGGAGGCAGATGAGCGAAGAGCTCGAGAAGGGAGACATTTACTAAGAGAGAGTTGAAGGTATTGAGGCCCCTGGCCCCAGAAGGCCTTGTGGACAATGCTGAGGGTTTTGAACTTAATCCCCGCAGCCACTGGGAGCCAGTGCAGAGATTTCAGTCCTGGAGAGATACGATCCCTGGGCTTGAGGCCAAGGACAAGTCTCTCAGTCGTGTTTTGAATGAGATGCAGAGGGCGGAGAGTAGAGGTAGGCAGATTTAGAGGCTGTTGCAGTAGTCCAGCCTAGAGAAAACCAGAGCTCTGGAGACAGTGAGCTTCTGGAGACAGGAGAGCAAAGGAAGAATACCTCTGAGGAGGTGCAGCTGGTAGTGTGACTTCTTAGAGACGTCAGTGATGTGAGGAGAGAAGGAGAGTGTTGAGTCGAAGATGACCCCGAGGTTTTTAGCCTCACAAGTGGGAGCAGGAAGAGGGCCCAGAGAGGCTCGCCAGAGAGTGACAGGAAAGGAGGGAGCAGGTGTGCCGATGAGGAGAATCTCAATCTTAGTGGCATTAAGTCAGAGATCATTGGAGGCACATGACTCCTGCATAGCAGACAGTCAGAGGTGAGTGAAGAAGAGGTGGTGGAAGGGAGCCTGAAAATGACTTGAGTGTCATCCGCATAGCACTGAAAGTTGGGGCAGAGAGCGGCAATGCGGTGGGCAAGGTATTGGTTGAACAGCCAGGGAGAGCAGTTAGACCCCTGGGGAACACCACAGGTAGAGCTAGAGATAGAGGAGAGGAAGGACCCAAGTTGAACCTGGGAGGGTCAATCGGCCTGGGAAGAAGTCAGCCAAGCCAGGGCCTGATCGGTGATACCCAGTTTATCACAGAGACCGTTGAGCAGGATAGCATGATTGACTGTGTTAAAGGCAGAAGAGAGATCAAGTAAAATGAGTACACAGGGGGTGTTGGAATCAATGTTGGAAAGCAGGAGTTCACTGATGTTCAGGAGAGCAGTTTCCGTGCTTCTGGCAGCTCTGAAGCTAGACTGATGGGGAGGCAACCAACCGATACAGTGTGAAGATTAAGCTGGGAGATGGCCAGCTTTTCCAGGAGTTTGCCCAGGTAATGAGTGATGGAGATTGGGCAATAGTTAGCCGGGCAGGAAGGGTCGGTCAAGGGTTTCTTAAGAAGAGGGTGCACAGTGAGTCCTTTAGGGGGAAAGGGAAAACTCCAGTGGCGAAGGAGTGGTTGCAGAAGTCAGCCAGAGCAGGAGCCAGGGTGTGAATGTGGTCCTTGATGGTTTTGGAGGAACACGGGTGAACCTGTTTGACGAGACTTTCATAGATCAGACTTGTCTAGAAGCCTCATCTGGGGATAACAAGGGCAAGGCAGAGAAGGAACGAAGTGAGGTGGCTGAAGAAGGGCAGGAGGAAGAGCAGGGTGTAGAGGGAGGAAGGGGAGAGGAAGAGAGAAAGGACCGGATGTCCTGAGTTTTAGAGATGTAATGAGAGGCTAGGGCTGTGCAGATGGCCTGTGAGGGGGCAGGAGAGGTAGAAACTGCCGCAGGATAGGTCAGCTCCTTGCAGATTTTAAAGAGTTCAGCCAAGTTGTTAGATACGCAGAGACGCGGGCTTGGATGTGCGCTCTTTTCTTGGTGTGGACAGAGAGCCGGTATTGCCTTTAGAGCAGACGGCAGGCCAGTTTGTCAGAATGTGTACCGGAAGCACGTCATTTCCTCTCAGCCACCCTGCACTTCCGTTTAAGGGTGACGAGGTCTGAGTCATACCAAGAGGTGAACTTGGCTTTGGGCTTCAAACGGATCCTCATGACAGGGGCAAGAACATCGAGAGTATCAGATATAGCAGAGTGGAGAATGGAAAGGGTTGTGTCAGGGCGTGAGTTAGGCAAGGGGTGGGGTGTCAATGTGGCAGCGAAAGTCTCACCCGACACACGCTTCATGGGTCGGATAACTGAGAAGGTAGGTGGCAGTGCTGGAGTTGGCTTGGCCCGAGGAGTTGAGAGGGTGAGCTGGGAGGAAAGGAGAAAGTGATCACTTCAGGAGAGAGGAGTGGTGAGAGGCATCAAAAGGGGAAGGTCTGAAGAGATCAGAACATCCAGAGAGTGCCCTGCAGAGTGAGTCGGGCCAGAGGGGAGAATAGAGAGTTAGAGAGAGTTGCAGAGGTCGCAAAAGAGTCCAGAAGAAAGACAAGAAGTATCCAGGTGGATGTTGAAGTCTGAAAGAAGGAGGAGTTGAGTGGTTGAGACCAGGAGGGAAGAGGAGAGGTCCACCAACTCAGAGAGGAAGGGGGAGATCTGGCCAGGTGGCTGATAGATGGCAGCCACAGTAAAGGAGTGGCCAGGAGAGAGAGAGAACCTGCAGACAAGGCATCCAAAGGATGAGTAGGCCTGAGTAGGAATGACAGAGGCAGGAATCCACTCGGGGAAGATCAGGGCTAGACCCGCTCCGGAACAGTTGGATCTGGGTGTGGAGAGGATCTTGTAGCCATCACGGAGGAGAGTGTCAAAGCTTGTGACAGAACTGGCCGTGAACCATGTCTCGGTGAGACCGAGGACATCGAGGTCAATATCCTCCAGGAGGCGGCAGATGTCAGAGGAGTGTTTGACAACTGAGCAAGAGTTTAGAGTGGCAATATGGAGAAGGTTGCCATCCTTGAAAGACTTCCGGGGAGGGGTACAAATCAGTGGTATGTCCTGCGGAGGTGTAGAAGAAGCCTGAGGTTGGGCAGAAGAGGAAGGAGGAGAGGGCAAGGTAGCCAAGGAGGAGACAGCAGGGAGAGGTGTGGGAGGAGGCCAGTAGGGCCTCCCACTGGGTGCCACCATTAATGGGAGAAGCAGAGAAAAGAGAGAGCACAAAGACCATATGAAGAGTCCATAGGTCTGGCGAGGGAACGACAAAGAGGATGTCGGTGAGGGTTTGCCTGGAGGAAGCACTGGTATAGGTATCAGGGTTGGAGACTAGGATGTCCTTTTAAAACTTCTTCCTACCAGATTTAGTGAGGAGAGCAGGATAGTCGATAGAGAAGCAGTTAGAAAAGATAGGAGAGTCAGAGAGCACCATAGAGTAGGTAGGGAGAGGAGAGAAGAGAAGAGGAAGGGTGTGGGAGGGGGTGTGGGGAAAACTAGGGAAGGACAGAGAGAGGGGTGCAAGCAGATGAGACAGAGAGAGACGAGACAATAGTGGACAATTGGACAAGATGACAGGGGCTTGGATAATGGTAGAACGTTTGCTAGATAAATGCTCTGCTAGAGGCAAAACCACACAACAGCACTACTTCACAATGCAATTTAAATACCAGAGAAAAATACTCACAATGCAACATAACATTTATTGAATATTGGGCAACAAGAAAGCCGTGGTTTGAGTGAAACCAAGTGAATGCTGCAATTATAAAGAATTGAGTGAAAAGAAAGTTGTTACTTGATCAGACTATGAAATGCTAAAGACTGCTTAAACATTCTGAGACATTCAAGTGTATCAAGTAACCCACTGCCAGAAAAACACCTTAAGATTAATGTGCAAGACATATAAGGACATTGCAGGGTTGTCTTGAATATTACTGGACAATGGCCTTTGGGGCAACCTATAGTTGCGTGACCTGTGATGGGTAGACTGTGTGGTCTGACAACTGTGCCTAGACCAGGAAGCTTCTTAAACACTGACATTACTAATATTAAGAGTCAAATTACAGGCAAGGCATGTGGTTGCTGGTTGCTTGCACTGTAGTGGGTGGACCGTGTGGTCTGACAACTGCGCCTAGACCAGAAGCCACTAAATATTGGAACAGCAGCAAATAAGTGTGTGCCCTTGATGAAGCTAACCAAATAAGGGTCAAGTGGACCGTATATTCTTTTATAAACTTGTGAACAAAGGAAACAAGTCAACTGCTCAGTATAAGTCTTGGGGAAGAGAACCCTGAGAACCAACGCATTGGAGAGTCTTGGAGAAGGGAGTCCTAAAATGACAATGTTGTATGAACTTGGTTACATTTGAACTTGGGGAAGGGAAACCCAAGACCTTCTTTTGGATGCAAACTGTGATACCTGTGAATCCACAGAAGGTAACTTCAGAACGTGATCAAACTTCTTTGAAACAAAGTCGCAGTGCAACTGTATTGAACTTGAACACTTATATTTGGTTGAGAAGATTTCCCCACTAGATTTTGTTGTAGTTGTGAAGACAAGCACAAGTTTTGACACAGACAGACTTTTCATTTGGACTTGCAGACGCAGTCTTTACTTAGATTTTTTCAGGCAGGGAAAATCCCACCACAGTTTAGGGTTAGTTAGGTGTTACAGCACTTCCACGATCCCCTCGGTTGAGAGGGCAGGAGCCCCCACCCCACCAACACACCTGTAGGCCCTACCATGCAGCATGCACACTCGATGACCACCCTGCACTGCACAGCTCAGCCTCGGCTCTGAGATCATCTTCAATTGACCCGTGAGTCATCAGTGGCAGCACTTGCCTTTGCCTACCTCAACGTGCTACGGCCATGATCCTCCCTTGTTCACTGGCATATACTAAATAAAGCGTGCCTGATTTCCTGGTTGCATCCTCGCCTGATTCTAAAATGGCGAGCGCAACGCTCGATGAAATTGAGGCTATTCTCATGTTGCCTAGCAACTGATAAGTTCAATTAGCCAATCCACTCCGCCGGCAGGTGGAAGCAACGGCGGCCCCAAGGAAGGCCTGAAAAAGACCCTGTTTGCCCCACCAGAGCCTCACTTCAACGATCCCCTCGGTGGAGAGGGCAGGAGCCCCCACCCCACCAACAGAAGGCCCAGCAGACTACAGTCTACCGCGACGGTGACCAGCACACCCACAGGCCCTCCCGTGCAGCATACCCACTAGATGACCACCCTGCACTGCACAGCTCAGCCTCGGCACTGAGATCATCTTCAATTGGCCCGTGAGTCATCAGTGGTAGCACTTGCCTTTGCCTGCCTCAATGTGCTATGGCCGTGATCCTCCCTTTTTCACTGGCATATACAAAATAAAGCGCGCCTGATTTCCTGGTTGCAGCCCCGCCTGATTCTTAAATGGTGGGCGCAACGTGGGATGAAATTGAGGCTATTCTCATGTTGCCTAGTAACTGAGAAGTTAAATTAGCCAATCCACTCCGTCGGCAGGCGGAAGCACCAGCGGCCCCAAAGAAGGCCTGAAAAAGACCCTGTTCGCCCCACCAGAGCCTCACTTCCACGATGCCCTCGGTGGAGAGGGCAGGAGCCCCCTCCCCACCAACAGAAGGCCCAGCAGACTACAGTCTACAGCGACCGTGACCAGCACACCCACAGGTCCTCCCGTGCAGCATGCACACTAGATGACCACCCTGCACTGCACAGCTCAGCCTCGGCGCTGATATCATCTTCAATTGACCTGTGAGTCTTCAGTGGCAGCACTTGCCTTTGCCTGCCTCAACGTGCTACGGTCGTGATCCTCCCTTGTTCACCTGCATATACAAAAGAAAGTGCGCCTGATTTCCTGGTTGCAGCCTCGCCTGATTCTAAAATAGCGGGTGCAACGCGGAATGAAATTGAGGCTATTCTCATGTTGCCTATCAACTGAGAAGCTCAATTAGCCAATCCCCGAAGAAGGCCTGATGTTTGCCCAGTTTCGCCACGGTGAGCCACCTCCTGCCTTATTGGGGTAAGTGCTCCTGCAAATCATTGTTGCTTGTGATCTACATTCTGCCGCAAACGGTTGGTTCCCTCTAGGGTCTAGACTCTCTCTGATTCTGTCCACATACTTCCACTACGTTCACGAGACACTGTACAACCCCAGAACTGCAGGTCAACCACTGCCACGTATACCATACTTTCCTGAGCTCCAATACATGCCCCGCTCTTGTACCAATGTACCGTCAAACTTGTTTTCGGCACCATGGTTGTGCAATTATAATATGTGAAAACCTGTATTACCTTAGCGCACATGCTCTGTCTGAATTGCTCACGGCAATCACTGCATCCACGCCTTTTGATTTATCTTTCCATTAGCCCGCTCACCGCCTAAATCAAACTAGCAGCGCCCATAGTGCTCTAGCCTTCTGACCCAAAGCAAAACAGCCCACTGCATTATAAATGTATGCGCCAAATGCATTACAAGTGAACTAGCCTACTGCATTACAAGTCAACTAGCCTATTGCATTACAAGTGAACTAGCCTAATGCACTGCATTATAAGTGTTATAAGTGAACTAGCCTACTGCATTGCATTATAAGTGAACTAGCCTACTACACTGCATTATAAGTGAACTAGCCTACTGCATTACAAGTGAACTAGCCTACTGCATTGCATTATAAGTGAACTAGCCTACTGCATTACAAGTGAACTAGCCTACTGCACTGCATTATAAGTGTTATCAGTGGACTAGCCTCTGAATTGCATTATAAGTGAACTAGCCTACTGCATTACAAGTGAACTAGCTTACTGCACTGCATTATAAGTGAACTAGCCTACTGCACTGAATTATAAGTGCACTAGCCTACTGCATTACAAGTTAACTATCCTACTGCACTGCATTATAAGTGAACTAGCCTACAGCATTACAAGTGAACTAGCCTACTGCACTGCATTATAAGTGAAGTAGCCCACTGCACTACATTATACGTGTTATAAGTGAACTAGCCTACTGCACTGCATTATAAGTGAACTAGCCTACTGCATTACAGGTGAACTAGCCTACTGCACTGCATTATAATTGTTATAAGTGAACTAGCCTACTGCACTGCATTATAAGTGAACTAGCCTACTGCATTGCATTATTCTGTGAACAAGCCTAGTGAATTAGCCTCTTTACCGAACGTGTCCAATGTCCTTAGTGCACTAACGGCCCCACATCCGGACCTGAGCTACCCTCTGGTCCACTGTACTCGTGCTCTGAGATGCTCCTGCCCATATGGCCTGCCTGTATAGCATCACCCTAACCATGGCATCCATCCTCCCGCTTCTCAATTCAATCCTTCCACCGAATAGCCTTTCCCCATTGCTACCATTCTTTCTGTTGCATTCACCTCACACCCACAGAGAGTCCTCAGATAGTAATAACTGCAAAACAGACAGCCCATACAGCTCCACCTTCAGCCCTGCTGAATGGATTAGCCGTTTTGCATCACCGCCCACTCCCTGGATCCCTTGCCCAGTAAAGGAAAGGAACCTAAGACTTTGCTCCTACATCCCGCAATGTAGTGCTCCACACAGGAGAGCCCACCAACCCCACCCACCTAAACCTACACCTACCAATCCACTTCCATACACTCCGACCACACTTAAAGCACCCACACCACCTACCTTCGTTAAACAATCATTAAAGGTGCACACATTAATTCCAAATCCCTAGTCGCCCATGCGTTAGACATTGCTGACTTAATCTCTAGCAACAATCTCCACTTCTTGGCAATTTCCGAGACCTGGCTGCATCAAGCAGCAGGCCCTGCATTATCTCTTGCCATCAAAGATGGCTACTCAATAATAAGGAAAGATAGAGAGGACAGCAAAGGAGGCGGAATATCATCCATTGCTAAAACGTCCATAGGCCTCAGAACCACCCTGACTTCCAGCCCCCCATCCACAGAGCTGTTCTTAGTCAAGATCCCCCTATCAGCAACACAAAGGGCCTCATTACGAGTCAGGCGGTAACCTGCCGGTTTTTCCAGCTCGGTTACTGCTGGACTCGTATTACCATTCCGCCTCCATGATTCTCGGAATTACCGGGGCATTACAACCCCGGTGACCCGGGAATTCCGGAGGCGGAATTCGGTAAATCCCCATTCCCATTAACTCCCATAGGACTCAATGGGAATAGGGACCATGGAAACACCGGCACCATCTTGTGATGGTACCGGTGTTGCCCCATCCTCCTGCAGGGTGGCGTTGTTAAACCCACCAGGTCAGACCTGGCGGGAATGACACCTCCGCCTGCAGGACTCGAGATCACCCAGTATGGAAACAACGGTGGTAGCGGGTTTAACACCACCGTTATTTCCATACCGGGTGACTCGTAATGAGGCCCAAACTATGTTCGTGCACCTCATTTACTGTCCCCCAGGTCATGTTTCTGATCACAACAACCTCAATGCCTCATCCCTGGAAAACGCCATTTACCAGCTCGGCTTTAACTACCGCGTCACAGCCCCGACGCATAATAAAGGAAGAAAACTGAATTGGTTGGCAGACCTCAATTGCTCTACCACCATCCTCCAAAACACTCCCACCGCCTGGTCAGACCATCATTTCATCTCGTTCACCATCCAGGGGAATGGACCAACCACTCCACCTCCCCACATTGCGCTGCAGGTCCTCGCCAGAAACAACCGAAATGTAATGCTCCAAAACCTACGTCCTCTGATCCAGAACCTCCTAGACCCAGCTAACTTCAAAGATCTGGACTCAAATAAGCTAATTGACTTATACAACAACACACTGAAGGATGCTGTGAACAGCATTGCCCCTTTTAAACTTACCAAAGCCAAACCAATTGCCCCCCTTTAACAAATGGTTCACACCTGAACTAAAAACTAAAAAGCCTCTGGAATGCCAAAAGAGTGGCAGAATCCACTTGGAGAAAATCGCCTAACCCCACTAATAAGGAGCATTGCACCTCAGCCGCCACAGCCTACACATCGCCTATCCTCCATGCTAAAAAGGAAACCTATGACAACCGTATGCTTAATGGCAAATCCAAGACTAAAGAGCTCTTCAGTATTCTCAGGAAACTTGAGTCCCCGGCACCACCTGCAGAAACCCTGTGTGAAAAATGCAGCCTTGTGTGCTAACATACAGAAAGCTCTTGCTGACATAATTGCTATGCTGCAATCAAAAATTGAGCTAAAAAAGATCATCCTAGCCAAGAACCCCACCTGCTTTCTGCCGATCAGCACCCCTGCTTCCCCGCCCATAAGCAACCCTGACTGCCCAACCTTCTCCTTCTCGCCGGTCTCGGCTTACGAAGTAGAAAAAATCATCAAAAGCCTCAAACCATCCAGATGCCAAGGAGATCTTTGCCCAGCGACAATCATCCAGGAAGGTGCCAAGGACTTGGCCCCTTTCATCTCTGCTTTAATCAACTCCTCCTTTGAGACCAGCACAGTACCCGACAACCTCAAAGAGGCCTGGGTCATGTCCCTCTTAAAAACACCTAAGCTAGATCCCAATGTTAACACTAATTATAGGCCCATCACCACTGTTCCTTACATCCTAAAGATCCTAGACAGAGTGGCCTACTTTCAAATTCAGAAACACCTGGAGGACCACAATTTACTTGGCCTTAGACAATTGGGCTTTAGGCCAAGACATGGGGCCTCATTACACGTTGTCCGGTAAGGGAATACTGGTACCGGTAAAGAATTACTGGTACCGGTAATTTCCCAAGCCAATCACGACCCTGACCCACCGCTATTAGCGGACCCGGTAAGTACGGTGCCACTAATAGCGGCAAGGACGTGGGCACGCGACCCCCATACCAGAAATAGTGCCATGGCGCTAATATCACGCCATTACAAGCCATGCGGACATGGCATTAGCGGCATGGAAAAGACCCCAAAATCCCTTACCGGCATGGTGCAAATAACAGCATCTAAAAGCACCCGTTAAGAGACCTGAGCAGTGTTCCCATCTGTCACAGATGGACACAATCAGCACAGGTGGAGGCAATGGAGACACGCAGCACAAAAAAGCACACCACACCCCTTCCCACACCAAGATGGTCCCAATACCACCATCATGACATGGGCTTCAGTACATGATTGCAGTGCAGCACCAACAACAACAGGCCGCACCAGAGGTGACCCGTAACAGGTACCCATTCCTCACACCATACAGGCAATGCCAACTATCCACTGAAGAGGTGGCTCCTAACCCCTGTACGGAACCCACAGAACCAGCAGGAAGAGGACTACAATATTGCACATACCCGTACCCGCGTCGTGATAGAGCCGTCATTCGGCCTTCCAATGACAGTGCGCAGGTGCCTAAGCGGCCTGGGTGAGGCTCTCCTGTACGGCCGAGACAAAGTGGCAAAGACAACCATGGCATGTGTAGAGCATCACAAAATGTGCATCTGATGGAATGTGCCTATGCCACTTGACATTGACATGCAACCACCAGATGAGGATGATGTGGATGGGGTTGAGTATGGGTGAAATGCTCCGGCAGGACATGCAAGAGGCGATGTCAAGGAGGCACACGATGTGCGTCAGCATCTGAATCAGGAATTCCATCAGGTACAAAGATGAAATTACATGGATGGAGATGGGTATTGTTGCCCTGGTGCATTTTATGAGGCCCACAAAGGACCCTGTCCACAATAAATGACACATACACAATGATGGAGACGAGGCCTAGTTTTCAACTTCAGAACAGTGTATTGTAAACATAATGTGATAAAAATGTGCATGACCCCAACTTTCCAAATGCCCCTTCCCCTCTCCCCCCACAACACCCCCAAGAACACCCTCTCCCCCTCCCCCCACAACACCCCCAAGAACACCCTCTCCCTCTCCCCCCACAACACCACCATGTGAGCCTTATAGTGTCTATATGTGCTGCTCAACATGTGCCACCTAGTCCTTGCTGGACCTAAGCCACAGGGCCTCCTCCACCATTGGGTGGTTGTGACGTGGGGCGCCTCAGGTTGCGCAGAGAGTGGCGCAGGGGGCTTGTCTGCAGGGAACCCGAGGAGGAGGAGGTACCCAGTTGATCCCGTGTTGGTGGTTGGTATTGCTGCTCCATGATGTCCCCAATACGGTTAATGGCCTGGCGGAGTTGGCCCATTTCCTGGCAGATCCTGTCAGTGCAGGCCTCAATGGCCTCCCTTGTTTGGCCTGCATATTTACTGAGGTCATCCCTCAGACGGCCTGTCTCGGCCACATGCTGGGTGACCATCGCAGTAATGTCTGCCTGCCTCCGGCTGATGGTTGCAAGGTCAGGTTGGGTGGTATGTGATGTTGGGCTGGCTGCTGCGTCCTGGTCCGTTCCCCTGGCGTCAGGTGAGGACACCTGAGGGCTCCATGCCCCTTCAACGGTGTGGGTGTCATGTGCTCCATGGCTACCTGATCTGGACATTGCCCTTGGACTTTCTGCAACGGAATGTGTCGGGCTGGGGGAATGGCATTGTTCTAGAATGTCAATTGCGTCCTCCTCGTCAGTGAGCAGTACGGTGGCTGCTGCCTCACCAGTAGAACTGGTGGCAGCGGAGTGCGTGCCCTCCGTGCGCATTTCACCTATGATGGGGCACACTGGCGTGGCTTCAGCAATAACAGCAGCCGTGCCCTCAGGCTGTGTGGAACTGGTGCTCCTGCTGCCTTTGGGCCTCTGCTGATGGAGACTCCTCCCAATTCCCCTAGAGGTGGTGGCGGTGTCACCTTTCTCATTCATCCTGGCCTTTTTGGCTGCTAGGGGGGTACGTGTTGCCGTGCATGTGCCTTCAGTGTCTGGCGGTGATCAATGTTAATGGTCCTAGGTGCCTTATGCAGAATGTTCACGTCATGCTGCTCTATGCATTGGGGCCTCTTTATCATTGATTCTAGTGATGGGGATGTCGGGTTGGTCATGCATGGATGGGTCTCTGTTGCACATGCATATGGTGATGCATGCATGTATGCGTGTGGCTGGATCATTGGCCTGGTCATAGACACATATATGGGGGACCCCTCACCCTTCACTGTGCATTGTTTGATGTATACACTCACCTCCATCGGATGAAATGGCCACACCATGCTCCATATCTCCGACTTCCTCTATGGACTCGAGTCCAATTGTGGAGGCACATGTCTCCTCCCACTCCTTCAGCTACAACGGGGAATCTGCGCCACCTCCTGTGGCCATTACCAGGTTACGGTTGGCCATTAGTATGTTCCGTACACGGACCCGGAGGTCGTCCCACCTCTTGTGGCAGTCCTTGATACTGCGGGTGGTAGTGCCCACCGCACCGACTTTGCGGGCAACTTCGGCCCAGATGGCCTTTTTCTTAGTGATGGCCTCCCGCCGCATATCATTGGCGAAAACAACTTCAGCATTAGCTGCAAGTGTCCCGGTCAACATGATCAGCTCCTCATTTGAGAATTTTTCTTTCCGCTGACGATCTGAAAATTTGATTAGCGCCTTGGGCATCTTCAGGCTTTCCTGGATGATTTCTTGTCGGAGTTCTCCGGAAAGAGGTCCTGGATGCAGAGGATGGCAATGGATTGTGTTTTTAAAGATGGCCGCCGTGCTCTTTCCCGTTACTGTGCGATGACACTAATTCCGGTTCCGCTTTTTTACGGTGACCGCTAATGGCGGTGACCGCTATTTGCATGTGCCGTGGGGGCGGAGGTGCTATCAGTACTTTGGTCGAAGCCGGTAAGGGGCATTTTGGGGACTTTTGCGGCATGGCGGTACAGACTTTTCCGGCATGGCGCTATGCTTGTGTCCGCGAACTCGTAATGGGACGCTATTAGCGGCCTCTTGCGAGGGCGGTCACGCTAATAGCGCCATGCCGTAAAATTCCAATTTTTACCGGACAACGTGTAATGAGGCCCATGGAATGGAAACAGCCCTCCTAGACCTTAAAATCCAAATCGATGAGGACAAGGACAAGGGTAAGCTTGCCATGCTCCTGCTATTAGACCTATTGGCAGCATTCGACCTTGTCGACCACCAGATCCTCACCAATCACTTGGCCACAGCAGCTGCCTTCTACAGCAATGCCTCCACCTGGATACAATCATTCGTGTCTAACCGCACCACCAGGGTATTTGCTCCATCTGCCTCAGCGGACCCAATTCCCATCCACTGAGGCATACTGTAAGGTTCCTGCGTCTTGCCAAACGCTTTACAACATCTTCACCAAGCTCCTGTTGACTGTCTTGATAACCTGGGTGTCACATAAACAAATTACGCTAATGACACCCATGTTCTCATCACACTCTCAGGATGCTATGAAGATGATTGTAAAAGGGTTGACGGGATCTACCTGGAAATCCATGCATGGATGGCAGAACACTGCCTCTGCCTCAACGACGAAAAAACTGAGCTCTTGATCGTCGGCTCCCAAACCCGCCTCAACAAACTAGACCCCTGCTATGCGTCCATCAACATCGATGGAAACCCAATCAAAGTGGCCAAAGAAATTAAAACCTTGGGGATATACCTGGATTTCACCCTCTCCCTTAAGAGGCAAGTGAATGCTACCGCCTCCTCCACGGCCTACACTAACAAACTAATTAATGCCTGAAAGTCATTCCTGTCACCTAGTAGCTGCATTACCTTAGCCAGGGCACTAGTGTTATCCAAGATGACTACTGTAGCACCCTCTACCTAGGCCTAAATACCTTCAACTCTCTCTTCCTAAATATCTTCCTTCTCGAGCTCTTCGCTCATCCGCCTCCAACTCCCTCAGGGTCAGCCGCTTCTCCAAGCAACGAGCTGGGGGTAGATCTCTCTCCGCGGCAGGGGCCTCCCTCTGGAACAGCCTTCCTGCCTCCCTGAAACTTGAGGAGAACCATCTCCGGTTCCGGAAGCACCTCAAATCCTTCCTCTTTGCTTCTGCTTTCTCTCCCACTCTCCCTTGCTAATTCTTGACTGAAACTGCATTGAATCTGCAACTGGGCCACTCTCACCGATCTCGGTCCTTGGCCCAGTCACTCTCCACTTGCACTGCCTCCCTTGGCAACCCCTGCACTGCGGGACTGTCTCTGTATCCCTTCAGCCCCCTTCCCAGCACTTATCTGCACTTACCTTGCACTAGCCACCAGCTGGCCATATTATTTATTATTATTCTATTTACCCTGTACTGCACTTTCCCCCTCCCTTTCCCCTTGCACTTTTTCCCTTCCCTCTACCCTTGCACTTGCGCAATCTGAATGACACCTGGCCTAGTAGGATCGTTGTCTGTCTTTCCCTTTGTTCCCCCTCCCTGCCTCGTCGCGCCTTGACACATGTGCATAGGCGCGTTACAAATGCCATATCATATCATATCATCATATCACTTCTGAAAGGAACCTCAACAAACTCCAGGTCCTTCAAAATAATGCCTTAATAGCGGCATTAAGCATACCGAAATCTGCCCACATCTCCTGTTTCAGACAAAGCGCACACTGGCTTCCGGTGTGGGACATAAGCGCCCTTCGCATGCTCATGATCACCCACAAGTGCCCCTCAAACTCTGCCCCCAAATACCTGGCAGATAAAGTAAAAAAAACGTCAATCAACTAGACCTACTAGAGCCACGTACTCACACTGCCTGACCGTCCCTAGATTTCTTCTAAAAAGAGCAGGGCGAGCAAGTTTCCCAGTGTTAGCGGCCAAACAGTGGAATGCCCTACCCCTTAGCCTTAGACTGGAGCAATCATTCTGGGCATTTAGAGCCAAAGTAAAGGGCTGGCTCTTCGTTAAGAAACAATAGTGATCAGCTACCTTACCCATTATACACCTGCATGCTTACTCTCTTTTCTTCCTATTGAAACATTAACTGATTGGTATTGTAACTGTCTCTCTCACCTCTCGAACCTTATGTAACCACGATCGACCAGCACTTATTTCCTACTGTTTTTCCCGTACTGCTTTTCTCTAAATTGTCTGTAACTATTGTTCAAGCTTCAAGCACCCAGTTAGCAAGGGTTTGGTGCACGGTACAAATTAAGAAACTAAACTAAACTAAACTGATCATATTTTGTTAAGATATATACATCTGTTGTCTGTGTCCTCTCTCTTGATACTATGCCTTTCTCGCTGTACCGTTGTGGATGACAAGGAGGCAGGTCTTGTCCCAATTGCAGTTCACCCCCAGTAGCCCTTGAGGAAGTTTAAGGGACAGAGCAAGCCTCTGCCTCGAACAATCAGTCTTCACCCCACTGGCAGAGGGTTTGGAGAGGTCAACTTTCTCAGCAGAGGATGTGATGAATCTGATGAACTCATCACTGATTCACCATTGTTGACCACCTCCCATGTGGCCAGGGGATGAAAGCCGCTACCTGATTCTGACCCTGGGGGTGATTATATGAGGGAGGATCACATAAGAAGGGACAAATACCGGGCAGAGGGATAACTGAATTGGATGAGACGTGGTATCCCCCCTTTTCTCTGACACAGACCGGGCCTCATTACGACCCAGGCGTTAGGGGGTTAACGGCGCTGGTAGAGCTGCCGGTGCTGTTAACCCCCTACCACCGCATTATGAGGTCTGCTCCTGGGACCGGCTAAGGACACCTGGTAAAACCAGGAGTCCTTAGCGAGACCTGCGAGCAGACCAGGATGCTAACAACGGGCCCGTCATTAACGGGCCATTGTTAGCATCCTCCCCATTCCCATTGAGCCCTATTGGGGCTCAAATGGGAATGGGGACGTACTGGGTCTGGGTTCCTGGAATGGGGAAATACTGGGCCCTCCAAGGTCGGAATGGCCCGGTATTTCCCCATTCCAGGAACCCGGATCCGGTACCCGGTATGGGGGTAGCGATGCCGCTAAAAGCAGCATGGCTACCACCATACTGGTAATGAGGCCCCTTATCATATCTAAATTCTTGGTGGCTGGTTGTCACCCAACAATACCCCCTTATTGTGAAAATCAGAAATCCCTTCCTTTGTATCACTCAAAAAAAAATGCAAGCATACCTCAAACATTCATGACACACATAAAACATCAATTGTTTCTGACATCTCTTTATGTAAGAATCTTGAACAACAGCAGTTTAGAAGTCCAAGTACATCTATGGATTCAACTCCCATAAAGCTGTAAGTGATTTCAGTCCGGCACTTCACCTAAGTCAATGCCTAGCCTGTAATGCACAACTGAAACCCTTATTTATTTGTGTCTAAAAGTTCTTTTATTCTGAACGATGTACCACACATATCACACCCCCCTCCTGCAAACCCCCATGGTCCCACTGAACCAGGAATAAGGCTGGTTTGCAAAGTTAAAATATGTATTTATGTAGTTACAAATTAATCACACTATGTTTAATGGATATACAATAATCACTAATGGGGTGATGGAACACTAAGCAATCTCTTTAATCACAAGGAGTAATAGTGATCGAGAACAATTCAGCACAGAAATAATACTTTTGTGTGTGTGTTCAGAACAGATAGCAGTGTGGTTACTATTTCCCCCTGCACACCCCTCAACCTCCCAATAGGCAATGTGAAGAGATAGGAAGGAGAGAGCAGGTATTCAGGAATGGCAGAACTCAACACAGAATATCAATTCCCCTTTCCCCCAGCAAACACAATAGAGAAACGGAATTGATTGGCAAGCTGTCAAAATGGTTTTAAAGTTATCTGAGAATGGAATGGGGAAAAACACTTAATATGGTTTAAATTGCAGAAATTGTTTAAATTCTTATGGGTGCCACTTTGGATAGTTACACACAAACACAAGCAATGATTTGATACATAGGAACAAAGTGAAATCTGAAAATTGAGGTCGGAAGCAATCAAAATCTGTTTTACAGGTGCCAGAATTTCCCTAAATGAAAATTTGCGGCAAACTTTTCAGTGCGCGGTAATCGCGATTACGGGAGAACTATATGGATTTTAGGTTCTATGGAAAGCTGAAGATGTTAGCTACAAGCAGAAGTTTCATTTTGTTTATAGCACAAAAATTGATGAAGTTATGGACGTTTTAGTGGAGGATCCAAAGATGGAAAACGAGAATGCACTTTAAAAGACAAATGGGATTCTTACACTAGATTATTACTATAGAAAAAGAGAATGCCACACATGAATCTCCAAAGTCCTGGCCAGGGACCCTTCACGTGGTGGATACTCACTTTCTTTCTCGGATTCAATTTATTTATTCACAACACTAATGATTTATGATTTTAGAAAACAAATGAGAGAAACAGCGCAACAAAAGTTCTGACAATTCAAAAGTACCCCTAACAATATCAGGTTCTGAAGACAAGATAGAATGGGTTAAGATAGGGATTACTATGGACAGTACATATGCCAGTGACACAGTCCTATCTATAGATACTCACTAGATATGTTTCAAATGGAACTGTCTGGATTCTGGTCCGTCAAGATTTCTGGTCAGGGAAGGGAACATGATTCTGGGATATACAGCTGGGTACACCGGACTGGATTGGGTCTGTTCACAGCACGGCACAGGACTGGATCGGGTCTGAAATGGCTCTGGTCACAGCTCTCTGGTCACAGCACAGCACAACTGAATTGG
Source organism: Ambystoma mexicanum (assembly GCF_040938575.1). Lineage (NCBI taxonomy): Eukaryota > Metazoa > Chordata > Amphibia > Caudata > Ambystomatidae > Ambystoma > Ambystoma mexicanum. The sequence continues at coordinate 832,036,606 of NC_090934.1, read as the reverse complement.
ATCTTTTGGTTCTAATGATAATTCTTTGAGCAGGGAAGCAGTACAGCACAGCCCGGCTGTTTGTTTTGTTCCCCTTAGGTTTTGGAATTTTAAGGGCTAGCTGAAAATAGTTCAGCTATATAATGGGCTTTTCTGCTTGCCAAGTTTCTGGAGTCAGGAGCAAGGAAGATGGAAGGTTCTGCTTCAGAGTGCTTCGCCAGGATCAGGATAGTGGGTGAATCTGTGTGTCTTTTCCAGCCCTAAGCTGTCTCTATTAATGCTTATGAAAAAGGGGAGTGTGTGCTGGTTTATCCTAAGCGTGCCCCCTTTCCAGGGATTGGTCAGGGTCTCCTCTCTTCCTTGATAGGAGGAGAAAACAGGGTGTCACTTTTATGATGTGGGTTTATGAGGCCTAGAGTCCTATCTATAGATACTATTGAACACAAAATCTACTTTTGGTACAATACATATTTCCATGTGTGCAATCTCTATAACAATCATATATACAGTTTACATATTTTGTGTAGCAGATACTCCTCCAAACCCCGTCGCTTTAAGATCTTGTGTCTGCTTTTTACAACATTTTGCCCTTTTTGTCTGGAACACATTGTCCAATTTTGGAGCAAATTTCTACAAATGTGCGCATTGAATATGGGCATAAGTGTATGAAGTTTCATACTTTTGGCATAAATACATTTGGTGTAAAACCATAGTTTCTGCTGTTTCTTCCCAGAACATATCACAGAGTTCTGGTGCCTCTTAACCCATGCAGCCAAAAATTAGATTCACAAATCTGTTGTTTACATATTTTTCACAATTGTAAACAGTAAATAATCAGTCTTTTAAAAATGTGCTTTTTGTCCTTGTGAATCAACAAATGGTTGTTTGTCTCTGCCTCCTCCTGCCTCTTTGCAGTCCAGAAGCAGTCCCCTCCCAGTTCCTCCTGGCAGAGGCCATTTGCGACCCTTCATAATTAGCATCTCCTTGAGCTGGAGGAAGTCCTTTGTCTCCTTCTGGTTTCCCAGCAAGTGGCACCTCCTCGTGAGTTTCAGCTGTGGGGAAGTGTCCTCCTTCTGGGAAGAAACCTGCCTTTCAAGTTCTTGCAGATCAGCCAGGCTTAAATTCAAATGTTATTGTGTTGCATTTTTCCTTTGCTTAACCAAATTTGGGATTTCAAAATATCAGCTAGAATTCTCATTCCAGGTTTAACACCATGGGATTAAACAATTACAACATAGGCTACTATCAGGAACAAGTCACTTAGTTTTCAACCATTTTATTTGAGTTGTAAAAGTTTAAATTCTATCATGCAGGCTCCTGACAGCTGTAATTCAGGTGGCTGAGGGTACTGCGCCCAAATTTTGACAGATTTCACGGGCAGGCAACTTTTGCTGTGGATGTTTTTTATGATAAATTCAGCATTTCAGGACATTGTAAGTTCACAATGATTACTTGAACTAAGTGAATTGTAGCACCAGCAAGAATATTGGATGTTTGAGGGTGTCTTGTACCGACATTCTGCAGTTTCAGCAACCAAGAAAAAGGATTTAAAAGCGAGATTTAGAATTTCTTTCAGCAAAGCACTGCTTTTCCCTCTGTGCTCCATTTTCACTTATTGGGCAGCCCAGTGACATGTTTCACGAGTGAGATCTCTGTCCCACCACTGACAACATGCATGGCGGATTAGGCAGCCATCTTTATGTGTTGCAAAGTGTGATTTCCATAGGTTTTGGCGCGCATAAGGGTTTTGCGGCCATTTTGATATTTCTGACACCATCAGAACACAGGGATGCCGCATGTCAGAGCAAAAGTGGGTCAATACATCCCATAGAGACCCCCCTGCTGACTTAAGTTTGACTGCCCATCAAAGGGAAGTCGGGAGATTGGGATGTTCATTCTTTCTTTTTGGTCCAAGTGGAAACATTTGTCTGCTTCTCCCATCAGTGCTGGATCGACAGGTTATCCTCGCTGGTTCCAGATGGGAGAATGGAGCAATACTCCAGGCCCCTTGGGTCTTTCCTCCCGGTCCCCGAGTGGTCCTCTTTGGTGCTTTTAATCCATGGTTTCAGTACTATAAAACAGAACAGAGCAAGGTAACAGACATTTCCCCACCACTATCTTTGTAGTGGGGCAGATGCATAAATCTGACATACAATTGACAATCTTTTCTGCCTGTAATTACTACTGATTTTAACAGGTGGAATGGTTTTACAAATGGAATTTTCTAGGGATCCGGAATGTCCCCCTCTGGGTTTCCGGATGGCTCCTCTATTTGCTGCAGAGTATGCCTAGGATGGCAACACTTTAGCTGCTTGATGTGGACCCACTTGTCTTCCCTCTCTGCCAAACTTCCTTTGGGGATACAGATTTTGTAGGCGACTAGTGAGATTCTGTTTACAATTTCAAAAGGACCCCACCAACTAGGAAGAAATTTGAGCGGTTTGGCCTGGTTCCTTTGGAAATTGTACAAGTAGACCCGGTCTCCTACTTGGTATTCTTTTTTAGTTGTCTTAAGGTCATAGTGGGTCTTCATACTGTCTGCCGGTCTTTCTAGATTCCGCTGAGGATAGGCAAAAGCATGTTGAAGGTGTTTTCTCAGATTCTCAACATACACATGAGTTGTGGAGGCATTTATCAAGGTCTGCTCTTGGGATCTGTAGAGCAGATGCTGGGGAAGCACCATACTTCATCCAGTCATCAGCTCAAACAGAGACATACATTTTTTAATATCCTCACAATTGTCTTGTTGTATCTCTCAACTCCACCACTAGAGTCTTGCTGGTAGGCAATGTGTAGTTTCCTTTTGACCCCAGGTATCTCCCATATCTTTGTTATCACTTCGCTAGTGAAGTGGCTACCTCGGTCTGACTCAATCCTTTGGGGGTAGTGCAAAACACGAGAAGATGTGATTGATCATCAGGGCAGCTGCTGTTTCTGCCTTGCAATTTGGGGCCGTGAGACATTCCAGCCATTTAGTGAACAAGCATGTCACGGTCAACATGTACTTGTTCCCCCTAGAGGAGCGAATCACGGGCCCGATGTAATTGACTTGTAAATCTGACTAAGGCAGTGTCATCCCCCTCTTTTGAAGGGGAGCACAGTGTGTGAGTGATGTTGGCTGAAATTGTGCACACATAAGACACGCCTCCAAGTATTGGTCGAGGTCCTGCCCCATGTGTGGCCAGTATGCAACCTCTCGCAAGATTTCTAGTGTCGTATGAAACCCGTGATGACCGGCTGGGGCCGCATTATGGCTGTGACTTAGCACCAGGCTTCGGAATGAGGTGTGGACCACCCACTGGTCATGGCCAGATATGGATCTCCTTACCAACAAACCGTCTTGGATTCAGAACATGTTTGGACATTTCATCAACACTCTGAGGTCCTCTTTCCCAATGTAATCGGTATCCATCAGGGGAAAGTTCTCAGGGTCCTCAATGTGTTGATAAAACTTACCGATTATTGGATCCCCCTTTTGAGCTGTAAACAAATCAGCATCTGGGGTCTCCTTACTCCATTGTGCAGTTTAGAGTTCATTGTGAGCATTTGTCTGGGACCTAGTGATAGCATTGACCTGGATTTCCCCCAACAGGGACTCAATCTCAAGTAGATCCCCTTGGATGGCTCTGGTTTTGGCCAGCTGATGAGCTAGGTCATTTCCAGTTTTGTCTGGTCCCTTTACTTTAGAATGACCCTTGATCTTTTTCCAGTAGATGGTCATCCCATTCGAGGTGACCAAATCATCAATATTTTGTATTAATTTCCCATGTTTCAATGGCTTGTTAGTACCACATAGCATGCCTCTGGTTTTCCAGTCGACCAGGCGCTCAACGAACCCGTTCCATACATAATTCGAATCTGTGATTATGACCAGTTTGTGGAGTTGCTGTTGGACAGCAGTGAGGATGGCTTGATGCACAGCCATCAGGTCTGCCACTTGACTACTTCGGGGACCGATTTTGTACCCAGCAGAGGGTTCTGGGGCATTATTCACCCATGCATTCCCTACGCGGGCCAAAAGTTCCTTTTCCCCGTTGTTGTCAACATGGTAGGAGCACCCATCCACATAGACAGTGGGCATTCCCTAACACTGGTCTTCTTCATAGACTTTGTGTGGGGAATTAGGGTATGCCACCATGTTGTCCTTGATTTTAAGACTTTCGTCCTCGAGACAGTTTTCTCTGGCACAATTATGCAAGTCAGCCAGACCTTGTGCGAGGGGACTCTTCTTGTTTTGGCCATATCTGACCTCCACAGGAAAGCCTTGCATTGACAGAATCCAGGATGTAATTCGGGAATTACTCACATTTCCAGCCCAGGTTCTGTTGCTTTGAAGATATTGCAAAGGTTGGTGTGGAGTATCCACTCTGATGTGTTCCCCCTGGATGAACAGGCGGTAATTTTTCAATGCCCACACCGTTGCCACGAGTGCCTTCTCATAATCGTTGAATTTTTCCTCCACAGAGGATAAAGTTTTACTCGCATAGTAGATTACTTTATATACCTTGTTATGCTTTTGATATAATACTGAAATCAAGCATGTATTTGAGAAGCCTGTCTCCAAGAAGAACTCCTTGTTTTTGACAGGGTAAGCTAGGCAAGGCGCTTGTGAGAGGCTTCTTTTGATTTGTCTTACTGCCTCAGCTTGTTCTGGACCCCACTCCCACTTGACCCCCCCTTCAAAAGATGGATCACGGGTCTTGTGATCTCTGCGTAGTCCTCAATGAACTTTCTGCTGTAATTAGTTAGTCCAAGGAGGCTCCTTAGTTCCCGCAGAGTTGTGGGGTCTTTTAATTTCTGGAGTGCTTCCACTTTCTTTTCCTGGGAACAGAGACCCTGAGGAGTTATCTTGTGCCCCAAGAAATTGACACGAGGTCTGCACTACTGTGCCTTTTGAAAGGAGAGTTTTGCTCCGCCAGCCCTCAACTGTGTCAGGACATAACAGATCTCCGCTATGTGTTCCTCCACAGTTGAGCTTTTGACTAGAACATCGTCTACATAGGCCAGGTTACCCCTTTCACCCTTGGCCTTGTGTAGAAAAATGTTAAATTAATTGCTGGAGTTGATGTATCCGAAGGGAGTCGAGGTCCACGTGTACTGCTGCCCCCCGAAGGTAAAGGCCAGCTTGTATTGGTCCTCCCTACTGACAGGTGCAGTTCAGTACCCATTGGTCAGGTCAATGGCAGTGAATACCTTTGACCCCTGGATCTGGGCCAGCTTTTGGTCAATGTAGGGAAGAGGCCATCGGGAAGTATGGACCCGTTTATTGAGCTCCCTAAGGTCAGCGCAGAGTCTCCACTGGCCGTTTGGTTTCAAAATCCCCAGCACCGGATTATTGAAGGTGCTGTGGACTGGACAAATTATCCCACGGGATTTAAGGTTCTTAATTATTTCAGTAAGGCATTGATGCGAGAGGCAAGTGATATTTCTTCACAAACACTGGAGTCATGCCATGGTCCGTGGGAATTGTTGTTGTGTGGATGTCGGTGCGACCACAGTCACATGAGTCTACTGCAAAGAGATCTTGAAAATCTAAGAAAACTTGTTTCAATTTTCGCTTTTTCTCCAGAATCTCACAGGCATCAGATAGGTTGACTCTCTCTTCAACCATCTGCCTGAAGCCTGGAAAGACTTCCGGTTTGGCTATCTCAGCGGCCTCCTCTAGCTGGGTGGAGAAGTCCCTGGTCAAAGTGCAGATTTGGACTGATGGCTTCAGGTGGGGAAGGCCGTCCTCATGGGCTTGGAATATCACCTCATCCCTCCTGAAGTTACAGTCACATCTTCCTTGCCAAAAGGGCAGGAAGAGTACACCAAGAAATTCACCCCATGCCGGGTGAAGATCCTGTCTGGTGTTGTGTCATCGTCGCTATCACTGTCAAAACAGTCCTTGGGGATTGGTCCTAACAGTTCATTACCTAAATATATGGAAAAATGTCGGTCATCAACCGCCATTCCAATAATGGTGCCTGCGGCCAGAGTGATACCCCCAACCCTTGCTGTTGGAAATGAGCACTAAGATAGACATAGCCATCAGGGTTTTTCAGTTTCTGTCCTCTTTTAATTTTTACTTCCAGTGAGAATTGTCAGGTCCGTTCTGGGATGGTGACTTCCTCTCCAATCTGAATTTCAACTGCATATGGCAGCAATTGAGCTGAGCTAAATGCTTTTTCTGGGTCATCAAAGTCCATGGGATTACCCGCTAATCGGGACCAGGCTTTGAAGTTTATTAGGTCCAAACTAATGGCAAAGCGATTGAGAATGTCACTGCCTAAATAAAATGCAGCAGGGACATCTCGCAAGACCCAACAATTATGGACTATGCTCTTGTTGCCTATGGACATTTTAAGCATACACCTGCTAGGCAGGAGATGTTTGGAATTGGGTGTTACCAGGTCCAGTTCCCATTTGTCTAACAGTTTAAATGTGGGAATGGCTGGATCTTTTGGGAGTGTGCGGAACATGGCCTTGCTGATGAAGCTCTTACCCTTGTTCACACATACTCGGGTGAGAACATAGTCCTTCCCTTCATTTAACTGAAAAGGGATGAACAACTGCTCGCCAATTTTCCAAATATCAGTCAAGCTTTCAGCTGATTTCTCATCTTTTTGGACTATAGGAATGGAATTTTCTGATTGTGAATTTGTATAGAATTTCAGTGTGGAATGCCACCTTAGACTGGAAGGAAGGTTGATTTTCGGAAATAGAGAGGACTCACCATCACCAGTTTGTTGTCCTACTGCAATTACTGTCACATCTGGGATTTGATTATTCTGGAAGTGAAATTCTATTTGGTCAGGTTTTTGTTCAACCATGTGGCATGTGCCGTTTAAACTAACATGGTTGACACTCTGGGCCTCATTACGACCCTGGCGCTCCCGGAATGAAGGGGGCTGGTGCAGCACCGTGTTATCGAGTAACCCTGTGCAAATAAACCTACCAGGACATATTCCATTAGCCCCACCCGAACGCCTTGCCGTGTTTATGAACCAATGCCGCTTGCACTTTTTATGCAGACCTGGAGCCTTCCCAAACGATCAAGTCAAAGTAGCCTTTGTATTGTCATATCTCAGCGGCAGTGCAGCTGATTGGTCAATTCCACTAGTAACTCAGGATGACCCAATTCTTCGGGATTTTCAGGGCTTTCAAACTAGCAGGGAAAGACTATTTGCCCGGGACTCCCAAGGACAGGCCCTGGATAACGAACTTTTGTCCCTACGACAGGGTAACCAGGACCTTCTATCCTACATTGCGACCTTTAATAGGTTGATAGTGGAAACTGGATGGCCTGAGGTAAAACGAATCACGTTATTTCATTGAGGGCTTCGAGGAGAACTCAAGGATGTCTTGGATCAAGTCGTGAACCCACCACAAGACTGCGCTGAATATATAGACTTAGTGGTCCAGTTAGATCACAGACTTCAGAACAGAAAGGCTGATCGAGCCAAGTTTGAGAATCGGGTGTTGGTCAAAACCCACGCTAACCCCAAAGGAGCAGATGCTTCAGAACCCATGCAAATCGGAGGGGTTAAAGGAAAGAGAAAGGAGACGGCAAATGCAATTGTGTCTATATTGTGGAACTTCTGGACATTTTCTACGGATTGCCCTGTAAAACTCCCCAAGAAGGTGGTAGGAGCTGCTGATAAGAGCCATATGGAGTCAGACTCGGGAAACGACTACGCCCGACAAGCGTAGAAGTCCACTTGCTGAGCTTGAAGAAGGATACTCAGACCTCGCATTTCATCATACCAATGGTCCTCGTTGATCCAGGGCAGCCATTGCGTATGCACGCAGTAAGGGCATACATTGATAGCGGGGCCATAGGAAACTATGTGGACTATGAATTGGCTTCCAGAATGAATCTACCTCTCTACCGAAAAACCACCTCAGATGTCATCACCACAGTCGATGGAACTGAAATTGCCTCTGGGCCTGTAACTCATTCCACCGCAGAGATGACACTATTGGGTCAGGATGGGCATTGAGAGACTATTGTGTTTGATCTAATCAAAGCCCCACAGTTCCAAATAATACTGGGGATACCTTGGTTGGAAGAGAAGAGAATAACCTTCCCGGATTGTGCACAAACCTGTTACCCAAAGAAAAATCAGAACGCAGGCCTGGCCACAGTAACCACAGCAGTCATGCAACTACCTCCAGAATACCAAGAATTCCAGGATATCTTCCAAAAGGAGCAGGCAAACACCTTACCTCCTCACAGATCGTACGATTGTCAAATCGATCTCATACCCGGTGCACAACCCCCTTGTAGCAGGATCTACGCCCTTACGGAACCTGAGAACCTTCACCTACGACAATACTTAGACCAGTACCTTGCCAATTGCTTTATTCGCCCATCCAAGTCCCCTGCATCTTCAGCTTTGTTCTTCATACCCAAAAAGGAAGGTGACCTCAGAACGTGCATAGACTACCGGGCATTGAACCAGATAACTGTTAAGAACCTATACCCGTTGCCTCTGATCCCTGAACTACTAGACCAAGTGAAGGACGCTTGTATATACACTAAATTAGATCTCCGGGGGGCATACCATCTAGTACGTGTAAAAGAGGGCGATGAATGGAAGTATGGGTTATTCGAATACCAGATGATGCCTTTCGGGTTGTGCAATGCACCAGCAGCCTTCCAATACTTCATGAACGATGTCCTTCGTGAACTCATTGACGTTTGTGTTGTCGTGTATATCGATGATATTCTAGTATACTCCTCTTCGGTATCTGACCATGTGAAGCACGTCCGAGCAGTCCTTGAGAAATTGCGCCAGCACACACTATATGCAAAACTAGAAAAATGCGTTTTTCATGCCACAGAAGTTGAATTCCTTGGGTTTATCCTGACCCCAAAGGGAGTCTGAATGGACTCACGAAAGGTGGACGCAATCCTTAAGTGGCCATCACCAAGTTCAGGAGTACAAAGCATGCTCGGCTTTGCCAATTTCTACCGCAGATTCATCCCAGATTTTTCATGTCGTACATCCCATCACAGCACTCTTGCGAAAAAATAAACGCTTTATGTGGACTGAAGAAGCTGAAAATGCCTTACAAGAGCTGAAAGCGAAATTCACGTCTGCACCTGTGTTAAAGCACCCGCGCCCTGAACTTCCATACATAGTGGAAACTGATGCATCCAGTCTAGCCATGGGAGCTGTCCTGTCTCAAAAGGACCCTGAAACTGGCCAATTTCACCCAGTAGCATTTTGGTCCAGAAAGTTCTCGGGACCCGAGTTAAACTATGCGGTTACCGACAAGGAGTTATTAGCCATTAAATACGCCTTCAAGGCTTGGCGGCACTATCTTCTCAGTGCCAGGCATACCATTACTGTGATCATCGATAACCGGAACTTACAATATTTAAAAACAGCCAAGGCCCAATCGTCACGTCAACTCCGATGGGCATTGTTCTTTGCCGAGTTCGATTTTGTGATAACCTATCGACCAGGTTGTAAGAATGATAAAGCAGACGCCTTATCCCGAATAGGGATGGGAGAGGCAGAAGTGAACCCAGAACCAGTACCTATAATTTCCGAACAAAGGATTCTTGACATGACTACTCTACAGACACTAGAGGACATTCAGGTAAAGATCCAGCAACTCTTTGATCCTACAGCCCTGCAGGACTGGGTAAAGAAAGGCCCGGACTACTCTGTCACCAATGATCTGCCTTATTACCAAGGGCGGCTATTTCTGCCACACAAGGAACTACAAGAGCGAGTCATTTCCCGTTATCATGATACCCTAATGGAGGGGCACCCAGGTATTGCAAAAACTGAAACTAAAATTAAAAGACAATTCTGGTGGCCCACCTGGCGAAAGGATATCAAATCATTTGTGATGTCTTGTGGCATTTGCGCCCAAAACAAAAGTCAAAAGAAAAAACCAGCTGGACTCTTAAAACCTTTAGACATTCCGCCTACACCATGGCACACCTTATCGTTAGACTTTATTACCGATCTACCTCCTTGTAATGGGTTTAACACCATTCTAGTTCTTGTGGATCTTTTTTCCAAGATGGCCCACTTTATTCCTTTAAAAGGACAACCTTCAGCCTCAATCCTGGCCAAAGAATTCCTCGAAAACATTGTTTGGATACATAGATTTCCGTCCGTGTTGGTCTCTGACCGGGGCAGTCAATTCATTTCACATTTTTGGAAAAAATGCTGTCAATTGGCGCAAATCGATGTGAGGCTATCGACCAGTCACCACCCCCAGACAGATGGTCAAACAGAGAGGACCAACCAGACTCTCGAACAATACCTGCGTTGTATGTTACATCAGACGGTGAGTAATTGGAAAGACATTCTTTGGATCGCTGAATATGCATACAATAATTCTGTACACTCTGGAACTGGACAGAGCCCCTTTTATACCTTATATGGGCACCATCCTCGAACCTCAGACCTTGACTCACCCCAAGACTTAGAAATGCCCGCAGTGGACCTTCTGCACGCTACGATTACACAAGCCTTTAAGGAAGCAACTACACATTCAAAACAGGCGAAAGAAAAATACAAGAAAGATGCTGATCGGCATAGAAGTGATTCTCCACAATACCAAATAGGGGACCAAGTATGGTTAGCCACAAAACATATACCTCTAAAGGGAACACAGACCTTTAACCCCAGATATTTGAGACCTTACTCTATTAAGGCCATTATCAACCCGGTGGCTGTCAAGTTGGACTTACCTGCTAATATGCAAATTCATCCCGTCTTTCATGTGTCACTTTTGAAGCCAGTACAACCAGGGACAAGACTAACCAAGCCACCAGATCCCATCCTTGAAGACGGAGAACCCAAATTTGAAGTTAAGAACATCCTGGACTCCAAGCTGATAAAGTCAAAACTTTTTTATTTAATCGACTGGAAAGGTTACGGACCACAGGAAAGGTCATTGGAACCTAGTGACCATGTTCATGCACCCCGATTGGTGAAAAGATTCCACCGAAATTTCCCAGACAAACCGAAACCACAGGGAAGAATGACTTTAGGAGGGGCCTTGGGGGGGAATGCTGTCATGATGCCTACCCCCGGGGACCCAGACCAAGTCCAGCAACCCCGGGAGCAGGCATCAAGTTACCCCAAGCAAACCCAACAACCCCCGCTAGGGGCTATTTGGGTGCAGTCCTGGCGCCTATGGCGCCAGGTTCATATGGAGAGTCAGTCCTGGCGCCATAGGCACCAGGCTCATAGATTAAAACTTACCTGATGCAGACCATGCTGCAAACTTACCTGATGCAGACCATGCTGCAAGAGCTCTAAGCCAAACAAGGCTTGGAAGGGACTATTTTACCTAGGGACTATTCTTTACTCGGGTGAGGCTGGGGAGGAATACTTACCTGGGACTACTTTGGAGGCTATTTAAACCACGCCCGAAGAGCAGCACACGCTTCGCGTTATTCTGCATCCAGCAGCGTAACGCTCACTGTGCCTGCAAGTCTGCATCCAGTCTTCTGCCACGCCCCCCTCGAGTTTGGAGCTCCTAGAAAAAGGGAGAAAGAGGAGAAAAGTTTAGAACAAGAGCAATACCTTTGATCCTTACCTGAATTCCCGATCCATCGCGCCTTCGAGCTGGAAGAAAGAAGTTATTTTATGCGCGTCGCCTCGCCTGCTGCAGCGCCGCGCTGAACTCACGGGCCTTCGCAGCATCTTCATATTTCACTGCATCCTCCTGCATGTTACCGCCGCACTCCGGCACCTAAGGAGAAGACAAGAACAGCAAGGTGAGCCAAGGGAATACACAGAGGAATACCCCCCATAGACTTACCTGATTTTACCACCGGGGGTACTATTTTTCTTCACGGGTCGGCGCAGCTTCCACTGCATCCTAGCCGAACCCCGGCCCCTAAGGGGAAACAAAAGGACAGCAAGTGGAAACAAGGGACGAACAAGGGGAACCCCCCTCACCACAAAAGACTTACCTAATTTTACCGCCGGAGGCATTATTCCCCTAGTCTTCATACTTTCTCTCAGCGCTGAAATAAGGGAGAAAGCAACAGGTTACATATGGACATTATTTTATCGAACTGTGTTGGATAATACAAATCCTTACCAGAACATTACCGGTTGCCACGAGGAACTCTTCAGTAGGGTCAAGCTGCAACCTGCAAGGAATCGGACAAGTGTGAAAGTCAGGCATTTGAACTCTTACGAACTACATACTTACGGCATCTTGCCGGGAATATCGGAGTCAATATTGTCCTGGAACTCACCAGTTCCTTCGAGCCAGTGAAGCAACTGGTTATCTACCCGCCCCTGCTCTCAATGCATGATGGAGAGCTCATCTTTTCAAATCATCTGGTGAGACTATAAGAGGGAACATCCAAGGTGATCAGTGGGGAGAACAGCAGGGTGGGGGGATTTACGCTCAACTCCACGGGTGGTTAATTCCCTTTCTCCACTTGCAGAAGTATATTCCTACGGGCCAAGCAAAGGAAGCTAGGTGGGCCAGTCCAGTCCGTCTCGGCCCTACGCGTCACATTGGTGGAGACCGCAGCAGTCCAGTCCAGATCGACGCTTCTGTGGGAGCCAGGTGAGCGTAACACAATAATGACTGGGTGCTTCACCTTGCGTTGACCAATTTTAATGTCCAAATCCGTAGTCCCTGGTCAATTTCCTTCCCGTTAAAGTTCTGAAGTTGTCCAGGAAGAGGGGTGAGAGGAATTTGGTACTTCTCCCCGCTTCCCGAATTCAGTTGATCAAAAGCCCTTTTTGACAGAAGGGTAGCTTGGGATCCAGTGTCCACCAGTGCCAAAATTGTACATTGCCCTTGTATTTGGACCGGGGTGTAAAATCTTCCCTCCTTTTCCTCAAGGGGGCAAAGATAATGCACATTTTTGGCCAGCTGATGGGTTAGTTTCTTTGCTTTGGACACTGACAGGTGATTTGGGCAGGATTCTGTTTGGGATCTTGGGAATCTGTAAGAAAAAGGTGACGGCTAGATATGGGGGAAGTTTTGGGTTCCTCTGGTTCTGATTCTGGGCTGCCCCCCTCTTTTTGGAGGCAGTCACCAGGATGGGTTTGAACCAGGGGATTTTCGTGCTGGTCATTCTGGGTACTGATGATGGGTGGTTTCAGCTCGGTCCCCACATCTACCCAGTCTGGATTTGGATCCTTTGGGACCCATTTCTCTTTGGGAGGAGTTCCCCCATCCCTGAAAGAGAAGATCCTTTTTCCAGGATCCTCTGAGGATCCCTCTCCTTCACACCGGAAGATTTGTACCTCCTCCACAAAATGGGTCTTTTTGGGCTCTTTATTTCTCCGACCCATCCCTCTGCTCCTTGGGTTGCAGACTTTCGGGGACAGGAGATTTTGGTTCTGGTTCCTGGTTTTCCAGGGGCTTTTCACAAATGGGGAAGGAAGCTTCCTCCAAGGCTTTACACCCCCCTTCCCCTTGTGCCTCCTCCCTGGGAACCAATGGGTTGTTGGGGTTCTTCCCCCGTCATTGCTCTGGAGCACCAGATCCTGGATTTGAGGCATTCTGAGCCGCCATGCTCATCTAGGGGTTTTGTTGAGCACTCAGCATGCGACCCAGATCCTGTGCCATGTTCTGGACCTGGCGCTCTATCTCGGACACCCGCTCTGGCTGGTACGGGGTCCTCAGATCTACCTTGGGTTGATCCCGGGAAGGGTAACTATCCCTTCTCGCAAAATACCCCTGGTTAGGGAAGTTTGGGTACCCCTCCACCCTTGGCCTCCCCTCTCCCGAATTGGGCTGTCTGGGATCAGGAAAGTGGGGAAAGAAGGATGGGTTGTTTTGGGGGTTGAAATTTGGCGGGTACCTAGGAACGAAATTTGGTCCGGCATTTGGGGGATTACTGACCTCCTGGGGGAAGTGAGAAGGGAAGTTCCCTGGGTTTCCTGCTGTCCGGTTGGATCCCCCCCTTGGGCTGGGGGAGTCCACACATAACCCAGGATGGGTCTATTTCCCTTGTAGCGTGGGCTGATGTAGTCAGGGGAGTTAGGGATCCCATTTGTGGGGTTACCTCCCTGGCTTCCTGTTTGGGATTGGCCTGAGGAGCTTCTGGGTTTGGGGTTGTTTGGATTCTGTGCGGGAAGGCTTTTAGGCCCCCCCATTTCTAGATCTAAAATGGGGGCAAACTTCATCTCCGCCACCTTAGCAGCAGCAGGGTTGTTGGTTGTTTTGGGGCTTTTGCTACTATTTTTATTTTCCAACGGCTTCTGCACCTCATAGATGTGTGTTGCTTGTTCAATGACCCAGTCTAGTGATCTTTTCTTGTGAAAGTCCCTCACAAGCTGGGTCATAATATACTCAGGGAGAGCATGAAAGAAGGTGTTTACAAATTCTTTACTGTCAGTGCGCACCCTTCTAGTAGTCTGCACGAAGGCACGTTTTAATGCCTGAACAAATTCTTGCGGGCCCTGGTCTTCCCCACATTGTAAATTGTAGGCTGCCTTGCGAGCCTCTTGAGAAATCCTATGGATGGAAAAATGTTTCAAGATGGCCGCCCTATAGGTGGACCATCTGGAATGGTTTTGATCCTCCAGCCCCGCAAAGAAGCTGGACTAGTCAGGAGAAAATGTCCACTTTATAAACTGAATACAGCTTTGGCTGTCCTTCAGATGGAAAGTTTCCATATGTTCAAATAACTCAAGGTGCTCCCAAACCGAATACTTTGCATTCTTGTGGTAGGGCGTAATTACCCTCCTAATGGCTTTTATTTGTTTCAGGGGATCCTTGAGCCTCTTGACTTTGTTGGCTTTTTTAGTTCTTGTCACCATGGTCTACTCATCCTCTGACTCAGAGGCACTGCTACCAGAGGTGGCTGTCTGGTCTTCTAGGCTCTCCCGGATTCTGCAAGCTTGGGAATGGCTGGCAGAATGTGGGGGCCTAGCTTCTTGGGACCTGTGGCACTCAGAAGAGTCTTCTGACTCCCAGGATTGGCTGAGTACCCTCCCACCCACAACTGTCCTAGCTGGGAAGAAGTTTTCAGTATGCTCTTAGTGGGCCTACTCTCATGGAATTCCCCACCAAATTTTACCGTCTGATCTCTGGGTAAGTTATATTTCTGATTATCCATTTAACTGATCCACGCCTCACTGGAGTCTCCCTGATCAGAGACGATGGCCCTATCACTTGGCAACCCATACACAGATGCCGCCCATCCATTTCTGGGAGGCGTTGACCTATTAGCCCCATATTCCTCATTGGGTTGAAGTCTACCACCCTGTGGTCCTTGGCTCATGTGAGCCAGTGTACACGGGGGTGGCAGAGTTCATGGAATTGAAGAGATTGAAGTCTCTGGTGCCAGGGTTCCTGAGGTTATGATCAGGGGTTTCCCTCTCCCAGCGGACCTCATCTCTCTCAGCCCCTACTTCCTGTTGGCATGCAAGAATCTGACCCTTTCGTTCTTCTATTAAGGCCTTACTGGTCTCTATTAATTGTTCCTGCATGGCTACCTGTCTATGGAGCCTGTCATTTTTCTCACAGAAAGCCTCATTGTCTCTCTGTGCTTCCTGTCTAATTTTGGAGTATTGGGCCAATTTTTGCTGCAGGAGAGTCACCTCCTGAGTCTCATCCTTCCTAGCCTGGTCATTCTTTGCCAGAGCATCTTCCGTCCTACTGGTGTGCTCTAAAAGCTTTTCATAGTCCCATTTGAGCTCACGCAGTCCCTGAAGGGCCAGGTGATTTTCTTCCACGTTGGTTTTTAAATAGTTGACTTCCTGGCCTAAGGCGTCCCTTTTCCTACCCCTCTGTGCAGCCAAGTGGGAAGTAGGGGGGGAAGTTCATGGTGAGGCCATGGCAGACATATATTCTCGGAATCTCGACCAGATGTCCCTTGGCCTAGAGTGTGAATGCTGAATCGCATTCGAGGACTGTATATTATATTACAGTGTCATGAGCCCACGTGACCGATCTGAGACATTGTGTATAGGTAGGCGCTGTAGGGCGGAGCCAGCAAAGTAATATACAGCGGACCGCCAATAACATGCAGAGACCTGCCAGTTTCTTAGAATCTCGGGGGTAGATGAGGGAGGTCATGGAACAGGCAGTGCAGTGGGGTGGGAGTGACCGGGTGTTCTAAAATGTCTGACAGTGTGGAGCAAATGTCCAGCCGGAATTGGGTCAGCCGGGGACAGAGCCATAACATATGTATATAGGAGGCTTGATCCGCGCCACACCTGGGGCAGGAGGGAGGGGTGGCGCTGAACATGCAATGGAGTCTCATGGGTGTGTGATGGTACCTGTGTAGGATTTTGAACTGGATGAGTTTAAATTTGGTGTTGTAGGACACATCGTGGGTTCGAGCACACATCCGAGACCACCGTTCATCGGTGATCTCAGAACCAAGGTCCTCCTCCCATCTGTGCCTCAGCTTGGCGAAATGAGGGGCCGCTCCAGTCTGTAATAAGGAGTAAAGTTTCGAGACCCTGCCTCTGAAGGAGAGAAAGGAGCAGAGCTCTGCCACTATAGGTTCATCAAGTGGCAGGGCGGGGAAGTCTGGATATCTGGACTTGAGATGTTCGCGGAGTGAAGAGTATTGTAGCCACACCAAGGGTCGGCGCCTGAGTGAGGGAGGGAGATCAGACGATTCGATGAAGCTTCCTTGTTCAAAGGCATCGCGTAGTGTCAGAAAGCCGGCAGCGGCCCAGCGAGTGACCACTGAATGTGGGATGTGTGGGACATCAGGAAATAAGTTCCACAGTGGCAGATCCCCGTGAAATGGGTGGGGTGTGCCGACCATGGACCAGAGTTTGGTCAGAGCCAAGGATGTGCTGGCTACAGGGTTCGCGGAGTTTGGGTCAGGGGGGATTGGTTTGAGGACCAGGGATCCGATCACTGGGTCGCAGACCGTTAGTTTCTCGAGGCGTACATGTGGGGGAGGATCGATGGTATTGAACCAGTATGCAGCAAACTGTGATTGGGCCACCACCCAGTACCTGATGAAATCGGGTGCACTGAATCCGCCAAGTGCCTTAGGGGCGTTCAGTGTGGATAATTTGAGGCGGACGGCCCCAGAGTGCAGAGGAAGGTGTTACATATGCCGCGGAGTGTCTGGAAAAAAGTATCCCCGGGCCGCAGAGTCAGATTGGTAAACTGGTACAGTAATTGAGGTAATACAATCATTTTGAGTATTACGATTCTGCCTGCTAGTGATAGGGGAAGTTTGGTCCAGCTGGAGGTTTTGGCCCTTAGGTTAGTTAAGTAACTCTGCTAGTTGTGGTCACGTAGTTGCGACGTGTGTCGGGAGACCACCACACCCAGGTAGGTGATGTTAGATGAAGACCAGTTGAATCCATGTAAATCGGGGGGGGTTGTGTCGAGTCAGTGAGTGGAAACAATGTGGACTTGGAGCAGTTCACCTTCAAACCAGATATGTCTTCAAACCGGGCCACATCTGCCAGTATATGGGCAAGGTTGATTTCAGGGGAGCGAAGATGCAGCAGGGCATCGTCAGGGTAGAGAGAGACTATATCGGTTTGGCCGGATGTGCGCAAGACCCTGTGCGAGTGTGATTGCCGAATCATATCAGCGAAGTGCTCCATGGCTATGGAAAAAATGAGTGGGGAGAAGGGGCAACCTTGACGCGTCCCTCTAGATATCTGGAAGGGGGAGGAGCATCTGTCTTCCATGCGAACTCTGGCCGATGGAGCGGTATAGAGGACCTTTATCCAGGAACGGAAGTTGGGACAAATTTGCATTTCTCGAGAACCCGCCACAGGTATTTCCACGAGACCGAGTCAAATGCCTTCTGCACGTCCAGTGTAGCTGCGACTGCCTGCGCGGCTGGGTCGATTCTGCTGATTACATTAAAGAGTCTCCTTAGATTTAGGGAAGTGGATCTACCGGGGACGAAACCCGGCCTGGTCTGGGTGGATAATGTGGGACATGTATGGGGCTAAACGGTTGGTGAGCAGTTTGGCAAATATTTTAATATCGCTATTGCTCAGCGAGAGTGGACGGTATGAACTGCACTGCGTGGGGGTTTTACCAGGTTTAAGGAGCACTGTAATCAGTGCCTCACGGAGGGACGGTGGAAGTATGCCCTTGTCGCACGATTCTTCCCATAGGGACAGGAGGTGCGTCGCCAGTTGGGACTTGTATAGTTTATAGAAGTCCATCGGCAGTCCATCAGGGCCAGGGGCCTTTCCGGATGCTAGTGACTCGATGGCCCCTACAATTTCCTCTAGGGTGAAGGGCCTCTCAAGGAAGCCACTATCGTCGGCTGATAGGACTGATAGAGGAAGGTTCTCTAGGTAGGAGTCGATTTCGGAAATCTGGGACCCGTCAACCTCTGAATACAGGGAGGTGTAGAACTAGAGAAACTCAGAATTGACGTCTTGGGGGGAGGTGGCGAGTGTGCCATCCGGTCTAGTGATGGCCGGTATATTGGGCACACTGAATTCCCGGCACAGCAGTCTAGCCAGCATCCGGCCACGCCGTTCTCCTCGCCGTATTTTCTCGCCGATCGAGGGGAGTCTAGGAATTTAACCTCGCGCTCGGCGAGGTCTCGGAATTTGTCCAGCTCTGATCCCAGCGCAGCCAAGGTGGCGGGGGAGTGATCTGTAGCGTATTGGGATTCATAGACGGCCAGGGCCGATTCACTGGTAGCAATGTCTGCACGGATGCCCCTTAGGACGCCACTGCTTTTGGAAATGGCGACCCCTCTTGTGTGTGCTTTGAAGGATTCCCAGAGTACAGCTTGTGTTGAGACATAATTTGTGTTAATCTCGAAATATTCCTTGATGGAGGATTCGAGCTCAGAGGTGAAAACCTGGTCAAGAAGTGCATAGGGACTCATCCTCCACTGTCTGGTTCTGTTGGCCTCCAATCCCCAGTTTAAGGAGATAAGTACTGGTGAATGGTCCGATAGTGTCCTGGGGAGAATGGACAGGTGAGATATGCATCTGATCAATATGTCTGTAGTTAGCCATCTATCTATTCTGGAGTGGGAATCATGCATTGAGGAATAAAAGGAGTATGTACGGTCTTCGGGATACATCAGACGCCAGGCGTCCACCTGTGCCAGCCGGGGGAGCGAGGTTAGGATAGTATATGCTGCCCTAGACAGCTGCCGAGGCCTAGAACCCGACCTATCCAGGTTGACATCTAGTATTGTGTTGAAGTCCCCGCCCCATAGGAAAGGAGTCAGGGGGTAGCTCTCAAGTAGAGTGACCAAGTGGAGGTAGAAGTCAGGGTCGTCGACATTGGGACCATATATGTTCAGGATGACTATCTCCTGATGCTGTAATATACCAGTGACCAGCACAAACCTTCCAAGTGGATCTACATGGGAATGGTGGCAAGTGAACTTCAGACCTTTCTGTATTAGAGTGAGGGTGCCACGGCTCTGGGTGGAATAGTTAGTATAATACCTCTGGGAACCCCACTGCTTAGCGAACCGTTCACATTGCTCCGAGCGAGCGTGGGTTTCCTACAAGCATAGAATCTTTGCCCCGTGACGTTCGGCATGGAGCTGAATCTGTCGCATCTTTTTGTAGTTGCCTAATCCTCTGATGTTCCAGCTCATACAGGTCAGGGTAGTATTAGCCATATTTGGGGGGGGGGGTAATGGTGGAATAAGTAAGAGTAGATTTCTGGAAAATGTAAAATGTCTACTCTGGATGTATACAAACAAGTGTCTACATATATAATGTGCTTCGGTGCGGTGCATGCGGCGCCCTTGGAGGCTGTCAAGACTTTTTTAAACCATATTGTCCCTTCCCCACCCCCCACCCACATCCCTCCCCCAATCAGAGGGATGAAACCCGAACAAAACCAAAACAAACACAAACTTTTAGGCATCAGCACCTGGGGGTCTGTTAGCAGCCGGGCGATGGAGCACCGGACTGGGAAGAGCGTTAGGAGAGATTATGCTGCGTGGTAGGATGAAGCAGGGTGTTTAGAGTGGGTGCAGGCTGCAGCAACCTCAGGTCTACAGACAAGGGACCAATGGAAACATAGGGGTGTAACCATGTGCAACGACCTGGCAATGCAAAGGTTGGGAGTGGTCATAGCTTTGGCGAGCCAGGGATCCGGAGTATAGTCACAGAAGTGGTTGGGCTGTAGTGCTGGGTGGCGCCGAGTAGGGGGGGCCCAACGAGAAGTGGATAGCACCGCATACAATGCAACAGCGTGGCGTGGAAGTGACCTACGCAGAGGAGTAATGGAACAACATTTTCAACATTAACAACAAATAAACTACAGCAAGAAGGTGGCCATCGTGGGGGGGGAGCGCTGTGGCGGTCCCGCACGTGGCTTAGGTGCGAAGCAACCATTGATAGACATGAAATCTATATCGGCACTGTTTAGATCAGCCAGGAATGTGCTCGTCTATAAATTTCGAAGCCTCTTCTGGGATGGTGAAGAAGTATGTTTGGTTGGAGTGTTCGATCCTCAGTTTAGCAGGGAAGAGCATGGAGTACTTGACTCCTAAGTCTCGGAGTCTCTTTTTCACCGTAAGGAAGGTCTTACGCTCTTGTTGCACAGCCACAGAGTAATCCGGGTAAAGGTGTATTCTCGCTGCCCCTAGAAGTAGCTCCCCCTTGGCCCTGGCCGCCCAGAGCAAGGCATCACGGTCACGGAAATTTAGGATTCTGGCTATGATGGGACGGGGCGGGGCACCCAGTCTGGGTTTAGCGGTCAAGGAACGGTGAGCTCTTTCCACTGCAAATTGTGCCGAAAGCTTGGGGTTATCTAAAAGTGTTAGAAGAGTGCGCTCCACGTAATCCTCCATGGGCTCCCTGATGTTGTCCTCTGGTATGCCGACAATGCGGAGGTTATTCCGCCTGGAGCGGGATTCGAGGTTGTCATTTTTCTTTTCGACCAACGAGACCCAGTTGGTTAAGGTGGTCACAGCGGCGCGCAAGGAACCTAGGTCATCCTCCATGGCGCTAACCCTCGTCTCGATCTCAGCAACTCTACTGTCTGTCCTTTCAATATGTGCCTTTATGGATGAAATGGTCCCGTTCATATCGTCTAATTTAGTGTGCAGCATAGTGAAGCCCTCGCGCATATACTCTAGCATTTTCTGCGAGTCATCGGGGGTTGAGGACACTGTGGCGGTCGGCGAGTCCTCAGGAGGGTCAATCAGCAGCTTGGAGGGCGTCTTGGCGAACATATTTAGTGAGCTTTGCTTCTTGCTAGCCCCAGCACCCTTGGTCATGGCAGCAGGAGCGTGTCCGGAGCCCAGGGCCCTATTCGGTTGTAGTGGGCAGGCCTCCAATCACCACCCCACCGAGTGTCCGGGGGGGTGAGGCGAGGACAGCGGGCAGAGATGCCGGAGGCAGTGCCAGGGGGGCTCCTCCAAAGAACACAGTCAGGCGGCAAGCCCAGGGGTGTGGGGGGAGTCCCGGCGTGGTGTTGACCCCGGACCGCTGAACCGGTGAAGTAGAGCAGGAAGATGAAGCACGGGTTGCTGGCAAAAGGGTGGTTCGTGAGGTGGCACAGTGGAGCTCAAGGTGAAGCACTCAACCTCTGCGGGGGAGTTATGAGAAGGCAGTCCAGATATCGAACGCAGGTCCCCACCCCTATGTCATAGGGCGCGGGGCATAACACAGCTAGTGCAGGCGTGGGGACGCGAGTGGGCCCACAGGTAGTAGTGTAAGTAGTAAGTGGCTTAATGTGGCTGCATCGCCGTAGGGAGGTGGCAAGCCAGTGTTACTGAAGCAGGCGGAAAGAGGTGTTCAGCAGGGGGTCACTGGTGGGCTACCAGTGTGGGACTGAGAGCACTGGGGAGCGCAACTAGGTGGTAAATGTCACTGTGGCCGGTACGGTCCACAATTGGGCACGCGTTAGTGCAGTCCAGGTGAGGAGAGCCAATCCTCAGTAGCACATGAATGGAGGCAAAGGCAGGGTGTCCTGCAGTGGGGCACTCAGTTCAGGATTAGGATCGAGCAGTTGTTAAAGTTAGAGATCCCCAGCCGGCATCCAGGGGGACCAATCGTGCCGTGTGGGTAGGCAGGGGCCAGATTGGCAGCCTAAGGGCTCTGGGCTGGGGGGCAGCACCTGTGCAGGCTTTGTAATAGTGCCAGCCCGCGCACCCCAAGCAGCAGAGTAACTGCTGCAATAGCAGGAGGAAGAGGATGGTGGGCAGCAACCCCTCGGCCGGGAGATTGGGTGGCAGCAGGGGGCCGCATGAGCCGGACTCACACTCCCCCCCATGCTCCCTACCTTGCCGTGTTCCAGCGCCGTTGTCCGTGTAGGGGAGCGGCGGGGGGGGGAGGCCGGGCGCACAGACACGGCCCAGCAGGATGCGGCGCCGGGGCACAGGTCCGCAGACGCGGCCGATGCAGGGGGGCCACGGCCTGGAGCAAAGGGGCCAGCGGGCCACGGCAGTCCTCTGAGGGATGATGAGGTGCGAGGGTGAGCAGCCCCATCAGTCACGGCAGTCCGGTGCGTCCCGCGGGCTCGGCGCCCCTACCCCACAGCGGCCCGTGGCGCCGCACCCTCAGGTGGATGGCCGAGCCGCGGTCACAGGAGCCGCGGGGCGGGGAGAGCGGGAAGTCGTAGCCGCAGGCAGGGACGAGAGGCGAAGTCAGGCTCCCAGGGCGTGTTCAGCGCCGAAACTTCGCAGAAATGAGGGAGGGATGGTCCTGAAGGATCGAAGGCAGCGCTGTAAGGTGTAGGCAGCGTTATAGGGAGAAAAATCAGGATCAGTTGCTCTATCAGTCCAGAGCTTTACACTCAGGCGGCCATCTTGCTTCGGCGCAACAGCGCCCCCCGCCCCTCTGTTTTTTTAATGCACAAGCTTTCTGGCGCTCTTCATCAAATTCTGTTTGGGATTCAAGGTCTTTGAGAATGAATTCACTATTTTCCTCTTTTAAGTATTCTAGGTGGTTTTGCAGGGTGACTATCTGCACAGACTCTATTATAGTTCATTTGCTGCTCCAGCTTTTGTTGGCTCTGTAATAGAGAATCCAATCTTTCTTGACACTCTTTTTGCAGTGTCAGTACTTTGGTATCCTGCTCTACCCTCTCTTGCTGCAGGAGATCCTGATCTTCTTTTTTCTTTTGTCAGGTACTGTCTGGTTTCATTCTCTGATTCTTGGCTCTTTTGTAGCCTTTGCTCTGCAGAGGCCAGATCAGTTTGGGTCTTTTCTAGGGATTGTACTTGCCTTTTTGCCAGATCTAGGTTTTCGGCATATTTTTCCTGTATTACTCCAATATGGAGGTACAGGTATGCCACTATTTTGGCAATTTTGCATTGCTCTTCTTTTACCCTTGAGGCCATATACAGCTCACTAAGTGCCTGGTGTAATGGACCCTGGTCCTGCCATGTATCTAATCCTGTGGCAGTGGCTTGTTGTTTGATTTCCTGCCGCCAAACATTCTGATCATGCTCAATCCATTCACCCCTGACAAACAATGTGTGCAGTAGATGTTCTTTTGCCATATTAATTTCCAATGGGGTCGCCATTCCAGAAATATTAATTTCCTTCTGACTTATATCAGGATTATTTTTTTTGCAAAACAGGCCAAACTCCTCTGCGTGTTTCTATTGAAGGGTATTTTTACAGTGTAGCACAGTGTGGTAGCCCAACAAGTGTAAGTACCCTAACAGTTAGCAAGCTGTGTTAGACTGTCCCAAGTGGTATGTCTAATTCAGGATTCCGCGACGAGCCCCCAATCTGTAAGTGATTTCAATCCGGCACTTCACCTAAGTCAATGCCTAGCGTGTAATGCACAACTGAAACCCTTATTTATTCTTGTCTAAAAGTTCTTTTATTTTGAACGATGTACCACTCATATCACGCCCCTCTCCTGCAAACCCCCTTGCTCACACTGAACCAGGAATCAGGTTGGTTTGCAAAGTTAAAATATTTATTTATGTCGTTACAAATTAATCACACAATGTTTAATGGATATACAATAATCACCAATGGGGTGATGTAACTCTAAGCAATCTCTTTAATCACAAGGAGTAATAGTGAGCAAGAACAATTCAGCACAGAAATAATACTTTTGTGTGTGTGTTCAGAACAGACAGCAGTGTGGTTACTATTTCCCCCTGCACACCCCTCAATCCCCCAATAGGCAATGTGAAGAGATAGGAAGGAGAGCGCAGGTATTCAGGAATGGCAGAACTGAACACAGAATAACAATCCCCTTTGCCCCCCAGCAAACACAAGAGAGCAAAGGAATTGATTGGCAAGCTGTCAAAATGGTTTTAAAGTTATCTGAGAATGGAATGGGGAAAAACACTAAATATGGTTTAAATTGCTGACATTGTTTAAATTCTCATGGGAGCCACTTTGGATAGTTACACACAAACACAAGCAATGCTTTGATACTAAGGAACAAAGTGAAATCTGAAAATTGAGGTTGGAAGCAATCAAAAGCTGTTTTACACGTGCCAGAATTTCCTGCAAACCTTTCAGTGCGTGGTAATCGCAATTACGGGAGAACTGTATGGTTTTGGAATGCGGTTCTAGGTTCTATGGAAAGCTGAGGATGTTAGCTACAAGCAGAAGTTAAATTTAGTCTCTAGCAAAAACATTGAAGAAGTTATGGACGTTTTAGTGGAGGATCATTTTTTTTTTAGATAGGCACAAAGATGGAAAAGGGGAATGCACTTTAAAAGACGAATGGTATTCTTACACTAGATTATGACTATAGAAAAAGAGAATGCCACACATGAATCTCCACAGTTCTGGCCAGGGACCCTTCACGTGGTCGATACTCACTTTCTTTCTGGGATTCAATTTATTTATTCACAGCACTAATGATTTATGATTTTAGAAAACAAATGAGAGAAACAGCGCAAGAAAAGTTCTGACAATTCAAAAGTACTCCTAACAATATAAGGTTCTGAAGACAAGATAGGATGGGTTAAAATAGGGATTACTGTTGACAGTACATATGTTAGTGTTAGTGCCCTCCCTGTCTAACATGTGTGAAATAAATAAGACAGAAACTCCCTGGACAGGGAATAAGGCACAAATGCGCAGGCTGCTAGAGTTCCAAGGAAGATTTATGTAGATCTCTGAGAGCGATCTGACCACATAAAAGTTACAACACACTTATATAGTATATCTACAAGTTTGACATATGATGCTACGCTGGACCAGGATTGGTCAGCCATGGTGGTGACTTAGGTGTGGGCATCATCTCTTCCTCCGGGTTGGTTGCTGAGTTGGCTGGAGGATTGACGTCAGACAATGCGCTCCGGATGGGTGAAGGTCAGGTCGCTGTGAAACACGGTGGTCACTATCTAAGCTAAGAAAATACATTCTGAATAATGCATGCACTAAATAACAGTTGATCAAACGACTTTTAGTAGTATCTCATGTTGTTATACAAATCACTCAAGGGCTTACACCAGCTATACATTTGGATCATACAGGTCACAGGTTTAGAGCCTTGACCACTACAATACTGTCATTGAACTATAGGGTTAGTCTCATAAGAATCTCAGGTATGTGGCATTTGTTAGTACTAGGCACAATATACTGCACCGGGGTCTAATGTTAGCTGGGGGGTCTGTTGGGTGGGCTTCATAGGGAGGTTGGCAGTCTGGCACATGAAAGGGATGCCTTGCAAGGACACAGGGTTAGAATGGTAATAGGTTTCGATTGGCGAGGGTAAGAGGGCAAGGACACTTTTGTGGAGATGGACGAGCTCTGTGCTTGGCTAATGTTGGTTCACATGCAGGACAGTGATCTCACAGGAAAAAGGGATGTGTTACATTCATTATTTGTTGCAAGCAGCTCCGGCCTCAGCGTGAGAATGGAGGCGCAGAGTTTTCCAGTTGGAGTGGGGACGAGGGTGGGGGCCATGTGCTCCAGGCTGCGGCGGCGGGCAAAGGGGAGAGATGCGTTTTGTACTATCGCAGTGAGGCCTAGTTACCAAGATGGAGTCGAAAGGGGGTACAGAAAATGGATGCCCTGTGTCCTGCTCAGTGGTCCCATCTATCCGAATATAACTAAAAGTTAGTATTGCATAAGGGCAAGGGGCGTACCCACCACTTAGAAGCACTTGGTCCAGGTTTGGTACTGAGAAGTGACGGTAGAGAGGGGCCCATTGGCCCCTCGCTCCCACACATTCCCCCCTTTCGTTACATCTAAAGTAACAAATTCTTCTACTTTTTATTCTTTTCATTTTCCCTTCGGTAGTACTCAAACTCTGCCACCGCCTCGTCCCACGCAGGGGTACCTTTTATGGGCATCCAAGCTCTGCAGAAGCTTCTTAGGCTATTCCCTCTTCTGGCATATTCATCTGGGGTACACATTAAGTAAATACCTCCATCCCCATCTAGATCTACCCATACTTCTTGGTACCATTGCAACTCTCTTGGCTCCTTCATTGTCGTGTAATGCAAATTATCCACTATGTCCCCATATTGCTTGTAAATTGCTGTCATTCTGTACTGTGGTGTGGTGTATTCTCCTGTTTGCATTTGGGCATCTATCATGGTAGCTACCGTTGTCGGTCGGCCCATTTTCACCATCATCATAGCCGAGATTGGCATGCTTTTCTCACAACACCGCAGTCCCAGTTGGCACACAACAAAGAACAAGAGCACAAAAATGATGATGTGGACCAGTATTTTCATTGCCACAGTTACCCATGATGGTATCCAGCTGAACAAATTGTCGAACCATGTACTTTCCTCTGCTCCTCCTTCCACTCTCATCCTCTCCCCTAGGTTGTGTACTGCACTTATCACATGGGAGGGTGTCCCGTTATCAGCGTCTTCAGTTGGCACGAATGTGCAACACGCACC
Organism: Ambystoma mexicanum; assembly: GCF_040938575.1. Lineage (NCBI taxonomy): Eukaryota > Metazoa > Chordata > Amphibia > Caudata > Ambystomatidae > Ambystoma > Ambystoma mexicanum. The sequence goes on along the minus strand of NC_090934.1, from coordinate 832,009,929 downwards.
CCCGATTTTTCGGCAAACACCACCGTCCATTGCTGTGAGGAGATCAAGGACATATCGATTTTGCATTGTCATTCGGCGCAGCGCCCAGATTTCTATCTTTATCACATTGAACCCCTCTTCAGTTTCGTTAGCCAATTGAATGAGCTCCCAGTGCACGATCTGTAACCATTTGGCATTTGCTCGTGCTTGTAGTCCAGGGGCGAGAAGTGAGGCAAAGAATGTCTCTGCTGATGAAAAGAGCTTGTATTTCTGCGGGATCTCAGCAAGTAGTTTCGATGATTCCGATGAGATGTAATTGGAGGATCTTTTACTTCGTTTCAATCTTTTCTTTAGTTCATATTCTGACAATAGTTCATATGCTGGACCTTCTGTTAGCGTTAGTTGGGGCTCTGTCGATGGTTCAGCCGATTGCCCTGCTGCCGATATGCCAGCCGATTGCCCTGCTGCCGATATGCCAGCCGATTGCTCTGCTGCCGATATGCCAGCCGATTGCTCTGCTGCCCCTTGGATGTGGCTCTCCAGTATTAACATCAGGGCTGTGTGGAGGGTCGCTAAAGCACAAGTTCCTTTCCACGATGTGGGGAGGTGCAGGTAAGCTTGTTTGTTGCAAACCCAATACATGTCCATTAATGCAACTGTGCCTTTCTTCATGTCGGGGATTATTACCGTCTTGTTACATCTCCTTGATTCTCCCATGATTACTTTTCCTTCCCCGCGGAAACACAGTTCATGTGGCACTTCTTTTTGTATTTTGATAGGTTTTTCGAGTGCTGTGACCCATGTTAGCTTTGCGACGTGCTGTGACCAGATGTGGCTACATGCCCCTTTTATCCATTGGTAATTGTCATTTGGTAGGCCTCGAAGTGCTTCTGCTTTGCATTGTATTGTTTCTTCGTGCCATTTATTGTCTGCTAATCGTGTCCCCTTGATGACAAGAAATGGTTCTTCGAGGCAAACTACTCCTTGGCGTTGGCTTGTGCATGTTTTCTCGTTCTCCAGCTTTTCCAGTGTGACAGTGTGCGCCTGGAATGTGCTCCTTATTCTGCATAGAACCAGATGAATCAAACATTGGCAAGGGCACTTCCTGCGGTACTAACATTTTAGGTGTTCCTGATGCATGCGGGATGAGTGAGCAAACGTAGCAACTCTCATTTGTTGCTTGCTTTGCCGTGGCACTCATGTCGGAATACCATTTGATCAATTGATCAGGGTGGCGGGGATCTTCTATTTCATCTAATCCGATGTCGTGATAGATGTATCTTTTCCCTCCCGCCCCCCTTTTTCTCCTCCTCCTCCCTTCCTGATCATTGTTTTTCACCCTTTTGTAATGTATCGGAAACATCCCAGCCCACATTGTATCATTATTATTCAATATGGCATATGTATCATCATCAGTAGCAGCAATTTTGTACGAGGTAGAGTGTATGGTTGTTGGTGCATTAATACTAGTGTTAATTAAATCATTTGTCCAATAATAATCTCCATCATATTCGTTATATCCATGAGCATTACTCATATTTACATTGAAACGTGACATTGACACACTTGTTGATTCCACAGTTATGTATTCTGAGGGGTGCATTCCATCTGTTTGGTTTACATTAAGTCCATGTGACTCCTGCCATATTGTCCTTACCCCAGTCCATATCATTTGTGATCCTTCTCTTATCAAGTTAGCCCCACTCCCTCCCCTTTGCATGTCATCAACAAGAGACAAAAGGGTGTAGTACCACGCTGCAAAAAACAGCATTACCGACATATAAATTGCAGCACATTTCAAAATGCATTCAACACCACTGAACCTTTTTAGCCCTAGTGGCGACCCTATCGCTATCTAACATTAATTCGCTCTCTCCGATCATGGTTCGTTGGGCCATTGTTCACCTGGAGGGGTGATATAAATTCGTTAAGTCATCATAATATATACAATTATTTACAGTCTTGTTTAACTTCACATTTAATCATTATTTTCAGTCAGGCTTGTTCTGTTCCTCTTTTGTTCATGTTCTTTTACTGTAGAGACAGCCATTAAAAAAATGAAGGTGGGAGACAGAGGGGGAGAGATAGGTGAGGTATACATAATATGCTTGGCCAATAGAAGAAGAGAGTGGGGAAGAGGCAGTAAAGAAGGAAGGAGGAAGTATGTTGTGCAGAACAAATACATATCATCATTTTTATCTCTGCATGTTCTTTTACTGACTCGTTTGTTATTTTCCTACGCCCTCGTTTGTGGTCCCAGTGGCGCTGTCTTGCTCCTCTGGGGGGATTGTGCTACTGTGTGCCCTCCTCACATCGGATAAGTGCACCCAATACTTCAATCCCTTCACTCTCACCGCGGTGGCGGTACTATAAATGACTTCGTAGGGGCCATGAAACTTGGGTGAATTCCACCTTCTCACAAAGCTGCGGACATACACATGTGCCCCCGGCATTAATGGCCCGCTTGAACTGTCTGCGGCCGGTGTAGTAGTATCAGTCATCACATTTTCAGTAAAGGGCGGTGCTATTTGTCGAGCTATGCTGTGTACTGCACGTGTTAACTGAGTTAGGTATTCCTTGAACTCTTCCCCCAGCACTGTGGCAGCCCTGTGCGCATCCGAGGCTCTCCTAATTGGGGATACTGGTGTATGTATTCGCCTCCCAGTCACAATTTCGTGGGGGCTTAGGTGGTGGTCTTTGCACGGCTGCGTCCTGAGTTGGAACAGTGCTAGGGGTAAGCAATAAACCCAGTTCTTCTTCAATGTGTTACACAATTTAGACAACTTACTCTTCAGTAACCCGTTGATCTTTTCTACCACTCCATTCGCCATTGGGTGATAAATCGAGCATAATTTGTGCTTCACCCCCAAAAGTGATGTCACTTCCTTAAAGAGGTCATTCACAAAATGCGTGCCATTATCTGATTTGATCACGTCGCATATCCCCCATCGTGAAAACACCTCCCGCACAAGGAATTTGGCCGCATATTTCGCGTCTGGGTGGGGACATGGGCCTGCTTCCACCCACCTTGAAAAGGGACACACCACCACAATCAGATATCTCGCTCCGTTACACCGCTCTCCCTTATCAGCATAATCTATGTGGAGCTCTCTAAATGGTCAGTTTTCTTAATGTCATTCCAGAATTATATGTTTGGCATGTTATACATTCTACAATGAATTTTGACAGGTGCTCTTGTAAGTTGGGAACGAACCAGTGTTCTTGGATATCTGCAGCAATGTGTTGTTTTGCTATATGGCCGGGGAAATGCAACTGCTGGAATGCTATTTCCAGCAACTCTATGGGCATTACAACCTTCCCTGTCGTCGCTTGTCTCCAAATGAGATCTGTGGCTGAGTGTGTGGCTGATTGTGTGCATCCCCGTTTGTTCCACAGCTCTTGTTCCTCTTGGAATGCACGTTTTTGTAACTCTATTATCTGTGCTATTGGGGTATTAGTGTATGCTTCTTCTCGTGGCTCTACTGTAGTTGCTTTTGTGATACACTCAAGAGTTGGTGCCATATTGAAATACGAGGCCTCCTTCGCAGCTGCGTCTGCCGCTGCGTTTCCCAATGAGATTGCGTCTGTGTTGCTAGTATGGGCTTGGCACTTCACCACTGCCACTACTGATGGTACTGCTAATGCATCTACCAGCTCATTTAACAATTTTGCATGCTGTACTGGGGAACCATCTGCCCTCCTGAATCCCCTTCTACGCCACCGTGACAGTCCTGAGTGCACTGTGGTAGTTGAATAGGCTGAGTCTGAGTATATTGTCACTGCACAGCCTTTAGCAGTACGCAGTGCTTCAATCAATGCAGTTAATTCTGCTGCCTGGGCTGAATAATGGGATGGAAGGTGCTTTCGCACAATTGTTTCATATTCATCTTCCTCCATGCACACTACCGCCATTCCGACGTGTTTTTCTCCTGTCTCGGGGTCTATTGATGCTGACCCATCTATGAAGTATATTTCTCCCTCCTGTAGGGCATTCTCACTTGCTTTTGGCATATCGTCACCTTCCCCCTCATACGTGGCACAATCGTGTTCTTGTATGTCCTCTGTCATGCATGGCTCTGTAATAAATGTTGCGGGGTTTGCTGTCTTGCACCTCACTACGTGTACGTTGGGGCTTGATATTATTACTTCATACGCTGTTGCTCGTTGGGTCGTTAGTGTTGATTTTGTTCGCTTAAGGATGGCAAACAAGGAATGCTTCGCATATAGTGTTACCGAACATCCCATGACAATGGTGGCGCTTTTTTCAATCACAAAGGCTGCAGCTGCGAGGGCCTGTTCGCACGCGAAATGACCTTGCATTACTGGATCTAGTGTCCCACTGTAGTAAGCCAAGGGTTTGTGACCCAGTGATGTCTTCTGTGTTAGTACTGCTGTCATCATCTCCCATTGCAGTGTGAAAATAAGAAAAACTCCCGCTCATAATCTGGGTTCGTGAGGACTGGGGCGTCTGCAATAAGGTCTTTTTATCTCAAATACTAGGTTATCATTTCCTGCGTCCATTTTATTGCGGCCCTATTTTTCTGTGCCCTTTTAATGCTTGCAGTAAGGGGCGTGTGTATGCCGCATAATCAAGGATCCAAGCTTGGCAATAATTACAAATGCCAAGAAATGTTTGCATGTCTTTCACAGTTTTTGCCATGATTATGTGGCGTATAGCAGCTGCTCTGTCTGGGAGTATTCGCTTCCCATCTTTTGATATTAGCTTTCCAAGATATACAACCTTGGTGAGGCAGTATTGCAATTTCCCTTTGTCTACCTTGTATCCTTTGGCAGCTAGCACATTCAATAGTGTTATCGAGTCTTCTCGACACCTTTCTTCTGTATGGCTACAAACAAGCAAATCGTCTACATATTGAATTATGGTGCTTTCTACGTCTATGTTTGCAATGTCTTCCTGCAGTGCCCTGTTAAAAATGCTGGGGCTTTCGCAGTATCCCTGTGGGAGTCTGCAATGTTCATACCTGTTGCTCCCTAATGTGAATGCTGTCAGATACCGTGATCCTGGGTCAAGGGGTATCGAGAAGAAGGTGTTTTTCAAATCAATTACAGTGAAACATGTTGATTCTTTTGGCACACCACACAGTATTGATGCCGGGTTGGGGACTAGAGGGAACTCTTTTTGAAGGACGTCATTGAGTGGGCGGAGATCCTGGATCATCCTCCACGCCCCTCCCTTTGCTTTTTTGATCGGAAAAATCACTGAATTACATGGGTAGGTTGATGGCATTATGATGCCTTGTTTCAGGAGTGCATTTATCATTTCTTTAATTCCCTGCTCCGCTTCCTTTGATATGGGATATTGTTTTACTCTCGGCAGCATTGCATCTGGTTTGAGTTTTATTTTTATTGGTGTCACCTCATGCAGCAGCCCTACATCGTGGGGCCCAGTAGTCCAAATTTCAGGTGCTACCTTTGTCATGTCTTCCTCAAATATAGTCAGTGGCGCTTTAACGCTAGCCATTAATGGGTTGTGTACCTCTCTGTATTGGACCATAATATCACATGGTATGCTTATTTCCATTATTATTTCTCCATCATCCTCACCATCGGTGAACAATTCCTCATCTGTTATGTCTCGTAGCATTACATTTGGGTCTATGCATAACACAGTCCTCCACTCGCACCCCTGCGCGTCCAGTCCTATGACCACAATACGTTTATTGGATACTTGAACTGCCTCAATGTCTATGGACATTATCGTGCTTGGTACGATGTCTGTGTCTGCAATTGGGCGGAATATGAAATCTGATGGTGTTCACTCTTTTCTCGTTATTTCTGGCACCACCCGTGCCAACACCTTGAAACCATATATGAACATGCTTATATCAATGGGTGCTCCTCGCACCACAACTTCATTCATCACTGTGCTGATCATCAACATTGCTCGTACTGGCCACACTCCCGGTGTTGAGCACACTATTCCTCGTTCTGTAAAAGAGATCGTCATATTCAACTTGCTTAACAAATCTCTACCCAACAGATTTATTGGCGCGTCTTCGTGGTACAGTAAGGGTGCGTGCACGGTTTTACCCCCCACTGTTATATCCAGATCTTTAGTGTAAGGAACTTTTAAAATAGCCCCAGAGAACCCCTGCGTCTCTAAATTCCTGCCTGAGAGCGGAAACCGGCCTTCCATAAGGCATGATTTCTCTGCTCCAGAGTCTACCATGAAGATAAACTGTTTATTTCCTATCTCTGCCCCCACTAGTGTTCCCTGTGGGCTGTCCTAATCTGAATGTCTTTCTTGCCCTGGCACGGAGAAGACATTGGGCCTCATTACAAGGACGGCGGTGGACCAAGGTGCTATTAGCACCTTGGTCCATGCCGGTAAAATACCGGCACCGCCTTGGTGGAAAGGGGAATTACCGCCCTATTCCAAGGTTGGTGGGGCGGTAATTCCCCTTCCCCCATTGCCCTTCCCCATTTTTGCCCCATAGGGCATAATGGGAATGGGGATGGTGCTAATTACGGCACCGCAAATTGCGGTACCGTAATTAGCTCCCTGGTCCCTTTGCGGTTTGGTTTTTAACACAAAAAGCAGGCGTTAAATTCTCCAACCCGCAAAGGGACCTCGTAGTAAGGCAGTAAGGGTTAACGGTCACCGGTACTATTAACGGTGACCGTTAACCCTTACCGCCGTCCGTGTAATGTGGTCCATTATCTCCGATCACTGTTGCACCGTTTGCAGATGTTGCATAACAATTACTGGTCGTGCTTCCCACTGCATTTTGCCTTACCATTTGTTGTGGTGGTGGTTGCTGTCCTTGCTGTACCTGAGGTTCGTTATAGCAGTAGTCTTGTTGTCTCCCACTTCCCATTGGTAGGCCGTAGGGGCTACCTGGTTGCGGACATCCCCAACCTTGTTCGTTCTCCATGGGCTGTTGCCCCTGGAAATACCCTGAAGGCCGCATTCTACAATCTCTAGAGTAGTGTCCCCATCTCCCACAGTTCCAGCATGACCCTTGTGGTCCGCCTCTCATTGCTTGGCCGCCAAATCCCCTATTTCCCATACCTCCAAACCCCCCTCTCTGGCCGCGGTACCCACCTCTTCCTCTTGCCGGTCGGTCTTGCCACTGTTGTCCACTGTATTGCTCTTCTCCATCCCTGAGTCACTGTCCTGGTCCTCCTGTAGCCCGTAGTGCTGCTATCGTTGCTGGTCTGTTCCCTGCTCCTTCGCCTCCCTCATTTTCTCGGTCTGCAGTTGCGCTGTGGTGCACAATTATACTCTGTACTTCAGGCCAGCCCTTGGCTTCTATCCCAGCTATTTTGTCCAAGGCCTTCTGCACCTCCTTCGGGAGCCCCTTCTTGATGATAAAATAGAACAAGGCGATGGACTGGTTCCATGCCGTGCCAGTTTCACTTCTCCATAAATCCTGCACCCGTAATATGAATTGCGTAGGATCCTCGTTCTCTTCCATTGTACACTGCATTACTAAATGTAAATCCGGAATATCGGGAAACGTGTGCCTCACTGCATCCCATACTTGTGCTCGAACATTATTGAACGCTGATCCATCGTGGCGATCACAACTCGTCGTTACTCCAGGGAATCCGGCCTTTTCCCACACTGCGTCTGCTTGGTCACCGATTGCTGACACTAATAAGCTCTTCACATCCCCTATTGCTAGCGGCACTCCCGCTGTGTTTTTCTCAAAGGCGTGTATCCATTTTCCAGCCCCTTCCGACAGTGGGCGGAGGACCTTTAGCAAGTTGTTTTTGTCCATTTGTGCCCACGGAATGTAATGTGGCCTACCTGCTCCTTTATGTATCAATGGCATTTGCAACTTGTGTTTCTTCTCTATCTTACTTACCGCACCTTTCTTTGTCTTACTTACCATCATATTTCCCTCTCGCTGTTTTAGCCTACCCTGCCATAGTGGTGGCGAAGGTGTGTCTGGGTACTGGCGGTTTGGCAGTGGGGACCCTGTCTCGGCAGCTGCCTCTTCATACTCGTCTAAGTCAATCCACACTTCTTCTATTTCTGACACCTGTTCATTGTTCCCTTCACAACCCTCTCCTCTCTCACTTTCGGAGGTAGGTGGGTGTATAATTCTCACGGGCTTGTCATTCAGACGGAATAGAAACTCCCCTGACCGCCACTCCTTCTCTTGCCCTTGTGGTGTACATGTTTCTTGTGATGATACTGACCGTGCTGGCTCCGAGATTACTTGCGCCACTTCTCCTGCTGTGCTTAATGTTGGTGTTCGATCCGCTATAGATAATGGTGGCACCTCTCCTCCTCCTGGCAGCATCTGGCTCCTATCGCATAATGCTCGTAGCCGCGTTATCTCTATCTGTGCATGTGCTAGCTGGTGGTCTAATTCTCCAGTGATATGTGCTAAATTCACGGGGGGTGCGCTTGTTGGGCCATACAAACCTCCTTTATCATAAGGGGGTGATGCTGTGACAACTGCTCCTGTTGTAGGTGTAGGAGTTGGACAGGCTGGTATGTACAGGGGCTCACTATATCCTACTGCCGGTCTGGACATTAGAGGGTATATTTTAGTTGTATCACCTTCTGCTGTAGTAGTTGTACACTTGCCCTTTGGCGTTCCGCCTACCTCCTCCTGGGTTTTCTGTGTTTCGTTCACTCTTTCTTTACTTACCTCTGCTGTAGGTGCAACTTCTTCAAACATTCGCCATAAGTCTAGTACTTCCTGTCTATTTTGTAGTTGCTTCCCCTTATACCTTGCTAACAGGTGGGTAGATACCAAATCTAATACTCTTGTCGAATGACCCACCCTCTGGCCAGATTGGCGTCACACTGTCCCCTTTTATCTCCGTCAACCATTGATCATGATATTTTTGTATTTTCTCACTGTATAACGGAAGGTGCTGACAAATATGTGCTAGTGGTGTTATTCCTCCCATGTTAATATGTTTCCTTCCCTCCCTCTGTCTGTACTTACCCTTTGACCTCCCTTTCCCTTTAATCACTTCTTCACCAGTTGAGTAATGTACCACGAGTCGTGTCAGTTACTTGTAATTTGTATGCACATATATGTATCAAGATATATACATATCAACCCGCTTTTCAATGTTAACCTTTTAGTTATTGCGTGTTCAAATTCAACAGTTCATTGTTGCATATTTTGCCACTTTAACCACAATTTAATCACAGTACTTGGATATCCTTGACAAAAAATAGACAGAACAAAAAGCACATATAACACTTATCATGCACATGCACCATCTGTGCGTGTTTTCTTCCCTGTTGCTCCCCTTTTTTCTCACTCCCTTTCCCGTTTCACCTACTCTTCTCATTCATTCCCCACCTCTTCCACTCTCTTACTCTTCTCCAAGAATCTTTTCGTACCCAGAAAAAGAATGTTCTAAATAACTACTCTGAGTCTACTCAATATACGAGACTCCTACTATTTTCTCTGTAACTTCACTTATTTATTCTGCACTGGACGAGACAATGCTACGTGGCGCCGCCTTCTACCCCGTTCGGGCTAGGATACCACTTCTCTTTTTCTCTTCACTTCTTACCAAAACCTAATGGCCATATAAAGGATAGATCAGAAAAGCCTCATCATCACTCACGCAGGCCCTACTCTTCCCTGCTACCCGTTACCACCTGTCCCCCCTATTTCCCCCTTACCTTTCCTTCATAACTTTCACAACCGGCACTCACGTGTTCAGTCAGGTGACCCGAGGATCGCCGCCCGCAGTCCGACCCCAGTCAGGCTCGCACCCCAACCAAGCCGTGGCCCGCCTCTGCGAGCAGCTTTTCAGTCGGGTATTCGGCAACCGGGAACCCTTGACCCTTCTTCGTAGTGCGCGCAGGCTGGTCGACCGCGGAGGTGATGGTTTTGCTGGGGGGCGACCCGGATCTCGCTGCTCGGCACCGGCCTCGAGGCACCACTCCGATCACGTCGCAGGGGGTCACCAAATGTTAGTGCCCTCCCTGTCTAACACGTGTAAAATAAATAAGACAGACATTCTCTGGACAGGGAATAAGGCACAAAAGCGCAGGCTGCAAAAGTTCCAAGGAAGGTTTATGTAGATCTCTTAGAGTGCTCTGACCACATAAAAGTTACAACACACTTATATAGTATATCTATAAGTTTGACATATGATGCTACATTGGACCAGGATTGGTCAGCCGTGGTGGTGACTTAGGTGTGGGCATCCTCTCTTCCTCCGGGTTGGTTGCTGAGTTGGCGGGAGGATTGACGTCAGACATTGTGCTCCGGATGGGTGAAGGTCAGGTCGCTGTGAAACACGGTGGTCACTATCTAAGCTAAGAAAATACATTCTGAATAATGCATGCACTAAATAACAGTTGATCAAATGACTTTTAGTAGTATCTCATGTTGTTATACAAATCACTCAAGGGCTTACACCAGCTATACATTTGGATCACACAGGTCACAGGTTTAGAGCCTTGACCACTACAATACTGTCATTGAACTCTAGGGTTAGTCTCATAAGAATCTCAGGTATGTGGCATTTGTTAGTACTAGGCACGATATACTGCACCGGGGTCTAATGTTAGCTGGGGGGTCTGTTGGGTGGGCTTCATAGGGAGGTTGGCAGTCTGGCACATGAAAGGGATGCCTTGCAAGGACACAGGGTTAGAATGGTAATAAGTTTCGATTGGCGAGGGTAAGATGGCAAGGACACTTTTGTGGAGATGGACGAGCTCTGTGCTTGGCTCATGTTGGTTCACATGCAGGACAGTGATCTCACAGGAAAAGGGATATGTTACATTCATTATTTGTTGCAAGCAGCTCCGGCCTCAGCGTGAGAATGGAGTCGCAGAGTTTTCGAGTTGGAGTGGGGACGAGGGTGGGGGCCATGTGCTCCAGGCTGCGGCAGAGGGCAAAGGGGAGAGATGCGTTTTGTACTATCGCAGTGAGGCCTAGTTACCAAGATAGAGTCGAAAGGGGGTACAGAAAATGGAAGCCCTGTGTCCTGCTCGGTGGTCCCATCTACGCGAATATAACTAAAAGTTAGTTTCGCATAAGGGCAAGGGGCGTACCCACCACTTAGAGGCACTTGGTCCAAGTTCGGTACTGAGAAGTGACGGTAGAGAGGGGCCCATTGGCCCCTCGCTCCCACACATTAGTGACACAGTCCTATCTATAGCTACTCACTAGATATGTTTCAAACAGAACAGTCAGGATTCTGGTCCGTCAAGACTTCTGGTAAGGGAAGGGAACCTGGTGCTGGGATAGACACCTGGGCAGACCGGACTGGACTGCGTCTGTTCACAACACGGTACAGGACTGGATCGGGTCTGCAGTGGCTCTGGTCACAGCTCTCTGGTCACAGCATGGCACAACTGAATTGGATCTTTTGGTTCTGATGATAATTCATTGAGCGGGGAAGCAGTACAGCAAAGCCCGGCTGTTTGTTTTGTTCCCCTTAGGTTTTGGAATTTTAAGGCCTAGCTGAAAATGGTTCAGCTATATAATGGGCCTTTCTGCTTGCCAAGTTTCTGGAGTCAGGAGCAAGGAAGATGGAAGGTTCTGCTTCAGAGTGCTTCGCCAGGATCAGGATAGTGGGTGAATCTGTGTGTCTTTTCCAGCCCTGAGCAGTCTCTATTTATGCTTATGATAAAGGGTAGTGTGTGCTGGTTTATCCTGTGCGCGCCCCCTTTCCAGTGATTGGTGAGGGTCTCCTCTCTTCCTTGATAGGAGGAGAAAACAGGGTGTCACCTTTATGACGTGGGTTTACAAGGCCTAGAATCCTATCTATAGATACTCTTGACCACAAAATCTACCTTTGGTACAATACATATTTTCATGTGTGCAATCTCTATAACAATCATATATACAGTTTACATATTTTCTGTAGCAGATACTCCTCCAAACCACGTCGCTTTAAGATCTTATGTCTGCTTTTTACATAATTTTGCCCTTTTTGTCTGGAACACATTGTCCAATTTCGGAGCAAATTTCTACAAATGTGCGCATTGAATATGGGCATAAGTGTATGAAGTTTCATACTTTTGGCATAAATACATTTGGTGTAAAACCATATTTTCCGCCGTTTCTTCCCAGAACATATCACAGAGTTCTGGTGCCTTTTAACCCTTGCAGCCAAAAATTAGATTCACAAATCTGTTGTTTACATATTTTTCACAATTTTAAACAGTAAATTATCAGTCAGTGCTTTTTGTCCTTGTGAATCAACAAATGGTTGTTTGTCTCCGCCTCCTCCTGCCTCTTTGCTGTCCAAGTAGTCTCCTCGCAGTTCCTCCTGGCAGAGGCCATTTACGACCCTTCGTAATTAGCATCTCCTTGAGCTTGAGGAAGTCTTTTGTCTCCTTCTGGCTCCCCAGCAATTGGCACCTCCCCGTGAGTTTCAGCTGGGGGGGAGTTTCCTCCTTCTGGGAAGAAACCTGCCTTTCAAGTTCTTGCAGATCAGCCAGGCTTAAATTCAAATGTTATTCTGCTGCATTTTTCCTTTGCTTAACCAAACTTGGGATTTCAAAATATCAGCTACCATGGGATTAAACAATTACAACATAGGCTACTATCAGGAACAAGTCACTTAGTTTTCAACCATTTGATTTCAGTTGTACAAGTTTAAATTCCATCATGCAGGCTCCCGACAGCTGTAATTCAGGTGGCTGAGGGTACTGCGCCCAAATTTTTACAGATTTTACAGGCAGGCAACTTTTGCTGTGGATGTTTTTTATGACAAATTCAGCTTTGCAGGGCATTGTAAGTTCACAATGATTTATTGAACTAAGTGAATTGTAGCACCCAGCAAGAATATTGGATGTTTGAGGGTGTCTTGTACCGACATTCTGCAGTTTCAGCAACTAAGAAAAAGGATTTAAAAGGAAGATTATGAATTTTTTTCAGCAAAGCACTGCTTTTCCCTCTGTGCTCCATTTTCACTTATTGGGCAGCCCAGTGACATGTTTCAGGAGTGAGATCTCTGTTCCACCCCTGACAACATGCATGGCAGATTGGGCAGCCATCTTTTTGTGTTGCAAAGCGCGATTTCCATAGGTTTGGTGCGCACAAGGGTTTTGCCGCTTTTTTGATATTTCTGACACCATTAGAACACAGGGATGCCGCATGGCAGAGCAAAAGTGGGTCAATACATCCCACAAAGCCTCAAGTACTGAGATGAAGAAGAGGAGGGAAGAGTTGATGCAAACTCAGCCAAACCCAAGGACTAACATGCAGACAAGTTGTCCTGTTGTAATTAAAGTGCCTGGGACCTTTAAAAATGGCTTCTACAATATCAAGCAAAGCAGTACAGGAGAGAACCTAGAAGGAATAGATTGGGAACATCTGTGTGGCGACTCGTGAACGTGAGTCACACATACCAGCGTGGCGTGAAGGAGGGAGAAGTGCAGCAGGCATACCCAAAGGACCTTGGGAGTGCTGAGGGACACAGCAGAGCTCCTGGAGGTACAGTCGTGCCAGGAAACAGCATTCCCCGTTCCAGGCCACAGAGGGAGGCCATCGAGTGAACATGGAGCCGCAGGATATGCTGGGGAGATGTCTACATCGTGTCAGAAGCCAACCCAGGGAGGAAGCTTCACTGCAGCAGCACATCATAAGTCAGAGATGTCGCAAAGAACCGATGAGTCTGCCCAGAGCAACTGGGGACCCCGGGATATACCGGCACCCATGTATCAAATGAATGAAGTACTTGAGATTGATATTACGGACAATGCTCCTAGGCAATATAAACACAGACAAAACCTAATGCTAAATCGATGCTTGAAAGGGAAAAGATTTGAATACGGACAGGAGAAAGTGCAACAACTAAAATTGAACAAATATCTATGCATGAGATGTGAATGTGGGGGAGAGCTGAAACAAGTGTTACCTTATGTAAATACATTGGACAGAAGAAAGCAGATGCTGATGTGGTAAATTGAAAAGGACAGTGAAACCAATAAGAAGTCCTGCAAAAGAGAAGACACCAGCCAGGTGATGTTCGCGGGGGAAGATACCTGGCAGGGGAGTATAGCAGGGAATCTGAAGAGCCCAATGAAATTTGAAATGATATAAAGAACTTTAACATTCAGGGAAGATACCTGGCAGTGGAGTATACAAGGGAATCTGAAGAGTCCCATGAAAGGATTCCTGACAAAGGAGTAAATTAGGAATCCATCAAGGAAGAAGTTTATATAAGAAGCCATAGCAGCTAAATCTACTGGGTGTTTTGAATACAGAAGGAAAATACCTTGCAGTGAAGTATACCAGGGCATTTAAAGAACCAATAGAAGATTCCTGGCAGAGAAATATACCAGGAAATTCACCAGAGTTGTAAAGGAAAGGTTAACAGTGATACAAAATACCATGGAAGTGTACCAGGGAATCTGAAAAGTATATGAAAGATGTTTTGACCTGTACATGCACCAGGATTTAGAAGTTGTATCAAGATTCTAACCTTTTGTGAAAAATACCTGGCCTCGGGGTATTTCAGGAAGTCTAAAAAGCTCACAAGAGGATCTCTGGTAGAAGAGTACACTAGGTAGCCCTTCAAGTTTACAGGACAAAAACCTTGTGAATCTAATATAAATAAATTGTCGACATGATAAACACTTTTGCTACAAAGACATTGTTGAATATTATGGAATGTATTGGTTTAACAAGAACTTTCTGGATCCAGTGTAAAGGCCTCAAGGAATTATTGGATAGAGAGACACTCTTTTGACACAGAGAAACCATTGTTTAAAAGAGACGCTTTTCTCACCGACCTAACAATCCAGGGGAAGGGAACTTTTTGGATTTAACCTTAAGTTTTATTTATGAACACTTTACACTGAATATAAGTCAGAGACATTTCCTTGCAACTTTAATTGTTTGTTTCTAGTGTGAGGGTCAGTTTAGAATGTTTTGGACACAAGGATGTATTCTAAGTTACTAACTTCTTGACACAGACTGATTCTTAGTTTTAGTTTCCTGGGTGGGGAGCCTCGTTCTTTAAGATAGTGTTAGAGAGGCGTCATTCCAACCCATTTTGTGTTAAATAAAATGTTTGACTGAGAATATTTCAACGTTGGGTCCACCTCTCATTTCTGACCCCTCATAAGGCCCAATGAATTATTTCATAAGTGTTTGTTCAAAAGTGGATACAACGTCTTTTAAAGGTAAAAGTCCACAGATGATTGGACTAAAACTAATCTGCTTTCCAGGGCCAATCCCTGTTATTATAAGTGGACTTTGCCTTCTGACATCACACACACATTTCTTTGTGCTAAAGGATGTGGAGGGGGCAGGAATACAAGGTAAAGTCAGAAAGAAACAAGATGGTGGAATCTTCCTCCACCTCCAGGGAAAGACCATTTTACAGGAGAAGCGAAGTACCTCTAGCGGCGGTCCCGCCCCCATCCTGTTGGCAGCAGGAAATTGCGACATGCTTAGGGCCAGTAATGGTACCTATACTAAGAATAGTCCTTGAAACAAGGTATCCATTGAGAAAACCATATGTATATATCTGCTGAGAAATGACAGTCTAATGAAGGAAATTCCGGAAGAAGTGTGATGAAGATGAAT
The DNA here is from genome assembly GCF_040938575.1 of Ambystoma mexicanum. Taxonomy (NCBI): domain Eukaryota; kingdom Metazoa; phylum Chordata; class Amphibia; order Caudata; family Ambystomatidae; genus Ambystoma; species Ambystoma mexicanum. The sequence goes on along the minus strand of NC_090934.1, from coordinate 831,994,450 downwards.
GGAAGAGAAGACTGGTGACGTCACATGAAGCAGAAATGACACACCCAGAAGAGATGCCAATGAAGAAAGAATATAGACCTTATAGAATCTGATGAAGAAGTACACGAATTAAGCAACATTTTGGGAGCAAAATGAAGATTGCACGTGGGGAGATGCACTAAAGAAAATGCAAAATCATTTTACAATTGTACAGGCACGGTAACACAAGTATACAAAATAATCATAAGGCTGGCTACGTAGTGAATAGACTGCAGGCAATACGCCAATGTACATATATAGGAATGTATAGAATCTGGAAGTTGCATGACGCATTTTAGCAAAGTTGGACCCTGTGAATGAAAGGGCAGGAAGTGTGGTGCAGCTGAATAGAATAGCTCTCGGCGGAGGAAGATTTGGGAAGGCTTGCCTGGCCCAGTGTCAAGAGTCGGGCCCGCTGAAAGCCTAGTTATCTACTCGAGAAGATACAATAACGTGAGAAGTGAGCTGAGCTCCTGTTTGAGGGGTAATGGAAAAACACTAGAAGTGCCAAGGTCTCTTCATTTAATAGTATTAAATACAAAGAAGGAGCTCAAAAACGTGGTCTCCAGTTACATGGTCAGATGAAAATAGACTTTGGGGCTAGCTACACCGATACCAGAAGATAAGGCCATGCTTTCACCCCCTTTTATTCTCAGGCACAGTGACCCTTTGCATGGCCAAGTTCAAACAGATTTTATTGAATGGTAGACCGCAGGAGTGATGATGAATGTTGGGCTAATTGGGTGGGGAGGCATGACCAGGCCAACCCCCCAGTACCTGGGGTACCAGCTTGTGTGCTTCTAGCGAGTGGAATATTCCAGAACGGTTCAAGTGTGCCAATCAGTTGTAGAGAGTCACGGAGCAAGGAGCCCTATTGTTTGAGAAGCCAACAACACATTGTTTATTAGTCTGACACGGAAGATGACTTGCTCTTGGGGTGGGCTTAGTTGTCCACCTGATCTTAGAGACCCAATCACGACCCTATACCCCATATAAAGTATACTTAGATGTTCCCTTTAAGCTTATCACATCCCCTAGTAGGTTTCCTTACTTTGCCTTGTAGTATGATGTCACTTATGACAAGTTTTTACTATAAAAGTGATGTTTTTTTATGAAATCATTGAGAACTCGTTGAGCGAGCTGTGCAGCGTACATAGACGTCTGTTGTACCTGTTTTAAAGACTTGTTATTAAAACAGATAATGTTTGCCAACTTCCTGAGTCAGTCTGACTATTGCTGTATGAGTAAGATATGCATCCCCATCCATCTCAGATACTGTTACCTCGTCTTAAAGGGCCCACTCGGGTTCACCATCACGTTTGGATTCCTATCCTGGGGTCGATATGCAAGGGGGGATCGCAGGGGAGGAGGAGACTTGGGGAGTGGGGAGAGGCTGTCCTTAGGTGAGACATGGTATCCCCCATTTCCCTTTCCCAACAAACCTTCCACCCCTCAAGCCGTTTTAGTCTTTTGTCAGCCCTTTCCCTGTGCTTCCCCTAAAACTTTCCCCAAAACACACCATTATGTTACTGGGTTAAGGAAGAGTACAACTAGAACAACATAGCCTCATTTTATTAATGTAAACACATATCAGCCTCATCTGCGTACAGGACGAAGAAGAGGATAAATAGAACAACACATCCTCATGTTATTAATGCAGACACATAACGATTACTGAGACGAGGAGGAAGACAACATGAGTAAAGCAGGACCAACGTTTTAATGGTGAGCAGTCTAGTCCTTTTTGGAATACTCATGGAGACAGGAACTTTAAAAGCCGGAATCAAGTGGTGAATGGAGTCAGCTGTGAGGGCTGAGGCAGCAGGCAGGAAGGCATCTCCAGGTCAGCGGTGTGGCAAGAGGAGCGCTAGAGACTCGTGTGCAAATGTAGAATGTTTGTAGCAGGAAGCAAAGCCAAGGTGTGCTGGAAGCCCCGAGCAGTCCACGAGAGGAAAACTGCCGTGCTTGAGAGTAGCAGTCACAGGAATCCTGTCCTGCAAGTGGAGCATTGCTGGGGAGCCGTGCCACGAAGAGCCGCTGAAAGAGGGCGATGAGGCAACACATGGGAAAGCAGAGACCCATCGCGGTAGAAGCCTTGCAGCGCCGTAACATCTGACCAATGAGTGTGGGAGACACAGGGCTGTCAGTCAAATATGCAGTGAGCATGCTTTGAATGCTGAACAAACTGAAACCCTCTACAAGTGCATTTGAATATTGCACAGAGCAATTATAAGTACTTTTGAATAACAAAGAAACTAAAAGTAATTATTGAATACTGCACAGAACCATTACAAGTACTTTTGAATAACAAACAAACTGAAAGTCTATATAAACACTTTCAAATGCAGAGAAGAGAAAAAGCAACTTTTGAGCATTCGTTAGTGGAGTGAAAAAAGGGTTGTGAAATTAATGAATACTATGAACTGTATTTTGTGAAACACAAGTATTGGCTAGATAACACCCAGAAGGGTATAGTATGAGAAACAAGTGCTAGCAAAGCCAAAGAGAACACAAAGAGTCATATGCAGCTTATGTGAAGCCAAGCATTGGCAAATGCCAACATACAAGGAACTGCATTACCCGAGACGCAAGTGCTAGTAAAGCGAAGGAACATACAAAGTTGTAAGATATGAGAAATGCAGCAATTACCAGAGCCGAGAGAGGTCATGGAACGTTATGCTAAGAGGAAGCAAGCATTGGCAAAGATAACATAAGTAAATATAACAAGTGAATGGTGGCCAACCAAACTATGGTACAGTGACAGGAGAGTGTGACATGTGAATGAAGCAAATACCACTGCTAAGAAGAAATAGTACTTAGTATTGATGGAAAAACCATCAGGAAAGGGTACTGGTTGCGTGACCTGTAATGGGTAGACAGTGTGGTCTGATAACTATGCCTAGACTGAGTGGCCCTTGCATGGATGTCGTGTGGAAGAAAAGGAAACAAGTAAGGGGTATCGTTTGAGTGACCTGCAATGGGTGGACCGGGTGGTCTGACAACTGCACCTAAACCAAGGGACCTGTATAAAGAAGCCATTGAAAGTATCCATTGAGAAGTTAATGTTTTGCAACAACTTTTTTGTGTGCTTTTGCAATTAGAATATTGGACTGCCTATGGGAATTAGTGAAAAGAATAAATGTTAAAAGAGCTCGGAAGAATTCCAAGGGACTGTATAATTTTGAGAAAGCTGGAATATCAAAAGAATTGGAAAGAGTCCCAAAGAACTGTATTATTTTGAGAAAACAGGAGTCTTTGAACTTTGGGGGAAAACCTCAGTATCGTGTACACTATTTTGAACTTGAGGAAGGGGAAGATTATTACAAGCCAAGAGCAGGAAGAAGCTCAGAACTTTATTTCAAACACTATTTATTTTGATGCTGACATCCTTACACATTGCATACAGTTAGTTGTGAGGGCAAGTATAGGTTTTGGACACAGACCGATGTTTGATTTGGATTTCCTGACACAGACTATCCTTAGTCTTCTTTAGGTTAGGGAAATCTTACCTTAGCATAGGACAAGTTAGTCCATACTCTATCCTGATTTTGTTTAATAAAGCTTTCAGTGAAGCAAGCTTTAACCTGTTGTCTGTGTTCACTTCATGATGTCTTCACACCTCACAAATGAACAAAGAGAAGCATCCCCCAAGGCTACAGAGCTGCTAGCAGGTATAATTCAATTATTGCTCAGACCATCACTGCACATACGAAAAGAAAATGCTGTACTGATATTACCAAATTTAAGTGAAAATATAGATGGGGTGGGGTTGGGCATACAAAAAAGTGGGTGTATGTTGGGGAGATTGTGCGGAGTATCCCCCTGCATTAATAATGAATTTAACTTAAACTAGGTGTAACCTATTCAAAATATTTGTATGCATGGTCATTTATTCACAATAATCACATAGATCCCTGTTAGCAGTAGAAAGAACAGCCAGTCTAGGGTGAATACACAAAACCCTTGCACAACTGAACAGGCCTCACAGGGCTGACACATGTATGCTATCAAATTGATGTGTGTTGGTTAACTATGAGAGATGTTGACTGTCATATCTTCAGTTCAGGTATGGCTTATATTTAATGTTTTATATGTCACTAGAACAACATACTCAGAATGTGGCAGGGTTGCATATTTTATATACAGCCCGTGCGCTGCAGAGTCTTGGCTGTCACTGCAGCTGTCACATGGTCACCTGTGACTTCTGAACCTGCTCTGTACCACTGGAGAGCAGGCACTGCAGATCCGGCTACTGATGCAGCAAGGCACAGGTCTATACTGTGCTTTTGGCCTGGAGCTGATGAATGGAGCAACTTCTCTCACAATATACCAAGCCATAGTCGAGAATCCTCCTACTAGGGGACCTTAACTTAGGTTTTATAGACCCCTAAGACAATAATACACTAGCCATAGCCAACACTATCAAAGCCTTGGGCTTCACCCAGCACACCGAGTAACGATAGTAACGCCATTGGTACGCATCACAGTCTAAAAAGTATGCCAGTTAATATGTATTGCTTCATATACACCTAACAGATATTTTTTATCTTTAACAGGACATACTGGAAATGAAAGGAATGCATCACAAGTGGCACCTCTTCCACAGCAGCATATGGCCACAGGAAATGAAGGAAACGCTGTAAAAAGCAACCTAGACAGCCTGGACGTCAAAATGGAACATTTGCTAAATAATTTAGCTGCCTTAAAACATGTTGTACATGGACATATTATTGGAAACATGAAATACTCCTGCCCCACCTTCACGTGTACCCCTTCCCCATTTCCCAGCCCACCATCCCCAACAGAATCCCTGTGAGCACAGACGTTACGATGAAACCTCAATCATTGGCTCCCCTCACGACGAACTTGTTGAAATACCAAATTTCCCTGTGTATATATCAATTTTTGCTGCCCCTTTCCCTTTCCTAATTGTGTCTATGTATCCTGGAAATTAAAGGTGTACATGTAAAGTGTTGGTGAGTGTGGGAGTGGCTTTTCCTTTTGTATTAAAACTGCATGGTGAGCTGTGGCGCACAGTACTGTCTGAGATGGGTGCAGGCAATCACAATGCAGGCATCCGTAGGATGCCAGTAGTGGCTGCATATCCGCATCTTCTAATGCACTTTTTATTAGTTGTGGGAGTGCACGTGTGTCTGTTCCACAGCTATGCACATGCGTATGTCATCATCCGTGTCCTGGTAACACCACCCCTGTCACAAACCCTACCGATTGATGTGGTAGGCTACTGCATTTCAAGTAGTCCTACTGCCTATGGATATTTTTGTCCAAACCTACCGATTTATGGCTGCAGCAGGCCTGGCTGCCTGAGGCCCAATGGGAGCAAGGAACAGCATCCTCCAGTGTACGGTGGGCGTGTTGAATGGCCCATTAATTTGATTGATATGCTGCTTGCATAACCTGTGAAACAGACACACTGTCTCTGCACTGAGCACCGTGAGGTAAAGTATCAAGTTCTCATCTGCGGTTTGTAAAGTTGCAGAAAGGATTTCACTGCAAGTATGACAGTCTGTAGTCAGTCTGGAAAATTGCATCACTGTTGCTCCTTGGTTACTGTAACGCTCACCTGGTATCCACGGGGACGTCACTCAGCCTGTTTTGACCTTTTATGACCTCAAACCCTTCCCTGGAGTCTACTCGATTGGAGACTGGGCCTGAAACACAGGATTGGTAGAGTTTAACTCCCTATTGTGTCTGTGTGCTTGAACCCCTTCTTCCCCGGGGTCCAACCCTTCCCTTTGATCCACAGCTCACCTTGTTTTCTTGGAAAGTGTGCTCTCCGTCCTGCTTTCAGCGCAGGGGCGCGTTGATTGATGCAGGCTCGTTGCTGCCTAGTTACTTCACTGGCAAGAGTCCGACAGTGAAGTATAATGAGTCTTTTGAACAGTTCTCTTTCCTTCCTTAGATGATGGCCAGCGTCCGGGGATGGCGACGTGCTGCTGAGATGAGTAGCGCTGAAGGTGAGTGAGTGCGCGTTGCGCGATGCGACCCTTTCGTATTTGTATTGAACTGAGTTCTTTTTCTGTGTCTTTTAGGTGCCGCGACGTTTTCAGCATGGATGCCGGTTATGAAGAAGAAATGCGGTGAGTAAGCGTGGTATGCGGCACCTCTAGATGTTTCCACGCTAACCTGAAGTGTCTTTTCCCTCTTGCAGTTGGATGAGAAGTTCCAGAGACAGAGTTCCCCAAGAGCGGCTGGGATTCAGGTAAGCGCTTGAAGCTCGTACAGTCTTTAAAAATAAGCGAAGATTTGCTGAATGCTTACTAATGCATTTTTTTACGTTCTTTTCCCATTTCCTTAGGAAGCGGCATGCCGGGATGGGAATGACACCGCCGAAGATGCCCGCAGAACAGAAGGAGGGATGAATGATGGGCAGAAGCGCCACAAGGTAAGGCTGTTCCTAACGGTGTTCTTGTTCTTGCAGGAGCTGTGTGCAGAAGAAAGATGCAGGCCTACTGGAGACCGATCCGAACACGGTGAGTGTCACGCTGCAGGTGCAGAAAACACAAAGCATGTTTCTCAGCCTGGGCGTGGCTTAAATAGTCTCTGGGTATCCCAGGTGTCTCTGGGCTGAACCAAACCCAAAAGACTAGACTGCACATGCAGTTCCGGGAACCGAAATATGTGGGGCATCCATCTTGTCCCCATCAATGCACTACAAGTCCCATCCCCAATGTTATCCTATGGGAGTGAGTGAGTCTGGTGCCACAAGCGCCAAGTCTGACCCCAAGTGGGTCTTTGGAGGGATGGAGAGGCCCTTGAGGGCCATGTAGGTGATCGTGGCTTGGCTCCAGCCTGACATCTTGGAGGGCTGGGGACATGAGGGGCGGTAATCATGACAGCTACTCTCATACAACTAAATCTAAGGACAACTAAGTAAACAGCAGACTCTCCGGATCTCAAAGAATATCAGTGTTGGTTTCAAAAGTACTGTGGCCACTTGGGTTGCCTGAATAATTATCTTCTTGCTCCACGTAATGAGGCTGCGTTTCTCCTTGCTGAAAGCATTCTTGTATTTCAGAATGTACTCTGTGATAACTGGTACTTCGGCTAATGCCGTGCCATCAAGTGACCATACTTTACCTTCGATCCAGATATTGCTACATTTGTAGACTTACAATTACCAGTTTTTTGGCGTGACAGATGTCATAAATTATGCTGCAGTTCAATATCTGCGAGAACCCGTTGCCCGTGTTGACAGACTCAGGAATATGGCAGGGCCACTGCACAACATCTTTGTGATCAGTGCATCAGACATTGGATACATACATTCGATTTAGTATTGTACTGTTAACAGCAACCTGTTTTCGGTCGCATTGTTGACAGGCAAGAAGAAGGCAACAGTGAGGGTATTGGGGGTGAGTTAAACTCATGGGCTTTCGTTCCCAATGCGTGTCCAAATACCTGCCCACACTTCCGCTAGCAACAACATATTCACTGCTATAATATTGGATTTGTGACAAAGTTTACATTCACAGTTACATTTTTCAGGGCCCCCCCCAAAATTGAAAAGTGAAGTAGCAATGCTTATGTTTTGGTACAGATTCCTTTACATGACAGAGCGGTTTAAAATGCATTTCAAAAGTAGATTTGGCTTGAGACGAGGAAAGCGATAGAACACTAGTACCACATGAACTAATTTTTTAACAAGTCTAATAATATTCCAGCTACCTGGTTACGTTATGTCAGACAGTATTTTTCTTTCAACTCCTGTTACTTTTTAATCAGACCTTGGAGCCCAATTCATTGACATTTTGCACGGTTTAAAGTGACTTTGCACTGCTTAAAAATGACTTTGTACTGCCGACACAAACCTTGATTCATGGAACTGTGCAAAGTGTATTTTTGCAGTGTAAAGTCAGTGCAAAGTCTTTTAGTACTGCAAAAATAATCATGTGCACTGACTTTGAACTGCGCAAATATTCCATGCGGGCCCTTGGTGTGTTGCAGTGTTTGTTGAATGTCACTCTCACTATTGTGAAGCTTTCTTGGACACTTTTCCCATGCTGGTTGACATGACAGTGCAAATGTGTTTTTTCCCTTTTAAAAAACATAGACGAGAAAAGTAAAATGATGACAAACCAGAAAAGCACACTTTACTGTTTGTTTTTAAACAATTTTCGAATGAAATGGCTCCCAGCTCCAGGGCACAGTAACAAATATCTGTCTTTTAAACCAATTTCTTAAAATGTTTTCATATAGACTACAATAGCGTAGAAGTCTGCAACATTTGGCGCTGAAGATGTTTTGGACTACAGCTCCCATATGCCCTGACTATCACAATCAATGCAGAGGGATATTGGGATTTGTAGTCCAAAACATCTGGAGACCCAAAAGTTAAAGACTCCTGTAGCAGCTCCGGCCACAAACATCCTGTGCATCTCAGAGCTGCCTGTCTGAGCTCTTGCATGCATACTGTTTGTTCAGAGCTCTGAGCAAGTGCTCTGTCTCACTACAGCATCAGGGCCTTTCCACTCTTTCAGTCAAAAGGAGCCCTGAGCCTGAGGGGGATGGGGGGGGCAACTGTCCCATGTTCTCAACCAGCAATATATTTCTCTCTATATTACTTTTGTTGTGGGGCTTCAAATGTGCACTTTGCAGCGCTCGTCTTACACGCTGCATTTGCTGGGGCCTTTGCAGCTGTCACTTCCCTTTGGGTATACAGAAGTGTTATCACCTCATTGCCTTTCACACTACCATACTTTCAAAAAAAGTATTTGGCAATTCATGTGTCAAAAGTAGGGATGGCATCAGTGCCTTTCCACTATTGCAGTGGAAAGTGGCCATGAGGCTCAGGGAGGGTCTCAGCAACTAACTCATGTTGCAAGTCAGCAGTCTAATAAAACAACAATATATTTCTATCTATATTACTTTTGGTCTTGGACTTTAAATGTGCACTTTGCAGTGCTCGCTTTACAATCTGCATTTGCCCCTGTAGCGGTCACTTAACTTGGGGTATACCAATTTGTTATCACCTCATTGTATGTTTGAAGAGGAAAATATGTCTTAATGAGGACGAAGCTGGTCACAGTGCTTACAGCTCACACATTTGGTAAATCTCTTTCTCATGTTGGGTCAGAGGGCAGGCAGTCCTTTCCTGCGATCTCTTCAAGGCATTATGTCAAGTGAAGCCATTTCCTCTGATGTTGTAAGTTCAAAGTTCTCGTGACATAATTTCCTGTGATATCATCTCCTTTCATTTCATCGGGTCAAGCTGATGTGACATAATTTTCTGGGATCTGATCATTATGCTAAGTACTATTTTTGAAACGTTAAGATTCCTTCACATTTTTGGTCACAGAATGTTGGAATGTACGTGTCCAGCATGGTGGGAAAAAGTGTTAACGTACTTTCAGTAGGTTGAGGTGTCCACCCACGTCCTACGGACAGCTGTTCACATGAACATTGCACTTGCTGTAGCCTGCAAACAACCAGCTTGTGTGAAAATGATTGCCGGACATGTGTCGCACTTTTAATGAGTCCGGGGAGGCAAACCCTGTTCGTAGCGCACATATGCACAAGCGCACAAAGTATTCCGCCCAATACACATCCGGTGGATAGCCGTCCTATTTGAGAGCATTCGCAATATCACTATGTCACAGCATCCACGCTGCGCCTGGGCCCTTATTTCCCGGACAAAATGCAGGCCGTCAGACATCAGAAAAGTACTGTGTTCTGCAATGTACGAAGTGTTATTGTGAAAGTACATGCTTACAAACATCCCACAGTGTGCCATTACACATGTAAGTATTTGTTTGAATGATTTAGGCCTCTTGTCCAGCTGCAAGGGCGCTACAGCAGCCCTACAAAAGGCCACATGCCAGAGCTCCACATTCTGTTTTTGGCTTTGCAGAGCAGAGTAGGCGGGCCACATTGATTTGTGCTGGAATTACCTTCGGAACAATTCTGCTGTGCTATGTTACCTTTGCAACTAATAGCAACCATGGCTGCTGCCTCTATGCCAGCAGCATCCACACCCTCACTCTCACCACCACCACCTCCTTTCGAAAGGCCTGGACAAGGGAACATGTGTGCTCATGTAGATAGGGATCAACAGGAGAGAGAGGATGAAGTTCAGCAGATCCCCAATGCCTGCAGCCAGCATGAATGAGGGTGTGGAAACTGTTTACCACCATTGGGGACGTGCCGAAATATCATGCTAACCAGGTGAGATGCACTTACTCAGGTGCAGAAAACCTGGCTTGTATAGCTAAGCACCACCTCCATGTGACGACACCTCAAATCGAAACACAAGGCAGCAATGCGCAGGGTACTGCCTTCCAACAATGCAGTAGGTTACTTTCCTCTACAGCATTCTCCGCATCTGCTCCTCCCAACACCAGGGATACTCCTGTAGGGCAGCAGATCCCTTAAGCATCCTTGCAGACCATATGCTGCGCAGCAGAGACCTGTCAAAGGTTGTTGTATTGTGCATGTACTGGGCAGCGGGGAGCAACTTCGAAGTGCTTGCGATGGGTCAGTCCAGGAGCATGACAATGACTGCCGCCTACTTAAGTGAGTGCCACCCAACATCTTCCTCTCTCTGCACTTGCCCTATCTAATCCCTGTGGGTGGTGCCCCTTCCGTACCCTCACTTCCCTTCCTTTCCTTCTGTGTCGTGTGTTAAAAGACCAAGAAAGATACAATACAACGGAAAAAGTAAAAAAAGTAAAAAAAAGGCTCCTTTCAGAGGTCAAAATGGACTTGCCAATGAAAGGATGCAGGCCACTGTGCAGCCTATATGCTCCACAGATTGCGCAGTAAATAATGGGAGGTGTGGCTCTATAAAAAACATTGCAGTCGGTTCGGGTAAAAAGGGCTGGCTGTAAAAAGAGGCTTTTTTCATGTTTGTTTGTGTTTCAAAGGGTTGAAGTGCACAACATCTACTAGAAAAATGCTTGCTGTACTTCCATAAAGGGCAGCAATGCATTTTGAATAGGTCACAGAAAAACCTGATTTCCAGAATCAGTAAGATGAACGTCATTTGTGGGAAAAATCTTCGTGCTAATGTCTGGGTGATCGCCTGTCACCAAAGTGGCACAAAGAGGAACCAAAATCAGCCACTTTATTGCATGTACTCCATCCAAGTGCACAAGAATCCAAAATGAGCAGCCACTGCACAGTGGTTTGCATGCACTTTCTACCGATCTATCTAGGACTCCCCAAAATCCATACACTCTGCCTCCTGAAACACACAGCCATAATCATAGGCTTCTGCATCCCACACCCATTCAACCAACAATATGTACAATACTGACACAGCACACACACAAGGCAACAACCTGAAACCTACTTCCAACAAGTGGACATGCTATTTGGTGCAAGGTCTCCAGCCATACATCGGGCTTACCACACACAACACAGCCTAGTACACCCTATGCGAAAATGCTCATGTCATGTGCAATCCACTCCACATCGGCAATTAAGCCTGCCAGCACCCACCACAGAAAGGTCGCCTCAGGACCTATCGTGCCGTAACAAAGGCTTCCTCGAGTCACAATACAAGCTAGTTCCTTGAGGAGGTACCCGCAAATTGGGGCACTACGCACAGATACACTCACCCACTCTTTCCATCCCCTCCCACCACCATATGCCGGAACACATGTTTTTCAGCCCCTTTTGGTGCTGCACTATCCTCGGCTAAAGCACGGCGGCGTTACCCAAACTTATGCCGCACATCACACTTCCCTCCAGCCAACGACCGGCCATGTCCAATCTCCGCCGGCATCACGCCACACTCCAGGCCAATCAGACTTTTGATTGCGGAGCGAACAGGGAAATGGGACCGCAGAGCGGAGCAGATATCAGTAATTGTTTGCAAGGTACATTTTAACTGCTTTTTAAAAAAGTACAGGACTGATTATCACAAAATTTACAAACGCACACTTTCGGGACCAAGCCGCCGCTCCTGGCACAAATTTCATGAAAATACGTCCAATGGTTGGGCTGTACGCATGCGCAACGTTTTTGTCCATTCAGTCTATGAAAGAAAAATAAAATGTGGGACACACTCCTAGAACTTTGGCACCCCTGTACGAAACCTCACCAAACTTCCCACAAAAATTCAGAGCAGGCCATATACTTTTTTTTTGTAAAGTTTCATGAAAATTCGTCCAGGGGGAGCAAAGTTATAAGCCGGCCAAAAAGTGTTCTTCCTATGAGATGAGCAACTTAACCATAACTACACGGCCGCTACCACGGGCCGTGTGATATATATACATACACACACACAGATATTCAGGTATATTATAGGGTGGTGGTCTGCACACTCTAGTTGAGGTTCTAGCCTGCTTGAGTCATAGGAAATCCAAAAATTCTCTTGCCAATACATTTTGACTTGCATGATGGATTTGGATGAACTTTTCCAAACAACCCGTTTATCACAGGGCCCCCCCAGACTAGACGTTTTGGGAAAGATTTGTTAAGACATGAAAACGTTATTAAAAAAGCAAACAAAAAACTCTGTTTTCAGACAAAGCACTAAAACTGTTGGCCGGATTTGGATCAAATATGGAACAACTTAGACACGAAGCATTGACTTAATTTCCAGGAACAGGTTTGGGATGAGTCTATTCAGTCGTTTTTTAAATATTTGATGGGGAAGGGGCTGTCCCCGGCTCCCAAAATTTTTTTTATATCTCCTATTGTACTTTGCAGCAGAGAGTCTTCTCAGAAATGAAAAGCCAAACTTTTTTGGTTTTGCTCAATGCAAACCATTTGCTGGAGTAATATCGGGGGAATGCAAAAATGAAAAGTGCTCAAAAAGCTATTTGTAGGAGGAACAAGGATGCAATTACATCAGACTAGAGGTAGTGAGGAGGAGAGCGGTTACCAGGTGAAACTGGAGAGTTTGGTATGTTCTGGGAGCCAGTTACAGTGCAAATGTTTTCAGATAATCAGGTGAATCAGGGGTAATCTTGTGAGATTCCTGTAGCTACAATGGAAGACACGCTCATGAAAGAAAATGTGTCATGAACCAAAGAGTGAAAGGGGGTAATGAGAGAGGGGTCAGGTATGAAATAATCCACTGAGGGAATTGGGGGGCCAATGTAAAGAGGAGGGGGGAACTTGGCTAGTCCCTGTTGAGGACTGGCAAGAGTTTTTGATTTTCAAACATTTTCAGATTATAGGGGAATACCGAGGGAATCCTGTGGGCATGGTTAGTTCGTCATCATATGTGTAATTCGATGCAGTTATCAGGGGAACGTCGGGGGAATCATGCAGGAATCAGAAGGCAGTGGGGGAAAAAAGGATATTTTACACCTACAGTGATGACATCTACTAGGAAGGGGGTTACGTTTTTATGTGTCACTGTCCATGGCTAGTGGGCCGCAGAGAAACCTGTTCGTGCAACATGTACATTGGCCATGGCCATAAGCCATGACTAGAGAGCCCAAAATAAACCTATTGGTGCAACATGTACAGTGGGAATGGCCGAATGCCATGGCCACTGGCCATGGCTGAAGGCCAGGACTAGTGGGCCCTAATGTAACCTATTGGTGCAACATGTACAGTGGCCACGGCCGAAGGCCATGGCCAGTGGGCTTCAAAGAAATGTATTGGTGCAACATATACAGTGTCCACAGCCGAAGGCCATGGCTAGCTAGACCCAAAGAAACCTATTGGTGCAACAAGTACAATGGGCAAGGGCAAAAGCCATGACTAGTTGGCTGAAAAGAAACTATAGTATAACAAAACCCTTGAAATTCTGTGAGCAACCTTTATTTAAGACAGAGTTAAGGTGATCAGATGTAATGCAACAAAACCCTTGAAATTCTGCTCTCCCATTTGAAGGAAGTCCACCTTAACTTTGCGGCCCCTGTTGCGAAGCCTATGAGCACGATGATGATACCACATATGACATTACTGAAAACATCACAAATTATATCAGTATGATGTAGAGCACTCTGAGCTGGTCACTGTAGATGCTATCCCAGGGCACACAATCGCTGCATCTACCTGTCCTCCCATCTCTATTTGTATTTTATTTATATTTTATTGTATTTTATATAGTGCCTTAAGCCAACACGCTTCACATTATTACAGGGTACAATACAAAAATAATGATAAATAAATCAAAACATAAATTCTTACTGGTAGCAGGCAATCAGGGGCAATGAAGAAGATGAGTTTTTAAAGAGAGATGAAAGAGGGAATAGTCAGTGATAGAGCGGAGTGAGAGTGGGAGAGCATTCCAGTTTAAAGGAGCGAGAAGCTGAAAAGATCGGAACTGTGACTGAGCACATTGAGGACGAAGGATGCTCAGTCTAGAGAGAGAAGAAGAGCGAAGAGGACGCGACAGAGTGTAGAAAGATAAGAGTGCAGCAATAAAGTCAGGTGCGAGCTGATAGATTTAAAAACTAAGCAGAGAAAATGAAATGTAAGTTGTGAGTGAAAGAGTAACCAGCCAAGTGAGGCCAGAGAAGAGGAGATAGAATCTCGATAGGAGAGAAGATAGAGTAGATGAATAGAGGAATTATAGATTGATTTCAAGGGAGAAAGACGAGAGCACTGGAAGTCAAAGAGAGTGGTGGAGCAGTAGAAGAGTTGTGAAAAAAATTAAAGAGGAAATTAGAAGTTTAATGGCTTGAAAAGTGAGGAAAGGACAAACTTTATGAATATTATTAAGGTGAAAGCGTCAACAACGAGAAGTGAGAGAGATGTGATGAGCAAAAGTAATACTGGAGTCGAGGTAAAGGCGAAGGTTGCTGGCTGTGGAAGAAATAGAAAGGTTAGAAGGAGGAAAGGATATGAAAGGAGGTGGTGGATGAGGACGAAGAGTGTTAGCAGGGAAGAATAGAACCTCAGTCTTCTCTGCGTTTAAGTTGAGGAAGTGAGAGGCCATCCAAGATTTGATAGCAGAAAGACAGGCTGTAAGAGTATGATGGATTTCAGGAGTGAAGGACGAGAAGGATAGAAAGAGTTGTGTGTCGTCGGCGTAGAAGTGATAAGAGAGACAAAGGAGGAGATTATAGCTGCAAGTTGAGAGGTGTAGAGGGAGAAGAGAAAAGGACCCAAGACGGATCTTTGGGAAATTCCGTACTGAAGGGAAAAAGGTGCAGATATCTGGCCAGCCCAGGAGATGGAGAAAGTTCTATTAGATAGATAAGAGGAAAACCAGAAAAGAACGAACCCCTAAGACTGAAGGAAGTTAGAGATTCTAAAAGCAAAGAATGATCAACAGTATCAAAAGCAGCAATGAGAAAAGAAGAGTTTTTAGAATAGTGAGCTGTAAGAAGAGAATTGAGTACAGATATTAGAGTAGTCTCAGTAGAGTGACGAGGACGGAAAGCGGACTGAAAGCGAGGAAGAAGAGATAGATCAGTGACGAAGGATGAAATCTGAGAGTACACAAGGCTCTTTAAGAGTGTAGAAAGATAGGGCATGAGGGAGAAGGGACGGAAGTTAGAAACAATCAGAGAATTTGCTCTAGGTTTTTTCAAAATGGGGATGATAGTTGCATGCTTAAAGGCTGTAGGGAAAACAGATGTCGAAAGACAGGTATTGAAGAAGGAGACAAGATATGGTATAAGAAGTGGGTAAACCTTAGGAATAAGAGCAGATGGAATAGGATAAGCGGGACATGCAGTGGGATGAGCTGTGGCTAACAGAAGTAGCATATTAGAGTCAGAAACTGGTGCGAAGCTAGAGAAGAAAGCCGATGGAGTAGGAGGAGATGAGAGTACCACATTTGAGGGTAGAGAATTTACAATATCTTGACACAAAGAGTGAACTTTGGAAGAGAAAAAGTGTATGAAGTCAGATTGTAGAGGAGGTCCCAGATATGACCTGCACTCCAGCCACCCATTTTGAAATACCAGGAACATACTCGCCGAGATATTTGACGTATGAGGAGCAAATAAACCAACAGAAAGCAGCACTAGGGCTCTGCCCAGTGCCCATCAGAAGAGCAATACCTGTTGAAGTGCCAATACCCAGACAACCATGGGCAGCAGGGTACCCATTAAGACAACCGTACCAACAGCTGACACAAAATGAAGACAACTTACAAACTGTCCCCGAAGAGACCCAAAGGGCCTTAATTGAAGGCGAATGGTGATGACACATGGGCCCGGACAGACATTCAGAAGAACGAAATGACAATCGAAAGATGACATGCAAAGACGAAATGTAAGGAATAATGATGTAATGGACTTAAAAGGAGAAACGATGCTGAACTTTAAAGAAACGTAACCATAAAACAGGATGAAGATACGCAACTAGCTAACGCCTGTAAGTAGGCTTGGAACACAGGAAGCTAAGGAAAAAGTACAGCTCGCTATGCTTAGTAGAAGAATAGAGCGGCAAGCTCCAGTTATATATCTACCTCAACAAAGCACATTACATAAGTGCAAAGCCACTTTATACAAAAGCAGAATTAAGCCCAGGATGATAGTGGTCAAACAGGCCAGGATTCATATACCAGCACAAAGCCAGACGAAAGAACGGAATCGAAATGTAGAAAGAAGAGCTCATGCCTGGGAATTCAAGGTCACCCAAGGAAGGGAGGAGTGCGGCAATTTAGAAGAATCGAAACCTAAGAGCATAGCAGCCAGGCCCATGAAGGTCGAGATAAGGAGGCCCAGGCAGGTGGCAAGGCTGAAGGGAGAATCAAATACGCAAATAGAAGGAAAATGAAGCAGCGTCACAGTGTACTAACACGTGACACGCAAGGCGCAGAGAGGTACCAATGTCTGATGTCACCCAAAACCAGAGGATGCCATAACTTTTCCTGATAAGAAGCTACAGTTTTGAGGCCATCCTCTGCCAACTAATTGACACATAGCCCTGAAGTACTAATTGATGGAAGGGAGGCAGGGTGAATCTTGGGGCATGCCGCATCTGGGTGACTATTCTGCATGCTGCTAATTAAAGTGGAGATTTATGCCTAGGGGTGTAACAAACCCAATCACAATGGACCAAATAATCTAGTTGTACCTTTAGTGACTTTAGTGACGTCCAGCACGAGTGATGTAAAGGGATGGGCTTGGACGCCCACCCGATAAGAGTTATCCAATCCTCACACTCCATTACCATATACAGATATAGTACCTACACTTAAGTTATCTTTTTAACCAATAGAATTGCATGACAAACTTTTGTGTGTTACACGTCAATGATGACGAGAATTTGCTATAACTATTGCTGTCTGAATTAAGAATTTGGAAGTTGAAGCGAGACGGGCGATCGCATCACTGATGATTTCCTATTGTTCCCCCGTTTTTTGTACTTGTCATTAAACGGACTTCCCTTTACGAAACCATTGAGTTGTCCTTATTGATTGGTGTTGGAGTAAGAGAATCCTGCACCCCATCCACCTGAAGTTGCAGCTATCTCGTCTTAAAGTACTCGAGGGTGAGCTCTGATCCCATGGGCCCGTCAGAGGTCACTCAGCCCTCCTGTACACCTGGTAGCGGAGAGGATGGTTTTGACCATCGATTATTGATTATTGATTAAAATAAGACACCTATTGACCGTCGACACGAAGAAACTCTAGGTCTTCGGCAATATCACAAGTCCTTCGCCATTTGGCCGAGTAGACTGTGAAGCTTCCCGTGGACAATGATAGTTTAAATTTATCCAAATCTGCAGTGGGTCTGAAGGGACCCGTTTACGTGCAGCGGAACAGGCGAAAGATTAAAGGAGGCAGTAACGGAGGCAGTGATCCCGAGGATCCAGAGAGGAATGATGCGAGCAGTGAGTGAAACGAAAAATGGAGTGCTTTGGCAAAATGTCATAGGCATTAGGACAAGTAAGGGAAAAGGTAACGGAGGGAGGTGGAGAAAACAAAATAGAAGTAGAGAAGACTGTATATATATATATATATATATATATATATATATATATATATTCAAAACAAAGGGGGGTCTGGGAATCTCTCTACCAGCACGAACACAGCCCAATGACCTGTTCTTGGGTGAATAACCCCTGGGAGAGACTCTACCAAGTCTTTAGCTCACTGTCCCTTTCACAGAGAAGAAATGTCCCCGCATATCAGCCTTTGTCCTGCCCAGGGGCAGTCCAGCACCGAAATGCTAGGCAATTCTCCTCTGAACAAGAGTACCATCAATAACCCCATACACGTGTTTCAGCCTTGTTGGGCATCATCAGTGAGGTGGAACTGGTGCCTCTCTAAGAACAGTGAGCAAGGGGTCCACGTCTGGATCGCCCTGTTAACTTAGGGTGAAACCCAAAGTTAATTTATTCAAAACAAAGGGGGGTCTGGGAATCTCTCTACCAGCACGAACACAGCCCAATGACCTGTTCTTGGGTGAATAACCCCTGGGAAAGACTCTACCAAGTCTTTAGCTCACTGTCCCTTTCACAGAGAAGACATTTCCCCGCATATAAGCCTTTGTCCTGCCCAGGGGCAGTCCAGCACCGAAATGCTAGGCAATTCTCCTCTGAACAAGAGTACCATCAGTAACCCCATACACGTGTTTCAGCCTTGTTGGGCATCATCAGTGAGGTGGAACTGTTGCCTCTCTAAGAACAGTGAGCAAGGGGTCCACGTCTGGATCGCCCTGTTAACTTAGGGTGAAACCCAAAGTTAATTTATTCAAAACAAAGGGGGGTCTGGGAATCTCTCTACCAGCACGAACACAGCCCAATGACCTGTTCTTGGGTGAATACCCCCTGGGAGAGACTCTACCAAGTCTTTAACTCACTGTCCCTTTCACAGAGAAGAAATTTCCCCGCATATCAGCCTTTGTCCTGCCCAGGGGCAGTCCAGCGCCGAAATGCTAGGCAATTCTCCTCTGAACAAGAGTACCATCAGTAACCCCATACACGTGTTTCAGCCTTGTTGGGCATCATCAGTGAGGTGGAACTGGTGCCTCTCTAAGAACAGTGAGCAAGGGGTCCACGTCTGGATCGCCCTGTTAACTTAGGGTGAAACCCAAAGTTAATTTATTCAAAACAAAGGGGGGTCTGGGAATCTCTCTACCAGCACGAACACAGCCCAATGACCTGTTCTTGGGTGAATATATATATATATATGGGGATAATGACCCGAGAAGAGAGAATACCGGGGTAGACACCCGAGAAGAGAGAGAATACCGGGGTAGACACCCGAGAAAAGAGAGAATACCAGGGCAGACACCTGAGAAGAGAGAGGATACCAGGGCGGACACCTGAGATAAAGAGAGAGGATACGCCTTATTCCTGCCCTTTAATACAGCGGTCAGAAGGAACGTGAACTCAGAGCCCACATAATAGGGGACGATTAGGCTACCACCACGTTTAAAGACGTTGTGAACGGAGTTCATTTAAACTCTATGTTGGGGTACAAATTAGAGGCAGAGATATTTGTGTCCAGCTAGTGTCTGTCTAGTCTGTCAAATATCTCTTGTATGTGTTCTGTTGTATGTCATATGTAAGGAATTTTGTCTCTTTGTTGTTTGAAACTAAGTAGGGTTTTTACGCGATTCTATAGTTGAGAGGGAATCGCACACGAATTGATGTTCTTGAGTAAATTGGTGATACAAAAGTTTTGGCGGGAAAAGATTGGATTGGAGCTTGCAGTATTTGGTGCTCGCTCATATTGTTGTGTGTGTTGAAGTTGCACGAAAATATTGTTAGAAACAGATTTAAGCATGGAAGACATCACTCCATTAGCACACTTATGTAAACAACTACTGAACATGCACCCAAGCTTAAGAAATACAGCACTGAGTGGGTTTGGGGTACCACCCACAAGATGTTTATGCCGTGGCCACAAAATGGGTCTTTATCAAAAGCCGTTTTACAGCATATGACGACTTACTTGCACGCCACATATACAGGCAAGAAACTAGAGAAACGCCTTGCTGTTCTAGAGCTTTGGAAAAAGTTCGAACAGTCGAAGGAGGAAGAGACACCTGCTGACTGGATATTAAATGTATGCACAGAGGGGGGTGAGATGCCTATCGCGCCACCTGCCCCGCCTGAAACAGAAACCGAGGGAAGTAAGCCTGAGGGACTCTACCCATTAAGAGAGCTTATGGCAGCCACAGGGAGTAGCAACCCCGCATACGAGTCACCTACATACAGTAGTGAGGAAAAGAAAGGGAAGGATCAGGATAAGAATCTTCCCTCTGCAGTCCCGAGGGACAAGGAGAGATGTGATGATGAGAGGAAGGATCAGGCACAGATTAGTGCATCTCTCGATAAAGAGAGAGAGGGAAAGAAATAGAAAGGAGGTGAAAGCATAACTGATGAGATAGCATTCGCAAATAATGAATGGATGGGAGGACAGATATTGTTGAAACTCGATGGAAAAGGAAGTGATGATGTGAGACCTAAAGAGAAGTCAGATGAGGCACAGAGAAGGGAGAAGGAGAAGGAAAAGGAGTTAAGGGATGAAAGGATAAGAAGGAAGGATAGGCTGAGGCGAGAACAGCTATATCGCGAGGAGCAAGAAAAGCAGCTCGATCGCAAACAGAAAGCAGCCTATGACCAGTACAAACAGAAACAGCTAAGGTTGGAAGAAGAGCAAAAGGTACATGAAAAAAGGATAAGGAGACGAAAAGATGAGGAAGTTCAAAGGGCAGATGAACGTAGAAATGAAAGGAGAAGGGAAGAAGATAAGGTCAGAGAAGAGGTGAGGAAGCGCAAAGAATTTGATGATGATGTTGAACGTAAGCGTAGACAGAGGGCACGCAGTCTCAAATATCTGGAGCGGGAAGTTAAAAAACCCGATCCTGTTGTTGAATGAAGAATTCTTTCCTGCGTACGACTCAGTACCAGGCACATCTAGGGCAAATATTGAATGTGACTTCGACACCAGAAGCATCGGGGAAACGATCGATAAGATATATGATGAAATGGGGCTAGAGCAAATATCCCAAGGAGAAGGGGAAGACGAGCGCTTGGAAAGCATCCCAGCTGTATGACACTGAGGATGTCACCCGAAGTAGTGGGAATAGGAGACTTCCCTGGACAGACTAGAAATCAGTAAAAACGATGATGACACAAGGAGTTGCGTGAATTGGGAACAATCAATGTGCGACTCCGGAGAGGAGACGGAGTGCAAGACAAATAAAGAAGGGAGACGGCGCAAAAAGCTGCTCTCAAGGGACAAAGGGGTAAGATGGTGAGATGCTAGCAAGCCCGCACCGAGGACATCCGAGACTGCCATGCAGTCTGACCAGCATGAAGGAACACTCCATGGTCAGAGGTTGAGGACATTGCCAGGCAGACGGCGATGTGGGAATGTTACCCCAGCGATAGACAGGAGAGCTATGGGGGAAGAGAAAGAAAGCTGCACATTCCAATTTCCGCTATTAGAAAAGGGGGGTGCAAGACCACAATATATTCCATGGCCACACATGGATCGAGAAAACCTGAAAAACAAACTCCCAATGCTGACATCGGGAGACGGGAAGTGGATACACGAGTTAGAAAAAATGACAGGGGGTATCACATTAGCTATAGGGGAAATTAAAGGTTTCCTGATCACCATACTTGGTGAGAGAGCAGACGATGTGTGGACACGGGCAGGGTACCCTGGTGTAACCATAATTAACACTACACACAACGGAGCGCCATTTAATAATTGCCGAGCAGCAGTATGGAAGCGCTTCAAGTGATTTATTCCAGACACTTCCATTATGGGAGCTATAATGACTCGAAAAATGAAGGAGTCAGAAGATCCGTTGATTTATATCCAGAATTTCCAAGATGCGTGGGTGCTCGAAATGCATGAATCTTGGACAAAATCTATACCGGTGTTTTATCACATATTGTGCCAAGGGTTGCCAGAACCAGTGCAGAAACAGCTCAAGAAATTGGTAGGAGTTGAGGCTAAACCTTGGGCTGAAACACAGTTAACTATCGCACATCACTGTTGATTGTTGCAAGAAAAGAATTGGAAAAAGGAGGCAACTCGAAAGGGTGAGGAAGCGAAGCTGGTGCAAAAGAAATTATCAAAGTATGCTCTTGAAGGAGCCATGCTAACTAACCCAGATGAACAGAACATACAACAGGTGGTTAACCCACAGCAGAATAACCAGGGTAACGTAGGACAGTACCCAAGGGGAAGAGGATTTAGAGGAAGAGGATGGCAGAGTAATCAAGGAGGCTTTCAAAACGTGCAAGCGGGCAGCCTAGATATGTCAAACGGACAAATAATCTGACCACCGCCAATGTGCATTTAGCGCGCACATGTAGAAGTCAAGGCGCGTGGCAGAATAGCCAAGGGATGGGAGCAGGCACGGCAAATCCACCTGCAATCTCAAAACAGGGCGATGCACAGAATCACACAGTGCAGCAGCAAGCATCAAGCATGCAGCAAGGTGCGCAACAAGGGGTTCAACCCCCGAACATGGGGAATTCGCCACAAGGGCAATTTCAACAGGCACCACCGCAAACGTCTCAGGGCACAACCTTCGGAAGGGGAAGCAACCCAGGGAATGGAGAGGATCCACAAGTTTACAGTGGACCGAACTTACACATGAACTAGGACAGCTCACTGGGAACCCTGATGTGCTCTATCCTATCA
The DNA here is from genome assembly GCF_040938575.1 of Ambystoma mexicanum. NCBI lineage: Eukaryota > Metazoa > Chordata > Amphibia > Caudata > Ambystomatidae > Ambystoma > Ambystoma mexicanum. The sequence continues at coordinate 831,971,934 of NC_090934.1, read as the reverse complement.
GTGACACCAAACCCTAATAGGGAACCAAGGGTGAATGTCGTCATAGGGGGTAAAGAATATTCCTTCTTAGTTGACACGGGTGCAACACACTCGTGCATACGAGAAGGCATGTGTTCCTTGTCCAGCGAGGCCATAGATGCTCAGAGTTTTACAGGAGCTCACAGTCGAGTTCCCTTTACAGACACACTCCCAGTCTCCGTAGGAGAGTGCAAGATGAATGTACCTTTATTATATTCACGTCAGACCCCAGTAAACATTTTGGGTCGAGACTTAATGACAAAATTGAACATGACGATCTCGTTCACGGAGGAGGGCATAGTATGCTCCACTCCAGGAATGCATTATTCAAATGTGTGCGAAATGATCACGGCTTACTCAGGACACATAGCCATGAGAGCTATACCATTAGACCCAGAGGTTTTTGCATATGGCATGCGTGTGCTTATGGCAGGATTACCAGGCCTCGCAGATAGAACTATGAGAACCCCTGATGAGTTTCTATTCAGACCAAGAATGCCTATGCATGAAGAGGAGGGACAAGTATTTCTCTTGATTTCTCTTGATGATACACGCAGCAGCAGTGTGAGGGAAATTCGCATTGGTCGACAGATACGATGATGAAGGCAGACAATGGTGCACAATTATCGCCATTGAAGAAGGGTATCGAGTGACTGACGTCACCGATGACAATCTGTTTAAAGAACACCCAGACTCAGAAGAGACAAGGGTGGAAGTGAGTCTCATATTTTGGGTAAAAATGACCAAAGGAGAAGTGACTCAGAGAATGATGTTGGCGCTGATACGTCCGGAATACTTTGATGACGACATGGCCCAGGTGCCTGTCTTAGTATGGACTACAGGACCATTTGACGTAGGCCTCCTGAAGGGGGTGGGAGAAGTGAAAATTAAACTGAAACCAGGAGCGATTTTACCAAGAGCGCGACAATCTCCGATGTCCAGAGGGGCAGATGAAGGAATCGCGAAGACAATTTCAGCCATGATGGACCAGGGCATCTTAGTGACGTCCGAGTCACCCTGTAATACTGTGATTTATCCCATCAAGAAATCAAAGGAAGGGTCTTGGCATTTAATCCAAGATTTAAGAGCATTAAACGATATTGTTGAAGCAGCGTTCCCTCTAGTCCCTAACCCATCTGCAATCCTATGTAATATACCCACCGAGGCAAAATATTTCACGGTGATTGACTTGAAAAACGCCTTTTTCTCAATCCTGTTGCACTGTGACTCACAAGATCTGACGTCATTTATGTTCAGGCAAATGCGTCTGAAAAGCACGAGGTTGCCACAGGGGTACTGTGAGTCCCCGTCCATTTTCAACCGAGTCCTACAGATGGACCTAAGGCGTATTGCATTAGAAAGTGTCGTCTTGCAGTATGTGGACGACATCTTAATCTGCAGTACTACAGTGGAGCAATGCAGGTGTGATTCTGTTCAGCTATTGACTATACTGGCTGAGAAAGGTTATAAGGTTGACAAGGAAAAACGACAATATTGTCAACAGGAGGTGCTATACATAGGCCAGCTGATCTCGCATGAAGGAAAAAAGGTGACTCCAGAAAGGGCTGAAGCCATCATGAACACGGCTAAGCCACTCACGAGAAAGCAAATGCAGAGCTTTTTAGGCTTGTGCAATTATGTTAGAGCATGGGTCTTCGATTACAGCTTGTATACCAAGCCCTTGCTCCAGGCCCTGAAGAAGGCCCAGGTGACAAAGGAAAAGATTCAATGGACTGAGGCAATGGAAAAGGGGTTTGCAGAACTCAAGGGATCGATTTGTACGGCTCCAGTTCTCGGGATTCCTAATTATGCAGATGAATTCTCCCTGTTCTCGCACAAAGATGGCAGCGTTATGACGGCAGTGCTCGCTCAAAAAACCCTCATTGGGGTACAAGCCCCTAGCATATTACAGTGGGAACCTGGACCCAGTAATGAGAGGCCACTTACCGTGCGAACAAAACTTAGCTGCTGCAGCGTTCGCCATAAGGAAAGCGACAACCATTGTAATGGGATGTTCTATGACGTTATACGTCGAGCACTCATTATTCGCCATTTTAGAGAAACCAAAGGGCACATTGACATTTCAAAGAGCTTCTGCCTATGAAGTGATTATATCTAATCCATCGATCAAAATAGTTTGATGTAAAACAGTGAACCCAGCTACATTCATAGCTGAGCCAGTCACTGAAGGAGAGCCGATACATGACTGTGCAAACTATGAAAAATTCTATGATGATATCCCCAGGGTGAAAGAAAATGCCCTGTCGGGAGGAGAGATCATTTTTATTGATGTTCGAGAATCGAGCAAGAAGACGGACAAAGATACACAGGCATTGCTGTGATAAAACACATAGCAAACGGAGAATTTCGAGTACTCGTCACTGCACGAATACCATCTCATTATTCAGCGCAAGCTGCAGAATTATTGATGTTGATACTCGCCATTGAGAATCACGCAGACTAGGAAGTTACGGTGTACAGTGACTCCGCCTATGTGACGTCCACAGTGCATACAGGACTAGCGTGCTGCAAAAGGAGGGGCTAGCTCCGAGCAGACGGCACGCCAGTGCGCATGCAGCCTTATTGGACAGGCTGATCAAGGCACTACAGCTCCCAGTGGGCATAGCGGTTGTGAAATGCGCCGCCCACACTAAAGGGACAGATTTCTTGTCACGCGGAAACCACGCAGCAGACACGGAAACCAAGCGCATGGCCTCAAAAAGTGAGACGATCATGGAAGTGGAAGTGGCGTGCACCCATGAGAGAATGATGGTGGCACGTACCACAAGCCTATAGTAATCTGGGGCAGACACAACTAATGGAGCTTCAAGGGGAGACACAACAGGACGAGAATAACCTGTTGAAACATCAAGGGTGTTCTTTAAACCCCTAAACCGGATTGTGGCGGCAAATCAGCACTGGTAAACCAGTAATGCCTGTAGCCCTACTAAAAATAGCATTGGAGCAATTGCATTACCCATTACACATGTCAAAAGAAAATCTAGCAGCAACACTCGCAGAAGACTGGTTTATACCGAATTTAGCAGAGAATGTTTCATTCTTTATGGTGAACTGCATAATCTGCCAGCAATTCACCGCTGGGCACACATTAAAAGTAGTGAGAGGAGTCATCCCCCGGCCAAATGGGCCTTTTCAGCACTTACATATCGACTATGTCGACATGATTCAAGTGTGTAACGGGTACAGATACGTAATTGTAGTGGTGTGTCGATTCTCTAGATGGATAGAAGCCTGTCCATGTACACAGCCAGACTCTACCTGTGCGGCCAAATTCCTAGTGAGGGAAGTGTTCCCTAGATGGGGGGTGTGTGAAGTGATGAGATAAGATAATGGGGCTCATTTTGTAAATACAGTCTTTGAACAGATTAGCTTGTTGCTTGGTATAAAGCACAAGTTCTCGTCGGCATATCATCCGGAAGGTAATGGTATTAGTGAGAGGCTCAATGGCTTGTTAAAGGAAAGGATAGCCAAATTGAAGCTTACTCTAAAGAGGGGATGGTTGCACTGCCTTCCATTGGCATTGTATGCTCTTCGGAACCAACCTGGCTCCGACCATCATTTTACGCCGCACGAGATAATCACAGGAAAAATAATGAATACTCCCTTAACCCCTCGAGACAGAGCTAGATGTGATGCCCAGACTACCCAAGAGGTCCTGGGAACCAAAATGAACAAATATTTGAACTGCATGACATTGGCCTTACTGCAATTTCAGACCAACTGCAGCGGCCACGAAAAGGGTGCAGGACACCACGAAACACAGCAGGAGACACTGAAACAGATGCAGTTCAAGGTCTACATGTTCCACTCATCTTCCCTGGAGATGTCGTGTTGGTAAAAAACCATACGAGAAAAAAGTGGGACGAGCCGAGATTCAATAGTCCTTTCATCATGGAGGACTGCACTCCTTCAGCTGTAAAACTATAGGGCAGGAGAGCATGGATTTTTCTCAATGACATTAAGCCCTATATTGGAGAAAGCCATCTAGCTGCACCCCACCACGAAGAAACTACAACCAAAGGGGAAGAACCACAGCACGTGCAGACGAGATCCATGACGAGGAAGAAGGACGCATGAGCAGCAAAGCCAAGACAAAAGAACACATTTGCAAGTTGTGGCTTAAATTGGATATTTCCTCTAAACAAAAAAAGGGGAATAAGGACATAAAACAGACATTCTGTACATCCTAGTTGCAGGGTGAAGAAGAAAATTGCGCATGTAAGCCGCAACACGTTTGCTGACATGAACTTGTAAACCAAGCCACACTTAAGCATTGTTCAGAAACAAGACCCTAACAGGCAGTGATCAAGGCCTTTTACTTTAAGAGCAAAAAACAGTATCCTGAATCCTCCAATACCAAGACTTTGTTTGGCAGCACTTATGGTGTCCCCTAGCAGAAAAATCACAAAGGATGTGCTCACCTATTTCCAGTTAGTATTGGTATCATATTCGTCACTAGTAGGGAGGGTCACCAGTGTTTCAGACTTTATCCAAGATCCTGCCAACAAGAAGGTAATCTGGCAACTACTTACCGTAATTGTGGAAGCCTTCATTGTACTACCTGAATACAGTGACAAGGACACAAATGCTGAGAATAATGAGAGAGACCGGAAAGAATCAAGTGAACGGCCAACTAAAGCGGATTTAACAAAAGCCCTTAAGAAGACAGAAGCGGATGTAGAAGAATTCACTGCAAGGACACAAATGTTAATAGATCATTTATTCGCGCTTATAGCTAGAGCGAAGAAACGGCATGAGGAACTGAAAAATAAAACCGCAGAGACTGTATTGACAAGCATGCAAATTCCAACACAATGAACAGGTACCAGGCCCACAATGCAGCCATACACTGGGCCGGTGACAGGCTGGTGGCTGATAAAGGTACTTATAGACAGCAGAAAAAGAATGCAAGAAGAGAAGGAGAGAACTGCAAAACCTCCACCCACCTCATCGATGCAGATAAAGGAACCTGCTCCATGGACCAGAATGCCTGAGAGCCCTCCAGCAAGGAAAAGTCACACAGACGCGTTTAGAGATGTAGTTATAGCTAACTACAGGAAGACACTAAGGATCAAGAAAAGCCTGCATAAAGATAACAGTGAACTGAACAACTACATGGACAGCACAGCACATCTAGGAAAATACATCTGGTACCAACACATGAAATAAGTCGGAAGAAGTTATCCAAAGGAGACTGCTTCGTTTGTGCACTTCTGCCATACAGAATGGGGAAATTCAAGATCTTCGTGGCTGTAGAAATCGGTGTCCCGACAGCACACTGTTTGTCACAATGAGCAGTGCGCAACACCAGAGGACAGTTTATGGGAAGGGATGCCTCATTGATATGGGCAACTGAAACGGATTACCCCGATGAAGATCACTACGTCCAGGACATTAAGACAAGAAATAGAGCTCATACTAGGAATCACGTGATCAGGTATAAAACGCCTGAAGTCAAAGGAACAGGAATAAGATGGGAAAGAATGAACGTCCAAGGAAAAACTCCAGAGGAAGGTCAAATTTGGAAGAATAGAGGCCAGATGCAGATTTGAGGAACAGTGCTTTCACCAAACAGATGGGAAAAGGAGTGGTGATCTGCCGAGCATGGATGGTCCTTGGAGCCTGCAAGGAAGCAATAGAAAACTCACAGAGGTTGTGCAAACCTTTATGGCTGAAGCTCACAAAATTACTAACATGGGTCGAAGACAGAGGAGGACCCTTGCAGATAGTGCCACTGGAAAGCCCAAAATGTGCTTGAGGAACAATGGCATGAGGAAGATGGGAGAGAATCAGAACTGCGGATGAATTTTGAAAAGCTCCAGGAATGACTACCGGAACCGCAATAATTATGGATCATTACTGGGCGTATGGATCCAAAGAATACATAAGATTGCTGAAAAACTGGGGAGGCATATGCACAATAGTGAACATCCATGTTCCTGCACTAGTGATCCCGAAAAGTGACCTGAATATAGACAGTTTTCCGAGAGCAGATGCCCACCTGAGGAAAAGGAGATCTGTGGAGCTGGTATCCCAAATATAGAGAGAAAACTACTTTTCTGCCAAATCAGAAGAGGCATTCCATGCAATCCTGTATGAACACAGGCTTTTCAGCCTCACCTCATCAGTGTTCACAATGATCCTCATGCCAAGAATCCAAGTTGGAGTGAATACCAAATGGTTGCAGATAACCAGATGGGAGTTATTGCAGACCATTAACACTACCATAAAAGGATTCAATGTGATTAAGGAAGAACTAAGAGCAATCAGATTGATGACTCTACAGAACAGATATGTACTTGACATGATCACAGCGATGGATGGAGGTGTTTGTGCAAAAATCGGAGAATTATGTTGCACGTTTATACCTTCACATGACGAAGAAAATGGAACTTTAACAGAAGCCATAAGTATGCTGACAAACCTACAGAACCAGATGATCGATGAAACTGACGAAGTTGATGATGACAGCTGGTTTGGAACACTATTCTCATGGGTCCCACAATGGATGCAAACATATTCAAGTTTCTGGGAGTCCTGCTATTGATGGTACTACTAGGATTTTGTGTCATTAAGATAGTAATTTCACAATGCCAGAAAACTGCAAAGAAAGCCACAGGGTTGAAGATCATGGTTGATGTCAAGCCAGGATGAAAGCCCAGAGACCTGACTGATGAAGAAATAAGAGACTTCGTGAAGGCCAGCGAATATGCGCCAGAAGGAACAAAGTTCCTGTATCCCAGGAAACGTAGAAGTTATGAAGGAAAATGGATCTATTGTAGTCCAAATGGACAATGTCAACTAATGACATGGAATAAGGACGAACACGTGAAAACAGCAAGAAGTTTGAAACGAGTGATAAAAATGTTGGCTCCTAAGAGACACTCTTTCACACCATCATGTACAAACCCAGAAGATGGAGAAATGGATACAGAAGAACCAAGTAAGACGAATCCAAAGGGGGAAGCAGAAGTGGTCGATGAACCGACCAGAGGGGGCAGTGTAGAGGAGGTCCCAGATATGGCCTGCACTCCAGCCACCCATTTAGAAATACCAGGAACATACTCGCCGAGATATGTGACGTATGAACTAACAGAGAGCAGCACAAGGGCTCTGCCCAGTGCCCATCAGAAGAGCAATACCTGTTGAAGTGCCAATAACCAGACAACCATGGGCAGCACAGTACCCATTGAGACAACCATACCAACAGCTGACATGAAATGAAGACTACTTACAAACTGTCCCAGAAGAGACCCAAAGCGCCTTAATTGAAGGCGAATGGTGATGACACAAGGGCCCGGACTGACATTCAGAAGAACTAAATGACAATCGAAAGATGACATGCAAAGACGAAATGTAAGGAATAATGATGTAATGGACTTAAAAGGAGAAACAATGCTGAACTTTAAAGAAACGTAACCATAAAACAGGATGAAGATACGCAACTAGCTAACGCCTGTAAATAGGCATGGAACGCAAGAAGCTAAGGAAACAGTACTGCTTGCTATGCTTAGTAGAAGAATAGAGCGGCAAGCGCCAAATATATATCTACCTCAATAAAGCACATTATGTAAGTGCAAAGCCACTTTATACAAAAGGAGAATTAAGCCCAGGATGATAGTGGTCAAACAGGCCAGGATTCATATACCAGCACAAAGCCAGACAAAAGAGCGGAATCGAAATGTAGCAAGAAAAGCTCATGTCTGGGAATTCAAGGTCACCCAAGGAAAGGAAGAGAGCGGCAACTTTGAAGAATCGAAACTTCAGAGCATAGCAGCCAGCCTCGTGAAGGTCGAGATAAGGAGGCCCAGGCAGGTGGCAAGGCTGAAGGGAGAATCAAATACGCAAATAGAAGGAAAATGAAGCAGCTTCACGGTGTACTAACACATGACCAGCCAGACGCGTAGAGGTACCAACGTCTGATGTCACCCAAAACCAGAGGATGCCATAACTTTTCCTGATAAGAAGCTACAGTTTCGAGGCCATCCTCTGCCAAGTAATTGACACATAGCCCTGAAGTACTGATTGATGGAAGGGAGGCAGGGTGAATCTTGGGGCATGCCGCATCTGGGTGACCATTCTGCATGCTGCTAATTAAAGTGGAGATTTATGCCTAGGGGTGTAACCGACCCAATCACAATGGACCAAATAATCTAGGGTCCTATAGCTAGGAGAACCAATGAGACATCGTACCTTTAGTGACGTCTAGCACGAGTGATGTAGAGGGATGGGTTTAGACGCCCACCCGATAAGAGTTATCCAATCCTCACACTCCGTTACCATATACAGATATAGTACCTATACTTAAGTTATCTTTTTAACCAATAGAATTGCATGACAAACTTTTGAGTGTTACACGTCAATGATGAGGAGAATTTGCTATAACTATTGCTGGCTGAGTGAAGAATTTGGAAATTGAAGCGAGACGGGCGATCGCATCACTGATGATTTCCTAATGTTTCCCCGGTTTTTGTACTTGTCATTAAATGGACTTCCCTTTGCCAAAACATTGAGTTTTCCTTATTGATTGGTGTTGGAGTAAGAGAATCCCGCACCCCATCCACCTCAAGGTGCAATTATCTTGCCTTAAAGTATTCGAGGGTGACCTCTGATCCCACGGGCCCATCAGAGGTCACTCAGCCTTCCTGTACAAGATGCAGACAGGGTAGAATTAATAGAGTCATCAGGAGAAGGAGGAGAGAGAAGTCGAATTAAAGTTGGAAAAAGACTCCTAGGATGGGCAGATTGGGTATGAAGAAGATCTGAGAAATAAGCATGTTTAGCAGTAATGAGACAATTATGAGAGTGTAAGGCTTTATGTGCAGAAGCTTTTTTGAATTAAACATCCTAAGAGAAGGATACCCAGCTCTACGATGTTGTGCAGGACTGTCAAGGCTCGGGTGGCATGCTAACACCACGCACAATATTGTCAGGTAACACTGCACACAAAAGACTTGGCGTTGCCATCACGCCTCTATTATATGATTTGGGTTCATTAATGAGTTTCGTCCCTCTTACTATAATTATTGTGCATTATTTTTAGTAGCAATGTGATATACACATTGGTCCTCCATATCCAGGGAAAGCACCTCACAAGACTAAACAAATGTGAGTGCTATTTTTATTTCTATTTTTATTTTTTCTTTGTAGATAATAGGGATTGTTGATTCAGGAAAATGGTATATGTATTCAATACAATTTGTTCCTCTTGTGTCTCCCTAGGCAACTAGGGTCATGAGACCCAGTATTGAAATAAAGGGCTCCGATAACACTTGTAAGTTTGGCCTTTTTATTAATTAATTATTAACAAATAGGCGGATGTGGGTCACACACTCCTTAAAAACAAAAATTAAAATGTTTTCATTTTGTTTGCGGATGGTGATACCAATGTCCTGACGAAGACATATCTCTACAAAAAGGAATTTTATAATGTTGAAGCTAGTTATTTAGTTGTGATTAAGTTATAACTCATTAAGCTATCATTCTTTTAAAACACATGAAAGCCCCAGTTGTCTTGACTAGTAGACCTTCATAAAATGTACTTTCGTAATATTTTCTACCTTTGCATATCCCATGATGTCACAAAGGTTTTATTAGTGCTGTGAGAGAGTTATATCTCAATATTTAGCACTTTATGCTTCTCTACTAGGAGGCCTCTCACTGTTTGCACCTTGTTCTTTCATTTAATTATATCAATTATTGCACTATGCACTTTATGTGCGGTACCACTTTGACAGTGTGTTCATATTGATGTTGGATTAAGAACTATGCATTATCCTTTCTTTGTTGATTATATACTTGATTGTGTAAGGTCTATGTGATTTACTCTTCAAAGGATAGCATTTTCAACATCCTAATCTAACGAAATACATTTAAATTGGTTTAATTTATCTCTCAAGACACACATTTTTCCTGCATTTAGCCCCATAAGTAAGCCAATCTGAAATGGCGTGTTCCTTTCAAAATGATGAAATAGGAGCTGCCGATAAGTGATTGCCACATCCAGGCAGACTTATAACTGGAAATAAGAAGGTGCAAGTAGGAGAGTTATAACCATACATTTATTTACGCCAGGTAAATGCACAAGAAACAGACAGAAATTCATGGCATGGAAACACCACATTATACAACATGTCAATGAGAAGAAATACCGATACAGTGAAAAACATTACATCGCAAAATCAGTGAATACAAAAAAGTGATATGAAGGGATTCACTGTACATATGAGTTTCGTGCCTAAGTATATTGAAGGATATTTCAAATGACTGCACACATTTTGGCAAACTGATGTCACTGAGAGATGTACATCCAAAAAGACACACAGCTGCATGGCAATAATGTAGACAAAGTGTGTGCAGTGCATGGGCGTAAAACAAATGTCACATATACATCAAAAGCATACACTTCTTGCAATAGTAAAGGATTTGAGAAATGTAATTTGGAATTTTAAACCGCATATATTTATAAGAATTACAATGTGTGGATCATAGTTGCACTGAACGATGGATAAGAGCAATTTAGAAGTGCTTAAATACATTTGTTCACGAGCTGACGTGTAGGACATTTCATTTTCAATTGGGGAGCATCACATATTGAATATTAGAACCCACTGTAAATACCTAATATTCCATCTAAAGGCGTGCAAATACTTACTGATGTAGTAATAATGTGATGGGGTATTTCTTGGGAGCTAAGGTTGACATAGCTGCTAAATTCCTTCCCTTTATGCATCAGATATGTAAGATGGAAACACAGATTTCCAGTAATGACTAGCAGTAAAACTACTGATGAATCCAACACCCAAAAACATACCAAATGAATGGTACATGAATAATGAAATTGTCAGTGCAATTGTACACCTTCAACAAATAAATGAGCTTAAGGATCCGGTATTGATTTAAAAATATCATTATTTGCTGTCAAAATGTAACCACAAAATAGTAACTAGCTACTACACAAAGCTACATTGCAAATGTCACGACAGCCATCGTGTTTAATGGAAGATAAATACAAAAAAACAACCCATTTGACATAACTATTTCTTCATGCTAAAGGTTCAATACATCATACATCTAAGGGTCATTGTCTCTAATGTGGGTTAGGTTTTACACCTCTATCCTGAGTCAGGGATTGAGGGCATGTTGGCATTATGCAAGGAGCCGAATACAATATTCCTTTAGCAGTCTGTTGTACAGGTCCAAGCTTCTAACTTGCTGGAAGTCATTGGTAGTGCATCACTGCTGTACGTTTCTGCTCTGGAGAATATTTAGTAGAACTGAATGTAGTGCTTAGCTAGGAAAGATACTGAATACGCAATTACCCAGATACACATATTTCCCTGATACAGTCTCTGTGGTGGAAACTTCACAAGTTTGAACTTGTATGTATATTATTTATAAACCTAATGTGAACATGCTGCCAAATACTATTTTTGGTGAAATGGTAAAAGAAGCCTTATTCTTACACAATAACAACTAAAGAGGTCTACATTTAAATGCAACAGCAATGGAAGAAGGAACTATCTATTCTGAGCCAAGCCGTAAACTCACTATGCTCTTGGCAGTAATAAAACGTAACAAATGTGGCATTCTTCTTCTTTTCACCTTAAAGGACTTAATTTCCTTTTCAGAATTGGCACATATTTAGAAAACTATTGCAAATCAATATTTCTTTTAAATAAAACCAAATTAATAGTTCAAAAACTCATGCATGGTCAGAGTAAAGGTTAATGTAATTCTTGTTTTCTGATGTAACTTTATTTTTCTAAGGTGAAATATATATTTATTACATTTATTATAATTTACATTTACACAAGTGCAAGTGATAGACTTTTTCGTTGCTGTTCTAGGACCACTGGCAAGAACAGTCTGTGGGTTCTTGTATGGAGTAGTTGACCCACGTTGAATTACCGCTGCAGTATAATTGCACAACTCGCCTCTGCAGGCCCAGTTCTCGACAGCATTTGCAAAACCTGGCGTAGGTGTTGATGTTATAGTTATATATGCTGGCAGATGGGCACTTGCCATCACAGGAAACAATGTTCACCTAAAAGTAAGCAGAAAAGAGACAATTAAACAGCTATCAACATAAATATGAACACATCTAGGCGTAAATATTTGCATGCAGTGTTTCACCAGTAACCAGTGATTACATAGCAAAAAATAAATAGAGACATAATAAATAAAGGGGTAACAATAAAGAAATACAAAACTGAAGAGGGTAAAAAACAGTGCCTGGATGGAAAAATATCAAAATATTGCAAATAATATAGTATTGCAGATTTGGGTTTGAGTGGGGGAAAAACAAATAGACTTCAGTTAAAACAAGTATAAAGGGGTGGACGCAAAAGAGGAAATACGGTTATAAGTGGACCTGAAAAACAAGTATAAGTGGACCCAGGGGTTGAGGGGTTGGGGGTGTCCCCCCATAAAGGGTATTAGCAAGGAAAAAATTGGTAGAAAGTAATATGGTAAAAGTGAAAAGACATTTAAAAAGCACAAAACCAGGATTGTAAATCTTAGAAGGTCCACCAGATGGCAATCACAGACTATTGAAACAGTAGATATATACATCTTCATGTCGATAAGATTGTCAATATAACAAGTATGGCGATATTTATTTGAAGTTGTTAATGTGTCTTTAGAAATGTATTTAGATGTTTTGTCAGCAATAGTGGTTACTCTGGACTAACCACTTAATGAACACAGTCTGACATGAAGGATGCCTGGTCATAGGCCTCAACAAGTCACATTTCAAACCTCACACAGTTCAGTGCAATACCCTTCCAAGGACTGAGACACACCTGCTGACGTGGCCCTTCTAATTGTTCAATAGTAGGAGGCTAAGGCTACAAACAGTTGAAGTGGCATAATAAATCCCCCTGATAGAAGAAAACATGCTACCTTAAAAGAGCTGATACACCCTGATAAGAGTAATATATGTTTATCCTGTGCATGGCAGAAGATGCCTAGATTCCACTTTGTCAGTGTATAGGACAGTACAGTAATGTGAAAGGAGCAAGAAACACTAGTCACAGAAGCTAGAGATGCAACTTGGCATCCAGTTGCATCATGCACTCTTGCTGTTGTAAGGGCTACTATGTCCACCTCTTTTATTGACATAAGGCAAACTATGCAACCAAGGTTTAAATTGTAGTGGAGGAGTTGGTTTAGGTACCAGCATCCCTCTCATATGAGCACTAAGCAAGTGGCAGTTAATGGTTGAGGGGTACGGTTCAAGCTACAGCTCTCAATTAAGAAGGGCCAAAGATGATGGGATGAGTTATGACTGGTAAATGTTTTGTTCGACCCTGATTTGGGAATACATATCTGAAACTATGACCATGCCACTATATGTCATTACATTGCAAAAAGACTACTTGCCATTTTTAGGTATTGAGAACTTGCCATCATATGCCACTGTGAGTAAGATCTTATGTGGTACTAGATACTTGGTCTAATGTGACACAGTAATCATGGTCTTTCCTGGCTTGGGGAAACTTAATATTTCATTACCTATAACAACCTATTACAGAGGACCTGTAAGAAACCCTGGTTGCCCTCAAAGCCACATCGTATACAGAGGACTTCATCCCAGCATCCATCCTCAAGACCCTCCCCGCAGAAGCTGTCCTTACCTGCCTGGAGATCATCAACAGTTCCCTAACTCAAGGCACCTTCCCATTAACCCTAAAAACAGGACAAAACCTCCCTCTACTAAAGAACCCCACTCTGGAGCCCAATAACCGAGGTAACTATCGCCACATTACCCATCTTACCTTCCTAGGTAACATCATTGAGAAAGCGGTAGCTGCACAACTGCAGGAACACATTGATACCAACAATCTCCTCCAAACCTACCAATCCGGGTCCAGACCCAGCTGCTGCAAAGAGACAGCAACCATACAGGTGGTCGACGACGCCCTCGACATCCTTTACAATGGCCACCCCTGTCTCCTGGTTCTACTCAACCTCTCAGACACTTTTGACAGTGTAGACCACCAGGTGCTTATGGACGTGCTACATCAGCGCATCATGATCAGCAATCTTGTCCGACGCTGGATCAAGTCCTACCTCGCCATCTGGGAGCAGTTTGTTCAGATGGACTCCTCTCGATTGCCAATGCTACCCATCACCTGTAGAGTCCCGCAGGGTTCCATCCTCTCTGCATTGACCTTCAATCTCTACATGGAGCCACTGGGAGCCCTCCTAGCCACACACAACATCCACATCCACCAATACGCCAAGGACACCCAGCTGTACCTTAAGATCAACTCCATCAAAGACATCCATAGGCTCAAAACCTGTCTCTCGCTGATCCAATCGCGGATGTCCAGTGCATACTTGAAGCTCAACCCCTCCAAAACCTAATTCCTACTCCTCACCAACAACACCAAACACCCGGCCATACAGACCTGCTTATCAACCATGAACTCTGAGGGCTTCACACCCAGGCCCACCTCCTGCACAAAGTCCCTCAGGTTCCAGATCGGCAAACACCTCTCCTTCAAGACACACATAGCTAAGACAACTCAGACAGCTTGCTATCAGTTCTCCCTCTTGCGAAAAGTCAAGCCCTTCCTCCCTCTAGCCAGCTTTAGATCTACCATTAAAGCACTGGTCTTATTCTAACTGGATGGGGGCAATGCACTCCTTGAAGGCCTCCCGTCACCCTCCCTTGTGCCCGTGAGAAGTGTCCTACACTTGACCACACAAATATTCATGGGTATATGCAGATATGACCACATCACCCTGGCCCTCATCGACCTACACTGGCTCCCACTGGACACACGAATCACCTTCAAGTCTTGCTGCATCATTTATAAGACTATGGGACCTCCTCCCAATCAGCATCAGACTTGCTCCTACAATTCAGAAAATAACTCAAAATCCACCTCTTCAAGGAGAACTCTCCTCCTCAACACCTAGGCCATCACGTCGTCCCTCCCAACCATCTGACTTGGTTAGTCGCCATCCTTCCTCTCCTCCCTGTGGGGTGCATTTATAGGCCCCAAACAGAAGTCCCTTTCAAATGAATAGCAAAGTTTTAAACACTGGAACAAAAATGGCATGGCATTTATTTTTGTTTTTCAAGTACAATTAGCGAGCCATGTGGAAAGGGGCCTAGTGTCATTACCAATGAATAAGCAGTATTTTCATTTACAAAAGAAGGAGGAATAAAAGATCCCTGTCACATGGAAAACAAGATTTTTAAACATTGAAAACAAAAACGGCCTGAACATGTGTGTGCAAATTAAAATGGCTTTTGAAAAAAGTAAAAGTGAAAAGAATATCACTGCTCACAGAAAAATGTCAGGAAAACAAAACATGATGTGTGCGTTGACAAAGAGCAATGTATATTATATTTCACCTAAAAAACTCCAGCGACATTTGAAGAGCCACTTTGTCATCATGAACATTTTTCCCACATGAAGATTCACAATTTATTTAAAAGGACTATTATCATTTAGGTCTTTTTCTCAGCAATCATAAGGCGGATGTATTTCATCTATGTACCAATTTTTATGTCATTTCCAGGCGATTTTGGGGATATAAAATGTATCTACCTGTGATTTCGGGAACTGTAATGGCCAGTTAGAGTAGGTTTCTGGCTGATCTGAACGTGTTCCAAATGTGAGAGTTGGTGAGCGGTTCGAAAATGAAATTAGGGATATGCTTAATAACTTACATATTCATAACTGTTGCGCTTTTTATGGAAACAGCAAAAAGGTGACACATGGGCGTGCTACATGATACAGATTTGGTGTTCGGCTTACCTAATTCCCCGTGATTAGCAGAGACAGAAAATATGTTTTATTCTGGCATTTGCAAGCAAAATTATGAAGTTGTGATAAATAACTAGTTTTTGCCAAAAAGTTAAAAGAAGAACCAAGGATGATGACAAATGGGAATTGCCATATGGTGCTCCAGACCCCTAAAGCAATCCTGACTTGGAGGCGGGGTTTGGGAGGAGAGAGAATGGTAACTGTCCAATCCTAGTGGCAGGAATTATTGCAGGGTAATTCCCCAAGATTGTAAAATTGGTGGTGTCATCGCTGCTATATCAGGGGGACTGCACTAGGACAGGAAAGACAGAAAAAGGAGAAAGGCAGGAACAGAGAGACAAGCGACAGACCATCAGGAGGGCTGCAGAAACTTATCATCTGACAGCTGTAAGGAGACACCAGAGGAGATTGCTGAGAGTGCATTTAGGTGGAGTTATCTATCTCTAGGAAGGCCTCAAAGCTGACTGGGTCCTATGGTGGAGAGCAGGAGGCCATCTTTGAGAGTGGAGTGACCAGACCTCTGCCCTATCTTTCCAGAGTGTCCTGAGATACAGCTGGCTTTCCTGAGCCTTAAACAGAGCATTGCTATGTAAGTAGAACTGATCCCTGGGAAATCAAAAGGTGGGGGTGTCTGCTTACCATGAATCCTTTCCCTCTATAGTGGGTGTGGGGGGGGGGAACAATTAAGCAAAAACATTACTTTAACTCCCCATTTGGCAGAACACTACAGGATACATTTTGATAAAATCTGAAATTGACAAAGTTTACTTCCCAGTGTGCACTGAGAACTATAGCCTATACATTCATTGGGTAATCCTTGTTGTCCAGCTGACCCCGACTTCTTTAAGGAAGAGTGGTGTCTTTGTTCTTAAATCAGTCCAACCTTTTTATCCAGATTCCACAACACAGGCCTTTCAGTAAGAGGGGTCTGAAATTCAAAATTCCCCAAAGCATTCCAATTTTTCTGTCTGACTTCCCAACCAAGACCAAAGCAAGGAGGGGGGGGGGGTCTGAAAAACCAAGCGATAACTCACCCTGAGTTCATTTTAAACCAAAAGTGTGGCCGAAATTATAATTGCCATATGTATTTTTTACCAATCTTGAAATCTTACTGTTACCCCTTTAAGCCTGCAGGAAAATCAAAATCACACAACATTACATAAGTGCCTTCTTTATTGATCAGTGTAATTATTTTGTGAAGTGAAATGTACAGAAAGGGAAGAATTGTGGTGGTGTTCTTTTTCACTCTTGCTAATTTCTATTACTTTTAATTTAAATAAATTCCAATATATTTCCCGTACACCAGCCTGGTTCTTAGCTCAATGATTGCTCAGGGGAGAGGGATCCAAGAGGCATGATATTTGTCTGAGATAGGGCTAAAAAGAAAGAATATGTTAAACAATTGGTTGCATGACCACTTAAGTGGGGAGGAAAGGAACTCCCCGTGTTGAGGCTGGCTTCTCAATAAACTGTTACAAATTGGGGGCTCGTCCGGGATTTCACTTCCTATTCCTGACCCATGAAAAGTACATTGTGACAGTTTATTCATTTTGATGCAATAGCATTAAGGTGGAGGCATAGTCATTTTTGTTTTGTTGAAGTGCCTCTAGGACTTAACTCCTGAGTTCCAGGGAGGTGTCTAGGTAAAAAATTAAGAGTGTGTAAGAATGTATTTGAGTGAGGAAATCAAACAGGAACAGGGTGAGTTTGCCCCTGCATAAATAAAGTTTTATTAAAGTGCAAAACGCCAATGGTGAAAATGACTACTGTACAAATTGGCAAAGCCAGGGAGCATCTCCTAACTAAATTATTTCTTAAAGTAGAATGGGTTGAGGTCAATGCAGGAAACTGGCAAACCAGAATTGTGCAGGATGCATTTTTATATGACCACATCTGCTCAAGATGGACAAATACAAATCGCTCAGCTAACCGCTCAGTTATATTTTCATTTGCTTTTAGTAGAAGAGCATTGGCAAAATAGTGACGCTAGTAGGATGAATCAGGCTGGAGACCTGTAAAAGGCCCAGGATCTTGTTCAGCATTTCAAAGCTGAGTAACAAACACTGCAGCAAGAGAGTGCAGAGTGTGAAACACTGTAGTGCGCACTGAAAAATGCACTTAAAGAGTATGTAGAAAATCTGAACACACTGCAACACAAGCTAAATGACCAGGTTGCTCATAATGGAGTCGTTGTGGATGACATTATCGCATTCCACTCAGAAATAAAACAATTGGAAACTGAAAATAGTCAATTAATCATCAAAGAGGTTGAGTCCCAAAATGACTTTGATCAGATAAATCAGCAGGTAAGCACTATGAAACAACAGAGGACGCAGCTGGCTCAGGAAAAATACCTCTTGAATCAGGATCACAGCATCCTATTACAGAGGATAAATCAGTTGGAAATGGAGATAGAAAAGGAACAGTCAGGTTCTCAGGAACTGACCAAAATTAGAGAAGAAAGGAATGAGCTTGTGGAGCGAGTGAGGCAATAGAAACTGATCTATTAGAGGCAGCAAATTGTAGGGATGAGCAAGAGAAAGAGATTAGTCTCCTGAAGGAAAAGTGCCTTTTCTCTTTTGCAGGCAGCTTACAAGGCTCACAGAGGGAGAATGAATCACTTCAGCAGGCGGTGCAGCAAACAAAGGATCGGTTTGTAGCTCAGAGCAGGGTGCATGAGATTAATCTGGCCTTAGTGTCAGAATTAAAAAGCCAGCTCTCTGACTACCAACAGCAAATAAATAAAGAGAGACATGGGTGTGAGAGCCTCACCAAGGAAATCAAAAATTATAAACAGGACCTAAGGTACCCTGATCATTCAGGATATGGGACAAGGGCCACTGATAAAGGTGAGGTGCCCTTTCTAACAGGGGCCTCATGCCAGTTATTTACAACCTCTTGTGCACAAATGGGAGCCAACCTCATGCATGCCACCTATCAAGAAACGGGTGACATGTGGCAGTTAGACTTACCCAGGCCTAGCCCAACTGATCAAGAAGGCCAGTCCCTGTCTGATATTGATGAGTATTCCTCTCTGCCTCACATAAGGGAAAGTGGCCGGACCAGTGTGTCCTGGGAAATAATATGGTAAGTACTTCAGACCATGAAAACTCTTATGAGGAGAAAGTCAGGGATTTACATTGTCTGAAGATGCGACTAGAAAGAGATCACCTTGCCCACTTTGCTGAAGGAGAAAAGCCAGAACCTCAGCCTAGGAAGGGCATTCTGAAAACCTCTATATATTCAGGGGAAGGGGGAAGTCTCCAGACTCCCTGGTAGGAGGGATGAGGAAACTCTGTTCTATCCTGTGCCTGAAAAGACCTCCAGGGAGTGTGACCCTGAGAGTTAATTTTGTGTCCAGGCGAGAGGAGTACAGACCCTGTGGTTCTGGGAGAAATTCTCAGTCTCGTAGAGATAGGGAGCACCTAGAAGACAGGGAAGGTAGTACCGGTAGCAGTTCTGAGTCAGAAGGTAAATGGACTCTGGTGCAGAAGAAGAAAAATGCAAGGAAACAAAGAAAGGGTTTTGTGAAAGACCCAATAAGACAAATCAAATCCATAAAGAGCTTCCTGACCCCATACCACAAGAATGGCAAGTATTTGGTATGGTTGCACCTGGAACTTAATGAGCAGATGATGGCATCATTCCAGATCAGGAATGATGTTAATTGTATAGCATTTGCTAAATGGACATTGTCACTTGAGTACTCCAGTTTCTTTGCTGGACTGGAGGACCAGGATCATCATATATGGTCCACTTATAAGGCGGCCATACTGAACAAATGTTCCACCCATAGGAACCCACAAGCGGCCCGTAAGGCTGCATATAACTTGCACTGTGGGGAAGATCAGGCACCTCACATATCCGACGTATCTAAGAAGTCACACTACCAGCTACACCTCCTCAGAGGTATCCTTCCTTTCCTCTCCTTCCCCCAGAAGCTCACTGTCTCTAGAGCCCTGGTTCTCTCTAAGCTGGACTACTGTAACAGCCTCTATCTTAATCTGCCCGCCTCTACTCTCCGCCCTTTGCAACTCATCAGAACAGGACTGCAAGACTTGTCCTTGGCCTCATGCCCAGGGACCGTATCTCTCCAGGACTGAAATCACTACACTGGCTCCCAGTGACTGCGAGGATCAAGTTCAAAACCCTCTGCATTGTCCACAAGGCCGTCTGGGGCCTTGGGCCAAAATACCTTCAACTCTCTCTTCCTAAATATCTTCCTTCTCGAGCTCTTCGCTCATCCGCCTCCAACTCCCTCAGGGTCAGCCGCTTCTCCAAACAACGAGTTGGGGGCAGATCTCTTTCCACTGCAGGGGCCTCCCTCTGGAACAGCCTTCCTACCTCCCTGAAACTTGAGGAGAACCACCTCCGGTTCCGGAAGCACCTCAAAACCTTCCTCTTTGCCTCCGCTTTCTCTCCCCCTCTCCTCTGCTAATACTACTGAAACTGCACTGAATCTGCAACTGGGCCATTCACCGTTCTCGGCCCAGCCACTCTCCCCTGCACTGCCTCCACGGCAACCCCTGCACTACGGGACTGTGTCTGTATCCATACAGCCCCCCTTCCCAGCACTTGTTTGCACTTGCCACCAGCTGGCCCTTGTTATTTATCCTGTATGCTTATAACCCTGTACTGCACTTTCCCCTCTCCCTTTCCCCCATGCACTTTTCCCTTCCCCTCTACCCTTGCACTTGCGCGATCTGAATGACACCTGGCCTAGTAAGATTGTTGTCTGTCTCCCCTTGTTCCCCCCCCCTGCCTCGTCGCGCCTTGAAACACTTGTGTATAGGCGCGTTACAAATGCCATATCATATCATATCATATCATACCTAGGGAGTTTGTGCCAGAGCTAAAGCACGCATTTGCTCAGACTCCCGGCAGATGAGCACCAATAGTAGGGAGTTCATAACTACATATTTTCATGCTCTCCCTAAATAAATTATGACTAAGTTGGTGTGTGACTTTCATGAGCATAGGACCCTGGTTTGGGTAATTAAACAGACCACCAGGATTTATGAGTTCCAAAAGTCTGCTGAGATTAAAAATGCCACCAAAACCCTGATTGTATCAAACACCCCTGCTGCTGCAAAGGTAGCAGAGGTAAAAACAACCTCCCTCCCCCATTGAATCTGGAGACAGGGGGGCCTAAAAGTAACTTTCCTGATAACAAGCAAAATGGAAAGCCGAAGGGACCCCCCCAACCCGACCCAATCGAATAATAGTGAGGCAGGGGCTCAGAACAATGATCCCTCTGACCCTGCCACCTATATAAGTCCTATGTACAAGGGTACTTAACCAATTGGGGTATGTATACACTCCTACAGCCCAAGGGGGGGACTAATCAAGTAAGTACTGCCCCAGGAAACTTCCCTCAGGAGAGAAGTATAATTTCACCTCCTAATCTGAATTTTTCCACAGATATCCCCCAAATCAGAACTTCCAAAACAATCCTCCTCTCTCTCCCTAGTTCCAGGACAATATATCGCTGAACCCGGGAGAAGGGAGTTTCAGGATGGAAAATTATGGGGGGAATTTCCAGTACCCAAGCTACTCCAGGAGAAGGGATAGTGAACCCTTTCAGGAGCAGCAGAAGTATGACATGAGACCACCCTACCACCTAGAAAAGGTCTTGCAACTGGAGCGACAGGTCCAGCAACTGACCAATGATCTGGGGCACATGCTGAGGGCTCAGTCCAACACTCAACCTAACCCTGCTTCCCAGAATTCCCCAACACTCAGGTCAGAGGAGGGGGCCCAGATGGAGGGGAGATTCCAAGCCCTTGAGGAAGCACTTTTTTCACCCAAACAGAACACCTACATATCTCTCAGCCTGACAGAGTTTCTTCTAGCCCAAAATCTTATAACTCAAAGAGTAATGGGTAAGTAGGAGAGGTCAAAGAAGAATCCACTTTGTGGAGGAACTCCGTATTATCCCCTTTGAAAGAGAAGAATCCCTGGAGGATTCAGGTAAGCAGACCGACCCTGAGTGGGACAGGTTAAGTATGGAGACTGACCCAGAACCAGAAACTATTCAAACCCAAACATATGAGCCACACAGAAGTGAAAAAGAGGCATGTCCTTTCTCCAACCAGGTTCTTAGAACTGTTGCCAGGTAACGGGGGACAGCCAAGGGGCTGGGTAAAAATAGGATTTCCAAACAACTCTGATTGCGAGTTGAAACGTTTATTTTTACAGATTCCCGAACTCCCACACAGATAACTGGCCAATATCACATAGTGTCAGAGTTAAATATTAAGAAAATGACCGACGGGCTGTCAAATAACTCACACTTTCTTTGCACCTTGGAGGAGAAAGAAGGCACCGGTTAAGGTGCAGGGTCAGTGTGAAATAACAGCTTTAGTGGATACTGGATCCAAAGCCACCCTCCTGTCAAAAAGGGCCTTTGACCAACTAAACTCAGGATGGGGGAGGGCCACCAAATTTCACTCACCCCACTTCCTGGACAACTCCAAAATGTCAGCGGGAATGATATTTCGGTCAAAGAGACTGCAGATTTGGACATAAAAATTGAACTGTACCGGCTGAAACATCTGGTGATCGTTGTGACTCCAGAGGGCACACCTTGTTTATTGGGGAAGGATCTCCTGAGGAGGGTATCACCTCTGATCGACTGTGTAGACAAGGTCCTCTAGACTCAGACTAACCGCCATATCAAATAAAAAATGAGTACCAATCATGTAAGCTTGAATGGTACCTGTCACGTAATTGATCAACGCTCTGATAATGATGCGTTCCATTTAAAAAATAACCGAGTCCCACACATCACTGTCATCTCTGTAGGAGAACAAACTGGTGATGGGAACCCTTCTCCATTCTTGAAAATCAACCTTCCATCCAGTATTAAGTGTCCATCCACACTGGAAGGGAACACCCTAAGATTTGACACCAGTCCAAAATCAGAGGAAACCTTGAGTCTCGTGAAACCAGACAAGCAAGAATCCACTCAAAGTCTGATGGACATTCCGAAAAAGGGTGAGCAGTTGTTTTTCCACATTCAGTTAAATGGAGGGGATGAACCAGTGCTCGTCAGAGTATGCCTGAATAATCGAAGGAGCTTCATTAGCGAAGAATTATTCAGGAAACTCCCAAAAGATCAGACCATTCCCACATTTAAATTGATTGACAAATGGGAAGTAGGTCTGGAAACCCCAAATTCCAAACATCTCCTGCCTAGCAGGTGTATGCTAAAAATGTCAATTGGCAACCCAAAGCATAGACCATAATTGCTGGGTTGTGAGAGATGTCCCTTCCACCTTTTATAGGGGAAGTGACATTCTCAACTCAATTGCAATCAATCTGGACCTAATTAATAATTAAGCCTTGTCCCGACAGGGGAGTAACCCCATGGGCTTTGACAACATTGAAAAAGCATTACGGTCAGCTCAATTGCTACCTTGCGTGGTTGAAGTGCAAGTGCGAGAAGAGGTTATCATAACAGGACTGGTGCGACACTGTACTCTTCACCTCAAAATTAAGCGAGGACAGAACCTCAAACATCAGGACGCATAGTTAAACCTAAATTACCATCTCCAACTACAAGGTTTATATTTAAATCCTCTAGTAGACCTAGAACACAACACCATTTGAATACTGGTGGATAACAGCAACCATTGAAGTATCACTTTGGGCATAGACACCTTTATTGGAATGGCGTTTGATGCCCAACATTATTCTATTGATTTAGGTAATGAAAGCATGGGACCAATCCCAAATGACTGTTTTGACATCAGCGACGGTGAGATTTTTACTAGGCATGGGGGGAATTTCCTGGTATATTCTTCCTGCCCCTACGGTGTGGAAGAGGTGACCTGTGACATTAGGACCTATGAGGTAGTATTCAGAGTCAAGGACCAATACCTCGAATCCCCTGTCCAAGTCAACACCATTAAAAGAGATCTCTCCACCCAACTGGAGGATACCACTGAAATTGCCAAACCTGAGGCGTTTCCAGGTTTCAAGCGTATGGTTGAGAAAAGGATCAATCTTGCTGATGCCGTTGAGACCGAGGAGCAAAGACGAAAGCTAAAACAGGTCTTCCTAGAATTCCTAGATATCTTTTCAGTGGACTCATGTGACTGTGGACACACATCCATTCATTCAACCACCATTCCCACAGACCCCGAGATGGCTCCAGTATTCGTGAAACAATACCGGTTACCTCTCGCATCCATGGAGTCACTCACAGAGATTATTAAGAATGTAGAATCCTGTGGGATAATTTGTCTGATCTACACTACATTCAACAACCCTGTACTGTGGATCTTTAAATCAAACGGCCAATGGAGACTATGTGCAGACCTGACGGAAATGAACAAATGGGCCCACATGTCAAGATGGCCCATTCGCTACATCGATCAGGGACTGGCACAGATCCAAGGATCAAAGGTGTACACCGTCATTGACCTGACCAGCCATTACAGGACAGTACTCGTGAGTCGGGAAGACCAGGGCAAGCTAGCCTTTACCCTCGGGTGCAACAGTACACGTGGACCTGAACCCTTTGCATACATAAACTTGGGCAATGAGTTCAACATCTTCCTACATAAGGCCATGCTTGATTTTGGCAAAAGGGGAAAACTGGCCTATGTGCATGGTGTTTTGATAAAGAGCTCAACTGTGGAGGAACATATAGCAGACATCCGCTATGTTCTAACCCAGTTGCAGAAGGCCAGAGCAAAACTGTCCTTTCAGAAGGCACAGTGGCGTAAGACCCAAGTGAACTTCTTAGGGCACGAGATCACACCTGAGAGTCTTTATCCCCAGGCTAAGAAGGTGAAAGCCTTATTGAAAGTAAAAGATCCTACCACTCTGCAGGAATTAAGAAGCCTTCTTGGACATACTAATTATAGTCAAATGTTAATTAAAGACTGCACAGAGGTCACTCGACCCTTGGTCCATTTATTAAAGGCCGGAGTCAAGTGGGAGTGGGGTCCAGAATAATCCGAGGCAGTTAAACTACTGAAAAGAAGCCTTTCCCAGACTTCTTGTTTGGCTTACCCCATAAAGAACAAGGAGTTCTTCTTGGAGTCGGGATTCTCAGAAACTTGCCTAACAGCGGTATTGTACCAAAAGCATGACAAGGTCCACAAGGTCATCTCATACGCGAACAAGACTTTGTCTTCTATGGAGGAAAAAAGTAATGACTGAGAGAAGGCACTCCTGGCAAAAGTGTGGGTGCTGAAAAATGACTGCCCATTCATACGGGGGAGCACATTGTTGTCGAAACTCCTCATCAGTCCTTGCAATATCTACAAAGTGACAGAATCCGGGTGGGGAACGTTAGTAATTCCAGAGTTACTTCCTGGATTCTGTCTATGCAAGGCTTTCCTGTGGAGGTCAGACATGGCCAAACCAAGAAGAGTCGCCCAGCGCAAGGGTTGGCGGACTTGCATGATTGTGCTCAAGAAAACTGTCTCTAGGATGAAAGCCTAATGACGAACAACAACATGGAGGCATACTTAACTTCCTCACACAAGGTCTATGAAGAAGACACGTTGCAGGGGATACCCACAGTTTATGTGGATGGGTGCTCCTACCATGTTGATAGCAACGGGGGAAAAGAACTGGTGGTTGGCAATGGGAATGACTGCTGATCATAAAATAGGACCCAGAAGTAGTCAGGTTGCAGAGTTGATGGCTGTTTAGCAAGCCATCCTCACTGCAATGCACCACCAACTCAATGAACTGGTCATAATCATTGACTCTGATTATGTCAGGAATGGGTTTGTGGATCACCTGATTAACTGTCACACCGCGGCCGTGGAAACTCTGGGCAAGATGGAGGCGTTATTAGACCCCTCTACAGGTCTGCTTGATGCTCTAGTCATTTTTGGGCCGGCAGGTATATAAGGAGGCCACGCCCCCTGCGAGTCGCGTTGCAACTCGCATTTGTCGGTCTTTGGACTTTCGCCTGTGCTGCAGTGCCCCGCTTACGAGTTTTTCCTCGATACTATTTCCCGGAGCCTTGGTTTTTCCCCTTGTCTTCCCCTCTCATGCATTTCCCTTTTCTCGCCTGCCCTGCCCCTTTTCCTGTCTTTTTTCCTTTGCTTCTCCCAGGTGCCGGTCAGCCTCTCCGCTGCCGCTTTCCCGACTAATCTGCAGTTCCGGTTGTGCTTTCTGTTTTTTTTTTACTTACCCTTGTGGTCTAGTGGGCTCTCAAATATCCGTCCGCTGTGTTTTCAGAGTGGTCACATTCTATTCCGAGTTTCTCTCACTTTCCATTCCATTCGATCACCCATTCTCTCTCTCTCTCTCTCTCTTGCTCTCTCTGGTTCTCTCTTGTGCTTGTTTTCCTCCTCTTATTATTTCATCCGGATTTCCCTTGGTGGCTTTCCCTAATTCTTTCAGCCCCCTGTCATCTTACCTGTTTCCCTGTAGGTCTGCCTTCTGTTTGGGGTTGTTCCTTTGTCCCATGGGTGCTGCCTATCCCTATTCCCATAGAGAGCATAAGCTTGGAGCTAATCCCTATCCAGGAAGATCAGAGACTTCTACCATCATTCATTCGAATTTCCAGTTTCTATTTTGGTGCACGACAATACCAGCTTCTCCAACCTTCACATCGGATCGGCCAATACCATCTACTATTACACAGGGTTTTTTCTGCCATATCTGGCTTTTTCCCTGTTTGAAGGGACGGTCTCCCTTGGGTTCACCTGACTGCCAGTTCCACAGGCGGGCAAGGTGGCCTCGGGGGGAGACCGTCCCTACCTCTTCGAACGCAAGAAGGGAAGAAGGACTGTCAAATCGAGTGACGAAGGAGAGAATCCCACGAAGGAAAGAAGAAGGAGACAGAGGACATCAAACCCCACTGAAGATCCAGGTGAGGAGTCTCAGGGGGAAGGAACTTCCTCCGCATACCGTGATATTAACTGGAAGAATCGAGGCATGCTTTGTGCCAACAGCAAACCCCTAAAGCATGCCAAACTGGTCCAGTCAATTGACGACCTGGTGACCTTCAATGAGATGACCATCTATTGGAAGAAGATAAGAGGTCATTCCAAGATAGAGGGGAATGACCTGGCTGACCAGCTGGCTAAAACCAGAGCTCTGCAGGGGGATTTCATAGAAACGGAATCCTTGCTGGGTGGAATAAAAATGGCAGCTGTCACCAGGTCACAAACTCGGGCTAACAGCCAACTCTCAACAGCCCAGTAAAGTAAACATATCACAGATGTAGATTTGATCACTGCACAGAAAGAGGACCCGATCATTAAATATTATCGACACATTGAAGACCCTGCAAGCTTTCCTCTAACCAAGTAGGATTATGCTAGTAAAGAGGATCTCTGGGTGTTGATGAAGTTTTCGAAGATGTTCCTGATCCAAGATGGTTTGTTGGTAAGGAGAGCCCTATCTAGCTGTGACCAGTGGGTGGTACCTACCTCATTCCGAAGCCTGATGTGGAACCACGCCCAGGATGTGGCCACTGCCGGTCATAGGGGGTTTCATATGACATTGGAAATCTTGCGCAAGATTGCCTACTAGCCACACATGGGCCAGAACCTCAACCCTTACCTAAGGGGGTGTCTTGTGTGTGATCAATTCCAACCCAGTTCACTCACACACAGAGCTCCCCTACAAAAAAGGGAATGACACTGCCTCGGTCAGATTTGAAAGTCGATTTCATCGGGCCAGTGATTCGCTCCTCTGGAGGAAACAAGTACATGTTGACTGTGACATGCTTGTTTATGAAGTGGGTAGAATGTCTTCCAGCCCCGAATTGTAAGGCAGATACAGCTGCTGCAATAATGATCAACCACATCTTCTCTCATTTCGGCCTCCCGCAAAGGATTGAGTCAGACCGAGGAAGCCACTTTACCAGTGAGGTGATGGCAAAGATGTTGCATATTCGAGGGGTAAAAAGAAAACTCCATATTGCCTACCGCTGGGCCTCAAGTGGGGGGGGGGTAGAGTGATACAACAAAACAACTGTGAGTATCTTAAAGATGTTCATGGCAGACTCTGGACCCAGTTGGGACATCTGATTTCCGCTTGTCCCGATGGCTATTAGGTCTGTACCTTATTCTGCAACACAGATGTCTCCATTTGAGCTCATGACTGGATGAAAAATGGTGTTACCACAGCATCTGCTCTATAGGACTCAGGAGCAGACACTGATAAATGTGTTCACTACTCATGAGTACATTGAAAATTTAAGGAAGCACCTCCAGCATGCCTTTGCTTATGCTCAGCGCAAATTTAGAAAAGTCGGCTGGAGGAATGAAGACCTACTATGATCTAAAGACCACCAAGAAAGAGTAGGAAATAGGTGACAAGGTTTACCTGTACAATTTTCAAAGGAATCAGTCCAAGGAGTGGAAATTGCTCCCATCTTGGCGTGGTGCCCTTGAAATTGTAGATAAAATATCACCTGTTGCTTAAAGATCTGCATCCCAAAAGGAGAAATGGGTCCACATCCACCAGTTGAAAAGCTGTCATCCCAGACACGCATTACGACTGAGTGTGAGTGATGAGCCAAAAGAAACTCAAGCAGATATATACAATAAGGACCATTCATATCCTATGCAAAACATGTTTCAGAGTTTCACAATGGTGATTCAAGCACTCTGACGTTTTTTTGGTGTCCACAAAATTACCAGAGGCCCAAGAGGTGGCGATAATGAGAAACTGTTACGACAGGAGGAGACTAAATATATCATAGACTTAGAGAGCAAAAATCTGACACGCCACAACATGGATGAGGAGTTGTAGACCTTTTTGGGAACTTAAACTGTGTAAATTGGTCATCCAAATCTCTACCCGTTGTGTCCCTTATTTACACTCACTCTCTATACAGTCTGGTCTCTGCAATCCATCGGATCAAGGGATGCTCTGTCTCAGCCTTTCATTTCTAAGAATTTCTTTCCCTTGAATTTACATGTTGATGACTTCTTTTTCCTTAAATCGTTTTTGTTTTTGTTTTCCTGCCCCACTTCCCGCTGTGGTTTTTGTGGGTTGATTTCTATTTTAACCTAATTTCTTTTCCTTATATGACACTCACATACATAGGTTACAATTGAATATTTTAATTGAAATGCAAGTTTATGTTGTGTGCTATATTAGCCAATATTTGTCTAACATGAAGATCCAACTGTAGCCACATAAATTTATTCGAGCCTTAGTAGATTGAAATATTCATTCTGGCATGGTGGTCATGAATACTTATTTATCTTTCATGAACTTGTCATCAATAATTTCAATTTCTAAAATCTTAGAGAGACTGCTTTATAATAAACATGACGACTTTATTTTGTTCACATTATATATCCAGTGCAAAACCTTATAATATAGCACCATCACTTAGGTTATGCTGATTGGTGATAAATGTCATGATAAAATAGCTGGGGTAATATTATGCTATGTAGAAATATCGGTTTTATAAAGTGTAAAGCACTTGAACTTTAATTGATGATGGAGATGTAACAATCTGGTCATCTAACCATGCTGCTATGTATGTTTTGCACTATTCACTAGCACTTTAATAAATGGTTTTTACTTAAATAGAACTACATAATGCCATACCATTACCTAGCACTTCTATATCTCAGCCTGATGGTCTCTCTTACGGTTTTGGAAAATTGAATTTTATCTATATATATGTGATTATGCTAACTTTATGCCAGTACATATAGTGTCACTAGGACGACTAGTACATTTTTCCCATTGCTCGAAAAATTATGTTGGCAACTTTGAAACTTAGATTTTATAAATTATTATAAAACCTTTACGGAATTTAAACTGAATATATTAGATATCTTTCTGTGAAACTTACCTGTGTTGGAACGAATCTCATTCATGTAGATACTGTGATATACTTGCACTTTGCACTTTCAAAAATGGGCGTATGTAAAAACAGCATCTGTATAAGTCACCTCTTCTATGTCTGCTGTAGTGTCATGGGTTAAAAGAGCTCCCACAACAGGGCGGAGTTACTGTGAGCAAGCCACAGGAGTGTGGCGAAACGCGCCAGTCAGCCTCCTTCGCGACTGGGAAGCTGCTTTTTACTGCAATATTTCTTAAATAAAGCTGAACTTTTTAAGCAAACTTTTGCTGTGCAGTGGTCTGCTGTTGGTTCCCCATGATTGAATTCCTCGT
Organism: Ambystoma mexicanum; assembly: GCF_040938575.1. Classification (NCBI taxonomy): domain Eukaryota; kingdom Metazoa; phylum Chordata; class Amphibia; order Caudata; family Ambystomatidae; genus Ambystoma; species Ambystoma mexicanum. The sequence goes on along the minus strand of NC_090934.1, from coordinate 831,941,992 downwards.
TGGGCAACTATTGCTGGATGCTATTGGATTTCGTAACTGGATGGGAGCGCAGCTTCTAAAGAAACAAGACTTTGCGGTCTTTGTTTGCTTTTTTTCCATATATATATATATATATATATATATATATATATATATATATATATATATATGTATATATATATATATATGTATATATATATATATCAGCAGGGAGTCATTTATTTGGTTTTATTGTGCAAATGAAGAAAATAAATAAAATGTTTTTTGTGAAATGGCAATATCAGGTTATAACTGTATGTTGTAAATTCTATGTACATTTTCCTGGGGAAAATGTGTGTAAAAAGTACTGAAATTGTTTTTTTTTCTATCTTTTATTAGAGAACTAACCTCCTTAATTTCCAGCCTGGAGTTGAGAGTGGAGTCCGGTGAGAACGCCAGGGACATGAAAAGGAAGGAAGAAAGGGGATGCTTTGCCATGCCCTCCAACCCAAAGATGGGAGGGGAGGCCGAAGTGCCCACTTGCAAAGGAAGGAAGAAAAGGGGGTGCCATGCCATACCCCTCAACCCAGAGATGGGAGGGGAGACTGTAGTGCCCACTCTCTGATAAAAGAAATTACACCTAATGAAACCCTACTCCGCCCTGCTCTTCCACAACAAAGAGTCATGGAAGAACAGGGCGGGGGGCATGTGGGGTGCAATTAAAGGCCCCAAACAGAATTCCCTTTCACATTAATAGCAAGATTTTAAACACTGAAACACAAATGGCCTGGCATTTGTTTTTGTTTTTCAAGTAACATTAAAGAGTCATGTGGAAAGGGGCCTACCTGTCATTACCAATGGATAAGCAGCATTTTAATTTACAAAAGAAAGAGGAATCAAAGATCCCTGTCAAATGGAAAATAGGTTTTTTAAACATTGAAAACAAAAACGGCCTGCACATGTGTGTGCAAATAAAAACAGCTTTTGAAAAAAGTTCAAGTGAAAAAAATATCACTGCTCACAGAAAAATGAAACAAAACATGATGTGTGGGTTGACAAAGAGCAATGTATATTATGTTTCACCCACAAAACTCCAGTGACATTTGATGAGCCACCTTGTCTTCATGAAAGAAATGTCAGCCCAAGGCATATCCTTTTGCTGGCTGTGGGTAAAACCTCACAAGGACATCTCCCACTTCTAGCCTGGATGTCATATCTCCCATCTAATGACCATCTGCAATAAAAATGTCCCGCTAAAGGCATCGAAATTCAGTGTTCTCCAGACCTGCTGGCTCTGAAAGCAGGGACTTCAAGAAAAGTCATCCATGGCTGGAGCATGACTAACATGTGTGAAATTGGGCACACCCACTTAAAAGAGCAAGCTTCCAATACAAATGAGACTGATAAAGGTACAGGTTGACCCAGGGAACACTAATGGCTGGGAGGCACGAGGCAGGACCAATTTTCCCACATGAAGATTCACAATTTATTTAAAAAGATTATTATCATTTAGGCCTTTTTCTCAGCCATCATAAGATGGATGGATTTCCTCTATGTACCATTTTTTATGTAATTTCCAGGCGATTTTGGGTATATAAAATGTATCTCCCCATGACTCTGGGAATTTTGATGGCCATTTAAATATGTTTCTGGCTGACCTGAACATGTTCCAAATGTGAGAGTTGTTGAGCGGGTGGAACATTTAATTAGGGATATGCTTAATAACCTACACATTCATAACTGTTGTTCTTTTTATGGAAATGACAGAAAGGTGCCACATGGCTGTGCTACATGATACAGATTTGGTGGTAGCTTATCTAATTCCCCATGATTAGTGGAGACAGAAAATATGTTTAGTATGGCAGTTGATAGCAAAACTATGAAGTTGTGATGCATGACTAGTTTTTTCCAAAAAGTTGAAAGAAGAACAAAGGATGATGACAAATGGGAATTGTCATATGTTGCTCCAGACCCCTAAACCAATCCTGACTTGGAGGTGGGGTTTGGGAGGAGAGAGAAGGGTAACTGCCCATTCCTAGTGGCAGGGATTATTGCAGGGTACTTCCTCAAGACTGTACAATTGGTGGTATCACCACTGCTATAAGGGGGACTGCACTAGGGCAGGAGAGACAGAAACAGGAGAAAGGCAGGAACAGACAGACAAGAGACAGACCATCAAGAAAGCTGCTTAAACTTACCATCTGACAGCTATAAGGAGAAACCAGAGGAGATTGCTGAGAGTGCATATGGGTGGAGCTGTGTATCTCTAGGAAGGCCTCACAGCTGACTGGGTCCTATGGTGGAGAGTGGGAGGCCATCTTGGAAAGTTGATTGATCAGTGCCCTGCCCTATCTTTCCAGAGTGTCCTGAGATGCAGCTGGCTTTCCTGAACCTTAAATAGAGGCTTGCTATGTAAGTAGAACTGAGCCCTGGAAAACCAAAAGGTGGGGGAGTCTGCTTGCCTTTTCCCTATAAAGTAGGTGGAGGAGGGGGGGTGGGCAAACAGTGTAGCTCCTTAGCCTTTTTTTTACCAAAATGATTACTTTCATTAATTCCTCATTTGGCAGAACACTATGGGGTGAATTTTGTAAAAATTCAAAATAAACAAAGCTCACTTCCCAGTGTGCACTGAGAACTATAGCCTATAAATTAATTTTTTAATCATTGTTGTCCAGCTGACCCACACTTCTTTAAGGAAGAGGGGTGTCTTTGTTCTTAAATTAGTCCAACGTTTTTATTCAGATTCCCCAACATAGGCCTTTCAGTAAGAGGGGTCTGACCTCCAAAATTCCCCAAAGCATTCACATTTTTCTGTCTGATTTCCCAACCTAGACCAAAGCAATGGGGGGGTCTGAAAAACAAAGCGAAAAATCACTGTGTGTTTATTTTAAACCAAATATGTGGGCAAAATTATAATTGCCATATGTAATTTTACCAATCTTGAAATCCTACTGCTACCCTTTTAAGCCTGCAGGAAATTCCAAATCACACAAGTCGCTTCTTTATTGATCAGTGTAATTATTTTGTGAAGTGAAATTTACAGAAAGGGAAGAATTGTGGTGGTATTCTTTTTAACTCACTTTTGTGATTTGTTTATGCTGGGAGAAGTTGATTGTGTTGTACCACGGGTAAAGTGGTGTTTTGTCCTTTTCATGCTAATTTCTATTACTTTTAATTTAAATAAATACCAATATATTTCCCGTACACGGGCCTGGTTCTTGGCTCTTTGTTAGCTCAGGGGAGAGGGATCCAAGGGGCATGATATTTGTCTGAGATAGGGCTAAAAAAAAGAATATGTTAAACAGTTTGTTGCATAACCACTTAAAAGGGGAGGGAAGGAACTCCCCGTGTTGAGGGTGGCTTCTCAATAAACCATTACATCCATGCCACCTGGTACAGCTCTACCTCTTCTCTGTGCCCCTCTGTATCCAACCCCCCACTGTATATCTGTTCTGTTGTTACCTCTGAAAAGCGCTTCGTTATGCATTTATACTGTTGTATACCTCTGTAAAGCGCTCCGTTAGGCCGTTATTTATCTGTATTGTTATATACCTCTGTAAAGTGTGCAGGTGCTTCTCGAAGCTAAGTCTGTAGCAATACTAATGGGAGCTGAGAGATGCATAGGAAAGATACAAGTGAATTTTTCTCTCTGTCGGTCCTAGAAAAGATGTGTCGGTATTTGTGTAAAATGTTTACATTTAAGTCCAACTGATGGTAAGCTGGTTGCTGTGCTGCTTTATATCCTAGACTATGCCAGAGACGTATATACGTTTTAAATAACTTTTTTTTAGCATGCTTTATTGTTCAAGGGAAACATAACTAGAACAAAAAGAATGTTTACTGAATATAACAGGAATTTCGTCCTTTCTTGGGAGGGACCATAACAATGATCTGTGGGAGGGAGGCCACCATATCCCTTTTATTGACACCCTATCACTTATAGGACCATGATGCAAAGTTCTGCTAGCTGATTCCATCATTGGGTGAGAGAGTTGTCTTCCACTTAGCCACATGGCTCACGTACTGGGCCTATACGAACCATTTCCCTGTACTGATGTACATGCAACGCAGCAGCAATGACTCTTTCGTATTTCCATCACACACCCCCCAAGAGAGAGATTGCGCTAAGAGTCAGGCATTGAACCTCTGGCGATGAATGCAGGTCAGAAGGAGCTGGCGGGACGTTGACTGCCAAGGAAAGAAACAGAAAGAGATTCTGGCATTGAGTCTCTATGAATTTAAAATCTGACAGAGCTCGTCATTGACTTGAAGTGAAGTTATTATGCATACTCAGAACAAGGTCACACATTGCACATAAAGTGGGATCAGGTTTTAACATGTTCCTGGACTAAGGCACTAAGCATAGTTCAAAGGCGTCAGGGAAACCTAGGTTCCACTTTCTCAGATTTACTGGCAGGTGAGTAAATACAGTTACAAGTTTCAACTCATCATCATGAGAGACTTTATTGAGTGAAGGTTTTTTTGGTTGAGGTAGTGCCTCGATCCATATCTCCAAGATCATGGATTCCTATGAAGTGGGGCAGACAAAGCAGGGGGTAAGCATCAGCAAGGCAATCCCAGTTCTCTCTATACAAATGCATTGTTTAGTGCTTACAGGTATCATAGCACACCAAAGAACTTGTCCATTGAGTTAGTTAATTATTATTTTCTGTATCACATTCCTCTTGCGCCATTCACAGCCATAATCCAATGAAGTGACAAGGTGGTGGTGGGCCAAGGGCCAAGGGCACTGCACATTTGACAGTGTGTGGATCTACAACTAAGACCCCCTTTTCTATAGATCTGTGGACTTAAGCGACATTTTGTCAGTGTTAGAGGGGTCAAAATATGTTTGACCCTTTGACCCTGGACATGTCAAATGTGTATCTTCAATTTCCATTGTGTAAAGATTTAGGGCCTGATATACAAATGTTTTCATTGGGGCTTTCCCATGTTAAAACCTTTTTGTGAGTCAGGCCCCTAGAATCAAGGGACTTGCTATCCTTGAATACGCTTGTGTAGGTGTTCCTGCGTAAAATGGGGCTCATTAAGAGGATGGTGGTATTTCGGCTGTAAATCCACCAGAATACCACCCAATGAAATGACCGTTACTGCCACTTGGTCCAGCGAAATTACCGCTGGATTACAAGTGACAGTGGCAGAGTTAATCCCCATTTTTTGGGAGTCAATCGAACTCAATGGGGTATTTTTGGTGGAATTACCACTGGCGCAATTACCGCCGCAGTAATTCTGCCAATTCTGCCGATTTTCAGCAGAAAGTGGGAGGATTTTCCTCAAGCATAATGCTGAAGGTAAATCCCCCACTGCAGGGCCATACACGTAGTGTGGCAGAGCGGGAAAAGTGGCAGTAATTCCATTATCAGCCATTTATTCCCTCACCGCCATACTCGTAATGAGCCCCATACGTGTCTTGTCTTTTGGGTTTGCCTCTATGTCGGAAATCATCCAAAATGATTGTAAATAATCTCTTTGGAGAATTTGGCAGATCTTAAATATGCTACAGCCTGCTGGTATGTCTTCTATTGACCTCAAAAGAATGAAAGGCAGAGTCCCTGCAGAGATGTTCTGAACTGGTCTTCTGCTAGGTACACATACATCTGTGCAGAAGGTACTCAATCCACTGAGCTATCCACGAATCCAGTTACACTTGTAATGGCACCTTTTACCGCTGTATAATAAGAACACGACTGGAATAATGTAATGTTAAAAAAACATGAACCCTGCTGTCTGTTATACTACAGTCATGAGATTTGCTGACCTATAATATACAAACACTGTCATGCCAGGTTTATCACACTTCTTAGAAGCAGAACGATGAAGCCACAGAGTCAGGCAGCAGCAATGGCACTAGCAGAACTCTTAGTAGTGGAGCAGCTGCCATCATCCTTGGATCCACTTAAAGGGACTTCATAGTACATCGTGCACCAAATTTCACAAGCATTGCTCAGCCCAAGGCAGCATATACGCCAACCTGGCCTATGTTATTCAGACAATGGCCATGCAGTCTTGTTTTTTCTTTACATTCTGGGACTTGTACTCCTGGATTTATAATGGGGAATGCAACCTACACATCTTAGTCTTCAAAGGGAAAAAATAGAACTTCATATGCATCTCCTGAAAGACATGGGGAATTTGGCATTTATGACATGGGGTATGTATGAGATGACGCGGGCCGAGAACCAGTCCTGCTCTTCCATGGTGCCTCCCTGTAACAGACTTGACATTACATTTTTTGCCGGAACTGCATTTTTCCAGAAATTATCAAACATTAGAGACAAAATATGTTCTGTGTGCTATGATTGAAAGTTTTCCAAGCACTCTGGAACCGTTGCTCCAAGGAATCGTGGAGTGACCCGTTTGAGAGTCATGTTGAGAAAATAAACAAGAAATACAAAAGGCAGTGAAACAGAGGCATCCATCACAGCATTCGACATATTTTCTTTGTTTCTCATTCTAATCATACAGGTGAAAGGTTCTAAGGTGGCTGTGAAGCATTCACTGTAAATGTCAGTGCTGCAGTCACTCCAAACACAGTGTAGAATGAAAGACATAAGCCAATCCGGTTTTTACAATGGAAGAAAGCATTCTTGTTTAAACCAATGGCAAGGAGCCATTGACAGGTCTACAGAATGTTAAATGGTGAAACAGACAGGCAAACTTGCATTATTGTTTCAAAGAGGAAAGGAATTTGAAAACAGTGGAAGCTTTTGTATGAGTGGATAACTCAAGAGTTACATGCTACTCTCTGATATTTTTGGCCGGTCTGTGCTTTGCAAGTGCAAACCATGTGGCAGGGGCGATCCAGCCTGTCAGCCACCCGAGGTAAATATATTCAGTACCATTACATTGGGTAATAATAACACCTGTTAGGAGCCAGCTATCTTCAGGAGAAATTTGAAGGATTTCTCCCTTGTTGTGAACATTGTTCACGCTCTGGCGGTCTTTTGTCAGTCCCTACCACCAGGCTAGCTAGGGTTGGTGGTCAAACTTTTTCTGTGGCTGCTGCCAGACTCTGGATGCCCTAACCCTTCCACTGAGGTGTGTTCATAATTACCTAGAGTTTAGACACTCCCTGAAGACTTCTCTATTTTAGGCCTGACTATGCACCTTGCCTGTGCTGTCCCAGTGCAAGATACCCTTGGGTGATAGTGCATTCTAGAAGTTTTGAATACATAACCTGTTGCTACAGTGCTTCGAAGTGGGTGGGCTCTGTCATGAAGCACTAGCGAAGAACAAAAATTATTATTAAAGTGTCAAAATCTTTGATAATGTAGCAATGAAACTTCATTTTTCTAATACAGTATTCATTTTCTTTCCAGTGAACATCAGTCCCTTTTGAGTGGCTTTGAAAGATGTAAGAGGGAAGTCTATTTTTCAGAGAGATGATGGTTTCACCGAGAGTTGGGGATTCAGTTGCCATTCTTCTCTTGCCTTTGGGCTGAACTTCATTGTCATCACCTTTCATGCAAGGCGCAGAAACAGTCTATGCACATAGACTAGTTTACTGCTTTTCACAGGTCACCGCAAATCCGAGGACTCACATGAGCTGCAAATATGTTGTTCTTCCCTCAAAAGCAGTAGGTTTGTCAGGATCATGATACACCAAATCCATGTAACCTTGCACAGTTACCTGTGTGATGGCAGTCGACGGTCTATGTGTTGCAATGAGGTGTCTGTCAATGGCTTCACAAACACACATAAACCCCCTACAATACTCTAAATACTCATAAGGTATATTTATTGTTACACGCCCAGGTGCCAATTAACTTGGATAGGTTAAGTGAACACTCACCTCTAACCTCCCTCCTCTCCGCATAGCACATTGGTTGGTAATGAGATCCAAAATGGCAGCCAGTGCTTTTATAACCTTTTCCGTGCACCATGTGATTAGAGGTTAGAGTCTCAGAATGCTAGAGCAGGAGACGGAAATTGAGACCACTGAACCAATGAGACCAGTGACAACAGATCAAGGGACACTCCACCAATGGGGTGAATGCTGGAGAGGTATGAGCAGGGGATGGGATACTGGAGAAAGGGGGTAAAATCGATAGCTGCAGAAGAACAGAGGAGGTCTATACCAAAGATTGCTGTGGGGAGAAGGCTCCAGGGCCTTGCTGAGGATGGATCTAGGTGGAAGACTGAAAAAGATAACACAGGCTGGTGGTAGGGTGCAGAGACTTTGAGACCTGGAACTATTATAGAAATTGTGTTGAAAAGTTTAGATGATGGAGGGGAATGCCTGCTGGTCCTTTTACATCCATTGGTGGCTTTTGATACGATCGACCATAAGACCCTGTTAGAAACACTACAATTTCGTATGGGAATTTTGAAAGGTCTTGAATTGGTTTCTGTCATTTCTTTCTGACTGTCAACAAGTGGTAATTGGCCAAAATTGATTAGATTCTCTTCCAACTCCATATAGAGGACCACGGGGGTACATTCCTATCTCCAATTACATCTAATCTATACATATCTATACATGGAACCACTAGGTGAACTTGCAAAGAAACACAGAGTCGCCATGCATCAATATGCCGATGATCCACAACTGTTTGCAAAGATATGTTCTATAAATGATGTGAAGAGATTGGGAAATTGTATCTGGGAGACGGAACATTGGATGGCATCCCACTTTTTAAAACTAAACCCTTGAAGACTGAAGTTATACTCTTTTTATATTCATCATCAATCCTTTTATTGGGTCTTGGTTGTCTGAAGCCACACTTGTAGGCGCATATGCAATTAAATGCTCTAAAACAGCAAAATCACTGGGATTTACAGTAGATTCCAATCTATCTTTTATTCCACATTTGAATGCCTTGGTTAAAACTGCAAACCTTCATTGATTCTCCCATAGAGCCCTATTTGTCATCAACTCACTTTAGGCGTTTAGTGCAATCATTAGTACTGTCCAGGATTGATTTTAGAAACTCTGTGTTATTCTCTCTTCCTAGCTCCTCTGAAGGCAGTTTTCAATGCTGTGGCATGTCTGATTGTTGGTGCATGTAGATTTGAGCATATTAACCGTATTTCAGTTTAAGTTACTTTGTATTATGCATTAAGTACTTTATGACAAAAATCTGCTTTACATTACAAAAAAAGTTGAACATCTCTTGGGGGATTCAAGTTCTGCAGAGTAGATAAGCTATACGCCTGAAAGTACATAGATTCAACTGGTGCTGTTGTGAAAATTTGGAATCAGCTTCCACCAGAAATAGGAGCAGACTATTTCAAATTCCAAAGGGCTGTTAAAACCTGGTTTGGGGATTTAGCTTTTAACTAGGTAGATTCCAAATCAATATGTGTAGCTTGATGTGTATTTTCAATAGTTAGTCTATGTTTTAAAGTGGAATTTCTTTTTAGCCTTATCCTGATTTTTTAGGGAAACCGTTTATACTGTGTGGATTTGGTAGGAAATCATTTTAAAATGTTTTATTAATGGTATTTTATGGAATTGTATAATTATTATTATTTTTTATTGCATCAATTAGTTTCCAAAAAAAACTTTAAATGCACACATATGAAAAAAAAATACATCGATAATAAAGGAAAAAGAAAAAAAACAGGAAATTAATCAACTCTAGAGGGGAGAAAAAATAAAAGTTAAAAAAAATATTAAAAACTGCCAATGTGCAGCAGAGCAGTGTAAGAAACAAAGGCTCTGGGCCTCAATGTACAGAATTGAGTTCATAGGCCATAAATGAGCTAAGTGTCCAAAATGAAAAAGATTTCTCTCACAAAGTTCAACAGTGTCAAAGTCAGAGATACTTTTCCTCCCCGTCTTAAGATAGACCACCTCTCTCGAGGCGGTTTAACTTTAGAATTCTCAAAGTATTTTGCCAACCATTTGTCTCTAAGAAATGTTAATGAAGTACAGCTCATTGTCAGATGGTAAAGCGTTTCAGTCTCCTAGCCGCAACAACGGCATAACAAAAACTGATCTTCCCTGTTTTTGGTCCTTCTTCCCATGACTTCTCTTGTGGGGTAGAGGTTCAGACGAAATCTCAGGAATTGATGCCTTTCTTTGGGAGAAGGGAATCTGTCTAAATAAGGAAGCACTGTGCCTCTACAGTAATAGACCAAGGACAGGGACTTAAATGAATTGAGCCTGTCCTGGGTCGAGATCCAATACCAGTCAAGGAGTTTTTTCTTCACCTTGGACGGGTTGGCCTCTAACAGATTTACTGTTTGGGCAATATTGTCCAAGATGCACTTGCAAGTTTTCTGCCATGTGTTTAAAACTGTAACCTGTTTAGTGAACAGCACTTCCCTAATAGTCAAAAAACCACTTCTTTCAGGAGGAGCAAGGCATTTGCTGTATAGAGTCGGAGATTTTCAAACCATAGCAGTATAGAGGGAGGTTAACCCCAGTTCTTTCCTCACGCATTAAATGGGCAAAGATGTTGGAAGCCTCAAAACTCTTTTCCAAAATAAGCCTTCCAGTAAACGCCAGACCTCAGGGGCCAGAAAGAAATTCACCTTGGGAGTGTAGGTCAGATAGGTGATACTTTTAATTTATTTATAAAAATTGATGAGCGTTCGACATGAAAATGAGCAGTAGCATTGGTGGATCAAGAGTGCTTGCGATGCTAAATTCTTGACTTTGCTTCTTAGCCTCTCCACGCCCAGATCATCATTAATCACCATTAATGCTATTGTTTGGTGAGATCTCAAGGTAAAACATGGATGAGACTACTGTTTTATTAATAGAATTTTATGGAATTGTATAATTATTAATGTTGGTGTTGTCTGTACAGCACTCACATACACTTGTTTGTCTAGTTGGCGCTTAGAAAAATTATTAATATTTGTGTTCAGCTCTGCCCAGGAGAGTGTTTAACCTAAGGAGTAAGGGACATGGGAGACCCCGCCACAGTGACCAGAGGAGCTCCTGTCCGAGTTGGAAAAACAAGACAAACCTTTGGAGCAAAAAGGGTCCAGAAAGACATTGGGCCCCATTACATGTTTGCAAGTCCGGTAACTACGGTACCGGTAAACTGTAGTTACCGGACCGGCAAACTACAAGTTCTGCTCGCGGGTGCCTTCCCCCCTCCAGGACTGGCCTTGTGGGTTTACCGGCACCCGCGAGTAGAGCATGTCGGATGCACCGGCACCATTCACGAATGGTGCCGGTGCATCCGGCTTTCCCATTCCCATTGAGCCCTACGGGGGCTCAATGGGAATGGGGAAGCAAATTTTCCAGCGTCCGCAAATGGGCAATTTCTGGGTGCGGCAGGGGCGTATTGACCCCGTAATTGCCCATTCGCGGGTGCCGAAATGTTTGGTGGCATCCTGCCGGTTTTACCGGCAAGGCTACCGCTAAACTTGTAATGAGGCCCATTATGAGAGAAAGAGAGCCCTGTAAAACATAGTTAAAGTTCCAAAGCATCACAAGACATAAGGAGTCAAATATAATCCTCAAGGTGTATTCTAGGAAATGTATTGCAAGGGCTAAATTTGTTGAGGCCTCAGACAAGGGTGTATTATAGCTCCTTTTTAATTTTATATTTATTTAGCTGATTTGGGGGATTAGTTGACACAGGCTTCCTTTATAACACCCTCCATTATAGGCATGAAGATGCATTGGCTAACCTATGCAGATGATATTATAATGCTAGACTGTACCAGGGTAGGAACCCAACACTTAAATACTAGTTTTAATGCGTATTATAAGTAAAAGGATTTACTGATTAACTCATACAAAACCCAAATCCTGGTGGAGTCAGAAGGGAGGCAGCCAAAAAGTTTAATTGGTAATTGGAAAACACCAAAATTGAGAGGGTGACATTTATAAATACCTTGGTTTTAGCAGGAGATTTATGATACAGCTAAATTACTGCTGGTGCACATGAAAAATGTTTAATTTAGATATGGAAGGTTCTCAATTGTCCCCCTTTTGAAATTTTGCAAAGCAAAAGTCATCCTGTCATTGATCTATAGGGCCGATATACATAATTGTTAATGAGATGAGGATTTTAAACATCTTCAAGGTTTTATCTGGAGAGGAGTTTTAATGCTACCAAAGTCAGTACCAGTAAAAGTGATCAGATTCGAGTTGGGTTTACTATCGTTGGAGGCACATGTTTTATGGAGAAGGGGTTTATTGGGTTTATTTTGTCATGCATTTTTTAATCTGCTGGAAAATTCGGTATTTTAAAATTTTTAGGAAAAGCCCCCCAAATTCAGTAACATTCATCTCGCCAAAACATCGGAAAAAAGAGTTACTTGGGCCTAAACAGTGACACTTTCTTTGAAAACCCTACAGTCTTTAAAAACGTGTGGCTAACAGAGTGGTGTCGAACATGTGACCATAGGAGTGATTATAAGCACTAAAGCCTCTTGAAAAGTGGGCACAAACAACTGGGAAAGCGTGAAGCATACCTTACTCGTTTTCTGTCTTGGAAGTTTGGTAGCAGTTTATTAAGGTTTAGGGTAAAGATTGTCCCAGAAAAGGCTATCTGCTACACATGGAAAACAATCAACCGTAGCACTCATAGGTGCAGATACTGCCTGAAAGAGTTAGAAACGCGCTTGCACCTGTTTTTAAACTGTGAAGCGCTAAATGATCAACGTTTAAGTTCCTTTGGGAAATACATAGCTATTGTGCGAAAGAGCCCAGGGATCACTTTATGGAATCAGATTTGGTCAACAATGCCGTTCTATTTGAGTAAAGCCCTGTACCAGTATTTAATTATTATAAATGTAATTGACTAAAATGATAGGACCTAGGATATGTACTATTATTTAGTTTTAAATGTGAAAGGAAGGTTTTTAGATACACGTGAATTTTATTAGAATTGAATATACATGAAATTGCACAGTGTGTTTCACTTTTAATGTGTGTAAGGTTTTTATCATGTACAACTGAATGCACAGTCAATAAATAACAAATATACTGTGTGAATTTGCTAAGAAATATTTTTTCAATGTTTGATTAATTGTATTTTATGGAATTGTATAATTATTACTGTTGGCTTGGCTTTTAGAGTGCTAGATACACTTGTTTGTCTCGTTTGTGCTTTAGAAAAATTATGAGTCAATAAATAAATATATTTGTGAAGAGCTCTGCCTAGGAGAGCGCTTAGGAGTAAGAGACAGGGGAGACCCTACCTGGTGGCCATAGGAGCTTCTGTTAGAGCTGGAAAAACAAGACCAACCTTTAGAACAAAAAGGGCCCAGAAAGACATTGTGAGAGAAAGAGAGCCAAGGGAAACATAATTAAAGTTCCAAAGCATCAAAAGACACGAGGGGTCAAATATAATGTCCTGAAGGTGTATTGTAGGAAATGTATTGCAAGGGCTAAAAAGACATTGTGGGATTAAGAGAGACCTGAAGAGGGTAAAACAGCCATCTCTCCATATGTGGGAACATGCAGCGAAATTGGGAAAATACACTTTGAGACAAAGAGATGCCTGTTATTGCATTTTGACCGAATTTCCCAGAAAATCACCCACCGACTTTATGAGAAGAAATGTCATTTTAAGGACATTTAACTCTGGCAATTTGCGAATATAATCTGCACACCTTTTGTGAGCTTTTTCTGGTTTGCCACAGTGCATAATTTTAGTGGGACAAATACTGCTGTTCCCACTTGGGTCTTTATTTTAGGTGCTTCTGACCGAAATCAAGTGCTGAGTCCAACTGTTAACCTTTTTTCCTATGATGGCGAAAGTGAAACATTTTGCCCTATTTGTTGATCTGCTATGCTTCTCTTAGAAGAGCAAGGACTGCAGGGTTGACCTGGCTATATACCCGAATAATGCATGGATTCCGGGCTGGAACCCACTTCTGACTGAAAGCCTGGGTAGATGACAAGAAAACCTGGACTATGGTGATGTCTAGAGACTGTCTTGTTGGCAAAAGTTTGAATATTGGGAGGCGAGTGCCCACCTAGCCCTGCCTCTGAACTCATTTGATCAAGGGAAGTTGAGCTTGGGGAATGGGTCTCTGCTAGAAAAAGAAGTGTAACTGAAGAGGGAGTTGCAGAAACATTGCTTGGCTGCATCGTGCCAAGACCGATCGGGTGAATAGGCTCTGTCAGTGTCTGCTGAGACCTTCCTTCTCTACCCACCAGACAGAATGACAAAACTGTCATCACCTTTTTTTGACCAGTGGGCACAGTCAGATCACAAGCATCAGGACTCTCTGCTCCCACTGAAAGCCTTGCTGCGTGTTCTTACACAGACTCGTCAGGAATAGGCAAGGGCACCAGATAAGAGCAACAAAGCTACTCCAAAGAGCCCAAAGCCTGTCAGTATGAAAAGAAACAGAGACTTTAAGTACTGTGAACAAACCCTAATGGCTCTAAACCCTGATAATGTCTGAACTGTTAACCATGGGACCTCGGTTGCACTTACTGCCCATTAGAATTGCAATGTCTGCCTCCAGACAAGCTATACATCTCCTCAGCATCAGCAGTTTTCCTTTGATAAAACTAGTTGCACTTCAGAAGAATACCATCCCTGCATATTGTAAAGTACAGCAACCACTAACATAAACCTCTTACCTTGCTAAGACCAGAAACATTAATTTAAATATGCAAAGAATTCTGGTGGTGGGTTTTCTACTGATTTGGATCTCTCTTGGGGGCATCCACATATTTCAGAATCAAAGGCCTATCTTTAACATTGTGCCCATTCTCAAATGTATGGGTACTGCAGCGTAATGACTAACCCACTCAGCCAATGCAAGACCGCCCATCTCTACTATTGTTTGGAATCCAAAACTAACTCTTGCTTGAGAGGCCTTTGAGGGACTATGATTCCAATTTAGTAACTGAAGTTTTAGCATTCACTGAAATCATAATGGGTAGAGTTTAATGAAAATAAAGTCTACTTACCTCTAATTTGCACAACAATTACTTAACTTCTTGCAAGATGTAGTATAATTGTATCATGATTACTGTCTAAAAATCTCAAATGTATTGTTATAATAGCAAAGTTGTTATTTTATATCTTGAAACCACCATGCTCTCTGCTAAACAGGTGACCTTCACTGCTCATCAATTGCTAAGACTGGGTAAGCCAGTGAAAGCTTAATGGACACCCTAAATCCTAGCTGTTGGTCAGTGTTTCACACCTGTAAGGAAGGCATGGCATCAACAGTAAGCCAGACACAAGTGACCACAGTTCATGGGTGTTTATTGAACTTCAATGAGGGTTTGAAAAACACCTATCTAATACTAAATCTAAAGATGGGAGCAAGCTACGACCATCAAATAAAAATAACGCAGTCCTAGTGGTGTCTTGTCAAACTCAAAGGGCCTATACTAACACACCAATTGCCAATCCTTACCTCTGAATACAAATAGTGTGGGAAACAATCCTATGTAAAAGAAAAATTATTCAAGAAATCATATGTCAGGATATTCAAGCGATAGGCTTCTCTTCCCGCGTTTTTAGCATGGGACAAGGCGTCACACTCAAGCTTAGCACAGTCTCTGGCTTCTCTAGCACGAGGGCGCAGTTCAAAACTTCAACATCATGGCCTTCTGTGCAAAAGTTTCTTTGCCATTCAAAGTCTCTTCTTTCAGAGGGCCTGATGCAACAAACAAATTCTTAGGTGTTTTACTATCCACCTCGGATCCCCCACCGCCGGGCTCAGATCTACTTTGAGCAATTTTCTTAGGATTTTCACGTATCCAATTTCTTGGGTGTTTCACTATTCACCCTGGACCCCCCTCCATCGGGCTCAGATCCACTTGGACATTAAAACATGAATCAGTCTCCCTCCGCCGGGCTCGGACCAATAACATACAAGCTTTAACCCAAAGCTTTCAATTGATCTCCCTCTGTAGGGCTAGGACCAACTTTATCTGCTTTGCTATAAACTTTCTTTCTCAACATCGAAGACTTTCAACTGTGTGCAGGATTTTGACCCATCGCAGGACTACTTCGATTTACAATCCTTTGCCACTCTTTCACTTTTGTTAACTCTCAGCTCGATACCTTACAGAGACCTTCGATTGAGCACCCACGCAGTGCCGGACCACTCTGTCAAAGGTATTGTACTTAGGTTTCATAGTTAAATCACTCATCTGCCGTTTAACTTCACTCGCGCTGGTCATCACACACATTTCAAACAATGTTTCTTTCAGTGTTCGCCATATAATGTTGCCGCTTGCCACCTTGGCTTCAACAAAGACCGGTCCAGTATCGGTCTCCCCAACTCACTGGCTGTGTTGATTTCCCTGACACTGCTTTGTTGTTGGATCCAAGGACAGTACCATGGCAGCTGGCGATTCTCCCCACCTTGATTATCAACGCGGGAGAGCCCCAGGTACTTCCGACACACAATACAGGATTCTTCAGCTGGGTTTCCTGGTCTTACATATTCTATTCTCAGGTTTCATGAAAGTAATGGATTCTTGTTAAAAAGGTCAAGGGAACTTCCCTCCTTTAAATCCCCTTCTGTTTCCTCTTGTTAAACTGCCATCTTGTACCTGCTGTTTCCTCGTTTGCTTGGCCTCGCTCTGAGTGTGTTCTCATGCTCTGCCTTTTATCCATGTGGGGAACTGGAATGTAAATCAGGCGTGTGTGATGGTCAGTAATTGCCTGACCTCGCCTGACTATTGTATTGGGACACATTAGGTATACTGCTCGGGTGTTAGTCTGTTTTTTCTCATAGCGGGCTGTCCATGAGAAAGTGTTCATGTTGTAAAGGGGGAGAGGGTGGGGAGTTCCTAAATATTATACCTGGTAGGATGGGGTAAAGGTGTTACAAGGAGGAGGATACCACATATCACCATCCAGTGTCCAGCTCCAACTCACCGAAGACCTCTCATTCAGGTGATCCTCCTGCACTGGTCCATCCACATGAACTGGATCCAAAAGCGATGGCTGTGTCCTGGCCACCTGGGTAACAGATCCCCGGGAATTAGTTTGTGAGACACCTTCTGGTTTCTCACACACCCCTTCAACCACCCTAAAGAAGCAGCAGTGCCCCACACATGGATCCTTTTGTCCTGATGCTGCTACGTTCTTAACAAGGGCTCACCCTGTTGCCTCACCTAGTGATCCTTTACTCTCCTCTCTTGACTCAAGAGTCTATCCACTGCTCTTCCCCTATTTAACTCCCATGTTTAATCTCTCTCCATCTAGCTTCTTCTATGTTTCCTTTTATTTTCAAGCATTCTATTCTCCATACTCTAAAATAACCACTATTTACTTTTCTCGTCCTGCCAACCTTCATCCTATTTCTCTCCTTGCTTTTCTTTCCAAAGTGCTTGAAAGTGTGTCCAATGCCCAAGTTTACATCTTTTTTAACCAATACTCTCTTCTCCTTTGCTATCAGTCTGGATTTTGTAATTATCACTCCACTGAAACAGCTCTACTACATGTCACAAATGACTTGCTCTGTACTCACCATGATAAACTATCCTCTATTCTAGTGCTCTTAGACCTTTCAGCAGCTTTTTACACTGTTGATAATCCCCCGCTACCTTCCACGTTTTGTTAACTTTGGTTCTGTTCTCTAATGGTTCTGTTCATTTTTAAAAGTCAGGGACTGCTTAGAGAATATATGGGGTTTGAAGTGGAAGTCTGTCAAATCCCCATATCAGCTTAAGTCAAAACATTAGGGGTCTACATGGAAGCCTCCCTCGGCCCATGTAATTGCTGTGGTGAAAAACCCTCAATATCACCTAAAAGTACTTTGATAGATTAGTCCTCTGGTTACTAGGAAGAACTGCGAAATTCTAGTCCAAGGTATTATCATGCCAAGACTGGACTACTGTAACCCCCTGCTTGGTGGTGCCAGTAAGGAATGTGTAAAAGAAATTGCCAAAAATCCAAAACTCTGTGGTCAGGATTGTATGCAATATACCCATGAAGGTTCATACAACCACGTCCCGAAGAGAGCTTCATTGGTTACCAGTGGCTGTAGGGATTCGCTTCAAGGATCTTACCTTGGTCCATAAATGTGTTTTTGGGGAAGCTCCCAGCTATCTAAAAGAAAATTTGGCTATGTACAAGCCACAACGATCTCTGCCATCTAATACTGCCCAGCATTTTATAATCCCTCAGGCTAAAAGAACGAGAGGGAATGGAAGATCGTTCCCAGAGCTGGCTGCTCAAGCCTGGAATGATCTTCCGACAGACCTGTGTCTACAAGAAAGACATTTGATTTTCAGGAGACATTTAAAAACTCAGCTCTTTGACTAAAGCTTGTCAAAAGTCCTTCTCTTTGTTGTGTCCCATCTAACGGGTCTGTCTGTGTTTTCATCTAGTGCCCTGATGCCTCTGGGCTTTTGTGCTATACAAATGCATAAATAAATCAATAAATACAAATAAATACTTAATTTCTTGGGTTGACCATTTTTACTTCTCTCTTCCACTTTCCTTCGGTGTACTCAGGGCTATGTCCTTAGGCCTCTCCTCTTCTCTCTGAGCACCATTTCCCTCACAGATCTTATTGCCTCTTTAGATCTTTATGCCATTTCTATCTCTCCTTTTTCTCCTTTTCGGATTCCCTACGCACTACTCTTTCTTAGTGTCACCTTTTTTACTTTACTTTATAAAATGTATATAGTGCTAGAGACAGGCCCGTAGGCATAGTAGTGGTAACAAGACAAAACATAAAGCTAGACAGGTACCAGCAGCAGGGAGAGCAAAACAAGGAAATCAGTGAAGCTAAAATGTCTTCAGTCCATGTTTAAATTTTGCAAGTGAAGGGCATGTCCTTAAGTCTGGAGGAAACACATTCCAGCTTCTTGGTGCTGCATAGGAAACATATCACTGGATGACACAGTTAAGATTGGCCCTGGGTACATGAAGCAGGGGAAGATTGGTCAACTTCAGCACTCTACATGCTGTCAGCCAGGAAAGATATGCTAGATAATTAACCAGGGCTACCACCATACAGGCACTTATCTGTAATACACAAGAGTCTGAAAGTAATTCTACTGGTAATGGGCAGCCAGGGCAATGCCCTCCTGGCCTCTGGCACATGGGGCCTCATTACGAGGTTGGAGGTAGCCTTGCCGGTTTTACCGGCAAGGCTACCTCCAAACTCGCATCTGGGTCAGGCACCTGCGAATGGGAAATTACCGGGCTATTCCGGGCCAGCCGGACCCGGTAATAGCCATTTCGCGGGTGCTGGGCACGGGTCATCCCCATTCCCATTTGAGCCCCATAGGGCTCAATGGGAATGGGGAGGGTGGTAGCACCGGTACCGTTAATAACGGTACCGGTGCTACCATCATGTTCTGCTCACGGGTGCCGGTATGGCCACCATGTCAGACCTGGTGACTGCAAGGGCACCCGCGAGCAGAACTCCTAGTATGGCGGTACGGTAGCAACGGTGCCAGTAGCGATACTGGCACCGTTCTTGCCTTACCGCCATACTCGTAATGAGGACCATGATCTTTTTTGTGCAGGCTTTCAACAGCCCTGACTCCATTGCTCTGCACAATCTTGCAAGAGGCTAGTGTAGTAATCCAATTTTGCACCAATTATGGCTGGTGGATTGGTGGCACATTTATCATGAGTCAAAAAAGGTCTTAGCTGGAAGAGCGATTTCAGATAGTAAGAGATAGACAACACAAGGCTACTCACATGCACCCTCATGTGAGACCTTGCTAAATGACTCTGCCCAGAGTAATCACTTTAGGAAGTGTGACTATGACAACAAATCTGGACTTAACTTTTTCAGTCGAGCAACCGTACCAGATATCATGAGCTCCGTCTGCAATGCGTGAATGAAAATGAGCTAAAACATGGTGCCGGTGAGTGGCCATTTTGGATATTCACTTCCAGACTGCAATTAAAGTCTACGTTTTCTGTGAGCTGGGTTAGAAGGCAAACATGATTTCTGAAGCATTTGCAATATCTTAGTGTGAAGTAGATGAGCTCACTGCGTAGGCATCGCTCGTTCAAGGATGAGGCAGGAGGGGAGGCAGAGGTGTGCAGGTGCACTGATAAGGGGTGCTGGGAACGGGAGCACAAGAACATGAGCTGGGTTTTTCCACTGTCTGGGTTTTTCCACTCTAAGTGTGCCTCCGATGATTGCTGTCTGTCACTCCGGCAGGGGACATTTGGTAACCCATGGAAAGCGGAGACTCTGACCCAATAAGAGGAGTGGTAGAATCCACTAAGGTAGTTGGAAAAAAGTCTGAGAGGGAGGACGCTCCGTTCGAGACCCCGTTAGTTGATGTTTTCTCTCTGTGGGATATTTTGACCCACTCAGCTGTGATATGCTACATCACTTTGCTGCATTGGTGCAAGAAACAGTACAAAATGGGCACGCTGGCCTCTGTGCTCACCAAGATCTCTAAACTACGTTTTTGTAACAACCAGAAAATGGCTGCATCCCCTGCCACACACATTTCAGGTGAGGGGCAACAGAGTACTCACTGCAGGAATATGCCAGTGTGCTCTGCAACAGTTAACATGGAGTGAAGTGAAAGAGGCAGCATTATTTTGCTGAAAACCCAGAATGCCTCTTTAAAATGACACTTTCCCAACCTTAAAAGTGCTGCTTGGAGCTATGTTCATCAATTTCTCATGAACCACTGTGATTAAAAAGGCCCTGCAATGCCCAGGATCATTGATTGTGCCTCAGAGGAACCGGGTCTCATTTGAATGACAGCTCCTGTCAAATGTATCTTTGAAGAATCAACCAGGGGCTTTGTTTTCATTTTACACTGGAAACGCGTCTAATTTCTTTGCCACAGTATCAAGAATCAGCTGTCCATAAAAAGACTCTAAATAGATGCCTGTAACTGTATCCATGCCCCATAACAACTACAGCACTCAAGGAAAGAACTATAGCTGCAGAAAGTGTATATTTGCTGGAGAGGAAAACCAAATTTAAGAAATAGTAAAATGTGTTTTTTGCTGACTGAAGGGGGAAAATCGACCTACTTAAAAGTAAATTGTTGTGTAAAGGCTTGATTACTTAGAAATGTAAAAGCATTTGTTTCTAGTAAAAATACACTTATAAACTGTTTTAATGCTATAGGTTTAAAATCAAGATATGTAAGGAGAAAATCAAAGCTAAAACCCAGGCTGAGTTGGCAAACTATATAAAAAAAACTTGCTCTGAGAGTTGCTAGTCCTGAGAAAGGGTGACACCTCATAAACGTCTGGAACAGGAAACTAGCTAATTGCTAGCTTGTAGGCTTTGAATACCCAGGACACATGGACTTCCCAAGTCGTCATCAGACATTCGTCTTTGCTCAAGGCTGAGACAATAGGAGGCTAAGACTCTCACCTGTCAAGTGTGAGGGGCAGTAAACTTCAATCAAAAGAGAGGCCCCTCATCCTGCTTCAAAGGAATTGACATTTGCTTGCAGTTGGGGGAAAAGAAAAAAACTGATGAAGTGACAATAGACATCCTGTTGGTTTTAAAAAGCCTATTTTGTAACTGAACTTCAAGACATTTAACTTTGTAGCAAGAATGAGGAAAATATGAAAAGTTTGTAGTTTTAAATATAATTGTATGCTCTTTCTGTGAAAACCTGGTAGAACTCATTACTGCATAAGGAATAGAAGTTATAAATAATGACGGATTTTGGGGAAAGTATTGATATTGCACACATAACATTTTGTACACACATCCCAGGGGTAAAAGCGCATCTGTGTACAAAGTTGGGAAAATTTAGGCCAAATCTTTCATGGTTAAAATTGCCAAAATGTAGCAGAAAGGCTAAACCAGATCCCACAGACTTGGGGTTTGGATTGAAGTATGAGCCACAAAATATCTAACCTGTGTATCTGATTTTCTCAGAGGTTATAACTGTATAAATATGTATTGTGGGAAAGTTAGATTTTGGTTCCAGTAGCTAGGGGAGGTTTCTAGTCATTGTAAAAATCATTCCATAAACATGACATCCTTTTCTGTGATCCAATCAGCGAAGAGCATGGCAGAAACTATGCTCTTGCCCAATCCTAGCATTATGGGTGTGGGTAGTAAGCCTGCCCCTGCCATATACTGTAGTGCTGTCATTTGGCATGATAAATAAGGGAACTTGACAGCACACACACACACACACACACACACTGATTCCTGACTTTCTTCCTGATTTCCTGTGTGGCGTCCTGTTCCTGATTTATTCATTCCACTTGATCCTGATTCCAGACTTTCATTGCAAAGTCAAGGCCTATGCATTGCTGAACCCCTTTTCAGCTAGGCCTCAAATTCTAAAAATCCCCAAAACCCAAGCAAAGCATCCTGATCAAACATGGCTTGCTACTACTAGATGAATGCCTGCAAACTCGCCATCCCACTGATCTCCAGTCTCCAGTAACCAGAAGGGCCAATCCAGTGCAGTCCGGTGACCAGAAAAGCCTAGATGATCCTGTCCCTCCCGATTTGCCCAGATGTCCTTGGTTAGACCCGATCCGTGTGATGACCAGAATCCTTTACGGTCCAAAATCCTAAATTAAAGTGGACTGCAAGTATTAATAGGAATCATAGAAAACCATAGCATACCTTGCCCTGCCTTGTCTCATCCCAATCTCTAAACCATCCTATCCTTACCTTAATAACTTGTAACATTGTCAGAATCCTTATTACAATCCTGTCTTGATTTATCTTGCTAAGAGCCATTTCTTTAGTCATTTTTATCTTGTGTAAATCTTAAATTATCAATCTTACTTCGAGTGATCCAACTGGTTCTGCTGGGGCGGGCACTGGGGATCTGGTGTTGAAGTCATGAATCAACTCTAGAGCTTACTGTGTCTCTCCTTGGTATTCTGGCCAGAATGCTCTAGCATAGAGTAAAATTATAGTAAATATTTTCTTGTCCAACTGAGTTTCTTTTCTGTTTTCACTACCCGATTTTTCTAAAAACGCCTCTTATTCAACCTTGCATATCTTCCTCAGTTTAGTAGCTAGAGACTTCATTTCAACTTTGGATTATACCTAGGTGTATTTCACCCATTTGTCTTAAAAACCGTTTGGTTAATTTTAGGCACAAATCCACAAAGTTTTACATGTGTGATTTTTAATCTAAATTATTTTCAACCTTCCATTCAGATTCAAAGTGTTTACTTTTGCTGAAAGTATAGCTCATGATTGTTAGTATCTTACCAAGGTTGCTCACATAGAGATTTGTACTGATTTAAGGATTTTGGCACACAATCATTGTTTTACATTTCCGAATGTCATTTTAAAGTGTAAGATTTCAAATCTGTTTTTCTCTCTTGTTTGGGGTGGGAAGGTTGGATTCGAATTCTGCCTTCCATTCTTTATTCCTGATTACCTGCTGCTTCCTTATATCTAGTTAGAATTGTTTATTTGTGGGTTGAGGAATATTACAGGGGGAAATCCTAACTTAAGTGCTATCTTCTGCCACAAGCCAAAAGTGTTCTTTTCTCTGGTGTTTTTGTTATGCTCACCTAGTATCCACGGGGACGCCCTTATGCCCTGGTTGCCGGATTCCCCCTGGACCTCCCCGATTCTGGACAATGCCTTCTATGGCGGTTGGGCCTGAAAACACAGGAGGACTGGATTTAGGAGCAGATTTCGATTCCTCCCACCAGTCCCCTGGACTCGACCTGTTGGCCCACTCCTCACCTTGTTATGATATCTGGTGTGCTCTCCGTCCTGCCTTCTGTGTAGGGGCGCGTAGTTTTCAGCGGGTTGAAGGGACCGAGTTAACTTCACTGGTGCTAACCCATTCAAGTGTCTTTTAGGTGGTAGGTCTGGTTATAACAGTCTTAAAATGTCCTTGCTTTCCTTTCTTGCTATTAATGTCTTTTTTTTTTGTTTTTGCCCTTAGGTGCACAGAGGTTCGGTGGGTGCGCTACTTGGATCAGGCTCCTGCCAGGATGATGGATGCAGGAGCGCATGATGGATGGAAGGTTAAGCGCGAAGTGCGGCCTGTAATGTCTTTTATTGCTAACTTGTGTTCTTTATTCCTTTTCAGATCGCGAGGGTCTTTCTGGTCGTGTGAAGATTTCTGGTGCGGAACCGTTCAAGAAATGCCCAGCGGGGTGAGGATTTTGTGATTACTGCCGTGAATGTTGTGAGTAATCTGTTTTAACGTTGTCCTTCTTTCTGTCTCCCTCCAGGAGCTTCGTTCTGGTGCATGCGTGGTGTCCTGATGATGCTGCTGACTTGATGGAATACTGCGAGAAGCAGGAATCGACGGATGGAAAGTTGCAGGTAAGCAGAGACTGCTAATGATGTTCTTTTGTCTCCTCTGCAGGTCTGCTATTCAAGGATCCCCGGGTGCTGGTCTCTGAACACGATGAGCATCATGCTGCTGGCTGCAGAATAATGCGAAGCACGTTCTGTAGCTTGGGTGTGGTTTATATAGCCCTCTGTATAGTAGTTCAGGTAAAGTAGTCCGGGCTACCACACCCTAAAACACTGCACCGCACAGTCTGGTTCTTAGGAACTAGACTGTGTGGGTGCCTCCATGTTGGCTGCAGGCCTTCACAGAAAAAGTAGTCCCTTGAAGTCAATGTCCCAATCTGAACATGAGCCTGGCGCCAAAGGCACCAGGACTGACTCCAGGAGAATCTATGATGATAATGCTAGGCCCTACGGGCCCCAAGTGAACCCTGAGTCCTAACCCTACCTGGCATGTGACCATGCCAGTGGGGTTTTGGGTCACGGGTCATGACAGCACTCCCCCCCAAGGCCCCTCCTAAGGTGATTCTCCTGCTTGTTCCAGGCTTGTCTGGAAAGGTTCGATGAAACGTTCTAATTAAATGCGGTGCATGAATGTTCTCACTAGGTTCCCAGGATCTGTCTTGAGGGCCGTAACCTTTCCAATCGACTAGAATGTACAGTTTGGATCTGGTATATTTGGAATCCAGGATTTCTTTCACTTCGAATTCGGGGTCTCCATCGATCATTATGGGTTCAGGTGGTGGTTTAACTCGTGTACCGGGTGGAACTAGTTTTAGCAATGAGACGTGGAATACTGGGTGAATTCGCATGTTGGCTGGTAATGCTAGTTTAACTGCTGCTGGATTGATGATGGCTTGAAGAGGATAAGGTCTCAAATAGCGAGGGCGAAAAGTCTGGGTTCCTTTTAGCGATATGTAGTTTGCGGCTAGCCAAACTATGTCTCCTACCTGATAGTCAGGGGCCTTTTTCCGATGTTGGTCAGCAAACCTTTTTTGCTTGTTTTTGGCTTGGATTAACTGTTCTGTTGCCTTTTTAAAGGTCTGAGTGATGTTTGCATGAAGATTTTTTAAAGCCAGCATTTCTAGACTGGGAGGGCTGTCTAGTTCGGAAGTACGTGGATGTCTGCCATAGAGGGTGTAGAAAGGTATTTTACCAGTACTGGAATGCAATGAATTGTTGTAAGCATATTTGGCTATCCATAACAGAAAAAGTAGTCCCTTCAAGTCAATGTCCCAATCTGAACATGAGCCTGGCGCCAAAGGCGCCAGGACTGACTCCAGGAGAGTCTATGATGATAATGCAAGGCCCTAGGGGCCCCATGTGAACCCGGAGTCCTAACCCTACCTGGCATGTGACCATGCCAGTGGGGTTTTGGGTCACGGGTCGTGGCAGCTTTATATTTTGTGTTGCTAAAAAGTGAATTGAAGTGCCTTACATACCTTCTTATCTGTTATTGTCACCACATTGGTGATTGCTGCTCCCTATTAAAAGTATATGCTTGAAAAGAATTTTAAATAAATTAATAAATATTACCTTTACCAACCAGCCTGATTCCTGGTCCATTGTGACCTGGGGTATTAGAAAATATTGAACCTATGTATACATTAAAATAAGCATTTCAGCTGTGCGCTGCATACTAGGCTGAGACCAGGGTGTATCGCCTGATTCAAATACTTAACATCTCTGCCTACCTGCTTTGGGACTTTGCAGTGTTGCTTCGGGTTAGATGAAGGCGTTCTCTACAGCTGAACTAACAGTGATGTATTAACCTATGTCTATATGTGTATCTATGTGTAATAAGTTGCTTTTATTCTATTGTTTCATGTATGCTTATGAAGTACGAATAAAAGGCCTGTAAAGAGTCATTTATATTCTAACTATTGGTCTAAGTGTGCATCATTGCCTTCCTGAGTCCAAGAACTTTCATTCGTTGTAATAGTGTGAGTAGATCTGAGGTTTATCCATGTGTTTGGAAAGAAAAGCACTATCTTGGAGTCATCAGGGCAAGTCCATTATTTGCCATCCAGATATGAATGAGGGTGAAGACTGCATTGATGACTTCAGTGTCCCTGATGTGATCACCGAAAGGGGGATGAGCCACTGAGTATCATCAGCGTAATTGGTGTAGAATACATCCTCAGCACCCAGTGAATTGTACAGGTGCCTAGTTAAAATGTGATATATTTTTGATTTTGATTTGTTTGATTTTGAAACATTTATATTGCGCTGTGAACGAACCAAATCATAACTACGCACAGATGGACAGACATCTTTCAGTGGGAAGCAAGGGAAAATAAACCCTCAATAAAATCACCACAACCAGAAGTCCAGGCACTGATTTTTTATCAATCACTTAAACAGGTATGTTTTAGGGGCTTTACAAAATTGAAGGAGAGATTTCCAAGCCGACATTTCCATCAAAAGACTGTTCCACAGTGTGGGCCCATACACTGCAAATCTCTTGTCGCCCATAAAACACAAAGAAATGATGGAACTCCCAACAGCAGTTTATCCCCTGACCGCAACCGACCTGTAGATTGATATCTGCAAATTGTGTTTGACTGATCAGATAGGGCAAGTTTCTTTAGACATTTAAAAATTAGGCAGAGGGCTTTAAAGTCTATTCTGTCCATTACAGTCAACCAATGAAGCGATCGACACAATCATGAGATAGGGGCAGACTTCCTCAGTCTGAATATCAGTCTAATTGCAGAATTCGGCGCTCTCTGCAACTGCTGACAATTGCAAGAAGACCATTACAGCAGTCCAGTTGAGAGTACACAAGGGCACCAACCACCACTGCATGGTAATCCACAGGAATTAATGGGAGTATTTGACTCAGAGTGCAGAAATCAGCCTGCACCTTGGAGCTTCACTGCTCAGATCAGGATATGCAACCCAGGTTTTTTATTTTGGTAACAAACAGCATATTTGAACCAAGAAAGCAAGGTGGATGAGGATGCCTCTTTGGGCTGAGAAGATATTTGGACCCATATAGAGCTAACTCGGTTTTTACTAGCATTAAGTTAAAGCCAGTTGGCTGACATCCAAGTACTGACTTCATCCAAACACTGATTGACCCTCAAAAATGACCCATCCACATTACCTATTTTGATGAACACATGGGCGTCATCGGCATAAGAATGGAAGTTTACCTCATGCTTCCTCAGGATGTCCATCAAGGGGCATAGACATACATTAAAAGAAGGGGGGAAGTGATGATCCCATAGGGACTCCACAACTCCGAAGAAGGGGGTCTGAAATTACCCCTCCCAATCTCACCTGTTGCTGCCGATGAGTTAGAAATTAATCAAACCATTGAATGGCTTGTTCTGATACATTTCCAATCTCTCAGAGGCAATTATACAAGATAGGATAAGCCACTGTATCAAACAACGGAGATAGATCCAACATGACTATTAAAGATAATTGTCTGTGATCCATGACATGCAGGCGATCATCAACACAGCCAATAGCGTAGTCAAAATGCCAAACTTTGGCTGGACTCCTAATTGGACAGGTTACAATAAGGACTTTTCCACTGTATTACTGCAATTGGACTTTGTGGATATATAGTGTGGGGACAAGCAGGAGCTCTGATGGACTCCACAAGTCACCCCAACATCATCCACCTTCGTCTCACCATAGAAGACTCAGGCAGCCTGATCTGTCAGGAACTATTTGATCCAGCTGGCTGCTGTTTGCAAGAAAGAGGCAGGTGGACAAGCCTAGCAACCAGCAAATCATGATCAACCAGGTCGAAGGCCGCCGACAGATTTACAAGCATCCAAAGAGTTGTGCCACCCCTCTCCACAACCTACATCATGTTGGCCTTGAGATCCAATAGGGGTGATGTTCCCTTCGAAAACCAGACTGACTAGGGCCCAGAATAATGTATTTAGTTGGGAAGTCCTGAACTTGCATACAGGCTGCCTGATCCAAGATCTTTAGTAGGAACGGGACGCCTTGTATGCATTCCTATTTTCTGTACTGCTAAAATCCAGGTACTATTCCTTTGTGCCTCATCTCTCCTTTCTCCCATGTCTCCCCCTTTGCCTTTTTCCACAACCGCTCATAATCTTGGTGTCATCTTCGATTCTAGATTCTACTCTCTTTTTTTGAGTTCAAATTGCTATCACTTCATGCACTTGTATCTAGCTTTACAATATTATATGATATATGATATTCTATTTATAGCGCACCCATACACAAGTGTTTCAAGGTTCGATATGGCCAGGGGGCAAACAAGGGAAGGGAACAAGGGAGGACAAGACAACGATCTTACTAGGCCAAGTGACATTGAGATTTTGCAACTGCAGGGACGAGGGTGGGGGGAAAAGCACCAGGGCTGGGGAGGAGAAGTGCGAGACATAGAAGAAGACATACAAGTAGTGCGGCCAATAAGTGGCAGTGTAGAGGGGTTAAGTGCAGACAGCAAGGGTTAGATAAGTGCAAGTAGGAGGGCCTGTAGGGTTGCAGATACATATATCTTCAGAGCTCATTCATTTCTCACCTCTAATACTACTAATCTCAATATGTCTCTTAATTTCTCCCGACTTGACTATTTTTCTGCTCTTTTTGTAGAACTTCCTGTGCACCTTTTCTTTTTTCGCTCACCTCGTACTTCTTCACTTCTTTACATTTCCTGGCTTTCCTTTGATGTTCAACTTTTATTCCACCTGATTGCCCCACTTTGTCTTTCTTCTTTGGCCGCCTTCTACAAACCATCCTGTTCACAATACCTCCTTTCTGTCCCTGTGCTTGACTACACTTTTGCTTCTTCTCCCTTCTTGAACCTAAGCACTGAAATTCAATCCCCTTGTTAGGTCCTCTCCATCTTTTGACTTTCTTTTGTTTGTCTTAAATCTCATCTTCTTTGCCCTATTTCTGAAACGTAAGTTATATATCCTTTGTGACTTTCAATTTCTCACCACCGCATCTCATTGTACCATTATTTTAGCCTATACAGTGCTTTGACAAATACAAGTACAAAGAATGATTACTCAAAAGTCACAGGACGAAGACGTGTCCTATCTAGAGTTTATTAAGTTGTCAGATTCGTATAAAGATTTAAAGCAGAAGCTAGTTATGACTGAACACTAGAATAAATAAAAATACAAATACTCCGAATCAAGGTGTACTCACACAACGGATGCCTTTCCACTTTAAAAACCATCCCGAGTGGATGCACTACACTATCCAAACAGATAATAAAATACAGCCAGGATTAGCTGTGATGGGAAGCAGAGAGCGCCAACTTGCTCTGTGCTTGTACGACTTCCGGTGCAGTTTTCGCAGGTGGGCACATCTTTTCTATCTGATTTTGTATCCCGGCAGAGTTGGGTGCATCGGCAGCATGGGCGTAATTTTAGGGGGGGGGGGGCGGGGGTGTTTGTCCCCCTCAACTTTCATGGAACACCATTTTGTCCACATTCATTTGGCTGGGGCACCGTTTAAACAGATGACATGTCCCCCCCAACCTTTTCAGAAAAGTTACTCCACTGATCGGCAGGAACCAAAAAAAGGTTCATTAGGATAGAATATGACATTAAATAGGGCCCCATGTATAGCAAAATCCAGGCACATAACGCGCACATAAAAAATACAACGGGTTTCATTATGAGTTTGGCAGTATTGCCTATAGATTAATCCTGCCAATCAAAATGACTGTTACCACATTCAGTAAGCATATAGTACCGAGAAGGAATCACATGATTTTTAAGCTATGCAGAACCTTTCCCTGCAGGACTCCACTGGGGACAGGTGGTAGTATAAACGCCTGACAACTGCACAATAAATAAATGAAATAAATAGTACCGAATCCAGTATTACTGCATGTGGTAACACAACATACAGTAGTGGTTCGGTGTTGACAAATTTTCCTCAACACAAAAGCAGCCGGGAAAGGAGATCTTCGTTACCTCGGAATTTGTGTGCGTGATAAAACATACATATTTTCAAAGACTGCATGTTTTATCACTACCACCAAACGCAAACACACCCTCAAAAGCCATTTGAAATGGCAACCTAGAGTATGGGAACATCTGTTAAATTTGCAGGTCTTCATCTTTAAACCAACTCCAAGTTGGGGCGGCAACACAGCACATACACATCAAAACAGAGAGGCATTTGAAAATGTCAGTCACGATTACTACAACAGCAGTTAACTTTGAAGGGCAGCACATGTCAGAAAACACATAGCATACATATCAATTGTTATGGATCCATCATACTGAGAAGATCCATACAGAATGCACTTATAACGCTAGGGACTAACATTTACGGGAGGTCAAAATTAATTCAAGGAAGCCATAACAGCCGTAAAACAATTACACATGGCACGTAGGCATCTGAGACCTACAGATAACTGCCTCCCTCTATACTCACAGATTAGGGGTACACGTAGAAAGTTAATTCTCAGTTAGGGAGACTTTACTAAGTATAACCCCACCTCCCCAGTTTGGTGAGGTGCTATGGAATTTCTACATGAATAGTTACTATTTTGGAAACAGATAGACATAGAAAGAGTCATAGATTGCGTGAAATATACAAACAAATAGTTCAGGAAAATGTGAGCCTAGTAAATAATTCTCATAGGATTAAATATGGAAACGCTATCTTATTATCTCAATACTCACAGGAGTGTTACTTCTGCAGTCATTCTTTCGGATAGTCATTCTTACTGTAACCTTTTTACAAAATTTCCCATCTTCTTTACCTAGAAAGAGTAAAGTGAACATTTAATATTCAAAGTTTAATTTTGTAATTGCTATGAAAAACACTTTTTATTGACTTTTTATTTCAAAGTTTCATTTTGTAAAATGTCATGTAGGCCAGAAGGTGTGTCTGCATCAAGCATTTCTTTGTTTCTCTCTTTCTTTTTTTCTTCCTTCCTTTCTTCCTTTCTTCCTTTCTTCCTTCCTTTCTTTCTTTCTTTCTTTCTTTCTTTCTTTCTTTCTTTCTTTCTTTCTTTCTTTCTTTCTTTCTTTCTTTCTTTCTTTCTTTCTTTCTTTTTCTTTCTTTCTTTCTTTCTTTCTTTCTTTCTTTCAAAACATTATACTGAACTCTACAAATACTACAATAAATATGCATGGAAAACTCGATTATGCTTACGCAGTAAAATAGCAGTGATTATTAAAGAGATCTGATTGCCATTCATTATTCAAGTAAAGAAAGACTCGTTGTTAGGAAATTACTCTCTGATACAAATGTAAAGAAAATGTGTTTAGAATTTCATTTAACAGCACACATTCAATAACTAAATACTTCAGTGTTTCTAAAATATCCATTTTACAAATTGGACAGTTTCCTGACATCAACCGGAGGTCAGCAACCCAGCCTTCCACTCATCTAACATGCCGTATCATACGGGCAGAGGCCCTTTCATAAATGACTAACAACATCAACTCTAGAGCATTCATCTTGCATCAGAGGCCAGATTGCTGCTCGCTGCTCTGCTGAGGCCTCGTTGGTGCCTCTTACAGCCTCTGATTGGCTGCAACGTGATTCCATTCACCCTATGAATATGGAGGCCAATAACCGGCAGGCAAAGCAAGCGTCCTCCAGCAAAGGGCGACAGGAAAGTCTCCTACCTGTCTGCCCCTGTCCGGCCATGGGCAGTCACCTTCACCGCTCAAAGTACGACTTGATTGAAGCAACTAGTAACACCATATCATTGTCAATGCAAGCTGTGCTCCCCATCACTCACTCTAACTTCCAGTTCTTGCTCGCGCACCGAGTCTCACTGCGCATGGTACCAGCTATGCCCCCCCCCCCTGCTTCCACATTCACAAGTCCGCCTCCACCAGGCCTTTCTACCACCCACGGAGGTCACCCAGCCATCCTACACATGGGGCGCAGCTGCCTGTTCACATGTCCACCGGACCACTACTTGCGCTCAGGAACAAACACATCAGGTTGTGCACCCACACCGCTCCCATCCACACAACTAATGGGAAACTATGGGCATCACACAGCATCACACCAAATGCTCAAGAGTATTTTCCCACCTCCTAGTAAAAGTAATGACAATGCCTTCTTTCCAATTTACGATAGCACACCAAGGAATGGTTGCACACACCCGGTCCAGTTAGCTTATAAAGAGCCTTTCTCCACCACAGCCCACAACATGAAAAAAGAAATTAGCGGAGCACTCTCTCCTTTCCCTATGCAAGTGAATAACTCCACTCGCCCTTCGACCCCATCCTCCCCAATATTTGGCATAACATCAAAACATCCATCATCAAGCACCTTAAAAGGAGCCCTGATTAACTCCAGATCCTTATAGGCACGTGCTGTAGACATCCAAGAGCTTATCTCTGTGTTTGAGCTTGATCTCCTAGCAATTACAGAAACCTAGCTGCACCCATCATCAGCCCCAATCCTCTCGCTGGCCACACCCACAAACTATACAATCGATAGGAAAGACAGGCACAACTCCACAGGAGGTGGAGTGGTCATCATAGCCCAAAATACGATAGCCATTAGAGAAATCAGCGTGGCCGCCCTGACCTCGGGGGAACTGATTTCAACTAAGCTGACTCTCTCTCACACCATCTAACTGGTGATTCATCTAATTTACAGAGCCCCAGGACCTCTAATATCTTTTGAAGAGGACATCCTGCACATCATTTCTACAAATTCCAAACCCTTATCAAAGAGCATCCCCTTAGGGGACTTAAACTTGGGCTTGAATGATGAAAAGGACTACCATGGCCTTTCATTAGCTAACACCTTGACAGCTACTGGCTTTACCCAACATATCCTAAACCCTACACATTCTAAAGGTCGGACCCTTGATTCGTTAGCAAACTCAAATTGCAATATCTCAGTCACATCCAATGCTCCTTGCCCTTGGTCAGATCATAATACTATAACTTTCACTATCCCCACGTCCAGGCCAACGTCTACTGTAGTGGCCACGAAACCCCTTACGCTAACTAGAAGCTCCAAAACCATAACTGCATGCAGTATTCTTCCACTGCTAGACCTCATTACTTCCTCTCTGCCCACGACGGATGGCCCAGCTGCTGAATATGTAGAACACTTTGATGGCTAAAGCTTTTAGCACAGTAGCTCTGCTTACCCTCTGCAAAGCCAAACGGTATCACACTGAAATTCCTGGTTCGCTACCGACCTGAAAGCCCTATGCTTAAAAAAACTTGAGGCAGAACCTAGCCGGAGAAACTCCCCATCTGAGACTGACCAGGATATGGTAAGTGATTAATTGACGATTTCTCACGGGTTCGAACTGCAGCAGAGACGCTGCTGTAACGCGGAAATGCTACCTTATAGTTTGTTGCAACTGCAAGTGACAGCGGAGCCCGTGAGAAATCGTCAATTAATCACTTACCATATCCTGGTTCTCAACAGAATCAAACCACAGCCTCAGTGGAAGGGCAAGTGCCCGAAACACGTGTCAAGCTACTCCAGCTTTCATTAAAAATCACTATACCATTTTGGTTTTAATTGAGTGTTGTTGCGCAGTGTGCTTGCAAAAACTTGATTTCTGTTTACTTACCTGGTGGTAGATTTGGCAAATCCGGCCCCCCGCATCCACCTGCAGCACCTCTCACCACACCTAATCCAACAGGTCCTTGCGCTGAACCTCGTCTTCTCCCCTCTTGCCAACCTAGTTTCTCTTCCTTTACATTCAACTCTGCTAATTTAAAAGATCTGGGTCCTACCATCCATTGAAAAAAACACACTTGACCCAGACACACCCACAAATTATCGCCCTATCACTACTATCCCCTTTTTGATAAAAATACTTGACAGGGCAGCATAAATCCAAATTCAGTCATTCCTCGAAGAAGAAAACAACCTCCTGGGCATAAGACAGTCTGACTTCACCTGCCCTTTAAGACCTAAAAAATCACATGGACAAAGTCAAAGATGCTGGCAAGCCATCACTGCTACTCCTGCTGGACCTGTCAGCAGCCATTGACCTTGTTGATCATCAAATACTATGCTGACATCTGACGTCAGCAGCTCCTTTCTCAGATCAGGGCACCACCTTCTTATCCAATAGATGTTGGAGAGTTTTCGCATGCGACCCTTCCTGCACCCATCTCCTGTGGCATCCCTCAAGGATCATGCATTTCCCCACACTTTACAATATATTCACTAATCCCTATTTGACACTCTAGATGACATGGACATCTCCTACATGATCTATGGGGATAATACATAGATACTCCTGCCCCTCACAGCCAACTACACTCTTGACTCTAACGCACTGCATTCTATCTACCAAACAATCCAAGTTTGGATGGCCTCCAACTCGTTATGCCTCAGTGATGAAAAGATGGAAATCCTCTTGACTGGCTCACAAACCACGAAAAACAAAATAGACCCTAAATACAAATCTTTTACCTTCGATGGCATCATGATACAATTTTCAAGCTCTGTTAAAACCCTCGGCGCATACCTTGACTCCATCCTGTCATTTAATAGGCAGGTCAACGCTATTTCATCCGCAACTACCCACACCACAAAGGTGATCAATGCCTGCAGACCCTTTCTCTCCGGGGGCTGTTGCCTTATTCTCATCTGTGCCCTAAATTGGGTCTAAGCTAGACTACTGCAATGCCCTTTTTGCAGGCACTTCTACCAGAAACCTTAATAAACTCCAGGTCATCCAGAATAATGCTGTCAGGGCTGCCCTGAACATTCCCAGACGGGAGCATGTCGCAGCAGCTAGAAGAGAAGCACACTGGCTTACAGTCAGACACCGGATTATCTTCAAGACTCTGGCTATCAAGCACAAGTGCCTACCAAACACTGCCCCTAGGTACCTATCGCAGAAATTCCAAAAGGTGAACTCCACCAGACTTAGTTGGTCAATACATATGGACAAATTGGTCACCCTGAGATTCAGGCGAAAAAGGTCTGGGGGTGTGAGCTTTCCGGATTATTGCTTCTGAGAACTGGAATGCCCTTCCGTGCCACGTCAGATCTGAATCATTGTACTGGGCATTCCACAAGAACCTTAAAATGTTGTTGTTTACACAGGAGGTGCATGCCTCTGGCTGCACACTCTACCGTGTACCATTACCTGCTGAATAAGGAATTGTTTAACAGTATGCACCATTACCTGCTGGATAATGCGTTTTTTCACTGTATGTCCTATCTTAATGCTTGCTTATCACCTACACCTATGTAGCTAGCACCCTGATGCCTGAGGAGTTGGGTCGTTGCTATAAATGTCAAAATAATATAAACTATTTATTTTGTCTGGCACCCACAACTTGATCAGTCGTCATCATATGTAATCTAAATTTTAAAAATGATGCAGCACATTCCTATCAGGACATTTTAAAACATTTCTGAGACACACAGTAATTTGGAAAAAGATGGGTATATTCTCTCATACTTTTCAAAGTGTTTAAATATTCATAGTTGTTAGCTCATTCCCAAAGGAGTGTATCCAGATTCTTCGTAAACATTCCTTCATTCCTGTTATTAAAATCTACATCTAGTTGTATATAATATTTTCATGATTTTGCCCAAATTGTGACAAAACATATTCATTCCTCGTTTAAAATTTTAAATACAGTGTTTTCCAAGTTTTTTTTTATTTCATAATTATTGCTAATATTTCTTACTAAGGTAACTGCATTTAGGGATGTTATATGTAACTGACTTCAGATGTCCTCAACCACTTTAGACATCCAAAAAGGTAACACTGAACGTGTCCCTCTAATTTTGAAAACCATCTCATGCCCATATCAGGTACCTTATCTGTGCCTTACAATATAACAGGTGCCACTTTTATTTTATAGGCCATTATCAAAGGATGCCAATAAAACCCCCAGCACTAACATCCAATGTTCTTAAACCTGTTACTGCTGATTTTAATGTATGATTTTAATGTATTATGTGTTCTTTTGATTTAATTTTTATGGGCTTTTTTAGCGATGAGAAACCCCAAATATATCATCTTATTCACCACCTCCAAACTATGGTTTTCCATTCTCTATGTGAATTTAATTTTTGTTTCACCTATTTTCCCAAATGTTCCCAATTTTTCTCTAAATGTTCCCAAAGGACATTACTTTCATTTTCTCTAGAGTGAGGATTAACTTTTATTTTTTGTAAATATGTGTTTGTGGCCTCAAGGCGATGTTGTAGACCTATCCAAGTTAAATCCAATAATACTATATTGTCGAAACCTACTAGCCACAGAATGATGGTTGTGCTAAATCTTGAGGGAACAATTTTAGGCATGGTGAAAAACAAAATAAAGTCGGCTAGGTGTTCATTAATTGGCGCCTAGAGACACCTGTGTACAGGCGCGTTATAAATACCAAATTATATCATATCATATCATATCATATCATATCATATCAAATAGTAGCAGCGCCAAAACACACCCCTGCTTCAATCTACAAGAGATTTCAATTGGTCTTGAAAAAATACTATTTGAATTTAATCTTTGGATTACAGTGTTCTAGAGCAAAAATACTCAACTTCAACAGCCCCTCGGAGATTCCCTATGTTCTTAGATTTAACCATAAAAAGTTCATATCATATGCTGACGAAAGATCTAGAAAAGCCATTGGAGAGATGAGCAATTTTTAATGACTAAGGCCCTGATTTACACAAGGGTTTTCACTGGGATTGCACCTTTGTAAAAATGCTTTTGTTAATCAGGCACTAATTCTTCTATTAAACAGTGAAAGGTGAAACCGTTTATTACAGCCCTCCATACCTTTTCTGAATTTCGTCTGGAAGACAAAAAGAATGTTCTTCTCTTTAACCTATATTGACAGTTCTCAAAATATGGCTGTTACAAAACATTTTAATAGAGCTGTAAACAAGAGATGTTGGTCTGTAATCCTATAAAACCCTTCTGTCATCATTCTAATGTATAAGGATAATATGAGATGTCTGCCAAGAGGCTGAGAGAATATGAATTTAATTTTTTTCAACTTTAAAAATATCTCTTCAATATCCGTGACAGTACAAACCCTTACCCAGGAGTTACATTAGATATCCTCTCAATGTCCCTTAAACTTCCCATATATTTGTTCTCCAAATTAATTCTCACTTCTTCTGCTACAGGAATCTGCGCTTCAAATGTGTATGTTTCTCTACTATTGAATAAAACCTAGAGGTATTATGAGACATCACTGCCTCTTTCATCTCTACAAAGTGAGAGTTTATGCTGAATCAGCCAATTTCTGTATTTCTGTTTTAATGTTGTTTTTTTCCTTGAATAATCTTTTTATAATTGGTACTTTCCCTCTGATTGCACATTGCGCGAAGAGTAGGTTTTTCTTATCCAACTGTAACTTCCATTCCTCCATTAAATTATCAGATTTTTCAGGAATTATGTGGAATGATGCCTTCTGTATACTTTTCTCAAAGGTGTATTCCTGTTGTTTTATGAGTGAGTCTAATATTTTCAAATTTTACTATTTCTATTAAATTTTATTACAACACTGATTAATCACCAACTTCCCATAACTCATGCAAAATTCCAGAACATTATAAGAGTCATAGCTGACCCTAATTGTTGGAGCCCGATGAGCAATTAAATCCTAAATTCTCAATTCACACATTTTATGGTATAAGGCAAACAAGAATGTAGGCCTGTGATAACTCCTGTTAGCAGCAGCATAACATATTGGCATATGCAGACCTTTACTGGCTGCATCTCAGCAAATTAGAATGCTTGCAATGTGGTCAACAGCTACTGATAATGACTGAATCCAAAGCATTCTGAAAATCCTGGCTGCATCAGAACAAACCATCTGCTCCTCCTTTCCTTTCCCACAGTGCTCCCATGCCCTTCACTACTGACAACTTTTATGAGCTAAGTGGAGGCAGAGCTCTGCAGACAGAAACCAGCAAGCTGAAATAAAACATACTTTTGCCCATTCTCATATCCTCATGAGGAGTTGTCAATGTGCTAATGGCCTCATAGACATTGGAGAGGTCATTGTGACTTTGGATAATGCCTGTCCGTGTCTTAATGTCTGAAGCAGAATATCCTGTGACAATAACCCTGACCTTGGGGATAGAGTTCTCACGTACAATGGTAATCCATTATGAAAAATGTCAACTACTGTTATGCATGACTTGTTTTCCAGCCTGAAGAGACCCAGCCAAGATGTACATGATGACATGTTGTAACAGATGTCATAAAGTGACAATGGATCCTCTACTCTCCCTCTCCTCCCCTCTTCTCTATTTTACTCTCCTGACCAACTGTTGATGTTCTTTTTCTCCTTCTCTTTACTCAATGTCCCTGCCCGTATCCTCTTCTTTCCTCTCCCCTCCCACCTACTCTCTTCAGCTCTTCGCATTCTCTAATTGTTTTTCTTCTTCACCGAAAACTCATCCTGTCTCCAACACCTGATGATCCTACTAATCTCAACTTTCCTCTACTAATCCAACTACTGCTCTCTCCAATGCCAGATCTTCTTCTTACCTCCTCTCCTCTCCACCTCCTCCTTCTGATGTTCCTCCTCTCCTCCTCTCTCCTCTTTTCATCCACTTCCTCTTCCTGATGTTTCTCATCTCCTCTCTTCTGGACCCCTGCACCCACTCAGCATGTTCCTTGCTCCAGCCTTTGCCAAATGATCTCCTTCTCCATATACCTCTCAGAATGACTGACTGCGTCCCTTCTATGGGGATCTGGCCATAACCATGCTCAACAAGTTGCAGGTGCGTACCTAGTGTTTCTGTCATATTGGGCACCCTCCCATAATGCATGACATTACGGCTGCCCTTCTCTTTTGCTCCGCACACTGAACAATCTTACGGTTGGCCCACCATCTTGGATCCATTTAGTTGTCACGCATGAGAGGAAGTCACTGTGCAGACGCTGAGTGCTTTGGGACCATCCAGCACTCTTTTTGCTTCCTAGCAAGCCACAAGAAAATCACCAATTAAGATGCACATTCCCAATTGTTCCTAAGTCCCAGTTTAGGGTTTGGGACTTCCCCAGAAATGAATCACCCTATAGGTTAACATAGGCCATAGGAATAAATGGGGCAGTCAAAGATGGGGTTTCATCATCATCATATTAGTTTTATCCAGAAATACTAAATTTCGACAAAACATATAAAACAGCAGAGGTTACATAAGTACAAAAGCAAAATCAAGAAATACATGACATTGCATGATGTAAAAAAAAGAAATGTGCAATCTTAAATAGAAAATGAAAAGAAATAGTCTAAAATATCACTCAACCAATATGAAGTATTGTACATTCTAGATCAGCTAATCAGTGGAGGTTCTCTTCACTACAGACCAAATATCAGTTCAGAAGGCAGTCTTGCGGTTCCATGGATGGAATGGTCACACCCCAAAAAGTGCTCCATTGACGATTTACAACCAAGGTAGTTACGGGATAGAAGGAGGGGTCAACATCTGGCGTCTAGGAAGGTCAATGACAGAAAACAAAGATGTATGTGATGCAAGGGCCCTCACAGAACTAATGAAGCCAAGTGAGCTGCCACAGCCATGCTCTCACTGAGCCTGAAGGGTCTCAAGCTGGTTTTGGGTCTCCAGAGGACTCCTGGTTTTGCAGAGACTGCACTCACCCAAACTGAAGACAGGAAAGGAGATAAAGACCTGAGCCAGGAGTACCCAACAACGGAGACCAGTAGGAGAGTGAAACTGAACTGGCATAGATGAGGATATTGCCAAAGAATCTTCCTGAAAAAATGATCAGGAAAGCTCTTAACATTCCAGCATCTCTAGGAGCTCTCTGAACGTAGAGGGTGGAAGTAGAGCACAGGTGAGGACTTTGAAGATCGCAGCAACTGCAACAGTCACCAGGATAGATGACCAGCAGCCCCAGTCGCCATTCATGGTATTTAAGACTTCTACTGCTGTTCTATATGGGGAAGATGATGAGCACAGCAGCGTTGCAGGCCATCAGTTTTCAGGAGCACCACACCCAGGAAGACAATGGTGGATCCCTAGCACAGCAACCTAATTTGCAGGATATTCCTCCAGCACTCCCTCCAGGGATGGCACACAACACAGCAGTACGCTCCCCAGAATGTTGAACAGCACAGCAGCACTAGAATCAAGGAGCACCTTGACTGAAGAAGATAGTGACTTAGGTGTCACTGCTAGGCTGAAGTATGGGGCAACCAGTTTTTCTCTGGTCGAGAAGAAAGGACAAAGCTTTGCCATCTGAGACTTCTGGGGCAGAAGATGCACCGATAATCACAGAGCGTTTCCTCCAGTTGTCCAGCATGACATCCTATTTTAGCAGCAGCACAAACTCAGTCTCAAATGTTACACTTTTCACTTTTGTGGGAAAACCTCCAAAGTCACATAGGGGTTGTGTATAACCTGAATGAAATGTCCATGGCACCCAGTTTTAACTGATCATGGGCTGCGGTGCTCTCCCAAGCCTACAACTGTAAGCAGACCATGCCCCTATACTATACTAATATCCTCCCCCAGCCACGCAGATTGCAAGGAACAGGCGGAGATTCATAGGACCTCGATAAAGCAAGGGAAAAGCTACCATGTAAGCAGACCATGCCTGTATACTATACTAACATCCTCGATAAACCAAGGGAAAAGGTACCATGTAAGCAGACCATGCCCGTATACTATACTAACATCCTCGATAAACCAAGGGAAAAGGTACCATGTAAGCAGACCATGCCCGTATACTGTATTAGATTCACAGGACCTCGATAAACCAAGGGAAAAGCTACCATCCATCCCTTTTCAGGAAACCAGTGGTAAAATGGCTCATAGTGGCCATTTTACACCAAGGGTAAAAATGAACCTACAACCAGCCCATTGACTTCTGCCTAAATGGGCGGGGAAACTCACCTAGGGACATCTAGATGTCACAATGGGGTATCCAGACCCTGCTATGCCAAGTGGGCTCCCAAGGGGTCACACACAATTATATAAAAACATAACAATAGGAATTGTAGTCACCAGTGAGACTTTAGATTAAGTCTCATAGGGGAGAACAAAGTTAGGATCCTAGACAGCCAGTTAACAGTATGATACAAAGGCCCTCATTACAAGTCAGGCGTTAAGGGTTTAACAGCGCCGTCAGCGCCGTTAACCCTTAACGCCTGATTCACACTTTAACGCCTGCTTTTTGCAGGCGTTAAAGTCCAAGGCGCTAAGCGACCTTGGTGCTAATTACGGCACCGTAATTTACGGTGCCGTAATTAGCGCCTTCCCCATCCCCATTATGCCCTATGGGGCAAAAATGGGAATGGGGAAGGGCAAATGGTGAATGGGGAATTACCGCCCCACTCACCTTGGAATGGGGCGGTAATTCCACCATCCACCATGGCGGAATCCGGCATGGACCATGGTGCTAATAGCACCATGATCCACCGCCTGAGTTGTAATGAGGGCCAAAGTGTTATTAAATATTGAACACCCTCCTTTCATTTTCCTCCTCCTTCCCCTCACCCTACTGTGGCTGCCTAACTGCCTTCAATACAGTGAAATGTGTTTCAGAATGGAGCATGGTAAAGGGTAAATGGGTCTCTGATGTCCCCTCTCACTGCTTTACCCACGTAATGCATTTATTTATTTGCATTTATTTATGTTATTGTTTAAAGCGCTGACCTTGCTCAAGAGCAGCGGAGCCCTGTACAGAGTGCAGGTAGCTGGCATTTGGGCTGGCATCTTTTAACAGCAGCGCAGTACTGTGAAGTCTGTGTGTCCATTGGAATTAGTCCTTAGTCAGACGTGCATTGAAGGGTCATAATGGCCCTTTTGTGCATTAAAAAATTTACAGTAATTGTAGATACAAGTGCTGTGCACTATCCATTTCCACTTTCACATTGAAGGTGAAAGTGGGCAAAAGATTTTTTAAACTATATTTTATGATTATCACTTGCAGTGGTGGGTTTTCTGGAATGCCTTTGAGGTATTCCAGAGATGCTATCTCCCCCAGTGGTAAACTCATAATTGGGTGGATTTTAGAAGTACAGGAGAAGGCTGAAGCTTCCTCCAAGGGTATTTCATGAACACATTCTGTCCAACTTGTAAACAGAACCTTAGTCCCAGTAGATTACCTTAGAGGTTATATTACAAGGGCATACTGAAAAAAATACACTCTTTATTATAGCATTACATATGAAGCAGATATGAGTTCAAATAAGTACATTAAAGTACAATACAACACACAGTAAAACAGTGTAAGTATACAAACAGCAAAAGGGTCGAAGTGTGTAGACCACTCCCTCACCTAATCTCATGTCTGACCTATAACTGTTGGCAAACTCAGCACACAATGGCACTGAGGGGCAGGGAGAAATGGGATTCTTAGACATGAGGAAAGTACATTCACCTAGACGGAGTTATTTCCGACTCCCACAAAAGCATAGTAAAAGAGATGACTGCCCACAATTAAATCACATACATATAGTGCAGTATAGAAGTGAAGAATGGGTTAAAACAATATAACAATGCCACAAAGGGTCACCAAAAGATATAAATTGTAATTAGGACCACAATACTAGGACAGTAGTGTCTAAGTGCACTCACAAAATAGTGGAAACAAGATGACCACGGTTAGCCACTGTAGCACCATCACCGTTCTATGGACAGGAGTGAAGAAGAGTGATGTATTAATTTATTGTCCCTAATGAATCATAGGTAGCAGTCAAAATCCAGTCTTTGTTAAAAAACTCCAGGAACCCGAGCAGAACCCACAAAAAATTTCTCGGTCCAGGTAGGCATCTGTTTTATTTACTTTGAAGGAGTTCATGAGTTTATAATGTTACTCCTTTGGATTAAATGGGACAAAATCCACAGGCA
Organism: Ambystoma mexicanum; assembly: GCF_040938575.1. Taxonomy (NCBI): domain Eukaryota; kingdom Metazoa; phylum Chordata; class Amphibia; order Caudata; family Ambystomatidae; genus Ambystoma; species Ambystoma mexicanum. Next base: position 831,899,161 of record NC_090934.1, on the reverse strand, counting down.
GGTTGCGGAAACGGTGGATGGTGGGAGATAAGTACCAGTTCTTAACAACAGGTGCAGCGAAAGAAGCAACCAACCCCAGGGAACACCACCGTGGACCCCCACAGGAAGAGCTCAAACTGAAGGTTCGAGCCTCCATCTGTCGGAGAGGGCTGGATGCCAAGCAGGATTTCAGACAATGCAAGTCAATGGTAATACACAGTGGGAGAGGGCAAAGGGGCTGCCAAACATCACTACTCCCAGGCCCAGGCGACACCTGATTATGATTTCCAAAAAGTGTTCTGGGGACCAATGGACCTGAACCCTTCACCATCGACATCACAGACTACTGAAAAAAGGAATAACCTGGGGACGCAGGATGACAAACCACCAGGCAGAATGAGCAGTAGGGAAGGAGAAGACAGCAGAAGATTGGAGGAAACTGACCAAGGGGTCGGGTCAGCTTAAGGAGGAAAGAGATAGCAGGCAACCAACAAATAACACTTCCATGATGTTAGCAACAGTTGGAAGTGACCCAGAGCAACTCAAGACGGAGCTGAGATGGAGCAGAAGTGACTCACCACGTATCTCCAGGCCAGTAGGCTCACCACCTTAAGGTTCTTGGTACAGGAGAATTTCTAAGGGGGCAACACTGGAAGGGCCAGAAATCAGTCTCATGGTAGAACAACCATACCAATCATTAAGGGGGGCTTTGGGGAGGACAATGGGGAGCCAGAGGCAAAGCCAAAAGGGCCACAATCCAGCATACAGGGTCACAAAAGGCCCCTGGCAGCAGCAGCCCACCTTTGCAGCAGTCTTCCCGACATTCAAGTAAGAATCTCAAGAAACCACAGGTTCTCCCTCTGATAACACATTCACTCAAGGGCTGGCCTAAGTCAACCCTCCAATCGTAACCCAGGCAAGCACACAGCAGCCAGCATATCATGGTCATCCTGAAAACCACCAGAAACAGTGGTGCACTCACTTAGGATATGGAGTATATGGATTGAGGCTGTCTGGGGCAGGAAACCAAACTATCTCAGTTGAAATCACTTTAGAAGGTTTAGGCCGCCCTTCGCTTTCTATTTGTAAAGTAAAAACATTTTAAAAAATGTGGGCCAATTTGTAATTTTGTTACCTAAACCTCCAAGGTGGAGTTAAAAATAGGCGGATTTCCTGCTGAAAGTCTGCCTGAAATACCACCCTTGGTACCGCCAGCGGTATTTGCAGAACATGGAACAGAGTGAATTGTAAGTACAGTGATATTTACGAAATACTGCTGGATTTACCACTGCCAACCAACTCGGAATCAGGACCTAACTGTGCTTAGCTACCAGCCTTCCCCCCTCCCCCAACCCCTGAATGAAGCCAATATTGATCTGCTATTGCTCCCTCAGAGTGATTTTGGCGTGTCTTGTGGTCAGAACATTGTTAACCTTCTGATAATTACGTTTTTCCACAGCCGCCCTATGGTAAAGGGTCAGAGAACAACCAACAGCAAAGCAGCGAGTCTCTGCTCACTGAGACTCGAGTCTAGAAGTTCGTGTCGGTCTTTTTTGCATTTCAGCACTGTTACCCTCGCTATGTGGTTGACTAGTCTGATGGGGCGTATATAGAGGGGTCTGTTCTAGTCTCTGCAGTATGACCCTTTTCTATTGGGACTCCTTTTCCTCAGGTTATGCTGGCAACAGTGGCAGCACCTCTCTCCTTTTAAATCTGTCGAGGCCCTGCCTCCCTTCCCGGGCATGGTGAAGTTGAAGATAGGATCATTCCCACTCTGCCCTGGCCCCGCATGACATCGCTTGTGGCGACACTCTTGGTGTCCCCATAATCTACATCCATGGCAAGGCAGGGAAATTCATCACAATGGCTGCCAAAGTGAGAGAAAGGTTAAGAATAGTCACCTCAAAGTAGGCAGTAGATCTGCATATAAGGAAAGAGCAATCATCTTTCAGAACCTGGGAAGTACTAATGAGTGCTATGTACTTTTGAAACACCAGACTTCCAAGCGCTACTAGGTATTATTTTGAAGTGTTTTTGAGACATTAACAATTCAGGATATATCCATCGCACATTATCAAGGTGTCTAACTGTTTAATATTTCTGTGCATAGTGATTAATTTATAGATAGGGATTTAGGTGGTAGAATGACTCCCAATTATATATCACTAGGAGGCAGTCTTCAGCACAGCACTGGGTACTTGTTGCAGATGCTTCAGAAAGTAGCCAGACAGCCGAGGTAGAGGCTATAACAATATACAAGGCAACTTGAGAGCATAAGAATGACGCAAGTGGGTATGGCGGAAAGCTCGAAAGGGAAGAATTCTATGTAGAATCTGCCATTGGAAGTGGGTTCTGACTACAGTCATGACTTGAGTAGGAGGCAAGAGGTTGCCATCAAGCATGAATCCAAGGTTTTGAACCTAGGTCAATGGGCTGAAAGCTGTGCTAGTGGTGAATGCTGATGTGAAGTGTTCGCACAGTGAGCATTGTTGTTGAAGGTGATGACCTCAGTTTTGGCAGGATTCATGCTGATCCATTTTGGCCTTTTCCATCCTTGATGGTAAGTAAGGAGTCTTGCTAGTTATGAACGACAAGTCTACTTTGGAGAGGGGATGACAGCTGCAATGGCCCAATAGTTGTTTAATGTTGCTGGGATTCAGTGTGACCAAGGAATGGCTTATTGAGAAGTAGGAGGACATTAGTGCTCTAAGGCTTGAGGGAACAGATTTAACAAGGAGATACATCAGCGGTCTGCATCCTCTGGCTCTCCTGATGTTTGGAACTACAACTCCCATCATCCCAGCATAGTCAATAGCTAGATATCATGGGAATTGTACATCTAGAGCCAAAGGTTGCAGACCCCTGAGATAAATGGTGGACTCTAAAGGCTTGATTGATCAGGGGTTATGGTGTAAGTCATCATATTTGCTGGATGCTAGTACTGTGACAAATTGTGACTGGAAAGATGGAGTAAAGCAGATTGAGGCACCAAAGTAGAGGTCTGTGGGGCAAACGAAAGCCAGCACTCAAGGCAAAGATGTTGTGGATTTAGCAAATGCTGGTGCCATAAAAGGACGATAGTGGATTTCTGGGCATTCACCTCTGCGGTAGAGTCTTTGGCTTGCACCCGCTTCTATGTAATTCCCTATAGTTGCCTAGCAGCAGCTAGGACACCACCCATGGAAGAATATGCACTGGCAGAAGTCTGTCACCTATTCCCCACTGCTACCTTCCACCTCTGAAAGGGCAGATTGTTGCCAACAGACACCCCATGCACCGCTTGGTGCATCCTGGCATTACCTAGCTCCAACATTCCTCCTTCTTTCCATTTTAGGGAGACTTGAGGTAATGGCTGTTCTCCAGCCACTGCACCAATTCCTTTACCTTTACACTCTAGCAGATGAGTTCTATGCCTCATCTTGTTTAAGCCTTATGTCCTCTTTCCATTCACTTTCTAGAGGTATTGTTTGGTAATATTGATCTTTTGGTTTCTCTTGCCAGGCACACCAATGTTTGCCAGGCTCCCTGCCATGCCCACCCCTCGTGTACTCAAGCTACATCCTTAGCTTTATTATTTACAGAGTGCTGGAAGGGGAAGTGGTTAATGGGTCTTGGTAAAGTAAAGGGTGCTTACCTCTCTTATTTTGCACTAAAAGGAATGCTGCTCCTAATGTGGTGAATCAGGGAAAAACACCCCTGGATCTAGACATGGGCTGGCTACGCTCTCGGGTCCTTCATAGAACCTAGGCCCACATTCATTGCCACCAGACCAATATTCCTCCTCAGGCATTCACTGTCTGTGCAGGAATTAGTGGGCTTATTTTTTAACTTTATGAAATCACCAATTCTAACAATCCTTGAAGGAAATGTTCATGCAATGGTGTTCCAGATTCCTTCAATATCAACCACGGGCCCAGGTCCAAAATGTTACAATGACCCAGTGCTGTGCTGGCACGTGGAACCGCACTGACTCAGAATTTGGTCTTAACCTTTGCTATTCTGAGACAGGAGCTCTTTGATATTATGATGCAAACACAGGTGTTTGTCTTCTCCTCTGCATCAGCAGGAACGGGGTGTAGATGTGAATGACGATTAGAGGACTTCTCAATAAGTTACAGCTCCTTCATTGCCTCAATAAGGACTCCAACCAGCCTTTGTCTGCAAATGGCCCAATGACGAGATGGGTATGCATTGATAACAGCAGTAACAGGCAAGTGAGGCAAACAGAGAGGGTTCTCCTCGTGGTGCAAGGATCACAGTTTGTGAATCTGCAAAGAGTTTTGTGGAACCTGAATACTTGCCCAGGTGGCTCTATACGCGTGGGTTCTAGACATTAAATGATCGAGAGAGTGGGAGGCCACAGCCCCGCCTTCCCTTTGTGAAAAACTGGAGACCAGCTGGAAAATAGCAATATGATTTAAAAGAGGGGGCAGAGATTCTCAAACTACCTCTGTACACTCTGCTCACTTGAAACGAAGCCCTGGTCCAGTTACTGCCTAAACACTTGTTTGTGGCTTCACAATAAAGAAGGTGGGCCTAAAATGTGGGAATGTCTATTTTCGTTATCTGCTATGTAACTTTAATATATATTCACATGCACCCTTTTGTTCTGACTTATATTTACAATTGCACAACCTTTTATGTTTCATGGTAATTATTCTTTGGGGAAGAACTGTAGATTTACTTATCACTTATCAAGTTCTGAAATCTGCTCTCTTTTATAGAATGTTGTAGTTACGATTGGACAGCCTTATAGTTATAATGACTTTTATTTTCGTGGCGAACTGTTGACTTAATTGGTGCTTGCCAAGTCTCTGGGGATTAACGAGTCTCACACCAACACTGCTTAATGCCCACTGGAGTCTTCTTTATATAGAATAATTATTGTATGCTGTTCATGTGTTTCATGACTTATTTGCACTTGGGCTCCATGACACATCTGTGCCATTGGATGTCGATTTGCATAACATCAATAAGGGGCGTAATCGCTACCATAAAGTACTTGGTTCAAGTAGCTCAATACAGCAGTTCCATTTGGATATAGAACAATTAGATTGCTGGAAAAATCTGACCTGAGAACCTCTCATATTCATGGGTGCCAGGCTTTCAATGTATGCTAGAATCTGTCCGTTGGGCCGTCGCTCTACGTCCCATGTTCCACTCCTGCATTCAGCTTTCACAAAGTCAGCTCGCAAATAGGTCACACTCCACCCCTTGTCTTAGTAGTTTCAGAGTGTCTATTCATAGTTTGCCCAGTGGGAAATATTCAAAGGGGATCCTGGACAAACCAAACTTCAAGGGTCTCTTCAGCACATCTCGAGCCCATCATGCAGCCAAACACAGCTTGATCTTAAATATCTATTACTTTTTAAAGCTGCCATCCTTAGACAGTCCATCTGGTGATGAACATATTAGAATACACCCTTTGGCCTCAATCCGGAGCTATGGTCTTCTATAACCAGATTTACATACACCCAATCTACCACAAAACATGACTTGCACATCTGCAACCCCCTCCCCTTTGTGTGTGTCTACTGTGTCCTCTGTGCCCTTCCTCTATGTTAACTCTGCTCCCTTTTTCCTCTGAAGTCTAACGTCTGGATACACAGGGCACAATAAACCAAACTCCATGCAAAAACACAGGCATTTGCTTCATGCTGTAAAACATGCAGAATGGGGATGTGATGCATGTGTAACGCTTGTAACGCTCACCTGATTCCCGTAGAGGCGCCGGTCTTGACTGGGCGTATACCGTATCTGCAAAGGTGATGTGTAACACACGGCTGGCTCTTTGGGCTGGACCTCTGTGCACTGTATGTCTGACTTGAAGGGTAAGATGTCTGCAGATAGAAAATATGGGATTAAGGAACTGGGTTATTGAATGTCTCTCTCTTCTTCCCTTCCTCTTCTCCTGTAGAACCTCAAAGGTTAACGCTCTCACCTTAGGTAAGTGAACGCCGTGCTCTCCATCTGCCTCGGGGCAGGGTGCTGTAACCAGTTTCTTCACTGGATAAGGGGAGCAGGCCTCTTGACTTCAGAGGACTGCTGTCCGTCGTTTACTGCACGAACGGTAAGTTTCGAGTAATTCTAATGTCTTTAAAGTCTTTAGTAATGATGTTTCTTGCTTTGCAGGGTTCCGGCGATGGCGGATGACGGGCTGAAGTGAGTTGAAGATGGAGCCCGTGTGATGAATAGAAGCGCCTGGAAGCACGTAAGTAAGCGCTTGTTGCCTGCTTCACGATGCGCTCTAACTGTCTTTTTATTTTGCAGGTACAAGTTCGGAGCGGCTGCAGGGTGCCGGAATACCCACTGGGTTAGATGTGGAAAGGAGTAATGGCACGTGAGTATTAAAGTTCCCCAATGTCTTTAAACGCACCTTGTTTTGTCTTTCAGATGCGGGATGCAGCGCCGCAGGCCTCCGGAGAGTGCGAAGAGTTGGTAAGCTTTTGTCTTTCAGATGCCGGAATGCAGTGTGAAGACCTCCGGAGCGCACGAAGAGTAGGTAAGCCTTTGTCTTTCAGATGCCGGAATGCAGCGCGAGGCGTTGGTGACAGCCGATGGACCAGGTAAGTGAAGAGCTGTCACTGAAGACCGTAATGCTAACCTGTTCTTTCTTGTCTTTATAGGTGTTGCTGAAGACTGGATTCAGGATGGTAAGCCTTTTTCCTTAGGTCCAGGATCAGATGCAGAAGACACGATGAGCGTTCTGCTGCAGAGGATGCAGAATAACGCAAAGCAAGATTCATCCATCGGGTGTGGTTTAAATAGCCTCCTGTAGTGCTTAGATGTCTCCTTCCACAGCCACGCCTAGGTAAGAAAAGAGTTCCTGCTTTCCAGAAGAGTTCCAGTGTTCTGAATCTAGGGAGTGGCTCCTGCCCCACCCAACAGGAAAAGTAGTTCCAAACAGAAGAGGATCAGAGGCTCAACTGGCAGGCAAGTAAGCAGCATGGTCTGCTGCAGGTAAGTCCACCCAAGCATTATGAGCCCGGCGCTTCCAGCGCTGGGACTGGGCATATTTATGAGCCTGGTGCCACTGGCGCCAGGACTGGGTCCAAAAGGTCCCAATTGGGACTGGTTGGCACTCGGAACCTGGGTTATGGATCTGCTTCCAAGGGAGTTGGGAAAACCCTGACCTTTTGGAAGCAGAGATCATGACAGTACCCCCCCTCAAGGCCCCTCCCACACCGGGCTTCTCCGGGGGTTTTGGCTTGTCAGGAAATGTTCGGTGAAATCTTTTGATTAGGCGAGGAGCGTGGACATATTCAGCAGGTTCCCAGGATCTCTCTTGGGGGCCGTAGCCTTTCCAGTCAATTAGGTAAAATAGTTTAGATTTGGAGATCTTGGAGTCCAGAATGCTTTTGACTTCAAACTCGAGTTCTCCATCAACTAGGATAGGTTTTGGAGATTTAGTTAGTCGGGTTTGAGGTTGCACAGGTTTTAATAGAGAGACGTGGAAGACCGGATGTATCTTCATGTGCGGGGGCAAGTCCAACTTGACTGCTACTGGGTTTACTATGGTGGTGATGGAATAGGGACCAAGGTATCTTGGGTTGAATGTGCGTGGCCCTTTTAGAGGTAGATATTTGGTGGATAACCAGACTTGATCCCCTACTTGATATTGAGGGGCTTCCTTCCGATGTTGATCTGCTCCTTTCTTGTATTGTTCTTTAGCCCTTTGAAGGTGAGAAACAGCTTCCTTAAAGGCTTGGGTGACTGTAGAATGCAGGTAGTCTACTGCTGGTGTTTCAAGATCTTGGAGGGGATCCAACTCCGAGGTTCGAGGGTGACTGCCGTACAAAAGAAAAAACGGGGTTTTCCCAGTTCCCGAATAGTCAGAGTTATTGTTGGCATATTCGGCTATCCAAAGGATGTTTTTCCAAGTTTTTTCAGTTCGTTGCACCATGCAGCCGAAATACTGTTCCAGACTTTGATTGGTCCTCTCGGTTTGTCCGTCGGTCTGAGGGTGGTGACTGATCGATAGTCTCACATCAATTTGAGCCGACCGACAGCAACTTCGCCAAAAATGAGAAATAAATTGACTACCTCGATCCGAAATTAGAACCGAAGGAAAACCGTGCAGTCGGACGATGTTTTCGAGAAATTCTCAGGCCAGAGTTGCTGCTGTTGGCAAGCCTTTGAGCGGAATGAAATGCGCCATCTTGGAGAATAAGTCCACGATTACTAGAATCGTATTGTATCCGGAGCATGGAGGTAGATCGGTGATGAAGTCCATAGAAAGCGTATGCCAAGGGCGAGGTGGGATGTCAATAGGGCGTAAGAGGCCTGCTGGTCTTTCCTTTTGACTCTTGTTTTGGGCGCATACTCCACAGGACATTATAAAGTCTCTGATATCTTTTTTCCAAGACGGCCACCAGAAGTAGCGCTTGATCTTTTCTGAGGTCTTGGCCATACCGGGATGTCCTTCCATTAAAGAATCGTGATAACAAGAGATTACTTTTTTCTGTAAATCTGTGCTGGGTAGGTATAATCGTTCTTGGAAATACAATAAGTTGTCCTTTACCGCAAAGTCCTTTCCCTGCAGATGCCAATTCTGTATGTCTGCTGGAGTTACAAGTTGCCTGGCCTTATCCTTAACTTCCTCTATGGATTCTGTGGCGATTACACCCAGAATTCTTTGTTCGGGAATGATTGGTACAGGTTTAGGGTTGATCAAGTGTTCTTCCACTCCCATCCGAGAAAGGGCATCAGCTTTACCGTTCTTTGTACCAGGTCGATAGGTAATTATGAAGTCAAACTCAGCAAAGAATAATGCCCAACGGAGTTGTCTAGAGGAATGGGCTTTTGCGGTTTTCAAATATTGCAGGTTTCGGTGATCCGTAATAACAGTAACGGTGTGTCGGGCCCCCAGCAGATAATGCCGCCAAGCCTTAAAGGCAGACTTGATAGCCAGAAGTTCCTTGTCAGTAATCGTGTAATTGATTTCAGGAGGCGAGAATTTGCGGGACCAAAATGCCACGGGATGCAACTGATTGGTTACCGGGTCCTTTTGTGATAGAACTGCCCCCATGGCAAGGCTTGAAGCATCAGTTTCCACGATGTAGGGGAGTTCGGGGCGAGGGTGTTTTAAGATTGGTGCAGAGATAAATTTAGTCTTCAAATCCTGGAAAGCTTGTTCCGCCTCGGTAGACCATTCAAAACGTTTGTTTTCTTTAACAAGGCAGTGATGGGCTGGACTATTCGAGAGAATTCAGGGATAAACCTGCGGTAAAAGTTAGCGAAGCCTAACATGCTTTGCACACCTTTTACGGAGGATGGTGATGGCCATTTGAGAACTGCATCGACCTTCTTTGAATCCATACACACTCCGCCAGGTGATAATATGAATCCCAAGAATTCAACTTCAGTTACGTTGAAAACACATTTTTCCAACTTAGCGAAAAGTTTGTGTTGACGCAATCTTTCGAGGACCATTTTCAAGTGTTTCCGATGTTCAGATTCCGATGAAGAATAAACGAGGATGTCGTCAATGTAAACAACAACACACACATCTATGAGCTCTCTGAGGACATCGTTCATAAAATATTGAAAGGCGGCCGGGGCATTGCAAAGTCCGAAGGGCATGACCTGATATTCAAATAGTCCATACTTGGTGCGGAAGGCCGTCTTCCATTCATCGCCCTCTTTTACTCGTACCAAGTGGTAAGCTCCTCTAAGATCCAGCTTTGTATATATGCATGCTTTTCTGACTTGGTCCAGGAGTTCAGGGATCAAAGGTAACGGATATCTATTCTTAACGGTGATCTGGTTCAGGGAGCGATAATCTATACAAGTTCTAAGGTCTCCTTCCTTTTTTGGAATGAAGAACAAAGCTGAAGAAGCAGGGGACTTGGAAGGACGAATAAACCCATTTGCCAGGTATTGATCCAGGTATTGTCGAAGGTGAAGGTTCTCAGGCTCGGTGAGGGCATAAATTCTACTACAAGGAGGAGTAGATCCAGGTATCAGGTCTATCTGGCAGTCATAAGACCTATGAGGAGGTAGAGAGTTAGCCTGATCCTTCCGGAAAACATCTTGGTATTCTAGGTATTCGGGAGGTAACTGGGGAGTCTCTGAAGAAATTGCTGCCAGTGCAACACCAGGTGGAGGGTGACAAGTAGAGACACATTCTGGAAACTGGACCGTTCTTGCTCGCCAATCGATCAGAGGATTGTGTTTCTCTAACCAAGGTATTCCTAGAATAATCTGAAACTGAGGGGCCTTGATCACATCGAACACGATCTTCTCATGGTGTCCATCTTGACTTACTAGCGTCACCTCTTGAGTGGTATGCGTTACTGGCCCGGAGGCTATCTCCGTACCATCCACCGTAGTAATGACGTCCTTTACAGCCTTGGGACAAAGAGTTAGATTTATCCTCAAAACCATTTCATGATCCACATAATTGCCGATGGCACCGCTGTCGACGTAAGCTTCAATTGCATGTAATTGATCCGGATTATCAGGGCTAATGAGGACCATAGGTATCACGAAATGCGAGGTCACGGAACTGGTTTTCACGCTCGGCAAGAGGACCTCTATTCTTGTCGGGCGAGGTCGTTTCCCTGCTCAGAGTTTGTAACTTTGGTAACTGCAGCTCCTACTGCCTTCTTGGCAGGTTTCACCGGACAGTCTCGAAGAAAGTGCCCTGAGTTTCCGCAATAGAGGCATAATTGCAACTGTTTTCTCCTTTCCCGCTCCTTTTGTGTTAGAGGACCTTTCAGACCCCCTATTTGCATGGGTTCCCCGGGGTCTACTCCTTTGGAAGGAGTTGGCGGTTTGGAAAATACTCGAGCATCAAACTTGGAACGATCGTCCTTCCTGTTCTGCAGTCTGTGATCTATTTGAACGACTAAGTCTATATAGTCCGAACAATCTTGTGGGGGATTCACTACTTGGGCTAACACATCTTTGAGCTCTCCACGTAGACCTCTATAAAACAGCGTAATCCTTTTGTCCTCAGGCCATTGAGTTTCCACTATCAGTCTGTTGAAAGACGCAATATAAGCCAAAAGGTCTTGATTACCTTGTCGCAACGAAAGAAGCTCATTGTCCAAGGCCTGCCCCTGTGAATGTCTTGCGAACAGTTTTTCCATACTGAGCTGAAAAGCTTGAAAATCATGGAGGACCGGATCATCTTGATTTACTAGAGGGATCGACCAGTCTGCCGCATTGCCACTAAGGTACGAAAGCACGAAAGCTACTTTAGCTTGATCAGTTGGAAAGGCTGCTGGCCGGCATAAGAAATGCAACCGGCACTGATTGATAAATACTGCAAACCTCTTTGGGTCACCAGAAAATCGTTCAGGCGGAGCCAGAGGTACATTCCCAGGTAGGTTGATCTGCACTGGATTCATAGAGGATGTAGAAGGAAGATTTACCCCAGATGCGGGTAACGGGGTCTGTCCGGCTTGTGACTGTAGCAATTGTCTAGCGAGATCATCTGTTCGCTCCTTGGAAATAATCAGTTCCCTTCTTAGAGCATTTGTTTCCTGACGGGCTGCATGCACTTCTGCCCTTAGTTCCCCAAGTAACTGGGCTAGCTGGTCGGTATCCGAGGTTTCCATAGCGCCTGGACGGGAGTTTTGTGGTAGGCTTTGCGTTCTGTAACGCTCACCTGATTCCCGTAGAGGCGCCGGTCTTGACTGGGCGTATACCGTATCTGCAAAGGTGATGTGTAACACACGGCTGGCTCTTTGGGCTGGACCTCTGTGCACTGTATGTCTGACTTGAAGGGTAAGATGTCTGCAGATAGAAAATATGGGATTAAGGAACTGGGTTATTGAATGTCTCTCTCTTCTTCCCTTCCTCTTCTCCTGTAGAACCCCAAAGGTTAACGCTCTCACCTTAGGTAAGTGAACGCCGTGCTCTCCATCTGCCTCGGGGCAGGGTGCTGTAACCCGTTTCTTCACTGGATAAGGGGAGCAGGCCTCTTGACTTCAGAGGACTGCTGTCCGTCGTTTACTGCACGAACGGTAAGTTTCGAGTAATTCTAATGTCTTTAAAGTCTTTAGTAATGATGTTTCTTGTTTTGCAGGGTTCCGGCGATGGCGGATGACGGGCTGAAGTGAGTTGAAGATGGAGCCCGTGTGATGAATAGAAGCGCCTGGAAGCACGTAAGTAAGCGCTTGTTGCCTGCTTCACGATGCGCTCTAACTGTCTTTTTATTTTGCAGGTACAAGTTCGGAGCGGCTGCAGGGTGCCGGAATACCCACTGTGTTAGATGTGGAAAGGAGTAATGGCACGTGAGTATTAAAGTTCCCCAATGTCTTTAAACGCACCTTGTTTTGTCTTTCAGATGCGGGATGCAGCGCCGAAGGCCTCCGGAGCGTGCGAAGAGTTGGTAAGCTTTTGTCTTTCAGATGCCGGAATGCAGTGTGAAGACCTCCGGAGCGCACGAAGAGTAGGTAAGCCTTTGTCTTTCAGATGCCGGAATGCAGCGCGAGGCGTTGGTGACAGCCGATGGACCAGGTAAGTGAAGAGCTGTCACTGAAGACTGTAATGCTAACCTGTTCTTTCTTGTCTTTATAGGTGTTGCTGAAGACTGGATTCAGGATGGTAAGCCTTTTTCCTTAGGCCCAGGATCAGATGCAGAAGACACGATGAGCGTTCTGCTGCAGAGGATGCAGAATAACGCAAAGCAAGATTCATCCATCGGGTGTGGTTTAAATAGCCTCCTGTAGTGCTTAGGTGTCTCCTTCCACAGCCACGCCTAGGTAAGAAAAGAGTTCCTGCTTTCCAGAAGAGTTCCAGTGTTCTGAATCTTGGGAGTGGCTCCTGCCCCACCCAACAGGAAAAGTAGTTCCAAACAGAAGAGGATCAGAGGCTCAACTGGCAGGCAAGTAAGCAGCATGGTCTGCTGCAGGTAAGTCCACCCAAGCATTATGAGCCCGGCGCTTCCAGCGCTGGGACTGGGCATATTTATGAGCCTGGTGCCACTGGCGCCAGGACTGGGTCCAAAAGGTCCCAATTGGGACTGGTTGGCACTCGGAACCTGGGTTATGGATCTGCTTCCAAGGGAGTTGGGAAAACCCTGACCTTCTGGAAGCAGAGATCATGACAGCATGTTGATCTCTGACACTTGAATGAAACGTATCATGAATTATCATGGATGGCAGGATCTGGATTTTTTGGACCTGATTCGTCACTGAGGCCTGAGATTGGCTAGAAAAGTAGGCAAGGAGAAAGAAAGGAGGTAGATCAAAAGACACAGAGGCGGTAACCTTGCGCGGGCCGCAGAGGACATCCTGCTTGTTAGTGACAGTGAAGAAATGTGGAGACTGGCTCTCCCAGTTTAGTGTGAAAGAAAGGTTTTGAGTCTAATATATAGTACCTTTGGTTCTGGTGATTAAATTGGACTCTAGAGTACTCTTATGCCTCAGTACAAATGCTGGCTATATTGATTAGGGAACAATTTCTTTTATTTTTTCTTCTCTTTTAGATATATTTAAAAATTATAAAAATGCAGAGAATAGAACGGTTTTCTACAGACATTGGCTTTCCCTATCGTCTAGGTTTAGCATACATTTGTGAGGGTTGCACAGGGCAAATATGCATGCATCACTGGCCTGTTTTATTGATGGTGGTAGCAGATGAAGTCATATGTACGTGTGCTTATTACGATAGTACATAGGCATTGCTCTTGACGCGACTGGCGCACCTTTTGGTCTCATACAGTTGCATGTGGTGATGCACACGACCATTGTACACCTGTGGACACTCTGGATGGGATCACATTCCTCATATAGGTAGGCGTTGTTGCTGCACACGCCTTACGTGTTTTGTTTACTGCAGTTTAATCCGTTGGTGTGGAAAATGGATTGTGTAGGGTTCAGGTTAATCCCTTGTGCTCATCTCATGTAGACTCCTTGTTGTATTAATGGTTGGGGTGGTTCTGCATGGGTGGGATGTATGGTTTGGTTGAGGATAAGGCACATTCATAGAAATGTATTGGAAGTTTGCCATGGTGGGGTAGCCAAGTGAAAAAGCGAGATGATGAAAGTCAACGTATGATATTGAATTGGATGGATTCATGTGATAGTCACGACTCACGAGAAGCAGAATCTGCTCACATTTGGCTCGGGGTGAAAATCATGATTACTGCCATACCGAAAACACTTCTTTCACTCTCTGAATGTGCTATGGTCCAGGCTCAATGTGGGGCAGAGTGTTTTGGTCTAGGAGCATTCTTATTTCGATCCATGCCCCAAGATGATTTGTGGTTGGAGATGATGTGACAGATCAGGCAGGGAGCTATATGGTTGCATACATGCCAAGATTCTGTGACCAAAAATCTGTAGGAATCTTAAAGTTTCAAAAATAGTCAGGCGAGGAGGTAATGATAGGAATAGGGTGCGTCAGCAGCCCATTGTCATTGAATGAGCCCACCGCCGCTGGTGCATTCAATGACAATGAGGCACCTTCCACGCCTTCTGCCACCACGCCAGCTCGGGGGAGTCAAAGGCACTCGCGGCGGAGGGGCGCATTTAGCCTGCCGCGGACTTTTACATCAAAAGACTGCATGCCACGCCTTCTCCTGCTACGCCAGCTCGGGGGAGCCCTTGAAAGACTCCCCCGAGCTGGCGTGGTGGGGGGCTAATGGCGCCTTTTGTCAAAGGCACCCACGGCGGAGGGGTGCATTTAGCCCGCTGCTGTGGGCGCCATTTACATCAAAAGCCTGCATGCCGCGCCTTCTCCGCTACGCCAGCTCGGGGGAGCTCTTGAAAGACTCCCCCGAGCTGGTGTGGCCAAAAAAACAATATAAAAATAAATACAAAATCGGTATTTGTTGCCAATAAATCGGTAGGCGGTAGGACTGCTTAAAAAGCGGTATCCTACCGCCTAAATCGGTAGGGTTGGCAATTATGTGGTTGTAATGGATCTTTTATATGGGAAAACGCACTGCTGTTGAACTTTGCACTATGAACATTGAAAAAGAAAAAAACTAGCTACTTTAAAAAGATGGGTGATATTTTGAGGCAGTATTGGGATCACTGCCTGGTGTGGATGGGAAACATAAACTGCATTTCGGACAGGAGATTGGATATGGTGTGTCAGAGGAGTGTCACCTCATACCTTTGCTAACGGTAATGGGCAAGGAGTTGGTGGATGTCTGGAAGAAGAATTGATCAAGTTGGAGAGTTGTAATTCTATTCAAGGGCTATAAGTCCTACTATGGCTATGCTAAATGTGGCATGTATGGGCCAACGACGTGTGTGTTCAATGTAGTGTTTAAATTAAAAACATCTATATTTTTCTTTAATCATTCCCAATCCCACCGGGAGCACCCTACACTAAATAAAAATTCCAAAGAGATGGCCTTTGAAAAGGTTCCAAAACCGAAGCTTGATCAATTCTGTTAGCACCCAGGTAAACCCTAGTCAAAGCAACACAGTACAAAGTTCCAGTCAAATAGAAAGATCCACAACATATCACTATAATGGGTAGCCCTAATCTAACAAACTAATCTGCAAAATGAGTGCTCTTGGTTTCCCTTCAGGACTACTCACTGTAGTAAGAGGTTTCTCTGCCACCAGGCTACTTCTCAGCTTCCTGGCCTCATCCACACCAGGTGTCTCCTTCCATACGCTCAAGAGTTCCCTGCTATCTATACCACCAGCCTTTTATCCTCCTGCCCCCAAATCCCAGTCTTCTGGCATCTTCGGACATCTATTTCACAAGGTTTCTTCTTTTACCAGTCTCTGATTTCTCCTGTTTTTCCTCTAACCAGTTTTTAATGTTTCCACTATCATGGTCCCCCTGGCATCCATTTTACCAACCTTTCACTTCCCCCATATCTGGATTCCCCCGGCATCCTTTTCTCCAGGTATAACTGTGAAATCGTAGTATCAAGGTATCCAGTGATAATGTCACCGGGGAAATGGCCGCCAGGTAGTGCCATTTCCCTAAAAATGCACAGAAAATCAAACACTTTCCCCAAATATTTTATTATTGGAGGTAATAATATATAATTATACCCCTGCTAGAATGTTTGGGGAAAGAATTTTAGAGGTTGGGGAAAAAAAAGTTGGCTTCCTGATGTCTTTTTACTGGTGACATTATCACATATAACCCTTTTCACAGGGTACCACAAATCCCTGGATTCCTCCTTTGGCGTTCTTTCTGCCTGGTCTCACTTTCACAATCTTTCGGATGTCCCTGGTGTCCTCATATGGTATCACTTTCACAAGTATCGGGACTATCTTTCCATCCTCTTTAAAAGGCTTTCCACTTTTTCCAGCAGATTCATGCCAGACTCAGAGTTCCAGTATGCACTTCCCTTTCTTCCTTCTGAGTCCTAAAGTGAAAAACACTCTGCTTGACACGCCGAGCGATTTTCATTGTTGTTGAAGGTGGGGGCGGAGGCAGAACGGAAGTGATGTTTCTCCCTCTGGTTTGCTCTCTGTCTTCAAACACCACATTTTTTTACACCAGCATGAGATTTTCATGCTGGTGTACAGCCAATAATTTCCTATGTAATGCGCCTGCTTTTTGCACCAGCAAAAAGCAGGCAGATTACAGAGGAAATCATTGTAAACGCTGCCTGCCTTGAGTACCCTGCAGAGTGCAAAAGAAAGGCATAAAGAGACTGCTGCCATTTCCTCACACCTCCTATTTGTATTCTGCAGTGCAAATGATGAAAGCTTCATTCATTAGGGTTTTTTCCTTGTGAATATCACCAATTGAACATGCAACTTCGTACAGGCAGAAGCCACCAATGTCTTGGACATGGCTAGTTCTGTGTACTGTGAAGAGCAATGGTATGACCACCTGTAGGCATAACTTTCACCGCTAGTAACTTACTTGTGCAACTGGCGATCTTTGTGAACGTAACCGATGAGCTGCTATGAAGAAAACTATCCCGCAACATTAAGTCTGACTGTAGACAAGGACCATAGGAGCACGCAGCCTACCCTCATTTGTTCACCTGCTGCTCATGCATTGACACACCACGGTCTCCAGCCTTACCCAACTGTAATAAAACACTAAGATAAATAGTTACTCACATGTTTTGCAGCAGCCTTCTAGAAATGATACAATGTATCCACCAACCTACAAAATGAAAATAAGAAAACGAAATTAATTGGGTCCAAGGCATTTGCTGGTTCAGGTTGACTGGAAGATGGTTTAGCAAATAGGGCCACCCTTGAAGCACATGCAAAGCAGCCGCATGCCCCCAAGTATCACCATGATTATACACAATGAAATGATCAAAAGGCATAAGTAGTCAGCTCCCTTTGCTATAAACAAACATTTATTTTGTTTATAACAATATTGTGTTCTGCAGATTACCTTTATTGCAATTAATAATAGTACACAAGGAACTGGTTGAGACCAGCCGCCTATGCTGAAGCGTTCTGGACTTGCATTTGAAAGGATAGACATTTCACCAAATTGGGGGATAAATAAAAAAGATCCATCTGGGCTCTGTGAGTTCTTGCTAGATTAGCAATTTCAGAACATTCCTTGTAAGTGTCCATTAATTACAAGGTCATATCCTCGGAAATATTTTTTTTTCTGAGTAAAAACTGATCAATTGGAGCAATATTAAAAACACTGTTCAGACTATGTTTACGTATATAATGTCCTTGTGAACACAAATTGTTTCTCAATAGACCAATGTTAGTTTGTTAAATCACAGAGAGCATTGATTAAAAAAGTGAAGGAAATCAGTACAAGAACATTCATGAATCTTTCTATTGCTCAAAACATACATATTTCGCTTTTATTCAAATCCTAGAAATGATGCGATCTGTGACAGACACCATGTCCATGTGCTTTATACCCACTCTTTTATTTCTCCAACTAACTGACATTGGAAGTTACCATCTCTGGAATACCTGGGTCTAATTGAGATATCGACCAATATGCAATTATCTTCACTCTGCGACGGGGCTGTATCCTGTCCACAAGCTATGACATAATGCATCTACATGGCATCATTAATATGAACCTCTGCAGAAAAACAGGAAACACATCCGTAGCCCTTGCCATCAAGTGCAATCTGCTAATTTGCATATAATATTGACAGAACCGGCAGTGTGTCAATACGTGATAATTTATTTTGATTTGAAATACAACTGGACCGTAGCAAAATGGTTTTACTCACATAACACCGCCCTCTGTGATCAATAAGGAGTAGTATTATGCATCATATGTTTTAAAATAGGCATATGGGAACAATTAGTTGCTTTTGCAGAATACCAATATAGACTTAAATACTGAGGGAGGGGTCATTATTAGCCCATAAATTGGGGGAAGGATCAATATCCCAAGCAAAAATGACCTCTCGACTTCTATAAAGGTAATAGCACAGCAGGAATACATGTTTTGGAGTTTGGATGGTAGTTAATTTAAGAATGACAAAAGAAAATAGACAACTGAGTTAGTAAATGAAATGCAGTTTTATGTTGCAGTATATAAATTGTCTTCATAAATTAAGCATTTTAATTTCAACTTGGTTGAATTGGAACAGATTTAACATGAATCTGCATTAGTTGTCATGTAAAGGAAAATGGTTTCTATTTAGGAACGCATTTTCCAGTGTTTTAGCTTTCTCTTTCATGTGTTAAATAACATGTTGAAGCAAGAAAAAGGGCTTGTGCACACACAGATCCATGTGGGCGTGCGTGCAGGTGCATGCACATGGAGGAGGACCTGGGTCTGCGCCATGAGGTGCTTAGGCTCATTCTACACAGGGCATTGTTTTGGCGGGTATTGGATTATGTGAAGATGTGTGTTAACCCACACACATGGAGGCCGATTGACCAACACTCAAGCATCATGTGCATTGGCCCATATGCACACGGTTTCAGCTTCCCCCATGCACCTAGCCAAAGAATGATTTTACACCACTGAGTTCCCTCGAAAAGGAGTCCATTCCTTTCAATCCTGACACGATGGTGGCCATGCATCCTGGAGAACTATTGCTTAAGTGCTCCTTTCAGCCGTAGAGAATGTTTTGTAAGCATCTTTCCCTTGGACATCTTCTCTGACTCCTTCTGCTCCTACCGATCCCTAGGAAATGTGGTTCCTTCTTGTATTAGGTGAGGTTACTGATTAGGTCCCTATTTAGTTACAAAAAAGTCCAGCTAATTTACTCTTTGATTGTTTTGCAACAGAGCTGTGCCTGTGGTATCACCCTGGGTGTAGTCAAGCCTACATTATGTCCCTGCTTCATTTAAGAACTGTGAATTTACACTCTGCTTGTCACCCTTACAGTACCTGTCCGGGTTCGTCATTGCCCCTGCCTTTGGTGTGTCTTTTTTCACTGTCATCTACATCAAGCCTGGCCTATGGTCACTATATGATCTTGGCCTTCTCCCATCAAGATGAAACCCCTATGAGTCCATCTACTTCCAAAGGGTGACCATCTGCTGTAACCAAAGTAATTTCACTATATGTGAGTATTCCATGCTCTGACAGTGAGGTATGCATGATGGTCCACACACTTTGCATGTAGGTCAATGCACCCTAGGTACACGCATTGGGATCCATGCACTTTGCACACATGCCGATGTATCTCTGTGTCAATCAGCCTCCTCAAACCTGCACGCAAATGGGCACACATTTACCTGTGCACATCAAAGATGATGCAATTTGCACACATGGCCTAAACAACACAAGAATGTGGCACCATACACCCTGTGCATGTGCCCACTTCGGCCTGTGTACTTCACGCTTGTTAAGAGATTCATGCACCTCCAGTACATGCCCAGACACATCACTCACTCAAATGGGGCCTCACACACTTGTGTGCATGAGGACACAAGTGCACCTCCACGTGTGTGATTCACAAGCTCCTCTTCATGCATGAACCTATCAATATGCATTTCCATGACAATGGGGCCCCATGTACCTCCATGCCTACCTCCACATAATCGCTTTCATGCATGCGCTCACACACCTCCTTCCAATTCACACAGCTTCACACAACTAAGCATGCACTCATATGCCTCTGCACATGTGCTCCCACACCTTCCCCCAAAATTCCGAACAAACACAAACACCCTCCAAAGTTAGAGGTACACCTAGATACATATTTTGGTTGTGTAATGCAGTTATACAATGCGGCCCTACATTTACATTCAGACAGATTGTAGCATCAGTTGAACAATGTCAGACCTTCAGTCATCAATCTGTTCATGTTACATTGCAACAATTCTGACTGAGTGGGAAAGATTAACTCTATAATGGCTTCTAGAGGATTCAATCTGGTAGCCAACTTAGAGTCTCCAAAGAGCCACTGATGATTGCTCCCTTAACTTTAGTACACTAAAATCCTGCATTTCTAACTTTACAAAAAGATAATAAAGGGATTTAAAATGTTGCTAAATTGTATTGTGATTACTTGAAAAGGAAACTTTTAAAAAGTTGTTTCCTTTTACTAATGTCAAGATTTCCCATTTCTCTCATATTGATCATTACATATTTAGTAAACCATACTTCACACAACCGAAAAATGAACGCTTTAATGTTATTAAGGTGATATCTTAAAAAGTCATTTAACACTTTATCAAAACTGTGCTAATGGTACCAATACATAAATAGAAGGACTTTCTGGAAGAGGAATACATGGTGTCCATGGCAACCAATTTGAAGTGATTACTATGGATGCCAGTGTAGATTTGTGGGCTCAGGGTCATCTTGCAAATAGGAGACACCGCTCAAAAATAACCACCCTTCTGAGTTTCTCAGACTGTACCTCGGTATTGAAAAGGAAAGATAAATTGAGTTGTCTGATTGTATCAATGTTTTATGGTTGATTTGTAAGCCTATTGTACACTTTTACTTCTATGTACTTGATTTCATAGGTTTACTTTTTTTCCAGATGGTATACTTTTTTGTTTCAGAGTGTAAAGCCTGGCATCTCTACCCCCAATTCCCACTGGGTTCACTTTGATCCCAGCTCTAAACTATCTACCCTGTATATAACTTCTGACAATAATGTGCATCCTGTACACCAAAATAAGGTTTTCTCAATTTAAGGATACTTGGGTAAATAAAATGCCCTTTCTAGTCTCTATTAACTTTGATATTTTCTTGGTTATGTTTTATCTCTCATCAGAAAAGAGCTGGAGAATGTGGCAAATTGCTGTTCGCTTGGTTGTTCTTGTACAAAGGTAACAAAGTGCAAGATCACCTTTGAAGACACATATCTGGACTATAAAATGTTGCTTTAAATGTTTGTACATGTATCAATAATTCTGGTAGGAATCACAGTGCCCTTGGGCACGTAAAATGACTGTTAGCACTTTCACAATTACGATAGAGTGCAAGTGTATCTGTACTAGCACTAATGTGATTGTGCTAATATAAATGCTCATCTGCAAACAGCTTTTTCTCATTCTCAAAGGTGCTGTAATTCCACCGACTGTGACAAGACTTTTTCGTGTGACGAGTGAAAGTCCTTAGGAACTTAAAGAGGGCTTTTAATAGCGTAATGCATTACTGAAGTGTTGCAATGCACATATTTGAGTATGATACACTGTAAACAAGACTAAAACATGTACCCAAAACTACACCTTAACTACTTGCTCAATGTAGTGATCATCACCTTATAAACCTGCTGTTTACTAGGTGACATGCTCCTAAATTCCTGCTGAGTGTGCCCAGTAGAGACCTCATTCTCCATGGCATCCTTTTTTAGTGTAAGAACATGACACATAGTAAGTTGTAAAACAAGATGCAGCAACGCGAATCTGTGTGTGATATGATTTAATAGATTATATGTACTAATCAGAATATTAGGAAATCCGTAATTAGTATTTTCACCTTAGTGCTCTGCACATACAACCATTCATAAACCACCACCTGTGTTTCTAGGTACATATTGTTGTATGAATGGCCGAAGAAAGATTCATATAAGCAAATCAATAACTGAAACTATTATTAGAAACATGTTTTCCTAATAAGACACTGACCTTGATACATTCAGTTTCATTAAAAGGAGGGCAGCTGACGGACGATGCAACTAAAACTGGTCCTACAGCTGTATTGGTACAGTCGTACCTGACACAATTAGAAATCCAAGAGTCACCAGGCTACAAAAGACAAGAAAACATTAACGTTAGCATTTGGAAAAACTATCAAGCGCTCATTGTTTGCAGTGAGGTGATGCTAACTTCAAATTATGTGCCCTCATGCTGTAGGCTTCAGCTAGAAAAGCAACTCTTTTTTCATGGAAAAGCTTAAAGGTACTTAGAATTATTCTGTTGCAAAGCTTGTGTTGTAAGTCCCTTGCCTTAGTTGTCGCACTGAACAGCAAAGCACAGCCAGGGTTTACACACAGTCACAACACATATGTGGTTGAATTGTATATGATCAAGAACATTAGCCATTATTATCATCCATTGAGGTCCTTTTGAATCCCTGACTGGTCACTAAGCTCAGCTTTGCAGGCAGTGAGAGATCTTCAAATCTACAAAGTTTGATCTAAGTCCATTTTATGGCATTTGGACAACTTTGAGCTTATCACTGATCACTGCACTTAGGGAAGCTTCACGAAGCACTCTGCTTGATGGAGGTCCAATGAAGCCTCTGCATAACCCCACCACGCCCAGAAATCAGCATATGCTTCCTGCAATTTAACTTAAGCAGACCCTTTGTCAATGTATCTAGCATTTTAGGATATGTGTGTGAACCTCTTTGAACATGTACGGACTGTTTCTAAACCTCACCAGTATTTGAGATGCAGTGCTCTAAAGCTGGGTTTAACAAAAACGACAATTGAACAAGATTTTAGCTGTACAGAAATTGGAACCAGTAAATATTGCATCGAGGGTCTTGTGGGGCATATCAAACTTCATTTTGAATTGTACAGTAAATTCACTGACCATGTAAAACAAAAACAAAAAAACATCCAGGTAAGTTGAGGTAGCCTGATTTAAATTAAAGTGTGTCCCAAACGTCTCTATTGTTCCACGTAGAAAGCAATATCCTTGAAGATAACAGTTGTAGGCCCAACCATGTCTGCAGCCCCATCAAAATGCAATTTTGTCATCCACTGCTCCATTACAATGGGACCAGATAAAATGATATATTGGCGGTGGCTCCCCCTTGCAGCTGTCTTGTAGCAGCACCAGCCCTTTTGTACACAAATTGGCAGGAACACATCCCTTGCATACTTCAGTAATTAGGAAACATTGCATATGAAACCACTAACTTTGACTCTTTAAAAAAAGGCTAACAATTGTAAACAAATTATGCCCAACCTCGTATCACCCGAAATTCCATATGGATTGAGGTCGACCAAATAACTGAGCATTTTATTGAGTAAAAATGTGTATCCCGTAATTGGCCTTGTTGGGAGGGATACCCTCACCTGCGCAGGCCTCTAAACTCTTAGTAATAAATACAAAATGCCCTTAATTCGCAAAGAATCGAAGTGCAGAATGCAGGGGATAATGCTGAAACATATGTCCCTGTGCAGTTGTGTACTTGCAAGTTCCTGACTCATAAAAGGGATTTGCGAGAAGTAGGATGTACTGGATTCCCACATCCAGACTCTCCCTGCACACCAACATATAAGATCCATTAATGTGGCATTCATCCCCCACTCAAGGCCCTGGAACGGGGGATAACAGCCCGGCAGCCCAGGTTATCGGCCCGACCGAAAGGGGCGATAACTTTGGCTGCTGAGCGGTAACCGCAGGTGCTAAAGAAAAAAGATGTTCCTTCCTACAACAGGACACGTGCAACGTCCTGCAATAGGAAGGAAAATCCTTTTCCAAGATGCCCACCATGGAAAGGGAAGGCTGGGCTCCATACGGAGCCTCTCTTCCTTTTTCATGACAGAAGGAAAGGAGCGGAAGCAGCGGTGGCACCAGCCGCCGCTGAAATAAGGTAAGAAGAAGAGGTGGGGGGAGAACAAAAAACGGGATGTAGGGTGGAGGGAAGATGGTAGTGGGGGAGCCTTAGTTGTATCAATTAAAAATGCCATGCGGGGGCATGCACACGACATTCTTTTTTTGTGTGTAAAACACTATTATACGCACTTGAAGTAGGACATGATAGTGGTTCTATCATGGATCAGATGGTTGTCAGCATGTACTTAAGCATGGCTGCCAACTTTTGATTTTCACTACGGGGAGCAGAAATTCACACAGCGAGAGAAGCGAGAGAGCTGCCCCCAGGGCTTGGAACGCGGGCTTGTACCGGTGGTTCAAGCCCGCATTTCTAGCCATCCGATTGGCTGGCTCCCCCACCTGGGTGCTAATGACATTTCGGGATACCCTGCCATACACATGGACTCAAGAAGCTCATCAGCAGGACGGGCATTAAAAAAGACCACCAATTGCAGTTTTTACATTTCCACTTCTGTTTGAAAGGTGGAAATGTAAACGATAAATCGATAGGCTCCTACCTAGCATTAGTCTTTCTATTTGGAACAGAGAAAAGCTGCCAGTCGTTTTTGTTTTCACCTGAGTCTCACTTTTCACAGTAGAAAATTATTGCTGGCAAAACAGTTGCATGGATGCCGAAGATCAAAGTTCATCCCTTTGTGAATCACAGATGCACTTTGACCTGTAGCAGACACCTGCGGGTACGAGCCATGTCTGAATTATGTGGGTGTGCCGCTTCACCATAGTGAAATTGGGAGGGCAAGTAGATTGAGTTTTGGCAATGAGCATACAGTGTTGCCTCCATTTGTGTGTGTGCATTTTCACGTGTAAAATGTTGTGTGTATTAGGGCCTATATTCTGTTTGTATCAATTAAAAATGCCATGCGGGGGCATGCACACGACATTCTTTTTTTGTGTGTAAAACACTATTATACGCACTTGAAGTAGGACATGATAGTGGTTCTATCATGGATCAGATGGTTGTCAGCATGTACTTAAGCATGGCTGCCAACTTTTGATTTTCACTACGGGGAGCAGAAATTCACACAGCGAGAGAAGCGAGAGAGCTGCCCCCATCCTCAGGTACAAACAAAACATTCTAGAGCACATTTAGCAGCAGGACTTGCAGACAGGTCTAAACACATAACATCACAGCAACAGTTGCTTGAACTGCTGACCTGTCCTGGCAGCATTCTGCTTTAGCATTCCCTACTTCTGCTGTGCCCCGCAAAAAACCTTAGCCTGCCCCCCACCCACCTCGCAAACAAGGAAGAGGTGACAAATAGGTGCCTCGGCATGGGCCCCACCCACCTCCCATTCGAGGCTGAGGTGACAATGAGGCTCCTTGGCTGTCCCCCACCCACCTCTAATCAAGGCTGAGGTGACAATGATACGACCTACGGCCTTCCCACTTTGAAGTGAGCAGCACTTGATCTTTTTGAAAGATGCATGCTAACACTTCACCAAGCCGGCGTCCAGCAGGAGAGGAGCCAGAATCCCTGTGAGTTAGAAGTGGATATCACTGAATCCGAATGGTGCAGAATCTACACTCCTGGCCTCGCTGTTCAAGGAGCACAGGGGAAAGAGCACCATCTCCCCCATGTACCCGATGCCTATGTTCTTAAGGGCTAAATGCGGTGATCTGTGCGGGTCAATGGATACTGCCCGTGTGCAATGTTGTTTTTATAGCATGATGCTGTACATTGAGCCACAGTACCAAAAGCGCCTGTGTGTCAGGGTTGCGTTCTGATAAGCCGAACCAATAAATCAAAGTAGAACACGAAAAGTTCCACACCTGGTGCTTCTTTAAAGCTTCCTCTTTTGAGGGTGATAGTAGAGTTGTCTTTTGTTTCAGACACGTTGTTTGAGATATTCATAGCACTCTTTCAAGGCAAGTCACAGAAAGATTGTGATACATTCAATCTGTTGATAAACTACCAGCATGATAATAGGGTTGCCGGGGCGTGGAGCTCAGTTGTGCCCGGAGCAGTGCTATTACTAACATGCTTCTGAGTCACTTTGTGGTTTTGTTATGGTGAGATTCCAGACACCCACGTGTTGTGATGTTGTCTTGTCATAAAGAAGATGACCTGGCTAGCCTATGTGTCGACAGCTGGCAGCGACCCACCCCAACACCTCGGCCATATTCCCATTACAACATCAAGCAATCTAATATTTGCATGTTGCCTGAATTTTAGCGGTAGAGGGGTGTTTGGATGGAGACCCGCAGATATTTAGAGGTCTTTTTTACTTACCTAATACTGAAAATATGTGTACAATACTAGGTTGAGTTTCCCACATTAGATGTGTTATGTCTCCATCATCCACCGTTAAATTGATTCCATTTCATCCATTCCCACAAAATTCTCCTACACTCTGAGGGGGGGTACAAACTAAAACATTCTGATACGAACAGTAGCCCACAGCCCAATCTGCACAGAAAATGGCAGAGGGTAGACCCTAGATTTCAATCCACCCCAAAGAGAAGGGCCTTTCGTATTTTATAGACCTCTGTAGCCAAGACTGTTAAGTGAATCTTCGTTTCTATCAAGTTTCCCTGCCGGCCATTTTTTCGGTTTACCAGTTCTGGCTTTGAGATGAAACCTTTTCCGTGGACCATCACCACCTTGCTGCCCTCTCTCATGCAGATGACACCCTTGCTACCCCTGGATGTACCTTACCCCTCCCGCCCCGTCTCATGCAGGAGACACCCCCACAATGCTAGATCTTCCTTCTGGCCCTCACCCCTCCGCCCCACCTATATCTCTGCTGGCCTCCATCCACTTGACCCTGCTAATCCCTCACCCACATTCTCCCACCAACCGTTTCCATTTCCGCCTCACTTCCACTCTGCTTCTTACCTTATCGGGCCGCCCTTCCATGTAAGAGCAATCATGCTCGAATCTGGGCATGCAATGCTCCCTACAGGCCACCGTCGGGAAAAGTGTCCTGTTAGGAATAGAGCACGAGTACAAATGGGCCGACCTGAATCTTCCTGTGCATGCCTCATCTTCTTCACGGCTATTTCCTTACCCTTTCCTCTACTAACCAACTGACTTCATAAGTTGTTATTAACATTTAATTTTCGAATGCTGAAGCATAACTTTAAATGAGGTGTTTCCCTTTATCAAAGCCATCATCAACACTGTTGCTAAACGTGATGTCGGTACTTCACGAAATGTATGTCTTATTCCTCTCATCCCTTTATCCCATACTATCATACATGCTCCCTAATACTGATGTCCATAATTCCTCTCAGAAGAGAAGATGTAAAACTAATCACTTCTCAATCCATCAAAAGTTATCAAACCTGAGATTTTGAATATATTTCCGATGGCTGAACAATGAGCAATGAATCTAACTGGCAGAAAGTCATGAATAGGAGAGTGGCATGAGATAAGATGTTTTACCTGAGCACCCACAAACCTCTAGACTGGATGTTCCGTAGCCAAGCTGAAGGGTTAATCTGAGAATTGTGCTATATCAAAATCGTAAAATATATTAAGAAGGTATCACTAAAATGTGAAAATATAAAATGGAGAAAAGTGAACAAAAATGGAATTAACTTTTTCAAGTCACACAGTTGATCCCGTTGTTATAATAAAGGTAAGGAGAAAACATATCATACTCTGTGTCTCAGTGTCCCCGTTTGTCTTTTGTTTTTATTTGGACCAAGAACAGTGGGTTGAGTGGACTGAGAGAGCACAGGTTCAGCTGGGAGTTAGGGGTAGGAAATTAGCCCTACAGGGGACAGACTACTTGAAGCTCTAAATCAGGCAAGTGAGAGCTGGTGGCATGCAATGGAGACTTCATCTGCAGTTTAATACTTCCATGATAGGAGCCTACTGGCATGGCATCTCCTGCTCAAGAAAACGCTTTGTGACTGACAGGACACCAAGTGAAAGTAGAAGCTTGATGCATGATTCCTGAATGCAAGCAGTTGCTTCCCTTGGCTGGTTCTGCGGATGAGATAAACACACAGCTCTGCATTCTCCAGCCTCATTCCCCTTGAGAAATGTTCCTCAAGGATTCTATCATATCGCATCTGTTGGGTTGATGGTTGTGATGGAGAAGCTTGGATTTAAAAAAACAAACTCAGAAAGAGTCCAAATGCTCGCTAAGGTGAATGGAGGATACACTGCTGCCCGACTGCGTGGTGCTTTACCGTGGTCAGTTCTCAAGTTGTGGTGCACAGTTCATGGAGTTGGTTGGTAGTCTCATGTACACATGAGTGAACTGGCTAGCATCTGATTCAGACCTACCTAACCAATGGGGGTATTGATCAGTTTGAATAACCAAACCATTTCAAGCTGAAACTCGAAATAATTAGAATGATTTGAATCCTGATTATAACAACTCAAATAAATAATATTAGTTACTTGCTCGACTTGGGTTAAACCTGAGGCAAGTTTGCTGCTTTTGCTTCATTTTTCAATCTTCTTTTTTTTTATGATTTCATTTCAATGTAAAAGCCATTATTCTAATGTGAGCCTATAAAAGGTTCGAATCAATTCAAAGCCATTTGAATTGGGTTTTAACCTATTTTTATTTATGTATAATGTGTTTAGCACCTAAGAGCATTTCACATCAGTGTATTTCATAGAATCCATACATAAATGCAATTCTAATGGCTAAATACATAAAATGTAAATAGCATTCCCAATGAACTTTCAACCTAAAAGATTTGAACTAATATGAGCACAAATAAGGCAGAATGGGTATTGAAGGCCCGGATTCATGGAAAAGTGCACATTTATCTCGCAAGGGCCATGCGCCAAGAATGACATTGCATAAACCTGCGTACAGATATTAATCTGCGCGTGACGCGTATTCATGAATCCAAATGCGCATTTCTAGCAGACATGCAAAGGAAATCTAGCTGCGTGAGGAAAACCCACAACACGCCCCCACGAAAACCAAAAACGTAGCCGAAGACCAACCTTCTCGCAAAGCTCTGTGTCCACCTCCAATACAACATCCAGCACCCCAGCTACACTGCGTGAGGAGCCACATAAGTCCCAGCTGCACCCCAGCCACTCTGCGTGAGGTTCCACGTAAGTAACAGCTGCACCTCAACTACACTGTGGGAGGTTCCATGTAAGTAACGGGTGCACCCCAGCTATTCTGCACGAGGTCCCATGTAAGTAATGGCTGCACCCCAGCTACTCTGCGCGAGGCCCCACGTATGTTACAGCTGCATTCCAGCTACTCTGCGTGAGAACCCACATAAGTAACGGCTGCATCCCAGCTAATCTGCGCTAGCGGTCCCATGTAAGTAATGGCTGCACCCCCGCTACTCAGAGCGAGGTTCCATGTAAATAACGGATTCACCCCAGCTACTCTGCACGAGGTCCCACGTAAGTAACGGCTGCACCCCTGCGAACCACCCCCTACTCGACCACACACAAAGTGCTAGCACATACCCCAGGCTGCACATCAGCCTCCACAGGTGCAGCAGAAACCACCCACCAGCCCCCCTTACCTCTGCCATTGCCACAGGCAGCCTCTTCAAGTCCTGACACCAACCAAAAGCCCCCGTCACCTCCACCACTACCCCAGGCAGCCCTCACACCACCCACCAGCCATCCTCACCTCTTCAACTACCCCAGGAAGCCCTCCCACCACCCAACAGCCCCCTCATCTCTGCCACTACACCAGGCAGCCCTCACACCACCCACCAGACCCCCTCACCTCTGCCACTATCCCAGGCAGCCCCCTCAAGTCCTGACACCACCCACCAGCCCCCTTCACCTCAGCCACTACCCCAGACTGCCCTTATACCACCCACCAGCCCAACTCACATCTGCCACTACCCCAGGAAGCCCCTCAAGTCCTGACCCAACCCACCAGCCCCCCTTACCTCTGCCACTACCCAGGCAGCCCTCACACCACCCACCAGCCCCCCTCACCTCTGCCACCACCCCAGGCAGCCCCCTCAAGTCCTGACACTACCCACCAGCCCCCTTCACCTCAGCCACTACCCCAGGCTGCCCTCACACCACCCACCATCCCCCCTCACATCTGCCACTACCCCAGGCAGCCCCTCAAGTCCTGACCCAACCCACCAGCCCCCTTCACCTCGTCCACTAACCCGGGCTGCCCTCACACCACCCACCAGCCCCCCTCACATCTTCCACTACCACAGGTAGCCCCTCAAGTCCTGACCCAACCCACCAGCCCCCCTCACCTCTGCCACTACCCCAGGCAGCCCTCACACCACCCACCAGCCCCCCTCACCTCTGCTACTACCCCAGACAGCCCCCTCACGTCCTGACATAACCCACAGCCCCCTCACCTCTGCCACTAACCCAGGCAGCCCTCACACCACCCACCAGCCTCCCTCATCTCTGCCACTACCCCAGGCAGCACCTTCAATTCCCGACACCACCCACCAGCCCCCCTCGCCTCTGACACTACCCCAGGCAACCCTCACACCACCCACGAGCCCCCCTCACCTCCAACAGAAACCCAGCCTGGCCCTGCCACATCACCCCCCTAACAGTGCAATATTGCACATCAACTTACCTCAATTCTACTAGCCTGTCACCAACATGAAGCACACTGGCCACATACCTACACATACATCCAACAACTGAGTGCACTGATGCAGATTTCAGGTGTCTTAGCTCATCACAGGACTCCCTGGTACATCACAACCAGTGGCACAGCAACAGGACAGCTGGTTTTTTTCAACAGCTACACAGTGCAACCACCATGTTCATGTCACCCAGTAAAGCAATGTGATGTATCATTGTGCACATGTGTCATTGCAATTGCCTCAAACTGCTGTAAGTGAATGACCTAGGAGGGCACTAGTCCAAGACATCACTGACAGGACAGAGTCACATGTGATATTAGTGCATAGTAGCAAACATGCCATGAATCAAGGGACCGAGGTCGGAAAGCACAGCATTCCAAGCCCTGCAACTAAAATAATTTGAACAGGCATGTTTTGGGTTGATGCATATGTTGCCACATATAACCAAACTCACATGTGATGGAAGAAGCAATACAGTGGCAGAGGTGCTGCATGACATGAGACCACATATTGTTAGCTGATGTGTGTTAGAGAGGGGGTAGCTTTTTTCTCTCTGCTAGAAAGGTAGCTTGGTGCGTCACCCAGCAAACATTTCAATGCAGCTTTCTACAGTATTCTGAGACCTGAGTTTGGCGTGCAAGACCACAGACAGCACGGACTGCCCCATTTTGCAGTACTTGACGTTTCTTGATATTACCTTTTGATGTCCCAAGAAGAAGACTAGTACAATAATCCAGTTTTGTGTTTACTATGGCCGCTGCAATCAAGGCCCTGTTGGGTTCAAATAGGTATGGGCGGATCTGCCATAATAAATGTACATAGTAAGAGCATGTAGATTTTAAGTGGGACACATGTTTTTGAAATGACAAGTGGGAATCAAAAAATCTTTACTGTGTCTGACACAGGGATAGAGTTCCCATTAATCACAAATGTTTTATATTGTGGTTCCAAGTTCTTTAGTCTGTGGGGTGTTCCGAGGATGAGTAGCTCATTTTTTTTAATCATTTAGTGGCAGGGAGTTTAAAGCCATCCATTTCTGGATTGCCCCAAAAAACCCTGTTGACATTTGCCACATCCTCCTCGTAGATCCCAGATAGCTTAAAAACGATCTAGGTATCATCTGCATAGTTGTGAAATTTAACCCCCATACATAATAGTTGAGCGTATGCCACCCCTCCACAGTTTGGCCCCCAACCCACGTGAGAATCACACAACAAAGGTATCACAAAATAAAACAAAAACACATGAACAAAGAGATAACACTGTTGAACAACAAAAAACGGTATTAACAATATATACTATATACATTATGAAAAATCTCTATATGAAAAGGGGGATATACCCAAGGTAAAAAAATTGAACCAAAACAATAAACCACACAATCAGCTATTTACATGGCCAGCGGGCTCAATACTGTGCCATTATGTCCTCCAGGGCTGAGTCACCTTCCTCATCCTCCACTTTGAGGAGGGGTCCACTGTCCAGTCCTGGGTGGCTTGCAGGTGGTTCCTCATCCTCCTGTCCTCCTCCCCCGCATCCCTGAAAGCCTCCTCCAGAATCTCAACCCACCTCAGTGTCCTTCTTTCCACCACCTCTATCCTGGCCCTGGCAACCCATGGCACCCTAGCCTGCTGCATCTCTGCCCCACTGATGTGTTTTCCTGTGCATGTTCTTGGGCAGGCACAGCAACTACTGCTGCTGTTCTTTTTTTACTTCGCCCTTGGCACAGACCTGCTGACCACCAGATAGGTGGGGTGTGTACGACAGGAGGAGAGAGGGCCGTGATGGGAAGTGGCAAGCAAGGCCCCCTGGAGGATGAATGAGGCAAAGGGGATGCAGTGGAGGAGGGGGCAGCTGAATGTGCCAGCACACAGAGACCACCTCAGAGCAGTGCACGTGACAGCTGCGACATTGAGATGCACATGGTTTGGTGATGATGTGAGAAGAGCTCACAAATCTCTCTCATCACGAATCCCGCCATAGGCCTCGTAATCCCAGCCAGCAGGGCATGCAACATCTCAAGGGTGATCTCTGTAGTCCCAAAAGAGGGCCCAGCCTGGGTGGAGGCATCCATAATGGTCATCACAGCTGCATCAGATGGAGCAGGGACAGGAGGTTGGACAGCTCCCTCCACGGTGCACTTCAAATACTCCTGTCCCTGGCCCAGGGGTTCAGCCTGACCACCCTCCTGGATAACCCGACCTGACTCTGTGCGCTGGCCTTTATCTTCCTCCTCCTCCACCACCAGCTCCATCTCCCTGGATTACTCCAGAGAGCCTTCCTCCTTGGATGGCACCTCTGACCCTACACCATGGCCCACAGCCACTGAGATGTCCCCTCCACAACAACATCCTGGGACATACCACCAGCAGCTCCGCCTGATGGAACTAGCGCCCCCGCATCCAACTCACCCTCGAATGATGTAGCTTCCACTAGGGCTGGCCAGGGTTTTTGTCACTGCCCTTCTGCTCCACAACGATGCCTCCGCCCTCTTCACGAGCTGCAGTAACTGTACAACATTTTTTTTAATAACATTTGTTACATCAGTTACGGTCAATGGATGTCTTGCATACACAAAACAAACAAGAGGAATCATGCATCATGTCACAACCATGAATTGATACACACACAATGCACACACACACACACACACACATGTATTTGCCCTGGCAAACTGCATTCAAAATGTGGCATGATAGTAGTGTGAAGGCTCAATCACAGTCATGACCCACGCACACGTGAACAATGCACATTGTACAGTGACCAAAAACACCTCCCCTACAACAGCCAACGCCACCATACCAATCAGCAACCAACACAAGAATGACCTGCAGCTATTGTCATGGAGACAGCACCAGGGCACCTGCCTACACAAACACAATCCCCAATGTCCACATGCCACAGTGTGACCTGCAAGCAAGCAACATGTACCGCCAGCCATGTCTGACATCAAATTGCACATGTCAGTTGGCCAACCATACTATTACTGAATGTACACACATACACTCGTCTTACAAATTCAGTGAAATGATATGTCCTATCCCAGTCCTGAGGCGTCAATGCATAAACATCAAAGCACATGTGTCACTATCATCAGATGTTCCTGCATGAATGCACTGTTAGCTATGCCACACATGGACTCAGACATCATGCACATCACTCACATGCCCACAACATAGCATATCCACATCGGTCATGTCCAAGCACTTGCCCATGCTCCCACACTGCACGTGCACAACAACAACAAGCCATGAATGCACAATCTGGCAATCCTCATGAAAATGGCAGCATGCAATGTGTGACACACAAATGGCTTGCATTGGCATGAGGCAGCAATCATTTGTGTCACAACACACACAAGCCACAAACAGGATGTAGCATCTGCAAACATGCATGCCACACATACACCCTGGAGCATTGTCCCACATAGCTACTCACCAGCGGCATCAGACGTCTTTTCCAGGCAAAGAGTGGGGAGTGGAGGTCCAGATAGAACCTCTCAAGTACCAGCAGATGTATCTGGCTGAAACGGTGCAGTCAGCCCATTACACTTCCACGGTAGTTTTAGTGTAGCGGGCTGCCAACACCTTGGTATGGCTGCGGGTCTTGAGGTTTTCCCAGCATTTCTGGACGGTATCCCTGGGCCGGACTGCCACACCCTCTTTATTGATGGCAGCCGTGATGGCTTCCCAGATCCTTTGCCTCGGTGCCCAGCTGTGTAGCTGGGTTGAAGAGGGCATCGTAGATGTCCAGGACCCGATCCAACAGGATGCCAAGTTCGGTGTTAGTGAAGTTGGCCGCCCTCTGCCTCAACATGGGCATGCTGCCCTCCCCAGATGATATTGATGGGGCATACATGGCACACCTGAGGGAAGTATGATCTCCCTGGGTCCTGGGTAAGTGTTGTGGAGCAACGGTGGTGTTGGTAGAGGTGGAAGTCCCGGAATGTACAGAGGAGGTGCTTGCACGGCCAACACAGGAGTCCAGGCAAAAGTGGGGAAGCTGGCACACCAAAATGGTGCAGGTTGCAGGCAGGTACTCACACTCGAACAGGCAGCAGCACTATAGGAATGATGTAGGCAATGCAGGGCCAGAGAAGGCAAAATCAGCAGCAGTTTAGGCAGGAGGAACAGTGGTGTGCGTCTTGCATCTGTAACAGCCGATAGCAGAGTAAATGCCCTAAACGCTTAAGTTACGGCCTGCATGGGATGACGCTCTGCACCTACGTGACACACCTACATGGCTCACGGCAATGGCACCATAAGATAAGTCAAGCGACGCACATCAATAGTTTTTGTGTTTGGGGGTGCCACTACGTATCGCGGACTGTTTTTGGGGTACATTTGAGCCTAGCTCGACCACACATCTACGTCGTACATCACATAGTGTGTTCCATGACTCATATTTTCCCAGGACAATAACTTGGTGTACCTTGCATTCATCCCTTACACCTGTGACATGAGTGGAAAGGCCCCAAGAGGGAAAGGGGGCAGATGGGGTCTGGATGGGGGACATGTTTGTGAAACATATGCCCCAGCTCGAGGGGCTCAGGATGTGGTGTGGAGACGCCTGCCCCAGCCCCAGGAGTTTGGGGACATGGCGTAGAGACAACTGCACCTGCCCCAGGGGGTCAGGGACATGGTGTGGAAACATCTGTCTCAGTCCCAGGAGGGCATGGCAGGCCCCAGTCCATAGGTGACTCAGCTCTTGGATGCCAACGTGGTTCCAGCCAGACAAGGGCAGCTCCAACACACTGTGCCACTCGCGACAGGAAGGGATACCCTGCACAGCATGAACTGGCTCAACCCCAAGACTCGGCGCAGGACTCTGGACCACAGAGAAAGAAGAATGTCACTGGTGAGGACCTACAGGTCCTCATTGACTATGTGACCGATCACCCTTGTGACATTTGCCCGTATGCGGGGAGCACACATACAGCCGCACAACGTTTGGTGCATTGGCAGCATGTCATGGAACAGATAAATGCCTTAGGGGCGGAGATGCACAATGCTGAACAGGTTCAGAAGTGCTGGAATGATCTCACACCACGCACCAAGCACTAGTTGAGTATCAACCTATCTTCTGCACTGATGACCGCAGGTGGTCCACCAGAGGAGGAGCAGCTGACACCGCATGAGGATGCCACAAACCAATTCATCCTCCTTGAGCAGGTATAAGGCATGTAAGGCCTGGAGAATTATGAGGACAAATCGGGTGTGGTTCCGTCATTGCGCCTCCTTTGTTTTGCCAGTTATGCATCACCCACATCATTTGTGTATTGGCACATCTGGCTGCATTTGTATAACAGCCCTAGGAAAAGCATGTCCTGTGCCGTACAGACTCAAGTCAAATGGCCATCATACTGGGAGTAGCCCATGTGGCTGCCATTTGTGGTACATGTCTGTGTGACAGGACACATCCCCCACAGGGTACTCTCCTGGTACATGTGCACCATGTGATGCCTACATGTACTGTTGAGTGCTACATTCTTGCTGCGTTTCACTCTACACTGCTACACACGTGCATGCAAAGTTTAACGTTCACGCCATGTCATGCAGAGTTGCATGTTCCATTTGTCACCTGCTCCTATGGATTAATTTGTCACGATCCATATCACAGCTGTCGGTCAATGCACCTTGTGGTGTTCCCAGAGTGAAGTTGCATAAGTGTCCACAGACAAAATCCGCAGTGACTCAATTCCTGTGACACAGAGAGCCAACTAATTGTGATGCCTGCTCCCTCTTACCCTCCTACACTCTGAGACCCCTCCATGGGGCCACTCCCCTAACCCATTTGTGTCTCAGTGGACCTTGTTAACATCGCTGAATCCGCTCTCCATCTCTCTGCACTTCATGGGCCTTGTCTATAAGGAACACTTCCGGCTGTATTTACTCATGGGTTTTTTCCCTTTCCATTTCTTCCTGCAGGTCCTCATTGTATCCAATTCCCTGCCGCAGACCTGATTAGTGTGTCATGTGTTAACCGTGGTGTTGTCTTTGGATATGGATATCTGGCAGTTGCCATGTGATGTCATTGAACATTTAAATGTCACATGCGCATTACTTTTCCCCTGCTATGTGTGGTGAATTGATAGTTGAATGGGCCATCATTGTGCGTTTATGCCACTGTTTAATGTCATTGTGTCCAATGCTGGCATAGATATAATGGGTAGAGGGGGCACTTGTCAGCAAATACCATGCATCTGTTGCCTACTCAACAAAGTGTGTGAATGCACAATGTCTGATGGGCCGTGTCCTGCCATTTGTTGTTAGAGTACACCTTGAAGCATAGGTAAATTGTTGTCACTCTGAACATGTCTCAATATGTCTTTCTCTGAACATGTGCATATGAGGATGCACCAGATGCAGAGGAGGAGGAGGTGGAGGAGGAGGAAGAGGAGGAGGAGGAACAGCTCATGGTGCATCAGACCACCAGCGGTAGATGTGGTGTGATAGGCTGTGAGAACCCACTCGTGCTTCAGACCATCCTAAGTTGTGCTGCATACTCTTGGGACTCTTCCGACTCAGCTGTCGTTGATTCTGAACCAGATGTGCATCCCTCAAAGAGGGCAAAGGTGAGTGACCCAATGGATGGATCAGATGGGGCCCATGAGTCTGCAGTGGGCCAGTTGGCTTCACAAAGCCAGTCATTGGTTGACGGTCCATCTGCAGTGCTTATGGCTGCAAGGCCACTGTCCCATGATTTCGCTTCAGGGCCTGGGGTTGATGTCGAAGGGAGGGTTGCAGACTTACAGCCAAGGAAAGAGGCACCACAGCAATGGGCATGGTAGCTTGCATCAGGCTGCCATGGGCCCTGCACATGTGGGGGACGTGTGCATGCTGGTGAGACAGAGTGTGAGCAGCAGATGTTGAGGGCCACCCTCTGACATGGGAATGTGTTGGACAAGTTGTCAGAGGGGATGAATAAGATGGCCAAGTCTATGACCCCGCCAGCGGCCTTGGTAGAGCAACAGCTGCAGGTCATGTGGTCCTAATGCCGCTCCCACAGACTGTGCATGGAGGCAAACATCAATGGCCAATGGGCTGATCTGAGGTGTCTGCTCTGCAGGAGTTCCTGCACGCAGATGCTCAGGCACACAGAGAGGCCCTGAGACGTGGGATGCTGTTAATGACTTCAATTCAGCACTCCAACTAAGTCAATGCCTAGTCTGGGATGCCCAAGGGAAGTCCTTATTTATATTTTTTTATGACAAGTTCATAGATCTGGATGATAAACCCTTGTTTAACGCCCCTCTCTTTGAATCCCCCTGACCTCACTGAGCCAAGAAGTAGATTTGTTTTGCAAATTAAAAGATTTATTTGAAAAAACAATATCTATATATCACACCTTTTATGAATAAAATAATATTTGATAGCACACTTATGAACATAATGTTGATCAACAATGGGTAATGTTACAATTGCACACTCTTTTCAATCAGTGAGGAGTTAGTATAGAAAGGATAAGGTAGCAGAGAATATTTTTATGGTTTCAAGGAAAAGCAATGATGGAAAGAATGCAGCGCAGAATTAAACTGATATGGTTTCAACAAGAGATAATATGATCACTTTTTCTTTTGACAATTCACTCCCCCCCTATGCAATATAAGGAGATGGAAGGCGAGCACACAGTTTTCAGGAATACAATCAAATGCAATACAAATTCCAGTTCCCCCCTAGCAAGCTTAGAGCAACCGGTATGCTTTAAAACAGGCAGAAATACTTTTAAATGTGATTTGCAATGAAGTGAAAAATATGCTAAAAATGATTTTAATTCCCTATGGGAGATTCACGGTAGGTGACAGCTATTTAACGTTCAGGTCAACACTATCAGTGATTCATGAATGATTATCAGGTTGAAAAACGGATTTCAGTAGTTGCAAGCAAAAGACAGCGATTTTTGACAGGTGGAGAAATTGAGTCAAATTGCAATTCGCGGCACTTTTTCTGAGTGCGTTGATCGCGATTACCGAAAAACTATTGTTGGAAAGCTTAGATTCTTAGCTTTAAGATGTCAGTTAAATCTCGCTTCTAGGACGTGCGGTTCAAAAGATATGGAAGATTTAGTGGAAGTAGATTCTCAAAATTAAAGTAAAGCTCAGAATGACAAATAACACTTTCACAGGTTTGAAATCACAGAATGGACACACGATTTCTATGCAGTTCTAAATATGTGGAAATGGTTGGAATTAGATTATTTTAAACTAAGAGATTGGTTTGCACAGTTCTGGCTCGATACTCACACTATAAATTTGAAAGGAATGGGCTCGTCACAGATCTGGTCAACAGGTTTAGCTGCAGTTCTCCCTGCTCTGCTGGTCTGGATCTCTGGTTCTGGTAAAAGTTCTTGGCACTGCACAGCGGTCTGGTCTGCGGTTCTGGATACAGCACTGCTCTCTGGGTCTGGTTCTGGCAAAAGTTCTTGGCTAGAATCAAACAGCACAGCCCGGCTGTTTTATTCTGATGTGCCCCTTGGAAGTCTGGGGTAAATCAGTTTGCAAAATTGTAAGGCCAGCTGAGAATACTTTTAGCTTGCAGTAGGCCTTCTGCTTCAAAGTTCTGGAATCTGGAGTCTGGTTTTCTAACTACTGGTCTCTGGATCTGTCTGGATTTGAAGTCTGGAGTCTCCCGGCAAAGCGCAAATCAGTTTGAAGTGGAAAATGAATGTCCCTACCTGGGCCTCAGTGGCTCTTTTTATGTCTTTTGAAAGTGGGTGGAAAGACTGACTTTCTATGCCCAACCCTCTGAGGATCCTGATAGGTTAAAAGATTTTCTGTGCTCTCACTGGAGAACAGAGTTGTGAGTCAGAGTGTTGTTACATTTTACAATCTATTGAAGAAACGCCCCTTTGCTTTTACTGAGAACCCAATTTTTCATAATCAAACATGTTTCCAAGGTACACAATTTGTTAAGAATACATGTACACATCCCAGATTAATTTAATGCAGTTCTCTGTTCAAGACCCATGTTCCTGCGAGCTTGGGTTCAGAAATGACAACATTTTGAGCTTTTTAGTGGGTTTCGCCATATTGGTTTTTCATCAAATCTTCCACGGAGGTACACCCCCTCCCTGAGCATATTACTATAAGTTATAATGTTTCTAGCATAAACACCGGACCCACAATATTCATAAATCCCAGGGTTCGGTCTCAGAACATCGTACAGGGTTGAGTTTAGTCTCAAATTGTAGATACATTTTTCATATTACGAATCTCCAAATTGTACATTTTTGTCAGCTTCATACAATATTTTATAAGCAATTTAATAAAACATACATTTGCCTCTACTCCAGTATACCCATTTGCTTGTCCCCTCTCCCGGGAACTTGGCTTGACTCAGAGATCAAATGTCCTTCCTTCCCCCAGAGCAACTCTTGACAATTACACCTCAAATCAGCATATCCTATTCAGTAGAAAGAGTCTATTGTGTTGACTGAGGTCAGTAGACCAGGGTGCCACTCTGCATCTGATTAACACGACCATGTGATCTCTCCTGTGCTGTTGCTGGTAAGAGCAGGTGTCGAGGCTTCCCATGGACAGAGGCCTCTTGAACTTTTAATTGAATCAGACTGCCTTCTTGTGAGGAGTTCTGAGGTGTGAAGGCTTCCCATTGACCAGCAAGGCTTTGAAGTTTCCAGCTAACTCAGGTTCCTTCTCAGCTCCTGAAATACCGGTCTCCTGTCAGAGTTTAGATCGCTAGTGCAGGTTAGTGTCAAGCACCGGTACTGCACCCATTTTTGGGAGCTGTCTTGAATTAATACATTTCAAAAAGGGGATTTTACTTGATAGCATGTGATCCTTGCTAACATTGTATTAATGTGGATTCTGCAGTAGAGTAATGTAGAACACCCACCAGAAGTTGGATTTTTTGTCCGGTGGTTTTGTGCCCATGATTTTAGCAATTTTTGACATTAATTAAAACAGATTTTGAACAGCAGCATATTCCTTTGCACTGATTTTGCTCATGGCCCTTCTGGCCCATCACGCTCGCACTGGTGGGTGGCAGGTCGGGCGACCATTATGGTGTGCGCAAAAACTGCACGGCTTTCATGGATTCTGGCGCAAATGTGGGCTTTTCAGCCATCTTGGATTTCCTAAGACCACAGCACCAAATGTTGCAGCATAATAACTTGAACGTGGGTCGATACACCTGACAAGCCCCCCCTCCCGACTGCACTTTGATTTCTAGTCGAGGGGAAGTCGGTTGCACAGGATGTTTTGATCCACGTGCTGGGATGTCCGCATCATCTTCTTCCGATTCCGCAGATGTCAAAGTTCAGCATCTTTTCCTCCATCAGGGTTGATCGATCGGTTCTCCTCGCCGGTCCTGATGGGAGCATTGGGCGGTACCCCGCGCCCCTCAGATCTTTGCTCCCGGTCCCCGGGTCGTCCTCCTTGGTCAGTCTCCATGGTTTCATCTCTCCTAGGATGACAAAGCAAAACCGGCAGAAACATATTCATAGACATTTCTCCACCACTATTAATGGTGGGGCGAACATATACATTTTATACATCAGGAGACCTTTGCATTCAATTTTATAGGCTATATGTGGAATATTTTAGGGTTGGACTTGTATTAATCTGGAGCGGTCCCCTTTGGGATTGCAGAGGACTCCTCCAGTTGCTGCAGAGTGTGCCTGGGATGGCAACACTTTAGCTGATTTATATGGACCCACTTGTCTTCCCCTTCCGCCAAACTACCCTTGGGGATGCGGATCTTGTAGGCGACTGGGGAGATCCTGTCTACAATTTCAAAAGGTCCCTTCCGTGTAGGCAGAAATTTCCGCTGTTTGGCCTGGTTCCTTTGGAAATTGTATAGATAGACCCAGTCTCCCACATTGTATTCTTTCCTATTAGTCTTTAAATCATAGTGAGTCTTCATGCTATCGGCTGATCTTCCTAGGTTTCGCTGAGCACAGGCAAAAGCATGTTGAAGGTGTTTCCTTAAATTTTCAACATACTCGTGAGTTGTGGAGGCATTGATCAATGTTTGCTCTTGGGTCCTGTAGTGCAAATGCTGGGGAAGCACCATCCTGCGTCCAGTCATCAGCTCAAACGGTGACATTTTAGTTGCAGATGAAGGGATAGATCTGATGGCGATTAGGACAAGAGGTAATCGAATATCCCAACTTGGCCCAGAATCTGCCACAAACTTTTTTAAGATGCTCACAATGGTTCGGTTGTAACGTTCTACTGCCCAAGAAGAAGCTGGTCGGTAAGCAATGTGTAGCTTCCTTTTAACCCCCAGTATCTCCCACATCTTTGTCATTACTTCGCTAGTGAAGTGGCTACCTCTGTCTGACTCGATCCTTTGGGGTAGACCGAAACGGGAAAATATGTGGAATATCATCAGGGCAGCTGCTGTTTCTGCCTTGCAGTTTGGGGCCGGGAGACATTCCACCCATTTAGTAAATAAGCATGTCACCATCAACATGTACTTATTCCCCCTAGAGGAGCTAATCACGGGCCCTATGTAGTCGACTTGCAAATCTGACCATGGCAGTGTCATCCCCCTCTTTTGGAGAGGCGCACGGTGTGTGAGGATTGTTGGATGAAATTGTGCACACACAAGACACCCCTTCAAGTATTGGTCGAGGTCCTGCCCCATGTGTGGCCAGTATGCAACCTCTCTTAAGATCTCAAGTGTTCTATGAAACCCCTTATGACCAGCGGTGGCCGCATCATGGGCGTGACTTAACATCAGGCTTCGGAATGAGGTAGGAACCACCCACTGATCATTGTCAGCTTGGGATTTCCTTACCAACAAACCGTCTTGGATCCGGAACATTTTTGGACATTTCATCAACACTCTAAGGTCCCCTTTCCCAATGTAATCGGTATCCGTCAGGGGAAAGTTCTCAGGGTCCTCAATGTGTTGGTAAAACTTACCAATTATTGGATCCCCCTTCTGAGCCGTAATCAAATCAGCATCTGGGGTCTCCTTACTCCATTGTGCAGTTGAAAGATTATGGTGAGCATTTGTCTGGGACCTAGTGGTAGCAGTGACCTCGATTTCCCCCAACAGGGACTCAATCTCTATTAGATTCCCTTGGATGGCCCCGGTTTTGGCCAGCTGATCAGCTAAGTCATTTCCAGTTTTGTTTCGTCCCTCTACTTTGGAATGAACCTTGATCTTTTTCCAGTAGATGATCATCCTGTTCGAGGTGACCAGATCATCAATGTTTTGGATTAACTTCCGTTGTTTCAAGGGTTTGTTATTAGCACATAACATGCCTCTGGTTTTCCAATTAACCAGGTGCTCCACAAAGCCGTTCCGTACATAATCTGAATCTGTGATCATGACCAGTTTGTGGAGTTGATGTTGGACAGCAGTGAGGATGGCTTGATACACAGCCATCAACTCTGCCACCTGCCTACTTCGGGGATCAATCTTGTAACCAGCGGAGGGTCTTGGGGACTCATTCACCCATGCATTCTCTACGCCGGCCACCAGTTCTTTCTCCCCGTTGTTGTCAAAATGGTAAGAACATCCGTCCACATAGACAGTGGGCATTCCCTCACACTTGTCTTCTTCAAAGAATTTGTGTGGGGAATTAAGGTATGCCTCCATGTTGTCCTTCATTTTTAGACTTTCGTCCTCGAGACAGTTTTCTCTGGCACAATCATGCAAGTCAGCCAGACCTTGCGTGAGGGGACAATTCTTGTTTTGGCCATATCTGACCTCCACAGGAACGCCTTGCATAGACAGAATCCAGGAAGTAATTCGGGAATTACTCACATTTCCGGCCCGTATTCTGTCACTTTGGAGATACTGCAGAGGCTGGTGTGGAGTCTCAACTATGATGTGTTCCCCTTGGATAAACGGGCAGTAATTCTTCAATGCCCACACCCTTGCCAGGAGTGCCTTCTCACAATTGTTGAATTTTTCCTCCACAGAGGATAAAGTTTTGCTCGCATAGGAGATTACTTTATTGACCTTGTCATGCTTTTGATATAATACTGCAGTCAAGCATGTATTAGAGAACCCTGTCTCCAAGAAAAACTCCTAGTTTCTGACAGGGTAAACTAGGCAAGGCGCTTGTGAGAGGCTTCTTTTGAGCTGTCTTACTGCCTCGGATTGTTCAGGACCGCATTCCCACTTGACCCCCCCTTCAAGAGATGAATCAGGGGTCTGGTGATCTCTGCGTAGCCCTCAATGAACTTTCTGCTGTAATTAGTCAGTCCAAGGAGGCTCCTTAGTTCCTGCAGAGTTGTGGGCTCTTTTAGTTTCTGAAGTGCTTCCACTTTCTTTTCCTGGGGACAGAGACCCTGAGGAGTAATCTCATGCCCCAAGGAATTAACACGGGTTCTACACCACTGTGCTTTCTGAAAGGAAAGTTTTGCTCTGGCGGCCCTCAACTGTGTCAGAACATAACAGATCTCCGCTATGTGTTCCTCCACAGATGAACTTTTGATGAGGACATCATCTACATAAGCCAGGTTACCCCTCGCACCCAGGTCGGGCATGGCCTTATGTAGGAAAATGTTGAATTAATTGCCGGAGTTGAGGTATCCAAAGGGAGTCCGGGTCCATGTGTACTGCTGTCCCCCAAAGGTAAAGGCCAGCTTGTATTGGTCCTCCCTACTGACAGGCACAGTCCAGTATCCATTGGTCAGGTCTATAGCAGTGAATACCTGTGACCCCTGGATCTGGGCCAGCCCTTGGTCAATGTAGGGAAGAGGCCATCGGGAAGTATGGACCCATTTGTTGAGCTCCCTAAGGTCGGAACAGAGTCTCCACTGGCCATTTGGCTTCAATATTCCCAGCACCGGATTATTGAAGGTGCTGTGTACTGGACAGATTATTCCCCGGGACTCAAGGTTCTTAATTATTTCAGTAAGGGACTCCATGGATGCGAGAGGCAAGCAATATTGCTTCACAAACACTGGAGTCATGCCAGGGTCAGTGGGAATTATTGTTGTGTGGATGTCGGTGCGACCACAGTCATATGAGTCTACCGCAAAGAGATCTTGGAAATCCAAGAAAACTTGTTTCAACTTTTGCTTTTTTTCCAGATTCACACAAGCATCAGCTAGGTTGACTCTCTCTTCCACCATCTGCCTGAAGCCTGGAAAGACTTCTGGTTTTGCTATCTCAGCGGCCTCCTCCAGCTGGGTGGAGAAGTCCCTGGTCAGGGTGCTGATTTGGACTGGAGGCTTCAGGTGGGAAAGGCAGCCCTCATGGACCTGGAAAATCACCTCATCCCTTCTGAAGTCACAAGTCACATCTTCCTTACCATAAGGGCAGGAAGTGCACACCAGGAAG
The DNA here is from genome assembly GCF_040938575.1 of Ambystoma mexicanum. Lineage (NCBI taxonomy): Eukaryota > Metazoa > Chordata > Amphibia > Caudata > Ambystomatidae > Ambystoma > Ambystoma mexicanum. The sequence continues at coordinate 831,854,540 of NC_090934.1, read as the reverse complement.
TTCCCCCCATGCCGGGTAAAGATCCTGTTGGTGTTGTGTTGTCATCACTGTCACTGTCAAAACAGTCCTAGGTCCTAACAGTTCATTTCCTAAATCAGTGGAAAAATGTCGGTCATCAACCGCCATTCCAAAAATGGTGCCTGCGGCTAGAGTAATACTCTTTAAGTCGCTGTTATCCACCTCAATTGGAATGGTGTCATGTTCTATATTGACTAATGGTGTTGGGTTTACCCCCAACCCTTGCTGTTGGAGAGAAGCATTTAGATGAATATAAGCATCAGAGTTTTTCAATTTTTGTCCTCTTTTAACTTTCACTTCCAGGGAGAATTGTCGGGTCCTTTCTGGGATGGGGACTTCCTCTTTAATCTGAATTTCAACTGCATAAGGTAGCAATTGAGCTGACCTAAATGCTTTTTCTGGATCATCAAAGCCCATGGGATCATCCGCTAATCGGGACCAAGCTTTGAAGTTTATTAGGTCCAAACTAATGGCAAAGCGATTGAGAATGTCACTGCCTAAGTAAAAGGCGGCAGTGATGTCTCGCACGACCCAACAATTATGGACTATGCTCTTGTTGCCAATGGAGATTTTGAGCATACACCGGCTTGGGAGGAGATGTTTGGAATTGGGTGTTTCCAGATCCATTTCCCATTTGTCTATCAGTTTGAATGTGGGAATGGCTGGATCTTTTGGGAGTTGGCGGAACATGGCTTCGCTGATGAAGCTCTTACCATTGTTCACACACACACTCGGGCGAGAACAGAGTCCTTCCCATCATTTAACTGAACAGGGATGAACAACTGCTCTCCAATTTGCTGAATATCAGCCAGGCTCTGAGCTGATTTCACATCTTTCTGGACTATTGGAGTGGGAATGTCTGATTGTGGATTAGTAAAGAATTTCAGAGTGTTTCCTTCCAGTGTGGAATACCACCTTAAACTGGAAGGAAGGTTGATTTCCAGAAATAGAGAGGACCCCCCGGCACCGGTCTGTTGTCCTACTGCTATTACTGTCATGTCTGGAATTTGGTTGTTCTGGAAGTGAAATTCTACTTGGTCAGATATTTGTTCAACCATGTGGCATGTGCCGTTTAAACTAACATGGTTGACAGTCTTTTTTAATTTTATTGGTCAGCTAGTCTGGGTCCAGAGGACCTTGTTTACGCAATCTATTAGGGGTGACAACCTTCTCAGGAGGTCATTCCCTAGTTAACAAGGGGTTCCCTCTGGAGTCACTACTATGACCGGGTGTTTCACCTTGTGTCGCCCAATTTTAATGTCCAGATCTGCAGTCCCCTCGATGGGAATTTCCTTCCTGTCAAAGTTCTGAAGTTGTCCAGGAAGAGAGGTGGGAGGAATAATGTAATTCTCCCCCCTTCATGCATTTAGTTCATCAAAGGCCCTTTTGGACAAAAGGGTAGCTTGGGATCCAGTGTCCACCAGTGCCAAAATTGTACCCTGTCCCTGTACTTGTACCGGGGCATAGTATCTTCCCTCCTTCTCCTCAAGGGGGCACATATAATGCACATTTTTGGACAACTGGTGGGCTAATTCTTTAGTTTTGGACATTGCGAGAGAAGAGATCTGGGCAGAATTCTGTGGAGAGTCATGGGAATCTGCAAGAAAAAGTTAGCAACTGGAAATCAGAGCTGTTGTGGGTTATCCTGGTTCTGGTTCTGGGCCTTCCCCCCACCCCCTTTTTGGAGGCAGTCACCAGAATGGGCTTGAACCAGGGGATTTTGATGCTGTTGGTTCTGGGATGAGATGATGGGCGACGCTAGCTCAGTCCCCACATCTACCCAGTCTGGATTTGGATCCCTTGGGACCCATTTTTCTTTGGGAGGAGTTCCCCCATCTCTGAAGGAGAAGATCCTTTTCTCAGGATCCTCTGAGGATCCCTCTCCCTCAAATTGGAAGATCTGTACCTCCTCCACAAAATGGGTCTGTTTGGGTCCTTTGTTTCACCTGCCTCCTCTCTGCTCCCTGGGTGGCAGACTTTCAGGGGTAGGAGATTTTGTTTCCGGTTCCTGGGTTTCCAGGGGCTGTTTACAAGTGGGGAAGGAAGCTTCCTCCAAGGCTTTACACGCCCCTTCCCCTTGTGCTTCCTCCCTGGGAACCGGTGGGTTATCTGGGTGCTGCCCCCGTCATTGTTCTGGAGCACCAGGCCCAGAGTTTGGGACATTCTGCGCTGGCATGCTCATCTGAGGGTTCTGTTGAGCCCTCAGCATCTGACCCAGATCCTGTGCCATATTTTGGACCTGGCGCTCTAACTGTGAAACCTGCTCAGGCTGATACGGGGTTCGGTTTTCTCCCCTGGGCTGATCCCGGGAAGGGTAGCTATCCCTTCTATGGTAGTACCCTGGGTTGGGAAGATTTGGGTACCCCTCCACCCTTGGCCTCCCCTCTCCCGGATTAAGTGGTTTGGGCTCAGGGAATTGGGGAAAGAAGGATAGATGATTTTGGGGTTGGAAATTGGGTGGATACCTGGGAAAAAAGTTCTGCCCAGTATTTGGGGAATTTCTGCGCTCCTCTGGGAAGTTAGGAGGGGAGTTCCCTGGGTTAGGTGCTTGGCTGGATCCCCCCCCCTTGGGCCGGAGGAGTCCACACATAACCCAGGATGGGTCGGTTTCCCTTGTAACAGGGACTTACATAATCAGGGGAATGAGGGATCCCATTTGTGGGACTACCTCCTTGAGTCCCTGTTTGTGACTGGCCCGAGGGCCTTCTGGGCTTAGAGTTATTCTGCGCAGGCAAGTTTTTAGGCCCCCCCATCTCCAAATCTAAAATGGGGGCAACCTTTACCTCTGCCACTTTGGCAGCAGCAGGGGTGCTGGTCGGTTTGGGGCTTTTCTGGGCGTTATTTTTATTTTCTATGGGCTTCTGCACCTCATAGATCCGGGTAGCCTGTTCAATGACCCAGTCTAGTGGCCTTTTCTCGTGAAAATCTCTCACTAGCTTGGTCATTATGTATTTGGGTAAGGCATGGAAAAATGTATTTACAAACTCTTTACTGTCCGTGCGCACCCTTTTGGTAGTCTGCGCAAAGGCACGCTTCAATTCCTGCACAAATCCTTGTGGGGTCTGATCCTCCCCACATTGCAAATTGTAGGCTGCCTTGCGAGCCTCTTGGGATTCCGGTGAACAGAAAAATGTTTCAAGATGGCCGCCGTATATGTGGACCATCTTGAATGGTTTTGGTCCTCCAGCCTCGCAAAGAAACTGGAGTATTCTGGGGTGAATGTCCATTTTACATACTGGATGCAGCTACTGCTGTCCTTCAAATGGAAAGTCTCCATCATTTGCTCGGAAAGATACTTGGTGTTCTTGTGATAAGGGGTGATGACACTCCTTATTGCCTTAATCTGTATTAAGGGGTCCTTACGCAAGGCCCTTTTTGCCTCATTGGCCTTTTTGGTTCGGGTAACCCTGGTCCATTCATCCTCTGACTCAGAAGCACTGCTCCCAGAGGTGCCCGTCTGATCTTCCAGGTTTTCCTGGATTCTGCAAGCCTGGGAATGGCTGGCAGAATGTAGGGACCTGGTCTCCTGTGTCCTGTGACGCTCAGAGGAGTGTTCAGATCCCTGCTTGCTGCCAGGATTTGATGGGTGCCCCCCCACTGACCTAACTGGGCAGAGGTTTTCAGGATGCCCTTAGTGGGCCTACTCTCCTGGGGTTCCCCACTAAATTGCACTCTACTTAGGTGCCCATACCCGGATGCCCGCCCATCCATTCCTGGGTGGTACTGGCCTATGAGCCCCATACTTTTGGCTGGATAGTAATCTGCCATCCCCGTGGCCCTGTGCTCATGTGCGCCAGGGGACATGGGGGTAGCAGAGTCCAGGGACCGGGAGAGATGAAGGCCTCTGGTACCAGGTCTCCTGAGGTTATGCTCAGGTGTCTCCCTTTCCCAGCGAACCTCATCTCTATCAGCCCCTGCTCCCTGTTGCCATGCAAGAGCCTGTGCTTTCAGTTCCTCAGTCAAGGCCTAACTAGACTCTATCAGTCTCTCCTGCATGGCTACCCGTTGCTGGAGCCTATCATTGTCCTGGCAGAGAGCCTCATTCTCTCTCTGTGCTTCCTGGTTTGTCCTGGAATACTGGGCCAGTCTTTGCTGCAGGAGGGTTACCTCCTGAGTCCCCTCCCTACTGGCCTGCTCCTTTCTTGCCAGAGCATCTTCCACCCTCCTGGTGTGCTCCAACACGTTTTGATGCTCTTTTTGGAGGTCATCCAGTCCCTGGAGGGCCAGGTGATTTTCTTCCATTTTTCTTTTTAAGTGGCAGACTTCCTGGCCTAAGGTGTCCCTTTCCTGACTAACAGCCTGCCTTTGTGCCACCAGGTCATCCCTCTGCCTTTGAAGGGCACCAGCTTTCTGGTGCTCTTCCACAAATTCTGTCTGGGTATCCAGGTCTTTCAGAATCAGTTTGTTGCTCTCTGCCTTCTCCCTATCTAGGTGGTTTTTCAGGGCAACTACCTGCTCTGCGCATGCCCTATTGAAGTCCAGGTGTTGCTCCAGCTTTTTCTGGCTCTTCAGTAGGGCGTCCAAACCTTCTTGGTACTCCTTCTGCAAGGCCAGAAATCTGGTATCCTGGTCAGACTTTTCCTGTTGCAGGATACCCATATCCTCTTTGATTTTAATGAGATACTGTCTACTTTCCTTTTCTGACTCCTGGCTCCTGTGCAGCCTCTGTTCAGAAGAGACCAGGTCAGATTGGGCCTTCTCTAATGCCATCTGTTGCCTATTTGCCAGATCTTGGCCTTCAGCACATTTGTCCTGTATGGCTCCCATATAGAAATATAAATATGCCGCTATCCTGACAATCTTGTCGTGCTCATCTTTGGCTTTAGGGGCTATATATAGTTCACTCAGGGCCACATGTAATGGACCCTGATCTCTCCATATGTCTGACCCTGTTGCAGTGATCTGGGGTGTGATTTCCTGCAACCACACCGTCTGGCCCTGTTCCCTCCATTCGCCTCTCACAAATAGCTTATGTAAGAGGTGCTCTCTGGCTATTTTGATATCTACCAAGGTCGTCATTCTGGAAATTGATTTCCTTCCTGACTTACAGAAGTTAGTATTTTATTTTGCAAAACAGACCATCTCCTTAGAGCGTCTTTCTTTTGAGGGGTGCCTTTACAGTGTAACACAGCGTGGTGATCCAACAGGATTTATGTATCCTATCAGTTAGCACACTGCATTAAGCTACACAAGTGGTAGAACTAATCCAGACGTCCCGGCTCGAGCCCCCACTCTGTTAATGACTTCAATTCAGCACTCCAACTAAGTCAATGCCTAGTCTGGGATGCCCAATGGAATCCCTGATTTATATATTTTTATGACAAGTTCATAAATCTGGATGATAAACCCTTGTATAACGCCCCTCTCATTGAATCCCCCTGACCTCACTGAGCCAAGAAGTAGGTTTGTTTTGCAAATTAAAAGATTTATTTGAAAAATTAAACAATATATATATATATATATATATATATCACACCTTTTATGAATAAATTAATATTTGATAGCACACTTATGAATATAATGTTGATCAACAATGGGTAATGTTACAATTGCACACTCTTTTCAATCAGTGAGGAGTTAGTATAGAAAGGATGAGGTAGCAGAGAATACTTTTATGGTTTCAAGGAAAAGCAATGATGGAAAGAATGCAGCGCAGAAACAAACTGATATGGTTTCAACAAGAGATAATATGATAATTTTTTATTTTGACAATTCACTCCCCCCCCCCTATGCAATATAAGGAGATGGAAGGCGAGCACACAGTTTTCAGGAATACAATCAAATGCAATACAAATTCCAGTTGCCCCCTAGCAAGCTTAGAGCAAACAGTATGCTTTAAAACAGGCAGAAATACTTTTAAATGTGATTTGCAATGAAGTGAAAAATATGCTAAAAATGATTTGAATTCCCTATAGGAGATTCAGGGTAGGTGACAGCTACTTAAGATTGGTTCAGGTCAACACTATCAGTGATTCATGAATGATTATCAGGTTGAAAACGGATTTCAGTAGTTGCAAGCAAAAGACAGCGATTTTTGACAGGTGGAGAAATTGAGTCAAATTGCAATTCGCAGCACTTTTTCTGAGTGCTTCGATCGCGATTACGGAAAAACTGTAAGGGGTATAAGGAGAACAGTGGGCTTGTTGGAAAGCTTAGATTCTTAGCTTTAAGATGACAGTTAAATCTCGCTTCTAGGACGGTTCAAAAGATACGGACGATTTAGTGGAGGTAGATTCTCAAAATTAAAGTAAAGCTCAGAATGACAAATGACACTTTCACAGGTTTGAAATCACAGAATGGACACGCGATTTCTATGCAGTTCTAAATATGTGGAAATGGTTGGAATTAGATTATTTTAAACTAAGAGATTGGTTTGCACAGTTCTGGCTGGATACTCACACTATAAATTTGAAAGGAATGGGCCTCGTCACAGATCTGGTCAACAGGTTTAGCTGCGGTTCTCTCTGCTCGGCTGGTCTGGATCTCTGGTTCTGGCAAAAGTTCTTGACACTGCACAGTGGTCTGGTCTGTGGTTCTGGATACAGCACTGCTCTCTGGGTCTGGTTCTGTCAAAGGTTCTTGGCTAGAATCAAACAGCACAGCCCGGCTGTTTTATTCTGATATGCCCCTTGGAAGTCTGGGGTAAATCAGTTTGCAAAATTGTAAGGCCAGCTGAGAATACTTTTAGCTTGCAGTAGGCCTTCTGGTTCAAAGTTCTGGAATCTGGAGTCTGGTTTTCTAACTACTGGTCTCTGGATCTGTCTGGATTTGAAGTCTGGAGTCTCCCGGCAAAGCGCTTCGCAAGAAATCAGTTTGAAGTGGAAAATGAATGTCCCTACCTGGGCCTCAGTGGCTCTTTTTATGTCTTTTGAAAGTGGGTGGAAAGGCTGACTTTCTATGCCCAACCCTCTGAGGATCCTGATAGGTTAAAAGATTTTCTGTGCTCTCACTGGAGAACAGAGTTGTGAGTCAGAGTGTTGTTACATTTTACAATCTATTGAAGAAACGCCCCTTTGCTTTTACTGAAAACCCAATTTTTCATAATCAAACATGTTTCCAAGGTACACAATTTGTTAAGAATACATGTACACATCCCAGATTAATTTAATACAGTTCTCTGTTCAAGACCCATGTTCCTGCGAGCTTGGGTTCAGAAATGACAACATTTTGAGCTTTTTAGTGGGTTTCGCCATATTGGTTTTTCATCAAATCTTCCACGGAGGTACACCCCCTCCCTGAGCATATTACTATAAGTTATGTTTCTAGCATAAACACCGCACCCACAATATTCATAAATCCCGGGTTCGGTCTCAGAACATCGTACGGAGTTGAGTTTAGACTCAAATTGTAGGCACATTTTTCATATTAAGAATCTCCAAATTGTACATTTTTGTCAGCTTCATACAATATTTTATAAGCAATTTAATAAAATATACATTTGCCTCTCCTTCAGTACACTCATTTGCTTGTCCCCACCCCCGGGAACTTGGCTTGAGTCAGAGATCAAATGTCTTTCCTTCCCCCAGAGCAACTGTTGACTATTACACCTCAAATCAGCATATCCTATTCAGTAGAAAGAGTCTATTGTGTTGACTGAGGTCAGCAGACCAGGGTGCCACTCTGCATCTGTATAACACGACCATGTGATCTCCTGTGCTGTTGCTGGTAAGAGCAGGTGTCTAGGCTTCCCATGGACAGAGGCCTCTTGAACTTTTAATTGAATCAGACTGCCTTCTTGTGAGGAGTTCTGAGGTGTGAAGGCTTCCCATTGACCAGCAAGGCTTAGACGTTTCCAGCTAACTCAGGTTCCTTCTCAGTTCCTGAAATACCGGTCTCCTCTCAGAGTTTCGATCGCTATTGCCGGTTAGTGTCAAGCGCCGGTAGAGCTGTCTTGAATTAAAACATTTCAAAAAGGGGATTTTACTTGATAGCATATGATCCTTGCTAACATTGTATTAATGTGGATTCTGCAGTAGAGTAATGTAGAACACCCAACCAGAAGTTGGATTTTTTGTCCGGTGGTTTTGTGCCCATAATTTTAGCCATTTTTGACATTAATTAAAACAGATTTTGAACAGCACCATATTCCTTTGCACTGATTTCGCTCATGGCGCATCTGGCCCATCACGCTCGCATTGGTGGGTGGCAGGTCAGGCGACCATTTTGGTGTGCACAAAAACTGCTCTGCTTTCCTGGATTCTGGTGCAAATGTGGGCTTTTCAGCCATCTTGGATTTTCTAAGCCCACAGCACCAAATGTTGCAGCATAATAACTTGAACGTGGGTCGATACACCTGACAATGCAGGCCATGAGACCTGCCATCCATGAAGAACTCACAGCCACAGGGATGCTGCCCATGAGGAGATGGATGCCTTCAGGCAGACACTCCCTGAAGAACCTAATGCATCATGGCCACTGAAGACCAGGCTGCGGCACTGCGTGATATGGCTCCAACACCAAAGCCACCTGCAGATCAAATGCAGGATTGGGGTCCCAGAACATACCAGCCTCCCCGTCCACCCTTGCCGTGAGGTCCATGAGAGCATGGAGGAGATTTTTTCGAAAATATTTTTGTTCCCACTCATGTGGACGTTGACAAGCACCCTAGGCCTCACTCCTCCTGGGTGGACTAACCCCTCCACCCCCAGTCCATGACAGACTATTTTTTTTTTAATTTCACCATGGCCAGTGTTGTTATTTATTTCATTTTTGTCTCCTTGATTCTCCATGGACACTTCCTTTGGTATTGCCCTGGCCCAGTGCTTGGCATGTGTTTTTGTTTTGCACTTTCAAAAGGTGGATTCATTTTTTTCCGTCTTTTGGACCTTGCGTTGTGCAGTTGCACTCTCAGGGGCAAGATGAATGCAGTTGTGGACAAGCAGCCAAGCAGAGTGACGTCAACAGGCTTGGTTGCATTGTGGTCAACTAGAGGGCATGTGCAGATAAAATTGGGTTGAGTGGATCTTTACGCATGTGTGCTGTATGTATGATTGTGAAATACAGCTGTTGTAAAGCATTGTACTGCACTCCATGGGATGTCCACCCTGCACACTTTTAGTCCCCATGCCCTTGCCATCCGCTCACACATTTGGAGGCACAGTTTGTGGTGGAGGTGATGAGGTAATCACATCATGCCAGCTCAGTAAACAGGTAAGCATGTGCACTGTCTCGCATGTTGTATCAGTGTTATTGGTCACCATGGTATTTGCATGAAGTACACATCTTGAGATATTGGTGGGTTAACCTTGTGTCACGGGGAATGTCTGGGCAGATGTGTGTCTGTATGCATGCATGTGTGAGTATTTGCTGTTTCACTTCGATGCAGGTGCATTGTTTGGGTGGATGCACTTAGATAAGTGACACCATGATTGGAAGTGAGCGGACAGCACTATACACACTTTATCCATTGGCAGTGTTTCATTCAGTCTGAAAGTACATGCTGATTGATGCCATGCATTCACTGTGCATCGGCATAACCAACAGTGATGATGTGTCCTTACTGCCACCCTTCAACTTCCCCTATATCCACGTTTCCTACAGTATCCTGCATGTGTGTACATTTCTGTTTGACCTGTTCCACTTCACAATCTAATCCCGTCTCAACTTACATGACCTGCCCAGACATGCCACTGTTCAGCATGTGCCACACACATTGCTTCTCATGTAGCTTCATCCTCTGCTGCAGAGCTTTATGACGTAGCCTATGGAGAATAATTATGGCTCTTTGTGTGTTTTGACTCCACAGGGCATGTTTGTTACACTTGATGCATGTCGGGCTGTCCAAATATGTGCATGTATTCCCATAACTGACTGCTTCTGTGTCGCACAATGATGTGACTTTTATTAAAATGTTTAATTATGTTGGTTATCTGCACCAGGGGGTGTTACATGCTCATTGGTTTGGATTCCGTCTTAATGTCATCTGCCAATGTCAGTGAGTTAACACTGCGTGCCCACATTGGGGATCCATGCAGGTGTCAGATTGTAAACTCCCCACAGCTTGTCTTCATCTGTTCTCCCTGTGTGAGTTTCAAGTGCACCCTGGAATCCATCCACATTTCCTGGAACAATCTCAATCAGGGTGTGTGGTGTGTTGGGGGTGCCAGTCTGAACTTCAGCTTCACCCTCTTTAGTCCTTCATGGACCACTACATGTGGTTCTATTCCATCTCTGTACTTTCTGTGCTCCCCAACTAGGATGCTACTTCCAGAGGTGTCCATGTCTCCATCTTCATCCCGAGGTTCCCTTATCTATGCTGTCACCCACTGTGGTGTCAGACATGTCTGTCCTCATCTCCGCTGCAGACAGTCTCCTCCTTGGAATGCTTTTCTCCTGTCCATCTGTCTTTTCCGCTCCAGTCCACTGCTAGTCAATCATCACTCTGTGTCCTATCTACCTCTTTCACTCTGTGATCCAAGTACACTGGGTGTTACAAGCTACATTTCTTGTTCACACGAGTTGTCAGGGATGTCCAGTATCTTTTGATTGTTGCAATGCTTGTATTTGCAATGTATTTCCAGGAGTGATGCAGTTGGTGCACGCCAGGTGGGTACACTGCAGGTAGTGGAAGGGCACTCAGGGTGTCACTTGTCTTGGTTTGTGGCAGGTAGTCTGGCACTTTGTGTGGTTGGTTTTGTTTTCCTTTTTGTGTGGGTAGGGTCCAGTATCATGGGTGCATGTCACACATGGTGTTATTGGGCTGGTGTGTATATGCATAAGGTTTTGGACACACATTGATGGTGGCTTGGGTTGCGGGATCCTTTTGGGGGTGGCTATCACTGTAGGGCCTTTGTTGTTGAGTTTTCATGAGGGTGGCATGCCCGGCTGGTTGTGTGTTGTGACAAGTGTTTAAGGTTGGGAGTGCTTTCTTGCAATTTCCTGTTGCCTGTTCCATTTTGGGTGCGTTTGTCCTTGGCCTCTGTTTGTCATTGTTTTGTCATGTCTGCGTGTGTCTTTCAGGCCAGTTGACTTGGTCCCCTGCCTTCCAGTCTGACAGCTGCCTCTGAAGTGCTGCCTTCTGCAAGATCCTGCCTTCAGTGCAATTCGTGAGATTTTTGTTTAACAACTTATTGGCTTTTCGTCATCGGCTACCCTGATAGTGTTTGCTGCATTGTCCCACTGCCACATTGATGAGGGTTTGGCATATTATGGCATTGAGAATACTACAAAGGTGCTCCTGGTTTTCCTTCCTCTACGTGGTCCCTTTTTGGGGCTCCTCTCAGTGTCATGCTGGATAAGTGTGACATGGTCCTTCACTGCATGGCACTTGGGTGGGGGGCAGTGTAAGTGTTGTACTTGGATAAGGTGTCACTGTGGGGATGGGTGGGTAAGGTGTCACTGTGGGGATGGCAATTGTTTCAGTGGCATGAGGTGGGATGATGTGGCTGCATGTGTGCCAGGACAGATGGTGATGGGTGGTTTGTGAGTTATTGTATGCATTTGTTGCAGGTCACTCAGGGGGGAACATGTTGCTGTATGTCTCTGCCTGTAGCACATGGTCACACACGTCTTTAATCAGATTGTTTTTTGATTATGTGAATTGGTGGAATTGTTGTTTTGATGGCCATGAATGGATGGGTGCTAATATTTGATTGTTGCTTAGTTCATGCATTTTCCATTCTCAACATATTTTTAATTGTTCTTATATTTTTGGCATTTGTGCAGTTGTTGAGCCTCCAGAAGGATTTTACTCCACACTTCACAAAGTGGTAGTAGTATACTCCCAATTACACATTTTTTTATGGGACCTCTGCTTGTGCATGTTGTTTTATGTCTAATGGACACACGTTTTTGCACTCCCAGTGGCACATTCTTGGGGTGTTGTTGTGAGCACGGAGGATAGGCCCCAATTCATCATTAAATCGCTCATGGTGGGTGGCTTCACTGTGTGTACTCCATAGGGTCTGGTATTTATGTGAAGTACGATTGCACCCGCTGTGTGCGTGTAGCCTCTCCACGTGCCGTTTGGCCTGCCATGGACAAGGGTGGTGCCTGTGGGGTGCGGCTGGTGTACCACATGCATGTCCACTGGTAAAGTGCACTCTGTGGCTACATTTTGTAGGACACATGCAGCCACAATGATTCTACAGACTACTGGTGGTGCAAATAGCTCCACCCACCAGAGTGGTCAAGGGAGCAGAACTGTGACTTTAGCACTCCGAATGTGCACCCTAGTGGCTCAATGTGCAGTATTGTACCTTACCTGAGCTGGTGGTGTTGTGGGGTTCTCTATGGGTGTCATCATAAAGGTACTCAGCAGGTAGGCACTGTCCCCTGTAAATGTGTACAAGGTTGGCATTGTCATTTATTGGCACGGTCTATAGTCCAGTGTGAGACGTGCATGCATGTGCATGAGCATTCAAACTCAGCAATGAGCTATGCGTTGTCATGTTTTCCAGATACCGGGGCCCGGTGAAGAGGTGATATGTGGAAGATGTAGATGTCATGTGTTCTGCCTGAGTAATTGGCATAGACTTCCATGATGCTTCCCATGGCATCACACACTACCGGAACATTGATGGAGTGCCAGTGCTTTCTGTTTCGATAGATGTGCTCTGTCAATCGGGGTGGCCGTAGCGCAACATGGGTGCAGTCCATTGCACCTAGTACATGGGGGAAGTGTGCCACTGCATACGACTCCTGCATGACTGTCTGCCTTTCCGACGGTATACGGGGCATATATATGTGCCTGTGCACACATGCACATACTGTTATACAGGACAGCCACTGGTGTAGAAAGTGTGACTGGGTGGCCTGTGATACCCTACCAGCTACTGCAGTGGCCTGCAGGAAGGACCCGGTGGCAAGGAAATGTAGTACAGTCAGCACTTTTTCTAGTGAGGCAAAGGCCTGGGAGCAGATTGTGGGGGATGTTAGGTCATCTTCCCACTCCCTGACAAAGTCTAGGATTTTATGGGGGGCGAACCTGTACCTGCCACAGACCTGATCATCGGGCATCCCAAAAAGTGTGGTGCATTCTGTGAAGATCCAGTCCCTGTCCATCCTCCTCCTCCTTCGCTGTCCGTGCACAGTGGCTCAGAGTATTGCTGGATTCATTGTGGCCTGTAGATGTTTGTATGGTGTTTATTGCGTGCGTTATATGAGTTTGTTCCTATGTGCGTTGAATGCGTGTTTATGTTTACACCTACTATCCTGTGGCGTATGGGTTCCAAGATTTGCATGTACTTTTTCGCAACTTGACATTCCCAGTTCAATCTATGAATACGGTTATATTTGTGAAGCAATGGCCGTGTGATTGCTTGGCCGTGTCCCGTCCCTCAACACGCCCACATGTGTGTGTGTTCTTCCCCATTCTGCATGTACGGCCCCCTATTTTGATGGGCAGGTACGGCCTACACTCTGCGTGGTGTCTCACGCAAGGTGCTCATTGACATGCACAGACATTCTGAGCCAGTGCGAACTCGACGCAAGTCCCAAGAAAGTTCTGCGCAGTCAGTTTCATGAATCGACAAACTCAGATTTGCACACAGTTTGGCATGCAAGTTCCCTATTTTCAGAGCAAATAATTCCATGAATTAGGCCTTGAGTCTTTTTCAAGTCCAAGCCGAGCAATTTAAGGCTCTAGCATACCTTGTCTCAAGCAACAGCTTCAGGTCAGAACTGCAGGAGCTGAAATGCCATTGCCGGATGGTGAGAATGGTGCGACTTTCTTGAAATGTGCCAGGAGTCTGTCCGGCACCTTTGTAATATTTGAAACCTAGAATTGTTGAAACTAAAGCTTCCCTCAGAAAACATCTAAGGCATAATACTTGTGTAGAGCCAACAGGGTTGAACTAAATTTTAGCTGCTCCTGAACCAGCATGAACATGGTTTTGAGTCCACAGCTAAGGTTCGAGTGCACTGTATTCTGCTCCATGTTGGACTGCACAATTAGGAAGCATGGCTTACAGAACATTTTGGAAGTTGGAATTCCATAAGCTTGCCAAGTAGCGGACACCAATGGCAATTCAGGGTACATGTAGTTTTGATTGACAATTGCTAAATGCCCAGATAAAGGATGTTGGTCAAAGTAATTCCCTCTTTCACTTATACTTAAAACAGTAACTATGCCATTGTCACACCTGTTAAAAGGACTAGAAACAACAGCCGTGGAGCCGAAGTGTACCTAGATCGGGGACTCCAACCCCAGGTAGTAAAGACTCAACCTAGAGAGACCGATAGAGACTCAGGCGGTGATTGTAAAGTGTAATTCAAGTGAGACTTCATACTTCATAGGAGATGTTTTTAAAGGATAGCTTTGACAGCAATGACATTTCTGCTGCTCTGAAGTAGACTGAACGTCCTCAAGAGGTAGGACATTTGGCAATGACAGGGAAACTGTTACCTGGGTACAGTTCAAACAAAACCTCTGGTCCTCAAACTATCACCCATCTTCAGCACCCGACTAGAGAGATTGTGCAAGGTGTTGGAATAGTGGGGGCTTTACCATTTGGGCCCTCTCACAGAATACAGAGAGATCATGAAAATGCCATTTAGGTAGAGCAGCCAAACAATATATCCATGAGCCGCAGAAAGGGGTCCATCCCCAGGTGATATGTAGACCATATCCCATCTCTGTAACTGGGACAGCTAGACAATATGTATATTAACCTTTTCAGTGTTGATTGAAGCATCACAGAAAACAGCATACTCCATGGAGCGTTGTGTACCACTTGTCTTTAAATCAACATACATCAGATGTTTTAATCTCAAAATAAGAAGCAATACTTCCACACTACAGCTAATAACATGGGTATACATATGGGATTCCAAATCACAAAACTCGGTATTTATACAGAAGCAATGGTTAATTTTCCATCATTCCACGGCAGTGAGATGAAAGAAGCACACAGCTATATAAAGAAACATCAAAACATGGATGGCTCATTGGGCCTCATTATGAGTCCGACTGTAACGCTGCCGGTGCTTCTGGCGGGTTGCAGCCAGACTCGTAATACTTTCCTGACCTCCCGGTGCCACCAGGACATTATAAGTCGGATCAGCAAGTCAGGCACTGGAAAATGTTAGTCCCCATTCCCATGGAGCCCCATAGGACTCCATGGGAATAGGAATATGTAAGCACCGGGACCGTTACTAACGGTGCCGGTGCTTCTGTGAAAAGTCTGCGGGCGGGGGACGTTACGCCTGGCAGGTCAGACCTGCCAGGTGCAATGGCCCACACCCACAGAGTTGTAGTGTGGCGGTCCGTAAATGGGTGCTGGTACGGTGCAACTAGCAACCATAATTCGGGACCACCACACTTGTAATGAGGCCCTATAGTCTGTGTAGATTCTCACAATGTGCCTAGCCCAGACACAATGCGCTTAGCCCGGCCGCACCCAACTAAAGTCCTTCCCATCACCACTCTTAGAGGTTTCTCCAAGAATTATTTTTGTCTGGTACCTTAGCTGAGGTGCTGCTTTTACCCTTCTCTAAAATACATCAGGCTTTAAAGTCTGATGGAAATGTTGTTTTCTGCTTTTCAGTGTCCTCTGTTGTTTGTAATGATATTATTACGGTTAAACACATGCTGTTTTTCCAAACGTATACGTCATGCTTCACAATGAAAGATGTGACATTGGCTCTGTGACAGAAAATGGAGGAACTTTCACATCATCTTCATGCCTGATTAGGTTTAATGTTATTAGATCCGTCTATCAGACGCATATTCATGAATGCAAGGCGAGGGACAACCACATTGATTTCTCTGCTGCTCTAAATCAGCCAAGATTGCTTTTTAAATCAGTTAAAACCTGTTTAATGCCTCTGCAAGATTCACAGATGGGTATCTATAAGAACAGAGCTGACAAAATTCATTCTTATTTTCCCGTGTAGACACTTTATAAAAAAGAGACAGTACCCACTTAATGGACCGAGTTTAGCGGTAAGGTCCAAAAGAGGCAGCAGCAGCATTATCCCCACTTTTACAGCTCCGATGATTTAAAGCAAACCAAAATGGGTGGTAATAGAACTGGTGCTAATTCCAATGGAGGAATTAGTGGTGGATGAATTACCAACAAGAACCAGTGGTAATTCCCCCAGAGCAAATTCGACTGGCAGAATTAGGACTGGAAAAAAATGCAAATTCAACCATATTACAAGATGAAATACTGCCAAAATGCCAACCAAAAGCAGGTGCTTATTCTTCCAAAACCACAGCGCATTACCTCTACACAGGAGGTGAAGGTAAATGCATCTAAGTCACAGAAATGAAGGTGCACCCAAAAGGCTCTGAAAGGTTGTGTAAGACCCAGCCCTCCCCAAACACACTACCAAACACTATGCAGCAACCAACGTTGAGCTTTCAAACCTCCTGCTGTACACTGAGGCATGCACAGCAGCTGCATCACAGAATGCATCACAGAATGCAACCTGCACAAAGGCGGGGGAGACGTTGTGAAAGAAGTGCCCATTCCCAGCTTCAGTCCATCACCCTGTGCACTAACTGATGGGCAGCTAATATAACTGTACCATCTTAACAGGGAACCCATAGCTACTCACCCTAGTACAGGCAGACCTAGAAAGGAGGATCATCATAAGAACAGCCATTGTACCACAGCTGAACCATGTGTTGTGCTGCACTGTTTTGCCACAGACACTTTCCAGCTGACTGTGAGCATTGGAAATGGCATGTTGCACAACGATTTTCAAAAGTGCTTGTTCAGTTGCAGGAATGCGCTCATGCAGGATTAGCCCAGGATACCACCCATATCACCACCCCTGCAAAGGGATATGTGAAAAAGGGAAGATTCTATGTAGATGTTGTGATGAACTCTACAGACTCCTCACTAATTTCCTGCCTAAAGTCTCCTCTTGGTTGGTCTTCTGTGGGAGGAGGACCTAGGAGGAGAAAAGGTTCAGAGGAATGAGAGGACTCTTTAGGGTGAGACAAAGTATTTGTCTTCCGCTAGGGAGGATGGCTCCGCAATGCCAAAGTATGTATTGGCTTGTTGTAATAACCATCTTGCTGTTCCACAAGATATACATGTAAATAGGGGTGAAAATAATCACAAACTCCCAGGCCTTGGGAGAAATAAAAACCCTTCCAAAATTCTGGAGACCTCTATAACATCCAAAGGTACAGTTAAAGGAAAGATGTAAAAAATAATGGCTTAAAAAGACTGCCATCCTCTTTTCAATCAACCTTGGTGACTAATTTGTATGATGTTCCCTTAAAAATGTTAAAACGAAAAAAACGTGGGATTAATAGTCAAAAAACAGAAATGAGAAACTCTAACTTTGCCATTTGGGACATCAAGTCCCATAACTCCCTATGTACTGGGATGCAGAAAAGGGCTAAAAAGGCACAATGTTTCAGGAGTGGTCAGATTGTTAGTTTATATGGCCCACAGGCAAACCAGGCAGAAGCTGGAGGAGAGAGAAGACTCTGGGCCCCCTGTTTGGCAGACATCCGCTGCCGGTCCTGAGAGGGTCTGTGCCTCCCGAAACCTGAAGTGCAGAGGACACGCAGTGGGAGGCGTGCAAGAGGGAAGCTTGCTCTCTGGAGACCTGTTCTGCAGAGGCTGTGCAGCGGGAAGTGAAAGCGAATTAAGCATTCTTTTCCAGGAGGCGGTCTCCGGTGGCTGGCATGCACCTGAGGGCCTCAAGGCTGTCACTGGTGGCGTGTGTAGTTTAGTTTAGGTTATTTATTTATAAAGCGCACCTAACCCTGGTGTAACTGGGCACATGAACTTGATACATAGTTACAAGCAAACAGACATGACATGCAGATAGAATACAAGGCAGGCCAACACAAGCTTACAGATCAGGCGGCGTACAACTTAATACATCTTAACTGCTCAAAGCTTTGCCAGTGGTTACAGTGGGTTGACAACGCACAAGAGGCTATTAGCAAGCTTTGTCAGTGAACCAGTTCTTTACTTTGCCTCTGAAGGACCAGGAAGCTTGTTCGGTTCTAAACAAGAGAGGGAGAGAATTCCAGCATTTGGTGGCCAGTACTGGGAAGCTAGTTCCTCCAGCGGTTTTTAGGTTGAACCTTGGGATGCTGAGGCAACATGAATAGAAGGATCTGGTAGGTCTGGCTGGTTGATTTCTAGCGAATTTGTCTGAGAGGCATTTCGGTACAGTGTTGGAGAAACATATGTGCGTGATAACAAGTGTGTGGAGAAGGATTCTGTCACGAATCGGGAGCCAATGGCTGTCCCGTCCGAGGCTTGATATGTGGTGAGACCTGGGTATGTTTAACACTGCACTCAAGGCGTTGTTCTGGAGGACCTGTAGTCTATTAAGGTTACGTTCTGAAGAGCCTAGGAATAGAGAGTTACAGTAATCTAATTTAGACAGGACTAGGTCCCTCGCTAGCGTATTGCAACTTTTAGGGGACAGATAGAATTTGCATGCATTGATAAGCATATTAGTGTAAGCAGTTGAGGAGGCAGTGGCACTCACTTGTTTCTTGAGTGAGAGAGTAGAGTCTAGATAGACTCCAAGGGTCTTGTACACCAGAGGCGTCGCGTTAGGTGCAAGAGGAGCTCCAATTGCAGGTGGCCCGGGCAAAGGCAGACTAAAAGAAGCAGTTTGCTGGGTCATGAGAAGCC
Organism: Ambystoma mexicanum; assembly: GCF_040938575.1. Lineage (NCBI taxonomy): Eukaryota > Metazoa > Chordata > Amphibia > Caudata > Ambystomatidae > Ambystoma > Ambystoma mexicanum. The sequence goes on along the minus strand of NC_090934.1, from coordinate 831,835,965 downwards.
ACAGAAGCAGAAGTCCTGTGAGCAGCGAGGGGAATGGAGGGGCACATCTTATCCAGGGAGTTGACAAGCTGGTAGTGACCGCGGAGCACTCCACATGCCCTTGCATGTCCTAGGCAGGCGTTTGGTGAGTAAGCAACACGCGCGTATGAGTGAAAGCAGTTTTGAAAAACATTTTGTATACTGAACTAGTGAAAAGCAGCGAACACCTATTGTAAGAAAGCCAAATGACTGTAACCTTAAAAGTGTGAGTCTGTGGAAAAGCTAGCAACCTGAGGCAGTGACATTCTTAAGAATTGATACCTACAAGCATTGCCGCGCCAAGAGAGACTAAAACCAAGTCAAATACAATCCAGCGGATATTACCAATGGCACAAGGTGGATAATGAAAGGTCCATAACCTGTGAAACTTGTTGCCCATACTTTTTACAACGTAGGGTAAAAGCTGTTATAAACTCACATTGCCAAAGCCAAAGGAGAAGCAGGGAAATACTCTATCCCTGTTAGTCATTGGTTACTTGAGTAGTGGGGAAACAAGAGTGGCAAAAAGGCTGCACTTCTGGAAAAGGATATCCAGAAGGAACAGAGCATTGTTTACAGAAGAGTATTAAAGAGCACCAATGTGAATCTTGTTTTTTCTTAAGGGTTGTCAAAAGTTTTGAAGTTGCAAAATGTTGAATACTGTGAAGCTTTTGTGACCCTCTTGTCAATTTATCTTAACCAAAGAGGCACTTGTTCTGAAATGTTGTTCGGGCAGTGGAGTATACCCAGATGACAAACCTTTGGAAAAGTAGGTCTGGCATGAGAGTAAACCAGGTGTGAACTGAGGTAGTAGGCCTGGCATGGACGTAAACCAGATGGAAGTTTAAGAAGTGCTAAAAAGTGGTCCTGACAGAGATGATTTATGTTGTTTGTGGTGCTAAAGGAAGAATTGTGTAAAGTGGTTACAAGGAAATTACATTTCTGTAGAATGTCTCAAGTTGTGGCAAATCATCCTGACCAATACAATTATTGTTGCTATTGATGAACTGAGAGCTTGTTCAAGGAAAAGGAAGCAGCTTCTATGTTTTTTGTTGGAACTTTCTGTTGACAAGTTGAAGTTGCACAAAACTGTGGTGGAACTTTATTGCAAACCAGGATTTCCTTATTTTCTTTTCATAAATCAAACTGTGAAGCAGACAACAGTTTAAAGCTGGGGAAGGGGAATTCACCCAGATTATAAAGAGAGACAGTGGTGGCCTGTATTCCTTGTGTGTTTATTGTATGTATAAGTGTGAGGGACAGATATCCTTTGTTTAGACTGTTTCCTTTAGTTTATTTTAGGTAGAGAAATCCTTGTCAGGGTAGGGATAGTGAGGCATTCATCCAACCTTTTAACATAATAAAAGAGCATTTGTTGAGAAACCTTCACAAAGTGGTCCTTCTCACATTTCTTACCCTGCACACTGTCCACATTGGAGGCGTGTACCAGAACAAAAACATCATTACCTAAACATATAGGTGACCTGTGATGGAGACCTGACCATGACCCCCTGCTGAGCCTGTTTCCCTGGTTCAGCCCATGATGCCATGGCCCTGCATAACAGTATACTGCCTGCATACATACGAACCTACAGAAGGCAATTGACCTGCATACTGGGTAAGCAGAACCACCATGAAAAAACTCATACTGGCGTCACAAGTGAGTATGGTATGAAAGATTTGGAAGTGTGTTCCCCTATGTATTGGCAATATAATGCATGCCCTACCACAGTCCTCTGCATGAAGGACCTACCCTCTGACACAATACATAAGAAGTCCTAGCCACAACAAAATGCATTGCATGACAATGTCAGGCCATGACAGAAACGCATAGTCCTACATTTCCAAAGATTTAACTACAGGTACCGCAATACATAAGGAAACCTTACCTAGACAGGTCGAGGCACAATTCTCCGGTACAAGATGACAGTGCAACAATAAGTGCATGATTATTATCACAAAGTACACATGATTCTCAGAAAGCATATCATGACTCATGTATGAGTGCCAAGTACTGCAGATCCACCAATTACATGTAAATGAGCAATCCAGTAACAGTGTTTGTTATGTCTGGTAGATCAGTGATGTTGGAAATGGGGGATTCCGTGAGCGAGATTTAGTATTTCACCCTTTATTCCTCGAGGCATGATACAATTGAGGGATACCGAGACCAACAATTTTGCCATGTGTATGGTAGCTGAACATCATGCTATAAATAATAGGCATATATACTGATATATGCACAATAAAAAGTCATCCCCATTGACCTTGCAGGTGAATCTGTCTAACCCCAGCTCCTGTGGATGATGACACCTGTCCGTAGCCCAAAGATAGCACAGGAAATAGCATATAATAAGGCGCAAATTAGGAAGTGTTTTTAGAGGGATGTGCTAAGTTCAGTTCATGCACCTAGGCTTTCACATATTTCAGAGAAAATAATTTGATTGAGTCTTAGGTTTGTATATGTAATTGTTGGTTTAATGCTAGTCTAATGTTTTCTTAGTGTGTACATAGTGCCAACAATCTCCTCGTCGGAGGCAAATGCATGCGTTTTCGCAATTACCCAGGCTTTCGCAAGGTACAGTGAGTCAGCTTTAGAATTACCCGATTTGGTTTAAGGTGTAAACAGTACATACATAATATTTAGCTGTTGATCACATTTGTTAGCTTTGCATTCATATTAGTTACTTTTCATCGTATCCAGCATTTCGTATTGCCTTCATTGTTGTTATACATTCTTTCCATGCATACAAATGTATACATTCGCAGTCATCGGTGTGTTTCACTGCCTCTCCATAGTACTAACCATCCGTCAGTATGAGCCCTGCACAGAATCCCTGATGACCTGCAAGTGTTGCATCTGCTGCTCCGCTATGTTTGCAATGCACTGCTGGTGCTGCCCAATGTTGTGCAGCTTGCTCCAGAGCCCTTTCAGAGTGTACTGGGGCATACTGTGAGGGGCGAGGATAGGGTTGGGGGTGTTGCTCAGATACCTGCCCCCCACCCATCGGCATCCATTGGCATCCACAGCTCCAATATCTACATCATTAATCCTGAAGGCGCTGGTCCTGAATTTGGTTCAGCAGCAAGTGAAGAGGGGGTTGGAGGTCCGTGCTGATCGATTGGGAGAGTAACCACATGGGTTTCATGGAGGGTATTCAACGGGTCATTGAATACCAGAGGGACCTGCAGCTTGGTGGTGCTGGTGGCAGTGGAGCTGCTGCATCAGGAACAGTGCCAGTAGTGGTGGTGTCCATAGCAGCAACGGCTTGGGTGGAGCCATTCTCGTTTAGGTGCAGCTACTGTGCAGGCACTGGCAGGAGATGTTTTCTTGATGTGTTTCTTCCGGTGGGTGCCATGACTGTGGTGTGCAGGAGTGGTGGCCAAGGTGCTCATAATTGTTTTCATCAACTCACAGTTCTCGGTAGCAGATTGTGCTGACCCTGATGTAATGGGCCCAGCTTCATCTCTCTGAGTGGTCTGTGAACCTGTTGGAGGATGCGTGCTATGCAGTCACTCCTCATGGTGACTGGATTATGTCAGAGCAAGGCATTAATGCATTTTAGTGGTTGCTGAACAAAGGCTAATGAAAGAGGGTTGGGTTCACATAAAGGGGATGACTATTTAACCATTTGTAAATGTGCCCTCTGATGTTCACATACCTTGCTGAGTCTGACAATGTAATTTTGTGTCTCCTGGTTTGTGTTGAACTATAAACCTTGTGGTTTGCTCAGAGGAGTCAACAGGTTACTGTACCACCATAGAAATTATATGTGTCCATCAGGCACACAGAGCGCTGGCAAGGTTGGGCTAGGGAAGAGAGACACAATGACTTAGCCTGCTGTTTATGCCAAAGCTCATTGGCGAGAGTCATTGTTCACGTGAGATTTACAAGGGTCTAGCCAGTCTTAAGCACTCATATTTTCGATCTGGGTCCCATGGCATTTGAGGGCTTTGGGATGCATGGGCCACAAGGGTTTTTAATTGACCTTATGGTCATTGTCTGCCCTGAACTATGATCTCCAAATTACATGATGTCACCTTTCCATAGGTTCAATGGTACAGTTCTATCTTCACAATCATGTGAGCATGGGTCCTCTCCCTTAAAGTCAGCCATGTGGAGGACACTGCTGAACTTTACATTCCGGGGTGTGAGGGTGAGTGGCTCAACTGTGCCACCTCCTATAGCAGCTGTCTCCCACTGACAAATAGAGATTAGGGTCCACACCCTTGCACTCTGGCTATTCCACCTCTTGCAGCAGTCCTCATTCTGCTGAGGTACAATGCCAACAGTTACCACCTTGTCATGTATGTCTGGCCAGAGGGTTCTCTTCCTGTGGATAATTGTTTTGTCAGGTTTGGTGGCAAGAGGAAATGGGTGTTTTTAAATGGATTTCATTTTCAGTGATGGCCACCACCGAGCTTCCCATTTCCGCAACTAAGCAATTTCCGCTCATTTCTAATTTTGCGGGCAGAATTATGAATTTCTTCGGAAAACGGGGGGATTTAAAGATTGTTATTGGTTTTTCATGCTAATTCCACTGTATGGTTTTTTACCTTTACTGATGATGTTTGGGACAACCACACGTGACTCTGTAATTTGGTGCCAACTACGCTGTATGCCTTGTCAGTAATGGTAATTCCGTCCTGCAGAATCACCATTGTTTTTATGGCCAAACTGGTAATGAGGCCCTATGCCTCGAAATTCACTTTATTAGTCTTCATTATTTACTTCATCGTGTCCCTTCTTGGAACCATCCACTTTTCAGGAGAGAACTTTTGTTCAAGACCATTTTCTATGCCAACAATCTCCTTGTCGCTGCTTTGATCAAAGCTATTCAAGACACTGTTACAACAGTGGCCTACTACCGCTAATTTCTCCCTGGCTTGGGAGGTGTGGTGGAGGTGTAATATTTCAGCTGATTAGATTCTGTCCCTATTTTAAAAACCTTTACTGAACTCACAATACCATCTCAAATTTTGCCCTATTACAGCCCTCCCAATGCTGGGCAGTCTCCCTAAATGCTGTGCAACCACCCAATTAAAAAAATCATCTCACTGAATACAATCTTCTTTAAGCACCTGCCACTCTCTTTTTTGCACCCAGTTTAACATTATTATAACTACCCTTCAGGTTATTGATAATCATACAGGAGGAAGATATTGGAAGAACCCACTCAGACGTAGGAGAATGTAATGAGCTGGATAGAGCAGCCAATATGCGTGCTTCAGGCCCAGTCACAGGCTGCAAAATGCGTGACAGAATTTAACCGAAACCATTAAAGCTCAAGGAAAAGAGGTCTGCAACCAAAGAGCAGAAGACAGATTTATAATATGTTGGCCAGTTGCATGTACGGTCATCATCTTAGACCAGAACACAGTGCAGAGAATTCTCTGTAAATGATTGAAGAAGATGGACATTTTCCCAACAAATGAACCCCAAACCAGCAGCAAATTATTTTCGAATCCAAGCTCACAGATGTTAGAAATCTATACCTTCAGACAGAGGCCGTAGAAAGGGCGGAAGCCAGAGGTTGTTGAGAATCTCTTGCAATTATGGTTTTGCATTGCAGGAAGGTGAACGATCTACAACCTGAGACTCAAGGGAGTTTTGTAATGGCTTATCATATGTCTTCTTAGTAAGGTTCACACATAGGATGTTTCAAGTGAACATTTGTCTTGGATTACAGACCTGTCTTTTTTTTAACTTAATTTATTTATTTATTTTGAAAAGCATATTTTATTAAGTTTTTGTGCGTGTATTTCAACAATTTAAAGCATGTTTAAACATGGATTAACAAAAAGAACCAATCGTAACACATTGCCCCCCTACCCTCCCCCCTATCCCTCCTCCCACTCCCACCAGTTCAAGTTCTCACTAGTTACTTTTCGACTGGCTCTTAGAAAGCATAGCAGTGTCTTCACAATGTGCACTTGGCACGCCAAAGTCATGAGTCAAACTTGCAGAGATTCGCCATCGGGTGAGTGGGCAATGACCTAGCTCCCTTGGGGGGGGAGTTCCCCGTCTTAGGTGGTGCACATTAAACTGGTTGGCCATATTTATCAAAAAAGGGGAGCCATAGCTCCTCGATATTGGATTTGGATTCGTCAAGCAGATGTGTGAGGAACTCCATGTCATAGATGGCTCACACCTTGGTCACCCATGCCTTTTCCCCCAGCATTCTGGGGTTCTTCCATTTTTGCACCAGGCAGCACCTGGCTGCCACCAGCATAACCTGCAGCATGTGGTCTTGGGTGCTTTCCTGACCATCCCTGGTAAAAGGAGGAGCCAAGGGCAGGAAGGCCGCTCCACTCCATCCACCCCCTTGATCCAGGCCAGTACCTTATCCCAATATTTTTGGACCACTGGGCATCCCCACCACATGTGAATATAATCCCCCCGCTCAGTCCTGCACTTCCAGCAGTGTGGGTCGTATCCCTGCTTCATCCTGGCAATCCTCTGCGGAGGGTAGTGCCATCGATGTAATACCTTAAGGTCTTGATGGCGATATTGGAGGGAGGCCGTGGAGCGATTGGCCCGCCTACACATTTCCGCCCATCTCTCATCATCAATTAACTCTCCTAGGTCCCTCCCCCATTGTGTACGTGCCGGTGGAGGGTCTCTGGGGACAGAGAACAGGAAGAGTTTATAAAGGCGAGATATTGTCCCCTTAGGGCCCCTTGCGGATAGGAGGAGTTTTTATAAGTCTGTGAGATCTCTCCTGAGGGTGTTGCCCCTAGAGGGCTCGGTGAGGACTCCCTTAAACTGGAGATAGTGAAAGGGGGACAGGGTACCTATTCCCAGGGCCTCCTCCAGATCTTTTAAAGGCAGAAAAGAACCCCCCACCCAGAGGTGGGCCGTCCTGCTCAGGCCCACCTCAAACCATTTTTGGTATGCCGCCAGCTCTGCTATCTTGGCCAGGAAAGGGGGGGCCAAGATACAGCTCAATGGAGATGGCCAGGTTGTGAGCCAATGATAATAACCTCCTCCCTCCTTCCACAGAGACCACAGCACTTTTTAGGATTGGGTGGTTCAGGACACTTCTGGGGATCTTCTTCCTCGGGGCCCAGAGCCATTCCTCTATTGTGACAGGCGCAAGGGGTCCGTTATCCATGGCCACCCACTGTTTTTTCGTTCCTTGGGTAAAGTGATCGACCAGAACCCTCAGTTGGGAAGCCCTATAGTATGTCTCCAAATCGGGGTATCCCCCCCATCAATCTTCGGCCTGGTTAACACCTCATAAGAGATCCTATGTTTTTTGCCTGACCAGAGGAAGTTGAGAAGGACTTGTTTTGTTTCCGTAAAGAATGTTTTGGGGATCAGTACCGGGAGCATTTGAAAGAGCAATAGGAACTTGGGGAGGATAACCATTTTTATTAGGTTAAGGCATGCCATCCAAGAGAGACCCGACCCCGCCCATCTCTCTGTGTCCTTTCTAATTCATGACCAAAGGGGGGGGAATTGGCCGCGTATAGGCCCTCGGGGTCGCGTGTGACCTGGATCCCCAAATATCGGAATCCCTCCTCTCTTAGCTTGAAGGGAAGCCCGTTCACAAAGGTTATCTCCGGGTCCGACAGATTCCCCCCTATAAACACCACCGATTTATCAAGGTTGACTTTGTATTCCGATAGCTCCCCGTAACGTGAGAGACCCTGTAACATCCGGTGGACTGTTTGAGACGGTCTTGTGATATAGAGTAGTGTGTCATCCGCGAAGAGGCAGATTTTGCATTGCATGTCTCCTACCTGTACTCCCCTGATGGCCGCATCGCTACGGACGGAGATTGACCACGGTTCCATTACCAGTGCATAAATTAGCGGGGACAGTGGGCATCCCTGTCGCGTGCCGCGTTCGTGGGGGAACATTCTCGATTCCGTCCCATTTGCCACCTCTCTAGCAGAGGGAGAGGAGTAGAGCGCTGACATCCAGCCAAGCCATCTCGGCCCCATCCCCAGAGATGTGAAAACCTCCCCCATGAAGGCCCAACTGACCCTGTCAAACTCTTTCTCCGCGTCAAGGGCCAGTAGGAGTGCGACCTCGTCACGGACCCCACTCGAGGCAAGTACATGGAGTATCTTCCGCATGTTATCGGAGCCCTGCCTGTTTAGGACGAATCCGGCTTGATCGGGGTGTATCAGGCGAGGAAGGCAGCTCTCCAGTCTGGAGGCCAAAATTCTGGCAAAAATCTTGGCGTCCAGGTTTAGGAGCGAGATGGGCCTATAGGACCCGCACTCTGTCTGGTCCTTATCGGGTATGAGTATGACGGTGATGAGGGCCTGCAGGAACGTTGGTGGGATTGAATCTCGGTTCCTGATCTGGTTATACAATTTGACCAGAGGCTTCAACAGGACTGATTGGGTCTGTTTGTAGAAGTCAGCCGTAGAGCCGTCTCCCCCCGGTGCCTTTCCCGCTTTCAATCTCTTAATAGCGCCCCCACCTCCTCCTCCGATATCTCCCCCTCCAGAACCTCTAGCTCTTGATCAGACAACTTAGGGAGAGAATGTTCTGCCAGGTAGGAGCAGATGTCTTCGAGCGATTCGCCTGCCTGTCTGGAGTAAAGTTTGCTATAGTAGTCAGCAAAACATTCTGCTATTTCCTCCCGGCTCCCATAAACGCTGCCCTCCCCATCCCTAAGTTGAGCGACCCCTCTTTCAACCCTGCAACCCCGAGCTCTTTGTGCCAGAACGGTCCCCACCCTGTCCCCCCTTTTGTAATACCTTTGCTTAGTATATCGCATTTTCTTGATAACTTCCCCAATGGGACCTTGTGGAGCTCTTGTTTTTTGCCCTGCATCTCATCTAAGAGAGCCCCTGGGTCTACCCCTGGGAGGCCCAGTTTGGCTCGGAGATCGCCCAGCTCCTTGCAAAGCTTACCATCGACCAGGCCTCTTTCGCGCTTACGCCTCGAGCCCTCTGCTATAAGGAGACCCCTAAAAGTAGCTTTTGCGGCCTCCCACACCATGGACATGTCGGTCTCACCATTGTTGTTTGTCTCAAAGTAGGCCAGCATTTCTTGACTCATGAAGTCCCAGAATATGGGGTCCCTGAGAAGCGTATTGTTGCATCGCCAGCTGGGAGATCTTGGGGAGACAGGCAGTGACCAGTTGGCTATAAGTAGTTTGTGGTCCGACCAGGTTATGGCCTCCACCTTCGGCTGTTGAACCACCCCGTTCCCCTATTCCGAGATTAGCAGGAGGTCAATTCTGGTATAAGTGCAATGTGGGGGAGAGAAGAAAGTGTATCCACCCTGGCCCGGATGTGCTTTGCGCCATACGTCGACCCAATAATGTTCCCGCAGGAGGGTCTGCAGGGCCAGATTGTCCTTGGAAGTTCCCTTGGGCGTTGCCCCCTTCACAGACCACCAGTGTAGATAGGGGTCTATTATGAGTTTGAAGTCCCCGCCCAGTATCATGGCCCCCTCTGCCCATTCATCCATGACGTTGAAGATCTGAGTAAGGAACTGCACTTGACCTGAGTAGGGTGCATACAGGGTGGCCAAAGTGATGCGCTCTCCCTCGCAGAATCCCTTGACACCTAAGAATCTACCCCCGAAACCCATCTTGGTTTCTACTCCCGTGAGAAGGAACGTCTTGCCCAAAAGAATACCCACCCCCTCCTTCTTGGAGCTCCTGTGTGAGGCCCAATAGTTACAACCAATCTCTTTCCCCTTAATTTTCGATTCCCTTCCCTGCCTGTAGTGCGTTTCCTGTAAGAAAAGGACTGTTAGATGCTGCTTGTGGAACATATTGCTCGTAAGGGACCTCTTATTCTGGGAGTTAAGGCCCTTGACGTTCAGCGTGCCTATCTTCCCTTCAATCATTATCGTCTTTTATTTTGTGCATTTTAAACACCTCAAAGTGTCTGCTGTTCGGAGACCGCTGCAAAACAAGTGTCCGTGACTTGAGCTGGTTTTCCCCTTCCCCTTTGAACCTTTGAAAAACTCCCTCCCTCCCCCTTACCCATTTTGTAGGGCGTTCGCCGCTGACCCCCCAGGTGGGGTTGTAACTGGCAACGAACCGCCAGGTTCGCTGCCCCGGCCCCGGGAAAGAGGAATTCTTAGTATGACACCTTCTGTCATGCCTTTCTCCATTTAGTAGAGGCTCTACCCCTCAAACCTTAACACTTGGTCAGTCTCCCTTATCCCTCGCAGGGCGTGCCCTCACACAAGGCCACCGGCCTCCATCATTTCTCAGTAGAGGGTCGCCAAACATCACTTCTATGAAACCAAAAAACAGCCTTTGTAACATCACTTCTAAGAAACCAAAAAACAGCCTTTGTATAGGCAACATCGTAACTCTGACCCAAGTCAGTTGAACAAGGAACTCCACATTGGACACAGGAAGAACATGTAGCATCCGCCGGGGTCCTTAAGGTCGCCATGGGCTCCAATAGGACGTGGGTCGGGCCTTGTCGTAAAAAATTAAGCCTTGATTGCCGGTTGTATGATCATGTGGGGTCCCCCCGGTCCATGGAGGGGTGTCTTGTCTTCCGCAATTTGCGTGAGCCGTTGACCTTTAACTTCCCTTGGGAGAGGTCCAGGCCTCGAGGGACACGGCTGCGTTCCCCCCCGGTTGCGTTCTGATCACCCGATGGTCCTGCAATGTCACCCGTGAGATCCTCCGTGGCTCTGCAAAGTCCGCTTCTGTGACTAGCTGGTATCTCTGGCTCTGCAATTCGAACGCTAGGTAGAATGGGTGACCCCAACGGTAACGTACCCCCTTCTCCTGTAGCCACTGATGATAGAACCACACTTTTTTCTCATCTGGAGTGTGAGGGCAGAGAGATCCTGGTATATCGTCACCCTAGAGTCGCCATGTTGAATGTCACGTAAGGTTCTCGCCCTCTCCTGCACCCTAGCTTTGTCCTTGTAATAATGAAATCTCGCCGGAACTGATCGCGGGCCCCTGCCCCCACCGCCAGCCTGATGGACCCTGTCCAGCAAGAGGGTTTTGCCAGAGTCTGACCCCAGGACAATTCTAATGATTTCTTGGATTTTACTTTCCAGTCCCACCGGGGTCTCTCCCTCCGTTTCCGCAAAGCCGAAAATTCGCAAGTTGTTCCTCCTCTCCCGATTTTCCATGTCGTCAACCTTCAGACGGAGATCTTCCTCACGGCGTTGCAGCTCCTGGAATCTGGTATCCATTTGCGCTTCAAGGAGGTCCGTTGATGCCTGGTTGCATTCGACCCCTTCCATTCTGTCCTCTAGCATAGATACTTTGGCCGTGAGGTCAGCTAGTTTAGCCCCCATGTCCGTCCTCATGCCTCTGATCTCCTCAAGGATCATTTGGATATTACACTGCATGGCGTTCATGTCCGGGGGCTGTGCAGTGGTAGGAACAGTCTCCATTTTGCGGTATCCTGGGGTAAAGTGGTATTGCGCCAGGGTCTCTCTCCAGCTCATGGGATGTCGATCGCCTTGGGTTGTGGGGTCTCGTGGGGTATCTTCTAGGAAGGTCCTGGGGTCCTGAGTTGGTGGGCCCGCTCTTTGTGCCAAGTCCTTGGGGTTATTTTCAGGTGGTGGGGCCGTATGTTCGTGTCCAAGATTCGTTTGCGGGGCACCCCTTTAGTATTACCAGGAATGCAGTATCCCTCTGCCCGGTTCCAGGTCGCCCAGTGTATCTGGCCCGGAGTAGTGGTCTACCCGGGTGGTCCAGGGAGGCCTCAGGTGGCAGTGTAGCTTCCAGGGGTGGGTCAGGCCTGATGTGGCGCCCTATGCACTCTCGGTACGGTGGGACCCCAGTGTCTGTGTGTTGGTTGCAGGCAGACACTGGGGGTCTGTAGGGATCCCCCGGAGGGGTGGCACTCTTTCTCACCTGTTTTTCAGCAATTTTTCACCACAGGCACCTTCTGCTCACTTGCGGGATAGGGCTGCGCCCCCGGCTCGGAGCAGGATGCAGCCAGCGGGTGAACAGTCCAACGTGGGTTCGCCGCGTTATGTAGATCCGGGGCTGCAGGGCCGAGTGAGGGTCCAGTAACTGTCGGTAGGCAGGCCAAAAGATGGAGGGGCCCAGGCACGCTCCCGCATCGGCCTGAGCCTGCTCCCGATGTTTTCGTGGGCTTCTCCGCCGGGTAGTGGTCTCCCCAGGGGGGTTGACCACGGATCGACCCTGGCGACCTTATGGCGGTGGTAAGAAATCGGGGTGTGGGCCACTGAAGTGGGGCCCGGGCGCGCTCCCGCGTCGGCCCGGGCTGGGTCTTATTTGCGATGATGGGTCCGGAGGGGGGACGTGACTCCCCTGGAGACACGAGCCGTGTCTCGCGGGCCACTGCTCACACAGTGCTCTCCTCAATGGTAGTCAGACGCCGCTCCACCCGTGTTATGGGGAGGCGGAACACAAGCAGCCGGCGAGGAACTTCCCAGGGCTGGGTCAAGCCCGCAATTGCGTGTCGGGTTCTGCTTGTTGTGCCGGCGGGTGCGGGCAGGAGGCCCGGCTCCTTTTCAATCAGCGGTGGCAGGTGATGCAGAATTCCTGGCAGGGAGCCTCCTCAGAGGTGCCAGAGGGAGGCGGAGGGCCGTGGACCCCATGCCGTTGACGGGAGAGCGGGGCCTCCGAGTGCCCCAAGGTATGCTCTGCGGGACCCTCCAGCTGCGTGCCCCAGATGACAGCGGCTGTGGACTGCTCGTCTCCTGTGGGAAGGGGGCAGGTCACCAGTCATAGGTGAGGATCATCACAGGGCCCGCCCGGCTCCTCGATGGCGTGTTCGGTGCTTTCTGCTATGCAGGCAGGCACGGGCGGATGGCTCAGTCCCACCTCCCCGAGCGCGGCCTGGAGACACGCAACTCCCAGCGTGGAGCTTCTGCGAGGCTGCTTGAGGGAGGGGGAGGCCTGCCGTTCACCCGCCGTCAACAGGAGAACGAAGGCGTCTCCAAAGTCCGGACCAGCTTCCAGGTGTTCCGCATCAGTTCCCCTTTTTAGATCATGCTGGCAAGGAAGGCTAATAAGTACTTAAGGCATGTTTCTAGGCTCGTTTCCCGGGGCCCTGCAGGGAGCTTGAGGTTCAGGCAGCCATCTTGCCTGCGCCCCCTGGTGGCCTCACTTAATTTATTTTCAATCACGTAACTGAGCTCACAGGTTTCTGTTTTCAGTTTCATGCTTGCAAAATACTTGCTCAATGGCAAAATATTGTTTTGTAGTTGTGCTGAAGGTTCCATTTTCCCACAAGGTAAAATACTACTAGCCAGTATGCAAATTGCACTACAACCTTGTACATTGTGGGGTACATTTACCCACCCAGCAGAATTCCCCTCCATCACCAATCTGCACTTCAGCAGTTACCAGCAGAATGGCTGCTGGTGCTGTTGAGCACCATCGCCTTGCCTTAAAAACTGCTTTTTGCAGTCAACAAAATAAAGGCTGCACTGTCTTTGTCAACCACATATGTGACAAGAACATGGAACACACAGAGAAAGGATGTCAGTGTCTTTCCTTATATGCACCAAAGAAGAGAATTGAAAAGCAGCGCTGCTTTGCTACTAGCTCAAAATTTCCCATTAAAAAAGGAAATATTTTACATTTAAAATGATTGCGCATGATGCTCTTTTTCACCATTTTCAACAGTACACAGTTTTGTTCAGTGAGACCCAGCTATGTCTATCCATATTCAGATTGTGCTTCAGGAAGAGGGGGTATTTCTCAATGAATGACAGGCTGTACCAGGCAAGAAGGCAAAAAACTTCACTCTCAGCCATATGGAAACACGCTTGACTTTTGGCAACAGAATATCATAGCTAAACTCTTCAAAATAAGCCCTAGATCTCTGTGCTTATGTCAGTTTCAGTGGACCTTTGCCCTGCACCTATTTCTGTTTATGTGAAATTGACTAGGGCCGCAAATAATGTTTAGAATCTAGATATAAGAGAAAACCGCATTGGAAGTGACAGCAAAAGGAAAATACACCACATGTAAAAATGGTTGCTTTTTTACAAACAAAGTAATGTCTGTTTTAAAGTAAATTGTAGAATTAAGGCACTGTATTTGCACAGAATGTGATGGGATGGGGGGTTTGTTTTAAAACATATGTAGGATATTTAAGTCCCACAGTTTGCTTTCTAATTCAGAAAAAAAATAATTGTGTTGAAGCCACAGAACAGGTTTTTCTGGCCTGGCTTCAAAGGACATTTGCTTCCTGGGAACACGATCTGCCTCCCCCAAGAGGACCAGCATCTGGAAACTATGAATAGACCGAGGGGGAGAATGTAATATGCTCATCAGACTTTCTGGCATTCTGCAGCCAAGAGACAAAGGATTTCCAGGACACTTAGGTGCGACCTTGTGAACAGCACAACCCCTCAACTTCAACTGGGGAGCCTCAAAGCCAACTCCAAAACAACCTTGGAAGTTATGCCCTTATTTGGGAGACAATGCTGGTCATTTGAGGCAAAAGACTTTTTTGAATTAATAAACCTTAAGACTTTCTTTCTACAACCGTACAACGCAGTAATGCGAAAGTTTAACAGTTTAAATATGATTTTGGGGGCCTTAAAACAAGATATTCTGGCTTTCCCTAGTGCGGTGACCAGCTATTGGCTTGGTGTCCAGAAACCCGGTTGTCTGTCCCAATTCCCAAACTGAAGTGCTGATGTGAGTATCACCCTATCCCATAGCAACACATATCACACCCCATCTTGATACCTTGGGCCTCATTATGACCTGTGCTGAATGCGTTTAACTGCGCCGGTAATGGTGCCGGCACCGCTAAACGCATTCCGCACCATTACGAGGTTCTCTTGCGGGACCCGATGTAGATGTCTGGTTTTACCAGACGTCCAGAGCGGGTCCCGCGAGGGGACCAGGGAGCTAACAACAGGCCAGTCGTAATCGGCCCGTTGTTAGCTCCCTCACCCATTCCCATTGAGCCCTATGGGGGCTCAAATGGAAATGGGGAAGGTCCGGGCCCGGATTCCCTGAAGGAGGAATTACCAGGCCCTCCAAACTCAGAATGGCCCAGTAATTCACAAAGAGAGAAAAAGAGGATCCAAACTGGAACCCTCCCGTCCCCTGCACACCGTGATTGTGCGTCACACTGACGCCTTAGGGTTCATTCATAAATATAATAGTTGTAATTCACAGTAAACAATTTCAAATGCAAAGGCAGTTTACACTGAGGTAGAAATGATGCAGACAGATATCGACATGTAAAAGTACATGAAGCATTTATTTCCAAACGCAGAGGCCAGAGAAAGTTCAATTCATTGAGTATGGCTGACACGTTCCGAGAAATTAAATTCTCTTCTTCATGAGCCAAAGATTATGTACAAGAACTGATATTGGAGACCACTCCATATTCCTGATATACTGTGAATTACAACTATTATATTTATGAATGAACCCTAAGGCATCAGTGTGACGCACAATCACGGTGTGCAGCGGACGGGAGGGTTCCAGTTTGGATCCTCTTTTTCTCTCTTTGTGTATTTTGGTAGCCCTGTGCCAGGGCCACTTGTCCTCCCCCGCACCCAATAGACGATGTAATTTCTCTTTAACTTTCAAAATGTTTTTTTTTGTAAACTGGCGAGTGTGCTCCTTCTATCCCCTTTTCGTTATGGCCCAGTAATTCCCCATTTAGGGAACGCGGACCCGATTTTGGAGGCAGCCATGCCCTTATAAAGGGCATGGCTACCTCCAAAGTCGTAATGAGGCCCCTTGTCTTTGTTCCACTCTCTAAATAATCCCATCAATACCCTGATGACTTGTTTCAAACTGTCAGAATTCTCTGTGCATCCTATCCTTGATTTCCAAGTGTTAGCGCCATTCTTCCACTCATTTCTGTCATTTGTAAGTCCTTAGTAATATTTTAATTAAATAAATTAATTCTCCCTAAAAAGAGGCACAATGCGTGAAGGGTTACAACTGCAGCGTAACTTTTCTATTCACGGGTGGCATTCCTCTTTTCTAGCCACTAAATTTAGTTTAAGTGAAACTTGTCCTTTCCTTTCCAAACCGATTTTCTCTATTAACTGCTTTTATTTTTAAAACTGAATTTATTTTCCCCTTGAGAATCTCATCCTGCCATTAAGTTAGAGTCACACTTTCACTTGCATATTATTCATGTGATGTGCATCTGTCATCCAGCATATAAACCCCATTACAATTCTGTCTATTTCACCTGTTTTTTAAACCGATTTTGACATTTAAACCTGTGAAAGTAAGAAAGTGAAATTTCTCTGTGTGTGATTTTGGCTGCACTGTGTTGTCACTTGAAAGTTTATTTTTGAACTGTATGCCCTTTGTTGGTATCTTGCCTTGTAGTTTCTAGTGTTCTTACATCTCTGGTACTGGTATAACTCATATTTACCTCATTTATTCAAATGCACATGTAAATTAATTATTTACCAATTCCGAGTGTTATTTATACAATTGCAAAGGTTTTTGAATCCAATGTTGCCTCTCATTTAATGGGGGGAGGTCAGATTTTAATTCTGTTTGCTGCCTAGTATTACTGACTCCTTGCTGCTCATTCCTATCCACTTAAAATCCGATTAATAGGTGTTTGGGGGAGCACTGCAGGGGGAAATCTTAACTCGGGTGCTATCTACCCCAATAGTAAAATTGCTCCCATTCATCTGTGCTTTGGATATGTTATAGTAGAAGGTCAACCAAGGGTTAATTCATAGAATTTAGCGCACAAGTGGCGCACGCGGCTGGCGCACAGAGTGCGCATGCGACAGTGTGCACCAGCCGCGTGCGCCAAAACCCATTTTAGCGCACAGCATATTCATGGACACTAACAACCATAACCGGCCGTGGCGCAGAGTGGCGCAGCGACCCTGCAGCAGTGCCGGTTACGCCCCCAACCCCGCCCTGTGTGCCAAAAATATAGCACAAATCGCCTACATGGCGCAAAGGCCAGTGGACCAGCATACAGCCCCCCCAACCATGAAAACGCGTGGAAAACTCCCTGCGCACCCCTCGGAATATGCATACCCCACTCGTGCTAGCGAAAACGTGTGTAAAAGTCCATGCACACCCCCGGTATATACGTACCCCGCTCGCGCTAGCAAAATCGCGTGTAAAGTCCATGCAAACCCCCAGAATACACGTACCCCGCTCGCGCTAGCGAAAACACGTGTAAAAGTACACGCGTACCCCTCGGAACACGCGTACCCACTGCGTCAGGTAAAATGTGTGGAAAAAGTCCACCTTGTGGTGTGGCCTGCCTCTGGGCCATGCCCAGGGGTGATGGGCTGCCTGCGGGGAATGGGGAGGGTGGATGGGCTGCCTGTGTGTTTTCCAGGGGTGCGCGAGGACTTTCACATGCGTTTTCGCTAGCGCAAGCAGGATACGTGTATTCCGGGGGTGCACGTCGACTTTCGCACACGATTTTGCTGGCGTACGTGTATTCCGGGGGTGCGCGTGGACTTCTACACGTGTTTTAGTTACCGTGAGCGGGTTACGTGTTTTCTGGGGTTGCACATGGACTTTCACACGTGATTTTGCTGGCCTACTTGTATTCCAGGGGTGTGCGTGGACTTTTACATGCATTTTTGCTAGCGCGAGCTGGGTACGTATATTTCAGGGGTGCACGTGGACTTTCACACGCGATTTGGCAGTGTGTGCCCACCCAGGTGTGCCCCCCCCCATGCACCACAGGCAGCCCATCACCCCATACCATGCCCCACAGGCAGCCCATCACCCCATACTATGCCCCACCGGCAGCCCATCAACCCATACCATGCCCCACAGGCAGGCCACATGTCACCATGCACTCGGGAGCACCGACTCATGTCCCCCACCCACCCACCCCCATTGACCGGCACCTGCCAGCAGGCCCCGACTCAAGTCACCCCACCACCCTCACGCCCATTGATAGGCACCTGCCAGCAGGCCCCGACTCATGTTCCCCCACTCCCCCACCCCCATTGATGAGCACCTGCCAGCAGGGCCCGACTGATTGCCCATCAAACATGTCCTAACAAAACAGACCCATGGCCCTAATGCCAACCCAAATCCCCCTTGGCCCCCAGTACAAGCATGCAACCATCCACTGCACCCACTCCCAAATTACCCATACCATGACAGTCTTAAAAGAACCACCATGCCCATGCATAAATGCACAACAGAGCCACACAGTGGCAACACATGACAGAGGCAATGTTCATTGAAACATGCACAAAACCAATGATAGTACAGAACACCAATCATGAAGTTCAAATAAATTTAGTAAAAACATAATGAAATAACAAAAAGAAAATCAAACTTGCAAATTATTAAATAATGAAAGCTATTACCAAAAAAATATAAAATCCAATGATGAACAAAAATCCCTGGCATGAAAAAAGTAAAGTGGTCCACCGCCAATGTCAATATGATTTGAATAACCCCCAAAAAAAAGAAAACCATTAATCCATGGGAAATGTTAAAAAGAAAGTATGTACAAGTCTTCAACTATATACAATCCAAGTCCAAAGGGTCCATGATCCCAAAACAAAAGGAAACCTACAAAATAGTCCTATGAATAAAACTATATACATAAGGTGGAGCAAAGTCCATTAACTCCAAATAATAAGAAAAAACAAAGGAAACCTAACCTTAAAGAACTATGTACAAAGGCGGCGGGAAAGTCCAACGGCTCACTTGTTGATGTTCCGGGCCAGGGCATCATCGAACTCCACATCGATGTTCTGGAGGCGGGCCTCTTCCCTGGCCTCGAGGTCTCGCAGAGATGCATCTATGGCCTCCTTCAACTCCCTGTGAGTCGCCTCAAGGCACTCAGCCCGCCTCAATGCCCTGCCCATGGAGTTCTCCGCCCTGACCATAGTGAGCCGTGCCCTCTCTGCCCGCCGCCTCTCCGCATCTATTTGCCGGCCCAACCGCTGCCACACGGAAGACACTCCCAGTCCGGGGTCCTCCTGCCCCTCGGCCGATGCCTGCCCCCGGGGTGTTGATGGCCCGAGTCATGATGCATCCCATGCTGAGCCTGCTGCTGCCTCCGATGCAACTGCCTCTGCCACCATGACGGCTTCCGGGCTGATGGAATCCACCGGCGCCGTTGTGCACGTGCCCTGCCCAATGATGCCGGCACACCCTCCATTTGCTGGGGTCCAGTTGGTGGGGTGGCCACCCCTGCTGGACCTCCGACTCCCGACTGTGGCAGGGATGGGATCTCCACCAGGCTGGCTGCGTTGGTTGGGGCAGATCCACAGGGGGGCCTGGTGGCATCTGGGCCGGAAGACGGCACAGAGAATGACTGGCGCATAGTGTGCACAGAGGGGAGGGCCGCAAGACTGGCCGACACATGGAGGAAACCCCTGACCATGGTCCCTCCCAACTGGGCCACGTTGGCACACAGTTCTTCGTGATGACGTGGATGGTCCCCCCAGGAAGCACGCACGTCATCACGATTGTCACGTGTGTGCAATGCGACACCAATCAGGACGGACTCAATCCAGTCATGGGTCCCCACATCCGCAGGTAGAGGAGTGCCAGATGACTTGGACCTCCCCCCTACCCACGGACGGGCCTGGGACGGTGCATCCCTGCTGGTGCATGGTGATGCAGTCACAGTGTCAGGGACAGAGACATGCACAGGCACCACCGCGGCGACCTCGGCTGCCCCCTGCCACTGGACTGCACCACTTGCACCAGTGGTACCACCCCCACCAGGCCCCATGCGCGGCTCTGTAGCGGACCCCTCATCCTCTATACACACCACCAACCTGGATGGCTCCCCACCGTCTTCCGCCATTGCAAGCCCCTGTGGAGGCTCATCCGCCCCTTCCACTGCAGCCGTAGTGGCAGATTCGGCACCAGTCCCCCTCGCTCCTGGATGATGGAATTTCCCTGGGAGGGTGACTGGGCCTTGCGTCGCAGGCCGGTGGAGACTTACCGCTCAACTCCAGACAGGCCTGCATCCTGAGGATCTGGTGGTGAAGCACTGGGTGAATGCGCTCCAGGACCCTCATCTGCTTGGTGGTAATCTGGACCCGGCACCCCACTGCATCCGCTGCTTCCAAGAGGCCCGGGCCTTCTTGAGGGTCCTGGACTTGTAGTCCCCCCAGCGCTTCTGGACATGTTTGATGTCGCAGAGTGCCACCCCCTCTGCGTTGATGGCACCCATTATGTCCTTCCAGATCCTCTTCCATCCTTCCTTGACGGCACGCGATTGTGTGAAGAGGGCATCGTATTGCCCCAGAATTTGCTCCACCAGGATACCAACTTCCATTTCACTGAAGCTGGTAGCCCTCTGCCTCTCTGCTGGGGGGTTTCCTCTGGTGCCAAAGGGTGTTGTGTCAAACATGGCAACCCCTGAGCAGGTCTGGGTGGGCAACTGGGTCCTGGGGCTGGGCTGCGGAGTGATGGAACACCAGTCGGGAGTCTTCTGTTCCAGCAGGGGTGGTCACAGCAACTGGACCCCTGGCTGATGTGCAGGCACCAAATAGCAGGGCACCTGGGCAGCAGTCAGGCAGGCAGCAGCAGACGGCAGGTGGGAGTGTGCTCGGGGATCTGGGGGGCAGTAATTCGGCCTTCTGGGCAGGAGCGTGGTCTTCTGTGTGTTGTTGTGTGGCCAGCTTGATACGGAGTGATTTGGCGCGTGAAAATCTTGCACGTCAGCGTGTAATTCGAGGAAAGGCCCATCGCATGTAAGCGCGTCAGCAGACGTATGCAGTTTCATTGGACCAAAGGCCCTTAGCGCATAAGCGCTTCTGTGACGTGACTCACGTGGGCGTTTCCCTCGTGACGTGGGCATAGTGGTTCAGTGCGCGTGAAAAAACTGCACGTCTGCGTGTGGATGCGTGTAATCCAAGGAAAGGGCCTTGGCACGTACACGCGTAAGTGACGCTGTACGTGTGGGCCGCTTTAAAAGGTACGTGTATGACCCCATTTCCTTGTGCATGCTTTTCGTGGAGAGCGAGTGGGTGAATTCTGTACTTCTTGTCAGTTCACACGCGGTTACTTCACAGCGTTTCAAGTTCGTACTCCCTGTTACCTCTGACAGCGTTCTTTATTTTTTTTTGGGCCTGTTTCCTCAAACAGCGTTCACTTCTTCTTTTGTCCTGTCTCCTCAGACAGCGTACAGTTCTTCTTTTGGCGGGGGTGTTGCCTACGCGCACACGCACGTTTTCTTTACATTCTTTTTCCAGGCAGACGCATTTACCAACTGTGATTGCCCCGTGCGTTGCATACCCCTTCAGAGGTCATTGTAGGCTGCTTGTAACACGCGTACGCTTGTTTTTGTGTTTCTGGGTGCTACAGCGTAGTGCAGGTTCATTTTTCCACACATGTGGTCTACAAGGGGTTGCGTGCACGTTACTTTTTGTTTTTGGGGTGCCTGTGCGTTGCGTGACCCGTCATCTTCCCCCAGGGATCACAGAGAGCCTTGCTAGAGCACTAGGGTACAAATTCCATCTAGTTCCTTACCCCTTTAACCCCCAAATGCCCAGGACCATTGTTTACTGCAACTCCCATACGCACAACAACATCAGTGCCATGGTTGGGAGGCGACCTAGCGGTAAGGGAGGCAAAGGTGGCCCCTCCAAAAGGTGGGCGTGGTGGGCACATTAGGGGACGTGGCCAGGATTTGCAGGGTGCCCCTAGACCCCCATGTGTGGAGGACCAATCAGGGACACCCATGCCCCCCCCCATGGTTGAGGGAAACGTGGCTGACACCATCCCAGCTCAGCCCTTGTTGGACCAGCGCATTGTGCACCTGAGCCGGCACAGGATGACTCCCAGGCTGACTTCCAGGTCAGCAAGTCTAAGCCACGTGTGTCAGTGCAAGTTGGTGTCACCAGGCCACATGGATCTGGGGCAGCGATGTCATCTGCTGCCCCAAGTAGGCAGGGTGGGGAGGCTGCAGGGGCAGCTGCAGCTCTATCCACCCCAGCTCTGAGTCTCCCAGCTGGGACAGTGTCGGTCCTGGTCCATCAAACTGACGTTGCCCCTGCCAACATCACACTTCAGCCAATGCCTGCACCAAGACCTATGGTCATTGTGCCTTCACACACTCCCAGTACCCAGTCCACCTGCGCTTCTGCTCCTACTGACCAGAGCGGCGCAAGCCACTCAGGCTCAGCTCCACCTTTGAGGAAGAGGAAGAAGGGTGCTCTGGCACTACAGGCTGAGACCCCAGACACGGCTACACAGTCCGGCACGTCAAGGAAGCCTAGATTTAATGACCCCGAACTTGATGCACTTGTGAGCTATGTGTCGGCACATAGCCGCAAAATGTTGGTGACTGCAGGGTGCAAGACCACACCCGGTCAACGTAGGGCACACTGGCAGACTAGCGCGGACCGCATAAGTGCCCTTGGATTTGTGAAGCGCACAGCTGATGATTGCTACAAGCGGTGGAATGACCTGATCAGCGGGGCAAAGAACAAGCTGGCTTCAAATCATGCCGCTACTCTGGTGACTGGCGGTGGGTCTCCACAAGAGGACAACAAACTCACTGAACATGAGTCTGTTGCTGGGACCTTCGTCACAGAGGAACAGATCCAAGGTGTGGGAGAACTACCTGATTACGACGCATTGTCCGGTGAGTGCCCATGCGTGTGTGTGTAATCCATGTGTATGTTGTTTGGGTGACGGGTTCTGATTGAGTGCGAGGTGAGGGTGTGTACTCCTGAGTGTTATGGGTCACCCATTTGATTCCTCCCATACATTCACATGCCTTGGATTTGGGTATGACTGTATCCCTTCTGCCCACAGTAGCCAATTAGGCCCACATTAGTGCACTTTACCTTGAATTGTCATCTTGCAACTACATTGTTCAGATTTTGTAAGTGTTCATTCAGGCTGATTGTTTCCACTCTCCCATTTTTGCTACGCATTATTCTGCCCTATTGCAACATATGTGATATGCTTCGGTCATTGTTTACAGCCCACACTGGGCCACTATTTTTACCTGGTTATGTTAATGATTACACCATTCAGGCCGATGGAGTATTGGGCTGCAGACATTTTTTATTAGGGCCTGTTTGCATGTGGAAGATGACAGATGTTTCCTGTAATGTTAAAGTGACCAACCATTGATCAGCCCACAATGACTGTGTTATTGGACACTGGATGTGTTTCAGTGTGTGGCACATGCATATTTTGCAACACTATTCAGCAACAATCTTCGCATCATGTCGATGTGACATGGATGTGTGACAGTACTAATTCACTGACATATTGCTGTAGTTTTGTAATTTACCGTGGCTATGCTACATGACATCTGTGTGGTGGCATGTGTCATGTATGTGTATTGGACATGCCACTCACAGCCTGATGTGTGATGCCAGCGCTACCCAACATGTTGCAAATGTTTTGCATTTCCATCTTGCTCTCCCCAGTGTCTGCCTTTTTGACTCCACTTCCAACTCTTTGACAGTGCATGCATGGCAGGGTTATAGTCATGTGGGACATGTGTAAATCATGTACTGGATCTCTGGGTTGTCACAGCCTATGTGTGTGTGCTATGGTGCTCATGCCTGTTTCCATTTGTTGTCTTTCATGTTTTTGCAGGTGTTGATGCACTTGGTGCTGTTGTGGTTGAGGAGATGGTACAGACCCTGGAGTAATCTCAGGCACGACCGGGCACCAGTGGGGGACGTGGTGTGGTGGTGGGTGAAAGCCCAATGTTACTGCAGACCATACTGTCCAGGGGTGCCTCTGGGTGCACCTACCCAGACCTCTATTCAGGTGATGAGTCGGATGATGAGACTTATGTGCCGTCGCAGGTAAGTGTTTCTGGCAGGGATTCTGTTCTGTCCAACCCACCTGGACCAGGGGTAGAACCTTCTATGGGGATGTCAGTGTTGGTAGGTCCGCCTTTGGCAGTTACGGATGCAGGGTCACACTCCACAGCATCTGATCCTGTTCCTGGGCCAGCAGATCAGAGGGGGAATGCAGTCCTGCAGCCTCAGGCAGTGCCAGCACAGCAAGGTGCAGATCGCCTTGCCCCAAACAGGTGTGGTGCCCTTCGACGCGGTGGCCGTGCACCAACAGGCAATACTGTATGGGAAAACTCCATTTACGGTATGGCAACCCAACAGGCAGCATCCGTAGAAATGATGGTTCAGGCAATGGAGAGGGTGGCCACTTCCATTATCTCCCCTGAAAGGCAGATGGAGCAACAACAGCAGGCAACAGACTCCATTTGCCAATCACACAGGGAAGACACACAGGGAAGACATGTTGGCGTCCAACAGGGACAGACGGGCGAATCCATATCAATAGAGTCCCAGGGCCACAGGGAAGCCCTGAGGGTAGAACTACATAACCTCAGGCAGACTCTGGTTGAACTTGAGGCTTCCAGTAATTTAAGGGCAGAACAATAGCTGGAGCAGCTCACACGTTCGCTCTCAGCTGAGCTGCATGCAGCACGTGAGGAGATCTGAGCATCACGCGAGGCCATGCGTGCAGAAATGCAGGCAACCCGTGATGTGCTGCATGGGGATCTCCGCACATTAATCCTCCAGAATCAGACCTTCCAGACCCGCATGCTTGCTGCCATGGAGGACCATGCCAGGGCTTTGTGTGGACTGCCTCCCAAAGTGCCACCGCCTCCTCATGCAGCGCAGAGGATGAGCAGAGCGACAATAGTTCTCCCACAATGGCATAGCCGTGCAGGCCATGAGCCCAAGGAGGTTTTATTTTTTCCCAATGTCCACGCAGGTGGGTGTTGGTGTGCACCCTGTCCTCGAACCTCCTGGGTGGCCTCCCCCACCCCCCTTGGCCCCACATGGGCATTTTTGATTTTTGATTTTCTTTTTTACAGTGTGGTGCCTTGTGTGGCTCCCGTGGGCATTCACTGTATTCCGGCTGGGCACATGCAGGCTTGTCCTGAGTTTGGGTTAGATGCTTGGGTTCGTGAGACACACACCCTTCCTTCTTCCCATTTCCATGGGCTTGCAAAGGGTGTGACCAAGTGACAGTGAATTACACAGTGACGTTGGGCTCCCATGAGCTGTGTAGGCAGTCTGTAGTCAATACTGTGTAGACATCCCTAGTGGATATTGTTGTTGTATTGTATTCTGCATGGTGTATTGATATGTGCTTGTGCATCCGTCTTCCTCCTAATCTGCAGGTTCCTTCCTCATGTCTTCACAAGGCTGTCTACTTTGCAGATGCAGTTCATGTTGTATGCAGTACACTGAGACATTTGCCTGGCAGCAACAATCTACAGTTGTAAGGGATCGATGTGCTGGCGTATTCAGGTTGTAAGACTACCACTACTTGAACTTAGTACTGTCATGTTTTTGCATTTTTCCATGGTGTGTTGCAGCATTGTGTTGGTGGTAAGTATTTGGTAATGTGTGCTGTTAGTTTTACATTACTGGGAGCATATTGTGTGTGGGCAGTTTCCATTAGGGACAGGGTACTTTGTGACACTTGTGTCAGGTCTTGTGCATTGCTTTGTTTGCTTTCACATTGCATGACATGCCATGGTGTGTTTGGTGGTGGAGCTGGGGAGGGGGTTGGGTGACATGGCGCTGTTCTCATGTTGTATTTAGCATGGGAGTAATGAATTTAGCAGCATAGATGCATGTCTTTTGATGACACAGCATTGGTGGTGTATGGGTAGGTAGGGATGCACACAATGTAACACTTCCAGGTGACCAATCTCAGGATGGTATGGTTGTGACAGTTGAGTGTCCCTTATGTCATCATCATTGATTGTCAGCTGGTATGTGCCAGGGCTGTGTGCACTCCACAGGGGTGTGATTTTAGGTGAAGTAATTAGCCACCAGCTGCATACGGGCTGCCTCACCACGTGCCCTTTCCCCTCCCATGCGCAGCGGCCGTGCATGTGGTTGGGGATGTGGGGGCACCACCATGTCCACCGGCAGGCCCCGGCGTGTTGCAACGTTGTGCAGGACACATGCTGCCACTATGATCCTGCACACTACTGGGGGAGCATATAACAGCTGCCCACCAGAGCGGTCAAGGGAGCAAAAGCGTGACTTGAGCACTCCGAATGTGCGCTCCATTATGCCCCCGATTGCAATATGGGCTGTGTTGTATCTTACCTCGGGTGGCGTGGTGGGGTTCCGAATTAGCGTCATCATGTGGTTGCTCAGAGGGTAGGCACTGTCCCCTGGGGAGGTGGTGTTGGGTATCATTAGTGGGTTTGTGACATTACTCAGCATCTGACATGCATGCATGTGCAGTGGCATTTATACTCACCAAGCAGCCATGTATCGCCATGCCGCCCAGCTTGTAGGTCCCGGTTTAGGGTTGATATTCTGTAAATGAAACTGTCGTGGGTGGACCCTGGATAGTTGGCATATACTGAGGTGATGATTCCCTTGGCATCACATACTACCTGCACATTGATGGAATGCCAGTGCTTGTGGTTTCTATAGGTGTGCTCAGATGCCCTGGGGGGACGTAGAGCCACATGGGTGCAGTCAAAGGCACCTAGCACTTTAGGGAATTGTGCCACCCCATAGAAATCCTGGACGGCAGCCTGCCTTTCTGCAGGTGTTCTGGGCAGGTATATGTGCCTGCGGACTGATGGGCGTGCAGTCATGATGCCCAACACCTTGTGTAGGCAGCGTGACTGCATGGCCTGTGACAGCCCCCCCACTATAGCCCTTGTCTGTTGAAATGATCCAGTGGCCAAGAAGTGCAGTACATTGAGGACCTTCTCCAGGGGGCTTAGGAGCACAGGGTGGGTGATGTGAGGTCATCCTCCCACTCACTCACCAGGTTGAGTATTATGTGAGGTGGAAACCTGTACCTCCCATACACCTGGTTATCAGGCATCCCAAAAAGGCTGGTTCTGGGTGTAAAGATTCTGGGCCTGACTATCCTCCTCCTCCTCCTGCGGTATCCCACGACCACTGCTGCTAGGAACGGTATATTCATCTTGGCGTCTAAGCTTGTTTCTTGTTTGCGTGCACTTTTATGCTGTGCGGATCCACGTAAGCCTGCTTCCTGCTGTCGTACATGTTTCCGGATTAGCGCTTCTTTTTTGGCACACGCGTTGTAGACGCGCGTGTGGGCATTCCACACATTTGCCTCCTGTACTTCCCCCGTGACACCCACAATTTCACGCATTGTTCGCCATTCCGCATGTTACGCCCCCTGTTCCGCCTATTTTTGTTGTGTGCGCTGCGTTATGTGCGCTTTCGCTGTATGCTTAGTGCACGCTGTTTGGAGACGTGTGCGCCAGCATGCGCCACGCAGAATTTTAGCGCACATCCAGGGATTTACATGCGCACGGACTTCCATGAATCGCTGTGTGCGGGTTTCGCTGCGATTTTCGCACTTGCACTGCGATTCGCACGCTTTCGCATGATTGCACCGAAAATTTCAGCGCACATTAATTCCATGAATCGGTCTCTTAATGTGATTTTGGGGGCTTTAAAACAAGATATTGTGGCTTTCTCTAGCATGTGTGGGACGCAAACGGTAGAATAATATCACTCATGGGAAAAGTGTTCATGGGATAACTTTGAAATTTAATGCAAACATGCTCTGTGATAATAGGTACACCTGTATAAAATTGCAGAATTGTAAAGGGAATATTTCCCACCGAAATGTTGTACAGACCTCGGAGTTGGACTGCCATGCTCTGTATGAAATATGTCATTTGCCTATGTGATTTGCAAGAGTGCCACAACTATAAAAATGTGCAATTTAGGTCAGAACTGATTTTTGGCAAATGTAACTGTGGGATGGCTCTGTACCTCATAAAAACACACCCCATAAAACTGAGTTCCCTCCTTCAGCCCAATCTGCTTATAGGAAGGAGGCACATACATAGGCTGACCTACCCAGTTATTAGAGGCATGTGCAGCCTAAGCCTGCCCCAACAATAAATCATGTGATGTCACCCACCTTATAAAAGGGGGAAGCTCACAGAGACAGGACACACTCTTCTGAATTTTCCAGCTCCTGCATATCCAGACATTCCATATTCATCCTGTCAGACTCCAGATTCCTGATTCCACTGCCAGGCCAAAGCATAGCTGACCCTATCCAGGCAGGACCATTGATCCAGAAAAATAAACCCCACTGAAAATCCCAATAACCCGGGGAGAAAGGAGAAGAAGCAGTGGTACCCTTTTTGAGAGTATCCTGTGACCAGACCGGCCTCTTGCCCCACTACCTGCATGCCAGCCGTACCCTCCAGTGACCAGACAGGCCCTGCCGTTTCCTTCTAGGAGAGCCCCGCTGCGGTGACCAGGGACCAGCTATTGCCTTGGTGTCCAGAAAACCAGTTTGCTGTCCCAATTCCCAAACTCAAGTGCTGATTTGAGCATCACCCCATCCTGTAGCAACACATATCATACCCCATCTTGATACCTTGTCTTTGTTCCACTCTCTAAATAATCCCATCAATACCCTGATAACTTGTTTCAAACTGTCAGAAATCTCTCTGTATCCTGTCCTTAATTTCCAAGTGTTAGCGCCATTCTTCCACTCATTTCCGTCATTTGTAAGTCCTTAGTAATATTTTAATTAAATAAATTAATTCTCCCTAAAAAGAGCACAATGCATGAAGGGTTACAACTGCAGCATAACTTTTCTGTTCACGGGTGGCATTCCTCTTCTATAGCCACTAAATCTAGTTTAAGTGAAACTTGTCCTTTCCTTTCCAAACTGATTTTCTCTGTTAACTGCTTCTATTTTTAAAACTGATTTACTTTCCCCTTGAGAATCTCATCCTGTTATTAAGTTAGAGTTTAAACATGCGAAAGTAAGAAAGTGAAATTTCTTTGCATGTGATTTTGGCTGCACTGTGTTGTCGGTTCAAAGTTGATTTTTTAACTGTATGCCCTTTGTTGGTATCTTGCCTTGTAGTTGCTAGTGTTCTTACATCTCTGATACTGTTATAACTCATATTTACCTCATTTATTCAAATGCACATGTAAATTAATTATTTACCAATTCCGAGTGTTATTTATACAATTGCAAATGTTTTTAAATCCGATTTTGCCACTCATTTCGTGGGGGAAGGTCAGATTTTAATTCTGTTTGCTGCCTGGTTTTCCTGACTCCTTGATCCACCTTTCTTTCCACTCAAAATTCGATTAATAGGGGTTTCAGGGAGCATTGCAGGGAGAAATATTAACTTGGGTGCTATCTACCCGAACAGTAAAATTGCTCCCATTCATCTGTGCTTAGGATATGTTATTGTAGAAGGTGAAGCAAGTGTATTTCATAATTTTACATTGTAATTATCACTGCATTGGTGATTGCTGCACAATATTAAAATTGTGTGATTTTCTTTGAATTTAAAATAAATACATATTGTATTACCACCCACCAGTCTGGTTCAGACCCGAGGTTTTTGTAAAAGGGGGTTGAGACGGGTTGGGTGCCAGCTCAGTCGAAATTCTAGGAAATAAAGAAAAAGTCTTCTAATTGTGCACTGCCTCCTAGACTAAGGGCAAGCGTCTTGTACTGGTGTGGGACGCCCGATTGGAATCCTTAACAGCATGGCTGACATAGAGATTTTTTAGCAAACTTCCAAAGAAATCAGAGAATAACAATTCAATCCACAAATGACTAAAATAAATCAAGTATTGGATGACTTCCACTAACCTCTACCTGTACAGGGACAATACCGAACTGGTAAATTTCAGAAGACCAATTCCTTACAAACTGCCGCCCGAGTAGTCAAAATGTCTAGGATTCACCTCACCTTGCCCTAGCCCATAGATAAGGCAAAACATCTGACTTTGCACTACAAAAAATGCCTCCACTCTAAAGCACGTACAGTAAAATTGAATGAGTACAAGCAATGACCATCTCCAAAGAACTATAAATGATCAAAAACAAAGCAGCCCACCAGCTACTAAGCCTCATATCACAGGATCACATTTCCCCACTCCTCAAGCCCCTTGTATGGTTGCCTGTAGACCAAAGGATCAGGCTGAGAACACTACCCACCATATTAAACAATGGGTGTTAACAACACCACCTGCGATAGCTACCAGTTGCCTATGGCTTAAATGAAGTTGCCATTACAGAGGTGCAATATACGGTTTGCCAGTAAAACTCATTCCACTTGGTTACCATCAGCAGAACATAGTGCTGTTGAAAATTATAACTGGGTTTAACAATACGATATAAGATATAGCCAGAATGTTGCTGTGTTTACTGTTTAAAATAAGCTGGTCTTAACAATGTTAGCACACATAAATAGTTGCTCTGGAATGAAGTCCGTGTCACGTGTGAACACGTGATTATGTAGGAAAGAATTAGGTATTATGGGGTAACACGCCATTTCCTGAAATTTAAATATGCGACAGCTGTATTTTTACTCCCTTCAGTCATTATCCTGGCAGTATTTACCTCCATTGGAACTTGTGCAGTTTTTGGGAAAGCATCAAAACATATGTTCCACTGGCTGCATTTTTATAACTCGGATGCTATTTACCAGTGGTGATAATGACTTTCCCCCAGCAGAAATGTGTAATTTCAGTACTGCTCGCAGTATATATCGGTGCAACAGAAATGCGAGTAGGGCGGTGATTTACACCTGCTGGTGTTTTTGTCCGTATTATTCCGTGTAACCTTAAAAAGAGAGCAGCATGGAAATATATTCTAAAATAACTGTCAAGCAAAAGTACCCTGTACAATCAGATCTGCTATGATCAGGAAAAGAAAAATCAAGAACCAGGTCTAAACTTATGCAAGGATCCCCTACTATGCAACAACCTACCACCATGTATACAAGTTGAAGATGTTCCAAGAGAGTCTTCTAAAGGGAAATTACTTACAATCCTTCCCATAACCCGGATTTGGTTTTAATGTTATCATGTGCACTGCTAGATATGTTATTTGACCTGGTACGGTACTGCTGCCTGCAACCCCAAGCCGAACACTGGCTTATGCACAGAATAAGATGCATCATGTGGACCCGTGCCCAGGGACGTCAATTAGGGGTCATCAGAGGTCTCAACTGCGACCTCTGAGGTCTCCCTTGCGACCTCTGTGGTCTCCCTTGCGACCTCTAAAACAAAAACAAAAAAATATATTTTTTTTTTGTTTGTTTTTTTGTTTTTTTTTGTAATGCAAGCTCCTGGGCTGTGGCCAACACCATGTGGCTCTTTACTTCTGGAGTGGCTGGCTTTCTTGTTCAGGCCCCTTAAAAAATAGAAGAAAAATAAGAACAGGAGTGCCACAAGTGTAACACTTTCAGCACTGAGCCTAAATAAGAAGGAATAGGAATACCAAATAATGTGTTTCTGGAATTCTATACAATAGTTGCTAGACTCATTAAAGGTTTATTTCAGGCACACTTCAGGGGGTGAGTCACTGATTTAGTCTGTTCTTAAATGCCTCAACTCAGCCTTTCATTCTTCTAAGGTCGATAAATGAGTACCAACACAGGCTGGGCGATATTGGGTGTATATTTTTTCTATATAAAGTGCTTAAGCGTAATTGCTATATAATAACACATCATTATCATTTGGTCATGGACGTCTGCTTGCATTCACAGTAATTTGGTAATATGGGCCTATGTACACTGATCTTAACAATACATATGGCGATCCGTTTTTGTATCAAATGTACATCATATTATAGTGATAGCATAACCATATTTTTCGTAGTGTACAATGCTATGTGATACCACTTCCTGTTTTGTCAACGGGTGAAAGGTTGTGTTCCATCGTTTCCCACGATATCACTTTGGGGTGGGGTCAAATTACATCACTTCCTGTGATGTCATCAGGGGTCAAGGGTCGTGTGATGTCGCTTCCGCTACCCCTGGCATTTTGGTGAAATGACGTTTCTTTCCACGTGCCGCTTTATTGATGCTTAGTGCAGGAGGTAATCAGTCACTGCTTTGCCACTGAATGCGCATCCAGTAAACACTGAAACATTTCCTCTGTGCTGCAAGGAAGATGGGCACGTCTGCACTCTCTCTCAGTGGTTGCAAGTGGCCGGCCCTGCAATTCACACTTCCAATTCCAGGTCACAATCTGCCCTACAGTCGTTGTGACCTGAACCTTCACATTTGCAAAGCCTGCCACTTTGGGTAGTGCTACCTTAGCAACTGCAATGTCTTTTTGGACATCTGCCCACTGTTTACGACTATTCATTTTTTAAATACAGATCATTTGCTGATAAAAATAAGGTTAAATAAACAAATGGTTATAGGCATTTATAAGATTGCTTAAACCTGTCTATTGCAGGGGATATGTATTTCCAATTCGTAAGCAATCCCCAGAGGTTGTGGGGGATGTGGCGATCCATATCCTAGCTTCATTCATGAATTGCAGAGGATGTAGAGGTGCACATTTTAGCGTCATAGTGTTTTATTTTTAGCCTACACAGCAGCATATAGTCCTGCCACAGCTATGTAGTTAATCTCTTCAATTAATTGTGTTCATCAGAAATGGATATTGATTTATTCTAAACAACTATTCAGCTTTGTACTCGGGTATGGCCTTGACATGAATCCACATCTAAATATACCATTGGTACCTCCGTAATTAGTATTAGTGGTACTGGTGTGGTGGTCCAGAATGGCGATTACCTAGGCCCTCAATAAAGAGTGAGCAGATTTTCAAAGTGGATTCCCTCTGTGGGTAATTCATACAAGTGGTAATGCTTAAATGGACCTGATGACTGCAATACCAATATCCCAGTAGTAATGGATGAGTAGTCACTGAAAAAACTGCAGTATTTCAATTAATCCACGTTCCTTTTGTATTAATTTTTTCCCCATTTCTATCTACATATTGTGATGAACGTGGGATTCCATCTCTTCTCCCCAGGGGGAGCCTTTCTCTGTGAGGCTAGGGAAGCGAGCCCACTACGCGATGCACTCCCTAGGGGTAGAGGCAATCAGGGGCTCACTGGGAGCGATTCCCCCTCTGGGGACAAGGACTCCCGTTCTTATGAGGAACTCCCTAAACGACATATCATTAACCCACATTCAGTGGAATCTAATGAAAGACGACACGAAGATTAGATAAAAATCTGTTATTGTCAACCAAATAACCTGTTGATGTCTGTGGAGAAAAATCCAAATAGTACTCGGACAAAGAAAACCTGTATAGGAATATAGAATGTAGCTCAGACAGAGAAAAAGGACTTACACACTATGCAGGGGAAATGCCTCAGCAGTGTCACAAATATGAGAGGTGGAGACCTGGAGAACGAGAGAGCCAGGAGTTTCAAACCAGCTGGGTATCAAATGCGGAAGGAAACTTGGTTGTGCTGCATCCGACCGGGGAAAGAAGCCTGTGTATAACCTCTGACATGGGAAGGTGGAGACGGGAGAAGATGCAAGAAGTGAAGCTGGATGCAAAGCATCCTGAACCGAAGCAAGTGAAGGGTGGTGGCGTAACCATAAACAAGTTTGAGGAACCTGGAAGGAGACTCAGACACTGAGGACTCATGGTGATTGGCATAAACCTTTATTAAATAAGAAAGGGGTTGGAAAATGCCTCACTATCCCTGATCTAAGAGGTATTTCCCTACCTCAACCAAAACTAAGGGTCTGCCAAATGCCAAGATGGGCAAAGCAAAATGTCCTGTGCCAAAATCCTATCCTAGCCCTCTCATTCTAAAAACAAACTCTAAGGTGTTAAGGGTATTGCCCCTGGCTTTGAAGGTGCATAAATGTTCAAGTTCAACAAAAGGTACAACTCCAGCAAAGGTTCCAAATAGATAATGTGCACAGTTCTGGGTAATGACTCCCTTCCACAGGTCTCTTTCCAGTAAAAACAAAAGTTCAAAAGAATTGTCAAGTTCTTATAGCCCAAGAAGATAACTCCCTCCTCTCTGCATCATAATTCACTCCAGGTGAAAGGATTCCCTTCCCCAGCCTTTTTATCACATTCAACACAGTTCAGAGCCTAAGGGCATAGGTCTTTCTTGGGATTCTATTTCCAAGACAGCACAACTTTGAGGCAAGTCCCAGACTCGCAAAGCACCTGGTATAATCTCCTGACCGTTTTTTTGTATGGTTCCTTATGGTGCGAATCCCAGATTCACAGTTCACCTGGTATACCCTCCTTCCAGGTCTTTGAGTTTCACTCTGATCTTTATAATCAGTGTAAGAGGGCATGGTTACTTCACAGCAAAGTTCTGTGACTATGAAGATGACACTGATTTCATTGGGGATTGCTCTTTTCCCCATTCTCGGCAACAATTCACTCTTTCCTTTTTTCTTTTTTTTATTAGTTTAAAGTGTAAAATTGGTTAATTAAAACCTTATACACTATAACATATACAGATACAAATCTGTTATATACATACATTACAAAGTCACAGTAATAAAAATATACATTTCTTAGTCATATAGTTCATATAAACTATCCAACAACTTATGTAATACAGGGAGATTAGATAAACTCTTTCTAATCATTGGTGTCTGATACCTGGTGACACTTCCAGTAATAATAACACCTCATCACATTTTTAAAACAATGCATGCAGTCAATTAAAAATGAAGAATTGCTCTCTTCCATCATTCACTCTTTCAGCGTCTCTTTGCCTCAGTTTCAGCATCCCATTCTTCTCCCTGGGTTTACCGGCAACAGAAACGTTCCTTCACTCCACTCATATGTATTCAGGTACTTGTCTCAGTATTTGGTGGACTCAAGCGGCTTTCCCCAGTCAGCAGCATGGAGCGTTCTCGCTCCTTGAATCGGAAAGAAGCCCGTCCTGGCCTCCAGTTCCCGCTGCAAACTCCTTCTTCTTCGCCTGCCGATTCCGCTGTAATCCGGCAACGCTTCACTATGCACCCGATATGGAGCTTCTTTCTGCACCTCTCCTCTCACCAGTAGTGCTTTACAGCCAGGGCTCTCGTTACCCTCTGCTTCCTGGTCTGCCCGACTAGTCAGAAGTGCTTTGGTAGGCTCCCTCTCTCGCTGCCTCCATTTGCCTGCCTTTGGAATTAGCTCCCAGATTGGGACACCGTCTGCTCTGCAATGCTATCTGCGTTTTCCGTCGACTCTTGGAAAAGGAAACATTCCCCATTTTCCTGCAGCGGCTGATATAAACTCCCACCTTCAGGCTGGGGAATTTCTTGGACCAATGATATTCTTCACAACACTAGACTGCACATTATGGTTCTCACTCTCTCTCATGGCAGTCCTCTTCCTCATCTTAGTGCATGCTGTTTTACTAGGTGAAAATATTTACAAGTTTTGTCAGAACATTTTTCAGGAGTTATCACAATATGCCATCAAGGCATGGGGAATGAAACCACCCACTTTATGGCTAGGGCCTCAAGCACAATTCTGGCATAGTACTTTTTAATATGATATTATTTCCGACTAATATAAAGAATCAGATGTTCATTGCCATCATGATCTTGGGAAAGAACAGCCCCTAACCCAACATGTGAAGCATCTGTTTGTAAGATACGTTCTTTGTTAACATTGGTCACTTTTAACAATGGTTCACTGCACAAAATTTGTTTAAGCCTATCAGAACAGTTTTGACTTTCTGGGCTCCATTTTATCTTTGGGGTTCCTCGTTTTTATGATTATCAGTGAGACAAGAGGTAATAGAGGAATAATTGGAAATTAACTGCCTATTGTATCCAACCGACCCTAACAAAAGCTCTCCGATCTTTATTATCTTAGGCACCAGGTTTCTTACACAGCCTTCACCTTTTCACTTTGGGGTTGAACAAACCCATTCCTCACAAGAAACCCAGGTACCTGACTGCTGACTGTGTCAAGTGGCATTTTTTGTGGTTGGCGGTCAGGCCGGCTTTCCTCAATGATCTGGTGCCTAAATAGAGATAGCGCCTATGTTCGTTCCACGTCCTACTCTGGATGATTATATCATTGATAAAGGCTATACAGAAAGCAGCATATGGCCAAAGGACTTGGTCCATCAATCTTTGATATGTACCTTGTGTCCCGTGAAGGCCAAAGGGTAACACCTTGAATTGATATAGTCCAACAGGAGCAGAAAAGACTGTTTTCTCCTTGTCCATTGGATTAACGGGTGCTTGGCAGTAACCATATGTCAGATCAATCGTGGAGAGGAAAACATCAGCTCCCAACTGATCAATCAGATCGTCTATTGTTGGCATACAGCAACTGTCAAATTGGGATACTGCGTTCACCTTCCTGAAATCAATACAGAACCTCCATGATTGATCTAGCTTTTTGAAAAGTACTATCAGAGAGGACCAAGAACTGTGGGATGATTCAGTAATATCTGATTTCAATACCTTTTCCACTTCTTCCGTGACTATTTCTTTTCTTGCTTCAGGGATTTGGTATGATTTTAAATGAACCACCTTCCCCAGGGATGTGCGGATGTAGTGAAACATTTTTTTTTACTCTTCCCTGGCTCACTTCTAAAGACATCTGTTAACTGTTCCAGTAAGTCTCCTAATCTTGCCTCTGGGTCTATGACCAGTGGAAAGGAATCAAGGTATTATCATCTGACTCCTCTGTTAAGTGACTGGTCAGCACCACTGTTGTGGATTCTATGGGATATTCTCCAGGGATGTCGCTTGGGGTTCACCAGGGGTAGCAGCTGCAACCCCTGGGTTCTCCCTTTATACCCCTGCTGTATCCCTTGCTACCTCTATATTAAAAAATATGTTTAAAAAAATAAATACAACTTAAGCTACTGGGCACTGGAGTGGTAGGGCCCCCTGTAACCCTACAGGGTGGGGGCCCCACCACACAAGGTCTGGGGGGGCCTATCAAGTCTTAAGGGTGAAGGCTAGGCTGCGGCTTGCAGTTCAAGAAAGAAGCGCTCTGTAAGGGTTGGAGCAGACCGTAACATGTGGCATGTGTCACATGCCACGTTCAGCTCCAACCCCTTCTCCTCCGGCTTCCACGTGGCTCATATACAGGAACCAGGAAGCTCTCGGAGCTTCCTGGTTCCTGTTTGTGAGCAGCAAGGAGGAGCTGAGGGTGGCTTGGAGTGACAGACCGAAGCTGGAAAAACAGGTCAGAAGGCTTTAAAAAAAGTGATGTGTATTTAGCAGGTGTGAAGTGCGTGTCAGATGCATGTATGTGCTATGGGCCAGTGAGTGGCGGGTAAATGAGACAAAATGTGATACTGTGTGTGTTTCATTGTTCTGGATGGGTACGTGTGTGTGGAGAATGCAGTGTGAGTGGACATGAGAGAAGGTGTATGGGTCAGTGAGTGGTGGATGAATGAGTAGGAATGTGATAGTGTGTGTTTGAATGTTCTGGGTTGGGTGGATGCCTTCCGGTGTGGGGAATGCAGTGCAAGTAGGCGTGAACGTTTATGGGTTAGTGAATGTGTGTGTGTGTGAATATTCTGGGTGGATGGGTGCATGCCTGTGTGATGAAAGCACTGTGAAAAAATGTGAGGGGAGATGTATGGGAGGGTGAAAGAGAATGCCTGCATGAGTATGTGTGTGTGTGTGTAAGGCCCTGGGAGATTGGGGATCACTAGAGCATTTTTGACACATCCTTTATTGACTGTGCATGTTTTACTGGTATTTTCAGGCAAAGCCATGTTCATGTGTGTCATTACCTGGCTAGACTGGCATTTGGTACAGCCAGTCTAGCCATTGCTTGCTGATGCATTACATGTATTACTCTGTATCTCTGATAAAGCAAGCATGATATGTAGTATTACCTTGCTAGATTGGCGTTTTGGTGTAGCAGCATGTGTATTTCTTACTGTAGCATGACCTTTTATTAAATAAGCATCTATGATGAAGCAATGATGATAAGTGTTCTTATGGGTCTGAGCTGGCTTACATTGGAACCCGTTTGGACATGTTTTCTTATTGTGACATGTCACTTTTAATGGCCAAACCAACTGGAATATTTTCTTACATAGGAGTACTGGCATATTGGCAGAGCCAGCTTTGTGCCTACTGCCAGTAATGATAGTATTAAAAAAAATATCAAAGCAAACATGAGTATGTTCTTATATGGGAATACTGGCATATGTTGGTGGAGTCAGCATGAAAATGTACGGGCACAGCCAGCATGAAAAGGTTTTTATACTGGCATATATTGAAGGGACCAGCATGGCAATGCATTGGGACATGTGCTTGTGCAGATTTGGTGACTTACATCTATTGTACTTTTATCATGAGTGAAACAGGAAAACGTGAAGTATTGCCTAGATGAAATTGCCTAGAGTGCGTCCATGTTTCAGACGCGAATGCATGTAGACTCATAATGATGTGAGGATTTCTCACACAAAGACAGTCACCAACTAAGAAGTCATTTTAAAACGTAGGGGAGTGTGAGTGTTGACAGACACAAACCATCATAGTTGCTAAAAACGCCCCCATGTCTCTGTGTCATTTCAGAGCTTTATGTAACGGGAAGGCATCCCAAACGGAACTGATTACACCATTCCTGAGTTTCTCACTCAGAAGACACGGATACCAGAAATCCAAAACGGGGATCTGTATCGACCAACACACAGAAGGCTAGACATACTGGGAGCTCTAGAATAAGTAAGTATCCTTTTGCCAGAATTACTCTTGCGGCCAAGGATAGGTTGCCACTATTTGTCTAAATTAGCTCTAAACAGGCCACTGTGTCTATTTGTTTCTTGCTCTGTAGGAGAGGGTACAGTGTGCCACACTATGAGACAGAATCCTAACTGGGATTGGCTCCACTATAACGCCATCACCCTCTGAAACACCAGTGGATGTGAGCACGATTGGGTAACAAACTAAGATGTTACTGTTCATTAGATTGAATGTATAGTAGAAATTAACTAGCCACCATAGAGGCAATGTACAATTGTTAGTTGTCCTCTGTCCTTATGAAGGTTGGCTAAACTATTGGGGCAAGATATCCTGCGACCGCAGTGAACTACAACCAAAACATGGGTCGACAGACATATCTCCTGTAAATTATATATAGAGACACATCTGTAAAACATATGAGTTTGATTTTGAAATTGTGGTTTTATATTATGTTATGGTGACAATAGACACCTATGTTAGGAATACTTGTTGGGAATGAGTAAAGTATGTATGAGTTGCGAATGAAGTTTGAATGATGGGGTAACATTTGTGAGCTCTATTGCTGTGATTTATAAACGAATTGTTCATGTTCAAAAAATGAAATAAATATCATGTATTGTTAAAAATTGTATTACAATTACATAGAATCTTGTCATCTTTTATCTATTGGTCCAATTGTTGTTTTTGATGAGCATTCACAGCTAACCAGGAACACTTGCAGCGGCCATCTTGGTGGAAAAAATGGCCACCGCGATCCTCGAACGAGTCCTCCAAGCTTGCCAGAACGGCTGGGCACGATAGGTCATGACATCGAGCCATGGAGTGACCCAGCTCGTCCCATTCAAACTCCTTGGAAAGGGATTTGTGCAAGCTTCATTCACAGGCCTTCCCTGCGGGGTCATTGAATAAAGCACTTTGCACATAGAGCTATGAAAGTTACAGATGCATTGAGCGCCCGTCCCCACACCTCACCCTCATTAAAAAAGAGTCATCTTTCAAAGCCTAGGACATTAAGATGTTATGCGTGGCTACGGGTTGTGGGAGACAACATGTGGTTGCTTGTTACATAATTTAAAGATAAACACACCCAGAGACAGATGGCCTCAGCTTACACCTGCACAATAGGTTTCTTCTATCGTAGTGGTAGCTGACTCATAGATACATTTATGACCAGGGAATTTTGTCGATACTAAATTTTGGTCAATTATTTAATTTTCAGGCCTTGCTCATGCAGCATATTGCTCCTGGGTAAACAGGCAGCGCACGCCTTCCCAAGCCATCGCTATTTTGGCTTGTTTAGCACATCAATGCCACAGATAACAAGTACTTTTGTGCCCATTGATCTATAGATATTTCATACACTAGCTGTAGCCTGCATTAGAGATTTTGGTTACTCTGTTAAAAGTGCTACACTATGTTTGTTTTACATATAGGCCCCACGTCGAATCTGGAAAATGACATTCCCCAAATGTGTGATAGTGAAGAAATCACACCTTCCTCTGTGCCTTGATTCTTATATCTGGCTGAAAAGATAGCGCCTGGAAACACTGGTGTTAGACACATCTGATGGTCATGTGCCATCACTTCCCGCAATGTCACTTGGGGGTGGGTTCAAATTACATCACTTCCTGTGATGTCATCAGATGTCAACAGTCATGGAATGTCACTTTAGCTACCCCTGGCATTTTGGTGAAATGCCGTCCCTGATCTTATCTCCATTCTTTATAGAGGTGGTTTATATGATCGATATGGGTCTTGATTCGCATTTCTGGTTGTAAAATTCGACAGTTGTATGGCCCTGTTTGTTCAAGCACCTCATAGGACCCATGACATTTACACAACATTTAGACAACATCTTATTCTCGGTTGTTGGTAGGAGAAAAATAACTTTCTGTCCAATAGA
This sequence comes from Ambystoma mexicanum, assembly GCF_040938575.1. Taxonomy (NCBI): domain Eukaryota; kingdom Metazoa; phylum Chordata; class Amphibia; order Caudata; family Ambystomatidae; genus Ambystoma; species Ambystoma mexicanum. The sequence continues at coordinate 831,795,707 of NC_090934.1, read as the reverse complement.
AAAGCATCTGAGTAGGGCCTTTCCATCGTGAGAGGTCTTTTGGTTTTCTTGGGCTTTAGCCAGGTGTACTTGAACTATTGATCTCACAGGAGCCATATGTTCCTTTAAATGTTCAGCAGTCTGAGATAGTGGCAACAGGCCTCCCTCGCTCTCTTCCCAGGACTGTTTTAACATGTCAAGGACATCACATGGCTCCCTACCATACAATAGCACAAATGGTGAAAACCCTGTTGAGGATTGTGGCATTTTTCAGACAGCAAAAAGGGCCCAGGGTACCACAGTGTCCCATTTTTTGCTGTCTGCTTCAACCAATTTCCAAATGACACTTTTAAGTTTTTTTCTAAACATACACTAATCTGTCGGTTTGCAGGTGGTAGACAGAGGTCCTAAGAGTTTTAATATGTAAGATCTCTGCCATTAACCGACTCATGGAAGTAGTTCCTTGCTCTGTTAGGATCTTCTTTGGGACAGCAACTCGTGAAAAAAATGAGATTAGGTGTTTCAAAATCTGTTGGGATATATTACTGCAGAATGGGAAAGTTTATTTTCGGAAAAAAGCAAAAGTTCAGAAGAATAACCAAGATCTTTATAGCCCAAGAAGGTAACTCCCTCCTCTTGGCAACACAATTCACTCCATGGGAAATGATAGCCTTGCCCAAGCATTTAATCACTTTCAACAAAGTTCACAAGGGCATGGGTCTTCCTTGGGATTTTCTTTCTAAGAAAGCACAACTTGGGTGCAGGTACCAGCCTTACAAAACATCTGGTATACTCCCCTGCCAGGTTCTCTCATATAATTCTTTACACAATGTGGGTACAGGTCCCAGGCCTGCAAAGCACTTGGTATACTCTACTGCCAGGTTTGCTTGCAGAATTCCTTATGGATGTGAATCCCAGATATGTTGTTCGCCTGGTATACTCTCCTGCCAGGTCTTTGGTTTTCACTCTGACTTTCTGAATCAGTGCAAGGGGCCATTGGTCTCCCCCAACTACTTCAAGGTAAAGTACTATGACTATGAAGATGATGCTGATTTCAATAAGGATTACTCTCTTCCCCACTCTCACCAACCAATTCACTCTTTCAGGGTAGCTTTGCCCCAGTTTTGGAATCCCATTCCTCTAGCTAGGTTCACTGACAGCATATATGTTCTTTCACTCCACTCGTACGTATCCGGATACTTATTCGGATACTTGCCTCGCTGGACTTGAGCAGTTTTCCACATTCAGCAGCACTAAGCGTTCTCCCTCCTTGTGTTGGAACAAAGACCATCCTGTCCTCCGGTTCCCACCATGGCTTAATTCTTCTTCGCCTGATGATTCCGCTGTCAACTGCGACTGCTTCACTACACAGCCGGTTTGGAGCTCACTTCTGCACCTCTTCTCTCACCGGCAGTGCTCGGCGCCCATGGCTCTTAGTCCCCTCTGCTTCCTGATCTGCCCGACCAGTCAGGAGTGCTTGGGCTGGCTCCCTCTCTTGTCGAATCCACTCACCTTCCTTCGGGGTACGTTCCTGGATTGGGATGCTTTCTGCTCTGAAAATGCACTGCAACCTGTGCTTTCCGTTGTTTCCAAGTCATCTCTTGGAAAAGGAAGCTCTATCCATTTTCCTGCAGTGGCGGATTTAAACTCCGGCCTCCAGGGTGGGGAATGCCTTGGACCAATAATATTCTTCACAACACTAGACTGCGCATTATGTTTCTCACTCTTTCTCATGGCAGTCCTCTTCCACATTTCAGTAGATACTGTTTTACTAGGTGAAAAATGTTTGAAATTTCTGTCAGATGTTTTTACAGGATATAGTAGGGATTTATCAAAATATGCCATCAAGACATGGGGAATAGAGGGGATATCCCTAAAAAGGAAAGGGGGACACCATGTCTCATTATGATGATGCCTGACCGTACCACTGATAATCGCCTCCCCTCATGTGATCCTCCCTTGCATGGCTACCCCCAGGGCCTGGATCAGGTAGTGGCTGCCATCCCCTGGCCACATGAGGAGAGGCTTCCTCTGGGAAAGGAGTGGTGACATCATCAGATTCATCACTCACTGGAGGTCCAAGAATAACGCTTAAACCACTTTTGGAAAGGTATCACAGAATGAGCTGGTCCAACAAAGAATGGAAGAAAGAGAAGCCTACCTGACAACAGAAGGAGAATGTCCTGACCAGTTGGGAGCCCCGGTGACGCTATCATCGAAGAGTCCAGGTAACAGGGAAAGCAGAAGACATGGTAAGAGACCGGGGATAATAACTGGAATGCTCATACTTGTCCCAGTCAAGATCGAGTATCAAGACTGTCTGAAGAGAGTGAGAATCATTACTGGTACGTTCATTCTAATCTCTGTCAGGATCAAGTGCTAAGATTGTCTAAAGAGATTGCGAATCATATTGGGACACTCCTACACATCCCAGTAAGAATCAGATATCAAGATTGCATGAGGAGAGTAAGAATCACAAGTGGTCTGCTCATCCTAGTCAAACACAACGGTCTAAAGTATATGAAGAACTTGCATTTATAGGGACACGCAAACTCATCCCAACCAAGATAAAGAAAGGAAATCTAGAGTCAATATAAAGAGGAAGATAGCAATTCATACGGAAGTGGAAGAGAAGGGGTGAAAGGAAAAGAGCGTAAAAAGGAAAGAAGCAGAAAACTAATAAAATACATTGTTGAGTTAATGAAAAATCCAGTATCTGACCTGTATGATCTGATAAGAACAGTTGCAAGGAACTATCTGCGGATATGGTATTGAATTGAACATGGTGGAAGAAATCCCTACAGGAGAAGGGAGGTATTCTCCTATGGTTTAGTTGTTATAATAGTGGTAGGATCAGTATGGGTTAGTTTGGACAGTGTGGACTGACCTTGGGTTCGATTCTCACTGACGACTAACGAGCACATTTGTTAGGTTTGTTAGGTAGGGAACACCCATAGTGTAGGGAAACCTAGGATTTTTCATTTTTCATTTAATAAGTGTTAAGACGGATTTCTGAACTCTGTCCTGGTGGCGCAGAAGTTCAGAAGGCCAACCTAATTACTTGGAACAGGGTAACCTCTGGACGAGCCAGACCAATCAAGGTAGCGATCGCGGCGGTCAAGACTAGGTCTCAAGAGGGGTGAGGGTGACTGAAAGCCCGCAATGAGCACACAAAGCAAGATCACTTACAAACTACTCCAAACAGTTGTTATATCAAAAATATATACACATTTATTTTAAGGCCTTTAAAACAACGACCGTAGCGAGAAAATCACAATATCACAATATTAAGCCAACACATACCATATCAACACAATATATATACAAATACGACAGTCGCAAGCGTTATATGCACGAAATGTGTAGTCCACCTGCAAGGGAAGGAAAACAGGCAGTGCGATAATGCTTTAGACTCAGTTCGCCTTCAGAGGCACCTAACTAGATGGAAGTCCGAGCTCTGCGAAGAGTGGAGCCTTGTGCTCAAAGTACCTGCACACGCTGGTGCCAACGGGCAAAAGGAGAAGCTCTTCGGAGGAAGTCAGGCAGTTCGGGTTAGTGCACAACAGAAGAAGAACAGGTTCCGCGACTCAAGCGCAGCCTCCACAGTGAGCAGAAGCAGAGCGCGAGTACGGACAAAAGGGTGCTGTTTTTACACAGCGGGGAAAAGCAATGGGCTACTGCAGGAGGGCGACCAGATCCTAGCTATACTACTCACCGGTCCCCGATGCAAGCAGACCCAGGCTTCTCCACGTTAGTTTCAGCAGCTGGCAGGTTCAGAAGAGCCGGGAATGCCTCGTTGTCGTGTAGAGAAAAAAGACGTCCCAATCGAAGAAACCTGCACAGTTTTGTCACCACAGCAGGGCAACGGAGCGGCCATGTGTATCTGAGCCAAATGTACACTACTCACTTCAGACTTGGGAACGCCAAGTGTACTAAGCGTGTGAGAGTGACAAGGACTCGAAATACAACACAACCTGGCGGCGGTTACAGAGCAGGACTCCCGTGTAAGCTGGTCAGTCAACTGGATGGCCCAGAGACGCTTCCGAAGGCTTACTGGCAGGAGATGATGAAGTCGCCGAGAATAGCTGTTCCTGCTATTCCAAAGGTCGAAGCACCAGTACAGGCCTTCTGGTTCGATCAAAGGAGGAAAGGTTTTCACAGGACGACAGCAGTGCAAAGGAGGAGTCCTTCAGCGGGTCACCAGCGATTCCTCGGTCCAGCCTCTTGGTTGCAGGATATTTGGCTCCTGTATTCCTTCGTTCGTGAGAACTCAGGAGATCGACATGGTAGTGGTGTTTCCAGCCCCCTCTTATCCACGGTTCCCTTCGCGCCAAGACGGAGGGGAGCCAATGGGAGATCCGCTCATCAACACACACACCATTCGTGGACCAATCACGGACCACGGTGGTCCCAGGCATTCACACTACCCTAGACTCTCTGGCACCCAGGATGTGTATTGGGACCAGACATCCCAGCCCACACCCCGGAGGCACACAAAAGACATGTAGAAGCCCGCGAAAGCATCCGTGTTTCGCGGGAAAGTACATGCCCAAATAAGGAAGGCCCCGGGTCGCTCAACCTGGGGAAGGTGAAGGGAGCAAGACGGTCAGTGGACAGGACAAACGAGCCTCGTGGTCTGGCCATTTTGGGAGCCAGGCCACCATTTTGGGTTCAGTGCGAAAAACGCGCTGAGAACGCCAAAAGGAGCTCAAAATACACAAAACGATCGCTGCCACCATTCCAATCCCTGAATGACTTGCACCGATCAAATACCATCCTAACCGAGTATCTAGGGTCTGTAGAAGGCTAGAGACCCAAGAGAGCTGTAACTTAGCTTACAGTGCTCTCTTGTGTCATGTTGCACTAAAGCCGCAACATGATAAAAGAAACTACGGGAAACAGCGTTCCCCGGTACTGACTGTCTTAAGGGCATGTCAGTTTCCCCATAAGAAAAGAGCGAAAGCCCAGAGGAGTGCGGCAGAAGGCTGCACTTCTCTGGCAAAGTCAAGAACAAGGTGAAAAACAACAGCAAAAAGTTTAGGGGTTGCCACATGGAAGGAAAATTACCTACAATTACGAAATCTTTCCTAACACTCGCCCCTCCCAGACTATGGACAGGGGGAACTAATCCACCCCTGGATGAGTCTCTTGTTCAGGTCGGTTAAACATTCTGGACAACCCATCAGCATTGCTATGTTGGACACCTGGCCTATGCTCAATAGTGAAGTCGAAGCCTTGTAGACTTATGGACCACCTAAGCAACTTTGGATTCTCCCCCTTCATGTTCATTAGCCACTTTAACGGCTTATGGTCAGTTTGCACAGTGAAGTGGGTCCCATAGAGGTAGGGCCTCAGCTTCCTTAGGGCCCACACAACAGAGAAACATTCTTTCTCTACCGTGGACCATCTGAGCTCTCTGTCCTTAAGCTGGCGACTAATAAAACCGATAGGGTGTTCCTTACCCTTCTCATCTACTTGTGATAGTACAGCTCCTATCCCAGTGTCAGAGGCGTCCGTCTGCACGATAAAAGGTCTTTGATAATCAGGGGCCCTGAGGACAGGGGCCTGGCACAAGGAGTCTTTTAAGCCATTGAAGGCCTTCTCACACTCGTCGGTCCAAGTTACCTTCTTGGGTTTCTTCGGAGTTGTGAGGGCAGTCAGAGGGGCAGCTATGGTGCCATAGTCTGCCACAAAATTGCAGTAATACCCCGTGAGTCCTAAGAAGGCTCTCACTTGGGTTTGCGTAGTGGGGGTAGGCCAGTCTTGTACTGCTTGTACTTTACTGGGTAGAGGCTGTATCCTCCCTCCACCTACTTCATGTCCAAGGTAAACCACTGAGCCTTGTCCAATCTGGCATTTACTAGCCTTTATGGTCAAGTGGGCTTTCTGAAGAGCCTGGAGCACAATCCCGAGGTGTTTCACATGGTCTTCCCAGGTGGCACTGAAAACTGCTATATCGTCCAGATATGCAAGACAGAATTCGTCCAACCCATTCAACACATGATTCACAAGCCTCTGGAAAGTGGCAGGTGCATTCTTCAACCCGAACGGCATTACCCGGAATTGGTAAAGGCCGTCTGGAGTAGAAAATGCTGTCTTCTCCTTGGCATGTTCTGCTAAAGCTATTTGCCAATAGCCAGCAGTGAGGTCAAACGTGCTGACGTACTTGGAGGCACCCAAAGTATCCACCAGCTCATCTGTTCGAGGCAAGGGGTGTGCATCTGTCTTGGTGACAGCATTCAGAGCCCTGTAATCCACGCAGAACCTCAATTCAGAAGTGCCTGCTTTTGGAACCAACACCACGGGGCTGGACCAAGGACTACTAGAGGGTTCAATCACCCGAAGGTCTAACATCTTGTTGACCTCGGTCTTAATATAAGACCGTACTTTGTCTGACATCCTGTATCCCCTACTTTTGGTAGGTACACTGTCTCCTGTGTCAATGTTATGTTTGCACCAAGGTGTCAAACCAGGCGACTGTGAAAACAGGGGGGAAAACTGCCTAAGCAAACTTTTCACCTCAGCCTGCTGATCAGAAGTCAGGTGAGGGGCCACTCGGACACCCTCAAAGGAGCTATCTGAAGGACCGCTTTGGAATAGGTCGGGGAGAGGTTCAGACTCCTCTTCCTCAACGTCTGACGCCAGTAGCAGTGCTGCGATTTCGACTCTTGGGACGAAAGCCTTCAGCCTATTCACGTGAAACACTTTTGGAGCCTGTCCAGGCCTTCCAAGGTCCACTAAATAGTTAACCTCACCCAGGGGCTCCACCACTGTGTAAGGGCCTGACCATTTGTCCTGTAAAGCTCGAGACCTTATGGGATTCATGATCAGGACTTGCTGACCAGGTGTAAAGTCGATGAGGGAAGCTTTCTGGTCGTACCAATGTTTCACCAGCGCTTGCCCTGCCTTCAATTTATCACTAGCCAAGCCCATCAGAAGTACCATCCGTTTAATGAGCCCTAGCACATAATCAACTACGTTGGTAGTAACAGGGGGAGTGGGCATCTCCCATCCCTCTTTGACGATGGCTAAGGATCCCCGTACGGGATGACCGAACAGAAGTTCGAAGGGGCTGAAGCCAACACCCTCCTGTGGTACCTCTCGGTAGGCAAACAGTAAGCATGGTAACAGAAGATCCCATTTTCTTCTCTGAGGCTCCTCCAGAGCCCCAATCATGCTCTTTAACGATCTGTTGAAACGTTCCACCAGACCATTGGTCTGGGGGTGGTATGCAGAAGAGAACTTGTAGGTGACCCCACATTCTTTCCACATAGCCTGCATATACTTCGACATAAAGTTGCTGCCACGATCTGACAACTTCTTTAGGGAAGCCAACCCTAGTAAATATGCCGAGTAAAGCTTTTGCAACTGACTTGGCAGTTACAGTTTTCAATGGGATGGCCTCAGGATACCTGGTTGCATGGTCGACCAGCACCAGGATAAACCTATTGCCCGAGGATGTTTGCGGGTCAAGGGGACCAACGATGTCGATCCCTACCCTTTCAAATGGTACCCCCACAACTGGGAGCGGTACCAACGGAGCTTGGATTGTCGCGCCAACCTTACCAGACAACTGGCAGGAGGCACAACTCCTGCAGTGACTTTCTACTTGCACCCCCATCTTGGGCCAGTAGAAGTGCATGGATAACCTTTGCTTGGTCCTCTTCATACCAAGGTGACCAGCAAGGGGAACTTCATGCGCCAACTGCAGGAGTAAGGGTCTTACAGCAAGGGGAACCACCAACCTCCTATGGTCTCCTTCTGTAGACTCTGTGGGCTCACTATACAGGAGTCCACCTTCCCAATAAATCCTATGCGTCCCAGGAGGTTCACCCTCAAGCTGGGAGCAGGCCTGTCTCCTTAGGCCTTCCAGAGATGGGCACTCACGTTGACCTTTACTGAATTCGTCCCTATCAGGACCTCCTTCAACTAACAAGTCTTTTAGTTCAGGATGATCGTTGGGGTCGAATACTTCAGGCATCGCCACCTCCTCGTCAGGCCCGGGCGATTGACCAACTTCCTCCACCGCAGTGGTAGGCGAGCTCGGGGGAATATTCTCTTTCCCTCGTCTTGACTTGTCGACTCCTTTCGCCTTGGGTTTCCCCTTCGGCTGGGGCGGCGTACTGGACTTGGCCAATGCTGCCCGTGCTTGAGACCGTGTGTAGGGTCTTTCGGCAGTGTCTCCTACGAGCCCTAAAGCTCTGAGATCATTACCTAACAAGACCTTTCCCGGGACGTTTCTCTGAATGCTCACTGGAATCTTGACTGCTGTACCATTTAAAGTAAGATTTACAGGTATTACTGGAAACATACGGAGGGGGCCGTCAGCCAACTTAGTGGGCATCAGAGTAGCTCTGGCAACTTCCTCTGAGTCTACCAAGGTAGAATCCACTACAGTGCGACTGCACCCACTATCCCTAAGAGCTGGAGTATCCACTCCATTGATCAGCACACTGTCTTTAAAGTAGTGCTTGGTATTATCCGGAATCCTAGCATAAGCCTCTGCGACTTTAGGCTCCCAGGAACCCAGGGACACTAAAACTACCTCAGCCTCTATCCCGCTGGGAAATGAGTCTGAGGAGAAGGATGCTCCTGTAATCTCTTCTTCCTCGTAGGAGGAGAAGGCCAGATTAGCGGAGTGGACCCCCAAAGGTCTAACCTTACACCGGGGATCCCCCTTCACGTGGTCAGTTGCTCCACAAGCAAAACAAGATCCATTGGGTCTGTTTACATAGGGAGGCTTATTGTAACCAGAGTTTTGTTTCGGAGGCTGACCTCCACTACCCTGTGAGTTCTCTTGTGTCCTACCCTTATTTTTCTTTTTGTGGCCCTTATGGGAAGAAGATTTGGCAGATTCTCCACCCTCCATATCTTTGGACTTTTTCCCTTCCTCCTGCTTACCAGGATGAGTTTTGTCCTTATGGGACACTCGATGTGACACCCATAAGTCTGCTGCAATGGCCAGCTTCTTAGGATCTATCTCCTTCGAATCGGCCAAATGCTGCTTAAGCTCCGGGGAAGAAGAAGCAAAAATGTGTTCCAGCATGACAAGATGTATAATGCCTTCGAAGGTAGAAACCTTATAACCTTCGACCCAGCCAGTTAAGTTTTTCAAGGATTCAGTGACATAAGATACCCAAGTACCACCTTCCTTTTTCTTATACTCTCTGAAACGTTTCAAATATTGGGCCGGAGTCTTCCCAAACTTTAAAATGAGAGTTTGCTTTAACATTGCGAAATCAGCTCGCTCAGCCTTCGACATTTCCATAATGGCACTACAGCCAGAATGGGGCAGTCTGCTGAGTAACCATGCAATCTTATCAGCATTGTCAACTTGTTGAACTTCGCATGCATACTCAAACGCATTCAGCCAGTCCATAATGTCATTCCTTTCCTCATACACACTGAGCAGATCTTTCGGAAACCGTGGATGAGAGGAAGCCCCAGACCCATGTCCAGGACCCTTGGACCCATTTGCAACCTGAAGCTTGGCCAGTTCCAACTGGTGATCCCTGTCTTTCTGTGTTTCTGCCTGTTCGATTTTTAGTTTGGCTATGCTGAATTCAAGCTCCTGCTGCCTAAACCGCAGCTCTTGCTTCTTGAATTCAAGCATAGCCTCCCCATCAGCACTGGCAGAGGAAACATTAGACATCACATCCTCCCTGTCCTCGTGGTCGCGATGGATCAGTGCAGCGGCAGAACCGTCGGTTCTACCAGTGAGAGCAACCCCACCACCTTCTGCACTGTCCTCAGAAGTTATAGCGTCAAGCTGCGCTTCTTGCCACGCCACGATTCTTTGGATCATTTCCAATTTCGTGCCTTGAGAGGAAACACCTCTCTCCGCACACATCTTCTTCAATGTTTCTGATTTGGAAGCATTTAAAGTTAACAAGGTATTTGTTTCCATACTGTTAGATAGGACTATGGCCTTTTTAAAGTTATACTACAACAATTCACTACGTGTCCTGGTTGGAATAACCTGAAATGCCTTAGTTCGTGCGCAACACTGGATACCTCCAGTCGTATCCCACCGCTGTACACCAATTTGTTAAGACGGATTTCTGAACTCTGTCCTGGTGGCGCAGAAGTTCAGAAGGCCAACCTAATTACTTGGAACAGGGTAACCTCTGGACGAGCCAGACCAATCAAGGTAGCGATCGCGGCGGTCAAGACTAGGTCTCAAGAGGGGTGAGGGTGACTGAAAGCCCGCAATGAGCACACAAAGCAAGATCACTTACAAACTACTCCAAACAGTTGTTATATCAAAAATATATACACATTTATTTTAAGGCCTTTAAAACAACGACCGTAGCGAGAAAATCACAATATCACAATATTAAGCCAACACATACCATATCAACACAATATATATACAAATACGACAGTTGCAAGCGTTATATGCACGAAATGTGTAGTCCACCTGCAAGGGAAGGAAAACAGGCAGTGCGATAATGCTTTAGACTCAGTTCGCCTTCAGAGGCACCTAACTAGATGGAAGTCCGAGCCCTGCGAAGAGTGGAGCCTTGTGCTCAAAGTACCTGCACACGCTGGTGCCAACGGGCAAAAGGAGAAGCTCTTCGGAGGAAGTCAGGCAGTTCGGGTTAGTGCACAACAGAAGAAGAACAGGTTCCGCGACTCAAGCGCAGCCTCCACAGTGAGCAGAAGCAGAGCGCGAGTACGGACAAAAGGGTGCTGTTTTTACACAGCAGGGAAAAGCAATGGGCTACTGCAGGAGGGCGACCAGATCCTAGCTATACTACTCACCGGTCCCCGATGCAAGCAGACCCAGGCTTCTCCACGTTAGTTTCAGCAGCTGGCAGGTTCAGAAGAGCCGGGAATGCCTCGTCGTCGTGTAGAGAAAAAAGACGTCCCAATCGAAGAAACCTGCACAGTTTTGTCACCACAGCAGGGCAACGGAGCGGCCGTGTGTATCTGAGCCAAATGTACACTACTCACTTCAGACTTGGGAACGCCAAGTGTACTAAGCGTGTGAGAGTGACAAGGACTCGAAATACAACACAACCTGGCGGCGGTTACAGAGCAGGACTCCCGTGTAAGCTGGTCAGTCAACTGGATGGCCCAGGGACGCTTCCGAAGGCTTACTGGCAGGAGATGATGAAGTCGCCGAGAATAGCTGTTCCTGCTATTCCAAAGGTCGAAGCACCAGTACAGGCCTTCTGGTTCGATCAAAGGAGGAAAGGTTTTCACAGGACGACAGCAGTGCAAAGGAGGAGTCCTTCAGCGGGTCACCAGCGATTCCTCGGTCCAGCCTCTTGGTTGCAGGATACTTGGCTCCTGTATTCCTTCGTTCGTGAGAACTCAGGAGATCGACATGGTAGTGGTGTTTCCAGCCCCCTCTTATCCACGGTTCCCTTCGCGCCAAAACGGAGGGGAGCCAATGGGAGATCCGCTCATCAACACACACACCATTCGTGGACCAATCACGGATCACGGTGGTCCCAGGCATTCACACTACCCTAGACTCTCTGGCACCCAGGATGTGTATTGGGACCAGACATCCCAGCCCACACCCTGGAGGCACACAAAAGACATGTAGAAGCCCGCGAAAGCATCCGTGTTTCGCGGGAAAGTACATGCCCAAATAAGGAAGGCCCCGGGTCGCTCGACCTGGGGAAGGTGAAGGGAGCAAGACGGTCAGTGGACAGGACAAAGGAGCCTCGTGGTCTGGCCATTTTGGGAGCCAGGCCACCATTTTGGGTTCAGTGCGAAAAACGCGCTCAGAACGCCAAAAGGAGCTCAAAATACACAAAACGATCGCTGCCACCATTCCAATCCCTGAATGACTTGCACCGATCAAATACCATCCTAACCGAGTATCTAGGGTCTGTAGAAGGCTAGAGACCCAAGAGAGCTGTAACTTAGCTTACAGTGCCCTCTTGTGTCATGTTGCACTAAAGCCGCAGCATGATAAAAGAAACTACGGGAAACAGCGTTCCCCGGTACTGACTGTCTTAAGGGCATGTCAGTTTCCCCATAAGAAAAGAGCGAAAGCCCAGAGGAGTGCGGCAGAAGGCTGCACTTCTCTGGCAAAGTCAAGAACAAGGTGAAAAACAACAGCAAAAAGTTTAGGGGTTGCCACATGGAAGGAAAATTACCTACAATTACGAAATCTTTCCTAACAATAAGTAACTAATGTGAGATGGCAAACCAGAGTCTGTGTTCTTCTTCTGACCCGCCACAATATTCAGGATGAAATAGATGACCAGAGTAGCACACTAATGCACCACAATAGCGGGTCATACGACTATTGCGTCAAAAAATTCAAACCTAATCCTTTTATGCCTTACATGGGATAGGTGATGAAAAGATGGGATTTAGAGATGCCCCATTATTCTCTCCATTCCAATGTCTCATTACAAAAAAATATGAATCCTGTATTGAAGGGAAGTGCTTTCCTTTAGCATAGCAAAAATGTTCAGGGAACATTTTAAAAAATCGTTAAAAAGTGGCAGATCATTAAGGTAATTTTTTTACAAAGTAAGTGGCGGGATTTACTCTGAGGGCTGTAATAAGCAGGGCGCTAAAATGGGCAGAATTTGTAAAATACCACCTGTATTAACTTTGGCACCACAGCTGTAAGGTTGGCCGTAGCTGTTCAGAAGAGATTTTTGGAACAGATCGACAAATTGCTTTGCAGACAGTTGTACGTGTTTTCCTCTGGGGGCATAGCACCATTTTGATGGAAGCCACAAGATGACAGGACCTCTTCAGGGAGCAATGTCCTTCAGATAAACGAGTAGGAAGCCCCATGCTGTACGAGCAGGCTCGCTGTGTGGATTTGCATGCTCATGTAGCGGCTCACCTTGCTTATGTTTTCCTTTTTTCCTCCTTGTGCTGGCCTGCTATAGGCTAAATGCCAAAATAACACTATGACTGCTCGGTCATGCTATAATAAAGAGAAACACATGGCAAACAACCTGAATTTCTTTTTCAGCTGTTGAATACAAATTTTGGTTTCACACTGTGCATTTAGCAAACAGCGTCCATTGTCTAAATGTCATATTTAGAGTAGTGTGATGCATGGACATGAAGTAAATCATGTACGTGTTTACAGCGTGGCTCTTATTTCACACTACTGTTGGAGTTAGTTGTTAGAGCGTTACTAGAATGAAAGACCTGCCCAAACCCAGGAAAGGTTGCCAAGCGAATAGAAATGTAGTCTGCATCGAAGATAACCCTGATCAAGCCCTCTGGAGGATATATGGATGCTTCGCACTGCAGATTAGGGCATGGGTATTGCTAGCCTTGGGTGGAAAAAGAACACTGTGGCATACCCCCTAGGAGTATTTACTCGTTTTAGATTGGTATACCAAGCTCCTGATCCCCAGAGCAGCTGCCACACATTCACAAAGACATGGTGCATGCAGTTGGGCCCTCGGGTAACCGAGTGGTTTAGTGTGGCTCGATTCCAAGCAATCCTACCTGATGACTCCACTGCAGAGGTGTAAGCAGAAAAATAAGAGACATACATTGAGTGCACTCTACACACACTCCAAATCCTCTCCTGTGTGCCACTAAACGATGTACTCTGTGCATGGTGTGGGCCTACTTTCTAAATCAGCCCCCCACCCGGACCCCCGGCTGACCCCGTGTAGTTTACACTCGCTATGAACTTCTGCCCGCACGTGCTGTGATGTGTAGGTTGTCTTCGGCCACAGATTCCTAGTTTATTGATGTAGCCCGTATGACTTGCATATTGCTCTCTTCATCCTTTCTTCCAAGCTTCCATACACTGTGTGGCATTAAGGAGCACTTGTTATTGGATATGTTTAATATGTTCCCGCGCTTAAGAATTTGTAGAAAGGGCATTACTGCTTTTAATATCAATGCACTGCTTTATGTTCTGTCCTAGTACACTTTATTTTATCGGTCTAGAAGTCAATGAAGCCTACTGTAGACCAACTTTCGAAACTGCTTAACACAATCTTTCACGGATTAAAAAAATGTCAGCCACGTGGGTATCTCACAAGAGGACTAAAGGCAGTCACTTTGGTTTCTCATAAGACTCAAGACAGCCACTTGTGTATCTCATAGGACTAAAGAAAGCCAATTAAGTATCTCTTTAGAAGGCTGATGGAATCTGACTGACCTCTTGCCATGGATATTCAAATGTAGGCATATGTTTTCTGGGTAAAGGTCATTTGTTTTAGACTGGTCATTTGTTTTAAACGTAGTTGAAAATGCCTTGAAATGTGTTTGCAGTGTGCTTGCAAAAATGCCTGCGGTATGCTCACCTTGTGGCTGGCAAGTGTTCCATTAAACATGGGGTGCAGACAAGACACATTCCTGCATCTACCGCAGCACGTGGATGCATCCTTTGGCGGTTCATATACTTGGTTCTGAAAGTTAAATGAAGGGCATTCTTGTTAGTCATGTGAACATCATATTTATTCAAAACACGGTGCTGTGCAAAACTGATAAAAAACATATTGTAAACACAAAAGTGAGATAGAAGACGTAAGGCAATGAAAGCACATTACAGAGGTACAGATAGGTAAAAAAAGCAAATTCAACATTCCAATAGAAAAGTGAGTAAAAGGAAACAAGGAAACAATCTAGAAGGCTAAACCAGTGTCATGTAATAACCTACAAAACGAAAGGTCCTACAATGTCTTTGTAAAGGTATTTTATGTTTATTTTTCTTTTACAGGCCTGTCCCTTGGGATGAATAATTATAAACAATCTGCTGTTGGGATTGACACGAGAACAGCTACTACATAAACACATGTATAAACTACGCCTATTTAAGTAAATGCATCGATATATACATAATTAACAACAAGGCCAGCAAATGTCCCACTGCCTGTCAGTCCTTCTCATGGCTATTCACTCTCAATGAACACTCTTTCCTTGACCTAGGGAAAATAAGTGTATCTTTGTCTCATGTTCATGCATTTTATTTAAATTGGGGTGCTGCCCCACATGAATAACAAGTCCGAACACTCATATTCGAGCATTGATATGTACAAGAAGATCATGAATACTTTGGAATCAACTTCTACGGATACAGAAATCATTTTGGTCCATGATGTGAATGGTTTGCCATTCTGCCACTTGGAGTGAATGTTTCAGGGCTGCCTGCTCACCTCGGGGACAGGATGATGGCGTGTATCCTGGGTTCAAGACCTCATTCGGGTTGACTCAGCACTTCACCCTGCCAATCCTGAAGATCGATACATTGAGTACTACTTTGAGGTAATAAAGACTATGGTAAGTAACACCGTTTAGCAAGCACTTTGATATTGGATTTCCACTGGTACCATTGATATTTAAAACACTAGTCCTCCTGTTATTATAGTTGGACAGCCCTGTAGAAGTGGGATCAACTGTTGTTTGAACACTGCACAATAGGGCTTCTTCCTCGGACACTGCGATGGGAGAATGCAAAAAGTACGCTTAGGTCATGGACCAGAGGTGCTGATCTAATTAGTTATCTCCGGGGCAGTCCCTGCACACTTTAGTCTACAGGATCATCGTGGCTGACCTGCCAAAGCCCACTCTGTGCATGCAGCTTTTACAAATTCCTGGCGTGGTCTATATATTATGGCAATCTTGGGCACTGCTGGGCTGTCTTTCTCTGATTGGTATGGGGCAAATCATGAAACCCCTCCACAGGGCAAAACAAAAGAACACTTAAATGGCAATACACGGACTCCATTCCCAGTGCACCTTTCTCTAATAGATGCCAGGTAATGTTA
Source organism: Ambystoma mexicanum (assembly GCF_040938575.1). NCBI lineage: Eukaryota > Metazoa > Chordata > Amphibia > Caudata > Ambystomatidae > Ambystoma > Ambystoma mexicanum. The sequence goes on along the minus strand of NC_090934.1, from coordinate 831,780,009 downwards.
TTGCATGGACATGTACCCCAAATAACAATGCATGCAGGCCTATCTGGACAAGTTTATTTGAAAAAAATAATAGGACCACAAAGGAAAATAATCTGCAACATATCAACGAAAGATAAAGGACAAGAAACTCTAAATAAGAAATGTAAACCTGTTCAAATTGCTCCACTATATTACCTGGCCCTGTAAGGCTTCCACAGACCAAGGTCCTCATTACAATTTTGCCGGTATCCCGCTGATAATTTCGGTGGGATTATTAGATATAATGTATCCACCTTATTTGCGCACCTAGCGAGTGTACCAGCTGAGTACTGACTGCTCACCTGCTCAGAACGCTGCTTCAATGCTCTGCAGATTGAAACTATCATCTTAATTTCCAGCTAACCCTGTTTGAACAATCTGGCCGCGCCCATCCTCTTGTGATGACTACAAATTGAGCCCCCATGTGCACCAGTGCGCGCACACCTAGCGAGAGTACCAGCTGAGTACTGACTGCTCGTCTGCTCAGAACGCTGCTTCAACGCTCTGCGGATTGAACCTAGCATCTTCATTTCCAGCTCACATTATTTGAACAATCTGGGTATACTATCTAACACACTGGACTGTAATTGTCAACTGCAGTTATCTGCAAAAGTTAGCTTGAACGCTAACACTATATTTTCTATTTTATCCTTGTAGCCACGCCCACCATCTTGTGACGACTACAAATTGAGCCCCCACGCGCACCAGCGTGCGCACACCTAGTGAGAGTACTAGCTGAGTACTGACTGCTGACCACTGCTCTGCGGTGCAGCAGTGCAGTGCTCTGCGGTACTCTATGCTTTTGCTCTGAAAACTACTAACTCTCTAACTCAACCTTATTGTTCATAGGTGCTCTCACATTAAGCAAACCTGCTCCCAGTGCTCCAGCTTTGAATCTGCCTCTGCATTCCTAGACCATGCTTCGCCTTACATCAGGCAATCCACAGCCTCCCCCCTGCTTTGGCCAGTGGAACGCTCTATCTAAACAACTCGGGCTACAACTAACCTCGTTGGCTTCTGCGAGCCCTAGGCACCCACCGCCAAATCCCAATATCAGGAAATTCCTCACTATCAATGAGGAGTCACAGGGGACCTCTCTCGGTATCCCCAACACGACTGCCGGATCTGGCCAAGCAAAAATCCCGTTTGCATCTAACCCACCTGGTCACACCGAAACCGACTCAGTTCCATTACTATCTGACAGAACAATGCAAGAGTGTGCTATATCGACCGCACTTCCCTTGGACTCGGACTCCTTTCCTACTCCAAGTTATTTTTCTGAAAAGGCTCATGACTCTCAGGCTCTGGTCCCCATTCATTCCACGGGCACTGTAAGCACTCCTTTATTATACTTCGCAAGTAGTTCAATTCCAGCCACTCTAAGAGAAGCTGAACTATTTGCAACGAATCTTAATGTCAGAATGCATACCATCACTGCAGGCTTCCCCCCACCACCTTCACATTCGACTCAAATCTCCTTCCCGTCTCAAATTGAGTCTCATGTTAACCCCACTCAGCCCTGGCCAGAGGCCGAGAGCCAATCCAGACTTTCTAATTCCCCTGAATTATATACCACCGACTGTCCAAACAACATTATTTCACCTACTGACTTAGAATCATCTACGGTCGCATCTTTCTCAAAGCCTATCACGCGCCCTTCGTTTGGATTTCCTCCTACAACAAATCTGGCTCTTGATTCAGCCCTTACGTCTATCAACACGACCATTTACACATTGACTGAAGTCCTTGATCAAAGAGCCTCTACACAAGCCTCATCTCTAAACAGTGGGTCTCATTACGACCCTGGCAGTAGCCGTGCCTGTATTTACAGGCACTGCTGCTGCTGGAGTAATTTTTTTTTCGGCAGCCTGGAATGGGAAATTACCGGGGTATTACAACCCTGGCGGACCCGGTAATTGCCCATTCCAGGGAGCCGGAAAAAAATCTTCCTCATTCCCATTCGAGCCCCATGGGGCTCAATGGGAATGGGGAAGCCGGATGCACCGGCACCATCAGTGAATGATGCCGGTGCATCCGACGTGTTGTGCTCACGGGTGCCTGTGTGCCTGCCAGGTCTGACCTGGCGGGCAAACAGGCTCCCGCGAGCATAACTCGTAGTCTGCCCGTCTGGGAACTAGGGTACCGGTACCGTAGTTCCCGGACCGGCAGACTCGTAATGAGGCCCACTGACTAACAAATTAAACTGCCTTGTTTGGAACTTGCCAAACCTTCTGAAAAATTATCGTTGTAATGAGGCCACAGTCCGGTTGACCCAGGACTCCTCTGCTGACCTACCTATGGAGATGCCACTGACCGAGAGGGAGGCTATGATTAATGACACAACCCCGCACGATTTTCATCATGCAACTAAACTTCCACTTCCCTACCCACTCAGTGCACGTTGATGAGGAGCCTGGATCTGGAGAGGTCCTCGAAGTCTCTAATCACACAGAGGAAATCCCTCTGTATGATGTATTTTGTCGTGTTGCCCAAAATAAAAGAAGACAAATAAAAAGAAACAGGAAACATACCTCCAAAATCTGGCTTGAGTCCAACTCTAACATTGAACAAAAAAACAAAAACAAAAAAAGTACCTCTCCCGATAAAAAACAAAAATGCCAAATCCAAGACAAAAGCCTTTGTAGCAAATATCTCAACCCATTTGCCAACATGTGAGGTCCCAGTGGAGTGCGCACCAATTTCTCAGCTATACAAGGCTTCCAGCGTGCCTCCTGAAAATACTCACCCTCTCGGTTTGTGCTTGGCATCATCCAAAGTTAAGAAAGCTGCAAAGGTTTTTACTTTTAATGTACCATATGTTGAAGACTGTAATGCTGATGTAAAGATTGACGGTAAGAGCATCACAAATGATGAACTTATGAATTTGCAGTATACTCTAATAACAACATTTCAATTTCTGAAACAGTTCATCACAGTCTGCACGATGCTATCACAGTCCATCCTAAACAAAAAACGACTTTCTGCCTAAACCTGAACATCGACCCTTCAATGTTTAAGCCGCTTCATCAAAAACGCAATGACATACTTGATCGAGCATCTCTTTCCAAGGGCTCATCTGCTTCGAATAGTGCATTAAGCTCCTCTAGCTGTATGGCAACATTGAATACAATTTCTAATCTCTCGGCTCCTAACGTGCAACTGACTTAAGTTCCAAGCATTAGTGATTGCACTCCGGTTTTTTCTATCCCCTGGCTACAAACCGAAGTGCCACTTCATGACAAACCTAACCATCTTAACACCCATGCTCCAGATCTTATGATGCTACAAGACAAAGTAATACAAATTACGATCCTTGATAGATTGCATTCTGCTCCATTCCCTAACCGTTCAACATTGCTAACAGTCTTTAATGCTATCTCAGCTCTAAAACATATCAATTCATCTGACATCCAGTCTGTGAGAGACCCCACCCCAGCACACCAAGACATTGTCAAAGTTTCATCGGCTGGTTAATTGTAAAAAATCTAGTCTGGCAAGAAAGACACTCGCTCCATCTTAAAGGCCAACTCTTGGAAGCAGTAGTGCCTCCCCCACCAATGGAACATCATTCCCAGCACCCAAACCAAGCCCAATGGCCTCTTGACACAAAAACTCGACAAAATCCATCTACTAATGTACAAACGTGCTGTAAATGCAAAAATGACCCTTATAGACACTTTGAGGCACCTGAATCTAAATTGGCATGGGTCACGCTAGCAAGAGACAATGGACTTATCCCAACCGCACATTAGCATATTTGCTCAACTACCACTCACGCTTGCTCCCTGGCTTCATGGGATACAAGAGGGTTCCCCATTTACTAACTAAAAAATCGACAACTCTAAACACCTTCGACCTAGTATTACTGCAAGAAACTTGGATGATGACCGCCCCCGTTTGGCCTGATCACCAAATTGCTGCAATTTCGACTTCAAAAGCTGCAGGAGGAAGACTGGCTGCAGGTTTATTGATAGCTGCTCAAAATGATTCCGAGCTAGCTCTTGAACCATGGTTATCGCCTGACCCAGGCATCCAAGCAGTTAAAATCTCCTCTACAAACAGAAACCATCCCTTCTTTTCAACTACAGTAATAATAAAAAACTACTGGAACCCGACTTCCCCACAGAAGACCAGTTCATGGAAAAAATCAAATCACTATTAGATCAGATTCTATTGGAACCGGCCATCAAGACGACGATTGCAGGGGATTTTAACATGAACTGTCTCTCCCTCGCCAACTGTCATATCAACCCTCGAGCAGCAAAGTGTCTTTCGCTGATGAAAATTAGACAGTTCTCTATGTTAAATGGCTCCGCCGACAAAGAGTCTCCACCGACTGCTAGATGGTCCAGAGGAATGAGCTCATCTTTATTAGACTATGTATTTATTTCGTCTAATGCGAATAAATATATAGCCACCTTTCAAGTGACACTAACCACTGCTAGCGACCACAATGTATTGGAAATACGATGGTCTTTGCACATTCAGAGAAACTCACATTATTATAAATGCTCCCTCGAGCTAAACAACTCCAGAAATTGACTTAAATGGAATCCTTGGCTAAAAACTACCCTGTAGCAGAAGCTTATTGAATCCAACCAAAACAACCAGGGATCGACCCAAATATACTATAGTGACTGCATTCAGACGATTAAACAAACAAACACTGTTATGGCCTGATGGGTAGTTACGCATAAGTATACAACGAACCCAGTAGTTCAAAATCTTAAATGCGAATTACGCCGAGCTCTGAGATCTCTTTAAGTTAAATCGCCTCTTATAAAAAGATCATTACTGAAAACTAGATATAGCAATAAGATCAAACAAACTGTGATGGTCCAAAAACAAGCGGAGGCAGAGACAATGCTAAAAGCCCTTCTATCCAAATCTTCTGACAAAATTTGGCACGTTATTAATAACACGCCCTCTAATGCCCATAAATCATTACAGATAAATATAATATCAGAAACAGTTTGGACCAGACACTTTCAAAGTCTTCTCATGAAACCTGGTGTACCACCAAATGTTCCATTTATCGGTAGACCTGATCTAATCAAATTCAAATTTGATACTCTAGACATTCTGATAATAATCAAAAAATTAAGCTTGTTTAGAGAACCTGGTCTTGATAATTTATCTAATGCAATTCTTAAATCCAATCCAGAGGCCTGGGCGGCTCTGCTAGATATAATATTCAAAAGATAATGATAACTAGGAAAATTCCTCCATCATGGCAAGAAGCAACATTCATTCCGATTTTCGTACCAGATAACTACCGTCCCATCGCACTTTTAGATGTTCCGTGAAAAATCTTAGCCACACTGTTAATAAGTGATTTCCTAAAATGGCTTACAGAAAACAATTTGTTGGACATACCCCAATCCGGATTTGTATCTGGTATTGGTACTGCACTAAACCTTCTAATACTTTCTGCTACAAAACTTCAAGCCATCCAAACAAAACAACCTGCCTTTCTTGCCTTAATTGACTTCAAACAGGCTTTTGATTACGTACCTCGTCAGATTTTATGGACCAAGCTTTTCAACTCCAACTGCCCCACTTACATCAGCTTTTTAATCTACCAATTTTTCTCTAGAACTTCTGTTAAAATAAAACTCACGGCAGATGGCATCTTATCAAAACCTATCGAAACAAACACTGGTCTAAAACAAGGCTGCCCCTTTGCTTCGATTCTTTTTAACTTTTTCATTAATGATATTTTCCTCACTTTTATTTCCGTTCGCTCATTGCCCCAAACACTAGGAAGTTCTGAGATATAGTATCTTCTGTATGCTGATGATTTGGTACTTTTAGACAGGACGCCCATTGGGCTGCAAAGGAAGCTCTCAGCCTTAACTCTGTATGCTCAAGCTAACAACCTCGTGATTAATACAAGTAAATCTAATATTCTTGTTTTCCATCATTGCACCTTGAAATCGGGTTATAAATTTAACTGGTTTTTATCTAAGAACCCTCTTTCCCAAGTATACCATTATAAATATCTGGGAGTAAATACTCACTCACAACCCTCGGACCAACCCTACAAAAGTGAACTTAGTGCAAGAATGAGACTGCTAGCCATCCAAGGCAAAGCACTCCAGAGGAAATACGGGAAGTTCTCAATATTACCAGCAAGAGTATTTTACATGCAGAAAGTCATACCGATAATCAATTATGGTAGCCAAATGAAAACATCCCCTAAAGCTGTCAGGTGGGACATCATAGAGGGAATATATTGGAAAGCAATTCTACCAGTCCCTCTAAATACCCCAATCTCATTAATCAGTTTTGAGCTTGGCTTAACCTCACTCTCTGTTTTAGTGTCCTGGTTAATGCTATCTACATACAGAAGATGATTACTTTCTACAACCACCTCGCACAACCTATTCAAAACTCTCAAGACCCTTCTGGAAGCACCTAGTTCAGGCCCTCTAGAAGATTGGAAGAAAGTATGCCTTCAAACACTACAAAATGCTGATATCTCAATAGCTTTACTTTTAGAGAACCCTGACAAAGCAAAAATGAAGCTATGGCAATATGATTGGATTGCCACATGGGACAAATGTACCACATACGTGGCATTCAAGCCTAGTGTCTTTATAATCAAACCCTTAAATGAAGTCCCACTCTAGCTTACAAAATTTCCTGATCGAATGTATGCTGACTTCTTTTTACGATTCCGTCTTAATCTGCTACTAACCAAAGCTAAAAGTGCAACATATAATAAAGAGGATAACTTAAGTAAATCTTGCAGATTTTGTAAAGTAGAAGATAGGACATCTCTTAATTGAATGCCATACACACGCAGATCCAAGGAAACGGTATCTCTTGAATTTAACAACAAAAGAGAAGCTCTTTACAGCAGTGTTTAATGCCACTAACACTTCTCTGATCATTGACACTGTCCAGTTTTACGCTGAGTTAAATACATTTGTCACATACAACTCCAAAATTATGTTACCCACATAGTGAAAGAAACCATCCCAAATTCATGATTCTGTGCACTGCTCTAAAAATGCTGGAATGTTGTATGCTACTGGCTAATACATTTTTAAAGCTGACCTGCAGCCTATGAAATAATGCTCATCACTGATTTTACTATTGCAACTGTGATGATCTAAATTCCTTAGTTGTCCGCATGATCGATTCTCTTAATTCGCTTTTAACATGATTTTATTTGAAATTAGATGTTTTTATGACTTCGAAATCTTATCCTGAGTGAATATAGCAATAAGATCAAACAAACTGTGATGGTCCAAAAACAAGCGGAGGCAGAGACAATGCTAAAAGCCCTTCTATCCAAATCTTCTGACAAAATTTGGCACGTTATTAATAACACGCCCTCTAATGCCCATAAATCATTACAGATAAATATAATATCAGAAACAGTTTGGACCAGACACTTTCAAAGTCTTCTCATGAAACCTGGTGTACCACCAAATGGTCCATTTATCGGTAGACCTGATCTAATCAAATTCAAATTTGATGCTCTAGACATTCCGATAATAATCAAAAAATTAAGCTCGTTTAGAGAACCTGGTCTTGATAATTTATCTAATGCAATTCTCAAATCCAATCCAGAGGCCTGGGCGGCTCTGCTAGATATAATATTCAAAAGATAATGATAACTAGGAAAATTCCTCCATCATGGCAAGAAGCAACAATCATTCCGATTTTTAAGAAAGGAGACAGGTCCGTACCAGATAACTACCGTCCCATCGCACTTTTAGATGTTCCGTGAAAAATCTTAGCCACACTGTTAATACGTGATTTCCTAAAATGGCTTACAGAAAACAATTTGTTGGACATACCCCAATCCGGATTTGTATCTGGCATTGGTACTGCACTAAACCTTCTAATACTTTCTGCTATAAAACTTCAAGCCATCCAAACAAAACAACCTGTCTTTCTTGCCTTAATTGACTTCAAACAGGCTTTTGATTACGTACCTAGTCAGATTTTATGGACCAAGCTTTTCAACTCCAACTGCCCCACTTACATCAGCTTTTTAATTTACCAATTTTACTCTAGAACTTCTGTTAAAATAAAACTCACGGCAGATGGCATCTTATCAAAACCTATCGAAACAAACACTGGTCTAAAACAAGGCTGCCCCTTTGCTTCGATTCTTTTTAACTTTTTCATTAATGATATTTTCCTCACTTTTATTTCCGTTCGCTCATTGCCCCAAAGACTAGGAAGTTCTGAGATATAGTATCTTCTGTATGCTGATGATTTGGTACTTTTAGACAGGACACCCATTGGGCTGCAAAGGAAGCTCTCAGCCTTAACTCTGTATGCTCAAGCTAACAACCTTGTGATTAATACAAGTAAATCTAATATTCTTGTTTTCCATCATTGCACCTTGAAATCGGGTTATAAATTTAACTGGTTTTTATCTAAGAACTCTCTTTCCCAAGTATACCATTATAAATATCTGGGAGTAAATACTCACTCACAACCCTCGGACCAACCCTACAAAAGTGAACTTAGTGCAAGAATGAGACTGCTAGCCATCCAAGGCAAAGCACTCCAGAGGAAATACGGGAAGTTCTCAATATTACCAGCAAGAGTATTTTTCATGCAGAAAGTCATACCGATAATCAATTATGGTAGCCAAATGAAAACATCCCCTAAAGCTGTCAGGTGGGACATCATAGAGGGAATATATTGGAAAGCAATTCTACCAGTCCCTCTAAATACCCCAATCTCATTAATCAGTTTTGAGCTTGGCTTAACCTCACTCTCTGTTTTAGTGTCCTGGTTAATGCTATCTACATACAGGAGATGATTACTTTCTACAACCACCTCGCACAACTTATTCCCAACTCTCAAAACCCTTCTGGAAGCACCTAGTTCAGGCCCTCTAGAAGATTGGAAGAAAGTATGCCTTCAAACACTACAAAATGCTGATATCTCAATAGCTTTACTTTTAGAGAACCCTGACAAAGCAAAAATGAAGCTATGGCAATATGATTGGATTGCCACATGGGACAAATGTACCACATACGAGGCATTCAAGCCTAGTGTCTTTATAATCAAACCCTTAAATGAAGTCCCACTCTAGCTTACAAAATTTCCTGATCGAATGTATGCTGACTTCTTTTTACGATTCCGTCTTAATCTGCTACTAACCAAAGCTAAAAGTGCAACATATAATAAAGAGGATAACTTAAGTAAATCTTGCAGATTTTGTAAAGTAGAAGATAGCATCGAGACCACAGGACATCTCTTAATTGAATGCCATACACACGCAGATCCAAGGAAACGGTATCTCTTGAATTTAACAACAAAAGAGAAGCTCGGTACAGCAGTGTTTAATGCCACTAACACTTCTCTGATCATTGACACTGTCCAGTTTTACGCTGAGTTAAACACATTTGTCACGTACAACTCCAAAATTATGTTACCCGCATAGTGAAAGAAACCATCCCAAATTCATGATTCTGTGCACTGCTCTAAAAATGCTGGAATGTTGTATGCTACTGGCTAATACATTTTTAAAGCTGACCTGCAGCCTATGACATAATGCTTATCACTGATTTTACTATTGCAACTGTGATGATCTAAATTCCTTAGTTGTCCGCATTATCGATTCACTTAATTCGCTTTTAACATGATTTTATTTGAAATTAGATGTTTATATGACTTCGAAATCTTATCCTGAGTGAATTCCTCCAGGCAGGTTTGTAAAGCAGATACATAAGGAAAGAAATCTTGAATGTATTTCACAATGTCGTTTTTAAATCTATTGTAACTGAAGCTTTTTACATGCTATTTAAATATCATCTGGTTTTATGTATAAAGTTCTTTTAAAATATTGTGTAAAAATAAGTGACAGCAACGTTGCAATTGAAAAAGTTGACACATCAACTAAAACAATTTTCTAATAAAAAAAGAAATGTGCCACTCTAAAACACAATCCCAACTTCACACTGATTGGGCTGACTTCACCACTAATTTTATTAGTGACTTTATTAGTAATTTTATTAGTTTATTAGTGACTTCACCACAATGTTAATGTGCTAATGTGCACGTCTGTCCTCAGCATGAGCCTTTATTTTTCCTGTCTGATCGGCTGCCGGGCAGGCTGTTGCCTTGCTCTGTCCGGGGAGTGAGAAATGGGGGCAAGCAAATGCTGTAAAAGCTGTTCTAATTTTTGTGTAGTGGAGCACTGGCGGGGTGGCTGTCGGGTGGGCTGTTGCCCTGCTGGTTCTCTGGGCATTTTGGCACACTATACCTCCACTTGTGGGAATTAGGAAGGAAGGAGTGGCTGGGAGAACAGATTTCCGTGTGCTGTGAACCGCTTCAATTTGCATAACTTTGTATTTGTATTTATTTTTATTTATATAGCGCTTTACACCAAAGCGCTGCACATTATAAGAACAGGATACATGAGAAATAACATTATAACAGTAACAGTAGAAGCAATTAACAAATTGAGAATCAGGCCAACAAAACAATAAGTAGAGCAATTAGCTGGAGCAGAGAAGAAGAGGAGTGCAGTAGAAATGAGAGGGAGAGGGGGAGGGGAAGAGGGGGACGGGAAAGGAAGGGGAGAGGGGAGAGATTGGGGGCAGGGGGTAGGGAGAAGATCAAGGAGATAAGGCAAGGAGGGAGGGGACTAGGAAGGGGGAGGGCTTTCAAGGCGGGGAATGGAGGAGGAGAGATTTGCGGGAAGTTCGGAATGAGGAAAAGGTGGAAATAGAGCAGAGTGAGAGAGGTAAGGAGTTCCAGTGAAGGGGGGCTAGGAGATGGAAGGAGCAGAAACGGGATGAGGTGCAAGGGGAAGGAGGAACAGTGAGAAGGAAGTGGTCATCTGAGCGAAGGGAGCGGGAGGGAGTGTAGAACGAGAGGAGGGAGGCGAGATAAGTGGGAGAAAGACCGTGGAAAGATTTAAAGACTAGGCAGAGAAAATGAAATGTGAGATGGGAGTGAAAGGGAAGCCAGCCTAGGGAGGAAAGGGAAGCAGAGATGGAGTCATGGGGGAGAGGAGACAGAGGGTGCGAACGGCAGAGTGGTAGATAGATTTAAGGGGGGCAAGGTGAGTAGTAGGATGTTCAAAGAGTAAGGAGGAGCAGTAGAAGAGGTGAGAGAAGATAAGGGAGGAGATCAAGAGTTTAGTAGCATGGAAAGTGAGAGAGGGGCGGACTTTGCGAATATTGAAGAGGTGGAAGCGACAGGCACGAGACGTGAGAGAGATGTGATGGGAAAAGGTGAGAGAGGAGTCAAAGTGGATGCCTAGGTTGCGAGCGTGGTCAGAGATGGGGAGATTATAAGGGGGAAAATGAATGAAAGGAGGAGGAGAGGGAGGGAGGGGGAAGAGAGTTGGAGGGGAAGAAAATAACTTCTGTTTTATCAGTGTTAAGGGAAAGGAAGCGAGAAGACATCCAATTTTTTTATAGCAGTGAGACAGGAGGAGAGTTTAAGATGGATGTCAGTAGAGAAGGAAGAGAATCAGAGGAAGAGTTGAGTATCATCGGCGTAGAAGTGGTGAGAAATGCCAAATGAGGAGATAACTGGGGTGAGGAGGGAGGTATAGAGTGAGAAAAGGAAAGGGCCAAGTACCGAGCTTTGGGGTACACCATAAACCAGAGGCTGAGAAGAAGAACTTGCTTCGGACTTGCCCACTGTAGCTTTTCCTGTGGCTTTTCTGCTCTTTGCTGCCCATTACTTGTTTGTGTCTGACGCTCCTCTTATCCTGTGTCCCTCTCCCTCTAAATTTCTGGATTCGGTGCATGCCCTGCATCAGAAGCTGTAAGGAAGGAACCAAGGAATTCCTGTCTTTCACGTGAGTCATCGTTGTTATTTCTTTCGGCTGTTATGTGAACTTCCTGCACATAATCACACATTGCTATAGTGCTTCACCCTGACAAGTGTTATTTTTGTGGGACCCTCTGTTGCTGCCTCTCAGGGGTAAACGGCCTTGCTTTCCTATTGTTTCTGTCTGGATTGGGACCAGGACTGTGGCTGCACTTGTTCTTTCCTCTGCAGAGCTGTTTTATCTTTTTTCGGCCCGTCTCGTTGTTGTGCTAGTCCTACTTGCCATTGTCACCTATTTTTGAGCCCATATCCCTATCTTGGCTCACTTGGTCCATTACATTTTTTGTTATTATTGCTACTGAATGGTAACTATGGATTGTCATCTATTACGCTCTAGCACTTCTCCCGTTTTGTCTATCCACCCACTGTACAGCGTTCTGCCCATACAACGAGTTATGTGATCTTTTTCTCCAGGACAGTGGTTCCTACTATACCACATGGCCTTTGAGGAAAACCGCCCGCCCACCTACCAAACCAGTATTTCGGAGCAACATTTTAATAGATGCCTCTGCTGCTGCTACATTGAACTTATTTTTTGTTTTCTCGCATTTCAGACTGTTTTTTTATTCTGGGTCTTTTTTTTATCAATATCATAATTGTTGGGTTCTTTCTGTCGTGTAACCGTAGTTGTATGAAATATTTATTTTGCACAATTTGCACTTAGACTATATTGTCTCTGCTATGCAGGCATATTGCTTTGTTTACACTGCGCTACTTAATTGACTTTGCTGCAAATTTTGGAAAGAAAAATTTGTCAAATAGTATGTCTGTATAGCTCTCCATAAGCCATCCTTAGAGGCATCTAATTTTCCTACCCTTTAAAGGATGACTAAATGCAAAGCGTGTGACCCATCAGGTGGGGCTTTGGGGTTATCAGTAACTAAGAAATCAAAATTAGCCAACCAATATGGTGAAGCTGTCATAGCATGCAAGAATGCAAAAGCTAAGAATACCCGTCCTCTTAAGATTAATGGGGCGAGGAATTTGGAAGGCTACCTTAAGAAGGCGGTTGGAACATTGGAAGAAAATATTCTACTGGCTGAAAAATATATTGCGGCTAAAGAAGGCCTTGAACTTATTCCTGATGATCTTGAGGGCCTCCTGTGCCAGGTTGATAAGCTAAGCAAATAAGGTTGAGCCCAAGCGGGGAGGAGGGCTCTCAAGCTGTTGCTACTAATACAAGGATTGCCCCGATACCTGAAGGGCTGCCTAAGATTAGCCTTGCAGAGGCAAGTAATTATGTTTCTGACGTCCTTACTAAATATTCTAATTTAATGGAGAGGTATCCTGAACACACCTTTGGTAAACGGTTGGTTATCATGGAATTGCAGGTCCTTCATCTACGTGAGGTTCTGGTAAGAATTAAATCGAAGATTGTGACTGAGAAACTCAATACCCTCTAACTACAGGGAATCGCAGCATTGCACTACCCGTTATAGAAGAAGCTCGGCCTGCACTGGTGCCCTTCACTAGGCAAAGGTCAGAGCCGGGATCACAGATTATTAGGACTCCTAAAAATAGGGAAGTTCTAATGTTAAGTCATCGACTTAACAAAATCTGGGGTAACTGATTAAGAAGGTGCCCCAACCAACTCTCCACAGTCAGAGTATCAAAAACTTAAAGGCACAGACTCATTCATACCCCAGAGAAATACAGCCATCAATTTAGTTAGTTGTGGCTCTGAGTAACGTCCCAAAGTTAAAATCTTTGGCTGAGGAAAACACTTTGTCCCCTATGAATAAGGTTTCCTACTTTGTGATGAATCTTTTTGGAGTTTTTTTTTCTAAAAATAGGCCATGACTTTTTGATGGCAAAGCACTCATCCTGGATTGGTCATAGTAGAAAATCAATGATATGGTGACTGTATTGATTTTACTAGGAATCACCCGTCCAAAGCCGCAGATTTGCTCTGAAGGGGTACTCATCACTGCCTAATTAAGTCAGAGATTGTCTGTCCCCCTAGGTTTCTTCTATAGGTCAATTGAGGAACTGTTGAATATGACTATGGCCCATGGTAGTCCTACATCTTTTAATCTCCCTGCTTAGAACAGGAGCCATCATGGGACCATAGGCAACAACAAGATAATTGCATCCAAAAATAGTGGTATTGTACCTTTCTCCAATGGATTTGAATGTCTCAGTGGTCTGGAGTAAGTAGATTGACTCCCTGACCTAGCTGGTAAATCTGAGTCTCTAGGTACCTACTCGAACAAGATCCAATTCTGAACAGCTCTGAGGGGTTTTCTCGGTGGACAGACAAAGTGGGCCTATAAATGTGGGCATGAGGGAAAATCCAGCCATAAATCTACATATATGAATGTCATAATTCGTGTTTGGAACATTGTGGGTCTGGCTTTTAAGATCAAGGACAGTTCATTGTTTGCAGTTGCTCAGGGGTATCTAGTATTATGCTACAAGAAACCTGGGCTATTGAAGCTATCCCCTTGGAAGGTTTTGCCCTTTTTCATCTACCTGTGATTAGGCCTGCAATTAGGCTAAGGATTATGGGCAGACCATCTGGGGGCCTATCCATCTATGTAGCTATTGCAACTGATCATTTCAGTGGACATAAACCCCTAAGATTCATAAACCTTTATAATGGGGATGGTAGTGGGTCCTCTGCCTTGGTAAAGATTCTAAAGGAATTTATGCAAAATGATGGTACCTTTAACTTCTCTGACCTTACTTTAATCATTGGTGAGAATTTCATTCTCAGACTGGGGTCGGAGGAGGATGTTTTGATTGATAAAGAGGAGCTAAATCGTTCGATCCCAAATCCTTGTTTAATGGATACACTTACTACTTAAGTGCCCTTATTTTGTGGGACGGTTACCACACCATCAATGGGAGGTTTGATTTGCCATCTGCAGGCAATTTAACCATCAATAATGGCCGGTTCCATAGTATAATTGAATATATTCTGGTCCCAATGCACTGCTGGGACTGTACTGACGATTTTGCAGTCCTTGATTAAGCAGCCAGAGATTATTGCCTTCTTAGCATGGTGCTGGGGCCAACAAACAGATGACCATACTTATTTCTAGCGTTCATGGGTAGATATAATAGGAGAGCCGTATCTTGGAGGGCTGATGGGACAGAAGATTCTTTGGGGAAAGTGGTTAGCTTGAGTAAGGATGAACTCAGGGAGTACTTAAACATGAATAGTACACCACATTACTTGATTAGAGGCTTTTCCTTTTTCACCAAGAAATGTGGGAATCTTTTTAGTAAAGTAAAATGGCCCCTATTAAAGGAAAGGCCAGGTCCTGGCTCTAGGGAGAGGTGGAAGGAAAAATGACTCTTTTGGTTGCTCTTAAAGTAGATGCTTTGAATATTAGTATTGGACAATGCCACAGAGACTATAGGAATGAACTATCATCAAGATTAGAGATGTGCTGCAATTGGGAATTGCTGTGCAAAGCTGCCTCATCTAACAATGGTATTATTTTTCTTTTTGTTTTTTGGAAGATTGCCTTCAAGAACTGCTCTGGTTGGACCTTGGACAGCCACAAATCTGACATTTTTGTCTTGGAGCAAGACGGTTTCACGTTTTAGTTCCCTTTACAGTGCGCAGTAAGGCTGATATGGATGGCACAGAGGTATCTTATTCTGATCACATGAACTAGACCCCTTTACTGTTGGGGAGCTTGAACAAGTTATTGGACGACAAAGATCAGATAAAGCTCCAGGGTCCATTTGTCAGTCTCAAAGTATGTTCTCTTTGCAGAAGCCCAGGTCAACGTGCCCTTTATGGACCTTCGTTCAGCATTTGATCACGTAGATGGGGGGTGGGTGGAGGACTCCTATATAGAGCTGTGTGTGATATGCAGATTCTTGGCGCCTTCCTGCATACATTAGAGGCCATATACTCTGACTCTATGGTCGTGTCGGGTGTGGTAACAAGGACGAAGTGAGTGGCACTATCAATGTGGAGAAAGGGCTTTGCATGTGGTGTGTACTTGCACCCCTTCTCTTCAACTTGTACTTAAATGGTCTATTGACTTTTCTGTAAACTCTTAATGCTGACGTACCCATGTGTGCAAGCAGCAAGATTCCTGTCCTGAATTATGCTGATGATGCAGCTCTGCTGGCCAGGAACCCGAGGTCCCTTAAATTCTTGTAGAGGAGTATTCCAGGTTCATGACTTCTGGGGATTGAAGGTTGATGTTGGCAAATGCTATATAATGTGTTTTACCCAAAAACCTCTCTGTGATCCTATAATCCTCCTTGAAGGCCACAGACTCAAGGGTGGAACCTATCTCCTGGCGGCCTTTTCAGATTTGCCAAATCGCTGCCAAATTATTTTCATTAGCAATATGCTAACTACCTACATGGGTAAGAGAGTAGCTACAGGTGCTTGTGGCAGTGAACTTTGGGTGCAGGTGATGTGGGGGGACTTCAAGGAGAGTAGAACTCTTAACTTTTGTATTCTGGGAGTACCTCTGACAGCATCTTTTAACACTTCTTTAAACAAGACTCCCTTTTATCGCCTACACCATGAAGCTCAAACCTCTTATTTTGTGTCTCTTTGTGGAAGGGCAAATAAGATAATCTAACCAAAGATCAGATTATCCACTTGTTTTCCCTGGGTGACGTCGATAGAGTTGATTTAGTTATTTGATATAAAAAAGCTCTCTGCTCAAAACTCTCAGCTCTGTGACTGGAACATGGTTTCTCCAACCTAGCGTGTATTGCTAATATGTCTGCAAAGGAATTCAAACTAGAACTCCTGTATTTGTGGAGAAGTATGAGGGAGGATATGAATCTTGCAAAATTGATCTTAAGATAGTATCCACCCCTCTCACCACTAACGGGGAGGGCTGTGTATTTTGATTTTGTGAATAACTTTCACCACCGCTCTCGTGTTATGAGCTACACTAATACGCTGCAAATAAAAGCCATATGTTGCCATTGATCCAGAACAAAGTATGTAAATGATAATTACTGTTTCTGTGGTCAGGCAGAATCTTCAGCCCACTTTGTTTTATTCTGTCCATTGTACAATGATGCCATTGTGTCCTCCTGATGACACTGGTGCTTTTAGACTTGCAATTTATTTGCAACGTACTTGGAAAAGAAGAATCTGATTACTCCCCATAATACAAAACTATTGTTATTTAATGAGGTTTGTTTGCCTTGCCTTCTGGACTGCAATATCGAAGGATCTGGTAGGGAAAATGAAACGACTTAGCAGCTTTCGGGGCTGGTTGATGCTCAGTGAGTAGTTGTACATTGATTGTAATCCGTTTTTGACATCTTTCATGTACTCTAGTGGAGGGGGTTTAAGTGTTTTTTCAATAGTTTTTTTGACCAATTTGTGCTATTGATTGTGATGGGTTTCCCTTGTGTTTTTGTAGCATCTGACCCTGTTTTTCTCTGCTGGCCTGCATGTAGAGTGTGCAGTCCCTAGGGTGTAGTCATTTGTGTGTGTCTGGCTTTCTCCCAGTCGTTCCCTCCCCCGCCGCCTCCCAACTCGCCCACCTCCCCTGATGTGTACGTGCACCTGGTCATAACTGACCTTCCCAGGGCAGCCCTCGGCCCCTGCAATCCCTGCGGCTAAGGGCCAGAAGGCAAATGGCGGCTCCCACAGAGGCGGCTCCAGATTGTGTCTGCAGATGTCAAGAGAGGAGGTCAGCGGCCAGCCGTCAACCAGCAGCAACCATCAAGGTAGGCGTGGCCTGGGTGGGGAGCAGAGCAATCACTCTACTCCAGAAGCCCTGCCACTCTACCCGCCCTCAGATCATAGCAGACCAGTATATTAACACTAACCTGCTTAACAAGATAAAATTGTGAACACTAGCCTGCGTCGCATCTAGATAGAATTGTGAATGTTAACAATTGCCTCGCTTAGATAGAATGGTGAATATTAGCAAGTGCCCCACTTAGATAGAATTGTGAATGTTAGCAATTGTCACACTTAATTAGCATTGTGAATGTTAGCAAATGCCACACTTAGATAGAATTGTGAATGTTAGCAAGTGCCACACTTAGATAGCATTGTGAATGTTAGCAAATGCCACACTTAGATAGCATTGTGAATGTTAGCAAGTGCTACACTTAGATAGAATTGGGAATGTTAACCTGCACCGGACCCAGACAGAATTGTGAATGTTAGCAAGTACCATATTTAGATATAATTGTGAACATTAGCCTGCACCAGACCCAGACAGAATTGTGAATGACAGCAAGTACCACTTTTAGTTAGAATTGTGAACATTAGCCTGAGTTGCATTTAGGTAGGATTGTAAATGTTAGCAAGTGCCACACTTAAATATAATTGTAAATGTTAGCAAATGCCACACTAAGATAGCATTGTGAATGTTAGTAGGTGCCACACTTAGATAGAATTGTGAATGTTACACCAAGATCCTTTACAGAGGAGACCGGAGTGGGACAAGCCTGAAGACAAGAGAGCCAGAAGGCAGATGACCAGAAAGTCACTGTGGAAGGGGGACCCAACACCTCAGTTTTCTTCCCGTTGAGTTTAAGCCAATTGTCTGACATCCACTTCTCCACGTATTCGAGACACCACAGAAATCTGGTGGCCGTGTCCTGGACAGACAGATCTAGATGAACCAAGATTTAGGTGTCATCAACGTACGAATATCAGCTGAAGCCTTGGGAGAATATTAGCTTAATAAGTGTTGGATGTACACATTAAACAGAACAGAGGAGAGGGAAGAGCCTTGGGAGACACCACAGGAGAGTGAAGATGGGGAGGAATGGAAAGGGGGTAGAGAACGAGTCCTGTCAGCAAGAAAGTACGAAAGCATGGAGATGACAGTGCCAGAAAGGCCCGCGCTGGTGAGGTGATCTAATATGACTGTGTGGTCAATGGTGTCGAGAGCATTGGAAAGACCCCGGAGTAACAATGCTCCAACCCCACCTTGATCGTGCAAAAGTGCAAGATCATCGACCACCGAGACCAACACACTTTCCATGCCTCAACTGGGGCAGAAGCTGGATTGAGATGAAGAAAGGAAGAGTTTTCAAGGAAAGAGTTTAGCAGAGGACCAAACAGAGTTTCAAGAAGTTTCATTAAAAATGGAAGAAGAGAAATAGGATGTAAATTACCAGGGATAGCCGGGTCAAGTGATGGTTTTTTCAAAAGAGGCAACAACAGGGTGTGTTTGAGAGGGGCTGGAATCAGCCCATAGGAAAAGAAGGCGTTTACAGCAGCTGAAATCAGAGGGCAGATGCGAGGCAATATGTCTTTCACTATGAATAGAGAAATTGTGTCAACTCGTCTCCTAGGCTGCATGTTCTCCCGCGCATCTCTTGATCGCACGGTTCCCTCCTAATCCTTGATCACGTGCGCTCACTCGCTTGCCCCCTGGCCTGTGTGCACCCCTGTGCATCATCGATCCGGTGGTTCGCGCGCTTCCTTGATCGCATGCTCTCACTTGCCCCTAAGGCCTCATGCATTCCACCGCATCCCTTGATCGCATGCGCTCCATTGAAATCCTAGACCAGTCACACATCCTTGCTCCCCTGCTGGCCCTTATCCTCCCCTGCCCCTGCCCTGTTCCTCTTCCCAGCCCCTTCCATGTCCTTTCGTGTATTGCTGTGTTCTGCTGTGCTGTTCCTTCTTCTAGGTCTCTTTTGTCGACTGATCTGTTTTTGTTGCCCTGTTATCCTGATTGTTGATTACATCATACTGCCCTGTGTTCTGTTGTGCTCTATCTTCTTCTAGGCTCTTTTCTGTCAACTGCTCCATTTTGATGCCCTGTTATCCTGATTACTGTTCACATTGTATTGCCTGCTTTCCTGCTGTTCTCACTCTTTTCCTCTAGGTTCCCTCGTTTGGCTGTTCTTTAACTTGAACTTCTACTTCATGGTGGTCTCCTCACATTGTACTGCTTGGATCTCGGTTGCGCACTTCTTTCTTCTAGGTTCCCTTGGTCATCTGCTCTGTTAATTTGGTTTTGTAATCTATTGCCCATCTGCTACGTCCACTCCTCCATCTAGGTCCCACGTGAACTTAATTGTCTATCATTTCTTCTGAGTTGTCTGTCCACTTGCTCCTCTCCTCTTTGTTTCCCAACCCTAGTGTCACCCCACTCTGCAGACCCCCTTTGCCCCCACCCTTTCTCTTTCATCCTCTATGGTGCTCTCTGTCTCACCTATCTTCCCAAACTGCTTTTCTATTGACTATTCTGTCCTTCTCACTAAGTCTGGGAGGAAGAAGTTCAAAAGGTATATCCTGGTCTCCAACCCAGGCCTTCCTATTGCTGATACCTACATCAGCGCTTCCTCCAGACAGACCCTCACCGACATTCTCTTTGTAGTTCCCTCTCCAGGCCTATGGACCCTCCAGGTGGTCTCTGTGCTCTCTCCTTTTTCCTATTCACCAATTAAGGTTGGCACCCAGAGGGAGGCCCTCCTCAGCCCCTTCCACTCCTCCAAGACCATCATTAATGTTTATCTGAATGGCACCATCTTGGTCCAAGGCCCTCAGGCCAACCTCCTCCTTTTAGATAGACGCTTCCGAGCCTTATCAGCTTCCTTTCTTCTACTGCTGTCCCTTCGTTCCCTTCTCTGGCTCATCTGCATCATCCATCCTCTGACACCTCTTTGGCACCCTCTACTGCTTCCCTGGCTGCCCTGTTGCCTCCCTCTTCTGCCACTTCTCCGGCATTCTCCTCCTCCTCCTTGGCTACCTTGCCCACTCCTGCTTCCTCCTCTGCCCACCCCTGGGCTCTTTCTACACTTCCTCAAGGCATACCCCAAACCTTTACCCCCCCACAGAAGTCTTTCAAAGATGGCAACCTGCTCCACATTGCCACTCTCAACTCTCGCTCTCAGCTGTCAAACACTCTTCTGACATCTGCCGTCTCCTTGAAGGACACGACCTGGATGTTCTCGGTCTCACCGAGACGTGGTTTAGAGCCAGATGTGTCACAAGTTTTGACACTCTCCTCCCTGATGGCTACAAGATCCTCTCCATGGCCAAAAGCAACCATTCCTGTGGGGTGTAGCCTGGATCTTCCCGGAGTGGATCCCTGCCTCTGTAGTTCTACTACTCCTACTTTGAATGCCTGGTCTGCAGGCTATCTCTCTCCTGGCCTCTCTCTCACTGTGGCCACTATCTACCAGCCTTCTGGCCAGGTAACCTCCTTCCTCTCCTAGTAGGTGGACCTCGCCTCCTCCCTCCATGCCTCTACCTCTCAACCTCACCTCCTTAGAGACCTCAACATCCACTTGGATGCTTCCTGTCCTCTCTACTCTTTCGAAACCTCTGTGATTCTCTCTCTCTTTATTCACCCCTCTTCCCTGACTCAATCTGCAGGGCACATCTTGGATGTTCTGATCTCCCCAGACCGTCCCCTCTCTAAACCTCTCACAACTCCTTTCCCCTGGAGTGATCACTTTCTCCTTTCCTCTCATCTCTCTCTCTCTCTACCCCTCAGGCCAAGCCAACTCCAGCTCTCCCACCCATCTTCTCGGTCATCTGACTAATGAAGCGCGTGTCAGTTGAGGGTTTCGCCTCCACTTTCTCTCCTCCGTCTACACCTTTGACTGACTCATACCCTGGCACAGCCCTTTCTAACATTCAATGTTCTATCTCTGACACTCTTGATCTATTTGCCCTGTCATGAGGATCCGCTTGAAGCCCAAATCCAAGTGCAACTCTTGGTACGACTCTTCACCCTTAAATGCAAGTGTAGAGTGGCTGTAAGGAAGTGGATGACAACAGTTACATCCTCTGACAAACTGGCCTGATGCCTTCTCCAAAGGCAATACAGACTCTCTGTACTTGCTAAGAAGAGAGCTCACATCCAAGCTGGCATCTTTGTGCCATCTAACAACTGTGCCGAACTCTTTAGAATCTGAAAGGAGCTGGCCAATCCTACAGAAGTCTCTACTTCCACTGTCTCCTCCCAGGCTCTCTGCATGGCCCTGGCTTCTCATTTCATCACTATAACCCAGGACATCCTGTCCACCCTCTCCTCCTCTCCATCCTCCACCTCCTTTCTTGGCCCTCCTGTGGCTTCCTCTCTTCCCCTTTCCTTTGTTCACCCCTGACAACGTTTCTAGACAAGTATGATCTATGAAAGACTCATCAAAACAGGTTCTTCCCTGTTCTTCCAAAACCATCAAGGACCACATTAACACCCTTGCTCCAGCCTTGGCTGATTTCTGCAATCAAGCTTTCGCTACTGAAACTTTCCCCTCCCCACTGAAGCACTCCCTTGTGCACCCCCTTCTTAAGAAACCTTCTGCTGTTCCCTCCTGTCGGGACAACTATCACCCGATCTCCATTACTTCTTTCCTGGGAAAATCCTTGAAAAGCTGGCCATCTCCCAGCTTAACCTTCACACTGAATCTGTTGGTTGTCTCCATGACCATCAGTCTGACTTCAGAGCAGCCAGAAGCACAGAAACTGCTCTCCTGAACATCCGTGAAGACCTGCTCCCAATCCTCAATTCTAACCTTCCTTCTGTCCTCATTCTCCTCGATCTTTCCTCTTCTTTCGATTCGGTCAACCATGCCACCCTGCTCAACCGACTCCATGATAACCTGGTTATTACTGATCAGGCCCTAGTCTGGCTGATCTCCTTTCTCACTGATCGACCCTCCGAGGCCCAACTGGGGTCTTTCCTCTATTCTATCTCTCTACCTGTGGTGTTTCCCAGGGGTCTTATCTTTCTCCCTGGCTGTTCAACCAATACCTGGCACTTCTTGCTCACGCCATAGCCGCCCTCTGCTCCAACTTTCGGTGTTACGCGGATGACACTCAGCTCTCCTTCAGGCTCCCCTCAGCTGCCTCTATGCCTTCTCTCATTCCTGACTGTCTTTCCACAATTCAGGAGTGGTGTGCCATCAATGATATGATATGATATGATATGATACTCTATTTATATAGGGCCTATACACAATGTGTTTCAAAGCGCTTCAAGGCAAGGGAGGGAACACTGGAAAATACAATGACATTCTTACAGGCCATGAACAGTAAGGATGTGAAATGAACTATTGTACTCGGCCTGACGACATTTCAGATAGTGCAAGAGCTAAGACATAGATAAGGAAGGAAGGGGGAGAGTGGGAAGGAATTGGAAACAGACAGGCGACTACCGTACTAGGCCTGATAACATTTCCGGTGCAGCCGGAGAAAAACAAAAGGTGAGGGAGAGGGGTGCAGAAAGGGAGGGGAGGAACAAAACAAGCGACCATCGTACTAGGCCTGACGACATTTCAGATGGTTATGGAGAGGTGGGGGGACAAATAAGAGGAGGGGGAAGGAGACATACGAGGTTGCTATCATACTAGGTGCAGGGACACGTCTGATAGAGTAAGTGCATAGAAGAAAGTAAGGGGAGGAATGGAGGAGATAGGAACAGGGAGAAAGGGAGAGGAAAGAACAGAGTGTAAGCAGTCAAAAAGAGCAGAGAAGCAAGAGTGGAGAGCGAATACAATTGCAGAAGTCACTAGTAAAACATCATGTTGAATGACAGGATACAAGATGAAGATGGGAACAGCATGATTCAGGGCCACCATGAGTACAAGATGCAAAGGAAGTCCAGCATGAGAATTGAGAAAGGGTGATGCACCGTGAATCAATGAAGTCCATAAAAGTCAAATCCAGCATTGGCCACAAGACGGTGATGGTGAAACCAAAATGTATCAGGACAGACACCTGCAGAAGTAGGCTGGAGGGGCAGGGGGAGCAGGGTAGAAGAATTAAGCAAAAGAGGCAACACCTGTGTGCGAGAAGGGAGGGGGGGCACAAGGGTACATCACAGGGGGACTAGAGGGGGTGGGGATGGCCTGTTGGAAACAGAGGGAGTTAACACATGTTGATGCATGCTTACCTGCTGTCTGAGCAGGGGGTTGGGCCCTGGGAGCTCCTGTCCGAACAGGTCCAAACAGGAATTGCCCTTTTCTTCGTCAGCCCTTCGCTTTGGATGCCTGGGTGACAGACAACCTTGATCTAAGGGTTAAGAGCAGGAAGGAAGAGTCAGGGCTAAGAAGGTGGGTGGTGCTTAGGCCAGGTGACCTAGATCCACTTGCACCTGCTCCCCATCTGCAAAGGAAAAGAGGCTGGAGGGCTCCTTAAGTAGGGATAAAGAGCGGCAACCAGGAAGGCACCAGGTGGACAGGGCTTGCTAAGTGGGGAAAAAGAGCGGCAACCAGGAAGGCACCAGGTGGGAGGGGCTTGCTAAGTGGGGAAAAAGAGCAGCAACATGGAAGGCACCAGGTGGGTGGGGCTTAGGCCAGGTGACCTAGATCCACTTGCACCTCCTCCCCATTCCCAATGAGCTCTGCCTTAATGCCAGTAAGACTGAGATCCACCTCATCGGAACACCAGCTCCGTCCTTTCCTCCTACTTTGTGGCTGCCCACTCTGGGCTCTTTTCTGGCTCCTACCAGTGAGGCTAAGAACCTCAGGGTCATCTTCCTCTACACATTCTCCTTCTCTTCTCACATCTCTGACTTCTCTAAGAAGTCAAACAAGCAGCTGCACCTCCTCAGAGGTATTCTCCCCTTCCTCATTTTCCCCCAGAAGCTCATTATCTCCAGAGCTCTGGTCCTCTCTAGGCTGGACTACTGCAAGAGCCTCTTTCTAAATCTTCCTGCCTCTTTTCTCTGTCCTCTACAACTCATCCAGAATAGGACTGCAAGACTTGTCCTTGGTCTCAAGCCCAGGGATCGTATCTCTCCAGCTTTGAAATCTCTTCACTGGCTCCCACATGCAGCAAGGATCAAGTTCAAGACCCTTTGCATTGTCACCAAGGCTTTCTGGATCCTGGGACCACACTACCTCAAACTCTCTCTTCCTAAATATCTGCCATCTCGAGCTCTCTGCTCCTCCACATCCAACTCTCTGAGGGTCAGTCGCTTTTCCAAGCAAAGAGTTGGGGGCAGATCTCTTTGTTCGGCTGGGGCCTCTGTCTGGTACAGCCTCCCTGCCTCACTGAATCTTGGGCAGAATCATCTCTGGTTCCGGAAGCGATGCAAGACCTTTCTCTTTGCTTCTACCTTGTCTCTTCCTCTCCCTTGCTGATCACCTGCCTGATTCATGCAATGGTCACCCTCTGAGTTTGGCCCCAGGTCCCTGCCTGTCCAGCTGCAATCCAGCACTGCCTCTTGGCTCCCCTGCAATTGTGGTCTGTATCTGTAACCCTAGAGTCTGCTCTCTTGCACTTATTCACCACCCGGTGGCTGCACTTATGAGTACCCGCACTTGCCACCCATTGGCTGCACTCTTGTTTTTCTCCTTTGTCCTGCACTTATCCATCCTCCCTCCACTCTTGGCACTTCTCCCCTCCCCTTCCCTGCTCTTGCACAATCTGAGTGACACAAGGCCTAGTACGATTGTTGTTTTGTCCTCCCTTTGTTTCCCGTTGCTTATCTTGTCGCGCCTAGAAACACTTGTGTACAGGCGTGTTATAAATGCAATATCATATCATAACTGAGGATGTGGATTTGAACTTTGAAACAGCTGACAAAATATCGACAGTGGTAAAAACAGGGAACATGGACCACAATGAAGTGGGAAGAGTACTGAATTCCCCACCTGTTTAGAAATATAGGATCATTTAGAAGCAAATGTACCCATACGATAGATAGATAGATAGATAGATAGATAGATAGATAGATAGATAGATAGATAGATAGATAGATAGATAGATAGATAGATAGATAGATAGAGCAGAACACAAATTGGCTTTATCAGCCACATCATATTTCCTGCATTACTTTTGCTCTGCCTGTCTGCATGAGAGGATGAAGCACGCAATGTTGGTCAGAAAAAAACCAAGGCTGAGAAATATGGGCCATAGGCTTGGGGGTGCCAAGAGAGGCAAGAGCATCTGCAGCGGCGGACAAAGCGTAGGCAACAGTGTCAACATCTATAGATGAGCAATCCAAACAGGAGGCCTCTACAGAAATTTTGATATAGCAAATAGGGAAACAGAATGCAAGTCACATCAGGGGCCAACAGAAAGTCTAGCTATACCCCAGTGGTAGGGGAGGATCCATGAGAAAGGAATAAGGTAGTGATCAGACCATACAATTGGGAGACCAGGAAAAACTGCATTATTGGTCACATAGGAGAACATCAAATCCAATGTGTTACCAAGTCGGTAAGTGGGGCCAGATACTGACTGAAGGAGAGTGAGATCTTCCATAGACTGAATAAACCTGTGGATTTTTGAGTCAAGGAGATCGTTACATTTTAGGTTAAAATCATCAGTGATTATAAGATAAGAGTGGCAAAGTTGCAGATCAGGTGCCAGCTCCAAAAACATATCACAAAATACGGAGTGTGAGCCTGAGGGATGATAAACCGCCAGAAAATATATAAATACATCAGAGGAGATATTAAAGTGAACAAGTTAATCCTCCATATGGATACTATGGTCTACCGGGAGTACCATACCCGCAAAAAGAGAGTTAAAGATAATGACTACCCCCCAGAGTGAGGAGGAGTACGATAGTCTTTAAGATGTTAAAATTATCCGGGAGAAGCTGGACTACAGCTGGACTACAGCAGAGGCTGATGTGGCACTGAACAAAGTTTCTGTGATACACATGCAATCTGGTAGATGGTTGATTAATTATCATGGCAGTATTCTGTGTGTGTGAGCCACGAGGGAACGAGCATTAAGAAGCAGGCACCTTAACAAATCCATAGTAGGGAGGTAACTAAACGGTTTCAACACAACAGAGAACCAGTATGCCAATCCATTGACATGCCTAGGTTTTCTGATATTACACTCCTGCTGATATTGAGCATTGTACATGCATGTTGCATGGCAAGGCATGTGAGATTATGGTGTGGACTGGGTTGACTATGTACGGGGGCACAGTGGGATAGACTTCCTAGGGCTCCCTTGGAATGCATTTTTTGCATGTATGTACAGGCCTCATCACCGAAAAGTGAGTTCATCATAATATTGCTTTACTCACTTTGCTTTTGTATGGCTGGGCCAGGTTCTCCAATGCCACCTAATGCCACTGTATTTAGTATGCCTGCTACTACCTCGTCTGCTGGGGAGAGGGTGTGGTCTGTTGCTGCTCTGCCCCCTGTGCCACTGGCATGAGCCAGCTTCTCCTTTGTTCACTGCTTGAGGTTGCCCCATCTTTGTGTAACCTCTTTTGTGTTGCATGTGAGTTGAGCCCAAGGTGTGCCATTTTCTCTTGTAGGTTGTATAGAGTAGTCTCATGATCAACAATATAGGCTAGCATGATATTCTGCTAATCTTGGGTGAAGTTTTGTGCATGTGTCCTTCACCACCTTCTTGGCAACCTTCAGTGTTGGTGAATGTCATGTTAGGGGCATGGATGAAGATGGAAGGAGATGGATGAAGTTTTAGGTTTCTTACTGGTGTTCAAGGTCTTCTTCCTGCGTTGTGGCAGTTTCTGGGGCAGGTTGCACACATTGTATGCACCAATGAACATATGGGCAAGTTTTTAATGAAGTGTCACCTATTTTGCTCTGCTTTTGAGTGTACCTGGTTAATGTACTTTCAGCATACACACCGTGCTGGATGCAGCCTTTTTTCACAATTTTTAGTCTCATTTTTGCAGATTTGTGCAGCACAGTGAAATATGCAATCATACTGGCAGATCTTAGCATCATTGTGCATTTCATTGAGATGCTCACTTTTTTGAGAATCTGGCCCTTTCTCTTTAACATTCATCAGTATATATCTCATGCACTATTGACATTCTGTTAACTTATAACATGGGAAATTTAATTCACATGAAACTATATGTGCATAAATATCCATTATTCATCTCTCTTCAAAATAATTTCCAGATCTCTATTAACATATCACTTACATCAATATATGCAAGATACACAGAAAAGCTGTGTTTACTCAAGTTAATATGTTTTGATTAACAAACTACAAGAAATACATTTAAATGCAAGTACGTTGCACCCGAAAATCACATCTTCTAGTCTTATTTTTCCAAGCTAATCTGAAAGACCTCTTTCAAGTAATTACTGGATGTATGGCTGACAACTTGAGAGCATTTACAAAAATGTATATCCCAATAGAGGTCCTTAACCTATGACATTGGAAACATTTCGGTACTTAGTAATAAAGACTAGATTACTAATTCATTTTCTTGTTAAGTTAAATGTCCTTTTCAAATAACAAATTGTTTCTACAGATAATGATCAAGCCACACAATATTATTATTATTATTATTATTATTATTATGGTATTTACTGAGCACAGACATAACTTCAGGAAACAACAGAGCACTTATCAATTACAGGGGAAGAACAAGCGAGGGAAGCAGAGAAACAAGGGAGCGGCAAGCTAATAACAGGTGAGCGGGAGGGGGCAATTTAGCAGCAAGGAATCTATAAACAACCAGGGTAAGAAACAGTGGAGAGCATATCAACCAGTCTCAGGAAGGGTGGGGAGCAGAGGGTGTGTGGGCCTAGCTGTTAGGGAAGAGCCATTGACTGACGAGGAGCGTCATGAGCTCCTTCCTGAACTGTAAAAGTGAGGTGATGAGTCTGCTGTTGAAGGGGGAAAGTTCCAGAGTCTTGGGGCACAGACAGAGAAGGCATGTCTTCTAGTTCTTTCCTTCCTGCACGGGTGGAATTTAAGTTTTCACATGTCCTTACTTCTGGTGGATCGTAGACCTCTGGAGATGCTGAGTTTCTCAGTGAGGTAACTTTGGGAATTGGGTACACAGTCAAGAATCAGCTAATGCATAGACAACTTTCGACTTTAACATTATACAGGACAGATGACAACTGGAAAACAGAATTACAGCTTTAACTTTTGAACCATTTGCCTCATTGAATATCTAAATATAGAGCTGAATTCAGAAGACAAATGAGAATCCTGTGCATATTTAATGGTATATTAAATGTATTATTTGTACATCACTTGCATATTGTAGTAGCTTCAGTATGTGGCAGAAACATAAATTATACCACCAAATTTAGAATATTCTTATAAATTGAAATATGTTATTTTCAGCAATATCACATCTACATGTGTAGGATAATTCAGAAAATTAATATATCAACTTCAAAAATAGTTTTCACTAATAAGGGTGGAGGTTAGTATGTACTAGAGACATCCCGTTATGACATGTCAAATTCAACAGGCCAATAGAAGCGAGGGTCCTGGTGGGTATGAGAAAGTGGATGGAACCAATCAGAAAAGGCGGTGACTCCAAGAATCTATGGTTCTTTCATCCAATGTAATTAATTCGACATGGGATTTAAGCATGTCTGTATGAAGCTGCCTGTTTTATGATTAAATGTCATAATATTTCCCAAAGAAAATTAAGTGGAAGGGGGAAATAGACAGGGGTATTTGAATAGGAAATTCAAATGTACAAACCAGCTATTCAAAGTATTTAATTTCCTGCAAACTCCTTTTTCCTTTTTAAACCATTTAAATTTCACCCTTTCATACATTGGCATTTTTAAAGTCCCAACCTTGTCCAATGTATTTGTCCGTCCATTAACAGGGATTTTGAATACCATAAAATAGTGTTTTGATAGGATTTCTTTTGCACAGCCAAGTTCACCATCTCATTGACTGTTGGTTGGAAATCATAATTGCTAATCGTTTATTTAATCCAAATTTGGCCTCTGGTCTCCTATATTGAAAATACCATTTAGATAGAGGTGGATTGTATTGTAAAAGTATTTGAGCACATTTTCTATAATAGTAATTCACGTCTGTTTATGTATTTGTTGTGTGAATGTAAATGAAAATGTTAGTGAGACAAAATAGACAGGCTGCTGTTTATTCATTCGTATTGTATTATGCAGTTATTTGTAGATGTTTAAAAGTGATTTCACTAGCACTTTATGTTAAGGTATCACTTACTTTTCCCCGATTTATCACTTTAATTAGAACAAAAATATACTGATCACAACGGCATGTTTATTGTCCCAGATTGTGGGGTGGGGTCTATGTAGTGGAGGCTATTCGATTTTTGATGTTTCTCCATAACCAAAGAACCACTAGAATAATAAAGATACATATTCCTTGGACATTGCAATGCATTGATTGTAGAAATAAGGTGGGCTACCATTATAAATATTAGCATGAATACATAACAAAAAACACTGAATACAGCATGTGATTATTACGCTGGTGAAGCATATAGAAACCTGTTGCCCAGTTGATTGAGAGGTTCACCCATTTGATAAGGTGTTTTTCAGGCACACGTGGGTGTGGGGATGCTTCAGGTGTGTTAACAGCTGTTTGGGGAGGTTCACCAAGAAGAGCAGGTAGGGGGTGCTGTAGGTCACACCATTCATCCCCTAGTCTCGGGAGATGTGCCCAAACTGTATATTTTACAGTGACATTGGGAATAGGGTACATAGCCTTACACAGTATCTCATAGCAAAGTCATTAGACCTGCATGAAGTGCTGCATCTATACATCCGTGCCTATAAAAAACATTTAACAAAAAACTCTTTATATTGTTATAGTCAACAAAGATGGTTTTACAATGACCAGTCATACAAATCTTTCTTAAAAACCACTTTCCCCATTATGTTTTTGTGTGCATTGACCTGGGTGCATCCAAACAAACTCACTGCACAACATAGTGCTTTGTCACATCATTGTTACCTTTTTCCATCTGATAGGATTAGGATGGATTTGCAAACAAAATTGAGAAATATTTTGTTTTCATTTAAATCTGAAATCCTTTCTAACTATTGGATGTATTGCAATGCCTATATGCAGGGGTGTTTAGTGGTGAATTGCAAAGATAGATACACTTTAAATGAACATATAATTAACTTCTTACAGGTTGACACTTCTCTCCACAGTTCACTGAGGTAACATTGAGCTGATGGTATTTTGTGGCTGGATCAATCTTTGAAGTGCAGTAGGAAGAGTAGCAAAGGCCGTCTCGTGTGTGCTCGACGATGCTCTGTCCAGGTCTAAGAACCCCTTTCTCATTACTCAGGCACACCTTGTCCCTCACTGGAAGACAAGCACACAAACAAATGAAGTTAGAGTTGTGTTTCTGTGGAATACTGAATGGTGAAACCTTGAAGTTGCTTTTACCAACCTGAATCTTAACTTCATACCAGGAACTACACAACACACACTTACATCCCAGGCTAAGGACCGCCTGTCCTTGTTAATGATGATCACATTTTTTATGGGACATTTTTGTTCGTTTCGGTGCACATATTGATCCTACAATTACAGAATCATAGACAGCATTAGTGGAGGTCAGTGGCCCTACCTGCCTTGGAGCAAACCGGCGTCTGATGGACTTGCGTGTTAAATCTACAAGATACCCTGTCTCCTCTACATACAGAACCATTGCTGTCTCCTCTTCACCCTAACATTCCTTTCGTGGAAGTCGTGCAACCTGGTCCTGATGCCCGAACAAATAAAAAGCACCATATTGACCTTGGCAAACCTACCTACATGGATAACCACCTCCTCTGAGAAGTCCCACAGATAACACACACTTTACAGAAACACGCAGACACTTTCAAAACCTGCAGGTTTATTGGCTCTCATCCAGTACCGGATTGTAATTATGCAATCAGAGATGTAGTTGTTTGATGAGGGTTCGTCATAGACTTTGAATAACAATTGCATGTCATAGAGTTTGACACAGTATGTAAGGCTGTCTAGTAATTTGGCCAGTAGGTGCCCATGGGCATGTAAGAGACATACCAATACGGATGACAGTTGTGGGAAGCTGCATTTTGCTGATGTGTATTTAGTCAATATTCTGCTCACTTTTACTTTAAACAATCATTCCTTCAGTTAGGATGTGATCCAATAAACTGCTTATTCCATTACTCCCACAGAATTGTGAAATCTACTGCTAAGGATATTTTGGTTTATGGTACCATAAGTTGCTGACAAGCCAATGACTATTAGCACTGCTCTCTGATTTTTGTCCCTAATCTTTTGGAAAGATGTCTTTGTGTCCAAGGATGTGGTTGCTAGTCTCTGCGATGATTTACTGTCTCCTAGAGTGTCTGCACCTCAGTTTGTTTGGACCCCAGAGTGTCGGTGATGAACCAGAGACATAGCCTCATTATGATTTTGTAATTTTCTTGTGACTCGTCCCCTCAAAATCTTGGCAAGGGACGGGATGTTGCATAATGGCTGACAGTGATACGTTCCAATGGGTCCTGCATTTGTCTTTTTTTAGGAGGTTTTATCTCCTGTTTTATTGCTCTAGTTATGTGAGTTTGGAGTGAATCATTGCAGATCGTGGTGTACAACAACTGCATAGACAGGTTCCACTAACCATCTCTGCATTTCCCTTGCAACGACTTCATGAATTCTCTTTTTGCAAACAGGCACAAAAATCATAACTCAACGCATTTCCCTCTGCAGCATCAGTTTCTAACCTCTATCTCACATGCAGGCCTTCATCACTAGAGCAAATTACGCCACCTGTAGCTGTTGACTGAACAGAGAATACCTCTATCTGGGGACATCTGAACTTGGAAGTATCATTTCGACTTTGGAGCCACGTAGTAAGCTCTTTCTAAACGTATAAGCCTTACAGGTCTCTGACATTTTGTTTTTAACCAAGAATGTCTTTTTAGTGGGAAGTTTATTTTTAAGTGGGGAAGACTGTGGCCTCTCAAAGCATAACAATATTATCTGCAACAAAGAAGACATATTACTTTTTTAGCAAAAACAGAGAAACAAGGAGGTGAAATGCAAAGACATTTGAAAGACACGTGTTATGTTCGATGATTATAATACACTAGGGTCAAGATCATCAAAGCTTTGCCCTTATGCAACAAAATAGAGCACATTTATTTATCACCAATTTTGCTGCTTAGATAGTATGGAATTCAGCAAACAGGTTTAGCCCGAATCCACATTATCGAAAACAAATTTCACTAAAGCAAACATGAAGCAGTATGGTTTATTTACTGTTTGCTTGGCAACATAAAAAGTAATGGAGTAAACATATTTCTTTAGAATGCATAAAACGGTCTGATTCATTTTTGCCCTAGTGAACACTTTTTTTTAGATAACACATACTGTGACAAAGCCCACTTGCTCCATTCTGATTATCTAAGCATTTGGTCATATTTTAGTACCCGTGCAAATATTAGATAATCGGGCCCTGGATCTTCAATAATTTCTCCTTTTGTTTCGTGACTTAGAATGAGGAGTTTATAGAATGACGCATTTCCAAGACAGGCTCTTTGAACAATCAGTGAACATATATGCCATGAGTATTAAAGCTTTGTATTACATAAATATGTGCACACTGGTGTGTTTTACTTACCACATTTATATCTTTGGCAGTTGCAGACATTTTCAGAACTGTTTTGCAACTGTTCATCTAATCTCAGTTTCTCTCCCTAAAAGTCAAGTGAGGCACAAAACATAAGGACATGTATTAACTTTTATGTCACATATTAATTTAGCGTCCCTTTTGCACTGTCGCAGAATGTTATGCTTTGCATGAAAGGTCGGAGTTGACCGAGTACTATTAACATGAATTCATTGATTCTATCATTTAGTGTGGCTTGCTTTTACCACTTCCTTATACTACCTTACATTTAGTTAAAAAAGATTCTGCTGGGTATGGTGTGAGACAGTATTCATGCTATGTCCTCTTATGTGTCACAGAGAAATCGGAAGCAAGAGACTCTTCGGCCCCATTAGTGACATTAGGATCGGCAGAAGATGTGTGGGCCACTGGGGTCCCATTGCAAAGGATGTTTGGGGACCCCTTTCCTAAAAGGGTATCCATATAAGGCAGCTGTGTGGTGCACAGATTATCAAGGAGAGATTTCCAAATCCAAACTCCAATGGGTGATTTCCATGATTTTACCATTGAAGGTACATAACAGGATTTATTAATCACCAAGCACAATCGCTGCCCCACACCAAAGACCTCAAAGACCCGACAGCAGGGAAAATATTTCTGTGACAAGTTAACACTTTCAAAGAGGCCAGCCTTTGGCAGGCCGGCACACATTTAAAGTGACACAGCCTTTAGTTTTTGAGGATTGATTCTTCCTTAGGGAATATGTGCAGAGTATCAGCTTTGCCTTGTGACTTCATTCTGTGGCAAGATCCTCAATAGAGCAATGATGGGAGGGGTTGAGGAGCAGATCCTCAAGGGACAGTTCTATTGGCCTTTACACATAATTGCATAGAAAGGCAGCCAGAGGGGAAGCTGAAACAGTGAATGACCACTTACAAACTTTCATATTCAGAGCACTGCCCCTAACCCCAAGGTGTTGTGGCCCATTTCAATTGATAAGATTGAAAGACACTCAACCCAGCCGGAGTGATGTGCAAACAGCATTTATCTTTCGGTCCAAACCAAGCTGATCACAAAATGTGTAAGTAGTGGGTTATCTGTTAAATATTGGAGAAAAAGAGAGGGCTTTTAACAAAGGACTCCCCATGATTTGCTATAGATGAATCTATAGCAGGCCTTGTTAGCTAGTCATGGAAGACTAACATGAAAGTAGGCTCTTTTGAGGCATCCTTTAATTGTCATCTGGACTATTGAAAAGTCCTTCACCGCCAATGAGAAGTGAACATTGGCAATCTGGACAGAAAAACGTTTCTTGATGCTGTCTTGTTTCCTAATCTTGTCTTTCCATATGTCTGTGCTTCGAGCAATCTACTTCTCCTTCCAGCTTATGTTTTTATTTTTAAATATTTTTTCTTATTTTCATCATTTATCTATCCATCCTTCTTTCATCCAGGTAGAAGTCTACTGCATTTCTTTTGCAAAAGGGCCCTGCGGCTCTAGGGTGCCAATAACATGCATTCATTCTTCTCCTAGATATGCAATTTTTCCAAAGTGTCTTTCTGGCAAAACCTACAAATGGTGAATCCCATTTGTGAACATCAGTTGAGTGATCTTTCGAATGCAGTAATACGTTTTTTATTCTTTAGAGTATGCGATTCATTATTCAAATTCTGTCAATCCTAACTTTCAGAATGTATATCAACATTTAATTGTAGATAAGGACAAAAAAGCTGGGCTTGTAGTTACAGCTGGTCTGTTGGGCGACTCCTTCAAACTTAGTTGGAATACAACAGTTCTCTATTCCTAAAGATTTTTTCTGTCGCAAATCACTGGACCGACGGTAAGCCACAGATAAAGCTGTCAAAAATAGTAAAAATGGCATGCAAAAGCATGAAGGAAGGCCCAAGACATTGCGCCTTATTTCAGTTTTAATTTATATTTATTCTCATTTTACAAGTTTTTCAAAAAAGTGCCCTTGTTTAATTACACATGTTTCGGCCACTGAAGGCCTTTTTCAAATTAGGGCTCATATGTTAAACCACAATGGGGCTCATTGACTTCTTATTCATGGAAAATATAATGGGTTAGATCCCGTTGAGAATAAATATAAATTAAAACTGAAATAAGGCGCAATGTCCTGGATCTTCCTTCATGCTTTTGCATGCCATTTTTACAACATTAAGGGGGTAATTCATAGAATCCAGCGCACAAGTGGCGCACGCGGCTGGCGCACAGTGTGCGCGTGCGAATCGCTGCGCCAGCCGCGTGCGCTAAAATCCATTTCTGCGCACAGCGTATTCATGGATTCCAGCCACCAAAACCAGCCGTGGCGCACAGTGGCGCAGCGACCCTGCAGCAGCGCCAGTTACGCCCCTAAGAACGCCTCTCGCGCAGGGAAAAGCCATCAATATACCCAATCCAGCGCAAAGGGCTGCGCTAACCCTGTACCAGCACAGCAAGTGGGCTACGTGTATCACTGGGGTGCGCGGGAAGTACCTCACGCGATTCCATCAGGGTACGTGTATTTCGTGGTGCGCCTGAAGTTCCACATGCGATATCAGCAGGGTACGTGTATTTCAGGGTGCAGGGGAAGTTACACACGCGATTTTCGCAGGGTACGTGTATTCCAGGGGTGCGCGGGAAGTTCCACACGCGATTCCATCAGGGTACGTGTATTTCAGGGTGCGGGGGAAGTTACACACGCGAAATCAGCAGGGTACGTGTATTCCAGGGGTGTGCGGAAAGTTCCACACGCGATTCCATCAGGGTATGTGTATTTCAGGGGTGCGCGGGAATTTCCACACACGCGATTTCTGCAGGGTACGTGTATTTCAGGGGTGCGCTTGAAGTTCCACACGCGATTCCAGCAGGGTACGTGTATTTCAGGGTGCAGGGGAAGTTACACACGCGATTTCCGCAGGGTACGTGTATTTCAGGGGTGCGTGTGAAGTTCCACACGCGATTTCAGCAGGGTACGTGTATTTCAGGGGTGCGCGGGAATTTCCACACGCGATTGGGCCCGTGCGAGCAGGGTACGCGTATCTCAGGGGTGCGCGGGAAGTTCCACACGCGATTTCCGCAGGGTACATGTATTTCAGGGGTGCGCGTGAAGTTCCACACGCGATTTCAGCAGGGTACGTGTATTTCAGGGGTGCGCGGGGAGCACCACACGTGAATTGCACGTGTGGGTCCTCCCAGGTGTTCCCTCTACACCCTCCACGGCCCCTGCAGGTGGCTCACACCACAGGGGCCTACCCTGCACATATCCTGCAGGCACCCCATCCACCATGGCCATGCCCCCCAGCCAACCCACATGTCAACTTGCACTACTGCCCACCAACGCATGTCCCCCTGCACCCCCAGCCACAAGGGGCACCCTCCACCAGGCCCCCACCCATGTCTCCCACCACCCCCACCCCCCAGCAGTACAGGGGCACCCTCCACCAGGCCCCCACCCATGTCCAACTCATGTTCCCCACCACCCCCACCCCCCAGCACTGTGGGGCACCTGCCAGCAGGCCCCCACCCATGTCTCCCACCACCCCCACCCCCCAGCAGTGCAGGGGCACCCACCACCAGGCCCCCACCCATGTCTCCCACCACCCCCACCCCCCAGCCACCAGGGGCAGCCTCCACCAGGCCCCCACCCATGTCTCCCACCACCCCCACCCCCCAGCACTGTGGGGCACCTGCCAGCAGGCCCCCACCCATGTCTCCCACCACCCCCACCCCCAGCCACCAGGGGCAGCCTCCACCAGGCCCCCACCCATGTCTCCCACCCCCCCACCCCCCTGCACTGTGGGGCACCTGCCACCAGGCCCCCACCCATGTCTCCCACCACCCCCACCCCCCAGCATCCAGGGGCAGCCTCCACCAGGCCCCCACTCATGTCTCCCACCACCCCACCCCCCAGCAGTGCAGGGGCAGCCTCCACCAGGCCCCCACTCATGTCCCCCTGCACCCAGGTCCTCACAATCCCCAATCATGTGCGTTATGGTCAGCATCCACAGCCAAAAGGCCCTACCAAGTAACCCATTCACCCACATGGAAATGGAAATTACATGTTACACCCCCAATGTTCATAAAGCAAATGAACCCATGTCCGTCACACACAATGGTTGCAAATGAATGGGAAAATACCCAACATGCATGAAACCAATGAGCTGATACCACACAGTGAAGTATGAAAACAAAATTGTATTAAAAAAAATTGAATGCAAATGAAATGAAACAAACTACAATGGCAATGAAAAAAAGATAAGCTGCATGTCCGTCCAAAAAAATCAAAACTACAAATCCAAATCCCAAAAAATGTTGTTCAAAGTCACATTAAAAATAAAATCAATCCGAGAGATAAAAATAAATGCAAAGACCATTGCTCCATGGAGAATAAATCAAAAATAAAAAAATAAAACAATCCAATGAAGAACTATGTACAAAACATCCCAGGGTCCATGAGCCCAACTGAACAAAGGAAACCTACAAAAAACCCTAACTAAAATGCAACTATATACAAAAAGTGGAGCTGTGTCCGTCGACTCCAAATCATAAGAAGAAACAAATGAAACCTAAAACTAAAGAACTATATACAAAGGCGGCGGGCAAGCCCAGCGGCTCACTCCGTGGTGTTCCGGGCCAGGGCATCATCAAACTCCTCGTCTATGTCCCGGAGGCGGTCCTGTTCCATGGCCCCGAGGGTCCGCAGGGACGACGCCATCTGCTCCTCCAACCCCCTGCGGATTGCCTCGAGGCACTCGGCCCGCCTCAGGGCCCTCCGCATGGAGTTCTCCGCCCTGACCATCGTGAGCCGCGCCTCTTCCGCCCGCCGCCGCTCCGCACCTATCTGATGGCCCAACCGCAGCCACACGGAAGACACTTCCTGTCCTGGGTCCTCCTGCCCTCCGGCCGATGCCTGCCCCTCCGATGTTGATGGCCCCGAGCAATGATGCCTCCCACGTTGACTCTGCTGCTGCCTCTGACGCAACTGCCTCTGCCAGCACGACGGCATCCAGGCTGATGGAATCCACCGACGCCGTTGTGCACGTGCCCTGCCTGATGATGCCAGCACATCCTCCATCTGCTGGGGTACAGTTGCTGTGGTGTCCACCCCTGCTGGACCTCCGACTCCCGACTGTGGCAGGGATGGGATCCCCACGAGCTGGCTGCATTGGTCAGGGCAGGTCCACAGGGGGCCCTGGTGGCATCTGGGCCGGAAGACGGCAAGGAGAACAACTGGCGTATAGTCTCCACAGAGGAGGAGAGGGCTGCCAGATTGGCCGACACATGCAGGAAACCCCCGAACATGGACGATCCCAATTGGGCCACATCGGCACGGTGCTCTTCGTGATGACGTGCGTGCTCCTCCTGGGAAGCACGCACGGCATCACGAATCACAGCCGTGCGCATTGCGACCCCAATCAGGACCTTCTCCATACGGCCAGGGGTCCCCTCGTCCGCAGGTGGAGGGGAGTCAGATGACATGGACTTCCCCTCTACCTGCGGACGGGCCTGGGACGGGGCATCCCTGCTGGTGCATGGTGGTGCACCCACAGGGTCAGGGACAGCGACATGCACAGGCCCCTCCACGGTGACCTGTGCTGCCTCCTGCCCCTGCCCCTGGACTGCACCACTTGCACCAGCAGGGATGCCCCCACCAGGCCCCATGTGCGCCTCAGTGGCGGCCTCCTCCTCCTCTGTGGAAACCACCAACCTGGATGGCTCTTCACCGTCTTCCACCGTAGCAGGCCCCTGTGGGGGCTCACCCACCCCTTCCGCTGCAGCCGTGGGGGCATCCCCGCCGCCTTGCTCCACAGCGCCGTCCCCGCCCTCTTCTTCAGTAGCCGCTGCGTAGAGGGAGACATAGAACACAAGCATCAGGGTACTGTACAATGGTCCCCTAGACAGGAAGCAATAGCAGATGAGTGCCACTGTTAAAGTACACTTCCATCATGTCCCTCCACAACACATGTGTCAGTCCAGGCAAAACACACACAGTGACAGTCATGGTGCATGCCATGGACATTTCCATACATGTCCAATGGACTCTCGAAACATACAATGTAATGGAACTCACATGCATCATGGGTCATGCCTATCACATGCACACACTTCACCTCAGTCACATCCATCTGGCCCCGTACACCCCAATCACAGTGGATACAAGGATGACTAGGCTGCATCAGTGAATCTGTACATTGTCACAGACATGTGTCATGCATTCATGGCATTCACAAGTCACAGACATGCAGGTCAGGCACACAGACATGCATACCTGGCATCAGCACCCATCCCTCACCCCCACCCATGTCCAGGAACAGAGACTGCCATGCTCTCATGTGTACAATCTGCATAGGGCTCCCCATGTCGCATTTAAACACATGCAACAACTGTGCGGTTCACACATTACTGGTCGCACATGCATTACCATGATGTCCCTGCACACATACATGCGTACATGGCCTATGTCACACATACAGGCAAGTATCAGACAACCAGCACACTGCAACATGCCCTGTCTCACACAGCAATGCTTGGCCACTTACCGCTCAACTCCAGACGGGTCTCCCTCTCAAGGACCTGGGCGTGGAGCGCTGGGTGTACGCGTTCCAGGACCCTCATCTGGATGGAACTCATGCGGCCCCGGCCCCCCTCCACAAGGCGCCAGGCCTTTATGAGGGTCCTGGACCTCAAGTCCTCCCAGCGCTTCTTGACCTTCTGGATGGTGCGGGTTGCACCCCCTCCGCGTTGATGGCAACCACACAGTCAGCCCAGATCCCCTCCCGTCCTTCCTTGTTGGCGCGGGACGATCCGAAGAGGGCATCATACTGCCCCAGGACTTGCTCCACCAGGACACCAACTTCGGTGGCAGTGAAGCTGGTGCCCCTCTGCCCCTCTGGCCGGGGGTTGCCACTGGTGCCAGATGTTGATGTGCCCGACATGGCAACCTCAGGGGCAGGAGTGGGTGGGCAACTGGGTCCTGGGGCTGGGCTGTGGAGCGATGTTATCCGAGTCGGGAGTCTTCTGTTCCAGCAGGGGTGGACACAGCAACTGGACTCCTGCAGATGGATGATGTGCAGGCATCAAATGGCAGGGCACGTTGGCAGCAGGCAGGCAGGCAGGCAGCAGCAGATGGCACGTGGGAGGCTACTCGGGGCACTGGGGGGGCAGTCATTCGGCCTTCTGGGCAGGAGCATGGTCTTCCGTGTGTTTTCGCGTGGCCAGCTTGATACGGAGTGATTTGGCACGTGAAAATCCTGCACGTTAGCGTGATATTTGAGGAAAGGCCCTTAGCGCGTAAGCGCGTCAGCACGCGTACGCAATTTCATTGGACCAAAGGCCCTTACAGCGTAAGCACGTCTGTGACGTTTCGCGCATGGGCATTGCCCTGGCAGGGCTTGGAGATCCCGCGTGCCTTTGAACTGCTCTGTACGTGCTTTTCGTGCGGTGCGTGTGTTTTCCATCCGTTGGGGTTCACACGCTATTAGTTCACAGCGG
Organism: Ambystoma mexicanum; assembly: GCF_040938575.1. Classification (NCBI taxonomy): domain Eukaryota; kingdom Metazoa; phylum Chordata; class Amphibia; order Caudata; family Ambystomatidae; genus Ambystoma; species Ambystoma mexicanum. Next base: position 831,739,459 of record NC_090934.1, on the reverse strand, counting down.
GTGTTGGCTATGCGTTCTTCTACACGCAAGGCAGATGGTGAGTGGTACCCCGCTCCCCCCCAGGCCCGATCGCATGAAAAACTTCACGCAAACCCCTGAAATACACGTAGCCCGCTCCCCCAGGCCCGATCGCGTGAAAAACTTCACGCGAACCCCTGAAATACACGTAGCCCGCTCCCCCAGGCCCGATCGCGTGAGAAACTTCACGCGAACTCCTGAAATACACGTAGCCCGCTCCCCCAGGCCCGATCGCGTGAGAAACTTCACGCGAACCCCTGAAATACACGTAGCCCGCTCCCCCAAGCCCAATCGCGTGAGAAACTTCACGCGAATCCCTGATATACACGTAGCCCGCTCCCCCAGGCCCGATCTCGTGAAAAACTTCACGCGAACCCCTGATATACACGTAGCCCGCTCCCCCAGGCCCGATCGCGTGAAAAACTTCATGCAATCCCCTGAAATACACGTAGCCCGCTCCCCCAGGCCCGATCGCGTGAAAAACTTCACGCGAACCCCTGAAATACACGTAGCCCACTCGCACAGGCCCAATTGCTGTATGTTGCCACTTTTGTAATGCGCAGGGACGCTACCGCCTGCCTTCGTGTGGCGGACGTGTTTCGGCTTGTGCGTGTCTTTGGCTGTGCGTGGCTTTGGCCTATTCGATTCCATGAATACGTGTGGTTCGAGTGCGTGTGGGCGTTCCGTCTGCTTCCCTTCAGTACATCCCCAGTTACGCCCTTATTTTCGCGCGTTATTTCCCATTCTGCGCGTTACGCCCCGTGTCCCGCCCACTTTCTGGTGTATGCGCCGAGGTTGTGCGCTTTCACTGTGCGCGTCGCGCACGCCTTTCGGGATGTTGCAGTGACTTGTGCGCCATGCACGGGTTTGGCGCACATCCCGGGGTGTACACGCGCAGGGACTTCCATGAATCGCACGCGTGCGCGTGCGCCTGTTTTTTTCCGCTTGCGCCTGCTTGCGCCTGCTTGCGTCTGCTTGCACGCAGATTTTCGGCGCACGTTTGTTCCATGAATCGGCCCCTTAATTGTGTATACTCAATCTTCAAAAACGAAGGAAGACATAACTGATTGCATATGAGTGCAGCTACTTTGTAGGAAACAATAGAGAGCACAGTTTGATGGCTTGGTCTATATTTTTGATCAGACCATCTAGGATACAGTATCATTGATGTTAAAATTTAGCGATAAGAAAAAAGGAAATATTCAGGCACCGACAATCTCTAACGAAGGGATTTTCTTCAGATAAGTGATATATCGGGTTTGGGGTCATTAGTGCTGTGGGCATTGGTGAACAGAAATTGACATTGACTTGGCAATCAAACTAATTTTAATCAGTGGCAGATGGGTAAAATACTGTATCTTTTTAGAGTCATAGCAGGAATTGTGGGCACATTTAAACAATGTGGATTGTGTGCTTTTTTTGCTAGTGCAAAATAGCAATGATCAGTATGGTATGTTTATTTAAGCAATAGTCCACAGGTTGGGATAAAGGTTTATGCAACTAAATGTAATAATCCAATTTTAGAAGAAAATTGAAAAGGTGGTACATGAAGCTAGGGATAGTAACTTTATTTAGGGCAATTACATTGCCCCAATTGATTGATGTATGGTCAATTATAATATTTTACTTATTTTAGTAGTCTCACTGCCTATCAGCTGCTTCAGAGCTCTTCACAAAAGGGGGTAGATTGGGAAAGTAGAAACAGCAAGGCAATAGTCTGACACGAGAAGGCACCTCTGGGGGCAGGGCTGCAAACTTTAAAGAAGAGGCAATTCCTTAGTCCTTTCCAGAATAACCTGAACCTGTTCTCAGGATGAAGGCATAGAGACACAGAGGCAAAATACTTTTATGTAGTGGTGCTTTGTGACAGAAAAGCAATCCTCCCCCAACGTGTTTGTGTCAAGCTGAACATGACACAATTCTGTATTTGGCGACCAACCATAGGCTTCTAGTCATGTATGTGATGGGTTAGAAATGTGAGGCGGACAACTCTGTGAACGTTTCTCATAAGATGCCATTTTATTAATTTAAAAGGGTTTGCTAAACACCTCATATCCCTACCCTAAAGAGAATGTACCTGACTCTCAAAAGAACTAAAGGAAACACTCTAACAAAAGTAATCTGCCCCTCACACTTATACATACAATAAACATATGAAGGAAATGTATGGCAATTCAAACTATAACAAAACCACAGTGTTATCAAACATATTCTTAATAACTGTTATCCTTGTGACCTGGGCATTGTTCCTTTCCCCAGATTCAAAGCAGGAATTTTGTATCCACAGTTCAAAATAGAAATGTTCAGTTTTATAACAGTGCTGGGAAACAATCTTCTTCTTGCTTCAACAAGTCTCCCAATCGATCTTCCCAATAGTTCCAACAGAAATAACAAATCTGTTTTCCACTGATAACAAAATGTTGAACACAACTTCTTCAGAACCAAAATACTTCGACAGGTCATGAGTATCAACAAAAGGACTTCTGTCAGTATAATTCTGTAACAGTTCCCAAAATACTTGCATCAGCAACACTGATTTATAAGGATGATTCTGCAACCTTTCACAATGTGCTTTTGTGGTTTTATCACTTCTTCTTCAATACTTTTAACCACACTGCATTACTTCAATGACTTCCAGATGGTCCACTGCCCTGCCATGTCTACAACTATAAGGTAATTTAACAAGGGGGGTCCTGGAAGTCCCTCTGCCAGACAGTAGTCCTGGTTGCGAGAGACTTACCCAGAGTCTTTAGCTCACTATCTTTCACAGAGAAGAAATATCCTAAACATATCAGTCTTTGTCCTGCCCTGGGGCAGTCCAGCACCGAAATGCTAGGAAATTCTCCTCTGAACAAGAGTACCAACAGCATCCCCAGACACGTGTTTCGGTCTGGTTGGACCTCATCAGTAGGGAAAAGCTGTGCCTCTCTAAGAATAGTGAGCAAGGGGTCCACGTCTGGATTCCCATAGTAATTTAGGGTGAGACCCAAAGTTACTTGCATATGCAAATTAACAAGGGGGGGTCCTGGGAGTCCCTCTGCCAGACATTAGTCCTGGTTGCGAGAGACTTACCCAGAGTCTTTAGCTCACTATCTTTCACAGAGAAGAAATATCCTAAACATATCAGTCTTTGTCCTGCCCTGGGGCAGTCCAGCACCGAAATGCTAGCAATTCTCCTCTGAACAAGAGTACCAACAGCATCCCCAGACAAGTGTTTCGGTCTGGTTGGACCTCATCAGTAGGGAGGAGCTGTGCCTCTCTAAGAATAGTGAGCAAGGGGTCCACGTCTGGATTCCCATAGTAACTTAGGGTGAGACCCAAAGTTACTTGCATATGCAAATTAACAAGGGGGGTCCTGGGAGTCCCTCTGCCAGACATTAGTCCTGGTTGCGAGAGACTTACCCAGAGTCTTTAGCTCACTATCTTTCACAGAGAAGAAATATCCTAAACATATCAGTCTTTGTCCTGCCCTGGGGCAGTCCAGCAACGAAATGCTAGGCAATTCTCCTCTGAACAAGAGTACCAACAGCATCCCCAGACACGTGTTTCGGTCTGGTTGGACCTCATCAGTAGGGAGGAGCTGTGCCTCTCTAAGAATAGTGAGCAAGGGGTCCACGTCTGGATTCCCCTAGTAATTTAGGGTGAGACCCAAAGTTATTGCATATGCAAATTAACAAGGGGGGTCCTCGGAGTCCCTCTGACAGACATTAGTCCTTGTTGCGAGAGACTTACCCAGAGTCTTTAGCTCACTATCTTTCACAGAGAAGAAATATCCTAAACATATCAGTCTTTGTCCTGCCCTGGGGCAGTCCAGCACCGAAATGCTAGGGGAATCCAGACGTGGGCCCCTTGCTCACTATTCTTAGAGAGGCACAGATCCACCCTACTTATGAAGTCCAACCAGACCGAAACACGTGTCTGGGGTTTCTGTTGGTACTCTTGTTCAGAGGAGAATTGCCTAGCATTTCGGTGCTGGACTGCCCCAGGGCAGGACAAAGACTGATATGTTTGGGATATTTCTTCTTTGTGAAAGATAGTGAGCTAAAGACTCTGGGTAAGTCTCTCGTAACCAGGACTAATGTCTGGCAGAGGGACTCCCAGGACCCCCCTTGTTAATCTACAACTATAAGGTGCCTTGCCCTGGTGAACTCTCCTGCCAGGACTAATTAAACTAGTACTACTTCTACAAGTACTTCTGTGATACAATTAGTGTTTGGACTTCAATAACTACAACTTTGAAAAGTCGTTTAGCTTTCAACAAGTTCAAAGATGAACACATGAACCACATTGATGCTATTTATGCCACTTGTATTGCAGACTATGTTTCTCTCCTCCCGAGTGCTGGCTATCAGCAGGACAGATCTTCAGCTGCAACAGGGTATTTTATATTCAACAAAATCGATATCAACAACTTCTGTCTGGGCTACTTTTGCTGGGTGAACATAAAACACATTGATGTTATTCGTTTCACCACTGGGATTTACATCCGCAATACAGATTCCACTGCTCTACTCCTGAATACTGATTATCAGGAGGGCAGCTCTTCTGTCACACATCAATTAGATACTGACAATGGCTCTTTATCACCCTCGCTCTTCTTGGGTCTGGGCAATGCTTGTTTGGGTCTTTCTTAATTATTGCCTCTTCCTCTTGGTGGCAATAGAATGTACATTTGTTCTTCTTAACTGTCCTATTTGTGTTGGGGCAATATTGGCTACTGTAAAGGTCTTTTCCTATTGACTTCTTTTGGCTTTGGCAATTGTGGCTTTGATCTACCATCTTCAGAATGACAATTGCCCCCAATGTTCTTATTTTGCCACCTTGGATGATAAGCCTTATTTTGGTATGTAAAGTTTGGCCCAATCCTCCACTTCTGTCTCGTAACATTAGTTCAATATTCAAAATTAAACGTACGTACCAAGGGGCAATCACAGAGCGTTCTAGTGTCACATTCAACTAGTGAACTCACTGGGTGCTGCATATGCATTCGCTTGCTGCCTAAGTGCCTTCTGCTTTCTCTGCTTCCCTCTGCCAGGTAAGTCACTTTCTCCTGCTCCCCCTGCTGGTCAGGGTGAGAGCATTCCTCGCTGGAGAAGTACTCCGATGCTCGCCTGCCACCGGAGCACGATTCACTTCATGGAAAGCATTCAAAATTAAACCTTCCCACTGCGCAGCCTCTTCACATGACATCTTCAAGGAGAAAGCCTTCAGTAACAACGCTTCCCGCAGCGCAATCTCTGAAGACATAGTGCTAGAGGGCAGAGACCCTCACAAAACCAGCATCCGCTTTCCAGTACATGGTGGCTCTGGCATCTCTGCTGCCCCTCAATCTCAGCTGCTGCTGCGATGTGGAATCACGAACAGTACTCCAGTCTCTGCTCCTTCTGCTACTACTACTGCCATGATGAAAACTTATGGACTGCACACGACAGGGCTCTTTAAACTCCTTAGTCCTTCTCAGGAGTGCATCATTGAAATCATTAGACCACACCTTGCAGTCTAATGCCTCCAAATCCCTCTTTCTCCTTCCAGTACATTGGGCATTGTGGGACTTGAAGTCCCCAATGCCCAATGTTGCAATTATATTATTTTCCTTTCATAGCACTTTTAAATGAATTAACTTCACACCAATAATTAATAATGTTTTCATGGGGGCCTTTAAGAGGAGTTTATAATTGTTTTGAAGTCAAAGAAGTATTAGTTCTATCAAAACCTGAGATCGGCATGTTCTGACATTCACATTTAATTTCCACTTGGTGACTGCAGGAATTCTTACCATTATAAATGTGATGAACTGTATGGGGAGTTTTGTGTCTTATAAATGACTGATTAAGACAAGCCACGCTCGCCCAGTGTGAATAACTTTAGAACAAGAAATCTCACTCTGACAACAAGCCATAACATATTCTGGCATCATCTGACATCTCTTCTTTCAAGTGAGACAAATACTGCATCTCGCCGAATGGAGTCCACCCACTCCCTTGGGGCCCTTCTCCTCCCAGGTGATCCTCCTGGCTAATATCACCCACGGGGTTAGGATCAGGAAGAGGCTGCCTTCCCCTGGCCACCTGGGAGGAGACTTTAGGTAGGATTTTGATGAGGACTATGCAGGATTCATCACATGTAGTAGCAATGTAGCAGGTTTTGTAGTTTAGCCAGGCATGCACCTGCATAGTGCTTAATTCATGAGACAACACGTTTTTCAATTCAATTCTCGGCTTGCCAGTAAGCCAGTAGATTAACTTTAGTGTGGCAATCGTCAGGTGATTCATTCAATTAAGACCAAAGAATAGTCAAGCTACATAATTTTGGGTCGTTTTGAATGTACCCAGGGTTTTTGCGGCAGGCTACAGTACCTGTAAATACATGAATGTGAGAATTACTGCAAGGATGATGGCGATACAGCGAAGGAACAAAGGCACAGCAAAATGTTTTGATGATGTTATGCAACTGGGGATTGAACGAGAGTTCAGAATCAAAGATGACTCCCAGAGTGCATATAGAGTTTAATGGACCGGATTGTGTTCTCAATGCCGATCAATCAAAAGGAAGTGATAATGGGTTGTCAGCTCCAACTAACATGATCTATATTTTTGGTCCATTGAGGGGACCCTTGTTTGCCCACATCCATTGATCAACCTGAATCAGTCCATAATATGCAATGGCCACTTGCACCTTTGCATATCCTCATGTGCATCTCTGTTTTAGTTGGGTACATTTTTTGAATAAAGCTCAAACAAAAAGTGCATGACTATTGTGAAACATATTGGTTTGCAAGAAATTTGCGGGCTTATGTCTGCCTAATGTACAGAGGTTTTAGCTTTATTTACGAGACACTGATTCTCAGTCTAGGGTAGATTATTTTATCCTCACGACTTAATCACTGGTATGCGTGTAATATTGCATGGATCCACTGCTTAATCTTGTAGTGCACCCACACTTTTGGCCTTGAATTGAAGGTTTCATGGACAACCTCTAACAGAGGGGGATTTAATATTAATTTGTTGAAATCGAAAGGGTTTGGAGATGGTATCCATGATGTGACCAAAGACTACTTTGAAATAACCAAAGAATGGGGATAATCCCTAGAATCCTTTTAAAAAGTACAAACTAAAATAATTACCTAAAAAAGAACAATTACTGCATACATTATTACATCATAAATCCAGTATAATAATACAGCCACTGATATAGCCAGTCTTACAATCACTAAAGCGTAAACATTGTATTGTGAGTAAGCAGAGACATTACTAGCTTCATATAAGAGGTTTTATAAAGAAAATGATAGCATTGGTCGAATTAGAAATATTGTTGGTATGTAAGTGTTTTAGAGATTGAAGAAAAAATGTTATATGCTGGAAGTAGAGCTATATGGAAAATGAGCAGCGGACTGGCTGCCTCCTTGTCGGCTTCAGTACAGGTGGCACAAACCATAAGCTACAACTTCACTCGAGGGTCCATAAGTTGAATGGACTTTTTTTGATTGAGGCGCTCTAAACTCTGGCCTGTTGCTCTCTTTGCCCTGGGGAGACAAGCTCACTGTTTCTTTCCTAACCTTCACACCCTCATAGATAATACCTATCTAATAGACAGCCTATTACAGCTCAACACATGAACCAACTCAATTAAGACAGCCAAGCCTCAGCACTGGAGAACTCAAAGAAGCCCCAAATCCTCCCCATAGACATAGAGGGAGGACTGCGCATGATCAATTTCTGGCTTTTGGGTGCAACAGACAAGATCACGCCACATTCGTTTTACATGCCTTCTGACATGAAATACATTTAGAAATGGCAAATTCCCTGCATTAAACAACATAAATAAAGCAAACCTAAAACTGAGCTAGATTGGAGGTATCACCAGAACAAGGATGACAAAGTAGCACAATTATAGCCGTAAACCTACAGGGCAGGGTTACTAAGAGCAAATAAAGACCACAATGTTAAGTTCCTAAAGTCCTGTCGCTGAGAGCATTGATTCATGTCACAAAGAGAGACCACTATGCTATGCGTACATAGACCTGCCTACAGAAAGAGCAGTTCAAACTCATCAATAGGGCTAGGTGAAATTATTAGATTCCAGTTCGCCTGCCGCGGAAGCCACTCTCTCTAATTCCGTTCTGCTTCACCCAATACGCCTCTATGACACCCCTGCATATCGAAAAGAGCAGGGCAACGTTTCTAATGCAGCTGCGTGAACCGAAAAGAGCTATGTGAGGTTTTTCATGCCACTGAGCAAAAACGAAAAGAGCTGCGTGAGGATTTTCATGCTGTCACATGAACCCTGCATGAATTGAAAAGAACAGCATGAAGTTTCTTGTGCCGCTGCATGAACCTAGTACGAATCAAAAAGAGCGGCACAGAGTTTCCTGTGCTGCTGTGCGGACATAGCATGAAATGAAAAGAGCTCTAAACAAAAACTGCATAAAGGTTCTCATGCCACTGCGCAAACCTAGCGAGGATCAAAAACATGTGCAAAGTTGCTTGTGCTGCAGCGCAAAACAAGTACAGATTAAAAAAAGGCTTGCACAAAGTTTCTTGTGTTGCTGGGCGAAACTAGCATGGATCGGGGAAAGCTTTGTGAAGTTTCTCATGTCGCCACGTGAAACTAGCACAGATTAACCACACAACGTGTCTCGTTTCACTGCAGGAAACTAGCATGCATCGCAAAAGACATGCATGAACTTTCTCGTGTCGCTGTGCAAACCTAGCACAAATCGAAGTTTCTCATTGCACTGCGTGAAACTAGCTCCCTTCCTGGGTAACTCTCATTCCCTGTTTGACTCTGTTCTGGCATGGATGCTGGACCAAACACCCTACAGCTACACCCCAGGTAAGGTGGTACGAGCGGGGAGCACTAGCTTGCCGCTGAACTTCAGCTTAAATATTCCAAGCTGGTGATAGTTGGTGATTTTGATCTTAATGGTAGGGATCATTAGACTGCATTCTTCTTTTCTTCACTAATGGATTTTGGCCTGCATCAGTTTGCCATCTGCACCACTCACTATCTGGGTAACACTCTTGATTTAATGTCCTCACCTAAATCCTTTTTTTCTATTTTTCCTGCTTTACGGGTTGATTGGTCTGACCATTTTCTTATCCCATTTGTTATTGGTCTTTACAGTATTCCTTACACTCCATCTAAGTCTGCCATATGGAAAAGTAACTGGCGCTCTGTTACCACTGCTGTTGTGGCAGACAAAGTTGATGAAGATTGTTTTGCTCTACAGCTTGTTGGCCTCTCCTCTTTAGCACAAGTGTTCTCCACCACAACCTACTGTCTTGCCCACCTCAAACTTATAGCTGGCCATCAGAACACTGGTTTGATAAGGCTCTTAAACTGTTGAGGCACAAGTGCAGACAAGTAGAGCACAAGTGAAGAAAAGCCTACCACCAGTCTGATCGTATGCTGAAATGTCATGCTGCTGCGACATACCATAAAGCTATTTTGGCTGCTAAATGCAATTTTTTCTCTGCTAGAGTGGAATCTGCTGTTAATCAACCCAGAGAACTGTTCGATCTTGTCCGCACCTTGTCTCCCTTGATCGCGAGCCAGCCTGTTCTTTGTCTACTGTTCCTTTATTCTCTCCTGGGGATATTGTATCATACGCTTTCAAGATTCTGATCCTATCCTGTTGACAACTCTTAAAGTCCTCATGCCATCTATTTCCTCGTGGGTACAACAAGCAGTTAATCACTCCTGTCAACCGGTTCTATTCCTCCAGAGCTAAAGCACGCCCATGTGATGCCTCTGCTAAATAACAACGCCCCATATCTGTACTTCAATTTCACATGAAGCTTCTTGAATCTCTAGTCTCTCCTCTTCTGAGTTAATTTCTTGAATCTTCCTGCTTGTTGATCCTTTTCAATACAACTTCCACCCTGGCCGTGGCACAGACAGCATACTGGTCTCTGTTGTTGATGATCAAGCCCAAACTTTCAGCTGCCTTTGATACCATCAACCAATCAATTTTGCTTGATCGCCTGGTCAGGGCAGGCATAGCAGGCAGGTTCTATCTTGGCTTGTATCCTTTCTATCTGGTCATTATCAATCTCTTTCTCTTTCTCCATTTAGTTCTTCTCCTGCTTCCCTCTGCTGTGGGGTTTCCCAGGGATATGCCTTGTTCCCCACTCTTTTCTAGTGTTTGCATCCAGCTATTGGTTGAGCTGATTCACTCCCACGACCTACAATGCTATTCCTACGCTGATGATACTCAGGTTATTATGCGGCTTGATCTCTCTCAGCAATATCTTGAGTCTCCACTGAGGGATTGCCTCGAGGCCGTGGGTTGCTGGATGGGTATTAACTGGCTGACATTGAATGGGGACAGGACCGAGGTCCTGGTGGTTGGCCACCCTTCTGTCACTGCTTTTTGGACTCCCGATTTTTGGCCTTCTTATCTTGGCACTTTTCCTGCTTCTTCTGTGGTGAAGGATGTTGGAGTTAGGATTCCCTCCTCTTTTTCGCTGGGAGCTCAGGTTACTTCTGTCTACCAATCTGGCTACTTCAAACTCAGGGTGTTGCGGAAGGTGCTGGCTTTCATACCTGCTCAGTTCCATGCCCCTGTTGTTGCCTCACTGGTATTTAGTACTGCAGAACACTGCATCCAGAACGGAGGTCCGGATTCCTTTGTCTATGCACATCTCTCCTGTTCAGCACGAGCTGCACTGGCTTCCTAATTGCAGGGTGCAATTTAAATCTTTGTGCATTGGGCATAGGGATTTCTATGGCCCTGGGGCTGAGTACTTCCAGTCCAAATTCCACTCGTATGTGCCCAACCGCCACCTTCGCTCTCAAGCTTCTTTTACCATCCAAGTGCCCCGCGTGAAGTTGGCACTTGTAAGTGGTCAGGCCTTTTATGTAGCGGCACGCAAGTTAAATAACTCAATTCCTCTGCCTCTACGCCCACTGCTGAACACCTTTCCTTTCGATGTTTGTTGAAAACATTGCTTTTCAATGAACCATGTTGTTAGCCGATGCTCACTGTTTCTGGTAGTTGAGCGCAAAGATGCCCTTGGACGAACGTTTGCACTTTACAAGATCAGCTAATATAACATAACATAACATATCTGCCCAGGAGTTTTGGGAATCTCCCCACAAAGAGCCAAAGCAGTAAAGAGCCCTTATATTCTCATGGTGGAGCCATGGGGCACATGATTTCAAAGTGCACGCAGAATTTTTGTTGCACCCATGTTTTAATTCAAGGAACTCTGCATTGGGATTGTAAAACAGCCAAAGGCAAATTACACAGCACAAATCGAAAAAGATGTGTAGATCAACCAATACATCCTTCCAAAGACCACCTCAAATTGCACTTAAGACATGGAACCAAACAAGACTCTAAGAACATTCAGAAGGCTGCTCCCTAGGAATGTGAGAAAGGAATTGCCTTCAGCCAACCTGAAGCATGCCACCCCTGCACAGAGACCAATATTTTGAAAATGTTGTGTGCCTTTCCAAAGCCGACCCTCGCCTATATCACAGAGTCTTCACACGAACATGCCATGCTTTGATGACACCACTAAACCAACAAGAGAACACTAACTTACTGCAAAAGGCAATCATTTTACACGTGAGCACCTATCCAAGAGGCAGGCCCATCTTTGAAGAGAAATCCCATCAGCGGATGCACTGATGGACTTAACAGGATGCTCTCTTGACTCTGAAAAACACAAACCTCACACTTGCACCATAACTAATGCTCATAATCATGTACAGAGGCATGATTCAGAAGCCTGCCTTTCACCTCCACCATCTGCCCCAAACATCTCCACTATTGAAAAAAAGCAAATATTAACTCAAACCAACACCCAACACAACAAAACAGACAATATTAACCCTTGTCAACAACAGTATCTGTAAGGTTGGCCACAGACTTGTCCTATGTCTGCAAACCAAAGACAACACCCAACACCCTAACACCCTAAAACTCCCCATGATTGTACTTGCACAGACTGTGATGATACTCCAGGGCACATGCACCACTTTGAAGTCTCACCTTGTAACACACACATCAGCACATATTTCTGAATATGTAGAGGCTTACCTACATTAGGGCACAGTTACTCTGATCAGACTAATGCCACCATTTTAGTAACAGCAACCTTGAACTTCTCCTGCTACTTCACCAACTACCCCATCTCTCCCTTGCAAGACCCGAAACACAAAGAGACCCATAAAATGCCGAAGCCATGCATTGTAAGACCGCAAAACCCAGGCTTTTCTTTCATCAAGAACAGTTAATGTGAATGTTACACTATCACTATTTACCAGTTATTTCAAGGTGTTAAATAGATAGAACAAAGGAAATGAGGGAAGATTAAAGTCCCAAAATATGTGCCATTAGTAGTGTGTTTCTGTTGGGTGTAGCAATGAATCCAAGAAAAAGGGACGGTTCCCTAACATCTTTAAAATATCAATGAACATACACTAGTTGCTTGGTTTTCTAAAAGCTCCTAGCCTAAAATGTTGTAGTGGCCTATACTTAGTAGTCAATTCTTGTTTGTAGATATTCTTCATCATGGCTACTAGAAAATCATATACCGAAAAGAACAATTGAAATTCAACTGCTCCATTTCCTGAAAATGGCCATGGTCCCAGTACACTGAACAGCGGTCCAGACTGAGGACGGGTTTATGACCATTTTCAGGACACAGAACAGTTATGTACAAATGCACATGGAGCAAAGCCACTTCTTGACTAACCTTGGACCCTTAGCTGATTGAACTGCTTCAGTGCCTTATCAAAACGAAGACAGAAACAACACATTGGAGGCTTAGAATTTGTGTAATGGGTATTTTGTTGTACTATAGTTGAATTTCTATTGTTCAATTAAGTATATGATTTTCTAAGACCCCTGACGAAGAGCATAGCTCAAAACATGTATAGACTCATTTGTTATTTGATATCCATGAACTCAAAGAACAATAAACCACATTTGATAACTCTAATAATGGAACTGACTTTGAATCGGTAACAAAAATTGGACACTAAGTAGAGGTCACTACAACATATTAGGGTAGGCACTTTTAGAAAACCAAGCAACCAGTGTATTTTCAGCTAGAAAGATATGATTATACAATGACGAAAACACTACTTAGAGAAAATGCAGGGCTTAAAGCGAGAGCCCTGTATCTATACCATGAATCTGAGGCTCAAAGTCATTTCATAGCAGCGGGATGCATAAGTATAGCCCTTTTAACAATATGCATCTATTTCTGGCAACAACACTACTGCTATGCCTGTTTCATATATATTTCCCACAAACCAATCAACAGATTCCCCTAACTTGTTTAACTTTGTAAAGTATTAACACTCCACTTGTATTACAAATCAACCATGACTGCATTTTATATACAGAAGATGGACCACTTAACAGTACATTGGGGACACATCCAGTTTATCTTTGCGAAAAAGCAAAACAACTCCACCCCAGGTGAATAGAAATTATTTTAAAATTACATACCAGCTGGCATTCAGGTTTTGGAATTTGATCACAGTCACATTCTAAAAGACAGAAAACTCGTTTTTTAGTATTTAAAAAAACAGTGTGCTTAACAACAATCAGACAACTAAATAATGTATAATCTGATAAAATGATAGGAGATGTGATATTCTCAAACACACACAACGGATTGACTATAATGTAAAGGAATTAAAGAATACTGTCGAACAATATAGTTAGATTAGTATTCCTGCAATGATATGTTTCAATAAACATGGAGACACAAGGGAATACAAGAAAGAAGTAAAATGTATGACAACAAACTGCAATTCTAGCTTTCAAAATAATATCTCATCCTTACAGGAACATTTTTACAGAAACATGCTCATCAACAATTTCAAACAAAGAAAGTGTTGCATGTAATATGTGGGGGAGAGATGCAGGCAACATTGAGCGTATTCATCTCCATTATTAACATTACATTTCACATACTCAGAGGTGCATGCAAAAATAGGAAAGTGTTCATTTATGAAGGATGAGCACTTTCTTCAAAAGCACCATATTCTGATAAAGTGATAATGGGCCCCATTACGAGGTTGCCGGTCTGGTAACAACGGTACCGGTAAGCTTGCCGTTACTGTTGTTACCGGGCCGGCAAACTCCGGGTTGTACTCACGGGTGCCTTTCATTCCGCCAGGTCTGGCCTGGCGGAATGGAAGGCACCCGCAAGCACAGCCAGCCTGTAGCGCCGGCACCGTTATGAACGGTGCTGCTGCTACAGGCATCCCCATTCCCATTCAGCCCTATGGGGCTGAAATGGCAATGGGGATATACTGACACCGGCACCCGCGAAATGGCAATTACCGGGTCCGGCGGGGCTGGAATACCCTGGTAATTGCCCATTCGCGGGTGCCGGATTTTCATGCCGGTATGGAGGTAGCCTTGCCGGTAAAACCAGCAAGGCTACCTCCAACCTCGTAATTAGGCCCTATGTGGCGGTCTGGCATCAAAGTCACTACTTTTGTATGTGTATGATTCAGGGCTTGGTGACAGCCTTAGCAACCACGGGAAATACAAGGCAGGCACTGTGAGGGGATTCTCCTTTCAAAAGCACTAAGGCATCTCATAAAGAGGAGTTAAAATACAGCACCTTTGAGGTGACATTAAACGCTGAAGCACACTTTTCCATTTATTTTTATTTATTTATTTTTGCATTTATAAAGCACACGAAACCATCGGTCATCAAGGCGCTGTTACAAACATGTTACTCACAGTGCTTATCGTTTGATAGGAAACATCCACAGCACAGGACTGGAATAGTCAATTCAATTGAGATGCAGGTAAATTTATACACAGCACAAGGATGACATGGTCAATTAAAGTGAGTAGCAGGCATAAATTAAACAGAGCACAAGGCTGGAAAAGTCAATTCAGGTGAATTACAGGCATACGTTATACAACACCCAGGCTGGAATATTCAAATTCAGGTGAGTTGCAGGCATACGTTATACACAGCACCAGGCTGGAGTAGTAGTAGTAGTGGTTACAAAGGTTTTACTTCAGTTTGGCATTCAATAATTATATCTCTTGCTTAGGGTTCATTTTCCCTCCATTTATAGTTCTAGAGTTGTTCGTCTTGCTTTAATTGCATGGTTCACTGCTCAGGGACCTTTGAAAATGTGTTTCTTGCCACAAAAGACTACTCTGATACAAAGCATTCCTCCTTCTTTGATAATTGACAAACATAGTTGTTTGATTCACTTTAATTGAATAGTATGATGTTCAGAGATCTTGCCACACGTGACCACTCTGATACAAAATATTCAGGTCAAGAAATGCTCAAGTTCACACACACGTGCACTGGGTTGCTCAATACCTAGAAACTCACGGTCGCTTTGAAAGTATGCACTGCAGCATGGATCACACAGTCTTCTTCCTTCAGTGTCGGGGCTCCAGTTCCTGCACTTCAGACACTCCTTGGGTGGTCCTCCACCACAAGGGAATGAGCATGTGGAGCAGAAAGAGAATGGGCAGCCTTCCAGCATGGCTCCCTTCACCGGTCCCAGTCTGCTCTACGGAGTCCCAGCTTCCATGCCACGCCATAGGGTTCTCTGCTGCATGCACTGGCCTCCTCATCCTTCTCCTGTCATTTCCTTTTGCCACTGGGTTTGGCTCCATTTATACACCTGCAGCCCTTTAACAGGTTGCAGGTGTGGACAATCAATCAGGCTTGCCTGACCACCACTACGAGGATATGCCGGACCTTTACTGCTCTTAACAGGCATCTTCCTTGTTCTAGTACTAGAGTGGTAAAATAGCCTAGTCTTCATTGCTCTTAGTTGCCTCTTCTTTGTCCGTGTACTGTCAAAGTGTCATTGGTGGGGAAATAAGGGGAACAGGCGCACAATAGCCCATAACGGATGGGGAAAGATTTGGTTGGTTGTTAGTAGGAAATTGGGGATACCATGTCTCACCAAAGGACACCCCACTTTTTCAAACCTTCCTTCTAGGTGTTCGATGTTTGCCTTTTCTCCTGATGTTATTTTTATCAGAGGGAATGGGATAACAACATCCCACAAAAGCTTCTGGTATTGGTGTTTCATCATGGATTGGAAATGGAAAATACTGAGTCTCCCCTCAGGAGATTTCCTTCTCTCTCCCCAATAGCCCTCTACCCATGTGATCCACCCTCACCTCTCCACCCCCAGGGTCAGGATTCAAAAGGGATGGTCTTTCCCCGGGCACCTGTGTAGAGGATCCAAGATGTGAGGACGCCCTCAGGTTTCTCACACTTACCCAACCGGTCAATGAGATCATCAGTACAAGGTATCGGGTACACATCAAAGGCAGAGATGGCATTGATTTTTCTGAAGTTGATACAGAATCTGCAGCTTCCATCGGGTCTTGCCACCAACATGATGGGGGAAGACCATGGGCTAGTAGATGGCTCATTTATGTTAGCGTCAAGCATCTGCTTGACATCCTGGTGATGGTTGTTTTTCTGGCCTCAGGTAGTCTATACAGTTTTAAATGTATCACTTTGCCTTCAGGAGTGCGGATATGGTGGTAGATACCCTTTGCTCTGCCTGGTTCCTCTCTGAATGCATCAGCAAATTGGAGCATTAGGTCATATAGATCTTGTTTCTGGTTATTACTAAGTTCAGGTTGAATAAGTACCTTGCTATCAGAGTCTTCATCCAATAAACAAGACAGAATGGTGGTAGTAGACTCTGTAGGGTTTTCCTTCCATTCCTTTAAAAGGTTAATATGATATGCCTGGGTCTTTAATCGGCAGTCAGGTTGGGAAATATTGTAGTAACAGGGTCCTGTATGTTCTAGCACCTCATATGGTCCTTGCCACTTTGATATTAATTCATTATCAGAGGTTGACAACAACACTAGTACCTTTTGGCCTACTGAAAACGATCTTCAGGTAACCTTTCTATCATAGGAGTTGTTCTGCTGTTTTCTGCCTTGGCCATATGAGTTTGAACTAAAGACATGACTACCTTCATGTGTTCTTTAAGCCGGTTTGTAGTTTGGAAGAGTGGAATTGGGACTTCCTCCCTTTTTTCCCAGGTCTCTCTCAACATATCGAGGATGTCTCGAGGTTCCCGTCAATAAAGTCATTTGAATGGGGAGAATCTAGTAGAAGAATGGGGGATCTTCCTAACAGCAAATAAAGCCTAAGGTATCGTTTGATCCCAATTTCTGCCGTCCTGTTCAATTAATTTCCGTAACATGGTCTTCAAGGTCTTATTAAACATTTCTACAAGGCCATCTGCTTGTGAGTTATATACTGAGGTTCCTAAGGTGGTCATGTATAACGGTTGTTTCACTTCCCCCATGAATTTGCTCATGAATGTAGAACCATGATCCATCAAGATGTCTTTGGGAAACCATACTCGTGAAAAAGGAGAGTTTCAGGATCTGCTGGGTGGTGTTAGCTCTAGGGGGAAAGTTTCTGGATATCAGATTGCATAATCTACTATTACAAGTATATACACTTTATTGAGTTTTGTTTACATACTGTTATGCATCAGTCGGGTGTAACATATACGTTGTATAGCACCTCAGAGCACATTTTAGGGTCTTTTTTCGCTTGCAATGTATACATTATCGTGTGTGGATTACAGGGATACATTCCATGGGTGGGGGGGGGGACACCAGCATGATGATTCATGCCCTCAGTGAGACAGAGTGGACGTTGGGCCTCTGCCAGTGTCCGTGAGTTTCAGTGTCTTTTTCTTCACCCCCTGGGACACCCCGGGTCAAAAACTGCTAAAGGGGAGAACATTGTTTGTACCAGTGTGTTCCAGGCATCAATCCTCACACTGCTTTCATGCATTCCTATTTGTAGTGCTGTATGCCACACGGCTGACTCGGCAAGCGACCACCATCCCAAATCGGCCCACCATGCTTCTATCTTCGGACCAGTGTTCAATTGCCAGGTCATCGCAATCCTGCGCTTTGCCAGGATGCACATTAAATCTTTCATCTTGTCTAAGTGTATCAACTGCCTATTGCCTCTTGGTAGAAGTCCCAGCAAGCAGAACTCTGCCAGCCTCCTCCCGGGATTTCTCAATTACCGGGCATGACCAGAACATGAGTAGCATGTTAGCATTTGCAGTGGCACATCTTGAACATGTCTATTTTATCTTGCCACCCATTTTGGATAACCTTTTCGGGTTTTGGTATGCTGTATGTGTTACGTATAATTGTGTTAGTTGGAATCTGGCGTTTCTGGAGACTTGTTTTATATACTGTAGGGACCTTCCCCATTCCCTGTCGGTTAGCACTTTTCCCAGTTTATCTTCCCATTAACTGCATGCAGGCAATTCCGTGATGTTGTGATTTTGCAGGAGCAGCTCATACAGTCTGGACACTGTGTGTCCACCTTCCGCTATATTGTACCATGTGTCAAGTACTTCATTCATTCCCTTTCCGGTTTTGATACCCAGCCACCTCGTATTTATGGTCCATATCATGCTCATGTATAACATAAATTGGCCTTTGTGTATACATGGTCTTTTATTTACCTCTGGAACTCAATCAACTGTCCTACATGACATAAATCGCTGATTTGGGCAATTCCTTTTACTCCCCAATGCCTGCAGAATGCTCATAGCGTTCCTTGTTGGTTGCCAATGAGTCCCACCAGGGGGAGATACTTTGAGTAAGGATCCAGGGTTTTTAGGATCTTCCATACTCTGGTCCATAAAGCAAGGCCCAGTGTGATGAGTAGGGGGGTCTCTGATGCAGGGTAATTCCCATCCATAATATCTCTTTTAGGTAGCAGTGGCGCGGCATTGGTTGTAAGAGTAGAGTGTCTTGGGAGGGCTCATCTCCTAGACAATTTGCTACAAAATGTATTTGGCCTGCTAAGTAATATAACTCGAAGTGCAGTGGTTTTATCCCACCCTGGTTGTAATCTTTCTGTAGCGTGCCTAGAGTGATTTTGTTCCTGCACCCTCCCCCAAGGAATTCTCCAATGTCCTTGCTCATTTGTTGGAAAAATGTTTTAGGTATATTATAAGGTATGTTGATGAAATGGTACAATAAGTGGGGGAGCACTATCATTTTCAGTAATGCTTCCCTACCTGGCATTCTGGGGGACAACGTATTCCAGAAGGTCATGGAAGTTGTGAACTCCTTGAGCGCCACTAGTGTGTTGTTTTGGTGCAATGCTGTTGGATCGTGGTGTATGTTAATTCCTAGGTAGCGAAAGGAGTTCTCTTCCGGTTGGTTAACGTAAAGGAGCCTGTTGTCTGTGTACAGGGAAATCAAGTGAGTAGTGTTATCTATTCTTATCCCTGCATCAGCATATTCCTTCCTGAGGAAGACTGCCAACAGCTCTAGTGCTAGTATATATAGCATTGGTGACAATTTAAAGCCCTGCTTTGTGCCCCTGTGGATCTCCATTCGGCCGAGACCTGCCTGCCTGTGTTAACCCTGGCCTTGGGTGCCATGTAGATCAACATGATTCTTGTTAGAAATCTTGGACCTATCCCAAAATGTGCCAAGGTCTGTAACAGCCAGTCCCAGTGGACCGAGTCCAAAGCTTTCAATGCATCCAGGGAGGCTACCGTACTTTCTTCAAACGTATGGTTAGTTTGGTCAATGATGTGGTGGAGTCTCTCAGATTCCACGTTGTATTGCGAGCTGGGACATATCCCGCTTGTTCTGTGTGCACTAAGGTTTTTATGACCTGTTTTAGTCTGTTGGCAAGGGCTGCCGTCAGAATCTTGCTATCTTGTTTGATCATAGAAAGGGGCCTGTATGACCCACAATCAAGTGGCTGCTTGCCTGGCATCAGGACCGGTATGATTAATGATTCTCGCATGGTGTCAGGTAGCATTCCGTATTCATATGCTCCTTCGCAGACTTCCAGGAGTTTGGGTGCTATTATCGCTTTATATTTTTTATAAAACTTCCCCGGGAGTCCATCGGGGCCCAGGGTTTTGGCCATTGGGAGGCCTACTTGGCCAAAACCCTGGGCCCCGATGGACTCCCGGGGAAGTTTTATAAAAAATATAAAGCGATAATAGCACCCAAACTCCTGGAAGTCTGCGAAGGAGCATATGAATGCGGAATGCTACCTGACACCATGCGAGAATCATTAATCATACCGGTCCTGATGCCAGGCAAGCAGCCACTTGATTGTGGGTCATACAGGCCCCTTTCTATGATCAAACAAGATAGCAAGATAGCAAAATCCGTCTTGATTTCTTATCGCGTTAATTGCGTCTCTTTGTGCGTCTCGCTGAGTCAGCCGGGCTAGCAGCCTGCCGGGATTGTCGCCCTCGGCGTGCCGTTTTTGTGTGTATTTTGTGTAGTCCCATTTCCCTATTTTCTCCCATATATTAATGTATTTCAGTCTCATTGATATCAACTCCTCTGGTTCTACCCCAATTAGTCCTGCTGCCCTCTTTCCCTCATCATGTCCTTCCTGAGGACCCCACCTTCCTGATCGCTGCACTCCACACTACCACTTTGAATGCCTCCCACAGAGTGCCTGTCCTGTCTATGCTCTCTGTGTTAACCTGAAAGTATTCCTCTATAACGGCTGACATATGACTATGAAATTCCTCTTCTAGCAGGGCTTCCGCGCGCAGTCACCATGTTGGTATGCGAGGTCTCGTGGCAGTGTGCACCCATGTCGCCATTAGTGGGGCGTGATCTGAGAGGGCCCTTGCCTTAAACCCTATTTCTGCAAATTCACCTCGGGTCTTTGTTCCAGTGAACGCGTAGTACATACATGTGTCTACCGTGTGGGGCAGAAAAGTGGGAGTAGCTGCGGGTCTCGCCGTGCTTTTCCCTCCAAACATCTGCTAGACTGAGGTGGCCTGGGAAGGTTTTTAAGGTTTTCACTGGTGGGGCTGGCTTCCTGAATTTGGCATCTGATCTATCTAATATTGGGATGAGTGTGCAATTAAAATCCCCTCCCCAGATTTATGCCGCTCCTCTGTACAGTGATATTTGGGGACCTAATGTTCTAAAGAACCCATTAGCATCTTGGTTGGGGGCATATGTGTTTATCAGGCACACTTCCCTATTCTCCAGTGAGCCGTGCACTATCACCAGCCGTCCTTCTCTGCCCTTGTTGACCACTAGGAGCTGGAAGGGGATGTTGGCCGCCACCCATGTCAACACTCCTCTGGCATAGGTAGAATAAGTTGAGCCATATACTTTGCCTCCCCAGTTTCTTGCAATCATGGACTGCTTGTCGCTTGTCAAGTGTGTTTCTTGTAATAACGCGACTTTCACTTTCATTCGGTTTAGCCATGCGTACACTCTTAGTATAATGATTTAATCCCCTTACGTTCCATGTGACTATGTTCGTGCCTTCAGAACGTGTCACTGCAATAAACATGAGGGCCTGCGTCTTCCCATCGTCCCACTAGTTTCTTCATTTTTGCGGTCTGTTTTCCTTCCCTCTGCGGCCTCTTGGGTGTGTGTCTGTCCCATCTTGTATCCCTGAAAATAGGGTTTGCCCTCACCTCCCTTGCAATTGGGTAGTGAGGCTTTGGATATGACAATCCCACCCCCTGATCCTCATCAGGATCCTCCTTTTTCTCATCTTGTTTACTTCCAGCTAGCAGGTTCACCTATTTCTGCTCACTGTTGTGCATGGATCCACTCGTCTCAACTTCAACTTTCCACAAACAAACTACAACTTTAAACCAACACCCAGCCACCCTTCCCTCACTCAGGCTTAGCTGCCTTTCCCTGGCCTTTTCTCAGGGAGAGGCGTGTGACAGTGCAGTGCCTTCTAACTAGCATCTAAACTTTGGCGTCTTTGGGGTGCTCATTGCAGCAACAGTCAGGCAGTTGGTTCTTTGTTCAGGAGATTCCTTTCTTGCCTCCGGCCACTTGAACATATCGGTCTTCCGTGTCCTTGTCAAAAGTGAGGATTCACTTTATCATTTGGAGCTCCATGGCAAATGTTGACGCTGTTTGTCATCCGAGTGCATTGTCGTTGCTGTGTCTGGCTGCTAGTTGGGGTATTCCCTGCTCATCCAACCAGGAGTGGGCTTCCGTGGTAGTCTCAAAAAAGTATGATCTGCCATTGAGTAGCACTTTTAATTTAGCGGGGTATAGTACCATATATTGCAGGTTCGCTTTCCTGAGGCACTCTTTTGTTGGGCCAAATATTGCTATGCGCTTCTGCACCAGTGCCATGTAGTCGGGGTAGATTGCGAGCCTCGAGGAGTTTCTTATGATTGTGCCACCTTCTCTTGAAAAAGTGAGGACCTTTTCCTGATCTTTAAAGTTCATTATTTTGGCTATCATAGGCCTTGGGGGACGCCAGGCGGGGGTCTTTTGGCTAAGGATTTGTGGGCTTTCTCTACTGTGAAACCTTGTGACAATGTGCCGGAGTCGACTTTGTGTAGCAACAAGTTTTCAATGTAGTTAGTGGGGTCTCTGCCCTCCTCTGCTTCTGGTAGTCCCGGTATGTGGATGTTGTTTCTTCAGGCTCTGCCCTCTGCATCCTTGGCTCTGTGTTCTAGGGTTTGTATTCTCCCGAGTATATTTGTGATTTGGGTTTGGGTGCTGGTGATATTAGTGACGTTCTCTTGTACTTTCTGTTCTGCGGTGCCCATCCTGTCTGCCAGTGCCCTTACATCTTGGCGTAGTAAGCCCACATCAACAATCACTGAATCCATTTTGTGCTCAAGTGCAGACCTTAGTGCTGCAATTGCCTCCAGCATAGGGCCCTCTTCTTGGTGCTGTGTCTCAGGCCGCACTGCATTAGTGTCTGTGGAGGGATGTGGGTTATTACAAGCATATGCTTCCGTGATAGTCTGTTTGCCTTTGCTGCTGCGCTGCCGGTCGGCATTTCGGCAGTGTCTGTGGTGGCCCGTGCTGTGATGTTGTCAGTTGCTGTTTTGAAGTGGGCAGGGTGCAGACTGTGCTTAGGGCCACCAGGGTTGTCTGCCTCCCAGTCCGGTGTGTTATGCAGGTGCCTTAGGCTGGCCCAGGTCCTGGTGTGACCAAATGCCCCGTTGTCTTTTGGGGTCACTGAGGCGTGGGCTGCGTGGCAATCCGAGAAGGAGTGATGCAATATGCTGTCTCTGCACAGCCTGGGCAATAAGGCAGTGCCCCTTGGTGGTCTCTGCCGCTGTAGTCCAGCCAGACACCTGTGACCCTACCCAGGGGGGTCCAAGCAGCACCCGCACTCTTCTGAAAGTACCTTCATCATTGGTTGGCATCTAGTGTGCGGGGTGTCTCGACCAGCAATGCGCATCCGCGGTGCGCACCAATCCCCCCTTGATTCTCTGGTGCAGTTTCATTCCAGCCCGTTATGAGGTTTGAGGGCTATGCAGCCGAGGCAGTGGCTGCGCTTCAGTCGAGGGACCCTGTTGGGCTTAGATCGTGCCGGTGCCGAACAGACTGCACCACGGTCGTGGCCTGCAGGCGCCACACTGTTTGGATCTGCATGCCTGCTGCAGCGCTATCCCCTTCACCTGCCTGCTCCTCGCTCAGAGCTACTTCAACTTCATTCAGTCGACATCCTGCGGGGCTCCCAGGCTGCAGCGCAGCTCACTTTCTTCTCCTCGTGCTAATCGGTTGTTCCGCCGCCATCTTGGTCACTCGATTGCATCGATGCAAGCTCTGTGCTTTCTTCATGTGCCCAGACTACGCATCGGAACGCTGCGGCTTTGGGTCCAGGTGCTCAGTTGTTCTTCCATTGTGATGTTTTGCAAGCACCAGTTAAAAAGGACCGCTTTCAGGATTTAATCAGTAGGTCCAGCGGGAGGTTTCGGTTCTGCTGCCTCACTGCATGGCTGCTGCCCACTCCCCCTACAGTTATATACTTGTTCCCTAATTGTGATGTTTCCAGGGGGCCTACAATGTCCATGCCATTTCTCAAAAATGAGCCTTCAACGATTGGAAGTGGCTGTAAGGGGATTGGTGGTGGTAGTTGGGGACCAGTCTTTTGGTAGATTGCACAGGACTGAACAACGGTTTTAATGTTGGCATGAATTCTGGGCTAGTAAAATTTGTTAAGGATTTGTGCCTGAGTTTTTGTCTGTCCTAGATGACCTCCCGTTAGATGGGAATGAGCTAATTCCAGGACGACTTGCTTATGACTTTTAGGGATGACTAACTGGGTTTTTACTATGCCATTCTGAAGTAGTGTCTGCCAGGTACATTAATCCATGCCTTAAAAAGAAAAAAGGTCCTCCTCTCTCACGGCCCTCTTGTTCAGGTACAATTTTCAAGAAGGCTTCAGTCTACAGTGGGTCATTCCTTTGCACAAAGGCTAGGTCAGAGGAAGAGTTTTTGTTTCTTCTTCCCTCACCCTTCTGGGTTCGGGTTTCAGAGGAGTGTCAGGTGTATCATCTGCCTTTCTCCCAGGCCGCTTCCTTTAGACTAGGGAACACTGCTCTCTTGAGCACCCCTTGTACAATTTTATCCCCCTGACGGATCTGGAAGGTGTCCTTTCCATAATTCTGTAATACCACTTTGATGTCACCCCTGAAATCTGGATCTATAACCCCTGCTAGCACATCAGTTCCAAACCTCCTTGCTAACCCTGACTTGGGAGCCAATCTAATGTAGGTATTTTGGGATGGAATCTGAATCAGATCAGTGAGTATTAGACTCCTTTCACGTGGGGTAATGATTTCTTCCCTACTGCTGCAGATATCAAACCCACTAGCGCCTTATGTGGCTACTGAGCACTCTGATGCTTTGGGACTTAGGTTCCCAAATGTTAGGGTTCCCCAACTTGTATCGGTTGAGCCGCATTCCACCCCTGACACCATTTGTGAAGGCACACGAAGCAGACAAAGACAACAGATTCAAGTTTGTTCTACACATTTTTATTAAATAAAAAAGCAGGATGGAATAAGCCCTAACTTACCCTATGCTAAGTTTGGATTTCCCTGCCTAAAGGAAACTAAGGATAGTCTGTGTCAGGATAACCAAAGCAAATGTCTGTCTGTCTGCAAAACCTTTACATGCCCTCACATCTAACTGTATACAATTTGTAGGGATGTCAGCATCAAAATAAGTAGTGTTCAAACAAAGGTTCAGAGCTTCTTCCAGCTCCGGACTTGTAACCAGCATTCCCTTCCCTAAGAGGTCAAATCTTTCAGCTTTCCAAAACAACACAATTCCTTGGGACACTTCCCAGCTCTTATGATATGGCTACACTTTACCAAATCACTTATGTAGTTCAGTTCCTTGGCCTCAAATCATATATAAGTTCTTTGCAATTCAAACACAATTCTTTGTCGGTGCTTTCAGTGGCTTTTACTTAAAGGGGTGCACTCGGTCTAGAGGCAGTTGTCAGACCACACAATCCACCCATTAGAGGTCAGGCAACCGATGCACCTTACTTGCTGCTTTTCCATCAACACATGGCTACTGCTTCAGCTTGCCAGTGGTGCTTGATTCGTTCCAATATATCACACCATCTTGACATTTTACTGTGGCTTGGTTTGCCACCATGCACTTGTTGCTTTTTCTTATATCTTCCTGGCTCTTGCCAATGCTTAGTTTCTCATAATATACAGTTCCTTAAATTCTCTTGGATCTTGCCAATACTTGTTGAACAATATTTCTTGTGGCTCCTGCCAATGCTTGTTTTCTCATGTTATACAGTTTCTCTTGACTTTTGCCAATGCTCGTTTTCTCACATCATATAATTCCTTGAATTCTCTTGGCTTTGCCAATGCTTGTTTTCTCATATCATACAGTTCCTTGTAACAGGAAGTTTCACAAACTTTCTTTCACTCCGATCGATATTCAAAAGTGCTCAAACTAGCTTTCACTCTGATCAGTATTCAAAAGTGCTTAATCTTGCTTTCACTCAAAGCGGTATTCAAAGAAATAAATACTTGCTTCCATTCAAATCAGTGTTCATTGCATGCATTGCATGTTTGCCTGCCATCCCGGTGTTCCCCCTGCTTGGTACACTCACCGGTTGGACCTTACCGCTTTTCCACAAGGTCTTCTTCGGCCACAAGTTCTCTCTTTTCGTGTGGTGCCTTGCTTAATCTCCTATTGGCTCTCTGTGGCTTCAATCACCCTGCGATGCTTCTCCTGCATTTCGGGATTCACATGACCACTTAGCTGGGTCACGCCGGTCTTCCTCACGTAGTCTGCCACCGGCCTCCAGCGTCCTTCAGCTTCGCTTCCAACTGCATTCACTCTGCATCTCCCAAAAGGTCTTGAGCGCTGAGTTGCCAAGCCGCTTTTCCCGAGAGGTCTGCTTTCAACCAGCAGTCCATAGCCCTGCTTCCACAGCTGACTCCATTTCCACAGGACTTCCTGCTTTTAAAGTACCTGCCACCATGATTGGTCCAAAAAGGACTAGATTGCTCACTGTTGAAATGGTAGTCCTGCATTACTCTTGCTGGTCTCCTCCTCATCCGAGTACACAACTGATGTCTGTCTGTGTGTGTGTGTGTGTTAATACAGTGAGCATGTGTTTCTCTAGTTGGTTTCTTCCTCGCCCCAATACCAAGCTCATGTTTCTTGAGGATTGTTTTAAGGGAAAAAAGGGAAAGGACTGACAATAGCCTATGAAGGCTTTAGGGACAATTGACTCATTATGAAAGGTAAATGGGTCATAGAATGTCTCGCCCAAGGGGACGTCTCCTCCCCACTCCCCAAGTCTCCTCCACCCAGGTGATCATCTCTCGCATATCCACTGAGAGAGTCAGGATATAAAAGCAATGGCCTTTCCCTGGCCACCTGAGAGGAGGATACATGGGGAAAAGAAGTGAAGACTCCCTCAGGTTCCTCACACAGCTTTCTCCCTACTTGTCAGTTTTCCAACTTGATTTTTCCCTTTTAATAGCTCATATGCTTGCACTCTGGCTTTTTTTATACACTGACTTGCACATTTTATATACTCTTTTTCTGAAGTTCCATCTTGAGCCCATCAATCTGACTTCAGCAGCTTTAATCCTTTTTTCATGTGATTTGATCTTCAACATTTGCCCCTGTATGGCAATCTCCTATTTACCAGGCTGTTTCCATGTCTAATATTGGGTCACAAACTATCTGTGTCCATTCGGCAAAATGATTTTGTTCAATTTTTTTCTTTTGAAGTATATTGCTCACATTTCCTTGCTCTGCGACCAACAGGATCTGTTGTGCTCCCTCTCAGATCATGAATTGTCTTCCATTGGTTATGGTCAGATTCTGTCCCAAGTGAAGATGATCACTCTCTGTGCTGGGCGGTTTGTATAGCTCTCATGATCCCTATAGTCTTCTTCGGCTACTATCACACAATGTATCTTTTATAAAGAATGTTCTGTTGATACTCGTCTGGTTTATTCTTTCATTTAGGATGGTTGACATTTTATTTCCCAAAGCTTCATATATGTCTCATCGGGTAGTAAGTTAAGGTGTACTGTGATGTGATTTCCAATATTAGTTCCAAGGCCAAAGCCCCTTTTTTCTCCCTGATCTTCTCTATTTTAGCACTGAAGTTTCCAATCCGGTCTATTATGGCCTTGCCCCTCGTTTCCTTTAGTAGATCTAGTTCTGCCACTACTGTTTTGACAAATGCTTTTTCTTCTTTAGATTTTCATTGGAGGGAGTTAAATTGTTCCCAATGCAAATTGTTTTGCAAGGAGTATTGCTACTAGATATGCCAATTTCCTGCTGATAGAGGCTGGTGGGAGTCATTCCTTTACATTACGTGACATTCCTGACTTCCACTGAAACAAGAGCCCTTCACTTGGGCATCCTCTATTCCATTTGATGGTATTTTTGAAGCTGCCCTTACAGCCCTTTATGCTGAAAAGGGGGCTACCTTTCAGGTACCCTGCATAATAATTTCAGCATTTAATTTCAGATAATGGTTTAAATTGGCATCCTTAATCTTTGACACAAGGCCATTTATGTTCTATGGTAAATCCTTAATGCTTCCTCATGCTGACCCAGACCTTAGTTAATTGCATTTCAGATTGATTATCCACCCATCGCTAATTGACACACATTTGAAGTTTAAATCATGTTCGCCTGGTTGTGCCTGATTATCCTTTATATCCTGCTACCACCTCCAGTTGGTGTTTGCAGAGCTTTGCTCTCACTTTCTTATTCCTTTGCATGTAGGTTGACCTTTCTAAGCTCATCTGCGCCCCAATAGATCCTTGTAATAGTCAATATACATTTCTTTCTTTTTATGCTGTAGTCCCATTTATATTTAATGGCTTCGATCTCTTCTTGCTTGTATGGAAGAGCTGAATTATTTTCCCCCTTAAGTAGGGTGTCTCTGCTCTGGCATTAGTTATTTGCTGATGCTCTCTTGAGTCCTGCAAGGATAGGTAGCTTCTGCTTCCTTGTTGCAGCTCAATTTACCCACCATGGTTGGAGGGTTTCCCCACCTGGGTGCCATTTTAATTCTGGAAATGCTTTCATCCTGCCTTTTTTAATCCCAGTTTTCATTCACTTTTCTTTTTTTTCTCAATTGTGTTTATTGTTTTAAAAGTTATACAAACAAATAATCAAAAAACAATTGTTTCTTAATGCATAAGTGTGATACATATTTGAATACATCTCAATGATCTAGTTTATGAAGGAAAATAATTAAAAGAGAAACTGAGAAGAAGGAGAGAGGGAAGAAGGAAAAAATAAATATATAAATAGATAAATAATTGGGGGGATAAAGAATCATACACGGGGGCAGATGAGCATGGGGTGTAATAAACCTCAAAGGCAGTGTTAAACAGAGACACTTCCATTTTACCAATGCCAGGGTCTGCTAGACAGGCCGGGATCGGTACACCAGCTGTCTACATTTTACACACCTTTGGCAAAGTTTGAGGAGGCCATAACACATTAATAAAGTCCTATCAGGAAAGGGGTCTTCCCTTCCCCTAGATTTCTTCAGGTAGTTTGAATGTCACTTCATCACAATTCGAGGAGCAAGACTCTTCTCCTTTAAATACAGTTACTTTAAATATTCAGTTTATCCCACTGTGTATCTCAATTAACCATATAGGGGTATGGTTCTTGCCTTTTCCTTTGACTGTTCCTATTTTTAGAAAACATAATTTTTAGATGTTATCAGTATGAGTTGTAGGTTATATGGTATGGGTGGCGTGTTAGGCAGAGACACTTCCATTTTACCAATGTCAAGGTCTGCTAGAGGATGTACGTGATTATTTCATACATGAAAATGTCGAATTCTAAAATTAAGAATTCTGCATGTTCGTAACGCAATAATCACGCACATCAATCCCCACCTGCTATGCCCACACCCTCCACCCCCCTACCATCCATACTTACCTCTGCTCCTGACTTACCTGCTGCTCCTCTGCACGGCTCTATCCCTGCAACGCGAGTTCCGCCTCCCCATTGAGAGGCGTAACTTCCGCTACAGGGTGCTTTTTTATATCTTTTTTTTTTAAAAAAAAGGTTATTTGTCCCCTGTTTCCCTTTTTAGGCATACCGGGGACACCCCCAAATTCCATTAATGTCATGTAAGTGAAGCGGGGACATCCCTGCAACCCCTACTCCGATTACTCAAAAATAAATTTATATGTGATTTTCAACAGTGCAGAATACAGCATTTTTTCCTGTTTAGGTTTTTTTATTTGAGCTTTTCCCCCAAGAGCTTGCTGGACAGGCTGCCATCGATAAACCAGCTGTCTACATTTTACACACCTTTCGCAACGCTTGAGGAGACCATAACATATTAATAAAAGTTTTGTACAGTATGATGAATCAGGGATTCAGTCACTTCTCCCCAGGTGGGTGAGGCGTTCCCTTTAAGTCTAGGGAGGTGATCCTGCTATGTGATCCCCTGCCTATGAGTAGAGGCAAGCGGAAGCTCTAGAAAGCTGGAAGCAGGAGAAACTAGGGGTGGAAAATCCCAACGAAGCGAACCAGTCTTGAGTGGTGTGACCCAAGACGGATGGACTTCGCAGTTTGGCAACAGCGCCAAGATCGCTTTGACATTGGCATTGCAGAGTAGATGCAGAGGAACCAAGAGAGTGGGAGAGAATACGCAAGCCATCCTGACAAGAAGATTTCCCATCCTCCGAGCAGGCCTTTGTGAGGCCAAACCGCCGTAGTTAAAGTGACAGAAATGGCGGGAGACCCGGGAGGGATTACGAAGATAACGAGTACCAGAATCCTACTTGTCACAGTGAATGTAAAGAGTTGAAGCCAAGAGCAAATTATCATGGGCACAATCATACCTGTCACATTGATAGTGATGTGAGAAAGTTAATTGAAGACCATTACCTGCACAGTGATACTACTCCCAGTAATAATGAAGAAATTCAAGTGAAGAACATTACTGGCCCAATAGTACTTGTCCCATTAATAGTAAGAAGTGGAGTTCAGAAGTGAATCATTACTAGCACAATCATAATCGTCCTAGTAATAAAGAGAAGTGGAAAACCAGTGTGAATCATTACTGGTCCAATCATGCTAGTCCCAGTAATGCTGAACGAGAAGAATTAAGTGAGAGTCATCATTGGCATAAACATACTCGTCGCAGTGACAGTGGGGAGTATACACTAAGTGATAACTTGTCTGTGAAGATATATATACCCTGCAATAGTAAGCGAGAGAGTCAAGAAACTGAGAAGTTTATCAAGAGTGTTGTTGACTGATCCAGCCTGGGGAGAAAATTGACATTTTACCAAGAAGGCATGAACAGTGTATTGAACCAAGAGAGAGATAGAGAGAGAGAGAGAGAGAGAGAGAGAGAGAAAGAAAGAGAGAGAGGCAAGTCATTTCACGAAGGAAGGGCCAAGAAATAAAGTTAACCTTGAAAAGCTGGAAAACTCTATTTCGGAACTTTATGAACTTGTTAAAGTAGTGACCAGGAACTACTAAAAGATGGATTATTGAAGTGACTTTTGCTGAGAAGCATAGTACAGGAGAATGAAGCCATTCCCCTATACATTTGTCCTTTTAAATAGTGGTAGGGTCAGAGCAGATTATAGTTGGACAGAGAAACTAAGGAACATCTGCGTCAGGATGTTGAACAAAAGAGCGTCCTCGGTCCTGTGTCCAAAACCCTAAACTGACCCTTACACACTAAACTCATTATGAAGGTATACAAAGGGGATTTCTGTAAGCTAGATTTCTCTCAGAATTCAAAAGTTCTAGGTGTTGAAAACAAAGGAATAAAGTCCCACCAGGAAAAGGGTCTTCCCTCCCCCTAGATTTCTTCTGGTAGTTTGAATATCACTCTATCACAATTCGAGGAGAAAGACTCTTCCCTCGATTCTCCTTTAAATACACAGTTCCTTTACATATTCAGTTTATCCGACTCTGTATCTAAATTAACCTTAAGGGGGTATGGTTCTTCCCTTTTCCTTTGACTGTTCCACTTTTTACCCCCGGTGTACTCTCCTGCCACGGTATTGTGACTTTATCACTGATACTTAAAAGGGGTATGGGTCTGCCCTTTTGTATTTGTTCTCACTGTTCCATGGTTTCTGGTTTACTTCTCTTCTCACTCTTTGTTTACTCTCCTGCCTTACTGAGCAGCTGTGGTGTTCCTCATGTCCCTCTGTCTTCTTCTCCTTTGGTTCTCTGACTGGCGGTGCATCCCATTAGTGGTTTGGCTCCCACTTTATCTTCCTTTGTTTCTGGTGGTTCCAGCTGCCTATAGCAATAAAGCGGTGAGCTTCTCTTGGCCCAGTCTCTCTTCACGCCTTCCTCGTCAGCCTCCGTGCTGCCTTCCACAGTGTGCTCGCTTCTGGCATTCCAACCAGCATCAACACAAGCTGTGTTCTGCTGCAGTCTCTGCCTCCCACTCTTATTCTATTCAGCTATGTGTGTTTTAAACGTCCTGGCATTAGTTAACACTTTTCAAAGACTAGAACACAGCGTTTGCTTACCGCTTTTGGTCATCCTCATTGTTCCACCCCTTTTCCTCATCTCATTACAAAAAAAGGTGGGGGGAAATAAGGTTGTTGCTCAAGAGAACTGGGAAATCCTTTATCTGTATCACAATAAGCCATACAGACATGGTGCAAAGGCACACAGGTGTCATAAGGAATAACATCTGAAGGTTTATTTTGATTCAGTATTTTCCTGACTCTCTGGAGTTTGTCCTTCCCTACGTGGTCCTCCTGCAGATAGCCACTCCATGGTCAGAGTCAGGTAGCTTCTGCCTTTCCCTGTCCATGTAAGAGAAGCTTCCCTCCAGAGAATCAATGACGATGTTGCTATGTTCATCACACAACGTACAAAATAATGTTGTCGAAATGGTATGGACCATATCAAATATTGGAATGCAAAGGTCCTTCTGACTATCTAATTTCACAACGGGATAGAAAATGGAAGACACAGGTATATCATATAAATCTTCTGAAGGAATGGGGGGTAGATCCCCATGAGGATACCTCTGTAACTATAGCTACCTGACTCACAGAGGAAGGTGTGAGGATTCAGAGGATCTCATCACTTCTCCTAAGAGGACATCCCTTCCCTTTGAGGCGAGGGAGGTGAGCCCGCTACGCAACATTCCCCCTAGGTGTGGCATTCAGCGGGACCTCACGGGGACAGACTCCCTTCTTGGGGACAAGGTCTCCCGTTCCATGAAGGAACTCCTTGCCCCACTTTCCTATGAACCCCTCAAACCATCACTGCCACAGAAGTCACAACCTGAACAGATCCCTGCATGCTATTGTAATACCACTTCCAATATTAGAGGCCAATAGAAATCCACTAAGAAGACAAGTGAAGTAGTAAGCCTGATGGCTCTTCTATGGCAAATAGAGAATACTGTGAAGATGGGAACTATGGAGTAAGAAGAATCCTCCAAAGAAAGAGAAGAAGGACAACGATCCTCCGATGGGGAGGCACCAGCTAAAATGCATAAACACCAAAGGAGCATTCGAGAGTCGTGTTCACCAAGCAGTTGCAGCCCAGGAAGTTCGAACCTGGGAGAGAGATGCCAGGGCATTCCAGGAAGTGCTCAGTCAAGAGGACATAATAATAATAATAATAATAATAATAATAATAATAATAATAATAAAAACATAGAGAATGAAGAGGAATTTAAGCAGTGTAGGAGCAGGCAGGGAGCCAACATGCGTCTTTGGCAAGCATTTGTAGGTGTTGGAGGTTAATCACGTGAGCTGTTTCCCATCTAAAGTACTATATCAACGGAAGGAAGTTTTGGCTCGTTTACAGACCATTCCCCTCTCACATGGATGTACCCTCGGAAAGATACAAACTCAAGAATCATGAGATGGTTTCTGGCCCTTCAGCCATTCTGTTTTACCGTAGAACACAGAAAAGGACAAGAGCATGGGAATGTGGTCTTCCTTAGTCAGTTCTCCCTTTCAGAATAATGTGAAGGCAGCGACATTAGGGGAAGGGTATGTGATGAATTAGGGGATTCAGTCACCTTTCCCTTTAAGGCTAGGGAGGTGAGCCAGCTACGCGATATCCTCCATAGGGTTAGAGTCAAGCAGGACCTCACTGGGAGAGACTCCCCGCTTGGGGACAAGGACTCCCGTTCCACCCAGGAACTCCCTGAGTTACTCACTCATGGACCAACAATAACACCAAGGATTCATAAGGGCCAAGAAGATCAAACTACTTTTTGTTATTGTGCAATGGAACCCATGATTCAACCTAAATCAATGTATGGAACCAATCCTGTAAATAGGAAAAGGGAAGGAGTGATACAGATCACTCCCTTTTCTAGAGTGTGCAATACTTTGAAGAAGAATGAACGAGTGATGGAGAGCACTTAGCTGAAAGGGAAAGAGGACTATAATCCTCCACTGCAGAGGGCCCAGCCAAGTCCCATGAAAAGAGAAGATTGTTGTCAGCAGAATGAAAATCCCAGGAGTTTCAAACCAGCGTTGTAGTGAGACCTGATTGAAACTGATTGAAACTGGGAAGTTGTGCATGCTGCGGAGGCAACCAGCTGGTATGTAAGACAAGTCAAGTGCACAGCGTTAGAGTATTACCCCCACAAGTAAACACAAGTAAACATTTCAGTGTGGTGTGGTGGGTTGAGGGGTTGCTGAGTTTCCTGAGTTGACTGGTTATTTGGTTGACAATAGTCACTTTTCACTTATAGGGAGTGAGGAGAATGTGCAGTGTGCCAGTGTCTATTGGAAGGCTAAGCAAAGAACAATGGGAGAAATATTTTTTGTGGGATAGTATCAATGCACCCACCTAAATTTGTTGTCCAAATACTCATTGGTGTTGCTTTAACTGGAACAATGCTAAACAGATACATCTGTGGCTGGGGTGATGACCGTGAGGTCACAGAATTTGAGCTCTGAACTTTGAGTAGCTCTCGACTCCTGGATTACAGCCCAGAGCCTACCAGCTGCACAAGGCGTACACAGTCCCCACAAAAGAGTATTGTGTTGTGCCAATGCAAACGTTATCAGTTATCTCCAGTGGCAGTGGAAAAACCT
The DNA here is from genome assembly GCF_040938575.1 of Ambystoma mexicanum. Classification (NCBI taxonomy): domain Eukaryota; kingdom Metazoa; phylum Chordata; class Amphibia; order Caudata; family Ambystomatidae; genus Ambystoma; species Ambystoma mexicanum. The sequence continues at coordinate 831,705,121 of NC_090934.1, read as the reverse complement.
TTGGGCTCTTCCTCCTCGCATTCCTCAGGCGTGATTTGCCATGCATCATATTTGCGGCTTCCTATTTGTTGAACTATCCACCTCAGCAATGCTGCAGATGCTGTTGTCCACCTGACCAACATTCATCAATGTTTCGTCGGTGCCTCATAAGTGTTTACAGCATCAGATTTTAAGCCTAAAGAGGCCTTCAGGGGCAGTACACCACACCGGCCTTGGACCTTCTCAAGGAGCACTGCCACACCATACTGCACTGATCAGCATCCCCTTTGTCAGGGTGTCAAGGGCTGCCGCTTTCAAGAGAAAACACTGGTTGCTATGATTCTCTTATTTCTGTGCTTCCATTCTCAATTAGGATACTAATAATGCATTAATAATAATGCCATGGCAATTGCTATTGATTGCATAACTGCTTGATAAGTAATGTTTAGTACAATCCAGCAAAGACCTATAGTGAATGAGGATTAAGAAGAGCTAAAACATTGTTTGGTCATTAACTTTTTAAAGAAACTAAAAACCTATATATTTCACTACTGCTTAAAGTTATGTTTCAGAGATTGTTGCTATTATCACAACATTTCTTATTGCTTTTTACCTTCATCCTATTGCCAGCTCGTTGACACACATGGGTCATTGATGCTATTTAAGCAATGACAACATAATAAAAGACATAATATGCACAGAGCCAGTAAAAGTATTTAAGCAAAGGGCCATTTTGATGGGTCCCCTCTTGAAACGGGGCCACATGGCACCCCTGCTACCTCTCTGTTGGTGGTGCTAAGGCAGAAATCTAGATTCTTTTTATTGAAGCTCAAACCCTTATTCGTGGTTAGAAACTCTAAGTGACATCACTCGGGTAGTAATGAAAATTGAATAAAGGTAGCATTAATTAGCTAAACAAGCTATTCAAGGTTTGTTATTAGCAAAACCTGCTGTTTAAGTATTTTAAGGATGGTGTTGATCTTCATGGATGTGGGTAACTGTCTGTAGCCCACATTGATAGGTTGACTGCTTCTTCCCATCGACGACCCTGCTTTATACATCCAGTACATGCATACATACAATTTAAAGAGCAGGCATGTTGGTGGTAAATATTGTCACTGATAGACGAATACGTTTTTACAAGTTCCAGTTCCTTCTAGTCTTGCTTGTTTAAGACATTCACCATGCCCTCAAAGTTCACCCTACCACCTTGACCACAGGAGACGTTGCCCATTTGAAGATAGACCCAATATTAGACCATCCATTAACGTGTATGCTCTTTGTTTTCTGTACAAACTGCTGCACTGTGTTGTGTACACATCATTAAAGTAATAACCATGCTTTGTAATCTTTACCACATGTACGAGCTGGGCAGCACTTTTCCGGATCCCACGCTTCCACCAAAGACATCCCCAAGCCACACCGAAGCTCCGGACAGCGGTGCTTTTCACAAACTGAGGAAATAAAAAGAGGACCATCATTAATCAAGCCAAGTACAGGGCATAGTTATGAACTTACAGAGTGTGGCTGTCCAATAAACAGGAGGCCCGGGGCTACCTAAGCTAGAGGAACATGATGTAAGCATTGAATGTGCATCTCCATTTAGATGATGGCACCTTAAGGCACCTTCCTGATGGAAGTGATAGATTTCTCATGTCACACATATTTTGCCATATGTTGCTGTATGTTGCCTAATAAAGCTTCGAATTGTCTGGGATTGTCACCATTTGTCAATGGGGGATGTCACAAATACAGCAGCCATTTAAAGAACAGTATTTAACAATGAAACAACTCGAAATATGTCATAACATATTTGATTCAATCGTCTTTGTTGTTTTACCTCTATGATTCTGATTTCCCAAAGCTCCCACTTTAATTTTAACTAAATGCAAACTTTTCTTCACACGTCAAACAGATAGTGGCCTTCTGGGTGTATTTGCTTGCCATTAGAAGACATATTTCGGTTACAAAGGAACATGATGCCAACGTGTGTAAGTGCATCAAAAAACAATTGTGTTTTTAGAGAAACAATGGTGGCTTATAAAACGTAACTGTATTATTTATTATGAGAAATGTTCTTGAACAAAGATCAGGACCTGGGGTCTGTTCATCATATTTTGCAATAATCGGTATTCACAGAGGATGAACTGTTCCCATGGAGATACTGTAAGCACAAATAGTGTCAAATACTCGGCAATTAGTGAGAAAAGTGCATTAGATGGCGCCTTACTGGCATGATAACCGCTCAGGCGATTTGGATGGGTAGCACAATACGAGAAAGGAAACAAGCTGCTGACAGGTGTTGGCCACACTCCGGTTGCCATAGAAACATCCTTCTTGGACTGTGTACTCCATTTCTCTTGTATTCGCTTTTTTTCTAACATATCATTGTCTTGCCATTGTCTACCAGCATATGACAACTTGCCATGCCCGTCTTTTATGTCACAAATTAAAACCCAGACCAAGCACTGATAGGCATTTTCTTTTGATTTAATGTGACTAACATATGACAAAAGGCCAACATTCTCCCATGGCTTATGGCCACAGTACGTCACATGGTAGTCAACTAGGTCCAGGTCACCAGTGTCACCTTCTGGCCACAAGCATGCTCTCAGGATACAGTCTTTCCTCCTTTTGAAGCCAGTGAATCAGTACCACTAAGTTAGGAAATAACTTGCTTGTGGATTGCACAGCATAGACCACAAACTGAATTGGTTCGTGAACTAACAGGAGATATTTCACAATTCGGGGATACACTTTAGATGGACTTTGGAACAGTGAAAGGCTAGATTCTTTCTGCCAGCATTCCAACTTGTGAACTACACATTGTACAGTTGGCCTGTTATGGACTAAGCTTCTTACCGAAGAGTAATAGAAAGAATGGTTATATTTATTCACACCACATGAATGTAACCTTCCTTCTTATGAGTCTACCGTAAGACAGCACAGTGGGATAACAGACCATTTGCAGACATTTGTGTTCAACCCATGGATCACAGGTTCACGTGCGGACAAGGAGCCAATTATCCTCATGAAGTCGGTGAAATGAGTACCACTGATTTGGAGAAAAAACTCCAATTGGTGCAACAACAAGCAATTACATTATTTGTTTGTGCTGCACAAACCACAAATCGAATGGTTTATGGTGCAATATTAGCAGTATTTTCCCAAGTGAAAGGTACACATTTCTTTGACTTTGGAAGGGTGAAAGGTTCAGACCTGCCTGTCAGCATTCAACCAACTATCTACAGGTTGAAGCCAGATGTCTGGAGGAGGTGTGTTAACATCCTGCACTTTCTTACCAAAGAGTGAAAGGAAGAAAGTGTATATTAATATACAACAAATAATATAGAGTACACAAAACCCCACAAACGAAAACCTCTATTTATAACCTTTCTTGAGGGAAAGTAGAGACCTATGGGGCCACATTGCAAAACCTGTTGCATTAGTGAAAGTGCAATTTTGCAGTACAGCTACATTGGGCATATATTGCTCTTGCGTCAATATGTATTGTTTCAATGCATTTGTGCATGAGGGCACTTCCTTACTGTTGCAAATGTGTTGCATAAACGTACTGACCTGGTGCCAATGTTCTATAATACGTGTCAGGCTTTTCATTTGTGTGCATTATTCAATGGCCACTTGCCACTATGGGCGCGGGGGAGGGTGGGGTGCTCTCCCCCATTGCCTAAGTGGCGGGCCATTACCATTGATGTGCAATTACTGTGCATCAAGGATAAAGCAAACACAATGGGCCTCATTATAAGGTTGCCGGTATGGTGGCAACAGTGCCGTTACGCCACCGGCACCGTTGGCAACATACCGCCAAACTACGAGTTTTGCTTGCGGGTGCCTGACAACCCGCGGATGCACCGGCACGGTTATTAACGGTGCCGGTGCATCCTTGCTCTGCATCCCCATTCAGCGCTATGGGGAGCCCTGTAAAACTGGCACCTGCGAATGGGCAATTACTGGGCCGTAACACTTGTAATGGCCCGGTAATTGGCCATTTGCGATGCCGGACCCGGAGGGGAGTTTGGCAGTAGCCATGGCTGCCATACAGGCACGGCTACCGCCAAACTCCTAATGAGGCCCAATAAGTGCTATTACATGGCTACACTGTCCTGGCATTAGTGATGCAAGTCTGCACATATTTTATTATGGTACAATGGCATTTCTACTTGCATCAAGAGTAATGCAAGCATGATAAGTGGTATTACCTGACTATACTAGCCTATACTGAATTTAGATCAGCCACGCCACGAAACAACACCTACAATGCTTGCTTTACCCTTGGATGGCAAGTAAAAAATGTCATGCCACATTAAGAAAGCAAATGCAGAAGTGCAAGTCTGAATTTACTTTCTTAATGTGGCATGATATTTTTTACTTGCCGTCAAGTGTAAAGCAAACAATAATTGTTATTATGTGGCTAATTTGTCCTATGGTGTCACTGTGCATTTACTTTCTTACTGTGGCATAGCATTTGTTACTTTTTATTTGACATCATGGCTAAAGCAAATATGTTAAGTGTAATTATGTGGCTAAACTGGCTTACATTGGTAGCTCCAATTTAGCCATGTATTCTTTGTGTGTCATGGCATTTTTGTAATTTGCATCAATGGTAAAAGCAAACATAAGTGTGATTACTTGGTACACTGGCCTATCTTGGTATAGCCGGTCTGGATATACTTTCCTTCCGAGGCATGGTATTTTATACTGGCTGTGAGTCAGTATATGGTAATACTGGCTTATATTGGTGCTGCATGTGTGAATTTGTATGCTCACAGACAGCATGAAATTGTGTTATATACTGGCATATGTTGTGGGCAAAAGCATAATTTATTTATTATTTTGTTTAAATTTGTTTTGTAAAATGCCTAAGCCCTTAGGCATCAGGGTGCTGTTGCAGACCAGTTACATTATACAGAGCTTCAATAAACATATTCAGACAATAGACAGGCAGTATTACAAGGGAGGTTGGACGGGTATTGGTGCCTCATTGGGGTTAGGCAAATGGCCAAGTTTTCAGTGCTTTGCGGAAGGCCACATACAATTCCTCAGCTCTCAGCTCTGTGAGACGGGCATTCCAGTGGTTTACTGCCACCGAAGGGAAGCTTACCCCTCTACCTTTGGCTCTTTTCACACTTGGTATGGCTAGTTTGAAAGATTGGAGGGATATTACAGGCCGGTTAGGTTTTGCTCTTTTGATTTTCTGAGACAGGTACTGTGGGTCAGTTTTGCTCAGGCATTTGTGTGCGATTGCAAGGGTCTTGAAAATTATTCTTTCTCTTATCAGTAGCCAATGAGCCTGTTTTCTTGCTGCAGAGATGCGCTCAATTTTTGGGATGTTCAGCGCTGCTCTGAGGGTGTTATTCTGGATTACTTGTAGTTTGTTTAGGTTCCGACTGGAAGTTCCTGTGAAAAGGACATCGCAATAATCCAGTATTGCGCCAATGATAGCTCTGGCAATGGTTGTGCAGCTTTCAGTGGTGATAAATTGTCTTGCAGAGTTGAAGAGCATAGCTGTGGAAGCTGATGAGGTTGCAATGGCACAGACTTATTAGTTGAGGGAGAGCAATGCATCCAGGTAGACACCTAAGGTTTTGATCAAGTTTTGATCGAGTCTGATATTGGGATCAGGGTTCCCAGGATTCTTTGTGGATTGTGGGTACTAGATTGGTGTGAATGTTGCATTAATGAATTCAGTGAAGGGTGCTAGGGCTGTTGTGCAGTCTTTTATGATTGTTGCTGGGCAGATGTCTCCTTTGCATCTATATGGTTTAAGGTTTTTAATAATATTGGTTGTTTCCAGTTCTGAGATTTCTCTGAAGTGGAAGGTGGTATGGCATATGTGCTAGCCAGGGCCGGGAGGTTGCTAGGGTCGGTGTGATTTTGTTTTGTTGCAATTATTTCCTGTAAAATGCATATTTTATTCCTCATGGCATTCTGGATGTTGGTACATCTGGTTTCGTCTTTGGTTACTGATGACGGGGGTGTCGTAGAGGTTTCAACTTCTCTCAGTATTAGAAATAGTTCTTACGAGGTGGAGTTCGATTTGGCGATTCTGACATAGGTTTCTGCTTTCGCCTTCCTAATGGCCTGTTTGAATTTTTTGGCGACCTTGTTATAGGTCCATTTTAAGAATTCAGAGGGATTTCATCCCCAAATAGCTTCTGCTTGCCTTTTCTTAGTGTGCAGCGCTTGGAGAGCGTCAGTGAACCATGGGTTGCAGTGATCTGTGAGTTTAGGTTTTCTAAGGAGGAGTGGTGCGACAATGTCTATTGGTTTGGTGAGGGTGCTTGAGTAGAGATCTGCTAACTTTTGTGGATCAGCTGTAGTGATGTTTTCTCTAGCCAGCGGTGCAAGATAAGAGGATAGTGTGTCTTTGGTGATTTTCTTCATGCTGCGGGTAGGGAGGGGGGAATGTGGGGTTCCTATGTCAGAGATTGGAGGATAAAGGTGAGGACGTGAAGAAACAACCAAGGGATGGGCTGTTTGGAGGTGATGGTTATTTGGTTGTTTAGGTCGGCTATCCAGACTAAGGTTCTTCCTTTTGTGTGGGTAGGGGATGAGACATGGTGTCTAAACCCTAGGTCATAGAGGGCACTGCCAACACTTGTGGCTGTAAGATTGCTTACGTCATGGAGGCCTAAATTAAGGTCACCTAGAAGAATTACTCTAGCAGTGGCTTTGAAATAATTCTCTACCATAAGGTGAGTGAGGTCTTCTTCAAAGTCAAATGCCAAAGTTGGTTAGCGGTACAACACAATTACGGTAATGGAGTTTTAAGGAGCTGCTGCTAGTTTTATGGTAAGGCATTCAGAGTTTCCTTTGGTGGAGGTGCTAGTGGGTCATATGAGGAGGCAGTCCCTGTAGATGAGCGCTACACTGCCACCTCGGGCGTCTGTCCTATCACATCTGAGGATAGTGTAACCTTCTGGTAGTGCTAGGAACAGTGCAGGGCCTGAAGGTTGGTGGAGCTGGTGATGGCTAAGATGTCTAGTTTCAGGTTTGAGATTAAGTCATTAATGTCAAGAGAGTGTGCTGGTAGGCACCTAGCATTGATTAAGGCTGCATATAGCATGTGGGCTGGTATGTGTTTTGAGGGAGGGCAGGGTATGTGTGGTAGTGGATATGGGAAGCTTGTGGCTTCTAGGGTGTTTGTCCGAGCTTGGACTGGCATTGGGGCTCCTTTTCTTGTGTGGTTCCATGCTGTTGGTGTTGAGGGAGGGGTGCTGAGTGATATAGGTGCTGGTAGTAGTAGTGTTAGCGGTGGAATCCTCATGGGGCAGTATAGGGAGAGCAGGAGTAGTAGAGGTGCTGGCGTGGGTTTGTGCTCCAATGTACTCATTGACTCTCCAAGTCGGAGCTGGGTGGTAGGTGGGGTTACTGCGGTTGTTCTGGTGCGTAGCCTATAATTTCTCTCTAAGAGGGGAGGCTGGGTGCTGGCTTTAATAGCCTTGCAATGGCGTAACTTGTGCGAGATGTGGCAGTGGCTGGTGATAGTTGTGTTGGAGCTTGTTGTTTTATGGGGGGACTGGTTCAAAGTTGGTCTGGACATTAATACACCTGGTAAGTGGGCGTAGCTGGTTGTGGGGCCGTTAAAGGCTGCGTGCGGGTGAATGCGGGCAGCGTAGGAGTCTCATACATTCCTTGTGAGGGAGGCGAGGTGTGCTCCTCTATCAGGTACTAAAGGGGGTGGGCTCTGTCTGGGTGGGCTGGAGTGGGTCACAATGGCAGTGGTGGTGTGCCTCATGAATGTAAGCTGTACCTTTCAAGGTCCTGAAAATGGTTCTGTCCTTCTGGGACAGTGTGTACGTTGTACTGGGATCTGGTAGGCTAGTGAGTGTTTAAAGGGGTGCTGTAGTGGCAACTGGTTGCAGCATACGCAGGACCATGGTGTGATGTGATGGCTTGGTGTGTACTGGCAATGTGTCGGGTTGGTCTTGTGGTCTTACAGGGCTAGAGGTGGTGGGAGGGATGTGCTTGGCCAATGGCTTTGGAGAATCTGGGGCTGGGAGGAACATGCTAGGGCAGATGCAGTCATGGTGGGCACGGCATCGTACAGGTGGTATAATACTGCACCCCACAACAAAAGCACCGGCCGTATACAGCAGTATGTCGGGCTTACCTGAGGTGACGATGTCGCTCGGCACAGCGAGGTCAGTCATGGCATGTGACCGCAGTCGTAAGCAGAAGACCGGCAAAGAGCTCCTGCTGAAGCCTTGGACATCGGCCTTCAACTAAGGTCGGCTTCACTGTCCGCCGAATCTGGTCAGTCTGGTCATGTGTTGGTATCAGTCAATCGGGAGTCATCATTTGTGCAGGCACTGTTTCCTCAGTGTTCGTGGCATCCCGGCCGCCATCTTAGTATATACACGGTTGAGCTTTTCAAATAATGTGCAGTGTGTGATCCCAATGAGGAGGGGGGATCCTGAGGGGCAAGCTGCATCCAGAAGGTGCAGCGGAGCGGCAGAAAGCTCCTGCTGAAGCCTTGGACATCAGCCTTCGACTGAGGCCAGCTTCACCGTCTGGCAAATGTGGTCGGGCTGGTCATGTGCTGGCATCAGCCAATCAGGAGTCATCATTCGTGCAGGCAGTGTTTCCTTGGTGTTCGTGGCAACCCTGGCAACCATCTTAGTATATGCACGGCTGTGCTTTTCAAATAATGTGCAATGGGTGCTCCCAATGAGATGGGGGGATACTGAGGGCAAGCTGCATCCAGAAGGCGCAACAGAGCAGCAGAGAGCTCCTGCTGAAGCTTTGGACATCAGCTTTTGACTAAGGCCGGTTCCACCATCCGACAAATCTGGTCGCGCTGGTCATGTGGTGGCATCAGCCAATCGGGAGTCATCATTCGTGAAGGCAGTGTTTCCTCAGTGTTCGTGGCAACCCTGGTGGCCATCTTAGTATATGCACGGCTGTGCTTTTCAAATAAAGTGCAGTGGGTGCGCTCAGTGAGGAGGGGGGATTCTGAGGGGCAAACTGGATCTTGAAGGCGTAGTGCAGCGTCAGAGAGCTCATGCTGAAGCCTTCTTACATCAACCTTCGAATGAAAATGTGTTGAAAAATGGTCCTGTGCACTGTTGGTGATTTGCAGATATTGGAGTTTTTCATGTGATACTATAAACCATTAATTGCAAACTGGATGACATTTTACCCAATTTTTCACAGAAAGGGCTGTAAAATGCACCATTTTGAGCCATTATTTTTTAAAATGTTCTCTGGGGGAGAAAACCTTAGTACCCCCGTCCCTTGTTACTCTATGATAATACAGCTCAAGTGGGTCAGTGGGTCATTGCAACTGCTGAAGATATTGGTGTGCAATCTGTGGGTAACAGAGTTGAGAGTGAGTTGGGAAATAACTTGCATACATGATACAGCTCCATGAATGCTATGAACAATATGAATGGAAACTTCCTGGATATTTTCAGACTACATGACTAATGACTACAAATGGGGCACACAAAGGAAAACCAGATGCTTCTACCCATAGCCATACTTGAGTAAAGAGACAAACACGTAGTTGATTTATAGCATCACCCTTCTGATTTTCAGTCATACCTCAAGAACTGTCACAGATAGGGGCGTCTGGCAGACATGCCAACATTCGCAGCCCCTGAGAGGAAGATTTCACCACAGCAATCGGGAAAATGTATTTTTCCCATATGATTGCATTGGGGTTATCATTATTTTAGGCGGGAGACAGTAAAAAATAGCACGATTTTTCAGTTAAAAATCGGGAGTCTTCCGCCTAAATCGGGAGGGTTGGCATGTATGGCGTCTGGAGCCATATCACAGAAGAATTGTGCTATGTTATGTGCAGCGCACAGTTTACTTAGCATGTAGGCTAGAACTAGCACAGCAATAAAGATTGTGTCTAAACCCCACAGATATGACCCTGAAATTAGAAGGGCTAAAGCCAAATTAAGAAAAAACATTTGCGTCTCTACAGTAGTAATTCTGAAAGAAACAAAAAAGGCTAAAACTGCAATAGAAACTGGCAAAAGCATTATAAATTCAAAGGACTAAAAAAGGATTGGCAAAATATGATGGCTGCCGTCCGTAGCAAAAGCGTGCGAACAATGTGGCAAGTTTTGACGCTGGGGAGAAGTGCCAAGGAACAGCCCAAGATAAATTCAATAGTGGAACAAGATTCGCTGTGGTTCATACAAGGGAAAATATTTTTCCTGGAGGCCCAGTGAAGAGGTAGCAATATTGTGGACGAGCTTGTTAGAATGTGGCCACTGAGTTTTAGCATTGAAGATCTGCAAGAGCGGATAAACAAGCTGAAAAACTCTAGAGCCCCAGGCCCAAATGGCCTGGAAGCCGCAGTTATGAAGGGTGACTCAAGAGGGTGGACAACGTTGATCCTGAAGTCATTCGATAGAGTCTGTTGTGAAAAAGCCATTCCAGTGTCATGGACAAAGGCCATTTTACTCCCAGTCTACAAAGCAGGTGATAGACAGAGACCAGAGAATTATAGGCTACTATCTATGCTGGATGTCTCTGGGAAACTGGTTGCCTCCTGTGTGCTGACTGAATTACAATCTTGAGTAGAAAGGTAAGGCATGTTGGGTCCCTTCCAGATGGGCTTTCGCCCAGACTCCAGCACACTGCATAACATTAGACTCTTAGATGCTTTGGTGCTGAGAGCTAGGGTGAAGCAGAGTGCACCTCTATATGTGGCGTAAGTGGACTTCCGTGCAGCATTTTACCAGGTTCATCGTGCTCGGCTGTGGGGAAAATTAAGGGATAAGAACTACCCTGAGAGGCTATTGGAAATCCTTGGTGCCTTTCATAGCAACACCACGGCGCATATTCGCCTGGGGAACTATGACAGTTTGTCCAGTACAGAGAGAATTAACAGGGGAGTTAAGCAAGGTTGCGGGCTGGCTCCCCTGGTGTTTAATTTATATCTGGCAGATTTACCAGACCACCTAGAGGAACGAGCTAGATGCCCACCTAAAATTGGAACTAAGCCAGTTTTCTCTATGGTTTATGCGGACCATCTGGTCATATTTGACCAGACGTTCTCCGTACTGAAGGATGTGCTAAATGAACTTGGGAGATATGCAATCCCTGATGATTTAGCTGTGAACTTGAGTAAGACCAAGATAATGCTATTCTCCTCAAAGAAAATAAATCGTCCTGTTATGCCTACAACTTTTGGGGGAGATTCAATATATTGACTCATACAAATATCTGGGCTTCACTATCTCAAGCTGGGCAAACTATTCTAATATCATTGACCTGAAAACCAGGAAAGCCAAGCAATTAAGCGCTCTCTGTTGCAGATTTGTACGTCAGCATGCTGGCTATTCCCTTGCTGGGATAGTCACGTTGTATAAGCAGTGGTTTTTCCCTTGTGTTTTATATGGATTGGAGGCCCTTGCAATGTGTGATCTAAGCTGGTTAAATAGACTGGGGGGTTATTTTGGCGTGTTGTTTTGGGGTTGCCAGGTTCGACCCCAATGGAATACATTTGCTTAGAACTAGGGCTAATTTCCCTGATGGGTTTGGCACTAAGAAGAAGAGGAGTGTTGTATTTAAAATGTTTGTTAACTCTGCAGTGCCCATTGTTAATGGTGTTGCTTAGCAATCCTTTCCATGCTTAACCACAATTGCTAATCAGTATGGATATTGTCTCACTCTACATATGTATCCAACAAACAGTGACTTTGGCAATGATAGAAGAGGTACTGCTATCAAAAAGGAGGGAGGAGGTCACACCTAACAGCTTTATCCCATGGTGCACTGAGATGACTCTGACGGAGAACTACTTCTCTATTAATAACAAGATGTTTCATCAAATGTTTCATCAAATACATGGATCAGCAATGGGCTCATCTGTGGCCCTTTCAGTAGCTAACCTGCATGTAGAGGCTTTCGAAATACTGAATATTTTCAGTGATAGTAATCCCTTTTCATCCAACTGTGGAAACAATATATTGATGATATCCTGATAGTATGGAACAACGATGTTATAATGTTTGAAAACTTTATGGTCTGGTTGAATAATTAAAAAGAATTTATGACGTTCACATCTGCTCACAGCCGTTCTGAAATTAACATTTTAGACATTAGAATCTGGGCCGACGACACTACTAAAACATTCAAAATAAAACCATTCCAGAAAGCAAGTGATAGGAACTCCCTCCTGTTGTTTAACAGTTGTCATCCACGTTACGTGAGAGAGAACCTCCCCATAGGCCAGTTTTTGAGACTTAGACGCAATAGCTCTAATAAGAAAACCTTTGAATCTGAATCATCCATACTGCAGTCTAAACTACGAACAAGAGGATATCCCAAATCGATAGTCAAAAAGGCTTGTAAGAGGGCTTCTAATAATAATTGTGAAGCCCTACTTGAATATAAAAACAAACCTGTAGACAATGAGAGCTTAGTATTTGTAAGCACCTTTAACCATTTAGCTAAGAAGATAAATAATATTGTTAAAAGGAACTGGCATATTTTGAATGGAGGTAAGTGCCCCTTACTGTGCCCTTTGTGTGCATTTGAACAGAGCTATAACCTCCAAGTCTTACTGACTAAAAATGACATCGATAATCCTACTGGAAAACAGCAGTTGCTGTAACTCAACAAAAAGAACAAAAGAAGTAGACTTTGGGTTTACGAGACCATGGTCTCAGAAACAATTGACAAATTGTAATTCCAATATGGTAATCTATGCCATTTGGTGTCCCTGCGGCAAACTGTCCATGGTTAAAACAGAGAGGAATATCAAATTACATATTACAGAACACAAAGGCTGTATTAGAAACAGATGCAACGCTATAGGAAAATACTGCTACCAGACTCACTACCTATCTGCAAACTGATAGCCAACGAAATTAAGGACGAGAAATCTAAAACGCTCAATAAATGGGTGGAACATCAAAAACAAAATTGAATGACGTTGCCTGCACAGAAGATGACCTGAAGTCCAACCCGCAAAGGGTGAAAACAAAAATGGACTGTAAAGATTGGATTGACACCATTGACAAAACAAGGGAGAACAAACTCCTAAAACATCTTCCTCCCACATTCAACAAAGTTAAAACCCCTTTAAACTATTGCATCAAATTCCCGTCCAAGCAGCTATGAAAAACATTCATGAAAGCAAGACTCAATCTGCTTATGACCCACGAAATCTTAACCATAAGATCAATGACAGCTTCGAATGAATGCCGTCTCTGCAAGAACCTGGAGCACCCAGAAACACTAAGACACTTGGTAATGTCATGCCCAAAAATGTGCCAATACAGAGCAGTATACCTCTGCCCGCTACTCACAGGAGAGGTAACCATCTGCGAAGACTCGTTCTGGAACCGTTTAATCTCAGGAGAATCGGCCAGAAGGGCTTTGGAAATTGTAAAAATGGTGGACTTAGCACTGAAAACCATCAACATGCAAAAGACAGCCGAGGTCGAGAGAGAAACCTGAGCGGGTCGTCCCTGATGGACAGGTCTTATCATACGGTGCAAGGCCCAACCCGGGCCGCTGGGGATGTAACTTGTCTAAATACTGTCTACAAACTTGAATTTATACGAAAGCAAACTTGTAAAAATCAGTCGATTAAACACAAGTATATAAAAAAACAAAACAAAAAAGTACTGACAGCACCTCTAGTTGGACATTTTATTACAATGGGACATACTAGTGACACTTTAAGATGGACAGTCTTATCACAAAGCCTACTAAGTGGCAACTTGTTACACGATAAAAAAAGACTTTATGAGAAGGAACAACGCCTAATTTTTCTATGATACAGTGTAGGATATGGCCTAAATGAGATGATTGACTGGCATAGTCTACAGTAAAAAGTCATGTCTGTAATTTGATCTACGACCGATACGGATGCTGAATGCCATGTTGTTACCATATTGCAAAATAAGCATGTAATTCCAATGAATGAAATCACTAGTTGTAATGCTTTACTAATTGGTGATTATATATTAATGTCCTTGATTTGTTAGAACATTGGGTATGTAATTCCATTTGTTAAAAAACCAATCACATTGCCATACTGGAGGTGACAATATTGTAAACATTGGATACCCCTATCCATAATGGCCGACGGTGTTACTATGATTTATCATAGAGTTTCAGTGCTGTAATTTAAAGGTGGCATGAGCCCTTCTATCCATCAGTGTGTCGTTTCCAAGGAGATTACCAAAGGTTTTAAACCCAGCGTCTTTGATGTTTACATCAGATACCCTAATGCGGCGAGACGCGATAGACTTACTTTGAAGTGAGTTTTTGACAATTTGCAAGAAGGCTTGTCCTGAGCCATGGCTGGGGTGGTTGTCAAGTTAATCTGGACGATAAAACACTTTACGTTTTTTTATAGCCATGCTCGTTATGCTTGCTAGAGACACCAATTCAAACATATGGGACTACCGTACCGAATGAAGTCACAGCTATTCTGAAAAACAAAGTTCTAACCTTGCCTCTGCTTGTAATGCTGTTTTGAGACACCGTTGCAGATAGAGGATGCATTTACACTAAACGGAGACACAGCACTGTTGGAAATCAATATTCAACCTTTGCGTAAGTGTCCTCATTGCTACTTACTCTTGTGTCTCACTGAGTTTCCAGGTTTTAAGGTAACACCGGTATTCTTTAAATTGCTAGTCAAGAACGGTTAATAATGAACACTACCTTAGTTGGATGGTATTCCCCTTTAGAGATGGCAGTACTGTAGACAACTGTGAAAGGTTCACCCCTGTTTGGGTTTGATGAGCTTCCATCCTTTTTTCTCAAAAGTAAACCAATGTCGTGTTTTTAAGAAAAACTACTAGTTATTGTTTAGATGTGATGAGAATTCTTCACGTTTTTGGAGTGTGTATTTCACTCATTACACCGTTGTTGTCTTTAATTGTACACACAGGCCCAAACCTAATTATAAGGCGTCCTGACCTAGCCACAACACAAATCATTGAGAGTGTTTGCGGTAAGTAGCCTTCAAGTTATTTAATCTCTTGCTGAGTACTAAATTAAATAGGTAACGGCATTAATTGAAACTGTTTGCATTGTGTTCTTTAGGTGAGGTAACTCCAAAGAATTACGGAATCTGTCTCCTGTACTTGTGAATGAGGTTATCTGGTTTTAGAGATTGAGAACCATTCCCAACGTTATTAGAATCTTTTCCCCTGAAGAAGTTCTTTTATCTGTACACAAACGTGTATAAAAACAAAATATGTTGGGTTTCTGAGTACTGTATTGACTAACAGTTGGTACTAATTGTGTATTATTGCTCAGTGGCCTTGAAATGGGCTACCATTTCACAAATTGTTTGCTTTAGTAAGTACATATATGTATCTCTAAGTACTTACCTATTATACTGTTAACGTTCTGGTGATCTAACTGAATTTCACCAAAAGTTCTCTCTGAAAGAAACTTTACTTCTCTGTTTTTTAAACAAATATATGTATTAAATTGTTAGTAAATAGCACTGGTCACTTTAGTCACTTAAAATGAACTATTGATTGTATTTTAACTGTATTTTAATGACTTGAATTTGAATAATAAATTGTGATTCTATATGAAAAATTGTTATTCTGTCACCGCATGTCCAGAACAGATCAGCATATAGCGCTATGAATTGCTAATTAAGGTATGGTGGTCAAACTATCAGAATAACCTGATCTGGTGTTGATTTAGTCCAAATATGTAAGTGGTTACAGGTAATACTAACAGTGCAGAGTTGCTGGGATCTTTTTGTGATTTTTGTATTTTGCTTGGGGTGTGATCCCAACAACTTTAAAAAATACCCTCAGTCTCTTATGAGTTTTTGGTGTGTTGGGTAGCAATCTATATAAGAAGCCCCTACTGAGAGGTACAAATTATATGAAGTTAAACAATGAACAATTCGAACTAATTCAGTGGTATCCTGATCTTAATCACTTCAAAACAGTAAAGGGGTCTTTAGCAGGAAATTCAACAGATGGGACTGGTGTTGCAATTATAGTCACCTAGCAAAATTAAAAGTTTGCCAAGTGGTGAATACTGTTACCCACACCTTTGGGAACCCCCAAAGGTATTGTGCCAATGTTCCCATTCAGTCGTCGGCCAGTTGCACGTCTTATGTGCTGTAATCTATTACCACTACGAGGCATTTGGGGCACCAAATGGGGCTTTGCTGAAGAGGACAGGTTTTGTCGTATCTCTTTGTGTTCCACTAATGCAGAGACTGCAAGGCATATTTTCACCGGTTGCCCCAAATTGGGCACCCTCCACATGACCCCTTTTGGGAATCAGGTCCATGATTATGATAGTATAAAAACCAAGAACATTTGGAACTATTGCCTAAATACAGATTCTGTCTCCACGCATGTGGCACTTTATCAGGTAAGGATGAAAATTGAAGAATTGTTAGGGAATGTTATGGATTTTAAGACTATGTAAGTAAAATACAGATCATTTTGAAATGTTTTATGAACTGTGTGAGCGATTGTAATCAGTTGAAGTATTGTACCTTTTCTAATTTATTTTTCACAGTAAGTCTGATGCATTTAATCAATTGATGTAAAAACGAATTAACGTTATTGATGTATATTTGTCACATTATGCATTGTTTTTTTATCTTATTCCTGTCGTTTTATTCTTGTGGTTGATAATTTATGAGTTTTTAACTAAAACATAAATAAAAACTATTATTATTATAGTGCTCCCACCTGCTTCTTGGACAAGAGCCTGATAAACCTCCAGACTTCAAGCCTTCGTCCTTCCAAGGTTGGAAATTCAGAACCACAAATGTGAGTTATACATATACCTGATGGCATAATCCACTAGATCCTCTAAATGGTCATTTTTTCAGAAGAAGCAGTTTTAGCAGCTATTCATAAGATCAAATCTTGCTCCCCGTTTGAAGCTATTCCTATAGCCATAATGAAAACAATCACCCCTAATCTCTTAGGGGAAATTACTGCAGCTATTAACAACTCCTGCCAGTCTGGGCTAATTCCACCTGAGCTGAAAGCTGCTAGAGTGATCCCTCTCCTAAAGAAGACATCACTTGACCCCACTGTTCTTGCTAATTTTCCACCCATCTCTCTTTTTCCTTTTCTTACTAAACTGTTGGAGTCCTTGGTCTCCCCCCTACTTTCCTCATTCTTGGAATCATCTCCTCTTCTTGACCCAGCACAGTCCGGCTTTAGGCCTGGCAGAGGCACTGAGAGTGTTCTAGTCTCGGTCCAGGACGATATGGCCAGACTGGTAGACTCAGGTGGGGTGGGTGCACTGATTCTACTAGATCTATCAGTGGCCTTCGACATGGTCGACCACCCCATCCTGTTGTCCCGTCTTGTCCAGATGGGTATATCTGGCCAAAATACTGGCATGGTTCACCTCGTTCCTGGCGGATCATACCCAGACTCTCTCTATGCCAGCTTTTCAATCTACTCTGTGCCCGCTGAGCTGTGGAGTACCGGAAGGTTCCTCCCTGTCTCTGATTCTCTTTAACATCTATATTTAGGCACTTGTTTGTCTCATTCACTCCTTCAGCATCAGGTGTTACTCATATGCTGACGACACTCAGATCCTGGTAGGTTTAGATCTAGATCAGGCTGAGATGGCGTTGTGCCTGCGAAGATGCCTGACTGCTGTTGGTAAGTGGATGAACTACAACTGCTCAAATTAAACAGAGAGAAGACAGAGGTATTGGTGGTGGCGTGTCCCCCTGATCCTTCACTATGTGTGTCTTCTTTCTGGCCTGTATCTTTTGGTAACCTCCCCACACCTACTAGGAAGGTGAAAAGTCTGGGTGTAATACTATCAGCTTCTCTTTCTATGGAGAGTCAGATTGATGCTGTCTGTCAAACAGGCCACTTCCAGCTTAGAAACCTGAAGAAAGTACTCCCTCTGATCCCCGAGCCCCTTCATCCGCCGGTGGTAACAGCCCTTATACTATCCCGGTTGGACTATTGTAATTCTTTATACCTGGCTTATTCAGAGACTGCAGTGCCTGCAAAACCTGCCTGCGAGAGTGGCTACCGGCTTCCCTTATGGAGCCCACTTCGCTCCTGTTTTACGATCCCTCCACTGGCTGCCTGTAAATCAACGCATCAGGTACAAGGCTCTGGGTATTGCTCACCGGGCTGTACATAACCTGGGAGCAGAATTCCTTCAAGTCAAGTTTGAGCGCCACCCGCCAGCTACGCTCTGCAACTGCGGACCTTCTTATTGTGCCACTGTTTCGTCGAGCACGGATAGGAGGTAGGGCTTTCTCTGTGGCCGCTGCCATCGCATGTAATGAGCTGCCTCCTTTCATAAAGAAACTACCCAATCACCTTGCCTTCAGGAAAGCAATAAAGACATTTCTCTTCTGAAAAAGGCTGACTTCCCTTTCTTCTGTTCTTCTGTCATAGAGTTTGCTCCATTTCCAGCACCAAGATGCCTCTGGGGAAACGCTTGCGCTTTCTTTAGAAATACCATAACATAACATAACATATATATATGACAATATAAGGGCTCTTGCAAGGGTAGTACAGCTATACATATATATCCTCCTCAACGGCCTGCACAGCTAAACTTATAAACGCCCGTAGACCTTTCCTGTCCACAATCAGCTGTACTACCCTTGCAAGAGCCCTTATATTGTCCAAACTGGAATATTGTAATACTCTTATACCTTGGAACTAGCCAGAGGAACCTCGACAAGCTACAAGTATTGCAAAACAACACACTCAGAACTGCCGTAAATATTCCTTGCTCGAATCACATTTCACAAATCAGACGGGACACCAAGTGGCTATCCATTCAAGACAGGATCACCTTTACAACACTTATGATTACCCATAAGTGCCTAACCAACTCAGCCCCTAAGTATCTGATAGACACATTTTCCAGGAAAGAGTCAATCAGACCCACTAGAGCTATCTATGCACACTGCCTCAACATACCTAAATTCAAACTCAGAAAAGCTTGAGGTTCCAGTTTTCCGGTGCTGGCGGCCAAGACTTGGAATAAACTTCTGCATGCTCTAAGGACAGACTCAATATTTCTCTCATTCCGGAATAAAGTAAAAGCTTGGTTGTTTTATCTAACAAACTAAACTACCTCTCCTATACTTGAGTTCCCATGACTTAGCTGCCTCATCAACTCTGCCTAGTGCTCCAAAACACCCCTCTAGCCAGCTGTCTTTGGCCTGTTGCTAGATAGCCCTTGAGCCTTGTTATGAACCTTGTACATATTGTATATCTTCCTATCTTGTATATATCTGTATATGATTACATCGTTGACTGTTTATTTGTCTGTATCATTGTAGTAATGTTGTTGTATCTTAAGAAAAGTGCCCAGATACCCTTTGGGCTCGGTGTATGTTTTGCTGTAAACATATATATATGGGATACATTACTCACCGTAATCGTATTTCTGATGCTTGTATCTGCTTAGATTCACATGCTGTGCATAGGCCGACATCTAGTGGAAGCTGCGGAGTATTACAGTTTGTTTTTCGAAACTCGAAAATGGGCGTCGACACAGGGCGTGCCAGTAATACCATCCCTAGTGTGACGTCCACTGTACCCAAGATCCCTCACGCATCTAGGATCCTCAGATTGTATTTTTTCTGACATGAGGTAGCATGAGGAGTAGCGTGAGTACAGATAATCCAAGCAGATAGATAGAAAGGTAAGCTACAAGCAACCATGCGCCTTCTCTCAGAGGGGAGGAAGGGTGGGTCGCATGTGAATCTAAGCAGATACAAGCATCAGAAATACAATTACGTTGAGTAATGTATCCCTTCTGAGGCTTGTGGAATCTGCTTAGATCACATGCTGTGCATAGATTAGCGAGCAGTACCTGAAGAAGGAGGTGGGATGTGAGAAGGGTCATGAGCAAATAAGTGTCTTAGAACCGCTTGTCCCACTTGTGTATCTGCCTTGGAATGGGTAGCAACACAGTAATGCTGAGTAAAAGTGTGAATAGAGCTCCAAGTAGCTGCTTTGCAAATGGTGTCAAGGGGTACATTTGCAATGAAAGCCAGAGTGGCCCCAATGCCTCTAGTAGAGTGGGCTCTTGGCGTGAACGGCAGAGTTCTTTCAGAGAGTGAGTAACACAGCTGGATACAGTTAATAATCCACTTCGAGATGGCACCTTTAGAGACGCGATCCCCCTCTCTGCCTGTAGCTACGGAGACAAACAGTTGATCTGTTTTTCTTAGCGGTCTGGTTTTATTTACATAGTAGAAGACCGCCCTACGCACATCTAGGGTGTGTAGTTTCACCTCACCTGAGCTTTGAGGGTCCTGGAAGAAAGCCGGAAGCTCGATGGACTGGTTTACATGGAATTTTGATATAAACTTAGGTGATAACCTAGGGTGTGTGCGTAAAACCAGTTTGTCTTTATGGACAGTAAAGAAGGGATCCTGCACTGACAGAGCCTGAATTTCACTGACCCTTCTTATAGAAGTAATAGCTACCAAGAAGGCCGTTTTATAAGTCAGGTGTTTGAGACTGCTTTTATGCATGGGCTCGAAAGGGGGTCCCATGAGCTTGGCTAGCACCACATTAAGGTCCCACCCTGGTGGTGGGTTTGAAATAGGAGGGTGAAGTCTCTTTACTCCTTCCATGAAGGCTTTAACTAATGGTACTTTCCACCATGAGACCTTGCTATGGGAAGTGGTGTATGCCGACAGGGCTGCCAGGTGTACTTTCAGTGAGTTAAAAACCAATCCTGCATCTAGCAGGTGGAGCATGTATGTAACAATAGTGGAAGGAGTGCAATCAACAGGGTTGATTTGTTTACTCTGGCACCAGATAACGAACCTCTTCCACTTGTCAAAGTAACAGTGACTTGTGTTTGGTTTCCTAGATTCCTTTAGGATGTCCATACACCTCTGTGGTAAATTGAGATGTCCAAACTCTATGACCTCAGGAGCCATGCTGCCAGGTTCATTGAGTTGGTTTGCTGGTGCACTGTTTGACCTTGGTGCTGGGACAGTAGGTTGTACCAGGCTGGAAGTTTGATGGGCTCGCACACTGCCATCTTGCGTAGGTGTGGGAACCACGGTTGTCTTGCCCACATGGGAGCAACTAGGACGAGCGTCATCGATTCTCTGTTCATCTTGTTCACCACTTTCCTGATGAGAGGAGTTGGTGGAAAAGCGTACGCAAACATCCCTGACCAGTTCATCCACAGGGCGTTCCCCTGGGAGTCTGGTTGGGGGAGCCTGGATGCAAATCCTGGGCATTGTCGGTTTTCGCTTGTGGCGAATAAGTCTATAGTGGGGAAACCCCACTGAGAGAAGATATCTTCTACGACCTCTCTGTGTAGAACCCATTCGTGTTCCTCTGGGAGGGAGTCTCTGCTCAGAGCATCCGCTAGGGAATTGAGCTCCCCTGGAACATGTTGTGATGACAGGAAGATGTTCCGTCTGAGTGCCCATATCCAGATTTTCTGGGCAAGCTTGGACAGATTTGGCGAACGAGTCCCTCCTTGCTTGTTCAGGTAGAACATGGCTGTTGTGCTGTCCGTACGGATTTGCACTGACAGGTTTAGTAGGTGGGGCTCGAACGCTTGAAGCGCTCTGAATACTGCCAGAAGCTCTAGCAGGTTGATGTGGTTCTTGGCCACTGAGGGAGACCAGAGACCCTGAGCTGTGTGGTGGAGATGGTGAGCTCCCCACCCCGTCAGACATGCATCGGTAGTGACTACTGCCTGTACTTCTGGATCGTAAAAGGGTTTCCCCTGTGCGAGATTCTCTCTTGTCCACCAGTGAAGGCTTTGTACTAGTGTTGGCGAAACGACCACTAGATCGTCCCACTGACCGCTTGCCTGAGACCACTGTTTCGCCAACCATTCCTGCATGGGACGCATGCGCAGGCGCGCGTGGGGGACCAGGTAAATACATGACGCCATCATGCCCAGTAAACGCATTGCTTTGCGTACCGTTATTTGGCGACCGGACTGATAATGCGGAATTTGCAGTAGTATATTCCGAATTCTTCCCTCTGAAGGAAAGGTCAACCCTTCTTGAGTATCTAGGATTGCTCCTAGGAACTGTTTGGAGGTGCTTGGCACCAGGCTTGACTTTTTCTAGTTGATTGAGAAGCCTAACTCGTGAAGGAGGTCGATAGTCCTTTGAATGTTTGTCCTGCAAATTACTGGGGTTTCCCCCGTTATTAGCCAGTCGTCCAGATAAGGGTACACCGGGATTGCCTCCCTGCGTAGGTGTGCAGCCGCCACCGCCAGTACCTTGGTGAATACCCTTGGTGCTGAAGCTATCCCGAAGGGCAGTAGCTTGAATTGGTAGTGTCGACTGTCCACCTTGAAGCGCAAGTACCTTCTGTGCGCTGGGAACATGGAAATATGAAAATAAGCATCTTTCATATCCAAGTTTGCCATGTAATCCCCCTTTTTTAGGAGGGGGATTACCTCTTGAAGCGTAGTCATACAAAACTTTTGGGGCTTGACATACTTGTTGGCAGGCCGTAAGTCCAATACTGGGCGCAATGTCAAATCTTTCTTTGGCACAAGGAAGTAAGTTGAATAAATACCCTTGTTTACCTGGTGTCCCGGGACGAGTTCTATCGCGTCCTTTTCTAGCAGAATGGCGATCTCCTCGAGGAGAATCTTCTGATGTTCTAAAGAGTGTACTCTTTGTCGTGGAGGATGGTTCCGGGGATGCTGCAGTAGTTCTATACAGTACCCTGTGGATACTGTTGACAGCACCCATCTGTCTGATGTGATCCCTTCCCAAACCTGGGTGAAGTTGGAAATGCGTCCCCCTACTGGGGTTGCGTGAGAAGGGACCCTGAACTGAGCGTCGCTGCTTTGGTAGAGGCGTGCAGCCTCCCTTGCTGGGGCTGCCTCTGCCTTTACCACAACCTCTCCTATTACCCCTGCCGTAACCATGGGTAGACTGTTGGCTGTTGTTCCACTGTGTACCCTGCCCCTGGGAATAGTTAGATCCTCTCTGGGAATTTTGGCCGCATGGGCAACGAAAATTACTATTCCCTCTCTGGTTAGGGGGTTTATTGGTTAACTGGCCAAGGGACTTGAGTGTCTCGTATTCGTCCTTGGCATTCTTCAGTGCGTCTTCGACCGCCTTACCAAACAACAGATTGGCTTCCACCGGTTTGTCCGACAATGATGCCTGGGTTTCTGCCTTAAAACCAGACTGCCGTAACCACGCATGTCTCTTGATAAGAGTGCCTTCTGCAATCAATCTGCCTGCGCTGTCCGCGGCGTCAAAGGTTGCTTTCAAAATGCAACCAGACACGGCTCTACCCTCTGCGGAAATCCGAGCTAACTGGCCCTTTAAAGGTTCAGGAGCAGAGGCTATGAGTGCCGCGACTTCTTCCCACTGATGGCAGTTGTAGCTGGCCAACAGGGTGGTGGAGTTTGCAATCCTTGCTTGATAGGCAGACGTTGAGGCTACTTTCCTGCCGAAACCATATAGTTTTTTTCTCTCCTTGTCGGGAGGCGCTTCGGACGATGACAAGGGTGTTCCAGCCCTCTTACGAGTGTTAGTGACAACTAGGGAGTCTGGCTTCAGATGTCCTCTTATATAGAGAGGGTCAGACTGGGCTGCCCTGAAAAGTTTTTCAACCCTGGGATTGACTGCTCTGGTGAGGTTCGGGTTCACCAGGGACGGGTCTATTCTTCGCTGAATGGACTTAAGGATCGGGACGGTCTGGGCAACAGGCCTCCTTTCTCCCACTAACTCCTCTGCAAAGTCCCTCTCCTCCTGGACACCGTGGGTGTCAATATGGAAATGTTCTGCTGCACGTGCGAGAACCTCGTTTAGGAGGGGTTGGTTATCGACAGGGGAGTCGGTAACCGGGGCTTTGTTTTCTACCGGGGAACCTACTCTGTAGGTTTCAGGGTCTTCCTCTTCCTCTTCTTGGTCCTCATCATCCCCATAGTATCCCGTCCCAGTTTGCTCTTCTACCATGCCAAATTCTTGGTCCTCACCAAAGGAAGCCTCTCCTTGATACAGTGAGTATGGTCTAGAGTATGGTTGTACCTTGAAGGGGTCTGTAGACCTCATCGGTGTTTCAAACCGGGGCTTCTCACTCGGGGGGATAGGATCATTAGAGCCTGAGGGTGTCGGCCCTTGTGGATCATACGAAAGGAAATGGTCAGGATTTTTATCGTAAAAATCAGCCAAAGAAGACATCCTGGACATGACCCTATCTATGTCTTCACTGGACCATTTTTTGGAACTGGGAATGATTCTCTCAGGGATTTATCTTGAGTAGATTTGATGGTTTTAGACATATCAGCAGACCTGGTCTTGTCTGTCTGTTTAGGGGGAGTGGTGTGTTTCACAGGTGTGGAAGAGTGCAAAGGCTGCTTCTTTTGTTGTTTTCCCCCCTCCCTGTGAGTGGAAAAGTGTTTTCCCTGTCCTTTTGTGGCTCCTGAGGTTTTCGACGCCTGGCGTCGAGGATCGGGGGTAGGGTCCCTGTCCTTCGAGCGTGGGGCCTCGCTGATTTTGTCTGCGGGCTCCGACTCCTGGAGCGCGGCCTGGGGGTGGAAGTCGTCTTCGTCCTCCGACGATCAAACTTCTGTTAGTCTAGCGAGGCACTCTTGGCAAGAGTGGATGATTGCCTGGAGTCATGCGGCGATCTCGATCGAGAACGCCCAGAGGACACCGAATCGGACCGTTCTGTTTGTGCCTCTTTCCGAGAACTCGACGTCGTCGAGTCTCGGTTGAACTTTGTGTGTTTAGTGTGTGTGGTGTGTGAAGCGCTTGTGTCGCTGGGGGTCTTCCCCATAGCCGCCCTGCCGGACGACCTTCCGAGGTCGGGTACTTGCGCTCGGCTGTCTTTCGACACTGTAATGCCCTCGCCGTCCGAAAGTACGGCGTCACTGCCGTCGCTGAAGGCGCCCTCCGCTGCCATGGCCGCTTGCCTGGCGTGGTGGGCCCAACGCTTCGTCGAACGGTCCTTAAGTGTCTTAGGTTTAAACCTACTACACGCTCTGCAGTTCGCTTCGGGGTGGTCCCTCGGCAAGCAGAGATTGCACGTGGCGTGCCTGTCGACCCAAGGGTATTTGCGATTGCACTTGGGGCAGAATTGAAAAGGGGTACCCTCCATACGCACCTTGAGGCAGCGGGCTGTTAAGTGTAGGAAATGTATAAGGTGTACCTATATACCAAGAGTGTAGAGTATGTACAACCCCCCACTCTCCCTACTTGCAAGGCTGAGGCCAGAGGCCTTCCAAGGCCCGGGCCGAGGCCAGAGGCCTTCCGAGGCCCAAATCCGTCGTGCAGCAGCCGACGGTCGATTTCTTCTCTAGCCGGCGTCGAGTTTGTCGAAGTTCGACGTTGGGATGGGGAAGGATGTAAATAAATAAATATTTTAGCAAAAGTATGGCTAAGGCCAGGGGACTCCGCAAAATGCTTCCGACCAGTATGGCGGAAAAAAACAATCTGAGGATCCTAGATGCGTGAGGGATCTTGGGTACAGTGGACGTCACCCTAGGGATAGTATTACTGGCACGCCCTGTGTCGACGCCCATTTTCGAGTTTCGAAAAACAAACTGTAATACTCCGCAGCTTCCACTAGATGTCGGCCTATGCACAGCATGTGATCTAAGCAGATTCCACAAGCCTCAGAAATATATATATATTTATATGAACACAACACACACAAGCGTTAGGGACTTGCACTCCCATGGCTCCACATCAAATGCACACAAAAGACGTGCTCCAGACTGCTGCTTACGATGCGAGACAAAATTCCAGTTTTATTAAAGGCATCACAGGAGAACAGAAAAGAAAGTGAGGAACGACGCGTTTCGCAACCTCCTGGTTGCTTGGTCACATATAATATATATATTTGTGAAAGTTTGTTTGTATGTTCAGGGATGGCTCTAGCCCCATAACAGTTGGTGGGTTGAAATGTTGGCCCAATGTCAGCATACCAATCTGGGGTGTACTGGCGATAGTGACATCTGACAAACCCCACCCATTCGCCCTGGACAGGGCGGGGGTCCAGCCCTGTGCTATCATTATGGACGATTTCGGGAGATTGCCGATTTTGCGGTTGTTGGCTCCAGCCCCACAACAGTTGCTGGGCTGAAGTTTTGGCCCCGAGATCGGCATACCAGTATGGGGTGTACTGGCGATAGTGAAATCTGACCAACTCCACCCATTTGTCTTGCACAGGGTGGGGTCCGACCCAGTGCTATCAGTATAGGTGATTTCAGGAGATTGCCGATCTTGTGATTTTTCAAAAATAGGAAGTTAGGACACAATATAGCATACACAAGGCTATAGCAGACCCCCACATCCATGTCATGCATGTCAGCTACAGACACATGCAAGTGTCAGTGCAAACTGTAATTAAGAGCAGGTGCTGTGTTTCACAGTGTATTTCTAAAAGAGCAAACACGGCGAGCACAGGGACCAGAGCACAAAGCTCCGGTCCAGCTTGTAAGTGGAGAAGGAGGGAGTGGGTGGGGAAAGGGAACGGGATCTCTTTGGGGGGTGGTGATGTAGGGAGGCTACAGGGATAGGTCCCCTGTTGCCTCGCCACAATCGAGATGCAACCACCTGGGTAAGGGCATTGGGTGACTGGAAAATGCAGGCGTTACACTGTGTTCTAGCCTGCATTTCCAGCCACCTGATTGGCTGAGCTGCCTTCACTGGGTGCGAATGCACAACATAGCTCAATCCCAGGAGAGGTTCAAAATTCTCCCAGCTCTGAAAAAGCACCAAAACGTGACCCTTGAATAGCTGCTGGACAAATACAAATCCTGCCATCCCTCCCCCAACAGTACAATGCTACTGTATACATTTTTAAGCCCAATGCTGGCACCTTCCAATTGTAAAGCACTCTGCTGCTATCAATCTAGGTTTGCGCTACAACCAATACAATCAAATAAATAACCCTCAGCATACTCTGCGCACACTCTCTCTCCTCTTTTACGTCTGGTCTTCATAAATGTCAGTAGGCCCTTGACTATTATTCCCTTTTTCTGGGTCTTGTCTGAGCCACTGTCTGGGATATCACCCCAGCCAACTTAGGTTTCTCGACCTCTCTTTCCTTGTCTGCGCCCTTTCTCTCTGGGTTTGGCATCTTAGCCATGGCATCTCTTCCTCAAACTGAACCCTTGTACATGGCTTCTGAGTCTTCTGTTCACTTAATAGCGCCCCTGATTGGTTCTTCTCAAGCTTTTATCTCTGACACTTTCATGATTGTTCCAGCTCTGGTTTTCTCTTGTTTATTACAAAAGTTGTATCTCTTTTCATTAAGGCACCCTGTTGCCAGCATTCTTCTCCACCACTCTATGATTAGCAAGTCCCATCCTTTTACTGATGCTGATCAAAGGTTCAAGATCTGGTCCGCTATTTTAAAGTCAAGTGGGAGCGATGGGGCATTATGTGACACAAGAAAGCCATTCCCAACTTGGCCACTTTGGTCAGCGTGGCTGGCTGCGCGGGGAGAGGGAGAAAAGAGTGTGAGCAGGAGACTAGCCTGATGTTTACACGTCTGAAGAGTGGGAAGGATGTCCCAATGGAAAGCTGGAAACCATCCACCCTCCTAGCTAGATATCCTCTGATTCTGCATGGTAGAAGCAGAAGTGTGTAAAGATGGTCTCACTGGTGGAATATAACCCTAAAGATTAGGTGAAATATTGGAATTGAAATAGGGTGGATGATGCATTTTCTGTCTTACTTCCTTACTCACCATTGGAACATGGTATGTGGTCTGTGGAGCCGTTCCTTAAGGCAGGGTTTTCATTAAGCCTAATTCTATGAAATGCACACAAGTAGACAATCATTGCTTGAGATAACCTTTAGACGTCTTAGCAATTGTTTTAGTTCCTTTATCAGACACCTGTACTATAGTGCAAATATCAAAGTACTATATGTAGCTCCATCAAATGTACGTGCGGCTTTGTGCGATCTTGCACTAGGCTGCAGTTTTTAGTTTATTTTCCCCATAATATAAAGGAAACTTGCTGAACACACATGTTCAGCATCAAACCAGTAGTAGAAGTGTAATAAAAAAAAGAATGAAATTGTGACTCAGTGAGAGCTATACATGGGTTATGAGGTTGAAGCGCAAGATTTGTGGACAGCACAGTGGGCGGAATGGGCTAAAGAAGAAGGGGGTTCTCATGGATTGTGTTTAATGGGGTGCTCTTCCGTCAAAAGAGGTTTCAGTGTAAACCACAACTGCTCTGGGAGCTTTGTGAGTTTGTTCTCAGGTAAATGCAAAAGTTTGAGAAACAAAAATTGAGATGTTTCTTTCATGGTCAAACTTGATATGACATTTAATACGTCTGTTTAAAAGTACCACGTTCTTTCAATTTATAATAGTTATGAGTTAAGGAAATACGTGGTACAGTGACCCTTGTTTCCTAAAGAAACTACATTCGAGGGGAGAAGGGAACGTGTTGACTTGTAATCTAACAAAGTAATTTTGACAAATCTGCCCTCGTGAATCTCTGCATGCTCTTAGAGATGCTATTGGCAATACTAATACAATTCCCTTAAACTGGCAGGACGTTTTGTGTTTGTGTGAACAATACATAACCAGACCTTTGAATTGGGGATGCGAGGTCTCCATCTTTCACCATATGACTCCAAAATTCATAAGCCACACCTGGTATTTTAGTGCGCTTCGAGAAGGCTTGTTCTTGACAAATCTGACTTGGCCGGAGTTGGTGGCCGATACACATGGTTGACAGTTCCTGACAGTGGTGCACCCTGGGGTCACTGGTGGGGAATCTGATTCGTGATT
The DNA here is from genome assembly GCF_040938575.1 of Ambystoma mexicanum. Lineage (NCBI taxonomy): Eukaryota > Metazoa > Chordata > Amphibia > Caudata > Ambystomatidae > Ambystoma > Ambystoma mexicanum. The sequence goes on along the minus strand of NC_090934.1, from coordinate 831,676,436 downwards.
GAAAGAGTCTTCCTTCTCTTAATGGTTTTCATTTAAAGAAGTTGCAAGATATGGTCCAGTTATGTCCTACTCTTCGCAACCTTGTTGCTGAGCTGAAAGAAGGCTGCCTTTTTGTAAAAATAAAAAACCCTGTGAGCCAAAACTCGAGTAGGCAATGTGGAATTCCAAGCTGGACTTTAATGAAATGTTTAACTATTTTGCTTCCTTATTTAGTGAGCCACAGGCATCAGTCCCTTTATCTCCTGGCTACATTAGACAGTAGCACATGGGATGTTCAAATGCACAGTGCCAGACTGTATAAGACACCAGCCGTTTTTGAATATTACACAAATTGCTTAGTTGCACAGTTAGTTTCATGTATTTGAGGGATGCTTTTGTGAGAACGTGTGTTGGTGTAGTATGAGTGGGATTGTGATGTATGGATCAATATTATCTCAGATGTTTTAGCATTGATGCATTCACACATGTTGTAATTTCATCTGATTGAATAGAATAAAACAAAAAGACTATTTTGCTATATATTTGTGTATTGCATATTTGCAATGATTATTTTTAAAGGTTACATAGCATCTTGTCTGTGCGTGATTTCCGATTCCTCACTGGTCCTATGTATTAAAATAAGTTAGGTGGGTCGACCTCATGCATGTGGACATGAGTTTAGGCATAGTGAATGGAGGTACTTATGATCATAGCCACCACATCCCAAGTCACATTGCACATCTGTCAGTTCCTGTAAGTCAGCTCTGCTATGGAAGGGAATGTGTATTCGGGTCACACAGGCTGATACTGGCACATCGCAGGACAGATACCTTGAGGACCCAGACTCTCTTTGATTCTCTTTGTGAGGACCGGTATCCCCCTCCCCTTCAGAGACAGATGCGCAGCAGACAGCTATCCTGGGCACTGGTATACAAGGACCTCATCCATTCAGGAGCAGTCACCTCACACCAGGGTGCTGCATATCTAAAGGTTTTTGTTGTCTCTGGACACTGAAAGATGCGTTCCACCGTTTTCTTTTTTACTGTCTCTCTTTTCCTTTCCTCGCTCCTCCACTTCCTCTGGAGAAAAGCACTTTGGTTGAAAAGCCCACTCCAGCCAGTAGCCGGGATCGGTCCCCTAAATCAGGATAGCTTTAAACGAATCACCTGAGGATTTGTACCCTTAAAGGAAGGCATCTCACACCCCTTCAGCATATTCCTTCAGATCCTTTAAAGCTTAAGAGACTATCTTATCATTCTCACCTGGACTTCCTTTGGGTCAGTTGCAATGTACAAAGCCCTCCGATAGAGATGAAGAAGGAGACGTCCAAGACAGAAGGAAGATCTGTCCCCTAACCACTGCCTGGGAACATCGGGAGTGACCAGTGCTGTTAACAAGGACCAACCAATCAGCAACGGATCTTCTGTGCCAGAAGTGCAGACCCTGAACTGGAGTATCCTGTCCTGGATTCCTTTGCAAAGGCCTCACAGCAACCAGAGGGCCTGACCTGCCGAAGTTCCCTGTTCTCACGTACTGAACCGGTCTCTGCATGTTATCCGCATCCTGAACAATAGGCAAGGCACTGGTGCGGGTGTATGTGTTCCTCCAACCAGCTGAACTATTACACTGCATCTAAACCAGATCGACAGTGCATCATGTCCTAGTGAAGTGCATCACCTGCTGGGCCCAACGCATCTGCTCAATGCTGGAAACTGAACCCAATCTCTAGAGTGCTCTAACCAGGGGTTACAACCATGGCTCAGCACAGCTAGTCCAAGAAACGTTACCTCATTGACTGCACATCAACGCGCCCTCGATCACCATTTCAACGACCATCGCCCGCTGACTCGAACTGCTGGAGCATCACAAGCCGCCCTCTCCTAGCAGCCAAAGCCTGACTCGACCTGGATCTGATGGGTCAGCCCACTAAAAACCGAATCTAGGTACTGTGACACTGAACTGCCCCCACAGTCCACTTGGGCCCTAGAGAGTGGTTATGTCACGATTGCTCCTGTTTTCAACACAACATCCTTTTTATGGTAGTACCTTATCTACCACCCCTGGGACTATGCTCAGAGTGCTATATTCTCCAGTCTGTTGCATGTCTTCTGTTCTTTCCTTTGGGGTGGGTTTTTGTACAGTTATTTCTTTTCGTTCTACTTGCAGATGGTGTGTTTTATTAAAGTATTTATATTTATATAGAACCTTGATTGGACATTACCTTTATTTTGGACTGTGATACTGTGTTTTTTGTCAGTGCTGGTTCACATCCACACCCCTCTTAAGAATATAGACTTCCCTCGTCCTGCATTACCACAAGAGGCAAAGGAGATATATCTCTTGACTGTCCCTGTTTTATTGCAATGTGTTTTGGTTTGTAGAAGTGTGAGGGCTCAGTGGGCCATTTTACCACTTATCATCCTTTTACGCCTGCAAGGCAGAATCCAATTCATCACAGTGCCCCTGCAACCACTCAGGAGCTAGAAAGCACCACTTAACACGTTTTTGCACATTGGTTTACTGGTCAACAGCTTTGCAATACTTTAAGTGAAGTGATTAGCTTCAAAGGGTTAATCGAATAAAATGACAAGGTATTCTTTAACGGCAACAAAAACACAATTCTGAACTGTGAACATTGTTTTAAAAAGTAGTTGATCCTTTATCAGTGTAAAAATAATAGCGGCAGAATTTCATCTTTGTTTGTATCATGTGCAAAATCCAAGTTTTTGTATCAATTGGTCTACAATAACTATGTTCACATCCTCCCCCTCACTGAGATTTTGCCTAGCTTTGCTGACAATATCTATCAACTGGCCTCCACTTTCAACCATCCTAATCTTTGATACAATAGTAGTTTGCATGCTGGGATTTGCAGTCTAAAAATGAAAGTTGCCTGAAAGACTGGATTGACTGAAGGTGTAATATTGGCAGCCTTATTGGCAGGGACCCTATTGGCAGGGACGAAAATGTGTCTTACTATAACATTCATGGCATGTAGTGGACAAAGACTGCAGTACAATGTGTTTACCGCACAATGTTGGTATATTTTGGGAACTATTGCAAAATACTGTGTTTATAGGGTGATTCTGACATGCATTAGGCATTGGCGACATTACATGTTTTACGTGTAAATTATGGCATATGTTGGGCAAAGCCAGCAGAACAATCTGCTTTTACAGTGGCATGCTGCTTGCATATGTTGGACACAGGCATCCAAGGACATGTTTGGTGCTAGCAGCTTGAGCATGTGTTTTTCAGAGCTATGCTGTGATATAATATTGAGACCAGTCTTACGACTTTGCAAAATGCTTGTGTTGGTGACCTGGCATAGAATGCAGTTTTTCATGTGTCTGCTGCAAAACCAATAGTATAGTCGATGTTTTCATATTTCTCTGCAATGTGTGTTTTAAAATACAAATGCACCATTTTAAGCAATTATTTACAAGACGTTCTCGGGTGTAGGAGCATCACAAATCCCTCGAAATGTTATGGACTTGCAAATTACACTCAGACTAATTCAGGGAAAATATGTATACTTCTCAACTTTAAAAATGCACCAGCTACCATTGGTCAATGAGTGAAGGAGGAGATGAATATTTTCCGACACATTCTGCTTTCTCTACTACCAGCATCTTGCTGCCTACATCATCTCCAGAATGGAGCACAACTTTTGCGAGGGTAAGCCCTGTATTTCCGCTGTGCGCATCACGCCTGTGCGTGTTTATCATCTTCTTGCCTGAAAATTCGATTCTGCTGCTGGCGGGCTGCTGATACCTTAACCAGCAACCTTTTTCCATCTTTATATTCAATTTAAGACATTGAGAATTTTTCAGCATTTAATGTGCAATTGGATTTCAGTGTTTAGAAGGCCTTCCAAGATGGCCGTTACTTTTTCTGCCGTGTTAAGGATCCATTGCCAGGCCTGCCCTCCCTTCCCCTCATTGGCAGACTGGGCCTTGATAGCCCAATCAGCACAACCGGGAGGCGGGAGCAGGCAACCAACTAAGGGCCACACAAAGGCCCCTGTCATCTCCCTTTCTGCCACAGGTACGCCCGTGATATTGTGTTACACCCTCACCCCCATCAGCCCCCCGTGAGGTTGTGTTACTCCCCCCAAACCCCATCAGCCCCCATGATGTTGTGTTACCCCCCCGCACCCACACCCCCACACCGTCTGCCACCTGTGATGTTGTGTTACTACCCTCCCCACTTTTTTGTTCCTGGTGAAGGCTTGGTGTACCCTGCACCCTTCCCTGATCCCACGTGATGTCCACTGTGACCCCCCCCTTCCCTGGTCCCTAGTGATGTCCGTCTTCTCTTGCCCCTCATCCTGCTTGCCCCCACCCTGCTTTACCTGATCTCTTCTCTCCTGCCCTCCCCTTCCCCCTTTCCTTTCTTCCACCCCCCACCCCCTTTCCATAACCACTGTTGCAGTTGTCTTGTATTCACTATGGTTTTACTATCACTTACCTGTTGCCATCGCTTAGATTTGACTTTGTAGACACTTTGACTTTTGTTGCGTCACCTTCTTAACTCTCATGCTGGACCTCCCCTGGATCTCGTACGCAGGTTGGCCCTGAACCATGCTGTGCCCATCGTCATTTTGTATCCTGCTCACATTTTCTGTTCCCTGCAACATTGCATGTTTTTTTACTGACCTCTGCAACTGTTATTTTGTTCTCTCCACTGCTTCTCAGCTTGTTTTGACTGTTTATCCTCTGCTCTTTCCTTCTTTCCCTTCTCCCTCTCCCTCCATGCCTTACATGTTCATGCACTTACACTATCAGAATTGTCCCTGACCTAGTATGATAGATCAAATGTTCGTCTCCTCTACCTTCCTTTACTTGTCCCCTCCCCCTTCCAGCACTATCTGAAATGTCGTCAGGCCTAGCATGATAGTCGTTTATTTTGTTCCTCTCCTTCTCCCTTACTCCACCCCCCCTCCTTTCGTTAAATTCCAGCAACTACCTCAATTGTCGTCAGGCATACTAATGTAGCCGCCTGTCTGTCTCCTTCCCCTCCCCCCAGCCCTCCCTATATCTGTTAGTAGCTCTTACTCTATCACAAATTGTCTCGGGACATGTTTGATAGCCGCTTGTTTGTTCCCCCCCTCCCTCATTGTTTTCTCCTCCCCTCCCCCCCCCAGCACTATCTGAAATGTCGTCAGGCCTAGTATGATATTTGCTTGTTTTGTTCTTCTCCTTCTCCTTTTACTCCAACCCTCCAGCCCCCACTTTTGTTAAATTCCTGCACTACCTCAATTGTCCTCAGGCATAGTAATGTAGCCCCTTGTCTGTCTCATTTTCCTTACCACCAGCCCCCTCCTTATCTTGGTCAAAATCACTTGCTCTATCTGAAATATCGTCAGGCTGACTACAATAGTTAATTTCACATTCTGAATGCATCAAGGACTTTTAAGAATGTCACTGTATTCTCCCTTGTTCCCTCCCTGCCTTGAAGTGCTTTGAAACATGTGTATAGGCGCTATATAAATAAACAATCAAACTGATTACATGACTTATTTCATAGGCCACAGTTTTCAAAGCTATGAGCTTTAGTAATGTGTATACGATCATTGTGAGATGAAGACTGGTGAGAAATGTACGGCTGTGATGAGGCATAGATCGAAGGTGGTAAATGAGATTGAGAGTGCCACTTTTCACATGAGTTGAATGCTGGAAGTAGCAAAGGGAGATCACAGGAGGCCTAACTAGAAATGAGAAGGGCGGAGGAACAGGTATAGAAAAAAATGATGAAACCAAGAAAAATCAGAGGGTAAGCTAGTGGAAAGAAAATAGAGATGAGACTATTACGATTAAAAACATTATAAAACCATTGCAGTGCCCTGTGATCTATGTCTTGACATCAATGTGCTTGAATGCACATATCCATACACATTGCCGCTTTTGTATCCACCCCATTACATTGGTACTGCCAGTTATGACCAAGTGTATTTTATAGTTTAGTTCAACAGAAAAAAAAACTATTCATAATTATAGCCCATCTAATAAAAAACATGAACCTTTTAAGACTGTCTGCTCGTGACATTTTATTTTTAAATGATTGACAGAGGAAAGTAACATGTATGTGATGCTGTTTCCGTTTCAATAGTTTGCCATAACAACATTAAGTACATTGTACTTGTAATTGTGCTTGTGGTTCACACGCTTATGAGACAAGTTACACCAACATCAAGGATGAGGGCGATTCCTTCAAGACCAACGTGAATAAGGTCAGGACATTTAATGTTTTTAAAGACTGTGAATGTTTTGTCACAAACATAAATTGCTTACCACATTGATAGACAGGGCAGCACTTGTCAGTCGCATTACCATCCACCGTGAGCAACTCCCCTTCCTGGCATTTCGGTATATGATCGGAACAGGCGCCGCATGCTGCAGAAAATAAAGGAGGTTCAACATCAGTTATGTACCTCAGTGTTTCCAAGGTCAATTTGCTGGTGTGGCAAACTACGAGTTTGGTGGGGGGGTGGCCGGATTTACCTGCAGCTCCGAGCTGCTGTGTAATTCCGCCACCCCACCACCCAAAAATGCCAGTCTTAACACTGCTGGTAACACCGGCAAATCCGCCCATGGAGTTCTATAGGACCCCATGGAATAGGGATTAACGCCACTTTCCACCACTTGTAATCTGCCGGTAATTCCGGCAAAGAAAGTGGTGGCAATGGTAATTCCGTTTGGTGGTATCCTGTCCGATTAACCGCCAGGACACCACCAAACATGTAATGAGGCCCAATATGTCTTTTAAGGCCACAATATCACAAAGAATGTATATTTTGCAATGGCTTCCTGTATAACTGAAATGATGGTGCATATTTTGTGATGATTGGAAATATTCAGAACGCTTTGCATTGCCTCCTGTAGCTATAAGTGAAAAAACGGCACGTAAACATGTACAGAATACAACATGAAGGTGCGGAGTAGGTTCTAGTCAACATACATGAAATTGACTTTCAATACGTGTAAATTATACCACCATAAACATATTGGTTTCTTAATTAGTAAATAGATACAAGAAAGTCACTGAATCAAGTTTTACAATACCCAATAAAGCTTAGCTCTATCAGCGATACCTCTGAAAATTATATGTTATGTGGTTGGTGAATATAGCATGTGTTAGAATTTAACATTTAGAGGCAATCACAATTTGTATTTGCCTATTATGTTTGTGATGAAACACTTCCGGGGCACCAGTGGTGCAGGGATGAATAACGTTTTCTAAACCAGCAATCAACCCCACACCTCTAGTACACCAGAAGGGATCAGAACAGATTGAAATACAAGTGAATTATAAGACCACCTTGTCCAATTTTTGGTAACGTGGACGGATCTGCAGGCTTATCTCTGCAAGGTCGTGAATCGTTGGTTAGTTGCAACACAGCAAAAATACAATTATTACCCAATGATACAAGGGACTGGCCAGTCAAGGTTGTATAACAATATCTACTTTATTATTACTACAACAGGCAGTTCTAGTACACTACAATTACAACCCACATTGTAAATAAACACAGAGGACAGACAGTTTTACAAAGGAAAGGGATGCACTCTGGATACTGACACGAGGGTAGTTGGTAAAGCAATCCTTCTTACTGTTCAAGGTTATTTGGTTTCAACACCAAAGGGGCAAAGGGTTGTAACTGTCTCTAGGGGCCCTCGCAGAATGACAAGGCGTGCAGAACCACAATGTACCTGGTACTGAAGAAGTTCTTGTTGCTCGGCAGCGTTGAGGCGGTTCCAGGGCGCTTTGCAGTCCATGAGACAGAGTTAGTGGCGGGAGACAGCTGCCGGTACCAGGCGGCAGGCAGTTCGGCAAGCGAGGCTAGACAGACGTCTGCAGGCTGTCCGGTGTGGTGGCTCTGGGCCAAGAATCATTGTCTCTGTGCTGGTTGGCGTATCTGGAATGCTGGTCGAGGCGTCTCGGATGGCTGTGGTGACTGCGGGGTGACAACAGTCAGCAGTACAGCCAGATGCAGTTTGGGGACTTGACTGTCTCGAAATTGTCCTTAATAAGATGGATGCTGGATGATGCCCGTGTGGCACTCCTCGTAGCTTCTATGCAGGGCTCGTGTCCTTTCAACGCTGATGTCCCAAAGCTAAGGAGGGTGTTAGCAGGCAATGGCCTTGTCCTTTGTCCAGAGACTCTCTTGTACTTCCCACCTAGGAAGCTTGCTGTCAGAACCTATCAGGGTATGCTGTTTACTGGCTGGGTACCGGTTCTGGAGCTGATAGATGGGTCCTCTGAGTCCGCAGGTGTTTAGGGGAGGGTTCTTGCTTCCCTCTTGGAACTCCTGGCCTTTCTTCACTGGCGGAAGATATGAGGTAGACTGTACCTTCAGCTCGGGTCCAAATGAGTCCTTCTTTCTCCCTGTGAAGTCTTCAGATGATCTGATCAGTGAGGGGCTCAGCCATCTTTTAAAGCCAAATAGGCCCCTGTGATTGGTGCAGGCTAAGCCCACCTTAATCCTGGGTTCCCACTACCAATCTTCAGTGATGCTTCAGGTCAGAATCAGAGCGCTTGGCAACAGACACAAGGATGACAACATATACTTCTAAGTCCCACCCATCTTCCTGTCTGCTGTACATCAAAGTGTCTCCCTATTTCACTGAGCCCTATGCATGGTCACAACATGGGCCTCCCTTGAAATAGGGGGTAGCAGGGAGACTTTCATCTCCTACAATTCACATACTTCCCTGCTCTGAAAGGTGTTGTTCCAGACAGGACATTCACTGCCCTTCGTTATCAAGGAGGGGTGTTAGTACCAAGTGGACACATTGCATTACAAAGAGGTGTTGGTCTTTGCTCTACATTGTCACTTCCTGCACCCAGGCTTTCCCTGAGGCCTGCTAATTAACATTCTTCAGTACTTGCTGCCACCTGCAAGGTGTAATAATGGAGATGCAAATCCATAGCGCCTTGAAATGCTAATCAGGCTGCCCACCGCCAGAGGCTTTTGATGTACCCACAGCTGTCAGGTGTCAGCTACACATGACAGGGGAAGCAGCACTGGAGTACATGACTATGTTTCTGCTGTGCGATGAGCGTGGATAATAAGTGCGGGAATGGCCCCACATATTTTCTGGAGGTTGATCTCCCATCATTCATTCCTTTTAAATAAACAAAAATCAAAAAGCCCAGGTAAGCGCACTCTCCCTGTGCGGATGGTCGAATTCCTCACAATGTTGTCATAATTCAATCCCTCTATAAAAAGATTGCGAATACAATAGAATTCAGACCTATGCATATAATATATTTTTGGAGGAGGTTGCAAAGTTTATAAAATAGTGTTTTTAATGTTTGCTGCAATAAGGGAGCTTGTCCATAAATCCTAAAAACTGACCAAAATGTGTTATTTTTATTTGTAGTTTTCTATTTTATTGGTGATAGCAGAAATTAGTTTTGAACAAGAACATTGCATATAGAACAAAGTATGATGGCAGCTGGCCTGTTTTATGCCTTTCAATTGGGGGACATGGTGGGGATGGAGGGAATCAAGACCCAGTGGGGAGAGACATCTAATGTAAATGTGGCCAACACGCCACATGGAAGACATTGGGGAATATAGACAAGGAGATGAGATGGGAGGGGAGGAACCATTCCTAGTGTTGTGGGGCGGCAGAGGAGGCGTGGGCAGTGGGGAACGATGGAGGGGGGTGACCCAAAAGGCCAGGTGACTGAGGAGCAGCTGGGGGCATAGCAACAGAAGCAGCTCTGGGTTGAGAGTGAGGAGTGAGGGAGAGAGAAGTACACAGAAACACTGCACAGGGTTTTGCAGCCAAGAGAAGAAAGGCCATAATCCTCCTACAAGAAGTCCAGATGCAATTTTGCAGATGTTCCAGGCAAGGGTGAAGAGGGTGGACTGGAAATGGTCACCAGGTTTTTGTTATTTTCCATGTGCCCTTCATAAGGCAACTCTGGCGACGATACCTCCAGTGATGTGGAGCGGTGAGCAGCTAATCTTCCGGGTATCACTTGAGATGATAGGATGGTGTTGGAGGAGGCTTCCGGTGGCAGATGGGCTTCAGGTGAATGGCCACCATGATGGAAAGGGGGGTGGATGCATTCAGATGGGCTTCAGTGGGATCAGAGCCTCAGAAGGACACACTTAAGGAGATGAGAAATTTTGAAGGATAGGAGACAGGACATGTGATGGAGGTGATGTGAAGAAGCACAAAGTACTCTCTCTTTTACTATGCAAATTGCAACGCTCTTCCCGGATAGGGTGGTAAGCAGTCAATTTGTTGTCCTTTCCCTAGATTTTGTTGGTGGTAATGGTAGGGTGTTGGGTTTGGCTACAGGTGGTAGACAGGCATCATGTGTGAGGGTGCCATGAAGGAAGGGTTGCTGTGCTGATTCAGAGCCGGTTCATCAGCATCACAGTCCTAATACTGCATAGAATGACAGATGAGACACACCATGTTTTAAACACAAGTAGTACATTCTTTCATGGGTATGTATGCATGTGTAGCATAGACAATGGGCCTGACTACGAGGTCTGCAGAAATCCTCCAGTGCCATCGGCGGATTGCCCCCAACCCCGAAACACCCAATCCAGCGGCTGACTTCCTGGTGCCACTGGGACATTACAAGTCCCAGGAGAGCGGGAAGTCAAACGGCAGATTCGATAACTCCCCATTACCGTGGAGGTGCATAGGATTCCATGGGAGTTGGAAGACGGAAGCACTGGCACCGTTGCTAACGGTGCAGGTGCTTCCGTGACAACTTTGCCTACCGGGGAAGATGCGCCCTGCAGGGTCAGAACTGCCAAGCACTACGGCCCCTGCAGGCAGACTCATAGTGTGGCGGTCCAGAAACAAGGGTGCAAGTAAGCTTACCGCCACCCTTGTTTCCCGACTGCCACACTCCGAATGAGGCCCAATGAATCTTTGAATGTTGGAGCACAAGAAACTGCAAAATGTGTTGCAAATAAGATGGGTGCAATACTTAAATGTGAAGGAGGCCATTTGTCATTTGCAGCAGAAATCCAGTAACTGATGAGTGAAAATTCATTAAAATAAAGGAATTTACAATAGGATCATTGGTTTTTTGGTTACAAATATCAACATTCTAATTGGGCTATTTTAGGACTTACCCAAGACACCTGATATATTTGTTGGTTGGCATGCAAGAAGAAAAGTTGGATCAAGACTAGTCATGTTCTGCAGAACCGTGTTCTGCAGAACATGAGAAATGCATGGTTAATATATGTTTGGATGAAAAGAAAGATGTATAGAACCTCAAGGCACACCTATTTATGATGTAAATCTCATCAAATTTGTCAAAGGAAGTAAGGAGATTGAAGATAAATTTGAGGTGCGGGGGAGAAAGACTCAACCTAGGCATCTAGGTTGGATACATAAAATAGAAACGTATGGTTGTTCCCAAAGATTCCTTGGGAACTCCCGTCCCCTGCACACTATCGAATATCTGGAAAACCAGATCAAAAACTAAAAAGAGTTTTAGTTGTTTAGTAAACTGTCATAGGCAAAATTTGGCAAACAATAATTTTGACAAACACGTTTCATGGTACATAAACCATTTTTCTTAATCAGGTATGAAGAATTTTGAAGAATTTTGAAGAAATAAAGATTTCAGTGCAAGTATTCTTTTCTTTATTGTACATAGTACATGGTGGTGCCCAGCGCGTTTCGAGTTTACCAACTCTACTTCAGGGTAAAATGGCACAATTTTTTCAATTTTTCTACAAAGTGAAAAGAGGACATAGGTCATATTTTAAGGCCCATTATAACAATTCAATTAAGCCAATGGCATAATACCCATCCGTTAAACATGAAGTGAAAATTTTCAACAAATAGTAACAATTTAGAAAGTAGTGTTGGTAACCACATATTGATTCAAGAGCAAATCCCTGGAAACTACCTAGTGGTGTTCCTATTTTACACAAAAGTGAAAAAAATCTATAAATATGCAGCTCATATTCAACTCAAGTTGTCTATTTAGACCAGATCCTGAAATTCTTGTCAAGAAAAGACTTTACAGCCGTGGCCGCACCTAGAACTGTAAGGATATGCTGTTTTCAAAGAGCGTTTTATGTAATAATAGGTGAAAAAGACTGTCTATGTAGTGGTATAGAAGTCAAGTAGAAGAATGTAAAGACTTACATGTCTAAGAAGGGTCAACAAAACGTAGTGAATGCATAATGCATCTGGTTGCTGTCTCCAAATAGCGGGAGGACTACAGGAAACGCTCAAAGTCGAAAAAACGACTGTTGACTAAAGAAAGAAAGTAAATGTAAGTATCTAAAGTGGCCTTCAAAAGGTCTGAAAAGCACTTGGGGATAAAGAGTACTTACATAGAGTTTCTATACAAGGCGCTCCTCGATTGGTCGCATCTGCCGGTCTGGAGATGCGTCCTACCCGTGATGTGTCTCCTTTTATACTGATGGAGGTGAGGTTTGTTTGAAAAAAAAGGAGGACATGCGCGTCAAGTTGCCAAAATGCGCAGGTGGAAATGGAAGTCGTCATGTTGACTGACGTATTCAAAAACATGAAGGTAGCGTGATGTGCGTCAGCCGAGTGACGTGTCATTCACGTTTTACATGAAAATGTAAACAAAGTAATGAGATGTAAAAAGACGAGCGAGAAGACACTTGAAAAACAACTAATATGAAAAGTATGTAAAAAGGGGACATTATGTACCAAAAGTGTTTTCATGTCATGCCTCAAAGTATTAAAACCGTCCAAATCGTTTGGTTAGTGCACTCGAATGCTGATAAATAAATACCAATGTTGTTAACCAGGGATGGTGTGGCATTCAATAGACGGACAGCGTCAGTAATGTAATGGGCTCGGAAGAAGGGAAAGGTATGAACTAAAAAACATATAAATGGTGTAATATGCTTAAAGAAGGAAGGTGCAAATACAGGTGTCAAATGACCAATCTGAATAAAATGCATAATTGGTCTAATCATACATAAAAATTGACATTGTTGTTAATCTCAATCGGTCTGTGTTACATCAGCATAAATTCGGTATCTAATACCATTTTCTCTGCTCCAAAAATGAGTGCACATTATAATTCTAGAAACTGAAACACGGGAACAACCATATGTTTGGATGAAGACAAGTTCGAAAAATCCCTTTTCCATGTATCGATTACAAGAAACTAAGAAACCATGCTTCACAATACTATAATGTATTAAGGAAACAACATAAAGAACAATGGGGATACTTATCTATCTATCTTATCTATCTATGTAGACATTAAAAGCACTTTCGTTAAGGCAGAGATAAAATGATCCATTTGATTGCAGCAAAACCCATGGAATTTGGCGGGTGCGGGAAGTGGTGACCATCGTAACTCGTAGACACACGGTCACTGCCACCCATGATGTAATTTATGATCTCATTCTTGATACCTGCTGTGATCTCATGTTTGTGCTTATGGGCTGTGCAACTGGGGGAGACTCTGAGTTAAGCCGTAGCCTAAATGCAAAGCCATCTCAACAGTCTACTCCATTCCTCCAGAAGTGACACCATCCAGCTCAGATTTAATGAACACCACATCCCGTTATCTCACTTCAATCTTTTTCTCCCACATGCTCAGCAACTTTGGGAACGTGAACAAAACAAACAGGATTCGTTCTTACCTCTGAAGTGTCATTGAGGCTCTAGCTATGTGGAACAGTTTGGAAGTGTGATGAAGAATCTGTGGGATGAGAATCCACCAGGAGTGAGTCATTTGTTCCTCTAATGGATTGCATCCTTCCACAGATTTCACACCTTAGATATACTCCCATATCAGTTTGCAGACTTGCAGAAGGGAGAGAGCAAGGAAGAATGCAATCACACCATCACTATTTGCAGGACTGCTCTACCAAAAATAGGCATCCCGGGAAGCCATGGAGTCCAGGAAGTAATGCTTTGAAAAAGTGTGGAGGGGTGCCAAGTTGGCTGCCACAGATTTCTAAGGCTGAATCTCCCCTTTGCAAGCCTGAGGTAGCTGCTACAACCCTTGTAGAGTGGGCCCTAATAACTACTGGTATGTCTTTTCCTGTCAGTTTCTAACATTCAGAAATGCAGAGACTGGTCCATTGAAAGATAGTTTGTTTGGAGACGGCAGATCCCTGTCAGGCTCCTGCAAACACCACACAAAGTTAGCAAAATTTCCTGTAATCCTTAGATCTGCCCAAATGGAAGCTTAGAGCTCTTTTTGAGTTGAGTCAATGGAATCTTTACTCTTCCTTGGAAGGATAAGGAGGCGAACAGAAGACTGACAAATATTTTGGTTTGACCTAGGTGAAATTCAGAAGCTACCCTGGGAAAGAAATAAAAAGTTACTCACTGTAGTGACTGAAGTACTCTAGTCCATATTCTCCTTTCCCCATGTGGTGTGTGGGTGTCCCGGTGTAGGGGATGGATCGGTACCATTTTTCCTTGCAAAACATGCTTTCCCTTTAAATTTAGAGCCTGCTAGGGCGTGACCGCTTGTGTAACCAGGCCCCGCCCACCGGCGTCACACCTCAGTCCGCTTTGTAGCATCGATCCCGAGAAGGACTCGTATAATAACTATCTTTTTTAAGGGGGTGGTGGTGGGCTGTATGGAGGAAAGGGGACTATGGACTAGGAGTGCTTCAGTCACTACAGTGAGTAACTATGTATTACTCCTATGTCCTGTTCCCTTCCCTCCATACTGTGTGGGTGATTCCAAAGCACCATTTTTCAGGGAGCAGGCAAACATATTCTGAAGTGTTGGAAAGCAAGTTTTTAAGAACTGCCTGTCTGAATGCTGCATCTGATCTCACACTAGTGTCAAGGCAGTAATACTTGCAAAATTATGAAGGTGAATCCCATGTGGCAGCCCTACTTATGACATCCAATGCTACATTTCTCTGAAATGCCACAGCTGTGGCTTTAGCCCTGGCCGCATATGCATGCATTCCTGCTGGCAATTGTTTCTCCTGTAGCTTGTAGGATTCAGAAGTAGCCATTACTAGCCATCTGGCTATGGCTACCTTAGATACATGAGACCCTGGAGAGGAGCCCCCAAAGTGATGAACAGGGTGTCGGATTTTCTGAAATGCATGCTCCTGTCCAAGTAGAACTGTGAAGCTCTGCGTACATGTAGACAATGCAACACTTTATCTGCCTCCAAGGTGGGATTCAGGAAAAAGTAAGAAGTACTATCTCCTGGTTAAGATGGAAAGCTGATACCACTTAGGAAGAAAACCCAGGTGGGTTCTAAGGACCCCTTATGAAATACTGTGCACGGCTCCTTAGACACTAGTGATTGAATTTCACTGAGGGTACTAGAATAGTGGTTTGCACGTGACAGATTTACTGCTGATGGATACCATTGGTTCGAAATGACTTATGAGCCAGTTTCACCAGCACAATATTCAAGTCCCATGCTGGATGCAGATGTGAAATCAGGGGATACATTCTTGTAAAATGCCTTTTCACTATTGGGTTAGCTGACAATAGCAGCAGATGTTCAGAGTTTATGTACGCGACCTATGGTTCTGCATGTAGCCACCTGTACTTCTCACTGGGCATGGTGAGATGAAAAAGAAAATACATTGTCTAACTAGCACTGCAATAGGGTGATACTGGTGTCTTTAGGCCAGAAGAAAAGCCTAGACCATTTACTCTTGTATTGTATCCGAGTGGATTTTTTCCTGGACTGCTGAATTAGCTGCAAGTTTTGTTGTGAAAGACCCAAGTGACCCAATGTTAATTCCCCAGGAACCAAGCCTTGAGTGCTAACTTCTCTGGGGTTGGATGAATCACCCCTGCCCTGCTTCTTGGGTTAAGAGGTGTAACTGAATTGGCTCCTTATGGGCTAACTGCAGGAGATCTGAGTGCTAAACTCTCATTGGCCATTGTGGGACTATTCATATCATTGTACAATTTGCTGAGACCCTGAGCTTGCAAAGGACTTTCTGAATCAATGAAGTTGGGGGAAACGCGTAACACCACATCCCATCCCAAGGAATGTGGAATGCATCCCCCCAGAGATCTCACGTCCTGACCCATCTATGAGATGTATAGGGGTATTTGGTGTTCTCCTGTGTTATGAACAGGTCTACCTCTGGATTTGAACACTCTGCTGAGCACTACACGATTTAGTACCAAGTTGTACGATGTGAAGCCCTATCTGCTGAGCCTGTCTGCTCCTGTACTCTCCCCCCTTGGAAGAGGCATGGCCTGGAGGTAAATGCCGTGGCTCACAGCCCAGTTCCAAGTATCTACTACTAATCTGCAGAGAAGTGGATACCCGGTTCCACCCTGCATGTTTATGTAGTACATTACATTGCTGTGAAACTGTCTGTCCTCATGAGAACAGCGTTGTTGGTTATGATACGCTTTAATGCTCTTAGTGCTTGTGCAATCGCTAACAGCTCCAGCTAGTTTATGTGGAAATTTTTCTGAACGTCCCATTTCCCATAAATTGTAATGACTGGGCAGGGTCACTCCCCAGCCTTCCATTGAAGAATCTGTGATGATCATTTCTGCATGTGGGATTTGACAGAATGGAGCCACTTTCATGAAATCAGACTCCTTCTACCATAAGAGGTCTTGTTACCTGGTTCTCTGTCGTGAAACCCTCTAAACCCTCCAAAGGAATGGGGCCTATGCTCAGATCTTTGTTGGGATCTTGAAAATTGCTTTGGCAATGGTTTGGAAAAGATCGCCAATGACTTTGCTGTCTGGGTTACTTGGTTTATTCTTGGTTAATTCCTCATCTGTTGAGGAATGAAATAGGTATGTTCCCTCATAAGGGAGATCTAGTATCCTGTCCTGCACTTCATTTGAAATGTAGTGGTGTGCATCCACGCAGACCTTCTAATATCGGCTGCAATACACATGGCTCTGCTGGCTGGATCTATGTGCGATATTGATGCCTCCAGGATACCCTGGGCAATCCCCTTTGCTTCGGATAAACCTGCTTTAAAGGCAACTTCTCATTCTACTGACAGATCAGGTGAAAATCCCCTATTTCGCACCATAACATCTGGTTTGTTGCCGCAAGCAGCGGGTCTGCATTAGCTTGCCTGAGATGCAAACCTGCCTTCAAATATACCTTTTTTGCAAAGGACTCCAAGCTCTTATCCTCTCTGGATAAACAAGCTGTTGCCAATGATGCTGAGGAAGAAGACCCTGATGATGGCTTTGAGTAAAGCAAAGCCATGGCTACAACAGAAGAATGTGCTTGGTGGTGCGAGGCTAATAGCACATGTTCACCTTCCATTTTCCTGAACCTTGCGTCCAAACACGAGTGTGTAGCAAAAATACAGTGGTACTTGAGCCACAGGTATTTTTGATGCTGCTAAAACATGCTTTTGCAAAAAAATACCCAAATGGTTAGTTTGTCTTAGAAATCAAATCTCAGACAACACCCTTGCTTCTTCCTGTTCCTGGTGAGGTACAGGTTCACCTAAAAACTCAGCAAGACCGGACATGCAGTCATGAAATGCTTTTGCTGAGTATGACATATCTTGATCATCCTCTTCATCAGTATCTCGATGGGGAGACTTTACTCCCTGAGCATCGGGCCCTGGAGTCATACTGTGAATTGTATTGAGTGCCTAAATGGGCTCAGCAGGGGCTGTTTCTGTTGGTGGAGCCAACATCATCACCGGAGGAGGTGGTGGAGGAGGAGTTGGTGGTTATGGAGGAGGATAATGAGGAGGAGGTAGCAGAAGAGGAGGTCGAGGCATTGGACCAAAACCTGAGGATCTGACTGGGCCCCAGTAGCTGAGCCTGTGGAACCACCTCCCTGATCAAATTCTTTAAGATGCAGTCATCTGTTGGGACTTCATCAACAGCATAAAATGGTTGAAGAACTGCTCCCTAGATGCTGCTTGGGACGGATTTCCTCTGTGATGGAGCTGACATAGCAGCAGCCGTTGATGTACAAGTGGTGGGGGCCATTGGTGAATTAAGTGGCAGCAGCCCATTGGTGTATAAGTGGAAGCATCCATTGGTGTATAAGTGGCAGAAGCCCTGTCTAATATTTGTCTGGCGTGGTAGCCCGCCGACCCAGATCTATGACAAGATGTTAATGCGTATGCTGTACACCATACGTCAGGGAGTGAGGAACCGGAGGCCAAAGAAAACATGAAAAACAACAGGGAAAAAACTGGTGCGCAGCAAAAATGCACACGCTACGTGCGGTAGGTCTGATCCCATCCGAGCAGAAAAGAGGACTGTGGTGAGGCACCTGCGGGCAGGGCTGGCGGTGCATGGTTACGCCCTTGGCCGTACCCTGGTGTGCTCTAATTTTAAAGGGGAAACATGTTTTGTAAGGCAAAATAGTACCGGCCGCATCCCTGCAGCAGGACACCAACAAACAGTATGGATGAAAGGGGATGGGACGTAGGAGTATGGAGGTAACCTTCTCATAGAAAACAACAAAGCCTGTAACTTGCTCATTCTTCTGTCTGTTGGTGTGAGAAGTGGTCATGTTTTTGGGGCAGCCAGAAGGGATAGATAGACAGAAAACTAAGTTATGTCAGGAGAATCAGGACAACAGAGCAGGGGAAACTGTGAAGGTGACCCAAAGTAAGAATGGGTAGAGCCGTTGAAGGCTGGGGACCCAAAGGAAGAGATAGATGAGAATCCTAACACAGTTTTGCTGAGCAAGTGGAAGGAATTGCAGGAGAGGCAGAAAAAGGTGGACAATCCTTCAGGCCCTCGTTTACTAGTTGCAGAGGCAGGCGAGGGAAATAATCCTGAAAAGAAAATTTACCCTACCTTTTCTGAGCATTAGATGGCCCCTGAGCCATTGGACTGAGGGGGTGGTAAGCTGTTCGCAGTATAAAAGGAGTCAGCCCTGGAGATTGGAGATGCTATGTTCCAATAACTATTTACCAAAGGAAAGGCACATGTCATGTTTAGCGATGCAAGACACAGGGGCCAATGTGACACTAATAAGTGAGAACCCTGACAGACCACCAGGACCTAAAGTTATCATTAATGGGTATGTGGGTGCAACAATCATAGCCACACCTTCCAAAATCAAAATGCCCATTGGGAAAGGTCCTCCATTTACAGCAACAGTGTTGATTGCCCAGGTACCTTCGAACATCATTGGTATGGATTTGCTTTTGGGGTGCACAGTAGAAAGAGTTTGGGGAAAATATGTGTTTGGAATTCGGCGTGTTCATGTGAAAAAGGTTTCTCCCATTTTGGGGGGGATGCAAAATGGACACTTTTACATTTACCTCACCTTCTGAGCCAGTGCAGATCAAGTAGTAGAGAGTACCAGGAGAGCATAAAGAGATAGGAGAAACAATTGAGTCCCTTTTACAGGAAGGGATTATCAAACTGGCAACTTGTCTTTATAATTTGCCTCTGTGGCTGGTGCGCAAACTTTATGGCTCCTGAAGAGCAGACGTAGACTTTAGAGGGTTGAATAAGAAGGTGCCCCCTCTTGCTGCAGCAGTGCCTGATACTGTGATACTTATGAAAGTATTGAGCCGAGAAGTAGGGATGCAGTAGTGGACTTTGCAAATGCTTTCTTTTCCATTGACATTGATGAACAAGTCAGTATCAGTTTGTATTTTTGTGGGGCAAAGGCAATGGACTTTCTTAAAATTACCCCCAGGGTATGTGCACAGTCCTACACTCTTGTGATTTAGCCATGTTAAAATTGGAGAATGTGCGGATGTCACACTACATTGATGATAAAATTATTACAGGAAACACACAATGGAACGTGGAGCAGGCTCTAAAGAAACTGCACACATTCAGGACAGGGAGTGGGCTATTAATCTAAAGAAAATATAGGGCCAATACAAGGAAGTGACATTTATGGGAGCTATCTGGTCAGGACCTTTGGAGGAGAATTCCACAGACTGTGATCAATATGGTACAACAGCTTGCTGCACCAGGTAAAAAAACAGAAGGCCCGAAATGTACAGGGCCCATGGGATTCTGGCATAACCACATTCCCATATGAGTCTCATCTTGAGACCCATCTACATGGTGAAAATGAACAAGAGTGAATTTCATTAGGGACTTGAAGAGCAAAAAGTATTCCTGCAAGAAAACGAGGCTTTGGAGAATTATTTTGAACTGGGGCCCTTAACCCTTGATGATCCCTTTGAGCTGGAATCAATGGTGCATGATGACATGGCAGCGTGGAGTTTGTGGCAGTCTCAGGGATGGCAACTAGTGCCACGTTTCAGGTCTAGCAAGTTGATGGAATTAATGACCAGGTACACGCCACTTGAGAAACAACTTGATGCAACTTACTGGACTCTGCTGGAAACAGAAAGAATCACAGGAGAGCAACCTGTCATGCTCAGAACTCAGACACCCCTCATAAGTCAGTTTCAAGAGCGGGGTGCTGGGGCCAGAGTTGGGTGGGTGCATTGAAATGAAAATGGTACCTACAACAGAGAGCAAAGTCAGGTCCAAATGAGGTGTCCCATCTGCAAGAAGACATGCTGGGAGGAGTGAAGCATGACACTGTTCAGGGAGAAGCACCCAAAGTCATTGTGGAAGAATCACCATTGAAACCTGGATGACCCTATGACATCTTGCCTGAAGCTGAGAGACTGAAAGCTTGCTTCACTCAAGGAACAAAGTAAAAAAGGGCACCTGGCAAGGCCCTGAAAAACCTAGGTGGGCATACTTAAATCAACAGAACAAAATTTCAGGGTGAGAGGTCACACCAAACCATAACCAATTTTTCCTTTTTTCATGGAAATATAGTGAAAGTCAAAACCTGTTCATGTCTTGGCTTAATACATTTTAATTAGCATATCAAACTATGTGATAGCACAACAGTATGGGGATAGAGAACCCAGAGAACAATAAAAAACACAAAATAAAGGTGAGTATAATCCAGGTTAATGAACTGGATTCGAGTGGATAACAGACAAATTCTGCTAAAATTTGTAACAGAAATAGGTAATGCTGGTACAACAAAAGACAAAAGAACAAATCAAATGAACATGTGTCAATCAACTAGACATTGCTTGGATATGAAGTGAAGTGATCGTCGACACAGTGTGTTTCGACCAATAATGGGGGCTGTGAAATGGAGCTTATTATGCAGGCCTTCTTCAGGACATGAAATATAAATTGTTCGGGTCCCGGAGTTTCTATCTACAATCAACAAAGGGAATGTAATGAGTAAAGGGGTGACCTCAAGCTTACATACACCAGGCTTAACTCTCTGTGTGTTTTTTCAGGTTATCTCTTGTTTTATACCTGGGTGAGTCTTATGCCAGCATGCCATCTACACTAAGATGGATGTCACATCTTACTCTAACACTTGATAAGTCTTAGGTAAGACTTACACTCCTTATTCTCATGGAGTGTCTTTTTGTTAAAATGATTGAGCATCTATCTTTGAGCTCTAATACATTTTTAACTATGTAAGCTTGAGGGCACCCCTTTACTCATTACATTCCCTTTGTTGATTGTAGATAGAAATCCTGGGACCCGAACAATTTATATTTCACGTCCTGAAGAAGGCCTGCATAATAAACTGCTTTTCACAGCCCCCATTATTGGCCGAAACACCCTGTGTCGACGATCACTTCATATGTTCATCCAAGCAATGTCTAGTTGATTGATATATGTTCATTTGATTTGTTCTTTTGTCTTTTGTTGTACCTGCATTACCTATTTCTGTTACAAATTTTAGCAGAATTTATCTGTTATCCACTCGAATCCATTTCCTTAACCTGGATTATACTCACCTGTATTGTGTGTTTTTCATTGTTCTCTGGGTTCTTTATCCCCATACTGTGTTATCACACATTTTGATATGCTAATTAAAATGTATTAAGCCAAGACATGAACAGGTTTTGACTTTCACTATATTTCCATGAAAAAAGGAAAAATTGGTTATGTTTTGGTGTGACCTCTCACCCTGAAATTGTGTTCTGTTGTTTTAAGTTCACTCAAGGAACAGTCAGGTTTGACAAAGGGCAGAGGTGGTGGCAAGCCGCTGCATTCCAGCCACATTAAGAAATCTTGCTGCTATGTCAATGCACCCACAGTTCCAGCCAGTAAGCAGAGCTGCGAGCAGTAGCTGATGTCATTGTAGAAGTTTCAGAATATGATGAAGTGTACCTCTTCACCAACAGCGGGGCTGTATACAAAGGGTTAACCAAATGGGCTTCATCTTGCCGAAAGGATCAACGGAAAGTCAAGAATTCTCCCACATGGGGAGGACCGGACAATTCGGGAAACATGTGGGCAAAAAATGCACATTATGTTTCGACATGTAGATGCCCACATGGCTGTTGAAACTTCCATAGATGCATTGTTTAATAATAAAGTGGAACAGATGCCCCGAGTGCACCCTGTACAGACAACAGAAAAAAATCCAATAGTCTTGCAAGCAATGGCTGATTGGGCACATGGACATCTGGGACACAATGCAACATTGGGCATGCATGAGACAGCTACCTATCACAAAGGATCAAGCAAAGCAAGCTGTAAGTACCTGCCAGGTGTGTGCAGAGGTGAAGAAGTTCCCTCTATAATGCAAGCCACAATGGCACTTGAAGATGGGAACCAGGGCAGCCGCAATCTGGCAGACTACATCAGACTGTTGCCTCCAGACAGAAGAAAGCAGTATGTTTTGGACATGGTTCCCACCTACTCCCTTCGAAAACAGCTGACCAAAAACCTTCCCTGGAAGGAATGGATTACCTCATTCAGCATGACAGTGTTCGCGAAGAGATAAAAATTGACAGAGGTACTCATTTTACAGGAAATCCTCTGCATGGCTCGACACAGGAAAAAGGTATTCAATATATATTTCATATAAGTCATCATCCCTAGCCTCTTGGTTAGTAGAATGAGTGAATGAATTGATTAAAGATCAGATACAAGCACACACACCATCACACACACTAAGAGCTTGGGCTAAGCATCTGCCGCAGGCTCTGTTTAATCTGAACAACCACCCTATGGGACAGCAAATGCCAATTCTCAGAAGGACAGGCAGAGTGATTGAAGAATATTCCACTTTAATAGTCGTGAAAATGATGAAGAATGCCAACATACCCTTGCAAGCAACTGAAGGAAGCACTGGGTTAGATATGTTTGTGACAGAGGCACACATTGTGCCGAAAGGAACGTATGGCAGAACTGTAGCAGGAACAAGTCTGGCTGCCAAAGGACTGATAGTGATCGGAGAAGTGATTGACCTAGATTATCAGGGACCAATTACAGTGCAGTGGAGCAACGCAGAACCAGCTGATATGCCTGTTGAGATTAATGACCGTTTTGCACAATTGATCTGCGAAAAGACACTAGTGCCGAAGGTACTAGAACAAAGTGAAGCTCCTGACAGCACAAGCGTGGGAGTGGGGGTGGGGGGTAAGGGTTATGAAAGTGCAGGAAAGAAAGTGTGGATACACCACCCAGGGAGAAAAACAGAACTTGGGGAGATCATAAATCAAGGAGTGGGAAGTAATTATGTTATGTTAGCTTGCATATGCATAGCGCCTACTGACATAGTTCATTGCATCAAAGCACTTTTGCCTGTTAGAGAGGCTAAGGATAATAATAAACGTGTTATTTATATAGCACATTTATCTGGAGCACTTGACAAAGAACATATTTACTTACACACATTATTATTACCTAATCAAATTTGTTCTAACTTTATTGACCTCGAAAGGATTAAAGGCTGAGTCGACCTTGCCAGGATTTGAACTTGCGACCTACAGGCCAAACACAGATCAGAGCAATGAGAGCTGAACCTGCTGAGTATGACAGAACATTCAGTAGTGGTAGGTAGGAGTAAAGTCAGGCAAATAGTTGGGATGAGGGCGAGGGATAGATAAGGTGCCCAGGAAGTCATGAGGAGGAAAACATGGAAGTGCTATGTGTACAATTGGACTGAGAGTATCCTGGGACTAGACTGTATTCTAAGGGGCACATCGCCGAAAGGAGAGCTAGCTAGAGAGGAGGGGATGTCTGGAATGTACCCACTGCATAGTATGTTGAAGCTATGACCAAGAACACACAAGTGACAAAGCCTTCTACTTACTTCCCTAAGGCCCACAACAACCTTTAGCAGGGTTGTATGTCAGAAATCCAAATGTGTTCATTTTACAACAGCTTCCTGAAAAGCAAGCAGAAAACCTCACATTTTTGGATATCCTCATTCAATTATGTCATGGTTACCAAAACACATACTTGAGTTTGCATGTGCAAAGTGCTTAAGAACACCAAGCTTGTCTATGGCTTAGCTGTGGTTAGACTTCCAAGCCTTCCACGGTGTCATGGTGAGTCAAGGCATGTTGTGTATTTACACGGTACTAATACTCCTGTTTGTTTCCCTGCCACCAGGCTTAGTCCTCGACCTTTATGATCTATATACTAGTCTTCCTGTGTGCCGTCCTGATTTGTGAAGTCTAAACCACTGTTATTCAGGGTGCAATACCATTTAACGTTACCTGGAACACACGGATGACACGTGCCAGTCATAAGACAACATTTTGCGTGATGCTAGACACAACACTGTTCCTTGTATTAAAACAGCTGTTATTTCAGATCAACCCCATCACACTAAATCATTGGTGATGAGGTGGCACATAATGAGCCACATGTTGACATTGACACACATCACAGGTGTTATGAGGTTTTGGGGACATTTTTTTTCAATGAATGGCACAGACGAGGAGTGCAACAACACTTGTTTATATCGGACAGAGAACTGTGAAAATTGTAGCAACAGTCAATATCGCTCTTATATATCTCAATGCATTTATTATTATTGTGAATTAACCCAAAATGTACTTGAGGGACACATGATAATCTTACACAAGGATGGTATCGTGCAAGGTCAAGCACTTGGTGGAGAATGTTCTTTTATAAATCCTCAAAGAAAGACAATGTTCACCACATCCCTAAATTGCGTGTTACAAACAGTTGTGGTCAGTTATTGCTAGGGTTGTATGTGTAGGGGTGGTAGCATTAATGATAGGTTTTGTTTGCTATTATGTTTTCCATACAACTTGTATGGCTGTTTATCAGAATGAGGTGGATGTACAACGAAATGATCACTGTAAACAACGTACTAATAAGTAAGCGCCCAGACCAATTTCCCTCATCTAGAGGTAGAATGCAGTGGGCCTGAAATAGTTAACACATGGGAAAAGAGCTGCGTAATGCAAAAACTAAAGCACCACTGAAATAATGTATGTTTACCTGGCTGCTGCTACAATAATGAAGGAATATGAGATTCATAGCTCTAGGAACTGCAAGGAAGTCATGGTAGCAACAGTAAGACAGACACAAGGGACCATAGTTCAAAGGTGTATATTGAACTTCAAAAAGGGTATGATAAACGCCTATCTAATACTAAATCTACAGATGGGAGCAAGATAGGACCATCAAATATTAATAATGCAGTCCTAGTGGTGTCCTGTCACAATAAAATGGCCTATTTAAAAAAAAAAAACTTTTGGCAATCCTTACCTCTAAATACAAATAGTGTGAGGGATAATGTTATGAAAAAGGAAAGAAGTGTTACAGAAAATGATATGTCTGGATGCTCAGGCCATCAGCCTCCCTTCCCCACATTTTCAGCACGGGACAAGAAAGGTTCACTCAAGCGTAGCACAGTCTCTGGCTTCTTCAGTATCTAGGAGGGAAGCCGGGGCCAAAACACTCACGACTCCTCCAGTACATTGTCAGCCCAAATCACGCCTGTCTGCTTTTATCCCATGCACTCACCCATGTTCCAGCGAAAGAAAGAGCGGCTTGAGACTAACGTCCTGTGGTTGCTGGAAGCTACCATGGAAACAGTGGTGTCCCATGCACCTGAGCAGAGCTGCGCTTCCGTAAAGGAGACGAAGGACGTTGTCATGTGATCTGGCATTTATAAGCCCCGCCTGGTCAAAGCGGTAAAGTGAGCTTTCTGCACTCTACATACGTATCTAGTTGCCAACCTTGTTCTCTGTATTACAAATTGCCTTTGTCTATTCCTTGTGAGCTTTGGTGAAACTTCTATTGACCCTGCTTTGTTTTACGGACTTGCCTCGCCTCTGATTCTGCAAACCTGCTGCCTATCTATATTTTTGACTCAGACCACCTCCCGGACTGCCTCGATTCCACTTCTTTGTTGTCATTGCTCAGTCTCCTGCTGAACCGGCCCGTCCCACGGACTGCTTTGTTTCTTTTCTTGTACCTTATTGCCCGATTCCCTGCTGACCCAGATTGTGCACTGGACAGCCTCTTCCTGCTACTGGGTCTTCGCCACAAGATCCCTCCAGTAATCCGACCAACATCTGGATTGCGATCCGTCCCGATGCTACATACGCCCACAGGCTCCGCACGCCTAAGGATCACAGGAAACCGTGCACACAATGCAAGAATCTTCAGCTTTAATTACAGGTCTTACATTTCCTATTCTCCAGGGCTCATGAAAGATAGTCTTTCGGTGAAAAGGTCAATGGCTCTTCCCTCCTGGCAATTCTCTTCGGTCCTGCCGTCTTCCGCCTTGTATTAAACTGCCATCTTGGAACTGCTGCTTCCTCGTGTGCTTTACCTCGCTCAGAGTGTGCTTTTGTGCTCTGCCTTTTGTCTGTGTAGGGAAGTGTGATGAGACTAAGGTGTGTGTAATGATCAGTAGTTGTCTGACCCTGCCTGACCATTGTATTGGGACATGTCAGGTATACGGCTCGGGTGTTATACCATTTTCGGTCACAAAGAGTTGTCCATGGGAAAGTGTTTGTGTCAGAAAAGGATGAGGAGGTTGAATTCCCAAGTATCCTACCTGGTAGGATGGGGTAACGGTGTTACAGGGAAGGGGATAACTCATCTCAGCATCCGGTGTCCCACTTCCACTCCCCGAAGACCCCTCATCCAGTTGCTCCTGCCACACTGGTCCACTCCCAGGACCTGGATCCAAAAGCAATGGGCATGTCCTGGCCACCTGGATGACAGATCCCCGGGGACTAGTGGGTGAGACACCTTCAGGTTTCTCACAGAACATTTTACAAAGCCTGCTGATCTATCCTGCTGTGCTCTGCGTTGTGGAATGCGTTGTCTGTGACATTCCTTTGTTAAAAATCCGGTCACCATGTATAGCAAGAGAAAGCTTTCGTTGGCTGTCTGAACTGATAACAGTCGGGATGTTCTGTTTGTAGTAGAAGATTTTAGGGCATTGCATAACCACAGATGCAAGAGGCAACATTATATATAATGGCACACAATCTAGAAGGAAGCCCAGCCGGAAAGCAATCATGCCGTTCAGCAGGTAGCCCCCTGTTTTTTCGAGCAGCCACATCTGTGCCATGAGGGAGTGATTACTCAGAAGAGCTCAATCAGCGAGACCACAGAGGGTTTTCCCAGCACTGGAGGTATTTAAGATCGAATCAGCCCATCTGAAGCAGATACCAGAGCTAAGACCGGGCTAGAGACCACATAGACAAGGCCTTGCAAAGGAATGTGAGGAGCACACACATTTCATGTATCTAGTCCCTTTTCATTGCTAGCTTTGTACACTTTTCATATTATGTACCTTTGGTTAAAGAACAAAAAATAACATTGACGTTCTGGGACAAAAGTGGTGATTTCTTCCAGTTGTGCGGTTTCATTTCACTGTCTACACCAAAGAGCCTGCGCTAGTGGTGGACTGTTTCATCTCCCTCAAGATGCTGGAGGTGACCGAGACACTGCCCAAGACATCATATTAATAACAGAAGTGAATGACATATTTTCAGTTGTCATTGCTGGACACATGGCTATTAAAGTATTGCATTTTATGCGTGTATTGTCTTGTTATTGTCTGGTTATTCCTCAAATCACACTTATAAAATAAGCAGTTGCAAATTGAACATTTAATCTTGTAGCATATGCATGATGTTGATGTGTCATAATGCCTAACATTATTTTAAGCTAGCAGTTACACGGTATTCAGACAGGAATCCCCTATAAAAAATGTCACACTCTGCCAATATGTTCCACACCTTTCAGTACTGGTCTACTGCCAAAATGACCAATTAAACCCAGTATACATCAGTGCTTATCTGCTTGGTGTTTCAGTTACAAACAATACAGACTCAGCCTTACATTCCACACTCAATGTAGAAATGAACTAACAATTTATATGTGGCACCGACACATTTAACATGCTGTTTTTGCACTCAGCAGCTATTTCTAATACAAACCTTCCTTCTAATGGCTATTTCAAAGCTTTGGGAATGCTCACAGATCATGTATGTACACAGCATCACGTGTGATTCGTACTTCAAGTTGGCATAGTATTCAAACACTGAAACACTGCTAAGGATGTGTCTCTAGAAAAGTGGTTACTGAAAAGTGCCTGCTCTTGCCACACCCCACCACCAACCAATGGCGGCACTGAATGTCCAGAGCGGCTAGTGTGTGGTGAGGTGGGGGGGGTATGGATTGTGCATGGCAGTGTCAAAAGTCATACACATCACTGCCTTTAATACACTTCATGAGCAATACTGGCATTTCTGGGTGGACTCTACAATAGTTGTACGTTAAAAAGGGTCTATTTTTGGGAAATTACACAAAAATGTTATGTAAGCAATGAAAGGAAATATGCAGGGTTTTGAAGAGTTCATCTATTCAAAACACAATTAAATGTATCAAGAAAACAAGGTACTTGAACATTCCAACGGAGGTTTAAAATGTTACACATTAGAAGGTTTCCACTGGCTGTACAATGCCATGATGTCCCTCACTTTCAATGAGAAGAAATATCTCAATAATCCAATAGTTGACACTCCTGTTCTCTCTCCAACTTTCATTGTGATGTGTCAGGTGTCAGTGTTTCCACCACTTCTTAGACAAACACGAAGATCATGTACCCAAAGTAATCACTTCGACTTTCATCTGCTGTAATGCTATGGTGCTTGCTTTTGTCAAAGTGTATTACTCAAAATTGATGACTATTCAAGATGTCCCTCCAGGCTGTATGACAAATCTTTGTAGATGCCACTGCACTCCTTCATGCACCATTTTAGCTCACTGTGGTAAGTTCATTATTTACATACATTGTGCTCTTGATTCCATTTGCTTGTCACAATTATATATTCTTCAGAGCCATTCCACAATCTGCCCACCCACATCACTATACACCTTGACAAATGAAGTCTCAAGTTGTCCAAAGAAAGACGGCCGAAATACACAAAAACAAATGAACAGACCATACAGACGATGCCTACATGCTTCATAGCTACGTCTCAAAACCACTCAAAACAATATCACTTGCAGTTGCCCTTACAACACTTTTTCAAAATATATTTGCTAATAAATGTTTTATATGGTGCTGCTCATAAACCAATTCAAGACTTCTAAATTGGTAGGAGTATCTAACAAAGTTCTCCTGTTCAAAGAAAAATCCATGTATGTACTAAAAGAAAGTACAATCTGCGACTATTTTTGAAAACACAATCCATTCAAAATCACCCATTCCCTGTTGCCACTGAGCCCCTGAGCTGTGTCAAACATGTCAGGGGAAAAGGGCATTGGGAAGGACAACTAAGACTGCTGCAAGAGATGAAAGGACCTGAAGGCCAGGGTGCATAGTTTAATATCCATCAACCGGCAGGAGAGAGCTGTCACAAGAGGTGGTACAATTAAGCCACTCACTCTCACTTCCTGGGAGGCAAGGCAAGCAATGTACTCCATATGGCAGGCCTGGAAGGTATTGGAAGAGCTGAGGTTGGAGACGTCAAGCTGAGCCTTCTGAGTACAACATGGAAGAAATGTAATCTCAATCAGTGATGTGACTGTATAAACTGCCTTCCTACCCAATAGCGTGTGCCAGGCTGTGGAGCCAGATGGCCACAATGCCCAAGCCAATGCTATCGTCAAATTGCCGTAGAAGTAATAGAGAGGACATCAAATGCATGTGACACCTAGGGGGACCACACTTCAAAATGACTGGCATGATAGAAATGTACCATAGCATCATTGTAATTCTGACCTCATGCAATGTGGAGGTGCATTATTCAACACAGTTCATGGCTACATAGATTACTGACACCCTCTGTGGCCATATGCAGCCCTTAAGTGTCTAGCACTATGACACCTACAATGAACAGACCCTAGCCAATATCTAACAAGATCTATGCAAGTGACACATAAACCATGAATCTGCCAATGAGTTTCAACAAAAATGTCAGGCTAAGTAATCCTGTGTCCATGCCCTACTTCAAACATGCCATTGTGGTGTGTTGGACAAAGAAAATGAGTTTAGGGCCCTTAGGAATGTGCAAATGGAATAGATGGGATTACACCAGAGTGATTCTGAGTCCAAATAATGGAACCAACTGAGGAAGATAGCAAAGTACTGTTTTATTAAAAATGATCTAAAACAGGGAGTTTACAATGAACATCAATGGATGTACGCTGAGTCTTTCAATGATTTTCCGCACAAAATAAGTTTTCTTATACACAAAATGCCTAAAAGTGATGTAATGCTACGTGGCAATAGTGAAAAACCTATCAAGGGTCGGTATTGGTTAAAGGAAACATCTAAGTATACATTTCTATAAGAGCTAGTTTGGTTATCAGGTGGACAACTTATGCCTACCTCTAAAAACATGTAATCTCAGAAACATTAGATACACAGTTTCTCATTGGTTTTCAATATATAAGGTCCTTTGTTGTACGAACTAATATAAATGGTGGGCATGCTTGTGACATTTCAGGAACATTCTGTTCATTTAGAAGCACATAAACCCAGACCCAGGTGCAAGGTGATAGGACATGAAACTACCTCACCACCCAAATAGCCCAGCATCTCTCATCACCCATGCCTTCTGCCATGAAAGGGCCTTTGTACTTGGTGGCCTTGCAGAGTATTCTTGTCTTTGAGAATGCATGGGAGTGAGGGCACTCGCTATCGTGTCTGGAACTCCAAGTTCAAATTCTATTTCCATCCTTGGCTCATGTGAAAGGAGACCACGATTTGGTCCATTTTGCAGCTTTTAAATGCTCTAAATGAATTCAAGCGTGGCATCCTTTGTGTACTTTCTTGCACCCTAACGTGAGAAGGTTAATCCTCCACAAACTCCTCTTCTTTAGATGTGATATCAAATACACTGGCAGGTACGTTTGAGAGCTGGCAGAAGCAATGTTAAAAAGCAAGAAGACAATGCAGAGAACACTGCTCCTGACAGTGCAACATAACAAGGGGCTCGGTGCAGAAAGTTCCACTTCTGTCACCCCTGCAGAATGCTCTGTGCCAGGGAGCCCCCATTATTGGACCCAATGCTCAGCTGCACGTGCACACGAGGGACAATCTGCCATGGCAAAACATTCAAGTCAATAAGGCTCCTGTTCCAGAGTCAATCTTATTTGGAATGAGGGTGATGGAAGGGCCAGGATGTTGCGGGTGAGAATGGATGGGGGCAAGTGTGTTGTGGATGAGGGTGGAGGGAGGACAAGGGTGCTAGAAGGGCAAAAGTTCTTTATTGTTGGAAAATAAAGTTACATTTGAACTTGAAATGAAATGAGCGTAGTCATATTTGAGTGGTAGTGAAATATTTACTATTTGACTATAACTTCAGTGTAATCAAATGTTTTTAGATACAATTTCTCTATGAGTTATTGACACAAGAGGTGTTGGTTCCTGCCTTCGATGGGGGCACTGCATGGTGGCAGGTGGTCACCAGCATGTATGTTGTCAACCTCCAATGGGGTGCCATAGCAACATCTGGGAGCATGGGCCCATGTATTCCGATGTGCATGTTGTGTGGCATGGTACACACTGCAAATATTTCCCTATTGGGTCATGCCTGTACATTAGGTCACCTCCTTTCTGATGCAGATACTGAAACCTTCCCTTCATCAGGCCAAAGGGGATCTGATTATAAATCCTGGATCTGATGTGTGCCTCATTATATACCACTTCCTGTACTATCTGTGGGTACCAAACAGGTCTCGACAGCCATGGGAGGTGATGATAGCCAAAGCCTCATGCAAAAACAATGCGGACGGCAGCTGGATGCAGTAAAATAGGTGGAAAAAGTCAGTAGTTAAGCCATTATGGCCTAAATATGAGCCAATGTACATATGGCAACACTGTTAATTCCACCATTGGGACCTGCATCCCTCATTTATGTCGTCCCTTAATTAATAAATGACACCATGCTGTAAGTCATTAAGCAATTGTCCTGTCTCTGACATCACTGAACTGCGGTAAAAACTATACACTAGCAATGAATTGCCAATGGCATTCTTCTTAGTGAATCTTCAGTACTCGGCACCCATGCATGTTCTTTGTTGAACTTTCTGTTACTCATATACAAAGTGTGATAGTGATCATCCACTTACCATTCATGTGGTGCTGCCTTCATAGCATTGCTACCTCTCTGCTGCACTGTCATCGTCCACAAGAGATCTGCAAAAGGACCTGTCTCTCTGTAGTTTCCCTATGCATTGTGGAACCGGTAGTTTAGCCTTGGTACATGTGGGATCATCCATTACTGTCATGGCCTCACGTTGTCATGTAGAGGCGTCTCAACAAAACAGCTTATTTGGTGTGCCAGAGGAAAATTCCATCATGCATAGGTCTATGGCAGAGCCTGCATCACCTATGCTTTGCATAGGTCAACACCCCTCGCAGCCATTGGTAGCCTTCTCGCGTGTTACCCCTGTGTGAGTTGCTTAATGGTGTTAGTACTTAACAAGGATCTAGGCCCATGTCCTCTGTAGGTCTTGATGTATGCAGGTAGTGTAATGTTCTGCAGACTGTGGCATGATGGGCGGGACTCAGGAAATGGGCACAACAGTAGCTCATGGTCAGGTCGGCATCAGATGTCAACTGTAGATTTAGGGAATGCTGTTGTTTTACTGCACTGGGCCACCAAGGTGTGGCGCATATTGGTTAGAGCTGCAATGCCGTTTGGAAAGTGTGCAGCTGCATAGAATGTTGCTTTCGTCACATTTTCCTCTACTGGAGTGGTGGGAAGGGGAATGTGTTAACATGCATGTTGGATGAGCACATCTAGCACCTCACCTAACACCATGGGAAACACGGGCTGAAACATTCCACGCAGCATGCAGACCGTGTGCTGGAAGATGCAGCACCAACACAAGCTTCAGCTGTGGCGGTGTGGCTGTTGCCGTGGTGATCCTGCTTTCTACATCTGCCTGTATCAGGGTGAGTGGCTCAACCACGGTCTGCTTATTCAAACAGAAGAGTGTAATGAGCTTTTCATCAGTGAGTACCCAGAGCCAAGGCCTGGCCTGGGGAATGGGCTCTCTCAGTACACGGGTTCTCCTTGCCCTTTGTGCAGGTTCCATGAAGAGATGCTGCTGCGCATGTCTATGTAGCTCAAAGAACAGCAGGAGACTCTGCAGCTCACGGTTTGCTGCTGCTAGTGACTGCATTGTGTTCGCAAGTGATAATTTTAATTGAAGATCCTATACTGGCAAGTTTATATGTCTATGTATTCATGCTACCCATACAAAACATTAACCAAATGAGAAATAGGCTGCACAGTTAATTTTAACTAACAGGAAAACCTGCTAAACATCTCCATTTAAATAGTACAAGACATAATGTTAAAATCATTGGTTTATGTGTGCCAAATACCTTTGAAGTGGTTATGAGTACGTTCATATACAATAATGATTCAACAAGTGATCAATTATTTAACTCAAAAAATATGACAAGAATATATTTCCTCAAAACATCAATGCAATGTAAGGTCATATAAATGCAAAAAAAGCCATCATAGCTTTAGATTACTGTGTGCCTATATAGATTGGGCCACAAATTGCCACATTTTTATTATGACTGTGGCCTGTCAAACAAATGGCCAGATTTTTCACACATAAGAATGCCGACACGTGGCCCGTGTTTTGTGCTAAAGTGCTTTGTCAAGGCATTTCAATCTATCAAATTGAGGAATCAGATTTAATTTAAGTAATGTGCAGAATGTGACCACGCTAAGACATATGGCGTTAAGTCTAGGCTAGTAGAAGCCCCTACTGAGATATTGTTACACCCTAGGAAAGAAAATAGGAGAAAACATAAATAAAACTCATCAAGAACAAGACAATACTGGATTTAAGTATAGATTAACTAGACTGTACACAACTGATGACCTTTTGGACACAAATTATTACATTACATTAAATCTGATTTCTCAATTTGATTGATTACAATGTCTTGTCAAAGCATCTTAGCGTGAATCATTCTTGCCATTTATTTCAAGGTAAAATAATTGATCTCTTGTATAATGGTTATTGTTTATGAATGTTCTTACAATCTCTTCAGAAGTATGTTGTGCACATAGACTGAGTTTAATTTTATGTCTTTTAGCATTTAAATGGAGAAGTTTTAAAGTGTGTTTTGGGGATTGTGAGGTCGTGACATACCCTTTGAGGGCCTGTTGGGATCACCTGTGGGTTAATTTCCATCAAATGGATGCTTTTATCTGGTAACCATACTGTGTTTCTTGTGGAATTACTGCCCATTTTTGGTGGTATTTCGGCAGTATTTTACCTTGTAATATGGTCAAATGTGCTTCTTTTTTAACAGTGCCAATTCCGGCAGTAGAATTAACAAAAAGGGAATTATAGATGGTCATTGGTGGTAATTTCCTTTGGCTCTAATTCCATCAGTAGAATTAGAACCTGTGGAATTAAAACCCATTTGTGGCTCCCTGTAATTCAGCAGAGTGTTAAACTGGTGGTAATTCCATCACTTGTTGCCTTTACCGCCATACTAGTAATGATGCAAGTATATGTGGCTACACAGTGCCCTAACAGTGGACGAGCTATTTAGCTGGTGGAATTGCATGCAGATAACATCACATGGGAAAAAATATTGAACATGGTGTTTTTGATAATAAACCATATAATAACATTTGAGCGACGCCCTACCACAAATGTAGGATATGCAGCATGTATCCTCAACATGAGCAGCGATTAATGTCTGGTCTTCGCGACAGTTTTGAATTTGCTCCGTTAATTCACATTTCTTTGGGTCACATTCTGCAAATAAGAACGAGAGGGAATAAAAAAAAAATCTTTAATTGAAGTTGTGAGCACGAGCACCTGTATTGCTTGCAAGATATTCATACTAGCAAGTTTACTTCAGAGCACTTTAAGAATGGCATGCATTCTAACTGTACCTGGCCTATCATAAGTCGATCCAGTGCTCACTCTCTACCTCTCTCCACTCCCTACCTCTCTTCACTCTTTTCTCTCTCACTGTCTCATTTTTTGTCTTTTCTCTCTCTGTGTGAAAATGTGTCATTGTCAGGAATGCTCTCTCTCTTTTTTCTCCGCATGGTCTGGTACACCATCACTGTCTCAGTCGGTTTCTCTCTTTTTCTCTGTGTCAATACATTGGTTCCCACAAAAAAAAAGATCACTGGTTTTAAACTCTGAGTGTGATGGTTTCCAAGAAGGAAGGTCATTTTAAGAGGCAACATGGTGTGTATTCTTAGCAATACATTCTATTAAAAAATACAGTATTTTATTGTTCTAATTTTGTAACCTGGCTATTTTTACATTTCACAATGTGCATTGCTAATGGTCATTCGAGCCCATATTGTAGCCATAATCAGTCAATCAGACTTGTCTTACTGAGCAAAGCCCATTAATAAAGGTTAGACTAAACATAGACGTTATTTCCTATCATACTCTTTTGAAATATCCCTATGAGGAAGAGGAATGGGAAAAGTTGTACCAATGGCGCCTGGCTGCTTTGCATTAAATCAAACAGTATTTGTAGGACATGAGATGGCCAGAGAACGTTGTATTTGGCAGATGTTCCTGTGATAGATGGGTAGTATGGTGGTCTACTAAGTACATAATACTGCAATACTGGGCTTGGTGCTCATTTCACTTTTCCAAACACTCAAACTAACGGTAACCTAATCACTGTGGCCAAAGAAATTTCACTCAAAAATCAGGTGAACGCCACATCCTCCTCCACAGCTTATACAAATAAGCTCATCAATGCCTGCAAACCCTTCCTCTCACCTTCCAGCTGCATTACACTAGGCAGAGCACTAGTGCTCTCAAAAATTGACTACTGCAACACACTCTTTCTGGGCACCCCAGAACGCAATTTGAACAAACTGCAGTTACTGCAGAATAATGCCCTCAGAGCAGCTCTGAGTATCCCACGTCACTCGCATATCACCAGCTTCAGACAAGATGCCCACTGGCTCCCTGTATGAGACAGAATCACCCTGAAATCTCTCGTCATCGTCCACAAACGCCTATTGAATGACACCCCCAAATACTTGGCAGACAAGTTCAACAAACACACTTCAACCAGACCCACCAGAATGCTGTACTCTCACCGCCTATCCATCCCCAAATTCTCCCTAAAAAAAGCAGGCGGCCCCAGCTTCCCGGTTTTAGCGCCAAACAATGGAACGCTACACCCCTGAACCTTACAGCAGAACCCTCCTTCTGGACCTTCAGAGCAAAAGCGAAGTCCTAGCCTGACACACTAATTATTGTACTCCTATTCTATGTCTGCCTCTTGACCACCATGTAACCCCGTCACTGCACTTACTGTTATTATACTGTATGTCTATACTATGCTGTAACCTCCCCTAAGTCTCCGGCGCCCAGTTACCCCAGGGTTCGGCACGTGGCATAAATAAACTAAACTAAACTAAACTAAGAAATTGCAACAGTGAAAAAAATACACGAATTCAGACGAATTTAAGGTGAACATGTGATAATAAGATGGCTGTGGCACCGATCACCCCATTGGTATCTAAGACCCATCCTATAATGTTTCCATTCCAGATGCTGAATTTTAGGAAAGGGAGTGCTGAGAGGGAATGCCATGTCTGCACAGAAATCTTTAGACTAATATTTGTAGACGTCTGAGATGGAAAAAATCAGAAGAAACGCTCGCAAGGCTTATTTTATAATATTTCTTTACCAATACAGCAGTTTTTAAGCATCGAAGGTCACTTATTGACTAAAATATTTTCTTCACCATCTTGACAAGTTATGATTATGTTGTGCTATATTGTCCTAATTATCTCATTTTCTCAATTATCTCATTTTGACACCACTTTGGTGCACGGGGCAAACCAGGATTGTTTAAAAAAAAATAGTTTATATTTGGTATGCTTAATTATTTTGGGGTACACGGGTCTAAATGCTCTCACTTAAAGCCAACTTGCAACTCAGTTGAATAAGGTGAGAGACAATGACAATGTGTTGACATTTGGTACCAAGCTTAAACACCTCTCTCGTTCGTTCGTGTGTTCGTTCTCTCTCTCTCTCACTCACACACACACACACAGACACACACAGACACACACACACACACAGACACACACACACACACACACAGACACACATTCATTTATTGACGTTAATAATCGTCTCTATTAAACACACTCACCATAACATTGTGGGCAACTGATTTATATAATCAGACTGATAATGTGCATCATTTATAATTGGCAAGGTTCAACGTGTAATAATGTATACTTTGTACAATATCCTAGCAGGTGCGCTTTTTCTTGAACAATAATTGCGCTTGCTGATTTCACAAAAATAATTGCATAAATCAGGAATTTAAATAGAGCTTCTCAGACTTAATTGCCATATTAAGGGGTGAAACCATGGGGGATGAATCCAAACAAAATATTATTTTGTGCACGATTCACATTATTAATATGACACAACCAGTTATTAAACTTTCATCTTTCTGTTTCAATGTCATGACCGTTGTCTTAGTGACTTTATATCCGGCCATGGATCCAAAGGTTTTTATCTTTTCACATGTGGGTGTTTTGTAGTGAAGACATTTGTCTGTGCCATCAACATATAACGCCAATTAAGTACCCCAGTTAGTATAGTGAAATGATGTAATGTTATTGTCGTTCAATAGTTTGTGCTGGTGGTACGAACCACAGGTTACAGGCGACATGGCTCTGGGGGATTCCTGATGTACCTCCTGTGAAATATTGCACCAGGTTGTAAGACTCGCACTGAAGACTCTGATGTAGCTGGTCACCCAGTAGATGTCCACTTTCCATTCTCCAAGGCCAGTTACATCCCTTGAGACCACAAAGCAGCATAAACATTAATCCATCACCAAAGCGTGTGAGAGCAAGTAGTGACAAAAAGATGAGTATGTAATCAAGGCGATTGGTTTAATCAATGTAGTGGTTGCCCTGCAGTATAACCAATACTCGCCAATACCAAATATACAGTGACCTATAAATCCATTTCCTTTAAATAGGTACATTATTCAGGTAGCCACTAAGAGAGATGGAATAAAGAGTGGCTTAGTAGAATTCCCGGGGGTGGTTCCTGGCACAAGCAGATTATAAGTCTGCATTGGGGCTCTTAACCTCACCATAGGATTGCACAAAATATCAGCATTGTCTGAAAATGTTTACTCTGGACGAAGCAGTTCTGATTTTCAGAACATAAACATGAAATCAAGGATCAAAAACCAGGGCATGACTTAGGTGCAGCTTGAGGCAAACATTTGGATATTGGCTCCATGTCAATGAGATTCCAATTGACACTGGGATACAACTGTCATTAATTATTCACAGGGTTTTCCTTTATTTATTTGAACTAGGTATTTGATATATCATGG
Source organism: Ambystoma mexicanum (assembly GCF_040938575.1). Lineage (NCBI taxonomy): Eukaryota > Metazoa > Chordata > Amphibia > Caudata > Ambystomatidae > Ambystoma > Ambystoma mexicanum. The sequence goes on along the minus strand of NC_090934.1, from coordinate 831,637,907 downwards.
AAATATCTCCTATTCCCAGCACACTGCCTTATGGTGCATCTTGGACATGAGATCATGTATATGGGGTATGGTGTGTGGGTTCTGGTGAAGATGAGATTTTTTTTATTTTTTATTATGTGCATTTGGTTACATCTGTACATTGTACACTCTTAAAAAGAAAAACAAATTCTCCCAACACACATTTTGAGTATTAATATATTCAAAACAATTATTTCACAGTAATAATTATTAGTTAAATCAGAAGTTCATAGTCCTGCCTGGTCAATTGAACTTTTTTTTAAAAAGAACTTGTATTAAAAAAATTCATCCCGATTTACCAAGTTGAATACACATATTTCCCAAGCCCACCTCCCTTGACCATAAACTCTATACAAAATTGATCCAGGACACTCCGGATTTTGCGCTGAAACCTTCAGTATTCGATGGACAATTTCCTAACCATTAATTGCCACACATGGTGGGCAGCTGCCGTGATCACTAACGACTCGGCACCATAAATTGCACTCCAGAATTGTTCCCACTTGTGAGCAATAAACTCACTGTATGCTCTCTTGTATTCTAATTTGAGTGCTGTGCATTGTGTTAGGATGTGTCTTGGCGTCTCCACCCACTTATGGCAAAGTCTGCACAATCTCTCCCCCCTGGAAACTACAATCCAAGCCCCTGTGATTTCCCAGACAGGGCGTGTAGACAGTCACAGTGATAGTATAAACCTAGTCAGTGCTGGTGAGTGGCGTTTTGTCAAGTAAGCCCTCAGGGAGCCTAGGGAGAAACTCTGTTGTGAAAAAAAGCCAAACCTAAAAAGTTTAGCCGAGTAGTCCAGGGCGTCCCAGCATCTTGCTGGTGTGCTTTTTCTTCTATTTTCGCTAAATTGAAATCTATCCATGGTGCTGGGACTCTGTGTACACCAATCTCAACTAGATGGAACTTCACTCTTGCATGTAGGGTCCTAAACCATGTACTCTTGGAGAATCTATTAGATTGGTGGGGTGTCCGACTCAACATTGTCATCACCAAGGTCTAGTGCATTTTAGCACACAACTTACAGACTGCGATCTTCCAGAGTGAGCGCAAGGATGAAACTCCCATCTCCAACCTCATGGCCTCAACAGGGACACAGCCTGGGAGGCGCAACAGTGAACAGGGGATTCTTGCTTCCAACTTGGGGAACCAAGCCACTGATCTGTGTGGGAATACTTCCAGTGCATAGAGTATGCCCGGGATGATTGAACATTTATAAGCATTGATTTGATTGTTGATTCTATTGACCATCCCCCATGGCTGTCAATGGTTCTTTTCCATGAGAGCCACTTATGACAGGCCCTATGCTTTATACTCAATGTGCCATCTGTGAGTCTGACAGAGAGGCCCGAGTGGTGACCCCCAAATATTTATATTCATGAACCTGCTTTAACTTGGTGTCCTCTAATTTCCAAACAAAAGATGGGGTGCCATATGCCCACTTCCTAAAGGCCATTATTTTGGTCTTTGATGCATTAGGCCTAAGCCCATGATCTCTGGAGAACGCAAATAAGGCGTCTAGCGAGCGCTGCAGGCCTACTAGTGCACGATCTAAGATCACTGTATCATCTGCATATGATGAGATTTATATAGATCATGATGTAATGGGGAGAGCAAGATGAAAGAACCTGCAAGAGTGAAAGTGGTACATTGAGCACAGCGCAGCTGCTTTTACATTTTTACAATAGATTCCAAATGTACGATTTCCCTGATCACCTGATTAGAACATTGTTTACAAGTGATGGACCTGTCAGTCTCTCACAGCCCTTATTACCCCATCCCATTTTTTTTATTTACTTGATAAAATCCAAAATATAATCAAGAAAAATGTCTGTCTGCTTACTTGACAAATTAGCTCTATCCACTTTCCTACCACCTATCACTCTAACTGGGCCACATCATTGACCCCCCCAGGACACAGTGGGGGTCATTACACGTTTGCTGGTATACTGCCGGTAGTCCCACATGACTCCATGGAGGGGACTGCCAGTATTTCCTGCACCGGTAACACTTGTGCAGGAAATGCTGGCTGTTTTTTGCTAGTAGGGCTCTGATATATCAGGTATGATAACTCAGGTAACCCCCACTGACAAACTTGTAGTTTCCCGGTCCGGGAAAGTGTTGGTATACAGAACTACTGGCACTTATTTTCCAGACTGGCAAACTTGTAATGGGGGCCAATGTCTGACAAGGGAGTTCCCAGGTCCTTGGTGCTTCAATGTTGGCTGTTCATAGCAGGGGGAGTAACAGGCAGCCTATACAGAGAAGGGAGATGTTTTTGCAAGGACCTGTTTTGTGAAATGGGACCCGATGCCTGCTGGTAATTCTTTCCCCAGCGACCTGGTAACATTCATCTATGCAGAGAATTATCCAATGCAATAAAATCTGCTTCATTATGGGCAAGCCATTACGGCCCAAGGAAAAAGCCACAAAGAGCTGGCCAGCTCTCCTGAAATCAGCTGTGCTGGTGACATAGTATCTCAATGCCCTCTTAGGGTCAAGATGATGGAACCCTTCCTCCGGCTTAGAAGGGTGAGGAGGAGGATACAAGACCGGAAGGTCAATGGACTGTGACAAGTGAATTCTGATACAACCTTTGTCAGGGAATTCCCCTTTTCTCACCTGAGATCGATCCTTGCAGGATTTCTTGGAAGGAGTCTTCTTGCGCACGGATTGGGTTTTGTACAAGCCCACGTGAGCCTCCTCCGACTCCAGCGTGTGTCCAGCGTTCCAGGATACTCGGATGTTCAGGAAGTCCATGAAGCGAGGAAGAGTACACAAAGATGGTACACGAAATCCGGGAAGCAAGGTAGAGAGAATAGGGAGGAAGGAAAAGGGAATTTAGAGGGTCCAGGAACCAGGAACAGGAGAATAGTTCAGCGAATTACAGAGCACACATCTAGTCACTACCAGCGATAGCATTGAAATCCGCGGGCCGTGGGGGCGTGGTCTATTTGTAGAATAAGCTACGTCCGATGTGGAAGCTGGTGCAAGGCGTACCACGTTAGACGGCCATGTTGGGAGTACCAAAGAGTGCAAGCCCCCTTGTGACAAGGACCAGGAAGTCCAAAAGGGTTGCGTTCTGTAGATCATGACAACCATGGGGAGGAAGCCAGGCCTTACCCTGAGTGAAACTTTCTCCTCGAAAAAGCACAAGAGGATTGCTTACAGCATAAGGCCTGCAGCTCACTCACCCATCTAGCGTATGTAATAGCCACCGAGAAGGCTGTTTTCAGTGAGAGAAGTCGCAAAGGACAAGAGTGCATAGGCTCAAAGGGAGCCACCATCAGAAATGTAAGAACAAGATTAAGATCCCACTCTGGGACAACAAAGGATTACCATAGGAACTTCCTGTGCTTTCGATGGATCGGCACATGGAAATAAGTGTCCTGTAGGTTTATGGACACCAGCCAGTCCTGAAGTCCGAGAGCATGGAGAATCTCTCTCAACGTCACCATGCTGATTTTCTCTTTCCTCAAGAACCTGTTCAAGGCCCTGAGGTCCAGAATGGGACGAAGACCACCTCCTTTCTTGGGAACCAGGAAATAACAGGAATACCAACCCCATCCTCTCTTTTCGAGAGGTACCTCTTCCATGGTACCCTTCAGCAAAACTGCTCTTAGTTCATCCGGGAACTCCTGTCCAGGTTGGATGGGAGGGGGGGTCGGTCTGTCCAGTGGATTTCTTAGAAATGGCAGGTGTTAGGGAGAATTCTCATTTTATGGCTAATTTCCCTTACCTATAGAGTCCCCCAGCAGCTTTGCTGGATTTGAAGGGTTTGTTCCTTTTCTCCTGCTAAGAGTGAGACTCTTTTTCCCACTCTTAGGCATGTTTGCTATGTGTGTTCTAGGCTATTTTTGTATTTAATGTCTATGGGGTTTCTCTCACCTCCATAGGAATCATCTTTATTCACATGTGTTACACAGCACCCTCCGTGCAGTGACACAGGGGTGTTGTAGCGACCCCCAAACATAGACTCCATACCCTGGGACTGACTACTGTCTCCCAGGGCATGTAAAGTCCCCATTGACTTTACTAGTGAATTTTTGTGAACTAAACCAGTACAACCCATCTTACTATGGAAGTACTAGGAAGGGTTAATAGTTTTTCCCTTATGTTCTTTTTTGAGAGGGTATCAGTCAGTCCCTCTCTCAAAAGTTTCTGGCTGGTGGCAGTGGTTACCACCGTAAATATTCGACCGCAAATATTTCCCTATGGGATTTTCCCATTGTTCGAGGCAACCACATTTTCTGACAGCCTCTAACATACCGCCGGTGTATTTTAATATTAACTTTACTCCGGTAGGTTCTATTTGCCAGAACTTTAGTATAAATTCTTTCTCGTGTCTTTCTCTAAACTCCTAATCCAGGTCGGGGATCCTTTGTTCGTTCCTTCGGCGGGATTCTGCCGAGAAGCCCTCCTTTTGGTGCCACTGAGTCTGGGGTGGGTCCATTGTGTGGGAGGGGGAGTAAAACCCCTGGACAGGGTTGCCTCAGCAACCCATGTTGCACTCAATCCTGATAGGCTGGAGGGTCTCCCGCCAAGGATGACCACTCAACTGTATGAGTGATAGCACGGCTGTATGAATGGGGATCTTTTTTGCATAAAAGCAGGGTCCTGAGGACTGGAAGAGCAGGACGTTGCCACTGGAACTAAGAAGCCGAAGAGGAGAGAAGCCAAAGACCGCTGAAACAACTGAACCACCGGTGAAGCCCTGCTGCAGCGTCTCACCACTTTTCTCCACACAACGAGATAAGATCTTCATCTGAAAGAAGCCTTCTTCCCTTGAGCTGGTGGGGCCAACCAGTTTGCCAATCACCTTCCCGGACCTGCCTTGGTCGAATCGCCAGTACCCTGTACTATGAGACCAGATAGCCAGGCACCCATCCACCCGGACCGCGATTTAAAGGAGCATACCTTTTATTCGTCGGGCAGCACCGCGGCTGGTTTCATCCCTGGGTAGTGCAGTAACTCGAACCTTCCTCCATGACGAGAGCCTCTCTTCCTCTGCTGGATCCCCCGAACTGCATGAACTACCAGGAACAACCGCCACCACAGGAGTCACTTCTTCATTTTAAAGGTACATTGTTCCGCCATGCCGCCCTTTCTTCGCGGTAGCTCTAAAGGTGTTTTAAATCCTTTAACCTACCTGATGGGTTGGCCGCCCCTCTCTATTGACATTGTCTTTCACCTTCTGCATCCACCTTTTCCAAAGACCTGACTGCAGCTACAAGAACATTTTGCTCCTGGGCCCTTGCCCTGTACCACTGACTCTGGCACAGGCCTATTGACTCTGGCTACATTTGTTACAACTGCCTTCTTTAGATTGCTTTTCAATTAGAACTGTGTTGGTGCACCTACCTCTTATAACTACCCTTTTCTTCCCCTTTTTCAAACCCGTGAAATGTCATTTTGCTCAGTTTTCATTTAAGTATTTCCAATACTGATGCACTTTCTTGCTTAAACTGGTTCACAAACTTATGGGAAGTGTTGCTAGGGTGTGTAAGAAGATATTTCTGTATAATTTGTGCTTTCCCTCCCTTGTGAGAAATTGCTAGAGTATCCCTTGTGTGTGGTTTTCACTGTGCCGTTTTGCTCAGTTTTCACTCAGGTTCACTTGGTCTACAATTTAACTAGGGAGGTTGTATATTTTTCTTTGACTTATTTTAACTTGCTTGATGACCGTGATAAATGTGTTTTACTAGAAGTGAATAAAAAATAAATATATATCTACTTTTTAATAAAAAGCTTTGGTCAGTGTTTCCTTGTGCCATAGTACTGTAGGCCTATTGTGTAAACCCTGAATACTGCTCATCTCCCTCTTGAGATAAGTCTGACTGCTCAGCCACAGCTACCATCTAAATCTTTGTGGTACAGACTGATAACAAAGGGGATTTATTGCTTTCACCTGTAGTCCTAATCTTCTGTAGTGCTCCCTAAGGGAACTGCACAGCATTCTGCCTAACAGCAGACAACAACCACATTGGATGAGCTGTAGAGCTCAGTCATTGGAAGAAATTCCCTGCCACTGGGGCAAGTGCTCTGTCATCCGTCCTCCAACCGTTGGGCTGTGGGAGGGGAAATGAAAGCAGCTTCGGAGGCTTGGTCACCCCTGCTGCTGACACAGCCTGCCAGCCTCTAGAAGCCCCTCTGCCCCTTCCAGAGCACGAGAAACGCTTCTCTCCTTTCCTGGCCGGGCAAGCTGCATTCTTCTGCAATAAGGACCATGTTTCCTGTAACCCCCTGCCCTAGAGGCAAAGCTAAAGGCAGGTTTGGCCAGCTGTGCAGCAGGCCTAAAGATTTGGCAGCAAATTTTGATTCCTTGAATTTTTCTAAGGAATCGTCGGCTTTGTGGCCAAAAAGAAGATCACCCTCGAAGGGCATGTCCAAAAGTTTCACTTGCACATTACGTGAAAAAACAGAGATTTTTCAGGTACGCCTGCCTTCTCAATGTTATGGCCGAAGTCATAGATCGGCCCACACAGTCAGCGATATCCAGGCATGTTCGCAGCGACTGCTTGGCCACGTCGTTCCCATCCTCCATTAGCGCTAGTAAGCCTTCGCACATCTCGCCTTCCGTGACATACTGGGCACCGTTTTCCACTGCTATCCATAGACCAAAGGAGTATTTGGAAAAAGTTCTTGCCACATTCGTAGCTTTTAGGGTAATGCTACCTGAGGTGAATGCCTTCTTTGCCAAGGTATATACTTTTTTTCGTTCTCTGTCTAGGGGCAGAGTGGATGCAGAAGATGCAGGTCTAGAAGAGAACGTAGCCACCTGCATAACAAGCCCTTCCAGGGAATGGTGAGAGGAGAGCTGTGAGGGGTCTCCTCTAGCCGGCCTGTACTTCCTGGAAATGGTGGAGCTGACGAGAGGAATGTAATATGGGGTTTGCCATAGAGCTATCAATGTATCAGCAATGTCCGGATTCAGAGGCATGTTACGTTGAGTGGCAAGACCTTCCTCTAGGATTTCGGTAAGGTCATAACCTTGCACAGGCGCCACTGTTGAGTGAAGTCCCAGGGTATTGATAACCCTTTCTAGCATAGCCCTGTATTTAGATACATTGTCAAGGTAGGGCTGGCACTGCTGAAACTCAAGGTCAGGCGAAGTGTCCAGGCCACTGGCGTCTTGGAGGCCTTGAGCTAGTTGTAGCAGCTTGTTTTAGTAATTAAAATAGTTGACCCCTCCTGAAGTCGAGAAAATCGTGTCGACATCTTGGTCATCAGTGCCGTGATCGCCAAAAATACCTGTCATGGTCTAGAAAAATTCAGACCAGGGTTGTGGAGTAAAGACCTTCTCGACAACCGTCAACGTTGAGGGTTTATCTTTCGGCGCCAGCATGGTGGATGTCAGTGTCGACCGAGATCGAGACATTGTGGCGTCGACATCCTTGGATGCATAGCGGTAATCTGGCTTCCACAATATTTCTTTCGACGTCGAGAGATTAATCGGCGCTGACATAAACGGTACTGGGGCACTTGAGGGGTCGGGTGCACCGAGTGCTGTTCTTGTCTCTGAGGCATGCTGCGTGGGGGCCGCTCTGAAGGCAGCATACTGCTTGAACATAGCAAGCATTGAGGATTTAAAATCCTCCCACTCCTGGTGAGAGGTAGGCCCATCCAACGGTTTACCTTGTTCCGTAAACGACTCGGAATCCCGTTGATGGCGGTGGTGCCTTTTCGTTTTTGGGACAAGGATGAGGAAGAGTGGCTCCTTGAGTGGGACCTTTTCTTCTTCTGCTGGTGTTTCTTCGGGTTATGCCACTCAGTTTTGGCCTCTGAAGACAGAACCGACTATCGCCCCAGAGATTTTGAAGGCGGTTGATTCAGTGTGAGTTTAGCAGCTCGGTCACGAAGGGATTACGTTTGTATCTTGGCACACGATGGACACCCGTCACTCCTGTGACCCGTACCAAGGCACCAGAGACACAACTCGTGTGGGTCGGTGAGGGACATCTTGGTGCCACAATCGGAGTACTGCTTGAAACCTGACACCCTTGCGACCAAAATCTTGCATCGAGGAATTAGCAAAACATTGTTTTATGATGAAAAACGCAGAAAGATTCGAAGCTAAGTGTTCCTAAGCCGCGTGTGGACAAAAGGAACTGAGGTTGCGGCGTAGTGATGTGCTACTTAAACGACGCCTGACATCACGTCCGGAGCTGACAACCAGGCGCCGAGCAAGACGATCGATGGTCGGCAACTGGGTCGAGGTCCACTACGCCCCCTTTCAAAAATTATCAGAGGGAGCAGAGCTGGAAGGAATATCTATCAGATGAGGAATCTGTGGGAGAAAAGCAATCCATTTAATGGAGGGTGCCAGTCTTGTCTTCTTTGGCAACTTGTTCCAGAGAGAAGATGCATAGCAGGAACAGTCCTGTTTCTGGGATTTTTCCTTTTGCATTGCTTTACTTCCAGACTAGTGGTGTTGTGGTTTCAGATGGTGTGTTGGCCTATGGGGATGTAGGGTTTCTCAGCCAAGTAGAATGGTGTTTTCGGTTCTGACTGCTTTATAGGTAATGCTGACATTCTTGAACATGATGCATTTTTGAATGATTAGCCAGTGCAGCACGTTGATGATGGGGGGTGATGTGGTTGAATTTTCTTAGTCCTGCTATAAGGTGTGCTGCAGCATACTGGGTGGCTTTCATGGGGGCCAAGGTGGCATCTGGGACTCCGGCAAGCTGTGTGTTACCACCAGCCATGTGGTAGCTGGCCAAGGCTTAGACATACAATATGTAACACTCCAGCTATGTGTCAATAATTTACTAAATTCATATTGCCATGTGAAATGACCTAAGTTCGAACCCCACTGGGAAACCATTGGAGATATCGGAAACCAATGACGTGAAGCACTCACTGCATGTGTTTAAATACGTACTGCATTAGAGGTTTGGAACATCCACTTTGTCTCCAGAGGTCTGCATGTCTACACCAAATATGGAAATGTAGACATTTTGATGTCAGCCCTATCCAACTCTCTGATGAATGATTTTGCTTTACCACCTAATAAATCAAGCAACATATGGCACTCTTTTATGCCTACTTCTTATGAAGCATAGTCAAAGGCAGGCAAATAGACTCATGGCCATCACTTTTCTTTTGAAAGCATCAATAGACTGCTCTTCACAATATTTCTTACACACCAGAAAGCCTGATTACGTACTCTCAGAATTGAGACAATGGGCCTCATTAGCAGTTTGGTGGTAATTTGCTGATAAATCTGCCAATTTACTGACATACTCGATTACCATTACTGTCACTGTGTCTCATGGGGTTACCATGGGATGACAAGTGGTGGTAATTCCCTATTGTTGGAGTCCATAGGACTCTAAGGTATTTTTGGGCAGATATACCACTAGAAGAATTACCTTTCAGTAAATCCATTGATTTTTGGAGGTGAAGTGATGGATTCACCACCAGGTTTTTGCTGGAAATAAAATCTCCACTTCAAGTCAAAAGTCATAATTTGGTGGAGCAGGAAAAATGACGGTAATTCCGTTACCAGCAATAAAAGTGGCAGTAATGGAATTACCACCACTTTTTTACTGCACCTCCGAACTTGTAAGGAGGCCCAATGTTTACAATGAGGATGTCAAGGTCTACATTTACAGCAAAAGTCCTGAATCTGTCAAAATACTAGGCATCTGTGGATATTTAATGTTAGTGTGATAACTTCTTTGTCATAACAAGTAATGAATCGCTTTCCTTCTTTGGAAGGGTTAGCAGTAAAGTGTCACGATGAGCAGCCCCCAATCTAGGCATGTGACTATCCAGGGCATTCTTATTCACCCATGTTCTGAGTGCAAGAAAGTACTGCAGGCAAGAAGGGAAGAGTGAGATGAAGGGGAGTCGGAGGAACTTGTATATGGATAAAAAAAGGGGATAATAAGGTCTTCTGGAAGATAGTAGCTGTGAAATCTCAAAGTATGTGCACATGTTTCAGCAAGGCTGTAAAGGTGCATGGATAACCATGTAGATGGGTACCTATTTCTTTTCTTTTTTGCAGCTTGAGAATTGATGCATGTGGTGATGCACGATAGAGAGTATCCAAAGCTCTCAATGAATGATCACAAAAAACTTGTCAATAACAAGCAAAGAAGTTGAACATGCATGATATGATATAATATGGCATTTATAACGTGCCTATACACAACTGTTTCAAGGCGCGACGAGGCAAGGGAGGGTGAACAGAGGGAAGACAGACAACGATCTGACTAGGCCAGGTGTCATTCAGATCGCGCAAGTACAAGGAAAGGGGGAAAGGGAAAAGTGGATAGGAAGTGTCTGTGAAAGTACCCTGCAAGAGTCCCCAGTGATATATAGAAAATACAACTAGAATTGTCGGTGCATGTAATTATGGTAGCATTTATTGCAATCATTACTACATCACACATTCTGCTATGTTGGTAAATAGGATTACATGTCCCCACCACAAAAGGGGAGCTAGGGCCCTCCCTAGGTCATCTGGCATAGTCACTCTCTATAATGGCACCTGCAAGCTGTTCGTCAGGATCCTATGTGCCCGGTTATTGCAGTAGGCCAAGCAGAATAAAGTATTATCAGATACAATTGGGGTTTGCAGGTGGTCAATCAGGGACTGAATCTTAACCTTGTTTGGCCTTGTCAGATATGTTCATGACCTGCAGGTTCCTGCCTACATGAGGTTTAGGGACTTGACATCTGCATGTGACCCAAAAGTGTTGGGATGCACGTACAGCATCCTAGCCAGGCAAAAAGGTTCAGGCTGAGAAAAACCTATTAGCATGCACCACCATGGGAGCAGATTGGGGTTTGCCCAGAGAAGGTGCATATATTGTTTTTAGTTAGGTTTGACACATATTAGATACTCATATAGCAACACAGAAAGAGCAGCAGATTTATTCATGTTATGGTTGCAGGGGTTATAGATAGGGCAGCATTAAATGCCCTGTGTTTAGTTGTGCTATCCAAAGTTATGGTCTGTAGTGAGGTGCATGGAAAGAGCTGAAACAGGTGGAAGATGAAGTCAGAAAGATAATGTGGTAGATGCAAGTATAGTGTGTTAAAATGGCAGAAGTTTCCCCATATTGGATATTAAGTCCTAGTATGCCATGAACAGAATAGAATGCAGGCCCGTTGGTGGGACCCCATATCGTAGGGACTCGGGAGAATGCATAGATGTAAGTGCACCTTGATGGGAGAAAACGAGAGGAGTGTGGATGTGTGGATGTGGGTGAGTTCATTGTGATTGTGTGGTTTGTAAAAGGCCACGTAGCAATATATAGCAGTTTTTTATATATAGAACTGGCCTGAGGGATCTCCACTGCCGAGAGGAAAGGCGATGTCACAGCATATATTGTGAGGAAAAGAGGAGAGAAAGGAAACATGATCTCCTCCATTGTGGAGGAAAAGCAGAGCTGCAAGTAAAATAGAGATGACGTCGATTATATGGAGAGTCTGGGATCCCTCCACTCGGCAAAAGGGAGTGTGAGAAGGTACATTCACTCTTCCCGAGACAAGGGGATAGAGGACAGATCTAAATCTAGGTGTGTTTTTAAATTACCCACTACTTCCGGCTGCTAGGCTGCCTAGTGAGTTGTCTTTTGCCTGGTTTGGTATCTAATCCTATCCCTGTACTACCCTCTCTACCTTCCTCTATGGCTCTCTCCATCTCTCCTATTTACTCTAACTGCTATTCTATCCCATAGCCTCCCTCTCTCACTAAGCTTGGAAGGAAAAAGTTCAGAAAAGATATCCTTTCTTGTAATCCCGGTTTACCTAAAACAGACACCTCGGAAAACCTTCAAGGGTGGTGTCCGGCTTCACTTAGCTATACTAATGCTTGTTCAGTTTTCAAACATTCTTCTGCCATCTTCCTCCTCCTTCAAGTCTTTCATCTCAATGCCCTTGCTCTCACCGAGACGTGGTTCAATGTCAGCTCAGTCACTGCTTTTGTCTCCCTTCTCTCTGAGGGCTACAAGATCATCTTGAAGCCTCGGCCCAACTGTGCTGGCGGTGGAGTAGCCTTCATCTTCCCTCAGTGCGTCCCATCCTCCCTCATTTCCACTCAGCCTGGTCTGCAAACTTGGCTTCTCTCTTATTTCCTCTTGGACCGTTGCCACTATCTACAGGCCCCAAGGGCCTATCTCTTCTTTCCTTTCAGCATGGGCTGATTTCCCCTCCTCTGTCCTGTCCTCCTCCTCTAAACTCCTCCTTCTGGGTGACTTCAACATCCACCTGGATTCCTCAATCATGGCTTCCACCCTCTTCCGTGCCCTCTGCAATCTCTCTCCCTCTGCATTCTCGCCTCTGGTCCTACCCACTTGACTGGACTCATTCCTGATGCCTTCATCCAAACTTATCTATTGCTCTCTACCCCTCTCTCCTGGTCTGACCACTCCCTCCTCTCCTCTCACCTGGGACCTCTTAACCCTCTGACCGAACCTCCCCCACCTCTGCGAGCCTTGTTTGCAGACATCCGTCTGATGAAACGAGTGTCAGCTGCTGCATTCACCTCTACCTTCATCCCCTCTCCTCCCACTACCGACTCAACTATTGACTCTGCTCTCAACAATCTTCATCTCCCTATCACTAACACTCATGATATCCTTGTACCTGTCATGAGGATCCGTCTGAAACATGCCACCAAGCATACCACTTGGTACGATTCTGATTCGGCAGCCCTCAAACCCAAGAGCAGAGATTCTGAACGGAAGTGGCAGACCTCAACCTCATCATCTGATAAACTGGACTGTTGACTTCTCTAAATAAGAGAGCACACATCTAGGCCCACATCTCTGGAGCTCTCCCTCTCTCCTCCTCCTCCCATTCCCTTGCCACCGTCAGCCCCTCCTCTTCCCCATCCACTTTTTCCTCCATCTCCCCTATCACATCGGAAAAGGTCACTAGAGTTGTCTGCTCTTTGAAGGTCTCTTCCAAACATGTCTCCTCTTGTTCTTCCAGAAGTATTAAGGACAAAATTGGCTCCCTTTCCCCTGCACTCGCTGATTTCTGTAATCACTCTCTTGCAACTGGGTCTTTCCCCTCTTCCCTCAAGCACTCTCTTGTGTGCCCCCTCCTGAAAAGTCTTCTGCCGCACCTCGTGTCTTTTGTGTCCGGCTAACTACCGCCCCATCTCTATCACCCCCTTCCTGACCAGGCATACTGAGCCTCTTGGTTGCCTGTACAACCGTCAATATGGATTCCGAGCATCCAGAGGCACGGAAACTGCTTTTCTGAACATCCGTGAAGAACTGCTTGCATCTCTTGACTCCAACTCACCCACTGTTCTCATTTCACTCAATCTCTCCTCTGCTTTCGACACGGTCAACTACTCCATCCTAATAAAATGGCTGCATGATACCCTTGGTATCTCAGAGCAGGCACTGGACTGCCTTACCTCCTTCCTCACTGATCCACCCACCTCTATCTCTACTTGTGGCGTTCCCCAGGGCTCTATCCTTTTGCCTTGGATCTTTAACATCTATCTCACTAAGAGCCTCTTGCTCAGCTTATCTCCACTTTCTCCCTGCACTTCCAGTGTTATGAAGATGATACCCAACTCTTCATCAGACTAGTCTCTGCATCTCCTCTGACTTACTCTGCCATTCTCAATTGCCTGTCTCTCATCCAGTCTTGTGTACCTCCAATAATCTCTGTCTTAATGCCAGCAACACTGAGATTCTTCCTATCGGGACTCCTATTCCCTCTTTTCTCCCTTCACTCTGGCCACCCTCTATGGACTCTCACCCTTCCTCTGAAACCAGAAACTTGGGAGTTATCTTTGACTCCTCTCTCTCTATCATTCCTCACATCCTGGACCTTGCCAAGAAGGCCCAGTTCCAACTCTACCTCCTTCCTCACTTTCCCCCCGGATGCTTAATGTCTCCAGAGCTCTGGTACCCTGCAGGTTAGACTATTGTAACAGCCTCTTCCTTAATCTACCTTCTTCTCTCTGCCCCCTCCAGCTAATCCAGAATAGGGCTGCGAGATGTATCCTTGGCCTCGAGCTCATGGACTGTATCTCTCCAATCCTAAAATCTCTCCACTGGCTCCCGGTTGCTGCAAGAATCACATTTAAATCCCTCTGCATCATCCATAAGGCTGTCAGGGGCCCAGGAACCATGCTATTAGCAACTTGCTCTCACCAAGGACTGAGTGGGGAGTAACTGCAACTTCTTGAGGTTGATAGAGAACCCTAGATCGAATAGCATGCGTGTCAGTGCTGAAGGTGTGCGCTGCACAGCCTCAGGGGACTCCACTCGGACTAGGCTGTCGTCTAGGTATAGATAAAGGTGATAGCCCTCTGCACTGAACAGAGCTGTTACCAAGTTCATTAAACTTGTAAAGACCCTAAGGTCGAATCAAGGCCAAATGGAGGACCTTGTATTGACAGTGAAAGCCCATGATCCTGAACCTCAGGAAGGAAAGATGGGGCTCCCAAATCAGAACATGTAGGTTAGCATCCTTCAGATCAAGGGGAGCACTTCCAGTACGCCCACACAGTGTCTCCGCCGTGAGTGCTGGAGTAAACATCTTGAACTTTTTAAGGGGTAAGGGAAGGTTCAAGGAAGAAAGGTCTAGAACAACTCTCAGGCCAGCCTGGTTCATCTTCTCAATGGCAAATATTCTGGAATATAAGCCCATGCCTCTCTGCGAAGCTGGAACTACCCCATTGCCTGACTCGCAACGAGCGAGTGGATTTCTGCCAAAAGAGTTCCCGTCCCAATCTGTGGGAGTGGAGGGCAGGAAAGAGGAAATGGAGGGATCCGTAGACGGAAGCCCGTGGAAACTATGGAGAGGATCCATAGGACCGTAAACCTTGCCTTCCAGGAATGGAAGTGAAGGGCAAGCCTGCCCCCCACCAGAGACTTGTGGATCTGGATGACATCATCACAACTTCTTTCCCTCTGAGCCTGATTGCTGGGATGGAGACTGGAAAAACCCCTTGTGGGAGGATTTGTGTTGCTTGCACCTCTGTTGGCTGGGGGACCGGTGAGGCTGTCTAGCACGCCGCTCCTGAAAACCCCTAAAGCCCCCGAACGTACAGGCTCTGTCAGACCTTTGGTGACTCTAGCTGTAGGCCTCAGGTGCCAACTTTGTCAGGATTGAGAAGGACTTAGCTGTCTGAGAGGTATTTTTCTTTTTGTCAAGTTCCTCATCCGTGGTCGAGTGGAACAAGTCCCCTCCCTCAAATGGCAGGTCTAGAATGTGCTCCTGTACATCGGAGTTAAACTTGGTCGCCTTAATCCAAGCTGTCCTCAAATCTGTGGCAATACAAATCACTCTACCTGCAGTGTTGATGTGAGCAACTGTGGATTCCATAATGTCTTGGGCAACAATTTTGGCCTCTGCCAATCCGGCCCTGATGCGCATCTGACTATGCGCAGGGAGCTCTGGGGGAAATCCGTAATCTCCCACCACAGTTTTCGATTCACTGCGTCCAGCATAGCATCAGCATTGGACTGGCGCGTATGGAGAGTAAATCTTTTTGCCGTAGCATTCCAACAGCTTCTCCTCCTTCCCTAGGAGTGCTGAGGTGGGTGTCTATGACGAAGACTGTGGCTTGGAGTAAAGGGCGGCCGCAGCTAAAACAGATGAATGCGGTTGAGGGTGCACTGTCAAAATCAAGGAGGCCCCCGCCGCCAGTCCGATACTTGGCATTGAGGCGTTTATTGGTAGGCTGCGTTGAGTGTGGCTTTACCCATCCCTTCTTGGCTGGGCTTCCACATCCTTTTATAGAGGGATGCCAGTTCTTGTGGTTGGTCGAATGGTCAGCACCTCTGCCAGAACCCCTGCTTCAGGTTGGTTACCCTGTGGCTGTGGAATACCGAGGTACTGTGCTATGCCCGCCAGCCTCTTGTGGAAGGCCATAGCTGACGAGGGAGTATCCTGGTCCTCCTCCTTGAGTGTGTTGCCTGCTGTGTCTTGCTGTCAGAGGCGTGCTGAGTGTGGGCAGCTGTGGTGTGCTGACTGGAAGTGCTGGGGGGCTGCTGCAGAGGCTGAGCCAGAGCCACTGTGACTAGTGTTAGAGCAGGGACCAAGGGATCAACCGGGGTCCCTGCTCAGGGTCTGGACTACGGTCGGAGCCTGGGGTGGAGCAGGAGGGAGTATGTCTTTGATGACTCCCCTGCGGGTGGTACCCATCTACTTCGATTTCATGAGGGTAAGGAACTTTTCGAAGAACCTATCCTCGCATGCAGGAGAAGGGCATGATGGTGTAGGAGACGAGGCAGGTGGCTGCTGAGGTCTTGGGGGTTTTTGCCGCCCCGTGCTAGGGGCTGCGTACTGTCCCTGTGAAGGTGTGTTTGGGTATGATGTGGACTAGGCCACCGGAGTGGTCCAGTCCCACCTAGACATACATTCCCATGCCTCCTCTCCAGAAGGAGGAGGGTCTGGGTGAACCGCCATCTTGTCTGACCTGGTGGCCCTTTTGTCATGCCCCGCACCATGTGCCTGCTGCATGGTGCCTGAAGAGCTGGGCCCAGTCTCTGCATGCATGCTTAGAAGTGAAAGGCTCAGACCTTCCCTGCACCTCAGGTAGCGACCTGGGAGGCAGAGTGCCCTTGGTCATGACCCTGGTAGTGCTACATATAGGCGCCCCCTCGGGGGCACGTCTGGTAGTAGAGCAAAGCCCCTCGGGGATGTTCCCCGGTATCAGAGCATTGCGCCCCCTCAGCGTTGGAAGCAGGAGGATCTTGCGACCCATCAGCCTGTTGGCCCGTATCTCTGGGAGACTCGGTCTCTTTGCTGGTCCTAGTACCAGAAAGGTCCCTCCCACTCAGGCGCTTCCCTGGAAAGGAGTCACACCTTGTGGGGTGTGTAGGAGAACAGGGCACCTACCTTGGGCCTGGTCTTCCTCTTCACATAATTCTTGATGTCCTCTGGAGGTGATCTCTCGAATAGCTCCCTTAACCTGGCCAAATGATTCTTGAAAGCTTGCAGGTTCAAGGCATTGCAAGCAGAACAGCCGTCAAAGCTGTGGTCAGGGCCAAAGCACCATGTGCCTGCTGCATGGTGCCTGAAGAGCTGGGCCCAGTCTCTGCATGCATGCTTAGAAGTGAAAGGCTCAGACCTTCCCTGCACCTCAGGTAGCGACCTGGGAGGCAGAGTGCCCTTGGTCATGACCCTGGTAGTGCTACATATAGGCGCCCCCTCGGGGGCACGTCTGGTAGTAGAGCAAAGCCCCTCGGGGATGTTCCCCGGTATCAGAGCATTGCGCCCCCTCAGCGTTGGAAGCAGGAGGATCTTGCGACCCATCAGCCTGTTGGCCCGTATCTCTGGGAGACTCGGTCTCTTTGCTGGTCCTAGTACCAGAAAGGTCCCTCCCACTCAGGCGCTTCCCTGGAAAGGAGTCACACCTTGTGGGGTGTGTAGGAGAACAGGGCACCTACCTTGGGCCTGGTCTTCCTCTTCACATAATTCTTGATGTCCTCTGGAGGTGATCTCTCGAATAGCTCCCTTAACCTGGCCAAATGATTCTTGAAAGCTTGCAGGTTCAAGGCATTGCAAGCAGAACAGCCGTCAAAGCTGTGGTCAGGGCCAAAGCACCGGAGGCAGAGCGCATGGGGATCTGACATAGGGAAGGAACCTTCGCAGGCTGAACACCTGCTGAAACCCGCCGTCGTCAACATGCACCGGGGAAGACTAGAACATGGCACCAGAGGACAGAGTCTTCTCTGAGAATTGCTAGGAGATAAACAGAGAAAAAACAGAAAGCTTTGGGGAAGAGCGAGTGGACTTACAAGGCCGGAGGCCTAACCCAGGAGCACTGGTGAAGCGGTCCGTTCCTGTCGACGCAGAAAAGAGGACAGGGGAGTGGCGCTGGTGGGCGGAGCCAGCGGAGCGTATGCTCCCAGGGCTACGCCCCCACACACATCTAAATTTAAAGGGGAAGACCATTTTTTCTGGTGAAAAAGGTTCTGTTTCCCGTCCCTAACGAGAGACGCCCATACAGTATGGAGGAAATTGGATGGGACTTACATAGGAGTACATGATATCACCTGGAAAATTCATATATGATTTATATGAGGGACTGTGGCCTAAAGGTAAATACATTGTAATGTGACTTCGGCTTCAGTAGTAAAGAAATCAAGTATACCTATTCTTTGCAATGTAGACCAGCTTCAAATGTGCGATCACTATGACTAATTAGAGATCAGATTTAATTGGAAAAAACGTGGTCCAAGGACATTAACAGGCAGAGGCATAGAATGGCCCAGGCCAAGGAGGAACTCTTCAGGGTTGCAAATAATGTGAGGAGCAATCCAGGGAAATACATGGTACTGGGGCTGATACATGGTACCATTGGTTTCCTTAAAGAGCAGACAGGTGTGTTTTGGGGTTTTTATTGTGCATGGGAGGGGGTGCGGCGATGAGGTCTGTGGGGAGCGGTGCAGGCCAGTAGGGAACATAGTTCCACTACTTCTTTTCGTACACTTCGACCACTGCATGGTACCAATGCATAAAAGTAAGTCCACTGCCTGTTTCATGGCGGAATTATGGAGATGTACACAAGGAAACTATTTATGCAACCAAATGCATTTGTATAACATTTTCTGGGAATTTCATCCTTACATGCTCCTTATAATGCTGGTTTGGAACTTGGTCTGAAGCATTGATCAGATTACGGGTACAGAAGAGCTTTGCTTTTTTGTATTTCTGTAAAGAGCAATACAGAAGCTAAATCTAATTGACTGTGATGATGGGTTCGTCCAGAAGTATTATGCCTAGAGACACAAGCAGGGCAATGAAGATGGACGTGCTAAATTATCCGTCTAGGGAGAATGGACGGTGACGCAGGTCTTCAGTCAGATCAAGCTCACCTCTAGCCCCAGTGTTTGGTCCAACCGAGTATCTGAAGCTCATCTATAAAAGACTACATGGGGTATTGTTAACGAGCCTTAGTTTAGGCACACTCGCATTGTGGTCAGTTACGTGGAAACGGGCGGATAAAGGTCACAATGAAATGATGTGTAGTGGTGGGTAAAATGAGACCTGACACACTTTCCAATGTTCCAATTTGTTTGTGATATGAATAAACAGTGGCTTTCGACAATGTCGGTCAGCTCTTCTGTACCTACCTTTGGTGCCAGACTTGCCATGCTTACTCTAAACTCCTGGAGAATTAGAAAGCAATTTTGATCAATGGCTTAATTTTGTGCTAATTGAGGGTACTCTATGTTTCTCATTGGGGGCTGGGATATGCGTTGATTATGAATGTTTTAGAGATACGAATATTATATATATATATAGTTGTACATATATTTGAATTGCCTGAATAATTCGTTCATAATGCTATGTTTTATTTATTTATTTATGTGATTTGGTGCATTTATGATGTGCACTTTAATGTATTCTATCTCAGTCATCTATCTATCTTTCACGCCCAGGGCACCATCAGCACAATCAGCACATTTCTCCATGCATCCCCTACCAAAGAACACAATCACTCCATCCAGCAACAACACACTGCGGGGGCCCAGTCCCACTCAATTCTTTGGCTGCCACATACATCAGGGCAATCGCTGGCTCTCATCAGCACACATGCTGGGCATCCAGCTGGACTTCACAATGGCAGCAAGAAATTACAGGAAACAAGGTCTGATAAGAAAGATTTTTGCTTCTATGTGGCACTCTGTTCTTAGGATGCACCGCTCACAGGAAACAGCATACATCTTGTGAGACTACCATTGGCTAACTTGACAGCTGATCGCAAACTATTTCCATGCTCACGCGTTCACCACCTTGCAAAGAAGGCCCGAAGCCAGAGACGTCATTTCACCAAAATGCCAGGGGTAGTGGAAGTGACATCACACGACCCTTGACCTCTGATGACATCACATGAAGTGATGTCATTTGACCCCACCCCGAAGTGATATCGTGAGAAGTGATGGAACACGAGCTTTTACCCCTTGACAAAACAGGAAGTGTCATCACATAGCATTGTTCCTAAGTAGACTACGAAAAATATGGTTACAATATCACTATAATGTGATGAACATTTCATACAAGAATGGATCGACATATGCATCGTTAAGATCAGTGTGTATAGGCCCATATTACCAAATTACTGTGAATGCAAGCAGACGTCCATGACCAAATGATAATGATGTGTTATTTTACAGCACTTACACTTAAGCACTCTATTTAGAAAAAACATACACCCAATATCACCCAACCTGTGCTGGTACTCATTTTTCGACCTCAGAAGGAGAACAGACTAAATCAGTGACTCATGCCCTGAAGTGTGCCTGAAATAAACCTTTAATAAGTCTAGCAATTATTGTATAAAATTCCAGAAAGACACATTATTTGGTATTCCTATTCTTTCTTATTGAGGGTCAGTGCTGAAAGCGTTAGACTTGTGGCACCCCTCTTCTTTTTTTGTTGTCTTTTTTTAAGAGGCCTGAACAAGAAAACCAGCCACTCCAGAAGTAAAGAGCCGCATGGTGCTGGCCATAGCCCAGGAGCTTGCATTACAAAAAAAATAAAAAAATAAAAGAATTATTTTTTTTTAGGCGTAGCAAGGGAGACATCAGAGGTCGCAGTTACCATGGCAAGGCAGAGCCTCACGCGGTGGGGCAAGTGGAACTAGCCCTGGACCTGTGGTGCCATACAGTGAAGGTACTGACTCTGCCGGACTATCTTCATTGGCACATGGACGTTCCCATACCATGCCTTCTTGTATGCCCAGTTTTTCCACCTTTGTGTTTGGCTTCTGTGTGTTTTCTGTTTTTGTGTCTGAGGAGCCAAATCTTGTTGTTTGCCCTGTAGTATTGCCCGGTCTACAGATACCTCTATTTATGTAATCATGCTGTGTGACTCATATATCGACTCTTCCCCACAGAAGGGCTGGACTTGGAGATGCTGCCACTGCGCTAGGTGTTCATTTTCAAATTCGTTGTGTGTGCCTCCTTATATTTTTACAGTCGTGGGGACACTGACCTTTCTTTATGGCTGATGAGAATAACTGGACTGCAAACAGTTTTGGACTTTGATACAGGCAAGTCTTATTGATTTCTATTCTGTTTTCCACCATTTTCTTCTGAGACGTTGGACTGTATATTATTTCTTGCTGAATGTTTTGCAGTTGCCACTTTTTTTATTTTAAGCAAAACATTCTTTGCAAAATCCTTTAGTGCCAAGACGCCTCTTTTGAGGTAATATGACCAAGTAGTTTGGGCTGGACTGCCCTTTTTGGGGGGGGACCAAGCCTGATATGCATATGGTCTTTACCCTTTTGTAATGGCTTGGCAGGCGAAGAATGATGGTTTGCAGGGCTGCTCAGAGCAATGACAGAGGTTATGATTAATTCTAAACCTTCCAGCCATCACCTCTTTTGTTTTGCTGTAGTCACCCAGAGTGGGATGGGTATGCCCAGATGGGCTGCCTGTGCCTGCTCGGCCTATAGGATTGAGCTACTCCTCACTGATGAGGCCCAACAAGGCCGAAACATGTTTGGGGATACCTGTGTTCTCGTGCAGAAGGGATGTGACCAAGTACTTTGGGCTGGACTGCCCCTATTGGGGTGGGGCCTAGCCTAATTTGCATATGATCTTTCACCTTTTGTAATGGCTTGGTGTTGGGTGTTCTGACCCACGTTTGGACTATTATGCTACAACAATTGGTGCTGTGGGCTTAGGAAATCCAAGATGGCCGAAAAAGCCCACATGTGCGCCAGAATCTATGAAAACCCCGCAGTTTATGCGCACACCAAAATGGTCGCCTGACTTGCCACCCCCCGGTGCGGGTGTGCTGGGTCAGAAGAGCCATGAGTGAAATGGGCTGCCAAAGAGAAAAACAGCAGTGCCTGTTCGCTAGAAAGCACTTTAAAAATCACCCTTTGTTTCTCTGAAGGCAAGCTCAGAATGCCCATTTCAAACATTGCAGAATATCCAACAATCTCACTGAACACCAGCAGACATTTGACAGAATAAAGTCTTGTGGGCATACAAAATCTGGAAAGAGGATGAGCCTAAAATAATGTTCATAGCAAAACTGGCTGAGCTGTGGATTTCAGCAGTTTAAGTAAATTTGGACTGAAAGACACTAAAAATCTAAATGTTTAAAAGAAATGAGTGACCTACTTTTGAGTGTCACATAGGTTGCAATTGTTTAAATGTCATAGTTTTAAACTTAGAATCAGCATTCTAGCTGCATGCGTAAAAATTGGAAGTTTGATTTGGACAGGAAAACTGGCAGCCAAAGAGACATTTAGCTGAGGCCTGGCTTAAAAAGAGAGGGAATTTTGCCCACCAGCTACCCCCGACAGGAGTTGAGACTTGCACAACAGCTGTGTTCCCAGGCCTAGCTGCCTTTTGCTGTTCCCACCAAAAGGGATATGACACTTCTCTGATTGAATTACCTGGGCTCTGCAGGAAATTGAACAAAGCCCTGTCCTGACTCAGGCAAATGTTTTATTGGGGGGGGGGGTCGTAAAAGTGGCTTCCTCCTGGAAGGAAAGGGGAGGAGCACTGCCTGTGAGAGCAAGCTGGCTTGGCAGAACTGGAAAAAACAGAAATTCAACCTTGTGCTGGGGGGAAACCACACCCCTTTGGGGCCAGAACATAAATCTAAAAAGATGGATCATTCATAGAGCGGACTTGTGAAAATGTTATAAGTGATATCATTATTCTTGTGATTTTTCTGTGCACATTTGAAGACGTGTTAGGATACGTGGTATGTTCAGGGGGGTTTTTAGCGGAAAAGAGGATATTACTCTAAATGTATGTATGTTAAAAATCTGACACTCCACCACCTAATGCCCACACACCATGGGCACATCTGTGTAAATGCGGGGAAAAATCCAATATTGGTAACCCGACCAAAAAGTGAAATATGTTGCCATTTTTTAACCCAAGCTCCTAGAAATGACAGAATTGGAACAGGGGCTACCATCAGTAAATGCATGATGTGTGTATGCAATGCCAAACAATTGTCTATCGGGGAAGTATGTATTTGGATCAGATATAGATTTGTGTGTAAAGTTGACAGGGGAGGGTTCTCTGACTCATAAACAGACCTCATCATGATGACACCTCACTTCATTCCCCCAATCAAGGGGAAGAGGAGGAAGTGGCCAATGACAAGTGGAGAGGGGTAGGGCCTAGAAAGCTAGCCTCTCCACCCACTTTCAAAACACATAAAAGCAGACAGTCAGGACAGATAGACACAAGCTATTCCATCTGCTGCGGGACGCTCTGCCGGGAAAATCCATACTTTACCTCCATCAACCTCCAGAGAGCCAACACAGAGACTTCAGTCTATCCACCTTCAGAGACCAAGACTTTACTTCAGAATTTGTAGCATAGAGGTCAACTACAAGCTAAATCCCTCTTTAGCAGGCCTCAAATCATTGCAACTATTCACAGCCAGGCGAGCTGTTTGAATTCTTTGCAAGAACTCTTGCCATTTGACAGAAAGCAGTGTTGTATCCAGAGAGAAACCAGCTGAACTGGAGACCGCTGTATCCGGACCCACAGACCTGATCAGAACCAGAGACCCAGACCAGCAGAGCAGAGCTGACCCAGACGCTGTGTGCAGAGACCGTCCGTGGCGAGTGAAGAAAACCCGCTGACCAGATCGTGACGAGGCCCAGTCCTTCTAAAAATTAGGAGTGAGTATCCGCCAAAACTGTGCAGAACCCAATCTCTTGGTTAAAATAATCTAATGCAAGCTATTTTAACTTGAGTAGAACTGTCTCCTAGAGATCCTGTCACCTGTCATTCTTAAGCTGCGAGCTGTAATATGTAATTCCAAAGTTGCACGCTGTCACTTGTCATTTTGAGTTGTTTTAAATCCGAAAATCTACCTTTACCAAATCGTTCATAACTCCGGAACCGTTTGGGTTAGGAACGAAATTTAACTTTCATAGGCTGTCCTAGGCTGTCCTAGGACCCCAAAACGATAGTGCTACTCCTTGTAGTTCCTCTGTAATCGCGCCCGGCGCACTGAGAAAAATCTGCCGCGATTTGACATTTTGCTGCGAATTGAAAGGTTAGCTCACGTGTAAAAATCTGCAGCTGCTTGCCTTCCATTGCAAAAATTAGTTTGCAACCTGACAACCATTCATAGAGCATTGCTAAAGTGATCCTGAACTCATTCAAAGTATCTATCACTCACCCTGAACCTCCAGAGGGAATTAAAAGCATTTTAGCATATTTTTCACTTCCTCGCAAACCACATTCAAAGCATTTTGGGCCTGTGTTTAAAACTCCGACCTGTTTTCCGCTAAGCTTGCTGGGGGAGAACTGAATTTCGTATTGTATTGATTGCATTCCTGAGAACTGTGTGCTCTCCTTTCCATCTCCTTATATTGCATAAAGGGGGGAGTGAATTTTCAAAGAAAAGTGATTACATTGTCTTTTAGTGAAGTCCTATCAAGTCGATTTCTGTGCTGCATTCTTTTTCATCTGTGCAATTCATTGAAACCATAAAGCATTCTCTGATACTTTATTCCCCTGTTCCTAGTCATAAGTCACCAGAACTGTGCTATTGTAGGATTGCTTATTGCTGATTACTGCTCATATGCCTAAGTGTGCTATCAATTATTAATGTATTATCAAAGTGTGATATATCTATAAATTGTTAATTTCTCAAATAAATCTTTTAAATTTGAAAAACAAACCTACTTCTTGACTCAGTGGGGTCAGGGGGATTCTAAGAGAGGGGTGTTATACAGGGGTAGTCATCCAGAACTCATGAACTAGGCATAAAGATATATCAATAAGGGTTTTCATTCAGTATTCTACACTAGGCGTTGACTTAGCTGTAGTGTTGAATTGAATCCTCTTACATTGGTAGGCGCAGAACGATGCTCTGGAGGGTTGCCCAGAGTAATGCCAGAGGTTAAGATTAATTCTAAACCTTCCAGCCATGACCTTGTTTATTTTGCAGAAGTGCGGTCTGTACACATAAATACATTCATTCATTAAGGGATAATGTATCTATTTGTAAGTAAACTATTTGATTTACAATTCCCTTACACCAGGGGTCTGCAACCTGTGACTCTCCAGATGTTTTTGACAACTCCCATGATTTCTCACTGTTGAATTTTCTGGCTGGGGTTGATCAGAGTTGCAGGCCAAAGTATCTGGAGGGACAAAGGTTGCAGAACCCCACCTTACACCCTTATTTGGACACTGCAAATGTGTGAAAATGATGCATAGAAAATATGTGTATGTCTTCCTCTAGCTTCCTCCGATTATCCAGAGTGTGGGTGTCTGCCCTAACTGCAGGTTCCCCGTGGCCAGGGGGAATACTGATGGGACACTCACACAGACTGGAAAAGTATGGCAATTATTCTGACATTGGCTGAATCTGGGGAAATCCTCAACCACCCCTGATCTGGATCATCACTTCCACCTCCAGGGCACCATTTATGAGACTGTATTAGGTCTCATAGATGCTTTTTCATGATGATTGCAGTAAAGTGAGGTGGGTAGGGCTAGCAAGGAAAAAAGTGCATTTGCCTTTCCTTTCTCTTCATCAAATTTCCTTTGGTGCACTGGGGATAGAAACCAAAGATTGTCTGCTTGTTAAGGACCACTAGTTTGTAGGTGGGGCTCAGCAAGTGCTAAACAGTGTGAGCCCTGCATATAGATTCTAACAAAAAAAGGAGGCCAAACACCTTCGGCAATTATAGTGCAATTCATACAGCATTCATTCAGAGGTGGGAGAGTGAAACTGGTCACAGATATTATGCTGGCGTCTTCTGCGTAGGAGCAGGGACCTAACAAAGACAGAGAGAGCAGCTAACTATCCCTGCCTCGCCGATAACTACGCCTCGCGGATGCTGATATGCCGCCTATCTGATCCCCGAACCAAAATGCAAGTCTGTGTTTTACTTTGCTTCCACAGGAAACCATCAAACAGCACACATTGGGAAGCATGTGGGTTCCACCCGCTAGAGTCACAGGACTCCATCACACACACGCTTACAGGCTCACTAACACCTTGCTTTTATTCTAGATACGCTGGACCACTGGAAACGCTGCTTTACTGAAAGCCCCTTACACCAGGCCTGACAACATTACATGACACCCATAGTCCTCTGCGCCTTCACTGCACCCCTTCTACTCCCAGAAAATGAGATAAAACATTAGGCCCACTCTCGCAGCGCTGGAACTCGTAGGTAGGGCTTTTTCTTGTCTAGCATAAAAGGCACACAACGTGACTATTGCTCCAGCTGCAACAAGCAAACTCGGACTTTGAACTCTGACAGTCTTCCACACTTCTTTGGATGCGATGTAATCTCCTTTGGGCCTGGTAAGTGTCCCCCTGTAACAACACTGCAAGGTGTATTTCCTTCTGCTCATCACTAGAGCAATAATGCAGGTCGCGGCCACATCCTGAACCAAGCTTTACTCTCCACTTATTTGTACATGTATGTTTATGTCTTGTTAGTTAATTCCAGTTACCGGTAACTTATAAGTTACACATAAGGGACACCAACTGCCCCATCCATTCCAAGGGGGTTCGGCGAATGCCCCGATTTCATTAGATAAAATGAATGCAGCATTAGAAATGGAAAAAAGAAAAAAAAGAACAAGACATGAAAAATTGCCTCGAACGTCCTTTTTTCGCTTCCACATAAATCTATTGAACACCTCTAGATGACAGTGTAGGACAACATTTCAAGGACGATATTTATTTGCATGGAATGAGGAATGTGTTTGTGAGTAGCAATAAATTATGAACAGCATTTGGAGGGAACAGTGATTTAGCACTGATTAAATCGCATACAACCTCCAGAGTGGTTTGATAAAACATAGAGGGTAATTTTGTTCAGTTCACCAATGGGTCACGTGTCGTCTGCGCGAGCATAAATAGTATTTTTATGCACATATTTAGACAGTGAAATAATTATCATTACATATACTTGATCACCTATCACCTACCACAAGTGTAATTCGGGCAACACGAATCTTCCTGGTAATACGTGACAAGCTTTTCTAAACTCTTGCATTCAGGAACAAGGTTTTCGCACATCGTCCGATTACATACTAAAAACACAAAAACAAGATATGTTAAATTAAACGCTAGTCAAGATAGTGATGAACGGATAAATATAATTGAAATAATGTAAAGATACATTCGGCCTGACTATTTCTTAATAAACACTATCTAACTTCAGAGGTTAAGGCAACAGAGGATCATCGAGCATATGACTCCCCCCTCCCCCTGTCCCCACTCCCACCAGGTGACTATCTGGCAAGGAATTTAGCAACGTCTTAAAAAAACCCTGGTTGGACATTACATTTATGTGTTGGAACATGGCCGGCATTCTTCAGAAATTGAGTGACCCAGATTTTGATATAATTGCCTTGCAGAAAACGTGGCTATTTGAACCATGGCTTCTTGGAGGTTATCTCAACTTTTTCAAAAGTGCAGAAAAGGGATTTGAGGCAACAAATGCAGGGTACTATAGATTTCATGCAGGAGTGGGGCATGTAATCATGCTGTGTTATGTCAAATTAACTCTAAGGGCCTAATTCACAGAGCTTTTTCCAAAGGGGTTTTGCCATTATAAAGCGCTTCTGTGAATTAGGACCGTAAATCTACAATGGCTATCAGTCTGGTTCTTCTA
Organism: Ambystoma mexicanum; assembly: GCF_040938575.1. NCBI lineage: Eukaryota > Metazoa > Chordata > Amphibia > Caudata > Ambystomatidae > Ambystoma > Ambystoma mexicanum. The sequence continues at coordinate 831,610,312 of NC_090934.1, read as the reverse complement.
AATTGGAAACAACTTCATTAATGCTTGTTCTTTGATTTTAGTTAATTTGAGGGTGAGGCTATTTTACCTTTGAGTGAAAATTTGATTTTATTTTGTGTAGGGATATGAATGCCAAAATGTATCCTTTGTAGGTATGGAGATTGATGAAGTACAGTACGACAAACATAGTGCACACGGCATGCCAATTTTTACTCCTAGTCATTCGAGGTATTTGTATATTTATCATAATCCCTAGGGAACTGGAAAGGAAACCCTGTATCAGGGCTCAGATTTCAACACACAAGAACTAGACAACACGCCATGAAGTGATCAGCAGAAGAGAAAGGATTTGAGTTTTTTACGAAATGTCGACAACGTGTCAATCTTGCGTAGCTCCATACAGAGCTTATTCCACAATGTGGGACCTATTACTGGAAAGCGACTATCGCGCCTGGAACAAGAAGCGAGTGCTAGAAATTACCAGGAGGTTGTTGTGCGTTGACCTTAAACACTTTACTGGCTAATGCCTCTTCAGCAGCACAACTAGGTAAGGTGGATCCTGGCCAAGCTTGCACTCAAAGCCGCTGCAGAGGATTTTTAAATATCTCCTCTGCTGGACTGGAAGCCAATGAAGTTCTCGCCAAAACGATGTGATGGGTGTTACTTTAGGAAGCTGAAAAATGGGACGCACTGCTGGATTTTGAATCTTTTGAAACTTTGATACTTGATAGTTCGCAAAACTAGCATATGAAGCGTTAACGTAATCAATGTACGAGTTGATTAGGGTACCGCTAACCAGATGCCAGTATTCTTTGGGGATGAAGGGCAGGGGTCTTTTCAGTGGCCGAAGACGAAAGAAGGCAGCTCTAGAGACTTCATTAATATGTGATGAGAATGATAAGTGCCGATCATGTATAATCAGCAGATTTCTCACCTTTAATGCATAGGAGGTAATGAACCCAAAGAGTAAAAGAGGGCTACGAACACAGTGAGGGTTATCTAGCAACAATCTCAGGTCAAGCAATAAGACCTCCATTTTGCTTCGTTTCATCTGTAGGTCATTATTAGTCAGCCACTCATGAACCTTGGTTAAACCTTCTGCCAAGGCAGGGAATGTGTCAGAGGGGCCAGAAACATTAACAAAAATCTGTGTATCATTTGCATAAGAGTGATATTTTAACTGAAACCTGTGTAAGATCCTCACCAAAGGTTGCAAATACAAATTGAAGAGTAAGGGTGACAGTGGTGGAGCCAGTGGCACACCACAACCTATTGTATTGTTTATGTGCTGCATCGTTTGCATTTCTCTTCTTGCCATCTAGGTCCCATATGACTACCAGCTTTATATTCTGTATTGTACTTGCATTCTCATGCCCTTGAGTACCATTGTAGTGTACATTTATTGCTTGAACAGTTTTCTCCACTCACGCTAGTGCCACACAAGATTCCAGTGTTCTTGTTCTGTGGTATTACTACTTGCTGCCCCTTCTTTTGTGGTGTGTGACCCCCATGTGCCTCCCTCCTGTTTGCCCCATAGATTGTGACACCCCCCCGCCTGCTTGGGCTGCACCTGCCATCCCTTTACTCTCAGCCCGCCACCTCTATGGTGCTCTCTGTCTTCCCTATCTTCTCTAACTGCGATTCTATTGACTATCCTATCCCTCTCACTAGGTCTGGTAGGAAGAAGCTCAAAAGGGACATCCTGGTCTCCAACCCAGGCCTCCCTATCACTAATACCTACAGCAGTGCTTCCTCCAGACAGACCCTCAGAGACATCCTCTTTGTCGTTCCCTGTCTAGTCTAATGGACCCCCCCATACGGTCTCTGTTCTCTCTCCTTTTTTCTCCTTTCCATTAATGGTGGCTCCCAGTGGGAGGCCCTCCTGGCCCCCTCCAGCCCTTCAAAATCATAATTAATGTGTACTTTAATGGCACTGTCTTGGTTCAGGACCCGCAGGCATTCTCTTTCTTTTTCATAGATGCTTCCTGCATCTTGTCAACTTCCTTCCTTCTCCTTCTTCCCCTACCTACCCTTCTTTGGCTCCTCCGCTGCCTCCTTCCTCTGCCACCTCTCTGGCACCCTCTGCTGCTTCTTTGGCTGCTCTGCCACCTCCTTCCTCCGCCACCTCTCTGGCACCCTCCCCTGCTCTCTGGCTGCTCTGACTTCTCCTCCCTCTGCCACCTCTCTGGCACCCTCTTATTCCTTTCTGACTACCCTGCCATCTCCTCCTTCCCCCTCTGCCCATTCTCAAGCACCTCTAACAATTCCGCAAGGCGTATCTCATGCATGTAACCCTCCATGGAAGTCTTGCAAAGGTGGCAATCTGCTCCATGTCGTTACTCTTAATTCTCGCTCCACTGTCAAACACTCCTCGGACATCTGACGTCTCCTCAAGAGGTTGATTTGGATGTACTTGGTCTAACCAAGCCTTGGTTCATGGCCAGCTCTGTCACAAGTGTTGACACTCTCCTCCCTGATGGCTACAAGATCCTCTCCTAACCCAGAACCAACCATCCTGGAGGGTGGGCCCTGATCTTCCTGGAGTGGATCCCTGCTTTTGTCATTCCTACACAGGCCTACTCCTCCTTTGAATGCCTGGTCTGCAGGATTTCTATCTCTCCAGGACTCTCTCTCACTGTGGCCACCATCTACAGGCCGCCTTTCCAGGTCGCCCTCTTCCTCTCCGAGTGGGCTCACCTCTCATCCTCCCTCCCTGCCTCTACCTCTCAACTTCTCATTGGAGACTTAACATCCACTTGGATCCTGCTAGCCCCTCCTCTGGTCTCCTTTACAACCTCTGCAACTCTCTTTCTCTCTCTCTATTTTCCCTCCGGCCCAACTCACTCTGCAGGGCACACCCTGGTTGTTCTGATCTCATTAGACCTCCCCCTCTCCAACCCTCTCACCACTCTTCTCTCTTGGACTGACCACTTTCTTCTCTCCTCATAGCTGTCGCACTCTGCCCCTCAGGTTAAGCCGTCCCCAGCACTGGCACCCACCTTCTCAGTCATCCGGCCCATGAAGCTTGTGTCAGTGGAGGCTTTCGCCACTACTTTCTCTCCTCATCCTACACCTTTGACTGGCTGACACTCTGGCACAGTCCTTTCCAACCTTTATCTCTCAATCTCTAACACTCTTGATGTCCTTACCCCTGTCATGAGGATCCGTTTGAAGCCTGCATCCAAGTTAAAATCTTTGTACGATTCTGACCTTATCACCCTTAAGCGCAAGTGTATAATGGCTGAGAGGAAGTGGAGGACATCAGGCTCACCCTCTGACAAACTGGCCTGCCGCCTGCTTCAAAGGCATTACAGACTCTCTGCCTTTCTAAGAAGAGAGTCTAAATCCAAACCCGCATCTCAGCGGCCTATAACAACTCGGCCAAACTTTTCAAAATCTGCAAGGATTTGGCCAATCTTGCTGCAGCCTCCAGCTCTCCTGTCTCCTCTTCCTCTACCTCCTCTTCCTCTACCTCTACAATTCCAGGCCCCTCTCTGGCCGTATCTCCTCTTCCTTTCTGCTCCTTCTCCCTGTTCACTCGCAACAATGTTTCTAGACAAGTCAGATCTATGAAAGTCTCGTTAAAGCAGGTGCTCCCCTGCTCCTACAGAACCATGAGGGACCACATTGACACCCTTGCTCTAGCCTTGGCCGATTTCTGCAATCACTCTTTTGCCACTGGAACTTTCCCATCCCCCTTAAGCACACCCTTATGCATCCCCTCCTTAAGAAGCCCTCTGCCGATCCATCCTCTCTGGCAAACTATCCCCGATCTCCATCAAACCTTTCTTGGGCAAATTCTTGGAAAAGCTGGCCATTTCGCAGCTTAATCTGTTGGTTGTCTCCATGAACACCAGTCTGGCTTCAGAGCAGCCCGAAGCACGGAAACTGCTCTCCTAAACCCCATGTGAAGACTTGCTCTCCGAGCTTGACTCCAACATTCCTTCTGTCCTCATTCTCCTTGATCTCTCCTCTGCTTTTGACATGGTCAACCACGCCATCCTGCTCAAATGTCTCTGTGACAACCTGGGTATCGCTGGTCAGGCCCTAGCCTGGTTAACCTCCTTTCTCACAGATCGACCCTCCCAGGTCCAACTTGGGTCTTTCCTCTCTTCTATCTCTCTCTCTCTCTCTCTCTCTCTACTTGTGGTGTCTCCGGGGGTCTAACCTCTCTTCCTGGCTCTTTAACCATTATCTGGCACCTCTGGCCCACCACAACTATAACTTCTGTTCTAACTTTCAGTGTCATGTGGATGGCACCTAGCTCACCTTCAGGGTCCCCTCAGCCTCATTCTTCTCCTTCTCTCATACCTGACTGACTCCACAATTCAGGAATGGTGTGCCTCCAATGATCTCTACCTTAATGCCAGTAAGACTGAGATCCTTCTCATTGGGACACCTGCTCCCACCTTCCCTTTCTCACTCTGGCTGCACACAATGGCCCCTATACCTGCACCTTTGGTGAGGCTAAGAACCTTGGTGTCATCTTCGATACTACCCTTTCCTTCCCTCCTCACATCTCTGATGTCTCTAAGAAGTCACACTATCAGCTGCACCACCCCAGAGGTATTCTTTCTTTTCTCACTTTCCCCCAGAAGCTCACTGTCTCCAGAGCCCCTGTCCTCTCTAGGCTGGACTACTGCAACAGCCTCTTTTTAAAGCTGCCTACCTATACTCTTCGCCCTTTACAACTAATCCAGAACAGGACTGGAAACTTGTCCTTGGCCTCAAGCCCATGGTTTATACTCTCCAGCCCTGAAACCTCTTCACAGGCTCTCTGTGGCTGCAAATATCAAGTTCAAGACCCTCTGCATCATCCACAAGGCTTTCTGTAGCCGTGGACCACAGTACATCCAACTTTTTCTTCATAAGCATCTTCCTTCTCAAGCCCTCTGCTCATTCACCTCCAACTCTCTGAGGGACAGACGCTTCTCCAGGTAGAGAGTGGGGGGTAGATCTCTGTCCTCGTCTGGGTCCTCCCCCTGGAACATCCTCCCTGCCTCTCTCAAACTTGAGCAGGACCACCAAAGGTTCCGGAAGCAACTCAAGACCTTCCTTTTCGCTTCTGCTTTCTTTCTCCCTCTACCATGCTGATGTCCCTGTCTGTGGCACATACTGGTTACCTGGCCACCCACTGAACTTACGGGACCAGGCTCCTGCACAATCAGTTGCTCTTGCACTGTCTCCGGGCCTCCCAACCACTCATGGGACTGCATATTCAACTTTACAGTCCCCTGACTCTCTGCACTTATGAGCCACCTTCTGGCAACACTTATGAGTTCCTTTGCATTCCCCCCCTCCCCTGGCACTTCTCACCCTCCCTCCCCCTGCTCATGCAAGATTTGAAAGACACAAGGCCTAGTAAAATCATTGTTTTGTCCTCCTTCTGTCCTCCCATCCTTGTTTTTTTGCACCTAGAAACACATGTGTACAGGTGCGTTATAAATGACTTATATCATATCATATCATATCATATAACCTAATGTAATGGGTTCCATCTAATATTGACCATTTGCTCTCGTCATAGAGAAAACCCCTAAACCAATTAAGGGTCAGATGAGTCATCCCTTTTGGACTATGAAGCAGAGACAGGCGAATGTCATAATTCACAGTGTTGAAGACCACACTGAGGTCCAACATAATTAATAATGACATCTGACCATTGTCGGCCTTGACCAAAATGACATCCAAACAGCCCGAAGGGTGGACTCTGTACCATCCTTGGGGCAAAAGCCTGATCGAAAAAGATCCAGAATTCAATTGGTTTCTGTATAGTCCTGTAATTGCAAAGTAACCTTTTTTTCCTGGATATTTGCTATCCAGGATGATTTGGAAATAGGCTTAAAGTTATTCAAACTAGAAGGGTCCAAAGTCGTTTCTTTTATATAATGGCGAGATTAAAACATTCTTTTTATATTAATTTGTTTTTAACAACTGATAGTGTCATCCTGAACCCTCATGCATGAACTCGGTACTGTACCTTAAGAAAATGAAAGGTTCATATATAATGAGACCATTGAAGCCAATTGGGGGGCTAAATTGCTAGCTACAAAGACCCGTATAGCATCTAGCTGAGTAGGTTTTAAATGCAAAAGAAAAGATGAGAAAAACTCAGCCAAAGTTGATTGCAGCACAAAGGGAGAGCAACCCGGGGAGGTTTTGTCTATTTCCCACAAGAAAGGGACTGGACTTGTATTGGACTGAGGAGAGCAATTCTTTGTGTCCAAGTTCTTTGTGACTCTTGAATGACTGCTATCTGGATCAAGGCTATCTTCTTCACCAAGTATAACCTGGATGTCATTTATTTTGGAGACAGAAAGGGAATTAAAGTCTTGCACACATTTTTCTGAGGGAATAAGGGCAGGGGATGAGCAAGAGGGTTGAACAAAATTCTTGATGGTCCTGAAAAGTTCCTTTGCTTTATTGCTTGCTACCAAAATGTGCTCCTGAATGTAGCTCTGGAGGAAATAATCCTTTTCTTACAGGCTAACTGTGCTTTGTGGACTATCTCCAGGTAAACAGTACTGCAAGGACAGCGACAGTTTTTCTCATCTTTCCTGGCTTCTTTTTTTAGGAGCAGTAAATGTTGTGAATACCATGATTTAGAGATCCAGTTATATTCTACCTGCTTCATGGGAGCATACTGGTTGATGCAGCAGGTTGGCAAACCCTTCTACACACTTGGATCTAGTTCTGCCCAAAACACTCTAGTTACAGATCCCACATCTATGCCACTTGTGAAGTGAGAGGGACTTGTTCTGTAATTGACTACATCCTGTTACCAGTGGATTCATGGTCAATTTATGGTGAATTTGTGATTTGTCCTATGGTAGAAAGTTCCCCCAATTTACTTTGTCTGAGATTTAGGTGAGACCAGCAGCATAGAAGGTCCCACAGATCAAGTGTGTGTCCTGAATCTATCTAATAAAGTGAGGGTCAGGCAGGGACCAAGACTAGAGGAACATACATCGCAGTGGTTCATTCAAATGTAAGCAAATGGGGGGCTTCAGAAAATCTTAAGTGTTTGTGGGGCAGTATCTGAGGCTGGTCCAGTGACCAAGGTCAACATTGGACAGTTATATGATCAACTGATATCCTTCCTTCTTCTCTAAAGATAGGAAAGCCCATAGCATTAAGATGTCACACGAATCCGAAACTCTGGGTTGGTTTGATAAGGAATTTGCGATTCTGCAATCTGCAGTCAGATATGGTTGGGGTCTGAAGGAGGGTATTGTGATTAGAAACATTATAAATCCCTAATTTCACAAAAAAAGAAACATTTTGGAACTGTATTTTACAGAACCTGGTAAGAGCAACAAACAGAGATTCCAAATCCTTTTGGAGGGCTGTGACCCAGAACCTGGGTAAACAAGAATCCTGAGAGAAGCCAATATCTCAGAGGAGGAGTGGGTTAATCATTTCTCACAGATTATTGGGGCAACTGGGTTGGAGTCCCTTAGCTTTGCAGCAGAGCAGCAGGATTGCCAAACAATTTGAGTGGGGTGACTTCCTCAGCTGAGGCCTTCCCCCCTCGTTCAGGCCAGATGGCCAATTTGAAATGTTACTTTTTAAGAATGATAAGATCCACAAATCAATCAATCTGGCAAGAGATTTGGCCGCTGGTCCATATATGATCCCGAAAGAAGTATTACATTTTTTATGCAATTGGTGGGTTCAGCTATTTAAATGTGCCTTCCCCCTTTTTGTGAGAAGTGAGGGGTACCCAACATCATGGACCAATTATATAACTATATCCCTCTGTAAGAAAGGACCCACAAATGTGGTATCCTTTTACAGACCCATCAGTCTAATTGATATAGAATGCAAGATTCTCTCTTATATAATCTTACAAGAACTAAATAGGTAGTTAGGAGAAAATGCTATATTGTATTGGGCACAGGGTGGATTTAGACTAGGGCTCTCCACTGTGGATCAGGTCTCTGTTCTTTGGCCCCTGTCTAACAAATATGCGGTAGCCAAGAAGATCCCTCTTTATGACCTGTCGGACAGAGGGAGGTTATGGGTGAAGCTGGCACATAAGGGAAGTGATAGATCCCTGCACACAATCATCTGGGCACTTGGATTTGGCCTGACATGAACACTCGATGCAATCTTTTCATCTCCCCTTATAGAGAGCAGTTGTCAAAAGACCTGTTTGAGCTGGATTAAGGTTGCATCTTGGATCCTCTGTTTCATCTCATAGATTCTTACAGGTCTTTGTTGTCCAAACTTACAGAAATCCAAAGCACAAGAACAAGAAGGGCTTAGGAAGGTGAGCGGGCATGCCTGGCTCACTTAGGCTGAGAGGATATATTTGCAGCTGGCAGGCAGAGGTCATCAACAATATTTGTCTAATCTTGCCAATCCCCAAATAAGGCACCTCTTTGCTCCTGCTAAAGCGGGCGCTTTTTCGACTGCGATTTAATATGAAGAAATTGAATAGTTCACTTGGTCCAAAGTGTAAAATGTGTGTGAGGCGGAGGATGAACATCTCCCTAATTTCATTCTTTAAGGGCATGACCTACTACTCCCTTTTTAAGCAGTGAAGGCCACCTGGACAACTGAACTGCAGCACTGTACTTTCTCCAGGGCAATTTTGAAAGAGACATTACTAAATAAATTACAGGTTGTATTTGTGGGGCCAGGCAGCATACAGCAATCTAGATTGGTGGTTTCTGAGCCCAGGTTATACAGGTACTCAAGCCTCCTGGGGCTCAGAGCAAGGAAGTCTCTAATGTCCCCTGTTTCTCCCTTCTCTCCCCAGAAGTCATGATAATGTTCACTGTGTAAGTGTCTCCCATCATGATGGTGGTTATGGCTGTGATCTGTTTATTCAGTTTTGCGGTCATCACTGTTCCTTGATGTACTTTGTATTTGAATTACTACAATTTTATGTTTTTAGGGAAATTGTACTGAATGTATTTACTGGATTTTTCGAATGTTTTCTGTGCATGATTTGATCTTGCCATTTCTACTGTCATGAAACACTTAACCAGACAAAAGTGTAACAATAAAATAAAAAAAAGTTTAAAAATGCAATTTGAATGGTCATAATGAATCTATAAAACCAGAATGCTTAACATGCACATTTTCAAATTCACTCAATAGAATTATTTTACACATGTAAAAAGACAATGGGGAACATGAACATACTCAAAGCATTAGGGATAACAGTTAGAAGGTGCAGCAAAGTACAATGGATGGCCTACAAAATCACAAACCTCCTTCCTTAATGAACAGACTGGCTAGAGGAGCCCATCAAAGTTGGAAAGAGAGTTCTGGAAAGAGAGAGACTGCTGGATCCTATTTAATGAGCAACTGTCTCTTTGCTTCACACTACATCAATACCCATTAAGTATTGATGATACAACTTCTTTTTAACACCTTCCCAACTTGATGACCTTTCTATTCAGTTGACTCTACTCCATCACACTGGCCTTCTGGTCTCTTACACTCTTTATCCCCTATCCCTGGCTTACTCCTTCTGTCTGTACTCTTCACTCTTCTCTTCTCCATGCTGAGCAGCATTCGAAAATGTCCCAGTCTCTTATCTATTTTGAATCTCTCATCTGCGTGCACTTTCTATGATTCTTCTTTGCTTCTAAAATAGTATTCCTCGAATTTTACTTAAGGATTTCTTTTCCCATCCTTGCAGTCTTTTTCAGTTTGTTAATTGAATGTTGTCCCTTTCCCAAGCCTCCCTTCTCTTCCATTCTTCAAGTGACTTTACAAATGACTTTACTTTAATTGTAATTGTTTATTTGTAGAGCACTTATACACAAGTGAAGTGCTACAAAGAGCTTCACGGCGGGAAGGTAACAAGGGAGTACAGTCGTCATTCTTAGGCCTTGAAGATTCTGAATGATTTACAACAATAGCTAGCATGCTAGGCCAGAGGCATATATATTAGTGAAGTGCTTGACACAGAGTGAGGGAGAAGGGGCGGGGGAGAAGGAGAGTAACATACAGATCAATAAATTACAGTACTGGCCTGGCCACATGTCAGGTTGCTTGGTAGTTGTTCGTCAATGCGCCTATGCATGAGTATTTCAAGCACGCCCAAGCTAGCGAGGGGAGACAGAGGGAGGACCGGACAGACAGACTTGCAAGGCCTAGAACATTCAAAGTCAAGGAATGTGCACGTGCGCAAGACAGGAAGTGAGAGGGAGGGGAAGGGGGACAAGTGTGCCCAGTCCAGCATCAGCCTGGATTAAGTGCATAGTGGGTGACCCTCTCATGGAGCATATTGCAGTAGTGCCAGGCAGAGTGGAGGCCCGGAGGCATGTGCAAGACTGGTTGGGGAGCATGGTACCTGTGTGTCTCTGGAGGTGCACCAGGCGACCAGTCAGCTAACTGAGCAGGTTGGAGAGGAGAAGGAAGGAGGTAAAGTCTCTTCTTCTCACACTGTTCCATGTCATCTTTCTGCTCCTTCCTCTTCTTTTCCTCTTTTTCTTTTCTTTACAACACTGATACAGCCTGTTTTTTATTGCATGCTCATCCGTTTGCATCTCCCTTAGATCTTATTCCATCTTCTCTTATTTCTAAGGTCTACTATTCTCTTCTACCTTTTTTAGCATCACTTTGTTTTCTCTGACTTTTCCTGTCAAATTTAAACATGATATTATTACTCCTATCTTCAAAAAACCTTCTCTTATTTCGTCATCCCCAACTAATTTCTGCTCTTTTGCTTTCTCTCTAAGGTTCTTGAGAGTGGGATCTATGCTCAAGCATCATCCTATCTTGATCAACATTCTCTATTACCTCTTCATCAGTGTATTTTCAGTCCTTTCCACTCCAATGAAACTGTGCTGCTGTTTGCCACTAATGTACTATGTCTACAAGTCATTCTAAACTACCCTCAATTATAGTTCTCCTTGATCTTCCTTGGCTTTTTATACTGTTGATCCTTCTATTCTTTCAAATATCCTTAGGCATATATGGCTCAGTTCTTGAATAACTCCATTCTTATCTTTCTGATTACTGTTACTCAAGTTCTAGGACTGAATAACGACCCTTGCCTTGTCTGCAATCTATTTCTCTCTCTTTCCGATTTGGTGGTCCCCCGGGTTCTGTTCATGGCCCTCTTATTCTCTCTCGCTCTACACTATTCCACTGTATGCTATTATGTATTCATTTAATCTTCATGTCCTTTGCATTCTGATGATTTTCAGATGTTCCTTTTTTGACTTATTTCATTTTTCTCTTTGTACTTGCTTTCTCGCTAGTTAGTGTTTGATGACCTGCAATTCTCGTCACCTAAACTCTACTAAAACTGAAGTTAATTTCTTTGCTGCTTCTAATATTAAACTTCCTTGTCTCCCGCACCCCTTTTCTTTCCTCCTTCTGCACAAAACCTTGGTGTTATTTTATGATTCTACACTTTCCTCTTCTCTACATATTTCTAATACTGATAGGTCCTGTTGTTTATTTCTTTAATATGATATGATAAGTCATTTATAATGCGCCTGTACACAACTGTTTCTCAGCGTGACAAGACAAGAAGGGGGAAACAGAAGCAGGACAAACAAAGATCTTACTAGGCCTTGTGTCATTCAGAACAGGCAAGTGCGGGGACGAGGGGATGGAAGAAGTGCTAATGGGTGTTGTGGGGTGAGGAGAAGTGCAAGTGACTCAATAAGTTTTGCCAGAGGTTAGCTCCTGAGTTTAAAGAGAAGGGACTGCAGGGTTATAGATACACACCCTTAAGTGCTGAGGGAACCCGGAGGCAGTGCAAGGGCAACTGGACATGCAGGAGCCTAGGCCCGAGATTAGTGGTGGCCAGGTGACCAGTGTGCAGAGCTATCAGGGACACTAGTAGGGGAGAGGAAGAGAGAAAACAGAAGCGAAAAGGAAGGTCTTGAGTTGCTTCCGGAAACTGGAGGTGGTTCTGCTCAAGTTTGAGAGAAGCACAGAGGCTGTTGCAGACAAAGGACCCAGCCAAGGAAAGAGATCTGCCCCCATTCTCTGCTTCGAAAAACGGCTGACACTCAGAGAATTGGAGGTGGATGAGCAGAGAGCTTGGGAAGGAAAATGTTTAGGAAGAGAAAGTTGGAGGTAGTGTGGTCCCAGGTCCCAGAAAGCCTTGTGAACAATGCAAAGTGTCTTGAATTTGATCCTTGTAGCCACAGGGAGCCAGTGCAGAGATTTCAGAGCTGGAGAGATATGATCCCTGGGCGTGAGGCCAAGGACAAGCCTTGCAGTCCTGTTCTGGAGTTGTAAAGGTCAAAGTGTAGAGACAGGCCTATTTAGAAAGAGACTGTTGCAATAGTCCAGCCTGGAGAGTGTGATGCTGGAAATGCATCGGAGGCACAGGGCCTCCGTATCCTTGTCGTTTACTGCTTTTTATCGTGTGTTCTGTCGTGTTTTCCGCACAGGAGTTCATGTGGGACTCCTGGCGGTGCAGCTCTTTCTCTTTTGGTTTGGTGAACGGACCCGTGGGATACCCTTATGGCACCCATGGGCGGGGGTACAACCCTGTGCCCCTAGTGTATGTTTTTGGACACCTGTGGGTGCCCCGCAGAGCGGGGTAGGGGCTGGTGGCAGCTCCATGCTGAGTTTGACAGGTGTGCGGAGTATCCTCCATTTTGGGATACCCCGGCCCTGCCATTGGGATCAGTTGATTCCTAATGGAAAACAAGATGGTCCCGGACGGCCTCTTGCTTTCTATTACCCATTACCTTGTTTTCCCAAAGTCCTGGGAAGCCCTGACTCTGTCCCTTCCCCCTGACTGGCTGTTGGGTGGAAATGCCATATATGGTGTTGTTGTGAAGGCCCGGCCTGACTAGCTGGAGCCTTCCCGGTGATGTATGTTGTGGGTACCTCCTGTGGGTGGGACCTGGGTGAATAGAGTGTGTGACGAATATGCATTCTGTGTTGTGGGTGTCTAGTATCTGGTGGTTGACACAATGACTGAGACAACCCTGCCCGAAACCGGTATGAATGCAGCTTGGAGTGTTGAATGGCTCGGCACTTGTCCCAATACACATAACTTGTTGTGAGTGTCTGGAGAGAAGTGAATGGCCTGAATACCTCGTGTGCCTGATTGGCTGCCTGCCTGCATGAATGCCCGTTGTCGTGATTGGATGCTTGAGTGTGACCCAGCGGAATGAATGGGAGATCAACAGTATATCTGGGGACTTCTCACTGCTAGGAATCGTGTTCAGAAGCTGCAGTCCACTACGACGAGTAACTGGAGTAACTGACGCTTGACCTTGAAAGCCCGGCTGGACGAGAAGGAGTGCTGTGGCTCTCCCTCGCAATCTGAAGGCTGCGTTTTTCCAAGGACTGACCCAGAGAGGACCTGGTAAGGCACCCTCTTCCCGAGCTATGAGGGACAATCGTGCACCGCTGATCTTTGCCAACGCTCCCTGGTAGACAGACCTTCGACAGGCTGCCGACCCGATACGGGGACTGCTGCGGAATCTCAAAGAGAAGCCCTCGGACTGTTGTCCGCCACTGTCGATGACCTCTGTCGCTGACCGGAGCCGCCGTGCTCCCGTTTGCCTAAGAACTTTAATTGATCATTGGACGCTCTCGTCTGCATCGTCATCCGCTTGTCTCCCGCTGGAGAAGTGAAATAAAGCAGTTAGAGCTGCGGAGTCCTCTTTTTTAGGGGGATGTGTGGCAAAGGACTAATATGAATCTATAATGCAACAAGAATACCACAAAAACAGCTACCCGCCTACACACGTGCCAGGTGTGTCTAGTTGCACAACGTGCTACCTTTCATGTCGATCAATTATTTGCGACAGAAAACATAGAGAAATACATATTTTAATTCATGGATACAAAACACTTCTAAAAATTAAAAACAGGAGAGACAAAAATGCACATAACATTCCATAAGAGAGATTTTGAAACTCTTGATCCAAGCGAAGATATTCTACGATATAGCTTCATTTGCGGACACACATGTCCCGTATATGATGTTTTTCGTATTGTAAATTGAAGTTTACTTGATCACAAGCATTGTTGCTTCCACTCGAAACGAACGCGGGTAAGTGAAAGCGAACCCGGCAGTAACTACCCGCGTTCGTTTCGAGTGGAAGCAACAATGCTTGTGATGAATGAAGCTATATCGTAGCCTGAATTGCATCAAGGTTTCATTTAATAATAGGATGTCACCTTATTTGTGAGACTATTGTGAGACTATTGAACATATGGACTGGGCTTGTGCGATATATCTTATTTACAGGTTGCCCAGGTGGGGGGGATCTCCACTCAGAACTGTGCCTCGTGGTAGGGTTCAGTATTCTGCCTACTGTTTCAACCATCTTGCCTTCCTTCCTATCTCTATTGCTGGTTTCCTCGTTATTATCTGTGTGACATTTTAACCGTACAGTTGATGCACTTTAATGAGATTGGATAACATTAGTGGTACCACTTTAGAATTGTATATATTTATCATTCTTGACTTCCGAGTACAAAGTGCGTTGTTGTGATCGTGTACATACCTTTGAATATTAATTATATAAAGACTGTGTTTTCAGTAATACAGTGTGTGGACATTCCTTTGTGGGGGTTCGGGGACTACACTGTACTTAAGAACCAGCCTGCATCACCTCCTGAGAAGCTAGGCCTTGATTGCTCGTCCATTGCTACCTTATAGAGAATCTTGGCTGGGGTCCTCTGTGCCTCCCCTCTACCATATAGAGAGAGGAAGTACAGACACCCCCTACCAGTCTTTACAGAGAGGACCAGGGCTCCAGAGACAAGGAGCCTCTTGGGGAAAGTGAGAAAATGCAGAATACCTCTGAGGAGGTGGAGCTGAATGTGTGACTTCTTAGAGACATTGGAGATGTGAGAAAAGAAATAGAGGGTGTAGTCGAAAGATGACACCAAGGTTCTTAGCCTCACAGGAAGGAGCAGGAAGAGGGCCAAGGTGAGTGGCCAGAGAGAGAGAGGAAAGGAGGGAGCAGGTGCCCTGATGAGGAGGATCTCGGTCTTACTGGCATTAAAGCAGAGATCATTGGCAGCACACCATTCCTGAATTTTGGCCAGACAGTTTGGTATCAGAGAAGGAACAGAGGTGGATGAGGGGAGCATGAGGAAGAACTGGGTTTCATCCGCATAACACTGAACGTTCGAACAGAATGTAGTGATGCGGTGGGACAGAGGTGCCAGGTAGTAGTTGAATGGCCAGAGAGAAAGGTTAGAGCCCTGGGGAAGACCACAAGTAGAGAGAGTGATAGAAGAGGGGAAAGTCCCCAGTTGGACCTGGGAGGGTCAGTCAGTGAGAAAGGAGGACAACCAGGACTGGGCCTGACCAGTGACACCCAGATTGTCACTGAGGTGATTGAGCAGGATGGCATGGTTGACTGTGTCAAAAGCAGAGGATAGTACGAGGAGAATGAGGACAGAAGGAAGATTAAAGTCAAGATTAGAGAGCAAGTCTTCACAGGTGTTCAGGAGAGCAGTTTCCGTGCTTCTGGCAGCTCTGAAGCCAGACTGGTGGTCGTGGAGACAACCAACAGATTCAGTATGCAAATTAAGCTGGGAGATGGCCAGCTTTTCCAGGAGTTTGCCCAGGAAAGGAGTGACGGAGATTGGGAGATAGTTAGCTTGAGAGGAAGGATTGGCAGAAGGCTTCTTAAGAAGGGGGTGCACAAGGGAGTGCTTAAGGGAGAGGGATGGCAAAGGAGTGATTGCAGAAAGCAGCCAAGCCTGGTGCCAGGGTGTCGATGTGGTCCTTGATGGTTCTGGAAGTGCATGGGAGAACCTACTTTGACGAGACGCTCATAGATCAGCTTTGTCTAGAAACATTGTCTGGGGTGAGCAGGGGAAAGGAAGAGAAAGAAGGTGGGGAAGCAGCTGAAGATGGGCTAGGGGTGGCAGAGAGGAGGAAGAGGAGGAAGATGTAGAGAAAGAGAGAGTGGACAGGACGTCCTGAATATTAGCAAAGCTTGCTACTTTCACTAATTCCATGAAGCAAAACTTCTTATCTCTTACCTAGTCTTTTCTCATCGTGATTATGGTTCTGCTCTCGTTTATTGTTCTTCCTGCTCATGAATTTGCTCCACTTTGATCTTTTTATAATTCTTCTATCCATGTTATTTTCTTTCTTTCCCCTTGTAATTAATTTAGGACTCCTATTACTTCTCGTCATTGTCTTCTCTTTGATACCCATCACTTTCATTTTCTTTGCATTGTTTTTAAGTGAATTCAAGGTTTAGCCCCTCTGTATCTTTCTCCCCTTGTCCCCTTTTACACCGTTCACATGCTTTGTACTCTCAATCAAACTTTCTTCTGTCGATTCCTAATGTTTATTTTGCCCAGTCTCACTTTCCCTCATTCATTCTCCTGGCTCCTAAGCACTGGAATGAACTGCTCTTTCACCTCAGGAGTGTTTCTTCTTATTCTGCTTTTTGTTCATCACTCAAGAAACATCTTCTTTCACTATTTCTCTAACAGCATTTTTATTCAACTGTAATTGCGCCCATTAGATTGTTCTTTTTTCATTTTGTACAGTACTCCAGAAAAGGCGCCTTTTAAATCAAATAAATACAAGAATAGAACTGTAAAGTGAGTTTTGCGATGCACTGTTGTAGTGTGCGTTTCGAGTACATTTGAAGTCTTAAGAATGTTGTGTTTGAGAAATATTTAATTTTTACTATAAGTTTGAAGTGACCTTAATGTTGGCTTTCCTAATATATGTAGAGTTCACTTTATTGGCTGTTTATGAGTGTTTCTTCGTAATGTGAATGTTGGCATTTCCAATGATTGTAGACGTTACGGGTTAGGGGTCGTATAACAATCACTAAAAATCACAAAAGAGCACAATTTCAAGATATGCAACCAGAAATGCTCTATGGAAAATCCAATGCATATTATTTTTGCACATTGTTTTTAACATGAAAACCTTCTTGTAAATTCACCACACCATTCCTAAACAAGTGTTTGCATTTTGCCACAACGTGTACATATTTTGGAGTGTCAGGCAATAAACCTCTGGACCAGCACTTTGGGCCCCGGTCTGGAGGGAGCTCAGTAGGCTAAACATGAGCATTGCCTTGTTTAACAATATATTTAAATACATCAATAGTGCAAGTGAGAAAACTGAAGATTTGAGGGTATGGCAAACGTATTGACTTCTAGAAAGTATACCTTGATCTTGGCATTTGGTTGTGTGAAAGGGGTGACATTGGAACACTTGATATGTGAAGGAAGCTCTGAGGGTGAGTGATACGTACCACAGATCTTTCGTGGGCAGCAGGTTTGGTTATCATGAACAATGATGGCCATCTCCCCATAACGCTCACATTCCAGCTCTTGAACGTCTGAGCAGGGGTATTCCACTGGAACCACAGTGCCATTGTCTACACATTTTTGCATGCAGCATCCACTAGATGAGGTCTTCCAGATTTCTCCCAGGGCTCGTGGGATTCCATAATTATCAGTGCAGGCTGAAACATTAAAGGTATTAAGACTATAAACAAATGTATCTTTTTCAACAAATACATATCCTAGGTAAAGGGTAAGTCAGAAATGACACAAAAAAAGTCAACTGCAGGTTGTGAAAACATATAATGCAATAATAAAATAGCTTTTTGATCTGCTTTGGCAGTATTTAAAAAAGATTAGGATGGGTTACAAATAAAGAAAGTTTATCACGGTTTCCGACCTAGCAATGCCTTTTGGGAATTTCTGGGCTCGGTCAAAGTTCGATGGCAACTATTTTAGTACAGCCAAAAGCTGGAAGATCCATTTTTAATATGGGTTTGCATTGTTTCGTAAGTGCCTCATATCTTCTGAGTTAGATACGATTCTGAGAACGTTGTTTTCATATTGGTTGGCACACAGCATTATTTCGTAAAAACTTGGCTGAGAGAAGTGTACAAAACACTGAAAAAGGCTGATGTCTCCATTGAGTTACTACTCTCTAATCCAGACAAAGCAAATGCAAAAATCTATTGTTTAGACTGGATAGAAACTAGACGAATATGCTTGACCTATAAAAACACTGACCTTTATAGATTTCCCCCCGAAAAAGAGTCGGATCACAGAATCATAACTGATAAGATCATCGTCCCCAGCTTTTCATCAGAGTTATCTTCGAATACGCTTTAATCTGTGTCATACCAGAGATGTACTCGCTACACGTAGAATGTTGGCACAAACCAGTAACTTTTGTCACTTTTGTCAAGATCATGAAGTTAAAGTGACGCTAGAGCATTTAATATTATGTTGTCCTGCGTTGACCGCATATAGAGCCATTCATTTGCCAAAATACTATTCATTTGTGAGCCTTTTGAATGATAAACAAAAATGGTCTTACATAGTATGCTTCTTTTATGCACCAGTTCAAATTGCAGTGGTGAATTTTATTAACATGTTAAAATTGAGTGAATGAAATGATGTTTGGATATTTTGTCAATGGGTGATCATGTTAAACAATTGGAAACGCGTAAAAATCTGAACTTGTCAATTGTACTCATTGAGTAGGGTTTATATGGGGTGAAACATTAATGTTTTAATTTGTTTAAATGTATTAATGAATGTCTATGTGTGATTTATTTCCTATATATGATGATGTTTTGTTTTCTTTAAATGATGAAGTTTTATTCTTTTAACTGTATTTGTATTTTCGGAAATTTGAAAAGTTGATTAAATTCAGCTATAACAAATAAACACATCATCCACTAAAATTGGCCACAAAAAAACTGTGAAATCTTTCGAGTTGTGAGGCCTATGTATGAGATGGCAATATGTACTTAAAGAAAAATAAAGAAAAACAGATTGAAGTTTCAATATAACAAAGGTAAAGGGCTGAATAAAAGATTCCCCGTCATAAGCACACCCACAACTAGCATTCTGCACATGCTTTTGAAAAATGGATTGATCTTTCTCATGGTCACCATTTGAGAGCTACAAGATTTTACTTAGATTTTGAGGTGTAGATCTAACGAATGGAAGAGTTACACCTGGAAGGCTCTGTGAAATGAGGGTTTTAACCAGAGAGGGGGGCAAAGTTAGTTTTATGAAATCTTTCCTCACCCACACTTGGTAGAAAGAGGTGTCTAGATGTTTAGGAGACATTAGTCCAGGGCTTCACAAGTGTTTACCCTTAGTAGCTATTTTGCTTAAGGTTTTGTGTCATTTGGAAATGAGTGCAGTGTTATGCTGTCCAATGAATGATTGTCCAAAGAATAATGGCATCTACATGACATGCTATGGGTGAAGGAGATACGCCCCTTTTGGAAATGAAAGTAGTAAGTAGATGCTAGCGAAGAAGGATACACATTGCGAATTTCACTCTGTTCTGGTGGTTGCCTTAGAATGCTTGTTTAGCAAAGAGTACATCTTTTGCAGAGACTGTTTCAACAGCCCATCAAGATGAGCTAATCGCCTATTTAGAGTGCCAAATGCAGGCCATGAATGAGTGGGACGCAGAAAGCACTATCATCAGCAAAGGATAGGATGTTGCCCCAAATGTTTAGCAGAGTGACTTCCCTACGGATCCCTGGTCTTCAACCTGATTCTATGGGACCATTGAGATTGGATGTTTCTACAGAATTCTCTAGTACAGCGTTTTTCACTTGCTAATAGGTGCATGATGTGCTGGTATGCTTCCAGTACCGTGCCATTTAGGTTTGATTTTTGAGGAGAGGTTCATGTTTACTATTTGCAGAGCATCTAGACCGGAACTCCTTCTCCGAGGGTGCACTGATCGCTACTATGATCAGAATGGGGACCACACGGGGTGACATCTTTCAACTGAGATGGTATAATACTGCAAGGAGAGGATCTTGTTCTAATGACGTCCACAAACGCTGGTGAGAAAACGGCAGCCATCATTATTGTGGTTTCATGTCTTATGTGACTGTTCGTGTGGGGGTCAGAGAGGTGAACCTCGTGGGGCTAGGAGTGTGCTTTCAAAGACATTTATCTGAAAGATAGCCATGTGTGAAATGATGTTGCATAGCTTCTCTTGCTCCACCACACATTGGTTGGGCTAGTTTTCAAAATGTCATGCAACAGTTCTTATGGTTAATTGATCACTTGAATAGATCTGCTTGTACACTTCTGTTTCTTGTAAATTATGATATTTTTATGATTATAGTTTGACGTTATTTTTTATTAGTCTCTCTCAAAATGGGAATGTATTGATTGGCTGTTTTTCTGGTATGGTGGCAGATAGTTTGGGCAAAGAATGTGTAGTTTTCAATGCACTAGCCTGGTCCTGACAGGATGGACCATTTATCTATGAGGGCAGTGAAATAATGTACTGATTCAAGCAGTGCTTGACAGAAATGGCTAGTAGATCATGGCTAGTAGATCCACGTGGAACTGTCTGTTTGGTGAAGAATGTAGCATTTGTTTTAACACTGGGAATGTCATTGTTGATTGCATCTGAATGGTCTATTTGTGTTGATGCTGAGTTATTTTAAAGAAAGTGAGACTTAAGCAATATACACTCCAATATCCACTGCTAATTTGGGAAAGGTCTCAAGGTTGCTTCACCAATTAAGGCAAGAGGATTAGACTTAGTTTGGTTCTGAGGTCCCGAATGCAGCCGTCAAGGGCGTTCGGTCATGAGATAGAGACCTAAGGCTCTTTGTGCTGGTGTGGGATTGGGTAACATCTCAGTGCAGATACGTTTAAATCGAAAGATTGCTTGAGTGGGAAGCATTGTAGTATTGTAAAAACATCAGTGCCATCAAACGTCATCTTCACCTACAACATTAATATCATATTCTATAACTCCTGCTTTATTGTAGTATTCCACTTTACAACGTTTAAAATGAAGAACATTAAGTGATTGTCCATCTATTATAGAACTGGAGGTGGTACACTTGTGCACACCAGTAACAATCTCTCCACAACACCTCAAATGGGCGAGTGAGCCAGCAAATATTTGAATTGTGATTTATCCAATAAAGCTCTACGCCCACTCCCAGGGTCCACTGGCAATGTCCATTAATTTGGTACTGTTGAGACGGCAGGGCCTACCCCAAAACAACTCAGAATAAAACCAGCAAGAGGCTGGTCCCTCTGTTGGTCTATATCTGGGGATTGTTTTCCAGGATCGTCGGCGGATTTGGAGGTGAACCAGGCTCCATGGATTTGTCTTAGGGAAGCTCCCACACTTTAACATTTACATCCGATCTTCTGGTCGACTGGTGGGTACGAAAATTGACTTTTCCTAATCCTAATGAGTTCAGTCTTCTCTGCCCAGCAGGAGGACACTCTATTCTCGCAGGTAATTCTTCTGTGATATGGCCTCTGAGCACTTCGCAGCCAGCAACATGCAGAGCTCAAATGTGAGCACTCGTCAGATTGCAATGTTTGCATTTGTACAAATGGAGTAAAATCAATGTCTACGGACCGGAAAATATTTTAACTTAAAGGCAGAGACATTTGTGATCTAGTAATAGGACTATTGCTTGTGCCACTCGTAATGCATGGCAGTGTATTGGTTAGCAGTAACTTTACCATTGCTTTATTAGATAAAAAGTACTACTTTGAAATGTGAATTTAATTTTTAGCCAAGCATGAGAATAATCGTAAACATTAAAGCCAGAGATTTAATGACATCATGTGAGCTAACAGTGTGTGAAAACAACTTAAATAACAATCCTACGGCCTCATTACTCGTCTGGTGGTAATTCTGCCAGTGCTACCGGCGGGTTGCCGCCAGACCGTAATTACAGCCCCAGTGGCTCGGAAAGTCAGGAGCCGGTAAAATGTAAGTCTCCATTCCCATAGAATCCAGTAGAACTCTATGGGAGTGGGGACACGGAAGCACCACCATCATTGCTGGTCCGATAGCACAGCAAGGAGAATGCTTGCTTTGATATCTGTGCAGAGCCTGCTGACGCAGGTTCAAATCCCAGCAGGGCCAAACTCAGCCTTTCATTCTTTCTAGGTTGATAAATGAGCACCAGACACTGTGGGTAATAATAAACAGCGCTCAGATACCTGAGGGTTTGTAGCGCTATATAAATGCTAAATTATTACTGCTAACGGTGCCAGTGCTTCTGTGACCGGTCAGCCTACTGTGGCCGCTGTGTGGATAAGACCTGTCTAGCACAGGGCCTCTGACCTGTAATGTGCCGGTCCGGAAACAACACTGCCGGTGAGTTTACCTGCACCCTTGTTTCAGGACTGGCAAGGTCGTAATGAGGCCCATAGATGAGAAACCAGGCTAACAAATGCAAAAAGGCACCTGCAAAGAAATAGTTGTTTGTTATTCAGTCTCTCCAATTTACCATGATGTTTTGATTGAATTTTGCTTCCATTCATTTGCGATTGTCCTGTTGCACCACCTTGCGGTGAGAGTGATTGATAATTTAGCTTGGCGGATTCCTGACCAACACGCCACTATTCCAAAGTGACATTAGAGGATGTTACCACTCTTTTCAAATGTAGTAGGAATAATACTTAGTAGTTGCCACTGCCCCATTGAACTATAGGTTTGTGTTTGTTTGACATTTTACTGTGCTTTCTACATTAAGGGCTTGAGTTGTTCTTTATTTTGATGACATTTTCTCTGACACACCATCTCTTTGCAAGGATCAACCCCCTGTCTCCTATGTAATATTTTCACTTTTGAGCGCTTATCAGCCCTCACATACATCTGTGCTTCCAAAAGGATGTTGGTGTGGGTCTTCTTGCGTGTCCCTCTAGTTCACCCCCGAGTCACTTGGTTTTGCCTGACATGGCGCTTGGTTTCCCTTTATTTGCCAATCTTCACCCTAATGCACCCCATTGACTGCAAGGTGAATCTGCGAGTTAAGCTCTCACACGTGACATGGGTGTGCTGCCTACAGTCCCAGATGGAAATCCTGACAGGCAATCGCATCCCTTCGTCCTTCCTAGGCGGATAAAGTGAACTGTTTGTGCACCACTTACACACACATCTGCAATGCACCACCTCCAAATACAGATGGTGCCAATAAGTGACCAACCACACAACCTGCGCAACATGTGACACTTCCACAGAATGTGGACTGCCGTGTCCTGCACAGGGAATTGGAACAGCACCATGACATTGAATCATAATAACACATATGATTACAGTGTCTAGACATGGGGTGAATCCGATGAAGTGCTAAATGAAAATATGAAACACATACATTCTCATCTACGGGACATACTCCCTCCTTATGGCTTTCTCTTTTTCCTGTCCTCTTAGGACTTTTCACTTCTGCCGAGAATGACTCTCTTCCCATAAGTGTATCTTTTTCCCTCTTTTCTTTGTTCTCTCTCCCAGCTCCTCAATTTATATGACCAATCAAACTGACCTGTATGCCCTTGACTTGCTTTCTGTCTCTTAACTGATGTCTTTATTTCCTCCCCTTTTCTGACACAGAATATAAGCACTCATGACTCCCTTTCTTTGTTGGCAGGGCTCCTTCACACGCCCATCTCCATCATCATCTCTATTTACTTTGCTTCATTGTCTTCAGTCGTGGCTGCTCTGTCTCCCCTCCCGCTGCAGCATCTTCTATCTCGTGGCCCTCTGCTGCTCTTGTAGCTCTCTTCATTGCCTCTCTGTGGCTCCATGAATAGTCCGGTCCTAGCTGAATTGTGTCTATGCACTTATTCTGCCTGGGCAGACTGATTATCGTTCAGAAACTCAAGGGCTCTGAATGACGGTTGTTTTCTCTCCCTTCTTCCCTCCCACCTTGAGCGCCTTGAAACACTGCCTTGTGTATAGGCGCTATAAAAATAAACATTACCATACCATACCATTCTCTTCCTACTCATGACGCTCAATCTCAGAGTCTTCACTATCTCTCTGGTGAAGACTGCCTTTCCTTCTCATGGCACCATCTTACCTCTAATGGCTCTCGGCATGCTGGCATGGCACTCTCCCTCCTCATGCCTCTGTCTCTCCCTACTCTTGTAGGTGTTTCTCTGCCCAATGGCACGCATCTCTTTCCCCCTCACGGTTCTCTTTATGTCCAGTCTCTTAGCTGTATCTACGCCTTCTTCTAGCTTGCCATAGCTCTTCTCATAGTTCTCTATCCTGTCTCGATGATACGTCCATGTTTCCATTGCTCTTCATGTCCTATTAGATGTCTTTCCTCGTCAGCATTGGTGTCATCTATTCTCATGTTTATGAACCCACTCCCATAGGTCTATAACTCCCTTCATGGATTTTGGTACCCCTTGCTTTAACCCTCTGAGTCCCTGCTTCTGATTTCATAGCTCTCTATAACCTTTCACATGGACATCCGACAATCATGCATTGCCCTTTCTGCTATCCCATGGGTTCTCTCTTTAATTAGTCATGCCACAATATCTTCTAAATCATTCCTCTGCTGCATCCTCCCTCCTTTCTCTATCTCTTCATGCATGTCTTTATTTATACCCTCTCTTATGGCTGTATTTGAAGTGCATGTGTCTCTGTCACATCTTTCCTGACCCATTCACCCCTCTCGTGACTCTCTTGCGTTTCTTATGTCTCACAGTTCACCCTCCACTTTGCTGCATATTAATCCTCCCTCTTGCGTCAGTCTCCCAGCTTGAATGGCTCTCTGTCTCCTATGGCCTCTTATTCCTTGAATAGCACTGTGCCCTATTTAATGGCTCTCACTCCTCTTTCTCACTGCTTTCTTTCTCCCATCGCAGGTTTTTTTTCTCACAGCGTATTCTGTCCTCCGCATCTCCGTTTCTTCACCCTCTCTCTAGCCTTCCATTTGTCCCTTTGTTATATCTCTTATGTTTCCAAATTCCATTAGCACCGGCAGGGGGAAGCCAGCCAATCAGGTGGCTCAGAACGTGGGCTTTAACCGCTGGTGTATGCCTGCGTTCCAAGCCGCCTGACGGCCAACTCCCCCGCCTCCATCAGTCAGGCTTATAGGCCCTGGGTCGATAACACCCGATCCGGCCCGGCGGATTGG
Organism: Ambystoma mexicanum; assembly: GCF_040938575.1. Taxonomy (NCBI): domain Eukaryota; kingdom Metazoa; phylum Chordata; class Amphibia; order Caudata; family Ambystomatidae; genus Ambystoma; species Ambystoma mexicanum. Next base: position 831,585,485 of record NC_090934.1, on the reverse strand, counting down.
GTGTTAACACCACAGTTCATGACCCTCTCTTACCTTTAGTTTCTTCTCTAATGTCGCATTCTTGTTTGAACATTGAATAGTTTTCTTACTGACCTCTCCCTTTCTCTGGGTCCCTCTCTCTCTCTTGGATTTCTAACCACACCTTCAAGGACCTCTCTCTTTGCATAGGTCCCCCATTCCTCTATTGTAATTCCATCTCTCGCTTTCTGCTGGCTTTCTCTCAGTAGCATGCACTGTATCCTTTCTAAAAGCTGTCTCTAACTTTTCCTATGTCTCCTTAACCAAGGTTTTGTCACTGGTGCCATGGCTCTTTCAGCCAATTACTTTTCTCTGTCTAGTCCCTCTTATTGCTTGAATTTGACATCTCAAGAATTCTCCTCTACCAATCGCGTCCCTCTAGCCCAACAGTTATGTTGCCTCATCTCACGATGGCCGCCTCCCTGCTACTCTAATGACACTGTTCTTCAGCCCCTCTCAAGACTGCTGTATTGAACTGTACCCCACTTATGGCTCCTTATTTTCCCTCTTAACATACTATATTTTGTCCTTATCTTGGCCATTTCTTTTCTCTCGTTTGCATTCCGGTTCCACTATTATGGCTAAGCACGTCCTCTTTCATGCCTTAGCCAGCCTGCCTGCTGATGGCTTCACTGTCCACATTTGTATTGGCCTGTCATACTGCCTAAGTGTTTTCATCCATCTGTGGCAATTTTTATTGTACTGCATATTGATGGTTCCCAATGGATCTCCTTTCCAGAACAGTTAGAGGGGGCACGTTTACACCTATAACATGTAAAGCGACCCCCTGACTTAAGTCACTTGCCAAATCCTTGTGAAAAGGGTGAGACCCCCTTCTCGTGGATTAACCAGGAAGCTGCTTGCACCAATAAGCATGGGCTGAATATCTTAATCAATGTAGAAATGGCGGTAACACACCCGCCTTCTGTTTCCTGCCGCAAAATATCATGGTTTTGAATCTCCCAAACGCACCAGCTAAATTGTGTGCTTGATACCACCTTACCTGAAAGAGTTGCTCAAACGGCCTAAACAGGAAAGCATGCCGCCTCATCCTTCATCATAATTTCACGGTGTAATCATTTTATCGTACAGTACATATATTACACGTCATTCCCACCACTCGAACTATAATCTGGCATAAGGACGAGTGTAGGATTTTACTCAGCAGCGGATACAGTACACATCAGTACCTACCACACTTCTCCTCCGGGATGCAGTGCGCGGTGTGAGTGCGGTGAAGGAGGTTTCCTTCTCCACAGACGCAGCCTTCTGTTAATACTGAACATGTGTCAGGCGCTTGAAAACCCAATTCATTACTTTGGCAACTTCTTGGAACATCACAGACGGTCAAACAAGACCGATAGATAAAGTGTTCAGGGCAGGGGAAGGCTGTTGGGATATAAACAGAAATATTCATGCTTCGAGATAATTAATATGCACTACACACATCGTTATCCACTGTTATATAACATGCCTTTTCATACATATTAATGTAATTTCCGCACAAAATGTATCCAGATAAAAGAGGTATACAAACGGTACAGATGGGCATGCCTTTACAATCACTGGCATGCTATTACATCAGACTATACGTCCGTGTTCTATCTGTAAAACATACATATACAAAATTGAATAGCAAAATCATGGATTTGGGAGGTTACTCCCATGAGACTGGATGTGCCTGATTTACAAAGATTTTTTCAATAAGCATTCCCATTGAACACACGTGTTTAGTGCTGGAAAATGAGCTGTAAGAATGACGTAAAAAGCTGCTTATATGTCACTCATTGATGTAACATGCTCATCAAAAATGAGCTCCATAGTGTATAAACGAGCAAATTTACTTCAAATTATGTAACTATGAGCACAAACACAAGCACACACACATTGCAGTTTTCAAAGAACGGAAAAGGGTCCCCACGCATAATTGAAGAGCCGCACATATAATTCCCTTTAAGCAAGTGCAATGTGGCATAGAAAATTGTTACCACTTTCAAAAACGACTTATTTATTGAACCATTTTAGTACATGTTGTATTAAATAAAAGAAGGTTACTTACCGAGAGAATTCTCAGGTCCCAGCAAAATTAAAAAACGAGGTTAAAGTCGGTCCATGCTGAGGTTGCCTACCCCTGGTCTCAAGCAGAGTGGACACAAATCCTTGCAGCGAACGTAGAGACCACCATCAAATATCATCTCACCGGCGCTGGAACCTGGGACCTGGGTTTACACTCAGACCTCGACAACAGAGGGATCGTCCCCGTGAGCAGTCTCATTAGATCTAGAGCCTGTGCCCTGCAGGCAATGATGTGCACAACTCTACAGATTCAGTTTCACTCGCACAGAATGTGTGTCCACGTGTTTTATGCCATGGCCTTGCCTTATTAATTACAGTTTTTATATCGTGGTGCCACAAATATTATTTGGTGAAACCTAAGGTTTGCCCTTTCAATCATCACTATCCTAGCACTGTATATCTTCCCCCTTCACCCATGTCCTTATAGAGTCAGGGAAAAATATATTCACCAAATAGCATCTCCAACACAACCTCGCTGCCTTTGAGTTACCACAATGCACTGCTTACACACAGATTAATACATTGAAAATGAGTGAAAACCAAATTCAGGGATTCCATCGAGCCTATCCTGTTTCCATACCCACTGCATCACCCACAGGCCTTACATCTTCAGTTTTAAATCTTTCATTGGGTGGTTGTTGTTAAGTCTCTACTTGACACCCAAATGCTCCATAACTCAAGCCTGCCCATCTGAGGTTCATGACTTGTGGTCCCACCTGAGTGACGCCCTTCAAATGCAAGTTTGAGGCTTGAGAATTATAAATGTCCTTTTTTAATGCGCTCAATACCAGCATGTGGTTTCTAAGCGCTGGGATCGGGATTCGAACCTGTGTTTCACTGTGCCTGTCTTGGGAGTTTGGTGACAGAAACTCGGCCCAGGGGACATGGCCAAAAATCCTTCTTCCTGACCAACCCATCTCCTGCAGTGACCCTCCAAGTACAAGAGCTTTAAACTCTCAACATTCTAGAGAGCAGGGGCTCCAGATGCACTTTCCCCTCACTGCTTAACCTTTCATTGGTAAGAACATTGTGCTTGAGGGAGAGAATGTGAACTGTGTAGCGCTTCAAATGGTGACAGTGGACGTCACTCGGGTTTCATTGCTCATAACTGCATGCCTTTGAAGCACCAAGGTGGCAGTCATAGCCAAGTGCTTCTTGATGTTCTTCTTGATGTGTTTGTATGAGTGGAAATGACTGTACACAGCAACGAACTACCTTTCCACTACAAAGGATCAGGCTATTAGCACTGGAACTTCTTGCTTTATCGGTGGGCCACCCTCCCATCAAACAGGGACATTTGCTGTCCCTCCCCTAAGCAGTACAATTCTTCCAACTGCAGACTTCACTTTCTGAAAAGTGCAAGGAGTTGCTATACAAAATTAAAGTGTTGAAACATCCAGTTTACATCACAAGGTACCATGCCCAATTATCTGCAAAGCCTTCTTAAATTGACCCAGTGTACACACCTACATCTTCATAGTCTGATGTAAACGATTACATGCTGTTGTGTGCCTCATGGACACCACTTTAATTATATCTTCATCAAATAATGACAGGAGTCAGTCTGCATGTCTGAACTCTTTTATTCCCATATCATAACTGACTCCTCTCCATTCCATTCCTTCCCAAGTTCTACCCACCAAACATTCCACATTCTATTCAGCTACAACACCTTCCCCTTGCTTATCATAGAAGATTCAGCCATCCAAGATTCAGCTACAACACCTCCCCCTTGTTCACTCTCACCGTCAGTCTGACAGTCACCTCTAAATTTGTTCAATGAGATGTACAGGCTTATGTATAGTCCTTTGAGGGCGCCCACTGCCAGTCAAATAAGGTGGCAAATGTCCCAAGTCTTTAAGGGACAGGAGACTAACAAGTTCTTCACTCCTCCTTTCCCCATACAGTTCTCCATTTGAGACATCCTGTGACATAAGCCTAACAGGTTGCCCATTTCTCCCATTTCTTCTTCCAACTCCTCCTGGAACATTGCATGAAAGAGTGAAACATCTTTTATCTTCCCTGTTACTACACCATTCTCTCTCACAACAGTTGCTATGGGCCTTTTGACAGCCATGACTGTTACTGATTCTGGGTCACGACTGGATCCCACCTTTCTTTGTTGTTTTTGCCTACTCAGTACAAATTCACCTTCATTCACTGACATCTGATCTTCTTCCATTCTCCTCTTGCGATTCATCCAATCCACATTGGCCAGCAGTCTTCGTTCTTCCATGACCATGTTCATGCCCCCCCCCCATTTCCAAAATGCTTTGTGTCCAGATATTTCCTTTGGTTTGATGTTTTTGCTTTGGCACATCTCAGCTGGGACTGACACATTTTTACATATCCTTTCACACTAGGTTATATGCTCTCCTTATCAGGAAATCTCACCATGCCACGCCTCCTCCTTGGTAGCAATTGTGTGCTAGATCTCCATGTTGCCGATACTGGGGTCTCTTCTTTGCACAAGATCCAGAAATGATTCCTTTGCCCACATCTCATGCATATCCGACCAAAAGCTGGACATCTACCTCTGTGTGGAAAATCCAATCCACATCTTTAGCACTTCTTCTCCAGCAGACTCCTGCCTGTGCCATACCATGCACTTTGCCGGGTGAACAGATTTGAACATCGAGATTGCCTCGGTCTGTTATCTCTGATATCGTTAATGGTATTTAACTCACTTCTGTTTTCCATCTTGGCTACCTGCCTTTCAGTTCTTTCATACACTCGTGCCAACTCCAGGACTTCCTTTAATGAGAGAGGAACTCTTAGAAGATGTCTTTGAAGTTGTGATGACGTACACCCTTCAATGATTCTTAGCCTAATCGCCTCATCATCGCTAAAGCATGCAAATTCACAATATTCTGCCCTTCTTTTTAATCGTAATATAAATTGGTCAATTGTTTCATGTGGATTCTGTGTGCACTGATTAAATGTATATCGTTCATAGTCCCGATTGGGAAGGAAAACCAAACGTTCACCAATCGCAGCGACCAATTGTTGATATGTTTTTCTTTCCTGAGCCGGAATGCTCATTACCACATTTCTCACCTCCTTTCCTACCAAATTAACAAATATGTCCATTTTGTTTGAGGCATCCTGATTCCCTGCTGCTCTCAAGAAGCCCTCAAACTCCTCCATCCATTCCTGCCACCGTTGCCCCTGACTTTCCTGTGTCCCAAGTATAAATGGGTCCGGGCAATGTAGATAGTTCACCAGAATCCCCTCATTCGGGACTGATCTTGTATTCCCACTTGTGATATTCGGGAACATGGTTACTCACATCTGGCCCAGTTGTTTTGCTCTTTCTTTCATCAGCAGTAGTTGCCTTTGTTGCTTGATTGCATAATGTTATTTCCTTTATTGGTCAATATTATTTCATCTGTGCAACTTTCATTTGTCCAGTTCTATCTTGTTTTGTTGCTCTCACACCAGGATAACCATAAATGAAATTATGATCTCTTTCTGAACAGTGTTACAGTATAAGGTTGCTCTATGCACCCGTGTGTGAGTGCAAATGAGGCGCACCTTACAATTTAGCACCACTTTAAACACGCTTTTTTTTAATGCCGATCCCTTGCTGGTTCACCTATGAAGTGTACTGTTCAAGGTCCTACAGCAGCACAATTATGATTATATACAGGGAGATAGCAGACCTTGTGCCACTAGCTCATACGTGTAGCATTCCACTTGTTCACTTTCATCTAGATTCCCAGATTCACCTGCGTGGTGTGGGCTGTTCACTGGTATCTTTCTTTGCCGCCTTAATTTTGTGTTATATTTTCTGTTCTGCAGCTAGTATGGAAAACAATTTCCCAGTGTGGGCACTTCTTGTGTTGTTGTTGCAGTCTATGCCTCACCACTGTGCTCTTTATTCCACACTTTGATTTAATTGAACTTTCATAGTTTCCATTTTGCACTCATGACACATTTAAGTTCATTTCACTGTTTGTTTTATTTAGTTAGTGTCTCGATCGTATGTTCCTTATTTGACACTCTTCGGGCAATCACTCATGAGATGGCAGCATTTTATTCTTTGCTCAATGTCCTTCATTTGGTTGCACTCGCACCACATCACTTTCCTTTCAATGCCTTCCTTTAGTTTTGCTTCATAGAGTTCCAGCCAGTGACTCTGACACCTCCAACAGTCTTAGACCTCGCGCACCCGTGAATATCACAGTTCCAGTTTCTCCTTTTTCTCTTTCTTTTTTGAAAAATGCCTTTCCTGCACAACTGCCCGTTGGCAATCTTTTCATTCATGTATTCATGTATGCTATATTAGCAAGTCATACCAGTCAATTCTACGCAGCTTTGCTCCTCTGTTCTTACTCTTTCCTTCCTTTGGCTTTATTTCTGTCTTCTCATTAGCCACTTCCACTGGCTTTTTTCAAATAGTTTCACATGCTACTTTCGCTTGATCATCTCTATAGCTCATCAGTGTTTCAGTGGGTCAATCCCATCCTCGTCGCCAATTGTTGTGTGCCTCATGGACACCACTCTAATTATATCTTCATCAAATAATGACAGGAGTCAGCCTGCATGTCTGAACTCCTTTATTCCCATATCATAACTGACTCCTCTCCATTCCATTCCTTCCCAAGTTTTACCCACCAAACATTCCACATTCTATTCAGCTACAACACATGCCATGTACTGACCTACAAAGCCAAAGCCTTTAGCAAAAAAACACTTTATTAAAAACGACTCATTAATGTATATTCACACCATTTGAGATACCTTTGTACAGTCGGCATTTCAAGGTTCAAGACTTTATGTAACCAACTTAACTAATTTATTCAAATCTTCTGACTTGAAAGACAGTTCACACCAATTGAACATTCTTCTAGTGGGGTTTCTATTCAGGGACAAATTAGAAATGTGCATCAATAGTTATTACTACTCCAGCTATTTTACTGCTGACAGTGATCATCTCTACCACCAAAGGAAACGACCATGCGTGCACGGAGAGATCCTAGTGTGGTTAACATCCTTGTGGTATACTTCCCCCATGACTGTTGGATATTGAGCAGTAATGGCTCCTGTAGGCAGTATTTTGGGAGGTTTGTCTGACATTACATAAGGTTTGTCTCTGTCTCTGCAGTGATGATATGGGCACATCACCATGGTGGGCAAGTCCAGACTGCAGGTATGGAGCCTTGGCCACCAACCCCTCCATCCATTGCCAGGGCATGTGGTGCCCATATTGCAGATTCTGCCTCTGACAAGAAGATTGGGGGTTCCATCCACAGGTAAGGACCCACGAATTATGTCTTGCAAAACAAATATTCTCTTGATCATATACAAACACACTGTTTCCATTGGCTAGTCAAAAATATACACTGAACAGGACGTTGCTTACTGCAATAGTTTTTATTGGGCCGCATCATGCCAATGGTACAGCAAGGCTAGTCACTTCCAGGTTTATTTAGTGGGTGTAATACTGCATCAATTCATCATTGAAATGTGGCATATCCTTAGGGGGTCGATAGAGCAAGATGATATTAATACAATTTGTTGCATCTGATTTTAATTTAAGATGCACAATTTCACAGTCTGTCCATATTACTTGAACCTCGCAAAAGGATAGATCTTCTTTCATGAAGATTGCCACAACTCCACCTTTATTATTTGGGTGATGTTCTGAGAAAAACTTTTATTTTTCTGGGACAGCCAATTCCAATATGGGGCCACATCGTTCTTGAAGTCATGTCTCTGTTAGACAAAACCTGTCCAAGTCATTATTGTATTGTATATTATTTGGTTATTTATATAGCGCTCTTTCCCCATTTGTATGGCTTCAATGCGCTTTGTGGTTGGAACGCCCTCGGTGACCGTAGTCAATGTGCTGAAGGTTCTAAGAGTTTTAGATTAGGAGAGGCATGTGTGCATTTTTGCTGGTCTAGGACTTAGGTGGCTGGCTAGGCTCGACTTAGCAGCCCAAAAGGTCAGCTACCTCGGTGGGTGCTGTTGGTGGATTGCGATAGAATTCTATTGTTAAAAGAATCGATGTGTGGCCAGCTATACCAGAAAAACTTTAGCTGGTAGTTGCTGTATGCTAGTGGCAGAGGTGTTGCGGTGTGTCAGGTGTTTCAATGTGGATGGCTATATGCTCTGCTTGACCGGATGAGCATAGCCATAACTGCATTCTATGGTGCATGGATGCTTGGGCGTGCCTACGGCCTGTATCCACAGATATGGTGTAAGGTATATGTACCGTAGGCTTTGATGTTGTTCAGCTGCAGCAATCTTTGTCCAGAGCTGGCGGTTTGGTCTCATTATTCGTGGTCTCTCTGGTGCGAGAGTCTGAGCGGTGAGAGCGAGTGAATTTATTGCGGTGTGCCACAGCGAAAGCTGCTGTCTTCCTTGGTGTATGTGACAGCTAGGAAAGTGGAGGATATAGAGGACACACCTAGATTTGAGAGTCCTGTATAGTGGGAGAGAGACCTAGGTTTAGCAATATAGTGGGTTTCACAGTACAATAGTCAGGTATGGTGGAAACACCTAGATATGGGAACCCTGTATAGTAGGAGAGAGGCCTAGGTTTCGCAGTACAATTTGGGTATGGGAGACACACTTAGATTTGAGAGTCCAGTTTAGTGGGAGAGAGGCCTAGGTTTCAAAATACAGTTAGTTTCAATTCAAAGTTTAATAGGCAGTTATGGCCTAGGTTTCTTAATTCAGTAGGTTACACGATATAATAGGCAGAGAGTCCTCTATAGTGGAGAGAGGCCTAGGCTGCACAATAGAATAGTTTACACAATATAATAGGCAGATACGGTGGATACACCTAGATTTGAGAGTCCTCTATAGTGGAGAGAGGCCAAGGCTGCACAATAGAATAGTTTACACAATATAATAGGCAGATACGGTGGATACACCTAGATTTGAGAGTCCTCTATAGTGGAGAGAGGCCAAGGCTGCACAATAGAATAGTTTACACAATATAATAGGCAGATACGGTGGATCCACCTAGATTTGAGAGTCCTCTATAGTGGAGAGAGGCCAAGGCTGCACAATAGAATAGTTTACACAATATAATAGGCAGATACGGTGGATACACCTAGATTTGAGAGTCCTCTATAGTGGAGAGAGGCCTAGGTTGCACAATACAATAGTTTACACAATATAATAGGCAGATACGGTGGATGCACCTAGATTTGAGAGTCAGTCCTGTATAGTAGGAGAAAGACCTAGGTTTGACTGTACATTATGGGTATGGGAGACACCCCTAGATTTGAGAGTCCTATTTTATCTAAAATATAATCATGAATGTCTAAGGCATGTGTTTTTACAGATCTGGTGTTTAAAAGGGCAGCCGTAATACAGTGTTGGTTAAGTTTCTCTATTTCAATTGCAGATTTCATTTATTCAGAGTTGTTTATTTCCGAGGAGCTCGTCTTATTAGTGATGATTTACAAAGGTGTTGTGTCTAATGATATCCTCTAGTACATCAAACAGGAATAGGACGACAAAGGAATAGCAAGCACAGTGGTTATGTAAAACTGAGTTATAAGCAAAGAGAATGAAAAAGGTAAATACTAGCTATTGATTCGAGAGGAGGTCTAGTTGAGGCGTCCCCTCCCGTTCACAAACCGGCACCAACTGGCTGGGCTCAAACACACCTGTTAATTGAATAAGTATGCAGGCGGACTACACGGCTGTTGGGTAAAGTAGTTCTCAAGTGCCTTGCACATATGAAGAGCAGCACGATAACGGATGGAAGCAAACAGCAGTTAAAACCATAAAAGAAAGTGAGTCAGCAAGCAAAGAGCAGTTGTTAAAAATGTGACTGTTTTAAATAAATGCAATACGATCCACACGGAGTAAACAAGATTTTAAGAGCTAATGTTTAAATAAAAAAGTTTCTACAGATGAGAGCTATAAAGTGTCTAGTGCAGTAGCAAGGGAGGTGGAGCATAGCAGAGAGTAAGCAATAGCTGTTGCAGAGGGGATGATGATATTCAGCAGGGTGAGGCCTGCTGCAACTTGCAGCAAATAGTTGACGTCCTTACCATCAGTCCATTGAGGCACGAGAGAGAGAGAGAGAGAGAGGGAGAGGGAGGGGGAGAGAGAGAGAGAGAGAGAGAGAGAGGGAGAGGGAGAGGGAGAGAGAGAGAGAGAGAGAGAGAGAGAGAGAGAGAGAATAATCGAGAGTGAGGGAGCGAGAGAGGGGGAGAATGATAGAGAATGATATATGATATGACATTTATAACGCGTCTTCACACAAGTGTTTCAAGGCGCGACGAGGCAAGGGAGGGAAACAAAGGGAGGACAAGACAGCGATCTTACTTGGCCTCGTGACATTGAGATTGCGCCAGTGCAGGGGAGAGGAGAGGGGAAAAGTGCCAGGGGAAGGCGAGGAAGGGCAAGTGCAGGACACAGGATCAAAAACAAGTAGTGCGGCCAGCAGGTGGCAGTGCAAGGGTTAAGTGCAGACAACAAGTGTCTAATAAGTGCAGGTAAGGGGACTGCAGGGTTGCAGATACATACAGACCCAAGTGCAAGGTTGCCAAGAGGCAGTCCAGGCGTGCAACTGGGCAGGCAGGGACCTGGGCCCGAAGCTCAGAGGTTAGCCAGGTGACCAGTGCAGTATCAGACAGGAAGTCAGTAGGGAAGAGGAAGAGAGAAGCCAGAAGCAATGGGAAAGTCTTGAGATGCTTCCGGAACAAGAGATGGTTCTGCTCAGGTTTCAGAAAGGCAGGGAGCCTGTTCCAGAGGCAGGCGCCAGCCGAAGAGAGAGATCTGCCCCCAACTCGTTGCTTGGAGTAGCGCCTGACCCTCAAGGAGTTGGAGGTGGAGGAGCAAAGAGCTTGAGTAGGAAGATATTTCTGATGAAAGAGTTGGAGGTATTGTGGTCTCAGGCCCCAGAAGGCCTTGTGGACAATGCAAAGGGTCTTGAACTTGATCATTGCAGCCACTGGGAGCCAATGGAGAGTTTTGAGGGCTTTAGAGATACAATCCCTGGAATTGAGGCCAAGGACAAGTTTCACCAGTCCTGTTCTGGATGAGTTGTAGAGGACAGAGAGTAGAGACAGGCGGACTTACAAAGAAGCTGTTGCAGTAGTCAAGCCTAGCAAGAACCAGAGCTCTGGAGACAGAGAGCTTCTGGGGGAAGGAGAGGAAAGGAAGAATACCTCTGAGGAGGTGCAGTTGGTAGTTTGACTTCTTAGAGACGTCAGAGATGTGAGGAGAGAAGGAGAGTGTGAAGTCGAAGATGACCCCAAGGTTCTTAGATTCATAGGTGGGAGCAGGAAGAGGGCCAAGGGAGGCAGGCCAGAGAGCAGCAGGAAAAGAAGGTGCAGGTCTGCAGATGAGGCAGAGAGTGAGAGAGAGGGAGAAGGAAGTTTACAAGTATCACTGCAATTCAGCTACAGGACCTGGTCTCATACACCTAGCTACTGCATCAATTAGATGTGGCAGAGTGGCAAGCTCCACCATTGCTGCCCACATGACCTGGCTCCCCAAAAAGGTATACATGCAAAGTGTTCAACAAAGAAAAAAAGGGACGGTTTACAGGTGTGCACACCACGATGCCTGTATTCCTGTCCAGCCCTACGCCACCCACACGTGCTCCTGTTCAGGCGTGTCATGGCATGGAGTGGCGAGATGGCAAATTTGGAAGACTGGATTCCCTGGATCATTTTGCAAATCCCCATCTAGGTAAATGTGATATACACGCAGGCTGAGCTGTGTTTGTGACCCTCATCTCCAGTCAACTATCCTGTTACCAATGCCCTCTTGCTTTCAGTCCCATTCATGGCCCAATCCATGATGTCCTTCCCAAGCCACCGGCACTACCAGCCAAACACCAGCACCGACCCCTGCAGTCCCATTCCCTGCCCCGTCCAAGGTCCACCATCCGGCACCCCGTCCAAGCTCCACCATCCGGCACCTGCCCACAGTGAAACATTGAAATACAGATGCTGTACCCCCTCCCTCGTGCACCCACTCCATTCTAGTGCCATCCATGTGTCTTTTCTACTTCCCACTGTCCTCACCCACACTACCATTGAAAGACTGTGACCAGCCCCCAAAGTGCCATACCAGAGCTCGATCTTTTTCTCTTGGCCCTCCTCCTCGCTGTTTCTAAATAATTAAGTTAAATCCAAGAAGTTTGCATGAGTAAGTCAAGAGGCACATAATTTTGTGTTGTGTTATATAAAAATTGTCAACATGATATACAGTTGGAGCAACACTTCAGTCTAAATGTGTAAGCTGCACACTAAAGCACTTCCAGGGATTCTCAATTTTGACAGATAAATTAAAGTTACTCACTGAAGTGACTAGACTACTTGTAGTCCTTAGTGCCCTATCTACCATCCTTGAGGGCATCCCCCAACATGGGGATGGTACCGGAACCTTTGTCAGCGAAAAACTAACTTCCGCTTTAGATTTAGCATAGAGTTCAGGCGTGGGAATGGCCCTGAAGCCCCGCCCTCCAGTGCCTCACCTCAGTCCCCTTTTTACATAACGGATGGTTGAATGCCTGGCTATGCTGACCATTTTAGCCCCTAGCATACCCCATACGAGGTGGGTGGGACGTATGAAGGAAAGGGGACTAAGTACTTTGAGTACTCTAGTCACTAAAGTGAGTAACTTTAATTACTCATGCATCCCGCCCCCTTACCTCCATCTGCTGGGTGATTCCACAGAACAAGACAAATGGGTGAAGCTGTGACAACCTGCCTCATGCTTAAGAAGAAGCAAAAAGGTTCTTCAGAACCGCCTGACTGAACTCTGCATTCCACTTGGAGCTGGTGTCCGGGGAGTAGTGCTTACAGTACGCAGATGGAGTGACTCTGAAAGGCAACCACCATAGCCTTGGCCCTGACCGTGTGGGCATGAATCTCTGTGGGAACAGTTTTACACATGGCCACGTAAGTCAATAAAATGGCCTGGACCATCCAACGAGCTATGGAGGTCTTTGAATCTTGTGTACCAGGAGCCAAGCCTGTGAAGGTGATGAACAGCGCCTCTGATTTCCAGAAAGATCTCGTCCGGGAGATGTAGAACTTGAGCACCCTTCTCAAATTAAGGGAGTGCAACGCCTCCGACTGCGGGTTCGGAAAGAACACCGGGAGGCAGATTTCACAGGGTGAGGCCTATGCACTGGAGGAAACAGCCTGGAAAAGCCCTTTAGATGGGCCTTAACCAATGGGTTGGCTGCGGAAAAAATGTGCTCCAGCGAGTTCTTGGAGACTCTGGTGGCCACCAAGTAGGTGCAACAGGTATCGTTTTGGATGCCGGACCGAGCCAGGTGTGTGGAAAAAGCCAGCACATCTTCCAGGGAGCAAGTGTGGGGGTCCAGCCCCTTGTCCCAAGCCCAGTGGCAGAATCTGGTCGACTTACTGTTGTACTGAGAGCACTTGCATGGTCTCCTGGCCTCCTGTATGATTTACCAGTTGCCTTCCAAAAACTGGGAGTGGTGAAGTCTCAGCTGGTCAGGAGCAAGTCCGAGTGGGCCAGTCTGGCCGGGTCCGGGTGCTCCACCACCCAACCCTGCTGCGTAAGCAAGATCTTATTGGGGATCGGAAAATGGATATGCCCATGGGAGTGTAACTGCAGCAGTTCTGAGAAACACACCCTTGATAACCAGTGGGGGGCCATCAGGATGAGGCTGCAGCTTACTAGGCCCGAAACATGAGAAGAGTCAGCTGGAGCAATGGAGGAGGAGGAAAAGCATAGCACCTGTGGTCATGCCAGCAGAGCTGGAACACATCCCCCAGAGATCCCTGACCCGCCCATGAAGCAAAGAGGGGCACTTGGAATTCAGAGGAGATGCGAATAAGACCAGATCCGGAAACCCCCATTTCTGGAAGAGGGGCAACAAACAGCTGATGTGAAACTCACATTTGTAAGTGTTGAACCCCAAGCAGCTTAGGGTGTCCGCTTCTGCATTGTTGTCCCACGGGAGATGGACAGCAGAGATAGATATTCCTTCCAACAGGGCCCACTCCTAGATGGACAATGCCTCTATGCACAGGAGGGGGAGCAGGTCCTGCCCTGTTTGTTCAAGGAGAACATAGTCATCGAATTGTCGGTCTTGCTCCTGATGACGAGTAAGAAAGCCCTGAATGCTAGGCCCACTGCTATGTCTTCCAGAAGATTGATATGCAGGGGGACCTCTGCCCTGGACCATGTGCTGTGAATCGAATAGCCATCCTAGGTAGCTCCCCCAGCCCGTGATGGAGGATTCCGTCATCACAACCAGAGTAGTCTCCGGCTGAGTAAAGGAAACTCCCACTGCAACATTGTAGTCGAGAAGGTACCAGTTAAAATCCAGGAGGACAGCTAGGGGAATAGGAAGCCTGTCCGATTACATCCCCATTTCCTGGTCGAAATTGGTCGCCAGGTGGAGCTGGAGGCACCTCATCTTGAGGAGGGCGTGCCGCAATGGGAGTATGCAGGACGCCATCAGGCCCAGAAGGTGCTGGAACAAAAATGCTGAGGTGGTTGAGTCAGCCAGAAAGTGCCGGATCACCTTCCGAAGGGACTGAAGACTTTTGATTGTCGGGAACACCTTGTGAACAGGCGTTCTGAACATCAAACTCCGAGGAACACCAGGTCCTGGAAAGGGGTCAACTGCGACTTTCTCTGGTTGAGGGAGAACCCCAGCTGGTGAAAAACATCTCCTATCCACTGGCAGGAGTGCACCACCCCTCTGGTGATCTAGCCCTCACCAACCAGTCGTCCAGATAGAGGTATAGGTGGTGGCCCTCCAAGCAAAGGAGGCCAGCCACTGCGTTCATGAGCTTAATGAACACACAAGGGGTCGAGTTGAGGCCGAACGGCAGCACCCTGTATTGGAAGTGATGCAAAAGAATAGTGAACCGCAGGAACTTCTGGTGCAGTTGGTAGATGGAGACATGTAGGTACGAATCTTTGAGGTCCAGAGAACACATCCAGTCCCCTGCACGGAGCGACTCTGCTCTGTGCGCTGGAGTACTCATCTTGAAGCGTTCTAGAAGTAAATACAGGTTGAGTAACCATAAGTCAAGTACCACCAACAGGCTAGCATGGTTGTTCTTGGGTACCGCAAAAATCCTGTAATAGAAATCAGAGCCCCTGTCTGACTGAGGCACCGGCTCCACCGCTTGCATTTCCAAAAGAAGAAGGATCTCCCGCAACAGGGCAGGTGACACAATATGCAGCAGAGGAGGAGAAGAGAAAGACTGAAGCCCATGCAGACTATCGAAAGAATCCAAGGACTCCTGAAAAAACGCTTCCAGCTGTCTGCAAAGAGAGCCAGCCAAGCCTCCCCACAGGGGAGCGGTGTTGAGGTTACATCTCCTGCCAAAAGGCTCGAGGGCCTTGTTCTCTTTGGACAAACAGCTGGGGGTGGCCCTCTTTGAATACAAAGATGAAGCTGACACCACTGAAGGGTGAGGGGAGGATGGGATGCCAGGAGGACTGGTCTTCCATCCAATAACCAAAACCGGCTGTCCGGAGTGCATGAGGAAGAGGAGGTGCTAAAAAAAACGATCCTCACAGGCTGCAGGGCCCCAAGAGGGAGCATGTCCCTACGCTGTGCTGGGCATTCTGTGTTGATCGAAGTGCAGAGGAATCTGGGAGAGGTATACGACTGAGAGACATAGATGTACCTCTCGGGGGACCACCCCCCTGGGACTGGGGGCTGACTCCGCTCCGTGAAGGAAGAGGACTGGAGTCTGCCTGTGCCCCCCAATCTGAAGGCGATGGGCCTGCCTCAGGTCTTGAATAGGAATCTAAAATGGACGTGGGCCACATGCTTGTCTGCCATTTTCGGGCCTTGTGCCACATCCTCGGTGGGAGGGCACAAAGGCCCCGAACTCCGTCCGGGGCCCGACATTGTCGAAGACTGTTTGTGCCCGCAAACCAGAAGCAGACGTGCCGACCACGGAGATGGCTCCAGTAGGACAGTAGTTCGATTGTCCCCCTGTGACATGACCTCGGAAATGGCTCTGGTCGGCTGTGAGCCCTCAGCTGGGGATCTGGCAGTCGTACGGGACTGTGCCTCAGGCTGCTGCCTGGAACCAGAGCTCAAAAGCCCTTTGCACCCTGGTGCCAAAGAAGAAGAGCTGGAGTGCCCCTCGGAGGACCACCCGGAAGAGCCCCAGGGTCCCTCAGCTTGGGAGTCTGTAGCCTTAACGGCCTCAGGGTTTGTCTGAGGATCGCCCAGAAGAGCACCTGGGCCGTTCGGCTTGGAAGCTGGTAGCCTTAACGGCCTTCAGTTTGCCGACTTTACCGGAGTCCAAGGTACCCTTCCCAGCTGGCTGACCCTGGAAGGAGCCTCTGTGCCTGGGAGCATTGGTGAACTAAGGACCTACCTTCTCCTGACGTGAGGTCCTGGTGATGAAGTCCTTTAGATGACCGGGTGGTGAAGAATGTAAGATCTTTCTCCAGTGGGAACGGCGATTCTTCAAGGATCAGTGACCCATAGAGCTACAAGCCATGCACGCGTCTCAGCGGTGGTCAGGCCTCAGGCACTCAAGGCAGAGCCCATGGGGGTCCGAGGCCGGGAACGACCGATCGCAGGATGCACATAAAAAAAAGTGGGGGGACTCATTAACATACTAATTGAATGTGACATCTCCAGAAATTAGCATATCACGGTGCCCTCTGAAAAAAGTGGGGGAGACTCCGTCCATCTGCGTGTACCTTCGACTTGAGCCTTGCTGTAAAGCCTCCTGCAGCTGACATGCACTGGGGGATGCGAGGCACTGAATGGTGGTGAAGAAATTAGAAGAAAAAAGAAGGGGTAGCACGCAGAATGCTGAAAATGTACCACGCCCAGCAGCCAGGTCCGACACTGTCCATTCGGAAAAAGGGACTGAGGTGAGATGCCAGAGGTTGGGGCCTCAGGAGCGCTCCCACGCCCTCACGTGCTATGGTAAATTTAAAGGAGTAGCTCAGTTTTCGCTGCCAAAGGTTCCGGTACCATGTTGGGGACGCCCACAAGGATGGAGGAAAGGGGACGGAAAGTATGAGTAGGCAGCTAGATTAATCGATGTGCTGAGGTTTACCACTTTGGTTAAGTGATGAACCCAGTTTGGGAACTCAGTGTGCAATTTGGGCACTTTATCACCTATCTTGTTAGCACTAGTGTGTACAAATATGTGTGTAATTGACAAAGTATTCCACTTCATGTTTTACAGGGCATATTCATCTCTCCGCTAGTCTTGGGACCTTACAGCCAGGCCAGAGGCCCTGGCTCGACTATTGCTCATCTCAATCCATGAATTCCCTGGCTTCCCCAGCATCACTCTCTATACACCCCATTTAATTTTTGATGAGCTTTATTTTCCGTTATGGAAAATCATTATTATTACCTAAATGAGAACCAATGAGCTCTGTTGCTCAGGGTGGAATGCATCTTATGAGACGTTAATGTTTGCTATTTTTATTTTCATGGGGTAACATTTTTAAAGGGTTTCCGTGGGTCTTTGTGATGGGGACAACGATATTTTGTAATGTTACTTATTTATCAAAAAAGATGTGCCAACTCTTGCCCGTAGATGGTAGTGTTGTACCTAGAATGATAGAACAGGCGGTTTAGCAGCTTTTCTTTCTGACAATGGTGCGTTATAAGGGAGTATTGTTTTCCTAATATTGCCACAAGCAGTGCACAGGATTCTGGAAAGTGGAAACTACCATGGATTGACAGCTCAGATCCTAAAAATAAATGGAGGTAATCTGACACAAGTATTGCGGTGTGACGTCACAGGAAGTGAACATATCCTAAAGCGAAAAATGCAAATGTCATTCAACTTGCCTTTTTAAAAGTGAAATATTTGCACAGGACAAATACACATTTACCAAGAGAACAGACTTTTCTATTATAGTGCTGGCTAATAATAAAAAAAAACTCACCTTTTAGATCTAAGAATCTTTAACAAAGCATGCCCTGTCTAGCAGGATGTCAATATCAGACATTTAAGCATCTACGAAAAGTGATTTGTTTGGTCTTGGGGCAATGCACCTCGCCTCCCAACCACATTACCTGGGTTTGACTCTGAGCTACAGCACTGCAGAGTTCAAGTTGATACAGCAAATTATGATTTTTTATTCTTTAAGTACACTGGGATGACGGCGTCCACCCTCTCAAAAAAGTGGGTGGGTGCCGTCCACTTAGTCCTTCGACTTGTGCCCTGCCTAAATTTGAATAACATGAGCAGTCAAAAGCAAAAACAATTGTTGTAATTCAGTATATATTGCCAGGATTAAATGTAAAAAGTAGTAGAGTTTGAGGCTTATTTGCATTTGGTTATTTTCAAGAAATTAGTCTTAATGTGATGCTATCATGGTGTTTCTCAGGGCAGAGAATTCACATCCGAAGCACCACTTGAGAGGTACAGGGACGTTGCCAGGGCCTTTCAATCTTTACAATTGAAATGGGCCCCAAGCCTCATGGGGGGCACGAGCATCTCCCCTATTTTGGTAGTCTTAGCATAATGCAAATACTGCTTGAATTCAAAATATGAAGGGCCCGATTCACAGAAGCGTTTTTTAATGGTGCACTATCATAGGGAAGAAAAACGCTCTTTGAATCAGGCCCTAACTGTGTGCTTTGCAGATCACACATTACAGGCTGTCTCTGCTGGCAACATCAGGCTGTCCACTCCCTCCGAGTGCGCGTTCTTTTGATTGCCAAAGAAAGTTGAATAGCTCCATTAAGTGGCCATTTAGTGTTTCAGCTCTCAGTTGGCTGCCGCTCTTCGTTCTCCCTGTAGAGGACAATACACCTGTCCTCTGATATTCTGCAGCTACTCAACCCCTATTTCCATTACTTTATCTGGATGTTTCCATACAATGAATCAGCAAAGTGGGGCTTTTGATATGAACATATTCCCTAGGGAAGCAGCATTCACAAACTAAAGGCTCTGTCACTTTAAATGTATATTTGCTGACCAAAGACATTAAAGGTCCCATAAGCCACCCTGCATCGTCAGCTGGAGAGGGCACTCGTTCAATAGTTGCTGAGCACCCTTCACAACGCAAGGTAGACCTCCTCTGCTGAGAAATATAATCGAAGTCTGTACTGCATTTCACACGAAAAGCAGAAGGCAGCCAGTGCAGTTTGCGCAGAATAAGACAATACTTTGGAAGGCCAAACACGTCATGACATTTGAATAGCAGCGTTTTCTCTATTGGCAGTCCGAGTCGGGAGAGCCAATAAGGAGTGTTGCAGGGGTCCTCCATGAGAAACTTGTTTAGTAGTGGGCAGAGTGGTGCCAGCTGAACACTAGAGAACTTGAGATGTCGGACAACCAGTGCTTTAAGTGGGCCGGGGCCTGCCGGGGTCTCCCAAAAGTGGGGCTGAGCCGGGGCCCTGCCGGGGGCCCCCGACCTCATCACGCCATGGCAGGACGCATTATCCCGCCGCGGCCGCAGCCGCGACGGGAGATGCGCCCACCACTTTAACATCAGGCAAGCTGACAGAAGTGCCAGCCAGGCACACCGTTGCTGTGCCTGACTGGCACTTCCGTCAGTCACTGTAACTTTCTCTGATGACCCCTCATCTGAGGGGCCATCAGAGGAAGTTAGAGTCCTTTAGTTTTCCCTCGCCAGGTCACTGACCCTCAGTGAACCCGCGGGCTCCATGATCAAATATGCAGATTAGATCACGGAGCCCGCGGGTTCGCAGAGGGTGAAAGACGCCTCAGGGTCTGTGATCTCTGCTCAGAGCAGAGATCACTGAGCTCGAGGCGCCTTTCTCCTTTGGCAAGGCTTTATAAAAGATGCCTTCAACTGTGTACGTTTAAGCCATCTTTTATAAACGTAGAAATATTTCTATGTTTATAACAGACTGCTTGAATCGTACACAATTCAAGGCATCTTTTATAAAGCTTTGTCGACGGACAAAGCCACCTTGGGTTTTGTCCGTCCTCAACGCTTTACAAAAAATGCCTACTTTTCAAGATGTGTTTTATAAACACAGTCATATGTTACAAATGTCTATGTTTATAAAAGGCAGCTTGAAAAGTACACAGACCATAGTAAGGTAAGCACACAAGTGTGCGTAATTTACTATGCTTTGTGCACTTACAAGCCACCTTTTATAAACATAGAAATATGTAACATTGCTATGTATATAAAAGAAGGCTTGAAAAGTCACAAACCATAGTAGTACGCAAACAAATATATAAATGCTCAAATACATTTATATATTTGTTTGCGCACCTTACTATGATTTGTGCACTTTTAGGCCACTCCCACAATGGAAGCCACGCCCCCAAACGAGGGCCCCCCTCAATTTCTTACCCACTTAAAGCACTGCGGACAACCTTGATGCAGGCAGGCTGGACGCGAATGAGCACCCGTCAATGCTTTTACCCAGTCGTCGAAGTGTATGAAAAGAAGTAGAGAAACTATGTTCCCTGCTAGCCTGCCCCAGCTCTTCACAAACCCCATCGCCACACTCACTCCCACGCGCAATCCAAACCCACAAACACACATGCTGTTTAAGCGAATGTTCAGTGCACTGCACTGAAGTGCACTACACTTTTATTTTAAAACATAACCATTCCGGAACGTTTCTTTTGAAAATAAAAGTATGGGAAGAGGAAAACTTCATTAAAACAAGTAAAGGAGCATCGCCCCCACCCACTTTGACCACTGCTTTTTCCTTTCTCCTCATGTGCAACAGCATAAACAGCGAGACATATATGGAACCGAGGGCCTGATTCTGAGGTGTATGCACAAATAGGAAAGTGTTCTTCCATGAAAGACGAACTCTTTCTTTAAAAGCACCATATTCTTTCAAAGTGAAAATGTGTCATGCTGGCAACAAAGCCTCGACCTTTGCATGTGTTTGATTCAGGGCTTGATGAGAGCCATAGCAACGATCAGGAATGCAGGGCAGGCACGCAGAGGGGATTCTCCTCCCAAAAGCCATGGTTTTGCACATCATAAAAAATAGTTAAAATACGGCACCTGTGAGGTGCTGTTAAACTTTACTGCACACTTTTTCCCTTTATAACAATAACATTTCTTACACTTCAGCACCACATTTCTAGTTTAATGCAAGCTTACAAAAACGTTCTTAACTTAGATAAGTGGGAGTCTTTAAAAAAAATGCTTGCAGTGCCACTGGTACATGTTTCTATCAAAAAGATACAAGCTGCTGAAAAGCATGACATCTCCCCTCCAATTCTTCCACCCACTTCAGAATGGTGGTGCTGGGAACTGAAGGGGAGAATGTCTGCTTTCTTCACTACTTTTATCACAATCGCAGAACTGGGCTGGCAGTCTTTTACAAGGAACCCTGTGTGTCGTTCTAGCGGTAGGACATGACTGAAGAAATTGGGGTTTGAGGAGGGTCTGGAATTAGATCTGCACTGTTCAAGTACTTTTCATAGACCTCTGTGGGAACACTTACCTAATGCTTCTACGCTGTATTTGACTGAATTGTGTAATTATAAGCAGTGTCAGGCCCCATGGACGTACACATGTTGTTACCAATAGACAGGTCAGGTTATAAAGACCCAAGAAGTTAGGGACACAGAGCACTCGTGGGAAGGATAAATTAAGGCTGTCCAAGAATGTGGCCAGTGCATTGGGTAAAGAACACTTTGCAGCCCTGCACTGGGGGCCTTGCCTGTATAGTAAACTGTAGGCATTGCAGCGGTCAGGTGCGTTACAGAGATATATAGGAGGAGGTAAGTGTATTGCTTGGGAGAACTCTTAAAGTGTCAGCTTTTATGCTTGTGTGGATACAGTGTAGGAAGAGATGGTAGGGCAAGCTTCAGCAACACAAAACCAGTTGTCTTTGACCTGCTGACCGCTTCTCACTGTATGGAGACTGTATTTGGCCGTGGGAGTGCACACTGGTGTTGGGTATGTTGCATGGCAAGACCTTGTGACCATTCTTCCAAACGTTCTTAAGTAAAAGGCAGCCCATGTGATAGTCTGTCACTTCACAAGCTTCAGGTCAAACACATGGTCAGGCTCAAGAGGCTTTTCATGGCCCCTGGGCCTCCTGCTCTAAGGAACCTAAATACATTAGCCACTGCCTGAACCATGAGCCTCCCAGCACTCTCTGATCCAGTATGCATAGTACACTCCAGCCCACTGAGACAGCCAAATCACTGCAGCGCAGGGGCTGCATATGGCCCCCTGTACCAAAACTTCGATGATGATAAGCAGCCCAGGATGGTGGCAGGATAAACTCTAAAATAAAGCTATGCCTGGGTTTAATCTACTTATTATTATGACATCAACCTCCAATGTGATATCACACATATGTCCGCTCCTTTGAGTCAGCTCTGCTGTGGAAGGGGATGTGTCTTCTGGCCAGACAGGCTGAGCCTGCAAACTGACTGAATAGGAACCTGAATGGCCATGCTACATTTTTGATCTTTTTGTAAGTGTAGGTAACGGCAGCAGCTAGAGACAGCCGCCCAACATGCAGCTGCCTTGGGCGCAGGCATCAAAGGAGCCAGATTCAAAGGGAGGAGCCTCACACCAGGGTGCTGCATTTCTATGGTTTAGATGGTAAGTGCAATGCACCAACAGCACTCTTTTAGCTCAGCCAGCAGCATCCAGAGGGCCCCGTCAGAAAATCTATGCCCTCCACACAAACTCATGGGGGGAGTTTTTGCATCTTCTATTCTCAGAGGCACTGGCGCAGTGCAAAAAATATCAAGGAGGCCTCACCATATTTTTTGCCCCGAGTCTGACCAAACTCTATGACATCCCAGAGGACAGGACTTCTTAAATTGCACTATCTTACCATCATTACTGAGCCCAAAAGAAAATCTGGCAGTTCACTTTTTAAGCAACATTTAGGGTTGCACTGGACGTGGTTGGGTGCCTCTTATACAAGTGAGTGCTTAATTAAGGATACAATAGGGCAGAATGACGCTGCCCTGTTGTGTCCTTTATGGCCAGCACATTTCCTGAACCCACATGTGATTTGAACACTTTGATGAGGAGCGAATAATGGTCTTCATCAGAGAAAGAATTGGCTGTTTATTTGCATACATTGCTGGGGCAGGAAGTCTCAGCGAGGTCTACACTGGCTGTCCCACATTCTTGGAGCAACACAGGAGCCCGGTGCTATGGCCATAATAGACACGCACGCTAAACATATTTTTTTTGCCTTGACCCAGTTGAGAAACAAAGGGTTAATACTCCATAGAAATCGTGCCCTATAAAGGGAAATGCGAGAAAATCTGGGAGAGAGAAATGTAAAGACTTCTTATTGATTGAATAAAGACAGTCTCCCCTTTAAGGTATTCTCTTCAAGAGAATTTGATCTTGTGGTGCATCATTTGAAAAATATCGCTTCCCAAGCGCCACTTGTGGACATACTGGTTTGTTCCCCCATTTTTCCCCTGTCCAAAACCAGTGACATCCAGAAAACCCAAAGACTGTTTTCCTTAGAACTGGAGTGAATGGAAAGGTGTGAGTTGGGGATAGAAGGAATTCTGGGTAAAGAAACCGCATCAGTATCTGCTGAGAACCCAGTAATGTATTTATGTCATGTTTGTTTATTTCCCTTTCTTGAGAACTATTATAATGAAGTCTTGTTGCACACCACCCTATGGTGTGACACGTCTTATTGGTGACTCTGTACTCTGTGCCAGATATTAAATGCCTCACTACCAAACATAGAAAAAATCTCACTTTTACATCTGAGGTATAATCTGGTGGTGAACCTACTTGCAGCTCACTCTAAGCAATCCCGCCTCACATTGGTTAGACGATTTGGGATTTATCAGAGCCCACATCTCAGAAACTCAAGGAGACCACTTGACATTTGGAAGGCCCTGCAAGCAGGGTGCTAAAGTCCCGGGTCCTTTAAATGTAGCCCCGGATAGAAGCTCAGGAGCTACAACCAAAAGACTAGCTAGCTCCGAGTCTCTATAGTTAGGACATTAGTGTAGCCCAGATCTTTTCCAGACCTAGCAACACCCCTGCCTGCGAGCATTCTTTCTCCTGCAATCCGCTCTGACCTAACATCATAAAGCTTGTACTTAGAACCAAACATATAGTAGTGTACTTCTGAGGTCAAATATTGTTCAAAAAACAGTACATTATGATTGGTGCAATAGGATGCTCTTCACAGATAACAAAAAGGCTCATATTGTGTGCACACCCTGCGCATTCCAGCAGACCCTATATTTACATGAGCCTGAGTATAATAATAGGATGCTCGTCTGTAATGCCTATGAAAGTGAAGAGATGTCAAGAGCAATGCCACTACTTATGGAGCTTTCAAAACCTGTCCTCGATTACGCTTCATTTTTGCACACACCACCCCATTTGGGACAGGCGCGCAGACATCGGTCCTGAGATTGCTGCACATTGGTCTCGATGGAAATAGTGACCTTAACTTGTCTGGGGATGCTTGTGGTCTCATACAGAAGGGATGTGTTATAGTAGTTTAGGCAGGACTGGCCTATTGGAATGGGACCAAGCTCGATTTGCATATGTTCACTTTACGTAATGACATAGCAGGCTGAAGAACTATGCAGTGTAGGGTTGCTGAGGCCAACATCAGTGATTAGCAGTTGTTCAAAACGTTCCATACATCTCTTTTTAATTTTACACAAGTCACCTTTAACACTGCCACCTCACCTTCCGAACCCTTAACTCCTTTCACCCAGAAACTAGTGTTTATCTACATTTAGAGTGTTACAATATCAAAACTAAATAAGAACTGAAATACAACTCAGAAGAAAATATTATGCTTTTCAAAGATACCAATAAGATGACAGATTCTTACTTTAGGCATCTGTAATAAAACCAAGAAAGATTTCTACAGAGGTGAGCAGTGCTTCAGTTAACTTTTTAGGAGATGAAGTCACAGATTTCCGAGACACGTTTTTGGAAGTCAAAATATTCCATGCTTAAAAGTTCAAACTAAACAACATTCACCATAAAACATTGTGAGTGAATTGTTCTGCTAGAAGAAGAATTCTCCTGATTTCTGTTTTCCAGGTTTGACAATAAAACAGGAGGCAGAGAAGCAACTGAAGTTCTAAATGTCCCAATCTAGAAACAGGGCAGTGTAGGGCAGATGTTGGAAGGTGCCCAAGCAAAATAAAACAATAGAAAACATAAGCATGTTTAAAAAATACTTGTAAAGCTTTACAGATGGAAGTCATTAGTTAAAAAACGCAATCTGGGGCTCTCTTTGAGTTCCTGGTACCCCTTTTTGAAAGTATTCTGTATTTTTCTGGAATATAATGTCCGTAAAAGGCTTAACTGAAGTTCTGGTCGCAGGCGTAGCATTGTCATTCCTGTGCATTGTTTGAATTGGCTCACATCATTTTTCTTCCTCCAGAGTTATGGCAAGCAGTGCTGTATCCCCGTGCCTCCTTAGGGCATCCTTCTGTGAATGTGAGCAAGGCAGGGGGACTTGGTATCTAGTTGCTGTTTCTCATTGCATTAAATAATAATTATTAGATCTACTCTAAATATCCAGGGCTCTTTAAGAAGCATATTAAATGAAAGTATCAAATAATGTACATAACATTCACAAGTATTCACAAATCATAACTCTTGCTTCCTGTTATTCGAGACTTTCAGGTTCATGTAGTGCTTCTAAAGTATCTCAGAGTACAACTAATTTGCCTAATCATGGAGACCTCGAAAGGCATAAGTGAAGCACTTCGTAACGCTTATTAAGCATAATGTAGGGCTATAAACAGCCTGCAAGGAGATGACGAACAGCAGAAGCAGCATAAACCTGTTATGTGCGGCCCTCCCAAGAGTATTGCCCTTTTAAGATGGGGCCTGACCTAATAAAAGGAGCAACTGCAGGCACATGCAACAGAACGGCTGCAGACTCCAACAATGGAAGTCCTATTGTCTTTGCCTCTCACTTTCGGCCTGCCGGCCCACACCATGTGATCATGGTCCTGCAGGTAATTCTGGTCTGGGCCCTTGGACCTTCCCTGTTCCGCGAACCTCTGCGAAGAGGGTGCTCATGCAGTCAGGTTGAAAAATGCTCCATGTCGGAGCAGGCATTATAAAATACAGATGAGGATTGAACGATGAACGATCCTGGGCCCCCAGGCGGTAAACATCATGAAGTGCTCCGGTCTGAAGCTTGTGGAAAAAGGTCCTGCACAGAAAGATCCTGGGCCGCACAGCAGTAAATTCTAATATGCTCCATGTCAGAGCATGAAGCAGAGCCTCCCCCCCTGCAAATACAGGCCAACAGTTGCTGGACTGTCAAATAAGCAGAATGCTGCATAAACAGCAATCCTGGCTAACCCAGTACAGAGTGTCTCACTGCTGCAAAAAACACCACTGCCAGCAACCCCATGCCTGCAAGGGGGAGCAAGAAGAAGTGGCCCCTAGTGTCACCCTGCCTGCCCTACCATCTAGGGACCAGGCCAATGTGGCCCCGGGTGAGGGTTTTGCCAGCCCTTGAACAGAGACACCAACTGCCTTAATATCCTGCCACTAGTGTCGCCTTGCCTGCTCTGCAAGTGGTCCTAACACCCTGACTGTCCAGGACTGCTGCCCCATCAACAGCAGTGACTCCTGCCTGGGGGAAGCAGAAGTGGCCCCGAAACCCTGTCACCTGTGTCCGGCCAACCAACTTCTTGCTGCCTGACACCCGCCACCAAGAAGCAGTGTAACAAGCAAGAGAGGGTTACAGCGCTGTACAAATGTTTGTGCGCCCTCCTGTACCACTACAGTAAAGAGATACTCATGCCTGGGGGAGCGTGACTAAAAAGAGTGGGTGTCACTCCACCCATAACCTGTCAACATCATGTGATGCAGCATAGACTCGCTGCTACCCGCGTATCGCTGCCTGTCCCAACATCAAGGGACTGACTGACGCTGAATGTGGCGCAGCGTAGACACCCTGCTACCTGTGTCTCGCTGCCTATCCAGCCTAGACGCCCTGCTACTTGTTTATCGCTGCCTGCCCCAGCAGCAAGGGACTGAGCCTGAATCTGGCGCAGCTTAGACTCCATGCTACCTGAGTCCCACTGCCTGCCCCAACATCAGGGGACCAAGACGATGTGGCCCCTGGACCTCCCAGGTGAGGCTTTGCCGGCTTTTGAACTGTGCAATCAAGGGACCTTGACCTGTGGTAGTGACAATCCTGAATGGACACGGATGCAAAGTGAACTGGTCTCCTGCAGTCCTGCAAGTGCTCGAAGAAGACTCAGAAAACCTTTGTTTAGATGATGTGAGCCTGCATGTAGATTATATGCTGAAAGTGGTCCCAGTTAAAAAGATGTGAAGCTGTGCTCCCGTAGTTTGAAGGCATGCTCTTAATGGTGCCCGCAGCTAACAATGGTGTCATTGAGTGGTTGAAGTTCCACTTACCCCAGGTTAATATTTCACCAGCGGTTCGCCAACCACGACTGTCACCCACTGAATATTTTTAGAGTGATTTGATATGTGTTATATGTCTGCAACTACCTGAGTCCCTATGTATGTAGCAGTGGTCTATCCTACTATTTGTCTACCCTACAATTCCCAAGTGATATAAGTATAGTGTCCTGTAACAGGGGACAGGGGGGGTCATTTATGTTTCAGTAACATTTGGTTTGTTTGTTATGAAAAAGGAGGAGTGTTATGTGTTCTCCGCCCAAGTGTATTGCCCTTTTAAAATGTGACCTGATTGTGTTATGACCAAGCTTAATAAAATGTGCATCTGCAGGCACGTGTGACAGAAAGGCTGCGGACTCCAACAATGGAAGTGCTGTTGTCTCCATCTCTCACTTTGGGCCTGCAGGCCTGCACTGTGTGAGCACGGTCGTGCAACCCTGGCCTGCAGGCCTACACTGTGTGAGCACGGTCGTGCAACCCTGGCCTGCAGGCCTACACTGTGTGATCATGTTCCTGCAGGTCCCTGATGGTCTGGACCCCCCCAGATCAGCATGGCACCCTGGGTCCAGCCCAGGCCACTAACCATCCAGGATTCTGCCGGCATCCAAGGTGCCCACCCAGACCGTGTCCCCATGGCCTCACAGGGTCCTGCCCTGCAAAACAAGTAAGTCTGGGTGACCCCAACAATCCCAACATGGTGCTGGGCCCCACAGCCGTACCCAAAGCTGCCACCACAATAATACCAGCAATTGCAAGCAATATATTTCCAAGCACCAAAGGGGTTCTGTTGATGTAAGCTTTTGATTCAGAGTTGAATATTTTAATTGGATTAACAAACCAATAAATTGGTGAGCACTGGTCAGATATAAATTCACAGTGGATAACATTTGGATGGCGGATAAGCTCTCCTAAAAGTGAGGAGTAGCAAATACAATTGCAATAGATTTACATAGTAGCAACTGAGAGGTATGAAGCACCAATGAGTACATCCCATTGGTGGAGAATACATTGAATGTATGATCAGAAAATGAAATATGCCCTGATGAAGGCATCCTTGTTGTACTGAGATGGTGGGACAGAGGTTTTGCCCTGACCCACAGAGAAGACAGGGTGTCCACAGTAGATTTCTTTTAATGATATCTGTTAGACATTGATACAAGGCTATTCCTTTGAATGTAGAGATATTGACTAAGTATTTATTTATTGATCATTTGTTAGGCGCTCATACAACAGAATTGTGTTTCCAAGCATCGCAAGGCAACTGGGGAGGGAACAAGGGGAGTAAATACAATGGGCCTCATTACAGGTCTGGCGGTACCCCTGCCAGTGCTGTCAGTATGTTGTCACCAGGCCCATAAAAATGTACTGGCACCTGACTTCCTGGTGCCACCGGCTCATTACGACAGAGCCAGACAGGGAGAGACCTGGCCATTAGATTTAGGCCCTTTGAGGGGGCCGGCGATCCCTTGCCAGCTCTTTCTCCTGCTCCAGCAAAGAAAGAGGCACACAGCCAAATCAGGGCAAGCTTCTTCAAAGCTCAATCAGATGATATTTGTTGCTGCACAGGGCGGCCATGTTGCAGGATGTCCCTCACCGGATCTTACAATGTGCCTGCACTGCGTAAGGTGCAGTGCAATATGAGGGGTAGCCACCAGATGATGTGTAGAAAGGCTCTTCCAACTAGGAGACAGCTTTTATACTCGCTGCCCATAAGGGGGCCGGCGATCTTCTGCCAGCTCGATCTCCTGCTCCGGGAAAAGAAAGAGGCACGCAGCCAATCGATGTGAGCTTTTTCAAAGCTCAATCAGCTGATATTTGTTGCCACTCAGGGTGGCCATGTTGCAGGATGTCCCTCGCTGGATCTTGCAATGTGGCTGTACCACGGTGCAAAATGAGGGGCAGCCACCAGATGGTGTGAAGAAAGGATCTCCCAACGGGGAGGCAGCCTTTATATTTGCGGCCCTTGAGGGGGCCGGGGATTGTCTGCCGTCTCCGTCTCCTCCTGCTGCAAAGAAAGAGGCATGCAGCCAAACAGGCCGAGCTTCTTCAAAGCTCAGTCAGTTGATATGTGTTGCAGCATTGGGCGGCCATGTTGCATGATGTCCCTCGCTGAATCTTGCAATGTGGCTGCACACCATAAGGTGCGGTGCAAAATGAGGGGCAGTCACCAGATGATATGAAGAAAAACATGGGCTAAATAGATCTTTAAAACCTGTGAAGAATATGCTAATGGGTCATTTTTATTGAAGGATTCAAGAGAGGAACAGGGTGTATCCGTGTTGCTGTTTTTTTGAAATTTTGATAATGTTCGTGTTTGTTATGCACTTACCATCCCCTATACTCTTTATCACACACAAGAGTGTTTGTACTGAGATGTACACACCTTGGATTGTGTCCTGTGCATCTCGCTGACTGCAGAAATCTTTGTGATATTTAAATGTATTATATATATATGGGATACATTACTCACCGTAATCGTATTTCTGATGCTTGTATCTGCTTAGATTCACATGCTGTGCATAGGCCGACATCTAGTGGAAGCTGCGGAGTATTACAGTTTGTTTTTCGAAAATCGAAAAAGGGCGTCGACACAGGGCGTGCCAGTAATACTATCCCTAGTGTGACGTCCACTGTACCCATGATCCCTCACGCGTCTAGGATCCCCAGATTGTGTTTTTCCTGACATGAGGTAGCATGAGGAGTAGCGTGAGTACAGATAGTCCAAGCAGATAGACAGAAAGGTAAGACTACAAGCAACCATGCGCCTTCTCTCGGAGGGGAGGAAGGGTGGGTCGCATGTGAATCTAAGCAGATACAAGCATCAGAAATACGATTACGGTGAGTAATGTATCCCTTCTGAGGCTTGTGGAATCTGCTTAGATCACATGCTGTGCATAGATTAGCGAGCAGTACCAGAAGAAGGAGGTGGGATGTGAGAAGGGTCATGAGCAAACAGGTGTCTAAGAACCGCTTGTCCCACTTGTGTATCTGTCTTGGAATGAGTGTCAATGCAGTAATGCTGAGTAAAAGTGTGAATAGAGCTCCAAGTAGCTGCTTTGCAAATGGTGTCGAGGGGAACATTTGCAATGAAAGCCAGAGTGGCCCCAATGCCTCTAGTAGAGTGGGCCCTTGGCGTAAACGGCAGAGTCTTTTCAGAAAGAGAGTAACACAGCTGTATACAGTTGATAATCCACTTAGAGATAGCGCCCTTAGAGACGCGATCCCCCTCTCTGCCTGTAGCTATGGAGACAAACAGTTGATCTGTTTTCCTTAGCGGTCTGGTTTTATTTACATAGTATAAGACCGCCCTACGCACATCTAGGGTGTGTAGTTTCACCTCAGCCGAGCTTTGTGGGTTTTGGAAGAAAGCCGGAAGCTCGATGGACTGGTTTACATGGAACTTGGATATGAATTTTGGTGAGAAACTAGGGTGTGTGCGTAAAACCAGTTTGTCCTTGTGGATAGTAAAGAAAGGATCTTGCACTGACAGAGCCTGAATTTCACTGACCCTTCTTATGGAGGTAATGGCTACTAAGAAGGCCGTTTTATAAGTCAGGTGTTTGAGACTACTTTTATGCATGGGTTCGAAGGGGGGGCCCATGAGCTTAGCTAGCACCACGTTGAGGTCCCATCCTGGCGGTGGGTTCGAAATAGGAGGGTGAAGTCTCTTTACTCCTTCCATGAAGGCTTTAACCACTGGTACTTTCCACCACGAGACCCTGTTATGGGATGTGGTGTAAGCCGAGAGGGCTGCCAGGTGTACTTTCAGAGAGTTAAAAACCAACCCTGCATCCAGCAGGTGGAGCATGTATGTTACAACGTTGGAAGGAGTGCAATCAACCGGGTTGATTTGTTAATTCTGGCACCAGATAACGAATCTTTTCCACTTGTCAAAGTAACAGTGTCTTGTATTTGGTTTCCTGGACTCTTTTAGAATGTCCATACACCTCTGTGGTAATTTGAGATGTCCAAACTCTATGACTTCAGGAGCCATGCTGCTAGGTTCATAGAGTTGGGTTCCTGATGCACTGTTTGACCTTGTTGCTGGGACAGAAGGTTGTACCAGGCTGGGAGTCTGATGGGCTCGCACACCGCCATCCTGCGTAGGTGTGGAAACCATGGTTGTCTCGCCCACATGGGAGCAACTAGGATGAGTGTCATTGATTCCTTGTTCATCTTGTACACCACCTTCCTGATGAGAGGAGTTGGTGGAAAAGCGTACGCAAACATCCCTGACCAATTCATCCACAGGGCATTCCCCTGGGAGTCCGTTTGGGGGAACCTGGATGCAAATCCTGGGCATTGTTTGTTTTCGCTTGTGGCGAATAGGTCTATAGTGGGGAAACCCCACTGAGAGAAGAGATCTTCTACTACGTCTCTGTGAAGGACCCATTCGTGTTCTTCTGGGAGGGAGTCTCTGCTTAGAGCATCCGCTAGGGAATTGAGCTCCCCTGGAACATGTTGCGATGACAGGAAGATGTTCCGTCTGAGTGCCCATATCCATATTTTCTGGGCAAGCTTGGACAGATTTGGCGAACGAGTCCCTCCTTGCTTGTTCAGATAGAACATGGCTGTCGTGCTGTCCGTCCTGATCTGCACCGACAAGTTCAGTAGATGGGGCTCGAACGCCTGCAGCGCTCGGAATACTGCCAGAAGCTCTAGCAGATTTATGTGGTTCTTGGCTACTGAGTGAGACCAGAGACCCTGAGCTGTGTGGTGGAGATGGTGAGCTCCCCACCCAGTCAGGCATGCACCTGTAGTCACCACTGCCTGTACTTCGGGATCGTAAAAGGGTTTCCCCTTTGCGAGATTCTCTCTTGTCCACCAGTGTAGGCTCTGTACGAGTGTTGGCGAAACGACCACTAGATCGTCCCACTGACCACTTGCCTGAGACCACAGTTTCGCCAACCATTCCTGCATGGGACGCATGCGCAGACGCGCGTGGGGGACCAGGTAAATGCATGACGCCATCATGCCCAGTAACCGCATAGCTTTGCGTACTGTTATCTGTTGACCTGACTGATAATGCGGAATTTGCAGAAGTATATTCCGAATTCTTTCTTCCGAAGGGAAGGTCAATTCTTTCTGAGTATCTAGGATAGCTCCTAGAAACTGTTTTGAGGTGCTTGGCACCAGACTTGACTTTTTCTCGTTGATAGAGAAGCCTAATTCGTGGAGGAGGTCGATAGTCCTCTGAATATTTGATCTGCAGATTCCTGGGGTTTCCCCCGTTATGAGCCAGTCGTCCAGATAAGGGTACACTGGGATTGCCTCCCTGCGTAGGTGTGCAGCTGCCACCGCCAGTACCTTGGTGAATACCCTTGGTGCTGAAGCTATCCCGAAGGGCAGTACCTTGAATTGGTAGTGGCGACTGTCCACCTTGAAGCGCAAGTATTTTCTGTGCGCCGGGAGCATGGAAATATGAAAATAGGCATCTTTCATATCCAAGGTTGCCATGTAATCCCCCTTTTTTAGGAGTGGGATTACCTCTTGTAGCGTGGTCATACGGAATTTTTGGGGCTTGACATACTTGTTGGCAGGCCGTAAGTCCAATACTGGGCGCATTGTTAAAGTAAGTTGAATAGATACCCTTGTTTACCTGGTGTCCTGGGACGAGTTCTATCGCGTCCTTTAGGAGCAGATTGTAGATTTCCTCGAGGAGGATCTTTTGATGTTCTAAAGAGTGGACTTTTTGTCTTGGAGGGTGGTTTCGGGGACGTTGCAGTAGTTCTATACAGTACCCCTTGGATACCGTCGACAGCACCCATCTGTCGGATGTTATCCCTTCCCATGCCTGGGTGAAGCTGGATATTCGTCCCCCTACTGGGGTTGCATGGGAAGGGACCCTGAAATGAGCGTCACTGCTTTGGTGGAGGCGTGCCGCCTCCTTTACTGGGGCTGCCTCTGCCTCTACCACGTCCTCTTCTACTAGCCCTACCATACCCCTGGGTAGACTGTTGTGAGTTGGTGTTCCACTGTGTACCCTGGGTGTGGGAATAGCTATTTCCTCTATTGGAATTTTGGCCGCGGGGGCGACGAAAATTGCCGTTCCCTCTTTGGTTAGGTGGTTTTGTAGTTAACTGGCCAAGGGATTTGAGGGTGTCGAATTCCTCCTTAGCGTTTTTTAGTGCGTCCTCGACTGCCTTTCCAAACAGGAGATCACTTTCCACTGGTTTGTCTAAGAGTGCAGCTTGTGTTTCTGCTCTGAATCCCGATTGCCTCAACCAAGCATGTCTTTTGATGACAGTCCCCTCTGCTATAATTCTACCCGCATTGTCTGCGGCGTCTAAAGTTGCTTTTAAAATGCAGCCTGAGACGTTTCTTCCCTCTGCACAAATGCGAGATAGCTGGCTCTTAAGGGGTTCGGGAGCGGAATCTATTAGTGCTGCCACTTCTTCCCACTGATGGCAGTTGTAGCTGGCCAACAGTGTGGTGGAATTCGCGATTCTGGTTTGGTAGGCTGCCGTGGAAGCTACTTTTCTACCAAAACCATAGAGTTTCTTACTTTCCTTGTCGGGGGGAGCCTCCGAGGAAGATAATGGGGTTCCAGCTCTCTTGCGGGTGTTAGTTACGACTAGAGAGTCTGGCTTAAGTTGGCCTCTAATATATAGAGGGTCCGACTGGGCTGCTTTAAACAGCTTCTCTACTCTCGGGTTTACAGGTCTTGTCAGGTTTGGGTTGACCAGGGATGGTGCTATTCTGCGTTGAATAGATCTCAGGATGGGAATGGTCTGGGCTACTGTCTTCCTTTCCCCTATTAGTTCCTCCGCGAAGTCCCTCTCTTCTTGGACACCTTGAGTGT
Organism: Ambystoma mexicanum; assembly: GCF_040938575.1. NCBI lineage: Eukaryota > Metazoa > Chordata > Amphibia > Caudata > Ambystomatidae > Ambystoma > Ambystoma mexicanum. The sequence goes on along the minus strand of NC_090934.1, from coordinate 831,551,302 downwards.
CTATGTGGAAGTGGTTAGCTGCCCGAGAGAGCAGTTCATTCAGGAGGGGCTGATTATCTATTGGGGAATCAGACACTGGGGCTTCCCTTTCGACTGGTGAGTCCATTCTGAAAATATCTGGGCTATTTTTTGGCTCATCCTCGTCTTCGTCCTCCCCGTAATAATCTGACACTGCGAGATCTTCTGGTGTCTCAAAATCCTGGCCCTCTATAAGGGAAGAGTCTCCTTGGCCTGTAGGGAAAAGGCAAGAATAGGGTTGGACCTCGAAGGGGTCTGAAGCCTTTAATGGTGTCTCGACCCGGGGCCTTTTATTTGAAGGGATAGGGTCCCTTGAACCTGAGGGAGAAGATTCCTGAGGGTTTAAAGCTAGTAGTTGGTCAGGGTGTCTTTCGAAGAAATTTGCTAAGGAGGACATCCTTGACATTACTCTGTCAATGTCCTCGCATGACCAGAGTTTTGAGCTTGGGGTGACATTGCTGGAACTCTCTATGGACTGTCCCTGAGAAGACTTGGACGGGGAAGTCAGTTCTATTGTTGTGGGGGATTGAAAGGGTTGTTGTTTCCTTTGTTGCTTACCCCCTTCCCAGTGGGTGGAAGTGTGTTTACCCTTTCCCTTATCTTTCGACGCCTGGCGTCGAGGATCGGAGGTGGAATCCCTGTGTTTCGAACTAGGCTTCGAAACTGGGCCCTCCTTACTCCCAAGTGATGTACCCTTTCCCTGGGGTGCAGGCTGGGGATGGAAGCCGTGTTCGTCTCCGGACGAGTGATCTTCCGTGATGTTAATGGGCGAGGCACTATGTGCAAGTGTGGAGGCTTGCCTGACGTCGTGCGGCGTCCTCGACCGGGACCGCCCAGAGGACGTCCTTTCGGACCGCTCCTTCTGTGCCTCTTTCCGAGGTTTCGACGACGTCGAATCTCGGGTGGCTTTTTTGTGTTTAGCGTGTGTATGTGTAACGCTCTTGTCGCCGGGGGACTTCCCCATAGTCGCCGGGACGGACGACCTTCCGAGGCCGGGGACGTGCGTTAGGCTGTCTTTCGACGCCTTGGTGCCCTCGCCGTCCGAAAGTCCGGCGTCGCTGCCGTCGCTGAAGGTACCCTCCGCCTCCATAGCTGCTAGCTTGGCGTGGTGGGCCCAACGCTTGGTGGAGCGGTCCTTAAGAGTTTTGGTCTTAAACCTGCTACAGGCCCTGCAACCCGCCTCCGGGTGGTCTCTGGGCAGGCAAAGGTTGCACGTAGCGTGCTTATCTACCCAAGGGTATTTCTTATTACACTTGGGGCAAAACTGAAAGGGCGTACCCTCCATACGCGCCTGTGGGCAGCGGGCAAGTGTGTGTAGGTAAGAAGGTGTCTATAACCGAGTGTGGAAGTGTACCACCCCCCACTCTCCCTTCTTGTAGGGCCGAGGCCAGCGGCCCAGGCCCGAGCCGAGGCGGAAGCCTCAAGGCCCAATCCGTCGGGTTTCGACGTTGATCTCCTCCCCGGTTCGGCGTTGAGATGCTGATCGACGTAAGGGTGACAAAACGGGGCAAATTAGAATTAGTTTTAAGTGCAAATATGGCAAAGCCAGGGAACTCCGATGAAGTGCTTCCGACCAGAATGGCGGAAAAAACAATCTGGGGATCCTAGACGCGTGAGGGATCATGGGTACAGTGGACGTCACACTAGGGATAGTATTACTGGCACGCCCTGTGTCGACGCCCTTTTTCGATTTTCGAAAAACAAACTGTAATACTCCGCAGCTTCCACTAGATGTCGGCCTATGCACAGCATGTGATCTAAGCAGATTCCACAAGCCTCAGAAATATGTATACGTTTATACAATATACACGTAGATGGATATATACATGTATATTATACAAGGTGAAAACCTTGAGTTTTAGGAAATCCAACAATTCTATTGCTAATAACTTTTGACTTGCAGAATGGATATGGCTGATATTTTCCAAGCAAAAAGTTTGTCATGGATCACCTCACCCGCCCCACGCAGCGCTGGACATTTTGGCAAAGATTTGTTAACAAATGAAAAAGTTATTAAGAAACCACAAACACTCCCATTCATTTTCCCATAGAGAAAAAGTCCAAATTTAGTAACGCCGAAGAGCAAAAACTGCTGGGTAGATTTGGACCAAATAAGTAACAACTTGGTCACAAAGCGTTGACTTAGCTTTGGGGACAGGTTTGGGGTTATTACATACAAGATTCTTTCAAATATTCAATGGGGAGTGGAAGGGGGCCCTGCTCCTGAATATATAGTTATATCTCCCATGGTCCTTGCAGCAGAGAAGGTTTTCAGAGAAGAAAAGTTGCAATTTGTTTTATGCTCGATGTGAGCAATTACCAGGGCAATACTAGAGTAATAGAGAAAACACAATTTGGAGGAGGCAAAATAATGCACTTGCATTAGGCTACAGGTGGGGGGAAAGAGGGTACTATGTGAAATTGGAGGGTTGAGTATGGTCTGGGGAGCCAGCTACAGTTTGAAAATGTTCTGATTATTGGGGGAATACTGAGGAAATCTGGAGAGATTCCTGCGGCTACAACGGAAGACACGCTTGGAAAAGAAAATTCGTCACATGAAAAAAAGAGTGAAAGGTGGTAATGAGAAAGGGCCAAGGAGTGAAAAATGAACTGAGGGTAGTGGGGGGACCATGGAAAGAGAGAGGAGGGGGAACTTGGTGAGTGCCTGAGAGGACTGGGAACTGTTTTTGATTTTCAATAATGTCCTGATTATAGGGGGAAAACCGGGGGAATACTGAGAGAATGGGTAGTTAACTGCTGCTGTATGTGTAGTTTATTGACATTATTGGGGACATTTTGGGACAATGCAGTGGGAATTGTGAGAGAGTGAAAAAAAGAAAATGTTACACCTACAGTGATCACATCTATTAGGCATGATGAGGTATTTGTGGCCCAACGAAACGCATTGGTGCAATATGTACAGTGGCCATGGTTGAATGCCAATGATAGTGGGCTCCAAATAAACTATAGTATAACAAAACCCGTGAAAAAACTTTAGTTAAGAAAGAGGTTAGGTGATCGATTTTTAACGTGAAAAAAACAGAGCAACAAAACCTTTGAAATTCATTGAACAAACCTTTGTTAACAGAGTTAAGGTGATTCGATTTGAAGCAACAAAACCCTTGAAAGTTAGTACTCACATTTGAAGCAAGTGCACCTTAACTTTGTAAAAGGACACGTTATTTGTAGACTTCCCTGTGACAAAATAACAGGATGGACACAGCCAAAGACCACATGACTGATGAGATAAAAATAATAATTTCGAGGAAAGCTCTCCCTTTTGGTGCAGTTCCGTGAGACTGAACAGATCTGTCTGGGAAACTCTGCCTGCAACTAACCCTGGATTCCAAGAATAAGCAGTGAGGCCAGCAATACGTTTCTTTTCAACAAGGCCTCACTGTCAAACTGAACCATCTAAGCAGCCGACTCCTTGGTAGCTGGAGCAGACCTGTGTGGCCACAGAGCCTGCACATTGATGAAGATCACCGAGTATAGGTGAGCACAACATCAAACCTCTAGCAGACTGCTGATGCTTGGGCGCATGCAGAAGCTTTTGCTTGTTGGTCATGCACCAACGTGGTAAAGACAGCAAATGATTGAGGCCTGTAAACCATCCTCCAGTGGCCTACAAGAGGGAGAGAGAGAGAGAAGGAGAAGAGATGACTGACCCCAATCCCATCATCCATACTTCCGACGGCCAAACAGTGAACATCTCATAAGAGACCAGAAACCCAGGGATGGTGTGCTTTCCATACACTTCCTGAATGAACCAGTGCTCCCCACAAAGGGAAGTGCCTGCTTGAAGGAAAAGCCAACATATAAAGTTATCAAAAGTTGTTTGTTTTGTATGCACACATAGGCTATATCTGGGCTGCATGCACTCTGCAGCTGCTTGGCTCAGTGACTGTATTATAGGGCAGCGGTCGCGCACTACAGCTAGGTTGAGCATCGAGATAGATAGGAAACCCAAAAATTAATAACTTTGGACTCGTATGACAGATTTGGCTAAAATTCAGCAAACACAGGGCCTAATTCACAGACGCACTTCATAATGGCAAAACCCCATTGGAAAATGCTCTGTGAATAAGGGCCAAAATGTTTGACACACAACCCCCTACTGCCCCCCTCCTCCCGCACAGACTGGACATTCTGGGAAAGATTTGTTCGAAAATGAAAAAGTTAATTAAAAAACACTGTTTCTGCCTACTCCCCATTAATTTTCCCACAGAGAAAAAGTCCAGATTTCAGTACAACGCACAGCAATAACTGCCGGGCAGATTTCAACCAGCTAGGAAAAAAACTTGGGCATGAAACATTAACTCGATTTACGCAAGAGGTCTGGGGCTATTCTGTCCAGTAGTTGTTAAAATATTTGACTGAGAAGGGGATGGCTTTTCTTCTCAAAATTATAGCTGTATCTCTCATGGTGCTTTGCATTTTTGTTTTGTTAGATGTTTTGTTAGAAGTGAGAGATATTTGCGAGTATAAAAAGAATATACAGGGTGAACCTAAAACAAAAAGTAGAAAAAATGACATTTGGAGGAGGAAAAGGCATCAGGCTAGCAGTGGGGAGGGGGAAACGGGAAGCAGAATACCATGTAAAATTGGGGCATTGGGGGTAGCTGGGGACCAAGTTCAGAGTTGGAACATTTTTGAATATCCAGGGTTATTTTTGCATATTTGGGGTTATAGTAGAAACCGGGAAGTGCGTTACACTGATAACCGTGGATATTCTGGGTTATTTTGACATATTCAGGGTTATTTGTAGTACATTGCTTATATAAACGTGGATATGGGGAAACAGTTAAAAAAGAGAGAATTAAAAAAATAAGATTAATACAAAAAAGTGGAATTTTACAGTTACAGTGAGGTGTGGGGTAACTTATTGGTATAAAATATCAAGGGGTGGGTGCAATATGGCCCTGGCCGTGCTCATTAGCTAAAGGCTAGTGGGCCCGAAAGACATTTAAATTGGCCATGCCCCTTGAGAATGAGAGTAATTCAAATAAACATATCAGCCAATGTGTTCAGAACAATAAAGTTAGTTCCAACGATATTAGCTCTTTCTGTGCTTATCAGTATTTTCACTGACCCATACCAAGGGGTTGCTGGGGTCAGCCTGTTCACTCCAGGTGGCGACATTATAATGTCACCCACATTTTCAGGCAGTATTTCCAGATACCAGACACCTCTTCTCACCTGTTCAGCTCAACTCTATTCACTATATTTTCCGTATATTTTCCCTTACCTGGCGAAGTGGGCTGCAAAGTGCAGTTTGAGTCTGCCTTATTGTCCTGCTTACCTGCATACCTGCTACCTGCTACTTGCTTAACTGTTGCTGGCTTGGAGACCTAAAGCAAAGTGTTTCTTCACTTTCTATCTTGGACTGACCCAGCCTCCTTTCCTTTGAAAAGGCCAATCCTACTGTGAAGCGGCCGCAAAGTGGGCTGTAAAGTGGAGTTGCAGTCTGCCTTATTGTCCTGCTTACCTGCCTACCAGCTACTTGCTTACCTGTTACTGGCTTAGATACCTAAAGCGAAGTGTTTCTTCACTTTCTCTCTTGGACTGACTCAGCCTCCTTTCCTTTGAAAAGGCCAGTCCTACCGTGAAGTGGCCGCGAAGTGGGCTGCAAAGTGGAGTTGCAGTCTGCAGTACGCAGCCTGTGCAACGTGCAGCTGCCATTACTGAGATCATCGTGACAGATTTGTGAGTAAACCATTTGATTCTCAGGACCGTAGAGTCACGAAAGAGATTACATGCCCAGTGTAAGTGCTTCCATTTAATTGCACTGATTGACGCTTTGGTGGATAAAACTCATCTCCTCGCTCGTGTATATTGCAGCACTGTGAAATACACTTTTTGACTGTGCCATAAACAATACATGAAATCGTGTAAAATGAAAATGGCGCCCACTCAGATTTGCACCTTGCATACACGGAGCAATGCCCGACTTTTAAATCCAACAAGTTCTCTTGTCGCTCCTAAATCATTTATGAAGCATACATCTACAGTCGCAACTGCTAAACATACCTTAGAAGTTGCAGCGCCTGGGTCGGGAAATTATCTCCGTGCCCAGGCTGGCGATGTGGAGTCGGCACTGATCACCCCTGATACGCGTTTGCTGTCGGCGGCTGCACCGTTGCCTACCTCTTCTGTGCAGCTGGTAGACTCCTCCCCTTTAACTGATGGAGTGCTGCTGCTACTTGATTCAGCGTTATCCATGGACGCCTCTTTAGATCTCCTTGCAGAGATTAATGATGTGGCACCAGTAACTGCCACTCAGTCAAAACTAAAGCATCTACTGTTAAATACATCAAAAAATACCACAACAGGCAAAACTACCTTAAACTTATTAAAAAAGGATCCCCAGCTTAAAAGGTGTAAATCAATGTCAGACTCTTCAACTATACGCTGGCACTTTAACCCAGTAAAATCAGTGGCTGCTCCAACACCGACGAGTTGCAAAGCATTAATTAGAGCAAAATACTTGCTTTGTCCCTCATCGGAAAGTGCCAATATTGACAACATTAATGAAGTCTTTCTGTCACCTTCTTGGGAACCTCCATCTGTTGCTGAGTTGTTAGCAAATGAGAATTTAAAAGCAAGCCCCAGAGTGACGCCTTCAAAATATGACATTGGAAGATACCAAAGTCCACCTTTAAAAGAATCTATCTTGATGGAACCTACTCAGGAAGAAACGTGCAGCCAAGAAGAACAAACAGCTGCAATTGAAAGTTGCTTTCCAGCTGCCTACAACAATGAGTCTTTATACCAAGAGTGTTTACCAAATGCAATGCAATCATGAAAGAATAAACTTGAGTGCTCACCCCAAAACAAGGTCTGTCGAAAAAAGAATTCTTCCGAAATCTGCCTCCTAACAGGCATTACCCCTTTTTGTAGGCAAAAACATGGTACTGTAGATCAAGTCTTCTTTGATACTAGCTCTATAAAGTTAGACAAGCTCCAGCAAAAAGCAGCCCATAGCTTACAAACGGCAAATTCAAGCCGCGCTGGAGAGCTTGTGAGCATTCCAAAACTATCTTCAGCTCAGTGCTCGATTAATACGACCATGGACAACCATATAGGGTGTGACACTTATGTGACTGAAAATGTTGCCAACTTTGAGATGACAAACTCTGATATATAATTCGACAGTGATGGAAACAGTCTAAATGGACCAAAAACAAAAATGACATACAATACAGCTAAGTCATGTCAAACAAATACAATGAATGTGCCGCTGCAGGAGCCGTTACCTAGGCACACAACAGTTGGTGACCCTAAGGAGATGGCACAGTTACAAACAAACATCATTTCAGGAGTCACTATCACGTTGGCTCCTTATTTAAAACTTTATGAGAATCTGCTAGAGATCCAGACGGATCAAACCACTATTATAGTGCTGATGAATTCAAAATTAATCTTGATTGAATTATTCATTGAAGCTGCACAAGAGAAAAGAGCCAAAGATAAAGATCTTGATGGGGCAGTTTTAAAACCTTTGCTTGAAATAGTTGAAGAACTACGAGTTAACAAACAGCCTACTGCAGCTCAACCTTCAAAATGGTCAGTGACTAATGCTTCTCATTTGCTAGACGAAAGAGACAAAGTGAGCACTTTGCCTCCCACTTCAACTCCAAGTTGCTCTACGCAAGAAGACCTTGCTCTGATACAAAACCCCCAAGCTCTTAAAATCGTGCCAGATACAGCTACTTCAAATAACGATCTTGAGCTGAAACCAGGCTGTTCAACAGACAATCCTACAACCTTTAATATATTTGCTCTGAAACCACAGGGCAAACTGGAAAGTGGGAAAAAATTCTCAATTTACCCAGCCAGAAGAAGAAAACTAAAAACCAACCGATGCCTATAAACAATTTGAAGTCTACAACAACGAGAAGCTTCGTTAAAAACTTGAAACTGCCACAATCGATTGAATCACACAGGATAAAATCACAAGATCCCCAAAAATCTTTAGGGTGAAAAAAATGGTGTAAAAACCAACAACTTTATTCATCCTTATAATAGGGGTATGACCAAGGTGACAACACCTCTTCAAGATGATCAAGAAGAGTTGGATGATTCGTTGATAGAGTTATCCACCTACGAAGATGAATACAAAGATGCAACATCAACGAAGTGAACATTAGTTCGGAACATGATGTTGAATCTGAACACCAGCATGAATCTGAAGGTTTTCTGACATTGGAACAAAAAATAAATCGAATCTCAATTCACACTACAAAGACTGTTGCCGAAGACCACCTCTTGGCAAGAATGATAAAAAATTCAGTCCAACGGAGATGAAAAAAATAACAAATTTGCACCTATCAAAACAAGGGGATCCTAAAAAATCAACATTTCATCTTGTAAACATACATGTTGTGATCCTGGAATGTGTACTAACTGTGAAGGATAATCTAATCCTAAACCACTATTACATCATGTGCTTGTAACATCATGTTCCCAAATTAAGAATGATACAGTCTAGTGATATTAAAATTGTTGCCTTTCCAAATGAGAATCAGAATGACAAAGTTCAACTTCATATGACAACGGCAGTCCTCGCCACCGCTCTAGTGGAGGCGTGCAATGACTTGAGATCACTTGGCTTTGATATACGATATGATGAACAAGGATCACGATCTACAACAAATAAGTCTGCTCCAGAGAAAAAGAGATCTCCTATGGCAGACTCCAAGGTAGAACGAAATCGATCTTCTGAAAAATCTGTTTGTGAACCTCTGAGAAAGCCTTTTTTTGCTTCCAAATGAGACACAATCGCTGAGAATCACAATAGGCAGAAACAGTACGGAGCTGAATCTTAAGCAAACTCAGATGAGTAAGGAAACATTTGCTATGAGTTCTTTTGAAAAGCATGACTGGAACTGGCTACCAGGGGGCCCTGGCTAGTCACACCCACAATTAATTCCAGAAGACCACCAATGCGCAACATCTAGTGATCACCACATTATATGATTACAAGAATGATGGCTCTTGGACACCCCCCAGATAGAAGGATTTGTAACATATTATAACAAGACCATAAAGGGAAAGAAGGGAAGACCTTCATCAGGCTTGGGTATTTTTGTGAGACATTCAGCTAATATTGAAGTACAGAAAATCACTTACCCAAAATTCATTTATAGAAATCCTAATTATAAAACTTTGAGATGGCTTAAAGAAGAACGATCATAACTATGTCATCTTCTTTAACTTATATTGGAATCCAAGCAATCCAAGTTGTTCTAACAAACCGGTTAGATGAAACACAGGCCAAATATCAAGATGCTTTTTACATCCTTTGTGGAGACTTGAACATTGATTGCCTTCAACATGAAATGGAGCTACAACATATAGCTGCTGCGCTAAATTCCAAAAAGAAGAGCAGATTAAGTCACTGGCTTAAAGCAATGGAACTGAGACATTTATACATGCTGAACTGAAATACACATGGTGACATTCCAGAAGCCAAAACTTGGAGGAATTGTGAACTTGGAGCGACCTTGGATTATGTCTTTTTCTCTGCCAACTTTCTGGATCAAGGAAGAACTCTAGAAGTAAAGACTACATCGGCTAGTGATGATGATCCAATCATTCTGTCTTGTGATGTACATAAGCCAAATATGGCAAAACTATGGCCATATCCAATCGAAGTTGACCACACTCTCAAACAGATACGACTGAACCTAAATGAACCAAAATTACTCCCCAGAAAACTCCAGATTTGTCTTGATAATCAAGTGACAAGCTCAGACTATACAAAACCCTTGGAAGATTTGAAAATGGAGTTAGCCTATCACGAAACATTGCGCTGACAAATTATTGCTGGGACAAAATCAAAGCATGCGGAAGGACGTGAAAGATCTTCAACTTTCACCCAAGATAGTAAGAAGTCTCTTAATAAAGAGAAGAAAACAAAAGCACCATAATTGGCTAAAAGCACATAAAATATGAGATGCTCCAAAATGATGCTGAAGCTATGTTACAGCTATTGGAAACAATAAATAGCCAAAACATCTGGCAATTCTTGTACAAAACTAATTTATGTGCTTCCAATCCCTTATCAACTGTCATCTCTGACAAACACGGATTCAACATTTTAGCACGCTATATAACATCTCAGCTAAACACCCATGCGTACAGCCGCGTCTCACTACTGTTTTTTCATGGAACCTAGTTTTTGACACTGAAGAAAACGTGATAATTATAAAAAAAGGCAAGTAAATCTAGAGCTCCGGGCCATGACGGGTTGACCAATGCTATTCTAAAAACTGCACCTGAAGAATGGTCTGTATTTGCTCGTAAGTTATTCCAAAGAATTGCAATACAGGTTTATGTGCCAAATTCTTGGAAAAAAAGTGTCATCATATCAATATTCCAAAAGGGAGACCGCACACAAGCCACCAACTACAGGCCCATAGTCTTGTTGGACGTTTAGGGAAAAATCTTCACGTCAGTACAACTCAAACGACTGACATAATGGGCATACAAAATTGGAGCCTTGGGTAATAGGCAAACAGGCTTTATTAAAGGCATGGGATGCAGCCTGAATATATTCCTTTTGAACTTATTGAAGCTAAAAATAGAAGACCTTATTATTTATATGGCTTGTATAGATCTTGATAGTGCCTTTGACACAGTCAACCGAGAACATTTATGGCTAAAAATAACAATAGCTGGATATACTGGCACGTCAATGTACACCTGACTAAACCAGTAAGGCCTCCTATCAAAACCTATCAAAACTACAACTGGACTGAAACAAGGCTGCCCTCTCATGGCTTTTCTGTTTAATTTCTTCATTTCAGACATTCAGCACAAAATGTATCCGACACCTTCCTGTTCTCCCAAAATAAACAACCAAGTGATTGGTTGGATGTTTTATGCCAATGATTTGTTGATACTGGACAGAACACAGCGAGGTCTCCAACAAAAGCTAACAACTGTCCAGAATTACGTAGAACGAAATGGTTTGCGTATAAACCTGAAAATAATCAGAAGTCATGATTCTTGAGAAAAGAAGTACCCAGAAAAACAAAGGCCTCACTTGGTTCCTGAATAATCACCATCTGAAACCAGTAGCTTCGATAAAATACTTAGGTATAATAATCAGTGCAAAGGCAAAAGAAACACCATGGCACGAACATCTCATCAGAAAAGTCATTCAATTATTGGCCCAAGCTAAATTGACAGGACATAAATATGGGAAATGTTCACTCATGCCGATCATTCAATTCTATAACCAGAAAGTTGTGCCTACATTGACATACGGTGCAGAAGCATGCCTTAGCCTTCCTGCTATTGTTTGGGATCAACTGGAAGGAGAATTCTGGCGCTCAGTGCTACAGCTGCCGAATGCGGTCCCTGTAGCGGTCATCCGTCATGAGATTGGCCTCCTCTCGCTGTATGCAAGGGTCAAATGGAATACACTCCAACTGTACAATAAAACCTGCTCTTCTCTTCTCAAACATGTCTACAGATTCTAGCTGTCTACATGTCTACAGATTCTAGCTGATCTTGGCAACTCGAAAGAAACCTTGACAACCAATCCCTGCCTTGTCAAAAACATGGTATGGACTCAGGACTGGCAGGAGACAGAAACTAATAGATCTCTTTCCAAGATACATAGAGCACCAAGGATCATGATAGGAACTTATAACCAAACTCCAGCTTACTTGATGAAGTTTCCAAGCTTCAATCACCGTCAGTTGTTATTGAGATTTCGGCTAAATATCCTCCACAACAATACCAGCCTCTATAGATATGGACTAAGCTGTCATAGAAATTGCAGACTGTGTGATAACTTGGAAGAGTCCCTTAAACATTTGGTCTTGTTCTGCCAAAATTGAGATCTCTGAGAACTTTATACTACGTAAACACGTAAAGGCCCTGTTTGGTCTTGACATTCAAGCTTGGTGGGATGCTCTTTATGCAGGGTAAAGACCCAAGTGGTCCTTCGCATTAGTTAAATATTTAGAGGTTGTTTTAGCAAAAGTACTGCAAGAATGAATGAAATGACGTCGTTTTTCTTTTCTCTATAACATGATGTACTATGGTAAAAGTTTATGTAAACTGTAAACCATTTAATAAAAAAAATTAAATATATATATATATATATATATATATTTTCCATATTATTATCACCCTCGAAAAAGGGGAATTCCGGGATCCAGAGGAGCTCACATAGAAGAGTGTGGCTCGTTTTTTCTGACCTATTGTGATTATCTCTAGCTAGCCGCCCACAGTCATGAGAGGAATGCCCGTGCCAGAAAAAGAAAGAGGTTGGGGTAATGGACGTTCTAATGTCAACAGAAGCTGTAGGTCAAGGCTGCTATTGAGGCAGAAGGTTATCTCATTAGTCCTTGGGATCACAAAATCTGAGAGATACATTTGAAGTTCGTGAATATGCCAGAGGCTGGCAGGTGAGAAGAAGGATGGATAGCCTGTGGGGAGAGGGGATTATGTGGGGATAATCACCCACTCTAACACACCACCAAAATGAAAGAAAACAAATCACACTTGCCTTCATTTCTGGAATCGATTCTTGCAACACAGAGGGCCTTTCTGTTACAAAATACCCAGTGAGGAAGCCAAACTTTACCAGCTACCTTTCAGGGCGTGTTATATTGAACATCGACGTTTTTACATTGCAATTTTTGCTTCGAAACAACGGACGTCATCACCTGTGGTACAATGTGGGCCACATAGCACACAGTGTTCAGACTAGATGTCTATATGGTTGCACATTTCATTTGTGATGACCAGCACATTTTGCAACGTAACTAGTGACCTGGGGGGCACAATGGCCGCACGCCACTTTGTTAATTTTGGATACACTGTGATTGAATGAGGCCAATCTTATATGCAGATCCTTTTTATGCAATTGCACTCAGTCTATGCAAATCAGTTTAGTGCATATGCACATTTTATAATTCTAAAAGCACAACTCACGCTTGTTTGCACAATGTGTTAATATTATCACCATCTTCATAGGCATTGCCATTCTCTCAGTGTCATTCGTAACCACAGCAAAGCCGGCAAAAAACGTTTCCTTCCATAGCACATTGTGCACTACTTACGACAATATTCGGGGCTTCTCCATTCAATGCAGACATTGAATTTGTGACACATGGCTGCATATGCAGACAGTGCAGTGCAGGGGCTCCGTACATACTCTGCATCCCGGACCCACAGTTCACAAAACAATTCTGGTTGGACCTAAGAGGAAGGAATAGAAACAAAGGATCACAAAATGTGTCTGCATTGCAAACTAGTGAATTCATCTAAAGTTTATACTACGAGATTGATTTTTACCATATATAACAGTTCTATGCCAGTAACCTGAATTGGCCATTTCCCATTAAGATGCTTTTGCCGTTTTATTTCTTTAAGGGTTTTTTCGCCCACCCACGCATTTCTTTGCCTCTTCCCAACCCCTTTTCATTTCCTTTCTTTCTTTTTTCCTCTTTCTTTACTTCTTCCCCCCATGTTTACCACCTGCACTTTCATGTTAAGAGCTAACTCCCAACTATCATATCTAGAGTTAGAGGAAAACATACAAAAAAGAAAGAAAAGAAAAAGGTTTCATGTCTGTTCACGACAAGTATTCTAAATATACATCCGACAACAGCTGGTATATTAACATGTTCACCTATATACACATTGAACACAAGTCGTTAACATACCATGATACAGATCCATGCAGCCTTAAGAAACCCTAGGCATAGTCATTGTTTCTACCCGGAACACATCAGATTGAGAAAAAAGGCATAAAGCCTTTAAATCAATGGACCCTGAGAAGGTACACAACTCTTCATCACAGTTGTGCCCACTCGGAGTCCAGTTGTAGATTAATGAGTAATAATAACTTGTAGTTTGTTTTGTCTAGTTTAGTTATTTTCATAGCATTTTTTGAAATATGTTGTGCAAATCTAACAACATTTTGATGTAAATCTGTATGTGAATTTGTATAAGGAATGTCACACATAACATATTTTTACATACAACTCATTGCCACTCCACGAGCATCATCTACAAATCTAGGTGCTCCCTTACCCATAAGGCCATATGTACATGTGCACTCCTTGTGCTTTGAAGTCTTTTTGCCAGAACAATTGTTGCACTTCGCCGAAACGTGGATATTTGCTTTTCAAATACAATGCAAAAAAGCTTTGAATATATTTATTTATTTATTACATTTTCCATGTATAAAACACACTGAACCCGTATGTGAACAGCCATGTTTCTAATGATTTCCGAAAGGTTCAGTAAGATTGCTCAGCTCGCAGGGGCGGTGAAAGTGAATTCCATTGACTGGCTGCAATAGTCGGAAATCTCGAGCCGCTCACCTTAGTCGGTATGTATTTGGGTTGGACGAGACGGTGAGCATAACCCATTTTGTGTTGCATTACTGAAAGCTGGGTTTTATTTATTGGCAGATTTCAATAAAAAAGTTCCTTCCTTGCATATTCTGCACAACATAATGTCAGAAACCATGCAAGCAGGCCCGAGTTCTTTAACAGATAATTTAGTTCAAGGAATTAAGGATACCAGTATTATCTTGTGCTTTACGGGTAACCTAATATCTTTGTTATGTTCCCTTCCAACATCTGATCCATAGAAATATCCGCTTAATACAGAAATATCCTTCCAGATTGGGCTTAATTTTTCAGAAGGCAAACTTCTTCTAAAGTATTTCATCAATGTTATATTTATAATAAATGTTATGTTTTTCAAACACAATAGTGCTTTCTTGACATTTTCAACATCAACTAATTCTTGTCAAATATTTCTACTTTTGTTGGTCCTCCATTGATCATCAAATGTTCCATTTCACTTGTGATTCCTTATATTGAAATATGTTCTTTGGTGTTTGAAGGTAAGAACCCCATCTTGCCTTTTAAAGCTTTTGGAAATTCATGCACTAGTCTCTTTGAAGATTATTTTGTAAACATGCAATAGTTTGGGAAGGTCGTACACTCTGTATAATGATACTTCCCATATAAAGTAAATTCTAGTAAATATTTTAGGTTTCATAAGATTGGCAATGAACAATTTGGTAAAGTGTTTCATTCAAATATACTATAGTGATATAAGCATACAATAAATTCTCCCAAGGCACACGTGCTGATCTTGCCATATGTCACATGTCACAGATGGCTTAAAATACTGCCTGAAGAATGGTTAAAGGGTGTTTATTTTGAAAACGGTACAAATCACTGGTATTGTTCTTTTCAGGGTTTAGGCAGGGTACTCAAATGGACTTCCAATCTCAACCTCCAGTGGGCTCCCTCCACTATTTTCAACATATGCCAGGTGTCCCTAAACCCCAGAGCTTCCAGAGAGTGCTTGGTAACACCTACTTTCTAAGGCTTGCAGTTGATGAGGGTCTAAAGGCAAAAGTCGTAATCTATCTGGCTCTTTCCGGGGTTCTTCTGGGGGGTGCCCTCACCTACACTCCCCATGTTTCTTAAAAGGAAATTATAGCTTTATTATGCTTGCCGGTAACTGGCACCCTGTACAGTTCTTTCACACATGTGCTCCCTTTCTCTGCTTTTCTTGATCTTACTGCCCCTTATGCCTCACCCCCTACTCTATTATCTCTCATCCTTCTCTGCCTTCCATCTCACCCTCCAGTCGTTTTCCTCTTAATTTTGCCTTTTGTCCATCTGATGTCTGAGCTTTCTCTTCATGCCTCTCCTCAGCTCTCTGCACACCACCCTGCTCCTCACCTCTGAGGAGAACACTGATGACATTACAAATCCCATCACTGGTGACTACACTTATTACATTGTATGTAACTGATTACATCAATAATGGAAATTAGACATAACATCATTTATAAGTAAGGTCATGAACGTTTTGATTACCTTAATAACAAGTTAGGCCATGGACTTGGCCATGCCAAAGGCTGGGGTCACCGGGCCAGCACCAAAAGCCATAGCTAGTGGTCGGTTAGTGTTCAGAAAGACCTATGTGCATAGTTAAAATGCATGCCTAGTATCCCATCACTGTTTTAAAATATACAATGGGCAACGTTGAAAGCGTTAGTCATTAGCCATGGCTAAAGGTTATAGCTAGTGCCCATTAATATGTTAGAATATACAGTCGGCATAGCCAAAGGCCATGGCCACTGGCTAGTATTGTGTTGAAGACCATAGCTAGTGGGTGGTTAGTGTATATCATATACAGTGGGCACGGCTGAAGGCCAAAGTCAGTGGCTGGTTAGTGTTGTATAATACACAGTGGGCAGGGCCGAAGGCCATCACTTATTGCATTTTATTATTTTAAAATATACAGTGAACATGGTCAAAAGATGTACAAACTGCTCAAGGTCAAAGGCCATGGCTAGTGGCCCATTTATATGTTAGAATATATAGTGGGAACAACCAAAGTTTGTGGCCACTGGCCAGTATTGTGCTGAAGTCCATGGCTAGTGCCTGATTAGTGTTTATAATATACAGTGGACACGGTTGAAAGCTGTATCCACTGGAAAAAGCCAACATCCATGGTTGGTAGCTTGTTAGTGTTTTAAATGATTCATTGCACATGGGTGAAAGTTGTGGCCACTGTCCATAACTGAAGGCCATGACTAGTACACATTCATGTGTTCAACTATATTTGGCCATGCACACTGACCATGGCTGAAGGCGATGCTTAATGCCAGTCACTATTGTAATGCAATTAGTGATGTCATCAGTTATGTGATCTGTGATGTCATCATTGTGGTTATAGGCTGCACAACAGGGGGTGCGAAGTTAAGGTGGCTTTACCTGAATGTCATATTTATCATTCGATATATATATATATATATATATTACACGGCCACGGTAGTGGCCATGTAGTAATGGTTAAGATGCTGTTTCCATTGGAAGAGCACTTTTTGGGCATCTTATAACTTCGCTCCCCCTGGACGAATCCTCACCAAACTTTGCAAAAGAAGTATATGGTCCACTCTTAATTTTTTTGCAAAGTTTGGTGAGGTTTGTTCCAGGGGGGCTATAGGGGAGTCCCAAAACGTCTTTTTTTCCCATAGACTGAATGGGGGGAAAAGTTTGCGCATGCCTACAGCCCAAACCGCTGGTCGGATTTTCACCAAATTTGCGGCAGTAGCAGGAGCTTGGTCCCAAAAGCGTGCTTTTGTAAATCTGGTGAGAATCCATCCAGTAGTTTTCTTTAAAACGATCAAAAAATATGCCTCAAAAAAATTAGTGATATCTATGTCCGCTCCGCGGTCACACTTCCCTGTTCGCTCCGCGGACAAGATACCGATTGGCTAATCTGCAGCAACATGTCTGCGGACATGTGACACCTTCATTGATTGGATGTTGAAGAGCGTGAAGTGCGTCAGATTGTTTCGATGCACCCGCCATCTTTTATTTGTGTTTTGGTGTACGCGGCCATCGCCGCTAAAACATATAAAATAACACAACATTGCAGTTGTTAAACTTATGAAATACTGTCTCGGAAGTTGAGGGTTAATGAGGCTGGGATGGGATGTGGCAGCGGAAGTGAAAAAGTGGTGTTTTTTTGTCAACAAAGTCATACGGTAAATTGGAAGTTGTTGCTCAATATAATGTCTGTAAAGTACAGGAGAAGAATTACTGTGTCTGTGTTACGATGGATTTAAAATAATATTGCAGTCAGACTGGTGCCCTAGAGTTTGAAATCTGCAGTGTTTGATGGAAACAGCGGGTCTGCAAGTGTATGGGAGTACCAGTTCTCATGAATGCATTGAGACATGTTGTTGCATAGTCAGAATGTATTTGGATTCTGAATGAAGGTCACTTACTTTGCTTTTTTGGTTGCGAACTCAGTAGGCCAACGCATCCGACTGAACCCATAAGGGTCAATTGTTTTTTGACCTTGAGCGAAAGGGAAAATTCAGTAAGAATGCAGGGAGTGAAAGTTTGCAAAAAAAAAATTTGATAAGGTTATGCATTCAAAACATTTGTAAGGCACATGCAATATCAGTTCATGAAGATTCTTTGGTTGAAGCACTTTGCTGTCTGAGTTTCACGAAGAAAATGGAGACGGTCAATATCGTGTAAGTTTGCTTTTGACGACTCTACACCGGAACAAGATTTAATTTTTTATTACCTGACCATTAATTTCGGCAATGTAACTGAAGTATTATCTTTTTGTGTAGTTGTCATTTTTTTTTTTTGTTATGGAGAGTGCAGATTCTCGGCGTTTGTAGGCTATCACTAGACCCACCCATGTTCAATGCTAATATTTCTTTAAAATGTCATGTATGACCACATCGATTTGTGTATCAGTTTCCACTTTCTTTTTGTCTTTTTTGAAATAACGAGATTTAATTTTTTTATTACCTGAACATTAATATTGGCAATGTAACGGAAGTACTATCTTTCTGTGTAGTTGTCATTTTTTTTTTTGTTATGGAGAGTGCAGATTCTCTGCGTTTGTAGGCTATAACTACATTCACCCATGTTCAATGCTAATATTTATTTAAAATGTCATGTGTGACCACATCGATTTGTGTATCAGTTTGCACGTTCTTTTTGCCTTTTTTTAAATTGTTTTCTTAAGGTTGGGTATTGATACGTATGTTCTGTTATGTTTTCCAAATAGCTACATCCTGCCTTACTGCGATTGCCATGGATTCCAGATGCCAAGTGATGGATTTTTCACACGCCACATGCACATACTCCTGACCGGCTGCCTAACCATGACTGTTTTGTGGGACGATCGCACAGGACCCATTTGTCCGTACGCTGCAGTGGCGCTTAGGAGTAACATAACATCTTTTATGGTGGTGTAGGCCCAAGTTCATGCCGACGTCCTGGAATTCACTGTGCGACCGAAGCGGTTGCTTTATCAAAAACAAATACTTTGTGTATGGGAAAAGAACAACGTGTGCCTCACGATTAACATTTTCCATGACGACTGAAGAAACAAAGTTACAATTTGATTGAACATGGGAATAATCCGATGGTCGCTGACAGTTTATTGTGAAATAAAAGTACTTTACAAATTGTAAAGTGTTAATGGTTTCTTTTAAAAAACAGTTTATTATTTCAAAATGTGACGTGCTACGTTGTAAGTCGCTGCGTGTTAATTTTCAGGTTCTGCGTCATGGCAGGTAGGTGATTATGGGCGCTTTTGGCTATGCTGGAGAGAAACGTCATCCAAAAAAGGTGTAGAATATTATTAGGGTTGGTTATGTGATGGTCAGGGGTGGGCCATATGATTTAGTGACGTCAGGGCAATTTATGTTAGGCAGATGCAGCAATGGACAAGACTAGTGATTGCGAATGAGTTTAAAAAGTTTGTAGAAATTTTGTGCACACCTAATATGACAAATTATTTGTGTATTCTTTTGACAGATTTGAAAAAAAAAACGTGGGTGGATTTACAGTAAATTTGCGTAAGGCTGATTGGCAATGACCGAAAAGCATGGTGTTGGGATACCTTTACTGACTGAGGGGTAGGCTGTAGCCATGGGAAGTGGGCAGAATGTCAGGGCCATGGTATAAGGTTATGATCCGCACAATGTGGCTACTCGACATGACCAGAAGGGAGAAAAGATAGGATTAAAGTGGCCATGTCCACCTGGGACTGGCTTTGTGGTAAAGTTGTTCGACATTACGATACATTTGAAAGGGAAGAAAAAAGTGCTCGTGGTAATATGGTAACAGGGTTTCCTTTTTGCTTTTTGCAGGCTGCCATGGAAAGCGAAGAGGGGCCCTGTATGGAACACCCGCCTTCCCTTTCTATGGTAGCCATCTAGGAAAAGGATTTTGTTTCCTAAACCGGGACACCACAGGCGTCCCGGTTTAGGACAAAAAATTCTCTTTTTTAGTGGCACGGGTTACTGCTTTGGCAATCTAGATGGTTAATGGCATTCATCCCCCATTTTAGAGGTGGAAGGGGGGTAATGATCCAGAGATCTCATTATGCACTCTCGCTTCGATTGGGCTGATAACTTGGCCTGCTGGCCCTTTATTCACCGTTCCAATCCCTGGAACAGAGGATGAACGCTACAATATTCCCATTAGGATAACACAAACTGCAAATGGAAATGTTGGAAAATCTTATTGCGTCTATGTACTTTACTGAGAAATATAAAGTAGATGCAGTCTATGCAATTGTTTTTAACTTATATTTTTTAACTGTGAAAGGTGGTTCTTAAAGGAACATTTATTTTGTTTACGGATGGCTTTTTTTTGGGAGGATAACTAAGAATGAAAGTTGCAGATGGAAATGAGCAAAGAGGCACCAAACAGTAATATGGAGGGGTAGGTGGACGGGGGAAAAGGTTGTGTGTGTGTTATTTGTAAGGTAGCGGCAGTGTTTCTCATGCTCCTTCATTACAGCAGTGGTGCTGTTTCTTGGCGATGAGGGATGGCCTTAGATCATGCCGTTTTCAGATAAATAGTACTTTTGCTAAAAGTATGTACTGTGTACTAGATTGTTAATGGCTGAGTATGAATAGGTGTTGGAGTGTGCAAGGGAAATGTTGAAGTTGAAGTTCCTACATCAGTAAAAAATGTAGTTCCACACTGTCCACGAGGCATAGATCTCATTGTTAAGTGTGTACGGGTTCTCGGACACGTCACCATGCTGTGCGCCAGCATATGGTCATGTGGCATTCTCCGGAAGGTGTGCAATGAAGTCAGATGTTCGTTTACATTATGGTTACGGGCCACTACTACAGACCTATGAACTTCAGTAAAAAATCTTTGTTAAAGGGACGTTATGGTTAAGTTGCGCTACTAAAAACCTATCAAATTCCGTAAAAAAAACTTTGTTAAAGGGACCTTATGGTTAAGGTGCGCTACTAAAAACCTATGAAATTCACTAAAAAAAAACATTGTTAACTGGACGTTATGGTTCCAAGTAAAATCGAAAAACCCTTGAAATTCGCCAGTTATGGTAAGCTAAGCAACCATAACTCACACCACCACTGTGCACTGCTAAGACTAACACCCAGGACATCAAAGATGACATCACAAATGTCATTCATGGCATCACTGATGTGAATTTCATAGGGTTTTAGTAGGGCACTGTTAGCAGATTGTTCCTTTAGCATAGCATTTTCTGTAAAGAGGATAGGCATTTGGTACAGCAACATAACCATAACGTCCCATTAACAACGGTTTGTTACTGATTCCTTGGATGCCCTCATGATAAATGTGTGGAATGGGAAAATTGTCTGGCATATATTTGTGCTACCCCTTACTTTTCCAAAAACTGTTGGTGTATCGTATCAATTACAGATGTACATAGTAAATGTTGTTTAGTGTGTCAGTAGGCGCTCTTTTTGTATTAACAGTGCATTATAAATCTGTGCCGCACACTACTGGCTGACATGACTACAGATGAGAAATATGGATCTTTCCTAATGAGACTGCACCTGGTTGGCGTTTGTACAATCACACTGCAAGTATCAGTATGACTCTATTAGTGACCGCATGTCCGCATCTTCGAATGCACTTGTAAGTAGTTGTGGAAGTGCACGTGTTTCCGTTCCACACCTAGACCCATGCATAGGTCATCCACTGTATGCTGGTAACAGTGCCCCTGTCGCCAGCCCTGTAGATTCATGCAGTAGGCTACCGCTTTTAAAGAACTGCTGCTGACTTTGTGGGAGGCTCTGCAAACTTACCAATATGTGGCTAAAGCACTCCTAACTGTATAACGGCCACTGCTAAACAAGGAACAGCAACCTGCAGTGTGACGTGGGTGTGTTAAATGTTGCATTACTTTCATTTATCTGCTGCTTGCCATTCCATGACCTGTGAAACAGATACATTTTGTCTGCACTCAGCAGTGTGATGGAAAGTATCAAGAGATCACCTACCAGTCGTACAGTTGAAGAAAACAGGTAACTGCAGGTGGGTCAGTTTATAGTAAGTCAGCAAAATGGCAAAGCTGCTGCACCCTCCTCACGCACATACTAGTGCATGTAAAGGCAAGTAAGGAAACAGCAGAATATGCAGAGCGCAAACAATCTTAGTAGTTGTTAGAAAAGCGCTGTAGCTGCATGGGTCACACATAAGAAATGGCTTCCTGCTGCACGTAATGAAGCTCTGTTTCACGTTGTTGTAAACATTCTTGTATTCCACAATGTATGTACATCTGTGATTGCTACCCTTAACACTAATGGCGTACCAGTGGACGGGGGAAAAGGTTGTGTGTGTGTTATTTGTAAGGTAGCGGCAGTGTTTCTCATGCTCCTTCATTACAGCAGTGGTGCTGTTTCTTGGCGATGAGGGATGGCCTTAGATCATGCCGTTTTCAGATAAATAGTACTTTTGCTAAAAGTATGTACTGTGTACTAGATTGTTAATGGCTGAGTATGAATAGGTGTTGGAGTGTGCAAGGGAAATGTTGAAGTTCCTACATCAGTAAAAAATGTAGTTCCACACTGTCCACGAGGCATAGATCTCATTGTTAAGTGTGTACGGGTTCTCGGACACGTCACCATGCTGTGCGCCAGCATATGGTCATGTGGCATTCTCCGGAAGGTGTGCAATGAAGTCAGATGTTCGTTTACATTATGGTTACGGGCCACTACTACAGACCTATGAACTTCAGTAAAAAATCTTTGTTAAAGGGACGTTATGGTTAAGTTGCGCTACTAAAAACCTATCAAATTCCGTAAAAAAAACTTTGTTAAAGGGACCTTATGGTTAAGGTGCGCTACTAAAAACCTATGAAATTCACTAAAAAAAAACATTGTTAACTGGACGTTATGGTTCCAAGTAAAATCGAAAAACCCTTGAAATTCGCCAGTTATGGTAAGCTAAGCAACCATAACTCACACCACCACTGTGCACTGCTAAGACTAACACCCAGGACATCAAAGATGACATCACAAATGTCATTCATGGCATCACTGATGTGAATTTCATAGGGTTTTAGTAGGGCACTGTTAGCAGATTGTTCCTTTAGCATAGCATTTTCTGTAAAGAGGATAGGCATTTGGTACAGCAACATAACCATAACGTCCCATTAACAACGGTTTGTTACTGATTCCTTGGATGCCCTCATGATAAATGTGTGGAATGGGAAAATTGTCTGGCATATATTTGTGCTACCCCTTACTTTTCCAAAAACTGTTGGTGTATCGTATCAATTACAGATGTACATAGTAAATGTTGTTTAGTGTGTCAGTAGGCGCTCTTTTTGTATTAACAGTGCATTATAAATCTGTGCCGCACACTACTGGCTGACATGACTACAGATGAGAAATATGGATCTTTCCTAATGAGACTGCACCTGGTTGGCGTTTGTACAATCACACTGCAAGTATCAGTATGACTCTATTAGTGACCGCATGTCCGCATCTTCGAATGCACTTGTAAGTAGTTGTGGAAGTGCACGTGTTTCCGTTCCACACCTAGACCCATGCATAGGTCATCCACTGTATGCTGGTAACAGTGCCCCTGTCGCCAGCCCTGTAGATTCATGCAGTAGGCTACCGCTTTTAAAGAACTGCTGCTGACTTTGTGGGAGGCTCTGCAAACTTACCAATATGTGGCTAAAGCACTCCTAACTGTATAACGGCCACTGCTAAACAAGGAACAGCAACCTGCAGTGTGACGTGGGTGTGTTAAATGTTGCATTACTTTCATTTATCTGCTGCTTGCCATTCCATGACCTGTGAAACAGATACATTTTGTCTGCACTCAGCAGTGTGATGGAAAGTATCAAGAGATCACCTACCAGTCGTACAGTTGAAGAAAACAGGTAACTGCAGGTGGGTCAGTTTATAGTAAGTCAGCAAAATGGCAAAGCTGCTGCACCCTCCTCACGCACATACTAGTGCATGTAAAGGCAAGTAAGGAAACAGCAGAATATGCAGAGCGCAAACAATCTTAGTAGTTGTTAGAAAAGCGCTGTAGCTGCATGGGTCACACATAAGAAATGGCTTCCTGCTGCACGTAATGAAGCTCTGTTTCACGTTGTTGTAAACATTCTTGTATTCCACAATGTATGTACATCTGTGATTGCTACCCTTAACACTAATGGCGTACCACAAACTTTTTGTAGTGCATACCACGACAACTGTAATGAAAGCACAAGGGACCAATGGTAAGGCTACTGCCCTTCCAACAATTACATAGGGTACTTTCATTTATAGCATTTGCCACGTCTGCTCCGGACAACAAGAGGGGCACTCCTGTAGGGCAGCAGAGCAGTAAAACAACCTTTGCAAACCATATGCCACACTACAAACCTTTACCTGGCAAAGGGCATTGTATTGTGCATATACTGCAACGCGCTAGTGTGCATAGGGAAGGTATTTGGAAGTGCATGGAAACGGTCCTTATGGGAGCATTACAATGACTGCCGCCTATGTAGGCAAGGGCCACCCAATAATTCTGTCTCCGGGCACGTCCCGTATAGTATCCATACAGGTATTGCCCCTTCTGTACCCGACCTTTCCTGCTGTTCCATCTGTGACGTGTGTGAGAACACCATAATAAATGAAAATGAACTGGGAAAGGAAAAAAGTAAATAAAGAAAGCACCTTTCACAGATCAACAACTGAATTGACAATGCACGCATGCAGGGCTGGGGGTGTGGCAGTGTGGTAAACACCGTAGTTCAATCGGTTAGAAAGGAGTTCGCTGTACAAGGAGGTTTCTTTACGTGTTGCATAGTGTTTTTAAGAGAGTCAGTGCCCAACACGTACTACAAAAAAAATCACTACTTTCAAGAAGTGCACCAAGCCAATTTAGATGGGGTGTGCAGAAATAGAGATGGCAGGCATAGTAAGATGAACGTTATAGGTGAGGGAAAGTAATCGTGCTGTCAAACGTCATATTTCCATGGGCGAAGTATGACATAGGCACATATAGAACAAAGGCACAAATACACGTCTTTGCAATGTACCGCCCTGTCTGCATTCACGGACCAAATAGGAAATGAAGCTGCCACATCGGTGGCTTCATAATGCAATAGAAACATATGCAAGAAATTGGAAACAAACGCATGAACTGGGCAAGTGCCTCCTTCATCGCAAGCAGCTCTGAAACTTGTGTAACATGTTGTGCAATTTTCCCTCTGCATTGAACAACAATAATGTCGGCATGATTGCGTGTCACCAAAGAGTCACACAGAGAAATCAAAATCAGGCACTTCATTGTAGTGACTCCACAGCACTACACATGCACATTATAGATTGCAAAATTAGTAGCCACCGCACAGTGTTTTCCATTTCATTTCAGTTAATATATGTTGGAATCCCCTAAAACCCTCATGCTGTGCCTCGTGAAACACACAGCCATAACCACACCCTCTGCATTTCTGTCGATGAATACACCATGTAGCACAATGTGTCCGTACAAACCACACCCTCAAACTTTATTGCCCAATCCCGTAGCCTTTTCAGGCCCATTTCTATGGCCGCCATGTTCAAAAGGGGCGTATGTAACACGTGCCACCCGGCAACTATCACAATATTTGTGGACTTTTCGTGCTGTGCGCGTGCAGGTATAAGTTTCAACCAGAGGAGCGGACATCCTTAGTTGTGGTGGCTCTTAAAAGAGCCTTTGGAGGGGGT
Organism: Ambystoma mexicanum; assembly: GCF_040938575.1. Classification (NCBI taxonomy): domain Eukaryota; kingdom Metazoa; phylum Chordata; class Amphibia; order Caudata; family Ambystomatidae; genus Ambystoma; species Ambystoma mexicanum. The sequence goes on along the minus strand of NC_090934.1, from coordinate 831,525,744 downwards.
CTTTATTTATTTATTTTTAAAGGCACTTCCCTAGAAACACTTATTTTGCGATTTTCATACGTAAATGTGTGTTTTCAACATCAGCTCCCATTCTTACAATAGGGTCTTCAGTGCATTTTTTAGATTGTGAAACAATGTTTCATTGCCACTGTGCGACAAAGACATGCCATTTGCCTTGAAAAGGTGTATGTATCGTGAACCAATGTTCTCAGTCTCACAGGAAAACATCCCAGCAGCACTCAAGAAGTCACACATGCTTCTGTTGATCAGACCCCTTCCGAACTCTGGCTGGCGGAAGGAATCATTGGAATACTTCAACACTATTCTCAGGGGTATACATGAGAAAAGCACCTTGGTAGTAGGAGTAGGAAAAATGTGCTGAACTGCTTTCATCATAATCTTCAGTTGACTAAACACACAGGAACAACGCATGTAACCCAAAAAGAACGCTCCAAAGTGCACAATCACAAAATGTACAGTTTCCAAAGAGGCCATGTGTCGACATTCTACAAGCAGTCTGCCGAAACAGCATGATTCGACACTACACCACAAAGCGCTAACCCCCTCCAAACCGAAATGTCCAGATAAGTCTTCTTGGAGGGCTTAGATGCACAGATCTTCCACAAAGCCATCACCCACGACAAAAACTGTGCGTCTGGCCATGTTTGCCAGACACAGTACACAAAGTAATTGGAAAAGTGAATGCCGCCCTTTCCTGTGACGGACACTCAGTGTACCTAATTGGCCAAAGGCCATAGTCCCATTTCCATTGGCCAGCGTTGTGAGAAGCGCTGAATTTTGCACAACCCTTACTCCAAGTTCCGCGAGGGCCGCACCCTGGTAAAGCAGGAGGAGTCCTTCTTCCTATTGGCACGCTTTCCTGTGACGCACACCTAGTACCACCTGATAGGACAATCGCTACTGTCCCATTTCCATAGGCCAGCATGGTGAGAGCATGGTGAGAAGCGGCAAATGTGGCACGTGCTGGTCCCCAAGTACATCGAGGGCCGGGCCCAAGGGAAGCAGGAGTCCCTCTTCCTATTGCCGCACACCCTAAACATCTGATTAGACAATCCCCACAGTTTCATGTTCGTGGCTATCACCTGCAAAATCCCCGGATGTGGCTTGTTCTGCATGCGGGCATGGGGGAATAACTTGCAACCAGGGTAGGGGGACTTCGTGTTAAGGGGAGACTCTTAAAAGAGCCTGTTTTGTTTTTGTTTAGATGCTTCTACACAAACACTTTTTTGTTTTTTATTAGCTTTTGTGTTTTCTTGTGCTCACAGTAGTACAGTCCGCTCTTCACTGCATCCTGTAGATGAGCAAATAAAACTGCATCGCCAATGGGTGACAATATGCCATTTTCTTGGAAAAACTCATCATTTCCACAACTAATAAAGTAATTGTTGCAGAAGAGCATTCCACAAGCGGACAAAAAAGTAGACATGCTTCTGCTGATGAGACACCTTCCTGCGTTTGGCTCGGAACAACATCCATGAGCAGGGGGCCATACTCTTTGTGGTATTATGGATGAGAAAAGCACCTTGGTGGTGGGGGAAACCGAACTCACGACATCCAGCAATCTCCTCAGTCTACGTAACAAATCTAAGCAAGCCAGGTAACCCATAAGCATGCCGGCGTAATGTATGACAATATCATCTACTACTGGAAAACTGGCGAGGACTTTGCAAAGTTCTTGCATGTCGCCGCTGAAGACATCACTGGTTATATCACTAATACCATCATGGATGATTTCACTGATGACATTACTGATGTCATCACTGGTGCCATTACTAATAACATCATATATGAGAACAATGATTATTTAATTTATGGCATCAGACATAAGAGCACTCTAGGTATTTGCACATATTTAGACCACCCTTACGTTTCTACATATGTGATTTTAGCATTTTCGAAAAGTTCATAACAATGAGTACATTGTGAAAAATAGTCAACAGCTACACATGCATTATATCACTACTTGTGAAGCTTTTATTTGTAGTAGTTTGGAAAAGATGATATCTAAAATATAGGTATGAAGGAGTGACAGATAGATGAGACCCACTGTCCCCAGGAGTCGTATACCACCACCCAGGCAAGATTAAAGGAAGTAGGAGTGTTTAATGGCAACGGAGGAAAAAGGGAGTCCCACAGCAGGGGTAGAAGCAGGGTGCAGCAGCGCTCATCTGTGATTGAAGGACCATCCAAAAACCGAAGAAAACTGTGTCCGAGTGCAGGAGTTCTACTCTTGCCACTGGTGAGTGGAAAGCTGATGTCATTGGTGATGTCATCTGTGATGTTATCATTGTGGTCAAAGGCTGCGCAACAGGGGGCGCAAAGTTATGGTGGCTTTAGCTGAAATGTCAGGGTTTTGTTGCAATATGTATTTTACCTTAACTCATCATTAACTAAAGTTTTTTTTCATTGAATTTCAAGGATTATGCTATTCCATAGAATATTTCTACACCACTGGCCATACACTTTGGCCATATTCAGTGTATTTTTAAAATCACTACCAGACCATTATCCATGGCCTTCAGCCGTGCCCACTCTATATTTTAAAACACTTGCATGTTCCCATTGATCTCCCCTATAATACTAAATGGTATCCAGTCAAATGGTCAAAAATAAAAGATCGAATGACCGTTTGATCGACAGTCAAATGGTCGGAAAAAAAAGGTCGCATTTTTTATTTATTCATTAATATATTTTTTTAGTTTTGGTTGGTTAAAAAATATTTTTAATAAAGAAAACAGGAGGTTGGGGCGGAACCCCCCCCCATAAAAAAAAAAATAAAAAAAAAAAAAAAATCGACCATTTTTTTCGACCATTTGACTATCGATCAAATGGCATTCGATCATTTGGTTTTCAACCAAATGACTGGTAACCATACTAAATCCCCCATAATGCCCTTTTCTATGGCATTGTAAATCCTGTCTTTTCTAATCAATATGTTCTCTTGGACTTTGCAATGAAAACGAGGCGAGATAAGCCAGTCCTGAGTTCCCCAATGCATTGAATTTCAGGGGTTTTGTTGTAATATGTTTCTTACCTTAACTGATCAATAACTAAAGTTTGTAATTGAATTTCAGGGTTTCGTTATTCCACAGATTTTTTCCACACCACTGGCCTGGCCTTCGGCCATGGCCATTGTATATTTTAAAACACTACCAGACCACTAGCCACGGCCTCCGGCCATGCCCACTGTCCATTTTAAAACACTACCAGCCCACTACCTTGTTTGCCTCACACGTGCAAGCTGGATTTGCAATCCTCCATGTATTAGCAGCTCCTTGCCCAGAGATAGCTGCTCTTTTCATGTGGTCTTCATGGCAGCTTGACCTTTATGAAGCAATACCTTCAAGGACTGACAGTAGCACAGCTTAAACAAAAATTATGTGGATGCCGTGTGTTATGAGATATTTAAAACTAAGAAAACACATGGAATCTGGGATGTTGGGCTGTCTCCCCAGACAGTACAGTAACCGGGACCGACCATGCTTAGTTAGATGCAAAGAGACAAATGGGCTGGCCCCTTCAGGTCATGTTGTTCTAAGTGGTATTGTAACTTGTACTTATTTATTAGGCAACATGGCCTGAGGGGGCCGGCCCCTTCTTCGCTTTGAAGCTAACTGAATGGACAGGAGTCTTTGATGCCTATCATGGCCATGAATTTTCACCCCTGACATCACTGTAGCTGTAAAAATGTATATATATATTATCCGTACCCACTGCAAATTGTACAACACTAATCAGCCACTAGCAATGGCCTTCGGCCATGCATTGTGTTCACAGCCTTAGCCATGGCAACGGCCTAAAGTGTTATTTAGTTAATCAAAGCTTTTATTAGCTAAGGTATGAATGATATTATGTCTGATATCACCTCAGATGTAATCAGGGGTCTTATATTTCATGTAAACAGGGATGTCACCAGTGATGTCTCGAGTGATGCCATCAATGATATCATCAGTGATGTAATCGATGATGCAATTAGTGATATCACCAGTGATGTCATCAGTTATGTCAGTGTGATGCTGGAAATGCATCAGAGGGGCAGGGCCTCCGTATCCTTGTCCTTTACTGCCTTTTTATCATGTGTTCTGTCATGTTTTCCGCGCCAGAGTTCATGTGGGACTCCTGGCAGTGCAGCTCTCTCTTTTGGTTTTGCTGAACCGACCCATGGGATACCCTTATGGCACCCATGGGTAGGGGTACAACCCTGTGCCCCCAGTGTATGTTTTTGGGCACCTGTGTGTGGCCCACAGAGCAGGGTACGGGCTGGTGGCAGCTCCGTGCTGAATTGACTGGTGCCCTGAGCGTCCTCCATTTTGGGATGCTCAGGCCCTGTCATTGGAATCGGTAGATTACTGATGGAGACAAGATGGCCCCTGTGGCCTCTTGCCTTCCATCGCCTGTTACCTTGATCTTCCCGAAGTCCCGGGAAGCCCTGACTCTGTCCCTTCCCCCTGACTGGCTGTTGGGTGGAAGTTCCATATATGGTAGTGTGGGGAAGTGCTGACCAGACTGGCTGGAGCCTTCCCAATGACCGTATGTTGTGGGTACGCCTATGGATGGGACCTGGGTGAATGGAGTGTGTGACGAATACACATTCTGTGGTGTGGGTGTCTAGTATATGGTGTTTGACACAATGACTGAGACAGCCCTGCCCGAAACTGGTATGAATGCAGTGTGGAGTGTTGAATGGCTGGGTACTTGTCCCAATACACATAACTTGTTGTGAGTGTCTGGAGAGAAGTGAATGGCCTGAATGCACGGTGTGCCTGATTGGCTACCTGCCTGCCTGCCGTAATGCCCTTTGCCGTGATTGGATGCTTGAGTATGACCCAGCGACCCAGCGGAATGAATGGGAGATCAGCAGTATATCTGGGGACCTCTCACTGCTAGGAATCGTGTTCAGAAGCTGAAGTCCACTACGACGAGTAACTGGAGTAACCTGAAGCCTAACCTTGAAGCCCTGCTGGACGAGAAGAATTGCTGTTGCTCTCCTTCACAATCTGAAAGCTGATATGTCTCCAAGGACTGACCTAGAGAGGACCTGGTAAGGCGCCCTCTTCCCCGAGCTACGAGGGACCATCGTGCACCAGCTGATCTTTGCCAAAGCTCCCTGGTAGACAGACCTTCGACAGGCTGCCGACCCGAGACGGGGACTGTGGTGGAATCCCAAGGAGAAGCGCCCGGACTGTTGTCCGCCACTGTCAACGACCGCCGTCGCCGACCAGAGCTGCTGTGCTCCCGTTTTGCCTAAGAACTTTCGAATCCAAGGACGCTCTCATCCGCATCATCGCCGCTGTATCCCGCTGGAGAATGTCTAACCGTCGACGCGCCGAGGAGCATCTGCCGGTGGGTTTCCCGCCACCCAAAGACCACAGTGATGCCGATGACTCGACGCCCTTGCTGGGCCACAGTTCTTCAAACTCTTTGCGTTCCAGAACTATTGACGGCGAGGTGCCCCACACGCCTCTTCCTTGCAGAACATTTACCCTTCCCCGTCAACGAGCACCGCTAGGAACAAAGCTGCCACTTCAACCGTCGTAGCTCACCCTGTTCTCGTCAGACGTTTGACGACCCGTGACTCCTGCCTTAAACGGAGGGCACTCAAGAAGGGCCGTCGATTCGCCGACGAGGAACGCTACAACACCAGGCATTTTGGCGTTGCAGCACTGTGGGGAAGTCTCTTGTGAACAATATATGGACTGGGCTTGTATCCTTATTCTATAGGTTGCCCAGGTGCGGGGATCTCCACACAGAACTGTGTTTAACGGTAGTGACCAGTATTTCTGCCAATTGTTCTTACCAACTGCTTTCCTCTTACCTCTATTGTTGGTTTCCTTTACAAACTGATTTGTGTGCCATTTAACCGTACAGTTGATGCACTTTAAAGAGATCTAATAGTAATTGTGGTACCACGTAGAACTGTATATTTGCCATTATAGATAACCGAGCACAAAGTGCGTTATCGTGATATTGTATATAACCTTGATTATAAATTATAAGTTATAAGTTATATAAAGACTGTGTTTTAACTGATACAGTGGGCGGACATTCCTTTGTGTGTGCTTGGGGACTACACTATACTTAAGAACCAACACCTCCTGAGAAGCTAGGCCTTGATTGCTCGTCCATTGCTACTTTATTGAGAATCTTGGCAGGGGTCATCTGTGCCTCTCCTCTACCAAATAGAGAGCGGAAGTACAGACCCCCCCTCCGGTCCCTCACAATCTGCAGGGATGCCATCCGTGATGTCATCATTGTGGTCATAGGCTACACAACAAGGGACGTGAAGTTAAGGGGGCTTTAGCTGAGTTTCAGGGGTTTTGTTGTGTTAAATTATCATCTTAGCGTCCATGCAACAAAAACATTTTCCTTGAATTTCAAGGGTTTTGTTATTCCATGGATTCTTTTTGCACCACTGCCCACAGCCTTCAATCATGGCCAGTGGCGACGGCCTTCGACCATGCCCACTTCATATTTTAGAACACTTCCAGACCACTAGCCATGGTCTTCGGGCATTCCCACTGTTCATTTTAAAACACTACCAGACCACTAGCCATGGACTTTGGCCATGCCTTTTGGCCACTCTATATTTTTAAATGTTTGCAACCCATCGCTCAAAGATGTTCATCATCGGCCATGCCGACTGTCCATTTTAAAACACCACCGGACCACTAGCCATGGCCTTTAGCCATATTTTAAAACACTTGCAACCCATCGCTCAAAGACATTCATCAATCACAGACTGATTTTTACCTGTTTTTACAGTGGTACTGTTATGTATAAAAGATGGCTGTCAGAACTCATTAAATTATTTGCCAAAGATCGTACACTTTGGTAATGCAGTGTGCTACAAGCCCCTTGTTTTATGGCTGGTCCCTTGGTGACTGTAGTGATACATTGCACAACCCCAATTAACTGCATTTAAGCAGCACAGAAAAGGGAAAAAATGTACCGGCTGCAGGAATAACATATTCCCAGGTACTCTTACCCCATGGTGAAAATCACAAGCTGGCACCCATGAATATACGCAGTAACCGAACATATATCTTAAAGTGAAATAGTTAAATTGACCTTCCCCTTAGAAGAAAGTGCGCAAGACAAAGTAGCATTGGACTTTTAAAAAAAGTAATAAACACCAGAAAAATCACTCAAGAGAGGAAATTTCAATACGAAACTTGCTTGTGGTCTTGTGGGTAAGCGTCTGCACTGGGAACATGAACACCTGCGTAAACTACTGGTAGCCAAATACTTGAGCAAGCCTGCCAACCTCCTAAAGAAACAATGGGTTGCATCTGGCATCTGAAAAAAAGTTATGCTGTCCACCCACGTGTCCTTTACTTTTGCTCTGAAAAGCAGCCCCAATCAGAGAAAAATAACAGCACCAGTGTCCAGGATTACAAACTCACTTGCTACATCCTGGGCAAATACTCATGACTTACTTGCCCTCTCATCTTTTCCCCTCCTCAGCCCCATGTCTGGCTTTCAACAATTCTCTGCTTTATAAAGATAACTTGAAAAGTACACATACTTATAGTGACATTCAAATATATAAATCCTTATAGAACTATGTTAGGCAAAAAGTGTGCAATTGTGGCATTATTCCCCCCATCTTGACTGGGAGACTACAAATACCAGTATGCAATTCAGCAAAAGGCAGAAAAAAATGGTCTGAAAAAGGGGTTATTCTTGTTTGCCTTGCAAGTGCAAGCTGGATTTGCAATTCTCCATGTATTCGCAGCTCCTTACCTAGAGATAGAAGCTCTTTTCATGTTGGCCTCATTACAGCATGACCTTTAGAATCCAATCCTTTTAAGGACTGACAGTAGCATAGTTTAAAAAAATAATGTGGATCCGATAGTTTTAAATATCTCATAAAAGAAAACCTAACGAAACACATAGCATCCAGGACTGTGGACTGTCTCCCTTCCGTGCAGTAACCGGGACTGACATGACGCTGCTTAGTCCCCTCAGGTCATGTTGCTCTAAGTGGTCTTAGAACGTGTGCTCATTTACTAGGCATTTACTAGACAACATGGCCTGAAGGGGCTAAGCAGGGTCAGTCCCCGGCTTCTGCATGGATGGGAATACCAGGTTCCTATCATAGTCAAGGCCATAGTCAGTGATTGTTTTATTTATTTTTTATTTCTATAGTGCCAAAAATCCACAAGCATCGTGGCACTGACATGAACACAAGGTAGACAGACAAAGTAACAAGACAATGGGCAATCTAGAGTCCCCTAGGAGAAAATGTATGAAGCCATAACACACAGAAGTTTAGTTGAAAAGGTGTGTTTTCAATGGGTTTCTGAAATGACACAAGTTGGAAATCCATCTGACGGATGGTGGAAGTGAATTCCTGAAAGACGGAGCCAATGCCCTGAAAGATTTACCTAGTGCTCTGGCTCTTTTGGTTCTGAATTCCTGCAATAAATTGAGGGAGGAAGATTGCAAATCTCTGGCTGGCTTGTAGGGCATAGTCATGGTTTTGAGGTAGTCTGGGGCTTTTCAATAAAGGGAGCGATGAATTAGTATGCCCATTTTGAACTTAATATGTTGCTGTACTGGTAACCAGTGGAGCTCTCTCCTGATGGTTAGTAAAATGGGCTCTTCTTGGAGTGGTCATTGCTATGCAAACTGTATCAGTCTGAATGGTCTGTCATATCCGGAGATTATACTTTGAGGCTCCACACAACAAAATACTGCAGTAGTCTAATCTTGATAAAATCATGGTAAGGGCAATAGCCACAGAATTTCTTTTGTTGATGAAAGGCTGTATGGTTCGAAGCAGCCTCAGCTGGTAATTACATGTTTTGCAAATATTTTGTACCTGAGCATCTGAATTCATGGAGGCCTCCAGGACAACCCCTAGGGTCTTCAATTTAGATTGAGTTATGATCTTGTTGCCTTGCAGCTTGAAGTACGCATAGGTGAGGTTTAAATTGGCATGCGCATGGGGTGAGCCAAAAAGCAGTAGCTCAGTTTTATTGCCATTCAAGCAAAGCCAATTCGTGGACATCCATTTCTCAATGGCATCTTAGATGTTCCTTACAGTTAGTGAGTCCTGGATGTAATCACCTCTTAGCTCGATGACCAGCTGCGTGTCATTGGCATAGTTGGTAAAAAAAAAAACAAGCCCTTCTAACAGCGTACAGAGGGCGCGCATGTAAAGATTGAAAAGGAGCGGCGATATTGATGCTTCTGGGGGAACACCATATTTAATGAAAGAAACAGGGGATATGGCTGTCCCCATTGTATATGGGATTCTCAATTGGATAAGAGGGACTTAATCCAGTTGACCACCTTCCACGAGCAAGTCCCTGCTGTCGTAAGCCCTCCAGAAGGCACTTGTGATCGACGAGATCAAATGCTGCTGATAGGTCCAACAGGATCAACATCCCGGCTTTCCCGCTGTGAACAATACCGAGCATGTGGCTTTGGAGATCCACAAGTGCAGTCTCAGTACTATAAGCAGGGTGAAATCAGACTGCCGACTGTGCAAATTTTTTTTTTTTCTATAAAGGCCTGTAACTGGGAAGTGGCAGCCTTATCCAAGACTTTCAGGAGCAACTGATGGTTATTTATTGGCCCAAGATTGCTTGGGTCAGTGTGGTCCAAGTTCAATTTTCTTGGAGATAGGCGTAATGGTGACTTTCTTAATGTCTAAAGGAACGTGTTGGTCTCTGAAAGATGCATTAATGAACTGTGTTAAAAAGGGTTCAAACAGGTTTCCATGTTCCAGTATGAGATTGGAGGGTAAGAGATTTAGAGAACATGCAGTGGGGTTCATAGAAGCCAACAATCAAGTCATCTTTACTGGTGAAATAGGTGAAAACAAGAAACCCGGATGACAAAAAGGATCCTCTGTCCCACTGTCGCTGGGCCCTAATGCAATGCAGGGCTCAGATTTGCTAGAATTTTGTCCTTTGGTTTTGTGATTTTTCCTTCAAAGGCTAATGATATTCGAGCACAATCTTGTCCCAAATACGTTTCTCTAGCATACAATAAGGACCATAATCGATGAACCTGTATAACTATCCACGATCTCCACAGTCCCCTTTCCAGGCCATGGATCATTAAAAGACCCAGATGGCACGTACACACCATCGCATAGGGCAGCCCTTCTGCACTTTTTAATTTTTTATTTGAAACACTCCCTCCATGCCTGCTTTCAAACAGTCACACATCCATCCACCAATCACTTTCAAAAACTGTACATATAAACCTATGACCATAATAAGCTTCCACACAACAACTGCCTCTTAACAATCTTCTATAAATCTTTTGCATCTGCATTTCCCTTGTACACAATGCTCCTATAAATGCACATATGCCTTGTGCAGTTAGAGAAGTGCATAAATAGATGGGGTAGTACCAATGGGGAAGTGCTCATGAGAACCCAGGAGGGAAATGCCAAGGGATGTCAAGGTGGGAAGCCACTGTAGTAGAGGAGGCCCAAGGGTGGAATGCATCTTAACCGTAGCATCCCTTTAACAGCGTTTTTTCTGTCAATGTAATAGGTTTTTATAACTTAAAATGTTTCATGATGTTAAGTAACTGTATATAAGTTATTAATAATTCCTCTTTTCATATATATGAAAGAACTTTAAACCTCCTTTAAGAAACAGATTTTTTGCAATGCATACTTATGTCTTTAGTTATCAGCAGCGCATGATGGGGATGGAACTCATTGTTCAATTGCCTACAGCATAATGATAATGATTTGTTATTTATATAGCACCTTAAACCAAAGCTCCATCATTACACCAGCCAAACCAATCCACCCCTATTAACCACTGTATCGACCCTGCATCGTAGCTCAGTACCAATGCACCCAAATAATGTAACCAATTGCCAGTGCTCATGACTTGCAGCCATGGCCTGTCTCCAAATCCATGGGGCATAGGCTTTTGGCCATGCCGCATTCCCCAATGGTGAAATCAGACTACACATTTGCATATGGCCAGGCCCACTACCCACATACCAAATGAATATCACTAGTTGTTCTACTTACATTCTTGCAATTTTCAAAAATAAAACCCAAGACGTGTTCCAAAAACATGCTTTCAGATCCTTGCTAATGCTCATCGAGGAAGTTTGTTGTAATCTAGTCAACCACTTCGGCCTGTAACTGCAAGCAGAATATTTGCTCCTAATGAAACCTACCACTTTGGCCATGCCACATGCCCCAATAACCAAATTACAGAGCACATTTCGCCTTGTTAACGGCCAAGCCCTTTCCCCAGAAACCAGACTGTACTTACATTTTACACATTTGAAAAAATAAAACGGAGGAAATATTTGCAAAACCATGCTTTCAAGTTCTTGCTGACCCTCCTTGTGCATATTGCTGCAATCCCTATCCAGCACTTCAACCTGTACCCACAAGCAAATGTTTTATCCCATTCAAACATATCCCAATTTTGAAAACCTAGCCCTATTTTATTAAGTTGTGATATTTTCACAATCAATCATACTAACAGAACCAACAACAACAGTGTGGCCTAGGTTGGCAGGTCATAGCTAATTATCAATGTTTGTGAATAACAATGATTTGGAAGGTGACAATGCTGGTCACTCATGCTAGCCATGCCTGCACACCCCTCCAGTCAGCCTGCATGACATTGGTGCAAATACTGTACCTTAATAACTAGCAGCGCTGTCACAGCAGAGTGGTTGCCAACAGCAGGACAGTCACCGGTGAACAGCCCCAACACAGGGGCTCTATGTTCATTCTTTGCCTGTTTCATTTTGCAGCACTTTTTGCCAAAACATTTTTCTGAAGAAAATAATTGTTTTTATTTGGGGGTTGTCCCCCCAATCCTCCCCTCCCCTTTTACTTATTTCCTACACACTACCATACCCTACTCCTTATATGCCCTCCACCCCCTAATTTTTTGATGTTTTTTTTGGGCAAAAATATTTCAGCAAAAAGTGCTGCAAAATAAAAAACGGCGATGAATGAACGTCGTACCAACACAGGGACAAGGTCCATGAAAAGGCTAATGTTGAAGAGGAGTGCCGTCATGAGGGACAACCTATACAAGAAGACCTTACTGTAGTGTTTGACAGGACATTTCATTAGCTCAGTAATGATTTTGCCTGTGCCATAGGAGAAAAGCATGTTTGAGCTTTTGTCTGTGGTTAGATTGCCAATATGTTCCACTTGCCACTGATAGAATTAGGGCAACATGTTAACAATGATGTGCTTTAAAGAAACACTTAAATATTTATGTTATTTCGAGCCACAACTAATATGTTATGTCGACACTGCCAGAGTTAGATTATTCATCACCTTCAATGAACCTGTAGGAGTTGCAGTTTTAATCCCAAATATGTTGACACTGTATAGAACATACGTGGTTAGTGTCCACCCCGGTGTGTCACATGCATGCTAGAACATATTTGGGCCCTTAGCACTTATTTTCTTACAGATTAAGCACTGGGGGATGATTTTCAAGTGACTAATCCTTGCCCACTTCTATGCACCCTCCAGAGGCTCCTTCTCTCCCCCACCTGATCCCTCCCTATGATTGTGTTTTCTGAATAGCAGCACTGAATCCTGACAATTCCCTTGAAGATTAGGACTAAATAAAGTATTGCTTTCTTGAAAGATTCTCACCAACACGTACAGTATTGTAAAGATTGGCAGAGCCATGGAACACAGACAGGGGCTACCTACATGGGAGTGGCAGCTGCTGAATGTCTGGTTTGCCAGCATCATTAAACACTCTGAGCAGTCCATGACCGAGCAGTTGCGATCCCGGTGCCTTTCTTTGCCCTCGTATTTCAACGTGAATGGTAGGAGCCAGCTGTCCAGGAAGGGGCTGGGGTCATCAGTCGGACTCAAGACGTTCCCATTAGGTAGCACCAAGTCGTTTGTTGAATTTCCATCACAGAAGCCTGCGTTTGATGAAAGAAAAATATTTTGTGAAGAAGAAAAAAGGACAATATTGTGAGTGAGAATAAGTACAAGTATACAAGTTCTATATATAAGTGCGAATAACTACTATACAGTGAATCCCATAATTAAAGTACATTAAGAGTAGAAAATATGTAAGATAATAGTAAAGTCGTATGGAAACACACAATTTACATTCCGGAAATTGCATTCTGAACTACACAATCGCTATTAAGGAGAATATGCACTACTCTGCCAATGCACCTCAGTGCTGGCTACGTCACAGTATGTTACCCTAGGCCCCGAATCCCCCTTTCACACCCACACAGTCAAGGGTGTCTGGGACAGTCTGTACCTGAAATCTCTCTTTTTATGTCCTTGACAAATGTTTATACATTCATCACACTCATCTAAAGCATCGTGAAAGCTGCTAAAATATGTTAGGTGATATTCGCGAAAACATGTTCTTATGTTTATGAAGATGGGTTGTGTGTTTTGGTTTTCTGAGAGTCTGTGCCGGTTAGTGAATTTGCCAGGAGAATACCAGTTGTTCGGTTAGCAGGAGTAGTGCACTGTCTACGGGTGCCAGATCCATTTTATGAAGGTGGCTAGTTTAAATGCACTTTACATTTATGAAGATATGGCAATTGAGAGTTGCTGATTGCGCATCAAAGGGCCTGTCCAGCGAAATGATCATGGATGCAACTTTCCTCAAAGGGCTTGTCCACTGTCGTACCACTACTAGCATTTTTTAGTTTGGGCTACTAGGTGGTGGGTTAGAGTAAAAATAGGGAGAAATGCCATAGGCGGCAGGACAAAAGATGTGTGGGTGTTGTTTGGTTATTTACCCATCCGTTGACTGCCCATGGCCATGCTAACAATCGTGACCCAGTTCCTACCCCTTCCCACCAAAAACACCTGCTCATGGGAACTCTTGAGCTCCCTTTACTCAAGCCTTACCATCAAGCTTTGCACTCAAGGTGCCTGCCAGTGTGTATTCAAAGCAGTCTTCTGAGAGTTAACGACTTGACTGGAGATGTAAACACACTACTGGTGTAATAGAAATGTCTTAACTAGGTCTGCCTTCAGCCACTCGATTTATAAGCACCATGCATGTACTTTTCTCAAGTCCTTTTTAAAACAAGCATTGGAAAAGTCAACAGTTTTGTTTTGCATATAAGTATGAGGCAAGTACCTTTCCCATGCCTACACAAAAGCCTAAACTGTTGGTATTGCCAATGCTAGTCTTTCAATGGACTGGCTGTCCAGTGACATCCCTGCTAGTGTTTTCCAAGTGTTTGTCCACTTACGTATCATTTAAGGCACTGTTGAATAATGTTTTGTTAATATGATTGTTCTTTCAAGGATCAGTCAAGTGAAGCAGCATTCTCTGTAATTAGTACTTTGTCATGCTTTAAGGCAATGTAAAGACCAATTTCATCAACCATTTTATATGGAGGTTCAGGATTCAGCTATGCCCCAGGAAAAGGGGTTCGATCAGCAGTGCAGAGAGACCCTGCAGGCACTGTGCAGTGGCTGCTGGGTTCTTTGGGTGCGCTAAACCCATCTTCAGTACCTGCTTGTGATAGGTTATGGCATCCCCGCAGCCACAGTCAGCATATCTGTATTGCTGACAAGGGATGTGTGAGAAACCTGAAGGTGTCTCCCTAATAGTCACCGCGGATCTGTCATCCAGGTGGCCAGGACACGGCCATCACTATTGGGTCCAGTTCCTAGGGGTGGACCAGTGAGGGAGGATCACCTGGATAGGGGCACTTCAGGGAGTGGGAGTGGGACACCTACGGGTGAGACATGGTATCCCCCTACCTTCAACATCTTTTTTTCCCCATCCTACCACATAGGACATCCAAAACCACTGCACCCCCCTTTTCCGGCAAAAACACTTTCACATGATACATCAGAGATCGGACTAACACCAGAGCCGTTTACCTGACATGTCCCATCGGAAGGGTCAGGCAAGCGCTGGCAATTGATCAAAATCGCACACACCTGACTGTCCTTTCCCTTCCCCACAGAAAAGGTGTAGCAAAAGAGCACAGTACATGCAAGGTGAGAAAGGGAAGCACAGCAGACAACATGACGAGACGGCTAATCAGGTGCAGCAGTTCAAAAGAAGGAGAAAGGTGGCAGGAATTGAGAGGGTGGTGAGGAGAGAAGTGACCTTGCCCTTTTCATCCAAGACCTGCAGAACCTTTGTGGAAGAGAGCCTAAGACCTCGAACTATAGCACAAATGTCTTGCATAAGATGTCAGCGGTACATGAGGCAAACCTATGCAGGTAAGCAGGAGCGAGGGAAGCTTCCGCGACCATGGTATCGGCCTTGATGCCAAAGAAGAAGAAAAGTCACTCTGTTCATCACAGCCGGTGAGTCGAAAGGGAAGACTATAAGAACCGGGCTGTGTTGAGAAAGAATAGCAAAGTGGCAAGTTTTTGAACCAAGTTCTATGAAATATGAAAGAACTGTAACAAGTGTTGAAGGGGAGACCAGCTGCAGAGGGAAACCAGCACCACGTGGGTGCTAACTCGAGGGACTCTGGTCGATCCCCATGTGAGAGAAACTACGGATACCAGAAGGCCATAGGAGAGCAGAAAAGGTCAAAGTAGTCATACTGAGTGTCAAGCAAAATCCTGGTACAATTGAAAGACTTTGAGCTATAAACTGCATGAAAGCAAGGGAAGTGAATCCCACAAATATAAGCAAATGTGAAGTTGGTAAGGGTCGATGCCCGACAGGGAGATCCAGGGTTGAAGCCGTCACCCAAATACTGGCAGTCAAGATGGGTCCCAGCCCAACCGAGAGAGATCCAGGGATGAAGCTATCACCCAAAAGTTCATTGAGAAAGGAACTGTCATATCATTTGTGGAATGAGATACGTGAGGAGTGTCAGTGCCCAGAAGAGAGGGAACCAGGGGTGAAGCCATCACCCTATGTGAACTGTGGTAAACAATTGAGAAGGATCAGCACCCAGAAGATGGGGATCCAGGGGTGAATCCATCACCCTGTGTAAAACTGTGGTAACTGAGGCCATGCTGTTCTGCCTTCTCAACAATCTACACACAGGTAGGAGATTGCTTGACCTTCTAAATTGAGCATCATCGTTTGATTTTGACTCATTAAGAAAAGCTGCATGAGGAAAGAAAGAACTTTATTTTTTGAAAAAAAAGAAAAAAGATTTCGATGTATTTTGAAATTCAGCTTGTTTTTTTGTTGCGCTTCCCCTCGTCGCTTTCTTGTGGCCACTGTTCCTCAGGCCCTGTGTGCTGGGATCTTCAATCTTATTTGTGCCTTTCATACCATCTTGTGGCACTTCCAAGATGGCTACCGCCTTTTTCCACTGGCAGAGGCTGCAGGAGTGTGTGTTCTGAGCCTCCTTGCATGTTGAATGGGCCTGGTGGATCCTTAAGTGGCATATTGGGGACCGGCAGGCTTTAACTGGCCCCCTCATTCCAAAGGTCCACTTCCTAAGGCCCCTGTCTACTCCCTGTCCACTGACGGTACACTGACTGGGGACTGCTTGCACCCCCTCACCTGGAGCATTCAAGATGCTGCTCTCACACTCCAAAGTGGAACCTGGACTATCATAACTTTATCACTTCTATAACAATGGGTTAGTTCCCTCCAACTAGATAAATTCCTACCCCCTTTGACTTCAACCTCCTTCTCTACATCTCACCTGTCCCCACGCGATCTGCCTGTGATTGTACTGTGTTCCCACCCACTGTTCCAATTTGTAGTTAGTTGTGTTCCCACCGAATGTTCCGATTTGTAGTTAGTTGTGTTCCCACCCACTGTTCCAATTTGAATTTAGTTGTGTTCCCACCCACTGTTCCAATTTGTAGTTAGTTGTGTTCCCATCCACTGTTCCAATTTGAATTTAGTTGTGCTCTCACCCACTGTTCCAATTTGTAGTTAGTTGTGTTCCCACCCACTGTTCCAATTTGAATTTAGTTGCGCTCCCACCCACTGTTCCAATTTGTAGTTAGTTGTGTTCCCACCTACTGTTCCAATTTGAATTTAGTTGTGTTCCCACCCACTGTTCCAATTTGTAGTTAGTTGTGTTCCCAACCACTGTTCCAATTAGTAGTTAGTTGCATTCCCACCTACTGTTCCAATGTGAATTTCAGTTGTGCCCTTGTGGTTGTATTGCATACTTTTATCTTTCTTAGTTGGCCCAGTGACTGCATTGTGCTACTCTGCCTCGTTGTTCCTATCCTGACCCTCACCCCCTGCTTCTCTCCCGCCTTCTCTCTCTACATCACCCATGGCGCTCTCTGTTTCTCCTATCTTCTCCAACTGTTTCTCCATTGACTATCCTTCCCTCCTCACTAAGTCTGGCAGGAAGAAGTTCAAAATGGATATCTTGGTTTCTAACCCTGGCCTCTCTATCGCTGAGACTTATACTAGCGCTTATTCCAGACAAACCCTCACCGTCATGCTCTTTGTTGTTCCCTTGCCAAATCTATGGACTCTTCATAAGGTCTCTGTGCTCTCTCCTTTTTCCTCTTCTCCCATTAATGGTGGCACTCGCTGGGAGGCCCTCCTGGCCCCCCTCGACTCCTCTAAGTTCATCATTATTGTCTACTTGAATAGCACCGTCTTGGTACAAGGTCCTCAGGCCAATCTTCTCCTCTTTGATAGACGCTTCCTGCGCCTCATCAATTTCCTTTCATCTCCTGCTGCCCCTTCTCTCACTTCTTCAGCGTCCTAGCCTCCCCTTCTGCCGCCTCCTTGGCTACCTTGAATTCTCTTTCTTCCTCTACTGCCCCCCCCCACCTTGGGCTCTGTTTACACCTCCTTCCACACCTCTGCAGGGCGTACCTCTGATCTGTAACCCTCACCAGAAGTCCTTCAAGGATGGCAACCTCATCCATATTGCCACTCTCAACTCTCGCTCAGCCGTCAAACACTACTCTGGCATCTGTCGCCTCCTGGAAGAACTTGACCTTGATGTCCTCGGTCTCACCAAAACATGGTTCACTGCCAGCCCTGTCACAAGTTTTGACACTCTCCTACCTGACGGCTACAAGATCCTCTCTGCACTGAGATCCACCCTGTCCGGAAGGGGTGCAACACTGATCTTCAATGAGTGGATTCCTGCCTCCGTCATTCCTATGCAGACCTACTCCTCTTTCAAAATGCCTTGTCTGCAGGCTCTCTCTCTCCTGGCCACTCTCTTACTGTGGCTACCATCTATCGGCCACCTGGTCAGATAATGTCCTTCCTCTCTGAATGGGTGGACCTCTCCTCCTACCTCCTGGCCTCAACCACTCAACTCCTCCTTCTTGGTGATTTCAATATCCATCTGGATGCTCCCTGTTCCTCCTCTGTACTCGTCGTGACCTCTACGATTCACTCTCTCTCTATATTCTCCCCTCTGGCCTGACTCGCTCCGCAGGGCACACTCTGGATGCTTTGATGTCCTCTGACCTCCGCCTCTCCATCTCTCTGACCACTCCCTCCTTTCCTCCCATATCTCCCTCTCTACCCCTCAGGCCAAGCCAACTCCAACACTACCACCTACCTTCTCAGTCATCCGACCCATGAAACATGTGTCAGTTGACGCTTTCGCCACCACTTTCTCTCCTCTTCCTCCTCCGGCTGACTCACATCCTGACACAGCCCTTTCCATGCTCTACTCTTCTATCTCTGATACTCTGGATGCTCTTGCCCCTGTCATGAGGATCCACTTGAAGGCCAAAGCCAAGTGCAACTCTTGGTACGATTCTGACCTAGCAACCCTTAAACGCGAGTGTAGGGTGGCTGAGAGGAAATGGCGGACTTCTTGTACATCCTCTGACAAATTGGCCTGCCGCCTGCTCCAAATGCATTACTGGATACTTGTCTGAACTAAGAAGGCAGCCCACATCCAAGACCTCATCTCTGCGGCCTCTAACAACACAGCCAAACTCTTTAAAATCTGCAAGGAGCTGGCCAACCCTGCTGCAGTCTCAACCTCTCCTGTCGCCTCCCAGACCTTTTCAATGGCCCTTGGCTCTCATTTCATCTAAAAAAAACAGGACATCATGTCCACCCTCCCATCATCTCCTCCTCTTCCCCTTCTCTCTCCTCTACCTCTGGCCCTCCTACTACTGCCCCCTCCCACTTTCTCTTCCTTTCCTCTTTTCCATCCCGACAAGGCTTCTAGACAAGTCCGATCTATGAAAGTCTTGTCAAAACAGGTTCTTCCCTGTTCTTCTAAAACCATCAAGGACCACATTGACACGCTTGTTCTGCTCTGGCCGACTTCTGTAACCTCTCCTTTGCCTCTGGTGCCTTCCCTGTCCCTCTGAAGCACTCTCTTGTGCACCCTCTTCTCAGGAAACCCACTGCCGACCCCTCATGCCCAGTTAATTACTGCCCAATCTCCATCACTCCTTTCCTGAGCTAACTCCTGGGAAAGCTGGCCATCTCCAAGCTTAACCTTCACACCGATTCTGTTGGTTGTCTCCATGACTATCAGTCAGGCTTTAGAGCTGCCAGAAGCACGGAAACAGCTCTCCTGAACATCCGGGAAGACATGCTCACCAACCTTGACTCTAACATCCCTTCTGTCCTCATTCTACTCTATCTCTCTTCTGCCTTTGATACGGTCAACCGTGCCATGCTGCTCAACCGTCTCTGTGACAACCTGGGTATCACCGATCAGGCCCTGGCCTGGCCGACCTCTTTCTTCTCTGATGGACCCTCCGAGTTCCAACTTGGGTCCTTCCTTTCTTCTATCTCACTCTCTACCTGTGGTGTTCTCCAGCGGTCTAACCTCTCTCCCTGGCTGTTCAACCAATACCTCGCACCCCTTGCCCACTGCATTGCCGCGCTCAGTTCCAACTTTCAGTGCAATTTGGAGGACACTCAGCTTGTCTTCAGGCTTCCCTATGCAACCTCCTCTCCTTCTCTCATTTCTGACTGTCTGTCCGCTATCCAGAAGTGGTGTGCCGCCAAAGATCTCTCCCTTAATGCTAGCAAAACTGGGATTCTCCTCATCAGCACACCTGCACCCTCCTTTCCTGTCACTCTATGGCCGGCCTCCCTTGGCCTCTTCCTGCTCCCACCTGTGAGTTTAAGAACCTCAGGGACATCTTCGACTCCACACTCTCCTTTTCTCCTCACATCTCTGACCTCTCCAAGAAGTCAAACTGCCAATTGCCACTCCTCAGAGGTATTCTTCATTTCCTCTCCTTCCCCCAGAAGTTTACTGTCTCTCGACCTCTGGTTCTCTCTAAGCTTGACTATTGCAACAGCCTCTTTCTAAATCTGCCTGCTTCTACTCTCCGCCTTCTGCAACTCATCCAGAACAAGAGTGCAAAACTTGTCCTTGGCCTCAAGCCCTGGGATCGTATCTCTCCAGTCCTGAAATCTCTTCATTGGCTCCCAGTGGCTGCAAGGATTAAATTCAAGACCCTTTGCATTGTCCACAAGGCGTTCTGGGGCCTGGGTGCAAAATACATTCAACTCTCCCTCTGTAAATACCTTCCCACTCGAGCTCTTTACTCCTCCACCTCCAACTCCCTCAGGGTCAGTCGCTTCTCCAAGCAATGAGTTGGGGGTAGATCTCTTTGGCTGGGTCCTGCCTCTGGAACAGCCTCCCTGCCACTCTAAAACTTGAGGAGAACCATCTCCGGTTCCGGAAGCACCTCAAGACCTTCCTCTTTGCTTCTGCCTTCACCCTTCCTTTCCCCTGCTGATCTGTCTGCCTCGGTAGCCTGCACCTGGTTACCCTCTGACTTCGGGCCCAGGTCCCTGCTGACCCATCCACTCAATATTCAAACAGAGAAATACCCATGTTTATGGCAAACATCACTCTTGCCATCAATTTCATTGATTTTCAAAAGGAAAGAAAAAGTGTGCTTCAAGCGTCACATAGAAACCAAAGAGAGCAGTCTGTAGAGTGCAAGTTAAATTTAATGCAAAGAAAAGAAAAAAAGGGGTGTTATTTTTGGTTTAAATTCTTCGAAATTACAAATCTTGTTTTAACATAAATCTGATAACAGTATTGAGAAAAGGAAAAACATAAGAACTAACAGTCACAGTATACACACAAATCATAAAAAACAGAAATCAACCATTCTTATAACACAATTGAAATGGTTTTAGCCAAATTGGTTTGGTAGGTCTGCAGGAGACAAATTGCTGCTGCAGATAGAACTACCAGGGTGTATAAAAAATTACCCTGGTAGGTTGGTAATCGGTATCAAGCATAATCGATTAATATGCATGATTTTTATTATCTGCCAAGATCCATCCACTCACCTGCACTGCCTCCTGACAACCCCTGCACTTGGGTCTGTATCTGTAACCCTAGAGTCTCCTTACCTGCACTTATAAGACACCCCTTGTCTGCGCGTTAAACCTTGTACTTGCCACCCTGCTGGCTGCACTACCAGTTATTTTTGTTGTATCCCTTGCTTAGCATTTTCCACTTCTTCCCTCCCCCTGCACTTTCCGGCTTCCCTCACCCCAGCACTTGCGCATTCTCAATGTCATTGGGCCTTTTTGTCCGCCCTTGCTTCCCCTCCCTTGCCAGTCGCGCTCTGAAACACTTGTGTTGGAGCGCGATACAAATAAAATATCAATATGAATATCAATATCAATTGAGAAGGGTCAGCGCTGAGAAGAGGGGGACCCAGGGGTGAAGGCATCCCCTGACATGAAACTGTGGTAAACAATCGAGAAAGGACAGATCCCAGAAGAGGGGGACCCAGGGGTGAACCCATCAACCAGCAAACACTGGAAACAAAATTTTCATTTGTTAAAGGAACTTTTGTTTTATTATTTTTAAGACTTCAGGTCCTTCAAGGCAAGAGACTTTCAAGGGAAACGAGACTTAGCCATCGACGACCCTGACAGCTGAAAGCTGAACTGTCATCTCATGCTGGGAAAGCTTGAGAGTGTGGTGTGCTCCACGATCCCACCTTACCCCATGCTCAAAACATGTGGAAGGGAGACCTAGGCTACCGCATCGTGACATATTATTTAAGAACACTTCTTTCTTTTCGTGGAAACCATCCTACATCCTTTTTGTATTAGTTGTAAGGTTTGGTATTAGGTTTTTTAGTATAGGACCTTTTATTTGACACATCGCCACTAGGATTGTCTCATTTTTAATTTGAAAGCTGACGCTTGCTGTCATCTTAGATTTAGGTTTAGATTAGGCGTTTTTCCAACCTGCATACAGCATTCATTGTTCAATAAACCCCTTGAACTGTGATCACTTGTGTCGGTCTTACTTGTTGCCACCATGAGTTCCTCACATATGATCCCAGGTCATATCAGCAGTGTTCTTATTTGCAGAGCCCGACGTTTGGCTGAGCAATGGGGCATGGTGCAGTGAAATATAGAGGCACTCTTTGCTGTAATCGCCAGAGCACCTATTCATTACCAGTTTGTACCACCAGGGGTCCAATAGTTTCGCAATTTTTTGCCAACCATGTTCACCAACTCACTAATGGATATGAGGATCCAAAGCCACCAGATGTTACCCTAAGTGAAAAAGGCTCACACCGCCATAACTCTCCTCTCTCAACTGGAGGGAACTTCACAAGTCTTTCCCAATAAACATTAAGAATGAGGAAGTATTTACCCAGGTGGTGGGATGATCCTGCCGGTAACGTCCTGCTGTCGAAGTTATGGGCCCAAGTGAAGTGAGGGTCCCTTAATGCAAGGAGCGATACCGTTACCGGTGCGGTCAGACCAACGCTGAGATGTATACCACCATTAAAATCTGCAAGTAAGAACAGTCGAGTGCTGATAGCTAAAGGAAAATAAACATACCTTCAGTTGCTCTTGCGACACGACATGTGGGAGAGGGACTCCGTATTCAGTGTTGATCAAATTTTAAAACGGAATTCCTCACCCACTCACAGCATCCCAAGATTGACTGGAGGCAAGTATTTTTTGTATTATCCTTTAGCGCCCTCATGTGCTTACTTGCGTGTGCTACAGGCGGCATGGGAGAGGAGGTGTGAGCAGGGTAGGCACCAGGGTGAGGGGGCGTGCACCACCATGGACCTCGAAACGTGGGCTTATACCAGAGAATAAATCCAGCATTTCGAGCTCCCTGAATGGCTAGTGCCCCTGCCTAGGGTGCTAATTGGCTGTATATTTCCAGTGGAAAGTTTGATACAGTTCCATCAATGACGACCAAACTTATATTGATATATACACTCAGTAAAAAAGACAGAGGTAAGATGAAGCAGCTCAATGTACCAAAACCCTTGAACATTGTTGAAAAAATGTTAGTTGTAAACTACTCCACCTTAACTCTCAGCCCCCCCTGTAGAACAGCCCAGGAGATCACTGATGACATCACCTTTAGCATGACTTATTACATCATCCAACAACACCACTGGAAACTAGAGCACAATTATGTTTTCACTCTGACAGGTAGTTTCTCGTAGTATCCTATTTGATATAATCAGTGGCTTCCTTTGAACATGCCTCGTGCTCTGCCAAGGCATCTAAAGTAGCCTGTGGGTTTGGCGTGCCACCAGGCCCAGAGGCCACTTTACCCCCATAGTTGGCCCACAGGTCACAGGCCATGGACTATGACCATAATGCCTGGGATATGGCTTCAGCCATTCTTCAGGCCCTGGTAAAGCACACACAATAGCCACTGGGTCTGGCCACTTTGCCCCCATGGCAGGCCCACTGCTTCATTACATCACTGTTAGCATGCACTAAAAATACACCTATAGAATATGATAGTTATATGTATTGAACTAGAATACGATTTTATTTCTGTAAAGGACATTTCCAGTGATATCCTATGTGGTGTCTTCAGCACACTCTAGTTTACATTGATGTCATTGAAGATGCAATAAGTGATGTCATTTCTGATCTACCCACTGTGCTCATGGGCTGTGCAACAAGGGACAGGGGGCACAGAGTGAAGGTGGCAAATATTGGAACACGTGCTCACTTTCAAGGGATTCATTGGATTAAACTGGCACGTTAGCCTCACTTCAACTTACCTTTGTTCACTGTGTTTCAAGGGGTTTCCTGAATGCATGTATAGTCAAAGCACAATTAAAGATGATAAACCGACTTGGAATCGGAATTTGGACAATACTTACATACGTCAAAAAGCACAAAGAATTAGGATCCACAGACCATTGAACTGCTTTGAGAAAGAACACTCAGGTTGAAACACGTGTTGGCTACAGGCTATACAAACGAATGAATACATTTGTGAATACTGTATTTGCGCCCATTAACAGGGACCATTGTGAATGAATGCTTTTCTGATTACAAAATATATTCTTCTAAGTATACATAAGATTTATTTTGATTATTGAAAGACAAATTGAATTAGGATAATTTAGCTGCGCATGATTCACAGGAAACACCACAAAGTGTATGATTTAAAAAATAGTTTTTAAATCTCATTCTGAAATTAAGTTGTGTTGCTTGCTACCTGTAATTCACCTGACAAGACTTCCATTGCTTGAGCACAGAGAGGAGTGGAAAATGGCATCCACATATCATGGGTGGTAATCAGATCTGTATGTTGAGTGAACTGTTATAACACAATTACTTTCTCATACTCACCACAAAGTCCAGTGCCCAAAGGTTTGCTTGTGACATTTGATTCAACAACGATCAGCCCTGTGCTATGAAACCATTGAATTTTGACATTTGTCGGCGTGTCAATTAAATACATGTTGCCGGTATCAACAATTTTGTAGCCATACTTTTGAACTGTAGGCCAAGCAAATCGTGAATTGACTGTGATCTGGAAGAAAATAATGTTAAAGAACACAATTTAGATATGTTGCTATGCAGTAGTTGTTGAATATTTCACAGTATTTCAGTGTTATTTAAAATAAGTGGACATATATTGTCTATCGAATGACTGTGATCAAGTTTGTAAGCGTCATCTGCACCACTAAGAATGACCCAAAAGGGTCCATAGAAATGCACTTCGCACGCAAGAACTCATACTTTGGAACAACTTCAAATCTATATCCCATATGCTACATTGTTTTATGTCAACACATAAGAGATGGCTATGCTTCAATCTGTAACCTAACATGTCACATTAATGCAAAAGACAGATAAAACAAGTATGTTTCAGAAGATACAAAAGCCCTTTGCACTTCCACTCTATTCATCGACCCTGCCCCATCACTGAATGCGTAATAAACAAAGAAACTATCAGAAAATGTTTAAGATGTGCGAATAACTTGCTGAACAAAATAGAGACAATTCTTCAATTTCTTGTTGAAAATAATTGTATTCAGTGAAAGGACCTGTTTCTGGCACTGTATCACTCAGGGGAATAGATGTATTGTTCAGATGAGTGCACTGGTTTTGCCCTAGCTTGTGCGTCTTCCATTGACCACTTGAGAACTCTTTGGCGAAAATAACTGAGCTCGTCCATCAATGCAATGACATCACTCTGGACTCGAAGTCTGCATGCAGCAATTACTGATGCAGAAAGAAAAAATCCGATGATAACTGCAGTATTAGGAGTTTACCACCACTACGGTACAAAACTCTGTGTAAGCATGCAACATTTTAGAAAAATCACACACAGAATTTCCAAAGCCTAAGGTTCATGAAAATTATAAAACATTGTTTACCATCCCTGTTTCACACAGGCTGTGTAACAGGGATGAAAATGTACAGACGGTACATTTCTTAGACAACGTCCCCTGCCTAACCTTGGGGATCAACAGCAGGATGGTGCAAGGGACCTTGTTCCACCCCGAGCTTGTGGATGTGGGACCCAGAGGAGGTATAAGGGGGATCCCCAGTAACCATCACTGGGTGCCCACACTAAGTCAGGGGAAAATGATGGGAGCATTGAGAACCCAAAACACCACCAACACCAATGACCACCACAAGGGGAGAGAAAAGTCCAACCCCTTAAAGAGTGTCCTTCTCATAAAGGTGACACTTTTAGAGTGCCGCTCCATAGGTGCCGCCAAACATTTAGCTAAATTAAGCCTTTGCCTTTAAGGGAACACTGCTGTAACATTTCAAAGTTACTAATGAGCATTGAAATACATTTCTTTTTTTCGGCACGAATGCTGAAGGATTTCTCATTATGATTTAAACAATAATGAATGGGCTTGAACAGAAGAAAACAAACAAGTAAACATATCCCTCCTAGCCTTGCTAACATTGTAGGATTGCAAGGTTTCTGATTCTCCACAATGAAGGCATTGCTAATGTAACTAACATCTTCTCATGCTTTTCTGGAAGATTGTATAACTCCAAAGTCACATGCTGAGGGAACAGAGGGACCTTGCATACAGCAGGCAGTGGCAGTTGGGGTTCAGGAGGAAAACAAAAAACTCATGTCAATGAGGTTTATGAAATCCAACATACCACATATCCTCAACACATGCCCCAAACACAAAGTGACCCGGCGTACAGTACAGAGATGTTGCCTATAACCATAGGTGCTACTAAAGGGGAGGCGAGACCCTACTATAAAAAGCTGCCAGTTCAGTCTGAAAGTATGGAGAGTTCAGGTAGGAGATGGTGGAAAGAGTTTAGCGGTGAGAGTGAGGATTACAAGGGAAGAGAGTTGGAGGATACAGTAAGAGTATTTAGGAGGTCGAAGGAAGAGGGAGTGTAATCAAAGAGATTTGGAGGTTTGAGTGAGAGTCTGAAGTAGGATGGAGGAAATTGTATCAAAGCAGACACAGAATCGGAAGGTGACCAAAGCCATCAACATTAGCAATGGAGAAGAGAGAAAAGCTACAGGCGGGAGATGAAGCTAGTATCCCTGTGTAGGTGGAAGGAGAACAGGTACCACTACTAGAGAGAAAGATAAGAGAGGTTCCCATGGACCAGGCTGGTCTAGGGCAGGGTTGTGAGGTGGTGGGTGGTGTGAGGAGGAACAAGACAGTGTAATCTAACCAAGGTTCAGGGAGATTACAACAGGGCTGGTCATCAAGGATGTTCTCAGTGAGCAGGACCCTTGAACAGAGAGGTTCTCTCAGACAGACTGTACCCCTGGTAACTGAGGTTCTGGGAGAGTGAGTCAGGGCATGAAAGATTCACGTAATATCTTGGCCGGCTGGAGGAGACCATCAGATGTATACACATTGTCTGTGGAGGGCCAAACAATATATTCAGCTGTTGAAGGTTTGGGAAATCCACAAACCTGGACCAAGAACACTGAGACAAGAGTCATTCAAGTGGGGTCCAAGGTTGTGTAAGAGACTTTCTTTACGTTTTATGACTGGAGACATCCTACGAATCCATTGTTGCTGTTGTCAGGATACAATCATAGTTTTATTAAAACATATGCTTGTGCCAGCCTATTTGTACCTCCCTCAAGGCTTTCCTGTCAATGTGCATACGTCTTTCCTTAAAGGGCACTTTTTAACAGGCTGAGGATAAATACATAATGTAACCACCACTTTTTCAGTGGAGTTAAAATCATACATACTTGCTGTGTGGAATTCGAACTCCTGATCTGCAGCATTTACCACATGCGGTATTCCAGAAATACCTCATGAGATAAACAACTAATAACACAATTATTATGTGGACAGTAAAGCCAGACAGTATATCAAGTACTGCATGTTTTACCATTACTGACTACCTCATAATGAGAGCTGAAGTGTTTAAATGTACCCATTTTCTGCATCATACATATAGGCTTTATAGGAGTCTGTGATATTCTGATATGTTGCAAAATATGTTACAGTTGTTCCTTTCCTCCCACTTGTAGCATTCTGAAATTACCAAAGCTATATATATATCTATCGAGTTAATGCAAAAACATCCACCAGGAAACACAGATCAATCTAGATTTATTCTGTTGAGGTGTTTTCCTTTATGCCAATGTGCACAGAATATACTAACACTTCAATTTAATTTACATGTCCCAAAAGTAGATGATGAATTAAACATTCAATATATAGTGGGCGGGACGTTACTCTAACTTACCTTTGACATAAACCTAAAGAGGGCTATTTGACTCACAAAGAAGCTACTATCATTAATCTTGACTTCTAGCAAGTCAGGAGTATCACAGCGTTAAATGTGTGTATGGAGCTCAAACCTACTTTGGAAATATTCGAGCACTATACAAAGGGGACATATGTAGGGGTTACAAGTAGGGCGAAGGGGGAACCAAGGAACAGTGATGGATGGGGGCAGGAGAAGGGGGACACTTCTGTGGGGTATAATTAGAGTTGAGTGGGCAATAGGCGATTGGGGAGATGTTATTTGAAGAGTAGGGGCTTCAGGTCCTTCCGGGAGTGTTGCATGGATATGGACAACTCTATCTTGGTGACTTGTTTCAGAGGCAAAGTGCATAGCAAGGAAAGGTCTGTTTCCATTTTGTTCCCCCTCTTGCAGTTCTTTAATTCCAGCCCAGTGATATAGTGGCATCTGGTGGTGCACTGTACTCCAGAGAGTGTGTATTTCTCAGGTAAGTGAAGTGGTGTTGTGGTTGTGATTACTTCTCAGGTGATGCTGGCATTCTTGAACATGATGCGTGCTTGAAGGGGTAGCCAGTGCAGCTCATGGGGCGATGTGTTTGAATTGTGATGGCACATTCTGCAGCATGCCGGACTGTTTTCAGGAGCATCAAGGTGGAATCTAGGACATCAGCTGTTAGCATGTTACCACCATTCAGGTGGGAGATGACTAGGGCATGAACCGCAGTTCTGAAACTTGGGTCCGGGATGCAAGACTTGACTTTGAGGAGGAGCACAATCAAATAATCACAATTTTATGGTTGTGCTATTTTTAGACACCCTGACAGTTTGTATAGCTATATTATATTTACATGTATTTAATCTGATGACGTATCAAAATAAAACGAGCCAAAATAATGTACAACACACTTAACTCAAAAAAACTCAAAAGGGACAAGTGTTCTAAAGGTGTCTGGAAAGACATCACGGAAGGGTGTGGGGCCCATTTACAGAACATAGTGTCCTATACGATTTCCCTAATCCACCTCCATAGTTTCTGGGACAAAGTACTCAGTTCACTTCTTGACTGAAAATTCAGAGGCTCGGGTATATCCCCATCTCAATTTCAGTCTTCTCATTCCAAGGGATGTAGCAGCCAGAATGCATCTTTTTCATGCGCACCTGAAATTATTCCCTCCCTCTTTGCATTGGGTACACCCTTAAGAGACTTGTACCAATATATATATATATATATACCCCCTTGCCTAGGGTCCCTGTCAGGCCAAGATATTCTCAGCCACCGGCTAGGCGTCTCATTCCCAGAGCAAAGTGTGTAGCTCTGAACAGGCTCTGATTTCTTCTTCTTGGTCTCTGGCTAATGCCAGGGTCTGAGATATAGCTCTCAGTATTTACCAGCTCTTTGTTCTCCTTTGATACAGGTCTCCATCAGTCTCTGAGATATATCCCTAGGCAGCCTCACAGCTTTCTCTGTTCCACATAATATTTTCTGCACTCCCTCACTTCTGGCTATGAAGCAAGAAATGTGCCACTACCTGCCTCAAGCTGGGCTCTATGCACCTTCTGATTACTCTGATCATACAATACGTCTCCTGTTTAGCTCCTCCCTAGTTTCAATTCCTGCTTATTTCCTGATTGGCCTCGCTGCGGGCCATTCATGGTTTTCTTTATGCATTTC
Source organism: Ambystoma mexicanum (assembly GCF_040938575.1). Lineage (NCBI taxonomy): Eukaryota > Metazoa > Chordata > Amphibia > Caudata > Ambystomatidae > Ambystoma > Ambystoma mexicanum. The sequence continues at coordinate 831,496,231 of NC_090934.1, read as the reverse complement.
TCAATGTTACGTTAAACTTCTCAGGTGTCGGTACTCACGTTTTCCCACTTTGCAATTGATTGGGCTGATCATCCTCCTGGTGGTGTTCTAGGCCTGACATTTTGAAGACAGAAAGTAGTGCCATGTTTTTACGCAGCATGATTATTATCCAAGGAAACATGCCAACCCCACTTCCAAATTTAGACCTCAGGCTGTTTTCAGTGAAGTCTTAGGATCCAACAGTACTCTTGTCTTTGGATTTGTAGGTCTGAATCCCCCACCGGGGAATGGTGTGATACATTCTAAAGCATAAAACTGCAACCTAGTAAGAGAACCACCATGTAATTCCCAAAAATTGGTTGCTAAGGAGTAAGCTTGATATAAGTTCATGCATGTATATTTGTAATGGTCCTATTGTGGAATCGATATTCTTTAAAAAAAAATACTTTATTCATAATTTTTACAATACAAAAGGTTAAAGAAAGTACAAAACAAAATGCAACCAACACAACAAGCGGGGTACATGACAGATATACACAAAGAGGGTGCATCGCAACAATGCAATTATGATGTAACAATAGCAAATGTAGGGCAGTAGGGCACAGGCAATGAAGGCCATCTGGATCAGGAAAGTCATAAATCAGTGTGTACATATTGATCAGACATCATATCAAAGAGAAACATCTCAACAATTCTAGCTTAGCAGCCGGAGTCAGAAACCTCTCACCGAACTCGTGAAGGGGAAGCCAGATTGCAACATGCTTATTCGTGGACGCCAGAGAAATAGCACAAACGTTTTCTGTTGCAGCTATCTCCCAATCTTTGTATCACCAAACATTGACCTGGGGTCTCTCTACCGTCTTCCAGCTTCTTGCCAGAGCAATATGAGCAGTCAGCAACAAGTGAGTAATTGTCAGGGCCTTGGAGGCCCTCAAAGGATAAACGGATATCACTTGCACCCCTATCAGTATCATCAGGGGGTCCATAGCTAATGTAGAGCGAGTTGTACCCTTAATCAAGGCCAGCACCACCTTCTTGGATCACTGGGTCTTTTCAAAGGTGCAGAAAGACACCCCACTGGCCACCGTCCCTCAAGCAGGAGGGGGAAATAAAAGGATGAATTTTGTTAAGATGGGTTGGATACATGTAGTATTAAAGAAATGCTTCTTAAACACACAATTAAACGGATACGTCTTTTTTACTTCCCACATAGAACACTTGCCGTCATTTCTCTTGTCATGTAAAGAATAGACTTTGCCAACAGCATCTATCTTGGAATGCTAGACTACCTTATCAAAAAGCTACAATGAATACAGAACTCATCAGCAAGGCTACTCCTCAGACTCACTAAGAGAGAACACATCAGACTACCACTGAGAACCCTACATCAAGAAACACATTTTCTTCAAAACACTCTGCATAACACAGAGAGCAATCCATGGCCAAGGAGCAGAATTCATACAGGGAAGAATGTCCATCTACAAAGCAAACCGAAGACTAAGGCCCAGCAACGACATTCACCTCAAACCATACTCAAAATGGAAGTTTGGGGAAATAGAGTTCTCCTGCATAGCGGTGAGACTTTGGAACTCGCTCCCAAAGGAAATACAAACAACAGAAGATCTCCTTAGGTTCAGAAAATGTTTAAAAACATGGCTATTTAACTCACCGAGCTAAATAGGAAACATCACCGAAGGGAAACTGCAGCACATCACACTAGAAACACCAAAAACAATTAAAACCTGATGAACCGAAACAGGGCGACCCAAAGAAATAATGCATTCTACTGCAAATTACCACAGAATAATATTAACTTGATGAATCAACATAACCTTGCACAAAACAACTCCCCACTAACCCTACTAACAACTCTCTAACACTCTGCATACTCATCCTCAAAAACTTAAGAAATCACGCGCATACCTCTGCTGCAGAGAAAAAAACCTAAAACCATCACAAACTCCACAACACTTAACAGGAAACTAAATAAATCACACACAAATCACCCCATACACACTCATGCCCCATATAACATCTACCAAGTAAAAACAAACCAGCACACAGTGACCAGTATTTACAAGCTGAAGCTACAAGCAGCACATCAAATCTCTCTGGCGCTTTTCCCTCTCAGTCCCACTAACTAAGCACTCCCAACCCTCTTTCCTTTTCAGATCCACCAGGGCGTCAGGAGATGATGAAAATGGCAGTGGTGAATGGTTTAAATCCCACTAACATAACATCGCATAACATAATATAGCATGTACAACCGGTATAAGATTTTGTGTGCATTTTCCTTGTTTGTCATATATCAGGACGCAGTTGCAGCCATTTGCCATATCTTACCCTATGTCTCGTCCGTGATTGAGCAACCCAGGTCCTCCTCCCATTGCAGCATATAGGGGAGCCTGGCAGCCGGATCCGATCTGTCCAAGAGTCTGTGCAACCTAGTGACTTTTGTTTTTGGGGAGCCCCTCTTGCACAGTAAGCTCCAGTGCGATGAGTGAGCGGGTCCCCATCTCCAGGGTCTTGGGATTAGCAATCCAATGTCTCATTTGACAATAACTGAAATGTTCTGCCTCAGAGATGCCAAACAGCTCCTTGAAGTCCTCAAATGTGAGAGGAGCATCCCAATGATACAGCTGGCTCAGATGTTGCAGTCAGCCCATGTACCATGTCCCAAATGACCATGCAGCAAGCCCAGGAGAGAAGCAAGGGTTTCCATAAACCGGCGATAGGGGACCTTCCATAATTTAAGTATTGTGTCCCAATACGCCAGGGAGGCCAGGGTAGAGGGCCGAAATATGCCCCTGCCACATCTGTAAGCTACACCAAGGTGTGGCAGTGTCAAAATGGGATACCAAGTGGTCAATTTCTTGACATCCGCCCAGAGGGCCCTATCAGAGTTAGTCTCTCAAGCCATAACACGTGAGACATGGACTGCTCTAATGTACTCCTGAAGAATAGGTAGCCCCAGACCACCATTACCTTTGTTCAAATATAGGCCTGCTTGCCAATTCGGGTCTGCAATTGGACCAAATGAACTGCAACATTTTCTGGAGCGAAGCACAAGATACACAGACCGGGAGGGCCAGTGTGTAATAGAGAAGCCTAGGGATGATGTTCATATTCACTGCTGAGATCCAACGAAGCCAGGTGATCTGATTTTCCCAGCATAGCAAATCATCAGTGAAGGATTTAAAGAGGGCTGAAAAATTGGCCACGTACAACCCTGAAAAGAGCTGTGTCAACTTTACACCCATGTAGTCAAGGGTGTCATTTCCGAAGAGAGTGAGAACTCTCACTGGATCCTGGCCATGTTATGTGGGGACTCTGAGTTATTAAGTCCCCTCAATGCGTCGTAATTTATAGGGAAGCCTGGGAAGCATTAGGACCATTTTATGGTCAACAACATCCACGGGAATGCCCTGAATACATGGATCGGCCCTTATGATACGATATGATATGGCATTTATTACGTGCCTATACACTAGTGTTTCAAGGCAATAGGGTTCCATCACCAAAGTAAAGTTCAGGGGTGACAGCCGGCAGCTCTGCCACAGTCCCCTGGAGATAGAGATAATTTTGAACACTGCCCATTGATGTGGATGCAGAAGTCCAGAGGATGAACCTCCAGTCAACCCTATAGAAGGCCTTGTTGGCGTCCAGAGCCAACAACATTGATGGGTTTTCCTGCCTTCTACCACTCTCAACCACATTGACAGCCCGTTTGATATTATTGTGCATGCTTTGACCAATATTGAATCCAGTTTGGTCCGGATGAACCAAGGAAGGTAGGGCTTCCATCAGTTTGGTGGCAAGAACCTTGGAGTATATCATGGCATCAATATTAAGGAGAGAAATCTGTTGATACAAGCCGCATAAGGTGGCATCTTTGCCTGGTTTAAGAGCCAAAGAGAGCAAAGACTGTTCCATAAAATAGGATACCTTGCTTGAAACAAGAAAGGAATTAAACAAGGAGGTTAGTGGGGTCAACAGATGAGACAAACATTTTGTAAAAGAGAGGCATGAATCCGTCTTGGTCTAGGGCCTTCTGATTTAAGAGCAAGATGATGGCTAGCTCAATTTCCGCCTCTGTGATAAGAAGTTAAAGGCAATTCTGCAGTGCTTGGGAGAGTCTGGGAACCATGGGTTGGGTCAAATAAGAGTCCTGAGCTTCCAAGTCGGGTCTCTCAGCAGCCAACAGCTTCTCATAGGAATGTGAAAAACAATCTCAGGCTTTGCCTCTTCCGTAAAATGCAGCACCCTGTTCCCATCCCTAATGCCTGTGATATGATTCCTATTTTTCTGCCGTTTTAACTTTTTAGGCCTTTAGCCTGCTGGCCTTGTTACTTTGAGCATAATAAAAGTGTTTTGTGCCTAACAGGGATTTGGCGGTTTCCAAAGCCATCACTGCCTCCAAGGTAGACCTGGCTAGTCAGAGTTCCCGGAGAGCCCCCTGAGATCTGGTTTGGGCATGGAGCAATTTGTGCTCACGCACTTGAGATTCCAGCCGTTCCCTCTCTCAGACTCGAGGATTTGAAGTAGGCAGTTGATGGACTTATGAAGTCCCCCCTTATAACAGCCTTCATTGTATCCCACATGACGCCAGGGAAGATACTGTCCTCCTCATTTTCCCTGAAATAATTATCAATGGCCATCACAATTTCACCATGAACCACGTGATCTTGAAGGAAGGGATCGTAAAGTTTCCGTTTGCAACCTGTTAACCCCCAACTGCAATGAAACCATAGAAAAGATCGGAAAACAATCTGGGAGCAATAACAGCACTCGCGACATAGGGAAGCAGGGTAGACAAAACCAATAGGAGATCGATCCAGGAAAAGCAAGTGCTCCCTTTCATTCCCATGGAACAGACATCCACCAAACCTAGCTCATGGAAAGCTTTGAGCAGATTCAAAAGCCTTCATGTAGTATGTGGCAGACGGGGGGAGTGTCTTGTCCAGTGCAAGCTGCAGGCCTACATTGAAATCCTCATCAAATAGTAATTCACCCTCTGCAAACCCCATAATGGAGTAGAGAAAAGTTTCCAAGGACTTGTGTTGATTATCATTAGGGAGGTATAAAGTACCCCAAGTCACATGGTGCCCAAACAAGGTTCCCTTTAGACAGAGAAACTGTTTAGACAAAGCCTGCAAAATATATTTAACAAAAGGCAAATCTTTTGCCACCAATATTGGAACTTTTTTAACAGGAGCAGAAGCAAAGTATTTGTGCAGGAACGCTGTGCAACGTAGCCTGCATTGATCCTGCCGAAGTGAGTTTCCTGGATCATTGCTATATGAACCCATGATGTCTGGAGCCTATCCAACATTGATCCCCTCTCCCCAGGTGAATTCAGGCACTGTGCGTTAAGAATTACCAGCTTAAAAGTTTCAGCTTCCACCATTACTACCCCAATGTGTGTCATAGGAGAACATATACAAACATAAAAAAATGTGAAATGTGGAAATGTAACTGCAGAGGCTAAACAGAAGAATGCCAGCCTGCCTTTCCCGGCCACCACACAGACACGTGCCGAGGACAACTGCCCCCATCTCTCAAACAAACAGTACCCCTGTACAAACAAACCAAAACTAACCCCATCTGGCACCCCTCTCCCTAACCCAAATGGAAAAGCCTATGTTTTTCCAATCTCCTTATGGGCCATAGGCGACACCCGGATAATGCCGTCATAATGCTTTCCTGAACACAAAAATAATGTACCCTGGTCAACACATCAGGCGTCCACTTGTTGCTAAGCTGAACTGAGGAGTACAACGTGTGAGTGTGAACCAATTATATGTCCTTTTAAACCGGCCATTGCAGGAGGGTTTGAAACAAACTGAGGACATAAGGATGTAACTCTGAATCTTGAATCTGAGGCAGAATGCCTCTAAGGCGTACATTTTTCCTCCTGGATCTATTCTCTGCAACCTCTTGACACAACTGTAGCTGGGAATTAAGTGATTCCAGCTCATCGACCCTGTTGGACAATTGAGAGAGCTTGTAAGATGTCTCACACACTCCATTCTCAGAGTCGTCTACGTAGGTCTCAGCCACAGCGATCCTCTTATCAACTGCAGATAGTTCATCTAGTGCACCCTGAATTTCCTTCTTTATTTCTACCAGTATCATCAAAATATTGGATTTGGTAGCCATCCCTGATGCAGTGCCTTCTTCCACATGCTACACGTGGATCTGAACATCAGCAATAGGGCCAAGCTTTTTTGATTTATCTTGGCTATCTAAGAGCGCCAACACATTGTCACTCTCGCTGCCCTTGGGAATCTTGGCTGTCATCATTGTAAAGCTGAGAGAGAGGATGGCCCACAGTGCGACAACATGGCAGCAGACCTCCAAGCAACGCAGCAGGCCTTGTGCGCAAATCGATACCAGTGCCTCCTATACTCTAGCTATGAAAGTTCCAGGATAAGTTATGTAGAATGCTCACATACTATCGGTCGTTCAGCCAGTCCATGGTATCGGCCTCCAACTGCCTACCCCCCAACTCAACAAAATATGAGCGGTTGAGGGCACCCTTCTGTAACATGTCTCTAGGCCTGGCCAGCACTGCAGGGAACTCTAATGGGGCCCCAAAGCCACTCAAGGTGACCCAGCCTCCTCTGCCTCCCCAACCCCAGCTCATCTTTCTACTGTGGGTGGGGAGCAAGACACCCCCTCCATGACAAAGCACTGGTAGCCCATGCTCGATGGTTCGTCGTGAGCTCAGAGAACATCAGCAGGCGCCATCTTGATCTGGCGAGCCAACAACACCCTCAGCTGAGATACGTGCTCCCTCCAGAAGGAACTGTCAGCCTGCTGCTGAAATATCCTGCGGGATGCCTCATTGCATCGATCAGGTTTTTTTTTTCCTGCGGATGTGGTCGGTGGAAGGCCGTATCCCTGTAGGCTCACAGAGATCGCATTGAGCGCCACCGCTCCAGCGTTCACTTTGGCCACGCCCCAATATTCTGTTTTTTGTATGGTGTGAGAAACCTGAGGGCTTTCTCACATCTACTCCCCTTGGATCCTCTATACAGGTGGCCAGGGAAAGGCCATCGCTTTTAGATACTAACCCTGGGGGTGGACAAGCGAGGGATGATCACCTGGATGAAGGGGCCCTTGCGGATTGGAGGCGGGATACCCTTTCAGGAGGGACACCCTAGCCCAGAACGGGTTATGGGATATTGTTCCCACATGTTTCCTTGTCCCTGAGAAGGACAAGAGGTATTATCAACCAAGACATGTAAGAAAAAGGAGGATAAGGATTGGAGATGAGGTACCTTGGGACAAAACACAGGATCCCCTTTATGCTAGTGACCACCAACCTAACCCTCACCTGACCTTTGTGGGTCATTGTAGAGTGGTTCCCCTTTATTCCCCACTTGGGGTACCTGACAGTACTAAGACGAGGAACAAACAACTGAGAGTAATGAACATTACACATTTTCCCCACTCTGGTACTGAGACGAGGAAGAAGCTACTGGGAGTAATGGACACCACTTACTCTCTCCACTTTGGTACTGGGACGAAGAAGATGCATGATGGTCAGGCATGTCCTTTTAATCAGAGTCAGGCAGCATTGATTGATGGAACACACCTGCAGCCCATTGATGCACCACAGGTGCATAAAAAGTGGAATGCAGAAGCACATAGAAGTAGCAGGGGAAGAGGAAGCAGCAGCAGAAGGACAAGAGACCTGGGGAATTTGGGCAGAGATAATTTTAATACCCGGGACTGTGCCGGAGAGCGAGAAGCCAAGACACAGAGATGCCAACAAAGATCCCGGGAGTCCTGCCTGTGGAACTGTGCAGACGGGGAACCCTCGTAAGGAGAAGGCGGGCAGCAGGCGCTGCTGTGGAGCATAGGCAGAGCTGAGCACAGAGGTCGGCGTGTGCTGAAGGAAGCAGCCAGTGAACACAGGCTTTCCCACTTGGGGAGAAGCCACCAAGAGGACTTGTTGGATCCTGGTAAGTGTAGGGGACACTGGAACCACATGGGCATCCAAGGGACTATGGATATAGTAGCGTAGTAGCGGTCCACGATAGTAAGAAACCTTTGCATTTATTGAATACTGAACGGAATGAAATATGCAAAGCTGCAATTTTTAATACTGAACTGAATGAAACATGCAAAGCTGCATTTTTTTTAATATTGAACTGAATGAAACAATCAAAACAACATTTATTGAACACCGAACTTAATGAAATATGCCAAGTTGCATTTAATGAATACGAAACTGAATGAAATAAGCAAAACTACGCATATTGAATACCAAAGTGAAAGGAAATGCAAGACTGCTCATTCTGAATGTTGAATTGAATGAAACAGCACAACTGCTAACATTGAATACCACATTGAATGCAAATAATAAACCTGCTAATATTGAACTCTGAACTGAAAGAAAATAGGAAACTAAGTTGGATGAAGGACTCTGACTGCAGAGTTGAAGTCAAAACTGAGAAAGCGCTTGTTGTGGAGCTGCATTTTAGAAACCACTTGTTTATTGAAGTTTTGGAGCTGCATTTGAGAAACCACTTGTGTATCTCAATATTGAACTATTCAAAGAGAACTTGAAGTTGCTGGTTGCGTGACTGTAATGGATGGATTGTGCGATCCAACAACTGCGCCCAGACCAGATAACTCCTACATGTTGATTAATGAACTGATGAAAGCGAATGCAGGTTCCTGGTTGCGTGACCTGCAATGGGTGGACCGTTTGGTCTAAAAACTGCACCAAGACTAGAGAACCCCTATATAATAACAAGGAAGCTTGCTATTGTGTCAAAAGGAAAACTACAATTGGCGCATATTAGACTTGGGGAAGGGAACCGTGAGCTGTAAAGAATTGTTGAAACTCAGTTAAAGACAAAGCTTCAAGATACTTCCTCATGTGACATCTTTTGATATTGTACTTGGGGAAGGAAACCCTAGGACGTGCTGCACTGGAACTATATTGAACTTGGGGAAGGGCATCTTGACATTTACAAAGGTGTGGAACTTTATCACTTCAAGTCCAAAAGAAGATGCATTGAATATTGTGGTGAACTTGTTGACATTTGGGGAAAAGACGCTGAAGATTAAGCCCAAGCTGGAAATAGCTCAGAACTTTACTTTTGGAACACTGTTTAGTTTATGGATGACATCTCTACACATTGTTTTGTCTTAGTTGTGAGGGCAAACATATGTTTTGGAAACAGACTGACTTTTCAGTTGAACTTACTGACACTGACTATCCTTAGTTTCTTTAGATAGGGAAATCCCACCTTAGGATAGGGCACGTCAGGCCTTAAACCATCATAAAAGTCGTTTGTTACACATTGAATCTGTTGTCTGTGTCTCCTTCCATGATGCCAACCTCACAATGGATATTAAATAAGGTAAATCACATAGGCTGTGGACAAAGGTATACATTGATTAATGAAATACTTTGCACAGCCATGCCTATACATGAAGTTCTTCTTGATTAGAAACACATAGTCCCCCATTTTGCATTTGTTACATCCAAAGAATCCTGGCGATCATGGCTTAACTAGAATTAGTTAATGGGCCTCATTCCGAGTATGGCGGTAAGGGATAGCGGCCACCGGTAACGAGACCGGTGGCAGTGATCCCTTACCGCCATACTCCGAGTTCCCTTTGCGCCCTCGCCCTTAATGCCTGCTTTGAGCAGGTGTTAAAGTCGAGGGCGCAAAGGGGCCTCCAAGCCAATAACGGTGACCGTAATGAACGGTCACCGTTATTTGCATCTTCCCCATTCCCATTGAGCCCTATGGGGGCTCATTTGGGAATGAGGAAGAGCCTTGGTGAATGGGGAATTACCGCCCCGCCAACCTTGGAATGGGGCGGTAATTCCGCCATCCACCAAGGCGCTGCCGATCCGGGTACGGCGTCAACCAAGGCGTTAATAGCGCCATTGGTTAGCGCCGTACTCGGAATGAGGCCCAATGTCATTACGTGTCTCTGTACAATAACTTTGTCAAAGCCTATTTTTTAAATTAAGAAGGTACCTCAGGTAAAGGGGTTATCAGAGAATGCAACCAGAAAATGATATCAGACAAAATATGCAAGAAAGATGGACACAAAATAGGAGAATGGGGTTTCGCTCCTCTGAAGGGAAATTATGTTTGTGGCCTGTGTAGTGTTTGTGATTTAACCACCCAAAAGAGAATTATGATGGCTCCATTGGTCAAGCACTTTGCAGAGTTTTCCCATTAATACAATTAATTTAAATGGACCACAATAAAGATCAAAGCCAAGCAGCTATAGAAAAAAGCGAACTGGTTTGAAATTAAGGTTTATCTTCAGAACTAAGAGTCATCTGAAGGGCTTGAATGAAAACATAATGTGATACAAATTGTGGTAATGCCGTTACATTTATACAGTTAGCTTGGTATGGGAGAATTCCATGACTACAGTTGTTTGTTTACATGTTCACACCTTCAGCATAAAATTACTACTTATGTTGGAAGACATTTATTTGTAGGAATCATGTTCTAAAAACATTTTTGTCATGCATTACATTTTGTCATGCATTACTGTTTGTACATTATTATTACTATAATGTAACATAGTTTCAAGCAATGTCTCTCCCTTCAATCCAATAATATATCAGGAACACGGGTTAGATTGGAATTGTTTTATGCTATGGCTCAAATTTATAGAATAAGACCTAAGCTATTACAAAATGACTGCGTGCTTAGAAGACAGTGGAAAGAATTAGGCCCATGCAGTAGAGTGTGGTTACGTGATCATTCACGTAAAGAGCCCGTAATGGAAAAATGCAGAACAGACTTTAAATAGCATCTAGATGGCGCACGCCATTTCTCCCATGAGCAAGTTCATTCAGTTTGTCCTCCACCCGCCAACCATTAATGGTTTCGGAGCAGGAATTGGTATGAAGGGAATATAACTGCCTTTAACTGCATATGCAGTATTCCTTGGACCGATGGCTTCAAGAATCTAAAGGAAACTGAAGGAATAGTTTGGCTTCCCCATATGCTGTAGACTTCCTCATAAGTAATTTGTTACTTCTGTGAGAATATGTGCTGAATGGAAAGGTGTACTGCATACGATGGGGTCTGTTGGTAAGAACGAATATTACAATGTTTGTGTGTTTTCGATACACAGATGGTGTCTGTAAAGTGAAGTGTGAATCCAGGATTCAATAACAGAGAGGAAACATTTTCACTATGAGTCCAGAGACAAGTAAGCATAAACATGTGTTGGTGTTACCGGTGAAAGACAGTTATACATGATGATGTTATATATGTGTTGTTTGATTCTCGAATGGAGGGGTGACTGATATTAATTATTGACAGATACACAAGAGGAATTGCAAACTTCTGCTGCGGTGATCAAGCATAATTTTGATGCTGATCTTAAAATCGAAGACACAAGGTATTTCTTACCATGTGCAGCTTTTCTAAAAATATGGTTCCTAATGGCCATGCAGAAGTGAACAGTTTTTTGTCTTGTAGATTCTCCATTGTTGGGGAGTAATGACCTATGACATTAGTTCAATTGTTGAATTATCAAACCTTCCATGAAGATTGCACCACATACCTCTAGTTATAATAGATCCAGTATAAAATCCAATACTGTTATTCAATATTAGAGAAGTTGAACACAATCAGGTTCCCTGAACAATGTCCACATTAGCAGTCTGAAGACAGAAACATGTTGGACTATTTTGAGACATATGAATGTGGTCATGTGCCGGTCTAAAGTGCAAAGATTTTGATGTTTAAAGTTTATTTATGTGTTAAATTCATTTTCACCGATTTTTGTACATTCACAATGATGACAGCGTGGCAGATGTTTTTTTTCCTTCTCTTACTTTACTTTTTTGGTGCACTATTCCATTGTAAGAATTGAGATGTAAATACTTAGAACGGTAGTAGAGATATGTTATATTGGTGTAGAGTCGTTCTAAGCATACACACTGGAAATTGATGATGAACAAAAAGACAAAACATATAAACTACAAAATCAATAAATGTCTTGCTTGTGTTGATATTGTTACTTCTAAAACACAGATTGTCTGAAATACCTCCCATTCAATAGCAGAACTTTCTTTTCAAATGTGTTACTTTCTTGCAAGCAGTATTGATGTATTTCAATTGAGGGTTTATTAACATTGCAAAATCTCTGTTTGAATGTACCTGTGACAGTAAGTCTTTTTAGTAAAACATATCAAATTTTGACTCCAAACAACAGGTTACTCAGGATTAGATGTTCCATACAGTTACTGACATAACCATGTTTAATGTTAGTGGTTTTCTCACTTGGCTATCCCTTTTAGATAGGCGGCACACCACCACAATCTAGGTATAGCATTTCACATGAGCGACAGCATTGTTCTTCTGGAGGGATAATATTTGTGTAACTGATAAAATAACTTGAACTAGTCCTGGCTTTTTTTTGTCAGAAGTGCTCTACATGCTGGGAATAGACACATACCTATTATGAGGACAATTAAACTGCAAGACTCAGGATGTAAAGGGGCTTTGCATGAAAACCATGGTTGTCACTTACCAAATATATCCTCTCTGCAAAATTAGATGCTTTTGTGTTATCGCAAAATAAGACATACCTACACATTTAGAACTCTGTAAACACGAGGAATAGAAACAGAAAAATCTGTACCTCATGAATCGAAGGCAACCTAAATGTTAGAAAGGATTTCTGTGTGAGTTCAGCAATCACATGAATTTAGCCAGGACCTACAGGCTGCAATGAGCAGTGTGGATGGTGTACATTTATCTAGACGGCAACTAGAAGGTAACACTGAAGTGCATAAGTTGCTTCTGTTCCTGACAGAACTCTGGATATGTTTTTGTTATAAACTTTAGCACTATGAAAGAGGAAGGGAGAAATTCTACGGGCCCACCAAACATCTGCACGAGATGGGAAGCTGAAAGCCATGAAATGAAATGTGTGGAACAAATGAGGTCATCCTATAGAAAATAAAAGTCTTATGTGCTGGAAGAATATATTAACATACCACAGCTGCCCATGCATGATCAGCCTGTATACTTAAACAGTAGCAAGCAGTAAGCCCCGATAAATGGATGTGCTTTTTTAAAATTTAAAATAGTTGTCAGTAGACATTGCTTATAAAGAGAAGGCACATTTGGTCAACTGAGAATGAACTGATTTACAACTGCCATGTTTATTCATTATACAGTGCAGCCCATACGTAAATGTAAAACAAACAAAAAATACAAAAAGCAAATGGTAGCGTTGATCCCCTTTGGCATGAAAAAGGCAGAAAGAAAACAGAAAAAATAGTTGAACAGAAAAAGTAATTCAATCCCAACATCTTTATTAAATGAGGCCAATAAACATAGTGAATATACACATCACTCGACAATTCCTATTTAAAGAGCAACAAAAATAATTTTAAACACATGAATCGTTAATCATAGTATGCACATTCAACCATAGCAACGCAGCTTACAAAAACACAAAAGACAAAGACACATTTGTGAAATCTTAAAGTGACACACTAAATTACAAATAAAATACAATACATAATTATCAACACCAGAAATTCTGCCTCACAAATAATTATGCAAACTAGGGGTCTCTGGGAGTCTCTCTACCGGCCTCAGTTGCGGGGGAGTCTCAACCAGATTTTCTAGCTCACTATCCCTTTCACAGAAGAGAAATATCCACAACATATCAGTCTTTGTCCTGTACAAAGGCAGTCCAGCACCGAAATGCTAGTAAATTCTCCTCTGAACAAGCCCTTTGCCTGGCCTGCCCTTGGGCAGGACAAAGACTGATATGTTGTGAATATTTCTCTTCTGTGAAAGGGATAGTGAGCTAAAAAATCTGGTTGAGACTCCACCGGAACTGAGGTAGAGAGACTCCCATAACCCACTTGGTTTGCATATTAAAAAGTAGCTTTGGGTCTCACCCTAAATTACTAGGGTAAGCCAGACATGCTTGCTCACTGTTCTTAGAGGGGCACATTTCCACCTCACTGATGAGGCTCAGCCAGGCTGAAACACGTGTCTGTGGTTGCTGTTGGTATTCTTGTTCAGAAGAGAATTGCCTAGCATTTAGGCGCTGGACTGCCCTTGGGCAGGACAAAGACTGATATTTTGGGTATATTTCTCCTCTGTGAAAGGGATAGTGAGCTAATAAATCTGGTTGAGACTCCCCAGTGACTGAGGCCGGTAGAGAGACTCCCACCCCCCCCCTGTTTTTCATATATAATTATGGCGAGCCTGGCGAAAATCACCTAAATTACATACCCAACTAAAATCCAATACAAAAATATTTATGGCAGAAATACTGGCTGATATATGATTTCAACACATCTAGTCTTCACACAAAGATTTCCAAAAATTGTGCTTTGTGTTGCATTTCGATGGGTCCCCTTGTTGTACCATTTATCACATATGTGTCTCAGTTATAACATAAATGTGAAAGTTCTGAGGTATCAATCCATTGGCCCTCATTAGGACCCTGGCGCTAAGTGTTTAACAGCACCGTAAAAGGCTGCAGCGCCGTTAACCACTTAGCGCCTTACTACGAGATCCCTTTGCGGGACCTGACCTGAACGGCAGGTCTGGACCAGCCGTTAAAGTAGGGACCCGCAAAGGGACTCTCGAGTTAAGTACGGTACCGCAATTTGCGGTACCGTACTTACCACCTTCCCCAGTCCCATTGAGCCCTATGGGGCAAAAATGGGAATGGGGAAGGGCCAATGTTCAATGGGGAATTACCGCCTCGCCAACCTTGGAATGGGGTGGTAATTCCCCATTGAACATTGGCGGACTCATTACAATACCGGCACCAACCATGATGCTAATAGTGCCATGGTTTTGCACCGGTGTTGTAATGAGGGCCATTGTCTCTGTCCTTGTTCCTGCTTCCCAAAACGTCACTATTCTCTTGTTTGATAAAGGACATTCTAGCCATGCAGCAGCTGTTGGTATTGCTACAGTACAAAGGCATATTCTGTGAAGCCCATCGGGCTACACACGTGTGATGTATGTTTTATTTTCCAGCAGTAGAATTGGTGTAATGCTTTGATGTATTTGTATCTGAAGTAGTAGATTTTAATGCTAATGATGCAATTGATTGTATTTATTTGTATTTTATGTGTCTTTGAAGATTCTGATAAAAATAGAGTTTTAATGGAAACATATCTTTAGTGAAGCTGGCGAATTCTGAATGCAAAAAAGCAAAACATGTTCACTCTCGCAACCATTCTTCTGTACCTCTCAACATTCCCACTTTTCGTAACCTGTACACATGCATATTAAAAATGGTGTTTGGAGAGATATATTTTAATCCCTTGACAGAATATATAGATGACAGGTGTCTGATCTCAGAAACACGTCTGGCACATGCCCTGTGCTAATTAATTCCCAGCTGATACAAATTAAAAACTTTTCAAAGAGTCAAATGGATGAACTACAATTTAATTAGAAATGATGGCAGCCACTGCTGTAAATTCATCACCTTCATGGCAGTTAAGGCGTTGAGCCACAATTGATAAACAAGCCTCACTGAGTAAGTTTGTCCGAACCCAGTATTGGCTGAATTTCCACAATATTCGGGATTCACAGAAACTACCAAACTTGGGTAATCCAGATCATACAACCAGATTACTTTCGTTAGAGTGTATTTTCTTGTGGGAAACTGGGTCATCCCACAAAACATTGTCCAATCAATAAACTGGAAGGCTCTACCCTACCAACAGAGCAAAAATTAGAGCAGAAAGGGAAGGAGGGGGGAGAGGGGCAGGCTAATGAACAAGTAGTACGTTTCTTTGTTCTTATGCATTCAGCCTTTCGTTGTATTTGGGAAAAAAAGGAATACAAAGTTGTTCTGAATGTAACATGTATAATGTCAGACTTGTTTGGAAAATTTAATAAAGATTTTTGTTTTTTTAAATGAAGGGGGTGCACAAGAGAGTGCTCAGGGGGGGACTGGAACGTTCCATTGGCAAAGGAGTGATTTCAGAAATCGCCCAAGGCTGGAGCAAGGGTGTCGGTTTGGGAGCAAGGGTGTGGATGTGGTCCTTGGTTGTTCTGGATGAGCAGCGGATAACCTGCTTTGACAAGACTTTCATAGATCAGACTTGTCTCAAAACATTGTCAGGGGTGAACAGGGGAAAGGAGGAGAAAGCAGTGGCATTTGAGGGGGTCAAAATTCCCATTCCCTTCCAAAGTGCCTTTATGTAGCTGAAGATTATTTCACCTCATACCTCATGCTTTTATTTTCATTCCAGGTGACTGCAGTCATAGGAAGCCCAGGCTGTTCACCGATCAGGGCCTCCAGAACGATTATTCCAGTCCGCAGTGTTCACAGGTCAGTGCAAACAGAAAGAACCGCCAAGCAGATAACTAGGAGATGCACAGGCATCCGAAGAATGTGGCGTGCCTCTAAATGTCAACAGCACAAGCTGCGATCTAGCTGCCAACACAGTGTTGCATAAGAGGAACCTACCTGGGATTTCATTGCAGTGCAGTGACCTAACATGAACTAGGGCACTTGTCAAAGAGGGCCTCCATTCTTGCAGACCTATGGTCTTGCTTGGAAGAAGGGGCGGCGCTTAGCACTCTATTTGCAAATTCTGACCATTGTATCAAATCCCTGGTAGACATGGTAGGATCCGATTGAACAAGGCCACACGTCCAATGAGGGAAGGAGTGGAGAGGATAATAAAGGTGACAGGAAGCAGGAGGGTGTGGTTATTTGGCTGAGCTCAGAGAAGGAGGAGGTGGCATAACAAACGACCAGCAAGCAGAAGGCTAGTGGACTGTAGTGTCGAGGCCTTTTGAAGAAAAAAGAGGTATTGGTTGATGCAAGCAAATGGTACTGTGTGGTCAGTGTATGTGAAAGGAGAGGTGAGTGAGAGAAGGAGAGGAAGGATAGCAATTGAGTGAAAAGCGATTGTGAGAGTGAAAGGAGGGAGACTGAGTAGAAGGTTGGATGTAGTGGTAGTTTTGTGGAGAGGGGAGAGTAGTGGTGGTGGGGGGTAGTAGAGGTGTAGAGAGGGGAAGCAGTAGTAGAGTGGTGAGTGGAGCATGGTAGAAGAAAGTAGTAATATTAGATGGTGTTGGCAAGTGGTAGATGGAGAGAGAGACATTGGATGGACGAAGGAGGCAGAAGTAGTAAGAGGGAGGAGAGAATGTAGGTGTAGTTGTACGGAGTAGAGTTGCGGAAGGAGGGTAGAATCAAAAGACAGGGAGAGGAACATCAGGGTGTGAGTGGAAGGAGACAGGGGCGGGCTTGACCATTTTAAAGGCACAACACCACAACCCTTTTAGAACTAGCCTCACCATGAATGTAGGACCACCCTAGGAAGTCCCTGAGGTAGCTTAGATAGATAAGGCAGTCACCCTCAGGCCATCACCATCAGCAAGTTAGAAATCAGACAGTAGGGAGAAACAATCAGTATACACAAACCAGGGAATTAGGGACACCTGTGTCATGGAGGATCTGGTACTTTCTAGACAACAGAGGGAGAGATGACCAATAGAGCCCGTGAAAGAAAAAGTAATACAAACCCTCGAAACACCTTTTGAGAGTTGGTGTGTTTGGTGGCCATCTGAGACAAATAACTGACATGAGCATGTGAATGTCTTTTAAATTAACAGACTTTTGGGCCTCATTGCGAGGTGGGCGGTAAGGGATTACCGGCACCGGTAAGGAGACCAGTGCCGGTAATCCTTTACCACCCTACTACTAGGTCCCCTAGCGGGTCCCTCCAGTAACACCAGGTCTGACCAGGCGTTATGGACGGGACCTGTTCAGGGACCTAGAACCTAATAACGGTACCGCAATTTGCGGTACCGTTATTAGCGCCTTCCCTATGGAGGCTCAAATGGGAATGGGGAATGGCTTTTTCAATGGGGACTCGTAATGAGGCTCTTTGGCCTCATTACGAGTTTGGAGCCCAAACCGGGCTCCATTACCGGGTTCCTGCAATGAGGAATAATCGGGTCATTCCGACATAGGAGGACCCGGTAATTCCTCCTTGCAGGAACCATTCCCCATTCCCATTTGAGCCCCAATAGGGCTCAATGGGAATGGGGATGGAGGTAACAACGGGCACATTACAAGTGTCCCGTTGTTACCTCCCTCTTCCCCTCGCGGTCCGGGTCCCGCAAAGGGAACCTCGTAATCCGCGATCCCGTTATGAAGGGGGCCAGTCCCGTACCGGCCCCCTTCATTCCGGGGGCGCAAGGGTCGTAATGAGGCCCATAGTCATACAACATTTTGTCTAATTTTCTTTTTTGTAATTCAAATGTTACAATATGTGACGTATAAAATTCAATTTTCAATACCACAACAGAGAAAAAAGAAGAAGAAGAATAAAAAAAGAAATTAGATTTGGTCTAATGCAAAAGCTGACAAAATCATGGGAATTTCGTTCACTAATAGCACACTTTGAAAGAAGAGGGGAAAGTGTTTGGGTGTGCAGTGAAAACCTTGTTTGGGGCGTCTTGCTAATACCTCAGATGTGGATAGGCACTACATCTGCTTGGTGCGAACAAAATGTACCCAGAATTGAACCAGGACTTTGAAGTTTCCTTACATAGGTGTTCACATCCACTTTCCCCCTCAGAACGTGCCCAAATCCCATGTAAACATCACAATCTCAGCCAAGTACTCGTGCACGCTTTGAAGCTGGGAAGGGCCCCTGATCTCAGCACCTGAAAGGTACAGTCATCTCGATTCACCTGCGGGTTCCCATAGATGCACCTGAATCCAGTGGTTGAACCCACACGGATGCATTGAGGAGTTTGTGGGTGAATGCACAGGCTTATTGATAATGTTACATACACAACAAAAAGTATGAAATATTTCAGACCTGCACAAACACCCTTTTATACTTCGACTAATCATATGAAAAAGAATATGGAATTTCGAGCAAAAAGTGTTTTTGGGCACTAGACATGTTCACATATCACTTCTTTTAAAGACAATTGTACACTTGGTGGCTAAAAATAAACAAATATTAGTGCTTGCCTTTGCTTGGCTTTTTATACCCCAAAATATAATTGAACTTACTTTTCTCTCTAAACGATCAATTATTATCTCGTTGGAAAAATGGGTTAAATTCAGAACTGCCAGGCATAGCATTTTTGAATCCAAATGGCCCTGTGGAGACAAGATTAATCAGCATGTTTAATACATTCACATACATTGTGACAGCATTCTTCATGCAATGCATTGCATACTACACATCCTACACATCCCTTTTGACTCTTACAGTGTTTCACCTTCTGATGCTTGATAGAAACCTATGACTAAATGCTTGTCTGACTTTTACTTGATCATTTCGAATTTTTAGAACTCATCAACAATGTGATGCATGATCTGTGCCCGTGGGAAAAATATATTTCTCAAGGGCTAGAATGTATTCCATTTTCCCTTTGCGGATACTCTTGCATGGATGACAGCAAGGGGCCGTCCCTGCTGATGTCAGTAGGTTTCAGGGAGACCAGCACAGCTGACCCTGGGATGAATGAACCTTATTAAATCCAGGTGAAGTCTCTCAGCCATACATTAATTACTATGGCCAATGTGGTGATACGTGGTCTTGGCCTACTTGATTGAATTTCCAGAGGTGTGCAGATAAAAACAAGGTCCACCCTGTGTGCCCGGGGTGTCTGAATTTTCGGCGTCAGCCAAATCCTATGAGTTTGCCCTGTAAGAAGCAGCAAAATATGAATGTGGGAACCGTAGTTTATTGTGTAGCTGTCAAAATGTTTGAAGAGATGAATGTCTGCAATTTTGTATTGACAGACCTTGGGGTCTGTCTGGTACCAATGCTCCAACTGTGTGATGCAATGTACAACCTGCTTGAGCACAACGAGCAGTAGGCCTGAGGAGATATTGGTGCTGGGCTAGCTTGTTTGAACGGGCATGCTCACCTCAATAACAAGCAGTTGAATTGTTTTGGTGGGGACAGAAAAGAAAGTAGGGGTGCTGAACATATTTTGGAGATAGTGGTGATCACAAGTGGTGGGCATTTGTGGCAGCTTCATTGGCTGTGCAACAGCGTATGTGTAAAATGGTCAGTGAAGATGCCATCTACTCCTAATACTAGATGCATGATCACTGCCTGGTTGTGGGTACTCTACCTATAGGCTTAAGGGATGGGAAGAAAAGGGTAACCTAGACAATAAAAACAGATATTTATACACTGATTATCAGGACTCAAAATGTCACACAAAAAAGCAGTCACAATGGGCCTCATTACGAGGTCGGCTGCAACCCGCCGGTATGACCGGCGGGTTGCCGCCGAACTCTTAACACCGTTTCTGGCATGTAGCTTCCCGGTGCCACGGGGACATTAAAAGTCCCGGTGGCCTGGGAAATCAGGCATCAGAAAATGTGAGTCCCCATTCCCATGGATTTCCATAGGACTCTGTGGGAATGGGGACTCGGAAGCAAAGGCACCGTTGCAGACCTGTTGGAAGCAGCGGCTCCGGCAGGCAGACTCGTAGTGTGGCAGTTCGGAAACAAGGGTGCCAGTAAGCTTACCGGCACCTTTGTTTCCAGACCGCCACACTTGTTATGAGGCCCAATGTTCCTATACCTCTAATACATAGTAAATGATACAAATGCACACCATAAATTAAATACAGTGTGTAGAGGGAGAACATGGGTTCATTGTGGTAATACTGTAGCAACAAAACCCAATCCAGTGGGCCATCAAAAGGTAGCATACAGATAGGCTTATAGGACACTAGGATCTCATTAAACACCTAGAAATATAATGGAACTAAAGCAAGTAGAAGTTAAACATAGTTGCAAGAGATTTCCATAGACAGGAAGGCAATGTAGGAATGTAAAAATATATTACAAATCAGTGGTGCATGCTACAATTCCTGTTATTTGCCCTAAAAAGTAAGGTATCCAAGGGACCAAGGAAAAATGCCCATCTACAGGATACATTCCAAGTCACTTAAAAGGAGTTTAAAGTGATTTAAAGACGTTTCCCCATACAAATAAACAGGAAGAAGTCTGCAGCACAACTGTGGTTATATGATAACATCATGTAAGTCTTGAGTTGTACACTACAGCTGTGGAGCAGGCAGAAACCTATCCCAGGGGACACCAGAGGACACCTTCTCGAAGAGCACCAGTACCATGTCCAAAACCCAGCAGCCCAAGGAAGAAGAGATGTAAAGGAGGATTCGGGCCAATGTAAGTCTTTGGCAAATCGTGGTAGAATGGGACTTGCAGAAACCCATTACTACGGACAACAGTGAGCCCTGAGAACAGGTATCTTGAATAATCCACCAGCCCAGAGCCCACAATTAAGTACTCACGGTGGCAGTTCCTGAAAAAAAGGATCAGGAGCAGCAAAACAACCTGATGAGTAACACGCCTTCGCTTTCAGGTCAAGTTTTAGGATCCCAGCCCTGGAATTTAACAGAAGATGCAAGTTGGGGTTTGAATTAATCCAGGTGCACCTTGTTCAGCCATCTGCAGATATTGTCCTGTTTGGAGGCATGGCCGAGGATCACACAAATTCCATTTTGGTCGAGATGTGTATTAGGTATGCACTTGTCATTCATATTTGAATGGAGGCAAGGCATTACTGGAGGCAGGTGAGGTGGGAGAAATTTACTTAAAGGGACAGCTGGGTGGCAAAAGAGTGATCTCAGTGGTTCCATGTATAAAACTCACTGGGGGAGGACTGAGCCCTGTGGCACTCTGCAGATATCTGGGCAACTTTGCTATGTATAGCCATGCCGATAATTCTTTTAAAAGAAAGTAACTCACTGTAGCGGGAGGGCGAGTTTCTCTTATCCCTCTTAGATAGGCAGAGCCAGAACGCTACCTAGGGCTATACCACACCACAAAGGGATAGGGTGTTCTTCCGATGAGGGCCAACGTGAGGGTACACAATAATAGTGTGAAGAATCATTGGCATAAAATAAGCCACATATGTCCATTGTTTTGAGTGATACTATGTACAATGTTAACAACAGGGACATGATACCCCAGTAATGATGTGTAACGTCACCAGAATAAGCATCCCTGTAGTGTTCTGTACACTTCAGTAGCAGCCAGGTCAACCACATCCTCTGTGTCTCGCTCTCCCCTATTCAGGAGTGTGGAGAGTTCCTCTAACTCAGCACATTCTTCCAATACTCTGAAGATGGATAACCTTACCCAAGCCTACACAAATAACCTTCCCGAAGAAATCTACAAGCAATGCAGCCTGAAAAAACACATGTCACAACTGTCCCCGCAAAGTTCTCTGTCTACTACTGTCTGCTGACCCCCAATTACAAAGAATTCAGTGCCTTCAGTGTGTGTTCGAAATACTAATTATTTGCATATAACACAACACAACTACCGCACAACATACCACAACAGGACACTATGCAACACTATACAACAAAATATAACATACACACTACAATGCAACATAACTTAACCATAACACAACACAGCATAAAATAAAACAATATTACATAACCTAACAAGTGAGAGTTAAGGGATCTGGATGTAACAGCTCTAAATAGTACAGATGACCAGGACAATGGCAACATTTCAAACCAGAACACTGGAACTAACATGTATTTCATCAGATTGATTTCTTTTTTTTTTATCAGAAATTTAAACCCTTACCATGTTTGGATTGTGGCACTCCATAACCTGGATGGTTATTGTTTCATTTTGGTTTTGATTAACAATATAAGATGCCTCCTTAAATAAAGCCATGTGATTTCCATCAAAAGTAACAAAACTAAGATCAGAGAAAATGGAACATCGACCTAAAAGATAAACAAACACAAATAGTTATTGGTCAGTGTTGTTATACTTTTGCTGTACTGGGCACTAATTACAAGATCTAACAAGCATTGGCAACATTTTGGACGTTTGTGTAGGCATGGGAAAGGCATTTACCAGCACTGCTGTAGTGGTATTAACTGGACATTGATAGTAGCAGCGGCAAAATGGTAGGAGTTCCTGGGCAATGCCTAATACTTATGCACAAATCAAAACTGTTCCCTTTGCCAATGCTCCTTTTTAACAGGAGTTCAGTGACGTACATGTATACTGTGTATAAATCGAGTGGCTCAAGGAAGACCTGGTTAAGAAATTGTTATTACACCACAGCGTGTTTACAGCACAAATAACGCCTTTATCTCTCAGAAGAGTGATTTGAAAAAACACTGGCAGGCATTTTAAGCACAAAGTCTAATGGTAAGGCTTGATTAAGCTTGCTCAAAGAGATCCCATGAGGATGTGTTTTGGACGGGGAGAACCAAGAAGTGGGTGGGAATGGCCATATGGATTAGCATGGCCCTAGGAAGGCAACGGGAGGGTAAATACCCAAACAACACCTATAAGCTTTGTGTCCCTTTGTGTCCTTCGTGATATGCCTTTTCTCCCTAACTGTACTCTAATGCATTCATTTCTGTTCATGGTAGTGTTGGGACCTGGTAGGTTTGAGGGTTACCAAGAGTTTGCAGACTCTTGGAAGGCACAACACCTTCCCCCAAAAAGGAACGTAGACTCAGTCAGACAACAATTTCAAACTGTGGTTTATTACAGCCAAAACCAACAGGGATCAGTACAAGGATAGAAGAAATCCAAAGACGTCTCAATGTCTCCTCGCTCTCAGGCCAGTTTTGTCCTGAAATTCACGTCATAGTTATGTCACAACCTGGGCCCCTCTCCTTAAAGCCTATTGGCCTGCTGGATTGGTCGTCAGGAGCCTAATAACTTATATTATCCCCTATATGAGTTATACTACCGGCTCTCGCATTTCAGGTGGCTGGCCTGGTCGATTCCCTAATGACTATCTCTAACAATGTTGCAGTGTGAGGGTCTTACCATTGGTTCTTGCCTGTTGTTACCCACCCCTAGGATACTGAACTGTGGTTGGCTAGAGCTGATGTCCCCAGGCCTGGGATCCACAATGGTTCTCAGCTCTTTGTGTACCTTCTCAAGGTAATGAGAACAACTATGTGTCTGCATTGTAACTTGTGTGTACCACCTCAGACTATGAGAGTGCTCCTTCATCTCATGCAACACTTGTCTCACATTGTAACATCTTCGTTGTAAGCTTCTGTCTGGCGGTTTGAGATCAACTCATTTTCCCAGCGCTGGTTTCTGTCCATTGTTTGAGTCAGCTGGGTCACGTGCTCGCAGACCATAATTTGGAGCTCTGCAGTTTTTTATTATTAAGAATTATTCACATTTATTGCAGCTGGTGTTAGTGTCGTTCAGGGAATGGAATGTCATTCGTATCTGGTGGCCTTGGCAGTGGGTCCTGTCTCACACGTTTGCTCTTGTCCAGTCTAAGTTCAGCTCAGCTCTTGCTGAGAGGCTTGTGACCTGCTGTAATTTTCCTAAACCATTATGCGCTTTCCTACAGTGTCCATGCTATTCTATATTCTCCATATGTTAGTCACGCTTAGCTCTGTCAGGCCCCATAAGTGCTCCTGCAGATCCATAAGGTTATTTGCATATAAGCATCTACAAGATTTACTCAGGATCTTTTGCTTCTTGCGGTTTCTGCGTTGCTGCATTAAGCTAATGACAAAATAATAAAAGCAATGACAGTATGTATATGTATCGGTCCTCTATCTACAGAACTGCATGCATGTGTTCTTCATGCATTCAGGTGTGTGTTTGTGTCCCAGTGTGCGGATGGCACATGTGCTTCCTGTCTAACGCTGCAGTTGTGGTCTCTCTAACGACGTCAGTAACATGGCTTCTCAGCGCTTTAGTCAATACTGTCAATTGAGGTCTCTTTAGTTGCCTCCTGAGGCTCCTCCTCCACTGTGGGGTAGACTTGTACCGCACCTGGTCTGTATGGCTGGCTGAGTAGGTAACTTTCGACATATTTATCGATCATTGGAGCACTAGGAATTGGTCCGAAATAGTATGGACGTTCACGGTGTCTCCTGGCCTTATTCCCCGTTGTGTATCATATAAAATAAGTTACATTTTGAGACCACAAAGATATCATTTAGGTGTTGAATTCTGATGAATACCCTTCCTTGTTTGTACACTGCTCTTCATTTGTTAAGGTTTAGGACTTCCTCTATTCTTTTAAATAGGCAGCATAACAGCGTAACCAAGGGATAGACTAACTATGTGGGTATAAAAATAGAGTCCTTCCATTTTTCTAGCATCTGTTTGAGAGAAGAAAAACAGTACAACTTTGCAATCAGTTATTCCATAGTTGTCATACAACCATGGATTGAATGGAAGAGCAAGGTTTGCGTGGGGGATATAACTGAGAGAAATAATATCAAACAAATGAGCTGGCTAGAGATATCACAGTTTTCCTGCAAACAGTTATCAGTCAGACAAAGTGAGCTAAACAGTCTAGGGACATAGTTGTGGAAACTCTTGAATACACACAAGTGATGAGGGTCAGTGAGCCATAGGAAATAGGCTATTGGAGGAAGGGAATTACTATGTGGACCACTGCTCCGGAATTCTCAATCCAGTAGCTAAAGATACAAGTAAGGCTTATCGGGGCTCACGGCGGGGTGGACGTTTTAGTTGGTGCTACTGAAGTTGGGAGATGTTGTCACTAAGTTGGGTAAAACGCAGGTAGCTATAATAGCACTGCACATTTACCACAGGGTTGGGGCGTAGAATTGAAGGGGTGGTCAGATTATTAACAGGTTTCTTATAGAGAAAAGTGTTTTGAGTTCTGCATGGAAATAGGAAGAGAGGGGATCTATGGCAGAAGGTATGGCATAGAAGGGTGAGAGATATTTCCATATTTGCCACCACAGTAACAATCCATAATCCTATTGTAAGTGTGAGGGGGTGAAAGTCAGAGACAGTCAAGCTATTGGTGTGGGAACATACATGAGAATTAGTGGGCTATTTAAAGGTTGATGTAGTAGCCTTGAGTATACATTGAGAAGCTGCAGTAGTGTCTTAGTGAGTCAGCCAGCTAAAAGGAATACGTTTTTCTGATGAGATACCTTTCAAGAATAGGTTTATGATTTCATATCAGAAAAGGACACATAAGGGAGCACCTTGTAGCTTGGGGAAAGAGAATGCATGTCTAGTGAAGAGGTAATGGGCGCAAAAGGAAGCTACATCCAACAGTGAGGTGGACAGTGAACAAATGATATTCAAGCAAAATGAGGAAATGATGCTTCACATGGGATAGGATGGAGCTCATAGTAGGAATCTCAAAGAGGAGGTACACTCCCAAATGTTTTGTTGAAGGGGGATCAATTCTTAAGCGGGAGTATGCATACAATCTAACACAAAAGGAAGAATTGATTACCCCTCTCTACACAAGCCTGGAAGTGTGAGATTGGAGTGGTTATTACACAATGTTTAACATACAAAGAGCATGGAGATCACTTGCTCGGTAAAATAGCAAGAATACACTACAACTGAATTAAAAAAAATATACAGCTATTTTAATAATGATTGCACAAAACTTAAAGGAACAGTGCTAAAGCAAGACTGAACAAATAAATGCATAGTTAATACACTCAGACATCAGACTAAAACTAAGATTACACAAATCAGGAAAAACAGGGTTGTAGTTCACTGAATGAATAGTACTTTACGAAAGTAATTCATGAGACTATTATCATTGGTTGTCTTTTAAGGAGATAGTTGGCATGTTTCGGCCATACAATAAATTAGACACTATCTCTGGTGTCCATTCAGAGGTTGATATTGTGGCCATCTTCAGGACTATGGATTTCTTCTGGGAAATCTTCAAATAAATGATTAACCCTGTTTGTGATGCTAGAACAGCATCCGTGATCTAGAAAAATATATTAACAGGTAATTATTAACTCGGAGTGATCTCACAAGTGCCATTGTTATTGCATCCAGTTGTTAATTCAGGATTTCCAAAACAGGGGTGCCCATCCGGGTGAAAAAACAGTTGCACATTTCTGTAAATGAATCATTCCTAATGAATTGTCAGACTACAGACAATTGTACAGTGATGGAGTCCCTGCAGCACATGTTTCAATTATACATATAGACAGAAAGACAGAGAGAGTTCAATTAACACAAAGGATAAAGAGATTGAGGGTGGTGTCATTCAAATGTCCTATATGAGAGGTTATTTGGGCAATGGAATGTTGTATCACTTTCACCAGGTCTATTCAGGTTTTTGGGGAGATCAGTAAAGAGGGAATTTCAATAATCCACTCTTAATATTAAGTCAAACTAGGCATGAACTGCTACTCTTTTTAATTTTAATGCATTTCTTGTCTACATAATTTTTACTGAATTTATATTAGTGCAAATTGAAAATGGTGCTAATATGATATGACGTTCAAGGGGAGAACAATGTCAATACACAATTACCAAAACATGAATGGGGTTGGTAAAGAGGGGGTAGAGTGAATCCTTACAATTTAACAACACGGTCATGATTCTTAATGTTTCCTCTTGGTCAGTGCTCTAATGATTCACAGTGAATCCATGGAAACACACAAGGGACAGAAAGGTAGAAAGGTAAAAGAGACATTTAGCAATGGTATAATTTAGAAGATTGGAACAAAGTCATTCATAGAGATTGGGGAATTCATTGCAGATGTCATTAATGTTGGCTTCTGCATCATGGAGGCAGTGTCCTATTATTCCCAGGCGGGCAAGATTACTCATTTCTTCCATTACTAATGTCTTCCATTTCTAGACAATTTTGGTCGTTCAGGTTGATGATGGGCAACTTCCAGTTGCAAGGTACAATTTATTTTGTTGTCGTTAGGAATTGGAGTAGCCCATTACTTTGTGCGGACGATAGGCTTTTGTGATTTGGAACATCATTTAATACAATTATGGCTGGGGACTGTGGCTTACTATTGTCCTTGGGATGCATTTTTGTCATTTGGGACTGGAGTTTGGCAATTGACACCACGCTTTCTTGCATAGAAAACTGCGCTCAATGAAGCCGTTTGCATGCACTGACTGTCGCATGCTAGCAGCCACATAAAAAGAGATTACTGTATACTTTTCAACTGTAAAGGGCTTTTTGAAAACAATTACTGGAAGCAAAGGAATAGTCAATATATTTGCAGTCACAATCCTGGCCTATAAGAAGCGGCTGGTTTGACCTTGCTCAGGCGAGAAAGAAAAAGACAAATCAGTCAGAAAGTATCTTTAGTAAGAAGCTCACATGAAAATGAATGCTGTAGGGGTTTTCAGCCACATTTGCAAACAGTCATGCTGCTATGATTTAAAGCATTAGCGGCTCAGTGTTGCGATTAATGATTGCATATATTTTGGGGCGCAAGTTTATTTTTGCAGATACAAAGTAGTTTGGGATGCAAGGGGCCCCAGAGCTGGGAGATCATCGTTTAAAAAATACTTTAAGTTTGACAAGCACATGTTAGGCATTACAAGTTACTTCACATTTACATCATATTGTTACATTTCGGGTTCCATACATTTAGTAGCATCTGTCTCGCAATATGGACACCACAAATTATACATCAAACGTTAGTCTTTGGCAAGGATTGTCCAAAATTCACACCAAATTTCCCAAGGGTGCAACAACAGTGGCTGCATTGTAATATATGTGTCTTCACACTCATGAACACACGTTAACTCTCTCAACCATTCCCGCTCATTCAGAGACTGTTGGTCTTTCCATCTCATTAGAATGCGACATTTAGCCAGCATACACCCTACATTTAGAAAAGCCCTCAAATGCTTTTCCGGGATCCCCCCCCCACACTCTGAGTAGTACACTCATAGATGATTTCACCAGTTACCAATCTACTACCTTGGACCATGTGGTATAAGTCTGTTCCCAAAAATGCTCAAGTTTAGGGAAGTTACACAACATGTGTATGTATCCTGCATCATCATGGCCGAACAACAACCCACATGGTCAGGAAATATTTTCAGCAGTGCAGGTGGTGTATAGTGTAACATATGTAAGATCTGGATTAACTTAAACCTCACATTCATTGAGACCAATTTAGTAAATAAGGGAATAGTTTCTTACCTGTAACTCCATTTCTCCAGCATTGGTACCTTTCATGGATTCACATGCTTAGAATATTCCCCGTCGTCAGACTGGGATCCCTCGGTACACCTATATAGCCTTTTCCTATAGGAAAACTTTCGACACTTTTGTGTCCTATCTACGTCCTTTTAGGACCCGCCTACGCATGCTCCGTAGGCCATCCCCGTATAAGAAGCCCGCCCCCGCAGCTCCCCTTCAGATTTCGGCCCCTCCAAAGTAGGAAGGGTTAACCTTATCGAGTAAAGACATTGCATTCGGGGAGGCTGGCGAGCGCATGCGAATCCATGAAAGATACCAATGCTGGAGAAATGGAGTTACAGGTAAGAAACTATTCCCTTCTCCAGCATTGGATCTTTCATGGATTCACATGCTTAGAATAGATTGTATAGCAGTAACACCTGACACGGCGGTGAGAATGTAATGTAATATACCCTCACCATAATACACAATGCATATGTAAAGCAGGAATAAGTTTACTCATATAATCTTACCCACATAAAGTATACTGTCATCAAAAGGTAGAACAGACTCTCCACAACGTGGAGCTTACCTTACTGAAACAGATGGCGCAGGACAGCTCTTCCCATCTGCACTTCGTCAGCATGCTGCCTGGCAAGGCAGTAGTGGTGGGTAAACGTGTGGGGCACTGACCATGCCGCAGCCTGGCATATGTCCGTTAGCGGAATTCCTGCCGATAAGGCTGCTGAGGAGGACGTTGATCTAGTAGAATGGGCTCTAGGATGCCCTTGTAGCGGCCTTCCGGCCTTGGAGTGGCAAAACGCAATCGTCGATGAGACCCATCGAGCCAATCCTTGTTTAGAGATTGCTTTTCCCCTCGTCGACGGACCATATGCGATGAACAGTTGTCGAGTAGACCCGAGTTCCTGTGTACGATGTAAGTAAAATTTCAGGGCCCTCTTAACGTCCAAGGTATGAAGAGCTTTTTCTGCTGCCGACGATGGGGTCGCGAAGAAAGTAGGGAGAACAATGGACGAGTGTTTGTGATACACTGTCGGAACTTTTGGGATGAACGTAGGATTGGTTGCCAGGACCACCTTGTCTTTAAAGAATCTTAAGTATGGCGGGTCTACGACCAGCGCTTGCAGTTCCGAGATTCTTCTAGCTGATGTGATAGCAATTAAGAATGCCAACTTCCACGATATGAGTTTCATGTCCGACGTGGCCATAGGTTCAAATGGCGGTTTCATTAACCCTGCCAACACTGTGTTTAGACTCCAAGTTGGAGGGAAACGTTTCACCGGGGGAAAGGTTCGAAATAAACCCCTCATGAAGTGTTTCACCAGTCTGTCGCTGAATAGAGGAGAGGACTGCCTCTTCCTCGTGAACCTCGAGATGGCCGCCAGGTGCACCTTTATCGATGTGAAGGATAAACCCTTCTCCGCCAAGAGAAGCAGGTAAGGTAGAACTTGTTCCGGGGTCACCGTCAACCGTTGTAGGCCTTGATGTCCTCGACACCATTCGCAGAACCTCCGCCACTTATAGGTGTAAGATTTGTTGGTAGAAGGAGCTCGAGCCGCCTGCAGAATTTTTTGGCAATCCTCGGAAACGTCTAACTCACCGAACTCCGAAAAGTCAGGAGCCAGGCTGCAAGGTTGAGACTGTCCGGATCGTGATGCCACACCGTGCCTTTGTCCCGGGATAGTAGGTTCGGGACTCTCGGGAACGCTATTGGATGTTCCAGCGACAGGTGAAGCAGGTCGGAGAACCACGGTTGCCGCGGCCAGTACGGTGTCACTAGAATTACCCTGCAACTGTATCTGCGTATCCACTGTACTGTCCTCCGTATGAGTGGGAACGGAGGAAAAGCATAAAGGAACATGTCCGTCCATGGGAAGGAGAATGCTTCCCCCATGGAACCCTCCTGGGGCCATCTGCTTGCGAATTGCTCGCATTTCTTGTTGGCCTTGGTTGCGAAAGCGTCCAGAGCGGGGTGACCCCATTTCTCGAACACTTTTCTCAGCTGAACTGTGTCCATTTCCCATTCGTGTATCTGGGCCATGCTTCTGCTGAGGGAATCTGCTTGTGAATTCCTCACTCCCGGGAGATGGTGAGCCACAATGGAAATCTCATGATTTAATGCCCAATGCCATGTTTTCTGGGCCTCTATGGAAAGAGTTCTTGATCGCGTCCCTCCTTGTTTTCTCCGATAAAACATGGCCGTCGTATTGTCGGTCAGTACTCGTACTCGCGATCCCTTGATGTGCGGTAGGAATGCCTTCAAGGCCCATCGTACTGCTCTGAGCTCTAACACGTTTATGTGTAGGAGTGACTCCGTTGGAGACCAGCGACCATGCGTTTGAAGAGTACCCATGTGAGCTCCCCATCCGGTTAGGGACGCATCTGTGACTATGGTTCGCTGAAACTCCGGTTCCTGTAGGGGTACACCTTTGTTCAGATTGTGGAAACTCTGACACCACCGAAGGGTCCGAAGCAGCTTGTCGTCGTCGATGGTTATCTTGTCTGACCACGATCCTTGGGCCTGCGTCCATCGGTCCACGAGGAATTCCTGGACTGGCCTCATGAATAGGCGATAGTTTTCCACCAGATGGATGCAGGATGCCATGGCCCCTAGGACCGAAACGTATTTTCTCACTGAGAGCCTGGTGGTATGTCGTAGTCGGCTCGCCAGCTGATTGAGTTTTGAGGTTCTGTCGAGGGAAGGCTTCACTAGCCCTAACTGGGTCTCGAACTGTGCCCCCAGGAACACCAACGTTCTTGATGGCAGCAGAGAGGATTTTTCGAAGTTTATGGCAAATCCCAGCTGTTGTAGAAGCTGCATGGTGGCTTGCAAACTTGTGTTGGTCGATGCTGAGGAGGATCCCCTTACCAGCCAGTCGTCGAGGTATGGGTAAACGTGGTGGCCTTGCTTCCTTAGCCAGGCCGCTACTGGGGCCAGGCATTTTGTGAACGTTCTGGGGGAGGTCTTGAGCCCAAAGGGGAGAGCCGTGAATTGGTAGTGAGTCCGCCCTATTACAAATCTCAGGAATTTCCTGTGTTTCCGACACATTGGAATATGGAAGTACGCGTCCTCTAAATCCAGGGATGCTAGAAAATCCCCTTCTTGAACGGCGCGGATCACTTCCTGCAGAGTGAGCATTTTGAATTTCAGGCTCTTTAAAGACTTGTTGAGATCGCGTAAGTCTAAAATGGGCTGCCATTTGCCGTTCGGCTTTTTTACGACGAAGTATCTTGAGTAGACACCTTGACCTCTCTGTGATGTTGGAACTAATTCTATCACGCCCTTTGCTAACATGAGAGTTACCTCTTGTTGCAGTATCTTCAGATGGGAATGAGCGGTGAACGCAGGTGGAATGCGCAGAGGGCTGTGCTTGAATTGCAGAGAGTGCCCGTTCCTTATAGTGTCCAGTACCCATTGATCCGTCGTTATTCGTTCCCATTTGTCGACATATGCTGACACTCTTCCCCCCAGAACGGTGTGTTGGCTGTCACTGCTGATCTTTATTTTGTTTGTCTCTCGACGACGACGGATAGGATGGTCTCTTCCTGGACGTCTGGAAGTTCCGGCGTCGGTTTGTCGTTTGGGAAGCACGCCTGTATCCCTGGGAGGGGTAAGCCGACCTGCCAAAGGATCTATCTCCAGACGCAGAGAATCTGGAATTACCTGAAGCCCCTCTAAAGGGACGAAATGACTTGTAGCTTCGGCCACTCTGGAGGGCACCCAATGAACGTGCCGTGTCCGAGTCCTCTTTCATTCCCTTTAGGGCCTCGTCTACCTTCTCTCCGAATAGAAGGTCCCCCTCAAAAGGCATATCTAGTACTTTGTATTGTACCTCTGGTCTGAAGTAGGTACACTTAAGCCATGATTGTCGTCGTAATACAACCCCATTATTGACTTGCTTGAAGCCTGACTCAGCGAGGTCAACCGCAATGTTTATTGCGTGATTGGAGGCTTCCTCACCCTCTCGAACAAGTAACATCGCTGCATTCCTATGCTCTTCCGGAAGATGATCCAGCAACGGCGCTAGCCTGTGCCACATCTCTCTGTCGTATCTGGCTACGATAGCCAGAGAATTTGCGGCCTTTACCGTGGTTGCTCCCACAGATAGCACTTTTTTGCCAAAGGCATCCTGGCGTCTTGCCTCGTTTTCAGGCGGAGTCGTGCACTTGTGCTGGGCCTTCGCCTTCCTCGGCGCTGCCGCCGACACCACCGATTCAGGCGTTGGTTGGGAGGATAAACACTTGGGGGTAGACTCTGGAGCCTTAAACTTTTTCTTGAGGCGTCCTTTCACTGCCGGCTCCGAAAAGGGGTGACGCATTGTCTGCAATCCCTCTTTCCATACATGGTCTAGTATTGGTATTGAGAACACAGACCTCCTTCTCTTACCCATGTGGCCGAACAAAAAACAGTCCTTTTTCTGTTCTTCCTGGGATAAACCAAATTCTTTACACACCTTCTCCATCATAGAATGGAATGATGCAATGTCGTCCGGAGGGGACGGGTGAGCTGGGCTTCTTGGGGTTTCCAACTCCAACTCTGACTCCCAGGTTGGATCCCTGGAGGGGGATGATGAGATATCCGACATGGCTCCCCTGTCAGACTCCGAATCTGGCAGCTCACCTTCCTCTTGTGTCGCCAGTGCTGAGATTGGCGTGCGTAAGTGCGTCGGTGGACGGGACGGGCCCGGCTAGTCGACGGGTGACTGTGGCAGGTTTGCCTGAGGTAGTCGCTGATCCAATGACTGAACCAGAGATTGAAGCGTGGACAGAATTTCCAACGACAAAACAGAGTGAGGATTGAGAAGAGGGGCAGATACCCTCGTCGATGACTTGTCAACCACTCGTAGCCCTAGGTCTGCCGGGCCAGCTATTCTCCCGCTCTCGTCCTCCCCTGAGGACAGCGACACAGCCTGTTCTTGCAGCAAAGTATCCGGGGGGATCGGATCAAAAACTTCGGGCCTCCAGGCTTCCTGTAGAACCCCTGTTGACGAGGCCACCGTCGCAGTCGTTGTTGATGGGACGGTGGATATCACCTGCGTCAGTGGCAGGGTGGCGGCCGATGACTGAACCGCCGTCGACGACGGTGACTTAGCAGGTGGTTTAGGCACATTTGGTCTGCCTTTACTCGACTCTCGACTCGAAGTCGATCTATGGTGATCGCCTGAGGAGGATTTCGGCCTTTCCTTGCCATACTTTTTTGATGAAGATAACGATTTTTTCGACGAGGACTATCTAGCTGAATGGCTCCGAGATTACTCTTTTTCCGTCGTTCGAGATTTCTTCACCGGTGGCTCCGAGGAGGCAGCTCGGTGTGAGGTTTTCGCCGATTGTGTGGAGCCTACCTCCGAAGGGTGGTATGCCCCCGCTCCATCGTTCAGCCATACCACCAGCCGACGGTTTCGGTCTTTGAGGGTCTTTTGAGAAAACCCTTTGCATATTTCGCAGTTATCAGCCGAATGATGAGGGTGGAGACAGTATATACAATCCATATGTCCATCCCCCTCGTAAACCTTTTTCAAGCCGCACGTCGCGCATGGACGGAACAGCGATTTTCCTGACATGGAGGAAAATTTTCCTCGAACTCCAACTCCAGGTACAGAACCTTGTACAAAATAGTAAGACGACGCGAGGAGATCCCACTACTTTGGAGACGGTTGAAATCTGAAGGGGAGCCGCGGGGGTGGGCCTCTTATACGGGGACAGCCTACGGAGCATGCGTAGGCGGGTCCTAAAAGGACGTAGATAGGACACAAATGTGTCGAAAGTTTTCCTAAAGGAAAAGGCTATATGTGTGTACCGAGGGATCCCAGTCTGACGACTGGGAATATTCTAAGCATGTGAATCCATGAAAGATCCAATGCTGGAGAAACACATATTCTTCCACAGCTTATCTGATATATCTAGCTCCAGTACTGTTGCCCATTTCTCACAAGGTCTGTCTCTTTTTACAGGGGTCGATACATTTTCCATGAAAATAAGGAGGACAATATTCTCCGGCAGTCAAAGGAATTGGATATAGAGACCAGAAGGTCATTCTCATTGGCTTCTAATGGATAACATTCCCACCATTTTTGCACAGCCACTCATAATCTGTAAAACTGAAGGATTTCTGTGGGAGTTCCCTTATGTCCCGCCCTCCTTGTTTGCAGTCAGGAACTTCCCTTGGGGTACAAATATCCTATTGTATGAAATGCCAGTTCACTCCAGTGTGCCATCAGTGAGGTATCCCAAGTGGGGAAGAGGTTGGGGAAACTCCCAAGTGGCAGTCATCTGTAGTACGGTTTTGTCAATCCCATTCTCTTGAAAATGGCTCTCCAAGCCAACAACGTAGTCTGCACAAGGTGAAATGGACGTTTGTGTAATTGGTGCCCAAAACCAATGTTTTCATATCTGAATTCCTCACAGCGGCCTACTCCAATTTAGCATGCAGTGGGAGTCCTTCCGTCCCGCACCTATGAATTGCAAACTGCGCCTGGGCAGCCAACCATTATACCTCCATGTGTGGGTTAGGGAACCCTCCTCGCTGGTACGGCTGAGCCATGTTCTCCCATTTCTTCCAAATGGCCCCACAATGCCATAAAAATTGGTACAAGTTGTTAAGAAGGTTCCAAAAGAACCATTTACCCAGCCATAATGGTACATTGGTAAAGAGATACAACAGTTTAGGTAATAGTATAATTTTAGCCAATGCAAGTCGTCCTGCCAGTGACATTGGTATGTGATTCCACCAGCCTATTTTATTGTTAACAAATGTCACACGTGCATCAAAATAATCAGTCATTATTGTATCCTTGCCCCTGAAACTATGACTCCTGGGTACTTGAATCTATCTGGTGCCCATTGCAATGGAAATGCCCCTCTTTTTCAGGTTGTACTCTCAGTGACGGGGAAAATCTCAGATTTACCATAATATACTGTGAACCCTGAAAAAGGGCCAATACTAATGATGTCTTCCATAATTCGGTCTAAGTTGTCTTAGACGATCTCCGGCTGGCCCTATATCCGAATTCCCCATTTTCCATGATGGTCTCTAATCAAATTCACCATAGGCTTGATCCTAAATAGCAAATAAAAGTGGCAGGAGTGAGCAGCCCTGACGTGTCCCTCTACTGATGCAGAGTGTGTTGCATTAATGCAGACGGTGGCAGTTGGTTTCCTGTAGTGGAGTTTAATGAATTGCCCTATTCAATCCCCCATTCTGCATCTCTGTAACACAGCAAATAGATATGGCCAGGACACCATATCAAATGCTTTGCGTGCATCCAGCACTACCGCCATAGCCTGAGCCGCAGGCGAGATATGGACCATAACATTAAATAGGCAAGAAAAGTTCAGGGAAGTGGATCTTCTGGGTATAAAACCTGCTTGGTCATAATGAACTAAAGAGGGCATCAGGGGCAACAGTCGATTAGCTATTATTTTGGTGTATACCTTAATGTTGACATTCATTAGGCACACTGTCCTATAGGAGTGACGGTCCTCGCTAGGCTTCCCAGGTTTTGGGAGTACTATAATAGTG
The DNA here is from genome assembly GCF_040938575.1 of Ambystoma mexicanum. Lineage (NCBI taxonomy): Eukaryota > Metazoa > Chordata > Amphibia > Caudata > Ambystomatidae > Ambystoma > Ambystoma mexicanum. Next base: position 831,459,776 of record NC_090934.1, on the reverse strand, counting down.
GCTTCTCAGAGTGTCTCCGGGATTTGTCCGTTCTGCACAGCTACCTGCCTCACCTTTAAAAGGTAAGGGGACAAACTGGTCCCGCATTCCAAATAAAATTCAGCAGTAAGTCTATCAGGGACTTATTTCTCAGTAATTGCGTTGTTACCTTCAGGAGCTCTTCATCAGTGAAGGTGGTATTCATTTGTGTTCTGGCACCCTCCGAGAGAAGGCACACAGATCATCTCCTTTGCTAACATCTGGTGACTGACACAGTGCCTTATTAAATTCTGCAAACACTGCATTAATGTCCCAATTGGAATATTTCATATTGTGTTGTGCATCCCTGACAGCAGCTGGGTTGGGCCCCTTTCTGTTTGTATCAATTTTGACAGTGTCCTAGCAAGGCGTCCTCCCTCACCATATCTTCTAGTTGCAGCTGGCTTCGCAAATTATTTCACTTTTTAATTTGTGTGTCATTTAAATAGGTCTAAATGAGTTTTCATTTCTGCCAATATGGTATGGCTAGGTGCAGCTGCATACTCATCTTCCAAATCCTTAGGTTTACTCTCACTAAGCGCTATATCTCTGCAGATGGTTTTAAGCACGCCAAACTCACTGGACAAGGCCACACCCCTAATGAATACCTTAAATGTTTGCCAAAGGGTATCTTGTGATACAGCACTGTTATGATTGATTTGAAAGAATGTACAAATACACGAATATCCTCCTCTATGCTAACCCGAAACACCAAATCTTGAAATGCTGCTGCCTTAAACTGCCAGGCCGTGCGATCCCTGGACCTCACTTCCCAGTCCAAAGACAGCACTATTGTTGAGTGGTCCGAGTAAGTACTATGGAATGTATCAGCCCATGATGTCTGTCCTATTAGTAATCTTGAAATCAAAAAAAGGTCTATCCATTGTGTGACGTGGATTAATAGGAGAATCACTGTAGCAATGGGTGTAAGGTTCGCCATACATCACATAAAACAAACCTATCCATTTGACACAGGATGCAACGTTCTGTCTTTAAAATGCAGTCTGGGTGCCCTGCCTGTTCTATCCAACTGGAGGTTTTATTTATATCCCCTGCCCACAATATGGGTACAATAGGATAAGCAACGAGTATATTTGCCATGTTTGTACAGTATTCTGGGTCATTCAGGTTAGGCCCATACAAGTTGGCCAGTAATACCTCTTTGTTTAGCAGTTTACAGTGTATAATAACATAACGACCATCCAAGTCAATATGCCAGTGTAGTAACTCAAATTTAAGACACTTCTGTATCAGCGTAAGAAGTTGGTGTAGAATCTAATAGCACCCCATCCCTTGGCAAAACTAGCATCCTCACTCCCTTTATATGGGTTTCTTGCAAAAATAGCAGATGTGCCTTGTGCCTACACATGTACGACACTATTTTCCCTAGTCCTCTGACATTAAAACTCAGTGTTTTAACAGGCCCCATTGAGTCCATAAGACGCTGTGCGTGTCCAGGGAGTTCAGACAAATGCCTACAGTGAATGCAGTATTCAGTACATGCTTCTCTAAACAATGTTGGAATAATCCCCCTCAATAACCCCATCCAACCCCACCTCCCTCATCGCCCTCCCCAAACATGGTGATGTCAGCCCCCCCCACAAAACCATTTCCCTACCCCAACTCTGAACCACTAACGTTGCATAGGGGAACACTACTGCAACTTTCATCAGCACTCAATACTATCCCGCCCAACTTTAAGTAGGATATAAGAACAATAATCAAAGTGGACCCGCCCACTACAGGTTCTATCCCCACAATATACATTGGTCAGGCATATTGTGCTTAGGGTGATGGAGGCATGCATATTGGGCTCAATATAGGCCACATCTTCTTCTGTAATAGTAAAGAAGAGGACCTTGCCCTAGTGTGGTATCCGCAACCTCGCTGGCAAGAGCATTGCGTATGGGATTGACCTTCCTCAAAGCAGCATTTTGACACCTAGGAATGTCTTGCGCTCCTGTTGCACTGCTGTAGAGAAGTCTGGATATATGTGCATAGTAGTTGTGTCATAGCGCAGTGGGAACAGGGATTGAACAGCAGCTTCCATAGGCCCATGCCCAAATCCTTCAGGAAGGCCTACATTACACATATTATTCCTTCTGGACCTGGATTCCAAGTCATTGCACTTTAGCAGGGCCTTCTTCAAATCTCTGGACATCCCAGTTACCTGATTCTTAAGGGCAGTTAAATCATCCTCAGGCACACCAATTCACATCTCTGCCTACATTAGTCTCATGCACACCGACTCCATTTTACTATTGAGGGGGCCAATATTAGGCGTTATGCCATCCAATTTATCGGTCATGGCGGCATACTCTGCCTGCATGCTCTCCATTATTTGGCAGCGGTTGGGGGGGATCTTGTTCTTCTTGTGGATTTAGTTGCTCACTCGGCTTAGGGGGCAGTTCAGCCCAGAGTCTGCTAGTCTGACGTGCGAACGCCTCCAAGCTACTCTGTTTTTTCTAACTGCCCCCACCTTCCTTCATGAGATCAGGAGACTGCAACTGTGTAGCTTCTGGGTTCAGCACTGAATGGGGCTACGTAGGGAGTGTCTTCAATTTATTGGGTGCACGTTCCAACAGTTTTCCACACACATGCAGTTTAATCTGCTGCCAGCAGGGTCAGATCCTGGATATGCACATTCAGTCATCAGCTGCAGTTCCTTTCCATTGCCTGCCATGGCCCCTCCTATTAGTTATAGGGCTCCCCGAATCAGGATATGCACTCAGGGCCCAATGGTGTTCCCAACTCTCTCACAGTTCTTACTGTACCATCAGGCATTTCATTTTCAAACCAGCACACTACCGGGTGATGTAGTCCCTAAACAAATGCCGAAAGATTGTTCCTTCACCAGTGAGCAACGTGTTTGAATCAAAAGGCGCTGTGCAATCTTGTCTTTAGTCGTAAGGCAAAGAAACTACTCTGTGGTGCCAGTTACTTTTTACTTGGTGAGATGTTTCCTGATTCCAGAAGGTACCACAAAGTGCTCTCTACAATTCTTGAGGCTAATATCCCCCAGCTGCAGTGGTACATGGAGTGGTCAAAGTGTAGCTGGTGCTACAGTATGCTGTCCTGTGGATGTTTAGCTGAATGTGGTCTACCAGGGAGTAATCAAAAAAGCTATGGTCCCGAATTCAATGGCAGTGCTCCTAGTTGTTCGTGTTGGAGGAGGATATGTGGCAGGTGTACTTTATGGTGGAGGCAGGCCAGAAGAGTTGAGGTAGGATGACAGTTCACATTTGACTGGGATGAGGGCGGACTTGCGGGTGCTTTCTTGGGATTGGGGGTTGGAGCACAGGTCAATAGCGGTATTAGGGTGAGGGCAGATTTGGGATTTCTCCCTTGGGTTTAGGGGTTGGGGCACAGGTCAGTGGGGGTACTGGGATGAGGGTGGATTGGACTGGTAGGGGAGTGACTAGTAGGGGCTGCCTGACGGTTGGGCAGAGGTTGTGGGAGGAGGCAGGACTATCAGGGGGATGTCTGGGGTTGGAGCAGTGATCAGTGGTGGTGGTGGGAGGTGGCATGACTTGAGGGGGCTGCCTGGGGTTGGGGGTGGAGGTCAGTGGGGGTAGGGGGAGGAGGGCAGACTAGCAGGGGGCTTGAGGGGGTTGCCTAGGGTTGGGGTGGAGGTCAGTGGGGGTGGTGGGAGGATGGTAGACTAGCAGGGGGATGTCTGTGTTTTGGGCCAAGGTCAGTGGGGGTGGAGGGAGGAGGGCAGACTAGCAGGGGGCTTGAAAGGGTTGAGGCAGAGCTCAGTGGGGGTGGTGAGAGGGTCAAAAACTAGCAAGGGGGTTGAGGGAGTTGGGGCAGAGGACAGTGGGGGTAGTGGGAAGTGGCAGGACTTTAGGGGCTGTCTGGGGGCTGGGGGAGGTCAGTGGGGGTGGTGGGAGGTGGCAGGACTTGAGGGGGCTGCCTAGGGTTGGGGGCAGAGGTCAGTGGGGCTGATGAGAGGAGGGCAGACTAGCAGGGGGCTTGAGGGGGTTGGGGCTGGGGGCAGCGGGAGTGGTGCGAGGTGGCAGGACTTGAGCGGGCTGCCTGGGGTTGTGGGTCTGTGGGGGGAGTGGGAGGATTGTGGACTAGCTTGGGGATGTCAGTGGTTCTGGTAGAGGTCAGTGGTGGTAGTGGGAGGAGGGCGCACTAGCTTGGGGCTTGAGGGCGTTGGGACGAAGGTCAGTGGGGGTAGTGGGAGGAGAGCAGACTAGCAGGAAGCTTGAGGGGGTTGTGGCAGAGGACAGTGGGGGTAGTGGGAAGTGGCAGGACTTTAGGGGGCTGCCTGAGGGATGAGGGGAGGTCAGTGGGGGTGGTGGGAGGTGTCAGGACTTGAGGGGGCTGCCCAGGGTTGGGGACAGAGGTCAGTGGGGCTGATGAGAGGAGGGCAGACTAGCAGGGGGCTTGAGAGGGTTGGGGCTGGGGGCAGTGGGGGTGGTGGGAGGTATCAGGACTTGAGGGGGCTGCCTGGGGATTGGGGGCGTAGGTCAGTGGGGTTAGCGGGTTGAGGGTGAACTTGAAGGTGTTGCTTTGAGTTAGGGGGGTGATGCACAGTTTTGCCAGGGTGCTGCTTTGAGTTAGGGTGTACAGGCCACAGTTTTGCTGCAGTGCTATTTTGAGTTAGGGTGGATGATGCAAAGTTTCACTGGGGTGCTGCTTTGAGGTATGGGGGATGGACTGCATTTTCGCTGGGGTGCTGCTTTGAGTTAGGCGGTCGGGATGCAGTTTCACCAGGGTGTTGCTTTGAGTTATGGGGGATGGGCCACAGTTTTTCTGGGGTGTTGCTTTGAGTTAGAGGGTATGGGCTGCAGTTTTGCCGGGGTGTTGCTTTGATTTAGGGGGTACAGGCTGCAGTTTCGCCAGGGTGCTGGATGGTGGTGTAATGGTTTAATGTTGATTACTCTTTGGGCTTTCTTGATTTCTTTCTGAAATTTGCCCGGTGCAAAGGTTGTTTGATAGCGCTTGTTTTTGCTTGCGTGGGGAAGTGTTGTGGCCGATCCGGATGCCACACATTATTCTTTGCACCGCCAGTTACTTTGCACTTTAGAATCCATGTATAAGCACCCAGTGCTAAACCTTTTGGGTGTGCAAAGTACTTTGGAGTGCAAAGCAGTTAGCACAGACTTAGCACTTTTTCATTGGCCCCTTAATGCTCACAGACATTCCTTGCAAGCTATATATGTGATACATAGATTATTGTGAGGGCCAGTTCATTCCAGAATAGCAAGAAGATTGTATTTCTTCCAAAAGGATGTGGAGCATAAGTGCTCAAACCCTCACAGTTGGTGGCGTAAATGAGGGAATCTGTTTTTGGTCAGAGTCCATTTATGTTTACTCTGTTACAAATGGTAGATTACGTTTCAATACATTGCAATAGAGCAATCTGCTAAGACAAATAGCCTCAACCTCATTAGCAAGCAACAGGGTATGTGCCAAATCCTATTGTTATTATTTAAGCTTGCCAACTGTTTTGCATCCACTGATGAAGTTTTAGGTGACACCATTTAGTCTTTAAGTTACAAAATGTGGAAATAGCATGCAAACTTTTTGTCCAAGGAGCTGGCAAAGCCTTTTGCAAAAAAGCAAGCCTAGCTCAATTGTATGTACTACAATTCCAGGTCCAGCAACAGGCTTATATTTGGGTAAGATTAATTTCCATAGAAAGAAATCAGTCATGTCTTTCCATGACAGTTCTGGTTCTTTAGCCTCTAACTACCGGTCCGAACCAAGATTAGAGATTTTTCTCAAAAGGTTCTCCACCTTACTTCTTCCATTTTGACATTTCTTCTATTTAGGTTCTTCCCTCACTATTATGAGGAATCCTTCATTTAGGAGTAGTTTGATTCCTACTCTATCATCATCTTTGGCCTTCCTTTACCATGGGAAATTCTAGCCTCGATTACCAGATCAATCTCAGTATCACAAAACAAATATTTCCCATACTCAGTATGATGCACCTGGTCCTGGTTATCCAGGTCATCCACGATCTATGGACCTAAAAGTTTCCATTCCACACTGCAGACACATGGCTCTCTAATGGCAGAAACCAGCAAGGCTGCATCAGGCCATAAAACAAGTGAAAGAGTTAGTCAATTGTAGAGGAGGTGTTAAACCCACCCCGCCTCAAACTGAAAGCAGATAACATGTCCGGCTGATCAACGGTTCCAGTATTGCAAAAATCAGAATTATAGTGCTTTTTTAGGACCAAAAGCACTTTTAGTGCGACATATATTTTTTAGGGTCAGAATGCCCTAGGGGGTGGAGGGTGTCTCGGGTAGTAACCGTACATCATGGATATCAAAAATCTAGTCTGGGAACTGGATAGGAAAAAAGTTATGCTTAAAAGTAGAAAACAAGCTCACCAGTTGGCAGCTAGGGTTGAGCAGGCTCAGATACATTTTAAGATGGATGCCGATAACACAAGATGGTGGCATCACCCTTATTCATGCAGTCTGATTCATTCTTTGGCAGCAGTTCAATAGCAGCAGTTCATGGTAAATTGACTGCAGCTGGTGTGCATTTTTAGAATTTCATTGCAGGAAAAGCACGGTATAGCCTGCCAAAATGACACTGAGGGACTGATAAAATTTCCGTATTCCAGACATCAAAGGATTTATAATGAGTTTTCAGCAGAATCCCATGCAAGCTATCAGATTAAGTGCCAGTCAAATCTTGTGTGCCACTATAAATATCTGGGGGTGGAGATTATTAATAGGCAATGTAAGGGTGATGAGGTTGCTATGGGTCGGAATGAATTACAGCATTTGATTTCCCAGTCCAGAATCTTAATTAAAAAATTTGGTAAATTTTCCCTGAAACATGTGGTGGATTTTTATAAAATGAAAGTGGTCCCGATTATGCTATATGACGTTCAGAGTAAGTTGTTAGATAAAATCCATCCATGGGAGGCCTTAGAGTCAAGGTACTGGAAGGAGATTCTAGACTTGTCCAAGGAGGTTCTGATTGCGTTGATACGCTACGAATTGGGGTTGTCATCCCTTTATTTACAGGCAGGATGGATACAATGCGTCCTGTTACGCAAGTGTTTGTTAGGTGTAAATAGTGGCTCTATCCTAGAGGTCCTTGCTTCTGCCCTGTTAAAATCTAGGAATACATTCCCCAGGAATTGGTGGAAGTGTGTATTGAATTACTTGGTGGAGGCTGATGTAACACTTGAATTGTTGATCCTGAATCTGGAATGCGCGAAAGTGAAGAGCTATCGCGCAGACTGGGCAAGGACCCTATCTAAGTGTACACACTATAAAGACTTTAACATCTGGGCTTTTGGCATAAAACCTTATGGAATGATGGCCCATACTTGGTGAAATGCCCGTAGCCAGCTATTCGGGCTGAATTCCTAAGGTTTAGATCAAACTTATGGGGCACTCGCAATGTCCTGTGTAGGCGCAAATTGATCTCTACAGAACGAAATTACTGCAGATATTGCATTAGATGTACGACAAAAGGAAACTCTTCAACATCTGTTGGTCGACTGTGTAACTCCAGAGATGGCTCGGGTAAGATGTTTTCAGAATGTGTTTCCATTTCATACTCAGGTCTCAGGAGAGCAAAAATGACAAATGCTGTTTTCAAACACAAGAGAAAGGGTACAGATTGCAATAGTGCAATTTCTAAGACTGGTTCTTCCACGCGGAGAAGACATCCATTAAGATGCGCAGCGATAAACTCACTAGTATAAACTGATGATGTATGCGCCTGGCAATGGCGGACGACCCTAAGTGCTAAAGTACTCCCCGAGAGACTTTTCTTCTTTTTTACTGTATATACTTTGTTGTAGAAGGGAAAGCAGAGAAGGGGATGACGCAGGACTTGTATTATGGGAGTGAGAACTTTATTTTGTATTAAATGTTTGTTCTGAGTAGGTTGTATTTTATAAGGATGACATTTATTTGTACCCAGGTATCATGCATCATGTATTATGTATTATGTGTTGATTAATGGAAGTGTGAAGTGGGTTTATTTTATGTATTTTATGTATATTTGAATCATATTGTAAGCTTAAATGGAAATTGTTCTTCCTTTTGTATGTTTTCAAATATCTGAAAAATTGCGTTGCAACTAAATCAAATAAAAAACAATCTTGTGTGCCAAGATTAAGGCATGTGGGCTTGGTGACTGACAAGCAAGCCAGCGAATTGGAGGATGAGAGGGCTCATATGTTATCTAAAATAGCCAGTTGAGAATATATCCTGCATTTGCATGAAAACATGAGGTAATTGAAATTTGCATATATAAACCCAGTGATTTTGGTAGCTCATTGCTGCTGTTCCTGATGTTTGTGAACCTGTAATAAAATATGATTTTTGAAACCAGCCCGGACGTCCGTCTCACAACTTACTCCAGTCTCCAGTGCCATGTCTGCAGGTGTCAAAGGTGATGAGGGAATGCAGAGGGTGTCCCCTTACAAAATCGCTGTGTCCCTACCAGTAAAAGGCTAGTGCATTTCTCTTTTGCAATAGCACCCTGTTCATACCCCAGCAATGTGGTTGTCTGATGTAAAGCTTACCACAACTACATCGTAGCTCTCTGTCACAATTCCAGAAACACTCAACATGACAGAACGATCACAAGCTGATACCCAGGAGAAACCACAGGGAGATGCACAATGCATTTTGTAAGCAATGTCTCTGCAGGTCCAATTAAGGAGATGCTTCCTAACCATAATGTGTGCTTTACATGTTTTCAGTGCCCCCTCAGGGTTATACACAGCCTACCTCCTCTGGTTCATAGACAGCTTATATTTTTGGATTCAAATATGTCATTTTTCTAGTCATAGCTACAGCACCTGACTCTTCCATACACCATTGATTAGGCTCAATGCCTCTGAGTACTAGGCCTCCCAGGTGACAGCCGCAGCTTCAGTAACTCCTGCAATTGTTTCAAATATCCCCTTTATCACGATCATATCCCTCAAGTATCTGATCTCCCTCGGGATCAGTAGCCATTTTAGTGAGCAAACCACATGAATAGGTGCATAATAACCCAAAATAGATGCTGGTAAAGTTGGGCGGCAATGAGAAAATGACAGCCTCCTCCCACCTCCTCGCAATTCAGAGGCCCATTATTTGGTGACACAAGAAATGGAATTAAGGCTTGTCTACTTAAGATTCATTTTACAGCAGTATCCTCGATTTTCTTTATATAAAAAATCTGTAGAATTCTGCAACCAAGACTTCATTCTTACAAACAAGCAATTTTGTCAGCGACGGCTGTTCAGTGTGTGTATGCCTATCAATACCATAAAACACTGGGCCTCATTACGACCCGGCCAGTCTGGAAACAACAATGGCGGTAAATCTGCTGCCACCGTGTTTCCGGACCAGCTGATTCCAAGTTATGCGGGCGGGAGGTGTCACTCTGGCGGGAGTAATGCCCCCCGCCTGCAGGTGGAAATGGAAACACCGGCTTCGTCATAGGCGGAACCAGTGTTTCCATTGTCCCCATTCCATGGAGTCCTATGCAAATGGAGATTTATGGAATTCCGCCTCTGGAATTACTGGGTCACCGGGGTTGTAATGCCCCGGTGATTCTGGCAATCACAGAGCCGGAATTTTATTTCGGGTCCAACAGCAGCCTGCCAGTTTTTCCAGCACGGCTACCACCGGACTCGGAATGAGGCCCATTGTCTTAAATATTCAAAATAAGCTCATGGTCGAATTATGGCACCATTGCAGTTTATGTCCCAATATAAATAAAGGCATAGCAATATTTCCATAAAAAATGGTTTCCTGTTGCTATAACAAAATGTCTCCTGAAAAGCAGCCTATCCGAGTACTCCCTTGGTTTGCTACAGCAAAACATCTAGCTAATGCTACTTCATACATAGTTTAATGACAAATTTACTGTAGGACATTTTAGAAATGAATTACATGTGTTATAGCATGAAACTGAATAATTACTTACACGTGCATTGCCATTTTGGACAGCATTTATCTCCGTTGATTTGCACAGCAAATCCTAGAACTCCACAGCTGGGCTGAGTTGCATTATATGGACAATTCTGAGACTTGTTAACCTGGATCAGTTGTCCGTCGACGCAAATGTGTTTGATGCACTCATTCTCTGTGATAGGCTGGGAAAGATGTGTATACATATTTAGAACTGGATGTAAACAATTCATAACATGCATATTATTGAATATCTGGAAACATTAAACGAAACCTGTTGACTTCATCAAATATTTCGTTTCAGAGGTTTCTTCTTCAACTATTTCTACATAAGGAATGACTTGGCTATGTGGCTATTAAAGTCATATGTCCCTGACCAACCTAAAAAGTGCTGTGGCATGGTACAAACGGAAAGCTTTTGAACACAAAAAGTTACGAATAGGTCACCAAGTTAGTTTGTACTGACGATTTCAAGAACTAGTAGCTCATTGAAAAGCTGTGGTTCATCCATGTTTGTGCTACAAAAAGGGTTTAAACATCCTACTCTGTGTCTTCCTCCTCACAAAGGTCTCTTTGGTGATGCCTTCTTTATGTGGCCAAGTCTCACTAGATCCTCCAAGCAAACCATCTACTGAATGCTGTCACGCCAGTAAATAGAAACAAGCTCTTACTTTGTGTCCATGCAGTGTCTTCCATCTAGAGGAGACTTCTGGTTGAAATATTATGTAGTGCTCAATGGGCTTACTACCTATAGTACCTCCAACACTTTTCCCTTCATTACAACCATATTTTGGTTTGTCCATCCTTTCACTGAGACAGCACGTTTTTCTTTTTTAAATTAAAATCATTCAATTCCTCACCTGCGGTCATGCATGCAATTAACAACCGTTTCAGGTTCCAGATCAAAATGAAAGTTCGGCATTCCAGTCAGCACGTGATAAGAGTCCACTGTCTAGAGTTTTTCATGAAATTATATATGATATGATGTGGCATTTATAACACGCCTGTACACGAGTGTTTCTAGGCGTGAAAAGGAAGGGGAAACAAGGGAGGACAAAATAACAATCTTACTAGGCCTTCTGTCATTCAGATCGCGCAAGTGCGGGGACGAGAGAGGGGAGAAGTGCCAGGGGTGAGAGGTAGGGGGAACTGCAATGCAATCATGCCAGCAATGGCCTATGTTGACCAAATATTAAGACATGTTTAAACATGTAGCACATATGCACGCTTTGGAGAAGGAAGGGCAAGATAGATGCAGGTATTTATCTATCACTCCAATACACTTATTTCTCTAAGAATTAGACATAATAACGTGGGAAAGTTTACAACTGGGTCCATCATGTGTTAAACCAGGTTTCTTTAATCACTGCATTAGATCTGCTTTTAGTACTAATGTTAACATAATATGGTCTCCCAAGATTAAAACACATTTTTAATAAAAAACAAAAACATTTTGCTGGAAACACGTGAAAACAAAACATACAAAGTCTAAGTAAATTGTCTATATTAGGAGAGAGTAACTCGAAAAAGTGCCCCATAAAATGCTGGACAAAATACATATTGCAGACCCACATTTGTCGACAGAAATAATTTACTAGGCTGATCTGGAACACAGGGAACACAAGGTATGTGTGAATGCGTTACATACATGTTAAGCCAATCGCTCTGAAAATACTAAGTATAATGGAAAGAAGTGCACGTGAAGTAATGCAATTGGGAGTGTTTCCGATCATTTAAAATGCAGCATTCGCCAAAAGCAAATCTCATGTGAGTCTTGGAAGCCCTGCAGTTCAGAAATGAACTAGAATTCTGGTGCCACTTGATTAAAATATCTTGATAAATTGATTTCCAAAAGTAGGTAAAAGTGACCTCTACATGTCATAAGAAATAATCCTAGGACTCAGCGTTATATAACATATCAAACATTAGCAGACTTGGACAGGCCTATAGGGCAATAGGCCCCTGGCCGAACCAAAAACACAAAATGCTGGTGTGGGCCAGTTGTTTTGCTCAAGGTGGGCCACTTTTCTGGCCATTGTGGGCCAGTTTGATGAGCTACTTTACTATGAGGCTAGTAGTTTTGACCAGTGTTGCTGAATAAATATTCTTTAAAATGCACAATTTGCATCACATTTTATCCCAAAAAATCCCACTTGGGTACTATTCAAACACTGTCACAAAAGGAATGAATAGACAATTGCAACTGTGGGCCACTTTTTCATTGGTGCCCAAGACAATGTTATGGCACAGTCCGATCCTGAAGATTAGACATGCTATATTTTAAAAATAATAAATATTATTAAATGTGGAACTCACCACACAGCTTTGTACAGTTGGCGTTTCTCTAGTTGGCACCAACAGCGAGACTGGTGTTACTTCTGATATTTCACTAGCAGTTGTCTCGTTTAATAGTCCGGTAGGAGATGAAATATAAGATTTGGTAGGTAGAGAGGTAGATGTGTCCACTCGAGTCACAATTGTCAAATCTGACAAACTTGATGGTGTCGCCACAGAAATATGTGAAGACAAAGGTGTCAAAGCGGTAGAAGGTTCTGGTGATTTGGGCGCTGGGCTTTTAGCAAGGGTTGATGAACTTGTTGACACACCTCCCGTTTCAGGGTAGTATGGGGCCGGAATACTTGTGGTGCTATGTTTAGTAGACACAACCGCTAGTTTTGTGAAATATGTAGAGTAAAATGGCTGCAGTATTTCTGAAACAAATAAGCTAGCATTTTCAAATTCGGTAGTTGAAAGATATTTTTCTATTTTTGCGGAAACTGCAGCTTCCTTCTGTGTTGTCTTAGAAGAAGCTGTTGTATCTAACTGCACTGTGAAATTTTGGGTTGTAGATGCCGATTCTAAAGTTGTAAAGGCCTCTCTTGGTGTTGTTTTCGCCGAAGTCCTGATTATTGGTGTATATGTTTGCGTTGGTGCTGAACTTCTTGCTGTAGATAACTTTTCTGAAGGTAACGTGTGAGAAATAGCTGCAGTCTGGTAAACTGTTGTTGCTGGTCTTTGAGACTTTGTTGAAAGGGTTGTCAGCTTTGTTGAAACTGACACTTTTTCAGTACCTCTTGTGCCCAGTGTAGTTTCTGCTCTTACTGGCAATAAATGTACACTTGTGGTTTTCAATGCTGTTCTGATTGCTATTTCTGATGTTTCTGATGCAATTAATGAAGGTGTTGTTTTTGATAATTCAGTTGATAAAATACTGGAGGTTAGAAATAATTCTGGCACTTTTGTAAATATAGTTTCTTGTGTGGATACTAGAATAGTATCTACAGCACGTGTGGACAGTGCAGTCGCTGTCTCACGTGGCCCTGTACCCGTAGGTGACAATACCCCAAGTGGAGTTGTGGTGCTGAATGTCAAATCAGAGGGTTTGCCAGTCGGAACAATAGTAGTTTTCAAAAGTGGTACTTTACTTAAAACCTGTGTAGATGTAATTGCAACAGTTGGTATTGTTTTTTCCAAAGTGAATGATGCTGTAGCTGTGGAGGTAGCAGAAGGTTCAGCTACATATACAGTTGTTGGTATGGCGGTTTCATTCAAAATGGGTGAAACTGATGATTTTAAGGTAGAAGGCTCAGAGGTATATACTGTTTTTGGTATAGAGGTGATTGCAATTGAATAAAATTGGCTGAATTCGCTTGTAGCCTGAGTTGTTCGCAAAGCATCTGTCACATAAGTAGTGGGAGAGGTGTCTTCTGAAGGTTGAGAAGCGTCAGTCATTGTTTTACTGGAAGTAACAGATAATGTTGAGCTTGGTGTCACTACTTTCGTTGTGACAGTTGCTGTAGTAGTTTTCAGTGTTGTCTGTGATGAAGCCTCCTCCACTAGAGAAAATTGCGATGGAGATGCAGCGGATGTAACACTGATGGCTGAGGATTCCTGGAGTGCAGCTACAGTGGGCTTGACAATGCCGGTCAAGTTTTTGAATTCCTGTTTTTCAACTGTAAAACTAACTGCTGCACTTGTGTCTGTGTGCTTCACAGTGGAGGGCACTGTTGATACTTCTTGTGCAGGCAGAGTTTTAGCGGGCGCTGTTGTTATTGACAGCAAAGATGTTGGTGGTCTAAATTGTGTGGTTGAAATCTTTGTAGAATGGGGAGCAGTAGAGGTTAATAGAGAGGATAGCACCTTTTCTTGTGACGCTCCTGGTACAGTCTTTTCTGTGCTGATTGGCGCAGTTTGGGGAGTTAGTGTGGTCCCGTGCACTTCCACGAATGAGGTTACAAATGCTGTAGTTACCTTTTTCAATGATGTTGGTGCCACAGTGCCAGGTAAAGTGGTTATACCCAACACTTGTGAAGTTGATTCACTTGTGGAAAACGATGTTGTTAATTTTGATTCTGGCTGTACTGTCGTGGCCATTTTGGTAGATGATCCAGCGGTGTCCTGCACCTGAGTGGTGGCTGTTGTGGGAACTATTTCAGTTGTATGTAAAACCTCAGAGAGAATAGTTGTAGTTAAAATTGGTTCAGGTGCTAATGGTGTGGTTGAAAATATTGGATGGGTGAAAACTGGGTATGTACTGTAGGATGATGTAGTCATCTTTGTGGGAAGTTTTTGGGAAGTCACCTGTGTTGCTGATTCAGTGGGAAATGAAGTGAATGGGACAACAGTGGTTTCACTTCTATTTAGAGACGTTTCCAACTGGGAGCTAGTGGTGAACAACGTGTGCAGGGACTCTTCTTTCTTTGTTGAAAGTGGAATAACTGTTGTGACAAAATATGTGGTTTCTTTGGGTACAACTGATGTTCGCTGTGTTTTGAGTATGCTCTGTTGGGTAGTTTTATGGAGCATAATTGAAGTATATAAAGTAGGTGATGCTGTTGATTTAGTTGATGTGTGTTTTTCTGTTACCTCAAAGGGAACCATTGTTTTATATGTTGGTACTGGTGTACCTATAGGTGGCTCTGTGGCAGCCGCTGAGGATACTAACTGTTCAGTCTGTGCAGAAGATGCAGGTTGTGTCACATTCACAACTGATAGAGATTCTGTAGCTAATGAAGTTTTCAAATATTCCCTCGTCACCTCTGACACAGGAGTAGTTGTCTTTAAGGATGAAGTTGGTGTTGTTTTCAATGCAATAACAAGTGTTTCTTCAGTTGTAGCTGCACTTGTCATCAGAACCAATGAAACACCTGTACTCCCCGCTGTTGAACTAGAAGGAACATCTTCACTTTTTGTGGCTTGTGAAATGACTTCTTTTCTGGTGGGAACAACTGGAGCAGTTACGTTCATAGATGGAGTTGTGACTTCTTCAGTTTGGGGAACTGTCTGTGTGGAATCGCTCTTTGCATGAGAAATCAATGAACTGCTGGTTGCAGTGTGGAGCCCAGGCGTTGGTAGCTCAGCTATTGAGGTTGTCTCTTTTGATGTCAGAGTTTCTGTCAGGTATGGAAAGCTGGTAATGCTAATTCCTCCAAGTGTTGAAACAGTATCTGCTCTTGTTGTGTCAGGCTGTTTGCTGCTTTTTGGTTTAAACAGTTCAGTAGGAAATAGGGTTATGCTTGCATTAGTCAGAGTCAGAGATGTTTGACTCGTAGTTATTGGCCCCCTTTCAGCAATTTCAGTGTGATTTATTGTTGGGCTATAAAAAGAAGTTTCTGTTGGCAAATAACTACTTTTTTCACTGAACTGTGCTGTTGTGGCTTCTGTTGTTGAAATTTCACTTAGAGCTACTTTTTTTGTAATTATAAATGGTGTTGTTTCTGTTCCAAATTTCGTTGATCTTGTCTCTGTCATCTCAGGCCCTGTTGTAACTGCAGTCAGTGATTCTGTGTGTGTAATTAGATCCAAAGTCCTCGATGTGACTGGTATTTCTGTTGTTGAAATAGTGTCCTCTCGTTTAGTTGTGATTGGTGATTCCGTTGCTGGGGTTATTGTTTGAGTACCAAGTGTAAAAACAGGTTCTGTGATTGTCGTTATGTCCTTTGTTGCAGGTGTAATTAGCAACTCTGTTGATAGAAACTTTTTGTGGGCTGCCGTTGAGATTGTCAGCATTGTAACTTGATGGGTAGTTACTGTTGATGTGGCTTGTGGTTCAGTTACTGCACTTATACCCTGTGTACTATGACTAAAAGACTGAAATGATGTCTGACGTTCAGTGTAGGGGGTTCCAGTCATCAAGTGAGCTGTCTCCGCAGTCGTAGGCTCTACAACAGTCAAGGACTTTGCTGTGGTGTAGTTGGTTGTGAAGACAGTGGTAGGAAGTGAAGAGAATGGCAATGATAGCTCAGTCACTGATGGACTCCTTAGCAGCACTTGGTGGGTACTAGGCAGAGGCACCGTAGTGGATGCCGATGCAGTTCTAGGTGATGAAAGGTTTGTATATGGTGTAGGACCAGCTGTCACTGTTGTAGTTATTACTTTGGATTCCGTTTTAGCAATTGAAGTTGGACCGGGAAAAGTTATGACTGAAACATAGGGTTGGGTAGACGTGATGTTGTACATTGCTGGTGTTGAAACAGTGGGTAGTAAGGATGGAACAAACACAGCTGGCTCAATACCTAACAAAAGAAAAGACAATTTAAGAATTAGAGACACATTCCTTAATATGAATCAATAACATTTTCTGCAGTAGCCTGCACGCGAACACATATACGTGAACGATTTTATTAAAAATTAAAAGATTCCTTGGGTAACAAAAAGTGCTTGAAAAGAAGCATGAGGATTTATTTTGGTTTCATGTGGATATTGGTCAAAGACAGATTTTCATTTTTATTAAAGCCACAGGTGTACTAGAATAGCTATTTTTGCATGATAAAAACTAATGTATAAAAGTGACATACGAGGTCACGAACATGACTCATGTGATGAAAATAAGCATTCAAGGTCCACCCCATTGTACATGTGAAGATTGTCTTAGCAGTATAAGGTAATTCTAAGGTATTAAGCGATCACAGGTTTTCCAGCCAAATGATCTCTTCTCAATGAATGACGGCCGTTGAAAACCCAGTTGTATATGATTTTAAAGATGCTGCTACAGTGATATTCATTTTTAGAAGTTGATCATGAGATTTGATGAGTGCCTGCATTCAATTGTTATAGGGTCAATATAAAAAAAATGATAAAATGCTGGAATGGAAGGAGTCATGTGTGGAATGTGTATATAAGCAGCAGGGCCTTTGCATTAAAATTAGGTAGCATGGTCTGATGCCAAAACATGGTAAATATGCTGCCAATATTGTGAAACTTACTTTTGGTCCACTGGGTCCTTCCATGTCTGCAACCTTGGCAAATAGCAATTTTTATTCCATCAATCAAGCACAAATCCAACTTTGACATTTTAACATCATTGATCCAGCCCTCCGTATCCAGTGATTAGCTGATGCTTACCCGCACCAAGCCGACTGCTGACCAACAACACTGAACACCTTGATACTCAGACCTGTTTCTGTGCAAACATCTTCAGATCTGGTGTCCAAGCCTTTGTTTATCCTCTCCCACCAGAATAGTGATAATGTCCTCTTGGTGGACCTACCAGCTACTACCCTGGCACCTCTGAGAGGTGTCCTACACCCGCTCCAGCAGGACACATCAAGGGTTTCCTTAAATTTGACAACATCACTCCAGCACTCATTGAATGTACTATCTTCCATTTTATGTGTTTAACACCTTTATATCCTACAACATAATCTACAAGGCCCCCTTCCGCTATTCCCCAAACTACCTCACTGTGAAGCTCAGTACCCCTGGAGGCCTATGACCCATCAGAAGCCAGGATATGTGCATACTTGAACTCCACCAGTGCAGGAAGGAAAGAACCAGAAGACAGGCCTTCTCTGTCTATGCCCCCAGACTCGGGAACCTCCACCCCATCAACACCAGACCCACCTCCTTGATTCTACATTTAAGGTAGGAGCTCAATACCCTAGTCTTAAAGGTATGGTGGTGACTATGAGGATCTCTGTGTGTGATTTTCTGCAAGTATCTATATCCTGCGTGCATGATTGCAAGAGTGCTGAGATAGAGAGTGCACTATGTTCTGGAAGTAATGGCCCCTTTGTGTGATGGTATTCAAATAACAATATCCTGAATGCAAGGTTTCAATTGTGCTTAGATGAAGAGTGCACATTTTAGTTCTATAGGTGTCTCTGTGTGATGACCCACAATGTGCCTTGGGCTTTGTTTAAGTATAATATGCCACTGCAGTTAGTGGATGTATTTGTAGGAGAGGGTAGAAGTATAGTATTGATATCACACTTTATATTATTGGTAAAGTACGCAATATCAAGTCTTTTATGCACATTATAAAGCTGTTCACAATAAATACTGAAGTCAGCATGAAAACATGTGGGATACGAGAGAATTGCGGTACACATAGGAAACAATTGAAAAGCAGCATTCGGCAAGTCTGCCTTTACAGTGCAGCATAAAGCACATGTAGCATGGAAACGGTGGCAGAAAGACCAAGAGCCGAGTGTAAACCTCTGCCCACTGTTCACGGGGCTTTTCACAAATTCTGTCTTTTTGATTACATAGGAAATTCTCCTAGCATGTGGCTGCATGATCTGCTATTAAATCAAGATAGACTACTAGAATGGAAAGGTTGTCAAGCAAATGGCGTTCCAGCTTCCACATACCTGTGAGGAAGTGGTAACCACCTCAGATGTAGGATTTGGCAGTTATGCGTAAGTCTTATGAGGAGGAGTAAAGAGTTTGAGTGGAGGAAGGTAGATACACATATCTTACAAAAATAATTGTCATTTTTGCAAGCTGTGAATCACCTCATGCAGCACTTTCTATGTACCCCATTCAGTAAATATCCCATGTGCTCCCAACCTGCAATTAGGTGGTATGTTACAAATCGCTGGTATTTGAAACAGAACTGTGAGGAACCTGAGAGCATCCTCACTTTTTTTCCCCCAGCATCCTCTGCTCAAGCGGCTAGCAATAGGCAATCGCTTTTGGATCCTGACCCTAGAGTGGATATGCGTGGGAGGATCACCTGGGTGGAGGAGACTTGGAGAGTGGGGAGAGGCTGTCCTTGGGTGAGGCATGGTATTCCCCATTCCCTTTTCACAATGAACCTTCCATCCCAACAGCCTTTGTAGGTTACTGTCAACCTTTCCCCGTTTCTTCTTTTCAAAGTGGCCCTAAGAAATGCCATTGTTATACTGGGACGAGGAAGAGATCAATAAGGAGGTCTTTATCTGGGTGGGATAGTCTCCTCTGGTTAATGCAGGTAGAAATCATCCCAGTATCAAAACAAGGCAGAAACAACCAGAAGTTATGCACACTCCCATTCATTCACACCACTTTGGTACTGAGACAAGGAAAAGAGCTTTGAAGGAGTTCCATTGTAATAGCCAGGCATGTTAAGCTAATGTTAAATTGTGAGGAACTTTTCTGTATCGATATCATACATTGGTACCTTCGCAAACTAATTTTACAACTGTTGCTTTAATTTTCAATTTCTTTTTTCCTTATGTTTCTTTAATAGTAGCCATTTGTCGCATGAGTGTAGGCTAATAGGGAGATATTGAGTTCCTCTACTCTGTTTGTAAACCTTGAGAAAACACAAACACTTGTCCCTGCAATACTTTGCGCCAATAGTAGATGAAAAAAACAGTTCTCATTCCAAATGGTTGGTTTTGTCCATTTTTTTATTATTTTATTTGGAATTTCAAATTTTTGCACTATTGGATGACACGTGTTTCGGCGCTCATGTTCCGCCTTTTTCAAATCCGGGCTGTTCACAAAAGAAAACAAAAATACAAAACACCAAAATAAGGTTCAAGAAGTTACAGACCTTCTGTCTTTTTATATTCACCTTATCAAAAAGAATCATGACTTTTTGTGCTTGGAGCCCGCACTCATTTCATGCATCTTACGTGATCTTTATTCTCTCTGAGCATGTTTTTGTCTCTTGGGTTAAGAAGTGAGGGGGGTGTGTGTTGGGGTGATGGGGGAGGGTAAACTAGGGATACGGATTATAGGGGAAGGTAGTTTTCCTTATTTTTTGAATAATTGCAAAGTACAAATTAAGGCTACGCCTTACCCTTTAAATGATTCTCTATCCTGTATGGTTCTAACAAGTCATGGGTTCAATCCCACCTATATAAAAGAAAACATGTGTATTTTAGTCGTAATATGACTTACATCTCAGTTATAAAATAAATCACAGTTAGAAAATATTTGGACACTCTTTTTTGTCCTTTCCAAATTCAATAATTAGCATTTAAGAAGAATACGTGTGTAAACATGTGTGTACTTTTTAGTCATTAATTCCTTCTTAGTTTGTAAAACCAAAACTTATCTTGTTGGTTTACCAATTTAAAATATTTCACATAAAATAAACCTGTTTAGCTATATTGTCATTTGCTCCTGACTTGGTCGCAGAAGCAAGGCAGTATATTTTATAGACGGTTTACAATGCCTTAATGGAGATTGTTTAGCTTAACGTTCATCAAGTCTTATGCACGGCGTGCATCAAAGTTCATGTCTCTGACTAGAAACCCTGGTTACATGTGCAGCACGAAATTAAACGTGTCTGCATGCCGGTGGTGGGCTTCCCACCTAAAACCAAGGGCTTACCTGCAAATTATGAAGTTCCTGCTTCAAGCGTCGTGGTCCTACTCTCCCAAGGATTCGTGAATTATAAGTCAACCCTCATTTCCCTGTAAGTCCCTCTTCAGTTTTCACACCATTAATGGTGGCGGCCATATTTTTGGATGTGAATTGCATACTACCTAAGTAACAGATTGTCTTTGTCCCTTTTTCCTGTGTGCACTCGTTTTTACTAAAACTATTGAAGACACGTTTTTTAACACATTGAAGTTTAAGAGAATGTTGTGCACCTCTTGCATTAGAAATTCGAATGAAACCCTGCCAAATTTAATCAAGAGAGTGATTTATTTGTTTGTTGGCAAAAATGATGTAAATTACGTTTTGTTGCATTGAATTGTGGGAAATGTAGTTCAAATCCTAAACAGCATTTTTAAGTGTTCGGATGTCATTTAAACATAACTAAATACATTTATTTATGTAGTTAAAGGTGAAAGTATGGTATTATTTATCGGGACATCGGTGGTCTCTACCTGGGTCGGTTTATTACCACTGACATTATATGTCCTTAGTGGCTCGCTGCTTTAGCGAAATACATTGTAGCCTATTTTCTTAAGCATTGATCAGTATAATGTGATTCATACATGGAAAACTCAAACAGGCATTTGGCAAGATAACACTTAAACTCTTGTTTCAATATAAATACACTGTCCATTTGTTAACAAGTTACATTCATACTACATTATGCGTGAGGTAGATTCCCACTTATTGTTACTTTAAAGAAAATGTAACATCTCATTGTCTGAATTCAAACCACGTTGAACAGTTTGAAAATAGCAAATAAGTCTGGCTTCCTCTTGTCGTAGACGTAGTTCTTGGTCCCCTCCACGTTTGCCCAACTTGATTTTCTTGAGGCCCACAAATCTAATGTCTTTCTTGTTCTGTAATTGGTAATGGTTTTGCCAATGCTGCGACAGTGGAAGGTTTTTATCTTGACTCCCAATAGTAGATAAGTGTTCTCTGATTCGTGTTCTGAGCTCACGAATGGTACTTCCAATGTAGATTAAGTTACAGACACATCGTATCGCATAAATGACATATTTGGATCTGCAATTTATTTGTTCCTTGATCCAAGTTTTAACCCCATCTTGGTTTGAGAAGACGTCTGTGTCTGGTACTGCATATTTGCACATTGTGCAAAAGCCACATTTCCTAAAACCAGACGTTGGTTGGTGTAACCAAGTCTGTGGTCTCGCCTCTTCTCTGTCTGGTAACAGTGATGGACTTATCATCATTTTTAGGGTTTTGGCCCTTCTGTAGATTATCGTTGAATATTCTTGAATGTATTTACTTACATGTGGCTCTAGTTTCAATAGATACCAATTTCGTTTCAAAACTCATTTGATCTCTTTGTTATTTGCACAATACATCGTGATGAATTGAATCATGTTGTCTGATTGTGTTTGGTTGATTTTTTGTTTTAAGGTGAATTCTCTTGTCATCTTTTGTGCTTTTTGCCTGGCCTTGGTAATTGCCTTCTGAGGATATCCTCTAGCCGAAAAACGTTCTGTCAGTAATTTGCATTCTTTGTTGAAAATTACTTGTTCAGTACAATTTCTTCTTGCCCGTATAAATTCTCCTTTAGGGATATTCAAAATAACTGGTTGATGGTGACAACTAGTCGCAAACAGTGTCAAATTCACTTCTGTCTCTTTTCTATATGTTTTGGTATACAGTTGATTGTTTGAAACATAAATGGTAAGATCCAAAAAGTTAATTTCTGACCAGCTGCTTTGTCCAGTAAATTCTAGCCCATATTGATTGCAATTAACTTGTTGTAGTAACAAATTTAGTTCTTCCGATGTTCCATTCCAGACAATAAATACATCATCAATGTATCTTGACCATTTAATCATATTTTCTTTGAAACCATGCAGCTGATAGATAAACAAATCCTCGAACATTCCCATCACTAGGTTCGCTAATGCTAGTGTGTATTTCACACCCATCGCAACTCCACGGGATTGGCAGTAAAATTGATTATCAAAAATGAAAATATTATTCTCCAGGGTTGCCAAGAGCATTCCTTTCAACATGCAGACATAGTTGAGATGGGAAGCAGACTGATTATTGAATGTATAGTCAATTGTATCTAGTGCCACTTTATGTCCAATTGATGAATATAGTGCTTTTACATCCCAGGTAGCTAGCAGATAGGTGTCTTGCCAGTGAATTTCTTCCAGTAATTTTATAACAGCAGTTGTATCTTTTAAGTAGGCTTTTATTTTTACTACTTCTGGTTTTATTGCATTATCAAAATACTCTGCCATTGGTTCTGTGGCCCATCCTATACCACTTAGGATTGGCCTGCCTTCCGGAATTGTGTCAAATATTTTGTGTACTTTTGGAAGAAAATATATAGTTGGAATAACAGGTTTGGTTACACAGAGGTGAGATGTTTCTTCATCTGTAATTAATCCTTGTTGGTACCAGGCAACGATTGCCCTTCTTAGACCTTGTGTCACTCTTATTATTGGGTTAGTTGGTAATTTTTGATAACAATTTGGTGTCTCTAGGTGGTTTTAGGCCATTTTGATGTAATCTTCTCTATTCATTACTATGACGTTGCCTCCTTTGTCTGCCTCCTTGATGACTAGATTTTTATTTACTTGCAGATTCCGTATAGCTGTTACTTCCTTCTTGGTAAGATTGTTGGAAGAACCTCTTCCTCTTGATTGGGGTTTTTTCTTAGGTGATATAAATCTTGTGTCACTGCTTTATAAAAGGCATCCACCATATTGTCTGGTGATAGTTGTGGTGTAAATTTTGATTTAGGTTTGATTTATTTACTGGTTAGGCTGGCCGGTTGTATGTCTAGCTCATATATTGTTTGATGCATTGGGTAGTCGCCTTGTTCCTGTAGAGATCTTATTAACTGCACACTGCTTAATTCTTCAATCGTGATGTCACTTTTAGCCACGTTTCCTGTTATTGGTTTCCTTTTGTCTACTTGTGTTGCGAAAACATTTTTTAGCTTTAATTTTCGCACAAACTTGAAGAGATCTACATGTATATCTATTGGTTCGAAGAGGGTTGTAGGGGCAAATGATAATCCTTTGTTGAGTAAACTTATTTCGTCTTTGGTTAACGATTGACTCGATATGTTCATTCACTAGGTTGCTCATTTCGGTTTCCTTGCTGCTTCCCGTGATGCCGCTCTGGTTAGGCGCCGGTATGCGTCTAGCCCGTCTGGGTTTTCTACATCCTCCTGTTCCTCGCCTGCCTCTACTTCGACTGTTTTTTGTGAGGTATCAGGTACTTTGTTGCTCTGAAAACAGACTTGTTTTGTTGGGACATTTCTATTTCCCTTTTTGAAACGTCTAATCTGGTTCAGAAAACCTTGTCCTTTGGGCTTACTTGTCCCCGGCGCCACATCCGTGGTTCCCGCCGGTTCTTCTTCTGCCTCTGAGCTTGCTGATGACGTATTAGGAGTACTCTCTCTAGACACTTGTTTAGTTGTTTTGTTATATTTCTCTTGAAAAGTATTTACTCTGTCATCTTGGTAATCTCTTTCATCACGGTAGAATTTTCTGAGTTTCCGTAATTTTATGTCATCTTCGTAGTCCTTAAGAATTTCATACATTTTCAAAACGTTTTTTCCTTTGTCACCTCTAAAGCCTTGGCCTCTTTGATTTCTTTTTTAATATTTTCAATTTGTTCCGCCACTCTTTTATATTCTCTTTGAGCATGTTCAATTAACATTCCCAGCATTTGTCTTGAGCATTGATTAAGGCTTGTTTCCCAATTGTCTGCTAGATCTTTATTGTCCTCTTTGTTAAAATCTGGGAAAATCAAAATGCGAAGTCCTCTTGGGATCTGGTCTTTGGATAAGTAATTCTTTAGAGAGATTATTTCCCAATATTTGTCGATTTCCCTCCGAGAGGCTCTCTCCAATTTCACAAATTTATATTCGAGGTCCTCTCTTTTGGGGGTACTTGAGCAGAATGCATGTGTATTGTCGCCTCTTGGTGAAAACAGGTTATTGGCTTCCTCCTCCCTGTTTTCCAGATATTCCGCCATTTCTAATTTATGTGTTTCGTTATTTATTTTAACTCAGTTGGTCTGCGTGGTACTGGATATCTGAAAGAACTATTCTTAAATTGTGAGGAACTTTTCTGTATCGATATCATACATTGGTACCTTCGCGACCTAATTTTACAATTGTTGCTTTAATTTTCAATTTCTTTTTTCCTTATGTTTCTTTAATAGTAGCCATTTGTCGCATGAGTGTAGGCTAATACGGAGACATTGAGTTCCTCTACTCCGTTTGTAAACCTTGAGAAAACACAAACAGTTGTGCCTGCACTACTTTGCACCAATAGTAGATGAAAAAAACAGTTCTCATTCCAAATGGTTGGTTTTGTCCATTTTTTTATTATTTTATTTAGAATTTCAAATGTTTGCTCTATTGGATGACACGTGTTTCGGCGCTCATGTTCCGCCTTTCTGAATTCAGACAATGAGATGATACATTTTCTTTAAAGTAACAATAAGTGGGAATCTACCTCATGCATAATGTAGTATGAATGTAACTTGTTAACAAATGGACAGTGTATTTATATTGAAACAAGAGTGTTATCTTGCCAAATGCCTGTGTTTGAGTTTTCCATGTATGAATCACATTATACTGATCAATGCTTAAGAAAATAGCCTACAATGTATTTCGCTAAAGCAACGAGCCACTAAGGACATATAATGTCAGTGGTAGAAACCGACCCAGGTAGAGACCACCGATGTCCCGATAAATAATACCATACTTTCACCTTTAACTAAAAAAATAAATGTATTTAGTTATGTTTAAATGACATCCAAACACTTAAAAATGACGTTTAGGATTTGAACTACATTTCCCACAATTCAATGCAACAAAACGTAATTCACATCATTTTTGCCAACAAACAAATAAATCACTCTCTTGATTAAATTTGGCAGGGTTTCATTCGAATTTCTAATGCAAGATGTGCACAACATTCTCTTAAACTTCAATGTGTTAAAAAACGTGTCTTCAATAGTTTTAGTAAAAACGAGTGCACACAGGAAAAAGGGACAAAGACAATCCGTTACTTAGGTAGTATGCAATTCACATCCCTAAATATGGCCGCCACCATTGATGGTGTGAAAACTGAAGAGGGACTTACAGGGAAATGAGGGCTGACTTATAATTCACGAATCCTCGGGAGAGTACGACCACGACGCTTGAAGCAGGAACTTCATAATTTGCAGGTAAGCCCTTGGTTTTAGGTGGGAAGCCCAACACCGGCATGCAGACACGTTTAATTTCGTGCTGCACGTGTAACCAGGGTTTCTAGTCAGAGACAGAAACTTTAATGCACGCCGTGCATAAGACTTGATGAACGTTAAGCTAAACAATCTCCATTAAGGCATTGTAAACCGTCTATAAAATATACTGCCTTGCTTCTGCGACCAAGTCAGGAGCAAATGACAATATAGCTAATCAGGTTTATTTTATGTGAAATATTTTAAGCTGCTAAACCAACAAGATAAGTTTTGGTTTTACAAACTAAGAAGGAATTAATGACTAAAAAGTACACACATGTTTACACACGTATTCTTCTTAAATGCTAATTATTTAATTTGGAAAGGACAAAAAAACGAGTGACCAAATATTTTCTAAATGTGATTTAATTTATAACTGAGATGTAAGGCACATAACGACTAAAATACACATGTTTTCTTTTATATAGGTGGGATTGAACCCATGACTTGTTAGAACCATACAGGATAGAGAATCATTTAAAGGGTAAGGCGTACCCTTAATTTGTACTTTGCAATTATTCAAAAAATAAGGAAAACTACCTTCCCCTATAATCCGTATCCCTAGTTTACCCTCCCCCATCACCCCAACACACACCCGCCTCACTTCTTAACCGAAGAGACAAAAATATGCTCAGAGAGAATAAAGATCACATAAGATGCATGAAATGACTGTGGGCTCCAAGCACAAAAAGTCATGATTCTTTTTGATAAGGTGAATATAAAAAGACAGAAGGTCTGTAACTTCTTGAACCTTATTTTGGTGTTTTGTATTTTTGTTTTCTTTTGTGAACAGCCCGGATTTGAAAAAGGTCGGAACATGAGCGCCGAAACACGTGTCATCCAATAGGGCAAAAATTTGAAATTCTAAATAAAATAATTAAAAAAGGACAAAACCAACCATTTGGAATGAGAACTGTTTTTTTCATCTACTATTGGCGCAAAATGGTGCAGGCACAAGTGTTTGTGTTTTCTCAAGGTTTACAAACGGAGTAGAAGAACTCAATGTCTCCATGTTAAGCTAATGGGCTTAACCATGGTCAGGCAAATGAAGTGAAGGACTTGCACCTGCAACCTTTTAACAAGTCTCAGGTGTATAGAATGGGTGACCGCCCAGCAGAGAGAGAGAGATGGCCTGGAGTGAAGGACGTGGCTTGTAGAAGCAGAGCGAGCTGTAGAGGAAGCAGCTGGAGGGTAGCTGTGTGGAGCAGGAATACGAGAGAGATGGCGGGACCAAGACTGGCAGTGAGAGGGTCGCGAAACCTGTTGTCCACCCTGCCCGGTGTCCACAGCAGGAGCTGTGGGACACTGAAACCTCCCAATCACCACAGGCTGCTAAGAGTGAGAAGTGCTCGCGGTGGCTCTCAGTAGCTTCCACTAAGGGAGAGAGGGGATTCCAGGACGGCAAGCGCTGCTTGCTGGGGCTCACGTGAGGAAAAGGCGGAGCACAAAGAAGCTGGAAAGCAGAACTGAGACGCCCAGTGGAGCAGCAGCATACCGGTGAGTGTAAAGAAGGGAACACTCATACTGGGGCTCTCCGGGGACTAGAAACAACCATCTCTGCTGTGGAAGACCAAACCAAGTGTTTTTTGAATAGCGAACAAGCTGCAAGTATTATAAGTACTTTTTAGAGTTGCAACGAGCATTATTGAATACCAAACTAGGTGAAAGATATGCTGAGCATATTTGAGTACACAGCAAGACAACAGGAAGTAATGAGCACTTATGAATAAAGTGAAAGCAAGGCGTTGGAAAAAGGTGAACACCACAGAGGGAGTTGTGTGAGATACATGTTGTGATAAAGCCACAAGACTGCCAAGGAGAATTTGGTTTTGTGAGATACGCCTGGTGGACAGCCAAGAGACTGCCAAGGGGAATCTGAAATAAGCCTGGGCCAAAGACACAGGTTCAGAGAGAAGAAACCTGTGTTGGTGAAAACCTGAAAAATACAGAAGCATAACAAAGTGCCTAAGGTTATCGATTGCGTGACCTGTGATAGGTGGACCATGTGGTCTGACAACTGCGCCTCGACCGAGTGGGCCTTACTTGGAAAGAGCCAAAGAAAGTAAATGTAAGGAAACCTGTATTTTGCAACAGTTGATGAAGTGAATGATAGATGCAGAAACAGAGCAACCTATGTGAACTATTGAAAAGCCTGGATGATTAAGGAGCTGAACTGGAACTGATTTTAACTGATTATAGTTTTCGTAGATGGAAGAGCTGACTTCACGGGAAAGGCAATCCCAAGACTTTTTGAACTGTGTTGAACCACTGGGGAAGGCAACCCTGAGGCCTTTTGGAAATATTCTGAAGTTGGGGAAGGGGAAGTTGCGTAGAAGCCAGGAGCTTGAAGAAGCTTGGAACTTTATTTTGAACACTATTGATTTTGCTGCTGACATCCCTACACATTGTATATATTTAGTTGTGAAGGCAAGTACAGGTTTTGGACACAGAGTTTTGAGTTGAACTTACTGACACAGACACTATCCTTAGTTTCCTTAGGTAGGGAAATCCCACTTCAGCATAGGGCAAATTAGGCCTTACTCCATCCTGACATTTAAGAAAAATAAAACATGTACTTAAAAGTTGAATCTGCCTGTGTCTTACTTGATGATGCCATCACACAACATGTCTTGACAAATTCCATCCCATCTGTAATGAAGCCCTTAGACTAAGTGGAAACTTGTCTGGATCCTAACACACAATGACATACCATGCATAATGACAGGCATTTGCTAGAAGCATATAGATTTGTCTGTGTTGTCTTTAAAGCAGGGAAATATATGGACAGTAATGTAAGGAGTATAAGGCAATGCCCTAGAAGTAAATTGAATAAGAGGCTCCACAGCTTAATGTTTCCTTTGGCTAAATTATCAAGGCTAGAGTCAGAGTTCCCCCATTAATTAACACGTGTTGACTTCTGCAGTATTTCTGTTAACACCTGCATATAAATTATTATTATTTATTTTATTATGTATTTATTTATTGTGTCTTACAGTTTTACAAAATCAACTTTTCACACATTTAAAGAAAAAAAGCAAAGAAAAAAATGAAAGGGGAAAAAAAGGCTGGAGAGAACATATAAAATGACACTGATCACAAAATTCAATTCTGGGTAACATTTAAAACTACACCCCATAATACAATAGAACTCATAAAATCAACCTATTCCAGGTAGGGCTTCCTAATCCTAAATGGATGTTCAATATGCTAGCTCAATAGTATATAGGTTCCTTTTAACCAAAAAGTGTTCATTCATACTATTATTTTTCCTCCAGGATTATATAGGAGATGGATAAGTCTGTCTCAAGGGGATGGCAACACTTCTTACAAAAACTTAAACACTCCAATGATCAAGGAAATGCGCTCTTCAAACCTGATCAGCACCCATTTCTCCTGCTGACAAAGTTAGATGTTTCCCCCAGATATGTGTTCAGGTGGCGGTTCCTCCTTTCCTTCACACCATGGTACTCCAAGACTACATGCTGAAGAGTCTCAGCTACCTCAGCCAATTTGCAAGATCTACAGTTTGGGTTCCCTTTGTGGGGTACAAATTGAATCGGAATCTTAAGAATTACGCCCAATATTTACCACACAGGAATCTCCTCAGATATTTTGGGAGAACGCATGGGGTAACGGGGAATGATAGGAAACTCGCTCTTTCTTCTCAAGTAGACAACAGTCCCTCCTCCACAGTTTTTTTGCTTAGCACAGGATTGTGGACAAATATCTCCTCACCGGCATTCAGTTCACTTAGGACTGTCAGGTTGGATTCTTTCCATTTTGCCAATGATTGTTCATTCCCCTTTTCAATTGCATCCCTCAAAATGTGGAAACCTCTTGTCACCTCAGCAAGTATACATTTCAGAAAGAGGGAAATCGATTTCCAGATAACCATGCCCTCAAGAGAAAGAAGAGCCAACTCGTGTTTGATGACCTGCACAGCGACACTCCCCGGCAACCGCAGGATTCTCCTCCAAAAAAGGACTTCAAGTTTTGGCCAGATGCTGCTGTGGTAAACAGGGTGCACTGTAGGTCACTATCAGTACTACTTTTTGGCGATAGAAAGTGATTAGCTGGACCAGGGTCAACTTGCAATATCTCTTTAAGAACGTCAATCCCTGTTAAACAACATAAGTGCAAGCGGGCACCCCTGTTTCAGGCCACTTTATGTTCTTATTGGTCCTGAGAGTAGGCCTGCACCTTTAGTCAGACCCTTAATGAGGTTCCCATATGTAGGGCCTGGATCGCTGACACAAGATCTCTTGGGCAATCCCACTGTGCCAGTTTCTCCCATAGGGCCAGACGGTTAACAGAGTCAAAGGCCTGTGCCAAGTCTATGAAGGCCAAATAGATCTTCCTGCTTTTAGACTGTGTTTTGGCCTTCAAGATGTTAAATACCAGAATGTTGCAACTGGTCCCCATTCCTCACACAAAGCCAGACTGAAATACATCATAGCGGCCCTCTTTGAGGACCCATTGCTCTAGTCTTTTCAGAAATATACATGCAAAGAGCTTCCCGATCACATCTAGAGAGAGATTGCTCTATAGCAGGCTTGTCCAACCTTTTTGAATGTGGCGCCGAAGCATTAACTTTTTGTCACCCGGTGGGCCGGTGGGCGGGCGAGCCAAAAGTCAACACCCTTACCCAAAGCAGTATATTCAAAATCGATGGTGTGTGACCTTTGACACAATAGCATCACAGGCAGTGATAGTCATGCAGTCCCAAAGATAGCTTTGGGTGTCAGGGGCAGTGATCAAAGGTTAGTTTCTTGTGATTTCTTCCACCAGTGTGTATGTGTTGATATTTTTCTGAAACAGTGGGGGCGACTGAGCGTAGCGAGGGAGCTATAATGATCTAGGGAGGGTTTGGGGGGTCCCTCCCCAAGATTTTATTTCCAAATATGGGGCTGAAATGGTGCATTTTACAGCAGGAAATCTGGCCAAAAAGACATAAGTTTACAATCCGTTCTAAAGGGGAACATGTACATTCCAGGTCACCAACAGCAGACAAGAACATTGTAGAACACAACACATTTTAATGATCAATGTGTCCACAGTGTTGTAAAACAGCACTGTCACTGATGTAACACATTGGCATGCTGGTTGTGCCCAAAATGTGCCCCTGTAGCAACATGTCTATGCTGGATGTTCCCAATTTAGGCAGCATTGTCCTGTACAAAGCATGATTGATGCTGCCTGAGCATACCATGGCACTGGTGATTAGGTACTTCACTATGCAGATAATAGTTTTGACCAGTGTTGCCAAGTAAATATTCTGCATCTATGTTGACCATGTCCCCTACTTTTGCCTTTGGCGCCCTCTGTGCCCCTCCTAAATTTGATTCCTGATGACACCACTAGATTGACCAACTATGGGGGTTCATGAGGAGCAGGGGGCACAATTAGTGAGCTGCAACTAGATCCATTGCAGCCTGTATGTCTGCTACCATAGGTGATTGGTCCAGGGGGCACCAGAGGCAGCAACAGTCCTCCGCCGTGGCCCAGAAATAAAATTACTCGGGTCCACGGACCCGACAAACATTGAACACATTTCATACAAGAATGGATCACCATATGTTTCATTAATATCTGTGTGTATAGATCCCTATTGTCAAATTACTATGAGTGGCAGCAGACGTCCAAGGCCAAATGATAATATGTTATATTACTGCACTTTCACCAAAGCTCTTTTTTATAGAACAAATATGCATACAATATCACCCAACCTGTGTTGGTACTCATTTATCAACCTAAGAAGGAAGAAAGGCTGAGATGGCCTTGCGGGGATTCGAATATGCAGATCACACACACATCGCATCAGTGAGCGCTCAACCCACTGAGCTATCATATTGGCTATAGTAAAATGAGCAATTATTCTGTAGTGTAGTGGATATCATTAAACTGGTAACTGAGATTTAACAGCAGACCAGTTAAGTTCATCTGCAGGTCTGGTGCAAAGTTGGCAAAGTCTAAAAATGCACCGGGCCTGTAACTGCCTCTGGTGCCCCCTTCCAGGGGGCACCAGAGGCTGTAATTCTGACATGGCCTGGGTTATTTATTTATTTGTTCATTGTTTGTCAGGTCCGTGGACCCGATTAATTTATTTCTTTCCACAATGTTGGTCGAGCCTAACATTGCAGAAATAAATAAATTATTCGGGTCTACGGACCCGACAAACATTCTTTAAAAAAAGAAAATGCATCGGGCCTGTAACTGCCTCTGGTGCCCCCTCACAGGGTGCACCAGAGGCAGTAACAGTGCTCTGCCATGCACGGCCCGGTTTATTTATTTATTTGTTCAATGTTTTTCGGGTCCGTGGACCCGATTAATTTATTTATATCCGCAATGTTGGTCAGGCCCAACATTGCAGAAATAAATAAATTAATCTGGTGCACGGACCCGACAAACATCGAACAAATGAATAAATAAACCCGGCCGTGGCCTGTTACTGCCTCTGATGCCCCCTGCAAGGGGGCACCAGATGCAGTAACAGACCTCCCCGCCATGGCCCAGAATTCGGGTTTACAGACCCGACAAACATTCTTTAAAAAAAAAAAAAATGCACCGGGCCTGTAACTGCCTCTGGTGCCCCGTTCCAGGAGGCACCAGAGGCAGTAACAGGGCTCTGCCATGCACGGCCCGGTTTATTTATTTATTTTTTCAATGTTTTTCGGGTCCGTGGACCCGATTAATGTATTTATATCCGCAATGTTGGTCAGGCCCAACATTGCAGAAATAAATAAATTAATCGGGTGCACGGACCCGATAAACATCGAACAAATGAATAAATAAACCCGGCCGTGGCCTGTTACTGCCTCTGATGCCCCCTGCAAGGGGGCACCAGAGGCAGTAACAGACCCCCGCCATGGCCCAGAATTCGGGTTTACAGATCCGACATTCTTTAAAAAAAAAAAAATGCACCGGGCCTGTAACTGCCTCTGGTGCCCCGTTCCAGGGGGCACCGGAGGCAGTAACAGTGCTCTGCCATGCACGGCCCGGTTTATTTATTTATTTTTCAATGTGTTTCGGGTCCGTGGACCTGATTAATTTATTTATATCCGCAATGTTGGTCAGGCCCAACATTGCAGAAATAAATAAATTAATCGGGTGCACGCACCCGACAAACATCGAACAAATGAATAAATAAACCCGGCCGTGGCCTGTTACTGCCTCTGATGCCCCCTGCAAGGGGGCACCAGATGCACTAACAGACCCCCGCCATGGCCCAGAATTCGAGTTTACAGACCCGACATTCATAAAAAAAAAAAAATGCACCGGACCCGACGAACATCGAACAAATAAATAAATAAACCGGGCCGTGGCCTGCAAATAAATAAAAAAAAAGAAAAACTTACCAGGCCTCGGTCACAGGCGTGATGCTGGGGGGCTGGGCTGGTGATTCACACGAAGCTGACTGGAACAGGAGTGTGAAGGTGGTGCGCTCGCCGTACCTTGCATGGCAACAGTATTTCCATTGGCTGTTTCTCAGCCAATGGAAATCACAACCCAGGCAGCTTGTTCTTTTGGATTTCCTTTGTTTGTCTGTTCGGTCTCGCGGGCCACATGAAATGGCTCGGAGGGCCGCATTGTGGCCCGCGGGCCGTATGTTGGACAACCTTGCTCTATAGTTTCTTGGGGCCTCTCTGTCCCTTTTCTTAAAGATTGGGATCATAATAGATAGTTTCCATGTATTCGGCACCCTACCAACATCCAAACTTCGAGTAAACATACCCGCTATGAATTCTGACCATAGAACAGGATCCTTTTTTTAGCATGGCATTAGTGATCCCGTCTGGCCATGGTGCCCTTGAATTGCTTGGCTTTTTTATGCACCTGAGGATCTCTGTTTTATCAAGGTTTAACAGACCAACCCCCTCTTCTTTCAAGATTTCCGATTTGCAATGGAAAGCCAGGTGTGTTAAACAATTGCTGAAAGTGGTTCACCAATGTGTTATTTGTCCTACTTTTGCAGTCAACATGACATCTGCAAGACACAATGTTGCAGCTTCAAAGTGACATAGCCATCACATAGGTTCGGAGACCAAAGATGTGGACTTGCAACTTGACAAAAATTGAAAAACCTATTATCAAAAAGGCTATCTCAAGTCAGAGGAGGCTTGTGGTGCATGCACTGTGTTGTGGACATAGAGGATAAAAGGTCTAGAAAGCCCTACTTCAAGGCGCATCTTACATTTGATATAAAATGGGACTTGCAAGTTTGGCAGGGCAGGTGAACAATTATTTTGGGGGGTTAGATGTTTCAAATATAGTTTGAGCATCTTCAAAAACCCTGTCCCCCACAATGTGTCATCCTTATGAAAACGTCAAAGAAAATAGTCATATGAGTTGCTCATTAAACAGCACAAAGATTAGACATTTGAAAGGAAAGCAAATAAAAAAGGTGTAAAACTTACAGTCTTCAAAATATACACATCTTCCAGTAACTTCATCCAACACCATGTTCAGCTGACACAGCGGGATACATCCTTCAACCCTAAAATAAAAGCATTAGGATCACTTTAATATGACTGAGATAATAATAGTGCAATAACTACTACCATTTCTACTATTACCAATACTGCTATTACTACCATTACTATTACTAATACTAGTCATAACATGACCTTAGCATGATCCCATGATACAAATATTCTAAAGTAATAGTCTAGCTCTTTGGCTTTTCACGGCCCCTGTTACATAAATGATGGGGGTACTTAAAAAGTAGTCTACCTCTGGAAGTATTCTTTCATTCGCAGCCATTTGTAACCACTCTTTGTCTATGCCGCATCATTTTACCTTCTCCGCTGCTGTATGATTATTTTACCACTCACTTAGGCAGATTTTAAATCTGGAAGGACTTAATTGTATAATGTAGGCAGGCATTAAATATGATGCACAGCCAGCAGCTGCCGAGTTTTGTGCTAGATTTTCATAACCATGACAAATTGGTATCACAAAAGTGGTCTTGCTGTCTTTTCTAGACTGTGGCATGTCGGGTGTATCCCATCAAGTGAGTTCCCTACTTTCCATATCAACAGCTAAGGGTGAGTCAAAACTTGTTCTGGCCAGTGCTGGAATGATTGAAGTGAATCCAGATCCTGAGCTTTAGCATGGCAAGTAGTCCATGGAAGTTGAATGTGGCAACCCCGCCTGATTGTGAGGCTACCAAAACAGTTCAATAGATTAATCTCAATGGCTTCTAAGCCCCCAACACACAGCCCACCTTATATAAATGTAGATGAAATGCTTCATACAATTTCTATGGACTGATGATTATGTTTGGTTTTATGTATGTATTTGTCTTATGCTTTTATACACTATAAAGTGTGTGAAAGGTTTAACTTTATAAACCAAAAACACAATAAAAATAAAATGCTTCAATGACTTGGCAATGTACAGATGACAGTGTCTACCAAAAGCTGGAGTAAAGAAGTCTGGCTAAAGAAGTTTCAAGACCTGCTGACATCTCTTGACTTCTGGGTTCAGCACAGTACCTTGGGAAACTAGACTTTCTACCTTCTAGAGTGAGGCCAGCAACAGTTCTCATCTTGTTTGGCTTGGTGTGACCAGTTAGGACAAAATATCAATAACCGGCACATAAACTGCAAACCAGCCACGATTTAGGATGTGAACAAACTGCTAAGAGAGAAGAAGTATGGCTTAAAAGATGCCAAACAGGGAAATAGCCCGACCCCCGCAGCTGTAATTTCTTCACAGATTTGAGCTTGTGAAGACACAATTACACTGTGTTTTTACCACCCTTGAACTACATGTTTCTTACGTGTGCCTTGCTACTGGGTGCCACACCTCCATCAATTACAGACCAAAGGTCAAACAAAGGTTCTCAATCACACCTAAGTAACTCTGAACACACTTCATGGCCCATCATTACCTTTAATCAGCAATTACCACTTTGCTTTTTCTGTACTGATGCAGACTCCTGAGGATCCCTCTAATAACAAAGCCACAGAGGACCAGGAACTGGTAACCCATAATCACAACAGTTCCACCCCCCACCCCCAGAATCTCAGAATCTGGGTGTGTGACATGTTAGGATATAAACTTGACGGAAACAAATCATTAGACTGTGCCTGCACAAAGATAGGACAGCTGGGATGTAACAACAGACAAAGGGTTCCGAATATGAGCTTACATCCTGGTGGTTGTGCCTTATTAAATCAGAGTTTGTCTTTGTTGAACTGTTCTCTCTTTTAGGGATTTGATGTAGAATAGAAATGAACACCACTGGCCATTGTAACCATGTACATTATCAGAACCATCTCAAACTATCAGCAATATTGTGGCTATACTCTTTGCTTCTGAACTAGCCCAGTACTGTAGTAGTACAAAGCCCTGCATTGGGCATGTGGTTCACCTCTGTGTTCCAGTATATCCATTTCTTAGTTCTGGTGAGCCACTGAACAGTTACCATTTTGTTGTTCACTTAACCAAAACAATTAGCAGGCCTTATTTTGTTCTTTTAATTGATCCTCCTTATCCTCATTAGAAATAGGAAAAGTACTTTTTCTTGAAGGGTATAAATGATCCTTTTAAATAATGAAACTATGGCTGCAGCCTTGCAGGGGCGAGTCCTTCCCCTTTCTACCTCATATATTACTTTAAAACGTGTTAATAAAAAGTTGCACTGAAATAGAAGCAATACTATTTCTATGGGCCTAGGTTATTTCTTTAAAATAAATTCTAAAAAAAAACCATAGGGTCCCATAGGACAAGACACCGCCCCTAATTGCTGTAATCATTATATTCTTGTTTGTATGGACCCCTCTGGTCCCATTAGAAATAGAAGAAAAGGCTATTTCCAAAGCTGTCCAGGACGGTCCATAAAGACAAAAAACACATTGATCACAGCTTTGGAGGGGAATGATCTCCCCCCACATGATCTGTTTTGTTAATAAACATTACATGGACACATTCAAAGAGTATGTTTTTTTACTTTTATTGGCCCAGGAAAGTGCTTTTAAATATTCCTGGGCATTTTAAGAATCATATGTAGGCTCCTGTCTGGGAGGACATTTTCCTAAACTGGGTTAAGTATTATTGATCTTTCTTAGAAGCAGAAAAGAGACTACTATTAACAAGGTCCGGGGGTTCCTTAGAAAATACCTGTGGTTCTGTGTGGCATCCTGTCATTGCTCACAGGACTATTAATGCTATTTTAAAAGTAGCAATACATTATTTTAAGAGTTTGTCTTCACACATCAATATATTATGTTTTCTATTTGTACAGGTCTAGCTGAATTCTTACAAAACTCTTTATTAATACTTCAAATTCATAGTTTTGGTCTTCAATGGAAGGACATGTCCTTGCATTGTTACAGGCATTTTTACCTTTTAGTTATTAAGAAGGGTTGAAAGGAGGGTGGTCATGTGTGTGATGGTAAAACATGTATTGTCAGCCATTGATGTCATCCACATTACTTGCTCTCACTACTAGCTTCCCTCTCAGATGGATCTTATCTGCCCACTTACCACCATGGATTATTTTAAATCACCCTCCATAGCTAATGCTCCAGTCACTGCCATTGCTGTAAAGTAGAGCGTTTCTGATTAAATCACTCACTCTTTAATTAATAAATACACATACAAAAAATGAAATGTAAAATGATGCTATAAGTCAATGGCAGACACTCTATGCATCAACGACAATACATCAGGGTCCTTCTACTATGCTCCTCCAAAGGCTCTGGGAGGGACATAAGAACCCTTCAATCAGACCAAAAAATGTTGGACAGAAAAGCACAAAAAAGAGGAATTAAACTTGGTGTGATATCAGGCAAAAGTGACACTCCTGTCAAAATACCAGGACAACAAATTCCACCTTGAGGAATCTTTTAGACAAGGATACAAGTGACTGCACCTCTTTCTGAAGCAGTGGTGTGCCCTAGTCTGGGTCAAAATGCATGGATAAAAGGTGAACAAAAATTATCAAGTGTGCCTTCTTTACAGAAATCAGACAGCATTTTACATTGTAAAAAAGGATTCCGGCTGTAGTGTATGCCAAGGACACTGTTATTTGCTTTCTTCAGAAGAATTGTAGCACAAACAAATGGATTCCCTCGAGTTGCATATTGAAATGCATTATAACTTACCTTTACCCATAGTTTTCCATTTCCCATTTTCCAAAAGTAGTTAACACTGACCAAAAAGAGATGCTAAGCAATACTTACTTTGGGACAGTCTGGCAAGTTTGTCCGAGGGGGTCCCTGCAGGTTTTGAAGCAAGCAGCTGCACAGGCTTCATATCGCCACTCACAGGTAGAGTAGGCTGAAAACTTGAACTTTGCATCTAGGGGAACATAGAAGATGAGTCCTGTGAATCGTACAATGTACATACCACAGATGCTGTGCATTCTACTTCAATGATATAGGTGGATGAGGCTTATTGTAAACAATCTATAGAAACACATTGATATGCCACACAAATGCAACAGGCATGCATGCATTTAGAGATGATCAAAGGCATGAGTAAATGATAACGCATGCTTTATATGGTCAAAAATGAGTGCAGAGTTCACCTCAAACGTCCATAAATTAAGACCACATAAAGAAGACTGCTCCAAAACATCCAGAGTGTTGTTTTGAAAGCTCATCAACATCTGAAGATAGAAGCAAGAAACTGAAAAAGCTAGAAAACACTGGAATATTGTATTGGGGGTGTATACATTAGCTATATGTTGGTTAATGCAGATTCACAAATCTCCATCTTGAGATTGGTGAGATTTGCATATTTGGACAGGCTTATCAATATGCCCAGATCTCTCTGGGAGATTTGAGAAAGATGTAACACAAACTTTAAAAACAGGGTAATCATTTTCAAATCATGTTTCGAATTTAGGGTAGGAATTATTTAAAGCACATTTTTTTTTAAATTATTGAAATTTAAATTGGAGGAATCGGTGAGGGGGGATAGCTCAGGGGCAATGCATCTGTCTTGGAAGCAAGACAACACAGTGCAACACAGGTTTCAATCCAGATCCTAATCTCTGGTATTAAGGGTGGTAAAAAAGAACAATTATAATTATTTAATATGGGTAGAAATGCCTTTGACACTGTGGAGAGAGTCAACAGGGGTGGGGAAAATATCCTAAGACCTCTGGAAATGTGTGTGTGCTTTTTGAAATGTGACCTGGGGCAGATGTGCTGTACTAGAGTGCAATTGTGTAATTTCTTACCCTGAACACTTTCAAAGCTATTGTGTGTCAAAGTGGCAGGGGGTATGGTCCTTTGATCGCTTTGCCTGGATTGTCGATGGGATCAAGCTGAACCTCACTGAAGACAGATGTAGGGAAGTTGTTTGCCAATAATTGCGACTTATACAAATATTGTAGCACATGCTATGTACTCTGTACTGTAGTACATGAGTTACTAACATGAATTACTCAAATGGATTACTAGCACAGCAGTGACTGTAGCATTAGGGACTGAAATGGGGAATTTTGAACCAAACAGCTGATGTAGGGTTCGAAATGTGGGCTGCATTCCTTAACAAACTAACATTGCGGCAGATGCACGAACAAATAAATTGGCTGTGGTTTGCCAGTTCAGATAAGGAAGTGAAGAGTGAAAACTGCATTTCCATGTGAGATTCAGAGCGTGTGCTGTGAAGCTGCAAATAAGGGGGCCTTGAAGATAGATGGCAATTTTTCTGCGAGGAAAAGAGGAAGGAAGGAATATGTTACTTTATTGGTTGATGTGCCAAATGCTGTCAAAAGGTTGATTAGGGCTGGGCTGGAAATTACACAAGATGGGTGCAAGAATGGCTGGAAGATTCTCAAAGGCTCTGTCACATGTGGAAGTTAGGATTGACACAAAGGGGATGGAGTTTGAAGGAGGTAATAACTGACATCATCAGATAGGTGGGTAAACATGTTCAAAATCTATATGTGATATATGAAAAGGGGATGGTTCTGGTGAAGGGTTTAAAATGGGCTGTCAGCTGGAAGGAGGGGTCTTTTGCCTGAGGTTTTGATGTATGGCTTGTGGACCTAGTTTTCTCTGTAAGGCTTTTTGGCCTGCATTTTAGATGAGGCTGGGCTTTAACAAAATCTGAGCAAGACCTGGAGTCCTAGTTTGTCGAATTGTGCAAGAGTTACAAGTGAACAAACTCACTGGACCTGGAAGGGAGGTGAGCAGCAAGCTTAGCTGTCACTGCTGATTGCATCAAGTGAGAAATCCGGGCTGTCTCGTTAGGTAGGTGTGCTGTTTGAGTACAATGCTTCAGGCCAAACCTCACAGGGGCCTTCAAATGGGGACTGCGGGCAAAGACAATATCTGTTGGCAGTTGGGAGTGAGGAAGAGCGATACTGCGTGTGCAGTTTTGCAAAGATAGTGCCCTCAACATTCCATCTGCTGGAAGGTGAGGGCTGCTGCTGAATGGCACTCAGACTACAGACAAGCTTGAAGGGCTGGATTCACCAAAGTCTCAAGTGAAGTAGAGTGAGTATTAATAGGGACAAAATTGTCTGGAATCTCTTGCAGGGGTAATCTGGCACAGTGTCAAACTGTCCCAGAAGGCATAACCCTTTTGTTTCTAAGGTACCCAGAGATACAGGTAATGGCCTAAGTCAACATTGGTTATTGGGGTTGTTATGCTATGCAGGAGAGTCCATTATACCTAATATCATACAAACCCAACCCTAGCTAAAGGGAAAGGAGTACATGAAGATTGAAGCTGTATCTATAATGCATTTTCTTTCATAGTCAAAGTTCTAGCTGGGGACTAAGGGCTGTGCTGAACCAAAGTACAAAGCGTTTTTCCTTTTTTTCCTTTTTCTTTTCATGTATTCATTGCCAACATTTGATTCTAAGGTTTCTATGCTCACCACTGTACCAGTTTTGAGGTTGTTTGATTGTCTACATGTGCATTTTTTTTTGATGAATGAACATAGAAATGCCTAAGTGCACAAAGGTCACAATGTGTGGTATTATTATCGTGTCTGTTTTTATTGCACAGCTATTTCAATGTCCAATGCATAATGCATAATTTTCCAAAACATGGTGTGTGAACGGCGCAGTACAAAGCCTACTGGTGTATAGCCTAGCCCATGAAAAAAGGAAAGTGGCAGGGAATTTATCTAATACCGCCAACAAGACAACACATGTCTTCAGTTTCTTGTGTTCTCGTGCAGAGAGGCTATGGTCTAGCAGTTCATGCTGGACTGCTCCCATTGGGAGTAGAAGCAAGACTGATTTTGATATAGCTTGCTCCCTGGTCCCAGTAATGTCTGTGATTAAGAATAATGTATAGATTTCCATTCAACGTTTTTGATGGGTGTTGTCATTTCCTTAACAAACAAATGCAGTAGATTTGGGTAAACGTCTACCATATACTGCAATGCCTCTCAATTGTCTTGTGCTTCAGGCCATCTCTATATGAAGTCGCTATTAATACAGCTTAAAAAATAAAAATAGCACATGATGCAAATTTCAACATGCTTATTAATCGACATAGTTATGTGCGCAAATGAAACAATGTTCTGATTTGTCATATCAAAAATAATTAAAGATGGTATTGTATTGAAAGGAGAATTAGTATGAAATGAGTTGATAACTCTTTATGTGAGATAGAGATAGGCCAGCCACTTAATGTGATTGCTAGGAGATCCAACGTTTGACTTGCAGGTCACAGGTACCAATTCCTGTAATATACTTCAGGAGGATTATGTGCCTGTTCTGAAGATCTTTGTGCCACATACAGGCCCCTATGCCATTGCACAAGTTCATTGAGTTAAAATCATGTGTTGCAGAGATTGGCATCATGCAACCTGCAGGTCATGGTGTCCAAAGCTTGATAGCTTTCTATACTAAAAGCAAAGATCTGTTTAAAAGATACATGCACAATCTGTGTGACAAAGGCTCCACAGCCAAAGGTAGAGGTGCTTAGTATGCCTGATGCAGAATATGAGTATAAACTAAATACCACAGGTTTAAATCATGTTAGATAAATCTTTGGCAACTTCAACTGCTGTAGATATTTCTTTGTAACCTGCGGATTACACTTTTGTTTCATCCCATCTAGTTTGATAAGTGGGCTCTGATCCAGGCTTTGCCAATTGCGTTTGTCAACCTCTGAAAGTTCAAAAAATGAGTATGACAGAGATCCGCGAGTGTTGGTAAAACTCAAGACAGTAAGGATTCACTTGGTGAGTTCATATTACAACACAATGGGATCCCGTTGATAGTCATATAGAGAGGATAGTAAGATGTTTCTTTAGTGATGGAAGTGAGTTTTGGTCTAAAGCCAAAGGGCATAGGAAGTTTGAGTCTGCCCTGACTTAAACGAATGGTCCACTGCAGTGTTTGTCGAACATTGAGGTTCCACAATGAACCTCTGTTATCAAGTGCTTTTTTGAATATTCTATCTTGCTGGAATATGCAATGTTGAGTTCAGCTCTCAAGAATGGGTTGAGTGTATGCTAGACATATGGTCAGCGACTTCTAAGGGGCTTTTCCTTATGTTTTTCCACCCATATTTTGGCCGTCGGATTGTGTGGTCAGCATGAGAATTCCGCTTAAAGCATAGTGTGGGCTGGTTTCTGCATGTTTCCCGCACTCTTATACCAGTAGGGCTTAAGCATGGTTCGGAGGACTTTGAATCCAATCTGGGACTTCGCTGGGATTCAGAGTACTTTGAAGCACATTTCATGTGTTCCAGCTACTTCAGCAGGAGATCAGTCTAACCGCCTGGTTTGGCTGCCTATGCTTGCCATGCTTGGCAGCCTGTCCCTATAATCTGCTGTGGCTGTGCGATGTGATCACGGTTCTTCGTGCACCCAAATATCCCATTAATAGGAAACTAATATCACTGTGTGATGAGGGAATTTCCCTTTTGTGTTTCTAAGAATCAGCTACATATCTTGTTGTTTGGGTTTTGATATTGTGGAGTTCACACTTCAGAAAATGTTAGGTGGAACTTCTTCAATAGTGACTAGCTACCCTCGGTCAATAGGACTTGAAAACATTGGTGCTCAAATAGTTCTTGCAGGAATATCTTCCTTGCCTAGTGACACCAAGATGATTTCACATGATGGGAAGCGTATGCATTCATTCAGCCAGTCATGTATTCATCTAATTGTACATCATCTCATTCCTGCACACAGAGTCAGAGGCAAATCATCACACTGATTGGAATGAAGCGTTATAGTGTGTTTTGAAATAATCTGATATAATTCAGCCATCCAAAGGTATCTTAATGAACTTTTCGATGTGTGTGTGATGAACTCACTTCAGATGGCTGACCTGCAGCTGTAAAGGTTACTCTAGAGAGCCGGGGATGCCCACATGCGAGGTAATGTTCCACCCAGATGAGGCACATGGAGGAGCCATTGTAATCCCTCCACATCTCTGCCCCTGGATGATTTCTGAGGATAGAACCACCTGCCTAAAGCCTGACAGAAGGATGGAAGATGATTCCTGCAGGCCACGTAGGCCATTGCCAACCAAGCACTCACCGTATCCCAGATGAATAACCCTGCATCCTCTAGGCAGGGAAAGGTATCTGTGGAATGTACTGAGAATGCTC
The DNA here is from genome assembly GCF_040938575.1 of Ambystoma mexicanum. NCBI lineage: Eukaryota > Metazoa > Chordata > Amphibia > Caudata > Ambystomatidae > Ambystoma > Ambystoma mexicanum. The sequence goes on along the minus strand of NC_090934.1, from coordinate 831,416,466 downwards.
TTTTGCTCTCCCATATGCACACAAACAGGTTGATAAGATGAAAGAGACAGGGACAGCAGTGCTGAGAGGTCAGGCAGAAACACTAATGCTCGTGTATGAGTCATATCCATCTCTTACTTTAGGTAAGGAAGACTTAATCCCTGAAGAGTGGTAAAGCAAGGACAAACTGCTATATCAATGAGCTGCGCTGACAGTCAGTCACTTATGCATGACTCCAAAAAATAAAACCTAGACATGAACCTCTGTGTCACTTCTAATAAGGAAAAATGTCCAACCAACTGTAAAGGCAGAGATAATGAATAGCCACACATGAGGGACTTAATGTGAATTCAGGAAATGCATGAAGCAAACCATGGGGACCAGAGGAAGGGCCAACCTGAGGAGAATGGAAAAGTAGACTGAAGGCAACCAATCAGGTGAGTTACTGCTTCATCAGGTGCCGTCTATAGGCACTTATCATGAGGTAGGAAGGGCAAGTCGTGAAAGAGAAGATGAAGGGGAGAAGCGAACAAAGAGCCAGAGAAAAGGAGAGCTACAAGCCTGCTGAGGGTAAGATATCACACACTGGCTTAAACTAGAAGAAAATAATAACAAATTGCTGCAAGCCCGCTGAGGGCTATATCTCTGGCTATAACTAAGACGAAAACAAAGAACCTGTTGAGAATGGATGACATGGCTTTGTAGAGCAATTCCGGGCTGGTGGGTTATAATAATGTATCCTGTCAAAGTCCCTAGGCAAGGGAGGAGCAATACTTGCTGATAGCAGTGTGTCCCAATAATATACCCGATAAGTAGGGAAGAAGTACTTGAAAGGAATGTGCCTATCAATGCATCTAAAAGCCTGAAAAGGTGAGTCGCAATGTGGGTGAGAACATTCATGTCAAGGGTCTACTTGTTGAGCTGATATGTCAAATAACGTGCTGGGCGCAATACCCCTGAAAAAGAAATCAAGTTAAGGGCTATATTGAAGTGACTGTGTACATAACATTAGGAAAACCTGACAAGGACAGGGAGCCTTTTGGCAGTCACTTCCATGATGTTTTGTTAACCATCCTGACACCTTAAGAACAGTTATCTTTACTGCGTTCTATGCTATTTTGCCACATAGTAATTTACTTTGCCAAAATGATAGTTTTTTTTTAAAGTTCAAATTGGGGCGGGTCATACCCTACCCCCCTTTCTTCACCGCTACCACCACCACAGCACCTCCGCAACATCCCCATACTCTTAAAATACATATATAGTCCACCCCCCCGCACTCCATCGGAGAAAGACACCAACTGAGGATATTATACGATATTAGAAGTCACTGATGAGTTCTGCTTAGTGCTGCATGCACGCGGGGAAAGCTAAGGCGAATAGGAGTTACATTAAACTGTGCATGATGGGTGTACATCATTTCATTTAATATCAACATTATAATGGATATTCCCATTGTTAAGAGACAGCAAATAGATGCTTTATAGTTTGCTAAGTACTACAGTGCTTATGATTTTGAGAATGCAGCTGACTGTATGATGATACAACCAGGCAATGTTCTTTATATGACAGTAGAATGAGTCTAGTGTAGGGGTAGGCATGAGCTATGTTTCGGCCATTCATCCAGTTGAGGTTACACAAGACGATCACAGCCAAGTGTGATTTTACAACTAGAACATTATCTAGAGAATTATAGCTATGTAGCTATCAACTACAGGAATATATTCCATCAAGAATGTTTGAATGACATATCCGATATACCAGTGTGAAGCTTGAGCTGTCTATGAGTTCACTTATAACCCCAAGATGGGCTGCACACCTTAGTTATTAGCTATCCACTGAAATTCTATGTATTGACTGCTCCCTGCACTGACCCCGCAGACCAGCAAAGTGGAGGGTGGAGGATGGAATCACGAGGGGCTTATAGACAATGCCGATGTAGGCATTTCTCATCTGCCTCTCACGACCTATGGCACCACATAAATACCTGGTCCCCCGCCATCATTCCTCATCCAACTCTTCCCTGATAAGGCAAAGCAATACCGTATGTCATACAACTCACTGCCACCTTCTGCAAGCATTCTCTCCCACCCCCCAAAAAACGATTGTGCTTGTGCCGCTATTGAAAACCCTCAATACCTGTCAGCATGACACCCACCACACCTCCCTTGTGTTTGTGTCTGACCACTCAGCCTCACACACACACAGACACACTGGTACCTAGAATCCTGCCATCAATCAGCAGCCCCACCTCCTCATTTCTCTCTACCTGCTCCCTCCGGGCAAGTCTCCCCAACAAATTGGTGCTGGCAATACTGTCAGTTTGACCATGCCAGACTCCTACATTGCCAAGGTAGGGCGAGGCACTGGACTTTGAAAGCACTGGGCTGAAGCACTGTGAAGAATTTGTCAGGGTGCTTAAGACCGAGAATGGGAATATTCCTCTGCTGTGACATCCTGGCTGTGGATTGTGATTTCCATACTCTTCTGCCCTAACGTCACAAAAAGCCTTACACAACATGATTATTATTTCTAGACATGCGTATGCATTTGTATTGTTTCACACTCCCTTGATATTATAATTGCAACATGACTTTGAAAATTATCAGACGTTCCTTCATTTGAAAAATGAAACTCAGAAATGTACACATTTCGCAGCATATTTCCAAAAAGTGCAATGATTTCACATTTGAGTAGGACACTTACCTACAAGTTTAAACAGAGTAGAAAGCCTAAATGCATCAGAGTGACGGTATTTCGCCAGGTAAACTGATGAAGATGAAATGCGGACAAAATGCCCAGGCTTGTAAAAAGACTCGAAAGATTTGTATCTTGCAATCCAGGTGTTTTTGTGGATTATAAATGTTGATCGGTTTTGAAAGGCTTCACTCTTTTCCCATTTAGAAACTGAAAGTGTGCTGTCTAATCCCACATGCAGAAAGAAGTTTGGCCTGTCCGCCATTTCAAACGATACCAACGTTAAGTCTGAAAGGAAAGGAGGTGAACATATCAGAATATAATCATTCAAAATACATGAAGGCAAAAATGACCAAACAGAAAAGTTGGATGCATCAAACCTTACTACAAATGCACAGTCCACGAACAATGAATACAAATAGTATTGCAGAGTACATATTTGTTTATAGATCATTGTCGGCACACAATTTTTCTCTGTCCCCTAATGACTGACACACACTTGCAATTTTGTGTTCACCTCAAAGGGCAGTTCCAGCCGGCTGGGTGGTGCTCGCTGGCTCCTGCAGGTATGCTGGGTAATATGTTGGTCCCACTCTTGTGCATGATGTTGCTTCATATAACCCAGCAATGATGACGTGCCCAGATTGGTCCTATGTTCCCATGGGATGTAGCTTTTCTAAATAGGGTGCAAATGGTAAGATGCTGCTCTTGACCCCTTAAAACCATAGACATGCACTAATGGCTCACAGTGTGAGTGTCCTTGGCTGTTGTTCAGAAGAAGAGGAAACATGGTGCTCCGAAGTCGCACAGGTGCAAGAGGTAGTACTGGTTACTGTGATGCTCTGGGTGGTGCTGTCATTCACTGACATGCACCACTGACACCTTGGGTTCTATGAGGAGTCACAAAGACTGTATGCAGAATTAGTACTTTGTGATGGTAATTCTGCACTCTGAACTTGTACATAAATGATTGTGTTAGTAGGTGCCTTTTCAGGATGTGTTTGTTCCACCTACCCTTCCTCTCCTTGGGGCGGGGGGCTCTCAGTATCAATGCTTGTAGCCTTAAAAACCTCTCACAGTGATTTCCCCTTAGCAAAGTGGGGTGTAGTCAAATCCTGATCAGTATCAACATTGTCATCATCAACACCATAATTGCCATCATCAAATTCAGACACCAAGCAAATAGCGCCATGACAACCACCAACCTTGGAATGAGGCCCTATGTATTTTGCTTGGTGCATTTTATTTATTTGGCTGGCATCTTAAACAGAAATGACATGCCAAGGTTACACATAGTAGTATAATCAAGGTTTACTCTGGATAGTTATATGAAAATATGGTGGGTGTTTCCAGGGCTCTCTGTTGGTGGACATTAAAATAAAATCCATGTAGTTCAAAAAGTAATTATAGTGCCCTTTATGGAGGTGGCATTAATTGTTAAAAAGGCAATCCACCACCCGAGGGAGACAGTGATACTAATGTTGAAGGGTGTGTACGGAAAACATTACATTGCAAATTAAGGTTGTGGTGGCAGCAGTGACATTTGTGAAGTGGTTTTGCGTGTGTGCGCTGGTGAAAGTGAAAGCAGTCTTTAATGGGGCATGGTCTATACAAGGACTGAGGAGAAAGGGTGGGGTCATGGACATCTCAGAATAATTGAATGAGAAACTGTTGAGTAGGGCACATGCAGGCAGTGCCTGCCTACTGGGTTGTGGAATGGAGAGTTATTGTTGGACATTAGGACGTTAAGTTGTAAATTGGTGTTAATTGAAGACTTCTTAAGGAAATCGGAAGAAGTACAGGGGCCTCAAGGAAGAAGTCAGTAACAGTGGCCCAGTTTCCTGAGAGCTAAAGCAATAATTAGAATCTTGGCAGAGTGAAAGGTGAGTAGGGGGATATCATAGGAATGTTGTTAAGGTCAATTAGGTGGTAGTGGGAGGAATGTCAACATGATAAACTTGAGCATTATCTTTCTGTCAAAATGATTTCCAGGGTTGCAGGCAGTTGAAAAGAGAATGATATGGTGAGGTAAAAGGATAATAGTGATTTTGGATCTCTTGATGGTGAGAAATAGGGTATTGTGATCTTTCCAGAGTAAAGGTTTATCAGTACTTGTTCATCTATCACCAGATGGCGAGTCTGTCCATAGAATGTGCTCAGACCCAGCTTGCAAGGGACAAGACAGACATGTGCATGTCTCCAAAAGAAAGGTGAAGTACAAAGGGAGATTGCTGTATAGAGAGAAGATGCAGATGCTAGAGGGTAGAGCCATTCGGCCAACGACTGTGAATAATGTAGGCCTTGTGCTAAAAGAGACCTAGGAAAATGGGATAAGACAACTAGTAAGCAGGAAAGGCAGGAGAATGATGCACCTACACTAACAATATTGTATATATATTTGTTACGTGCACACTGTGGTCTGTATGTCCGCTATCAAAGAGAGCAGAGAGGTTGAGCGGAAGCGAATGGAGGAGTTATAGCCAAATGGTAGGAATTTACTGACATGAGTAACCACTGTCTCAAAGGACTTACACTAGCAAAGGTGTAATGGCAGTAATGATTATGTGGGTAAAACAGTAATAGTAAATGCTTTGTACAATTTTAAAGAAGAAGGGAACTAATCACATTGAGTGTGAATTGAAGGGGTTAGTTGAAGGCATTAGTTAGTATAATGGGAGCTTTACTGCAGTTGGGAGCTATGCAGGATAGATTATCAAGTAGCAACTTTTTGTTGAGGCAGGATTGAGTGGAGTTACATTGTGGAAGGCTTTCTATGATTTGTAGGACGATGAGCGTCGCAGGAAACAGGAACAGGTGACAAAGAAATCATTTTTTAACAAGCTCATCTGCACAGGTAGCCTGAAGGGCAGTGAAAAAAGACCAGTTAGACTGGTGTACTAATGAGAGCCTCAAATGAAGTATGAATGGTTTGGAAGGGGATTTCCTGAATGTTTGTGTTTTATTGAGAAGAAGATTGCAAATTCACTATCAGTGAGTAGCGAGGGGAAAACTGTAACTGCAGTTTTCTGGGTATTTATCAGCTGTGTGTTTTGAATTAAACTAAAATTGTTTAGTAAGTCGATTTGGCATGGGGACAGGTGGCAGAGTAGAGGGAGAGTTAGTAAGCTGTAAGCAGGTTGGAGGTGAGCATTTTCTTTGATTTGTGGAGAAAGGAGCACATGCAACTCCTCATCTCATGAATGGTGGAATGGGATATGGTTGAGGATAGGGAATGTAAGGGGTGAGCATGGAGATGGTCAGATACATACAAGAGAATGTTGAAATGACTGGTTGATTTGGTGGGGGAAGGATGGCAGATATTTGGAAGTGAGAGAGTGTTCTACGTATAGTATTGAGTAGGAATATATGGAACAGGCCCTTAACACAACTTTGGATGAAGTTTTATAATATGTCACTATGCAATAGAATATTTATGCGTACACAAAACATCAAGTACACCATACTATTTAATATATTGCTTTTATTCATTTTTCAGGTGCAAATTGTAACCCTCTTAGTTACATCTATGAGCAATGGCTCTTTAATATTTGAAAACATTATGGGGCCGATTCATGGAACAAACGTGCGCCGAAAATATACGCGCAAGCAGGCGCAAGCGGAAAAAAACAGGCGCACGCGCACGTGTGCGATTCATGGAAGTCCCTGCGCGTGTACACCCCGGGATGTGCGCCAAACCCGTGCATGGCGCACAAGTCACAGCAACATCCCGAAAGGCGTGCGCGACGCGCACAGTGAAAGCGCACAACCTCGGCGCATACACCAGAAAGTGGGCGGGACACGGGGCGTAACGCGCGGAATGGGGAACAACGCGCGAAAATAAGGGCGTAACTGGGGATGTACTGCAGGGAAGCAGACGGAACTCCCACACGCACTCGAACCACACGTATTCATGGAATCGAATAGGGCAAAGCCACGCACAGCCAAAGACACGCACAAGCCGAAACACGTCCGCCACACGAAGGCAGGCTGTAGCGTCCCTGCGCATTACAAAAGTGGCAACATACAGCAATTGGGCCTGTGCGAGCGGGCTATGTGTATTTCAGGGGTTCGCGTGAACTTTTTCACGCGATCGGGCCTGGGGGAGCGGGCTACGTGCATTTCAGGGGTTCGCGTGAACTTTTTCACGCGATCGGGCCTGGGGGAGCGGGCTACGTGTATTTCAGGGGTTCGCGTGAACTTTTTCACGCGATCGGGCCTGGGGGAGCGGGCTACGTGTATTTCAGGGGTTCGCGTGAACTTTTTCACGCGATCGGGCCTGGGGGAGCGGGCTACGTGTATTTCAGGGGTTCACGTGAACTTTTTCATGCGATCGGGCCTGGGGGAGCGGGCTACGTGTACATCAGGGGTTCGCGTGAAGTTTTTCACACGATCGGGCCTGGCGGAGCGGGCTACGTGTATATCAGGGGTTCGCGTGAAGTTTCTCAAGCGATCGGGCCTGGGGGAGCGGGCTACGTGTATATCAGGGGTTCGCGTGAAGTTTCTCACGCGATCGGGCCTGGGGGAGCGGGCTACGTGTATTTCAGGGGTTCGCGTGAAGTTTTTCACACGATCGGGCCTGGGGGAGCGGGCTACGTGTACATCAGGGGTTCGCGTGAAGTTTCTCACGCGATCGGGCCTGGGGGAGCGGGCTACTTGTATTTCAGGGGTTCGCGTGAACTTTTTCACGCGATCGGGCCTGGGGGAGCGGGCTACGTGTATTTCAGGGGTTCGCGTGAACTTTTTCACGCGATCGGGCCTGGGGGAGCGGGCTACGTGTACATCAGGGGTTCGCGTGAAGTTTCTCACACGATCGGGCCTGGGGGAGCGGGCTATGTGTATTTCAGGGGTTCGCGTGAACTTTTTCACGCGATCGGGCCTGGGGGAGCGGGGTACCACTCACCGTCTGCCTTGCGTGTAGAAGAACGCGTAGCCAACACCCGCTGTGAAGTAATAGCGTGTGAACCCCAACGGATGGAAAACACACGCACTGCACGAAAAGCACGTACAGAACAGTGTAAAGGCACGCGGGATCTCCAAGCCCTGCCAGGGCAACGCCCGTGCGCAAAACGTCACAGACACGCTTACGCTGTAAGGGCCTTTGGTCCAATGAAATCGCGTACGCGTGCTGACGCGCTTACGCGCTAAGGGCCTTTCCTCGATTTTCACGCTGACGTGCAGGATTTTCACGTGCCAAATCACTCCGTATCAAGCTGGCCACGCGAAAACACACGGAAGACCACGCTCCTGCCCAGAAGGCCGAATTACTGCCCCCCACTGCCCCGAGCAGCCTCCCACGTGCCATCTGCTGCTGCCTGCCTGCCTGCTTGCCTGCTGCCACCGTGCCCTGCCATTTGGTGCCTGCACATCAGCCATCTGCAGGGGTCCAGTTGCTGTGTCCACCCCTGCTGGAACAGAAGACTCCCGACTCAGATAACATCGCTCCACAGCCCAGCCCCAGGACCCAGTTGCCCACCCACTCCTGCCCCTGGGGTTGCCATGTCGGGCACATCCACATCTGGCACCAGTGGCAACCCCCGGCCAGAGGGGCAGAGGGGCACCAGCTTCACTGCCACCGAAGTTGGTGTCCTGGTGGAGCAAGTCCTGGGGCAGTATGATGCCCTCTTTGGATCGTCCCGCGCCAACAAGGAAGGACGGGAGAGGATCTGGGCCGACTGTGTGGTTGCCATCAACGCGGAGGGGGTGGCAACCCGCACCATCCAGAAGGTCAAGAAGCGCTGGGAAGACATGAGGTCCAGGACCCTCATGAAGGCCCGGCGCCTCGTGGAGGGGGGCCGGGGCCGCATGAGTTCCATCCAGATGGGGGTCCTGGAACGCGTACACCCAGCGCTCCACGCCCAGGTCCTTGAGAGGGAGACCCGTCTGGAGTTGAGCGGTAAGTGGCCAAGCATTGCTGTGTGAGACAGGGCATGTTGCAGTGTGCTGGTTGTCTGATACTTGCCTGTATGTGTGACATAGGCCATGTACGCATGTATGTGTGCAGGGACATCATGGTAATGCATGTGCGACCAGTAATGTGTGAACCGCACGGTTGTTGCATGTGTTTAAATGCGACATGGGGAGCCCTATGCAGATTGTACACATGAGAGCATGGCAGTCTCTGTTCCTGGATATGGGTGGGGGTGGGGGATGGGTGCTGATGCCAGGTACATATATGGTGTCCATGTCTGTGTGCCTGACCTGCGTGTCTGTGACTTGTGGATGCCATAGATGCATGACACATGTCTGTGACAATGTACAGATTCACTGATGCAGCCTAGTCATCCTTGTATCCACTGTGATTGGGGTGTACGGGGCCAGATGGATGTGACTGAGGTGAAGTGTGTGCATGTGATATGCATGACCCATGATGCATGTGAGTTCCATTACATTGTATGTTTCGAGAGTCCATTGGACATGTATGGAAATGTCCATGGCATGCACCATGACTGTCACTGTGTGTTTTTTTGCCTGGACTGACACATGTGTTGTGGAGGGACATGATGGAAGTGTACTTTGACAGTGGCACTCATCTGCTATTGCTTCCTGTCTAGGGGACCATTGTACAGTACCCTGATGCTTGTGTTCTATGTCTCCCTCTACGCAGCGGCTAGTGAAGAAGAGGGCGGAGACGGCGCTGTGGAGCAAGGCGGCGGGGATGCCCCCACGGCTGCAGCGGAAGGGGTGGGTGAGCCCCCACAGGGGCCTGCTACGGCCGAAGACGGTGAGGAGCCATCCAGGTTGGTGGTTTCCACAGAGGAGGAGGAGGCCGCCACTGAGGCGCACATGGGGCCTGGTGGGGGCATCCCTGCTGGTGCAAGTGGTGCAGTCCAGGGGCAGGAGGCAGCACAGGTCACCGTGGAGGGGCCTGTGCATGTCGCTGTCCCTGACCCTGTGGGTGCACCACCATGCACCAGCAGGGATGCCCCGTCCCAGGCCCGTCCGCAGGTAGAGGGGATGTCCATGTCATCTGACTCCCCTCCACCTGCGGACGAGGGGACCCCTGGCCGTATGGAGAAGGTCCTGATTGGGGTCGCGATGCGCACGGCTGTGATTCGTGATGCCGTGCGTGCTTCCCAGGAGGAGCACGCACGTCATCACGAAGAGCACCGTGCCGATGTGGCCCAATTGGGATCGTCCATGTTCGGGGGTTTCCTGCATGTGTCGGCCAATCTGGCGGCCCTCTCCTCCTCTGTGGAGACTATACGCCAGTTGTTCTCCTTGCCGTCTTCCGGCCCAGATGCCACCAGGGCCCCCTGTGGACCTGCCCTGACCAATGCAGCCAGCTCGGTGGGGATCCCATCCCTGCCACAGTCGGGAGTCAGAGGTCCAGCAGGGGTGGACACCACAGCAACTGTACCCCAGCAGATGGAGGATGTGCCGGCATCATCAGGCAGGGCACGTGCACGACGGCGTCGGTGGATTCCATCAGCCTGGATGCCGTCGTGCTGGCAGAGGCAGTGGCATCGGAGGCAGCAGCGGAGTCAACGTGGGAGGCATCATGGCTCGGGGCCATCAACATCGGAGGGGCAGGCATTGGCCGGAGGGCAGGAGGACCCAGGACGGGAAGTGTCTTCCGTGTGGCAGTGGTTGGGCCAGCATATAGGTGCGGAGCAGCGGCGGGCGGAAGAGGCGCGGCTCACAATGGTCAGGGCGGAGAACTCCATGCGGAGGGCCCGGAGGCGGGCCGAGTGCCTCGAGGCAATCCGCAGGGGGTTGGAGGAGCAGATGGCGTCGTCCCTGCGGACCCTCGGGGCCATGGAACAGGACCGCCTCCGGGACATAGACGAGGAGTTTGATGATGCCCTGGCCCGGAACACCACGGAGTGAGCCGCTGGACTTGCCCGCCGCCTTTGTATATAGTTCTTTAGTTTTAGGTTTCATTTGTTTCTTCTTATGATTTGGAGTCGACGGACACAGCTCCACTTTTTGTATATAGTTGCATTTTAGTTAGGGTTTTTTGTAGGTTTCCTTTGTTCAGTTGGGCTCATGGACCCTTGGATGTTTTGTACATAGTTCTTCATTGGATTGATTTTATTTTTAATGTGACTTTGAACAACATTTTTTTGGATTTGGATTTGTAGTTTTGATTTTTTTGGATGGACATGCAGCTTATCTTTTTTTCATTGCCATTGTAGTTTGTTTCATTTCATTTGCATTCAATTTTTTTTAATACAATTTTGTTTTCATACTTCACTGTGTGGTATCATCTCATTGGTTTCATGCATGTCATGTTGGGTGTTTTCCCATTCATTTGCAACCATTGTGTGTGACGGACATGGGTTCATTTGCTTTATGAACATTGGGGGTGTAACATGTAATTTCCATTTCCATGTGGGTGAATGGGTTACTTGGTAGGGCCTTTTGGCTGTGGAGGCTGACCATAACGCACATGATTGGGGATTGTGAGGACCTGGGTGCAGGGGGACATGAGTGGGGGCCTGGTGGAGGCTGCCCCTGGTGACTGGGGGGGTGGGGGTGGTGGGAGACATGGGTGGGGGCCTGGTGGCAGGTGCCCCACAGTGCTGGGGGGTAGGGGGGGTGGGGAACATGAGTTGGACATGGGTGGGGGCCTGCTGGCAGGTGCCCCACAGTGCTGGGAGGTGGGGGGGTGGGGAGCATGAGTTGGACATGGGTGGGGGCCTGCTGGCAGGTGCCCCACAGTGCTGGGGTGTGGGGGGGTGTGGGGAACATGAGTTGGACATGGGTGGGGGCCTGCTGGCAGGTGCCCCACAGTGCTGGGGGGTGGGAGGGGGTAGGGAACATGAGTTGGACATGGGTGGGGGCCTGCTGGCAGGTGCCCCACAGTGCTGGGGGGTGGGGGTGCTGGGAGACATGGGTGGGGGCCTGCTGGCAGGTGCCCCACAGTGCTGGGGGGTGGGGGTGCTGGGAGACATGGATGGGGGCCTGGTGGAGGCTGCCCCTGGTGGCTGGGGGGTGGGGGTGATGGGAGACATGAGTGGGGGCCTGGCCTGGTGGAGGGTGCCCCACAGTGCTGGGGAATCGGGGGGGTGGGAGACATGAGTGGGGGCCTGGTGGAGGGTGCCCCTCAGTGCTGGGGGGGTGGGGGGTGGAAGACATGAGTGGGGGCCTGGTGGAGGGTGCCCCTGCACTGCTGGGGGGTGGGGGTGCTGGGAGACATGGGTGGGGGCCTGGTGGAGGGTGCCCCTGCACTGCTGGGGGGTGGGGGTGCTGGGAGACATGGGTGGGGGCCTGGTGGAGGCTGCCCCTGGTGGCTGGGGGGTGGGGGTGCTGGGAGACATGGGTGGGGGGCCTGGTGGAGGCTGCCCCTGCACTGCTGGGGGGTGGGGGTGCTGGGAGACATGGGTGGGGGCCTGTGGAGGGTGCCCCTGGTGGCTGGGGGTGCAGGGGGACATGCGTTGTGGGCAGTAGTGCAAGTTGACATGTGGGTTGGCTGGGGGGCATGGCCATGGTGGATGGGGTGCCTGCAGGACATGTGCAGGGTAGGCCCCTGTGGTGTGAGCCACCTGCAGGGGCCGTGGAGGGTGTAGAGGGAACACCTGGGAGGACCCACACGTGCAATTCACGTGTGGTGCTCCCCGCGCACCCCTGAAATACGCGTACCCTGCTCGCACGGGCCCAATCGCGTGTGGAAATTCCTGCGCACCCCTGAGATACACGTACCCTGCTGATATTGCGTGTGGAACTTCACGCGCACCCCGAAATACACGTACCCTGATGGAATCGCGTGTGGAACTTCCCGCGCACCCCTGGTATACACGTACCCTGCTGATTTCGCGTGTGAGACTTCCCCCGCACCCCTGAAATACACGTACCCTGCGGAAATCGCGTGTGGAACTTCCCCTGCACCCTGAAATACACGTACCCTGCTGATATCGCGTGTGGAACTTCACGCGCACCCCTGAAATACACGTACCCTGCGGAAATCGCGTGTGTAACTTCCCATGCACCCTGAAATACACGTACCCTGCTGATATCGCGTGTGGAACTTCACGCGCACCCCGAAATACACATACCCTGATGGAATCGCGTGAGGTACTTCCCGCGCACCCCAGTGATACACGTAGCCCGCTTGCTGTGCTGGTACAGGATTAGCGCAGCCCTTTGCGCTGGATTGGGTATATTGATGGCTTTTCCCTGCGCGAGAGGCGTTCTTGGGGGCGTAACTGGCGCTGCTGCAGGGTCGCTGCGCCACTGTGCGCCACGGCTGGTTTTGGTGGCTGGAATCCATGAATACGCTGTGCGCGGAAATGGATTTTAGTGCACACGGCTGGCGCAGGGATTCGCACGTGCACACTGTGCGCCAGCCGCGTGCACCACTTGTGCGCTGAATTCTATGAATTACCCCCTATGTATCATTTCTTTGATACAGTGAGCAACTAGTCCCATTGAATAAGTGGAGCCATTTACAAACAGAATGCATTTTCGCTGAAGGCTCTCGAACATTAGTTGCAACTAGACGACATGCTGGCCACCTATTTTTTGCTTCTTTCATATTCACAAAGGGAGGGAGGTAAAGCGATTTGCCCAGTTTGGTCAAGCCCACAAAGTAAGCAACTGGCCTCTGTGTTCCAAAGAAAACAATTTGGCATATTGTTCATATTTTGAAGTTGATGTGTGATCACCCAATTCACTGGGAGGCCCATTTTAGCCTTACATAACCGGTGAATTTGTAGGGTGCAAGTTCACCCCCAGAGGGGTATCTTGGCCCTGTTGACAAATAACAGATTTGAATTGTTACCCAATTTATTTTCATCGATCTCGGAAAGGATAAAGGGCTGAGTGGACTTGTTAGGATTCAAACCCATGACCATGAGGCCAAACACAGGGCTCTGTAGGGGATGCATTAGTCCACTGAGCCTCAAACCCAGCTACCTAGCAGTACATTACAATATTGTAGTACATATGCTTACCATGTGCTTTCGGTTTGTACAGTCCGGGCGTCAGCATGAAGCTCACTCCATCTCCTTGAACAAAATCAGCTGCCTTCACTTGTAAGAGGCTGCTACCAGGGGACGTTGCTTCTATCACCAGTTGTCTGTCCATGTAATTGACCAGCTTGAATGGACCCTTTCCCAAAACTGCAGGAAGAAGCAACAGTTTGTTATATTTCATCTTTCAAGAAGAAGCTATTCCCCAGTCTTTGTACCCGCCTTTCAGAGAATGCATTTAAATAAAACATAGTCAAATGGCACATTAGCAGGTAGGTAAATTGATTTGCATATTGGCATTTTAGTTGGTGATGCAAAGAATAAGAGACTTTACATTGACTGAATTGTCATGCATTCAGTAACATTTCTGAATTAGAGTGGCGGTGTAGAAATTCAGATAATACTATAACCTGGTAATGCTTATAGGAGGCAAGAACTTAAGGTGTAGTAGAAGAGTAGTTCAAAATTTGAGGACTGCCATCATCCATTTCATCTTCTTCCTCAGTATGTTGGTTAGAATGTGGAGAGATGCCTCAAACCTTACTGTAACATGCTCAGTGGCCTGATGGGACGTTTGCCTATCAAAGGCAGGACCCCTCAACACATTGCAAGGCATCTGTCGGGCCTTTATCAGGGGACAGAATCCCTGCTGATTTCTCCTAGAACTCCCACAAGTCTCAAACTCTTCTCACAAAATCCAAAAATGAAACCCTCTCCCTCGCTAACAACAGCCACAACTCATCAGGTTTTGAGGCGGCAACAGGCCTATAGACACATACTCACATGCAACACAAAGAAGATGCTTTCACGTTTCTGACGCAGATAAAAAGGCAAGAAATACATAATTGGATATTACATTATATGACTAAAATCCATTGGACATGCAAACATTCTGTGACTAAGAACAGTTGAGCTTTAGGACGGATCAGCACAACATTTAGCAAATTTAATTTCTGGAAACTGCAAATATGTATTACGTTTTAAAAAAATGCAAACCCCATTCAAGCTTTGCATTTGAATCCACCCTTATTTGTAGAAATATGCTTCTTAAATGTTGTATCTGTCTTATTTGCAAGTACGAACTGCTGCACCAGTGATGTCATACGTAATGTCATCAGCAATGTAATTTGTGATGTCATCAGTATGCTCGGGGCTGCACAATAGGGGCCTGAACATATTCACCTTAACTGTCCCTTGATTAAAGTTTTTTTCACTAGATATATATATATATATATTACATGGCCTGCGGCAGTGGCCATGTAGTTATGGTTAAATTGCTAAAACCATAGGAAGAGCACTTTCTGGGTGGCTTATAACTTCGCTCCCCCTGGACGATTCCTCACCAAACTTTGCAAAATAAGTATATGGGCCACTCTGAATTTTTTTTGCAAAGTTTGCTGAGGTTTGGTCAAGGGGGGGGCAAATTTATAGGGGTGTCCCAAAATTTCTTTTTTTTCCCATAGAGATAATGGGAAAAAATGTGTCGCACCTACAGACCAAACCGCTGGATGGATTTTAACCAAATCAGTATTTGTGATGTCATCTTTGATGTCCTGGGTGTTAGTCGTAGCAGTGCACGGTGGTGCCGCGAGTTATGGTTGCTTAGCTTACCATAACTGGCGAATTTCAGGGGTTTTCCGGTTTTATTTGGAACCATAACATCCCTGTAACAAAGTTTTTCCACTGAATTTCATAGGTTTTTAGTAGCACAACTTAACCATAATGTCCATTTAACAACGTTTTTTTCACTGAATATATATATATACGTATATATATATATATATATATATATATATATATATATACATAAATATATATTCAGTAAAAAAACTTTGTTAAAGGGACGTTATGGTTAAGTTGCGCTACTAAAAACCTATGAAATTCAGTGAAATTATTTTTGAAGAAGTAACAAAACAAATTGCACATGGTGTACAACATGAAAATAAAGAATGTTCCTGCCATAATTATAAACCTATACTACTGTACGTCAGTGGTGAAGCTGGTTCTGGCAAAACATTCCTAATCAAAATCATCAGTAAGTTCCTTCAACAATTGACAAACAAAAAACTGTCAGCTGTTGTCACTGCACCCACAGGTTTAGCTGCCTACAACATAGGTGGTGTCACTTTACACCGATTACTACTATTACCAGTAAAACACCAGAACAAATTAGTCTATTACAAACTTTCTGCAGAAGCTGCAATAGAACTACGCAGAGTATTGAAACAAATGAAAATGCTACTAATAGATGAAGTGAGCATGGTCTCCAACCTAATGTTGGCATTGATTCACCTCAGATTACAAGAAGTACTGAAAACAAACTATGAAGAGCTCTTTGCAAGAAAACACATTATTGTTTCGGAGATCTTCTTCAATTGACATCAGTAAAAGGTGAGCCTATTTTTAAAACATTAGGACACAAACTCTTCCGTAAAACTGTTGGCAGCATTGGAAATGTCAACCTTTGGCAACATTTCCAATACAGAGAATTAACAGAAAACATGCGGCAATCTGCAGATCTCACGTATGCCAACATTTTAAAAAGTATCAGAGTTGGTATACTCTCTAAAGAAGCAGAAGCAATATTGAAAAACCGGCAAATTAATGCACTTTATGGCGATAATGCATCTGCTACAGATGTTATGGAACAATTAGCCCACAAAAATGTCAATTGTATGGCCTTAATGCCAACTCTTGCAAGCTGTTTCAAATTCAATGAAATAATGTTAAGTAAAGAAATGTAACCAATAATGGAAATTAGCGCCACAGACAAACTAGATGTACATGGTATGACACTACCTATATGTGACCAAGCCACAACAAGACTAAATAGTTTAGAAAAATCAATCTCAAACACAGCAGGCTTAGAAAAGATATTAAAAGTATCCTTAAATTGCAGAGTAATGCTTAAATGTAACCTTGACGTGGACGAAGGACTAGTTAATGGAGCACTGGGTACAGTTGTTGGCTTTCAAACATACCCTCTGACAACAAATTCAGTTTGTCAATATACTATTTGACAAACTTTCAGAAGTAAAAAGAATAGGACGGTCAACAGCTCGATTCCTTCTCTTCAAAGACATGTATCTACGCAGAGAACAATTTTCTCGAACTCTTGCATACACATTCACCATTCATAAATCACAAGGTCTTACCCTAGACAAAGCAATGATATACATTGGTAACACAGTCTTTAAAGAAGGCATGAGCTACCTAGCAGTATCACGCTTACGTACACTTGACGGTCTATTTCTAATCAACTTTGATGCAAGTAAAATAAACGCTGATATTCCTTGTATTTTAGAATACAATAGACTTCGTTTACTATACATCCCCCATCTAGAAACATATCCTGTTCCACAAAAAGGAAAATGTTCTAAAAGAAAACTAAATCAAATAGAAAAGAGAGTAAAAGAAACTAAAACTTCATCAAGTACCACAAGCAAAAAAGAACCAATTAGGGAAAGTAAACCAGGTACTTCGTCAAAGAAGGAAGACAAACTAAAAAAATATCACTCAGATACAGAACTACCTGGTCCATTTAAACTTAGAAATTAAATTGGTGTAAGTTGCTACGCAAATGTAGCAATGAATATTCTATTTCAATTACCAACAATTATTGACAACATTTACTTACACAGTACAGACCAATTGTGTTTGCAAATGTTAGTACTTCATAGAAACGCAACAAACAATCCTGACAACATGTATAGTGTTCTTGGAATAAGACAAGAATTGGACTACTGTGCTGGAATGGTGACATTCACTATAAACTCACAGGAAGATCCACAAGAATTTCTAATGTACTTACTACAAGTACTGGAAAACAAAAACATATCTATAAATGAAATCTTCCATATTTTATACATGTGGAAATATACATGCACTCTCTGCAACAATGTGACACAAGAACAAATCCCCAATGAGCGTTTTGTGTATATATCAATACCTAATTGTGAATCCGCAACTTGTACAAAATGCAAACCATGGTAGATTATGTTCTACCTGCAATTCAGATAATCGCTCCACGTTAGTAATACAAACACATAGTAAATACGTAATACTAATGCTTCTACGTTACAATGCAGATGGTCCCAAAAACAACTGCAAGCTGACTGGATTCACACATGGTCAAATATCACTTGGTAAGAAAACCTTCACAACAATAAGTATAATCTACCACGCAGGAGCCACAACCAATTCAGGGCACTACACTGCATATATAAAAAAGAAATGTGGATGGTTTGAATGTAATGATAGTACCATTACTCTAAAGCAGAGATTACCAGCAAATCTTACAAACGCTTATTTAATGTTCTTAAAACCAAAATTTGATAACTAAACTGTACTTAAACCTCAAGTAAAAAATATAAACTGTTAGAATATTCCAAAAGCTATCTAACTGCCCAAAGATTCTACAACAATTAATCAGATAAATGAATACCACTAAATTAGAGCAAAAAATAGACAGAATATGCCAATTGGTATCTAACTGTCCCAAAATTTAACAATATCCAAACAGATAAATCAATACCACTAAAATATATAAAAAAATAGACAGTTAGAATACGCCTACTGGTATCTAACTCCTCCAAATTTCATAATATCCAAACAAATAAATAATATGTTACTGCTCCAAAAGAAATGCAACAACCCAATGTATAAAGCATTAGCCAGAAACAACAAATGAACTCTGAAAACAAACAAACAAATAAACTGTAGCATAACAGAAAAGGTTTTTTTTTTAATCCAACATGTTTTTTTTTTCTCCCACAGACCCAATGATTTTAGCAACGAACACAGAAACTGGGCAAATTGCACAGTACTCTGGTTTGTAATCTACTAAATATGAGGGTCAAAAAAAGAAAAATGTTGGTTATACAATGCAATAAGTCATTACAAAATACTAATACTAACATGCTATTTTCTTTTATCACAGAAATAAACAAGAAATACATGTACTCCAGTTACTAAACCAAACAGTAAGTATATTATACACTCTATGCCATGGCCACAACCATCGCAGCATATCACACCCATAATATCTTATAACTTTGTTCCTTATGAATTTGTTTTTGACCCAAAGTTATAAGCAACTATAAGTGTGATATGCTGCGGTGGTTGTGGCCAGGACATAGAGTGTTGGGTGCATGACCAAATGGTCATGCACCCAACACTCTATGCCCTGGCCACAACCACCGCAGCATATCACACCCATAGAGTCAAACATTTCAACTGTAGCCTATGGAAACTTTTAATGTCCGCGGACATTACCAGTGTTCTTAGAACACTTTCAATTTGCCAGCGAACAATACGGACAGCGTCTTCCGAACACCCCCTACGAACATTTCAGGACGACGCGAGAGTTCTTAGAACACTTTCAACTTGACAACAAACAATACGGACAGCGTCTTCAGGACACCCCCTACGAACATTTCAGGACACCGCGAGAGTTCTTAGAACACTTTCAACTCGACTACGAACAATACGAACAGCATCCTCAGGACACCCCCTACGGACATTTCAGGACAACGCGTGTGTTCTTAGAACACACCCCCAATATTTCAGGACAACGCGAGAGTTCTTAGGACACTTTCAACTTGACAACAAACAATACGGACAGCGTCCTCAGAACACCCCCATTTTGTTTATTTGCGAACATTTCAGGACACCCCGAGTGTTCTTAGAACACTTTCAACTTGCCATCGAACAATACGGACAGCGTCTTCAGGGCACCCCCTATGACATTTCAGGGCACCGCGAGAGTTCTTAGAACACTTTCAACTCGACAACGAACAATACGGACAGCGTCCTCAGTACACCCCCTACGAACATTTCATGACAACGCGTGTGTTCTTAGAACACACCCCCATTTTGTTTATATGCGAACATTTCAGGACAACGTGAGAGTTCTTAGAACACTTTCAACTTGACAACGAACAATACGGACAGTGTCCTCAGAAGACCCCCATTTTGTTTATTTACGAACATTTCAGGACACCCAGAGTGTTCTTAGAACACTTTCAACTTGCCATCGAACAATATGGACAGCATCTTCAGGACACCCCCTGCGAACATTTCAGGACACCGCGAGAGTTCTTAGAACACTTTCAACTCGACAACGAACAATACGGACAGCGTCCTCAGGACACCCCCTACGAACATTTCAGGACAACGCGTGAGTTCTTAGAACACACCCCCATTTTGTTTATTTATGAACATTTCAGGACACCGAGAGACAGTTCTTAGAACACTTTCAACTTGCCATCGAACAATACGGACAGCGTCTTCAGGACACCCCCTACGAACATTTCAGGACAACGCGTGAGTTCTTAGAACACACCCCCATTTTGTTTATTTATGAACATTTCAGGACACCGAGACAGTTCTTGGAACACTTTCAACTTGCCATCGAACAATACGGACAGCGTCTTCAGGACACCCCCTACGAACATTTCAGGACAACGCGTGAGTTCTTAGAACACACCCCCATTTTGTTTATTTATGAACATTTCAGGACACCGAGACAGTTCTTGGAACACTTTCAACTTGCCATCGAACAATACGGACAGCGTCTTCAGGACACCCCCTACGAACATTTCAGGACACCGTGAGAGTTCTTAGAACACTTTCAACTTGCCACAGAACAATACGGACAGCATCCCCAGAACACCCCCATTTTCTTTATTTGGGGACATTTCAGGACACCCTGAGTGTTCTTAGAATACATTCAACTTGCCACAGAACAATACGGACAGCGTCCCCAGAACACCCCCATTTTGTTTATTTGCGAACATTTCAGGACACCCTGAGTGTTCTTAGAATACATTCAACTTGCCACAGAACAATACGGACAGCGTCCCCAGAACACCCCCATTTTGTTTATTTGCGCACATTTCAGGACACCGCGAGTGTTCTTAGAACAGTTTCAGCTTGCTTGCGAACAAAACTGACTCATATTGAGTCCTCAGAACACCCCCATTCAGTTTATTTAGAAAATTTCAGAACACCCGTGAAGTCCGCAGACAAATCGAACACAAAAAGAACGTCTACCACATAAAAAAGCACAACATTTAACCTATCTCATGCCCTCCCATCCTCCCTTCTTCTACACACCAACACACTCTACTAAATACACATTTTGAACAAACTTTCACCGCGCTGTCCGCAGACATCTGCAAATCCAAGATGGCGGGCGCTACCAAAAATCTGACGCTCTTCACGCGTCACACCATCCAATCAGCGAACACGCTGCATGTCCTCCGACATGACGTAAGCCGCTCGGCCAATCAGGACACTGTCTGCGGAGCGAACAGGGAAGTGTGTCTGCGGACCGAACACAGATATCACTAATTTTTTTTTACCTCCTTTTTGGTCATTTAAAAAAAAACTACTGGACGGATTTTCACCAAATTTTCAAAAGCACGCTTTTGGGACTAAGCCGCTGCTCCTAGTCCAAATTTGGTGAAAATCCGTCTAGCGGTTTGGGCTGTAGGCGCGAGCAAAATTCTTTTCCCATTCAGTCTATGGGAAAAAAAGAAATTTTGGGACCCCCTCTATAACTTTTCCCCCCTGGACGAATCCACACCAAACTTTGCATAAAAATTTAGAGTGGGCCACATACTCTTTTTTGCAAAGTTTGGTGTGGATTCGTCCAGGGGGAGCGAAGTTATAAGGCGCCCAAAAAGTGCTCTTCCTATGGAAACACCAACTTAACCATAACTACATGGCCACTACGGTGCTCATGTAATATATATATTCATTGAAAAACAATTAGCTAAAACAGAGTTAAGACGATCCAATACATCGTAAGCAAACCCATGAAATTTGGTGAATATAGGAAGGGATAACAATATTCTCAACTTGGCGTACCTCCACAGAGGACCCCTAGATGCCATGTCTTATCTCATTGTTGATTCCTGCTGTGATCTCATGTATATTCTCCTGGCCTGGGCAGCAGGTGCTACTATCTCTACCAACATCTGCTGAATTTCATTGGTTTCGTTTCGATACATTGGATCTGTCTTATCTAAAGTTTGGTCACTAAATTTCAAGGGTTTTGTTATGCTATATCTTCTCCAGCGACCACTGCCGATGTCGAACCAATTATTATAGAAGACCAAGGCCCATGTTTCTATTTCAAGGGCCAATATCTCAATGTCTATAAACTAACCATATCCCACAAGCCATGGGCTTCTACTGTACAGATAGCAACAATGAGGTCAACCGATCTTTGGGACTTAATCGCCATTTTCCAGCTTTTTTCAATTCTGCTGTATTTTCCAGAAATAAATTCCTGCATTAACATGCTGCGATCACATCCATTTTGACATCTGTTACCATGCTTACAAATTCCAGTAATAATTTCCACGGTAATGCCATCATTTGCCGGTTGCCATGATAATTGGAAAACATAATTAATATTGAAGTGCCCTCATAAGGGAACATTTGACATAGTTATTGGAAATAGAAAGCATGTCAGTAGACGAAAGAATAGGGCCATTGGTAAGGATCTTAGACTTAGTGAGAAGGACATGCTCCTTCGCAATAGCACTTGCAAACAGACATTTAAAGAATGGGCTCTGTTTTTTATTAATCAATTTAAAGCATATGTTACTTCTGTAAAATATTCTAAGGAGTCGCCCTCATTGGAATTGTGATCAGGATTTGGAAGTACAGGATATTAGGCTCCTCATTGGTAAACTGACAATTCTCGGTCCTGCAGCCCCGACTGGATCTCGATTATTATCCTAAAAAGTAACCAAGATTTATGTGCTGAAATATTACATACTCTATTTAAGCACATAGTGTATTTTCGTTCTCTCCACTCTTCATGGATCAACGCTTTTATTGTACCTATCTATAAGAAGGGGCCTAGAAACAACCCCGGGAGCTATCCCCCGATTGCTCCGATAGATTCAATGAGCAAAGTAGTAGCTACGGTGGTGTTAAAAGATCTGTGACTGGGCTGAGAGAACCGATAGATTGCACCTTCTTCAAATTTGGTTGAGAAAAGGGCTTGGCGCTTTGATGAATGGGCTAGTTTTTTATTTGCTTTATAGAAATTCTCTAAGAAATCAAAATCACCCATTGTATGTTGCAACCTTAGATATATCGGCTGCCTTCGACAAAGTAGACAGCAAAATACTATGGAGGAAGTTATCTGGTTGGGGAATTCCAGTAATAATGTTGAACATGGTTACACTTTTTTACACAAACAATAACATCTGTGTGTGTTTAAATGCAGAAGGAGCCCTATCAAGCGAGATTTTCGTTGGGAAGGGAGTGAGGTAGGGTTGTGTCCTTGTTCCACTCCTTTTCAATCTGTATATGGCAGATTTTCCACTTGCTCCGCAGAAGGCCACCACCTTCCACCCTAAACTGGGAACTCTGAAGGTGGGGTGGCTTGCGTATGCAGACAATATAGACCTCCTTGATATGACACCAACTGGGCTCAAACAGCATTGAATGTAAAAGAGAGGAGTGAGCAAGTATAAAAAAAGACATATTGGACCATCAATAATAAACCTATTAGCCTGGACCAATATGTGGTCTACTTGGGGCACACCTTTTCATCGTGCTGCCATATTTCTACGATTAAAGAAAAAGTGAGTGTAAAATTGGAGGCCCTGATCGTTCAGATAAAGCTTATACATCCAAAATACTGCTGCTATGCGCTAGGGCCATTGCTGCAATTTTACACTTTGAAGGTTACTCCTACAATCCGCTATGGACTTGAATTTCTGCCCATTTCCATCAAGAGTTGGTTGGCAAAAAATGAGAGCTGGCATTGGAAAGCTGTTTTAGGGTTCCCTAGGTCGGTTCATTTAGCAGTGATTTGGTGGGAACTAGGCATTTTGTATTGGTGGTACACCTTTAAATATAATAGACTAAAATTGGTAAAGGCCATAGACGCCTCTTTATTTAGTAAGTTGGGAGAGATGCGTCTACAGTAAATTGTATGTAAGGGTTTGAGGCACTCTTGGAGAAAGCCTGTGTGGACTGCAAGAATGGTCCTATGTCCCTAAAATGGAAATTGAAAGAATGGAATAGGTTCGAAAACTGGGGATGCTACAGAATTCTAAGTAAAAGGAGGAATTTAGAACAACCTCTATCATGTTGAGGCCTCCACTGCTCTACCTTCTAAAACGTCCTTCTAGAGCATTCAGAGCAGCTTTACTGAAGTTTAAACTTAACTGCATGTTAACTCTAGAAGTATTAAGCCCAAGAATTGGGTTAGTTTTGTAAATAAGAACGTGCAGATTGAAACCCTTTGACATTTGATTTTAGATTGCGAAATGTTGATTGACCAACATTTAGGATGTTTTGGTAGGTTTGTCCATTCTACTAATGCAGTTTTTAGTGATCATTTATGGTGGGCATGTTTGGTGGAAGGGAAATAATTTTCCTGGTGAGTTTTTGGGATGTTATTTTTGTATAACTGGGGGATGCTGAAGCACTTGCCCAAATTGTGAAGAATATACAGTATGAAGAATGTAAACAATGTTATTGTTTTAAGAGCAAGAATGACTGTTATAAATTGTGATATGAAATATCATTTTACGTGGTTTTATTATTGTTGCTCTAACAGTCTTAATTGTGACCTTAAACATGACCTTTTATATTTAGAAATTGTAATTTTTTGAAAATTGTAACTTGTAATAATAGTTATTGGTTTCTGAAATCCTGATACTGTGCTATATTATGTTTTTTAAATGTGAAAGGTTTAATATTTAACCAATAAACATTATTTCAAATAAATAAGTATCCCCCATCCAATCAGCCATTATGTGACCCCCCAACACACTTTCTAGGTCCCCCAACTGGCCACTATGTGTAAATCCTCCCTGCTCCTCTCTTAGCGTCTCTTTTCACTCACTGGTTCGTTCCTGTGTTGCATTTTTATTATGAGTGATTCTTGTGACTTTTCCCCAGCAAGACCAAAACAGTCTGTCACAAAACAGGCTTTCCAGCCCACTCCAAAATCTCCCAGTATGCATGTGGTCACGTTTCCCCCTTCCCACCTCTACCCCACTGTGAAATTACCACTTTCCCCAACATTTTGAGTCATTTCCATTTTGGCTTTCTTCACCACTACTGCAGGAACCACTCGCATTGAGCAAAACACAAAACAAAAAAGATGGCTTGACATTTTTGAAAAGCTACACAGCTGCAATGCACCATGGAAGGTATCAAATAATTGTGTAGACCGAGGATACCCCCGTCTGCATCAACATTTTTCAAACATATTCCACAGATTAATACCAAACCAAAAAAAGGGTTATCTGCAGTAATTTCTTCACAATTTGTTTCTCATTTGGTGCAAATTGGTTCAGCTATGATTGTTCATTGGCGGCACCTATTTCTCTGTAGGAAAATGAATCGGTGTAGGCCTAAAAGCTGTTCTCTTAATACCTTTGGACCTCTGAAAGAATATTCATCAAATTTGGAGGGGCCCATTCCAACACATTTAAGTCAAATCCTTCCGTAGATTCAAAAGTGATTAGCAATATAATATAGTTTTGGAGAATCAAACTTCCGCCCTCTATATATATGTATATATTGTAGAAAACCCATACGTGCTAAGGGAGAGTGTGTTGATCCTGAATTCTCGTAAGGAATCATTGTATGCTCTTTTCACTTCTGCAGTCAAGTGGGTTTACGGCATTTGAGAAACAGTGCCAACCAGTAGCCATTGCTGGAAGTTCATCTACAGGTCAGAGCCAGATGGGCAATGCATTGTGGATATGCAAATTACTCAAATCCATTTACTGCAACCGTTCTTCAGTAATTTAGCAATGTAGACAACATAAAGCAAGACTTCCTTGATGGGGATTACATCTGTAATACTGTCAAAGGATAATTGGTTATATGTTTCCCATGTTATAACAATTTTCTAATATATATATTTTGAACAAAGTCACACATCCGCAGTGCTCCTCCGAGTAGCCATTGCTGTAAATTTACCTCAAGTTTGAGAGAGATGCGCAATGCATTCTGGGTATGTAAAATAGCTCAAATGCCAAGCCTTTGCTCCAGAACAATGTATTTGTCCATAGGGAAGTGTTATTTTAAACATAACATTTTTCAACCCAAGACAGGCAGTTGTTAAGGCTGCAGACTACACCGGTTTCACCCTCATTAGGGATCTATGTGTAAAATAGCACTGCTCTATAGACAAGGGCATTTTCCTGGAGCAAAGCCTTACCATTTGAGCTGATTTGCATACCCACAATGCAGCTACCATCTCAGTAGCACTTTGTGCTTTTGTCATGGCAGAATGGGGAGTCTATGACCACTGGCGCTGATGCCCGCCACTTACCGTGTTCACGGTATCCTCTGTGGCCACGATTCTGGACTTTGTGTGCAGGCATATTCCTCCTACAAGATGGTGCCCTGGACGGACCAAACACCTTCCTCCGGCTCTGGTTACTCCTTCCGGTTCCAGCTGAATAGTTTCCATGGCAGAGGAAGCATGAAAGGCAGGTAGGACACCACAACCTGCACCTTATTGCGTATATGTTTCCTCACCCTTACCATGATTGCTGTACTTGCTTTGACCCGTTTTAGGGTGCCTCTTGATTTCTGTACTCACATCTTGCCTGAGCTTTCTTTCTGTTGTTACCTGCTGTTCGCCTCCTTCTTCATCTCCTTCTCCTGGACCCTGTTTCTGCTGTCTTCCTTTTCTGGATCCTGTTCCAGTCTTTGGAAGTTCTCTGCTCCTCTCACCGGACCCTACTTATGGCTCACTTGACTCTACTTGCCTTAGTACTAGGTTTTCCCCATTGGGGTTTTCCCTGGACCCGGTCCCTATCTCTAGGAGTCTCATGCCTGTTATATATCAGACAGCGTGGCTTTCTCAGACAGACAACCAAGTTTTGTCCAAGCGTCCGTCATCCCGGGTACGTCCCACTATTGACAGCTTTCGCCGGGTTCCCAACCTCCTCCTGATGTCTTAGTCCTACCACCTCCTGGTCTCTTCCTCTAGCCACACCCTGCTGTCTTTCACCTACCACCTCCTGATGTTTCCCTTCTACCACCTCCTTATGTTTGTCCCCTTTCACCTCCTTATGTCACCCTCCTACCTCCTCCTTAGGTTTTCCTCCTACCTGCTCCTAATCGCCACCTCTTACCACCTCATGATGTGTTTCTCCTACCAGCTACTGATTATGACCTGCTACCATCTCCTGATATTTCTTCACCCCCTCTTGTTTCCACCTTCCCCCATTCCATTCTATCTCCAAACTCCTTCAACGCTGTTGTTCCTGAATAGCCAATTCGCTCCAAAATCCCGCCCCAGCCTCCTTCTCTGAATGCCCACACATCCCCTTCTTGGGATGTTCCTTTTAATGTCAGTGTGCCATCCCCTTTGGCTGATCTGGGAGTTGGGGCCTGCACATGTGTCACCTTATTGGAATTACCATGTGATTGGGTGCTGTGGAAATGCATTTCTCCATTAACTTTAGTGCATGTTTGATTGTGTAAGCTGAGTGGTGGCTGGACCATGGCTTTGAAAGCTGGTTCACCATCTTGGGTTTCTTGTCTTTGTGAGTCTGCTCATTTGCGTGGTCAATTGTGGACTGCAGCAGAGCCTGGTCCCCAGCAGGTCCCACAGTAAGTGTTATCAATATTGTAGGCTAATTGTGCTGGTTTCTGGTGACGTCAGGGCCTGCATCTTGATGAGCCTGGGTTGGAGAAGGAATTCAGTACTGTGCATGCAGTTGCAGGCCTCCTGGTAATTCCCTTAAAAGGCCAAGATTGCCTTTGTTTGGCATGTGAGTGTTCCTGTCCAGTGAAGTGGGCTGAGCGTAGGTGACCCCGGGACCATAATCCACTAGCATTGCCACCTTGGTCACCCCACTAGAAATACCTAGAAAAGGGCAGGCAGGGGAGATTATCACAATAGTAAAATTCCTTAGAACACCTGGATGGGTAAGAGTATAATTAAAACGTAAGAGTTAGTGAAGGGAACAGATGACTGCTCTTTCAAAATTCATATGTCTCACCTTTACTCACTCAAAATCAAACAGAAATACTACAGAAAAGTTTATAGTCTCTATTGGCCTTCTAGTTTGGTGCCCTGCTCACCCCATCAATGAAGTTCAGGAATTTGGGAGTGTGGTTATACCCTGGGTTGTGTCTGGACTCTGAAATTGGCTTTCCCTCCAATGCCAGCTTCTTTCACATACGCATTTTTAAAGGTTTTTGAAATATTTTTCCTTTTCACATAAAGTTCAACTGATTAATGCTTTCATGTCTAATCAGATGGATTCATTCAATGTCATGAACAAGGTGCTGCCTAAAACTGCCTTGCATAACTCCAGAATGTCCAAAGCCGCAGCGTGGTTCCTCCTCTGTGTGGGCTACAGAGAGCACATTTCTATGGCCTTGCGAAGGCTACTTTGGCTATTGGGGGAAAATCACATTCAATTTAAAGCCTTGTGACTGCTGAATATATCCTATTATCTTTCTGCCCCTTGTTTCTTAAGCAGTCGTGTTGTGCACTATAAACCAAGGACATCTTTAAGATCTTCAACTGCTGGATTACTCATCATTTGAAAGTACAGATATGCCAAGTGAGGTGGATGCTGTTTTTTGGAAAAGGCGGACAAACTTTGGAACTATTTGCCACAAGACGTTTGTCTGATTGTGAACCATTTAGAGTTGAGGTGCAAATTGAAGACTTCCTTGTTCCCTCATTGATCCTTAATGTGTATTGAAAGTTAGGTTTTCTATTGCCGATATTTTACTCAGCGCCTAGATGTCTATTTTGGTGTTTGGCACTTTGAAAGTTATGTTACCATGCCATTATCTTATGCTAATGGAGGATTGGTGAACTGGGGGGTTCTAGATGTGTATGATGGACAGGTTACACCAATCTACATGTTGCTTCATGTGGCACCCCTTCACTTTCTATGTACCTCTTTTTGCCAATAACCTGCAATTTATGTTAACTTCCTATGAATCTGAAAAACAACACTTAGATTGTAGCAACAAGTTCAAACATTACCATATAAATATTAAGCTGACTCGATCTGATAAACTGCTAAAGAAGACTATCAATAAAAAACGTAATTGCTGAAAGTTATTCACTTTTGTATTTGTCTCTCTTCAACTAAGTAGTATGGAAAAAGGTTTTATAAACATTTTCTAATTTCTTTTGTTGTAAATCTCATGCATCATTAACACAACAAAAGTACTATTTCATTTTAGAATGTGACCAGCATAAAATTACTCATATTATGAAAAGTATCAATTTAAGTCTCTTAGAAATTGTGCCATGCGACCTGCACATCAATAGCACATTAACACGTGTCAGTATGGCTTACCTTTGTTAAAGTATTCACAGTCATAAGCTAAGTAAAAAAAAAAAAAAAAGTCCATGTTAGATTAATGCACAGAAGGCAATGTCAGCAAACCCTATTGCAGGCTATATAGTTACTACACCATAATTAAACAATGCACGGATTTTGAAAATTTCAAATCCATATTTATTGTTTTTTTCATTATTGACTATTGTGTAATGTGCCAATAAAACTACCAGACTCAAGAAAGTAATCATAGTATACTTCATGTTCGATTGGAAGTACATAAGAAATAGCATGTACTCACAATGGCTTGGGTGGATCTCACATGATTATGAGCAGTACATTGAAATATCCGTCTTCAAATATGCCAGAAACACAACAAAACAAGGGTTGCAATTTCTCTCATTGTATTGCCCATGTTGAGCAAGCAACGTGGCTGTTTTCGTGAGGTTGTGCCTTCTACTGCATCATGGAAGAAATATTAGCTTCTTCCCCATTTCTGCTTCCTCTCGAGCACTCATCAGAACCTTGCTCGTTAAAATTACACTTAAATAGTTCATCTGATATGTAGATATGTTCATGAAAACGCATTTATTTGGATATAATTATTTGACGTAATTTGACATCAGTTTTTTAGCAATGCAGTGAGTCATTCTTTTTTTTTAACTGTGATTTTTATTGACATTTTTCCAAGTAGTTTACTACAAAGCACAAACCTTCATATTCTCAACAACTATTTTTAGCCCCCCTCCACCGTCCGCCTCCTTACACAACATCTTGCAGCATTGGTTACAGTAAAAAATGTCCTGTTTAGGTTGAATTCATAGGAGCACTTCATACATCCATTTTATAACTTAAATTTGTACCCGGCGAGGGCGCAATCAGAATGAAAGAGCAATTCTGATTGGCCCTGGCCGAGTCATTACCAGGCTGGGAATCCCTCTGTCGGGATTCCACGGCCTTTGTCCCTGGCGGGGGGCGTGGCAGCCCCTCAGCCAATGAAGATGCTCGAAGCGGGGCCATCCCGGCTCCGAGCCTCCCCATGGCTGAGAGGCTGGCTTCTCCCCATGCCGGGCACGCAGGTAAAGCTTTGGCTTTCTTCTTTTCCCTCCCTCCCTCCTCCCACCTCCCTGCCCTCCCCACCGCACTTATCTTCTATCCTTTGTCCCCGGTGGGGGACGATGGCAGCCTCCTGCCGTGTGGGGACTCGGAGCTTGGCCATCCCTGCCCCGAGCCTCCACATGGCTGGAGGCTTCTATCATCCCCCGCCGGGGACCCAGGTTTTTTCCCTTCCCCTAAACCGCACTTACCTTCTTTTTTTTTCAGGAGCGGACACGCCCGATGGGCGCCATGGAAAGGGAAAACAGACTCTGTTTTCCCTTTCCATGGCAGCCATTTTCTTTGACGTCTTTTTTATTTTTTTTCTCCCTAAACGCTGCAGCGTTTCTGGACAAGAAAAAAGCTTTTAGTGCCCCGGTCACACAGTTTTTGCAGGCTGGGGTACTAATAGCTATATGCCCCTCACGGCGGGGGCATTACAAACTCTGGTAGTGCCCCGGGGCCTATGTTAAGGCCCTCGCTTCGCTCGGACCTATAACTATGGGCCCCGGGGCATTACCTGAGTTTGAGAAACAGTCATTGTCTTTCAGTGTCTTGAACTAGTAATGTTTTTAATTGGGCTACTTATCGTCTAAGCTTTTTCGACTCCCCCGGGTGTAAACTGGAGCTGCCCCTCGTGACTATCCGAATTCCCGCTATCTTCTTCCTTATTTCCTGTTTTTGCTGGGACCATTTCTTCTTCTTACATGAGCCTATTTGTATTATTACCCCCCCCCCCCGTACAGTGGCCTTGAAACCTTTCCAAAGAGATTGGATCCCAACTTCCACGTTATCGTTGTATTCAAAGTGGTCCTTGACTTAAAAGAGCAGGGCTTACGCTATTTCTTATCTTTAAGGAGGAAGTCGTTGCACATCTGCCTGCCCCTTGGTTTCCCAGCCGCCCAGTTCCCAACCACCACTTTCACTAGGTTGTGATCCAACCATGTAACCATTTCAACATGTGAGCTCAAGATCTGGCATTTGAAGGTGACGTCAATGAATACTAAGTCAATTCTTGAATAGGAGTAATACATCGCAAATAGTATGTGGATAATCTTAACCCCCTCCGCTCCCATCCACTTTTTCTGCTGTGTAGTGATCCTTATCTGGGTCGAGAACCATACTGAGGTCACCCCCGACAATCAAGGAACCTTCCATAAAGTCCTTCAACCTATCTCTGAGTCCTTCCCAGAACTGAATTCGACCCATGTTCGGGCAATATACCGAACCCAATGTCAGTGGGATACCAGCAAGTGTGCCCTTCAAAAATGCATATCTCCCTTCCCCATCAATCATCTGTGCCACCACCTCGAAGTTAAGGTGGCTGGAGAGAATAATCATCACCCCCCTTTTTTAACAGTGGTGGATGC
The DNA here is from genome assembly GCF_040938575.1 of Ambystoma mexicanum. Classification (NCBI taxonomy): domain Eukaryota; kingdom Metazoa; phylum Chordata; class Amphibia; order Caudata; family Ambystomatidae; genus Ambystoma; species Ambystoma mexicanum. Next base: position 831,385,104 of record NC_090934.1, on the reverse strand, counting down.
ACTGTAGACCTTCACCTCTACAATTTTACTTCAAAGCCAGTTTCTCCCCCACTACACAGCGCATCTCCTGGTTCATCATTGACGTCTAACTGGGACCTTTGAAATTCCCTCAACAGGAGGGATAGCTTTGTCAGAGAGTTGCTCCACCCCCTTACATTAAGGGAGCCGATTCTTAGGTCAGTAGCCAAGTTGTAATCGGTAAGTCCCTTCATAAAGCTTTGTTGGCAATGCCTTATAGTCAAACCTAACAGTTGTGTAACCCCATAGTTTCCACCTCAGTGTTAGAGATTTTAAAAAACAACCTCCTTGAACTCTTCACCCTCACCCCCTTGCCGAGACCCCCCACCACTAAAGAGTCCAGGCAAGGTCAACCAGCAAAGTGACCTCTGACTGGACCACCAGCAACGCCCCTGGCGTCCACCCCTCAGCTAGACTTCTGAGCCCCCCTATCTATGAATGGAATCAACACATTCCTCTTACAAAACAATTATAGAACAGTCTCTGTGTCAACCACTTGACCCCTCCCTGTATGAAACTCCAACTCAAAATTCCCCTTTTCAACACCTACCCTTTATCATTACGGTAGCGCTATACTACCCTCCCTCCTCCACACCCCTTCCAGACCCGTCATTGATATTGGTATTGACCCTCAATAGAACAGTATCATCATTATCACAACATCATCACCACCACAGCCCCCTGCCCACCCAGGTTTGGCACCACCCTGACCCCCGTCCGCAGATGGCTTGGGCCTCTCAGATGGGGAACCACCATCCCACTGGATAAAAACGAGGACCCGGAGGGGTATAAACAACTCCCAATTACAACAAACCCCCTCAGTGCTCAGGCAGTTCATTTCAGGGGTATGTTGAGCTTCCTGAATCTGAAAATGACTTATTTTCCCAGGGCCCCACCAGTTCCTCCGTAACACTTTGTATGTCGTCCTCAGTGATCAATTGGTACTTATACCCCTTGGTCTCGAAGAAAATTGAAAAAGGGAAGCCCCAACTGTAGTGAATACTCTTCTTGTTGAGCCATTTAGTCAGTGGGCTGCACAGCCTGATCCTTGGCAGAGTGAACGATAGGTCCTGGAAGATAGTAATCCTCGCTTCTCCCTGGGCCACTGCCCCTTTCTGTCATGCTTTGTCCAGGATTCTCATTTTCTCATTGTAGTGGTGGAAACGTCTAAGCACTGACCTTGGGCCCCTGGCTGCACCCCCGGCTCTATGTGTTCTGTCTATTCTGGGTTTGTCTATTGAATCATCCTCAAACAGGGTTTTTGCCACCTGAAGTAATGCTCTCCTGTGGTCCCTCTCTGTTTGTCCCTCCTTTTCCGTCAACTAAAAGAATTGAAGATTGTTTCTCCTTTCTCTGTTTTCAAAATCGTTCATTTCTGACTCTCTCCTTTCCAGTTCCGCTATTCTCATATCCATTTGTGTTTCTAGGGTATCTAAGGAGGTTTGTTGTTCTCCACTTGTTGTAGCATGTCATCCATATTGTCCACTCGTTGGTTCAATTTGTCCAGCTTTCCCCCTATGTCCGCTCTCATACCCCTTATTTCCTCCATCAGGGATACTATGTCTCTTTTGGTAGACATTTGTTCATTGGCCTCCATCGCCATGGTTCTATTGCGGGTCTGTAACTTTCAGGATGGAGACTGTGAGTAGTAAAACTGCTGTAGGGAAGACCTCTAGTACCGATGTGATTAAGTGCTCCCTGTACCGCCCAGGGGGAAGTGGGGCGATCAGAAAATACGGGGTTCCGTCAAGGTTTGGCTTGCCCCAGGTTTCAAATGCAGTGTATGCACTGGCACTGCGCGGTCACCCACAGTACAGGGTGTTACACAAAGTTCTTGCTCTTCAGCATATACCCCAGTAGGGCTCCAGTTGTTTCTCTATGTCCCTGTCAATGCCCTCCAGGGTACTGGACCATGTACGTCCCCCCAGCCAGTGGGCAGTCGAACTCAGCACCCGGTACCCCCTCCAGCTGTTGCACGTCCCCTGGCCTCCTCTGCATCCGAATTAGAGGGGGATCTCTTCACCACATTGTTTTCTGGGGGGTCACGGGGAGGAGGGTGGGCACCACCCGTGCAGGGTGCGCCAGAAAAAAGCCTCAGGCGCAGGCCATCCACAGCGGGAATGGAACCTGAGGCCCAGTCAGGACCCGGACAGTTAGCAAAATATTGTCCTGGTGGAGGGCCGCTACTGGGTTCTTTGAGGAGGCACTCGTGGGGCTGGCAGCATGGTAATGTCTAGGTCTGGGTCCCCCTGGACCACCCCTGCCGATGAGGGCCCCTTCAGGAAGGCCTCCCCCAGGTGATGGTGCAGATGGACCCCCCGGGAGTGGCCTTGATGCTGGGGGGACAGGAGGGGGACAGAAGGGGGTGACGGGGGCCTCATCGCTGCTCCTGGCTGCCCGGGTGGCTTCCTCATTGGGCCTGGACCCATTCGACTGGCCCCTCAAGGCCCAGGTGGAGCTGCGGTGTCCCGTACGCAGGCAGCCCAGGGTTGGTGGAAATCCAGCTCAGGGTCCGCAATGACCTTCATCAACTATGCTGCTCTGCCCGCGTTGTGGCCGATTGCCTCGGCCAATGTGCTCCAAAAGTTGCTAATAAGACCCTAATAATGACAATAATAATAATAATAATAATAATAATAATAATAATAATAATAATAATAAAGAAGACCACCAGCGGATTGTGTTGAACGCCTCCATACTATCTTCACTGCGTGCAATGCTAGGAATATGAACATGTCAAAGAATAAGAAAAATGTGCATTGTCACAGGAATGCAAACCCACCCATTCCTTAATAAATCTGCTGAGCACCAGTCCTCCAACATCAACAATAACTTGTCTACTCGGTCTTAATGGATACTGGAGAGGATTGCTCCTGGTATGGCTTGTCTCAAATGAACTGCACTTACAAGATGATTCCACTTATCATCCAAATTGTTAGGCATGTGTGGTATGTCAGTGTTACTGCATGCCTGCAGTGCTGGTAGTGTGACATGTTCCCATCTCCCCAGATGCACCAGGCGGTGAGTAGACTGAATCTTTACCAGACCACACTAACAACGTGTAATATTGTTATTTGTGGTGAAGAGCTGGCAATATGTGGGTGTCCCAAACACCAGCACTGTTTCATTGTATGTTCGTTGAGGTACTGCTGCAATCGTAAACCAGATAAGGACCTAACACCCAAGTAATCACATTATTCCTTTTAGGTTTCAATTTTTTGATTGATATCTGGAAACATTCTGCCCGTTCCTCAGATTTCTCAGTTCAAAAATCTCTCCTCAATAGAAACAATAATCCACTGTTGTAACTTCAACATTTTATGTTGCTAACGTAGCTTGCCATCATCGCTGTAACTTGCCAACATATGTTTTGGGCTAACACTCTTATTGGGGCAAGATTTCCTTCACTATAAATAGTTTATTGCATTTCTTAACCTAAAGGTATAACTATCTCATGGGTTGATGTGAATACAGAAGGCTTTACCTACAGGTAAGGACATAGCCTCCTATTAACCTAAAATAATTTCTAACAGTGCAAGTTGTTAGCATGGATAACTCATGTTCTCAGATACTATAGCAAGCATTCATTCCTTTGCCGAGTGCTATAATTATTTTGTCCAGTCCCAGTGTTTATGAAGGACATCTTCTCCCACATATTCAATTGTACCAATGGTATTAATATTACTTCTTAAATTGGGCTTTACTCCTTTGATGCATTGGTGTACCTCTGTGTTCAGGGTGTATATTATAGGATTATAGATTCTCTTGATTGTAAAGACTGGAGGGGGTATCTGTACTCCTGCTCTCTATATGGCAGAGTAAAAGCACAGAGCACCTGGCCAAGGTTCTCTAATCGGTAGCTGTGGATGAGCAACCAAGGCTTAAGCTCTCAGGAGGTGATGCAAACTGGTTATTAATTTCAGTGTCGTCCCCAAGCACCCACAAAGGAATGTCCAAACACTATGTTAGTGAAAACACAGAACTTTGGACCAGCAGGGGCGTTGAGTCGTCCAGCGTCACTGAGCTCTTCAGCTGAATGGAAACCCACCGGCATATGCTCCTCAGCGCATCAGCGGCCTTGACTTTCTCTGGCGGGACAAAACAGTGGGCGGTACGGGTGAGAGCATCCATGAATTCAAAGTGTCTTATCAGTGGAGCATTGTGTCTCCGGTCGTTGGCGGCTCAGCGTCAAGTGGTTCCCGCTTCTGGGCAACACAGCTTTGACGGGCCTCCAGCGGGTTTAGAAAACCTGCGAACCCTGGTCGATGACAGTGGACGGAATGTCCGGTGCTTCTCTTCATTCTCCTCGGCGGTCCTTGTCTCCAGTTGACAGTCTTTCGAAGGCTGGCTTCCAGGGCAAAAGATTAGCGTGCATGATGGTCCCTCATAGCTCGGGAAGAGGTCTCCTAGCCAGGTCCTCTCTCGAATCAGTCTCGACGTCACGGCGGCTTTCAGATTGCGGTGAAGGTAACAACAGTCAACATTCTTCTTCGGGCTCGGAGGTCGAGATCAAGCATCAGTTTCGACTTCAGCTTCTGAACCATTTCTAGCAGTGAGATGCCCCCAGATATACCGTTCTGTCTCTCATTCACTCTGCTGGGTCACACTCAGGCAACCAATCACTCAGAAGGGCATTCAGCAGGCAGGCAGCCAATCAGGCTTACAGTGCATTCAGGCCATTCTCCTCCCTCTCAGACAATCACAACAAGGAATGTGTATTGGGACAAGTATCCAGACATTCATCACTCCAAACTGAATTCATACCAGTTTCAGGGAGGGCTGTCTCAGTCTTTGTGTCATATACCAGAAACTAGACACCCATAACAAGAAGCGCATATTGGTCATACACTCCATTCACCCAGGTGCAACCCCAAGGGTGCAGGGGCGTCATTTAGGTGTTGCCCTGAGGTCTCCCTTGCTACTCCTGTAGCCTCCCTTGCTACCCCTAATAAATAAAAAAATAAAAAAAATTAAAAAAAAATGCTACATTGAGGATCCTGGGCTGTGGCCAGCAGCATGGGGCTCTTTGGGCCAGCTGCATGTGGCTGTGTGTTTCTGGAGTGAGATGGTTTTCTGATTAATAGCCTCAAGATAGCTCAGTGGGTTGAGCGTGTGCTGCTGCAATGTGCGTGTGATCTGCAGGTTGCAGGTTTGGCTCTCGGCAAGGTCAACTCAGACTTTCATCCTGCTGAGGTTGATAAGTGAGTACCAATACAGGTTGGGTGATATTGTATTTATATTTGTTCTATATGAAGAAGACTAAGTGCTGTACAATAACACATCATTATCGTTGGATGTCTGCTTGTATTTACAGTAATTTGGTAAATGGGCATAAATGCGCAGGTATTAACAAAACATATAGTGATCCATTCTTGTATGAATTGTATACCACTTTACAGTGATATCGTAACCATATTTTTAGTAGTGTACTTAGAAACATTGCTATGTGATGCCACTTCCTGTTTTGTCAAGGGCTGAAAGGTTGTGCTCCATCGCTTCCCGTGATGTCAATTCAGGGTGGGGTCAAATTACATCACTTCCTGTGATGTCATCAGACGTCAAGGGTCATGGGATGTCACTTCCACTACCCCTGGAATTTTGGTGAAATGACGTCCCTGCAAGGGTTCATCCACAACATACAGTCACTGGGAAGGCTCCAGCCAGTCTGGCCTGGACTTCCCCACAATACCATATATGGAACTTCCACAGGGGCCATCTTGTCTTCTATCAGGAATCAACTGATTGGTTCCAATGGCAGGGCTTGGGTATCCCAAAATGGAGGCTACTCAGAGCACTTGTCAGATTCAGCATGGAGCTCCCGCCAGCCCATACCCTGCTCTGTGGGCCACTCACAGGTGCCCAAAAGCATACACAAGTGGTACAGGGTTGTACCCCCACCTATGGGTGCCATAAAGGTATCCCAAGGGTCTGTACACCAAACCAAAAAGAGGAAGAGCTGCACTGCCAGGAGTCCCACATGGACTCCTGTTCAGAAAATAATACAGAACCTACACGAAAAGGTCTCCAGAACAAGGACAGGGAAGCCATGTCACTCCAATGCATTTCCAGCATCACAGTCGCCCCCCCAGACTGAGGTTAGGGTTAGGGCGTCTAATCTCACAACAGATTGACGCTCTCATCCAGCCGGTCAACATACCTTCTGGAAAGGCCATCTGCATTATCGTGACTCTTCCCTGGTTTATGCACTATGGTGAAGTCTGGCCTTTGCAGGCTAATGGACCACCTGAGCAGTTTTGGGTTTTCACCCTTCATCTGCATAAACCACTTCAGGGGCTTATGTTATGTTTGAACCTTGAAGGTAGACCCTGTAAGGTAGGGCTTAAAATGCCTAAGGCTCCACAGTATAATGAAGCATTCCTTTTCAACAGTATCCCACCTAAATTCTCTACCCTTGAGTTGTCTACTGATGAATATGATCAGATGTTCCCTCCCTTTGTCAACTAACTGGGACAAGACAGCTCCAATTCTGGTGTTGCAGGCATCCGTCTGGACGATAAAGGGTTTTTTGTAATCAGGCGCACACAACACAGGTGCCCTACACATCCTTTCTTTCAAGCCAACAAAGGCCCTCTGACAGTCTTCTGTCCAATTAACCTTCCTTGGTTGTTTGGGCGAAGTCAGAGCTGTCAGATTGGCAGCTATGGTTCCATAGTCCGCCATGAAGTTGCGATAATACCCAGTGAGGCCCAAAAAGGCTTTCACCTAGGTTTGAGTAGTGGGAGTCTCCCAGTCATGTACATCCTGTACCTTACTGGGGAGAGGTTGGATTTGACCCCCCCTACCTTATGACCAAGATACGTGACTTTCCCCTGAGCTATCTGGCTCTTGGTAGCCTTGATAGTGAGGTTAGCCCTTTCCAAGGCCTCGAAGTGATTCAAATGCTCTTCCCAAGTGGAACTGCAGACAGGGATGTTGTCTTAGTAGGCCACACAAAAGACCTCCAGCCCACTGAGTGCATGATTGACCAAGCATTGGAAAGTGGCAGGTGCATTTTTCAACCCAAAAGGCATGACTCTAAACTGGTAGAGTCCCTCAGGTATTGAGAATGCAGTCTTTTCCTTGGCATGGTCTGTCAGAGCTGTTTGCCAATAGCCTGAGTTGAGGTCAAAGGTGCTTACAAATTTGGCAGCACCTATGGTGTCCACGAGCTCATCAGCCCTGGGCAATGGGTGCGCTTCAGTTCTGTGACGGCATTGGCCCCTCTGTTATCCACACAGAACCTCCAATCCTTGGTAGCTGCCTGAGAACTTGCCATGGGGACAAGGGCGACTGGACTGGACAAGGGACTGGTTGAGGGTTCAATAACACCCAGATCAAACATCTTGACGACCTCAGCCTGGATGTGGTTCTTCACAGTGTCTGACATCCTGTAGCATCTGATTTTGACAGGTACGCTGTCACCAGTGTCAATTTTGTGTGTGCACCATGTTGTGAGGCCTGGTGTCAGCTCGAAAAGAGGCGCTTACTGCTGGAGCAAAGCCCTGCAGTACCTCTGCTGCTCTGGAGTAAGATCTGGGGAGATATGCACTCCCTCCACTGATCCATCCTGAGGGTTGCTATGCAGAAAATCAGGAAGGGGCTCACTCTCATCCCTTTCTTGCTCTGAAACCAGCAAGGGACATGAGACTTCTGCTCGCCTATGGAAAGGCTTGAGCCTGTTGACGTGGAATACCTGAGGGGCTACCCCAGGGACTCCCAAATCAACCAGATAATTGACTTTGCCCATCTTGGTGTAACGCTCACCTGACTCCCACGGAGGCGCTAGTCTAGTCTGGGTGGCTGTGGCCTCTTCGAGCGTGATGCGCAGAACTCGGAACACCGACTGAACAGGACCCTCAAATCTTGCTTGTCTGGCCCGTAGGAATATCCTTCTGCAGATGAGAAAGGGGATTAACAGTCTGCAGAAGAGTGTGCTTGCTCCCCCCTTCCCCCCTTCGTTCTTCTCTAACTTCCTCCAAAATCCCCGGTTGAAGCTCACCTTATGGTTTGAAAGGATGAACTCTCCATCCTGCTTCTGGTGCAGGGGCGCGTGTTTGTCCAGTTACTTCACTGGTTTTCAGAATGGCGCTGGCAAAATCCACTTGACTTTTCCGAGCGGAACGCCCTAAGTATGGAGATTACAAAAGTTCAAGTGTTGAGCCTCCTTTTCTGTTGCCTTCCTAACCTGTGATCTGTCCTTTATTTCAGGTGCAGAATGAAGGCGATGCGTTGAGGGATTGAATTGCCGATGGTAAACTCAGGTGAGTTAGCGATGGGGGCGATCCCTCTTAATGTCTTTATATTCCTCCAGTAATGTCTTTTGTCCTTTCCCCATAGGGGCCGGGGTACGGTTCCTGCCAACGAAGCGGCGCCGACCCGAAATGAGGAATGATCCACCAACAGAAGACCGGTAAGTGTTATGGCGGAAAATTAGGCTTTCCTCATATGTTCCTTCTGCTCACCTTTTGTCTCTTCTTCTCTCCCCTAGGCGCAGAGATGTGGCGACCGGTGCAGACAGTCGCGGTGGAGCCAGAAGAACTCCCGAGTGAAGCGTGGCGCTGCAGCGAGCAACGCGTTTTTAAAAAAAATAAAAGTATTTTCTCAGGAACGTTGGCGTGAAGGTTCCGGATGCAGGTAAGAAGTTTGATAAAATTCTTGGTTTTCACCTTTCTCTTCTCTTCTTTCCTTACAGGTTTTCCAGGATCGAGGCGGGCGTGGCTGGAGACCAGATGCAGGAGCAGGCACGGTACGCGTTCAGCTGCTTGGATGCAGAACAACGCGAAGCGTGAGCTACTGTCTGGGCGTGGCTTAAATAGCCCCCAAAGTAGTTCCAGGTAAGTATCCTTCCGTGGCCACGCCCGAGTGGAAAAATAGTCCCAATGAAAAAATAGTCCCTTTCAGGTTTCAGGGAGGCCTGAATCTTGCAGCATGGTCTACATCAGGTAAGTGCACAAAACACCTTCCTTTATGAGCTCACCTGGTTCCCACGGGGGCGTCGACCGGAACTGGGCCGCTGTTATTTCCACCAGCGTGACGTGTAGCGCCGAGATGACTGACTGGACTGGCCCGCTCAGCCTAGTTTGTCTGGCTCTCAAGAATATTCTTCTGCAAAGGAGAAGAGGAATTAACCACCCGTGGAATTGAGTGACAACCCACCTTCCCCACTCCCGTTGTCTTCCCACTGATCACTCTTGATGTCCCCTCCTTAGTCTCACCTGATGGTTTGGAAGGATGAGCTCTCCATCCTGCGTCGACCGCAGGGGCGCGTTGATGACCAGTTACTTCACTGGCATAGAGGAATTGGTGAGTTCCAGTATTGACTCTAAAGTCCAATTGTTCATAAGAGTTCAAATGTCTGCTCTTCACTCTGTCCGATTCCTTGCAGGTTGCCGATTAATCCACTCGAAGATTTCCAAATGGCACTCGGTAAGATTCAGGTAAGTCTATTGTGTTTTTCCCCTTAGGGACCGGGGTAGGGCGATGAAGCAGAGTTGACTGTGCCGACCCGAGATGAGGTGAGACCCCCGTGGTAAATCAGGTAAGTTTTGTGGGGGGTAACTGGTATTGTCCTTGCATTCTCCCCTTAGGGGCCGGGGTACGGCGATGAAGCAGAGTTGACTGCGCCCACCCAAAATTAGGTGAGTACCTCCCGTGGTAAATCAGGTAAGTCCTTGGGGGTAGCTTGTATGGCCTTAGAGAGTCCCCTTGCTCACCTTGCTGTCTTTGTCTCCTTAGGTGTCGGAGGGCGGCCGCGAGATGGAGAGAGCGTGATGGAATGCTGAAGTACCGCCAAGCAGGTGAGTTCAGCGCGGCGCCGTAGAAATGCGAAGCGATGCTTCAAAGACTTCTGTCTTTCAGTTCCTTGGCGAAATGGATCAGGATTCAGGTAAGGATTTAAGTTAAAACTCCTGTTCTAACCTTTATCCTTTTTGTCTTCTTGTTTCAGGAGTCCCAGGACTGAAGCGGGCGTGGCTGAAGACTGGAGCTGCTGAAAACACAGTGAGCGTTACGCTGCAGCAAGCAGAATAACGCGAAGCACGTGTGGCTGTCCGGGCGTGGTTTAAATAGCCTTGGAAGAAGATCCAGGTAAGTATTCTTCCACAGCCCCACCCAAGTGACAAAATAGTCCCTCCTAAGCCTCATTTGGCTTGAGTCTTCATGCAGCATGGTCTGCCTCAGGTGAGTATGCAGCATGGTCTGCCTCAGGTAAGTTATCAATAATGAGCCTGGCGCACATGGTGCCAGGACTGACTTTATCTTTATGAGCCTGGCGCCATAGGCGCCAGACCTGTACCCAAACAGCCCCTAACTGGGGCTTTTGGGCATGCTCCAAGTGGCATGATGCCTGCTTCCGTGGCTGCTGGGCCTGGTCTGGTCTTCCGGGGGCAGGCATCATGACAGGACTGATGTCCAACATGAGCCTGGCGCCAACGGCGCCAGGACAGAGTCCAAAGAGCCCCTATAAAGGGCCGCTGGGCTTTTACCCGGGGGCATGATGCCTGCTCCCGGGGGTGCTGGGCCTGACCTGGTGCTCCAGGGGTAGGCATCATGACAGCACTCCCCCCCAAGGCCCCTCCCAAGGTCGTTCCCTCTGGAGGTTTCGGTTTGTTTGGGAAATTCCGATGGAACCTTTTTACCAGCCGAGGTGCATGTATGTGGTCGCTGGGTTCCCAAGACCTTTCCTGAGGCCCGTACCCTTTCCAATCTATTAGATAGAAAAGTTTTGATTTTGAGATCTTAGAATCCAAAATGTTCTTCACCTCGAATTCAGGCTCCCCATCTATCTGGATTGGTTCTGGTGGCTTTATTAATCTGGTTCCTGGTTGCACTGGTTTCAAAAGTGACACATGAAAAACGGGGTGAATCCGCATGTTAGCTGGTAGATCGAGCTTGACTGCCACTGGGTTAATTATAGCTTTGATCGAGTAAGGGCCCAAATACCTTGGATTAAAAGTTCGGGTCCCTTGAGCAATAAGTGTTTGGTAGCCAACCATACTTGATCCCCTATTTGGTATGGAGGCGCCTCACTCCGATGCAGATCTGCATTCTCTTTGTATTTCCCTTTCGCTTGTTGCAAATGTGCAGTTGCATCCTTGAAGGCTTGAGTTATCGTGGAATGCAAATGGTCCACTGCGGGCATTTCAAGGCTCAGAGGTGAGTCCAGGTCTGAAGTACGAGGGTGATGTCCATATAGGGTATAAAAGGGGCTTTGTCCAGTTCCAGAGTGTACCGAGTTATTGTATGCATATTCGGCCACCCATAAAATATCCTTCCAATTACCCTCCGATTGGTGCAACATACATCGTAGGTATTGTTCAAGGGTCTGGTTCGTTCTCTCCGTCTGGCCATCGGTCTGTGGGTGGTGGCTGGTTGAGAGTCTTACGTCAATGTGTGCCAGTTGACAACACTTTCTCCAAAAATGAGAAATAAACTGACTTCCCCAGTCGGAGACTAGTATGGACAGGAATCCATGCAAACGGATGATATTTTTGAGGAATTCCTTGGCTAGGACAGAAGCTGAAGGTAATCCTTTCAACGGAATGAAATGGGCCATCTTGGAAAATAAATCCACCGCAACCAGAATAGTATTGTATCCATTACAAGGGGGCAGGTCCGTGATAAAATCTAGTGACAAGGTGTGCCAAGGTGCTGGTGGAATGTCTAAAGGCTGAAGAAGACCGGCGGGTTTTGTCTTTTGGCCTTTGTTTTGGGCGCAAACTCCACAGGACATCACGAAAGATTTAATATCCTTTCGCCAGGAAGGCCACCAGAATTGTCGTTTAATTTTTTCCTCAGTTTTGGCAATGCCAGGATGTCCTTCCATCAGGGTATCATGATGACGGGAAATAACCAGTTCTTGCAATTCCTTTTCTGGCAGAAATAAGCGTCCTTGGAAGTAAGGTAGGCCATTGTTGACCGAAAAGTAAGACCCCCTTTGGATCCAATCCTGCAAGGCTGTAGAGTCCAGGAGAATGTCTTCAAAGGTTTGTAAAGAGGTTATCCCCAAAATTCTTTGTTCGGAAATTATCGGCACAGGTTCTGAATTTGTGTCTATTTCTCCCATTCCTATTCGAGATAGCGCGTCCGCTTTGCCATTCTTACAGCCGGGGCGGTAAGTGATTACAAAATCGAACTCAGCAAAGAACAAAGCCCATCGGAGCTGACGTGACGATCGAGCCTTGGCAGTTTTTAAATATTGTAAGTTTCGGTGATCAGTGATCACGGTGATGGTATGCCTGGCGGCAAGAAGATAATGCCGCCAAGCCTTAAAGGCAGACTTAATGGCTAATAATTCCTTGTCGGTGATTGCATAATTTACCTCAGGCAGCGAGAACTTTCTGGACCAAAATGCTACTGGGTGCAGTTGGTTGGTTTCAGGGTCTCTCTGAGACAGGACAGCTCCCATGGCTAAGCTGGACGCGTCGGTTTCGACTATATATGGAGATCGGGACGCGGGTGCTTCAAAATAGGTGCGGACGTGAATTTAGCTTTCAATTCCTGAAAGGCCTGTTCGGCTTCCTCGGTCCATTTGAAGCGTTTATTTTTCCGCAAGAGTGCAGTGATGGGTTGTACCACACGTGAAAATTCCGGTATAAATCTGCGATAAAAATTGGCAAAACCAAGCATGCTTTGGACACCTTTCACCGAACTAGGTGATGGCCATTTGAGGATGGCATACACTTTTCGTGAGTCCATTCGGACCCCTTTAGGTGTCAGGATGAATCCAAGAAACTCAACCTCGGTGGTATGGAAAACGCACTTTTCCAGCTTTGCAAACAGTTTGTGCTGGCGCAATTTCTCAAGGACGGCCCTGACATGCTTTCTGTGATCAGATTCCAAAGAGGAGTACACAAGAATGTCATCGATATATACGACAACACAAACATCGATGAGTTCCCGAAGGACATCGTTCATGAAGAATTGGAAGGCAGCAGGCGCGTTGCACAACCCGAAAGGCATCACCTGGTATTCGAATAATCCATATTTTGTACGGAAGGCCGTTTTCCATTCATCGCCTTCTTTTACTCGCACCAGATGATAAGCCCCCCGGAGATCTAACTTGGTGTATACGCAAGCGTCCTTCACCTGGTCAAGGAGTTCAGGGATCAGAGGCAGAGGGTAACGGTTTTTAACAGTTATCTGGTTCAATGCGTGGTAGTCGATACAAGTTCTAAGGTCGCCTTCTTTTTTGGGCACGAAGAACAAAGCCGAGGATGCCGGAGACTTTGACGGGCGAATGAAACCATTGGCTAGGTATTGATCTAAATATTGTCTCAAATGCAGATTCTCAGGTTCAGTAAGGGCATAAATCTGGCTACAAGGGGGTTGTGCACAGGGTACCAGATCGATTTGGCAATCGTACGATCTGTGTAGAGGTAACGTGTTGGCCTGTTCCTTTTGGAAGACGTCCTGAAAGTCTTGGTATTCCGGAGGTAGTTGCATGGAGACAGAGGTTACAGACGCTAGACTAATCTTCAGATTTTCTGGGTAGCAGGTTTGTGCACAATCCGGGAAGGTTATTCTCTTCGCTCGCCAATCAATTCAAGGATTATGTGTCTCTAACCAAGGGATTCCGAGAATAACCTGAAACTGTGGAGCCTTGATTACATCAAACACAACAGCCTCCCGATGGCCGTCCGGACCTATAAGTGTCACCTCAGCAGTGGAATGTGTTACCGGTCCAGAGGCAATTTCGGTTCCATCGACTGTGGTGATGACATCTTTGCTGGTTTTAGGACGCAGAGGGAGGTTAATCCTAGAGACCAATTCACGATCCACATCATTTCCTATAGCCCCACTATCGATGTATGCCTTTATTGCATGCAACCGCTTAGGCTGTTCCGGATCTACGAGGACCATTGGCACAATGAAATGCGAGGTCTGAGTTAGTTTTCAAGCTCGGCAAGCGGACCCCTACGCTTGTCAGGCGTGGTCGTTTCCCGAAACAGAGTCTTCATGGTTTTTATCAGCGGCTCCTACCACCTTCTTGGGCGGTTTTGCCGGGCAATCTCGTAGAAAGTGTCCAGAGAACCCACAATAAAGACATAATTGCATCTGCCGTCTTCTTTCACGTTCTTTTTGAGTTAAAGGTCCTTTAACCCCTCCGATTTGCATAGGCTCAGAGACATCAGCACCCTTGGGGTTAGTGTGGGTCTTGACCAACACCCAGGTCTCAAACTTGGACCGATCTGCTTTTCTGTTTTGAAGTCTGTGATCCAATTGGACCACTAAGTCTATATATTCTGTGCATTCTTGGGGCGGATTTACAACTTGGGCCAGGACATCTTTAAGCTCTCCGCGTAGACCTCGATAAAATAACGTGATTCTTTTATCCTCTGGCCACCCAGTTTCCACAATTAGTCTATTAAAGGTTGCAATGTAGGATAGGAGGTCCTGATTGCCCTGTCGCAGGGATAGGAGTTCGTCATCCAGAGCCTGCCCCTGAGAGTGTCGAGCAAATAACCTTTCCATGCTTGCTTGAAATCCTTGAAAATCACGGAGAATCGGGTCATCTTGCGTAACCAGTGCAACTGACCAATCGGCAGCACAGCCGCTGAGATATGACAATACAAAGGCTACCTTAGTCTGGTCATTAGGGAAGGCCCCAGGTCTGCATAGGAAGTGCAAACAACACTGATTCATGAATACGGCGAATCGTTTGGGGTCCCCAGCAAAGCGTTCTGGTGGGGCCAGCGGCATGTTTCCAGGTAGATGAATCTGCACAGGGTTACTGCGAACCACAGGAGCGGGGTTCCCCCCGGAACCGGGTAGAGGAGTGTGTCCAGCTTGACCTTGCAAAAACTGTCTAGCCAGGTCATCAGTTCTTTCCTTTGATACAATCACTTCCCTCCTGAGAGCATTAGTCTCTTGACGAGCGGCTTGTACTTCGGCCCGTAATTCCCCCAGTAGTTGGGCCAACTGATCAGTCTCAGAAGTTTCCATAGCGCCTGGGTGGGAATTTGTAGGAAGGCTTCGCGTTCTGTAACGCTCACCTGACTCCCACGGAGGCGCTGGTCTAGTCTGGGTGGCTGTGGCCTCTTTGAGCATGATGCGCAGAACTCGGAACACCGACTGAACAGGACCCTCAAATCTTGCTTGTCTGGCCCGTAGGAATATCCTTCTGCAGATGAGAAAGGGGATTAACAGTCTGCAGAATAGTGTGCTTGCTCCCCCCTTACCCCCTTCGTTCTTCTGTAACTTCCTCAAAAATCCCCGGTTGAAGCTCACCTTATGGTTTGAAAGGATGAACTCTCCATCCTGCTTCTGGTGCAGGGGCGCGTGTTTGTCCAGTTACTTTACTGGTTTTCAGAATGGCGCTTGCAAAATCCACTTGACTTTTCAGAGCGGAAAGCCGTAAGTATGAAGATTACAAAAGTTCAAGTGTTGAGCCTCCTTTTCTATTGCCTTCCTAACCTGTGATCTGTCCTTGATTTCAGGTGCAGAATGAAGGCGATGCGTTGAGGGATTGAATTGCCGATGGTAAACTCAGGTGAGTTAGCGATGGGGGCGATCCCTCTTAATGTCTTTATATTCCTCCAGTAATGTCTTTTGTCCTTTCCCCATAGGGGCCGGGGTACCGTTCCTGCCAACGAAGCGGCGCCGACCCGAAATGAGGAATGAGCCACCAACAGAAGACCGGTAAGTGTTATGGCGGAAAATTAGGCTTTCCTCATATGTTCCTTCTGCTCACCTTTTGTCTCTTCTTCTCTTCCCTAGGCGCAGAGATGTGGCGACCGGTGCAGACAGTCGCGGTGGAGCCAGAAGAACTCCCGAGGATAGGTGAGTGAAGCGTGGCGCTGCAGCAAGCAACGCGTTTTTTAAAAAATAAAAGTCTTTTCTCAGGAACGTTGGCGTGAAGGTTCTGGATGCAGGTAAGAAGTTTGATAAAATTCTTGGTTTTCACCTTTCTCTTCTCTTCTTTCCTTACAGGTTTTCCAGGATCGAGGCGGGCGTGGCTGGAGACCAGATGCAGGAGCAGACACAGTGAGCGTTCAGCTGCTTGGATGCAGAACAACGCGAAGCGTGAGCTACTGTCTGGGCGTGGCTTAAATAGCCCCCAAAGTAGTTCCAGGTAAGTATCCTTCCCTGGCCACGCTCGAGTGGAAAAATAGACCCAATGAAAAAATAGTCCCTTTCAGGTCTCAGGGAGGCCTGAATCTTGCAGCATGGTCTGCATCAGGTAAGTGCACAAAACACCTTCCTTTATGAGCCTGGCGCCTATGGCGCCAGGACTGATGTCCAACATGAGCCTGGCGCCAACGGCGCCAGGACAGAGTCCAAAGAGCCCCTATAAGGGGCCGCTGGGCTTTTACCCGGGGCACGATGCCTGCTCCCGGGGGTGCTGGGCCTGGCCTGGTGCTCCGGGGGTAGGCATCATGACACTTGGAGATTATCCTGAAGGGTCCATACCACTTATCTGCCAAAGCTTGAGGGTTGGTAGGCTCCATCACAAGAATTGCCTGTCCTGGAGTCCAATCCACTTGCAAGGCTTTAAGGTCATGCTAGTACTTGTTGAATTCCTGGCTGGCCTTGAGATTCGCTGTCGCCTAACCCATCATCTGTGTCATCCTTCATCTGAGGTCTAACACATAGTCCCCCACTTGCTTGGCAGGACATGGAGGGGTGGCTTCCAAACCTTCTCTGATCATGGCAAGGGGCCCCCTCACTGGATGGTCAAAGAGTAACTCAAAGGGACTGAAACCAACACCCTCTTCAGGTACCACCCTATACGCAAACAGCAGGCATGGCAGGAGGCGATCCAATTTCCTCCTTAGGGGCTCTTCGAAAGCACCAAGCATGTCCTTGAGAATTTTATTAAACTCTCGACCAGACCACTGGTCTGAGGAGGGAGGGTAAGAGGTGAAGAACTTGTAGGTTACCCCGCACTCTTTCAACATGGGTTTCATGTAACTCGACATGAAGTTGGATCCTCTTTCAGAGACAACCTCTTTAGTGAATCCAACACGGGTGAAAATGCCCAGGAGAGCCCTGGCAACCACCTTGGCAATAACAGTCCAAAGGGGTATTAACTCAGGGTACCTGGTGGCATGATCAACCAAGACCAGGATGAACTGATGTCCACCAGAAGTCGGAGGGTCAAGGGGACCGACAATGTCGATGCCCACCTTTCAAACGGTGCGCCAACCACTGGCAGTGGCTGCAGTGGGGCAATGACACTGCCGCCAGTCTTGCCAGACAACTGACAAGTTGGGTAGGTCCGGGAGTGGGACTCCACTTCTACTCCCATCCGGTGCCAGTAGAAATGGGCAGAGAGCCTTTGCTTTGTCTTCGTGGTCCCAAGATGACCAACCAAGCGCACCTCATGCGCCAACTGCAGTAGAAAGGAACAGTAAACCTGGGGTACCACGAACCTCTTGAGGGCACCAGGTTCAGGCTTAGTGGGCTCACTGACAAGGAGCTCACCCTTCCAATATATCGGGAAAGTCCTAGGCACTTCTCCCTGTGCCTGGGACAGGGCCTGGTTCCTCAGACCCTCAAGAGAGAGAGTGGCACTTTCTCTGACCCTTACAGAAGACCGTCCGGGAGGGTCCCCCTTCAGCCAACAGGCATTGAAGGTCGGGATGGTCCTCTGGGTTGAGCACCTCTCCCGCAGGAGGGTCTTCTGTCTCTTCTCCCTCAGGAGTTATGTTTAGGTTTATCACTGGATCCAGCCCATCCAGAGCATGAATCCCAATGGGTGCTGCAGGAGCAGCAGTAGGAGAAGGAGCCCCAGACACAGAGCTGGACTTCTTGTTCCTCCTTCTTGCCTTAGGCTTCGCCTTTGGCTTGGGTACCTGACTCTCAGTCAGACCCGGTGTACCTGTGACCTAGTGACGGCAGCAGCAGTTATGGGAAGACCATCAGAGATCAACCCCAACTCTACTAGATCGTTACCTAACAAGATGTTAGCAGGGACATTGTCCTGAACCATTATAGGAAGCTTTGCTCTCTTGTTTCCAATCATGAGTGTGACTAAGGCTACAGGAGATCATTTGGGAGGCCCACTAGCTAACCTGGTAGTTCTAAGAGGAGCACCCACATAGACCTCTGGCTTGAGCAGGGTCCCGTCAACCACTGTCCTGCTTGCCCCAGTATCTCTCAAGCCATTAGAGGACTGGCCATTCAAGAGGACACTTCTCAAAAACCTACGGGTGTTCTGTGGGATTGTCACCAGTACTTCTGCATACTGGTCCCAGGCCCCAGGGGACACTAGAGAAATCTCTACAGGAGCACCAAACGTGATTCCTGTAGAGGAGGGAAGGACAGTGGCCTCCACATCAAGAACTCACACTAAGCGAAATGTAAATGCAACATGCTCTTGAAATGAAGAAATTGGGCCTCATTCCGAGGTACTGTAAATTACGGTATCGTTATTAGCTCTGAAGAACCTTTGCGGGTCCCGTCCTTAACGCCTGCTAAAACCAGGCGTTAAGGAAGGACCTGCAAAGGGACCTCGGAATAGGGCGCAAAGGGATTACCGGCACCGGTATCATTACCGGTGCCCGGTATCCCTTTGCGCCCAGGTCGTAATGAGGCCCCTTGTCTCTTGAAAATGTTTCTATCCCATGGTCTTCTAGGTCTTCCAGTCCTAAGAGACCTCACAGGAAGCTATGAGTATATATGAAGTGAAGCTTGCTATTTTGAATTGGTTGGGTGCTTTTGAATATAACTATGGGATTCAGGGTTTCACAGGGAATCAGTTGATTCCTTGGCTTTTGTCTAGGCTCCCCCAGGTTGCAACTGTTGCTGTAATGGAGATGGGGGAACTTGAAAGATTGGAGTATGAAAATGTTAAGCTAGCTTTGATAGCTAGATTTGGGAAAACTCCTTCCCAGTATCTTAAGTGGTTTAAGACCCTCAAAAGGAATGATGCTATCCCTTGAGCTACCTGGGTATGTGTCTGTTTGAGACACTTAGATGGTTGGGTAAAGAGTTACAGAGTTAACACTTTTGAAGGAATGAGAAATCTGGTTATGTTGGAATCTATTTTTGATGCATGCTCTCCTGAGCTGAGACAGCAATTGGCTGGCTCTAAGGAGCTTGATCCCAAGAAACTAGCAAAGGCTGCTGACTTGTGGGTTGCCAACAGGGCTACTCAGCTACTCACAAGGATTCTGGGGCAACTCAGAAACAGGGTGAAGGGAAGTAGCAAAAGAAAGATGTCAAAGAGAATTCTAATGCTTCCAATCCAAAAGAAGGCCCCAAACAGAAAAAGGGTAAGCCACAAGGAAAACTGAATCAGGCTACTGAAACCTCAGGTGCCAAACCAGAGGGAGCTCAGCAGAAGCCCCCATCTGTCAAAACATTTGGAAAATGTTATGCCTGGGGGTCAACTGACCATGTGAAAGGGGATCCCAGATCCAAGGGTAAACCTTCAGGGGGCCATACTGCCTCCTTAGCCTTGTCCCCAGAGGAAGAAGTACATATGGCTCGTGGAAACCTTCAATTATTGCCTGAAGAACCCATTGGAGTCTCTGCCAGTGTTTTTTTTAGTGTCCCTAGGTCTGTAGGAATAGCAGAATTTAGATGTCTATAATTCAATTCCAGATAACACAAAGGTATATTACAAGGACGGTGTACTTGTAAATGATCAGGAGACCCCTGCCATTAGAGACACTGGGGCCAGAATTACAGTCGTGGATGAAACCTTTCTCAAACCTGAGGATGTTGCTAAGGCATCCAAAGGCCTCACTAAGCTTGCTGGAGGCCCTGTCCAAATGCTTCCTAGACTACCAGCTCTCATCCAGTGCAACAACATGACTGTCAGAATACCTGTTACTGTACAAAGTGAGGTGCCTCGGAGAGTCCTGTTGGGGAATGACTTAAAAACTCTTGGAGTTGTATCAAACACCCCCAGGCCTCCCAGTAAAAGGAAACAGGAGCAGACAATGAAGGCCAGAGAGATCACCCTAAATGACTCTCAAGAGGTTGTTACAGGAGAACCTATAACACCCAGTCCACAGGAGCTACTAACTGCTATTTCCAAGAAGATAGAGGCAAAGGGGAAACCCAAGGTCTCAGGAAAAAAACAAGATAGCGCTCCTGTGCATCCAACTAGGACATCCCCGAGAGGACTGTCCAAAGTCACACCTGTGACTGCTCCACCAGCTGAGGCTGAGTGTAAGACAACCAGGATTGGTTGCATCAGCTGCTGAAGATTCAGAGATGGAAAAAGACCTTCCCCCTGTTGGAGATCTGGATCCTACAGACCATCCTGAGCTGCAGCCTTTACTGAAAGAAGGTGGCCCCTGTAGGGCAGACTTCAGCAGAGGTCAAATAGAGTGTCCTACTCTTGAAGGACTTCGCCAACAGGCAGCTTCGCAGCTGGACGGTCAAGAGCCAGTGAAGCACAGGTTGTACTGGGAAGATGGCCTCTTCTACAGTGAACCTACTGAGTCTATCCCAGGGGACTACAGAAGACTTGTAGTACCTCAGGAGATAAGACATCAGTTCCTACAGTTATCCCACGAGATTCCTTTGGCTGGTCACTTAAGTTTTAAGAAGTCCAAGGAAAGGCTTTCTCTCTATTTCTACTGGCCTAAGTTGGGGTCTGATGTAGATAAATTCTGTAGGAGCTGTCACACATGTCAGATATCTGGCAAGAGTAGAGCCAAGAATATGGCATCGTTAGTGCATCTCCCAGTGGTGGGAGTTCCTTTTGAAAGGGTAGGAATCCACATTGCTGGTCCCGTAAATCCTCCAACCTCTTCAGGCACTCGATTTATATTGGTTGTAGTAGACCATGCTACTAGGTATCCTGAAGTTAAACCTATGAGGACTGTTACAGCTCAGGCTGTTGCTAAGGCCCTACTGGCTATTTTTACCAGGGTAGGTTTTCCTAAGGAGGTTATCTCTGACAGGGATCTCATTTTATGTCCCACTACATGCAGGCCATGTGGAAAAATTGTGGAGTAATTTACAAGTTCTCAACTGCCTACCATCCCCAGACCATTGGTTTGGTAGAGAGGTTTAACTGTACTATGAAGCGCATGATAGGTGCTTTAGAAGAACCCCTTAGAAGAAAGTGTGACCTACTACTGCCATGCCTTCTCTTTGCTTATAGAGAAGTCCCTCAGGGGGGAGTTGGATTTAGTCCCTTTGAGGTTCTCTATGGTTATCCAGTTAGAGGTCCATTGGCCCCAATTAAGGAGGGGTTGGATAGTGTTCCTTCCCCCAAACCAGTGAAAGTCACTGACTATGTGCTAGGTATCCAGAGGAGAATGACACACATGATGACAGAAGCATCTGATAACTTGAAAGCAGGTCAGGCTCTGCTGAAGCATTGGCATGACTAGAAGGCCAACATTGTTGAGTTTACTCAAGACCAGCAGGTTCTAGTTATGGTACCTACAAGGCAGAGGGCACTACAGGTCAAATGTATTGGATCCTTCAAGGTTTTGGGAAAACTTGGAGGTCAATTATTTGGTGGATTTAGGCAATCCTAAGGAGGCCCGCAGGGTCTTTCACACCAACCGTCTAAAAGCCTATGGCTCTAGACGAGATGTGGGAGCTTTGCTTCTAGCCTCTGCTCGGGAGGAGGAGAGTGAACCTCTACCTGACCTCCTCAGGGGACAACCTTTTGATGGGAGGATAGAAGGAGTTAATTTCTCTTCTAATCTGACACTGGAACAACAGGAGGAGTGTAAATCTCTGTTAAATCAGTTTGCCTCTCTGTTTTCACTATCACCAGGTTTGACCCCTTGGGACCAGCATGATAGTCTCACTGGTGACTGTTTACCTGTTAAAAGCAGAGGTTACAGGATGTCAGACCATGTAAGAGCCCACATAAAGGAAGAGGAGAACAAGATGCTTGATCTCGGGGTAATAGAGCCATCTACCAGTCCATGGTCTAGTCCAGTTGTACTAGTGCCAAAAGCAGGATCCAAGTTGAGGTTGAGATTCTGTGTGGACTATAAAGCTCTTAATGCAGTCACCAAGGCTGATGCCCATCCTTTACCCAGGACAGATAAACTGGTGGACAAATTTGGTTCAGCCAAGTACCTCAGTAAATTTGATCTCATATCAGGCTATTGGCAAATAGCCCCGACAGACCATGCCAAGGAGAAAACTGCATTTTCAACCCCAGCAGGCCTCTACCAATTTAAGGTAATGTGTTTTGGATTAAAGAATGCACCTGCAACATTCCAAATGATGGTTAATTAGGTTCTGAATGGGATGGAGGACTTCTGCATGGCATACTTGGATGACATTACAGTGTTCAGCCCTACTTGGAAAGAACATGGTGACCACTTAGGATATGTTTTGCAGGCTCTTGAGCAGGCCCATCTGACCATAAAGGCAAGTAAATGGCAAATTGGTCAGAGCAAAGTGGTCTACCTTGGTAGGAAGAGGTAAAATAAGGCCCTTGCCTAGCAAAGTACAAGCTGTACAAGAATAGACCACCCCTACTACTCAAACCCAAGTTAGAGACTTCTTAGGTCTCACTGGTTATTATATGAACTACATAAAGAACTATGGGTCCAGAGCTTCTCCCTTGAATGTGGTCTCCTCACCCAAATTCCACAAGAAGGTCAGGTGGAATGAGGAGTGCACTAAGGCATTTGAAGGACTTAAGAAAGCCCTTGTCAAGCTCCAGTATTAACAGCTCCTGACTACAGCCAAACCTTCATTGTGCAAACAGGTGCTTCCAATACAGGTATAGGTGCAATTCTGAGTCAGCTGGATGAGAAAGGTTGAGAACACCACATCTGCTTCATCAGCAGAAAGCTGAAGGAACCTGAGACAAGGTGGGCAACCGTAGAACGTGAGTGTTTTGCCAATGTGTGGTCTCTGAAGAAGTTTAAACCGTACTTGTATGGATCTACTTTTGTGATTCAGACAGAGCACCAACCCTTGGGATGGTTAATGCAGGTGAAGGGGGGAAATCCTAAATTGTTAAGATGGTCAATCAGCCTACAGGAGTTTTATTTTACCATTGAACACAGGTCATGGTGTAATCACCAAAATGCTGATGGTCTCTCTAGAATGTATGACCGAGTGGAGTACGGAGATTCATCCAGGGGTGGATTAAATCCTCCTGTCCCTTAGTCTGGGGGGGACGAGTGTTAGGGAGAATTCTCAAAAAATTTGCTAATTCCCTTTACCTTAGAGACCCCCAGCAACTTTGCTGGATCTTGAGGCCTTGATTTTTTTTACCTATTGAGTGAGAGTGTGACTCTTTTTTCCCACTCTCTAGTGTATTTTGATGTGTGTTTTACTCTACTGTGCTTTGATTATGGAGTTTTAGACAACTCCATAGGCATAATATTTTCATGTATTTCAGACAGCACCCTCAGTGCAGTGGCACAGGGAACCCATTCAGGCTTTCCCAATCTTTAAATACCTTCTCTTGGCTAATCTACTATTTCCCAGAGAATGTAAAGTGAAATTGACTTTTCTAGTCTTTTCAAATTCCTAGACCCAGCACACCCTATCTTACAATAGAGTGCTGGAGGGGTTAACTAGTATCCACTGTGTCTAGATACTCATGGAACAGTCAAATGCTACCCTTTCCTATCGAAATGGCTGGTGGCAGTGGTTTTACAATGAACTACCATGATTTTTCCCGACCACGGAACAGCAGTAGCGTTAAATCGCAGGAGCCATGTTTTGCAAGATGGCGTCTGAGCCCCCTTTGTTTAAACAGGTCCCAGTCTTCTTTTTTCGCCATTTCTTTGTGGAAAGGTCCTTCTAGAGTTTTGCTCTGCGTGCCAAACCAGGTTTGGTCCCTTTGTTTCAACGACTTTGGCGGACTTCAGGACTGAAGACCGCCTCTGGCACTCCCTGTGCTTAGTCTCCTAGCAGACCCAAATGCACTTCCACGTGATTGGCCAGCTGACTGTCCAGCAAGGACAGCCAGCCTGCTGGGTGAGTGGCTGCTAGGCTGGAATGAATGGGAGGAAACTGGATAAAAGGCGAGTCTCTTGGCTTGGAAGGCAGAGTCAACCACTGGAACAAAAGAACCGAAGACAAGCTGGAAGAGGACGGCTGCTGCAACTCCTGGACCGTTGGTTTGCCCGGTGAAGCCCTGCTGCAGGTCAGAATCGCCTAGTTCATCTCGACAGAGAAGCCCTGCAAGGACGACTTTTCCCTTTGAGTTGGTGGGACCAATCAACTCGTAAGGCACCTGGATACCATTCTCGGAGATGGTTGTATTTTCTTCAGAGTGCTGCAGGGAACCGAATAGCCAGCGAGAAGGACACCAGTTTGTGTGCTTGACTACAACTACCGGAATAGAAGATTTGCCAAGTGCCAGCTTTGACCAGTCTCAGTGTGGTACAGGAGTCTCCCAACGTCCTCCCTCTTGTCCCCACAACTGAGGCTCAGGAACAGGGAGATCTGCAGGAACTGCCAGGAACAGAAGTCTTCAGCTGCATCTTTTTCTTCATTGTAAGGACTATGAAAACCTGACCGAGAGAACTTACCTCTCACTGCGAAAGTGCTTGAAACTTTGGCAACTTGCAGGCCTTGTCAGCTTGTGACCCAACATATTAATCTTTCTTTTACGACCTACTTCTGAGAACTTTGGGAAAGACTTTTCCGTTTAACTACCAGAACTGCTTTATCCCATACAAGACATTAGCCCACTGACTTTGGCCTTACCTATTGCATTGAATCAGATTCTCTGGTAAACTCAAACTATTTGCACTGTCTAAGAGTAACTGTATCTTCCATTAACCTATGCCATTTTGCTCCTCCTTCAAAGAAGTTTAAATGCCTCAGAAATGTACAGTGTAAAGTACTGAAGTATATTTTTCTGCGACATAGATTGCCTCCTCCTAGTAATGTTTAACCAAGAAACCTTGAGTATAAGTTTATTTGAATACTTGTGATTGTAGACCTCTGTATAACACCCTTACAGCTCACATTCCCCCTTGAGATAAGCCTGTCTGCTCAGCCACGCTACCAAAAACTGTGCAGTACAGACTTATACCAAAGGTTGGTTATGCTTACACCTGTAGCCATAGTTGTGTGTAGCGGTCCCAAAGGGTACTACATACAAACTCTGCTTAACACTCCCACCCACATAGGATTTATCCCCACTAGATTTTTGGGTCTTAGGGGAGGAAGGTTTTGGTTTACCTGACTGTGATTGTGGTTCCCTTTTCTTTGTCCTTGCCCTTCCCACTGGAGTCCTTAGGGGATCTAAAATGTTCTGGTCAGCAACATACTGACGCAGCTCTGGTGAACAGGCTTCAGAAACATTGCTCAAAAAACAAAAGTGGGACAATTCATCAAACTTTTTCACCTTGTAACCATCAATCCACCCAATCATGTTCATATGTGCAGCACTCACCCAGTCAACCCAAGACACATTCTCTCTTTTCTTAAATTCCCTGAACCTTTTAAGGTTTGGATAGGTGTCTTGCCAAACTTGGCAATCAAAGCAGACTTGATGCATTCATATTGACCCCTTTCTTCAACACTCAGTTTCAGAATACAGTCATATCCAATCTGAGGCACTCTGCTTAACAAACACTTAGCCCAATCTATTTTATCAACATCATGGATTCCACAAGCCATCTCAAATGCTTCAATCCATTGGAGGATATCAGAAATCTCCACGTACACACCAACCAGATCTTTCATAAACTTGCTGGCTGGGGACCTGAAACTCTCAACTTGGGAGGATAGCTCAGGGGCAACGTGCTCACCTTGGAAGCAAGACGACAAGGAGCAGCACAGGTTTGATCCCCAGGTCCACGCTTAGAAACCTCTGGGTATTAAACGTGTTATAAATAACCTATCATATCATATCATAACTGGTTTCGCTGAAGTCTCCACTCTAGCTTTCTCTAGCTGGATTCTCTGACATTCAGTGTTCTTGTCTTTAAGCATCACTTGCTGTGCCAACTCCTCTTTCTTAAGTTCAGCTTCAGTTTCCAATGTTCTATATTCAAAGGCCAATGTCATCCTTTATAATTCAAGTTCCAAGGTATTCCCTGACAAAACATTGCTGGAGGTCAGAACAGAGGCAGCAGGAGGGGAATGCTCGACGCATTCCCAGAACCAGATTCAATAACAACCCCAGGGGCAGGGGCCTCGATGGATGCACCCCCCCCCCTCAAGAGCTTCACAATCAGTCTGGTAGTCCACCAGGGCAACTATCAGCTCAGCCCTAGACTTATCCTCAAAGTCTAAATCCCTGGCTTGCACTCTGGAGAGCCTGTAAGCTCATCCGAGTCAATTTACCATTTGCAATAGATTCCATTGCTTGTAATGTAGTTATCTAGTACACAACTAAACCTCAGTTTAACAAAGTGTAGATATTTTGTAAGTGGCAAGGTTACACACTGTTTCTCAAAACCATAAGCATCCCATCGCTGCCACCAGTTTAAAGACTGGAGGGGGGATCTGTACTCCTGCTCTCTATGTGGCAGAGTAAAAGCACAGAGCACCCCAGCCAAGGTTCTCTATTTGGTAGCTGTGGGCGAGCAACCAGGGCTTAAGCTCTCAGGAGGTGATACAGGATGGTTCTTAAGTACAGTGTAATCCCCAAGCACCCACAAAGGAATGTCCACACACTATGTTTGTGAAAACACACTTCTTTATATAAATAGGGTCAAGTTATGTACACAATCACAATAACACACTTTGTACTCAAGATAATCTAAAATGGTAAATATATACAGTTTACATGTGGTACCACAATTACTCTTTGATTTCATTAAAATGCATCAACTGTACTCCGTTCAAATGTCATACATATCAGTTAATAAAGTGAACCAACAATAGACATAGGAGGAAAGCAGGTTGGTTAAAACAATAGGCAGAATACTGGGCCCCTACCACTAGGCACAGTTCTGTGTGAGGATCCCCCCACCTGAGCAACCTGTAAATAAAGATACATCACAAGCCCAGTCCATATATTGTTCAAGGAGTCTTATTTCCATCTAAAAAGGTTCTACCACCCCAATGAACCTGGAATAGCAGAGCTTGACATCGGGTCGTCGACGGATCCTCCTTGAGCGGCTCCCTTTAAGGCAGGAGCCATGGATCGTCGAGATCCCTCGAAGAAATGATGAACAACGGCATTGAGGCAGCAGCTCCAGTCCTGGTGATGCTCGTCGATGATCGGTCGTGGACGTCCTGCGAAGACGAGGCGAGCGCTGCACCTCCCCGACAATAGTTAGTTGCTGCAAAGAGTCTATGAAGAACTTTGGCCCAGCAAGGGCCTCGAGTCGTCTAGCGTCGCTGCGGTCTTCGGGTGGCGGGAAACCCACTGGCGGATGTTCCTAGGTGCGTCAGCAGCGTTGACTTTCTCTGGTGGGACAAAGCGGTCAGCCATGGGGGCGAGAGCATCCTTGAATTAAAAGTGTCTTAATCAGTGGAGCGTTGCGGCTGCGGTCGTCTGAGGCTCGACGTCAAGCGGTTCCCGCTTCTGGGCAACACAGCTTCGATGGGCCTACAGTGGTTATAGTAAACCTGCGAACCCTGGTCGACGACGGTGGACGGAATGTCTGGTGCTTCTCTTTGTTCTCCTCGGCGTTCCCCTTCTCCGGTTGACAGTCTTTTGAAGGCTGGCTTCCATGGCGCTTCGGCAAAGGTTAACGGTGTACAATGGTCCCTCGTAGCTCGGAAAGAGGTCTCCTAGCCAGGTCCTCTCTTGGATCAGTCTCGACATCATGGCGGCTTTCAGATTGCAGTGAAGTTAACAGCAGTCAACCTTCGTCTTCGGGCTTGGTGGCCGAGATCAAGCATCAGTTTCGACTTCAGCTTCTGAACGATTTCTAGCAGTGAGAGGCCCCCAAATATACTGTTCTCCATCTCATTCACTCTGCTGGGTCACACTCAGGCAACCAATCCCTCAGAAGGACATTCAGCAGGCAGCCAATCAGGCTTACAGTGCATTCAGGCCATTCTCCTCCCTCTCAGACACTCACAACAAGGAATGTGTACAGGGACAAGTACCCAGCCATTCAGCACTCCACACTGCATTCATACCAGTTTCGGGCAGGGCTGTCTCAGTCTTTGTATCACATACCAGAAACTAGACACCCATGACAAGAAGTGCATATTGGTCATACACTCCATTCACCCAGGTCCCACACCAAGGGTGTACCGACAACACACAGTCACTGGGAAGGCTCCAGGCAGTCTGGCCTGGACTTCCCCACAATACCATTTATGGAACTTCCACCCAACAGCCAGTCAGGGGGAAGGGACAGAGCTAGGGCTTCCCAGGATTTTGGGGAAAACAAGGTAACAGGGAATAGAAATCAAGAGGCCACAGGAAATAATACAGAACATACGCGAAAAAGGGGCTACAGAACAAGGACAGGGAGGCCCTGTCCCTCCAATGCATTTCAAGCATCACATTTATGAGAGCTGTTTGGACTGAGAAATCTTAGGCATGCATAGTATTGTTAAAGATATCAATCAAAAAATATTTCTGGTGAAGGTCCACTTTTAAAAAGAGAGATTATGATTGCATTAACCAATTTGAACTTTTCAGAAGTCTGTGAAAGGTTGAATGTGGCATATTGGTTAAAAATTATAAGTAATCCGTGACCACGGCTCTAACTTGTGCACAATTAATAGATGTTTATTCATAAAGAGACCTAGTGAGTTGCCATTTGGTTCATATAAATTGTACTGTAGAATTGGCGTGTTCTATAAACTATAATTTAAAAATGTATGGAAATCCAGCACAACCAGTGCAGATTTAAAAAAAAAAAAAAACATTTCATTCATCCCTATGTCCGCTGCTTGTAAACAGCATGCCAGAGAGGCTGTGTAGAATCTGTAATATCTTTCTGTCATCTGCATACAAGGGGAAACGAAACCCAGCAACGTGGAAACTATAGCAAATGGTTGGTAGCAGGCGTAACTCAATACGGGGCAATGGAAGGGCCATGGGACACCCCATATAAAATGCCAGTTCGCTGGAAAAAGCAGGAAACATGACTACGTTTTTGCTTTTTTGCCTTCGAGGAAGAAGTCAACCTTGTCAAAAGAGGACCTATCATTCATGCCAAAAACCGTAGGTTCTATGATAAGTCATTATAGTCATCAGCGTGGTTTGCTGTAGGACAAACACTCACACGCTCTTCACTCTTCCAGAAGCAGAAAAACAACATAAAAAACACCCCAGGAAACGCCTGAAAGTTTAAATATGTGTGTGGCTCAACATGGCCTGTCTCCCTTTTGTACAGCTTAACACGAGGCACAATGGGCCTTTTGTTAAGCGTTTACAAAGGAGCGTTACAAAGCACTTTACAAAGGGATTGCGCCATTGTAATACAGTTTTGTAAATCAGGCCCTATATACCCCGCATGATAACTGTTAATTAAGAGAGCTTCAAAGTTCTCATTTGATCCAAGACCCCATATTGATGGGCTTTCATTTCTATACAATAGTTTATATAAACATGCAATCAGGCTCCAGAAGGTCCGATCTGTGTAGGCCTCCAAATTCCTTAAGATTCGGTCAAAGTAACAGTTGTGCCCATGTCTGATAGAGAATTTAAGTAACAAACGTACTATCTTGCCATTTCTTCACAACCTATGTTGTTTGGACAGTACATCGGTTGGTAAACACGTTTTCAAAGAATACTTACGACACACTCTAGGGGACCGCCAGTCTATAGTAATGCCATGTTGACAACACTGATGTGCGTATGCTGACACGCTTGTGCAGAAACATTCACAATCACCACCACGATTACACCCACAGGTGTCCGTCAAACAATTTGAATAAAACCAGGTGACATCTACCTAAAGATAAAATCGACATGTTAGTATCACAGAAAAAAGCAATTTTTCATTCACTTCATTTTAAAAAGACAGAACATTGTTATTGTAATTGAAACGCGTCTTCGTTTAAGTCCTATTTTTTCCAATTTAAGCCTGCATATCATTAGGGAAATGGTTCCTAGGACTCTGCATTTCGTAATTTGAGGGGACTAAGAAACATGTTTCTACCACTTTGGCCTATCATTAGAATGACATTGCTTACTGACATAGTACTCAAACTACTGAACTAAAGTCAAATCATGGCTTTCTCCTTTTAGTTTTTGGTGAGGCAAAAGATTAACTAGTGTAGTCAAACGTGAATGCTATGAGTAAGAAGAGGGAAGGATTCGCCATTTCCCCATCCTCTCCCAGCTCATGCCTGCAGACATTGAAGGCCAATGTCACAGCAGGATTTGTCATTGGGCCCTTTATGCTGGCATTCAGATTTACAAAGTGCAATGATTTGAAAACAGCTTGGTTTCTGAAACTCAGATTGTTTGTCTAACTGACCTACCTTCTTAATTTGGTTTCATTAATGCACAGCAGAAGTGTTAAAAATCGACTGTGATGTTTCTGATCTGTACTAAATCTTTCTTTTTTTGTTTTACTCCTTTCCCCCGTGACTCTTTCAGTCTTTAGTGAAAAGAAAACACACTGTACAATAGACCTCATTACAAGTATGGTGGCGCAGAATAAAAGTGGCCGTAATTCTATTACGGCCACTTTTCCCATACCCTAAATTATATATTTTGTCAGATTTACCGCTGGCGTATTTACCGTACAGTATATCTGCCAATTTGGGTTATTGCTGCATGTAAATCCTGGACTTCACCTCCAAAAATCAGCGGATTTACCAAGCATTAATTACACCGGCTGTAAATCTGCCAAAAATCCCCATGGAGTTCAATGGACTCAACAAATGGGGAATTACCACCATTTATGATCTTATGTTAACTCCACGGAACCAAGTGCTGGTAACAGTAATTGAATTTGATGGTATTCTAGTAGATTTACCACCGGAATACTGCCAAACTCGTAATGAGGCCCACTTATTGAGAGGCAGTAACAGGTAATGACTGACAAATGAACTGTGTACTTGAAAGGTGTCGTGCAGCCACTAGTATTGAAATGGACAGATTTTCCAACCATATTAGTGACAATGAAATGTCTTGATATCATACTTTCAAAATATTACTGTTTCTGATCAGTTACTTTGTGTAAGAATATGGGAATATTGAAAAGAAAGGGATATGGCTGTGAATTTTGGGTTCTCCACCCAAACCTATTTGAACGGTTCCGTATTTCAATTTGGCTAATGAGCTCGATAATTAGTGAATTCTACTTGATTCAGTGGTTGACCTATGGGCATCTCCTGAATGAAAAAGTCTGAGTGCTGCCTTTATTGTACGAATTGAATTTTTATGAATGTTTATTGATAACATACATCTCAAACACCAGCAAAGTTATGGTGGGTTTATAAGGCTTGAACAAAAAAACTTCTACCTGAAATGTGAAAGCAGAATTCACAATTTCAGCCAGGTCACACACTGCACAACACCACTAGTAGCCATCTCTGGAAGTCCGCCTCCAATTCAGAGCCATATTTGCAATGCATTGTGGGTATGCAATAAACAAAAAGGTGACGCCTTTGTTCCGGGAAACTATCTTTGTCTATAAGGCAGTGCAATTTTATCAATAGCATTTTCAACCCAAGCCAGACAGCACTTAAAAATTCAAATAATTGCATTCTTGTTTCACCCTTATTAGGGATTGTCAGCAGAGTATTTTCTGGCCCTTTGTGGTTGGAGGATAGGGGGGCATGTTGAGCAAACACCAGTAAAGCTATGGGGGGCGGAGGGGGGGTATAACACATTTGAAAAAATAGCCTTCAACCTGGAATGGAAGACCAGAATTAGGTATTATCTTTTGGGTTTTTTCATGTGTTACCCTACCAAACCGATTGCAAACTGTGTGGCTTTTTTCACAGAAATTGTGCTGTAAAATTCACAATTGTATCCCGTTTTTTAAAACAAATTTCAACTAGAAAACATCCTGAACCCACCTTGTGGGTTCAGGGTCCCCCGCTACGCTTGGTCGCTCCCTTATATTTCTGCGAATCATTTACCCTTCCCAACTAAAAAATTTACCAGCCTCCACTTCAATTCATTGTTACAAGTTAGTTGGCTGCAGTTTATACAGAGAGCACTTATGGTACATTCGGGAATGTTAAGGTCAAAACGATTGACTCAGAATTGATTTTGTATTGCAATGTTGGTACTTATTGATGATTTTAAAATCTTCATATAGAATATTCTAATATCTCACAATGCTTATTTATATGCTTTTATTATAGACCAATTACACAGTCATTAATGTTTCAATACATTATAATAGTACATGGAAGATACTAATAACCTCCTCTGAGCTATTCAGAAGACCCTGAATCCAGTCAATAACTACTGTTTGTCACAGATGGCCTACAGGACATGACAGATTCCAGAGGAGGTTTTTAATAAATATTTTGGCAGGGTGCTAAGGAACGTTCCTCGCTCTCTAAAGTAAGCAGTTTCCACCCTAGCCCAGGTAAGAATATAGAGCTAGTGCCTCCTACTGTCTTAGTTCTACCTTGCTCGAGATGATGGCCTGAAGGCAATTGTCTTATCTGTCTAACCTCCCCCTGAGACTTCCTAGGCTATATCTATTCTGCCATCTAGGATAGCACTAAGGGTTTGAAAAGTTTTGCCTTTTA
Source organism: Ambystoma mexicanum (assembly GCF_040938575.1). Taxonomy (NCBI): domain Eukaryota; kingdom Metazoa; phylum Chordata; class Amphibia; order Caudata; family Ambystomatidae; genus Ambystoma; species Ambystoma mexicanum. The sequence continues at coordinate 831,352,602 of NC_090934.1, read as the reverse complement.
GACACTCCATGCCCACTCAGTCATCCTCCGCTCACACCCTTGTGGCTCACTGCCTGTGGATCTCTATTACTCTCCCTTCTTCCCACTACACTCCTCTCTCCAACTTCACCAACCTCATCTCCTCTCTCTTCCTGCATCTTCCCCTTCTGTCGTTCTAATTTCTCACTCACTACTTCTACCACCTACCTCCACCCTCTGATGTTACTCCCTCTTACTCTCTCTCTCCCACTCTCCCCTCTCGTATCTGCTATTTCTCGCCACTCTCCACACCGCCACTACTCTCCCCTCTCCACACCACTTCTACTTGTCCCTATCCACACTGCTACAACTCTCCAATCTCCCCCTCCACAATACCATGCCTCCCCCTCTCCACAGTACCACCACTCTCCCCTCCACACTACTAAAACTGTCCCCTCTCCAAACTACCACTACCATTCACTTGCTGCAGTACTACTCCACCTCACTTTCTTCTCAGTCAACATCCTCTCACGTTCTCTACTACTTTCACTCACCCACCTTGCATGCACACTCACCTTAGAGTAAAGCTTGCTCTCACCAACCAATACCTCACTTCTCCAAAAAGGCATCCACACTGCAATTCCCTAGCCTTCCTCCTGCTGGTCTCTTGGTCTGCCAAATCATTCTCCTCTGACCTCACCTAAATAACCCTCACTTTCCTATTGTATGTCTCCCTTCTCATCCTTCCCTTCTTCCCACATTGATCTTCTTCCCCTAACCAATTTTGCCCTAGCTTCACCACCTGGGAGGAGTAACATGTACCAAAATTCATAACAAGGGGGCTAAGCACAGACCCATTTTGCCATGCGTGTCCACCATGCCAAAAGATGGTGGTCTGCATTTGTGAATGTTGCAGTTTGTGTCAGGGAGCCGTGTCACGGCTAAGTCCAAGGTAAGTATTGGGTAGGGCTTTAGGTTTTTCAGAGAGCTGCTACGCTGCACTGTGGTAAGATTCTCTATTATGAGACTGCATGGTTGCAGCCAAGGTAAGGTGTATGTTGATGACATCTGATTGTGTACCACATTCCTCAAGGCTGTGTGGTTCCTCTGCTGCTCTGATTGGTGGTTCTTTCTCTTTCCACTGATCAGAGAACTTGGACAATTGCCATAGTCTGCCTGGACGCTTTCATGGATTACATTCTTGTGGGCATTTTGCCCAGGCTTCTGATTTCTGTGCTTGCCTGGCATGGCAAGAAAGGCACTGGTAATCATGTGTTCAAAGGGCTATAGGGTGATGCAAAGTGGTATCCTTGGGGAGGAGACAGCAATTGGGACCCTCTCAACTGCCCACATACCCCCTCAGGGATGGGACTCAATATGGATTCCACCCACGTAGGCCTCAGACTCAAGGGGGAGAGGGTCTCATATCTCCTCTTGACAAGATCGAGTACTGACCTGGTCACACGTTATTTATTGCATTCCAAGTACTAAGGAAGCAGTTCTCCATCTTCAAGAAACAGCCATGACATTTCCCAGCAAGATTTCTTGCAACAAGACACTGGCCCTCATTAGAAGTTTCCCATAATGATGCCGGTGATTCCGCCAATGCGGTAGTACCGTTACCGGCAACTGGCATGTACCACCTGTGAGAAACCTGAGGGTATTCTCACTCATAGTCCCCATGGATTCTCTGTGCAGGTGGACAGGGAAATGCCATCGCTCTTGGATCCCGACCCTGGGGGTGGACAAGCAAGGGAGGATCGCCTAGGTTGAGGGTCTTTGGTGACTGGGAGTGGGATGCCCTTGGGGGAGACATGGTGTCCCCCTTTTCCTACTAATGACCAACCCAACCCTTCCCCTGCCTTCATCGGGTATTATGAGCCAACTCCCCTGACTTCCTTATATATGACTACTAACAGTACTGTGATGAAGAAGAGGCAACCAGGAGTAATGAAGACTAGGTGCTTTTACCACTCTGGTATTATGACGAGGAAGAGGCCTGCTGAGAGTAGTAGAGGTTATGCATGTCCCCTTAAAGAAGGTTCCGCAGGGTTAATTGTACATTTGCACTTGCAGCCTGTGACAGGGCTGCAGGTGTATAAAAAGCCCAATTTAGTAATTTCAGGGAGAGAAGCAGTGGCAGTGAAGGTGAGGCAGCAGCAGCAGAGAGGCCAAGAGAAGCAGCAGGGAGCTGTATGTGTAGAGCACGCCAACGGTTCAGGGGAGAGCGGGCGGGGATTGGGGCTCTGTGGTACCAAATGAACATTGAAGTGGCTGTTGGAAGTGCTCGGTCTCCTGGGACCACAAGCCGATCCAGAAGTGCCTGAGTGGCAGGAGGTGGAGCCCTGAGGCAGAGACCAGAAGGCCAAGAGATCTATCCTGTGGGAACTCGCAACAAAGCAACCAGTGAGTTTCTATGAAAGCAGAAACACGGTATACAAGTGTTTGATCTTATGCGCAAGGTTATTTTGTATCGGAGTGGGCGTGTGAATGAAGAGAATCATTTACGAAAGGTCTCCGATCAGAATCCTTGCTAACCAGCGAAGATTAGAACTTGTTAAACATTGAACAATTGAGAATACTTTGTTACAGCGTGGTCATGTGCACATGAAAGCACGTTTTTGAAGGTCTTCGAATGGGGGGCTTGTTTAAAGGCAAACTACAAAGATATACTACAAATAAATGAACTAAATATAACAACAAAGTGATTTAAATGAATACCTTTAACAACTATTGAATGCTGAACCGAATGTAAAGCTTAACAAAAATATCTTCATACTTATTGAATACTGCACTGAAAGAAAACAGTCACGTATGAAGATTATAATTGAATGAAGTTTTACAATTGAAATAAACCCACTGTATGCCAAGCACAAAAGGGAATGAAACTTTAAATGTAAAGTTCATATATGTTGAATCCACAAATCAATAGAACTTTGAATTAAAGAAACCAATACATATTGAACCTTAAAATTAATAGAACTTTAACCATTCAAGTGTAACCATTGTATATTGGACCCCACATTGAATTGAATTGAATTGATATTTTATTTATATTGCGCTCGTACACAAGTGTTTCAGAGCGCGACAAGGCAAGGGAGGGGAACAGGGGAGAACAAAACAACAATCTTACTAGGCCCAATGACATTGGGAACGTGCAAGTGCATGGGAAAGGGAAAAGGGCAAAAGTGCATGGAGGGGGGGAGTGGAAAGTGCAGAGCAGAGGAGAAACAGACAAAGGATAATAAATAAATAAAATAAATAAATAATAAAGGCAATAAACAGTGGTTGTGCAGCCAGCAAGTGGCAAGTGCTGGGTTTAGCAGACAGGGTATGTCTGATAAGTGCAGAAGAAAAGAAGGGGGGTGGGGGACTGTATGGGTACAGATAAATACCCCAGGGCAAGGAGTTTCCCGGAGGCAGTGCAGGAAGGTGGTAGGGTGAGCAGGACCCTGGGGACGGAGGAGAGAGGGTGGCCAGGTGCACAGTGCTGATAAGAAACAGATCAGCAGGTGTCATGGCCACAGAGCAAGGACCACGAGCTCCATCACATAAAGTGTCCAGTTGGACCCGGTCCTGGTGCCTTTGGTGCCAGGCTCATGAGAAAGCGTGCTCTGCACACTTTATTTCTAGTGCACGTGTTATTTCATCCCCTGCAGGGCCCCCACGTGCATCCAGGTCGGGCGTGGCCATAGGAATTCATCTTCTGGGAGTGGCAGGGTGGAGCTACAAGGCAGGGCAAATGGGCGTGGCTGGGACCAGGTTATTTAAGGCTGCCCCGCCCGCATGCCAGCGCTTTGCGTTAGTCTGCTCGTAGCAGTGTAACGCTCACCGCCCCCTGAATCGCTTCTTACCTGATTCCAGTGATACCATTGCCTGAAGCGCATCTTACCTAATTCCAGCAACACCATCACCAGAAGCGCATCTTACCTGATTCCAGCAATACCATCTATCATCACCTGAAACGCACCTTACCTGACTCCAACAATACCATTGCCTGCAGCGCATCTTACCTGATCCTAGCAGTCACCGCCGTCGGAGCACATCCTAACCTGTTCCAGATTTCCAACACTTACTCGGGAGCTCATCTTGGCCAGTGTCCTTGCGGTCCCAGCCATCCATCGATCGCTGGCAGATCTTCGGACAGCTGCTCCTCGTCTGACTTCACCAGGCCATCCCTGCAGGAGAAAAGAACAAAGAAAGTTACAAACAACATAAAGACATTACGCTAAGGTAGCGCACAACACAATCCTCGCGCTGACCATAGAACCAAACTTACCATCTATTTGGGACATTGTAAACTCCTTAGGACTCCATTGGGGCTCGCTTCCAGCACCGCGACTCCGCTGGGCCTCGCAACACCTATTGGGGAGAAGGAAAGACATTACAAGGAATACGAACAATAATCATGGGAAAATAGACATTGCAAAATAATACGAACAATAATCAGTGTTGAAGAACACTTACCTTAGAAGTGGATCAGTCACAGCTGGTCGGGGCTGCCACGCACGTGGACCAGTGACAGTGAAGGAACTAGGTCCATTTAAAGCGCCCCTGCGCTTGGGAAGCAGGACGGAGAGCTCACCCTCATAAATAAACAGGTGAGACTATATGGCTAAACACCTGCTCACCACATTCTGGGAAGAAAGGTTCAAGGGAAACTACAGCCATATCACAGCATTTTTTTTTATTTTTATTATTTGCATTTGGTTCAAAATACATAAAACATTTCATGTAGAACCTTTACAAAATTTAAAATCTTAAAATCTTACAGATAATCATTAAATCAATCAGTGCAACTACAAAAATAGCTCTAATTCATTCTCAATATGCTTACAAAAACTTGCCAACTCATATATTAAGGGTTTATGTAATCCCTGCATCATTCTGGACCACAAAACTTCAAGGCAGTCCTCAAATTCAATCTTCACGAATTTCATCAATTTAAGTGTCCTTATGTTCTTAAAATGCGGACAATACAGTATAAGGTGTTTCAATGTTTCATAGGATTCATTACATTCAACAAATCGACATCCCACACAATTATTTGATTTATTAATTTCCCAGTTCTTAGTTCTTTCTCTTGTGTGGTATAGGTTCAGTCTAAAGCGAATATATACCTTTCGGATATTTTCACAAGGAAATAACAAGACATGATCGTATCGTGGAATGCGCTGTTTAACATATAGACCATATTCTTTATATAGCCCATAGGTCTTAATTAAATCAATTGTTATACACCAATCCATTTCAAAGAGTTTTTTCTTAGCAAAACCAGGACGATATTGTATATCCTCAACAGTTATATTTACATTGTCTAAGATTTGTTGCATTTTCAATTGATAGTTAAAAAAAGATTTAGAAGTTTGAGAACCCAACATTTTGTTCAAGTCCATATACAGTGAATTTGTTGGAGGATGATGAATCTTAACGTAATTGGACAACTGTCTCCATTTCCAGCGAGTTGAGAGTGAAACCTGCCCCAATTCATGTTGAATAATGGCATTTGGAACCGACATTGGAAGAAACATTGCAGATTTCAAAAGAGAGCCCTGTAAACTATCAAGCGTGATTGTCATATCACATAGACAAATATCTAATGTATACATATGACACTTTAAATTTTCAATGTCATAAAATCTATTCGCGGGATTAAAGAGAATTTGCAATATTTGATAAAGATCCTTTTCATTTGAGATAATAGTGGGCGAGTTTTATTTTTAATAATAGTAGACCAAGAGTTAATGGAATTGAGGGCTGATAAATAATACCCTAGATAGATAGCATTATTCACACAATGAATTTGTGTATGCAATATTTGCCATCTAAGATTGCCTCTTTTTGATTTAACTCCAAAGGTCATAATGGCAGTTTTCGCTGGGTTAGTTGTCAAGTTATGTGCTTTTGCAAAAGTCTCAAATAATGAGAGTTTAGTTTGAAGCCCTACCGGGGTAGGGTCAAACAAAATAATATCGTCAGCAAATGCAATCCATTTCAACTGACTACTCCCCCACTTTGACAGAAAACAAATTCCCATTTTCCCAGTTCTCACCCAGGTCAGATAGGTATAAGTTAAACAGGGTAGCCGCGAGGTTACAACCCTGTTTCAAACCAATTGTTGTGCATATAGGAGCAGTAGTGCCACCTTCTGGTGAAATTCTTATTCTGTACGATGTATTCTTGTGCAACTTAATGATCCAATACATCAGCACAGTTGGAATCCCTATCTTCGTCATTTTCTTCCACAATGAATTGCGGATAACCGTGTCGAAAGCTGAGCTCATATCGATCATTACTATATAGACAGGATTAGAATTCTTTTCTTTTGCTCCAGCAATAACATGCGACATAATAAAAGTGTTTAGGGTTGTGCTCATGTTCTTCCTGAATCCAGTTTGGTATTTCGAGTACATGTCATTGACCCCAATTACTTTCTCTAATTCATATAAGAGAAGGATTGAAAAAATCTTAGCCTCAGTATCAATTAATGATATTGGACGATAATTCTCTGGGCGAGATGGATCACCCTTTTTAAATATGGGTACTATATTAGCAGTTAGCCATGAAGGTGGAACCTCCCCGGACCTGATGATAGAGTCGAACTTATTATTTATAATGCCAGCCCACAACACTGGATCCGCCTTATAAAGACATGGGGGAAGACCATCAGGTCCTGCAGCTTTTGAATATGGCAGCCTGGAAATTGCCCAAATAATATCACTGCAGTTCCACTTCAGCCTTGGGATATTAGAATATTCAAGAGAAACATCTGGGACAAAACGAAATTTGCAAGGCAGTTGATATTTAACCTTTATAAATGTTTGCCATGTCTGCTCGGGAAGACGAGAACAGTGCCACACATTCATTATCAGCTTTCAAGGTGCGCCAAATTACTCGTGTGTCATGACCCAAAATGGCGCGAATTAATGTACAATTCACCTCGTTATATCTTGAAATACGAGCAGATCTCAAATTGTGTTTGTATGCTGATAAAATTCTATTCCTCCTTGCCTTGCTATCTTCGATGCCCGAGTTGTATTTCTTTAAATATCTCAACGCCCTATTCTTATCCCTTTTTAATAGTTTACATGTGTGATCATATGGATGTGTATGTTTCACATTATTTTGTATTTTGGAAAACCGCTCAAGTGCTGTGGCAACTATATCGGAATAATGCGTGCACAGTGTATTTTCATAATTTCCTCCTGCTCGTCTAATCCTCTCAATCTCTGAAGATATTTGTTTAACAACAAAGTTACAGGTCCCTCGATTCCATCTGATGGAATGCAGAGGACGATCAGTTTCAACCACTGCCAAGGTTATATTTGGCATAAGCGAATGACATTTCAATTGAATAAAAGTAGAAAGTTGTGCATGATCTCCAATCTCAATCTGTCCTATTACTAGCGGTGCCATATGCATGATAAAATTGTGGGATACATATATATAATCTATCGTTGAATACATCGTGCCTCTTGCCCATGTATTTCCAAGTTTCATATCATTTCTCACCATTAAGTCCATATCCCACTCTGTGAGGAGTTCTCTAAATTTAACTCCTCTACTGCGAGAAAGAGTGGACGATTTAAGTTCATGGGTTTCCGTCAAATCTCTACAATCACAATTAAAGTCACCACCTATAATGATTTCACAAGTGTGGTATCTACCAGATATATATAGTAAGCATGCATCTAGTTCGTCCAACATCTCTTCAACTGAGGAGGCAGCTGGATTCCAGTATAGGGATATTATAATGAGTGAGGGGTATCTAAGTGAGAGTATAATAAGATGGATCCCCAATATACTGGCAGATTCCCAAACCAATTCCGCATGAGCCTGCAAGGATATCTTAACTCCAACCATCAGACCCCAGATGGACGCCCGAGCTGAGATCTCCTTGCAGGTGAAGAAAAAGTTAAGCACCAGGAATCACGAATGGCTCAGTTTTCATCGTTTCTTGTACCATTATTATCGTTGGTTGGTCTACATAGGTTAAAGCAGAGTGCCACTTCATTAAGTTTACATATCCACAAGAGTTCCAAGATATAATTTGCATACTCATATTGTTGAATGGCTATTTGGCAGGAATGGATGCTTTCGGACATAAAATTGCCGGAAGCATAGGTTCCAACCACGGTAGCCCTTTTATATTGGCTACAAATTTTAATATTTCCAACATTCCTCCTTCCAAACCTGCTTCGGATTGCGTACAAGGCCTACCTGCTTCTTCGATCTTTTCAATACCCTTGCCCGGTGTTTCTAAGAATAGTATGGCCTCCGACTTACAATCAAAAGTAAACAGCGTCAAACCCTCATTTTTTATTTCCTCACGATTAAACCAGATAAATTTCATTATGGCCTCAGAGCTAAGATAACAAATAGCCCTGTGATTGTTTGCACTTGCCAAAGAAATCCTTGTAATATCTTCAGATTGAATTATTCTCAATTGAGGTATTTTTGAGAATACGGAGAATGTATAGGATCGATTAATGCGATTATCCGCCAATGTCCTTTCATCCCCCTCAAATCCAATAATATACTGTCTTTCAAATTCAATTTGTTGTGGCCTGGTGGAAGGTGTGTTTATTTCTGTATTTGTTGATATTACAGCTATCGGAGATGCCCTAGTAACCACACAGGGAGCTTGTAATGGCAAAGTTCTACTAATACCATTTGCGTTTTGATTTGGCTCAAGTGAAAATGTACTCTTGCTATTGGATGAATCGTTTTCCTTATATGAGTTATTCATGTTAATTTGGTTCTCAGGTAAGGACCTTCTTAATGCAGGACCATGGATAGATATATGGCTCGGGGCATAAAGAGTATTCATATGATTTATATTATTTACTTCATTTATTGATAAATTCCCAGGCTGGGTCCTCAAAAGAGCCTCAACCATTTTCGTTTTTTTCCCTTGGCCATTTACCATCACTACATTTTGCTTTTTGTCCAATAAACAATTTTCAAGTCTCATGGAATCATCACATAGTACATTTGTTATGTTACTATTTCTGTTTCCGACTTCTAATTGTTTTTCATTACTCAACATGCATACATTATTTACATGTGTTCGATTATTTGGGACATTAGTACATATCTCACTATAGGATTTCCTTATAGGTGTTTTTAGGGAGACGCCGACCCCTCCGTCCTGATGTTTCATTTGACTTTTTGACGTACAGCATCTGCCTACTATAGGGAAATATTTACTTAAGGTGCATTTTGCCGAATTTTTAATAGGGAGATCTATGTTAGACTTTTCATTTTCTTTTTCCTGGGTGACATGGTCTTTTGGAATAATCATGCCTATTTTTTGGTGTGATGCAGTTTTGGAAGTTATGGTTTTCTGAGAATTTGATTTTGCCAATTGCGTGATACTAGTTTTTATCATTCCCATATTGGTGTACACGTCTTCCTTCATTAGCGAAGAGGTACCGAGACCTCCACTTCTCATGTCCGCTATTACTTCAATTGCAGGTGTGAGGGCATCCTGACTCTCTTTGGACAATTGGTCCAAGTCAATATGCTCCTCATCTGCAATTTCTAGGATAGAAGTTGATTTTATTTCCTTTGCCATTGATACTTTTTCATGTAGTAACACCTCCCTCCTTCTTTTGGCGAGTCTTTTCACGGCACGCATATGCATCCTTTTAGCCCGGTGAGACATAAAGGTGGGGGTTACTTCAGTAGGAATATTTTCAATCTCTGCCTTTTTTTGTTTTTCGATTTCATCCAACAAAACAGATGGGCTATCCGGCAGCTCTAAAATCGGAGCTTTGGCAATAGGACTAAGCGGCATGTCTACAGGCTGTGCTTTATTCGATAATTGTGAAACAATTGTATCGTTTAATGCTGTTATCGATGCTTTAATCTCTCTCAGATCGTTTTCACAGTTACACTTCAGCGGCTCAGATGATACCCCATGTGATTGTCTAGTATTGTCACATTCCAGGTGAACAGGTTGCGAACATTGCATACTTTTCTCGTGGCTCTCATTTGGAGCCTCTCTAGATCTTTGGCTACATATTTCGTATTGCATAAATCTCAGGGTATTAATTGCGGTTATGAAGCCCTCAATTTTATCCATCTTGGAACAGAGATAATGCATAATTGCCTTTAATTCCTTTAATTCCAAGTGTGTAAGTTCATGGCCCTTGTCGAGAAGATCTAGTATTTTAGTAATCACTGGAAGGGGGCTAGGAGATTGATGTTCAGCGCTGCCCCTATCAGATATACTCCCCTCAGGATCATCATTTATGAGCCTTCTTTGTTCTTTAGTTTGCTCAGGAGAGTATAATAGAGCATGCGGAAACCCTTCAAAACCTCCTTCGCCTATTGTTTCATTGTGAGTTTTCATAATGTCCTCTCTGCAAGTTGTTTTTAAAATCTCCATATTAGATGATCTATGAACAAGTGGGGTCATCATATTAATGGATTGATTGACCTGTTCGTATAATTCAGCCTTTTTCCTCATAGTTATCCTAAACGGATCTTCGTTAAAAGTGCAAGGTAGCAGTGGGGTTGTACAACGCCCCAAACTCACCCTGACATCATCATTTCCTTCCTCTTTTATGGAATTGTGCATAGTGGCAGTTGAGACGGCATGAATCTGAGCCAAATGAGTAGCATGTGTTTGAATATCACTACTAATCAAGTTATCAGCTTTAGCTACCTCTGCTAAAGTATTATTATCAGATGGCTCATTATTAAAAATACTCCTTTTGTGACCTAAAGAGTCATTGTTAGTTTCAGTAAAGGTTTTCAATATTGCCTCAGTACACCGCCCACTACGCAATCCATTTGCCATTGTTAAAGTGCAGGCACTAGCTCTTGTGCAATATATTAATAAGGAAACAGAGTTCTCGACCTACTAAATAAATCTCAGAAATAAACAATGTCCAATAAAAACTATTCTTACTTTGCACTAATAATCTGATAAAATACGAATTAGCACATTATATGGTGACAAGCGCCTAGCGCTTTATAGTAAAATATCAGCAAGTTATTAGAATAGAGCCTCGCTCCCCATCACATAAAATGTAAATCATAAAATCTTCATGTTCTAGCGATATTCAATTAGTTTCACTGCTTTCAGCACGAACCTGGACCTTAATACTGTTAATGATGGAGGTCCTAAGGGATCAAAGTGACTAATCACTGCAGTCTCCCTTCTGAATACGCCGCCAAACAGCCGCACAACAGCCAGTGGGCTTTTCGCCGTCGGGCTTAATGCCGCAAGGGTGGATGGCAGGGTGCTTTGTAGATGGATCAGTCACGTGACGACTCACGTGATGAGCACAGGCCCCGCCTCCTCACGGCGGCGCTCGATTCCCTGCAAGAGCCTAATTCCAGCTCGCAGTGCAGGCTTGTCCCAACAAGGTAAAAAGCTTCGCTTTTCAGCAGGTAAAAAGCACGTTGTGCACACAATGAAAGCGCCGCTTGGGCAGATGGCAGGGTGCTTTGTAGATGGATCAGTCACGTGACGACTCACGTGATGAGCACAGGCCCCGCCTCCTCACGGCTGCGCTCGAGTCCCTGCAAGAGCCTAATTCCAGCTCGCAGTGCAGGCTTGTCCCAACAAGGTAAAAAGCTTCGCTTTTCAGCAGGTAAAAAGCACGTTGTGCACACAATGAAAGCGCCGCTCGGGCGGATGGCAGGGTGCTTTGTAAATGGATCAGTCACGTGACGACTCACGTGATGAGCACAGGTCCCGCCTCCTCACGGCCGCGCTCGAGTCCCTGCAAGAGCCTAACTCCAGCTCGCAGTGCAGGCTTGTCCCAACAAGGTAAAAAGCTTCGCTTCTCAGCAGGTAAAAAGCACGTTGTGCACACAATGAATATCACAGCATTCTCACGGCCTCTCGTATTCTCACTGGGGCAGTATCAACAACCAGAGCAGTCCACAACACATGAGCAGGGGAAGAAGCCTGACCCAGGGGAGCCAGTTCCAGGGAGGGCCGCAACCGTACCCCAAAGTCCCCACAGAGACCAGGTGAGCGTAACAGCAGGGGAGAAGGGGGGCAAAAGCAAAAGCGAAGGGGAAGGTCTTGAGGTGCTTCCGGATCCGAAGATGGTTCTCCTTAAGTTTCAGAGTGACAGGGAGGCTGCGCCAAAGGGAGGCCACAGCTTTTTTCTTTTAAAAACGACTGACCCTGAGGGAGTTAGAGGTAGAGGAGCGAAGAGCTTGAGAGGGGACGTATTTACTGATAGATAGTTGAAGGTATTTTGGACCCAGGCCCCAGAAAGCCCTGTGGACAATGCAGAGGGTTTTGAATGTAATACTTGCATCCACTGGGAGCCAGTGAAGAGATTTCAGAGCTAGAGAGATACGATCCCAGCGCTTGAGGGCGAGGACAAGTCTTGCAGTTCTGTTCTGTATTAGTTGTAAAGGGCAGAGAGTAGAGGCAGGTAGATTTCGAAAGAGGCTGTTAACAATAGTCCAACCTAGAGAGAACCAGAGCTTGGGAGACAGTGAGCTTCTGGGGGAAGGAGGGGAAAGGCAGAGTACCTCTGTTAGGAAGAATTCTCCAGAATGGTTAAGTTCCCTTACCTACTGAGTCCCACAGCAGCTTTGCTGGATTTCTAGGATTTATTTTTTTCACCTGGTAAGAGTGTGAGCCTTTTTTCTCACTCTGACATGTGTTTTGCTGTGTTTATTTAGAAAAGGTTTGTGTTCATAGACTGTGGAGCCTCACCTACTCCATAGGCATCTTTTTACTGTGTGTTACACAGCACCTTCACTGCAGTGACACAGGGTTTGCCATTGACTTTATTAGTCTCTTTTAAAACTCACAGACCCAGTACAAACTATCTTAAGCAGAGTTCTGGAAATGGTTAATACTTATCACTTTTTGTCTGTTTCTCTTGGAGCATTGTTTCGCTCCCTTTTCATTAAGACTTGGCTGGTGTCAGTGGTAACTACCCTATTTTTCCTACCGCGGTTATCTTAAATAGCCCTGATATTGTTTTAGGCTATCTTGGTAGCCTCGAACTTAAACCCGCTAGACCATATACATTTTTATACGGTTCCGCCTGGGTTTATTCGCCATTTCTTTTTGTAAAAGCCTTTCTCGTGTTTTTCTCTGCGCGTCAAACCAGGTTTGGTTCCTTTGTTCACCGTCCTTTCGTGGGCTTCTACACAGAAGCCCTCCTTAGGCGCCTGTATGTCTGGGGGGGACAGGATGTGAGGGAGGGGGTTAGGACTCCCTGCACATGGTCTCCTTGGAGACCCATGTCACACTCTGATCTGATTGGCTGTGGTGACTATCCCGGCGGGACAGCCACCCTGCTGTGTGATTGACAGCCAGGCTGTGTGAATGGGGGAAAACTGCATAAAAAGCAGCTCTCTGGGTCTGGAAAGGCAGAGTCGCCACTGGAACGAAAGAACCGAAGAGGAGCTGACAGAAGACGACCCCTACAATGACTGAACCGCCCGGTGAAGCCCTGCTGCAGGTCCGAATCTTCATACTCCAACGACAGGGAAGATCTTCAAGGAATCTTCTCCCCTTGAGCTGGTGGGAACAACCAGTTTGCCAAACTGCCTGTCAGGCCGCCCTTCTCTGGTCGAATTTGCTGTACAGAGCTACAGAGAACCAGATAACCAGGAGGAACAGACCCTGCTTTGCGTTTTAAGGAGCGCACCTTTTATTTGTTGCTTTGCTCTGCTGCTGGTTTCTTCCCTGGGCAGTGCAGGACCCTCCAGTCTTCCTACTTCATGGCAGTCCGACAGTTGCTTCAGGAACTGTGAGCGTGCAGGACCCGCCAGGAACGTCCACCTCAGCTACAGCCTTCTTCTCCATTTAAGGTACTGTTCAAATCCGGTTGTCCGTTTCGTTCAGCCGCGATAAAAGAGTGCGAAACCTTTTGACAATCCGAGGGCTTGTCCTCCATTCTTTAAACTAACTTTTCTGCCGACCAACTTCGTCTCAAACTCTTGGCAAAGACTTAACCGCATACTACCCTGAACTGTGTGCTCTTGAGCAAAAGACTCTGACCCGTTGACTTTAGGCCAGGCCCTGTTTGAATCTGACTTCCTCACTGTAGTTCCTTTTTCTAGATTGCCCTGCTTACTTATTTGTTGGTGTTGTTCAATTCTTGCCTAAATGTGTCTTTCCCTCCCTTTCAGATTGCTGGAGTGCTATTTTGCTCACACTTCACTTGTCCAGAAGCTATTGGGTGTGGTGTAGTGTATTAAGAGTGTGATTTTTCAACTGCTTTACTTTAGTGAAATGTTTTACAACTGATGTGTAAATAAATGTATATTCTTTTACTCAGAAACCTTGAGTCAGTGATTGTTTGAATCATAGTAATTGCTTTCCTTTGTGCAACTATTGATACTGCTCACTTACTCTTGAGATAAGTCTGGCTGCTGAGCCATCGCTACCAATTTACTGTGTATTGAAGGCGTGTACCAAAGGTGAATTTGTACTGTCACTTGTAGTCTTAATTGTGTGTGGTGTTCCTAAAGGGTACTGCATATAATTCTGCCTAACAACCTCTGAGGAGGTGTGGTAGGAAGTTACACTTTTTAGAGGGAGAGAAGGAATGTTTGGAGTCAAAGAAGTCCCTGAGGTTCTTAGCCTCGCAGGTAGGGGTAGGAGGAGGGCCAAGAGAGGCCGGCCAGAGAGTGAGGGGAAAGGATGGTGAAGGTGGACCGATGAGAAGGATCTCAGTGTTGTTGGCATTTAGACAAAGATCATTGGTGGCACACCAATTTTGAATGGCAGTTAGGCAATCAGAGATGAGAGGAGGAGGTGGCCGAGGGAAGCTTAAAAATGAGTTGAGTGTCGTCAGCGTAGCAATGGAAATTTGAGCAGAAAATGTCAATGCAGTGGGCGAGGGTTTCCAGGTATTGGTTGAAAAGCCAGGGCGAGAGGTTCGACCCCTGCGGAAAACCACAGGTAGAGAGGGAGCTAGATGATAGGAAGGACCCAGGTTGGACCTGGGAGCGTCGATCAGAGAGGAAAGAGGTCAGCCAGGCCAGAGCCTGATCAGTGATACCTAGGTTATCATGGAGACAGTTGAGCAGGGTGATATGGTTGACCGTGTCGAAGGCAGAGGAGAGATCGAGTAGGATGAGCTCAGAAGGAATGTTAGAGTCAAGGTTGGAGAGCAGATCGTCACAGATGTTCACTAGAGCAGTTTCCGTGCTTCTGGCAGCTCTGAAGCCAGACTGGTGGTCATGGAGAGAGCCAACAGAATCGGAATTAAGGTTTAGTTGAGAGATGTCCAGCTTTTCAAGGTGTTTACCCATAAACGGAGTAATGGAAATTGGGCGATAGTTAGCTGGACACCAAGGATCAGCTGTGGGTTTCTTGAGATGAGGATGCACAGGGGAGTGCTTCAGAGGGGAGGAGAAGGAACCTGAGGCAAAGGAGAGGTTGCAGAAATCGGCAAGGGCTGGAACGAGGGTATCAATGTGGTCCTTGATGGTTTTAGGGGAGCAGGGATGGAGCTGTTGTGACAAGGCTTTCATAGATCTGACTTGTCTATCAACCTCATCAGGGGAGAAAAGAGGAAAGGATGAGAAAGAGGGTGGGGGGGAAGGTCAGCAAGCACAGACAGCGAGGGGAGGTGGAGGCGAGGAGAGGGTGAACACGATGTCCTGGGTTTTTCAGATAAAGTGGAAGGCAAGGGCATTGGAAAGAGCCTGGGAGGGAAGAGGAGGGGTAGAGACTGTAGCATGGTTGGCCAGCTCCTTGCAGATTTTAAAGAGTTTGGCCGAGTTGTTAGATGCCGCGGAGACACGGGCTTGAATGTGGACTCTCTTCTTGGTGAAGACAGAAAGATGGTATTGCCTTTGGAGCAGGCTACAGGGCAGTTTGTCAGAGGATGAACAAGAAGCCCTCCATTTCCTCTCAGCCGCCCCACTCTTACGTTTAAGTGTGGCTACGTTGGAGTCAGACCAGGAATTGCACTTGGCTTCGGACTTCAAACGGATCCTCATGACAGTGGCAAGAGTATCAGAAATAGAAGAGTAGAGCAGGGACAGGGCTGTGTCAGGGTGGGAGTTAGCCAGAGGTGGGGGGAGAGAAGGTGGCAGCGAAAGCCTCAACTGACACATGCTTCATGGGCCGGATGTCTGAGAAGGTTGGTGGCAATGTTGGTGTAGGCTTGGCTTGGGGGGAAGAGGGAGAGAAGAGAGGAGAGGAGGCAGTGATCGCTCCAGGAGAGAGGAGTGGTCATAGGGGAAGAGAGGAGGAGGCCAGAGGGGATCAAGACATCAAGTGTGTGTCCTGCAGAGTGAGTCGGGCCAGAAGGGAGGATAGAAAGGGAGGGCAATCGCAGAGATCAAGAAAGAGTACGGATGAGGAACAGGGAGAATTGAGATGGATGTTGCGGTCACCACAGAGGAGGAGTTGAGTGGTTGAGGCCAGGAGGTAGGAAGAGAGGTCTGCCCACTCAGAGAAATTATGTGATTTGACCAGGGAGCTGGTAGAGAGTAGCAACAGTAAAAGAGTGGCTAGGAGAGAGAAAGATCTTGCAGACAAGGCATTCAAAAGAGGAGTAAGTCTGAGGGGGATGATAGAGGCAGGAATCCACTCAGGACAAATCAGGGCTACACCTCCTCCGGGCCTGGTGGATCTGGGCAAGGAGAGGATCTTGTAGCCATCATGGAGGAGAGTGTCAAAGCTTGTGACAGAGCTGGCCATGAACCATGTCTCGGTAAGACCGAGGACATCAAGGTCGAGTTCTTCTGAAAGGTGGCAGATGTCAGAGGTGTGTTTGACAGCAAAGCGAGTGTTGAGAGTGGCAAGATGAAGATGGTTGACAGCCTTAAAAATCTTCCAGGGAGGGGTACAAATTAGAGCTAAGCCCTGTGGAGGTGTAGAGGGAGCCCGAGGTGGGGTCGGGTAACCAAGGGATGAGAGGCGGGGACAGCCGGAGATAAAAGGAAGTTGATGAGGCGAGGGAAACGCCTGTCAAAGAGGAAGAGATTGGCCTGAGGGCCTTGGGCCATGACAGTGCCATTAAGGTAGACATTAATGATGACTCTGGAGGAATCGAAAGAATCCATGAGGACTTCCCAGAGGGTGCCACCATTAATGGGAGAGGAGGAGACAGGACAGAGCACAGAGATCTTATGAGGGGTCCATAGATCTGGGGAAAGAACGACAAATGGGATGTCAGTGAGGGTCTGTCTGGAAGAGGCACTTGAATATACATCAGCGATGGGGAGACCTGGGTTGGAGGCCAAGATGTCCTTTTTAAACTTCTGAATTAGTAAGCAGGGAAGGGTAGTTGATAGAGAAGCAGTTGGAATAGATAGGAGTAACAGAAAGCACAATGGGTGATGAGAGAGCGGAGGCAGTGGGAGGATTATGCAAGTACAGCGGTGTGGAACGGTCGCTGGGCTAGCAGGTTACAATTAATTGCCAAAGTTAAATGTAAAACACACCCAAGTTTGTCTTTCAAAGTTAATGCAAAACACACCCAAGTTTGACTTTCAAAGTTAAATGCAGAACACACCCAAGTTTGACTTTCAAAGTTAATGCAGAAAACACCAAAGTTTGACTTTCAAAGTTAATGCAGGACACACCCAAGTTTGACTTTCAAAGTTAAGGCAGAACACAACCAAGTTTGACTATCAAAGTTAAATGCTAAGGCACAGTAGGAATAGAATTGCAGTATGAATCAGGAGTTAGAGGTGAGAGCAGAAACAAGTGAATTAGAGAGCATAACAGGGAGAACTGTGAGAAACAAGCAGAGAAGGGAGGAAAGGTCCCAAAAATGGTAAAAAAGGGCAATCAGAAGGAGGGAACTAACCCATGGTGAGTGAGGTAAGAGAGTCTTGGTAGTCCAGTATCATAGTTGGGTATGGTAGCTGCCTCAGGGAGGGTCGGTGGTGGCAATAGTCTCATGTGGCGTCCTGGTAGCGGACAGGGAGCAGACAGAGGCCTTAGGAGTGGGCCTTTGGTAAGGGGGCTGGCTAAAGCCTGCCGTTCCCCTATTGTGTGTTTAGAAGTCCTTCTCGACCAATCAAGATACCACTTAGTTAGAAAGGCAGCTCCCCCACACTGATCAGAGAGCTGACATTATGAAAGCAGCCATCTTGGAATAACAATGCTGCTATTCACTGAGGAAGACCCCAAAAGGCATCTGGCACAACAGTGCAGACAAACAGGCAGTTGCAGGGTGTTAAAAGTACTGCCTTGTGGCGCCGTCATCAGCGCAGCAAAAGTCAAGTTGATTCAACACTTTTTGTAAATATTTTCTGATTGTTGCCATGCCTTTAGAAATTGCCCATAACCATTCACAAGAGGTGCAGCGGATTTGCAGTGCACCCACCATCAGCAGAGGAGCCCATAGCAGCATGGGAAGAACAATCAGGGAAAACAGCAGGTGGCGAGGTCAGGACACGCTGGGCCACACGAGTAGGAATGAGGAAAGGAAAGAATATCACTCCATGTAGTGGGCCGTTGGTAAGGGGGCCAGCTAAAGCCTGCCGGTCCCTTATTGAGTGTTTAGAAGGCCTTCTCGACCAATCAGGATACCACGCACGTAGTTAGAAAAGCAGCTCCCCCACACTGATCAGAGAGCTGACATTAAGGTAGCAGCCATCTTGGAATGACAATGCTGCTATTCACTGAGGAAGACCCCAAAAGGAATCAGGCACAACAGTGCAGACAAACAGGCAGTTGCAGGGTGTTAAAAAAACAGCTTTGTGGCGCGGTCATCAGCATGGCAAAAGTCAAGTTGATTCAACATTTTTTGTAAATATTTTCGGATTGTTGCCGTGCCTTTAGAAAGTGCCCATAACCGCTCACAAAAGGTGCAGTGGATTTGCAGTGCACCCATCTTCAGCATAGTTGTCTGTAGCAGCACGGGAAGACCAATCAGAGAAAAAAGCAGATGGCGAGGTCAGGACACGCTGGGCCACATGAGTAGGAATGAATGGAACATTGGAGATGAACTTTAACAAATGAACCAAAAATGAACTGCACTCTTGAACAAAGACATTTTGCTGTACAAAGACTAACCATATGCAGAGGGTGGGCAGAATTTTTAGAAAACGGAAACACCATTATATCAATATATCATTAAAAGTGCATCTTGGGGAAGGGAACCCTTAGGTTTGTACTGCTTATTGGCTTGGGGGTAGAGCCTCGAGAAATGCTGTATTTTGAACTGTGTTTTGGACCTTGGGGAGGGAACCCTGAGTACTGACTAACTGTATATAATCCTGAACTGAAGGCAATCCTGAGACTTTTGTTGGAACTGCTTTATATTTGGGTAAGGGAGTTGAAAGAATGCTGCGAGATGGGCAGAGATCCGAACTTTGTGTTGAACACTGTTTTGTTGGTTGCCGACATCCCTTCACTTTGTATAGATTAGTTGTGAGGGCAAGTATAGGTATTGGACACAGACAGATTCCTAAGTGGAACTCTTGGACTTTAACTTTCCTTAGTTTTGGTTTGGTAGGGAAATCCCACCATAGTACAGGGCTAGATAGGCATTTTTTCATCCTGACTTTTAAGTTAATGGGCCTCATTAAGACGTTGGCAGTAGCCGTGCCGGTAATTATTGGCACGGCTGCCGCCGGAGTCATTTTTTTACCAGCACCCAGCAATGGAGATGTACCGGGGCAGTCCAGCCCCGGTGGACCCGGTACATCCCCATTGCTGGGTGCCGGTAATAATGCACCGGACCATTCCTGAATGGTACCGGTGCATCCAACATGCTCTGCCCGCCAGTGCCGGTACACCCGCCAGAGCAGACCTGGCGGGAGGGAAGGCACCCATGAGCAGAACTCGTAGTTTGCCGGTCCGGTAGTAATGGCGCTGGTAGATTTCCAGTGCCATTACGGCTGGATCGGCAAACTTGTAATGAGCCCCAATAAAGTTTTATTGTTAATTCAGAATCTGTTGTCTGTGTCTTACTTCAAGATGCCTTCAGACATCATAGAATAAAAAATTGGTAACAGTGTATCCATCCCTATAATGCCAGAAACACTGGCACTGGAAACAGTGTCATTGCAGGAACTGGAAGTTGGCCAACAGCCATTTTGGAAAAGTAGGATGCCTGAAGTCCGGCTCCAGAAGCACAGCTTGTCTGTCATGATGCCTACCCCCAGGAATCCGGACCAAGCCCATCAGCCCCGGGAGCAGGCATCTAGACATGTAGTAAAACCTCAGCAGCCCCGGCTAGGGGCTAAGGCACCAGGCTCATAGTAGAAATCAGTCCTAGCGCCTAAGGCGCCAGGCTCACAGTCATTACTTACCTCAGGCATACCATGCTGCAAATGACTCCAACATGAAGCCTGAAAGGGACTATTTTTCTACAGGGACTATTTTGTACTCGGGTGTGGTTCTAGGGACTTCTTACCTGGGACTACTTTTGAGGCTATTGAAACCACGCCCGACCAGCAACACACGCTTCGCGTTATTCTGCATCTAGCAGCGTAACGCTCACCGTGCCTGCAGCCTGCATCCAGTCTTCTGCCACGCCCGCCTCGAATCCGGAGCTCCTAAAACAAAGAGGAAAGAAAGGGACAAGGTTAGAAAACAAACGTATTTCTATTCCACACCTGATTCTGGATCCATCTCGTTTCCGGACCTGTAAAGAACATCATTTCTGCACGTGCCACATCTTCAGCTGCAGCGCCGCGCCATACTCACCAGTCTTCACAGCATCCTTCGGGTCGGCGCTGCCTCCATCATTTCTTCACCGAACTTCGGCACCTAAGAGACAAAAAAAAACCACAAGGTGAGCCGAGGGAACCAACAAATATAATTCTTACCACCATAGACTTACCTGATTTACCACCGGAGGCATCCTTTTGTGATTCTCCATATTTTCACGTGCCGCATCTGTAAAGAGAGACAAAACACCACGTTTTCCATGTGCAACATTTACCGGACAGCGCCGGGTAATACAGACTCTTACCTGAGTGCCACCAGCTGCCACAAGAGCATCTTTTCACGAGCCAGCTGCAAGACAAGAAAGGAAGGGGGGAACAAGAGTGAACATCGGACATATTGATCTCTATAAACTTAAAACTTACTGGTCCTCACCAGGAACCTCAGAGTCAATACTCTCCAGAACTCTCCCGAGCCTTCAAACCAGTGAAGTAACTGGAATCGACGCGCCCCTGCAAATCCACGCAGGATGGAGAGCTCATCTTTCAAGAATATAAGGTGAGATTGCTGTGAGGGCATTTCGGAGGTGATTAGTTGGGGAGGACTGTGGGGGTGCCATCACTTGAATCCACAAGTGGCTAAATCCATCTCTCCACTTGCAGGAGAATATTTCTATGGGTTAAGCAGACAAGATTAGGAGGGCAGATCCAATCAGTCATCGCTGCACTACGCATCACGTGGGTGGAGACCGCAGCTGTCCGGGTCCGACCGACACCCTTGTGGGAGCCAGGTGAGCGTAACATTGTCGGAAGCAGAATTGACTGCCATGACCGACGACATTGTGGACAACACTGAGACACTGTCTGGCCGGGACAACTGTTGCACCAGCCAGCACTGCAAGACGGCCAGATGGCTTGAGGTGGCCAGTATAGTTATAGTGGTGGTGTCCATTCCCAAAACCTCAAAGGATTGCTGCAGAGGTGGGATGACTTGCGGCTGCGCAACCTGCTGGCAGCCCACCGCTGTGAGACAGTGGCAATAGGAGGTGGGAAGGTCTCCCCCATCAGATGCATGCCCTGGAAAGAGCGATGCAGCTCTATTATGCATCTGGAGGGCATCAAGGGTATTGGAGGTGCAGAGGGTGGATCAGGGACCTAATGGGTTAGTGTTGAGTATGCCCTGCACCACACAAAAAGTGCACACACAAGTCCAGGGAAATGTGCCCAACGAAAGGGGCAGTAGGTGTGACATCAACATCTAAAGTCCATGTGCACAGAAAGAGAACAGGGGTTGGGCCCAATGTAAGCCATGCAATAGCATCGTACTCAAACAAGCATCCATGCACATGGGCACTTGTCATGTGTACCATGGCATGACTGGACAGTTAGCACATCCCCAATGCACCCACAACAAGCCACCATGCCATGAGACAATCAAAATGAAAAGACACCGTACATGCATGCACCCATCAGTGCACAAATCCACCCCCACACATCTTGACTAGGCCAGGGAACATGCAATGTACAACTAGCATAATGCAAGTTCATTGATGTCACACACAGGCATCTAACTGCTTTGTTTTCTGACCCTAAAAGGTTCATCCATTGAGAGCGACGGCGCCGGTTCATCCCCCGGCCGCACAAGACCCAGTCAAGCTGCCCAACGGCTTACACGTACCACATCTGTGGCTATGCCGGCTCCACAGGCCCAGCCAGCTGCCCAGGAACTGCAGCCAGCACCTCAAGGCCACCCAGCTGCCCAGCAACTGCAGCCAGATCCCCAAGCCCAGCCAGCTGCACTGAACAGTAGCCTGCTCCACAGGCACAGGCAGTGGCACACCCATGGCAGCCATCTAGAGCACCCATCAGCACTCAGGCCCCCACATTCCATGGCACCACCTCTGATGAGGCTGAGGCAGCAGATGGAGGGCACGATACGCATGACACACCACAGCGCTCCACCTATCCCTCCTCCACCTTCAGTCCCTCCATCCTCCACAGCCCACCACAACCACCAATGCCATCTATCAGAGAGGCAGACAAAAAGATTTGCCAGATGGAGGCCCACCATTAAGAGATGGTCGGAATCCAATGGCAGCAGCTGGCAGAGGCCTAGCTAATTCGGGAGGCAATACAGTTAACTGGCTGGCACTGTGCATGTGCCCTGGGCTGTACTAATTCTGCCCTCATACTCCTGGCTTAGAGGGTCCATGACAGGAATGGGTTGTGTCCGCACTTGCAGAGTCAGTGGCACCATCGCTGCAGGAAAACCAGGAGGGCATGGGCGCGCAGGGTTCAGACTGCACCTCCAGCACAGCCACCCCTGCGAGCTTGGTGCAGAGCATCCCTAGGCACCACTCACAAAGATATATGGTTACGCCTGCCTGTGGCAAGGGTCATTCTATGAAGAGGCACAGAGAGTGGGACGGTGGACTCAGACAAGCGACACTTCATTGTTAGGTCGTGTGGGGAGGGGGTGGTGGGTGTGTGGGGAGGGGGTGGTGGGCAGGGTTTTTGATTTGTAGATTGTAGAACTATTCAATACATTTATCTAGTCACTTGCAACAATGATGGACAGTCATTATTCATGTGATGTGTATGAATTTTAGTGAGTGAGCACATCAAATACAGTGTCTTAGCATGGGTGGAGCACAGTGAGGGGGCCTCAGAAGAAGTTGTTTATGATTTCTTGTCAGGCAATACATCTGTTCCTGGCATCCATGTGCGTGTGCCTATGCCTGGCCGGTGATGCCTCGCCAGCATCATCACCATCATCATCTCCGTCTCTGGAGGTGGCATGCCCAGGTCTGGGGCCAGGTGTATGTTTCTTCTAATGAAGATATTATGCAACATTGCACATGCCAGGACTATCTTCCCCACCTTTTCTGGCCTGTACATAAAGTGCACCCCCTGAGCGGTGTAGGCACCTGGAATGTGCCTTTAGGAGTCCAAACGTCTGATAAATGGTCGTCCTTGATTGCACATGGGCACAATTGTATACCATGCCCTCTGGTGACTGTGAATCACTTGCATGGGGGGGGCACAAGGTGAGCCATTGCATGCATGTGGCAGCACTGACGTTTTAATGGCTCGTAATTCTATAGCTTGATTCTCCATGCATCCGGACCATGGTAAGTATGCGAGTCATGCACTGTGAGGCACCCTGTGATGACAATTGTCTGTGATCACATGTCACTTGTGTTCAGCTGCGTTATAATGCCTTATCATATCATATCCGTACCAAGATGTGTTGTACTCCCTGGGATGGATTGATGTGGGTGGGGCTGCACTAGCCACCAACAAGCCCTCCATACACATCCCCATGCTGTGGTGTGATGTGATAATCGCCATGCCATTGCCCAAAAGTGTCTGCACACACTACATGACACCCACACTGCATTCTCAACATACACTGACATGCCTCAATGCAGCATGAGTACTCACATGCACAGTAGGCACAGTATACACGTGACTTCTTTGTCATCACAGTAGTTGGCAACAGCACTCCATGGATGTGTTGTCCATCTCCCATCCTATCTCACTGACATACACCCCTCTGCTGGTCGGATAGCAGTCACAATTGTGCACCGGCAGTCACACAAGTGGCAATGATGCACTGCATGGGACACTTTGAAATTTGCATTGAATGTGTAAATGCAAGGCAGATGGTGTTGCCTGTGTCTGAGGGTTCTACAATCAGTTCTTGCAGGCACCTTGCAAGGACATACCTTCATTGGCCTGGGTGGGACAGTACACGGCAGGGATTGATTTCATTGAGTGTCAGTGTTGCATTCTGGTACCTGTAGTGTGTTGCCTGTTTACTTCCTCAGGGTTCATATATGTATTTGCTACTGACTGACATGACAACAGTCTGGTGTTAGACCCGTGCTTCGTGGACTGAATTTTGGCCATGCACTGGTTGTACCCTCTGATGCATGGTGGTTGTGGGTCATGCATTTGTGTCATCCCCCCTTTGGCATGTGCAGCAATGTGTGTGTACTTGTCCATGTACTCACCCAACATTCAGGTCCTTTGTCCTCTGTGCCGTGCCATGTATGCTGGCAACTTCCTGCTTCACAGAACCATGGAGTTTTGGGTTGACCATGGCAACCGGGCACAGCAGTGGGTGATGGTGAGTTTGCGTCACAGGTCATCTGTACGTTGAGGGAATGGTACTGCTTGTGGTTCCTGTATACCTCCTCTGTGGTGTGTGAGGGCACCAGCTCAACATGTGTGCAGTCCAATGCACCGAGCACATCTGGCATGCCTGCAAGCATGTAGAAGCGGGCCTTGGTGGCATCCACCTGTACCAGAATTGTTGGGAGGGTGATGTGCTGTCCCACATGGCACAGGTGATCCTCCAGTACCTGTACCAGCACTCTGCTCCAGCACTCTGGAGAAGGCGGGCTGCTGCTGGCCCATCGAGTGCTGGAATGTGCCTGTGGCTAGGAAGTGCAGGACCAATACCAGCTTCAACAGCGGTGGTATGCCTCTCTGGATGCCGATCCTGCTCCCTATGTCGCCCTGGATTAGGGTCTTTTCGTTCCTGGATGGCCTCCTTGTTTAGCCGGAAACTGGTATGTATCTGCCCATCTGTGAGGGCCCACGGTGTGGCCCTTGTGCAGGTCATGACTGATTCCCTCTGCCTCGCCACTTTCATCCCCGCCATCATCCTCCTCCTCCTCCTCCTCCTCTCCCTGACATCCTGTCACCATTGGTGCTGCTCCAGTTCAGTCAGCTGCACTGCAGCGTGCAGTGTCTCCATATCCATAGCTACCAGACCATCAGTCTGGCTTCAGAGCTTCCAGAGGCATGGAAACTGCTCTTCTGAACACCCGTGAAGATCTGCTCTCTAACCTTGATTTCAGTATTCCTTCTGTCCTCATTCTCCTTAATCTTTCCTATGCTTTCGACACAGTCAACTATGCCATCTTGATCAATTGACTCTGTGAGAACGTGGGTATCACAGATCAGGCCCTGGAGTGCTTTTCTCCTTCCTCTTGGACTGCCCTCCCAAGTCCACTTGGTCCCTTTCTCTCTGCCACCTCTCTCTCTACCTCTGGCGTTCCCCAGGGCTCTATCCTCTCATCCTGGTTATCAACCTCTACTTACTCCTTTGGCCCACCTCATCCCTACCTTCTCCTCTAATTTTCACTGTTATCCGGATGACATTCAGCTTTCCTTCATGCACCCCTCCGTCTCCTCTCCTCTTTTGCTCATTCCTGACTGTCTTTCTGTGATTCAGAATTGGTTCGCCT
This sequence comes from Ambystoma mexicanum, assembly GCF_040938575.1. Lineage (NCBI taxonomy): Eukaryota > Metazoa > Chordata > Amphibia > Caudata > Ambystomatidae > Ambystoma > Ambystoma mexicanum. The sequence goes on along the minus strand of NC_090934.1, from coordinate 831,326,809 downwards.
CCAACGATCTCCGCCTTAATGCCAGTAAGATGGAGATCCTTCTCATTGGGACGCAAGCCCCCTCTTTCCCTCTCTCACGTTCTTCGCCTTCCTGCGAGGCAAAACACATTGGTGTCATATTGGGCTCCACTCTCTCTTTCTCTCCTCACATCTCAGACGTCGCCAAGAAGTACCACTACCAGCTGCACCTCCTCAAATGGATTCTCCCCTTTCGCACTTTCCCCCAGAAGCTCACTGTCTCCAGTTCGCTGGTTCTCTCTAGGCTGGACTACAGCAACAGACTCTTTCTCAATCTGCCTTCCTCTACTCTCGGCCCTCTGCAACTAATCCAGAACAGGACTGCAAGATTTATCATTGGCCTCCCAGGGACCCCCCAGGGACCGTATCTCTCCAGCCATGAAATCTCTCCACTGGCTCCCGGTGAATGCAAGGATCAAGTTCAAGACCCTTTGCATTGTCCACAAGACTTTCTTGGGCTGGGGCCTGTACTACATCCAACACTCCCTTCCAAAATACCTTCCTTCATGAGCCTTCGCACAGCTACCTCCAACTCTCTAAGGGTTAGACGATTCTCCAGGCAGAGAGTGGCGGTAGATCTCTCTCCTCTGCAGGTGCATCTCTCTGGAATGGCCTGCCTGCCCCTCTCAAACTTGAGCCGGACCACCTGAATTTCCGGAAGCAACTCAAAAAGTTCCTCTTCTCTTCTCCTCTGCTCTTTCTCTCTCCTTCCCCTGCTGACCTACATGACCTACCTGTCTGCTGTACAGACTGGTTGCATGGCTACCCTCAGAGTCTCACTGGGTACCAGGCTCTTTCTTGATCAGCCACCCATGCACTGCCGCCAGGCCTACCACGCACTTAGAGGCTATAACTGTAAGCCTACAGTCCCTTGTTATCCTTGCACTACCTAGAGCTGTGCTCCCCTGGCTGCACTTACCCAGAGCATTGCTGCCCTGTTTTATCCTCCCCTCTCCCTTGCACTTCCCCCCTCCCTTTCCCCTTGCACTTCTCGTTCTCGCACAATCTGAATGACACAAGCCTTGTTTTATCACACCTAGAAACACTTGTGCACAGGCACGTTATAAATGACTTATCATATTATATCATATCACTGATAGGGGCAGCATGGTTGTGTTGGCGGAGTGTTCTGGGTGTTGGCCTTTTCTAGTGCTCTTGGTTGTATTGTGTGCACCTGGGGGGAATTGGTTCACCTGTGACCTATTTGGCCCCATCTGGGACATTTACCGCCTGGTCCGTGATGCTGGTGTTTCCGGCATGGTTTTTACAGTACTGTCAGCATTTTTATGCCAGTAGTACCGGAAAAGCCATGGCTCCGTAGTACCGGTGTTTCCGGCAGGTGTCTGGGGAGCTGCCAGTACTTCTGATGGCTGTTTCCAGCACCAGTAGCACAGGGTGTGCGTTTACCAGTGCTGGTGTAACCGGCATATTGACTCAGAAATATCTGATCCGGTAATAGTGCGGGTACTCAGTGCTACCTGCACATTATTACCGGGCCGCCAGACTTGTAATGATGGCCACTGTCTGTCTGCGAGAATCTTTTTTTCACTGCACCTGCAACATACAATTTAGTGAACCAAAGTGAAAGCTAAAAAATTTAAACAGGCTTTTGCTTAAGCAATATTGAATTTATTTATTTATTGTTCATTTGTTAGGCACTTATACAGCAAGTAAATTGTGTTTTAAAGCACCCACATGACAACAGAGAGGGAACATGGCATTGAAAACAATTAAAATAGTAAAGGATAAAGACAGACCTACTAGGCCTTGTGAGCATTCAGAATGTGCAAGTGAAGAGAGAGGAGAGAGGAAGGGGGATTGGGGGTAATTGCCAGGAGTGCCTGTGCTTGTGAGTGAGCAGCGGATGTAAGTGCCTGGTGAAGGAAGTGCTAGGGAGAGATTAGGTAGGCCACTGAAGTGCCAAGTCAAGTGATGGGAGTGGGCGGAGGCTGAAGGTGATTGGGTGTTGGGGGCCAGCGCCCAGAAGGACACATAAGGGCCCTGGTCACCAATCTCAGCAACTGTGGGATTAGCAGAGGAGAGAAGAAGGGATGGAGGGTGTGAAAGGGAAAGTCTTGAAGAGTTGCCAGAATTTGAGGAGATCCGACTCAGGGCAGAGTGGATGGGGGAGGCTGTTCCATAAGAAGGTGCCAGCTGAGGAAAGAGATCGGCCACCAGCCCTCTGTTTAGTGAAGCGCTTGACACACAGAGAATTGGTACCAGAAGAGCGTTAAGGTCTAGAGGGAGAGTATTTAGTAAGAGCAAGTTGTAGATAGCGTGGTCCCCGGCTCCAGACAGCCTATACGGATGATGCAGAGTGTGCTGCTGGAAATGCATTGGAGGGACAGGGCCTCCCTGTCCTTGTCCATTAGTCCTTTTTCATTTGTGTTCTGTATTGTTTTCTGCCCAGGAGTCTATGTGGGACTTCTGGTAGTGCAGCTCTTCCTGTTTTTGGTTTGGTGTACATACCCATGGGATACCCTTATGGCACCCATTGGTGGGGGTACAACCATGTGCCCCAAGTGTATGTTTTTGGGCACCTGTGTGTGGCCCACAGAGCGGGGTATGGGCTGGTGGCAGCTCCATACTGCATTTGACAGGTGCCCTGAGTATCCTCCATTTTGGGATACCCAGTCCCTGCCATTGGAATCAGTTGATTCCTGATAGGAAACAAGATGGCCCCTGTGGCCTCTTGCTTTCTATTGCCTGTTACCTTGTTTTCCCAAAGACCTGGGAATCCCTGACTCTGTCCCTTCCCCCTGACTGGCTGTTCGGTGGAAGTTCCATATATGGCAGTGTGGGGAAGTGCCGACCAGACTGGCTGGAGCCTTCCCAATGACTGTGGGCCTCATTACGAGTTTGGAGGTAGCCATGCCCTTAAAAAGGGCATGGCTACCCCCAAACCTGGGTCCGGGTTTCCTGAAAGGGGAAATACTGGGCGATTCCGACCTTGGAGGGCCCGGTATTTCCCCATTCAGGGAACCCGGATCCGGTCCATCCCCATTTCCATTTGAGCCCCCATAGGGTTCAAGGGGAATGGGGAGCATGCTAACAACGGGCCGTTAATGACGGGCCTGTTGTTAGCATGCTGGGCCACTCGCGGGGCCCACTAAGGACATATGGTAAAAACAGGCTTCCTGAGCGTGTCCTGCGAGCGGACCTCGTAATGGGGCGGTAAGTGGTTAACGGCTCTGGCACCTTTACCTGTGCCGTTAACCCCTGACCGCCCTCCTCGTAATGAGGCCCTGTATGTTGTGGGTACACCTGTGAGTGGGAACTGGGTGAATGGAGTGTGTGACGAATATACACTTCTTGTGGTGGATGTCTGGTATCTGGTGTTTGACACAATGACTAAGACAGCTCCGCCTGAAACTGGTATGAATGCAGTGTGTAGTGTTGAATGGCGTGGTACTTGTCAGAATCCACATTCTGTGTTGTGAGTGTCTGTATGGAGAAGAATGGCCTGAATGCACTGTGCGCCTGATTGGCTGACTGACTGCTGAATGCCCTTCTGAGTGATTGGTTGCCTGAGTGTGACCCAGCAGAATGAATGGGAGATCAACTATTATATCCGGGGGCCTCTCACTGCTAGAAATGGTTCGGAAGCTGAAGAGAAACTGGAGTTGAAACTGAAGCTTGACCTTGAAGCCCGGCTGGAAGAGAAGAACTGCTGTTGCTCTACTTCGCCGATCTGAAAGCAGTTGGGTCTCCAAGAACTGATCCAAGAGAGGACCTGGAAAGGAGACCTCTCCCCGAGCTACGAGGGACCATCATGCACCAGCTGATCTTTGCCAAAGCTCCCTGGTAGACAGACCTATGAAAGGCTGCCGACCGGAGAAGGGGACTGCCGCGGAATCCCAAGGAGAAGCGCCCAAACTGTTGTCCGTCACCGTCAGCGACCGTCGTCGCCAACCGGAGCCGCCATGCGCCTGTTGCCTAAGAACATTTGATTCATGGGTGCGCTCGTCCGCCCCGCCGACCGCCTTTTCCCGCCGGAGAAGGCCAGGCTGTCCACACGCCGAGGAACATCCGCTGGTGGTTTTCCCGCCACCTAAAGACTACAGAGACGTCAGATGACTCGACGCCGTTGCTGGGCTACAGTCCATCAAACTCTTTGCAGTCCCGAACTATTGACATCGAGGTGCCCCGCACGCCTCTCCCTTGCAGGACGTCTACACTCCGTCGTCGACGAGCGCGGCTAGGAACGAAGCTGCCACTTTACTGACGTAGTTCTCCTGTTCATTGCCTGGCATTCGATGACCCGTGGCTCCTGCCTTAAAGGGAGTGCACTGAAGAAGGGCCGTCGATTTCCTGACGAGGAACTCTACAACACCAGGTACTTTGGGGTTGCTGAACTATTGGAAAGACTCTTGTGAGCAATATATGGACTGGGCTTGTGATATATCTTTATTATACAGGTTGCCCAGGTGGGGGGATCTCCACATGGAACTGCATCTAGGTAACAGGGCCAGTAATTGCCAATTGTTCTAACCAACTACTTTCCTCTTATGTCTATTGTTGGTTTCCTATACGAACTGATTTGTGTGGCATTTAACCGTACAGTTGATGCACTTTAAAGAGATCAAATAGTGATTGTGGTACCCCATAGAACTGTATATATTTGCCATTTTAGATAACCGAGTACAAAGTGAGTTATCGTGATAGAGTACATAACCGTGAACATTAATTATATAAAGACTGTGTTTTAACTAATACAATGTGTGGACATTCCTTTGTGGGGGGCTTGGGGACTACACTGTACTTAAGAACCAGTCTGCATCACCTCCTGAGAAGCTAGGCCCTGATTGCTCGTCCATTGCTACCAACAATAGAGAATGTTGGCTGGAGTCCTCTGTGCCTCTCCTCTACCATATAGAGAACAGGAGTACAGACACCCCCCTCCAGTCTTTACACTGGTGGCAGCGGTGGGATGCTTATGGTTTTAAGAATCAGTGTATAATCGTACCACTTACAAAATATCTGCACTTTGCTAAATTAAGGTTTAGGTGTGTACAAGATAACTGCATTACAAGCAATGGAATGTATTGCGCAAATGGTAAATTGACTAGGAAGAGCCTAGAGGCTCTCCAGAGTGCTTGTGAAGCCAGAGAGTTAGACTTTGTGGATAAGTCTAGGGCTGAGCTGATAGCTGCCCTGGTGGACTACCAGACTGATGGTGAAACCCTTGAAGGAAGGGTGCAAACAATGAGGACTCTGCCCCTGGGGTTGTTGCTGAATCTATTTCTGGGAATGCCACCATTCCTGCTGTCTCTGTTCCGCCCCCCAGCAATTCCGTGGAACTTGAGTTATTAAGGATGAAATTGGCCATTGAATAACGCAAGTTGGAAATAGAAGCTGAGCTTAAGAAAGCAGAGTTGGCACAACAAGTAGAGCTCAATAATAGGGATCTTGAACTCAAAGATAAGGAACATTTTGTTAGGAAATGACCTAGTAGAGTTGGGGTTGATCTCGGATGGTCTACCCATGACTGCTGCTGCAGTCACTAGGTCACAGGTGACACAGGGTCTGGCTGTGAGTCAGGTACCCGAGCCAAAGGCGAGGTCTAAGGCAAGAAGACAGAAGAACAAGAAGGCCACCTCTGTGAAGGGCGCTCCTTCTCTTCCTGCAGTTCCTACAGAACCCATTGGGATCCATGCTCCGGATGGGCTGGGTCCAGTGGAAAACCCAAACTCAACTCCTAAGGGAGAAGAGACAGAAGACTATCCTATGGGAGATGCTCTCAACCCGGAGCACCACCCCAACCTTCAATGCCTATTGGCTGATTGGGGACCCTCCCAGGCGGACCTCTGTAAGGGACAGAGAGAGTGCCACTCTCTCGAGGGTATGAGGAAACAGGCCCTGTACAGGCACAAGGAAAAGTGCCTAGGACATTCCGGATGAATTGGGAGGGTGAGCTCCTTGTTAGTGAGCCCACTAAGCCTAAACCTGGTGCCCTCAAGAGGTTGGTGGTACCCCAGGTTTACAGGCTCTACCTGCTGCAGTTGGCGCATGAGGTGCCCTTAGCTTGTCATCTAGGTACCAAAAAGACTAAGCAGAGGCTCTCTACCCACTTCTACTGGCCTTGGATGGGAGTAGAAGTGGAGTCCCACTGTCGGACCTACCCAACTTGTCAGTTGTCTGGCAAGACTGGAGGCAGTGTCATTGCCCCACTGCAGCCATTGCCAATGGTTGGCACACCGTTTGAGAGGGTGGGCATCAACATTGTCAGTCCCCTTGACCCTCCCACTTCAGGTGGACATCGGTTCATCCTGGTCTTGGTTGATCATGCCACTAGGTACCCTGAGGCTATACTCCTTTGGACTGTTACTGCCAAGGTGGTTGCCAGGGCTCCCCTGGGCATTTTCACCCTTGTTCGATTCCCCAAGGAGGTTGTCTCTGACAGAGGATCCAACTTCATGTCTAGTTACATGAAAACCATGTGGAAAGAGTGTGGGGTAACCTACAAGTTCTCCACCTCTTACCACCCCCACACCAATGGTCTGGTTGAGAGGTTTACTAAAACTCTCAAGGGCATGCTAGGTGCTTTGGAAGAGCCCCTAAGGAGGAAATGGGATCTTCTCCTGCCATGCCTGCTGTTCGCTTACAGAGAGGTACCTCAAGAGGGTGTTGGTTTCAGCACCTTTGAGTTACTCTTTGGACATCCCGTGAGGGTGTGAAAACAAAATCAAAATATCGAGGCTGAGTACCCCAAAAGGAAATACACCGAACACGGGTTACAAAGGAACATACAAAGATCTTTTTATTTTATACTGAAAAGTTACAGAGAAAAAAGGGAACAGATAGCTATCGGCCCTCAGTACAGCACAACAAACTCCAGCGTGGTTCAGTGTGCTTAGTGAGAGACGCTGTACATTAGAATTTGTTGCTCTTTTATAAAATTTGCGAACATGATGTCCAACCCTACTTCGGGTTAATGTTCCTCTAATACATTACTGATCTAGGGTTCAGGCCGAGTTCATACCACTATATGCATAGGGATTGCCTTTAATACATTCGCCAACAAGCCTACATGGTAACACTGTATTTTAGGATTTCTCATAAAGGTCTTCTCAAACATTAATACAATGTAGTTAAACAAGTGTTCTTAGTTCAGTATTTGGATACATTGTTCTTAACATATGCTCGTGGATTAGTTTCATTGCACGAGTAATCCTTTACACACAGGTCAGCGAAGGACAAGGTCTCAGTTCATGACCCCAACAAGTGGCCTGCGGGCAAGTTACATATTAATTACACACAGAGGTCAAGGCGGCCATGTTGTATTTCGGAATGACTTTGTCCACCATTTTAACTCACAGGGTGACTTTACAGAAAGAACCTAAAATGGCAGATTGACCTAAAATGGCGGTTTACATTGATTCTAAGGTCAGGACCTTGCAACACAGATTCCTTCTCAAGTGACTTATAAGCAGCTTGGCGTAGGCCAATATACATATATTCGTTGCAATAGGAGGTACGATATGATTTCCCGTTTGACAAGGGGGCCCTTTGCCCTGATCAGAGAAGGTTTGGAAGCCACCCTTCCAGGCCCGCCAAGCAAGTGGGGGACTATCTGTTAGGCCTCAGATGGAGGATGACACAGATGATGGGTCAGGCGACAGCGAATCTCAAGACCAGCCAGGAATTAAATAAGTACTGGCATGACCTTAAAGCCTCACAAGTGGATTGGACTCCGGGACAGAAAATCCTTGTGATAGAGCCTGCCAAGCCTCGGGCTTTGGCAGACAAATGGACTGGACCCTTCATGATAATCTCCAAGATGGGTGAAGTCAATTATCTGGTTGACATGGGAGTCTCTGGGGTCGCCCCTGAAGTATTCCATGTTAACAGGCTCATGCCTTTCCACAGGCGAGCAGAAGTCTCATGTCTCTTGCTAGCTTCAAAGCAAGAAGAGGATGAGAGTGAGCCCCTTCCTGATTTGCTGCACAGAAACCCTTAGGATGGCTCAGTAGAGGGAGTACATCTCTCTTCCGATCTGACAACAGAGCAGCAGAGGGTCTGCAGGGCTTTGCTCCGGCAGTATGCCTCTCTGTTTTCAATGACACCAGGCCTTACACCGTGGTGTAGGCACGAGGTTGAAACTGGTGACAGTGTGCCTGTCAAAAGCAGGTGCTACTGTATGTCAGATATCGTTAAGAACCACATCCAGGCTGAGGTCGCATAAATGTTGGATCTGGGTGTTATTGGACCCTTAACCAGTCCCTGGTCCAGTCCTGTGGTCCTTGTCCACAAAGCAAGTTCCCAGGCAGGTACGAAGGATTGGAGGTTCTGTGTGAACTACCGAGGAGTCAATGCCGTCACCAAAACTGACGCACATCCATTGCCCAGGGCTGATGAGCTAGTGGACACCATAGGTGCTGCCAAATTTGTGAGCACCTTTGACCTTACTCCAGGCTATTGGCAAATAGCTCTGACGGACCATGCCAAGGAAAAGACAGCGTTCTCAACACCCGAGGGACTCTACCAGTTTAGGGTCATGCCTTTTGGGTTGAAGAATGCCCCTGCCACCTTCCAGAGATTGATCAATCATGAGCTCAGTGGGCTGGAGGCCTTTTGTGTGGCCTACTTAGATGACATTGCCATCTACAGTTCCACCTGGGAAGAGCATTTGACACATCTGGATAAGGTGTTGCAGGCCTTGAAAAGGGCTAACCTCACTATCAAGGCCACCAAGTGCCAGATAGCTCAGGGGAAAGTCACGTATCTTGGTCATGAGGTAGGAGGGGGTCAAATCTAACCTCTCTCTAGTAAAGTACAGGATGTACATGACTGGGTTACTCCCACTACTCAAACCCAGGTGAGAGCCCTTTTGGGCCTCACTGGGTATTGTCCCAATTTCATGGCGGACTATGGAACCATAGCTGCACCACTGGCAGCTCTGACCTCACCCAAACACCCTAGGAAGGTTAAATTGACTGAAGACTGTCAGCGGGCCTTTGAAGGCTTGAAAGAAAGTCTGTGTAGGGCACCTGTGTTGTGCGCACCTGATTACAGCAAGCCCTTTATCGTTCAAACTGATGCCTGCGACACCGGAATTGGTGCTGTCTTTTCCCAGTTAGATGACAAAGGAAGGGAACATCCGATCATATTCATCAGTAGACAACTCAAGGGTAGAGAACTTAGGTGGGCTACTGTTAAAAAGGAATGTTTTAGCATAGTTTGGAGCCTTAGGTGTTTTAGGCCCTACCTTACGGGGTCCACCTTCAAGGTCCAAACAGATCATAAGCCCCTGAAGTGGCTTATGCAGATGAAGGGTGAGAACCTGAAACTGCTCAGGTGGTCCATTAGCCTGCAAGGGCTAGACTTCACCATAGCGCATAGACCAGGGAAGAGTCACGATAATGCAGATGGCCTTTCTAGAAGGTATGTTGTACGTCTGGATGAGGGTGTATATCTCGTGGGAGATTAGGCACCCTAACCTCACTCTAGGGGGGGTCGACTGTGATGCTGGAAAGGCACTTGGGTGACAGGGCCTCCCTGTCCTTGTCCTATATTCCTTTTTAATTTGCGTTCTGTATTGTTTACTGCCCAGGAGTCCACGTGGGACTCCTGGCAGTGCAGCTTTCCTGTTTTTGGTTTGGTGTTCAGACCCATGGGATACCTTTATGGCACTAATGGGTGGGGCTACAACCCTGGGCCCCTAGTGTATGTTTTTGGGCACCTGTGTGTGGCCCACAGAGCGGGATATGGGCTGGTGGCAGCTCCATGCTGAATTTGGGAGGTTTGCTTAATACCCTCCATTTTGGGATACCCAGGCCCTGCCATTGGAATCAGTTGATTACTGATAGGAAACAAGATGGCCCCTGTGGCCTCTTGCTTTCTATTGCCTGTTACCTTGTTTTCCCAAAGGCCTGGGAATCCCTGACTCTGTCCCTTCCTCCTGACTGGCTGTTGGATGGAAGTTCCATATATGGTAGTGTGGGGAAGTGCAGACCAGACTGGCTGGAGCCTTCCCAACTACCGTATGTTGTGGGTACACCTGTGGGTTGGACCTGGGTGAATGGTGTGTCTGACGAATATACACTTCTTGTTGTGGATGTCTGGTATCTGGTGTTTGACACAATGGGGGTCATTACGACCCAGGCGGTAACCATGGCGCTAGTAGCGCCATGGTTGCCGCCGGTATTTTACCGATTGCGCCATGGTGAATGGCGGAATTACTGCCCCATTCCAAGGTTGGCGGGCTGTAATTCCCCATTCACCATTGGCCCTTCCCCATTCCCATTTTTGCCCCCATAGGGCTCAATGGAAATGGGGAAGGCGGTAGTTACGGTACTGCAAATTGCGGTACCGTAAATACCTCCAAGGTAAAAACCAGCCGTTAAGGTTGGGACCCGAAAGGGACCTCGTAAGTAGGCGGTAAGGGGTTAACGGTGCCACCACCTTTTACGGCGCCGTTGACCCCTTACCGCCTGGGTCGTAATGAGGCCCAATGACTAAGACAGCCCTGCCCGAAACTGGTATGAATGCAGTGTGTAGTGTTGGATGGCGTGTTACTTGTCCAAATCCACATTCTGTGTTGTGAGTGTCTGGATGGAGAAGAATGGCCAAAATGCACTGTGCGCCTGATTGGCTGACTGACTGCTGAATGCCCTTCTGAGTGATTGGGTGCCTGAGTGTGACCCAGCAGAATGAAGGGGAGATCAACTAGTATATCTGGGGTCAAACAATGGGGGTTAGTTAGATCTACTTGAACAATTCACATGCCGTCTGAGCCATAATCAGTAAGGGATCCAATTTACGTTGCAAATGAGCACATCAACCATTGCTTTCTTGGACCTTACTATTTATGTCGAAACTAATACTCTACATTAAGACGTTCCGCAAACCTACTGAAGTGAACTCAACACTGTTTGTGACCAGTTGCCATTTACAAAGAGTCAAGAACAATATTCTGGTAGGAGAATTCATACGTGCAAGACGTAACTGCAAAGACCAATCACAGTATACGATGGAGTGTGAGCTACTTTCGTCCAGATTTAAACAGAGAGGCTACCAAACCAAACATATCCGAAAGGCAGTAGACAAGGCATCATTCATGGCACAATCAGATACCTTGGTTGAAAAACCAGCTAAAGTTGAGTGTCAATAAGAAAATGTGAGATTCATCACTACATATTCCAATGATCACTCCAAGATCAGAAGTATTTTGAAACGTACTTGGCATCTATTACAACTTAATGATCCACATCTAACCAAATTTACACAGCAAGGGCCACAAATTGTCTTTACAAGGGCACAAACATTAAGGAACCATCTAAGTCCTTCGTTTCTCCCACATGTGACTGAGAAGCAACCTACCAACTGGCTAACATCAGACAACTTTGGATTCAGGAAATGTGGCACCTGTTCCATGTGCCAGTATGTATATAAGAAATCAACCAAGTTTCGAGACAATCATGGAAATCAAACGATGATCAGGCAAAATATCAATTGCAGAAGTAAACATGTGGTATATGCTATAATCTGTATTTGTCAGAAAATGTACATTGGAAGTACTATTCGCCAGCTCCAGACACATATCCGTGAACACCTGTCCGGGATTGGCAGCCCAAATTTGATCTTGCCATTAGCCACACATTGGCAGCAGGAGCACCAATTTGGAGACAAAAAAGACATCAGATTCATTGGATTGAAGCATGTGAGTCTCGGCAGAAGAGGCGGCAATCTTGAAGTTCCACTATGTCAGTCAGAAGCGCAGCTAATTTGCCATTTCAGAACCGTTAAGTGGGGACCCAACACGGACAGTGAAATGTACTGTTTCTTATAAGTATTCCAATGAACAGTTGCCATTATTAGATATTGGGACTATAAGATTTTGCGTATAAAATGTATGAGACATTACTTTCAAATTTCACACATGGAATGGAGCAACTGACAATACTATATGTCTTATTAACATGTATTTGTTACAAAAAAGCTTATATATTAACCTGTTACATTATCCGATGCACTCATATAGGGGTTAAAAATGTAAGTGCTGCATTACTCACGTATGACACACATTCAAAGTCGAGCTAATCTAAAAATATTTGAAAATGTGTGCTCGCTGGTATCAGTTTGTTACAAAATCTGTTTTTAATTTTTACAACTTATGCGGTTCGGAATTTACGAGTTGATCAAATCCATTGTAGCGCCAATGTAAAAGGTTTGACACCGGTACACTCGCTTTTCCCATTATTTGTACTTAATTTGGCCCATAGATTACCGTGATAGGCACCATGATATGGCAAATAGTTTATGGCTGTACCAATTTGCAGTGTCAAAGAGCTTACTGTACACTATTTATGCGCTCAGGGCACAGGTACATCATTAATACTAGTTTTGTCCCAAAACATGGCCGACAGGGGCATGACAACAAAGGAAGGACCAACCAATTACCATGGCACCATTCGACAACACAAGCTCCACTTTTATTTAAAGGCTGCAATTAGTACGCGATGCAGCATAGCGGACAGGAGCTGCTGTAACAACGGTAAGAGATACAGCATTTCAGTTAGTTGGTACGCCCTTTAGGCCAAGTCGTTACGTACAAGCTCCTGCATCACGGGATATTTGCATTTTTGCCAGTTAGATACAGGCGATCCCGAGATATGTTCGGGCATATATAATGCATCCACATGACTCAAAGGCATAACTGCATGCACACATGCAATATATCTCTAAGGCCGCACCTTATTAGCACCATAATATGCATATGTTCTTTTCTGCTTCAGCCGTGACCGTAAACCGCACGCTTATCTTTAGCATCTATATCATTTCTGACTTTGGGGGTCATCCCGAGTTTGGAGGTAAGTAACTGTCCGTACCAGCATGGCACAAATAGTGTGTCCGTGTAGTCAAGAGCCAGCTAATAGAGGGCTATTACAATTTCGCGGGCACAAGCTTTGTGCCATGCCGGTAATGGCATTACCGCCATGCCGTTAAAGGCACGAAAAATGCCCTTAGCAGCATCATGCATAGCGCAGATTGCACTACTAGCATGAACCAATGCGGCATTAGCGGCCACCGCTAATAGCGGCCACTGCTATTAGCGGTGACCGCTATTAACTGTCATAATAGCGGAACCCGAAGTAGCGTCATCGCGCAGGAACAGGAAGGAGCACAGCGGTCATCTTTAAAAACACAATCCATTGCCATCCTCAGCACACAGGACCTGTGGCACACTGCTGTTATTGGAAAGTCATCCTCCAACACACCACAATGCCAAAGGCTATTAAGAAGGGTGCCTCCCACCTGCGCAAGGAGCGCTTCAACAAAGACGAGTTGGAGATGCTAGCTGGGTCCCTGCAGGAACATGCAGACATCATGTTCGCCCAGAGCATGAAGAGGGAGGCCATCATTCGAAAAAAAGAGATCTGGGCACTTGTGGCGCAGAAAGTGAGCGTAGTCGGGAACACCCCACGCACCATAAAAGACTGCAGGAAGCGTTGGGACGACTTGCGGCTCCGAGTACGGAACATACTCTCTGCAAACAGGAGCCAGGCAATGGCAACAGGCGGAGGAGCCAGCTCCCCCATCAAGCTGTCCCAGAGGACATCTGTGCCAGCCTGATTGGCATTGAGGGTATAGAAGGTGTCGGAGACATGGAGTGTGGCGCCACAACATCAGCGGATGGAGGTGAGTGTCCTAAGAAAACACTGTAATGCAGAGTCTGATGAAAGTCAACCATAATGTATTTTATTACTGATTGTGTTTTGTATTATTATTGATTTGGTTTTACACCTTTTGCTGATAATTTTGGATATACATTTCTTTTCAATTCATGTATGCGATCTATAGCCCTGGTTTGAGAAAGGCATTTTATATTTGCCGAAACACGTGTTACCAGAGAGGGCAGTGTGTTAAGACAATTCTAGAACTGAATGTGGTAATAAACTACAGTTCTGGAATCACCGAAAATCAAGTGTGGCGCATCTATTTGCAAGAGGGTGTGTTCTATGTTCATGGTAGTATATCTGGTGGCCTCTCACTGCTAGAAATCGTTCAGAAGCTGAGGAGAAACTGGAGTTGAAACTGAAGCTTGACCTTGAAGCCCTGCTGGAAGAGAAGAACTGCTGTTGCTCTACTTCACCGATCTGAATGCAGTTGGGTCTCCAAGAACTGATCCAAGAGAAACCTGGTAAGGAGACCTCTCTCCGAGCTACGAGGTACCATCGTGCACCAGCTGATCTTTTCCAAAGCTCCCTGGTAGACAGACCTATGGAAGGCTGCCGACTGGAGACGGGGATGCTGCGGAATTCCCAAGGAGAAGCGCCCGGACTGTTGTCCATCACCGCCGATGACTGCCGTCGCCGACCGGAGCCGTGTGCTCCCGTTGCCTGAGAACATTTGATTCACGGATGCACTCGTCCACACCGCTGACCACCTTATCCCACCAGAGAAGGCCAGGCAGTTGACGTGCCGAGGAGCATCTGCTGGTGGGTTTCCCGCCACCTAAAGACCACAGAGACGCCGGACGACTCGACGCCCTTGCTGGGCTACAGTTCTTCAAACTCTTTGCGGTCCTGAACTATCGACATCGAGGTGCCCCGCACACCTCTCCCTTGCAGGACTTCTACGCTCCATTGTCGACGAGCCCCGCTAGGAACGAAGCTGCCACTTTACTGCCGTAGTTCACCCTGTTCATCGCCGGACGTTCGACAACCTGTGGCTCCTGCCTTAAAGGGAGTGCACTCAAGAAGGGCAGTCGATTTCCCAATGAGGAACCCTACAACACCAGGTACTTTGGGGTTGCTGAACTATTGGAAGGACTGTAGTGAGCAATATATGGACTGGGCTTGTGATATATCTTTATTCTACAGGTTGCCTAGGTGGGGGGATCTCCACACGGAACTGCATCTAGGTAACAGGGCCAGAATCCTGCCAATTGTTCTAACCAACTGCTTTCCTCTAATATCTATTGCTGCTTTCCTTTATGAACTGATTTGTGTGACATTTAACCGTACAGTTGATGCACTTTAAAGAGATCGAATAGTGATTGTGGTACCACGTAGACTGTATATATTTGCCATTGTAGATAACCGAGTGCTAAGTGAGTTATCATGATAGTGTACATAACCGTGAACATTAATCATATAAAGACTGTGTTTTACCTAATACAGTGTGTGGATATTCCTTTGTGGGGGCTTGGGAACTACACTGTACTTAAGAACCAGCCTGCATCAACTCCTGAGAAGCTAGGCCCTGATTACTCGTCCATTGCTACCAACAATAGAGAATCTTGGCTGGGGTCCTCTGTGCCTCTCCTCTATCATATAGATAGCAGGAGTACAGACACCCCCCTCCAGTCATTACACAGAGGGATTTGAATTTGATCCTTGTGGCAACCGGGAGGCAGTGGAGAGTTTTTAGGGCTGGAGAGATACAGTCCCTGGGCTGACACCAAGAATAAGCCTTGCTGCCCTATTCTGGATTAGCTGGAGGGGTCGTAGAGAGTAAGAGGATAGATTCTGGAAAAGGCTATTGAAGTAATCTAGCCCAGAGAGAACCAGAGCTCTGGAGACATTGAGCTTTTGGGGAAAGTGAGAAGAGGGAGAATTCCTTTGAGAACGAAGAGTTGAAAGTGGGACTTCTTGGCAAGGTCCTGAATGTGAGGGAGGAAGGAAAGAGAGGAGTCGAAGATGACTCCAAAGTTTCTGGTTTCGAATGAAGAAGATGGGGGAGAGCCCATACAGGATCGCCAGAGTGACGGGAAGAAAGAGGGAGCAGAAGTCCCAATAGGAAGAATCTCAGTCTTGCTGGCATTGTGGCAGAGATCGTTGGAAGTGCACCAGGAATGGATGGCGGATAGGCACTCCGGAATGATGGAAGAAGGAGAGGGTCAGAAGGAAGTTTGAAGAAGAGTTGTGTGTCATCTGCGTAACACTGGAAGTTAGGGGAGAAAGTGGAAATGAGGTGTGCCAGTGGAGCAATGTCAGGGCTGGGGCGGGTCTGGGGGTAAATGCCCTTATGGTCAGCCTGGGGGGCAGACAAGCAACCAGAAAGCACTCTACCAAGTACTCCAGGCGTGTTCTCCACCCTTTTTGTAGGACCGTGGTCCAGGGATGGAGAACAGCCCGGGAACTACATTTCCCAGCAGGCCGCTCGCCGTTTGGGCCTGCTCGGGGGAAGATTGCCACACCCCCGACCGCGCCCGCATCAGCGCACATGCGCGAGCCGCGCCCGTGGGGAGCCGCTCGCAATCCTGACCGGCGTCCTGGAAAGACGTGTTCACAGGAGCTCCGGAGGCAAGCTTACGCGGGGCGATTCCGCCCGACGCCTGCAAACCCCAGGCCCCGCGTACAAGTCTGATATAAGTACAAATAGTTACCTTGCGCTTCTCACCAGTAATACCCGAGGGGGGGCCACGCAGTAGAAGCGGCTCAGAAACCCACCAGCCCACAGCAAGCCGGAGCGCAGAACTCTTGAAGGGAACGCTAAGAGTTATAACGTCCCTAACCACGCATGAGACTCGAACTAACAATGCCCGCATGTTTTAATGTGAAAGTATAGTTGCATGACTCCGGAGCTGCGATTCTCGCC
Source organism: Ambystoma mexicanum (assembly GCF_040938575.1). Lineage (NCBI taxonomy): Eukaryota > Metazoa > Chordata > Amphibia > Caudata > Ambystomatidae > Ambystoma > Ambystoma mexicanum. The sequence goes on along the minus strand of NC_090934.1, from coordinate 831,310,246 downwards.
GTGCAGAGTACCCAAAAGCCACTAACCAATCACGCGCACAGCGCGCACTGGTATTGACTCTAATTTTGCTCTTGCAGAGAGACTGGAAATCCAGGAGAAGTTTGTGGCCAATCAACACGAAAAGGCCAGAAAAGCTGTGGACTCAGGCAGAAACCGAAGCTAAGTACATTATTGCTTTGGGGCAATTCCCATTGGTACTGCATGAAGTGAATGCAGGTTTGGGTGGGAAGTTGGGCAATCGCTTTAGATGCTGCATGAAGTAATGCAGGTTTGGAATTCCGCATGCCGCAATGTGGGGGCTGATCTAAGCTGTACCTAAGTTAATGTATGTTTACATGTGATGTCCTGGTAAGGGGCTCCAGTACAAAAGTCAGAGGTGAACTCAAGCATTCAGTGAAGGAGTGAGTGGTGAGAGCAGGAGTGCATGGGCGGCGAATTCATGGAACAGGAGCCGAGGAGCATGTGACCCTGACATTCCCCCTTTCCATCCAGAACCTCTACCTAAACCCTTTTCCGGTGTTCCTAACTTCCTTACCTATCCAACCAACGGACCCTAACCCTCTTTCCCCAAAGGGTCAAGGTTGCCTGTGCTGTCTATCTCCAGGTACTGCGACCTAACGGAGAGGGAGGCGTTTTAGCTGTGTTTGTGCTGCCTCTGCGCCTGGAAGAAGCAAGTTCTGACAAGCAAGGTAAGTGTTAAAGAGCCAGGGAGAGATGTTGGAGCCATGGGGGATACCGCAGGTGGAGAAATTTGTAGGGGAGGAGAAAGTGCCCAGAATAATCTGGGCTGGACAGTCACTGAGGAATGAGGTCAGCCAAGCCAGTGCCCACCCCGAGATACCCAGGGTATCATGGAACTGCTTTATGAGGATGGAATAGTTGATCGTGTCAAAAGCAGAGGAGATATCAAGTAGAATGAGGACAGCTGGAGAGTTAGCGTCCAGAGATGCGAGCAGTTCTTCACAGGTGTACAGAAGAGCAATTTTTTGTGCCTCTGGGTGCTCGGAATCCAGATTGATGGTCATGGAGGCAACCAACAAGTCGAGTGTGTGAGGTAAGTTGGGGGAAGACCAGCTTCTCCAGGAGTTTCTCAAGGAAGGTGGTGATAGATATAGGGCGGTAATTGGCTGGAAAAGTGGGATCTGCTGATGTTTTTTTAGGAGGGGGCACACAAGGGAGTGCTTGAGGGAGGAGGGGAAGGATCCATTGGCAAAAGAGTGGTTGCAGAAATTGGCACATGCAGGGGCAGGAGAGCCAATAGTGTCCTTAATGGTTCTCGAGGAGCAGGGGGAAACCTGTTTGGAGGAGACCTTCATGGAGTGGGCAACTCTGGTGACCACATCAGGTGTGATAGGGGAGAAGGTGGAGAAAAAGGGAAAAGGATGGTGGGAGGTCATATGAGGCAAGGGGGTGAAAAAGGGGGGACGGGGATGCAAGAGTGCTCAGGATGTCTTGAGTTTTAGTAGTAAAGCGTGTGGCCAATGCGTTGCAGAGGTCTTGGAAGGGGAGGGGTGAGGAGGAGACTGCGGAAGGGTTGGCTAGTTCCCTGCAGATTTTAAAGAGTTTAGCTGCTTTTCTGGATGCATCAGAGACACGCGCATGGATGTGGCACTTATCTTGGCATGGATGGAATGCCTGTATTGTCTTTGGAACAGGCAACAGGCCATTTTGTCAGAGGGTGAACCAGGGGTCTGCCAATTCCGTTACGCAGCTCTGCACTTGCATTTCAGGGCTGTATGGTAAGCGTCATACCAGGTGTTACACTTAGAGGCAGGTTTTAGGCAGATCCTCATGACTGGGGCAAGAATGTCCAGAGTGTTAGGAATGGCCAGATTAAGGTTGCTGAGAACAGAGTCAGAGGTAGAGTCTGCGGTGGGGGGATGAGGGGATGAAGGTGGATGCAAAGGCAGCAGCTGACACTCATTTCATCGGACAGATGTTTGTGAACGAGGTTGGCAGGGCTGGAGGATGTGCAGTCAGAGGGCCAAGAGGACCCAGGTGACAGGAGAGCAGAGAGTGATCTGACTAGGAGAGAGGGGTGATCAGTGGGAAGGAGAGTGAAAGATCAGAGTGGATGAGGGCATCAAGAGTGTGTCCAGCCAAGTGTGTTGGACCAGAAGGGAGAATGGAGAGAGAGAGCGAGGTGCAAGGTCACGGAAGAGAGTTGATGCCGTGATAGAGGGATCCAGATGAATGTTGAAATCGCCCAAGAGATGGAGTTTAGAGGTGCTTGTGAGGAGAGAAGAGCAGAAATCAGCCCATTTGTAGAGGAACAGGGTGGTAGAGCCAGGTGGCCTGTAGATAGTAGCAATGGTCAGAGAGGAGGATGAAGAGATGACCAGCTTGTAAACCAGGCTCTCAAAGGAAGAGTAAGGCTGGGTGGGTATGAGGGAGGCAGGGACCCTACTGAGGGAAAATCAAGGCAACCCCTCCGCCAGCACGGTTAGGGCGAGGCTTGGAGATGATCTTGTAGCCATCGGGGAGAAGGGAGTCAAAATCAGTGATCGAGCTGGCATTGAGCCACGTCTCGGTAAGAGTGAGCATGTTGAGGTCAATGTCTGTGGGAAGGAGACAGATGTTGGCAGAGTGTTTGATGGCTGAGCGAGTGTTAAGTGTGGCTTGATGAAGGAGGTCTCCACCTTTGAAGGTTTTCCGAGGAGGGGCACAGGGGCGTGGTACACCAGTCGGAGGGGGGGAGGGGCAGAGAGAGTGGAAGAGAGAGTAACAGGAGTGGAAAGGAAGTTAATGAGGAACGGCAGGAGCCGGTCAAAGAGAAGGAGGTTGGGTTGAGAACCCTGAACGAAGATAGTGCCAGTGTGATAGACATTAATGACACACGTGGATGATGCGAAGCCCGCAAGAGGACTTCACACTTAGTGCCACCATCAATGGGAGAGGATGTGAAAGGGGATAGAGTAGAAATGAGATGAGGAGTCCACAGATCTGGGGAGTGGACAGAGAAGAGGATATTGGTGAAGACCTGTCTGGAAGTTGCACTGACATAGGTCGCTGCAATGGTTAGGCCAGGGTTAGTGGTCAGGATGTCTTTTTTGTGCTTTTTCCTTTCAGACTTCGTGAGAGAGGGATGATAGGTCATAGTGTAACAGTTAGAGAAGGTAGGCGAGATGGTGAATGTCATAGGGGTGGCAGAGGAAAATTGAAGGAAAAAGGAATGTCTGCACAGGACAATACAAGCCCAAACTCTCCAGGCGCCCTAGAAGTTACAAAAGGACACACAGGGCGCAAAACACAAAGCAAGATGGGGTGCAAAGATGTTAAAAAACACATACCTAGATTCAAATTTCAAAAAAGTGTCACAAATGCAGTAAAGAAGAAGTAGGTTAAATGATGCAAGGAAGGCAGAGTGCGAAAGGCACCGTTTTGGTTCATGGTTGTTAGTGTAGGAGGCAGTGGAGAAGTTCAGCCATCACTTACTGGTATATCCTCAGAAAGCTTAGAGGTGCAGGGGCACAGGTTTGTGGGGGAGCAGGCTGTACATGAATAGGCAGCTTCATAGTTTGAAGAGGGGGGACAGAGGTGCAACCCTCAGACAGGCACAGGCAGGTTGTGTATCAGATGTTAGTTATCCCCTTTCAGTGCCTCTGTTAGTATATGCTGCCGCCTATCTCCCCCAGGCTCCGTAGCATATCTGCACTTCTCAATATGTCCAGTGTATGTGGACCCACCGTTGCCGCCTTCTGCCCCCGTTTCCTGCCCTGTGCAGTTATGGCTGTGCTTCTCTCCTGTATTTGTTTCACCAGAAACTCTTACCACCTACTATGATTTGCCACTCTGTTTCATGTCTCCATCACAATTGTTATGTCCCTGCGTTCCTCTCCTAATATCTCTGGGTCCCAGAAGACATTACTTCCCTCTCATTACATCTCCAGTCACCATCCTTGCTCGCGGCTGGCTCTTGCTTCCTATGGTTCTGCCTGGGGTTGTCTTATGTTGCCAGCATCTCCACTATCATCGTGAACCCTTCAGCCATCCCTCTATGTAGTACAGGGCCTGTTCCCAGCTGCCTGTCTCTGCACCTCTTATGCTCCCAGCCTCAGTGCGTTCCTGCTGCGCAACAGCGGGTGTCTAATTGGGCCGCCTGTGCTGGATCGCTCACTCACCAGCGTCGCCCTTGTTCATAGTCCGCTCTGCCCGCCATCTTGATTTTCAGGGTCCGGCAGCCATCTTGTTTTTCAGGATCCAATATGCCTCGTTCCACTGGCTACATTGGTCGGTAACGGCCTGGGGCCTTACTAATAGGCTCTGGCGAAGCCAGGTGCTGTTTGTTGTAAAGTGCTTGCACTACTGCTGTCTTTGCCTTATAAACTGAGAGAGGTGTAATTACCCCAAGTGATAAACGTCTATATGTTTTTATGAAGTTGTATCACTATAGTGTTGTTTCAAGAGTGGAGTGGTGCTTAATGAGCACCCAGATACAAGTAATGAAGTGTCCCAGATACAACCTGGTAATGCTTCACAAAATGTCTAATACGTTGATGATATAAGAACTTGGAGTTTACATCGAAAGGAAAGCCAGAACTCAGAAAAACAAACCGATGTCTGTACTGTAAAGACAGTGCCTGCCAGCGTAAAGGAGCCAAGCCTGAGCGAATCCAACATTCAAATTCACTTACCCTTCCTGCCTGTCCTCCTCTAAAACCTACTCCGAATACCTACCCCTATGCCCTTTGCTCCCAGCACTGTACAGGGAGCAGGTGACATGCTGATTGTAGGGAGTCTGAGAACTGGGCAATTTTAACACGCTCATTTCACCTTTAACTGGGCAGATTGGTCTTGGTGTGTTAGTATTCTCGCTGGCATTAATAATCCTTGCAAATTGAAAAATGTTCCTCCTGGCTTCGAGATACCACAACCATGTTAGTAAAAAACAAATTTGACTAATGGCATGTAGCATCAATAATCCGAACAAAGGGGTAACGTGTATAGTTTGTTGGGAAATGTACAGCCTATTAACAGAATTTCCAGAGAAACAGTTTGTTCAGATGACAAATACCTATAACTCAAACTACCTTGTCTACTTAAACTAGCTTGTCTAGTACGGGCTAGACATGACATTGTTCTTTGAGGCATAAAATCTGAAACAAACTTACATTTTGTTTTCATCAGCTGCTATATAGTTTGTTCATTGAATAAACCATAAATACAGTTGAAGCAATTTTATGCCTGCTAAAATGTATGCATTGGGCATTGTAAAATACAATACGTAGACAAGCAGATGACTGCCCTAAACCCTAATGAAGGCTGTGTGGGATTATTTAAATCCCTAAATCAATAAATACATTAATCCAACAAATCAATCAGATTTGTAATATTTGATTTGTGGTTTGTGTATGATAAAAAGGGAACATGTAGGGTCATGTATTTGTCTCGAGGTTATTGCCTGCAAGCGGCCTTATTAAGAGGTATGGGCTTCAGAGCAACTTTCTCTGATGTGTTGCCTCATAAAAACAATCACCTCAGGAACAGCCTGCAGGAAAAGTCAATTCCCTCATTTCTTCTAGCATTCTCACTTCACTCAGCATCCTGATTTGCCTTATGGGATACTGTCAGCAGGTCATTTACGATTTCAGCACTAAATCTGGACTGTTGTGAGCAGAAGTACTTTGGTCTTAAAGTGGTTGTGGCTATTGGATGATTTGGTTGAATTTTAACTGGATTCCAAAATCCGCAATTCATTGCCAGGGGAAATTTATTTAACAATGGAGAAAACTCAGACCATACATAGGGAAGATGGATATGTGTCACAAAAGGGTGATAAGATCACTGTATTGCCCACAGAACTGTGTGTTTCAAAAGCATGATTTATATGGTGAAAAAGAAAGATGAAAAGTATGACACAAGAATTACAGGTACGTGGTGTACAGTAACTTTGAGAGCATTAGTGTGTCTGTTCTTTCAAAATTATAAATCTAGTTTTTGATGATTTAGGGGCCTAAGTAGAACTACTTTGAAAATATGCATAAAATGGAAGATTTGACAATGATGGGACAGATCATAGCACTGAGGGAGCAAATGGAGCAGATCTTGGCAGTGAGGAAAAAATTGACTCGGCCTGAGAAACAAAACGTGGCAGAAAATAGCTGTGATGGGCCAAATGGGGTAGAAATGAACATTGGGGTAGAAATGAACATGAGGGGAACACAAGAATGAAGCTCTGCACGGGGTCAAATAGGGCAGAACTCTGAACTAGGAGCTAATGGGGCAGAACACCACTCAAGGTAATTTGGGGTCTAAATTTGGGGCAGGACTGGGCACTGCAAGTAGGTAAGGCAGAGGTACATAGTGAGGGTACACAGTGCATGTCTGGGAGCCCCTCTAACCAGAGCTAACATAGCCAAATAACCTGTTCTATGCGAAGTGGCCCACTAGCAAGGGTCAACAACCATGATTTAGCTCACTATACATTGCACAGAGGAAAAACAGATCAATTTGCATATCAGTCTGGTCCCACCCACTAGGTAGTCTAGCACCAAAATGCTAGGCAATTCTCCTCTGGACGAACAAGAGTAACATCAGCTAACTCAGATACGTGTTTTGGCCTAATGGGGCCTCATCAGTGAGGTGAAGTTGCACCTCTCTAATCACAGTGCGAAAGGGGTCCATGTCTGGATTACCCTGGGTAACTTAGGGTAAAACCCCAAGTTCCTCAAAATTCACAAAACAGGTCTGGGAGCCTGTGAGAAACCAGTAGGTGTCTCACCTACTAGTCCCCAGGGATCTGTCATCCAGGTGGCCAGGACACGGCCATCACTTTGGGATCCAGTTCCTGGGGGTGGACCAGTGCGGAAGGATCACCTGGGTGAGGGGTCTTCGGGGAGTTGGAGTCAGACACTGCATGGTGAGACACAGCATCCCCTTCCTTGTAACACCTTTACCCCATCCTACCACGTAGGATATTTAGGAACCCTACACGCCCTTTTACAAAAAGAACATTTTCTCATGAACAGCCCGCTATGAGAGAAAACAGACTAACACCCGAGTCGTATACCTGAAGTGTCCCAATACAATTGTCAAACTAGAAATTATATTGTGCCTCCTATTGCTATGAATATATGTATATTGACCTACGCCAAGCTGCTAACAAGCTGCTTATAAACTACATGTGAATAAACTCGCATTGCAAGGTCCTGACCTTAGAAACCATGTAAACTGTCATTTTGGGTCAAGCCGCCATTTTAGGTTTTCTTGCTCTATAAAGTCACCATGTGAGCTAAAATGGTAGCCTATGTTATTCAGAACAGAACTCGATTGTCATGACCTCTGTACAGCCAATGTATAACTTGCCTGCAGGCCACTTGTTAGGGTCATGAGCTGAGACCTTGTCCTTCTGCTGACCTGTGTGCAATGGATTACCTGTATCACCGAAACTGATCTATAATTGAATGAGAACACCTGCTTAACTATATTGTATAAATTAAGTCCTACATTGTAATGTTAGGCCTAGAGCAGTAACTTATTTATGAAATGGTTAACCCAAAGGAGGGCTGAACAGCAGGTTTGAAATGTATAAAAGCCTGACTGTTTCAATGAATATTTGCACTCATTGAGCACACCGAACCACGCCGGAGTTCGCTGTGTTGTACTGAGGGTCGATAGCTATCTGAATTTTGTTCTGTTCTTTTGTAACTGGATTCAGTATAACATAAAGTGCTTTGTATGTTCCTTTGTAACCTGTATTTGGTGTGTTTCCTTTTTGGTTACCCTGCCTCATATTATTTCCTTGTTTTCACAGTTGGCGCCCGAATAGGGACCCTCAAGATTGAGGCTGGATTATTGAAGGTTGACGCACGCTATCGGACCGGGATCGGACGGTGAGACATAACGGGCCCGACGGAACGAGACGCAACACCTCAACAGCGCTGCACGATCCGTTCCCTGGACGATAGCCGTGTGGTCTGGGACGGCATCTTGAGGAGGGTCAATTTTTTGAGGCGGGCAGATTTGCCGAAATCACCATACACAAGGTAAAATTCGTTAGGTAAGTCCTTTGTAAACCAATCGGACCTCCTTAGGTTTGGTCAGGTGACTCGTTACCCGACTCTTAATTCAACCCTGACAATTTGAATTTGGCGCATTGTATCTGCAGACACAATTATTGACCAGGTAACACCGAGTATTTGAGAAATGCCTGGGAAATTGTCTAGCTGCTTTAGGGCATTATTCCGCAGCGATAGACAATCTTTGGAATTTAGCCATCCGGCACCACAGGAGGGGTCACCGGCATGTACTATGTACTGTAAGCATGGCATTGGAAGTGTAGTATTTAATAAAATTTGGCACAGACAAACCAGACATGCCTCCGAACTTCAGTGGCCAGTCAATGGTAGTTTTGAGATCCCTCGTATTGAATATTTAGAGTCAGTCTTGTTAAAAAAGAAGGCCAGACCTGCAGCATTTGATGTTTTGCAAAATTGGAAAAGAGAAGCGTTGCAGCAGCTTAAAAGTAGGGAAAAACATGTGTGCGTCATAAAACAAATGCTGAAAAGGCGTTGTTATATGATCAGGACTAACAGTCTGAATCGGTTAGGAATATGGACAGGGCTTTCTCACTCGGTATTCAGAAAATCTATCCTTCTAAAGATCTTCATGTTTCTGATGAGTTTATCGACAAATTGTTAAATGTACGAAGGCCTGGTGCCTCTGCACCACCTCCGTATGTTCCTCTTCCTCCTGCTGTACCTCTTCCTGCTGTTATTCCTGCTCTTCCTGCTCAACCTGTTGTTCCTATTCCTCCGGTTGTTGTTCCTCCACCTGCTCCTCTGCCTCTTCCCATTGCACCAGTAATAGTACATCCATTGAATTTGCCTGCACCCTCACTCCCAAGTAGTTCTGTACCGCTTGTAGTTGATCAGGGTGCGGGGTCGAGGATTGTTACTCGTAATACTGTTCCTACAGAAAAGAAACATGATTTGTTTGCATGGGCTAAGCATTGTATGGAGAGAGATGATCGAGCTAATGTTCTTGGCACACTTTCTAATATGGATAATTTTCCTGAGAAAAATGTTTTCATTGAAGGTTTAGGGATTCATTTATGTGTAATGTGGGGTAAATTAAATAATGCAGACCTCCCACAAGGGTTGAGGGACCTGAATACTTTAGCGTTTTCAAGAGACACTGTGGAGAAGGTACATGAGCATGTTGAGAGGATATTTGAGTATAGAAAGGAGTTGGAAAGGTTACGGAATGAGGATGACGAAGAAGAAAGTATGTATGTACAGAAACGATTTCTTCCGTGTCGTAAATCGACATCTGAGGAGGCGCGAATTTGTACAAAAGATGCGATTAGATGGATTTCAGACATATCGATAACTCCAGTTGAGGTATATGACACATACAGTCAATATACGCTAAAAATGCAGAGGAAAGTGATACAGGTAATGGTAGAGTACCTGCAGGATGAATGTTTAAAGAGAAAGGTTAGTTGTCCCACAGAGTTATTGAGCATTTATAAGAGAGCTTTTTCACTTGACACTTCTTCAACTGCTTTAGCGCTCGACTTAGCTCTGTTGCTTAGTAAGCGTTCGGAGTTGCCTACATCTCAGTTGCCTATTAGAGAGGTTCCTCCGACATTTGTCCCAAAGGTTGAGATTCCTGCTAATGCTGCAGCAGGTACACCTGCTGTGGACATTCCTGCACATTATGTATCGCAGTTTGTTCACGTCCCGTTTTCACGACAGGAAGTGAATACTATTAGACAAACTATTCCTGACATTAGGAAAAATCTGACAGGGTTCTATAAAGAGATAGAGTCCGTTTTGCAGTCCTCAGTGTTTACCCTAGGCTACATTGATTTGTTATTCCCTGTACTCCTGCCTATAGATTTGTGGAAACAAGTTAGAACTATAGACGATGTACCAGGGTTGGGAGATACATGGGCTAACATAGTTAGGCTTGATGGGGAAAGGCCAGCTGGTGAGAGACCACCTCAGGTGATACTAACTTTGCCTGACAGAATCATTGCAAAACTGAAAACTATAATTCCCGAAAAGAGAATTATTTGGGACAAGTTTACGGCCTGTGTCCAAGGAAAATCTGAGGGTGCTACCGAGTTCTTTAATCGGTTCGAACAGGTATTCTCGGATTTCAGTGGACAAGACTTAGGCACAGAGTCTGGGAAAAGATTATTTGTGGACAAATTTGTACGTGGATTGCTGCCTGACATCCAGTCACAAATTATGTCTTCTGAGAGCGCTTGGCAGGCGAAATCCCAATCAGAAGTACTGCACATGGCTCAGTACTACGAGAAACCGTGTCAATAATGAAAAAGATAGAGTCGAGAAGAGAAACGGTGATTTGAAGACTAAAGTATTGTTACAGCAAATTGTTAGAGGCCCCAGAGGGGGTAGTTCGTAGATTAGAGGTCAGTATGTTCCACAAGGGAATGTGCCCTTGGGTCCTATGAATATTAACCAGTGTGCCTATTGTCGCCAGGAGGGTCATTGGCGTGCACAATGCCCCGTCCTTCGACAGAGGTCGAATAACACATTTGGAAATATGGGTAGACGATCCAGAGGTCGCCCGGGTGTAGGGGGCCCTGGTAGAGGCCAGTTTTTGCAGGATCCGCAACAACCTTTTTCACAGGATAATCAGACTTCGAGTGTGGATACTAGAAACATATTTGATCATCCTTCTGCTGCATATCTATCTGAAGAACTTCCTTTTGATGATATTTTGTTTCATTAGGATTGCCCGAAGCAGGGTTTGGAACCTACACCTATTCCCGTTAATCAGAAAGGTCCCTACGTTGAAATGGTAGTGGGAAATAGGAAACATCAATTTTTGATAGACACTGGAGCACAGAAGTGCTCCATTGATCATTCTCGGGTTCCAAACATTCCACTGTCAGGGCAAACCAATGTTTCTGTAGGGTTTTCTGGCACACCAGTTGTTTGTCCGGTTTCTTCACCGGTACCTATTTCTTTGGGTCCCTTTACGGACCACTGTCCATTTCTCTTGACTTCGAATTGTGGAGAGAATTTGCTGGGGTTGAATCTGAAGGAATTAAATGCGGTAATTCATTGTTCTTCTGATGGAGTGCGTTTGACGATTTCACCACAGCAATGTTCTGTTTCGCAATTCTTGACTAGACCTTTGCCGCCAGAATTCAGTAATGTACCAGAGTGTTTGTGGGCAGTTGATGACAATGCTGTCAGTGTTTTGCAGATTGAGCCTGTTAAAATAGTTTTGAAACATGGAATTAAGCTGCCCCGTATTCCACAGTATAAGATCTCAGTTGAAGGCGAGCGAGCTTTGAAGAGCATTGTTTCCGATTTTGTGCATCGTGGGGTGATTGAGGAGATTGCAGGAAGTTTGTGCAATAGTCCGATTTTACCCGTGTACAAAAAAGGTGATAATGCAATTCCATTTCGTTTTATAATTGATTTACGTGCCATTAATAAAGTCGTTGCTCCACAATTTCCGATTGTGCCTAATGTGACGACAATATTAACCATGATTCCAGCTACAGCTACTCACTTCAGTGTTGTGGACCTAAAGAATGCTTTCTTCAGTATTCCTATACATGAGGATAGTAGATACTTGTTCGCGTTCACCTTAGGGGGACGCTCATTCACATTTACTTGTGCACCTCAAGGTTATACTGGGAGTCCTAGTATTTATAGTAGGGCTTTGAAAGAGCAGCTTGATACCCTTGGTCACAAAGCTTTGCTTAAAATGTTTCAATATTGTTGCCAGGAGGTCGCCTATTTAGGCTATCTCCTGTCAAAGGAGGGAAGAAGATTGACACCTGAAAGAATAAAACACATTTCTGGCATGTCTGTCCCAAATACACAAAAGGAAGTTAGAGCCTTGATAGGTATGGCTTCTTACTGTAGGTTATGGATCCCAAACTTCTCACTAGTGATAAAACCGATGTTGGCCTTGACGAAGAAGGGTATTTCTTCGCCATTGCCATGGAATACGGAGCATCAACATTCATTCGAGTTGCTCAAGACTGCATTTTGTTCGGCGCCAGTTTTGGGCACACCGAACTATGAGAAGGCCTTTGTGTTGTTTGTGCATGAATGTGATGGATGTGCTTTGGCTGTATTAACGCAGGAACATGGAGGGAAGAATAGGCCATGCGGTTACTACTCTTCCGCCCTTGATCCTGTTGCATGCGCTTTGCCAAGATGTTTGCGCGCTGTCGCTGCTGCTGCTGCGTCTGTAAAACAGAGTGAGGGAATGGTCCTAGGCCATGATTTAACCCTGATGGTGCCTCACTCTGTAGATATTCTATTGAACAAAACCCAAACGCAACACCTCACTTCCGCACGACTGACAAGATATGAATTAATCTTGTTTGCTCCGCACATTCAAATTAGGAGGTGCTGCGTTCTTAATCCAGCTGAACTCCTACCTTTCCCGCAAAATACTGTTTGCGGTGACGAAGAGTCACATGACTGCCTGTATACTACTGAACAAGATACAAAAGGCAGAGTTGATTTGAGGGACACTCCTTTGGATAACCCACAAGGGGAGCTGTTGTGTGATGGCTCCTGCTTCAAACTACTGGATGGTACATCCACAGCTGCTTATGCAGTCACTACATTGAGTACGGTTGTGGAGACCAAGAGAATTACGCATAACTCTGCGCAGGCCGCAGATGATATAGCATTGACTCGAGCTTGTGAGCTTTCCAAAGGGCTAACAGTAGACATATATACTGATAGCCAGTATGCCTTTGGGGTGGCTCACAACTTTGGGAGACTTTGGTCAGAGAGAGGGTTTTTAACTTCGCATGGCACCAAGATCCAACATGGCTCCCTGATAGTACAATTGCTTTCAGCGCTTGCGCTCCCTAGTCAGTTAGCAATCAATAAGTGCGCAGCACATCGCAAGATTATAGATGATGTAGGGAAAGGGAATGCTTTCGCTGATCAAATAGCTAGACAAACTGCCTCTGATCTCTTCCCGGAGATGTATGTTTCAAGGGAGACTGTAGATGCCTATGCAGTGGATGAGGGTGTTGGGTCTGTACGGGATATCCAAGCCGATGCCACATTAGAAGAATCCAAGAGGTGGGCTGAGGGCTTCGGGAAACTCGATGATGATGGGTGTTGGGTGGACATGGTTGAAGGGAAATGGTTGCTTCCTAATGCCTATATAGTAATGATGGTTACCATGGCACACGGTCCCACACATGTGTGCGCTCAACAGATCACGAGAATGTTAGAGAAAGTCTGGGTAAATGATAAGATTTCAAAAATTGCCCAGCATTATGTCCAAAATTGCATGATTTGCCTACAACACAATGTGGGAAAGGGGACAGCAACTCCAAGAGGTAGCTTTGGGCCTCCTTCTGTCCCGTTTGAAGTGATTCACTTTGACTTTATTGAAATGGAGCGATGTAACAATCTAAAATATGTCCTTGTGGTCATTTGAGCCTTTAGTAAGTGGGTCGAGGCTTTCCCTGTTAAAGACGCTACAGCCATGACCACTGCAAAGACCATGTTAAAGGAATTCTTCCCACGGTTCGGTTTGCCGAGAGTTATCTGGTCGGATAATGGTCCGCATTTTATCGCTGCTGTAATTCTACAGATATGTACGGCATTGCAAATTGACAAACGATTCCATTCGGCCAGACATGCTCAGAGCGCCGGATTAGTGGAAAGACACAATGGTATCATAAAAAACAAGCTCGCTAAGACGTGTGCCGGCACCAAATTAAAATGGCCGGACGCCTTACCGATTGTGTTACTTTCAATGCGGACAACCCCTCAAACTAAGACTGGGCTCTCTCCCTTTGAGGTGGTAATGGGGAGACCTGCTAATATTTGGGGTTTGCCTAAAAGCTGCGCATTGCGCGATGTAGAAAATGTACCTCTCTCCGACTATTGTAACCAATTGACTAAAAACCTGTTTTCAATTTATCACCAGGTGCGAGAGGCATTGCCGGTGAGGTACAAGGGCTCCGGTCACAGTCTACGACCAGGGGATTGGATCCTCGTTAAATCCTTCGATAGAGCGTCTTGCCTCGCACCACGTTGGAGGGGCCCCTACCAGGTGCTCCTGGTCACTGAGACTGCGGTGCGGGTAGGAGGACGTCGCCACTGGATCCACAGCAGCCACACCAAACGGATCCCACACCCAGTGCCATACGATACAGAAGACGCAGAACCCCTTTCCGACATTGAAACCAACGTACCCAAAACGGCAGACGGTGGAGAGAGAGTATCGGAGGCCGTTCCGGAAGTTGTAAGGCCCGACAAAACGGCCATCTTGCCTCCTTGCTCTCCCACTGCATCGTTTGTGGATCATCCATCTTATGATCCAACTTCCGTTCACTCGCCACCTCCTGTGGGAAGTGACGACATCCTGTCTGCTGATTCTTTTGCACCGGAAACTGTGAAGCATAATCTCCGCCCAAGGAGATAGGTTTGCAATACGGCTCTTGCTGTACAATTGAAAGAATTTGAGGGCTTGCCTTTGTTTGGCCCAATTGCATAAAGGGTTCTGCTGGCTAAGGGTTGTGGGAAAAGACATTAAGAAGACGCGCGACCGGAGTCGTCAGCAAACGAACAATTGGTGTTTCTCGATTGAAGACGACAATGCCCGCATCCGCTACCGTTCGTACTGAACTTTTGGACAAAAAATGTGACTAGGAGAGACAATGAGCAGATATGTATGGGGGCCCCGAAAACGTTTTGTTGTCTACTGGTGATAATCACGGGACTTTTAGTAACTGTTGGTTGTGGGTTTTGGTATTTGGAGAGAATGTACCCTTTGAATGATTTCCTACCTGTTGAAAATATAACTGTTGTTCCCACTCCTTCTGTGCAACTACATACCTTGTCACCTAGAGATCTTTTGCATAGACGGAATTATCAAAATAACACTCTACTTCTAATTATGAATGCTACCCATGCAATCTTTAACAGAACCAATTGTTGGAACTGCTCGCATTTACCGCAACATGGGGATAAGGGGCGAAGTTGGTATATTCACCCTTTACCTTTGACAACTGCTTGTTATGCTTCACTTAGAGCACTGTTCTTTGGCCGATGGAACGATAGCATCTCGGGGAACTTTGATGGCACTAATTTGAATAGTTTTGAGAAACGTGTTCTGACTCCCCTGGGATGCTCGCTTTTCGCAAATAGGAGTAAGCTCAATATTGCTTCTATTAGGCCTTCTGATAGACTGTCTCGTCCTTTCCAATCTTTGATTTCCTTTAAAATGGCTCCGATAGGCAATAAGGATGCCGTGCCTCCTTCTTATACTGTTAACCATAGCCCTGATTCAGTTTTTTTCTGCATACAGAGGAATGGCACCCGGTCAATGGGAGCTTTTAAAGGTTGTGCCAACGTTGCAAATTTGACTGGGGAAGACAGACCTTTGTATGTAGGCGAACCTATCTATTTTGTTTGCCGTAATGTAGCATTTCCATGGTTGCCCAGGGATTGGCAGGGAACTTGTTATCTAGGAATCCTGTTACGTGGGGTGTTTATAGCAAGTACTGTAGAGGTTTCGAAGGCTCGTCCACGCGGGACGAGAATGGCGACACTCCAGCACAGGTTTTAGGAGATGTAGCGAAATCATTCCTTCCATTCTTTGGGCAGATAGCGAATTCAGAGGATATCAGGAAACTAGCGAGAGTACTGGAGAGAACCATCAACCGGACCACAGATATACTCTATAATATGACTTTAGAGCAGAAAGCGATCAGATTGGTAGCGCTTCAGAACCGGATGGCATTAGATGTCATTCTGGCTGAACGTGGTGGAGTATGTAAACTAGTGGGGTCCGCTTGCTGTGTTTTCGTACCGGATTCCTCCCCAACTATTTTTAAGGCAATACAGAATCTGCACATTCTTAGTTCAGAAGTGCATGTTCCCGAGGGAAATTGGGATCTTAGCGCTTGGTTCTGGGACTTCTTGCGGTCTTGGCGTTGGAAAGTGCGTTCAGTCTTGCTGATTATTTTGGGAATTCTGCTATTTCTTTGTTGTTGTATCCAATGTCTACCAAGTATATGTTCAATGCTAGGGGGATGTTGCGCTCAGGCGATAGGTACAATAGGACATAAAGTGTATGCCCCGGATAAAACCTCTAAGGAGTATGTACTGAAAGAGATCTTAGTAAAAGATCTAATGGCGATAGATATTTCTGACAGCTATACAGGGTGTATGGACGATGACACATGGAGTTATTTGCAGGGAGATCAGAAGTAGTTTAGCACTTGGCATAGGCCAAAAGAAGGGTTTGTCAAACTAGAAATTATATTGTGCCTCCTATTGCTATGAATATATGTATATTGGCCTACGCCAAGCTGCTAACAAGCTGCTTATAAACTACATGTGAATAAACTCGCATTGCAAGGTCCTGACCTTAGAAACCATGTAAACTGTCATTTTTGGTCAAGCCGCCATTTTAGGTTTTCTTGCTCTATAAAGTCACCATGTGAGCTAAAATGGTAGCCTATGTTATTCAGAACAGAACTCGATTGTCATGACCTCTGCACAGCCAATGTATAACTTGCCTGCAGGCCACTTGTTAGGGTCATGAGCTGAGACCTTGTCCTTCTGCTAACCTGTGTGCAATGGATTACCTGTATCACCGAAACTGATCTATAATTGAATGAGAACACCTGCTTAACTATATTGTATAAATTAAGTCCCGCATTGTAATGTTAGGCCTAGAGCAGTAACTTATTTATGGAATGGTTAACCCAAAGGAGGGCTGAACAGCAGGCTTGAAATGTATAAAAGCCTGACTGTTTCAATGAATATTTGCACTCACTGAGCACACCGAACCACGCCGGAGTTCGCTGTGTTGTACTGAGGGACGATAGCTATCTGAATTTTGTTCTGTTCTTTTGTAACTGGATTCAGTATAAAATAAAGTGCTTTGTATGTTCCTTTGTAACCTGTGTTTGGTGTGTTTCCTTTTTGGTTATCCTGCCTCATATTATTTCCTTGTTTTCACACAATGGCCAGGTGAGGTCAGGCAATTACTGACCATCACACACACCTGACATGCATTACACTTCCCCACATGGATAAAAGGCAGAGCGCGAGAGCACACTCTGAACATGGCAAAGCCCACGAGGAAACAGCAGTTCCAAGGTGGTAGTTTAACGAGACACAAAAGATGGCAAAACAGAAGAGGATCGCAAGGAGGGAAGTTTCCTTGACCTTTTTGACAGGAAACTGCTACTTTTGTGAAACCTCGAGAATAGAAAACATAAGACCAGGAAACCAGGCTGAAGAATACTGCATTGTTTGTTGGAGGTACCTGGGGCCCTCCTGCATCAATAATCAAGACGGGGAGAATCACCGGCTGCTGTGATAGAGACAGCGTGTAAGGCATCCGTGTTTTTGCACGTTCTGTTTTAATCCAAATGTGTGTGATTTTTAATTCCCACCTCGGTATTTCTCCAAAGCGGGTGCGGTGCGGATCGCACCGCACCTGCTTTGAAGAAATACTGAGGTAAGAATTTTGCATTATATCGAGCAGATAGGAATTAAAAATCACACGCATTTGGATTAAAACGGAACGTGCAAAAACACGGACGCCTTACATGCGGTCTCTATCTTATTACAGAATACAACAGCTGTTCCATACGAACGCTAACTAATTCAGGATCTAGGAAAGGAGCAACATAGAAAACTTATATGCTGTAAGTGTGTACCTTTACAATATTATAAATACGCTGTGTTTGCCCAAGAGACCAGAAGGTTTTAATATAAACATATATTATTCTCTTGGTGTACAGGTGAATTTGAGAAACCTTAAAGAAAGTAGTAACGGAATACATTATTTTCAATTGAATTTCATGTAAAACTAACTAGCCATCATACCCCTGAAGAACCGTTATACTGAACAAACGGGGAAACACGTGTCGGGATCTGGCTAGCCTGTATACAAACAAATCTGTATGCCATATGATCACAATATGATCAGCCATATGGAAAAGAACAATTGAATGAAGTTAATTCAATGAAGCAAATACTTTTGTGAACCTACAATACCGAATTTGGATAAAACCAAACTTGTTTGTCACAAAAAATCCTTTTTTTTGTATATGTGAGCGCGCAGTACGTCTGGATTCAACCTTTATTTTGCACAGTGTGGAAAGCTGGGCTTCTGTGCTGCTTAGACTCTGACCTTGAAATGTCTTCACATTTCTACAGTACTCCAGAATCCGAGAAGAGACTTCACATGCTGTTTTGCATCTGCTCTTGTTGGCCACCGGTGTTCCACCAAAGGAAGCGGGAGACCTGGTGATTAACCAGAGATCCTGGGTACCTGCTGTTTGTACTGTTTTTGCCTGTGCAGCCTGAGCTGGGTTAACTTGTTGCATTGTCCACCTTCTTTTATTGTGGTTACCCCCCCTTGAAGTACTTCTGGCAGCTGTGCTTCATAAACATTTCAATATCAGTGTTTGATTCTTTCTATTCCCCCCTTCCCACCTTACCTCTGCCTTTCCTTCGATCAATTAAGAATAATTAAGAAAAGCCTGTCGCTGAAGGGTCCCTGTACCCACAGAAAGGGATGGTGGCGGGAGGAACTATAGGGAGCAGATGATAAGGACAAAACAACTGATGGCTTGGGGGAAAGCCGTGAGCATGACATCATTGATGCAGCGTCCGATCCCCCTCTATCATCTGCCAACTACAACGCCATCATGTCGTGGGAGTCTGACAACTGGCAATCAGTCACATTTTCCTCACAACGTAATACAAGCAGAGAGATCGCAGAACCGACACAAGAAATGGAACTTGTGCACCCTAAGGCTAATTGGAAGAGAAGCCTCATCCTCTCATTTTGCTTACATCTCCTTTGGTGTTGGTGCCTACGCCCCAGTCCTCCTCTCTACTGTGGCCAGGGCGCTACTGCCCGTGGCACGTTCAGTGACTATGGCAACTCGTACCAGGAATCTTATGAAACCTGATATCCCAAATGAGAGGGACATGGCTAATTCAAATGTCAAGGAAACAGTGGAAGACACAATATATATCCACGCCCCTACCCCTTGGTTGGACCTTCTCAAGTTTTACAGAAGAATATGTGTATTTGGAGGAGGTTTTTGCTCGTCCTGACTCCCAGGATTATGTGCAAAACACTTATACCAATCAAATGGAAATGGATAGCTGCCCTAACTCTTCCATAGACTGTTTAGAAAGACAACATGCAGCCATTGCAGCAAGACTATCGAGAGATATTGCCAAAATGAAAACGACTATGGAGAGCCAGTGGCCTCTAAGTGAGGTCTTCAAACCATGCACACCTCAAATGCCAATAGACAGGTTAAAAGACAGAGAAGAGACCTCATTGAACCAAAACAGGATAGAAAGTCTTGCACTCAATGATAAATTGCATGTAACAAGAATTGAATAAATTCTCCCTTCCATGGCCAATACTAATTTAATGAATAAATTGCTATAGGCACATTCAAGCAGGCCAACACTTCCTCACCCAATATCTGTGTGGGAACAGAATATTTTGAGCAATTCCTCCTTATCCTCTTGGGAATCTGAAACGCTGGAGCAGTCCTCCACGCCTCCACTATGGTTCATCAAAGACGCAATCTGAAAGGATGCTGGAGACCCAAAATATTCCGGCAATCATAATGTCTTCCCTGACCATCGCCCTTAATCCCTTCATCCAATTATATGAGTCATTGAATGACTCAATTAAAGATCAAGCCTCTCTTCGTGCATCATCACAGTCCAAACTTTCGGCGCTAGAATCTTTAGCGAAGACATTGAAAGGCCAAATGTATAGGGAGGCTGAAGCATCGTCAACATGGCAAGAAAGATTGGCTGACTTCACTAGGAGAGGCCAATGAAAAAAACATACTGATGTCTGCTATCCTTGAGACCCTGAACTGGGCAAGAAAGACCAGGAAAGCTTTCATCCAAGAAAGGCAGGAGTCAACTCCTCCTGAGCCCATACCAACAACCCTGGACCTCAGTGTCCATTGTGTGGATCACTGGAGAGCTCCAGGGAGAGAAGAGAATTGCAACTACAAAATGATGCAACTAGAGATAAGAGGCCAACAAATCCAAAAGATAAACATATCAATGGTTTGCAACTAGGATCCAATATCCAATATCCAACTAGGACATGATGAATAATCCCCAGAGACACAAACTGGTGAAAAGACCTCTCAACAAGAATCGAGGACAACGGCAACCCGTCCTGTTGATCCTCACACTGACGCAAGTAACAATTGAACAGATGCATAGCAATGTGTAATCTTTGATAAATCCAAACCTAAAGCTCAGGTGACTATAGGTCAACACACTATGCAGAAAAAGGTTTAGAACTTGTTGAATAATAAATCAAAATCAAATGGCTCGAGATCATTTTTATGAAAACTAACTACACCTCCTCATGACTTTTCTAAACAGGACAAGACATCAAAAAACAAGATTACTATTCCTGCCTCAAGAATGGTTTCTAATTCTGCCCCTGGTGATGAATTAGATGATTAGATGTGGTGATGGACGAGGAAATGTTGCGTTGCCTAGACTTATCGACATACTCACATAGGGAGGGGCTTGAGGATAATGTTGTGGAAGTCACTCACATGCATGAACCTGGGTCTGGCCATTGACCTCCTCCTATTGGCGAATTAGTTGACCCCTGCCTTGATTTCCAGCCCTTCCAGCCAAGGTTGACAACTGACCTCGTCTCACTCCTTGAAGAATGTCCTACTTTAGAAGAAACACCAAATAGGATAGCTATCCACACTAAGACATCAAAGGAATGTCATGGAAGTACATTCCAACTTATTTCTCGGAGAATGAATACCAACCACACATTGGTGAAAGAGCCTTACAGTGGACACCGGACTCCCAAGGTCACAATCGAAAGACTTTTTCCCTGTAGAGACGGGCTAATTGCCCCCTCGATAGCCAATCCGCCTCCCTTTCCCTCCCCGCATCCATTTCCTTATTCCCCGGCCCTCCCCGCCTCCCGCTCCCGCCCACCCCCTCCCATTGGTCAATCCAACCCACGCTCGGAGCCTAACGACTCGCGTGCCTGCTCCGGCTCCCTTAACCCCCCAGAGCCAGGTGAGTGCAACCGCCTACATTTAACCTCCTATTCCACCCATCTGGTGGTTTCCGTGGTCCCCCTGCCCCCTCGATAGCCCATCCGCCTCCCTCTCCCTCCCCGCATCCATTTCCTTATTCCCCGGCCCTCCCCGCCTCCCGCTCCCGCCCACCCCCTCCCATTGGTCAATCCAACCCACGCTCGGAGCCTAACGACTCGCGTGCCTGCCCCGGCTCCCTTAACCCCCCAGAGCCAGGTGAGTGCAACCGCCTACATTTAACCTCCTATTCCACCCATCTGGTGGTTTCCGTGGTCCCCCTGCCCCCTCGATAGCCCATCCGCCTCCCTCTCCCTCCCCACATCCATTTCCTTATTCCCCGGCCCTCCCCGCCTCCCGCTCCCGCCCACCCCCTCCCATTGGTCAATCCAACCCACGCTCGGAGCCTAACGACTCGCGTGCCTGCCCCGGCTCCCTTAACCCCCCCAGAGCCAGGTGAGTGTAACCGCCTACATTTAACCTCCTATTCCACCCATCTGGTGGTTTCCGTGGTCCCCCTGCCCCCTCGATAGCCCATCCGCCTCCCTTTCCCTCCCCGCATCCATTTCCTTATTCCCCGGCCCTCCCCGCCTCCCGCTCCCGCCCACCCCCTCCCATTGGTCAATCCAACCCACGCTCGGAGCCTAACGACTCGCGTGCCTGCCCCGGCTCCCTTAACCCCCCAGAGCCAGGTGAGTGCAACCGCCTACATTTAACCTCCTATTCCACCCATCTGGTGGTTTCCGTGGTCCCCCTGCCCCCTCGATAGCCCATCCGCCTCCCTCTCCCTCCCCGCATCCATTTCCTTATTCCCCGGCCCTCCCCGCCTCCCGCTCCCGCCCACCCCCTCCCATTGGTCAATCCAACCCACGCTCGGAGCCTAACGACTCGCGTGCCTGCCCCGGCTCCCTTAACCCCCCAGAGCCAGGTGAGTGCAACCGCCTACATTTAACCTCCTATTCCACCCATCTGGTGGTTTCCGTGGTCCCCCTGCCCCCTCGATAGCCCATCCGCCTCCCTTTCCCTCCCCGCATCCATTTCCTTATTCCCCGGCCCTCCCCGCCTCCCGCTCCCGCCCACCCCCTCCCACTGGTCACATCAAGGGGACTTCCATTCATAGCCAATCTCCCCAGGTCAGCCCCTGCCCGGCAGCCCCATCGGCTAAGGACCCCAAGGCCAAGGGCGGCTCCAACAGAGACGGCTCCAAGATGTGTCTGCAGGTGTCAGCAGGGGAAGCCAATGAAGCCAGCAACTAACAGACACCACCAAAACCGTGAGTGTGGTATGGGTGGGGGAGTAGAGCAATCACTCCACTCCAGAAAGCCCATGCCACTCTATTTTACCTCCAAATAACATAGACTGCCATAATGTTAGCATGTCCACTCTTAGAAAGAACTGTGAAAGTTAGCATGCCCACCCTTAGATAGAACTGTGAAAGTTAGCATGTCCACTCTTAGATGGAATTGTGAATGTTAGCATGTCCAACCCTAGACGGAATTGTGAAAGTTAGCATGTCCACCCCTAGACGGAATTGTGAAAGTTAGCATGTCCACTCTTAGATGGAACTGTTAAAGTTAGCATGCCCACCCTTAGATAGAACTGTGAAAGTTAGCATGTCCACTCTTAGATGGAATTGTGAATGTTAGCATGTCCAACCCTAGACGGAATTGTGAAAGTTAGCATGTCCACCCCTAGACGGAATTGTGAAAGTTAGCATGCCTCACACTTAGATGGAACTGTTAAAGTTAGCATGCCCACCCTTAGATATAACTGTGAATGTTAACATGCCCACCCCTAGACGGAATTGTGAAAGTTAGCATGTCCACTCTTAGAAAGAACTGTGAAAGTTAGCATGCCCACCCTTAGATAGAACTGTGAAAGTTAGCATGTCCACTCTTAGATGGAATTGTGAATGTTAGCATGTCCAACCCTAGACGGAATTGTGAAAGTTAGCATGTCCACTCTTAGATGGAATTATGAATGTTAGCATGTCCAACCCTAGACGGAATTGTGAAAGTTAGCATGTCCACCCCTAGACGGAATTGTGAAAGTTAGCATGCCTCACACTTAGATAGAAATGTGAAAGTTAGCATGTCCACTCTTAGATGGAATTGTGAAAGTTAGCATGTCCACTCCTAGACGGAATTGTGAAAGTTAGCATGTCCACTCTTGGACGGAACTATGAAGGTTAGCATGCCCACACTTGGATGGAATTGTAATGTTAGCATGCCCACCCTTAGATGGAACTATGAAGGTTAGCATGTCCACTCTTGGACGGAATTGTGAAAGTTAGCATGTCCACTCCTAGACCGAATTGTGAAAGTTAGCATGCCCATACTTGAATAGAACTGTGAAGGTTGGCATGTCCACTCTTAGATAGAATTGTGAATGTTAGCATGCCCTCACTTGATGGGACTGTGAAGGTTGGCATGTCCACTCTTGGATGGAATTGTGAACGTTGGCATGTCCACTCTTGGATGGAATTGTGAAAGTTAAGCATGTCCACTCTTAGATGGAATTGTGAATATTGGCCTGCATCGCATCTAGATGGAACTGCGAAGGTTAACATGTGAAAGTTGCATTTAGAAAGTGTGCCCTACAGCCTCTCCATCAAGCAATAGCCTCTCCGTGAATTTTAGAAATGTGCCCAATAGCCTCTCTGGTAAATTGAATTTAGAAGTGTGCCCAAGATCCTCTGTGAAAGCTTCATTTAGAAGTGTGCCCAATAGCCTCTCCGTGAATTTTAGAAATGTGCCCAATAGCCTCTCTGGTAAATTGAATTTAGAAGTGTGCCCAAGATCCTCTGTGAAAGTTGCATTTAGAAGTGTGCCCAATAGCCACTCTGTGAAAATTGCATTTAGAAATGTGCCCAATAGACACTCTGGAAAGCTGCATTTAGAAATGTACCCAATAAACACTGGGGAAAGTTGCATTTAGAAGTGTGCCCAATAACCTCGCTGTGAATTTAGTAGTGTTCCCAATAACCACTCTGTGAAAGTTGCATTTAGAAGTGTGCCCAATAACCCCTCTGTGAAATTTAGAGATGTACCCATTAGCCTCCATGAGAGCTACATTTAGAAGTGTGCCCAATAGCCACTCTGTGAAAATTGCATTTAGAAGTGTGCCCAATAGACATTCTGGAAAGTTGCATTTGAAATGTACCCAATAGACTCCCTGGAAAGTTGCATTTAGAAGTGTGCCCAATAACCCCCCTGTGAAATTTAGAAGTGTACCCATTAGCCTCTGCGAGAGTTACATTTAGAAGTGTGCCCAATAGCCACTCTGTGAAAATTGCATTTAGAAGTGTGCCCAATAACCCCCCTGTGAAATTTAGAAGTGTACCCATTAGCCTCTGCGAGAGTTACATTTAGAAGTGTGCCCAATAGCCTGGTAAATTGAATTTAGAAGTGTTCCCAATAGCCTTGCTGGAAAATTGAATTTAGAAGTATTCCCAATAGCCTCGCTGAAAATGGATCTTAATAGTGCGCCCAGTAGCCTCTCTGTGGAAAACTGAATTTAGGTATGGGCCCAATATCCTCTGTGAAAGCTGCATTTGAAGTGTGCCCATTAGCCACGCTGTGAAAGCTGCATTTAGAAGTGCTACCAATAGCATCTGTGAAAGTTGATTATAGAAGTGTATCCAATAGACACTCTGGAAAGTTGCATTTAGAAGTTCGCCCAATAACCTCTCTGGAAAATTGAATTTAGAAATGTGCCCAGTAGACGCTGTGCGAAAATTGCATTTAGAAGTGTACCCAATAACTTCTGCGAGAGTTACACTTAGAAGTGTGCCCAGTAGCCTCGCTGATAAATTGAATTTAGAAATGTTCCCAATAGCCTCTGTATGGAAAATTGTACTTAAGTTTGCCTAGTTGCCTCTCTGTGGAAAATAGAACTTAGAAGTTCGCCCAGTACCCTATCTGGGAAAGTTGCATTTAGAAGTTTGCACACTGAAAGAGCATATAACCATTCATACCACACCCCACGCTTACTCTCTCCTTTACATCACCACTCAACTAGAACACAGAGATACTATGACACCATTCGGTATAACTGTTCTCATACGAACATCCGCCGCTTACTCCACATCATTCTATGTAAACACTGCTGATCTCACACCCTCAGCCAGGCGTTTTCCCCAGGCCTAACGCAGCCACATCCGTTCCGGATTAATCCTGCCAGAACGAACACATTCTCCTGATCTCTCAACCACCACACCTACCGATAAGAATCAGCTATTACACGCGTACCGCACGAGCTGCACACATATCCGGTGCACACACGCACCTTTTTGACTCTCCCTACTCTCTCTACTGACCTGAACTTCGGTTCCCAAGGGCGTTCAACCTACCAGCGCCTTCAGACCATACCAATGGTATATAAGGCGCTATATAAGTGCAAAATAACAATAACAATAACAATAACTAGGGTGAATGATCTAAAGCTGCTTCATTGCGCGCCAAAGCTTAGAAATATAAAATCAGATGACCTGACGATTGTGCAATTTGTCAATGAAAGGAGGACGGATTGAGTTTCTCTACACCTACACTTAAGCTTGGTGTGTAACATGTCATTGGAAGCAGCAGATGACTTACTTCCACTTGGATTTGAGATAACAGAGTTCCCCTTCCTTGGCCCAGTAAAACGTGACCTACTTGGTTCCACACATGAGGATAATCCCAATCCAAAAGCAGAGCAGACCACAACAAAGGATGTAGATTCTCTTGAATCACCTCGAGCCTTCCGGCTGTCCGTCCATCTTAATCAGGGTTGGTCATCAAGTGGCAATGATCTGCCACTACTGAAAATTAAAAGGACCATAAAAGTGAGAAAGGAGCAAATACCGATGGAAAACAGCAGTCATTATTGGTCCTGGTTGGCAGGGGCCTTGGCTCGACCATCTAAGAATTAACATCTAGATCCTGCAGATGGGGTGCCATATCAATGGTGCTCCTGAAATACAAGGGGCCATAAAAATCTATTCCATATGTAAGGGTCTGATCTGAAAGTCTATGATGTAATTTGTCTAGAGGAGACTTGGCTGGTTAGCCCCCCCTCCCATTTATGATGTTTTTGAAGTCATGAAGTAACCCAGCCAAAGAAAATAAATTGGGTCAGCCTTTTTCCAGGCGTTTTACACTGATAAAACTGGGGCAAGGGCTGAGAGTTACGGAATTTGCACATTTAAGCATGTATATAAAACTAGTTTGTGGGTCCTGGGAAAGGGCTTCCAAAGATACCCTTCTTTATTTTTAATTTATATTGGAATCTTGCCACAGCGAATGATGTTTCATTTGTCGATTTAATGACTACATGGTTAGATTGGATCTATGTAAAGGAATCCAACCCACACTTTATTATTTGTGGCGATTTGAACTTTAATTGTTTTGATAATGAATGAACTTCTTTGTGAAAGTATGCAAAAAAGAGCCACCCTATGGTGAAGGAATTGAAGACCAGGGTCATTGAGATGCTAAACGGCCACACTAGGGATGAAGTATCCACAACGTCTACATGGTTTAGAGGGGTACAACATTCCTGCTTGGATTCATTTTTTGTATCCTCTAAAATATCTAGATGGGTGGCTGCTTTTGAGGTTTGCTGATGAGAAATAGTTATTACAACCTGCTGAAACGCACAGGGAAGGTGGGAGGATAATGGTGCTGACAATGGAAAGTGTAAACATTCAGGTGAACCAGGCAGGTTATAGGGTCTATATCCGAACAGGGGACATGGCAATGTTAACGAAGGGTCTGAAACAACTGCTGCTGATTATGGGTGGGCCCATGATAAATGAAAATCTCTTTCATCAGTTCAAATCTACCCGCTCCTTGGGCTTCAGCTCTAAGACCACAAGGGTGCACTATTACAATATACAGTTGGTGGAACAAATAAAACTCTATTGGGTTGACTTCAGAAAACTGAGTAAGTGGAATACGTCCGATAGAAATGATTTGATAAGGAAACAAAGACTAAAAATAATGGTGAATAAAAACAGCAGAGACCTCTGGGCTGTGCTAAACAACAATGATATCCACCAATGGGAAAGCCTTTTTCCAACAGTTCCTGAGTGTAGATGGCTGGAGCACATCCTGTCTCCCTTTGCAAAGGGGCCCCCTAGAAAGATCGATCCTTCTGAGCCTAGATACCCAGAATTGACCCTGGCTCTGGAGGCTGAGAATCGACACTCTGACACGAACACCCCAGACTCAAAATGGGATATTGCATATGATAGGGATGACATTACCTACCTTATCAAAAAATTAAACACCTCCAGGGCTGCGGCCCTGATGGCCTTAACAATAACATCTTAAAACAAAACTGTAATTATGGGCCGAGTTCTGTTTAAAACTTTTCAAACAAGTCTTAGAATCTAAGGAAGTGCCTAGGTCTTGGAGGACAGCATTGATTATCCCATTGTATGAGAAAGGTTGTAGGGAGAATCCTGCGAATGACCATCCTATTGCATTGCTTGACTCCATAGAATAGTATTTGCTTCCCTCCTATTGCATCACCTGCTTGCATAGGCTAAAAAGGCCGGGCGGCTGTATTTGAGGCAGACTGGTTTTGTAAGAGGAGTGGGGAGAAGCCTCAACCTTTTTTTGCTGAGCAGCCAGGACTCTACGGACTAATTCAGAACTTTATGTCGCCTTCATTGATCTTGAACAGGCCTTTGAGAGCATCAGCAGGGAAAGGTTGTGGGGTAAGGTTGTGGGGTAAGCCTCTGTGTTGGGGTGCCCAAGACACCTGGTTGAGGCTATTATGTCCCTTTAGTCTAACTCGAGTGTGAGAGTTAGACTCTCTACGCAGTGTCACCTCTCCAAGGAAATTCAGACCTTCAGAGGTCTAAAACAGGGCTGCTCCTTGGCCCCCGCCTTGTTTAACATTTTTTTGTCTGATATTGAGGAAGATCAGGGTCCCATCCGGTCCTCTGCCCCTAAGCTCTATCATCAGCCAATTCCCTGGATGCTCTTTTTCGGATGACATTGTGCTCTTAAATCAGACGCTGATTGGTCTACGGCAGAGAATCAATGAGTTGGCAAAATGCTTTGAGCGGAACGATCTAAGAATCAATGTCAAAAAAATGAAAATCATGATCTGGAAATCGAATAGGGGAAAAAGAAATAGGGGTTTCAAATGGAGGGTAAACAAGGTCCCACTTGATTGTGTGGAGACAATTGCTTATCTAGGGGTAACCCTTAACCAAAGTAGCATTGAAAACAATGGATAAAAACTATCAGACTGAAATACAAAAGACTAACGACTCAGGGTCTGATCCTACATAAAAGGTTGGGAAAGTTCTCGCTGCTACCTGTACGCACCTTCTACAATCAGAAGGTGGTTCAGGATTTTAATATACGGGGCTGAGGCCTTTCAGAGATGGCCAAAAACCTTCTGGGAGACCATTGAAGGATACCTCTGGAAAAGAGTACTTCTCCTTCCCCAATCCACCCCGAATATATTTATAAGATTCGAACTAGGGTTTCAAGCTATACAATCTAGGATCAAATGGAAAAGACTGGATTTCCATGAGAAATGTTATGACTTAGA
Organism: Ambystoma mexicanum; assembly: GCF_040938575.1. NCBI lineage: Eukaryota > Metazoa > Chordata > Amphibia > Caudata > Ambystomatidae > Ambystoma > Ambystoma mexicanum. Next base: position 831,281,637 of record NC_090934.1, on the reverse strand, counting down.
TGCACCTCTCCCATTTGAAATATTAAAAACTGAAAACACTAATGGGAAAGACAGTCCCCTAGATGATTGGAAAACAGAATGTATATCCTGGTTATAAGAACTAGGATTTGCCAAGGATGTTTTGTTAAGAACTCTGAGGTAAAGTTAAAAAAAGCAACTTCTCTACCAAGACTGGATTGATACAACTATGCAAAGGGCAAAGTACAAACTAGCCCTTCGTTTGAATTTGGAATGTAGAGGGATGAACCACCTGCCATCATATCTGACCAAATTCCCCTGCCCATGCTATCAGAATCTTTTCCTAAGGTTTAGATTGAATATCTTGTCAACTAGAGAACTACTGAATCAGAGAAAGATGTTTGGTGTTGACTCTCCTGCCTGCCGTTTCTGTGGTCAGAACCCCCTGCCTGAATCGCTTGAGCATCTAGTAATAGATTGCCAATTCTTAAATAACCTAAGGAAAACGTATTTCTATGATATTGTAAAGAGTTGTAACTCATCATCACAAAAGGATTTGTGTGGTGGAATATTCTTCTGGTTGGTGATAACAAAATTGCCATTCTACGAGTTATGAAATACAAGGAAGAAGTTTTGAAGCTGCCCAATAATAAGCAAAGCTGAGGCACTGCAAAGGAGGAGGATGACATTGTAAATTGTAATTGTAAATTGTAATTTGATCAGATGGTGGGAAAATGACTGCGAATGTAAATGAATGATTGAGGTGTGGACTGTATTGATTTTCATGTGATGGAAATGTATTGTTTTAATATGAAAGTTTTGAAATACACCAACCATAATAAGGGCCAAATAAGTGTAGAACCAAGTGCAGAAGGGAACATTAGTATGACTCTGAACGGTACAGCAAATTGTGTCTGTATTCTGAACTGATGGGTAAACTGGGGCACTTGGGTGTAAATGAAGCAGAACACCACTCTCAAATCCGAATGGGGGCATAACTCAGCACCAGTGAGCAAATGGGTACACATATCATTGATGGGCAAATGGTGGAGAATTTGGTCCTGATGAGCAACTTGAGTTATAGCTTGGCACACATGGGCAGAACACTTTCCTGGGGATCAAATGAGTCAGACCTCCACAACGAGGGGCAGGAGGGGCCCTAAATTGGGACTGAGCTGCACATGAGTCCAGAATTTCGACACAGAGGGGCACACTGGGGAATAATTCAGCCCGTGGATCAAAACTGGGCACAGAGGGGCAAATTAGGGTATCCTTCCGCACTGGTGGCAGACCTGGGCACTGAGGGGCAAACTGGTGAAGAACTATGCACGGAGGTGCACATTTTGGCAGAACTGGACACTGAGGGTTACACTGGGCAGAACTTGGCTTTGCATAACTAATGGTGCATAACTGGGCACAGGCCAATGCATTGTGGTATAATGGGCATAGTGGGGCAGGTCCAGCCACTGAGGGGTAAATTAGGGTGGTTTTGTGCACTGGGGGGAACATGAGGTAGTACACCACTCGCAAGACAAAATGGAGGCATAACTGGAATCTTGTTGACCAGTTGGGGGAGAACACATTACCTCAAAGTAAATGAGCACTACAAATGTGGCAGGACTTCACGCTGAGGAGCAAACAGGGACATAAATGGGCATTGTGGTGAACATTAGTCTAGGACTCAGCACAGAGAAACAAACTGGGAACAAATCCAACATTGGGGGGCATACAGGGGCAGGACTGGGTTATGAGGGGCACAATAGGTAGACATGATCACAGCAGGGCAAAAGTGGATAGAAATCAAAATGGGGCAAAATTAGGCATTTGGAGATAAATGAGGAAAAACTGGGCCATGAGTGCAAATTGGGGAAGCACTTGGCACTCACAAGTAAATGGAACAAAACATGGCGTTGCGGGACTAATGGGGCACAACTGCACACTGATGGATGCATTGTGGGAGAACACGCCACTGATGGGAATAATGGGGCAGCACCGGGCACTAAGGGGCAAATTGCAAGACAAGGAGGTGCATTCTGTGCAGAATTAGGACAAAGAATGGCAATGAGAGGAACATTTATGGCATAACTGACAACAGAGTGGCACATTGGCGAAGAACTGGACATTGGGGTGAACATTGGAGCAGAAATGGGCTCTGAGGGGTAAATTAGGAAGAAGTTGGCCCTGATTTGCAAATTGTGGCAGAACTGGTCACTGAGTGGTAAATTGGGCAGAATTCTGCACTAAATGCTTTGCAGTAGAACTAGCACTGTAGTCACAAATAAGGGCCTTAGTGCACACTGGGAGACATTTTGGGAAGTGCACTGAGAAGCAAACTGGGGCACAACTCAAAGAGGGCCAATTTGGGCAGAACTGCACCAACAAAAAAGACATTTTTTACAGGGGCAATCCTATTTCATATTTTAGAGACAAGCGTTATTCTTTTCTATGTGCACAAGCAGCATGAAAATGTGCTTAATAGTGGCCATTTGGGCAACAAGAAGCAGTGGCACCTCTGGCAAATATTAATGAGATTTTCCTTTAGCAGAAACAGCATGGAATGTATTTTACTGTGGCAATGCTGATGTACATTGTTGAATCAGGCCTCGTGATTCAGTTTGGGCACAACGGGCATGACAGTGATGCTTACAGGGGAAATGCTGGCATATATTGTTTAAACATGCCTAGTGATTTTCTTTGGGCACAATCTACATGAAAATGTGTTTCACAGTGACAATGCAAGCATATATTTTTTAATCAGACTTCATTGCTTATTTGAGTGCACATAGCATGACAGTTTGTGCTATAAATGTGTTATTTGCATTTATAATCATTATATGGAGGGGCACCTAAGCACCCCATCAGTTGATTTAGAGTCAATTGCTGTCTTGCTTATTCTAATTCAGGGAAATCTTTTACACCCCTCTAATTCAAAACTTCTCCAGCTGCCACTGCTATCAGCCATTGGTTCCATTTCACTGGTGGCTCTCCTAGAATATGGAGAAAAATTACTGATGGCACTATGTTTTGCATTGTGATGCTTTTTCTTTTCAGTTAATCTTTACCCCAATGCCCAGCTGCAACTGTGTAGTGCTGTGATGTCTCAATCCCTGCCTCTTTCAATCTGCTTCTCTGACCTTGCACTTATTTGTTGCAGAAGTGCCACACTGATAAAGTGCATTTAGTCTTGCATCATAATGATCTTTTAGATCATTATGAATGCCTCAGTCTCTTTTCCTTTGCTAGATGTTCATGTTTCACTGGTCCAGTGGTCCAGGGATGAATATTGGTTTCTAAACCATCAATCAACCCCACACCTCTAGTACACGAAAAGGGATCCAAACCGATTTGAACACAAGTGAATTATAAGACCTCCTTGTCCAATTTTTGTAACGTGGACGGAACGGCAGGCTTATCTCTGCAAGGTTGTGGATCGTTGGTTAGTTGCAACACAGCAAAAATACAATTATTACCCAATGATAAAAGAGACTGTCCAGTCAAGGTTGTATAAAAAATATATACTGTATTATTACAAAAACAGACAGTTCTAGCACACTACAAATACAACCCACCCTGTAAAGGAACACAGAGGGCAGTTTCGCAAAGAGATGCACACTGGATACTAACAGGAGGGTAGTTGGTAAAGTAATCTTACAGTTCAAGGTTCAAGGTTATTCGGTTCCAGCCCCAAAGGGGCAAAGGGTTGTAACTGTCTCTAGGGGCCCTCAGAGGGCAGAACCATAATGTACCTGGTAGTGGTCGAAGTGTAGGAAAAGACGTAGTGGAACTATGTTCCCTGCTGGACTGCACCCACATGCCACAGACCCAATCACAACACCCCTTCCGACACAAAATACAAACCTCCATGCACCTGCTGTTTATGGGAACATTCAGTGCAGTGCACTGAAAGTGCAAGTTTCAACTTCTTCCTACACTTATTTTAAAACGAAACCATTCCAGCACGGTTTCTTTTTAAAATAAAAGTAAAGGAAACAGTAAAACTTAAATGAAAAAAGTAGGGGCGCACCACTCCCAACCGCTCACGCTCTCTTCGACGACTGGTACCTGGTACTGAAGAAGTTATTGGTGCTCGACAGCGTCAAGGCGGTTCCAGGGTGCTTCGCAGTCCTTGAGACAGAGGTAGTGGCGCGAAACAGCCGAGGGGAGCAGGCATCAGGCAGTTCGGCAAGCAGGGCTGGACAGATGTCTGCAGGCTATCTGGCACGGCGGCTTGGGCCAAGAATTGTTGTCTCTGTGCTGGTTAGCGGGTCTGGAATGCTTATCGAGGCGGCTCGGATGGCTCTTGTGACTGCGGCATGACAACAGTCAGTGGTGCAGCCGGATGAGGTTTGAGGACTCGACTGTCTTGGAAATGTCCTTAAGAGATGGACACTGGATGGTGCTTGTGTGGCACTCCTAGTAGCTTCTTCGCAGGGCTTGTGTCCTTTCAAGGCAGACAGCCCAAAGCTCAGGAGAATGATTGCAGGCAAAGTCCTTGTCCTAGGTCCAGGGACTCTGTGGCACTTCCCAACTAGGAAGCTTGTTGGCAGAACCTAGCATGGCACGCTGTGTGCTGGCTGGGTACCGGTTCTGGAGCTGCTGGATGCATCCTCCGAGTCTGGTATCTCCCTCTGTTCCCTGGGAGATGTTTAGGGGAGGGATATTGCTTCCCTCTTGGAACTCCTGGCCTTCTTTCACTGGCGGAAGATGTAAAGTAGACTGTACCTTCAGCTTGGGTCCAAATGAGTCTTTCTTCTTACTCCTTTTGAAGTCTTCAGATGATATGTCAAGTGAGGGGTTCAGCCCTCTTTTAAAGCCAAATGGGTCTGAGTGATTGGTCTAATCCTACGTTAATGAAGCAATCCTGGGTCCCCACCAACAATCATCTGATGCATGAGGTCAGGAACAGAGTGCTCTGCAACAGGACAGACAAGAGGGTGACAACATATACCGAAGTCCCACACATCTCCCTGTCTGTTGTAGATCAAAGTGTCTCTGGATAACTGAGCCCTCTGTGACTCTTGATTAAAGCGCAGGGTTGTGAGCAGACATCCTGTCTACCCAAAATCACACCCTTCATCCCTCTGAAAGGGGTCTGCTCTGCAGGGACACCTGCGGTATCTGCTGGACCCAGACAGGCCATTCACTGCCTTTCATACAGAGTGATGGGAACTAGCTTCAAGTTGACACATTGCATACCAAAGGGGTATTAGTCCCGCCTTCCTGTTGTGTCTGCCAGCAACCAAGCCCCTTCAGGTTTGCTTCAATTATCTCTCATTAGTATGCACTGCCACCAGCCGGAAGACAAAGGAAAGCAGATCCATGCAGCATTTGATATTTAAATTAGGCTGCTCATGGCCGGAGGAAGATGTGCCTTCCCCCTTCTGGAAATGCTTTGATGTACCCAGGGCTGTCACATTCCAGCTGATTAAGACTGCACCTGTAGGCTGTGTCTTCTTGGAGTACATGTGACTATTCATTTTGTGCAGCAAGGAGATGGACTGTGTGCGGAATGGCATCACACAGTCCTTCGAGGTTGATCTCCAATCATTCATTTTCATTTATCAAAATATCAAAAAGCCCATGCGAGAGATGGTAGCCACTGTATGTGAAAGAAATGGGGAGGTAACCTGGGGGAGGGGATTGATAAATCCCCCCAAAAACATAAAAACAAAAAACTAAAAGGAAATTATCATTTTTTTTTAAATGCTAGAACGAGGCATTAGATGCACATTTCAAACCAAACTTATTATTCCAGTTGTGGAAAGATTTTAAATGTGTTGAAACTAATTTCAGATTGTTTGAGCACCACCAAAAAGCCATACATTTTGCAATGGAGTGCAGCTAGGAGGGAGATGACATGTGAGTACCAAAGATTTTTGTTTTTCTAACAATAATTGTGAACATTTTCATATTTTCATAAAGTTCTTAAATCACACAATAACATACTTGTTATCTCCAATCAGTGTTAAAACAATGTTAAATGTGCAGAATGAAGTTATTATATAATAACTTGTGTAAATGAAAAAAAAGGCTTAGTCAAACCATGTCTATGCCTATATGCATGATAGAATTACATTAAAAAAACTATTTGTCAAAGATGGAAGAGCTTCAATCGACCTAGAGATAAAGCTTGTGAGTGTTCTTTGGTTACTTACCCATCCATGACTTCCTTGGCCCCATAGCTATCCCTACCCACTACCTGCTCCCCCCACCCATAACATATTCTCCTGGCATCTGTTTGGCCTAGTTATATCAAGCGTGTCAAAGTGTTGCAGAAGTGTCTGTAACCAGTGTATCCTGTTACTTTGAATCTTTAGCGGGAGCGAAATTATCAAAGTGCTCAGTGGATGGTGATCTATTACTTTTGGCTGCTGGACTGCTGTTCGTCTAGCAAAGTCAGCAAGGGTTTAAAAACCCTAAGCAAGTGCATCAGTGCGTTTGTGTGAAAGTGTTGCAGAAGTATCTGCAACCGCAGTTTGGCAGTTCAGCAAGGAGGCTGAGGATAATTTGTTGGATGCATTTTCGACTGAGGCTAGACTCCATGAGTACATTTTGTTAATTAAAGGATTTGTACAAGGGTTGATGAAGCTGCTCCATGGTGGGGCGTTCCATTTATTCTCTTCGCAGTCAAGTCTGTTCCTAACCTGGAAAAAAATAACAATAATGCATTGGAGGGGTTTCTGTCTAGCAGTGGGGTAAATGAGAATAGTTGACAGATGGTGTCAGGTAGAACAGCAAGGTGGGGGGGGGGGGAGATTACTGAAGAAGCTCTGGTTTTTGAACTCTTATCTAATCTGGGAGAACCACTTTCGGTTGAAAGATCTTGGTTTACTGCTCCCCCACCGCCAAGTCCACAAGGCTAAAGGGGAAAAGCTTGTTTGCCAAGTCATTACAATCTAACTCCATGACATTGACACCTATTGCCGGGCATAAAATTACTGAATTTGTCCTTTCTACAAGTACAGTAATGCGAATACTGCAACTTCCTTGTGTTAAAGCGGCTGTTGATCATTCCCATATTACATATACAAGCCTGGCAGAGATTGTAGCGAATGTATTACTTTCCGTAGAAGACAAAGACATGGCTGTGATGAGAGGTGGATTCAATAAACAGATGGCCATTCCGGTGTGTTAAGCAGAATTATATGCAGTACCCTTTGGGAAAACCACACACAAGTAGGACTACAAGTGATAGTACAAATTCACCTTTGGTACAAGCCTGTACTACACAGTAAAGTGGTAGCGATGGCTGAGCAGCCAGATTTATCTCAAGAGTAAGTGAGAAGTATCAACAGTTACACAAAGGACAGCAATTACTATGATTCAAACAAACACTGACTCAAGGTTTCTGAGTATTAGCATATGCCTTTATTTACACAGCAGTTGTAAAAATGTCACTAAAGTAAAGCAGTTGAAAAATCACACTCTGAATACACTACACCACACCTAATAGATTCTGGGCAAGCTGGGCTCAAAATGAAGTCTGAGCAAAATGGCACTCCAGTAATTCAAAAAGGGAGGGAAAGACAAAGTTATCAAAAAAAAAGTGTAGCAGTACCAACAAGTAAATAGGCAGGGAAATCTATAAACAGGAACTACAGTGAGGAAATCAATTCAATAGGCTTGGCCCAATGTTAATGGGTCAAAGTCTGTTGCTCAAAATCACACAGTTCAGGGTAGTGCGCGGTTAAGTCTTGGCCAAGAGTTCAGGACGAAGTTGGTCGGCAGAAAAGTTAGCTTAAAGAATGGAGAATGACAAGCCCTCGGATTGGCGAAAGCTTTCACACACTTTCACCCCGGCTGGACAAAACGAACAACCGGATTTGAACAGTACTTTAAATGGCGAAGAAGGATGTAGCTGAGACGGATGTTCCTGGCAGGTCCTGCAGGCTCACGGTTCCTGAAGCGACTGTCGGACTGACACGAAGTAGGAAGAATGGAGGGTCCTGCACTGCCCAGGGAAGAAAGCAGCAGCCGAGCAAAGCAACAAATAAACAGTGCGCTCCTTAAAACGTAAGCAGAGTCCGTTCCTCCTGGCTATCCGGTTCACTGCAGCTCTGTACAGCAAATTCGACCAGAGAAGGGAGGCCTGCCGAGCAGTTTGGTAAACTGGTTGTTCCCACCAGCTCAATGGGAGAAGATTCCTTACAGATCTTCCCTGTCGTTGGAGTATGAAGATTCGGACCTGCAGCAGTGCTTCACCGGGAGGTTCAGTCATGGTAGGGGTCCTCTTTTGTCAGCTCCTCTTCGGTTCGCTCATTCCAGTGGCGACTCTGCCTTTCCAAGCAGTTTTCCCCCATTCACACAGCCCAGCTGTCAATCACACAGCAGGGTGGCTGTCCCGCCGGGACAGTCATCTCAACCAATCAGATCAGAGTGCGACATGGGTCTCCAAGGAGACCCTGTGCAGGGAGTCCTAAACCCCTCCCTCACAGCCTGTCCCCCCAGACATACAGGCGCCTAAAGAGGGCTTCTGTGCAGAAGCTCGCAAAAGGTTGGTAAACAAAGGAACCAAACCTGGCTTGGTGCGCAGAGTAAAACACGAGAAAGACTTTTACAAAAAGAAATGGCGACTAAACCCAGCCGGAACCGTATAAAAACGTATATGGCCTAGCGGGTTTAAGTTCCAGGCTACCAAGATAGCCTAAAACAATACCAGGGCTATTTAAGATAACCGCGGTAGGAAAAATAGGGTAGTTACCACTGACACCAGCCAAGAAACAGACAAAAAGGGATAAGTATTAACCCTTTCCAGAACTCTATTTAAGATAGTTTGTGCTGGGTCTGTGAGTTTTAAAAGAGACTAATAAAGTAAATGGCAACTTTACATGTTCTGGGAGACAGTAGTCAGTGCCAGAAAATGGGGTCGGAGTTGGGAAGTCAAAAAGACAACCCTGTGTCACTGCACTGAAGGTGCTATGTAACACACAGTAAAAAGATGATACCTATGGAGTAGGTGACGCTCCACAGTCTATGAACACAAGAAAATGTTAAACACACACAGCAAAACACATGTAAGAGTGGGAAAAAAGGCTCACACTCTTACCAGGTGAAAAAATAAATCCCAGAAATCCAGCAAAGATGCTGAGGGACTCAGTGGGTAAGGGAAATTAGCCATTCTGGATTATTCTCCCTAACACGGTGTCCCCTATATATGTTGTATCTTCTCCAGGGTCGCCCACTGTTCTAACTGAACTAATTCAATCTAATAATCTTCCATCTGGCTTGAATAATGGGCAGAATAGTAACCCTTTGCATCATACCTTACGCGATGCGAAGGAGCGGATCAAACTTACCTCTCCCACAATTTCAGCTCTCAACACTGTTAAGTTCATTCGTAGATCCCTACGACAATATAAGGGATGAGGTCAGGACACATACCCTACTATTGAGTGAAATCAACATTAAAATTGAAGAACTGGTGGATAAGTGCTCCTCAAATGTTACATCCTTGAATACTGTGTTACATTAAATCCTAACATGGGTGTGTGTGACAAGCTGCTATTACAATGAAGCCAGAATGTAAACAGTCTGTTTGCAATGCTAATCAATAGCAATTATAACCAGAGGCTGAGCAGGTTTTCCCTCAGGTTCCCTCTGGCACCGGCTATGTAACCCTACATTACGCAGGCAACTCAATATTGTTCACGGTTGGAGATGACCCAGGACGCATTACCAGATTATAAAGAGGTTTCGATGAATAAAGTTTCCTTCCATTGATCAGGGCACTACGACAGTGCTGGGTGATCCATCAGAAGGCCCTCCGGGTGCATTGATCTCTAACAAAGGGAAAAATGGTGGTACGATACAGATGAAGTCTAAAAACATGAAGCACAAATGAAAAGGAATATTTTCGAGAAAATGTTTGCATAATTTGACAATTCAGAAACGGCTGTACTACCAGTCAGAGTCTAGTAGGAGAAAAGTGAATCATTCGGACGTTAACCCTGAGCAGGATCTTAGAGAGCCATCAATGGAGCATGAAACAGATGTAACCATAATAAATCCTGAGGACTCAGATTTGAATGAATCAATACCCATTATTTAAACATCTTTGATGAATACTGCTGTTCAGACGGAGCTCGTAGGCACATCTGCTATAAACTTTTCAAATATGGTTAAACCTATAGGGGAGTTGGTTTCCATCTATGCTTTTTTAAGTACCCAAGTTATTGCGGGATTAATGGAGGCTAGAAGCTCTGGCGTCCTTCCCCTGGAGGAAGGAAAGTCATTTTTTGAAGATCCTCCATTGGGCAAATTGTTTAGAACCACTTCAGAACTGGTAGTTCAGAAGAAGGATAAAGTGCATGGTATTTGAAAGGGACAAACTGGTGCCCTCAGGAGTGGGGGTCTATTTGAAAAACCTCTGAGAGTGCTTTATAGCGCTCATGGGGGATTAAATGAGGACTGCTTCAATGATTGTTCTAATAAATTTGTTGTTAGTGTGTTGAATGGTGCTAGCAGGAGTGATTTGCATGTCTCTAATAAGAAGAGCTCTCTCAATCCTCGGCCTATTCCCCTTTGCAAACTGTCGCAGAGGTTAATAAATTACAAGTGGTAGGCCTGCATGGAGAGGATCTTGTTTTGTATCTAAATAGATCTACTGTTTTGAAGATTGTTGCTGAAATTGTCATAAACTACAGAACACGCCCCTTTTGGACTTCCTGGTCCTTGTCTCAATGGGGCTTACACTCCCTTGTACTCCAAACATGGCCGTCCACTGTGAAACACCTTCCTCGCTCTACACCTTGGACATAGACCACGCCTCCCGCGGCTCCGCGCGTCTCAATGCTATTGCGAAGAAGCGACCAGACGTGTGCTCCGTAGCTCGCGGTATTGTTTTCCTTGCTTCTTTCCAGCCAACCCCATTCCTAGTCCCTTCCCTTCCTTTCTTGATTCCTGGACTCATGTGCTAGTAGCGCACTCTGTAAATTTCCCGGATTCCTGGATCTTGCATCCCGGAACTTTGAACGCACGCTGGAGTCGGAAGAGACTTGTGCAGCCTTATTCAAGACTCGATCCGTCCGCAAGAAGGCATCGATCAAGAAATCCAGCAAAGATCGAACTCAGGTGAGAAGGGGGGGAACTCCTTGACAGTTTAAGACGCCACCCGACCGAACTCGATATGGACATGGAAGAGGCCGTCCAGGACCTGATGCGTGGCATGCAAAAGCTATCAACCGAGGTGCAGAATCTAAAGGCAGAAAACGCCGCTCTCAAACAATTAGTTCCATCCCGTGATTCTGCCACAAAAGAAAGTGTGTTGCTGGGCGGCATAGTGGACAAATATGATGGGTCGGCAAAAACCCTTCGCGGATTCCAGGATTCATGTTTGGTCCACTTTACTTTTAAGCCCTACTATTTTTCAACTCCCAGGGCTAAGGTGGGGTTCATAATTTCCCACCTTTCAGGAAACGCCTTAACCTGGGCTACGCCCCTCGTTAATTCCAGCGATGCTCTCCTAGATGACTACGATGACTTCATACAAGCCCTTAAGACCATGTTTGACCGTCCAGAGCAGGTCTATAGTGCCCAGGAACGCCTGTTAGACTTTCAGCAAGGATCCCAGGATATGCTCACCTATGTCACCCGATTCAAGCAATTAGTCAAGGAAGTTGATTGGTCCCCTGAGGCGAGTTTTACCCTTTTCAGGAGAGGACGGAATGATTAGATTAAGGATGAGTTGGCCAGAGTGGCTCGCCCAAAATCATTCCAGGCACTAATGGATCTAGCCATGCAAATAGATTTCTGTATCCAGGAAAGGAAGGCAGAGAAGAAGAAATCCAGAGGTAATCCTCCGAAGCTGTCCTTTGAGAGTACCGCCAAGACGGACACAAACCCAGGCTCACTCTCTGACCCAGAACCCATGCAGATAGGAGCCTTCCGTGGACCTATATCCCCGCAGGAAAGGATGAGAAGGATTCATACGGGGTTGTGCATGTATTGTGCCTCAGACAAACACTTGGTTAGGGAGTGTCCTCTAGCCCCTCCTCGGCGTTCGGGAAACGCCAGCTCCTGATCCTAGATGGAGCAGAGCTTCGGGAGAGAGATGTTTGCTCCACATCAATTCCATCCTTGAACTCTCCTGGACAAAACAATTTAGTGATACTACAGGCCTTCCTGTCACCCTCCAAGAATAAGACCTATCCCATTCTGGCCTTGGTAGACTGCAGAGCTATAGGAATTTTCATTGATCAAGACTGGGTTGTTAGTCATCATATTCTGTACGAGACACGAAGCACCATGCAGCCGGTGGAAGCAATCGACGGAAGACCCATCACTCCAAGACCCATAAGCCTGCAGACAAAAGAGATCCAGCTTTCCATAAACCATCACCAAGAGCAGATTACATTTCGACATCATTAAGTCAGCTCATTACCCCATGGTATTGAGTATGCCTTGGTTACAGAAGCACAATCCGTATATCAATTGGACAGCAGGATCACTATTCCTAGGCTCAGAGTTTTGTATGTCCCACTGTCTATTCCTGGATCCCTCCTCGACACCTCCTAAAGAACCTCTAAGAGACCAGCAAACACCACTCATGGTTTCCAATATCATACAAGTCCCAGAGGCCTATCAGGGAAATGCTGATGTATTTTCAACTGCCATAGTCCAGGCCTTATCCCCTCACAGACCTGAAGACTGTGCCATAGATACAGATCCCTCAACAGTGATTCCCTTCGGCAGAATGTTCATCCTTTCCGAACCAGACAAAAAGGCCCTCTGAGAATACCTGGATACCAACCTTGAAAACGGCACCATAAGACCCTCAAAATCTCCAGCGGGTGCTTCGTTGTTCTTTGTTCCCAAGAAGGACACCAAGGAACTCAGACCTTGCCTCGACTATCGTGGCTTAAATCAATTCACCCTCAAAGATCGGTACCCACTACCCCTGATCTCGGATATTCTGGAAGCTGTGAGAGGCACCGTAATATTCACGAAGTTGGATCTCCGGGGTGCCTAGCATTTGATCCGTGTCCGGGAAGGAGACGAATGGTAAACAGCCTTTAGAACACCATTTGGTCACTATGAATATCTAGTCATGCCCTTTGGACTAGCTAATGCCCCCGCAGTTTTTCAACGTTTTATGGATAGGGTGTTTTCTGATATGTTATTCCTCTTCGTCATTGTCTATCTGGATTCCAAGGGTCCTCTAAAGCATGAAGAACATGTAAAGGCAGTATTTCAATGACTCTGTGAACACAAAATTTTAGCCAAACCCGAAAAATGCTTGTTTCACGTTACTTCTGTTCACTACCTAGGATTCATCCTTAGCCCAGAAGGAATTGGTATGGACCCTTCAAAGGTAAAGGCCATACTGGCATGGCCCACTCCCACGTCCGTGAAACAAGTTCAATCCTTCCTGGGTCTTGCCAACTTCTACCGGAAGTTCATTTCTACCTTTTCCGAGATCGTTCAGCCGATCGTTGCCCTCTTGAAGAAAGACACCCCCTTTATCTGGTCTACACCGCAAGATAAGGCATTCCAACGTTTAAAGACAGAGTTCACGCAAGCCCCCATCTTGGCCCAACCCAACATAAATCGGCCATTCCCAGTGGAAACGGATGCCTCTAACTACGCCATAGGAGCGGTCTTGAAGCAGGAACTTGAGGATAAACTGGAACACCCCATTGCTTACCTCTCACAAACCCTGACTCCCAGTGAGACACATTACTCCGTCCTGGAAAGGAACTGTTAGCCATCCGTCAAGCCTTCACTGAATGGCGACATCTACTTCTGGGTGCTAGATATCCAGTTCCGGTCCGCACGGACCATCGGAATCTTCAAATTATACAGTTGTTGGAGTGCAGGAACAGTCGTCAGGCGCGTTGGGCCTACTTCTTTGCCCAGTACCAAATTCCAAATCACTCATGTTCCCGGATCACAAAACCTGATTGATGATGCCTTATCTCGACGTCCTGACTATGTAACTACTGAAGACAGGGCCTATCCTAAGATGTTTTTTCCCGACACGATCTTTGTAGCTCAAGTAGTCAACCTCCTGGAAGTGCAAACCCAATCCTCTGACCTCTGGAAGGATATTTCAAGGAAGAATCCATGGAAGGTAAGAGTTAAGGAAGGATATTTATTCAAGGACAATGCACTGGTCATTCCTACACAGAAATTACAACAAAGAACAATAAACCTCTGTCATGATACCCTTCACTCCGGACATCGTGGCATAACCAACACCCTCCGTCTCATACAAAGACAGTTTTGGTGGCCTGGAATGAAGACCAACGTACAGCTGTACATCAAAGCTTGTACTATCTGCAGTCAAAATAAACATGATAACAAGAGACCGGCGGGTCTTCTACTGCAACCTACACTGCCAACAAAGGCATGGGAATTCAATGCTACAGACTTCATTGTGGAATTACCACCTTCCCGAGGATACAAGACCATCATGGTTACCATAGACTTGTTCACTCATATGGCTCATTTTACACCCCTGTGTAAGCTACCATCCTCGTCTGAGCTTGCTGGGATCTTCCTGGAACACATATTCCGTTTACATGGACTTCCTTCCAAGATCATATCTGATCGAGGACCGCAATACGTCTCCCAATTCTGGAAACATTTCTGTCGCATTTTGGGAATCCAACGCGCCCTCTCATCTGGTTATCATCCCCAAACCAATGGGGCCACAGAATGTGCTAATCAGACCCTGGAGCAGTATCTTCGATGTTTCGCCACCAAGGTTCAGGATGACTGGTCGCTCCTGATACCCGTGGCTGAATTCGCCTACAACAATTCCGATCATTCAGCACTTAAGACCAGTCCCTTTTATTGCAGCCAAGGTTTCCATCCATCGGTTCTACCGTCTGTTCTCCCTCATCCTACACCAGTACCTACTGTCGACTCCTGGATAGACAACCTCATCAACGTACACCAGGAGGTCAAAGAAAACTTAGAGATGGCCAGAACACAGACTAAGAGGTATGCGGATTCCAAAAGAAGACCAGGTCCTTCTTATGCAATTGGTGATCAAGTCTAGTTGTCCTCGAAATTACTACCCCGACATCTACGGCTAAACAAGTTGGCCCCTCGGTACTATGGTCCATTTCCCATCAAGGAAATGATCAATCGAGTTTCATGCCGGATCAGACTACCAGACTCCTGGAAGTATTTCACACACACATCCTTATTAAAACCCTACACCCAATCCTCATGGAAATCCTGCCGACCTCCTCCTCTGCTGGTCGACAACCAATTGGAATATGAAGTATGCCGAATATGTGACTCCAGGTATAAACGGGGTCAGCTTCAATACCTGGTTGAATGGAAAGGATATCCTCCTAGTGAAAGAACCTGGGAACCACTTTCTAATCTCAAGGCCCCTTGACTGCTCAGAAGATTTCACCTTATACACCCAGGCAAACCCAGAGGAACGGGTCTTCGGAGGAGGCATGATGTCATAAACTACAGAACACGCCCCTTTTGGACTTCCTGGTCCTTGTCTCAATGGGGCTTACACTCCCTTGTACTCCCAACATGGCCGTCCACTGTGAAACACCTTCCTCGCTCTACACCTTGGACGTAGCATGTTCTATTAATAGACCACACCTCCCGCGGCTCCGACGTCTCAATGCTATTGCGAAATAGCAACCAGACGTGTGCTCCGTAGCTCGCGATATTGTTTTCCTTGCTTCTTTCCAGCCAACCCCATTCCTAGTCCCTTCCCTTCCTTTCTTGATTCCTGGACTCGTGTGCTAGTAGTGCACTCTGTAAATTTCCTGGATTCCTGGATCTTGCATCCCGGAACTTTGAACGCACGCTGGAGTTGGAAGAGACTCGTGCAGCCTTATTCAAGACTCGATCCGTCCGCAAGAAGGCATCAATCAAGAAATCCAGCAAAGATCGAACTCAGGTGAGAAGGGGGGGGAACTCCTCAACAGAAATCCCAAATCTTATGTCAATTTCAACTGTGGATATCGATAGAGTTGAGTTCATTGATTCGATTAGAACTGACAGGGTTATCCTTCATATCGGTTTAATAGCAGTTTCTGATATGACCTTGAAATAATGTTCTGCTCCCCGTCGGGATTTGTTGTGTCAGAATGTAAGGGTAAGGGTAAAGTCTCTGAAGTATCATTACATCCTCTTATTCATGGACACTCTGACATTATCATCTCCGTAAACGCGGGGAGTTGTGGTAATAGAGGTGTTTCTTTTGCCCAGAGTAATAGTTTATAGAGGCCTGTTCTAGCTGATTGGTCCTGGTTGCCGGCAGTTATTCATAATAACATTCAACCACCTAACATTAAATCATCAAAACAATGTTAGTAAGTATGATCAGATGAGCATTGTCTCCTGGAGCATGCAGGGGAATGTCCATTTGTTTGCAAATTTGGAGGTAATGGGCAGTCTACTATCTCAAAGTGTTAAGCTGCTCCCAGAGACATGGCTCACTGAGTGCCCTGTTTTTTAAATTTTTTATTTCTTTTTGTCAAGCTGTGTGTAAAAGTAAATGAGGTCGCCCATCAGGGGGGTTATTGACTGTGGTTTTAAGCCCCTGTTCCAAGGGATGGAATGGGGCGTAATGGCTCTGGGCCGTTACACCCGTTCCAGCACTTGGAACAGGGACTTAAGGCCATTAGCAGCCCGTGCTACCAAAGTGGTAACGCGGGGTGCTAAAAAAAAAGTATTTTCCTTCGTTCAACGGCATGTTGCACAGTGTCCCATTGAAGGAAGGCAGCCTTGTAAAAGGAAGCAGGGCTCCACAAGGTGCCCCTCTTCTCTTTCCATGGCGGGGTGTAGCACCAAAGAGGAAGGAGCTATGACATTAAGATTAGTAAATTAAATACCTTCATTCAGGTTGTGCTCCGAGTGGAAGTAACTCAGGAAAAGGAAAAGGAGGCTAGGTGTCTACTCTGATTCATATTTACTGGCACATAGGCATTTGTTGAATGACCATATTGTGGTAGCAATTAACTACATTCATTTTAGAATGAAAATATATGAATGATAAGGGTATTGTTTTGATTGCAGGGGACTTAAATACTTTGTCCTTTTTGAGGGGAATGATCCTGAGGAGGGGAATAACCATGAATTCTCCTACCTGTAGGCCTTGTAAGGAGATTTCTGGGGAACAATGGGTCTCTTGTTGTAATGCCATGGGCCTGCTAATGCTAGACTGTGCAATCCTGGGTCATATACCCAGTCAAGCCACCTGGCATAGGGGGGTCTAGTGAATTAGTTCTTGATTATTTTTTTTGTGGACAAGCTACTTTAAGAGTGTTGTGAATCACTGCAGGTAGCAAGAATGTTATGGAGTGACCACCATATGTTATTTACAGACTTTGATTTTCAGTTGAATAAAAAGGAAAGTTGTGCTTTCATGGGTTTACAGTTTAATCCGGGTAAAACCCAGATTGTCGGGCAGGAAAGGGCTACTATTCCTTTTAACACTAAATTGTCAGATAAAATGAGTGGGTCTACTTTTGAGTGGAAGATGCTGACTTTTGATATTAGTAATTATGAACAGTCTATGGAAAATATTATCAAGGATGCCTTTGCTTGGAGTAATCCGTTGTGTCGGGGGGGATCATGGACTAAAGCACATAAGCATATGTTTAATGAAAGCATTGTATTGGCTAAAAAAAGATGAGAGATACAATCAGGGCTATCAAAGTGCTGAAGGTAGACTTGTTGATTAAGTTGGGTTTCATTAAAATAGTTACATTGAATTATAAAAACAACATTGTGCTACATTGCTACAAAATGATGATGAACTCATGCAAAATATTATTAAAAGTAGTAATTTTTCTGGTTTTGGGAAATAATCAATGCTCTTGACTCCTGCCAAGCAAGTACACAAAGAAATGTGGTGATTGAGGAGGATTGGGTTGCCCACTTTGAAACCTTACACTCGGGTGGGAGTAGGAGTTCGGCCATAACTGTTGTGAATGTAAGGGGTGGATTGGACAAATGGGAGTTTAGTGTTGATCAAGAGTGTTTATGAGGCCCTACTTAAAATCATTAACTGTAGGGCCCCAGGTCCAACTAAACTACCTAATAAGTTGTTTAAGCAGGACCCTACTGCTGGGCTACCATTTTAGCTATCCTCTTTAGAGAAATTGCCTCAAGTGGAACATTCTCAGAATCCTGGCATACATCTAATGTGATCCCTATTATTAAGAGGGTTGCAAAGACCGATCTGAAGAACTGCTGCCCTATTACCATAATGGATGCTGTTAGCAATTTCTTGCATCCCTCATATTATCCCATTTGGAATCCTGGGCTAATGGAGTGGTCAGACAATACATTGCAGATGAGGTTTAGGAAGGGTGATAGTAATAATCTAAAAGGCCTTATTATTAAGTGCCTCCAATACTCAGTCTGGACTAAAAGGTATCCCATTATTTATGCAGCATCAATATACCTCTCAGCTGCTTTTTGACCGAGTTGATCAACATCATTTATGGGTTAAACTGGTCATATATGGCATTCCTAATTGACTTTTAAGATTAATTATTGGTCTAAATGAATTTTCAGCCATTCAAGTGTCATTGAATGGCGAGGGGGCCTAGTCTCGGAAAATTGCTACCCGCGCAGGATTGAGGCAAGGGTGTATTTTGCCCCCCTGCCTCTTCAAACTTTATGTATCTAATGTAGGTGATTATGTTGATTTTGCTTCCTTCGTTCCTTCTAAATTATGCACTTTGAAAATTGCTTGGCTTGCTTATGCTGATTTTTTTTTTTATTCCACTGTACGACAATGGGTTCACAGAGACTTTTATCAGCTTTTGTGGATTTTGCATAATAAAATTTTTTGTCCATTAATGCTGGTAAAACCAAGATCATCCAGTTCACTAAGGCAAAGAGCAATTATGTATTTACGTGGTACTTAGAGAAAAGTGTTTGATGAATGTGGATAACTTATTTTAATTGGGCTTTCCTATCTGCAATCAGCCACGGAAAACACTAATTAGCCTCATATTGAAACTGAAAGTGGAAATTTTGGTGGATCAAATTATTACGTTCAATTTAAAATACAGTAAATTCTCTATCAAGGAATCTCTATCTATTTTCTTTCTTTTAGGTGTGAAGGCATCATGAAATAGACACAGGCATCACAAAGTAGACACAGACAACTGAGTAGAGTTTGGGATACAAACTTGTATTAACCAGAAAGGAGGGTTGGAAAAAGGCCTAACTTGCCCTATGCTAAAGTGGGATTTCCCTACCTAAAAGAAGCTAATGACAGTCTGTGTCCGGAAGTCCAAAGCAAATGTCTGTGTCAAAAACCTATACTTGTTCTCACATCTAACTGTATACAATGTGTAGGGATTAAAGCATCAAATGAGAAGTGCTCAAATAAAAGTTCAGAGCTTCTTACCTAAGGCTCAAATAGTTCATGTTATCAGATAGGGGTTCCCTTCCCCATGCTATCAAGTCTCTCAAGGATCTCAAATAAAACTATCTTCCAGTTCTCGCAATGTTCCAAACAACACAAGTCCTTTGGGATACTTCTGGTTTAGTCATATAATTCAGTTCCTTAATTTCAGTTCACATATACCTTCCTGGGTTAAATCACAAAATTGACTTTTCATTAGCTAGATCCACTCAGTCTAGGCACAGTTTTGGACAACATGGTCCACCCATTACAGGTCATGCAACCGATGCGCCTTACTTTTGTTGGCTTCATATGCATTATGCCACAGCTTCAGCTTATCAATGAGACTTGACTTAATGTGCATTCACATATCCATGATGCTTTATTATAACTTGCATTATCACCATTCACTTGTAGCTCTTGCTTTCAAAGACCAGTATACACTTCCCAGTACACTCTCCTGCTAGGAAGCTCAGTCTCCATTCTCCTTCCTTCAGGTAAGCTGTTATAAGCTTCCCAGTACACTCTCCTGCTAGGAAACGTATCCAGTGCTTCTTGACTCTTGGCAATGATTGTTTGACTCTTGCCAAAGTTCATTACCACTATGCATTCCATTCAATAATAACTTGCTTCTTTGAAAAATGCTCACTTGATTATTGGCAATGCCTCTTTGCCCCTTTGCCTCTTGAAAATCTTGATTTCAACCATTCATTCCATGAATTGACAACTTGACTTTAAAAAGAGGCTCACTTTGACTGTCCCTGGTCCTCTGGTTTCAGACCTCTACTTGTTATGCACTTTCCCAGGTTCTACTGTTCATTCGATATGCCCCAGAGTCTCGTCCCTTCTGGGCAGACTCACCGGTTTCCAGTCACGTGTCGGACGGCTTCTGTATGATGCTGGAGAACCTCCTTTGGCTCTCTGTGCCTGGCTCAGCCTTTCCACGGCCTCAGGCACTTCCTCAAAGGACCTCGTTTCATCCTGCTGCCTTCCCTGGAGCACTGGTAAGCAATTTCCTCATGATCCTGCAGCTGCTAACGCCCAGGGAGCTTCTCGCTGCTCCCAGTGTCTCTGCAGCATTTCCCAATGCCAGTTCCACTTCTCCAGGCTTGCTCACGAGTGTCGACCTAGCTTTTCTCTGGTTTCCACTCCTCTGCTGCTGCAGCCTCTCCGGGTCTCTGCTTCTCCTCTCATATCCCAGAGGGAAACAGAAGTCTCTTTCTTGCCATTGCATCCTCGATTTAAAGTTCCCGGCCTAATTATGATGTCTGAAAAACTAGACCGCTCAGTGTCAAACCAACAGTCTTTCTTCTGTGTTGGATGCCTCTTCCTCATCTCAGTACCAAAGTGATGTCCATGTATGTAATGGTCATTATAGTGAGGATGTATGACTCTGTTGTGTCTCTTCTTCATCCCAGTACCTGATTGATGTCTACTGGGAAATGATGTATGGGAAACACGGGGAAGGGACAGATTGTAAACTGCAAAGGCCTGGGGGATGTTAGGTTCATTGGAAAAGGGAAAAGGGTATTGGGTTATACCATGTCTCACCCAAGGGTGCCTCATCTCTACTCCCCAAGTCTCCTCCACCCAGATGATCCTCCCTCGCATATCCACCCCCAGCGTCAGGATCCAAAAGCAACAGCTTTTCCCTGGCCACCTGGGAGGAGGATACTTTGGGGAAAGAAGTGAGGACGCCCTCAGATTCTTCACAGAGGGTAAAGTTATTCTCAAAATAAGGTATGGAGCTGAATTACATTGCCCTTGGGTTTTGGACTGTCTTGGCAAATTGGAAGTGTTGATGTGGTACAAAACTCTGAGAGTACCCAATGCTGTCCCCTTAGCTGCTATACGTTATGAACTGGGCCTGAAATCATTACAGTTAAGAGTTAAATGGAGATTGCTTTCCCTAAATAGGTTACACTCTCCCCTGCCATAAACTCACTGTATGAAGATTTAAAACTTGCTATAGACACTGGTAATATGCCACCTTGAATCTATTGATCTATTGTGAGAACAGGGAGAGAGTTTATTACTGGAGATGGGGAAAATTACTTTGGACTTTTGGGAACATCCGGGGGCTGTTAAATATACATTGTATTTGGCGGATTGGTGTTACACAATGAATGCGTTCCATGGTTATTCATCTTTATCTCATCTCAAGTTGGAAGACAAAAAGCTGGGTGTTGTTGTACCATGTTTGAGTATCTTTCCAAATCATTATTTTGGGGAACGTTTTTTTAAGGTTCAGATGGAATGTGTTCCCTATTAGGGAAAATTTCCTTGTAAGGAATATGATTGACCAGGAGGGCTCCTGTCGATTTCACCCTCAGTTTAAAAAAAGATAATTTTTAAGAAACGGTTTATTGATTGTGATGCATTTCGGCAAAGATATTCAGGTGGGTATCCCACTTCAGTGGGGGAAGCAGTGATTGCTTTCTTGAGAAGTCTAAAAACCGTATTTCCATATTTGGAATAAATGGTTGAAGGAATGCATCTTTTTAATTATTGACAGAATTCTAAACTTACGAAATTGTAAAGGTTATACATTTTTGCATACGGATTTTAATCAAGAATTTGTTTTAGATATATAAAATATTTGTTATGTAAGTGATGTTTTATATGGATGTTCATGTTTTGGAACATTACGATTTTAATTTTGTTGATATTGTATTTTGTACATTGAAATTGTAAAGGTTGCATTTTTTGTAACCGTATACAATAAAGACCATGTAGTAACATCAAACTCTGGCCTGTCAGTGTTATTTCTAAGCAACCTACTATGAGTTAATGGCTAAGTACAGCTGTAAATACACTTCTGGTGTAATAAAAAAATCACTTGATTTAGATGTGTTACTATCACTGAATAAAAACAAGCATGAAGTAAGTCAACAGTTTGGCTTGTTTATAGGTATTAGATATACATTTTCCAGGCACTGCTATTTTATGCCCAGGTAATCACCCCAGTTTCTAGCTGTTGCCATCTTTTCGTCACATAGTAATAATATTGCAGTGCTGTTGGCTTTGCCGATGCTTGTTGACATTGCTCCAGATATCTTAAATTGGCCATTATTTGACCCGACAACAACCAAATCATATAACCTACTGCAGTCTGTCTATGTAAGCTCTTCCACTTAAGTAAAAAAAAATTTTTTTGCACCACATCATGTAGAAATATATTTAGGGCCCGATTCTTTTGCGCAGAAAATAAGGACTTTGTGAGCTATTATGCAGGGAAAACCTGCTCCGTTGATTCATGGAATCAACTTTGCTGGACTTTCCCGGACCTTACAGGGACTCCCACCCAGCTCCGGCATGGCTCTGTGAACAGTCGAGTGCCTTGCGCAAGAATCCACGCAGAGTGCAGGCCAGGCAAATAGGGGGTGGAACATGCATATTCCCCATTCTCCATGCAGAATGATGAATAACAAGGCATTACGTGGGCATGTCAAGGGACGGCTTGCACGAGGAAATCACACTCTCAGCAAGATCCACAACCAAGAGGATTAATGGATTTGCCCACGCAACATCACGTGGGAGGAATAAGCACACAAAGCTCCCGATCACACCGCCACGTGAAAGCAGGCACATGGCCCCAATCGCATAGGAATCACAGCAGAAAGGCAAAGTCCGATTGGGAATTTAGGGGTGCATGCATGCAGTTGGGGTGTCTATCGCAGCTGGGGGTGCGCATATGCAGAGTAGCAGGGTGCAGACACGGTTTACAGGGGATCGATGCAAATTCACTGGGCACTGACTACTGTAACGATAAATGGCACGCATATTGACGGTGTGTGGGAGCGAGGGGTGGTACTTCCCCTCCCCCCGGCAGCATTTGGCCCTTATCACACAATGCTCTCAGCTGTGTTATTTCCATCTGTGCATGCGCTAGCTGGCGGTCTAGATCTCCAGTTAATTGCACCAAATTTACTGGGGGCGCGCTCGTTGGGCCATACAGGCCACCTTTTTTCATATGGTGGCAGTGCGGTGGCCATTGCTCTATTAGAGGGAGTGGGGCATGGCAGTATGTACAGAGGCTCGCTATATCCTACTGCTGGCCTTGTCATTAAGGGGTACATTTTGGTTGTATCGCCCTCAGCTGTTGTCTTGGTGCACTCGCCCTTTGGCGTTCCGCTTACCTCTTCCTGCCCTTTCTGCTTTTAGATTGTTTTTTCTTTACCTACCTCGGCTGTGGGGGTGACTTCTTCAAACATTCGCCACAGGTCCAATACTTCCCTCCTGTTCTGCAACTGCTTCCCCTTATATCTTGCCAATAAGTGCGTGGACACTAAATCTAACACCCGTTTGTCGAACGACCCTCCTTCTGGCCAAATTGGTGTCACGCTGTCCCCTTTTATCTCTGTTACCCACTGATCGTGGTATTTTTGTATTTTATCACTATATAGTGGGAGGTGTTGGCAAATATGAGCTAGTGGTGTTATTCCTCTAATGACGATGTTTCTCCCTTCACTTGTACGTGCACTTGCACCTGAGCTTCCCTTCTAATCACCCCCTCCAACCACTTGTCCCCTTATACAGATCAACAATATGTCAAGCTTTCCTCAATTATTGGCAATTATTGTGTATCAATATTCAATGTTACCTTTGTAATTATCGTATTTCCAACTTTGATAGTTTACTTTAGCATGTATAACCTTTAACCAACAAATCACTTACAATATTTCGACATATGCGACAAAAAATTGACAAAAAGCAAAAACATATAACACATAACATGCACATGCACTACCTGCGCGCTTTTATTTCTCCTTTGTTCCCGTTACTGAACACCTCTTCCCTTTCCCCGTTTTACCTACTCTTCTCATTCACTCCCCACCTATTACACCCTCTTACTCGTTCCCAAGAATTCTTGCTTACATGGAAAAAGAATATTCTAAATAACTACTCTGAGTCTACTCAATATACGGGACCCCTGCTATTTTCTCTTTATCTTCATTTATTTATCTGCACTGGACGAGACAATGTCCCCGTTCGGGCTAGGATATCTCTTCTCCTCTTCTTCTCACTTTTTCACAAAACCTGGCCATATAAAGGACAGATCAGAAAAGCCTCAACATCACACACACAGTCCCTTCTCTCGGCTTTAACCCACTATCACCTGTTCCCTTGTTCCTGTACTTTCCCCCTTACCTTTGCTTAGAAAACTTTGCAACCGACACTCACGTGTTCGGTCAGGTAATCCGAGGGTCACCGTTCTCGGTCTGACCCCAGTCAGGTCCGCACCTCAACCGAGCCGTGGCTCGCCTCGGCGAGCAGCTTTTCAGTCGCGTATTCGTCGACTGGGAACCATTGACCCTTTCTTGTAGTGTGCACAGGCTGGTCGGCCGTGGAGGCGATGGTTTTGCTGGGGGGCGTCCCGCATCTCGCTGCACGGTGTGGGCCTAAAGGCACCTCTCCAAATCACGTCGGGGTCACCAAATGTTTGTGCCCTCCCCGTCTTTGACGTGCAAAAGAATAAAACAAGCACACCCCTGACGGGGAATAAGGCAAAGAGAGCAGGCTGCGAGAGTTCAAGGCAAGGTTTATCTAATGAATAGTATTCAAGAGATATCTGAGAGCGCTCTGACACAAGTTATCATTACATTACATTTTATAGGGTAAATGACGCAACTAACATAGGATGCTACGTTGGTCCCGGATTGGTCAGTTCACTCGATGTCTCAGGTGGGGTGGCATCTCTTCATCCGGGTTGGTCGCTTGGTTGGAGGGAGGATTGACGTCAGGGGAGAAGACTGTGCACGAAGTCACGATAAACAGTAGAATTTTGCGATTTTTTTTGTGTGTGCTTAATTTCGTCACTTGTAAAAGGCAATAAGTTAGTGCAATGGAATGTGGCAGAATATGTTTCAGTGCCGTCCGGAAGCACAATTGTGTTGCCCTAAAAGGTTCATACCAATCAAAATCTCTCTTGGGCTCTCAGCTTTCCTTTTGTGGTTCTCTCAGCTGTAGTGGCCATGCGAGTGAGTATACGGGCATGTTTGTGTACTCAATCTCGAAAAAAAGAACTACAAGAACTATTGATAGCCATGTATCTGATGATAGCATGTGCATTGTTGACATCAGGCTTGTAATTTACTTCTGTGAGATTTAATAAGGGCCAACGGCTGTATTATGCCCCTTCTTGTCACGTAGTTGGGGTCAAATACAATTCAATGCCATCTGGCAGTTCAGCTACGCCTTTGATTTTGTTGAAAATGTAAAAGCAGAGATTTTCTGGGAAGCATGTCACAGAGCAGAACATACGATAGGAAAGTAACACTGTAAAATGTAAAATGGCTCCAGAGCTATTTTATCCGCGTATTTACGATGTTGCCATAGTTATAGAGCCCAAATCCATGTACAGCCGGTCGTACCTGCGCAGAACCGTGTTTTGTTTTCAAGAAAATAACTAGGAACTTGTTTCTCAGCTATAATTTCCGTAAAAGCAATGCACACAGCGTCACAGCATGGCCATTTTCAGTACTCACCACTGGATGGCAAGCTTCAAACGCTTCACTGAACAAAATGCTGCATTCCTTCTTGGCAAAGGGCTCTCTAAGTGGATTCAAGCTGCATGGATTGCGAATGTCAGAGCTGTCGACACACTGAATAATAGAAAAAGGAAATGTGTTAAACATATTCAGCACATTATACACCTTTTGAAGTATGACTTGTGCTTGGCGACACATTTCTTCCTTTCCAAAAATGTAAAGCCACAACCGCTGTAGAAACTCTTTCATTTACAAGACACGTATGTTATGCCATGATGTATATATGACATCATATAGGGTGACCAGATAAAAAAAATAAAAAACCTGGACAGGTCAACGACTAACTCTTGAAAGTGGCTGTCAAGGCATTACACTTCAGTAGCGTTTGGATGAGAAAGAGGTTTAAGTGTTACTGTTCAAATAAACACATATTATAAATAATTTATCACAACCGAATACTATCTCAAGTTGTAAAATGCAGCATTTCTTCTGTGCGAGATTGTGCCTGCCAGCTATGAAGACCTACTACAAAAAAACGGGACCACTTCAGTTGCCAATGGGAACATAATCTTGAGATAGGGGGACAGAGCACCAAATTCCATGACAGTCCCGGCAAAACCCGGACGTCTGGTCACCCTACATCATAGGATCAACATGTTATGTTATTGGGATTTACACTACA
Source organism: Ambystoma mexicanum (assembly GCF_040938575.1). Lineage (NCBI taxonomy): Eukaryota > Metazoa > Chordata > Amphibia > Caudata > Ambystomatidae > Ambystoma > Ambystoma mexicanum. The sequence continues at coordinate 831,255,164 of NC_090934.1, read as the reverse complement.
CACCATGGCGCCTAATAGTCTCCAGGCTTTCTGGTGGATCTGACAGAGAGAGGGGTGGGTTTAGTTGGTGGAAAGAGAAATAATGCAAGATAGCTTTGCTGCTGTGTCAGTGCATGCAGACCACAAGTATCCTGACCTCAGCGTGTCTGTTTTTGGCATTTCTGTGACGGGACAATAATATGTACAAAAATCTATGTAATTACATCAGAGTTTGCATTTCATCTTTTGAATCATAGAGATGCTGATGGACGTTGAAAAACAAATAAGTATATTTTCCAATAACACTTTAAGTTAAGGGCTCAATGCAAATCCTCAAAAGCACTGTTTGGTTAACTACGCAACCTCACCTCAGCCATGTATGCTCATGAACGCGCCCGTAAAAACAGATGACATCAAAAATAACATTAACATTGACATCACGGTTGGTATCACCAATGATGTTTCAGATTGATGAGTGTAAGAAAGATTATCAAAAAAGTGGGTTTGCTCAATCTTCCAGTGATACTTCGGCAATTATATAGACATCAGCAGGTAAGTGTACCTCTGGGGATTTACATAAATATATGCACAACATAAACATAAGGGACAGGTTATCAGTTTAAACTGTCCTGGTTCTAAAGCGGGTCTTCGAGTCCGTAGATCCCAATCAGTTCCACACATCGGCACTGTAGGCATCCATATAGTTCAAAACAAGGAGGCATGCGTACCTGCTGTATGTCAAATGCTAAGAGAGAAGAAGTGGGAAGTAGTACAGAGAAGTAGTGAGATCAGACAATTGCTCTTTTCCTGAGACAAAGGTCAATAGATATCATACTGAAAGTGACTTTATTGGTCATAATCACTAGTGTCATCACAATACATTTCAAACAAAAACAGTTGAAACATGAAAAAATAATACCACATGAAAGGAAAGAAGAGTTACAACAAGACAAAACAGACAATCCAATGAAAATTAATTCAAAAACATGTGCAGATAAATTACCTAAAAAAAGCACATGGTGTCTCCCTATTAGATTTTCTAACATAGGTCATAGGCTACTGTAGTCAGTGGAGGTGCACAGAAAACAAGAGAGGGAAGGAAGAGAAGGTAAAAAGGGTTCAGGTTGAGAAACTAATTACATCCTGTGAACACAATTCCTTCTAAAAGATCAAAATCTGATTGCGTTCAAGTGGACACTCTTTCCACTGTTCTTCGAATTGCGTGAAGCTAAACGTCATCTCACTATTCTTGGGACCAGTAGTTCACCCAAGAAAAGGTATTTAAACCTTAAGAGAAATCCAAATGACTTCTCAGTGCCACTGCGCTGAAGGTGCTGCGTATCACTATACAAAAAGCAGATGCCTATGAAGTTGGTCAGACTCCAAAAACAGTGTAAACATACAATACAAATCAGGGAAAAACACACGACAGAGTGAGAAAAACGTCCCATTCATTCAGGAGTTCAAATTAAAAAGTTCTAAATCCAGCAAAAGAGCTGGGGGTCTCTAAGGTTCAAGGGAATTATCACAGAAAGGAACATTCTCCCTAACAGGCCCATAGAATCATTCGGGTGACAAAGTAAAGTAGAGCAGTCTACATTATAAATGGATGTAGATACATTATCAAATCAGACGTACAACCGTGCTGGCTGACCTGGGTCACATGCACTACCTTTATGACTGGCCTGGATTAGTGCCTCCCTAACATCCATGAGGGTGATTTAGGTGTTTGAGTGAGGGCGGGCATCTAACTGGAAGACACTCAATAGTCTACTAATCTATAGATGCGAAGAGGGATGTGCTGTAACCACAGTATCAAAGGCTTTTGACATACACTGCATGCCCCAAAGCGGCCTGTAGCTTTAGGTCTTCCGTTGTGGTTGTTTACTTTTTAAGTAGTGGGGTGATAAGATTGCTTTTTATATTGAACCGTACTACCCATGTCTGAGAAACACTTTAATGCGATCTTTCATGGTATGAGTGATGTAAGAGAGGTCCACCCACAACCATTAAATTGAAGATATTGGACCTCAGCAAGTTGTATTGAATCACTGCATTAATCCTGTAGGGTGGTGGCTGGTAGCCTGGTTCTGGCGATCAACTAGCTGGGAAGTTGTCCAAGCAAATATGGAGGAGAAGGTGGTGGAGAGACTGGCAGAGTAGTTGGAAGTGGGGAGACAGGTGTAGAATTATGAGAAAGTTTTTTCTGTACCTAGTACGGTGATGTGGAAGCCAGACAAGAGCTGATATGTCAGTCACTCTGGGTCCTGTAGTGCCGAGGGGCAGAACTCTGGGGACTGTTTTTTTTTCCCACAGGCACTGCAACAGCAGCACATACTGAATGGTCAGAGATGAAAACCCTCAGATCAATGCTAGATGAGATGCAGGTGCAGACTGGGGAGAAGCAGCAATGTAATTGTAAATGTATCTGCACACCAGAGTCTGGTAATAGGGGGTTGCTGTTGCCCCACTGGCCAACTATTCTGCCAATGTTGGTTATGAACGGAGAAGGTCATCACAGATCGGCCAATTGTTGGCCAGTTTGCCACCTACCATGTTTAATGAACCTCTAATGTCAAGCACTGCATCAAAGTTATTTAGACTATAATAATGAATCATTTAATGTATAACATGTTTTTCATTTTTATACCCACCTCAACAGCTGTCCAGCTATTTCCAAATTCTTGTGAATTTGTTAGTTCAAAGTTCTCTGGAGTCTTCATTTCATTTATTGTTTTGAAGTCAAAATTTCCGCAAAGCCCAGTTAATTTACTCTAAAAACAAAATGCATGCCTATTAGTACTTTTATGCATAATTTCTCAGCAGTAGAAACACAAGACAAACAAACCAGATACATATTTATATAGTCATATTTTTGCAGAGCATGTTTGCGAAAAATATGTACAGAAATGTCACTAGAAATGAAAATAATAGTTTGGATTTGTAACAACATTAATTAATGTATCAGATATATGACCCACGTTTTAAACGCCTTTAAATGACATGGTACAGTGTCTTTCTGTGTACAATGTACTAATTCCTAGTTAAATTCATACTCAAACAACCATCACAGAATACGAACATGTGACAGAACAATAAAACTTATTTTCATCTGACCCTCTGTAAAGGTGAGTGCTTGTAGAGTTGCTCCTTCACACCCTCATATCGAGGTTGAATAAACAAAGTTTGAGAAATACACCCACTGCATAACAGACAATAGACAACAACGAGGCCAATATAAACACGCAGCCATGGGGTATCAGTACCAACAAGTAGTGAGATAACAATGGGAAAGTTCTGGTCTAGGGCATCAAGCTCTGGTTCGCTATGAACCCCACAAGGATGGGGTTGGATTGTGAATGAAGCAGCCAATAGTGAATGCTAATCTAGTACCAAGGATGATGAACAAACACATGTGTTCAAGCAACGTGTCCGGATCAGGATACTCATTCATATTCTGAAGCATTGATATTTTGGAAAGCAGTGGGCAGTAAATATGTATACGTGTATTCCTATTGAACATAGACTAATCCTGGTGAACTAAAGCAAATATACTGGGGCACACAAAGACATTGAACCTGTGCTAAAAACGCAATGTGAGACCAAACACAATGGAAAATAAAAAAATAAAAACACAAAAGAAGATATCAAATAAATAAATAAATATGAATTGAAAAGAATGTGGTGGAATGGTGAGATGAGAAACGATGAGTATCAGGAAACTGAAAGGAAGAAGAAGGCCTGTTTTTATAATGCGGTGATATTAAGTGTAAGTAAGTAGTCAATAGACAGAACAGACTGCGGGCCATTTGCTCAGAGCTGATCAATTGACTCATAATATATTCCTGTTTTAAGGTCAATCATGTTCTAAGTTGCGACTTAGGTGCAGCTTCCCAGCAAATGTTTAGATGTTACCATAACCACTTTCGTCTGATGAGTTCTGACCGAACATTTTGACAGGAGTGCATGTCTTATGTTGCTCTCCTGATAACCCAAGGTACTCAAATGTAAAGGTCACGCCATGTACCCTTAGGTTCCCAAGGGTAATTACCCCCACTCAACGACTAATGACACGCTGCCTTCTGCACTGTGATTTCCTTTGACCAATTCATGGAAGCACGGCACAGCTGTACTCCAATGGAGCATGTAGAAGCAATCTCTTTTCCTCGAGTGAAGGGGCATGTTCCTACAGTTGGACAGTGGTCCTGCAATGTGTGTGTGGGATAGGACTCCTCTGCCTGGCATTCCAAAAATACACAGTGTGCTCAGGCCAATTCTGTCCATGACTATTTTTGTGACTGGCATGTCTGGAGTCAATCTACAACCTAAGCCTTTGCCTGGGAAGTAGCCTATGAAATGTAACTGTACGAGCACCACTGATTGGGTCCTATCAAAAAGTGTAAATGAATTAACTTTAGTGATTGGGGCTTATCCTCCTGTACAAAACCATTAACCTAGACATTTGGAGGGCCTGTTCATTGCTATACAGCAGGATAATATAAACAGAATGAAAATTCCCTGCTGAAGTAGTTTCCAGAATTTAAGGCCTCTGGCAGAAGAAGCTCTGCATGGTGCCTCTGGAAAATGCACTACACATATTCCATATTGAGATCCGACCAGTGCTCTTATCTCTACTGGATCAGCCTGGATGAAGTCTTAAGTGTCATCACCTCTCAGGTTCATAGTCCAATTCAAGGTCACGACCTGACCACTAGGATGGGGAATGTGCAGGAATTAAGTTGTCCATAGCTAACAGAGCCAAAGACCTGCAGCAACAAAGGCCAACATTACTTTAAGAAATCTTCTTATCGTGATGTTGTTACTTAGTGCCATCATACAAGCTTAGAAGCGTATACACTCGACCAGGTGGCTTGCACCATTTCTCAGCATATTAGACTGCACCTCTCACCATCTCTGACACCTATCCATTTTATTTACACTGAATGAGAACTCAGAAGGCCTCTCAGGAATTAAACCTGCTAATCTATGAATAATTGTAAACATGCACTCTTGATCTGGGCAAGCTACTTTTTGTAAACTTGCAAAATATCTTGTCGCTTGACTAGAAATTAACTGCTTTGTTTGCCGAGCAGTATATAGGCTTTGTTACATAATAATCTTTAGATTTCATGCGCATTAGAAATACATTCTCAAAAATCCAATGAGAGTTGATCAGAAGTAGAAGTTGTGAATGTTGCAAGTGAAAATGTTGAATGTAGCATATCCTTTAGTAACACACATAATAAGGCTATGATGAAGAAATAGAAACATATTAATTGATTCCAGTTACGTCAACGCAACACAAAAAAAGAAGGAGCTATACCACATTCTGCAGGGCTGCCTGCACTCGGATTGCTGGTTTGTAGTGACAAAATATGGATTTCACATGGCTACTGGAATGTTATATTTACAAACTTGCATAATAAACATTCTGGCTACTTGCAATGTGAGCTCACCTGCCACTGTGGTCCAACTTGTATGTGGACAGTTGTTCTTTGATCCCATAGGATGGTTATATGTTCTTTGGAGAAATGAACGAAGGTAAAGAATCCTGCTTGCCATACGTGGATGTTTTGTTGCTTGTTAATAATACTTGAAACGCTCTGTTCAAAGCAATAGAGATCAGTTAGCCACTTAAAATAGTCAAGCACTTTGTGCAGTTATAAAGCAATCATGCTGTAGTCAACAGTTTTAGAAAAGATTCCAAACCTGTCTTATCAGAATTATGTTTAGTGTTAAATTTCAATATAATTAGTTTAATATTAGTTTAAAACTATACTGAATTCATCCTTATTTATTAAAAAAAAGTGACCCACTCGTACAGTGATTGAAACATACTGCAGACAAATGAGCTCACTCTTGTACAAAAACACTTCTACATCTTTTCGGTTTGAAGTAGTATACATGGAATGGAAAAAATAAAAGTAAGATATTCGTAGCAGCACATTGTAACCTTTTAACATAGCTGCTGGTTATTCTGTCATGCCACGTTTTTAAAATTAGGTCTCTCAAGCCCTTCCGTCTAGTAACCATGACAAACCACTGTTCACTCCCGCAGTACCCCTCCGGCTCCACTCTCTTGACTCTACTTCAATGTCCAAACTCCACTTACCACAGACTTCACTGGCTCGACAGCCCATTTACCACAGACTCTAACTACTTCAGAATTCCTTTACTGCACTGACTCTCCATTCTACGATGACTCAGTCACCTAGCATCTAACCCTACAACATCTGGATTCTGTTAGAATGGTCCCGCTGACTGCTGGCTCCTCTGACACACGTTACCTCTCTCTTTCACCATCCTTTTGTCTCGTGGTTCCTTCCTTCACCCGTTTCTTTGCCCCTTTGAAGTTAGATTTGGCTATTCCGCTTGAAAATATAAACTTTCCACTGGATATTTTGTGTCACTGATTTGAATTATTGCTTTCTTGCCCAGCACATGAGAGAGATCCAGGGAGCCTCTTTGGATCAGGAAGCATGGATAATCACCTCAGATTAATAAATCTATGTTAAAAAAATAAACATTACATCTACCCAGGCACAGTCAGGAGTGTCTGAAGTATGTGACATAGTTCGACTGATTTCAGGTGCTAACGGTAGGTTAACATGGGGAGACGCCCCTTAACTTAGGTCAGTTAAGCTATTGTTGGAACACCATGTTAACCAAATGAAAACTACACCACTTGTTATTTAGAAAAAAAACAGGCATCAATTCGAGCCTTATTAGGGTATTGCCTCATGGCTAGTAGATCCACAGAGCAGCATTTAAAGCATTTTAATATGCTCATATACTACACACTAACAACGAGTGATGGCTGTGGCCCCTGGTGGCCATAGAGAGTTCTATTAAAGTCCTGACCAAGATTGTTAGGAACCTCCAATCCATGGCGAGAACATTGCAACGCTAAGAGAAGACTTCTTAGAAACTCAAATACTACTCGTCAGTCAACCTAACAATTCCAAACAATGACAATCAGAGGAATACTCACAAATCAACCAGAACAAAGGGCTCACACTTACCAACACAAATTAAAAAGAGTGAACGCATCAAGTGAGCAGAGAAAATTAACACCCCACACACAAAGCAACCAAATCTGAAAAAAATCAGGGCGCTTTCACTCGCACATCCTCAATGGTGTGCCATATTGCATGCACTAAATAGCCAACTGTCAATTTGTATGTGGTCAAAATGGAGCCAAACCTCAGAATAAATGAACTTGCTTCACTATAACACTGCGCACAGGAATGCTGAACCAGTGCAGAACATTTTGCTGATTTAAACCTGATATTAAGTACATACGTATGAGCATTCTGAATAGGGTGTTTCAAGCACAGAGAGACAGAACCACTGGATTATATTCGTGCAGATATTGTTATCCCATTTCCCAACATAAAACCCTAATTCGCGACTGCAGACAGTTTACAGCAATAGCAAACCGAGCTTGGCCTTCATCTTTGCTCCAGGGTAGATGCCTAACCAGATCGTTATGCTGATCAACTCTATCGAAGCGTGATTTCTCCTTCAATGCTAATAACAGGGTGCCTATTATTTCAGAGGGGGGGTTTAACAATAAGACCATTTGCACATCACTTGCACTCATTTCTACGAAACTGTCCCACAGGACAACCGACTAGAGTACACAGTCATTTAAAAGTAGCTCCTCCACAATCGACACCGATCCCACATTTGCCTCTCGCGCTCAGCAGCATGCAGTTTAAATTAATGGTTGAAACGGAAATGGAGCAAACAGAATTCATATTTTTACCAAACCTGCATTTCCCCTTTTTTCTTACCATAAACTTCAAGCAGAGAGAATGCATAATACGAGAACATCCTCAGCAATTAAATGATTGATATAATTGGTTATTTATAACACACTTAATGCCCAGAGGTTTCTAAGCGTGGACCCAGGAATCGAACCTGTGTTGCTCCATGTCATCTTGCTTCCAAGACGAGCACGTTGCCCCTGAGCCCCTGTGCTATACTCCCGAGCAATCCTATGTATCGATGTTTTATTGTCTCCAGGGCCAATGTTTTATGACTACTACCTTTTTTTCATTCGTCTGGGAATGATGTAGGTATTTGTTGTAATTCAGTGTTTGTGTACTGTTCTGTACTTTCATGGTTATTAACCGAAATAAAGTTGAATTGTTTGTTTGAGAACATTTAGCCTGTCTTTCCTGTTTTCATCTAAGCAGTATACTTTTTACAGACTTTAACCTACAGTTAGACAACTTTTCCCTAAAAGTTCTCTTTCAGTTGCACTATACCTAACAGGGGACGGGAACAATGACGTCTTCCAAGTGACGAGCTAAAAAATAAAAGTCAGACAACAGACATGCTATCTGTTTAGGAAGAAAGATTATTGATGTATGAAATATATGTCGTGTGATTTCTTGTCTTATATTGAGTGTGGTATTATGACTGTTATGCCTAGCCTAAACTGATATGACTAGAGCAAAACGTATCAGTATGCTATGTAACTGTATACAATGTTAATTATAAACGCTAGAACAGGCTGCACTATCCTCATCCCCCTGGGCCATTGTCATCAAGACATCTATTAAAGAAACACATTTTACTCCTTGTTGGATAGTTTACCTGCTTTTTCCACCTCTCTTACAAAAGAAAATAATGTTTGGCTCCACAGACTGCAATATTGATATGGTACGGATTTTACTTTCCAGACTCATGTTTCTTTGCTATTAGTTGCTTTGTGTCACATGTGCTGTGCTCCCTTGCTTGACATTTCTTTCAATGCTAGTTAATTACGTTCACATGCGTCTGAAATCATTTTGAAATTGGTCTCATATCTTTGTGCTACAGATTTATATGATGAGCAATTCCTCTAAAATCCTCCATGGTCCCGGGCTGGCTGTGCCACCGCTGGTGGTTCTTGCTATATGTATTCAGCTATAGACCATATTCATATGAGCTCTTTCGTAGTGAGTTGTGTACTGTTTTCCAGCTGCAGGGGCAGCACATAAAAAATAAAGTCACCTGTGTCAGGGGTAGATAATCAACAGTTTATTGAGGACACACAAGCTAAGATTAAGCTCTTGCTCAAGATAAATAAGGCACAGCATTCAAATAATTTTGCTGGGTGACAAAGGAATACCAACCCTATCCTTTTAGGTAATGGATTCTCCATGGTACCACATGCGGCTAAGGGTTTAAAACATGTTGGAATGAAGGATGTACTATCCAGTTTGGCTGTCACTTTAGATGGTCTGTCTATTTCTGTACCCAACTGCATAATGAGGTCCAAGGCTGCCACCGTCTCAGAGTATTAAGCACTTTTCCAATCCCTGAAAAAATCTGGAATCCTTCCCATTTAAGCAATAGAAGTTAACAATGCGCAGTTCTTTATCCCTTGCCATAGCATACAGCTAAGAGAATCTTCATGCTGTATGAAACTAGTTTGACAGTATCAGGGAAATGACAGTAGCATGTGTCCTATTCATGACCTCTGAAGCTAGCCCTCAAGGCATCAATTGTGACTTCCATTTGCTTTGCTTCTTTATCTCATGTGGATTCAAACACTATGGGCCTCATTTACAAAACTCTCCACTGAAAAAGTAGACTCTGCACCATGCAAAATGGATCTACCCAATTTACAAATTGGACTTGTTGTGGCCTGCACAATATTGCCACATGTCGTTGCAGTAGAGATGCAGGTGGGACAGCAGCCTCATCTACAGGCACCACCCATTCCCTTAGTAGGCCAACGGTCACATTGTCAGGACACAGGCAATCAGGTTGTACAAAGATCCATCACATGAAATGCAACCCCTTCGGAGCACACACAGTGAAGCCACCTTCTTGATATCCTTCAATGATGCAATGGGGCCAATCCAGCTTGCCCATCACAACACCCTGAGAATGTGCATCTGTGAGAAGCAAACTGTGTGTGCCCGATAACATGAACACTACAATGACTCCACATCCACCCCATCAAGTGCAGAAACCACCAACACAGTCATAGCAAGTGGCAATACATGTATTCTTGTCAGAGGCACAACATCATTAACAGAGTGAAACCACCCCCAGGCACAATATCACCATACCTTGTGCTCCCCTGGGTAGCATGCACCAATTGCAAGAAAGGGATCATGTGATTGGCATCTTCATGATGTCTCTATCTGTACCATTGTGGTCCTGCAGCACACTAATGCCATGTATGTTCTCCTGCAATAGGGAAAACCAACGACTGCCTACCCACACTCTCCATGCTCTCCATGTGCATGTCTCTGATACCCTCAACATAAACCCCATTCAATCATGAGTATGCTCGCCAGGAATACCAGAAAGCTAACTAGCCAACGACAGGGTACACAAATAGGAATAAAAAGGTAAGGTAGCACACACTTCACCCTCAACATTCCCTGTCCATATTAATGGGAACACATCAGCAACATGAAACATGAGAAGGACATTCTTGCATCTGACAACTGCACCTCACCAGTAATGCACCGCACACAACACCCACATGCATTCATGTAAACTGGATCATCCACCGATTTAGAATGAGACATCAGGTATTTTGCATGTCCATGCAACATGGACATGGGTGGACTGGTAACCAAAAAAGACCATGGAAATGATACCCAAAGGGACCCCATATCACATTCACACTACAAGGCTAACCCCATTTCCATGGGAAAATGTGGAAACACAACACAATTGAGGACCAGAGTGCAGCGGCCTACCATGAGATTACCAGAGTACCCAATTGGCCATTCTGACCCTCATCATGGAGTGGTTACTCAACATGACACATGGCAGGAGATAGCATGCAAGGCTGGCATGACAGGAGTGCCAGTGGAATGCCACACAAAAAATGAGGCCACTGCATCAGTCCTCACCAAATACACAAAGTGCACATGAACATCCTGGGGAGACTGTCTCCAAGCAGCAAGTCTGGGATGTGCAACCAGAAACCCAAAGCATATGCAGACACAAAGACATGTTGGCCAACTCCCACTTTCAGTGACAGTGACCATCACCCAAAAATCATCAAATCACATCACTCATGCCACCCCTATTTGTACCACAACCCACCATTATTGGGATGCATATGTCACTAGCCATGAACAAGATTTACACTTTACAACCTTACCTGCTGGTACAGCTGTGGTGCTGTGAATCCATCACCACATACACTTAACACTGGGCTTCTGCATTGGTGCTTGAAGGGCCAGTGTCCAGCAAAGGGAATGGGAAGTCGGGTGCAAATAGGGTGCTGGGGGTCCTCTCCGGGAGTGTGGGCCCTGGATGAGACTGAGACAAAATACTCAAAACCCAGCTGAAGGAGTCAGTCATATAAACTGCACATATGCACATCAATGTGGAATGGAATGTGCAACTTTATGTGGGAGGCTGTAGCAGTCCACAACACCACATCAGTTGACTCCACTGAGCAGGGATGCATGTCCAGTCCTCCAGCTTGAAATGCCCTCAAGAGAGGGCAATGGCCCTGCCATGAGGGAATAAGAATGATTACACAGTTCACCCTGGATGATGACAAAAAAGGAATAGAGTCCACCTTGGACGGGGTAAAAAACTAAAACAGTCCACCCTGCATGAGGACAAAAAAGAAATATAGTCCATCTAGTACACGGGTAAAAAAACAATACAGTCCACCCTAGGCAAGAAAAAAATGAAATATAGTCCACCTTGGATAGGGGTAAAAAACAAATAGAAAAACAAAAATGGTCCACCCTGTAAGGGGCGGGGGGGCACAAGTGTCAAAAAGTCAAGTGAAAAAGCATGCCCCCTCCACCAGGCATGGACACTGGGGCGCATGAAGAAGAGGTGGCAGTGTCAAGAGGATAGGGGTGTGTGTCAACATGGCCAATGGAAACATGTGCAATGTTCAACTGGAAACACCATGCGGTGGTGGATCCTCGGATGGTGCATGCTGACCAAGCATTGCCAAAGCCTAGTCCACATTGGCTAGGACCACTCATGAGAGGGATGCGTGGATGAGGGTCCCAATCACTACAAGGTCCTGGTGATGTACGTCCATAGTAGTCTGAATCAATATGCATGCTGACCCTTCATGTCTCTAACTGCAGGATGTCCTATGTGACAAACATTTCATCATGCAGAGACTGCCTCATGGTATCTGTATCTTGACAGCAGTATTGCCTTAAAGACAACATTTCTGCCAGCAGGCATTTACTCTGGGCTTCTGTGTCTTTATGTTGGGCTTCCTTTAAAGCCAACATCTCTGCCTGAAGGCATGTTGTCATGGAAGCGGGAAAACATGTAGAAGGCCACTAACCTGGATCAGATGGCAGTTCCTTGAAGTCAGGAAAACCCCCCTGAGAACCTTACAGCCTTCTGCCTGATTAACAGGGAACAAAGGTATGCAGTGCCCCCAGGGAAACCCTCTGGGGAAGAAAACCCTACGTGCCGGAATTGAGAGTGTAGAGTCGGGGTTGGTCTATGGATCACTGAATGCCATACTGGATGCCCTCAGGATAGGACTGCCTCAAGGAGTCTGTCAGAGAGAACAGGAGAAGTGAGTATACAGAAAGGTGTGTTAATCCTAACGCCTAGAAGAGGATATACCTGTCTGAGAATGCTGGAAGAGGTGAATCTGGGTGATTCCGTGGGGAACTCTGGGCTTCCTATGATGGAAGAAGGAGGATTGCGATAAGCACAGGTAGAGCCCTAAAAAGAGAGAAAGAATCTGTTCCAGCCCTATTGATCTTTCTAGGTAGTCCGGAAGGGAGACTATGGATTTGTAGTCTGTGGGTTGCGGTAGCCGATTCTTTTGTAGATACAACTCCTAAAATGGCAAAAATTTGGGGACGCAAGGTCTCTGCTGAAATGAATTAAAACAGATGAGATCAGAGAAGATCTGTGAGAAAATGATTGCGGAAATGTGCGTGCATTATCCTACCATGTTCGGTTGACACGGGAGGTAACAGGAGAGTTGGAAACCGGTAGCTGACTTCCGTGAATGGCGGGAAAGAAACGTTACCAAAGGATGGAAGGATGCAAGGGCGTACGAGGAAGGCGGATGTAACCGCTGGGGTAAGAGATCTAGAAAGGTCAGAAATATGAAAGCATGTAATAAGAATGATACCAAGAGAATGATCATCCTAGGTACGTATGGAGTGTCATGCTCGGGAGTAGCGATGCACAGTGGCTTAGTGTCAGACTGTTGATATCCCATTTCGTGACACAATGGGGGCAGAGACAAACAGCACTCGGGAACAGCTAGTCAAGCACTGGAGCATGGTGCCTCCAGGTACCCATATTGGGATGGGCTAGAGAAACAGCATTCCGGATTCTCCCGCGGCACCACCAAGACCAGCACCTATAGTGAGACGTGACACATTTCTTCTGGGCTTCTGCGTCTTTATGTTGTGATTCCCTTAAAGTCAGCATCTCTACCAGCCAGAATTTACTGTGGTATTCTGCATCTTGATGTTGGGATTCCCTTGATGCCAACATCGCCACACTGCAGTGTTTCCATCAAGGCATCCTCCATCACCTGCCGCTGGAGGTCCCTAGAGGCCAGGTATTCATCATGCAGGAATTGCCTGAGAGCTGAACCATCCTTAAGAATTGCATTCCTCAGTTTTTGCACGTCCTCTCTCCCAACCTGGCGCAATAGGCATTGTTTGTTGGTGCGTGCAGCAGTTGAGAGGATTGCATGTTAAGCCAGGCAATGAATGCCCCTGGCCATCTCCTGCAGAAACCCGCCCCGATGGGCACTTGCACGCAGAAACTCATCCTCCCACTCTGAGTGTCCGGCAGGCACATGTGCACAACATGTGCAGGGCCTACCAAGGCGCGATGTTGAAGCCCGGACCCGTTGCAGTGAGCTCACTATCATTAGCTGGCAGTCTGCAACTCTCGGGTTGACTCCAGGCTCCGCTGCTGGTTCCATTATGGGCGAAGGCAATCTTGCAGACACTGTATCTGGCAGGATGCAGGACTTCCCACTACCAGGCCCAGGGTCTCCTGGCTCTCCTCCTCAGAATCAGCAGCCTCAAGGAACACGAGGACCTCCATGACATCCGGATTACTCAGTGGTGAACCCTGCACCATGTCCTTCAGAATGCCCCCCAAATCAGATTCAGCAGCATCATCTTAAAGGATAGTTCCGGGACTTTTTTTTTTATTGTCCCTACGGTTCGGCCATGTGTTTTTAAGCATAAATCGGTAGATCGTAGAAAACATTCCTATGGACCTTACCCGACTTTTCGTCCATTAACGCACTCGAAATCAGCCGCCATTTTGTGATAATCCTATCATTTCCCCCCATCGACCTGGCTCACCTGCGTTTGCGGCACTAAATCAAATCCCCCGCCCCTGAGCCTGACATCAGCAGACGCGTACCGCCCATTTCCCAACGCCAAAGCACGTTTCGTGTCAACAATCGCTGCGCCTCAGCTAATGAAGTGTCGCCATGGAAATGGCAGGACGCCTCTTTCCTCAATAAGTATAAACACACAGTTTCACAACACACAGCAGCAGATTTTCGATTCCATTACTCTCTCTGTGTTACTTTGAGTATTCTGTGACTCGTTTCTGTGCTCTGGTCAGCTACCTTCGCCGCTTCTAGGCCTTGTGAACACCTGTACCATCTCTGTAAATTATTTTACTTTCTTTACCACACAATGGCTACAATAATGCCGTATATGTACGAGCCCGAGTACACCGAGGAGGAACTACTGGAAAGGCAAGCACGCGAAAACAATGGGGATTCGGCGGCAGTTGGGAGGACCAGTCAACGGATGAAGAGCCTGGACCATGTCGCATGGACGGCGTCTCCACCTGGTGCACGTGCAATCGGTGCAAGCTAATGCCAACTGAGGAGGAGAACTGCTGCTGCCGTGAAAATTCCGGGTGCTTGGCCTACATTTCGGAAGGCGAGCCAAGTCCGCAATGCATCTCCGAGCTGCCAGAGTTCAGGGAAGCCTGCCTCTCACGGACCGTGTTGAGGATGATGATGGTGCTTATGTACGAACTTCGCGGCACTGTTTGTCCGCGTAATCCGAGTAACGAGTAAGTATACTCTGGTTGTGATGTCAGTGATGCCACTACTATTTCATGGTCGTCTCCCACATATAAAATTACATCTACATATCATTCGAACGCATGTAAATTGGTTCCATATTGTGCATTTTCTAGATAGAATTTTTTTCAAAGCAGATTGACATTTTTTACCTGAATCGACATTGATAAGAAAGTTTTGTCATTTTAATACAGTTTGCATCTTTCTTTTTCACAGGTGGTACAGGCTGGTGGCCTATCGTTGCTTCACTTGGTGGCTTCACGGGAGGCTCGGACACCGCGTTCGGAGAGTAATACCTGCCTGTGCGGTACTTGCCATTAGACAACATTTCCCCAGCGACAGTGGACAATACCGCGGATTTTCCCTGGATGTGCTGCAACCGGAACTTTACAATGTGTAATGTTTATTATTTATGTTCAATTGAAATTAAGATCTAAAATAAAACCCAACATATATTTTAACAATGGTTGTTTTGATTTTTTAAATGAATCTAGTGTGTCTCCATTGAATAGTCTTCCTGTGCCTTGTCTTGTCACACCACATGTCTGCACCACAACTGCACCCATATATTCTCCTGGGAGGGTGAGGTATTTATAAACTCACCCCCCTGCCTTCCATGTACTAGATCCTGCAGCCTGCCTCTTACATGCAGTTAGATGGCCTCTCCTTGGTGAGGCCCTGCGGCAAACGAGTCTTGTCTGCACGACCACCGCCCCAATCCACCCCCCCGCCCTATCAAAGGCAGTTCGCACCGGGGTACTTGCGCTGGCAAGTGGAGCTGTCAGGGAGCGATAAAGGCCAAGAGGTGCCAAAGACCATGTACACTTCAAAGTGGTCTATAGAGCATGGTTGTTGTTGTTCCCATGTCTACCTCCAGACCCCGTGTCTCCTGCCAAGCATCCCCCCTCACGCTGGACGCCCCCCTGCAATCCACATAAGTGTGTCTCCATTCACGAGTCTTCCTGTGTCTTGTCTGCACGACCACCGCCCCAATCCACCCCCCGCCCTATCAAAGGCAGTTCGCACCGGGGTACTTGCGCTGGCAAGTGGAGCTGTCAGGGAGCGATAAAGGCCAAGAGGTGCCAAAGACCATGTACACTTCAAAGTGGTCTATAGAGCATGGGTTGTTGTTCCCATGTCTACCTCCAGACCCCGTGTCTCCTGCCAAGCATCCCCCCTCACGCTGGACGCCCCCCTGCAAACCGCATAATGCCACGACATATTCACGTCATTCATTCACAAACACACCCCTGTTTCGAATTCTTTATAACCCACTTCATATTTCTAATGAGAACTTCTTTGCGCTTTGCTAGTCAACCCGTGAAGGTGCTGGTTATCTGCTCTTCGTCTCTGTGAACTTCCGTGACCACTTCGAGCAAACTCGTCAGTTTGCAACCTGTGAACTGCTCCCTGTTCTACGACAAGAAACTACTCTGATCCCTGCATCTAACTGTTTGTTCGTCAAGGTAAGGCCATGTACCATAATAATTTTGCGTCCAATTTTTTAATTTATATCTATTTGCTAGTAGTCATCAAATTGCATCCATGTTTTCTTTTCGTTGAAGACAGTACATGCAAGGAACTAGTCACATGTTCTGAGTTTAGTCAAATTATTTTTCTATTTTTTTAAAGTTATTCAAATACTTATCCGCATGTGAATAACGTGTATAGTTCCAAGAACCAAAACGAACCTTGCATTGAACCTTTTATGTGTCATTTAATTTTTTAACACATTGGTATTCATAGAGAATTGTTGATCTTTACTTTTCAGAACTTTCCACAATGCCTGCCTGTTCCATTGGCGGTTGCCCTTCGAAGACCCATAATAAATCTGAAGGTACTATAATGCATGTTTTCCCTAAGACAATAGATCAGATAAGAGAATGGGTCCGATATTGCGGATATCCACCGTCTGAGCTTGAAAGTAGAGTCCTAGAAGTCTTTGCGGACAAGAGGGGTGATCGATACCGCATCTGCAGCAGGCACTTTAGCTCAGACATGTACTCCACATCATTGCTAATAAAGAAGAACACACCGCGAGCGAAGCGAAAATTGCTCTCAACCGCTATTCCCACTCTATTCGTCCACATCCCTCCACTGGTGAGTCAAGTTTACGGATTTAGCTCTCGGCCTTGCGGTAGTGTGTAGCATTAGCTAACAATAATTTCCCCATTTATGTATCCACTCAATATGAAGGCGGAAGATTCTCCATCCGTGTCGTTATTGCAGTCATCAGCCACTTCAAGCGCCTATCGGGTAATCTTACTTAGCTATTCTGCCACTGACTTGTTTTAGGCATGTAAATCAATAGTTTTAATTTATCGTGTAATTATTTTACCTAATGGTACACCCTAGTACTCGTCCTCTAGTCTTTGTTTTCAGTTATAATTATTGTTATCCAAAATAATGCAAGTATTGTCTTTCAGGGAGATGCAGAGGAGTCCAACGCATTGACGACAACCGTTGATGTCACTCAGATGCTCGAGGTACGTTTCCGGACAGTTCCATCGATGGAGATCATCAGATCTTGCATTCTTGTAGCGTGATTGTTACACACAATGTTTCTTTCGTTTTTAGCCATTGATATGTCCTTCTGTCGTCGCCCTCCTATGTGTCTTCTTTTTTCAATATTGTGTTCATTACTAATGAAAGTCCTATGTTTCAGGGAGTCGATGGAGCATTAGTCCAAGAAGAAGGGGGAGCATGCAGTTACGGGTCGGCGCAACAGCTTGCAGAAGTGTGCACCGCAGTTACAGCGTCCCTTGATGTTCTTATGCATTTCGAGGTATGGATACTGACAGTTCGATCAAGCAAGATCATATGACGTGATTACATCCGCTATACTTCCTTCTTTATTAACGCAAGTACTATGTTTCAGGGAGATGACGGAGCTTCTTCTACAAGAACATCACCCCTAGTAGTTGATGCAGATCTCTGGGTGGTGACACTTCCAACGATCGAGCAAATCGAATCATATTTAGATATCCATTACTTATTTTAGACAACTGACCATTTGTGCAGGTCTATTTAGATGAGCCGTTGACGCCTGCACAAAGTTTATGTTCTTTTTAACAAAATAGAAAACCATACTAATGCAATTACTGTGTTTCAGGGAGTTGCTGAAGCGTCATCTTCAATAATATCATCAATGGAAGTCTATGCGGAGCCCGAGGTATGGATCTTGACAGTTCCATCTAACTAGATCAACAATGCGTGAATAATTGTCGTTTGAATGTTCTACACAATGCGTTCATTCGTGTTTTGCTATTGAGATGTACGTGGGTATTGGTCCCCAAGTACATTTTGTGTTTTCAATATTATTATACATACTAATGAAAGTTCTAAGTTTCAGGGAGTCGATGGAGCGTCAGTGCGTGATGGATGTGCTTATCATGGAAATATAGTCGTTGCTGCGCAAGAGGAAGTGGAGACATGCACACACGAGTCGGAGCAACAGCGTCCAGATGTTGAAGTTCGAGGCAAGAAAGTTTCAAAGAAAAGAAATCAAAAGAAGGTTAGTGTCCTGGTCACTATATTATGTTGTTTTCCACTGTTAATAGTTCAATACTGTAAGTTGTGTTTAAACTGAACATCCCTTTTCCAATCTGTCCTCTAGTTGCGAGTGGGTGTACGAACTAGATCTACACAGACAGTGAAGCGAACGAGAGATGTTGCTTGTCAAACCTTTTGGCAGGGACTTGAGACTGGAGATGCATCGTGCCAATGGGAAGAATATGAAGTGATTGACAACGGAGCTATACCACCACCAGCCATTGATAGTGAATGTCCTCCTGGTAGTTCGGATGCAGTCGGAGATCAATTCACAGAATCCACACCCGCAAAAACTAAGACCGCGAGAAAGTTGAAGAAATTGTTGTATTCTCCCATCGCCGGAGAAGGAACAGATGTTGCAATGGAAGAGAATGAAATGGACGACAATGAAACACCATCAATATCACTGAACATAGCGGAAGACGATATCAGAGATTGTACCTTTAATGTGAGTGACATGTCCTCAACGTTACAGGCTGAACCAGCTGGGATGCAGAGTGACAGTATAAGGAAAGAGGCCAAATTCATTGTATTCGATAGTTGTTTGATTGATATTATTATTAGGATGAAATGTGGGCATTCGGTTGGTGGGGAAGTATGTGGGGAGCCATTGATTAATGTGACTCGTGCAATTCGAGGCACTAACCTTAAAATACATGCCACCTGTACAAAATATCATCCTTTCTCATGGTCTGCACAACCCATGCTGGGGCAACTGCCAGCAGGCAATCTACTTTGTGCAGCGGCCGCACTTTTTAGTGGTTCAAGTTTTAGAAAGTTAGAGTATTTCTTTCAGTTTGTGGGAATCCATTTCATTGCGAAAACTCAGTTCTACAAATACCAAACCGATTATCTATTTCCACCCATTAGCGAAGCTTGGAGAATGGAAAAAATGTCTATTGAAAGTACATTCGCGGGCAAACGGTTCAGGCTAGCCGGTGATGGACAGTGCGACAGCCCAGGATTTTCAGCCAAGTACTGCACCTACCACTTTCAGGACATGGAAAGTAAGAAAATTGTGAGTTCGGTGGTCGTGCAGGTGTCACAAAGTACATCCTCAGTGGCCATGGAGAAAGTTGGCTTTGTAGCATCATTGCAAGAACTACAATCGCGGGGAATGGTGATCGACCTGATAGCCACGGACAGACACGTTTCAATTGCCAAGACAATGAGAGAAGAGTACAAAAATATAAATCACCAATTTGACGTATGGCATCTTGCAAAAACAATCAATAAAAAAATGTCGGCTGCAGGTAAAAAAAAAGATATGCAAGGTATTTCACAGTGGTCCAAGTCAATCAGCAACCATCTTTGGTGGAGCTCAAAAACATGTGGAGGGTCGTTGGAAATTCTACTGGAAAAATGGCGGTCAGTAATGCTACACTGTAGCAACGTTCACCGCTGGACCACAAACCAACATTTCCACAATTGTGAACATGGCCATTTGTCCACAGAGGAGGCACGGAAGAAGAAGTGGTTGATTCCTTCATCACCCACTCAC
Source organism: Ambystoma mexicanum (assembly GCF_040938575.1). Lineage (NCBI taxonomy): Eukaryota > Metazoa > Chordata > Amphibia > Caudata > Ambystomatidae > Ambystoma > Ambystoma mexicanum. The sequence continues at coordinate 831,235,092 of NC_090934.1, read as the reverse complement.
AAAGCCATTGAAAAGATTGTATTTGATAAAACTATAACAAGAGATTTGAGGGGACTCACGGAATTCTGCCACACAGGAGATTTGGAGGTGTTCCACAATATGTGCCTAAAGTACAGGCCAAAACGATTGCATTTTGGCATGGAGGGCATGATAAATCGGACTCTTCTAGCGGTCTTGGCACATAACCATAATGTTGGCCGTCAACAAAGTAGGACGACCGGAACTTTAGGGACGCTTCGCTACAATAAGGCCTTCACTAAAAGAAGTAAACAATGGGTGATCAAACCAGTGTTTGAGGATATGCAATATGAGTTTATTGAGAGACTTATTGTTGATGTCCTAGATAGGCACATACATGGAGTTGTGAACGAACCTGTGCAGGGGACAACTGCATTGCCACCCAACATTGCCTCTGTTCCATGTCCACCTAAAGCAGAGCTCATTGAGAAATACACATCACGGTTTAAATGATTGTAATTTGATTGTCTGTTCTCTCGAGTCTCCTCATGTTGCAGGCCAATTGAATATGTGTATCTATGTAATGTGTAAATAAAAGTGATTGCTCAGTGTACATGCAATGTGTCTCTCCACCCTTGCCCCTCCCTTCACCGTGCAGTAGTGCGAACCACCCGGGTGTCACCTGTGACTTTGCTCTGGAGTCTCCTCATGTCGCAGGCCCATTGAATATGTGTAGCTATGTATTGTGTAAATAAAAGTGATTGCTCAGTGTACATGCAATGTGTCTATCCAACCTTGTTCATTTGCGCATTAAATTAAACCAAACAGTAATATAAATCATTTTTCAAAAAATATAGAATGTCTCCGTATTTATGGTTCTCTGGGGCTGCAAAGCACGCAGACAAAATGCAAAGATGGAGTGTAAATTTCAAGTCCTATGAGATGGCCTTACACTGAATGTAGCTAACTAGGAATGTGTGCTCGTTCAAAGTGAAGGTCAGCTGCTTTGATTTTTTGCTCGGGTGCCGGAATGGCCCACGACTCAGTATAAGGTTCTATTGTTATTTGACCTTGACAGGCCGGGACCATCCCGAAAGACTTCTTTTTGGGGGTGTGGTGCAATAACGTAAGAAACGATAATGGATATAATTTCAGAAACGAAAGCCATTTAATGTTCGTTCATTAGAAGAAATAACGTCGGCATAGAAGGAGTGGTATTTCGGGGCTGCCCTACGCACAGACACAATGGAAAATGCAAATATAATGTAAGTAACTCTTTAGATGAGTTTATACCGCAATTTAATTACTATACAGTAGCTTTAAAGACGGGTTAAGTTGTACTTGTTCGTTCTATGTGGCATATTGTTTTGTACCGCGCACTATCTTGAGGAGAACCATCTCCTTTTACGGAAGCACCTCAAAACCTTCCTCTTTGCTTCTGCTTTCTCTCTCCCTCTCCCCTGCTACAACTGGTCCACTGTCTGCGACCTCGGTCCTGGGCCCTTCCACTCTCCACCTGCACTGCCTCCCTGTCAACCCCTGCACTGGGGGACTGTCTCAGTATCCTACAGCCCCCCCTTCCCAGCACTTGTTCTGCACTTACCTTGCACTCGCCACCAGCTGGCCCTATGTATTTATTATTTTATGCTACTTACCTTGTACTCCACTTCCCCCCTCCCCTTCCCCTTGCACTTTTAACTTCCCCCTACCCCTGCACTTGCGCGATCTGAATGACACCTGGCCTAGTAGGATCGTTGTCTGTCTTCTCCTTGTCCCCCCCCCCTCCCTGCCTCGCCACGCCTTGGAACACTTGTGTATAGGCGCGTTGCAAATGCCATATTATATGATATCAGTGACGAAGTGGTCCACTGGCGCTCAGGCGGCTCTGAAAAAGGCGGAGGAGAGGGGGGGGTTACTGGAAATGACGTATAATACCCAGTTGCACTGTCCTAGCTATGAAATAATTTCCCGACCTAATATATAAAATGAATAATTTTAATAAAGATCTGATGGTGAGACTAATTTCATTTTTTATGTTTTTAAAACAGGTACATCCTTCATTATTGTATGTGTCACGAGTACCAGACACCGGCGGATGGCTTTTACAACCGCCAGTTGGTTCTCCGCGTGAACAACGTTACCACCCTGACCATTTTATGGGACGATCGCCAAGTACAAGTATGCCCTTACGCAGTACTAACGGCTAGATGCAACATACATACCGTTGTGGTGGCCTAGTGCCTCGTTGTTGGAACAGCCATGCGATTATCAGTGCGACCGAAGAGCTTATTTTATCGTAAACCAACACCCTGTGTACTGCACACGAACATCGCTTGCCTCAAGACGAACTATTTTGGATCGAGAGCAAAATAAAATGCAAATCGCTGAATATTCTCTAAACATTTGATGTCAAATAAATGTACTTTACCAAATTTACAATCTTGCGGTTTGATTTAAAAGTACAGTTTCATATTCCGAATTGTGGCACGCTGTGTTGTGAGCTGATCTGTGTTGGTTTCCGGGTTCTGTGTGGAGTCGCGTAGAAGACGCCTGGGCGCGTTTGCCTACGCAGCACAGTCACGTCACGGATAGAGGCGGGGAATATGAATGTTTTGATAAAGTCTGTTTCAGGGGCGGGGGATATGATTTAGTGCCGCAAACGCAGGTGAGCCAGGTCGATGGGGGGAAATGATAGGATTATCACAAAATGGCGGCTCATTTCGAGTGCGTTAATGGACGAAAAGTCGGGTAAGGTCCATAGGAAAGTTTTCTACGATCTACCGATTTATGCTTAAAAACACATGGCCGAACCGTAGGGACAATAAAAAAAAAGTCCCGGAACTATCCATTAAGAGTTGTCAGGCTCACTGATGGCGTGCTGCTGCACGAGGGGATTCCCACAGGGACAGCACCTGGGCTGCACTGGTGGATGGCTGTGCCTCATCCTCTGCCTCCTCCTCATTCGCTGCATCATCACCTGCACAAAGACAGACAACAATACACAGAGGCTTTACTACCTGGCTGAACAGGCATATGTCAATTACAATGCATGCAAACACAGCAGGTCCATTCACGCATACATCGCACATTGAAACTGGGAACACTGTAACTTGAAAGACACAGGTAACTTACATTCAATGACCTGTGCAATCATGTTGGTGTATATTAGCTCCAGCTTCATGCCGTGCATTGGAGGAGTAGGAGAACATACATACATCCAGACATGTATGAGAGTGGAAGTTCTACCAGAGGAATGATGGAGGTTGGTGCATCATTGCCGAGTCCCTACTCTACTCTAACCCATGTCTACTTGAAAAATGTCAAAGTGTCACCACTACTTCTGCTGACCAAACCTAGATGCCAGCATATATGTTGCCATAGGCCCCATTACTCCCATAACCACATTGCCCAATACCATATACGTGGTTATCCGCACACACATGCTAGTGGCCAGGGCCAATGAATGGACGACTCTGACAACATACAGACATTTGTGTACTTCCATGTAATTCCGTGTAAGACATAATTTCTTTCTGTAATACACTAGGATTACACTGTGTGTGTGTCCAATGAGATGTGTCTTACATGCCATTGCCTCACACAGGTGGATTGCCGTTGCAGTAACATTATGTATATAGAGATATGTACTGTGAGATCAATGTCAACTGCACACGTACATCAAGCATCCACCTCCTGGAAAGCACAACAAGTGATGGAAGTGACCATGGTAGCATTATTTCAGTCCTGATGGATGGGTGAGGAGGACCCCACCAAACTGTACCACAACATTTGACAGCATGTCATGCATAGATGGAAGCACATTTTACATGCACACATGGCACTCACCTGATGTGGCTGCGTAATTATCCATGTCTCCCATGCCAACCACTTGCTCACTGCTTATGAGTCCATTGGCAACCTCTTAAAATGGAGTCAGCTCATCCACATGTGGTGATCCAATAGCCTGGGCATAGGCCATATTGCTGCCAAGCTTATCACTGGTCCATCGCATGAGGCGCCCCATCCTCTTGTGGACCTCTTCCACAGTGTAAATCTCCACACCACAGATATTGATGTGGTATGTGACCTCCTGCCACATCCTCCACCACTGGGTCACAGAAAGGGTACTGCCAGCCCAAGGGTACAGGTCAACCCAGTGTTCATCAACATTGAGGATTGTCAATTCCTCATCTGAAAAGGGCTTCTTCCTTGGTGGCCCCTTCTCCCTACTTGACCTCTGCCTCTTTATGGGGTGCTTCCCTTTTCCTGTTCTGCAGGCTGGCTGGGCCCTCTTGCCCATTGTGGACCTTGGTAGTACAGGGGCATCTGAAGGCTCACCACCAGATTTAGGTGGTGGACCCTTCTGCCCTCTTCGCCGTCTTCGTCTTCTCCTTCTCTGTGGAGCCTTCTCATTAATGGTGCATTAGGGCAAGCTACACGTCAATATGGGCATAGAATCTGTGTGGCACCCCTAACAGTCTCCGCTTTCATGCATGTCAGGAAATGCACATCGCACCCCCTGACTATCTCCGGCACGGAGTACAGCAGGAATTGCACATTGCACCCCTAGCTATCTCACTCACACGCGCACGCCAGAAAATGAGCGTTGCAATCCCTAAATGTCTTTGTCACTGCGCACACCAGGAAATGTGTGTTGCACCCCTAAATATCTCCATCAGCGCTCACAACAGGAAATACGCATTGAACCCCCTAAATGTCTCTGACACTGAGCACGCAAGGGAGCACATGTCCTATACAGCCTTAAGCATATAGGCGTGCTGCGTCTGGCATGGAAATTACATGCATGGGCCCCTTCCTCTGATCTTCACACTCATGCATGTATGGGAGAAACCTGTTCCTCCTTCCTCTTGACATTTCTTGCCTTCTCCTGCCCTATATCACCTCCAAGCCTCACCATATCCTACTGCCTGGTAGAGTGTGACTGACTGCTGAACACCAGCACTGCCTTGGAGTGCCCGCTATTCCCTCATAGCCTATTCTCGTGTGACTCACCTGTCAGGCTCTGTGACCACCTCATCTGCCATTGTGGAACTTCCACCCATCTGTTCCACCACCATAGCTCCACAGCACGTGTCGTCAGGGCCCAGCTTCTACCCACCAGCCCAGTACATCGACCAGAACCCAGGTTGTGGACTGCCAACTTCACTGTAGCAGAAGTTGGCATTCTGGGTGAGCGGGTCCTGGCCCATTACTATGCCCTCTTCAACCCAAAGCAATAGTTTGGGATGTTTGGGCCTCTGAAGATCTGGGAGGACATCACAGCTGGCATCAACGCGGAGGGAGTGTAGTTTGTACCATGGACCACGCCAAGAAGCGCTTGGATGACCTCTGGATCCATAGCCAGGCAAAGGCAGACCTCAAGGCAGGTGCGACAGTGGAGGTGCACTGTGCATGCTGCCATCAGGGGTCACCCCTTCATCTCCGGGTCATGGAGAAATCCATGCATAGCACCTTGACCTGTAGGCACGCATCCAAGCTGCTGGTGAGTACCCACAGAGAGAACATGTCTACCGAGTTTGTGTGGCCCACAAGGATATGCATGATTTTAGCAAGTCTGATCTTTATACGACATCTGTGATACACAATTCTGAATTGGCATACCGCCTCATACTGATGCTGGGCATATGTGATGGCATACATCTGTGGAGTTGACAGGTGTAAGGTTGTGCTCAGTCAGTTCTTAGTGAGAAAGACTACTCGTGTGCATGCTATGTGAGATGCTGACAGCAAGGACTCAGACATGAACAGTTGCCAGATTGAGATTTTGCGAGGCATGCCTCCTCTACGGGTTGCTCAATTGCAAATGATTGCATCACCCCCACTCAGCAGCGGAGACTGGCACATGTGTACGGACATGTGGTAATGGCAATTTAGTCAATTTGATTATCTGGGACAGCATTGCGATCTGTCAGGCCACTGAATGAGGGGCCATACATGACATGTCATCATGGCTTTTGTTGGGGTTAGGGGCAACCGCATTATTGCTTGATCCTCACCAATGGGTGCATGTACGTGTTGCATGCATTCACATCGGACTGTCAGGGGTGCATGTTACTAGATGCGTTTGTATGGAGATTTGCTTATGGTGCTATGGACACATGTGGCCAGGTGCCCTTCCCAGGTCCCTGTCTGCAGGATACACATGTGGCCAGGTGCCCTTCCAAGGTCCCTGTCTGCAGGATACACTTGGGTCCCTGCAGCATTGGTATTGTAATGTGGAATGAGTTGTTTCCATATGCATGTGGCCACACCTCACTGTGCTGGGTTCACATGGGCATGTCTCGCCAATTTGACTTGTCATTTTTCATAGATTTGTGTGACTGTATTCATTCTGATTACAGGGCATGGGCCTGTGTGTATGTGTGTGGCAGTTGCTGGGTGACTCATGCTGACTTTACGATACTGTTACTATTGTGTATACTACACATGCATTGGCACTGTTGATTGATGCCTATGTTCTTTGTTCCATTTTCCACAGATGCTGTGGAAGGAGAAGAGGGGGCAAGCAGTGCTGTGTAGCTGAAACCCAGGGACAAGGCCTCCAGACCCAGACACAGATAGCCATGTCCAGTTGTGTCCACCTCTGTTGAGGGTGATGTGGCTGGAGGTGGGTCACATACATCGGCAATGCTGCTGAGCATGAGTTCCAGAATTCCATCATTGTAGTGGACACCTCAGCAGTGGTGAGACAGGGTAGTGGCTATATGTCCATACAGGGGCTCGAAACCATGCATACCTCTCTGGGGGTATCTGGGAGAAGGGGGAGGAGAAGGGGGAGGAGGCCATTGCAGCCCTTCGCATGGTGTCAGGTGGGGTTTCTGAGCGGGTGTGCAGGATGCACACCTGGCCCTGAGATAGGAGGATGTGCAATCCACTATGGAGGGGTCAGCACAACCTCCTGTCCCAGGGCCATCTGCTGCAGCAATACCCACCTTCACCCAGTCCGAGGCCACACTTCCAGCAGATGTGGGCATATGGGATGAGATGCTGACCCTGCTGATGGGTGCCTTGAGGTGGCAGGCTTCTATGCCTGATGCTGTGTAAGCATCTCATGAGCTGGCTGTAGAGCATCACGTGCACATGGGCCACCTCTTGGTACAATTGGCAACAGCATTTCTTTCCGGTGGTCTCTCTGTGCTGGCCACTGCAATGGCCCCCTCCTCCTCCTCCTTATCTGTGCCCCAGTCGTCCTCCACTGAGGCCTCCATGCCAGCTACCACCATGGCCTCCTGTGCACTTGTCCTACCACTGCCCAGTCTGACTGTGCCTGTTTTCCCTGGTGGAGGTACACCAGGCACTTGAGGGCAGTGCAGGTGCTGTACTCCCCCAATGCAGACTGTCATCCAGTCAGAGGGAGTACCTGTGACACAAATGTAATGCCAAGAAGCAGGAGATGGTGACAGGGAGGAGGCACATCCTGGAGGCAAGCAGGCATGAACATGGCACAAGTGAGGTGTGAGGCACAACAGCACCTGAATGGTTTTGGTGTAGGGCCCAGGTAGACTATGTGAGGCAGCCGAAGGTAGAGAGGCAGTGGGCATGTGATGCTGCAATAGCCAGGGCCTAGGTGGAAGAGAGATTGGTGCGGGCATGGGCTGCCATTCTGGGGGAGTCTTGCAGGGCAGCAGACGAGATAGAATCTCATATGAGGGAAGCGTTGCAACCCCTCCAGGCAAAAACAGAGGCACGCATGCAAGCGGCACAGGCAGAGGGTAATAGGCCTTAGCGGAGGCATTGTCGGAGGTCTCATTGGACTAGCCCGCTGGCTCATGTAAATAGTTCTTTAGTTGTAGGTTTCCTTCTTTTATTTATTAATTTTTCCATGGCCAATTTTTCCCTTCCTCTTTTTTGTACATAGTTTGTATTCGATACATTTTAACATCATTATTCGACCATACAGCTTGCTGTCGCTTTGTCCATGTGCACCTTTTGTTTGGACATGTTATCCAAGTGAGTATGTCCTTTGGCTGCCATGTGGGTTTTGGGCAGACTCTCTGGGTCCTGTTGTTATGTGCTGTTTGCTGGGGGACATGTGTGCATGTTTTGTGTGTGATGTTTAGTATGTTGCATCCATGTTCGATGAACGTATGGTCTATTGTAGATGTGGGGAGGTGACATGTCTTGGGATTGACAATTTTACATCTTTGTCATGGGCATCTGTTGTTTGTCTACTTCTGTGCTTTGCAATATAGGCATGGTGGCCAATTGTGCACAAGGTGTGCATGGGTATGTGATAGATATATGCAGTGGTTGACATGGAACTTCGTTTGTGAATCCGTTCATGGGTGGTAAGTAATGTTGTGGGTTGTTTGTGGTTGCCATGGTGGCATTACTTTGATTGACTTCAACATGTGGACATGTGTTTCACATATGGGGAGGTACCATCAGACGGCTGAAGGTGACAAGGTCTGTTGTATAATGCCATTCCTTGTGTAGGGGAACTGCATGTTTGGTGTTGGTGTATCGGTGCTGGTTGACCACCTGTTTTGTGTGTCTAATGGTGTCAATGTGGGGATGCATTTGTTCATGGGTGAGATGTTTCATGATGGTGTTTGGGGTCTCTCATTTGGGGCGGGTACTAATTTCTTCATGTGCCTTGCCACATCTTCCACATGGTTTAGATGTTTGTTGTATCTGGTGACCGTTCATTCACCTCTACCCATTCACTACTTGCGGTTCAGTTTCTTGTACGTTGTGTTCCTTTCTGGTCCACTGATGCTTTGGTGTCTCTTTGGCACTTGCTTGTCAATGTTTCAATGTGATTGTGCTCACACTTCATTCACAGGTATGGCTCATTGGCATTGGGAATTTTGAGGATGGAGGTGGCCTTACTGTGGATCACTGGGATACGCATATCACATGTGCATCATGTGTCATGTACATCTAGGGACACAAGTGTAGCTGCTATAACAGTTGAATATTGATGTGCAGCTGAGTCTGATCCAACAGGGAGCCATGGAAGAGGCTACAGTCCTGGATTCAAAGGCACGGCTCCCAAGTGTTCGTGTTGAAGGAGGATGTCTGGCAGGCGTGCTTCTTGCTGGACCCAGACCAGAGGAGTTGAAGTAGGTTTGTGCTACACATTGGACTGGGATGAGGGTGGACTTGAGGGTGCTACCTTTGGTTTTGGGGATTGGATCAGAGGTCAGTAGGGGTACTGGGACGAGGACAGACTTGTGAGTGCTGCCTTGGGTTTGGGGACCAGGCCAGTGGAGGTAATAAGATGAGGGCAGTCTTGCGGCTGCTGCTTTGAGTTCGGGAGTTGATGTCACTTGGGGTATTGGGATGAGGACAGACTTGCAGGTGCTGCCTTGGGTTCTGTTGTTGGGGCACAGGTCAGTGGAGGTACTAGGACGAGGGCAGACTTGTGGTTCCTCCTTTGGGTTTGAGGCAAAGGTAACTGGGGGTACTGCGATGAGAGAAGACCTGCAGGTGCTGTCTTGGCGTTAGGGCAAAGGTCAAAGGGAGTACTGGGATGAGGGCAAACTTGTGGGTGCTGCCTGGGGGTTTGGGGTTGAGGCACAGGTCAGTGGGGGCACTGGCATGAGGGAAGACTTGCGGATGCTGTCTTCTGTTTGGGTGTTTGGGCACAGATAAGAGGGGATACTGGGATGAGAGTGGACTTGCGGGTGCTGCCTTGGGTTCAGGGGTTGGGGCACAGGTCAGTGGGGGCACTGGGATGATGGTGGACTTGCGAGTGCTGCTTTAACTTAGGGGGCAGAGGCACAGTTTCATCAGGGTACATGGTGCTGCTTTAAGTTAGGAGCTGAGCTGCAGTTTTGTCAGGGTATGTCGGTGCTGCTTTAAATGAGGGGGCTAGGTGCAGTTTTGTTGGGGTGTGCGGGTACTGCTTTAAATTAGGGGCGAGGCACAGTTTAGTGGGGGGTGCTGGGATGAGGACTTGTCAGTTGCAGGAGTGGAGTGGGAGTAATGGTAACTACTGATAAGTAATCTTTGAATACTTTTTTTCAATGGGGTCAGCTCAAAGGTTGTTTGACACTGCTAAGTTCTGTTTGTAATGTTGGCTTGTTGGGGGTGTTCCAGGCGCTACTAGTTATTCTTTGCGCTGCAGGTTTCTGCACCAATTTAGTTCCATTAATCGGCTTCCTGTGCTAATCTTATTGTTATTTCTCGCACTGAATACTTTGCTTGGACTTAATGCTTTTTTTGTAAGAGGCCCTATATCTCATAATGTGATTACACTCTTTTAAATATTGTTTCTTTCTATAATTTAACTATTTCACTTTTTAAAACGAAGATCTCTAAAATTACAATTTCATATTGGTTGCACATGAATTTGTAAGAATTACTCCAACGCAGTGGTTTCCGACTTTGTAAACATCATAGTGCTCTGAAATGCACATATAACAACAAACCATACAGAGAATACATATCCTCCTTTCGTCCCACCCCCTCTTCATACTTGCCTCACAGGAATTTACCATCCTACAGCCGTACTTAGCTATGCTAGATGCAAATGGCTTAATTGCTCCTGGCTAAAGTTGTCACTCAGTGACACAGAATTTCTTCCTATTACATTGAGATGGGAATAGATTGACCTCTCACCTTGAAAAATATATCAGTTCTGGAAAGAACACTTTGTGAATCCCATCCTCATACACTCAATTCATATATAAACCGCAGCCAACTTGGTAACACAAATGTTGATGTTCAGCCCCTCATGTCTGCTTTTCCGTTGTCTTTCAGGTATGATTTCAATTCTCCAGGCTGCTCTACAATTCTTTCAACATGAAAGAACCTTAACAGAACAGATCGCAATTAGCTCTTTCTTTTGACTTTTATAATGTCTTCAAAGATAGAGCTTTTTGAGCAGATAGATTGAGGGCTCACTCCTCTAAAATCCCCAAACACAAAGGCATATATATTTCATTACCTTTGGAACATTTAAACTGTGAATGTAGCTTCAGTTGCTGTACAAAAGGGGCTGCTAATAAATGATAAGGGTGGAATCAGTCAAAATGTTTTTTTTTTTGGGCGATTACATTATTAGGGATAGGACATTCCTCAAAGATTACATTGACTTATTGTTATCAAATATAGACTTGCAAGGTCTATTAGCTGATAAAGAAGGTTTGCTGGCCTCTACTGTCAATGTAGAGGTAGCTGCCAATGCAGCTATGACCAAAAGTAAAACCACTTTAACCATGTAATTAATTTGCAAGCAAAAATACATACTGGTTTGCCAGTGTCATCCTCAAATTTTATGGTAGAATCTCCAACATTAATGGAAATATATTTCCGGCATATGATCCCAGTATTGAAACAGTTCACATTTTCCACAATTACGGAGAAACGGTTGGCCGATGTGCTCTAGAGAAGCAAACAGAAATGAAACATTAGTATAATTATCAAGCAATTTTTCAAAATGTTATTACGAAATTACACATTACTATAAAGTACATTATAAATGCCATATCATATCATTGAACATAAACATTTTTGAAAAGAGAAAAAAAGTTAAGAAAAAGAAAGGAAAATACTGTATAATTAAACGTTAGTTAATTCCAAAAGCTCACTTCCATGTGTCAATATACTATCTAAAAAATGTGTACCGCATGGCACCATAAAATGAGTATCAATATATATCAGAAATCTAATTGCCATTTCACTTTGTCTGATCCCTTCCTTTTATAAAATTGGTAGAATCCTTCTCAATCTACTTAGGGCATATAACGGGTGCATATGTATACAATGGGTCTCTGATTCCTGCACACTTATGCATAACGGGCATCATTCAGAATTTCCAGATTGCTACTTTGCAGCTTGATAGGCTGATGGGAGAATACTTAGGCAGAATTTAAGAAATAATGCACATTTATGAGGATTAGGTAACCATTTCATATATTGTTCAAAGCCAAAGCTAGTTTTTAAAGCCAGGTACCCCAATGTTAGGGTGCCTGCTTCTGACAATGCCCAAAAATGACTTAAAGCCCACTCATCATAAGCTTCCTTTAGTCTCACTTCTGCAGAGTACAACTTCCCAAAACCAATAAGGTACACACCAATAACTTCACATGTTTAATCATGGCCATCCTTTCCCATATACCATTCACCAAGGCATTCCATGCTGTTGTTCTAGGCATGTCCAGTTGCTCTGTACTATGTATTCTAAGCCAGAGGAGGAAACGTCTTAACTGTGTTTCATAACACAGAGGTCATAAACCAAGCTCAGTAACCACTGGTAGAGTTGGCTAATTTTTAAGGAGAAATGACATGTTCTTCACAAATATTACTCTTCTATTTCTAATGTTTGGGAAAATAAGAAACTCCAGAGATTGTCCCTTTTTGTAGTGAAAGAATGGGCTGGGGCCGTATGGACTTTCATTAGTGGGGAAATAGAATTAGCTTTATGTGTTACGGCAAATTATCTCATTGTGCCTGTTCTTTGAGAAAATAATGGCCTTTGACATTCTCAATGAGCACACCTAGATCTGTTTGCTGTTGTCCTAAACCCAAACTAATCAAATGCAGAGACCTGACAAATCTTCTCTCTGGCACATGAAAAAACTGTTTTCATCTTCCTTGTTTTGTGACAAACCACTGCTTCTGTTTTAGCCATATTCACTACTAAAGTAAGCTCGGTGCAAAAATTATTTACAACCTGAAGTTGTTTCCTAATATGCTTCAGTGATTTCGAAATAAAAACAACATCACTCTGGTATTTTAAGATACCAATTTTCTTCCCTCCTATCACAAATGCATCACATTCGCACTCATCAATATTATTTGCAAGACTGTTGATATAAATTAATAATAGAAATGGGGCTAAAATGCACCCTCATCTAGCATCCATCTCAACTTTAAAGGAGGCAGAACACTGCCTTCCTTGACCACATCTGACTCTGGTTGTATTCTCATTTTACATCCACATCCAGTTATGATTCCAATCGGAATGTGTACATCATAATTTGGTAATGCAATATTTCTTTATATCATTAATAAACAATAATGAAGCCATTTTGCTTCTGGGTTAGAAGATGCAATGATATTTCTGAACAAGAATATGCAAATTAGCACAATTGCATATAAACACCAACTAAGATATTTGATATATAAATATTTTAACAGATAAACAACTCACATTGGTGAGGAAGAAATAAAAGCTCGAGTCTGATAAAGGAGTTAAAATAAAATAATTTTGACACTATTGTCTGCACACAGATTCTGAATCAATGCACATTGTACTTTATCGCTTGTGGAAACAACTACAGGAAGACTTGAAATATCCCCAGGCATTAAAACTGATGCTGCGATTCTTATGGATTAAGGACATATTAAGTGCATTTTAATAAATTAAATTGAATGATAAATATTTTAGTGTTCTAATGAATGTAAATTGTGAAAATTATTGGATTTATTTGTACGTATTTGTATTCAGATGTATTTGTAATGAATGTTATTGATTAGTTTTATATGTATTTTGTAAAAGTTCTTAAGGACTAAACAAATAAACAATAATAATAATTAATTAAATTGTATTGATTGTGCTTCCTCCAAGGGTCACTACAAGAACATGTCTAAGATGTAAAAATGTGATGTTTATCATTAAGGAAACCCAGTAAGGACTTATTGTTGAAAATAGCCATTCACTTATGATTGTTTATACATGGATGTTTATATGAATCAGCAGTGTAATTTTTGCATTCCATGGTTTATTTTCATAAGCAAAACCAAACATAGGCATGTTGTATTATAATGACATCATGTATTTCATGACAACAGCAATTGCTTTGTAGTATTTTACTTACTCCCTCTGGTGTGATGTGGCGAGCACCTGCATTTAAATTAATGTATTCTTTTGAAATAAAAACAAAATATTCTAATCGAAAATGATGTTTTGTGTCCCAGATTGCAGGTTGGTACTTTTTCACAGGCACTATTAGGCTAGTGTTAGACTTGCCTTTAAAAGGTTGTGTGAACTCAATTTCAGGGTGGGTTGTTATATTGTCCTGGGGGTGAGTGTCATTCAATCAAATGTATTGATACTCGACAGCATGATGCAGGTCACCTGTAAATATGTCACGCTGTCCTCAATTAATCATAAGAGCAATGTTATTTTAAAAAATAAAAAACTGTTCCCGAGCATGTCTGACTTAAATATCAATGTTAAACATTATCCTGACGGCACATTTTCTCATCTATGACACGTTAAGAATTACCTTTTTTAAGACAGGCACTATAATTGATGTAGTTCATTTGTGAATGAGTGGAAGGAGGGCATATTTTGTTTATGGGAACTCTGACTGCCTCAGTGGGCTGTTTCTGATGAAGATGGAGTAAGGATTAACAATATGCATGAGCATGGTCAACAATGGGGGAAAGGGTTAGAGTCGCTGGGTCTTGCTTCTCCGACCAATGGTGCTCCCCCTACTTGGTCCAATGGGAATATCCACTCATCCATAGATTACATCTTTACAGATAGCTGGCTAGATTTGAAGTGTTTCCACTTCACCATTACACAAACTAGTCTGAGTGATCATTCAATGGTTGAGGCCATGTTCTCTGTAAATTTGGAGAATGAGCCCAAAGGCACTCAGACAATGTCTGATGTAATGGTTAATACATTGGGCACTAGAATATCGTGGAATGCTGCTAAAGCCACTAAAGTGAATGATTTGGTTGTTATATTTACTATGCACTCTTCAGAGGAGTGGAAATGTAATACTTTTTCAGTGGCCCTATTTGAGCCATTTGTTAATACGTTTTTTACTATTGGTAAGGTGTTTAGTAAGAAGCGGCAGTCCAACTTATCCTCAAAACATCTGCAGCGAAGAATTGGTCCTCCGAAATTGCGAAATGCGAAAACACCTAAGACTTATTACGAAAAGAATTGATATCGCCATGGACGAAAAGAAATCTATAGGCATCATTACGAGTATGGCAGTAACCCTGTCAGTGCGAATGGCGGGTTGCTGCCGGACTTGCGGCCACAGCAGACAGACACATAGCTTGTTGGTCCGGAAACAAGGGTGCCGTGAGCTTACTTGCAAACTTATAATGAGGCCCAAAGTGTGGGACGGTACGACAGACTTGGATCAATAGCTCTCAGGAGGATGCAGAGTTGATGTCCATCTTGAGCAATAAAAACACCTCTGCTTTCTGGCGAGTGATTAATTGATTAGACACATCACAAGTGGAACAACAAGTTAACGTTGTGATGGAGGCCTATTGGGTGGCACATTTTCAGGAATTATTTTTATTACCCAAGGGAGTAGGTCTCTTTCAACCGAAGGTTCTTCAGGATAAAAATATCACTGGCTCAATTGATTTTGGTTATGAGACATTGTTAGATATTATTGATCGTCTTAGTTCTTCTCGAGCCGCAGACCCTAATGGGTTGTCAAATTTTCTTTTTAAATCAAATCCTGAAATGTCGGCTACCAACTTCTCCTATCTGTTTCAGAATATTGCAAAACTTAAAGTCTTTCCCGATGTTTGGTCCATTGCGTATATTATTCATATTTATATAAATGGTGTGAGATCCAACCTATTAAATTACAGACCAATAGTAGTACGGTAATGCTGACAGTAAGGTCTGTGCCTAAATCCTGCTGTCCCATCTAGAACGCTGGGCGGTGCAAGCGGGGCGACTTGAAACATGACACATAAGATTCAGAAGAAATATGGGAACATCATTAAATGGCTTCCTATTTAATTGTATCCAGCACTTGGTTGAGAGTGGGAAGTTTGGATCAGTGGACAATGCATTAGTCGACCTAATGGCAGCTTTTGACACTGTTGATCGCAACATGCTGTGGTTTAAATTGCACAAATGGGGGATCACAGCAAGTCTACTATAAATGATAGTTGGCTTAAACTCTAACTCTAAGATTCAAGTACGCCTTAACCAATCTCACCATTTATCTTGACCTGTAGATTCCTTTTCGGGTGTAAGGCAGAGATGAATTTTGATTCCCTGACTGTTCAACTAATATATGGCCGATATAGGAAAAAGCTCATCACCAGCTACTATTGTCACCCCTAAATTACATCATCTATGACAAGTATGGCTGGCGTACGTGGATGACTACCTTCTCTTTGATTGTACCCTGTTGGGCCTCCAACGCTTACTTAATGCCTTTGCCGATGTTGCAACTAAACATTCTTTGAAAGTGAATCCTGTCAAAACTGAAATAATGCAGTGCACAAACTCCAGGAAACAGAATGGAAATGTATGGGGCTTGGTTCTGAACCAGTGGCGAAAGTTGGGAGCTTGATTTATTTGAGCTTTTAAATTTCCTCCAGGACCAATGTCCCTAAAATCTGCTCCTGGATTAAAAGTCAGGCGAGTGCTATGGCTATGCAACTTCAGAGGGTAGATTTGAAATATGGGAAATTTATCTTGAGGCCTGTAATGCGTTACTACGAAGGGAAGGTAGTCCCTAAATTGCTTACGGGATTTACACCTATCCTATGGCAGTGATTGGTTATCTGCCGGTGTCTGAGGCCTTACGGTGGAGAACTGTTCTGAGGCTTCCGGGTGTGGTTTCATTAAAAGCCAGAGCTGATTGGAAAATTCTGTCCCTCCTTCAAAAACTGTTCTGTCCTCCTGATAACTCACTGTATGTGGATCTAAAAAAGATGTTAGAGCTGACAGGTAATACTTAGTTGTGTGTAATTCATGACTATTGTAGTAGCCTTTTGGAGGTAACAGTCAATTAAATTCAAGATTTGATTTCTTATCCAGGTATATTCTAAACTCTATGAGATGGGCAGGATATCCACAATAGAAACCATGCATGCTTATTCTTCCCTAGCTCATCTCAGGGAAGAACATAAGAAAGTGAGGACTCTAGCACCATTTCTAGTAATTTACCTGGACAGATCTACTAGGTCAATATTTCTAAGTTTTTGGTGGAACTTGATCTTAACTAAATCAATTTTGGCACGCTATGATATGTTATTGGATGAGCAAACCTCTTGTAGATTTTGCAATGAAAATCATATCTGTGAAACTCTACACTTGTTACTAACCTCTAAAATCCTCCAGGGTCTGAGATGGAATTATTTAAAGAAATACCAAGAAATGTTTCTAGCTTTCGGCAAGGAGTCACTTTGGCCAGTATGCTTAGCCAGATGTTCTACCTCAATAGTAGTGGTTGTTACCGGTTTTCTTAAAGCTTTGAAGTTAGACGCAAATACAATTTAGCTAGATAACCTTGTTAATACGGTGGTGCTTTCTCATCAATTAATTGAATCTATTTTTATGTGTACTGTTGCATGAAATAATGTGTTTGATTGTGCATTTTTTCTATGGACTACTTTGAATTTTAATCCCTTGTATTTTTAGGATTGTTGTATAAAAAATGTTAAAGGTTGATTTTTTCCCTTTTCAACCAAATAACAATAAAAATAAAAATAGTAAAAAATAAAAAATGTATGTCATGTGGGCCAAGACAGATACCTGGTTTTTAGTCAGTGCCTGTTCATGCATTTACTCTGATTTCGTTCTGTATCCCTAACAGGGATGACTGCAACATAAGCCTAAACTTGAATTTGGATTATGATCATTGGGTGGCCCCAGGGTGTATTTTTGCAGACTTTCACATTGCTCCCAAGCAATAGACTGAAAGGTATTCTTGTAAGGGCAAGGAGGGTAAATAAATGGCATGAAAAAAACAGTTGATGGCTATACATTCACAGTTATGTAGCATTTCACCCACCTATGTTGGTTGTTAATTTTTTATTTCATAGCACACCAACATTATTCCTGCATTGACCGGGCATGGGCCTGTCAAAACTGGTTGGGAAATGTGACCTGCCAAATTTAGGGAATTTTCTATCCTGATCACTCCATGGCTTGGTTCTCAATTCCTTGTATGGCAACAATCCCAAAGTATCTGATGGTGGACCCTTCAACGAAAGTTGATGAGGTAAGACAAATTGTGATCACAAAAGAATTTATTAAGGTTAGCAATGTCACACAATTGTAGAGGACATTTTGTTTTGCACTTAAAGCAAAATTGACAGGTTGTACACATTCATGCCCAATAAACCAAGAAAAAGGAAGGCACAGGTTAAATCTGGCTTGAGTATGCTGGTAAAGTCTTTACAGTATATAGGATGCAGACTTCTTAGGCAAAAGCTGAAATAATGATAGTGCAATGTGCATCCTGGCAGCTTTTGCTTATAGTCCCATAAAACATACTTCTTAAATGTTATGAAGAGGAGTAGTTTAGGTGTACAAACCACAGTAGGCCAGCAGTTGTCATAATTAAGCACTGTGAGGCAAAGCCTCATGGAGATAGGTGAGATAAAAAGCACCTTTGGGCTGCTAATAAAGTATAAGGGGGCAATCAAAAGTGACATTGAAACATCTTATGGCAACTTCCATATCTAGGGCTTAGAGAATCTTCAAGCTAAGACTGATTTATTCTTGTCTAATATCAATTAGCAAAGCCTATTAGTTGTTGGGCAGGGACTGTTCACCTCTCAGGCGACACTCAAGTCAGTTGTGACTGCAGCTAATGTTCTCCCGGAAGAGCTGTCAGCAGTAGAGGATGGGTGGCACTTTTTTGAAAGTGCATCATATTCCTTAATAAATGGGAGATCAAAGGAGGATATCATTATACTAACCTATACTATCTCATATGTATTTTCAATGGGCTAGTAAAATGTTTCCTAAGGTGGCTGATAATCGCTTACCAAAGTTTATAACATCTGTGGTTCATAGGGATCAACATGGGTTCTTCCCAGCTCACACCATCATAAAGTAGACTATCCTAGCAACTGCTGAGATTGATACACCTGTCTTGGTGTAACCCCCATCATTTGTACGCCCTGTTTATTGATGCTGAAAATGTTTGCCAATGGGTGGAATGGAGCTTTCTCTGCCTAGTCATGTGCACATTGTGGTTTTGCATTGTGCTGGTGAATCTGAGGTTCAATTCATTTGTAGATTTCAAGGCATCAATAGTTGTTGGGGGGTTCAACTCAGCTGTTCCTTTGGGTTGCAAGGTGTTAGGCTGTGATGCACTATGAACCCACTGTTATTCACAATCTATTTGGAACTATTTCCCCAGTTAATTAAGCATTATAAGGATATTGTCAACGTTAGCACTATTATTGTAGAGGAGGTTAGCACTGCACTTATTGCATGTTTCAATATAGCATAAGGGAAGTGCCTGGAAAGTGCTGTTCGCTTCGCCTGTCCCCCTGGACCTTTGAAATCAGCTCTGAGATTGAAGTGACTGAAAGCAAAGAGGACCCATGGTACAGACTGGGACATTGCTTTAGCATAGATTATATATTACCTTCCTCTCCAGGAGGCTAATATCCCTCTTTTCATTGTTTTAGGCAGCGCTCACAAGGCTCCTTCCCCTTCATCCAGGAAGTACTACATAATCAGGCATGGGCACGCATTTGTGCACGCGCACTGGGAAGTGCCTGGAAAGTGCTGTTCATTTCGACTGTCCCCCTGGACCTTTACATTAAGCCCTGAGATTGAAGTGACTGAAAGAGAAGTGGCCTGTGGTACAGATTGGGACATTGATTAAGCATATATTATATATCACCTTCCTCTCCACAAGGCTAATATCCCTCTTTTCATTGTTTTAGGAAGTGCTCACAAGGCTCCTCCCTCTTCATCCAGGAAGCACATCAGGCATGTGCACGCATCTGCGCGTGTGCACTGGGAAGTGACTGGAAAGTGCTGTTCGTTGTTCGTGTTGCTTGGTTAGTGGATGAGCGGATGAATGTCTATACTGTGGTTGGTTGTGTTGAATAGTGATTTGGTTCTGCTGTGTTGCTCCTGTTGCACTCTCGTGTTTCTGTTTGCACCAGTTTGTTTGTGTAGAGTAGCGCAATCTGTGTCCTTCCTTTCCCGTTCACCTCCCTGAGTGTAGCGGGTTGTGGTGGCGGCCGTGGTGGCAGCTGCATTCTCCTGTATTAACTGTGCAGCAGTCGGTAGATACACTGCACATTTTAACAAGTGTGTCTCGTACATGCTGTAGCTCTGGTGTTTTCCAGCCCAGGTAACTGTGTTGTAGCCGCTCAACTTTTAGAACTAAGTTGCGGTATTTGTTGGTACTGTGTTGGTATCCTTTTGGCACCTTATACGTATATAAGAACATGAAGGACTCATGGAAAGCGATGGGTGATATGGACCCAGGTAGCAGGCCTCGAGGTGGTTCCAGGTTGTGACAGCTCAGTT
Source organism: Ambystoma mexicanum (assembly GCF_040938575.1). Taxonomy (NCBI): domain Eukaryota; kingdom Metazoa; phylum Chordata; class Amphibia; order Caudata; family Ambystomatidae; genus Ambystoma; species Ambystoma mexicanum. The sequence goes on along the minus strand of NC_090934.1, from coordinate 831,214,940 downwards.
GAGGGAAGTCCTCAAAAGCTCTTGGTTAAAGGGTGTTGGATATGTATCCCTAAAATCATCTCCAAACCGTCTCCCTCTTGCAATCAATTCAAATTGTACTTCCCAAAGCATTACCGTTAAAAAAACTAGACGAGGACTCAGCTGTCAAAGCAATCGTTAGTGATCTTAATGAGACATTTGGTTGGTTGTGTTGGAACAAAACTGATTGAAGCAGTGATGATGTAACCTGCCGAAGTTATGGATGAAGTGGATATGTTTTGTGTGGAGGAAGTGGATGTAGTAAGACACACTTCTGTGACTTCTAGTGCAAGTGTAGTGTAAGCTTTCTGGGGCTTGGGCCCAAAATACCGTCAGCTCTTCCTCCGTAAATACCTTACCTCCCGAACTCTTCGCTCCTCCACCTCTAACTCCCTCAGGGTCAGTAATTTTTCAAAGAAACGAGCTGGGGGTAGATCTCTGTCTTCGGGTGGGGCCTCCCGCTGTAACATGCTTCCCTGACACTCTGAAGCTTGAGGAGAACCATCTCTGGTTCTGGAAGCACCTCAAGACCTTCTACTTTGCTTCTGCCTTCTCTCCTCCTCTCCCCTGCTGATCTGTTCTGTCTTGGCACTATGCACCTGGTCACCCTCTCACTTTCAGGCCCAGGTACCTGCTCACCTGCCCACCCACCCGCACTGCCTCCTGGCAATCCCTTCCACTGGGGTCTGTAGCCGTAGCCGTATAGTCCCCCTCTGTTTTCTGACTTTATCTGGCACACCCTGTCTGTTGCCTTAAACCTAGTACTTGCCACTTGCTGGCGGCACTACCACTGTTGCTTATTTATTTATTTATTTATTTATTTATTTATGTCTTATTTATTTTTATTCCTTAGCCAGCACTTTTCACCTCTCCCTCTCCCTAACACTTTCCCCTTCTTCCCTCTCCCATGCACTTGTGCATTCTCAATATCACTGGGCCTAGTAAGATCATTGTTCTGTTCTCCCTTGTTTTCTCCCTTGCCTTGTTGCGCTCTGAAACAGTTGTGTACGAGCGCAATACAAATAAAATATCAATATTAATACCAATATCAATAAATGATCCCACATAGAGGGCGCTAGAGAGCCGTCCAAGATGGCGGCCTCCCTGTGAGCTCCACGGAGCTCCCTCAGAAATCCTGACGAATCGAGGCATCTGCGCTGGGCATTGTGTATGCAGCCACCCCCAGTTTGTAGCCAAAGCGATTCTGAACAAAACGTAGTACTCCTTTCGTCGTAATTCGGATGCTGGGTCCAGATTCCTCAGCGACGAGAAACCCTCCCCCTCCCCGGTCCGAGTGGAGCGCCGGCGCGGGCTAGACGCGAGGCAGTCGGAGACAGAGCGGGCCCGGAGGGGGACGGCCTGAGCGGCCGAAAGCGGTGGGACATCCGGCAGAATCTCGGAGGAGCCGTCCTGAACGAACCCCGAAGATCAGGTACGCGCGCCCCCGTGCGCCCCCGTCCATACTCCCCGGGGTGAATTTCAGCCTGTGTGAAGGCGCGGGGCGCGGGAAACCGCAAGCCGGGGTCCGCGTGAACCCCCAACGTACGGGCCGCCCAGCCGAGAACCAGCAGTAGATAGCGCTTGGACCCGGCGTCACTCCCGCTTCCACTATACCCTATCACAAAGGGAAACATCAGGAGGGACCTACCTCCGGTGCCCTGTAGGACCCCCGCTACACAAGCGCCGATGGCGGCCTCAAAGAAAATGGACAGAGCTCAAAAGAAGCTAAACTTTGAGGGCAGCTCCGTGACCAAACCAACCACCTCAAATGGCAGAGCGCTATCTCCCACCCAAGACGAGGAGGAGGCCCACGGGTTCGACATCAGGGAAATTCTCCTAGAACTGAAAGCCGGAATTGGCGGTCTTGGGAGCAAACTCGACACCCTCTCCTCTAAGGTTGATCTGCTCCAGCACCGGTTAGACAAACACGCCGATAGACTTGACACAGTCGAGCAGAGGGTGTCGGACCTCGACGACGGAGCAGCGGCCCTGACTTCCAGAGTGGCCTCCCTAGAAGTGCAAATGAAAGCGGTAAACGCAAAGAATGAAGACTTGGAGGGCCGCTCCCGACGCAACAACATCAGGATCGTTGGAGCTAGGGAACAACAACTCAACATAAAGATGGAGGACTACATCGAGAAGTTATGCGTGGACCTTTTCGGCACAGACATCCTGTCCAAACTGTTTGTTGTGGAGAGAGCCCACCGAATTCCCAACACCAGACCGATCCCGGGGGCTAATCCTCGCCCAATCATAGCGAGAGTGCTCAACTACAAAGACCGGGACGCCATCCTACGGGCGGCCAGGGAGAAAGGCGATCTTCAGTACGACGGTGATAAAATCCAATTTTTCCCGGATTTCTCCCAGGCGGTCCAAGCGCAAAGAAGATCGTACACGGCAGTAAAGCGCAGGCTTCAAGAGAACCAGATACAATACGCCATGCTCTACCCTGCCAAACTCCGAATCCAACATGAGGGGACGACCCAGTTTTTCAACTCTCCGGAAGAGACGAGCGATTATCTGGACCGCTCGGGCTGCAGACCCGCCTCCTCCAACGGAAGGCCTCAAAGGGGAGAGAGACCGAGAAGAAATCCACCATAAATTTTGCCTACAAGGTACCTAATGGGAGGGCTAGTGTCTGCATGGCTGACAAGGAGAGACCACCGCAGACCACTATTGTATCCGGGGAAGGGAGCTAGCCCTCTCTTGGAGGGCCACTTGCGCCCCGAGCACAGCAATGCAAGTTGTTTCGTTACTATGGGACTGTTTACCACGGGCCTGTTGGGGGTTGCCCGTACATGGGAGGGAAGTTAATTCAGTAATACCGCCTCAACCCACATACCCCCGATCCACGACAGCCACGCGAGGAACTATGTACCTACCAATCGCCAAGTCTTCCTGGCTCCTTCTCCGAAAGCGACTCCAGCTAACTCCGCGGGCCCCGGCCCGACAGGATTACACTGATCCGTTCAGATGGCAGCGACAACGTTGAGAATCGCCACCTGGAATATACGCGGCGGCAACCAGCCTACGAAAATGAGGAGAATCCTTCAATATCTGCGGAGACACAAAATCAACATAGCGATACTCCAGGAGACTCACCTACTACCCTCGTCGGAACAGCGCTGGGCCAGATCATGGGGATGCCACCGGTACTTCTCGTCCTACTCATCGTTCGCCAGAGGCGTGGCGATCCTGATCGATAAGAGGACCAATTTCAGCCTCATCGAGTCAAAGAAGGACACCGAAGGAAGGGCCCTACTGGTGAAAGGAATAATCGCTGGAAAGGAAGTGGTGGTGGTCAATTCTTACGCTCCAAACACAGACGGACACGATAACTTTAACTGGATAATGTCCCATCTAGCCACGACCGACGCGTCGACTGTGGTGTGGGGGGGCGACCTCAACACCGCGCTCGACCCCAGGCTCGACAGGTCCCACAACACTTCAGGAAACCCGTCCAAAGCAAGTACTCAGGTTCGAGAGATTTGTCAGGCCTTCAATCTTTCCGACATGTGGAGAAGACACAACCGAGACAGGAGAGACTATACCTTCCGATCAGCTGTGCACAACACCAGTTCTAGAATCGATTATATCCTGGCGTCCTCCCACAGCCCTTTCAGGTGGGACGCGTGCCAGATCCTACCAAGGTCCTATTCCGACCATTCGATGGTGGTATTGGAGGCCACCCTAGCGGGCACAGCAGTGCCAGGCCTCAACTGGAGGTTTAAACCCGGTTCACTCACAGACGCAGTGTTTGCAGCAGAACTGCGGCAAGAAATACTCTCCTTCATAGACACCAACCAAAACTCGGTTGACTCCGCAGGCACCATTTGGGAAACATTCAAGTGCTTTGTCAGAGGAATCTGCCTGACCAAAGAAAACGGGACACTAAAAATGATCCGAAGGGAACTGTCCAACATAGAGGACCGTTTAAAGGAATTGGAACAGAATCTCCTCAACACCCCCGATCCATGCACGCAAGCCAAGCTTAAGCAAGAACTCTTGAAATTTAAGGAGACAGCGGACCGCGAACTGAAGTTCATGGGTCGTAGACAGCAGATCAGGCAGTACGGTGAGGGGCAAAAACCAGGTGCATTGCTGGCCCGACTACTATCGATAGACAGAGTCCCACCTCATATTGAATGTGTCACAGATGCGCAAGGACAGATAGTCTACACGGAGGAGGGGATCTCCAACACCTTCCGGGAATTCTATCAAGACCTGTACAGCTCAAAAGGAACATCAGACCCCGAAGCGATACAAGAATACCTGAATGACACAGAACTGTATTGGGTAAGCCAAGACTTGCGCGAACCCCTGAACGCGCCCATCTCACTGGAAGAAATCCGGATGGCAATCAAATCCCTACCTAATATCAAAGCACCCGGCCCCGATGGGCTCAACGGCGAGTTCTACAAGGCGCACATGGACATAGTGGCCCCCCTCCTCTTGCAGGTCTACGAAGAGGCGGTGGGTCGAGGAGCACTTCCCCCCACGACGCGTGAAGCCAACGTGATGATGCTGCATAAACCCGGAAAACCTACAGAGAGCTGCGCCTCGTATAGACCGATCTCTCTGATCAACCTGGACAACAAAATCCTGGCCAAAATCCTGGCGGCCAGACTGCTCCCTCTGATGCCAGCACTAGTGCTGGGTGACCAGGCCGGGTTCATCCCGGGGCGTAGCACAACGTTCGGCATAAGGAGGCTGTTTGGCGTCATCGAGGCCCTAGACTCGACACAGCAGGCGATAGCAGTACTGCTGGACGCCGAGAAGGCGTTTGACTCTGTAGAGTGGCCTTTCATGTTCGCGACACTGAAGCAGATGGGTCTGGGCAACTTCTTCCTGAAGCTAGTAGCTCTGCTTTACAATAAACCACGCTCGTACATCACACTCGGGAACACTAAATCATCGGGGATCACATTGGAACGCGGGACGAGACAGGGTTGCCCTCTTTCGGCCCTTATCTTCGCCCTGGTGATGGAACCCCTAGCCTCGAGGCTACGGGCCGAGCAGTTAGAGCGAGGGTTAAAACTGGGTCCTCACAGGCTAATCGTCTCCCTCTACGCGGACGATGTCATGCTGTTCATTAGCGACCCCCAAGTCAACCTCAACCCCGTAATGCGAGAGGTGATAAGATTCGGGTTAATGTCAGGGCTCAAAACCAACCACTCCAAATCGATAGTATTCCCCCTGACTCCGTGCACCTCAGAGTTCGCCGACGACCATGGGTTCCAATGGGAAACCTCGAAAGTGCGCTACTTGGGGATCAAGATGTCACGTAACCATCACGAGATATTTAGAGATAATTACGGAACCGCACTGCAGCTATTACTTGAACGTATTCAGAGATGGAAATCACTCCCATTGACACTGTGGGGCAGGACCTCACTGACGAAAATGGTTATTCTCCCCAAACTCTTATATCTCTTCACAAATATCCCGCTACTTCTCCCCAAGTCCTTTCTGTCAAAGATCAAGAGCACGATCCTAGAGTTAATATGGGCGGGGAAACCGGCTCGGGTGGCTTACGACACACTCACTTTACCTATAGCGAAGGGAGGTCTGGCGCTCCCAGATATAGAGAAATATTACTGGGCGGCTCAGGCCCAATTCCTGAGCCACTGGTACTCAATCCACTATGTAAGACCACATGTGCAAGTGGAAAGAGCCCTGGCCTCCCCCGATTTACTATCCGCAGTCATAATCAGCCACATCCCCGTGCCGCATAAGACACTGAACACGGTCCTGTCTACATATGCGATATGGAAGAAGATCGCCAGTGCGTGTGGAGTGGCTGTACGATTCTCCCCCATACTACCTATAAAATTTATCCCCGGTATCCCTCTCACGAACGAAAAGGTATTCCTGCTATGGGTAGACAAAATAGGAGTAAAAACGCTAGGAGACCTCTTCCCAGAGGGCACCTTTCTGACCACCCAAATGGCCAAGGACAAGGGAGGGAACACATCCTTGGACGTCTTTCTCTATTTCAGACTCCGTCACGCCCTGCAGGAGCTATTCCCCTCATTCCCTAAACAACCCCCCACGTGGGAGCTGCTACATAACACAATATTAGCACAGGGAGAGGGCAGACTGGTGTCAACTCTGTACAAAACCCTGGTGAGTGACACGAGGAAGCTCCTACCTAAAGTGCAACACAGGTGGGAATCGGTTTTGCAGGAACCAATCAGTGAGGAAGACTGGGCCTACATTCTGCGACAAACTCAAAAAGTGGCGCTAAACTCTCGCTACAAACTGATCCATTTCAATTTTGTACACCAAACATATTACACACCCGCCAAAAAACACAGGCACCACCCAGAGGCGTCGGCCCAGTGTGAGAGATGCGTTTGTCCCAACGCCGACTTTCTTCATCTGGCATGGGTCTGCCCCGGTATCCAGCAATTCTGGTCCACCGTTATACAAACAACATCCGAGATTATAGGAGAGCAGATGACCCCCCTGCCGCTGGGCCCGCTTCTTGGCCTCACAAGACATCTGCAGCCATCGTCACGCAAGCTGGCGGCACTCCTCATGGTGCTAGCACGAAGGAGAATAGCCATGTCGTGGGGCAGGGGCCCACTCCCTAGGGTAGCTGACTGGGAAAAGGATATAACTTATTGCCAAGATATGGACACTGAATTTATTCGTACACTACCTTTACACGCACGCCCTCCTGATATCTGGGGACCATATATCACCTACCTGATGAACAAATCTGTTACTTCGGACTCTGATAATCCAAACACCCAGAACTCAGGTCCGTAAGAGGGAGGAGCGGGAAGACAAGGAGAGAAAACGTCCATGCGACTAAGGCAATGAGTAGAAACTCTCAAAGATACTGTGGAAACGGGAGATGGGGGGCGGTGGGGCGGGGGAATTGTTGTGGGATATTGCATTCAGCAGCTCCCTGTTGGAGCCATGCCTACCGGTTATTGTAAAATATAAATAAAGTTTGGAAAAAAAAAAAATCAATAAATGATCCCACAGTACTTGTCTAGAACATCAGATCGATAAGGTGGCCTTAGGCCCGCCACTATCTAATGGTTTCGAGGTGAAATCAAGTGTTGTGGCTACAGTTCACAACTGCCTTAACGCACCTAGTATCATAACTCTGAATCCATCGATTAATTTGGATATGGCAAGCGACGGCATGGACGATTTGGATGTAGAATATCTGGGTAACCTAATGGAAGTGTCATCTACACTGAGAGACATAGATGTTCTCTCCCAAAAACTGTATGATGCCCCGCTTTGTGACAATTTGGGCCCTACTGAAATCAACCAAGAACTGGGTAATGGTGGTTTAAATTGTGGGAATACTTTAGGTAAGGGTATGACTGATGGAGAATTCCTTGGTGTGATTAAAGAGGATGAAGCAGTAGATATGATAAAGGTTGTTAACAATCCAAGTGAGGTTGTAAATGTGAACATGAATGAAGTCAGTACAATTAGTATGTCTTCTAGGGAAATGTTCAATGCATTTGAGAATCTTTTGACCTCCTTAGTAGAAAGGTGTGAGCGTTTAGAGAATAAATTGGACATTCAGTTCATACTACTACATAAGAGCATCAATTGTGGCCGTAAGACTGTTCGTGAACAAAGTACTGGTATGGTAGCCATAGAGTTAGCTGTCCCAAAGTCATCCATTAAGCCACCCTCCCTTGTAAACCCTTCCACCCTGCTTGAAGTGGGAGATTGATCTAGAAAAGTGAAAAAAGCTAGTATTACTAAACGTCGGGCTAAATCCTTCCAGCATGCCTTTATGTATAATAATCGGATTATTTTATAAATAGCTGTTTTCTTATGATGTCTCATCTTGTTTACTAATGTAAGTCACCCATATTTAGGATAGCCAAGTCATCCATTGTCTATGCTTGCATATAGGTCTTCTTGTAGTGGCTATTCTGTCTATCTAAGTGAATACAAATACATAATACAAACATTGCATCCAATTAAGCTGTGCCGTAGTAGACCTTATGGACTCATTACGGCTAGAAGCGAACTTTTGACTGAATTGAGATCACCTTCTCCTTGGACAACCATGGTGGAACAGTGTAGTTCTCACTGTTTTAGTGAATCTAGCAATATGTATGTTGTAACAAAAGTCTGATGCCACAGTGCTTCCACTGAGGCACAGCAGGCTGACGTTTCAATAAAAAAAAAAAATAATAATAATACAAATATTACATATAAAAAAAACTTAGGAGTGTTGATCTAACGAAATAGCACAGTTGGGATCAGACAAGAGGAAAGGGTAGGAAGTAATTATTTTATTGTTGAATTTATGTTTGAAAAACATATTTTGGAATTATTGTCACCATCTTCTAATTATGCATGTAATCCATTTTCAATGCTTTTGATACTGTTTGTTTGCAAAATGTTGTGCTGTGTGAACACTGTAAGCATTTGTTAATGCACCCACCCCTCAATCCAAGTTAGCTTTCCCTTTCTATTAGAACTGAACTTGCTCTGCTTGTGATTGTGTTCTTTCAGTCTAATTTTGATTGGGGCAATGCGGGAAATGAAGGCTTCAAAGCAAGATGTAATGCTTTTACACTTCCATCTCCCACTCTGTCCCATTTTTGAGCATTGGAAAGGTCGAGGAGGGGTAAAGAGCAGAATTTAGATCACAACCCCAATAGCCTCCTCCATCTTGTAAGTGCGCTTTGTGCTACGCTGGCATGAGATTTTCATGAAGATGTAAAACAAATAGATTGTGGTAAATTGCCGGCAGTATTTATTTTTTACCAGACAGATCATAAAAGGGAAGGTGATTTTGCCTGGTTTTACCCTACGCCTTGTAAAATTTTAACATTGCCTGCACACGACCAGACAGAACGTAAGTGGAAACATTGGTGGTCCTTGCATACAAATTACGTGTTCATCATATCTTTGAAAAAAAGAATTGACAGAGACGAGGGAGGATCAACTCTGTTCGCATAAGAGACGCAACAACAGTGTCTGCCACACAGTCTTTCCCAGGCTCCCATGCTGATGCTTTAATTTTCTTTCAAATGATGTGACATGATTGTGGGGGAGGAACTGTAGTCACACGAGTGTCAAGGTCGAGCAATCAGGTGGTTCTGTTAGTATAGCAATGCTGCTATCTCCCCTCATGGCCTCACATCATTTACTACCAAATGAATTATGTTTAAACTCGGCTGCCTTGGATATAAGGCTGCGATTTTGCATCAGCAAAAGATTAGTTGCTGGGTGAGTAGTGACTTCCTGCCACAGCAACCAGTACGCTCTGCTCATCCTGAAGGTAGAAAAAACCCAAATACAGAGACAGGCATTGTGGATCTTCTTTTATTCCTCTGTAAAACGGCAGCCTATTTTGGAGGATTTTTGCAGGAACTTAAACTTTTCTACTCCTGAAATGTATTTGGTTTGTATGTTTTCTCCCTGCTACTTTAAACTGTTATAGATTTCATTTTAAATTTCTTTCAAGAATTGTAATGAAAATTGTGTTCATTTTTTATTTAATTTCTAATCACTTGTTATGTATTACTATTGTCCAGCGCTCAGTGTGCCCCTTGCAGTCATGTTCGTGCTTCATCAGTTCTTTTAATAAAATAAATAAAAACTAAATTTGAGAAAACATACAAGAACACAATGTGCAGTCATGGGAGCATTTATAAATCTGATTGCTTATTTGTTAATGCTGCTTCATATTAGCATGTTCAGTTTTAGTTTTTATGGTAACTGTGGGTATTATTACAAAGGTTTCACACTCTTCGGAATAATAAACCTTTAAAATTAACTGATGTAAATAACAAAAGAGACATTGTTCAAAACTGATGAATGTTTTTTAATTCATGTTAACTTCCCTTAAGCACCTATTTTGCAATCTAGGAAACTGAGCATGGAGTGCACGAGGAATTTGGATGAGTGGGTACCAAGGTATGACATTGTTTCAAATAACGTAGAAATACAATTGATGACTGATGGATCAGGAATGGTATAGGGCCTCATCACGAGTCTGGCGGTAACTGAGGTGGTAAAACCGCCTTGTTACCGCCAGACTCGTATTACCATTCCGCCTCCGTGATTCCTGGAATTACCGGGGCATTACAACCCCGGTTCCCGGGAATCACGGAGGCGGAATGGTGTTAATCCCCATTCCCATTGAGTCCTATCCGACTCAATGGGAATGGGGATCATGGAAACACCAGCAGCATCTCGTTATGCTGCCGGTGTTTCCTCGTCCGCCTGCAGGCGGGCGGTGTTAAACCCCCTGGCGGGAACATCACCTCCCGCCTGCAGGAGTCGGGATCAGGCGGTCCGGAAACAACGGTGGCAGCGGGTTTACCGCCACCGTTATTTTCGGACCGCGTGATTTGTAATGAGGCCCATAATCTATGCAGTTCTTAAAATGTGGGATAATGAGCTGGTGAATTTGGATAGAGGTCTAAAATAATGTGAAATCGAAAGAGCAAAGTGTTTTAGGAAAGGGCATACAGGACGTTTCATACTGACTTATTGGGGGTCATTCTGAGTTGGGCGGTAAGGGTTACCGGGCACCAGTAAGGAGGCCGGTGCCGGTAAACCCTTACCGCCCAATTCCGAGGTCCCTTAGCGGGAACCGCAAAGAACATGTGGTCAGACCACACGTCCTTTACAGGTCCCGCTAAGGCACCAGGACGCTAATTACGGGCCTGCTATTCGCGGGCCCGTAATTGGCGCCTTCCCCATTCCCATTGAGCCCTATGGGGGCTCAAATGGGAATGGGGAATGGTTGGTTGAATGGGGACTTACCGGGTCTGCACAGGTCGGAATGTCCCGGTAAATCCCCATTCAACCAGACCGGACACGGACCCGGTATTGGAGGCAGCCATGGTGCTAGTAGCACCATGGCTGCCTCCAATCTTGGAATGAGGCCCATTGTCTCTGTTATGGATGAATCACTATTTTATTTAGTATGCATTTTAATATTTTAGTTCTCTAAACACGTTTGTGATCTGCATGTCTATATCTTTTTATAAACTAAAGCTAGACATTAATCCACAGAAGTACATAAGAACGGCATTGAAACGGTGTGCACTGAAATAATCTATCTACATATATAAAAGTCAAAATGTGTGGGTTTGTGGCTTTGCGTATGTTCCCTATAAATACCACATCATTTCACCAATCTGCACCACATTTTACACAGTAACATGTTAGGACCCTCTGGACATTACTGGCTACATGACATTCGGACACCCCACCCCTTTCCCCATATTTCAGCAAAATGATCTGGGTTTGTGGGTTTGTGGCTTCGCTTATGCTCACTATACAATTCAACACTGTTTCACCAATCTGCACCAAATTCTGCACAGCCACCTGTTAGGACCCTCCGGACATTACTGGATACATCACATTTGGACACACCACACCATTCACGGGATTTCAGCAACAATGAAAATGTGTGTGCGTTGGTTTTTGACATTGCGTATGTTCCCTATACAATTCCCCAGCATATCACCAATCTGCACCAGATTTTGCACAGTCACCTGTTAGGACCCTCTCGGTATTACTGGCTACATGACATTTTGACAACCCACCCCTTTCCCCAGATTTCAGCAAAAGTGAAAATGTGGGTGCGGGTTTGTGGCTTCTCGTATGTTTCCTATACAATTCAAAACGTTTTCACCAATCTGCACCAAATGTTGCACAGTCAGCTGTTAGGATGCTCTGGGAATTACTGGCTACATAACAACTGGACACTCCACCCCTTTCCCCGAATTTCAGCAAAAGTGAAAATGTGGGTGTGGGTTTTTGGCTTTGTGTATGTTGCCTATACAATTCCACACTGTTTCACCAATATGCAACAAATGTTGCAGTCACCTGTTAGGACACTGCAGACATTACTGGATCCATGACATTTGGACACACCACACCATTCACAGGATTTCAGCAAGAATGAAAATGTGTGTCTGTTGGTTTGTGACTATGTGTATGTTCTCTATACAATTACATAGCGTATCACCAATCTGCACCAGACTTTGCACAGTCACCTGTTAGGACCCTCTCGGTATCACTGGCTACATGACATTTTGACAACCCACCCCTTTCCCCAGATTTCAGCAAAAGTGAAAATGTGGGTGCGGGTTTGTGGCTTCTCGTATGTTTCCTATACAATTCAAAACGTTTTCACCAATCTGCACCAAATGTTGCACAGTCACCTGTTAGGATGCTCTGGGAATTACTGGCTACATAACAACTGGACACTCCACCCCTTTCCCCGAATTTCAGCAAAAGTGAAAATGTGGGTGTGGGTTTTTGGCTTTGTGTATGTTGCCTATACAATTCCACACTGTTTCACCAATATGCAACAAATGTTGCACAGTCACCTGTTAGGACACTGCAGACATTACTGGATCCATGACATTTGGACACACCACACCATTCACAGGATTTCAGCAAGAATGAAAATGTGTGTCTGTTGGTTTGTGACTATGTGTATGTTCTCTATACAATTACACAGTGTATCACCAATCTGCATCAAATTTTGCACAGTCACCTGTTAGGACCCTCTCGGTATTACTGGCTACATGACATTTGGACAACCCACCCCTTTCCCTGGATTTCAGCAAAAGTCAAAATATGTTTGTGGGTTTGTGGCTTGTTGAAGTGTTCCTTATACAATTCCACAATGTTTCACCAATCTGTACCAAATTTTTGCAAGGTCATCTGTTAGGACGCTCAGGGAATTACTGGCTACATGACACCTGGACACTCTACCTCTTCCCCGAATTTTCAGCAAAATTGAAAATGTGGGTGTGGGTTTATGGCTTCGCGTATGTTGCCTACAATTCCACACCGTTTCACCAATCTGCAACACATTTTGTACAGTCACCTGTTAGGACCATCTAGATATTATGGGATACATGACATTTGGACACCCCACACCATTAACGAGATTTCAACAAGAATGAAAACGTGTCGGTGTTGGTTTGTGAGATCACGTATGTTCCCTATACAGTTCCACAGTGTATCACCAATCAGCACCAGATTTTGCAGTCACCTGTTAGGACCCTCTGGGTATTATTGGCTTCATAACATTTGGACAACCCATCCCTTTCCCCGGATTTCAGCAAAAGTCAAAATATGTTTGTGGTTATGTGGCTTGGCGAAGCGTTTCCTTATACAATTCCACACCGTTTCACCAATATGCACCACATTTTGCACAGTTGCTTGTACCTGTAAGGGAATGAAAGCCTAAGTAACGCCAGGTATATCAGCTCGTATTCAATATACTTTACTATTTTCAGCATTTTACTGTATTACAATCTCATAATTTACATTAATTCACAACTTGATACATCTTACCTTGACTAAATGGACTTTACAAGCAGCAACAAAATCAAAAGCCAGGCCATCGAACGTCCTGTAATGACGATCTCCATAAACTGTGCACATTGATGGACAAGGATGAAAAGTGCATTGAAATGAACCATGTTGGCAAATGCTAAAAAGACATATGATAGAAGTTATTCAAGTAAAGAAATATGTACATAATATACAAAAACGCAGTGATTGGCATCCAGAAATTAACATGTGTCCTAAATTAAAGCATGATCTTCACAGTTCGAATGAATCATGATAACATTCAATGTATATTACCATTTGCTTTGTATTATCCAGTGTCGCCTTTTCACTCCATCCTTGATTGACTACGTGTAAATCAATTCATTTAAATCATGTGAACCTTGTCTCTTTCGCATGATGAGGTATACAAGCATTTCAATCAAACCAATCACGTTGTTAGATTTATATAGACATTGCATTCCTCCCTGTGTCAACACTCTGCCTCAATCCTGAAGTAGGTCAGAATGTGTGTGTATTGGGAGCAATTCTGTGGAACATCTTGGAAATGCTAATGAGAAATCCGAACCAGCTGGCATTTTAAGGGGATTAAAACTTTATTCCTTAAACACCCCCCCAACCTCCAATGAACAGCCAAAGTAAAACAGATTTCCGAATAAAAGCTACAGGCATTAATATCTAATATGTGGTACTTAAACAGGTGCAGACTCATTTAAATGCCATACCCACATGTTTATGTATTCTACTGTAAGATACGTAAGATACTGTAAAATACGTTTATATATTCACGTGATAATCTGAGGACTATTGTCTAACTAGTCTCTTCATATTAGATATGGTTAATCATTCACATTTGACCACATAACAGCTTCTTCAGCCATGTTCAACTGCTATTAGTCAAACTAGAATTGTCTTGCACTATAACCCGGTTATGAAAACAATACTGCTACAAAGGGGCACAATAGTGTGAATTTGCAAATAAGAAAATGTAACTGGATATCTCAGAGATTAAGCTTTATGACTATGAAATCCAGAGCAACTATGGAGCATACAACAATATCAGGAGCACAGCTGATAGAATAACATTATCAAAATCTCCCTGCAACCTAGAAGCAGACACAACTGTGTGCGAATTAGAGGTGTACCAGAAGAAACAGAGGGAGCTGACAAATCTAATTTGAAGATATGCAAATTCATTTAGAATATCCAAGCAGAATGTTTTGGCAAAGCCTTCACCACAACACCAATTGTGGAGATAGCCTTTTGTAGTAGAGAGCGACAACAATGCCCACAAGCATTACCCAAAAAACATTAGTGTCATTCTTGACATTCTCTGAAAAATGTTGTGCCCTTTAGGAACCAATCAGACATAATTAATGTCAATGGAAAGGGTTTGAGTTAGTGACGTACCAACATAAAAGCAAAACTTATACTGACCAATGAGGTGTGATGCATTCCAATAGACATGCTGTCAGATCACAGCAAGAAGAAACAAACTCATGCTGAGGATTGAGCAGGGTTTGACTGGGCCGTAACATTGCCTTGTGCACCAATGAAAAAGTGTCCTCGCATATTGCAATTCAATCCTTTTGTGACATTCAGTTCCCAATGGGGAGTTTTGCAGAAACAATCTAATATATAAAGATGAATGTATGTATGTATGTGTGTATGTTTGTCCGGCTATACAAATCCATACCTTTGAACCCACGTCTACCAAATTTTGCATGGATTCCTCATTTGTCTGTGGCAAGATTGTAGTAGATATTTGGATGCAAAAATCATATATGGAAAACATTTTTGGGATTTGTGTGTGTATGTTTGTCCGGCTATACAAATCCACACTGTTGAACCCACTGCTACCAAATTTTGCATGGATTCCTCATTTGTCTGGAGCAATATTGTCGTCTTAGTTTGGAGGCAAAAAATTCACTCCATAGGCACCCTCATTTACTGATGCTCACCCCTATTCATTACAGTAGGTTCTAGGAGGAGGCAACATTTGGAAAAGTGTCTGAAGCAGAATGTTCGATGTGGTGGTTATTCCTTTGTAATTTATTACTACTGTATACAGATCAAATGTGTTTATTAAAGCATTTTTTTAAAATGTTATTAAAAAAATGTTTATAAAATTACATTTCTTTTTATCACGCCACTCCAAATATGGGAAATGGCAAGATCACAGTGTACTTAAGTTCATTCCCGAGAAGAGAGCACAATCAATCAATCTTTCTTGGATATTTTCTCAAATCTGCTGAAGCCATTGAGTGACTGAAACATGCCGCACAAAAAACTAACATCACTTGGAAAAACTCCAGCTGATGCAAAGGGAAAATCAATATCAAGAGCTTCTTAAACACAACAACAAACAGCAGCATGACTTCCCGACCAGAAGACAAGAGCAACTTCCTCCAGGTCAAATGAGATGCCAGAGCAAACTAAAGAAAGACTTGCCGACAAGAGGACAAGAGCAACATCCTCCAGGGCACATGAGACACCACACGATCAGGACACGCGCAACACTGGGTACCCCAGCTACTGTAGAGTAAATTGTGCATTTTAAAGAATGTGTGTTTAGTAACAAAGTCAAAACTACTAGATGCATAGTGAAATAACTCATAAAACTGTCCCACTTTGGCCGAAAACACGTTAACACAATAGCATGTTGTGTCTGTACTTTGGGCATTGCCCTAGTTCCCTATAGTCAGTCCTTGCCTGGGACTGACATGTCCTGGAAATGGTGAGGGGGCGCTACAGTTTGAGCTTAAGTTGTGACCATAGGATAAGGAAAGGTAGAGGCTAGATCAGCCTAACAGATTAAAGTTAAGGTAAAATAATAGGTGTTCATTAAAGGACTGGATCCTGAGATGACACTACATGTTAACTGATGAATGGCAATGAGAGAACTAATTGGGACAAGTTGATTCATAATTATTAATGTTTCAAGACTGTGTGAGTAGCGGCAGCACAACAATTAACAGGTGTCACAGAAGACACAGAACAGATCATACATATTTTGAATTACTCTTCACATGTGAATACTTACAGAGCGGTACTCCACAGTATTGCAGACCCTGAAGCCATTTTGATTTAGGAATGTCAGATGAAGGGACCCTATCTGACAATCTCAATGTGCTATGCTCATATATCAAAGTGTTGGTCCTCTGATTTAAGTTATTTGCGACTAACGCGGCATGGACAGCCACTGCCAATTTCCATGTCATGCCTTTTTCTTTGGATGGAAGAAGTAGTAATACCTTCTTAATAGAAGGTTTTCTGGCTCAAATTAATAGGTAATTGAATATATAGATAATAAACCTGACCTAGTCAGGTCCAAGAGGGACAAGTAGCTGATATGTGAGCCTTTCTCCAAGCTGATAGCAACGTGCACTTATACTGTACTGCCAATGCACACACGCCACATTGCTTCACCATCCCACCCTTCTGTGTCCAGCTTGAGGAATATTTCCCCCTTCCATAGCTCAAATACCAGTTCATGTAATGATCTCTGAGTTGAGCTTAGGTGTGGATAACAAGTGCTGCTTATTGGTTAATTGTTTAGGATTAGCTACCCCTGGGCAGAGATAACATAGGTATTCCTTTTCGGTGTGAGCAGGGGAACTGGGTATGGCATTTCAGAACTCAAGATGAGAACTTCATAAGGCTCATCCTTTCACCTGTATTCAGGTGGAATAAGTCACTGACTCGATTGTAGATAGGTTAAATATT
The DNA here is from genome assembly GCF_040938575.1 of Ambystoma mexicanum. Lineage (NCBI taxonomy): Eukaryota > Metazoa > Chordata > Amphibia > Caudata > Ambystomatidae > Ambystoma > Ambystoma mexicanum. Next base: position 831,197,876 of record NC_090934.1, on the reverse strand, counting down.
TTTTTTAAAGTTTTAGGTATACAAGAGGGATAGGGATATACAGCATGTCAGAACTGGAGTGTGATCTAGCTCCATTTCATTTAACAAAAATCCTCTCACGTTCTGATGGACTCGTCCAGAGAAACAGACTCATACACCTAAGGGGGGAGCTATGAGGATGAAGGGCTATCCTCTAAAGATTCTGAAAATCATGCCGTGGACTATCAATGGGTTCAATAACCCTATGAAACTGAGAACAATTATATACTATTTTAAATCCAAGAGACACAGACATTGCACTACTTCCAGATGCACACCTGACAGGCAATGAATATTAAAAAAAAAACAGAAGGCAATGGCTAGAGACTGAGTGCTACAACTGCTTTCACACCAGAATGAGCGGTCTTGGCAATCTCTTCCATTAAACATTACGAGGACAAGTAATCTATAGAATGGGACGACCTGCCTCAGTGTTTCTGAATGACCAAGTCATGATTCAAAACAGTATACTGACAATAGCCAATGTCTAGTTGCTGAACAATAATGAGGCTGAAGCAGGGGAGTTGCTAGGTCTGGAAAAGACCCGGGGCTAAGCTGATGTCGGAACTGTTGGGACTGGGGGCTAGCTAGCCTTTTGGCTGTAGCTCCTGAGATTCAATCCGGGGCTACAACCAAAAGATCAGGGGCTATAGCCCCCTTAGCCCCCCCTAGCAACGCCCCTGGGCTGAAGTGATTCAGTCCGACCTTAGTAGTTTAGAAAGAAAGGCACAGACAACATATCACTGGGAGATCATCTTAATATTGTACCTGACCAACATCTGGAGTGAGACACCAAACCATATACCAGAAACAGAAGCAATAAAACAGCCCTGCAGAAAGTGGGCAGACACAAAGAAAAATCACTCTATTGTAGGTGGAATGCTTTTATCCTGAAAGATGAGAGCTTCTACCACCAGATCAAGATTGAGTATCATTGTTTCACAGATCAAACCTGGGTTCTGTTCAGAGAAGAAAGCCTGTATTGTAGTCTCTATCAGCCTTCCCAACATTTATTATTTTTAATGTATTTTATTGGACATTCGTATGGTGCCTTTACACAAGGTTTTCCAGGCACCACAAGAAAAGAAGGGAACTGAGGGAGCATTGGATATCATAGGAAAGAAAGCATCAAGAAAAAAGAGACGGTTATATTGGCCTTGTGACAATCCTACCATGCAAGTGCTTGAGGAAAAGTGTTGGGGGAGGGGGAGCGGGAGTAGAAGGAGAAGTGCAAATGTGAGGGGACCCCCAGAGTGGGGGGGAGGGGGAGTGGAGTGCTGTACCGTCCAAGGCGGCAAATGCCAGGGGAGAGATGGGGGAGAGGGGGCAAAGTGCAGTGGGCAGGCGGACTGGATAGGGATATTCCGGAAAAGGATGCTGTGACTCAGAAGAGAAAAGGCCCCAGTCACAGTGGCAGGTGGAAAGTTTAGCAAGGGGGGATGAAAGGAAGAGAAGAAAAGGAAGGTCTTGAGAAGTTTCCGGAATTGAATAAGATATGGCTCAAGTCTGATGGGGAGAGGGAGGCTGTTCCAGATGGAGGAGCCAGCTGAGGAGAGGGAGCTACATCCCACTCTCTGCCTGGAGAAATGTCTGATATGCAGATAGTTGGAGCCAGAGGACCAAATCATTCTGGCAGGGCAGTATTTAGGGATGGAAAGCTGGATGTGGAGAGGTCCCAGTCCACAGAATGCCTTGGTGATGATGCAGAGGGTTTTGAATTTGATCATTGCAGTCCCTGGGAGGCAGTGGAGAGAATCTAGGGCTGGAGACATGCGCTCCTTTGGCTTGAGGCTAAAGATAAGTCTTGCAGACCTATTCCGGATTACTTCGAGGGGTGAAAGGAGGAAGGTTGAGGAAGAGGCTGTTGCAGTAATCAAGTTTAGAGAGACCCAGGGCACTGTAGACAATGAGCTTCTGGGGCAAGGCAAGGACAGGTTGAGTGCCCCTAAGGAGATTGAGCTGAAATCTGGACTTCTTGGCAAGGTCTGAGATGTGTGGGGAGAAGGAGAGAGAGGAGTCAAAGATGATTCCAAGATTTATTGCCTCACAAGTGGGTGAGAGGAGGGGACCAAAGGAGTCTGCCCAGAGAGTGAAGGGGAAGCTGGGAGCAGGCGTCCCAATGAGAAGGATCTCAATCTTGCTGGCATGGCAGAGCACCATGCCTGAATAGCAGTCAGGCAGTCAGGTATAAGGCAGGAAGAGGAGGAGGAGGAGGTGGTAGGGGAAGGCAACCAGAAAGAGAGTATTTAATCAAAAATGTGATTTTTACAACATCTTTTCTTTTTCTTTTGTCCAAATTTGGACATCTTAATCATTTGATTCTGTAGGTTAGAATTTCTGGTTGCTTTACAAGGAGAGTCTTAGTTTTCATTTCGTTTCGCCGTGTGTTTTTCTGTTAAAGCGTCAAGGATTTTGTATGTCGCTAGTTGCCACAATGTGCGATCACCACTTATCATCCTTTTCCATCATGTATCTTCATCAGTTACTGTGGAGTGTTGGCAGATATATTTCATATAGGGGCGGCGGATGTTTTTCAGGCTTGGGCAGGACAGTATAAGGTGGCGAATGGTCTCTTTCTCGTTGCCACAGAATCTGCAGGTGCTAGTCAGCGATTGCTTCCTTATGTGGCGGATTTCGTTGGTGTGCACAAGATTCAGTCTTGCTCTGATTATAAGATTGCGTGCCGCTCGGCTGGGGAATCTTTTGATGCAGTTCTGTAGGTCGTCACGTTTTTTCCATAGCGGTGGTAAGTGAGAGACAAGCTTGTATTCTGAGGCTGCATCTAAAGTGCGAATCCAGTCCATGTCTTTAGTTTTTTTTTATTATTCTTGTAGGATTGTTAATCAGATCTTCTTCTGTACATTCGATGATTTTCAGTAGAGCTTGGTTTTCGTTTTTCCATTGATTTAGCATGATGCAGTTTCCCTCTAGAATTTCTTTGGACACCAGGCCGTGGAGAAAGGCACCATTTGGTAGAATGCATTTCCCATATAGCATCAGAGTGTTGCAGTCTACAGTGCCTTGAAGAGAAAGCAGACTGAGTTCTCACCGGATCAGTGTGATTGGCGTTGAGTTTGGAAGGGCAAGGGTCGTCCTCCAAAAATAGGCTTCTAATTTGGGCCAAAGAGTCTTGGGTAAGCACGGCAACGCTTCTGATCCATATGCAACCATAGGGACCACTTTTTGCTTGTAGAAGTTCAGTAGCGGGATGGTGGAGAATTTACCAAATTTTCTGTCTATTGCTTTGCCTTTTGTTGCCAGGCTTCGGATCTTATCGAACAGGGATTCTTGCATAGACGTTTCTTTTGCTGAATTGTCCAGAGTTACGCCAAGATATTTGAAGCTGTTTACTCTTTCAATTTTCGTTTTTTCCAAGAACCAGTTGTATTGGTCCCACACTCTGGTTTTGCGCTCCATCACCATGATTTTGGTTTTGTCGGTGTTGATTTCCAAATTGTTCTTGTTACAAAATAGTTGTAGATTGGTGAGTTGGCGCTGGAGGCCTATGGGCGTTAAATCCAGCAAAATAAGGTCATCCGCGTAGAGCAGTCTACTGATGGGTGTTTGTGCTATTTTTGGTGGGAAGGATCTGATTGAGGTTTCGGAATGTTGATAATCTCCCATGATAGCGATAAATAGGGCCGGGGCCAAAGGGCAGCCCTGTTTGACTCTCCTATGCGTGTTGATCTGAGTGGATAAGTTTCCTTGCTGATTTAGTCATACTTTAATGTTGGTATCCGTGTGGAGTGCCTTAATCGGATTTAGAATGTCGCTTGGGCAGCCCCAGAAAGATAGTTACTGCCAGAGTCTGTTGCGATCGACTCTCAAAGGCTTTGGAGAAGTCTATGAAGGCTGAGTACACTTTTGGGAGGCCGTCTTTTATTTTGCTTTTCAAGATGGTTAGGAGGAAGATGTTGATCATGGTTCCCAGTGTTTTTTTGAATCCGGCTTGGAAGTTGTCATTGCACGGAGCTTCTGTGGCCCAAGATTGGAATTTTTTTAGGAGAAGAGACCCAAAAACTTTCCCTATAGGGTCTAGTAGCGCGATAGGGCGGTAGTTTGTAGGGTTTTGCTTGTCGCCTTTCTTATAAATCGGGACCACTATTGCAGACAGCCATGTAGGAGGTATCGATTGTGCAGCCACGCATTGTGTGAACACGGATCTTATGAATTTGGCCCATTCGATTGGATGTGATTTCAGGTCAAAGTTGGTGATACCGTCAGGTCCCGGAGCTCTGGATTTATTCAATTTTTTTTACAAATGTCATCTAAATCGTCCAGCTTTGTCCAGGTGTTAGTTTGGTTGAGGCGATTCAGGTCAGTCGACAATGGTTTCGGATGCTCGTATTTGGATAGAGTGTTTGGCAGCTCGAAGAGTGATCTAAAGTGGGTGGCCCAAGTTGCTTCATCGATTGAATTGGTAATTTCTGGTCCGGTAAACGAAGATGTTTTATTGAGTAGAGACCAGAATTCTTTCGCGTTATTGGTGCAGATGGCTTTTAGCATGGTTTCGACATCTTGTTGATGTAATGTCCATCTGTGTCTTCTCACCCAAGATTTATATTCTCTCGTTAGTTCTTTGATGGTTAGTTCTCTTTTGGACGGGGGAAGTGTTGCTGCTGATCTTTTTGCTTTCCTGTAGGCACGGCATCTGAGAACCAAGAGTTTGTCGTATGTATGGATGGGTGTTTGAGTGGTTTTGCTTGGGTTGGTTCGCTGTGTCATGTATGAGGTAGGCAGGGGAGCATAATCCATGGTTTCATGTTCAGGTGTATCGTTAGTTTTTGAGTAACGATTTGTCAAGTCTCTTATGCTTTGAGCTGTGAGACGCAGTCTATTTTTTTGATTGTTTTGTTCAAGTCCATTGTCCATTTTACCTCGGGTGATGAGTGGTGGTTTCCATGTGGTTACCAGGATGTTGTGGTCACTGGATGACGTTAGCTGGACATCGAAAGAAGTTGCTAAGGATAGCATGGGTTCAGATACAAAAGTATAGTCAATGGTGGATGCCGAGTTGTTGTTTGTCTATGTTGGATGACGGGTGTTGCTTTTATACACTGTATCCAAATTGTGGAAGTGTCTAGAGTTCATCAGTTTGGTCCAAGCTTCGCCTCGTCGTTCACTCTGTGTGTTGGCTTTAGTGGAAGTTTGTTTGCATTGGGCGTTTAGGTCGCCACATATTATAATGTGGTATGTGTTGTAGGTGGTGCGTACCTCGTCCACAGTGGATTCAATTAAGGCCAAAAAGTTTTTTTCATCAATTGCCGCGGGATTCCAGTAGACGTTTAGTATTGCCACCGGGATCGTCTGGTGGAGTGCTTCCACGTTAGGAGGGAGTTCCCATGTTGGCAGTAATGCCTGCAGTGAATAGTTTGAGACGATAATGTCTGTTATTGCCAGGCCACTGTTGATTCGGCATGCAGTTATGAGGCCTGAGGATGGTCGGCCAAGTGATCGTTTTGACGCTGGTGCCAAACGAATGTCAAAGCCGTCGAGTGATGGAATTTTGGTCAACCAGGTTTCCTGGAGGCACCACAGATCTGCTGATCCTAGGTTGACATTGCTAGGTGAGGTGAGGGGTTTGAATCCTCTGGTGTTCCATGATTGTAGTTTCAAGTCAAGGGGGAGTCTTTCTTGAGTAGTTGTTGATTCTTGTAGGCTGGTTCTGTCCATGAGTTGCTATTTCGATCGATGCGTTGCCAGTGCTTTTGGGAGCCAAGCCCAGAAGCTAGATGAAGTAGAATTTTTGGTTTTTGGTGTAGAGGGCAAGTTTTGTGGTAAGTGGATGGTTTTTGTAAGATTCTTGTGCTGGTGGTGTCGTTCATTTCGGAAGGCTATTTTCGCTTTTTGGTTGTCTTTGGTAGCAACGTCTGATATGGATGGAGTTCGGGCAGTTTGAGGTGGAGGTTGAGACTGAGTTGATGGTAGCTTATCTGAATTTTGTTGAGCGGTCGTAATGGTGTTTCGGTATGAAGGTCTCCATTGGTGTGCGCTACCATTTATGTTATGTTTGGGTCTTGGATCATAGGCGTTTTCGCTGTTACGTGATATCTTTGCTGAGGGTATTGTGTGTTTGGAGTTTGGGTTCTCGTAGTTGCTTTGTTGTTGAGAGAGATGATATCCCAAACTTCGGAAGTCCCTTTCTCGGTCTAGCAGTTTGTTTTTGATTCTCCTTGAGTTGATGTGAAGGTAGCATGTAGCTCTTCCGTGATAGTGACTTGGTTCAACAATTCTTAGATCGTCTGACGTTATTTGGGACAATTTTGGAACAAGATGTATCAGCGACAGGCTCCTCTTCTGTTTAGTGTGACTTCATCTCTGTTGTCTTTGGTTTGTTCAACTTTCAGAATCCACTTCCCCGTCTGACGTTCGGAGTGGTTGGAATTATATTGTGTGTTTGTTTTGGAGTTTTGTTGTTGAGTCGAATAGACAATATTTTGTTTTCGACTATTGCTTCGTTCTCGATTTCTTCGCAATGATTTGGGCGAATGTTTTGGAGCAGACGATCGGTCGGGTTCATTTAGATTTTTTGGCTGGGTATTGTTATCTTTTTCAGCACGTGTTTTTTCTTTTTTTTGATCGACCTTCGTGCTGACGAATCTTAGATGCGTATTCGTTTTGTTTGAATCTGTTTTTTGTTTGATTTCTGCCGACCGTTCTATCTTTTGTCGACATTCTTCTAGGATTAGGAAGGTCAGTGGGCTTTCTTGTTCTTCATGATTGTTGCTGATCCTGGGAGTATTTTCCTTGTTCGGTTTGGAAGGGTTGATATTTTCTTCTTGTTGGTGAGGTGTATTGCTCGTATCGAGTGTTAGATCTAGGTGTTCTGAAAGATTCATTAGGTCTGAGTTTTGTAGGAAGTCGCCCGTTGTTGTCGGTGAGCCCCTAGTAAGTTGAGTAGTAAGAGAAGGTTGAGAGCTCAGTGAGTTGTTCGATTGTTGGGATGTGTTTTTTTGGGAAGACTGCTGCCTCCTGGGTGGTGTGCCGGGGTTGGATCTTTGATTTGTGATTTTTCTTGTTGGAAGAGGCGTTTTGTTAGTAGCGTCTGAGGCTGTAGGGTTATTTGAGTTTTTGGGTCTGGTTGCATCAAAGATTGAATAGGGTTGCTCCATTTGGTCTTTGGCCGCTTTGCTTCTGTTTTCTTCATCGTCGATTACTAGGACGATGTTGGTGATAGATCCGTTTGTGGAAGTGGGGGGATGTTGTAGCGTTTTTTTGGAGATCGGATTTGTTTGTTTAGCTGCAATATTTTTGTGTAAGTTTTCAGCGATGAGATCAATAGGTAAGGCAGGTGTTTTAAGTTGAATTGCTGTTGTATCTGATGTTGATCGTTTTTCTAGGAGATTCAGAGTCGATTCTATTGTCTGTAGGCGTGCGTTGATTTCTGGCAGGTTTGTCCAGGGAGTATTCTTTATGTCTTTTTGAGCTGTGACGTGACCTTCGAGGAAGATGAGTTTCGTGTGGATCATGGCTTGAAGTGCTGTGTGATCTTTTAGTGTTTCATTTAGCGATTCATAGAGTTTGGTGAAGGGAGTAAGGGCAATTGATAATGCCGACATATATGATAGTAGGTCCGGTTTCTTTGAGGGTGTTTCGTTTGTCAAAGCAGACGATTTTCTACCTGGTCCATGTGTGGGAGTGGATGGCGTATAGAAGCTTGTCCTGTCCGGGGGAGGGTCATACTCGCAATGTGATTTCCTTTTGTCTCTGGGTTCCTGAGGTGGTCGGTTTGTGTGGTCGATTTTTTTGAGTTCGTTTTGGTCTTCTGGTTCTTGATGACTTGAGTCTTTTTGTTCAATTGGTAGCGAGGATAGGGGGGAAGTTATATCCTGTAAGACTGGGAAGAGTAGTGTTGACATTGGAGGAGATGGAAGGATAGTTGTTTGCTTTTTGTTTACGGCGGCAGCTGGGAGGATCTCAGAGTCTGTATCCGCTTTAAGTTCATTTGGTATTGGGCTTGAAGGAATGATCACTGGAGAAGATGAAGAGGCTGAGGTTTGTGGTATGAGCGGGGTTTGACCAAAGGTGAAATCGTCAGGAATCACTATGGTGATTGTTTTGTCTGGCGTAGAATCGCCTTCTGGATTGACAGGTTGAATATCTTTTTGTCCTATGTGGAGTGACTTTGCTTTTGGAGGAATTGGTGTATCCTTTTCGCTTCCTTCAATTTTTCTGTGTTTGCTGAGAGGTTGTAGGTCGTGCACTGCATCCAGTAGTTCAGCATCTGTGAGCTCATAACGCGTGTCTGTGTGATTTCTCCCATTTTGTTTTTTTTTTTAAAGAACTTTGTCAATGTTGACAATGGCGAAAGGTTTGATCTTGTGTTTAGGATTTTAGTTTTTACTTTCTCCGCTTTGGTTTTGATGATTTGTTTTGTGTTGTTGTATTGTTTTCACAAGTAGATATGGCTTTGTATTGCCGATTTCCTTTTCTTTTCGTCGTCGTTCGCGCTTGGCGCGGACGTTTTTTTGGGTTGGTTGGGCTTGTTTTGTTTTTCTCAGTAGGCTGAGTCTCTGGAGGGTGTGGCTCAAGATCGTCATAGGTCTCACAGAGCTCCTGCTCTGATGACGTGGCTGTCAGGGCGTGCAGTCGGCGGCTTGCAGCCGCAGCGGGGCCTGGTCCAGCTGCCTCCGCGTCTTCATCATGGCGTTCTCGCGGCTCCCGGCTCCCGCCTTCAGCATGGACGAGTGCAAGAATCGAATGCGGGGCCACGGGAGCATCATCGGCCGCAGGGTCAGCGGCGGCCAGGGAAACATCAGAGCTCCCAATCGCTTTCCTTGCTGGATCCAACGGCGCCTCCGCGTCCTGGAAGGCGGGGGGGGCCCGCGAGGTCGGTGGGTCTCCAGACTCTCCACCGTTGCCCGCTTGGACCAGCACACAGATCCGGACCCACTAGAGGTCCTCCTCTTGACTGCAGACACAGCACCCCCTCCGGGGCAAGCCGGTAAGCAAGCGAGGGGAGGCATGGTGGGAGGGATCGTGTTTGGTGAGCTTGAAGCGATGTCAGAATTTGAATGTTGACATTGGATAATAGATGTCTCACGCTCCTCAAGCTCCTCTGGTGGTTTCAAGAGAGGCTCAGTTGAAAGTTGGGGACCATTCGGCGTCGGCCGCAGACTCTTGGTTAGAGTCCTTGTGGGTAATTTGAATACTTTTTTTCCCACTTTGTTTCCTGCAATTTTGGAAAGTTTGGTGGTTGGTGCTTAAGTATTTGGTGAGTTTTGCAGGTCTTCTAGAGGGAGTTTTTCAAAGGGTGGACGGGGTCGCAGAGTTTATAAGCACCCGTTATCTTCTTCTAGAGGAGTGTTTGGGGGGGCAGTCAGACCAGTCATGCCAGCCATGACTGCAGGACTGCCACTCTCAGCCACTCCATTTGAACTTGGGAGGATCTGTTAGAGAGGAAAGAGGTAAGCCATGCCAGTGCCCTGTCTGTGATACCTAGGGTATCATGGCGATGGTTTATGAGGATAGAGTGGTTAACAGTGACAAAGGCAAAGGATAGATTGAGGACTATCAGCACAGATGGAGAGTTTGAGTCCAGTTTGGAGAGTATGTCTTCAGAGGTATTCAGGAGAGTGGTTTCAGTGTGGAAGGTCAGTTGGAGGGGTGACCAGTTTCTCCATGAGGTTGCCCAAGAAAGGAGTAATTGAGAAAGGTTGATAGTTAGGTGGAAAAGAGGGATCAGCGGACAGCTTTTTTAGGAAAGGGTGAACAAGGGAGTGCTTGAGAGGTTGAGGGAAAGAGCCTGTGGCAAAAGAGTAGTTGCAGAGGTCAGCCAAGGCAGGGGCGAGAATGCTAATGTTGTCCTTGATGGTTCTGGAGGAGTAGGATAGCACCTGTTTAGAGAAGACTTTTGTAGAGTGGACACCTATAGAGATCTCATATGGTGCAATGGGAGGGAAGAAAGAGAGTGTGGGGTAGGGGAGAGGGGAGTCAGAAGAGGTGGAAGGAGGAGGTGTGTGGGAAGAGGGAGCAGATGACAGAGGACAGGATGTCAAGAGTTTCGAGTCGGTATTCCCTTTGGAGTAGGTGGCATGCTAGTTTGTCACGGAATGAGCTAGATGTCTGCCACTTCTGCTCTGCCGCTTTGCACTTTTGTTTTAAAACGGCCAAGTCAGAGTCATACCAAGAGTGCATTTGGTGGCAGGCTTCATGTGTATCCTCATGAAAGGGGCAAGGATATCCAGGGCATTGTGATAGAGAGATGGAGGTTAGTTAGGACAGATTCAGGGGGAGAATCCAAAGAAGGGGTCAGGGGAGGGAATAAGGAGGACGCAAAGTCAGCAACTGACACACGCTTCATCGATCACATGACGGAGAAGGAGATTGGCAGTGCGGGAAAAGGAGATTGGGGACAGGGGAGGAACAGGAGGGAGGAGGAGTGAGTGGTCAGACCATGATAGAGGGGTAGTAAGGGGGTAGTAAGGGGGTAGTAAGGGGGAGTGAGGGGGTTGGAGAGGGGAATGTCAAACGAGATGAGAACATCCAAGGTGTTCCCTGCGGAGTGGGTAGGGCCAGAGGGAAGGATAGTGAGGGAGAGAGAGTTGCAGAGGTCACGGAAGAGAGAGGTGGCTGCATCATGAGAGGCAAGATAAATATGGAAGTCCCCAAGGAAGATACATTTGGGGGATGAGGAAAGAAGAGAGGAGGAGAGGTCTGCCCATTCAGAGAGGAAAAGGGAGGAAGGACCAGGGGGTCTGTAGATGGTAGCGAGAGTAACAGAGAAAGAAGGGGAGATAGACAGCCTGCAGACTAGGTGTTCAAAGGAAAAGTAGGATTGAGTGGGGAAGATGGTGGCAGGAATCCACTCAGGGAATACTAGAGCCATTCTACCACCAAATTGAGAGTGTCTGGGGTTGTATATGACCTGTAGCCATCAGGAAGAAGTGGCAAAGGCAGTAATTTAGCTGGCCTCTAACCAAGTCTCAGTAAGGTCGAGGACATCAAGGTCTTCAAGGAGGCGATAGATGTCAGAGGAGTGTTTAATGGTAGAGCGAGAGATGAGGGTAGATAAGTGAATCTGGTGAGCACTTTTGAAAGATTTGCGAGGGGGGAACAGGGGTGCGGTACAACCCCTGGGGATGATGGGATGGGCTGGTTGAGGGAAGGAGATGAGGAGTGAGAGGGTGGGAAGTTAAGCCTGTCCAGAAGGAGAAGGCTGGGCTGAGAGCCCTGGGACATGATAGTACCATTGTGATACACAATAATGGTGCATTTGAAAGAAGCAAAATGAGCCAAGAGCACTTCCCATCTCATGCCACAAGTAATGGGTGGAGAGGAGTAAGGGGAGAGGACAGAGACCATATTAGGGGTCCATAGGTTATTTCAAGGAACAGTAAAGAGAATGTCAGTGGTAGTTTGTCTGGAGGAAGCATTGATGTAGGAGTCTGCGATGGGCAGACCAGGGTTGGATCTTAGGTGTGCCTTTTTAGTTTCTTCCTTCCGGATTTTGTGAGAGAGGGAGGGTAGAGGATGGAGAAACAGTTTGAGAAAATAGGGGAGACTGAGAGCATCATCGGGAAGGGAGGAGGAGGGGGCAGATGTCGGAGGAGGCAGGGAAGGAGGTCAGAGTCACTATGCAGCAATAGAATCGCACCAGGCGGCCAAGCCGATCGAAAACAATAGATGTGCTGCAGGTGCTAAGGTGAGTAGAAATAAAGAACGGAATTGTAAATGTATCTTAAAAAGAAATATTTTTAAACAAACAAAATGAAAATGGGTGCACAGTTGTATGGACGCCTAGAATAGATTTATGATAGAAGGCACACTAAGCACACAAAACCAAAATGGCTGCACAGTTGTAAGGACAACTATGCTCGATTTCTTTTTGATAAATGGCACAATAGTCACACAAATTAAAATGGCTGCACAGTTGTAACGACACCTACATTTGATTTGTTTGCTAAAGGGCACACTAGGCACACAAAACGAAAATGGCTGCACAGTGGTAAGGACACCTAAGTTCGATTGTTTTGATAAAGGGCACACTAGGCACACAAAACGAAACTGGCTGCACAGTTGTAAGGACATCTACATTTGATTTATTTTGCTAAAAGGCACACTAAGCACACACAAATGGTTGCACAGGACACTATGAAGACAATTTTTGGCTAGCCAGGCACTCAGAGACATGAGAAACAAGGTGATGATGTTGATTGGTGCTACACAGAAGTAAATAGCAAGGTAGTGCAGAAAGGAGCATGCCACGGTATCTGCAGGAATAGTGTCACGGAAATGAGTGGAGAGCGTGCCTCATTGTTTCTTAACAGGGCAGGTGGAAGCTCCTAGGGTGTCCTTTAGGGTGGAGAGGTCCACCAGGAGATTGTAGGGAGAAGTGCCCCATGCTCCGCCAGGCTCAGACAGGGGCCTTGGTATTGGGCCTTCGTCTGGGGGCCAGCTTAGCCTGCGGCACCCTGATTGGGTGTTTAAGACCCATCTAGCCAATCACAGGGGAGGCATGCCGTGCTGGTGAGGCAGTGCACTGATCCAGATTGTGTCGTCCATGATGGAACAGAAGGCCACACTATGAGGAACAGCAGCCCACCAGGGCTAGCAGGATGTATGTGCACATATTCTTTTATATCATACAAAAAACTAGAGTATTACTGGAAGAAATGAAAAAGAGACTGCAGTCCTAGAGAAATAATAGAAAGATATCAATCTAGGTTATAAAGCTGACATTAACGGCTGACCATGCTCTTTTCACATTACATCAGAATTAATGGGAAAATAGAGAGAGATCAAAAAAAGAAAAGTTGCCAATTTTTAGGAGAGCAACTAGAAGGGTATTTAGAAGGCCTTTGCTCTGTGGTTTTTTGTGCATGGTTTGAACATGCCAAGGTAAACAATGACACTCTTGAAGACTTAAAAGGCTGACCAATGCTGAGCCTGAGACTTGTTAATGTCCTTCAACATTTTGATCAAAAAGAAAAGTCTAGGTGCTCTCAGGCTACTACTGTGCTTATTTGGGGCAGGATAAAAGTTTTGTAACAAACAAAAAACAGAAAATGTTGGCAAGTGAACATTTGCCTCTGTCTTTGTGATTGTCAGGGTTCCAAAATATCCTAGACTCGGCCACATCTGGCCCCCTCACTTGGCCATCATTAAATACTGTTCAGGAGTTTTCCCAGTGGAATAATTTAAAAGATAACCCAGGTCGAAAATCCACTGCAACCTTACTGCAACACATCTGTATTATGCCCTCTGCATTAAGACATTACTCATGGAATATGTGAACATTGTTTACCTTTACATACAGGGTGCAGGAATAATCACATTTTACTTTAGTAAGTTGGTCTATGCCACTCACATTCCTTTTGTTACCAATAACTGCTGAACCCATATGCATGCATTAGTAATGGCCGAACCCCAAACCCTCACCCATAATGATAGGCTCACAACTTGTTTCAAGGCCGTAGGATTTTATTGTACAGATATGGGTTATGACAATAACAGTATCACATATCATGATGGTATCATACTTTTGGGCACCAGGTCCTGAGGTTACCCCCTCTGACCCGTGCCGCCACACACGGGCAGGTTGCTGGCTGACCGTGTTCCCCCAAGAGTATGCCCTAGAGACAGCCCCTGTGAGCAAGTGTTGTATTGATTTCCCGAAAGAAATGCTCCATGCCCTGGCTAGACAGGTGGGTGCTGTCATGGAGAAAAAGGTCTGGGTTGACTAGCGTAATGGCTGGGTGTTTTATGAAACCCAGTCCTCTTGTCATACAGAATCTCTCTATGGTCCTGTTCAGTTTTCTTCGGGATATGTCAATAGATTTGTAGCAGTTGGCTCCTAGCCATTTCTTTCTTGGTAAGATGGCTGAGAAGTATATTTCGGTACCCCGCCAGTTGTGCGAAATGTCTGCTAGGGAGGAGCAAATTTCTTTGCATAGGATGCGTCTAGCTGTGTTGACTAGGTCGTTGCCCCCAAGATGGATGATCAGGAATTCTGGTGGGTCCCTGTATGCCACCAGTTCTGCTAATGTTTCGTGGACGTCCGCCCAACGAAGGCCTCTGTATCCCCACCATGAAGTAATGGTGTTTCTGAAAGGTGGCCCTTCTTTGGTCTCTTCTGCCCATCTGCCTGTCCTGAAAACGAATGAGTGGCCAACTATCCATGCTGATCGGAGTGTGATCCTCAATTCGCCTGAAGTTTCTGTGGTGGTGGGAGGGAAAAGCAAGAAAATTGTGAGGGTGGATGGCTATAACGATTGTGGTCTGATACATGTTTTATAACGGTCTGACTTCCATCCCCCTATGTTTTTTAGTATTTGCGGTGCTAAACCCCCTTGCCATGCTGCGGTGGCGGCACCTATCCTGAAGGAATGAGTGCCGAAATGTTTGGGATCCCACCCTGCTCTGCTGATAGCTTTCATCAGCACTCCTTTAAATTGGTAGCGTCTTAGGGCCGATGCATCCTTGTGGATTAAAAAACTCCCCCCCACTTTGGATTGTTGTGTGTAATAGAGGTTGGTGATGCACACCAGGCAGTTTGTTGCTTCATCGATGCAACAAATATTGATGGTTCTTTTTGCACCTGTTTTTGACTGTTGCATTTCTATATTAACGCTCTCTTGCCTCACCCTGATTTCCATGACGCCCAGGCCGTTTGTGGCCTTGGTGCTGGAAGCGATGAGTTCTCCTACCCGGAAAGCCCCAAAGTAGGCTAGGAAAAAGGCTGTTTTAAATAACATTATCTCGCATGGATGCCAGCATATGGCTCCCAAATGGCTTGCTATCTGTACCAGTTTGCTGAAATCAAGGGGACGGCAGGTGTCCACTTGCGGACCCTCTAATCTGCCCCATCCCTTCATTGCATAAGAGATGAGGGCGTTCTAGGTGGGGTCTGAATCGCCCCGTATTTTTGTAAAGTATGAAATTGCCACCAGGTGTCTTTTAGCCCAATCCCTTTTGAAACCTTGTTCTCGAGCCCATTTTAAAAATACTTCCATATCTTTAATCGTTATTAGTTCTACATGGTTTACACCTGTGGCTTTAAATACTGTTTGCAAACACTTACTGTACTGTGTTGCCGTGGTGCTTGCCACAGCCCTCTCTGCCATCTCTGTTAGGAAGCCTGTGAGGTTTTTGGCACCCGTTGTTGATGTGCCTGATTCTTGTTGGGCATCCAGGCCTGGGCTCTCTGACGCTGGCGTTGATGTCAATGTATTGCTGGCACCCCTTTTAGAGGTGTCTGTTTTGTATTGGTCATCCCGGCCTGCACTCTCTGATGCTAGCATTGATGCCAATGTGTTGTTGGCACCTGTTTTAGAGGTGCCTGTTTTGTATTGGTCATCCCAGCCTGCACTCTCTGGTGCTGGCGTTGATGCCAATGTATTGCTGGCACCCCTTTTAGAGGTGCCTGCTTTGTATTGGTCATCCAGGCCTGCACTCTCTGGTGCTGGCGTTGATGCTGATGTGTTGTTGGCACCCGTTTTAGATGTGCCTGGTTTTCGTTGGGCATCCCGGCCTGTGCTCTCTGGCGTTGGCGTTGATGTCGTTATTCTTGTCCTCCCATTATTGCCCAGCATTCTGCTGGTATTGGCGTCATCTGTTCTTGGGCGTGCAGCACTAGCTCTCGGAATCTTGTCCACTGCAAACAAGATAAGGCATCAGCAATGTTATTATCTGCCCCTGCAATGTGCTTCGCTTTGAGTACAACATTTCCTTGTAGTGTGACTGATGTGATGGCTCGTAAAACTTTTAATACTAAAGGGCATTTTGTAGACCTTTTGTTTATGGAGCCCACTACAGCCATGTTGTCAAACCAGATCAAAAGTTCCATGTTCGCTAGTCGCCTGCCCCAGATGTGTAATGTTAGCCAGATGGGGAATATTTCTAGTAGGGTGATGTTTTTTGTCCACCCTGCTGTTTGCCATGAATTGGGCCAGTGTCCTGTCACACATTCAGAGTCTACTATGGCTCCAAACCCTTTGCTCCTAGGTGCATCGGTGTATAGGACCCTGTTTGAGCGGGTATTTAAAGGCGTTTGTGAAAGTAAAGACCCGTTGAAATCTCTGAGGAATTTTCCCCATGTTTCCAGGTCCTGTTTCACCTCTCTGCCTAGCCGGATATGCAAGTGTGGTTTGGTAAGTGATTTGATTTTGAACTCCAGGCTACTGGAAAATATCCTCCCTTGCGGTATTATTTTGGATGCGAAGTTGAGGCTGCCTGCTAAGGATTGTATTTCCTTTACAGTCCCCTTTTCTCTCATTATCAGGTTTTGTATTTTTGCCAGGAGTTATGATATTTTTGTTTTAGGGATTCTGCAGAGCCCCTTTGCTGAGTCTATTTCGATGCCCAGGAAAATTATGTTTGTGTCTGGTTTTGTGGTTTTTTCCCTCGCTAGGGGAATTCCCCACTGAGAGGCCATGTGCTCCAGTTTTGCTAAAGCCCGGCTGCATTCTTCGGAGTTTGGTGGCCCTATGACCATGAAATCGTCTAGGTAATGTACTACTTTTGTCCCCGGTCTCTGCTTTAGGAAAGTCCATTGAAAAAAGGAACTGAATTGTTCAAACAGTGCACAGGATACTGCACACCCCATGGGGAGGCATCTATCTACGTAGAATTTGTTGTTAAATGTGAAACCTAGCCATTGCTGTGACTCTGGGTGGACTGGCAAGAGTCTGAAAGCAGATTCGATGTCCAGCTAGGCCATCAAAACGTTTCTGCTGCACTCTTGTATGAGCCTTACAGGCTCTTGGAAATGCGTGTAAAATACAGCAGATTCCGTGTGTGGGATGCCGTCGTTTAAAGACTGGCCTTTAGGGTAGGATAGGTGGTGGATTAGTCTCATTTTCCCATGTTCTTTTTTGGGGACCAGGCCTAGTGGAGATATTAAAAAGTCCTTTAGGGGCATGGCATCCCAGGGACCTGCTACCCTGCCCAGTTGCAGTTCTTTCTTTATTTTGATTTCCACTATCTGGGGGTTGTCCCTGGCTGACTTTAGGTTCATCAGGATGTATTGTGACCCAGTGCCCTTAAATGGGATGAAAAAGCCTTTGGTGAAACCCTGCGATATTAACCTGCTGGTTTCCTTGTCTGGGTAGCTGTTTAAGGTGTCCCTAAAATTGCCCGGGTTGATGGGCGTTCGTCCTGGTTCTAAAACTGGGATATCATTCTTTCTTGGCTGGGAGTTTGGTGCACTTGCTTGCTGCGTGGTCGCCGTTGCAGTTTGTGCAGGCATGCTTGTACCAGCATTCTTTGCCCCAGGTACACTGGTTTTTCCCAAAAGTTCTGCATGGGATGTTTGACTTGCCAGCCTGCTGTTTGTTTTGTCTGTGGGTATTATTTTTAGCCGCCCAAGGCTGGTTCCTCCAAAAGGGCTGCACCCCTTTTTTGGATTTATCATTGTCATGGGATTTGCTTACTCATGAATTTTTGCTATTTTTGGAAGAAAATTGCATGTTATCTTCTTCCTGGGGAGGTACGGCGTTGAAGGTGTATAAGTCGTTCTGGACTTCATCCCACTCAATGGCCGGCCTTTCGGTCATGCTCCTCCTAAATCTGATGTCGTATGCAAGCCATGTCTTCCCCCTCTGTGTTTCTTTTACTTCCCTTATTTTATCAACGTATGCCCAGATCTTCCTACCATCCATGGGGAATTTTTCTTCATATATTGTTGCTAAAATGGCAAAGGCCTGTAACCAGTTGTCCCAGTTTTGTTCGACCTGGGCGTTTCTGGCAATAGATTTTTCTTCTATTTCTTTTGGGGTCTCTAAAAGCGTCTTTCCCTTTGCGCTGTGCTTCTATTAAGGAAATTATTTCTATAAATTCTTTGGCCCATATGGCTTCTTTGATTGTGGTATCAATGTTCCATGCCAGGCATCTTTTGTATCTATTTAATATCTCTGTTTGGAAAGATTTCATTTTTTGTTCTAATTGCGCATTACAGATTGTTACGTCAGTTGTACTGCTGCCGGGTGTCCCTGTCGTGCCCGTGTTGTCTGTGCCTGACGTTGTCCATGCTTTTAGGGCACCTGTTGGATCAGTTGCTGCAGTTGTGGAGCTGTTGTATTTATAGCTGTGGGCGCTATTGGCAACTGCTGTATTTGTTGTGGAGGGATTGCTATCGGTAGTGTTAGGGGTGGGTTGACAACCGTTATAGTAGGTTCTATTGTGATGGGGGTTTGAGGCCCCAGGTTCCCTTGTGGGCGGGGTCTGTTTCCCCCTTATTTCTACCATTAGTTGCTGTAATTCCGCTACATTCTCGCATAGTTAGACAATTTTTTGGTACCTTTTCTGGCGTCTTTGGATATTTTTCTCCTTTTTAATGGTGCAGAAACCTCGTTGTGGCTGGGTGGGCTGGTGATTCCTTCCCTGGGTAGGCCGTACATGTTTTCTCTGACCCATGCCCATCCGTAGTGCTCTGCCACTTCAATGCTGCCACTTCAATGGCTGCTCGCAGGTGATTTGGGCTTCTGTGCCGATGTTGGGGGTGCCCGTGTTTTCCGTTTGGGTCCCATGTTTTTCTATGCCTGCTGTATAATGTTGAAATTAGAGGGCGTCCGCGCCATGCTGTTCTTCTCTTTCGTTCGCACTGGTTTTGGCGATGATTCCGCAGCACGCGTCTTTGTTTGTTTTGATTTGGACACGCTCACCTCTCGCTTTTTGTTCTATAAAGAGAATGTTGACGTTGGCCACGTCCGCGCTGGCCGTTCGGTTGCCGCTTCTTCCTTCGTTAAAGCTGCATAAATTGCTTTGAACAGTACAATGTTCAGGAAGGAAAAAGACACTGCGATGTAAAGCGAACTTCAAAGATTTGCTAAAGAAGCAAGAAGATTTGGAAGACACTGAGTAAACAGTGAACCTCCTGTTTGCTTGGGTCCCCGTTCAGGGTCCACAAACAGACTGTGTTTACTCTGAGCATGCTGCTCTCTTTTATAGGACCCAGGGAGGCCCTGGGTCTTTGTTGTGTATGTGTTGGAGGCTGCTGTTGTCACAGCCCCCGGCCGGATAGCCGACTGTCTGACCCCCTGGTGGGGGCAGATCTTTGAACCTGGGCCCTGCCTGATGGTTGTCTTCCTTATGGCGCTTAGCACCTTGCTGTTTGGAGGAAGGGTGCGGTGACTGTTCGCACCTTACCCTTCCATGGCTTTTGTGCTGCCGAGACTGCGTGTCTCCGAAACTAGGGGGGAAGGAGAGGAGCAGGCATGGGGGGTTGGGGCTGCCCCTCTCACAGCTGCCGATGGTAACAGCAGTTACCCTGCCTCGCTTGTGGGATGCCCATGCAGCATTGCCCATAACATTCACCTTTTCACATGTTTGGCTTTGCAGTCCCAGAATTACTGTTTGAAACGTTCCTGCTGTACCATAAATAGAGACTGCAGGTATGTTAAGGCTACACACCTGCCAGTATTGCCTGAGCACACTCTTGGGCCCCTCACACACCCATCACTCTCTGACAACCATAGCGTGAATCTTTCACAGAATGATCATGCCAAAAGTGTCAAAATTCTACAAATCAAATGAATCTCTTACTTGATTCAACCCATGTGTAAGGGAAATTGGGAAACTAGCTAGAGTGGGTGCCCAAAGTAACTACATCAAATTAAGTAAGCGTTATAGAACAAAGGGGAACAGTAATAGGATACAATAATATTGATACAATAAAAGGGATCTTCCAAGTGAAACAACCATGTTATGCAGCTTGTTATGTGTTGAAAACATATATTGTAAATAGTTAAATAATTAAAATTCAAATCAATTAAAATTCAAATCAAAGTCCACCTTTGTGGTTTAGAATAAATGGTAACTTGGAGACAGATTCAAACACTCCAGGGCACAATTCTCCGGAGGATAGCTCAGGGGCAACGTTCTCGCCTTGGAAGCAAGACGACATGGAGCAACACAGGTTTGATCCCTGGCTCCGCGCTTAGAAACCTCTGGGTATTAAGCGCGTTATAAATGACCTATCATATCAATTGCAGCAGTACACTAAATCAACATATTTAAATGTCTCCATATTAATCAACTAATGACAGTGACTTGACAAAGATCATTAATGCAAAGAAAACACATCTTAAAAGCTACTCTTGGCTTCACATAAGGGTTTTGAGAGGCGCATGGTATACTCATGAGTGAGCTGCCTTTCACACAGTGGGCTAGCCCTGGCAGAACACATCGTGATATCAAAATTCAACTGTAATAGGAGCAGGGATGACATGTTCGTATTACCCTAGTGGTATGGCCAGGGGCGTTGCTGGGGGGGGCTAAGGGGGCTATAGCCCCTGATCTTTTGGTTGTAGCCCCAGATAGAATCTCAGGAGCAACAGCCAAAAGACTAGCTAGCTCCGAGTCCCAACAGTTCCGACATCAGCTTAGCCCCGGGTCTTTTCCAGACCTAGCAACTCCCCTGCTTTCATCGTCATACATTATAACGAATGCCTTTCTAACGAGTATAGAATTACGAAAAAGCTCATCATTTTTGGGCGGGTGGGAAAGGGCAGATAAGGGGTTGGGGGAGCATGGGAATAGTAAAGTAATATATGACGTAGGGCAGGGCAAAAGAATAAATAATAAAACAAAAAAACGATGTCCTTTTTGTAATTTTATACACGTTTAAAAGGCATTCGTTATAATGTATGACGATGAAAGAGCATAGAACCCTAATACGAATATTACAGGCAGGCTTTTTTAAGACATATCAGGCATCCATCATTTGAATTTATAATATTAACTGTGAAAAATATAATCTGTATTGTCGAGTAACATACATATTGAGTTGACAGTGGTAGATAAACAACAAGCAAATTAGTAGAAATACTTTCATTTATGATAAATAATCAGACAAGCAAACGTTCACTCACCAGGTATGACAAGAAGAATTTACAACGTCCCCTGGAAAGTATTCCTTTGCTTTCCAGGAGCATGGGCAGGCATGGGGCTCAAAGCACTCATCTCCATGTTTAACAAACCTGATGAAAAGAAAATGGGAGATTATTGGCTTTCAATCATATGTTTCAGCCATACAGCGTAGGTGTGTGTTTCTATTTTGAACATTGCATATCTATAAATTCGAGCTTCTATAAATTCGTGCTTATATGCATTTTCAACTGGCTAGATATTACAATGATTGAAAATGTATATTTTTAGTTGTACTGCAGAAACCTTTCCAACAATAAAACAATCCCAACAAACGGGTCTTACACTTTTGGAACGTGACCATTGGTGGAGCCATTTGTGAGAAAAAAGATGGCCCCTTTCCTCACTTATGTGGGTTTCATTTTCAGGACCAGAAATAACCCTCTCCACCCAAGAACAATATACCCATAGGCTTTCATTGTGGCAGAAAATTATGAAGCACAGGTGGACACTTTGAAAGTTAATGGCCGGATCAGAAACGGAAAAAATGGAGCAGACATACAATACAAAACAATAAAACCATAATCCTGGTATAACACAATCTGCAACACAGAAGCATATATCACCAATTCAAAACTACACAATAATTTAGTCCTTTACAGAACACTCTTCAAGTTACTGCTTCTGGGATATTGGGCACAGACTCGGAATAACTTTACAAAACGTTGCAAAATGAGTTCAAATATAATTGGAGGTATCTTGGCTGAGAAATTCTGTCAAAATATAGCTTTGTGGCACGACATTCTGTCATCGCACATTTTGCTGCTAAAACAAGCATACCAACATATGCAACACAATGTACCAACTAAATGGCTAAATTACATTTTTATTTCTAGAAGTGTCCATTCTTTGTGAGTTAATGGTTATGTTATTTTATAAAACACTCTAACCAACATCAATACGTTGATTTGATAGTGCTAAACGATTACTAAGCACATGCTTCGGAATAGAAGGGGTTTCCTAGTGAACAGCCACGTCTTTAGTCATTTGTAAAAGGCGGACGGATTGTGATGCTGCAGAGTTTGTGAGGGCTGACTGAAAAGGACGTTTCCTCTCACCCTACAGAGATAGTCTGTCATAATAATTGATAGTCTATTTAAAAGGGATAGCTTTGGAAGTGTGGTCGCAGAACATAAAGCATGCCCAGTGAAAAATGCAAAGTGATTTAAAAAGAATATGCTTCTTTGAAAGCCAATGGAGATTATGTAGGACAGGGGCAATGTGTATGTAGAAAGACAGATTTGCTATTCATTTTGCTGGCAAATTTTGAAGTTGTTACCATCTTTGCACTGGATGGATCAGCAAGACAAAACATTAGTATTAGACACCTCCTCTCAGCCAATTGGACATTCAGTCTATAATATGGGGTACAGAGCTCTTACCAAACATTCTGCCTTGAACAGCAGCCTGACAAGCATAAGAGAAATAAAATACTTTAGCTGTGTAAAGCAAGAAAGGGGCATGCACAGTGCAATTCCCCAAATTAATACAAATCAACAAAACACAACATGAGTAAACTTTACTCTTACTGATCTATTTTTCATGAATTGACATTACAAGTTACTTGTGTGTGCTTTTTTCCCGGCAATAAAACACTACCTTTTTAAGTTGCACCAATCTGTCTGCTAATAGCTGGAGTGGTTGTTATCACTTGCAATAGTGATCCTTTTCAATGTATAGCCTTCAGCTTTGCCTCTGGAAATAACCTGAAGCTAGTCCTCATTCAGAGATAAGGACGACCTACCTTGTTCTATAGGACTTAATTAGCAAAGTCTAAACTGGAATGTACTAAAGTTGTTACTGCAGAATTCCTCAAGTGGGGAAAATATAATTCGATGATTTAATGGGGACGAATTCTGTTTTACAAACCTGGACAACTTGTGGGACATTAAATTATTTGCCACACATTTGCAGTTTAGATGTTTGTACAAAAATAATACTGAGAGCCATACCTTGACCAGATGGGTAGAAAGTTATCCCAAAATCTCGTTAGTCGGCCTTGAAAGGATGCAATTTCAAGTATAGTGTGCTGGTGGAGTTGTTAAGAGTTAAAGACAATAAGGGATTATGTTCCAGGTTTGCATTGACTAAAATGACTACTGTTTCATGACGATCTGTGTATCGTTTCCGCATGTATACACTGGAAACACATATCAATAGATCATTGCGCTTCCTCAATGTCACTGGGCCTAGTAAGATCATTGTTTTTGTTCCCCCCTGTTCCCCTCCCTTGCCTCGTCGCACTCTGAAAAAGTTGTGTACGAGCGTGATACAAATAAAATATCAATATCAATATCAAACAGGTGAAGGGATGATGATAAACATTGGGGCAGAGCTGAGCCGTGTGTGACTGGGCATGCTAGTGGATGTAGATTAAGGGAAGGGATGAAGGCTGTCATGTATCTCTTATAAATATGTAGCTCACAGGGGTAGTGCGCACCACTGAATTCAGAAAAACTACTATTTGCCAACAAAGTGATCATTCTTTGCCCCACTAAAACATCACGGAAACCTGCAGTACTAGCATCACAAAGATGGCCCCAGTGTATTTAAAGAACTTTAAAAACAGACCTATTGGCAGAGAACGGGCATAGTCCCGATCCATAAAAGATCACCCATTGCTTCCAATGTCGATCTTCCTCTTCCCATCCTATCAAACCACTTCCTGATAGAATAGTGCCCCTCTAACTCCTACACAAATTAACATTGAGGTCATCTAGGGCGCTACAATTGTTTATACAACATTTTCGCTGGTAACATCCTTGTCTCACAGGAGATGTCAACATATTGCTAAACCAATTGCCTCTTAACAACTGCATCACAATCACCCAGTGCATGGAAGTCCTAGGTGTTAAACAACTGACTACTTGTTCTACATACATTTAAAGGTCACACCCTCGTGTTGTTGCTTCCCTCCAACACTTTCTTTGTCACTTGCATACAACTCATGCCACTGCTGGAGTCTGATCACTAGAGCAATCCTTTATCCATTGGCTATCTCCCCACATCCCATACCTTTGACATTTCTCATTTCAAGACACTTGAGGAAAGGAAGGTATCTGCCCAATCCATCATTAGTCAACACCCGAAACACATGCTCTCTCACACTATGATGTGGACAGGATAGGCCCTCACAAATAATACAAATGCTGGACCAAAAATCAGAAATCCAAATGGTACACAATGGAGAGCCTCAAATGCAAACCTTATCCCTGTTTCCATTGACGCAAATTGCTCCCATCACACTGCCCCATCACTAAAACCCTCTACCCCTCTTTTAAAAAAAATTATTTGATATGTTACCATAGTTAATTTCACATCAAGGTTTGTGATGCCTCCAACACTTACAAAGAACAATTGAAAGTGCTAGGGGAAGGCTTCATACCCACAAATGCAGAATACACCTGTCATTCCTCTCGTGACTTTTTTTAAGCAACAAAGAACCGTAGCTTTGACTCAAGCCACACCTCTATAATCAGTGATTCATTACCTCCTCTAAACAGCTCTTTTGTCTCTGTTCTTCACAACGTTGAACTTTATTTACTTTGACCCCATTCTAAGAAAATAATGTCTGACTATCTCCTAGACATCTAATCCCTGGCACATTTTAAAAAAATTGCCCCTATTTTTTTTCAGTCTCCTTTTCCTTATTAATGCTACAAGAACACCATTGTCTCTCAACTTCTGAAAAAAACACTTAGTACCCTCCCATTCCTAAAATCTATTACACTACTTCCATCCGCCCATTCCCTTCTAAATTTCAGGAGAGCATGTCTGCCCACCAGATCCAATCCTATATTGAATATGGTAAGCAGCTTGATGACAAACAGAACTGCTTTTCCACCCTTTACATGTCACAGAGTCTGTAATTAGCTAACATGAGTTGCAAATGCTAACTCGTGGTTACAAAAACAGGTGCGCTAAGCCTCCTTGATACATCAACTGTTCTTTACACTGTTGTTTATACAATCCTTCTCACCCATAGCTCAGACAACATAATTCCTTCTCACCCATCCCTCAGACAATGGAATTCCTTCTCACCCAGACAATGGAATTCCTTCTCACCCATCCCTCAGACAATGGAATTCCTTCCCACCCATCCCTCAGACAATGGAACTCCTTCTCATCCATCCAGACAATGGAATTCTATTGTCTGCTCTATCCTGGATCACCATCTATTTTATTCTATTTAACATGTTTTTATTTGTATTGAAGCTAATAAGAGATTCTTGTAGTTAACTTGCAATTATACTGGCCAACATATGTGTATTGAATTTATGTAGATGTTGTCGTATTTTCTAAGCAATTACAAACCAAAATTAGTTTATTAGAAAACATAATGTCCAAAACGTTCATCTGAGAGATGTCTCTTTCCATAGCCCAAAATGGTGCAGAGATGTCTTGGCCGGGCGTACTCTCTATTCAGAGATTGTACATGTCCTAAGAATATGCCCCATACCTCCAAGAAGTGTTTAATATTGTTGTGTTGGTAATCAGTTCACTTTCACACCTTATTATGGACCCTATTGTTCATTAACAAGTAAATAATGCTGGAATATGAACTTCTAGAGCACAGGGAGCTTGTGTCTAACAACTAGAAGTGGTTAAGTGATGAGCTTGCTGCACTTGATAGTGATGGGGTAGATCCTGGTGTATAGTCTGCCTTCTAGGCATAAACTGAATCTTTTGGTTCCGGCTTACTGGCATCTCTTTCAATTTGATCTCTAGGGAGCTATCATTCCACTATCGCCCCAGTTTACGGCATTGTCACCAAATGCATATACAAGTCCCAGCTGTCTTGTAGCTTCCAACAGAGCTATGCTTCCCCTTTTGTGAGGAGTTTCCACCTTGTAGACAATAATTGTCTAGTCCTATTGTTTATACTAAGCAATTTGAGGCTTTGTTTGCCTTGTTCGTGAATGCCTTCATGTCTCATCGCTAGGATCCCCTCCCAACTTCTTATGCCATGCAGTCACCTCCAGTGGGATGGGGGCCACATTGTGTGCTGGGGTAACCAAGAAGTTATAGCATGAAGTGATTAAGCACTTATTTGTGGGGGGGGGGAGAATATCCATTGATTTAATGGTGTCAGGTGTCGTATAGCACCTCCTATTATAGTGTGGCCTAACAACCATTGGTGAAGCTGTATGTAGTGCATTCCCTCTTTGTCTCTTATCACCTCCTTTCTCTTTGACAGAAGGCAATGTTCTCCCTTTCCCCTCATCAATCTTACCAACACATCTTCTGCAGTGGTAGCCCTCAAGGGTTCACCCTCTCCCTGCATCTTCAAACTACACTGCATAGGGCTACTCAGCCATGTCTTTCATCTCATATAGTATTCCTATGTTGAGTGCACTCTGATTCTATTATGATTAAACACATTTCCATATCCCATGGCTGACAACCCACATCACTTATTCACAGTCATACACTGCTTGATGCATGACAAATGCTACAAAACACAGATCCTCATAACTAACCACCACCTACACCTCTGGCCTTGCTACATCGGGACCTCTTTCCTCTGACCTTGTCCTTAAGCCTCTATGGATCCAACATCCAGGAGTTCATCAAGATGATGAACCTTTCGCTGTCCTCCCAAGTAAATTCAGCTTTCAGCTCCTGTTTCTTTCACCTATGTGTTCACAGAACAAATACTTCTTGTCCTTATGTTCCTCATTAAGTCACTGACTTAATATGTTCCGGATTAGATGGTAGAAACATCCCACACCTGAATATGTGTTCTTCTACACTGCACAGTCTCCAAAGGGTCCAGAACCTATTCTCTTAGATTTCAAAAGAGATGACCGCATACCTACAGCTCCATTCTCCCTTCATTAAATGCCTGTATCAAAGCATATTAGATTCAAATGCTTGTGCATCATTGTGGTAGGCCATGAAATGATACACTATAAATATATGTATGTTTTAACTCTACATTTGTATTAAGAAATGTTCACTGCTGGGAGTTGGGTAAACTCCCATTGGACCTAAGTGCAAAACTACAACTACAACTAATAAGGAACTCACTATGCAAACAGCATATGTGGTTTCTTGCTGTGTTACAGTATATCTAGTATTTCCCTCACCTACAAACCTAAATAAAACACCCAATGGTTATGAGTCTGTGTTCCTCCCAAGATACCTTATTCTACAACACAAAGTCTCCCAAAAGGTTTACCAACATAAAGTTCAAATATAGTCTTAAACAGTCCTTAGCCTTCCACTCTACCCTAACTGACAGTTCCACAGATTTGGACAACACAAATGTCCAAACCTTCGTTTCAGACATCCAGCCCTAATCTACTTGATAAATACAACACAAATTTGAGTGTAGGCTCTTGGAGCATGTAGCCGCAGTTGGTCATAGACTCCATGCCTCTCATTTGTCTGGCTTGCCAAAGACCTCATAGTCCTTACATATTCCAATACTTCTCAGGTTCAACCAGCTACTCCGGTTGTTGGGGATGTCTTTTCCATTTGGAAACATTTTCAGCATCGCTTTTGGCTTTCCTACCGATGAGGTTTAGAAATGTTTACCAGGATGGTCTCTCAAGAGACCATGGCTGCTCCTGTTTCTCTCTGGCCTCCTCTTGGATCTTCGGTTGCTCTTGTTTTTCACAAATGGCCTATTCTGAACTGTGGGTTCAATTCTGTTTTTTCAAATAGTCCTCCCTGGACCTTGGATTCAGTTCAGATTTCACAAATCGTCCCACCTGGACCATACGTTCAGTAGTAGGTTCTCAAATGTTCCCACCTGAACCTTAGATTCAATTGTGTTTTTTATCAGGTAACTCCTGGACCTTGGGTTCAACAGGTCCTTCATACAATAGTCCTTTCTGGACCATGGATGCAAATCTGGTTTCACAAATGGTTCTCCCTAGACTTTTGATTCAGTTCTAGGGTTTCTTTTGCTCCTCGGGTTGAGTAGTGGCTTTTCAAATTCTTGGTTGTTCCTTAGGTTCAATTCTATTCTTTTATCAGGTAATTCCTGGAAATCTGCAACAGCACACTTGGCTGGGAATATCCCCTCTCATCAGGGTCCTTACCAGGCAGTCAATATTCCTTAGTAAACCCTCCGGCCACAGGTTTACTCCTCCTCCGTGTCCCTTTTGGATCACTGATGAAAGCCCATCAACTGTACACCTTTCAATTCCCTGAGGTTGGGTAAATATCATATTAACTATTTTTCTCCTAGTTTGGCTGGTCTTGGTCTTGTCAGATTTTCCCCAAAACATTCACAGTCCTGCTCAAGCTCTACCCTACTTCTGGATCGTCTCACCTCCAGAATCACCATTTGGAAAAAGAGAAAATGAACAGACGTATCTTCCTCCCCTAGAATCCACTCTGGCACAGGATTTACAGGTATATCCCTTTGTAATAAGGGAACACTAGCAGACCTCTCTGTCTCTTCCAGGTGACTCGATTTGACTGAGGTGTCATGGTCTCTTTTACCTTCGTTCAAGGTGGGCCTGTTTAATGCCCTATTTTATATTGGCTGTTTCTCCTTGAGTTTTGAATTCCCCCTCAGGATTGGTTATTCCCAAACCTTTTGCTAACTACACTACTTAGGGAATTAGTGTTTTCAGTGCCTGCTTGGCCAATTTTGTGAGTCATTTTCTGCTGCATTAAAGGTACGAGTGGCATTGGCTCAACTTTTGAAATCCACTTGGTATGCCCTATGGTGCTGCGCATCTCAGTTTCTCCTCCTGCATCCTGCTACTGGCATCATGCTGGGGACAGTGAAGCACGGGAGGCCCAGGGGCCACCTAGGTTTACTTCTTCAAGCAAGGCATCTCTTGTGTTTCTTTGAAACCGTGACTGTCAGCGGTTCACAAACCAGCTGATTCTTAACCTAATTGCACTGACTGATTGTCTTCCACCTTGTGGTACTATCTGTATTGCATGGTAAGCTTTAAAGCTCTCTTCCCTATCAGGTACCTCAGAGAGGGTAACCCACATCTCAGGCCGGTAGTGGGCCACCCTCAGGAAGATACCTCGGTTAGTGGCTGAGCAGCTACCCCCACAAAACAGCATGGTAATTGTGGGGTATGGGGAGGTCAGGGAACACACGACAATCATAATTTCTTTAAAAAACGGGTCCTCACTCTTCTTTTCTGAATTCCATCAATACTCTGTGCCCAAGAAATTGTACATCTCATCCATAAACCTACTCATGACTCCCTTGCTTTGACAGGTCTCCATCTGGACACTTTTTCTTTGTTGCAGCTTCCTCAAAATTAGACAAACATAAAAAACTGGTTATAGGAATGCAAATGATGTTCACAAAATTATTTGTGAGTTTTCAGACTAGTCTAAGAACAGAGAATTTCAACAATCTGTCAGAGCTGTAAAAATAAGATTATTATCCACACAGAACTGAAAAAGCTCTTTATGCCCAGAAGGAACTTATTTAAACATTAACCGTTTTCAATAGCTCCATGTCGTCAACAATGGAATTCCACCAAATTAACAAATACACAATATACACAATATAATTAAATCTGCCTTTGTCTGAAAAGTCTGAATCTAATAAACGACTTGATAACTATCTGTTTTTTCTGCTCCTCAGCGGAACACTGAGGAACAGTGCATGGTAGTTCTTGGTGAAAGCACAAACCCCACAAGCCTTTTCTTCCGGTTTTAGCCTGACTGAAAATTGTGCACAGATTGGCTGCTTTAACTATCATGTGAGGTATCTTTGATTTGAGTCTGGATCCCCGGAAAACCAATAAAACAGTACTTTTTGACAGTCATCACACCACCACACTGTTCCAGGGCAACCACTGATTATTCTAAAATTAGAAATGGTAGATTTTGTTTTTCCTACATTAGCACAACAAGGGGGTGAGAGTCACATGATTGCGTCTCTTATGTGGTACATGAATGCAAACATTTGACATAACTGATAAAAATGGTAAAAGTCCCTTTTTGGGATAGGAGCCAAAAACAGTGCCCAACATCAGTGAGTTTTTATTTCAAATAATAAAAACCCATGTTTAAATTAAATTGGTATTTCCAGTATACTGTTATATTTGGTGACAACAGACTACCAATCTGCAAAGTGGATGCTAAGTGCTCATAACTATAAAGCTGCATATTGCAGAAGAAGTCTATTGTGCTATGAACAGAAAGAAATGTATGACCAGAGCAGCTATAACATTTAAATGTGCTAAACATGCCATTCCGTGAATGGTAGTGAGAACAAGTGCAAAGGCTGAGAAAGCAGCCCCTCTCTCACAACTAAGAGCTTGCCTAAGCCCAAACTAGGAATGCCCAGTGTACTATCAAGTGACACATTCTCACCACATGTAGCGTTGTGTTGTGAAGGGGGGAGTTCAAATGCTGATATGAGATCACTACAGAGCATAGCAGCATCTTCAGAATGGATGCACAGGGGCAGCGAGACACACTTGCAGAATTGTTGATCTGTCAGTTTTCTCAGCATCTGCAACCCAACAACTCCATGAGAAGAAGGACACCATGGAAATTGTTGCAAAAGAAGGAGAACTCTGCTAGACTGAGATTACCCCGACTGGACTCTGGCTCAGGGCCAGAAAACCACCAACCCCTGCTAACATTTGTAAATATATAGGGTGGAACAAAGTCAGGTAGAAGTACAACTTGATTAATGTCCGCAAGCAACAATGAACAGAAAGATCACCTAATGGGAAAGACCAAAACATACATGTATCCAAAAGGGAGACAGTCGGCCAGAAAGTACTCCAGAAGACTACAGCCAAAGGGGAACATCAGAAGAGAACTCTAAATCAAGAGGTTCTTGGAAGAAGACGCCTCAGCATCTCAAAGCCAAGAAGTGCTATTTCTAGCTACGTTTATTGGCCAACAGACCCTGAAATGACATTATTCCATTAAGCCTCCACTGAATCACCAGTTGGACCAGTGCGTCCCCAATGCAAAGGAATAGCGTCTCATCCAATGAGACTTGCTTCGGATCGTTGAACTGATGATCAAGGAATTTGAGCCATCACTTCAAGAACATTTCCCCAAGACAGAGCAACAATGAGCTGACTTGCAGACTTTGAGCAACCTCTTCAAATACTTCTTTGCACCATCAAGCCACAAATGAAATGTATTCAACAGGCATCTTGAAAACGCTGCCACTGTGCCCAAGTGCCTTTTAGCTCACTGAACCTCCCATTGAAAAGCTACCATTGCAGTAACCAAATACCTTTGAGCAGACTCAAAGCAGACTCAAAGGCATTGACTCAGACCTTGAACCGGTGTAAAGCACCATAAAGACTAGCTTTAGTTGGCCTAGCCAAGAATAACTCAGGCAAATTAATAAGTGAAGTAGATGTCAGTGCCAGGTATGCTCCTAGGTTCTACTTAAATATACTATCACTTACCTGTCACAAATAACACTTTCTATAGACAATTGTTGTGGTTTTCCTTTTTTTATTAATAGCCTATTTCTAACATCCCTTCTGCATTGAACTCCCTAGCTAATAAGTCTACCTATTGTCTTTCTGTCTATGTTGTGCTTTTGGCTTTCAGGGCTGTGTTAGTAGCGTTATTAGTGCATGCTGTGTTTTAATTGAGAATGCTATTTTTGTATTGCCTTGTTTGTCCATACTATTATTTCATGCTTACTGAACTGCAATTGCCTGAACATTTTCTTGCTGACCTTTCTTGCTATTGCTACTTAAGTCGAAGGAACAATAGTATTTTTTCTTTTCTTAACCTTTATGATTACAACACCTCTAGAAGCCTTAGTCTGACACCTTGTACTTCTTTGAGCAGAATATGATGTTGACACGCTGAGGTTCTAATTTAGAGGTTGGGGGATAAAGACCTCTGTCTATCCCATCAGTAAATATCTCCACCTTTGCCCCACTTTCTGCTGCTAGATTTACTGACCAGTGGGTGGGTTTGTAAGTGGCGGTAGCATTGCTATCACCAACACTGTCACAGAGGTGGCAAACGTCTCCCACCAGCCTCCTCCAGGCTCCATAACCCTGCAAGGACCACTCTGTGGCGCATCTGGCTATCGGTTCCCCTCCTTCCTAGGAACACACATGAGTGGAGACAAAGAGTGAATGCAACAGGTGCGTCCGGGTAAGATGACAACTGCTAGTTGAGTGAGTGAAAAAAGTAGAGGCAGAAATGGGCAAGGAACAGTTGAAAAAGGTGGCCGAACCACCTAAACATGCAACGTTTTGGGCTCTTGGCATTACTTGACACAACAGAACAAACTATTGAAAGGATGTTCCATTTGAATACATTGGCAATTCTCCATGGGGCGCTGACAGAACTACAAGGGAAGATTACTCTGAAGTAATGGGGAGTCATAGCGATATGGTTAGAGGAGGTAACAGCATGATTTAACGCCTGTAAGATTAAGGGATATGGGAAGTTAATGATCAGCAGGGGCCTCTCTCTGAAACAGCCTTCCGGCCTCCCTGAAACTTGAGGAGAACCATCTCCGGTTCCGGAAGCACCTCAAAACCTTCCTCTTTGCCTCCGCTTTCTCTCCCCCTCTCCCCTGCTAAAATTACTGAAACTGCACTGAATATGCAACTGGGCCACTCACCGATCTCGGTCCTTGGCCCAGCCACTCTCCCCTGCACTGCCTCCCTGGCAACCTCTGCACTGCGGGACTGTCTCTGTATCCCTACAGCCCCCCCTTCCCAGCACTTGTCTGCACTTACCTTGCACTTGCCACCAGCTGACCCTTAGTATTTATCTTGTTATTCTACGAACCCTGTACTGCACTTTCCCGTCTCCCTTCCCCCTTGCACTTTTCCCTTCCCCTCTACCCTTGCACTTGCGTGATCTGAATGACACCTGGCCTAGTAGGATCTTTGTCTGTCTCCACTTGTTCCCCCCCCCCGCCTCGTCGCGCCTTGAAACACTTGTGTATATGCGCGTTATAAATGCCATATCATATCATATCATCAGTTGCAAGGACAAATAAGACATTGAAGGTGAAGGGAAGCATCAGATAAAACTACACACTCTTCCCCCAGATAACACAGGAGAAAGCTAAGGCAGAGCAGGAAGAGCAGGATAGCATAAGGAAACAGTTGAGTTTTTTCCTAATATACGAACAGCCGTACGTGCAGGATAAATACAATCTCAACAGGGGGCACAAGCAGCAGAGGAGGCTCAATTGCAAGCACTTCAGCCAGCTGAACCCTCTGCAGGACAACAAAACTTGAGCAGCCAGTGGGGCTGCAGGATGATATATGTTAATGGATGCAGACCGCACCCTGTCTATGACAAGGGGAGACACACTTTAAGGGAGTCCTCAAGCTGCCTCTTAGAAAAATGCTGCCAGGTAATGAGTAGGGAGGGCAACAAACAAATCTCATTAGGATACATGTCCCAGGAACACAGGTGCCCTGCAGGACCTGGCAAAGGAATTCACAAATAGTAGGGAGGAGCTGCAGCATTTTGTGGAAGAGTTGCGGACTGTCCTCCAATGGTATAACCCCTCGTGGGCAGATATGAACCAACTCAATAGTGTAGGGATGCCACCAGAAATAAGACAGAGACTTGTGGAATGCGCCACATGACCAGATCAGGACCCAGGGAGAGGGGCCTGTTAGGTCAGGCTAGGGAGAGAAAAGTTATTTCGATCACTGTGATCTGACTGTGGAAGATGGATTGGGATAAGATAGGGAATTGTAAACAAAATCTCTGGCTGATTGTTTGGATAGGTTGAACGTGGTATTTGCACAGCATTCCAGCATTACTAAACAGGATGAGACCTCACAGGAGGCTATAGCTAACTCTTTGTTAGTGGGCTACTACCGAAAGTCCAGATGCAACTTAAAAATTATTGCATTGGATGACAGACCATACCTTTAGCGGAACTGGTGAAGGTTGCAAATCAATGTGTCACGTGTCAGGAGCAGAAGAAAGAGACCTTTGAGAGTAAATTGATTATTTTCTCAGTTGCAGAGCTTACAAAGACAGGTGCGGGTACAGATGAAAAATGTGCAAGCAGTCGCCCAGCAAAGAGGTTAACCTCAGAACAAAGGTCAAGGAGGTCCTCCCATGGGGAAGACCATCAAAGCAGGACAGATGGGTGGTTACCCTAGACAACTGATCCCTCAGAGGTAGAAGGGTCCGCAAATCAGTTGGGACCATGAGGCCCATCAGACCAGATGAGACATTGAGGTTAGGTAGACCAGCCGAGACAAGAGGACCAGCCAAATCCACAGGAACTGTTGGTTCCACCTTCAAACCCTTTGGTTTGTGACTACTGTAGCAAACAGGGAGTTGGAAAAACAAGTGTCCTTACAGACTGCCGGCACTGTACCCTCAAACAACCCCACCAGGATATATGATCCATTTTCTGGACATTCACCAAAGAGCCCACAGTCCCTTTCACAATCTGAATGCCACTACCTTTATTCCCAGACCGGTAAACACTACCCTGATTGACTAAGACCCTTTCTGACTACCAGAAGAGGAGTGGGTTTCTGCAGAGCCCTTTTACCCTGGCGGACAAAGGTGGCCTGTATGTTCTGTGTCAAGTGGGGAAAGGCCTGTATCATGTTTAGGACATATGGGGAATAGTAGATCAGTTCTGCAAATGGATGACTTCCCTGATGTACCTATGTCTAGAGAAACTGTGAAAGCTGTTGGTATAGCTAATACTCCAATCCTACTCCCAGTCACAGAGCTCATGCAATTACTTTGGGACCCATTACTGATAAGCACACATTTCATTTGAGCCCTACTGCAACAGTAAATCTGTTAGGAAGAGATCTGGAACTGCATACTGTACTCAAGACAGCGTATATTTGAGTGTGCCCTCTACGAATACTGAAGTAGTCCTTGCCATCCTCCAGGTAGATTTGGGGGAGAGGTTGCGAAAGGGGAGGTGAGGTGTTCAGATGACTTAAAGGCACTAATTGATACTATACCAGGTTTCTTATGGTCCACACATGATAAAGATGTCAGAACCATCTATCCATCCAAGCAGAAATAGTAAAACCCCTCCAGTAGTATACCTAAGTCAACACTGTGGAGCCCTTACAATGGGCTCCGGAGATTGAGGAAGCCTTCACAAGGATAACGTAATGCCTAGCCAAAGATTCTGCTTTGGTACTGCCAGATTACAAAAAGGCATTCACCAGAGGGTTTCTCACAGACAGTCCCTTGGGATCTGTCATCAAGGTGGCCGGGGCATGGCCATCGCAATTGGATCCAGACCCCGGGGGTGGACCAGTGCAGGAAGATCGCTTGGATGAGGGGCACCGGGGGACTGGGAGTGGGGCACCCAATGGAGAGATGCGGTATCCCCTTCCCTATTTTCTTATTACCCCATGCCATTGCATATGCTATCTGGGAATCTTACCCCCCCTTCCTACATGAACACTACTACATGGGCTGAGCGCTGTGGGGGAAGACAGACTCACGCCGGACCATTCCATGCAACACAATCCCAATCTCAGAGTCTAGCAATTATCCGTAACAACTTGCACCTGAATCCCGTTACCTTTCCCCATAAGGATATCAGGCGGAGCATGAGAGCACACTATGAGCAAGGCGAGGAGAGAGGCAAAAAGCATAACGAGCAGGATTGTCATGCTGGCAACTGGACAAAGGCAGAAGACAAACAGGTCAAGATCGGCTACAAGCAAGGAGAAGCCCTTGACTCTGTCCCCCTGTGATAGGTCAAAACTGACACGTCAGTTAACAGCTGGAACAACAAGGAATTGCCATCCTACAGGTGCAGACTGGTCAAGGCCCTCCTGTGTGGTGAGACGAAGTCGGGAGGAGCTGTGGCTGCCCAAGTATTGTCCTAGGAGCGGAGTTGGTGAGGAGAGTTGAGTCTGCTGGAGTCGGGCTCGCAGTCTCTCTCCCCGGTCTACTACAGAGTCCAGTGTGTGGGAGGGCTTAAAAACCCCTACCCTGAGCAGTGAGCGGAGTTGGTGAGGAGAGTTGAGTCTGCTGGAGTCCGCGGGAGCAGAGGGAGCATGGACTCGACTCAGAATTCCGAGAGACCTCCGGTCCACCAAGAGCGAATAGGCGCCAGAAATGAAAGACTGGAAGAGGCGGTTGCAGATTCAGACGCTGACCAAAGTCGGCGTTGTCTAAGAAGCGACAAAACACCTGTAAAGAGGTTGAAATCAAAAACGTCTATTTGCGAAGAAGGTGCCCAGGAAAAGAATAAAGAGCTGCAAGCTCTTAGAACTCATTGGAAGATCATGAATATGGAGCTCGGGGAGGAGGCAGGGAAGACTGCTCCCCCCCAGGGCAAACACAAGCGGCAGCCATCCAAGACACACTAGAAACACAAGATCTGCAAGTAGAACTAAGCAGTGAAAAAAAGGACTTACCCGGACACGAAGCGAGCAGCGCCTCGCGTACCGCCGACGTGGCGAGTGGGTCTCCGGCAACAGTAGCCGAAGGGCAGCCACTGACGGACCCTCAGCGGGCGCGCTGCTGTACTGAGGACTGGGAGAAGTCGAATGTGTCGGAGCCGTTGGAGAGTCGCGGCGAAGGGCCGCCAGGCTCGCCTGACCCGGGGCAGCCTGGGAGGAGCTCTACACGGACGGAGAGCGAGGAGGGGCGTGGCAGCGAGAGATGGCGAGGGCCATCAGGAAGTCCCGAAGACCGAGACGGAGGGGAGTTGACAGCTGAGCACATGAATAGCCCGATATTGGAGCACGAAAGGGCAGCTACGGAGAGGGACAAAATAACCCAAGAAGGGGACTGAGGGAACGATTCCGAACGCCCACAGGGGAAGAAATCTGCAATGTCCGCACGACCATTGGTTCACGTAGAGCCAGTGTTCGTAGAAGCTGTTGAGGAGCCAGGCACAAAGGAAAGTGCCACGAAAGAAGCCAAAGGTTCTAAAGAAAAAAACCTGAATCAGCAGACAATCAACAATCAGCAGATAAACAACAACCCAGTCAGACATGACTCTAAAGAGAGTGGATTAGACAAAAGCATGAGAGAAAGTGAAATTGTAACATCAGACACTGAGTCGGAGAGAAAGGCGTCAGCACTAAAACAGAGAAAAAAAAATGTCAACAAAATAACAATCCAAAGAAAAAACCAAGAAAAGATCAGTATAATGAAAACAATAAAGAACACTCAAGAAACTTGGAAAAGCGAAAACGATAGGGGAAAACAGAAATATGAAATTACAAAAAAGAAATGAAGGAGCGCAAAAAGGGCCGCCACCAGCATCGTTGTCGGGTACATTAAAAGCCTTCTTTTTCAATCAACAGAAGCGCAAACTAGATTCGGAAAACGAGCTGTCGGACGCAGACATTTTAGAAGCGGTCCAGGAGAATTCCACAGTAAACAGACAACGGATATCAGGCATAGAAGCGGTGCGAGCAGGACCACCTGAATAAGGTCTGTCTCAGATCCTATTGGAAAAAAGAAACACTGCAAAAGCGATCCGGCACCAAATAGAGGAAAGAGAAGAAAGTCGGAGGCTAAGCACGTTGAAAGAACAACAGGAGGCGGCCACAGAAGGGCGTGAGAACACATCAAAAATCGAAGACGACCATCTAAGACAGGAGCAACCACAAGAGAAGAGCCTCCAGAATCAGACGAAGGCGACAACTAGTCTGCAACCAACACCTTCTGAAGAAGGCTCTGATCAGCAAAAACAGATGCTGCAACGAAAAGATCCCCGTCAAAATGTCTCTCGCCTGGACTGGACAAAAGTCCAACTGAACTCAGGCCAGCTACTACGCACCCCAGAGAAAGTAAGGGACTTACACGGATCGAACCAACAAAGAGAAGGCCTGAAAGAACAACCCAAACGTGCATTGATAGAGGGAGAGCCACACAGGACTAGGTTGAGCGACAGCTTGTTCATGGAAGCAATGGCAACCCCGGAAAAAGTAGCAAGTACACCGAGATCCCCTAAAAACAGACGGTTAAGCAAAATAGCCTCACCAAGTAAAAAAACGGACTTATTAATCATCATGTCGGCCATAACGATTGCATTAGCCCCATATTGAAAACTGTACGAAGAAATAAAAGAGGGAATACAAGACAATACATCAATCTTGACCTCTATGTCCACAAAAATCACTCATATAGAAGGCTACATTACAGCACTAGAAGAAAGGAATAATGTACATCAGAAAGGCTGGGAAAAAGAAGTTGAGGACTTAAAAAAGCTAATTAAGCTCTTACAAAGGGAGAGGGGCCAAGAGGACTTGAGAAACATAAGGAATCAGTCTGAAAGCCAGAATGGCGAAATTGTGGATATCTGTGAGAAAGAGCAAGAAATAAAGGAAGTGAATGAAGAAAGTGCTAAATGTCCACAGCTATACCCAATTAAATCAGGACTGCTTAACCAACCTCAGAGAAAAGCCCCAGTGGTATTAAAATTAGCTAACAACGACAAGCTTCAGAAATCCACACTGGGCGAGAAGGTGAAGCAGCAGGAACAAGCCAAGTTAAAAAAAGGAAAGAAAAACAAGGAAACTCAAGAAGACACGCCGAGATCGACAAAAAGAGAAAAGATGAGGAGCTCTCCACGATCGGTAGAAGATTTTATGAGCGACACAAACCTGATGAATCTATCCCAACATTGGGAGACCGCCTCAGTGATCGAGGTGATTACGGACCAACAGACAAAAGTTCAGAATGAACTAGAGAAAGGAACAGAGAACACAGATTCCCCAAATGCCCAAACAAGTAAAGGAATCCAAAATGCAATTGAAAACCAAAGGAGACCAGTACCAGACGAACAAAAAAAGAAGAGGGAAGACGTACACAAGTCTCCAAGAGAGCAAAGAGTAAGTCGGCAGAGTCCGCCACAGCAAAACGAGGCCCATAAAAGCTCAGACAATCATCGAAGAACAGAAACCCCCAAAGCAGAAAAGCAGGGACGAATATTCAAAGTCGAACAACTAGACCCAAAGAGAGGTTATATGATTCTGAACAGGAAGATGATCGTGAAATTAATGAGCACAATGAACTCGCTGAAAAAAATAAAAACAGAAGACATCATGTTAGTAGAACCCTATCATAGAGGAAAGATT
The DNA here is from genome assembly GCF_040938575.1 of Ambystoma mexicanum. Lineage (NCBI taxonomy): Eukaryota > Metazoa > Chordata > Amphibia > Caudata > Ambystomatidae > Ambystoma > Ambystoma mexicanum. Next base: position 831,159,000 of record NC_090934.1, on the reverse strand, counting down.
GCAAAGGCGTACATCCATGTCAAAGAAGCAAGCCTGCAACACACGGATGATAACGCAGTTAGAGAAATGGAGCAAAACGGGTTTGGGCTCACAGAAATAAAACGAGAAACGCTAAGAGATAAGACAGACCGCCTTTATAACCATCAAGGAGAAAGACAAAACCGCTTTACATTGCGAACAGAAGAGCGCTATCGAGCAAACAGAATCGGCAAAGGCCTAGAGGAAAATGTTTATGGCTCGGAGAGGGTATATGCACGACGGGATGACAAAAAATTCAATCAAAGATGGTCTAGTGACGAGAAAAACAAAGATAATATGCAACGAAGGAACGAACACCAGGAAATGGTCTCAGACAAATACAAGTCACGAACAAGAGGAGAAGCCCGATACACTCATCGACAACATAGCCCCGAGCGCATCTCTTACCACAATCGAAAAGAGAGGTCATTTAAACCAGCCCTTGGTGCAAACAATGAACACGCCACCAGGTACAGGTCCATTGGCATGGTTAAAAGCAACACTGAATCTTAACACAGAGAACTTGCAATCAAAGTGGTCAGCAGCATTTACCTTAAGCGAACAAAGTAACGTAGAGCAAGAAGAAAGTAAGAAGTCTTTTGTCTTGGGTTCGTGGAACACAAGGGGACATGCTCATTTAACCAGACCTGGTGACGTGGATTTAGGTTCACTAGACATTATATGTCTACAAGAGACTTGGCTACAAGAGAAACCGTGCCTTGACGGCTTTGTAGTAGAAATATCTGCGGCATGCAAGGGCGTGTTAGGCCACCCGTCGTCAGGTCTGCTGACAGCAACAAAAATGGGAGTGGGCCTGGCAACACCGATAAAGTTACATGAATCGTATGAGATGTTAGTCACGCTGACCTCATGGATCGACCAATCTGAAGTACGGAAGAAGATGTACAGCAACCAAATCATCATAATAAATACATATTGGAATCCGCAAAAAATGACAACCAAAATGTATTGCGCCAAAATGGCAGAACTAATAGACTCGTTCGATGCAGAATATGAGAATGCTGTCATCATAGTGTGTGGAGACTTAAATGCGGACTGTAGCGAGGGGAATAAAGTAACGAAATCGGAGAAACGACGAGGATCAACCCGAGATAGTGTCGTAAATCTCCCCCCGTCTCACCTGTGATCAGGATCTCCCTTGTTCGGCCGCAGGACGCTTCCTGTGGATCGTTCGGGTCTTGAATAGGCTTGCCCGAGCCTCGTCAGGTTGCAGGACGCGTTCAGAGTTCCGGGAAGTTCGTGGTTCCAGGGTATCCAGGATTAGCGATGAACGAGTAAGTAGGGGGGGAAATCCAGGAACAGGATAGAAGGCAAGGAAGGAAGTAAGAGGATCAAAGGAAACCAATGTAGAGAGTAATCACACGTCGGGTCACTACCGAAGATAGCGTTGAGACGCGCGGACCCGCAGGGGCGTGACCAATTTATAGTACGTGCCACGACGTGAAAGCTAGTGCGTAGCACGGAGCTTGGTACGGCCATGTTGGGAGGAACAGGGAGTACAAGCCCTTTGTGACAATGACCATGAGGTCCAGAAGGGGCAATTTCGCCGGGTCATGACAGCATGCCCCCTCCGAAGACTGGTTGCTCCATGCTTGCCTGGGTGAATTAGATGGAATCTTCTGAGCAAATGAGGGGTCTTTAAATTGGAAACTGGTTCCCATGTTCTCTCGCCAGGGGCGTAGCCTTTCCACTCGACCAGATATTGTAGTCGACCCCTCCTATACCTGGAATCACATATCCTGGACACCTCATATTCCAACTGGTCGTCCACAACAACAGGTGTGGGTTTGAAGGGTTTTCGAGTAGAACTAACGTAGGGTTTCAACAGGGAAGTATGGAAGACAAGATATATCTTCTTCCAGGAATCCGGGAGCTTAAGTCGGAAGGAGACAGGATTGATGATCTCCTTTATAGAAAATGGACCATAATAGCGAGGAGCTCATTTGTTTGGTCGTAGATGTCGAGGTAACATTTTCGAGGCTAACCAGACTTGATCGCCAACTGAATAGGAAGGTGATGGTCTTCTCTTAGAGTCTGCATATCTTTTGGTTCGAGTCTGGGCCTGTTCTAACTGATCCTTTGCCTCTCTTTGTAAGTCGATCAGCGTCTGAATCCAAGAGTCAAGGGTAGGTACCGGAGTAGATTCTTGAAGAACTGATGGTAAAACAGACGGGTGATAACTTTGACTGCAATAGAAAGGGCTGATCTTGAGAGCTGAATGATCTGAGTTATTGTAGGAGAATTCGGCTAAAGGTATAAGGAGAGACCAATTGTCTTGAACCTTGGTGGCAAAACAACGAAGATATTGTTCCAGGGTTTGATTTACTCGTTCCGTTGCCCCATTGGTTTGTGGATGATAGCCTGAAGAAAGGGCACGTTGGATTCCTAGAACACGACAGAGATGTTTCCAGAATTGTGAAATATACTGAGGTCCCCGATCCGAAATAATCTTGGAAGGAAGGCCATGAAGACGAAAAATATGTTCCAGGAAAATTCCAGCAAGTTCTGAGGAAGATGGTAGTTTATACAACGGTGTAAAATGAGCTAGATGAGTGAACAAGTCAATGGTTACCATGATGGTTGTATATCCTCGGGAAGGTGGTGATTGAACAATGAAGTCAGTGGCAATAACTTCCCAGGGTCTGGTTGGCAACGTAGGTTGTAGAAGCAGGCCCGCCGTCCTCTGATTATCGTCTTTGTTCTGACTACAAATAGCACAGGTCTTGATGTATTGAACTACACTGGACTTCATCCCTGGCCACCAGAACTGTCTTTGTATAAGACGGAAGGTGTTGGTTACTCCTCGATGGCCAGTGTGAAGAGTATCATGGCATAGATTCATTACCTTCTGTTGAAGTTCTTTTGTCAGAATGACCACTGAATTGTTCTTGAATAAATATCCTTCCTTGATTGTAAGAAGCCAGGAATTTTTCTTCGATATGTCCTTCCAGAGTTCAGATAATTGAGTCTGTGCTCTGATTTCTTCCAGGAGATTGATTGCTTGAGCTACAAAGATTGTGGGTGGAAACATTTTCGGATAGATCTTATTCTCCAAGGGAACGTAGTCGGGACGCCGAGAAAGGGCATCAGCAATCAAGTTTTGTGATCCAGGAACATGTGAAATTTGAAATTGATATTGAGCAAAGAAGTAGGCCCATCGAGCTTGTCTACTGTTCCTGCACTCCATGGATTGTAGGACCTGAAGATTTCGATGATCAGTACGGACTTGAACTGGATATTTAGCACCCAGGAGTAAATGTCTCCATTCAGTGAAAGCATGACGAATAGCCAATAACTCCTTCTCCAGAACTGAGTAGTGAGTCTTGCTGGTGGTCAGGGTCCGTGAGAGATAAGCAATGGGATGTTCCAACTTTTCATCGGATTCTTGTTTTAAAAGTGCTCCAATGGCGTAATTGGAGGCATCAGTTTCGACTAGAAAAGGACGATTTATGTGAGGTTGGGCCAGGATGGGGGCCTGAGTGAATTCTTCTTTCAAGCGTTGGAATGCCTTGTCTTGTGGTATAGACCAGTTAAATGGAAAGTCTTTCTTCAGGAGATTAACAATGGGTTGAACAATCTCGGAAAAGGTGGGAATTAATTTCCGGTAGAAGTTGGCAAGCCCCAGGAAGGATTGTATTTGCTTAACAGATGTTGGGGCGGGCCAAGCCAGTATGGCCTTCACCTTTGAAGGGTCCATACTAATTCCTTCTGAACTAAGGACAAATCCCAGATAGTGAACTGATGTTACATGAAACAAACATTTTTCTGGTTTGGCTAAGAGTTGATTTTCACGGAGACGTTGAAGTACTGCTTTTACATGTTCTTCATGTTTCAAGGAGTCCTTGGAGAAGATCAATATGCCATCCAAGTAGACGATAACATTGAGAAATAACATGTCAGAGAACACCCTATCCATAAAACGCTGGAAGACTGCGGGAGCATTAGTCAGACTAAAGGGCATGACCAAGTATTCAAAGTGACCAAAGGGTGTTCTAAAGGCTGTTTTCCATTCGTCTCCTTCCCGGATACGGATCAAATGGTAAGCACCTCGGAGATCCAGTTTTGTAAATATCACTGCACCTCTCACAGCTTCAAGGATATCAGAGATCAGGGTTAGTGGGTATCTGTCTTTCAGGGTGTATTGATTTAGGCCCCGATAGTCCAGGCAAGGTCTGAGCTCTTTAGTATCCTTTTTTGGAACGAAGAACAATGAAGCACCAGCTGGTGATTTTGAAGGTCTTATGGTGCCGTTCTCAAGATTAGTGTCTAGGTATTCCCGGAGGGCTCTCTTTTCGGGTTCTGAAAGGATAAACATCCTGCCAAAGGGAATCACTGTGAGGGTTCAGTATCTATGGCACAGTCTTCGGGTCTATGTGGAGGTAAGGCTTGAACAATGGCAGTAGAGAATACATCAGCATACCCTTGATAGATCTCTGGAACTTGTACAATGTTGGAAACCATGAGTGGTGTCTCTGGACACCTTGGTAGACTTATAGGAGCTGTGACTGAGGTATCCAGGTTTAAACAATGGTTCATACAGAACTCCGAACTCAGGAATAAGGATCCGGCCGTCCAGTTAATATATGGATTGTGCCTTTGTAACCAGGGCATGCCCAGAACCAAGGGGTAATGGGCTGATTTTATAATGTCAAACACAATCCTTTCTTGATGATGATTTATGGAAAGATGGATCTCCCTTGTTTGCAGACTTATGGGTCCTGAGGAAGGAGGTCTTCCGTCAATTGCTTCCACTGGCTGTCAAAAACTTCTTGCTTCATATGGAATGTTATGACTTCTGACCCAATCTTGATCAATGAAGACTCCCATTGCTCCGCAATCCACCAAGGCCAGTATGGGGTAGACCTTGTCCTTGGATGGCGATAAAAAGGCCTGTAATATCACCAATTTGTTTTGTCCAGGAGAGTTCAAGGATGGAATTGATGTGGAGCAAACATCGCTCTCCCGAAACCTTGCTCCATTTAGGATCGGGAGCTGGCATTTCCCAAGCGTCGGGGAGGAGCCAGAGGACACTCTTTAACTAGATGTTTATCTGAGGCACAATACATGCATAAGCCTGTGTGTATCCTTCTTAACCTTTCCTGCGGGGAAATTGGTCCACGAAAGGCTCCAAGTTGCATGGGTTCAGAATCAGTTCTCGGATCCTTGGCAGATTCTGTCCTTGTAGTATTCTCTGGGGAGTTTCTTTGAATTGAGACTTTATTCTTTTTCTTTTCGACCTTTCTTTCTTGGATTTTGAAGTCTATTTGCATAGACAAGTCCAGGAGGGCCTGGAATGAACTAGGACGTGCCACCCTGGCTAATTCGTCCTTAATCTCTTCATTTAGACCTCTGCAAAACAAGGTAAAACTGGCTTCCAGGGGCCAGTCCGCCTCTTTGGCTAGCTGTTTGAATCTGGTAACATAGGTCAACATGTCTTGGGATCCTTGTTGGAAGTCAAGTAACTTCTCTTGAGCACCATGGACAATCTCTGGACGTTCGAACATGGCCTTGAGTTCCGCGATGAACCCTTCATAATCATCCAGGAGAGCATCCCCTGAAGTAAAGGAGTGGCCCATGTAAGGGCATTACCAGAGAGATGTGATATTATGAAGCCCACCTTAGCCCTAGGAGTTGAGAAATAGTAGGGCTTGAAGGTAAAATGTACCAAACAAGAATCCAGGAATCCACGTAAGGTATTTGTTGAACCGTCGTATTTATCAACCACTCCTCCCAATAATACGCTGTCCTTGTTCGCGGAGTCACGTGACAAGACAAGCTGTCTTAGCGCCGCATTCTTGGCTTTTAAATTCTGCATCTCTGTGGAAAGTTCTTGCATTCTGCGCATCAGGTCCTGAATAGCATTCTCCATGGTAGAATCCGTATTGATCGTTTGGCGTCTCAAACTGTCGTAAATCTCCCCCCGTCTCACCTGTGATCGGGATCTCCCTTGTTCGGCCACAGGACTCTTCCTGTGGATCGTTCGGGTCTTGAATAGGCTCGCCCGAGCCTCGTCAGGATGCAGGACGCATTCAGAGTTCCGAGAAGTTCGTGGTTCCATGGTATCCAGGATTAGCAATGAACGAGTAAGTAGGGGGGGAAATCCAGGAACAGGATAAAAGGCAAGGAAGGAAGTAAGAGGATCAAAGGAAACCAATGTAGAGAGTAAGCACACGTCGGTTCACTACCGAAGATAGCGTTGAGACGCGCGGACCCGCAGGGGCGTGACCAATTTATAGTATGTGCCACGACGTGAAAGCTAGTGCGTAGCACGGAGCTTGGTACGGCCACGTTGGGAGGAACAGGGAGTACAAGCCCTTCGTGACAATGACCATGAGGTCCAGAAGGGGCAATTTCGCCAGGGCATGACAGATAGAGGCATTGCATGGGGAGCACTGATCAAACCAAGAAACCTTCATAATATTGCAGCGCTATTCCCGAAGCAAAAGAATATTCCAATGTGGGAGAACTTGAACTGCAAAGCAACCCTGGATTATATTTATGTGTCAACCGAGTTCATACCTATGATCCAAGAGTATAAAGTCCACAGAACCACACATAGTGACCACAATCTTCTGACATGCAAATGGCGAGGAATACAAACACAGAATTATGCATACACGTATAACCTCGAGTCAAATAACCAACAATCGAGAGTCTATTTGTCGGAAGAAGATATTAAAAGGATAACAGAAAAATGTATACTTCCAGATGTAACAAAGTCACAAGTGCCTGTAAACCGACCAAACTATCTACCGTTACTTACAGAAAACCGGTGGGGGTCAGCCGAGGAAAAAGTCAAGTCCAACACATGCCTACGATAAACTGATGGTGGAAAAAAGAAAAGTGGTTAGGAGATTGAGAGAAATCGCAAAAAAAAAGTGATCTCCAGGAAGCCTGGGAAAAATAGCATATAGAGGCTAAGAGATACAACAGTGGCTAAAGCAACACAGACTACTGTTGTACCAATAAGACGCTGAAATTATGCGGAAATGTCTCAGCACAAAGAAATCAAGCGACTTTTGGACAATAATTAAAGCAGTAAATCCGTCGAAACCAACAGAATTGGTAAACGCGGTTTCCGAGACAAGATGGAAAACATACCTGACGGCCTAATTCGAGCTTCCCAAAACACAAGTAACCAAAGACAAAGTCGAGTCTACAACCCCTTGGGTGGACGTGGCTAAGGTTGCCGAAATTGAAAGGACCATCAACAACTTGAAATCATCGAGGGCCCTGGGCCCAGATGGCTTGACCAATGTGGAGCTGAAGCAGTCATCGAAAGCTTGGGCAGCAATAATAAGCAAAATCTTTGCACACTGCACACAAACAAAGATGGTCCCAGAAACCTGGTTAAAGGCCATAATTGTACAGGTTTATAAAAAAGGTGGAAGAGAAGATCCGGAAAGTTACAGGCCCATAGCTCTGTTAGATATTGTGGGCAAAATCTACGCAACGCAGCTGCTGGACCACTTTAGAATTTGGGCAAAACATGCACCCTGCTTCGACACCTTCCAGACAGGGTTCCAGAAAAATGGAAGTACGACAATAAACATACTGATGCTACATATTCTGAAAGCAAAAGCAAGAGAAGGAGCCCCTCGAGTCTACCTGGCTTTCGTAGATTTATCGAAAGCATTCGATAAAATTGACTGAGAAAAACTATGGTCTAAATTAAGCAAGTGGAAATGCCCAATGTCAATCATGGGCCCGATAAAAGCTTTACATGAAAATACGAAGATCAGGGTGAAACTGAGCAAACAAGGCATCTTGTCGGAAGAGATCACAGTCCAACGAGGCGTCAAACAAGGCTGTCCATTAGCCCCAGCCTTGTTCATAGCTTTTTTGGGGGATTATCAGAACGAGGAGAAAAAAATAAGAGCTTTCCCCCCAAAAATTGGCAATAGTTCCATCCCGCGACTGCTCTACGCAGACGACGCCATTATTATTGACCAAACTCCTATTGGTCTTCAACGAAAATTGACAAACTTGGCAAGTTATATGAGAACAAACAATTTGGAAATCAACACAACAAAAACAAAAGTGTTGTTTTTTGAGAAAACGGCAAAGAAGAGGTCGAAGCAGCTGACATGGCACTTGGAGGACTCAAAGTTGGAAGTAGTCGACAAGTTTAAATATCTAGGGGTGACCATGGACGGGTCATCTGTAGACAAAGCTATGCAAGATCAACTATGGGACAAAGTTAAAAGACTCACAGCCCAAACAAGACTGGTCGACAAAAAATTTGGGAAATTCTCCATCGTCCCAGCGATAAAGTTTTACAAGGCTAAGGTGGTGCCATCTATTATATATGGAATGGAAGCTTCTTTCAACATGCCGAAATCTATATGGCAAAAACTGGAGGGCCAAGTGTGGAAGTCAGTACTAGGTCTACCTAAATCGACCTCCATGCCAGCAATAAGAAGGGAACTAGGCCTGGTCTCTCTCGCTTCTTCGGTTGAACAGAGCAAGATGAGACTCTACAGAAAAATCATAATGGCTGACTCGTTACCAATATATGCTGTGATCGCATCGCAGAAGAACTCAAAAACGGTACCTGTAAGGCACTCAACAATTGGGTGACAACAATCCAAGAAACTCTGAGGGAAATATCATGCTCTGAAGAAGATCTAAAAACAAATCCGGACCGAGTAAAAACTAAAATTGAACTTATGGATTGGAATCAGACAATTGATACTGCCAGGGCCAACAAGCTACTTACACATCTCCCTCCGACATTCAATAAAGCGAAAACGCCATTAAATTACTGTATGAAATTCCCGAATAAAAAGATGCGAGGAACATTTTTGAAAGCCAGACTAAACCGCCTGATGACCCACCAAATCAAAGCAATTCGTACACCGAAGATGGACAATAGATGTCGATTATGTAAAGATAAAGAGGAAGTGGAAACGCTGAAACATCTAGTCCTAAGATGCCCGAAGACACGGATAAACAGAGATAAATATCTTCAATCCTGTTTGCAAGGGGCGATTACGCTAGACGAAGAGGCGGTGTGGAACAGGTTAATCTCAGGAGAGACAACGAGATGGACCATTGCAACAGTGAAATTAATAGAGCTAGCTTTTGAAATGATTGCCAACTCACCGACCAACATATCTGCTTTAGAGGGGGCTGTGATATCGACATCTCCAACCCACCTTTCTCTATCGGTAAACAGATAAGAGGGTACACAATCTAGAGATATAAGGATCAGATGACTCTAACTCGAGACTTTTCTCTCCACAAACAAAACATTAGAGCGCTGAGGCGCATCTGAAGAAGAAAGAAAGTTCTTGTAAAAATCGTTAAAATCTTTTCGATTAAATTCAAGTAAAAAAAAATATATATTGTCCTAGGCTCACGAAAAAGAGTGCCAACCAAGCAGCTCAGTGCTGCCAGTGAGATGGAGGCAACATTGCGATACCGGTTGCCATTGAAATGAAGGCTGTGAGCGGCGATAAACTGATAAATTGAACTGTGCTAGGAAGTGGCTGAATAGAGAATAGAGGACAATGATGCCCCCTCTCACCATTACTATTTGCCTTAGCAATGGAACTGCTAGTATTAATGATAAGGGGAGAGGAACAAATTTAAGGAGTGTGATTTGAATGAGTCAAACCAAAACTTTAGATGTATGTTTATGATTTATTATTAGTACTATGGAACTTGGAGAGCTCATTACCTATTCTGATAGAAACGATCAATAACTTTGGAGACGTCTCCAGATATAAAATCAACTGGTCAAAGATGTAAGCACTGTCTGTCACAAGATACTGCCAGATGAAAGACATAGCTCAATATGGCTTCTACTGGTTGCCTCCCAGGGTGCTAATGCAGATGAACATGTCCCATGTAATACAGAGACTGAAACCTGAGTTGGGGAGATTGTAAGGCTTGAACCTATCTCTCTAGGGCAAGCTGAATGCGCTCAAAATGATGGTAACACCATGAATGAATTAATTTGTTTATATTTTTAAGGAATTAAAATACTTTAGATTACGGGAACCACTTTTTATATTGTCTTGTGTATATAATCAGTCTAGTCCTGTCGTCCTATCTACAAGATTTTTGTCTATTTTTTGCCTTATGTAAATCACAGGAAACCAATAGGGTCTTCTATGTTTCTTTGTATGAGGAAGCCTAAACTGAATGAGGTTGCTTTGCTCTTTATTCAACCTGTCTATACGGTGCTCATATTTCCAACCTGCGTGAAACTTGTACCTTCCAAAGTAAAAATGTAATATTACATGTCATATAAACGCAATATTATCTAGGTTTCCCAAGTTTGTCCTTTAGAAGAGAAGATTCTATTGGGATAGCATGTGTAACTAGGGGCATGTACTGAAGCCGAATTGCTATATTGTTCTAAAATACCAGTGGGAGAGGAGCGAGAATCTAATAGTATGATTTGGGCAGACAACTAAGTCCTGATTTTGGGATTTAGTTAACAAAACACAAGAAAATATAATTTCTTGTTGTTTTGATGGGAAATGCATCTGTTTTATCTGACTTACCACTAAGAGGCAAATAGACTATACCATAACTTATATCATAGGTCAATTAAATGTTTGAAATAAATAAAAGAAGCTTCCTGGATAAGTATTACCTACAGACACTTATTAGAACAACCACATGATTTTTCTGATTAAGTTATGAAGCTGTACAATAAAAGAAGGTAGTGAAATACCATTCTAATGATGAGTGATGTTGATGTCAATACATGGTAAAATATCCCAGAAAATACGATGGGTCTGGATGTGATGATGACCATGTAAGTGCATTATTTGTCCTGTTTTGCTCCATATCAGACATCAAGATGACACCAGTATTTTGATCAGAAGACTTACGAAATAAAGGTTACCTCCAACCTTCACCCCGTAAATACACCCCATAAAAAAAGCTACCACGAGCCTACAGAAGATCAGAATTCCTTCAGCTCAGAGAAATCAAGCTCCACTGAAGCCTTCTTGGGTAGCTTTGTTTCAAACTAGTAGACTAACCCCATTGTAATGATCCAAAAGCATTCCTAAAATAAAACAGAAGCCTATCAAAGATGCACTGGACTTGATCGTTCCATGCTTTACTGAATATCCTAAACCAGCCACCAAAGCAAAGAACAAATGTTTTGTCCATCAGCTGGCTTGACCATCAGTAGGTCCTTAAGGCTGGCAAACACATTAAAATACAACCACCATTCAGAAAACTATAGGAAAAAAGCAGACTTAACTGTGAGGGGTCAGAAATGTGAGGCAGACAACGTTGTGAAGTTTTTCAAAAGATGCCATTTCATTAACTCAAAGGGAAATCACTCAAACAAAAGGTTTCTGTTCCTCCCAACTTATGCATACAATAATTCAACAAGGTAATGTTTGGCAATTCAAAAGCATAACAGTTAACTTCAAAATAAAATAACTTTTTCTCCTTATAATCTGGGTGCATCAGTGACAGCTGATTTACGACCATACCAGTCTGAATACTTCAATGACACCTGGTTTACTCCCATGCCAGACCTATTACTTCAATTTTCACTGTTTAGGTATACTCTCCTGTCTGAGCAGCATAAAATGTTATCACAACCCCTGACCTGGTATACTCCTTGCCAGGTCAGTGAATGACAAACAACAAATGCCTCTGTGGCAAGTTTCTCTGTGGTTGAGCTCAGCTTACAACAACTTCACAATGTCTCTTTCCTCTCAACACCAAGTTTTAAGCAATTCTTAAGGGAGGACAAAATTCACATTGGTGCTCTTTAATACACTTGTGTAACTTCCAACACCTCTTCAAGATATGCTCCTCTCCTTCTGACTAACCTTCTGACTAACCTTTCCCAGAAGGGCAGCCTTCTTGCCACTTTGATTTCCCCACTTATTATCAGCCAAACATTGACAATGACATGGTTCTTATTCTGCCTTTTCCTTTGCTTTGGCAATGTGGGTTTATACCAGCTTTTGTTAAGCACTTCTTCAAACGTGGGCAATAAACTTTACAAACATTGAGACCTTGATTTACCCTGTTCTGTCTTTGGCAATGTAGGTTTTGAAATGATTTCACTATCTTGTTGATGGGTTTTAGATAAACTCTCATGCTTAAAGTTAAAGTCAATTGATCTTACAAACTAATGCTTTCTCAGTTTTTTGACAGTTTGGTAAAAAATGCTTCCATGTGTGTTTTCATCTCTATGTGATTGTTTTATCACATTAAAGAACCTGAGCTGAGCACGCAAGCAGTCACGGAGCGCTCTAGTGTCACAACAGCTTGGTGAACTCACTGGGTAAGGCATGCACATCCGCTTCCCTCGCTGCTCCCAGATCTTTTGTCTCAGCTGCTGCTCTCCGAGGTCAGGCAATCTTCTGCTTCCAGTCTGCTGCTGCCCGTGCCACTCCAATGGCTCTCCGGGGCTCTCCTGCCACCGGAGTCAGCCTGGGGGAAACTTCTTACACTTTCACTTTCCACTGCGCAGCCTCTGCAGTCAAGGTCTCCAGGGGGCAAGCTTCCTTTTCTGACGCTTCCCGCCGCACAACTTCTGCAATAGCAGTTTCTGGAGGTGAATACCCTCTCAGGGCTGGCTACTGCTCGACAATCGACATTGGTCCCGGCGTCTTCTCGCTCCTCCAGTTTCTGCCCCAATGTACAACTCATCCACCTATGACTACTAATCCACTCCTTCTGCTTAGTCATGGCCTTCACATGAGTGGGCGTTTTTAGCCTCCCAGTCTCCCACAGGTGTAGGTCATTCCCACTAATAAGCTGCCCTTTGCAGCTTTGTTCCTGTGCAGCCCTCTTCTTCATCCCAGTAAATTGGAATTATGGGATTTTGAGTCCATAATGCAAAATCAGTTTTCCTAGCAGGAATGTTATTTTCCTGCTTACTTCTTTTCACAATGAAATTCCTTAAAGGAATATATTTTTTTAAATGTTTTATTTTTATTTAGTGTTTATAGTTAATGGAAACATTGACACAATTTAATACAGAATAAAATCCAGGTTTCTCATATATAAATATACAAACCGATCATTACAAATTCCCTCTAATATAAAATTCATCATATTTCAAATTTCATAATGTATATAAACAAAGTAAAATGGTCTGCAGCTTTGGCATTGATCCGCATATTATATAATTAAACTGTCTCAGTACAACTCCATATTTATTAAGAAATGAGGGTTCATTTCCCCCACCTTTTTCCATACATAGTAGGCTGCAGCAGTTACAACCATGAAGTTCGCACTATATATTGCCACCCAAAACGGATTATACTATATATGCGAAATATTCATAACCATATTCTCATAACTGTTAATGTATACCTCTTTCAGCTTAGTACATTGCGTTAGTACATGTCTAGAAGATTCAATATGGTTGTTACATAGACGGCACCATCTGTCGTCATGAGGGATCCTAGCCCACCTTCCCATGTGCTCTAATGTCAGTAAAATGCCTAATCAGAGGTGAGTAGTAAATCTTCTCATTACAATAAGGTACAGTTTGGAAGGTACTTACAGGACAAATTGTATCAAACACATCAGTACTATACTCTCTGTAGAGTTTTAATTTCCCCAGATGATCTATATTATTGCACATATCCAATTCTCTTGTGTTCTTTCTCATTAAGCACAACCTGTTTGGATTGTTAACTAGCTCCTTAAGTGAAGAGTAATATTCAATTGTGCAGCATGCAACTGAGCAGTATGCTTTAATTTCACTAGAAACGTATTTTCACTTACACTAATGTATTTGTCTGCAAGATAGCTGTTCATACTATTTGATATGCAAGTAGCTAGTACAATTTCAGCTGTATAATTACTTTGGAGTGCTCTAAAACGGATGGGGAATGGAAGCTCAGTTTTTCAAAAGGTTGCTTTGTTTGTTTTTGTGAAGTGGTGGGCATAGTGGTTTGGGGTGGGCTGAAGGCTTAGTGGAGCCCCTACACTCTTAGGAGAGCCACCATTAATGCTCCAATGGCCTGTGTCTAGCAAAAGCAGACAGCTATGTCTCTTGCTTATCTTTGGACTCTGGAAACCACCCACATCTTCATACAGGGATTCACAGAACATGTAGAAAACTACAGCACTTGTGGGGCCCTATTAGAGCAACATGTTTTTCCAGCCCCCTTTATTTTGCTTAACAGCCTTTTGGTGCACGTGTGATTTTGTCACAGCTACATTTACATTTTTTGCATGTTTATTTTGAGGTGATAGTTTTTAAATCCTGCTGTACCCTATTCAGTACGTAAAATGCAGGTTATCAACAAAGCGTCTGATAGGCATTAATATGGGAGTTTACATTTTTTCATGGGCGAGGAACCCATTTTCAAATTAGAACACTTCTTTTTGGCCAAAAAGAGTGGTGGCAGAAGGAATGCAGACAGCCATTGACACACAAAAAACTGCAATGCCCATTAAATGTGATGCCACATATGTAGACTTTGGATTTACTTTCATTGTGTTTGGAGGTGAAATTAGGCCTCAGTCTGTGTTGTGTGGAGGAACTTTAGCCAATGACAGCCTGAAACCAAACAAATGAAGGCGCCACTTGGAAACAAAACATGGGGACCTCACCAGCAAGAGCAGAGACTACTTTGCCTGCAAATTACAAATAATCAGTCAGCAGAAAAGTACTGTTAAAGATATTGCCTCTACTCCAGTCAGTGCATTGAAAGCATCCTATGACATTGCCTACCTTCTTGCTCAAATTAATTTAAAAAAAAACTCTCACTCACACAGAGAATGTCGTTCTACCAGCAGCCATGGCAATGTGCAGGAGAATGGGTGCTGAAAGTGTAGCAGACAAACTAAAAATGATTCCTCTGTCAGACACAACCATCAGCCGCCATGTATCCGAGATGTTGGAAAATACCATTGCACAGTTAATCACACAGCTCCAACCCAGTCTCTTTGAATTACAGTTGGATGACGCAACTGATATATCGAGAGGTGCTTCTTTAATAGCCTACATCAGGTACTGTGGTACAACAACCATATTGGGTTTTTTTTGTTTTGTAAGGTAATTAAAACAAGGGCAAAAACATCAGAATTGTTTGACATTTTAAATAATTTAATGAGCAGCTGCCGTATAAGATGGGAAGGCTGCATAGGAATCTGCATGGATGGTGTACCTTCAATTAATGGAGGTCGGGTTTGAAGGCCAAAGTGTTGGCTGTCGCTGCACGTGTTGTGTGGACGCAATGCATAATTTACAATGAAGCTCTCGATGCTCGGAAAATCGACAATGAATTTGCAGATGTGCTGAATTCAGCTGTAAAAATGGTTAACGCCATAAAAACACAGCCGACAAGAGCAAGTATCTTTGCAATTTTGTTTGAAGAAATGGGGGCAGAACATGTTGGTTTGCTCTTTCACACAGAAGTCAGATAGCGGTCCAGGGGAAGAGTGCTGCAATGTGTGTTTGAACGCTGAAACAAAGTGCGGCAATTCCTTTTGGATGTTGACACTGGTAAAGCAAACCATCTGTTTAATCCCTGCTGGCTTGTGCTCTTGGCATATCTTGTCGAGAATTTTGACAAGCTAAATACCCTTAACATTTCTTTTCGTGGAGCTAATTGCAATTCCTTTACAAACCATACAGAAGTGTTTGCCTTCAAGAGAAAGGTAGCTCTCTGTAAAAGAACAATTGCAACTGGGGTAGCAGTTCAGTTCCCATTGCTTGCCGAAGCAATTGAGGAATCTGAGTATGACTTGATGCGTGTCCTGGCACCAATCACAAGTCATTTAACTACATTAAGGGCCAGCCTTGTGCTGAAATTAATAAATGGATGATGCCGACTTTTCTGGCAGAATAAGTGGTACTGTCAGTCTGAAGCTCAGGCAGCTCCTCCAGTTGATACACAGGAGGAGCTGCCTGAGCTTCAGACTGACAGTACCCAGGAATCTGAATTTAGGAACCTTCCAATGGCTGACCTTTGACTGAAGGTAAACCCAAACTATCCTACGTTGGCATGGTCTGCTATACAATTTCTCTTACCCTCTGGGTCTTCCTTCATATGTGAAATGGAATTTTCAGCATTGGCTGTACTAAAAACTAAATACTGCACAAGGCTGTAAGTGGAGGACAACCTCAGAGTGGCAGTCTCAAAATAAAGCCACAAATGTACTTCCTTTCTGTAGAGAGACAGGCCTGCCCTTCCCATTAGAAATATCCACTCTTTAAATTCAAATTTCCTTTCGCTGAATATATTAATATGAACGTATGTTGAGAAAATAAAAACCCTACGAGAGATCTTCCTGTTTATTTTGCAGTGATTGTCCCACTGTCCACGGCAACACAACCTCAGCAACCAAAATCTACTATTTGTAAAAAATAACAACACTGACACAGGGAGGGGCGGGCACGGGGTGCCTAGACATTTTTTATTTTCTCAGAGGGGGGCTTGGCATAAAAGGTTTTAAGGCCACTGATAAACACTAATAAAGCACAACTGATGAAGGGCTGACTCTAAAAGTGAGCTACTGAGATCCTAAAAGTAGGCACCAGGAAAGGGGTCACATACTACACCGAGGTCTCTCTCACAGCCCTCTTGCACAGTTGCTGGCCTCCTTCACACCAAAAAGCACATTTATAAACATCACTTATCATCCCCAACATCCAATTCCAAATTAAACAATGAATGATTTGACTTCACCACTAACAACTACAGCTCCCGCTGCACCAAAATCTACCTTGGTGATTTTAATCCTGCTAATTGCCATCCAGACAAAAGTTCCATATTGAACAGTATCCTCAGTCCACTCATCCCTATTGCTTCACCAAACACATCACCTGCCCCATACACATAGCTGACAAAACCCTTGACATTTCAAGCAGAAATCAACTCTGTACAAAATCAAATCTGTGTATCGTGATTTGACCGTTTTGCAAGCCTTTTACAAACATATGGGAGCACCTCTACTGCGAACCAACAAGTCTCAGATAACCTGTTCTATAGCATGGCTTCCGCACAAAAGGGTCCAAAACAATGATTTAGCTTTACTTTCCTTCAAAGGGGAGCAACATCAATTTGCATTTCAGTCTGGTTCCACCCACAAGGGCAGTCTGAAAAATGCTATGTGAAGCTCCTCTGAGCAAGAGTACCATCAGCAAAACCAGACACGTGTGTTAAAGCTTTGTTGGGCCTCATCAGTGAAATGAAGCTGAGACTCTCACAGTGAGCAAGGGGTCCACATCTATATTACCCATAGTAATTTAGGGTAAATCCCAGAGTTTTACAAAATTAGAAAAGAGTGCGCGTGCCCTTCTACTGTCCACATCCTTCCCACTCTCACTCTGCCACATAAAATCATCCAATCTGCCACACATACTCTTTGTTCCAATCCAGATGAATCAAACACATTAGAGACACAGCCTAGCACCACTCATATCACCCCTCCACCCCGCACGCACACCCATCCATACTACTCAAAAAGTAGGACACAACAATCACTCAGGAACTTGATCAAGCAGCCTTCCTCAAAACAGAAAATCCCCACAACCAGCACCACAAACCATAGGTTAACAATCTCTCCTCTTAATCAAAGAGGAGGCCACATGCCTGGTAAAAGCACACCACTCAAAAATTCATGCAACAAATGCAAGATAGCCATATGCAATACCAAAGCCAACCGATACCTCCAATAACTCAGATCTGCTACCAATTTCACACAGACAGAACATTGTCAGTTTGGTCACTCAGCAAAACCCCTACCACCACTTCCAAGTCCCCATCCACCTCGGTATGCATCACCCTCAGTGACTATTTCAACTGTAAAATACACATCTATGTTGTCCGACTTCCACCCCCTACTCCCAAACCTCCTAACACATGGGACACATTCCACTCCATCAACTTTATCACCCTCATCACCCACATCTCCCTCAAAGCCAAAACAAAACCAGCACACTTCTTGTTTGATGCATGCCTACCTCAAGCCACATCAAACTAAATCACCACACTGGTTCAACATCATCAACTCATGTCTCGCACATGGTACAATTCCCTACACACTCGAACCAGGCCATATCTCCCGCTCTTCAAGAAACCATCCCTCATTACTACACTCGTTAAAAACTACAGTCCCATCACTACCCTGACATACTTCACCAGAATCATGGAATGCTTGTTTACAAGGCAACTCTAACAGCATATCACGACAAACAACTGACCAACCGCTTCCAATCAGGCTTTTGACCCAGCCACAGCACTGAGACAAGACTTTACCCCATGGAAGATCTCTAAAACATCACTGACAAAGGACACACAACTGTTGTCGTACTCCTGGAGCACTCTGCAACCTTCAACATCATAGATCACACCATTCTCAAAAAAGTCCTATCCCTTAGGATGAAACTCTTGGGCACCATTCTTACCTGGTTCACCTCCTTCCTCACCAACAGGACACACTTAGTCTCCATGCCTCCTATCAAACCAAACTCATCCCAGTTAAGTATGAAGTTCTGCAAGGATCTTCTAATCTCACCACCTCTGCAACTGCCATGTTGAATTCTTCAGACATACCCTTAGCAACCACAATGTTCATATTCACCAATATGCAGAAGATACACAAATAGATTTAAAAATCTCACCCTCTCACAACTACACACCTGCAAGAACTGTCCCTCCACCGTTGCCACCTGAATGGCCATCCACATCAGCAAACTCAACTCATCCAATTTGGAATATCTCCTTATCTGCTCCCCTGAGGCTCAAAGCTACCTCATCCTCTAGATTAAAGATCTCACCACAGACAATCCACACAAATCCCGCTACACACTTGGAAAATCCCTAGACTTCACCACTGATTCCCACCTATGCGGCACACCCCACATTACAGTCACCAAAATATCCAACCTACAACTACACCTTCTCTGCCAGATAAGCCAGATCCTTCCCCCGGATGACTTCCATGCCATAGCCTAGCCTGAGCACTAATCCGTTCTAACTTGTCCTACGTTAATGCTATCTTCACTGGACTCCCCAACAGCACCCCTGCCTCTCCCCTGCATCTCATACAGAATACCCCAGCAATATTCATTCTGCACCCACCCAAGCACTCACACATCAACCCAGGTCTCTCCCAGCTCCACTGGCTCCTTGTACCCCAGATAATTGCTTTCAAAGGACTTTGCACATATACAAAGCCACTCACATTCAAACCCCAGCATATCTGTGCAACAAATTCAAACCCATCACCTACCCTAAAACCATAAAAGTCAACCAAAAATCACCTATACATTCCACTCTGCAAACTACTCTACACACAAAAACAATAATTGACCCGGTGGGAACCCAGAGCCTGGCATGCCCTACCCCTATGCATGTGCACCATAACCTCAATCGTCACTTTTGGAAAAAGCCTCAAAACTGTCCTCTTTCCCCTCACCTAATCCAGCCGGACCACCTCCCCTGCCAAGCTCTGTCTATCCTGATCTTCCTAGCCTTTCCTGAACGTTTTTAAATTCCCTTTCACCTCCTCCCTTTTGAACTTTGTAAAGTCCTCAGAGACCCTCTGGTTAAGGCCAGCATTGGACGAAAATTGAAATAAAATGAATATGGAGCAAAGCCATATCAAAACCCGGAATAAACACATGCATTTTTTTCAGATAGTTTATCCTTTTAAAATGGACACCCATATTGTGCTATTACAAAATACATCTATGAAAAAGGGGAAGGGGCAAATATAGCTAGTGAATGTTCGAGCTTGCATAGAATATAATCAAGAAGCATTTTGACAACATATTTTGGGAACATAAGAATGACCGCAGATCTTTATTTTTGATAAATATCAATGTGATAAAAGAGTTATATGATTAAATTAATAAAATCGCTATGTACATAATGCATTCTAGGCTTGGTGCACATTTCCTTTTTCAAAACACTCACCATAACATTAAAATATTTGTAACATTGAAGTATATAAGGCGATTCAGACAACCCCCAGATGTTGATGCAAGAATAAAATGGTTGTGACATCAATTACTGCATTAGGGTCCAAGTGTCCTCTGGCGATAACGTTCCTTTTACCTGCAAAATTTGGATCTGGGTCGCATGATAGGGAGAGCCATGCATGTGCTCACACCACCAATGTACAGGCAGCCGAAGAGAACACTATACAGAGCATTAGCTTTTTTCTTTTTTTGAGTGGGGGCATTATCTATCAACTGGAATGTTCCTCAATTTAGAGGGCATTTTATTTCTGCATTCGCATCTATAAATTAAAATGCTGACTATATTAGTCAATGTTCAACAATCATCACACAAAGAACACACACACACATACACACAATATTAGGTGTGCAAATGCCTTGATGCATTGGCTTTCTAAGAAAGAGTAAGCGCTATATTCAATAGTATATTTGTAATTTGAAAGCGTAGACTAAATTCAAAGACCTTTCCGTTTTCCACGTGTACTGTTCTTGTTCCCTCGTGATTAGGCCCTCCCTTGAGCGAAAATAGCTGAGCCACTGCGGCAGACAGAGAACAGATATCCATTTGAAAGTAAATTTCTTTCAAATGAGACAAATTTGTCGTGATATATTCTGTCAACTAATTGTGTTTAATTCTTTTTTTTTAACTCTGCATCTGTCATACTGAACCGATGACGGTGAGATTCTGTCGGCTTGGCGTAGTTACAGAACAGGCGGCCTGGTACAGCATCACCTTGGCACATAGAAGTAGACCCGAGTTTCATCTGTACGATATTAGGTGAAATGAAACAAGCGCTAACAGTTTTCTTTATTGAAAAGCCAAGCAGTAGGATCAATTTCAAGGCTTTCTCTCTCTCGGCGAGTAGAAGGGCTGTCTGCCCTTTCACGTCTTGATTTAACTGCCAAGCTTGGAATTTTGCACTGAAGCCTCTGCCCTTAGCTATGCTGCTGGAGATATTTTCGGTTATGTCATATAATATAAACTTCAGCGGAAAACTTTGTTTTTTCGACAGCACCTTGTAAGATAACCTTTTTTTCTGTAGTCTCAAATAGACCAGCCTTTTGTTAAAAAAAATAAATGTACATACTTAGCCCATAGCTACCCTGCCAAGACGTTAGCAAAAGTCATTCTAATGATAATGGTTCAACGGGCTATTTTATCTTGAAGAGGAGGGTGACGGGCTTATTTGATATACTTTTTCCAATCCATCAAAGGTGCATCAAAAATAGATGGTTGTTGAAGGCTTGGACAGTGCATTTGGATTGCATTTATTAATAACTGTGATTGCATACTTCCATTTTCCTTTTGACGTTAATACAGGTGTATTTTAATGTTCTTACTGACTTTGATAGATATTTTTTCCTGAATACAATTATTTCACTGAACAAAACAGATAACTAAGCATTGCACTTTGTACCTGCTGTGTATACCGGCTGTTAATGGCACAGAAGCCTAAACTAACGTCACAAGTGTGGCAGGGAGAGAGATGAGTCACGTGTGGTCAAGGAAGACGTATCAATTGCATCTGAGGACACTGAATGCAAGCACTAGCCGTTAAAGCCCACATTGAGAGCCATCTGGTTGGCTACTACACACATCTAGGATGCTAATTGACACCATGATGCAAGTAACTGAGTTAGAATTGCAGCTGTAGCAGTAACGAAACAAAGCTTGCATTTTTGTTCATCATAAGGCAGGAACAGGTGTGCAAAATGTTCTAAGAGCGAGCACTGTTAGGCAGAATTCTCATGTCTGTGTTAATTCCCTTCAACCTTAGAGCCCCCCAGCTATTTTGCTGGACTTTAGGACATTTGATTCCTATCCTGGAGAGCATGAGACCTTTTTCTCACTCCCTCGTGTGTATTTTTGATCTGAGACTTGGACACTGTGTTTTTTTTGTTTTTGGATTCTGACAAACTTCATAGGCATCACCTTTGTATTGTGACACACAGCACCTTCGGTACAGTGTCACAGAGAAGTCCTTTGGATTTCTCATGAGGTTTGAATACCTTCTCTTAGGTGAACTACTGTTCCCAAGAGCAGTAAAGTGAAATTGGCTTTACTTACCTGTTTTTCCCATATATGTCCAGTACGCCCCATCTAATTTGGAAGTACTGGGGGGTTCCCTAGTAGCCCCTTTTCCTACTTACTCATGTAACATTTTTTATGTTAGCCTCATTACATTTAATGGCTGGTGGTAGTGGTTTAATTTTCCTACCATTGTGCGTTTTTACCGCAGGCTGAATTCTCAGCTACAGTATTGCACCCATGGGTGCTCATTTTGTCAAAATAGCCCTGGTCTCCTTTTTTCACCATTTCTTGCTTTTGAGCTCTTTCTTGGGTTTTACTCTGTGCACCAAACCAGGTTTAACCCTTTTGTTAGTTTTGTCTTTGGCGGGCTTCAGTGTTGAAACCTGCCACCGGCTCCAGTGTGTCTTAGGAAGGGGAGGAAGCGATGGAGGTGCCCAAAACTCCCTGTCCTTAGTTGCCTTGGTTACCTGAATGCACTAAGTGGTGATTGGCTGGCTGGCTGTCCTTCCAGCCACCCTGCTGTGTGAGTGACAGTTAGGCTGTGCATGAATGGGGGAAACCTGCATAAAAGGCGAGGTTTCTGGAACCAAAGACAGAGTCGACCACTGGATGGAACATCCAATGAAGGAAAATGGAAAAGAAGCCTGCTTTACCCTCCTGGACCATTGAACTGTCTGGTGAAGTCCTGTTGCAGTGCTGAAGCTCCAACTCTGATCAACTAGAGAAGCCCGGAATGGACAAATTCTTCCCTTGGGTTGGTGGGACCAACTGACCCCAAGACAAACTGCGCTGGAAGACCTTTCCCTGCTGGCTGTACTTCTTTGCTGCTGCTGGAGTCGAGGGCCAGAGGTCAGGAAACCCAGAATCCAGTGCATCGTCTTTAAGCCAGACCCGAGCTCCATGAAGATCCTCAGGACCCTCCCGAAGGAGGACGACCCAAGCCTGACCCATCTCACCAGAGTGCTGGACCCCAGAAGCAAGGAAAGCCCAGCAAGTGTCCAAGAACCACAGTGGTGCTATTTGGCGGTAGCTGAAACCGCGAAATGCCGCTGATCTGAAAAAAGCCTGTAGCTCCTGCTGACCTTCAAACTGCAGTGCAGGAGTCCTCCAGACGTCCTCCCTTTTGTCCCCATGCCTGAGGCCCAGGAACCCAGGATCTGCAAGACTGCAACCAGAACAGAAGACAGCTGGATCCTCTTCTTCAAACCTAAGGTACTGTGCTGACTAAGGGGTACTTACCTTTTTTTGTCTGTAGCTTGCTTGTTCTCACTGGAGACTTGCAGTAGCTGATTTTTGCAGAGTTGATTTCAGCTCTGCCCTTCACAAGCCTCACAACTTGTGGCCCAACAGTGATTTTATTACAAATTCTCTAAACGTTTTGCTAGAGTTTTTTGCTATCTGAAGAAGTGCCTCAGCTCCATAGACATTGCTAACATTTATTTTGGCTGCCCTGGTTCCCTGCAGTCTCTTCTGACCCATTGACTTTGCTTCTAACTGTCCCTCATAGGTGGTGCATACGTTTAATTTGTATTGCTGGGAAAAAGCTAATCTACACTTCATTGGGAAATTGAAAAGTATTCACATGCTCTGAGAACCTGTTAACCTTTTTCCTTCCCTAACATTTTCCTTTTTCACAACCTCAGAATTGCATTCAGTGTAAAAAGGGATATATTAATGCCAAACATTGTCCTAGTAATTGAAGTCACCTCAGGGTGTAGGAAGTGTGTGTGAGGCATCCCAAAAGGGTATCTACTTGTTTAGCTTAAATCTGAGAAGGTGTTGTGAAGTGTATTTTTATTGTTGCATAATGCCCTTTCTAAAGAAGGCGTATTTAAAACTTACTGTTAAATAAATAAATAATTATTTATTAGGAAACCTTGAGTGTGAGTGTTATTTTGATACTTGTAATTGTGAATCTCAGTGTTGCACCTCTACAGCTCACATTTACCCCTCTTGAGATAAGTCTGGCTGCTCAGTCACTCTACCAACTTGTGTAGTACAGATCTATACCAATAGGTGGGTTACCTATTACCAAGAGGACAAGGCTTGTGTAGTGTCCCACAGGGTTACTGCATCCAATATTGCCTAACAAGCACTGAACGTAGAAGCATGAAATCCATAACAAGCTTGCCCACTTACATTTCGTATATAACAAACTATGAAAGCACACAATCTTAGGTCTGGATTTTGGTTGGGCACTAGTCCAGTAGATGTCTCAGCTCTAAGAGATTTGCAATGGAATGTATTACCTACTGGAGATCTTGGAGCACGGTGGGTGAAATGGGTTATGCACGTTCTCACTTCTCATACACTGTTGCTGGCCCCGCCCTTCTCTGTCGGCCAGCCCCCTCACAACACATGGATTCAGAGGCAGACAACTATGACTACACCTTTCTCAATACAGGCTTTTTAAAGTGTCTGTGGTGCTATTTCATGCACCAGCTGATCATAGAAAAAAGACTTTCACAGACTCACTGTGCACCGTGTTTATCATGGTGAGTTGTCACATATTTACACCCTTATCATCTCCATCTCCTTTTGTTGATAGAATTGAGGGAGGAAACAAAAGGGCTTGAAATACCTTCTATGAAAAGTGTGGTTATTCCAGTGTGCATTTTGCCATTATTTGTTCTGTACAATGGAACCATTCATCCAACCAATGCTGGCATATTTCTGAGTTTTGGGATATCTACCTGATGGATCTGTTGGGGATCTTCCACACTGTTCTTTCAGTCTGCTATTTTTAAACCAGGTTCTCAAATTGCCGAAAATCTGTCCCCTGAGTTAAAGCTGTGGAGGAATTCGTATGACCATGGGTGACAAGGTTATTTAAGTTTCCTCCATATTAAAGATGACCTGGCATTTGGATATATTTCATTATTGCAGTGGACACAGGTAATGTCCATCCTTGTTCCAAGTTCAGACTCTCTAGCAGTCATACCATTTCTGGAATGACTGGGTCTGTTTGATGCATGGGTCCAACATTGAAGTGACTTTTAATCATGTGTTTAACATAATTATATACTGATAACCTGTTCTCTCAGAAGATATGAAGTCGGACACGTTATGTTCCCCTTCCAGTTTTTCTTCCTCCTCTACCATCTGTCATCATTGATTTCCAGAAAAGATGCACAAAGAAGTGAATGTGTCAGATCACCTTCCCCTGCAACCTGTCCGTAAGCCATAGAATCCCAGGGATAGGTCTCTTGACAGATTACATGATGGTATCTGTGTATTGCCCTAACCTCTATGGATTAATCATTAGATATATTTGGACAGTGAGACAATAAATAGCATAGATCTTCACAGGTCTAATTATGTTGTAACCAACCAGGGCAGGTTGGTGGAAGGAGACATTTTGCGACTCTGCTCTCTAATTTTCTATGGCTTCTTACTTTGTGTCTAGGATGAGATAGGAAGGGCCAGCAGTCTCCTGGATGCATTCTTATTATGTTCCCTCCTTGGCTTCAACCGTCAATGTCCTGCTGCTCAGGGAAAATCAGACATAATATTAATGGTCTGTTCTAGCATTGGTTGGTGATTCTGCTTTACCAGGATTGTAGGGAGAGACTCCAATATCTTTTTTAATACAATGATCTCTAGAAATGTGGTTTAATCGGTAGTGATAAGCCACTAATAAGCCAAATCGTTCAGGCAAAAGTACATTTGCCTTGCTAATTTTTGTGAGACTAGGATCATTTTCCAGAATCTCTATTCTTCTTTGTTCTCACCTGGTTGATCCAGAATTGTCCTTTTCATATCAATACAGGTGGTATCATCTGTGTGGTTCATACTCTGAGAGGCAAGCTGCAGTTCTCCAGTCAGAAGGGAGGCATACATCTGGCTACATCTCTCTTCTGGCCAACTGGAGCATTGAGCCACTGTTTCAAAGTTCATAAGGAGCTCTGACGGGTCCTCGCATTTAGCAAATCCTGGTACTATTAAAGCTGGACCATTCTGATTTACCTGTGATGCGGCAATAGCTACTTTCAGCTAGGTAACATCCCGAGCATTAACTGCTTCTCTATTTAAAGATTAAAAGCCTCCTGTGTTCTGGCCTTTGGCAAAGGTGATTATCATAGAATTCCTTCCTGTATGATCCCTGTCTGATATGGAAAATAAAGGGCAGTTCTAACTTGGCCTTGGTCGAGTCCTCCATTTGTATGCTCGGGGAGGGTTTGTTGGGCCCTGGGTGCCTTGAACGGTGAGCTTGTAGTGTGAACCCCGGAACTCTCTGGCATACCTATACTTCGTGGTAGCAGAGAGATGGTTCACAACGCCCGTTCGTCATAGAGCCGCCACTTACGTCACAGTGCCTGGAGGACTGTGAGGCAGAGCGCAAGTGCACACCGGAGGTGCAACCCGTGCAAAGGCCGTCAGGAGCCATCTTGGAAATATCCTGCATGCGGTCCGGGAGGAGCCCAGCAGACAATATCGGTCTGAAGTTCTGCTCCTTTATGGAAAGTTAGATCTTTAGGAAACTTGATAATGGTCATGCAATCATGGGTTTCAAGAACAGGTCTCAAAACAAGTTACCCCATCTGTAATGTTCTGACTTCTACACTATCTTTCTATGGTTGACCGGCAGAGTTGTACACATGGCTCTTTAATAAGTCAAGGTGTTACATTATGAGCACATTTACTGAAACTAATTCTCTCTCCTAATGAGGACCTTTTAGTCTGTGGTTTCCACTGGATTGTACCTTTCTGATTTTGTCAGCCACCATGATTTCGTGGGTCCGACCTCTGTGTCAAATCCTGTTAAATACCACTTCTGACATGAACTGTAGCAGATTTGTTGTTGTCAAAGGCAAATTACATGAGTGAAAATGTAAACAAAACTTTATTTTTATGTTGTAAACATTTTTTGAGATATCAGACTTGACTCTAGCTTTTGCCTCGAGTCTACACTGCCCTGGAGGATAAACTCTCATCTCCGATCTGTATTTGAAGGCTCACTTTCCAAGTATTTAGTGATTAAGGCCCTCATCAATATAATTGAGGCTACACTTTAACACTCAGCTTTCCGAGTAGACAGTGGTTGAGACCAGCCAAAGTTCAGACCACTCTTTCCCAGAATGAAGTATTTTTTTTAAAAAATGCCAGTTCATACCACTGTGGCCTTGAGGATTCTCTCCTCCTTCCCACAATGCAGCCCATTAATCAAAGTACAGTTCAGTTTGGCATTGGCTTTAAATGTTTAATTTCAGGCAGTGTTTTAAGCAAATGGCAGTTCAGATTGGCTTTTAGGACACGCTTTCCTGGTCTACAGTGCTTTAGAAAAGGAATAGCTTTGATGGCTTCGTTTTGCAAGACGCTCATTCTTGAGGGCTCTCTTTTCCAGTCTGACATGTTTTAGACAAGTGATTAGTCAGATGACCGAGGGTTTAAAATATCACTTTCCCAGCGTGCAGTATTTAGTGCTAATTAATCCTCAGATTGCACCAGCAGGCATTGTTTTCTGAAAATGACAATTCAGTTCACTTTTGACTTTGAGTCGCCCTTCCCCAATCTGCAATCTTTTGGACACATGTTTCCATTCACTTTGGGCTATCTCTATCCCAGCATGCAGTCAATTCCTTAGTACACTCTTTCCAAGCATGCACTACTTTAAACATATGATGATTCAAATTGCCCTGCAATTGAAGACTACATTTCCCAGCATGCAGTGAATTATTCAAATGACCATTCAGCTTGATCTATGCCTTTCCCAGCAAGCACCATTTTATACCAACCGATTTTCACAAATTACGTATATAGCATGTCGTGTTGGATGTACAGCTTTTCAATGCATTATGGTTTTATTTTACCATAGCACAGTTCTGGAGCTTTGCTCTTGTCTGCCAGAAACTCTTTTTCTCTTTCCATCTGGCTCTCCAACTCGTCTCTCAGTATTGCTTTTAGAACTTCTATTTGAGTTTGGTAGCCCTTTGCTTTCAGTTTATTTTCAGTTGCTCCTGAATGACGGGTTATCTGCCCTCTCTTCTTAGCTGTCTCAACCCCACTATTTGGTACAGATAGTACTCCTGCTTCCAGGCTATTCTGCTTATGTTCTATGTGTGTTCTTGCCCCCATTGGCACAGACTTTCTGCTGACAATCTACTTTGGGTCGCTCTTCACTCAGTAAGGTTTTCCTTGAGCTCTTTCCCAGAATGCATGGCTTTCTTTTTCTAAATCAAGCAGCCTCTCTGCCACTCTACTAACCTTCCAGATTATTCCTTCACCTTTAGCTTTGATGTAACAGACTCTCTGGATTCCCTTCTCGCACTGATGCCATTGGTGGCCCTGCTCTCTGCTGTGGGGCAGTCTTCTCACAACAGGTGAGTGCATATATGGATGATGACAAGAATGTATCCCTCTCAGTACAGGCTTAAGAGTCATTCTCAATACCAGCTAATGTTCACTGTAGAAAAATGATTTTAGTGAGCTCACTCTAAACTCTGTTTTTAATGCTGACTCATAATTCTGTTCTTTATTTTATTATTTTATGTATAGAGCTTATGCACACTATGGTGTATTCTATGGATGTAAGGGGTATTGCCCCTTCCCCATGTTCCCAGAAACAATAAGAATTCATGTTTACTCTTTTGTTACAGAATAATCAATTCTGAAATATGCTCAAACAATGCAAGCTGCACTCGTTATGGATCCAAATTTCTTACATACTAGTTAATAAAACCTTCAAACCTCAAACCTCTGGGGTGGACTGTTCTAGGGCTGCCATCAAGGTGAGAGGGGTGTTCTAGAGGTCACGTCAGTGTGTGCTGCGGTATCTAGAGCAGCCATAGAGGCAGGCCGTAGTGACTAGAACTGGCGACAATGTAAGCTGCACTCAAAACAAATGTCTGAATAAAACAATCCAGAACACAACCACACACTCATATGTTGGTCCAAAACAGACCTGATAGCAGTGGCACTGGTAGTAACATTTATTTATGTGGTTGAGAAATAAAAAAACAAAAAAACAATGATCATTCTTGAAAAAAAAACTGTTCCAATCGTGTTTAGGAATCTCTCAATAAAATATCTACCATTTCGTTGCTGTGCATTAACAACACAAATAACATGTCAAAAATAAAATTGTTCCAATACCAAGGTTTTTAAACCCTCACGCCTATTGAACACCTAATCAGTCAGAGCATTTCTCCAAAGTCTTGAACTTTAAGCTGTGATCAAATAATACCCAGTATTGTTGTAAATACAAGTTTTCTAATACAACTTAAACACCTAAAGTAAGGGTACAGATGTCTTGACCCAACGCATTTCAGGACACAATCCCATCTTCAGGGGTATTGCCCCTTACCCATGTTCCTAGAAACAATAAGAATTCATTTTTACTCTTTTGTTACAGTTTAAATCAATTCTGAAACATACTCTAACAATGTAAGCTGCATTCATTATGGGTTCCATTTTCTTAGGGCTGTTGTCCATGGTAGGGAAAATATAAAGAGCTACACAAATTATGGAGGTGGTTTAAAGCTGATCTCACACTGAGATTGGGAAGGTAGCACAATGAGTAAAGCAACTGTCTTGCATAGCTGCATGTGTACTGCAGTCATAGATTTACATTCCAGTATGGCTGAATCAGCCTGTCACCCTATCAAGGCTGATAGATTAAGTACCATGAAATTGTGTAATAGCAGAAGTGAACTTTCAGCATTTCCCAAGATCTGGGATACCTAGCCCACTACCATGTGCAGTCATCTCTTCTCTTTGGGCTCAACTCTGACCTGTTCTGCTGGCCAGAATTTGTACAAGATGTGGAGAAATGTTCTCCCCTGCCAACACAGAGACTGAGTGATGTTCCCCAGTCTCTGTTTTATTCATTCTCCCCATCTCCTTGCGATTGTTTCATTTTCTCCTACTCCAGTCTTTGTTTCACTTTCATCTCAAAGAGTAACCTTCTCACACCGCTGCTTCTCTCCTCCTTGATCTCTTCCTCCTCAGCTTCAGCATTCTCTTCATGCTTCTGCTAACCCCCTCCTTCTCCATTTCTTTACCTCCCTCAAATAAGCCTCATGCTCCTTATTACTTCTTCACATTCCTTCCTTCCCCCTCTTTGATCATTCCTCCTCCAACTCCAACCTCTCGTTTATGGTCCCTCAGTTCTCCTCCTTGCGCAATCTCTCTGCACAACTGTTTCTCTGACCACCTTCCAAACTCTCTCGCTTTGATCCTGACTCAGTCTCTTTTTATACTTTGGCCTATAGGATCATCTGTGCATTGTGGGTGTTACTTGCCCCAACTGGGCCAGTCATCAGTGGGAGCATGAGATTGGTTTAAGGGGATTGGGATTTGATCATCCTGGGGATCAGGAGTGCAGAGTTCTGCATTAATGATTCACCACAGCATGGGGCAGCGGAATGAGAAGGAGATCTGCCATCTTGAAGTCAGTTGACCCTGTAATGGCAGACACCCAATTCCATAATGACCGCCCTCTACTCCCCTATGGTCTACCTGGGCCCATTGGTAATAGTCACACATCTCTAGAAATCACCTTTTGATCAACTCGGCCAATGACAAAATCATGTTGAAGTGACCTCTACAATGCATTTCCTCCAATGTACAGATGAAAAACCTAGATCAATATAGAAACCCTTATAACTGTGTTTCCGGGCAGATTGAGAACCTGTCAGAAATACTCTTCACTCAATATCTAATTTTAACAACACACATCCTCCCTTATCATCACCAATCAACAACATTATTGTTGCTTCGGCCTTGGAAGATTGGACACATGAACATTCATTTTAGAGATATTTTCATTGTAAAAACAGAAGCACTTTCCTTTACCACTCCTTTAAAACTTTTGCAACGAAAACACCATAATTTGATTAAGGGATCTATGCCATTCTCATTCCAAGATGTTACCATTTAAATTGACATATTTTGCCGCTGAAGACCCTCACAAACATTTGCTCTGGTTTAAATGGCTTACATTGTTTAAAAACACCTCAGACATTCACAAGAACATAGAAAGGCAAGGTACAAGGAATCATATATGTTCAATGTTAATTAGAGCTTTCAGTGTATAATGGAGAAATATATCTGTACAAATTATAATATAGAATACTACTCTTAATCAAAGCTTCAAGGAAAGAGTACCCACAATATTGCTGGTAGACAATTAAGACTGCTATAAAAACATAGGCTACCTAAAATGAAAGAAGCAGAAAAAACAAACTTTAATATCTAATAAAGAAATATAACATGAATAAAGAAATTGTAAAACACATCTGTAGAAAAAGGGAAGCCTGTTTGCCAGGATGAGGATGGCATACAGAAGGTATGGAAGGTGGGGGAGAATTGTGATGGTGCTTATAATCAGGGGTGCTCTCTCAATTTGAAGAAACAACTTTAATGATGAAAATACATAATTACATATGCAGGGAAACTGAGGTGAGCTGGGTAGAACAATGCAGTTCCCCAATCCTTAAGTTTAGCCTGCATCGCTTCTAGATAGAATTGTAAATGTTAACATGTGCTGAACTTAGACAGAATCCTTAAGTTTAGCCTGCGTCGCATCTATACAGGATTGTGAATGCCAACATGTACCGCACTTAGACGTAATCCTTAAGTTTGGCCTGCACCACATCTAGATGGAAATGTGATTGTTAGCACATGCCACACTTGGACAGAATTCTTAAGTTTAGCCTGCATCTCATCTAGATAAAATGTGATTGTTAGCATATGCCACATGTAGATAGAATTCTTAAGTTTAGTCTGCACCACACCTACATAGAAATGTGATTCAATGATTAACATACAATTCACCTGCCGAACCTGTACCAAGAGTACAGTCAAGAATCAATAACCACCTCACTAACAATCTTATCCCTCTGCATACAGCTCTCAAACTCTAAACAAACACAACCACAACTCTATAGCACAACAACAAACTTCACTACAATGCAACAACAAAACAAAACACACATAGAATTGCACAACAGTACATAACGGCTACCGAACGGAAAGCACCCCAAGCCCAGCCAACGGACCCACCGGGCTGAGTCTGACAACAGCACATCACTGCTCTCTTGCACTTTTCCAGCTTATTCCCACTAACTCACCCCCTCCTTCCCATTTTCATAATGCAAGGGGACCACTCCGGTGGTGATAGTGCGTTGCATAAATATCCTTTAACATTAACATTAACACTACCACTAAATTTCCATGTAATTGGGACAAGAGCGTAAGGGTGACCAGTGATTTCCATAGTGATCTTTTAAGACAAGCATAATAAAGCATCCATTGGAAATATAAAAAACACTTAGAAGTAGATTTGAATGCTATTTAAAAACCTTAACATACAATGATGCGATCACACTAACACACATTTCAGTTTAACACGCGTGCAGAGGAAATACTGTGTCATTTATATAGATGTATGTTTTTCAATGACACATATACACTAAAGGAGCTGATAGAAAGGTTCTGCGTGTGTATTTATGTGCAGTGTTTTTTGAGACTAGGTTCTGAGCAAGGCCCTAGAAAAATCCCAAAATGGTGTAATTCCCAGACAGCTGACCCATTCTATATGAATACTTAATAATTCAGGACAGTGCATACGTGTCAGAATAGCATTTTTTGTATGAGAAGATGGAAGTTACAAAACATTCAATTTGCATACAACATGGCAGCCGAGACATCAGTCACTGATGACTAAGTAGATAGAATACCTTCATTTTTGTTAATGTTATCTCAAGAACAAACCATCTCCCGGCTGACCACATTAAAACGCTATAGGTCGTTGTCCACATTTAAGTGATGAGGTCAGAAATGGCTTATATTCAGAACAATTCGGGCCTGAAGGACCAGTATGTTTCCCATAAGAAACCAATGCTTT
Source organism: Ambystoma mexicanum (assembly GCF_040938575.1). NCBI lineage: Eukaryota > Metazoa > Chordata > Amphibia > Caudata > Ambystomatidae > Ambystoma > Ambystoma mexicanum. The sequence continues at coordinate 831,126,165 of NC_090934.1, read as the reverse complement.
TTAATGAGGAACCACAATTTATCGAGACTGAATGTGAGATTGGGTGACTTGAAGCCTGATTTCTCTATAAATACCAAGTGATGAGCAAGGGAGGATATCATATTTTTCACTACAGGGTCAGAGGAGCTGGCAGGCTGGTGCACACAGAAGGGAAGGCTGGCTTGAGGATGCAGATAAGCTAGTATGCATGAATTCTAAAAGCTTATTAGAAAAACAACCTACTTATTTTTTAGGCAGAGCAGGGAGAATGTTGACATGCAATGAGAAATTCAGCAACTGAGATGCTCTAGTAATTGAGAGATATCAGGACAATGGCTACATTTGAGCCAAGTGTCAGAATGTTGAACCTCACCACCCTTCTCCTCACCTGTGGCTTCCTCTTGTTTATCCTTGGAGTGCTTAGAAGGCCTTCGGGGACTCCTGGTGTCTTCCTTTGCGGGCTTGTCTCTGGACTTCCTGTCATGCAAGTAGGGCCTGGCTCCCTCGGGGGCCACCTCGACAGGGAGTGGGACCTGTCTCGGGGGGCCCCGAGGAGCCAAGGTCCCACAACAGGGAAAAGACTGCTGGACAGTAAAAAAAACCCTGTGTAGTCTTCCGGAGATCGTGACGAATATTATGCTCTCCAATGGTGGATAGGCAGGACGTAGGTAAGCAGATAATGAGAGAGGCTTCGTGAGAAAAGAGAAGAGGGGTAACCCCGGAACGGGGAAACGTTCCGAACCCAGAAGAAATGGTACGGATAGGAAGAAAGCTGAAAAGTCCCCACTTACCAGATACGGGAATATCCACGAAATGCACAGGGAGGAACGCATACAAACGCGAGAATGGCGGCAAGCCGCTAGTGTGAATGACAAGACGCCGAGCGAAGAAAAGTTAAAGAAAGTGAAACGGCCGAGCGCCGTGAAAGGGAAAGGGGTTGAAAGCAAAGCCAGCAAGCGCAAGGGTACGCGGGCGAGGGAGAGAACTGCAGAAGGCACAGGAGGTGGATAAACAGAGTTAGTCGAGCGCTGGTATCACAAAGGAATAACACAGATACAACGCGCCGAGAGGGGGGCGTGGCTTGCTTAAATAATGAAGGCGGCCATGTTGGATGAGGGCTGGCCCGCTAGCAGAAGGTTCTCCGCGGCGTAATCTTCCACTTCTGCCATAGCTTCCATGGGTGGATCCTGACAGTATAACCCTTCTCTCTCCGAAAACCCCCTGGTTTTCCCGGATATCTCAGGTGGAATTCTCTCAGTAATCTTGGGGCATGCAGATGGTGCCTGGGTTCCCAGGTTCTTTCTTCAGGGGAGAAACCCCTCCAATGGACGAGATACTGTAGACTGCCCTGGCGATATCAGGAATCCACCAGGTATTCCACCTCATACTCCTGTGGTTCTACCGTGGTCGGAGTCTTGGTCTTCCGGAGCTTCCGTGAGAAGGGATCCTCCTTATACTCTTTTAGTAGTGAGGTGTGAAAAACTGGGTGAACCCTCTGGAGGTGCTTAGGCAGGTGAATTTCGTAGGCCACTGGGTTTATTTGTTTTAGGATAGGGTAAGGACCCAGATATCGTGGTGCAAACTTGCCGGTGTGTATCCATTTGGGTAAATATCTCGTGGATAACCAGATCCTTTGTCCGGGCTTCCATTCAGGTCTTCTACTCCTGTCGGCCCACTTCTTTTGTGAACGTTGGCTGTCCTCTATGCTTCTCTCGCCAACTTATGTACCTTCTTTAGTTCCGATAACCGGTCATCTATGGCGGGGGATTTGGTGGGTTGTATTCCGGACCAAGGCATCTGCTGAGGATGGTACCCATAAGTGCAATAGAAAAGACTCATTCTCGTGGAGGTGTGGTAGTTGTTGTTGTAGGCAAATTCAGCCTGTGCGAGATAGGAAGACCAGCTCTCTTGTCTGTTGCTGCAAAAACATCTTAAGTACTGCTCAAGACCGGCATTGAGTCTCTCTGTCTGACCATTGCTTTGGGGGTTAAAGCTGGACGACAGTGCTCGATGTATTTCCAACTGTTGACACAACGAAGTCCAGAACCTGGAGGTAAATTGGGTACCTCTGTCAGAAACTATAGTTCGAGGCAGTCCATGCAAGCGTACTATATCCCGGAGGAAGACAGAAGCCGTTTTTGGAGCTGACGGAAGTCCGTCCAATGCAGAGAAATGGGCCTGTTTACTATGTGAATCAATGGTTACCATGATTGCGGTCATTCCCTCTGACTTCGGTAGGTCAACAATGAAATCTGTGGACACGTGTTCCCAAGGCTGGGTGGGTAGGATGGGTTGTTGTAATTTACCTAATGGTTTGCCTGTTTGGTATTTGTTGGTGGCACAAATCGGACAGGCTGAAACATATCTCTTAACGTCCTTGCGGAGTTCTGGCCACCAGAATCTCCGGCTTATGAGGTCCTGTGTCTTCTTGATACCGGGGTGTCCAGCGAGGGGGGCATCATGACACCAGGAGAGGATCTGTTCCTGAAGTCCTTTAGACGGGAGAAACAACCCAGTACCATGGTAGTACAAACCATCATTGGCCAGATTGACTGTGGGTGGTACGGTAGATAGCGAACCGTATTGGGTGGTGAGTTCTTGTAAAAAGAGTGAGACACCTGCCATGATCTTAAGGTTGGGAAACAAGAGATCGTGATCTGGATTATGGTTGACTTCTTCTCCTTGACATCTGGAGAGAGCATCTGCCATCCTGTTCTCTGATCCTGGTATATAAGAGATGTGAAATTCATATTGAGAGAAGAAGTATGCCCATCTGGCATGTCGGGCGTTGGTACACTCCATCTGTTGTAACACTCTAAGGTTGCGCTGATCCGTTCGTACCTGAAATGGGTGTGCTGCTCCTTGTAACAAGTGTCTCCACTCTTGACATGCCAATTTAATGGCTAGTAGTTCTCTTTCAAGAACGGAGTAATTCCGCTCGCTTTTGGTCAGGGTTTTGGAATAATACGCCACGGGATATGTGAGACCGTCTTCGGCTTCTTGCAAAAGAATGGCTCCCACTGCTCCCCCTGAGGCATCCGTTTCCATAAGGAATGGCTTAGCTTGATCCGGCTGTACCAATATGGGAGCGGAAGTAAACAGTTCCTTGAGCTGTAAGAAGGCTCTTCTTTGTTCCGGACCAAAGGAGTACTGAAACCCCTTCTTAAGGAGACCTGTGATGGATAACATCAAGTTAGAGAAGTTGGGGATGAACTGGCGATAGAAGTTAGCCAGCCCGAGGAAAGACTGGACCTCTTTAACACTTCTTGGCTCCTTCCAGTCCAGAATAGCCTTTATCTTTCCTGGTTCCATCTTGATCCCTTCCTTCGAGAGGACATAACCTAGATAAGAGACTGAGGTCACTTCGAATTGGCATTTCTCTGGTTTTACCAGGAGATGATTTGCTCGGAGTCGATGTAATACTCTTTTGACTTGTTCACAATGGTCCCATAGCTCTTGAGAATAGATCAATATGTCGTCTAGGTAAACGACCACTGAAACAAACAGCATGTCTGAGAAGATTTTGTCAATGAACCTTTGAAAGACAGCAGGAGCGTTTACCAGGCCGAAGGGCATAACCCTGTATTCGTACAAGCCGAAGGGGGCCGAAATGCGGTCTTCCACTCGTCTCCCCTCCTCACCCTGAGGAGATGGTAGGCCCCTCTAAGGTCCAGTTTAGTGAAATAAGAAGCCCCTCTGACGGCTTCTAGGATGTCCCTTATGAGTGGCATGGGGTAGCGATCGCGGACAGTAATCCGATATAGTCCTCTGTAGTCTATACAAGGACGTAGCTCGGTGGTGTCCTTCTTTGGAATGAAAAACAGAGAAGCCCCCCCTGAAGACCTTGATTCCTGTATAAGACCATTCTGCAGGTTGTCATCCAGATATCGTCTCAAGGCCTGTCTTTCAGAAAGGGACAGAGGAAACATCCTGCCAAATGGAACAGTGGACTCTGGGGTCAGTTCTATGGCGCAATCCTCTGGTCGATGAGGAGGCAGGAGTTTGGGTGTAGTGTCTTCGAAGACCTCGGCATATTCTTGGTACTGACAGGGAACCGACGAGACCACCTTGAGGAGGGGGGTTCCTTTGTCCTTGTCTTCTTTGACTTGATGGGTCGATCTGCAATGTTGTTCACAGTAGGGAGAATCAAAACGCACGCAGTTGGTAGACCAGTTTATCTGCGGATTGTGTCTTCTAAGCCAGGGTATCCCTATCACCAAGGGAAAGTGGGCTGCTCTTATGAGGTCGAATACCAGTAGTTCCTGATGTTCTCCTAGATCCAAACGTACGGGCAACGTTTCAGATAGGATCGGGCCTGAGGACAGGGGGGTACCATCGACTCCTTCAACCGGAATGGGCCTTTCCTTTCGCCTAAAAGGGATCTGTTGCTCTCGAGCCCATCCTTCGTCCATAAAGTTTCCTGCGGCACCGCAATCCAGCATGGCAAACACCTCTACACATGAGGTTCCAGTCGTCCAAAGTTTGACTCTAAACACCATCAAGCTGTTATCTTCTTTTAGTTCTGTTGGTCTGGTAAGGTTGCAAGGACTGTGTCTTGTTCCCCCGAGACCTCCCTTGCAAAGGACCGAGGGTGGAAGTTTTCCTTCCTTCTTGGAGGAACTTCTGGGCAGTCTCTGAGGAGGTGTTTTGAAGAGCCGCAATACATGCAGAGACCCGAATCCCTGCGTCTTTTGCGTTCCGCAGGCGTGAGAGGGCCTCGGGCTGCCCCAATCTGCATTGGTTCCTCTTGGGTGGAATGTTCCCTGGTAGGGTGAGGAGTCAGGCTGGATGAGGGTTGACTGGGACGAGGTCTTCTCCTTTCCTGGCGACGCTCGTTGAGACGGTATTCTAACTGTAAAGTGAGAGACATGAGATCCTGAAATGACGAAGGTCGAGCAACCCTGGCTAATTCGTCCTTCAATTCATCCTGAAGTCCCCTCCGGAATATCGTCTGTTTCGCAGATTCCGGCCAGTCGGTCTTCGCCGCTAGTCTTAGGAAGCGAGATATATAGGTCTGTACATCTGTGTTTCCTTGTTTGATGTCTAGTATTGCTTCAAAAGAGGTGTACAGAACTTCAGGTCGTTCGAATCTGCTCTTGAAAAGGTCCACAAATAAGTCATAATTAGCCAGTGCTGGATCGTTTCTTGTCACCAATGGGGTGGCCCAGGCCAAGGCATTCCCTGTGAGATTGGCTATGAGGAACCCCACCTTGGCTCTGGCAGTTTCGAAGGCGTGAGGGCGAAAGGCGAAATATACGTGGCAGGCGTCTAAATACTCCTTTAGTCCGCCCGGGTAGCCATCATATTTTCCAAAGGATAGAGGCATGGGTGGTAGGTCTCCTTGGTCGTCCCTGTGTAGGACCACTTGCTGGCGCAAAGCTGCGTTTTCGGTCTTCAAGGATTGGACTTCTAGGGTTAGTCCCTGTAATGCTGCAACCAGCTCTTGATGCTGCTCAACGGAAGCCATGTGTCTGTCTGGGCGTTGTATTCTGTCAGAATGTTGAACCTCACCACCCTTCTCCTCACCTATGGCTTCCTCTTGTTTATCCTTGGAGTGCTTAGAAGGCCTTCGGGGACTCCTGGTGTCATCCTTTGCGGGCTTGTCTCTGGACTTCGTGTCGTGCAAGTAGGGCCTGGCTCCCTCGGAGGCCACCTCAACAGGGAGTGGGACCTGTCTCGGGGGGCCCCGAGGAGCCAAGGTCCCGCAACAGGGAAAAGACTGCTGGACAGTAAAAAAAACCCTGTGTAGTCTTCCGGAGATCGTGACGAATATTATGCTCTCCAATGGTGGATGTGGCTGTTTGTGATCCGGAGTGAACCAGGGAACCGTGGATCAGGTAAGACTGACCGTCCTCCAATATGGATACCGCTTGAGGAAAGGAGGCAGGATCCGATCCGTGGGATAATAGGCAGGACGTAGGTAAGCAGATAATGAGAGAGGCTTCGTGAGAAAAGAGAAGAGGGGTAACCCCGGAACGGGGAAACGTTCCGAACCCAGAAGAAATGGTACGGATAGGAAGAAAGCTGAAAAGTCCCCACTTACCAGATACGGCAATATCCACGAAATGCACAGGGAGGAACGCGTAGAAACGCGAGAATGGCGGCAAGTCGCTAGTGTGAATGACAAGACGCCGAGCGAACAAAAGTTAAAGAAAGTGAAACGGCCGAGCGCCGTGAAAGGGAAAGGGGTTGAAAGCAAAGCCAGCAAGCGCAAGGGTACGCGGGCGAGGGAGAGAACTGCAGAAGGCAGAGGAGGTGGATAAACAGAGTTAGTCGAGCGCTGGTATCACAAAGGAATAACACAGATACAACGCGCCGAGAGGGAGGCGTGGCTTGCTTAAATAATGAAGGCGGCCATGTTGGATGAGGGCTGGCCCGCTAGCAGAAGGTTCTCCGCGGCGTAATCTTCCACTTCTGCCATAGCTTCCATGGGTGGATCCTGACACCAAGTGGATGAGCTTTTAGCACATCATTTTAGCTTTGAAATGCGATAATTGAGTTTATAAATGCAGTTAAGAACTAGTTAGGACTGATGGCATATTCATTTTGTTCCCAACTGGAAGGAAATTAAGCACAGTGGGATCATTAGCACATGTGTTAAATTGAATACTATTTTGGTTAGACTAGAGAGCAAAAAACAGCACTGTGTTTTAATGCATTAAGATTTTTCAAGAAAGTAGGCAATGTTAAACATGAAACCTGATGATTTTAGATTATACTACAAGCCATTGTAAAATTTGACACATGTATTGAATAGACTGTTTACACTGCTTCTATGTTGTCGAAAACAGAGAGATTGTTTCATAATTCATGAATTTTAAACCAAGTATTCCGTTGGTTTGGCATCATAAACCAATGATAGAGGTGCAAACAGAAATTGGTTTCAGCAGTTCTGATTAAGTAATGATTAGTAGTGATGGTCTTAATAAAATGTTTCTGCTCATAAATCCCCACATTTTCTATAAAAACATATTTTTATTGATTACACAGTTTCTTACAAAAGTTTAGCAATTCCTTTAAAACTCTTTGTCATAACATCATAATATCAAAATTTTAAAAAACAAGACAAATCATCATACACATTCTTTTAGGAGTAGGTCCATCCCTTTTTACACCTGGAGGACTTCCTTCAGAAACTGAATTGATGCAAAAATTAAACCAAAATCTTTACCCCCCAAGAGGCATGACCAGAAGCGTTCCGCTTTTTCACAGTCATTTCATTTGAAACACTCGCCCAAGAACTTGGTTCTGAGCTCATTCAGACCCCTGCAACCCACTAGAATATGCCACAATGCCTCCACCTGCCCTGCCACTTGGCAAAATCAACATAAATCTACATTAGACCTGCCATATCGTTTCTGGACTTACCTGTTTAAAATCCTGGACCGGCCGGCTTATCTTCAAATGCAGGATTACCTTGAAAAAAATAACCTACTAGGTCTCAGACAATCAGGCTTCGGACCCAGACATGGGACGGAGACAGCCCTGATCGACTTAAAAGCACAAATTGAGGATCTGAAAGATAAAGGTAAGCAGGCACTTCTGCTTCGCCTTGATCTCACAGCAGCTTTTGATTTGGTCGATCATCAAATCCTCTGCCACCACCTTAAGATAGCTGCCCACTTCTCGGATGCAGCCACATCTTGGATTAGCTCCTTCCTGGCTAACAGAACCATGATGGTCTTTTCACCCTCGGCAGCAGATGAACCAGCACACGCCACCTGTGGAGTCCCACAAGGATACTGCATATCGCCCACATTGTACAATGTGTTTACTAAACCGCTCTTTGATACACTTGGCTATCTGGGTGTCTCCTACACCAACTATGCGGACGACACCAGATACTCATGCCCATCACAGGCGACTATGTAACCAATTCCAAAGCTCTCAATGCACAGTCTACACAGTCATCCAGGCCTGGATGGCACATCATGGGCTCTGCCTTAATGATGAAAAAACAGAGTTACTCATCTTAGGCTCCCCCGCCAAACTTACCAAACTGGACCCAGAATACAAATCCTTTACCATTGACGGGAACATTATCAAAGTATCCAATGTCACAAAAACACTCGGCATCTATTTAGACTCTATACTGTCCCTCAACAGACAAACCAATGCGGTTGTCTCAGCCTCATGCTACGCCTGCAAACTCATCACCGCCTGCAGACCCTTACTGACATCTGACAATTGCATGATCCTTGCCAGAACCCTCATTTTATCCAAAATCGATTACTGTAATGCCCTCTACTTAGGGACTAGCCAAAGAAACCTGGACAAGCTTCAGGTCACTCAAAACAATGCCATCAGGGCTGCACTCTCACATCTCTGACACAAGACGTAACCTTCACTGGCTACCTGTCGGACTTTGCATATCTCTCAAAACTCTCGTTCTAAAACACAAGGCCCCGAACAACCTGGCCCCTGCCTACCCTTCCACCTGCTTCTTGCGACACACTGCTACCAGACCCCTGAGGTCTGCCCATGTACACACACTGGGCCTCATTACAAGAATGGAGGTAGCCATGGTGCTATTAGCGCCGTGGCTGCCTCCATACCGCAATCCAGGCCCGGGTTCCTCGAATGAGAAATTACCGGGGAATCGCAACCTTGCCGGACCCGGTAATTCCCCTTCCGAGGAACCCGGACCCGGTCCATCCCCATTCCCATTCGAGCCCCCATAGGGCTCAATGGGAATGGGGATGGAGCTAACAACGGGCCCGTTAATGACGGGCCCGTTGTTAGCTCCCAGGTCCCCTGGCGGTACCCGTTAAGGACGCCTGGTTTTTGCAGGCGCCCATTGCGGGTCCCGCGAGGAGACCTCGTAGTAGGGCGGAACGGGTTTACCGGCACAGGCACCTTTACCGGGACCGGTATACCCGTTCCGCCAACCTTATAGTGAGGCCCACTGTCTATCCCTCACTACAAGCTTCAGACAGCCGAATTATCTAGTTTCCCAGTCCTCGCGACTAAACTATGGAACTCCTTACCCAACACTCTCAGAACAGAGCCTTCCGTTCACTCCTTTAAAAACAAAAACAAACTCTGGCTTCACGAACTTGATGCATTTGCCTCTGCACCCCTAACCACTCTCGCCCCCCATGGGAAGAGGAAATATACACCAGAAACCCCTACCCTGACCTCACCAACTGTATCCAGATACACTTAGTGTTGGACTCCTGCTGAAGTATATCTAATTATCAGAATCTCCTTTGTAACTATTTTTTTACACTGCTATTGTACTTTTTAACATGTCTTCTTTCGTATGTCGTACTGTCTGTACCACTATGTTTACTTTCTCCTGATGGAAAGTCGCTTTTTGAAGGCATGTAACCTTGTGTAACCAATCGCTTCAAATCATGCGCCCAGATGCCCCAGTGCAAGGTGCGCTCTACAAATACACAAATACAAATACAAATACTTAGTTAAATCTCAATCTCATGAACTGAGTTCTATACCACGGGGGCGGCAAGAGCCTAAGTTATCGGGGCCTTTTGCCAAAGGCCTTGGTTTCATTGCTCAAAGCCCAATTCCACCTATGGGAGTTTTTATCTTCAAGGGTTTGTATCCAGTCCTGGGCCCAGATATTTCTTTTAACTTTGCCTGGGTTAGTCAGTAGTAGTTCTATGCTCAAGCCCAGTACATTTGTAAAGCACTTCAGACAGAATTGACTGCATCCAAGCGCTGATGTTCCAAAATTCCTGTCAAACACCAGTCTTTAGTGCTCATTACCAGCATACAAAAAATCAGTGGTTAATTAAATAGATGAGCCTTTAAGGCTTTTCAGAATAAGGTAAAAGACTTAATGCTTCGAATAGGCAGCAGCAACACATTCCATAGTCTTGTACCATACGTTGAGAAGCGTCTGTCGTGCCTGTTAAAGAATCTAGAAGGTGGAATCCCAAAAAGGATGTTTATCCGTGGATCATAAAAGCACTTAGGTTTATAAGCAGGCAATTTTCTGGAAAGATATACAGGGGCTAAGTTGTTAAGGCACGTAAAGACCAAGCAAAGAAGTGGGGGGAGGAATGGCATTGGTTTGTGGTGTTGCACTAAGAGAGGTTTTGTCATTGTTTTTAATGTTGTGGACTACCATCTACCCAATGGAAAACAATGAAAATTTGGTAATAAAAATTAACTAATTTTCCACTGAACAAGAGTACCAACAGCAACACCAGACACATGTTTCGGCCTAGTCCGGCCTCATCAGTGAGGTGAAGCTGTTCCTCTCTAAGGCACAGTGAGCAAGGGGTCCATGTCTAGATTACCCTGGGTAACTTAGGGTGTAACCCCACATTCCTAAAAACTGAAAAAATGTCTGGGACCCCCTCTATCACACCCTTGTTATATTTGAAATGCACAGTGCTATTTTTGCACATTGATAGTGATTAGCTAGAAAATATTGAATCCAGGACAAGGCATGGGTAGAGACTATGACTACTGCAGCTAATATGGGCAGTAAGATGTTGGGGTCTATGAAAGTTTCTAAGCCTTTCATTTTCCAGATGTCAATTTAAGTCATCACAATGTCTCATTACATTGCATGTCAAATGGAATAGTTCATTGAAAAGGTAAAATATACTGATGTGACTATGGACTAGGAGTACTTTAGTCACTGCGGGGAATCATTTGTAATTACTCCTACATCCCATCCCCTTTCCTCCATCCTATATGGGCGATTACCACTGATTGATGCCCTGCGGAGGAGTGCCATAGTTTAGTCTATACAAACAGATTTTGCAGCACTGCCCGTCTGAAGGATGTCTCAGCCCGTGCACTGGCATCCAGGCAGTAATGTTTGCAGAAGGCTGATGGGGTGGCCAACATGGCTGCCCTGCTTATTGCTTGCAATGGCACATTTCTGTGGAAAGTGACTGCAGTTGCCTTTGCCGTGACCGAAGTCAAGACAGTGAAGATCCTTCCCCACCTCTTCTGTTGGATAAGGGAAGAAAGTGGGTAGCACAATTTTCTCATTGAGGTGGAATGATGAGACCACCTTCGGTAGGAAGAAAGGATGAGTGCGGGGCACCAACTTGTCTTGATGGAATGTGGTGTATGGCTCTGTAGCCACTACAGCTTGAATTTCCTTAATTCTGTGTGCCAAGGTGAGGCCCACCAGGAACAACGTTTGGATTGTGACTAATTTGATGTCTACAGTCGCCATGAGCTTGAGCGGCTTATGTGCAAGGGCACTGAGGACTACGTTGAGATCCCAGACTGGATGCAGACACGCAAACAGCCTTGTTAGCCCCCACAGATGTATTTTCACCACAGGATTGGACTTATAGAAAGAGTTCCTGTCTGAGTTCCTGTAGGCGCCAATGGCTGCTAGGTATGTCTGGCATGTGTGTACCTGGACCCCTGACCTAGCCTGATGTGCTGAAAAAGATAACACTTGGTTTAGAGCGCATATTAAGGGATCCACTCCTGACTCTCAGGCACAGAAGCAGAACCTGGTAAATGTGCTTTTGTATTGCCTGCACGTAGCATGGCTCCACGCTTCTTGTATGATTTCTAGATTGTATTTGGACAGATTGAGGTGTGTTGATTTTTCTGTTCAGGGACCATGCTGATAAGGCTAGCCTCTATGAGGATGGGTGAATCACCGTTCCCCCCTGCTGAACCAGGAGATGGCATGTCCCTAGGAGATGGGGAACTGGCGGCTGATCTGCCATCTGCAGGGGGTCTGAGCCAGACACTACATCTCTTTTAGGATCAACCACAGTTGACAAGACTCTATGATTTAGCGTATGACCCTTTGGAGAAGGGGAGTCAGACTTTCTGTCCCACTGCATCTGCAGTGCGTCCCCCAGAGAGCCTTTGCCCTGGGCCCCCAGGACACAAAATGCTGTCATGTCCCGTTGTACTCTGTCACAAACAGGTCTACATGAGGTTGCCCCCACCGGTTGAAGATGCCCTGAAGGACCCTCTTGTTCAACTGCCACTCGTAACTCTCGCAACCTAGCCTGATGAGCCTGTCCGTCTCCAGGTTTGTTTGTTTGTTTTATTCACTTGTAATGCGCACCAAACCCGAAGGTAGCCGGGCACAGCAGTACAGGATATGCAAGGCTTATGTTACAGGATACAGATTACATGTAGAACAAATTATATACAGGGCATAGACAGTCAATTACAGATTACACGGGGGACAACATATGTACAAGCGCTAGCAGGGCGTAGGTCCCTAGCAGAGGGGGAAGAAGACAATTTATACATGGGCAACAAGTAGGCGGGTCCATAACGTATCTCCATTGGGTGGTCTTGGGAGTAAAGTAGTAGCTAGTGGGCTAGTCATTGCAGACTTCAGAAGGATGATGTAGTTGTGTGAATTTCAGAAAGGGCTGCTCCTCACATTAATGGTGAGGCAGTGAGTTCCATAGTTGGGCTGCTCGGACCTGGAAGCTGCCTCCCCCAGAATTAGTAAGCCTGAATCTTGGTATGATGAGGCTATTGGCATTCAAGGTTCTTGCTGGCCGGATGGAGCTTCTCTTTTGAAATTTGCCTGTGAGATAGCTCGGTGCGGCATTGTTCAGAGATTTGTGAACAAGGGATGCTACGTTTAAATGAATTTTGCTTTGGGTGGACAGCCAGTTGTTTTTACGCCTGATCTTGGATATGTGCGATCTTTTGAACACACCAAGGGCTACTCACAAGGCGTTATTTTGTAGGATTTGAATTCTTTGGATGGTAGATTTATTAGCACCAATGTAGAGGGCCTTACAATAGTCAAGCCTAGATAGATCAGGGCTCTGGCTAAAATAATGCAGGTTTTATCTGAGAGGAAGTGTTTGCCTGCTCTAATGATCTTACAAGTGTAAGCTGTGGCAGATGCCCAAGACTTCACCTGTTTGTCGAACGAGAGGGTGGGGTCCAGATAAAAGCCAAGTGTCTTCACCTCCTTGGACACCTTGATAATATTACCATCGATCTCAAAAGAGGTGTAGTTTTGGCTTAGTTTTTAAGGTTGGAATGAGTCCCTAAAATGATGACCTCTGTTTTATCATCATTCAGGCATAGACCATGGGTTGCCCTCCATGCCTGGATGATGATATAAACCCTATTCAACGAGGCCAAATCCTTGTTGTAATCCCCGGAAAGTGGGAGGAGAATCTGGGTATCATCTGCATAGTTGGTGTAGGTGATACCGAGTTGGTCCAGATCATCAAAAAGGGGCTTAGTAAATATGTTGTATAGGGTAGGGGATACGCAAGAGCCCTGAGGAACTCCGCACAGGATGGGAATCGGGTTGGCCGCTGCTGATGGGGAGAACACTCTCATAGTCTTGTCGCTAAGGAAAGACTTGCTTAGATTCCCCCGGCAGATGGACTGCGGAGATACATATATTCTGTGCGATGGCCAACTCCTACATGCTGCTGGGAAGCCTGCACAGAGGAGGAGATCTGGTTCCCCCTGTTTGTTGAGGCAGTACATGCAGGTGGAGTTGTCTGTCTGGAAGAATGACCTGCCTCTGACCATTGGAAGAAACGCTTTGAGCATGAGCCAGAGGGCCATAATTTCCAGCCAGTTGATATGATTTTGCTGTTCCTCCTTTGACCACAGACCATGTACCGTGTGGCTGCCCACAGTGGCTCCCCACCCCTTTAGGGAGGAATCCGTCCTAATCGTATGTTCTGGCTTGGGTTGCCCAAAGGATCTGCCTCCATGAGGTTGGTGTCCTGCCTCCACTATCCAAGACCCTAGTGCAGCTTTGCCGGTATGGTAATCACTGCCATATGCGCCCCAGTTTCTTGGAGCCATGAGGCCCAAAAGTGCAGCTGCAACTTCCTCATTTTCAGCCTGGTTTAAAGCAGCCATTATCCCCAACAAGTGCAGATACCACCAGGCCGTGGTCACAGATCTGCTGAGGAAGTAGCCCGTCGCTGCCTTGATTGCCACTACTGTGAGAAAACTAGAGGTGTCTCACTTACTAGTCCCTGGGGATCTGTCATCCAGGTGGCCAGGACACATCCATCGCTACTGGATCCAGTTACTGGGGGTTGACCAGTGTGGGAGGATCAACTGGATGGGGGGTCCTTAGGGAGTGGAAGTGGGAAACTGATGGGTGAGACGCAGTATCCCCCTTCTTCAAACACCTTTTCCCCACCCTACCACATAGGATACTCAGAAACTCTACCACCCCTTTTTCCGACCCAAACACCTTCGCAAATTACGAAAGACAAAGGACTAACACCAGAGCCATTTACCGGACATGTCCCAATGCAAGCATCAGGCACAAACAGGTAATTGAACAGAATTACACACACCGGATGGCCCCATATAACGAGCAAGGCAGACTGCACGACAAGACGGCTAACCCAGTACAGCAGTTCAAGAGGAGGAGAAAGGCGGCGAGAACCGATGGGGCGGCATGGAGAGGAGTGACCTTGCCTTTTACGACTCAGACCCGCGAAGCCACCATGGAAGGAACTATAAGACCGCAAACAATAGCCAGCGTATGTTGCAGAAGATGTCAACGGTACACAGAGCACGTCTACACTGATACATTTTAAATGGTAAATGTTAAAAGGTATTTATATTGCGCACCGACACCAACAGAGTTGGTCCCCGGGTGCTTAGGCGGAACTGTAAAACAAGAAGGCGGGGAGGGTTAGGTTAGTCAGGTGAAGAGGGAGTAGGGCAGTGAGAGAGGTGGTGTGCTGTTGGCAGCTTCAGTTCGTTTTCCACCATGCTCTGAGCTTTGGTGTGAGTATCAGACCGGAGCGAGACTGCGTGTGCTGTCGGTGCAGTTTATGTGTTGTTTGTTTGCTGTTGTGGAGGTGTGTTGAAGTGTATGCGGTTTGCTGGGCGAGAAACGGTTGTGTGGATTTTCGGGTGAGTTATGTATGGAGAGATTTGAAGTTGAGTTTAGAGCGTTGTATGTCCTAGTTCTACCAGATCTTGTTCTATTTAACTAGCATTCCTATGGGTAGGCTTAGTTGCTGCCTTCCTTTCTTGACCATCTAACTGCTGTAGGTGTTGGCGCGGGGTGTTCCCGGCTGGATTGTATTTGAACTTAGAATAATCGGTTTGGGTATGTATAGACTCCCCCTCTGGTGTTGGTGCTGTGGGTTGGCCCGCCCCCTATTCCCTCGCTATCTATTTTGACGCAGGTCTGTTGGAGCTGGAGCTTGGGTGTAATTCGGGGGCCAGGGTGCAATTGATGAATAGACCTTGTCCCCCGTCTTGGTCTGACTATGTATTCCATCTTTAGTGTCATCCTATCATAGCTATCTCTCAGTTTGTAGTTTGGTAGAATGTCTTCCTTAGATTCTGTTTGAAGTTTATTGCTTGGTGGCATCCAGGATCACTATCTTCACTCATCATTGTTTCAGCTATGTGTGTGCCCCTGTGGGCGTTCTTCTAGTTATGCAGTGAAGAGCCAGGATTTGAGCAGTTTCCTGAATAATAGGTGGTTTCTTGTGTTATGTATGTTCTTTGGTAAGTCATTCCAAGTTTTTGATGCAAGGTGAGAGAAAGGAGATCCTCCGAGTTTGCTTTTGTTGTAGGGTCTCTGTTGAATGCTGATGTTGTTGCTTGATCTGAGCATTCTTGGTGGTTGATGTAGGTGTAATTTGTCTCTCAGGAACTCTGCACCTTGGTTGTGGATTGCTCTGTGCATGATGCACATTGATTTGAATTTGATTCATTGTTTTATTGGTAGCCAATGTAGTGTTTTTAGCGCAGGTGTGATGTGTACTCTTAGTGGTAGTTTGAGAAGCAATCTGGCTGCTGCATTTTTTATGCGTTGCAGTTTTTTTACCAGTCCTTTCGGCACACCCAGGTATAGGCTATTGGCGTAATCTACTCTGGACCTGACAAGAGCAATGATGGTAAGTGTTTTGTTGGCGAATGACAGGAACGGTAGGATCCTTTTTGCCGCTTGCAGGAGATAGAAGCATTTCTTGAGTAGAGCATTTTCTTGTGGTTCTAGAGTAAGTTTGTTGTCCATCAGGACCCCCAGGTTTTTTACAGTTGACGATCGGGCTGGGCTGTACCGAGTTCCCTTGGCTAAGGGATGTAGTGGTTGTCTCCTCCATTTTGTGTGATGATCATTATTTCTGTTTTGCCTGGGTTGAGTTTGAGGTAGTTCGAGTTCATCCAGTTGAATACATCACAAAGGCACTTCTCTAGTGTTGTGTTTTCTTCTTGAGTGTCTTGTATTTTGAACACTATTTGTGTGTCGTCGGCACAGTTGTAGCAAGTGAGGCCATGTGTTTTGATGATTTTGATTAGTTGAGATAGGTAGTAATGGGGAGAAGGATGATCCTTGTGGTACTCCATATGTGGATTCTCTTAGTTTGTATTTGAAAGGTTTCATCTTTATGGTTTCTGTTCTGTTATGAAGGATTTGATCCACAGTAGGGCGGTGTCTGTTATTCCCAATCCTTCTAATCTCGTGATGAGGATGTCGTGGTTAACTGTGTCGATTGCCGCAAAGAGGTATAGAAGT
Source organism: Ambystoma mexicanum (assembly GCF_040938575.1). NCBI lineage: Eukaryota > Metazoa > Chordata > Amphibia > Caudata > Ambystomatidae > Ambystoma > Ambystoma mexicanum. The sequence goes on along the minus strand of NC_090934.1, from coordinate 831,109,739 downwards.
ATCAAGCCTGTACTGTTGTCTGAGTCTGTGTTTGCTTTTAGTTCATCCCATATTGAGAGGAGAGCTGATTCCGTTCCTCTCATTGGTCTGAAACCAACTTTTACCAGGTCTAGTAGGTAGTGCTCTTCTATGAATTCTTGGGTTGTTTTGTATATGTATGTTTCAAGCAGTTTGGCTGTATACGGAATGTTGGTAATGGGTCTGTAGTTCGAGAGGTCCTCTATGTTTCCTGTTGTATCTTTTAGTAGCGGCCTGATGTACACTGATTTGAAGGATTGTGGCAATTTCCCTGTTGAGGTTGAAAGGTTGAGGACATTCCTGGGGTATTGCATGGGAGTTCCTTGTTTGAGGATTGATTTGTATATGTCTGGAGGGCAGTGATCCTCAGGAGAACCTGTTTTGTTGTTTTGATTTACCAGTTTGACGAAAGTCTCCACTGATCTTTTGGGGGAAGCTTCATGGTTTGTTCAGATGTTTCTCGTGAGGAAAGGTGTGTTCCGTAGTCTGATCGCATAGTCTGTTTTGTATGGTTTGTTGGATGGTAATGATTTTTTTTTAAGCGGTTTGCTAGGTCATTACAAAGTTTCATTGATGGTATTGTCGTGTTGTTGCAGCCAGGTGAATTTTTTATTTTATCTATGATTTTGAAGAGTTCTTTTAGGGTATTTGGTGCTTTGAGATTCAGTTGTCGAGTATTTCCTTTTTGATTTTTGTATTTCCTTTTTGTATGAGCGGATATGTTGTTGAAATTATTTCCAGTGTTGTTTTTGATCCTCCATTCTAGTTCTAGTTTTTGGTTTTTTCTTTACATGGCGCCGAGTAGTGGGGTGAACCATTTTGCCACTGCTCTTTTACGTGAAGAAGTGAAAGGTTTTTCTTTGGCGATTTTGTCGATTGTTGTTATGATCCAGGTGTGGAGTAGAGCTACTTTTTTGTCCAAGTCAGCTTCTTCCATAATTGTTGCTTGTGGCCTGCTGAATTCCAGAAGTTCAGTTAGGTTGGAGTTTTTGATGGTTCTCCAGTTTCTTTTAATGGTGATCGATAGTTTGTCTTGTTGCTTGTTTGTTGGAGTGGTCAGTGTGATTATGAAGGGAATTATGAGGTGATCGCTCCAGAGTATTTGAATTGGGGGTGCCATGGTAAAGAGTTTTTTATTGGCGAAGATTGTGTCAAGTGTATGCCCTGCCGAGTGGTTTACTCCTTTGACTAGTTGTTGTAGATTCATTGCTGCTAGGCGACTGGTTAGAGATTTTTGTGTGGTTGTGGTTTCTTCATCGAACAAGATGTTGAAATCTCTGAAGATGATCAAATGATTATGCTTGATGGCTAGGATGGGGATTGCTTCCATGAAGGCGTCTACGAAGGTTGCATCATAGGTTGGCGGTCTGTATATCAGTATGAATTTCAGGTTTGTTTTTGGGGTTTACTGATAGGCCTAGGATTAAGGATTTGCATTATCGATGTTTAATGGGCCTTCCAATTTGATATTCAGGTGTTCCTTGCGGATGATTGTCAGTCCGCCGCCACTTTTGGTTTTTCTGTTTGCTTGGACGCATTTGAAGTTTTCAGGCAGGCAGATGCTGAGGGTGATCTTGTAATTGTCATCTAGCCATGTTTCAGTTACAAATAGGATGTCGATACCTCCCTCACATACAAGGTATTTGGTGGCTTGTTTGGACATTGACTTTGCGCTGATTAAATTGCAGTGGATCTTTTTGGTGTGGTTTTGTTTATTAGTTGTTCTTTGTTTTGGTTTGTAGTTATTCGATCGCGGTGCTTCTCTCGTGATGCCGATTGGTTGAAGATCAAGGAAGGCTTCTTCTTTATTGAATCAGTCTGTTAGGTTAATGTTTGGTTTGTTGGTTACTAGAGCTCTGTCGTCCTGTGTGGTATGTTGTGGGTATCGATAGTGCCCTTCTGTTCTTGTGATGTATGTGGTGATAAGCAGAACAGAGAGAGACGATTGCTACCGTGGTACTGCCTTTGACTCCAGATACAAGAAAAGCCATGTGGTTCATCACAGCCAGTGAGTCGAGGGGAGAGCCTATAAGAAACTGAACTGTGTAGTACGAAAGTCGCAAATGGCAAAATAAGGAAAGTTCAAAGAACTGTTAACATTAAGGGAAAACCAGCTGCAGAATTGTCCGGCATCACATGGGTGCTCATTCGAGAGACTCTGGTTGATAACATGTTTGTTGAAACTACCGATACCAGAAGGCCCTAGGAGAGCTACAAGAAGGTCAAAGTAGTCATACAGTGGATAAGCAAAACCCCCTGTGCAGTTGAAAGTCTTTGACCTGTACATAATTGGAAAGCTAACGGAGATGAATCCTGCATAGTGAGGATAGAGAAAGAACTTTATGATTAAGAATTGGCAAGAGTGAACCCGTCGGAGGGATGCCGATAGAACGGACCCTGAAGTCCCAATGAACGGTGTGTTGACAAGAGTGAACGTGACAGAGTTTAAAAAGACATTAAGACATGTGAATGTCAAAAGGTGAAATTGTTTTGGACACCAAGCGATAGTGAACCCGACAGAGGGAGGTTAACATTCAAGAAGGGTCTGAGACTGGAAGAGGGGGATCCAAGGGTGAAAAGCCGTCACTCAAAGATTTATGAATGCAAAAGGAGAAAGCGTGTGAATGAGAGCCGTAGTGAACCAACAGAGAGAGGCTGTTATTCGAGAGGGGTCTGAGACTGGAAGAGTGGGATACAGGGGTGAAAAGCCAACACCCACTAACACGTGAATGTAATAGACCAAGTTGTTTGAATACAAGCCATAGGGAACCCGACTGAGGGAAGCTGAGATTCAAGAGGGGTCCGAGCCCGGAAGAGGGGGACCCAGGGGTGAAGAATTATCACCCCAAGTACAATCAGAAAGGAAATTATATTTCTTATTTTTAACATAACAGGCCCTCAGGAGCAAGATATTGAACCACTGAAGGTCCTGATATCACTTGAAAATTTTTGGTGGGTCTGAGCCCGGAAGAGGGGGATCTAGGGGTGAAAAGTCATCACCCACTGTACATACGGAAAGGAACTTTTTTCATTATTTTGAATACATCAGGTCCTCGGGGGTAAGAGACTTTTTGTAGAAAGGAAACTTAACCACCGGAGGTCCTGATGCTGGAGAACGAAACTGTCATCTCATGCTGGGAAAGCTGGAGCATGTGCTGTGCTCAGGAGTCCCGCCTTTTCGTGTGCTCAAAACATGGGGAAGGTAGACCCCCGGCTGCCGCATCCTAACTATTCATTTGTGAACACTTCTTTCTTTCTTGTGAACCTTATCCCACACTCGTTTTTTATTTAGTTGTAAGGATTAGCAATAGGTTTTTTCTTAGCATATGCCCTTTTATTTGAAAAGACGCAACTAGGACTACCTTAATATTATTTGATGGCCGTAGCTTGCTCCCATCTTAGATTTAGGTTTATATGAGGCCTTTTTCCAACCTACCTATCCAATTTAATAAACACCCTTGAACTGTGTGTATGTCTTTACTGTTGCCGCCATGAGTTCCTTACACTACATTTTCCCCTTTGGGGAATATCACCTGCCTCTGTGTCCCACAAGAGTCCTAAGAATGCTACCGTTTGTGCAGGCTGAAGCTGAGACTTCTGGACATTGATTGAGAACCCCAGGTAATATGAAGTACTCATGAGCTTTCAAGTTGTGCTATGACCTGCTCCGGTGACTCCAGTCGTTGCGGTACGGATATACATGGTGGTCCTCTGATATGAGTAGGGCTGCCACAGCATTCAAGAGCCTCATGAAGACTCTTGGTGCTGAGTTGAGCCCAAAGGTCAACACCTTGTATTGGAAGTGTTGTACTATGACCTGAAATAAGAGGGACAATCGATGAGGCTGCCAGATCGGGGATGTGTAAGTATGCGGTCTTCAGATCAAAGGAGCATGTCTAGTCTCCCCCACACAAAGACTCCGCTATCAGAGCTATCGTAACCATTTTGAACCTCTGCAAGGGCAGGTATATGTTTAATAAGGATAGATCTAGGATCACTCGCAGGCCTGCCTGCCTCCACTGCTTTTCTCGTAATTGGTGAGTGTATCTCTGCTAGGAGTGATGGTGTCCCATCTTAGGAAGGGGAGGAGAACGGTTGGGGGCCGAATGGCAAGCCGGAAGCCACGACAGACTACTAAAAATACTCACAGGTCCGCAAACAGAGTCCACCAGGACCGATTGTGGAGGGTTTATCTGCCACCCACCGGAGTGCTGTGCACCTGAAGCAAAAAGTCATTGTTTCCTTGCCTCTGAGGCTGAGGCTGGCGAGAGCACTGGAAGAATCCTCTGTGGGATGATTTCTGTTGCTTCCGCTAATGCTGACTGAGCTGATCGGTCTGGCTGCCTGGTCCTGTGGTCCTGGAAACCCTGGAAGCTGCCAAATGTTTTACCCCTTTCTGACTGGGCTTGCCCCTGCCCAAAGCTTTAGGCTGCTGGCTTTGCAAGAATGGCCAGTGTCTTGGTTGTCTGTGAGCTGCACTTCTTTTTCTCCAGCTCTTCGTCTGGGTTGTAGTGAAACAAGTCAGCCCCTCAAATGGGAGATCAAGGATTATTTCCTGGACGTCAGGATTGAACCTGGTTGTTCTAAGCCAGGCTGTCTGTCTCATGTCCATCACTAGACATATGGCTCTACCTGCTGTATTAATGTGTGAGACAGTGGTTTCCATGAGGTCTTGAGTGACTATCTTGGCCTCCGCCAAGCCAGCCTTGAACAATGCTTGCTTGTGGGCCGGCAGGTCTGGGAGGAAGTTTGCGATTTCCTGCCAGAGCCTTTATTTTGCTACGGCCAGGATGGCATCGGCATTGGCCTGTCTGCAGTGTAGACACACGTTCGAGTACACCTTTATGTCGTAGGCATCTAGGACCTTGCCTTTCTTGCCCAGCAGTGCTGAGGTAGATGTGCTGGCCATGGATGCTTGTGGTTTGGCATACATGGACTCTGCTGCGATTACAGATGACAGAAGCTGAGGGTGCACAGACAGGAGTAGCGTGTCACCTTCCACCTGTCTATACTTAGCATCCAGCTTTTTGCTGACTGGCTGCGTACAGTGTGGCTTGGGCCACCCCTTTCTAGCCAGGGTCCCCATGTCCATTTGCAGTGGTATAGCTGATCTAGCATCTGCTAGGATGGCAAGGACCTCCGCTAAAAGCCCAGCCTGCGTCCGGCTGCTCCATCTGGGGCTGGGGGTTGCCCAGGTACTCAGCCAAGCCAGCGATTCTGTTGTGAAACGTCCTTGCTGAGGAAGGCGCATCTTGCTCCTCTTCATTAGTGTCTTGTTGATCCCCATTATTTGGAATCCAAGCTGGGTCCACTGGCTCCTCACAGGCCAGTTGAACGCATTCCTGCACCGACCCTTGAGTCGTTGTAGACATGTACAGTTGCTGTCTACCCCACTGTGCCTGTCGTGTGTGTACGAGGCCTCTGTGTAGCTCAATTGCACTGCTGAGGTCAGAGAGGGGATGCACCACGTGACCTGTGGCATAGTTACCTGGGCCCATTCTGTCCTGGCAGGGGCTCCCACCTTTGCGCCTTGCTGAATTGGGGCACCTATGGTCTGGCTGCCATTGTGTCTGCTCCTGTGACAGGTGCTTCCGTGGCTGCACTGGGCCTGGGTTTCGGCCTGCTTGCTTGTACGCATAGGCTCTGCCCCTGCCTGCATCTCAGGTATGGTCCTGGTACATCTGTTGGCCCTCGGCCATAATGCCAGTATTGCTGTCTGCACGTAAAGATGCATCCTCAGGCCTAGACCTGGTAACAGAGCAGTACACCTTTGGGACGTATCCCGGTGGCTCCTCGACAATGGGACCGGGAGGATCTTTAAATCCCTCTGCGGTTAGGCCGGTAGCTACCTGAGCCTCGGTACCCTTCTTGCCAGTAACAGAACCAGATTGGACCCTCCCGCTGGCGCACTTCCCTGGAAAGAAGTCGCCCCTGTGGGGTGCTTTCGAAAATTAAACGCTTGCCTTCTTGGTTTTTCTTCTCACATACTCCTTTATGTGTTCTGGTGGAGTGCCGGCAAACAGCTCCCTCCACCTTGCTAGCTGATTCTTGAGGGCCCGGGCAGTAAGTGCATCGCATGCTGAGCAGCTTTCCCATCCGTTGTCTTCACCAAGGCACCGGAGGCAGAAGGCGTCTGATGTGGGAAATGAACTGTTGCAATATGGACACCTGCTGAAGCCCGCCACGGCAGACATGCGTCGGGGATGGGCAGGGCACCCGTTGACAGTGCCCTGTAAGAATTAAAAGCGAGGGACGGCCATACAGGATGGAGGAAATGCGACAGGACCTTGGCGTAGGAAGGGTTATGATTGTACCATGGTATAAGAAGGATCCATGCCTTTTGCTTTTATAGACATAGTTTGTGATGATTTGAGCTTATGAATCTTGAAGATTTTGAACATATGTCAAATCAACCTGTCAATTTGAAACATCTTAGTCCCTGGTCACCCAGGGCAGGATGTGGCCACGTTGCAAAACGTTTCCCAAATAAGGGAATTCTTGTCAATTTGTTTGGTCAGAATTAACGTTTTCAGTTGGGAAAATAATAAATGTAGTTATTTGTAATGTCTACTTTTCAAATCTGGATTTATACTGTTTGCATTACTTCAACGGTAAAAGTTTTCCTCATGATTTCAAACCATTAATTATAACTGAATGTCATTGTTCTGGCAATTTTATAACACAGAAACGTGTAAATAGCTTATAATAAAAAGGATTATCCGTAAGGATTAGCCGTAAGTAATAACAGATAACACTAAAGAAAACATTAGCTATTAGAAGTGAATATTTCTGGTGATCATGTTAAATCACACAACACTGTATGGCCACAAGTGCTCTTTCACTAAAAATATGTGCAGTGAGTTCATGATTATATAGCTAAACATCAAAGCATTTGCATTTATCAGTGACTTATCCATCCAGGTTTGAGCAAATCCTAAACATTAGTCGTGTATGGCTCCTTAATGGGTGCATTGTGTGATCAGTATAGAAACAGTCTAATACTTCCCTGAAACATTACGGAGTGTAATTATCAATCCACAATTGAGCTCCCTGTAAGGTCCTAAGGTCATTGTACTAAAAGGCAATTCCTTCTTGATCTTAGTCCTCTGGTTTGTAAATTAATGTGTGTTTGCCTAAAATGCTTCCAATGTAGTACACAGAGCAAACATAAAATGCAGGACAGTGTTTGCCATTTGGCAGTGTGGGCATTTAACATTGACCTTAATATGTCTTTTGAACATACTGCATGACATGTAAATGCTGTCATTTTAACAATGCAGAACTAACAGTTTTTCAGTAAATGATTCTGTCGCAAGTGTTTCACCAAGTTACATATATAAGCACTGTATTCTAGCTGAATGACCACCAACCCTTTGTCTTGTGGAGTGGAGTGTGGAGAGTGGAGTGTGGAGATAATTCCACGTTAGGTATGTGTCACTTTCATATTGTCATTTCTGGATTGTAATCAATGTGGATAGAGGCTAAATTATCGATACAGCAGATAATTTGAAGACATATAAAGCATGCCAATTTCGGTAGGTTGAATTCTCTCTGTAGATTAGCAAATAATGTTAACATCTTCTTTTAAAACAAATGTTGAGGTTGAGATTCCCCATGAAGATACCCACTATTAGCTCAAACTTGATTTGCATTTTTTAAGAATGTTCATCATCATTGAATCTAAAATATTAAACCGCTACACTGGTGTCAAAGACTATAGTACATTTAGAATTGATAGTTTTACATATTAAATATAAAATGTATAGTACTCATGCAAGCTACCAAATACATAACATGCGTGTTCCATAACTTGTGGTAAGGTTTGATTTGGAGTCTGACTTTGGACTAAGTGGTGATGCATCCATTTTGGCATTTCCAATGCCTGCATACTTGAAATGTTCAGAGACACCTCAACTCCCTTTAAAAAAAGTTGGCTTTTGGATGAATATATGCATTTTAGTGTAACATATATTATGTTATGGTCTTATCACAGACTCAGTGTACTAAAAGTCAAAAGTAACTTTAACAGATAATCTTACTATTCAGATTGCAAAGAAATAGTGTATTTCTAGAATGCAGAATCTTATTACATTGACTTAAAATACATTCTTGCATCAACCTAACTCCAGTTTAAACCTGATTGACAAAGCTACATGAGTCTAAAGACAACACTGAATAAACTGAAAAACAGAAGAAACAATATTTAACTTACCCAGGAGGACAGACACAACCAGAGAGACAAGGGACATGTGCAGACATGGTTAGGTTTAAAAGATGATTCTCACATGTTCTTTCCCGGCTTAGCTCGAAATTAGCCCCAGGATCACTGCAGTTAATGTAGATCTGGCCAACCGGACAATCATAAACTGCAAGAAAATGCAAAAAAGCCTTCATGAATTTGACATTTTTGGTAATCTAGTCCCATCTTTCTCCTTATATGGGCCAGTGTATATCAAATAGTAAAACAATAAAAGAGAAGCAAATTAAAATTACAATAATTAGGTTGCAATATTTGCTACTTATATATATATTTTTTTATTGGTTTGTCTGAAACATTCAACCTTTCAATACAAAACAGATTATTCGTTCCTATACTCGTACATGTATATATATAAAGCAAAAATAAAAATAAGTTATCTTAGCAAAAATCAATTATCATCATTTACATTCATTTACATCAGGCATCTGAGATTGACATATAACTGATACAACAATAAACAGTAAAACGGAGAAAGATATAAAGGAGAAACAAGTTGTAAGTAAAGGGAAAAGAAAACCTTAAAAAATCTCCAGTTAATGTAAAAATAGACAAGTCATGACATATCCTAGTTATTCGATTGTAATTCCAACACTACCTATGTCACTTTCTAATTTCAGTTCATTCAAAAAATTAATTGTGGCATAGCCCACTGTCCTCGAGTACACATGAAATACATATTTACATAGGGCTTTAATCTCCATATGTATTATATGTTCAAACACGTTCTTAAAATGTTTGATCCTTATGCTCTCTAATTCTGCACATTCAGTGTTCAAGGGATTCTATTTGGATGTTACAAAAGCGACACATATTAGTTCCTTTATTATCATTATCCCATTTCACTGTGACTTCTCTGGTTTTCCGCAGATTTAAACTTAAGTGCAGGAGTCCTGCCCGATGCATGACATTTAGCAATTTCAATAGATAGACTTCAGGAATTCCAAAAGATTTTAAAGCAAAGGGATTTTGTTTGAAACATTTATAGTTATGACATATTTCCCTAGTCCTAATCCAATCCATTTCACACATTTTTCGCTTTGCCTTGTCTGGATTTTGTAGGAGCAAATCATCAGTTATGTCCACTTCCTGCATAAACTCCTGCGCCTGTGGTTTCCATTGCTTAATGAATTTATCCTCTGATGTTCTCACATAGTTTGCCAGCTGTATAACCAACCCATTCTGATGTTTATCCAACACACATTTCCTATAAAGCATGCATACCTTCCATTTATATATGGCATATATTGATATTAGTCCTAGTTCATGCCTTATTAGGGCTACAGGTGTAGATTTGGGAAGCTTTAATAGGCTCCTCCAATATGCCCATTCTTTTTTATTCCAATAATTATTAGGCTTGTATGCTTTTGTTTCTGCTCCATATAACAATATAGGCAAAGCCTTTTCTTTATAGTCTGTTATCAAGGGTGTGATATTGAATTTACAATATTTACCATTGATAATTCTGGACTGTGATATTAAACTGTTCCATTTCAACATCAAGGTAATCTCATATGATAGATCACTAGGATCGTTATTAATATTTACACCCAAATAGGTGTACTCACACACTGATTCCACCTTTTGATTATTTAGTTGCCACCGAAGCTTCTTGTTTCGTTGTTTGTGGCTACCAAACTGGAAAACCTGGGTCTTTTTGATGTTTATGGTATTTTATTGAAATTAGCATATTTCTCCAATGCTTGTAGCATATTATGTAACCCAAGGTGTTTTAGATATCAGAAGGAGGTCATCGGCATACAACAACCATTTGATCTCCCTTTGCCCAATTTTCGGAGAGTCAGTTATGATATCAGTGAATTCCTTGCCCAGATCAAAAATAAAAAACTTGAAAATTGCTGAAGCAAGTATTCACCCTTGTTTAAGTCCTCTGGAAGTACCAATGGGATCAGATGACGAACCATCATTGTCCAGTCTTATCTGCAATGATGTTTGCCAATGAAATTCAATAATCTACTTTAAGATGTTCCACGGACAGTTACTTTTCATTAATTTCATGAATATAAGCTCTCTTGGGATTGAGTCGAACGTTGTTTTAAAGTCAACAAATGCGACATACAAGGGTAATGTCTTACTTGATTGTTTGGCAATGATCGCATTTATACACAACAGGTTAATACCTGTACCCAATCCTTTCAAGAACCCCGTCAACATGGATCGCTTAAGTTCTCTTTATTTAACCACCGATTGAACTCACAGAGAAGTAAACAAGCAAATACCTTCCCCAGACAATCCAAAAGGGCAATAGGCCAGTAGGATGCTGGATCTAGTCTATTCCCTTTCTTGTATAGCGGGATAAGAATGGACTTCCTCCATGATTCAGGTAAATTCCCTGTGCGCATCACTTCCTCAAATATCTTAATTAATATGGAAGACCAGATCCCGGGATTTTCCTTGAGCATTCTATTAGCAAGCCCATCATGACCAGGGGCCCATGAGCTGCTAAGTTTCGAGATGTAAAATAACACATCTTCTTGGTCAAATTTTATTAAGTGATCCCAATTTTCACTCTTAATGGCTAGATGGTAATTTAATATTGGAGTCTGATATATTTGATGGAAGTAATTGCACCAGGTTTTTGCTGCAATGGCATTTATCTGAACAGAAGTCTGGTCTTTATACGTTGTCTTATTTAGAACTCCCCAGATTTCAGCAGACGACTTTGAGGTAATTTATTTTTTTTTAACATATGTTCGCTGTCCCTCTGGTAACATAATGCCTTCCTTCCTCTTTGCCAGTTTTTGTAAGCTGTGCGTAGATGTTTTATTTCAGACAAATTCTCTTCTACTGGTAGATGTTTAACATACGTATTTTTTGCCTAATCTCAGCTTTTTTAATTTTGACATCCACATCGAAGATGTGTGAATGTTTATGGCTGTAACCTTGTACAATATTCTTTACCAACACATATTTTTGCATAGATGACACATAATCCTGTCCTGAACTCATAGAAGGTTGTCTATCAAAGTTATTCAACGAAGTACTAGACCAGTTTATTCGATTTCTCATATTACTTACAGTTATATTACCTGTGTATTTTTTGCAGCTTCTCATGAACTGGCTTCTCTCCAGCTCCCAAACAGAGTTGACTATGGTCACTTTTTCCATTCAATCTTACATTCAGGGATTGGATTATGTTAATCATTGCTCCGTTCACAAAAATATAGTCAATTGTGGCTTCAAATGGACCATTATGCCACGTACTGGCAGCCGGAGTATCACCCTCCACTGAGCCATTTACCATTAATAATTGCATATCTTTCATGATTTTACACCATCTTTGTTCTTCCACTGTTAATTTTCTTTTACCTTTAACCGAAAGGTGTAGATTAAGGTCACCCATAACTAGCACGTAATCAACATGCTTTTCTGATGCAATCCTAACAAGAAGTTCCTCAAGAAGTTAAAAAAAACAGTCTGGTGACAGATGGGCCCTTCCCCAATATATATTAACCATTAGAATGGAATATACATCACTTATCAGCTTAATGGATTGAATAAAGGGTGCGGGCGAGTCATACATTGTTACTCTAAACCCCCTTGATTTTCTTGTTGCTATCATAAGACCTGCCATAATTCTACTGTTTGTAGCTGTGGGCTGCTGTGGACTGCTGAGGACCGGACACCGCCTGGAAAACAGTGCCGTGCCGTGTCTTTAAGGATCTTCACTCCGCCCCTCCAGGAAGTAGCATAAAACACTTCCCAGGTCACCCTTGCAGCGTTAAGCCCTGCAGGAGTCAAGGGCTTTGTAATTCTACCGTTTGTAGCTATTTGGGCTGGAGATGGAGGTCGTGCTCGGACTGCAGCCGCCCGTCGGACATCTTCAGCGGATACTTCTTCTCTCGGGTGGCATCGCAGCATCGCTGCACCGGGAGCAGAAGCGAACTCTAGAGTCGCGCAGCGCTGCCTGCCGTGTCTGAACTCTCGGTCTTGCTGACTCACAGAAGTCTGGACGATAAACAAGAAGTAACTCCGGGAACAAAATGAAATACAAGTAAGGAAGTGTGCGAGGGGGAAAGAGGGAGGGAGGCACTCACAAAAGACTCCTCTGTCTCGTTCAATAATCAAACGCCAGTACCTGTGTGAAGTCAAGTGTCAACATAAATGGTTGCCTAACTTAATACTCCAAACCTAAGCCCCCGGTAGTGAATGGTGCGTCTGTGGCACTGTTGTACTGTTTGCTGCTTAGCTGGGCGCTGCAGCTCCCTTGTTAATCTCACCACCCCCCGAAGACGACATTTCCCAAAATATATCTGATTCAACAACGCAGAACCTAGCGCTGCGGGGGCACCGGATCCAAGATAAGACTAGAATACATTGAGGGTGTGGTGCGCTGATGGTGCGACAACCCGGAAATGTCTGAAACATCAGATAGGCGGTTAAGCAGCAGGCGTCCATCACGGGAAGATTGGGGGATGGAACTGCGCAGCCCCCTTAAACCGTTGTCCTGAGTGAAGCGGCTGACATCTGCACCAACCTGCATGCAAATGCAGGCTCAAGCCGAGCTATCAGGTAAGTCATAAATATCCAGTATGGATTGGGCCGCAAACATTGAAAATTCTGACAGTCATGACAGCGCTGATACTGTTCAGATACACTCCGACATAAACCTTGAACGAATTACAGGCGGTCGGAGCCCTAACCCAAAATTTAATACGCCACTGTTTGCACCTAGAGACCTAAACAAACTGCTCAACCCTGCCGAGTTACCAGCCTCCCAGCTGGTGGATGATGAGATTGTGTCCGCCTCAATAAGTCAAGCGCAGGAAGTGATCAGCTTGAAAGGTAGGAAGCAGTCAGTCGGTAAGAAAGGCAGCCCTAATCCAGCAGTGAATGCTGAGGGGCAAGGGATGGCAGAAAACGTTCTACCTAATGACGCGGCCAGGGACATCGGTGTAGCTCCAAAACTAACGACCGAGAAATCATCGGAACTCGAGAGAACACAAGAAGAGAGCCGTGGGGGCGGGGTAATGGGGGAGGAGAAGGGAGAGGAGAGGGAAGACAGAGACTCAAATATGGGGCTAGTCCAGGCCCAGGCTAAGGAGAAGGCTGGGGATACCTCCTTACTAGAGGAGGGGAAATCAAGAAATGTCACAGCGGAAAGCTACACTCCCATGCTAGACATCAGCATGGCTATAGTCCGTGACCATGAGATAGCAGAAGTGGCTCCCCTCCCGAATTGCCATAAAGCCCTGAAAAGCCCACTCCAAATTGAAAATGTACGGATTGATGTTCACCCACATAACAAAGTGGAAGATCTGAAGACTCCCCTGACAGATTTCTGGCAGACGGCCCTCAAATTACCTGCATTGCACAGACAACACGAATCAAAGCATTGAGGAGCAGGAAGTGACAGACCTATCACTAACACATACAAAGCACCTCCAAGTGAAAAGTAATAAAAATTTAGAGGCAAGGACCATACTATCATCGAACATAATGAGCCCACCGGCGAATAAAGAGAGAAGGGAGAAAGAAATCCAGTCTCAAGTAACCGAAAAAGCAAAATACAGCGAGGACTCACATTTAGCCTCTATTTTGGAAAGCGAAGATGAATGGACTTCGCCATTAAAATGGAAATGGAATGAAACCCATTCTAATATCAAGGCAAGGAAAGATCTGGGAAAATACATTGACAGAAAAAACAAGGTGGAGATGGGCCGGACGTTTTTGCCAAATAATAGGCACTCTAGAAAACAAAGCAGCACAAGGAAAAATAGCATATCAAAACCGTCAAATCATGATATGTTGGAGAAATTCTTTAAGAAGAAAATCTCTGAGTCAAACAAAATGCCCAATGATATGTCAGATAGCGATATACTGGAGAGCGTTAATACACCATATCACCGAATCCTGTCAGATGAAAATAATCAGAGCCAGCAGGACATTTCGGCTATAATATCAGCAGCAGAATCAAGAAAGGATTACTAACTGCACCCAACATCGACACCGATAAGATGGCACTTTCGACAAAATGCAAAGTATTCAATCCATCCAAATGCTACAAATCGAACTGAACTATTAACACCTTCGAATGAAAAACAGGGAACAGCGGCAGATGACTATGTTCCGCAAAAAGATCAATTAAAAACACCTTGTAATCAAATGACAGGGCTAGAATCGCTGGACATTGCGGGAACTAATGGCCATGTTGGTGCCAGAGGCACGGCAACAATAACTGGGGAAAGAGGACTCCAAGTGGAGGTAAGGGCAAAAGGGCCCGGGTCCAATAAATATTTTTCAGATGCCCCTCAGATTGCATATTCAAGTCAAAAACCAACAGGGAGAAATTTGCAGCAAGTCTCGCATAGAAAAGAAGATCCCTTCTCGCCTCAAAGGAAACAATGCGGACAACAAAGTGAGTCCTCTCAACTAAAAGATACCCCAGGGAAAAAAACAGATCTTCTGAACATAATGGCCACAGTTACAATCGCATTGGCGCCATTCAGTAAACTGTATGAAAGTATCAATGATACATTAAAAGACCAAACAATGATGATTGCTTTGATGCATACCAAGATGCATTTCTTTGAGGGTTACATCATGGCAAAAGGGTGGGGCACTACTGAAATATTAAATCAAAACCATACACAATTTGGCAGTGATAAAGGTCCACACAACAACCCTCGGAATGCCTCAGGAAAGGCAACCAAGGACTATAACGAAGTGACAACGCAAACAAATCTGAAGAGCCCACAAGATCCGCTACCTAATTTGAGTGTTGTTGGGTATTTTGTGGAGATTTGGGGCCTAACGGTATTTTATTACCGCCGAAAAATAACTTAGAAATAATCACTCCTTGTATTCAGATTGGGCCATGTGCAACAATAATACAGTGGACATGCATTATTTCAGCACCCAGACATGCATGTTTGGTATGCGTGGTTGGTATGCGTGGTTGGTGGTATTTTGGTGAGCATAATTCCCTTGTTTTATTTGTGGCCCCAATGTCCAGAATCCCTTATCTTTGCTTAGATTTTTCGTGTAATCACTAGAGAGACCTCAGACCTACATTTCAGGAATACCACATTTTCAGTGTTAGTGTTAGTGTGCCACCATGGGCGATCTCACTGACTTATTTATGACAGAGAGCTATATGTGGTAATTTTGTGGTAATTTCCACTACCTTATATACGGTAGGGAACTATGTTCAGAGAGTCCCTCTTCCTGTTGGCTCATGTACCTCCAACGAGCTATGCTACAAACAATCACTCTCAACTGTCCATACTGAATATGATCATGCACACATCTGTCTTAAAATGACAATTGCATTGTTTAAAAATCTCCCCTCATCATCAGCACTGTATTGGTAAATATAAGACACACCACCCGTTTGCTTTCAAATATTTTTCTGCATTATAAAAGTTGCATTTAAACACGATCTCACTCTTTACAGAAATAAATAAAATAGCACAGTAACAGCATTGTCTGTGCCACACTGAAAAGAGAGTGGCGGAGCAAAGAACTCGATTTGCAACATTAACATGTGATTAAGGCACAGGAATCTCCTTTCCTACACTGACTGAATATTCTCGTACACACTCAGCTCCCACACTTATGTAATTACCTTATCTGTTCAGCCCGAGTTTTCTTCAGCTGTTCTCTTTCTGAATGTGACTCCCTTGAAGATTAACCCCAGTGAAACGATCGCCTTTCGTTTTCAAACCAGGGTCATTGCCTGGAACTCAACTTTTTCAGCAGAAATGCTCCAACCAGGAAAAACAGATCCTTCTCCCAGCTCTCCAAATCTCCACTGTCCTGTCTCTCCCTTCAAACTCCCCCCAGCAAAACCCTAATCACTGCCTCTAGCATGATACTTGCTATGACGCTGCTCCAATCAGAATCAATCATGCCATCTCCTCCCTCTCTACACAATGGCTCATTTTTATGGTAATACTTTGTAACCAACTGATTTCCTGTTCTTTCGAGCCCTTTTGCTTCCTGTAGTTATGTGGACAGAGCAGCAGAGAAAACAAAAAAAAATGAATGTGCGTTTAAAAGTTCACTTTCAGAGTAGGCCTATTTCTGCAGTGGAGACACATTTTTATTAGTGGGTTATGTTAAATTCAATTTTTATTAGTCAGGTTATTTATGAGTAATGTTAGTTATTAATTTTCAAATGTGTCTCTTGCACCATAGGCATTTCAGGTGAAAAATAGTGTGCATTTTTGAATGTGCACGTGTGCTTTTAACTGTAAAAATAGATGTGCATCTTATATGTTAAAATCGTTTTTGACTGAATAGCCTGTCTTTCCTTGTTAATCTGGTAACACATATAGCAATGCACCATAGGCATTTGGTGCTGCATCAAAAAAAAAAATTGCTACCTGTGCAGTAGTGCTGTACTCAGTGCTGTAACACGCCAAATATCCTTACAGTGTGATACTGGAAAGCCTGGGAAGAAATGAGAAAAACATAGCCTCCCTAATAGCGAGTTTGGCCGGACTAAAAAAACAGAAAACATGCCCCTCTAAGGTGGGGACTAAAAATAAAACTATCACAAAAACAGGAAAAAGAAATGGATGCATCACGATGTGAGAAGACTTGGTCTTTAAAATAACAAAATACATCTCAAAAGACCAGACAAAAAACAAGGCACCAAGCTCGCAGAATCCATTTTCCTACAGCATCTTTAGTCGAACTAAATGGCCAAAGGATCGGGCACAATTGCAAAAAACATTACCAGATCAAGGCCATAGGAAAAAAGACCCGACAACTAAAAAAAAACAACGACAAATTAGGGGGTCTGAACCAAAATGACCTGGAATGTAAAGATGATGATGAAAATCATTCAGCAGTCCTGGTGGATGATTCCTCCTCATCCATAACAGACTTGTTGAATTTAAGCACGTATACAGTATCAGAGGTCACATCCGAACAAAATCAAATCTTGGAACTGAAAAGGAAAGCAAACCCCAATGGAAAAACTCATGTACATGAATAACCAAAAAAGAAAGTTTTCATAATTGAACCGGTTCCATCAGTAAAAGATTTAAAGCAGCCAAATAAAGCAAAAAGTGCTCAAGAGATTAGTAGAAGCCTGTGAAAGGTGGCGGCCCCATTACCAAGACCGCCCAAAGAAATCCAAAAAATAGCCAGAAGTAAAGATATAACTAGCGCTAGACAATTTATACCGGCTAGAAAAAGACAGATAAGGGAGACAAGAAAAGTATCAAAAAGATCCCCAGGCGAGTCCACTCGTGATGAGAGAGCAAGAAGTAAATGGCCAACTACTAAAGAGAGAAGCATTTCACCTAAAAAGCAAAGAGATTGGCAAGAAAGAGGTAATACTCCAAAAGCCGAAACGTCGAAGAAAATACAGAGCAACTGCATCTTCAAGATGCAGCGAACAAAAAAGTCAGATGACAAGTTAACTCTGAACAGAAAGACAATTCTAGGCTTATTCCAACAAGTACCAAATCTTCGGCAACTGAAAAACAAGGATATATGGATAGTCAAACCATGCCAGACAGGCAGAAGAGACTGCTCCTATCTTCATTTTAAATCGAAAATTATACAAAATCAATTAAAAGAGGAAGAACAGAGGCTGTACATCTTGGGATATGAGTTGACGGAAGAAAAACAAAAGCCTATAGGAAAACAAAATAGAAACAACATAAGAAGGCTCAGTGAAAACCGCTCGGAAATACCAGGTAAGAGTTTAAGAAGCGAAGAAAGAAAAGACAAAAGGCTAGCCCCATTAGGGCCTTCAAGACAAGAAAAAGGAGCCTTACAATTAAGTAAATACAAGGAAAGCGAGGTAGAAGGGGAAAGGGAAAACAGACCCCTTTCAAAAAAGATTGATCCAAAAAAATGGGCATGGACTGCACCCCCAACAAGAATTAACTCTGGAAATTAGCCACCAGAAAATGACAGGGAAATCTTGGAGGAGGGCACAGTAAGCACAGCCGAACAGGGACAGGGAATCCCCGCAGTCATCCAAATGACATCTTGGAATACAAGAGGGTTTAGCCATCTGACAATCCCGAATGATGCAGATTTGGGCTCAAATGACATTATCTATTTACAGGAAACGTGGCTCTTGACAAGACCCCTTATGGATGGCTATGTCACAATTTTTTATTCCAGCAAAAAAAGGCTTGACGGGCCGGCCAACTGCAGGTCTTTTAATTGCAGCTCGTTCAGGATCAGGTCTTGAAATTTGCACGCAGATATCACGTTTGCCATTTATCCAAACTGCAGTACTGTTATGGAATAGAAGAAAGAATATGGAAGAACATATGGCCAAGGCAACTATTGTTCTGATAAACACATACTGGAACCCGGAGGCCATCAAAGACAAAGAATACCTAACGACATTAACTGATACCCTACACGAAGCCTCAGAAAATTTCCATTTGGATCTTATTATTGTCACTGGGGACATCAATGCAATTTGCGCAGATATAGGAGACCAAAAAAACACCTTGCAAGAACTGCTCCAATTCTGGTAAGAGGTAAATTGCTATAACAATAGATGGCTGGAAAAGATCTTCATAATCTTCATTGGACCCACCACAGATCGAACATGACTACGCACACTTGGGGACGCAACACACAAATCAGCACAATAGACCATACCTACGTGTCTACAGAAATCTTCGGGCTTATAGAAAATTTCACAGTTATTAGAAATTCCAATTGTGATCACAATATCCTAAAAACAAGTTGGAGAACCCTAAGCAATAGGAAAGTAAAAATGCAACATGAAATAGAACCAGCAAACCAAGGCAATAGAGTGAAGCTTTCAGAGAGAGCAATTCAATCTATAACAAGCAAGTATCTTGAAAATTCGGCAAGCACAATCAAAAATAAGGAAGTAAACAAAGCCATTGATTACACTGTCTTCCTTCAAATCCATACGATAAAAAGAGGAACCATCCTGAAAGAAGGAAGCATCACCATCATAGTTATGATATACAGCTGGTAGAGAAAAGAAAAATTCTGCGGCGTTTAATCAGAATCAATAAAACAATCTCTGACACTTGAAAATCAAGTATGGCTGAAGAAGGCCAAGACACAGTATAGACACTGGCTGACACAACGAAAACATGCTCTCTATCAAAAAGATGCTGAGGAAATGCTTATGGCCATACATGGAAAAAATGCAAAAGCATTCTGGTCGCTTATCAGAAACATCAATGGCTCAACGGACGATGCTTTGATGAATACTGTTGGGGAAGCAAAATGGGTCGCACATTTCACCAGTCTATACAAAACTCCAGCGCTTAGAACAGAGGAAACTTCGACACGTAGCAAGGCAAAGTGGAGGATCTCTGAGGATTTCGAAACAATTCTTTTTAAAATTAAGAAATTTTCGAACTCGAGAGCACCTGGCCCTGGCGGGCTATCTAATTTAGAACTGAAGAAAAATCCGGAAGCTTGGGCAAATTTCATGAATGAAATCTTTAAAAAATGTAACAACACAAGAGAAATTCCAACCTCTTGGAGAGAAGCCACAGTAATTCCTTTCTTCAAAAGAGGTGCAAGGGACGACCCAATATCGGCCTATCACACTATTGGACGTAATTGGCAAGGCGTTTGGGTCTCCGGCTCTTGACGCTTTTCAGACTTGGCTAAAAGCAGCCGATTTGGCCGACCCTTTTCAATCTGGCTTCACAAAAAACACGGGGACCACAACAAATATTTTGCTGGTGAGTGCCATAAAAGCAAAATCACTCCAGAAAGGTCTGACTGTTTATTTAGCACTAATAGATCTGGTGCAAGCGTTTGACCGAGTATGTAGAGAAAGCCTATGGAAAAAACTGGAAAATAACAACTGCCCAGAAGCAATTATAGGGCCAACACAAGCATTGTATCATAACACCACAATGTGAGTAAGACTGAACAAAGCAGGGGAACTATCCGAAGAGATAAAAACAGCCAGGGGCGTGAAGCAGGGTTGCCCGTTGGCCCCTGCTTTATATAACGCATATATTGCAGACTTTGCAGATACTGAGAAAGAGCTGAGAACTTTTCCCCCATCAGTAGGTGGTGTAAAGGTCCCTAGAATCATCTACACTGAAGATATCATTTTGCTTGACATGACACCGGTGGGCCTTTAAATGCAAATAAACAACTTAACAAACTATTTGGAGAAAAAACAATTTAGAAATAAACAAAACAAAGACCAAAATGTTAGTCTTTGGAGAAAACAAAAAACAAGGAAATAAGCAGAGTTGTACTGTGAATGGTACAGCTCTAGAAAAAGTCGAGGTGTTTAAATATCTAGGCGTGACGCTGAGCACCAAAGCTCTGGAACAACCAATGCAGGAAGACCTTTTTTTCAAAAGTACAACTTTTAACATCACAGGCAAAAGCCATTGGGCCTCATTCCGAGGTTGGCGGTAAGTATTGGTTTTTACCGGCATGGCGGAAAGAGCGAGTCCGATCTGGTACCACGCCGCTATTTACAGGCTATTCCGACCTCGCGGGCACGAGCTTTCCGCCATGCCGGTATATCCCTCGCGGCATACCGCTAAAGGGCCCGTTAAACCCCTTAGCAGCATGAAGCGAGACGTTCTTTACAACACCACCATCGAAGCTTCGCCATCCGTAATTAGCGGTGACCGTAATTTACGGATACCGTAAATTACGGTCACCGCTAATTAACGGATACGGAAATTACATCATCGCACAGGAACGGGAAGGAGCGCGGCGGCCATCTTTAAAAACACAATCCATTGCCATACTCTCCAGGCACCCTTGGGACGAACCTGAACCTCGGAAAAGGCCTACACAACCGCCAGCTATGCCCAAAGCCCCGAAAAAGTCAGCGGACCGCCTCCGCAAGCAGCACTTCAGCCCCGAGGAGCTGCAGGCCATGGTGGGCCACCTGGAGGAGCACGCAGACGTAGTGTTCAGCAGCAACATGCGCAGAGGCAGTGGTCCGGAAGAAAAACATATGGGCAGAACTTGCTGAAAGGGTGAGCGCAGTAGGCACCACCCCCCGCACCCAAGGGACTGCCGCAAGCGGTGGGACAACTTGCGGTTGAGGGTGCGGAGCATCCTCGCAGCCAACCGCAGCCAGGCCCTGCTGACTGGAGATGGACCAAGTTCACCAATGAAACTAGCGCCATGGGAAGAGAACTGCGCTGCATTGATTGGCACAGAATCAATCGAGGGCGTCAGTGAAATGGAGTGTGGGGCTCCGTCGTCTGCTGATGGAGGTGAGTGTCCAAAGTCAACACCGCCAATGGCAAATACATGTTGAAAACACTTCCAAGCCCCGTCCATTGCACCTTGTCATACTGCCCTCCACCCATTCTGATGATTGCAAGACAACTGCCACCAAGGGACAAGTGCTACCACATAATGCCCATCAACCACAGTGCAGTAACTAGCACATCCCAATAAGCACACTGTGCAGCAGGCCTGGCAGTGTGCGAGTCAGACTGCCCATGACCAGGCCAGGATTAGTGACTCCCACACCTGCGTACATATCTGACACATCCGTAGAAACCAGTGATGTAGTAACGGCCAAAATGCCACCAATCCAAAATGACTGAAATGTGAATGCTGCCATTAATGACATTAGCGTCTCACACAACCACTCATGTTGTACCTTTGTTCTACACCCACAGGCAGTGAGCATGAGGGCGATGAGCCTGAGAGAAGCCGTCCCAACACATCCAGTGCCA
Organism: Ambystoma mexicanum; assembly: GCF_040938575.1. Taxonomy (NCBI): domain Eukaryota; kingdom Metazoa; phylum Chordata; class Amphibia; order Caudata; family Ambystomatidae; genus Ambystoma; species Ambystoma mexicanum. Next base: position 831,087,803 of record NC_090934.1, on the reverse strand, counting down.
AAGGCAGGGACCACCGCGTACCGGCCAGGAAGGACAAAACCACCACAGCTCCTCCAAGGCCCATTGAGGTTGCACCACCCCCATCCCTCACTGCACCAGCGCCTGCAACAATCACCACACCAAGGTCAGAGGAGTCCAGCATCTCTGGGAAGGTGGCAGCCACGGCCCCTCTGCAAATCCAGGACAGCCCCTCGTCCATCTGTGGGGCGTCAGAGGAGGACTCCTACCCCACTCTATACACCCCCGAGCCATGCAATGTCCCCCAGGTGTTGTGCATGGACTCTGGGGAGGGTGACACACCAGTCCGAAGTGCATGTGGCGATGCACCAGGAGACGCAGATCCCGTGCCCAGTACCCCATTCGAGGCCCTGTCAGGGCATGTCGACCCAATCCCCAGCCGGGATGATACACCATCCCAGGAAGCACTACGTGCAGGACAACTCACTGCCCTCATCACTGACTTCAATGAGGAAAACCGCCAGGGCAGGTTGGAGTTACTCGAGGAGCTCAGGCAAATGTGTCAGGTGTTCACGGAAAGCACCAACCGAGTGTGTGAGGCACTTGGACGCATTGCAGACGCCCTTGTGGCAGCACGTCCCATTCCTGCGACTCAGCAGGAGGACACCCTCACAACCAGTCTCCCCACCCCAGCAAGCCCAGCGCGCCGCTTCCTGCGTTCTCAGTGGCGCAGGAACATGCCCCCCCCCGGGGCATCGGGAGCATTGATCAATAGACTATGCTGCCATATGTGGCCTCAATGTGCCACACGGGACTACTGTTGCGGAGTTGGGGGGGGGAGAGGGGTGAGGGTGTGTATGGGAGTTGGGGGGAGGGGGGTGAGGGTGTGTATGGGAGTTGGGGGGAGGGGGGTGAGGGTGTGTATGGGAGTTTGGGGGGGTGAGGGTGGAGGTTTGATCAATGTGCATGTGTCTTTTAATGACTCACAGTGCATGGTGTACATGTATGCCCACAACCAGTGCCCGATGCCCTGTCATCCTGCAACCTCAGCTGACTTGAGTGTCAGAAATATTGTCCAATCAATGATTGCCACATGGCACATCCCTCCTGTGCATCTGCACTGTGATGCTGTCCTGCCAATTCTTCATCCACCCCCTCATCATCATCTGGTGGTGGCAGTCCCAGATCAGGGGGCAGTGGTACGTTCCGACGGATGCACATATTGTGAGCCTTACACATGCCATGGTGATCCTGGCCACCTTCTCGTGGCTGTTGATGAGTGCTCCACCCGAACGGCTGTGGCAACAAAATGGTGCCTTCAACAGGCCAAATGTCTGCTCTATGGCCACCCGTGTACGGGTATGGGCTCGATTGTAGTCCTCCTCATGCCTGTTGTGTGGTTTGCGGATAGGGGCCATGAGCCACAGCTTCAAAGGGTAGCCACCATCACCTGCATGGAAGGGGAATGAAGGTAAGTGTTTGTACATTGATGGTGGCGAACTGTAGCAGTCTTGCATGGCAGCTGGTGATTCCTGGCCATACACACATGTCCCTGGTTGCATCAACCCCATTACTGGCCCGGCTATGTGTCCTGTGAAATGGAATGATGGAGGGGTAGCTTCTTCAAGATGGCTTATGGTGTGCACACACATCTTGTTGCACATGCACTGTATATGCGTGCAGCAGTGTTGGCCTGAATTCATAGATGTGTTGGGTTCTGTGAGATTTGGTGGCAGGGGGTGTTGACTGTAGTCAGTAGCATACTTGTTTTACTGCACTGATCAGTACCATGTAGACTTGCACCACTACTATGGGTGTGCAGAACCAGTGACACGCTGCTGTATCCCTGTTGGGCTCACTTCTATGCACTCCCAGGGACGTCTGTCTTGTGTGGTGCAATGCAGGAGGCTGCGAGATAGTGCATATGCAGTGCATGTTGCAGGATGCCCTCATGGTGTGTGTGGTCTGCCGATGAGTGGTGCTTGTGTTGTGGTATTGGGCCAGGTTACCTGTCGGATGAGTAGTGTTGTATTTTCTACATTCTAGCATCGCTGTGAGGTTAGGCAGTCATGTGCCATATCGATTGCCTTGGGGCACTGTGTTCTGTGGGGTGCACATCGTGCACCGGCGTCGACATTCCCACACAGGTGTAGTATGCACCCCCCCTTTCCCACCAAGTTGGGGTATGCATCCACCCTACTCATGGCCCCAATGCGCTGCCATGGCCCAATCAGGTGACTCACCAAGCAGCCATGCATGTTGTCCAGCATGTTGCTCCATATAGCGTGGTAGCGTGGAGTTCCGCAGGACCAGGGGGTCATGTGTTGATCGGGGGTATCGGGCACAGCAATGTGTGATGGCTTTACTGGCATTTCATACCATCTGGACGTCAATGGAGTGGTATTGCTTGCGGTTGCGATACGCCACCTCCATTGCATGTGGAAAGACCAATTCCACGTGGGTGCAGTCGAAGGCACCTATGCAATTTGGCATGCCTGCCAGTGCATGGTAGGCAACTTATGTATCCAATATCTCCTGGGGTGTCCGGGGTAGGGATATGTAGTCCCTTGTGTGTTTGATGAGGGCATCCAGCACTTGGTTGAGTATATGTGGAAATATGGCCTGTGGTATGCCATGCATGTGCCCCACTGTATGCTGCTACGTGCCTGTGACAAGGAAGTGGAGAACAGACACTACCCCGAGTAGAGGGGGGATTGCAGTGTGGATTTCTATGAGGCTCACTATGTCGTCATGTGTCAGGTCCACTATGGTGGTGATGGTGTCCCGGTCAAGGCGGTACAGGGTCTGGATCTGCTCTGGTGTGAGGTTGAAGGTGGAGGCTCTGATGCGAGGGATTGGGGGCTGCCGGCGTGGTAATGGTGGCTGCACCTGTAGGGCATGCTGGGCCTGTCTCATCCTCCTTCTCCTCCTGTGTGTCCTCTGTGGTGGGGGCTGTGGTTGTTGTTGTTGCTGTTGTTGTCGTTGCTGCCTTGCAAGCAGGGCCTCCAGGTCCAGTAATCCTGCTACAATTGGTATCATCTTGGTGTGGGAGAGGGTGTAGTGAGTGGGTGTGCTCCTTTGTGCTGTGCCAGACTCCATTGCCTCCAACTGTGCTGGTTGAGTGCACCTGTGCCTCTTGGAAAAACTGCTCAGGGTTCTTAACACCTTCTCGGCGATGCCGGTATTTACTCCATGCCGGTAAGGTACTTTGCGGCCTTGTAGAGGCCGTTTTTTGCATGTCCGCATGACTTGGGATCAGCTCCGGTATACGCCATGCCGCTAATTTCGGCATGGGGTGTCGTGCGCGCGCCACGAGACCGCTATTTACGGCCTCGTAATTTACGGCGCTGTAAATAACGGTCTAGAGGGTCAGAATGGCCCGTAAAGGTAAACGATGCCGGTAATCCTTTACCGGCATCGTTTTTCCCTTAACACCCAACTCGGAATGACCTCCATTGATAATAAATATGGCTGATTCTCTCTAATTCCAGTGATTGATTTTTATAAATCGAAAGTAACAACAAGTTTACTATATGGAGCCAATGCCGTGCCACAACTCCCAGAACATATTTGCGTTAAAATAGAGAGCTATTTCTGGAGGAAGATTCTTGGCCTATCAAAAACCACATCTATAATACTAATACGGAGAGAACTGTGTTTATCATCATTAATGGCAATGGCAGCGAGATATAGGCTGATGCTTTTCGGGAAAACGCTCACAGAACCAAAAACAAAGATAATGCAAATTATCTAGGCAGAAATATTGGGCGGAAAGAACGTTGTTATGAGCAAATGGGCAACAAAAAACAAGCAGATGCTGATAGACATAAATATCTCAATCAAAGAATTGTCTGCAAACCCAAATAAAGCCACTAAGAAATTGTTGAAAACTGACTGGATTGCGACCTTGGATCTGGCAGAGCAGAACAAGACTATAAGAGACATTCCAACCATCTCTGCAAAAGTGAACACAGTAAGAAACTTTTTGGCTAAATTTCCTGATAAAAAACGAGGTTCAGACAAAATCTTATTCTGACAAACTAAGTAAAAGCAAGAAGGAACCGATCAGTTACAAATAACTGCCGGTTTTGTGCAGGAAAAGACAAAATGGAAACTTCTTGCCATCTGCTATTGGCCTGCCCAGGCACCAATTTACAAAGAGAACAACACCTGTCAAAAATGTTGGCAAGTAGAGACTCTTACGACGCAGAGACATGGTGGAATAAATTGGCAAGTGGGTCGAACACAAGATGGGCAATAGCTCTTTTTTTCCGTTCCCTGATTTTAGATCAACACAGTGAACAATGAATAAATGTGAATAAATGAGCTTAAAGATGGGAAGAATATAAGGAACATATGGAATTGGTTAAAAACCATTTTTTTGTAATAATTGTAATACAATTAAACAAATAAATAAAACAAATAATAAATAAGAGCTGCCATAGGTCTGCCCCTAAGCAAGCACAAGGCTGGTCTAGAACTATTTCATAGCCATCCCATATAGGGGCCTCCACCAGCCACGTTTCTTGCAGTACCACTATATCAAAACCATTAAGCTCTGTACTTTGCGCATTAGTTAAATGAGAAGATCCACGTGTATTCCAGCATATAAGAAGGATTTTTTCTTTTACTATGGATTGTTATACATGATCTATCTGTTGAGTTTCCACATAACTTTGTCTTCTATTGTTGGTTCCATAAATGCGCGGGGTCCATTTTCTGGAGCCCAACCTGTCTCCTTCTGTTATTTGCACTTTTTCTTTATGTAGATTAAAGCCCATTTGAAAAAAAGTGTCCTTGCATACCACATGATATAAGCTAATACAGTCGAACAAACAGAGATTCGGGATCTTGAAAGGTCTTCATCATCCAAAAACTCGACTCTGTCGATATCTGATGTAGTTATGTTTCTCAATTGTGATATTTCCTTACAGATATTTAGGACACTTGACCGATTTAAATCAAACTGCGCAAACGGGTGATCTCTACATTCCAATATGAAACAGTGATGGTTGTTTTGCACCACTGCTCTTGATTTGAATGTTTGGTCTTTGGTTGAATTTATTATTTTTCTTCCATTGCACAGATACTCTAAAATTTCCGCTATCTGGCAACTTTCCACCTGAGCTTGTCAAGATGGATTTGGGGCCACACAGTTCAGGATTGGGCCTTCAATTATTATGAGCATCGTTGTTTGTTCCAATTCGTGAATTCTCCTTTTGCATATTGGCCATGTATCGTTCTACAGTTTTATTTATCTCCTCGCTCATTTGGGCATCCGTTAACCCACTCAATCTTGTCTCCATCTGTTCAGAGGGGGTTGGAACAATAGTAGGTAATTGTGATTGAACTCTTTCTTTCTCCCTCATGAGTGCATTCTCTGCCACTAGCTCATCTAATGGTTTACAGCATAGGAGTGACTTTCTCTTTGTCATTCTCAGCTCGCTGTAACAATTGATCAATGCTTCCATTGTTCACCTACTTTTTGTCATTAATTGCTTTTGCAACATTTGTTATCTTCAAAAAGTGTCTCGTTTTCACACTTATTTTACTAGCTGGCTGAATAGCGGGTGCCCTTTTTGACTTGTTTCTCGGGACTCTTCCCAATTTGTTAGTTATATTTTCCTATATCCACCTTTACAGGTATATCTTCTTGATTTTTCTCACTATTGGCATCCTCAACATTGATCACTAAATTAGTATTGGTTTTAGGTTTCTCACCAACCTCACAACATAAACCATCCTGCAGTTTGAGTTCCAGAGCCTCAGCTGGTTCTTTTATATGGGTTACTCCACTGAAGTTGAACTGTTTCAGCTGTAACATTCCCTTATTTCCAAAATCTTGCAAAATGTCTGTTTGAGTCTCGGAGTCTCTTATGCCACAGTGTCTAAAGATCTCATACTGCGGTTCAAATTCTCTTATTTCTCCCAAAGCCACCCCATCATTATTTTGATTTGTCAATTTTGTCAGCAATATTGTTTGATAATTGAGCTTCTGGTCCATTGCCTCATACAACTTGGCTAAGGATAATAAAGCTGTATTCATAGCCAGCAATGTTGTACTCATATCTGCCTGTACTAAGATCTCTTCCGTATATTTATTAGCAGGACGCAAGGATTGTTGCCCATTCCAAGGTATATTCGGTGGCCTTGGAGTTGGTGGAACAAAAGAAAGTGAGTTTACAAACGCTTCTCCTTCTGAGCACACCGATAGATCTAGGGATGCTTTAGTCCTTTTATTTACTGATGTTTGAATCTCATTACCTTCTTCAATTCTCTCAGGCAAGAAACAGTCACTTGAATTTTGCCTTTGGATTGAGACAAATTGTCTACCTGCATTAGGTCCCCCGTGTAGGAATGAACGAATACAACTTCTTCCTCATTAACAGAAGCAGGGCTCAGGTTAATAAAATTGAGTGCCTCTGAATCCACTTGCCCTGTAATGTGCATAGTTTGATAGGCTTCTCTTAGTCTCTGCTGAGATTCCACAGAGCATAATTTAGATGGGCTCTCATTAATTTTTTCAAGTGTTTTATGCATCAGCAGTACGTTATCGTCACAACGTTTACTTTCATTTTCCATAGTTGTATCAATATCATACTTCCAATTTTAACAGTTCTTGTTACTGGCACATTGAGCTTAATAGCAGCCACTTCTATATCAAGTCGAGTGTTCAATTCAAGAAGTTTATCTTGTTTTACATAGCTACCTTTATTCAGATGAGTTTTGCTTATCTCATTCCTCGTCCCACACCATAATTGTAATATTGACGAATGTCAGATCCCTTTGTGATCGAATGATTTCTGTTTTTATTCAAGGTTTTTTTGTCACCTAAACGAGCCCAAATATTTTTTTTGTTGTTGCTGTATTGGCGTGTTAAACTTTGCTAGCGTGGCTTTTGGTGTCATAGTAATTCCTTCCTTGAATAAGGCCACATTCACAGCCGGCATGCCAGTTTTCAATGTGAACGGACCCTTCTCCATTCTCACGTGGCTTGGGGGAAGGTTTTCTACAGTACGTTGATGCTAGGTGCACTCTTGCAAACTTTGTACCAATAGCACTCAGTTAAACCACAATAAATAATTTCAGAGTGTGTTGTGTGATGTACAGCTTGATGTTAAATTCACCCTTGCACCATTAACATTCAATTAAGCAAAGCTAAACAAACAATATATGCTTTAAATTTGTATTGGTAATATTGGTGTTAGATATTGGTGTTAAAATCGCTCTTATGCCTACCACACTTAAAATGCCACACTTAATATAAGCAACACTAGTTGTTACCTTGAATGTTTGTTTGTATAAACTTTGGCCCCGCACTCCCTGCTATCCCGCTAGACAGCGAGACAGCAGGAAAATCCACTTGACAAATGCACTTTCCAAATGCGCGCGCAAATGCGCGTGGACCTTGCTTTTGTTGGTTCCAGGTCGGGTGGTGGGATTAATTCTAAAAGATAAGCAAACAGGAAACTTTTCTAACAGTGATAGCAGTCTACACGCTACAGCTAATAGCAGTCTATGGCAGTCTATGGGCTGCCAAATGACAGAAATGACACTGTCTGCATGATCGCATACCCGTCTAATCCACGTATTCCACCCGCGTCTCTGTATCCAGCGTCAGCATGGCCCCGCGAGAAAGCGGGACAACAGCGAGACAGCAGGCAAATCCACTTAACAAATGCACTTTCCAAATGTGTGCACGCAAATGCCCGTGCACATTGCTTTTGTTGGTTCCGGGTCGGGAGGTGGGATTAATTCCATCCAATCCACGTATTCGATCCGCGTCTCTGTAACCAGCGTCAGAACGGCCCAGCGAGATAGCGGGACAGCAGCGAGACAGCAGGCAAATCCACTTGACAAATGCACTTTCCAAATGTTGCTACTTATAACAACACCTTACTCCTCAGCCACATCCTCAATGTTCAAGAATTGGAAAACTCCAGTGTGGCCTTGAATCCTGTCCTTTTTTTCCAACTGCATAGAAAACAATTTTCTCTTGAAAATGCATCTTCATATTTAACAGAAACATGAAACTTCTTTCCTTAAATATGTACTATTTCCCAAATATTGATCACCACTAAACTAGATGACCACAAGTGCTTACTGCAAAGATGCTCAAGACATTCCATGGCATCTGAAACTCTTCTCGCCAGGCACCAGTGGCATCAACATCACATGAAACCAATTTCAAAAGGTTGTTATTGGCTTTACATCAAGGAGATATGCAATTTAGGTGCTAGCACTGGTCCACTATGTGTATGTACCACAACAATGCACTTACATACTTATCTCAACTCTTTTCCCCACAGAAGACCTAGAGCCATGGAAGCTTTTCCTTCTTGAACCTGATCGACCCATTATTCTTTTATTATGCCACTGACACTTAAATGTTGTGAGTTCATGAAAGGATTACTTCTTACCCTCTGAGCCATGATGGTACATTAATAATCTAGCGCCTTTAGAAAACCATTGAAAGTAAGGTTATTTATTTATTTATGTGATTTAGTTTTAACCATAAACTTTACACATATTACATAAAAATCCAATCATATAATCAAAAGAACAAGTTACTTCTTACCTTGTAACGTTCTTTCGACGGGATGTTCCTCCGACGTATTCCTCATCTTAGATATCTCCTTCCAGCTCTGCTGGCTTTGGAAAATTTTTTCTCTAGAGGGCGCTGCGCGTCGACGTCCTCCGAGTCGATGTCCCTCGACAGCCACCGTATCGACGTCAACGTCATCCTGGCTATAAAGGCCGCGCGCAGCGCCCGTTGCTCAGTTCCATTTTGTAGCCCGCAATAATGCTTTCTGGACTAAACTAATCACCCTGAAGGAGCGTAAACTGCAACAACAAGGGAAGTAGAACTGCGGGGATGGATGGGAGGGTCGATGAGGAATACGTCGGAGGAACATCCCGTCGAAAGAACGTTACAAGGTAAGAAGTAACTTGTTCTTCGAAGGGATTGTGTCCTCCGACGTATTCCTCATCTTAGATAGGCTCCCATAGCAGTATTCTAATATTGGAGGAAGGAGTACTGACTTCATGCTGTCTTCTATTGATGAATAGAATGCAGCACAGCCCTTCCAAACCTAGTCTCTTGACTGGAGGAGGAATCCAAGTTGTAAAATCTTGTAAAGGTCTGGACAGACAACCATGTAGCGGCCGCACAGATGTCTTTAACCGGCACACCTCTTGAGGGCCGATGAAGCTGCAATACCTCTGGTCGAATGAGCCCTAAGGTTTTGAGGGGGCTCTTTTCCTGCTAGTTTATAACATTCCAGAACGGCTAGAATGATCCATCTGGAAATGGTCTGCTTAGTTATTGGTAATCCCAGCTTGTGACCAGTGTAACCTACAAACAGCTGGTCTGCCTGTCTTATCCTGGCTAGTCTACTGATGTAAAAACTTAAAGCCCTTCTAGGGTCTAGCCTGTGTAACTTCTCTTCCTCTTTCCCCGGATGAGGAGGAGGATAGAAAGATGGTAGGGTAATCTTCTGATTGATATGGAATTCAGAAACCACCTTTGGGAGGAAATTAGGCTTCACTTGCAGGACAACTTTGTCTTTGTGAAAGATAGTGTGAGGGGGTTTACAAGAAAGAGCTTGTAATTCGCTCACCCTTCTAGCAGATGTAAGTGCTATTAATAAAACAGTTTTAAGGGTAAGGAATCTTAACGAACAAGAATGGAGTGGTTCGAAAGGTGTGCCCATCAGGAAAGTTAGGACTAAGTTTAAATCCCATAGGGGAACTTGGAATGGTCTTGGGGGATAAACATTGATTAACCCCTTTAGAAATTGTATTACCAAGGGTAACTTGAAAAAGGATGGTTCTTCCGCAGTGCGCTTAAAGATGGATAGCGCTGCGAGATAACCCTTAATGGTGCCAACTTGAAGGCCTGAATTTGCCAGATATAGTAGGAAGGACAAAACCATTGGTGTACCACATGAAAAAGGGTCGATATTCTGTTCTCTACACCAGCTGCAAAATCTGTTCCAACGGCAGCGGTATAAAGACTTTGTTGCTGGCCTCCTTGCCGAAAGCAACACCTCCATAACGTCATCAGGGAGGTCCCAATCCTTGTACCTCAGCCTTTCAGAAGCCAAGCGTGAAGGTTGAGGGTTTTGATGTCTGGATGGAGAACCTGACCTCCCTTCTGTGAGAGTAGGTTCTCTCTGAGTGGAAGTCGAATTGGAGGGCAGATGGACAAGTGTAGAAGGTCCGGGTACCACGTTCTCCTGGCCCAATCCGGGGCAATTAGGATCATGGTTCTCCGGAATCTTCTCAACCTCCTGATTATTTGAGGAATGACAGGGAACGCGTACAGAAGCGGAAACTCCCAGTCCACTATGAACGCGTCTCCCAGAGCTCCTCTCGGGGGAAATTCCCTTGAGCAGAACCGATCGCACTTCCTGTTGAGGCTGGTGGCGAACAGATCTACCTGAGGGGTTCCCCAAAGGGCGAAGATCTCTTGAAGGACTTCCTGAGCTAGCTCCCACTCGTGGGAGACTGTGCTCTGCCTGCTCAGAGCGTCCGCTGTCAAGTTCTTCTCTCCGGCTAGGTGAACTGCCGATAGAGAGATTCCTTCTTGGATTGCCCAAAACCAGAGCTGCATCGCCTCTCTGCACAGGGGTAGTGATCCTACGCCTCCTCTTTTGTTGAGGTAATACATGCCCACCGTGTTGTCTGTCATTATCAGGACGTTTTTCCCCTGTACAGCTGGCAGGAACGCCTTCAGCGCAAGTCTGATGGCTCTCAGCTCTAACAGGTTGATATGTAGTCTGGACTCCGATGGAGACCAACGACCGCTGATGGTCAAGTCGTTGGTGTGGGCTCCCCACCCCGTGAGTGACGCATCCGTGACTACTGTTATCTCCGGCCGGGGTTGCCAAAACTGTTCTCCTTTCAGAATGTTCTCCTGACAGGCCCACCACTGAAGGTCTCGAGCCACCCTGTCAGGAACCTGAAGAAGATCTGTCATTCTCCCTGAGAATTGTGACCACTGAGTCCTCAGTGCCCACTGGAGGGATCTCAGTCTCAGGCGAGCCTCTGGCACTAGGAAAATGCAGGATGCCATGAGGCCTAGCAACCTCAAAAAGTCGAAGGCTGGGAGACGTTGGGCATGTTGGAACTTGGTAACCATCTGTAGAATATCTTGAGCCCTCACCTCTGGTGGCAAGGCTTTTCCCAGGGAAGTGTCCAGGATCGCTCCTATGAACTGGAGTCTCTGCGATGGTATCATTTGTGACTTCTTTAAATTGAGGGAGAAGCCCAGTCTGTGAAGGGAGTGGCACACGTGATTTAGCTGGATCTGAGCTTGTTCCGAAGAAACAGCCCTGATCAACCAATCGTCCAGGTAGGGTTAGACGTGAATCCCTTCCCTCCTTAGACTTGCCGCCACTACCGACATTAACTTGGTGAAGACCCTTGGGGCGGAGGTCAGCCCAAATGGCAGCTCTCGAAATTGAGTGAGAGTTGCCAATTGCGAACCTCAGGTATTTCCTGTGTTTGAGATGGATAGGCACATGGAAATAAGCGTCCTGAAGGTCCAGAGATACCAACCAGTCCTGGAACTGAAGGGCCTGGAGGATCTGAGAAAGAGTAACCACCTTGAATTTGTCTTTCCTGAGGAATTTGTTCAATTCTCGCAAGTCCAAGATGGGTCTCAGTCCTCCGTTTTTCTTTGGAATGAGAAAGTAAGGGGAGTACCAGCCCTTGTTCCTCTCCGCTACGGGTACCGGTTCTATGGCACCTTTCTCTAGCAGGTCCAAAATTTCCTGCAAGAGGAGAGGATCTGGAGCTTTTTGAGAGCTGATCCCCGGTGGATGACTCTGAGGTATACGTAGGAAAGGCAGGCAGTAACCTTGGGCAACTGTCTCCAATGCCCAAGCATCTGACGTGATAGCCTGCCATACCGTCAGATGTTGAGTCAACCTGCCTCCTACAGGTGTCCTGTGAGGGAAGTCCACAGAGTGGTTTTGGGGCGGCTGATGCAGACGCCGATGGTAAAGAGGCACCTGCTGTTGCTGCGGCTTTTGAATATCTACCCCGTCCACCTCGGGTAGTTCTTCTTTGTCCCCTTTGAGCCGGTCGTCCTCTACCTCTTCCGAATGCGGAATAGAAGCGAAAGGACTTGCCCCTCGCAGAGGTTCCTGTGGGACGAAAATGTGTCTGGCGGATTGCAGCGCCTAGGGATTTTGCTGCTGCTTTTGAAGTTTGCAGTTTCTCTAAACTGTCATCCGCCTTTTTCCCGAACAAAGAAGAGCCATCGGATGGCATGTTCAAGAGCCTGGCTTGCACATCTGGGGCAAAACCATACTTTCTCAATCAAGCGAATCTCCTGGTTGTTGTACTTGCCGCCATTGCTCTGCTGATACTGTCAGCCGAATCGATGCCCGTCTGGAGGGATTCGCACATAGCGTTGTTACCGTCCTATATAATATTCAGGAACGCATCCCTTTCTTCTCCCTCCGGGATGCAGTCAGCCGCTTTAGAAGCATACTCCCAAAGTGTATGGCTGAATCTAGCAAGGGTACGAGTAGCATTAACAGATTTTAACGCCATGCTACATGCCGAAAAAACTTTCTTTGCCATAGCATCATATTTTTTATCGTCCCTTTCCTGTGGGACGGTAGGATAAGCCGTCTTGACATCGGTAGAGGATGCTGCCTGTACCACCAGACTTTCTGGGGATGGGTGTTTAGACAAAAACTCCGGGTCTGTAGAGGATACCCTGTACTTTGTAGACAGTTTTTTATTTACTGCCGGTACGACATCTGGGGTTTCCCAGTTCGTCATAATCTTCCTCTGAAGAGCTTTATGAAAAGGCACCACAGGATCCTCCTGTGGACCTTTGTCAAGAATATCCGTGAGGTCATCTTGTTGGAAAGATTGTGAAGGTGTAGACCACCCCATAAACTCTGTGATCCTGGCCATTAAGGCTCTATAGGGGGTTTCAGCATGTTCCCCCTGGTCTGGCCTAGCAAACTCCACCTCAGGGGAGGTGTCTAACCCACTTGCCTCATGTAAGGAATCATGAAGATCCTTTAACCTGCGTTCTTCAGAGGAAAATTCCTCTCTAATTGGGGTTACAGGTCCCTGCAACTCAAATGTGTCTTCCTGTTCGGACAATTCACCCTCTTCCATAATTGAGGACATAGTTCTCAATTGTTCTGAACTCATAAAGGGTGTAAACCCCATTTCCAAGGCAGAGGGTGCCGAACTTGTCATAATCGGCCTCGAAAACATCGATGTCATCGACGCCGACGTCGAAGGCTTCGAGCGTGGCGTCGAAAACAAAGGCGGAGGCCTCGAAGACCTCGACAGAATTGGGATTCTGCTCGACAATCTCGGGCGTCGAGTCGACAGACTCGTGTGTCGAAGGTCCCTTCGACAACGGCGTCGACGGAACCTTCAAGGAAGGTTTGGAGGTCATAGTCCTACTCGAGGGTTCGTGAGGCGCTCGAGAGGTTTCCTTCGCCGTGTACTGCGACTCGCGGCGTTTTTGACCTTCGGGTCTTTCGACCAGAGCATCTCTCTCAGCAGTCTTCGAGGGGGTCGAGGCCGCTTTCTCGAAGACGCTCATCATATTTTTGCAGAATTCCTCCCATTCAGCCCGGGAACTATGTTTCGTGGGGCACGGGATTCTCTTTGGCGAAACAGAGGAAAAGGAAGACGGAGAAGGGGATCTTCGAGTGCTTCGATCTCGAGGAGTGTTGAGACCCACTCCGAGATCTGGAGCGCGAATGGTGACGAGGAGACGAATGTCTCGACTTCGTCGACGAAGAAGAAGCTTTAAAAGTCTTACCTTTCTCCAGCTTCCCCCTACGCTCCTTCAGGGCCTTAGCTGTCATGGACATACAGTCCTCGCACTCCGAACAATGGTGTTCAGCTCCCAAACACCACAGACAAACTCTGTGAGGGTCAGTCAGCGACATCTTTTTCCCACAATCTCGGCATTTTTTGAAGCCGGATCGAGGAGTTGTCGGTTCCGACGAAGAAGCCATCGAGTACGGATCGAATAACTCGAGGAAAATAGGTTTAACCTGACAAAAATGAGCAACGGTATTCCGAGGCACTGAGTAAGCGCGGAAAAAACGGAACTGAGCAACTTGCGCTGCACGCGGCCTTTATGGCCAGGATGACGTCGACGTTGATACGGCGGCTGTCGAGGGACATCGACTCGGAGGACGTCGACGCGCAGCGCCCTCTAGAGAAAAAATGTTCCGAGGCCAGCAGAGCTGGAAGGAGATATCTAAGATGAGGAATACGTCGGAGGACAAAATCCCTTCGAAATATTATTACTTACAAAGCAATAAAATCCAAAATTAAAAGGAAAAATAAGACAATACTTTATTTCTTAGCATTAACAACATTCAATCATAAATTGCTTCACTTCTTTCTCACATTACCAACAACTTAAATAAAAATAAACTTAAAACTTCAATGGTCCTTAAATCCCTCAAATATAGAAGGTAAATTAATCCAGTCAACATAGATCATCCCCTGACTTCTTATCCCAATGGGCCTTATCCCCCAGTGCATACTTAACAGTGCTGTAATCGGAGCTGGTTCTTGATCAAAAATATCCAAGTCCTTATATTGCTATACCTAATGTAGTTTCAACCTTTAACCAACCATTATAAAGAGCAGTAAGCAATCGTATGCTCCTAGTATTAGTAGAATGAATCCAGAAGGATATATCTCTATTTTTTTCCAAATTGTGAACATAGCTACCAATATAGCGCTCAATTGTTTTAGACATTTAGGGGCATTTGGTTAACAAATGTATAGCCGACTCTGGTATTTCAGGATTATTACAGAGTCGGCAACATCGTTCTTCCTTAGGAATATTGATAATAATACCTGACACCATCAGGGTGGGTAGCTGTGCTACTCTCATTAGCAAAATAAAATGCCTAAGTCTCTTAGAGGCACAAAGGTTAAGGTAATACCGGGGCTTCTTGAATATATATAACCTGTATGTAACAAATTGATATTTTTTTAGTTCACTCAAGTGGGCATAATTCTCCAGCCAGTCCCAGAGTTCAATGCGCTTAGTGAAGGAGTTCTGCATTTTTGCTAAATTATTCCCCTCTCTAGATGACCAGCATAGCTCCATGGTATCTTTCAATAAGCAGGTCGTATGTGCTTTTAGTATTTCCTGGGAAACGGCTGTCAGCAAGGCGTTCGTTGTACTGAAACACATTTTCAGGTAGAGTTCTGCTCTCTTTTTCAATACAATGGCTTTTAGGGAAATTAATCCTAGCTCCAATCTTATAAGGGCCGTCGGAACATGAACCGGTAGTCCCAAGATCTTTCGCCAGAATTTTCCCTCAATGATCTGCAGCCATTTCAAATCTGTTTGAAAAAGGGCTTCTAAACCATAAGTTATCATTGGAGAGAAGACCTGGATATACAATTTATGGGTGCCCCACCAGGTGAAACCTCCTTGTTTACTAGTGAAGTTATAGATTAATGCGGTAACCTGTGCAGCTCTGGTGATATGCACTTGTTTGCATGTGGTATAATCGCCTTTAGGATAAAATTCAATACCAAGGTATATGTAATGCAGAGCATACAGAATTTCAGCATCACAGATAATCAGCCTTAAACCAGCAGTTTTCTTACTTGTGTATCTCATTATTTGAGTCTTTGCCAAATTGATTGTAAGACCATTTTTATCTGTGTACTCCCACAGAGCTAGGACTGAGCTACGTATGCCACTGAAAGTATAATAAAAAATCACTAGGTCGTCCGCAGAAAAAATTGCCCCAGGTATGTCATACACATATAATTTGTAAATCAGGGGGGCAGTAACACAACCGTGTTTTACCCCCTATTTTGAATTACCTTATCCGTCATGTGGCCTTCCTGGTCCAATTTGAGTGCTACAGACGTATTTAGATGTAGTAATCTCTGCTCTCGTCTTCTCTCTACAGAGCCTTGTCCAACTCCTTCACTAGCTCATTCACCAGCTTATTCTCTTCACCTCTCCAGCCAGCTCCAAATGAGCACTTCCTGCGGTCCTCACTAATACTGACTGAGTTGTTAGGTTTTTATAGAGCTTTTGCCCCTTCTTCCAGCAAACAGACTCAGTTATTTTAGATTGGCTGTGGATTGGCTGCCTGGATCTACATCTGGGGTGGTTTACAGCTCTTGTGTGGGACTTGGATTTTGCTGGTCCCTCGGCCCTGGGTGGTCCTCCTTCTGTCTGGTAAACCCTAGCCCTGCTTTTCAAATTCTCTCTCATTTAAGGGAAATCAGGTGTGATGGTGTTGTATAGGGATCTTGAGAGTCACAGTTTTCTTGTCCTGAGTGGGGTTCTAGTGTCTGCTTGACTGCAGCTTCACGAACTATGCTGGTACCTATCTCCCTCTTTTGCTATATGTCGTTGCATGTTATGGCCGAGCACTGAACCATGAGAGACAATGCGGGTCTATTTAGCAAGCTGTTTTATTATTTATCTTTTTATGGAAGGTTTGGACCAAACACCAATAAAATGTATGAAATAAACTGCAAATGATAAGGATATCTGTATGGCAAACGTTGTCAGGAATGGTTCATCATAAGGTCCAGGTTTGCTCCAGATGTCAAACACCCTTGGAGTTGTTAAATCATGAAGTTCAACCCTATCCTTGCCCCTCGTTGAAACAACTACTCTAGAAAGTAATGTCCAAATAATTTTGCCAAAAGAAAGTTCCAAAGCTAATCTTACCCAATATGTAGCTTTGTGGCCACCCTAAACTCCAAACACTAAATGCTCCAAAGATTGGCCAACCAAAGAGTTGACACATTCTAGTCTCAAAATGTTTAGCCCTAAGCTAATAAAGCAAATGAACAATTTCTCCTAACTTCCAGCAGTTACTCACAGTACGGGCTCTCAACCACTCTTTCTACTTTCACCAACTCTCTGAAGTCTTCTTCCAGGTGTCATGTTTTGATGTTCCTTGTATCAGGTTCTTCCTTGTAGTCTTTCCCTCAGCCACAATGTACAGAGATTTTCTCTCAACACTCTTTATATGCTTAATGTCTCTCCTCAACCTTGGTTAATCAACATTCATAATCTGTGTCGCCCACACCTTTGCTTCGGGATATTTCACAGCAGATCTCTCCCAGAGCTTATGTTTCATCAAACCTTACAGTAGGTTTCTCCCAGACCTTGCGTTTCAACACATTTCACAGTTGTTCTGTCCTAGATGTTGGTTTTCACAGCATTTTCTTCAATGGGTATTATTCCTCCTTATTCAGTGACCTTTTCAGCTAGACAATATATCACCATACTGCCAAGGGACTCTCAAATCAGGGAAGCAATTTACCTACTGGCCCCCTTCTCCTTTTTGCAGGACCATCCGCTATGTCCATCTTTCTGAGTTAGACCTCTGAATGGTAGCTGGATGGCCAGGCTTGAGCTAACTTCTCTCAGATAGTGTTGTTACTGTGTCCAGGGATGATTTAGAAGTGCATCTGCTTTGTTCCAATCCTTCTCCTTCCTCTCCTTTTTCCCCCTCCTTTATTGTGCGAAAGGGGTTTTGGCACTTGTCCTGGCCATTCGGATTGGCCTGGGCCATATGTTTTAATTTTCCAGTTTCATATTGGTTCTTTGTTTGTACCTCCATTAACAGACATTTGAATCTCTGTACCGGCTCAGTTTATATAGTATAATGTGAAGCTTTCCCTCAACTTTGACTTCCACGTTTATGAACAAGCATTGCCAAATCTAGGAACTGGCCAGGTTCATTTGTCAGCCTGTACAGAACTATGATACACAGCTGCAGGCTGTCCATCCAAAGGCTTCTGCATGTAAGTTTGGAAGATTTTCTTGCACAAGCTTTGTTCTCAGGTATCTAAACAAAATGCTGGTTAGCATGGATGATGTCATTTCAGTACCAGCAATGGGATACATAGGGGGAGCAGTTTACCATAGTGTGTTCTGGCTGACTTTTGAACATTAAAAAATGTATTAAACAAGGTTGCCTGTGAGTGTTTTGCTGAATCTTGCCCAGAAATCCCTGGTGGTATTCCAATACAGTCTTAAAAAGTTTGGGCTTGTAATACCTTATTGGGTGTCAAATCAAGCTTTGGTGAGGCAGGCCGAGCCTGCAGGATTCCACTCCTTCCACCCTCTCCGAGGCACAATGGATATTGGCCGGACCAACCCTGGCCCAGTGGATCGCCCCCTCACATGACAAGATGGGTAGTTCTTGCAGGGCACTAAATGCCTGCATAGGGGCTGGCTGACATCTCTAGTATCCCACTGGTGGTCCCATTTTAGGAGCAATGTTTGCACTTGCTGATTGTAAAGGTGGTTCCAGCGCCACAAAATTATTGCTTCTTGGTTCTTTGAAAGGGGATGCACTTGCTATGGTTACATGGTGATGAGCACCTTCATACCATGTGTGGTGTGATGAATTTAGCCCGGGGATCCTCCCATGCCACCACCGAGCCTAGCATCATGTTGATTGTGGCAGCATATCACAGGGCAGTATTTGAATGGCTGTTATGTTACAGACAAATATACATATTTTGTTAATAACCTTGACATTATCTTCCCTATAGCGAATGAGACAAACATTGTGCCTCATTAAAAATTTTGCGGTGTGGGAAAAAAGTGGAGGCAGTTCAGTTACCTCAATTTTTCCTGCACTACAAGCTACCAGTGGTAATACGGCTGGACCAAGTGGAGGTAACAGTAATATCATTTGGTGGTATCTCAGTGGTAATACCGCTGAGATACCACCATAAAGTATTGAGCTCCATTATTCCTGCTGTATGTCTGAATTTCTCTGTGAGTCTGTGCGTGCATCTCTTTTCTTGACATCAGTACCAAGTAAAACATGTATTATTGTTTTAAATTCTTCATTGTTTTTATTTTAAGCCTAAGCATGTATGGATTTCTTTTTTTGTTTTTCTCGTTTGTTTTTTGTTTTGTTTGCTTTTCCATCTTGGTCATGTTTCTCTTTGTTTTCTATATTTATTACTGTAAATTTGGCTAAACACAATGAATACAATTTTTTTTAAAAAAACATATACTTTCTGTGCACACCAATGAATCAATTTTTTAGCAGACCTCCCTCCTTATTTCCTGGCAAGATGATATCAGGAAAATATTTTTTTATTTTGCATGACATTTATGTACTTTATCTCTTGCATATCAACATATCACTTGAGAACATAGAGAAAACATAGAGAAAAACATGTTTCCTTTGTATCTACTGAAAGATTGTAGGCTTTGGTCATTTTGTTATGTAATACAATTTTGATGATGTAAGCTGAATGTCAACTGCTCTACCATTCTACATTAATGTATAATGATAGAGCAGTTGGGTGAAGAATACATGTGATTCTTATTATAATTATATATGGTTATTTATAACGTACTTAATACCGTGAGGTCTCTAAGCCGGACTCAGCTTTTGTACCTGCGTCCTGTTGCCTCCAAGGTGCGGGGCATTCCTTCAAAGAACTTCTGAGAGTGCCCTGCCTCACCTACATCATGGACAGCTCAACCTTGTGCAAGAAATCCTTGTATTTATCGGATCTACTTCAAAACATGGAACATATTACTGCGAGTCCCAGAACATTGTTTCTTTTTCCCTTTTACCCCACTTAACCACTAATATATGTGGGGTGAGATCCCCCACAGCTCACCCCAGAACCTCGCCATAATGAAGACCTCAACCCAACCCCCATCTATATTTTCACTGTGATGCGAGTTAAAAAAAACATGTTCTGGGACTCTCAGTAATGTAATTCAATGTTTGGTATGAAACTCTTGAATCATCGAGAGATAAAGCTAAACTGGGGAGCTGGCAAGCAGAAGCAAAAAGCAGCTCCTCAGACTCAGGCATCACCCTGTATGTTTCACCTCTGAGAAGTAGGGAGCCAGTATATAGCGTGATGCAAATCTTACTTGCACATGAGATGCAAACTATAGCTTTGTACCTATTACATATCACCCATTATGGTTCAAACATCTTCAAGATGTATCACAAGTCCGTTTTATACATATTCCCAAACATGTACTTACTGTCACATGGGTATATTCGGGCAGCACCAGTTGGCATTGGAAACCAGAAGTATCTCCCAGTAGCTGTTGGTATCCACCTAACCAAGTCCCATTAGACAGTAAGCAGGAGTTAAATAGCTCCCAGCTCCCACCAATTTGGAACCCTGCTAAATATGCTAAACTCATTATTTTTAATACATTGAGGTGCCATTGTGAGAGGTAAAGTCTGGCATAAGAAGAAAAATTGAGAAAGGGTTACTATCTTTACAAATCCAATTCTTTATATTCATCTGTGAATTTTTTTTTTTTGATTTGCTGATTAAATAAAAAGTGTTGGGTGAAGAACAAGTCTTCACACTGCCACATCTCCTGAATGGCTAAGTACCGAAACTGCTCATTTTCATCCTGCCTTTCTTGGTAGTTGGAACTAGATTATCATTGCAAGGTGAACAGTCTGATAAACTCTTATTGTACTCTAACGAATACTATGGGAAAGGGGAAGGCATTGTGATGAATCCAGGGAATTCATCCCCTCTCCCCAAGGGGGAGCCACCCTGTTTGGGACTGAGGAGGTGAGCCCGCTAAGCTTAACATCCCTTAGTGGACAGGGCTAGAGGGAACTTGCTGGCGTGAGCCCCGTTAGAAGATAAGCAATCCCTAAACATGGATGTATGTTATCCTCCAGTGTTTTATGAAACTGATAGATTTGTAGGTTATACAGGTGTTTAACTGTATTATGGCTTACCATGACCTAGAGCAATGGCTGGTATGATGTCTGACCATTTTCAGGCACCATACACACCTCAGAAGAGAGAATGGAGAATACACCCACCACCTGGTTGTGTGGAGGATAAACTCCCAATCAGCGGTGCTATATGAGAGGAGTCAAAGGAGCAGCAGAGGAGGTATTGCAAGGAGAGGTCAGCGTTCACCCGGTGTGGCAGATCAAACCACGGTCAAGCTCGCTGGAACCTCAGCAACCCTGCTGAGACACCAACTGGAAAAGCCTGGTTCACAAGTGTCCCATTGTGAGAAACCAGAAGGTGTCTCACCCGCTAGTCCCCAGGGGTCTCTCTCTCTCAGGTAAGAAACAAAGTAACAAAAGCTCAATTACCCCTCTTTTCGTCCGCCTTGCAAGGGGATCAGGGACAAAGGGATTTTTTTGATAGATATGTTTCTCATCTATCTAGAAGTCGCATAGAAGCATTTCATTGTCCACAGAGCGGTCAAAGTGAAAACACAAATTTTAATAGATTGAGTTATACACTTTTGTAAGTAGTCTGTGCTTTCCACAAGACACCTCCAGACTTAGAAAGAAATACATGAAATTAAAAAGTCCAGAAAAAACACACACATTCTGATCGTGGTGTCTAGGGTTAGTAAAGTGACAATTCTGATAAGACACTTTGCCAATTATACCGAAGTCGTGTAATTCGGTTTGGCACTGGATGTTTTCACAGTTACACGTTTCCCCTGTATGTAAAATGAGTTACTACTTGGCTTTCCCGCGTCGAAACTGAGAGGAGCTGCACTTCGATGAGAAAAGATCGTCCCAGACTCGACTAGGAGGGAGTTATTATTATTTGATGGTTGTAGCTTTCTCCCATCCTTAGATTTAGGTTTGGATTGGCGTTCAACCAACCCATTGAAGTTCAATAAACACCCTTGAACTGTGATCACTTATGTCTGTCTTCACTGTTTGGTACCATGCCTTCCTTACACTCATGCAGTGGAGAATGCCTAAGCGGTGAGTAAGCAGCAAAATGAGGAACTGACACTGAAGTACTGCTGGAAGACAACTGGAAGGGAGTGTAAGCTCTGTAAGACACAGAAAGCTGAGAGGGAGCCAGACGAGAAAATCTTCATTGGCCTACTGGAACAGTATCCCAGAGCAGTACCGCACAGAGACAGAAGGTACACGGTCGCTCCAGGGAATCAGGAGATGGGCAGAAAGGCCAAACAAGCCCCCAAAGTGGAGTGAGAGACACCAGACCACAAGGCCGGATGAGAGACACCAGAACCCAAGGCAGTGTCAGAGACACCAGACACCAAGATGGAGTGAGATACACCAGCCCACAAGGTGGGGCGAGAAACCAGAAACCCATAGGTAGTGAGAGATCAACACAACCACAAATGTGGGCAGAGAGAGGAGAGACCCGAAGGTGGATAAGAGAAAAAAAAACTCCAGGTCATGGTGAGAGAGGGAGTACCAAGACCCCAAGGCCCGGGTGATCGACACCAGACCATAAGGCATGGTGAGACACACGAGAACCCAAGGCGTGTCAGAGACACCAGATCCCAAGGTGCAGTGAGAGACACCAGACCCCAAGGTGGGGTGGGAGACCAAAAACCCAACCATAAGGTGGGCAGAGACACCTGAGGCCCCAAGGCAGGTAAGAGAAACAAAACTCCATGTCAGAGTGAAAGGGGGAGGCCTGAGACCCCAAGGCTGGGTAAGAGAAACTAGACGCCAAGGTGGGGTGAGTGACCAGAAATCCCTAGGCAGGGAGAGATCAACAAAACCATGAAGCAGGTGGAGAGACCCAAAATAAGTCAGAGTGAAAGAGGGAGACCCGAGACCCCAAGGTGGGGTAAGAGAAAGGCAATCCCAAGGCAAGGTGAGAGAGAGAGAGTGATCCAAAACCCAAAGATGGAGTAAGATTAATGAAATCCCAATGTGAGGTGAGATGAGAGTGAGAGACCTGAGACCCATTGCGGGGAGAGAGAAACCTGGCACCAAATCGGTGAAAAAGATACTGACCTTCAAGGTGAGGTGTGAGACCAGAGACCCCAGGAAGGGATAAAACCCTCAAAGGAGAGATTATCACAAAGGTCCTTGAAGGTGGTTCCCAATTATAGGAGAAAATTAGAGACTGAGACAAAGTGCCTGACAAAACCAACGATAAAGAGAATAATCAAAGACTAACATGCACCCCAAGGAGGGGAAACTTGAAGAGACCTTTTGGTCTTCTAATTTGAACTGTGCCATGGTGAATAAGCATCTTGGTGGGGTCAGAATCCAGCCACCATTCTTTCCTTTTGGGCAGAGGCCTTTATTTTTTGTTCATTGTGGTAGGGACAGCAATTAGGTTAGAGTAGATTTTCTGAACGGTGGACTTTATTTTCTCTGTAGGACATCCTGACAAGCAGTCTTTTAGACTCCTTTCTTTTTTTTAGAAGTAGGTCCAAGAAACATATGGATAGCATAGGTTTTCAGTGTTACAATGAAGAACATTTTAGCCCAGAATACCCCCTTGTTCATTGTGTGACGACTTCACAAAAGTGGTGTCAGAAATGGGTTTAATGTGACATGACATTACGTCCGACCCACAATTGACCTCTACATGTCCAAGCCCATTGACAAAATACACACTATTGGTCAGTGGGGTTTTAGACCTTCCCTAGTAGTCTCCACAAATCAAAGATCTCGAGGGGGAAAAGATCAAGAACCAGTCCCATTAGCACCCCCTTGATAAGTTTATTACCTGAGGATTCAGAAGATGGCACAGAACTAGAATGTTTTGGCTGCAGAATTTGTTCCACTACCGACAGTCTTGATAGATTCAGGTAGCAGACTGACTGCCATTTGCTCGGACCATTTATGCCTGAATACCCTGGACTTGTAGGATGCTCTGACAATCAAATGCGTCCACAGGGACGCTGAAGTACATACCAAAGTACCCCTTAATTTAGAGGTACGAGCTGAACCAACTCCCCTAAGAGGAGCGGTTGTCCCCAGACTCCCATAGGAAGTGATCACTGGCTCCGACTTTCTGAACCTTTCAGAGCTACTTCAACCCCCTTCAGTGGAAGAAACCAAGGAAATATACTCCTTTTGTCACCCTGGGAAGAATTTCCAGAATAGAACGTAGATTCCACAGGGGTTTGGCAGAAAGGTGTTCGAACTAAGGTAGAAACTCAACTAGAGGAGTTTATAAAGTCAACTGTGGGGATATGTGACAAATCCAGGGAATTCGTCCCCTCTCCCGAAGAGGAAGTGACCCCCTGTGGGACTAGGGAAGTGAGCATGCTAAGCTTAACATCCCCTAGGGGACAGGGCAAGTAGGAAATCACTGGGAGTGAGCCTCCCCCTTCAAAGACAGGTAATCCCATAAACAGGGATGTATGTTATCCACCCTTGTCTCAGGAACCAGATAGATTTGTGGGTCATATGGGAGTTACATTTTATTATGGCTGACCGTTTCTTACACCAATGGGTGGTATGGTTTCTGGCCCTTTTCAGATACAATCCACACCTCAGAAGAGAGAATGGAGAATTGATAGATCCACCACTTGGTTGTGTGGAGGATAAAGATTCAATAAGCATGTATATACAAAAGGAGCCCACAGAGCTGCAGAGAGGGAGAGACCTTCTCCCAGGAGGTATGGCAAGGAGAAGCCAGCACACTTCTGGTGCAGTGGATTGTACCATGCTGAAGCCTGTGGAACACTCAGCAAACCTGCCGAGACACCAACCGGAGAAGCCCATTTCATGGGAGTCTCAAGCAGTTGAGAACACCTAATCTGCAATCAAGCAGCATAACAAGGAACTGATACCGAAGCTCCACTCCAGGACTGCTCCATACAAAGCAGAACATCAGGAAGGAGCCCGAAGAGGAAAGCTGTGTCAGCCTACTGGAATCTGGAATAGAGCCTGGAGGAGCACCGCATGGAAGGTACATGGTCACTACAGGGAGGCAGAAGGAGGGCGGAAAGGCCCAAACACAGCCCAAGGTATTATGAGGAAGACCAGACCATAAGGCAAGGGGAGAGACACAAGACCTCAAGGTGGGGGGAGAGACCAGAAATATCTAGGTGGGGAGAGCACAATTAAAACACAAGGCAGGTGGAGAGACCCAAGACGGGGTGAGAGAAACCAGACTCCAAGGCGGGGTAAGAGACAGGAAACCACTAGGGGGGAGAGAGAAAGAAACCAACAAGTCAGGGTGAGAGAGAGAGAGAACCAAGACTCCAAGGCGGGGTGAGAAGCGAGACCGCAAGGCATGGTGAAAGACCAGAAACCCCTCTGCAGAGAGAGAACAACGGCACCACAACGTGGGTGGAGGGATGGAGATCCAAACCTGGGCCCAAGGTGGTGAAAGAGAAACTGAACCCAAAGATGGGTTGTTAGACCTGAGAACCCAGAGAGGGGTAAAATCCAGGAGATAACTCACTGGAGTTCCATGGTGGGAAGAATACCTAGTGAGGTCTTCAGAACCAGGTTTGTTTACAACCATAGAAGAAAACTCAAGCGTTTCATTCTGACACAGCCATCAGCATACGTTTAAACAATCAAGGCGCCCTATCTGATCAAATACCTACAAACATGGGCGTGAAACAAGGCTGCCCACTAGCTGCCGAGCTGTTCAAACTCTTCATTGCCGACATCCCAGCCCATCGCACAAACGTGAGATGTTTTCCACCAATCCTAAATAACACCGAAATTGGATGTCTCATTTACGCGGATGACGTGGTCCTTCTAGATAAGACCCAGATAGGCCTACAACGGCAAATGACAAACCTACATGAATATCTCATCAAAAACGATCTGGAGATAAACACTGACAAGACCAAGATCGTCGTCATTAGTAGAACAAACCTCAAAAGACAAAGGGCCTTCACTTGGTACATCGATAAGAACCCGCTTGATGTAGTAGACTCAATAAGATACCTAGGAATCTCTTTTAATAATTCCCTCTGTGAACATCACTGGAAAACCGACCTAATAGCTCGAATGACTCAATTCAGCATACAAGCACAGCTCTTGAACAAATCATATGGGAAATTCACTCTTACTCCCATATTGACATTCTATTCTCAAAAAGTAGTACCGGCTATTACTTTTGGCTCGGAAGCAGGCTGGAGCATAGACGTGGCTTTTTGGCAGAAACTCAAGGGTATTTTTTGGCGGCGGGTCCTGAAGCTACCAACATACATTTCAATGACTCAGTTAAGACATGAGCTTTCCTTAAACTCGTTTCACACTACTGTCTTGTGGAAATCTTTAATGGCATTCCGGAAAATGATTGTAACGCCCATGTCTCCTGCTTATCAGATCTTCTCTAAGAGTGCTGGACCTGGTCACTCCAATTTACTTGAAGAATGGAAACAACGCTTGGTACAGATATTAACTGGTGCCGATTTAAATACCGATGAACTAATAATGAGACCACAATCTGC
This sequence comes from Ambystoma mexicanum, assembly GCF_040938575.1. Classification (NCBI taxonomy): domain Eukaryota; kingdom Metazoa; phylum Chordata; class Amphibia; order Caudata; family Ambystomatidae; genus Ambystoma; species Ambystoma mexicanum. The sequence goes on along the minus strand of NC_090934.1, from coordinate 831,061,657 downwards.
GAAAAAAAAGTTTGAGACTGTGAAGTGGATTCAGAATAACGAACAAAGGAGAAAGATGGCCTCAACATTAGATGCTGGAATAGGTGAACTTAAGCTGGGAGTTCCATGTAACTATCTGACGAACTGCCCGTCGAGACACCATCGTGAGCAGTTCCTGCGAATACGGCTGAATGCCATTGACACAAGAGCCATGTTGTGGCTTCGTCATTCCAAAGAAGTAACTGATGATATATGCCGATTTTGCTTGAAGGAGCCCGAATCCCTAGAACATTTAATAACTAAATGCACGATAATTACGGCAAAACGTATCCTACATCTTGGGAACTTTAGTCCTGCGAGCCCCGACTCTCGAGATTGGTGGTCTCATGCAATGGCAGGCAATTCCGTGAAACTATGCTGTGCGATGGTTGATTTCATCGCCTCTCTCAAATTGAAGGCTGTGGGTCAATTAACACAGATTGTGCCGCCCTAATCATGAAGCTAGATGGTACTTGAACGGTGGCTTTGGTCGCTCCTGTGTTCTTTATGCACTTATCTTTCTTGCATTTTCTCTTGGTTTGGTCTAGTGTTAGCGTTTTTGGAGGAACACGTGACAAAAATGGTTGTAATAAAAGTCTGATGTCACAGTGTTACGCTGAGACATATTAGACTGATGTTGCAATAAAAAATAAAAAAATAGAAGAAAACTAAATACTGAGACAAAGTACCTGACAAAACCAACAAGAAAGGGATTAATCAAAGACTGACATGTACCCCGTGGTGGGGAGGCTTGGGAAGATATTTTGGTCTTCTGATTTGAGCTGTTCATGGGTCAAGGAGCCTCTTCGTTTTCATAAAGAAGGACTTGGGTGGGGTCGTAGACCAGCCAGCATTCTTTCCTTTTGGCAGAGGCCCTTATTCTACTTTTGTTAAAGTTAGGTTCTTTTTTGTTCGCAGTGGTAGGGACAGTAATCAGATTACAGTAGATTTTCTGGAGGGTGGACTTTATTTTCTTTGTAGGACATCCTGACGAGCACTCTTTTAGACTCCTTTCTTTTCTTTAGAAGTAGTGACAAGAAGCTTAGGGACAGCATAGATTTTGGGTGTTCTAATAAGAACTTTTTAACTCAGAATATCACCTTGTTCGTCTTCTGATTCTGATTTACCACAGGACATATAGTGCCAATGAGGGTTCATGGCTTCTTTGCATACAACCAAAGAGCATTTTGAGAACATACGAATGACCCCAGATCTTTATAATTGACGTATATCTCGGTGATAAAAGTGTTGTATGTATGAAACACTAAGTACATAATGTGACAGGGGTTGGTACTCATTTCATTTTCAGAACTCTCATCCTAACATTAAAATCTAACCATGGATCATGTCCACTCATTTGGGCAGACTCGAAATTTGCCTGTAAGGATAAAAAGATTGAGACATCTGTTACTTCTTTTGGGTCATATGGTTGTCTTTCTTATTTCTTCTCAAAGCTTCTCTCCAATAGACAACCCTCATGTTCCCCCGGGAGACCCCTGCCCCTCCTCAAAAACATCCTCTCCTCCACCTGTGCACAGTCCCTCGCCAGATATTTGCTCAATCACTCACTAACAGAAGGCATTTTCCCACCTGCATATAAAACCTCTTACGTCAAACCACTACTAAAAAACAAGCCATCTCTTTAACCCTCCCCTCCAATTACTGCCCAATCTCCAACAACCGCTTCAAAGCCATATTACTAGATCGTATGACATATCCCCAGCAAAACCTTTTCACAGAGGTCCAGGGCCTCCTTGACTATGCCCAGTCTGGCTTCAGAACCCCCCTCCCGCCCCATTGAACTGAATCCTCCCTGGTCTCTATCTGGGACAACCTGAAAACAGCAGCAGACTCGGGGGCTGTGCTGCCCTCATCCTCCTTGATAATACTTGTTAAAGACTTACTTATATTGTTTCACACTTCCCCCCACCATCTAGCACCACCTTTTGTTCAGTGATGCAAATGGTGCATAATTAATCTCTCTGCAGCATTTACTTTGCTAGACACTTGTTGGATTTTTTTTTTCTATTTTCCATGCTACATTATATAAGAAGTTATTGCTCCGCTAATATACTTGTTAATGCATCCTAACATGGTACATGGATTTTAACTATCGTTATCTGTCAGTATCTTCTATGCCTTGATACTCTCCACGCTCAATTGTTTATATCTTTACTGCATACTGGGTAAGATACATAGGTCCTGTATATATGATTTTAAATCAATAGCAAGTTTCAGCAGTTAAAATACTTGCATTAATTCTAACATATATAAACTATGTCTAGGGAAATAATAAAGTACATGTAGAACATTATATATATAATTTCTTTCCCCTACATTTTAGACCAAGCGTAGCCATTAAGCTTTCACTGCTCTCATCAATTTCTGTTTTGAGACATATTTGTCCTTACTTTTTTGGATTTCTATCCGATTGGGATTGGACATTAAATTAAAATCTCCTGCTGTGCAGTAACTCTTAGAGAGTTGTGCATGTTCAATAGTAAGATTAGATAGCTATGAAGCACAAAAAACTGTTGGCTCAAGGAAACTTGAAACAGTCAGAATATCCCTTCCTCACTATGAAATATTTCCGTTATGCTCCATCTCTGCTCGTTAACATACAGGACTAGTATCACTTTTATATTGGCTGCTTTATGAATAAGGATCATCCCGCCCTTCACATGAGTAGTATTACAACTCTAGAAAACTTTGCTGACCCAGGAGATCACACATATTTTAAGTTTACTGATGTGCTACACTTTAAATGAGTCACTGGTGTTAAATTGACAGAAATGTTACCCAATTCATTGTATGTCACCAATATAAGCAGTTCCCTAAAATATAGTAAACCTTTGAGGATAGAGCTCAAAATTGTAATTTTTATCATCTTTATTGAGACATTTTATTTTTTGTCTTGTCACGTTTATTAAAGCATTAGACTCAGACAAGTTTTATTATTTTGTATTGCCACACCACTGCACCTGATTTATGCAACTGGCTCCTGTCCAACCTCCATTTCCAGCCTCTATGAATGCAGCCCCTTAGCATTTCTGCTACGATTCCCTTGCAATTCATTTATGTAATCCTAGCGAGATCTCAGACCATACCTCAGTAACTACCCGAATTACATGTCACATAATTCCTCTGTTATGTGCTTCAATTTGAAATCTCAACTTGTTTGACCAGAATTGTCGCAGCTTCAAGAATATTAGTCATTTTTCTTTACTTTTTTAAGACCTTGAATTTTGGCAGGGAATTTTGTAAAGAATATCCCTGCAAGTACCACTTTATTTAGACAATTCTCTACTGATGTCAGCTCCACTTATTATTGATGGATCATTATATTGCCACATCTGCAAAACTTTTGGATTCCTCCCTCCAATCTACCCTCTAAATCCCAGGATTGACGTTCCATTCTATAATATCAGGGAGACTTTTATAAAATAGAATGGCCAAATATTTTTGGCAATCCCTTATTTCTTTCCTCTCATGGACACCTAAATGTATTGAAGGATTTGCTGAATCTTTTTTTACATTTTAAATCAATCACCTATGGCACTGCACCATGCCTTGTAATAATCTCTCGGTGCATCCAATTAAGCGTTTTAACACATTGTTTAATCTTGTTTAGGTGGTGAGGAACACTTTGACATTTCTCTTATGTCCGAGCTTCACCTTTTGCAGAAAATGTTGGTTATTTTTGCCATCCAATCGAATCCCCTTCTTCATCGTGTTGCATTGACATTCTTCCACTCTCTGTTTGTTAGTGTCTTGTTCCTGAGTCTTTCTTTTCATAAGTGACACTGTTTGGCCTTCACACAGTAGCAATACGACTATGCATTTCATTTTAGAAGAAGCTGACTTTGACTCCTACTTATTTTATTTTACTTCTATCCAAAACCCAGTGACCTGCCCTGCTTTGATCAATATACACACCAACCACTAATTTTACCTCTTTCAATGTGCATACTCTCCAGCTAATTTAGAGATATTTCGGATTTATATTTCCCTCTATAAAATATTTCCTTTGTTTTTGTACTTCAGAGTAGCATTTCAGACTTTTTAGGGGCACAGTATCAGGGGTATCCCTGTTTTGGTTTCCCTTCACAATTTCATTGTATATATGCTAAATGATTTTAGACTACGTTTTGAATCTATCGGCTGGTCCTCATGTGTAGAAAACTACGTATTAATACTAAATGTAAAACTTCACACCGCAGTTAAGCTGAAGTAGACGATTTAGCTGCTGAGATTTGCCCTTTCCCTCCAGCTTACCCTACTTTTTACCCTTCCCTTTCAATATTGTTTACATTTCTCTCCCTTCATAAATAACGTGTCCTCCAGGCAGTTTGAACAATTCAACTGCACCATTAAACCATGACAAGCTCCCTGTATGTTCCTATTACTTGTTTCCAGGCCACTTCCCTCCCCCTCCCCCTTCGATGAGAGCATCATCTGCCGGTGATGCTCCAAAGGTTCCAGAAACATATGTGTTTGTCTTAATGCTTCCAGACAACTCACTTCACACTTCCAGATCCATGATACCAGATCCTCCCTTGATTAACACATCCACCCTTCTAAAGTGATATAGACTTGTTCCTACTAAATGTGCTAACCCTTTTGCTGTTACTGTATTGCACTGGTCATGGGACTCTAATGATGAGTCAGGGCACTGGGACAGTTTGTTTCTGATCAGCCCTTCTTGGGCCAGTGTAGATGCAAAACTTGGATTCCCAAGTTATTGTTTTAATTGATGTTCAATATGGCCATGGATGCAATCACTGCTTGGTGTGGGGAGGATTGAGCAACTGTGTGTTCACAATTTTTTTTTTTTTTTTATTTCTTTATTTGCATGGTTGATAGAATCAAACTTTCAAATTTCACAACACATCCAAAACAATAGAATGCATTTTTTTCCACTTACATTTAAAATTATCTTTGGTAGTTGACATTACATATGCAACAAAATCATATAAAAGAAAACAAAATCAAAATTATAACTAAAACAGTGACACTGCAACACAGACATTTTGACCTCAGGAGTCACTACATACATGTGATAGGCAAGGAACTGATTCACAATATGCACCCAAAATTACTGCTGATGTAACACTTCAAATTATAAGAACAAGAATAAATGGCACTAATCAGGAAATACAGCATCCAAAAACTGTACAATAGCTATCTTAATTGATAGCGAAGATGACGAAAAGATGCACTGCCACATATTCTTTTGTATATGCACATTTTGAGCTTCAAAAACATTTCTGAAGTACTTCTTCCAAATAGCGGACAATTGGGGACAATGAACCAAACAATGTTCCAATGTTTCTTTTTGAACAAGATTTTTACAAAATCGACATTGACTTTCAGCTTTCGGAACTAGGTTTCTGCGAGCAAAAACATCTAAGGTCGGCCAAAGATTCAGGCGGAAGCGAAGAAGCTTCTGCTGAAGCTTTGGACAAGGAAATTTGACCAAATAGTCAGCCATAACTCTATAACATTTGTGACCAAATAAGTTTCGATCAAAGTCCTTGTAGATTAAGCATTTGTTTTGGGTTACACACCAGTCATGCTGATGGATTTTCATTTTTGCATGACCTTAATTAGATAAAAGCAACTCCAATTCAACAGAAGCGACAGAATAGAGGTTGGGTCCCTTGCCATTCCGTTTCAGACTGTGTGATGATTCTATTGTCGGATCGCCCATCAAAAAAATCCTGCCTCCACTCCCAATCCAGTTTCCTAGACACTAATTCTGCCTTTTCCTTCCCTGGTGAACATTCTCCTACAAGGCCTTGCCATATAACACACATAGCATGCAGGCTTGCCTTTAGTTTTGTTAATAATGAGGTTTTTAAGTTATTTCATTAATCAATAGCCAGGGGAGTAAGGATTGAGGATACCACACTTCTTACTCAGGAACTTAATTATCTGAGCAGCACAGCTCACAGTATTCTCAGATAGTTTTCTGAGAAAACAGATAATGTTTTACAGAAAATCTTAAAAAGAAAGATATAAAAGAAGGATGTTGTACAACACAGGGAGTGACATAAAATGTACACCTTTTAATGTATGCAATGGACATTTTATTGCCACCTTTCTTTGTCAAGCTCTGGGATCCACCAAAGGCAGGTGCATTATTAGGTGGACAAACATTCAACACAATATTAGTAAAGGTAATCCATGGTACAGGGATCATATTCATTGCCATCAGTAGGAAATGCCTAAATAGTTGTTATTCACACTGACAGACTATCATTTAAAAGAAGGAGTACCTGCTGGTTTTGGCCTACTGGAGTTAGGTGTAGTCTCTCATCTATTGCGCTGGCCCCTGACATGAAACTAAATGATTTCAAGCAAACTCACCCTATATGTGGAAGTTCAGTTGACATAAAGGATAAATGAGTGTGCAGCCTGTCTGAAGCCCAAGATTTCCCTAGAGGCTTTGCAACTTGTTTCTCGATACGACTTGTTATTACAAACAAAATAAGACAGTGAAAATAAGAAAGAAACAACTTGAATATAACTCGTGTTGTGAACCAGTCAAATTGAGGCTTACAATATAGACAAATGACAAGTACATTCTTTCACGTTTAATTTGAAAGCATGAACGCATGTCATGTTGCAAAAAGCCAACTGTCTGTTAAGACATTGTTGGTTTTTTGTAAAAAATAATTTGGTTCTGACTGACACCAATACAAGTTTTACGAAGCCATCGTCTATAATTGTAATTGGTCATTCATAACGCGCTTAATATCCAGAGGTTTTTAAGTGCGGGGACAGGGATCGAACCTGTGTTGCTCTGTGTCATCTTGTTTCAAAGACGAGAGCCTTGCACCTGAGCTTTCCCCCGGAGAGAACAACTCAGTTCAGGAATCTAGGAGGATCTAAAACAGTTTTTTGTGAATGAACAAGAACAGAGGGAGCTTGATAAAGTAACTCATCAAGCATATATAACGTTACCATTTAATAGGCTTCCTGACTATTTATTATGGATTAATGGACTGAATTGTTATGGACTAAAGGGGTAAAAAGTGTGTGTAAACTTGATCAACCTTTTCTTCTTTTGTCCCACACATGCAAGGATAAGGACATCAGTTTGGATGCACGTATTACAAGAAACAACTTTTAGGTAATGCAGACCAGCTTTATATTTGCTTTTGCGGACAGATTCACTGCTGGTCGCTTGGTCCTTACTAACATAGCTCCGGCTTGCACTTAAGTTAAGGGACACATGGATGAATTGCATTCCTTAGTGCTTTTATGTTTTGTAATTAACTGTGACTTGACCATAATTGTTTAACTGTTTGAGATTTTAATCTCTCTTTTATTAATTTAATGATGATGTACATGTTATGACAATTGTTGTGTATGAAATTTTATGGCTTATTTTATCTGAATAAAGTATACAAAAGAGTAAAAAAGTTAAGCTTTCAATCTTCACCTTAAGGTTATCTCTTGGTGCCTTTAGTTAACATCTGAGAAGGACTAGGCATTTTGGTACGTTGTAATGTCTGTGTGCTTACAGCACCCCCGAAACCAGAATGTTTCCCTTTTTTGTTTTTGTTTATTTATTTATTGATTTTAAATGAATAAAGCGCATTGGCAGCCCGGAGGCATCGAAACGCTGTTACAAGAAAATGTCTTAGATACATGCATTGCTAAAATACATTGCTACAGGTTACAGTCAGTGTAGCAGAATTACGTTGCGAAGGTAATTTACAGTATTGTAGTTAACTGAAGCAAATATAGTTGAATTCAGTTTATGGTGGCTGCTTCCCATGTGAGACTGAGCTGAAAATGCATTTGTTTTGGTTTCATGTAAAAGTGGAGACTGATCATTTTCTTGGGGAAAGATTGTGCTCATTCTTGATTTTCCTAGTCAAGACTGCTTGTGTTAATGTTATGCGGGATTGCCCATCATGTAAAAAAAAGATAGTGCCTTTGAAATTCGTATACAGCAAGAGAAGATTCTAGAAAGGTGTTACCTAATAACTGATGGAACTTAAACTATGTGTATTTCAGACACTTCTTGGGCGAGATGACATCTTGGTTGGAATGTTACCTGTTTGTGGTCAAATAAGGCGTGCAGTAATGTTTGCCCTTAACCAACGTCTTTGCATGGTTTTCTCCTTGGGTGGAATGAAAATGTAAGGGGAGTATTTATCGTCATCATATCATATGTTTTTCTCTTTTTAGCTCTCATTTATTCATGCTTTTATTTTGTATCCATCGCAGCATATTATCACCTAAAGACTTCCTTAAGAAAAACTAAGATCACTAAACGGTTACTGAAACCATGGGATACTTATCTACAACCACATTGCTTTTTTCTGCAAGTCAGAATCTATTTTGGGTTCATAACAATAGTGCACAATGGCATTGGCACTCAATGCAAAGTCAACATGCTTCAACACCACTATTAGGGACTCTCCTCAGTGCTACCTTAGGTGCCTGTCTTTAGTTGGGTGTACTTATTGCATTCAATTATAAAACACAGTTCTGAGGTGACAAGCTAATTAATTACATCAGTTTAGATTCAAGCAATTATCTTAAATGAAGTGTCTACTTTGGTATGCTTTTCGATACTTGTCCCAAATCCGCCTGTAAACCATACAAATGGTAGCAATGCACTGTGTAAACCCCAGTTACATGACATATATGTATCAGCAACAATTATGTTTAGGGATCCCATCAATTGGGCTCTTTTGGGTCTTGTAATTATTAGGACATCAATACATGAGGAACCATTTCAGCATATAATGCTGATATAAACATTGGCATTACTGTCCATTATTTAAAGACAAGAGTGTTTACTGATCGCCTCACGAACATAATGTCAGTTTTACAAAAGAATGCAGTTCTAAATGTATATCAATAGAGGTTTTGCTCATTGAAATGGAGCTGTGTCAGCATTTGCCATGCATTTCTGATGACATAATGTAAGGGTTAAAAACAAAGTAATACTATTCCATTAAATGGCATACATTTTAATGCTCTTAATGTAATGAAATGATGAGTTATCCTGTTTGCAAGGAGACTTTTCTTTCCAAAGTTTCACATCACACAGCTAACCTGCATAAGCTAAGCTACATAGTTGTCTTCATACTCTGAATTAAAATCAAGTATTTCAGATGGACAGTATGCATCTTGTTGCAATTTCATAATGTAAAGCAGATTCTGTATTTTGTTTCAATATCTGAAAACGAATGACTCATTGAAGCTGCCACTTTGTTTTATAAATAAGCCCAGGGTGAATAATACAATAACTGGGCAGGGTTTTATTTGCTATATTTAACACCAAGGTTAAATGTTTCTCAATTTTCTAGAAACGTTAAAAATGTGTATGAGCATAGAAAAACACACATTGAAAAGCTTCTTCTTCAAGCCACAAGTTGCAAAGAAAGTTCAAAACATGTATGCATCTGTTACTGATATGTTTTTAATACCTGCAATCATAGGTTCAAATACCGGGAGCACCTGTGTGTCTCCCTTTAGAGGTCAATTGAATGCGCAGCATTGGGTTGGTATAATGATATTGACAGTGCATTGACATTAAAGCACACAATACTAGAAACAAAGGACAACAATTAAAACATATAAACAAATGTGCCCTACAGTAACATCTTTGGCCTTTATAGCTACACATATGATCTTGAAAGTTTCCAAGAATAAGGATCACTAGTTAGTAGAAATAAGACTTCAAATATTAATGAAAAACACATGTCTTATTGACTGAAGAGCTTATAATTGATGCACAAAGTTGCATTGTAAGAATCTATCATTTGTAATGGTTTCTGTACTTACCAAAACTGCTGCTCTCACAGTTCATTATTCCTTCATTGCAAGTACTAAAAAAGGGAAATAGTATCAATGTAAAATGTCTAGTCAAATATATGCGTCATCATATATGGTTTCCTTAATTTACATTAAGACATTTTCATCCTTTGTATTCAGCAACTCTTATTCACTTCATTTCACTTCATTAAAGCTTTAGTTTAAAAAATATGAAAATCATAGAAGTAAAAGAGCTATGTTTAAAAAAGATGAAGAAAAACATATTATAGCACAAAATAAAATAATACATAACCTGTCTCCTTAGTGAAAAAGCACTCTCAATAAAAGCGGATACACCGTAGCCCAAATTCTTAGCTGGGAGGGAAAGCAAGAATTTGTTTCCAGCAATTAGAGTCCTTAAATGGCAAGATCTGAGAACTGATATGAGGAATCTGTTCCTCAAATCCTTTATAATAGGACAAAAGATTAAGAAATGAATGAACACATCTTCTGAGCTAGAATCACAAATACATGTTGGCTAAGCATATGGATTTTTCTTTGAGTTGCATCTGTGAGCTATTGAGACCAGCGGAAGACGATTCTCCTTACGTTGAATATAACACCCATATGGAGTGATTCATGAAGCCAACTGGAATAATTATCCATACAGTAACATAAATCATGCTCAAAATAGTGGTGTACTGTATGCTCAGTATGTGCAAGTTTAAGGTGTGGCAGTGTTTTTTGATGACAGTGGATGTGGACATTTCAGAGAATAACTCAGACAGGTCCAATAAGACAATTCTTGCTTCAGGAATTGCAGCCAGGGACTAGAGCGACCAACATCAGAGGGAATCAAATCTTTGATAATCCAGTGAGTAAGATGATAATTGCAGCTGTTCCAGAATCTCACCCAGTTTCAGTGGTTTAAAAGGAAGCAATTCTGTAACAAAGGTAAGGCCAGCATTGAGATGCCACAGATAACTGGGGGTACCCAAAATAAACGTTGCAGGAAAATTTGCGTTGCATTGTATTGGGGCAACAGATAAGTAACCCCAGACGTCCTCACCATAGCTAGCCGCCAAGGCAGATTTACCTAATTATATGGGTTGAATCAGGTCTAGGGAGCACCGACCAAAACTTTTACCAAAGCTAAAAATTGCAGCATTAACTTGTGACAACTTGATAGCACAGTTTGATACCTGGGCACCCGACTTCAAGTTATCCGTAAATGTCACCCCCAAGTAGGAAAATCCATTGACCCATTCAAGTTTGCTGGTTACAACTATGATTGGAGGACATTTGCTCCATGACTGCCTACAAATATTAGCTTTGACTTAACAGTGTTAAGACAGAGGTCCTGAGAAGATATGAATTCCACGATCTTAAGCCTGAACATAATTATAGAAATGCTGAAGTATGCTGTGGCGATGCTGTGACGACACTAGAGGAAAGAACTGTCCTGTGTATGCCGACGAGCTGTGAAACGTACCATCTATCAAGATCAGACTGGTACATTCAGACAGCACCATACTGTTTATATGCTGCCCGCACTCATTCTTGAGTGGGCTTGCACACCATTTCCAATGATAACATCGAACTCTCCTGGCAATTTTTAAAAGAGTGCAAAGGGCATTATAAGTTCGACATAATGTCATAGGCCCTCATTAGGAGTTCGCCAGTAGCCATGCCGCTATTGGCGGCATGGCTGCCGCCGAAATCGCGTCTGGGTCCTCAGAATGAGGAATAACCGGGCCATTCCGAGTTCGGAAGGCCCGGTAATTCCTCCCTCCAAGGACCCGGACCCGGTCCTTCCCCATTGGGCTGAATGGGAATGGTAGAGGGAGCAAACAACGGGCCATTACGAGTTGGTCCATTGTTTGCTCCCTCTTCCCCTCGCAGGACCCGGTAAGCACGCCTGATTTGACCAGGTGTTGCTTCCAGGGTCACGCGAGGGGACCTCGTAATGAGGCGGTACGGGGTAAATGGCGCCGGCACCTTTTACGGCGCCATTTACCCCGTACCGCCAGGGTCGTAATGAGGCCCATAGTGTCATATCTCATGGGTAATTAGAAAAATATACACACCTACAATTCTAATGGTTAAGTGAGTATTATCAATTAAATGCATTAAAGTAATCTCTGTACGGAATAGTGGAATTGCTGTGTTGGTTTCATGGTGCCCCTCAGAAAGTAAAAGGACAAAAGATCAAGGTACTTATTCTGTGAGTCTGGAATACCATGTTTTGTGGTTTGTGCGGATTACCACTTGAGGTAGAACTCAATGTTAACATTCTGGTATCCCACTAATATTAACAGTGACATTTCATAAATCATGCCGTAACATTCACATTTCCCTATGCTTCTGGGACATGTCCATTATCGCTCTTTTATAACATACAAGTATAAGTAGTAATGGTCACTATACACAAAAATCAACATTGTTCTTTCCATTATGCCTAACATTCTATTCTTGTTGTGCCCACCATAAACATTGTACTTAAAAGACCTTCCTGACAGACTGATCAGAACACAAAATACCCAAAAAACAAGACAAACCAGTGATGGGACTCTTTTGGGTCATCTTCTACAATAAATGCTGTATGCGTGCACCAAATGCTTAAATCAAGCAACTCGAGAGATCGGACTGAGTCAGCTCAGTCTCTCCTCTTCTTGTCCATAATTCAGAAAACTACCACATCACCACACAATGAAAACAAATGGAATTCAGAACAGTAAGATCTCTGCACCCCAAAGGACAAAAGCATAACAAAACCTCAGAGGTGAACAGCTGACTGGCACTCATACGGTTCAGTTTAGCACTAAACTACCACAATAGGAGTTTTTAATTATCGCACTTCTCCTCTCCTTCACCAAACTAACTTAGTCAGTTTGCAATCTTCTATAACTACACTCTCATATCAGCTTTAAGCCTACTAACACCAAATTAAACTTGGTGAAGCACTCCAGAACTCAGAACTCAGCTCACCACATATTCAGGTCTGTAAGCCCCTCACACACAGCTCCTGTGCTCCAGCACTATCACCTGAAAGATCTTGAGTTTGCCCCCTGTCTTGAAAAACCCCATCTCACAGGCTGTAAAATAGAAGACTGGTGCAAGACATGATGCTGGGAAACCTTCCCTTTTACCCCTATTTGAACTCATGTGCTACTATATCTGGAGCAAAGAGCTGTATTGTACACAAATAGGTCTCATGTAAAACTGAGCTTTAAACAAGTGCCTCAGTGCTTGAAACCTGTGTCGGGTTGAAACTGTGAAAATTATAGTGTATGGATATGTTGCTTTGAATAAATGCAAACATAAAATGATCTGATTTTGCGAATGTAATTATAAACTTGAAAGACCTACATTCTTTCTGTAGCAGGTGACACCCCCTCAATAGAGTTACATTTGGAACTGTACAGTGGTGCATGTGTACTGGGATGTGGCCTGAGCCTAACTAATCTGGTTTGGTTGGCTGGCGGTTCAGCAGTATCACTAAGCAACCTGTAGGAACCATCCAACACTTAGCCTAGGCACAATCATAGAAATATCTCCATGCTGCAAGCATGTGCCCTCGTTGTGCAGTACGGGCAACACACACATTAACAGGGCAGCAGGTGAAACAGACACTTAAAGCAACACACATGGAGGGAAAATTAGGACAGGCCTATTCCCTGTACAGCACCTGCACCTGCATTTGCCTGCACATTATCAATCTGCAGAACCATCAGGGCAATGCCTGGATTGTACATATTCTTAATCTGTTTGTAACAGCAGCAGGGAGCCTACGTGTAACTAAGCTGGAAGCAACACACACGATACCAAGCAAGCATATAATGTTACTGATACATGAGTACGAAGGTTACAACCTGCAGAGTTCTGATGCCTCCAAAGTCCCCCGATTCCAGTATAAATTCATCACTAGACACCAGGTAATTGGCTGATGGTTGTGGGACTGTTGCTGATTGGGTGGACTCAGCGGGCACTGTACAACCACCCACTGCATGATTGTGGGACACAGGGGTGGTATGGGAAGGATCCCCTCATTACCCCACACCTCTAGGGGCTGGAACATCACGTGGGTCCTACTATTGCTGACAAAGGCCTGAATCAGACTTTGTGGGGGACAGACATTATCGATATAGCCTGCAGCCATGAAGACCCTCAAGATAAAGTAATGGAGGCATCTGGCCCTTTCAATCAATTCATGGTTAAGGTTAAAGTCATCATGGCCCATGGTTAGGCTGATGTGGGAGAAGGAGGCAATACCAGCTGGATCAACCAAACGGTGTTGCTCTCACAGGTCCGGGCATTGCTTGCAAGAAGGAGACGGTGTCCCCATGGTTGCCACTCAAGATGTGAATGGCACTAGCTCATTCTACAGCACATGCTCTTGTGCAGAGGACCAAAGAAGGGAGACTGTCCCAGTATAGTCTTGGTCAACTGAAGGGCACACAGAAGGAAACATATTAAACTAACCTAGTTCCTCACTGTGTAGCCAATCCTCAGCTCAGTAAAAACATTGTACCCACGTGCAGGCCAAACAACATAGCCAAGCTCTTGCGAGTGATGAAAGGGCTTAAAATACCAGGAGGCAGTAGCAGAGGAACTGATTGTTTGGAGCACTGGGGTAAGCATGGGAGGAGAGACTGAGGTGCAGAGATGAGGTGGTCAATTAGTTAAAGGTGAACTGGAGGTGGTGGAGAGAGTGTTGAGGGTTTTTTTACATGCGTTTTACACCTTGATGGGACAGGGAGAGAATTCCACTGGGAACAAGGAACCACCAAACAGGATTGCTACTCATCTTCACATAAATACTGAATCCCATTTGTATGTTGGTTATGAGGGAATTGAGCAGGGCAATCATGAACAAGGCCCCTTAAAAACCGCTGGTGTGATTTGTGACCCTTTATGGCTGACATCCGTGCATGAAATTCAGGAGCAATGGGTTGCTCAATACTGTTGTCCAAAGCACCATAATGATACTGTGAGGCCTACACAAGAGGGAAGTGAGAGAGAGATGCAAACCTGCAGAATAACACCGAGGAGGGACCATCCCCCTCTGAGACAGAGCGAGTGAGCTGCACCACACAGATATCATTGAGCAATGAGGAGTGAGTAAGCCTGTGGAATGCTACTGCCTTCCTCACAGCTGGGTGCCAGAGGAGCTTGGCTCACTGAAAGGAAAAGAGACGTGTCCAACTCAGTAAGGTCAACAGACGCCTACTGCAACAGATAGAGAAGTCCTGTCATGAACCAACGGGGGGAACCAATGCACCGAAATCGATGAAGAGGACCAAAAGGAACAGGGATATGTGATTATGTGCCAGCCAGAGAGACCAACTCCTCCAACTAGCACCGTAGCAGACAGCAAGGAACATGGCCCGACCCAGGAAATTGGAGGAGGGCAGCAAGACCTGACGATAGCCCAAGTGGGAGAGAGACTGAAAAAAGCCAAGAGGGGGTGAGAAATCCAATAGCCAAAAAGTTGCTGAGACTCAGGAGAAGTCAAGAGGGAGTGAAGAACATGATAGCCCAACAGGGGGCAAGACTCAAGAGAACACAAGGGTTGGCGAAAAGCCCGAAAGGCCCAGAAAGAGCAAGAAGCAATATACTACAAGGTGGATTGAAAGGAAAAAGCCAAGAGGGGGTGAGAAATCCAATAGCCCAAGAGTTGCTGAGACTCAAGAGAAGTCAAGAGGGAGTGAAGAACATGCTAGCCTAACAGGGGCAAGACTCAAGAGAACACAAGGGTGGGCGAAAAGCCCAAAAGGCCCAGAAGGACCAAGAAGCAATATACTACAAGGTGGAGTGAAAGGCAAAGCAGCACAAAGTGGGGTGAGAGAAGAAACCAAAAGGTGGGCTAAAAGACCGGAGAGCTCAAGATGGGGTGTGAAAAGTCAAAAACCAAGGCTGGGTGTGAGAAGCAGGACCCCAAGGCAAAAGTTATGCAAAAAGCTTCCCAGGCAGGGAAAGCTAATATACACTCCAAAAAGGGGCGGAAGACAATATTGTAGAGAACTGAGAATTTACAGGCCAACCCAACAAAACAGAAACTGGTACCTAAGGTGGAAAATACAGAGACATTGGGCGAACCTGAAGTATGAACTGTACAAGCAAGCAGAATGATTTTTATGCGATTTGGAAACCAGCCACCATTGCAACACTAGGGGAGAATCCCTTGCAGGCATTTCTGGTTGAGTTTATGTTATGTTAGTTTATTAGTGGGAGGGTCGGACCATAGTAAGATGAGGTTTTTGGACAAAGGACTGGTTTTGATTGTAAGACATCCTGGTGAGCACCTTTTTATTATTTTCATTAGACAGGGCAATATTAGTGCTATTAGCACCATGGTACAACGCCTGGGTCGTAATGAGGGATGTGTTTCTTTGTTTTTGGAGTCTGACAAACTCCATAGGCATCTACCTTTGTATGGTGACACACAGCACCTTCAGTGCAGTGTCACAGAGAAGTCCTTTGGATTTCTAATAAGGTTTCAATACCTTCTCCTGGATGAACTACCGTTGTAAAGTGAAATTGACTTTACTTACCTGTTTTTCCTATGTAGGTCCAGTACACCCCATCTTATGTGAAAGTACTGGTGGGTTACTTAGTAGCCCCTTTTCCTACTTATGCATGTAACATTTTTTATGCTACCTCCCGACTTTAAATGGCTGGTGGCAGTGGTTTAATTGTCCTACCATTGTGCGTTTCTACCGCACTCTGAATCCTCAGCTGCAGTAGCGGGTAAAAATGTCCAGTCTTCCCTTTTCACCATTTTCTTTCACCATTTCTTGCTTGTGAGATCTTTCTTGGGTTTTACTCTGCACGCCGAACCAGGTTTAACCCTTTTGTTCATTTTGCCTTTGGCAGGCTTCACTACTCAAACCCGCCTCTGGCTCCAGTATGTCTGGCAGGCTAGAAAGCGAGGGAGGTGCCCAAAACTCCCTGTCTTTAGTCTCCTTGGTTACCTGAATGCACCCAGAGCTGTTTGACTGGCTGGCTGTCCTTGTAGGACAGCCACCCTGCTGTGTGAGTGACAGCTGGGCTGGGCTGAGCATGAATTGGAGAAACCTGCATAAAAGGTGAAATTTCTTGGACGGAGGGCAAAGTGGACCACTGGACGAAACATCCGATGAAGGAAATTGACAGAGAAGCTTGCTGCACCCTCCTGGACCGTTGAACTTCCCGGTGAAGCCCTACTGCAGCGCTGAAGCTCCAACTCCGAATCGACTAGAGAAGCCCCAGAACAGATTACTTCTTCCCTTGGGTTGGTGGGACCAACTAATCTCAAGACGAACTGTGCTGGAGGACCTTGCCCAACTGGCTGTACTTCTTTGTTGCTGCTGGAACTGAGTGCCAGGGGTTGAGAAATCCATAGTAGAGTGCATCATCTTTAAGCCAAACCAGAGCGCCAAGAAGATCCTGAGGTTCCTCCCAAAGCAGGACGACCTAAGCCTGAGTCACCTCACCTCACCAGAGTGCTGGACTCCAGAAGCAAGGGAAGCCGATCAAGTGTCCAGCAAATTCAAGGGTTTTCCTCTCGTAAATTTGCATGACTCATAATGAGATCCCTGGTTAAATGATCCTTAGCATTCTTAAGGCTGAAAGGTTCAAGTGCTAAACCCAAACAGGGATGGCTACAAGGATTTTAATGAATTATAACTCGTGGCATTGGTCTGGGCAACTATCCATACCAACATTTTTAGTCCCTCTCTGCCATTGTCTAAGCCATTGGTGCTCAACATATGGCGTGAGGGTTGGATGCAGCCCTTCAGGATATTATTTATGGCCCTCCATGTTACTTGAGTTTAATAATGAACGTCTGGCCTACAGTCAGTTTATATCTTTGAATCCTAATACCCGCAGTGTTCTTTCTATTTAAAACATGATTTCATGTTTAAGTCCCATGATACAAATAAATCGACACTGTAATGCCTTTACAAGGCAAAGCATTACTCAGGTAACAGTTACAAAATAGAGCAATAAATAAAAATGACACCCAAAAACACATGTTTTATTTATTTGTGTAACTCAAATGAGTTCCGAGGCCCCTATCACCTGCTCATCCCTAAAGACAATCTGGCCCTAAGAGTGGGACTTGTCTGGTACATTCAGCTTTCCAACGAAATCATGTGTGCACCCCTGCTCCAAGCGGACAGGGAGATGCAAATCAGTCCTGGCCTTTTCAGCTCTGATCCCATCAGCTGTATCATCACATGTCTCATCAAAATCAAATGTCCATGATTGCACTTTGCTCATAAATGCCGTTCTGACAGTGCTAGACAATATTTTGATGGACTTCACCCGTAGCTATCTCTTCCTCAACATCTTCTCATCTTGCTCTGTTGCTGCTCAATCAGCTACCGCCTTCTGCTCAGCAAATCATATTCACCACATCACCCCTATCACGCATCCTCAAATTCTGTGCTGCCACAAAGATGACCTGCTGTGAAGACGTTCTTCTATCTCAATATGACACTGCATTTTCAATAAACATATATTAACACAATATTTGCTAGTGGCATTGCTTGTTCTGGCTACCACATCCAATTCTGTTCCAGCAGTCACAGACACTGCGAATTCATGCTCTGACATCATCATCTTCTGACACATCAGCAGTGGCTCTTACAAGAGACTCTTTGCAAGGCCACCATGCCCGCTCTAACATTTTTGGTGACAGTGTTTTTCTTGGATGGCAATGTAAATGAAAATCACAAGATCCAAACAATGCAATCTATAGACTAATAATAATGATATACATTATTTGTAATAGTTATGAGCTGAAAGCCTGCCTATCTACTATTTGAATCTCAAGAACATTCTGGATACCTGCAAGTGTTGCAGCAAATGCTTTTCTTGTCATTTTGATGAACTGAAATGCCTCGGAATGTTTTTGTGCTATCAACCTTATCAAGCATCAAAGAAAATGAGTGCTTTGGAGACCTGGGGTATGACTACCGATTGGTTAGAGCCATTTGCCATAATTTACTGGCAAACCAGCCTACCATCACCGTTCCTATATGCTTCCCCTGCCAGCCACACATCTGTCACTCAGAACTCACCTAGAAATCCCTTTTCCCAATCCTTCTCTCAGATCGAAGTTCCAGCTCCTCTTTATAAACATCACATAAGGAGCTCATGATGAAGATGGGCAACAACGAGAATTTCAACAAATATCCTCAAGTCAAAAAAGTGTAATTTTCCATGTATTATTAAAATAGGATGGCAAACTGTGTTCACTGATCATGACCACTATACAGCAGTTTGCAATGAATGTGTGTAACGTGTCTAATACATCTTATAAATTCAGACGCTTGTCCTTCACATGTTTCATAACATCACAATTTTATGAACGAGAATCAGGACAAGTTGCGTGCAAGTCTGCAAAGAAATTGTCATATTAGTCTGTTAAATTATTGATATCAATCTTGTATTATGCGGTGACACGCGTCTTTCCATTTAATTCCATTTAGTCAAACTGCATAAGTAATAATTTGTTCAGCAAACACTAATATCTGAGATCAGAAAGTCTTAAGCATGTGCCTCTCTTACCATTTTCCAAGAGATGTGATGATATCTTGCCCGGGAGGATAATCAATTCCTTGAAAATAGCAAGGACACTCATTTCTGTAAAGACAAATACAATGTGAATCTGATGGTAATCCAAAGCAGAGGTTCTTTTTGACAAATTAAAAACCTAATACAATAATTCATTTGAAAAAATATGTATACTATTTAATATATCTTTCTCTGAAAATGTCAAATCAAGAACACGATACAACTCTTTTGATGGCGTCTGTGTAGCATGAATATTCTCCATTGCCGTTTAAATACCACATCTGAAGCCCATTACTATTTAGAAAGTCACAGACGATCAACTAACAGATACAGTTAGCACTTAAAGTTATGAGGTGGCAAAGGGGATTTTATACTAAAGTCCGGTTTTTCCCCATCACAAATGGAATTTGTAAATGAATAAATGTAAGTTTGAGGTGCAAGCACATGGGGGTACCCTCTGCTGGTGAACTGCAAGTACAAGAAACAATGCTAAGCAAGTGGGCAAATACTCTCAGTGAATGCCTGGAGATTGCCCTTCACAGAATCAAATCATTAGTAACACAGAGGTCGTCCATTTGTGACCCTTTACAATTTGTTGATGTGAGAACCAGACATAGGGAGAGCGGATGGTAATCACACAGGAAACATTTCCATGCACCACATTTCATTTGGTGGGGCAGATTTTTTGTTAACACACCTAAGCTCTAATATGAGAAATAAGTGAGGTGTCCGGTTGTTTAAAGGTACTAGCTGATGTACGCAGAGCTGCCTGAGATTTTATTTTCTTATAGGTACTATTTGTTAGAACTACCTTAAGGTAGCGTTACACTTTTTCGGAAAGGCTCAATTAGAAAGGTGAAAAGAAAAATTCACTGCATTTATTGATTATATTTTAAAAATGTTTTCTCATAAAGACTGCACAACACCATTTATTGTTCTTAAAAAGTCATTCTGAAACATATAATTTGTACATGAGACCAACATGGAGATTTCTGAGCAGCATGATGTGTGACATGATGCTGACAGTGCCAACAACTATGGACCTAAAGTTCAATATTACTAAAGTACATGTTCATTGTAAGGCTTGTTTATTAACAACATTTTTTGTTTCTGTTTCCATTTTACACTGTAGCTTGAATTACGCTGGGCGGCAATTTTTTAATGCATAACCTTGTTCCATTACACAGCCTAGGCGGGTCTAGATTGCGAAGTAGCATGATGGGTGACCCATCTTTTAGTCTAAGGTGATGTGGTGGCATTCCGGGGGGTCGAGTGAGGTGCGGAATTCTGTTGGATAGTTTATGGCATTGTCTGCATCCACCACCGTATCAATTGAGTTGTAATCAGTAACTATGCCCAGGGGCATATGCTGAATCTGCTCCTAGGGCCTGGACCTTGAGTTTTGTTCCTCATGTAAGTGCCGGTCCTTCTACGACCACTTGATGTTTCACCGATTTCAGGCAACCGTCTCACATGTGAAGGTGCTGAACTCCGGTACAGGGGTGGGATGTACAAATATCATGTAGCTAGTAATGCCTGCGTGGGATTAACAGGCTATTATGCAAAATAGAGTGCAGATTGGAAAAACGGTGTGCTATTGTATTAGGAACAACGCTTTGCCAAGCCAGAAACCCACAATAAAATGTTGACCTTTGCTGAAATCTGGGGAACAGGGTGGGGTGTCCAAATGTCATGAAGCCAGTAATGTCCGGACGTTCCTAACAGGTAACTATGCAAAAGGTAGTGCAGATTGGTGAAACAATGTGGAATTGTATAAGGAAAAACACTTTGCCAAGCCACAAACCCACAAACAAATGTTGACGTTTGCTGAGACCCGGGGAAAGTGTGGGGTGTCTGAATGTCATGTAGCTAGTAATATCTGGAGGTTCCCAACAGGTGACTTTGCAAAATCTGGTGCAGATTGGTGAAACAGTGTGGAATTGTATAAGGAACAACCCTTCACCAAGCCACAAACCAACAAACACATTTTTTTTGCTCAAATCTGGGGAACGGGATGGAGTGTCCAAATATCATGTAGCTAGTAATGTCCCGAGGGTCCTAACAGGTAACTACAGAATTTGGTGCAGATTAGTGAAACAGTGTGGAATTGCATAAGGAACAACACACTGCCACAAACCCACAATCACATTTTGACTTTTGCTGAAATCAGGGGAACAGGGTGGGGTGACCAAATGTCACGTAGCCAGTAATGTCCGGAGGGTCCTAACAAGTAACTAGCAAAATTTGGTGCAGATTGGTGAAACAATGTGAAATTGTATGAGGAAATAGGCTTTGCCAAGCCACAAACCCACAAACAAATGTCGATGTTTGCTGAAATCCAGGGAAAGGGGTGGGGTGTCTGAATGTCATGTAGCTAGTAATATCTGAAGGGGCCCAACAGGTAACTTTGCAAAATTTGGTGCAGACTGGTGAAACAGTGTGGAATTGTATAAGGAACAATGCTTCACCAAGCCACAAACCAACAAAACACATTTTTCTTTTGCTGAAATCTGGGGAATGGGATGGGGTGTCCAAATAGCATATAACCAGTAATGTCCGGAGGAGCCTAACGGGTAACTATGCAAAATTTGGTGCAGATTGGTGAAACTGTTTGGAGTTGTATATGGAACAACACTTCACCACAAATCCTGTCACAAACACATTTTCGCTTTTACATATTACATGGCCTGCGGTAGCGGCCATGTAGTTATGGTTAAGTTGCTAAACCCATAGGAAGAGCACTTTTTGGGTGGCTTATAACTTCGCTCCCCCTGGACGAATCCTCACCAAACTTTGCAAGTATATGGCCCACTCTGAATATTTTTGCAAAGTTTGGTGAGGTTTGGTCCAGGGGGGGCAAAGTTATAAGGGGGGTCCCAAAATTTCTTTTTTTCCCATCGACATAATGGGAGAAAACTTTGGTCATGTCTACAGCCCAAACCGCTGGACGTATTTTCACCAAATTTGCAGCAGGAGCGGCAGCTTGGTCCCGAAACCGTGCTTTTGTTAATTTGATGTAAATCAGTCCATTAGTTTTTCTTTAAAACAACCAAAAGTAAGGCAAAAGAATGAGTGATCTCTATGTCCGCTCTGCGGACACACTTCCTTGTTCGCTCTGCGGACAGGACACCGATTGGTTAGTTGACTTGCGTCATGTCTGCGAACACACAACGTGTTCGCTGATTGGTTGGCATGAAGCGTGAGGTGCATCAGATTTTTGGAAACGCCCGCCATCTTGGTTTCGCGGACATCGGCTGGTGTCCGCGGACATTGCGGTAAAACATATAAAAAAAACAAAACATTGCACTTGTCAAATTTATCAAATAATCTCTGGGGAGGTGAGCGGTGATGAGGATGGTATGGAATATGGCTGCAAGAAGCAAAAAAACAGGTGTTTTTCACTGCGAAAGTCTGCAAACAATTCGGATGTTGGCAAGCAGTCCTGTGAAAGTTTGCGGACACCTGCAATACTGCAGTTCTTTCATGGCTCATAACTTTGGCGCCACTTAATGGAACTGCATGTACTTTTGCAATTATATTCATAATCTGATGCCGGATGAGTTTGCAAAGTTTGCTGGGATTCTGTCAAGAGGGGGCAAAATTAGAGGGGGGCCCCAAAATAATGTAAAGGCTTATAAATAAGGTGCCATTTGACGAATACACTTAATTTGACAAACTGATAATAGATCTAGATACAAATGTTTTTGCAAAGTTTGGTGGGATTTTGTCAAAAGGGGGCAGAATTAGAGGGGGGTCCCAAAATATTGTAAAGGCTTATAAATGTGGTGCCATTTGACAAATCTACGCAAAGGTTTGCAAAACGATTATAGATCTAGATATAAATGTTTTCGTAAATTCTGAATGGATTTTGTCAAGTGGGGGCTAGGTTATATGACGATTGTATGTGCATCATTTGACACTTTTGAAAAAATAAAACATGGGTGGATTACCAGCAAACTTGTGTAAGGAGCATTGAGAAGGACCTGAAAGCATGCTTTTGCAAAGTGCCCATGTTTTATATTTTGACAAGTGTCGTAATGTAGGTACAAAAAATAATGATATACCTTTGGTGACTGAGGTGTAGCTTGTGGCCATGGGCAGTGGCCAGATTGACCGGGTCATGGGATAAGGTCATGATCCGGACAATCTGGCTACTGGCCATGACCACGACGGACAAAACATGGGGTTAAAGTGGCCATGTCCACTTGGGACTGGCTTTGTGTTAAAGTTATTTGAAATTGGGATAGATTTGAAATGGAAGAAAAATGTGCTTGTGGTAATATGGTCATAGAGTTCTCTTTTTGCCTTCTGCAGGCTGCCATGGAAAGCGAAGAGGGGCCCTGTATGGAACCCTGCCTTCCCTTTCCATGGTGGCCATCTTGGAAAAGGATTTTCCTTCCTACACCGGGACGCTGGAGGCGTCCCAGTGTAGAAAGACAAATCCTTTTTTTAGCACCCTGGGTTCCCGCTTCGGGAACCTAGGGTGCTAATGGCCTTCATCCCCCATTACAGGGGCTGGAATGGGGGGATAATGGTCCAGAGACCTCGTTATCCACCTTCGCTTCGCTTGGGCTGATAACTTGGGCTGCCAGGCCGGTGTCCACCATTCCATCCCTTGAACAGAGGATAAACGCCACAATATTACCATTAGCATGACACAAAATGCAAATGGAAATTTTGGAAAATCTTATTGAGTCTACGTACTTTACTGAGAAATATAAAGTAGATGGAGTCTATACATATTTTTTTAGTTCTATTTTTTAACTGTGAAAGGTGGTTCCTAAAGGAACATTTATTTTATTGTTTTTGGATGCATTTTTTTTTTTGGCAGGAGAGCTTAGAACGAAACGTGGGTAGGGAAATGACAAAAGAGGCACCAAACACTAATATAAAGGGTGAGGTGGACAGGAGAAAATGTTGCGCGTGTGTTATGGCATTAGCCGATTCCATTTTAAGATAAATAGCAGTTTTGCTAAAAGTATGTACTGTGTACTAGATTGTTAATGGATGAGTAGGAATAGGTGTTGGAGCTGTGCAAGGGAAATTTTGAAGTTGAAAGTTCCTAGATCAGTAGAAAATCAAGTTCTGAACAGTCTGCGAAGCAAGGATCTTATTGTGAAGTGCGGACAGGTTCTCGGAGACATAATCATGCCGCGCACCAGCATATGGTCATGTGGCACTGTCCAGAAGAGCCGCAATGAAGTCAGATGTTCGTAGACGTTATGGTTAAGTTGCACTAATAAAAACCTATGAAAATCAGTGAAAAAACTTTGTTAAAGGGATGTTATGGTTACAAGTAAAACCGAAAACCCCCTGAAATTCGCCAGTTATGGTAAGCTAACCATCCATAACTTAAACCACCACCGTGCACTGCTAAGAATAACACCCATGACATCAAAGATGACATCACAGATATGATTGATAAAAAACCTAAGTATAGAGTTTTCATTCAATGATACTTACATTCTACAGATGCAAACTTGCGGGCACAATTTCAGAAAATATGCAGTGACAGAATTTACCATTTAACATAGTGCTTGCTTTTACTTCACGTGAGGTCTAGTCAGCCACTTCAGTTGTCTATGGTCGCCTCTGCTAATTCTGAATACAGCATTTGCCTATCTATAAAAGCAATATGGTCACTATGTAGAATCCATAATAACTATAATGTAATGTAATTGGTATTTTACAGCACCCCTTTGCCACTTTTGGTGGCCTTTGCTGCACGTGCCCCTGTAAGAAAGAGGTAGTAATTAGTGGGCCAGTGGGAGAGACTGGTGCAAACCTGGGTGTAGGTCGGAAGTACCCCGGTCCTGTGCATTGACCTGCTTTCTGTGTGTTTCAGAGAGACAGTTGGCAGCATATTATCCAAAGGGAAGAGCCCAAGATCTTAAAGACTACAGCACTGGTCTGGTTAGCCGCTGATGTGTTAAAATGTGTTATGCCTAAAGAGGAGAGCTTAGTCATGGCTTGATTAGTGTTGATGTGCTTACAGCTAGACCGGCAGCCATATTTGGAAGGTGTGCGTGTGTGTGTAGAATAAGGCAGTAGGAGATCTTATTAGGGGTTGAGGAGAGTGGACTCTGCAACTCTACCACTGGCCTCATGCAGACAAATCTGACATTGCTACTGTAAACACCCCTCTCTCTCTCTCTCTCATTCTCTCTCGCTCTCTCTCTCTCTCGCTCTCTCTCTCTCTCTCGCTCTCTCTCTCTCTCTCTAACTCTCTCTCTCTATGTGTGTCTCAAATAGATATAATGTGCTAAATATGCAACAAAACAAAGATATTAAAATTGGAAAATGAGGGAAAAGGGGCATTTTTCAATATACACTCATTACCGTAAGCTCCATGATAAGGGTTAGGGGGAGACAAAAATATTTTGTTCAGAGAAAGGGACGCTTGAAATTTGAAGACTGCAGATACATACTCCACCTTCAGTAGTATGTTGGTTGGCAGGCTGCAATAGGCCTCTAACATGTTCAGGTGCTTCGTTCAGTGGCCTGCTGCCACATTTCCCTATCTCTGCAAATTCCGCATAGGGTACCACATTGAGTTTGTCAGTCGTGTGTAAGGGCAGGGTCCTGAATCCATGTTTGCTCCTCCCAGGCTTCGGCCCTGCGGAATCCCACAAGCTTCAAACTCCTCGAAAACAGTGCACACAGCCACAGGCGAAACGTTTCATTTCCCACTCCCCCACTGGCCACCACTCACCGGGGGTTAAAGCAGCAGCAGGACTTCCGATTTTAGAGTGTTCCTTCAAACTAGAATGGGGTTCTTCACAATGAAACGAGGAGTGGAAAAGATAGAAAGAAGAGTGTGGATTCCCCAAAGTGCCCACAAAGCTGGGTGAACCATTCCGTGGCCTAAGGAGAGTGTGGCAGCTGCAGGAAGGTGAAACAAATCATGGTAGTAGTAAAAGAAAGAGTCTTTGGGGGGTAGCAAATAGGATGGATATTCCCAAACACATTGTAATCTAGAGTTTGAATTCTCACTGGCACCTTGCTCAGTAAGGATGTCTACCTACAGGTATGTGTGCAACAGCTAAATGATGAAATAATGTAAAAAGCCAAAATGCAGTATTCATTTAATTTTTAATGGCTGTCCTTGCAGAGATGGGGTGGGGCCGTTAGGGTGAGTTTATGTACAAGGTGTGAGCTATCCACTCAAAATACTGCCTCAGTCATTAACAGATATTCTCCACTATGAAAGCAACAGGGGTTGCCTTTCAGTAGTAAGGTGGGGTTGATGGATTTGTGCTTCAGTATTTACACAACCTTTATTATTATTATTGTTTCATTATTATTGGGGCCTTTCTTGGGTGCAGAAGTAGCTCGGGAAGCAAAGGAGCACTTTAAAAGTCATCCAATGCATTTGGTATGAGTTCTGAGTTGAATGTTAGAAAATTGAGTGTTTGTAGTGCTGAAGAAAATTGCAAAAGCTATAAAAAGAAATATGATTGGGTCTTGCGGGTTCCCTTTGGTTGCCTGGTCATTTTCTGCCCCCTTTGTGTGCCTGGGCTCTCCATTTAGCGGGTTAGCTCTGCTGTCTAAACTTGAAAATGTAAAGTACTGTAATTGCCATTGAACCAGTGGATTTTCATATATTTAAGATGCAACATACCTTTCGGTGTTCTCGCTGAAACTGGTGAAGTGCTGAATTTCATCTAATTGTGTGAGTGGCTGACATCATGGGTGTGCACAGAGGACGTGGCTTCATCTTGACCCAAATAAAGGCATGCGGTTATGAATAATCAAATGTACTGGATCAAAAGCTAAAATAGCACTGCTCTGTAAATTAAATTGACCCAGAGCATTTCATGTTTTGGACAAATTGATGTCCGCAGAATTCATAGAAAACGTTTTCTGTTGGCTTTCTTGCAGATGATCTAAGGCATCAGTCTCAAAAGCTGTGGACCTTATGCCATATATTAATTTGCAGATTATGTTTGTTTTGGGACCCGGAGAAAGCTATTGTTAGATGAGCGTATGGGGAGTCAAGAAATCGGGGTTGAATCTGATCACTAACGAATTTGGTGCCTTCTCATCGGGCAGTTATGTCTTGAGGGTGCTTCGAGGATTGATGGGGAAATAGCGGAGGGATTTTATGGGCATACTGTTGGGGAGCCAGGACTTGGTTAGATCTACCAGTCTTGGTGCTGGATTATTTCCCAATTGCAGATGAGAGAGCTGCTGGTGTTTTAACAGCTCCACCTGTGGGAGTGGACAGATGTTTGCATTACTACAGGCTGCTCCTCAGGTGATACGAAGGGGGTCGTAAATTGAAGGAGATCATAGTAGGATGTATGGACTTTAAATATTGTCAGAGTGACCAGGGTCCTTTCAGAGTGAAGGCTAACTTGTAGTTAATTTACCTTGTTTCTTGGATTAATAGACTGGTTTGGGATGAATGGCAGAATGTTCATGAACGCAGGGTTAGTGCTAGCTTTTCTGTTGAGCACCGTGGTGCAGTTTTGGTTCGACTTGGTTTCCTGTTATTAGTGTAGCGACACAACTACAAATGGAAAACATCTCTCTCTCTCTCTCTCTTTCTCTCTCGCTCTGTCTTTCTCTCTCTCTCTCTCTCTCTCACACTCTCTCACACTCTCTCTCTTAGGTTTGCAACTAAATGTCTGCTTTGTTAAAGGCTCTTCAAATGAGCGGTGGAATGATGAGGATGAGGTGATGTAAACGTCCAAGATCAAAGTGTGTACCTGGGCACTGTGTGCCCTAACTCAAACAAGGAAACACAGGACGACCCCAGCACTCAATCTATATGCATCATGCTACCTTCACAGTACTGCATTCCTCACGACCCACTATCACATGGCACTTTACGTAGTTCAGATTCCCAGTCATAGAAAGCCTTATAGTTGTGGAACACATGGTCGCCGTGCCTCTTTAAATGTCATAATACATGTAGAAGTGTGTCCCAAGGAACCTGCAAAACATTACATAGTCATCATGCTATATTCCCTTGCCTGGAATATCCCAAAGCCCCTGATTGTATTCATGAATTAGGGGACATTGATTCAGCGATCTTTCTACCCTGTGTGCTGTAATAGTCAATTGCCATAGAATAGTCCTTGCACCCTATCTTCTATCTTCTAGAACAACAGGAACTCTAATGGTGTGAGTGGCTGACATGACAGGAACTCTATTCTGAATTTAGATCAATTTGCAGAGGGGCCTTGACTGATTAAAGACCAACTTTGTGGTGGTCACAGCTATTCCAAGTATGCCTACTACCCCAGAGAAATCCAGGTAAAGAAACATTTTTCCTCCACCGCCCCCATGGCAATAGGGCCACATTAGATTTTTGTGCGGCAAATCCCATGCCCCCTGCTGCACCTTACGTGGTCACCTAATATTGCTAATACCAGACCTGGTATTTGTTCTAAGCTATTAGAGGGCAAATGGGCAAACAATTTAATAATACCATTATTAAATACTACTAATAATAATAATAATAATAATAATAATAATAGACAATGACGTTTTAACTATCACACATCACATAGTTAATTGCTTCTTTGCACCTCAAACCTCTGGCTACTTTAACCCTCAGACTCCGCAGCAACGTGAGGAAAAACAGGTGGCTGTGAAATGGGGGTGGAGAGCATTATTTGGAATTATAATGTAAACATTTAATTGACCCATTATCTAGGAATACAACTTACATGGGCAGTGGAAATGATTATTAGCAGGTGCTTCTATTAAATTAATCAAACTTACTTTGTTTGTCAATATCAGAAGGATGAAAGGCTGATAGAATTGCGATGCAAATTAAACCAGTAACCCTAAACATTGCATACCCATCTCTGCAGCTACATTTTCCTTTTAGTCATTCTGTCCCACTTTCCATGACAAGCAATTGCAGAAATCTTGCAAGAAGCGGACTTAAAGCACCTAGGCCACAATAAAAAGAATGATCATGTAGAAGCAGGCATCCCTGTAAATCCTGGGGAATGCCCCAGCAATGCCTCAGATGCCATCCATGTTCTGATGTAAACGATAATGGTAACACAATGTTACCCCCTTTTTTGTTCCCTCGCTATGCATCATTGTTTTTCATTGCTCAGGTCTGCTTATTTTAAATATTACAATTTCACTTTTCACAAGCCTTATGCAAGACATCCTGGAATTATCTGAACATAACCAGCTGACCTGCTAGTATTAAAAACCAAAGGTGCCCACGCATTTTAATCGGACTTCGATGTGCAGTTATTCCATGTATCGCAACCTACTTTTGCACACATCGGTCTGATTTGCTGTTCAAGTACATTCCACGTGGGCAGGCGCAACCTTCAACGCATTCCCCATCGCAGGGCTCTGGCATGGACAGTGTCTGGCAAGTCTGGGCACAGGTATCCACGCAGGTGGTATATTCCTTTGAATTTTCACAAGAAATAGCTGCCAAAATAAAACAGATGGCACATATTATCTTTCAAAGCCAATTCATATTTTGTTAGTATGTACGCAAACGAAAGACGACACCTCACACGTGTTGTGTTCTCACAATAAACCCTTCACAAACGTGAATATTAGCATGACATTTAAATACTCTTTTAAAAAAAGAAAAATTATGTGCTAAGGACGAGCATAATAGCCCACTGGCTAAACGCGATTAAAACACTTTCATCAAGAAAAGATCCCTAGGCGTGAAACGGGCTTCAACTCCATTCACAGTAAAACACTAGAGAAAATGCTGAAAAATCCGAAGAATTCCAAGATGTGCCATCCAAACATTTATCCAAGGCAGGGTAATCTCGTGACTGGATTTGGTAGAGGGATTGAATGCACCCCCTAGGGCTTGAAAGTATGGCTGCAATGGACTTGGCAGTCAGAACACCAGAGACCAACGAACAACATGACCCACGCAAACACGCTTGTATACCTGCCCGGGTATTTATGTCCTTTTTGGATATATATGGATTATTTTAAAGGTCTGCTGACCACTTCCCATGCACCCAATTAGAGCCGCATAAAATGCTCCAACATTCTGTCCGTGGAGAAGGAGAATGAAATCCATCCAACTTCCCTACACATGATGCTTCACTCCCCACTTTTTTGTGAAACAGAACAACTTTGAATATCTGAAGCACTTCTACAGCAGACTATTGGTCAAAGAAAGTTAGAAGTTAGTCACAAATGCAGTGCTATTACATTTTCTTTTTTTTGTTTGTTAAATAGCGAATCTAATAAAGGAGTGCAATAACCTCTCTTCGACAATTCACTTAATAAAACAGGCAACATTCCAGTGGATACTGTAAATATGTGTAATATGCGAAGGTGGCAATTTTACATACTTGCACAACAATATGAACACTTGTACATTTACACTTAATTCCACGCAAAGTAATCAGAATTTGCCAGAAGCACACACAATGCTGTTTATTCATGGTCTCTTGTACATTGCAGTAGTTAATTCAATGCCATTAAGTAATACATATGTATTCCACCAGTCAATCCGTCAAATGCTACTCATTGGGCCTCATTACAACGTGGGAGGCCACGGAATGAACGGTGCCGGTAAGTGACGCCACATTACGAGGTCTGCAGCGGGTCCCTCTCTGGACGCCTGGCCAGACCAGACGTGCAGAGCGGGACCCGCTAGCAGACCAGGATGCTAGCATGCTCCCCATTCCCATTGAGCCCTATGTGGGCTCAATGGGAATGGGGATGTACCGGGTCCGGGTCCTGAGAATGGGAATTACCGTGCCCGTTAAAGTCGGCATGGCCCGGTAATTCCCTATTTCTTGAAATCGGACCTGGTACCCGGTTTGGGGGTAGCCATGCTTTTAAAAACGGCATGGCTACCTCCAAACTCGTAATGAAGCCCATTGAATCACCTAGACATAAAATGCTCATAGTTGCACCGACCATCAAATGCTGCTTAGTTCAAAAGGACATCAAATGACTGTCAGTGAATCCTAAAGACTTCAGCACATAATTGTATTGCACAGTCTCTTACTGTTCGTGAAATACCACTAAAAGCAAACGTGTATCAAATACTACACACAGCACAAGTTTATTAAAAACTGCTGCGTAAACTGCATCTGGTTGTTTCAAGCACCATCCAGGACAGAGGAGAGTTCTGACAGATAACTCAAAGCCTTCTCCAGCTTTCAGAATGACCAGTCAGCTCTCATGCAGAGATGGAGTTCTCAGTCTCAAACCATAATAGATGAGTTTTGTAGCAGTACCCATCTTGCTTAATGGCAAAGGAAATCGGGTTGGGATTTAGTGAAAGTCCATTTAGGCACAAATTAGAAGTGGGTACGAAACAGAGTGGGAGAAAACAAATTTCTAAGGGCTCTCAAGTTCTTTCTCCCACCTCCAAAACTGATGTCAACTGTCCACGGAGTGCTGCTGAGGAATTTAGTAATCTACACTAAAAGAGTTGGGAGAACTGCTACCACCTCATCTGAGCAGTGCTGAGAGCTCAGCTCCTGGTAGAACCTTCACTCATTTAGGGCCCGATTCACGGAAATGTGCGCAGAAATCCCACAAGAGCCATGCGCCGAGAAGGACACTGCGCGAGCCTACGCGCAGATAAAAAAATGCATGCCACACATATTAACGCGCCCGACACCCCCTAATGCAAAGCATAAACAGCCAGATCAAGCACGTTTGCACTATCCTCTGGGCATGAAAACATGCACCCTTGAATCAGTTTGCGGGATCCTCTGCAAGCAGGCATGCATCTTGGTGACCCTGCGCAGGGTCCCCCGTAACTGTTCCCGGCACCCCGACAACCTGTGTATGAAAAATCGTAATTCGGTCTGAATTTTGAAAATCTTGATGTGAACCCCTGTAAATCTGTTCCTGCACCCTGCTACACTGATTATGTGCACCCCTAAGTAAGTTTGGAACTCCATTTGCATACACGCACCCCGAAATCTGACATTCAATCCCACCTCCATGAAGCAAATCCTACGCGCAAGTGTACTTACCCCTGCCTTGGGTTGCAGATCATATGAAGGACTTGCGTGGCCATCTCCCAGCCGAGAGGTTGTACGATCATATCCATGAATACATCTTATGCCGCGCAATTGTGCGCATGCGAGGGACTGCCTGCAGGCGTCCCTCGGAACGCCCACTTTTGAGCAAGTTCTTCCCCAGTTTTTGCTGGTCCTCCCTCATTCCAGCCCTCTGCACATGCCATGCCAACGCTCTGCGTGGAGTGTCGCGCACGGCCCTCCATGGCTCGCAGACGTGCCGAGCCTGCCCAAACTCACTGCAAGTCCAGGAAATGTACTGAGCATTGGATTCCATGAGTCGACAAATGCTGATTTGTCTGCAGTTTGGCGCCAAAGTACCCTTTTTTCCATGCAAAATATTCCATGAATCGGGCCCTTAGTTTTCTGCACTTTATAATACATAATAAGGAGTGGTTTACAGTGGTACAATCCAGGGTGTTACTTCTGGGCCACAATCACCGGAATCCATGACATCCTCAACATGCGGGTTACTCCCATCAGTTGCCTCTGATCCATAGAAAAGGGGGGCCCAGTTGCCCTTACATAGAGGAAGGGCACAATAGGGCTCCATCTATTCATTAGAGATATGTAGACTTGCTTCTGCCCTGTGTCCGATTGATAGAAGTGGCCACTTTACCATTATTCCCAACAACCCAGTCAGAGTGGGGTTACTTTACGCACTCCGACTCCCCTTGTGCACAGTCGATACTTTCACCTGCCAACCTATCTACCACTACCTCTTTTCAGGATAAAGAGATCTGTGATTTGCACACTGCTCTTGTGAATTGACAACACTTGCATTCAGCAAGACACAAGATTATTTTGAACAGCACATAAAACAAAGTGATTGGCAAACACTCTTCTTTGGGGCTGTGAATTTTTAACAACAATTGCAAATTAAGTTCCAAGTTCAAGTACTGATTGTAAAGATATGCAAGATAGCTTACCACAGTCGGCAACCTGAGATCGGAAGTCAACAGTAACTCCATAGCGTCGACACTGATGAGCATAATGAGCCAGAGCTGAACACAGACATGTCTGGCCGCATTTGCAGGTGTCCCGTCTACACTGCTCGTAATAGGAGACAGGGCTCAGGTATGAGTGGCAGGGAGCAAACGGTTCTTTAGTGATGATGCTACAACCTTCTGTTGCATATGAGACTGTTAGAAAATTGGAAAGAAAGTATTACAGTTAGGTTGTACAATAGGTTTTATGATAATGATTTGAAAATTGACACGTTTATAATTTATATTATTTACTTAATTTTATTCAGACGTTTTGAACGCGCCAACCAAGTGGTGGCAGACATCAACGTGCTTTAATCAATAAGAAAACATGCACAGTAGGCAGGGAAATCGAAGGACCTATTTTGAGGTTGTCGTTGTGTAGAGGAGCAAGTTTGAGTAGAAGCAAGTCTAAACAGTGGAAGAGTTTATTAGGTATTTATATGAAAACTTCCGCATTTCATATACCACGAAGCTTGGGATCCTACATGCGTGTTTGCAACACGAATGGCTGAAGACTTTTGTGAGTACTAACAGAACATTTTGGGGTATCTTTTTTTTCTTAAGTGCAAAGACACTGGAAGGACAAAGAAGACCAGAACAATCAGGTTAACAGGAAATTGAAAGTTTGTGTGGCTTTGATACATTGTTACTAGCCTTGCTTGCAACTGAATAAAGAAAGCATATATGACCCTGCACAATTTCGCTCCTTGAATGCAACATTTTGCAAATAGCCTTCAATGTGCATAGCACTGATTGAAATTCCTAAAACTTGGCTTCACAGGAACGACAAGTTTGTAATATTTAATATGTGGAAAAAAATGTATTAACATTATTTCGTCCATTACAAAAGTTGTAGAAGGAGATCTGAGAAGTGGTAGAAAGCATTCTACTTTCTTTAGCGACTCAGACATGATAGAAATGTATCAGTAGAAGATTCTCTTCTTCTTCCTCTGTTAAGCACTTTCGCCAAAGCGTCTTCCAGTAAAATTACGAAACAGTACAAAAAATAAGTGATAATATAATCAGGGGCAGTTTAGTCAGAAACAAGTGACAATAAGAGATGGGCCTTAATATGGGAACAAAAGATATGAATGCAGTGAGGAGGAAGGATGTCAGGCGGAAGATTGTTCCACAATTTAGGAGCTAGAAGTGTAAATGAACGAAACTGTGATGGAGCACAGGGAGGCTTGGCAGAGGTGAGAAGATGAAGATTTTGGGAATGAGGAGTGAGGAGTGAGAAGGAATGCAAGGATCGATAAGAGAAAAAAGATACCTAGGAGCAAGACCATGATAGCATCGGAATATGAAGCAGAGAAAATGAAAAAGAAACCGAGAATCAAAAGTAAGAAGAGATTGAAAGAATTAAATGCTTGAAGAGGAACGAGGCAGCAGCGGAAAGGGAAGACGGACTGGACTGCAGAGTTGCAAACAGAGTGAAGACGGGTGAGATGAGGAAGGAAGAGAGGAAGGAAGGCCCACAGGTAGGGCTCAACAATAGTCTAGTCTCGAAAAGATACAAGAGAAAATGATGAGCTTAGTGGCATGGAAAGAGATAAAAGGATGGATTTTGTGTAGATTAATGAGATGAAAACGACAGATGCGAACCGTTGAAGAGATGTGTTGCTACAAGGAGAGATTGCAATAAAAAAATGCCAGGCTGTGAGACCGGGTGATATAAAGGATAGTGAGAAAAAGAGAAAGTGGGGGGAGTAGAGACTTTCAGTTTTAGAAGGATTTACAGAAAGAAAGCTCAAAGACAAAAGATATCATGGCTTGGAGACAAGAAGAGAAAGCAGTGAAAATAGTCAGAAAGGGATGAAAAGGAGAAAGAAATCTGAGAATCGTGGCATAGAAATGACAGGAAAGATCAAAGGATTCAATAAGAGATGAAAGGGGAATAGTGTAAATGAAGAAAAAGGGTAGACCCAGAACAGATCATCAGAGGACACCATCTAGGAGAGGGTTCGGAGAAGCGGTGCTACCAGACCAGGAGACAGAAAAGGTCAGAGCAAGAAGATAGCAGTTAAACCATTGTAGAACTATACCAGAGAAACAAAGAGAAGAGGGAGCAGAAAGAAGAGCAGGATGATCAACTGTATCAAAAGCAGCAGAAAGATCCAGAAGAATTAAAACAGAGGCTAACTTACTTTTGCATAGTGTATTTGTGCATCCCGTGTTACAGAGGCTTGTTGGGCAATGGTAGTTGTGGAAGCACTTGGATGGAAACACTATTACTTATTTTAGGAATAATTTAGTGTCTAAGATATGATATCATGAAAGTGCACAACACACATTTAACAAACACTGTTTGCATATGAGCACCAAATGTATCCTTAAAAAAACAGATGCGAAAAAGCATTGTTGGTGTAATTGAACAAATACATTTCTAAATTTGATGAGCTTGGCAATTCTGCACAAATGCACAATGAATGTATTGTGTTGAGGAATTAGGGGGTGCAGCTGCCTGCTTCCCTCGTGTTGAAAGGACACAAGGTGAATTTTTGTGGATAATGTCAGTGTTAGGGAAATCTATAGAGTGGCACACCTTGGTGTATTTACTTTTGACTCAAGAAATGAAACACGCATGCACACGAGGACACACTAAGTATGAGCAAGAAGAAATCAGTAAAGATATTCAAGATCATAGGAATATGTAAGAATCATACGAGTCATCACTGGATGATTTAACTTACACATTCGGACAATGCTAAGCCCCGACATGCAAGAACAGTTTTATGATTTTTGCTTGTTATGCTTCATTCATTCAACTGATAGTCAACTCAGAAAATCAATCAAATCAAATTTAGCAGGATCTAACCATGATTCACATGATATTGAACACAGAGTGATTTAGCTGTAAAGTTGCGTAATCTTGCTACTCACCTGACTGCAGATGTACATCACATGGGTCCAGCGGTGAAGGGGAGGGCCCGGCAGAACAGACTGAAGATATTTTCCACGCGTTTCCAAATAACTCTGGAGTGCTTTCAGGAACTCCAACAGGAGATCTTTGGAAACACAAAGTAAATTGTTTACTAAAATGTGTTTTACCAACAAAATATGTAATGATATATTGTGTTTTGTTCATTCGGATTTGCATATAAAAACAATCCATAAAACCATTATAAAATACATACAATTATGACACCATAAAACATACCGTTTTTAAATCACAACGGGAACAATGATCAGGGAGGATCACAAGTTCAATTCATTAATCAATATATTATAAAGATTCTTTGTCAGGGCAATATATCAAGCAGTCGTTTCGTGTGACAAAGTGCTGTGTTTAAATGCAAAAGTAAACGACTAGCCCACTTGCGGTGGGTTTGCCCATAGAAGATAGGCTAGGGCTGGCCTATATTGCACAACATCCAATTCCTTTAATACTAGTTGTATGAGCAATGTTCTTGCCTTAGCATATGCAAGACAGAACAGAATCAGGTGTGTCAGGTCCTCATATGAGGCTTTACAAATTGGGCTGGATCTATTTGCACCCCCCAGCCCATGCTGCCACCACAGCCTTTAGGGGGATGCAGTTAAACCTCACCCTTGACACGAGGACGCGATCCCTAGGGAATTCCCCCATATTAGGTAATGCTGAAAACGTGGGGACATGATAATCATCAGGCCTCGATTTCTTGGCTTCATAATTTCTCTGCTTTCTCTATTTCCCATGCTTCTATTTCTATAGCTACCACCAAGGCTTCCCATGCTTCTTCCTTTATTTTTATTTTCCTGGTAGCCAAAGCTTTCTTATAACATAATCTGGCACTTATAATGGTGGTTTTAGATGCACCGTTACTGCTCAGAACCTCTGGTAAGTCCTTCCTGGCTCTAGAACAGACAGAATCAAATCGAACCCCTCTTCTCTTTCCTCGCTGTTTGCCTGGGGGTAGGAAAACACCAGAGCTAGCTGCATCAGCATACTTACAAACTCCTCCAGTATGTCCCTGCTCTCCAGGTTGCCTGACAACAAAGTGTCAAGTTCCCACGAACTTGACACTACTGCCTTTTTTAATAGTTCCTACTTCCTGTCAACGCTCCATTTGAGCCTACTCCGGGAGGTGTCGATCGATACTTCCAGCGGATATACTTGGCTCGACAAATCCCCCCCATCCCATGACTGACTTGATCCACAATTTAATGGGAAAGTGATCACTACAGATATCGAGCAGTACCTCAAACCGCCCTATAAGGCCCCAGTGCACTACAGGGACACAGAAGTAATCTATTGTGGAACTACCGAATGCAGAAGCGAAAGTAACTCTGCCAGGTATGTCCGCAGCCAGCCGCCCATTTGTGGACCATACTCCCCACTCATAAAGATGGTGCCAAAGGCACAAACCTTCCGCACAAAGCCTAGTATCCATCATAGTGGGTGGAAGTATCCCAGCCAGAGTGTCTTCTGTGGTATCATATAGGTTGTCTACTGGGCCACCCCCCAATTTTGCATTAAAATCGCCACCAAATATTCAGCACACATTCCACAATGGGAACCTTGCAGAAAGTTCCTCCAACGCAAGGGCTAAAACACCAAAACCGTTTTTCTCAAATTGCTTATGAGAACTATTGTAAAACTGTACTATTAAAAGGTCCACTTGTCATGATCTACAGATTTTGAACACCAGGATAAGGGCACAGGGTTTGCCATGACCACCTGCACATTCTCAAAATGTGTTTTAACCAGGATACACAACCCCACATAACTTCTACCTCTCTTATTTTTCTCAGCCACCCTCTGGTATAAGACAAAGCCATCAACCCTAATTTCATTGCGGGACCATGTTTCTTGAAATAGAAAAATGGGCCTCATTACGAGATTTGCACTAAAATCTTGTCATTATCGGCATGGCGATAATAACGGGTCCGTGTAGCCTTGACGTTGTTAATAGCGGCTGATTATGAGAGTGCACGCAGGCGCGTACCGGCAAGCCGGTAACGGGCGTACTGCCATGCTGGTAACGCTAAGGGTATTACCGGATCCGTCATCAGCGGAACCAGTAGTGTCATCGCGCCGGAACGGGAAATGCACCGGCGGCCATCTTTAAAAACACAATCCATTGCAATCTTTGAATCCTTGTTCTGGCAAAATAGCATACACACCTTCAAGAAGATGTCAAAAGCCACCCATTAAGGCGCTCCTTGCCAGCGCAAGGAAAGATTCAGTGACGAGGAACTGAGTATGTTGGCTGACACCTTAGCGGAGCAGGCGGACGTAGTATTCTGCTTAGACCTGAGGCATCCAGCATAGCTCCGGAAGAAGCAGATTTGGGAGGACGTGGCGCAGAGGGTTGGTGCGGTTGGCACCACTACAAGCACGGTGAAGGATTGTAAGAAGATGTGGAACTATCTACGCCTGCGTGTAAGAAATATTCTGTTGGCAAATCATAGCAAGGGGCAGGCAACAGGTGGCAGGGCCCTCTCCACCATAAAGCTCACAAGGTGGGAAGAAATGTGCATAACCACAATAGAGAGGGAATTGAAGGTGTTGGTGCAGCGGAGTTCGGAGTACCATCATCAGCTGAGGAAGGTGAGTGTCCCCACAAACAACTGACATGCAAAGTACAATGTCAGTCAACAAATGTGATAGTGATGCAAGTCAATACATGGCCCATCATTCACACATACACATATCCCTGTCTAGATGCTGGCCCCACCACTGTCACATCAACACTGCACAAAGCTACAACACACCTGTAGGCCCACAGCAGACTCCACAGCAAACATATCAAAACCTGAGGGATGCCAATTCCACTCCCCCTAACATAGCACGCACCCTGTCCGCCACAACAACGATCCACGCGGCACAAACTGCACAGACACCAATGCATGCATGATGCAAGTATTACCATCACTGATCCCCTGCCTCTCTTTGTCCCCCACAGGAACGGATGTAGACAGTGATGACCATGAAGCAGGTGCCCAGGCCACGACGCCTGCCAAAAAGGGCCAGGGCTATGGACGATGGCGCCAAGCCATCGACATCCAGGGGCAGTCGGATGGTCTGAGTGGCACGCAAGGGACACACCAGTGCACCACCATCTTCACAGCCACCAGCACAGGCTCAACAAACACCTGCCGCCACACCCCAGGAGTCAACCGTCACACAGAACATGGCCACAACTGTAGATTCGGAGCATGAGGGAACGCAGTCGGCTGCCACGAGTTCTGTGGGGGAGGTAGCTGCATCTGCGCCCCATAGTGGTGATGAGGAAGAGGGCCATGAGGAGCACACCCACGAGGGAGGCACCCTGTCTGTGGATGCCATGCAAACCCCAAGCCCCCAGGTCACCCCACACGTCACCCCACAGGGCACCCCTCAGCCTGAGTCTGGAGGTGAGGGCACACATGCAGAGTGGTCCCCATCTGAGAACACCCCCGTATTGGCCACCGCAGCAAATACACCATCCACCTCCACCGCGATCCGGGTCATTGAGGGGTGCATGACACGGATGGAGGGCCGGCAACAGGCGATGCATGAACTTGTAAAACAATACATTGCAGATGGGGAGGCAAGTAGGCGTGAAATGCGTGACAACACTGTGGCCATCATCAAGGCCGTAAACAGGAACAGCAAGCGGGTCCATGAGGGTTTCACAGCAGTGGCCCAGATCCTGGCCAGAATAGCAGACAGCATGGAGCCGCGGCATCCAGCGCCAACCGAGCCGCAACCATCCACCTCATCATCTGCCACACCTGCCAGCTCTACGCAGACCAGCCCTGTGCGCAGCTCCCTGCGCAGCATGCGGCGCACTAGAATGCAACCCTCTTCTCCGAATAGGGACCAGAAGTAGCAGGGGCACCCTGCATGTGTTGACTGGAATTGCATCATGAGACATTTAGTGCACTTCATGTGTGGGGGTATTGGGGGAGGGAGGAGAGGGTGTTTGTTTTTTTTGGGGGGGATAGGGGGCAGGGGTAGGGGGTGTGTGGGGGAGAGGGGAGGGAGAGGGGTGTGTGAGGGTGTTAGGGAGTAAGGGGGGAGAGGGTGTACAAAAATACACATGACTGGACATTGCTTATTGGGTGTGTGTGAATGTATTGCTTTACAGTGCCCAGTGTCCATCTACCCCACACCCAGTGCACAGAGTCCCACATCCATGGCACCCTCTGCATCCATGTGCATTAGACAAATTGGTCTATCACAGAGTGGCCCACAGCAGGTCCCTCATGTGCATCGCCACCTGGCTGATGTGCAACCCCTTCTCCTTCATCATCTTCATCCTCCCCCCATGGTTGCTGGTCAATGTCAGGCAGCAGAGGTACGTTCCGTCGGATGCACATGTTGTGCAGCATGGCACATACCATGATGATCTTACCCACCTTCTCAGGCCCGTACACGAGTGCCCCCCGACCTGCTTAGGCAGCGAAACCGTGCCTTCAACAGGCCGAAGGTGTGCTTGATCACGACACAGGTATGTGTAGGAGCCTGATTGTAGTCCTCATTGTGCCAGTTCTGCAGATTTCTGACAGCGGTGAGGAGCCACGGCTTCAGGGGATAGCCTGCATCACCTGCATGGGAGCACAATAAGGTATGTGTGAGGGTAATTCTTCAATTCCATCTGTGCTCAGCCTGTAAATTGTTCTTGTTCATATGTAGGATATTTCTGATGGCAGCCATTGACTACACATATGTTCAACTATCTGGCCTGTTCACAGCTTGCCAAACCATGGTGGTGGGCATGTGTGACATACAGGACCGAGGGGACTTGACATCAGACTCACCACTCACCCAGATGGAGTGAGAGGGACCCTGATGTACTCACATGTGAGGATGTGTGGCAGGTGATGTGACCAAATTCATGTAGGCCAGTGTGTGATGGTATAGGCTGATATACACCATGTCACATGTTGTTTGGAGTATCATGCTTGCAGTAATTTCATGACAACATGCACAAGTCCCTACACGTCTGCGCACATGTAATCATGCCACAATGTGTTTGGTGTTATGGTCCACAAGTGTAGGGATGCGTTCTTTTGATGATGCAGGGTGTCCACTTGCATGCTGGTACTTATGTGCAGTGGATGTTTACCACTCCAATCGAACTCATATAGATGTTGACTACTTGATGGGTTGGATTTCCATTGTCTTGTCACAAATAGATTATTGCATTGGCATTCATCTACACATTTCGCCATGGTGGTATGCGTTGTTCCTGTGGTGGAGGGCCATTGACAGTGGATTTCTAGAGCGGGATTTAACTGTACGCACTCATGCATGCATGATCTGTGAGCTGCTTTGATGCGGTCTTGTATATTAAGCTTTCTGACTGCATGTTGGTGCACTGTGGTGCTGTGGGTACGGTCTGGTGATGTGCAGTGGACATGATGAGGGTAGTGCGCTGCTTGAGAGCGTGATATTTTGATATCCGTGTGGCCAGAGTTTGTCGGCATGCATTGTCAGTGTCATGTCCAGGTCGGGATGATTAGGGGCGCAGTGTTTTCCAGCATGGACAGTGTCCGTCACCACCATATTCACACCCATGGGCCAGAGGACAGACAGGTAGCATATACATGTTCGCCCCCAAACACACCCAGGCAGCATATGCATGTCTCACCCCCGCCCAAACACTACCATGGGCCTGTGAGCAGATTTACCCAGCAACCAGGCACGTCGTGCAGCATGTCGCTCCATGTAGCAGGAGTTCCGCAGCACCACTTCATAGTGCGTTGATCCAGGTAATCGGGCACAGCAATGTGTGATCATTTTGCTGGCATCACATACCATCTGCACATTGATGGAGCGGTATAGCTTGTGTCTGCGGTTCATCAGCTCCATGGCATGTGGGACCACCAACTCACGTGGGTGCAGTCGAGGGCACCGATGCAATGTAGCATGCCTGCCAGTGCTTGTAATCCTATTTTAGTGTCACCCACCACCTGGCCAGTCTGTGGTAGGGATATGTAGTTCCCTGCGTGTTTCAGCAGGGCATCCAGCACTTGGTTCAGCATGCGTGAGAAACATGGTTGTGATATGCCATGCAGCTGCCCCACTGTGTGCTGGTAGGTGCCTGTGGCCAGGAAGTGGAGCACAGACAGTACCTTCAGTAGAGGGGGGATGGCGGTACAGATAGCAATCAGGCTGACTATGTCATTGTGTATTAGATCCACAATGGTGGTGATGGTGTCCCTGTCCAGGCAGTACAGGGTGTGGATCTGTGCAGGAGTCAAGTTGAATGGAATGGCCCTTATGTGAGAGATTGGTGGCTGCCTGCGTGGTACCACTACTTACACTGGTGGTGCTTGCTGGGCCAGTCCCACCCTCCTTCTCCTCCTGTGTCTCCTATGTAGTACCTGATGTAGTGCCTGCTCATGGAGTAGCAGTGCAGGCATGTCCTCGAGCTCCAAAATCGCAACAGCAAGTGGGATCATTCTGGTCTAGGAAGGGGTGTGGCGTGTGGATGTGCTCCTTTTGTGCTGGGCCAGACTCCATTGCCTCCACTTGTGCAGATTGTGTGCACCTGTGGCAGTTGGGGACACAGCAGATTGCTATTAACAGGTGATCTGCGATGCTGTGCTACCGGCATGGTGATGACCCTTATTACTGCCATCTGGATGCCGGTAAGTGCATGTCCGTGTGACTCGTAATGTCCTCCTGTTTGCGGCATGCCAGTATTGCCGCCACGAAGGGCGCGTGGCCGTGCACATGCC
Organism: Ambystoma mexicanum; assembly: GCF_040938575.1. Lineage (NCBI taxonomy): Eukaryota > Metazoa > Chordata > Amphibia > Caudata > Ambystomatidae > Ambystoma > Ambystoma mexicanum. The sequence goes on along the minus strand of NC_090934.1, from coordinate 831,018,654 downwards.
GGTACGGAGGTGCACAGTATCAGTGCCTCCATGGGGTTGCCTGTAATACCGATATGTAGACTCGTAATGGGCCGATACGGTAAACGATGGCGGTATTACCATTCTGGACTCATTTTCGCCATACCGCAAGACTTGTAATGAGGCCCATGTCTATCTCACTGAGTACCCTTTGTGACTCGGTAAACTGTAATCTAGTTTTTATTCCAGCCACATTCCATGACAATAATTACAGGGTATTTTCCATAGACTCCATTAGGCACCACCTCTTGTTGCCGAAAACGGGCAGCCCCCAAGGAATTGCTTCATGCAACAACGTCCATGTCAGTGCGACAGGCAAATTGGTTCCAAGATAGTGCTAGTTAAGGTACTCTACCAACCAATCCAGTCACCCCCCTTTTACTTTGAATCACACCATATGAAGATGAGGATTGGGCCGCTTGGTGCGTGGTCCAGCAGGGGCCTATAGGCCTATTTATCCATCACGTCTCCCTATCTTGAGAGTAGAAGAAGTTTAACGGCACCAACCAAGCTCTGCGATTATGACTGGAAGTGCCCAGATTGGACTCGACCAAGAACTTTGTCACCTGTACGTTTTTGAAGGTCAGCACCACACAATCACTGGCTATTGATGTGTCCTTGGTACCCACCTATGATGTTCTATGGGCAATTATGATTATACAGGGGTCTATAAGATCTCCCTCAATATGTGAGTTAACTCACTGGGCTGATTTATGAATCAGGGCCCCACAATCTTCGGAGCACCCTATTCTCAAAGTGAGTACATTTAATATATTACACCAAGTAGTGGTAATGCTTCTGGGGGCAGCTGCAGGGGATATCGCTTTGGGTCTACCTTGTCCTGTACCTGTACAGCAGTTCTACTAATTATTGTTTGTTCTCCACCTAAAATGCTTAGGGGTTTCAAACACGGGGGTAATGGCTGAAAGCACTCTGGCGTCTGGCAATGGGTATGTTGGCTTGGAGGTTGGCTTACAGGGAGACGTATCTCCACGGGAACCACAGGTCCTTTACCCCTCACCTGTTCCCCATTTAGTCCAACATTTCTTTTTGTGTCTTCTCCTTGGTCAGCCCTCTTCCAGGGACAGTTACAGGTTGGACTTAGCTTGACCTTATTGCCCAGTGCATCTACCTCTTTTTTTTAAATGACCTCCCCTGGTCGTCCAGAATCGATAAGGTGTTCATGATGTCTGTTTTAAAGGTCATCAAGAAATTCATAACCAGTGACAATGAGTCATTGCTTGGGTGCTCCACAACCCTCCCTACTTGGGTACTTAGTAATTCCACTGCCCCTAAGAGGGGAGGGTACTCAAACCCTCCTGGGAATCATTATGCCGGTCAGCCTTGTCTTGGGCACCCATCGCTGTGATCGATGTTTGAGCCATGGGTACCCTGTCCGGGCTGGGAAGCAAACAGGGATCGTCATAGGGCTTAAGTTGGCCCTTTTCCCCGAACTGTATTTGTTGTGCCTTGTGTGCATACCTGGGCAGATGTACTCAAGGTAGCCTGTCTACCTGAGGAGATCATTTCCAGCTCAACCACTGATCTCCTCATCTAGGCGGATTACTTGTTGTAGGTAGGAGTCCAAAGGCCCACCTCCGTGACCCCTGCCTTCGAGCTCAACAGGACCCCCGGTGCACCCTCTGATACTGTTTTCTCCATCAGGGGTGAATTATCTTTAGCCTTTCTAACTTTCTTGGAAGCCTGTGTAGCAAGGAGGCCAGTGGTTGCCTTACATTTCACCATAGTTAATACTCCTTATATCATACACACAGTTATATATCCCTTGACACCCTTTAGTGGCCTAAGTTTGCCAAACCAATGTGGACATAGGATTGCATGGAAATATCAAATTCAATTTCAATATAAGAAAATCCAAATTAAAACTAGTCACAATATAAAAGACTTACAAATTAGTAATAATTGATAACTTTCATAAGGTCGTAATTCATAGCATCAGGATTCAATTATTTGAACCAAAGTTAAAACCAAAAAGGCACCCTATGCAAAGATCAACAAACAGTGCTTAAAAGTTAACTTAAAAATGTATGATGACGAGTAAACATTCCTATTGGCAGATAAAATCAGGATTAAGAAGTTTTGGACCAGAGTAAAAACCAAAGATGCGCCCTGTGACAATTTTGTGGAACAGTCCAACTACTTTGTCCCCTTTGCTTAAAATAAATTAACTGAGACGGCTCTTCACATGGCCAGGGTTTTAATTCCTTAAAGTGCACTCACTTGTAGGTATTCCAAGTATTCCAATGAGTCTGGGTCCCCAAATCCCTAGACAACAGAGATTACCACTAGGCAACCTGATTCAGAAATTGCCTTATGTTCGATGTCCTGGGAGAGCACGCTTGCAGCCCTCAAGGGACCCACTGGCAAGATAAGTCTATCGATGGGCTTTCAACAGTATGAAACTACACAATGCAACAGAGAGGTGACCCACCAAGTGCAATAGTCCACTTTGCAAGCTCGTGAACCGCATTTTAACCCAAAGCAAGAATTCAAATAGTCTGTAATTGGTAGGTAGGGAACGCCCGACAGCTTGAGGATCTGCCTTAGTCCACCCCCCCACCCCCCGTTGCACCCAAAAAAGGCTAATTAATAAAAGCGGTTAGGCAGAAATGTGCAAATGTGCAAAGAGGCGCAACTTCATCAAAGTTTTAATTTAAAAATGAATTCCAATAAAGGAAAAGTCGTAGATTTTACTCCCTTTAAGCCTGTAGCCAAGTGACAGCTGGCGAGACAGTCTTCTTGCAGGGTGGGTTATCCTTGTTTCACCATGCCCCACAATGATCAATGGCAGAGCGAGGAACGCCCAATGGCTATAGAGGCCAGCAAAATCTGACTCCCCCATCTCGCTCGCACAGATGACTGTCATACTGCCTTTCACTGCAGCTAGGAGACACACAAGCGAAGGCTGCAGACACTCTGCAGGCACTCACCAGTCAAAAAACAGTCTCCGATAATCCAGTTTCCTGATGTCCTGAGGTCCGAATCAAGCCCTTTTATCCGGGGGCTGGCTGGGTTGTTAACAGCAAGAATCCAGAGGGTGCTCCTTCAATCCTGCAGCATGCTCAGACTGCGCCGACTGCGGGGGACTCTGCCAGAAATCTGTGACGCTCAACTCCACCAACAGGTGTTGGCAAACAAACTCTGTCTCCTCCTGAGTAAGAGAGTGGAAATACTGCTCCCAGGAGACTGCACGACTGCGGGGGACTCAGCTAGGACATTATACTGGTGTGATTACTGCATCTCAACTTGATGTGTAGTGAGCAGTGTTTCAAAAGTATGACACAGGCTGAAGAAGAAACACGATGTTGGCAAGAGTGGGAGTGTATGAACTACTTGTAGGAGAAACGTTTTTGAAGAAAAATTAAATGATTGTGGTTGCCATTCATAAATCTACTTCAACAGTGTAACATTGAATGGTTAAGATATGGTGATGAGTTCTTTCTAAAACTTGTGGCTGCATTTCATTTCCCAATCTCTGCCCATACTACTTAGGTAGAAGCCGAAAATGGCTCAAAATTACTTCATGATAAACGTTAAGAGAAAGACCTTGCATGATATGTGTAGTAGGAGTGGAAACACACTGGTGATAGAAAGCAAAAAGGATGTTCTATTTTTCGATACACCCTCTTTCTTAGATGCCAAAAGCTACCGTCAATGGGTCAGTTCTTAATATCCAACTCTGTTCGCTGCATAGTTAATTTCGGTACCTAAAGTTACCAAAATAATGCAAAAATTGCAGCGTTCAAATATAAAGTGATTAGCATTAACGGAAGTTTAAAAACATATGTAAATGTTTAATAGATAATACTTTACTAATACAGGCCTGTGATAAGTCGTGTAAGGCAGAGGGGAAGTGATAATTTATAGATGGTTCCCCAAATGTCCCCTTTAAAAGTTTATTTAGAAATAGCCGATGTTGACTCAACCATGAGTCTGGTTGGAACAGTATTATTTTAGCCACAGTGTTACCAGTATAACACATCCTTCGTAAAACATGATCCCAGCACAATAATTCATAAGCGTCTACAGAAAACTGCTGGTGACCAATGAATTTGCTACAGAAAGTTGTTCAGGTGTAAATAATAGAATTTGGTAATGTATATTTGTCAGGGCAGTGACATAATAAAAATACTGCACAGTTATATCAGGAGCATGTTTTGCACCCATCATGAGCCCATTAGCGTGGGCAGAGTGAATGCTCAGGAGACTATATACAATGCAACAGTGTGCACTATATTCCTTCTTGGATTATAATATCTGTGCTTACACTTGCAGTACCACAAATTAAACAAGGACAATTTTAAGACTAGTTTATGTTGGGCATGCATAACCGTGGGACGTCCAGCAATTCTGTGGGAAGCCCTCGGCTGCCTTGAGTAATACAAAGACTCTTTAGGAGAATCACTAACTCTCTTAGGTATTCATTTATTTATTTATTTATTTATATACAACACTCCAAAGCCCATGGAAATCAGGGTGCACATAGACACAGAAGACACAGTTCAGGGTGATAGCTTGAGACGCAGCTGGAGACCAACACACAGACTACCTGAGACATCCACAACCTCATAAAACACCCAGAGATGCTGTCGGCAAACACAGCCTGGTAGGATATCTAGCAACTACATTGTAGTCTATCAAGTCTTTTGGACACTCACAAACTCTCTCAGAGTCCTACAGACATTCACCGCCACACTAACATGTATGTGTGGGACAGTTAGATTCTCTTTTGCAGACATTACTCATTAGGAAAAACAATGACTAAACCGAATATCATTCTCTACAGGGACAAAACGGTGACAATTTGAGGCTATGTGGGAGACCTCAGATTATGGTAAACACACAATCTCCACAAAGACTCAGCCACTCTCTAGGGCACATACAACTCTGTAGAGAACAGGCACCATGACCCAGCAATGTGTTTAAAGACTCAGGGCCTGATTAACAAAAATGTTTTCATTAGGAATTTCCTGTGTTAAGATATATGTTTAAATCGGACCTCAATCAGCATCTTTGTGACTGATTAACAACCCCTGCAAACCCTGTTAATATTTGCATAACCATACATTTCTGTAATAAATCTACTTTGGGAGAACCAGCGCCTCTGTAAACGATCACATGACCCTGAAGGAGGCACACGCTGTCTGATTTACAAAGCGGTTTTCAACGGGATTGCACCACTGTAAACGTTTTTGTAAATCAGGCTCACTGTGTGCATTGCTCACTCAGTATTTTGTTACAGCTAGTCACGGACATACCGTTTCTGGAACAGCAACAAACTGTCTGCGATGCAGAAAAAGGCCTTGAGTAACAACAGAGTGCCTGGAACACTTATAGAACACGTAGACCGTAGATGCCTTATACATAAAGGGACCACAACTGCAGGTGGTGTTTCTTGGCCCCATTCAAGAAACAAACCATAATACAGAGCAATGATTTTGCTGACATTAAGATCACCTCTAAAGCAGACACCTTGACATGATTCTTATCGCCTCTATCTCACAGAGAATTTCCTTCACCCCAGGTGAGTGCCATAGATGCCCCAGTAGGGGCTGTGGTAGGAATAAATATAGAGAAAAGAATATGCCCATCACTGTGCATCAGTAAAGAGAGTAGGCAACAACCCCCTACAGTGGGCGGCTATTCTCAGCCATACACTAAGGAGTGGTTTGCTAATTGTATTGATGGTCCACTGTTCAAACCTTCCACCAACCCTGTTTGAAAACAGGCACCATATACAGCATATCAATAGACAGTATTTCACATAGATGCTCCACACATAATGCCCATGTTTCTGACAATATAATGAACACTCACTAAATGCTCTTGCGCTCTCCTGTACACTGTAATTCTTTTAATTATGACAAGTAAGTAATAAAGAAACATTTTGACCATTATTGGCACTAAACATAACACACTTAATATGCAAAAGGTTATTCACGAATATGCAGCTATCATTGCCATTGCATCTATATCTACTCAAGACTAGTAAACTAATTCAGGTGCATAATAGCCACTATATAAGAAACAAACTACTTCAATAGATCTCACTAGACCTCCCCTCTTTCCCAATGCAATATTAATGATGGGTAAAAACAGGTCCTCATACTCACTACGATGCTTAAAAGGTAGGGAAATGAGAGCTGGAGGCTGGATGCCTGGATGCCTGGAGACTTGCGGTCTGCACAATCCTAAAAATCCCAAAAATATCAATTGGGAAACCACCTATCAAAATCAACATGGTCCCTTTTAGCAAAAGCAACCAAAATTGTCAGATATGCTCCAAAAAGAGTCAGTGTCAATTGGGATTGACTGTGGTGCTGGCAACAATCAATTAAGTATAAGATATGACAGTGGGTGGAGAGCTTATTGTGATTGCCATGGATAGGGATTCTCCCTTCACGCCCAGTCAAAAATAGTAGTTCATTTCAAAAACAAAGGGAAGAAGTCCTCTTGAGTCTCAAAGGCCATACAATCCAATGTCAAAATTCAGGTAGAAAAAAGGAGAGTTCCCGCCCTCTCCACTCCATAGGGCTTTCATGGATAGAGTGATTCCAGTCTGCTCCTGGGTGGTCCTCTAGCTCCCGTCTACCTCCTTCAGCTAGCTCTGTTAACCACTCCCCTTCTGCGAGCCCTCCCCAAAGATAGTCTTTTTGTATTATCAGAATATAATTTATTTTAAACGGTCTCCTCCCTCTTTGCAGGTTGCAGAACAACCTCTTACGCAAGGCTCTTGCAGGGTGCTCCGTCGCAAGAATCTGACTCATAAGCTTAGGGAGTGGCAGCTTGTGGCAAGATGCTGACTCCCCATCCATAAACCAGTCAGTGGCTGGTTTATCTCTAAAGCAAGGTCAATGGTGGCTTGCCCAAACCTTTAGTTGACATGCTCCCTGTTCCCTATTCTCTCATATTCGGTGCTGCCCTGAAGCATTCTAGTCCACCGTAGTTTCTTAATATATTGTCATTGTTTATGGGAACATTTTGTTTTATTTACCAAACAAACGGGGAAATTGGAACACTTCCCAGACTAGTGAAATACAGTCTAGCAGTATCATTACTGTTATGTGCGATGGGTTCTCAAAAAGTAGATAATTCTGGCGTAAATCCCAAACAATCTAACTGAACGAGGAACTCTGTTCCAAATGATTAATATTTTCACATCGCCTGAATATATTTCAATGCATTTCACTACGTGCTTGCCCTACCCATTACATAGCTTGAGATATCGCTCAGACTTCATGCCCTGAGCATGGCTAAAACAAAAACTGCATATCAATCTCATGGCATATCCATATGAAGATCTTACAAAATGCATGAAAAAACATAATTTCAATTGTTATGGAAACAGTGTGTTGCCCTGCTACAAGTTACTGAATCCCCTCACCAAAAATATCCCTCCATTACAACTAGTGCACACACACATACATACACACATGCACATGTACATTCCAACAAAAAGGCCACTAGTACCATAAGCCAGGTGTCATTAAAATGGACTAATGTTACAGCTGTGCAGAAGAATGTAGGTCGAATCTTCAGTGTAGGTGTTTAGGTGTTGGTTGATCATCTGGATAGATGGAAGGGTTGGCATATTGTGGAATGGAGGTACTGCCATGTGTTTGTTCCCACTTAATCTCAATGGCTGTGAATGTGTGTGATGGAAGAATGGAAAGGCGAGAAACTGGTGGCGGAGTGATGAATGGAAGAATCTGATTACTTTGCACAGCTTCTGGAAATTACTGTTTTCCTACAAAGGGCATTTATAGACAAGGTAGATTAATTTAATTCCTCCTTCTGTCCAAACTCACAAGTGGGATGCCACATTATGGAGCCTTATTGCAAATATTCCAGGAAGGCCTAGCGAGGTAAAGGCAGGAGTACTATCCTATATATTTACAAAGATGGAAGTATGGCATTGACCTATGTGACTTGAGTGGAAATAACATGGGCGGTGTGGTCTCCAGTAGTTTAAGAGCTGGAAGAAACATAGGTTCACTGAAGTGACTTGAGTAGGGGACCCTTGGATAGGAACTAGGGTTATTTGTTGCAGCCCCTAGCCCTACTTAAGGATGCACACAAAAGATCACCACCTCTCTTTCAGATGTGTTCCACATTAGTAAACTATTCCACTTTCAGGAGTTGAAAGCCTGTAGTTACAAAAGGCATGCATTTGTTTATTTTGTTAGCTATGATCTGTTGAAATATGCTTCAGGGTACACTATTTTAGCAACTACCTTAATTTTGTAAGCAGAGATGCTGATCATTCTTCACACTCTTTATTTAAATAGTCACAAACATGCAATGGTATTGGAAGCTGAACAAGTAGCAACTTTTATGTGTGTGTACAAATATTAGAGACATAAATGAAGATACATACAAAAAATCATCCTGGATGTTTCCGTTGAAGGTCCCACAAAGTCCAACAGTATCATCCTTCCACCGGCCATCCACTTGGAGATAGAGTCTCAGGCCTTCCCTGTCATACTGTATCTGTATCCCAGTGTGCGTTTTTACTTCGAGAAATATTGAAGAGAGTTGCCTGATTTCAAACAAATCTGGTTAAATATAAATGAAGACAAATAGTATTAGTAATACACAGTCAAAGTTCCCCATGTTTACATTCAAAGTAAACATTTATTAGACTATCTGCCTGATTCATGGAATTATTTGTGTGAAAAACGCAGATTTGCGCGCTTTTATGCCCGAAAATCCCCGTTTGAAGTATAGGGATTTTCGGGCAGAAAGGCGCGCATATCTGCGTTTTTTCATGCAAATAATTCCATGAATCAAGCTATATGTATATCAGCATGTCCCAGTCTAAACAGTGACAAATCTTTCAAGCATATACTATGAAAACAGTGATATTTTATTGAAAATTTGAAAGCCACCTGATTTATAAAACACATTTTTTAAAATATATTATAACCCAGATCATGGAAATTAATTTTGCAACCCAGACTCGTTTCTTTTTGTAACTGAAATTATCAATACTCAGGGTTTAGTCTACAATGTTATTTGGAATTACAGCCACTAAATTGACATGCATTAGACATGTAATCTAAGATGCATATAAGGTCATTAAACAGATGAATAATGTAACCTTACTGTTTATTAGTTCACACTCTAGAGTGAAAGCACATCACAGTAATGCTTACAAGGAATACATTACACATCCGAATACGTTGTGAAACAATAGAATATTGTATTAATAAATGCACAGGGCTTAGTAGCGTGGAGAGGACTGTAGAGGGAGACAGACATATTTAATGATGCACATCTGTTCTTCCTTCACTGACTGCAAAGCACTGTCTTTAAAACTGTATTGCACAGAACGTCTATGGATCAGAAAAAAGGTAAAAGGGGACAACTGGTCTGTGAGTAAAATTAAAGGTTGTGAGACCTAAAAAACACTCAGTTGAAGCAGGTACTACCTGAGCAGAGAGAATACCAAATAGGTACATCCTTTGCTTTTTTCCCTTTTCACAAAACTACCCAGCCTGCTCTAACTTCAAAATAGAGAGAAAGGGACTGATTGGAAATAGTTTCCGCGAGGGGTCAGAAATGTGAAACGGACACAGAGGTAAAGTTTTCTCAAGATTTGCCATCTTATTGAAAGAAAAAGGGTTGGATGAATGCCTATCTTTCACTAACCTAATAAAGATGTCCCTACCTAACAAACTAAAACTACAGAAGAATGACTTAGTGTACAAAATGTCTCTAACCCTCACTCTAATATACCAAACAAAACAATTCAAGGAAAGTATGGCTAACTTTAGTTCAACAAAACAGTCTCTCAATTCAAACTTAAAAGTTCACGAAATCACTCCTTGTCACCAGGGTTGAACTCCTTTCCCAGGGACAAATGCAGGAATACTTTGAGCACAGTTCTGAATCAACAGGGCAATATTGAAATGAGACCTTGACACAGTATATTAACGGGTACTAATTAGACCCGCCAATTCTCAGATGTTAACTAGGAACACTGGACATAAAAGTTGATTCGGTTGAACACACCCAAGTCTGAAAAAAATAATGTTTTTCTTCTATAAAGCTTTCTTTCAATTTAATTTGATTGTTTAATTAGCTCTACTCATTTATTATTTTTTGGTTTAGAGGATTTATACTCTGTAATCTAGAATTTTGGTAACATTCTACAGTTTAGCATGAATTGATGTTCACAAATAATGTGTTCCTTTTTGAAAGGTTTTTGTTTTTATATTTTTCATTTTCATAAAAGAATGTGCTCCTTTTGAAAGGATTTTGTTTTCATGTTGTTTGTTTTTATAGAAATTGGTTCGCCACAAGAATTTTGGATTGGTTTTTGGCTAAAGGAACCATCACTAAACACTACATTTTTTGTTCCAACTGTACTAAACTAAACATTGACTGTTCTTTCTCTATGATTGTTGTGACTTTTTATGTGAGTTCAAAATGTAATCAATTGATTGTGATCTATTTTACAGTAACCGTTTAACTTACACTATTATGTATGAAAAAATACACTATGATTGATGAATATTGTTCTCTCTTTTTTCTTTATTTCACTACTTGGTTGATTTATGGATTATTTAAGTGGCTGTTAGCTATAGAACCCATCCAATGATCTCTAACTACAGAGACTTGCATCTATAAAATAGTTCAAAGTAAGATCTATTTTGTGAATTGTTACTCTTTTTAGCCTTAGAGCACTACACAGAGATACTACTTCGTTGACCTGAACAGTTGACCTGAATCAAGAGACCAACAAAGTTTGGATCAATGTAACGGATGAAAGACTCTTCCAATCACGGTGTCTTTCTCTTGGACACAACAAATGTCTTTCCCACAAAGGTCTGTTGACAGTTCAAAAACAACTGGTGTTTTGCACAATAGCCCTCTTGAAATGATAAATGTCTTTCTTTTACAACACAAGTTCAAACCAATGTAATTGTTCAGTTATCATATAACACCTTCTTCAAATGAATTACATTTGTCAGGATAGCACTACAACCTTTCTTAATGCACCTTCTTCAAATGAACCCCTTTTGTCAGGATAGCACTTCCACCTTTCTTGGTCAAACAAATGTGTGTCAAACCAATGATAAAGTAAAGGAATTCCTCAATTCAACAAAGAGTTCTTGCACCACACCTTTTTGTCACAAATGTATTTATCAAACCATCTTCTTTCCTGGTCCACTCGCCTTCCAGGGCTAACCACTATGATCCCTTTTCTGGTATACTCACCAGCCAGGAAGAAAACACCTACAACTACTTTCAAACTTGATGGAAATATTGACCGCAAGATTCTCCACATCATTCCCTCTTGGAAGGAGGGTTGCTCAATAACTGCCTTTTCTTATAGTCTCTTGACTGCTGGCAGTTCAGGTTACAAATCTCCCCCAGTTGAAATTCCAATAAGGGAGAGTGGCACCATTGTTGTCTCTGTATGGTTTCACAGTCTTTTGGTTGGTGGCAGCGTGGGATATACTCTTTCCCCAATTGTAGTTCTAATGGGGTGTTCCCAGAGCCTCAGGGCTGTTGATAATGCTTTATATAATCTTTCTCCACTGATGGTTCTATTCAAATCTTCTCACAGCTTCTTGGCTTTTGGTAATGTTTCTTATAAGCTTTCCCCAGTGCTAGTCCCTTATAAGGAGCCTTGCGTCTCTGCCAATTTTGTTCTTTTTCTTTATTAATCATAAAATGGTTTTTTCTTCAATTCAGTAACTGTTCGGTGTTCAAAATTGTTATTTTGTAACATTCTTGTACAGAGTTCCCTGTCATTAACATTTACTTCTAAACAAATCACTGGCTCTCTGCAGCATCTCCTTCTCGCGGTCAGGTGTCGCAGTGGACCTCCAGTGCCCGTAGCGCTTCTGTGTACCATCGGTAAGCTGCACATTGGTCTTCTGGAACTCTGAAGCTCTTTTGATCGTCTGCGACTTCACCGACTTGCTGAATGCTGCTTTGGGAGCACTCCTCTGCAGCTGGGCTTATTCTTAGCACGCCGCTTCCCGCAGCTAATACTGTGCACTTCTGCATGCCTTCACCCTTCGTTGGCTTCCCCTGCACCTCGGATAGCTTCATCAGCTACACCTCCGGCACATCCTTCAATTACTACTCAGTCTTCTTCCTCTCCTTCACCTCCTTCATGCAGCTGTGCCTCATCTTGGGATTTAAATATCCTGCTCATGTGCCTTAGTCTACAGCAACGAGACCACACGTTTGAATAATCAACCTGCTGAATCCTCATTGCCTCCGAGCCCTTCTTTCTGGTCCCAATACCACAAGCATTTTGGGAACTGAAGTTCATAGCGATTTTGTTTCTATTTTAAAGTAAGCCATCAATAGTTCAGGTAATATAGGGGAATCATGAGATAAGGAGGTCACCAATTTCCCCCCCTGGCATGAGCCCCCTACCATGTGTTCCTCCCACATGATACCAACGCCAGGGTCAGGGTCAGGATCAGGTAGCGGCTGCCTTTCTCTGGTCACATGAGAGGAGGTTCATACTGATTTTCTAGTGATGATCTCATTAGATTCATCACACTTCCATGGTGGAAATCCTCATGACCATGATAGTGTGCAATTTGTAATATTTGTATTGGATAACATTATATCAGTAACAAACTTCTGAAGTTTCTGGTAGCTACCAAGGTGAAGCATTAGTGTTGTCACTCACTTCCATCCTCGTGTTTGCTGCTTACACACACACAGTATCAGTAATGGGTCACGAAGAGGGCATACCCAGCATTCTAATCATAACTAAATTAGAGGGTTCTAACAAATTCAACATATTGACCATCACAGAATAGGATACCAACCTAATGTTGTTAGTCTTCTTCTCAAAGGAAAATCTCTAGATCTTTACCAATGACTCTGCCACCTGTCAGGTCCTATACTCACCTTAAGCTACAAGCAACATCTAAATTTATCAATGAAATCCTAGCTCTGGACTGCAAAAGCCATGTTCATCTCACCACTCCTGAGTCACAAATGGGATCCAATGTCCAGAACCATATCATTTTCCTTGATGTACAGGCATGACAGAGATTTAGTGACACAGTTAAAGTAAGTTTCTGTCAGACATTTTCGCTCATCCCTGAGCGGGTCTATGGAAACACCTAGCTGCTGGCTTTGAAAGTACAACGTTTACCAAAGCTAACTTTATAAATAAAAGTAGCTGGTGTCCTCCATTGACAGCATGTAGTCAGGCAACGAATGCACACACTTTGTTATTATTATTATTTTAATGTATTTTAGTCAGAAACTTTACACATACTATTATATCAAAATTCATACAAAATCATACAAATATGAAATACAATAAGAAATCTAAAACTCATTGTCTTAAGACAAGATTAATCAAATTAATGAAATACAGTTATTAAGATTTCATGGCATTTAGCATATAGGCCAATGCATACATTTACAGACATTTAAGCAAAATCTAAGCAAAAATCGCAAAATAGCAGCCCAGGAAATGAACCTGGTATCATGGCGTCTAAGGGTAGCTATAAAACAAATCGTATCGCAGTTACTTTTACAAATTGACTATTTGGACAAAATGTAGGCATATTCAATATAACGCCAAATGCAGGCTATTGCTACATGTATTCAAGCAGCGGAGCCAGAAGGCACTCTCACTGATTGATGACGGATTATGTACAAATTCAGCCAAATTAGACAACTGAATTGCAACCATACTGTGGCATTCAGTAAGCACATGTTTTTCAGTATCCAGACAAGTTGCATTTTTACAAACATGACAAATTCTATCTGCTCGTATCATTTTTAAAGCTGGTCCAATATTGTGTAAAACAGGCAGCCAATATAAACGAAGCAATAAAATAAATCTACAAACATTTTTAGATGGACAGATCAATGTGTTTTTGGCTCAATGTGTTTTGACTCTCGCATTTAGGTGAAACATTGCCCAAGTTATACTATGCTTTTTAATGTGTTCTTGGCTGCGCTGTGACTATCGCATTTAGGTGAAATACTGCCCAAGTTTTACTATGCTTTTTAATGTGATCTTGGCTGCACTGTAACTTTCGCATCTAGGTGAAATACTGCCCAAGTTATACTATGCTCTTTAATTTGCCTTTGGCTGCGCTGTGACTTTCGCATTTAGGTGAAACATTGCCCAAGTTATACTATGCTTTTTAATGTGTTGTTGGCTGCGCTGTGACTTTCGTATCTAGACGAAACTTTGCCCTAGTTAGCTAACTTGTATTCCTGTACTTGCCGAATCTGCCACTACCTGCACTTGCCAGATCGCCTACCCACCCAGGTCCTAGTCTATCTGCACCTGCCTAGATTACCTAACTACCAGCATACGGCCTCTTACTAGTTTGCTTAAACCCCCCTACTACCGAATTGACACAACTAATACAATTACACGTCTCTGCACACAGCACCAGTCTACACCTTTAGTCTGTACGTAGATCTGCCCATCACTAACACTTCCCTGCCCACGACCATAATGAAAACCACCCTATACCAAACACTGCACCTTGTACTGAGCCTCCTCACCACCATGGCACTTGTATCCGCCACATCACACCCCCCTAAGGACAGAAATATGAGACTCAGGGCAAGATTGACCAGTCTCCACGAACCATCATCCTACCACAACCATAGAGGTTACATTGATCTATCAAACAAACGCTCGCAACACCTCAAACTTGCCCCTATCCATCTCGCCCATATAATAACTAACCAGCTACCATCACAAAGAGACACCCTAACTAAAAATAAACAACCTCCCACTACTTTACCAACTAACACCTTATCACTAACTGGGTCACTCGTCAATGCTAGATCTATGGTAGCCCACGCTACAGAGATCTCTGACACAATATCCAATGAGAACCTAGACCTTCTGGTCATAACCGAAACCTGGCTCCATGAGGCGGCTGGCCCTGCCATCATGCTAGCAATACCTGATGGCTACCAACTACTAAGAGTCGACAGACCTAATACCAAAGGAGGTGACCTAGCCATCATTCACAAATCCACCTTACCCATTAAATTAGCTACTACCTTGCTATTTCAATCATGTGAACTCCTTACTGCTAACCTTCACCTCTCCTGCAACCGAACCCTTACCATGTATGTCATTTACAGACCACCTGGACCACTAGGATCCTTTGAAGACGACCTAACTAGCATCCTAACTAATAACACTAAAGACCATGCTCAAATTCTACTATTGGCAGACTTTAACTTGGGCTTTAATGACTGTAATGACAAACACGCCCTATCTGTTGCTACACTATTGAATGACTATGCCTTAACACAAAAAGTCTCCTCCCCTACTCATATCAAAGGTAGGACCTTAGACTGGGTTGCTGATCGGAATTGTAACATTAGCATTACCAACATAATGTCACAATCTTGGACTGACCACTACCTTATTGTATTCAATGCCTCACTTGACCTTATCCGACCTAAACCTATACTTATGGCCCCGCCACTCCCCACTAGAAGTAAAAAAGACATCACAGCAGAACAACTCCTACCCCTCCTCCTCCCTACTCTTGACAATCTAGACAACATCACTAACCCCACTTCGCTCGTGGAAACCTACAATAGCACGATGATTAAGGCACTTGATTTGATTGCCCCCACCAAAATTCGTAAAAGCAAACAACTCTGTCACCTGAACAACTGGTTCACACCACAGTTAAAAGACCTTAGAATTCAAAAAAGAAAGTTACAGTCTATTTGGCAACACTCACCCACTGCGGAGAACAAATTCAAACTAGCCACTCTTGCCAAACAGTATAAAAAGGAAATCATAAGTACCAAAAGGAATACCTTTAATAATAGAATATCTAAGGCTAAATCTGATACCAAGGAACTTTTCTCCACCCTCCGGGAAATGGAATCACCCATACCCCCGACTGATAACATCCCAAAAAATAAACTCTGGTGCACTAATATACAAAATGCCCTTGCGGGTAAAATTAGCTTACTCCAAACTAAAATTGCTAATAAAAAAGCTTCCCTGCTCCTGCCAACGGAGGCCACACCTCAGTCACAGCTTCCTCTAAACCAGTCTAACACCCCTCACCTATTCAGCTTCAGACAAATAACTATATTAGAGACAGAAAAAATCATACTATCTTTAAAGCCGTCTAACTGCAAAGGAGATAACTGCCCTGCCCAAATTATAAAAGATGCAGCTAGCGACCTAGCCCCTTTCATCTCTAAGCTCATCAATGCATCTTTTAAGTCCAACCTAGTGCCCAATAACTTAAAACAATCTTGGGTGCTCCCCCTGCTAAAAAAACAAACACTTGACCCTGCAATACCGACAAATTACAGACCTATCACCACCGTCCCATTTTTGCTTAAAATCATTGACAGAGTAGCGTACCTGCAAATTCAGGACTACTTAGAAACTAACAATCTACTAGGCTCACGGCAATCTGGCTTCCGTCCTCTTCATGGTACGGAAACAGCACTGATTGGGTGTCCAGTCAACTGGTCGACTGCAATTTGGTCGACACCATTTGGTCGAATGCCAAATGGTCGAATTTTTTTTTTTTTTTATATATATGTGTTTTGTGGGTTTTCGTGTGGGGAAAAAAAAAAAGAAAAAAAGGGGGTTGGGGGGGGACCCCCCCAAAAAATGGGTAAAAAAAAAAAAAATCGACCATTTGGCATTCGACCAAATGGTGTCGACCAATTGTCCTGTCGACCAAATGTTTTCGACCATTTGACTGGTAACCCCCTGATTGACCTTAAGACCCAAATTGACGAGTTGAAGGACAATGGCAAATCAGCTATGCTACTCCTCCTTGACCTTTCTGCGGCCTTCGACTTGGTAGATCAGGCAGTCTTATGCAATCACATCAGCTCTGCCGCACATTTCTCAAGTGATGCCATAACTTGGGTACAATCCTTCCTTGCCATGGGAAAGGATTGAGAGTCTTCTCCCCCTTAGCAGCCGCTGATCCCACACAAGTTTCATGCGGTGTCCCTCAAGGATCATGTGTATCTCCGACGATGTACAACATCTTTACTAAACCTTTGTTTGACAAGTTGGACAGACTGGGTGTCATCTACACTAATTACGCAGACGACACTCAGATCCTTATTCCCCTTTCGGGTAACTACTTGGAAGACACGGCCTTAGTAAACAAGATATATCTCCTCATTCAGGCATGGATGGCATCTCACGGCCTCTGCTTGAATGACTACAAAACTGAGTTACTGATCCTTGGCTCAGAACTGGCCATCAAAAAACTTGACCCGAACTACGCCTCATTCAACATCGACAACAATGTCATCAAAGTGATGCCTGCAACCAAAACCCTCGGGGTCTATCTTGACTCAGCGCTCACCTTCAAGAAACAAACTAACTCACTAGCATCCTCCACTGCATATACTTGTAAAATGATCCGTGCATGTAGGCCATTTCTAACTGAAACTAGCTGCATTACTCTAGCTAATGCACTCATCATTTCCAAGCTGGATTACTGTAATGCTCTATATGCAGGATCTAACAAATATATCCTTGATAAACTTCAAACTCTCCAAAATAACGCTATTAGAGTAGCCTTAAATATTACTAATAGAGCTCATATCTCCACCTCTAGAAAAAACATCCATTGGCTAAAAATCAAAGATAGTATTGCCCTTAAAACCCTCTCCCTCACCTCTAAATGTCTCAACAATATAGCGCCCCCTTACCTAGCAAACAGAGTTAACAAGAGAATATCAAACCGTCCCACTAGAATGACCAATGCCTACACTTTAGTGGTGCCTAGATACAAAAAGAGCACAGCTGGCGGCTCCAGCTTTCCGGTCATAGCTGCTGAAACCTGGAACAAACTCCCTCTTGATCTCAGAATGGACCAACCTTATCCCAGTTTCAGGCGGAAAGTCCTCACCTGGATACGCTCCAATGACGCTTAGCTTGACCCCCTACTGCCACTTACCTTCGAGACCCTGATCTTTGTAATTTAGATTAATTGCTCTCTGGGCATCCTGCCTTATCTGCATTTTTTCATATTCGCTTGTACATGTACCTTGTTTCTATTTTTACTGCATAACTGCATTTTCCTGTAACCAAGTTCTCAAATATCCTTGTACTGTCTGCGCCCAGCTACCCTTTTGGGGTTTGGTTTTTCGCTATACCAAATAAACAAACAACAACAACAACAACAACAAATATTGTTGCGCTGCCCATGGAGTATAAAGCATGTGTGATACATGACTATATGATTTCAGTCCAGTCAGGTGTGTAAAGTTATTAATTCTGTCTCAGTCGATTCAGTTTGATTTAAACTCTTTACAAAACCCGGTGTGTCCCAACTCCCATTTTGGTGGCCAGTTAATGGAATTGAATAGGTCCAAAATGGACTTCATATAGTTTGTTTGTTCTCTAGATTTAATATATAAGTCTAACAGACACAACACTGGACATTGTGGGTTCCTCAAGGCGTTAATGTACCACAAGCAACGCCTCATTACTATCAGGCACTCCATTGAAATGAGGCCTAATTATATGCGTAGAATCTCAATGGGGACACAAGAGCGGAGGCCAAGAAACTTTCTCCGAAAACACACCTCCAACCTTCTAATCCATGCAATGCCAACAACCGTAAGGGACTCAAGGCCGTAGACCACCACATGGTAGAGGCATTGTTTATACAATCGCAGGACACGCCAAAACTATAGCCCACTGAATTATTACTAAAAGTAACAATTAGGGCCATTAGCTTGGACGCCTTCCTCTTCCTTGCGGTTACACACTCAGTATAATTCAGCTGGAGGGATTGCATCTTTCAGCAGAGGCCTGTGTGAGGGGCGAGGTACATGGACTGTGCAATGCCCTTTTTCAGGTGGAGCGAGGGGTGCATCAGGGTTGTGTGCTGACCCCCTGCTCTTCTGTTTGGACATTAATGGTCTTTATGACCACTTACTTAAATCCACCCTGATGCCCCCAGGTTGGGTAGCAGGCTTATGACACCACTGGCTTATGCAGATGATACAGTCTTGCTGGCCCGTACTCCTTGAGCCTTGCAGCCTCTCATTGATGACTATTCCCTATTCATGGACTCATTGGATCTCATTGGATCTAAAGGTCAATGCCCAAAAAAAGTCCATCATGGTCTGTAGTAAGGGGATGCATCAATCCAAATTCCCCATGTTTAGAAGGTGGTACTGATCCCTAGAGTGTATAGTTTTGACTACCTGGGGGTCAGATTTTCCTCGAACTTTAGTGCTGAAGCCCATGGTAATAAGCAAACTGTAAGAATCAAACAGGCTATGGGGGGTAGTTAGAGCTATGAGCATGTTTAAAGCTAAACCGGTTGAGCTGGTGCTCAAAGTTTACAAGGGGAACGCTACCTTTGTTGGTAAGTATGGAATGGAGGTGTGCGGATATTGTAATGTCAAGTCCATCCATGTGGTGGAGAACACCTTTTTTAAAAGAGTATTGGGCTTCCTCGATCGTGCCCAAATTTTGCAGTGCGCCAGGAATTGGGCTGCAGGTTTATTTGCAATCTTATTACAGTTCAGCTTGCAAGTCATTGGTTCAGAGTTTGTGGGAACAGAAAAGCACTCCTAACCCATGAGCTAATTAAATATCTGGTCCACAGGAACCCACATTTAGGCATGTAAAAGCCATGCTGGTGGAAGTGGACGTTGATCAATGTTTCCGTGTGAAAGATGTTATTCCTCGCAATGCTCTGAAGTCTGTAAAAGTAAGGGCATTTTTCCAGAATATTCTGGACAAAAGGGAGTCATCTCAGATCCTGAAGCCTGCTAATAGGAACACGCAATAATTGTGAGCCCAGGTATCCAGAATTATTTGCGATTGGCACAGAACCCTTCTCAGCACATCGTTATTACCAGGGCGCATTTTAATTGCATTCATCTAAGATCAGTGGTGGCGTGCTGGTCTAATGGCAACAAGAAACAATTGTACATTTGTTGCAATGCACCTAAGGAAGACCTGGCCCATTTTTTATTTATTTTGCCAGCTTTCCTGCCTATTAGAGAGTGCAGGGATTCCTTCAATATGAACCTGCTCTGTCTTATTTTTTATGGGCGGACTCAGTATGTGTGTGCTGGGGTCTATTCTCTTTTGTAAAGAAAGAGGGAATTTGTTTATTGAAAACTGCCTAAAATCTTGTATTGTCCATCTCCAGAATGTTTTAAAGTTTTAATGATCTTGGAATGTTTAACTTGTGTTGATTGTAATTATGTTGTCCAATGTTTCTGTTTTTATGGGAATGTTCTGTTTTCCCGAATAATCGTTTCTACCTACCTGTATAATGATAATGTATTGCTAAACCAAAACAATATCTGAAAAAACACAAACATTTTATTCTTTATTACCATGACAAATTAACCTGTTTTGCTACATTGGCTGTTTGCTCAATCAAAACTCATTAAATGATCCCCTCTATATTTCTTACATATTAAAATGTATCAACCTGGAAATAAGCCTCAGTGTGGAAATCACACATTAATTTAGCAATAACACCGAGGCCCTTGGGCCGGAATGGGTGGTAAATTTATCCAGTTACTTAACGATGGGTCCCAGTGCTGTTACCACCCGATCCAGCCTGCCGGCTCAGGTGCTATTGCTGTTACAATCAGGTAAGTGGGGTGGGGTGTTTTGTAGGGGATAGGGTGGAGACTGGAGGGAAGGAGGGTGAGGGTAAAATGGTGGTGCGGGTGCTGGCAACTTCCAGCTTGCTCGGAACACAGGCTTGGGTTTAAGGATTCAGCCCACGATCTGAACATGCTGAAAACATTTTGTTCTATTGCAGGCATAAGCAAACATGCAAAACCTGTTTAATCACATTTTTTAAATGAAAATTCACACATTTGAATACTGAAAATGTGGATACAATCTGCAAGGTTTTGTTTCTTTGAAAAAAAAAAACAATGCATTCTAGAACATTTAAAAGTAAACTTGTACAACCAATATATAAGATTAAAGTAATTAATGAATCTGCATACTTACCGTCTGTGTAGGGCAAATTCACTTTGTAATGATCATATACCAAAACATCACCTAAATGAGTCAGTGTCACTTGTTTCCTGGAATCCTGGTTCAGAATTAGACTAACTGACTGCATGCAAGATCCATCTTGGTTCTAGGAATGCAATTTAAAATAGTTTCTTTAATTATCTTTTTGTATAAGTAAATCACGCTGTTAAATATGCATAATCACGTAAACAATACGTTCATAATATCTGTGATTCATCAACAGAGAAGACACACTTAAGAAATCAATTTTTATGTTACAGGAATGTAATGATCATTATTTCAATATTCTTCAATTAAATATTTATTACCTTTGGTAACTATATATATATATATATATATATATATATATATATATATATATATATATATATACACATTTTACAATAACTGTTGCTTTTGCCGCCAAACAACTCAAGTGGAGACTATAAGACACCTTCACCTGTCGTGTTTAGGAGGGACCAAAGAAAGAAGCACTTGGTTAAGCCACTTTTTTAAAGACCTACCTGCTTACAGCGAAGCAGAATGGTGGGCACCCTTATTGAGCGGTGCTGGGTAATAGCAGTAGTGGGATTTTTTAGACAGATTGTGCTGGATAACATAGGAGGAAAAGAGGAAATTAATCTGCAAAGAAACACCAAGGTGGCACAAACTTTAGGAAATGAATAAACTCTTGTAAATTATAAGGAGACCAAAGAGATATATTAACCTTCTGGAAATATTAGGGAGAATGGGTTTGGAACCAACTATTGTTTAGGACTAAGAAACAACTAAACCAATGGAGCGCATTGAAGTCCTTCTTTCCTCTCCCTCCTGTGGACTCTATTTCTTCATTTGTAAAAATTAGTTTGTACAATTAAATAAAAAAATAATAATAATACTATATACATTGTCAGAGGAATATGAATGAGCATTCAAACTGTTTTCAGTTTACTATTGAAACAATATGTCGAATTATCATTACGTTTAGAGCAAGGCAGCATACACGTAAGAGTACCCAAGTAGTAATGTTTGAGCATCAACAGTAGCTAACATGGTTATGTAAAAGGGGAATTCTCTGAGCTACACAGCAAGAGCATTCTTGAAGTGCATAATGTTGCCAATGCTCCGCAGGACACCATGCAGCCAGGACACAAGACAGTCATTGACCGCGCACAAAGTTTGCTGACATGGATAACAGTACCAAAAGGAGGGAGGTTTGGCGAGAGCCTCTGCCAGATGAAGGATTTGAAGGGAAACGATAGAGGTGCGAAATTGAGGGTCGACAAAGATGGAATCGTGGCCTCATTGGAGGAAACGAGTGTGATGGCATGTCATGCACAAGGTGACATTAAAAGTGCAGTGATGGGAATACTGCCAGAGTTGCATCCTGATTAGCACATTAGTATCCGGTCAGATGCAGGTAAGAACTGTAAAAAGTATCAAAACACAAAATGGAGTCTCAATAGGACTACTGCACTTGATATGAAATGCACCATTTATAATATGCTGGGAAAAGAGGCTTTGCTATGAGTTTTTATTTTATAATAAGGTCTATCCCAAGTGGAAAATTATTATGACAAGAAATATTCCTGTATAGTACCATATTTAGCAGACTGACCCAATGCATTAGAAAACCTCATAGCTGACATTTATAAAACGAAATAGTTCTTGTTTGGACAAATCAGTAATCTTCTGTTGCACTGCACACAATGACACCTTACTATTTCCAGAAAATCATCAAAATTATAGAATTGCATTTGTCAGATTTGTTTAATTTTGCTTGTTTTCTCTTTATCACTAAGATCTACATTGTATGTGAAAGTTACAATATTTGTATACACAATATAAGTGATCAGATGTAACGAGTTGATTGAACACAAATGTCATATTTGTTAAGGATAATATCATGATTTATTTAATATAAAATAAGTATAGAGAACAAACAATGCAAACCAAATGCACCTGAACACTGGTAGTTGGACACATACTGAGACAGGTCAATGCATGTATGAGACTAACGCAATACAACCATTAAATGGTATATTGCTTACCTTCAACAACGACTTTCCAAAAATCCAGAACTCAATCAAAGACCAACCAGAAAGTCTGCTTTTTCAGAGCTTTTGTGAATGGAAGCCACTCAGTGATTTGGACTATGTTTATAGAAAGCTGTATCAAAGCTCTACTAATGGGCAACATCATTTAAAACACATTCCTCTCACATCGACTCTCCATATCTACCCAACTGGCTGTGTGAAGAAATATGATCATATTACCCAATTATCAAAACCTAAAACTGATCGCCTTTCAACCGACATATACACAACAAATTCCATTATATTGTATTTAAAGTAATTAGGTTGCGACAATGGAAATGACTTTCTGAGAAATTGTTCATTTTCACTGTTCTTCATGAGAGTCAGGGCTAATAATTGGTCAAGTTGGATATTTAACCAATGAAGATTCTCTACTTGAAGTCATGCTTGTTTTTCTGTCATGTCCCCAATTTGGAGTTCTCTCGCTACCACTTTACACTTAGCATCTTGCCTGCTTAACTTTCATAAGGATTTGAACACTTTTTGTTCCTAAGTAAAGTACTTCTTTATATGTTATAATTACAGGGTAGTGGAGCCCAGGGACTGTGTACGGAGCAACATGGGGGAGCCCTCAGACTGTGAGGGTAATGGGGTGGGGGATACCGGATCATGTGGGGGAGTAGGAGGGTAGCCCAGGGAT
Source organism: Ambystoma mexicanum (assembly GCF_040938575.1). NCBI lineage: Eukaryota > Metazoa > Chordata > Amphibia > Caudata > Ambystomatidae > Ambystoma > Ambystoma mexicanum. Next base: position 830,994,902 of record NC_090934.1, on the reverse strand, counting down.
TGCTTCAGGGAAATTCTATTTTGGGGCGGGTGGGGAAAACATAGGACTGTATGGGGAGCGAGGCAGGGAGCCGCTAGGACTGTGTTGGGTGTGGGGCGGGGGAATGAAGAAGGAATTGCATGAAGATATGAAAACAATCTGCATGTGATTGAGGTGCTTAGAAATGGCTAGAATAGACGGCAGGAGGAGTGAATTTCTTACGGTGTCCATGGAATGAATATCACCTACGTTGTATGATGTCTTTATCAGGTAATAGGTTTAGGAGTGATACCACATAGTAAAAACACTCATATGTTGGGTTGATGTTAAAAGAATTAAAGGATCCCTCAATGCTTGCCAACACAGAAATATTGTAAATATGACATATCCATGATAGTGATTCAATCCTGCAGCCCCATCTATTCGGTCCTCCATAATGCGACTACGATTGAATCTGTGGCCTACACAAGACCTCTTGGCCGAACGAAAAATCATCCACATCAAACACATTTGTTGTTTCTTCTGTAAGGATACTACAGTGAAAGAAACGATGGAACATTTTATAGTAAACTGTTCAGCACTAATCCATCAGAGAGTGAAGTACTTCTCCAAGCATCTAAAATACTTTGGAAACATGCGGATCGAAAATAGATGGCCCATGATCTTGTCCACATCATCCATTAGTATTCGGATTCCCACTTGCAATTTTATCACAGCTCTAGATCTAAATGGGCGAAATGGACGAGAGAAGGGTGTTGACCTAGACAAAGCAATGTCACTTCTGTAACATCAATCAAATATCCTGAAAATCATATCATGTCATCTTGGTCTAACCCCCTTACATCTGCTGGACTGGTTTGCACTTGAACTTAAACAAAATCTTGTTTTGCACTTTGTTGAGCATCAAACAATTGTATGTTGTGATTCTATTTCACCTAGGTAGATTGCTGGTTGCCTTTTTTTTGACTTTATCTACATGATTGCACATGTCTACATTAAGTGTCCCTTTCCTTTTGTTTTTTCTATTTTCTTTTTTTTTTTTTTTATTTGTATATAATCTTCTTAGATTTTTTAACAAAATTTCGAGAAGCAGGTGAGGAGAATACAAAAATAAGAAGATGAAGAAAAGATAAAGTCGTTGCTAACTCCTAAAGATCTCGCTGTTCTATATTGCTTTGCCAGACCAGGTGTAGAACCGGTGGAACATTTTCATTCAATCTTTTTTTCATTCAATCTGTGTTGGAATAAGCACGTTGAGGATGTATTTCATAATGTTTATGGTGGCCAACTGCCATGCCTGTTTGTCTCCATCAAGCAGTTTATTCCAACACGTTTCTTCCTTTTGAAGAGTAAAATTTGTAAAAATGTCTGTCAAGTATCTATCACGAATTTCTGTCGTCGATGGACAGTTCAAAAGTAAGTGGCGTATAGTTTCCTTGTCCTTAGTGGACTTGCAGAGACGGCAGCAGCTTGACAAGGATTGTTGTCTAATCGCCAGTATTTCATTGGTTTCTAGGAGATTCAATCTAATTTTTAAGAAGTAATTTCGGGCCGCTCTATTTGGAAATAGTTTCAGAAATGGTTGGATGGAGTCGAGTTTCTTAGAGAAAGGAGGGAGGTGGCTGCTGAGTTTGTACTTGGAAGCAAGGTCGTTGGTGTTGATCCAGTCGAGTTCTTTGATTTTCTTGATCACTCGGACTGGATTGGCGATGAGGTCTTCTGTATTGCAGGCAACTGAGTCTAAGATGTTCAAAACTTTAGTTTCCCATCGAGTGAGCATATGACGAGTTCCCAGTCGGATTTCTTCACTTATCAACTGGTAGGCGTGAGGCGTATCTTTCTGTCTGCATTTCCGATAGAGCATGACACTATTACAATCCACAATTGATTTTAACGAGGAGAGGGTTAGTTCACGTCTGATTACTGATATCGGAGTTGTTTTCGGGAGGCCCAAGATTGGGCGCCAGAAGTTTGCTTCTAGTTTTGGCCATAAGTCGTGTGGAAGATTCGGCATTGCTTCGGCGCCATATGTCAAAGATGGAATAACTTTCCCTTTATAAAAATCTCTTGCAGGTCTAATTGAGAATCTGCCGTATTTGATATCAATTGCCTTTCCTTGTGTGGCTAGCTTAGTAGTTTTTGCGCGTAGGTACTCTTGCATTGCTTTTTCTTTGTACGAGCTATCTATAATAACTCTCAAGTATTTAAAGTTAGTGAATTTCTCGATGGTAGTTGTGCCTAGTTTCAGTTTCGGTGTGGATTTCTTTTTAGGGAGTTTCTCTATTATCATAATTTTTGTTTTAGATTCGTTAATTTCCAAATTATTTGACATCATATAAAGTTGAAGATTTGCTAGTTGGCGTTGAAGACCAATAGGGGTGTTGTCCAGCAAGATTAGGTCATCGGCGTAAAGTAAGCGACTAATTTGTTCTCCAAGTTTAGGAGGGAAAGCTCGAATCTTTGTTTCAGTTTCTTGGAAGTCGCCTAAAAAAGACCAAAACAAAGCCGGAGCTAATGGACAACCCTGTTTAACACCTCTGTTAGTTGCTATTGCTTCTGTTAATGTGCCTTGCTTATTCAGGCGGACCCTCAAGGTAGTGTTTGAATAAAGAGCTTTGATTGGGTTGAGTACGTCTAATGGGCATTTCCATGAGGCAAGCTTTCTCCACAGTCTTTCTCGATCTACTTTATCAAAAGCCTGTGTGAGATCAACAAAGGTGATATATAGGCGTGGGCGACCCTCCAAAATTTTGCTTTTAAGGGCACTCAGTATCAAAATGTTGGCATTTGTCCCCAAATTCTTTTTAAAGCCAGTTTGGAGCTTGTCGTGACACGGGGAGTCATTGGCCCAGGTAATGAAATGTTTTAACAGCAGAGACCCAAACATCTTGCCTATTGGGTCAAGGAGGGCGATAGGGCGATAATTCGCTGGGTCTAGCCTATCTCCTTTTTTATAGATAGGGACCACGTTTGCACATGTCCATGAGGGCGGGATTGATTTTGTGGCTGTGCAGTGTTTAAATATTTGGCTCAAGAAAGGAGCCCAGGTCTCTGGGTGGGATTTCAAGTCAAAATTCGTAATGCCATCAGGTCCGGGCGCACGTGATGGTTTTAGCTTTTTAATTAAAGCTATAATGTCCTCAATGTTATCCACGCTGATCCAGGGGGTATCATTAGATTCCATCAGAGGAGGTTTGGTGATTGGACTCTTAAAAAGAGTTTGGAAGTGGTTTTCCCAGGGCAGTTGGCCAATTCCGTTTATTTGACATGGCCGGTCTCCTGGTGCAGTTGAATGGAGTAGGGTCCAAAAGTCTCTGGCATTGTTTCTGGTGATGGTCATAAGAATGTTTTCCGCGTCTTGTTGATACAACTTATGACAGTGACTTTTTAACCATTATTTGTAATTTTTAACAGCCACTTTGATGATCTCAAATGCGGCTGAGGGCTCGAGTCTCTTTGCTTGTCTTTTTATTCTCCTCAATTCTCTCTTTTTTTCCATTACTACTTTATCGTAGGTGTGTTTTTGGTCTGGTGGTGATGACTTATTTTTTTTTTGAGGAACTCTAAAGGTGGTTAGTAACGGTAGATAGTCCACGTCTATCCTAGGCAATTGGTTGTTGTGGTCTTTATATTGGGCTGTAATAGTGGTTATAGCCTTTTCCGTTATTCTGAGTCTTGTTCCTTGCATAGAGACTTCTATATCTGAAGTCATAGTGTGGTTAATAGATGAGGTTGTTGACCAAGTAGTTTCAAGAACATTATGGTCACTTTCCTTTGTTTTGATTACTTTAAAGGAGTTGATATGAAGTAGTAGAGAGCGAGATACAAAGATATAGTCAATAGTGGAAGTTGAATTTGCTCTTTCCCAAGTTGGAAGTCTATTAGGATCAGGAAAGGCTAGATCCAAGTTGTCAAAAGATCTATACTTCATTAAATTTTGCCATTTTGTTGGTCTCTGATCTACTGAAGGTTTTTTTGATCTATATCCCTTTGAGTTTGTCGAAGGTTGGCTATTAATGTTCAGGTCGCCACATAAAATTACGTGGTCAGGCTTATGTGAGACTTGCGCCCAGTCCAACTCTTGTTCTATTGTGTTGATAAATCTTGAACTTTCAATAGTGGCTGGGTTCCAGTAGATGGTCACAATTATGAGTGTCTTTATCAAGGTTTTAGACGATCCTCTTTTTTTAGTAATCCAATTTAACTTTACCATCAGCATGAAGTGATTTTCTTTTAACTTTCGCGAGTTTACAAGGCCTCGTCCGCTACGGATCGCGATCAAGAGACCAGCCATTGGGCGGCCTAAAGAACCTTTCCTGGCTAACACTGTGTGGATTTCGTAGCCATCAAGTACTGGCGGATGTAGAAGCCATGTCTCTTGCAAACAGATGATATCGTAGTTTATTAGGTTTGAGGGTCCTTATGTTAGATGAAGGAAACCTCGGGTGTTCCACGAGCACAATTTTATTTGGTCTTGGGCGTTTGAATTTAGACAGTCTATTATGTTGCTGTTGATCGTATTCTCGAGTGGCTATTTGTGTTGGTTTAGCTTTAAGGCTTTTGGTAACCATGACCAAAGAGAATGTAAAGATGAATTTGAAGATGGGTTTGCTGTCACAGGATAGGGCTCATTCTGAACTGTCCTTTGAAGTTTTTGACCTTCTTTTAGGAGCGCCAGTCTACCAGACAGCTCCTTGTGCGCTGGGTTTAGTTTTTCAAGATCTCTGGCTGACCCCTTGGGTTGTGATTTGTTGATTGATTCAGTCTGGTTTGGTTTTTGGTCCAAAACTGTGGCGATTGTCGTTTTCTTTAGTGATTGGCAACGTTTTTGGCGTGAAGACTGGGAGTATTCAGTTGTTTTTATGGATGTCTGGGAATCTTTATTTGCTTGGTGATTGCAAGTTTTGATTTCTCTCAAAGATTCGGTGAGGTCGTAGCCCATTATTAAAAGTTCTTCGAGGGCAGATTCCAGGGCGTTTTTTGTTGCGTGTGACGCTATGTATAGGTGTGAAATTGCCCTGGATCCCTGATGGCTCGGGTCAACAATTTGGAGGTCATCTGACTTTACTAGTCGTAGTTTCGGGATGTAACTGAATAAGTCCATAACCGATCTTCGATTTAATATTACTTCATCATAATTTCCAGGGATCTGTTCTAGTTTCAATATCCATCGTATTAAAGGTTTAATGTGGTGTTTTGTGGTTTTTGATTTGTAGGTTGGTCCCTGGGTTTCCTTGGTGGGAGCTCTTATTGAAAATTTCTTTTGCTGCGCTTTAGGCCACGGAGTTTGAGGATTACTATGCGATCTATGAGATCGTCTTGTTGGCTGTCGGCTAGAAAACTTTTTTCGTGTTTCAATTTCTTGTTTTGGATAGTTAGTTTTAAGAACTATCGAGGACTCTCCAAATACAGGATCTATTGATTTATGATTGGTCGTGGCCAGTCCCGTTCTTCGTTCTTCTAAGGTTAGAAATGGAGATTCTCTAGACTTTGTTTCTTTATTAGAATTCCATGCCGGAAGTATGGAAGTTGTAGATGAATCAGGTATTTCTTCCAAGTTTTGATTTGAGAATGTTGATTGATCAGTGATATGTTGAGTAATGTTCATCATATCTTCGTTATTTAGAAATGCTTCTATTCCTCTAGGAGAAACATTCGGTGTTTCTTTTTCAGCTCTATTTACCTCTCCAGTTTTCTTTACATTGCCCTTTATTTTTAGTGGAGTAAAAAGGTCTCTTTGAGCATCTATAGCTTTTGAGCTTGTTGAGGCTGATTGGTACATTGAAGATGTTATGAATACTGGTTCTTGTTGGTGGGAATTAGTTTTTTCCACCCCTTTAGTTAACTTCGTTTTTTCTATCAAAAGAGTTGGTGGGACAGTTAAGTCAATGAAAGAAGGATTTCGAGTACTTTCTGTGTTTGTTTGCGTAATGCCCTGGGAGATAAGGCACGTGGTTGAAGTCAATTTTTGAAATGGCGCCATAATCAAATCTTGGCTCGGTTTGGTCGTAGATGCAAAAGACTTTGATTCTAGTGCCATGATGTAACCCTCCAAGAAAGTTATTTTGTTCAACATTGAAGTTTGAATCGCTGTATGGTCTTTCAGCGTGTCCCCTATTGTTTCATATAGTTTATTGAATGGGTTGAGGGCTATCGATAGAGCTGACATCAAGGTACAAGTGTCAAGCTTTTTTGGGTGTGAATCAGTTGAAGAGTTGTCACGATGAGCTGCTGATTTAACTATCCCAGAAGTTGATGGTCGTGTAGGTGGTGTGGTGGTGTTTAATGATCTTCTGGGGGGGAAGTCTGAAGAATATCTTCTTTGATTGGTATAATTGTCTAGGTTTGAGTAGAAAGAGTCTAAAGTTTTCTCAAACTGTAACTTATTTTTAGATTTGACAGGATGTTGACTTCCACCATCTTTCTCTTGAGTTTGTGGAATTAGTCTTAAGGGCTCACTTAGTGACTGTGGTAAAATCGTCAGTACCTGGTCTTTACGCTTGGTACTGTCGGTTGGTCGATTTATTGGATCATTGATCAGTGGTTGGTCTTGTATCAAGAATTGAGGAGAACCCGTTGCCGCCGAGCCAATTTGCTTTGATGGTGTCGAAATGGTTGGGAGGGGTACAGAGCTCTCTACTTCGACTTGCTCTCGTGTGGGAGTCTGAGTGCAGCTCTGCACTTCTTGATCACTGGTAAAAGTTTGTAGTGGACACAAAGTGGGGACTAAAGCTGAAGGTTTCGCAGGGGTTATGCTTTCCAAAGCTGGTGTAGGATTAGCTATAGGTAGTACTGCCAAGTTTCGAGTCTGCGGAGTCCCCAGCTCTTCCTGGATAATTTGTGGTATTTTTGAAGTCACTTGGCCTGAGAAGTGCCATTTTGTTGGGTCAATATCCGGAGCTGGCCAAGTGTCGTCTTTTGTTTGAAGGATAGAAGATCTTCGTTTAGCTTGAAGCAATCTACGATATTTACTAGGTGGAGTAATTGCATCAGCTGCCTCAAGAATTTCTGCATCTGTCAGCTCTTTACATTTTTCTTGGATGGCTTTGGAGTGCCTGTTGAAAAAGTCTGATAATAGCTTCAAGGGGCGTTGTGGTTTTTTACCGCCCTTTCTCGTTACTTTAGGGCCCGCACGGGGAACTTTGGTAGAATGTGTTTGTTTAGGCAGGGATTTAACCAATCTTGTGGTTTCCACTTGGTTATTCGGTAATTCTAGGACTGAGTTTTTCTTGGTAGGAACGTCGCTGGTTCGTGATCTCTTTTTTTTGATTATGCTGTTATGTTCTTGCGGTGGTAACTTAATTTCTTGAGACACAATTGGACTTGTTGAGGCTAATGCATTATTTTCTAGATTTGTCTTGTTTGCTGGTGGATTGCCATGAGTTTCCCTATGTACGATTGCTGCTACCAAAAGGCCAGCCATAGGTGGCGCTGCAGTTATTTCTCTTTCTTTCGCCAAGGTTGATGAGCCACGCTCGACTCCCAACCCACTCAGGCACTCCTGTCCTGCCACCGATGGGCGCCGCTTCCCGGAGGCGCCAGATGTCCGCACCTCTCCTTCCTTCAGCTGGTTGACGTGGGGGGCGCCCTCTCTGGGGTCCACCCCCGACCCCGACGTGTCTGCCTCGATCTCTGTCGCGGCACGCGCTGCCTGCCCGCTCAACGCCACCTCCCCTTCGAGAGGCCGCGGAGCCGCGGCTGCAGCAGCGGCGGCGATCGAAGCGCTCAGCTCCAGCAGCGCCCTCGGGGGCTCCGGCACAGGGCCCAAGGCGGTCCCCCCTCCGGGGGGCCTCCAAGTCTCAGACGTGGTCGCGACCAAAGTGGACACCGAAGCGTGCGGCGCCGGCTCCCTACCGGGGCGAGGCAAAACCCCCGAGAATGCCGGCCCGGCCCGCGGGCTGCTAGCGACCAGCTCCAATACAGCGGTCAGGGGAAAGCCAGTGCCGTCCACTCCCGGGACTGCGACCTCCTCCTCGGGTAAGCCAGCTTGGCTACAAGATGGTAAATGTTTGTTGTTGAATATGCCAGAACCTTTCTCAATAGTTTTTTGGTAGGGAATTTGAGCATTAGCAGCACAGTTTCTGTTTCCCATATTTGTTAGAATGATGGAGCTTGGGTTCTCGAGGATTTCTCGATCTTCTGTTATTTCCATTGAAGTCGAAGGGGGACTAGTTTGGGATTGGTGGTGTGTGGGTGATGTGGTTGTGGTTTTAGTTAGCAACTTGACTTTACTTCTTAGAGAGCGGCCTGTAAGGTCTTCTGAGTTCAACCGTTGTGGCTTTGGAGGTGATGGAACTGCCAGGCCCGTCTTGCCTGGCATGACTGCAAGACTGCCACTCACCGCCACTCCGCGTCCGCTCCGCGGAGTTAGTGAGTTTTTGTAGAATAGGTGTAGCGGAAGACACACCTCTCAAGGATAGAGCTGGAAAAAACACTGGCTGCTGCAAGACTGCCACTCACCGCCACTCCTTATTTTATTTGCGTACTCAATATGTCTAATGTTTATATATTTCAGAGTTGGTTATATACATTATTAATGGTGGTATTTTAATGTTGATCATACGCATTTTGATATGTTTTATGAATATATTTATGTATTGAAAGGTTGATTTAAAAAATGCAGACTGGGGGGCCTGCACCAGTGTACTCTTATATGGAAGGTGACCACTGCCCATTGTTAGGCAGAATTTTCATTTCTGTGCCAATTCCCTTTAACCTTAGATACCCCCACCTCTATTGCTGGATTTAGGGCTTTTGAATTTTTACTTTTGAGTTAGTGGGACCTTTTTCTCACTCACTCATGTGTTTTTCTAACTACGATTTTCTATGTTCCTTACTGTTTTATGGAGTCTGGTAAACGCCACAGGCATCTGCCTTTGCATTGCGACACATAGCACCTTTTGAGCAGTGTCAATGAGAAGTCCTTTGAGCGTCTTTTAATGTTTAACTACATTTTCTTGGGTGAAATACTGTTCCCAAGAATAGTAAGATGAGCCCTGTCTTACTTACCTTTTCTGTATGGGTCCAGCACACACCACCCTATGTGGAGTGCTGGAGGTTTACATAGTAATTCCTTTAACCCATTCCTCATGTGACATGTTGTTACACTAACTCACTTCAATGGCTGGTGTCAGTGGTTTCTTTTTTACTACCTAGTGACGTATCTGCAGGCTCATACCTCAGCTGCAGTGCTGCACGCAAGGGTGACCAGTTTCTCAAAATGGCCCCCATCTTCTTTTTTTGCCATTTCGTCTTAGTTTGTTTCTTCTGGGCTTTTACTCTGTTGTTTGCATCAGGTTTGAGTCCTTTGTGTCTCTTGCCTTTGGCGGGCTTCAATCCTGAAGCCTGCCCATGCTCCGGTGTGTCTGGAAAGGTATGAAGAGAGGGAGGGTTCCCAAACGTCCCTGTCCTTTGTCTCTAGGTGTGCCTGAGTGAAACCAGTTCCTATTAGCCGAATGGCTGTCTTGAAGGACAGCCACCCTGCTGTGTGATTGACAGCCTAGGGCTGTGAATGAATGGGAACTTGCATAAAAAGCAAGGTTTTGGGACTAGAAGCAGAGTCGACAACTGGAGGACAACATCCAAAGCATAGAATGAGAGAAGATGCCAGTTGCACCCTCCTGGACCGCAAACTGCTCGGTGAAGCCATGCAGCTGTGTTGACCCTGTTTTGAATTCACAGCAAAGACCCGTAAAGGACGACTTCCTCCCTTAGGCTGGTGGGACCAACTAGACTCAAGACAAACTCTATTTTGGCGCAACCCCCGACTTGCTTTGTCTTTCCAAGAATGCCGAAGCCTAATACTGGTGTACCTCGACCACTTGTGAGTGCATAGTCTTCCGAAGTCCGAATCTGGCTAGATCTTTCTGGCCATCCAGAGGACCCTACAGAAGCAGGGAATCTGCAACCAGAGTCCCCTCACCAGATTCCAGGACCGAGGGATCAATGAAATCCTGACCAGAGCTTTTCATTCTTCTTTGGTGCTGAGAAAAAGGTGGCAAAACCACAAAGAGATGATGATGAATTGACAGAAATCCAATGCTGCTGAGTCCCTCTATCAAGTGCTGCCTCCAAGACGTCCTCCCTTTCATCACTGTGACCAAGGACCAGGAACAAGGATCTACTGTATTACACAGTGAAGGCAACCAACTGAAACACTTTCTTCATTTCTAAGGTATGGTGGGCCTTGGGGTATTTTATCCTTTTGCCATTTGGAGTGCTTCCTATCTTTGGGAGTGTCATTTAACCTTACACTACGTTCACCTCAATTTACCTGGATTGGCCTTACAGCTTGTGCTTTCTAAAGATGACTCCTCTTGAGTTGCTGTGATTTCTCCTTTGAACACTGACTATTTTTCTAAGAACAAGAGCATCAGAACTTTGACTTTTTCCATTGACTTTGGCTGTCCTGGCTCCCTAAAGGCCCCTTTCTGAACCTATTGGCTTCGGCAGTGCTTTTTCCCTTTCAGGTTTTAAATGTTGAAAGCTTTAATGCTGGTATAATAGACTGCCTGCATCCCTCTGGGAGAATCTAACTGTTCTTATTACCTATCAGTCTGTTCTGATCTAACCCTAACTGTTCCTTCCTTAAAAACTTAATATTGCAAAGGTGATACTATATAAATGCTATACTGATCTCAAATTACATCACCTCCGGGTGCTGGAGCATGTGTAACATATGAATGAATTACTCACCTGCTTTATTGTTCACCTTTTGAACTGAATCCTAACTTGGGATTAATGTTACAACTAATTACTGCTTTTTAAAGAATGCTTTGTGTATAAATAAATACATATTTATTATATAACTTTAAGTGTGTAAGTGTTTAATTGGATACTTGTATTTACTGGTTTCATTGCACAGCTCTATAGCTCACCTTACCCCTCTTAAAATAAGCCTGTCTTCTTAGTCACACTACCAACTTGTGTAGTACTGGCCTATATTAAAAGGTGGGTTGCCTAATACCGAGAGATAAGTCTTGTGTACACCCACAGCAGTTGGACTGCATTGATTCTTACCTAAGCCCCATGTTAGTGGCCCCACACATAAGGTCAGGGCTTCCAATGACTGCAGCAGTAAATACTGACAATTGGGGTCATTCCGAGTATGGAGGTAGCCATGCAGCTTTTAGCGATATGGCTACCCCATACTGGGTACCGGGTCTGGGTTCCCTGAATGGGGAAATACCGGGCCATTCCGACCTTGGAGGGCCCAGTATTTCCCCATTCAGGGAACCCAGACCCGGAGCATCCTCATTCCCATTCGAGCCCCCATAGGGCTCAATGGGAATGGGGAGCATGCTAACAACGGGCCCGTTAATGACGGGCCCGTTGTTAGCATCCTGGACTGCTCACGGGACCCGCTAAGGACGAGCAGACCGGCCCCGTTAACCCCCTACCGCCAGGGTTGTAATGACCCCCAATGTCTCTTATGTGATTAGAGCGTGTGGGAGGGACTGAACACGCAAGGTATTGAACTTGCAGAGAAAAACGTTGAGGGCCACGACAGAACCACTGAACAAGGCAACTGGCAAAACTAGGGGACTGTTCTTAACTTACTAAGATGGTACACAATGGTGTCTGTCTCGCTTAGCCTGGGTATGAAAGAATGCGAAAGATAGTGGCATTAAGTCGAGCAAACAAGAATACTACTCTCTGTACACTACTATGCTCAGCTGCAAAAACTTACATACAAACTGTGTCTGCATTACGTGAAACACACGTGAAGGACAAAGAGCTCCTTGATAAAATGCCGCCTCTGTTAGATCATGGTGATCCCCTCGCAGCTCAGCACCGCTGTGCAAGCTCTCCCACTGCTGCATGCTGGAAAAACCTAGAAAGCACAGTCGGCTCACACTTCATATGCACAGAATGCCGAAATAGCCGCGGGAAAACACAGAAAGGAGAAGCTTGGGATGCGACCTAAGTAGTTGGAGCCAGCATTCCAAGCTCCCAGGTTGGTCGGCCATGCGGGTCCACACTCCATGCTTTAATTAAATAAAACGGCTATTGACACATCTGATGACTCTGTACCGTTGCACTGAAATACAGAGCGAAATCGAATCACAGAAGGCTGGGTGGTTCTTTTGTGACTATCCCCGTCCGTATGTGGATTTGGATTTGTAATATATTGCAGTCATTTACAGGACTGGATCAATTTACTAATTAAACTCCAGTTCATTTCATCTGATACTAACTAATGAAAAAATAGCGAAAACTGTGTTAACTAATTAAAAATAATTAAAAATGTTGAATTTATTTTATTTTTTAAATTTGTGTCGGCTCCCCCTCAAGCCCCCTGTTTCCCTGGCTTTATTACCCCACCCTCCACACCCTTTCAATGCCGTGCCTCACCCCATATATATTTTTAACATAAAATTCAACATGTATTTACGATTAATTTAAAAAGATATTCGTTATTTTTAATGAGTTATTATCACTGTATACCACTCCAGTTATATTAGTACACTATAGTATGTTGCATATTGTTTTAACAACAGTATTTTTTTCGAACAATGTTCCCACCAAATGATGTTACAGATTACTATAAAAACCACTGGGAAAAGTGGGAAAAATACTTAGCAGGGTGTAGAAAGGTATATTGAGATTGGCCTGATCCTTCGGAGAAACGAGAGGGATTGATACTACTAGAGTTTGGGAATTTTAATTCCCAAAACTGTTCCTTAAACTATATGCGATATACAAAAAATGTGACATCCCTAATGTTATGCATCTTTTTTCTTATTTAAAATTTAAATATGCAAGGGCAGAAGGGGTAATCTAGGTTAGAGCGTAGACTATTACAATGTTCTGTCCCATGCATTTTTTTTAAAGATGAAACTTTTGATTTTCTCAGAAAGGTTTTTGCTGACAACATGCGGGCCTATTCATTCACTTTTGAATTGCAATTTACTTGTCTAGGCATGAACTCATCATTTCCATGTTGTCAACAAATTGTACGTATTAATACAGTGTTTGGAAACTTACCTGGCCACATGGAACATTCCGCAGTGTCACAGTAAATCTGCCAGTGTTAAGACTTTTTGCAAGAATATATTGACAGGAAGCCTGGAAAGTGTACTTGCGGCCATCAAATGTCATGAAGTGAATGTCTCCAGTCACTGAACATTCCACTAAAAAAAACAAAAAATAAATTACTTTCAAAATCAGTAACACAATCCACATTGGTATACATTTTGCTGGACAACAGATGAAAGATTTTATATTAACGAGACTAAACCTGGTGTATGTGGTGCTCAAATGAATAACAGAACACATGTAATACCATTAACAATGACCAACATTTGTTATGGACCTAGTGCCGTGTCCTAGTGAAATGTCGCACAATGTCATGAATGAACCATTCACCACGAACTTCACATAACACACACCCTTTGCCATGGTTATCCCCTCCAGGGTAATTAAGCAGACAAGCACCGAGCATTGCATGTTCAGCCTCAGCCTCAGCACCACAACAGCAGCTGAAACTGAACAGCCTCCTCTGTGATGGCCCAGGTCAGACAGAGCTGTTTCTGTGGATAATCACTTACTGAACAATACGTTTCTTGCCATATATTCAGTACTTCCAAGTGGGTGAGCACCTGCTGGAACATAAGAGGCCGTAAGAGGGTGTTACAGCTTTCTTGCCCTTGTATTGGCAAGTCTTTACCTGTTCAGATTCTGGCATTGAAAATGGCCTTCTCCAATTGGTTTATGCAGGAAACAGAGCTCAAGGAGAGGAGTGTTTGACAAAACTTCTTCCTATGTCCTGCATTCTGTTCCAAGCATGTGCGAAAGGACGATCCTGCAGAATAATGTGTGTGTGATTTAAGACATGTTTTTCTATGTGTGAGGGATGGTGGTGTTACCTGGAGAGTTGTGGGCTTTGGTGTCACAGGGTTTGGATCTGTGGAATGGGCACACCTCTGGAGGCAATATAAGGGTACCATAGTACTTTTTCTGAGGGTAATCCAATCCAAAAGATGTCATGAATATTTTCTTAGGTAGAGCAAAAGTGGACTAACACTGTTGAGAGTGGAATGGTCATTTTTGGAGCTGATGCAAAGCTGTGATGGCCCAGCAAATGTTTATAATAATGGGATAAATGGTGAATTGTACACACTTGTTTGAACATCTGGATAAAAAGCCAAGCAATTTGCAAATGGTTTTGGTAGGATAACTCATGAAAAAATCCAATAGATGCAAGTCACCAACAGTGCACAGGAGCATTTCCCCAACACATTTTCATGATGCCTTCGCTCACCATATGTGCTAGTATAAAAACATTTGCATGCTAGATGTCCCCATACATTTCCATCCTGGCTGCACCAATATACTCATGTTTTTTTAGCGCATGATGCCAGTAACAATACTATAAGAAACCATGTCCAAGCTTGTTCTGCCAAGATATGGTAGTTTCCCCACATAAGGACTTACTCCAATTGGCTTTACCATTAAAAATACATTCCACAATATGAAATAATGTCCACACTGGATGCACCAAAATGCCAGTCTAACTACATAATAACACTTCTCATGCTCGTTTATCAAAGATTTGTACATGTATTTATTTATATTTTATATAGCACCTTAAGCCAAGGCGCTGTACAGAGAAAAGGGAATGGTACAATAAAATGTATATGCAAAAATAATAAGAAAGCAATCAATCAAGGATGTTGCAAAAAGGTGAGATTTCAATGATTTACGAAATAAAGAATAGACAGAGATAGCACGAAGAGACAGTGTTCCAGTGAGAGGAACTAGTAAAAGTTCAAAACTGAAATTGAGAACACGGGGGGCGAGGTGCCACCAAGAGAAATTGAGAGGAGGAGCGGAGAGAACGAGAAGGGGTATTGAATGCTACCAAGACAGAAATATAGTCAGGGGCAAGACCATAGATGGATTTGAAAAAAACACATAGAAAATTAAATTTAAGTTGAGAGCGAAAAGATAGACAGCCAATGGTAGCAAGGGAAGATGATGTCCAGAAAGGAAGATGACAAAGGAGACAAATAGAAGAGTTAAAAACAGATTTTAGAGGGGCACGACGATACATTGGGAGACCAAAAAGGTCAGAAGAACAGTAAAAGAGTCGGGAAAGATCAGAGAAGAAATCAACAGTTTTGAAGCTTGAAAATGGAGAAATGGATGAGCTTTACAGATATTGTGTAGGTGAAAGCAGAAGCATGCAAAGTTAGAGAAATGTGATGAGAGAAGGATAGGCAGGAGTCAAGAAAGAGCACCAGATGCCGAGCTATAGACGAGGTTGGAAGCTGGGATGGAAGGAACAAAATAAAGGACGGACGAGGAGGAGGAGGAGGAGAAAGGGTGTTAGTGCTGAAAAAGAGAACCTCTGTTTTCCCACTATTAAGTGTGAGATAGTTAGAAGACATCCAAGATTTCTCAGAAGGAAAGGAAAGAAAAAGTTGAGTGTCATCAGCATAAAAGTGGTGTGACAGATCAAAGGAAGAAATAACAGCAGCAAAAGGGGAAGAGTAAAGAAGGAACATAAAAGGACCCAGGGCGCACACTTGCAAAACACCATGGGCAGTCCATTTTTTTTCCAGATGATTTGCAAAACCCATGAAACAGAAAAGGATCTTTGAGACAGATATGATTGAAACCAGAATAGGACAGAGCCCGCAAAACCAAAGGAAGAAAGAGACACCAGTAGAAGGGAGTGGTCAACAGTGTCGAATGCAGCAGATAGGTCTAAAGGAATAAGAAGAGACGAGTGTTTAGAATAGCCTGCAGTAAGTAGTAAGTTCAAAACAGAAAGAAGAGCAGTTTCCGTGGAGTGACGAGGGCGAAGGACTGATTGGAATTGTGGGAGAATAGAAGAGTTAGAAAGAAAGGTAGAAACTTGAGAATAGACCAACTGTTCAAGTAATTTAGAGAGATAGGGTAGCAGGGAAATAGGACGAAAGCTTGAAACAAGTAGTAGGTCGGCGGTAGGTATCTTTAAAATTGGGATGATGGAATCATGCTTAAAAGACAATGGAAAAGGTGAAGTTGAGAGACAGATATTGAAGAAAGAGGTGAGGTAAGACACCAAAGGAGGGTACAATTTGAGAATGAGTGCAGAAGGGATGGGGTCAGTAAGAGAGGCATTAGGCTGGGCTTTAGCTAATAGAAGAGAAGTGTCAACATTGGAGATTGTTTGAACGCAGGAAATAGAAGCAGAGAAAGCAGGAGTGAAAGAAGTCATACGTTCGGGTGAAATGAAGGCTTCAATGTCAGAACGAAGAGAAGCTATCTCAGATGAGAAAAATTAAGCGAAGTCAGATGAGTACTTGGGGTGGGAGGAAACAGAAGACGAGAAGTAATTTAAAAAGAACACCTAGGATGTACAGACTGAGTGTGTAGGAGATCAGGAAAGTAGAGACATTTAGCAGAAAATAAACAGTCATCATAGAGAGGATGGTAGGAAAAGCATGAAGAATAATCCACTGTAGAGTTGGTCTTGAGCCAGCGTCTTTCAAGACGACAGAGGAAACTGCGCATAGAGCAAAGATAGGAGGAAAGCCATGTTTGAGAAGGTTTGTGAGTGGGATGGAAGGATGATAGAGGGTAAAGTGAATCAAGAGAATAAGAGAGAGATGAAGAAAAAGTAGAGGCAGCCTCGTCAGGTGTTAGGGACGAAAAAGAGGAATCGGGAGGAAGGATGGAGGTACAGGTGGAAATAAAGAGTGAAGAGTTAAAGTTCTGTAAATCACACTGACAGAATGATGACACAGAGGAGAGCACAGAAGAACGTGAAGAAACTTGAGGAAACAGTTACACAGAAAAAAGATAATGCCGGAAAGATAAACTGGGAGAGAAGAAACAGGAGAGACAGAAAAGGATGAAAAGATGCCCAATACAAAATGTCATGTCACAGTAAGAATTGGTTAGACTAGCTGCACTAAAATGCCAATCTAGCCACACAATATCATTTATTATGCTCGCTTTAACATAGAATCGCAACAAAAAATGCCATGCCTACCTCCTAGTGCGCCAGCGCCTCACACTCACATTCATTATGAATGTGATTATGTGTGAGCGAGGCGCAGGTTGGCCTAGAGGTCAGTTTATGTGTGCAGGGTGCTGAGGTCACAAGGGACAGCCATGGCATTTTTCTATTGGCATAGATGCCCAGTAAATAATGCCACGCCTGCCCTCTGGGGCACCCAGCACCTTGCAGACTTCCATTATCAATTGTGTGCATAAGAGGTGCTGGTGGTCAGGCATGGCATATTTTACTGGGCATCTATCACAGCTGCCGATTAAAAGCGCCATGGCTGCCTCCTGGACCCCCCAGCACCTCACACACATGTGCACACAATCAATGTGATCACCAAATCCATTTCTCTTTATGGTGAAATCTTCAAAACGTTTTTTCTTCCATTTTTTTAATCATGCGGGGTAGGCCCCCTGTGCCTCACCACCTCCCTCTACCTTATCCTATACCCTTACCCCACCCCATCTATGTTTTAAAATGTAACCACTTACCCAACCAACCAAATTTGTAGAAAACAATTTTAAAAGATTTCTCATTCGGGGGAAATGGTATTTATGAAATGTAGGTATTCAGTATTTTGAACTAGGCATCTATTATAGATGCCCAGTAAAAACACGGCCTCATTACAAGTTCTCCGGTCCGGAATGCAGTGATTCTGTGACAACGGTGATACAGTTTCCGCATCCGCAATGTTGTGGAAAGAGCGGCCGATTACAGCCTGTCGGTCGCGCGCAGCACACGGACGCGGAAACGGTGTCACCGTCGCCACGTAAACACCTACGGAAATCGACGTACCGGCCCCACAAGCATTGTAAAAACCATATCCGCCGCCGTCCTCACGGAAGCAGACATACCATGTCCGCGAAAACCGGAAAGAGAGAGACGGCCATTATATAAACCACAATCCACTGCCATCCAGAGTCAGCACAGGCTAAATCTCCACACTGAGAAGCCAAAAAGGACCACCACCATGGCAGCCAGGATCCCTGCCCAGAGACAGCGCAAACAGCGCTTCAGCGAGGCGGAGCTCACTGTATTAGTGGACCACATAGTGCAGCATGGCGAAATGCTGTTTAGCGCTGACCAACGGCGTGCAACACAGCAGCGCAGAAAGGTTGTGTGGGCCGAAGCTGCACGCAAGTGCACAGCTGTGGGTGTCACGAAAAGGAGCATGAAGGACTGCCACAAGAGGGGGGACGACCTCAGACTGAGGGTGCGAAACCTGATTGCAACATACCAGCAGCGCAACAGTGGCACAGGTGGAGGGCCTGCTTCACCACTGAGGCTGCAGACATGGGAGGAGCGCTGCAGCAGTGTCCTCCACCTCAAGGCAATCCATGGAATTGGCGATGCTGAGGCAGGAGTGAGCCCACCTGCAGATGCTGGTAAGTGCACAAATTTCAATGCCATATGAGTACTTGTTGAGGCCAGGAATGCCCCCAAAGGACCCATTAACAACCGCCCCACCCAGTCAGTGCAGGAGTGCCCCCAAAGGACCCATCAACAACCCACCCACACACCCACAGTCAGTGCAGGAGTGCCCCAAAAGACCCATTAACAACCCTCTTCACCCAGTCAGTGCAGGAGTGCCCCAAAGGACCCATTAACAACCCACCCAGTCAGTGCAGGAGTGCCCCAAAGGACCCAGTCATGACCCAGACGATAAGCAACACCCCTACAATACATGGCCGTCAACAGTCATATGCGTGTAAATGCAAATGGTCAGTTATCAACCTGTCTGATGCATGTGATGCACCCATCAGGTACCACCACACAACTAATTGCATGCCCTCTGTGTCCCCACAGCCATTTCAAGTGACAGTGACAATGCTCAACAGGCGAGGCAATGTGCACCTGCACGCGGGTGACCCAGCACCCCTGCCCAGGAGGAAGACGCAAGCTGCACAGCAACTCTGCCACCAGCTGCACCTGGTATGGATGTACCAGCTAACACCACCATCTCCACGCTGCCTGCTGCCACACAGGTGCCACGCCCACCCATCATGCCCACATAACGCACCCCTGAAAACATCTGCACTGCGGAGGAGGCTGCAGGCAGTGACAACAGTGCCCCAGCACTGCAGTCTGATGTAGGGCCACAGGGGAAGGTGCCGAACCTGGATGACCTGTCAGCCCTCCAAGACCTCCAGTTCAGCCCATCATCACTACATAGTCCAATGGGGTTGCCAACCCCCTCTATGGCTGAGCTGAATGCCCACATGCAGCGGATGGAGGACCAGCAGGCCACCCTTACCCAGCTAGTAGAAAGGCAGCTGGAGGAGTCCAGGCTGCAGAGGGACAGTTACAGTTCATCTGTGCGTCGGCTCTCCAGGTCAATTGGACGCTTTGCCACCACCATGTTGACCCTGGCACGCCATGTCCAGGAGGGCAACAACACGTCCTGCATTGTGGAGTCCATGTGGCTTGCCCAGCAGGCATATCTGGGACGTTTGCCAACTATGCCAGCAACAGTGCCCTCCACAAGCACCACCCCATCCAGCTCCACCTCTGCCAGCACACGGAGGCGCTCAAGTCACCTAACAGGGCCCTCAGGCAAGGATGCCTGTGCGCAGAAGCGCACACACAAATGATGCCATGTGTGTTTGGCAGTCCAGGACACATACATGGACAAGAAGGGTCTAAGGGGGTGGGTACGTTTGGGTGGTGGGGGAGGTCCATTAGGGGGTTAGTAAATTGGGGCCTGGTTGGAGGTGGGTACGTTTGGGTGGGGGGGAGAGGTCCATTAGGGGGTTTGTAAATTGGGGCCTGGTTGGGGGTGGGTACGTGCACCTTCTTCCCTGCTGTTATGTTTAAAATATATTATCATAGAGAAAATCATTCATGAGTGGACATCCATCATTTCATTTGCAGTCCACCAATGTATTAACTGGCATCGTCATATCCATGCAATGCTGTCAATGTGCAGTCTCTCAAAAGTAGATGCAAATTAGTGTATCCCGTGCTCGTTGTCCATCTTGTGCACCCCCAGGAGGAGGTGGAGCCATCCCCATCCGCATCTTCATCACCATCATCGTCCTCTGCGTCTGGGGCAGCGGAATGTTCCTGCGCAAGCACAGATTGTGCAGCATGGCACAAACAAGCGTCATTTTACCCATCTTCACTGGGCTGTAGAGCAGTGATCCGCCAGATATGCTCAAGCAGCGGAACCGGGCCTTCAGTAGTCCAAATGTCCGCTCAATCATGCCACGTGTGCAGACGTGTGCCCTGTTGTACACCTCCTCATGCCTGTTCCTTGCCCTCCGTACAGGCGTCATCAGCCATGGCGTGAGTGCATATCCAGCATCACCTACATGGGATGTAAATGTGGGGGAAATGTCAGTGTTTGTTGTATCATGTCTTCATCAGATACAGTGCAATCTTGTGTCATTGATCATTCATCCACATGTGCCAAGAAGTGGTTGGACCGGTGAGTGATTACCATTCCTGGGTCATTGTCATTGACGTTGGCATCTGGACATTGACCAACGATTTGATGTGCATATGTAGTTGCCCCTGCAGACAATAGTGGTTGGTAAGTATGGCATTGTGCAGTGATGTACACACATGGCGGAGTCAATCAATTGACTGTGATGAAGTTGTCGATGCAGGATGTCTCATGTGCATTGGGGGGGGCAGTGGTGCATAGTGTGGGTGGATGTATTGAGTGTCTCCAGTTGTATGGCCCAGTGGTAGTATCGGTTGTGTGGCAGGGTGTGTACGGCACACTGTGCCAACCTGTCATGTGTAGCTTTGTGATCTGTGGGTTGTTCTGAGTGTTCACTAAATGGGCTGGGGGTGATGAATTTGCAGTCGTAGCAGCCCAATCACATAGGTCATTGCCCTGGACACACACCCCCCTTCCATAGGGCTGTGCATTGGCAGTTGTACTCACGCAATAGCCATGTGCTTTGTCCAGCGTAGTGTTCCATGTACCGTGGCAATGTCGAATTCCGCAGAACCATTGAGTCATGTGTTGAGCCCGAGAAATGTGCCCAGCAATGTGTTATCACATGTCCGGCATCAGATACCATCTGTACATTCAGTGAGTGGTACAGTTTCCTACTGCGGTACATCATCTCGATAGCATGTGGTACTGTCAGCTCTATGTGGGTGCAGACTACTGCACCTATGCAATTTGGCATGCCTGCAATGGCATGGAAGGCCAACTTGGTGGCAATGACCTTGGCAAGGGTACGGGGTATGGCGATGTGTTCCGACACATGGCGCAACAGGGCATCCAGTACCTGTACCAATATTTTGGAAAAACAGGGTTGTTATATCCCGTGCAGCTCACCAGCTGTGTGCTGATAAGTTCCGGTGCCAAGAAAATGCAGTACCGACACCACCTTCAGGAGGGGGGGGTGACGGTGGTGATGTCAATGTGGCTGCTGATGTCGTCCTCTATCTTGGTGGTGATGTACATGATTGTTGGACGGTCCAGCCGGTATAATGCGTGGATCTGTCCTGGGGTCAGGTTCCAGGGTGAGGCCCTGATGCGTGGTATTGCAGGCTGCCTGCGGGGACGTGCCGGCTGAGCAATAGGGTTTGGCATGGGTACTGGATTTGCTAAGTGCCGCCTGCGCCTCCACCGCATCCACCTCCTCCTCCTCTGCACCATTACTGCTATCATGTGCAGTGCTGCCTGTTGGTTCAATAGCCCCAGTCCCAATGCTACTAGAGCTGCTGCCTGCATAGTTCTGTTTGGAGTTGGCCTGGGTGTTGTCCTTTTATAGGCTCCCAGTGGCCTGCTGGGTCCAGCTGGGCTCATTTGGTGCACCTGTGGCCTGATTCAGCTCACCAGGCACTGTTTAATGTCATGTTCACGGTGGCGGCGATACCGCCACCGTGTTCACGGTTTTTGCGCTATTTTATGTGGCAGTGTTTCCATGTCCATGGTACTCGTAATGCTTGCAGTGTTTCGTATTGCCGGTAACGGTGGGGTTTCTGTGCAGGTGAAGTTTACGGGTGCCTTGACTCCGCGGTGGCGGTTTATAGTGGTGGTATTTCCGGGTTCGTAGGTCATAATTTGGCGATCGCGGAAATGGTGCCGGTATGGTTATACCGGCAGCGTTTAGTCTGGACCGGAGAACTTGTAATGAGGACCAGATGTCTTCCCCCTGACCCCTCAGTGCCTCACATGCACACAATCAATGTATTTGTGTATGTGAGGTACTACGGGCCCAGTTGTCAGGCATGGTATTTTTGACAGAGCATCTGTTATAGATGGCCAGTAAAACAAATGACATGTGTGTCACCTGTTCCCCAGCTCCTCCCACACACACACACAATCAATGTATGTGTGTATGTGAAGTGTAGGGGGGCCCAGGTGGCAGGCATGGCATTTTTTACTCAACCTCTGTCATGGATATCCAGTAAAAAGAATACCATCCATTTCTCCTGGGCTCCCCAGCGCCCTTGGAAGTGGAGCAGATTTTTGCCAATTTGGTGGTCAGGTGGATTTTTCAACAAAGACATTTTTAAAAAGTCATTGCTGTACAACCATCCATCACCCCACCCACCAAAATCAGCTTCCCGCCCCAGCACAAACACACACACATACACAATATTCGCACGCAGCATGCACTCGCTCACTCACATGTGCACCCATCATCATACACTCACTCATAACACAAGCATCCGTGCATTCTTACGCATTTAAATTAACATCAACTTGCCCTTTGCCCTGGTCCTGAAGTTTCCTCCTAGTGCTGCAGTACCTGCGTAGCATGAACAGGAATCAGAAAGCAAGAACTTCTGGTTCCTACACATGCGCGCAGGTGCCAGGGTACTGATGATGAAGTGGCCCTCTCGATTTGTATGTGCGGGAAGGCACAGGCATGCCCCCTACCTCACACATACAAACATGCAGTTCCCCTCCCTGCATTCCCTATAGGCTATGCAAGGCTGGTGAAGCAAATCGCTGCAGTCTTGCATGGCTCATTGAGCATGTGCAGCTGGGGAGCAGAACTGTCAAAGGGATAACGGGTTTCCCTTTGACAGTTCAAACCAGCCCAGGAGTGCTCCATCACCTGCAAAAATAAGCTGAGGGAGTGCTCAATGTTAAGACCGGGCTGGCTCGTGGTTCCTCCATAATGGGCGAGTGTGCTGATGTGCCGGCATCCCCTACCGCATTATGGAGGATCTGCCACTGCTGCACCAACACCCTCTTCCAAGGCCGAGCCCACACATTCATATACACATGAAAACAGCCACCCAGCCCTACAGCCTCTCTCAATTCTTCACACGACACCCACCAGAACACTTCACTCATACAGATATATGATTGTGTGTATCTGCATGCGTGAAGTGTTCTAGTGGGTTTTGTGTGAATGATTAAGAAAGCTGTATGGGTGTGTAACTGCTTATGTGCATTTGCATATGAACGTGTGTGTGTGTGCGCTTGGAGGGGTCATTGGTGCAGGCCAATACCAAGGTAGGAAAACATGTTCTTGCTGGCTACGTGTGGTGCACTCTGTAAGAGCCTGTTTTCTCACGTTGTTATTCTCCCCTTCAAATCCAAGCCCACTCACACACATTATTTTAAGCATGCACCTGCACACAAGCAGTCATGCACCCACACAGCCTCTCTCAATCATGTATATGACACCCACCAGAACAGTTCACTCACAAAGATGTACACATGCATACATACATGCACACTGTCACAACCCTCTACAGCTTCTCTCATTCACTGAATGATTGAGAAAAGCTGTATGGGTGTGCCTCTGCTTATGTGCATGTATATATGGATGTGTGCATCTGCCTGAGTAAGGGTTCTGCTGGGCGCTGTGTGGCTGATTAATTTGTATGGAAAACTTTACTCATGCATGTACAAACATGAATTTAGACATACGTAGTCACACACACATACAGCTTCTTTCAATCATGGACTCTGCACCCAGCAGAACACTTTCTCATACATTCATAAACACATTCACAACATTCACACAAGCAGCCAGGCACCCATAAAGCCTCTCTCTCTCAAACATACATGACACCCACTAGACCACTTGCACAGACACACATATTTAGGGCCTGATGCAAGTCCCATGTAAAATAAGAAAAGTTTTCCATCATGGAATGACAATTATCTATTTACAGGGAGCTCACAATCAGGCATTCATATACACATACACAACATTCACACAAGCAATCCAGCAACCATACAGCCTCTCTCTCAAGCATACACAACACTTACACAGACACACACATTCAGGGCCCGATTGCAAGCCGCATGTAAAATAATACAAGTGTCTTTCCATCATGGAATGAAACTTGTCTTATTTTGCACAGAGCTCACAATCATATACACATCCACAGTATCCACAGAAGCAGTCACTCCCCCATACCTCCCCTCATCATTCATACACACAGCACTCACCAAACACTTAATTTACGCAAATACACTGTCACACAAGCACACATTAAAAATACAATCCCTCTCTCTCTCGTACGTAGACACACACACACACACACCCATACACACACTCTTTTTCATTTTACCCAATTACCTGAGTAGGCCACAGCGGTGACCTTCTCTGGAAGGGCCGGATTTTCTCCCTCTTCCTCCAATGGCATCACGTTGTTGGAAGAGTGTCAGGGGTCAGGAGACGCCTTCACTCCCCCTCCTGCCTATTCCTCCATCAGGCATAGGGCAGGGTCAGCATTCTGACCTGCTGACCCACCCCCTGCCTGAGAAGGACTGGCAGAGGGAGGGATGAAGAGCCATTCAGGATGCCTCCAAGGCCGTTTTTAACGGCGCCCCTGATGGATCTTGAAGGGCTGATGCGACCTGTGCTCTTCCAATGCCTTTCATAGAGCTCCACATGAGTGAAGGCATCAGCGGTTTATTCGCCGACCTTCACTCATTTAAAGTGTTGTGTAGGGCATAAGGGACGCCACTAGTCTTTGCATTTTCAAAGAATTTAAATGTTTTAGATTCTTTGCAATAGCGAGCGAGTTAGAATCACTCGCTCCATAATGCAAATGCATTTTTTTACATGTGGTTTTATTTTGCTTTTTAAATTTTTTTTATTTGCAGGACCTGAAGGGTGGTGTAGGGGTGGTGTAGGGGTTGGCACCAGGGGCGCTGCCATAGTTTCGCCTATGGGCAAACCTCCACTGGTCTATGATGTAGTTTACAGCACTGATGTGCAGATGTTAAATTAGAGGGTTCGTGTTGAAAGTCTGTCATTTCAAATACTTTAAAGATATCCGATTAAAGGTTTTGGGACGCGTTTCTATGAATTGATGGAGCTTATAGAAGTACTGTATGTGTGAATGCTCTATTACTCTGAATTCTTTCCCATGTCTGGATCTCCCAGGCTCAGTGATGGTTTCAATGATAAAATGTAATGAACTATAAATTAAAGTGGGGTTGGATGAGCTTCTGATAGACATGTCTTTGGCATGGCATAGGAAGTGGCATGAAGGGCTCTAGGTGGAGCTGTTCAATATCAAGTATATGCATAGAAACAGATGCAGACATTCAGAGAAACATCTCATAACCAGACTGACAATGCCTACTAGGCCATTACTGGCTGGCATCTCTGCTGGAATGTTGAGTGAGAAAGGATTTCAATTTTGGCATAAAGGATCGCCTACACTTAGAACTCCTGGTGTTAATCCAAGTATCACTAAGTGAGCCAGCTAGATGAATAATTAGGATATTATGCTATAGAATAAATCATTGGTATTTATCTATGTAATCTAGCACCTTCCGCACACATTGGATATTTGCTATAGACTGTTATTGGACTCTGGAAATAATACATAGAAATCCAGGGAAGGGAACCAGCACCTGTGAGACATGGAGTTCAGAGAATGATTGTATCTTTCATGCTTGCCACATGTTGGAAGCAGGTGCGAATCTGGCAATACTCTGGTGCAATAACAAGTGTATGAATTGTTCATCAGCATATGGGATGAAAGATTCCCATTACATTTTGTTGGTTCAAATGAAGTTTGGGGGTATCTGGCAGGCAATGGTGTTCATATTGCACTTTCTGCCAGGATGCACTGATGTTGGCTGATGCACTAATGTTGGCTGAGCACACAACCCCGCAAAAGAAAAACCATTTGACTAATTGTTTCAGTTGTATTATGCCATATGAGAAATCTATATGTGAAGTTAGGTGGATGCCTATTTAGGGGTTGCCTTTTTTTTATTTTTTATTTTTTTTACTTGGGTGTATTTCTTCTATTGCTGTAAGAACAATTATCTGTGTTTTTCCCGTCAGAAAAATTACAAACAACTGTGTTTTTTTAATGTATAGAAAACACGTTGTGCCAGCCTTTCCTTGAACTTATTTTTTAAAAAACTGTGTTATGGGCACAAAATCAATGAGGCCATGTTCCTTGAAGGCTCTTTTTTTAAAATCAAAGCTGCAGGACCAGGCTTCATAGGTAACAACTACAGCAAGCGCAAAACACACAGAAACTACAGCCAGTAGCAATGGAAACTGTGTTTTTCCAATTTTCTACGGAAGTGCAAACATTTGATCTTGGTAGGGTTTTGCTGGGTTGCATAAAGGAACGGCTTGTGTATCAGTGGAAACATCCAGAATAAACATTTAATGAACCCCATAATTAACTCGGTAGAGCATAAGGATGTTGCACCTGGAGGCTGGGTGTACTGTGAAAGAGTTGCTAGATGGACCTTGATAGACAAATGGCCAAATGCACTTTTTGCCAGATTGGGCAAGCAGGGCAGCAATTGGGAAGCTTGACATGTGATAGATGTATTGGCCTGCACACCGGATCTACATGATCCGACCGCGGCTGATTTTCCCACGTCTGAAAAGTTTGCATCTGAAATGTACGAACCACAAAGGTTTGTACATTTCCCATGCAAACACACGTTCAAAACCCCTACATACCAACACACCCATGACACACACCCCACCCACACCCCCAACATAAACAAACCCCACATACCTTCTCTTCAGGCTGTGTCCCTGCGATGCCTGTTCCCTTTTACTTCCGTGATCGGGAACCGGTGCTGCAGCGTCCTTTTCTTTTTTTTTCCTGAGCTGCAGGTGTTACCCCCACTCACTATACTCTAAATCATAGTGAGCGGGGTGTTGGGGGGGACAACCCCGCAGCCCCCGCAGTTTTTTTTTTATACTTACCTACAATGCTACCACCAAAGATTCAAACTTTTGGTGTTCGAACCTTTGGTGGTAGCATTTTTCAGACTTTTTGTACAGTCTGACCTTTTTTTCGGTCCGATCGCACAATTCCTGCACACCAGATGGTAAAACATTTATTCTTTTTGTTGTAGCATCTAATATATTAGTAGGAGCCCTATCCAAGGAGAGAATTTGTCTGCACTTCAGAGGCACGTCTACTCGAACTAACTCCATTTGTCCATGAGCCATGCATTGAGGTTGAGGGATGACAGATCATGGTGCAGCCCCCTGCCTTCTTCCCATAACAATTGGTTAACAGTCCTCGGGAGGGCAATCTTCTGTCTAAAACCTTAGGACAGAATCAGCAGGTCCGAGAATCAGTACTGTCGGGGGGCCATGCTGGAGGAATCAAGATCAGTCTGCATGGCTGCATACTTACGGTCTGAAGCACTCTGGGGGCAGCAGGAAACACAGAAATGCATAAAGGAACTTGTTGGTCCATGACTTCGAGAACACGTCCCTGAGGCTGCCTTGCTGTTGGAATCTGCTGGCAAGCAACTCACACTTGACAACTTTCCTGGTGGCGACCAGGTGAATCTTTTGCCATCTCTTGACTTAGATTATGCTGTGCACTTGGTGCTGGTTTAGCTCCCACTTGTGGCAGGATCGGCCTCTCTCCACTCAGAGCATCTGTGATGGAGTTTTTGATTCCCAGAAGATGCCAGGGGACAAGGAACATCCCCTGCATTACAGCAGATTTTTAAAGCATCTGCACTTCAGGTGGAGAACACTTGTGATCGTGTACAACCCTGCTTCCTGATGTAGAACTTCATTGTGGTGTTATCGGTGAGAACTTTAATTGCCTTAAACCTAACTTGGAGCAGGAAGTCCTGTAATGCCAAGAAGCCTGCCCTGAGTTTCAGAACATTGATGTGCAGTGAATTTTCAGCCTGAAACCACAGCCCATTCATATGTAGATCTCCCAAGTGGGATCCCTCCATAAATGCGTCTGTCATTAATGTGACTTCCTGTTGTGGTTCTGTCAGTGGTACCACCTTTCTCAAGTTGTTTTCCACGTGCAACTATATTAGGATATTGCAGAAAGACGGCATCAAGAAGATCTTGTCATCCATCCTTCCCAACACCTTGTGCAACCTGGTATCTAGAAATTAATGCAGTGGGTTCATGGGGCGCCTGCAGTTGCAGACAAGAAGTATGTATGGCAGAAGTGTGTTCAGGATTGACTTAAGCAAAATTAAGCAAAATGGCGCTGCACAAATTTGTTTTTATTTACCGTTGCTAAGCAACGATCGCACCAGCGGATTGGCTGCTGCATGCCATTTCCGTACACACGCGAGACCGGAAGGCGATAGCCAGGCCTCCTACACAAAGGGGCTACACCAAGGGCAATGCCTGTCCAAGCCTTTCCAGAGCGGACCAGAGCCCAGGGCCAGACCCCTTGCCAGTCCTCCACTAGAGTTAACACGTTATACATATCACAGCCTTTCCATAACGAGCCAGTGACTAACTTTCACCTTCACGTGTGGCACCTCCCATGTTGCCAATGTATTCGCGCTAATGACGTAATTTTCTGTATGCTTCTATGTATACACATTTATAATGATACGCTGTCTTTTAACGAACTCATTTAGCATACTATTGCCTACAATTTATTGTCGGCACGATATTTATGCTGTTCACACTGTACAGCATTCTTTGTAGCTTATCAGACCACGAGTGCACACTTCACGACTGTGTTTGAATGCTAAATCCATTAGCTTGTACCTCCTACGTGCATATATGCATCCTTACTAATGCCTGTATCATGCCCAAATCAATTTACATCTCTGCCTAAGGTTCTAACACTGCACACTATATGTGCCACCTATGGAACTTGCTCACATAACCTCTGCCGAATCTGTTAACCCTAGAGCATAGTCCTCGGCATTCCAATGTAGGCCCTTATATCTTCCGAGCTCACAGACAATAGACTTTACTCTCAGATTTTGCCTGTATATTTGGACCTTTGAACACAGGGCTCTGCTACTCAACTGCGACCACTATGATTAGACACTAATTGGGAATTTTGTGGTATTTCTCGAATTTCGAATCTAGGTGTGCCTACAGCCTAAGCTTAGGTAATTGTTCAGGGCTCTGATACACAACTGTGATATCTATGAGTAGACAATAATTGTGGATGTTGCTGTATTTTTGGAATTTTGAATCTAGGTGCGCCTACAGCCTAAATTCAAGCAACTGCTTAATTGAACCTGCTGTTAACACGCCTTGTGGTTTGCCAATCTATTTGACCTAACACACTTAGATCCTACACTCCTCCCTCTTACTTACCTACTGCACGTCACACCTATACACCATGTACCTGGTATTGGCCAATTAATTACACCTGTGCACCTTACTCACACTAGTGTTATTCTATACAATGTCTTCACTATGCGGAATAACAGACAGCTTCAATAACTATATACGGCCTCCTAAACCACTTAGCCACCAGCATATCTCACCGTACCAAACTACACCTTGTAACACAGCATATAGAAATGCTAGACTACGGGAACGACTACCCAGAATATTTGATCCACTTATCAGATATGAGACCAATACCTTCCAAACTAAAACTGCCTACGAACCTACACCCAAATCCAATTACTATAACTGTAAAAGCCACAATAACCCACAGGTAAAAAGAAGTAGAACTCTCAGCTGTCCAGCAGTTCCAATAAGCCCTAACAAATGCAAGATCATTAGTCGCCCATGCCATAGAAATATCTGAAGTCATCTCTACTGAAGATTACGACTTCCTAGCGATCACAGAAATCTTGGCTCCACGAGGCATCAGGCCCAGCACTGTCCTTAGCCGTTCCGAACGACTATACCATCCTTAGAGTGGATAGATGTGAAGCCCGAGGCGGTGGCCTAGCCATTATTGCCAAAACTAAGCTCTGCATGAGAATATCTCCCTCACCTTTCGTTGAATCATCCAAAATAATGCCAATCAAAATACTCACAGCCAACTCCCAAACGCTGAACACCTACCTTACATATAGACCCCCTGGTTCTATTAAAACCTTCATAGAAGACCTATCCACAATTCTTTCAGAAAACCTAAAAGAAAAGTCCCAAACACTACTGCTTGGTGACTTCAATATAGGTTTCAATGACACCAACGACCTACAAGCCACCGCAGCAACCAACATTCTGACAGAACTAGGCATCACCCAAATAGTGAATGAGCCAACTCACAACAAAGGGAGAATCTTAGATTGGATCGCTGATCATAACTGCAATATCTCCACCCCTACAATTTCACCCCAAATCTGGACATACCACTACCTGATATCCTTTACATTAGCTACCAAAACTGCCACCTCACAGCAACATCTTGCCCCACCTATACTCACCAGAAACAAAAAAACATGACTGTAGACAAACTACTCCCCGGGATCTTGCCTACCCTCAACGCTTTACCTGATAACTTGGATCCTAGCCTCCTAGTTGAAGAATACAACAACGTCATGAATAAAACTCTTGATAGCATTGCCCCACTAAAACTTAGAAATAGTGAACCTAAAAGCCATCTGAACAATTGGTTCACCCCCCACCTAAAAAACCTCAGACTAGAAAAAAGAAAATGTGAAAATACTTGGAAACTCCACCCTACTCCAAAAAACAATTTGAAATTAATCAACACCTCATCTCAATATAAGAAAGAGATCCTCTCGGCAAACAAGAGACTTACAACAATAGAATCACACAAGAGAACTCTAGCATGAAAGAGCTGTTCTCCATAGTAAAAGAACTGGAAACCCCATAACAGCTTAAGATAACTGTGTCAAAGACAAAACATGGTGTTCTGATATCGAGCATGCGCTAGCAAACAAAGTCCTAAACCTCCAAGAGAAAATAGATTTAAAGAAAGAGTTACTAACCACCACTACACTTCCCAACACTACAGCACCTACTAAAACTAAACCCTTTACCCAATTTCACTTTTCTAAAGTTTCCACGATAGAGGTTGAGAAAGTCATTCGTGGACTCAAATCTTCTAACTGTAAAGGTGATCTATGCCCAGCACAACTGATCAAAGACGTCGCCAGGGATCTAGGACCATTTATCACTAGGCTGATCAATGCTTCCTTCACTACTGGCACCATTCCTAGTAACCTTAAGGAATCCTGGGTACTCCCACTCCTTAAGAAGCAAACCTAAGACCCGGCTATACCTACTAATTATAGACCGATTACAACCATATCATTTTTGCTGAAGATTCTAGACAAGGTTGCATATATCCAAATCCAGAATTTCCTAGAACTTAACCAGCTGTTAGGCTCTCGTCAATTCGGTTTCCGTCCCTTACATGGCAACAAAACTGCACTTATTGATCTTAAAACCCAAACAGATAAATTAAGAGACAATGAAAAACCTGCATTACTTCTCCTACTAGACATATCGGCGGCATTCGACCTAGTGGAAGTCTTATGGAGCTGCTTGGATTCTGCAGCCCATTTCTGCAGTGAGGCAATAGAGTGGATACAATCATTCCTTAGTGACCGTACTATGAGGTCTTCTCACCATCTGCAGCCGCAGACCCCATCCCCATCACCTGCGGAGTGCCCCAGGGGTCGTGTGTTTCACCAACACTATATAATATCTTCACCAAGCCTCTGTTTGATGACTTGGACCATCTGGGTATCACCTACACTAATTATGCAGACGATACCCAGATCCTCCTCCCACTCACCGGCGTCTACAGCAAGGACCTAGCAATGGTGAACAGAAGCTATAGCATTGTTCAGGCATGGATGGCCACCATAGCCTTTGTCTGAACGAAGACAAAACAGAGCTTCTCATCCTGGGTACTACACCCCTTCTTAACAGACTAGGCGCAAACTACTCATCCTTCATTATTGATGAGAACCTTATTCATGTCACCAAGAAAGTAAAAACGTTAGGTCTCTACTTAGACTCCACTCTATCATTTACCAAACAGGTAAACACCCTACCCTCCTCTTTAGCATATACATGCAAACTAATTAGAGCGGGCAAACAATTCCTATCCCCTAACAGTTGCATGACATTAACCAGAGCTCTGATCATATCCAAACTAGATTACTGCAATGCCCTTTACATTGGAGCGACCAACTCTACAATCAACAAAATACAGATACAGCAAAATAATGCTCTTACAGCCGCACTGAACATCTCTAAGAGAGAACATATCTCTGAGACAAGAAGGAAGCATAAATGGCTGTCCACTTATGTTATGAGAAAATCAGATTTAAGACTGCCTCCCTTACCTACAAATGTCTAAACAACAAAGCCCCACAATATCTAGCAGATAGATTCTCTGGAACAGCATCCACCAGACTGACGAGACTAGCAAACACTAGCCCAATTCAAACTCTCCACTATTGGAGTCTCCAGCTTCCCAGTCAAAGCAGCGCAACTGTGGAACGAGTTACCCACCACATTGAGAATGGAACAATCCTTCACCAAATTTAGGCAAAACTTGATCAGATGGCTAATAGAGATGAATGACAAATTAATGCAAAAACCTGATCCTGCTTGTATATAAATTCAGACCCTGTATATAATTGTTATTACCTTATTGTTAATTGTTAGATTGTTGGATTGTTAATCACATGTCTCTGTTGATACCTGAGACATGTTGATACCTGAGACCTGTTGCGACCTGTAACCTTTGCACTCGCTGTACGACTTCTTACTTTCTTGCACCCTGATACCCTCGGGTCTGGCGCGCACAATAAATACTAAACAAACAAACAAACACACAAACTTGAGGAATCTGGTGGTAGTGATGTCCCTTGCTATCAGCATGTGTACCTTGCGACTTAATCTGCAAAGCTGTTCTTAAGAGGGTCACGCTAATGAGCTCATAGTGTTCAGGGACTCTACCAAAAAGACTGTGGCTGGCGACTGAACATTGGTCGACTTGTTGGAGTTTATGGAGAAGTTCAACAATGTTAGATATTCTTCTACCAGCTGAGTATGGAGCTCCCACTGTCACAGAGAAGGTGCCCGGATAAGCTAATAGTCAAGGTATGGATAGATGTGAAGGCCTTTCCTCCATAGATGGGTGGCTACTGGAGCCAAGCACTTGGTGAAAACTCATGGCGCTGATTTTAAGTCTAAGCAAGGCATCTGGATCTGATACTGCTGTCAGGCTGCCACAAAGTGAAGGAACTTGCAGTGTTCCTTGTGGATTGGGATGTGGAAGTAAGAGTCCTCCATGTCAAGGAATGAGTAGAAGTCTCCCTTTTGGTTCTGGCTCAGAATCCTTTGCAGGGTTACCATCTGGAAGGACTGTGACCATAGAAATATGTTGAGACAATGGAGGTCAATGATGGGTGAGGATCTTGCAAAATAAGAATAATGGGATTAGACTCCCTTATTTCAGTGACCACTTGCTCTATGGCATGTTTGCGCAGGAGTGCTTTGACGTCCTGTAGCAGAATGTCTAAACAATTTCATAGTCTGTGAGATGGGGGCATAAATGACGCTTTGCAAACAAATTCCAGTGTGTGGCTTTAGGACATTACTAAAAACACGTATTGAACTGTATTTACATGTTTCCATTGGTGTAGGTATGCTGAGAGTCTCCTCACCACTGCGGTGCAGAAGAGTGGTATGGCCGGCTAAAGAGGACAGGCCTACTTGGTGGACTGCCCATTTGGATGAGAGGTGCTGCGTCATCTGCTGCCATAATAGGACTGGAACCACACCTTGACTGCTCTCTGATAGAATAGGAGGCACCCTTACATTAATGGAAAAAGTATGATGTACGGGAATCTCTGCCTGCTCTGGAGAAACATTGCCTGGAACAAATGGGCTGATGTGGCCTGTGGTACTTTAGAGTATGCCGGGATTGTGTCGTCTCTGTGTACGAAATTAGCAGCTTTCAGCCAGCCTTGGTGGCGAAGCGCTGCTATGAAACCCATTTACCTACAGCTGATGTCGGCGTTGTCCACCAGTACAGAGATGACATGGTTGGATACAGCTCCAACCTCTCTGTAGAGCAATAAGGCTTCCTGTCACTTATTATCCAGTAAGAATTCTAAGAGTGGACCTAACGTCTAACACAGCTCTGTCCAAGAGTGCAAGAATGGCCATAGAATTTGCTGCCTTGATTGTCGTCGCTACCATAGTAATGCTGAATGCATTTAGCTGTTTCCCCTCATCGTCAGGGGGGGACTGCACATGGGGAAGAGGGGTTGGATGCTTCCTCCCTGCTGCAGAGATTGCATAGCCTTTGTTTCCAAAAATGTTGGTGCATTTTAAGGCACCCTGTACTTTTTGTACAAACAATCCCTTTTGGCTGGGGCCATGTGGGGATTCCTCATGGACACCAACCATCTTCAGAGATGTTCTCAAGGACAGGGATGTATAGGATTGTCTTTAGAGATTTCTTTCTATGCTGTTTCAAGCATCCCTTCTTCCTTTGTTCACTTAGCAGCAAGTCAATTATTGTTGCTGCCTTAGCCATTCCCGGGTGGAACGCCCCAATTTCTTTAGGCAGGGAAACCCTAGGTCGATATTGCACAGGAGACCTGTTATCGACCACTAGATCTTCATCGGTGGAGGAGGAGTGAATAGAGGCCATGCCTGGCTAAGTCTTTTCCTCAGAATCAGAGTCCAAGTGTGTATCAATGGTTGTAACCTATCTGGCCTGAGGTGGAGCTAGGGCAGTCTGTCATGGCTGGGTGATCTTTCCAGCCTCAGCGTATCTGCAACATTGCTGCAGCATGCCCTGTCAGAGCTCTGCTCCCCTAGAAAAGGCCTGGGCACCGGTATTGAGCTCTGTGATCAGAGATTTTAGTGTATACAAATAAATGCGCACTGACAGGTAGTGTGCCTCTGGATGATGGTGGGGAAGCTGCTGCTTTGGCATTTCTGGCTGCACTGAGCGGTAAGGTGGTGCATGGTAGATATAAGACTGAATCAGCTGTCTGTCATGTAACTCCTCCTCTTCTGCTGAAGAGATGCTCTCTGGGTCACAAAGTCTGAACAAATGTAATGCTTCAGAATTTCCTCTGGGGCAATAGCAGCTGGTTCCAAAATAATGGGCGCACCTATGGTGGTAGAGTAAGTACACCCTGCTTTTGGCGATGGCCTGTGGAAGGTGTAATATGAACTCTTTGTGGGCTGTGTCAATAGGGTGATGGGCAGGGTTATAGATGGAGTAATCGATTGTGTGGATCTTGCTGGACCCCTGATTGTCAACCAGACTGTCATAAATTAGCTGATAGCAGTCATCAGGGTAGCAGTCGATGAGGTAGCTATTGACAAAATGGCCATATTCGTGACAGGTTGTTTTTCTGTCTATGTTGACTTGGACAATTTGCATAGACCGGCCTTTAGAAGACAATTCCACTGTCTGATCTTTTAATCCAGCAGAGAATGATTTCACTGAAAAGGAGGACTTGTGTCTGTAAAAGTCCAGGCAGGGTCTTCTCTAATCGACCTGTTCTCCCTGGAGGGATACTCGTGTGTTATTCCCCTTTTTGATGAAGTGGCCCTTACCAAGGGTCTTCTTGGGTGGACAAAATCTTAGATCCTGATAGAGGCATGTACATACCGAATCTGTTGGTTGCCTCCATGACCACCAGTCTGGCTTCAGAGCTGCCAGAATCACAGAAACTGCTCTCCTGAACACCCGTGAACACTTGCTATCTAATCTTGACTCTAATCTCTCTTCTGTCCTTATTCTCCTCGATCTATCCTCTGCTTTTGACACAGTAAACCATGCCATCCTGCTCAATCGCCTCTGCGACAACCTTGGTATTACTGATCAGGGCCTGGCCAGGCTGACCTCCTTTCTTCACGATCAACCCTCTTAGGTCCAACTGGGGTCTTTCTTCTCTTCTATCGCTCTCTCTACTTGTGGTGTCCCCCAGGGGTCTAAACTCTCTCCCCGGCTCTTCAACCACTACCTGGCACCTCTTGCCCACTGCATCACCACTTTCTGCTCCAATTATCAATGTTATGTCGATGAAACTCAGCTCTCTTTCAGGCTCCCCTCAGCCACCTCTGCTTCTTCTCTCATACCAGACTGGCCGCAATTCAGGAATGGTGTGCCGGCAATGATCTCTGCCTTAACGCCAGTAAGACTGAGATCCCCCTCATTGGGTCACCCACTCCATCCTTTCCTCTCTCTCTCTGGCTGCCCACTATGGGCCCTCATCCTGCTCATTCCTGTGAGGCTACGAATCTTGGTGTCAAATTCGACTCCACCCTTTCCTTCTCTTCTCACATCTCTGACATCTCTAAGAAGTCAAACTATCAGCTGCACCTCCTCAGAGGTAGTCTTCCTTTTCTCACTTTCCCCCAGAAGCTCACTGTCTCCAGTGCTCTGGTCCTCTCTAGGCCAGACTATTGCAACAGCCTCTTTCTAAATCTTCCTGCTTCTACTCGTCAACCTTTACAACTTATCCAGAACAGGACTGCAAGACTTGTTCTTGGCATCAAGCCCAGGGCTCATATCTCTCAAGCTCTGAAATCTCTTCACTGGCTAACTGTGGCTGCAAGGATCAACTTCAAGACACTTT
The DNA here is from genome assembly GCF_040938575.1 of Ambystoma mexicanum. Taxonomy (NCBI): domain Eukaryota; kingdom Metazoa; phylum Chordata; class Amphibia; order Caudata; family Ambystomatidae; genus Ambystoma; species Ambystoma mexicanum. The sequence continues at coordinate 830,958,210 of NC_090934.1, read as the reverse complement.
GCATTTTCTACAAGACTTTTTGGGGCCTGGGAATGCTCTACCTCCAACTTTCTCTTCCAAAACATCTTCCTTCTCAAACTCTCTACTCATCTACCTTCAACTCTCTGCAGGTCAGACACCTCTCCAAGCAGAGAGTTGGGGGGCATACCTATCTCCTCGACTGATGCACCGGACTGTTCCACGCACTGGTCACCTGGTCAACTCGGGCCCAGGCTCCTTTATTTCCAGTTACCCTTGCACTGCCTCCGGGCTTCCCAGCACTTAAGAGTCTGTATCTGCAACCCTAGAGTCCATTCTCTCTGCACTTATAAGCCACCCGCTGGCTGTACTTGTGAGTTAACTGCACTTCCCTCCTGCCCTCCCCCCTGGCACTTCTCCCCGTCCCTCTTCCCCGCACTTGCACAATCTGAATGACACAAGGCCTAGTAAGATCGTTATTTTGTCCTTCCTTGTTTCTCCCTCCTTGTCTTGTCGCGCCTAGAAACACTTGTGTATAGGCATGTTATAAATGCCACATCAGGGTCACAAGCTGTTACACTTGGAACTGAATGCGTGGAACAGAAGAACTGCGTGGAAAGGAAGAACTGCGTGGAACGGGAAAAGGAGAAGTATGTAGAGGGAAAAGGTGAAGTATGTGGATGGAACGGGTGAACTGATGTAGAATGGGTGAAGTGGATGGAACGTGTGAAGATGAATTATATGTGGATGGCTTACGCATAGAAAAAGGATAACGTGGCTAGAACGAATGAAAGGAGCAGTGCATAAATTGGTTGGAGTGCATAAAATGATTGAAGTGCTTGGAACGAGTTGGAGTGCTTGGAACGGATGCGAGTGCTTGGAACGGATGCGAGTGCTTGGAATGGATGCGAGTGCTTGGAACGGATGCGAGTGCATGGAACGGATGCGAGTGCATGGAACGGATTGGAGTGCATGGAACGGATTGGAGTGCATGGCGTGACTAACATGGAAAGGTTTGGAGAGCATGGTATGTCTGGAAGAGCACTGAAAGGAATGGTTTGAGTACTTGGAACAGTCAGAGTACTTGGAACGGATGGAGTACATGGAACTATTGGAGTGGGCTCGACCTAATGTAAACCACTATACACACATCTCCACGCTAACACTCTTCTCTACACCACCACTCAAATAGAACACAGCAATACTATGACACCATTCGGTGTAGCTGTTCTCATACCATCATTTGCCACATACTCCCCATCACCCTAACTAAACACTGCCGGTTACACACCCACCAGCCTAGGCGTTTCTCTTCAGACCTAACGCAGCCAAAATCAGTCTGGATAACAACCTGCCAGAATGAACACATACTCTTGATCTCTCAACCTCCACACCTACCATTAAGAAGCAGCTATCACACGAATGTCACACTAGCTGCACACATATCTGGTGCTCAGACGCACCTTTTGACTCTCTCTACTCTCTCTACTGACCTGAACTTCGGTTCCCGAGGACGTTCAACCTACCAGCGCCTTGAGACCATACCAATGGTACATAAGGCGCTATATAAATGCAAAGTAACATAACATATCATATCATATCATATCATATCACTGTCTTAGACAATTGCCCTTTCATCAAGCCAGACCACCGATCTCCTGTGGTAATTCCTGAAGGTTTGATTGGAAAAAGACTGGCAAACAGAGGAGTATCCCACGTCAAGGTCAGGATGCATGCAGTACAAGCACTCATTATGCTTATCCTCCTCATCAATTTTTTGTAGGTTGCAAGTGAAGAAGTTGTTCAAAAGGCTTTTCTTTGCTTTCACAGTCATGCTGGGTAAGTGGGGGCGGGGTGCACTTCAGAGGGCTGACTCCAGAGGAGATTAGAGTGCTAATAATCCCCTCCCTGATCCCTGAGGTGATTTCCCTGAAGGCCAAGGCTCCCAAATCCCTCAAATAAGAAAGTACTTATCCTTTTCTTCAAAAATAGATGCACTATGAAGTTGTAGATGAAAATCTGTTATATAATCATTTAACAAAGTAAGAATCCTATAGAGAACGCCTAACTCTGAATGTGCAGTAAGACATCTGAACATGACCTCCGAGGGGGGCAGGGAAGGGAAGTGGTGCCTATTTACTTCAGGGGAAATTAACCAAAAATGACTCTGGTAGATCCATACAGTGAATGCAGCTGTTTCTACAATGCAGACTGCTATTATTATATCAATTATTCCCAGCCTTAAAAACGGTAATATTGAACAGAATGCAAATCTATGAAAGATCCAATGCTGAAGAAAAAAAGCTTGTAAAAGTATCTATTGAAGCTTTGTGCTCATCAATATGTTATGTTATGTTACTTTGCATTTATATAGCGCCTTATATACCATTGGTATGTTCAATACACTTGGGCAAAGAATTCCAGCTGCTGCAAGGCGCCTCTTCCAATTCAGAGCCTGTGTTATCATAGAGCAACCACCAACAGGGAGTTGGCAGATTCTAAATAGCAGTTTAATGTATGCTTTGAAATTGGAAATCAACAAGGATGGGCCAACGCTGTGCAATGACCTGTATACTCTGAAAAGAGACTTCAAACAAATGGGTCTCTTTAAGGGGAACCATATCTAGACTGTGAGAAAACCTGATCCCTTGTATGTCCTTCTTGCGTTGAGCTGCATACCTTTGATAAAATACAGTGGCAGGCAACAATGACAGAATTAACTGTGGTCTTGTCAGAAACAGAAATGCATGATAGCTCCTTGCATAGAAGTTTAAGATGAATGAAGCATGCCTTTGCAGCAACATTACGTTTAAGCACAGAACTGTGCACAACACTTTTCACAGGAGTCAGGACAGAAAATCATGGTGGTTGAACTGTTTTCCTGATATAGATGATCATATCCAAGCACCATTGTTAGGACAGCTTTAGTACGTACATTCAGCTCAATTCAGAATCACTGACATTTCTGGAGTTTTCCGAAATCTACTAACCTTCCAAACATTCACGTTTTTGGCATTACGTTTGGGCTAATTTCATAGCAGCGCCAGACTGACGAAGGTTTCTGTTAACAGTGTGTTGAAATTTAAGGTCAGAGTGTTTCAGACCAAGAGAATTTCAAAGAAAAACAAATGTCAGCAGTGCTCATAACTTGCTGGTTTTTGTAGCGCTTTATTTCATTGGGAAAAACCCTCAACAATGCAGCAGAATTCAGAGATATGTTCTGTACTGGTTTTCCCATGTACCGAACTCCAGCGAATTTACAGCATTATAATGTTAACTTTTGAGTGGTGAATGACAGCATCAAGAATTACTGGCATGCTGTTTTATTGGCTTATCCTGACAGACCTTTCTAGGTGTAAATGCCTGACATGAATCTTCTTGATATAATACTAGGGGGCTCTGCCCCCCTGGCACTTTTGGCTCTCAACCCCTAAAGGCGCTTGCTTTGCTCGGCACCCCCGACCCCCTGGCGATTGTTGCACGTTGAACTCGGCAGCTTGGTCGCTTGTAGGGATACTCCACCAAGGGCTCGCTTTGTTCGCACCCCCCTTCCCCTTTGGGGAATTGGAAAATATACCAACAAGGTTGGCGAAATGTGGGATGGAATGACAGCAGAACCATATCTTTAGGGCATACAATGACCCCAATTCAAAGCGTTACGGTACCGTCACTTGCCACTTACACAAGTTCATCACACAACTTCATCAGTTAATGTTAGTTAATAAACTTCAAATAACTTGGGAATTGTAGATTTGGACAGTACACCATCAAAGTTGGATGCATATGGAACGGAATGCACCAGACTTCTATGAAATGTTACACAAAATCTTCAACAACGTTATCAGTGAATAAACTTCAAACGCCTTAGGAATTGCAGATTTTGACATTATACCATTAAAGTGGGCAAAATGTGCAACGGAATGACACCACTTCTGTAGGACATATGATGACCCCCAATTTCAAGCGTTACAAACATTGTCACATAAAAACATTACAAAAAATGTATCACTTATGATTTTATATTCTAAGGTGGATAACCAAGCACAATAGTACAACCCCACAAGGTTACAATGGGCCTCATTACGAGCTTGCTGGTCCGGATACAAAGGTACCGGTAAGCATGTCGGTACCGGTGTATCCGGACCGGCAAACTCTGAGTTGTGCGTGCGGGTGCCTTTCATTCCGCCAGGTATGACCTGGCGGAATGAAAAGCACCCGCGAGCACAGCATGTCGGATGCACCGGCACCGTTATAAACTGTGCCGGTGCATCCGACCTCCCCATTCCCATTGAGCCCTATGGGGAAGAATTTTTTCGGGCACCCAGGAATGGCCAAATACCGGGTCTGGCAAGGCCATAATAACCCGATAATTGCCCATTTCTGGGCACCGGAAAAAAATGAAACCCAGTCGCAGCCTCGTAATGAGGCCCAATGTTGAATCATGTAGACTTAATGGACCGGCATGCATGACATGCAATTAATTCTGCCACAGACCTACAGCGATACAAGTATGCCATGAAATATCACAATTACTTCTTCAACTTATCAACTTCAGAAGAATGGTTGCGTAACTTCTACTCAGATTCAAACGTGTGACTTGCAGGACATATGGAGATCTGTGCATAAGGTGCATTAACCTTTTGGAATAGCTTACTGCAGAAATATATATATGCATAACTTATCTAGATAAGATTCACAGATGCACTCATTTCCCTCTTGCAAACATTCTTCCAGTCGTACCCCAATCACTTCTAGCCATCCCTTTTTTCTTGGGGATTTCCTCAATTTGAATTAATGTTTTCAATATTTTGTTTATATTCCAAATCAACTACTAACCAATTCGATGCTCCTCCCAAACCCCCTCATTGCAGGTTTTGAGGTAACAGTCAAACAGGCAGTAAACGCAAAATACTAAGGGCCTCATTACGACCCAGGTGGAGGACCATGGTGCTATTAGCACCATGGTCCATGCACCATGGTCCATGCCGGAGTCCGCCATGGCGGAATGGGGAATACCACCCCATTCCGAGGTTGGCGGGGCGGTAATTCCCCATGCCGCCATGGCCCTTCCCCATTCCCATTTTTGACCCATAGGGCTCAATGGGAATGGGGAAGGCGCACATTACGGTACTTGCTTCTTATGCAAATATGTCTATGGGCCTCATTACGACCCAGGTGCTAAGTGTTTAACGGCGCCGTAAAAGGCTGCGGCGCCGTTAAACACTTAGCGCCTAATTACGAGGTCCCTTTGCGGGACCCGACCTTAACGGCTGGTTTTTCCAGCCATTAAAGTAGGGACCCGCAAAGGGACCTTTGTGCTAATTACGGTACCGGTACCGTAATTAGCACAAAGGTCCCTTTGCGGGTCCCTACTTTAATGGCTGGAAAAACCAGCCGTTAAGGTCGGGTCCCGCAAAGGGACCTCGTAATTAGGCGCTAAGTGTTTAACGGCGCCGCAGCCTTTTACGGCGCCGTTAAACACTTAGCACTTGGGTCGTAATGAGGCCCATAGACATATTTGCATAAGAAGCAAGTAATGGGTCAGGGGTGGGCTGGAGTGAGTTGGGAGGGTAGGACTAGGCCAGAAGCTTGAGGCTCATCTTGGAGCATTCAAGAGATGCAAACAATGTGATATCTGTGAGAGTGAATTCCAGGAATGGGGGCAATAAAGAAGGGGCAGAAATCGGTGGAGGCACGGGCAGGGTGCAGATGGAGAGGTTAAGGAGGAGGGGTTGAATATGCACATACATCCCTCAAGTTGGGGAGCAAGAACTTGGATGGGTTTAAAGTCAAGAAGGAATTTGAAGAGAGGGTGATTTTGCATTGTGATCCATTCGATATGGTGGGTGTGTTCTGAGTTGGGGAGGGAATCGGGATAGTTTGCAGAGGATGTGAATACCAAAGTTTGGGACTTTATTGATCAGGGAGAAAGAATAGAGGGGATAACCTGCAAAAGGCTTGAGCAGTGATCGAGTTTTCTAAGCACAGGAAGGGAGATAAGTGTTTTGGACGTGTGGTCAGTGAGGTGGGGTGAATTGTTCCGATGTTGAGGAGATTTATTTTACGCCTTAACTGCTGAGCTTTAATCAAGTCTCTGCAAAAAGGACGAGAATACTCGTCCTTAGCACTCACAGGGAAGCAAACTTTTTTTAATGGAGGTATTGGAAGGGGGTAAAAAAGTGAGCATCTCAGATCTAGTGGTAAAGCTGCAATCGCGTGTATTTTGCAGGAGTTCAATCAGCGGGAATAGTAATTGCCACAGCAGTATTTCTTTAACAAAATTCAGCCAGACTGCAATAAGGATATTGAGGCAGACGCAGCCTTTAAGAAAAGTGTATGGGGCCTCAAGAATCAACTTGAATTTCAGGAGGAGGGTGCCTACAAAGGAATAATAAGTGTGCTGTTCTTGACAGGCAGATTATATTCAGTCAAACTCTTGGACTTTACTCCAAAACATACCTGGGCAGATGAGTTCTGTACATATCCATTTGCCACCAACACATGTACTGAAATAAAAAATAAAACATTTTAACTCCTGAAAAGAGTGCCAGATGTCATGCGCTTTATGATATACTTTACAAGGAGAGCTGTTCGAGTGGCTACAGGCTTAAAGTCTTTGCCAGAACACACACGCCTAAGAGTATAACACATGTTATCACAGGTGCACTTGATGGGCTTTCATAGGGATGCTCCACACCTACCTCAGGGTGTTCTCAGAGTTCAATTTACACAATGTATGCATTACACCAAGCGTTAAAGGCACATGACCGGTTCCAATGAGAGCATAATCGGGGGTTGTCTTTTACTTTCACCCAAAGTTACTTGGATGGTATTTTACTATCTCAAAAGCCGATATTTTTTGGAAGTGATGAACGATGATGATATTTTCCGTCTTGCCGTAGATGGTATTTGACTAATTTCTTAAACGCTTTGCCTGGATTCAGACATTATGTTGCTAGTGAGTGAAGGCATGCCTTAAAATGCTCGTCACTTAAAATGAGAAATTACACGGATGCACGTGTCATGCTTCATAAGTAATAGGCATACTTTTATGCACGCGCTCATGCCTCAGTGGCATGTAAAGCGTTACAAAAATGCACGATCTCATGATGAACATAATATAGAAACATTGCTTGCCCTATAAATATTGTAGGTGATAACGTACCCCCACTGTTATATGAATGTTGAATGCCTTAAAGGTGTTTTGTGATCATAGAGACACAGCTCCATGAGCTGATTGCCTTCATTAGGTTATGTCATACTGACAAGACTTACAAAATACAGCAAGGTGTATTCTATTTTTCATAATACATTTGTGTCGAGACTTCTACCACCAAATCCCTTGTCTCTATAACCCCATCTTTTATTTATCTGCCTTTTTTGTTCCTCAATTTTATTATCTATTCCTGCCTCTTCAGCACTGTTTGATTTTGGCACTTTTCCCTTTTCTCCTTTTCACCTCTTGTTCTTTTCACATCCTCTATCTGTGATCAATCTACCGCCTTTTATCTATTTCATCCCAATCTGACGATCTTTTCAAGCTATTTTCTTGCTGTGCACTTTCCCTGAACATTCATTTCCTCAACACTTTCCTTAAAGTGTTTTTTAGCTTTGGCGATTAGGTGGTGCTGAAAGTGCTGCATCACAGATCAGGCCCTGGAATGGTTGACCTCCGTCCTCCTGGCCCGACCCTACCAGGTCCACCTCCCACTCCACATGTGCTGTTCCCCAGGGCTCTGACTTCTCACCCTGGCTCTTCAATCTTGGCCCCTTTGCCCACCTGATTGCTAACTTTTCCTCTAACTTTCAGTGTTATGCAGTCGACCATCAGCTCTCCTTTAGGATCCCCTCAGCCTCGTCTCCTCTCTTACTCATTTCTGATTGTCTATCCGTGATTCAGGATTGGTGCACCTCCAACGACCTCTGCTTTAATGCCAGTAAGACGGAGATCCTTCTCATTGGGAACCCTGCTCCCGCTTTCCCTCTCTCACTCGCCGACCCCCTTGGACCCTCTTTCACCTTCCTTTGAGGCCCAAAACCTTGATGTCACCTTCCAATCTACACTCTCTTTCTCTCTGCACATCACGGACCATACCAAGAAGGCCCTCTACCAGCTGCACCTCCTCAGAGGTATTCTCCCTTTTCTCAATTTTCCCCAGAAGCTCACTGGCTCCAAGCCTTGGTTCTCTCTAGGCTGAATTATTTCAACAGTCTCTTTCTCAATCTATCTTCCTCTACTCTCTGCCCTCTGCAACTTTTCCAGAAAAGGACTGCAAGACTTATCCTTGGCCTCAAGCCCAGGGACCATATCCCGCCAGCCCTGAAATCTCACTGATGGCTCCCGGTAGCTGCAAGGAGCAAGTTCAAGAACCTCTGGTTCGTCCACAAGGCTTTCTGGGGCTGGGGTCTGCACTACATCCAACTCTCTCTTCCAAAATACCTTCTTTCTCGAGCCCTTCGCTCAGCTACCTCCAAATCTCTGAGGGTCAGATGCTTCTCCAGGCAGAAAGTGGGGGGTAGATCTCTCTCCTCTGCAGGTGCCTCCTTCTGGAATGGCCTTCCACCCCTTCTCAAACTTGAGATGGACCACCTGAAGTTCTGGAAGCAGCTCAAGACCCTCCCTTTCTCCTCTTAATTCTCTCTCCCTCCCCTGCTGCCCTACCTGTCTGTGGTGCTGACTGGTTGCCTGGCTACCCTCAGAATCTGGCTGGGTACCAGGCTTCTCCATGATCAGTCTCCCCTGCACTGCCTCCCGGCCTTCCACGCACTTAGGGTCTGTAACTGTAACCTCTACAGTCCCCTGCCTCCTTGTACTCACCCAGAACCATGCTGCTCTGGCTGCACTTACTCAGAGCAATGTTGCCCTGATTGCAATTCCCTCTCCCTGGCACTTTCCCCTCCCTTCCCCCTGCACTTTGCGTTGTCACACTTGCACGATCTGAATGACACAAGGCTTATTAAGATCATTTGTCTTGTACTCCCTCCCTTGTCTTGTCAAGCCTAGAAACACTTCTGTACAGGCACATTATAAATGTCTTATCAGATCATATCATAAGCCAAAAGAATTTGTCAGCGGAGGTGAGAGTGGGAGAGAACCGAGATGTAAGGAATGGCACAAAGCCTAATAACATCACAAACTCACCCTACTAAAACGTTCCGATATCATGCATACTCATTGTAAAACACCAAACACACCTCTACCGCAGCAGACACCTAAAAACTCAACAAAATACAAAATGCACACACTCAGCAACGCTCAGCAACACCCAATTAAACACAACACGTTGCAAAACACGAAACCAATTACAGTCAAATCATCGCACACACACTCCCTCAACAAACCCTTACCCACCAAAAACAAACCCATCACACAGTGACCAGTTTTTCCGAACTGAAGCTACCAACAGCACATCAAAGCTCTATAATGCTTTCCCTCTGTATCCCACTTACTAAGCCGTCCCAGTCCTCCTTCCTTTTCAGATCCACCAGAGCAGCTGGAGACCATGAAAATGGCAGAAGTATGCAATATAAATCCGAATAACATAACATTGTAGTTCTTAATCTTGCTACCTGTTGTTTCTTACATTTTTATAATTTCTTTAAATGGCACAGTAATAACATCTAAAATGTGATACTTCGGGCTCACATTTCCTGGCCCTTTAGTCATTCACCTTTTTAAGGCTTGGTTTACAAAAGTTCAAACATGCAGAGACACTTAAAATGTAACCCTCTTCTAAGTCCCGTGAGTGGACTTTGCAAAACTGGAAGGTTGTGCAGGTGTGATCAGGGCATGCTGCTAACGTTGATGTATAGATTAACAACAATATGATGCAGATACTGTCACATCCTTGTCTCTCTCCCTTTGTTCTAGTTACAATTCTGGACATGGCACATTTGAAAAAGTAGAAATGCGATTCAGAAAAGACACTGACCAGTTATTACACTCATCTCGTACCACAGAGCCGGATATATACGTAATCCCATGGTAATCACAAGGGCATTCTGAAGGGGTGACACATGATCCATTTTCATAAATCAGACCTAAAAAGAACAACCAATCAGAGAAAAGCAATGTAAAATGAATGCTTCATGATTAGCAACACAGTTTACTGAATCTGGAACAGACCCTTCCTCCACCACCTGACCAGGAGCAAGAAGTCAAAAACTCCGGGACACATGAGAGTCTGTTTATCTCAGTCATGATGGGGATAAGCCAATACGTTGACACACCCAGTACAGAGGTCTCCAAAAGAAGCCTCTATCAGTTGATTTGTCCCGTTTATTACACAAAGTAAGAGTAGAGCATGCATATCCACATTAAACTTGGCCAAGAGCTGTGCATGCACATTTAAGAACATTAACAGATGCCCCAGCTTTATGTAAGGTAACATGATGAAAAAATAATAATCTAATTTGGAATATTAAGGAACATTTCTGAAGTAATATAACCAATGCATAAAAGATGATTGGTTGAGCTGCTTAACTTAACTGCTTCCATGGCATAAAAGATTGCGGACTGAAGACACATCTAACTTTTAATTTTGATGAGTATTCAAGACTGAAACTGCTGACATCAATGCAGCAGCAATGAGAAACCCCATGAACTGTGCACCTCTTCTGCGAAAGAGCTTCAGGATGGTGGAGACCTAAAGGTTGTAAATAAGAGTTAAATGGCATTCGCACCCAGGGAAGGGCCATTAGCCAATCAGGTGTTGGACCACTGGGTGAGAATATACATTCTCTGCCTGCTGTTCCAGCTACCTGAGACCATTAGCCAGGAGGCACAATTTGTTTATGTGGGAGGCAACAGGGAGCATTTCAGCATGGCCAAAAATGTTATAAGTTCCTTGACAGACAGTGGCTGCTTGATGCTAACCAGGCTATGATGTTGGCAATAGATCACTTCCACTATCCTTTGGCGGCAAATCCTGGATTTACGTGCCTTGTGGAAAATGTCTATCACTTCTGTGAATTTCCAGGACAATATGTTTCCCCTTGCAAAGTGGTACCGGAATTGTACACGTTTATGACTACAGTAGGCAGATTAATACAGCAACTTGAGGGGCAAATAACACAATGCACCATGGAAATGTGATCTAGTGGTCAGAACAACCCCTATATGGTTGTTATAGTACATTGAGTGACCTTTACTTCCTCTAACAGTGAAGAGGCTTTGTGGAGTAGTTCAAATGGGAAGCAGATGTATGCAGTTCGGCACCAGGCAACATTATGCATACAAATAGTTAATGACAATGTAGGCAAGGGAGTTAGCATCTGGGAGAAGGCAAAGGAGGTGGAGACACACGTGGCTAAGGCCTTGTAGTTTTCATCTGCACTAGGTTGCAGCATGCAATGATTGAAATTCTCCTTGCTGTCTTACAAACTGGCAATACAGTACAGGTTCCCTTTTTGCACATGTCCTTCACCTCGTAACCACATGCATTTTCAGAAATTGTAAGCTTGTGAAAGAAAAGGTTGCTGTGGTCCAGTAGATCATCCCCCATTTTAGCTGGGCTTGCCATGCCACAAATGCACTGCTCCAAATGCAGGTATGCCACAAGTTGCCACTGCATAACCTGAAGACCTTAGTGGGCACCCATTGGAACTCTACTTTGCAAATGTTGCACAGGTTACGGGAGGAGAGCAATGGCATCACAGCATACTGCAACAATCACAGTAGAGCTCTGGATGTGGGAATTTTAGCACTGTGTCAGAGGGTGCTGCTGTCTAATCTATGCTCTGCTATATGACCTTCCGAGGAAGCCACCACGTTAGTAATGCTAGTCTTCCTCTGGTGTACCTTCTTGAGCTCAATCTGACCAACAAGCAGGAGAAGCATCACAAGGCTTATTGTTCAACAAATGACATTTATAAACATGAATTGCCACTTAATTGAAAACGATTATGAAAAGGTATCTACCCATAGCCAATACAACAGTGTGGTTTGTTACCTGTTATATGTCAAACACTGAAAAGTGGAGCGTGTTTGGTTTGTGGTGCACATAGTTGTGAAACAAATATCTAGAGTAGGACTGAGGAGCCCTGAACTGCTGCTGTCTTACACATGTTGCTGAATATTTCTTTGTACTGCCTCTCATGATCACACCATCTGTCAAAAGTTCTCCTGTACTCTAGCAGGGTGCAGCCACCCCTTAAGGTTCTCAGATTTGCTGAAGGTGGAACAGAAGAAATATGGGTGCTGAGCTACGATTATTTTCCAAGAGAAAGCATGTCTGCTGAGTCTGCTTTAGCAAAAGTAATCCTATCAAGATGACCAAGTTCAGCTGTTTCCCAATTGAGCAGAGGACCATTTTTGAGACAATCACTAAACAAATGCGAAAATCAGCAGCCATATTAGATGCACCTTTGGTATAGCAGTGATCAAAAATCAAAAGCATTGAGATTTGTTTATTTAACTGTTAATGGGAAAAGGCCGGAAAAAGTACCAAGGAATCCGACTGTTGCTGATGAGATGCAGAGAAAATGGGAGCAGTGACATGTTGCAGTGTATTCCTTTGCTCTGTGGTTTTTTGGGATCTCCCCAATGTGTTTGGGAATCTGGGGTACTCACATCTTGGTCCCAGTAGCCACCAGACATAAACTACCTTCCTCCCCATGGACTGTGCTCAGTGGGCCATCAGTGATTGCATCATACCTGTTGTGTCATCAGTTAAGACCCTTGGGATGTACTTTGATTCCAACCTCTCCATAAAAAAACATAAAGCACACCTAATATCAACCTGTACATACACTATCAAGCTGATCAAGCAGATTAGATCTTACTTATCTACTAATAATCTGACTTTTTTGGCTGGTCCTCTGGTCCACTTGAAAATTGATCATTGCACCAGCTTGCTGGCAGGCACTTCAAAAACTAATCTTAACACCTTGCCTGTCATACAAAATGGTGCAATAATAAAGAGTTGTCTGTGGACTGGGCAGGATGGATCATTTTACAGTGGCTAGAAGAACACTTCACTGGCTTCTGGTTCGTCACAGAATCGCACATAATATTCGTACACATACTCACAGCCCGCTGCATGATGCACCCATACCCAGCTCATTGAGATCAAATGGAGTGAGCAAGCTCCATCTTCCTTGTTTAAAAAAAAAAAAAAAAACTATGGTGGAACACGCTTCAATGTGTGCGCGTCTAATCTATGAAACAATTTACCAACATGGCTTCGTGCCTTGCCTGATGTGCTCAACAAGTCAATAAAGACACACGTTTTTTAACTATAATGATTGATTTATATCTGAAGTACAGTTATGGAGCCTGATCTTTTCTTATTTGTATTGTCTGTTTGTCTTTATATGTGAGCACTGAGGCATGTGGCCAAGCCGCATGTAATAAGAATGAAATAATAATAATAATAATACCTAATATGTCAACTCCACATAAGAAAAGTGTCTCAGTTGGAATAATATGTTCAAAAAGATTGTTTTAATAATTGTATTATTATTTAAATATCGAGAGTAATTCATCTTCTTTTTCATGCATGTACATAAAAACAATTTATTTTGGTATTTAAGCTATGTATTCGTTCAAGTTTACTTTGTTGTGAATTTATAGGAGTATATTATGTATTAATTTCTTTCACTTATACTTATTTTTGTATGTATACAACCATATATTGCTTTTTTATTAAAGCATGACTAAGAAGACAAATTAATTTAGAAATTGAAGCAAAATACAAGTATTAAAACAATCTTTTTGAACTTATCTTTCCAACTGGAGCACGTTTCTTTTGTGACGTTTGGTCATATCGGAGCCCTACGCTGAGAGAGATTTTCCCTTCGTTCGTGTGAAGAATAATGAGGTAGGACATGGGAAAATATAATGGTGTTGTGGCATGGCAGTTTTGTAGTGAATTACAGACCTACGAGTCTGCGTTTGAAAATGTATACTTAACATGATCTCTAACTTGAGCTGATCAAACGCTATCGTAAAGCTAAACTTGCCCACTGTTCATGCTTGATAAAGCATAAAAGAAAAGAAAAAGAACACGTTTTGTAATGTGTGTGAGGGAATGGATTCAAATTTGGACTTCCACGGAAGAATCCACAGATGTACAAGAACAGTGACAAGAATAAAAAAGGGGCTTGGAATGTAGGCTTATGGTGGCTGTTAGTGCCCATTTGCCAAGCTCTCGATTGGCTAATGAGAAGACAGCATGCACTAAGGCAGTGTTAAGCCATGAGCTTGGCCAGGCAACCACAATACAACAAGAAGACCCACAGGTACTTTAGTGGACCTTTGTCTTTTCTCAGTTAAAAAACAGTTGAGTTTAAATACTGTAGAAGATATGTTTTTAGCCTATGGATGACTTTTATCTCTCTTCCAACTGTACTAGGCCAGTAACTTCCTTGCTGTTTGCCAAAAGATTAATCTGAACAAAGGCAGAGGTAAAAGATTCCAAGGTTTTATTGCTAGATATCTCCATCCATAACACTCAGTTCTCATGTACCAAGTCACAAGCCACACACTTTCCACAGCAGATATTCTGGTCCAGCATGGTACAATTGAGAAATGTTAATGTATGGATCTCCTAAATTATTTTCAGACACTAAGTATTTCTTAAGACCATTTAGATGAAAAAAAAGAAATGTTGCCAGCCAGGTTTCTCTAATAATCATCATGAACCATGCGTTCGTCTGGCTCAGACGCCAAGTGAACCAAGACTGCCAGATGCAGACTCTCTCTGCAGCCCTTTAAAGGACTAAGGTCAGCAACTTCTACACATGAAAGCACTGCTTTGGGTGAACTAATGTCAGGGTATTGCTTGGGTAACATGTAACCTTGTCTAAAAGCAACGTGGCTGCGGCCTACCATTTATTGCATGTGTCATTCCGTTTTGACAGCATAATGACTATTCATTTTCTATGGAATACCAGTATTTAGGCTGGTTGTTTACTTCTAACTCTGATAGTCTTTTGTTATAGGTACTGCTACTTCAACAAACATGTTTTAGTATTTTTAAATTAACCACATGAGTTTATATATTTTTTTCTTTTTGACTAACCATGTCAGAGTGTATTTCCATTATTGCTGATTTCTATTATTTCCCGAGTAAAGAGTTGTGCTCAACGTCAAAATTCAACTAAATGTTTTACTTTACAAATCCTTGTTCACAAAATAGGTTTACTCTCAGAATCTGCGTTGAAGTTAAGTTGTTGTTATGGAGACAGAAAGTCCCTCCAAACAATTAGTGCTTGACATGGGAAGAAATACTCTCACATATGTGTTGCAATGTTTGTGGTAGTCTACAAACAAACCCAATTACAAATATGAAAACAATCACTGCTTTTGGGTCACCAACTCCAGTTTGAAAGTCTTGGATTCACGTGCACGTGTTTGATTTAATTCCTGAGAAGGTGTATAAGTACAACACAGACGAAAAGAAAATCAATAAACAACGTTTTAGAAAGCCAACAACGTATTGCAATTAAAATGTTTGATTACCTTCTTGACAATAGCATCCATCTACACAAGGCAGTTCACTGTCAACACACTGTTTTTTCTGTTGGCATGACACAGGGCAACAGTTGATACATTCGTTGTAGATTAAATCGTTGTCACAATGAACAGCTGCAAAAATCAACATGAGGCAAACACAAGCAAACATGAGATGATATTTGACATTAATGTGTTCTTTGATCCTTATGCATGATGCACCATTAATGGAATAATTCAAGTTGCATGATTCTGTACATGACAAAGTGCAATGCTTACATTATATGCAGAGACATTTATATGTTTCACTAAGTTGAATATGGGATGTACTCAAAAACATATGCTCGACACTGCATAATGTGATGCACATGCTATATATTGAGAGATAAATAGTACATGTTGAAATATAGAGAACAGTTTCAATAGCACTATGTACTATATACTGAAAGGCATACATGCTATATTAGAAATCAGCTGAAATATGACAAATCTATTCTTCACATTTAACCATGCATTGTGCAACATAACACACATGAATCCTATATATCTTTGGTTACACTACTAGTTAAGCAAGTAGGCATATATATTATGTCCGCATTGTGCGCTTTGATGCCTACATGGTATGGCTTCTCATATATAGAGTCCTGAATCCTATATACTCTATACTGAAGAAGGCACGTAACTGGCAGCCCTCATTGTCGTATTCATGTTGAAGTCATAGGTTGCTCTGAGATCCATGTAACCATCTTGCCATTAATTCTGCTTCTGTTGCTTAAACGTATATAATTCTCACGAGAAGAGCAAGAAGGCAACATAAAAGTACCAGCCCATCACCTCATTCCTCGCTCCCTTCACTGACGCGGTTTCCAGCAGCTACTTTCTTCCTTTGATTGGAGAATGGTAGAATCAAGGGAAGAACAAGTAATGTGGTGGCTGGGAGTAAGAGATGCAGTTAATATCGACCCTAATGCTGTTACCAATGGAGTGGGTGTGTAAGGAATACTCTATGCAATGTAGAGCTGCACCTCCAGAGAGAGCAAAATGAATGCCAGGACAAGTGCAAATTGCAGTCAAATTAGTTTGGAGGAATACAGTTAGTTGGTTTTTACAGCAGTGAATAGGTCAGAGGGTTGCAGTATATCTCTGAGGAATTTCCCATTCCATTTATGTGAAGGAGAGGGAAATATTTGGTCGAAAGTCTGTTGGCATGTTATGAGCCCTTCACTTGATTCCCACAGTTAAATAAATGCACAACACCTGTTTCTCTGGGGCATGGAGAGGGGCCGTGGTTGGCCAGTGGAGAGGAAGAAGTAGGGCAGGAGTTTTACTGCAGGGTCTATGCAGTCCTGTTCCACTCTTTATGCATTTTTGAAGGTGTCATTAGGGAAAAGCAGAGCTGTTGTAGGAAGGGGTAGGATGCTGCAGGCTGTTGCCTGGCTCTCTGTTTGAGCCTTACTCTTTTCTGCACTAGCTTCAAGTACAGAAGTAGAAATAGAATCTAAGAGAGAAGTAGCAAATCCAAACCCTTGAAGTTCATTGAAAAAACATTAGTTAGGAGATGGTTAACTTAAAACAGTCTGATGCAACAAACCACTTGCAATTCAAGGACAACTATTCATCTAAAGATATGTTAAGGTTATTTTTAAATGCAACAAAACCCCAAGCAATTCGGTAGTTGAGCTAAGCAAAACCACCTTACCTCTTAGCCGTCTGCCCCCTTTTGCAGCTGATGAGAAGACTGATGACATTGCATATGACATCACCTTTGACATCATTAACAAGATCACTGGAAACTACCCCCAAGAGTGAGGTTGATGTTATTACAATAGATATGAGAAACATATTATATTGCTTCATGCTTAGTAAATAACAGATTTCCAATATATCCTGTTCGCAAGTTAAGTATTTAAAATTTAGTTCAGAAAAGTAATCTTTTATCATCAATGAATGAAGGAATACTGTCTGTGTAAATGAGGTAATATTTCTCGTTGACCTACAATTTGACTTACCCTACAACAGCTTTAAGCAGTAAAGTACAGCTTCTTCTATTTTAGAATCATCCTTTTGGACCCCCAGCCACTTAACCATGTGCCACCAGATTGGCCATTGCAATTCTTCTTATATAAGCATTATATATTGGGACCTATGTCCTCCTGAGTTGAAGTGCCATTTAACTTGGTTTGGTGAGAAACCCAGAATTTAATAGCCAGCATACCCCTATTCATTGATGTTATTATTCCTCCTCGTGTCGCAGCAAAGGTCATGCTAAAAACTGTCCTAGTTCTAATGACTTGATAATCATACAATAAAAGACTGTAGTACAGACTTTTCAACATATGCCTTTATCCATATATATGCTTAGGGTCACAGATACTGCTTAACACATACTTTAACATGCCATACATAGTAGACAGGGCTTCTATGCAAAATGTGCAATTTCCAGGCCAGAGAGGTAGACATAATTTGAAAGGACTTTAATATTTTGTGCACTGCTGCTCATGCATTGTTGTCTGTCACAAGAGTACCAAGAGGAGGTATAGTGACGTATATGCTGATAGGTAAGAGGTTATGACAAACAATGCCAAAGACCCCATAAACCACTTTTCTTTCACAAAGTGTTATAGTGAATTTTGTGAAAGATACCTCTCTGTCACTATTAGGTAGGATCTGCACAGCAAATGATGCCAGCGATTATGTCTTCAGTGATGGCATGTGTGATATCATCAGGAATTTCATTTGCGTTTTCATGAGCTGCGGTAATTAAGGTGGCACAACTATCCTCAAATACCGATAATCTATGATTTTGTTGATTTAAACTAGAACCTTAACATCACGTCAAATTCTGTTTTTTCTGGAATATGTGTGTTTGTGTGTGCATTTGCTGAAGGGATATTATGGTAATGGTTTCTCGACGTAAACACACAGATATTCACCAATTATGGCTTCCCTCATTACCCTGAGGGCATGAATTGAGCAGTAAGGTGACGAGACAATAGTTTCGGAAGAACAGGTTTATTTAGGTGCCCCCTTCTCCCCATCCAGCTTCAAACAACAACAGGTAAACACAGGGGAGAGTCACAGATGTTTAGCATTACATGACATGGCAGCATTCTATTGCAATGTCATCTGATGTCATGGCAATACTATGAACAGTGCATGGATAAACATGCTAATATAAAACATACAATATATTGTGGCACTAAATTCTGGGCACTACTCACCCCAGACACAGTCACACTATCCACAGTACGCACATAACATGGCCTCTACATATGCCCACTGCAAAATACCTATGCCCGTTATATGCACAGTATTAATCACCTAAGGCAATGATGACTGCACTGATGTCATCATATGATATATAAACAGTGATAAAGGTGAACCCTTGTGAGATCATGACCAATGTTTAATGAGCGTTTTTGAAAAAATGCGTTGTGTTGTATGAATTGTGAATTTTCCAACATGAATTGGTACACATAGGCATAAATAAGAGTTGGGCGAGGAAATAGGTGGAGTAATTCATTCAGTGAAGTGCTATGGTATTTAAATATACTGTATTAAAAAACATTTTATAACAAATAATGTCACATTAAAATACATTTATGTTGGTCCTGATACCATACAAAAGAATGCTGTGCTCTCATCAAAAATGGCTTTCTTGATCTGATACTCTGTGTATAATTTACATACCGCACTGATGAAACTGCATTCTCCACGAGTGCAAAGGATTCCCAGCTTGCGCACAAGCTCTTGCATATTCAGTTAATGCGCGACACCATGTCTCATTATCTCCATCTGATCTAATATAAAGAACAGTGTGCATTGATTTAGCATTTTCCACCTATTTCTGAAGCATTCACTTCATGAAGCCCCACTTCACAAACATATTTTAAAGAAACAGAACTAAAAGCAAGGAGTATACCAATGTATGTCATTAACACATTTATTTTATGAATACGAGAAGGGAGATATGGCTCCAAGATGAGGACACTATATGCATATTCTGGTGGTCACTGAATTAATAAGAGATACAAGGCTAACTCCAATAATCAACACCCAAGGGAGAACATCTGACCAATCAGGTGGCCGAAATGCAGATGGAATCCTACAGTAATTGCCTGCACTCTTTTGCTCACGAGAGCTCACCAGAGCACCTCACCAGAGCACCTCCCCTGGGTGTTCCACATCTTTCTCCCTACTTCAGCCAACACACTTGTCCACTTCCCCCTATGCTCCACCCCCATGCCCCACCACTGTTCCTTCCCCCTCCCCGAGTCCCAGTGGAAGTCCTGCTTCGCCCCAATTCCCTGACTCCATCTTTATGGACGTTGTGAAATTTAAATTGGAACTAAGTCCCTTGACTGTTCTCCATGAAGGGCCATCTTGGTTTGTATTTTTATTTACGGGAAATTGGGCATGTATGAAAGTTGCAGTTGCAATTTCCCTTAAAAAATATTAGCATCTCAGAAGGAGCTGTGGGTTGCTTATAATGATAAACAATGCTATGTGGGGCACACTTGGCCAGTAATGTACATGAGCACTCCCGAGGGCTGGGTGCTTGGATTGGACTGGCTCCCCACATACCAGTGTTGATCGCATAATTTTTCCATCACTGTGACATAGAAAATGCTCATTAGTGTGCAACATAATCCCTCATCAGTATGCCATAAGTAGCTACCACTTTTGTTGGAACAGCATCTTAATTATTGTGCAGCATCATTAGCACACCATGGCTGGTCTCACAGCGGAATATCTTTGCATGGTCCTCTCACTTCGCTGTGGGACTGTTGAGCTATCTCCAGCCTCAGTTGCATAGTGGAACCGCCTGGCTTCACTTGCTTCTCCATGCATTTTCCAATCTCTCAGTGTCCCTGGATGGCTTTTTAACTATATTGTGAGCACACCTTGCCTGCCCCGGGGAATAAACATGTTTCTGCCTGAGGGAGGACTGGAATCGGGCAGTGGCCGATTTAATTTGGGCAGCAAACATTTTGGAGAAGGTGGCATCCTCTCAATTTCAGGTTTTTGTAGACAAAGAAGGGCTGTTGGATGACTTCCAGTCTGGTTTCCGACCCAAACATGAGACGGAGACAGAGCTTCTGGCAGTACATGATGATCTGATGGAGGCTGCAGATGTTGGTGGACCAACTTTATTGTTGATGTTGGACCTATCTGCGGCGTTCGATACAGTGGATCATAAGATTATGCTGGAGCATCTTGGAAGAATGGGAAAAGCTTCAGAACAAGCTGTGAGATGGTTTAGATATTTCCTAATGGACAGAACCCAGCAGTTGTCGTCAGCTGTGGGGTCCCTGAGGGTTCATCACTTTCTCCGCTGATATTCAACTTGTACATGCGTCCAGTCTTTAATATTCTGACGAGGCATGGTTTGAGCTTTCATTCATATGCCGATGATACACAAATCTATATTGAGACGGAGAACATCGAGGACGCATTCATGAGAATTAACCAGTGTATGGTGGACATTAACAACTGGATGGCAAATAACCAGCTTCAATTGAATGCAGCTAAGACCGGGATTATTCTTTTCAGCCCTAGGGGGAGAATTATGGAGGGGAAGCAATCATTCTCCCCTCATATTCTCAGGAAAAAATAAAACCTGGGCTGTGTCTGGCAGGAGAACCTGGGCAGTGAAGCTCAGGTGGGGGCTAAAATGAAGTCAGTGTATTATTCCTTATGGATGCCTAGGAATGTCCTTCCCTTTTTGCTCATAGAGGATCATGCTGTGGTTGTGGGGGCGATGAAAAACACTCATCTGGATTATTACAACAGCCTGTGGGCAGGTAGTCCATCTAAGCAGATATCCATACTTCACAGGGCCCAGAATGCAGCAATCAGACTGATTGGACATTTGAGGAAAAGGGACCATGTATCTTTTCTTTGTAGATCGCTGCATTGGTTGTTGGTTGAGGATCAAATTATTTAAAGTAGCGTGTTTGATGTACAAATGTCTAAATGGCCTTGCACCAGATTACCTCGGGGCAAAGGTTCACCGTTATCATCCGCTAGAGCACTGAGCTCAGGAGACAAATTGTTGTTGGCTATTCCTCGTTCTAAACTTGTCTCCAGAGGGGATAGGAGATTCAGAGTCTTTGGACTTAGGCCCTGGAACCATCTCCCACTAGAGATTAGGAGTTCAGAAAAGCTTTAACAACCCACTTGTTTAAGTAGGCCGCTTAACTTAGGCACCCGGGAATAGTTATTCGTGACATTTTGATTCTAGCTGCCCGACCATCTGTGTCTGGATACAGCTGAGGCTGTCTTGGAGCGTGGTACAAATAATCAAAATCAAATCAATACAGCTTATACTTTGCAAAGGGGGAGCCGGGTGGTGGACTATATCTTGAGTGTCATGGAGAATTATTGCCACATGTATGAGCAGAAACTATTGGTATAGAAAGCATAAGTAGATTTGCCACTTTTCTAAGGTATGTATACATATTATAGGGCAGCAGTTGCCACCCTGTACTTAAGATAACATGTATTTGCAATTACATTTTCCAAAATTCTATTGCTAAGAAACTTTTACTTGCTAGAAAGATTCAGACAGAATTTTCCCAAACAAAATGTCTGGCTCGGGCTCAGTTGCCCTCATTCATTTTTTAGTAATTGGTGGAACATTGACAGTGGCCATGGCTGAACGATATGGCCAGTGGACCCTGGAGAAGATAGATGATAACAAAACTGTAGAAATTCAGTGAAATAACTTAAGACAGTGTTACGATGATGCACTCCATTGCAGCAAAACTCAGGCAATTCAGTGGCGTGATGACCATTTTAACTCATAATACCCTCTATAATGATATTTGTTGTCCCATTGTTGATCCCCTCTGTGATCTGTCCCAATCACCAGAATTCCTTCACATTTTGAGCCTCTCCCAAGTGACCCATATGAAATCACCCCAGAAGCAACAGGTAATCAGTGTGGCAGTGAGTTTTCCACATAAGAAGAGAGGGAAATTCCAAGAGGGAATTCAACACCCAGTATTACCATGCTGAGTGGAGAAGAACAAGTGGACATATCGGCCCCAGAAAAATAAAAACTAAATCCGAAGATAACCCTCAAGAAGACAAACCCAATCAGCAGAAAGACTAAAGGACTTTGGTTGGGGTTGGAAGGTGCTGAGGATTTCTAGCCAGATTTGTTGAAAAAGGACAGGGGTGTGATGGAATTTAGCAGACATCACAAAGGCTCTGCTGCGCTTTGTACGCGGGACCTGTGTTCGTACACACACACATGCAATCAGACATCCATTTGGACCCATCTAAGTACTTATTGGTTTTGATTACTAGATAAGTTAAAAAATATTAAATAAAGGATTTTGTAGATTTAGTATTTTACAAGATGATTGAACAGAGAGAAGTTACAACATTTACTTAAATCATTACACCAATAATTGTCCATGCATGTGATGTGCAATGGTTACTTACAGGCAGAGATCACTTGTACAGCTCGCCATGAATGGAAAAGGACTCACATAGTCATGGCACAGGACAAATGGATGTGATAATAATGCATTGCACATGGAATATGCTCTCTAGAAAACATAAATGCATGTTAACAGGCATGGGAAATGCATTACATAAACAAACATTGTATTAAATGTTAATATAACAGCATAAAAATGAAAGTTATCATTTTAGTCTAATGAAAGAATGTCATAATAATGTAGATTATATAATCATGTTGCTGTACTGTGTATTAATGAAATAATTGAGAGATGCCCTACTTTAATTCTGTGAAGTAGAAACCAATATTTAAAAAAACGGGCTGAATTTAAGATTTAAGATGAACCTGTCATCGCTGCTCATTTTGGTCATTAATGCATTTGTCTGGGATGGTCCCGGTGAATCATATCTTCCACTTACTCATCTTACACTGTGCTTACTATTCACAGTGAATTGTTCTCTCTGGGTGCTATCTCTTATCTCACATTGGAAAGCTACTTTCTACAGCAAGGAGGGCCTTTTATTCAATAAAATATAGGGAAATAATTAAATAATAGTTGTTTGTAATTGTTAGGGGGTATTTAGACTCTAAACCACCTTCTTTTTTCCCCACAGTGTGAAGCAATACTGTGCAAGATTTTAGATTCACGGCCATATATTTTTGAATATGCCCCCTGCTCTTTGACATGTCAATAGAGTGCATTACTTTGCTGAAATCAGTCATGATCAGCAATGTGTTTATATTTCATCAGAATTTGAAAGAGCTTTATAAAGTTTGGAGGTCTGTCGATGAACAACTAATGTTTACTTTTCATCAGTTACTAACAACAAAAATGCAGATGACATAGCTGTTTCCTCGAATTGTTTGCCTGTAATTGGCTATGTGATCCTGGGCAAGTGTTATATTACACAAAAAATGACAATCCCAACAAAATGTAATGATACTCTAGGTGCAACGTCCCCAAATAGTATGCAGTCATCCTCAATTGTGTCATAGAACTACAAACACTCTTTGGCTAAATCGTAAAGTTGTCAACATTATCCTTGGAATGTTATTAACCTAAGATCCGTCTGATATTTCCCTCTCTGAATAAATACTAACAATTTTCAAGAATTGTACTGAAAACAACCATGTTACAAGTGTGTCCTAATAATTGAGAAATATAGAGCATGTTCAAGTGGTCCCACATGTATGTGGATTTCTTCAATATGATCTCTTACTGGCTGCATAAAAGAAGTTAATTTAATCAGCCAGTATTTTATCAAGAAGGTTTCAAGTGTTTTAATAATGGCAAATTTTGCTGCACCTATTTTAACTGTGGTGTTTTCACCCCAGCCGTATTTGGTGATTTCTTTAGTTATTTATTTTAATGGGGATTTGCCCGAAAACCCCCATCTAACCCACCCCCACCACCTCATCCACCGCCCCAAAACCCCTTCACAAACACATAACACACATTTAAAAACAAGAAATTGCCAAGAACGACTGGGGTGAAAATGCCACAGTGAAAATAGTGGTGAAGAAAATTGCGATGATTAAAACACGGTAATCGATCAAAACATTTTGAAGCAGCTGTAAATGCAATAATTTTAGCAACTTATGCATAACATGTATTACATTATGCAAATGGCAATAGTGAAAGATAAAGTGCCCCTCATCTAGTTACTATAAAATAGATTGATTCTGTTATCAGTGAGATAGCTATTAATTTGGTGTTTTTATTTTATGTTAAATCATTTTGGAAGATAGAAACGTAAGCACTACATTCATATTGTTAAAATCTCTGCCATAGTAGAGTACTGTGTATTTGCATCTGCATAGATAATTTAAAACATAATAAAAATGGTGGTCCACACCTGTACAAATGTTGTGCTATGTATAAGACAGGGTGGATCATAGCTGTAGGGCACCGCCAAGTCAAAACTTTCTCGAGGAGCATTTTCCTTCCAACTGTTCACAAATAGTGCAATATCTTCTGTCAATTTTCCTAGAAAAAATGGTTGGAAGAGGAATTATATACTTAAGGATAGATATTGGTACATCAACAAACATAATCAGATTTATGCAGTTCAATGTACCAGAACGATAGCTATACAAAATGGAATAGTGTTTGAATTGATGTCTTATAGTAGTCTTAAAGAGGTTCTCTTATTCAAATATTTAAGAGAATACTCTATTCCTCTACATTTAAAAGCCACACATTATCCTTGCAGCTGCACATTAAAGGTTATTCTCCTCAGAGTCAATGCACATTCAAAGGCTGTTGTGTGTAAATCCTCAATAGCAAGCAACCTATTTTTAGCTTGAGAGATTTAAAGGCAAAGTGGGGACCAGCACAGCAATCTGTGCCCAAAGTCATATTTCAGATGACATTTCCAGCAAAAGACAGGACTCTGCAAATAATGTTAAAAAAAGAGACTACCCATATTGTAGAGAGCATTTTCCAAGTACAACAAGCTCTTTTAAAAGCGCTGTTTCCAACATAAAAGTATAGCACTAACCCAGTTCTGTTTGTTGAAAGATTCTGGAACATGTGTAGGTATAAAGCTTGGCAGAACATGATATCAAGGCAATCTTGAAAGTCTGACAGCATTGGCACATTGTGGATTGTCATTGTCATTTAAAAAGTAGACCTGAATCTCATATCTTACAGTACTGAGGCAATTTGTTTCAGAGGCAACCAACTCAATTTTATTGTAGTCGCACACATGTTATCACTGAAAGGAGAAGTTGATCCCATTTGAAATTTTCCATTTTGATACTCTGGTCTGATACATAACTGATGGCCTCAACAATTAAGCACCATTCTAGTTTTGTTCAGTACCCAAAAGACCCTTGCTTTTTAAAGACAATTATGCAAAATATTAGATGTCCTGTATCTGAATAATACAGTATTTGTGGTTCCAAACACGAAACCAGAACTAATAGTGAAAAAACATTTAATAGGGCTAAATGTTGGCTTTAGGTGTTGTGAAAGGTTTGTGAAAGCTAGATGGTGTTAAACCACAATGAAACCGGCTAGAATGAACATGATTTATAGAACCACAGTCACATGCATTTTAGTAAAGTCATAGATCCAAGAATCTCACACAAGGATGTTTTTTGTTTCTCAATTTTACAGTATTTACTTAGATTGTAGGGCTTTCAATGATAAGAATGCTGCCAGTCACAGAACATGGCCTGGGTATAACGGTGGAAGTGACTGCACTTCACATAATATTAGTGAAGCTTGGGTCATCACTATTGATTCAGGCTATCCTGATTGTGAAAGATATTAAGGATACCAGTTTGAGGTGTAACAACCAAATACATATTGTAATAGCATATCACATATTGCCTGCAACGATCTTGCAAGAATGTACATATGAACAGTAGACCTAAATATATTATTAATTCAGAGTGTGTTGTATTAACTCCATGTTAATCAGATTTGTGTTTCTGTGAATATAATAGAAGAACTACAGATTTTATACAAATTATGTCCTACAACAGTAGGGTTCCATATTTCTTTGTAAATTTAGGAGGCATTGTGAATTTGAAGGGTTGCTTACATGTATATTATCTGGGTAAATTAAAGATGTTGTGGTGTGGTGTCTGCGTTAATTTATTAAATAGTGAAGTCTTTACATATGCAGAAGATCAGTGCATCCGTAAAAATTAGAAAAAGGTAGTAGGTAATCCAGCTCAGTGTCATATTTGATAAAGAGGAAAGCAACATGCTTTTGTGCACATGGACCATATCCACACATGTGTCACATAGGGAAATTGGCTGCAGAGATAAAAATAGGTTCAAGGTTCATTTTACCATCAGCCTATATAGATAAGTCAGGTTAAAATAGATAGGTGTTTTTACACCTGCCTGGTCCTGTCTTAAAAGATTGGCCCTTCTCCACATGAAGATAAATAGCAGCATTCAATCTATCCGTGATCTCTGTTTTGTCACACACAGCATGTGTGTTTAGGATTTCACGTGTTTTAATCATGACAAATTTTGCCACAGATATTTTAACTGTGATGTTTTCACCCCAGCCGTTTTTTTTTTTTTAATGGGGGGGTTCTCAATCGGTATGTTCGTGGCTCTTTTTTTCTCTGTTTTCACTGTTTTTTGAGGATATCCTCTTTGTTTTAACCTTGTTTCTAAAATGTCCAAATGTTTTTTAAACTCTTCCACCTGCGTGCAGTTCCTCCTGATTCGCAGGAACTGCCCGAACAGGAGTTTGTTTTTAAGACTCGATAGATGGTAGCTGCTGTAATGTAGGAGAGTGTATTTGTCCAGTGGTTTACGGTACAAAGTGGTTTCCAACGAACCTTGATCCATTTTCATGAGGACCAGATCTAAAAAGGGAACAGAACTCGTGTTGTGTGTCATGGTAAATTTGAGGAATGGATCGGATAAGTTGAGCCACTGCCAACAGCAGTTCAGGTTTGTTAGTGTACTGTTCCAAATCAAAACCACGTCATCTCACTTTCGAAATACGCAGATTGAAGAGTCGAAAAAACATTCTGACATTTTGGAAACAAGGTTACAACAAAGAGGATATTCTCAAAAAGTTGTGAGAACAGCGAAAAAAAGAAAAAAGAGCCAAGAACATACCAAGGTACAATGTCTAATGAAACCACATTGGGAACAAGAGGAACGCATTACGTGTGTAACCACTTACAGCCTAATTAGCCATTCTTTAAAAAAGTGATTCTTAAAAAACTGGAACATTATACATGCCCCTGATTTCAAACCATCGAAACCACGGTTTGCATTTAAGAAACCATAAAATTTAAAACAAATGCTGGTACACACTTATGAGCAACAACAGATACAGCTATCAACAATCACTACCACCTGGGCACTCCCACCTATTGTTGGCCACTTTAAATGTGGGAAGTGTTTGGTGTGTGCATTGACAACTAATATGAAAAAGGTTGTGATGGGGAATACAAAGAGTTCTCAAACTATAAAACAAGAAGGGATGTCTATGCCACCAAATGCAGCTGTAATCTTTCGTATATCGGCAAAACTAAAAGAGAGGTCTGACAAAGAATATGTGAACATCAATTGTGCCTGAAGAACTCGGTACCTGACAAACCCATGGTCAGCACTTCTTGGCCAAGACACACAAGTACAAAGACTTCAGTTGGTTTGTCATTCATAGAGTACATCCTCTACCAAGAGGAGGAAATTGCGACGTTGCACTACATAAATTAGAGCAACGATGGATTCAATGTCTTGATATTGTCATGAAAGGTTTAAACACCTATATAGAATAGAACCTGTTTATCTGAAAAGTAGCAACATCTCTTGTTTAAATGTTCTCAGAGACACATTCATCTGCTTTGGTGTATATTTCCCAAGGTAGATCAAAAGGGCACTGTTATTGTGTGATATGATTATGAGATATCTGTAACTCAGTCTCTGTATTTGGTCTTAAACGAGTGATGTTTTTGATGCAATGACAAATAAGAATATGTGAAAAACAAAGAACAGTGCCTGTGTCTAACCAAACCTATAATTCTTTACCAGATTAATGATAATGTGTAAAGATCATTTATGGCAAGTTATATTCCCTTGAGGCTACATTTTCAGAGAGTGAAATCCCAATTCTGCAGATTACACAAAATGTGAGCACTACAATGCCTGTTTTGGCTGAGCGGCATCGATTGGCACATATATCCCTTGGTCTAAGCCATTGAACCCCATCACGGCTATAGACAAGTCATTTGGCCAATTAAAAACTCCCACACAAAATGCGGCCGATAGTTTGGTACAGCTATGACGAGTAGAAAAACTCTTCATAATAAAAAACAGGAAATAAAATGGAATTCTGTAAATAAGTAGATGTATGGTGTGATATACAAGTGATCATAGCACATAAAAAAGCACAGGGACTGAGTTTGACAATCTTTCTCAAGATACGTCTAAATTACGGCATGAAAAACTAAGCATCGTAGTAAATGAATAGATTAGGAAGGCAAGGTGTGCATCATTAGCGCACTTAAAAATGACCACCCCCTTTTCCTGTAGAAAAAATTCACATACTCTAATTAGCTAAAAAGTGAAAAGGGACTAAGAAACACTTGTGTAAAAAAAATGCAGAATACAAGCCGGATCAAGCTTTATTCATACATCGATCGCGAGAAAGCGACAGTGTCCGTGCGAGGCACAGGAATCATGACCCCAGTAAGTAGAACAATCAGCTTGTCCACCCTGAGGGTATATGATGCACAAGAGTATGCTCTGTGGGAGTTAGAAGGATTAGGCATAAGCACTAGCAGAACGCAGAAGGTATCTGCTAATAGATCCTATATCCATTTAGAGACGACACAGATAACAGTGCCCAGGCTGACATAATGTAAGATACATTGACACACATATGTTCCCTTTGTAACCCATGTAACAGTATAGATTAGCTATCGATCTTAATTTTGGGAGAACATAAGATGTTTACTTTTGGTGAGAGGTAACAGAAGCCCTGCCCTCGGGCACAGAGCCTAACGACATCCACTAAGCAGGCCTTAATACTTTTATTGTGGCCCTATCTAGGGCATTTTACATCTAACATAAAATATGGAACTATGTGACTTTTTTATGTCACATAGAGCGCACATGTTCTTTGGCACTCTTAGTTTTGTGAGAAACCTGAAGGTGTCTCATCCGCTATTCCCCGGAGATCTGTCATCCAGGTGGCCAGGAGATGGCCATCACTATTGGATCCAGTTCCTGGGGGTGGAACAGTGAGGGATGATCACCTGGATGGGGGTCTTCGGGGAGTGGAACTGGGACACTGACAGGCGAGACATGGTACCCCATTCCTTGTGACACCTTTTCGCCATTCTACCCCGTAGAACATCGAGAAGCTCTACCCCCCTTTTCCAACACAAACACTTTTTTACACATAGAAAGACAATGGACTAACACCAGAGCTTCTTACCTGACATGTCCCAACACCAGGGTCAGGTAGAGTTAGGCAATTGATCAGAACCACACACACCTGACGGCCCTTTACTTTCCCCACAGGGATAAAAGGTGGAGCATGAGAGCACACAACGAGCAAGTCCAAACGCACGCGGGGACAGCTATTCCAGACCGGCAACTCAAGAGGATGAGAAAAGCAGCGAGACCTGAAAGGAGGACGAGGAGGGAGTTGCCCTTGCCCTTTTCAACTCAGAATCGCGAAGCCTCTGCTAAAGGAATTACAAGACTGGGGACTAATGCTGCTGTGTGGTGTGACAGGCGTCAACAACACAGGCGGGGATGCATGCTGGCTACTGTGGTACCGTCCTTGACTACAGAGGCGAAATAGACCAGCGGGGTCAACAGAGCCGATGAGTCGAAGAAAGCTGATAACAAACTGAATTGTGTTGAGCCCAAGGTTGCAAGTGGCAACATTATATGTAAACAAAGAACTTATGTTTTGACTTTTAAGGAAACTGAGAGAAGGGCCAGCTGCAGAGTGACCAGGGACTGTAGGAGTGCTCATTCAAAGGCCTCTGGCTGGCCCCCTTCTTTTGTGGAGAAACTACATGTCCCAGAAGGCCCTAGGAGAGGGCGGCGTGAGGATCAGAGTGGTCCTAAAGAGGTCACATAAAATCCTCTGTACAATCGAAAGTCTGCGACCCATTGCTGAAAGAAAGCTAGGGAAAAGTAACCACGCGTTCTGAAAATATGAAGTAAAACATGAACTGTGTTTAGACTCTCATGAACTGTGTTAACGATGGCTGAGTAAACCCGATGGAGGGAAGCAGAGGGAAGAGCTATGAAAGTAAACCCGAATGTGATAAAACAAAGTGAACTGTGAAACATGTCTGTGAATCGGGGTGAGATCTGATACACCCATGAATATTGTGTTAAGACTGAAAGGCTGTAGTGAACCCGACGGAGTGAGACCCCGGTTGCAAGAAGAATCCGGGCCTGGTGTAGGGAGAGCCAAGGGGCAAAGAGTGATCGCCCATGGTGCAAGATCACTGAAGGAACTTTTGTTTGTTTGTTATTTTGGCCCAGCAGGACTTCTAAGGCAAGAGACTTTGGCACAAGAGACTTGGCCCCTGAAGGTCCTGATATTGTTGAATGGAATAGTGAACCTTGTGCTGGAGAGGCCCAGGAGTGTGCTGTGCTCAAAAGTCCCACCTTGTGGGGAAGGGAGAACCCAGCTATACCATCCTGACTTATCATTTTGTGAACACTTCTTTCTTTTCTGGTGAACATTAACCCACACTGTTTTAGTAATTCAGTGGTAAGGATTGGCAATAGTTTCTTTTTTAGTATAGGCCCTTTTTATTTGACAAGACACATTATTATTATTTGATGGTAGTAGCTTGCTCCCATCTTAAATTTAGGTTTAAATTAGGCATTTTTCTCACCCATTCATACAGTTTAATAAACACCCTTGAACTGTTATCACTTGTGTGTCTTTACCGTTGCCACCATGAGATCCTTACAGTTTATACACCCATTTCTCTTTGAAATTAGGGTGTGCTGTAAGAAAAGGAGGAAGAGCACACAGGCGGATAAAGGACACATATAGAATCCAAATCCACTCATTCATAATATTAGGTCATTGGATGTTTTAACACTATTTGATTGGAGTATGATAGGCCGTTTAAATTAGACACAAATGAGAGTTAAACAGTTATAGAGATTGCATAGTAATGAATCTAGCAACCTTGTAGGTGAGACGTTAAGGTCACCCTTCCGATAGACTGTGATTCACCACGAAATTAAAAATAATTTTTCAAGAAAATAAATGAAAATGTATTCCCCGCACGTGAACTTAATATAGGTCAGAAGCGCAGTATTTGTATTTGTATTGTTTATTTATAAAGCGCTTATACACAAAACAAGTGCTTCGAAGCGCTCCTAGACAGGAAGGGAACATGGGATACAATCATTAAAAGACCTTGGAAATGTCAGAATGATACACAATAATAATAAGCATACTAGGTCTGACGACATGTCTGCTAATTCACATGCATTAAGAGGTAGTTGGGGGGCAGAGCAGGCGGGGAAGAGAGCGGGGTAAAAGCATAACAAACTGACAATAATGCAAGTGAGTGACCAGCAGTTAGGATAGGAGGGGATATAAGCAGGTTATTGTGCCTCATAATGTGCCACTAACACAAGTGTTTCAGGTGCACAATGCAAGGGGTTGGGGGGCAGGGGAAACAAAGGAACAGACAACAAACTTACTGGGTAGGTACATTCAGATCGTGTAAGTGCCAGACAGGAAGTGCAAGTGAGTGGCAAGTGAATTGCGCCTGGTCCAGGAGGGCCAGTTTAGTGCAGAGGGTAGTCTCTTAGGGAAGTGTGTAATGCTACAAGTAGTGCGGGAGCCCGGAGGTAAGTGCAGGAACTAGTGTGGGTGCCTGGGACCTGTAAGGGTCTGAGGTGAGCCAGGCGACCAGTCAGCAAGCTGAGAAAAATGAGGTGGTAGCAGGTAGAAAGCCAAGGTTAGCAGGGCAGAGGTAGAGAGAAGGCAGAGGAGAAGAGCATGGTCTGGAGGAGTTTCAGGAATGTAAGGAGATACGACTCGAGACAGAGAGAGGCAGGGAGACTGTTCTAGAGGGTGGCTCCTGCAGAAGATAATGATCTACCCCCAAGTCTCTGTTTGGAAAATCATCTCACTCTCAGAACGTTGGAGGAGGATGAGGGGGTTGTATTTGGGAAGAGTGTATTGTAAGTAGTACAGGACCCGGCCCCAGAAGGCCTTGTGAACTATGCAGAGGGTCTTGTACTTGATCCTGCAGCCACGGGGAGCCAGTGGAGGGATTTCAGTACTGGAGAGATGCAGTCCCTCGACTTGAGGCCAAGGATAAGTCTTGCGGTTCTGTTCTGGATGAGTTGTAAAGGTCTGAGTGTAGAAGAAGGGAGATTCAGAAGGAGACTGTTACAGTAGTCAAGTCTAGAGAGAACCAGAGTTCTGGAGACAATAAATCTAGTGAGATTTTTGGGATATATCTGAGATGTGTGAGGAGAAGGACAGAGTGGAATGGAAGATGACCCTCAGGTTTTTTGCCTCATTGGTGGGTGAGGGTGCAAGGCCAAGGGAGGCCGGCTAGAGTGAAGGTGGGAAAATGGGAGCAGGGGTCCCAATGAGAACCATCTCTGTCTTACTGGTATTAAGACAGAGGTCGTTAGCTGCACACCAGGACTGAATTACGACAGACAGTCATGAATGAGCTGAGGGTGGCTTGAAGGAGAGCTGAGTGTCATCCGCATAACACTGAAAGTTGGAAGTGAAGGAAGAGATCAAGTGGGGCAAGGCGGCCATGTAGATATTGAAAAATCAGGGGGATACGTTAAAGTCATGAAGAACCCTACAAGTAGAGAGAGTGATAGCAGACAGAAAGGATCCTAGTTCCACCTAGGATGGGTGGTCAAAGAGAAAGGAGGTACGCCACGACAGGGCCTGATCTGTGATGCCCAGGGTATCACAGACCCGATTGATCAGGATGTTATGGTACACTATGATGAATGAGGAGGAGGCGGAGAAATCAAGGAGAATGAGGACAGAAGGAGAGTTAGAGTCAAGACGTGAGAGCAGGTCTTCAGGGTTGTTCAGGAGAGCAGTTTTCATGCCTCTGGATGCTCTGAAGCCTGTGGAGACAACCAACAGATGCAGTGTGGGGAGTGAGCTAAGAGATAGCCAACTTCCCTAGTAGCTTGCCTAGGAAAGGAGTGATAGAAATAGGGCGATAGTTTTCCGGGATAGAAGGGTTGGTAGAAGGTTTTTGAGTAGTGGGCGTACCAGAGAATGTTTGAGAGAGGAGGGGGAAAACTCAAGAGGCCAAAGAGAGGTTGCAGAGGTCCGCCAAGGCTGGAGCTAAAGTGTCATTGTTGTCCTTGATAGTTTTGGAGGTTCATGGATCCACCTGTTTGGAAGAGGTTTTCTTTGACCATACTAGCCTAGTGACCTCTTCAGGTGTGATGGGGGAGAAAGCAGGAAAAGGGAGAATGGGAAGAGTGTGAGAGGGCTCAGAGGGCTCAGAGGAAGTTGTTGCATGTGTGGGTGAAGGCTTGAGAGAGGGAAGGATGTCAAAGGTTTGGTTGGTGAAATGTGCTGCCAATGCCGAGCAGAGGACCTGGGTGAGCGCAGTGGAAGATGAGGCTGCAGAAGGGTTTGCCAATTCCTTGCAGACTTTGAAAAGTTTGGCCATGTTGTTAGATGAGCAGAGATGCGGGCTTGAATCTGGACTCTTTTCTTGGACCGGATGCAGAGTCTATATTGCCTTTGGGGAAGGCGACCAGCACAGAAGAACAAGTTACTTCTTACCTTGTAACGTTCTTTCGACGGGATGTTCCTCTGACGTATTCCTCATCTTAGATATCTCCTTCCAGCTCTGCTGGCCTCGGAAAAATTTTTCTCTAGGGGGCGCTGCGCGTCGACGTCCTCCGAGTCGATGTCCCTCGACAGCCGCCGTATCGACGTCGACGTCATCCTGCCTATAAAGGCCGCGCGCAGCGTCCGTTGCTCAGTTCCGTTTTGTAGCCCACAATAATACTTTCTGGACTAACTAATCACCCTGAAGGAGCGTAAACTGCAACAACAAGGGAAGTAGAACTGCGGGGATGGATGGGAGGGTCGATGAGGAATACGTCGGAGGAACATCCCGTCGAAAGAACGTTACAAGGTAAGAAGTAACTTGTTCTTCGAAGGGATTGTGTCCTCCGACGTATTCCTCATCTTAGATAGGCTCCCATAGCAGTATTCTATTATCGGAGGAGGGAGTACTGTTTTCACGCTGTCTTCTATTGATGAATAGAATGCAGTACAGCCCTTCCAAACCCAGTCTCTTGACTGGAGGAGGAATCCAAATTGTAAAAACGTGTAAAGGTATGGACAGACGACCATGTAGCGGCCGCACATATGTCTTTAACCAGCACGCCTCTTTTGAGGGCCGATGAAGCTGCAATACCTCTGGTCGAATGAGCCCTAAGGTTTTGAGGGGGCTCTTTCCCTGCCAGTTTATAACATTCCAGAATGGCTAGAATGATCCATCTGGAAATGGTCTGCTTAGTTATTGGTAACCCCAGCTTGTGACCTGCGTAACCTACAAACAGCTGGTCTGCCTGTCTTATCCTGGCTAGTCTACTGATGTAAAAACTTAAAGCCCTCCTAGGGTCTAGCCTGTGTAACCTCTCTTCCTCTTTCCCCGGATGAGGAGGAGGATAGAAAGATGGTAGGGTAATCTTCTGAGTGATATGGAATTCCGAAACCACCTTTGGGAGGAAATTAGGCTTCACTTGCAGGACAACTTTGTCTTTGTGAAATATTGTGTGAGGGGGTTTACAAGAAAGAGCTTGTAATTCGCTCACCCTTCTAGCAGATGTAAGTGCTATTAATAAAACAGTTTTAAGGGTAAGGAATCTTAACGAACAAGAATGGAGTGGTTCGAAAGGTGTGCCCATCAGGAAAGTTAGTACTAAGTTTAAATCCCATAGGGGAACTTGGAATGGTCTTGGGGGATAAACATTGTTTAACCCCTTTAGAAACTTACCAAGGGTAATTTGAAATAGGATGGTTCCTCCGCAGTGCGCTTAAAGATGGATAGCGCTGCGAGATAGCCCTTAATGGTGCCAACTTGAAGGCCTGAATTCGCCAAATATAGAAGGAAGGACAAAACCATTGGTGTACCACATGAAAAAGGGTCGATATTCTGTTCTCTACACCAGCTGCAAAATCTGTTCCAACGGCAGCGGTATAAAGACTTTGTTTCTGGCCTCCTTGCCGAAAGCAACACCTCCATTACATCATCAGGGAGGTCCCAATCCTTGTACCTCAACCTTTCAGAAGCCAAGCGTGAAGGTTGAGGGTTTTGATGTCTGGATGGAGAACCTGACCTCCCTTCTGTGAGAGTAGGTTCTCTCTGAGTGGAAGTCGAATTGGAGGGCAGATGGACAAGTCTAGAAGGTCCGGGTACCACGTTCTCCTGGCCCAATCCGGGGCAATTAGGATCATGGTTCTCCGGAATCTTCTCAACCTCCTGATCATTTGAGGAATGACAGGGACCGGTGGGAACGCGTACAGAAGCTGAAACTCCCAGTCCAATATGAACGCGTCTCCCAGAGCTCCTCTCGGGGGAAATTCCCTTGAGCAGAACAGATCGCATTTCCTGTTGATGCTGGTGGCGAACAGATCCACCTGAGGGGTTCCCCAAAGGGCGAAGATCTCTTGAAGGACTTCCTGAGCTAGTTCCCACTCGTGGGAGACTGTGCTCTGCCTGCTCAGAGCGTCCGCTGTCAAGTTCTTCTCTCCGGCTAGGTGAACTGCCGATAGAGAGATTCCTTCTTGGATTTCCCAAAACCAGAGCTGCATCGCCTCTCTGAACAGGGGTAGTGATCATACGCCTCCTCTTTTGTTGCGGTAATGCATGGCCACCTTGTTGTCCGTCATTATCAGGACGTTTTTCCCTTGTACAGCTGGCAGGAACACCTTCAGCGCAAGTCTGATGGCTCTCAGCTCTAACAGGTTGATATGTAGTCTGGACTCCGATGGAGACCAACCACCGCTGATGGTCAAGTCGTTAGCGTGGGCTCCCCACCCCGTGAGTGAGGCATCCGTGACTACTGTTATCTCCAGCCAGGGTTGCCAAAAATGTTCTCCTTTCAGAATGTTCTCCTGACAGGCCCACCACTGAAGGTCTCGAGCTACTCTGTCGGGAACCTGAAGAAGATCTGTCATTCTCCCTGAGAATTGTGACCACTGAGTCCTCAGTGCCCACTGGAGGGATCTCATTCTCAGGCGAGCCTCTGGCACTAGGAAAATGCAGGATGCCATGAGGCCTAGCAACCTCAAAAAGTCGAAGGCTGGGAGACGTTGGGCATGTTGAAACTTGGTAACCTTCTGTAGACTTGAGCCCTCACCTCTGGTGGCGAGGCTTTTCCCAGGGAAGTGTCCAGGATCGCTCCTATGAACTGGAGTCTCTGCGATGGTATCATTTGTGACTTCTTTAAATTGAGGGAGAAGCCCAGTCTGTGAAGGGAGTGGCACACATGATTTAGTTGATCTGAGCTTGTTCCGAAGAAACAGCCCTGATCAACCAATCGTCCAGGTAGGGGTAGACGTGAATCCCTTCCCTCCTTAGACTTGCTGCCACTACCGACATTAACTTGATGAAGACCCTCGGGGCGGAGGTCAGCCCAAATGGCAGCACTCGAAATTGATAGTGAGAGTTGCCAATTGCGAACCTCAGGTATTTCCTGTGTTTGAGATGGATAGGCACATGGAAATAAGCGTCCTGAAGGTCCAGAGATACCAACCAGTCCTGGAACTGAAGGGCCTGGAGGATCTGAGAAAGAGTGACCATCTTGAATTTGTCTTTTCTGAGGAATTTGTTCAATTCTCGCAAGTCCAAGATGGGTCTCAGTCCTCCGTCTTTCTTTGGAATGAGAAAGTAAGGGGAGTACCAGCCCTTGTTCCTCTCCGCTACAGGTACCGGTTCTATGGCACCTTTCTCTAGCAGGTCCAAAATTTCCTGCAAGAGGAGCGGATCTGGAGCTTTCTGAGAGCTGATCCCCGGTGGATGACTCTGAGGTATACTTAGGAAAGGCAGGCAGTAACCTTGGGCAACTGTTTCCAATGCCCAAGCATCTGACGTGATAGCCTGCCATACCGTCAGATGTTAAGTCAACCTGCCTCCTACAGGTGTCCTGTGAGGGAAGTCCTCAGAGTGGTTTTGGGGCGGCTGATGCAGATGCCGATGGTAAAGAGGCACCTGCTGTCGCTGCGGCTTTTGAATATCTACCCCGTCCACCTCGGGTAGTTCTTCTTTGTCCCCTTTGAGCCGGTCGTCCTCTACCTCTTCCGAATGCGGAGTAGAAGCGAAAGGATTTGCCCCTCGCAGAGGTTCCTGTGGGACGAAAAGGAGTTTGACGGATTGCAGCTTCTAGGGATTTTGCTGCTGCTTTTGAGTTTTGCAGTTTTTCTAAACTGTCATCCGCCTTTTTCCCGAACAAAGAAGAGCCATCGAACGGCATGTTCAAGAGCCTGGCTTGCACATCTGGGGCAAAACCAGACTTTCTCAACCAAGCGAATCTCCTGGTTGATGTACTTGCCGCCATTGCTCTGCTGATACTGTCAGCCGAATCAATGCCCGTCTGGAGGGATTCACACATAGCGTCTTTACCGTCCTGTATAATATTCAGGAACGCATCCCTTTCTTCTCCCTCCGGGATGCAGTCAGCCGCTGTAGAAGCACACTCCCAAAGTGTATGGCTGAACCTAGCAAGGGTGCAAGTAGCATTAACAGATTTTAACGCCATGCTACATGCTGAAAAGACTTTCTTTGCCATAGCATCATATTTTTTATCGTCCCTGTCCTGTGGGACGGTAGGATAAGCCGTCTTGACATCGGTAGAGGATGCTGCCTGTACCACCAGACTTTCTGGGGATGGGTGTTTAGACAAAAACTCCGGGTCTGTAGAGGATACTCTGTACTTAGTAGACAGTTTTTTATTTACTGCTGGTACGACATCTGGGGTTTCCCAGTTTGTCATGACCTTCCTCTGAAGAGCTTTATGAAAAGGCACCACAGGATCCTCCTGTGGGCCTTTGTCAAGAATATCCTTGAGGTCATCTTGTTGGAAAGATTGTGAAGGTGCAGACCACCCCATGAACTCTGTGATCCTGGCCATTAAGGCTCTATAGGGGGTTTCAGCATGCTCCCCCGGGTCTGGCCAAGCAAACTCCACCTCAGGGGAAGTGTCTAACCCACTTGCCTCATGTAAGGAATCATGAAGATTCTTTAACCTGCGTTCTTCAGAGGAAAATTCCTCTCTAATTGGGGTTACAGGTCCCTGCAACTCAAATGTGTTTTCCTGTTCAGACAATTCACCCTCTTCCAAAATTGAGGACATAGTTCTCAATTGTTCTGAACTCATAAAGGGAGTAAATCCCATTTCCAGGGCAGAGGGTGCCGAGCTTGTCATTATTGGCCTCGAAAACGTCGATGTTGTCGACGCCGACGTCGAAGGCTTCGAGCCTGGCGTCGAATACAAAAGCGGAGGCTTCGATGACCTCGACAGAATTGGGATTCTACTCGACAATCTCGAAGCCATCGCCATCGAGGACCTGGGGATAGTCACTGGGTGTGTCGTGACCGTGACTTTTCTTGGCGTCGACGCCGGTGTCGAAGCTGGCGTCGAGTCGACAGACCCGTGTGTCGAAGGTTCCTTCGACAATGGCGTCGAAGACACCGACCTCGGCGTCGATGGAACCCTCGTCGACGGCGTCGACGGAACCTTCGAGGAAGGTTTGGAGGTCATTGTCCTACTCGAGGGTTCGAGACGCGCTCGAGAGGTTTCCTTCGCCGGGTACTGCGACTCGCGGCGTTTTTGACCTTCGGGTCTTTCGACCAGAGCATCGCTCTCGGCAGTCTTCGAGGGGGTCGAGGCCGCTTTCTCGAAGACGCTCATCATATTTTTGCGGAATTCCTCCCATTCAGCCCGGGAACTATGTTTCATGGGGCAAGGGATTCTTTTTGGCGAAACAGAGGAAGAGGAAGACAGAGAAGGGGATCTCCGACGTCTCCTCTTCGAGTGTTTCGATCTCGAGGAGTGATGGGACCCACTCCGAGACCTGGAGCGCGAATGGTGACGAGGAGACGAATGTCTCGACTTCGTCGACGAAGAAGAAGCTTTAAAAGTCTTACCTTTCTCCAGCTTCCCCCTACGCTCCTTCAGGGCTTTAGCTGTCATGGACATACAGTCCTCGCACTCCGAACAATGATGTTCAGCTCCCAAACACCACAGACAAACTCTGTGAGGGTCAGTCAGCGACATCTTTTTCCCACAATCTCGGCATTTTTTGAAGCCGGATCGAGGAGTTGTCGGTTCCGACGAGGAAGCCATCGAGTACGGATCGAATAACTCAAGGAAAATAGGATTAATCTGACAAGAACTGAGCAACGGTATTCCGAGGCACTGAGTAAGCGCGGAAAAACGGAACTGAGCAACGGACGCTGCGCGCGGCCTTTATAGGCAGGATGACGTCGACGTCGATACTGCGGCTGTCGAGGGACATCGACTCGGAGGACGTCGACGCGCAGCGCCCTCTAGAGAAAAAATTTTCCGAGGCCAGCAGAGCTGGAAGGAGATATGTAAGATGAGGAATACGTCGGAGGACACAATCCCTTCGAAGTTAATGTTTGTTTAAAGTCACCCAACACAAATCACCTCACTTACGAGTTTATCTGTTTGTTTTGTTACCCCACAGACCATAGAAGATATGATCAAGGGGCAGTTTCACGACTTGTAAAGCGTCTTACTTCTAAAAATAAACATCCTAATGAAGGCCTAATTCAAAATTGCATAAGCAGACCGCCAAGAAGGGGCAGATTGCCATGTCGACCATATATTATTTAACATTTCCTTTAGAGAGGCAGAATGAAAATAATAATTTGACCACAGGCAAATGCAGACATACCAAAATCTTATGCTAATACTGGTAGAACAATCATTGTATATGAAATAAAGAGATCCACACTCATCTACGCGTCAAATATGCATGTTAGGTCATATGTTTTGTATGCATTTCCCTACCGTTATAAACAAGAATAACCATTATAATCTCATTGCTTTACAAACATAGCACTTTACTGTACTAACCCCACCCTATGATAATGTTGTGTGGATTTGTGATGAAAATATGATGTATGAAATGTGTATACCACTATAGTTCCGTGTTCCGTGGGTACTTGTGTTTAATATTTGTTAAAATGTATATATAATACAATACATATTTTTTGAAGAAATTGGCTCTTCGTATGATATGAAATAGAACTATAGTGCAGGATTGGAGTAGAAATTGCATAACTTCTGCATCAGGCTGCCTGGCCTGTACAAGAGAGGGAGGACTAGCCCAAATATTCACCCATTATTTTACTTAATTGGAATACCTCGGTTGTCGAGTGTGGCCCCCCGTGAACCAAATTTAGGGGTAGACCCAATGTGTATAAATCCATTTCATGTGAGGCATATGGTTATATCCTGATGGCCCCCTGACTTTTGTTGTCTGCCTTTTTGTAGGTTATGACGCAGCAGAGGGGGTGCAGGTGGCAGAGGAGTTGTCAGGGGATATGCAACCTGGCACCAGCAGTGGCCGGGCTCTTGTGCGTGGTGAGAACCCAATGCTATTGCAGAACATCCTCAGCATGCCTGCACAGGCATCATCAGATGAGGATGACGATGCTGATTTTGCAGCCTTCTTTGAGCCAGATGGTGGAACAACCAGCACTCAGCAGTCCTGATCCTCTGTTTCTACTTGGTGTTGGGGGCGGGTCGGAGCCCCCACGCGGTCCCGTAAGCCCCCACCACATGAAGGATTCACTCCGACACCAGTCCTTCGTGTTCGGGCTTCCCGGTCGCTCTGATGAGGCCGGGAACGCCCCTTTTATTTATACCCAGCGCGGCGGCGTGACACGTCACGCCGCCGCGTAAGCCCGTCATCGGGCAGCGCCACACTCCTCCTTTTCCGGGAGGAACAACAAAATAGATTAACAGTAACTTTATTAACCAGAAAACCACACATCTGTCATAAACACTACTGCACACCCAAAAACCCCTTTAATGTCATCCACCCAGATCTTCTCACCACAGTTCACTAACCAAGCGTCCCACAACATATTCGCTGAGGTAGGCAGGTTTCCCTCGCCCAGCCCTCTCGGGGTACCTCCGGCCTACCTCCGGCACGTGACGTCCTTCCGCCGCGTCTCCCCGGACTGGGGATTTGGGTCCTTCGCCCCAGAGACCTCCGTCCGCAGGCATGTCTGGTGGATCAGGTTCAGGTGGGGTTTCAGTTCGTGGATCACCCAGCTTCTTAAAGAAACTCACATTTCGGGTGACAGCAGATCGTCCATCCGAGGCCGTCACCATGGATCCTTTCACTGCCACTACATCCAATGGCTCCGGTTCATAGGGGAGCGAGAGCTTCCCGTGGGGGTGTCGGTTGCGGATAAGGACCTCATCTCCCGGTTCAAGTCTTTGAGGTCGGAGACCCCTGCGCAGGTTTTCTTGTTCCGTTCGGACTCGCCTTTCAGCCTCCACCCGCTGACTATCGATGACCCCTGGTTCTTTCTCCCCAACTTCCGGCAGCAGTCCCCTGGGGCACCTCTTGAATAATGCTTCTGCCGGCGCCACTCCCGTGGCGGCATGTGGGGTGGTGCGGTACACCCGCAGAAACTGATAGAGGGCGCGTTGTAAGGATTGTCCCTGCCCCTGAGCAATTCGGAAGGTTTTGTTCAGAGTCCGCATCAGTCTCTCAGCGTCCCCGTTTGCTCGGGGCCAAAGTGAGGAGATCTTCCTGTGCTGTATTCCGCAGCTCTCCATCAACTCAGAGAACCGCTCACTTTGGAAGGGCGATCCGTTGTCAGAGCATAGAGTGTGGGGGAAGCCATGGGCCGCAAATATTTTCTCCATCGCCACCACCACATGCTCAAAGGCCACAGATTCGACGAACTCAACCTCCGGATATCTCGAGTGTTCATCGACTATCACCAGGAAGTGAGTGCCCACTGATGTTGAGCCAAAGTCGGCGTGGACGATCTCCCAGGGCCTCGTGCCTCGGGGCATTGCCTCAATTGCAGGTTCTCGTTGCAGAGGAGAGGCCGCCTGACACCATACGCATGCCGCCACAAAGTCGTCCACCCTTTTCTCCAACTCCGGAAACCAGACTTTC
The DNA here is from genome assembly GCF_040938575.1 of Ambystoma mexicanum. Taxonomy (NCBI): domain Eukaryota; kingdom Metazoa; phylum Chordata; class Amphibia; order Caudata; family Ambystomatidae; genus Ambystoma; species Ambystoma mexicanum. The sequence continues at coordinate 830,915,666 of NC_090934.1, read as the reverse complement.
GAGCGGAGCCGCGCCTTGGTCTTGGCGGCGCCCTGATGTCCATGGTGGGCGAGACTGATCACATCGCTCACCTTTGACCGGGGAATAACGATCCGGTCACCCCGGAGTAGCAGCCCTGAGTCGGAGAACGACAACTCCTCCTTCACCTTCCACAACTGCTCCAGAGCTGTTTTGGCTTCCGGCGTGCGCCCGGACACAGCTCCGAGGATGGAGTTCCACGACCCATTATGCATTGTGTCCTTCAAGATTCGAAAACACTCGTCCTCAGCCGCAGCAGCCTCCAACTCCTCTAGGGACATCGCATTTGGCGTTGCCGCCTCCACCACCAATCGTACATAACTGTCTGCTTCTTCTCCGCAGGTGTCATGTCCATCTCCCCCACCTACTCCCGGATGACGAGACATGTAGTCTGCGGCATTGTTGGCCCCTGGCCTATACACCAGGGTGACGGAATACTCGAGGAGGGCGAGCATCCACCTCTCAATTCTAGCCGGTGGTTTTGACGAGGAGCCCACCAGAATCGGAAGCAGTGGTTTGTGGTCAGTTACCACCGTCACTGGACGTCCCAAGACATAGAGCCGGAAATGTTTGCAGCCCCACAGCACTGCCAAGGCCTCCCGCTCGATCTGGGAGTACCTCTGTTCCGTTTCGGTTTGCTCGCATATGCCACAGGTCGAACAGTCCCGTTGTGATCTACTTGAGTCAGCACTGCTCCCAGCCCGAAAGGACTTGCATCGACCACAATCTCCGATTCCAAGGCGGGGTTGAAAAACGCCATTTTGTCCCCCGTTGTGAGGGCACCCTTAATGTCCTCAAAGGCGGCCTGTTCGAGAGGGCCCCAGTGCCAAGGTGACTCCTTCTTGGTTAGCGCCCGGAGTGGTTCAGATCTCGAGGCTAAGTTCGGGATGAACCGCCCACAATAAGTTACCATCCCCAGGAACCCCCACACGTCCGTCACAGACTCGGGGGCTTTCGCCGCTTTGATGTCCTGAACCTTTTTCGGGTCTGGCGACACCCCCCCTCCTTGAATATGAAGCCAAAGAATTCAATAGAGGGGCGCATGAACTCACACTTCTCCCTGTTTGAAGTCGTTTCAGAGTATCCTCGAGCCTCTTCATGTGATCCACTTCGTTTTTGGCAAACAGCAGAATATCATTGCTGATATTAAGGACGCCCTCCAGATCTGCTAGGGCGCCCCTGATGATGTTTTGGAACACTTCAGCGGCAGACGATACTCCAAAGCTCAACCGCTTGTATCGATATAGTATATAGTCCCCGATGGGTGGTAAACGTTGTTATGTACCGGGACTCTGGATGAAGGACGACCTGGTGATACCCGGCTCGGAGGTCCAGTTTCGAGAACACACGAGCCCCCTGAACATCAGCAATGATATCATCGATCGTTGGTGTAAGATGGCGCTCCCTTTTGATCGCCTTGTTGGGGAGCCTCATGTCCACGCAAATGCGTACCGAGTCGGGTTGCTTGGGCTTTCTGGCCACCACGATCGGAGACACCCAGGGGGTTGGGCCCTCAACCTTTTCGATGATATCCAGGCTCACCAAGTTGTCCAGCTCCTTATCGACCTGCTCCCTTAAATCGAATGGTACTCGGCGGTGTTTCAATGCGATGGGCTGCACTGACTCATCGATGTGTAATCGAACTGGTTCCCCAGTCATCTTTCCGATCCCACTGAAGAGTGCAGCATATTTGTCGAGGAGATCATTAATGTCCTCCAGGTGGACGGAGTATGCAAAGCTGACAATACCTAAGGCCTCCGCAGCTGCGACACTGAGCAGGGTATTGCTACTCACCGGGGTCACATAGAATCGAGTCTTGATTTGTGAGCCATCATGCTCCACATCTGCCACGAAGGCACCGTCTAGCGGTAGCGGTTCCTGACCCCCAAAAGCAAATATGCGGGCCTTCGGTGCGACCAGACCTGGGAGGGGTTTGAGAGAGTCATAATGCCCTCTGGCCATCACATTGACAGAGGCGCCTGTGTCAACGAGCACTGGGACTGGGGAGTGGTTGATCTCGACCACACATCTCGGCTGTCTCCTGCTTTTTCCTTTGAGTATTCCCACGCTTGAGACGAAAAAGATGTTCTCCTCGTCTTCCTCTTCGGCTCCTTCCGGATGGGACTCAACTTCACCCTGTTCTACCTGGGCAATACTGGGCTGTTGGCTCTGGTGCGGAGTCCACGTCCGTGCCTGACCTCTCGGCACCATCACCGGCATGGCTGCACGACATACTCTCGAGAAGTGATCGGCCAGTCCACACCTCCCACCTCCCACGACTCCCCGGCTCTTCCTGCCCTGTCTCGGGGTCCTCCACCCGGGCGTCTCACTCCTCGGCCACCCCGCCACACGACACACACCTCCTCCGACCTCACTGACCGAGACCCAGCTTCCATCTTGTTGGCTCGTGCTTCTGCTGCCTCGTGGCACCTGCCCAGCTCCAGTATGCGGGGCAGCGTGATGCCCGGCTCTCTCAGGACTTGCCTCCTGAGCTTGCCGGAGGAGCATGCCTGGATTAGCATCGTGCGTATCATGTCGTCAGCATCCCCCCATGCACATCCGAGGGAGAGGCGGCGTAGGCGACCATAAAAAGTGTCCAGTGTCTCCTCTTCCTTCTGCTTGGCCGAGAGCATGACGAACCTCTCATAGTCCACATTTGCAAGGGGAAGGAAATGTGCGAGGAGGGCCGCCTTGGCCGCATCATAGGAGTTGTTGATAGGAGTAAGCGATTCAAATATCTCCTGGACTGTCGGCCCTGCCGAGTACAGCATGGTGGCAATTCTGCTGTCATCATCCGTCACCTGAGCAGCCCTGAAATACATGTCGAGGCGACTCACCCATCTTCTCCATCGGGGCCCCATGCTCGAGGGTGGGCCCGACGCATCGAACTCCGGGATGGGCTGCAAGGCGGCATGGGCCGCGGGTGCTCGTGCTTGAGCCATGATGGGAAACCCTGGTTGTCCAGGTGGCGGTCCTGCAGGAGGTAGGGCGGCCTGTTGTTGAGCCGCTGCCTGGCCACGATCGCGGGGGAGTGACGCTGCTGCACCACCACTGTCTGAATCCTCAGAGTCCCCCATGGGCTTGAGCGCACAGGCACCCCCACCTACTGTCCTGAGGGCCGCAACTCAAACACCCACCATCATAGTGCGACTCACCCTTCCTTTCCGGGCACACGAACAGCTCAAATAAGGAGAGGCTTCCAGACAAGGCACCAGTGGATGCACAAAAAGACTCAGATACCCAGAGCAGCCAAGCTTGATGATGAAGAAGACAAAGAAAAACCCACGGCACTCTGATGATGAAGGGGACAAAGAGAACACCGTGGATCCACCTTGCCGCAATCCAAATGGACTTGGGAGTTCCAAAAATTGAGCCGAGGCGATGGATTGGCCTAGACAGGCCCTGTCATATAAGTCCTTCTCCTGGCTTTCACACGACGTAAGAGTCCCAAAATTGGGTTAAAACCCACAAATCAGACATGGGCGTGCAGGGTAGACCTCCTGCTACAAATGTGTCCAAAAATTAGGCCCGTGTTGACTTCACGCTCCAAACCAGAGCCTCGTGAAGTTTCACGGCCTCCAAGACAAAATGGCCGCCGGCCGCGTGTGCCGCCCGCGACCCGGCATGAAACAAAACGAAGGTCCGTTCCGCTTCGTTCAAAAATTAATCTTCCACAGATTACACCGCCGGGCCCGGGTTTCCCTCACCACTCGTCGCCACTGTTGGGGGCGGGTCGGAGCCCCCCCGCGGTCCCGTAAGCCCCCACCACATGAAGGATTCACTCCGACACCAGTCCTTCGTGTTCGGGCTTCCCGGTCGCTCTGATGCGGCCGGGAACGCCCCTTTTATTTATACCCAGCGCGGCGGCGTGACACGTCACGCCGCCGCGTAAGCCCGTCATCGGGCAGCGCCACACTTGGGATTTTGGAGGATACTGAGCCTGAGGGGAGTCAGGAGACCAATCTTCTGTTGCAATTCTACTTACTACGCCCCTTCCTCATGCCCTCTGCTGCTTATGTGCACAGTGATGGATTTTGGATTTATATTTTCTTTTTGCTGTCCAAGGTGCCTCTTTGTCTTTATTCAACATACATTGCCATGATGCACTATGTGAAGTTGGTACACTTCATATGGGACTTTGCTAGTGATCCTCCAGGTGATATGTTCAGTGAGGATAACTGACGTGCTGATTTAGCAAGGGACATGATCAGACATTCAGGTAAACAGTATGTTGAACCATGATGTGCATTATATGTGGAGGATGTGCAACAGGGTCCTTGCACTCTACTGAACATGTTGTATCTGTTGTTAGACTCAGGTCATTCCCATTGGGACCCCCGCTACCTCTTTTTCCCCCTCGATCTAGCCATCCTCCATGGGCTCTCCCCCTGCTCCTTATTCTGAAGCCAGAAACCTAGGTGTCATCTTTGACTCCTCTCTCTCCTTCCTCCCTTACATTCAGGACATTGCCACAAAGTCCCTCTTCTAACTCTTCCTTCTCAAAGGAATTCTCCCTTTTCTCACTTTCCCTCAGAAGCCCAATGTTACCCGAGCCCTGGTTCTCTCTAGGCTTGACTATTGTAATAGCCTTCTCCTGAACTTACCTTCTTCCACTCTACGACCCCTCCAGCTAATCCAGAATAGGGCAGCAAGGCTTATCCTTGGCCTTAAACCCAGGGACCACATCTCTCCAGCCCTAAAACCTCTGCACTGGCTCCTGCACAGACTAAATTCAAACCCATCTGCATCATCCACAAGGCTATCTGGGGCCTGGGACCATGCTATCTGCAACTTTCTCTTAACAAATACTCTGCCTCTAGACCTCTACGGTCCTGTGGCACCAACTCTATGTGTAAAGCGTTCGCTAAACAGAGGGCCGGAGACTGATCACTTTCTTCAGCTGGCTCCCTCCCATGGAACATCCTCCCGCTTCCCCTGCATCTTCAGCAGGACTGCCTCAAATTCTGGAAGCTCCTCAAGACTTTCCACTTCACCTCCTCTTTCCCTTCTGCACTCCTCTGGTAATCTGATAGTCGCTGTAATTGGTGACCAGGGCCGTTATGCATCCTTCAGGGTCCTGGCCTCTGTAAGGAACTCATTGTGGCAATAGTAAAGACAGGCACAAGTGACCACCGCTGGATATCCCTCGGCCAGGCTCAGACCCCAGATGACAAGGAGGACACTTTCCTTCCCTTTGTCTTGCAATGCTTCTTGCTTTCACAAATTTTAATGTCTTTTTAAACAGGGTTTCAGTCTTTTCCATTGGTTGTCGGCTTCCCTCTGCCGGGTTCACTTTTGATGATTTTTGGGTGTTGGCTTCCCTCGGCCAGGCTCACTCTCGCTGACTTTTACCAACAATTCCTCACAGGACTTCTAGACTCGCCCATTTTCATTAGCATCTCTCTGCAGGGTTTACTCTTGCCAATCTTCACAAAACACAGTTCATTTACTAATTTTCATCATGCGGGATTCCCTTCCCTTAACTTTCACAATTCTCTGTCGGTCAAAGATGTCCAATGGTATAGAGAATTTTACAAGACTACTGTAGGACCACTATGACCATTCTTCATCTCTTCCCAAAGCCTTCTAGTTACAGTAGTCTTTACCGTTGGGTAATTGCCCAGAGTTTCCTGTGTGAGCACCCGAGAGCCAGACTCCTCTCTATCTGGTTTTCACCCTCCTCTGTTAATAGTATCCTTTTGCTTTTTAAAGTTTAACTTAGCCTTTGGCTACTTATAATTCAACACAGATTGGTTTTTATTGACACTCCCCTCGACTCAACGGCTGCGATGAACTGCTTGGCGTTCTTTCGTCTCTGAGTCAAGGTTGATACCACAAAGACAATCATCTCTCCCCGGCTTGCCAATCAGCGGAGGAGGGTCTTGTGTACCGTTGACATCTGGTGCAATACACACTGGCTATTGTTCACAGACTTATCATTCGCTCTGCAGAGGATTCACGGTCCTTGGTTGGAAGGGGCAAGGTCGACTCTCTCCTTGTCACCCTCTCAGTCACAACATGTGAAGATGGAGTACAGAAGGAAAATGCAGTGCTTTGCTAACTGAAACCCCAAAATCTTGCTTTAAACCCTGTTTCTTTGTGGCTGAAACTGCAGAATGCTGGTACAAAACACCCTCAAACATCCAGAATCCTTTCTGGGTGCTAAAATTCACTTAGTGCAAGAAACCATTGTGAACTTACAATGTCCTGAAAAGCTGAAAGCATCAAGGGATTTCCACAGCAAAAGTGGCCTGGCTGTGGGTCCGTCAAAATCTGGGTGCAGTACCCTCGGCTGCCTGAATGACAGCTGTCAGGTGCCTGCAGGATTAAAACATTAAACATGTATAAACTAAAATCAAATGTTTGCAAGCTAAGAGGCCTGTTATTGAGAGTAACCCATGTTGTAATTGTTTGATTCCATGGTTTAAAATCTTGAAGAAGTATTTAGCTGTGATTTGATCCCACAAGTTTGTTGTATGCTAAGGGAAAAGTCAACAGAATTAACAGGTAAAATAAGCTGGCTAAAGCTACCAAACTGGAATAACAGCTTTCCTCACAGAGGCAATGCCTCCCCCTCCAGCTCCCTCCACCAGGAAATCACACCTAAGTGATAATTATAGGGTGTGGGAAGAACCTGGTCTGCAGTGGGGAAGGAAACAATGAACAGCTGCAAAGCAGGAAATGCTAGGTGTGAGGACCGTCGTAAAATGACCTCTGCCAAGAGAACAGGGAGGAGACTGCTTCTGAACTGCAGGGAGACAAAAAGAGGCAGAGACAAACAGCCATCTGTGGCTGGACATTCACAAAGAACATTTTGTTTAAATACATATAACTTGCCACTTTAAATTGTCAAATACACAAAAGCAACAGAATTGTAAATCTAAATTTTGGCTGCACATTTCAAGAGGTGGCCAAATCGTGTGACATCATTTGGAAGGAAATGGCAGAGAATGTGATTTTACACAAAATGTATTTCTGCTAGATGTATGAAACTTTATAAATGTATGCCCATGTTATATGCGCACACTTGTAGACATTTGCTGATAAATGGGACATTGTGTTCCTGATGAAAAGGGTGAAATTCTGGGAAAAGCAGACACAAGATCCCGCAGCTACGGGGTTTGGAGGAGTAGCTGATGTACAAACTATGTAATCTGTATATGTGGTTGTTATAGAGGTTGCACAGGTTTAAATATGTATTGTGTCAAAAGTAGATTTTATGTTCAAGAGGCTAAGCCTCATAAACCCACACCATAAAGGTGACACCCTGTTTTTCTCCTCCTGTCAAGACAGAGAGGTGATTCTGACCAATCCCTGTCAAAGGGGCGAGCTTAGGCTAAACCAGCACACACACACCCTTCATCATAGCATAAATAGAGACAGCAGAGGGCAGAAAAGGACAGACAGATTCACCCACTATCCGAATGCTGGCGGAGAACCCTGCTGCAGAACTTTCCATCTTCCTTACTCCAGACTCCAGAAACTTGGCAAAGCAGAACCCATTGCATAGCTGAACCACTTTTATCAAGGCCTCAATTTCCAGAACCGGAACCAACCCCACAAACCAAAGGGGAACTAAAATAGAGCCGGGCTGCGCTGTATTGCTTGCCTGCTGAAATAATTATCATCAGAACCAAAAAAGGGCAGATCCAATCCAGTCCTGTGCTGTGACCAGAGTGCATTGCAGATCAGATCCAGTCCTGTGCCGTGCCGTGTCCAGAGCGCCTTGACGCTGCCCAATCTGATGTGCCCAGCAGTCTATCCTGACCAGAATCCCTGACCAGAATCCTGACGGTTCCATTTAAAACATATCTAGTGAGTATCTATAGATAGAACTGTTTCACTAGCATATGTACCTTGCTTAGTCCAATCCCCATCTTAAATCCATCCTATCTTGTCCTCAGAACCTGATATTGTTAGGAGCATTTTTGAATTGTCTACACTCTCTCTCCTATCCCTCCTACCTTCCTCCTGTGCTAGTATTGCTAAAACTATCTTTGCGCTGATAATTTCTCATCTGAAGAAGGTGAGTCCCGAGTAGGCAGTCACCCTGATCAAGTAGCTTTGTTCTTGTGGGGATTCATTTTATTCATAGTCATCCGCTCGTGTTAGAAATCCCATTTGTCATTTTACAAGCGCATTCCCGTTTTCCATCCTTGCATCTCGAAAAAATGACCTCCACTAAAACGTCCATAACTTCCTCCGTTTTTGCTAGAAACAAAATTGCAACTTCTGCTTGTAGCTAACATCCACAGCTTTAAATCGCATCTAAAAAACGCATCCCAAATCCTTACAGTTATCCTGTTATCGCGATTATCGCACAGTGAAAAGTTTGCCACAAATTTTGTTTTAGGGAAATTCTTACACGTGTAAAACAGCTTATGATTGCTCCCGACCTTAATTTTAAGATTTCAAATTGTTTCTTGGTATTAAATCATTACTTGTGTTTGTGTGCAACTATCCAAAGCGGCTCCCATAAGAATTATAACAATTTCAGCAATTTAAACCATATTTAGTGTTTTTGCCCAATCCATTCTCAAGATAACTTTAAAAGCTGTTCAGACAGCTTGACAGACAATTTCGTGTTTCCCTTGTGTTTGCTGGGGGAAAGTGTGATTGTTATTTTGTTTGAATTCTGCCATTCCTGAATACCTGCTCTCTCCCCCTTTCAATTTACGTTGCCTATTGGGGGTTGAGGGGTGTGCAGGGGGAACCTTTAACCACAGTGGTATCTGATCTGCATACACACACAAAGTATTATTTCTGTGTTGAATTGTTTTGCTGATTATTACTCCTTGTGTATTAAAGAGATTATTCATTGTTACATCACCCCTTTGGTGATTATTGTATACCCATGAAAACATAGTGTGATTAAATTGTAAATACATAAATAAATATTTTAACTTTGCAAACCAGCCTGATTCCTGGTTCAGTGTGACCGAGGGGTTCCAGGAGAGGGGCGTGATATGAGTGGTACATCGTTAGGAATAAATAACTTTTAGGCAAAAATAAACAAGGATTTCAGTTGTGCATCACACGCTAGCCATTGACTTGGGTGTGTGCCGGATTGAAATCACTTACATATCGCGTCTCACCCGTCGGTGTCCCACTCCCACTCCTCAAGGATGCCCCATCCAGGTGATCCTCCCTCACTGGTCCACCCCCAGGAACTGAATCCAATAGCGATGCCCGTGTCCTGGCTACCAGGATGACAGACCCCTGCGGACTAGCTAGGGAGACACCATCATGTTTCTCAGACATCCACACCCAATCGTCCAAGATTCTGCCTTCCTCGCAGCCCTTGCCTTGGCACCCACTGGCCTCACCCTGTAGGCTTGCACTTTCTTCCCAATGTGGCTCCAGACCGCATAGCACTTAACATACTATGCACTTCATCTGCTGCTCACACACAAGCACAGACATTCTAGAACATACCTCCACTCCCACGTCCTCCCTTCTCGCTGCAAATACATGCTCTTTCTTCTCACAAGGCATAATAGGTTCATCTTTATCTTTCACTTTATTAATTGTTTTTCAATCCCATGTTCCCTCCCTGTTGCCCTGTGGACACTTCGAAACAGAATTGACTTACTGTATAAGCGCCTAACAAATGCACAATAAATCAAATAAATAAATAAATAAAATACCTAAATTTCAGGTCACATTGCACAGTCAGCTCCCACCCACTCTGTGAATGCACCCAGATCCCTCTCCTTCTATTTAATTCCCCATTCCTTCTGCTGGACACTGTCACTCCTGACAAAAATGAGGAGGGACAGTGTTAGGTGGAGGTGGGGAGTGATAAACAGCAAAACAGCAGTAACACGTGGTAAGGGAGTACACGGTCATGGATTTGCATGTTTGTTGATCTATGTATTCCAGCAGTGTCCTGATGTGGCACAAGTAGGGCTGTGCATGGAGTTGTCAATTTGGTGATGTGTGGGTGATTGACACAGCATATGGACATGGTCGTATTCCCATTTCCAAGATTGCGGCTGCTGTTTTGACCTCTGCTAGTCGTAGTATGTCCACTGAAGGTGCTTATGTGCATGGTGTCAGGACCTACACTGACTTCTTTGTTTGTTGTTAGGTTATTCGCTGTTATGTCATGTGAGCACTGCATGCCATATCTTGCCATGATTGTTTTCAGGTAGCCACTCCATCATGTATGTGCATCCTACACACCCGAGTCTCACCTTCCACATAAGGGGATTTTTTCTGTGGCATGCTGCAGCAGTATTTTTACTTTTACTATGTTTGCATGTTCATGATTTGTGAGTTATGCTGTATTTTGATGGAAAAGTGCTGATATAAGTGGACAAAGTGTGGCTGGCTGTTGCAATGTTCACTGTGACAGCTGGGTCGCTTTTCTGACAACTTACATCATTTCTCTAGGTGTGTGTACTGTATCAGGTTGATATATTTTGATGTTCAGTGTATGTCTACATTGCTTACCGGCAGCTATGGAGTACATCACGATCAGAGGGAGTTGTACATGCTTAGGGTACCAGGCGAACACATGAGAGGTGATGTTTCAGGGGAGGGGTGGCTGGTGTATTCTGATCATGGTATGTACTGGTAACCAGGGGAGGTTGCTGAGGGAAGCAGCTCACACTGTCTCAGGAAGGATTGTGAGTGGAAAGTGTATTGCACCTGGGGTCTTGTGTAATATCAGGCCCGCAGGTGTTGCTCAATTGCTGTAGTACAGACTGTGACCATGGGCCTCATTACGAGGTCGGCGGTAAATCACCGGTGCTACCGGTGGGTTGCCACCAACCGCGTAATACAGTTTTTTGCCGCCTGATATTCCGGTGACATTACAAGTCACAACGGCCCGGGATGTCAGGTGGCGGGAAATGTAAGTCTCCATGGGAACGGGGACACGGGAGCACCAGCAGTGTTGCTAATGGTGCTGGTGCTTCTGTGAGAAATATACCTGCAGGGGAGATCAGGCCCCTGGTGGCATTGTCATCTGGCGGTCCAGGAATGGTGCCGGTAGGTTGCTACTGGCACCCCTATGTCCTGACTACCAAATTTATAATGAGGCCCCATGACTGTCAATTGTCTTTTGGGGGGGTACAACAGACACAGACAATGAGACATAGCCAGCCAAGTTATGTCTGCTCCTTCTGCATTGATGTTCCAGCATAGTTGTGTGCTAGGCCTAAAAACTACACTACCTAAGCTTGACAATCTGTACTCCAACTTCACCATCGATAACACCATCATCCCTGTCTCCACCTCGGTAAAGACCTTAGGCGTCTACCTAGACTCCACGCTATCCATTTCTAGGCAGGTTAGCGCTATCATCTCCGCCTCAGCACACACTACCAAATGTATAAAAGCAGCAAAACTGTACTTATCCAAGCCCAAATGTCTCTCAATTGCCAGGCAACCATTGGTGCCAAACTGGACTACTGCAATGCCCTCCTAGCAGGTACCTCCAAACATAGTCTAGATAGACTTCAAATCACGCAAATTAATGCGCTCAGAGCAGCATTAAGCCTTCCCAAAAGGGAACACATCACTCAGGCTAGACAGGCAGCCCATTGGCTCCCTGTTAAAGAACGCATCAGCTTCAAAATCCTCAACCTCACCCACAAATGCCTCTCCTCATCAGCTCCATCATATCTTACACAAACTTTATCTAAACCCACGCACTCCAGACCTACCAGAACACAATACACCAACCTTCTACACACTCCCCACATCTATAGAGCCAAAGAAGGAGGAATAGGTTTCCCCTACATAGCCTCTAAACTCTGGAACACACTACCCACAGACATCAGAACAGAAAACTCTATTTTCACCTTCCGCAAAAAACTCAAGACCCTACTATTCATCTGACCCTCTGTTTGCCTTTGCTTCATGCTTGTATATATGATTGCAATTGTTTAATAACTAAGTAAACTGTAATGTAACTAGCGCCACAATGCCTCCGGGCTGCTGCGCGCTCAACAAATGCAAATAAATGAAAAATATGACATTGTACAATTCTGGTCTGTGATGTGCCCACTGAAATGCAGTGTGTGTAGTGGATTCATCAGTATGATTACAGACTGACTTCCTTGTAGGAAATGCTGCTGGATTGTAAATGGTTTACAGGTTTGCAATGGGTGAGGTTACAGGGCCATGATGGTGATGTTCAGGAACCCTATTTTGGTGAATCCATTGATGGCTAATGCATCTGCATGTGTGACACATTTCACCTTCTTTTACCTTGCCTCCCATTTGCATCCTTATCCTACACTGATACAGTTAAATTCAGCAGGTGTGTCCACAAACGTATTCTACTTTGGCGATATGTGCCATGTGAGCATACATGATGGATTAGTGATGGGGTCGGGGTGCATGCCGGCATAAGCACCCCACGTCCTTGCATACCTACTGAGCCTGCTCCTAGCGCTGCTGCTACACTAGGCTGACTCAGACCTACAACGCCTGCTCCTGCAGGGGTATTATTTTGCCCCGTCGCTAGGAGGCCACAGGCCGCTGATGCTCCCCCATCCCAAATGGGACTGGTTGACTGTGCACTTCCGGGCCAAGTCCACCCTGTCACTAGGACCACCTGCTGTGGTAATGCTCCCTGGCCCTGCAGCCCACTGACATGATAGAGTATTGCCTGCCCGGCACTGTGGCCCCAGGCCATGCCTGTCCAATGAGCAGCACCTGAGAGGGTGCCGTGGAGGCACCTGTAGTCATGTAAACCTGCTGTTGGAACCCCGTGCCAACCAGTATGATGGGGAGCAGGCCTACCCCCACCAGGCCACCCGCAGTTCCTGCATCGTTGTGCTGCAGCGGGCTTCATGCCACCTCCCAGCCAGTCTTGGCCAGCTGCTACCTGCAATCGCCAGTTCTCCCAGTGCCCTGGCACCTCCCGCCACACCAAACTCTGTGGCTCCTTCACCAGAGGAAGGGGTCTGCTTTCAGTGGCATTTAAATGGTACATGCTTATTATCAGGAAGACAATCCATCAATTACAATGCACTTATTGAGGGATCATTCGTCGGTAATGGGTAATGGATGTAGCTCAATATGGGATAGTGTGCCATGCTCTTTGTTTGACATTGTTCAATGGGTCATGTTGATGTTACTTTATTAGTTGATATGTGTAGCCAAGTGACCCTGTTATCTGTATTTGTAGGCTTGGGTGAGTGACTTGGGAAATGCAATATGCAATACTAATGAATCTGTCCATGTTTTCAGATTTTTACGTAAAAGATGTAGATGGAGGACATGTGTGATTTTTGGAGTATGGGCCAAACACCACATGTCCAAACTGGACTGCCATTCTCAGGTTATTGTTGTTTCCCAACTGTACTTTCCATGTTTCATCATCGAAGGCCATCAGGGATGTGGCTATGGTGTGACTTTCACACTAGATGTAATTCATGTGAAGTATGTCTGGACTAGCTGATTGCGTATGTGCTGACCTCTCACCCTTTGGCATGGGAATGGTATGGATACTGCCTGCTGGTGTGCGGAAGAGTCTGTTGCCGCATGGGAGCTGTGCAGTCTTTTTTGTTGTTCACTACTGAAGGAGGCAGTCTTGAAGCTATAAACACTACTTCCCCAAGCAGAGCGTGAAAGAGTTTGAAGGAGTGCGTTACTATGTTTCCCTGGTCCAGTAGTCTTAAGGTATTGAGGCACCGAGGAGCAAACAAACAGGTCGGTGAATGACCGACTTGTTGCGTTCCTAAAGCATTTGGTTTGGTGTTGGGATCATCGTGGTTCAGTAGTGAGTTGTAAGAGCCTTTGAATTATTCCTGAAGTACCCATGCGCTGACTGGTTAAGTTAAATGGCACTCGGCACTGCGTATAGCTAACTGTAACCTAGAAACTTAATTCCAGGCAGGGAAGTGTGCCAACAGATGCCCTGCCTTTTCCCATGTTGCCCTTTGTGCTCCAGAGGAGGAATCTCATGCACTACTGTCAGCACACAATCTACAAGCAACCATAGCCTGAAAGCTCTAAGACTGTTGCACTCCGGTCATTCTAGTCTAAGAATTGTTATTTGTAGCAAGTTGTGGTGATATTCTGCCTTTAGTATTAGTAGAGTTGCACTAATGCCCACAATTAATAACCTAAAATGTGCAAGCTTGAGAAACGACCTCAGAGCACCAGAAATGGATGATGTACCACAGCCAGAAAATAACAATGTTCAGAGTCATCATCCATCAATATTTGTCTTGCCGGGTCAGGAAACGTCTCATACCTGTCCCTTTGCTGAGGAAGAGCATGAATATACCCTTTCTACAACATCGATGAAAAGGAAAATAACATACTTTTTCTTAAAGAGAAGATCTTGCAGCCTTGGGGATATTGATACTCCAGCGCTTAATATGTCAAGATCAGCATTGCCCCACTCATTAGAGTCCCCTCGATTGGAGAGTCAAGCAGTGGGGGTCGACAGAGTTCATCGGGAGCGAATAGCAAGCAATGCTATACCAGCTCTTTCTTTATCAGTGTACACCAATGAACAGTGTCTCTTTTACCTCTAATAAAAGCACAAGCAATAGGGAGTCTGTCCAGTACCGCCATGGCTGTCCCTTTGCTATGTGCAAGAAGGACCCTTCAGAGCCAACACGTTCTGCAATGAATTTCATTCTGAATTCCTTGGTTAACGTGTTTGTGCTGCTTAAGAGTGAAGTATACTTCTTGAGTTGACCACTGAACTGGGCTGCTGTGATTCATCACTGGTGGGTCTTAAAAGTGCAATAAACACTCCTTGATGAACATCTTGAAAGATCTGAAATTATCTCACAGAGAACAATCAGCAACCTTGGCAAAATTAAAAGATAATTTCTCCAGTATTAATTTTCAAATTGAATTGATGGGAGGAGATATTATGGCCCTAAATGACCTTAATCCTTGGAGGGACCAAGAGTCAGAAGCTATTACAATGCAATTAGAGGCCTAGAAGAATGTGTTAGGTTGGTCCAGATTTTGAGGATCCAAAACCAGGGGTCGATCAATCTGGGACACTCAGGGAATTGATAGCTATGCCTCCTAAAGCTTTGAAGTCGATGACCTCTTCTTCAACTCCGAAATTAAATCCATCATGGGAGCAAACGAAGAAGAAAAACAAGGAAAAGAAAAGAATCCCAAACAGGTGGAGGTAGTCGAAACTGACAACAAACTTCAGAATAAAAATCAAAAAAACAAAGAAAAGGAAGAGCAAAAAAAGCCAGAAAGTCCAGATTCTTCTGATCCCTAAACAAAATATGTGATGACGCGCAGGCGGCTAGTCCATCACCCAAATGCTTCCGTGGGAAATACTCAGGAAGCAAATAGTGATCAGTCAGAGACTGAAAGCATAGAAGATAGTGGGGCTGACTTAGCAGGCAGCTTGAACATGGAGCAAGCTGTCACGCCTCAGATAAACCAAGGAGACGAGATGAAGATGCAGATCTTCAAACCTTTAGCAACGGCCAAAATATGGCTAAGACATTTGACCACAGAAGACGGCTAAAGGTGTTAAATTGTAGCATTTTATTTTCAATTGTGAGGGAAATTCCTGATCTTTTTTGTTCTCTTCCCATGATATTGAGTATGTATGTTTTTCCTATGAGGAGACTGCTCACATAGTAGAAGTAGCTTTAAAGACTAGGATGGGTGAAAATTGGGTAAAGAGATCTCGGCTACCCTGTCAGGTTACCATTTCAAAAAATTGAGCAACGGGTCTGAACGGGGAACGCAATAAAATGAATACTGGTCTTTAACCTCTATTTGAACCCTGCACGTTCCAGCTTATCTTCGCACATGGAAGAGCTTTCCATTCTGTTCACAGAGGTGAACTCCAGATATGGACAGGGCAGCTTATTGTTGGCTGGGGATTTAAATTTACACTCGGCATCATTCCGAAGTTGGTGCTAGTTATGGCGCTATTAGCGCCATGACTAGCACCATTAAAGGTACCGTGTCTGCCCTGGTTCAATGGGGATTTACCGGTCTAGTCCGACCTTTGCGGGACTGGTAAGTCCCCATTGAAAATGTCAATCCCCATTCCCATTTGAGCCCCCATCGGGCTCAATGGGAATGGGGAGGGTGCTAATAATGGTACCGTAAATTACGGTACCATTATTAGCTCTGAAGTACCTTTGCGGGTCCCGTCCTTAACGCCTGCTAAAACCAGACGTTAAGGAAGGACCCGCAAAGGGACATTGGAATAGGGCACAAAGGGATTACCGGCACCGGTGTCATTACCGGTGGCCGGTATCCCTTTGCGCCCAGCTTGTAACGAGGGCCACTGTCTGCCTAATGTACACACAAAGGGAGAAAACTCTGTAGGGAAACAAAATGGTATAAGGTGGAAAATATAAATTTTCAGATTGGAATTTGCGGCTTGTGAATGGCAATGTTAATGGGGATATGGTTCCTGCTATTACTTGGAAGAACGGATCTGCAGGAACCGTAATTGACTATCTGGCACTTTCTGCAGAGCTCTTCAGCCAATGCGAGACTTTACGAATAAGAGAGGTAGGTTCAAGTGACCATAAGGCTTCTTCCTTGTTGAAAATTCAAATAACAGAGAAAAGTGTACACACAGTTGTTAGGCTAAACTCTAGTAAAAATAGGATAGTCAATTCAAAAAAAGAAAGGTCAGTTTTGAATAAGAAATTATTGGAGGTGCAGAATCAGACCTAGAAAGGTGGTGTGCACCTGCAGGCTTTGTAGAGTTTTTGTGGGACCTGGACAAGCCAAAAATAAAAAATTGACAACAATTCTGTAGGCATAAACTTAGGTGAGGAAACGTATGGGTTGAAACAAGATCTTCGAAAGGGGATTTTTGTCCCTAAACTCCAAATGATTTCTATACAAGACTATCTCCAAAAGAAGAAGAGGCTGTGCACTGCATATAGGAATTGGTCCAAGTAGTACAGATTTTCATGCATTGTCTGTGATGGCCCACTGATGTTAGAGGCGGTAAATACAGGAAACTCCAAAAATATTTTATGTATGGTTACTCGACAACAGATCTCGCAGGAATATCTTCAGAGCAATGCGGTTCAGGAATCTGCTTGTTTGGAATATATCGGAAATGTATGTAAGGAGTCCAATCCAGTGAGCATGGAGCCATTAAATGAGTCCCCATAGACTTTACACCTAGACTAGGGGACCATTGAAGAATTAATTATTCAAGCTTCTAGTTCAAGGGAAGCAGATCCCGATGGGCTGACTAATCAGATCCTCAAAAAGGACGCAACAGCATGGGAAAAAACCTTGCTGCTGATCTTCATGGGTATTCTGATAGCTAGACGGTGTCCAGACTCCAGGAGATGGGCTACCATAATTCCAATCTACATGAAGGGCAATCAGGCGGATCCTGCCAACTACTGCCCCATCGCCTTCCTGGACATTGATAGTGACATTTTCTCTGCAATAATCTTGAGAGAACTGGAAGATTGTGTGGAAAAGAAGAGCATCCTCTCAAAACATCAGATTCTTTTCCGCAAGGGTCTATCAATGACACAGAATGGCCTGATAATGAACATTGTAAATGATAAATCTTGGTCAAAGAACAGTCCTATTCTATCCGGAGCTTGGATCGATTTGTCAAAAGCCTTCGATACGGTCAACAGACGTAGACTGTGGCTTAAATTGAAGCACTGGTGTCTCCTAGAAGTTCTGTTAGCTATTATCATTCATTTGCATGAGAACACCTGTTTGCAAGTAAGGCTAGACAAGCTTGGGCATTTAACATCTTATATACCGATGGAACGACGAGGGAGGCAGGGATGCATATTGGCCTCCTGCCACTTTAACCTGTATTTTACTGATATAGCCCGAACATTAACATCACAGTCACTAGTTAGCCCCAGAATCAGCACTTGCTCGATCAATTGGATGGCCTAAGCGGATGACATAGTCCAGCTGGACTACACGTCCATAGGCCTTCAATGTCTGCTGACTGCATTTAACTCCTATGCTGCTTTAAATGATATACAAACCAACCTGGCAAAGTCATACATCTTAGCCTTTTGTAATCCCCAAAAAAGGATCCCAAAACTTAGGTGGAAGTTAAGTGATCTATTAATACCTGTCAAAAAGAAGTCCTATACTTGGGCCTCTGAGTAAGGGCTAGTCCATCACTAAGAATGCTTGAAACGGTCAAAGAAGAGAAATCATTACAACATGTGTGCCAGATGAAATAAATGTCATATTCACTCTGCAGATTTTCCATGCTCCTGTTAATACAATTCTACAAGGGAAGGGTTATTCCGACTATCCTTTATGGCTTGTATATTGAGCCTTATACCCATAAAGTCAATTGGATAAGAATTGAAGGTGAATTTCGAAGAAGGTGCTGAATCTTCCTATGTGCCTTCCAATTGCTCGCTTGAGATATAAACTGGTCTTACAATCACTAAGAGCATATCTAGATTGTGATGCAGTCTCACTTTACAGATTAATTCTGGTGACTAGGAGGAACTCACTATACGTGGATGTAGGAGTTCAACTGGACCAGGGGAATAGTGAAACTCTTTCCACGCTGAAGAATGAAGCCCTTGAAATTCTAGTCACTTGCAAGCAATCAGAGGTTGACTTCCCACCAAAGTAAAAAATGCCATAATGACAATGGACTGGATTTTGACCGAAGCTAAATCATTGATTTGGAGTTCTTCAAGTCATTTTCTATTACAGACAAGCCGAAGGGTTTTGTGTTGCCTTACTTGCATCGATTTCCAAATGCTAGATGGAGATCTGAATTCCTGACATTTCGTCTTAAATTGATTCAAACTAAAGAAATCCTGAGAATTTGTAAAAAAAAGAGCAGCCTCAGGAGGGGAATCGTAATGTCTGTGGGGAATTTCAGACTCAAGATCTGAGACATTTGCTGACAGTCTGTTGGGCAACAAGGTCTTTGAGAATGAAGTACCTTTCATGCTTCATAAGCAAAATTGTCTGACTGGACACAAACGACTTTTGGTGGAGACAGTCCACAGGCCACAAAATCTTTTTAAGTCTGCAAATATTAAGGTTATTACAGAAATTGGGTTTTATTAAATTTTGAATTAATTGAATGTGATGAAATGTAACTGTAAACTACATTTTATGTAAGTATTTGATTTAATGTTGTTTTTCTATTGGAAAAGTCGAATTTATGGCTGACTGTAATAAAAAAAATGGGTACTGCCTGTGGCCGCAACCCCTCATGCATCTCTATTGGTATGCAATGACGTGTGGCTGTATTATGCAAGATGCAACATGCCAATATGATTTTACATGAAACAGCTGGTGCATACAACAACACTCCACCTGAATGGTCCATTCAGCAGAACCGTGATTTCAGCACATCAAATGTGTGCTCGACTATGCCTCTGGTGGCAATGTGGGCTGTATTGTAGCAGGTGTGGTGTGGTGGGATTTTGGATAGGCGTCATCAGGAATGGTGATAGCGGGTAAGCACTGTCCTATGCAAATGACGATAATTACATTTTGTTATGGTATGTGAGTGTATAGTGCTTTGTATTGAATGTGACCCCCAATCAGTGTGTTTTGGTGTGTGTGCTGGCTGATACTCACCAATGAGCCACTTGTTGCTGAACGTTCCTGATGCAAGCACCTGGTGGATGGGGGAATGGCATAATGTGTAGCTATCATGGGTGCATCCATGCATGATGTGACCCTTTGCATCACAGATGGTTCAGCGATTACCAATTTTTTCAGTTCCGATTATATATATATATATATATATATATATATGTTCTGTGGCATGTGGGGGTTGTAGTGCAACATGTGTGCAATCAATGCCACAAGTACCTGTGGGAACTCGGCAACTGCATACAATTCTTGAGCCACTCATTGCCTTTCCTGCATGTTGCATGGCATGCATATGTGGCTGTGCACACATGCTATGATGCAGTTTAGGACCCGTTTGAGGCAGCTTGATTGTGCAGGCTGTGAAATACCCCTGACAATGGCTATGGCCCGTTGGAATGTGCCAGTCCCCAGGAAGTGGAGGGCAGTTAGGACTTTGTTGGTTGGAGACACCAGGTCATTCTCACACACCCTGACCAATTCAAGGATGACATGTGGGGGAAAGCGGTATGTGCCATATACTTCCTCATCAGGCATGCCGAATATCTGTGTGCGTGTATGCTAGATTCTGGTCCTCCTCCTCCTTCCATAAAGCAGTAGTTATGCGAGCAATGCAGGAACGGGTATGGTCGCAACATTTCTTGATGACTGCAGGGCGGTTTTTGAACCTGGGCTTGCATTGCATAGCCTCACTTGGCGGCTGGTCACTGGCGGTGGTAAAATGTACATCCTTTTTAGTTTGCACAGATGCACGAGTGAATCTGTAAATATGAGTTTGTTTGCACTTCATGGGGCGTGTTTGTACATTTGCACGGTGCCTCCCGCCCCATGCCCATATTATCCCTCATTTCTCTACTTTAATGAAGACGTTTGTATATTCCGGCCCTTTCCTCGTCTTTGCACTGGCCATTTCTTCAAGCCTCACGCAGGGCGCGTGGACATGGCGCATAGAGCTGTGAACCTCTGAAGAGGCCGATCTGTAAATCAGTGGATATAGTTTTGCGTGCCGCATAGTGCCATTTTTTGGCACAAATTGCTTATGTGATGCGCACAATTTTCTGTAAATCAGGCCCTATGTCTTTTTACCAATTAGTGTCACTGCAAGTGATGGCTGTTTTCATGTCAGTCATTCTCCAAACATATTGGGGCTCAGACCCCGGAGAGTGAAGGAAAGTGCAAAAGATAGCAGTAAAGTTGTTGCGCTTGTATTAACACCTCCATTCACGTCTCAGGGCATTTTCATTGTTTTTGAAGGTGAAGGGCAGGAGCGGAGCAGGAGTTACGTTTCCGCCTCCCTTTTGCCCTCTGCCTTCAAAAATCATTTGGTTTTACACCAGCATGAGATTTCCTTGCTGGTGTAAAACCAATGATATCCTAGCTAATCCGCAAAGCAAATACAACAGCAAAAAGCAGGCGGATTACATAGGAAATCATTGTAAACACTGCCTGCCATGCGTATGTGGAATGCAGCATTTACTCATTTTGCACTGTAGAGTGTAAAAGGGAGGTGTAAAGGTGCTTCTGCCACCCTTTTGCAATTCTGTTTTGCTCTACGCAATGCAAATGACAAAATTGCCCAAAGGGGACTTGTTTGCACGTAATTGCAAACATAAGCAGTCTCCTCCGGGCAATCTTCCCTCATTTGTAAAATAAGCTCCAACTGTTAGGATCCTGAACGCAATGCAATGAATTCTGAAAGGATGGCATGAAAACCCTTGATTGAGAGCGCATCATAAATGATTAGCCTCCTTATTTACTTTCCCCATTTACTTGCACAAATTCTATTACTGTTAATTAACATTTTCCTTATGTAATTTAAATTTAAATGTAAAAATGACATTAAAAAAGGTCTGAAGTCACAGTAGGCTATGATGGTATGTAGTACATACAAACATGTTACATAATGTCAAGCACAACAGTTTAGCATATAAACAAACTGAATTTCACTGTAATAGATCAAGAAAAAAAATATTTTCAAGAAGGAAAAATATGTAGAAATTCATTACCAAAGCTTGTCATCAGATCATCTTGCAGTATAGCGTTGTTGTTGCCACACAGTCCACTAGTTTTCCCCAAATAATCTGGTGTCATCTTAATATAAAGTGCAGACACGCCATCCCAGGCCAAGGTAAACGCGTATTGATGTCGTACAATCACATACCCAGCTATTTTCTGTATATGTACATGTTCTACAATATGTGGCAGCTGTACACTTCAAGACAAAGTAAAAAAGAAACCGGAGGTTAACATTTTTTGTTAAAAAATTATTTATATACAACGGTTAGGTGAAGCAAGTTGCACTTACTAACATGGAACACTCATAAGATTCTTTGCAGCATCATTTATAAAGTTGTTTCAATTTACAAGTGATACATTTCACATAATACACCTTTCACACACACAAGCATAAATCAGCACAGATGTTCTGGATTTAGTCGCTGAATGATGTGTGTGCCACATGTTATTTCCATCACTGGATTGTCAAATGAAGGTCAAATAAAGGACAAATAATTAAAAAAATTAAGTAATTTTTGGCAGGGAGAGATGGTTCCTGATATCTGCACTTGTGTGTTATTTTTCATTAGGGGGCTAGAAAAGGCATTTGGGATTGTTTCTGTTGAATTTTATGAAAAATGGTTCATTAAGTATTTTGTTTAACTGACATCTAAATGGCAGGAACCAAATGGTACAATAATGATGTTTGATAGTCCCAATAGTACTCAAACAGTGTAAATTTCTATAGCACCTGCATCACAGTGTCGCCACAAATACAGCGTTCATGAACAACATGAAGAAAATGTAAACTTGAGTTGTAATATGTTATGTTATAGAATTGTGTAAAGCGCAACGTACACCAGCGAGGGCGCTAAGCAAGGAAGTGTAAGCAGATACAACAGGACTAAAAAGCCAATTAAATAGACAACAGAAGAGTTTTTAACCTACGTCTAAAAATAAGATGATCTTGTACTGCAGATAGGGGGAGTGGAAGGGAATTCCACAAACGAGCTGCAGAAACTGTAGAGGTACAGTCAGACATCCTCACTCCAAGCTCCACCCCTATGTTGCCTATATGTTGGGAACCAGAAATGACGAAATGTTCAGTCCCAGTCCATATACCAATACCGCAGAGAACCTTTGAGACAAGATGCATTTGAATAAAGAAAGGAGCCTGATGATGTTGCATGAAATAGGAGTTGACATATCTAGAGGCTGAATGGAGAGACGAAACATACAATTATTCCCTAAGAATTAAAGAATTGAATAACAGAGTAACATTTCGGGCGCGATATGAAGATGCTCATGCTACAGAAACGCTGAAGAATATGTAAATCAGTTTACACGTGTACAGTTGCTGAAACGCAAGTAGGGAAAAGTATTCATAAGGCTTGCTACGTAGTGAATTAGATTGATGCGATGCGCCAATGTATACACATAAGAATGTATATAACCTGGATGATTGCACAACGCACTTTAGCAGGCCTGAAAAACTCATGAACAAGATAAAGAGTTTAAAAGGAGTGGTGCAGTTGCAAATTACTGATTGCAAGGCAAGTTTCAGAGAAGATGCAGCTGGCCCAGAACCAAGCAGATAAGACCACAGTGAAAATGATGCCTGTCAAGAAGGCTACAACGAATGTGAGAAAGGAACACTCTTCTGTTTGAAGCAGCACGAAAAAACTCTAAAGGTTTCTACAGATCATCATTTAATAGGATGAAATGCTGCAAAAGCTCGAAAAGAGTGGTCTTCAAGTCACATGGGTGAAATCAAAATAGCTTAGGTCAGGCTGTGCCGAAACTAAAAGACAGACTGAAGCTGTACTCGCTTTATTTCCCAGATGAAGTCAACAGTTACAAGGCCAAGTGCAAAAGCTTAATGGTCTGATAGACTGAAGGAGTGTTGATGGATAGTGGGTTAATTGGAGGGAAGGCATGATTACGCCAAGCTTCCATGCACCTGGGATGGGTGCCTGCATGCTGCTAGCGTGTGGAAAATTCTAGAGGGGTACAAGCGTGCCAAACCAATCATAGTGGGCCATCTAATGAAGAACAATATAGTTTAAAGAACCAATTAATAGTTGTGTATTTAGTGACGACAATGATGACCAGTTATTTGGGGTGGGTTTTGATGCCCACCTGACTTAGGTACTCAATCATAACCAGTGGCAATATAGAATGTATATGTAGATGTTCACTGAGAGCCAACCACAGGTACTCGTAGGTTTTCTAGTTTGCCATGTAGTATGACATCAGCAGTGATTACTTTTTGTTATAAAAGTGTTAAATGCTCTGAGATCGAGCTGTGTGGCATCGGATGATGCCTGTTGTACTCCTCCCTGTGTTAGATAATTGGTATTAAAACAGAAATGCACTTTGCCAAACTTTCTGAGTCATTTTGATTATTGATGTTTGAGTAACTTCAGCATCCCCATCCCCATCTGAATATTGCTACTTCGTCTTAAAAGGCTCTTAGGAGTAAGAGTTCAAAACCGAAAAGGAGCGGCCGCAGGAGCAAGACTGCCGGATGCGAGAAACAGAGATGCAAAGTTTAGAAGCTGACCACAGAGGACGAGAGGGAACATACTGAGAAAATGTGGCCTGAAGATATTCAGGGCAAACTATATAGAAAGCCCGGTCAACGGGGGCGCTGTTGAGCAGCCGACAAAATGGCTGCCTAGCTTATTAGCTCTGTGCACTGCCGTACTATATCCGCTGTCATCTGCAGCATTCTTCATCATCTTGCATCTCTAGTATTCTCCCTGCATTGTTGGCGTATTGGGCTCTCTGTGTGTGTAGTTCTGGCCAAAATTGATGTACTGGGACCGTTTTCAGCCCATCCTGTCTTTCCTGTGGGCCTGGACCGGCCCTTCCACCATTGCTGTCGAGGGGGTGCGCGGCGGGTTGCTGGGAGCCGCGCCCTACTAGGACGGAGACTTTTTTCCTAACTGCTCGCATTGGAGCTGTGACCGGGCTGCCTTAGCTTCCTGCCCGCCGCGGACCTGCACCATGGAGCGGGGCCGCCAGGGGCTGGGTACCGCCTCTGGCTGTGGCGGCTTGCACTCCTGAGGGCGTCTGGTGGCCTGTGCGGGGGCCGATTCTGGCGGCTGTGCGGCCGCGGGCTCGCCTGGGCTTGCGGCGGCCCGCCTCGCTGCTCGTTTGCCCCGAACTGCTCCCTTCAACTGCTCAGCACGCCTCTGAGTCCGGGTGGCGGCTATGCCTGCGGGGGCGGGCCGCGTCATCCCGGCTCATCGGAGCCCCTCCATGCTGCCTGCTTGCACCCAGCGGATCTCCTGCGGGCTGGCCACGATCGTGTGGCCGATCGGGCCATTCATTCAGCAGGTGAGGAGGCTGTGGGGGAGTGGACACAGAGAGGGCCTGCCCGCCCCCCCCTGGACTGCATTCTTGACTCCCCGTGGCACACGGCCCCCATGCCTTTCGGGCCCTGTGCATTTCTTCCAAAATTGGTCTAGGCTGCTTCAGCTTTGGTTATGAACTTTCCGGATTGTTGTCTGTACTTGCCTGCTCTAGCAAGCTGTAGCACTCATCACCACTACTGGGAACCTGTATCTGTGTGCTCTGGGGCCCCATTGCCAATTGCATTGACTATACTCATCTGCCCATTGAGATATTCCTATGAACACTAGCGTCCTGCCCTCTCTTCTGCAATTTACCGGTGTTAACCGTAAAGGGCTCCTTGCTCACTTGTATGGTCAGTGACCCGGTCCTGCTTCTGTTTCCCTGCGCCACACATCCACTCCCCCGCCTGGCAACTGGCCCCTGCAGTTTGGATTCAGCCTTGCAGGATGCCAAATAGATCCAGGAATGTAACTAAGCCCGGTGCAATGGATACATTTGCCAAGGCGACCCCAAGGGTGGAGGCGGTCCAAACACCTGGCGAGCAGTCGGATGAGACGATCCCGGCGGAGGCATCTACCTCTGAGTTGACTGTAATGATGGAATCCATGGCCAGAAATTTCGCATCATTCCACGAGAAATTAGATGACATTAATGCAAATGTTGCATCCCTCAGAGCCAAACTGGATCATCATGGCTCGAGAATCGCTGAAGCTGAGACCAGGATAGGCACTAATGAGGACAGTATAACCGCGCTGCAGGATACGGTAACCACGCTGACACGGGATATGAAGTCAGTCAAGGCTAAGTGTGATGATCTTGAATCTAGATCTCGAAGAAACAATATACGCATTGTTGGGGTCCCCGAAAATGCACTTAAGGGCCGGCTTGAGCTGGCAGTCGAAGACCTGCTGAAGGAGTTGTTGGGCAATCCTGACCTATCCCCCTTCTTTACTGTCGAGAGAGCTCACAGAGCACTTAGTCCACGTCCCAAACAGGGAGACTTCCCGCGTCCCATCATTGCAAAACTTCTAAGCTTTAGAGACCGGGATCAGATCCTCGGGCTGGCGCGGGAGAAGGGGGAGCTTAGGCTGGAGTCCCAAGTGATCAGGATATTTCCAGACTTCTCTACTGGAGTGCAGCAGGAGCGTCGCCAGTTCCTGGGGGTTAAACAATTGCTCAGAGAGAGGAATATTTCCTACACCATTTTGTTCCCGGCACGGCTGAAGTTTACATTCAACAACAAACTGTACTTTTTCACGGTACCTGCAGAGGTGGTTAAATTTATTGAGGCGCATATATCCCTATACAGGGCCCTGCTGATGACCACATGGACAATGATTGAGCTCTTCTCCCCCCTCGTACTTTGAACTCATTGCTTACGGGGGGCTAGACACCCTTTTTTGTTATTGACGCTCAATCTTCGGCTGGCCTCAGCTTGGTATTGTATCTCGCTTCACAGATCCTGTTGGGCACACAGCATAAAACTCCTGGGGTGCTGGCTGCTGGGCTCATGCTGTATGGCCCCACTCCCTGAGTATCCCTATAACTCATTAATGGCTAGACACACTACCATGTGCTCCAGCGCCTCCGGTGTCCTACTCTTTTTTGTGCTGGGAGTCTGTCCGAATATTGACCCCATGTTCACTTGTCTTTATTGATTCATGGCCTCGCTATACAGCTTCGGCTATGCACAAGCGGCTCGCCTTAATTGTAACATACACTGCTGTAACTGCACAATGCTGTACTGGTTACCCTGTGTAATGATGCCCACTCCCGGGGAGCCGGTTCAAGCCCGGCGTCCCCGAAAGCGGACATCCAGTCCCCAAGGAAGGACCCAGCAACCCCATATAGGGGCCCTTTGGACAGTGTCCTGGCGCCTATGGCGCCAGGCTCATAAAAGACATCAGTCCTGGCGCCATAGGCGCCAGGCTGATTATGGGAATGCTTGGGTGCACTTACCTGATGCAGACCATGCTGCAGGATCCCGGCCTCCTTGAGGCCTGAAAGGAACTACTTTACCTGTGGGACTAATTTACCATCCAGGCGTGGTCGGGGAAGGATACATACCTGGAACTTCTTCCAAGGCTATTTAAACCCCACCCGAACAGCCACACGTGCTTCTCGTTGTTCTGCATCTAGCAGCTGGACGCTCACCGTGTCTGCTCCTGCATCCTGACTTCTGCCACGCCTGCCAGCATCCTGGATCACCTGCAAAGGAAGAGAAGAAGAGAACAGAAGAAGGAAAAGTCCTTACCTGCTAAATCCGCATCCCGGAGACATCTCGCCGACAATCCTGAAAAGGAAGACTTTAATTTAAAAGCTCATCGCGTCGATCGCTGCAGCGCCGCATTCCACTCACCTTTACAGGGCACCTCCATGTTCAGCAGCGATCATCCGGATTCGCAGTCACGCCCCAGCGCCTAGGGAGAAAAAGACCAGCACAAAAGGTGAGAGAGAGAAGGGAATAAGGAAAGCTAAATCTCCATGTTAAGACTTACCTGTTGATTCATTCCCTCTTCATTTCGGGTCCGCGCCGCATCCTAGCATTTCCGGACCCCGGCCCCTAAGGGGAAAAAGAGACATCAGCGTTAATGAGCGAATGAAAAGACATTACCAAAAAACGCTCATTAAAGACTTACCTGATTTCTACAAGGATTTGACCTCTCATCTCGGGTCGGTGCCTGTTCCCCGGCATTCCGTACCCCGGCCCCTATGGGGAAAAAGACACTAGCATTAGTACATTAATGCATGGACACAAGGGGAACCTCTTATCAAAAAACTTACCTGGAAGCCAAGCAAGTTTGGTTCTCACCAATCCGAAAATCCAGTGAAGTAACTGGATACCAACTCGCCCCTGCATCAGAAGCAGGATGGAGAGCTCGTCCTTCCAGACCCTAAAGTGAGACGCTACGAGAAATCACAGAAGGGTTTCAAGGAGGGTGAGAGGGGAAAGTGGGAGGCCGATTGCATTACCCCGCAGACAGTTAATCCCCTATTTTCGCCTACAGAAGGATACTTCTGCGAGCCAGACAAGCCAGATTTGGGGGCCCGGTCCAGTCCGTCTTCCGAACCCTGCACATCACCTTAGAAGAGGTCACAGCAGCGCGAACCAGGCCAGCGCCTCCGTGGGAGTCAGGTGAGCGTAACACCCTGATCGTATCTTTGTTTATTTTTGGTTAAGCTCCTACGCTCTCAATTGCATATTTTGATCCTACGTCTCACCTAGAAATGCAGGGTCAAGCACTAAATGACCGCATACACTGCTTGTTATGTAACGGAACCTGCGGGTTTCATGCGTGCTGTTGCACGGCAATGGCGCACCCCATTGTGATTGCACTGTTCTCTGATTCACCTCTGTTAGGGGTTAGCCCCAGTTGGGCTCTCGTACAGGTTGGGCCAAGTTGGGGGCGGCTCAGCTGTGTTCAGTTTAGGGTGGTTGTTGTGTACACTGCTAATTTTGGGTTGGTGGTGAGGGTGGGGGGAGGGAATGGGGGTTTACCAAAAATTGGCACACAAGGTTGCACGGCACACACATTATATGGCCACAAGCTTATCCTCAACTTTCATGTTGGGAGCTCACACTATCAATGGATCTGGGACGTCCACTAAAACACCCATTATGGGATTAGATTTTTGTCACTGATATGTCCACTAACATAATGTCCTGGAACGTCCGGGGATTGGGCAATTATACTAAGGCCCGTAAGATTATGGCATACGCTAATAGGCATGGTTGTAAAATATTATTTCTACAAGAAACACATTCTCAAGGTTATATGTGAAGGGCGATGGCCCCCACATGGGGCCCTGCTAGATATTTCACCTCCTATTCTACCCAATCCAGGGGCGTCCTAACGATGGTTCATAAATCTATTATTTGTGCTTCACAAGAGCTACATAGACCCTGCAGGTCGCTATGTTATATTAGACAGATTTTGAAGGAACTTTTGGGTTGATATCACTTAGAACCCCCGCGACCTGATTAAATGCAAAAATTTGCACTGTCGCATTGGTGTGCCATAGAACAGAGACTTCGAGTTCCTCAACTCTGTTTGTTTAATTAGGAAACCAGGCTGCTGTGGTCACACCTTATTACTGCGCCAGAAAAAAATTATGCTGGAGACTAAGTCCAATTGCTGTTGTGTGATAAGGAAGTTTAATTGATCTGCCCTATGGATTACACGTGTTTCGGCAAGGTGCCTTTCTCAAATCAGGGCTTATCTAATTATGACCCATCATAAGTGAAAATAATAAATGCACCATCCAATCCCCATGTGCCGAACCACATCGTAAAAAATCAAAGTAAAACGGAATATCCAGAAAAGAAAGTTAAGTAATTCAATCAAACATTATTGAGAAGAAAACAAAAACAAATGGCATTTTTTAAACGTATGCATTTCCATTTCAGTTTCCCATTCACAGAGAGAGGGGGTAGGGGGTAAGGGATGGATGTTTAGGTTTGGAAAAGTCAAAAGGAAAAAAAGGAAAACACATTAGAAATTAATAATTGGTGAGTGGTTGTGATTGAACAAACTCGTGCTAAGTGTGCTGTAATGTGAGAAAAGATTTCTTACCCAACTTTATTTCTCTTGATCATTACTGGAAGTGTAATAACGGGGATCAATCCCAACTGTGAGGTAAGGGCGTGGGAGAGAAAGGAAAGAAGGTGGCGGTTTGTGAACACTTCTATGCACATTGTGAGCTAAAGTTGCAAAAAGGCGCTTTTACTTTTAATGCAGATTGCATCATGTTAAAAGGCTTGCGCTGCCCTTGGTTCCATTTTAATAGAAGTTAAGACTAATTTGCTAATATTTGCGGTTGTACATTAAAAGCCACAAATGGCGTGTGTGCTGTCAGTTGATTTAAATAGCTTAGACCCGATTTTTACATCACATATGGCAATAGCTGTAACTGATTCAACAAGTGCTACTCTTTGTATTAATAATAATATTTGCGGTTGTACAGTGAAAGCCACAAATGGCGTGTGTGCTGTCAGTTGATTTAAATAGCTTAGACCCGATTTTTACATCACATGTGGCAATAACTGTAGCTGATTCAACAAGTGCTGCTCTTTGTAATAATTCGACTATGTGCTGGAATTAAGCGCATCCTGATGCGATTGGACTGAGAGCGGGTGGGCTGCCAAGGACCCCAGTGCTTACCTGCAAATATCATTGCCGCGACCCGCGTTCAAGCAAAGTGTTGCTGTGGTCCCTGCTTGTTGCCATGTAATGGGGGGATGACTTGGCAACTAAGTCCCTTGTTTGTGTCATTGCCGACTGTCTGTTTTTCTACAGGTTTAGAGTCAGCCATGTTGTAATGTACTTTGTGCTAACCTCTTCATGGGAGACACGA
Organism: Ambystoma mexicanum; assembly: GCF_040938575.1. NCBI lineage: Eukaryota > Metazoa > Chordata > Amphibia > Caudata > Ambystomatidae > Ambystoma > Ambystoma mexicanum. The sequence goes on along the minus strand of NC_090934.1, from coordinate 830,885,396 downwards.
ACTGAGTGCTAATCACAGCGTTCTATTCCTTAGCTGTGTGGGAATCTTATGTTACCATTTATTATTTGATTCATACAGGAGTATTTGAAGCTTGAAATGCATTAAAACTCAGTCACGTTCCAATTGTTACTAGGTTTATCTCATGGGATTCTCAGTGGTGTATTGTGGGAACCGTAGTACTGTGTAGGTTACAGTTCTGAAAAGTTAGAATTTGCCTAGAAATCACTTGTAAAGAGTTTTGCACAGTACATATTTGATACGCATTGTATTTAAGGTTGCCCTTGATTCTGGTTGTATCTTAGTAAATACCTTATATGTATTGAAAGTTTTTAAACCCTGGGGGTAGACAGTTCCTATAGATGGTTGCATGTGCGTGGGAATCTTAAGTCTCGAGGGATTCACAGTGGTGTATTATGGGAATCATAGTTATTTGTATCATTAATATTCTAAATGTGTTTAAGAGTGCCAGGAAAGCCAATATAGTGAAAACATAAGTTACATATCCATCAAAATTATATCTTAGTATAGACCATATTGGTGACAAACAAATTACAGAAAATATGACATCTCATTGTCCGTGTTTAAGCCAGTGTCCACACTTCTGAAGAGACAGATATATCTGGCCTCTTCACGGCAAAGAAGCAATTCCTGGTTGCCGCCCCTAGGTCGCAATGTTACTTTCTTTAAACCTATAAATGTAATGTCTCCTTTGTCTTGCAATTGGTGTACTTTCGGCCAGTGGTCGGCTAGGGGTAGGTTTTTGTCTTGGCTGGCAATTGTTGAGAGGTGCTCTCTTATCCTTATCCGTAGCTGTCTGATTGTGCTGCCGATGTAAGTTTTTTTACAGACACATATGATCGCATAGACAACATATTTTGTTCGGAAGTTTATCTGCTCCTTTACTTTTGTTTGAATTCCATTCATGTCTTTGTAGAAATCTGTACTAGTCGTTGCATATCTGCACATAGTGCAAGTACCACATCTTCTAAAATCTGGTCTTGGGTCGTCTAACCAGGTCAAAGTTTTTAGTTTTTTCTTTTCAGGTAGTAATGATGGGCTTAGACTCTTTCGAAGTGTTTTCGCTCTTCTATAGATTATAGAAGGGTGATCATGAAGAAAAATCCCTACGTGTGGGTCAAGTTTGAGCAGATGCCAGTTTTTTTTTAGACTTTTTCTGATCTCATGATTGTTCGCACAATATGTAGTAATGAATTTTACTTTAGTGTCTTGAGTAGGTTTTTCCTTTTTTAACAAGGTTTGTGTTCTAGGTATTAGTTGCACCTTGTCCTGGGCAGCTTGTATGCTTATTTGTGAATAGCCTATAGCCTTGAATCTATTAGTTAAGAGATTGCATTCCTCCTTGAAATGTATTGGGTCGGCACAGTTCCTTCTTGCTGTTATGAATTCCCCTTTAGGGATGTTTCTAATCACCGGTTCGTGATGACAACTAGTGGCAAACAATGTTGAGTTGACTTCTGTCTCCTTCCGGTAAGTTCTGGTTATACGTTTGTTGTGTTTAGTTGAGATTGTTAGATCCAGAAAGTTAATTTCCAATTGACTGCTTGTGCCTGTAAATTCAATGCCCCAATTGTTGTCATTGGTCTGAAGTCTGAAGCTTTCTAAGGGCCTCATTCCGAGTACGGCGCTAACCAATGGCGCTATTAACGCCTTGGTTGACGCCGTACCTGGACCGGCAGCGCCTTGGTGGATGGCGGAATTACCGCCCCATTCCAAGGTTGGCGGGGCGGTAATTCCCCAATCCCCATTTACCCTTCCCCATTCCCATTCTTGCCCCATAGGGCATAATGGGAGTGGGGAAGGCGTTCATTACGCCACCGTAAATTACGGTGGCGTAATTAACATCAAGGTCCCTTAGCGCCATGGTTTTTAACACCTGCTAAAAGCAGGTGTTAAAACCTCCATGGCGCAAAGGGAACTCGGAGTATGGCGGTAAGGGATTACCGCCACCGCTCTCGTTAGCGGTGGCCGCTATCCCTTACCGCCATACTCGGAATGAGGCCCTAAGTCTTGCAAGGTGCCATTCCAAATAAAGAAGACATCATCAATGTAACGTGTCCATTTGCTGATATTAGTTTTGTATGCATCTGTTGTATAGATCAGGAGGTCTTCGAACATGCCCATGACCAGGTTGGCCAATGCTGGGGCGTATTTAACGCCCATTGCCACTCCTCTTCTTTGCTTATAGAATTGGTTTTCAAAAATGAAGATGCTATTTTCTAATGTCGCCATGAGCATTTCTTTTATCATGCATACAAAATGGAAATGTGATGTGGATTCCTTCATAAATGTGTAGGTTATTGTGTCCAGAGCCAGGTTGTGTCCAATTGAGGTGTATAGGGCTTTAAAAGAGTAGCACTTGTTGAATCAGTTACAGCTATTGCCACATGTGATGTAAAAATCGGGTCTAAGCTATTTAAATCAACTGACAGCACACACGCTATGTTATATTACACTGTACGCTGGTCAATAGGGAATATTTACTTGTTAATACCTACTGCCCCAATATTGACTCCCCCGAGTTCTTTGACTCTGTTACAACCATATTGTTGGGTTACGTTGGAGTTCACGTTATATGGGGGGGAGACTTGAATCTTATTCTGGTACTGCCCTTGACAGAACTGGTACTGCCTCCCGAGCCCTGTCAGCTGCTGCACGCAGGTTACATGTCCACATTAAGGCACTCAATGTCTGCGATGCCTGGAGAGCGCTACACCCTCAACGGCGCGAGTATACCTACCATTCCTCTGTACATGGCAGCTCATCCAGGATTGATTTGTTCTTGGTGTCTAGCAAGATCATGGGCAGGGTGGAAGAGGCCCGGATCCTACCCCGCACATTGTCAGACCATTCCCCAATCACATTAACTGTAGGGCTGGGAATACCCATTCCGACGTTTAGCACCTGGCGCTTCAAATCTGAGGCCCTCAAAGATATTGTTTTTAAGGCTGAAATACTGGCTGACATCGAATCCTTTTTTGAGCACAATTCCCTTCATGATACGTCAGCTGTGGTTAGGTGGGACACCTTTAAGGTGTTCATCAGGAGAATGTCTATCTCCCGCGAGGCCGGGGTGCTGAAGGCGATTAGAGCTGCCCTAGATCGTTCTGAAGCCAGACTAAAGCTACATGAGCTGCAGAGCTCCACTGGGGCTGACCCTGCCATACTCTCCCAAATTAGCGATGAACTCCAGTCATATAATTCACTTGCTGTCAGTGAGGTTCGGTACTTTAGCCGCCCGCGAGCCGCCAGGAAATACGGAAAGGGCGACAGGCCGGGGATAACACTGGCAGCACCTGTCAGAGGAGAGTCCGGCCGGACCCAGATTGCCTCTATCAAAGATGAGAATGGCGGACCAACGAATCCTACATATATTTACCGAGTTCTACAAATCCCTGTACTCCCAGCCTGCTAAGCACACCGAACAACACATGCGGGAGCTTCTTGACCAGATCCCCACCACAGAAATGTCCCCCTCTACATGTGACCAGCTTGACTACCCAATAACATTAGACGAAATCGTTAAGGCCATCTCAGATCTCCCCAAAGGTAAAGCGCCGGACCCCGACGGGTTTACCACCGAATTCTACCAGGAACACATTGCCATTTTAGCCCCCAGGCTGCTTGAGGTGTGGGATGAATCACTCCGAGTCTCTATCCTTTCCCCCTCAATGCGGGAGGCTGTCATTATGGTTCTACGTAAACCTGAGGACGAATGTGGTTCCTATAGACCTCTCTCCCTCATGAACCTTGACACAAAGATCTTTGCTAAAATCATAGCGAATCATTTCCTACCTATTATGACATACTTAGTTCATGAGGACCAGGCGGAATTCGTCCCAGGAAGATCGACCTCCCACAATATTAGAAGACTGTTCAGTGTAATGTCACGTATAGACCAGGATGTGCAGGCTGTGGCGGTCACACTAGATGCGCAGAAGGCCTTCGATATGGTCTCCTGGAGGTATATCTGGTTAGTTCTGGAGACGATGAACGTTGGCCCAAACATGAATAGGTTTATTAAACTTTTATATAACTCACCTGTGGCACGAGTTAGAGCTAAATCATTAACATCGGAGCTCTTCACACTCTGTAGGGGTACCCGACAAGGATGCCCCTTCTCACTTATCCTTTTTGCCCTAGCAATATAGCCAATGGCGGATTATGTCCATGCATGCCACGCCCGCAAGGGAATTAGACTGAAAGATAACCCCGAAATTATATCCCTGTATGCAGACGATGTACTGCTATACATTAGAGACCCGGCAGCCCATCTTGAGCCTATACTGAGAGATATCACCCGCATCGGCACCCACTCCGGATTTACAATTAACTACTCCAAATCCGAGATCTTCCCGCTTACTAAATCTACCCAACAACCCGCCACTGAATACCCTCTCCGCTGGTCCCCAGACGGTGTCAAACACCTGGGTGTTCGGATAATCCTCACCAAAGCCACGCTGCTTGCTGACGGTGGCACAAATAGTCGAGACTCAAATTTCACGGTGGCGGACGCTTCCACTGTCCATGGCCGTCGGCTATCTCTCGTTAAAATGATGCTACTTCCCAAGCTCCTCTACATTTTCAGCAACATACCCGTGTGGCCTGGGAGGGAATACTTTGCCAAATTACACACACTATGCGCACAGTTCCTATGGCACTCTGGTGCGGTCCACAAGAAGTGGACTGACATGGCGCTTCCATATGAATGAGGGGGACTCACGGCTCCAGGTCTATCAGATTACTGGACCGCGGCCCAAGCCCAGCATGCCACCCATTTGTACCCCGGCTCCCCGGCACGTCCACATGTTAAATTAGAGCTACTGGCAGCCGCAGGCACCAACATAATGTCCCTTATACTGCATCAACATTATGTATCCGACTCTCCTATTGATCCCACTGCCACTACCCTTTATGCTTGGTCACGCCTGTTATACACGACTGCCGAATCCCGGTGTGGGCCTTCCCTGGCTTGGAACCTACGCAGGATACCGCTCTGGCCCGCTACTGGGGGGCGCTGGGATACCATGCATTAGCTGACTTGTACCCTGAGGGCAGGTTCATTGACCCCCAAACTTGGAAGCAAGGGCACACCGGATCAGCTTTAGAGACCCTCCAATATTATCGACTCAGGGCTTCAATCCGTAGTAAATAGCCATCCTTCCCAGATGAGCCCCCCGGACGATCCAGCTATTGCATACATTGCTAATTCTGGTGGCGCCCGGGGCGTTCTCTCCTCATTATATGCCATCATCCAGGATGCTTCCCCGATACAAGTCCTCAAGGCATGTGATGATTGGGCGGCTGAACTGGGTTTGGAAATTACCGATGAAGTTTGGAGGGAGATGTGCCGGCATACTAAAAGGGTCTCCCTTAACTTTCGCTACCGGGCTATGCAATATAAGCTCCTAAACAGGCTATACTATACTCTGCATAAGACCTCGAGGTTCAACCACACTACACTGCACTCCTGCCCCCGCTGTGGGGTGGAAGGAGCTGATCATCTGCATATGTTCTGGGGGTGCAGTAAACTGCTAGAATTCTGTAACAGCGTTATAGAAACACTCACTACAATCACCAAAACTGTGGTGGATCCTGATCCTTTATCAGTCCGTTTTGGTGTCTGGAGAACAGATGACTCTAGACGTCTGGCCAAATTCCTGAACATAAGTTGTGTGATAGCTAAAAAATACATACTCCAGAATTGGAAAAGCTCTTCCCCTCCGGCCCATCAGAAATGGCTGCGCTTGCTCACCTGGTCGCAAAATTGTGAGGAGGAATACCTGGCCATGCTCCCGGCCCGATCACGTCCCAAGAACATATGGGCTGAATTCTATACTTATCTTAACAATCTGAGTGGCAGTCCACCAAGGTCTGGCTTGTCACCTGAACTGCTGGGTCCTACTCCTACACCATGAACACTGTTATATCCTCGTCTCTTGTGATGTTCTGCTGATACTGTTGTGTTTAATGTACTGTGACTACTATACGGTTACAAAATGTGGTCGTCAAAAGAAAGAACTCAACCAGGTTTCACTGGGAATACAGCTCTGTGATGCTTGTATCTGTTGCCCAAAGATGGGGCTACCACAAGGGCACCCACTATTTTCCCTGGGTATGTAACCATGCCCATACAGCGTGACAAAGTTCTTGTTGATAGCAGCATATCCTATGTCACGACAGCACCATATGCAGCCATTTACCACACAGGTGGTTCGTGCTTCCTGACAGAGCCTTAAAAGTGCAGCTATGGTTGTCTAAATCAAGTAATCTGGCAAGTGGGCTTGGTTGCTCTTAGGCTGGGTGGTGACTTGAACGGACCGCATAGGCTAATTCCTGAAATTAGCTTCATCCAAGAGCCCCCAAAAGTCTAATGTGTTTGTACCTAGATTTACCTGTGGTTGGGATGACTGATTTGTTTATGGAATCTAAAGCCCCTAAAATTGTGAGTGCAAAGGTATACAAATTAAAGTTTGGAAGTGGTGAGCAGGGTTGATTGGCTATCTGAAAATTCTGAATTGTGTTTCAGTGTCTGATTGGAGGTTAGGGTTCGACTGTCTCTCTCAAATTAAAGATATAAGCGAGTAATCTGTGCCAATACTTGTTAATCAATGACATTCAATCCTGAAATACCAGGAGAAAAGACTTTCCCAACTCAACTTGGTTTTTGCACCAACATCTTTTGAACCTCTGAAAATCCAATGGTGAACCTCTGCCTCTCTTCTGGTCAGAAGTTGCCCTTTGTGGTACTCATTACCCATGATCTGGAAGACGAGTCAGAGCACCATCTCTGAAAAGGGTTCCTTTCCAAGACCCGCCTGTATCAACAGAAGTGGGAGGAGATATTCTTCTACAGGCTCAGCACCTTTATCACTGCAAACTGACCATTTTTTTGATGCCTCGGCCGTCAGGCAGGACCCTATCACTGTCCTCTAGCATTGGAGAGTAGAGAGCCAGGACTGGATGTCAGGGTGTTCAGTGTTGTTGGTCAGCAGTAGGAATTCAGTCTTGGAGGGGTTGACTTTAAGGTAAGCAGTGGACATCCAGGACTGTATCAGTGTAAGTGTAACGCTCACCTAGTATCGACAGGGACGTCACTCAGCCTGTTCTGACCTCTTACGACCTTGAACCCTTAGCTGGAGTCTACTCGACTGGAGACTGGGCCTGAAACACAGGCTTGGTACAGTTTAACTCCCTATTGTCTCTGTGTCCTTCTTCCCCAGGGTCCAACCCTTCCCTTTGATCCACAGCTCACCTTGTTTTCTTGGAAAGTGTGCTCTCCATCCTGCTTTCAGCGCAGGGGCGCGTTGATTGATGCAGGCTCGTTGCTGCCTAGTTACTTCACTGGCAAGAGTCCGACAGGTAAGTATAATGAGTCTTTTGAAGAGTTCTCTAACTTTGTTCATTTCCTTCCTTAGATGATGGCCGGCGTCCGGGGATGGCGACGTGCTGCTGAGATGAGTAGCTCTAAATGTTTCCACGCTAACCTGGAGTGTCTTTTCCCTCTTGCAGGTGGATGAGAAGTTCCGGAGACAGAGTTCCCCCAGAGCAGCTGGGATTCAGGTAAGAGTTTGAAGCTCGTACAGTCTTTAAACATAAGCGAAGATTTGCTGAATGCTTACTAATACCTTTTTTCTGTTCTTTTCCCTTTTCCTTAGGAAGCGGCGTGCTGGGATGGGAATGACACCGCCGAAGATGCCCGCAGAACAGAAGAAGCGATGAATGATGGGCAGAAGCGCCACAAGGTAAGGCTGTTCCTAACGGTGTTCTTGTTCTTGCAGGAGCTGAGCGCAGAAGAAATATGCAGGCCTACTGGAGACCGATCAGAACACGGTGAGTGTCACGCTGCAGGTGCAGAAAACACAAAGCATGTTTCTCAGCCTGGGCGTGGCTTAAATAGTCTCTGGGTATCCCAGGTGTCTCTGGGCTGAACCACACCCAAAAGACTAGACTGCACATGCAGTTCTGGGAACCGAAATATGTGGGGGCATCCATCTTGTCCCCATCAATGCACTACAAGTCCAATCCCCAATGTTATCCTATGGGAGTGAGTGAGTCTGGTGCCACAAGCGCCAAGTCTGACTCCAAGTGGGTCTTTGGAGGGATGGAGAGGCCCTTGAGGGCCATGTAGGTGATCGTGGCCTGGCTCCAGCCTGGCATCTTGGAGAGCTGGGGACATGAGGGGCAGGAATCATGACAGTGAGGCAGGCCTTGAGCCTGTGGATGTCTTCGATGGAGGATATCTTGCGGTAGATCTGCAAGTCATCTGCATATTGGTGGAGGTGTGGAGCAAGGAGGGGTCATAGCAGTTCCATGTCTTGACTGATGATCACATCAGCGAAGATGGATCCTTGCCGGACTCCACAGGTGATGGGTAGGGTTGGTGATCTGGGAGGATCCATTTGTACGAACTTTTGATGATTAGCAAGGTAGGATTTGAACGAGCTGAGTAAGATTTCGCTGATCCCCATGAGGCGATGTAGATTGTCAGCAAGTGTCTAGTAGTGCTGTGTCGCATGCTTAGAGGTCAAGGAGCACTAGAAGGCCAGGATTGACGATTTTAAGGGCATTGTCAATCACCTTGATGGTAGCTGTGTCTGTGATGCTTCTGGGCCAGAAGCCAGATTGATAGGACTGAAAGGGAACCATGTGATCGGTGTGCCACCCGTAATGCCAACAATGACAATGTCGACTCCTATTACAGCGCAGTGATCAGATAGATCACTTTTCCAGCATCCCCTCAATTCCATCGGCTTTATGTGCAGACCTAGTATCTTTGCCAATAGACTTATATTGGGCTACTGAAATGTAATGGGTTCTTCTCAGCCAATCAGAATTTACTTCCTTTCTACAGGGAATAATGGTCTTGTGCACTTTACGATTTTAGAGGCCTTACACGTATTACTTTTAAAAACATATGGCAGAAACAAGAAGTGCCACTCAGGAAGGAAATAACTGCTCCCTTTTCCTTGACACCTGCTCTGCAGTGTATGTCATACCTAGGGGGTGCACTTTTAATTAAATCATGCTTTAGGAAAAATTGTATATGGCTTTTGCATTCAACCCTCACCCTTGTTGGGCTAGGAATAAACTAAAGCAGGGATTGTCAGTTTATGGACCAGCAGGGAACTGTGGTCAGCTGTTTCAAGGCCTCAGAATGCCAATGGTGTGCAAATCGGTGCAGAAGTCCATCATTAAAAGCTAGAGAAACAAAGAAACATACATGGGCTGATGGAAACGCTCAGAGAAAGCAACATCTTTAATTTGAGTATTTGAACACCAAAGGAATGAAGAATTCTCTCTCTCCCAGTATTTACATATTGCAGCAAAACATACACAATAATGTAGCACCCTTACACCAGTCAAGGGAGGACGAGACCCTGGTGTGATTTGATAATGTAGACCATTTTTGAATCTGGGAGAGAGAACACAGCTTCACATCACTTATAATAGATTTAGGGCCTCATTACGACCCTGGCGCTAATGGGTTAACGGCGCCGCAAAAGGCTGCGGCACCGTTAACCCATTAGTGCCTGATTATGAGGTCCCTTTGCGGTACCCGACCTTAACGGCTGGTCTACACCAGCCGTTAAAGTAGGGACCTGCAAAGGGACCTTGGTGCTAAGTACGGTACCGCAATTTGCGGTACCGTACTTAGCGCTTCCCCATTACCATTGAGCCCTATGGGGCAAAAATGGGAATGGGGAAGGGCCATGGAGGAAGGGGGGAATAACCGCCCCGCCAACCTTGTAATGGGGTGGTAATTCCCCCTTTCTCCATGGCAGAGTCGGTAAGTTACCGGCATGGACCATGGTGCTATTAGCACCATGGTTTTCTGCCTGGGTCGTAATGAGGCCCTTACACTAGAGCATGGTTCTGAGTGAGCGAAGACACACACTGGGTCTGATTCACAAAGCCTAAAACTGAAGCACATTTGAGATGCCAAATGAAAATGTGATAAACAGTGGTTTGCACAAAATATCTCAGAGATGAGCAAGTGTTCCCCAGATTTGGTACTGTTTCTGACTATCTATGGATTTGCTCCAGTCCCACCTTTTTGAATCAGGCCCACAGTTTCTATTATGAATCTTGATATTTGCCAAAGAAAGAATAATTACTATTTCTATGTCTCCAATCTGATGTCTAAATAAAATAATACATCTTACATTATTTCCTTGTGAGCATTATAGTTTAACTTTCTAGTGCATCAAGTTACTACATCAGACATTTCATTGTTTTATGATGTAACATCGCATATGGTGAAGTTTAATAGACAGATAATATCCAAATCTAATTCACATTTTCCATTGTCTCTCAATCTGGCCCTTTCTGTGATAATAAGTCACAAAACTGCAATATTCTTGAATTTTCCAAAGGCATCATACATTGCTATGTCACAGAATAAAGCACTTTACTAATAATGCTGTTTTTGTTATTAACAGATAAAGGTAATTTTACAGTATTACATAAACGAGCCAAATCACCTTTGTCCTTTGTAAGTCACGTTATTGCCTTGAAGCTTTATTTCTCCATCTCCAGCAAAAAACAGACTGACTGCACGTTCACAAGCATAGACTGACGCCATGCACTTGGGATCATTGTGCACCTAAAAGGGGTAATAATTGAAATAAAAAACAAGAGAAATTTGAAATATCTGTAACTGTTTCTTTTAGAGAATCCTCACATTCATTATGCAATACGAAGAACACTAGTACACCATACACTACTACGATGTTTTACAACTGTAAATTGTACTAGCCAGACTATCACATCCCCTCTGTCACCCCTGCCTCTCACCTCCATCCTTAAAGACAGCATCACCCTTTCCCTCTCCTTCAACTCTCATCCTCTCTGCTTTTCCAATCCCCCATGCACCAATCCTTAACAACATCTAGCCAGACACCTCTGAACAACCCACCGCCTCTCATCACCACGTCTCAATTCTCTGAGCCAAACCGCATATCCACGCCACTACTCAGTCAAAGACCTGCGACTGCCTGCTCTCTCTTCCCGGTCCCTAAGCACCTATGCCCCTCTACGCACCCATTACAGTATCCCTTCCCCTGAGCATCTCTGTCAGTCCTATTACACTGCCCCACCCAATCGACCCTCTCCCCACCACCAACACAAACCTACCGCGACCCCAACTGTCTCAGCCCTGCCAACCCCACGGACCTGGAAAAACATTACCCCCGCTACCTCCCACAACGTCACCTGTCTCATCTTCAAAGCCCATTCCGAAGCCAAGAACAGACACAGCATCTATGATTTCCTAACCTCTGAGAACCCTGAACTTATCTTCATCGCGAAAACCTGGTTATTGATGACCTCAAGCCTATCGCTCATGAAGAATTCCCACCTGACTACTTACACATCACCTACAACATTCCTTCTAGACTAGAAGGATTAGCCATCCTCCACAGACCTCACATCTCTATTACCTCCACTGAAACACAACCCAGCACAGCTAACTGCAAATCCCTCCTAGTCAAACTCTCTCTCTTGCCTACTCTCACACAGCTTCCTACTCATAGCCCCCCTACTAGAATAGACAATTTGCCAACAGCCAATGCGACTCACTAGCAGCCATCCTAGTTAACCACCCTGCACACACCCTACCGGGAGACTTTAAATCTGGCTCGACCTTCCCAACTCCATGACCCTACCCCAGATCGACAGCAAGAGGCACTCAAACCCATCCACACCTACTGCTGGCCACACCCTCAACACCATTTTGATCTCTTTCGACCTTATATTCATGTCCACCACCCAACCCCTCATCTGGACAGACCACTCTGCCATACCATTCTCTCTCCACACACTGCTGTCACCCGCCAAGCCATCCTTTAGCCCTACATCTCAGTTTAAATGCTGGAACAAGGTCAAGGTACTACTGGCCATGGCAGAGGTGCTGCTAAGTGCCCTCCCCTCACTCCCGACCACAGCTAGACCCTTACCCATAGAGCTCTTCAACCCCTGGCTAAATGACTCCTTCATCCCCCTAATCCCCTCCAAGTACACTGCCTCCCCCAAAGGACCTACCCCCAAATGGTTCACTCCCACCTGAAGACTCTAAAAACCCATAACAGCTCCATTGAGCGCAAATGGCATGCTTCCAGAACCCATAAAGCAAATGAGTACCCGCCCACCACCACAAAAATTACAAATCAGAGATCCAAAAGGCCAAAAAAGGCCTATTATGATAAATGGATCCTGAACTGCCGTAGCAGCAGCAAAGAGCTCCACAGGATCATCACAGAATTCCTGCACCACACCCCCAACTGCCTCCTCACAAATGCTCTGCAACTCCCTGTCTGAACACTTCCACAAAATGGCCCTAGACAAGACGGTCACCCTCAATGCCAAACTCTCCACTAATAAACAGCAAATCACCCATCCTCGCCATTTTCTCTCCTCTGCATGCCCAGTAAACAGTGGAGTACCCGAAGGCATCTGCCTCTCTCCCCTTCTCTTCAACCTTTACATGACCCCCCTGCCCAGGATCATCCGCTCACACAACCTCACCTGCTATAACTATGCAGATGGCACACAAATCAGCTTTAGAATTCCAAAGTTGACCACCTACCCTCGCCCTGACCTAGCAGCATGTCTCACAGACATTGACTGCTGACTGACCACTAACCATCGCCTTCTGAACCTATGTAAACTGAAGATCATATTATGCAGCAAAACTGCATTATTTCCCCAATGGACTCACTGGCCAATCTCACTCCACTGTCAAAAACCTCAGCTGCACAATGGACTCGGACCTAACTCTATCCCACCACATCAAAAATGCATCCAAATCCAGTAATTTCCACCTTAGGCTCCTGAAGGGTATCTTGCCTTACCCCACCGACCCCAACAGAATCGCTGCAGTTATGTTCATTGTCATGCCCATACTTGATTATGCAAACTCTCTCCACCTGGGTGCACCGGCCTACCAGCTAATCAAACTCCAAAGAATACAAAACTCAGCTGCCGGACTGCTTCTCACAGTGGGGCGAAGGGACCACATCTCACCTTCTCTTTGCACCCTACACTGGTTTCCATTTGGCACAGGTCCACCTTCAAATTCCTATGTATTACCCACCGAGCGGTGCACAAAGCAGGCCGCATACTCCTAAAAAAAATATTATGTCCTGCCACCCAACTCACATCCTAAGGTCAAGCACTGCCCTACTCCTAGTGGTCCTCACCTCCAACTCGACCAGCATCGGAGGATCTGCCTACTTAACCCTGGCACCAACTTTGTGTAACTCACTGCCTCCCTGCATTAGACAGAGCAAAGACTACATGGTTTTCCGGAAGGCACTCAAAACCTGGGTCTTTGTCTAAAAACACATAAGGGAATGCCGTGAACACTCAACTTACCACCACGACCAACACATGGCGTGCTACACCACCCAATACGGACCCTTTTCATAGACGCTGAGGCCAGGTGATATCTGCCCCCATTACCTGGAGCCCTTGCCCCAGACTTGAAACCCGAATCATAGTAGCACCCATGTACTTAATGGAATTGATGCACTATCTTAATCCACAGGAATTCCTTACACTCTGAGGCCTATAGATATCTATCCCCAATACTCTGGACCGAGTGTGCTAGTCTTGTAACCCAAGCACTAAAAGCACTCATGAGCTTCATCTCGGGCATGCAATTATGCACTACGCTATCAGTCCAAGAATTCACATGTCAGCTAACACTACTCATCTGGAAATCGAAGAGCAGAACTAGATACTGGGGGCCGCCTAGCACTTATTTTGCTAACCGCACCTTTCAGTGAATGCATTTAGCAGACTACCTACCGGAAATCTTTCTAGCAGAACGTATGAACCTGATCATTGCCCTGCAAATGTGCATTACCCTACCAGTCCAGGAAATGCCCTTGCTTGCTAATCTTTCACATCTGGAAATCCCTGAGCACAACTATATACCAAGGACCGTTCTAGCACATATTCTTTTAGTCAAACTACCTATCGGGGAATCCATTTAGCAGAACTACCGACCGAGGACGTCTCTATCACCTAAAAAGTAACCGCATGACTTTGGGACAGATCTGCAAGTTACCACCCGTCAGTCTTCGCCAAAGCAAATTGACCCAAAAGACTCGGGTAGGACCTTAGCCTAACAGCAGAAACCCAAAGGATATACCAGCCCTTTGACAGGCACTGGAAGCTCAACAGGAACAAGGTTTCCCTGGAATGCACACAGACACTCAAACACACCACTATGCTAACTCTTTCTTCTGCACCAACAAACACCTGCACCACTCGATTAATATGGCCTACCTGCACACATACGTATACACCTCCACGTTCATATACAGCTATACCCCTCGAAATTGGCGGAGCTGCACACATAGCCACATTGACAAACTCCAGCAACACCAGAATGCAGATACCCAAGTCCACTGGCCTTGCTGCACACATTCTACTGGTCTTACACAATGACCACACCACACCTAGAGGTAGTATGCAGCTACACACCACTTATACCACACTGGTTGCACACATATCGAGTGCACCCAATTTACTACATTACTCTTTCCAGTGACCTGGACTGCGGTCCCCGAGGGCGTTCAATCCACATCGCTTTGGAATCATACCAATGACCAATAACCTAACATAACGTAACAGAGTGGCTATTTAACTAACTGAGAATTGTTCAAGTCGTATCGCCTGCTCTGAAACAAGAAATTCTGACCTTACAAAAAAAGCAACTCTAACAAGCTGGAAACCAAAAACCTGAAGAGAGAAAAAAAGAAATAACCATTTCCTGCTAAGCACCCTGTCTTTGGAATAAGTAACACAGAAAAGACTGCCCATACCCATCCTACACTTCTGGAAAGTACCTTATGCTTTAAAGAACATCTCTCCAATCACTCATCACACATCAAAACCTTAGGTGTTCAATCCCAGCATCATAGTGAGGTTAAAGATATTTTATTTGGCACAATGCTCAGTCCACTTGCAGGCACTGGTGCCATTGGTACAAATACATGTGAAAAGAGCTCATAGATTAATAAGCTGCATATAGTGAAGGTCTTCACCCACTCACAGGTATGGTGTGCAAAAAAGAAAATCAGCTCACTCTTCTTTAATGAGTCTTAACTGTGACTCAGAAGAAAGGCTGCCCAATTCGCTGGTCATGCTAGCTGAAAAACTACATAAAAGCATGATCAAAGATAATGCAACTTCATCATTTCCATCAGGGCCCATCAGCCGGCTGATAAATCCCACCACTATCACCACCACAAGTGTTAGCTTGTGACTGAAGTGCAATCCTTTTCAAAACTGTTAAAACTTCAAATGTTAGCATGCAAGGGCGATTAAGATCACCAAGGTCTCCTATATGTCTCTCTGGTCACCAATATGTCGATAATTAGTTAAAGAAGGGCATAGTAACAATGAATATAGATGTAAATCTGGGTGTGTAAAAGCAGACACTTTTGTTTTGTTAATTCCATGAGATATTGCACTAAACATCCGAATTTACAAGACATTGCCAACATTTTAAGAAATTAATACAATGTGGTAACTAAAGGATGCACAAAAATGTTTTGCATTTTCACAACCTATTGTTTCTGGAGATTTTTTAAGCACACTAAGTGAACATTATTTACTCAGAATCTCCACTTGTTTTGCTGATCCACAATCTGCAAATTGAAATAATTTGGGGATTTTCATCAAAAACAAACTAATTTGAGTTGCCCATTTACTTTGCTACAAAACAAATTCTGCAGATAAAAAACGACAGGTGACTGTCTAAACATTCATATAAAAGTGGGCAACTGAAATAGATACATGTTCAAATTTACCACTTCTCCAAATGCACCAGAACAGCGTTCAAACTCTGTAATCTATCCTTTACATCAGTGCAATCAAAAAACCATACCATATATTTTAAGGCACAACAGCTCCAACTTCACTTCTCTTTCTCTAACAACTCACTAGCCAAACTTCATAATCTCCCATCTAATAACTAAGTATACTCTCTGGATCTCACATTCATAAGTTCCTCCATGGACTCCTCTGCTTCCACAATTGAACCATCTGCCTCTGGGGCCATTCTCTCATTCACTTCACCATCTTTATTTCTTCCCCACTCTCCTATTCCCATCCCTCAGCTATCACCGTGCTTAAGTAAAAGACTGACACCATCAAGTCAATGACCCTCATTACGATTCTAGGTCATTTGGTCGAAAATAAATCGTCGACAGGACAATTGGTTGACACCAAAAGGTCGACAGGTCAACTGGTCGAATTTTCTTTTTGTGTTTTTTCACATTTTTTTTTTTTGGGGGGGTCCCACCCAACCCCCCTTTTTTTCCCTAAACGAAAACCTAAAAAATATATATATATAAATAAAAATAAAATTCGACCATTTGACCTGTCGACCAAATTGTGTCGACCAATTGTCCTGTCGACCATTTGACCGGACACCCCTCATTACTTGTTTGGCGATAAGAATCATGGTAATGATGTCAGGAGAAATTACCCTTACTGCAGAGCATCCCAGCGGGATGTCTGCCGAATCATGAGTAGGCGGCGATGCGCACCACTCATCGGCGGTAACAGTAATTCTGCTTAAAAACAGAATGCCAACGGTAATTCTGCTAATATTCAGCAGAATTACCGTTACTGCCTCATGTTGATGGAATTACCCAATGGTAATTCTGCTGGCGGAATTAGCGCTGAATAGGAAGTCGTCACGATGCAAACGGGAAGTTCGCCAGCGTCAATCTTGAAAAACTCAATCTACTTTAAATCACCATTAATGAAGTACCATCCACCGCCAGAAGACACGCAAAACATGTCAGGAGGCAAAGGCAAGGTAAAAGGTGCCACAACTGTGGCTACGCAAGCAAAGGTTCACTGAGCAGGAGCTCAGTGTGCTTGCAGAGCAGGTGGTTGCTCATGCAGATGAGCTTTATGGGTCACAAAACCAAAAAACATCACAGCTGCGCAAGAACGCCATATGGACTGAAATCAGGAAGAAGGTGGTGGCCATATGACATGTCCCATGGGTCAGTATGGACATGTGGAAGAGGTGGAATGACCTCGAAGCCTGAGTTTGCACTCTCATCTCAAACCACTGTTGGGAGTGAGCACCCACAGTTGCCCCGCTGCAGCGCGCCCCCTGGGAGAAGACGGTGAGCAGCATCCTCCATATGACAGGCCTTGAGCGTGTGGGTTCAGGAGAGGTCAGAGCCAGCAGCCAGAAAGTCCCCAGTGAGTACATGATGAATGATGGACCCATTGCACAACGACCCCAATAGCAGGTTGACATACACATACCTCCATGCATTCAGCTGAGAGTAACCTAGACAATGCACAAGCTAGCAATGTGACACCTTGTTGTTCCCATCTCCAGCACCTCACCTCCGTCCATCCATTGCACTTTTTGTTCTCTGCACCTGCACAGTAAGAACGTCACAAGGCCTAACATGACTGTTATTGTTGTTTTTTCCCATAGCTCTCAACCATTTGTGTTGCAAAGGCGGGTGAAATCACCCGATTTTGTTTTTGGCGGGTGAGAGGCCCATTGGAATGAATGGGCGTGCAGGGGCCTTGGCGGGTGAGTCAGCCCTTTACAAGGCGGGTGACACCCGCCAAAAGCGTGTGAGTTGAGAGCTATGTTTTCCCCTCTGTTCCCACCCCCTTATTTGTCTAGCGGTGCCTGGAAACACTTGTGTATTGGCCCCATAAAAATGTCCAATAAATAAACAAATAAAAATACTCACCATATAGAAAGAAGAGGCCATGATGTAGTACACATACATCTACCATGGAACAGCAAGTATCATGGACAGTCACCAAATCGCATGTCACCTTGCCACCACCCCTTGCCAGCATGCTGACCACCCATGAATAGACACATCAGCCAAACTGCTGCCACACAAGTAACATATGGCAATTAATCAACATCACTAGATGTGTGGCACAAATGCACAACTAGTGCAACAGACCAGTAGCTGCAATGCCGACATGAAGATTGTGTCCCACCTAATGTTGTAATCACACCACCATACCTAGCAGGGCCCCTCAGCTGACAGTACAACACTATTTGCAAGCATCATTGAGCCTGCCCTACATGGGTACACGTGACCTTGCACAAATGTGAAGCACATGAAACCACAGTCCAAGCACGGCACACATTCCTGACTGTCCATATGCACGCAAAACCATCAAGGCAGAAAACCATCATAGTGTCTGCCACATGAAGTGGGCCCCCATAGGCTCTAGCACCCTGGGACACCACAGTACATTGGACAGTAAATGAGAGCACACCCTACTAAAGTCCATCAATCTATTGATGCACAATATTCTGTCTCCTAAAATGCGCACAAGTCACCCTGGACCCCATGCAAGGCAGCAGCACCTCAGCACACCTGCCCCAGTCAGTGGCAAAAAGGCCACAGGACATGCTGCACCCAGGAAGGGGAGTGCCCACAACATACCCAAAACATACCTGTCCAATGGCACTGCTTCTGCCACCTCTGGGGGCACAGGCACACCTCCCACAATCATATCACCAACAGGAAACCTGATTGGTGGTCACTGTACACATTGCAGCTTATTCTGCTCCATGGAGTACGGTAAATAAAAGGCATAAAAGTCTTGGCTAAGCCTTATCTGGCTTTGTTTCACAGCACGGAAATTTTTCATAAATGTGTATGGCTGAGAGGAGGAGCGGATCGGAACTCACGATTCTACCGCCCCTTCCTCTCTGGCATAAAAACATTACAGCATTTGCACCAGCATGAATTTTCGGTTTTGTACATTTTTACCGACTATAAAGGTTCGCATGGGCAAAAAGTCTGAAAAATGCTACCACCAAAGGTTCAAACACCAAAAGTTTGCACCTTTGGTGGTGGCATTTTTTGCCCATGCAAACCTTTATGGTAAGTAAAATTAAAAAAAAGAATGCGGGGGCTCCGGGGGTGTCCCACGCAACACCCCGCTCACTATACTGTGTGGTATAGTGAGCGGGGAGTTGCTGGGGACACTACTGCAGCACTCCCGAAAAAAAAAAAAACAGGGGCTGCGGGGGTGTCTCCCGCAAAACCCCGCTCACTATACTTTACAGTATAGTAAGTGGGGGTTGCGGGGCAAAACCATGCAACCCCCGTAAAAGAAAAAAAAAGGACCCTGCAGCGCTGGTTCCCAATCACAGAAGTGAAAGGGAAATGGCGCCGCAGGGAACCAGCGCGAAGACAAGGTAAGTGGGGTTTGTTTATGTTGGGGGTGAGTTGAGGGTATGGGTGGGGGGTGTAATGGGTGTGTTGTGGGTGTGGGTGGGGGTGTGGGTTTGTATGTGTTTTTCGCATGAGAAAGGTGCAAACCTTTGGTAGTTCGCACCTTTCTCATGCAAATTTTCCGGCCGCAGCAAGTTCAGCTGCGGTCGGATCACATGGATTCGAATTTTCATCCTGGAGCAAATGCTGTCAATTCCTATGGAGTCTGCCTGCTTTTACATCGGCAAAAAGCAGGCAGATTCCATAGGAACCCATTAGTAAATGCATGCGTACACGTCAGGTGGTGTTTACTTAATTTGGATGGCGGAGTGCAAAAGGGTGGTGTACAAGCGTGTATGCCACCTTTTCCCACTCCCCTTTTGCACTTCACTGTGCAAATGAGATAAATTCAGTGGCAGAGACCTGTTCACCCACTGCTACATTACGGGGAACTTGAAAATGAGCCCCATTATGCTCTTTGATATATGATTGAAGTTGTGTAGTTACTGTTTTATCAACAATCTTTAAGCGGAAGGGGCAATTTGTTATTGGCTGACAGCTTACTGGATTGGTGGAGTTCGTGGTGGGTGAGGAGTGACAAAGGCTTGTTTTAGTACTGATGGGATGGAGCTTTCTTCAATGACAAATTGATGACATTTGTGATAATGGGGCAAAGTGTGTTGGCAAATTCATTAATAACAGAAGAGGGACAACAATCTCCTGGCCAGGATGTAGTACCAAGATAGGGTTTGGTTTTTATGGTGTCTTGCATGTTGGTCACTGTAAAGGAGAACTGTTCGATGCTTTTATGAGGTGATTAGGATTGGTTAGACAAGCTTAAGTCATGTTGGATCGGAGTGTTTATATCCATATGAAGTGGAGCAGAAACATTTTGAGTAACGGTGGCTATTTTATCCTCTTATATTTTCGATCTTTTTATTGAAAGCTGGTTGGATATCTTCAGCCCAGCTTTTGTAAGTGTGAGACAGGCATATTATCAAGAGCAACACAGACTCAAAAGTAACAGTATGAAAACCTTCATTTATACATTTTGTTGGGTTGGTGGAATGCCTAATTAGGCCTAACTCTAAAGGGCTGGTTCCCTCAACTGATGCTTCTAAGGACTGTCAATGTCCATAAGTCCAAAACCAAATTCTGTTTGTGTCCAAACCTATACTTGCACTCCCTCTTAGACAAAATGCCTTTAGGGATCTTCTTAAAGAAACAATGGTGGTTTAATGCAAAATGTAAACCACAGCTGGTTTCATGTAGTCTTACCAATAGTTGTAGTTCTGCCAGTTCAAAATAGTTAAACTCAAAAGGGTTGCCCTTGGAACCTTCCACGTAAGGTTCTTGCTGTAAATCAATAGAGTTCACAATGTTTTGGGTCTCTTGGGGTTCCCATCCCCAAGCTTCGATCCTTCCAGTTCCACCAAAAAAAAGACACAGTTCCTGTTGGGCCTCTCAGGGTTCCTTTCCCCAAGGTTTAGTCTTCTCTTCACAATGTTTGAAAATGTTTCTGGTAGGCCTCTCTGGGCTCTCTTCCCCAAGCTTAGGCCTTTCTTCTTCAAGTTCAACAATGTATTTTGTGGGACTTGCAGGGTTCCCTTCATCAAGCCTAGGCCCCTCTTCTTCAAACTCAACAATGTCTTATGTGGGCTTCTCAGGGTTGCCTTCTCGAAGCCTAGGTCCCTCTTCTTCATACTCAAAAATGGCTTTTGTGTGCCACTCGGGGTTCCCTTCCCCAAGCATAGGCCCCTCTGGTTTCACACAAGTTGACCTTGTAAAGATGCATTGCTTTAACACACAGTTCTTTCCATGGGGTAGTGTCAGAGACTTTCAAAAACACCAGGCTTTGGCTCCTCCCCTGCGCAACCACTCTGACTCCTGACCCCTCTCTTGGTACGCTTGTTTCTTCCTTTTGGGCACCTTTCCCTCTTGTGCTCTTCTCCACTCGGGCTTTGTTTCTCTTTCACCTATTTTCACCTTTCTTTCCTTCTATGGTGCCCACCTGCACCCTTCTCCCTTCTTTAATGTGCCTCTTGTACACTCCTTGTGACTTTATCATGCCCCTGGCACTCTCGGTCCTTTGATAGTACACCCTTTCACCTTCCTTTCCTTGTATTGTGCCTCTTGCAATTCTCTTTACTTCCTGCGGGTCTTCTATACCCTCCTTTACAGCTTTTGGGTCGCTCTCACCCTTTCTTTACTTTCTTACACTTTATCTTTAACTTTTCCCATCTGTCGGGTCGCTCGCACCCTAGGTTCCTGTTTTGGGTCTATCGCACCCTCTCTTTGCTTTCTGTCACTTTGATTTTCAATCATTTGTGACGTTTGCACCCCCTTTTCTGCTTCGGGTTGCTTGCACCCTCACTTTACTGTCTGTCGCTTTGTGCCCTTTGTGCACTGTACTTTTCCTTGCTTTCTCTTTCTTTCCACTAACCGCTTTACTTTCTGATTTCTGTTTTAGGCCACTGCTCCGGCTCCAGCCATTCTCATGCTGCTTGTTTCCTCTCATTCACGTAGAGACTCACCCAGGCAGCGCAGCGCCGGCAAGCAGCTCCCGGGATATGTGGCGTGAGGTCAGGGTCTCATCACCTGCCTCTCATATATGCCTGGGACCGACACATGTCCCAGGGGAACGAGCACTGGCCTAGACCCAGCCAATAAGCAGCACATTGCCTTCCTCTGGCTTCACGCAGACACAGCTCCTTTGCCACGCTGTGATTCCTCTGGTACACTGGGCCAGCATCTCAGAGTCTCGTTCTCCACCGGTCCTCCCAGTCTTCTCGTATTGCTGCCTTCACGTTCCAATCAGCAATCCCAGCTGGCTCGTACTTCTTGGCAGAATCACACCTTTTATACCTGAAGTAATTGTCAAGTGGAGACAGGTGTAAATGGTTTTTGGTTGATTACCTGACCACGCCTGACTTTCAGTGGGACAGTCTTCTGGTGTTACATGCTAGAAATCACCTTGTATTCCTATGTTGTTTATATGGGTAATCCTCATTGATCCTGATCACCTCTTCTTCGTCCCAGTACTTATTGGAAATGGGCGGGGGAGATGGAGTGAGATTGAAAATACCCCATCAAGGCTGAGGGAGAGTGGTTTGGGGTACAATTAGGAAAGTGGGAATACCATGTCTCAGACTTGAATATTCTTCTTCCAATCCCCCGTGACCCCTCACTCAGGTGATCCTCCCTCGCTTGTCCACCAGCAGGGTCGGGATCCAAAAGCGATGACCCTTCCCTGGCCACCTGAATGGAATATCACACGGAAGTAAGTGGGAGAACACCATCAGGTTTCTCACAAAAGGAACAAAAGAAATGGAATTAGTACCAGGCGGGGGGGAGTGGGAGGTGATGGCAGCCTCCCTACCAATGAGGAGGTTCAGAACGGGGGAATTACCACATGGCAACCATCCAAACCCCCCTCTCCGAGCCTCTTTATGGCTGGAGGCTGCCATGTTTCGTGTAAATGCTACGCTCCTCTCCCTCCATCCCCCTCCACAGATTTCCCTTCCCTCCCCCTCCCATCCCTCCACTTACCTGCTTTTTTTCACCTCTTCGGGAGTGGATGCGCTGGAAACACTTCTGTCTCCAACGCTTCTGATCTGCGACAGCTCGCTATGCTCGGACCTGTAACTATGGGCCCCAGGGCATTACCTGACTCGGTAATGTCCCCCGGCTCTGGGATTATTTCTTATTTAGCACATGTATTATGCAGCCCCTTCAGTAATTTTAAAAGGTCTTTAGTCAAGTTAGTTGAGTTATTTATTTGGTTGGAGAAAAAAGTCCCTTTTAACTTTTTGGATGTCACGGTTGTAACTGGCTCTAGCTTTCTTTAAAGCGTCATCATTTCTGGTGCTTGAATTTCTTCTCCAATTGTGTTCCAGTCATCTAGTTTTGGTTCTCTGAGTTTCCAATGTATGTGAGAAAAAATAATTTCTAAGGTGTTATATTTATATTTGTTTCGTTTTCATAGAGAAGAATATATCTCCTGCATCATAGGAGAGTTAAACATGTGACTATCTTCTCAGTGGATGTGCCATCGAGATCATAGATTCCATGTTAAAAAGGTGTGGTGTGAGAGCATCAGATTTTAAATAATGTTTTTTTCTAAAAGATAAAGTTTGAGTGGTTGAATTAGACTGCACTAGCATGATGTGGAGAGGTAAGAAAAAAAGCATTTCTGAGTGGTTACACCAATCCACAGGAAGATGTTTCTGGTGATTACAGAGTCAAGCGTTCTCCCCTTAATGTGTGTAGGGTCTGTGGCCAAACGCCAGAAAGAAAGATTAGTTTGGGTATCTTTAGGGATTGTGCTTTGTTGTCAGAAAGGTCTGTGAAATCTAAATTAAGATCACCTAAGATGACTTAGACATCTTTCAGCTTGATCGTTTTGAAGAATGTGTTATGGAAAGTGTCGTTGATTTGCGATGGGTGATACATTTTGAAAAATGTTACAGTGTAATCATTTTAATAAGATGGACTTCGAGTACTTCACATCCATGGATAGCGACTGTGGAGAAGTTGTTGATATTTAAGTATATCTTTAATATGAAGGTTGTGCCTCCTCCACGACTACATGTTCTATTGGCTAAATAGATCACTCAATCGTCATGTAAGGTGGCATTAATGGCCGGGCTTGAATGCTCTTTGAGGTAGGTCTCAAGTGTTATAGAGTATAGTTTACTGTTTTATATGCTAACCTATAGATGGATGATTGTTATTACCTCGGTACTATAGGCACTATTCCTCCTTTCTCCCTGCCTAACAATATTGAGTTTTAGGTTTACCACTGATTGGCGCTACAGCTTTTTGTGTTTGTGTTTGATTATATGGATTTGTGCCTATCGCTGGCTTCCCATGAGTTGTCTCTGGCACTTCTGCATACTGGTTTTAAGTTACCATATATAATGACACCTAAGGAGTCAGCTGCACCGAAACAGCCATATAGATGGTCTTAAAGCAGTCATAAACTGCAACAACAATGGTGAACGGGGGGGGGGGGGGGCAGGCTCAGCTTCTGTGCAATCATAATGAACTTTCAAGTGTTTACCTCACATCCCATACTGCAGCATTTCTGTAATAACCTTCCTATCTTGCATAACCTGGTGTTCCTTCATAGTGCATGAACTTGGACAGTTTTTCTTGCCAGCGGCTTCTGCCTGTTGTCTCTCTTCGGCACCCATTTGACAAGAGAGACACTGTGAGCCATTTGTAGAAGGGGAAGAATATCCAAAGAAACCATAGTTGGTTCAAGGTCACCTTACAAACTGCATTTACGCCTTGTACAAAAGGTAAGTTAGTGCTAAATCACTTTTCAATTATAAGCTTTCGAGATATGGGCATGCCCACAATTCTATGAGACTGAAAAATGATTGAAAGAGTTGGACTGACCAACAGAAGCTCAATCCTGGATGTTGTCACCACTAAGCTACAGTGAAGATGACATTCCAAACATTATAATGCATATTTCCCTATTAAATACCAATATTGTGCATAGGAGGTCAATAGCCTATTGTCTACTACCTTTAGTAAAACATGCATTAAACCAGAGCCCCATGACCGTGTTTGGCCTGTTGCTCAGGAACAAGCCGGGCCTTTTCCGGAACAACTGAGAATATAAAATCAACTTCTGGCAGACTGCTACCAAGTGTAGCAAATATCTTATGGTCATGACAACTATTATTGCACAATCAGTCAACTGTAGAAAACAGAAAATTGCCACAAGACATGATGTTGCACCACATCTTCATGAATGGATTCCTGTTTTTGCACAGTATGTTCCAGTAAGTTCCTTGTGCCCCCAGAGAACTGTCTGAAACCCTTCCTCTTCTCTCTCAAAAATGTTTCAGTCATTCACAACCAATTGATGGATTCATCTCCAACTCTTTATACTTTAATTGCAGGTATCCTTTCAGCAGTTTAAAATTAAAGAATGTCCGGGCCTAGAATCGTGTTTTTCATCAGAATCAATCCATAAAAGGTATGTGTAAGTGCAGAGAAGTGCAGTTTGCTACCACTTGGGACTCACTGTTGGAGGGGTTTACCCGTGGAAGTGGCACCGTAGTGCCTGACGATGTTAGCCCTGCAGCCCCCTGGGATTAAAAAAGCAGAACAGCGCGCAATATGCACACGTTGTGTAAGTGCGTAGACGCGCAAATTCTACCTGCTGGCACTCACTGTTGGAGACATTTACCTGTAGAAGTGGCACCGGAGTGCCTGACGGTGTGGTCAGCCCTTCCCCCACTGGTACTCAAAAACCACTCCAGCGCCTGAGTGTGTGCACATTGTGTAAGTGCAGAGAAGTGCAGTCTGCAGGACTCAGACTGCAGATTTAGATTGCGGCAAAGTTTGTGTCCTCAACTTGCCGAAACAGAAGTCACTTTGAAGCAGTAAAATCAACGGTATCGTGCATATTTACCTCAAAATAATGCCATATAATCTCTGCAGCGCACCAAAAGTTGCAGTTATGGAATGGACAAGGTGGTGGCTAGTTCACTAACTGAGGCCCTACACCTAGACGCAATAGGTACAAGTGAATGTCGAGGAAAAAAGAACTGAATAATGTTCCCATAGAAAATCGACCCAATGATTGCAGCTGGGGAAATAATAAATAATATACAACCGCTTGGAGGAAAGTATCATTGATAACAACCTTTGTTGTAGCTTACATTAGGAGCAAATGCGACTAATAAACGCTTATTGGGACCCAAAACATTGAGCCTCAAACGGCAAGTACCAACTCCCATTTCGGCTTCCCTGAATGTAAATATATCCTCCGACATAAAATCCATTGAGAGTGCACCTTTACATCTACACACCGACATTCGAACCGTACTGCCAATTCGGGCACGATTCACTTATCAAAAGCAATAGTGATGTGCCGCAGTGACCTCTGTAAGGCCGCATAAGAACACAACTCCACCATAACTCGTATAAAAGCAGCAGTAACAAAACTAAACAGCAGAACACCTTTGCCAGATGCCAAGGGAAACAAGCATGGGCAATGCCAGTAGTTTCGGCGTTTACTGCTGATCTTTGCATTTTGCATTTGTAGGCTCCATGGTGCAAGGAGGAGAGTGCAACGTTTTAAAGGAGGATGTGATAAGGGGTGCAGGTGTGCAATATACTGTGAAGGGGAATAGAGCAACGGAGCAAGCTATAGATAGAGGTGCCAATGATGAGCAAGAAGGAATATCATCAAGAAAGTGTGACAGTGAGAGCGTACAAAATAAAGCGAGAGTGTGAGAAGGATGAGAGGGGATAAGGAGAGCAAGTAAAGCAGGTGGATGGGGGAGTCGTGGGCTAGGGTGTATGTGTGTGTATGAATAAAGGTTGTAGGGACGGTGGGATTAGAGGGTGGTAAGGTGTGTGGTGGGGGTAAAGAGAGGGGGTAGGGTTAAGAGAAAGAGGGGTAGTCTGGGTGGATGGGGTAGGGAGAGTGGATGGGGTGCTTGGCAGTAGAGAGAATATGGTTAGGGTGGGTGGGGTAGAGAGTGGGGGTAGGGTGTTCAGGTGGGAGTAATCTGAGTGAGTGGGTGTAGGTGAGTGGGGGTAGGTGTGAGTGGAGGTAAAGAGTGGGGCTCGGCTAAAGCCTGTTGAGCAGTGACGTCCAGAGAAGATGAAGAGCATAAGCAGGAGCCAGTGCTGTGTCAAAAGTAAGTAAAATCACAGTGACAATGAAGTCTCACTACATTGGCAGTTGCTTGTTCTCTATATGGAGGGATTTATGAAAGCCCCAGGCAGCACATGCTGGCTTCATGTATATCTGTCTGTTCTAGCGGGTGCATATAATTGAATACATAGATAGATGGATAGATAGATAGATAGATAGATAGATAGATAGATAGATAGATAGATAGATAGATAGATAGATAGATAGATAGATAGATAGATAGATAGATAGATATGCAGACAGACAGGTAAACAAGTAAAGATAAAGATGGATGAACAGATGAAGGGATAGATAAATAGATTCATAACACGAGATGTGCTACACGCATGCATTGTTTCATTATAATTAATCGTACCAATACGGCTTAAGTACACACACATACAAATGTTATGAAAACTTGTCTGTACATGGATTTTTGTGTGTTTCAATTGACAGACTGTGTGCTCAGATATTGTAGAAATCACGCCCGTACCGTCACAATTTTAAAATGACACAAAATAGGACCTATAGATAGACAATTACAAATAATTCGTTTCAGATTGAAAGCATACCTGTCCATAAGTAAACATTATTCAGAGTGCCTGAGATGACTAAAGCAGGTAGATCTCCCCCATGCCTTTTGCCTTTTGCCTTTTGCCTTTTGGGTAGCTCATTACAGACGCCCCTGTTGTAGCCACATTTTGGCAACATCACCAGTCCTCTGCTCTCCGCTGCTGGAAGCGAAAGCGCCTTTATGACTATGTTAAGTGGGTTGCTTGTAAACGCTGTAGCCATTTTCCACTTACGTTTGCGCCTTATGAATTATCGACTCACATACTGCCTATTAAACACTCTGGAAAGCACAAAATAGGAAAGATCAGCCGTCACAATCAAGTGGCAACTCGCTGGATGGAAGAAATGGAGGCAAGCAACGTGTCCTTACTTAATGGGAACATTACAGGTGCCATTCCTCCACGAGCCACTTGGAAGAGGAAAATGCTAGAATCAATCCTAGACTATTTCTTTGCCACCAAACGAATTGCCCAAAGAACTGCCACCCTCCCTGTCATCAACATGAATGTGAACGATCATAACCTCGTGGAAATAACACTCCACGGGCTATCGAATATCTTCTCAGCCAAATAAAATCTGTCATTGAGAGTAGAATCTGGCAGAAATAGACTGTGGATGAATGCTATCAAAGTGAAAAACATCACAGGAGAACTTCAAAATGAATTAACTGAGAAGAACGGTAATATAAGAGTATTGCTCATTGCTACATCAATATACCGAGACTAATCAAGGCTCACGTAACATTGGGTTTAAACAAAAACATGCCTATGACATTGAGATCTTGATAAAGAAAAGAGAGCTTCGAAAACAATTAGACACATTATGAAGTCAGATGACTGAAGCCACCTAAGCGAGATGAAAAAGGCCAAACAAAAGTACAAAAATTGGCTAAATTCACACAAGCCCAATATGGAACAACGAGATGTGGAAGCCATGATGAGCATCTTATCACATACAAATTCAAGGGACTTCTGGAAACTCTTAAATGATACAAGTGCCCCATAACACGCTATTATGAGCAATATGGTCCTAGAAACACAATGGGTACATCATTATAATGAGTTGTATAAGAAGAACGGTCCCACAAATAACCCAAGATTACTTCAGTTAAATTATTGGGATATCCGTTTCGAGAAAGATGCCATCCTGAAGAACATTACCCGAATTAGTTCATCTAGAGCACCAGGTCCCGACGGCATCACAAACCTAATGTTGGAGGAAAATCCAGAGGAGTGGTCTGAATTTTGCACATTACTGTTCACTGCACTAACAAATGAATGTGCAATCCTGGCGTTGTCGGAGCACGTAATGTGGTGGCTATATTTAAGAAAGGCCTACGATCGGAGCCAAAGAACTATTGCCCGATTGCCCTCCTTGACGTAATGGGGAAGATCTTCCTCACTCAAATTCAACTGCAACTGATAACATGGATGAAAACCACCTGTACATATGATCCAAGGCAATCTGCGTTTGTCAAGGATGTGGGATGTGGGCTAAATTTGATATGAATCAATCTATTGAAAATTGAAGCAATTCAGTAAGGGCCGAAGATCTACCTTGCATTTATTGACCTGGCACATGCCTTTGACGGTGTGGACAGAGAGCTTTTGTGGTAAAAATTGAAACAATGGAACTGTCCAATAAGCTTGATCATGGCATTGAAAGAACTGCACATGTGGACGGAAATAAGAATTCGCCTTGATCATGCTGGTACTCTGTCCGCTCTTATAAAGACCTTCAGAGGTGTCAAACAGGGGTGTCTTCTAGCCTCCATTTAAAGTGTTTATATCAGACATTGGGGCGACTCTAGGAAGGGTGCCTCCATTCCCACCGAACATTAATGGAAACATATTGGTTGGATGCTATACGTCGACAGTTTTTGGTTCTTCTTGATGTAACTCCTATCGGACTCCAGCGGAAACAGTATGCACTGGAAAGGTATGTGGAAGCAGATGGGTTGAAGATAAACCCCTCGAAATCTGAAATCCTAATCCTCCAAAATTTAAGAGGAAGAAAAGGCAACCATAAAAAGAAGCCACAGTGGCATGTAGGGAAGGAAACTCTAAAATGTGTGAACCAAACTCGATACTTGGGCATGTGGATTAATAGTAACATCAATGATGCTCCATGGGTTGAAAAAGCCAAATCAAAATGCAAAGCGAAAGTTTCCGCAATAAACAACAAATTTGGCAAATTCTCGCTCAAACCAACAATGGACTATAGGTAAAAGGTTGTTCTTGCATTGATTCATGGAGCAGAGTGTGCGTTAGACAGCTCTCACTTAATATGGGCATTCTTTGAAAACAACTTTTGGCGAAAAGTGCTTTGGTTACCAAAAGGCTTTCCGACTGCTTGCATTGGATATGAGTTGGGTCTGATATCAATAAATGCCATGGTGCCATGTCACGTTATAGAAAAAATATTGTTGAAGACAGGACGCCACAATTCAACATATTACATAAACCAGGCGGAGGCAATAAAGAAACTATTTTGTGTCAAAACCTAGGAGATCTCAACACTAATAAGAACATGCTACAAGTGAATCCAACCTGGTTAAAAGAAATGTGGGATCACGTTTGGATAGTCACTGTAGAACATAGATCACAAAAAAGAATTACACAAAATGTTGCCAGCGAGGCTAAAGCACTAAACAAGCTACTGAGTTACTTGGAGAATTTTCCAAGTAAATACCACAAGCACTATACCGTAAATTTCGGTTAAATCTATTTGAAAATAAAGAGGTGCGTAGCTTGTGGAAAAATAACTTGACTCAGGACCCTAAGTGCAGATTTTGCAACAGTCCTAAAGCAACTCTTAGCACCTAACCCTATTTTGCCCAGCACTAAGAGCAATGAGAACTAAACATTTAGGAACTTGTATATCAGAAAAACTATCCAGGAGTGGTGAACAGTGGTGATCGGCGTTTGCAGAAGGAACAAACAATAAACTAACTTTTGCTCTGACTTTTTTCTTGGAACAGCTGAACAAGCTGTTAGCAGATGACGGCCTGCTCATCAACACCTAGAAAGTACTGAACAAAGGGAAAGAAAGAAACAAATAAGTAACTAATTCTGTGTGATCGAAGATTCTGACATCAAAGAACATGTTGAAAGATTTTGTGTGATATCTGAAAGAAATTGGAATGTATGGTGTCTTTTTCCATTATGAAATGACATGAAGGATAAAATGGAATGTATTTTAAAAGTTTGTAAGAACTGTAAATACATAAATAAATTAATAAAAAATAAAAATTGCATTCAGGTTTTTATCCATACCACCTACATACCATACGTCATACTAAAAATAAAGTTTGTAACAAAGAAGGCGCTCAGACATTGCATTAGCACTAAAACGCCTGGCCAAGTGCAACCAAACACTAGAAGTGGGGTTGTTGGAGTCAGGGGTGAGTGTGTATATAAGGGAATACAGAGTAAAATTGAGTGGAGTAAGACAAAAACCTGTTACCTATCTATAGTGCCAAAAGATCATCCTGAGTGTGAAAGCACGCTATTAGACACGTTGTGCTATGGGTCAGCCAGTTAGAGACTAACCCAGCCAGTGACTGAAATTAAGGCACACTGGATGCGGGTCTCTGTGATACACACTTTCCCTTTTTTGCCTGGAGCTTCCCTGTTGATTGCCATATGTAGACCCTGCCCTACTGCGGACGTCTCCAGCGCACCTGCCTGGGATGTGGCTCCAGCCGAGGCACAAGTTTAGACCCGTCCTTCTCTCAGAGCAGATGCGCTAGCAAACATACAACATTCTTAAAGGACGATGGCCAAATTCTCACAGCCGAGACACTCTCTTGCCAAGCAACTCGGCCAAGCCCCAACCTTACCCTCAACCACCACAAATTGTCAGCCTCTGCGATGACTGCCAGCAGGGACCAGTGAAGCGTGGAAGGGCAGAGGGTGGAAGCGGGGTATCTCACCAAGGCACCAGTAACAATGTGAAGACCTGCTGAACACAGCCCCTCCCTTCTGCCCTTCACCTCTCTCCCCCTTATACCAGAGAGAACTTTGGTACGCCCCAGTAGACAGCCCGCAGAACGAGGCGGTGTGTGCAGTGCACCGCTGTTATTCTTACACATGACTTCAGGTTCTCCTTTTATTTACCTCTGCAATACTTGTCTGACTTGTCACGCAAATACAGTACTTTTAATGTGCAAGCCGTGTACACCCCAGGGCACAAGCAATCTTTGTCAGTCGTGTCTGTTTACACCTGCCAAAAAGCCTTATTGTTAGGTAGTGTGCTGTGCATTGTTTTATGTTATGTTAAACTCTATTGTATTGCGTTGTATTCCACCTCATTTAATTCTACCATATTGCAGTGTGTTGCGTTGAATCCTCCCGCACAGCATTCTATCGTATTGCACTGCAATACAAGGATCTCCACTGGCACCTTAGATTGGCACTTAAAATTTAAATACACAAGGGTGAAGACAATTTTACAGTATCCACTGAATTCTATCGCCCATCCCATCGCTATCCAAGGCGCCTCCATATTGTCACTGGTCCTTAGACCTTCATCCTTGAGACAGTTTTCTTGAACACAGCCATGCAAGTCAGCGAATCCTTGCGCTAGAGCACTCGATCTGACCTCCACAGGAAAGCCTTGCATTGAAAGAATCCATGAAGTAATTCTGGAATTACTTTTGCTCCCTGTTTGGATTTGGTCACTTTGTAAGTATTGCAAGGGTTGGTAAGGAGTCTCCACTAAGATGTGCTCTCCTTGGATAAAGGGGTGGTCAGTTTGCAATGCCCATACTGTTGCTAGGACTGCCTTTTCGCAATCATTGAATTGTTCCTCCACAGAGGACAAAGTTTTGCTTGCATACAAGATTACTTTGTTGACCTTGTTGTGCTTCTGATCCAATATGGCTGTTAGGCAGGTAGCTGAAACCCCTGTCTCCAAGGAGAACTCCATGTTCTTTAAAGGGTAAGCCAAACAAGGAGCCTGGAGAAGGCTTTTTGTTAGTTGTTTTACCGCCTCGGATTGTTCTGGACCCCACTCTCACTTGACTCCGGCCTTTGATAAATGGACCAAAGGTCGAGTGACTTCAGCATAGTCTTCAATTAATTTTCTACTATAATTAGTGAGTCCCAGAAATCTTCTTAATTCTCAGAGAGTAGTCAGGTCTTTCTATTTCAATAAGGGTTCCACCTTTTTCGCCCGGGCACTGAGACTCTCAGGGGTGATTTCATACCCTAAAAGGTTCACACGGGCCTTACACCACTGTGCCTTCTGGAAGGACAGTTTTGCTTCAGCTTTCTGCAACTGGGTCAGAACATAGCGTATTTCTGCTATATGTTCCTCCACAGTTGAGCTCTTGATCAGAACATCCTCCACATAGGCAATGTTTCCCCTTTCGCCAAAATCGGGCATGGCTTTATGTAGGAAGATGTTAAATTTGTTGCTGGAGTGTATGTATCCAAAGGGGGTTCGGGTCCACGTGTATTGCTGTCCCCTGAAGGTAAAAGAAAGCTTGTACTGGTACTCCCTACTCACGGGTACTGTCCAGTAACTGTTGGTCAGGTCAATGGCGATGTACACCTTTGACCCTGGGATCTGAGCCAGCTCTTGATCAATATAAGGAAGTGGCCATCTTGACATGTGGACCCGTTTGTTCAACTCCCTCAGGTCTGCACATAGTCTCCATTAGCTGTTGGTTTCAGTATCCCCAGTACTAGGTTGTTAAAGGTACTGTGGAGTGGACAAATTATCCCACAGGATTCTAGGTTTTAAATAATCTCTGTGAGTGACTCCCTGGATGCGAGAGGTAACCGGTACTGTTTCACAAATACTGGGGCCATCTCGGGGTCCGTGGGAATGGTGACTTAATGCATATCTGTGCGTCCAAAGTCTTATGAGTCCACAGAAAATCAAGAAACACCTGTTTTAGCTTCTGTTTTTGCTCCTCGTCTCACAAGCATCAGCAAGATTGATCCATTCTTTGACCATCTGCTTAAAACCTGGAAAGTCCTCGGGCTTGTCAGTTTTGGCGGGATCTAGTAGATGGGTGGAGAGATCTCTTGTTATGGTGTTGGGCTGAAAGTGATGTTCCAAGGATTGGAGGTAGTTTCTGTTGACTCGGAATACCACCTCATTCTTCCTGGTGTCACAGCTCTCCTCTTCCACACCATAAGGGCAGGAAGAGTACACCATGAAATTCCCCCTATGTCTGCTGAAAATCCTTTCAGGAGGGATACCGTTGTTGATATTTAAAGCAGTCATTTGTGATTGGTCCAACGATCTCATTACCAGAATCAATAAAATAATGCTGCACATCAACTGTCATTCCAATAAACGTGTCTGCGCCCAAAGTGATACACCGAGGGTCGCTGTTATCCAACAAAATTTGAATGGTGTTTTGTTCTAGGTCGACTAGCGGTGCTGGATGTAAATACAAACCTTGATGTTGGAGATGATAATTTAAATGTATATAGGCTTCCTGATTTTTGAGCTTTTGTCCTCGCTTAATTTTTAGCTAAATTTTACATCTGTGCACAAGTCCTGGTTCTCTTACTTGAACTTCAATTGCATGAGGCAACAATTGAGCTGACTGAAATGCTTTTTCAGTATTTTCAAAACCCATGGGTCTACCCGCCAGTGTGGACCAAGTTTTATTATTAATTAGGTCAAATTTACTGCGTATCAATTGAGAATGTCATTGTCCAAATAAAAGGTGAATGGTACATCTCTCACAAAGCAACAATTATATTCTAAGCTTTTGTCGAAAATTGCCATTTTTAGCATGACCTGCTAGGCAAGAGATGTTTGGTGGTTTCCAGGCCTACTTCCCATTTATCAATCAATTTAAATGTGGGAATGGTCTGGTCTTTTGGGAGTTTCCTGAATAATGCTTTGCTGATGAAACTTCTTTCGTTATTCAGGTATAGTCTGGTGAGAACAGGCTCCTCCCCCTCATTTTTCTGAATGGGAAATGGGAAATGTTCACCCTTTCTCTGGATGTCAGTCAGACTTCGATCTGGTTTTTCATCATCTTTTGTCATGGAATTTGGGTTTTCTTCGGTTTTTGGATTTGTATAAAATTTCAAAGAATTTCCCTCCAGTGTGGAATGCCACTTAAAACTGGCAGGGAGATTGATTTTCAAGAATAGAGAAGGGTTCCCATCACCAGTTTCTTTTCCTACAGAGATGACAGTAATGTCTGGAACTTGATTGTTCCTGAAAAGGAATCCTATTTTGTCAGACATATATTCAATCACATGGCATGTGCCTTTCAAACTCACATAATTTGTGCTTTTTTTTGTTGGATCAGGGGGTTAGTCTGGGTCCAGAGGACCTTGTTCATACAGTCAATCAGGGGTGATATACTCTGCAGAACATCATTCCCCAATAGACACGTTGTGCCATCTGGAGACACGACTATCACTGGGTGTTTCACCTATGTGGCCCACTTTTTCTTTCCAGATCTGCAGTCCCTTCAAATGAAATATCAATCCCATCAAATTTTTGTATTTGTCCGGGAAGAGGTGTGAGGGGAATTTTGTGACTCTTCCCCTTCATGAGTACAGTTGATCGTAGGCCTTTTTGGACAGGAGCGTTGTTTGGGATGCAGTATCCACCAGCGCTGATAAGGCACACTGACCCTGTACCTTGACGGAAGCTTAACATCTTCTTTCTCTCTCCTCAAGGGTACACAGAACATGTGCATTATGTGCCAGCATGGCAGTTAACCTTTTTATATTGAATTCTGACACTGTGATCTGGGACAGTGTTTGGGACAATTCTCATAAATGTGCTAATTCCCTTCACCTTAGAGACCCCCAGCAACTTTGCTGGATTTTTCAGGACTTGATTTTCTTACCTGGAAAGTGTGTGAGCCTTTTTTCCCACTCTTTCATGTATTTTTATGTGTGTTTTAAATTTGTGTTCTTTGATTATGGAGTTTTTAGATAACTCCACAGGCATCTTCTTTTCATGTGTGATCAACAGCACCATCAGGCAGTGACACAGGGATGTCTTTTAGACTTCCCAAAGGTTTGAATACCTTCTCTGGGATAAACTATTGTTTCCCAGAGAATGTAAAGTGAAATTGACTTAACTAGTCTTTCCATATTCCTAGACCCAGCACACACCATCTTACAATGGAGAGCTGTAGGGCTTACATAGTATCCCCTGTGTCTAAATACTCATGTAGCAGTCAAATGCTACCCTTTCCTATTGAAAAGGCTGATCGCAGTGGTTTTACAACGAACTACCATGATTTTTCCCAACCGTGAACACCGGTAGCTCAGGAAGGCGCCTTAAGCACCTTTGTTTAAACAGGTCCTTTTTTGTTGTTTCTTTTTTAGAAAGGTCCTTCTAGTGTTTGTCTCTCCGCGCCAAACCAGGTTTGGTCCCTTTGTTTGTACGCCTTTGGTGGGGTTCAGGACTGAAGACTGCCTCTGGTGTCTGAGTGTCTGGGGTGGGCAGGAAGTGAGGGAGGTGCCCGAAACTCCCTGCGCTTAGTCTCCTAGGAGACCCAAATGCACTCTGCCGTGATTGGCTGGCTGACGGTCCGTAAAGGACAGCCACTCTGCTGGGTGAGTATCAGCTAGGCTGGAATGAAAGGGAGAGAACTGTTTAAAAGGCGAGTCTCCAGGACTGGAAAGCAGAGGCGACCACTGTAATGAAAGAACCGAAGAAAAGCTGGAATAGGACGGCTGCTGCAACTCCTGGACTGTTGGTCTGTCCTGTGAAGCCCTGCAGCAAGGTCCGAATTGTCAAGTTCATCTCGACAGAGACTCCCCTTCAAGGATGACTTCTTCCTTTGAGTTGGTGGGACCAATCAACTCGTACGCCACTTGGATACCATTCTCAAGGCTGGTTAGGATTAACCAGGGAGAGGCACACCAGCTGGTGCGCTTTTTGATCTACAGCTACTGGAACTGAAGTGACTCCATCTTGTTTGCTTTTTCGACGATCCCGTGCAGTGCAGGAGTCCCCCAACATCCTCGCTCTTGTCCCCACGACTGAGGCTCAGGAACAGTGAGATCTGCAAGACCTGCCAGGAACCAATGTCTTCAGCTGCATTTTTTTCTTCATACTAAGGTATTGTGCCAACCCGATTGAGGGAACGCCAGTCGTGAAACTTTCCCAACTTGCAGCCCTAATCAGCTTGTGTCCCGACATATGATTCTTTTTCTCCTAAACTACTTCTAAGAACTTTCGCAAAGACTTTACAGTTTGATACCAGAACTGCTCTTTCGTATCCAGAACACTAGCCCATTGACATTGGCCTGGCCTTTTGACTTGAATTGAACTTTCTGGTGAACTGAAATTATTTACACTCTCTAAAAAATATGTGATCTATTCTACTTACCTTGTCCCTTTTCCTCACTTCTAAGTAACTGAACTGCCATTTGGCTCCTATTTCAGGGAGCTCAAACTGGCTCAAAATCTTGGAGTTTTGTATTGGAGTGTATTGGTATACGATATTAAGTTGTCTTCTTCTAGTGAAAAGTTTACTAAATGATTGAGTAATACATTAATAAATGTTTTTAAGAAACCTTGAGTATAAGTGTCTACTGGAACCACTGTGATTGAAAGTCTTCTGTGTAACTACTTGTACTGCTAACATTCACTCTTGAGATAAGCCTGGCTGCTCAGTTCGCTACCAAAAACTGTGTGGTACAGACTTTGGCTAACACCTGTAGTGTGTAGTGGTCCCAGAGGGTACTGCCTGCAATTCGGCCAAACACTGGTGGCAGCGGTGGGATAAAGTATAGTTATTACATTGAGAGTGCTGCTCTTACTTGTGTTCAAATAACCTTCACAAGGATAAGCACCACTAGAAAAGCAATTGTTTTATAATGTCAGATATGGGTAACTTCAAACAGGAAGCCCTGATCATTCTAACAGTAGATCAACTGAAAGGTATGTGTAAAGTCAGGTCTCTCTCTGTTAAGGGCAAGAAAAATGAATTGATTGAGAAACTGTTGAATCATCAAAGACTTAGAGGTAGAGCTATAATCCCTAATCCACCCACCCACCCTCCACCCCCAGCAAATGTGGATAATGTTGATGAGGATGATAATGATTCAGTGTCAGGTTCTAATGTTATTGATGAGTTAGAAGAGCTAGAGGAGTCTCAGAATGTGAGCCCCACTGCATTTCTACTTGCTTTAGGTCCTCAAGCTATAACCACAGGGACCCTACAAGGTCCAGTACTGAGTCCAGAATTTGTCTCTCTTGAAAAATGAGACTTGAGTTAGAGTTCAAAACAATCCAAATGCAAACTGAAAGTAAACATCAAGAACTCCGGCTCAGAGAAATGGAATTGAATCATGAACTTGAAATGAAGAAATTGTCTCTTGAAAATGGTTCTCTCCCAGAGTCTTCTAGGTCTTGCATTCATAAGAGGCCTTGCATGCCTAATGAAGCTGTATGTATGAGGTGAGGCTTGATATTTTAGATTGGTTGCTTTTGAATACAACTATGGGATTCAGGGTTTCACAGGGAATTGGCTGATACCTTGGCTTTTGTCTATGCTCCCCCATGTTGCAACTGATGCTGTACTGGAGGTGGGGTAACTTGAAAGATTCGAGTATGAATATGTGAAGCTAGCTTTGTTAGCGTGATTTGGGAAAACTCCTTCCCAATACCATAAGAGGTTTAGGACCCACAAAAAGCATGAAGGTACCCCTTGGGCTACCTGGGTGTGTGAATGTTTGAAAAACGTAGATGGTTGGGTAAAGGGTTACAGAGTAAACACTTTTGAAGGAATGAGAAATCTATTTTTGTTGGAATCTATTTTGATGCCTGCTCTCCTGAATTGAGACAGCACTTGGCTGACTCTAAGGACATTGAGCCAAAGAAGTTAGCAAAGGCTGCTGGCTTTTGGGTTGCCAACAGGGCCACTCACAAGGATTCTGGGGCAACTCAGAACAAGGATGATGGGAAGCAGCAAAAGAAAGATGGCAAGGAGAATTCAAATACCTCCAATCCAAAAGAGGGCCCCAAACATAAAAAGGGTAAGCCACTAGGGAAACCGAATCAGGCTAGTGAAACCTCTGGTGCCAAACCAGAGGGAGGATAGCAGAGACCCCTATTTGTCAAAACATTTTGAAAATGTTATGCGTGTGGGTCTACTGACCATGTGAGTGGGGATCCCAGATGCAAAGGTAAACCTTCAGGGGTCCACACTGTCTCCTTAGCCTTCTACCCAGAGGAAGAAGTACATGTGACAAGTGGTAACTTTCAAGTACTGGCTGAAGTGCCATTGGAGTCTCTGCCAGTGTTTCTTTAGTGTCCCTGGGTCTGTGGGAACAGCAGCATTTATATGTCTATAATTCAATTCCAGATAACGCCAAAGAATATTCCAAGGACAGTGTACTTGTAAATGGTCAAGAGACCCCTGCCATTAGAGACACTGGGGCCAGCCTTACTGTAGCGGATGCATTTTATATCAAGACTGAGGATGTTGCTAAGGCACCCAAAAGCCTCACTAAGCTTGCTGGAGACCCTGTCCAAATGCTTCCTAGACTACCAGTCCTCATCCAGTGCAACAACATGACTGTCAAGATACCTTTTAGTGTGCAGACTGAGGTGCCTGGTAGAGTCCTGTTGGGGAATGACTTAAAAATTCTTTGAGTTGTATAAAGCACCCCCAAGCCTCCCAGCAAAAGGAAACAGGAGCAGACAAGGAGGGCCAGGGAGAGTACCGTAGGTGGCTCTCCAGAGAATGTTACAGAAGAATCTATAACACCTGGCCCACAGGAGCTACTAACTGCGATTTCAAGGAAGAATGAGACAAAGGGGGAAACCTAAGCTCTCAAGGAAAAAGTCAGAAAGCACTCCTGTGCTACCCACCAGGACATCCCCGAGAGGACTGTCGAAGGTCACACCTGTGACTGCAACACCAGCTGAGGCTGAGTATGAGGAACAACCAGGAAAGGTTGACTCAGCTGCTGACGATTCAGAGCTGGAAGAAGACCTGACCCCTGTTGAAGATCTGGATACTAAAGATCATCCTGAGCTGCAGTATTTACTGGCAGAAGGTGGGCCCTTTAGAGCAGACTTCAGCAGAGGCCAGAGAGTGTGTCCTACTCTTGAGGGTCTTCGCCAACAGGCAGCTTCCCAGCTGGACAGACAAGAGCCAGGGAAGAATAGGTTATGATGGGAAGATGGCCTCTTCTACAGTGAACCAACTGAATCTATCCTAGGGGACTACAGAAGACTTGTAGTGCCTCTAGAGACAAGACACCAGTTCCTACAGTTAGCCCACGAGATCCCTTTGGCTGGTCACT
Organism: Ambystoma mexicanum; assembly: GCF_040938575.1. Lineage (NCBI taxonomy): Eukaryota > Metazoa > Chordata > Amphibia > Caudata > Ambystomatidae > Ambystoma > Ambystoma mexicanum. Next base: position 830,845,644 of record NC_090934.1, on the reverse strand, counting down.
TGAGCTTCAAGAAGACCAAGGAAAAGCTTTCTCTATATTTCTACTGGCCAAAGTTGGGGTCTGATGTAGATACATTCTGTAGGAGCTGTCACACTTGTCAGATCTCTGGCACGAGTGGAGCCAAGAATGTGGCACCTTTGGTGCCCCTCCCAGTGGTGGGAGTCCCTTTTGAGAGGGTAGGAATCGACATTGTTGGTCCCTTAGACCCTCCAACTTCTTCAGGCAATCAATTTATATTGGTTGCAGTAGATCATGCTACTAGGTATCCTAAAGCCATACCTATGAGGACTGTTACATCTCAGGCTGTTGCTAAGGCCCTACTTAGTATTTTTGACCAGGGTAGGTTTTCCTAAGGAGGTCATCTGTGACAGGGGATCAAACTTTATGTCCCACTACATGCAGGCCATGTGGAAAAACTGGGCAGTGACTTACAAGTTCTCAACTGCATACCATCCACAGACAAATGGATTGGTAGAGAGGTGTAATCGTACTATGAAGAGCATGATAGGTGCTTTAGAGGAACCCCTTAAAAGAAAGTGGGACCTTCTACTGCCATGCCTTCTATTTGCTTATAGAGAAGTCCCTCAGGAGGGAGTTGGTTTTAGTCCCTTTGAGCTTTTCTATGGTCATTCTGTTAGAGGTCCATTGGGCCTAATTAAGGAGGGGTTGGAGAGTGCTCCTTCTCCCAAGCCAGTGAGAGTCACTGACTATGTGTTAGGTCTCCATAGGAGAATGACACACATGATGACAGAAGCATCTGATAACTTAAAAGCAGGTCAGGCTCTGGTGAAGCATTGGCATGACCAGAAGGCCAACATGGTTCAGTTTACTCAAGACCAGCAAGTTTTAGTTATGTTTCTTACAAGGCAGAGGGCCTTACAGGACAACTGGATAGGACCCTTCAATGTATTGGGAAAACCTGGAGAGGCCAACTATCTGATGGACTTACGCAATCTAAGGAGGCCCCCAAGGTCTTTCACACCAACCGCCTAAAAGCTTATGTCACCAGACCAGAAGTCGGAGCTTTGATTCAAGCTTCAGCTCAAGAGGAGGGAGAGAGTGAACCTCTACCTGATCTCCTCAGGGGACAACCTTTAGATGACAAAATAGAGGGAGTTAATCTCTCTTCTAATCTGACACTGGAACAACAGGAGGAGTGCAGGTTTCTGTTAAATCAGTTTGCTTCCCTGTTTTCTCTATCACCAGGCTTGATCCCTTGGGGCCAGCATGATATTCTCAATGGTGACTGTTTACCTGTTAAAAGCAGAGGTTACAGGATGTCAGATAATAGAAGAACCCACATAAAGGAAGAGGTCAACAAGATGCTTGATCTCGGGGTAATAGAACCCTCTACTAGCCCTTGGTCTAGTGCAGTTGTACTAGTGCCCAAGGCAGGATCGAAGGAGTTGAGATTCTGTGTGGACTATAGAGCTCTAAATGCAGTCACAAAGACTGATGCCCATCCTTTACCTAGGACAGATGATCTGGTGGACAAACTTGGTTCAGCCAAGTACCTCAGTACATTTGACTTAATGTCAGGCTATTGGCAAATAGCCCTGACAGACCATGCAAAGGGGAACATTGCATTTTCAACCCCAGCAGGCCTCTACCATTTTAAGGTAATGCCTTTTGGACTAAATAATGCACCTGCAACATTCCAAAGGATTGTTAATCAAGTTCTGAATGGGATGGAGGATGTCTGCATGGCATACTTGGATGACTTTGCAGTGTTCAGCCCTACTTGGAGAGAACATGTTGACCACCTAGGATATGTTTTGCAGGCTCTTGAGCAGGCCCATCTGACCATAACCGCAAGTAAATGTCAAATTGGTAAGCGCAAAGTGGTCTACCTTGGACATGAGGTAGAAGGAGGTGAAATAAGGCCATTACCTAGCAAAGTACAAGTTGTACAAGACTGGGCCACCCCTACTATTCAAACCCAAGTGAAAGCCTTCTTAGGTCTCACTGGTTATTATAGGAACTTCATTGAGAACTATGGGTCCATAGCTTCTCCGTTGAATGTGGTCTCATCACCCAAATATCCTAAAAAGGTCAGATGGAATCAGGAGTGCAATAAGGCATTTGAAGGACTTAAGAAAGCCCTTTGTCAAGCTTCAGTCCTAAGAGCTCCTGACTACAGCCAAACCTTCATTGTGAAAACAGATGCTTCCATTACAGGTATAGGTCCAGTTCTGAGTCAGATGGGTGAGAAAGGTTGGGAGCAGCCCATCTGCTTCATCAGCAGAAAGCTGAAGGAACCAGAAACAAGGTGGGCAACCATTGAAAGAGAATGTTTTGCTATTGTGTGGTCACTGAAGAAGTTTAGACCATACTTGTATGTATCTCCTTTTGTGATTCAGACTGACCACCAATCCTTGAGATGGTTAATGCAGATGAAGAGAGAACATCCTAAATTGCTAAAATGGTCAATCAACCTACAGGGGTTTGATTTCACCATTGAACACAGGTCAGGGTGTAATCACCAAAATGCTGATGGTCTCTCCGGAATGTGTGACCGACTGGAGTAAGGAGATTCATCCAGGGGTGGATTAAATCCTCCTGACCCTTAGTCTGGGGGGGACAAGCGTTAGGGAGAATTCTCATAAATGTGCTAATTCCCTGCACCTTAGAAACCCCCAGCAACTTTGCTGGATTTTTGAGGACTTTTCTTTTTCTTACCTGGAAAGAGTGTGAGCCTTTTTTCCCCACTCTTTCATGTATTTTGATGTGTGTTTTACAATTGTGTTCTTTGATTATGGAGTTTTTAGATAACCCCATAGGCATCAGCTTTTCATATGTGTCACACCGGACCCTCAGTGAGGTGACACAGGGATGTCTTTTAGACTTGCCACAGGTTTAAATGCCTTCTCTGGGATAAACTGCTGTTTCCCATAGAAGTTACAGTGAAATTGACTTTACTAGTGCTTCCAAATTCCCAGACCAAGGACATACCATTTTACAATGGATTTCTGGAGGGTTTACATAGTATCCCCTGTGTCTAAATACTCATGTAGCAGTCAAATGCTACCCTTTCCTATTGAAAAGGCTGCTGCAGTGGTTTTACAACGAACTACCATGATTTTTCCCGCTTGCGAACACCGGTAGCTAAAAATCACGGGAGCCATGTTTTTCAAGATGGCGCCTTAAGCCCCTTTGTTTAAACAGTTCCCGGTCTTCTTTTTTTGCCGTTTCTTTTTGGAAAGGTCCTTCTAGTGTTTGTCTCTGCGCGCCAAACCAGGTTTGGTCACTTTGTAAGTATGCCTTTGGCAAGCTTCAGGAGTGAAGACCGCCTCTGGCGGGCGTCTGGGTGTCTGGGGAAGGCAGGAAGTAAGGGAGGTGCTAGAAACTCCCTGTGCTTAGTCTCCTAGGAGACCCAAATGCACTATGGCGTGATTGGCTGGCTGACTGTCCGGCAAGGAAAGCCAACCTGCTGGATGAGTGACAGCTAGGCTCGAATGATAGGGAGAGAACTGTTTAAAAGGCGAGTCTCCAGGACTGGAAAGCAGAGGCGACCACTGGAACGCAAGAACCAAAGAATAGCTGGAAGAGGACGGCTGCTGTAACTCCTGGACCGTTGGTTTGCCCGGTGAAGCCCTGCTGCAGGTCCAAATTCACAAGTTCATCTCGACAGAGAATCCCCTTCAAGGACAACTTCTTCCTTTGAGTTGGTAGGACCAATCAACTCGTAAGCCACTTAGATACCATTCTGAAGGCTGGTTAGGATTAACCAGGGAGAGGGACACCAGCTTGTGCACTTTAATCTACAGCTACTGCAACTGAAGTGACACCATCTTGTTTGCTTTTTCGACGATCCCGTGCAGTGCAAGAGTCCCCTGACGTCCTCCCTCTTGTCCCCACGTCTGAGGCTCAGGAACAGTGAGATCTGCAGGACCTGCCAGGAACCAACGTCTTCAGCTGCATTTTGTTCTTACTGTGCCAACCTGATTAAGGGAACGCCACTCTCACTGTGAAAGTTCGTGAAACTTTCCCAACTTGCAGGCCTAATCAGCTTGTGGCCCGACATATGATTCTTTTTCACCTAAACTACTTCTAAGAACTTTCACAAAGACTTTACCGTTTGACACCAGAAGTGCTCTTTCCTATCCAGAACACTAGCGCATTAACTTTGGCCTGGCCTATTGACTTGAATTGAACTCTTCTGGTGAACTGAAACTATTTGCACTGTCTAAAAAGTATGTTATCCATTCTACTTACTTTGTCCCTTTTGCTCACTTCTAAGTACCTGAACTGCCATTTGGCTCCTATTTCAGGGGAGCTCAAACTGTCTCAAAATCTTGGAGTTTTGTATTGGAGTGTATTGGTATATGATATGAAGTTGTCTTCTTCTAGTGAAATGTTTTCTAAATGATTGAGTAATACATTTATAAGTGTTTTTACCAAGAAACGTTGAGTATAAATGTTGACTTGAACCACTGTGACTGAAAGTCCTCTGTGTAACTACTTGTACTGGTCACATTCACTCTTGAGATAAGCCTGGCTGCTCATCTCGCTACCAAAAATTGTGTGGTACAGACTTATACCAAAGGTTGGTTTGACCAACACCTGTAGTCCTAATTGTGTGTTGTGGTCCCAGAGGGTACTGCCTGCAATTCTGCCTAACAGCCAGTTTTCTGTGTCGGAGTCCGGGAATCTGTAAAAGAAGATTTGGCATCCAGACAAACATGGAGTTGGTGAATCCTCTTTCTCCTCTGATTCTCTGCTGCCCCCCTCTTCCTGGAGACAGTTCCCAGAACATGTTTGGGGGAGGATACCTCTTTGATTGATGGGCCATTAGGGTGACCTTGTGGGACTTTGAAAATGTCTTGCTCTGGGTCGGTCTCCATACTTACCTAGTCAGAATAAGGGTCTTCTTGGACCCTTTTTTCCATGGGAGTGGTCGCTCCATCCCTGAAAGAGAAGATGACCTTACCTGAACCCTCCAGGGATTCTTCTCCTTCAAAAGGGATGATGCAGACTTCCTCCACAAAGTGGGTTTTCTTTTGCTTTCTCCTACTTACCCTCTGTAGGTTACAGCTTTTCAAAGGGTAGAAGATTCATATTCAGGCTGAGGGGATTTCCAGGGTTTTTGTTTCAGTGGGAAAGGAAGCTTCCTCTAGGGCTGTGCATCTCCCTTCCACCCAGGCCTCCACCTTAGGAACCTGTTGAATGTCAGTATTTATTTCCAGTAATTTCCCCCCTGGGGCCTCAGACCCATATGTTGGTTTATTCGGGGTGGCAGGTTCCAGTTGAGGGATCGACTGAGCCCTCGGCATGTGATCCAGATCTTGGGTTAGTTGTTGGACCTGTCGCTACAGTTGTGAAACTTGTTCTGTATTGTAGGGTGGTCTTAATTCATACCTCTGCTGCTCCTGGAAAGGGTAACTGTCCCATCTCCAGGTGTATTTCGCCTTATCCCAGATGAGACCCCGATTTTGTCACAGTTTATTGGACAGTCACTCTCAACTCAAAATCCTTTCCCCCCAATCAAGGTGTCACACAACAAAGCGCTTAGCAGATTCAAATTTGGTTAGGCCTCCAACCTGTATAACACCATTCATCAGATACCCTCTGTATCATCAATAAGCTAGAAACCAGGCCGGTATATACATTTCTCACAATGAATAATAAACACATACCAAGAACAACAGTCACCACAGCACAATAATCACAAATGCACATTACTTGCACCAATTGACTGACATGTATTTCTTGATAGACTTTCAGTTACCACAACAAATACAGGTTGGATTTTAAGTCAAAACACATAGGATTTCTTTGCCCATTAACAGAGAGGAAACTAAAAACACACAGTGATTATTTGGTTTATCACAATGTTCTTTTCTCCCAGCAGCTCCACACCGCAGGCATCAGTTATGTATGACCCCTTTGGTTTGAAGGCAAGGTACAGGGAGTGGGATAGAATGGGAATTTCGTTTGGGCTTTTTATTTGAAATGTCTGGGAAATTAATTCATTGGCAACATCGTTTGGGGAACGCACATTCAAATGAAATGCAGGTTTTGGGGAATTCGGAATTAATGGGAAAATGTGTTTGGGACAATTCATTTTCATTGGGAATGCAGGGTGTTGGGACTTTCATTTTAGGGACACTAGCACATTCAAATGGACAGCAGGGTTACCCAAATACATTGTGCAGTGGGATAATCTTTGTCAATTTTGAATTTGGACAAAAACATCTCCTTGTGATAGTTGACCCTATAGGAATTAATTAAATTATATTTTTAGTTAAATAAGCTAAAAGTATAACACTTTTACCCCCATTCCTGCTGATGGAAGAGCACCCACGAATGAAAAGAAATGGCTTAAAACAGACAGCTTACCCTCAAACTTCTGGTTAAAAGGGATATGGTGGTTTTCTCTAAGAGAATTAATTAAGTGATATTTGTAGTCAAATATGGCCAGGGTCTACACAGTTTTGTCCTGCCCTCCCCCAGCCACTAATGGAAAGGGATTAAGGCAGGTACCTTCCCACACAATTGATAGCTTTGGGCTATATCTACTTACATGGGAGATCTATGTTCTTAGCTCAGGAGGCCAGCCAGATTTCAGACCCTCTTTCAGGAATAGGTAGGCAGGTCACACCCCTGGTCTCTATTCACAACAAGTCCCCTCCAGTCAGGTTTTAGGCCTCTCTCTCCTATAGGATTTCTAGCTTCCAGGCAAAAGTCCCCAGCAAGTGTCCCATGGAATCCTGTCTATCCGCTCTCCTGGGTGCCAGCCTTCCTTTTTGTCAGCTCTCTGTTGTTGTCAGTCTGCTCTCCTCTTTTATCCCTTCTGTCTTCCTTTATATTGAAAACTGATATTACATAGTGCTGATGACACTTACATATTATTAATATTCTCATGCTACAGATTGGACATCTCTCTTTCTCCCCCTCACACCAGTCCTCCCACTGCCAGCTGATAGAGCAAGGAGTTTAGAGGTCTGTATTGTGGATAATGGGGGAGGACAAAAATGCATCCTTTCTGAAATGAAGTGGGTCCCAGCCTTCTTAGGTTGATTCGCTAGGTTTATTACCAGCTTCATAGGTAACTTTACAAGCATTTCTTAAATTACATTTAGGACAGAAATTAACACTGGCGGCGCATCACCCAGGCCTCTGGCTGACCAACTGACCAGGTTAGAACATTCACACATGCATTCCAACCCTCAGGTATAAACACTCCACATGACATCACAACATTCCTTCTGCAAAGCCAAGCCATACACAACGCATCTCCTCCCTTTACATTGGCACATCACACACAACAGAGCGCTACACAACACACCTCCCCTCTTTCCATTGACCGACAAAAACGCAAGACACTACACAACACACCTCCACACACACCAACATATGCCATTCACACCGACTCGCATGACCAGGGCAAGCACACAGCATGTGCACTAACACTCTGCCACTCACAGCATTCCTGATGCACTGGCCAGGCACACCGGGACCATCAACCAATATCACTGGCGCACTCCGGACCCTGAAAGATGGAACGAGTCATCGATGAGCACACAGTGCAGCCAAACACAACTGACTTTGTACACGAAAACACAATGAGCGCGGCACACGACCACGAGATCGAAGTACATGTGTGACCCCGCATGTCCAATACAACAGACGTGCCCACACCAAATCCGGGGGAGCTACCATCCGACACGCGTACCTCATTAAACCATGCATGACTACCATCACAGTCATACTCCGTCCAAACTGGTGGCGCTACCACCATACAGAAGCATACATACTTTACCCATGCATGACTACTTCCACAGTCACACCCAGACCGAACCGGTGGCGCTCCCAACCACAAAACATGTGTACGTTGCTTAACTATGCGTGACATGCACCTCAGTCATGCCCATACTATGCTGGAGGCGCTACCCCCAGATAACATACTATGTGGCACTACCTCCCAAATACCCTTGTGGCATACACCCATCCACATCCATACTGAATATGAGGCTGAAGAGGCTACCCCCAGCAACCACATTGAGAGGTAAGACATGCTAACCTGGCACTCACACCATCAACAAACCCATACTTATAAATTTTATATAAGCTTCACCCAAAACCAAACACATGGGAGACGCTACCCCCGCAATCACCAGACAATCATATCCACACCCATACAAGAGATAATTGAAGGCGCTACCCGCAATCTCACTAAGCTTCCGGAGCAATACAGATCTTCTATACTGTACACCATACATCACATATTACTGTATGCAGTTTACATTGCAACGTTCTATACATTTGATTTAATGCATTTCTTAAAAGACACAATATATATCATGAAACCCAAACCAAATCCACTCCTAAAAGTCCATGTTGCAATTTAGCGACCTAAATGCTGAAAATCCTCAAAAGTAACATCTAGTCACTAAAACATTAGATATCATGAACCCAACCCAAACCCAATCCTAAAAGTCTATGGGCCTCATTACACGGATGGCGGTAAGGGATTACCGGTACCGGTAAGGGTACCGGTACCGGTAATCCCTTACCACCTTACTACGAGGTCCCTTTGTGGGTCCCTACCTTAACGGCTGGTTTTACCAGCCGTTAAATACGGGACCCGCAAAGGGACTCTGAAGGTAATTACGGTACCGCAATTTGCAGTACCGTAATTACCGCCTTCCCCATTTCCATTGAGCCCTATGGGGGCAAAAATGGGAATGGGGAAGTGCCATGGTGAATGGGGAATTACCGCCCCTGCACACCTTGGAATGGGGCGGAAATTCCGCCATTTAACATGGCAGACTCGGTAAAATACCGGCAGCAACCATGGCGCTAATAGCGCCATGGTTACCGTCTTCCGTGTAATGAGGCCCTATGTCGCTTAAGACGACCTAAAAGCTGCAAATCCTCAATTAAATTAGGACTATTAACATGACAATAGCAACATATCTTCAACAACGCCATCCAGACCCATACACCCACTGCCTCACATTGTCTGACTGCCACAAGCATACAACTGGACAACACCAACACATTATTTACCCCCGCAAGTAAATGCGTGACCCAAAAGACCATTGCCCAAAACGTTTTACTATTTACCAGCAAATTAGAAAAACCATGCGGCTGGCTATTTGCAGAAGATACATTACATTTACTCAAGATTAGTCCATGCTGCCAGGTATAAATATCCACAGTCCCTGCAAATTCTAAAAGAAAATAGTTAATTCCTACACCCACATGCCAAAAAACTCGTTCCTAGCTTAACATTAAAAAGGATACATTTACAAAGTCTCAGTTTCACAACACCGGATGCTTGAGGTTAAGTCAGTCGTTGGACAACGCTGTTCATTCCGCGTTCCCCCTGCTACACCATTCCTTCTTAAATCCAATTTGGTCCTCATGCCGCAGCTCCAATATGAAAACCCCGCGAATTCCGCGTTCCCCTTGCCACACCATTCCCACTTCGATCCGCTTCGGTCCTCAGGCAAGTAGCTCCATTGTGGGCAGAAGCGTTGATCCAGCAGACCGTGCCAAACCAGCATCTTTTCACTTTACGCTCAGTGCGACATCTACCACACGCGGCTGTAACCTTCCAAGTCATCCTGCTCACTAATGCTGTCAGGCGGTTCTTCTGACACAAAAGTGACCGGGTAGTTTCACCATCCATTCCCTTCACACGAGCACAACAGTAATCGGCAAGGCACTCTACGATGAAGCACTTCCTGCTCATGTTCACATAAGCTTTGGGTCCTTTCCTCGAACCCTCCCCAACGTAAGCCTTCCTCACAGCATTGTACGGCAATGACGCTGCAGCCGAACTATGGCACCTGCAGCGTTCGAGATCATCACCAAGCCCTCCTCCTGCCGCGCATACATCATCATTCCCTTGCTGCGTGCAACACGTCTGAGAGCTCTCCATCGCCAACCGGTCATCTGCCCCACACAGTTCAAAGGTGTCATAACCTTACAGCTGTGTCCTCTCAGGAGGGACACATCCTCCTCTCGTAATAGCGATCTGCCCAAACGAGGGACACCTAAATCACAACCTGATCAGCTCTCAGCACCTTCTGACCAACAATATACTGGCAGTAGGCATGTTTTCACAGCCCCTTCCTTCTGCAGATGGCACCGCACCCCTTCATTGAGCGGGCACTACTGTCTTCCAGTCTATAGGGCAGCTTCCCGATCAGGCTCACGCACATAAATCTCACTTTGTGTTAACTCAGTTCTCCTTCCAGTATAAAAAGAAACTGATCCATCGTGCTACAGGGGCTTCTTCTTATTCCTTCTCATACTGGGGCACTCCTCCTCCCTCTTATTTCCGCCCTTGGTGATGGGTGTTACTTGATTTAGAGGCAGTGTTGTCCTTCTCCGTCTTCCTGCATCCCCTCAGCAGGTTTAACAGCTCTCCAGCAATCTCACGCGTAGATTCTTCTTTTAAAGACCAGCTCGTCGCCAATGAAATGAAGTGGGTCCCAGCCTTCTTATGTTGATTTGCTAGGTTTATTACCAGCTTCATAGGTAACTTTACAAGCATTTCTGAAGTTACATTTAGGACATACATTAACACTGGCAGCCCATCACCCAGGCCTCTGGCTGACCAACTGACCAGGTTAGAACATTCACACATGCATTCCAACCCTCAGGCATTGTAACGCTCACCTGATTCCCGTAGAGGCGCCGGTCTTGACTGGGCGTATACCATATCTTCAAAGGTGATGTGTAACACACGGCTGGCTCTTTGGGCTGGACCTCTGTGCACTGTATGTTTGACTCGAAGGGTAAGATGTCTGCAGATAGAAAATATGGGATTAATGAACTGGGTTATTGAATGTCTCTCTCTTCTTCCCTTTCTCTTCTCCTGTAGAACCCCGAAGGTTAACGCTCTCACCTTAGGTAAGTGAACGCCGTGCTCTCCATCTGCCTCGGGGCAGGGTGCTGTAACCAGTTTCTTCACTGGATAAGGGGAGCAGGCCTCTTGACTTCAGAGGACTGCTGTCTGTCGTTTACTGCACGAACGGTAAGTTTCGAGTAATACTAATGTCTTTAAAGTCTTTAGTAATGATGTCTCTTGTTTTGCAGGGTTCCGGCGATGGTGGATGACGGGCTGAAGTGAGTTGAATATGGAGCCCGTGTGATGAATAGAAGCGCCTGGAAGCACGTAAGTAAGCGCTTGTTGCCTGCTTCACGATGCGCTCTAACTGTCTTTTTATTGTGCAGGTACAAGTTCGGAGCGGCTGCAGGGTGCCGGAATACCCACTGGGTTAGATGTGGAAAGGAGTAATGGCACGTGAGTATTAAAGTTCCCCAATGTCTTTAAACGCACCTTGTTTTGTCTTTCAGATGCGGGATGCAGCGCCGAAGGCCTCCGGAGCGTGCAAAGAGTTGGTAAGCTTTTGTCTTTCAGATGCCGGAATGCAGTGTGAAGACCTCCGGAGCGCACGAAGAGTAGGTAAGCCTTTGTCTTTCAGAATGCAGCGCGAGGCGTTGGTGACAGCCGATGGCCCGGGTAAGTGAAGAGCTGTCACTGAAGACCGTAATGCTAACCTGTTCTTTCTTGTCTTTATAGGTGTTGCTGAAGACTGGATTCAGGATGGTAAGTCTTTTTCCTTAGGCCCAGGATCAGATGCAGAAGACACGATGAGCGTTCTGCTGCAGAGGATGCAGAATAACGCAAAGCAAGATTCATCCATCGGGTGTGGTTTAAATAGCCTCCTGTAGTGCTTAGGTGTCTCCTTCCACAGCCACGCCTAGGTAAGAAAAGAGTTCCTGCTTTCCAGAAGAGTTCCAGTGTTCTGAACCTAGGGAGTGGCTCCTGCCCCACCCAACAGGAAAAGTAGTTCCAAACAGAAGAGGATCAGAGGCACAACTGGCAGGCAAGTAAGCAGCATGGTCTGCTGCAGGTAAGTCCACCCAAGCATTATGAGCCCGGCGCTTCCAGCGCTGGGACTGGGCATATTTATGAGCCTGGTGCCACTGGCACCAGGACTGGGTCCAAAAGGTCCCAATTGGGACTGATTGGCACTCGGAACCTGGGTTATGAATCTGCTTCCAAGGAAGTTGGCAAAACCCTGACCTTTTGGAAGCAGAGATCATGACAGTACCCCCCCTCAAGGCCCCTCCCAAACCGGGCTTCTCCGGGGGTTTTGGCTTGTCAGGAAATGTTCGGTTAAATCTTTTGATTAGGCGAGGAGCGTGGACATATTCAGCAGGTTCCCAGGATCTCTCTTGGGGGCCGTAGCCATTCCAGTCAATTAGGTAAAATAGTTTAGATTTGGAGATCTTGGAGTCCAGAATGCTTTTGACTTCAAACTCGAGTTCCCCATCAACTAGGATAGGTTTTGGAGATTTAGTTAGTCGGGTTTGAGGTTGCACGGGTTTTAATAGAGAGACGTGGAAGACCGGATGTATCTTCATGTGCGGGGGAAAGTCCAACTTGACCGCTACTGGGTTTACTATGGTAGTGATGGAATAGGGACCAAGGTATCTTGGGTTGAATGTGCGTGGCCCTTTTAGAGGTAGATATTTGGTGGATAACCAGACTTGATCCCCTACTCGATATTGAGGGGCTTCCTTCCGATGTTGATCTGCTCCTTTCTTGTATTGTTCTTTAGCCCTTTGAAGGTGAGAAACAGCTTCCTTAAAGGCTTGGGTGATTGTAGAATGCAGGTAGTCTACTGCTGGTGTTTCAAGATCTTGGAGGGGATCCAACTCCGAGGTTCGAGGGTGACTGCCATACAAAAGAAAAAACGGGGTTTTCCCAGTTCCCGAATGGACAGAGTTATTGTAGGCATATTCGGCTATCCAAAGGATGTCTTTCCAAGTTTTTTCAGTTTGTTGCAGCATGCAGCGTAAATACTGTTCCAGAGTTTGATTGGTCCTCTCGGTTTGTCCGTCGGTCTGAGGCTGGTGACTGGTCGATAGTCTCACATCAATTTGAGCCGACCGACAGCAACTTCGCCAAAAATGAGAAATAAATTGACTACCTCGATCCGAAATTAGAACCGAAGGAAAACCGTGCAGTCGGATGATGTTTTCGAGAAATTCTCGGGCCAGAGTTGCTGCTGTTGGCAAGCCTTTGAGCGGAATGAAATGCGCCACCTTGGAGAATAAGTCCACGATTCCTAGAATCGTATTGTATCCGGAGCATGGAGGTAGATCGGTGATGAAGTCCATAGAAAGCGTATGCCAAGGGCGAGGTGGGATGTCAATAGGGCGTAAGAGGCCTGCTGGTCTTTCCTTTTGACTCTTGTTTTGGGCGCATACTCCACAGGACATTATAAAGTCTCTGATATCTTTTTTCCAAGACGGCCACCAGAAGTAGCGCTTGATCTTTTCTGAGGTCTTGGCTATACCGGGATGTCCTTCCATTAAAGAATCGTGATAACAAGAGATTACTTCTTTCTGTAAATCTGTGCTGGGTAGGTATAATCGTTCTTGGAAATACAATAAGTTGTCCTTTACTGCAAAGTCCTTTCCTTGCAGATGCCAATTCTGTATGTCTGCTGGAGTTACAAGTTGCCTGGCTTTATCCTTAACTTCCTCTATGGATTGTGTGGCGATTACACCCAGAATTCTTTGTTCGGGAATGATTGGTACAGGTTTAGGGTTGAGCAAGTGTTCTTCCACTCCCATCCGAGAAAGGGCATCAGCTTTACCGTTTTTTGTACCAGGTCGATAGGTAATTATGAAGTCAAACTCGGCAAAGAATAATGCCCAACGGAGTTGTCTAGAGGATTGGGCTTTTGCGGTTTTCAAATATTGCAGGTTTCGGTGATCCGTAATCACAGTAACAGTGTGTCGGGCCCCCAGCAGATAATGCCGCCAAGCCTTAAAGGCAGACTTGATAGCCAGAAGTTCCTTGTCAGTAATCGTGTAATTGATTTCCGGAGGCGAGAATTTGCGGGACCAAAATGCTACGGGATGCAACTGTTTGGTTACCGGGTCCTTTTGTGATAGAACTGCCCCCATGGCAAGGCTTGAAGCATCAGTTTCCACGATGTAGGGGAGTTCGGGGCGAGGGTGTTTTAAGATTGGTGCAGAGATAAATTTAGTCTTCAAATCCTGGAAAGCTTGTTCCGCCTCGGTAGACCATTCAAAACGTTTGTTTTTCTTTAACAAGGCAGTGATGGGCTGGACTATCGAGAGAATTCGGGGATAAACCTGCGGTAAAAGTTAGCGAAGCCTAACATGCTTTGCACACCTTTTACGGAGGATGGTGATGGCCATTTGAGAACTGCATCGACCTTCTTTGAATCCATACGCACTCCGCCAGGTGATAATATGAATCCCAAGAATTCAACTTCAGTCACGTTGAAAACACATTTTTCCAACTTAGCGAAAAGTTTGTGTTGACGCAATCTTTCGAGGACCATTTTCACGTGTTTCCGATGTTCAGATTCCGATGAAGAATAAACGAGGATGTCGTCAATGTAAACAACAACACACACATCTATGAGCTCTCTGAGGACATCGTTCATAAAATATTGAAAGTGGCCGGGGCATTGCAAAGTCCGAAGGGCATGACCTGATATTCAAATAGCCCATACTTGGTGCGGAAGGCCGTCTTCCATTCATCGCCCTCTTTTACTCGTACCAAGTGGTAAGCTCCTCTAAGATCCAGCTTTGTATATATGCATGCTTTTCTGACTTGGTCCAGGAGTTCAGGGATCAAAGGTAACGGATATCTATTCTTAACGGTGATCTGGTTCAGGGAACGATAATCTATACAAGTTCTAAGGTCTCCTTCCTTTTTTGGAATGAAGAACAAAGCTGAAGAAGCAGGGGACTTGGAAGGACGAATAAACCCATTTGCCAGGTATTGATCCAGGTATTGTCGAAGGTGAAGGTTCTCAGGCTCGGTGAGGGCATACATTCTACTACAAGGAGGAGTAGATCCAGGTATCAGGTCTATCTGGCAGTCATAAGACCTATGAGGAGGTAGAGAGTTAGCCTGATCCTTCCGGAAAACATCTTGGTATTCTAGGTATTCGGGCGGTAACTGGGGAGTCTCTGAAGAAATTGCTGCCAGTGCAACACCAGGTGGAGGGTGACAAGTAGAGACACATTCTGGAAACTGGACCGTTCTTGCTCGCCAATCGATCAGAGGATTGTGTTTCTCTAACCAAGGTATTCCTAGAATAATCTGAAACTGAGGGGCCTTGATCACATCGAACACGATCTTCTCATGGTGTCCATCTTGACTTATTAGCGTCACTTCTTGAGTGGTATGCGTTACTGGCCCGGAGGCTATCTCCGTACCATCCACCGTAGTAATGACGTCCTTTATAGCCTTGGGACAAAGAGTTAGATTCATCCTCAAAACCATTTCATGATCCACATAATTGCCGATGGCACCGCTGTCGACGTAAGCTTCAATTGCATGTAATCGATCCGGATTATCAGGGCTAATGAGGACCATAGGTATCACGAAATGCGAGGTCACGGAACTGGTTTTCACGCTCGGCAAGAAGACCTCTATTCTTGTCGGGCGAGGTCGTTTCCCTGCTCAGAGTTTGTAACTTTGGTAACTGCAGCTCCTACTGCCTTCTTAGCAGGTTTCACCGGACAGTCTCGAAGAAAGTGCCCTGAGTTTCCGCAATAGAGGCATAATTGCAACTGTTTTCTCCTTTCCCGCTCCTTTTGTGTTAGAGGACCTTTCAGACCCCCTATTTGCATGGGTTCCCCGGAGTCTACTCCTTTGGAAGGAGTTGGCGGTTTGGAAAATACTCGAGCATCAAACTTGGAACGATCGGCCTTCCTGTTCTGCAGTCTGTGATCTATTCGAACGACTAAGTCTATATAGTCCGAACAATCTTGTGGGGGATTCACTACTTGGGCTAACACATCTTTGAGCTCTCCACGTAGACCTCTATAAAACAGCGTAATCCTTTTGTCCTCAGGCCATTAAGTTTCCACTATCAGTCTGTTGAAAGACGCAATATAAGCCAAAAGGTCTTGATTACCTTGTCGCAACGAAAGAAGCTCATTGTCCAAGGCCTGCCCCTGTGAATGTCTTGCGAACAGTTTTTCCATACTGAGCTGAAAAGCTTGTAAATCAT
This sequence comes from Ambystoma mexicanum, assembly GCF_040938575.1. Lineage (NCBI taxonomy): Eukaryota > Metazoa > Chordata > Amphibia > Caudata > Ambystomatidae > Ambystoma > Ambystoma mexicanum. The sequence goes on along the minus strand of NC_090934.1, from coordinate 830,829,613 downwards.
GGAGGACCGGATCATCTTGATTTACTAGAGGGATCGACCAGTCTGCCGCATTGCCACTAAGGTACGAAAGCACGAAAGCTACTTTAGCTTGATCAGTTGGAAAGGCTGCTGGCCGGCATATGAAATGCAACCGGCACTGATTGATAAATACTGCAAACCTCTTTGGGTCACCAGAAAATCGTTCGGGCGGAGCCAGAGGTACATTCCCAGGTAGGTTGATTTGCACTGGATTCATAGAGGATGTAGAAGGAAGATTTCCCCCAGATGCGGGTAACGGGGTCTGTCCGACTTGTGACTGTAGCAATTGTCTAGCGAGATCATCTGTTCGCTCCTTGGAAATAATCAGTTCCCTTCTTAGAGCGTTCGTTTCCTGACGGGCTGCATGCACTTCTGCCCTTAGTTCCCAAAGTAACTGGGCTAGTTGGTCGGTATCCGAGGTTTCCATAGCGCGTAGACGGGAGTTTTGTGGTAGGCTTTGCGTTCTGTAACGCTCACCTGATTCCCGTAGAGGCGCCGGTGTTGACTGGGCGTATACCATATCTTCAAAGGTGATGTGTAACACACGGCTGGCTCTTTGGGCTGGACCTCTGTGCACTGTATGTTTGACTCGAAGGGTAAGATGTCTGCAGATAGAAAATATGGGATTAATGAACTGGGTTATTGAATGTCTCTCTCTTCTTCCCTTTCTCTTCTCCTGTAGAACCCCGAAGGTTAACGCTCTCACCTTAGGTAAGTGAACGCCGTGCTCTCCATCTGCCTCGGGGCAGGGTGCTGTAACCAGTTTCTTCACTGGATAAGGGGAGCAGGCCTCTTGACTTCAGAGGACTGCTGTCCGTCGTTTACTGCACGAACGGTAAGTTTCGAGTAATACTAATGTCTTTAAAGTCTTTAGTAATGATGTCTCTTGTTTTGCAGGGTTCCGGCGATGGTGGATGACGGGCTGAAGTGAGTTGAATATGGAGCCCGTGTGATGAATAGAAGCGCCTGGAAGCACGTAAGTAAGCGCTTGTTGCCTGCTTCACGATGCGCTCTAACTGTCTTTTTATTGTGCAGGTACAAGTTCGGAGCGGCTGCAGGGTGCCGGAATACCCACTGGGTTAGATGTGGAAAGGAGTAATGGCACGTGAGTATTAAAGTTCCCCAATGTCTTTAAACGCACCTTGTTTTGTCTTTCAGATGCGGGATGCAGCGCCGAAGGCCTCCGGAGCGTGCGAAGAGTTGGTAAGCTTTTGTCTTTCAGATGCCGGAATGCAGTGTGAAGACCTCCGGAGCGCACGAAGAGTAGGTAAGCCTTTGTCTTTCAGAATGCAGCGCGAGGCGTTGGTGACAGCCGATGGCCCGGGTAAGTGAAGAGCTGTCACTGAAGACCGTAATGCTAACCTGTTCTTTCTTGTCTTTATAGGTGTTGCTGAAGACTGGATTCAGGATGGTAAGCCTTTTTCCTTAGGCCCAGGATCAGATGCAGAAGACACGATGAGCGTTCTGCTGCAGAGGATGCAGAATAACGCAAAGCAAGATTCATCCATCGGGTGTGGTTTAAATAGCTTCCTGTAGTGCTTAGGTGTCTCCTTCCACAGCCACGCCTAGGTAAGAAAAGAGTTCCTGCTTTCCAGAAGAGTTCCAGTGTTCTGAACCTAGGGAGTGGCTCCTGCCCCACCCAACAGGAAAAGTAGTTCCAAACAGAAGAGGATCAGAGGCTCAACTGGCAGGCAAGTAAGCAGCATGGTCTGCTGCAGGTAAGTCCACCCAAGCATTATGAGCCCGGCGCTTCCAGCGCTGGGACTGGGCATATTTATGAGCCTGGTGCCACTGGCGCCAGGACTGGGTCCAAAAGGTCCCAATTGGGACTGATTGGCACTCGGAACCTGGGTTATGAATCTGCTTCCAAGGAAGTTGGGAAAACCCTGACCTTTTGGAAGCAGAGATCATGACAGGCATAAACAGTCCACATGACATCACAACATTCTTCTGCAAAGCCAAGCCATACACAAAAATTTCAAAATGACATGTTTTTACATTCTGTTTTTTACTAGAAATTCCTGCGGTCTTGAAGTAAAGCAATATCTTCCTTAATTCCGACCATGACAGACTCTATACCCATGCATGGCCAAAAGCCAAATGGGTGCAAACGACAGTTTGATTCCAGGAATTCTGAAAATTGAGGAGTAACAATTGCCTCCATCAATTTCATGAGAGCCAGGAGTAAGGAAATAGGTTGATAATTCTCCACCACTGAAGGGTCAAGATGTGCCTTTATCAGCATTGAAGAAATAACTGAATGTTTTAAAGACACTGGAATCATTCTTGTCGAAAACGAGTGGTGTAAAGCTGCGGTGAACAAAGTAATGGACTTGTCCGAAATTAAGTGAATAATGCGAAGAGGAATTGGATTGATGGGAGAAGCAGATCTGAGTTTCAATATCCAGGCTAAAACAATACTATCAGTCATTGTCTTGAGCTGAAAAGCTCTAGTCTGACTATCATCAGTATTAGGGTCTAAAAAGCAGGAGCTGAAAGGGTCAGACCTGCCAGCCCCAATCATTTGTCCAATACTGCTGGCAATGCAGTCACAGTGGGCTTGTGTGTGTAGAGACTCTTCCAAAGGTGGTGCTGGTGCTGAACCTTCTTTTGCAACTTGAAAAGGATCCCTAGCAGAGCACGAGGCTGTCAGGATTCTGTCAGTAAAATAACAAGATTGGCGTTATTAATAGCAGTTTTAATAGCAGCCTGATATTCTATAAGGGCCAATGTGCCTCCCTGCAGCCCTGCCTGCCTGCATATGATTGGTGCAGCTGTCCCTCATTTGCACCAATCGGGCAAGTGGGCAGGCGAATGCCGGCCCGCCTCCAAGGCTCGCACCTAAGGCTCCCGTTTGTTTCCTGTTTGGTGCCGGTTCTGTGGTGATTCCCCCGCTCGTGCCCCGTGTGCTCCTCCACTCCTCCCCACCCCCCGCTCATGCTCCGTGTGCTCTCTTGTCTCCCCCCACCCCCGCTCATGCCCCGTGTGTTTCTCCGACACCCCCCACCCCCGCTCATGCCCCGTTTGCTCTCCTGTCTCCCCCACCCCCTGCTCATGCCACGTGTGGTTCTCCGACACCCCCCACCCCCCGCTCATGTCCCGTGTGCTCTCCTGTCTCCCCCCACCCCCGCTCATGCCCGTGTGCTCTCCTGTCTCCCCCCACCCCCGCTCATGTCCCGTGTGCTCACCTGTCTCCCCCACCCCCTGCTCATGCCCCGTGTGCTTTCCTGTCTCCCCCCACCCTCGCTCATGTCCCGTGTGCTCTCCTGTCTCCCCCCACCCCCGCTCATGCCCCGTGTGCTCTCCTGTCTCCCCACACCCCCTGCTCATGTCCCATGTGCTCTCCTGTCTCCCCCCACACCCCGCTAATTCCCCGTGTGTTTCTCCGACACCCCCCACCCCCTGCTCATGCAGTGTGCTCTCCTGTCTCCCCCCACCCCCTGCACATGCCCCGTGTGTTTCTCCGACACCCCCCAACCCCTGCTCATGCCCCGTGTGCTCTCCTGTCTCCCCCAACCCCCGCTCATGCCCTGTGTGCTCTCCTGTCTCTGCCCGCCCATGCCCCGTGTGTTTCTCTGACACCCCCCTTCTCATGCCCTGTGTGCCTCCTGTCTCCCCCACCCCCCCGCTCATGCCCCGTGTGTTTCTCCGACACCCCCCCGCGCATGCCCTGTGTGTTTCTCCGACACCCCCCACCCCTGCACATGCCCCGTGTGTTTCTCCGACTCCCCCCACCCTCCGCTCATGCCCTGTGTGTTCTCCTATTACCCCCCACCACCCTGCTCATGCCCCGTGTGTTCTCCTGTCTCCCCCACACCCCGCTCATGTCCTGTCTGTTTCTCCTACACCCCCCACCCCCTGCACATGCCCTATGTGTTTCTCCGACTCCCCCACCCTCCGCTCATGCCCTGTTTGTTCTCCTATTTCCCCCCACCCCCCACTCATTCCCCGTGTTGTCTATCCTGTTCCCCCCCACCCCCTAGGATGCCCGTGTTGTCTCCTTCTACCCTCACCCACCTCCGAATCCCCATGTTCTCTCTGTATCCCCTCCTCCTATACCCTGTGCTGTCTCTTGGTGTCCCCCACCCACTTGCATTCAATATAGTCTTGTGTCTGTGCACCCGGGCCCACCCCTCATTGTTTTGTTGGCTACGTGTCCTTTTGCACATCTTGTTTGCCCCCCACTGCCTCTTGCGTCTCTATGTGTTCCCCCCATTTGCCCCTGCATCCACTGTTGCTTGTCCACCCCTGCCACATGTTCATCTTTGTTCCCCCTTGTATCCCTCTGACTCCCCCTCTGGCTCATCTTCCTTTTTCCTCCCCCTTCCCCTTTTTTCCTCCTGCTCCCTTATCCTTGCCTTTGCCTCCTCTTGTCTCCCCTTCTCTCCCCCCCTCTGTTTATTCTCTGGCACTACCCCCAATTGAGATGAGGCATATTAAGTGTAGCGCCTGCTTTCTGCTTCCATCCTCCCTTCTCCCCTTTTCCTTCTACTTTACAAGCACTTACTCTTATCACTGTCCTTGACTTCTGATAAAGAGCTGTCTGTTTCCCCCTTCTTGTTTTTCTCCTCCCCTCCCCCTAGCACTACCTTGATTGTTCATTGACCCTCAAGATAGTTCTCCTGTTTGTTCCTCTCCCCTCCCACTCCGTCCCCTCCCCCAGCTCTTCCCCTCCTCCTTTTGTCATTTTTGCACTGCAACAATTGCCGTCAGGCATAGTAATGCTACTGCTTGTATTGTCTCCTTTTCTCCTCCCTCAACTCTCCGTTATTTGTTCCATGCACTTATACTATCAGTTATGAAAAGATAGTTATTTCTCACCTTCTGATTTGCTTCAAGGACCTGTAAGAATGTATTGTATTTTCCCTTGTTCCCCTCCCTCCTTGAAGCGCTTTGAAACACATTGTGTATAGGTGCTATACAAATAATCAATCAATCAATCAATGTGTAAATCTGTTTGGCGCAGGGGGCAGTGTTGATGTGCCATTTGCCACTCTTGCCCTCTCACATTGTCTTGTATTTGCTTTAAGGTCTCTTTTAATAATACTAACAATCTATTTTGCTGTGTGTGCTATGCAAATAAATAAACGCAATAAATATTGGCTGTTGAGGCAAATTTGCAAGTCTGTATTTGGCATATGTGCTGCAACTGGATATATAATGGCTATGCCTTGCAAACAAGGCAAGACCTGGGCATAGGTTGTTTACAGGTGGGTGTTTAGGCTGCACCAGGGCAAACCGGACTGCACCCATCTTAGCACATGAGGTTGCACCTAGTATGTGATGCCAAAGCTGTGCATGTGAATCTGTCCCTAGGGTTATGAGACTCAAATGGCAATAAATATAGCCAGATGTATTGGCTATGTCACTGCTTGTTTTTAGTGCTGTTGACGTAACCATAGCTCTAGTTGAATGCACCTCATTGTCTCAATTTTAGGAGTTCATCCTACAGGACTTTGACACTGCAATGGTAGTACTGACAAGATCAGTAACTAATCAAATAGTCTGCCAAATAATTGAATTTTAGCATATTGTTTGGAAGCACAGTAAATTATTAGGAGTAAGTTCCTATTCTTATAAACATATATTGAATTATGATGAATTCATAATTTTTATAATGACTTGTACGTGTGATAACACTATATTCAAATGCAAGAATAATGCACAATACTGAGAGTAGATTGATATTAATCAGAAGGTAATCAAGATGGTATTAAAATGGAGTGAATCTTAATGAATTGAGACATAGGGCATTTAAGTAAAATTATGCCTTTTTGTATAATGTGAAGTTTGTATTTTGTTCTGTTATGTGGCATGTGCATGCCAATTATAATAATTTCAGTAAAATTAAACAGTTTATGTTATAGCAGTACTCCCATCTGAACTGCATCTTAACACATATTTTTTCAGGTCACTGTTGCCAATGTGCATGGTGTTTTTAAGAGGTGCATTAAAACCACACTTTAGAACTGCCAAAATGTGCACTTCATTTTATAATACACTTTTGTTTTCTGGATAATTTTGGTGAAGGATACAGATAAAATTACTACCACAAGATTATGAGAAACGTTATGGATTTAGTGTACCAATTACAGTCAATTGAACTTAATGTTAGAATCAGAGCCCTGGTGTATTGTGTGAGAGTTCTGTCTGAAACAGAACGTGTATTCTTCTCAGCAGATGGGAAACATATTTACGTGCTCCGCGTCTGTGAAGGGGATGAATAGAGAATTAGCTGGGATAGCCCCTGTTAGTTGATCCATGAAAATGTAGTGCTGACAGCTGCTCAATTATACAAGAGCCAAGCTTAGTGAAGCAGGAAGTTGAAGAGGTTGAGGATAGTCATGAAAAATAATACGGTGGGGCAACCCATTCTAATTTGAAATGTTTGACATCGATAGTTTATAGTTGGATGCATGCTTCATTTCCTGTTTCTTTGAAGTGGAAATCACTTTTAAGCAACTTAATGTGTGAGTCGTACTATACATTTACTTAGGTAAAGAACGATAAGAGTCTCTAAAGAAACAGTATTACCCTAAAGGATGAAAATATCAAATGCTATTCATGTGCTGTATGTACATACAATAACTACAAAAAGTAATGTAATGACCAAATTATTACTGACCCCGCTAAATGATAATAATGGCATGCTCAACTTTGTCATTAACGAGTTTGTGTCTGTCATTATTATCACAGAACATAACAAAGCATCAATAATGAATTAAATCAGACTGGAGGTTAACATGCGAGGTTTCATTTCATGTTAAAAGCATGGCAGCTAATAGAAAACAGCTAAACCCTGGTAAACATCAGCTTGGTCAAAATTGCAAGTCGAGCCAAATAACCTATTCAATATTCAGAGGACTTACAAGATTTTTGAAAGATTTGCCAGAAACCCAAAATTACCCTTAAGCATGCACGTGAGTTTGGAGGGCAGGCCTTACTTCAGAGAGTCAGATTCCTAGAATCTTAAGGGCCGATGTGCTGGCTAAATGAACGTACCTCTCTTTCTGGTTTTCTATTGGTTATTCCTGGCTTTTCGAGGGATGGAAAGGGCCGATCCATACTAGGAGAGAGCAGGAGGGTTTTTGCTCTAGCCACAGAAAGCATTTTAGTGTGCCATTGTCATGTTTTATTCTTTCTTTGTAAAAACTATTTTGTAATGTGTTTGATTGGAAAGTTCCTTAACGTCTGGCTAATTTTAAGAAACCAGTTGTGATTGTTTTTTGGATCCCTCTTGCTTACCTTCTTTAAACCAACCTCTAGATCACAAAAAGACATTGGTGAAAATCTGACCAACATTCATTATGATTTGCATTTGAAACCCTTTTCTTTAACCTTTATCCTTACACCCAAAAAATGTTAAAACAAATAACATTAACAACTTCCATAGAAACCCTGGTGTAATCTTGTGGGATGTAAATTCAGCCCTGAGTGACAGAGACTGAGAGGCCATGAAAGACCTTATTGTGAGAATGAAGCTGGCTGATGTTGAGACCCATTGGAATATGCAGGCCAGTTCAAAACATTGTTTCCAACATAAGACATAGTTAATTAATAAAAATAGGCCTCTCTCAAATTCATCAAAATGGACAGGCACTCAAGTGAAGGAAAATGTGCCCGAGAAATGAAAACTGCTGGATGTGCTCAATACATTGCAAAAGATAGTTGTGGCTGAAAATGCTGTTTTCATAAAATATGAAAAGCTACTATTTCATTTAAGGAGACAGATAGCCTTGTGTAAACTTGACTTCAATGCAGCACAAGACTGTGATCCAGAAATCTAAAGTGAAGCCATCACTTTGCATCCATCACAAATAAAACACTTTCTTTTCAAAATTCAAAATAACATAATTTAAAAGGAGAGGCCTGCTTGTTGTAAAAGAACAATGGACACTAGTTTTCTATGTTAACTGTGGCCTACGTGTGAATAATACTGAAAGTGAGACTCATATCTTTTAAATTATTGTATTCAAGAAAGTATTCATTCCTGGACCGTAGGCCCAGATGCAATACAAAATATTACATGGTAAACACATCTTTTCAATTTGAAATGCTATTCTGTTAGAATGATGTAGGTAGCTTGTTTTCCCCACTGAAAGGTCTGTTTTTCTGACAATTTGACCTCAAGACCTTTGGGCTGGGCCCACCAGGAAAAGCGGATGTGGTTTTCATGTGAAAATGCAAAGAAATGCTAAGAGATGGATCACAACTGTGGGAAGGTCAGATGAACCAGCCAGCAGAATTGACCTTTTGGACTAGCTTGACTCCAAGAAAGTGCTTCTCAGAGCCACTAATGGATCATCATCAAAGACTGTGTAGGAACAAACAATACTGGCCTGGCTGCCCTCTTTCCTCTCTGATCGACCCTCCCAGGTCCAACTTGGATCCTTCCTTTTATTTATCTCCCTCTCTACCTGCTGCCCAGGGGTCTAACCTCTCACCCTGGCTTTTCAACCAATACCTGGCAACTCTCGGCTACCACATTCTATGCTCCAATTTTCAGTGATATGCTCATGACAGTCAACTCATTTTTAGGCTTCCCTCGGCCACCTCTTCTCCTTCTCTCATCTCTGATTACCTATATGCCATTCAGGATTGGTTTGCCACCAATTATCTCTGCCTGAATGCTAGCAAGATGTAGATCCTCCTCATCGGCACACCTTCACCCTCCTTTCCTGTCACTCTCTGGCCAGCCTCCCTTGGCCCTCCTCCTATCCCCAGCTGCAAGGCAAAGAACCTCGGGATCATCTTTGACTCCACACTTTCCATCTCTGCCCACATCTCTGATGTCTCTAAAAAGTCAAACTTCCTACTGCACCTCCTCAGAGGTATTCTGCCTTTCCTCTCCTTCCCCCAGAAGCTCACTGTCTCTCGAGCCCTGGTTCTCTCTAGGTTGGATTATTGCAACAGTAAATCTACTTGCTTCTACTCTCGGTCCTTTGCAACCTATCCAGAACTGGACTGCGAGACTTGTCCTTGGCCTTAAACCCTGGGATCGTATCTCTCCAGCCCTGAAATCTCTCCACTGGAATTCAAGACCAGTTGTGTTGACCACAAGGCTTTCTGGGGCCTGGGTCCAAAATACCTTCAGCTGTCCCTCTGTAAATAACTTAATTCCCGAGCTCTTCGCTCCTCCACCTCCAACTCACTCAGGGTTAGTCATTTTTCAAAGAAACAAGCTGGGGGTAGATCTCTGTCTTCATCTGGGGCCTCCCTCTGGAACAGCCTCACTGCCACTCTTAAACTTGAGGAGAACCACCTCCAGTTCTGGAAGCATCTCAAGACCTTCCTCTTTGCTTCTGCCTTCGCTCTTCCTCTCCCCCGCTGATCTGTTCTGTCTCGGCATTGTGCACCTGGTCACCCTTTGACTTTATGGGCCCAGGTACCTGCTCACCCTGCCACCCACTCGCACTGCCTCCTGGCAATCCCTTGCACTGGGGTCTGTATCTGTAACCCTACAGGTCCGACCTTTTTTCTGCACTTATCAGATGGACCCTGTCTGTTGCCTTAAACCCAGCACTTGCCACTTGCTTACTGCACTACCACTGTTTGTTGTTTTTTTTAATTTTTTTTATGTATTATTATTTATTTTTATTCCTTTGCTTAGCACTTTCCACTTCTCTCCCCTCCTATGCACTTTCCCCATTCCCTCTCCCATGGACTTGCACATTCTCTATGTCGCTGGGCCTAGTAAGATCGTTGTTTTTGTTTCTCCCTTATTCCCCTCAGATGCTTTCTCGTGCTCTGAAACACTTGTGTATGAGCGTGATACAAATAAAATATCAATATGTATAAGCATCTGTAAATTCATGTGACCTGTGAGACATTAAACTGTCTGGATTTTCTGAAATGTGAAACTAAGCCTTCTATAATAATGTCTTGCAATCCAAATAACATGGGAAACATTTTCCTTAATAACAGGAGAACTGTGCGTTGCAATGAGCCCACACAGGACTCATATTAAAGATCACAAAATGGCAATCGGTTCTATCTAAATATTAACCATATGTATTGGATAGAATTTGAGTTAGGAACGATACCATGATCCTGACCTTCTCATAATTTAGAGGAACTCGAAAGTTGGTGAACCGACAAAATGCAAAATTAATGCTTGGATTGTGAAGTGTCATATTTGTAACTATTTCAGCTCAGGAACGAACCATGAACAATAATAGCTTCTCCCTGGAAGGTCATGTCAAAATAACATTACTATTCCCTGATTCGCCATAAAATATAGAATTCAAAAATATACATGTTTATGCAGTTATCTGAAAAGGGGAGTTAGTTAGAGCTCTGCCTTTTCTCCCCTTTTATTTAATTTATATTTGCTCCCATTGGCCAATCTGGTTGCAGATCATGTGGTGCATTTATATTCTTACGCCGATGACACACAGATCTTCGTCTGCTTAAATGCTTCAAACTTGAATACCCCTTGAGGCTGAACGACTGCCTTTCCTCTTTTGGAAGATGGATTGCCACAAATTGGTTCAAACTTAATGGGGACATAATGGAGGTCCTCATGGTTGGCTCCCCTGCCATTGGGACCATGTGGTATGCCGAATAGTGGCCAACCTCTTTGGGGCCCTGCCCTGAGCCAGTTCTAGCAATAACATGTTTGGTAATCAAACGCCTGGGCAGTGGGTCCAGAGAAGCCCACATTTCTTCTGTTAGTCAATCGGCTTTATTAAGCTGAAAATCTTGAGAAAGGTCTTATCATTCCTTCCTCCGCAATCCAAGGCCAATTTGGTCACTTCTTTTATTATGGGATACGCTGATTATTGCAACAGTATCTATCTTGGACAACCCGAGGTTATGTTACACTGTTTGCAGATTCTCCAAAACTCAGCTGCCTGTCTGGCTCTTAGAGCCCCTAGACTGTCGCAGTCCAAGGATCTGCTTTGTCAGCTGCGCTGGTTACCTATTGGAGCCAGATCAAGTTTAAGTTTTTGTTCCTATTGCACCGCGCCATTTATAATTTGGTTGCTGATTTTCTATGCTCAAAACTGACTCTTATTAATCCCACCAGAACTCTTCACTCTCTTCTCAAACCTTGCTATGTGTTCCAAGTTTCTGTAGAGTTTGTGCAGGGGAAGACTTTTTTTGGTGATGGCTCCCACTCTGTGGACCTTCCTGCTGATGCACCTCCGCAAAATCTCTTCAATTTTGCAAGAGCCTAAAAACATATTTATTTTGATTCTGCTTCCTGATCAGTCTTCACCTTTATTGTTTATTAGCACCTAGTTGCCCTCAGGGCTTAGTGGGTGCTCTAAAAATATATTTACAATACAATACAATCATGTGCAGAGACAAATGACTAGTGGACAAGTTCATCAATCTTGATTGAATACCTACGTCCTTAGGGATTTCCTGAATGATAGAAGGAAATGGTTTGACAAATATATGTGGGAAAGTAGTTCCATAAGGTATGGTCTACCATGGAACTTTTTGCCTCCTCAGTCAGTGTATCTGGAGATGAGACCATCCAGGAGTAGTTTATCAGCACAAAGAAAAACAAACCATGGCAGGCTTTGCCATCATATGCCTAGGTATCCCAAGCACATGTAATATAGTTTGTTGTTTTACAAAGTACACATGCAGAAGAGGAGATTTCTCAGAATCTCCTAGTCCTTACTTTTGTTCTCTCCCTTCCTCACTCATTAATGTGCCTGCATATGACTGTATTTCTCACATCACATTTGCCTCATGGTGTACATTTTTGTCATTGGGGTGTTCATCCCAGAATGCATTCTCTTGCTCAGTATAAACACCCTCATAGTGGACTGTAAGTCCAAGGAGACACTCTACATACCTAATACAGCTGTCCCAACAGAGTAACAATTCACTTAATACACTTTGTAATATTGCAGGTACCAATATGGAACTAGATATTCCACAATGCACTGCAGCTCAGTTAATTAATACATCCATAAAACGAAGTATCTCATATACCAACCATCCTCCCTGAATACTGATAGCTCAATTGGACAACATATCATAAGGAACACTCTGATTAACTAATTTCAGGGGCTTTATGCCACCCCACACAAGACTACATGTCAATGAATGCACATCATACCAATATGCACACTCGCACACCATAACATTGCCTCCACATAGCTAACTGCACAGAATTCACTTTGCATCACTAAGTACAAATGCCCCTGTTATAAAACCTTGTAAATAATACAGTCTAACTCAGCTTAAATCCCTCCCCAAAAGGGCTACATGTGTCTGAATGTAATTTGCTAAACTTAGTACAGAGGTCCTACTGGACAATGCACATTAGAAGGCACTATGTCTTATGTTGAGTAGATACCATAGAAGAACTACATACCACTGATAGGATCATGCCTCAGTTTGCAGGAGCTGCCGCTCTAAAAAGCCTTCATGTACCAGGATTCATTACGCCCAATAGTAGTATGGACCCTGTAGCAAACTCGATGTTTCAGACTAAACACTGTCTCAGTGGGGAAGACATATGACAACAATACATGCCACAAATCTCACTAAAGCTTCTCAAAATGACCTCTTTCTGGATTCCAAGATGGCTGCCGCAACTTAAGGACGTGTATACACGTCTGTGCTCAATTTTCACTTTCGGAAGAGGCCAGTATCCTCTATATTGCAGGATTAATGTATAAATCTCTTAGCTCTGGAATGCGGCAGTGAATACAAGGAATGTTATGGTCAAGAAGCCATGATTTGCAGATAATTGTACTTGTAAAGATAAGTAACAGTGTGAGTGCTGGCTCTCAGCGCACTGCGCCTTGAAGGGCGTGGCTCAGGACAATATTGCCAGCAAAACTTCCCCTCTATAATTCTAATTACGTAAGAAAAGCGTATGCGACATGCTGCATTTTTTTCATTTATTTTTTACTTCTACAGTGGTTGGAGAATCCGGTAAGGATGTTGCGGTGATCAATATTTTCAGCGCTGCGTTGCATAAAAGGTAAGGGACACTAAATTATTCTATTTATCTCTGCGCAGGCAGGGTCAACATTGAAATAGACTGGCTGGGGATGAGGTAATCTACGGCACTGTGGTTGGAGTGCGCTCGGGAACTATCCCCAAAATATTGCAGTCTGGTGGGAAGATAAAAGACATAAAGGACAGCACTGCAAGGGGGACATGGAGCCTTTTGTTTGTATTCACCAACAAACCCCTGTCAACACGCTAATATCTACGTGTGAAATGGAGCAGTGGACACTGGTACAGTGGTGATTTATCAGTTGGCACAACAACAACAAAGGAATACCACTTTTGTGATAAAAACACACTATCAGTATCACATTCCTAATCAGGTGGTTCAAACAATTGGGGTCCAGTATAGTGGGGTTAGCGGTACTCACTGTCACATGCTCCTTAAACTAACACACGGACGCATTGCAGCACTGTACGAATGTTGAAGGTGGATTAGACAACAGCATTGTGCATCTGTGCATAGACGTGGTAGTACTCCCAATCTTTGCAGGATCTTATAGGGTGGTACTTTTTATCTTATGCCGAGGGGAAAGAAAAAACTCATCTCTCACCACCCACCAATGAGTTGCAAGGCAAACAAAACCCGCTGTTAAGGCTCTGGGAAGCAGCAGGCTTGGAGACCCCCCTCCCCAAAGGTCCAGAGGGGCAATCTATCTTGCATCAAAATATTGACTCTCCGGAAGAAACAATGGCGGCAGCTAAAGAGGATTTTGCCACAAGTTTTGAGGCGTTTCAAGAAATGTTCCATTCCATTTCTCGATGGAAATAAAACAATCGCTCTTAGACTTCGGTAAAGATATTGCTACCCTTGGTGAGCGGGTGGAGGCTAATGAACAGGCAATACAAGCTCTGTCACAAGAGAGCAAACAGACAGATATTGCATTAGAGGAACTCAATAGGGCAACACAAAACTTCAAACTGCAATATGAAGGTCCCGTCGTTCAAACATAAGGGTGAGAAATCAACCGGAAATGGTTCTAGCCTCCCAGCTAAAACATGCCGCCCCTGAGGGAAGAGAGGGAAGACCTGCCCTACCCTCGCTTCAGAATGAACCTTATCCACTGGATTAAGGAAAATGAGGTATGACCTACCACTACTTCCATACTTCCATTCTTGCTCCGATTGTACATATTGTAAATACTGTCTACGTTGTCTACGCCCAGTGTGTAGCCCACTGTTCTTATGCCTGCTTACTGTACATATTGCCTGTCTTCAATGTCCTGTATACATTTATGAAATGTATAAAATGCTTGTCCTCATACAGCAGTGTAACCGAAGCTGAATAACCCTCTTTATGCCTATTGTGCCCTGATACCCTCGGGTCTGGTGCGCATTACAAATATTAAAACAAACAAATAAACTAGATATTTGCCGACTTGCTCCCAGGAGAAGAAAATCTGCAAGTATCAATTGATCGACTGCATAGGACGGGCCTGAAAAGGAGTGACCCAGGGGCCCGCCCACATGATGTTCTAGCTGTGTGCACCTCATATCAATAAAAGGAACAGATTTTGAGAACAGCGCGAGAACAAAATACGATCACCTATAATGGGATGGAAATTCAGCTTTTTCAGTATTTATCCCAGATCACCCTCCAGAAAAGGTGCGAAATGTAACCAGTGGTCGGAGCATTACGGGAGCAGGGGATCAAGTACAGATGGACATTACCATTTAGAATTATTTTCTCTATTGAGGGCATGCAATGCAGGGTCACATCCTGTGAAGCAGGAATGGCAGTGATCCACATAGAAGATGAAGAAGGGGAAGGCGCAACAACGTCAGACCTTGGTTGCAGACTCCTGCAATCAAAAGCTTGGGAATGGTCAGTGGTGCCGCGTCCCGCAAGAAAGCAGAAACAACAACAAAAGGAGGATTGTAAGGCTCGCTTGAGAGGCCTGACTCCGAAAGGAACTGCTTAACGGATAACCAGAGCAGGAGTTGAAAACATATTGATCAGATGGGGCATTAATATCTTTTGAACATGGAGGAAGGGATGTTGTAGTTCATTTTGGAATTATCTGTCAAAGGGCAGAAGGGGGTAGTAGGATACCCGGCACGATGTCCTAGGGGTGTAGTTGGAACATGGCTGGGGATGGGTACTCTGGACTTTGTTAGTAAATGTGGCTCACACCAGGAGACTTAGCGAAGGGGTTGTTTGCGACAAGTTGGGGCTAGGGGGGAAGCTGGAGGTGCAGAGGCAGGAGAGTGGGCCTGCATGGTAACATTGGTTCAGAGATGATATGAGAATATGTAAGCACATGCTGTATGTAAGCCAACCAAGGTTTTGGTAGCCAAGTGGGTCAGTTTAAATACTTTACATTGAATATTAGGGGTATGAACACGCCAGCGAAGGGTAGGAAGCTTGATGCTCTTTTGGGGCATCAGCAACCAGATTTGGTGGCGCTCCAAGAGAAGCATATTTGTCTCTCAGATAAGTACAAATTTCGTCTTTGTCGGTACCCACTGGTGATACAGGCAAACGCAAAGGTAAAAGTAGCGGCCGAGTTATTGGCATTGAAACTTGACCCCCAGATTAAAGTTCTGAAAACACATATCCACAAAGAGGGACGTTATGTAATTGCTATTTTGGAAATAGGCTTCAGTAAAGTCACGGTGGCGTCAATATATGCCCCTAATATGGGCCAAGAGAGCTTCTTGAAATTAGCTATCAATCAGGTTGAAAGGCTTAGCGAGGGGGACATTACACTACTAGGAGATCTCAATATGGCTTGGGACCCCTTGCAGGATTAGAGCGCAGTTACCTCCCCAGTGCATTCTGCACCTTCTAACCTTTTAAAACAAATGTTTTTACATTTGACCCTAGTAGATGCCTGGCCGGCTCTAAAGGGGGAAACGAAAGAATATACATTCTACTCCGTTCGTTTTCCTGTATTGATTATGTGTGGGTTTCTAAAACTCTCATGGGTGGGGCCACAGATATGACCTGTCACCCAATAGCGCTTTCAGATCATGCTCCACTAACAATATAGTTACATATAGAAGGGATGACCCAGAGGGTATGGATATGGCGATATCCGTCAGAAGTAGTTCAGGATAGGATGGTTAGGGGGAATATTGTGGCAAAGATAGAGGAATTCTTTGAGATCAACATGACACCTGATGTATCTGCTAATGTGGTGTTGGATGCATTTAAAGCCTCAATCCGTGGCACTCTTAGCGCTGAGGCTGCAAACAAACGGCGACAGAGAATAGCTCTGATAGAAACATTGGAAGCTGAATTGCAACAAGTAATGCAGGAAATGGATCCTGAAAGTTTAAAAGCATATAGGATTGCAAGAGCCAAATTAAATATGTTCCTGAATAAAAAGGCAGAGAAATCTCTGCTGTATCTGCGCCAGTCACATCATGTTAAGGCCAATAAGGTGGATAGCGAGACGATTACTTCAGAAGATCACCTCACAGACTCTTGTCAATACGATTACCAGATGGGGGTAGCGTCACCAAAACTTCTCAAATAATATCACAATGTCACTTGTTCTATTCACATCTGTACCATTCCGGGGAACCAGATGAGGGATTGCAGAAATAATATTTGCAGATAGTAAAGCTTCCTCAAATTTCGCAGTTAAAGCGGGATGTTCTGGAAAAAGAAATCACAACAGAAGAGGTAATGAATGTCATTCATTCATTTTCCATTAACAAATCCACAGGACCTGACGTGTTATCTGCTCCCTTCTATAAAACGTTCAGTAAAGTATTAGCCCCAAGTTTAACATACCTTTATAATTCATTTTTGAACTCTGGGAGCATCTCCTCCTCTATGGAGGAAGCGAAGATTATACTTTTCCCAAAACCAGGTAAAGATTCTGGGAGATGTGTGTCATATCAACCTATAGCTTTAATTAAACTTGATGGTAAAATATATTAAAAGGTCCTTGCAAATAGGATCGAAAGCTTGCTTCCATTTATCGTCGGCCTGGATCAGTCGGGGTTTAATAGAAATCGACAAACCCATGATAATATACGTCGATTATGTCATGTCCTAGAAAAAGTGGCAATTAAACATATCCCTGCGCTGCTTTGTATCATTGGATGCCAAAAAGGCTTTCAAACAGTGTAGAGTGGTTGTTTCTTTTTTAGGTCATGGCCCATATGGGATCTGGTCCGCAGTTTATCGCAACAATCAAAGTTAATTACAATCTCCCGGTTGCCTGCTTATTAATAAATGGACAACTCTCTCCTCCCATTTTCCTGCAGAGAGGCACAAAGCAGGGGTGCCACGTGGCAGCATTGTTGTATGCTATAGCCCTTGAGCCTTTTCTTTCAAAAGTCTGACAAACGCAGGATATCCATGGAATAGTTTTTGGGGAGGGAGAACATACAATCATGGCATACGCTGATGATATGCTGTGTGGCAGATTCAGAACCGGCCGTATCTTTACTGGGAATAGGAAGGGAATTGGAGTAGTATGAGTTGGTTGCAGGCCTAAAAGTCAGTCTAGCCAAATCAGAAATTTTAAATGTATCTTTTCCCCTTGCTCCCGTATCCTACTTACACACACAAACTGAATTTGAAAGAGCACAGGGGCGCATCAAGCTGTTGGGAGTCATAATAACCCCTGATTTGGAAGGTTTATATGAAGCCAACTTTCACCCTATTTTGAAAGAGATTATGAACCAACTCGGCAACTGGGGTCCTTTAACGATCTCTTGGCTTTGGCAGATAAATGTTATAAAGATGACTATTCTCCCCAAAATATTATACTTTTTTCAGGCACTCCCCATTCGAATCCCTGCAGCATTTTTTAAAACACTGCGTAGGAAGATATCTGAATATATTTCGAACAATAAAGCTTCTCGAGTGGCTTATGAGGTTTTGATGGCTCCCACTGAAAGAGGTGGACTAGAGCTCCCTGATTTTTATAAGTTTTATCAAGCAGCACAACTGAGAATAACTAAGGACTGATGGGGATCAGTGGAAGGGAAGTGTTGACTGCAGATGGATCGGGCACTGGGGGGCTCAAAGCTAGGGGAAGCACTATGGCTAACAAAACAAAAACGACCCCCGAACATTCATAGGAATAAAATTACACATTTAGTTGAAGATATTTGGGAATGGTCGGTTAGAAGGCATACTCTCAGCACTTTCCCCTCACCTTTTACTCCAATATTCTTTAATCCTGAATTCGCTCCGGGTAGTGACTGTCGGGCATTTCATAAATGGAGGCAAGCAGGATGCAGTAAAATTTGCAACTAAGGCAAGGGCCTAAACACGACTTTGGGAGGGACGATTGAGAGTACTATCAATATTATCAGGTATGCCACTGGATATTAGCCGCCCCCCACTCAGACAGGCGGCAGTTAGAGAACTGACTCCATTTGAGAAATGTGTACTTCCAATCGAGGTAATAAGGCCTTAATATCGAATCTCTACAAGATTTTGAACGGGTCTTCTCCCATTCTACCCCTGCATTATAAATCTAGATGGAAGCTTACTTTGGGGGAACCGGTCACAGAAAGAGTGGGAAGCCCTATGGAAGGATATACCTAAGTATACCCGATCTATACAACTCCGGGAACTCTGGTTTACATTATTAATGCAGTGTCATTATACACCCGCCCGCTTACATAAGATAAAAGCTTGTCTGTGGGATCAATGCTGGAGACAATCTGGTGAGATTAGGGGTTGGGGTCATGTTTGGTGCCATTGTGTGGTACTGGCGGTTTACTGGGCAGAGATTGATAGGTATATGCAACAACTGTTTGGCATGTCGAAAACTAACTCTATGAAGTCTAAGCTGCTGTTGATATTTGAATCTGGTATGCATAGTAACTCAAAGCAAAGATTTACTACATTTGTGGTGCTACAGTTGGCCGCCTTATTGGGGACTGCTCACAAATGGAAATCCAAGGACCCTCCGGTGGTAACTGAATGGTTTCATAGGATTTGGAACTATGTAGCATTGGAATGGACAACCTCTGCAATTCAGGGTGAACAGACTACATTTTCTTTGGACTGGGTAGAGGTGCTTGGGTTTTTACAATCAGACTTTAATTTACAACTCTGCCCCCAATGTTTGCATATTCTTGATATCTGTTGACTACATGTAAATAATACTATGTATGGGCTCAGAGGGGGGGACATCCAGCAATGGGGGTAAGGGGAATTGTTTTATTTTTTTTGTACATGTTTTTTCTGGAAAAATAAGAAAAGAACCAAATAAAAACAACATTTAAAAAAAAATATGTCTTTCTCCAATGTTCTCCAAATATCCCCATACTATGCCCTCCATCTCCCTGGTATTGCCTCCAAATATCTCTGATGTTCCCTTAGATATATGCATGTTTAGGGGGATCAGTGCACGTGTGTGCATGTGTGTATCATTTCTCACTCCCCCACTTTGTCTCCCGCTCTCTTGCATTTTCCTAATTTGCTCACTGACATTTACAATGCTCCTTGCAAACCTCCCTGATTTTTACTGCCAAATCCCCTGGATCTGTGAATCCAGCATTTGTACATAGAGTTCTCCTGCTCTATGTCAGAGTTGGGAGTGGACACTTTCGGGATTGTGGTAAAGATTGGTTGAGAGCTTGAAGAAGGGGCTCGTTTGAATTGATTGCAAGTTCCAGGTTATAAGTGTGAGTAGCTGTGACAATGTTGGAAGGAGGGATACATAAAATACTGCACACGGAAGAAGGTCAAACAAACAATACGGACAGATAGGTATGTAGGTTCTCATCATTAAGAAATACTAATGGTATAATGTTTTATGCCCAATTCAGTACATAGGACCCTCCAAAACAATATGTCACAAATCACTTTAGAAGATGAAGACTGCAAAGTTCCGGGACCTTGCAGTGTACTATTGCTGTGAATGGTGTGAGATTTAGTTAACGCTCTCCTACAGTCCAGCCTGTGAAGCCTTTTCTCTTCCTTACCAGGATGAGGTGGAGGATAGAAGGAAGGCAGAACAATTTTCTGACTTAAATGAAAGTCTGAAACTACCTTTGGTAAAAACGAGAGTTTTATCCTTAAAACAACCATAATCTTGTGGAATATGGTAAAGGGTGACTTGGATGAAAGTGCCTGCAACTCGCTCACTCTACCGGCTGATGTTAGAGCTATCAATAGTATTGTCTTAAAGGTCAACAACCTTAACGGACATGTGTACAAAGGTTCAAATGGAGCAAAAATCAGGAATTTCAAAACCAGGTTAAGGTCCCAAACCGGAACCTGAAAAGGAGATGGAGAGAACACATTAATTAGCCCTTTTAGAAATTGAGTCACCAGTGGGATCTTGAAATAAGAACATTCTTCTGATGAGCGCTTAAAGATTGACAGCGCTGCCGAGTAGCCCTTAATGGTCCCAACCTGAAGACCTTTATTTTCTAATGAAATCAAAAATGATAAAACATCCAGAGTTGTACACTGAAAAGGATCAACATTCTTTTCTCTGCACCAATTTCAAAACGTATTCCAATGTCAACGGTACAGAAACTTTGTTGCTGGCCTTCTGGCCAAAAGCAACACCTCCATTACGTCATCCGGGATGTCCCAATCCTTATTTCTCATCTTTACAGAAACCAAGTGTGAAGGTTGAGAGTGATGACCTCTGGATGGACCTCTTGCCGCGAGAGAAGGTCCTCTCTTTGTGGAAGACCTACTGGAGGACAGATGGAAATGTCCAGAATGTCCGGGTACCATGTTCTCCTGGCCCATTCAGGGACAATTAGGATCATGTGTTTCCTGACTGAATCTTCTCAACCTCCTGATCACATGAGGACTGGAGGAAATGCAAACAGGAGTGGAAACTCCCAGTCCACCATGAACGTGTCTCCTAGAGCTCCTCTTGGGGGTAATTCCCTTGAACAGTACTCCTCGCACATCCTATTGACATTGGTTGCAAACAGATACACCTGAGGGTTTCTCCAAAGGGTGAAGATCTCTTGAAGGACTTCCTGAGCTAGTACCCACTCGTGGGAGACTGCGCTCTGCCTGCTCAGAGCATCCGCCCCGCTAGGTGAACTGCCGATATGGAGCTTCCATCTTGAATTGCCTAATACCAGAGCTGCATTGCCACTCTGCACAGTGGTAGTGACCCTACACCTCCTCTATTGTTGAGGTAGTACATGGCCACTGTGTTGTCCGTCATTATCAGGACATTCTTTCCTCGTACAGAGGGCAGAAAAGTCGTCAGCGCTTGCCGGATTGCTCTCAGCTTGTAAAGATTGCTGTGTAGTTGAGACTCTGATGGAGACCAAGGACCGCTGACTGTCAGATCATTGGTGTGGGCTCCCCATACCGTGAGTGAGCGTCCATCACTACTGTAATCTCCAGCCATGGTTGACAAAAAGGTTCTCCCTTCAGAATATTTTCCTCACAGGCCCACCACAGAAGATCCTGTGAGACTCTGGTTGTAATCTGAAGTTGGTCGAACATCTTTCCTGAGAATTGGGACCACTGTGTTCCGAGAGCCCATTGAAGGGATCTCATTCTCAGTCAGGCCTCTAGCACCAGAAAATCACAGGATGCTATGAGGCCGAGCAACCTCAAAAAATGAAAGGACGGAAGACTCTGGGCACTGTGAAATTTGGTTTCTGAAATATGTCTTGAGCCCTCACCTCAGGTGGCAAGCTCTTTCCCGAGGATGTATCTATCACAGCTCCGATGTATTGGAGCTTTTGGGAAGGTGACTTCCCTAATTGAGGGAGAAGCCCAGTCCGAGAGTGGCAGGTAACGTTGAGATGATCCCGGGCTTGTTCGGTTGAACGCACCCTGGTCAGGCAATCGTCCAGGTAGGGGTAGACGTGAATCCCCCCTCTCCTGAGACTCGCTGCCACCACCGCCATCAGTTTGTTGAGAACCCTCGGGCCGGAGGTCAGCCCGAATGGCAGGACTCAAAATTGATAGTGCGAGCCACCAACCGCAAACCTAAGGTATTTTCTTTGCTTGAGATGGATTGGCACATGAAAATAAACATCCTGAAGGTTCAATGACACCAACCAATCCTGAAGTTGGAGGGCCTGAAGTATCTGAGAAAGAGTGACCATCTTGAACTTGTCCTTCCTGAGGAACTTGTTCAAGTATCTCAAGTCCACAATGGGTCTCAGTCCTCCGTCCTTTTTGGGGATCAAAAAATATGGGGAATACCAACCCTTGTTCCTCTCCGCTACAGACACTGGTTCTATAGCACCTTTCCCTAGCAGGATTAGAATTTCCTGCACAAGGAGCAGATCTGGAATCCTCAAAGAGTGTTTCCCCAGTGGATGGTTCTGAGGCTTCTTTAGAAAAGGAAGGCAGTAACCGTAGCCTACTGCTTCCAGAGCCCAAGCATCTGAAGTAATGTCTCGCCATTCTTCTAGATACTGAAACAGTCTGCCCCCCACTGGTGAGTTGTAATTCAAGCCCACAGAGTGGTTTTGTAGAGGCTGTTGCAGAGGACAATGGTAAAGAGGCTGCTGCTTGAGCTGGCTTGACACCTCTACCTCGTCCACCACAAGGACATTTTCTTTGGCCTCTTTGGCTGGCCATTACTATCGCCCTTCCAAATGAGGAGTAGTAGGGAAAAGATCTACTTTGCCAAGGTTGTCCGCTAGGATGAAAAGGCTGAAGTTGCCTAACAGCCGTGCCTAAAGATTTGGCTGCCGTCTTCGAGGTATGCAACTTCTCAAGGCTCTGGTCAGCCTTGCTGCCAAAAAGATGAGACCCGTCAAATGGCGTGCTGAGAAGTCTAGCCTGCACATCAGGTGCAAAACCCAACTTTCGCAACACTCAAGATCTGCGCATCACAATGCTGGTAGCCATGGACCTGCTGATGCTATCTGCAGAATCCAATCCAGATTGAAGGGACTCACACTTGGCTTCTTTGCCGTCCTTAACAATAGATAAGAAGCCGTCCCTTTCATCCCTTTCGGGAATATGCTCTGTCGCCATAGAAATACACTCCCATAGAGTATACAAAACCTTTGCAAGGGCACAAGTGGAGTTGGCAGATTTTAATGCCATGTTCCATGCGGAAAATACCTTTCTTGCCCATCCATTTATGTGCTTGTCGTCCCTATTAGGAGGGATGGTAGGGTACGTTGTTGGTTTTGAAGTAGGCATACCTGCCTGCACCACCAGACTCTCCGGAGTTGGGTGCTTTGACAGGTAGCCGGGTTCGCTACTGAAGGGACAGTATTTTTTGGTGAGATTTTTGTCAACTGTTTGTTTAGTTTCCTGAGTCTCTCAATTCCGGGCCACCCCTTTTTTGAAGTGCCACATGGAAAGGCAAAACTGGATCCGTAGGTGGACCCTTGTCCAGAATATCAGTTAGATCGTCTTGGTCACAGGGTGCTGGAGGCCTAGACAAACTCAAGTATTCGACAACCTTACACATGAGCTGTCTGTAAGAGGAGTCAGCATGCTCCCCTGGTTCTGGTTTTCTGAACTCCAGCTCTGGAGAGTTGTCAATTCCACTTGCATTGTGCAAATTATCATATAGATCTTGCATTCTGCTTTCCTCTGAAATAAGGCATTCAGGCACATTAGGTATACCGTATTGAAGCCCAAAAGGGGCATCTTCATAATCCGAATGCTCCTCCTCCTCAAAAATGGAAGTTAGGGACTTGAAAAAGTCCTTCTCCAGGAGTGGAATATTTATGTTTTCTGGTTTTGAAACCAGAGGGTTCGATGTTGTCGAAGTCGTCGATGTTTTCTTAGATAGTGTTTAGCAGGCAAAATTGGCGCCGCTGGCGTCGATGGTTTCGGCATCGATGTTGACAGTGGCGTTGATGGCATTGACAGTTTAGCAGGGGTCGAGGACCTGATGCGCGTCATTGGCACTGATGGCGTCGAAGGTCTCGCAGGCGTTGTGGACCTTGCCCTCTCCCCATGTCTCGGGTGTTCCTTCGATTTCTCAGATCGAGGCCTTGAGAGCTCTCAATGAGGACCATGTCTTTTACCCGGGCTCGAGGACGTGCAAGTTTTAGGCCGAGACCTCTCCTTTCCAGCTTCCTTAGAAGGCTCAGTAGGAGCACGGCTTTGTTTCTCAAATATTTTTAGCATTTCCACACCGAAAGCTTCCCATTCTGCTGGGGTAGACTTTTTTGAAGGGCACGCAACCCTTTTGGGGGAACTGTGGGAACTGTCAGATGAAGAAGTCAACGAAAGCAACCTGTGGTGCCTCCTCTTTGACTTCTTTGAAGATGATAACAAGTGGCGAGAACCACTCCTAGACCTGGAATGCTTGGCCTTCTTCCTCCGAGAAGAGTCACCTCTCGACTCATCAGTCAAAGGCCTAGAAGTTCGGGGCTTGGGGGACTTGGTTGTTTTACCTACCTGGAATTTCCCCTTCCGTTCCCTCAAGGCTTTTCCCATCATGGCTTGACACTTGGAGCAAGCCGTAGTATTGTGGTCCTTCCCGAGGCACCACAGGCAGATTCGATGAAAGTCGGTTAGGGACATCTTCGAACCGCAATCTCTGCAATTTTTAAAAGCAGTCTTAGGTGTCGACGATGTAGATGAAGAAGAGATAATTGTCGAGATTCAAGACAATCGCTCGAAGTAACAAACGTCACAATATGAGGCGTGCCAAGTTTCACACAAAGCAAACGCTGTTACGGAACTGAGGCCAATGGGAGCCGTGCGTATTAAATATCTCCTCCGATGATGTCACCATTGACGTAGGCCTTCGAGGAACATCGACTCAACGCCATCGATGCATGGACTTCTCTGCCGATTTTTTTTTTAAAGCAGATGAAGCTGGACATTACATGTCGAAGATGAGGAATACGTTGGAGGACACCATACATTTGAATGGTGCAATTGTCAGAGTAGGACATGTGGCTTCCTCCGTTTCCGTCAAGTCTGAAGGGACTTAAGGCAGGCAGGCAGAGAAAATGCCTTTTCACTTTTGAACCATGCTGGAAGACTTATCTTTGGCCTTAATCATCAAGACAAAACAATACAGCCCTCAAGTTCCTTCACATGCCTCTGATACAGGATCCTTCCTGTCAGTACAACACAGGTCTACAGGAAACCCCTTAAACACTTCAAGCCCTACCAAGTTGTAAGAAACCTTGCAAACTCTGAACCTTGCACTCTATATGCTAGGTCCAGATAAAAAAAGGCTGTCCCTTTCACAGACACATAACTCCTACCTCGCAACCTATCTTCAGGTTCGATATTTTAACAAAAATAATCTATTTACTAATTCTGGTAAAAATTGATTGTGGATAATTCGAAGCACTAGAATGTTGGATGGTTTGAGGTCTTACAATGCTTCAACTTTTCTAGATATTTATCAAGAAAGGTGTGAGGTTCACCAAGGGGCCACAGATTAGGGCAATGTAAGGTAGAGCAGACTGCTACCATCCCGGCGGGGCTCTAGAACAAGCCTCACAGCCCTAAACGGCCTTACAGCCATACACAGGGCAATAGGCATAGTACACGTTTTTGTACTTGCAGCCTTCCACTAGTAACAGAAAAACGTGTTTTCATGTCTTGGGGTGCAGTGGGGCTTAATCCATGGGGATCAGAGGGAGGTGAGGTGGCATAGGAATGCTTTGGGGTGGGGTGGCCTTTTCAAACCCCAAAAATGAACAATGAACATTTCAGGCCACTTAAGGTTTGGATCGGTGACCAGTGAGTAAACATGGATCACTTTTGTAGGGGTTACCTCAGGATGACTGCTTACACACAGGATTCGTATGACGTCACTGAAAAGCTGTTATACAAATCCTATCGCAGCAGCATTGCTAAATTTAGGAGAGAAATGTTTTCAAATGAAAGGCCTTTTTTGAAAGGTATAAACATGTATTGCGTCCATGACATTTACAATCTCAAATGATCGTCAAAATCAAATGACTTCAGTTGTGATTAACATTTCAACTAGTCCAGGAATGGAAACTGCGCTATATGTAAGTACCCAACATTACATATATATTTGTGTAGAGACATTAATGATGTGCATTTTCTGCAGACTCGGTAGTCTCATAGTTGACATATGTATATAGGCATGGGTGGTATAGCCCAGTGGCAATGCACTCGTCTTAGAAGCAATATGACGAAGAGCAAAACAGGTTTGAATCCCGGGTCTGCGCCTAGAAACCTCTTCGGTATTAAGCGCATTATAAAAAAAACAATTATAATGATGTATGTTCCTACCTGTATCGAGAAGCTCTGCTCATCCATGTCATTTTGCCTCACAAGATCATATGTGGCCTTTCCAGGAAAGTAGTAGTAAAGTCCATCAAATGTTTCAAAATGGAATTGACCCCATGTTCGGCAAATGCTATCTCTTTCCGCACCTGTATTAGGAACTGCGGGGAAAAGATATTGTTCGTTTTAAATGCCACATGTTCAGAGGTAAGTTCATATATTAAAACTGTATTTTATAAAGAGCATTGCACAGGTTTTCCAACGCACTTGTTTGGCATCTTGACCCTGTTGCATTAAATCGACTGCAGTCACATCGTCGTCCCTTTACACATTCACCTCCATTAAAGCAAGATTCTAAATGAAAACAGATAATTTGAAAACATGTTAGCTGTACAATGTAAGCTAGAATCTCCAAACAATTAAAAAAAACATATTTTATGATATTTAAGATGAACGATTTTAAAATACAATTTGCTTCTTTATTAATCTTTAATTATTAAATTGTACAAAAGTACAGAATATAAGACTGGTTGTGAAAAGTTGGACTGTATGTTTAAATAAATGGTACGAGATTCATTATGCGGCTCCATATTGGCAAATGTCGTTTCATCTGCTTAGAGCAGCTTTTTCAAAATCTCACACCTAATTTAAAGGAAAGAATTTATGTGATAATACTACATACAGTAAATAGCCATTGGGGAAGGTTTTTTCCTGATTCTGAAAAGCATTTGCCATATATTTTAGCACTGGGTTTATTTATTATTCAAATACCGGACATAGAACATTTGGTGAAAGTGATTAATGGGTAGTTGGGAAATAAGAGAAAAGAGCATTCTTCATACCAACGATGTTTAGGTGAGTGGTATTATTTATGACTGGTGTGAGAAACCTGACGTTATTCTCCCACCTACTCCCCCAGGATCTTCCATTCAGGTGGCCTGGGAAGAACCATTGCTTTTGGATCCTGAGAGTCACAGGGGATTGATAGAAGAATACCCATTGTTGAGACATGGTATTCCCCCTTTCCCAATTATACACCAATCCACTCTCCTTCAGCCTTAATGAGGTGTTTCCAATCACACCCCATCTCCCCTCCCTGTTTCCAATAAGTACATGGACGAAGAAGAGGCGACCGGGAGCAATGAGGATTACCATAGAATTAACATAGGAATGCAAAATGAGGTTTAGCATGTAACACCTATGAACTGTCCCACTAATAGAGTCAGGCAAGTTCAGGCACTTTATTCTGACAATTCACACCTGATTCCACTTGACTCTTTACACTAGAATACAAGGTGTGGTTCTAGCAAAGAGTATGAGGAAGCTGGGGATTCTGACTGGACCAGAGGAGCCAAGAAGCAAGGAGGTGCAGGAAGAGAAGCCTGGAGGATCCAGAGGGGAACAACGTGTCGAGCCGCTGGCCCAGTGTTTCTGTGGGGCGCAGCATGACTAGGGAGCGGTGTCCCCAGGGAGTCTGAGCGAGGTAGCCTGTATCCTGCTGGCAGTGCTCAGGGAAATGTTTGATCCATTGTGACGTGTGCGAGTTCCAAGGGTGTCTGAGGGGCAGGTGGGGAGACCCAGAGCTCGGCCCAATGCATCCAGGAAAGGCTGCTCGCCAGCGCTATGCTACTCTGTGATTTTCAAACAAGTGAGAGAGAAACTCGGGAGTGTGCGGTTGGCTGAAGCAGAAAGGGAGAAAGACAAGATTTTGTAAAGTGGCGCAGAGTGGAAAGCGAGAGTGAAAGCATAAAAGGACAGAAAGTAAGACAGAAGGAACAAGGAAAGTGGAAAGAAGGAGAAAATGCGCTAGCGGCGCAGAAAGAAAGCTAAGTCCAGAGTAAAGACATTTAAAGAGATACAGAAATAAGAAAAGGGTGTGAACGACCCGAAAGAAGGTGCAAGTGTGCACAACAAGAGTAAAAGAAGTGCGCTAGAGTCATGATAAGGAAATGGATAGGTGCAAGTGTGCACAATAGAAAGAGGGAATTGCGCAAGAGGCACAACACAGAGAAAGTATAGCAAAAGAAGGTGCAAGTGTACATGACAAAGTGAAAGAGACACAGAGAGATAAAAAAGGGTGCAGGAAGCACCTGAAAATAAAAGGTTACAAGGAAAACAAGTACAAGAAATAAAGAGAGGGGCGGAAGATCAGTGTGGGCATGCTTAGGTGGAGCAAAGAGCCAGACACTTTAGAATGTCTCTGAATCTACCCCATGGGAAGATTGTATGTGAAATAAACTGTCAATAAGAGAAAGGTGCATACTGACAAGCTGAACCTGTTTTTGAACTTGCAGGGCCTAACCCTGGGGAACCCTAAGAGGCCTAATAAAGTTGAACACTTATTTTGGAAACAGAGCTTGGGGAAGGGAACCCTGAAACTAAGAAAAATTGTGTTTTATTTTGTTTTGTGTTGAACTACTTAAAGAGGGGCCCAGGTTTGAGGAAGGGAACCCTAAGAGGCCCACTAAAGACATTGTTGAACTTTGTGAAGAAAGGCATAGACTTGGGGAAGGGAACCCTGAGAGCCCTAACAGGAACTGTGCCTTTTTGTTTGCAACTGGAAAGATCGAAGCTTGGGGAATGGAACCCCAAGAGACCCAGAGACATTGTAAACTGCATTGACTTACTGTAAGAGCCCTGTGTGGAAGGTTCCAAGGGCAACCCTTTTGAGTTCAACTATTTTGAACTGGTAGAACTACACCTACTGGTAAGACTACCTGAAACCAGCTGTGGTTTACATTTCCTTTTTGAGTCACCATGTTTTCTTTAAGAAGACTTCCTACCATATTTTATCAAAGAGTGTGGGCAAGCATAGGTTTAGACACAGGCACATTTTGGTTTTGGACTTTCAGACATCTACGGCCCTTAGAAACATCAGTTGAGGGAACAATCCCTTTAGAGTTAGGCCGAGTTAGGTATTACACCAACCCTGGAACATTATGAAATAAAGGTTTTGGAAACTGTTACCATTGAGTCTGTGTCTCTCAATATCATGCCTGTCTCACACTGGATATTGTTGAATTCCTATAAGTTATCACTTATGCTATTTGAAATTATTTGCCCCTAACATAAATTCAGTATAATCATTTCTTAGGAAAAACTTCCATAGACTCAGGTGTTATCTTGAATGCAGAAAAGTGTTGGCTTAAATTCATTGAGCTGGTTCCCAAGATGAGGCAATGAACAGTTCACATATCTGTCTACCAAGGTCTGCACATTTTAAAAACCGACGACTGACTTGTCCTCATCTTGAAAAGATGAATGTAAGTATTGTTTTTGTTTTCTGAATTCAGGTGATTTATTAAGGTCTGTGTCTCGTTGGAAGCAAAGCCCCCAGTTTACTATACAACTAATTTGGAACAGTTTATTTCTGCTTTATTTAACACTATTTTGTATAACAACTTTATTTCACAGAGAAACAAATACCTGTGAGACGATTGTGTACATTGGATTTTACAACAGGAAACACAATGCATAGAACAGCAAGCAACAAGGAGTTGTTTATGCACACATTCCATTCAATCTTCCCCAGGTTTTTTGACAATAGCACCATACTTGAGATGCAATCCATCAGGTTGGGTCTCCTGCGTATTAAGCAAGAGTGTCAAATCCCCTTTACTGAGAACGAACATGGGTTATTAAACAAGAGTGTTGGAGCCCCTTTACTGCTGACGAACATGGGTCAAATACCCTGTTCTATGGAATGTCTTCCACTCAGAAGGGTCTGCAACCAGATATTAGCTAATTGCACCCTTCACTGAGAAGAAATACCCATTTGCATATCAGTCTGGTCCCACCGACAAGGGCAGTCCAGCACCGAAATGCTAGGCAATTCTCTGAACAAGAGAACCATCAGCAACCCCAGACACGTTTCAGCCTTGTTGGGTCTCCTCAGTGAAGTGAAGCTGAGCCTCTCTAAGGCATAGAGAGCAAGGGGCCCACATCTGGATTACCCTGGGTTAGTTAAGGTGAAAACCCAAATTTTACAAATTGAACACGATTGTGGGAGACCCTCTATTGAGAACGAACATGGGTCAAATACCCTGTTCTATGGAATTTCTACAAATGGATATTTTGCTCCTGTGAACGTTGCAGTGAGCTAAAACGTGGTTGTAAACCCTCCTGAGCGGAAGACATGCTATAGAACAGGGTATTTCCCCAATAATCGTTTCAGTAGAGGGGCTCCAACATTCTCATTTATTGGCCTCCTGCTTATCTTACATATATTCATTATCACTTTTCTCCGAGTGTTAAAGCTCTATAGATCCAGCAGCATGGTTGAGAAGGTGTGCCTAAAGAATGGAGAATATAATTAAATATAGATGTAGTTGGCAGGAATGGTATTTACTAACCCAGTGTAAGTGTTATGTGATTAAAGAAATCTTTTCCAAAGGTCTGTTACTCACAGACATAACAGGAACATGTATCCCAGCGTGGCATTCCTGCCTGTACAACACTTAACAGTCATCAGAAATCTTGCACGGATAGTCTATAAACATCTTTGCCTGGGACCCGAAACAACAGAGTAAGGCTTTTACATTAAATAATGCAGGTTTAGATCAAATTACCTCATCAAATACTTATTTTTCTTCAGATTGCTGGGTTCATATTTTCGCTCTATGTTGCTCTAGTCATAGTAGAGGTTTATACATACTGCTTGGGGGATTTTAAAAGCCTCAAGATTGTTGCTGCTGTTACCGTGCTTGATTGCAAATGTTTATAAATGGAAGGCACCTCAAAAATTCCTTACTGAGGTTTTTACATTTATTTCTCTTCATCCTTTACTTTCTACTTCGTTGAAAATCATGAACAGAGGTGTCATCCCAACTATCACCCACTTTTGGAATAACTGCCATTATCCAGCTTTTCCATTACATTCTTGTTTTGACTTTTTGTAGAGGGATTGCACCACAATGACAAATTTCCATCAAATATGTATTTGCAGTTCATTTCATCCATGCAGTTCTATGCCGAGGATGAACTATTTGGAATGACCATTGTGTGATTTACATTTCTTTCTATGCCTTTTACAATAGTGTCATTCTGGGTCATCCTGCTCATTAACTATTGTCCAATGTGCCTTGGCATGCACCAGGTATGCTTTAAATGACTTGTTCTCCCTTTTTTAAGAATTTGCAAACCACATTCAGCCTTTTTCCCTTCTCTAATGAAACTAGAAGCATCTTAATCACTTATGTATATACCTGTTAAAGGTAATGACAATGCATTAAAAGCATCACTTCGTTTAAGAGGGGTTCTTCCCTCATTCCACTCAGCGTTTATCAGCTCTGTGTCAGACATTCTGGGGCCCTCTGATTGCAGCATTGTCCCTCTGTTGTTCCTGCATCAGGACAGCATCGGCCAAACTCTGCTTTCTTTCTCTTATGGTGTGCCTCTACATTTGTAATGCTGTACACTTCTACAGCTATTTTTGATGGCTGGCTGGCAATAATTCGGTGCTCCCAAAATTAAAGGTTAACATCACTCTTTCCTTCATTTCAGAGAAGGGGATATGTGGAGCAGAACAACCCTTTTGTGCCAGACATTTAAAAAAAACGTTGTAGCTGGCAGGTGGAGCTGTCTGGTTGTTTTGTTAGAGGTGCATCTCCCATGCTGGAAGGTGCAGAAAGTATTCAGATGTGGCAATACGGGTAGAGGATGTCCCCTCTAAGTCCTGATGTTACTTCTGGGATTCTTCTGGGGTGTAGCTTTGTTCTTTTCTTCAGGTAGAAATCAGAGGCCTCATATTGTAAGTTTCTGGTGCTCACTGGATCTGGTGCTTCCATCTCGGTATGTCAGGTCAGCATGGATAGGGATCAGCAATGATTCTGTAAAGGGACAGGGTCCTCAAGCACTTGGGACGGGGCAGTACCCTCCTAGATAAAACAATACATTTCTGTTGTTTGGTGCCCTCTGGTAAGAGGAAGTCTAGTATAGCGGTCCTAACTACACTAATGAGATAATCGACATTCAACCTGAACCAACTCTTGCGCTATCCAATATCCTATTCAGATTGCTTCATCCCTCCTTACGTCACAACTGTACTTCCTCTGCTATCTCTCGTAGCCACATGGGATACATTGATACTCTTTACCTGTAGCAATGAATCAATTTTTTGCAAGATACAAGAGTCTAGGTCTATAGCAACAGCAGGTTTATTTCACAAAACATCACATGTTTTTTTATTAAAAAATGCATATACTAATTACTCCCCCCCAAGACACGTCATATGGTAATCAACTTCATAAAAAACAAACTTCAGACCATACTTCATCAATTCTTTCATGCATTTATACTTCAACTAATCACAAACCATACATAAACAGAAAAAACATGTGAATGCCCTTTGGCCATTAGCAACAATTTATGAGCAATATAGTGCAATATATATCACAATTACTGATGGCAATAAACCAATTTGACAGACATATGTGGTTACTGTTGTTTGCATTGTAAATAACCAATCAATCATAATCATAATCATACAACTCAATCTCCTAGATCATGAAACAGAGACATTGTCCAACACACTATCTTTTTTTTTTTTCTTTATTGTATACTGGTTTAAAAAAACCTTTACAAATTTTCATTAAGAAGGCATAAAATAATAAGAATGCAGTTATGATTTAAAACAAGCATCTTTAGCCAACATTTTACACATAAAATAAACTTTTCTCTTTTTTCAGTCCCCAACTGCATAAACAATTTCTTTCGTAAAATAGACTCATTCCAGTCTTCCATTCAATTCATTTCTTTCAACTAAAAAAACTGACTTGAGTCCTTCTATGCAACTTTGCATACATTTGCCAAAAACGCTATCACCCTTATTTTCAATATGATGCTGCGACCATGTAGCATTTCGAACCATAATTGCTCTCTGAATACACACGAGGTGTCAGTTACAAATTCCGCAAAGTAGGCAAGTCTTTCCTTCCTTAACATAGGACAACCAAGTAACAAGTGTGACAGTGATTCCGGAAAATCTTCATGCATACAGAATCTGCACACTTTCATGTTCTCCGGGATCAGTTTTCTTACTGCTCCTATTTCATTAGTATTCATAACATTCAATCTGAATCTCATAATACTATGTCGCAATCTATCTCATATATCATATAGTAGTTACACATATGACTGTACACGTGCCATGCCAACTAGTATGAACTCGGCCTGCTCAATCCCAAATGAAGTGTATGTTGTGCATAATGCATTCTGTGATGGTTGTCAAGCTACACTGAACTAAACACAAACATTGAAAAAAGCAAATACTTAGTTGTGGAACAGGCTTTCCTGCCTTTGATCTGTAATCAGAAATTAATATTTTCCCAGAGAAATGTTACCCCATTTTTCCATTAAAGAATATACACTTTAGGTGTTTGTCTGAGCATAATGGTGATATTACATTACAATTGCTCCCTTACCACTAAACCTACTGCCAACCATGTTTTAGAGTTTCAGTATCTGAACAATCTTCTGGATTATGCCAAAAATGTATGTGGTGCAACAGATATTTGAAATAATCTACTGCCAGAATTTGATAAAGGAAATTAAGCTGCTGAAATGAGTGGAAGATTTCTCTCAGCTGGCCAGCTAAGGTTAACCTGTTGGGCAGAATTGCAGGCAGTACCCTCTGGGACCACTACACACAATTAGGACTACATGCCTCATTACGAGGCTTGCACTCACGGAATTAAGGGGGCCGGTACGGGACCGGGCCCCTTCATTCTGTCAGGGCTGATTACAAGGTTCCCTTCGCAGGACCCGGATCGGACGCCTGGTAAAACCAGGCGTCCTTTCCGGGTCCCGCAAGGGGAAGAGGGAGTTAACAACAGGACAC
Source organism: Ambystoma mexicanum (assembly GCF_040938575.1). Taxonomy (NCBI): domain Eukaryota; kingdom Metazoa; phylum Chordata; class Amphibia; order Caudata; family Ambystomatidae; genus Ambystoma; species Ambystoma mexicanum. Next base: position 830,795,672 of record NC_090934.1, on the reverse strand, counting down.
TCATAATGTGCCCGTTGTTACCTCCATCGCCATTCCCATTGAGCCCTATGGGGGCTCAAATGGGAATGGGGAATGGTTCCTGCAAGGAGGACTTACCTGGTCCTCCCATGTTGGAATGACCCGGTAAGTCCCCATTGCAGGAACCCGTTAAAGGAGCCCAGTTTGGAGGCAGCCATTGAGCTAATCGCTCCATGGCTGCCTCCAAACTCGTAATGAGGCCCTACAGGTGTTAGCCAAACCAACCTTTGGTATAAGTCTGTACCACACAGTTTTTGGTAGCGAGCTGAGCAGCCAGGCTTATCTCAAGAGTGAATGTGAGCAGTACAAGTAGTTACACAAAGGACTTTCAATCACAGTGGTTCAAGTAAACACTTAGGGCCTCATTAGGACCCAGGCGGAGTGGGTTTCCGCCAGCGCTAATCGCGGCGGACCCGTCCGCCGTACTACGAGTTCCCTTAGCGCCATGGAGGTTTTCTCCGCCTGGTTTTACCAGGCGGAGAAAACCATGGCGCTACGGGACCTCGTTGTTAATTACGCCACCGTATTTTACGGTGGCGTAATTAACTCCTTCCCCACTCCCATTATACCCTATGGGGCAAGAATGGGAATGGGGAAGGGCAGAATGGGGATTGGGGATTTACCGCTCCGCCGAGGTCGGAATGGGGCGGTAAATCCGCCAACCCCCATGGCGCTATCGACGGCTTTCCGCCGTGCTTCGCGGTGCATTTAGCACCGCGAAATCCGCCTGGGTCCTAATGAGGCCCTTATACTCAAGGTTTCTTGGTAAAAACACTTAATTTATTGCACAATCATTTAGAAATCATTTCACTAGGAGAAGACAACTTACTATTATAAACCAATACACTTCAATACAAAATTCTAAGGTTTGAGATAGTTTGAGCTCCCCTGAAATAGGAGCCAAATAGCAGTTCAGTACTTAGAAAGGGGCAAAAGGCACAAGGTAAGTAAAATAGATCATATATACTTTTAAAACAGTGCAAATAGTTTCAGTTCACCAGAGGAGTTCAATTCAAGTCAATAGGCCAGGCCAAAGTCAATGGGCTAGTGTTCTGGATAGGAAAGAGCAGTTGTGGTATCAAACAGTAAAGTCTTTGCGAAAGTTATTGGAAGTAGTTTAGGTGAAAAAGAATCAAAGGTCGGGCCACAAGCTGATTGATTGATTGATTGATATTTTATTTCTATCGCACTCGTACACAAGTTGGGAAAGCTTCACAAACTTTCACTGCAAGAGTGGTGTTCTCTCAATCGGTTTGGAAAAGTACTTTTGGATGAAGAAACAAATGCTGCTGAAGTCGGAGTTCCTGGCAGGTCCTGCAGATCTCACTGTTCCTGAGCCTCAGTGTTGGGCACAAGAGGGAGTACGTTGGGGGACTCCTGCACTGCACGGGATCGTCAAAGAAAGCAAACAAATTTGAGTCACTTCATTTCCAGTAGCTGTAGATTCAAGAACACAAACTGGTGTCCCTCTCCCTGGTTAATCCTAACCAGCCTAGAGAATGGTATCCAGGTGTCTTACGAGTTGATTGGTCCGACCAACTCAAATGAAGAAGCCGTCCTTGAAGGAGCTTCTCTGTCGAATGGAGTTTGGCAATTCGGACCTGCAGCAGGGCTTCACTGGGAAAACCAATGGTCCAGGAGTTGCAGCAGCCGTCCTCTTCCAGCTCGTCTTCGGTTCTTTAGTTCTGTGTTCGAATCTGCCTTCCAGTCCTGGAGACTCGCTTTTTAAACAGTTTTCTCCCATTCATTCCAGCCTAGCTGTCACTCATCCAGCAGGACAGTCAGCCAGCCAATCACGGCAGAGTGCATTTGGGTCTTGTCAAGGGTTTTGACCCATGTTGAATTATTAGGCGACAACAAAAACTGAATCAATAGACTGGGTAGATGTGGGGATGAGCTGTCGCCGCCCATCATTCTATCCCAGAACAAAACTGAATCAATAGACTGGGTAGATGTGGGGATGAGCTGTCGCCGCCCATCATTCTATCCCAGAACAAAACTAAATCAATAGATTGGGTAGATGTGGGGATTGAGCTGTCGCCGCCCATCATTCTATCCCAGAACCAGGAGAACCGCGCAGTTTTGCGCACACCAAAATGGTCGCCTAACCTGCCACCCACCAGTGCAAGCGTGATGGACCGGAAGCGCCAAGGGTGAAAGGTGGTGCCAAAGGAAAAATAGCAGTGCCTGTTAGATCAAAAGTGCCTTGAAATCACTGCTGTTTCTCTGAAGTGCAAGCTCAAAATGTCCATTTCAATTTGTTCAAAATCCGTTTTTAATTGATGTCAACAAGTTGCTAAAATCAGGGGCACAAGACCACTCTAAAGATTCAACCTTCTTGAGGGGGGTTCCACATCACCACTCTACTGTAAGGATGCCCATCAAAACAATGGCAGCAAGGATTAGAGCTGTCAAGCAAAATCCTCCTGTCAAATTCAAGACAGCTCCTAAAAAAATGGGTGCAGTACCAGCTTTGGACACAAGCCCGCGCTAGTGGTCTAAACTCTGACAGTAGAACTGTACTTCAGGAGTTGCCAGCCTCCTGAGACAGCTGGAAACTTCAAAGCCTTTTTGGCTAATTCAAAATTTAAACACCTGCTGTTCCCTGAAGACAGGCTGATTCAATTAACATTGCAAGAGGCTGGGAAACCTTCTCACCTCAGAACCACACACAAGAAGCCAGGAGATCACATGGACATGCTAAACAAATGTAGAGTGGCCCCCTGGCCTGCTGACCTCAGCCGACAAAATAGACTCTTGCAATTGAATGGGGTATGTTAATTTGGGTGTGAACTGTAAACAGAGCTCTGCCTGTCAGAAGAGACATGTGATCCCTGACTGCCAAGTTTCTGGGGGCGGACCCAAACACTGAAGTGAATTGAATTGAAGGCAAATATATGTTTTATAAAAACACTGATAACTAATTGTAACCAGATGACAGGAATGTACAATTTTGAGATCCTTAAAATGGAATTGTACCTACAATTTGATTCCTAACTCACTTCCGTACGATGTTCTGAGGCAAACCCCATGAATTATGGAGATTGCAGACACAGGGTTCACGCTAGAAAAATTAAAATTTACTGGAATATGGGTATAAAGGCAGTGTACATGTGTGCCATTTTTGGTAAACGTCCGATATTGGTAAATCAACTAAAAACGAAAAGAAGTTGTCATTTTTGAATGCAAGCCCCCAGGAAGATCAGAGTTGGGCCAGAATGTACCATAAGTAATCTGTAATATGTACATGTAATGTCAAACAACTGTGTATCTGGGAAATATGTGTAGTTATGAAAAATGATTTCTAAGGTAAAAGCAAAGGGGCGTTTCTTCAATAGATCGTAAATGGCTGACATCACTCTGACACACTATCCTTTCTCAAATCAGGGACCAAAGAATCCTTTGACCTATCAAATCTTGAGAGGGTTGGGCATGCAGAATTAGCCGACCCACCTATTTTCAAAACACATAAAAAGAGCCAATGGAAGCCAGGTAGCGACTTTCAATTTCCATTTCCTTGCGGAGCACGCTGACAGACGACTTCACATCCAGAGACTCCAGACTTCAAATCCATCAATCTCCAGAGACAAGAACTTTTGCCAGAACCGGTAGCAGACCCAGAAGGCAGAATTCATCCAGAGAACCAGTACCCAGTGGCGAGAGAACCGCAGCCAATCCTGACCCGATCCGTGACGAAGTCGCATTCCTGTCCAACATATAGTGTGAGTACTCAGCCAGGACTGTGCAAAACCCAATCTCTTAGTTTAATATAATCTAATTCAAACTATTTTAACCTATTGAGAACTGCATCATAGAAATTGTGTCCCTTCTTTTGATTCAAAGCTGCAAAACAGTCATCTGTCATTCTGAACTATAAAATTTCATTTCGAGAAACTACCTTACCAAAATCGTCCGTATCTCCGGAACCGTTTGTCCTAGGAACGTAATTTAACTGTCATTTTAAAGCTAAGATTCTAAGCTTTTCAACAAACCTAAAACCGACTTTCTACGCACTCGAAAAAATTGCCACGATTTGCGATTTGGCTCAATTTCTTCACTTGTCAAAATAGCAGCTGAAATTGGTTTGCAACCTGAGAATCATTCATAGAGCATTGCTAAAGTGATCCTGAACTAATTTAAAGTAGCTATCACTTACCCTGAACCTCCTATAGGGAATTAAAAGCAATTTGAGTATATTTTTGACTTCATTGCCACCACCTTTAAAGTACTTTGCCTGTGTTTAAAATCATCCCTGTTGATCTAAGCTTGCTAGGGGGGAACTGAATTGGGATTGTACTGTGATTGTATTCCTGAAGAGCTGTGTGTGTCACTTCCACCTCCTTACATTGCATAGAGGGGGGGGGGGGGGTGAATTGCCAAAAGGGCAAAAGTGATTATATTATGTTTTGCTGAAATCATAACAAGTTTATTCCTGTGTTGCTTCTTTTCCACCTTGCATTAACTTGTACCATATAAAGAATTCTCAGCTACCTTATCCTCTATACTACTCCTAAGTAATTACCCAGTGTGCTAGTATCACATCATCCATTGTTGATCACTCACTGTCATATGTCTAAGTGTGATATCAATTATTAATTTATTATAAAAGTACGATATATAAATATTGATTCTTAAATAAACCTTTTAAATTTGCAAAACAAACTTACTTCTTGGCTCAGTGGGGTCAGGGGGATTCTAAGAGAGGGGTGTTATATAAGGCTTGTCATCCAGAATACACGAACTGGACATAAAAATATATAAATAAGGGCTTCCCTTGGACATCCCAGACCAGGCACTGACTTAGTGGGATTGCTTGATTGGAGTCATTAACAGTCTCCTAGAAGACTAAGCACAGGGAGTTTCGGGCTCCTCCCTCACTTCCTGCCCACCCCAAAAACTCAGACGGCAGAGGCGGTCTTCAGTCCTGAAGCCTGTCCAAGGAACGCGAACAAAGGGACCAAACCCAGTTTGGCGCGCAGAGACAGACACTAGAAGGACCTTTCCGAAATTAAATGGTGAAAAAAGAAGACCGGAATCTGTTAAAACATAGTGCTTAAGGCGCCATCTTGATAAACATGGCTCACGTGATTTTTAGCTACCGGTGCATGCAGTCGGGAGAAATCATGGTAGTTCTTTGTAAAACCACTGCCACTAGCCTTTTCAATAGGAAAGGGTAGCATTTGACCCCTACATAAGTATTTAGATACAGGGGTACTATGTACCCCCTCCAGCACTCCATTGTAAGAAGGTGTGTGCTGGGTCTATACATTTGGAAAGACTAGTAAAGTCAATTTCACTTTACATTCTCTGGGAAACAGTAGTTTATCAAAGAGAAGGTATTTAAACCTTTGGGGAGTCTAAAAAGACAACCCTGTGTTATTGCACTGAGGGTGGAGTGTAACACACATGAAAAGATGCCTTACGGAGCTATCTTAAAACTCCAAAGTCAAAGAACACAATTGTAAAACACACATCAAAATACATGAAAGAGTGGGAAACAAGGCTCACACTTTTTCCAGGAAAAAAATCAAGTCCTTAAAAATCCAGCAAAATTGCTGGGGGTCTCTAAGGTGAAGGGAATTAGCACATTTATGAGAATTCTCCCTAACATGACCCATTGTAAAAAGTATTCCTCGCCATCTTTTCTGAGAATACTTCTAATGGTCTTGCAATTTTCCATATCTTAGAACAGTGGTGTAACTGGACAATCTTTAGAACATACTTTATTTCTAATTTTCAGTGACCTTTGAAGCACTTTCAACCATACCATCTTAAAAAAAGGAGCCCCATCCATGAGATTACTAATTAATAAAGGAGGGTTTTGGTGAACCCCAAAAGGGCATAAATATGATTAGCCTGTGCCGTCCAATTACACAGCCTGACATCAGGATGTGAACAAAACATGTATCCACTTCTTTTATAGATGTATCAGACTTCACAGAGATTTTTGATGATTCCAAAATATCTCTTTGGATCTGCTTTGAGCTCAGAAGCACTAGGAGCTCTCCAATAAGTATAGAGACATAGGTAACACCAACATCTTGATGAGAGTAACTTGAGCTGTCATAAACATTTGTAGGGAGGATCAACTTTCCAAGTTGTGATCAGGGCTCTTGGTGTAATCTTTAAAGACCACAATCCTGATATTTGGTTCCTATTCCACCACCTTACCTTGAGAGTCTTTGAGATTGTACATCATATTTTGGTTTTTATCAATGTTTAGTTGATAACACAAGACAACCCCAAACCTGTGTGTGCTGTCAAAGAGTGTGAGGATGTAACAGATAAGAGAAAAGATTGTAGTTCTTACTATTGGTCTAACAGAGCTCTAGTCACTCCATGCACCACCTGTATTGTTGGTGCATTCCTCTGAGCTGTCAGCCGCTGTTTAACAAAGATAGTGTTAATTTTCTAGCATCTTAATCCTTCACATGACCGACCTTTTTAAAAACCAGCCAACCTTTTGTGGTTAGGGATAGGGATAACCTTAAGGGTGCATCATGAGACAATAATGAAACCAACAATTCATAATCAGTGTCAAAAAGCCGTTCCTCCCTAAACAAAACAATATAAATGCGCATATTTTGTTCCTGGAGAGTCATTTATAGAGAATATTCCTTTTCCTTAGGATGGAGTATTTTCCAATAACATTTAAGGAATGCTTACCAACTACTCTCTAAATTAAAAAAAAAGTCACAGATGCATAGCGGCCTAAGCCAGCCACTATGTTCAAGCCCTAAATGTCTAAGTACACCAGGACTGCCCTTATTCAGATCTTGTAGAACCATAGAAATGAACTAATAACCTAAGATACATAGTGATGAGCCAATGGCCCTATTTCTATGACATATGGGCGAACTGGGATATAAAATTAAAAAAAACACAAATACAAAAGGCATTGCCAAATAATCCTGTTTCACTGATAACAGTAAGTGTGCTTGTGTCAAACCGCTATTTAGAAAAAGAAACTAACCCCCAGAGCCCCTGGTAAACATCAAAACTATCTGAAACTGCTGCATTGAGCATCTCTCCCGGGGAGGGATATCTCCACAGGGGACCCTTCTTCCCGACTCATGTCCTCGGTATACTCATTAAAAAGTTCTAATGATATCAGTAATAAAAAATATAACCTGAATCCAGTGCCCATTTAATTATCTGATTCAGGGAAACAGAATTACTTAATTTTGCGAAATAGTTACCATCCTGACAACTGCCAGGCATAGAATAATAACCATCCATATATCATAACATATCTTAAACCTTGTCAGTAACATTACCAGGGTAACCATAAGTATCTTCGGTACATAAAGCTGTAGGGTGAATCTCAATGTTCCTATGGAGGTGTTATTTGGAAACATGCAGTAAATAAGGATTAAAAGGATGATTGGTGGTGGTCACATTTTATTTGTCCAATTTCATTTTTGAACAAACACAAGTTGAGTAATGACCCCGACACTTTCAGGCACAGGAACAGGTGAAGACCTTTGGAGCTCTCATATTATTTGTATTATGACATGACTATTCATGTTTTGTTATAGGTAATGTGCCTCATGCCATATTATGATGTGTGTGTTTTGGCATGTCAGAGCAATATTCATTCACACAACCTTGAATGTTTTGTAATATTATCTACCTACCTTTGATCGCAAAATTACCCATTACGAGTGTTTTGCTTATTTGTCTGCTTGTGCTTGTTTGCAATATTACACATACCAAGTTTCTGTAGATTCCTGGTTTCTTAAAATGCTAGATCCCTTGGGTTGGGCTTAGGCGAGTTTAAGCACAAACAACTTTATAGTAAAGTCTATATGGATGCCCAAAATATTGAAAATCAAATCTGTCAATCTATATGCCTCCCAATAAACATCCGATATTGCACATTACACAACAGATATTATAAATTAGACATATAAACCATGAGAGTTCTTATGTTCTGCAATCGGAGCTATGCACATTGCGTTGAGCAAACGGAATATTCTATTTGTAGGTGACCTTTTTATGTTTGCATGTGACATTAGACATTATGAGTGTTCTACTTATTCACATGCTTGTTCTTGTTTATAATGGGTCATCTACTTAATGGTTTCCATAATATTACACATTACCTGTGTTCAGCAAATGTGTGTGCTTGTTCTTACTTATCTATAGATTTGTATATCCATCTATTGGCCTATTTGTCTATCAGTTTTTCCGTCCATCTACATTTGGGTAAATCTATCTCTATATATATGGGAGTGTTTAGCTAAAATTGTACTTAAGCCCCTCCGTCCATAAACTGGTCATTTTGGGAAAGATTTGTTAAAAAAGTGATTCCAAAAACAAAAAACTGCAGCTTCGGTCTAGTCCCCATTTGTTATCCTATAGAGGAAAAAGTCACATTTTTTGCTTTAGCGCACAGCCAAAACTGCTGTGAATGGAATTGGCCGAGGTACTGACAACTTGGTCACAAAGCATTGACTCAATTTCCAGGGGGGGGTCAGAGGTTATTGCATCCAGCAGTTTTTTAAATATTTGACAGAGAATGAGTGCCCCCTTCTCCCAAAATGATAAGCATACCTCACATGGTGTTTTACTGCAGAGGCTTTTCAGAAATGAAAAAAACTGCCCTTTTTGTGTTGTGCAATGCAAATATTCAGGGTTATCCGAAAATAAAACGTTGGAAAAATATGTTCTGAAGGAGAATAAAGGATGAAATGTCATCCGGCAAGATTTGGGGAGGGGAAAAGAGGACACCATGTGAAATTGGAATACAAAACGTGTCACACATATAATAACTGCAAATATTTAAAATATTTTTGGGTTTATTTTAAAACTCTGTTTTAAAAAAGAGAGAGTAAAAACATGAGATCAATAAAACATTTTTTACAGCTACAGTGATATGTTGGTATGTGACGAATCCTACGGAATCCTTACAAGAACCCTACACTTCCTGATCCTAATCCGGTGGGCAGTGTTAGCTAGGAGGATCACTTGGGAGGTGAAAGGCCCCAGGGAAATGGAAGGATTTCGTGGGATGAGACACAGTATTTGTTTTCCTCAAAGAAGGGAATAGCCTTACTACCTGAAAATGTAATTGCTTGCTGTCAGAGAGAGTTGTTATCTTCTCAAATTGACTGTCAGAATATAGATGGAGATAACCACAAGCAGTCATGTTATGAGAATCAGAAAAACACTTTTAAAATCACTGTATTGTATTGTATTGTTTCGTTTGTTTATTTGAATTGCGCACCAGACCCTAGGGTATCAGGGTGCCTTGGCAGAAGACAACTTACAGCTTAATTACTTAAAACATACAAGAGAAACAAATCAGTGAGATACAAAGTGCAAAATAGTACAAAATACAAGTGGAAAGTACATAGTAAGCCTAACAGGTACATCATGCATTACACAAAGCATACAGGAGAACATGTCGGAGAGATACAAAATGCAAAATACGAAATACAGGTGGAATATACAAAGGTGGCATAGGAAGTACATCATGGGGAAAGGTTTACAGTGCATAGGCGACTGTAGTGCTGGCACTACTGGTCATTGGCTTTAAACCATTTTATGAAGTTGGATCTGAAATGTGGGTATATTTGATCTCCTCGCAGGGAGATGGTAGTGTGTTCCAAAGCTGCACTGCCTTAACTGGGAAGCTGCAGCCTCCGACCTTGGAGAGTTTAAATCTCGGGACAGTGAGACAGTTGTTGTTGAATGTTCTAGAAGGCCTTGTTTAGGATGTTTTATTGAATCTGTCTTTGAGATGGCAGAGGCGCAGCATTGTTAAGGCATTTGAAGGTAAGAGAGGCTGTATTCAGCCGGATTCTATCATAAGTGGAGAGCCAGTTGTTTTGCCTTCTGGATGCAGAGATGTGCTCTCTCCTAGCTATTCCCAGGGCCGCTCTTAGGGCTTTGTTCTGGAGAGTTTGAATTCTCCCAATAATATGCTTGTTGGCCCCTATGTAGAGAGAGTTACAATAGTCCAGTTTGGACAATATAAGAGCTCTGGCGAGGTTCATGCAACTATTATTGGAGAGCAATGGTTTACCTGCTCTGATTAATTTACACGTATATGCGGTAGCAGATGCCATGGCATTTACTTGTTTGGTAAATGAAAGTTTGGAGTCAAGGTAAAAACCTAGGATTTTTACTTTGTTGGCGACAGTAATGGGATTGTTGTCAATATTAAAGGTGGTATATTTCGGGCCCAGTTTCTTGAGGCTTGAGGTGGTGCCCAGGATGATAAGCTCAGTCGTGTCATCATTCAAGCATAGACCATGGTCAGCCATCCATGCTTGGATGATGGAATATACCTCATTCACCAAGGCCAGACCTTGTCGTAATCACCTGTAAGTGGTAGGGGAATCTGGGTATAATCTGCATAGTTAGTGTAGGTGATACCAAGAAGGTCCAGATCATCGAAAAGGGGCTTAGTGAATATATTGTATAGTGTAAGTGAGACACATGAGCCCTGGGGCACTCCACACGTGATAGGGATGGGGTCTGCAGCCGCTGTAGGAGAGATGACTCTCATAGTCCTGTTATTTAAAACTGATTGTATCCAGGCTATAGCTTCTTTGGAAAAGTACACTGCTGAGTTCAAGTGTCTACATAAGACCTTGTGGTCCACAAGGTCGAATGCAGCCAAGAGATCAAGGAGGAGAAGTAAAGCTGGTTTCCCCTTGTCCCTGAGCTTGTTGATTTGGGCCTTGAAGTCAATTAAGGCTGTTTCTGTGCCATGTTGTGGCCGAAAACCTGATTGATGAGCTCCTAGGAGTTGGTAAGTTTCCATATACTTCTGAATTTGTAAATAGCCATTTTATCTACAATTTTCAGGAGAAATGGCACTGTTGTAATTGGCCAGTAGTTAGTAGGAATGGTTGGGTCGAGAGTCTGTTTTTTAAGTAAGGGGTGTATCCAAGATTATTTGAGATTACTTGGGATGGTGCCAGAGGTAAATGAGGCGTTAATAAGCTTCGAGATAAATGGAGCAGGATCTCTTGCCGCATCCTTGATGAGTTAGGCGGGACCTTGATCACCCTGACATTTCGATGGTTTGAGTGAGAGAATAGCTTTTTCTGTCTCAAGGATGGAGACTTTCGAGAATCTGAAACGAGGGGTGGGGTGTTGTACTGTCGGCTAACGAAGGGGGATTGTTAGGTGTTGTGTTGTTGGATAGTGCAGCTTTTTTCTTGGCAATTTTATCTTGGAGGGTGGTGACCTTATTAGCTAGTGCTTGCTGAATGTTAGAGCACCAAGATGTATCTTTCACGCAGTTATCTTGCACTAATATAGGGACTTCAAGTTCTTTCAGAATTACAAATAGTTCCTTCATTCTTGAGTTTGCTGGCGCAATTCTGGAGTTATGAGCTTCACGTTTGGCCAGAAGTATTTCCCTCTTGTAGAGAGCGGAGATTTTACTGAGGTTGGTTTTATTTTCTGGTGAGGGGAGCAGTCTCCATGCTGCCTCACAGTGTCTTTTGTCTGTCCTTAGTGATTTCAAGTGCGGGGTGTACCAAGAGTTGAGATTGGCTTTAGGTTTACTTTGTCTCATTTTTAATGGGGCGATGGAATCAAGTGATGTGGTCATAATCTTATTGTACTTGTTAACTAACGAGTCAGGCTCCATATTATCAGGTAGAGAGTTGAGGGTAGGAAGTAATTTGTCGGTAGTGATGTTCTTTTTGTTCCTTGTTAGTGTGGGAGGGGCTGAAAGGGTGTGTTCGGAGGTAAGCCTTTTGGTAGCTAGTGTGAAGGAGAGTAGATAATGGTCTGTCCAACTCTGGGGGGTTATTGATAAAATGGATACATTACAGTTATGGTCTGCCAGCCAGTCAAGTATTCTCCCTTTATTGTGGGTGGGAAGGTTTACTCTCTGGTTGAGGCCAAGTTCAGTCAAAGTATTAGCAACGCTAGTTGCATGTTGATCTTTAGGGTCATTAAAACCCAGGTTAAGGTCCCCTAGCAATAGGACTTGTGAAGTACTTTTTAAGTTAGCAAAGAGAATGGTAGATATATCCTCCTCGAAAGATCCAATAGGACCTGGAGGTCTGTAGATAAGGTGGACCGTGAAGGTCTGGGAGTTGGAGGTCGATAGTTTGGCTGTGAGAGTTTCACAAGATTTGATATTGAGGGACGGGGTTAGTCTAAGAGATAGATTAGATTTAGCAATGAGGGCTATGCCTCCTCCACGAGCTTCACGTCTATCTGCTCTTAATATAGTGTAATTATTCGGGATTGCTAGCGAGAGGGCTGGGCCTGCAGTGGAGTGAAGCCAAGATTCGGTGAAGGCCAAGAAGTCGTAGTTTTCATCCTGGATGAAGTCAGATATTTCGGTGGCATGTGCAACTAAAGATCTGTAATGCACCTTTGAGGTTAACTGATCGCTTGTCTGGAGATGAAGGTTGTGATGGGCTAGTACAAGTACATTTAGTGGAGGTTTCTGATCTGGCTTTTACAGGGCGTGGATTAGATTGGGTGTGAGAAGGCATGGATTTAGGTGGGGTAGTATCAATGGTAGTAAGAGGTTTATTAGGTATATTTTTTCTGATAAAATCTGAGTTGGTTAAGGATCTGGCTAGTGGCTCAAACAATTTAGCTAGTCTAGAACAGAGCCTTATGTTTCTAAAGGAGGTGGTGCAATGCAAGGTGGCAGAACGTTGGCTCTGGTAGCAGTTCACTACTTAGCAGTTGTCCATGGGTTGAGTTGGGGTGAGTTGGAGTAGGATAGATGGGCAGGGTCATTGTTGTATTAGGATTAAGCTTGCAGTGATGAGTTGATGTATTGTTGCTGACTAGTGCGACTAATGCTAGTATTGATACAAAAGAGGTCAGGAATAAACCAATGGTGAGCATCTTGGTCTGACGTTGTATATGGCAAAGTTAAACTATTGCTGGTGTAGCAGATTACAGTGAGTGGTGCCGTATGCTGACAATGCTGACTCGGGTAACTCAATCTGGGTACTAGAACTGTATAGGAGGTTGCTGGGCAGTTCACAATATTCAATGAGAGGTACTGTGTGCGAATAGTGCTGGCTTAAGTTGTTGCTGGATCTGAGCACTAGAAATAGATAGGAAGCTACTGGGCAGTTCACAATATTCCGAATAAATTGAGACTAGGCACATATCTTACTTAGAACGCTTATTGGGCAGTGGTCGGTCAGTATATCCGTGACAAGAATGTTAATGGTAGAGGATATAGTTGACCACAACAAATGCATGTAGGACGAGTAACAGCATACGTGATAATCATATATGGAGATAATTGAGTTCTGGCGAGATTAATAAATCATAGTAAATATGCAAACCTGGTCCATGCCTAATCTAATAGAACCTACAGACACTGCCAATGGTATGAAGGCGAATGCAATTTACAAAGGCGAAATGTATCATACTTACAGTTGTTGGTGCATGCGAGTATTCTATGAAGCAAGCTATGCAGGTAGCATTTACAGTTACATTCCATTCATTTATTCTAGCCAGTGTGCAAAAATGTGGGAATGACAAATAGCATTACATTTGAGAGTGCATACCAAAATACGATAATGCAGGATGTAGGAGGAGCAGCAGTGTAACGTGGATTAAAATACATAGTATTGATATTGTTGTACATGCATTGCTTTCGGGTGAGTCCTGGTGCGCAGAGGCTGTGGTGCCAGAACGGCAGATATACTCAGAAAGTTTGCTTCAAGTAGGGAATTTGCAAGAGCCGATTCCTCCGAAGTTGGCTCTGAGAGTAGGCAGTGCAGCTAAGGCGCCGTTTAAAAGAGAGCGATTGGAGCACAGTTTGTAGTGGAGTATATTAAAGTCCAGCTCACTTAGGCTGGTTTGCGAATGTACGGCTCAGGTCTCAGGTTGTATAGGGTGTAAGCCGGGGTATTTGCCAAGGATTATGTGGACAAATGTGACCATTGTAATCAATGTAGCGCAAAATGCCTGGCTCGTACTGTGATGACAGTTAACCGAAATGCTTGAGAAAGTGTTATGGAAGCAGGGCACCGCATAGGTTGTATAGACGCAGGTAAACTCCCAGGTATACCGGATCAGTAGGAAGGAATAAGCAATGAAATAAGGCATACCTGGATGTAGTTAGGGTAAGGTAGGAGCTCACAGGGTGATGTTGGAATGCAACTTTCATGGGTCAGTGGATCAGACATCCAAGCTTTCTGGTTGCAGCGAGGGACATGGCACAGAGCAAGGTCTCTGGCTGACGGCATGTACGGAAGTGGACAGGCTAGGGACAGGAAATGGCCTTGGTTGGTTGGACTTAGTGAGGGTGGGCCGGCTTCGCCAGCCGGTGTCGGATTGGTGCTGATGTAGCACACAAGGGCCAATCCAGTTTCTGCTTGCCCAATCTAGGTGGAAGTTAGGCTGCAGGTACACAGGTGGTGTGTTGAACGGCCATCTTGGAAGTGCAGCCTTGAGGTGCACTATGCAGGGTAATGCAGATCACTGCACAGCCAGGCTGGTAGTTCGGTGAAAATGAAGAGAGTGCAAATAAACACACGCCTGGTACACACACTGTGGGAAGTGTGATGCAGCAAGATTTCCATCGGGGAGCACAGATTTTAAAAATAGCTTGCAATTAGCTGTGCGCTTACCAGAAGGGTAATGGAGACTCTGGTTCGTCTCCTAGGGGTGACCACTGCTCCTGCAGTGGTCGATGAGTTCCTGCACCTGCTCCTCTAATGGGATAACAGCAAAGATCATCAGGCTAGGGACAGGAAATGGCCTTGGTTCGTTGGCCTTAGTGAGGGTAGGCCAGCTTTGCCTGCCGGCGTCGGATTGCATTGTTTATTTGTATATTGTTTATATCACAAACATGAAAGCCCCTATGAGTCCCAGCGACATAAGGAAGAAGAGTCTGTAAATGGCAGCAGTTTAAATCCCGGAGAACCCCTATTCTTCTGTAAAGTCAAATAATTCATGGAAGCGTCGGGAGTAACGACTCTGAGGAGTGCAGCTGCAGAGTTCGTGCAGCAGAAAACGCACCTTTTGATAGTTTTCCCCCTTGTCTGACAAGCACCAGCTGCAGGCAAGCACAACATGTTGTGGGAGCCAGGAGAGAACTGCTGTTGACAGACACGAGTCGCGGAAGACCGTGAGCAGAGGTTCACGGACTGTGAGGGGGAACTGAAGCAGAGGAAACAGACACACACACACCAGACCCCATGAGTTCACTGTTAGATAATGACCCCAGAGCACTCTGCAGCCACCCGCTCTCCTAGTCCTGGGGCCTTGACTATAGAAACGTGGTAAACGAAGAAAAACAAGTTAAGAAAGGGTTTTTTGAATGCTCAACCAATAGAAAGCATGATAATTGTTCTATTATCGACCAAGCTAATTTAAAAAGGGGCAGGTGGTGAATTAAGAAATTGATTACCATACCAGAAGAGTGTGACTGTGACATTGTAGGGTATAATAAGACCCTGCTACAACAAGGGGCAGTATCTGTAAGAGAAAAGATAAACCGTCATTGCCAAAGCCAAAAGAGACGCACACCTAGGCAATTAAGAAAGAACAAGAATTGACAAAGCCAGAAGAAGGTAGTTGATACTTTTAGTTTTGGTAAAAACTATTGCACATATGAAAAGGAGGACCTAAGAGAGAGTGATTTAAACCCACATTGCCAAAGCCAAAGAAGTGTGAAGTTCAAACAAAAGCCTTATCTGCAGTTGGTTAGTGGAAAAGGGGAGAAAAAAAGATAGCTGCCCTTCTGAAGGAAGACATTCAGAGGGAGTGGAGCACACACTGTGGCAATCACACTGGTACAACAAACAGCACCAGTGTGGTTGTTGTTTCCCTTGAAGTGTTCCTTATATCCGATGTGGTGGAGCAAAAGACATTGCTAACTTGTTTGAGTTTAACCTTTACCACAAAGTACTTGCACGTACTAAATGGTTATGGACTGGCAGGAGAGCACACCAGGTCACGGAATGTTGTAGTAGTCTGATCTGTTCTGACAGGAGAGTACACCAGAACAGAGAATGTTGTCTTATTAAGCAGGGGAGTAAACCATGTGGAAGTCATCAAAGTATTGTGATTTGGTTAAAAATCTTGAAGAAACTGAAGAACCACTAAAGTGTTTCTTTGGATTAAAGCAGAATCATCCTGACAACTTAATATCATTGAAGCAAGTGATGTCTCTACTGCTGCAGAAGTATTTAATATTGTCAAACAAGGTTATGTTAACTGATTCAGAAATATCCTGCCAAAGACCTTTTGATGAAACCAAGTTGTTGAACAGAAGGTGTTTCAAGAATCTTGTTCCAAGTAAAAGGAATAAAAAATGTGTCGAACAATTGTGAATAATTCATTGAAAGCAAGTTGGAACTTTGTGTCATCAAGCTGGAAAGTTCTGTTGTCAAATTAGAGCTCAAAGAGAACTGAAGTGGAACTTTGATACGAGACAGGATTTCCTTAACCTTTTTGTGTGAACTATTGAACACAATCCTGCCTGAATCTGGGTAAGGGGAATTCACCCAAATGTTGACATATAAAATGGCATTATGGGGTACATAGCATTATGAGGGACATCAACGGGAATGAGCCAAGTTAAGCTGATCATGACTTCAACTTCTGCTAAATTTCTAGGGTTTTGTTGCATTAAATCTGCGCAACTCAACTGCACCTTAACTCTGCTTTTTCTGTGAATATATATATATATATATACACATATATATATATATATATATATATATATATCTATCTTTCTCTATCATTGGCCTATATATCTTTGGGCCTATCTATCTATCTATCTATCTATCTATCTACCTATCTATTTTACATTAAATGTCATGCATTACACAATAAGAAAACACATGAGCAATAGGACAGTTTTCATGTTCTGCATGTTAATTTCTTTGCACAGACACAATGCTCAATTTTTAGGTAAGTCTTGTATGTTCATAAATGACTTTATACATTACAAGTGTACTACGTATTCATATGCTTCTGCTTTTTTGCAATAACATACATTACAAGTGTGCTGCTTGTTCATAGGCTTTTGCTTGTTTACCATATTGCATATTCCATGTTTTCTGTTTATTTATGTGCTTGTTTGTAATATTATAAATTACCAGTGCTGATTATGGTTATGGTTATGTTTAATATTACACGTAACACACATTCACCACGAGAGTTGCTATGATCTGTACTAAGAGCCTTATGCCTATACATTTGCTCATTTTTGTTTGTTATATTACACATTATGAATATTCTGCTTATTTCTGCTTCTGCTTATTCTTATGCCAGTGCTTACTTATTCATCAGTATATACATATATATATGTATATATATATATATATATATATATATAATGCAAAAACCTTGTTAAAGGAACGTTATGGTTACCAATAAAACCGGAAAACCCCAGAAATTAGCCAGTTATGCTAAGTTAAGCAACCATAATTCGCGCCACCACCGTGCACTGCTAAAACTAACACCCAGGACATCAAAGATGATAACACAAATGTCATTGATGACATCACCGATGACAACATAATGAAACACACCAAAAACAAAACTAACCTGCCTCCAGTAGAATTACCTAACAGCTGCAGAAACTGCAAAACCACTGTCAAAAGTATACCTTGCAAATCAATAAGAGCACAACTGAAAAACACACTGGATAGTGCACTACATGTATTCCTATAGCAAAGCACTTTGTTCAGTATGCTACATTAAATAAATATTCCCCTAGTAATGGCTCGCACTCTGGACTGGCCTGAAGAACATTTTCCTCAAGATGAAAATACTGAAGACAGTGATACTATTGGTACACAGTGCAGTTTTCAAAGTAAGAAAATTAATACACATTGTTTCACATGTACCTGACACAATTTATTTTCTTTAATAGTACATACATTAAATAACAACAATGCCCCAGAAACAGAAAATCATGTAGACCTGCAAGAACATATGAAACAACAAAGTGACACTGTGCAAAATTATCTAGTGCACTTGGAAGAAAAAATGGACCAATTATTGAACAATTTCCTTGATTTTAAACACTTTGTACAAAGACATAATGGAAAATATTAAATATCACTGTCCCAACTGCACCTGTACCCCTTCTACCTGTCCCAGCCAACCACCCCCACAAATTCCCCATGACCAAACACATTATGATGAGACCTCAATCCCTTCCTGCCCCAAATACCCTACCTTTAGAAAACCCCAAATCCCCTGTATATGTCTCCATTTCTGCTTCCCTCTCTCTTTTGTAATTTTTATATTAAAGAAATATGTAATGTTGCTGTATGTGTCTGTGTTAAAAAAGAAAAGCCTGTTTAGGAATCCACAGAGGTATCCATAGAAAAACTGAGCCTGTTTGCATGTCTACAAAGTTGTGACGCACCTTGAATTAGTTCGGGGACCCTTGCCCTGTCTGGGGGACACCTGTGCCCATGCGCATTCCAACCTCGCGGTCATACAAACATTGTGCGTGTCCAGAATGTTTGTAATTAATCAAAACACAGGTGTCCTACGGACACTTATCCTATCCAGCCTTTCTGCAATCAAAATGGAGGTGTCCGTAGAACACAGAGCCTGTTTGCATGTCCCCAATGTTGTGACACACTTTTAATTAGTTCGGAGACCCTTGCCCTGTCCGGCAGACACCTGTGCGCATGCGTACAACCGATCCCAGGCAATAGGTGTCCTATGGACAGCCGTCCCATTCGCGAACATGTCCGCAATGTCATCATGTGACTGAACCCACGCTGAGCGTAGGCCCTTGTCCGCGAGCATTGTTTGGGCCCCCGGCACCATAAAAGTGTTTCTTTGAGCAATCCAAAGTGTTTTACCGTGAAACTTCGCCCTTGCACAGACCATGCCCCTGAATATCTGGATTCTTTTTGGAACTTTTTGAGCAGTTTTTGGTGTTCAAAGTGTCTGTGGACAGCAACGTTCTCCGCGAAGTGCTTCCCAGCACCCCTATAAAAGGCTACACCCCAGAGCTCCTCCTCATTCTGTTTTTGGACTTTCAGGATAGACACTGCTCCATGTTTCTGGATTGCTCTTTCCTGTCTGCTGATTGCTGACTTCCTGGTGGTTCCTGACAACTTTGGAGATGGCATTCATGGCTGCTCCTGCTGCTGCTGCTTCTGCCTCAGCACCACCCTGACCCCCTCCACCACCACCACCACCTTCCCAAGGGCCTGGAGAGGGGAACAGGAGTGGAGATGTAGAGAGGGATGAAGAGGAAGATGAGGATGTGGAAGTTGACACTACTGCCAGCCAGAGTGAGTCTTGGGTGTGAGTCCTGGGTGTGGAGGCTCTTTACCACCAATGGAAAGGTACCCAAGGCATGTGTAGACAAGGTGCGCTGCACTGAGTGCAACATGGTGCTCAGTCATGGCAAACCAGCTCTGTACAGCTATGGGACCACTTCCATATGGCGACACCTGAGGTCATTCCACAAGGCGGCAGTTTGGAAGTGTCGTCCCCTTCGATCAAAGTAGTAGGTTGAGTTCCTCTACAACATCCTCCGTATCTGCTCCTGCCACCACAAGAGAAACTCCTGTGGGGCCTGAACCAGCCACGCTGTCATGATACCTACCCCCGGGGACCCAGACCAAGTCAAGCAGCCCCGGAAGCAGGCATCAAGTAATTCCAAGCAAGCCCAACAACCCCTGCTAGGCGCTATTTGGGTGCAGTCCTGGCGTCTATGGCGCCAGGCTCATATGGAGAGTCAGTCCTGGCTCCATAGGCGCAAGGCTCATAGATTAAAACTTACCTGATGCAGACCATGCTGCAAACTTACCTGATGCAGACCATGCGCAAGAGCTCCAAGCCAAAAGAGGCTTGGAAGGGACTACTTTACTTAGGGACTATTTTTTTACTCGCGTGGGGCTGGGGAGGAATACTTACCTGGGACTACTTTGGAGGCTATTTAAACCACGCCTGAAGAGCAGCACACGCTTTGCAACGCTCACTGTGCCTGCAAGTCTGCATCCAGTCTTCTGCCACGCCCGCCACAAGTCCGGAGCTCCTAGAAAAAGGGAGAAAGAAGGAGAAAAGGTTAGAACAAGAGCAATACCTTTGATCCTTACCTGAATTCCCGATCCATCGCGCCTTCGAGCTGGAAGAAAGAAGTTATTTTATGCGTGTCGCCTCGCCTGCTGCAGCGCCACGCTAAACTAACCGGCCTTCGCAGCATCTTCACATTTCACCGCATCCTTCTGCATGTTCCCGCCGCACTGTGGCACCTAAGGGGAAGACAAGAACAGCAAGGTGAGCCAAGGGAATACACAGAGGCAATATTAGTTACCCCCATAGACTTACCTGATTTTACCACCGGGGGTAATATTCATCTTCACAGGTCGGCGCAGCTTCCACTGCATTCTCGCCAGACCCCGGCCCCTAAGGGGAAACAAAAGGACAGCAAGGTGAAACAAAGGGACAAACAAGGGGAAACCTCATCACCACAATAGACTTATCTGATTTTACCGCCGGAGGCATTATTCCCCAAGACTTCATACTTTCTCTCAGCGCCTGAATAAAGGAGAAAGCAACAGGTTACATATTGACATTACTTTATCGAACTGCGTTGGATAATACAAATTCTTACCTGAATATTACCATTTGCCACGAGGAACTCTTCGCTAGGGTCAAGCTGTAACCTGCAAGGAATCGGACAAGAGTGAAAGTCAGACATTTGAACTCTTACGAACTACATACTTACGGCGTCTTGCCAGGAATCTCACAGTCAATATTGTTCTGGAACTCACAAATTCCATAGAGCCGGTGAAGCAACTGGTTATCTACGCGCCCCGGCGCTCAATGCTGGATGGAGAGCTCATCTTTTCAAACCATCAGGTGAGACTATAAGAGGGAACATCCAAAGTGATCAGTGGGGAGAACAGCGGGGTGGGGGGGTTAATGCTCAACTCCATGGGTGGTTAATTCCCTTTCTCCATTTGCAGAAGAATATTTCTACGGGCCAAGCAAACGAAGCTAGGTGGCTAGTCCAGTCCGTCATCTCGGCACTACGCGTCACATTGGTGGAGACCGCAGTTGTCCAGTTCAGATCGACGCCCCTGTGGGAGCCAGGTGAGCGTAACACACGCAGGCCATACACGACGGAGTAGACACTTACCTTTCGAGGGTCACTGTATTGTGCATGTACTGCGATGCAGTACTCTGCAGGGGGGAGCAATTTTGAAGTGCTTTCGAGGATACTGTCCGGGAGCATGAGAAATCTGCCACCTATCTAACTGAGGCCCACCAACATCTTCCTCTCTCCACCTGCCCTTTCTTATCCCCGTGGTTGTTGCCCCTTCCCTACCTTCGATTCCCTTCCTTTCCTTGCCTGTCATAAAAACACCCAAAAAATGAAAAACAACAAAAAAAAAGGCTTTTTTCAGAGCCACCTTTCACAGTTTACATTGCACCCTTCTCTGGGAGAAAGTGGTGGCCCTGAAAAGAGCCTTTTTGTGGTGTTTGTTTATTTTTGGAAAAGTTGAAGTGGCCAGCTCCTACTGGAAAAATGCTTGCTATACTTCCAAAAAGGGCTGGAATGCATTTTGGATATTTCACAGAAAAATCTGATTGGCAGCATCAGTAAGATAGACTCCATCTCTGCGAAAAATGTTCGTGCAACGAAGGGTAATATTTTCATTGAAAGGACGACATGCCAACATCTCTCAAAAAGGCGCAAACAGCCTTATTGACATTGCGCCTCACTTTCTCCATTTGCGAACCAAATGAAGAAGAGCGCAGCCACATTTGCCTGTGCGCAATACGAGAAAAAATTACTCGGGAGTTCGGAAACATGTCCATAACTTTCCCAAATCGCTCTTTCATTGCAAACTGCAACAAGATTCCAGTAACATGTCCTAAACTGTTCCCTCCACAATGAATAATAATAATGTCTGGATGACGGTGTGTCACCAATGTGGCACAAAGAGGAACCAAATCCAGGCACTTCATTCCGTGCACATCCATATGATGGAAACCAGGTTCTCCAGCCACTCAATATTTCTGTGCATGTACCTCCATCCAATGTATCCAAGAGTCTCCCAAAATCAAGACACCCTGCCTCCTAAAAAACACAGCCATAGTCATAGCCATCTGCTCTCCTCTCAGCAAACAGATCTTCTGCCACAATCTCTCCTTACACACCACACGCAGGAAACCTTATTGACCAATCCCCTGTCCTGCAGAGTCCCATTTCCATGCCAGGCATGCTGAAAAGCACTGGATGTGCCGCCCCCTGACTACAGACTACTGCGGTGTCTGCGGACCCCGTAACACGGAAACAGCCCTTCTTCCCTTTCTACTTCACTCTCTGCACTCTCTGCACCACTCCCTCATTGGCTACTGTTAAGCAGTCACAAAACCATCCACCAACCACATTTAAGAACTCTATATCGAACTCTGTCCTCACAGTTCAGCACATTAGATGTACTGTTACACTCAGAATGCAAGTCTCCTGTCATTGGAAAGCACCTACAGCAAAAACTACTGTATAATTCTCCAAGATTTCTGCTTCCAGATTCACCCACATCTGCATACATCAACACAAACTACAGGTATGAATATTTTCTGTATAATACATTTGCAACTCTTTTATAAATGCATGTGAACAGGGTATCTGCCACTTACCCTGGATAACCTACAAAAAAGCATACTCTCATTTCTCCCATCTCTTAACATCAACTTGCATTTATTTACAACGCTGTGCCCTTACAAACTATTCTTTTAATGCCGAGAATGTCTTTAAACATTATATTTCCATTTCATCAGCACTCTCACTAATGTATTTGGACATGGAAAAAAAACATATTGGAATCATTTTTAAAGCAAGTTGAAGGGGCAGCTCCTATGCAAAATGTCCAGAATGCACACAGAGAAAGGAAACTGCATGTATGTTGGCAAAACATGGCACGTGCATCCCTTGCACAACTAACTGAATGCACCATTGCTGCAAAAACAAACAAATGCATTTGTGCATTGAAAACAGTGCCATTTGAAATGTAGATAAATAAATGAAAGAACCGAAAGATTTCCTTCACTCATGTAGCAAGGATCTATGTATAGAAAAATGTATGGAATTCCACACACAGAAACATTTCCCTTTGCAATCTATACTTCTTTCCAAGCCTTTTTCTCACCCTGCTACAACTTCCACTAATCTATTTCCACAGTAAATAGTACAAAAGCTACACATACACTTTCAAAAGTGCACCTCATAGGACACACTTACAAATACTCCACCAACTACCTTAGCAATGATACTGATGCTCTAAGGTCCCCATTAATATACACAGCTCTGCAATTTAACACATACAGTACCTCTGCCTGGCAAGAAATTCTTCTGCAAATTTAACTAATCTCTTCTTCAAGAACAATTACTGTGGAATTAACACACATATTTACTAACTTCCTTTGTTTGCAATTGCAGTGAAGCCCACACTCCTCAAAGCCAGTGGCATCTCAAGTACAAAACAGAACCTAGAAGAAACCTACTTTTCGCTGCCAACAAAGTAAGTGCAGTACTGTTGTAGTGTTCTGCCTATTACTCAGACAGTGCAACATTCTTATATTGTACGACACACAATTGTATCAACCCAAAGCATTTGATTCACTATTACTGATTGCACCTCAGCAGATGCACACTTTGTATTGTCATCTGAACACCAATATAGTAACACACAGGTACGAGTACAGCCTTCCAAACCTGAACTAACAGCCCATTGCACAATCACACGCCTCTACATCTATGCCTACTCTCATATTCAGACACTCATGCACAGTGCACACATATAGAGTGCACAACCTCACAACCAACAGTTTCTCTTTTTCTTCAACAGATACCAAAGAATGCCTACCAAAAAGCAACTCTGTAGAAAGCAATGCAGAAATAGAGCAGATCAAACTAAAAGCGTACAAATAAACATCCAACTCTAGCAGAACCTGCACAAAAAGTTCAAACAAAACAGCTAATAAGGTCACTAAGCCAAACTGAAGCAGCTTACAGGAAAGAAACTGTGACTCCTCTTTGAAAATGTGAAAATCAAATTACATTTTTTAAGAAGCTTTCAACAACCACTAGTGCTAACACTGCACCTACTAATGTTAATCGAACCTCAAGGAAGCATTCCAAAAAAATAATTTTACAAATACATTTCCACAACAGAGTCCTTCAGAACCTTTTAAAAACAGGCAAAAAGGCACGCTCAACCCTTAAAACATACCACAGAATACTGATCCTGCAAGCTCTCGTAGACAGTGCAATGCTCCTCAAAAGGAACATCTTTATATTAACTTTAAACAGAATGAAACCACTAACAAAATTAATTAATAAACTACAACAAGGACTTCGAAAAACAAAGGCAATATCAGCAAAGATACCTTTAGAAACATATGTACAGGTCAGTGGTGTCACACCACCAGCACATAACCGCATTTCAATGAAGAGGCAAACAAACAAAAGCAGACAAACCAAATTGCCATACATAGCAGTGGGTGAGGGTATGAAAAGGTAGAAAATATCATTATGGAAGAAGAAACACTGATTTCAACAATAACCCCAGCAAACTTAACAGCAACTCACCAAACCACTGAACCAATACGACCTGTCTACAAATGGCCATGCACATCAATGTGTAAAGTGCACAAACAATCTTTCAAATCTTTGCAGCAGTTCCTCAATAGATATGTAGAAGCAAAAGACAAAGTAAAGATTAAAATAGTGCAAACTACGGATTCCTGTCCAGTGCGCAAATACACAGGACTACGAGGGCATTCATTAGCCTGCATTTCTGGACTTGCTTTCCAAAGCACCTTCCACCATATAAAAATGTTAGCAACACACCATTCTGGTGTAAGAAATCTCGTTCATAAACTGTACTATGCAAAAAATCCTGCTTTAGCACCAGACCATTTGAATAACATTCTCCTACATGGTACAGCCAAACAACTCCTCAAAGAAATAGACCACATCCAAACCAGATATTTTAATACTGAAGACCACTATCAAAATGCAGTAACTTTAGAAAATAATAGCAACACCCTTACCAATGTCAACCTTCTATTACACACATACAAAAAAGAAATAGCAAATTTTAAGCACACATCTGCTGAAGTACCATACCATGCATGTGTGTGTTGTCGCAGAACTTTTTATACAAAGAACATCAAAACTATAGATATAATGCACAAAATAGAAGACAATGAGGAATCCCAATGTTTCCAATTAGCTCTCTACCTTATAGCAGAAAGCAAATATGAAATTACCAACCCCTCAATATTGCGCACATACTGCACAGCAAAACTGGACAATAACACAATGCCGTCATGAGCAATCAGTAATAACTTAAAAATATACCCACTGCCAAAACCACTCCAACAGCTTAGCATTTATGAGAGCATTATAATCCAAACAGTACACCCGTTTCAAGCAATAATACTCCTTCAACCAAACACAGCAAAGTTGCCTCCCTCTGAATTACGAAAAGGCATTTGTGGCAAAGTAGTCCATTTGCTATTAGATCTCAAAGAAATTGTAGATACTCTAGGGGTACAACGGTCAGTAGATCAATCTCTGATTATCCTAATGAATGGTGTATCTACAAAAGACAAAAAAATTGGCAGCAACTACTAAACATAAACAAAGTTAGAGAAGCCATGAAATCTCTTAAAGACAACAATGAATGCTACAAAAAAATAAACATTGAAGAGAACCTGAGAGAAACCACCAAAATAATTCAGGATTCCTCAGGAAATGGACAATTTGAACTTCTAGATCCTACTGCAACCTCCAATATTTTCG
This sequence comes from Ambystoma mexicanum, assembly GCF_040938575.1. Classification (NCBI taxonomy): domain Eukaryota; kingdom Metazoa; phylum Chordata; class Amphibia; order Caudata; family Ambystomatidae; genus Ambystoma; species Ambystoma mexicanum. The sequence goes on along the minus strand of NC_090934.1, from coordinate 830,769,895 downwards.
ACCACTACACAATTCACCCACTGCACTCCAAGGACACTATAGATGATGCACTGAAAACATATAAAATGCGTAAAGCTAAAGGATCTCCAATCAGCATATGGGAAAAAAGTGTAGAAGCACAAGCCTTTCCTCTACTTTTTCCTACTAGAAAAGGTGCAAGGTACGATGAAAGGCGCACACAAATAACTGCATCAGAATACCGCTCTTTACAAATGTATTCTGAAGACCCCAGATTCAGACAAAATCTTGAATACATATTCCACCTCCTGTTTGAAATTGAACTAGCAACTCTATGTTACAGAGTTGCACACACATTGAAAATAGGTTCCAATTTTCAAAACATGTCTTGCTATGTAGCTACTCCAAAAGGAGCAAGAGAAAGATGAAGTTTTACAGTCCAGTATTACAAATCTCTTGGCAAACATGCGTGGAACAAAAGAGTACTAGATCCGACGTCACACAGATGTACGGTGTATGCTTCGCACCCTTGGCCCACCCACATGGTTTGTCACTTTAAGTGGTGCAGAGTATGCATGGGAAGACTTGCATGGCTTCCTACACATAGCAAACAAAAACAAAGCAGGTATAGACATAAAAACTCTGGATCCTGTAAATGTATCGAGGTACTTCCATCATCGCTGTATAGCCATGCTGCACTTTATTTGTGATAAAACAGTTCCTCCCCTCGGAGAAGTGGAACACTTTTTTGGGAGAAAATAATATCAAGCCAGAGGGGCACCACACATCCACATGCTCTTATGGATTAAAGATGCTCCAAAATGTGGTCATGACACTGATGCCACTGTTTTGGAGTTCATTCACAAATATGTCACTTACGAAATCACTTCAGAAACTACAGAGAGCGAGGTACATGCCCACATTTTGCAATGTCAAAGACACAAGTGTGACAAGTATTGTCAGTGCAAATATAAAAACAAAGGAAAATACTACACCAAATGCCGCTTTGGTTTCCCTAGACCAGTTTCAGCAACAGGACAAGTAAACAGCTTCATGTCTTCAGTTAGACACAGTGTGAAAGGTAAATCACCTAAGAACACATACTGCATAAAAAACAAAAGCATCAAAGTACATCAATGATTACAATGTAATCATTGCCCTCCTACGGAATGCAAATATAGATGTGCAATAATTTGCAGGCAGTTCCACTGCAGTTGCACGATATGTCACAGCCTGCTTAACCAAAGCAGAGAAAACAGAGCTGAAAGACCTCTGGGAGGACATATCATCTGATAAAACACTGTCACAAAAATTGTACAGCTTCGGTATAAAAATGCTCTCCCATAGTGAATATGGATGCTATGACGCCGCAGACTTTTTAACCAGCACTGCCTTGCATGGGAATCTGAAAACATAGTCTGGCTAAGCCTTGGTCCTACTGCATGCAGAAAAAGAGTTCACAAATCATACCAAGACATAGAAACAATAGCCAGAAACTATCCCAACAGCCAGGACATTTTGAAAAACAACTTTTTGAACACATACTACCCAAACAGGAGTACTGCTTTAGAAACCATGTGCCTATACCATATAGCCCAAAACTTCTCATACAAAAATAATATTAAACCAAGTGAGAAAAAAGGTTAATACATAGTCGAAGGTTATGAGGGCAGCCTAGTTAAATTTACCAAAGCCAGCCCGATTCATCATATGATATGATATGATATGTGACATTTATAGCGCGCCTATACACAAGTGTTTCAAGGCATGACGAGGCAAGGGAAGGGGAACAGAGGGAAGACAGACAACGATCTTACTAGGCCAGGTGTCATTCAGATTGCGCAAGTGCAAGGGAGCAGGGTGAGTGCAGGCATAAGTGCTGGTTTGGAGACTGTAGGGATACAGACAACTATCCCCAGGTGCAGGGGTTGCCAGGAAGGCAACGCAAGCCTGCAACTGGCAGGGCTTGGGTCTGAGATCAGATGGGTGGACAGGTACCCCATGCAGTTTCAGTATCAGCCAGGACTTCAGCAGGGGAGAGGGGGAGAGAAAGCAGAAGCAAAGAGGAAGGTTTTTAGGTGCTTCCGGAACCAAAGATGGTTCTCCTCCAGTTTCAGGGAGGCGGGGAAGCTGTTCCAGAGGGAGGCCCCAGCCGAAGAGAGAGATCTACTGCCAACTCTTTGCTTGGAGAAGTGACTGACCATGAGGGAGTTGGAGGCGGATGAGCAAAATGCCCGAGAGAGAAGATATTTAGGAAGAGAGAGTTGAAGGTATTGAGGCCCAAGGCCCCAGAAGGCCTTGTGGATGATGCAGAGGGTTTTGAACTTAATTCTCGCAGCCACTGGGAGCCAGTGCAGAGATTTCAGTCCTGGAGAGATACGATCCCTGGGCTTAAGGCCAAGGACAAGTCTTGCCGTCCTGTTCTGGATGAGTTGCAGAGGGCGTAGAGTAGAAGCAGGCAGATTTAGAAAGAGGCTGTTGCAATAGTCCAGCCTGGAGAGAACCAGAGCTCTGGAGAAAGTGAGCTTCTGGGGCAAGGAGAGGAAAGGAAGAATACCTCTGAGGAGGTGCAGCTGGTAGTGTGACTTCTTAGAGATGTCAGAGATGTGAGGGGAGAAAGAGAGCATGGAGTCGAAGATGACCCCCTGGTTTTTAGCCTCACAGGTGGGAGCAGGAAGAAGGCCAAGAGAGGCTGGCCAGAGAGCTACAGGAAAGGAGGGAGTGGGTCTGCCGATGAGGAGAATCTCAGTCTTACTGGCATTAAGGGAGAGGTCATTGGCGGCACACCAATCCTGGATACCAGACAGACAGTCAGAAATGAGGGACGGGGAAGAGGTGGCCGATGGTAGCCTGAAAATGAGCTGAGTGTCATCCGCGTAATTAGAAGCTATCATTAAAAACTCCCCAACATAAAGAACTGTACTACATGTCCCTACTCCAATGTTTTAAACCATGGAGAAAGGAAGAAGATTTATTAGACACCCATGTCTCCTATGAAGATGCTTTCAATGCAAGTGGAGGCACTATAACAGATATACATTTTACACAAACAAAAACATGTTGGACAATTAACGCCAACAAGAAGAAGAGTTTCAAGCACACCTAAGTATAAACACTCCTGAGAGCAGTCAACCTTCTCTAACAGGAAGCCAAGAACCACTTGGACAACCACCCATAGCAAATGAGGGAGAATTAGCCATGACAGAAGTAGAAAATACCATGTGTCAGTATGATCAATCTACAGAAGACATTGCTGTACTGAAATCATGGTTAAACAATGAGCAGCATAGCATTGTCATAGAAGTAACTAAAACAATAGAACATGGTGTACAGCACAAAACTAAAACTTGTACCCGTCAAGACTATAAACCTATACTGCTGCATGTAAGTGGTCAAGCTTGTTGAGGCAAAACATTCTTAATAAAAATCATCAGCAATGTCCTCCAACAATTAACCAACAACAAGCTTTCAGCTGTTGTAACTGCCCCCATAGGTTTAACTGCCTACAACTTAGGTGGTGTCACTTTCCACCGATGACTACTCCTTGCAGTAGAACACCAAAACAAATTAGACTACTACAAACTTTCAGCAGAATCTCCTACGGAGCTACTCAGTGTTTTAAAACAAATGCAAATGCTCCTAATAGATGAGGTGAGCATGGTCACAAACCTAATGTTGGCTTTGATTCACCTCAGATTGCAAGATGTCCTTAAAACAGACTACGAAGAACTCTTAGGTGGAAAACATGTGATTGTTTTTGGAGATCTTCTTCAATTAACACCAGTGAAAGGTGAATCTATTTTTAAAACCTTAGGACACAAACTGTGCCGTAAAACTCTTGGTAGCATAGGAAATGTAAACCTCTGTCAACATTTCCAATACAGAGAACTAACTGAAAACATTTGTCAGTCTGCAGACCTCACCTATGCCAACATTTTAAAAAGTATTCTGATTTGGTGTACTATCTAAGGAAGCACAGTCTTAAATACCAGTCGCATCCATGAGCTATACGGCCATAAAACATGTGCTACTGATGTCATGGAACAATTAGCACACAAAAATGTAAACTGTATGTCCTTAATGCCAACTATTGGAAGCTGTGCACAATTCAATGTGCACAATTCAATGAAACAATGCTGAACAATTAAATGCAACCACTTTTGCAAATTTACTCGATAGACAAACTCGATGTGCACGGTGTGACACTACCAATGTGTCAACAAGCCACAGCACGACTAAATACCTTAGAAAACTCTATCTCTAACACAGCTGGTTTGCAGAAAATGTTAACATTGTGTTTAAACTGTATAGGGATGCTGAAGCGCAACCTTGACATGGAGCAAAGTTTAGTTAGTGGAGTGCTTGGTACACTTGTTGGCTTCCAAACATACCCACGTGACAACAGCATTCAGTTTGTCAATGTTCACTTTGATAAACTTTCAGAAGTTAAAAGGATAGGATGCTTAACTGCCCGATTCCTTCTTTTCAAAGACATGCATGTAAGCAGAGAACAGTTTTCTCTGTGACTATCATACGCAGTAACTATTCATAAATCACAAGGTCTAACCCTAGATCAAGCATTGATTGATATTGGCAGCACAGATTTTAAAGAAGGCATAAGTTACGTAGCACTGTCATGCCTACATACACTTGAAGGACTATTTCAAGTAAATTTTGATGCAAGTAAAGTCAACGCTGACATTCCTTGCATTGTAAGTACAATAGACTACGTACACATAGTACTCCAATGCATCCAACCACCCACCGCAGCACAATACAAACATCCTCATGTCATCTACAATGCACTCCCCTACCCTAATAAAGCCTGCTTGCAGTCAATAGATGAACTGGTTGCCCGAGGAAATGTCCGCGGACTGCCACAGTGTCCACAGACACCGCAGACACAACACTGCTGTCTTGCCCCTAAACAAATACATCATATGACCCATCTTTCACACCCCAACCATTTCCAGCCCCGCTTTCCACTGCCAGATGCCCCAAAACTTGTTTCGAGCAACTTTCACCGCTGCGCTGTTCACGAATATCCGTGGACACAAGATGGCAGGCGTTTCCAAAAATTAGGATGCTCATCACGCTTCTCTCCAGCCAATCAATGTGCGTGTCTGGTGTCCGTGGACATTACGCCCACCGCTGGACCAATCGGAGCCCTATCCGCGGAGCGAACAGGGAAATGTGTCCACGGACAACACACAGATATCACAAATTATTTTACTTACTTTTTGGTCGTTTTAAAAAAAAAAACTACTAGACGGATTTACACCAAATTAACAAAAGCATGCTTTCGGGACCAAGCCGCCACTCCTGCCGCGAATTTGGTGAAAATCCCTCCAGCGCTTTCGGCTGTAGGCGTGAGCAAAATTTTACCTATAGAAAAATAAATGGGAACCCCTCCTTATTACCTTGCCCCCCCCTTGATGAAACCGCACCAAACTTCCCAATTATATTTAGAGTGGGCCATATACTTTTTTTTGCAAAGTTTGGTAAGGATTCGTCCAGGGGGAGCGAAGTTATAAGCTGCCCAAAAAGTGTTCCTCCTGTGAGTTGAGCAACTTAACCACAGGCCTGCTAATGCTGGCCATGTAATGTTTACATAGAACGAGAGATACAACGAAAAATAGCCCCAAAGATGATAGTGTGGCCCAAATATAGATAGGACCATGGGTAGATTGGCCCACAGATGGGCACACCTATAGATAGATATGCCCAAAGATAAGTAGGCAACAAGTTGCATTGGCCTATTGATAGATAGGGTGATAGGCACATGTGTAAATCCCCAAATAAAAGTTTACACATAGGCACAACACTCAGAATGTTGACTATTATGAGCAAAAAATAGCAAATGAATAATCAGAAGACTCATAATATGTAATATTTTGCCATTTGACGAATGTGGACAAGATATTGGGATTGGATGCTGTGCTTATTTCTCGAAGCAATGACTGGCCCACAATCCATATGCCTTAAGAAAGACTCTAGAGAGTCAAATTATGTGTCGGCTGAGTTCTAACAATAAATATAGCGTCAAGAATGGATTTGAAGATTGCTTCATTACAACAACAGTTTTCTATTGAATAACCAAGTGCTGAGGTGAACAGGGCACATTCTCCTATGCAAAACCTAACACTTGAAGAAGGGCGGGCACCTTCACAAGAGAACCCAATCTCCTGTAGCATGGTAATCTGTTTAAAGTACTAGATGAAGCACAGTGATCTACCCATTCTACCGCCCTGCAATTACTTGATAATCATGTACTCTGAATTGATTATTGGGGCATGCAGCATGGCAGAGTCCTAGTTTTGAATGGGAAGAAATATTTTGCTTGCAGCTACAGCCTTGCAAGGGCATCAGCAAAGACCCAAAAGGATGCTTTTGCAACTCTGTCTTGTGTTTTATTTTTTTTTAAGTGTGGAAACGCAAGTCCAAAAAATAATGATATAACCTTTCTGACATGGCCAGTGGCACAAAAAATAGTGATACAAGTTTGGTGCATGGACAATGGGCCTGGCCCTCGGCAAGGACAAATGCCTTCTTTGATTTACCTATTGGGGCATGCAGCATGTCCAAAGCTGTAAGTTTACATTTGGAAAGAAATCTGCTTGCGGCTGCAGCCTGGAGCTCTGGGAGGGATTGCAGCAAAGTTGTGCGAGGAGCATCAGCAAGGACCTAAAAGGATGCTTATGAAAACCTGTACTGTGTTTTACTTTTTTGAAATTGTCAATACAGAAGTACAAAAAATAGTGATATAACCTTTCTGCCGTGGGCAGAGGGCCTGGCCTTCGGCAAGGACAAATGTCTACTCCGATTTGCCTACTGTGGTATGCTCTGCTCATAATGACTCACATAAGTATGCATTGCAACAAATGTATTTCTTAAAGGAGGTTTATAGTTCTTTCATATATGTTAAAAGAGGAATTATTAATAAGTTATATACAGTGATGTAACATTATGAAACATTTGCACTTATAAAAACCTATTAAATTGACTCTGTTAAAGGGACATTATGGTTAAGATGTACCCCACCCTTGGGACCCCTCTGCCCCAGCAGTTAGCTAGTTTCCTCCCATCTTTGGATCATTTGGCACTTCCCTCCTGGGCTCCCATGAGAACTTGTCCATCCGTACTGACCCTTTTATTCATTAACTTGTGTCACTGCACAATGCACATGTGCATTTATAAGAGCACTATGTACAATTTTATGGTATACATATGGGAAATGTAGATTTGTAGAACATTGTTAAGTTGCAGTTTGTCGGTGGAAGTTTAATATGTTGATAGGTTATATGTTGAGTTTTTTGAAGTGATTGGTGGATATATATGTGAATGGTTTAAAGCAGGTAATAAGGGAGTGTTACAAACATAACAGTAAAAAGAATAGAAGGGCAGTTTTGTGTGATGTTGTACGTGTGCAATCTAGGTTTTCTAATCAAGCATGGACTAGACAGGGGAATGCAGCAACTGTGGATAGTTATAAACGGAGAAGAATTTCAGACAGAAATTTGTTTCTGTGCTTTTTTCTTTTTCTCTAGTATACAATTGTACATTATTCCCATCAGCAAAGAGGAAAATGCTAATGGGAATGTTGTAGAATATTATTGAATCTAACTACTTTCCAGAAACTTTTAAAGTAGATGGAGTCTATACATTTATTTTATTAGTTTTATTTTTTAACTGTGGAAGGTGTTTCAAAAAGGAACCTTTTCTTTATGTTTTTTATTATTTGTTTGTATATTTTTGCAGCAGTGGACAGAATGAAAGGTGGGGAGGGGAATGAGGGAATGGGCACCAACCACACCAGCCACACATATGGAGCGGCAGGTGGACAAGGGAATATTTTGCGCAGGTGTTAAATCTAAGGTAGAGGGCAGTGTTTCTCAGGCTCTTTGATTACAGCTTCAAAGGCACTTTGAAACTGCTCCACCCCGCAAAGTGGTGTGTTGCAGTATATGAAGAGTACTGTTGTTTTCGAAAGATATGGATCACCAGGCTCTTTTATCGCTTGCAGGGTAGCTGGTGAGATTGTGTGTTCCAGGATCAGTTGGGGAACATTAGGTAGAGGAAGACAGCCTACTAATTTCTAAGAAAGGAACAGCCTTTCTGAGAGCATTGCGGTGGTTGGATTTGGTGTGGCACTGCATAGAAGTGGTGCCGTAGGAGTACTGCCCAGGTTGTCTGCGACTCACTCAGTGCATTTCACTTTGGTAGCTTTAGCCTTTGGTACATTTCAAACAGTGGTAAAGAACTGCCACACCCATGATTCTCTGTGGGTGTTAGAGGTAGGCATGTATTCTCCCTCATCTTCCTGGTTTTCTTGACTGTCTTTTGAAGTATTGTGTTTCTTTCATTGTGTAGGGCCTCCAGTTGGTGGTGGCTCTTGGGGAGGAGGGATGGCAATAGCTGATGCTATTTTTAAGTTAAAAACCTAAGAATAGGTGGAGGAGCTGTGCAAGGGTACATTTTTAGTTTGAAACTTCCTAGATCAGATGCAGTTCGTGAAGTGCAGACGCGTTTGCGGACACATCATCATGCCATGCGTGAGCACGTGGTCACGTGGCACTGTCCAAAAGGTGTGTGATGATGTCCGGCATTCGCCAAAGTCAGCAAACACAAAAACAGTGGAAAAAGTTGCAAAAAGTATAGAAGTGTTAAAGAATTATGTTGGAAGGTGGGGAATGGCAGCATTTTAAGGTGAAACTTTCTTAATTGGAGAAAGTTGTTGCTATATTGGGGTAAGTATGATATTAGTAAGTTGTAGCAAATTAAGGTGCATGGGTAAAAACTCATGAAATTCACTGAAAAAACTTTGTAAAAGGGACATTATGGTTAAATTTCACTAAGAAATTCAATGAAAAAACTATTATTAAATAGACATTACGGTTAAGTTGCAATAATATAAAGCTATGAAATTCTTTGAAAAAACATTGTTAAAGGGACGTTACTGAAAACCCCCAGCAATTCACCAGTTATGGTAAGCTAAGCAACCATCATTCGCACCACCACCGTGCACTGCTAAGACAAATGTCCACTACATGAAAGATGACATCACAAATGTCATTGATGACATCACTGATAACATCACATATTAAAATAATTTTCATGAACAGTCCTTACAGGGGGTAGGGTTTAAAATGTTGGTAACAAGATGTCAGGGGTGCTCGTGAGATCTATCATAAACTACTTAATGTATTAAAGAATGTTCTCATCTAAAGAAAACACTATATTTGAGTGTTATTGTTAATATAGGAACCTAATCATACATACATATAGGCAACGGCTGCACCATGTACCAAAAAAGAAAGAAAATTGTAGTCTGATAATGTCCGACAGTAAAACAATAAATGCTACCTTATCAAAGTTGTGCATACTGGTAAACATGGAATAAACAGCTAATAATTTCAAACTTATGACATACTTGTGTTAGTAAAAGAAATACATATAGAAACCCCAAATGCACACACATTAGAGCCACGTACAGGGAATCTAAAGTATAGAAGAAAGAAACAACAGCACCAAAAATGACAATTACATTAGAGTTGATTATCATGTGCACCAATGAATTAATGTTTGGGGCCTGCTTATTTCCCCATGTATGTTCACTAACAGGTCAAACCAAATTCTATGGAAAATACTTTAAGAATATATAAGAAGGTTAATGTATATATATATAGCACCTTTTAAATTATTAAAATTCTCATTGTTAGTCAAAATGAAAACTAGCCTAGACGTGTCAGTAAAAAAAAAACAAGTGGCACAGATATGCAATGTTATCAGTGATGTCATCAATGTCATTTGTGATGTCATCTTTCATGTACTTTATGTTTATTTTAGCAGTGCACGGTGGTGCACAAGTTATGGTTGCTTAGCTTACCATAACTGGTGAATTTCTGTGGTTTTTCAGTTTTACTTGTAACCATAGTGTTCCTGTAACAAAGTTATTGAATATATATATATATATATATATATATATATATATATATATATATATATATATATATAAAATCTGGAAAACTGTTTTCTCCTAGATGCTGTGCTCTGCCTATTTAAAACTGGTGCCTTAATGGATATGCGTTTGAGGAAGGCATGTTTTGGGTGATATATACATTATATATATATATATATATTCATTGAAAAATATTTAGTTAAGGGACAGTTAAGGTGATCAGATTTAATGCAACAAAACCCTTCAAATTCAGCGGATGTGGGAAGTGATGATTATCTTCACTCACTGCCCTTCACTGATCACCCCTAAGATTTAATGATGTGTTATTTATCAGTGATGTCATGTAAGATGTAAATAGTGATGTCATCCATGATGTCATCTGCAATGACAACATGGTGGCCATACGCTATGCCACAGGTACATCACTGATGACATTACTAATGGCCTCACTAATGACATCATGCATGACATCACTGATATCACTGGTTTGATTCATTACATTTTGAAATATGACAACTCTGCGTTGTTACATACCATATATATATATATATACATACATATTTACTAGATAATACATTGCATTGTAGTCTGCCCTTGTTTCTTTAAATGTAATGTACATTATATAATTATGTAGTATAAGTAACACTTTTTGTTGCATAGTATTCAACTTTGAATTCGTAGATTCTATTCTATCACAATGCACACAGGCATGTAGTTTCTTTTAAATTAGATTTTTTTTAAATAAAACTTTTCATCTAGAAAACAATGTGTTCATGTAATGCTGTTATGGCCAGGCGAATTGTAAATGTAAATTTCAACATTGACTATGTTCATACCACTTACTATTAAACATGTTTCTACTTCTATCTATTCATATTTTATTTTTACTACTATATCTGCTTATTATATTATCTTTGAAATACCTGAAATATATTTAGCTGGACCGGGTACTTTTGCGGCAATGGAGTATTGTAATTGCTTGCTAATACATGAAATTCAAACCATGTGTATAACATTACATAATTATATTTTAAATGTTACAAGTTCATAAGCACTACAAATGAATGCTCCACACATAATCATATGATACTTGTGTATGACTGTATTGTTCCATGTCATGTTATTGATGTCAAGTGTAATAATTTAAACGATGTATCAAAAGTGGGCAATACAAATATTTGAACGTTTATACAATCAGTTATGTCATATATGATGTCATTATGAATCTCCTAAAGATGTCATGTATGATGTCATTAGTGACAGCATCAGTGATGTCATGTATGATGCAATTAGTAATATCCCCAGTGATGTCATCTGTGATGTCATGATTGTGGTCAAAAGTTTACACCATGAAAACAAAAAGGACTAGGTCACTGGTGTCAGTCATATGAAGCAGAGGCTCACTGACTACAACTATAAGGATAGGTATGGATGTACTCGCTTAAAACTGAGTCCTTGAAAGCAATACCAAGATGGGGAGCATTTGTAATGTGGACTATATTGCTACACTGTGATTGTTTTGGCCAAAGACTTTAGCACTAAGGGCAGCTCATCAAATCTTATGATTAGATGAATCACACCCATAAGTTAGCATAGTTTATTTTATGTTGTATTTATTTATATGTAGAGGATGAAGAACAATGTGATTGTAAAAGAACGTACAATCGATAAGATATTAGTTTTAATGGAAAGCAGTTAGTGTCTTACAATGGGGTGAGTTTGAGTAACATTCTGACTATGTTGTGGTGGGGAGTAAATGGGACAGTCACTGGAGAGAATTTACGGGGGGACTTTCATAGATTAAGGACAAACTCGAAGGCAAGAAGGTAGGCTTTCAATTTGGCTTTCAACAGATCACTGTGAACTGTTTCGCAAATGTCTGGGGGAAGAGAATTCCATGCAAGTGGATCAAGGAGAGAGAAAATGCAGAAGCGAGAAGAAGCACAGGGAGGGCGATGTGCCACAAGAGTAGTCGGGGAGGCAGAGCATAGATATTAAAAGGCTTGTATAGCTGGATAGAGGAGAATAGATATGGTGGTGCCTTTGATAGATATATCTGTGAACCAAGAGATCAAATTTAAATCTGGCCATATTTTGCATCATCAGTCTTCCAGCCTGGTGACAATAAGAAGGAGTAGATTTGAAGTGAGGGAGTTCAAAGTGAGTCCTTGTGGCGAAGTTAATAATCTTGTAGAGAGGACGGAAAGCATAGTTGGGGAGTCCAAAGAGGATGCTGGCACAGTAGTCCAGTTTAGAGAAGACAAGAGTGGTTAAGAGATGCTTGGTGGTATTGAAAGGAAGGAGGTGCCTGATTTTCCTAATATTCAGGAGGTTGAGGTGAGCCGCCATCGCAGTTTTGAAGATGAAAGTAGAAAACATGTGAGAAGAGTCGTAGATGATGCAGAGGTTTCTAGCCGTAGAGAAGTAGATGAGAGTATCAGGTGGCAACTCAATTGGCAGGGAAGTGGATGTAAGAGAGTATTTGGAAGGAAAGAAGAGCACCTCTGTTTGGAAGAGTTTATCATCAGAGAGTGCAAAGCCATCCGATATGTAATGGAAGAGAGACAGTTGAAAAGGTTCACAGAGAGATTTGGGTGTTGGCCACTAAGACTTGATACAAGAACCCAAATTATGAGATTAGTGCCCCAAGAGCAGAGGTGCAGAGTGTAAAGAGGAGAGGACCAAAGACAGAGCCTTGCAGGACACCAACAGTTGGAGGAGCGACTTGAGATGTGTAGTTCTTCCAATAGACAGATAATTGGTGAGTTGCTAGGTAGGATTTAATCTAGGAAAGGGTTTGATGGTGAATTCCATGGAGAGAGAGAGTATTAAAGAGATCAGACGGATTGGCAGTGTCAAAGGCAGCAGACAGGTCATGGAGAATTAAGATAGAGGATAGGTTGGAGGGCTTAGCAGAGGTGATGAAGAGACAATCAAGGGAGCAGTTTCTGTGGAGTGACACAAGCATAAACCTGCTTGTAGGGAAGTCTCAAAGGTTGTGAATGTTTTAGAAATTGATACGACAGTTGAGCACAGCCCTTTCCGGCACTTTAAAGTAGTGTCGAAGGAGTGACATAGGGCAAAGTTTCACTAGAAAGTTGGGTCAGCCCTTTGCTTTTTTAGGAGAGAGATGACCGTGGCTGTTTAGAAAATAGAAGGAAAGCAAGCACAATCAAAGGACAGGTTGAAGAGTTTAGTGAGGTGAGAGACCACTAAAGGGGCACTAGGCTTGACTTGCTGAGGAGCAAGAGGGTCTGTTGGGGTACAAGAGGTGTTAGCCTTCATCAGTAGAGGTAGGACTTCTTCAGTATTTTCAGTATTAGTGTGTCTGAAGTGGGAGATAAATGCAGAGGATGATGACAGAGTAGATGGAGTGTAGAATGTAGGAGGAGGGAATGCGAGGAAGGTCAGGAGAGAGTCTCTAATTGTGGAACTTCTTGCAGCTAAGTTACTAGCTGTGAGAGTGGAGTTGATAGTATTAGTTTTAGGAAGAATTCTAAGTGTGTTTAGAGTACCCTGAAACCTGCAAGGATGGTTGGTGTGATAGTCTATGAGGGTTAGGTAGAATTCCTTTTTGAGAGAGTTCAGGGCAGAGAGATTGAATAGCAGGTCCTCATGCAAGTTGGTATGACTCTATTTGTGCAGCAACTAATGAATGTCTGTGCAGAGACAGCATATGAATGGGGTGACCCATGGTTGAGGACGCTGAGACTTAGGGGTGAAAGTTAGTAATAGAAAGTGAGAGTAGATTGAGTCATATAGTATGGACTGGAAGCTGTAGAAGGAAGTGATAGTGGAAGCAGCATCAGATGTGAAGGAGGAGTGTGAGAACTGCAGTCAAAGAGAAAGGGAGGAATGGAAGAATGTTTACATGTCCTTTTTTTAATATGTGAGGCAAGTGGTGAGGAGAGGTCAGAGGGTGGAAAGGAGATGGTGGTGGTAGCAATCGAGTGATCAGATAAAGAGCTGTCTTTCTGCAATTTGTGCACCGTATTATTGTTTCCTGGATTTATTTGGAGTCAAACAGCTTGTGACCTGCCAACATTATCTTCAGAGCCCCCCGCTGCAAGTCCTGGGGCACGAGGCCTGCAGTTCAGGGTGCAGTTTGTGTGCACACAAGCAGAGTAGTTGAACAGATGTCATGTTCTCTAAATGTTTGTCTGATCTCTGGATTGGGTGCACTGCACCAGGCTGTGTAGGGAGCTAAAGGGGGCACACCATCGAGGGGACTCAAAGGACACATAGTGAGTGCACCTTTTGTGTGCAATACAGTGTTTTTGACATTTTTCCTTTTTTGTTTTTGCTTGTAAATTGCTATTGCTTATGAGTTGACAAAATAGCGGGGGAAAGCACATATAGACGTGGAAAGACAATGTTGTACAATATTGCATGATTATTAATGACGTGTTACAGTGAGCCCCCCTGAAGTGGGGAAAAATGACAACATAAAGTGATGAAAAGTGATGAATTAATGTGGGGAAGATCCTTTTAAAATAGAGAAAGACAGCACTACATATAGAGTGATGGTTCTGTGATGAAAGGACAGGTTATCCCTCATTTCTAGAAGGAAAGTGAACTTGAGGAGGGTGGAGTACCCTCGCCTCGAGGTAAGGAGGCAGAGGAAGGATCTATATCATTGTGTAAAGAAATGTGTTTTTATTGTTAGAATGTGTGTAAATAAAGGCATTGTTAGCATACTGTGTACATAGAGGTGTTTGTTGATAGGGAAGTTTTGCAATTGCACAAGTGAAGGGGCTGTAGGGTTTTGGTGTTTTGTGATGATTTATTGGTGTATTGTGAGCTTTGGAAATATGGCACCGCTGGTCTGGTGTCTATATTTTTTTGTTTCGAGTGAGGTTGTGTTATTATGGATACTCCATTGGAGCATGTGTATAAAGCACTTCCACAATGTAGGGTTAAAATGTTTTAAAGTATCACAAAGAATGGGTTCATGGGTTCTCACCCCCAACCGAAGACACAAAGGAAACATTAGGGAAACCCAGCGACACCACCAGAGCAAATGATTTTAGAAATTGCGAATAAGACTCGCCGACCATTAGAAGCAGCATTACAGAAGGCAGAGGAGGAGCTGTCAAAAGTAGAACAGGGGCAAGAGGAGGGTCAGTGTGCGTCAATCGGCACAGACCAATGAAGGGTGGGACAGATTCTTTTTTAAGATTGATAGTAAAGCTATTGACGATCCTCTGATACCGGCAATGGAAGAAACACCCAATGTAGGGGAGACTACAGGGGGTCCACAAGATATGAACAAGCACAACCACAGTGTAGATTAAATTAGACAATGATGACGATGGGTGGGAGAAAGAGGACCTGGAAAAAGTAACACCATGGGACTGCATGCTTAGACCAAAGCTTGGTCAGATAGACAAGGTTAAGAAGTGAAGATAAGCATCACACTATAAAAAGCAAGAAACACAGTTCCCATTGCTGCAGATGGGTCCACAAAGATCTCATTATGTATCCCGGCCCCACATGGATTGGGAAAGCCTGATGAACACCTTGTCCTCCCTCACTGTGGGAGCTGGCAAGTGGATTCATGCCCTAGAGAAGCACGCAGCAGGAATCACTTTAGTTGTTGGAGATATAAAGAGTTTGTTTGCTTCCCTGTTAGGAGAGTAGGCTGACGGGATATGGAAAAGGGCAGGGTATGGGGAAGTGACGTTGAATGTAATCTGAAAAACAAAGGGGTTATGCGAGATTGCCATTAAGAGTGTTTTTCAAATTTATTGGATTGTGTGCACTGTGTTTATTCTTGTGTATGTTAGTCTTTGTATTGTTATGCATGTATTTTGTATGTAACATGGCCCTTGTTGGTTTTTTAATATTTATTGAATAACTTTTTTTGTATTTTTTGAACATATGGAGGTCTTTCCACTTTGTTAGTACACATGTTACATTTGTTGTCTTGCCACATTGTTAATGCCGATCTTTACTACCCCTTTGTTTTTCTGATTACGTTTTAGAGACCGGGGAGGGGGTAGGACCCCACCTTTATATTCAAACAGGTGCGTCCCAGTGTTCCCTTTCCTGTTTTTGCAAAATTACATTGAACAGCACCACCCACGATGGCCCTCCGTTTAAGAACTGTCAAACACAAATATGGAAAGTTTTAAGAGACATGAATCCCAACAGACCTCACATAAATTCTATCTTGACTCGCACAATGAATGTAGACGAGGACCCCACACTCCATAGTTAGCAGACACAAGAGATATGGCGGTTACAGACGGCAGAGGTTTAGGATAAAACAATGCATTATCACATGTTGTGCAAGGGACTCCCTGCAGAGGTACAAGAAGATTTGAATAAGGCGTTTGGAAACTAAGCAAAGGGATGGCCTGAAATACAAGCACACATAATACATTATTGCAGACAAAAAGACAAGAAGAAGGATACAAGAGAGGAAACCCAGTGGGCAGAAGCAAAGCTAGTGCAGAAAAAACTGGCTATGTTGAGCATGGAAGGGGCGGTAATAACCAACACCATGGAAGATGGTAGAGTGGAAATGGGAGGTTTCCAAAGGGGAAAAGGGGATTTTCAGAGAGGGTTAGGGTGTGGATTTTGGGGCATGAGACCAAGTGTTGGGGGCAGTGTTGGTCCTGTGGGAGGGTAAGCCATTTTGCATAAGAATGCAGAAGTAGACTGACCATGCCCCACCACCCTAATGTCCTAGGATATGTTCTACCTTTTATCAACAACCCCAATTCCCACAGCACCAGTTTGCCCCATATGCCCCAGGACCCATGCAACCACATCCAGTACAAACCCGGCACCAAATCTCATCCAGTCACATATGCAGTTGTCGTCTGCTCAGCTGTGGGATAAGAACCCCTTGCCACATGGGACGATAACTCACTACACAGGAGTGAACATGTTTGGGGGCAATCCCTTCCTGCTCCTAGGTTCAAATTTTCATCCACTATAGGACAGACCATAGGGAGCTATAACATGCCCAGTACTATCAGTAACTGCCGACCCAGATGACATACCCCGAGTGGGAATGAAGATAGGAGATTGAAAATAGGAGAGTCTGGTAGAGTCCTTGTGATCCTGGCTACTGTGTATCTACGCTCTGCTTTCTACTGCTTTTCCAGGAGGAGGGGCTACCTGTTTATAACCAATGTTACCAAGCGGAGCGTGCAGAGAGTCTGGTAGAGTCCTTGTGGTCCTGGCTACTGTGTATCTACACTCTGCTTTCTACTGCTTTTCCTCGAGGAGGGGCTACCTGTTTATAACCGCTGTTACTAAGCAGAGTGTGCAGAGAGTCCGGTAGAGTCCTTGTGGTCATGGCTACTGTGTATCTATGCTCTGCTTTCTACTGCTTTTCCTGGAGTAGGGTCTACCTGTTTATACTTGCTGTTACCAAGCCGAGCATGCGGGTAGTCCGGTAGAGTCCTTGTGGTCCTTGCGGTTCGGGTGGTGGTGGGCAGGTGCGAGCGCTGCCGTCTCTTGTGCTGGCATGCCATTGATCATCTCTCCTCTGGTCTCAGGTCACCCTGTCCACCCTCAGCCCCAGGACACGCAATCTGCATCAGAAACGCCTCATTTTGGAGGAGGCTGCAGCAAAACTATTATCATCTGAGCCAGCGCCTTCCCCCGATAAGTATGAAGAACTCGCCGACGTTGCATCCGCTGGACCAGTTACTACGATACTACAAGTGAGCAGTTCCTATCATAGCCTGTTTAACGCGCCAATACACCTCACCAAACCATGATACATGACTGGAATGGTTCGAAAGACATTTCATGGGTCTCGAGTCTTAACATAATCCAAGCCTCGGAATCACTGATTAGCTTCTGCTGCTCGTACAGCTTAGGTGTGGAACTTCCTACCCCATACCTACAGAACACAGAGATTGACTGCCCCCCCCTGCCAGCAGACGAGTGAATGAATCTCTATCGATTTTGATACCAAATATCACCCCAGACCGCCTGCCATCTGCAGGTCTACCATCACGACAAGGGGAGAGAGTGGTGTTCCTAAAGAACACATGGAGCGAAGCCGATCGACTACTCCATCCAGTAACCTCTTTTCCGCTTTTCTGCTCCCTACCAACACCAAGTATGGACAAACCTCTACCATCGTGGCAGGCAACAGGAGAGCTGAATGCATCGTTACAGAAGGCTGCACGACTCTCGGACATTATCGAGATCAAATCCTTGATACATAATGTGGAAAAAAGAAAATATGTCTTTAGAAGTCCAGTGCGTAAGAGTTCTATTAAGACACTGCTACCGACCATGGCGCTGGAAGCTCTCCACTGAGAGTAAAACAACTACCAGAGGAGGTTGCCACCAACATGGTCTCCCCTGCTAGTCATCTCAATGTAAACCCAGCCTCTACACCGCCATCTAAGAAATGCTCATCTAGTCATGCGGAACGCGATGAAACAGCCCCGCCTGGAAAGACACACTGGCTCCCAAGCTCCTCGTGAGATGTCTCACAGAGAGACGATAACACCACCTCCAACTGACAGTGCAACCCCTGCTTTGGTGCCGTGCACTAACTTTGTTTGTTTGTTTGTTTGTTTATTGAATTTGTATGGCGCGCCAAACCCGAAGGTAACTGGGCGATACAGAGAGCAGTAAAACATGATTACTTAAAAACTTAGTTACAAGGCAAGATATACATGTGATGTATTACATTAAGATAGATCAGTTAAAGAACATACATATATACAGCAATGAAAACAGTTAGGAATAACCATATATACAGTCAGATTGATAGGTGTTAATTAATCCAAAGGTTAATCTTGGGGGTCATTAGAGTGTAGCCATGTGAGGATATTCCTTCTAAAGCTGTAGTAGGTTTTGTCTGTTCGGACGTCAAGTGGGAGAGCATTCCAGTATTGGGCTGCCTTAACTGGCAAGCTGCTGCCGCCTGTTTTTTTTTAGTCTAAATGTAGGTACCTGTAGGCAGTAGGAGTTGGCAGTTCTGGTGGGGCGAGTCAATGTTTTTCTCACTATTCTTGCTGCCAGATAGGGGGGGCAGCATTATTAAGACATGTAAAGGTGAGCGATGCAGTCTTTAGTGAGATTCTGTCAGAGATTTTGAACCATTTGTGTTCTCTCCTTTTGTTAGAGATGTGTTCTTTAGAAGGTAAGTTCAGGGCCATTCTAAGGGCATTGTTTTGCAATGTTTGAATCTTGTCAATGATGTATTTATTAGCTCCCAAATACAAGGCATTGCAATAGTGAAGTTTGGAGAGTATTAGGGCATTGGCAATGATGATACAGCTGGCTTGGGTGAGGAAAGCTCTACTTGCCCTGATGAGCTTGCACGTATAAGCCGTAGAGGATGCTAGGGAATTAACTTGTTTCTTTAGTGTTAGGGCCGAGTCAAGGTGAAAGCCTAGTGTTTTCACTGCTTTGGCAACTGTGATGATGTTGCTATCAATATTAAATGCTGAGTAGTTGGGGCTGAGTTTTTTTAGGAAAAGAAAAAGGTGGTGTATTATAGGAGTCCTGAGAGTGTTCCTAAAACATTGAATTTGCTGCATCTACCGACCTGTGCCGACCTGGCACAAGGGAAAGTCACAAGCATTTCTGCATTATATTTTCACTTCTGCAGTTCTTTTGCCAGAATTGGACTCCTGGAAAATCTGTAACAACTTGAAAAGTGATCATAAGATGCTATCACTATCTTGGAAATCGCCTCAAGCGAGAAGACCTCCGATAGATATATACCGCATTGTGATTAGTTAATGGCCACACTAGACTGAGAATCTATCCTCTAGCTAGCCAATCCATGATGACAAAATTCCTCTCCAGCCCTTCTGTTGGCCTTGTATGCCCTAATTACGATTGGATCCTCAGCCCTTTCAGACGGGTGATGCAGATTTCTCCAGCCACCGATACCAACTATAACCATGCATACCACCGAGAACTCGTCGCAAAAAGAAAACAGAAGCGTAGAGATCTAAAGCACACTTATTTACTGCTATTAGATCAACGTCTTAGCTGGCAAAAAAAGATCAAGCAAACCTACAGAAATTTGATACTGATGTCTAAAGCTGCTCACTGCCAAAATGACGCTGAATGTATGCTATTAGCCCTGGCAAACTGTAAATCCTACTCTCTGTGGTCCCTCCTAAATGGAAACTCCAGGGAAAGAGCCTTCTTAATTGCCGAGGTGCCAGAAGCTACATGGGTGTCCCACTTTTCACGATTATTCACCAAACCGACCCACAGTGAGGCGAGACAAGACATCACTCATGACATACAAATGGAGAGTGACTCCTGTATGGAAACCCCAACCAACTCAAGATGGGACCTCAAATGGGACAGTGAAATGATTGAGATGCAAATCAAACAATTGAATACCTCCTGTGCTCCTGGCCTTGATGGCCTTTCTAACCATATTCTAAAAGCCAATCCGGAGGCATAGGCTGAGTTCTGCCAGGCGACCTTCAAAGTGATCTGTCTCTCTGAACAACTGCCTGAAACATGGAAAACAGCGATATTAATCCCAATATTTAAACAAGGCAACAGATCACTGCCCTCGAACTGCAAGCACATTGCTTTGTTGGATCCTTTGGGAAAGTTATTTGCAACAATGCTGTCAAGAAATCTGTGTAGATGGATGAAAGCGACTAACTGAGGTGACCCCCGACAGACAGGATTTGTCAAGGGGACTGGAACTAATGTCAACCTACTAATCCTAAACCTTCTTAAATTACAAGCAATAAGGACAAAGAGCAATCTACATGTGATATTCGGAGATATGAAACAAGCCTTTGACTCTATAGATGGAGATATCCTGTGGGGAAAACTAATGCGATGGGAATGCCCAGAAGATACACTGTCTGCAATTAAAGACTTGTACTCCAATACATCAATCCGAGTACATCTATCCATGAAGGGCACTGTCACAAGGATAATCAAGACAGAGAGAGGCCTTAAATAGGGCTGCGGCTGCCACCTAGCAGCAATGTTATTCAACCTGTATATATCTGACATTGCATTATCACAATAAGGAATTCAAGCCTTTCCTCCTATTCTGAATGGTACCCCTGTGCCTTGACTGGTATATTTTCGGATGATCTGGTCCTGCTGTTCAAACCCAGATCGGTATGCAAAGGTGGCTTGATGGACTGGCTTCCTATGTAGAAAACAATACGATAACGATAAATACTGATAAATCACAGGTGATGACACTGTCTGCCTTGCAGGGCTGCAAACGGAAACCGCTGGCAATATTTCTACATTCAAACCATCTTACCTAAGTATACAGATAGAAATACTTGGCAATCTACATCAACTCAAGTATCTGTGAGCAAGACTGGGTGGAAATTCTCAGAACAAAAACCAAATCCCTGGCTCGGCAAGGCTTGATATTACATCAAAAATATGGTAAATTCTCCATGTGGCCCTTACATACTTTCTAACAACAAAAAGTTGTTGCCATATTATGTTACGGAGCTGAAGCTGTTTTAAATCTCTCACACCAGACCTGGGATAGGCTGGAAGGCCTCTTCTGAAGGAATGTGAAGCCTCTGCTCAGATCGTTCCCAGTACAAAGAATTCGATACGAACTAGGCCTACAATCTATCCACTCCCAAGTGTTATGGAAATCTATACCATAAAACAATTGTGGATGACGATGTTCCAGCCATTGACATCTTGAGAACAAACTTACTCTCTTCGAATAACTCCATGCTGAACAAATGGAAGTCCATATGTATAAACTGAATAGAGGCACTGGAATCTTCAACGGACACACTAAAGAATAACCCCCTTGCCATTAAGAAGAACATACAGAACACAGACTGGATTCAGACCCAGAACCTGACATTTCTGTATCGGCTATCTATCAACTGCACATTGGAAGCACGAAAGCTTAACCAACTTCCTCCATATCTCCAGCTCCTTCCATCTCCAAAATGGTGCAATCTCTTTCTGCATTTCAGACTCAACCTTCTTCCCACACACAAGATATTGGGTGAAATGAAACAATTAAGAGAGCTCCCGAATACCTGCTGCTTTTGCCACAACAATTCACAGGTAGAAACCCTATACCACATTGTGATGGTATGCAAAGTACCAGCAGAACTTAGATGTAAATATGCCGATCACCTACCTGGATCCCTTGCCATACCTACCCAAGAAGAAAGATGGACTTCTCTGATTTTGGGCGAAGAATAAACTGTGCTTTTTGCAGTCTTCCAATTTTGGATGGTGATAGAGACATCCACGGGAGGTTAAAACCTGACAAACGCCTCGATAACTCTCTAGGCCGGATATATCAAGTACATGACATCATGAACGATAGACGAGGAAACAAAAATCATCCTTTTTCTTTTGTTGTATTTTATGATGACTCTTATTAATAAAAATTTTAAAAAAAATGTAAAAGAAAATGCTCCTTTTTGGTCGACACAGTGGCTACCAAGTCCTGTATTAGGGAGAGAGGTTTCCTTTGTCAGAGAAAATAATGCACATGCAGGGGTTTTCTGGGGCTACTGTATCAGTTCCTGTTAGGCAGAATTATATGCAGTGCCCTTTGGGAACACCACACACAATTAAGACTCCAAGTGTTAGTACAATTTCACCTTTGGTACAAGCCTGTGCTACACAATAAAGTGGTAGTGATGGCTGAGCAGCCAGACTTATCTCAAGAGTAAAGTGGGCAGAACCAGAAGTTACACAAAGGACAACAATTACTATGATTCAAACAAACACCATCAGTTATAAAACAACTCACTATTATAAAGCAGCAGAAAATCACAATCTTATTAGAATACCACAACAACCAATCAATTCTGGACAAGCTAAACTTAAAAATTAAGTGTGAGCAAAATGGCACTCCAGCAATTTAAAAGGGGAGGAAATACAAGGTTATTCAATAGCAACAACCCCAACGAGTTATAGGCAGGGCAATCTAGAAAAGGCTTACTACAATGAGGATTCAAGTCAATAGGCCTGGGCCAATGTTAATGGTTCAGAGTCTTTGCAGAGGATCACACAGTTCAGAGTAGTTTGCAGTTAAGTATTTGCCAGGAATTTAAAACGTCCTTGGTTGGAGGAAAAGTTATTCAACATAGTAGAGAAGGACAAGCCTTTGGAGAGGCGAAAGATTTAAAACACTTTCACCACGGTCAGATGGAGCGAACGACCGGATTTGAACAGCACCTTAGATGAAGAAGAATGCTGTAGCTGAGGCGGTAGTTCCTGGCAGTTCCTGCAGGCTCACGGTTCCTGAAGCAACTTTTGGACTGACAAGAAGAAGGAAGACTGGAGGGTCCTGCACTACCCAGGGAAGAAGCCAGCAGCAGAGCAAAGCGTTGAATAAAATGTGCACACCTAAATAGCACAAAGGGACTCTCTCTCACTGGCTATCTGGTTTCCTGTAGCACAGCAAATTCGACCAGACTGAAGAGGAGGTCCAAAGGCTTTGTGAGCTGGTTGGTCCCAACAAGCTCAAGGGGTGAAGACTCTTTGCAGATCTCCTCTGTCGTCCTAGTTTCAGGTGATTCGTACGTGCAGCAGGGCTTCACCAGGATGTCCAGGAGGTGCAGCCGTCGTCTTCCTTCAGCTTCTCGTTGGCTCTCTCGATCCAGTGGCGACTCTGCCTTCCAGTCCCAGAGACCGACTTTTTATGCAACAAATCCCCCATTCATACAGCCTAGCTGTCAATCAAACAGCAGGGTAGCTGTCCTGGCGGAACAGTCACCTAGCCAATCAAAATAGAGTGCGACTTGGGTCTCCGAGGAGACCCTGTGCAGGGGGCGTAAAACCCCTCCCTCACGTTCAGCCCACCCAGACACGCAGGCGCCTAAGGAAGGCTTCTGTGTAGAAGCCTGCCAAAGGACAGCGAACAAGGGAACCAAACCTGGTTTGGCGCGCAGAGTAAAACACGAGAAAGACCTTTACAAAAAGAAATGGTGAATAAACGCAGCTGGAACCGAATGAAAATAAAAGTGGTCCAGTGGGTTTAGAGTTTGAGGCTATCACCATAGCCTCTAACTACACCGAGGCTATTTTCATAGCTTGCGGTAGAAAGAAAAGGGTAGATACCACTGCCACCAGCCAAATCTTAGAGAAAGGGGAACAAATTAATGTTCCATGAGAATCAGAAAAAAGGGGATAACTATTAACCCCTCCGGTCTCTATTGGAAGATAGGGTGTACTGGGTCTGTAAATTTAAAAAGACTAGTAAAGTCTTTAAAAAAGTAAAAGTGAATGCCAACTTTACATGTTCTAGGGGACAGTAGTCAGCCCAAGAAAATGGAGTTTAAAGTGGGAAGTCTGAAAAGACAACCCTGTGTCACTGCACTAAAGGTGCTGTGTGATACACAGTAAAAAGATGATGCCTATGGAGTTGGTGGGACTCCATATCCATGAACACTAAAATGTACAACAAACAGCAAAACACATGTAAGAGTAGGAAAAAAAGCTCACACTCTTACCAGGTGATAAAAACAAATCCTAGAAACGCAGCAAAGCTGCTGAGGGACTCATTAGGGAAGGGAAATTAGCCATTCTGGAGAATTCTCCCTAACAGTTCCTTTCACCGAATATGTACCCATCACTATAGGCACACAAGAGATTTGAGCACCTTTATTGTATTCACAAGACACCCCAGTCAACCTCTTGGGCTGCGACCTTGTGGGCAAGCTGAATATGACCATCTAATTTATAGGGGCCGGTATTGTGTGTTCAAAACCAAGGCACATACCTTGCTCGGGCAGTAGGTCTAATACAATTACTCTGAAGTTCCCTGCACCCAGCTGGGCATTCTGCTCCATCTAGATGTGTTCCTTATGTGGTAAAATTTGTGTTAGGTTGGGTGCAAGGGATTAAGGACAGGATTTGTTGCATATCTGCTGGGTTTAAACCCCAGGAAAGGGCACCAGGTGCCATTATCAAGATATATTTGGAAGCAGTAATCACTACGGCAGACTTTGTAATGCTGTCTGGTTTTGATGAAGAAGATCTATCTTGAATGGCGCACAGTTCTATGCATTGACCCAACACAGCAACTGAGGGATGTGTCAGATGAATGGCTGTTCGAAGACACAGAGGGTGAGAGAGAAATGATATTTGAAATGTCCATACCTTGCCAATTCATTGTAGAAGACAGAAGTATTCCACACCATGCCCCTTCCCAAGACTTTGGGATTTAGAGAAGGTCCCCAAAGAGTTATAAAGCAGCAGCCCCCACGATGTAGGGCTGTTAAAAGGCACAGGGGTGGTTTGCATCAACTTGAAACCAGGTACAGTGTTGACCTAAGTAAAGCAATATCCCATATCAAAAGAGGTGGAGGATGGACTCTGTCTCACTCCTATAACTTTATGACAGCAGGGCATAATGCAGCAATCAGAATCACCATGTAACATGGCTATATACCCAGTCAAAAACGTGAAAGGGTAATCTTGGAGGATGGTTCAGGACCTCTGCCCATTGAATAACATTGTAGAGGCAGAATTCCCAGATGTCCCCAGCCAAGCCACCAACTTTTGTAACATCCCTACAGAAGCCATGCCTTTCACTGCGGTAGATATCAAGAATGCATTTTTCTCCATTCATTGCACCTCACAGCATTTACTTGTAGGAGCCAGAGATTTCAACACACTTCAACACACTTGTTTGCCACAAGAGTACTGTGAATCCCCTAGTATTTTTAACAGAGAATTGCAAATGGATTTAGGAAACGTACAAGTACCAAGCACAATCATTCAGCAAGTGGACAACCTTCTGGTCTGTAGACCATCAGGAGAACAATGTAGAAGAGACTCAGTAAAACTACTGACTCTAATGGCAGGAAAGGGCTACAAAGTAGACAATGAGAAGCTGTAGTATTGCCAGCAAGAGGCTGTGGGACAGATAATATCATCCGAAGGGAATAGAGTAACCACAGAAAGGGCAGCAACAGGACACCACACACAACATCCAATCACAGTGACACAGGTGCAACAGATATTAGGGTTATGTAACTACTGTCAAGTATGGATATTTGAATATTCTGCTTACACCAAACCGCTATTGCAAGGGTTTGAATCAAGTACAGAACGTTCAGGGACACATTGTCTGGACAGATGAGAAGGCCCAATAATGTCAGGGATGTAAACATTTGATCAGTAATGCACCTATTTTAGCAACTCCAGACTAAACCATTTGTTTTGTTCATGTTCTCACATTCAAATGGCCAAATAATGACAGCTGTCCACACTCAACTCAACGGACGCCCTTGGAACATAAGCCTTTGTTTTTATACAGTAGGCTTCTAGATCCGGACAAGCAGGGACACTTTGCCTTGTGAGCAGGCTCTAGCAGCCACTGCTTTCGAAATACATAAATCATCCACCATCACAACGGGGTGCTCGGTTACTCAGAGCACGCAATTATTGAAATATTAGAGAAATCAAAATCCACTCTCACCACACATCGAGTGTCAGGGTATGAGGTAATGTTGTCCAACCCCTCCATTCTCATTGTCAGGTGTCGAACAATCCAGGCACATTCATTAAGAGCCCATGCAGCCAGATGAAATAGTATATAATTACACTACATATGACGAGATTACAGATGGCAATATCCACATTAGAGATGCACTTACAGAAGGGAAAACACTCTTCTTTAACAATTTATCAATGATTGATCAAACTATGGGACAAAGGCACACGGAAGCAACAGCAGTGATCCTGGAGTCAGGAGACTAACAGGTGTTAGCAAAAGAATGACTGCCCAAGCACTACTCTGCACAGGCAGCAGAGCTTCTAGCACTAATTAGAGCATTATAACTATCCCAAGAATGTCCTACCACCATTTACTCAGTTTTATCATATGTCAGCTCTACAGTAAATTCCGGTCTATCTAGATGGTGCAGCCGTGGGTTCAGAAAATCAGATGGCATTCCAGTGCAGCATGCAGCTCTACTCTGCAGGTTAGCAGGTTAATTGACGCATTAGCACTACCTACAGCAGTGGCAGAAGTTAAGTGTGCAACCCACAAAACAATACAGACCCAACTGCTTATGTCAACAGTGCAGGAGACATAGCAGCAAATGAAGCAGCATACTCAGTCAATTCCAATGCCACAGTATAACCTAATTAGTGTTACAGCAAGCATAACTCACAGCTGCTTACAATGCAATCCCGTTGGCCCAAATGATTGTATTACAGGCATAAGCTCCCCAGCAGGAGAAAGGTTATGGACAAAGAGAAGATGCTCATTATCCCCCAAAGATGCAATATGGAGACAGAACATTTCAGGCAAACAGGTTACGGCACAAGCATTTCTTACTGTTGCCCTCAAGCAGTTGCACTTCCCTGCACATACAACTAAGCAGTACATTGCAGCAGATGTAAAGAAAGAGTGGTTCATTGCAAACCTTCAAGAACATGTAGATGATTTTATATACAATTGCATCATGTGCAAAATGTACACCACAGGTCGCACACTAAAAGCCATATGTTCCACCCCTCAGGCGATTCTCAACACTTGTACATCAACTACGTGAACATGGTTAACAGATGCAGTAACTTTGGTTATCTGATTGTTGTTGTGTTCACCCAATGCCAAATTAGCAGCCACATTTGTAGCACATGAAGTATTCCTCTGGCGGGGAATATGTTGTGTCCTGAGATCAGACATTGGGGCTCACTTTTTCAATGTGATTTTTAAAGAGATCTCCTCTTTATTGGACATAAAGCACAAACTGTGCTTAATTTACCACCTCCAAATCAAGAGGATACAGCAGTGGTTAAATGGTTTATTGAAACTAAGGCTTGCTCAGTTATGCGAAACTCTGCACAAGAGCTGGCTACACTGTCTGCTGCTTTCCCTGAATGCACTAAGAAATCAGCCTGGTACTGATCAGCATTTTACTCCGCATGAGATTTTCCCTGGTAGGAAGCTGCATACACCCCTGACAGTGGCATGCCCAGCCTCTGATGCACATAATTCTGCTGAAGTTTTAGATGATGAATTTGAGGGTATCTTAGTGAACTAACAAACTCGGTCAGGTTTATGCCTCACCAGATTGGGCTCCACCGAGAAGAGAATGCTACACCAGTGACCGAGTCATTGCAGCAACATAAAGAACCGTCACAGCTATTACACTGCAACTCTTCCCAGGCAATTGTGTTTGGGTACACAACTTTGTGTGCAAGTGGAGGGAGCCAGAATTCACTACACCGTACAACGTCATCTAAGCCACACCTGCAGCAATGAAAGTTTTTGGCAAGAAGTCATGGATAAACATGAGCAAAAGGGAAGAGCTCCACTTTATCTCCCCAACAGCAGAAGGAACAAGAGGGGGAATATTAAGATGTGATTTTAAAAACAATACGTCCTTTTGGGCGGTTGGATATTAACACTTCTTCACAGCCTCCAAAGACTGCTGGCAATATTAGGATGTATATGCCTTACATTGTTCTTCTCTTCTGCCTTATGTCTCTATCTTTCTTCATCGTCAAATGCATATGGTTTCTTTCTAGGGGTGGCTCCAATAATTAGGTTAACATTGCAAATGTATCAGTGAATATTATTGTCTCTATAATTAGAATTAGGAGGGATTTCTAACACAAGTGTTATTTTAGGTAGATCTAAGGATGTAAATCACCATGCAGACAATAACATGTGATACCATCACATGAGGGCAGTAGGAAAAGAGAAGGCAAGTGAATCTTGCATTTTTTGTTCATTTATCCCCCATGCACAGCCACTTCAAGATTGTTTATACCACAATAAATAGCACAAAAGGTGGTACAGTGTTTAGTGCACCTGGCCTTATGTAGGGTGCGAGTGCTGATTCAGGGACACAAGGTTCAAGTACAGTGGGTAAAAGTTAACACAACAGTATATGTAGATAACTACATAAAATTGAAAAAAGATGAGAGAGAGAGAAGTTTGAAGAGTCTTAAACATAGTTATCCAACAAATGGAGAGAGGAAGAATAGGGTTCTCTTTATGGCACCACCCAAGTTCCAGTGTTCTGATGAAGTAGAACAGGGGAAGCCTCACTGTAGAAAATGACCTCTATTGCAGATAAAAGTTGCTATTGTTTACAAACATGAATGGGTCGACGGGCTGATTGGGTGCAAAGCAGGAGCGATGTTTGGTTTACCCAAGAGTGCAGTATTACAAATAAACAAAACATGTTTTGCTGCCTGGAAGAAATATGCCACCAGCTGGACCTTGATAGATCAATATAAACCCCTGACAACGATCATAGAACTTAGATGTTTCCCCTTGTGTTTCAGAGGCAACCGCAGTGTGTTTGTGGGGTCTAGCAAGCGGTGCAACATTATGGTCAAAAAGCCCTGACATCCAAGGGGCTACAGCAGCACTCATGGACATTTTTGGGGTGTGTGAAGGGATGGCTCATATGCAAATTTCTCCTTCCTGGAGAGGAATATGTTCCATGGAAACACTACAAACACCCATGTTAATAGTCACAGACGTTAACCTCACAGCAATCAGCCGAAACTCAATGTCCAAGCCTGTGTATTTAATGCATGAGTGGGTCTGGCCCTCTTTTACCAATTTCGATTGGGGTAATAATAGTAATGTATGTAAATATGTACTGGCAAGTGCTTTGGATTAAATAATTATGATCTTTATCTGAAATGCTTTTGTTTTTTGCCTCAATTTTCGCTCCTGGGATACAAACAGAGGGCAGCGCTAAATGGCTCCAAATCATCAGGTGGGAATCGATACGATTCCCTAATGAAACTGGATATGGGCTGAATGCCAAGAGGAAAGCACTGAGAGCGATTAGGCTGACCACTCTTTTAAACTGTTACATTTTACATTTAAGAACTGAAATGGAGGGTGGAGTGTGTGTGAAAGTGGGCACTTCCGGTTGTACTTAGACACCTTTCAACGATGCGGATAATGGAATCTTACACAGGCAATAAATGCAATACACAATTTCACCACAATGGAGAAAGAGGGTGGAGTTAAAGAAAAGTATTAATGTATGTCTGTTTTTTAATGAGTACCCTCATGGGTACCCTCATGCATGAGAAATATGCATGAGTGATATTTTCAAACTTCTGATTCCTGTTCTTGTTTTGCTACTTGTTCTTTACTGCACTTGTCAACTAATTGTAGGGATGCTCCAAGAAGATAATGTTGAAAACAATGCCCACAATGTCACTTACACTGAAACCGGTCAATGACACTCCCCTTTTGCCAAATGATCACACACAAATAGAACAATGCACTTGGGAGGATCCTCCTCTCATGCTTGGAATAGAATATCCAAATGGTCCACCAGGAACACACTTTGATCACCCGAATGAACCAGAAAATACATTGAACCTTATGTTGATTGTACAGTGAATGGCAATTGCTGTTTCTTACCGTGCAGCCCAGAGGAATATGGAGGAGATTTGCAAAATGTCAGCAAAGTGTGGGTACTGAAAACTCCTTTTTACAAGATGAAAGAGAGGTGGGGTTTAGTCAATGAATTAACTAGAGGGGGTACGTTAATAGGAAAATGTAATGCCCTAAATTTAAAGGGTTATACAGGCTGTGAGAATACTACAAATTCAAATGTTTCTGCCATTTTAATGTTGGTATCATTGCCACATTGTTTTAATGTCTCTGGCATTTTTGATTAGGCCTCACTTCTGCTGCATCAAAGAGAACCTTTTAAGTTGCTACTGAGCGGCTGTATAGAAAGGCAGTGCAAACATTTATCATATTTGCTATTGTTTCAGAGATGAAGTTCCTGTTATCCTTTCTCACTAAGCTTATCCCAGGGAATTTGAGCACACAGAATAACGATTTATGTCAGATGGAAACAAAATAAGTTGCAAAGGATGTGCTTTGGTGTAAACTAGGCCTTGGTTTGAGGCACTGCCAAAATACTGAATCAGGCTTTGAATCTACTACCCTCTAGTGAAGTCTTAGGACTGCCGAGATCATGGTGGAGGGGCTTGCTAGCACAAATAATACAATAAATTACTTCTCAAAAGTGGGACCTCCATTACATGTTTTTTCTATTAGCATCTCTCTTTCCCAAGCAACATGAACATAATGCAAACTAACAGTTTCTGTACTTGGCCTAGCTGAATAATGGGGATAGTAACATGTATCAATGTTGTAGTTGGAAATATATGTTTCACGGTGAAGAAGCTGCAAGTTCTGAGAGTGGTCTTGAGTGCCAATATGTGTAGTGTCAGGGGAAAGGATGTTAGTGTATCTAATATTGATGCCACAAGGTGCTCATTTCACTTTTCTAATTGCCCTATTAGGTCATTTGCAGGGGGATGGATATGGGATGTCAGGTGTAAATGTACTAACCAAGAGTAGGGTAATGTATGTTGATCTTTAGGTGTGTAAATGGCAAGAGCCAGTAGGAGAATTAGGATCTGAATCTACTTAATGTTTGGAATATATTGTAATTTTATGGTTTTTGTTTATAAAACTGTGGCCCAATGTAAGCAGATTGAGAGTCCTGAGACTTTTGGTCACTTGATTGATCTCCCATACGATAACTGCATGCATTAAAGAATGGTATTTCTGCTGCAATTTGTGCACCTTGTTATTGATTACTGGATTCATTTGGAGCCAAACAGCATCAGTGACTGAGAGAGAGGAGGAGAGGAATAAGAGATCCAAAGAGTTGCCCCCGGTTTGGGTTGGTAGATTATGAATAGAGTAGAGAGCATGTTCACTAGAAAAAGACTGAAATTCAGATTTCTCAGAAGTAGTTGGAGAGGGAAGGTTAAAGTCACCTAAGAAAATTAGGTTATGTTCAATGGAAAAAGAATCAAGGAGTTGCCCAAGTTCATCAAAGAATGGTCCAGTGGGACCTGGATGGCGATCGATGGAAATGATTTGAACTGAGTGAGGTGGATCAATAGTAGAATGGTAAATTCGAAAGAGGTTGGAGAGGACATGGCATTGGAGATTTATGAGGCAATGAGGCGGGAAGAGAGTTGGAGTCTGAAGCCTCAACCTCTTCTAGTCAGATGAGGAGAGTCATTGAAGGATAGTTTGGAGTTATGTATTGCCACCAAGGTGAAAGTGTCAGATGGAGAAATCCAGGTTTCACTGATAGAAAGGAGAGCAGTTACTCGCCCAGACCCTTAGGTATAAGAGTGAGGTTGCAGACAGCCTGCATTTAGTGCATGCATTTAGTAAGCCGGTGTGGCACAGTTACATTGGCAAAGGTACAAAATGTAGAGACAGTGACACTCAATAGAATATATCATAGCAATATATACAGAGGAGAAGGCAATAATACATTTTTACAGGGTGTTGAGCTGGTTTTGTTATTAATATTGGTTGAATAACCAGGTTTTCAGGAGTTTTTTATATCCCGAGAGGGTTTCCTGATTTTTGATGGCTTGTGAAAGTGAGTTCCAATGCTTAGCAGCTAAATGTTGGAAACTAGTGCCCCCTGCTCTTCTCTTCTTAAATCGCGGTAAGACCAGAAGTGACTGGTTGTTGGATCTTAAGATTCTGGTATTGTTTTTTTGGAGATTACCTGGTTTAGGTAGATGGGTGCTTTTTCATTGAGGCATTTGAATGTAATGCATAGAGTTTTAAAGATAACTCTAGCTTTGATAGGTAACCAATGGCGCTCTCTACGGATTTGGATATATGATCTGATTCTTATTCCAAGTGCAGTCCGCAAGGCTTTATTTTGTATCAACTACAATTTGTTGAGGTTGGTGGTCACGGTATCTAGGAATAGTACATTACAGTAATCAAGTCTTGATAGAATCAGGGCCCTGGCCAATGTAATGCAGTTAGTCAGTGTCAATAATTGGCGGCTGAGGGAGATAGGTTTTGAGGTGTAGGATGTGGAGGATGAGAGAGTGCTAATATGTTTGGTAAGGGTAAGGTTGGAATCCAGGTAGAATCCTAGGGTTTTAACATGTTTAAGTACTGGGATGATGGTGGCGTCTATATTGATGGCAGCGTAGTCGGAGTGAAAAGTGTTTATTTTGGGCTGAGAGCCCACAATAAGTATCTCTGTCTTGTCATTGTTTAGGCAAAGACTGTTTAAGGCCATCCAGTTTTGGATTATGGAATAGATTTTGTTTATGGTTGGTGTGTCTTGGAGGTAGTTCCCTGATAAGGGGATGAGGATCTGGGTTGTGTTGCATACAGACTCAGCATGTTTCAGTTGATGCTGTAAGGAAGAGTAGGGAAGTTGAGTCTCAGGGGAAGAGAGATCAGGTTGATAGGTATGGATAGGTGTTCGGAGTGTGGTTTTGATATTGGCTTTATTTGTTCAAAGTAAAAGGTGCAAGAGAGATGAAGCATAGGCTAGCAAGGAAAAAAGAAAATAGAAAAAAAGTCCTCTAGTCAGGATTGGTGAGCAAGGCAGAGGGGGTGGTTCAGATAAGCATAACAGGTTGTTTTATACTCTATATAGCTAGCGGTTCAGAACATCAGTTACACCAGGTACACACCGAGTACAGAGGCAGACAGAAGCCACATTCTTGAAGAATCCAGATGGAGGCAGAGTTGGAGGACCTTGCAGATTGTGAACTGCTTGAGTAAGAGAAAGCAAGCAGCTAATGTATTGCATGGGCCATGGCAGTATGTATGCCCATCAGCCTAGAATTAGCATTTTGTTAATTTTCCAAATTCAAATCTTTAATGCTTGATTCAATAATTTGGTGGGAAAACTACATAACTAGGCTGAACTGCTTTGGTAAGAAGGAGCAAACAGCTTTCAGATGCCTTCGCACTGAGACTGTAAATCTGCTCATGGGTCCAAATTGTTACCAATTTTTCACATTTGATTCTTTAACTGTTTCAATAGTTTGAGGATTTGGGGATAATTGATTGACATATTTTTCTTTTCCATTGTTACACCATTGAGAGACGCCATGATGTATTTTTATCAAGTAATCCTTTCAACTGTCCCTGTGCAGCAGAAACACTGAATTTATAGTGATGCTAAATGTTGGCACAGCCCATAATATTAGGCTGTGTGGTCCCTCACATTTCCTTGGCCAAGATAAGTGGATTCATCAATGCACAGAGGGCGGAGAGAAGAATCTTTGCAGATGAATTTAAAATGCCTTACCTCAACTATTTTAACCCTTGGCTTTAAATTGCTTTAAGTTTGTTCTTTGTTAACTTCCCTTTAGAAGCCATGGACTTTTTATAGAGTTCTTGCCCCTTTCCTTACAACAAGATTGACAGGGTTTGGTGCGTTACACCTGGCCAATCCCATGCCAGCTAATCCTGCCAGCACTACTGTGAGTATGTTGTTATGTTTCACTGTGCCACAATGGCTTTGCCCATTAATGATTAGTTGTAGCATTTAGAAGTAAATAGAAGAGCATCATGCACAACTCTATTCAACTACTTTATTGCTTATGTTGGGAACTGCATTTTGTTTAACTATACTATTTTTAATGTTAATAAATGTACTCTACAAGGAAATAAATATACATAAATACTAAAACAGAGAGTGAGAACATGCTTAATGTGTTTATATTTATGAGTAAAGAAGAGACTATATTGCAGATGTAAATGCTTTTTGGTTTCGTGCTAAAACTGTGAAGAGAAAATATTGATCAAATCTAATATTTATCAAGCACTTAAGGGTAACACAAATTGGTTCCTAGGTACTCTAGAGGTAGAGCCATCATTACAAGTTTGGCGGTAGCCTTGCTGGTAAAACCGGCAGGCTGACGCCAAACTTGGACATTTTTCTGGCCCCTGGGAGTGGGGAACAACAGGGCCATTACAACCGTGGCAGTCCCTGTATTTCCCCATTGCCAGGGACCAGAAAATATTCTTCCCCATTCCCATTGGAAGCCGGATGCAACAGCACCATTCATGAATGGTGCCAGTGCATCCGAAATGCTCTGCTCGCGGGTGCCGGGAAGGCCGCCAGGTCAGACCTGGCAGCCACAAAGGCACCCACAAGCAGAACTCTTAGTTTGCCGGTCTGGTAGTAACGGCACTGGTAGCTTACCAGCGCTGTTACAACGGGACCAGCAAACTTGTAATGAGGCCCAATATTTCTATCCAATCATAAATCTGTCGGGTGCTCTTAGATAATGGTTACTCTTGCACTGAGCACAGAGATTGAACTCTCTCCAGAGAGTTGTGTGGGGTAAAGTATTATTTTCTATTGCAGGTTCTGGCATGCAGGGTATGAAAATCATGACATTACATTATCATAAAAATCATTACATTATTGTTCTTAGCTTGATTTAGTCTACTGTGGAGAAACAAAAGAAGGACAGGCTACAATGGGTCATGGTTCAAACTTGTTTATTCACATTATAAAAATAATGCCTATCTGACCTTATCACTATGAGGGGAGTTCCTACTTTCAAAAACAAAAACTAAGAGTGCTTTCCAAGCCCAAAAATAAAGAGTCTTGAGTTCAAATCCTACCCAACTAACTGGCCCTGCCACTTTGGAAAATCTAACTAAAGGGAAAACAGGAGGCCTTTTTATATTTTTCTCTTCTCCCTTTGGAAAAGAGGAATTCCTCTTCTATTTTTACTCAGTTTTTACCATTGGTCAAATCCCTCCAGTATCACTTTTCATGCATTTCTCTGTATCCCACCTTTGTGGCACTGGAACTCCCCAAAGTTCTGTGGCTCTTTGGTAGGGTAATTGGTTCTCCGTCCAATTAATCTCATATATTTGTCGACTTTCCCAGCCTTGTCACAAAGTACATGTATCTGTTTCACTCACTTGTTCACAGGGCATGTGCCCATTTGGTTCTCTCAAATGTTCATGCTGCGAGTGGCTTCCACAGCCTTGATATACAGCATTCATATCTCTTTCACTCGGTTTTTCCTGGGTCTTGTGCCCGTTCATTTTACCAAGTCTCTCATACCATGGACGGCTTTGGTAGTCTTTGAATCCAAACTTTACAGCTCTCAATGGCGTCCTCACATTGAGTGTGCTTGCTCCCCTAGTCGTGCTCATCTCACTGGTACTGGCACTTGCCGTGTGGAGCTCGGAACTTGGAATCCTTTTC
The DNA here is from genome assembly GCF_040938575.1 of Ambystoma mexicanum. Lineage (NCBI taxonomy): Eukaryota > Metazoa > Chordata > Amphibia > Caudata > Ambystomatidae > Ambystoma > Ambystoma mexicanum. Next base: position 830,734,033 of record NC_090934.1, on the reverse strand, counting down.
TTTCCCTGGTCCCGGTGTTGGTTGCTGGGTGTCAGGACCACCAATGGTCTCTAGTGGTCCAGCCACAAGGGAAGACAGTTTTATTTCCATCTCCGTTTCTCTCCTGGCCGGCACCTCTTTCTTGGTCAGAGCACCTGCCTCGTAGCCTACAGCTAATGGGTCTTGTTTCACCTATGCCACCACTTGACATGACTCCACTCCTCGAGAACATCTCTACAGGGGCTTCCCTCTGTGTAACACTGATTCTCCTGCTTCCGTAGGAGTCACTCACTGCATAGGGGATCTTTCTCCATTCACAGTTCTTACTGGGTTTAAGAATGTCATCACAATCGAAAAGGGTGTGTCCTTCTTCCTTGATGGCAGCATTCAGATTAAACCCAGCATTACCTGAATCCAAAGGGTTGGAAGGAGGATCACTGGTAGTTGTAGTCAAAATATGAGAACAAAATGTTTTTTTTTCAAGTCCCATGTAGGCAGACAATTTAGTCTGATCACGGAGGTCCTCATTGGAATGGGAGTCCTTGTCCCAGAGAGGCTCTCTGGCCACATCTTATAAAGGAAGCATGGTGATTTCACTTGTGGTCTCCCAACTGACCTCTTTAGGTCCAGGGTCGTGTTGGGCACATACTTCATGAAGGTAATGCCTACTGACCCCCTTGCAACTCCATAGGCACCTTTATGTATTTTTTACATCCCTCTCTGTGGGGGTGGCAGAGTGGCCTCCTTGCACCCCCTCCCTGCCCAGCTCCCATGTACCCCCAACGCTGATTGGCTGTTGGGCCCCTTCCTTATCCAAGAAGCATGGTGGTTTCGCTTACGGCCTCCCAACTCGGCTTCTTTAGGTCCAGGGTAGAGTTGGGAAGGGACTTCATGAAGGCAAGGCTTAGCGACCCCCTTGCTGCCCCATAGGCACCTTTATGTCATTTTTACACCCACCACTGCGGTGCATGCAGAGCGGCCTCTTCGCTCCCGGTCCAGCTCACCACTGCGGTGCATGCAGAGCGGCCTCTTCGCTCCCGGTCCAGCTCCCGCCCATCCCCATTCTGATTGGCTGTCGGGCCCCTTCCTTATCCAGGAAACATGGTGGCTTTTCTTGCGGCCTACCAACTGAACCTGTTTATGTCCAGGTTCGGGCTGGGCACAAACTTCACGAAGGTAAGGCCTAGTGACCCTCTTGCAGCCCCATAGGCACTTTTATGTTTTTTGCATCTCCGTCTGCAGCACTTTCAGGACGGCCTCCTCCCTTCCCCCTCTCCGCCCAGCTTCCGTGCTGATTGGCCTACTACTGTCCAGGAACACCTCTTCACAGGCAGGGCCTGGGCATCCCTGTCTGGGCAGCCATCAGCTAAGGACCACAAGGCAAAGGGCAGCTCCTGAAGAAGCAGGTCCACTCTGTGTTTACCCGTGTTTGCCTGGGAAGCCTGCTGCCATCAACCAGTAGTGACTAATGAGGTAAGTGTGGGGAGTTCAGCAATGACTGCACTCCAGTAATGCCCTATCACTCTTACTACCTTACAGAACATAGCACTCCCATGTGAGTCAGCAAGTTTGTATTTTTCCAATTCCTGCTGTGTCTCAAATTCAGGTGTTTCCCCTCTGCTCAAGTGTCTCAAATCTAAATGGTTCTCATTTACTGCTGGGTCCCAATTTCAGGCATTTTATATTTTTTGCTGTGACTGCAATTTAGGCATTTTTCTCCCACTGCTCGGTATCTCAAACATAGGTGTTTCTCCATGGGTGTACCCCATCTGTGTTAGTGATCCATATCTCGTATTGAACCCTTCTGTGTTGGTGAGCCTTATTTCACATTTAGCCCATTTGTGTTGGTCAGCCTTGTCTCATATTTGGCCTGGCTGTGTTGGTGAGCATTCACTGACATTTAGCCGAACTGTGTTAGGGAGAAAAATCTTGCACGGACGAACCACGTGGCATAGGGGACACATCACCCCTGGAGTAACCCGGTGGGGTGGTATTTGCTGCACACAAGAATGTACGACAGGGGCAGGGATATGGGCCACAGTTAGCCAGAACAGCAGGGATAGGAAAGGTATTGGCCGCTAACTCACCCTTTTGCAAACACCTTCTCACACTCTGAACTAAACACAACCATACCCCTATAGTACAACAAACAGCACACACTTCACAACACCATATCAACAAAACAAACCACACATAACTTTGCCCAACAGCACATGGCTGCTACCAACCGAAAAACAAACCTACGCTCAGTGAACAGTGTCAACCGAACTGAAGCTGCCAACAGCACATCACACCTCTCGTGCTCTTTTCTCCCACTCAGTCTGACTAACTTAGACCCAAACCCCCTTGCTTTACAGATCCGCCAGAGCACTAAGAAACCATGCTGGTGGGAACAGTGCACAGTATGAGAACCTTTTACATAACATTACAGTGAGTTCCCACCTGCCCAGATACCTAGCGAGGGTCTTGCAGAGCAAGTTGACCTCCTTATCCTCACAAGGGGTGGTTCACCCCTAGAGAGCATGGATGAATTGCCCAGATTCTTCACACTACATTAAAACTCAAATGTTGCGAGGCAGTGAAGTGGGTGTCCCACAGTTACAAATGAGATTGACAGGCAGACATGTATTCATTAGTTAATTACTCTTGACACATAATGTGGATTTTACTGTTTCTGTTCTTAGCCTAAGTCAAGTATGCCAAGGTGGTGAGGGTATGGAAGTCTTGGCATGACCTCATATCACTCTTTGGAAATATCAATGTCACTCTGGTAATACAAACAACACCAGGTCAGTGGCACCTTGAATGTAGCAGGAAATGTTTGACAAGTGATTGGCATTGAAAGCAACTCCCCCACACTCCCCGTTTCAGTTTAGAAGCACCATTTACCCTGCAAACTACAATGAGGTGGGTCTGATCTTGGGCAGACTTAAAAAAAATAAGAGGTTGCAAAAATGTTTGGTTTCACTCAGTACTATTCCTGTTCTCTGAACACTTTATGCATGTGTGTTATTTAGACTAGATACTCCATTTAGATGTTTTAAATGTATTGGCTTTAACACCTGTAACCCCAGATGGCTCATGCATCTTTCATTTGTACCGTGAGAAAAATCTCCCTGCGCTAAAAGCATTCAATAGGGAAACAGTGTTTTAAGTTATTGAGGATCCACACATGTTTGGAAGAAGACAGGCATTTATAATGATGACAAGCTGCGGTAAACCTAGCCATAGAGGAACACAATCTTCTATCAAAAATGTTAGGCGTTGAAAAAACTGAGCGCGCATTGACATGCCATACTCCTCTTTGTTAACAACACAAAGGTGGTTGGAAATTTGGAACTGCAACACAATCATCAGAATGCAAATATATAACAGTAAAACATTATTTTGGATCATGTACCTCACAAGTTAAACCATGCTATTATTTCCTAATAAATATGTTTGACGATAATGCATATACATGCATACAATCAAGGTTTTGCAGCACAATTTAGGCCTTTAACTGAAGATGTATGACTAAGCACCTACTCTTTTACTTCAAACACAGTATTTTTCAAATAAATAAATAAATAAGTTATCAGAGAAAATGAAACCATAATATTAGTGTGTTATCTTGTTTCGAAATCAGTATGAAGTAATTGACTGCATTTGCTAATTCTAAAGGTAAATTATTTCTCTTTTAAGATGGCTGTGTGTGAAATGTACTGGGACAGTATAACGACTTGGAAGTATACAGCAGAAATAAAGCATTCCCCATTATCGTCACAAAGCACGAACTGCTTTACAGCTTACAACGATTTATGGACTCAGAAGATAACCAGAAAACTCGCTGGATCCTCCTTAAAATGTCTGCTGAAAAACATCCTTTGCTTTGCTCTCAGACAAAGGTGGCACACTAGGTCAATGCTCTTAAAACACTTTTTTTTTTAACTATGGGAGAGATTCCTTTAGCTGGAAGGTTCCTTTCAAATGTTTTAATACATGATTGATTTACCTCAACACCTGGGACAGCAGGTGCATCCTTCACCCGAGAATTGGCAGGACTGGATGATCAGTGCCTGCTGCCAACATAAGAATCTTTTAATAGGGACCCTTGATTGCAGCTAGTGAGCCATCACTGTCTTTGAGGATGAAAAGCAAAGTCAATTCGGATAGACTGCAATAAGTGTACGCAATGAGGCATGTCACATGAAAAATTCCGTGCCATCAGTAACAGTATCTTGAAGCCCTGAATGGCAAAACACAATGTTTGTACAGCAATTTCCAAACGCTTCTTCCCAAATTTGCTATTATGTCATTGGAACGCATGTAGAAGTTGGGTCATATGGTGTACATGCAAACCTGAACCTCTACTAGGGCAAAGCTGCCCATAATAACCTAAGTCTGGCAACACCAAATGTGGGTAGGTTTTCATTGGGAATGTGGTCTGCATAGGCAGCCATACAACTTTCCTGTGGCAGTTAATAATAGCAGAATCATTGGTTCTGGCTCCCTCATCATTTGGTTAGAGACATAAGGATTGGCTTTGTGCTGGAGCCTTGGATTGGGACTCAAAGAAAACCAGAGGCCCTAGAGCAGCTGGAATCCCGTTTCGCCATCTTCTAGCTGCTTTGAATCTCGTTTCGCCATCTTCTAGCTGCTTTGAATCTCGTTTCGCCATCTTCTAGCTGCTTCGAATCTGATCGGCACCCTTGGTGCTGGCACAGGACGCGTAGTGCTGCTTTTGGCACTGCATTAACTTCGAGTTGCTTATTTTCTTATGCATCTTGCACTGGAGAAGATCACTGCCATTTTGACTTGTATACCAGCTCACCACTGCTGAATCATCTGACTCACTGCATCAACCCAACAGAACCTCATCCCGACTGCTCTCTTGACCCCCTGGAAGTCATTGTGTCACAGGCAGACTCGACCCAGCAGAAACATGTTATCAACCCAACTGACTGACAACTCTTACCATCCCGAGTGTCAACTCGAGCCATGCAGAGCCCCATCTGACGAAAACTCCATGCTGTCTTGCTGCTGTATGAAAGCAATTCACCCTGTTTCGACACTAGCTCGACTGCAGGAAAGCACGCCGAACAGCAGCCCAGTGTTGAAATAAGGTCTGTGAAGAGGACATGTCACCCTGGTCCAGTTGAGGGACCATAATGACTTAAGCTCTCTTCCTCTGCCTTTTTCTTCTTGAACATCAACATTTTGCCAAATGAGTGCTTGAACACACCTGCTCATCTACCCAGAGTGCCATTTCGCTACTACTCATTGTGGCTGCACTGGAACCAGGGGCTGAGGAAGTCTGCCGCGGCCAAGGGCGCTACTGTTCTGCGGTGTCTTCTCTGCTGCCTGCCGCCACCACCTCGATTCCATAATTGGGCTGTGAAGACTCTCCCCACACTTACAGAGGAAGAGTAGGAGGATAAAATACCCAACCGGTTGCCCTTGCGTCATAACCTGCTGTGTTCAAGGGCACCGCTGTTCTGCGCTGTCTTCTCTGCCACCCACTACGACCAACCTGATTCTGAAGCCATGCTGGGAAGCCCCACCCACACTTGGAGAGGAAGAGAAGGAGTATCAGGGACGTCATTCACCAAAATGCCAGGTGTATCGGAAGTGATATCACATGACCCATGACCTCTGGTGACATCACAGGAAGTGATGTCATATGACCCCACCCCGAAGTGACATCACAGGAAGCGATGGAACAACACCTTTCACCCCTTGACAAAATAGGAAGTGGAATCACATAACATTGTGTCTAAGTACGCTATAAAAATATGGTTACGTTATCACTGTCCAAGGCCAAATGATAATGCTGTGTTATAATGTAGCACTTACACTTAAGCGCTTCATTTAAAACAAATATACATACAATATCACCCAACCTGTGTTGGTACTCATTTATCAACTTCAGCTGGAAGAATGGCGGAGCTGATCTTGCCGGGAGTCGGGCATGCAACCTGCAAATCACACACACATTGCAACAGTGAGCGCTTTAGCCACTGAGGTATCTGACTGGCTATAGCTACCAGAAAAAGCCGCCACTCCAGAATCAAAGAGCGACATGCTGCTGGCCACAGTCCAGGAACCTCAATTACATTTATTTTTTTAAGTATTTCTTTTTTTCTTTGTTTTTCTTTTTTTAGGGGTAGCAAGGGAGACCACAGGAGTATTCTATTTTTATTTTATCTATTTATTACATTTGTTACATGCCCAGACCCTAGGGTATAACGGCGAGGTTACAGACAGCTTATCTAGTTTCTTGCACAGTGTTACAGTCAAACAGAAAGAATAGCATTTGGCCGAACGGCTCTAAAATAAAGTGTAATTACAAAATTGATATACTAAATGAATACGAATGAGGATATACACATTCACCATGCTGCCAATGCCATTATTGGTTAGGCCATGACAGGATAGCATGAGATATCAATATTGGTTGAACAACCAGGTTTTCAGTGCTTTTTTGAAACCTGAAATAGTTTCCTCATTTTTAACGCTGAGAGGTAGGGAGTTCCAGAGGGTAGGGGCGAGGACTCTAAAGCTACTTCCTCCTGCTCTGGTGCATTTATAACGTGGGATTTCTAGCAGTGCCTTGTTGTTTGATCTGAGAGTCCTACTAATTGTACTAATTGTAGCAAGGGAGAACTCAGGGGTTGCATTTGTGACCCCTGGCGACCCCTAAATGATGACCCTGGTCCCAGGTAGGCAGACAATTTAGTCTGATCACGGAGGTCCTCATTGGAATGGGAGTCCTTGTCCCAGAGAGGCTCTCTGGCCACATCTTATAAAGGAAGCATGGTGATTTCACTTGTGGTCTCCCAACTGACCTCTTTAGGTCCAGGGTCAAGTTGGGCACATACTTCATGAAGGTAAGGCCTAGTGACCCCCTTGCAACCCCATAGGCACCTTTATATATTTTTTACATCCCTCTCTGTGGGGGTTGCAGAGTGGCCTCCTTGCACCCCCTCCCTGCCCAGCTCCCACGGACCCCCAACGCTGATTGGCTGTTGGGCCCCTTCCATATCGAAGAAGCAAGGTGGTTTCGCTTACAGCCTCCCAACTTGGCCTCTTTAGATCCAGGGTCGAGTTGGGAAGGGACTTCATGAAGGCAAGGCTTAGCGACCCCCTTGCTGCCCCATAGGCACCTTTATGTCATTTTTACACCCACGACTGGGAATAATGCAGAGCAGCCTCTTCACTCCCGTTCCATCTCCCGCCCACCCCCATGCTGATTGGCTGTCGGGCCCCTTCCAAATCCAGAAAACATGGTGGTTTTTCTTGCGGCCTACCAACTCAACCTGTTTATGTCCAGGTTCGGGCTGGGCACAAACTTCACGAAGGTAAGGCCAAGTGACCCTCTTGCAGCCCCATAGGCATGTTTATGTTTTTTGCATCTCCGTCTGCATCGCTTTCAGATTGGCCTTCTCCCTTCCCCCTCTCCGACCAGCTTCCGTGCTGATTGGCCTACTACTGTCCAGGAACACCTCTTTACAGGCAGGGCCTGGGCAGCCCTCGCTGGGCAGCCACCAGCTAAGGACCACAAGGCAAAGGGCAGCTCCTGATAAAGCAGGTCCACTCTGTGTTTACCCGTGTTTGCCTGGGAAGCCTGCTGCCATCAACCAGTAGTGACTAATGAGATAAGTGTGGGGAGTTCAGCAATTACTGCACTCCAGTAATGCCCTATCACTCTTACTGCCTTACAGAACATAGCACGCCCATGTAAGTCAGCGAGTTTGTATTTTTCCAATCTCTGCTGTGTCTCAAATTCAGGTGTTTCCCCTCTGCTCAAGTGTCTCAAATCTAAGTGGTTCTAATTTACTGCTGGGTCCCAATTTCAGGCATTTTATATTTTTTGCTGTGACTGCAATTTAGGCATTTTTCTCCCACTGCTCAGTATCTCAAACGTAGGAGTTTCTCCATGGGTGCACCCCATCTGTGTTAGTGATCCATATCTCGTATTGAACCCTTCTGTGTTGGTGAGCCTTATTTCACATTTAGCCCATTTGTGTTGGTCAGCCTTGTCTCATATTTGGCCTGGCTGCGTTGGTGAGCATTCACTGACATTTAGCCGATCTGTGTTAGGTTGAAATATCTTGCACGGACGAACCACGTGGCATAGGGGACACATCACCCTTGGAGTAACCCGGTGGGGTGGTATTTGCTGCACACAAGAATGTACGACAGGGGCAGGGATATGGGCCAGAGTTAGCCAGAACAGCAGGCATAGGAAATGGTATGGCCGCTAACTCACCCTTTTGCAAACACCTTCTCACACTCTGAACTAAACACAACCATACCCCTACAGCACAACAAACAGCACACACTTCACAACACCATATCAACAAAACAAACCACACATAACTTTGCCCAACAGCACATGGCTGCTACCAACCGAAAAACAAACCTACGCTCAGTGAACAGTGTCAACCGAACTGAAGCTGCCAACAGCACATCACACCTCTCGTGCTCTCTTCTCCTGCTCAGTCTGACTAACTTACACCCAAACCCCCTTGCTTTGCAGATCCACCAGAGTACTAAGAAACCATGCTGGTGGGAACAGTGTACAGTATGAGAACCTTTTACATAACATTACAGTGAGTTCCCACTTGCCCAGATACCTAGCGAGGGTCTTGCAGAGCAAGTTGACCTCCTTAGCCTCACAGGGGGTGTTTCCCCCCTAGAGAGCATGGACGAATTGCCCAGATTCTTCACACTACATTAAAACTCAAAATTTGCAAGGCAGTGAAGTGGGTGTCCCACAGTTACAAATGAGATTGACAGGCAGACATGTATTCATTAGTTAATTACTCTTGACACATAATGTGGATTTTACTGTTTCTGTTCTTAGCCTAAGTCAAGTATGCCAAGGTGGTGAGGGTATGGAAGTCTTGGCATGACCTCATATCACTCTTTGGAAATATCAATGTCACTCTGGTAATACAAACAACACCAGGTCAGTGGCACCTTGAATGTAGCAGGAAATGTTTGACAAGTGATTGGCATTGAAAGCAACTCCCCCACACTCCCCGTTTCAGTTTAGAAGCACCATTTACCCTGCAAACTACAATGAGGTGGGTCTGATCTTGGGCAGACTTAAAAAAAATAAGAGGTTGCAAAAATGTTTGGTTTCACTCAGTACTATTCCTGTTCTCTGAACACTTTATGCATGTGTGTTATTTAGACTAGATAGTCCATTTAGATGTTTTAAATGTATTGGCTTTAACACCTGTAACCCCAGATGGCTCATGCATCTTTCATTTGTACCGTGAGAAAAATCTCCCTGCGCTAAAAGCATTCAATAGGGAAACAATGTTTTAAGTTATTGAGGATCCACACATGTTTGGAAGAAGACAGGCATTTATAATGATGACAAGCTGCGGTAAACCTAGCCATAGAGGAACACAATCTTCTATCAAAAATGTTAGGCGTTGAAAAAACTGAGCGCGCATTGACATGCCATACTCCTCTTTGTTAACAACACAAAGGTGGTTGGAAATTTGGAACTGCAACACAATCATCAGAATGCAAATATATAACAGTAAAACATTATTTTGGATCATGTACCTCACAAGTTAAACCATGCTATTATTTCCTAATAAATATGTTTGACGATAATGCATATACATGCATACAATCAAGGTTTTGCAGCACAATTTAGGCCTTTAACTGAAGATGTATGACTAAGCACCTACTCTTTTACTTCAAACACAGTATTTTTCAAATAAATAAATAAATAAGTTATCAGAGAAAATGAAACCATAATATTAGTGTGTTATCTTGTTTCGAAATCAGTATGAAGTAATTGACTGCATTTGCTAATTCTGAAGGTAAATTATTTCTCTTTTAAGATGGCTGTGTGTGAAATGTACTGGGACAGTATAACGACTTGGAAGTATACAGCAGAAATAAAGCATTCCCCATCATCGTCACAAAGCACGAACTGCTTTACAGCTTACAACGATTTATGGACTCAGAAGATAACCAGAAAACTCGCTGGATCCTCCTTAAAATGTCTGCTGAAAAACATCCTTTGCTTTGCTCTCAGACAAAGGTGGCACACTAGGTCAATGCTCTTAAAACACTTTTTTTAACTATGGGAGAGATTCCTTTAGCTGGAAGGTTCCTTTCAAATGTTTTAATACATGATTGATTTACCTCAACACCTGGGACAGCAGGTGCATCCTTCACCCGAGAATTGGCAGGACTGGATGATCAGTGCCTGCTGCCAACATAAGAATCTTTTAATAGGGACCCTTGATTGCAGCTAGTGAGCCATCACTGTCTTTGAGGATGAAAAGCAAAGTCAATTCGGATAGACTGCAATAAGTGTACGCAATGAGGCATGTCACATGAAAAATTCCGTACCATCAGTAACAGTATCTTGAAGCCCTGAATGGCAAAACACAATAATGTTTGTACAGCAATTTCCAAACGCTTCTTCCCAAATTTGCTATTATGTCATTGGAACGCATATAGAAGTTGGGTCATATGGTGTACATGCAAACCTGAACCTCTACTAGGGCAAAGCTGCCCATAATAACCTAAGTCTGGCAACACCAAATGTGGGTAGGTTTTCATTGGGAATGTGGTCTGCATAGGCAGCCATACAACTTTCCTGTGGCAGTTAATAATAGCAGAATCATTGGTTCTGGCTCCCTCATCATTTGGTTAGAGACATAAGGATTGGCTTTGTGCTGGAGCCTTGGATTGGGACTCAAAGAAAACCAGAGGCCCTAGAGCAGCTGGAATCCCGTTTCGCCATCTTCTAGCTGCTTTGAATCTGATCGGCACCCCTGGTGCTGGCACAGGACGCGTAGTGCTGCTTTTGGCACTGCATTAACTTCGAGTTGCTTATTTTCTTATGCATCTTGCACTGGAGAAGATCACTGCCATTTTGACTTGTATACCAGCTCACCACTGCTGAATCATCTGACTCACTGCATCAACCCAACAGAACCTCATCCCGACTGCTCTCTTGACCCCTTGGAAGTCATTGTGTCACAGGCAGACTCGACCCAGCAGAAACATGTTATCAACCCAACTGACTGACAACTCTTACCATCCCGAGTGTCAACTCGAGTCATGCAGAGCCCCATCTGACGAAAACTCCATGCTGTCTTGCTGCTGTATGAAAGCAATTCACCCTGTTTCGACACTAGCTCGACTGCAGGAAAGCACGCCGAACAGCAGCCCAGTGTTGAAATAAGGTCTGTGAAGAGGACATGTCCGCCTGGTCCAGTTGAGGGACCATAATGACTTAAGCTCTCGTCCTCTGCCTTTTTCTTCTTGAACATCGACATTGTGCCAAATGAGTGCTTGAACACACCTGCTCATCTACCCAGAGTACCATTTCGCTACTACTCATTGTGGCTGCACTGGAACCAGGAGCTGAGGAAGTCTGCCGCGGCCAAGGGCGCTGCTGTTCTGCGTTGTCTTCTCTGCTGCCTGCCGCCACCACCTCGATTCCATAATTGGGCTGTGAAGACTCTCCCCACACTTACAGAGGAAGAGTAGGAGGATAAAATACCCAACCGGTTGCCCTTGCGTCATAACCTGCTGTGTTCAAGGGCACCGCTGTTCTGCGCTGTCTTCTCTGCCACCCACAACCACCAACCTGATTCTGAAGCCATGCTGGGAAGCCCCACCCACACTTGGAGAGGAAGAGAAGGAGTATCAGGGACGTCATTCACCAAAATGCCAGGTGTAGCGGAAGTGATATCACATGACCCTTGACCTCTGGTGACATCACAGGAAGTGATGTCATCTGACCCCACCCCGAAGTGACATCACAGGAAGCGATGGAACAACACCTTTCACCCCTTGACAAAATAGGAAGTGGAATCACATAACATTGTGTCTAAGTACGCTATAAAAAATATGGTTACGTTATCACTGTCCAAGGCCAAATGATAATGCTGTGTTATAATGTAGCACTTACACTTAAGCACTTCATATAGAACAAATATAAATACAATATCACCCAACCTGTGTTGGTACTCATTTATCAACTTCAGCTGGAAGAATGGCTGAGTTGATCTTGCCGGGAGTCGGGCATGCAACCTGCAAATCACACACACATTGCAACACGAGCGCTTTAGCCACTGAGCTATCTGACTGGCTATAGCTACCAGAAAAAGCCGCCACTCCAGAATCAAAGAGCGACATGCTGCTGGCCACAGTCCAGGAACCTCAATTACATTTATTTTTAAGTATTTCTTTTTTTTCTTTGTTTTTTTTTTAGGGGTAGCAAGGGAGACCACAGGAGTATTTTATTTTTATTTTATTTATTTATTACATTTGTTACATACCCAGACCCTAGGGTATCACGGCGAGGTTACAGACAGCTTATCTAGTTTCTTCCACAGCGTTACAGTCAAACAGAAAGAATAGCATTTAGCCGAACGGCTCTAAAATACAGTGTAATTACAAAATTGATATACTAAATGAATACGAAGGAGGATATACACATTCACCAAGCAGCCAATGCCATTATTGGTTAGGCCATGACAGGATAGCATGAGATATCAATATTGGTTGAACAACCAGGTTTTCAGTTCAATTACAAAATTGATATACTAAATGAATAGGAAGGAGGATATACACATTCACCAAGCAGCCAATGCCATTATTGGTTAGGCCATGACAGGATAGCATGATATATCAATATTGGTTGAACAACCAGGTTTTCAGTGCTTTTTTGAAACCTGAAATAGTTTCCTCATTTTTAACGCTGAGAGGTAGGGAGTTCCAGAGGATAGGGGCGAGGACTCTAAAGCTTCTTCCTCCTGCTCTGGTGCATTTATAACGTGGGATTTCTAGCAGTGCCTTGTTGTTTGATCTGAGAGTCCTACTAATTGTACTAATTGTAGCAAGGGAGAACTCAGGGGTTGCAGTTGTGACCCCCGGCGACCCCTAAATGATGACCCTGAGGATTGTTGATGTTGTTGACATAGTGGCATGGGTTTATGCACCATTACAGAGCCCAGTTATTGGAATCCCAAGCTGAAAGGCAGTGCTGTTGTGGGGAGTTAGACTAGGGGTTGCGCTCACGCTGCCAGGCCTTCCAAGCACATGCTGTTGTGCTGTCCTAACGAGCATATACACTGTGGTTATAAAAGTGGTGCTGTTATAGTGGCCTAGTGGTGTGGGGCCATGTATTCTCCATAGTCCGTGCACTGGAGCGCTGAGTTGCCAGACAGTGCTGGGGTGGGGAGGCTGACTAGCGGTGCCCCTCAAGCTATTGATCATTTCCAGCACATGCCCTGGGGTACAGATTTTAAGAACACTTAAATCTAATTGCATAGGAAAGGGAAACTATACCTTCCCTGATCTTTGGGTATATTTGTACCGTTTTAGTTTTAGCTATTAGGTGGCGCTAAAGCTGAAACTATTGCATTGTAGTGCAACTAGGTGGGAAATGGGATGCCAGGACACACACAGCTTGTGGGTGTTTGGTTATTTACCTGCCCATTGTATGCCCATGGCCATGCTACTTATTATGATAATTCCCACCCATTACCTGCCCCTGCCCGCCCAAAACGTATCTTCCTGAATTGTCTTTGATATAGCTTAATTTAGCATTAAGATCAAACATTTTGTTGTAACTGCCTGCCAGTATTCTTTCAAAGCAGTCTTCAGAGAGGTAATGGCTTAATTGCAGCAATACACGTGTTGCTGGTGTAATCATGCTCAACCAATTCTGCTTCCAGCCATTTGATTTAGTAGCCGTGTCTGTGCACTGATGTCCTGTCTTTTAAAAGCAAGCATTGGCAAAGCCAACAGATTTGGCATGCGTATAGGTATTAGACGATAGGCATTTGCCAGCCACTGCTTTCATATTCCGTGGTACTCATGCCATTTTGCACATGTTACCATTTTATGTACATGTACGATTATGGCAGTGCCCAGCAAACACCAGCCTATGCCCATGTGAAACCCAAAACTGCTGGCTTTGCCAATGCTTGTTTGAAAGTTGTAGCTGAAACCAGATATGCAGAACACTGCTATTTCTATTTTGCAGTCATTGTGGTATTTGATTTTATTCAGCAGTTTGTACACTAGTACTTTTGTTAAGAAGTGTATAGGACGTTAAACATGACTAACAGGAAAGCTGCTATGTATATCCTTACCTCAAATTCTGCAAGAGATCAGTCCAGTATAGTACACCAATAGAGGGAGATGATCAATTAAACTAAGGACCTATTGAAAAACATCAACCCCTCACAAAATAAACATCAGGAGCCTCAAAAGAGGCCAAGGGAGCAAAATCCAGATCCCCCAATTGTATAGTAACATCAAGGGAGGACCAGCTCACAGCAGGCATCTATAACTCACGAAATCACATCAATCTGAGAAATCATGTAAATTCAAGCTGGGAAGCCAATATGGCCCTGCCTGCCTCTTGCCATGGTCAAAATACAGGACAAATCTATAATGGCAGTTTTTCACGTTCATCTTTGCTTCATATTGGTGAAACCCTGACAGGAGTTAAAGTTCCCAAGGACACCAACCAATTTGGAGGGAAGAGTTACAAAGTACCAATGGAAATTGATGATAAGGCAACAAGAGTGGGAATACAGCTGCAAGTGCGGAGGGAGACCTGTGAGAAAAAAATCCCAAATCACTGAAGTATCCTACCCTCCCAGTGTTACCACATCTAACAGATTCGAGGTCTTATCCTCCGCTGATTCATTGGTTAATACTGCAAGGAAGAGCCAATTCAGTTGTACCATGACCGAATTCGGTCCCAGTGTCAATACTGAGTAAGGGGGATAATGAGAGAGGCATGATAGTTCCTGTTGTGAGGTCTGAGAATGCTAGCTTAGATGGTTGTGTGAAGTCCAAGGTTTTGGACTCCTGTTGCCACTGTGATAAACTCTGTCATACTGTAGAAATCTTAAAAGAAGATATCAGAATCCAACGTAAAGAGAGTGCCTATCCTAAAGTGCCAATTTTGAGTTCAAGGAAAAACTCACGGGAGGTTGTTGTCCCCTTCGTGCACAAGCACCAGGTTGAAGCAGAATAATAAGACTCCCTCGTTGGAAATTGATGTCAGAAAGGTGATAGACACCTTTGTAGCCAAAAGAAACCTGGCCTGGCGAAAGGGCCAGCCTGGCACTATGATAGAGTGAGAGGGTATGGCACAATCAAAAATAAATTACCAGACTGTGAGATTTGCAGGAACCAATAGTTTGAGAAGGACTGATAGTTACAATAAACAAAACCCGTAGTCTCCTAACATAACAAGCCATAAGACAGAAGGTCACAACCATATGTATATCTTGTGAATGTCCCAAAACTGGGTAAAGAAAGCAGAGAGACTAGGGATACCCTGGTTAATAAAACAATCTACTGGATTAGAACTAGGAGGGGTTGCTGCCTTCTAATCCGGGAGGATATAGTAGGACGCCTGCGTCTCTCTGCACCAGATAATATTCAGAATGATGTTATGCTCATTGAGCTTACAGATAAAGGCTTGGTATAAAGTCTACTCTCAGTAGAATAGAGAGCAATGCCACCACAATGCATAGATATTATTAGACCAGGACCCCCAGAACCTGGAATGACAAGAGCAAGTGGCAGTAACACTGGAGAAGTGGGTCAGGAGAGTGGAGAGATTACCATATACACTATGATCCCGCTGCAGGCCAGGCAATCTGGAACAGCCTGTGTCCTGTCAGATTCCCCTGCAAGATAAGTAGTACCAGCCAGACATGAAGTTGCTGATTGACAGAGCGTGCACCTTGAGTGCAGGGATGACAGGACTTAAACCAAAAGGGATGACAACTCTTTGACACCGGGGGTGCAGATATTATCACAGAATATTAGTCAACACATGCATGATGATGGCTGGACCAGATTTATAAAATCTCATCAAATAATATATGCCTGGGGGAAGCCTGGGCCATGTCTCCAATACACCTGCAGGGGTATGCTTAGTGTGAAAGCCTACCCATAAAGGACAAGGGGACAGCCAACAGGAGGCCATCTAGTTTGGGTGTACTCATCCCGCAGTGCCTGAGTTTAAGTAATAGACAATGAGAGCAGGGATCTCCAGGAGCTACCCTTTAAGATCAATCATGAACAGGAGCTGCTACAAATAAACCTTTATAATAGAGAACAGATGGAGAATGGGATCAATATTTTTAACCTCAGAAAGGCCCGTGCTGATGCATGGAGAAGCAAGCATCCGTTAGCACTCTATATATTCAATTTGGGTGATTGAAATTTGCAATACAAGCCCATAGATATGATGCTAGGGATGCTTGACGATGAAGATGTGGTATGGGATATACCAGCACTAATAGCTGAACATTCCAAGAGGCAGAACAAGAATGCCCTTGCAGTAGCAGGTGCATCTATCTATTTATTTATTTATTTATTTATCTATTTATTTAATGTGCATTTGTTAGGCACCTATGCAACCGAATGGTGTTTCACGGCATCACAAGGAAAAATGGGGAGGGATCAAGGTTAGAAATAACATTGGCAAAAACAGTAAATATAAAATCTTGGTCCTAGTAGGGCTTGTGGCATTTGCACGTGCAAGGTCAGTGAGGAGAAGTGCAAAGAATGGATAAGTGCTGGTTGGGGCCCAAAAGGAAATGCCATGCAGAGCCAAAGGAGGGCCTTAGGCTAAGTTCTAGGGTGGACGAATCACAGGGTGGGATGAATAGCCACTAGGCAGGGGGCCCACAGGGTGCAGTGCTTAGGGGGGGGGGGGTGCTGGTGTCGACTAGTTGGAGGGCCTGGTAACCTGTACATTCATGAGGACCAGGCCACCCATCTCAGTGGCAGTGGGGTGATTAGCAAGATATGGAAAGAAGGAAAGAAGTAGAGAAAAGCAGAGTTTTGAGAAGGTTCTGGATCTTAAGGAGGTCCAGCTCAAGTCTGAGAGGGTCATGGAGGCTGTTTCAAAGGGAGGCACCAGCCAAGAAGAGAGAGCTGTCCCTCACTCTCTGCTTGAAGAAGCATTTGGCAAGCAGAGAGTTGAAGTTAGAATAGTCGAGGGCTCTAGCGGGAGAGTATTTAAGGAGGTAGAGTTGGACATAGCGTGGTCCCAGGCCCCAGTAAGCCTTGTGAATGATGCAGAGAGTCTTGAATGTGATCCTTGCGGCCACCGGGAGCCAGTGAAAAGATTTCAGGGCTGGAGAGAATGGTCACTAAGCTTGATGTCAAGGATAAATCTTGCAGCCCTATTCTGGATTAGCTGAAGGGGGCGTAGGGAGGAAAGGGGGAGATTGAGGATGAGGCTGTTGCAGTAGTCCAGCCTGGAGAGGACCAGAGCTCTGAAGACATTAACCCTCATTCCGAGTTGGGCGCAAAGGGATACCGGGCACCGTTAAGGACATCAGTGCCGGTAATCCCTTTGCGCCCTATTCCGAGGCTCCTTAGCGGGTCCCTTCCTTAACGCCTGGTTTTACCACTCATTATGGACGGGGCCCGTTAAGGGACTTCAGAGCTAATAACGGTACCGCAATTTGTGCCGGTAATCCCTTTGCGCCCTATTCCGAGGCTCCTTAGCGGGTCCCTTCCTTAACGCCTGGTTTTACCAGTCATTATGGACGGGGGCCGTTAAGGGATTTCAGAGCTAATACCTGTCCCGCAAAGGTCGGAATAGACCGTTAAGTCCCCATTGAACCAGGGCAGACTCGGTACCAGTATTCGAGGTAGTCATGGTGCAAATAGCGCCATGGCTACCTCCAAACTCGGAATGAGGGCCATTGAGCTTCAGGGGGAAGGTGAGAAAAGGGTGAATGCCTCTGAGGTGGTGAAGCTGAAAGTGGGCATTCTTAGCAAGGTCCAAGATGTGAGGGGTGTAGGAAAAACCAGGGTTGAAGATGACCAAGAGGTTTTTGGCCTTACAGGATGATGAGGGTAGAGTGCCCAAGGAGGGTGGCCAGAGGGTAGGGGGAAAACAGGGTGCGGGTGTCCCAATGAGAAGGATCTCCATCTTACTGGTATTAAGATGCAGATCGTTAGCTGTACACCATGCCTGGATGGTGGGAAAATAATCGAGGATGTGAGAGGAGGAAGTGGAGGTAGTGGAGGGAAGTTTGAAGGAAAGCTGTGTGTCATCAGTTTAACAATAGAAATGAGAAGAGGAGGAAATCAGGTGAGCTAAAGCGATAGGATAGAGCCCTGGAGGACGCCGCATGCAGATTATGGCGGTGGAGGAGAAAGGGCCCAGCTGCAATTGGGACAGGACGTTAGTGAGGAAAGAGGTCAACCAAACCAGTACCTGGTCCATGATGCTGAGGGTATCACAGAGTCATTTTATGAGGTTAGAATGGTTGACTTTGGCAAAGGCAGAGGTGAGATCGAGGAAATGAGAACAGCGGGAGAGTTAGAATCAAGTTTTGTAAGCATGTCTTGATGGGAGTTCAGGAGAGAAGTTTCCGTGCCTCAGGATGCCCGGAATCCAGATTGATGGTCATGAAGGCAATCAATAAGTTCAGTGTGGAGGGTCAGTTGGGGGAGGAGAAGCTTCTCCGAGAGTCTGCCCAAGAAAGGGGTAGTTTGTTTGTTTGTTTGTTTGTTTTATTTCTAATGCGCTCCAGACCCATAGGTAGAAGGGTGCAGCAGGTAGGATAATGCGAAGCTTACGTCGTTACAGATTATACAGGATACAGTAAAAGTTATACATATTATACAAGATACATTAATGGATATTATAGATATTATACAAGTGATACATATTATACAAGATACAGTAATAGTATACAAATGTGCAGGACCATCATCGTGCAGGTCGATGAGTTACATAGAAGATGGTACGCATAACATATCGTGAGACAGAGGAGAGGGGCCAGTGTCAGGTCTGGGAATACTATAAACCTATATCTAGTGGTCGTTGGAGATAAGATATTGGATAGCATTCCTTCTGAATAGTGGGTACGGCTGATCTGCTCTTAGATTGTTGGGTAATAGATTCCAGGTTATAGCCGCCTTCACAAGGAAACTATTCCCACCGACAGTGGTTAGTTTAAATCTAGGTACTACCAAACAGTTAGTGTTGGTAGCTCTAATAGGTCTGAGGGAGGTTTTTTTTTGTATTTTGTTCATGAGGTAGCTTGGGGCGGCGTTGTTAAGAGCTTTATGTGTCAAGGAGATCATTTTTAATTGAATTTTGTGGTTTGTAGATAGCCATTTGTGTTGACGTCTAATGGTGGAAATGTGTGCACTTTTATTTATGCCAAGCGCTGCTCGCAAAGCATTGTTTTGGAGCGTTTGAAGTTTCTGGATGGTAGATTTGTTGGTGCCACTGTAAAGGGCATTACAGTAGTCGATCCTGGAGAGGATAAGTGCTCTAGCGAAGATCATGCAACTATCATTAGAGAGGAAAGGCTTGCCTGCTCTTATCAGTTTGCAGGTGTAGGCGGTGGTGGAGGCCAGGGATTTTAGTTGTTTGTCGAATGATAGTGTGGAATCCAAGTAGAAACCGAGGGTTTTTACTTCCTTGGAGACCCTGATAGGATTTCCATCAATGTTGAAGGAGGAGAATTCCTGACCTAATTTTTTGGTGTTCATATGTGTTCCCAGGATTATCAACTCCGTCTTGTCGTCATTCAAGCACAGGCCATGTGTGGCCATCCATGCTTGAACAACGAGATATACCCTGTTCACCAATTCCGAGTCCTTCCTATGATCCCCAGAAAGCGGGAGGAGAATCTGTGTATCATCTGCATAGTTAGTGTAGGTGATACCCAGAAGGTCCAGACCATCGAACAAGGGTTTGGTGAAGATATTGTATAGGGTAGGCGAGACGCAGGAACCCTGGGCAACGCCACATAATATAGGGGTAGGGTCAGCTGCGGCCGAAGGGGAAAAAAACTCTCATTGTTCTTTCGCTGAGGAAAGATTCTAGCCACTTGATGGCCTCAGGAGAGAAATGGGCAGCAGAGTCCAGGTGTTTGCAGAGTACCTTGTAGTAGTAGAGATGGGATGATAGTTAGCCGGGCAAGAATGATCTGAAGACAGTTCAGGGTGCACAAGGGAGTGCTTGAGGGATAGAGGGAAAGAGCCAGTCGCAAAGGAGTGGTTACAGAAGTCGGTGTGCTCTAGTACCTTGAAGCATCTATTATGCTATATGGAATTACAAATATAGATCACAGACCAAATAAGACAGACTCAAACAAAATGGAAAAACACTACTTTATTCTCAATTCAAAAAGTAGGGAGACCTGACAAACATCAGACTGATGCATGCACTCTCACAAAGCAGCTTGATTACACAGAGGTCTTTATACCCAAATATGCATTATCTTTGATGTCATACTATGTGACAAAATACAAAACCTATCGAGGGAAGGATTTGTTAAGGCAACATACCTACTTATAGAATATATGAGGATTAGTGCATCATTGGCTACCCCTATCTGTAGGGCACGCCTTGAACTACCTCTAAATAAGTCAAGCACTGATTATAATGGACAAATGGTCAGTGTGTTGGTCTATGCAATATTGTATGCTAGGTTGTCCCTCAAACCCACTGATTGGTTGGCATACTATCCCAATGTTGGACTTTCGAATCTATTAGCAGCATGTAAGTGAAAAGAAACTTCCCAATAAGTCCATCACCTCTCATAGGCCATAAGCCAAAGTCTTCCTTTTGTAATTGACCATGTTGACTGCTCACTGGCCTGGAAAATTAAGGGAGTGTAAGCACACCACTATCTTCGTCTGAGGCTTAATGAATAAACTTTGTTCTCTGCTCCGAAATCACGTGTTAGCAGACCACAAATTTGTCCATTTATTGGCTTCTATTTTCTGCTTTTTGATTTAATTATGCTGGATGCACTTGATTCTCTTGGTCTCTAGAGACTTGCTCACTCTGTCTCAAATGAACGTTGTACACTTTTAACTGACCAACTGTTGGCTCTAGCAGATGTTTTCTTCTTCTTCAATCTATGAGGAATGTCCCATATGCAGAGCTAATCCATTCAACTCCCTTTGTGCTCTGTGCTGATTCCTTAAAATAGCATCTTTTATTCTGAGCCAACCTTGACTCATCATCGGTTCTGCAGATGGACCTACTCTTCCACATCTCCTGATCTTACAGCCTTAGTCTGTTTCTGAGGTAGCTTGGTTGTGTCAAACGCGAATCAGTGTCCATTTTCCTATCATGGCCGTCTTAGCTACATTATATATACCTTTGTAGCCAGCTTCTATATGTTTCCTTTCTACCTTGTGTTACTGTCTATATTACCCCTATTGATCAGTAAATTACTTCATCTTCTTTGTAGTCATGCTTACTTTAGCTTTAGGTAAACGTTTCTCTTCGTGCTTCAGTTACAATGTTATTCTTAAGTATTTTCATATCGTTTCAACATAGGTTCATGTATCACATCACTCTGCCCTCATCGGATTTCACTTAACACTCCATGATGTCCATAGTTGCGTGCTCACATCCTTCCATGCGGCATCCTTCCACAAGCTCAATGTGAGGGTATATTGTGTATGGCTGTCTGAGTGCATAAGGTCTCTGATACACTCGATGTGGTATGGGAACAACACAGGGGGTTCCATTTACTGCTCTTCTCTGACCATTTTGGTATGAAAATGGTGAGGGTGCGGAAACTAGTGAGAAAGTGTCTTCCTGCTCCTCTACATTGGCAAGAGCTGGAACAAGTGAGGAGATGCTGTTCTTAATGGTTTTAGAGGAGCACCTGTTTGGAGGAGATCTTCATAGAGCGGACAACTTTAGAGACCTCATCCGGTGCTATGGGCCAGAGGGAGAAGAGTGGGGTGGAGGGTGGAGGGAGGTGGGTCAGGGGGTCACGAGCAGGAGTGGAGATGGGGGTGGAAGAGAGTGAGGACAGGATGTCCTGAGCTTTAGATTTGAAGTGGGAGGTCAAATTGGTGCAGAGAGCCTGGGAAGGAAGGAGAGAGGTGGAGACTGCAGTTGGGTTGGCGAGTTCTTGCAGATTTTGAAAAGTTCACCTGTGTGGTTAGTGGCTCCAGAAATGCAGGCTTCAACATGGGCCCTCTTCTTGGAGCAGATAAAGGAGCAATACTGCCTTTGGAGCAGGCGATAAGCCAGTTTGTCAGAGGATGAGCCCAAGGTCTGCCACATTCACCTTGCTTAATCTTAGGGCTAGTTAATGGAGATCGAACTGCCAAACAAATATTTGTCAGTGGGGTTTGTTCAAGTCACATAGACCACATATGATATGTGGGCAGTAATTAAGTAAAACTTAGATTTTAAAGTGACCACGGCCTTTATAATTTACAATAGAAACTGGCCTAGATTGGCTTGAAACAAATGGGGATTGTGAAGGTTACATACCAGCATGTAGAACAGGCCATGCCAGGTGAGCAGTAAAATGGGATTCTATTGATAAAGATAATGTCCTGGCTAGTCTTTATTCAGAACTACTACCATCTCTGGAAGAAATATTTGTGAATCCTAACACATCAGATTTGGAAATTCTTTGATCATATGATGTAACAATAGATACAATAAGGCCCCTATTTTCTAAATCTTGCAAAGGTTCCAGGGAAGAGGGTACTCAAAAAGACACCATAGGTTGATGGCCAATGCTGAGAAACAAAGCACCATCTAATATACTGTGTCAAGAAGGTTGCTAATCTCTGCAATTTAGTCCTACGCGATGCCAGAATTAACTATAAAGAAATATTGAAAATGAAGAAGGGAGAGTTTGCTGCTTCCGCATGGGACTCTTTGCTTCAGCTATAAAAGACAAAGACACCAAAAAGTTCTGCAGACTGATAGACAGAAGTCTAGTGGAAGAAACAGCAACTATTGAGGGTAACATTCCTGAAGTAAAATGGTTTGAATACAGAAAGGATGTCTACTCCGAAATCAGAGTATTTAGTGAACAGATATGCATTTCAGTGCACACCGACAACCCCCATCCCTATGTCTCTTGTATTAATGGTTAAAGAGAAGAGGCACCTCGAATACAGATATGACGGAAAAGCAGAAAGGGGGAAAGGGAAAACAAACAAGCATAGAGGCATTTGCCCGGAAAGAAGAAGCGCCCCATGCGGAGGCCCAGAAGCCGACACCAGCACAACAGAAACATCACAGACAGAGAAGGGTAAAAGAACAGGGACGTGTCTTAGAGGCCATAGCGGCACTTAAAACTTAACTGGAATTGAAGATGGATGCAGTGATAGTTGACATCAGCCTCCTACGGCAGGATGTGTGGAACGTGTCAGAAAGAGTTTGCACAGCAGAACAACAGGTACAGATGGATACGGCAAACATAACTTCCAACCTTAGCCAAATGTCGGTGGTGCTGGACCGAATATGAACTTTAGAACAAAGGGCCGAGGATGCAGAAGGAAGGGCCAGACGTAACAACATGCGCATTGTAGGACTGCCGGAGGGAGAATAAGGTAGGGATCCCACAGGATACATAGAGAACTTACTGCTTCAGGAGGTGGGTGTGGGGAACCTGTCCCAGGGATTCGTGGTGGAGAGAGTGCACAGAGCCCTGACCAGGAAACCTCACCTAGGGGCGCCCCAAGACCCATGATAACAAAGATTATGAACTTTAAGGACAGAGAAAAGATCTTGGCATTTTCGAGGAAGGGAGGGGTCATAACGAGGAATAATGCCAGAATAACTATGTACCCAGACTATACGGCGCAAGTGCAAAAGCGCAGAGCACAGTTCTGGCAAACAAAGGATCGCCTCAGGGCCACCAGGATTCGATTTGTGTTGCTATGCCCAGCCAAATTGAAAGTGCTACATTACGGCAGGACACACTTTTTTAAGACAATGACGGAGGCCCAAGAATGGATGGACCAGCAGGGGATCCCACAGCTGAGAGACAGAGATGAGCGGGACAACAGGAACCCCCCCCCCCCCGATGATACGGGGGGAGGCTCACTGGATGGCAGAATAACAGTATAGAGAATCAAACCAGCAGTCAGTTAGACACAGGGTTCCATAGCCCCAAGAGTAGGCCACCAAGCCTTACAGAAGAGACCCCGCTTTAGAACAGAATGTTTGGATGCCAGTTTCAAGGCACTGCGCTGCAGCGAGTGGACTCACGGGAGGGAGGGGAGTACTTCGGGAGCGGTGCAGCCCGAGCAGAGGGGGGGAGGCTGGGCGTTTGTGTATAGTTATAAGAGTTGGGTGGTTGGTTAGATTAGGAGAAGGCACTGGGAGAGCGAGAAGCATGAATCGACCAGAACATGGCAGGGGTGTAATGAATGAACAGAGGGAGTTGCACCCAAACGCTGGGAGTTGGAGGAACATACAGAAGACGAGAGCCCGCATGCGACGACCACGAGAAGTGGATATTGGGGAGGGGAAGGACCACCACCATCACAACGGGCGGGGGAGCACAGGAATAGACTCGCAAGCACCAGACACGGCATGGATAACAGCCCACGAGTTCATGGGAACGCAGGGGACTACGGAAAAAATTAGCACAAGGGTCAGGATGCACTAAATATACTCACATGGAATGTCAGGGGACTAAATGCATACGTAAAAAGGTAAGGGTTTATGCCTGGCTGAATAAGGCAAAAGTCCATATAGCGATGCTGCAGGAGACGCACCTGATGGCGGAGAAACAAGCAAAAGTAGTGAAGAAGTGGGGAGGTCAGGTGTACAGTTCAACATACTCTAATTATACAAGGGTAGTGTTGACATTGATCGCCCCGGGGAGCCCGTTGCAGTTTCTGAAACAGGATAGGGACACAGAGGGCAGAGTCCTGATCATACAGGGAATGTTGGAGAACCGGGAGGTGTGTCTGGTGAACACATACGCCCTTAACCACGACGCAACAGAGTTCTTTAGAACACTCACGCCCCGGATAGCTCCATACAGAGATGTCGCGATCATCTGGGCGGAGGACTTCAACTGTATGCTGGACCCCCGGCTGGACAGGTCGAACACCAAGTATAAGAAGCCAACGCTGCCGGCCAGAGCGTTACGAAGGATGTTGGAGCAGCTCGAGCTAGAAGACATCTGGAGGAAGGTACATGCGGGAAGCAGGGCATACACACACTACAGCGCCCCACACAGGACATTCATCCGAATAGATTATCTGTTCACGGGCAATGAAACACTGGGGGAATTTACAGGGGTACATATAGACGCACAAACGCGTCTGACCATGCGCCCCTAGGGGCGACATGGGCACACATATGCAGGAGAGCCCCCATACCCACATGGAGACTGAGGGCGGAAGCACTGTTAGGCGGGGAGTTTCAGGAGCACATCCAGAACGCGATAGATGATTATTTTACGCACAAAGAGGGGTGTGCGGATAGCACAGGGACAGTCTGGGAGTCACTCAAGGTGTTGTTAAGGGGGGCGGCTATTGAGAAGGCAGGAGGCCTCGGGGGGAGGTCTGACCGACCTAGAGAGAACAGAAAGGGAGCTAGAGAGAGCGGAATCTCGTGCTGGGGAGATGGGAACAGAACCAGGCGATCTCGCTGCCATGAGGCAGAAGTGTATGGCGGTTTGGGAGAGGCTAGGGAAACTGGATTATGGGAAATACATTAAGAGGCTACATGCAGAGGGGGACAAACCCAGTAAGCTCCTGGCCTGGCTCACTAAGCAGGAGGACAGAAGAGAACCGATAAACACTATTAAGGGCGAGCAGGCAGAGGTGATTAGGACACAGGAAGGTATTAATATGGTTTCCTCGAGATTCTACGAGAAGCTGTATTCTCGGGTCCAGGAGGCGGAACAGGAAGATATAGCAGATGCCTTAGCAGAAATTGCACACCCTCGACTAACGGAGGAGCAAACCCGGCTGCTGGATGCACCCCTCACCGTGGAGGAGCTATCAGCGGTCATAGCACAGCTCCCGACTGGCAAATCCCCAGGGCCCAATGGCTTTCCAGGCCACTTTTATGAGAAATATAAGGACACTCTGGCCCTGAGATTGCTAAAGACAATGGAGGAGGCGGATGAGAGAGGGAGGCTCCCGAGTAGTATGTCGGAATCAGTGATAGTACCGATACTAAAACCAGGGAAACTGCCTCTGGAGTGTGGGTCCTATAGACCAATTTCATTGATGTACCAGGACTCCAAGATTCTAACAGTGGCCCTGGCCAACCGGCTCAAATGGGGTATATGAACGCTGGTTTACCCAGACCAAACAGGGTACGTGCCGGCAAGGAACACTACATGGAACCTTTGCAGAATCCACCATGTCATAGACAAGACAAACCAGGGAGAAGGGGAAAGTGTGGTTGCATCGTTGGACGCCATAAAGGTGTTCAACTCAGTGAACTGCGATTGGCTAATGGGGGTGCTAGCTCACTTCGGGATAGGGGAATGGTACCTGCGATGGATCAAGCTCTTATACCAGGACCCAAAGGCCAGAGTGAAAACAGGTAGACATGTCTTGGAGGAGTGGAGCATAGCACGGGGTACGAAGCAGGGATGCCCGCTGTCCCCGATTCTGTATATACTAGCCCTGGAACCGTTTGCTTCCTTCCTGAGGGCGGAGTACGGAGACACGGGGATAGTAATAGATGGAGAGGTACATCAGATATCAATCTATGCAGATGACATGTTACTTTATGTGCAGAATCCACGGACACACCTACCGGAACTGCTCGAATCTCTGAGAGCATTTGGTAGACTATCGGGGATCACGGTTAACAAGGGGAAGTCCTCGCTGTTCCCATTAGCAAGCTTGAGAAATGAGACCCCAGACCGACTACCAGACTTGGGCCTCACATGGACCCCACGCACCTTTAGATACCTAGGAGTGGATATATACCATGATACTATAGAGACACATAAGGGTAACACACAGGTGGCTCTGGACAAAACCGGGAAGGTCATGCAGTTTTGGCAGAGAGTACCCTTGGGGATGACAGGAAGGGCAGCCTTGCTAAAAACGATAGTCCTACCCCGCCTTCTTTATTACTTCACGAACATTCCCTATAACATTCCTAGGCCTTTTTTCAAGAGGTTACACACTATGGAAAGGGAGTTCCTGTGGGATGGAGGGAGGAACAGGGTGGCATTGACTACACTACAAAGGGACTATGAATGGGGGGGAATTAGGCTCCTGAACTTTCAACAATATTACTTGGCTGCCCAACTCCAGTTCGTGGTGCAGTGGCTGGGAGAGTACATATCCATAGACTCTAACCTTTTTCGACCATCACTGCAGCAATACTATCTGAGAGAGCTTCTGTGGATGAATGCAGATTCGGCTGAAACCCTCCCCAATATGATCAAGCTGGGCAGAGCCCTATGGAAAAGAGCATGGAAGAGCCAGGACATAAAAGATCCCTGCTCCAGGAATATTCCACTAGCGCGACTGGTGGACGGCCGCATTGCAAACCTGGCAATGTTCAGAACACAGTGGGAGAACAACGGGGTGGCCCAAATGGGCGATTTGTGGAGAGGCGGACAATGGGTGGATTTTCAGACCCTTTTAGAGGAATATGGTTTACACAGGTGCCAATTCATACTGTACAATAGTATGGTGCTGACGATAAAGAAAAGGTGGGGGACCATACCGGAAGAGGATGAGACGGGGTAGGCACTGGACTCATGGTATGATGTCTCTGAAGGGGGTCACACCGCCTCCAGGCTCTAAGAACAACTTCTGGAAGTTAAAAATAGGAAGGAATTACAAGTAGGAGTGAAATGGGAGGAGGAGCTTCAGAGACCTTTCACGGATGAGGAATGGCACAGGGCACTCAGATACCCCAAGAAAGTGTCTAGGAATGCAAGGTTCAGACAGATGCAGCTCTATCTAACCCACAGAGCATACCTGACGCCGAAGAGAATGTTGAGAATGGGCGGTAACCAAGTTTGGAGTTGTCCACGCTGCGCAGAAGAGTTGGCGGATATGGTATACATGTTCTGGTCATGCCCGAGGGTAACGCAGTTCTGGGACAGTGTCAAGGAAAGAGCGCAGAAGGGAGGTATCCAGATGCAGGCGTGGTCGCCAGCCTCCTATCTGCTTGGACTTTTCCAGAGAGGAGATAAGCAGAGAATGCATGTTGCAAAAAAGAAGGACCTGATGACGATATTGGCAAAACGCTGCATAGCAATGGTGTGGAACACGAGCAGGGGGCCCTTGCTGGAGGGGTGGTGGGCGGATCTGAACAAATGGGCAATAGCTGAGACAGCAGTTTGGATAAGGGTGATGCAGAGGGGAGAGGGCAACAGTGGGGCTAAATTACTAGCATGGAATGCACTCGTCCAGGAACTGTTTGGAAGCACGGAGAGGGACGGCATTAGTGAAAGAAGCCGAGAACTAATAGAAAATAGGGGGGCTCCGAGAACATGAACTATGAGAGGTCGAGAGAGGGGAGGTTGTCCCACTCGTATCAGGGCGGAAGCACAAGATGGCGCTGGAAGTGGTGCATGGTGGCAAAGGGGTTCCTGCCGTGAACTGAGAGGCTAAGCACAACAAGAATTCCAAGGAAGTGCCAGTAGAGGTGTGGTGTGGGTTGTTGGTTATATGGTTATTTGTAATGTTTTGTGTTACAAATGCTCATCCACTTCTCTCACTTCCAGGGTTATATTCTTTTTATTTGGACTGGGACGAGTATAAGCAGTCCCATAACGATTCTCATTTGCTTCTCTTGCTTTTACGGTTCTAACCTCGTTATCTTGACTGGGATTAGTTTTAGTAGTCCCTTAACGATTCTCTGTCTCCCTCCCAGGTCTCTCGTTTTCCCCGTTACCTGTTACTCTCAGGGATAACATCACTGGCGTTTCTCTCCATTCGGGATTGGTCTTCGCCACTTGTCCAGCTTCCTTTATTGTGTCAATGCTTCATTCTCTGTATTTTCCTTTAGGATGGCTGTCCATTGTTTCAGATACCAATATGTTATGCAGTTCTAACCGTGTACTGGTTTTGGTGTAGTTTCTGGGACCGCCAGTCCACCATGAGATCTTCGTGACCACACCACAACTCTTCATTCCTCTCTCTCTCCAATGTACAGGGCGCTTTGCGTCAAGCTCCCAGGTTTCTGTACAGAAACAGTTTTGCAGCTCACTGGCTTTGAGAATTCAGAGTCTTAACCCCTCTCAGGGATTACATAGCCGTGGACCTTCATGGGTGTACCTTTGTGTCTCTTTCTCTCTGCCTGCTGCGGCCTCTCTTTTCATTGCTCCATCCTCCTTGTCTCGGAAATACTGACAGTTTCTTAGTGACAATAGCACATACTTGTTCTCTCTTCATACAAGTCTTTGCAGTGTATAACTAAAGAGGTAAAGAAGTAATGTCGGGCTGTTCTTTAGGGAGTTCCTCACAGGAACGGGTGTCCTTGTCCCCAAAGGGGGAGTCTTTCCTGGTGAGGTCCCACTTGCCTCTACCCCTAGGGAGGGTACTGCAGTGCAGGCTCACCTCCCTGGCCTCAGAGGGGGTGTTCCTTGAGGAGGAGGGATGAATTACTGTGATCCTTCACTGACCTTAGCACTTTTCCATTTGTGTTCCACGTTATGGAATCTTCATTGATGGAATATAATATTAGCAATGCTGATAATAATTCGGGAGTTATCCCATGACCTTTAAGGGTGATCCACAAAGTAGCACCTGGGATGTTATTGAAAGCTGTCTGCAAGTACACAGACATGACATATAGATACATTATCCAGACATGTACATATTTGCCGACCAGCATCGGCAACCGCAAGCATTCATCCACTGTGCAATAAGAGCTTGGAACCCCTCTTGCAAATTCTTTATCTGCCTGGTTTCCTGCACCCAGACATCTAGGTGAGACAATATTGCTCTTGCATAGTTCTTCCCTTCCACATTGAGTAAGGAGATGGAAAGATAATGTGAGGGATCCTCTCTCCCACTCTTCTTCTAATTGGGCCAATTTCTTTTTTTTTCAAATTATAGAAGGTATTCTACGTGCATGCACTGAATCTAACAGCCTAGTTAAAAAAGGCGGCCAGAAAAGAGTTTGTCTTGTACATATCTGCTGGTGGTCTATCTGGACTGGGTGACTCATTATTTTTCGAGCCTCTTTGGCCACTTTAACCTTGTTTATTGAGAAAACAAAGTGCGTGGAACTTAGAGCTAAGATCCCCTCTTCTCCAGCCTGCTGATTAATCAAGTGTGTTTCTGCAAATAATCCTTGGAAATGATCATACCATGTTGGTTCTGGTATATTACCTTGCATTACTGTTAGATCTTCCATCTGTCCTTTTCTTATTAGCCTCCAGAAATGTCTCCTTCATGGCTGTCAATAATTTGTCCCATAGTGACTCAGAATATTCCTTTTCTTTCTTGTCAGTATTTCTTTATAGGTTCTTCTTGGCACTCTCACAGCAACAATATCCTTAGCCGCCCCTCCATTAACACAAGCCAGTAGTTGTTGTTGAGCTTCTCTGCACTCTTTATCAAACCTTGGGGTACTGTTCTTGTATTAATATTGACATTTGATTTTATAAATAGAAGAGCTATTCATCACACCGGGAACGGGAACAACGAGGCTGAGATCAATGACTTAATCAAATGGTTAAATAACCAAGACAGATTCTTAAAATTTACAATCTCATGTGAAAAAACCCAGCTAAACTTTTTGAACATAACTATCTTTGCAGAAGTAGAGAACAAGACATTGGCCATGAAACCATATCTAGAAAAAAAGGACAAAAATGCTCTTCTCAAATTCCACAGCTTTCACCCAAGACACACCAAGGATAATCTCCCTATTGGATAACTCCTTCGCCTGAGACAAAATAGGTCTGCTAAATCAGACTACGAATCAAAGGTCAAGGTCCCAAAGAAGAAACTAATGGAAAGGAGGCACCCCAAACCACTAGTAAAGAAATCCTGCAAAAAGGCCAAGAATAACAATAGAGCAGCGATTCTCGAATATGGTGGTAACAAAGAGAAAAATAAAGACATGATGGCTTTCAAAAGAAGCAGAAATCTGAAAGACCAGGTGAGGAAAAACGGCATGCTCCCGAAACTACAAAAGCAATTGAGTCTACCAGCATTGTGGGGCTGGGCCTCACAAGAGGACATGCTCCATGTGGGAAGTGCAAATGCTGTAGGGTAAAATGTGTTCAGTGGGACTCCCACTGAGCTTCGGAGACGCCCTCTGTGTAGTGAATACTACTGCTACATCAAATATGTGTTTTCTCTTTTTTCAAAGTTATAGTTAATTCAACCATTAAAGGTTAAAAAAACGTAAGTCCAAAGTTCTTTGTGCAAATTATATCTTTTATTCTTTATTGTGGTAGAGGCTCAAGCCGATGCATTTCGGACATTCTGTCCATCTTCAGGGCATGCTCTGTTCCAATAGAATCTGTGTGCAATGACTTCTTCAGTCCCATAAAAGGATCAATCAAACACCAAATTATATCACGGTTGTTTGGCTAGCACTTCACGTACTTCACTTCAAATATGCTGATTGATGACAAGTCCTCTCATTCTCATTCAATGTTTGAGCAATCAACTCTAAACCGCTGCCTGCAGTCACCCGCACAGCTCAGGATGCAAATGCTGTGCAACTACACAAAGATCAAAGGAGGTACACATAGGTTTGAAGACTAAATGGCAGCAGGAGGCTTTTACAAACTGTAATACAGAGATGGTCGTGTATGTGATCTGGTGTCCCTGCCCTCTCCTTTATATTGGTAAAACTATAAGGAAAGTGAAAACACGCATTAGTGAACAAACAAGTTGCATTCATAGCAGGATGAGTGAAACACCCAGGGTAGAACATTTCATAGCTAAAGAACATGGATGCGAGAACCAAGTGCAACCAAACAGGCCTGAATGAAAACATTGAATGGCATAGAGTAAAATGTTGAATGGTTTCATTGTAACATGCATGGTACCTATCCATTTGGTATAGATATTAAGAAAGCACAGCACTAATACTTTATAATGCAATTTGATGTAGGGGATAGTTCCATTGTAAATGCATGTTTGAATCCAGTACCCTGCTCATTTGTATACACCGCATTGATCACAGAGGACTTTACAGCTGCATCAGGACTACCCTACAGATAGAACACATGCATAGCAAGATTTTGAATCTAAAGGCATTAACATGATACGTGCCAGCGTGCACAATTGCCTATTAGGTAAGTCTATCACTCGACATAGTAATGTAGATTTGGGTCTGTAAATGCAGAAATACATGTACAAAAGAGCATTTGTAGCCTTTGGGTTGATGGTGTAGAATAACAGAGCTTTATATGTGAACCATTCCAATATGGCACCAGCACTCACTAACGCTCTGGAGGGTAGTTCAGCACTATCACATGACTGAGAAGCTCTTGGCAATCTAGTTAAATGAAACGTAGCATTCGCACAGGTTTTATTTTTTTTATCCAGGAGACACTGCACCCGCTTACCTAGCCGGCAGATAGAGTAAAGAACAGGCACCCTTGCATTCCATAAGTAGATTAAGTGTGCACATGTACAGTAGCGCAGTGGGCAGACAAAACACAGTCATGTAGGAGTCTGACTGGGGTTAATGCTTATCTGTTACAGGGCTTTCGGGATATCACAATGTCTGAACATACACACTAAAGTCCCTCAATGTGCATCACATTGCTAAGATCATGCTAGCACAACAAGGGGCGTCTACAAAGTAAGTAATGTTTTAATGTGGCAAGACACTAACTGGTTAAGGAACAGGGGCTGTATATTCTGAGTTAGCCATTATCGGCACCTGTATTTGAGGCAGCACAGTAAGAGTCAGCCCATAATGGCATCTTTATTTATGTGTATTGCAGCCTCACTATAACTACCAGAAGAGGTTTCCACAAGTGAATGAGAAGGACCTTTCCTGATTGTAAGTAGTCAAGCTACAACAGCAAACAGGTGAAAGACAGAAGGTAATCTAGATAGAGTACCTAAAATATGTTTGCTGGTTTGTATCCGCAGAGAGGTTCAGACAGCTACAAGCAAGTACTAAGTATCTTCCTATGATGTAAGGCTGGACAGCTACAAGCAAGTACTAAGTATCTTCCTACGATGTAAGGCTGATATAAAGGGGCCTATAAGGTAAAGCTGGACACTACAAGGGCAGACCACATTTACTTGAACAACAGAAGGGTAAAGAGTGTGCAGCCCTTTCTGGTTGCATGAGTTACAGTTCACCCCGCAAATAGGGATGTCGATTGTAAGGCTCTAAGTAGCATAGAGTATTCAGAGGCTGGCAAACTAAGGTGTTTGCCAGCAAGCAGTTGTATCACCTAAGCACACATTGAGGTGCCTGAGTTGGTTGAAAGAACTACAGCCCCTGACGAAAATCGACAAATACATGCTGAATTAAAGGAATGAAACATGTTGTGCATATGAAGTAGAATTATGTCTCTATGATATAAATTTGAAGGTTGCATTTTTTACACATTGAGAGTTGTGTTGTTTACAGTTATAGGTTTACAGAGCATGGTAACACTTTGTTTTGCACTTTAGGGTCTTTTTTACCATAATGTTTTTTAGATGTATGTAATTGTGTGTCATTTGTGATGTATATGTTTTTATGGATTCATGAAACGGTATTCTCTGGGCAACCTTGTTGGTGATCATTTAATGTATAATTGATTAATACATATTCTAAGGTTGATTGACATCTCCTTGTTTAGATCTCTTTATTCTACGTGCATTAGCAGTCCAGGAGGGTTTCTTATTTTCAGAGGCTATTTGTGACACTATCTCCTCATGTAACTTGACAATCATTTTTTTTAAGGACATTGTCGCCTAGTAAGATTCCAGTAATGGTAGTATTCTTTCATAAAGATCTGGTAGGGCCATTTCTTTATCAAAAGCATCCCATTTAACCACATGCTTAATGTGCCCTGCAGTATGAATTGGTACGTTCCCTGCATGGCTGAGTCTGGAAGCAGAATGGTGTACGGGCATCTCTACAATCAGTTGGAGCGGCCAGTGTTCACTCTTATGCCTCTCTATTATCGAGAAGGCTTTTAAGTCATCCCACAACTCCAAATTAATTAATGCATAATGTGTATGCTTTGGCAACCCCTGGTGACATAAGTTGGCTTAGTTGGTTGATCTCTGCATCCTCTACCCCTGCAAGCCCTGAGCATGAGGGAGGCAAATGCTCCTGCATATTCCAAAGTATATTTATTCTGCCTTTTAGGTAGTACTGCTACTAGATCCGGGACATCCCAAGCCCTATCTTCCTCATGAAATAACCCTATTGTCAATTCTAGTGCTCATATGGCATGTTCAAATCCCCAACCAGAATCATTTTGGTATCTAGGGTTCCTCCAAGATTCTATACTTGCCTGGAGTTTGGTATGGATGGTCAAGCCACTCCCATTCAATAGCCTATTACAGACGTTTGTTAAAAATAATTCTTGCCCATCGATTAGTTTTAAATGTATTTCCAATATGTCATTGTTTGCAGTAATTGCCATATGGGCCATCGGTTTAAATAAGGCATCTATCCCCACTCAGTCTCTCTTTCGTCCCTTTGTGTGCTTGAGCATGAAATGGTGCAAACCCCTGTATGGCTACCTCCTTTTTCGCCCATGTCTCTTGAATGCATATACAATATGGTGGGATCCTACAAATTACTTCCAATCATGATCTGGCATGCTTTTGACCACTCCGCAATATTCCATGGTATAATGTGCACCTCTAGTACCAGAGATGCCTTGGTATAAGAATGAGATCCTGGCCTCCTGCACTCTAGGTGCGCAGCCCATTAGTCTATGGCATCTAGCTAACCTTCTCGCCCTTTTTTGAGGGAGGATTACTTTCTACCCTTTATGTATGAGGCCTAATCAATTGAGAAGTAGAATAATGGATCCGCTCATGTAGTTACAGATTCCCCCACAGTTCTACCTTCTCCTAGAGTTAATCAGGAATTGGTTATTCCTTGAGGTGTATCATTTAAACCAGATATGCAACTTTTCCACTTTCATGTATATAACAAGGCATTATATAAAGCCCAGAGTTCTCTCGGTACTCCCAACAGCTTAAAAGGGAGACAATAGTCTGACTGCCCCCTTCAGAGTACCACTGATCTAACCCAATGTTGCAACTCTCTATGTTGCTGCCGTAGCTAGTTACTGCTTCTTTGTATTGTCTTGCCTTCCAAGGCAACAAAGCACTAAAGCTTTAGCTGGTGCATGGAACGCTCAAATGCTTGGGGGGGGAACACCTAATCTGACTCCCCCGACCGCACCAATCATGAGAGAAGACCCTCACAGATTGTCACAAGACATGCAATAACAAGATGTGCCCACAACCTTCCTTTTGAGTATTTATCTCCTTTTTGTAACCGGGCGGTTTTAGGCCAAGACCCAGCAGGGTTCGGGGGCAGGAATCAGAGTCAAATCTTTACTTGGACACTGCTCAACAAGCATTCCTCCCATTGTTATTCCTGATCAAGCATCATTGTTGGGTCACCCCAAGGTGTTGCAAGAGTGATATATTGTTAAAAGGTGCCTTAGAGGGGATGTGGAAAGTATTTTAGTGCCCCAAGCTCTTACCAGCAGGTCCTAATGAGTTGGTGAGTGGGCTGTCTCCAGACCAACTGCCACAAAAACAGGCACGCCTTAGCAATTTTCGGTGCCTGGAGATACCAGGCTTGCTTTGGCTCCTCCTTCTGGTCTCCGACAAGCAACAAGGCCGTAAGCCACAACACAAGCGCGCCCTTAGCATTTCTCTAAATAATGGGTTAAAATAGTGTGTTCTACAGCACTGTTTTTTTTAATAAATCGGGTAAACAGACTTACAATTTACAATCGGTTCTGTAGGAAAACACATGAAAAAATATAAAGTATGCCAGGTCACCATTAGTACAGAGTAGCATTTACTGACAAATTCTCATGTTGCCTGCGCTGACAATATATGCTAGCATCACTACTGTAAGAACAAACTGATGTTGGCTGCAACCAACGTTGCCAGTATTTTTATTGTAAGAAGACATGCCCATGCTGAATGATGCCAATAATGCCATTTTAAGAGCATACTCATGATGGATGTGGTCAATAATTCCAGTGTTTCCCCTGTAACAAACCACTCGTACTGGCCTTGCCCAATAACACCAGTAGTGCCACTGTAGCAACACACTTTGTTAGCTTTGACCAATGAAGCTGTTATTGTCAATGTAAGAACATCCCATGATGGCTGTTCCCAAAAATAATCAGTATTTCTGTGACCACTCTGAGCTTGTACTTATGTTTGCTTTGTCAAATAATGCCTGCAATACCACTGTACAAACACAATTGTGATGGCTTCGTCCAATAAGTCCAGCATTGCCAATAGAAGAAAAGATGTTGTAACTGTAGTGTTTGAATGTGTATCAATCACTGTGTCAAATTTCTGACAAAACCTTCACATCCACATCAATAGGACATTTTCATACATCACAATTGTTCATCATTGTTTAGCATCTACAAAACAGACACCCCTTCAATGAGTCTCACTTACATTGGGATTTACAATCTGACTGGTAAAGGCTCTTTACAAAGATGGGTTCATCATCCTTGAAACAGCTTTTTTAGATTGATATCATGCTATGTATGCCCGTCAATGCTCTACTTACAACAAGGATTTCAGGGGAGTTATCCTGGGTGGTCTTGAGCCGACTTGGCTACAACCTGTTAAAGATGAGATGCCTGTGAGAATTTTGCAGTTGCACCTAATCAGATTACGGCTTTTCAAGAACTCTGAAGAAACATGTTATGTGACTGAAGTTTATAGGCAACAAAGATCAGCAGAGATTGTGTTACCTTTGCTGATACATGATGAAAAGGAAGTGCTACTCTATAATGAAATATGTGCCAAGGTCACAGCAGTGGGTGCATCGTGGCACTCTGCTGCATTCGCAGCCTATATTATATGAATCCTAATTGACTGAAACCTTTGTTGTCTGAAGAAATGTACTACCCAGTTTGGTAGCTTCTTAAAGGTTTGCAGAATAGTTAGTTACATATATTCTTCACAACCATACACCACTAACAACTACATGCTCAGCCAATTCAAACCTATTTTTAAAATAGAGTTTTTTAAACTGTGAAAGGAGTGCAACAAATCAGGATTCTGAATAGAACACTGACCCACAGACATCTACAAAGAAATCCTTAGCAAAACGAAACCCAGCTTAATGCTACAACAAACTGATCAACTCCTCACAGACCCTCTGAAGATACTCATCAAAAGGAACAGACGCACCTCCTACAACTACCCATCTTGCCAAGTGAACACATGGTTAATGAATAATAATGTAAAACTAAACCCAGACAAATTGAAATAATGATCTCTTCACTCAACCCGACACAACTGGCAGCAATACTTTGGCCTACAGAAACTGGTACCAGCCCAGAAGCTTGAAAACTAATCAAGAACTTAGGTATTCTGATGGACAATTGAGTTATCGTGGAACCAGAAATTGAAGACATAGTAGTGAGTAGTGCACTTCCTCACCTTTTTGAAATGGGCCTGTGCCATCACAGTGCCAATTTGATCGAGAATCGACTATACCAACATCACATATCTAAGGGCGCTGAATTAACCAACAAACTTCAACACATCTAAATACAGTGGCAAAATTGTTACTTACACTCAACAGGAGAGACACAAATTATAGCCGAAGTAAGAACACTCCACAGGCTACCTGTTAAGAATAGCATCCATTTAAAAGCACTCTGGATCCCTCCCATAGAGATTGCCGTGGCTCTGGAGCTGCATTCAAGCAAAGATCACCTCATACCAACAAATAAGAAGGCTGTGATCCAGAAAGCTATACTACAGAAACCCAGGGATATGCCAGGAAGAGACACATGAGACAGGCCTTATGAAACATCAGGGGCATGCTTGGGAACTAACACCGAAAGGGAATCCACACGATCTAGGATCATCTTAACTTGAGGAAAACACTAAAGACCTGTTTTTTTTCATTTCACCTAACTATACACAACTCCATCCCAGCAATTGCCCACTAGACTTTACACCAAAGGCTCTCCTGTATTCTGCCCAAAACATCAAGTCAGATCTGTGCCCACAGTAATACTCCCTGGGACCCAATCATCTTTTTCACCATGGCATCCAAAGCAGTCAGAGCTCTAGGTTGCCCGCCCTATGCCCTATGTAATATCTTGTGAACGACTACTTTACTTTCCACACATAATTCTGAGCTTACAACGTTGCTCCCAGAACCCTACTTCAATCGCCATCTGCGAAAGAATCCCTGCGCAACACATTTCTTGGTAATTAATCTAAATCGCTACCTACTTGGTACCAATTGATGCATGTCCCCTTGCTTCACTGCTTTCCCATGGTTTTTTCCTCTGTTCCTACTCTCATCCAGCACCTGCGACTGCACACCATCCACCTCCAGTTATTGCCCAGGCCAGGATACCACAGGGTGACTCCTCAAAAGCTTCATACGACAGGGGCAACTCGACTGGGGCTTTGTCACTGGCACAGCAAATGTATATTTTGAACCACCTATCAGGTCCTCCTCTAAATCCCCGCATTAACATATTCAACATCTATGCTCAAATGCACTAAACACAAACCAATTATGATGCACACACACACACACACACACACACACACACACACACACACACACAGAGCAACCTACACATCCATCCCATCAGACTTTAAACAAGACAATACTACACCTCTTCAACCAATTTACATGCCACACCTCCAGCCTATGAAAACTTGCTCAATGCACAGAAAAAGCACCCTGCCTATGTGCTCTGAATGCATAGCTATTTGAAACAGAGCTGCACACATAGCTCATGCTACTTTGAGTCTGCCGTCATCAACACAACATTGTGTTTAGCATCTACAAAACAGACACCCCTTCAATGAGTCTCACTTACATTGGGATTTACAATCTGACTGGTAAAGGCTCTTTACAAAGATGGGTTCATCATCCTTGAAACAGCTTTTTTTGATTGATATCATGCTATGTATGCCTGTCAATGCTCTACTTACAAGGATTTCAGGAGAGTTATCCTGGGTGGTTTTGAGCCGACTTGGCTACAACCTGTTAAAGATGAGATGCCTGTGAGAATTTTGCAGTTGCACCTAATCAGATTACGGCTTTTCAAGAACTCTGAAGAAACATGTTATGTGACTGAAGTTTATAGGCAACAAAGATCAGCAGAGATTGTGTTACCTTTGCTGATACGTGATGAAAAGGAAGTGCTACTCTATAATGAAATATGTGCCAAGGTCACAGCAGTGGGTGCATCGTGGCACTCTGCTGCATTCGAAGCCTAAATTATATGAATCCTAATTGACTGAAACCTTTGTTGTCTGAAAAAATTTACTACCCAGTTTGGTAGCTTCTTAAAGGTTTGCAGAATAGTTAAGATACATATATTCTTCACAACCATACACCACTAACAAGAAGATGCTCAACCAATTCAAACCTATTTTTAAAATAGAGTTTTTTAAACTGTGAAAGGAGTGCAACAAATCAGGATTCTGAATAGAACACTGACCCCCAGACATCTACAAAGAAATCCTTAGCAAAAGGAAACCCAGGTTAATGCTACAACAAACTGATCAACTCCTCACAGACCCTCTGAAGATACTCATCAAAAGGAAAAGACGCACCTCCTACAACTACCCATCTTGCCAAGTGAACACATGGTTAATGAATAATAATGTAAAACTAAACCCAGACAAATTGAAATCATTATCTCTTCACTCAACCCGACACCACTGGCAGCAATACTTTGGCCTACAGAAACTGGCACCAGCCCATCCACCTCCAGTTATTGCCCAGGCCAGGATACCACAGGGTGACTCCTCAAAAGCTTCATACGCCAGGGGCAACTCGACTGGGGCTTTGTCACTGGCACAGCAAATGTATATTTTGAACCACCTACCAGGTCCTCCTCTAAAATCCTGCATTAACATATTCAACATCTATGCTCAAATGCACTAAACACAAACCAATTATGATGCACACACACACACACACATACACACACACAGCAACCTACACAGCAACCTACACATCCATCCCATCAGACTTTAAACAAGATGATACTACACCTCTTCAACCAACTTACATGCCACACCTCCAGCCTTTGAATCCTAGCACAATGCACACAAAAGGCACCCTGCCTATGTGCTCTGAATGCATAGCTATTTGAAACAGAGCTGCACACAGAACTCATGCTACTTTGAGTCTGCCGTCATCAACACAACAGCTATCTTGCATTTTCCTTCTCTTCCTTCATACTTAACCCGGTTCCTTTGTTGGAGATCTACCAGAGTACCTGGAGTCCCCACAAAGGCCAGTGGTGCATAATATGAATCCCATAGCATAACATACCACAATATCACATAACATAACTTTCCTACTGATTGAAAACTTCTGATAAATGTTTAATAACCATGCAATGTATCATATTGATCATTGGGTTGCGATGGCTCTTAACAACAATGTATGCCTTTCCTGAAAGTGCATTTACAGATAAATATGTGAAGGGGTTGGGAAGCATTTATAGAAAAGAAAATGTTGGTCTGCAGAGTTAGAAAGTGTTCTTTTTCTACTAAGGAATAATAAATGTAACCCTATTGGGTTTTTATAATGTACAAAAGGACATATGTACCAATGTAACAAGTGTCAAGTCATCACCAAAACAATAACAATCACTTATAATCCCACCATCCAAAACATTTTGCGAACAGAAGATCCATTGAGGGCATAATTATGATCCTAATGAAGTCAAACTTCATCTACCGAAAAAGTAAACATTCTTTTTGGGGATGGAGGTTGCAAAGGTGGTTACCAAAAAGCTGAATGCAAAGTACTCACATTATTTTAAATATAATGGAGCCAAGGCTGTAGGTTTTGGATGGTCAATCTGCATAAGGTTCCTTAGGTCAGCCCCTGTGCATGGGGATTTGCCCATAACAAATCACATAGTTTAATACGTTTACTTGTTGTGGTATCTGATATGTCTGGGAACTTTAGCTCCCTATGAATGATGTAAGAGGAGTTGGAACCATGATTTCCCAACATGAGAGTCAAAAACATATTTTCTGCAACCTGCAAAGTGTCAGCAAGGGCAATACCCCACACGGCAGTCCCCATAAGTGGCCATAGCTGCATGTTGCAGCATTAACATTTAACATACACCTACCGGGCTCTTTGTTAAGTCAAGCAATTAATCTTTAAAACCACTCTGTACTAATGTGGCAAGTAGAACAACTGTGAGATAGGTCTGAAAAAAAGAACAAGTCAGCTCTCGTCGGTGATTAAATAGAACGTTAACAACTGCAGCATTGCTGAACTTGGACACATAATTCCTTGTCATCATTTTTATGTAATAGTGCATTTATACTTTTTTTTCAGCTTCTACATACCTTAAACTACACAAAATGAACAGGGCCTAACACTTTGCCACTGACACTCTACGTGACGTCCCTAAAAGCTGCATTGCATTGGAGAATGCAACCAGATCCTCTTTAGCAAAGGCATTATATTTACATCTCCATTTCCGGTGGTATGTTATTATGTCAAAATATTCAAATCAGAAATATTCCCAGAACCACAGCTCTTCTAATGTACGTGTTTATGTCTGCTTCCGGATCGTCTTCTCTTGTACATCCTTTCTATCAAGGCTTTCTCTAGTTAATAGCTGCATTGTGTAGGCACCTAAATGTGACTTACCTTGCTTTGTGGGCTACACAAATACAATCAAATAAATACATGTATATTTTAGGAAGGCTTATGCTTTGCACTTCCCTATAGGTTTTGCATGCTTTATTTCCAGATGTAATCAATATTAGGAATCAAATGTAAGAAAAGTGCAGAGAAAGAAAACATCTATGATTTCTTCTTTGTGATACAAAAATAGCTAGAATTGTGTTAATAAATGGCATAAAAGTAATTACATATTTCATTATTATTTTTTATCAATTTAATCAGAATTCCATGTGGTGACTTCACAGCCTTACAAGTGGCATGTTTTGCCACATATGCCAACAAGTGTGGGCTGACCAGGGATTCTTCTGCTCACTAAACAATTAACAGGCAAAAAAATATTGTTGGGGCTTTCTTTGCTTTACAGTCATTAGAAGACACAGGCAACACATTAAAATCGCCAGAACGAGCTAAACATGGTTAACTCACCAGAACGCCCACACTTTTCTTTATGAAGTCTTCTCCTCTCCCGGCTATAGTTTGTTGAAGGTGGAGAATTAAAGACTGGTGTTGCAAATTCCTTTATAAACGCAATAGAGAACATCAAATCAAACCAATTGTACTCTGCAGTCAGTATAGTTTAT
The DNA here is from genome assembly GCF_040938575.1 of Ambystoma mexicanum. Taxonomy (NCBI): domain Eukaryota; kingdom Metazoa; phylum Chordata; class Amphibia; order Caudata; family Ambystomatidae; genus Ambystoma; species Ambystoma mexicanum. Next base: position 830,691,871 of record NC_090934.1, on the reverse strand, counting down.
ACATTATATCAGCTTTGAGTATTTTTATTCTAAACACACGATTAAACGAACTAAAAGGAACACATTATAGCACTCCTTCCTGATGTCAGGTAACAAACTTGGAACATTTAAAATGTAAAATACCATGTTAACTTAACCACTACCCCAGAGACACTAATTATAATTACAGATCCACATCTAACAACGTGTATTTTATAACAGACATTTATGATGTACATTTGAACAAAAGCCAAAAGTGGTTTATTTTACTCGATTTATGACCCTCCTTGTAATGCAACATGTTAAGGTTCTGTGTAAACGGGTAACTAGTTAAGAGGGTAGGGCACCAAAGGTCAACCGTGTTGCATAAGGTAGCTGGCATGACATAAATCAGACCCTTAGTTGCCATCAGTCTTGCTTCAAAGGTGTATGTAACATGGCAGTCGTTTCCCGCTAGATTATTTGAATTTAGTGCATCGACCTGAGATTTACTACAGTGCTCACAGACAGGACTCAATATAAAGGTAGTACCAACACAAATGCGCTGCCTGGAGTTGGGCCATTTTCCTCAATTCACAACACATTTTTCAAAGAATTAGACAGCAGCCCATCGGATTAATTTTTAAATTGATGGGGTTGAAATATTTGTCCAAATTGGTGGAACTGAACTAACCTGACATCCTCAGAAAGGGGATTATACTGGTGATTTGTGCATCACAATTTTCAGAAGAAATTTGAAACAGCAATAGATTTTTACATGCAGTTTTGTAGGAGAACATATGAAATACCTGGCATATCAGTGAAGTAGTAGCTGATACAATGTGCAGCTACCACACCTGGAAAAATGGTAGTCATAAATCATATACTTGTAGAAATTGTAGGGCTTTTCAATATTGTACTACAGATTTAATGTAAATGTATGTTTCTGTGCAAGTTGAATACATAAATATGTATTTGCTGTCACAATGATTTTGAACTCACAATGTAAAAACTATTAAAAAACATGATACTCAGAGGGGCTCATTACAACTCCGGCGGTAGCCGTGCCGGTAAAAATGGCAGGCTGCCGTCAGAGTTGTGTATTTTTTTCTGGTACTTGGCAATGGGGAATCACCAGGGCATTACAGCCCCGGCGGTCCCTGAAGCCAGGCGTCGGAAAAAGGTATTCCCCATTCCCATATGACCAACAAAGTCAGCGATCGGGTGCCTTTCCACCTGCCAGGTCAGACCTGGTGGGCGGGAAGGTACCCAGACCGCAAACTTGTACTCTGCCGGTCCAGTAACAACGGTGCGGGTAAGCCTGTCACCATTGTTACCAGACCGGCAGGGTTATAATGAGGCCCATAATATTTAAAAGGAAGGCAAATAACAAGCATTTCATCACATTAAATCCTATTCTAGGTTGGAATAGGCATGCTAACACATGCTAACACTGGAATCAAGCTTTGTACAAGTACTGTCAGTCTGCATAGACCACCATCTGATTAGAAGTTTTCTATCTTGTATCAAGGCTTCATCTACAGTGAAAACGTCAACAACTCTAAAAACAAGCATTGACAAAGGCAATCATTTTAGTTGTTAAATGGTAAAAATATATTTATTATGAGTTGATACACACAACACAATTGTGCAGGTTATGGTGAAATCAGACCGAGTGGAGAGATGATGCAGCAGGGGTGGCAAATTTAATGTGAATGTGATAACTGATGAATAGCTGCAACGGTGAAAGATTGATTATGAGAACAGATTAATTAATAAGTGTGCATGCATTGTGCTGGATAGATGACAGGGCAACTGTTACAAGATATGGTGACCTGGTAGGATGCCTCTAACAGAACAAAACTTCATGAAGAACATCTTAAAACAGAAGTTGATCTTGCATTGCGAGACAGTTGCTGAAATGAAAAGCAGAGTGCCATCTGATTGCTGTTATCACTGCTGTTGGCACAAAGGGAGGCATACGGTTACAGACATCCGTGGGGTCGGACACACCTCTTTGTATATGAACTAACAAATTGAGTCTATAATACTAAAATCCTCCTGATGTTTCTGCAGCTCTCAAAATTGTTACTGAAACACCTCTTCCGCCTTTGTCTAAGGATTGTGGTGTTGGTGACGTGAATGGAGAGATTGCAGAGAATGGGAGTAAAGTTCACCTCGTATTTTAATACCGGGATTACTGACAACCTAACCCCGGTTCCTACCGCTGGCTCCTCTGAAAATGGGAATACAACTCTTGGTTTTGCCCTGACTGTGACTGATGCAGAATTATTGTGTATACCGGAAGGTCAGGCAAAGTGGGATAATTCTTACCTTGATACTGCCCCTGAGTTTTTCTGAAGTGGCAGGCCAGGACTCGGACACCCCTGTTACATTTTATGTGTCTACACCAGAGTCTGCTCCCCCTGGGAGACTATCTACAATGCTGAGGCACCTGGATAATATAATTCCAGATGGACATGACTCTGTCTTACAAGAAGTAAACCAAATCATTTGTGCCCAGTAGTATAGTATGATACCTTTCCTCATCAAATTAGCCTTGACAGGTTTCTATGCCCCTTTTAGTGTGGGATATCTGGTCCCTGTGATGTCAGATCCAGGGTGTGGCCCCTTAGGGTTTCCCCCGGAAGTTTCGCCTGGGCAAAATCCCAACCCAGAAGTAATGTAGGTGTGTTTACCAGGAACTTGGTCCTTAGCAGGATGTCCCACCGGATGTGACATCATGGGCACAGGAAGGCCCCCCCAAGCCCTGAAGTCCCTAGTGGCCCCAAGGGGGGTTCTGCCGGATGCCCCCACCCGCTCAAACCCCAGCGCCAAACTTTGGGATCTTTGTGGGTGACAACCAGGGATGCCCCAGTGGGGGCCCCTACAAAGACCCGGAAGTGTGGCATTGGGTTTTGAAGGGTGGGGGTCATGGAGATGTTTGAGTGGCAGCCATCTTTAGGGGGTGGAGTGTGTAGGGTGTATATATACAGCAGGATTTTGGGCTGTAGGTACAAGCCAATCCTGAGGAGCGGGGGAAACTCTGATTAAACAACATCAGCACGAACGGCAGGTGCGGCAAGGTATACATATGTCAGGATTAGTCAGGCGAGTACAAAGGCAGCGAATATGGCAAGGGAAATGTGCACTAAATCACACAGTGAATAGCTTTGAATTAAACTACGTGCACACAGGAACAACGACTCATGTATGCTAGAACCCAGTAGTGCAAATAGAGTGTGACAACAAAACCAATATATGAAAAGGGATGTGGGGTAAGCACCTGACCGCGAGGAAAGTCGGCAAGCGCCTTACCCCCAATTGCTGTTACAGGTACTGACAGCGCTAAACCCACGTGGAGGGCAAGCAATGACAGGATCTGTGAACTAACACTCTTGATGGTATTAAATAAGGGAACTAAAGAACTGTACCCACAAGGACGAGATAAACCTCTTGAATGTCAGCTAGCCCACGAATCCTGTTGATGATACTGGGACCCAGAAAGGCTAGAACAGCAATGGGAGGAAAACTAAATACCTAAGTTGGAATAGTGATTACAAATTAGTGAGGAAAACATAAGCATTCACACAGGAGCTAGCTACAACCGCACACCACACCTAAATATCAAATGGGAAATAAATGCAGTTGTGCAATGGAAAACATGGAATGGATCCCAATGGAAAATAAGGATCAGGAGCAGGGAAAAACGAAATAACCAATGCAAACTTCCCCCTACCCCTCCAAGGGAAAGACAGGATGCTAATCTAAGAGGAAGGCTAAGGCATACGGGTTTACAGCAGCAAAGGACAGAGTCAAAGAAATATAGAACACAGACAAACTGGGCTGCATCTAAAAGGGGAAAGCACTGAGAAATGCTGCCTGCAAAAAGAGGAAGACAAAAAGGGAATCAAGGCAGCAGAAATCAATTAGCGCATGAATCCGAAATTCAGAGCGGAGAACAAGAAAACAGGAACTAGGAACTAGGTACAAAGGCAAGGAACAAGGGACTAGTCAAAACAGGAACACTGCAAACGATGACCAGCGCTGGACTGAAGTAAGACTGAGGCTTTTAAAGCTGCTTAACAAGCACACGCCTCAGGTGTGCTGATTGCTGCACCTGCAGCCACAGCTGTTACCTATCCTCCACCCAACCTTGTCCTGCAAGGGTGGAGGTGGAGCAGTGGGCCAGGCATTCTGGGAAGCATAGTCATTTGGTTAAAGAAGCATGCTGGCTGCCAAAAACCTGGAATGGATCCGGAAGGGAAGTAGCTTGGAAAATAGGGATTTAGCGCTCCCAATTCATCACAGCACTGTAGCATAAGGTTCGGAGGAAAGGTCCAGTAGGGAATAAACCCCAAATCATGCCCCCAAGTGGTGGGAACGGGAGCGAAGGGAGCGAGTCGTGACAGTATACCTCCTCCTACGGCCGTCTTCGGGTGCCCGCCACCCGCACGAGACATCTTCTTTCCATGATGGGAGTGCTTTTTCTTTGGAGGTGGTACTGATGGAAACGGTGGCTTCTGGTGAGGAAGAGACTCATGGTTCGAAGAAAGGCATGAAGGACTTGCAGCACCTGAAGCAGAGTTGGAAGGTCCAGGAAGCTCAGTCACTGGGAGTGGACCCTTGTAAGTCTTTGAGGAGGGAGGCAGGCTGGTGCAACATGCCTTAGACAATGGTAGAAGCCCTGTTAGCCTTTCTGCCGAGAGTGGACATGCGGGAGGTGAGGAAATTGCTGGCTTCAGGAAAGGTTTATGCTCAGCCATTAGAAAAGGTGGCGGCTGAGTTAGAGGTTCAGATTTTCTTCTGTCATCCATCTGGGAAAAGGCTTGTGGTTGAAAGTGACTAAGGTTTGACTGCACATGTTCTACGCCTTGGAGACCTGAAAGTCCAATGGGTTGTACAAGGCTGGTACTCCTGGTGACAGTCGTGTAACCACCTTGTTGCACGTGGGATACAACAGCAGGGACGTTTGGCATACTGATAGGAGTGATAGACGCAGTACTTGGTATTTCAGGCACACTCGCAGAAGGAGCAATAACAGACACATTTTGAACTGCAGCAGTCATTTCCTTCCTTTGGCTACTAGCACCCAACTGGTGCTTCTTGGCGGAATTCTGTTGCACAAGTCCTGTAGGTAATACGCCGGTCTGCACCACCCCCTGTGCACACCCAGGTGAGTGGTTCTGACTCACCACTTGGTCCAGCTTGATGACTCTGAAGCGGGAGCTGGCAAAAGTCTCAAACTCTGATGCTGCATTTTTAGGAGGCTCTGATGCTAAAGTGAAGCAGTTGGGAGAATCGTCTTGTGGAAAAGGCAGGCATTCTGGTGCTCCTTCTGAAGCAAAAGAAAGGCAAGCTAGACGTTCATCGACAGTAAATGGTTGGGATTCAGGAGGAATCGCTGGAGCAGAAGAAAATACAGCAGGATCTGATGGTGTAGACAGGTATACCTCTGATATTGGCAGCGAGGCTAAGCAGGATACAGGCGTCTCATGAACTGAAGGCAAATACTCAGTATACTCCGGGACTGAAGACATGCACTTTTGATGGACTACCGGAGGCTCTAAAGCTGAAGGATGATCTGCAGGATGAGTCACTGTAGCTGAAGACAGGCAGGCCAGGGGAAACCTTGAGGCTGAAGGCATGCAAGCTGAAGCAATCTCGGTTGCTGGATACAAACATGTCCAGGTCTTTGGGACTGGCTCTTGAGTAAATGGCAGACATGGCAGTGGTTCATTGGTTGAAGACACGTGTGCCAAAGATGACTGCAGGGCTGTGGATTGGATCATAGAAGAGTCAATGGTTGTAGGAGGACAGACAGAAGTCTCAGAAGTTGACAGACACATTGGTGGCTCAGGAATGGAGGGCACCTTTAGGGCAGTAGACTCCTTGGCACCAGTAACCAAAGACTGAGCTGTACCCTTGCAGTCCCTTTCTTTAGTGGGTGACACAGAGTCTCTTTCTTTGTAGAAGTCAAAATCAACCAGTGGAATCACCATAGTAAAGTCTCTGTTAATCAGGATTTCGTCAATTGTCCATTCCTCTGTTTTAGCTTCTGAAAGAGGCAGATTAACAATCAACAGTTCAGGAATCGCCTGCCGGTTTTTTGGTTCTGTATACTGTGGAATGAGTCCATCAGAACATGAAATCTGTACTGTCTCTGACTGTTCGTATTGATCAGAATTGGCAGAAGGAAGAGTGAACCCAGAGGTAACATCGTTTTCCACATCAGCTTTAACATCTACTTCAGTCTCAGCAGCTGTATCAAGAGCAGGGCCTAAGCCTACTGTAGTGACTGAATCTGTGTATGCCACCATTGTGGATTGTGTTTGGAAATCAGAAGCTTGTATGTGTGCTAGCTCAGAATTATGACAAACTGCTACACAGGATATTTTAGGTAAAGGAGTGGCTTGTAAATCTTCAGCTAACTGCAATCCCTGACAAACAGCAGAACAATTGTTAGAAACTGTGCCCAGATTAAGCGCTGTGCTAGACGAAAGACCTTCACTCCCAATAGATCTAACATATTGACAAATATCATGGTTTACCAAAGTCTCTGCACTCAGGGGCTGAACAGTGTTCACTTCCTCAACATCAACAAATAAAGTCTGAGGTGTATTCAGTAAAGAGTGCAAGGTTTTATTCTCCTCTTGTAAAGAAATGAATTCTTGTCTTAACTCCTCAAGCTTAGCTCTTAGCATGCCCTGCATTAACTGTACATCACTATCAGTAGGCACAGGGGGAGGCATAGTGGCATCAGGGCTGGATCCTGCACTAGCAATCTGGATGTGCACCGATTGTACATTGTCCTCTACTGCTTGCAGGTTCTGTGATTTATAGTTTCTCTTACCAACTTGGTCTGTGTTTCCCTTAAGCAAACTATTGACATTAGACCTCTTGGCATTAGGGACTACAGTATGTACCTGTGCAAAGGAGTATGCTTTAGACTGAGGGTAGAAAACAGAAGTTATGCAAGGAACCCCTCCATTCTTTATGTTTGTACCATGAAACTGTTCTATCTGAGGTGAAGCACAACTGGAATCATGGGGTTCAACAACAGAGGTACTCTTGTATAATAAGTCTAACAGTGTGTTGTTTTCTGCGGCTAAGGCTTGCGCTGACATAGAATCGGGATCAAAACAAAAGATAGAACTAGGATCAGGCAATGTAGGATGTGCCATCCTATGGGAAAAATACTTTGCACGTAAATGCCCATTCGTGACAAGGAGTTCATTTAAGTCAGAACTAGTGATTTGATTGTCACAGGTAAATATAGGGGAAGCTTTCTGTACAAACTTGTTAGAGGCCTTGCTGCCTTTCTTTCTTAAACTTGCCATATTCAATGGGAATTTTTGGCTAGTCATTCTGTCAGGATTAGTCAGGCGAGTACAAAGGCAGCGAATATGGCAAGGGAAATGTGCACTAAATCACACAGTGAATAGCTTCGAATTAAACTACGTGCACACAGGAACAACGACTCATGTATGCTAGAACCCAGTAGTGCAAATAGAGTGTGACAACAAAACCAATATATGAAAAGGGATGTGGGGTAAGCACCTGACCGCGAGGAAAGTCGGCAAGCGCCTTACCCCCAATTGCTGTTACAGGTACTGACAGCGCTAAACCCACGTGGAGGGCAAGCAATGACAGGATCTGTGAACTAACACTCTTGATGGTATTAAATAAGGGAACTAAAGAACTGTACTCACAAGGACGAGATAAACCTCTTGAATGTCAGCTAGCCCACGAATCCTGTTGATGAAACTGGGACCCAGAAAGGCTAGAACAGCAATGGGAGGAAAACTAAATACCTAAGTTGGAATAGTGATTACAAATTAGTGAGGAAAACATAAGCATTCACACAGGAGCTAGCTACAACCGCACACCACACCTAAATATCAAATGGGAAATAAATGCAGTTGTGCAATGGAAAACATGGAATGGATCCCAATGGAAAATAAGGATCAGGAGCAGGGAAAAACGAAATAACCAATGCAAACTTCCCCCTACCCCTCCAAGGGAAAGACAGGATGCTAATCTAAGAGGAAGGCTAAGGCATACGGGTTTACAGCAGCAAAGGACAGAGTCAAAGAAATATAGAACACAGACAAACTGGGCTGCATCTAAAAGGGGAAAGCACTGAGAAATGCTGCCTGCAAACAGAGGAAGACAAAAAGGGAATCAAGGGAGCAGAAATCAATTAGCGCATGAATCCGAAATTCAGAGCGGAGGAACAAGAAAACAGGAACTAGGAACTAGGTACAAAGGCAAGGAACAAGGAACAAGGGACTAGTCACAACAGGAACACTGCAAACGATGACCAGCGCTGGACTGAAGTAAGACTGAGGCTTTTAAAGCTGCTTAACAAGCACACGCCTCAGGTGTGCTGATTGCTGCACCTGCAGCCACAGCTGTTACCTATCCTCCACCCAATCTTGTCCTGCAAGGGTGGAGGTGGAGCAGTGGGCCAGGCATTCTGGGAAGCATAGTCATTTGGTTAAAGAAGCATGCTGGCTGCCAAAAACCTGGAATGGATCCGGAAGGGAAGTAGCTTGGAAAATAGGGATTTAGCACTCCCAATTCATCCCAGCACTGTAGCATAAGGTTCGGAGGAAAGGTCCGGTAGGGAATAAACCCCAAATCATGCCCCCAAGTGGTGGGAACGGGAGCGAAGGGAGCGAGTCGTGACAACATAAGATTGAAACTTTGGGCGTTGACCAGGGGCGGTTGTGCTAAAGAGGGTTTGTAGTATAGTGTGGCTGTGCGTCTACACTTATAATAAAACAGGTAACAATTAGAAGAAAACAAATTCCAAAAATGCAAAAAATGAAAATATATATTTAAATATATAAAAATGGGAAATTATGAATATTAATATTTTAATAATCATATTTTTATTATTATGAGTATTAAAAATATCAATATTCATAATTTCCCAATCAATTATGAAGGAGAGAAAAAAAATGTATTTCTGAAAAATTACATTCATAAGCAATGTTGGGGTGGTAGGTCTGAGTCCACCAGGCTTGTGAAGCAAGGCCCAGGGTGTTAAGCTGAGAATCACGGGAGAGTTGCGTACCTGAATTCCTGGTTGATCTCGACGGGGCAGCCAGACTGACGAGAAGATCATGTGACACAAGCAACCAGCCTCTCCACCACCCAGAATGGATACTGGGTAGAAGATGGGCCGACTCCCAACGCCACAAGCTGGTTTCAGTGACGTCTGAGCTGTGCAAGCACAGACCGGAGAAGTTGAAGGAGATAATCCTTGATGAGGCGAGGCTCCGGAGTTCAAAGATGTGAGAGCAGGACTCCAGAAGCTAGCACTGGATGGTAGAGAAGTTGAGAGTCCCAAAGAGTGGGAGTCGTACTCCCGTAGCTGGCAATGGATGTTCTGGTGACGAGAGTCCCAAAGAGTGGGAGTCGTACTCCCGTAGCTGGCAATGGATGTTCTGGTGACGAGAGTCCCAAAGAGTGCGAGCCGTACTCCCGTAGCTGGCAATAGATACTGTGGTGACGAGAGTCCGAAGAAGTGGGAGCCTACTCCCGTAACTCACACTGATGCGGTGGTGATGAGAGTCCAAAGGTGTGGGAGCAGTACTCCCGTAGCTGACACTGGAGGCTGTGGTGATTAAAGGCCAAAGGCGTGGAATCCGTGCTTCTCAAGCTGGTATCAGAGGCTGTGAAGAAGAGAGTCCAAGGTGTGGGAGCAGTACTCCCGTGGCTGACACTGGAGGCAGTAGAGATGAGAGACCAAAGGCGTGGAAACAGTCCCAAGGGAGTCACTGGAGAACCACTGAGAAGGGGTCTGGCCAGGGAGGAGAGGAAGGGGAAGGCAGGCAGGTAAACTAAGGCTGGCAAGGGAGAGGAACCAGGAATAGAAGGGAAAACTAGCTAGGACCTGGGGAGAAGACCTGGAAGAGGACCAGAACTGGTCCTGGGAAAAACCAAAATGGCAGCAGGCAGGAGGGGAAGAAGAGCTGAGGCAGAAGTCTAGGGCTGGGCCGCACAGGGCGAAGCAAAGGAGAGCGAGGACACTATCCGGAACAGAACGCGTTGAGACGCGATCTGCTCCCGACCGCGCCTCCCCCTTTATGGGCCGCCGGCGCCCGCGAGGCCCGGAGCGCAAGCCTGATCGTTGCTAGGCGCCGGCGGACCCAGAACGAGGCTTGAGCAGCAAGCCGCTCCGAACCTGGGCAACCGCCCCACGGCGCATGCGCGGGACCGCGACCGCGGACTCCGACACACACGCCGAGGAGCTGCAGCCCCTGTCCCCGGAACTCTCCTCCCGGCGCCTCCCCAAGCGCCAAAGCGCGAATAGAGGCGCCAGGGAGGAAGAGCGCGAGCAGCGAACCCCGGTCTCCCGGTAAGCGTGACACTATACTCCCTCCCAGGAAGGCCCGGAGCCCCGGGTTTCCAAGGAAACCGGTGATAGAACTCGCGCACAAGACGCGGAGCGTGCACCTGCCGAGAGGGTTCCCAAGTGCGATCACAGGCTGGGTACCCCTTCCAATCCACCAGGAAATGGAGCACCCCCCTGCGATAGCGGGCATCACAGATCTCCTGAACTTCGAATTCCGGAACCCCCTGTACCAGAGCAGGGGCTGGACAAGTACTGGCACGACCATAAGGGTCCACCACATAGGGCTTCAGAAGGGAAACATGAAAGACAGGATGAACATGCCACGAATGGGGCAGCTGGAGACGAAAAGCTACAGAGGACAGGCGTTTTATAATCCTAAATGGGCCAAAGTACCGAGGAGCCAATTTAACAGGTAAGTTGCGAAGAGGCAAATTCTTAGAGGACAGCCACACCCTATCTCCAACTTGTAAATCAGGTTCCACCCGCCTCCTACGGTCAGCCTGAGCCTTCATATGGTCACGAGCGGCCTTCAAGGAGTTACGTGCCAGTTCATGCTGCCGTTGGATAGTTGAAACCAAGGCATCAGCGGAAGGAACCGTACTGGTCGGTACAGGGCGGAAAGGTATTTACTTGGGATGTTGACCCATAGAGCAATAAAAGGGGCTGGTCCCGATGGAAGAATGAAATGAATTATTGTAGGACACCTCAGCTAGATCTAGACAGGCACTCCAATTGGTTTGCGTGGCATTTGCAAAACTACGGAGATATGTTTCCAGTGTCTGGTTCGTTCTCTCAGTGAGACCATTGGATTGTGGATGATAACCTGAGCTTAAGGCTCTATGAATACCAAGATGACCACAAACCTTACTCCAAAAGGAAGAGAGAAACTGAGCCCCTCGGTCAGAGATGATCTTTTCAGGAAGACCATGAAAACGATAGATTTCGTGGAGAAAAGCGGTGGCCATCTGGACCGCAGTAGGTATCTTCTTGAAAGGGATAAAATGGGCATACTTCGTAAAACTGTCCACAACGACCATAATACAAGTGTGCCCTCCAGAGGGAGGAAGGTCGACAATAAAGTCGGTGGCAATTGTGTGCCAAGGGCATGGCGGCAATTCAGTAGGAGAAAGCAAACCCAAAGGATGTTGTCTGGGAACCTTGGATTGAGCACAGATTGGACAGGCCTGTACATATTTCTGAACCTCCCCAGCCCAGCCAGGCCACCAAAATTGTCGTGATAGTAACTCTTGTGTTGCTCGAATCCCTCGATGGCCTCCAATATGGGAATCATGGACACCGTGCAAAATGCCATCACGAATCACCCCTTCAGGGATGTACAGTCTTTTCCGAAAGAATAGGAGGCCATGATTTTCAGATATTGAGGGCCGTTGAAGCAAAACTGACCTCCGAGAATCAGACCGGGTGGCATCTGATATTGACTGTAGGAGTGATGATAAAGTCGATAGGAAATGATGAGAAGAGATCAGTGGTTGAATCTGACTGGAGTTGTTCTCTTTCTTCTCAATCTCCAAGGACCGAGACAAGGCATCTGCTCTTAAATTCGAAGATCCGGGGATGTAAGTGATATGAAACACAAACGGAGAAAAGAAGAAGGCCCACCGAGCCTGCCTTGGTGTCCGACATTGCAAGGAGCGCAAGTACTGCAGGTTACGGTGATCAGTACGGACTTCAACAGAGAAGCGGGCTCCCAACAGGTGATGTCTCCATGCCTCAAACGCCGTCTTGATAGCCAACAGTTCCTTTTCAATGACTGCATAGTTCCTTTCACTAGGATTCAGCTTGCGAGAGAAGTAAGCCACGGGATGTTCAACCGATGTAGCGGGATCCTTCTGTAAAAGCACAGCCCCAACAGCAAAGTCCGAAGCGTCCGCTTCAACGATGAAGGGCAAGTCATCCTGTGGGTGACGTAGGATCGGAGCGGCCATAAAGGCTGACTTCAAGACGTCAAAAGCTTGTGTGGCGGAAGAGTCCCACAGGAAAGCAATCTTGCTGCTCGTCAGTCTGGTTAGAGGTGCAGAGATCTCAGAGAAGCGAGGAATAAATTGCCTGTAAAAGTTAGCGAATCCCAAAAAGCGTTGCAAGGACCTTACATCATGAGGCTGTTGCCACTCTTGAATTGCCTGGACTTTCTTGGAATCCATCTCAATACCAGCCTGACTTATTACGAATCCTAGGAATTCTATCCTTGATTGATGAAAGGAACACTTCTCCGCCTTAACAAACAGATGATTGTGGAAAAGCCGATCGAGGACCTCTCGTACATGACTTATGTGTTCCTCCCTTGATCTGGAAAAGATTAATATGTCATCCAGATAAATCCAGACAGAGATTCCAATTACGTCCCCAAAGATATGATCCATGAGACGTTGGAAAACCGCAGGGGCATTGCACAGGCCAAAAGGCATCACCCTGTATTCGAAGTGCCCAAACGGTGTCTTAAATGCTGTCTTCCATTCATCTCCACTCTTGATGCGGACCAGATGATAAGCCCCTCGAAGATCAAGCTTAGTAAAAATCCGAGCCTGATGTAGGGCCTCAAGGATACTTCGAATCAAAGGTAGCGGGTACCGGTCTTTGATGGTGATATCGTTTAACTGCCGGTAATCTACACAGGGTCTTAAAGTGCCTTCCTTTTTTTTTACGAAAAACAAAGGAAATCCAGCGGGAGATTTGGATGGTACTATGTACCCCTTACTCAAACAGTCCGATAAGTAATCCTGCAATACTCGTCTCTCCTCCCGAGACAAGGCGTACAGTCTGCCATGGGGAATCTCAACACCAGGAGACAGTTCTATGGCACAATCGAATGACCGATGAGGTGGCAGTGGTATGTTACTTGGTTCGGCAAAAACTTGTTCAAAGTCGGCATACTCTGGAGGAATCAGTAATGCGGAACAAAGGCTGGTCCCCTTGTCACGTAGTTCCAAAGTAGTCGAAGAAACCAGAGTCTGGACTGGCAAACTGCATTTCAGGGTACAAGAAGCGGAGGAAAACGTCAAGGTGTGCGTCCTCCAGTTAATAACCGGATTGTGATGCTGGAGCCAAGGTAACCCCAAGACCAACTTGTAGGTAGGTGACCTGATCACGTCCAGAGCAAGCTTCTCCACGTGCTCGGCGATCTGGAGACTCAATCCTATAGTGTGCAAACGAACTGGTCCGGAAGACAAAGGAGTACCATCGATAACCTCCACAGGAAGGGCTGAGTGTCTGGGCAAAAGAGGAATCCTGTGGCTGCTAGCAAAATCCTCGTCGATGTAATTACCAGACGCTCCACTATCCAATAGCCCAAAAACTTCAAGCGTCCGGCCGGGCAGTTGAATCTGAACCTTCAAGGTTAGAAGGATAGCAGGTTGCATGGGAAGAAGAATCGAGCAAAAGGTGGAAAGGTCTGAAAAAGGGGTGAGACCTGTCGTTGCCTTTCCTCCACACGACAGGTCCTCTAGTTTCCCGACTTCTTCTTCTGTGGCCGTAAAGGACACGTTCCCAAGTAGTGTCCGGCAGCACCGCAGTAAAGACATAGGCGTAAAGTTCTTCTTCGCCTTCTTTCCTCATCAGATAACGGCCCTCTCACCGCTCCCAACTGCATAGGTTGAGGTCCTGATTCTGTCGAACCAAAAGCCCCGGCGGGAAGACTGGCTGTTCTGGGACTGACTCTCTCCAGCCGACGTCTCTCAGCCTTTCGTTCGGCTAGTCTCTGGTCAATACGAAGCACCTAATTGATTAAGAGTTGGAGACTCTCAGGTTCGGGGATGTGAAGTAGTTCATCTTTGTATTCCTCCCTCAACCCCCGGCGAAACAGGGTCTTTTGTGTGACTTCCGGCCATTGTGAATCCGTAGCCAGCAGGCGGAAGCGACTGATGTATGTTATTATGTCTGAACTACCCTGCTTAATGTCCATTAACTGATTCTGCGCCGCGGCTGCCAGATTGGGTGTCTGAAAGACCTCCAGGAATGCCTTCTCGAAAGCAGCAAAATCATTCAAAATGGGGCTATTTGTAGCCACAAAAGGTGTCGCCCAGGCTAGAGCATTCCCAGTCAGGTTTCCCAAGATATATCCGATCTTGGCCTTATCGTTATTGAAATAGGTAGATCTGAAAAGAAAATGGATACGACAGTGGTTGCAGAATTCCGCCACTCGACCTGGGTCTCCATCGAACCTGATTGGGGCGGTATGGGCCAAAGAACTTTCAGCCTGTGGAGCGCTTCCTGTCCCCTGAGTAACCATTTGACGTAAAACTTGGTTTTCTTGGTGTAAGGCAGTCATCTCTGCTCTGAGGGCTTGCAACTCATACCTCAGATCCTGTGTGTCTTCCATTTCAAGATCGGAAGGTAGGCGTCTCAATCTGTTAAGCTGAGAATCACGGGAGAGTTGCGTACCTGAATTCCTGGTTGATCTCGACGGGGCAGCCAGACTGACGAGAAGATCATGTGACACAAGCAACCAGCCTCTCCACCACCCAGAATGGATACTGGGTAGAAGATGGGCCGACTCCCAACGCCACAAGCTGGTTTCAGTGACGTCTGAGCTGTGCAAGCACAGACCGGAGAAGTTGAAGGAGATAATCCTTGATGAGGCGAGGCTCCGGAGTTCAAAGATGTGAGAGCAGGACTCCAGAAGCTAGCACTGGATGGTAGGGAAGTTGAGAGTCCCAAAGAGTGGGAGTCGTACTCCCGTAGCTGGCAATGGATGTTCTGGTGACGAGAGTCCCAAAGAGTGCGAGCCGTACTCCCGTAGCTGGCAATAGATACTGTGGTGACGAGAGTCCGAAGAAGTGGGAGCCTACTCCCGTAACTCACACTGATGCGGTGGTGATGAGAGTCCAAAGGTGTGGGAGCAGTACTCCCGTAGCTGACACTGGAGGCTGTGGTGATTAAAGGCCAAAGGCGTGGAATCCGTGCTTCTCAAGCTGGTACCAGAGGCTGTGAAGAAGAGAGTCCAAGGTGTGGGAGCAGTACTCTCGTGGCTGACACTGGAGGCAGTAGAGATGAGAGACCAAAGGCGTGGAAACAGTCCCAAGGGAGTCACTGGAGAACCACTGAGAAGGGGTCTGGCCAGGGAGGAGAGGAAGGGGAAGGCAGGCAGGTAAACTAAGGCTGGCAAGGGAGAGGAACCAGGAATAGAAGGGAAAACTAGCTAGGACCTGGGGAGAAGACCTGGAAGAGGACCAGAACTGGTCCTGGGAAAAACCAAAATGGCAGCAGGCAGGAGGGGAAGGAGAGCTGAGGCAGAAGTCTAGGGCTGGGCCGCACAGGGCGAAGCAAAGGAGAGCGAGGACACGATCCGGAACAGAACGCGTTGAGACGCGATCTGCTCCCGACCGCGCCTCCCCCTTTATGGGCCGCCGGCGCCCGCGAGGCCCGGAGCGCAAGCCTGATCGTCGCTTGGCGCCGGCGGACCCAGAACGAGGCTTGAGCAGCAAGCCGCTCCGAACCTGGGCAACCGCCCCACGGCGCATGCGCGGGACCGCGACCGCGGACTCCGACGCACACCCCGAGGAGCTGCAGCCCCTGTCCCCGGAACTCTCCTACCGGCGCCTCCCCAAGCGCGAAAGCGCGAATAGAGGCGCCAGGGAGGAAGAGCGCGAGCAGCGAACCCCGGTCTCCTGGTAAGCGTGACACAGGGTCTCTGCAAGGGTCAGGTTGTGGTGCCTGGGGCAGCGGTGGAGATCTCTGTCCTTTACAAAGCATTCAGGCTGCAAAATGGCATGCACACTGGCCTGCGCAAGCCATGTTCACCCCACATCCCTGACAGCCTTCTATATATAGAGAGCTCAAAAGCAGCTGTTGGGCCCAGCTACGTGGTAGCTGGAATTCAACAGTTAGAGACCCAGAGAGGAATTACATAGCACCAAGCTCAGATGATGCATCACAGCTGACTCTCTGGGGTTGACCCCCACCTCAGCACTTCCCCTCCTCCCCCAACACTCCCTCTACATGCTGGGGAGAGGAAATACATAGCACTGAGCTCAGCTGATACATCACAGCTGCCCCACGGGGGTTGAGCCACCCCACAGCACTTCCCCTCCTCCCCCAGCACCCCCTTCACATGCGGGGGGGAGGAAGTACATAGCCCTGAACTCAGCTGATGCATCACAGCTGACTCTCAGGTGTTGAGCCCCCCCTCCAGCACTTCCCCTCCTCCCCCAGCAACCCCTCCACAAGCTGGGGGAGGAGGGGAAGTGCTGGAGGGGGGCTCAGCCCCTAGGAACAGGTGTGATTCATCAGCTTGAATTGCCGGCCGACAAGGCACGCAGCTCTAGTCGCAAAACACAGTGGGGTGCAATGTCTTGAATGGCCAAAGGTGTTGAGAACCTGAGTTAATGTGCAGCTGTTTGCAAAAGCCCGCCAGATTTAAAAGCCTATAATTTCAGTGTGATGTTTAGACAAGATCTCTTGAGTTTTCAGTGAATTTGTGTGAAGCCATCATGATGCTGCCCGGGAAAATGCCTAGACAGTCCAACTCAGTAGTAAGGGGCCTGTATAATTTATGAATAGATGTAGCATAGGGTAGACTTAAGTAAAAGAAGCTATGCTAATTGTTTTTATTTATTATTTACAGGAAATCTCTCCAGACCTTTCACTAGGGGTGTGCTAGGATTTATCCCTGGTCCAGGTACTATTTTACATGTTAACTTGTTTAAAAATATATACACATGTATAGGACCCTATGTTTGTTTGTCATGGTCTGGGGGGAAAGAGGGATCTGGGGTACTCTATGTTTAAAGCATGTTTTATGCGCAGGCCTCTGAAATGCAACAGCTTGGCAGTTTTAATTTCTTATTTAAAAAAGAAAATTTCCAGGCTGTTGTATTTCAAGGGCTACATGTGTTGTTTTGATGTTGAGCCCCTTGAAATAAAGAGGCTTTTTATTTTTATTTTATTGGCAAGTACTTTAAACAGTTAGCAATGCATGTGGGGAGGCAGGGGTATGCTGCATTTTTTCAATACAGCCTCATGAGTCCGTGGATCCCCAGGATCTCCACAGGCTGTATTTAAAAGCGCGGCAGAAGCGCTGTCAATAATTCACATTTAAAAAAGACTAACAGGTCTTTGGGGTCCCTATGTTGGGGCTGAACTATTAGAATGTACATCCCAACATAGGCACCCCCAAGGCCTGCTATTCTTTTAAATGTAAATTATGGGCCGGGTTTGGGCATTTGCAGTATGGGAGGGCAGAGGCTTATTTATTTATTTATTGTTTCTAGCAGATGAATATGCTGCATGGGATGCGTGTATCAATTCCGAAGCACTTATCGACCTCTTGGCAGAATATGGAATTCCTACTAAAGATACCTCTGGTGTGTACTTTTGAATACTTAAGAGCAGCTACTAGTAACTGGCATTAATATACATAATGTAGTTTTCTGGCATTAATATAAGCTGCTAATCTTTAATAATGTAACACTGGTTATTAATATCTCTTTTCTGTTTGAGCATTAACCCTTTAAATGCCAGCGACGAGCCGGCTCGTCGGTAAAAACCGCTCCAGGTTGCCACCGACGAGCCGGCTCGTCGGTGGCACTTAAGGGGTTAATGAGGGGGGAAATGTTGGCAGGTTTGGGCGGTGAATACCGCGATTTTAAAAAAAAGCCATTGGCACTGGGGGGGAACCTCAATGGCACTTAAGAGGTTAACATCAGCTATTGATAATGGCTATTAATATTTAATAGGTGTAACTAGATTATGATTTCTAGTTATGTTTTTACAATAACATATGCTGGTTATTTTCTAGCGGTGATCCACGACCACACCTACGTTGATGACAAGCCTGCAGAATCTGAGGGCGCCGCTTCTGCGGATGGGCGAGAGGCTTCGGGCATTGTAGCAGGTAAATGTTGCTGGCACTTTAGTAATGCTCATTAAAGGCCGAGCCTGTAAAACATATATGTTTTATAGGGTGTCTGATGCTTTCCACGAATTGAGTCTTTAGTGTAAAATATGATTATGTATTTGAAGCATGTGTCAGCCATGCAAATCTTTGATGTAGAACCTGGTGGTATTTGTTTTCTTTTATTGCAGATACACCCGTTGTAGGATCAACACCGTCACTGCCCCCATCAGTTCCCCAGGCCACTGGACCATCAACATCTGATGCCACACCCCGACCCCACGCCGGATACCCAACACCTGTGGCTAACCCTTCATTAAAAAGGAAGCAACCTGCCGGGGGTACAGAATGTAAGTATGCATACTTCTCACTGAGCACTCCTCTTTTTTTTTCTTTTCCATAAAAGGGATCATTAATATTTCAGTATGTCTTTGTAAAACCCATAACGAACCATTCATGTTATTCTAGAATGTTGCTCGGGACTAATTTTTTACCAACCAGGTTCTTTAATATTTTAATGGGGGGGCTCGTAAACCTTGAACATGGTATTGTAAAGTATTGCTTGGTCTTTCATATGAAACTAAAACTGTTATTTTATTTTAGGGACGTGCGTTGCTGCTGAGGAAGAAATTATAGCGCAACCGTCCTCTGTGACCCCGACAGCTCGAACCCCGCCAACTGCAGGTCAGCCAACTACACAACCATTGTACAATGCCAATATTCATAACTCTGTGTTAGATGGGGCAGTAAAGTTCCTTTTAAATAAAAAAAGGTGCTTATCGCTTAACAGGGGGCGGGTGTCTCAAGGGTTTGCAAAAGCTGTAGTTACCATTAACCCACCCTGTGTTATTGTTCCCAACAACCATATACCCCACACTACTGAATCACCCATACCTGTAGCACCTGTGAATGCTAGACCGCCCCCGGAGACACAGGTCGGGGGCGTCATTACACAGGGCCCGGGCTCCAGGTAGTGGGCTCCGAAAACCTTTTAGACAGAGGTGTAGTTAGCCCGCGTTCGTGGACACCCGGCGATGGTGAGATCACACCCCCTCATTTGTACTTCTCAACGATCCCCAACCGCATAGGCTCTATTAATCAGATACTGTGGACCCCCGGCTGTGGAGAGATCACACCCCCCCATGCATACTCACCTATGGTCCCCAACCCTGAGATATCTATTAGTACTTCTGAAGATATAGAACGTGTGGGGGTTCAACTTAGCACCAGGATCGTCCTAGAGGAGGTTCCTATTATAATTATTTCAGATTCCCCCATAAAAAGGGAGTCTCAAGTCAAGTCTGTCATCCGGGGATCAGGATATTCCCGAAACCCCTTGATCTGTCCTACAGGTGCCCCAACGGTATAAACAAACAATGACGTACAACAGTCATTTATTGAGTCTAATATACAACCCCTAAATACTCCAACGCCTGTGAATCTCAAAACAGCCAATGGCTTTGTAAATATTTGTGCTTCTAAAAGAGATAGCATTGTAAAACAGTTATTTCGGCACCCAGGTTTAAAAAAACTTAGAAAGGAAAAACACTTTCCAAGACCGCATAACAACTCTAAATTATGACGCTAGGCCTGGAACCTGAGACTTTGGTTCGGTAAAAAAGATCTAGCCGATATGCGTAAGCGTGTGTCTAAGGCCAAGCACGTCCTTTTCACTAGGGATTCTAAAAACAGGGTGAACACCCCAGTTAAAAAAATTATGAAAAAGAACACATCCCCAACTCTTAAAAACAAACTTGAAAAGAAACAGGGGTTACAAAAGCATACACCGCACAGGCCTGATTTTGCAGAACCCCCTGAGCCTTTAAGATTAGGGGTGGACCCCAGGATGGGTACAGCTGGGACCTACTTAAATGCAGCGCCCGAGACATCGCGTCTAGTGTTGGAAAACACAAACAACCCCTGAAACCCTGTTAAAAAATGAGGTACCGCTTTAAAAGATTTAACGGCACGCCGTTTAAAATGGCTTCAAACACGCAGGCAGCTGAAAATGTTTTTCAAACGCCTGAGAAAAGCTTAAATAATAATCATGTAGCACACCCTTAAAGATTTAGAGGCGCAACCCCAAAACACACCATCACAGGATTAAATGGACACGGTTTTCTTGCATAGTATGGGCACATACCAGCGAGATCTACCAAAGTTTCGAAGCATTGAACACTATGAGGTGTTCCGCTTTATAAATCTGGATAGGTTAAGATCAACCGGACAAGGTCTCTTAATGATCACAGATGCTGTTGAAAGGCTCATCTCTCAGATTCTTGAAATGGTTGGGCCTAATGATTTTGTCCAGATACGTCTAGTCAGCACAGTTCTAAGCAGGCCTCTTTTCGCCAGGCGGTCGTTTAGGCAGACCTTTGATGTTTTGCAGTTTCTAGAAAACATTGGAAAACTGCTACAAAGTAAGGCGTAAATGGTCGTAACCGAGCCGTTAAGACTTGTGTCAGTGGATGTCTGGTGTAGAGAGGGAGGGGTGTACAGACCACTGAAGAAAACCCTTTACAGCATGGTGGTGTCAAAGAAGAAACAATGGCTCTTGGATTTTAATTACGGGGACTTGAACATATGTATGGCTGCAAGCATTACAGGACTGCTAGAGCCTAGGACGGTTACAGACGGATACATTCAGGCAAGAGCTATGGAGGTTCACAGAGTATTGGGTATACCCCCTGATGTTATGGTTGGCTTTAATGAATTGCGTATATTTGAGGATCACTTCGGTGTACCTAACAAAATCCTGTATAATGAGGACACGCTTTGGAAATACTTCCCAGCAGGTGACAATGTGAATAAGAACACTATGGGCCTCATTACGAGTGAGGCGGAACGGGTTAACGGGCTCCGCTAAAGGAGGGGGACCCATCAAACCCGTTCCGCCTCATTACAAGCTCCCCTCGCGGGACCCGGTAAGTAACGCCTGGTCAAATCAGGCGTGCTTACCGGGTCCCGTGAGGGGAAGAGGGAGCAAACAACGGGCCGCTCGTAATCGGCCCGTTGTTTGCACCCTCTCCCATTCCCATTGAGCCCTGTGGGGGCTCAGATGGGAATGGGGAAGGTCCGGGCCCGGGTTCCTGGAGGGAGGAATTACCGGGCCCTCCAAACTCAGAATGTTCCGGTAATTCCCCATTCTGGGAACCCGGACCCGATTTCGGCGGCAATAGCGGCATGGCTACCGCCGAAGTCGTAATGAGGCCCAATATATGTTTTACACCATAATCAGCACTATTATGGAATCTTAAATCCCGGGAGGATAGCCCAGCAGCAACGTGTTCGCCTTGGAAGCAAGACGACACAAAGAAACACAGGTTCGATCCCGGGTCTGCGCTTAGATACCTCTGGGTATTTAAGCACGTTATAAATATGCAACTAAGACAACAACGAAAAACAATTACGCAACTAAAAAAAATAAAAAATAACAATTCCTGTAACAGCGCCTCGATGCCAGCGGGCTGTGTGAGCGCTTTAAAAAATGCAAATAAATAAATTAAACCTTCCGAGTTTCCTGGGGCTCGAAATGTATGCCCTCATTGCTGTCACATATACAGCAATAAGGCAGCTCACAGGTGCCACTTACACTGCAACATGTGTCAGAGAGACGGTTGCGTGGTGACCAGTGAATCAAGTTTTAAATGTCCCCGGTGTAAAACATTTGCCCGGTCCAAAGACTGTCTTCAAAAACACATTGAAAAAGCATCTCAAGGTACAGTCGTATGTCATCTTAAAATAGACTGCAGTTCCTGCGGCTGTTTTATAAAGGTTAATCATGACTGTAAGGGTCGGATATGCCCCCGCTGTGATATAGAGGTGGTCTCCTTGGATGAACACCAGTGTTGTATGACACACCCAAAAGAAATAGCCAAAAACGAGAATTACATAATCTCTGATATGGAGTGTATGCAAGAAACAGGCATACACATCCCCAACTATATCTATGCTAATCATCTCACTCATGAGGCCAGCTGGGTATTCGAGGGAATTGACTGTGTCAGCCGCTTCATTACCACATTTCTGACGAAAATATTCCGGGGGTATAGTATTTTGGCTCACAGCAGCCAGGGCTACGATGGCTTCTTCATAAAACAACAATTGATTAAAGAGAGAGTCGACGTCAAACTGATAACTCAGGGTGCCCATGAAATTAAGCAAACTGCCTAAGGCTTTTGGTTTCCCGGGGTCCAAAGAGTATTTCCCACATTTCTTTAATACGATCCAGAATCAGAATTATGTGGGAGCCATCCCCCCTATGGAGTGTTATGGGTCAGAATACATGATGCCTGATGACAAGGAGGCATTTCTTAAATGGTATACGGAGGCCCGAAAGCAGGTTTTTGATTTTAAGAGAGAGCTAAAAACCTATTTTTGTGAAGATGTCAATATTTTGAGAACAGCCTGCAACAGTTTTCGAGACGGCATCATATACATGACCCGAAAGGTGCACACTATGGATGATCCTGAAAACCCTGAAATGAAGATAACATTTGTTACATATGTAGATCCCTATACATTTATCACCCTGGCTAGCATGTGTATGCATATATACAAGCAACTGTTTCTAAAGTCTGAAACAATAGCACTCATACCCCCAGACATGTATCACGGATGCCAAAAACGATTTTCCACACCCTCCATCCAGTGGCTAATGTATATGTCTGAGCAGATCAAGACACCTATACAGCATGCCCTTCTGGGAGGAGAGAAAAAGATGGGCCTCTATTTTCTAGACGGCTATGCTTCTCTAAATGGGGTGCAGCTGGCCTATGAGTTTAACGGGTGTTTTTATCAAGGGTGTCCACAACGTTATAAGAAAGATGACTATAACACCCTGACGGCATGTGCGTATTATAATCTTTACAGGAGAACTCTTTTAAAAAAGAATTTTCTTGAGACCAAGGGTCTGCGCGTTATTACGCTTTGGGATCAGGAGTGGGCCGAAATGTTGAAAAAAGATTCCGATTTAAAGATTTTTCTCAAGCATAAGAATTTACCAGAACCCCTAGAACAGTGTGACACTCTTCTTGGGGGTAGGACTAATGCCATCAAGCTCTATCACGAAACAGCCCCTGGTGAGAAGATACACTACTTAGACTTTACCAGCCTCTACCCCTTTGTCAACCATTCAAAACCCTACCCTTTAGGGCACCCACGTATCATCTATGAACATTTTGGGGATATTAAGCAGCATTTTGAGATTATCAAATGACAAGTGTACCCCCCTGAGAAGCTTTATTTTCCAGTCCTCCCTCTTTCTGGTAAGCTCATGTTCCCATTGTGTATGGCCTGTGCAGAGTCAAAGCAGACTGAAAAATGCACACATAGTGATGAGGAACGCTCGATCATGGGTACCCGGTGTACCGTCGAGTTAGAAGTGGCCTTGCAGAAAGGGTACCGTCTGGGGAAGATTCATGAAATATGGCACTTTGAGAACATCACGGTAGAACTCTTTTGCGAGTACATTCGTATGTTCCTGCGGAGCAAACAAGAATCTTCAGGATACCCAGAGGGTTGCGATGACCCTGCATCCCGCCAGAAGTACATAGATGACTATTACACACATCAGGGTATCTGTTTAAGACCAGAATTCATCGAGAATAACCCTTCCAGACGGCAACTAGCCAAGCTGTGTTTAAATTCCTTATGGGGTAAATTTAGTCAGAGAACAAATTTACCAAACACAGCGATTATAACTGATCCTGACAAGTTGACAGCCAATCTTTTTGACGCATGTTATGACATTTCAAGCCTGCAGTTTATCGATGAGGAAACGGCATGCCTCTGTTGGAAATACGCTGAGGAGTCCCCTACGTGTTCCAACCATATAAACATATTTATTGCATGTTTCACAACAGCTCATGCCAGTCTGGAACTTTATACCATCATGGATGCTCTCCAGGAGCTGTGTCTGTACAACAACACCGATTCGGTCATTTTTGTTAGCGCCTCCGGTCAGGAAAATCCCCCACTGTGTGATTATCTGGGTAATCTAACAAGTGAATTAGCTCCTGGTGAGCACATTATAGAGTTTGTTTCTGCAGGGCCCAAAACATATTCCTATCGGACATCCTCAGGGGTGGTCTGTATGAAAGTAAAAGGCATCACTTTGAACGTCAGCAACAGCATGTAGATCAATTTTGACAGTTTGAAAGAATTAGTGCGTGAGTACACTTTAAAAAACACCACCAAGGCTATTGTGGTGCAGCAGCCATCCATAATGCGGGAGAAAAAGCGCTGCGAGATTAGCACCCAAACACTGCAGAAGACTTTGAGGGTAGTGTTTGATAAAAGGGTGCTCACAAACGACAACAAAACATTAGCCTACGGCTACTGAAAAGGAAGCATCGCGCATGATGGACACTCGCCTTCAATACCCTTTTTCATGAATGCTAGTGGATCTTTCCAGCTGCAGTAAAAGTTATTTTATTAAACAGCTCCTAGAAAATGCCCACACCACAATGTTGGCCCCACCGGATAATGTCATCTGGTTTTATACATGCTGGCAGAACTTGTATAATGAACTGGCCTCTAAAATACCGCATCTGAAGTTTGTGGAGGGGTTACCAGATACTCTGAATGACGACCGGTTGCTACCACCAAACCTTGTTAATATGATTATCGCAGATGATCTCATGATGGAGGGCGGTCATAGCTCCGAATTGGGAAAATGCTTTTACACAGTATTCACATCACCGGAAACTTAGTATCTGCTACATTGTACAGAATGTATTCTACAAGGGCTAGGGCAACCATTCGATAACGCTAAATGCCAGTTATATCATTCTGATTAAGAACACCAGAGACAAACAACAACTCTCGGTTCTAGTGTGACAGATGTATCCGGGTAACAGCCGATTTTTCATGGAGGCCTTTGAAGATGGTACCTGTAAACCTTATGGCTACTTATTGGTGGATTTAAAGACAAACACCTTAGAGGACTACCAATTCCACACAGGTATTTTCTATCCGGATTTACCAGTCGTTTACATACAGAAGCCCTCTAGAAAACCTGGTGAGGGGAAAAGCAGACCTCATTAGTACCCGCGACCGACCATCATGATGGCACGTATACATCGGAACTACACTCTCCTTAAAATGCTAGTAATGGCAGTGCCCCAGCAACGCAAGGCCATTCTGTGTTCGGTTTCTGATGATTTAGTATCGGCCATAGCCGAGATTGCCTTCACTACCGTCAGGGGGAACTTCCCGCTATCCAGCCGTCAATTAGGTGTTTTAAAAAAGAAGAAGCTAATCCTCAAGAAACTGGGTAACAAGCGATCCTCCATAAAAGTTAAAAGAACATTTTTAAAACAATCCAGAGGTTTCATAGGAGCGCAATCAGAAGATGTATCTGGTTGACAAGCGTCAGCTGGAGGGTCTGAGCACCCATAACAGGGAAGAGCCTAATATTCGAAAATCAGCAACCCTCCAGATCGATTCTGAAATGCAAGATGTCCTACGCAGGCATGATTTATCAGACTACGACAAAGTTACCCTCTATTCATCTATTCTCCAGAAATACTTAACACATTTTAGACAAGCCGACAATGAGAAGAACAAACTAACATTGTACATGCCCCCTGAATAGTCCACGAGTCTCAGCAACACAAGTTCCGGACACCCCGTTTCTGATCCCCTGGGAGCTGAAATCCTGAACACCATTAACCCCCGTTATCGTAAGAATGCTTAATTATTGTTGAACAAGATGACCGGTGAGCAGGTGCTGGTACCCTGGAACGCAAAGGGGGAGTTTGTATATAAAGGCACGACTGTCAAAGGTTCAAACATCCATGATTTAGTTCAAAGCATTACCAACCAGCAGGCCTTTGGAAGACACAAAAAAACCTAAAGGCTGGCATCTGTTCATGCAATCTGCTGCGGACCTAAACAATCCTGCCACTATAGTGGGAAATATGGGGCTCGAGACATTGAAAGACACTGGTGTTAAAACTCCATCCAAGGATGTTGAGTCCCTAGATATTTCCTTACAGAGAATAAAAAAGAAAAAGAAACCCAAACGCGAGGCCTGGTTTAGTGTGTAACTGTGTTTTCTCTTAATTTTAAGAACAGTGTTTAACCAATGTAGTGTGTATATGTATATGGGATTATGTATCTGTTTTTATAAGTATACTCAGACCTGTTGATTAAACAAATGTGCTGTTTGTAATAAAATATGTGTTTATGTAAATGCTTTTATATCTATACCCCATACAGCCTGCATAAACAAAGGTTCTGCTTGTAATAAAATAACATTATTATTTATACCAACCACACGTTTTGTGTCTAATTATTTCAAGCATGTCTAGCACAACATTTTGTTTTTTTTTAAATATTAAACAGTACAAAAGTAAGAACTGTTGTTTTAAAGTACAAGATGTTTTTATTTAGCCCTGCACATGTATCTACTGGTTATTAACACACTTACATTTCTGACAAAAACTATATACATTTACAGGTGGCCTGCGATATTTACGCTTGTTCACAAAATCCGTTACCATCCAATCATTTTGTTTGAGATCAAGAGAATAGGTTTGCATAACAGACCACAGGGACTGTTTCTCAGACATTTTAGATACAAAGTAACAAGCATGCTGCCCACATGTCACGACTTCAGAATGCTGCACCTAGGCTCTATTATAAAGTAATACGGATGCTATATGTTTAACGTAGTCCAATAGATTGCCGTCTTATATAGGATGGCTTGGGAAACACCCTGGAATATCAAAAACAGTTATTGCACCAGCGTCTATAAACATAGCTATCCAATGTATGCCTTCTTGATGCTGGGGATCGGTGTTCACAGCAAAGCTGATGGGCAGATCACCAGGTATATCCCTTGGAATGTTATCACACGAATAAACGCCTCAAAATGTCGTCACAGCATGTTTGTCTTTATGCAGGAAACGCATGATCTTGTAGGTATCCATTACATATCGTGCAGCACCTGTCGCTGGTTGTTGAGTTCTATGACCGAGTCAAATAGGGCCAGATTATAATGTCCTGATGATGCATTATCAGGTCTCAAATCAAAAGCCAGCAAGGTGTAGCCTTTGTCATAGTCGTCAAGCGGTATCACAAATCCTTTATCGCGCATGTGCTTGCCACTGATCGATACGAGCCCCAGATACTCCCTAATTGTATTTTTCTGTTGAAAACTTGAACTGTAGGCTTTGGCGGGTATGACGACCCCATCCTTAAAAAGAGTGGCGTAGTTAATGTTGTAATGTTTGAAATGAAAAGGATTGTTCAAATAATCCCCTGAAAAAGCAATGTTATCCACAAAGCCAATAACGATTATTTTAGGTAGCTGTCCCAAGAATAGGTTATCTTGACTGGTGACATGGATGCACGCTGGTACACTGAATATTTTCAAGGAGGTCCTCTCCACAGGGTATTTCTAGTTAGATATTTGTAGAGCATTAGCATGCGCAAGTCTGACTGTAGGTGACACGTTGATGCTTTTTATGAATAAACACCCTGATACTATTGCAAGTTTGTAGGCTTCTGCATCATCACTGTTCAGACAGAAAGCGTCTTTATTTTGAGAGAGTTTAATTTTCAGATCAACACTATTCACCAGTTTCTCCTGGAAAAACAGATCCGCCTGTAGACACCCTAGTAAATCAAAGTTTCTGCTACCTGTCGCATACGATGATCTCTTTATAAAGCCCTTGTTGTTTCCATCTAGAGCATAATCCTCCATATGCCCTGCCGTGTCCTTATGAAAAAGCCCTGCAGTGAGCTGCGTGTCTAAAGTGTCATTGCTGTAGTTCAGAATGCTTTCTATGTACGCTCTATTAGCATACATATTGTCACTCTGTGCAATCATGCGATCACCTAGAGTGATGTCCACCTGGTTGAAAAGGGCGGCCACCGGATAGGCAATCGTGGCCACCTTCACCACTGCTCTGATAGCCGTCCCATTCTCTTTTGTTATTCTGCAGGTTAGGTAGAGTAAGGTGTCATTCAATTCCAGGTACGTCTCAGTTGAGCCCGAAATTTAAAACTCAATGGGGGCTAATGGTGATAGTGCTGCTAGAGGCGCAACTTCCATGAAAAAACTGTTTTCGATGCTCGTCTGTGTCGGGGGCACGACAAACAGATCTAGTTCTGATTTAACACATTCCCCCGAGGCACAGTGGATAAAGGCCATCTTTTAGAAAATATTGATGCCGGGTCTGTTTTTATTTCACTTGACCCGTCTGTTCTTTGACGTGTGTTTTCTCTTCTGAGCGGCTTCAGTTGTTGATCTTCATTTTTTATGCGGCTTCAGAGGCCCCCACCTGCGCAAAGCTTGCCCTTTTCTTTTTGCAGGGCTTTCACCCACGTAAACCAGACCAGAGCCCTCTTGTGCTGATTGGTTGAAACGATTTGCGATGGAGGTTGTTGCAGTAGACACCACATCCTTAGCAATGTTTGTAGCAGCTGTTTTCATATGCGGCTTGGCTAATTCAAACCCTTTGCGCAGGAAGGGCATGGCTCTCCAAAAAAGACTTCTGAAAATACTGCCTAGACCCTCACCATACATTACAGGTGCACCTTGGACGTAGGGCTGATTTACATAACCGGCCTGTCTGCAGTAATAATCCCTATAAGCGTGCGGCTCTCCATAATTCTTCAAGATCACCATGTTCTAATTGTCTCTCTCACGTCTAGGGCGCACGTGAAGTTTCAGCAGGACCTTCTCGTATTTAAATGAGACCAGATCACCCTGATCGTCCATCTGGATGTTGATGGTGTCAAAATGACACTTAGAAACAGGGATATATTCAGGCTTCATGTATTGTATATTAACAATGCCGTTATTTTCACCCATGACTTCTACTATATCGCTGTATATCATGAGGCTATAAAATCCACCATCAATATCTGCATGTGTTTTGTCAGTATTTTTAGTATTATTTTTTATATGCTGAACGTTCCCCAACACCATTGAAAGTTTCCCGCTACATATAAACTCCACGGTAAGATTGGGTGATCTTACAAATACTTTCCGACATGAGTTATTTAGAAATAGCTGTATATCTGCACAGTGCTCGAGACTCGCTATCGATTTGTTGATAGTATCTAGCAGCGCCTGTATTGTGGGTTAGAAGCCGTGAGGAAAACCCACGTTTATCAATTCAGCAGGCTCTCCATGTCTGATTGTATACCAGGAATCTCTTTTGTCCTTGGTGTCCCACGTATGGGGGTACTGAATCTCCATCAACCCCGTTTCCCACTGACATTGTAAATTAACAGGTTTAGCCAGTTTAACAGAATAATCCAATATTTTATTTTTGGGGAATATATCTAAAGAGGTGTTATTGGGCAAGGTGATATAAAAGCATGTGTTTTCCATCTTCTTCTTCTCACGGAGCATCTCTGTTTTTTAGATCCTCTAGAGATGCCGCGTTGACCCAACTGTTGAATTTCTCAGGCCATCCCTGCCATTTTACCAGATGCTGTTTCTTAGACCCCTTACCTTTACTCTGAATAATTTCTCAACCGTATAAAGACGCTGGGGATCGTCGACCACCTTTTGTAACTCCTCTGTGTAGAAATTACCGCCTACAACTTCACCAGCATAATCAGTCAGCTGATATATGTATACACCCTCTTTCACGGCTGCTTTTGCCACTATGAAAATTTCATCAGTAAAGGACTGATGGTAGCCTTTTGTAAAGACACCTTTTAACTTGGATAATCGGACGTGGTCCCCTACGCGGAAGGCTGGTTTGTTGATCTTCTCCGATATCTGTCCGGTATACAGGTTTCACCACACTGATAATGAGTTTTCAGAGATAACAGAAATGGAAGGCATTTTAATAGACCGGTGGCAACTGTCATTATACACATTGATAAAAGTCTGTAATATATCCACATAGCGTTGCGTATTATAGGCTGTGTAATATCGCCATAGTTTAGATTTCAGGGTTCTATTAAAACTTTCAACAACCGCCACTTTAACCTCCGTGTGTGTTATAAAATGATGCACACTGTGTTGATTTAAAAGGTTTTGGAGGGGCATATTCAGAAATTCCTTACCGACATCAGTTTGCAATTTTACAGGCATGCGCCCCTTGCTGAAGATATGCTTGAAGGCCACAGCCACCTTGCACCAGTCTTATCCCTCAAGGCCTCTGCAAACGTGTATTTTGATAAAACATCTATCACCGTCAGAATGTACCGTGCACCATCGTTCTGCTTTTCAAGGTTAGAAACATCTGCCAGGTCAGTTTGCCACTGCGTGTCTTCCGCTGCGACAATGGTCATTCTACTTTTAAAACGACTTCTAGCTTGTTTATGGAGGGTATACGTCTCCTGGATGAATAACCATGTCTTAACAGTTCTGCGTGTGATGGGGTGTTTATCACGCTGTAACTTTAGATAAAGCGCATCAACACTCCCATAACTCCGAACACCACATTTATCAGAATAGCTTTTATGCAATCTTGAACACGTGTTGTTATCCATTGAAGCACTATAGAGCACTACAAAAAAATAACCACACACAGGGTTGGTGTATGATGTTTTATTTTTTTATACTGGTTGGTAACCATGTACGGGATGCCGAACTGTTACCACCCCTGATATTTTATTAGAAGCATCATATAACAAGCTATACACATCAATGTGGTTGCCACGCCTGTAACTCTGTAGACACCAGATACTCATAGCATTTAACAGTTCAGATAGTTCAGAGGCTTGTAAAATACAGCCTTTAAGTCATAGGAATCTTGCATACATTTCCGCCACGTGGTGTTTCAACATGGTTCCAGGACCCAGGTATAAAGAACCCACGTTGTATCGGATTACAGAGCCGTATTCATCACACACCGGCATCTTGATGATGTTACAAATGTCACTTATACAGATTGCACTTTCACTAATCCGAGCATATTGAAGTCTCGGTACATAAAAACGCCACAATAGGTGTGGGCTGTTTACAGTTATTCTCGCCTTCAGCATAGCATGTAAACGTTTTTCCCCACACATACGTCCAGGCTTCAGGTAGCGCTCCACACGCCCGGTTTGTCCTCCAGAAATGTTACCCTAGAAACAACGGTACACATATAAGGAGCAAGATTATTTTATTTTCATCTTTTAAAAAACAAGCTGTCGCTGTACCAGACACCTCTGCGGATTACTCCTAAGACAGTACAGGTGAGAAAAGTCTCTCTTCATTAAATGGTCTATATGGTTTCTATAAATCACGGGTCCTGCCAGTCATAAAGATTTCATTTTTTTCACAGGTTTGCAACACGTTTGAATTTCCAGGCCAGGATTGTTTTTGTTTGCAGCCCCCCACACTCGCATGTACACGCATACCCATGGTTTTATAAACACTTTTAAGCAACTGATAAATGTTATATGACTTCAACATCTGACATATCGCCCGTATTGCTACAGATTGATAATTCGGGAGTAAACAATAATGAGCATCCTGCTGAGGGTATCCGCATTTATGCCCTTCACACCAGTAGTAATAGTCACGCTTCAAACACGTTGTCACAACCGACGCCGCAAAAGCTTGAACCGTTACAGTCTCCAAAAGGGTTATATTTTCATCTTCTTCCTCATCAGAACTTTCAAAACGTTTCAAAGTATCACATTTCTTACACATATCACCATCTGGGAATGCTGAACTTTTGAACCTTTTCGAACAGCACACGCAATAAGTCTAGTTTGATGAGGAAAGGTATCATACTACACTACTGTGCCTTGGATTCATTAGTTGAAAGCATTAAGATGAAATCTAATCTGCACTCAAACATCTTGTAATCAATTTTATTTAAACTTGACAATCCTGGGATTCATGTCAAATTAAAGGAGATTCTTCCGGGCTCGAGCCTGTCTTTCTCTTTGTGGGGGTTCCCTTCAGTCTACTTTCCGTCACATTAATTTTCACTCTATCACAATTCTTTGTGGGCGATTCCCTTCCCCAAATTTTGTCTTTATCTCTTTACACTATCAAAGACTTTCAATACTGCAAGGCTTTTACATAGACCTCTGCATGACCACTTCAACCTCTGCTTACACAATTAAACAATCAACAATCATCCTCATCTTGCTTTTTGGTACTTGTAGTTTCTTTTCCTTTTCACTTTTCCCTCTTCCAAAGTTCATATGCAACACCAATACTTCTTGGCATTTGTAGTTTCTTTTCCTCTTTAGCTTTCACTTATAATTTCACATATTTTGCCCCCTCTGCGTATTCAGAGTTCACATACTTTGCTTTTCACTTATTCAAGTTTCGCTCGGGATTGCAGAACTTTGCTTTTGATTCCAGTCTAATACACTTCAACTGAGACATTTGAATGTGTGATTCAGCCTCACAGGACCACTCTGTTACTTTGTATACTTTCTTTATCATTCAGCAATTGTCTTCTCCATATCGTGTTTTATCGTACACGTGCAACCTTCAACTCTCTTGATTACAGTTACTTTTGCGTTTAACACAAACGTGCCTTTTGTTACCTCCGATAACTCACTGGTCATGTTAATTGGCTTCCCTCTCTCTTCAGCATCTTTCATGTAGTAGTCAAGGCCGTTACCAACACCTCCTCTGCTCCTCCCCAACTCCGCTCTTTACCCGGGAGGGGAGCGGGCCGCTCTGAAGCATCTTGAAAGTTTCTCGTTTCCGCTCATTCGGTTTCAGCCTTGGAATGCTTACGGCCTCCCGAAAGTGTGGAATTCAAACCTGGCTCTCTCTAATTCTTCGCCGCCTTAGATCAGTCCCTTTGCCTTCCAACTTCCACAGCCTGGTCGGCATCAGCCCTGAGAGAGCTGCTCCTTCTCGGACCCAGCCTTGCTCAGAGTGTGCCTGTGTATGCCACCTTTTATCCTGACAGCATATGTTAACAAGTGGCAGGTGTATATAGTTAGAATTACGTGCCAGATTCTGCCTGGTCTCATTAAAAGGACAGTGCCATTGCAAGTTAGTAGAGGTAATCTCCCTGACCTCATTCCTCATCTTCCTCACCTCTGAAGTGTTGTAAATGTGAAGTCAGGAGGACTTGTGGGAGCTGTCGTTTCCCATAAAATAAGCAGCGATAGGGGTTGTGGAAAAAGGGGGATATCATGTCTCACCACAGGCGTTTCTCCCCCACTCTCCGAGGACCCCCTACCCAGGTGATCCTCCCTCGCTTGTCCACCCCCAGGGTCGGATCCAAAAGCGAGGGCCTTTCCCTGGCCACCTGAGTGCGGGATTCCCAGGGATTAGGTTGTGAAACGACCTCTGGTTTTTCACATACGCCATTGGTTGATTACAGTTAGGTGGCCACCCTAAATGTCTAATTCGAAACTTCTTTGCTGTGTGAAATGGCAGATGTTAATAGATAGAGATTATGGAAACTATGTAAGTCACAGCCAGCAAGCAATCATAGCAATCATAGCACAAATAACTCGTACTGTTAGCCCATGTCGCATTACTATAGATTGAGTTTGTTTACTTGTTTGTTTTTTAACATTCAAATGTTATATGCTTATATGATCATTGTATAGATAGTATAAAATAGTATATTTACATTAATGATGTTATGGCTTAATGCCGACATAAAGCTCTTTTACCTTTTCACTGAATGAAGTGCCAGATAAGAAAGCGTTTCCTGTAGTTTTATTGAAACTTTATTTCAGTTGTTTGAGTTTAATTAAAGCCATTCCACCACAAAGGACATAGAATGCAACCATGCCTCAGATACAACCCTCTTACCCACAGTGCGTGTAATGGACACTGTCTCCGTCATCAGTGGTGTGCCCCTTGTTTTAAGTAATGATATTGTGAATGGTCCTTGTTTTCGAACAATGCTGCTGTTCTTAAATACAATGCACTATTTGAATAAAAATTGCCTTCATCGACATTTTGACAAGAGTGCCTCATCCTACATGTGCACTATTATGTTTACTTTTGTGTAATTCATTAAATAACACCTAAGCTTTTTGCATTTTCAAAAGGGCTCTTTCAGTGAAATAAAAACGTAACTACAGAGACAGCAACAGTATATTTGTCTTGTCACTGAAACAGCACTATTTCCCAAGGTTCTACGTTAAAATACCAAAAATAAAATAGCAAGGCCAAAAAAATGCCCATTTATTTAGGTCAAATTTCGAAAATATTGTTTTATTTTCTTTACCCTTTTTTTCTTTTTTTAATGTGGGGGAGACCATTTCGTATACCCTAACCCAACCCCCATCTAATTATTGTTAAAGAAGTGCAACAAAATCGAAAAATTAGCTCCTCTACAGCACACACTGCTGGACAGATATACACCAAACATATTAATATCCTTTTGTTGATTTGCGAAAATCCAACCATCAGTAATTTAAACTTAAAAAATGTATCAAAAATAAAATGTACATATATATTGCCGGTTAGGAAGGCAGGTATTTAAGTCATCCTTTGAATTTCATCTATAGAATATGGATGCTGGAGGGGAGGCACCATGGACTCTGCAAATATCCACAAAAATGAAAATGTTCGAAATGGTGGAACATCCAATGACGTGGCAAATGTTTCCTTTCCTGTTTGGTACATCATCTTTATATAGATGTGTTAGGGTTAAAGTTACACTTCATGAAACTTAGCTGCTACTCTATATTTAATATTTGCAACAACACATTGGGCCTCATTACGAGTCCGGTGGTAACCAAGGCCGTAAAACTGCCTGGTTCCGCCGGACTCGTATTACCATTCCGCCTCCGTGACTCCCGGAAATACCAGGGCATTACGACCCTGGTGTCCCGGGAATTCCGGAGGCGGAATTCGGTAAATCCACATTCCCAT
This sequence comes from Ambystoma mexicanum, assembly GCF_040938575.1. Lineage (NCBI taxonomy): Eukaryota > Metazoa > Chordata > Amphibia > Caudata > Ambystomatidae > Ambystoma > Ambystoma mexicanum. The sequence goes on along the minus strand of NC_090934.1, from coordinate 830,656,924 downwards.
TGAGTCCCATAGGACTCAATGGGAATGGGGAAGTGGAAACACCGGCACCATCTTGTGATGGTGCTGGTGTTTCCACGTCCGCCTGCAGGCGGGCGGTGTTAAACCCGCCAGGTCAGACCTGGCGGGACCATCACCTCCCGCCTGCAGGAGTCGGGATCGGCGGTCCGGAATTAACAGTGGCGGCGGGTTTACCGCCACTGTTAATTCCGGACCGCCTGACCTGTAATGAGGCCCGTTGTCTATGGCAATGTGGTATGGAGCTATGTAAATTAAAGACTATACTGGTGGTCATCACCACCCCTCCATAAAATCCTCCTTATGGATTTGGGCCACTTTTTCATAGGTCATTTTAAAATGTGTCATCTTGAGGGGCTCTGTTTCCCTCTAGCTGCCCCCTCTTATTTATCGGGCTGATTCACTACTGGTCACTCATTCACCTCATTGCAAGGGTGACAATTCTATTTTTATTTATTACATTTTTTGAAATTTCAGTCCATGAAAACCTTTACTGTGGAAACATACCTTTGGTAAAATAACCTGTTCTCCCACTCTGACACAAATAGCTCTATATCCCTCCTTCATATTTCTAAATATCGGCCAAGCCCATTCAACTACACTGTTGACAGTTATTTCTCCTGCTTGGCCCTTCCCTAGACTTGTGACATTCACCTATCGCCATGCCCACACTTCTACAAAAAGAAACAGAGCCAGTTAGGCTAGATTGCCAGCAAATGCACAGAGGTATGGGTCAGATTGAAGGCAAGGTCACTTTGTTTGGTGTTTGCAAAGGCTTCAAATATCATAAAGACTGCAGCTTGTAGTCCAAGAGTCATTGATATTTAGCAGTGCTACTGGTACAAACAAGCCCAAGATTCCATGTCCTTGAGGCTAGTTCCTGAATTCACAAATAATACAGCTTGCATTGCAAGTGTTAGTATTCAAAACGATTTGGAAAATTCATTTCTCATGACATTCAAGGACATGTTGAAGACCTTGTTCTTTCACCGCCCTGAAATCTGGGAGCATTCTGTCAAAGCACTTAAAACAAATTAATGTTCACAGAGTGCATGGTATATTTCGAACAATTGAGCAATCTTTGAGTTAGTACAAGGGATCATGAACATCCGTACTTGGAGAACAAGCTGTGAAATTCACTAATGCTGTAGTCTTTACAAATATTAAGACAGGCAGTAGAGCACAATTTTCCTGGATGAACTTTGTTATATATTTATCACAAGTATACAGGAGAATACCTTCTCTGCATTGAATAGTTTTAAAGTGCATGACATTAAGCCGGGCCCTAGTTAAAATAATCCATGTTTAGGACAATAATAAGAGACTAAAATAGGTACAGTCTGAGAGATGGTTTGTGCCAGTTTTTGCCTTTCGTAGCCCATCGTGAACAGATCGGAAATGTGATTTGAGAGATTGAATAGACAGGCTCCCAATACTTTCTGGATTGTTGAAATAACAGGCCAGTCCCATAATGCCTAGTACTATTTTGATATAAAATAGCCAACCAACTCTGTGAGAATTCCCCAAGCTCAGGAGGTTGTGGGATGTATTGACCCACTCTGCTATGCTATGCGGCATCACCCTGCCAGTTATGGGGAAAGAAACAGCAACAATGGCGTCAAAACCCTTGTGCGCTCAAAAACCCACAAAAACCGTGTGCTTCAACACACAAAAAGAGGGATGCACAACCTGCCACCCATGGTGCATGTGCAGTGGAATGGAGCACACCCTGCAGAAAAGGTGCCATTGGGCTCCATGACCAGTAAACAGAGTGCAGAAAGAAAACCAGCACTTTGCAAGAGAAACCAAAATGTGCCTACAATAGTCATGTGTTTTGTTGCCAAAAACTCCAAAATGCCTATAACACAGCACTTTTCAACATTCACAATCTTGCCTGGTGCTCAAAATCCATGTATCAAATGAAACATTGTGAAACATACACAGTCTGGAAACTGACAGCCTCTACAGTACCCGGGGCAACCTGAAGACAGCTGTTAGAGGAGTACTAAGGCAGCTTTAAAATGACCTAAAACTCAAAAGTCTGCTGAATTAGAAAACAAACAGGATTGTTGCCAAAAAGAAATACAGATTTTAGTTGTGTTTTTGATTCCACAGATTTTAAGGCCAAGAAAGAAATGTATTTGTATGTGATGCAATAAATCTGGGTTTTGTAGGGTTTAAGAAGTAATTAGCTTGGCTGAAGTTGAAAAAAAAACTGGGAAAGCAGGTTTTTTCCCAGAAGGAGGGCCTTCCCCTCAGCAGAAACTCACGGGGAGGTGTTAATTGCCGGGTAGGGACAGAATCTTGTCTACAGAGAGCAAAGGAAAAATGACAAGCTTCAGCTCAGGAAATTAGAAGTGTGAAGAGGGTCGTAGATGGCCCCTGGAAGGAACAAACAAGGAGGAGCATGCCCCTGGACTGCAGGGAGACAAAAAGAGGTGCAGCCAAGCGACCATCTGTCGCTAAACATGAACAAAGAACACATTTTAAAAGACTTATAACTTGCTATTCAAAATGGTGAAGAATATAAAAATAATAGAATTGTTCATTTAATTTCTGGCTGCACGTGTGAAGAGGCGGCAGAACTGTGTGACATGTTCTGGACAGGAATGGCAAGATATGTGATTTTACGCAAAATGTATTACTGTTAAAATTGTGAAAATCTACATGCATATCCCTATGTTAAACATGCACACTTGTGGAAATTTGCAGAAAAATGGGGACGTGTGTTCACAGTGAAAAGGGCAAAATTCCGTAGAAAGCGGAGACAAGAATACCTGCTCTCTCCTCCTATCTCTTTACATTGCCTATTGGGGGGCTGAGGGGTGTTGCAGGGGCAACTGCTAACCACAGTGCTATTTGAGCTGAACCAACACAAAAGTATTATTTTCTGTGCTGCATATGTTTTGCTTATTACCTATTCCTAGTGTACTAAAGATATTACTCAGTGTTCCGTCACCCCATTGGTGATTGTTGTTTATCTATTAAAACATATTGGGCCTCATTACGACCCTGGCAGTACGGGTTAAACGGCGCCGTAAAAGGTGCCGGCGCCGTTTACCCCGTACCGCCTCATTACGAGGTCCCCTCGCGGGGGCCCAGGAAGCAACGCCTGGTCAAACCAGACGTGCTTACCGGGTCCCGGGAGGGGAAGAGGGATCAAACAACAGGCCAACTCGTAATAGCCCGTTGTTTGCTCCCTCTCCCATTCCCATTCAGCCCTATGGGGCTAAAATGGGAATGGGGAAGGACCGGGTCCGGGTCCTTGGAGGGAGGAATTACCGGGCCTTCCGAACTCGGAATGGCCCGGTTATTCCTCATTCTGAGGACCCGGACGCGATTTCGGCAGCAGCCATGCCGCCAATAGCGGCATGGCTACCGCCGAGGTCGTAATGAGGCCCATTGTGATTAATTTTTCAATACCTAAATAAATATTTACCTTTGCAAACAGCCGGATTCCTGGTTGTGACCGGGGGGGACGATGCAGAGGGGGTTCCAGGAGAAGGGTGTGCTATGAGTGGTATGTCGTTCAGAATATTGAACTTTTAGACAAAAATAAATAAGGGTTTCAGTTGTGCACTAAAAGCTGAGCTTTGACTTAGGTGTGTGCCGGATTGAAATCACTTACAAGATTTCTTAGTAGCAATCTGGTTAGAGTTCTCTCTTTGCTAATTGACACAGATTGCAACAGGCAGGGATCATCCTTAACCTCAATAGATCTGTATGAAGGAGAGTGCCAGTTTCCGAATACAGATAGTCAAGGAAAAGACACCCCTGCAGCTTTTCCAGATTCCCGTAGCCCCATAGCTGATACACATAGACCCCACTGCCAATCGCCTTGCCCCGGTAAACTTCATGTCTAGTCTTTATTGACATACTGAACATATCTCTTGTGTACATTCTTCTCAAAACGGACATGTTTCAGTCTCCACCCTTAAATGTATGGACTTTCTTTGCTTGTATACGATCTGTCCACAAACGTTTTGTTCGCAGGCAGGCTGCCCACAGTAAAACTGCTCAGTTCATTGAAAACGGGGGCCAGAGCAATTTTTGTCCCCTGCCTCCATGGTTAAGGATGTGTGGGACACCTCTGCAATCCCAGAGGCCACAGATACTTGAACATGAGGAGTGTGGGACACTCCCGCAACCCCCTCTCCTCATGTTCAAGTACTAAGGTCAAAAAGTAAAACGGTCAAAAGTGGAACCTATAATTAGGTCAAAATTAGCCAACGACCAAATGTAAATAGTCAGATTGGGTAATTCCCTTTCTTCAGGGGTGGGCATCATGTTTGACATTAATAACTTGTTGATGAATATCACACTGTTTTTTGCATTTGGAGAAAAACTTGAAAAAGTGTAATACATGTAATGTAATGCAATCTTTTGTGAAGTGGTCTTATATAGAGTGCTTCTGTCATGTTTGTTTTTTGGGCCCACCAGTGGAAGAAGAAAATAAAATTAAAGATGTATATTTTTTCTAAAAGGTTTGTGGGATTTATGCAGACTGTCATTGAGCGAGGAGTATTAATGTTGACAATAAGAAAACATCTAGTGAGCTGAGAGACCAAGCATAAAAGGTTAGTATTCAGTCACTTGTAGTAATAAGGATTGTTCTTTGGCATATATGCAGCAACATTGAGTGGATTACTGCTTGCTGATTTGATGATACATTGAGAGCACCTGGGAGCATGTTGGCTGGAGATGGCCATACTGGGGATCAAAGTGACAGTGTGGGACAAGGAGTCAATGATGGGAAGAGGTATTACTCTGCAGCACACAACAAGGGGGGAGGGGAATGCATGTGACAATATGGGGCATAGAACAAGGTCTCTTCTGGCAATGGATTCAAGGGGGATGGCCGGGGCATGTGTTACAATGCAGGAGGGCACTAGGGGGCAGGTTTGGCAATGTGGGTGGACACATTTGGCAATGTAAGAGTACAGGGTCAAGGGGCACATGCAAGTAATGCATGGACTACTGGAGAAATTATGGCAGCCTGAAAACCAAACAAAGTACCGGGGCAAAAGTGTCTTTGTAGAAAGGGAAGCACATGAACAAGAGGCAAGGCGATCAGGTATGTGGTCACATGCTAGAAATGCAAAAGGTACAGGGACACGTGCTGTCTATTCAGAGGGTTCAGACTTGTACACATGGGGACAATAAAAGGAAGTGAGGAACCCAGCCATATGGTCATGATTCAGGGCTTACCATGGTGCATGTAACAATGATGGAGATGTACTAATTTGGGGGAGCAGGGACCTGAAAACATTGATACAAGAATGTACCAAGATACATGGCACATTTTAATGCAATGTGACAGATAAAGACTTTTAAGGAGCACTGGAGTTGTTCAAGCCAAGCTGTTTGTAAGGAGAGCCAAGCCAGAGCAGAGTTGGAAGTCTGGATTGTCCGTATGAGCCATACCAAGAGCTGGGTCATTGGAAAAAACAAGTTAAATAGGCAGCCTAATATTTTCTAAATAACAGAAGTGACAAATAAATGTGTTTTATTTAACATCATCATAATTCACTATAAGAAAGGAGTAGGTTTAGATTATCTACAAGCACAACTGGACAGGCATGTCACTCAAGACTGAGTAACTCACATTATTATCATTAACTACTCACTTGCACTCAAAAAGCATTCATTCCTAGCAGAACACATTACGGAGTGCCATGTTCACTTGTGTGGTGGGTTTAATACAGTTATACAACAAAAGCACCATAACTACAGTTGCAGAGCTCATCTATGTACCAGGCTTGGGGTTGGACTAAGTCCTATCGGGTTTTGATCACATTGTAATTTCACTGGCACAGGTCCAATTTTCACAGGGATACTTACACTTCATAAACATGAACCTGAAAATTACTGAATTCTGGCCTTAGGTACCTCTTTGCAAGCATGTCATCCTGTTGGAGACCGTTTGTGCAAACTCAGACTATTGCAATACACTATTTTCATTGAGGAAGAGGCGGAGTGACCCACGTCTCTTGCCAATCAACACAGATTGCATTCATTCATGTTTATGAAATCATTCACTAACCAACAAATCTCACAGAAATGAAAACCCAAAGTTTCCCAAGCACGAGAATTGGATTTAAGGAGTATGTTCAAGGGTCACAGCAAGAAAAGTTTGATTGAAGGTGAATTTAACTAAAAATGTATCAAGAATCCTCACTGGACCTTCATAAAGAGGATCACTTGAGCTTGAGAGCTAATCATCATTTCAACTTTGACGGTTTGAGATACATTTGGAAACTAGGGACAATTGAGACAAAGGGTGTGCAAACTAGGTAGCTTGTCATTTCCTAAATAAGATAACTGACATAATGCAAGATTTTGTAGTCTCTATCGATATACTTTACATTAAAAAGGCTGCTTTTTAATTATCCATGCTGTCAAATTAAGGAGTGTTATTCATTTACATAGAACACTCACTCCATACCACTACAAATCCAACTTTAACACTCATTTCAAGTATTAGGCAGATTTCATCAATGCTGTAGTTAAGGTTAGCAGAAGATTTAGATTTGTAGTGATGTGGAGTGAGTTTGTATGTTGAATTTGCAGTGGTATCCAGTGACCTTACATCAGCATTATCATTACCTTTATTTGCAGAGTTTACTTTTTTATATTAAGCTTAGCTCTTCTTTAAAACGTTTTTATATCTAATATATCTAAATATAAATAAATAATTCTATTCTGTTCCTTCATTGCATAGTTAAGGTTAACACACAATGTTTATGGAATTTCAGAAAATACAATTTCAAAGGATTTTATAATAACACTTGAATACTTCCATGAATAAATGTGAACTAATTCCACAGTACATTTTCAGAATTTTTCAGTTACGGTTTCGTATTTAAAAAAGATGTTATGATCACATTTTGAAACATGGGGTTTTCTGAAAGGGGCGAAAATAGTTTTAGGCACATAGCTCTCAAAATTGGTGACTTTGATTTTCGAGATTTTTGGCACGTGCCTAGATATTATCATGAATTGATGCACAGAAAAATAATATTGAGAATCAAGTGAACCAATTTCATGATATTCACATTTTAATAGTAATTTAAATATCATTCATGAGCAGAATTAATGTGCATCTTGTATTCGAACTGTACATATAGAAGATGCACATTTTGTACATGTACGCTACTATACAAATTAAAACTCACATCACACTTAGGGATTATTCTGATGTCAGTTTTCATATGCATATAAGAGGTATGGGGGATGTAAATTGTGTAGATGTATGAAATGTAAAACTCCTGTACACCTTTTGTATGTATTGAAAACTAACATCAAATATTTAGATCACTTTATTGTAAGCTTTTATATCTATAGGAGGCATAAAAGGCATGAGCACAAAGAATGTACATCTTATAGATTCTCTACACTCGTACGTGTGTGAGATCTACATTTTATACAAGCACACCAATATGGGTCGGAAAACTGACATCAAAGTCAGTCCTGATTTTGATGTGAGTTTTCAGGAGATGTAATTGTGAACATGTACAAACTGTGCAATTATTGCATGCAAAAACTCACATAAAGGAACAATTAATCACATGACCTAAACCTGACTTTAACATGACCTAAACCTGACTTTAATGTGATTTATTTTTTTACGTGTGGAATGCATATACGTTATGTGCATTTTGTGACTGTATATCAAACACTCCTATGATATTTATATGCCATAGACTCACTTAGACACCAAACACTCATATACCTTGCACCACAGATTTGTACGACACCCATACTTATGACACATGCCCTTACAACACATTTTATTATGACACATTCTCATATGTCACATACTTTTGACACTCACACATTTTTGACACCTGCTCTTACGACATGTTCTTGCAGCACCCACTTTTTTACGACACAGACTCTCATGCCACTCACATTACAACACTCAAACTTCTAAAACTGCACTTTTAACACTTAATACTGGCACTTATGACAGATGTTTTTACATCAAACTCTCCTATGGCACATGATCTTACAGCAGGCACCCTTACGGCACACACGATTATGAGACACAAACGTATGAGATATGCTCCTACACTTGTGAGAAACCCAAAGGTGTCTCACTTACTGGTCACCGGGGAGCTGTTAACCAGGTGGCCAGGACACGGGCATCACTATTGTATCCAGTTCCTGGAGGTGGACCAGTGGGGGAGGATCACCTGGGTGAGGGGTCTTTGGTAAGTGGAAGTGGGACACTGAGGGTTGAGACACAGTATCCCCTTCCCTGTGACACCTTTTCTCCATCCTACCCTGTAGGATATTTACAGCCTCTAGCTCCTCCCCCCGCTTTTCACAAAAACACTTTCATACACTTTAACAGACAATGGACTAACACCAGAGCCGTTAACATGACATGTCCCAACACATGGGTCAGGCAGAGTCAGAAAATTGGCAATAATCATGCACAGCCTTTTACCTTCCCGACAGGGATTAAAAAGCGGAGCACAAAAGCACACTTTGAGCAAGGCTGAACGCACGAAGAGAAAACTTCACCAAACCAGCAGTTCAAACAGAGAAGAAAGGTGGTGAGAACTGGAAGTATGACGAAGAGGAGAGTTGCCTTTGCCCTTTTCAACTCGGACCCGCAAAGCCTCCGAAAGAGAAATCCTAAGACTGGGCGCTACACCTGGCGTGAGAAGCAGCAGACGACAATGGTACACATGGGCCTCCCCCATTGATGACGTAATGTCTGCTGAGAGTAGCGATCCTATATGAGGCACTGATGAACACATCTACACAAATCACTGGTTCAGATGTTATTGACCTACGGTGAGAACAGCCACTATGTGCATCTCAAAATACAGTGTGTGATGCTATCAACATCGAGGAGTGGAACACATTTGCCATACCCATGCAACTCTATAGACAGAGAATGGAGAGAATAGAGAGACAAGATTCCAACTTTTAAAACTCAACTACCCCAGACTTGTCTCTACTCCCTGGAGTACAACAACCAAATCCTATCATGTCTAACTGCCCAAGGACACCAGCAGCAGCCTACCTTCCTCTCTTCTTCAACTCAACTCAGATTGTACTGTTCATAAGTAAAGCCTGCCCTTATGCCAAACTTAACTCAGCAAAGAAGATAGTGCAATCCAAAGAAGAACCTTAAATAATGAAAATCACATTTCTAGTAGTAACCTTAAATATAGAACTTACTAAATAAATAAATATCCTTCTCCACCTCTGAGGATGAATTCAACACACTTAATATATCCATCAACATCGCTCTTACTGCCAAACAACCTGGAAGCCCCTCTCACCCCCAGACAAAGAAATGGAACAACGGAAGAGCATGCAACCAAAGATCCAAATGTCTCCTCATCCACTCTTACTCCATATCAAAGCACAACACAGACATGAATGTACTGCCTTTTCCTTGGGGACAACAATTACTTCATCTTTGCACCATGACTTAGCTAACAGATGTTCACACAGCAGTATAGCACGAGGCAAGCCTATTGGAATACAAGATCAATTTTTTCAAATGCATAAGCAAGAGAGGAGGGGGACTCATAAACAAGGACTTCATTGGCACAAAAGTATAATTTGCAAACACCATTTCAAAATGTGAATGCTCTTTTGACATTGTAGTATTTCTCACGTGTGTAATTTTACTTTTCACTTGATCTACAGACCACCTTCTGAACATCTTTTATTTGCTTACATATTTGTGTCTGTGGTAGCAACTTTATGCTTAACAGCCATTTTGCAGCTCCCTCAGAAGTGTTCCCTTCTGGCAAAAGGTAAATACTGCAAAGAACAAAACGTCTCAGCAAACCTTTATGCCCTCAGCCTCAAGCAATTAGTGAGGCACACAGACATGCGGTTGGACACACAATAGCAATATTTCGGGAACATGTATCTATGAACAGTGATGCCGCCAAAGCTCTGAGGCAACCATCTTGTCACGGCTCGCTCCCTTCGCTCCCGTTCCCGCCACTTGGGGGCATGTTTTGGGGTTTATTCCCTACTGGACATTTCCTTCGAACCCTATGCTACAGTGTTCTGATGAATTGGGAGCGTTAAAACCTTATATTCCAAGTTACTTCCCTTCCGGATCCATTCCAGGTTTTTGGCAGCCAGCATGTTACTTAAATCAAATGACTATGCTTCCCAGAATGCCTTGGCTCACTGCTTCACCTCCTGCTTCCCAGAATGCCTGGCTCACTGCTTCATCTCCTCTCTGGCAGCCAGCATGCTATTTAAATCAAATAGCTATGCTTCCCAGAATGCCTGGCTCACTGCTTCATCTCCTCCCTTGCAGCACAAGGCTGGGTGGAGGATAGGCAACACCTGTGGCTGCAGGTGCAGCAGGCGGCACGCCTGAGGGGTGTGCTCGTTTAGCAGCTTTAAAAGCCTCAGTTTGCTTCAGTCCGGCGCTGGTCATTGTAGCAGTGTTCCTGTTGTGACTAGTCTCCTGTTCCTTGTTCCTGGTTTCTGTGCCTTGTACCTAGTTCCAGTTCCTAGCTTTTGTGCCCAGTTCTTAGCTCCTGTATCTTGATCCTCTGTCCTGGATTTCGGATTAATGTGCTAATTGATTTATGGTTTCTGAATTTCCCTTTCTGTCTTCCTCTGTCTGCAGACAGCCTTTCTCTGTGCTTAACTCTTAGATGCAGCCCAGGTTGCTGGTGCGTTCTGTCTCTTTATGCTGTCCTGGTTACTGAAAAGCTTGATGCATTAATCTTACTTTAGTAGTATTTGTTTACTGCCTTTTTTCCTTGGTTGGGTGGGAAAGGTTTCCTTTTGTAATAGCGTTTCCCCTGCTCCTGATCCTACTTTATTCAGATTCCATTCCATATTTTCCATTGCACTTCTGCATTTACTTTCCATCGAATATTAGGTGTGGGTGTTGTTGTAACATGTTCCAGTGTGTATCCCCTTTTGTTTTCCTCACAAGTTAACATCACAATTCATACTTGCCCCTGACTAGGGTTTTATGTATTTTGTTATCTTTAACCCTTTGCTTTTACAGCCTTCTGGGTTCCTGTTTGATCTACAGGGTTCGTGAAATTACTGACATTCTAGTGGTCTTTTCGGTCCTCGTGAGTACTGTTTGAATGTTCCTTATTCAGTATTTTACAGAGTGTCAGTTCACAGAATCTGTCCTTGCTTGCCCGCTACGTGGGTTTAGCGCTGTCAGTATCTGTAGGAGCATAGTGGGTAAAGAGTTTGCTGACTTTCCTTTCAGTTATAAGGAGGTCTTAAGTGCTTACCCCACATTCCTTTTTCATATATTGGTAAATACTTTATTTGCACTCCTGGGTTTATACATACAAGAGTCTTGGGTATTTTATGCACGTTGTTAGATCCAAAGTTGTTCACTGTGCAATTCTGTGCACTTTTCCCCTTGCCATAGTCATGGCCTTCTTCCTTTCTTAACACATCTTGCTAATCTGTCCTTCACGCCTGCTGCGAATCTGCCAAGAGTGCTGAGACTCCACCTACAACTATCATGCAGTATTATGCATTTGTCTGGAAGCCAGTCCCTCATCTAGGGGTTCTTGGACCATGGCACAGTAAGGATATCAGGAGTATCAAGTTTACAATTCCCTCACAATCCTTAACGCCTCCAAAAACTACAACACCATACTATTGCCCAGAGACCCCTACACAAGTGACCCCACATGCTTCATGAATGATATTGAAACTTTGATGCGCTTGTCACAAAGAAGCCCTTTAAATGATCCCAAAAACAAAATAAAACAAAAAAAGCATTCTGTACAATGCCTCAACAATCCCAAAAGAAGAACAGAAGGATGGAGCGGACCTGGAGGAAAAACTACTACGAGACAGGCACATGCAATTACTGCAAACAACAGCAGTTCTTAGGGCAGAGATGGTCAAATCTATGAAAATTAACTATTCACAATGCATAAAAATTACAGAATGTACTCAGAAGTAAATGCTTGAGCTCACCAAAATATTCAAGGGCTCATACCATGCAGCCTCCCACTGACCCTAATCATAACAACTGTGTGACCCACTTGATTAACAAACTTTTATGGATTCAAGGTCAACTGTAAAGAAAAACATGACCATGTCCCCTTTCAAATCTCTATCCCACAATATTACCTGGTGAGATAAGTCAGGATTCCAGCCTCTCCCCCCTACTATTTAACATCTACATGACCTTCTCTTGGAAATCATCAGCCATTTCAGTCACACCTGCTACAATTATGCAGCTAACACCCAATATCAGCGAGCAAGCTTAAGTGTCATCTTAAAATAAATTATACTCTATAATTTCCTGGCATGCAAAGACACAGGAATCATGGCCGACTGACAGATACTCAACTAAAACCAAACTCATGATTTGCAGCTCCAGAGCAATGTACCCCACGAATATATTTCTTGGCTGGAAGAAATGGCAACCTGCCACCAAATAACCATTACAGTAAAAAACCTTGTATTTCCGAAGAATAAGCAACTCATCCTCATACCTTCAAGTTAAAGCAATAGTCATACAGTGCCCCCTTCATTGGATATCCATTTGTCACATCATGCCATACCTGAGATTGGTAAAACACTGCCAGTCATCGCCCTCATATTCTCAAGATTTGATTATGCCAACAGACTTTACTTAGGCCTCCTTAACTACCTGCTGGTCTGCCTACAAAGAGCATAATTCTTAGCAGGACGACTTTGGAAAGATGGGAACAAAGCACCCTGTCACTTTTGATTCTTCACTGGCTCTCAGACAAATGCATAATGATACAGTTTAAAACCCTGTATATGGCATGGCCATTCATTCCACAATAAGGCTCCATAGGCAACTAACAAGACGCTCATTCCATGATTACCTGTTGCAATGCTACAATCCAGCAACACACATCTATTGAGGGTCCCATAATTAAAAAAGTAAATGTCAAAAAGAGGTTTCTCCTTCTCAATCCTGGCAAACCAACAGTGGAACTTCATTCCCATGCAACTATGCACCTTGCAAGACCAGAAGACCTCAGGGAATTCAAAAAATCCTGGCTATTCAACAGGCACCAATAAAGGACTTGGTGCCCATATGAGACGTCAAGGCCTCCCTTTGAACACAGTGGCAGTGATAAATTTGCTCCTGAGACCGGCCCCTATCAGGTGGGTTCAACATCATTCATTCCACAGCATGTACCAGTCATGCAAACCCTCCCTTAAGTACATGACCAAACTAGGCCATGGGCAACCATAACATGGGTTTAGCGTGCTGGAGGCTCGTTAAGCCTATTGTGGCCGCTGGACCTAGTTGGGTCCAACTTGTCCATGCACCCCTATCTTTAATTAAGCAATAAGGCAAGTTAGGTTAAAACACAAGCAACATCCCACACCTTTAAAGGAACACAAAAAATACAAGCTATTGTAGAATAGCACTTTAGGTATATTGGAAAGGGTGCTCAGACGATCAGGATAATGTCAGTGTTCAGGAAAATTATTTGTAAGAAAAAGGCAGAGAAGGAGGGCTTAAAAGTCACTATGGTTCCAAACAGGGGCCAGGCAGACAGGGCCTCTGCACAGAACCTTATTTCTTTGTCTTGGGTGCTCAACGAGTGTTAAGCTGTGCTTCTGTGCACTTTAATGCTATTGTGTCAGTATCAAACTGGTTGAATATCGTTGATGCAGCAGCGAGTCAGTGTCGCGGCAGGGCCCTGAATGGATTGGTTCAGTGCTCGAGACGATGCAGGTCAATTAATTCCAATAGGTTCGACCTGGAGGTCGATTTGTGTCAAAACAATGCTTCCAGTGTGTGGAGTCATCGAGAGACGTAATGGCTTCCAGCAGGTCAAGTTTGCAGTCGAGTTGGGTTGAGTTGAGGTTCTGTTACATTGATGAGATGCTTGGGATGCTGCAGATCAGATGCCTCCATAGCGGTGAGCTGGCGTTGGAGTCAGCGTGGCTATGATCTTCACTGGTGCAAGACAGCTGCGAGATGGCTTGAAGATGCAAGTAAGCAGCAAGAAGTTTGTAGAGTGCCACAAGCTGCCCTGGGGGTTCTGCTTTAGCTCAAAGGGTGTTGACCATGGATGAGGTGGCTCAAAGTGATGAAACAGCATTTCAGCTGCTCTTAGGATTCTGGGTTGCTGTAAGTTGAAAACCATGGGCACAGCGACAAGGTGAGTATTTCTGATGCACTCCCACTCCAGGGTGCTTGGCTGGCATCCACACGGGTTCTTTCACCTCCAGTGACAGGGTCCTAGTTCCAGTGCAGCCACAATGAGGCCAATGCACAACAGCAGTTCACCCCTAATGTGCCCTGGTGATGGGTAGGGAGCAGAGCTGTCCTGTAACTTGGATGTACAGCCAAGCCAGGTACAAGCCTCAGTGCTCATTAAGAGAAGATGCCCAAGGATGACCGGGATTCGTGGTAGTTCCATTTTAAATGATCACTAGGACAGCAACCAGCTCCATCTGAATCTCTCACACAGAAGAATTCATTATGTAGAAAATGTTTTGGCAGTGTGCGGAATGTGGAAGGGCTGGCAGCATTGTCTGCTCCTGAAAGGTTTCTCTGCTTGACATTTGCAGCTTGTCAATTCACTATCACCTTTTCATTTGCCGGCTTAAACACTTGCCAGTCACTATCAGTTCTTGGAACATGACTTTGGAGTTTTGCAACAGATGTTAATATTGGTCTTTGACAACCCCCTATGGTATCTCGATGGGGCACGTGAGGAGACACTCAGTAAGGAGAGGCATCTCTGGGGAGGTGTCCCAATGCCTGCTTCCCTGGGGCCACCTTGCAGTGACAAGCAGCAGGCCCAGTGCTGGATACATGCAGCAGACGGAAATTGAGAATCATCACACTCTGACGAGTTCCCTTCTTGTCCGGTCCAATCAGATGAAATGTGCGCCAACTGCAGTTAATGAGGGCTGCAATATGGCATTTACACCACAACACCCCATGCCTTACATATTTCAAGTGAGTGCTAGCTTTCTTTCAGTGACTAATGTGCTCCTTTCGGATGGTGTAGCTAGAGAGTACGGTTTGCCTGTATAAGTAAAATGGATTCCCCAGTCCTGGAGCTTCTTGACAAGGGTCAACTTCATGGTTTTATGTTTCTGTGGCCTATCAGTTTATGCGCGCCAAAAAAATCCACGTGTTGATGTTACTAGGACCTAGATTTGCCCTGTCTCCAGCTAGAATACTTAATATTACATCATATTTTTATGTATAGTGCTTCATGCCACATGGGTTCCGCTTCTAGGCTCTCTAACAACAGGCGTTATTACTATCGAATGTAATGGTTCACAATTTATTGGCCCCAGAAGCTTGGAGGCTGACTCATCCCTGCCAAGATTTGAAGTTGGGAGCCACAGGCTGGTCGTGGGTAGATATCATAATAAATGTTTCTTTAGAACTTTACATTTATTCAACAACACAGTGTGAGTGGATAGTTCAATGAATTAAGCCGTAGATTATCTGCAAGTCATGATGCATCTCAATACCCTGATGTCTGCAACCCACATTTATGACCTAACACGGCCATCCTTCGCTCCCTGATGCAGCCCCTCAGAAGCCATTGTGTACTGCCATGGGTTACAGGAGAGGCTCCATGGTAGACAGAAGCTAACAGGATA
Source organism: Ambystoma mexicanum (assembly GCF_040938575.1). Classification (NCBI taxonomy): domain Eukaryota; kingdom Metazoa; phylum Chordata; class Amphibia; order Caudata; family Ambystomatidae; genus Ambystoma; species Ambystoma mexicanum. Next base: position 830,641,309 of record NC_090934.1, on the reverse strand, counting down.
TCGTTCAGCCGAATTTGCTGCTGGTCCATGACTGCAGGAAGCATTGGGTGCTGACAGGAATGACTTTGGAATACAGGGACGGAGATGGGATACGTGTCTGTGACAGAGGGAGGGAGAGTGCAGTTCTTTGGTGCTGTTGGGGGTGCTGGTTGCCATTTGGAACTGGCAGAGGTGGTGGAGGGGTCAACATTGGGGTCATTTTGCTGACATAATTCTGCCACAAATTACATATTTTTATGAAGACAATCAAGATTCTGCTCCCTCACAAATTGTATGGGATGCATTAAAGCAACAAGTCGGGGTATTGTTGCATGTTATGTCACAGCCATCTGTAAAGAGTGCAGATACAATGGGGACGTTCATTGCATTATGCAGGATTAACATTTAAAGCATCAAATAAACCAAGTGAGTGTTCAAGGTGGCATTATTAGAACCAAGATTTTGGGCACTCTAAGGATATATTTGTGGTTTTATATTAAGCAAATACAGATTATCAATCATGGATTGCATGGTATTTAAATGCTATACATTTGCCTGAGAGCCCTCATAATACATAGGGAGCTCGGATAAACAATTAATTCTGGATGAATTTAAAGCAAGCACATATCAACTGTTCTCTAATAAATCACCAAAATGGCACACCCACGAAGCTATTCTTAGGGCATCATTTATAGTTGGACATTAATGGTACAAATGGCACTATTTGTGAAATAACAGTGATTTTTCCATCGGTCAAAATCAGGGTTTGGTGACTTTCCATGGAAATACTGCTAGTGGTATTCAAGGTGCACTTTTTTTTTTACCAAAAATCAGCCTCTTTTTACCTCCACCTGAAAAGTGACTGTAAAAATTGCAAACTGGCCCCAAGCATTTGTTTTCTTTTTTTTACTGTACAGAAAAACACTTGTGCTGCCCTTCAATATGTAAGGGAAGAAGGGTCTTTTTGACCCCCCTACATCCTGTATGAAGTGGAAGTTATGCTCATTCAATTGCTGGAGGTGTCCCTATGTCCGGGCTGCCGGTGACAGAGCTTGGAAGCCATTGCATGACACATAAACTCCATTATCTATGTCCCCAAACTCCATTTTGTATTAGTTCCAACTCCATCTTTTATTAGGCCACACTATGATTCCCTAGAAGCCTCTCTCCCTTCTTCCAACGCTGCGCACAGTTAACCCAAACACCCCCACCTCCATCTCCCCTATCTGCGCCGTGGCTGTCCGGTTCTCACGGAAGCTTGGGCATGAATTGTTGCAAGCTGACAATGTATTTCTTCTCTCCCTCTGAGACCATTGCCCTGTGTGTGACCGGGCTAAAGCCTGGCTTGGGAAAACCATTTGTCTCCACAAACATGCCCCAGCTCCTTCAAACCCCCCACCTTTAGAAATTATTGCCTGCATACCCTTTTCCTTTCATGTAGCAGTTGGTGGGACCCTTCCCCGTACGAGCCACCCCAGATTGCCCCATATAACTAATCCTGCGCGAACTAACACCTATCAGTCCTTTCGTTTGAACCATGAGGCACTAGGCGAATGAATCTCAGAATCACACATTTAGATAAGGCACCTGGACCACTGCGTCCCTGTCCCCACTGAGGTCCAGGTTAAGAATGTGCGCCTTTTACTACAATTAATAAACAACCGCATATTTTTGTATGAGGTTTATGGCTTATATTAATCCTTGCATGTCAGTAATTACTGTGTAGTTTAGATTAGTTAGACAACCAATGGTGTGGACTCAGCCTGACCTTCACCCATCCCAGATGAGCCAAGCTGACCCACATACTACAAGAAGCAACAAGTTCAGCACCAGCCAATCGAGCAGCACTGGTGCGATGTAGTGTATAATGCATTAGCTGAACGAGCCCATGAAGTGACACCATGTAACACATATAGAAATCGTCATCAATTATGTGTCTTGTGGTTAAAATGTAATGTTTCTGTATTGTTGGCAGAGCACTCTCGTAGCAGCAGAGTCCTCTACATGCCTCACTTTATTATAATATAAAGCATACTTTGACTCGCAATCTTTCTCCTGGTCTCATTCCCTACTGGGTGTGTCCATTTATTCAGAGTTTTGGGTTTGTATTTTTGGGGAATGACCACTTTCATTTGGTGACCCCGACTAGGTGATGATACAGGAATGCCCCCAAGCATTGCAGCGAGATCTGGGGCACCCCCAACAAGAGCGCCTCCACCTACGCCTGACTGGTACTTTAAAATGCATACACTCCTAAACAGGATCCGCGGGTCCCGGCTTCGCAAATACCCAACATACTGCTCTCCGTAGCCGGATTCAGCTCTTGATTGGTGTCGGCACCCCGATTGTGGATAGACCACGCACGGGGGCTCTCACATCAACATGGACACGTGTGTATTGATTGTGAGAAAAATTAAAGGAGGGGTAATGGGTATGGAGTCAGATTAAGTAACTGGGGTAACTGGGGGACAACCCGTGGGTTCAGAGCATGCATGATTGAGCAATTTTTCTTTCTTTCTTCATATGGCCATTAGGATTTTATATAAGGTGACAGAATAAGAGAGATACAGGAACCTAGCTCCGAAAGGGGGTGGAAGGAAGCGCCGCTTAGTACTGTCTCAACCAGTACAGGATTATAAAGAATGAAAAAGAAATAAGTGGGAGTGTTGTATATGGAGAAGACTCGGAAAATATTAGTTACTCTTTTTGTTTACTCTTGGTAAATGTTTATTAGAGGTTGGCCCGACAGGGGCCAGGAAGGGGTGACTGTTGAGAGTGAATGAGGGTGGGAAGACTCTGGTTCTATACTAGGGGGTAATGAGTAATGAGGGAAGTACAGGTACATGTTTCATGTTCTTTGTTGTGAGTAGGGTAAATCAGTGTGTCACGTCAACGTGTTAATTGTTTGATGTGCTTTGGTTATTTGTCATTACTATGAACTGTTAAAAACTTGACTAAATGTTTTGATGTACGATTGTAGAAAGCTTTTTGTGGTAGTAGAACTATAAAGATATCAAGAATTGGTAGTAGAAATTGCGGCATCTATACACATACACACGCACTTAACTAGTAAATACAAATAATGGGTGCAGATACACCCCTCTTGCACATATGTCAACACCTCCCATCATACAATGAGAAGATAAAAAAAGTACCATGAGCAATGGTTAACGGAAATTAAGGGGGAGGAGTCGTCCCAAATATGGCCAGATGGAGGGTCATTTGATAAGACAGTACTGGACCTTGTGGCAACATACCTATCGATCAAATACAAGGGGAAGCAGCTCCAAAAGAGAAGAGCGGTATTAGACCTTTGGCGTATGTTTGAGAAGGTTCCACATGCTAAAAACAAAGATAGAGATTCACAGCCTGCAGTGGCAGCAACTCAGGAAGAGGGATGGGAAAGAAAAGGTAAGGGGGAAGAACCTAAAAAGCTGCACCCATTGATGACCAAACCCGCTGAAGGATATTGTGACCCGCTATATTTACCCCAGCCTAGTGCACCAACCACACCAGCAGTGGCGCCTCCTCCCCCGTATGACCCTAATAGCCCATATGGTCCAACAAGTACACCCCCGGATGACATAGGGCAAATAACACAGAATATAGAAGACCACATCATCGGTACTCAAACAGAATTGGCACGGTTAGCGTCCCGATGCATCGACAGGCTGCTTGTGATGGGGAGCGGACAAACGCCGCCACCACCACCGCCAAAAACACCTTCCATCATCACAGAGGATAAATGGAAGTCCGGGGACTTCCTCTTCTGCATTGATAGTGCCTTAGTAAAAATAGTACAAGTAGGGCAGAAAGGTGATCAGGTAAGTTCAGGACAGGGTAGTGTGGCATCCGAGAGGGAAGAGGAATGTCGGAGCGATATCAATGAATACGAGGAATGGGCAATAGGAAGAGGCCTGCAAGTACAGTATATAAGACCACAGGTGGCCGGGGAGAAGAGAGGTGGTAGGGACGGTTGAGAAACAGGATGGGAAGAATGGCATTGGCTAAAAAGAGAGGAACAAAGGTAGGTAAAGGGAAAGAAGGGACACATTTACAGATGCCTCTCATCCACAAGGGGGCAGGGAGTCCTCATTATGTACCTTGGGCACTAATGGATAAGGCTAACTTTGTTGAAGACCCTGCCTCCGCTCTCTGGGGCTGTGAGTAAATAGATATATGCTTTTGAGAAAAACACTGCCGGGGTTCCATTAGCAATGGGAGATGTCAAGAGCTTATTAGTGTTTGCAGTGGATGATCAAGCAACCGGAGTGTGGGTGAAGGCAGGGTTCCCAGGAGTGATGATAGACTGTGACCACCATGATGGAGTTTCATTTAATAATCTGAGGGCACATGTGTGGGATGCATTGCAGAGAACCTTCCCTGATACCACTGACTTACACTCAGTGATTCAATGCACCATGGGGGAGGATGAAGACGTTGCAACTTACATTCTTCGGGTGCAGGAGACGGGCACCGCTTGGGACCAGTCTACCTCCCTCTTTTACTTCATTATCAAATGAGGCCTCCCGAAGGGGTTACAGAGGCCTTGGACAAAATTGCTGGGATAGAAGCCAAGCGTTGGCCAGAAATACAAAGCATTATAGTACATCAATGTAGGAGGATCAAAGAAAGGGAGTTGGAAATTGCACAAAAAGATTAGCAGACGAAGCAAAGCCTGTTCAAAATAAACTGGTGAAGGTCACAGCAGTAGCAGCCGCACTAGCCACTGAGCGAGAGGGAGACGGGGAAGAGGGTCCAGTAGTGGCACAAGCGAAAATGGCAGCCACCTGGACAGCAAACAGACAGGAACAATGGGCACGAGAGGAACAGTACAGAGGGCCCCAATAGCAAGGTAGACATGGAAGAGGAAGAGGTGGGTACCGAGGACAGAGAGGATGGTATGGAGGGCAGGGACCCCAAGGGGGGACAAGGGGTATGTTGATTATGTGGGAGGTGGGGCCACTTTGCGAGGGAATGTTGCGCCCGTCCCATGGCATACTATCAATATAAACAAGGGTTAAACAACCAGCAGCAGTATGGCCACCCCTACCCAGGCAGCCCCTATAGATTACTTATGGGTGGATACCAGCAAGAGGAACAGGTCAATCCCTTCCATATACAAGAGCTGAGAGCACCGCCACACAGGGACACAGCAGTGATTAACACGTCCCAATGAAATGGTAAACACACACAGTAACTCCTTCGTTACCACTGCTAATGGCGCGCCAGCATTTTACCGAGGGACGGCCATAGTAGGGGAAAATGTTTTTAATTTTCCAGGATGAACAAACATCCAGACTAGGACAGCCCACAGAGAGCACTTACATGTCCAATCCTATCGACTACCCGACGTCCAGACGAGGAACCACTGGTGGGGCAGAGATAGGGAACAGAGAGTTCATCTTTATGATGGACTCGGGTAGAAAACCCGTGCCTAATGGAAGGCTGGTTTCCGCTATCAAAGCGGAAGTTGGAAATGCAGGGTTTTTCTGGGGCTGTGGTCATGGTTCCAAACACTAAAGATTTATACATCATAGTACGTGGAAAGACAGTGTGAGCACCCCTATTGTACCACAATGACTTGCCGATATATTTTCTGGGGAGGGACCTTCTTAGCAAGCTCAATATGACAATCTCCTTTACTGAAAGAGGCATAGTGTGCTCGACCCAGGGAATATGCCCCCTTAGAGTGATGTTATTAATTAACACGATTGCAAATGAGATAACAGTCCGGGGAGTGCCTGTCGATGCAGACATGTTAGTGTAAGGAATACAAGTTTTGGCAAGAGTAGTGCCTGTGATAACACAACAAGAATGGAGAATACCTTCTGACTTTGTTTTCCGCCCCGTACCTGCTCCTGAGGTGGTACCTGGGACCATATTGTTCCTAGATTTACAAGGTGTGCAAGTGTCAGTGAAACGTATTGCAGTGATAGGTTTGGACACGCATGGATGCGAGTGGCGGACAGTTCTATGCATAGACACCAACATAGCGTTGCGCGATTTAATAGATGAAGAGCTCTCGTGGCCGTTGTCAGTGCACCCCCAACATTTTTTGATGAAGACATGCAAAATGTGCCCGCCAAATTATGGACAACTAATCCCCACAATGTAGGGCTCATGCAAGAGGTGACGCCCGTTAAAATCAAAATCAAGCCTGGTGCAGTGTTGCCCTGAGTAAAACAATACCCCCTGTCACGAGAAGCAGAGGAGGGGAAAAATAGAGACAATACATGCATTATTAGAACAGGGTATCATTGTGCCACCAAATTCACCTTGTAATACGGCCATTTACCTAATTAAAAAAGCAAAGGGTGGGACTTGGAGGATGATACAGCATTTACGCCCACTTAATGATGTCATACAGAAGGAGTTTCCCCTTGTCCCAAACACTGCATCCATTTTGTGCAGCATTCCAAAATCTGCTACATGTTTCACAGTGGTAGACTTGAAAAATGCCTTTTTCTCAGTACCACTTGATCCAAGCTCACAATATTTGACTGCCTTTACCCTAGGGTGGAAGAGATATGAACAATGCATGTTGCCCCAGGGATATTGCTTAAGTCCAAGCATCTTCAACAGAATACTACATGAGGACCTTGGCAATATTGATGTTGAAAGCACCGTGATACAATACATAGATGATCTTCTAGTTTGTGGTGAAAGTGAAGAACAGTGCAGAGCAGACTCAATCACATTGTTGAATTTCTTGGCACATAAAGGGTACAAGGTAGACAGAGAGAAGTTGCAATACTGCTTAACAGAAGTTTTGTACTTAAGTCAACTGATATCAAAAGATGGCAAACAGATACTCCCAGACAGAGCAGCAGCAGTGCATGCAACTTAGACCTCGGACAGTAAAAGAGATGCAGAAGTTCCTAGGCATATGCAACTATTGCCGAGCATGGATACTAGACTATGCATCATACACAAGGCCATTGTTACAGGCACTAAAAGAAGCACAGCGAGAAAACTCTACAATTACATGGACACAAGAAATTAACACTGCCTTTGACACATTGAAAGAGCTAATTTCCACTGCCCCAGTCCTAGCCACCCCAGACTATGAACAGGAATTTTTCTGTTCTCACACTTTTTTGGGACTCTTATGACAGCGGTCTTGACCCAAAGACATCATTAGGGCACAAACCTCTAGCTTGCTACAGTGGCACTGTCGACGCTGTGATGCAAGGACACAACGTGTATGAACAGGCTCTCGCAGCCGCATTCCTTTGCAATTGAAAAAAATGCCACTATTGTGATGGGATGCTCAGTGACACTGTTCGTTGAGCACTCCTTATTTGCTATTCTCGAGAGATTCAAGTCCACACTGACAACACAAAGTGCCACAGCATACGAGAATATACTCTCCAGGTCCAACATTCATATCATACGCTGCAAAACGGTAAACCCGGCTACATTTATTACAGAACCATGCACAATGGAAGACATGTAAAATCATGACTGTGCCACTTATGAAGGGGAGGGCAATGACGTTCCCAAAGCAAATAACAACACCCTAGAGGAGGGTGAGGAGCATTTTGTGGATGGGTCAGCTTCAATTTGCCAAGAGACAGGGGAAAAACATGTGGGAGCAGCAGTTGTGAGGTTGGAAGTCAGAGAGTATGAGACACTTGTACAGAAATGGTTACCAATGCATTTTTCAGCACAAGTGGCAGAACTTGTAGTGTTAATTGAACCATTACACGCAGCAAAAGGGTGCGTGGTGAAAATATATTCCGGTTCAGCGTATATGACCACAACAGTACAAAGTGGGTTGTCAAGGTGAAGAAGAAGAGGTTTCAGATGGCAGATGGGTCCCCAGTGCAGCACACAGAACTCTTGAAAGAACTCATAGAAGCCTTAGCAGAACCATAAGTAGTGGCCTTAGTGAAGTGCCAGGCCCATACCAATAACAGTGACGTCATATCATTGGGAAACGCGGCAGCAGATGCTGCTGCAAAAGAGGCAGTATATTTTCAAAATCCACAAATAGCAGAGTGTATAGTGAAAAGAAGTGTGTAGGAGGAGAAAGAATTGGCATACAATTCAGTGCCAATTTCACAAATATATTTACAGAAAAGAGCGCAAATCGAAGAACAACAGCTGTGGTCAAAGAAGGGGTGCACACAGTTCGCAACAGATCTCCTCTGGCGCCAAGACAGCACAGGAAAAGTAGTGATGCCCTTAGAGCTTTTACAACTTGCATTTCAACAGTTGCACTTTCCATCACATATGGCAAAACAACGCATAGCAGCAGATATACAGAAAGATTGGTTTGTCCCACAACTGCAGGAACACATAGCAAAATTGACTATTGAATGCAGAACATGTCAGACATACAACTCTGGAATGACTTTGAGAATGCTGCGAGGAACATTGCCCCGCCCCATCGGAACCTTCAGTGAATTACATATTGATTATGCAGACATGGAGGAAAGGTGCAATGGAGCAAGATATCTCATTGTGGTGGTCTGCCCCTTTTCACACTGGGTGGAGGCCCACCCAGATGCAAAATGTGCAGTGACATTTTTAGTAAGAGAGTTTTTTCCGCGATGGGGCATTTGTGACATCATACACTCCGAAAATGGAACTTTGTGAACAACCTAGTCAAAGAAGTGACATCCCTACTAGGAATAAAACACAAGTTATGTTCCATTTACCACCTGCAATCGAACAGATTTGTTGAAAAAATAAACGACCTCCTTAAAAAGTAGGCTGTCAAAGTTATGTCACACCCTTAAGAATAATTGGGTCTATTGCTTGCCCCTAGCATTGTTTCAATTACGCACACAGCCAAGTAAAGACCACCACTTGTCCCACACGAGATAGTAACAGGGAAACTCCAATTTCTCCAAATAGGAGGGCATATGACACACATAGAACAGCCACGATATTGGGTGATGAGTTTAAAGATTATTTGACACAACTCACACATGCAGTAAGAAGCATAGCAAAACAGGTTGAACCCCCCTTCGCACAAGAAAGTTTAATGGACACAAACACTGCAGCAGTAGACAGCCCCAGCACACAGCTAATGCCAGTGGAATCGGTGTCCATTAGAAGTTTCGTGAGGAGATGGAACTCACCAAGATGTTATGGGCCTTATGAAGTAGTATATTGCACACTGTCAGCGGTGAAGGTTAAGGGCCTGAAATATTGGATACACCTCTCCGATGTTAGAAAAGCACACAGCAGTACAGGGCTAGAAGGGGAAGAGCAAGGGCAGAAGGGCACAGCTATACCCTAAGGGAAAGTAGAAATAAGTTGGTAAAAGAAAAAAGGACGTGGGGGGGGGGAAGACTGCAACATGTGTAAATATAGAAATGTAAAAGTGATGTAAATAATTATTGAGAAAGCAAGTTGGTACAATGTTTACATAAATCGCTAAAGGTACACGTATGATTTGTCTCCCTATCCACCTCCCTCTTTGTCTTTCTTCTAAAACTGCTTTTACTGCAAATTTGATCTTCCCTGCTATCTCCCTCCTCGTCGTTTCTCTTTCACTGGTTTCACTTACGAAAAGTCAGCCTTTTTTTCAGGAAATATAAAAAAGTAAATTGATGTAAATTAATGTGTACTTAACCCATTATATTTCACTCTGTACAAACATGGCAGAAAGGAGGGCCCTCAATGACAACGGCTCAACTATAGTTAGCAGTAGGGGAAATATTTGAGCCGCTAGAGATACTCCTATGAGTGTGGCTTGTGCTTGACTCCTATTGTGTTTTCATCAATATTGATATGTTTAGGACTGTACTGGGCAATTTATTTTATTGTTGAAAGCATGCAATAGGGGGGTAAAACTAATACAAGAAGGAACACACCTGATATGGGATGGTTTTAAACTGATTTGGGCTCACAATGTTTCCACAAACCTCACTACTTTGCATAAAAACATAACTATTAAGGCACCATTGGTTGAATACTCAATAATCCATGATGATGACAATGAATTTGATGTAAATAATGGGAACAGTTCAATTTCTGATGTATTAACGATAATGTACAGACATCCTTAGATCCTACCTCAAGCAGCAATTACATGCATTTTGGAATTCAAACTCTCGCCCACCCCACCTCACAGTTTTGGCAGCCAAGTTATGTACAAAGTGCAAAGATGGTTGCTGGCATTTTCCCCTATTCGCCACCAGAGGATAATGAAGGTACATAATAACCTAGGGTAACTCTCAGGAGGAAAAGGGGGCGCGGCAAAAAAGATATGATGCGTACCATAGTCTTGGCCTTGATGCACTAGAAGATCCACACCACCCAAACCAATTGATTCAATGGTACGCTGACATGAGCACCGTGGCTAAACAAGCAACTAGCGAGAGTTACTATGTGTGCTCCTTGATACCCCATGCCTCGGGAACACCTAAAATCTTAATACCCCAAGAAACGCCTATTGCGGATGCCCAGTGTCTTATTCATCTTGCACTGTATCAAATTCAGAGTACCTTCCAAACACACACTATCTCAGTACAGCTACTTGAAAATGAGAAAACCTGCCACAGCAAGCCCCAAGGAGTGCTCTGCATGAAGGAACCATTTTTTTTGTCATAAAAGGTACAATGTTCACAGAGAATAGATGGCAAGAAGAAACAGTAATGTGTAAGGCAGAAGCATTGCAAGGACATTCTGATGAAAGATTTCAATGGGTCGAAAAAACATGCGCTCCAACTTGGTCTCAACACATTGCCAAACTGGCTTGGGTAACAGCTCTCAACAAACCAATCAAGATCCAACCTGAACTACAATATGAACTGTGTTTCCACAGAGAAGTGAAAGTGCCCATGGGCACAAACAAACACTGCAACAAGACACTTATCCTGCCTGACACGAAGAAGGGAACAGCAGCGTTAATGGACACTTACTGGGTATGCTGCAAACAGGCATACTTGCACCTCCCGCAGTCATGGAGAGGTACTTGCGCCCTGGCCACGCTGCATTCGTCCCTAATGGTAATTCCTGAGAGTTATTTCCAAGGGGAGAGGGTGCCAGCCAAGATGTCCCCGGCACCCCAGTCAACAACCGAAGAACCTCCTATGTATGAGGTACTGTCCGAAGATCAGCTGCATAGCAGAATGTCTCAAAAAAGAAGGGCCTTGAACTACATCTCCAGAGATTCTTCTGAACTTTTGGCACAAATACCTGAAAATTAAGCTTTTCATGTCAGCAGAGACATTTTTTGCATCACTCATACCAAGTATCGAGGCTCGAGCAAATGCCAAATGGTTGCAAATAGTACGCTGGGAACTGATCCAATTGGCAAATGACACCGAAGAAGTATTCAATGTCATCAAGGTGTAACTTACAGCCCTACGGTTGATGACCATGCAGAATAGTTACGTGCTGGACTTGCTCACAGAAATGGATGGTGGTGTTTGCCGAAAAATCGGGAGCGCATGTTGCACATTTGTGCCTTCTGCTGATGCTGACAATGAGACATTACCACACGTGATAACTGCAGTACACAATGTCAGCGAATGGATGAAGAATGAGGGTGGTGTACAGTCTAGCTACTGGTTCAATGCACTATTTGAGTGGGTACCATCGTACCTTGGGACTGTCATGAAGCTACTGGTGCCCATCTAAGTATTTTTCCTACTGATTCTTTGTGTGTGCCAGGTAGGGATTCGATGTTGTGCAAAATCCATCCCCAACAGTGCAATGATGATGGTGACACTGGGCAGTCCAGCAAAGGTGCCACAGGTTGCAAGAGATGCCCAAGTACAAACAGGCGAGAACCCTGAACCTAAATATCCTATGGCTGTGGTGTATAATACAGGAGACAGGGTAGACCACCTACACCATACCACTATTAAAGAACCCCATGAATTAGAATGGTACAAGGAAGTATGGGTGGACCTGGCTGGGGATGGTGGGTGCATATATGTGATCTGCACCCCTGATGAGTATGCCAGAAGAGGACAAAGCTTGTGATCAGTATGTAGGGCCTGGATGCCCATCAAGGGGACCCATGCCTGGGATGAAGCAGGGTTAGAGGCAGAAGAATGGAAACATTTAAGGGCCCTAGCATCTTCATTACTTTAAATTCAACGAAGGGGGGAATGTAAGGGAGGAAGGGTCTTTTTGACTACCCCTACATCCCCTATAAAAGTGGAAGTTATGCTCATTCAATTGCTGGAGGTGTCCCTATGTCTGGGCTGCCGGTGACAGAGCTTGGAAGCCATTGCATGACACATAAACTCCATTACCTACATCCCCAAACTCCATTTTGTATTAGCTCCAACTCCATCTTTTATTAGGCCACACTATGATTCCTAACAAGCCTCTCTCCCTTCTTCCAGCGCCGCGCACAGTTAACCCAACCACCCCCACCTCCTCCCCCCCTGTCTGTGCCACGGCTGTCCTGGTCTCACAGACGCTTGGCCACAAATTGTTGCAAACTGACAATGTATTTCTTCTCTTCCTCTGAGATCATTGCCCTGTGTGTGACCGGGCTAAAGCCTGGCTTGCGAAAACCATTTGTCTCCACAAACATGCCCCAGCTCCTTCAAACCCACCACCTTTAGAAATGATTGCCTGCATAACCTTTGCCCCACTGTGTTCCTTTCATGTAGCAGTTGGTGGGACCCTTCCCTGTACGGGCCACCCTAGATTGCCCCCCATATGACTAATCCTGCGTGAAAATATATTCTCCCTATACTAACACCTATCAGTCCTCTCGTTTGAACCATGAGGCGCTAGGCGAATGAATCTCAGAATTACACATTTAGATAAGGCACCTGGACCACTGCGTCCTTGTCCCCACTGAGGTCCAGGTTAAGAATGTGTGCCTTTTACTACAATTTATAGACGACCACACATTTTTGTATGAGGTTTATGTCTTATATTAATTCTTGCATGTCAGTAATTACTGTGTAGTTTAGATTAGTTAGACAACCGACGGTGTGGACTCAGCCTGACCTTCACCCCTCCCAGATGAGCCCAGCTGACCCACATACCACAAGAAGCAACAGGTTCAGCACCAGCCAAACGAGCAGCACCAGTGCCATATAGTGTATACTGTATTAGCTGAACGAGCCAATGAAGTGACACGATGTAACACATATAGAAATCGTCATCAATAGCGTGTATTGTAGTTAAAATGTCATGTTTCTGTATTATTGGCAGAGCGCTCTCGTAGCAGCAGACTCCTCTACATGCTTCATTTTATTATAATATAAAGCATACTTTGTTTGACTCGCGATCATTCTCCTGGTCTTATTCCCTACTGGGTGCATCCATTTATTCAGAGTTTTGGGTTTGTATTTTTGGGGAATGACCACTTTCACTTGGTGACCCCGACTAGGTGAAGATATGGGAAAGCCAATGAGCACTGCGCCGAGATCCGGGGCACCCCCAACAAGACCGCCTTATTCTGAGTTTTGGGTTTGTATTTTTGGGGAGTGACCACTTTCAAATACAATAAACAAAAAGATTTTGCAATGGGCCATGATACGGAAATGAAAAGGTGCAAATCTCTAATGGCCTCTCCCGCCTTCCTACCCATGTAATGAATAGAAAATGTCAGCACTGACCCTTTCCTACGTTACAAACATTTACAGTAGTGAGCTGCACCACTACTGTTCATTACCTGTTTCCACCTTCACACTGGAGGTGGGAATGGGTAGAAAACATACTTTTTTAAATACCCTTTTAGGGTACCACTGGCAGAGTTGGCATTTTTGTAATACATCTGAAAGCATTCCAGAAATGTGACTTTCACAAGTGGTAAACTCTGAATGGGGTGGATTTGAATACATACCATCGGCAGAGGTGGTAACTTCTGGTGGCAGTGTTTTGTTTTGACAACCTGCCCAACTCTATAGAGGCCCTTGGTATTTGCTCCAGCACTCACTCCGGTATTGATTTCATTACTTAAAGTGAACATTTAACAGGGAAGATACAGAGACCTGGAAGGCAGGCAATATCTTGATACTTCCAAGAAAACATGTTGGCTTGGCACCATATTGCCTGATATCCCCCCTGAATGCAGATAGCAAAGTAGTATCTGCACATCAACATGGCTTTGTCTTCGGATGCACCATTAACAGAACACACCAACATACTAGTAGCAACATACTAGTAGCATTAATCAATGCCACAAAAGCAGAAATCACAAATCTAGCTATTTTTCACCTTTAGTGTATGTCATATGGGAATTTAATGCATCAAAGACTTTAACGATGATTTAAAATCTAAAAATGAGAATAAATGACATGGTATGACCTCTGATTTACATTGTGCGGTGAAGGAAAAAGGGCTGCCTCTAATTGCCCTATGAATTGAATAACATAACCTCCAAAGTCTTTCATCTGATCAAATAGCAGCAAAGAAATTACTAATAAAATCTACCTCGGGTAAGATAGTAAGACGACATTTCAATTTCCACTCCAGAGGCCGAAAAACTCTGCTGGCAATGAAAGCCTTATCCATTGTATTTGGTGAATTATCTGGATACAAATTGAACATGACCAAAACTACTATTTTTAGCAAGGATATGTATAATTGTGCATTTTGAATAATCACATCACCAATCAGAAGAATGTCAAATCCTTGTCCAAAGTTAGTTTGAGATGTATACCTACTAATCTTAGATTACATTTCAAAACAATAGTCAAATTATAGATCATTCCAGATAGACTTTGCAAGTGACAGAAGTTGCACGATACTAAATCTTCTAGATTTAACAAAAGCAGTGCTGAACCTAGACCAGAGGTAAATTTATATATATATTTTTTTTTGGTAGGAAAGAAAAAGTGGGGCCGGGAGAGCCCAGGGCAGGTGCAGCTCAGTGGCCCCCTCACCTATTATGGATGAGACAAGGTGCCAGCCCAGTGAAACACTGAGCGCTCCCTCAGCAGATTATTCTAACTGAGGTAGTGCTCCTGAGTTGGCCGAACTGTCAAAGGGAAACACTGTTCAGTGAGCCATGCAGAGCGCAGGGCGCTTTGCTTCGCCAGCATTGCACAGCTCATTGAAAATGCAGGCTGAGGAATTGCATGCCTGAATGTGTGAGGGGGAGCTCCTGCACCTTCTCGCACATTCAGACAGGGAACACTGGACGTTTCATCATTCACACTCAGGCCCCTGCATGCATGTGCATGTTCTGGGGAGGAAACTTCAGGACCAGGGCAGAAGGTAAGTTTATGGTCATTTATTTTTTATTTATTTATGAGTTTGGATGTGTGTATGCTTGTGTTACGAATGAGTGTATGATGAGGGGTGTGAATGATAGAGTGCTTGCTTTTTGAATGGTGTGTGAATGTGTGTGTGTTTGTGTTGATCCGTGGAGCTGATTTTGGCAAGTGTGGGGGTGGGAGGAGTTGTACAACACAATCCCCCTACCCACCTGCCAAACTCAGCTCTCCTTCTGAGACGCTTTGGAGCCCAGGGAACAGGAACAGTATTTTTTCACTGAACATCTGTCAAATATGGATAATAAAAAATACCATGCTTTCTCCCTGGGCCCCCCAGCACCTTGTCTACACACATAATCACTTTGAGTGTGTGCATGTGTTAGTCAGTGTGAGGCCCAGGGGACAGGGATGATATCATTTAACTGGATAGATGTGCAGTGCAAAATGCCATGCCTGCCCTCTAAGCCACCCAGCGCCAATTGCAAACTGTTTGGCTTTTTACCCAATGTTATTTTTAAAGTATGCTCCTCTCAAATGCAACATTTGAAGCCATTATTTTAAAAGAATTCCCGGGGTAAGATTCCCTGAAACCCCCGCCTCCCATGATTTGTTCAGGTTCCTTCGCTTGCTCAGTTGCTGTGGCACATCTGGGCGAAATGATTAAGCCCCTCCACTGAAAAAATGCAACAGCCACCACTGGCCCTGGGACTGTGCTGGGAGTGGGACTGTATGCAGGTTGGGGGGATCCATGGCAGAGTGGTGGGAGCAGGATGGGGGGAGTCCGGGGACATTGGTGGGAGCACTGTGGGCAGAGCCCAGGGCCTGTGATGGAATGGGGAGAGCCCAGGGACTGAGTCAGGAGTGGGATGAGGGAGCCAAGAGACTGTGATGGGAGCAAGTGGGGGATCCCAGGCACCACACTGGGAATAAGGTGCGGTGAGGGATCACGATAGTTAACAGCCATTTGGACTTACTGTCCATTTAACATTTTGGGGGGGGGCCCGGCCTGGCCACATTTTCACTCAGGTGGGGCCCAGGCCAAAATCTTTGAAGACCCCAGCACTAGACACACGCTGATTGATTTGGGTTCCCAGTCATTACATCCTCTTAAAGAACATTTTTGGGATCAGAAATATGTTATTGGCCTAGTAAACAGCAATCTCAGCATATTTAAGGATGGGTAAGATTATATAAATAAACTCCAATACTAGAATATGTTGAGAAATGCTTGACCAATAGCATTCACCGATAACGTTCTTTCCAGGCAACGTATAATGACTATATACCAACTGTTTGCTGCATTCTCCACGCACTCTGGTCATAGATGTATGATGTAATTCAGGATAGCAAAGAGATTAAGTTACAGGATATCTCAGCAAAATTACTGAAAGTAATTGTTAAGGATACAAAAGAACTGAAAAATAACATTTGTTCGTACCCCATTGCAAGAATGGCTATAGTCAGGGCATGCCTGAGCAGTGAAATGCCCTGCTTCCACCAATGGGAACCTGATATACAGGATTTGTTTTGCCAGGTTGAAAGGATTTATGGACGACAAGGGATGGTGGTTTAAAGGGATAAGAGGCCAAAGACAGAATGTGGGAGAACACATTTTCGGCAAGGTTAATCATAGCATATTTTGGCCTTTAGTTTTCCTTTTTGCACTTTTTATAAGCAATGATATCTCTATGTCACTTCAGAGAGGCACATATTATTTTGAAATACTATTACTCTGTGTTTACTCCTTTAATCTACCATAGATGTAAAAATATAATATGCAACATACATAAATAAAAAGAACCAAAGCCATTTGTACAAGTATCAATGCGCTTGTACAGTCAATAAAATGTATCAACTATTTGTGGTATCTGTGTAAGCTCAGAAATTCAGCATGAGATCGATAGACAAGTGAAAGTTTTTTTTATTTTTCTCCTCTGTAGCGATTTGCCCTTTTGCCAACACGTGTTTCGACCTCTGTGGTCTTTTTCAAGGCAAAGGTCAAAATTAATGACAGTGTCACTCAAAATTAAACTAACAAATATAACATGTATGAGATCCAATAATTAGGACATTGGGCCTCATTACGAGAATAGAGGTAACCATGCCGCTTTTTGCGGCATGGCTACCCCCATTCCGGGTACCGGGTCTGGGCTCGCTGAAAGGGGAAAAACCGGGCCATTCTGACCTTGGAGGGCCCGGTATTTCCCCATTCAGGGAACCGGGACCCGGTACATCCCCATTCCCATTTGAGCTCTCATAGGGCTAAATGGGAATGGAGAGGATGCAAACAACGGCCCGTTACAGACGTGCCCGTTGTTTGAATCCTGGTCTGCTCGCGGGACCTTCTAAGAACGCCTGGTTTTACCAGCCGTCCTTAGCGGGTCCAGCGAGGAGACCTCGTAGTGCCGTGGTAGGGGGTTAACCCCCTACCGCCTTCCTCGTAATGAGGCCCATTGTGTTATTATCAGAAAATGATCATTACATTTGAGGTTGTAACATTTAGAAACGAAAAAGCGAATATCTGGGAAAAATAAAGAAAGAAAAATTGAGAGAAAAGAGACAATAATGCGTTAGGTCAATGCTTATGGTGATAATCATGCATTTCTAGCATTGTTCATCATCTGTATATTAACATGAGCTGATTAATAACTTATTTGACATGATTCATCTATGCATTGCATGCATCATTTATCAATACATCCTTGGAGTAATAGACCTTATACTGTGCACTAATAAATGTGCATCCGATGATGTGTCCTTTAAATATACTGGACTCAGTATGCAGAAACTATGGACCCAAAAGAATATCTTGACATAATTCATCAGTGTATTACAAGCATTATTGATAGATCAGTCAATAGCGTGTTAGACCCTGTACTCAGCACAAATGAATGTGCCTTGGATGCTGCGTCCTTTAGAATTACTAGACTCAATATGCAAAATCTAAAGACCTCAGTAATCTGAGTGTAGGATACTTGGTTGCGGTTGTGTATCCATTTGGTGTGTGTACAGTGACGTCTATAGCCAACTAAGTAGCTTGTATTAAAAATATACATTATGAACTACTTGCCAATTACAAACTGAGTGAGTGCTTGGCTATTCCACTTGTGCTATTACCAATTCGTGAAAAAGAGCACTTTAACTATGATTTTGTTGGTCACCCACTCGGGGTATCGAGGTGCCGATATGCAATTCTATGGCTAAGTGCCAAGGTGCAGTAAACTGTAGTTGTTTCTAACTGTTACAAACTCCAATGTTAGGATCTTTTGTGATAATAACATGATGTCTTATTTATTGGGTCTCATATATATGCCGAAACACGTGTTGGCAAATGGGAAACCGCTACTGAGGAGAAAAACAAAAAACGCTCACTTGTCTATCGATCTCATGCTGAATTTCTGAGCTCACACAGATACCACAAATGGTTGATACATTGTATTGCCTGTACAATCCCATTGATAATGGCACACGTGGTTTTGGTTCATTGTTACGTATCTAGTCAGGGGTTAGCCTAGCAGTGCCAGAATCTGCAGCTGTTGCACTCCTTCTCAAGTCACCATACACATATCTCCAAACCCAAGCGTCCGCACATGCCTGGTCATACCCCGGGATGTTTGTTTACATAACTAAAGAGTTTGGGGACAAAATGTCTCAACTGCAATCTATATTTACTGGTCCCAACACATGTGCAATAAACATGGATCGGCAGGTTTTGTGGTCAAAGAACCTGTGTGGCAGGTATGGACTACAGCAGCAATCCACAGATCTCCAAAGATGGACCAAGGCTAGTGGTGTAAAGGTGTTTGTTTAGCCCACAGTTCATTATGAACTGTTTTAGTTTAACAATACAAATCCCATGAGATTCAGGGCAAAGCTTTAGTTACTAGAATGGGGGTGGGGCTATGTTATTATAGATGTCAGTGGGAACATCGTAAAGAAGGTTAACATCCAGTCTGCTTGCAAGGCTCTGGTAATAAAATTAGGGTTATTTTACATGTGCAAGTGAGAAACACCGGGTTTATTTCACGTGGCTTCGTTTTCCCCAGCAAAAGCTGGCAGATTAGAAGGTATCATGTTTGGGTTTTTTCGACAAGCTGGGAGTAGTGGCTGGGTGTCAGGAATTGCGATCTGGCGTCAGGAATTGCGATCTGGCAACAGTGCAAATATATTTTATTTTTTGTATACATAAAATGATGTGGGTGATTCCTTCTCAAAAGGGATAATCTGCTAACTAGATCCCCCTTTGTTGCATCTCCATGCCAAAAGCATAGTGTTTCTGCACCCTGCTGCATCAGTAGGCTGATCGACAGCACCCGCTCTGCTCGTTGTGCAGAGCAGGTTCCCAGGTTTCAAGATGCCTACTCGACTGCCGCAGTGACAGCAAAGTCACTGCAGCACAGGAGCGACAATTAAGATATGCCCCCTGTTCCCAAACTACACGATCTTGAGTACCCCTTGCTGGTGGCAGGGTAATCTCTAAGAATAAGCTATGCCTGAGTTTAGGTATAGTGCGTGGCACTACTTATGATCATGGCCGCCACATCCCAATTGATACTACACGTGTGTCAGCTTCTGTGCATCAGCTCTGCTGTGGAAGGGAATGTGTATTGAAGTCAGACAGGCCGATACTGCCACACAGCAGGACAGAAAACCCATGGACCAAGCTCCCTTTGAATATCTTTGTGAGGGCCGGTAACCTTCTCCCCCAGAGGCAGCCACACAACAGGATGTGGTCCTGGGCCCAGGTATCAAAGGATAACACCCATTCAGGAGGAGTAGCCTCACACCAGGGTGCAGCATGTCTAAAGGTCTTTGTTGCCAGTAGGACGGAAGGGTGAGAGTGAGATAGGAAGGAGAAAACTGGAAGCAGCCTTACACCATCTTGTTTCTCACTGTCCCTCTTTCTCTCACCTGTCTCCTCTACTTCCTCTGGAGCAAAACACTTTGGGTGACATCAACAGGGCAATGTCCACTCCAGCCAGGAGCAGGGATCGGTCCCTTAAAGCAGGCTACCTTTAGATCAATCACCTAAGGAATTTTGCCTTTAAAAGAAGGGGGTTCACACCCCTTCAGCAGATTTTCCTCAGTTCCTCAGGGATCCTTTAAGGCGGAAGAGATGTTCTGAACATTCTCACCCGGACTTCCTTTGGGAGAGGTGCACTGTCCAAATCCCTCAGCCTGAGTTGAGACAGAGCCATCCAAGACAGAAGGACGATCTGTCCCCTAGCCACTCCCACAGAACATCAAGAGTGACCACTGCTGTAGGCCATGACCAACCACTCTGCAACTGATCTTCTGTGCCATAAGAGCAGACCCCTACGTATAACATCCTGTCCTTGAGTTCTTTCTGAAGGCCTCACAGCAGCCAGAGGGTCAGACCACTTGAAGCTCCCTATTCTATCGTGCCAAACCAGTCACTCTGTGTTCCCCGCTTCCTGAAAAATAGGGAAGGCTCTGGTGCTGGTGTCTCCATTTCTCCAAGCACCAGAACTATTGCCCTGCATCTAAATCAGCTCGGCGCTGCATTGTGTCCTAGCGAAGCTTGTCATTTGTTTGGCCTGAAGAGTTTGCTCAATGCCAGAACCCAAACCGAATATCTGGAGTGTCGTGCACATCAACACCCTCTCAATTACTACTTCAACGACAGTTGCCCGCAGACTCAAACTGCTGGTTCGTCACTCGCTGACCTCTCCCAGCGGCTAAACCCCCACTCTGACCTAGTGCAAAGCATCATTGGGACTGCCCCGGCCTGCAACACTTGAACCACCACTGTTCAACCGCAGAGAGCTCCCCCATTCGACCCAACTCAACACTGCTTGCTGCTAGGGCCTCCACAATCATATGTGCCCAAACTGAGCCTGATCAGTTCACATCATCGTTCAGCACTGGGTCCGATGCATCAGGCCACCAACAACTGAATGCAGGTCTGTGACTCTGAACTGCCCCCACAGTCCACTGGGACCCTAGAGACTGGTTAGGTCACGGTCACTCCTGTTTTCTGCAAAATATCCTTTTGCGGTAGAACCTTACCTACCACTACTGGAACTTCACTCAAAGTGCTACTTTCCCCAGTCTTTTGCATCTTCTCTGTCTTTCCTTTGTGGTGCTTTTTTTTACAGTTATCTCTTTTCGTTCTACGTGCAGATGGTGTGTCTGATTAGCGGGTTTACATTTTCACAGAACCGTGATTGGACATTTCTGTTATTTTGGACTGTGATACTGTGTTGTTGGGTTGCTACTGGCAGTAGGGCAGGGTCTAGGCTGTCTGGGGAATACCTTTTCAAAGCTGTTCTGGTCCCATAGGGCTGATATATTTGCGATATCAATTTGATGTGGCTGGGATAACTAGTTTTTACAGTTTAGCTTGCCACCAGAACAAGATCTTTAGAGTTATGCAGTTTTTGGAACAGGGGTGCATATTTTAAATGCAGCCTCTGTGCTGCAGAGACTTGGGTGTTACTGAAGCTGTTAAGAGGGCGCCTGTGACCTCTGAGCCTGCTTTGTGCTTCTGGTAGAGCAGATTCTATGAATCAGGATAATGATGCAGCAGGGCACATGTACAAACTATGCTTTAGGCATGGAATTTAGGAAAGGGGAATCTGATTAGCAGATTTCCCTTCCAGAGATGGAATTACCTTCATCATTGTATTATTTAATACAAATTTAAAAATCCAAGTCGTTCACACCCTTGCGAGATGGCAATTAATCACAGAAGGTGTAGGGTTCACCCTAATGTTCTGCTGGAGGTTATTACAACTGCCCTCCGACTTAGAGGACTTTACAGTGATGTGACAGAGTTTTAAGAAGCACCATTTGTTATTGCACAGACCATTCTGCTTCCATTTCCCAAAAGGGATACAGAGAGGCCAAAATCACCTGATTTAATTTAACCAGGAGCCCACTAGTAAAAGCTCTACCACAGAGGCCTGAAAGTGGAAGTGATTCCCTCACAAACATTTCTCAAGAGCAACTAACCTGACATCCCCCAATTGGGCTTCACACGAAGCTAAGCATGAGCCCAGGCTTATGCCAGCTAGCATTCATCCTCTGACAGAGGTCCGTACTGGTGGTAGTATCGTCTTTCCATCTTATTAAGGATACCTCGGATTGACGTAGAAAGTAAAAACGAACAGTTTAGGGACACTATAGAGTAAATCTTCCCTAGAGAGTCTCAATTAATGCAATGCTTAACCAGTACCAAAATGGTAATGATTATATTAAAACAAAGATCATTCAGTGAGGCTATTGCACAACGGCAATGATAAGTAAAGTTTAATACAAAGTGGTATGAACCTCTTTTATTTGTTAAAACCTGTCTGTATTTCCTAAGCATGTAGTTTGAATTATACATGTATAAATTAGTACTAGAGACACTTGTAACCACCTATGGGGGGGGATTAAAAAAATATGTATTAATTAAAAAATAAATAGAAAGGAAGGGCAATTAGAGTAAAGGACACTCACGCATGATCACACAAGGGATTCATCATTCTACTAAAATGAATAGATCATTTCCAGCAAGGGTGGAGCCCAGAGAATAATGGTTTCAACCCTCAAAGTGTTGAGAGGCACTCTGCTCTGCGCCAGTCACCGCCGCTGCCCGGGCCCGGATGGAGGTGCACACCTAACAGGCATGGGTGTACCCAACGTCACTGCCACCCACCAGGTGGCCTCTGTTCGCCACCGTGCCCCGGGCACAGCATAAACACTGCCGCTCCCCACAGCATGGTGCACCTAACGTTCGACCCCTCCTGGTGTCGTGATCCACAGTGCCTCGGCCCACTCCATTACCCCTCTCAGAACAACTCGAAGGTTAGCAGTACCCAATCCCTGGGAGATTTTCCTCCTGAGAGCACCACCCACAGAACCTGATAGCAACTGCTGGGTCACGGGCTCAAGCGGAAAGGCTACAAGACACAAGGAACCCCCAGAGCTACAGAGAAAGAGTTAAAACAGGTATATGCAGTTAATGACACAGACTGTACCTGATTATCAACAGGAACTTTCTCCTCCCTCTTGCTGCCCTTCCTACTTGGGCAAGGAAGTTCAAATACTGATGAACCTACCAGTGTTCCTACCAAGAGTTGGAAGTCCATAGGCCAGAGGTGCCAGCTCAATGAGTTGCTGGAGGAACGCAGGGGCCTGACCCAAACGGCACAAGGGTGGAAAACTAATGGAAGGAAGACTAATGTTCAAGGAGCGTAAAAGGATCAGTTCTTCGAGGACAGGAATCAGAATAATCCAGAGACAGAAGAACAGTTTAAGGGTGATCCTTAAGCAATCCGGGTGTCAAGCGAAGCCTATATCTAGGGAGAGAAGAGATAGACCAACGCCAATGCAAAGAAGGCAAAGCAACGTCCATGAAAACCATAAAGTACAAACCACCAAGTGTCGAAACAGCAGGGAAATCGAATTCAATCCAGAAGAAATGAAGCAAATGCTCAGAAGATGAGGAAACAGTCCAAAAAGGGCCGAAACACCATTGATCAAAAGAAAACAGTTGAGGAGCACTGTATTGCTGCCTCCGATACCTTTCATGGACAACACTGGGAAGAACACGCCAGTTCCGGATTCCGTGAACGTTGTGACGACACACGTTCAGGAATGTGGCCCAATGAGGACAGAGCCTACGGCATGGCGCTGAACATGGCTGCAGGCAATGAGCAACTGAAGCCGGGCCACCCGTTGAGCCAGATGCCAGGGAACGCACCATCTGCCCGTCAGCATGGAGCTGCGTAAATACCTTCACGTGTTTGTGTAAACTGGTAAGTGCTGATAGTCCTGTGTATTGATTTAAAAGGTCCGCCCCCTGACAGGCGTCATACCAGGACACCCTGGGCCGCACCTGGCATATGTGGCCCATGCTGGGGAGACTTACGGGTCCCCCCATTCTGCATCTGATTGTTGGGCTGCACCTTGCATAAGCAGCGCAGCCAAAGCAAATATTTTGGGGCCCCACACACTGCTGCTTCTGCCTACCTAAAGCTAAGAACTGCTTGCCAGAGAGCCATCAACACCAACAGAGGAACATCAAGAAAAAGCAGCAGCAAGTGCCTTGAGACAGTCCTGGCCAAGCTGCCTCTGAAGTAAGGAAACATATATATATATATTTTTTTTTATGCAGTGAACTTTAGAGACTCTACATATGTTATGGACTTTTTTGTTTTTTAAAGGAACTGTTTAAAGTACTATTTTGATATTTTTTAAATTGTATGTTTTGATATTTAGCTGCTTTGGTTTAGATAAATAGTGTTTGTATATAGTGTTTTCCCCTTTTTATGGAAAAGCATATGAAAAACACTGCTGGAGTCCCAGAAAAACAGGGGAAAAGACACGAATAAAAGAACCTTACACCAGCATTCCTTTGTCTTCTTTTCCTTTTGTGCACCAGTTACTCTAACCTAGCGTCTTTTTCCTTTGGGGTACTTTGGGGAAATCCTGCCCTAACCATCTGCCTTTTTTATCCCTTCTCCATGTTCCCAGTGGAGCTCACCGTGGTGATCTTGAACCCAGGAAAGCAGCATTTGGAGATAGGTAATAGGCAGGTCAAGCTGCAAGATAAGGTATAAGTGTGTGCCCGCCAAGGTGTGTAGTACGTTCCCCCGCTACACACTGCACATATAGTTCATTCTTAAAGGATCCCTCTTAGTCCAACGAGACAGGTGGAGGAACCATAGCACAAAGTATATTGTAGTGAGGCACATGAGGTACACTGCACTGGGCTGGTGTCAGGGAGCAGTTGGGACAATAAAACAATTCAGGGGAGAATCACCCCCACACCCAGACCCCCTTTTAACCTGGCCGTTAGCCCCAAAAACACCTGAAAATAAGCTTCAAAGATTCCATTAATAAGCACTTTAGTGAAGGCCGATGAAGATTTAAATACACAACTTCATCAGTTTCAGTAGTGGTGTGATGTTAGTGTTCTAATGAAAAACCTAAAGGTTCACAAGTTGCAGTTAAGACAACCATGTAGCTTTCACTCCTCCCAATGCACTAGTATTGAAAATCATGCAAGCACAAACAATATCACAAATTACATTGTGCAGATGCATAAGTCATATGCAACTACTCACTAGCTTCTGATTCTTCATTTCTTGATGTTTTTAGGTGCAGAACATTCATGGGAAATGGTGCAGTGGTGGATAATATATGTAGGGAACATATGGATGAGTGGTGTGATTAAGGTCATGACTCAGAGACTTGGAATTGGCTTGAGGGAGACACAGCGGGTTGGGGGAAGTGATGCCAACCTAGAAGCAGGAGAGGGATAACTTCCAGACCCTCTTCTCCATTGCCAGGCTCCATCCACGCCCCAGCTTCTGCCACAATATGGGATTCATGCATTAAACCATAAAGAAGCGATCATCATCAACAAGTGCAGATGGCAAAGATATTATGAAGGATAGAAACTGCACAAATTGACCCATGGAAGTTTCTGTGTATGCGACTGTGTTCTTACCCTCAGCATAATGACATGGAAGAGATCAGCAACGCCCTGGGAGCACAGGGGAACAGGAGACAGCAGTTTTGGGGTGGAAGACACCCAGCACACAGACCCAAGTATAACATGGTAGGGCCAGGAGGCAGCAATGACAGGACGGCCTGATCCCATGATAGCGTGTCTACCTTTTTCAACCTCGGGCTGGGGAGCTGTAGGGCAGCTACCTGTAAAGAAAGTGGTAGACAATACCACGTTACCCCTGAAGGTCAGGACGGCTTATTGGCCATTGCCCGATCAACTGGGCCAATCTCAAATAGGGCCCAGATGACCCTACTCCAATCCTCGTTACCCTGTTACTATAACAAGCCCAAGTGTCAAATGGGTTAGTAGGAGTTGAACGTAGAGGGAGTTTGGAGAAAAGAAGAGCTTCAGGAGGTATGATCAGCAATCATGGATTGAAGAAGCCAACAGAGTTAAGAAGAAGTTGAAGGAGGGTAAGTACAGAGAGAATGGGGAGGGAGGCAACATTAGGGAGGGGAAGGATTTGGAGGAGAACAAGAATAATTCTAAAACATTCTGCACTTTCTCTAAATTGTGGGTAGATGAGCAGGGGTGTTTAGGCACTTATTTGCCACATGGTTAATGTTCAAAGGGCATGGCTTTATGAACAAGATGGAGAAGGGGGCGTAAAGGTCACGATGGCCCCAGGTGTACCTGGAGGACAGGACCTCTTCACAGAGTCCAGATGAGGAGCGGCAGTGCCGGATACAACAATCCTGTGCATTTCATCAGCAACAGCAGCTTGCTGCTCGAAAATGCAGGGGACAATGTTCGGTCGGTGGTGCTGGAAGACATGACAGCTTTGGTTGCAGAGAATTGGAGACTGGACCGTTGTAGCTGAATAGAATGTGGAATGTTTGGTGGGTAGAACTTGGGAAGGAATGGAATGGAGAAGAGTCAGTTATGATATGGGAATAAAGGAGTTCAGACATGCAGGCTGACTCCTGTCATTATTTGATGAAGATATATTAATTAAAGTGGTGTCCATGAGGCACACAACAATTGGCGACGAGGTAGTGATTGACCCACTGAAACACTGATGAGCTATAAAGATGGTCAAGAGAAAGCAGCCTGTGAAACTATTTAAAAAAATACAGTGGAAGTGGCTAATGAGAAGACAGGAATAAAGATAAAGGAAACAGAAGCCAAAGGAAGCAAAGAGTAAGAACAGAGGAGCAACGCTGCATGGAATGAACTGGTATGACTTGCTAATATGGCATACATGAATACATGAAGGAGAAGATTGCCAACGGGCTGTTGTGCAGGAAAGGCATTTTTCAAAAAAAAAGAGAAACAGAAGAAACTGGAACTGTGATATTCACAGGTGTGCGATGTCTAAGACTGTTTGAGGTGTCAGAGTCACTGGCTGGGACCTATGAAGCTAAACTAAAGGAAGGCATTAAAAGGAAAGTGATGTGGTGCGAGTGTAACCAAATGAAGGACATTGAGCAAAGAATACAATGCTGCCATCTAATGAGTGACTGCACGAAGAGTGTCAAATAAGGAACATAAGCTCGAGCCACTAACTAAATAAAACAAACAGTGAAATGAACTAAAATGTGTCATGAGTGCAAAATGGAAACTATGACAGTTCAATTAAATCAAAGTGTGGAATAAAGAGCACAGTGGTGAGGCATAGACTTCAACAACAACACAAGAATTGCCCACACTGGGAAATTGTTTTCCATACTGGCTGCAGAACGGAAAATATAACACAAAATTAAGGTGGCAAAGAAAGATACCAGTGAACAGCCCACACCACGGCAGGTGAATCTGGGAATCTAGATGAAAGTGAACAAGTGGAATGCTACACGTATGAGCTAGTGGCACAAGGTCTGCTATCTCCCTGTATATAATCACAATTGTACTGCTGTAGGACCTTGAACGGTACACTTCATAGGTGAACCAGCAAGGGATTGGCATAAAAAAAGAGTGTTTAAAGTGGTGCTAAATTGTAAGGTGCGCCTCATTTGCACTCACACACGGGTGCATAGAGCAACCTTATACTGTAACACTGTTCAGAAAGAGATCATAATTTAATGTATGGTTATCCTGGTGCGAGAGCAACAAAACAAGATAGAATTGGACAAATGAAAGTTGCACAGATTAAATAATATTGACCAATAAAGGAAATAAAATTATGCAATCAAGCAACAAAGACAACTACTGCTGATGAAAGAAAGAAAGAGCGAAGCAACTGGGCAAGAAGTAAGCAACCATGTTCCTGAATATCACAAGTGGGAATAGAAGATCAGTCCAGAATGAGGGGATTCTGGTGAACTATCTACATTGCCCGGACCCATTTATACTTGGGACACAGGAAAGTCAGGTGCAACGATGGCAGGAATGGATGGAGGAGTTCGAGGGCTTCTTGAGAGCAGCAGGGAATCAGGATGCCTGAACCAAAATGGACATATTTGTTAATTTGGTAGGAAAGGAGGTGAGAAATGTGGTAATGAGCATTCCGGCTCAGGAAAGAACAACATATCATTAATTGGTCGCTGCAATTGGTGAACGTTTGGTTGTCCCTCCCAATCGGGACTATAAACGATATGCATTTAATCAGTGCACACAAAATCCACATGAAACAATTGACCAATTTGTATTACGATTAAAGAGAAGGGCAGAATATTGTGAATTCGCAAGCTTTAGCGATGATGAGGCGATTAGGTTGAGAATCAATGAAGGGTGTACGTCATCACAACTTCAAAGACATCTTCTAAGAGTTCCTCTCTCATTAAAGGAAGTCCTGGAGATGGCACAAGTGTATGAAAGAACTGAAAAGCAGGTAGCCAAGATGGAAAACAGAAGTGAGTTAAATACCATTAACGGTATCAGAGATAACAGACAGCGGCAATCTCGATGTTCAAACCTGTTCACCCGGCAAAGTGTATGCACTACAGGCACAGGCAGGAGTCTGCTGGAGAAGAAGTGCTAAATATGTGGAATGTATTTTCCACATAGAGGTAGATGTCCAGCTTGTGGTCGGATATGCATGAGATATGAGCAAAGGAATCATTTCTGGATCATGTGCAAAGAAGAGACCCCAGTATCGGCAACATGGAGATCTAGCACACAATTGCTACCAAGGAGGAGGCAGTGGCATGGTGAGATTTCCTGATAAGGAGAGCATACAACCTAGTGCAAATGGATATGTAAAAATGTGTCAATCCCAGCTGAGATGTGCCAAAGCAGTAACATCAAACCAAAAGGAAAGATCTGGACATGAAGCATTTCGTAAATGGGGGGGGCATGGACATGGTCATGGAAGAAAGAGGACTGCAGGCCAATGTGGATTGGATGACTCGCAAGAGGAGAAAGGAAGAAGATCAGATGTCAGTGAATGCAGATGAATTTATACTGAGTAGGCAAAAACAACAAAGGAAGGTGGGATCGAGTCGTGACCCAGAATCAGTAACAGTCATGGCTGTCAAAAGGCCCATAGCAACTGTTGTGAGAGAGAATGGTGTAGTAACGGGAAGATAGAAGATGCTTCACTCTTTCATGCAATGTTCCAGGAAGAGTTGGAAGAAGAAACAGGGAGAAATGGGGAACCTGTTAGGCTAATGTCACAGGATGTCTCAAATGGAGAACTGTATGGGGAAAGGAGGAGTGAAGAACCTGTTAGTCTCCTGTCCTTTAAAGACTCTGGACAATCGCCACCTTATTTGACCGTCAGTGGGCGCCCTCAAAGGACTATACGTAAGCCTGTACTTCTCATTGAACAAATGTAGAGGTGACCCTGTCAGACTGACAGTGAGAGTAATCTTCCATGATAAGCAAGGGGGAGGTGTAGCTGAATAGAATGTGGAATGGTTGGTGGGTAGAACTTGGGAAGGAATGGAGAAGAGTAAGTTATGATATGGGAATAAAGGAGTTCAGACATGCAGGCTGACTCCTGTCATTATTTGATGAAGATATAATAATTAAAGTGGTGTCCATGAGGCACACAGCATGGACTTGGTCTGTGACTGACATTGGCACCTGCTAGAAGCTTAAAGAAGCTGGTGACCAAGTGGCAATATCGAATTGAGGAGACTAGAAGGTTCAGCTGGTCTCAGATGAGGTGGTGGAGCTTTGGCATCGAGGGAACTTAGAGATACAGAGGCAGTTCAGTGTTGAGGTCTGGATGGCTCTGGCAGTTCCTGTGCAGCAGTTTAGATGCCTAAACCAGCATTGAGGTGATTCAGCGATACAGGGGAGCCATGGATCACTTCCTTGATTATTCAGTTGCTGTGAGTCCCAACCCAGGGGCTCTAGGGCAAGGTATGTCCTACAGTTGTACTCCCACTCCAGTGGGCTTGGGTGGCATCTACAGGGGATCCTTCGCCTCCAGTGAGCAGGAGCATGGTCCTAGTGCAGCCAACAGAGAGAAGCATTGGGCCAGTAGCAGTCACACCCACTGTTCCCTGGAAAGGGTTGGGGGCAGAGCTCTCCTCTGCCTTGGATGCCTTCTGTCTTCACCTCTTTGGCAGACGTTTTGGGGACAGACTGTATCGCAGTAGATGTCCAGTGAATTGTTCTTGTTCTTCGGAGACTCCAGAGACGAATGAGGGAGTACCCCATTGCTTGACATATTGCCACTGGGGATTTGTCCCCTGTCCCCTCCACCCTTTCTCATCTTGCTGACCACTGCTTTGAGCACCATCATTGAATGGGATTCTGATGTTCTGCAGAGGGCTCTAGATATTGGCCAGTCGGATTACTTTTGTATTGCTTATCTGTGAAGTTTGTCGATAAGCACTTTTGTGAAATGATGGTTGTTAGGTATCCTGCTGCACTCCTACTATCCAGTATAATGCTTGCAAAAAAACATGGAACTTGTCATCCTACCATTCTATTGGGGGGATGCACATTTTTTTTGGAGCACAGCATTCATAGGTACTTGATCCTGGAAGGAGCAACCATAATTGGTAGGGTTATCCCCTTATAAGTACCCCCAGAGGCCATGGTCTTTTGCGCCACATGTATGCCAATGATGCACAGTTACTTTCTAAACTTACGAGGGAATAAACCCTCAAATAGGCCATGCTTCCTCATATCCAGTCATTTAATTCCCTTGCCAGCTGTCTGAAATACATGCACAACCCGGTATACTTAAAATCGCCTTGCACTGAATAGAAATAAAACCTATCTGTAGACTTAGACTCAGGTACTAATAACACCCTACGGTTTTCATGGCATGACTGAATGAGAAGCATGCCTGCTCCAAACTTCAAGGTGTATGAAAGGGACATGTTTTTTGCCACAAAATGTCCTTTGTGAATGTTAATGTTAAAGGTTTTTATATTGCACACCAATGCCACATGTGTGGTCTCTAGGCACTCACGCGAATCTGTAATGCATGGATGGAGGGTGGGTGGTTAGTAGGATTGACCAGAAAAAGAGCAAGAGAGCTGTGATGTGTGTTGGAAGGTGTGATTTTTCTTAGGTTGGCCATCATATGCTG
The DNA here is from genome assembly GCF_040938575.1 of Ambystoma mexicanum. Lineage (NCBI taxonomy): Eukaryota > Metazoa > Chordata > Amphibia > Caudata > Ambystomatidae > Ambystoma > Ambystoma mexicanum. The sequence goes on along the minus strand of NC_090934.1, from coordinate 830,610,225 downwards.
TTTTGTGAGATTATGTGCTGTTTGTTTTGTTCTTGTGGTGGTGTGATGTTGGTGTGGGCTGCGGTGCTGTAGAGATATGGTTTTGTCAAGTTCAGAGTTTGTGAGGTGTATGCAGAGGGGTGAGTTTGTTAGTAACGATTGTTGATGACGGTCCTGGCAACCCACTCAAGCGATCCACAACTCAGAACCCTTAAATCTACCCAGGTTCTCCACATCTTCCACCCTAAGCATCCAGCCTGGTGCGTCATGCAGCCCCAGATGTCCACCCCGGTGGACCGCTCCCCCCATCCTGGCTATCAATCCAAGTGTTTCACATACCCCCCTGCCCCGATGAAACTCCATCCAAATGTGTTGCACCTCACACCCCAAAGTTCACCGAATTGCGCAGCCTTTCCAGAGGCACTATTGGAAAGGGGTAATCCAACTGCCCACATTGTTCCCAAACACATTTTCAGAGCACTCTGCACCAGGCAGGGAGCCCTACGGTCTACCTTCAAAAGGCCAAGCTCTGTTGACCACAATTTCCTACTGTAACTGTTGACAAGCAAATAAGCAGTCGAATGCTCCAACCAAAACAAGAATGTACTTGTGAAGGAATCTGTTGGATTGGGGACTATAAAGATGCAACACGTGTCACCTAAAAATACTACCAGCAAGAGCTTGATAACAAAACTCTTCAGCCATCAAAGTGTATCACTAGAGAATGAAGCCCCTGTCAAGTCCCTAGAAGCCTTGATAAGCATCCCCTGGAAAGAAATGTCTAAGAAGTAACATCTATACGAGCAGCACAATTGTAATAGCTAGGATGAACACAACCAAAAATATGGATATAAGATGTAATGGGAAAGTGGCCCAGAGCAAGTGGGTGCCATTATTACCAGCTGTTCTTTTGCCTGAAATCAAAAATCCACAGGCAAAAATTGCTCAACTAACGTACAAAATGCAAACATCCCCGTCCAGAAGTAATTGATGCTGTATAAAATATTTGACCATTTGCCAGACGGCACAAAATCAGTCACTATCTTCATTCAGAAAAAAGATAAACAGTTTGACAGAAGGGCAATCAGCTGCTGGGGGCCGGTGGGCTCAGGATCAGGTGTCCCCAGACACAGAGGCAGCCAGATAGGCCATAGCATGACTACTCCTTAAACACTTTCAGTCAATAAGTAAGAATGTGAGGTGAACCCTCAGAAATAGGAGTTTCATGACGGGGATGTACCAACTTTCCAAATCAGAGGACAATGGGCCTTCCGTTGATATGAAGCCAATTTAAGGACAGAATGTCCCAGGCTATAATAACATTTGAATGCTAGCATGAGAAACACAGGGGATGGAGAAGGTGGGCACCTTCAGACACGTAAGCATTGGGTACATGCGTGTCACCTTAAGGCCTTCCCCTGCCTCATGGTGTTATGCATTGAGAAGTACAGTAGAAGATGCAAGATTCGGAAGAGACACTAAAGGTGAAATGGGGGCAGCAAGTCTGGGGAAGAGGTTACAATCTTACAGGGGAAAAGAGACCCCAGCTCAATTTCTGTCTCTTTCCTTTCTCCTCCCCGCGCACCATAATCACCTCATTTTTCTGCGCCATTGCCTCTTTTCACTATGTCACATTGCTCAATCGCATTTGTTTTCATCGTGCCATTAGCCCCATGCCCCTATAGCAAAGATCGATCAGGCCAATTGGACTAAAGTAAACACCACCTTCTGATAAAAGTCTTAAATTAAATTATCTCTGAAATGGACTACCTGTTCTCTTTTGAGCTGTCCTTCTTCCTTCCCGCCTCACTCTTTAATCCCACCCATTTCATTTGGGATGTTAATCCTACACACTGAAGCAGCCTACGCTGACATATAAAGCTTTGTGTGTCTCACAGAAACATCTGGCAATGCAAGCACGCAAAAAATGTATTTTCTTGCTTTCTTGACCAGCCTATAACGGGTCAGGTTCGATGACACTTGGCATGGTGATAAACAATGCTGTGGACACCCTTTCTTGTCACTGGTTGTAGGTGTATTTTATATTAACCCTAATAGGCCAGGGGCATGCAAACTGCGGCTCTCCATTGGTTTGATACTACGACAAATACTAGCACAAATAATCGTCCCTATTGCATTCACTTACAGCAGCACTGCTCCATTGTTTATTAAGGTTCACACGATTTTTATTTTTTTTCAATTTATTTTTTACTGAAATGTTTAACATATAATCCAAAACAAGAGCAGGGCCATTGACATGTGAGGACCCTTTACAATATAAGTGCATACCAATGCAACTCCCCAGAGAGAAAATAAAGAATGATCGAGGGGTCTCATTGGTAGTCCTCTTAAACCTAAAAAGGGGGGGGGGTTCAGATAGTGGAATACACGTGTAACAGCAAACCTTCCAAAAGTTTGTGCCACACTGATCGAATCAGAAATGTACACGTATTCCCCTCATCCAAGAAACATTAAATGCCATTTCCTTGGTACCAGGGATGTTGCTAGGTCTGGAAAAGATCAGGGGCTAAGCTAATGTCGGGACTGGCGGTATTCAGGGCTAGCTATAGCCTTTTGGTTGTAGTCCCTGAGCTTCTATCCGGGGCTACAACCAAAAGACCCGGGGTTATAGACCCCTCAGCCCCCGTAGCAACGTGTCTGTTTGGTACAACTACATTTGCAGCAACCCATCACATTCCAGGGTCCTGGGACACTTTCAATGAACATGAGCTCGTCTACTCCCTTTCCAGAGACCTTCTTTGGCACTTAATAGAGATGCAGGCATAGTACACACCCTAGATACACATAGATTTCAAAAGTGAGAAACGTTTGCAGTAGGCCGCCAGCCCCGCCCACTCCTATCAGTTTTGGATGACAAACAATTAGGAACATGTATGCATGCCAGACCGTGTTGCCAAGACCAAGTAGCATAACTTTCAGGGGAACACAATGACTTACGTTCTAAGTTTAGAGGCTAACATCACTCTCCTGCGTGTGTTACAAAGTCTCCCCACTCCCTATGGTGTTCCATTATTTTTTAAACTGTGTCTGCTTCCACAATGACCTTCGCCGGGAAGGATTTCAGTAAGTCCTCTGCCCTATCAGCATCCCAGAACATATATTCCTTATCGTTCCACGTAACTTGGAGTTTTGCCGGATGCAGCAGTCCCAGCATGACTCCGCGTGCAAGGAAGGATTTTTAATGGAGCTCAGTGTCTGCCTCCTTTTCTCTGTCACTGGCGCCAAATCTGGGAAAAGCAGGAGGGTGTCTTGTTGGTGTTCCAGAGAACCCTTCTCCCTAGCAGCCGTAACATGCTTTCTAAGTCATGATAGTCCGGTACCTTCAAGATTAGTGTAAGTCCCACCTCCAGATCACAACTCTTCTCAGAGGTGCGATTTTTATTCTGTAACAATTTTCGACATATGTGGGATCATTTTCCACCTCCAAGGAAAGCATCTCTGGGAGGCAATCTGCATCAAAGGACACCGGATCATCCTGAAGCCAGTCCAATGACTCGAATGTGTGTAGCTCTTGCTACATTTTCCATATAACCGATACTGCCCTCCATGGCCCTTTGTCCCTTCAGTGCCATATCCTTTCCCCATTGCTTTACTACCCGGATCAGCTGGGCACATAAGTGCTCCAACTCTTTGGCTCTCTGTTCCAGGGTGCCAGTTCTGGACGCCAGGCGAGCCACTTTCTCACTCAGCTTGTCAAATGTGCATCCAAGTGTGTGATTGAGGTTTCGATTTGCCCCAGAACAGCCATCACCGGGTATTTTGAGGGCGAGGATGATCTAGACGGTGCAGGTGTGGTCGAGCTCTGCCTACTTGACGAGACTTGGGGGTGATTCCTTCTTTCTTTTCCCAGACGCCATCCCTGGGCACTATTCTGTAACTATCTTGCCTGGTGTAAACAAGAACTGGGGGGAGACGGGGTGGGGGGGGGGGGTAGCCCTCAATTCACCGAGCAGTCCTGCAGCGTTTTGGCACACTGTCAGGATTTTTTTTCGATGTTGCAAGCAAAGGTCATACTGCACCACGACCACTTCAATGCATGCCCGGGACGGGACCCTGGAGTCACCTGAGCTTCACACGTAATTTAATTACAACAGCAATGTTCAAAATAAATGCAGAAAACGCAGCACAGAAAATTCTCAGAATGTTCACTCCCCATTGATTGTACACATATTGGCTTTTTCCGTGTAGGAATTGCAGGTTTGATGCAATGCTCTGTGGACATTAAGTAGAGTCGGGCTGGAACCACGTATTACGACAATTGTGCATTGCATGTTCATGACTGCTGCGTGCTATACAATACGTATTAATTAAGTGAAGTGATGGCCCTATACGTATCACGGATAACCAGATTCAAAAATCCTAACAATGGCATTCCAGGAACATGTTAACGTCGTCCTCACTGAAGCAAGAAATATACTCTCCCCGGGGCACGAGGAGAAAGGCGACTTGCTGCAGTCACCCCCCACCTCTGCAATAACCTCATAGAAGACATGAGGCTACACCCCCTCCCCTATCCAACATATCTTTTTAGGACAACTCAAGACCCGCCTGTTCTAATAAGGCACTCCTAGGTGGAACCCCAGTCGAACCTGACAATAAGCAATTAAGCCATGCGGTCCGCCCTCTGTACATCCGTAGACATGAGCACGACATGGCATTGGGTGTGTTGCAAGCGAACTGCAGCGTGCTCCCAGTGGACACCTGGTGAGGCAAATCACGTTATACACGTGGCTGCTCAGGGCAGAACCAGCGCATGTGCTCCACCGGTACATGTTCTGGCGGGAGATATGTAACAAAGAAACGTCAACACCTTTCAGGCATCTAAAAGCGTGCTTAAAATGCAACACTTTAGTTACAATCTGAAAGAATCGCGGGTAGTATCTGGGTTTCATTCAATAATCCTATGCACCGGCTCGCGGTCAACTGAACATGCTTATACTTCACGCCATGCAGACACATTGCAGCAAAAAAAACGTAATGGTGATTTCAAAATCGAAATAATTGTTTTAAAGCTGCGCGCTCCTGTGTGTCTTACTTCAGTCACTTTGTGCTTGAGTGGTCTTCCCCCACGAGTAGCATCTCTCAGGGAAGCCTTCCATTGTATGAATCCCCGTTGGCAGATCGGCAAGGCGGCAAGGCCGCTGCCTGCATCATGCAGTGGTGCTCGGCTTGCAGATCCGTTTTAAAAGGAATGCGGCCAAACGCACAGCATCTTCAGTCCAAACAATCACGAAGCAATGCTGACAATAGGTTTCTGAACCCGAACCCTGTTCAAAGTCAAACGCCCACGAAACGCCACTGGTCTGAACAACGTGTAACATATGCGCTCCCTCCTGGCGTTGCAGGCGCGTTGTTCCCATTCTCCACAACGGGAATGCTCTCATTGCGGGAAGGGTTATTACAACTTAAAAAGCACACGACTAAGCCGAGCGCTCCCATGGCACACACCCCTGGCATTGCTTCAATCAGACACACGGCCCTGACTCCCAGAACTTCCTCCTGGATCCCAGGACATTTCTGATGCATGAAATATACTCTCCCCGGGGCACGAGGAGAAAGGCGACTTGCTGCAGTCACCCCCCACCTCTGCAATAACCTCATAGAAGACATGAGGCTACACCCCCTCCCCTATCCAACATATCTTTTTAGGACAACTCAAGACCCGCCTGTTCTAATAAGGCACTCCTAGGTGGAACCCCAGTCGAACCTGACAATAAGCAATTAAGCCATGCGGTCCGCCCTCTGTACATCCGTAGACATGAGCACGACATGGCATTGGGTGTGTTACACGCGAACTGCAGCGTGCTTCCAGGAGACGGCTATCCTGGACGCTGCTGGAGAATGTCCGCTCTATCGCCGCATCATCAAACAGAAGAGGCCATCAAAGAGACGTCGCCGAGGAAGAAATGAAAACCGCCCTTTAAACACAGGGGTCTGTTTTAAGGTTTAAAAAGCTGGCTGTGATCGTGTATTCTGACATCAAAGATAACAAAACTCAATGTGTTCTCCTTTAGGGAAATCTAACTGCCAATGTTCAGCCCCATTTATAACAGCGCGTAGTGGCACGCATTACGTGTTATTGTGCTCATAAAATTAGTGTGGAAAACGTGCTCATAATCATTGCTGTTTTCAGAAGTAAAATAAACACATCTGGTGCGTTGCACCGAAGTAAAAGGCAGCTGCGTTTAGTTGTTTAACTACACATTTTGAATGTAATAACACCTATTTCAAGTAGCATGGCTGAGGCAAGCAGCGGCGCAGCGAATTCCAAGCATGGCCCTGCACATTTTAAAGCACGCATCTGAATGGGTGCTCAAGTTACCCCCATGCAGCCTTTTCCAGGCACCCCCCGCCCCCCTCTCCCTCGCTGGGATTGGCATTGCTAATCCTGGTGAGGTCACGATCTGGTTTCATTTAATTAATCAATGGCTCCTCGCAGCAACAGTTTGCCTCTATTTCGTATGAATGCCATCCGTGAGCTGCTTAGAAATGGAACCCAGCACCGAGGCCAGTGCATTCTCGGGGCCGTGTTATATGTATTTGGTCGTAATGTTGCAAAAAACGCGTCTAAAATCAGAGAAGTCATTTGGGTTTATTAATTTTGGAAATGTTAACGGCCGACACCAAAGCTGCACTAATAGCATTTGCTGATGAGTAAGAATTCACATTTTGACCTCAGGAATGTGTACATAGTTTCACTCGATCTGCAAAGCTGCACCCTATGGAAGCTGTCACAAGTCAGTGGTTCTGCAGCCCCTACCTGGGTTCCATGGGACGCGGTATCTCCTTTCGGAAGCATTGCACTGCCGTTGTGACTGGAGGAAAAAAAACAAAAAGAGAACAAGGCACGGTTTGTTCTGGGAGGGTAATCTGTACCTTTTTTCGCTCATGCATAGCACATGTTATAACAGAAACAAAAGGCTGTGCTTAAAAAGTATAGGATTGAAGCAGGGCACGGTGCGTTTAGAGTGGAGGCGGCGGCGACACTGGAATGTGAAGGCGGGCAGGCCGGCTCCGAACGCCCTGGACAGCGGAGCCGAGAGCATGCTCACGGGTTAACCGTGGAGCTCCCAACACATGCATCGGAGACTGGAAAGGGTTAAAGGTTCACTAATGTTAAACGAACTATGCACACTGTAAAATGTAACAATGGTAAGCGCATTATAAATACATTATGTTATGACAACATAAAGGCACTAATTAAATAAGTACGTATTTTTACATTAGTTGCGCATACTAATACATTAATATCGGAGACATGATTGCGACCAAAAGCTGTCCACATTTTAAACTTTGGAGTAGGTTGCAAGTTAATAGCACAATTTTCTAGATAATTTCAGCGTGTCGTAAATCGGGTGTTGATATGTGGAGACTCGGGCTTACCTTTCTAATAAATCCGTTTCTGGCCTCGTCGAAGGGTTCCAGGAAGGCAGCACTGTAAGAGAGGGCACATCCGGTCAGTACATTATAGTACTTACCTAGAACCCTCACCCCGCATGTCCCAAAACCTCTACCCGCTGACCCACTAGGGAGACAGCCCCCCTAGTTTTTGCGTAGATTGCGTTCCTTCATTTACAGCTGTGTCTCTACATACCAGAGATGTGCTTACAGTTACCACTCGTTTTTATAAGCAACGTCATCTGGGAATATGACTCATTTCAGGTCGGCGCCCCTCATACCGTGTCTTTGCTGTTGTCTAAAACCCTAAACGAGCTCCAACCTGAACTTCCCATGTTCGAGACCCGGGTCTGGCCTGAACTCGTTAAGCAGGGTCGCTATTTTGCCCAGTCACCGCATGGGAAGTTTCCCTTTGAATGGTGCGTGCAGGTGAAGACGGCGCACCTGCCACGCGCCACCTCCACAGAACACACACGAGCCTCCGGCAGGACTCACCCGGGCGCAAGCAGGAGAGCACGAGCAGGCGTAGCAGCAGCAGAGCCCGGCGTGCCCCGCGGCGCGGCTCCATCAGGGATATGTCGGTCTGAGGGGAAGTGGGACGCCGCCTCAGGCGAAGCCGTCGAGAAGGCGGGAGCGTCTCTCACAGACGACAGCGCATCACAGGTGAGCGGCGTGGGAGGAAGGTCTGCACTGTCCAGCCTCTTGCTAGCGCTCACCTGCACCCACCTCGGCCGGTGATGCACGGCGTGACGCCACTCCTCCTTACTTTGAAGGGTGGGGGCAGGGCCGCTGGGCGACCCTGCTTCCATAGTATCGTCCTCTCGTGAGAAGGATCTCACCAGCTTGATATATCGCCAACCAAGCGTCTACTCTATTAGGGTGACCATGCCACACAGTGAGAGAGAATAGCTGCAGTGCCCGTTCACCCTTTTCCTACAAAAAATGTTTGTCTTTCGTTTTTTTCATACATTTGACGTATATTGAAGAAAATTGAAATACACCTTACTGCAGTGGACTTAAAAAAAAAAATATTACGAGGTTATAATCGCCGAAGCGATTTTTACAAGATTTCAAAAGAACAAGAAACGTAGAGGTGATAGATACAAGAAGACCTCCCAAAAGAAATTAGTTTTCAGATTTAGACTGGATGACCTGTAGTTTCGTTTATAGTTCACCTAGAACAGGCAAGCGGTTTCCTTAGAGATTTTCACTCTAAACTGGCAAAGATTTGATCCAGAATTTTTACCACTGCAATGGCCCACGAGACCTTTCTCCTCCGATCAAACGCGACCACCAGAAATCCTCTTCGGTTACATGGGCTTTGGCCAGACGATGAGACAAAAAAAGAGATCGAAAACGATGGGTACCTGGACAAGACAGTAACAGATGGCGTATTGATTCTGGTTCTGAAGGTACTTCGCAGAAGCGGCAGCTTTTTGTATTTGAAACCCCAGTAATCTTCAGTATCTCATTTGATGTTAAAAGGTTTAGGCGTGCCCTTAGTAGGGTAGATATCAGGCTTTTAGTGGGGTTTCGCTTTAGGAAAGGCTGGATTACGTTTAACTTTCGTGCTGTTGGCGGTAAATGTGCTGTCAGTTTGTAGGTAACAGCTTTCTCTAAAGTTGAGATCCAGTCGAGTTCATCAAGTCTTTTTTTTGTTTTTGTTGGGTTTTTTAAAAGCTCTTCAACCGAGCTTCCGCACGCATCCAAGTTTTCTTTACAGTCTCTGTCTCATTAAGACAGCAATTTGAATTTTCCAGAGACCATCTCTGACCTCAGCAGGGAAAAAATTGAAGGGCTCGACAAGTCAATGATTTTCCGGTACAACATGATATTATTTCTAGCCACGATTGCCGTGAGTGAGGTTAGAGACAGTTCTCGCATGATCAGGACCATAGGTGTCGATTTAGGGAGATTTAGTATGGTACTACCAGAAAAGGCTTTCTAGTGTGGACCAGATCTGTTTTGGAAGAAGCAGCAAGGCCTCTGCCCGGTGTGTAATAGATGGTATCACTTTGACTCGATAGAATTTTATTGTCGGAAGTAGAGAAAAGCGACCATACTTCTTGTCGAGAATTTTAGCTTGAGCAGTTAAATTCCGCATTTTTTTGTGGCAATGAGTTTGCATCAAAATTTCTCTTTCTGTGCTATCCAACATAACACCCAAATATTTGAATTCCGAAACCTGTTCTACTTTGTCTCCTTCCAGGTACCATTTTTCGTTTACATTTTTCTTTTTAACCTTCTCCAAGACCATGATCTTTGTTTTGGTTTTATTTACTACAAGGTCATTTGTCACTGTGTACTTCGCAAGGGAATCCATCTGGCATTGTAAACCAATGGCTGTCTGATCCAGTTGGATCAAGTCATCTGCATACAGTAGACGAGGCTCCTTGTCGTGACCAATTTTCGGAGGAAAAGATCTAGTCATAGCAAATTGTTTCCTTATAATCTCTGAAGTAAGCCAGGTACAGGGCCAGAGCCAAGGGGCAGCCCTGCTTTACTCCTCATGTTGTAGCTATCGCAGAAGAGAGTAGGCTGCATTTGCTCAACCGTACACGGATGTTGGTGTCAGTGTACAGGGCTTTTATCAGCCCTAAGATGTCCGAACGGCAGATCCAGGAATCCAACTTCTGCCAGAGTTTAGACCTGTTAACGAGGTCAAAAGCCTGCGCAAGGTCTATAAATGCCAAATAGACCTAGGCTACCTTCGAAGACTTTGGCCTTAAGAACACTGAGGAGCAAAATGTTGATACTTATGCCGCCCACTCTCTTAAATCCTGATTGAAGTGGATCTGCGCAGGGAGTGTCTTTTGACCACAGTTGACATTTTTTTAGTAGCAGGCTGCCATAGACTTTTCCCATAACGTCAAGCAAGGCCATTGGCCAAAAGTTCACAGGGTCGTTTTTGCAGCCCTTTTTATAGATCGGAACGATCACCAACGTCATCCATGATGCAGGGAGTTTTCTTAAGTTTGAGCATCTTTCAAATATTAGGCTTAGTAAGTTGGACCATTCCACCGGTGAACTTTTTAAGTCTACGTTAGTGATGCCGTCTGGCTCTGGTGCTCTTGAGTTTTTCAGCTTGGTTAGAGACAGCCTTATGTCCTCGATGTCATGAAGTTCCACCCATGGCTCAGGTTTGAAGGGTAGTATTGTATCTGGTAGTGAGGGGATTCGAACAGCTTTGAGTAGAATCTTACCCAACTTTGTTCATAAATTCCATTTGTATTTTGTATTTTGTATTTATTTATTTATATTGCGCAGCCTGTCCAAAGGCATCAGGGCGCATGTTTAGAAGGGTTACATAAGTTTACAGAAAGTCAGATTACAAATTGCATAGTAAATAAGCATACATAGAAAGTCGTCACAATAAATACAACAGTGGGTGGGGTTGTAGAGCATGCAATGGATGATTACTACATGGTGGTCAACTCTTCGTCTTGCTCATAGAGCCATTGTTTTGTTCTATGTTTGAAGGATTGGAGGGAGGGGACGTTCCTGAGGTCATTGGGTAGTGAGTTCCAGAGCTTAGCTGCCAATACCGGGAAGCTTGAGCCTCTGGCAGTCTGTAGTTTAAAGCTGGGAATAATGAGTGTATGTGCTTGCGCAGCTCTTAGTGGTCTGTGGGCTGTGTGTTGTGTAAAGCGCTCTGACAAGTAGGCTGGTGCTGCGTTGTTCTGTGCTTTGTAACTTAAGATAAGAGTTTTGAAGGCAATACGCTGTGGGATAGAGAGCCATCGCAAGTTCCGTCTCGTGGATGAGATGTGGGTGCGCCTAGGAATGTTGAGAGCAGCCCAATGGCGTTATTCTGGGTTACCTGAAGTTTGTCGATGTTTCTTTGATTAGTTCCGAGGTACAGGGCATTACAGTAATCAATTTTGGATAAAATAAGGGTTCTGGCAAGGATCAGGCAGTTGTCCAGAGTTAGGAAAGGACGGCAGGCAGTGATTAGTTTGCACGTGTAAGCCGATGCTGAAGCTACTGAGTTAGTTTGTCTGGTGAGCGAGAGGGTGGAGTCTAAGTAGATTCCAAGTGTTTTAGTAACGTTGGAGACCTTAATAATGTTGCCATCAATGTTGAATGCGTCATATTTGCTGTCAAGTTTTGCAAGTTTAGATTGGGAGCCTAAGATGAGTAGCTCAGTCTTCTCGTCGTTGAGGCAGAGACCGTGGTGGGCCATCCACGCCTGGATGACGGTGTAAACTGCATTGAGAGCTTTGACGTCAGTTGCGTAGTCACCCGTGATAGGGATGAGTATCTGGGTGTCATCCGCATAATTTGTATAGGTGACACCCAGATGGTCAAGAATATCAAAGAGTGGTTTCGTAAAGACGTTATAGAGCGTGGGTGATACGCATGAGCCTTGTGGGACACCGCAAGGAACATGTGCTGGGTCAGCTGCGGCATGAGATGAGAAGACTCTCATGGATCTGTTTGCAAGGAATGAACTGATCCAGGAGGAAGCTGCATCAGAGAAATGGGCAGCCGTTTTAAGATGCTGGCAAAGGATTTGGTGATCTACCAGATCAAAAGCGGCTGATAAATCTAGGAGGAGTAGGAGTAGGCTTGTTTGCCCTTGTCTTTCAGGTCCTCAATTTGTGTTTTTAGGTCTATTAGAGCGGTCTCTGTGCCGTGTCTCGGCCGGAAACCGGATTGCCTAAGTCCTAGTAGGTTGTTCTTGTCAAGATAGCCTTGAATTTGGATGTATGCCGCCCGGTCCAAGATTTTTAGAAGGTATGGTACCGTGGTGATGGGCCTATAGTTGGTAGGGATGTTAGGGTCTAGGTTAGGTTTTTTGATTAGGGGGATTACCCAAGCATCCTTGAGGTTATCTGGTACTATGCCAGATTTAAAGGAGGAATTGATAAGGGTGGTGATAAAGGGGGCGAGCTCAAGCGCTGCTTCCTATACGATAGGAGCTGGGCAGGCATCGCCTTGACAATTAGATGGCTTTAACTTCTTGATGATAATTTCCACTTCCTTAATGGTTAGGGGAGAGAAACTGAAAGGTTTGAGGTGGTGATTGTGGGAGGAGAGATTGGCAGGTTGGGAGTTACCTACTGAGTCAAGGAGATAGTTTTTTTTTGTGTTGATTTTGGTTTAGAGAGTGGTGATTTTGTTGAGTAAAGCTTTTTGAATGTTGGCGCACCATTCGGTGTCCGGGGTGCAAGTGTCAAGGGGAGCAACTGGGGACTCTAATTCCTTGAGAATTTTAAAGAGTTCCTTGGTATTGGAATGAGCTTGCATGATTCTGTTATTGTAAACTTCTTTTTTTGCTGCTAGTATGGCTTCTTTATACGAGAGGGTGATGGTTAGAAGGTTGATTTTATTTGCTGGTGTGGGTGAATTTCTCCAGAGGGTCTCGGCTTTACGCTTGTCTTTCCTAAGTTCACGTAGGTGTGGGGTGAACCAGGAGTTGAGGTGGTTGCGTGGTTTTTCTTTGCGCTGTTTAAGAGGTGCAATGGTGTCCAGTGCTTTTAACATAGCACAATTGTAGGTGTCCACAAGGACGGTAGGGTCCGCACAGGTTGTGGAGACAGAGTTTAATAGTGGGAGGATGAGTGGGAGTAGTTTCTCAGTTGTAATATCCTTCTTGTTGCGAGTAAGTGTGGGTGGCACAGTACAAGGTTTGTGCACAGGTGGGCAAGAATTGAGGGAGAATGTTATTTTGTGATGGTCAGACCATGCACATGGTAGCACTGAGGTTATGTTTAGTGCGAAATTCATGTCTGAGACCCAATCTAATGTGCAGCCTTTGATATGGGTGGGTACATTGACATGCTGGGTTAGGCCAAAGTCGGATAGAACGTTGGCAAGGTCACAAGCTTTAGTGTCGTTTGTGTCCAGATATCCTAGGTTAAGGTCTCCAAGTAGGATAATTTGGGATTTAGGCTTGGTGCTAGAGGCTAGGATGGAAGAGATGTCTTCTATGAATGTGGACGTGGGACCAGGTGGCCGATAGATGAGGTACACAAGGGCGGTATGATTGGGTGAGATTGGGAGTTTAATTGAGAGTAGTTCAGCAGATGGCAGCTGGTGATTGTTAGCAACTCTTAGATTGAGAGAGCTCTTAAATATAAATGCTAAACCACCTCCTTTGGTTTGATTGTTGTCCCTATCGCATCTAATGATAGAGTAGTTACCTGATATGTCAAGGGATAGGGCGGGGCCAGACGCTGCATGTAACCAGGTTTCCGTGATAGCCAGAAAGTCCAGGTTTTCAGTCACAATTAAGTCAGCGATGTCTAGCGCATGAGCAGGGACCGAGCGGGCGTTAATGAGCGCCCCTTTGAGATTAGCTAGGGGCTTGGGAATGTTGGCTGGTGGGGCCTCTGCCTCTGATGGGACATCTATGGTCTGGGTAGAGTTGATAGGGTTGAACCTAATGACTGTGTTCCGGTGGTAGGACCAATGGTGACATCTGGTTGCAAGTCTTAGATTCCTGACTGTGGTGGGACAAGGTTTGCTCTGTTGGCTTGGGGATAGGACACTAGGTGAGCATAGTGGCGAGGGATGGTTGGTGTTGATGTTGTCTGCGTGATCATCGGTGGTACGGTTAGGTGGAGTGTAACCTGAGGTGGCACTAGCTTTAGTGCTATGGTCCGATGATGTACTGAGTGAGAAAAGAGGTAGGGATGGTAGGAAGGAAGTGGGGCAGGGAATGGGGTGGTGTCTAGGGCAGGCAAGCTTTGCTAAACCATTATTGAATGGGACAAAGCCATTTCTGCTGCAGGGTGTGCAGTCGGGCATGATACAGAAAGGGAACATGATGAGAGCTAGCCAGGGTGGCATAGTTCAGATGGTGGTTCGGGAAGTAGCTGGCAAGTAGCTATGAGCCACAGCACAATCAATGTGGACTGTTGGTGACCAGCTCAGATCAGTGAGGTTTATAGTGACCAGGGGTGCAGGCTCAAATCAGCATAAACAATGTGGACTATAGCGAGCATAAGGCACAACGCAGTTAAAAGTGGTCTATTAGTGACCTTAGGTACAAGACAATTAAAGTGGTCAGATATCGACCATAAGGCACAACACAATTATAGTGGTCCGAAGGCGACCATAAGGCACAATACAGTTAAGGTGGTCTGATGGCGACCATAAGGCACAATACAGTTAATGAGGTCAGATGGCGACCATAAGGCCCAATACAGTTAAAGTGGTCTGATGGCGACCATGGGCACAGCACAATAGAGTGGCGATCATAAGGCACAACAAAGTTAAAGTGGTCAGATAGCGTCCAAAGGGCCCAGCGCACTTAGGTGGTCTATTAATGATCCTAGGCACACTCAATTAAAGAGGTCCGATATCGACCAAAAGGCACAACACAGTTAAAGCAGACTATGTCTGATTGTCTGATGTATTGAGGGCAGTGTCTCAGCGGCCTAGCAGTGCCCAGTATGGACTATTGGATCTGGTTAGTTAATGGGGGTAAAAAGCCTAAGTGGTTGGACAGTGGTGGGTATGGTAGGAGCCACTTGGTGTCAAATGATGCTAATTTTCTGAAGTTGCTGATATCAACATCCGGAAGCAGCGAATGCAGGGATATTCTAGCAGTGTCAACAACGGATGATGCGTCTGGTAGTGAGGGGGCACATGCTTTGCTCATGCAACAACAGCCGTTCTTACCAGTTGAAGAAGGGTGCGCAGGACCTCGGCTGCTCTTGAGGGCACCGATGCGATTTTGCCGCACTTCAGAACCGCATGCAAAGTGGAAAAATCACGCAGATGACAAGGGTCGGTACACGGCAAAGGAGTGAAAGCTATGAGTGTTGTCGGGCAGAGTTTGTGGGCGAGGGCGACTGGAAGAGCTGGACAGGCTGGGACAGGCGAAGTGCCTTCCTTCTCGTCCGGGGCGTTACCCAGCGGTCTAATTAGCCTCCAAAAGTCTTGTGAGTTTGAGTTGGTTACTCATTGTAACATTTCAGCAGAGTCCTGTTGGTAAAGGACCAGGCAGTAAGATCTCAGCCAAGACTTGTAGCTCCTCACTGCCTCTTTTGCACTAGCCGTATTCTGGTCAGTGTTGTTTTGGGAGGCTAACCTTTTGGCTTTCCAGACTTTGTTTCGATTTAGTGCCAAGAGGAGATCGAAGGTATGAGTGTGGAGGTTTTGAATTTGAACAGTAGATTGTTGAGATTTATCACCGGTTTTTAGAAGGATGAGTTCAAGGCCTTGTTTGTAGAGTGTGTCCGAAGACCTGTATAGCAGGTTGTCAGCTGTTTTAGATGTCGTATATAGGTGGCATATCGCTTTTTTGCCTTCGTGGATTGGTTCAACAAGTTTGAAATCGTCTGTTTTTATCTATCTGAGTGGAGATAGACTGTGAAACAAGTTTAAGACTATAAGCCTGATCACGACTTTGGCGGTAACCCTTAAATCCGGCGGTAGCGCTATTACCGCCGGATTTAAAGGTCTGCCAAATCAGGACTTCGGCGGATTTCGCCCCAGCTCTGAGCTGGGGGAAATCCGCCGAAAATTTGCGCTATTACCGCCGGCGGGAAATCCGCCGGCGGTAAGAGCGCAAATCTTCCACATTAAGCCCAATGGGGATGGGGCATTCCCGAATGGGCTCAATGGGGAATGGGGAATTACATTACCGCCGAACTCGTGATCCGGCGCTATTAGCGCCGGGGAGTTCGGCGGTAGGGCTAATACCGCCGGCGGTAATACCGCCGGCGTTACCGCCAAAGTCGTGATGTGTCTATTCAGGATCATATATTTTGAGTTTCCTGAATGTTGTCTGAGCTTAAAGGTTGGGTGCCCTTCGTCTCTGAAACAGTCGTTGCGAAGTTGAGGATGTTTTTTTAACAGGGCTTGCCTGTAGTGCTCTCGACCGTTTATTTTTCTCTTGGTTTGAAGAAGAATGTTTTATTTCTTGATCGTCTTTGGGTCTTTCTTCTCTAAGCCATTGGCTTGAGCTTGGCTGATGATTTGTTCGTTTATTTACAAGTTTTGAGGGGCTACCCAATGGGTAGTTTGACGATGAAGATTTCTTTTTGGTTTCAGAAATATTTTTAAACGGTCACTCAGAGACAAACAGCTATGAGGATCGACTTGAACGGTCTGAAACTTGTTTTCTACAGGACTTGACAACTGGGCATAAACCTGCGCTGGGCTGCCATCCAACACCTCGTGATGTATGGTGAGGTCCATCAAGTCCTTCTGATTCAGAAAGTCCTGAGTTGTTTTTGGGGAAGATTGAATTTTGGCAGCCACTTTCACAGTGCCATTTTGATCATCAAGTTCCAGTGATTTCTTCGTGGTTTGGGTGACTTTCTCTTGAGCTGGAACCGCATCTCTCGGGTTAGGCTTCCTGGATTTTTGCGTGGCAGGTTTTGTTGCCTGTGCAAGCTGTAGGCATATTTGTTGAAGTTTTTTGCAGTTTTTGATAATGAAAATATGCTAGCACTGTGGATCTGAAGGCCCCGTGTAGTCGTAGGTACTTTCAGAGTGGTCTGCCTCAGAGGTCTTTTTATTGTTTCTGTTTCTGGGTCGTTCATGCAAGCTACTTCATTTTCTGAGGAGATGTTTAGGTGTTTCATAGGAGCTGTAATTTTGAAAGTTGAAGCCACGATTTGCTGAGTTACAGGCCCCCGGTTGTCGCTGGGCAGGTCTCCCCCTGCTTCCAGGTTAGGTTTCGAGTTGGGGGTTCTGTTTGGGTATTCATGTCCGCTGTTTCTTTGGGGCCTGGATAAGGCATTTTTCAAAGGTTTTCGACTGCTGAATAGAAGTGATTTGTGTGATCAGAAGTGATAGAGCCGTTTTGACGTCGTTTCAGGGCGTTTATGTAGCCCTCCAAGTAAATTAACTTTGAGTGCATCGTTGCAAAAATTGAAGTGCGATCCTTAAGAGTGGCGTTGATCGACTCATAGAGTTTGCAAAAAGGTGCCAAGGCTATGGTAACCGAGGACATCATTGCAAACATTTCAGGTTTTTTAGCCGTTGCATCCTTTAGGGTGGTGTAAGGAAAATCACTATGTCTTCTATTTGAAGAGTGATGAGGAGTCAGGGGTGTCAGGGGAGGTTTCCCTTGGTGAGAAGGTTGTTGTTACAATTTTTCTTGTGGCTTTGGACGATCAAAAGCCTCATAAAGGTCGAGATTTGGTTCCTTTATGAGATGAGTCTCCTTTGCCGATGTTTTGTCCTGAAGGCTCTCTGGCGTCAGATTGGGAGGTTCAGCCTGAGGTGTATGTTTTGGTGAGTTTGTCCATTTTTGAAGTGGGACCAGTGGTAGGTCATCTTTTGGGGTTGTTCCTCGAGGTTTACTAACTGGCGTTTGTGGGGCCAGATTCTGAACATCATGGGAAGTGCGTTTAGGAGTTGGTTATTTATGTTGCTCTCTGGTGGTACTTCGGCCGTTGGACTAGTAGCCCGGGTGGTGGGTTGGGCTAAGGTTTCTGGATTTTGAGGAGGAGAAGGAGGAGCCTGACCGGTCCGATCACGGCCAGAATGCAGTCTTGGGCACCTAGAAGTCAAGGTCCCCGGACTGTTCGTTCCGTTTTCTGTTGGGCAGATTTTTGAGGTTGCCTGAGATTTCAGAAAGGCCTCCAATAAATCTGTGTCTGAAACCTCTTCCAGGCTGCACTATTTCCGCCTGGTGTTTTTTGTAAAAAATTTCTTTAGAGCATTTTCCAGTGTGATAGAAGTTGATGTTGTAATCTGTAACACACTCCTGGATGGTCGTTTTGATTTTGCTCTTGTATTTTGAGAGGTGGTTGCTCTTGTTTTGTTGTTATGTTCATAAGCAGGCCCTTGAGGTTTCAACTTGGAGTCAATGCGCTTTTGTTTTAGGTGCTGTGACTTTGCTGTGTTTAACTTCTTCTCCAGTTGTTGAGGTCGTAGTGGCAACTCAATGGGCATCAAACTCGAGTCTGTTTGCAATTCCCCCTTTGAAATTGTGTCAAGGGCCAGAAGTTGAGGAGAAAACATGTTTAAGGGTGTTGGTGTATGTATCATGGCTTTTACCGTCCTTAGAGCATTTAGGCTTGCTCTCTCTTCAGGGTACACCTCCTCTCTACACGAGGGGGCATCTCCAGTTCATGAGCCATATCTGAGTCGTGAGATTCTGCTTTGCCTTCAACCAACCCTTGATCATAGGGCATCACGTTTGTCGCTTCCCGAGACTTTCCAGGTTATGTGGCTTCAATCTGTTTCTCTCCCTCCAACTCATGCAAGCCAACGGCTGGGTCCGATGCACCCTCTGCCAAACTTGGGGTTTCGCCTCTGTAAGTTTCCTCTGCGCTTGTCCCCAGTCCTTCGTACACGGGATCCCCCGCCGGTCCTCCTCCGAGGGCAGGGAGTGTCCCGCTGGCCATTGATGAGGAGGGGGCCGGACTCCAGGATTTGGGGGCGTGGCTTGGAGGCTCGGCTGGAAGGAGAAGATCCGAGGGCAGATCAAGGGTGAAACAGTCACTGCCACCCCGCTGCCACCTGCGGCGTATTGGTCCACCGGCACACTGACCGGCGTCTGGGGCTGTGGAAGGTCTAACTTCTCTGAAGTCTTCTGTGCTGCTCCGTCACAATGATTTTCAGGGCACAGTACGTTTTGCGCTTTATACGCCGGCCTCTTTGTTGATAATGTAGGCAGTGTTGAGGGAGGGGCAGATGTGCTTGATGCCGCCGTGGAGACAGGGCTGGACCTGGGGTGCCTGCTCCGGTCCTCCTCCCAGCTTTCAATGCTGGAATCTTCACGGGAGGAGGCCTCAGAGGGCGTCTTTCCCTCTGCCCTCTCTGCCATAGACTGCCGCAGGCTGCCCACTCTTCAACCACTCCGCGGCAGCTCTGCAGGGACTGTGAGCTTTTGTAGAAAGCTCCGCCTTGCTCACAATAGTAACTGGAGACAGACTGCTAACAAGGGCTGCTGCAGACTACCCACTCTTCAACCACTCCGCGGCCGCTCCGCGTGTCCTGTGAGCTTTTGTAGAAAGCTCTGCCTTGCTCACAGTAGTAACTGGAGACAGACTGCTAACAAGCACTGCCGCAGACTGCCCACTCTTCAACCACTCCGCAGTGGACTTTTAAAATGTGAACGTTTTACGTTTCTGAAAAGGCTTTTCACTGTATAGTTGCCACTTCAATTTCAATTATTATTTCTGAATGGTTATTATGGTGTTTACTATGGAAGGTTCATAGTTGGCTGTCTGGCAGACCTGTATGACCTTGCACGAGCAGCTCCGTTTTGAAGCATCCTATAGGGCGAAATATCAATGCAAAATGCTTTCATCCAGAAATGACAGTCTGCAGCATATTTCATGCACTGTGGGGTGCATTTCTGCCGCACCTATACACATAGATTTCATGCGTGAATACTGCATGCAGATTCCAAGCATTTCAGAATCTGTGTGTGATGAAATGACTACTGTTCTGCAGGAGTACCTGAATAAGTAGAGTAGTGGCCGCTCACTATTACTACAGCGATCCCAGTCATAAAGCCTAAACAGATGCAATCCGAAACGTATACCTCCTGCATCCAGGTTCAGACTGGGACAAGAAAAAGGCCCGGACACCCAAAAAAAAGTGTCCCACCCCTTGCCTCAAAAAAGTGCCCCACCCCTCGCCTCATGACCCTTGACCTATGATGACATCACCGCAGGTGATGTCATTTGACTCCACCCCAAATTGACATCCCGAGAAGCAATACAATACGACCTATCACCCCTTCACAAAACAGGAAGTGGCATCAAATAGCATTATTCCTAAGTGCAGTACGAAAAATATGGTTATGATTTCACTAATGTGGTATACATTTCATACAAGAATGGATCACCATATTTATCATTAATATCTGTGTGTATAGATCCATATTGCCAAATTACAGTGAATGCAAGCAGACATCCAAGGCCAAATGATAATATGTTATTGTATAGCACTCACGCTCTTTTTTATGGAACAAATATGCATACAATATCACCCAACCTGTGTTGGTACTCATTTATCGACCTAAGAAGGATGAAGAGCTGAGATGGCCTTCCTGGTATTCGAACCGGCAGATCACACACACATTGTAGCAGCGAGTGCTCAACCCAATGAGCTATCATATCTGCATATATGCATCTACTTTCAGGCTTCAGAGGTTGGCAAAATAAGGAAGCAGTGCACTTACAGGACATTCCATACTCTGAGCACTCATTACCTCATACATGCAAACAAACATCCTGAAGAGCATGCCTGTGAGATGGGAAAGAGAGACACATTACAACAAAGCATTCATTGTGTCACAATGAAGTCAATGGCCACTTGATGTGCTATGGTAAAATATTTCTACACTGTACAGAAGCTTTTAGGCACAAGAATTTTGTCAAGTGACCAAGGACACAGAGATGGAATGTCTTGTGATGATTGTAACAGAGACAAGGGCAGACAAAACATGCTATTACTGCAACTTGCAAAAGGCAAAATTCATAGTCCAAAATGGATGCTTATTCTACTCTAAAATTGGTTATTTATCACTAATATCACTAATACATGTTTATCACTAATACAACAGCACAGCCACTCCAGGGGGCACTTTGCCCCCTGGAGTGGTGGCACAGTGACAGCCGCTGGCCGGCGGCGGCCCCAGCCCCTCAGCAGCATGTGAATGATGCTTTTATCATAATTTATGATGCACACATCATGCATGCAAATCAATCAACAAAGCAAAGTAACATCTGTTACCTTGCTTTGAAGAATGATGCCATTGCAGGTTGTTTGTTTTTTTCAGTAATTTTGAAAAAAATACAAAATTTGAAAAAAAAATATAATTCTTTTCCAAGCCAGCGCGGGCAGAAAACGGCCCCCACTCCCTTGGGACAATCCGACCCTGCCTGCACTTCTGGTAAGCCGGGCCGAGGGCAGACTTGCTCAACAGGAGGGGGGTGTGATTTGATACAGATGCAGCAGAAACAACAGTAGTACAATGGTACCACAGTAAAAGAATGGCCAACCAGGGTTCTAGAAATATATGAACTTCAATAAAAACGAACAATGCACACAATTAATTAAAACACTATTGTGAAGGAAACAGAGAATGTATACTTTGGAACACATGGACACTCTGGGTGAAGACGGGTTCAGGCAAGTGACTTAAGCAGCACATATAAGACTTTATGAAGTTGTCTTAAGACCAGAAGATGACAGGGCAAAGCATCTTTAAATACTTTATGTTCTTGTTTTAGGAGCTCAACAGTGTTGCGCCAAGCTTTTCTGCATTGAACAAGGAGCCGGTCTGGGTGCTTTCAGAGCAGGGCTGGGGTGAAGTCGAGGAGTGGCGGTGAGAGGTTCAAACAATGCAGTGTTGTTTTGCAGCAATGACAGCTTGTGGTTTAAAGATTCTGTGGATGACAGAGAATGTTAGATCTGTGGTGCTGGAAGACTTGGTGGCCTCAGGTACGGACAAGCTGAGACTGACCTTTGTGATGAGTGGGCTTAGCTGGCTCAACACAGTGCCAGGGTACTGCAGTGGCAATGGCTTGGAGCCCAAAGAAGCCGTTTGCCAGGCCTCAGTGTCAGGTTGGGTATACTAGAAGACTTAGTGGGTCAGATGCATATATGGCACAGCTTCAGCATCAAGTAAAACTCGAAGATGCAGAGGGGGGCCCTGTGCAGTAGATTAGATAGTGTGAGCTTCAGCATCAAGTAAAACTCAAAGATGCAGAGGGGGGCCCTGTGCAGTAGATTGGATAGTGTCCAAGGTGAGAGCCAGGTGTTGCTTCCATATTCAGTAGTTTCTGTCAGGCCCAGTCCAGGGCCTCAGGGGCAAGGTAAGTCATTTTCTGTGCTTCCCAGCCAGGAAAGGTTGTGCAGCACACTTGGAGGGTGGTGCAGCTTCCAGAAAAAAAGGATTCTGGGTACCAGTGCCTCAGTTGCACAGGCCTTGTTTATAGGAAACAAGGGTGTCGGAACCCCTCTACTGAGAATGGACATGAGTCAAATACTCTGTTATTTGTAATTTCACTCAGGAGGGACTACAACCACGTTTTAGCTCATTGCACCCTTCACAGAGGGGAAATATCCATTTGCGCCTCAAAACACGTCGTGTATAGGCGCATTATAAATACCCAATAAAAACAAATATATCAGTCTGGTCCCAACCACAAGGGCACTCCAACACTGAAATGCTAGTCAATTCTCCTCTGAACAAGAGTACCATCAGCAACCTCAGACACATGTTTCGTCCTTCCTGGGACTCCTCAGTGAGATGAAGCTTAGCCTCTGTAAGGCACAGTGAACAAGGGGTCCACGTCTGAATTATCCTGGGTTACTTAGCGTGAAACCCCAAGTTTTACAAATTAAACAAGGGTCGATAAGAAAGTCACCGTAAATCTGGTCTTGAGGTGGGTTGGGAAATAGCTTTCCTCTTCCTCGGAGCATTCTGTCTTCACCTAATATCAAATGCAGTGTGTTTTTTCTTCAGTAAGTGGGGGGGGGGGTAGTTTATGAAGCCCAAGCAGAATCCAAGATTGTGGAACCCCTCTCTTGGGCTAAATCTCTTCTCAGGGCTACTCTAACTCCACCCTTATTCGCTATCTGCTTACTTCCAAAGGACTCCAGTAATCAGCACACTTGTGTGAGAAAGCCATTTTCATGTCAGGCCTTTCTGTGAAGCACTGGATCACAGAACACCTGCTGCATTGTTCCTTTGCCCCACAGTAAGGTGCTGGCCTTCCTCAGAGGCCTCAAATGGCCAGCTTCCTAGGCAGAGACGCTCATGGTTGTGGGTACACCCAGTCCAGAGAGTTAATATACACCCAGTCCCGTCATGAGTGAATCACCTCACCAGCTAGACAATAACATGGCATCCAACAGCTGTGGCTGTATAATTGTGTAACCTCGGCAACCACCATTTCATAAGTAGACATGGATTATATTTACATTTTACTGTGACACCAGATGGTTGGGGTACACAAATAATATATTTTGAACCATAGGTGCAGATGGTTAAAATGCCACCTCTGCCTGTTGGAACTTTGTGTTGAAGCAGCTGTTAGAATGCACATGTGACCTCTGAACATGTCCTGCTGCCAATGTATAGCAGTTGCTGAGGGTGTCTGTAAAGACCGGAGGGGGGTGTCTGTACTTATGCTCTCTATATGGTAGAGGAGAGGCACAGAGGACCCCAGCCAAGATTCTCTATTATTGGAACGTGGTCGAGCAATCAAGGCCTAGCTTCTCTGGGGGTGATGCAGGCTGGTTCTTAAATACAGTATAGTCCCCAAGCACCCACAAAGGAATGTCCGCACACTGTATCGGTTAAAACGCATTCTTTATATAATTAATATTCAAGGTCATGTACAATATCACGATTACTCACTTTGAACTCGGTTATCATTAATGGCAAACATATACAATTCTACGTGCTACCACAGTTACTATTAGATCTCTTTAAAGTGCATCAACTGTACGGTTAAATGGCACACATCAGTTTGTAAAGGAAACCAACCATAGAGGTAATAGGAAAGCAGTTGGTAAGAACAATTGGCAGAAATACTGGTCACTAGCATTAAACACAGTTCTGTGTGCAGATCCCCCCACCTGGGCAACCTGTAGAATAAAGATACAAGCCCAGTCCATATATTGTTCACAAGAGACTTCCCAATAGTTCTGCAACCCCAAAGTACCTGGCGTTGTAGCGTTCCTCGTCGGGGAATCGACGGCCCTTCTTGAGTGTCCTCCCTTTAAGGCAGGAGTCACGGGTTGTCGAACGTCCGACAGAGAACAGGGTGTGCTACGACGGTGAAGTTCCTAGCGGTGTTCGTTGATGGGGAAGCGCAAACGTCCTGCAAGGAAGAGGCATTCGGGGCACCTCGGTGTCTGTAGTTCTGGACCGCAAAGAGGTTGAAGAACTGTGGCCCAGCAAGGGCGTTGAGTCATCTGCTTCTCTGTGATCTTTGAATGGCGGGAAACCCACCAGTGGATACTCCTCGGTGCGTCGACGGTCTGGCCTTCTCCAGCGGGATAAGACGGCAGAGATGCAGACGAGAGCGTCCTTGGATTCGAATGTTCTTAGGCAAATGGGAGCACGGCAGCTCCAACGGCGGTGGCGGTCATCGACAGTGGTGGACAACAGTCCGGGCGCTTCTCTTTGGGATTCCGCAGCAGTCCCCGTCTCGGGTCGGCAGCCTGTCGTAGGTCTGTGTACCTGGGAGCTTTGGCAACGATCAGATGGTGCACGGTGGTCCCTCGTAGCTCAGGAAGAGGGCGCCTTACCAGGTCCACTCTGGGTTAGTCCTTGGAGACACAGCAGGTTTCAGATTGTGAAGGAGAGCAACAACAATTCTTCTCGTCCAGCCGGGCTTCAAGGTCAAGCTTCAGGTTTACTTCAGTTACTCGTCGTAGTGGACTTCAGCTTCTGAACACGATTCATAGCAGTGAGAGGTCCCCAGATATACTGTTGATCTCCCATTCATGTAACGCTCACCTTGTTGGTCCACGGGGGCGCCTCTTGAATAGCTGGGATGCTCTCCAGAACCCTTAGCCTGTCCTGGAATCTGGATAATCGAGGGGCAACTCTAGAAGATAGGAGGGGGTGATAAGCTACGGTTCTTTCCTTGCAACCCACCTCCCGAGTTCCCCTTGCAGTTCCCCAGAGAATGTCTCTCACCTTGTTTTCTATAAGGGTGTGCTCTCCGTCCTGCCGCGCTGGGCAGGGGTGCGTCGAATTATGGCACTGTACCGCCGAGTTTCTTCACTGGCGAGGGCTGGAGTTCAGACCGGCTGCAACTCCTTCTTTCAGGTAAGTCTTTCAGGCGAAAGCAATGTATTTTAGATGCAAGCAAAGTCTTTAGTTGAATTTGCAATGGTGACTTTCTCGCTTCTTGTTGCAGGTGGCGAGTGCTGCGGTAGAAGCCGAAGCCTGGTTCGAAAAGGTAAGAAGAACACCAAGCGGCGCTGAGAGCGTCCTAGCAAGAGGCTAACCTGTTGTTTTGTTTTGTTCTGTAGGTCATGACAACCTGGAGAAGAATGGCCCCTGGGAATCCGACGGGATGAAAGATGTCTTGAAGATGTTGCCCTTCCGGGCGACCAGTGGAGCTGGTAAGGATGGCGATGGTCCTTGCCTTGGATGACTTCGAAGCTTAGGGGTTCTGCAGAGCCGGTAAGGATGACGATGGTTCTTGCCTTGGATGACTTTAAAGCCGAGGGATGCTGCAGAGCAGGTAAGGATGGCGATGGTTCTTGCCTTGGATGACTTAGAAGCCGAGGGGTGCTGCAGAGCAGGTAAGGATGGCGATGGTTCTTGCCTTGGATGACTTCGGAGCCGATGGATGCTGCAGAACAGGTAAGGATGGCAGGGCAGGATCTGATGAGCGTCACGCTGCAAAGGCAGAATAACGCGGAGCGCGTGCCCTTAGTCAGGCGTGGTTTAAATAGCAAGGCGGTATCCCAGGTGTCTTTGGGGCAGGCCCCACCCTGAAGGCTAGACCACAGAATGCAGTTCCCCAGTATTCCGCATGGCGGCGGCCATGCTTGTCCTCTGTCCATAGAAACCCTGTACCAGCAAGCGTCTCCTATGCCATCTGCGCCAGGACTGGCTCCAAGGCATCCGAGGGGACCCGAATAAGGTCGTTAGGACCGCGTGAACCCTTGGTGGGGATAAGATCATGACAGCACTCCCCCCTAAGGCCCCTCTCAAGGTGGTTCTCCGGCCCGGTCCTGGCTTGGAGGGAAACGTCCGATGGAAATGCTGGAGCAAGCGAGGGGCATGAACATACTCACTCGGTTCCCACGTCCTATCCTGAGGTCCATATCCTTTCCAATCTTCTAGGTAGTAGAGTCTTGATCTCACCAACTTGGAGTCCAGAATGTCTTTTACCTCATACTCAGGTTCCCCCTGAATGACAATCGTCTTAGGGGGAGCAGTTACACGGGTCCCCGGCCTAAACGGTTTCAGGAGAGATACATGGAATACTGTGTGTATTCTCATATGGGCTGGTAGTGTCAGTTTCACAGCTGCTGGATTAATGATGGCCTCCGCTGGGTACGGTCCCAAGAACCGGGGACGAAATGTTTGTGTTCCTTTAATTGGTACATGCTTGGAAGCAAGCCACACTAAATCTGCCACCTGATAAGTAGGGGCTACGGAGCGATGCTGGTCCGCACATCTTTTCTGGCTTGCCTTAGCATGTCGTAGGTCCTCCTGAGCTTTCGCGAAGGCTTGAGTGATGGTGATGTGTAGAGTCTTGACTGCAGGCATTTCCAGGGTTGTAGGGATGTCGAGTTCAGAAGTGCGTGAGTGTCGTCCATAGATCGTAAAGAATGGCGTTTGTCCTGTGCTGCTATGTAGCGAATTATTATACGCGTACTCGGCGATCCATAGAAGTTCCTTCTAATCCCCTTCACCCTGGTGCAGCATGCACCGTAAGTACTGCTCGAGAGTCTGATTTGTTCTCTCCGTTTGGCCGTCGGTCTGTGGGTGGTGGCTAGTGGACAGCCGATGTCTCTCTGGGCCAAAGAGCAGCATTTCTTCCAGAAGCTAGACACGAATCAGAACCCACGATCTGATATTAGGACTGACGGGAACCCGTGTAGGCGTACTGTATGTTCCAGGAGGACTTTGGCAAGGCCGGAAGCAGTCGGAAGACCCTTGAAGGGGAAGAAATGGGCCATTTTAGAAAATAAGTCCACAAACAGAAGGATGGTATTGAAACTTTGACATGGAGGAAGGTCAATGATAAAATTGAGTGACAACGTGTGCCATGGGGCTGGGGGAATGTCCAACGGCTGAAGGAGCCCGGCAGGGCTTTGCTTGCTAGACTTGTTTTGGGCACAGACACCACATGAAGACACAAACTCAGTTACATCCTTGCGCCAAGTTGGCCACCAGAAGTTCCTTTGTATCTTAGCTAAGGTTTTGCCGATTCCTGGATGGCCCTCCATGAGGGAGTCATGGTGCTCGGAGATGACCTGTCCTTGTAATTCCTTCACTGGAACGAATAGCCGATTTTGGTAGTACGGCAGTTGATTCTTGACACTATAGCGCTCTCCCCTAGAGGCCCACTCTTGTACCTGCTCCTGGGTGAAGACCTGTTGGATTTCGTATAGCAGTTTGCTCTGGGTCATGGTGGTAGCAATACCTAGTACTCTATTCTCCGGTATGATGGCCACTGGGTCCAGCGGCGTGTGTGCCATGTCATCTGTGCCCATGCGGGAGAGAGCATCAGCTTTTCCGTTTTTGACCCCGGGTCGGTATGTAATCACAAAGTCATATTCTGCGAAGAAAAGGGCCCAGCATAGCTGCCGTGATGATTGAGCCTTCGTTCCTTTCAGGTACTGGAGATTCCTGTGGTCAGTTGTTATGGTGACGGTGTGCCTGGCCCCCAGCAGGTAGTCTGCCAGGCCTTAAAGGCTGCTTTAATGGCCAATAACTCCTTATCGGTGATGGCGTAGTTGAGCTCTGCAGGCGTGAACTTCCGTGACCAAAAGGCCACCGGGCGCAATTGGCCTGTTAAAGGGTCTTTTTGGGACAAAACCGCTTCCATGGCCAGACTGGACGCATCAGTTTCCACAATGTAGGGAAGATCTGGACGCGGATGTCGCAAAATGGGGGCGGAGGTGAACTTGGTCTTGAGTTCTTGAAAGGCCTTTTCTACTTCTTCAGTCCAATTACAGGTCTTGTTGCATTTTCTGAGCAATGAAGTAATTGGGTGCACAACTTGGGAGAAACCCGGGATGAAGCAGCGATAGAAATTCGCAAACCCCAACATGCTTTGGACTCCTTTGATTGAAGTGAGGGCTGGCCAATTGAGGACTGCGTCCACCTTATGAGCACCCATTCGTATGCCTTGGGGGGAAAGGACAAAACCCAGGAAATCCACCTCTGTAAAATGGAACAAGCACTTTTCCAGTTTCGCGTACAGATGGTGTTCGCGAAGTTTAGCCAGGACCGCCCGCACATGCTCAATGTGTTCTTGTTCAGACGTTGAGTATACCAGAATGTCGTCGATGTATACTAGAGCACAGACGTCGATGAGTTCTTGGAGGACGTCGTTCATAAAGTACTGGAACGCAGCAGGGGCGTTGCATAGGCTGAACGGCATTACTTGATACTCAAACAGGCCGTATTTGGTACGGAAGGCCGTCTTCCACTCGTCCGCTTCTTTGATGCGCACCAGGTGGTACGCCCCTCTCAGGTCCAGTTTGGTGTAGATTTCGGCCTCCTTGACCTGGTCCAGTAACTCCGGAATCAAGGGTAGTGGATAGCGGTTTTTGATGGTCACCTGGTTTAATGCACGATAGTCTATGCACGTTCTTAAGTCGCCTTCCTTTTCGGAACGAAGAATAACAGCGCCGCGTCCGATGACTTGGACGGGTGGATGAACCCATTGGCCAGGTACTGCTTCAGATACGTCTTCAGGTGCTGATTTTC
The DNA here is from genome assembly GCF_040938575.1 of Ambystoma mexicanum. NCBI lineage: Eukaryota > Metazoa > Chordata > Amphibia > Caudata > Ambystomatidae > Ambystoma > Ambystoma mexicanum. The sequence goes on along the minus strand of NC_090934.1, from coordinate 830,581,484 downwards.
GGGCTCAGTGAGCACGTAAATGCGTCCACATGGAATCTGGGCTCCTGGTAGCAGGTCGATTTGACAGTCGTGAGGTCTGTGGCGGGGCAACGTTTTTGCCTGCTCCTTCTGGAAAACGTCTTGGAAATCTTGGTGGTGCACCCACAGGGTCGCGACCCCTCTGAGGGCATGGGCCAATCCCTCCTGCACCGGGGAACTTGCGAGTTTTGTCTTCCGCCCTTTCGGGTAACAAGTATGCGTACAGCTGTGGGCAAAAACCAGTTCGCGCGCTCGCCAGTTGATTCGGGGGTTATGAGCAACCAGCCATGGCATTTCCAGGATCAGCCGGAACTGGGGAGCTTTGATCAGGTTAAACACTAAAATTTTGCGATGCCCATCTTCGCACAGGAGGGTAAGTTCAGTGGTGCACTCTGACTCAGCACCCAAAGAGATTTCGGTGCAATCAACTGTGGTTACGGTTTCTGCAGTTGGCTTGGGGCACAGGACTAGGACCATCTTTGCTGCAAGGTCTCGATCGATATAGCTCCCCACCGCTCCGCTGTCGAGGTAGGCTTCCAACGAATGCATCTCCGACGACTGTTGGTGTGGAATTAAAATCACCGGTAGTGCAAAATGGGAGGTGTGAAGCTGGATTTTTTCGCTCGACAATTGGACTCCTACAATTGCCGGGCTTGGTCGTTTCCCGATTCCTCTTTGGGGGTTTCCTTATCCGTGGCACCGACGGCTCGTCTGGGGGGCTTGACTGGGTATTCCTTTAAGAAATGGCCTGCTTTCCCACAATACAGGCACAATTGCATCTCTCTCCTTTTGTCCCTTTCGGCTTTGGTTAACGGGGGCCTGACCCCTCCTATCTGCAGAGGTTCACTGGTTCCGTCAGAGCCCCACGGAGCATGATCCTTGGGACGTACGAATAAGGGGCGCAAATCCGATTTCCCTCGGTCACTCTTCCTATCTTGTAGTCGATGATCCAACTGGACTACCAAACCAATGAACTCGGCACAATCCTGGGGTGGGTCCACCACTTGGGCCAAGACGTCCTTTAACTCCCCACGAAGACCCCAGTGGAATAACATAGTCCGTTTATCCTCAGGCCAATCTGCCTCAACCACCAGTCGATTGAATGTCGCAATGTAGGTCAGCCGATCCTGGCTCCCTTGACGAAGAGACAAGAGTTCGTTATCTAGGGCCTGTCCATGGTGGCGTCGGGGAAAAAGTTTTTCCAGCTCCCGCTGACATCCATCAAAGTCTTGAAGCAGAGGGTCATTTCGGCTAATGAATGGAACTGACCAGTCAGCTGCACTCCCGCTAAGGTAGGATAAAACGAAAGCCACACGTGCTTGGTCCGTAGGAAACGCCCCAGGCCTGCACAAAAAGTGGAGGCGACATTGGTTCATGAAGGTGGCGTATCGCCGGGGATCTCCCGCAAACTGTTCTGAAGGAGCCAGTGGCACAGCCCCAGGGAGGTTAATCTGAACCGGATTGCTTGCGGTAGCCGAGGTGGATTGACCAACTCCAGGCAACCGGGCCTTGTCCAGCTTGTGACTAAAGAAGTTGCCTCCCGAGGTCATCCGTCCTCTCCTTGGCAACAATCAACTCCCTTTGTAATGCGTTGGTTTCCTGCCGCGAAGCATGAACCTCCACGCGCAACTGCCCCAACAACTGGGCTAACTGGTCTGTTTCCGAAGTTTCCATAGTAGACGCCCAGGTGGATGATTTAGTTAGGGCTTTGCGTTCTGTAACGCTCAACTTGTTGGTCCACGGGGGTGCCTCTCGAATAGCTGGGATGCTCTCTGGAACCCTTCGCCTGTCCTGGAATCCGAATAATCGAGGGGAAACTCTAGAAGATAGGAGGGGGTGATAAGCTACGGTTCTTTCCTTGCAACCACCTCCCGAGTTCCCCTTGCAGTTCCCCAGAGAATATCTCTCACCTTGTTTTCTATAAGGGTGCGCTCTCCGTCCTGCCACGCTGGGCAGGGGCGCGTCGAATGATGGCACCGTACCGCCGAGTTTCTTCACTTGCGAGGGCCGGAGTTCAGACCGGCTGCAACTCCTTCTTTCAGGTAAGTCTTTCAGGCGAAAGCAATGTCTTTTAGATGCAAGCAAAGTCTTTAGTTGAATTTGCAATGGTGACTTTCTCGCTTCTTGTTGCAGGTGGCGAGTGCTGCGGTAGAAGCCGAAGCCCGGTTCAAAAAGGTAAGAAAAACGCCAAGCGGCGCTGAGAGCGTCCTAGCAAGAGGCTAACCTGTGGTTTTGTTTTGTCCTGTAGGTCGTGACAACCTGGATGACTTCGAAGCCGAGGGGTGCTGCAGAGCCGGTAAGGATGACAATGGTTCTTGCCTTGGATGACTTCGAAGCTGAGGGGTGCTGCAGAGCAGGTAAGGATGGCGATGGCTCTTGCCTTGGATGACTTCAAAGCCGAGGGGTGCTGCAGAGCAGGTAAGGATGGCAATGGTTCTTGCCTTGGATGACTTCAAAGCCGAGGGGTGCTGCAGAGCAGGTAACGATGGCGATGGTTCTTGCCTTGGATGACTTCAGAGCCGATGGATGCTGCAGAACAGGTAAGGATGGCAGGGCAGGATCTGATGAGCGTCACGCTGCAAAGGCAGAATAACGCAAAGCGCGTGCCCTTAGTCGGGCATGGTTTAAATAGCAAGGCGGTATCCCAGGTGTCTTTGGGGCGGGCCCCACGGGGCGAGCCCCACCCTGAAGGCTAAAACGCAGAATACTGTTCCCCAGTATTGCGCATGGGGGCGGCCATGCTTGTCCTCTGTCCATAGAAACCCCTCCCAGCAAGCATCTCCTATGCCAACTGCGCCAGGACTGGCTCCAAGGCATCCGAGGGGACCCGAATAAGGTCGTTAGGACCCCATGAGCTCTTGGTGGGGATAAGATCGTGACATTCATTCCGCTGGGTCATACTCAAGCATCCAATCACGGCGAAGGGCATTAATGCAGGCAGGCAGCCAATCAGGCACACAGTGCATTCAGGCCATTCACTTCTCTCCAGCCACTCACAACAAGTTATGTGTATTTGGACAAGTACCCAGCCATTCAACACTCCACACTGCATTCATACCAGTTTCGGGCAGTGCTGTCTCAGTCATTGTGTCAAACACCAGATACTAGACATCCACAGCATAGAATGCGTATTCGTCACACACTCCATTCACCCAGGACCCACCCACAGGCGTCCCCACAACATACGGTCGTTGGGAAAGCTCCAGCCAGTCTGGTCAGCACTTTCCCACACTACCATATATGGAACTTCCACCCAACAGCCAGTCAGGGGGAAGGGACAGAGTCAGGGCTTCCCAGGACTTCGGGAAGATCAAGGTAACAGGCAATGGAAGGCAAGAGGCCACGGGGGCCATCTTGTTTCCATCAGGAATCTACCGATTCCAATGACAGGGCCTGGGCATCCCAAAATGGAGGACGCTCAGGGCACCAGTCAATTCAGCACAGAGCTGCCATCAGCCCGTACCCTGCTCTGTGGCCCACACACAGGTGCCCAAAAACATACACTAGGGGCACAGGGTTGTACCCCCACCCATGGGTGCCATAAGGGTATCCCACGGGTCAGTTCACCAAAACCAAAGGAGAGAGCTGCACTGCCAGGAGTCCCACATGAACTCCTGCGCGGAAAACCGGCAGAACACATGATAAAAGGCAGTAAAGGACAAGGATACGGAGGACCTGTCCCTCTGATGCATTTCCAGCATCACAGTGTCAAGTGACAGTCCCAAACAAGGTACATGATTTCACTATGCTTTTGGCATGGAGTGCTATGAAAGTGGCATCTGATTAGCAGATCTCTCTTCCAAAAACAGAATTAGGCACACCAGTTTGTTAATAAACATAAAAAAGCTAATGCTTTTACACCCTTGCAGATGACATTCCATACACTGTGCAATTGGCCAACTCATACCAGGACCAATTCTGCATTTTCTTTTTGGACGAGTCAAGGGAGGAGTTACAGCAGCATGTTCCAAGCCACAGCTAGATGTTGTGCATGCTTAAGCCGTTGTACATACAAAGATGTTATGAGAAGTCACTGTATGCATTGCGTTGCAGGCGCAAAACATGAACATTTCCCTCAAGCATACCAATATGCTTCATAGTATCTCTTCAGACTGTGGAGTGGGGCTGGCATGCCTTTTGCATATAACAGCAGCTGGGTGCAAAAAAGGTGTTATTTTCCATGACATTCATCAGGCATCGAAAAAAGCTGTTAATGTGGCCATACCTCCTTTCACTCAATTTTATCCACAAATGCTGTTATACCCCCTCTGGCACAGACAAGTTGAAGTGAAGCCCTGATTCAGTGACTATTTAGGCACAAATCGTCTGGGGCTTTAGAGGATAATGATACAGTGGACCATTCCTGCAATTGGCTGAATACATGTCTAACAGACAAAGTACTCAATGTGATGCTGGCACCATGTAACAAAGTGACTCCTGGAGGCAGCAGGTATGTTCCTAAGCAGGAACAGCACGGGTACATATAACGGTTAGAGGGTACAGGACAGGGGCCCACTAGTTCCCACCCCTGAGGCTTACATCTTCAACTGCCTAGGCTTGGATCCCCTTTTTTATCCAAACATTCTCATCTCTGATTCAACATTCTCACTGTGAAATCCCAGAGTCAGACATACATGAAAGGCAAGGCACACCACATCACCAAACCAGCCAAATACAAAGGTAGAAATGGTTCCTCAAAGAAATTGTGTGCTCATTTCTATGCCAGGTCTTAGTTTAGTGCAGTCAGTTGGAATCATCAATCTGTCTTGGTTTATCAAAAATGTTCATGAAGTGCTTGATTGAGGTTGCAAAGCAAAGGGTGAAGTTCAAGAATGAACCCAACAAGAGCACTCAGAATGTATGAATTGTAAAAGAAATCCAGGACAATTGTACGTTTTATGAACTGTGAACTCCTAACAGATGATTCTGACTTGATTGTAGAATTTCAGAGAAAAAGACACCGTTCATTCTCTGAGTAGAGCCCTTCTGTCTTTTTCTAGTTTTTAAATGACATTACTGACATTGTTGCCATCTATCATGATTCGCCATTCCTGATGATATGCTTACCCGTTCTGCTATAAACCAGATGTGTATGTATGTGTAACTTCTTCTAAGGGAGAGCTGTTTATCTCTGTGTACAGCTCTCTCCATCAATACAAGACACATGAGTGTAACTAGGATCGTGAAGACAGGGTCTACCACAAACTGCCTTTTCTATGACAGAAAACATTCTATCAGCCACATAAAACACTAAAAGCAAATAAATAAAATAAACGGTTTGCCATTGTTCACCTTCATCTTGAGAAAAAACCTAATAATGAGATTTATTTATGAGCTCCCTTCCCTGCCTGTGGTCTCTCACAAGATATTGACTAGAGCTGGGGTATGGTCGCCCTGATACAATTTCCATTTGGAAACCCACTGTTATCCAATTCAGTTTCCCCCCTATTTACAGAGTAAGACCTTTTTGAACGGGACAATTAACCATCAAGAGGTGACTGGTCTGGTTCTAAATGTCCTTGGGCCTAGAACAATCAGCTTTGATCACCGTTGTCAGCCTTAGGTCTGTGAAATGAAAAAGGATGTTGTGGGGTAAGATACATGTTAGGTTAGTTTCTCTTTTCCTCAGTCCATTTCGTTTGGTTACCACTGTGTTGAATTCTGGATCTCACAGGGGTGAACATGGAAAAAGATAACTTGGGCCGGAAAGGAGGCTGGTAGGTTTGGTGTGATTCACAGTGGCATGCACATGAGCAAACACGGCACATTCTTAGTGCTCCCAGATTGGGTCCCCATCAATTCCCTCACCCTGCCTCTATGATACAATCAGCTCTGGTTTATACCCTGGAAGGCCGCCTTGCCCAGGTTGTGAGGGATCACTGCCCCCCCCTGACTGTGTCAAGCCCCTGACCAGGCTACAAAAGGCCATCCCTTCTTCCAAGCCCCCGTCCACTGGGTTAACTACTTGATATCAGGACAGGAAATCTAAATGTTCTTGACTTTTCCCTGCCCTATGTTCATTATTGAATGAATAGGGTTTTAGAGCTAGGAACCAACCAATGATTCTCGTGTTGGTTTCTTTGTTTCAGGCCATCCATACTAGAGGTGCATGCTCAGTGACCAATTTGAATTTCCTTCCCGTTAGCTAACATATAATTGTTGACTTCCCATTTCACTGCCAGACATTCAAGTTCAATTACGATTTAGTTACATTCTCAGGGATGTAATTTCTGACTGATATGAAGGATAGCTTTTTACCCCATCATGAATTTGGGAATGGATGGCTCCTGAAAGGATCAGGGAAGCATTGGTCTGTAGCATGAATGCCTTGGAGATGTCTGCATAATTAACACAGGCTATTATTTAGTTATTCAATGCCCCTTTGTGCTTGGTCATCCTAACTAATAGGATTTGGCAAATTTGTACCTAGTTTGTCGGTTATTGGTGATGTGAGAATGGAAACATTTGGAAGAAAGCAGCATAAATACCACACACCAATTCAAAGAAAGCTCTAATGTCCTTTTTTTAAATTTTGTTTTATTTATTTTTTTTACTTGAATTTAATCGAAAAGATTTTTACGATTTTTACAAGAGCTATTTCTCCTTCTACAGGTGCGCTATCAGCGCGTTCAAGTTTAGATCGTAGGAAGAATGTTTCTCAGCTAAAAGGGACTCCTATCTATGTGTCTCCAAGTTGTGTCACTTAATTTATGTGACTTGAGTAGCGGAAAAATGTTTTGCGATGATCACATAATGTGTGGCGTTGTCACGACCCCTTCTCAACCAGGTACGGTTGTGGTTTTATTTGCAATCATTTCGAAGGCCAGTTCTATCAGTTTCACCATTACGATGGTCCATCTCGTCCTCTCTCCCGATATTAACCGATTCCATACTGCCTCTTCGTCTAGGGTGCTCGCCCCTTGTATACAAGGTAAAAGGAATATGTCTCTGTTTGGCCGTGTTTTAGGGCATATCAGGACAAGGTGTTTCAACGTTTCCACTTCCTCTTTAACTTTGCATAGCCGGCAGCTGTTGTCCGTCTTTGGAGTGCGAATTGCAAGGATTTGCTGGGTCATCAGGAGATTTAGTCTGGCTTTCAAAAATGTTCCTCGCATCTTTTTGTTGGGGATTTGTCTGCAGTAGTTTAATGGCTTTTTTACCTTGTTATACGTTGGGGGGAGATGGGTGAGTAACTTGTTGGTCCTTGCAGTATCTGCTGACCGGATCCAGTCCATGAGTTCAATTTTGGTTTTCACTCGTTCAGGGTTTGTTTTGAAGTCTTCTTCTGTGCAGGCTATTTCGATCAACGTTTCTTGAATTGAGGCCGCCTATTTGTTGAGTGCTTTACAGGTGCCCTCTTTTAGTTCTTCTGCAATCACGTTGTATATGGGTAATGAATCTGCCATTATGATTTTTCTGTAAAGCCTCATCTTGCTTTGCTCCACCGAGGCAGCGAGTGAAACAAGACCTAGTTCCCTTCTTATTGCTGACATGGAGGTCGACTTGGGCAAGCCCAGTACTCATTTCCACACGTGTCCTTCAAGTTTTTGCCATGTAGCTTTAGGGACATTAAAGAAAGCTTCCATTCCGTATGTGATAGATGGCACCACCTTGGTCTTGTAGAATTTTATCGCAGGAATGATGGAAAATTTTCCAAATGTTTTATCGATCAGTCTTGTTTGGGTAGTGAGTATTTTGACTTTATTCCACAATTGTTCTTGCATCGCTTTTTCTGCTGATGATCCATCCATGGTCACCCCAAGGTATTTAAACTTATCGACTATTTCTAGTTTCGAGTCTTCCAGTCGTCATGTCCGCAGGTTCGGCCTCTTCGTTGTTGTTTTTTCCATGATCAACACTTTAGTTTTAACTGCGTTTATTTCCAAGTTGTTTTTTCTCATGTAGTTTGCCAAGTGTGTCAGTTTTCGCTGCAGACCAATTAGAGTCTGGTCGATGATAATGGCGTCATCGGCATAGAGGAGTCGTGAGATGAAGCTTTTGCCAATTTTGGGCGGGAAGGCTCTTATTTTTTCTTCCTCGTGCTGATAGTCGCCCAAGAAAGCTATAAACAAGGCTGGGGCTAGTGGGCAGCCTTGTTTGACGCCTGTCTGGACTGTAATCTCTTCTGATAGGGCGCCTTGTTTGCTCAGTTTTACTCTGATCTTCGTGTTTTCGTGTAAGGCTGTTATTGGCTCTATGATTGACGTTGGGCAATTCCAATTCTTTAATTTGATCCATAATCTCTCTCTGTCGATTTTGTCGAAAGCTTTCGATAAATCTACAAAGGCCAGGTAGACTCGAGGTGCTCCTACTCTTGTTTTTGCTTTCAGGATTTGTAGCATCATTATGTTGATGGTTGTGCTTCCGTTTTTCTGGAATCCAGTCTGGAAGGTGTCAAAACAGGGTGCCTGGTTTGCGCAGGTTCTGAAGTGGACCAATAGCTGTGCTGCGTATATTTTTCCCACGATGTCCAACAGGGCTATGGGCCTGTAACTTCCCGGATCTTCTCTTCCACCTTTTTTATAGACAGGTACTATTATCGCCTTCTGCCAAGTCTCAGGGACCATTTTTGATTGTGCGCAGTGGGTGAAGATTTTACTTATTATTGCTGCCCAGGCTTTCGGGGACTGCTTCAGTTCAACATTAGTCAAGCCGTCTGAGCCTGGGGCCCTCGATGATTTTAAGTTATTGATGGTCCGTTCTATTTCCACGCTGTTTGCTACGTTCACCCAAGGGGTTGATGATTCCCATTTTGCTGGTACTTCTCGTGAGTCTGGAAGCTGAAATTGGGTCGTTAAGTAGGTCTTCCATCTTGTTTCATCAACCGCGTTTACCAGTTCTGTTGGTTTGCCCGGGTTTGAAGCTTTGATTAATGACCAGAAGTCACTTGATTTCTTTGTGCTGAGACATTTCAACATGCTTTCCGTGTCCTGCTGGTAAAGTTGTAGTCTATGTTGCTTTAGGCACTGTTTGTATTTTTTAGACTCTGTACTCCATTTTTCCCCGGTTTCTTGGAGATCACATTTTTTTGGGATTTTTCTCAGTCTACTGACCTCTTTTCTTTTTTCCACCACCAGTCTGTCGTCGACATGAGTGTGGGTTGGTTTGCTTCTCCGCTGACTTCCCGCTGGTTTTCTGTATGGGATCAATAGCGGTAAGTAGTTCGGACGGTTCCCAGGAGCTTGAGGCCTTGTTGGATCAGGCAGTTTGTATTTTTCTGTTATCCTTTTGATGTCTTCTTCCTTCAAACAGGTTCTTGATTGTTGGTTATTTATGTCGAGGTTGTACTTGTATACTGGGTTTAGTGTTTGTGTTCCTAACCATTTGCATGTCAAAAGATTATGATCGCTGTGCGTTGTTTTCTGAACTTTGAACTCTTGGATCCTTGTTGTCAGTTCGGTGGATACGTATATGTAGTCCAAGGTTGTTTTGCAATGCAGATTCTCCCAGGTTGGGATATTCTTTTGCTTCGGAAAAAGTTCTGCGATATTCTGGAGGCTTCTAGGTTTAGTCAATAAGCCCCATGCGATCCTTCTGTCTCTGGTTGCTTCGCGGGGTTTTCCTGCTTGTGTTTGTTTGTTCCCCTCGCTACAGTCCGCATTTAGATCTCCGCACACTATGATGTGTGCGTTGGTATGTTCTGTGTAGAGCGAGTCTAGTAGATCCTCCATCCTGGTACAGTAGGTTTTGGTTGTCATTTTTAACAGGTTCCAATAGGTGTTTATTATGATGTTTGGTTGCTGGACCTATTTTTCTGCCCTTCCGGTTGGTCGTACCAGGAGGTCAGCGTGACTAACGTTTCGTATGATTCGTGGAGCTTTATGGGTGTTGCCAGACCTACTCCCATTTTTGTTGCTGTTAACAAACCTGATGACGGGGGTCCAAAAACACCTCTACGTGCCGCCGATAGTTCTACTGCGAAACCGTCGAGGCACGGTTTCTCCTGCAGCCATGTCTCTTGAAGACATATAATGTCCAGTGAACCTAGGTCAACGTCGCCAGGTCTAGTTAAGTGAACGTGTCCCCTTGTGTTCCAGGAACCCAAAGTGAAGCACTTCTTGCTGATCCCTAGGTCCTCGTTTGGTTGTTCACTTCTTGTAGGTGGCGCTGATCCCTTTAATTGCTAGTTCTCTGTGTTAAAATGTAGTGCTGCTTTTATCCAGGCCAATGGCCCTGTGCCCGATAGGTTGCTCCTTGTTTGTGCCAGAGCTGTCTTCGCTGGTTTCTCGTTTCGGTTATAGGAAGAGGTGCGCACCGGGCTTGCTTGTCGTATAGTGTATCGAGTTACACCTCTTGTTCGTGACCTGTATTTGTCTGGGTCTGTTTCCTGGTGTTCATTCCTTCGTTGTCTGTTTTCTTTGATCTTATCTTCATTGGTCCATTTTTGGTTGTCTTTTTGATTCTCAGTTCGTACGTCTGCTCTCTCTCTGCTGTATACCTTTTCTTCTAGGTTTTTGCCTATTCTATTTCCTCGGTAGCGCTCTTCTGTGTGTGACGTGTAGCGACGTTTTCTTTCCCCTTGGTGGTGGTAGGGGAAGTGATTCTTTTCTCTTTGCGTTTCTGTTTTTATTTCAGTCAGCTCAAACCCATTTTGCTCCATTTCTCTGGCTACGTTCTTGTCCATGTCTTGGAGGCATGTTTCTTTCACGTGGATGTAAGCCTTCGCAATCTTTCCTCTGTGATAAGGTTCCACTAGAGTGATGTCTTCTGTTTTTATTTTTTTCAGTGAATTCATTGTGCTCATTAGTTTCACAATCGTTCTCCTGTTTAAAATCATGTAGCCTTTTTTCAAGTCTAGTTGCTCAACTTTAAATATTCGTCTTTGTTTCTCTATTTTTGGGGTTTCTGTTTTTTGATGATCGTCGGAGCCTTTGTAAGCTTCGTTTCGATGTGTCTGACTTTGACGTCTTTCTCTTTGCTCTCTTGGAGACTCTTGCACGCTGTCCTTCTTCCTTGTTTGCTCTTCAAGTGCTAGCCTCCTTTGACTATCGGAGTCGTTTCTGGTTCTCTTACTTGTTTGAGTTTTTGGGTATTTTGGGTTTTCGTTTCCTTTTACAACTTTTTTCTCTTCTGTTTCTTGCTGGTCCGGGATTACCTCGATCACTGAATTGTTGGAGGCATTTTCCCAATGTTGGGATAGATTCATCAGGTTCGTGTCGCTCATAAAATCTTCTACTGATCTTGGGGAGCACCTCTTTTTCTCTCTATTTGTTGATCTCATTAAGTCTTCTTGTATGCCCTTGGTTTTCTTTTCTTTGTTTTCTTTATCCTTCGGTGAGTCTTGCTGCTTTACCTTCTCTCCCAATGTTTGTTTCTGCCGTTTCTCGTTATTTGCTAGTTTCAGTACCACTGGGACCTTTTTCTGAGGATGCTTGAGCAATCCCGACTTGATTGGGTATTGCTGTTGGCGTTCAGGACATGGTTCATTAGCTTCACTTGCTTCTCGCTCTTCCTCGCAGGTGTCTACCGTTTCACCCTTCTGACTTTCGGACTGGTGCTTTATGTTATGCGGGTCTTCCTGACCCCTCTCCCTTTGTAGAAGCTTGATTTGCTTTTTTAGTTCCTCCACCTCTTTTTCCCAGTCCTTATGGTAAGCATTGTTTTTTTCCTCAAGTGCTGTCATGTAGTTTTCTGTGTTCGTGACTTTTGTGGACACAGAAGCTAAAATTGAGGTGTTATCTTGTATTCCCTCTTTTATTGCTTCGTATAGCTTACAGTATGGAGCCAGGGCGATCGTTAAAGCTGACATAATGGTCAGTAGGTCTGTTTTTTTGCTTGGCGTATCTTTTTGCGTCGGTGAGGTTATTTCGCTTATCCGTTTGTTTTTAGGGGATTTCGGTGTGCTTGCTGTTTTTCTAGGGGTTGACCTTGCTTCCATGAACAAGCTGTCACTCAGCCTGGTTCTATTTGGTTCACCCTCTGTTAGCGCATGTTTAGGTAATTCTTTTGGCCTTCTTTTTGACGGTTCTTTTCGTTTGCGTCCCTTGCTTTCTCAGGGGTACACGATAGCTGAGTTGAGTTTGGTTTGGCTTTCGACCAGCCTCTATCGGGACCGCTGAGACAGTGATCTATCCCTTGGTGTCTTAGTTTTTGTGTTTCCGTTCTTTCCTCTGCGGTCGTCGGTTGCAGACTAGTTGCCGCTTTCATCTGGTTACACCGGGTCCATTCTTGTAAGTGCTCCCGACTGACGTCGTTGCCTGTGCTTTTCAGTGCACTATCGTCTCTTACTGTGTTCTTTTCCTGTTTTTCTTTCCGCGTACTTTGTCTCCGACTCTCTTCTCTTTCCTCTATTTGGCACCGAATCGCTATGGCCGCGTTTCTTTTTTCCCTCAGGATCTGAGACAGGCCTGTTTCAGGTGTGCCTACTTGCAACCCTTCTGGGCCTGTTGGCTGTTGACTGTTTGCTGTCGTGGCCTCCTGAGCTACTTCTAAAATTTTGGCGTCCGATACTTCGTTTTCTGAGTCAAGTTTGCGCTTCTGTTGGTTGAAAAAGAATGCTTTCAGTGTGCCCGATAGCGATGGCTGCCCTTTTTGCAGCTCTTTGTTTCTTTTTTGTAGTTTCGTGGTTCTGGTTTCTACTGTCGTTTTCCCTTTGGTTAGTTTTTCGTGAGTAGTCTTTGTCATTTTCATTGTGTTGATCTTTTCTTGATTTTTTCTTTGTGTTGTTATTTTATTATTGTTTTTTCTTTTTTCTGTTTTAGTGGAGACGATTTTCTCTCTGGCTCCGAATCGGAGCCTGTGTCTGATGTGGCAATTTCACTTTCTTGCGTGCTTTCCTCTGTGCCACTTTTTTGATTTGGTCTAGGTGTGTTATTGTTTATCTGCTCAATGCTACTTATTTGCTGGGTCGTATTTTTTCTTTTGGTGCCTGTGTTTTCTATCGTGGCACTTTCCTTGCTGCCTGTCTCCTCGACAGTTTCTACTAGAGTTGAGTCTTTGTGGATTAATGCTCGGACCGACTTTGCCGGGTTTTTCCATTGTGGGTGTTTGTTTGTGGCCGTTTCCAGCTCCAAAGTCGGGCTGTTTGTGTGCTCTGATGTCGGGTTCCTTTTGTCGCATTCCTCCGGACTGTCAATCCGCCCTCGATGTTCCTCCTGGTCACGCCCCTCCTTACACCCCATCTGTGTTGGGCTCCTTCCAGCTCTCCCTGGGTCGAGCACTCCGCCGTCGTGCTCCAGTGGGTCCAGTGCACTCGACCTTTCGCGGTCCTCCACGTCGCAGCGCACCCGTTGAGGGTCCGTCACTGGCAGCCCTTCGACCGCCAGTGCCGGGAACCCACTCGCCATGCCGGCGGTACACGAGGTGCTGATGGTTTTGTGTCCGGGTAGGTCACTGTTTTCAGTGCTCTGTTTTTCTTGTATGTCATGTGAGTTTGAAGTGGCTGGTGTGTCTTGGTTGTTTACCACTTTAGCTTGCCTTGAGGGGGGAGCCGGCTTTCCTGTCTCCTCCCTGTGCTCCTTGTTCAAAGTTTTCCAGCACACCTTTGGCGCTTGTGGTTCTTTATTCATTTCCTGCGTTCCCTCTGCCAAGACGGTTGTCTTTGGTTTCAGCTTTTTCACCGGAGTTTTGACACTTCTTGCTCCGTGTCCGTGTCTGTGTCAGCCAGCTCTACTGTGCTTGTAACTGCTTCTTTCGCTTTTTCACTTCTTGCTCCTCGTTCTTGCTCTTGTTGGGTCGACGGACTCGCGGTGTTCACAGTGTTCAGGGTCGGGTCCATACTCCCTCCACTCCCGCGGACTCCTGCAGACTCAACTCGCCTCACCAACTCCGCTCAACCGCTCCGCTCTGGGTAAGGGTTTTTAAGCCCTCCCACACGCTGTGTGAAGTAGTAGACAGGGGAGAGAGACTGTAGCGACTCCTGCAGACTCAACTCGCCTCACCAACTCCGCTCCGCTTCAGGTTAATTAGATTGTAAGTAGAAGGCCTAACTTTCCCAATCACTTGATGATCCTACGGGGCAGCCCTGCCATCTTGTCTTAATACAGAACTCCGAACAATGTCCTTTTTGGTCCTTGGGTGGTGGCATGCTGAATACCTCTATTTTACTGTTGTGGGGAGCAGGAGGCTGTTCCCAGCTTGGAATCCTAAGTATTTTAATGCAGTTTGTGTTGTATGACGTTTGCTAGGGTTAGAAGTGAGGCCCACTTTTCTTAGGCAGTTACAGATGGCATAGAGATGTTGGGTATGGTCTCCCTATGACACACTGTATATGACGATGTTACTCAGGTAGGCACTGGCAAAACTGCAACATGGCTCTAAAACTATCCATGAGTCCCTGAAACGTGGCAGGGGCCCCATATAACCCCAAAGGTAACACTGCTAATTGCACGAGTCCATCTGGGACAGAAAAAGCCAATTTCTTAGCTGCTGGATCCAAAGGTACATTTCAGTATGTTTTGGTATAAGCCAATGCTCAGATAACAGGGGCTTTCCCAATGATTCAACAAGCTCATCAATTCGAGACATTGGGTAAGTATCAAATTCAGATGCTTCGTTTAATCTCCCAAAGTAGATGCAAAACCGACAACTTTTACGTGGCTTTGGCATGAGTATTGTTTGTGAGAACCAATTTCTGTAAGACCTATTGCTGACTCCCAACTCCAGCATCTTCTTAACTTCAACTTCCTCTTGTAATATTGTTTTCTGCATCTCTGGCAGACGCTATGATTTAATCAGATTATCCTCCCTGTCAGTGTCTTAATTTGGAAGAAAATTCCTTGCACTCGTCCTGTTTTTTTGGAGAAGACATCAGGTTGGGCTTCCGGGAACTGTACCACGTCTTTGTGGCTCAGGAAACACAAGCCAGGTGGAATTGTCACCCCATGTACCATCATAGGTAGAGGAGATTCTCTAGTGGTGGTTTCATACAGTGGTAGTAGAAGAGGGTTGCTGTTTTCTTTCTTTTTGAGTTTTTTGAAATGGTAAAGTTGCAACGGTTTCCTACGATCCACTTGAAGGAATTTACAGGTCACCACTTCAGTAATGACGCAGGCCCTATGCCATCTCACCAAAAATTCATTTTGGATCATGGGTAGGAGAAACATCCGCTTATCACCTATGTTGAAAGTTTGCTGCTTGGTCTTCTGGTTATATGATGTTGCCTGTCTTATCTGTGCTGCTTGGAGGTGGGGCTTTAACAGAGTCCTGACTCTCTCCATGTGTTCTCGAGTGTACTATACCTTTAAATCAATTCAAAGGGGGAGAATCCTGTAAAGACTTATGGGGTTTTCCGTAAATTGTAAAGAGTCCATGGAATCAGATCATTCTGATCCCTTCCTCAGTTGCCACCTAATCTCCTCAGGATTTGTTTCAACATATGCTTACATCTTTATGCTAATCTGTAGGTTTGAGGATGGTATACCGATTTATGCCATTTCTTTACATTTATACGTT
This sequence comes from Ambystoma mexicanum, assembly GCF_040938575.1. NCBI lineage: Eukaryota > Metazoa > Chordata > Amphibia > Caudata > Ambystomatidae > Ambystoma > Ambystoma mexicanum. The sequence continues at coordinate 830,566,073 of NC_090934.1, read as the reverse complement.
TCTTTATTTTACAGATTCATTTGAACATAAAGCTGCTACCTGGGTCTGTCAAGATCTCCTGAGGAAATTCCAAACTAGTGAAAAAGGGGATCAACACCTTTAAGATCACTTTTGTTGTCTTATTCCGTAAGAGAAAGGCCTCAGAATACCTGTTAGCATAGTGCAGAATCACAAAAATGTATTTGTTTCTGGCCCTAGAGGGCACAAGAGGACTCACAATGTCCATACCGATTCTTTGAAACAGAACCTCTATGATAGGTAAGGGTTTCAGAGGTGTCTTTGGTACATCGTCAGGAGATATCTTCTGACATAGAGGACAGACAGCACAAAACTGTTTGATGCTATCATAGACCCATGGACAATAAAAACAACTCTTGTTGAAACAAACTTGTGTTTTCCGAAGCCCGATCTGTCCTGCCGTTAGATGTACATAGGCCAACGCCAACACTATTTTCTGAAAGGGTTTTGGGAGCGGTAGCTGGTAGTGCTTGATCCCATCTTGCTTTGGGTTTGCATTAACTCTGTAGAAGGGTCCCCTTCGCTCAATGAAGAGCAGGGAATTTAATGTATTACTTTCCTCTTCTGTTACCACGACTTTCCGAGCATGCTCTAGCAGTGGATCTACTTACTGGTCTTCTCTGAATTCAAGAGATACCCGGTAAGGCAAATCTATCAGGGTTTTGATTTCCTCTTGGATCTCAGCTATCTCTTGAAACCCAACTTCACCCTGATCAGTATTGTCTAAACCATCGACTTCTGTCCCAAGGACTATTTCCATCTCGCCTACAAATTTTGCAATCGGTTGCTTTGGCTTGATTACAAATGGGTTGTTCAATAAATGGAAGATGGTGACCTTAACCTCTCCCCAATAGTCCCATCTATGACTCCTGCTCAATTGCTAGCAAGTGTTTATGTGCTAGAATGGATTTTAGGGCAATTTCGCCAAAGGTAACTTCAGGAACCTCCACATGGAGACATGTCTTGACCAAGGCCTTCGATCTTAGTGAGACTACCACCTCACCATCCCCATATAGGTCACATCCAATGGTTCTAAGAGTAGCCCTCATAGGTAGTTGGGCTGTCTTAGTGATCCAAACTACACAAAGCATTTTCTTTGGCTAGTGGGCAGCCTCAGTAGCGGGGCCCGTGAGATCCTATATCTGCTGCCAATTGTCACAGATGACTTGAATGTGTTGAATAATTCCACCAACTCACCGAAACAGTTCAATGGTTTTATTTAATTTTCAGACTATAGACTGACCTACCTCAAGGATATGTCTATGTTTTACCTCGATCTCCCTTAGGCTCCCACTACCCTATGTGAAGAATCCTACTGATTCCTCACTGAAACCCTGCCTAAAGTCTCCTCCCAGGCGGACAGATAAAGGTATACCCTTCCTGATCCTGACCTTGGGGGTGGTGTACTGTGGGAGGATCACCTCAGAGGAGACAGGGCCCAGGGTGGTGAGGAGATCCCATGGGATGAGACGCAGTATTTGTCTTCTGAAAGGAGGTGCCTGTGAGGAATTCAACCATCTGCACAGGGAGTGTGCACTCACCTCGGCTTTTTAGACATTTTAAAAGAAAAAGAATGATGGGAGATCAACCTCAGAAAATGTGTGGGGCTAAAAGGCACACATTTTCCTATGCTCGCCGCACACCAATCGTATAGTCAAGTGCACTCCGGGGGGACACAGCCTACAGGTGCAGTCCTCCCTGTCATGTCCAGCTGGAATGTGACAGCCACGGGTACATCAAAGCATCTCAAGAAGGGGGAAGGTGACACCTTCATCTGGCCATGGCCAGCCTAAATAAAATATCAAAGGCTGCATGTATCTGACCTGTTCTCTTGTAGTTCTGTGTGGTGGCAATGCATACTGATGAGAGTTAATTGAAGCAGGCCTGCAAAGGGGCCTGTTCACAGAACACAAGAGACAGGAAACACTTACATTTCTTTGATATGCAATGTCACAACTTGAAGCTAGCTCCCACCTCTTTGTATGAAGGGAAGTGAATGACATGTCTGAGATAACTGTTTACAGTAAGCAACCCCTGCAGGGAAACCCCCTTTCAGAGGGAAGACGTATGTGAATTGATGGAGACAGAAATTCTGTTCTCACCACAAACATCAAGGGATACCTGCACTTTGATCAGGAGCCACAAAGAGCTCAATTAACCAGAGACACTTTGATACACAACAGAGAGGAAGATGGGTAGAATTTAGTAGTACATGTTGTCACCCCTTACCTTTCCTGTTGCAAAGCACTCTGGTTATGACCTCACACATAACAGAAGATTGTTGGTGGGGACTCAGGATTGATTCAATAAGGTAGGCTTTGCCTGCACCAATCACTGGGGCCCATTTGGCTTTAAAGGCGGGTTGAGCCCCTCTTTTGGCAGATCATCCGATGACTTTGAAAGGTGTAAAAAGAAGGAGTCCTTTGGACACTGGCTGAAGGTATTGGCTGCCTTACAGCTTTGGCCAGTGAAGGAAGGCCAGGAATTCCAAGAGGGAAACAAGATCCCCCCCAAAATATCTCCCAGGGAACAGAGGGAGATACCAGACTCCAAAGACCTGTCCAGCAGCTCCAGAACCAGTATCCAGCAAGCACACATCGTGCCCTGCTAGGTTCGGCCAGCAAGCTTCCTAGGTGGGAAGTGCCAGAAAATCTCTCAACAAAGGACAAGGCCATTGCCTGCAAACACTCTCCTCAGCTTTGGGCCATCCGCTTTACTGACTACCCTCTTGTCAGTATCCAGAGAGCATCCCTTTCCTTCGTGAAACTGTCTGTCCTCTGCGTCCCTTTATAGTGTGAGTTGTATTTTGTAGTGTGCTCGAACTGACTGTTGTAATAATAATAAAGTAGATATTTTTATACAACCTTGACTGGACAGTCCCTTTTATCATCGGGTAATAATTGTATTTTAACTGTGCTGCAACTAACCAACGATCCACGAACTTGCAGAGATAAGCCTGCCATTCTGTCTACGTTATCAAATTTGGACAAGGAGGCTTATAATTTACTCGTGTTTCCAATCTGTTTGGATCCTTTCTGGTGTACTAGAGGTATGGGGTTGAGTGATGGTTTAGAAACCGATATTCATCCCTGGACTGCTGGTTCCCCGGAAGATGATTTGTCACATTGGTGGAAAGCAGTGGGATCAGTTGGAGCCTTGCGCATAGCATAGTCACCCAATGATAAAAGTACTGTTGCAGGCCACATTTAGTCACTGCTAACTATTAGTAATAGTCATGGATCTTGACATGGAGACAGTAAAAGGCAGGACCACGGATGTCCTGCACATCTTATGTCAAGAGAGGCGACTTCCCCACAGCACTAAGGCTAATACACCAGAGTTGCTGACCAGCCTCCAAGCTTGGGTAGAAGCAAGGGCGGTTGGGGAGAAGACCCCAGGGGACAGGCTAGCCCTGTGTACCCGAGCAGACAAGACCTTCCGGAGAGGGAAAATGACAGGGATAACCGCATGATCAATGTTTCTCGCTAACCAGCCCGCTGGGAAGTGTGGTATCTCAACACTCGAGAGTGTCGGTGAGGACATGGGCTAGTGTGGCATCCCACAGGTCCCAGGTCTCAGCACAGTGTCTAATTGGCCCAGTAATTGTTCCAGCTGTTAATGCGGTGGTGGCTAGAAAACTCCTGCTTGAGGAGAGGAGACCAGCGTTAGAGGAACAGAACCAGCGGGAAAAGGTCACCATAGAGCTGCGCAAACTGGAGCTTGAAGAGAAGAAGGAGGCCAACAGATCCACCTCTAGCAAAATCAGCAGTAATGGCTCAAACCATAGCGCCCGGCACAAGCCCCGGCGGCACATCCCCAAAGACTTAGTGGTGGCTTATGAAGTGGGGAAGGATAGGTTTGACTGGTTTGAAGCGCTCAAGCTGGCTTTCCACCTACAGGAGGTGGATGAGGTACTGTGAGGTTCAGCTCTGATGAGTCACTTACCAACACCAGGGACTGATGCAATGCTTCGGTTGACTCCTGAGGAAAGGCCCGTTTTTGGGAGCATGAAGGCAGCCCTCCTTATGAAGTTCTGTTAAACCCCAAAACAGTATCTCAAGAGATTCAGAGAGCTCGGAATAGAAAAGTGGGCAGATATTTGAAGTGTTCACACACTTGCTGTTGAAATATCTGAGTGGTTGGGTGACTAGTAACAAAGTTGACATGTTTAAAGGGATGTACAATTTGATTGTGGGTGAGCATGTATTGAAAAATTGTGAGGTTGACCTACACCAGCATCTTGTGGAGAAGACTATCACAGACCCTATGGAGCTTGCCAAGGCTGCCGACATGTTTGTGAGTATTTGAGTCCAGAAAAATGCTCAGGCGAGCACACCCAAAGCGGAAGAGGAATCAGCCGACAAAAAAGTAAACATGGATGGGAAGGACAAAGGTCCAACCCAATCCTATTCAAAGTCAGGTCCCCGAAAGAACGAAATGAAATTCCCAAACTCTATTTCAGCCCTGCACCCAGGAAAAGAAGAGTGCAGGCACCCCTATCACTGGGAAACCTGTGTGCTCTCACCACCCAAAGGTGTTTTGTGTGTAAGGAACTGGGCCATAGGAAAGGGGATCCTGCTTGCAAGGGCTTACCCAAGCAAGCCATAGTGAATGTTAGACTCGTGAACAATGGCATCATGAGTGTGGGCCTCTTAGAGGAGGACTTCCTAATTGACCAGGGAGTGGCCGAATGTGGATTGGTTACACTGAGTGGGAACAGTACCAGTTCTCCAGAAGAGACCCCATTTCCCAATAATACTCAACTCTATCTAGAGCATGTGTATATAAATCGACACAAAGGTCCTGCGGTCCGAGACACCGCAGCTAGCCTCACTACTGTTAGCCGGCAGTGGGTACAGCCAGGCCAGTATATTGATAGGCCTGATTTTCATGTCAGTGTTTTTGGCGGAAAGAGTAAGTGCCCCTTGGCGATTGTAGAGTTCAGCTGGCGAGGTGAAACAACCCACTGCCGTATAGCTGTGAAAGACTCCATCCCTGTCCCATGTCTGTTGGGTAATGATCTTCCTGATCCTGAAATAGTTGCCGCAGCCACCCCATTGAGGTTCAAAGAGACCGCCAGATTGAATCTCTGAGAGCCTTAGGGCCTGGAGTGCTTCCACAGGGCTTGTGGCCGGTAGCTCCTAGTCCAGTTCCAAAGTCTATTGAGTCACCTAGTGCTGCGGGAGAGGGGCTAGTAGCCACTGAGGAGCCTACTTTGGTAACAGGGGACTCAGTGACTTCAGAGTTGCCTGGCGCAGCACAGGAACCTGAGGTGGAAGACCAGGTGGGCACAGATCTAAAGGGCCTGCCCAAGCTGGATGAGTTTTCATTGGCTGGGCCCAGGTCCGAAGGACTTCATCACAGCCCAGAAAGAGTGACCCTCTCTGGCGGGTCTGCAGAAGCAGGCAGAGGATCAGGCTAAGGGCGAGACCCATGGACTGTTCAAAGTGTACTGGGAGGATGTACTCCTGTACAGTGAGTCAAAAGATTCAGAGGGCAAGAGCACCAGAAGGTTGGTGATTCCCCAATGCCACAGAAAGTTCCTTTTGGATTTGGCTCACCAAATTCCTTTAGCGGGTCACTTGGCAGTGACTGAGACATCAGACCAATTGTCTGTGCCCTTTTACTGCCACAGTTCGTCGTAAAGGTTAAGGAGTTTGTCTGGTCTGCCCGACTTGTCAAGCTTCTGGCAAGTCAGGTGGTGCAACAAAGGCCCCCTTAATTCCACTATCCGTGGTTGGGCGGCCTTTCGAGAGAATAGGCATGGCTATTGTGGGTCCTTTGGATCCCCAAACCAGCTCAGGAACAGATATATCCTGGTGGTGGTAGACCATGCCACAAGATACCCTGAGGCTGTCCCTATGAGGTGTATCGAAGCCTCTCTGGTTGCAAAGGCTCTGATTGGGATATTCTCCCATGTTGGATTCCCCCAAGGAAGTCGTTTATGACAGGGGATCGAACTTCATATTAGTGTGTTGGCTTCGGTATGCCAGAGGGGCTGGTGGTCACACTACGAGCTGGAAGACCAGATGGGCACAGATGATGGAGCCCACGTTGCATTTAAAAGACAACGGAATGTCCTAAACGACAACGGAATATTAAAGACACTTTAAAGACACTTTAGTACATACGTATCCTCACACTGTGACAGCTAGAACATCACACACATCTCTGTGGGGATTACCTCCTGTGGAAGGCCATCATCGGTGTGGCAAATGTTCGGTTTGTGCCCAGACCGGACGATGAAGAACATCAAATTACGGAATACGGTAGTGTAAGAGGATTCAATTCAGCACTACAGCTAAGTTAACGCCTAGTCTAGAATACTGAATGAAAACCCTTATTGATATATCTTTAGGTCCAGTTCATGCGTTCTGGATGACTACCCCTATATAACACCCCTCTCTTGGAATCCCCCTGACCCCACTGAGCCAAGAAGTAGTTCTGTTTTGCAAGTTAAAAGGGTTTATTTGATAATTTAAACAATAGATATATATATGACACTTTATAATAAATTAATAATTGAATATCACACTTAATCTGATATGATACAGATTAACAACAGAGAATCTGGCACTAGCACACTTCTTTATAATTACTAAGGAGTTGAGATGAAATGGATAAGGTAGCACACTGGTAAATAGGTACAGAAGTATAATGTGGTAGAGAATGCTTTATAGGGTTCAAGGAAATGCAAGGTTGAATGAATGAAATGCAGTATAGAAAATACTCAATATGATTTCAACAAAACAATGTAATCACTTTTCTCTGGCTATTCACTCCCCCCCTCTTTATGCAATGCAAGGGAATGGGAGGAAAGCACACAGTTCTCAGAAATGCAATCAATGTAATCAGTTCAATCCCCCCCAAGCTTAGACTACAGAAGTTTGAAAACACAGGCCCAAATTGCTTTGATATGTGCTGGCAATGAATTAAAAAATATGCTAAAATGCTTTTAATTCCCTTTCAGAGGTTCAGGGTGAGTGGTATCTAGTTAATATTAGTCCCGGCTCACACTAGCAATGATGCAGGGATAGTTAGCAGGTTAAACGAAGTTTCTGGCAAATGGAAGGCAAGCAGCAGCTGATTTTACATGTGGAGAAATTTGCAAATCGCGGTAAAATTCGCGGATGCGTGTTCCGCGATTGCGGTAAAAATATAGGGGGTAGGAATGCTGTTCTAGGTTCGTAGGAAAGCCACGATTCTAAACTTTCAGATGAAAGTTATTGCAAGTCTCTAGCACAAACGGTTGCGGAGATATGAGTGATTAAATAACGGTCGTTTTTCAGATTTGAAATTTTAAAGTTCAAAAAGACAAGTGCAGCTTGCAACTAGAAAATGACAGGTGACAGCTTTACAAATGACAGGTGACAGTTAAGAGACAGTTCTACTTAGATTAAACTAGATTGAATTATATTATTTTAACTAGGAGATTGGTTCTGCACAGTTTTCTATGTACTCACACTATATTCTTGAGTGAAATGGGCCTCATCACGGATCTGGTCAGGTTTTAAACTCGCCTCTGGTCTCTGCACTTCACAGTGATCTGGGTCAGCTCTCTCTGGTTCTCTGGTCTGGGTCTCTAGTTCTGGATAGATTGAAGTCTCTAGTTTGGCTCTCTGGAGGTTTGATGGAGGTAAAGTATGGATTTTTCCGGCAGAGCTTCCAGCGGCAGATGGATTTGAAAGTCCCTATCTGTCCTGTCTGTCTGCTTTTATGTGTTTAGAATGTGGGTGTGTTCTAGCATCACTGACCCTACCTCTCTCTCAGCTTCTAATTGGTCAAACTTCCATTTCTCATTTGATTGGGGAATGAACTGTGAGTCAGAGGGATGTCATTTTATGGCTTGCAGATAGGACACTCCTCTGTCAGATTGCACACATTCTATATTTGATAATAAAATACATATTTCACAGTTACACAGTTGCTTGAAATTACATATACATGGTGTGGCTGAATTTAGCCATGTCTCTGTCCAAATCTGCTGTTTCTAAGAGCTTGCATTCAGAAATGGCACATAATTGACTTTTTAACTGATTTTTCAATTTCTGACATTGACCCAACTTTACATACATGTGCGCAGGGAGTATGGACATTAACTGATGAAGTTTCAGATTTTTAACATGCATACATTTAGCGTAATATCCACTTTTCCGCTAAAACCCCCCTGAACATGCCACCGGGTCGAAAAACCTCTTAAAATGTGGGCAGAAAAATCACAAGAATTATGGTGTCATTTATAAAATTTTCACATGTCCGTACTATGAGTGATCCATCTTTTTAAAGTTATGTTCTGGCTCCAAAGGGGTGTGGTTTCCTCTCAGCACAAGGTAGAAAATACTGGTTTATCCAGTTCTGCCAAGCCAGCTTGCTCTCACAGGCAGTGCCCCTCCCAGCTTCTGCCAAGAGGAAGCTACATTTTACGACTGCTGTAATAAAACCTTTGCCTGAGTCAAGACAGGCTTTGTTCAGAGCTCCTGTAGAGCACAGGTAATTCAATTATCAGATAGATGGCATATCCTTAGTGTGAGCAGCAAAAGGGCAGCTAGGCCTGGGAACACAGCTGTGACTCAAGTTTCACTCCTGATGGGGGTAGTTGCCAGGCAAATTGGAATCTCTTTAAGCTGTCATTTCTGTTCCCCAGTTTCTGCATTCAAATAAAACTAAACATTTTCACATATGCAGCTAGAAGGCTGATTCTAAGTTTAAAACTATGACATTTAAACAATTGCAACCTATGTGACACTCAAAAGTAGGTCACTCAGTCAATTTAAACATTTAGATTTTTTTTAGTGTCTTTCAGTCCAAATTTACTTAAACTGCTGAAATCCACAGCTCAGCCAGTCTTGTTATACACCTTCAAGTCACTTCAGAATATAACTTTACATTGGATCCACCTCTCAGTAAGTCTTTCTTTCGCTTGCTTTGGGTTCATTTATTCAGTTTTGCAAAAAGTAAAATCTGGTGTTGTTTTAAAATGCCGGCTTTTGGATAGTGGTGAGTACTGGTACTGCACCCATTTTTGGGATTTAACAAATGAATTCCCCACAATTCTAAGTTGCATTTGGCAATCAGCATTGCCATTCCCAATGCTTTCAGACTACTGTGCGGGTAGTCCAATGGTGGTTTTAAAGCGCTTTGAAGCTAACCGGCGCTACTGTTTTTCCTTTGGCAACCCATTTCCCTCATGGCAACCCGGCCTTTCATTCTCGCACTGGTGGGTGGCAAGTGAGGCAACCATTTCGGTGTGCGCACAAACTGCGCAGCTTTCCTGGATTTCGGCGCACATGTGGGTTTTCCGCCATCTTGAATTTTCTAAGCCCACAGCACCAAATGTTGTGGCATGATAGCTTAAACGTGGGTCAGGACACCCAACAAGCCCCCCCACGCGACTGCACTTTGAATTTGAGTCGATGGGGAGTCGCGTGCCCAAGGGTTTTGACCCACGCACCGGTCTGTCCGCATAATCTTCTTCCTCTTCTGTAGATGGCATAGTTCAGCATCTTCTTCTCCATCCGGTACTGATCGATCAGTTCTCCCCGCCGGTCCTGATGGGAATATTGGGCGGTCCACTGGGCCCATTGGATCTTCGTTCCCGGTCTCCGTATCATCCTCCTTGGCCCGTCTTCAGGTTTTCTTTCTCCTAGGACGACAAAGGAAGAGCGGCAATACCTACTCATAGACTTTTTTCACCACTGTTGAGATAGTGGGGCAGCATATGCATTTCATCATCACGAAACATTACATTCTTATTTTGAAAAAATAAAAACAGTATAACTAAGAGACAGTTTCATGCAAATCACAATATTTTAGAGACTAGATGTGGTATGTTTTATGGTTGGAACTGAATTGGTCTGAGACAGTACCCGCTAGGATTCCAGAGGATTCCTCCAGTTGTTGCAGAGTGTGCCTGGGATGGCAACATTTCAACTGGTTTATGTGGACCCACTTGTCTTCCCCCTCTGCCGAACCGCCTTTGGGGATGTGGATTTTGTAGGCCACAGGTGAGATCTTGTCGATGATCTCAAAGGGTCCTTTCCATGTAGGCAAAAATTTGCGCTGCTTGGCCTGGTTCCTTTGGAAGTTGTATAGATAGACCCGGTCCCCCACCTGATATTCCTTCCTGGAAGTTTTCAGGTCATAGTGGGTCTTCATGCTATCAGCTGATCTTTCTAGATTCCGCTGAGCATAAGCAAAAGCATGTTGGAGGTGTTTCCTTAAATTCTCTACATACTCATGAGTAGTGGAGGCATTTATCAGTGTCTGCTCTTGGGTCCTATAGAGCAAATGCTGAGGAAGCACCATCTTGCGCCCAGTCATCAACTCAAATGGTGACATTTTGGTTGCAGATGAAGGGGTAGATCTGATAGCCATCAGGACCAGAGGTAATCGGATATCCCAACTTGGCCCAGAATCTGCCACAAACTTCTTTAATATGTTCACACTTGTCCGGTTATATCTCTCTACTGCCCCAGAAGACGCTGGTCTATAAGCAATATGCAGCTTTCTCTTGACCCCCAGTATCTCCCACATCTTTGTCATTACTTCACTGGTGAAGTGGCTACCTCTGTCTGACTCAATCCTTTGAGGTAGACCAAAATGGGAAAAGATGTGGTTAATCATCAAGGCAGCTGCAGTTTCTGCCTTGCAATTTGGGGCTGGGAGACATTCCACCCACTTGGTAAACAAGCATGTGACGGTCAACATGTACTTATTCCCCCTAGCCGAGCGAATCACGGGGCCTACAAAGTCGATTTGTAAATCTGACCATGGGAGTGTCATTCCCCTCTTTTGTAAAGGCGCCCGGTGTGTGAGGGATGTCGGCTGAAATTGTGCACACACAAGACAACCCTTCAAATATTGGTTGAGGTCCTGGCCCATGTGTGGCCAGTATGCAACCTCTCTTAAGATTTCCAATGTTGTGTGAAACCCCCTGTGACTGGCAGTGGCCGCATCATGGGCGTGACTTAACATCAGGCTTCGGAATGAGGTAGGAACCACCCACTGATCGTGGCCAGCTTTGGATTTCCTTACCAACAAACCGTCTTGGATCCGGAACATTTTTGGACATTTCATCAACACTCTTAGGTCCTCTTTCCCAATGTAATCGGTATCCGTCAGGGGAAAGTTCTCAGGGTCCTCAAGGTGCTGGTAAAATTTACCAATAATTGGATCCCCCTTCTGAGCAGTAATCAAATCAGCATCAGGGGTCTCCTTACTCCATTGTGCAATTGAAAGGTCGTTGTGAGCATTTGTCTGGGACCTAGTGATGGCAGTGACCTGGATTTCCCCCAACAGGGACTCAATCTCAATTAGATCCCCTTGGATGGCCCCGGTTTTGGCCAGCTGATCAGCTAAGTCATTTCCAGTTTTGTCTGGTCCCTCTACTTTGGAATGACCCTTAATCTTTTTCCAATAAATGGTCATCCCATTCGAGGTGACCAGATCATCAATGTTTTGGATCAACTTCCCATGTTTCAAGGGTTTGTTGTTAGCACATAACATGCTTCTGGTTTTCCAATTAACCAGGTGCTCCACGAACCCGTTCCGTACATAATCCGAATCTGTGATTATGACCAGTTCGCGGAGTTGATGCTGGACAGCAGTGAGGATGGCCTGATGCACAGCCATCAATTCTGCCACCTGACTACTTCGGGGACCAATTTTGTATCCAGCGGAGGGTTCTGGGGACTCATTCACCCATGCATTCCCTACGCCAGCCACCAGTTCTTTCTCCCCGTTGTTGTCAACATGGTAAGAGCATCCATCCACATAGACAGTGGGCATTCCCTCACACTTGTCCTCTTCAAAGACTTTGTGTGGGGAATTAAGGTATGCCTCCGTGTTGTCCTTGATTTTTAGACTTTCGTCCTCGAGACAGTTTTCTCTGGCACAATCATGCAAGTCAGCCAGACCTTGCGCGAGTGGACTCTTCTTGTTTTGGCCATATCTGACCTCCACAGGAAAGCCTTGCATTGACAGAATCCAGGAAGTAATTCGGGAATTACTCACATTTCCGGCCCGGATTCTGTCACTTTGGAGATATTGCAGAGGCGGGTGTGGAGTCTCCACTATGATGTGCTCCCCCTGGATAAACGGGCGGTAATTCTTCAATGCCCACACCGTCGCCAGGAGTGCCTTCTCACAATCGTTGAATTTTTCCTCCACAGAGGATAAAGTTTTGCTCGCATAGGAGATTACTTTATTGACCTTGTCATGCTTTTGGTATAATACGGCCGTCAAGCACGTATTAGAGAACCCTGTCTCCAGGAAGAACTCCTTGTTTCTGACAGGGTAAGCTAGGCAAGGCGCTTGTGAGAGGCTTCTCTTGAGTTGTCTTACTGCCTCGGATTGTTCTGGACCCCATTCCCACTTGACCCCCCCCTTTAGGAGATGAATCAGGGGTCTGGTGATCTCTGCGTAGCCCTCAATGAACTTTCTGCTGTAATTAGTCAGTCCAAGGAGGCTCCTTAGTTCCCGCAGAGTTGTGGGGTCTTTCAGTTTCTGAAGTGCTTCCACTTTCTTTTCCTGGGGACAGAGGCCCTGAGGAGTAATCTCATGCCCCAAGAAATTAACACAGGTTCTACACCACTGTGCTTTCTGAAAGGAAAGTTTTGCTCCGGCGGCCCTCAACTGTGTCAGAACATAACGGATCTCCGCTATGTGTTCCTCCACAGATGAACTTTTGATGAGGACATCATCTACATAAGCCAGGTTACCCCTCGCACCCAGGTCGGGCATGGCCTTATGTAGGAAAATGTTGAATTCATTGCCGGAGTTGAGGTATCCGAAGGTAGTCCGGGTCCATGTGTACTGCTGGCCCCCAAAGGTAAAAGCCAGTTTGTATTGGTCCTCCCTGCTGACAGGCACGGTCCAGTATCCATTGGTCAGGTCTATTGCAGTGAATACCTGTGACCCCTGAATCTGGGCAAGCCCTTGGTCAATGTAGGGCAGAGGCCATCGGGAAGTATGGACCCGTTTGTTGAGCTCCCTAAGGTCGGCGCAGAGTCTCCACTGGCCGTTTGGCTTCAATATTCCCAGCACCGGATTATTGAAGGTGCTGTGGACGGGACGGATTATTCCCCGGGACTCAAGGTTCTTAATTATTTCGGTAAGGGACTCCATTGATGCGAGAGGCAAGCGATATTGCTTCACAAACACAGGAGTCATGCCAGGGTCCGTGGGGATTGTCGTTGTGTGGATGTCAGTGCGACCACAGTCATATGAGTCTACCGCAAAGAGATCTTGGAAATCCAAGAAAACTTGTTTCAACTTTTGCTTTTGTTCCAGAGTCACACAGGCATCAGCTAGGTTGACTCTCTCTTCCACCATCTGCCTGAAGCCTGGAAAGACTTCTGGTTTGGCTATCTCCGCTGCCTCCTCCAGCTGGGTGGAGAAGTCCCTGGTCAGAGTGCTGATTTGGACCGGAGGCTTCAGGTGGGAAAGGCAGCCCTCATGGACCTGGAAAATCACCTCATCCCTCCTGAAGTCACAAGTCACATCTTCCTTACCATAGGGGCAAGAAGTGTACACCAGGAAGTTCCCCCCATGCCGGGTAAAGATCCTGTCTGGTGTTGTATTGTCATCACTGTCACTGTCAAAACAGTCCTTGGGGATTGGTCCTAACAGTTCATTTACTAAGTCGATGGAAAAATGTCGGTCATCAACCGCCATTCCAATAATGGTGCCTGCGGCTAGAGTAATACTCTTTAAGTCGCTGTAATCCACCTCTATTGGAATGGTGTCATGTTCTATGTTGACTAATGGTGTTGGGTTTACCCCCAACCCTTGCTGTTGGAGAGAAGCATTTAGATGTATGTAAGCATCAGGGTTTTTCAAATGTTGTCCTCTTTTAACTTTCACTTCCAGGGAGAATTGTCGGGTCCTTTCTGGGATGGTGACTTCCTCTTTAATCTGAATTTCAACTGCATAAGGTAGCAATTGAGCTGACCTAAATGCTTTTTCTGGATCATCAAAGCCCATGGGATTATCCGCTAATCGGGACCAAGCTTTGAAGTTTATTAGGTCCAAACTAATGGCAAAGCGATTGAGAATGTCACTGCCTAAGTAAAAGGCGGCAGCGACGTCTCGCACGACCCAACAATTATGGACAATGCTCTTGTTGCCAATGGAGATTTTGAGCATACACCTGCTTGGCAGGAGATGTTTGGAATTAGGTGCTTCCAGGTCCATTTCCCATTTGTCTATCAGTTTGAAGGTGGGAATGGCTGGATCTTTTGGGAGTTGGCGGAACATGGCTTCGCTGATGAAGCTCTTACCGTTGTTCACACACACTCGAGCGAGAACAGAGTCCTTCCCATCATTTAACTGGACAGGGATGAACAACTGCTCTCCAATTTGCTGAATATCAGCCAGGCTCTGAGCTGATTTCACATCTTTCTGGACTATAGGAGTGGGAGTTTCTGATTGTGGATTAGTAAAGAATTTCAGAGTGTTTCCTTCCAGCGTGGAATACCACCTTAAACTGGAAGGAAGGTTGATTTTCAGAAACAGAGAGGACCCCCCATCACCAGTCTGTTGTCCTACTGCTATTACTGTCACGTCTGGAATTTGGCTATTCTGGAAGTGAAATTCTACTTGGTCAGATTTTTGTTCAACCATGTGGCATGTGCCGTTTAAACTAACATGGTTGACACTCTGTTTTAATTTTATTGGTCGGCTAGTCTGGGTCCAGAGGACCTTGTTTACACAATCTATTAGGGGTGACAACCTTCTCAGGAGGACATTCCCTAGTAAACAAGGGGTGCCCTCTGGGGTCACAACTATGACCGGGTGTTTCAACTTATGTCGCCCAATTTTAATGTCCAAATCTGCCGTCCCCTCGACGGGAATTTCCTTCCCGTCAAAGTTCTGGAGTTGCCCAGGAAGAGAGGTGAGAGGAATTTGGTAACTCTCTCCCCTTCCTGCATTCAGTTCGTCAAAGGCCCTTCTGGACAGAAGGGTAGCTTGAGATCCAGTGTCCACCAGTGCCAAGATTGTACCCTGCCCCTATACTTGTACCGGGGCATAATATCTTCCCTCCTTCTCCTCAAGGGGGCACAGATAATGTACATTTTTGGACAACTGGTGGGCTAATTTTCTGGTTTTGGACATCGCGAGAGAAGAATTTTGGGCAGAATTCTGTGGAGAGCCTTGAGAATCTGAAAGAAAAAGTTGGCAACTGGAGATCAGAGCCATTGTGGGTTCCCCTGGCTCCGGTTCTGGGCCGCCCCCCCCTTTTTGGAGGCAGTCACCAGGATGGGTTTGAACCAGGGGATTTTCTTGCTGTTGGTTCTGGGATGAGATGGTGGGCGGCGGTAGCTCAGTCTCCACATCTCCCCAGTCTGGATTTGCATCCCTAGGGACCCATTTTTCTTTGGGAGGAGTTCCCCCCTCTCTGAAGGAGAAGATCCTTTTCCCAGGATCCTCTGAGGATCCCTCTCCCTCAAATTGGAAGATCTGTACTTCCTCCTCAAACTGAGTCTGTTTGGGTCTTTTGTTTCTCCTACCCCCCCTCTGCTCCTTAGGGGGCCGACTTTCAGGGGCAAGAGATTTTGTTTCCGATTCCTGGGTTTCCAGGGGCTGTTTACAAGTGAGGAAGGAAGCTTCCTCCAAGGCTTTACACCCCCCTTCCCTTTGTGCCTCCTCCCTGGGAACCGGTGAGTTATCGGGGTGCTGCCCCCGTCATTGTTCTGGAGCACCAGGTCCAGAGTTGGGTGCGTTCTGCGCCGGCATGCCGATCTGAGGGTTCTGCTGAGCCCTCAGTATGTGACCCAGATCCCGCGCCATGTTTTGAACCTGGCGCTCTAACTGGGAAACCCGCTCAGGCTGATACGGGGCCCTGTTTTCTCCCCTGGGCTGATCCCGGGAAGGGTAGCTATCCCTTCTTTGGTAGTACCCCTGGTTGGGAAGATTTGGGTACCGCTCCACCCTTGGCCTCCCCTCTCCCGGATTCAGTGGTCTGGGCTCAGGGAATTGGGGAAAGAAGGATGGATGGTTTTGGGGCTGAAAGTCGGGTGGATATCTGGGGAAAAAGTTCTGCCCAGGGTTTGGTAAATTTCTGCCCTCCTGAGGGAAGTTTGGAGGGAAGTTCCCTGGGTTAGGTGCTTGGCTGGATCCCCCCCCTTGGGCTGGAGGAGTCCACACATAACCCAGGATGGGTCGATTTCCCTTGTAACGGGGACTTACATAATCAGGAGAGCGAGGGACCCCATTTGTGGGGCTGCCTCCTTGGCTCCCTGTCTGTGACTGACCCGAGGACCTTCTGGGCCTAGCATTATTAGGTGCAGGTAGGTTTTTAGGCCCCCCCATCTCCAAATCCAAAACGGGGGTGACCTTTACCTCTGCCACCTTGGCAGCAGCAGGGGTGCTGTTGGCTTTGGGGTTTTTCTGGGCATTACTTTTGCTATCTACCGGTTTCTGCACCTCATAGATCCGGGTAGCCTGTTCAATGACCCAGTCTAAAGATCTTTTCTCGTGAAAATCCCTCACGAGCTGGGTCATGATATATTTGGGCAAGGCATGGAAAAACGTATTAATAAATTCCCTGCTATCCGTGCGCACCCTTCTTGTGGTCTGTGCAAAAGCACGCTTTAACTCCTGCACAAATTCTTGTGGGGCCTGATCCTCCCCACATTGCAAATTGTAGGCTGCCTTGCGAGCCTCTTGAGGATTTCTGTGAACAGAAAAATGTTTCAAGATGGCCGCCTTATAGGTGGACCATCTTAAATGATTTTGGTCCTCCAGCCCCGCAAAGAAACTGGAGTATTCCGGGGAGAAGGTCCACTTTACATATTGAATACAGCTTTGGCTGTCCTTCAAATGGAAAGTCTCCATCATTTGTTCAAACAACTCTAAGTGCTCCCAAACAGAATACTTAGCGTTCTTATGGTAAGGCGTGATGACGCTCCTGATCGCCTTAATCTGCTTTAAGGGGTCCTTAAGCAAGGCCCTTTTTGCCTTATTGGCCTTTTTGGTTCGGGTAACCCTTGTCCATTCTTCCTCGGACTCAGAGGCACTGCTCCCAGAGGTTCCCGTCTGTTCTTCCAGGTTTTCCCGGATTCTGCGAGCCTGGGAATGGCTGGCAGAATGTGGGGACCTGGTCTCCTGTGTCCTGCGCAGTTCAGAGGAGTCTTCAGATTCCTCCTTGCTGCCAGGATTTGATGGGTACCCCCTCCACTGACCTAACTGGGCAGAGGTTTTCAGGATGCCCTTAATGGGCCTACTCTCCTGGGGTTCCCCATTGAACTGTACTGTACTTGGGTGCCCATACCCGGATGCCCACCCCCCCATTCCTGAGTGGTACTGGCCTATGAGCCCCATACTCTTAGCTGGATAGTAATCTGCCATCCCTGCGGCCCTGTGCTCATGTGCGCCAGGGGACATGGGGGTGGTAGAGTCCAGGGACTGGGGGAGATGAAGGCCCCTGGTGTTAGGGCTCCTGCGGTTATGGTCAGGAGTCTCTCTTTCCCAGCGGACCTCATCTCTATCCGCCCCTGCTCCCTGTTGCAATGCAAGAGCCTGCATTTGTGCTTTCAGTTCCTCTGTTAAGGCCTTACTCGACTCTATCAGTCTCTCCTGCATCGCTACCTGTTGTTGGAGCCTATCATTGTGTTGACAGAGGGCCTCATTTTCCCTCTGTGCTTCCTGGTTGGTCCTGGAGAACTGGGCCAGTCTTTGCTGCAGGAGGGTTACCTCCTGAGCTGTGTCCCTATTGGCCTGCTCCTTTCTTGCTAGAGCATCCTCCACCCTCCTGGTGTGCTCTAGCAAGTTCTGGTGTTCTTTTTGGAGGTCACCCAGTCCCTGGTGGGTCAGGTGATTTTCTTCCATTTTTCTTTTTAAATGGCAGACTTCCTGGCCTAAGGTATCCCTTTCCTGACTGAGAGCCTGCATCTGTGCTGCCAGGTCGTCCCTTTGCCTTTGGAAGGCACCAGCATTCTGGCGCTCCTGATCAAACTCTGCCTGGGTATCCAGGTCTTTCAGAATTAGTTTGTTGCTCTCTGCCTTCACTCTATCTAGGTGGCCTTGCAGGGTGACTACCTGCTCAGCACATACCCTGTTGAAGTCCAGTTGTTGCTCCAGCTTTTTCTGGCTTTGCAGTAGGGAGTCCAAACCTTCTTGGTGTTCCTTCTGCAAGGCCAGAAATCTGGTATCCTGTTCTGACTTTTCCTTTTGCAGCACATCCATATCCTCCTTTATTTTAGTGATGTACAGTCTGCTGTCATTTTCTGACTCCTGGCTCCTCTGCAGCCTCTGCTCAGAAGAGACCAGGTCAGATTGGACCTTCTCTAACACCATCTGTTGCCTATTTGCCAGATTTTGGCTTTCAGCACATCTATCCTGCATGTCTCCCATATATAGGTACAGGTATGCTGCTATCCTGGCAATCTTATTGTGTTCCTCTTTGGCTTTAGGAGCCATATATAGTTCACTCAGGGCCACATGTAATGGACCCTGATCTCTCCATAAGTCTGACCCTGTTTCAGTGACCTGTCGTGTGATGGCCTGCAACCAGGCATCCTGGCCCTGCTCAGCCCATTCACCTCTCACAAATAGTTTATGTAAGAAGTGCTCTCTGGCTATTTTCATATCTACCAAGGTCGTCATTCTAGAGATTGGTCTCTGTCCTGACTTACAGGAGTTAGTATTTTATTTTTGCAGAACAGAACTTTTCTTGGAGTGTCCCTTTTGAGGAATGCTTCACAGCGTACTGCAGCGTGGTGATCCGACCGGATGTATGTATCCCGTCAGTTAGCGCACTGTATTAAGCTGCACAAATGGTAAATCTAACCCAACGTCTCGGCTCGAGCCCCCAATTTGTAAGAGGATTCAATTCAGCACTACAGCTAAGTTAACGCCTAGTCTAGAATACTGAATGAAAACCCTTATTGATATATCTTTAGGTCCAGTTCATGCGTTCTGGATGACTACCCCTATATAACACCCCTCTCTTGGAATCCCCCTGACCCCACTGAGCCAAGAAGTAGTTCTGTTTTGCAAGTTAAAAGGGTTTATTTGATAATTTAAACAATAGATATATATATGACACTTTATAATAAATTAATAATTGAATATCACACTTAATCTGATATGATACAGATTAACAACAGAGAATCTGGCACTAGCACACTTCTTTATAATTACTAAGGAGTTGAGATGAAATGGATAAGGTAGCACACTGGTAAATAGGTACAGAAGTATAATGTGGTAGAGAATGCTTTATAGGGTTCAAGGAAATGCAAGGTTGAATGAATGAAATGCAGTATAGAAAATACTCAATATGATTTCAACAAAACAATGTAATCACTTTTCTCTGGCTATTCACTCCCCCCCTCTTTATGCAATGCAAGGGAATGGGAGGAAAGCACACAGTTCTCAGAAATGCAATCAATGTAATCAGTTCAATCCCCCCCAAGCTTAGACTACAGAAGTTTGAAAACACAGGCCCAAATTGCTTTGATATGTGCTGGCAATGAATTAAAAAATATGCTAAAATGCTTTTAATTCCCTTTCAGAGGTTCAGGGTGAGTGGTATCTAGTTAATATTAGTCCCGGCTCACACTAGCAATGATGCAGGGATAGTTAGCAGATTAAACGAAGTTTCTGGCAAATGGAAGGCAAGCAGCAGCTGATTTTACATGTGGAGAAATTTGCAAATCGCGGTAAAATTCTCGGATGCGTGTTCCGCGATTGCGGTAAAACTATAGGGGGTAGGAATGCGGTTCTAGGTTCGTAGGAAAGCCACGATTCTAGGCTTTCAGATGAAAGTTATTGCAAGTCTCTAGCACAAACGGTTGCGGAGATATGAGTGATTAAATAACGGTCGTTTTTCAGATTTGAAATTTTAAAGTTCAAAAAGACAAGTGCAGCTTGCAACTAGAAAATGACAGGTGACAGCTTTACAAATGACAGGTGACAGTTAAGAGACAGTTCTACTTAGATTAAACTAGATTGAATTATATTATTTTAACTAGGAGATTGGTTCTGCACAGTTTTCTATGTACTCACACTATATTCTTGAGTGAAATGGGCCTCATCACGGATCTGGTCAGGTTTTAAACTCGCCTCTGGTCTCTGCACTTCACAGTGATCTGGGTCAGCTCTCTCTGGTTCTCTGGTCTGGGTCTCTAGTTCTGGATAGATTGAAGTCTCTAGTTTGGCTCTCTGGAGGTTTGATGGAGGTAAAGTATGGATTTTTCCGGCAGAGCTTCCAGCGGCAGATGGATTTGAAAGTCCCTATCTGTCCTGTCTGTCTGCTTTTATGTGTTTAGAATGTGGGTGTGTTCTAGCATCACTGACCCTACCTCTCTCTCAGCTTCTAATTGGTCAAACTTCCATTTCTCATTTGATTGGGGAATGAACTGTGAGTCAGAGGGATGTCATTTTATGGCTTGCAGATAGGACACTCCTCTGTCAGATTGCACACATTCTATATTTGATAATAAAATACATATTTCACAGTTACACAGTTGCTTGAAATTACATATACATGGTGTGGCTGAATTTAGCCATGTCTCTGTCCAAATCTGCTGTTTCTAAGAGCTTGCATTCAGAAATGGCACATAATTGACTTTTTAACTGATTTTTCAATTTCTGACATTGACCCAACTTTACATACATGTGCGCAGGGAGTATGGACATTAACTGATGAAGTTTCAGATTTTTAACATGCATACATTTAGAGTAATATCCACTTTTCCGCTAAAACCCCCCTGAACATGCCACCGGGTCGAAAAACCTCTTAAAATGTGGGCAGAAAAATCACAAGAATTATGGTGTCATTTATAAAATTTTCACATGTCCGTACTATGAGTGATCCATCTTTTTAAAGTTATGTTCTGGCTCCAAAGGGGTGTGGTTTCCTCTCAGCACAAGGTAGAAAATACTGGTTTATCCAGTTCTGCCAAGCCAGCTTGCTCTCACAGGCAGTGCCCCTCCCAGCTTCTGCCAAGAGGAAGCTACATTTTACGACTGCTGTAATAAAACCTTTGCCTGAGTCAAGACAGGCTTTGTTCAGAGCTCCTGTAGAGCACAGGTAATTCAATTATCAGATAGATGGCATATCCTTAGTGTGAGCAGCAAAAGGGCAGCTAGGCCTGGGAACACAGCTGTGACTCAAGTTTCACTCCTGATGGGGGTAGTTGCCAGGCAAATTGGAATCTCTTTAAGCTGTCATTTCTGTTCCCCAGTTTCTGCATTCAAATAAAACTAAACATTTTCACATATGCAGCTAGAAGGCTGATTCTAAGTTTAAAACTATGACATTTAAACAATTGCAACCTATGTGACACTCAAAAGTAGGTCACTCAGTCAATTTAAACATTTAGATTTTTTTTAGTGTCTTTCAGTCCAAATTTACTTAAACTGCTGAAATCCACAGCTCAGCCAGTCTTGTTATACACCTTCAAGTCACTTCAGAATATAACTTTACATTGGATCCACCTCTCAGTAAGTCTTTCTTTCGCTTGCTTTGGGTTCATTTATTCAGTTTTGCAAAAAGTAAAATCTGGTGTTGTTTTAAAATGCTGGCTTTTGGATAGTGGTGAGTACTGGTACTGCACCCATTTTTGGGATTTAACAAATGAATTCCCCACAATTCTAAGTTGCATTTGGCAATCAGCATTGCCATTCCCAATGCTTTCAGACTACTGTGCGGGTAGTCCAATGGTGGTTTTAAAGCGCTTTGAAGCTAACCGGCGCTACTGTTTTTCCTTTGGCAACCCATTTCCCTCATGGCAACCCGGCCTTTCATTCTCGCACTGGTGGGTGGCAAGTGAGGCAACCATTTCGGTGTGCGCACAAACTGCGCAGCTTTCCTGGATTTCGGCGCACATGTGGGTTTTCCGCCATCTTGAATTTTCTAAGCCCACAGCACCAAATGTTGTGGCATGATAGCTTAAACGTGGGTCAGGACACCCAACAGTAGTTCAATTAAAAGACTTTACTAATTGTTTTACCCAACGGGCAGTATATGCCATCAAATGCCCCTGTGGTCTTGTGTACATAGGAAAAAGTAAACTGCAAATACGTCAGAGAATCTGTGAGCACAAGTCATGTATTCGCAACAAAATTGAGAACAAACCATTAGTAGCTCACTTTACTATGAAGTAACACAAATGTACAGATTTGATATGGTGTATTATCCAGGTTATCAAACCATCCCCAAGAGGAGGTAATAGAGACCTGAATATCACCAGATGTGAGCAGAAATGGATTTACAACTTAGATACAGTGAAACATGGGCTCAACATTGCCGTGGAATGGAGTGCTTTCCTTTAATTCAATTTTTTTTACAAACTCACATTTCATCTATGCATTTCGCCACTCGGGTATCACACACCCAGATTTTACAGGTCTTCCCCCATGCTGGGTCAAAATCCCACTTGTAATCTGAGTTTTCCGTCAGATACGCCTACAAATGCACACTGTTTTGATAAGCACCTTTTCGAGCATGTAGCAGAAAGTAACATATCATTTACCAAGCAGGTGTCGCTTTCAGCTTTAGGTATACTCTGTGGGCATATGTACAAAGTTTCTACTCTAAATTTGTTACTGAGTTCCAGAAGAAGTGATACATCCGACTAGAACAAGTAAAACAACACATTCCCTCGAGTAAAGGGCAAGAGTGCCCAAACGTACATGTCCAAATAAAGGTCTCACCCCCCAGAGTAAGGATGACCCTGGATCTCTGAACATATGAACATGATACAATTAAACATTGTAGAATCACCATGATCACAACATTTTTCGGCTAAATATGTGGCTAATACCATCTGTCATATTTACCTGAATAATTGGAACTCAATGCACATACGTATAAACATAGAAGCACTGAGTAAAGAAATTCAGACGGGACGTCACGCGCCAGTAGTCATGGCACATGACAATTCACATCACCAGATCAATACCGTCTGTCATATGTAACTGAACCTAAAGCAAAAGCATTTTTCAATCGCACAAGCACATAAACA
This sequence comes from Ambystoma mexicanum, assembly GCF_040938575.1. Taxonomy (NCBI): domain Eukaryota; kingdom Metazoa; phylum Chordata; class Amphibia; order Caudata; family Ambystomatidae; genus Ambystoma; species Ambystoma mexicanum. The sequence continues at coordinate 830,543,085 of NC_090934.1, read as the reverse complement.
TAGGGGCTTTTAGCGAAGAAATTAAATTACGATGTTACGCGCGAGTAGGTAACTCACGTGACAAATCACGTCACCAGACTGAAAATCAGGTGACCTTTATAAGGTCACCTGTGCTCCAAGAAAGAGCCGCTGTGTATACGGAAGCCATTACGGTCCCTCTGCTGACTGATACGAGCAAGAAACAAGTGAGTGCATTACTTCTCAAACAGGTAAGCTCTCGCACATGAAGCAAATAGATTGCTGCAAAACTACTCTGTCATAAACGGAATCACAATAAATATACTACCGCAACCATTTTGAAACTGCTCCATAAACGATCAATGTAATTCACGGCAAGTGGATTACTTTGTTCACGGTTTTCAAAAAAACACATAACTCTGCAGCCCTCGAAGCAAATCTTGGTTCAACTATAGAATACGGCTGTAAGACTTTTTCAAATAAACAATAATTTGTAATATAAACTACTGGTCAAGCAGGGCTTAAGGATTTATTTCTGAAACATGTATTGAGCGTCATGTATAAGCCCAATGGAATGGTCAAGGCAATACCTACACTCTTGGCTTTTTTTGACAGATATCGTCACGGAAACCTCGCAGGGACTGGTGCCCTAATCAGCGAAGTCGTCCACCTTCTGCCTTCATTTAATTGAGAGTGGCAACAAAGACACACCCACATACGAGTGTCTCACGTAAGTTCCCTAGTTAATAGGAATACATTGAACAAGAATAACCCACAGACAACTCACTAGGGTGTTCTTGTCTTTTTACCCTTTCATTTAGGGTTCTGGACTCTGGATGATAAACAATGGTTACACCCGGCAGTCCTTGCTCAGTCGTCCCAACTATAGGGTGTGGAGCACAGGTGGGTATAGTGCATTGGTCTAGGATAACACAGACCAGCTGTCACCTTTAAACAACCAAACTGGGAAACATTTTTCACATGTTAATATATGTATAATTTTTGTTATAGATTTGGCAATCTATGTGAATGGGGAACGACACTGATCGTCTAGAAATAATGAATGTCCTGAAGATGGCACAACATTTGTTATACTGATCACCACAGACAAAGGTTGTACACCATCAAGGGCCGAAACATATGTCGACCTAAAAAGAAAAACTAAATGTTCTTTTCCTATGTCATGCATATCAAAAATAACTGCTATGCTCAAAGAAAATTGAAGTTGTAGTACCCTGTTTTTGTAAAGATTATGAGTGTAATTAAAGGTATGATTGTTTTGAGTTGAAGCTTATAATGTGTTTTAAGATGTTTTTATGAATTATCACTAAAGAGATTTATGTTTTTGCATAATTACATTCAGTTGAAATAACTGTTCCCAGTGAGGTCACAATTCTGCTAAACACGTAAGCAGTTTCTCTGCATATATATGATAGCCAGCTTTGGTCTTTTCTTGTTCCTTTGGCTTCCTCCTCCATTTTGGCGTGCATTTTCAACAATTTTGTTACTGCTTCTGTCAGTGTGCCATTCTCTCCATCATTTACGGGCATGAACGCAGGGACAGCATTTCACCAAAATGCCTGGGGTAGCGGAAGTTACATCATATGACCCTTTGTTGAGGTTTATTACACAGCACACACAAGTCAGGGACCTCCTTCCACTACAATGAATGTGGCGCACAATACAAGCGCTTTGATTTTTTATACTTTAGGTCCTTTTTGAGAAGGCCTCCAACCCGTCTTGCACACAATCCCAACAAATTCCCTGTGCCCCAACGGACTAGGAACCAGGCCGGTGTGTATTAAGAAGTTATTTATTAATTTATTATTTATGTCAAACTGATTGTAGTGGTGGGAGAAGTAAAAGAAGATTCTTGTCACTGTACATTTTTTTAGTTATCTTAGTGTGCTGCTTGACCAAAAAGGATATTTGTCTTTGTGTTACCACAACATTGGTGGCTGATGTAAGCTGTTTATTCTAGTTCAACACACCAAGAAAATGAATGCAAACAAACAGGAAAGTGAAGGTACACAGAACTATGCTTTGGTCCCAGCAACCCTCACCCTTCCCCAAAACATCCACCAGGCTTGTCTATTTTGGATGAAAGGAAGTGGCAAGGAGTGGGAACACTAGGGAACAATCAGATTTGGGATATGGTTCATAGAAATAATATGGGGAGTAAGCAAAGAAGGGGAACATTTGTTTTCAGAGCACAAAGGAAGAATTATTTTTTTCATTATTTATCACAATTGTTATGGGAAAGAACTGAAAGGAAGGGAACCCCTTCTGCTTTCACTTAAAAGACAGGCAGGGTTTTATAGATTATCAGTCAGCACACAATGGGAAAATCGAATTTTGAAAGACTTGATCACAAAAACAATAGAGAGGAGACAGAGATGCAAGGGGACAATTTGTTTTTACCACCCCTGGCAGTAACAAAGGTTGTTAGGTGTATGGTCAGAACAGGATAGGAAAAACTGATTTTGGGAAGTTTAGAATAATTTCATTGGGGAAAGAAAACTGCAAATGGGTATTCCTTTTTACCTTACAATGGGGAAATAGAGACAGAATGGGAAAATGGGAACACTTTAGTTTTGCCTTAAAATGGGGAAATAGGAAACAGGGCTTTTTGAATTCAATGCTTTTGCAAATCTTTAGGACTATGCCGTCCCACAAAACACTGGGAAAAGATTTTTGGTTTCAAATTCCACCAATACAGATCCCGTTGATTCAATGGTTGAATTAATTGATTTACTTTGACAAATATGCTAAGGATCTACACAGGCAAATGGGGATTCTCCAATGGGACAATGACTGTAATACACATGCAAACAAGGGATTCTTCAATGGGACAATGACTGAAATACACAGATAAACATGGGATTCTTCAATGAGGAAATGACTGCAATATACAGGCAAATGGGGATTTTGAAATGGGGAATTATCTGATGCAATGCTACAAGAATACCGGGCCTACACAGTCTATGGCTTTTAGGGTTTACTTCTACTTACAGGAGAGGTCTGGACTGGATATCAGGGAGCATCAGGACATTGCTGGGACAGCAAAGAGGGGTCAGTCAAGGTCTCTGCTGAGTCCTCCAAGGGGTCCCAAGTCAGATTCTAAATCTCCTGGCTCCTCTGAAAGCTGGGCCTCTCACTGCTGGGATGTTCCTCCAGATTTTGACAGCAGATCACCTCCGGGGTTAGTGGAAAGAATCCTGCTCTGAGGCGGGCTTACTTAGTTATAGGGCTAATTACATCACTAATGTGTGATAGTTCCCACAGAAGGGATTGGTTACTGCTCCAGTACCCGACACCCATCTGTGTGCTGATAGGTCTCGAAAATGTGGGAGTGCTTTGGACACCAGGGGAGGGGACCACTTCATCATCTCCCTTCGAAAGGGGGCTTGGTCTGGTTTGGGGACATAGAAATCTCACGACATGAAAAGTGCCCTTAATCTCCATTTCTTGAAAGATATGAATGCATTTATGAAACCTATATTTTACTGTGATGCAAATAAGCCTTGTCAGGTATCTGTATGTCATTCCTGTGCAAAGATATAGCTTTTCTTCATTTACTCCAGAATTATATCAGTGAAAAATATGGCCCTTGGTGGGCGGCATATGAATCATTCTGGGCCCGCTTTAATCAACTTTTTATTTCTCTCAACTTCACAAAGAGGGCCACATTAGGATTTCATGAATAACTTTAGCTGTGTTGATCCCACAAAAATCATTTTGGGATGACTCGAAGGGGTTAACTGACACCTTTCCAGAAATCCCACAATTACTATTGTGGGATAAATATTATTGATTTTACACAATGAAATACATTTCTCTCATTTTACGCAATGGGCAGCCAAAACCACTCCTTGGCTCTGGCCCCCACCCACCTGAAGCACATGACATCAGCAGAGAGGTCTGTGTTTAGATTAGCCTGCTCATTCCATGGCTAACGACCACTAATGCATTTTTTAATGGTTTTGTGTGACGTGAAGGTCATACATGCTGGGGACCAGAACTGTGTTATTTTGTCCAGCCCGTGGATTCGATCTCAGAGACTCTTATTCTTTGTATTTGGTCTCTCTAGGTCTCCAAGACAACAAGGGGAAGGAATGCAGTTAGAAAGCGCACAGTTACAACAAATATAAGGGTATACATGCTGTCATAAGAGACATCATAATTACATTTTTAGGCCCTTGGTGAACATCTTGCTTTACAGATTGTCATTTTGGAGGCAAAATCGAAATGTCATTTTGTTGATTTCACCCATGAAAGGGCTCCATTTTACTGCAGCTGGTTAATCCCAGTTCAACACCTATTTATAGATTCTGTGCACTGTTGTTTCACATGTAATGGGCAAATGATAGACAGAAACCAAGATGATATTTTAAAAGTATTTCAAACATTTTGGTGCGCATCTTTTTAGTTTAAAGGGAAAAACATAATTACTCATTTCATTTAATGCTCATGAGAGAAAGTGCTCTGCTTCACTGCAACTGCTATACACAATGCTGACATCCCATTGAGGGTCCTGTGAACTGCTGTTTCCTGGACAGATCACTCCGGCTCTTCAAGAATTTCTCAAACCATGCCACATGTCTTTCCCTTATTCCAGGCAGTTGGCATCTTTAAGTATCTTGGAATTTTGAGGCCCAATTTCACTCCTTTTTGCTTTGATTTCATAAGCCTCATTTTCCACATTATTTCAGGACAGGCCTTTTACTTAGAGGCATGTCCCCCAATGACTCTGGCCTTTTTATTTCCCGCATTCAGTGACTATTTCACCCCACACCTTGACCTCTGATGACAGAAAGTAATGTCATTTGACCCCACGCTGAAGTGATATCACGGGAAGTGATGGAACACAACCTTTCACCCCTTGAAAAAACAGGAAGTGGTATCAAATAGCATTGTTCCTAAGTACAGTACCAAAAATATTGTTACAATGTCGCTATAATGTGATATACATTTCATGCAAGAATGGATTACCTTATGTATCGTTAAGATCAGTGTGTATAGGCCCATATTTCCAAATTACTGTGAATGCAAGCAGACGTCCATGGGCAAATGATGATGATGTGTTATCATATAGCACTTATACTTAAGTGCTTTATATAGAACGAATATACATACAATATCACCCAACCTGTGCTGGTACTCATTTATCGACCTCAGAAGGATGAAAGGCTGAGTTTAGGTGTTTAAGAACAGACTAAATCAGTGACTCACCCCTGAAGTGTGCCTGAAACAAACCTTTAATGAGTCTAGCAATTATTGTATAGAATTCCAGGAAGACAAGTTATTTGGTATTCCTATTATTTCTTAGTTGGGTCACTGCTCAAAGTGTTAGACTTTTTGAACCACTGTTCTTTTTTGTCTTTTTTTTACATGCTTGAACAAGAAAGCAAGCTACTCCAGAAGCAAAGAACCACATGGTGCTGGCCACAGCCCAGAGCCTGCATTTAAAATGTTTTCTCTGTTTTTTTAGGGGTAGCAAGGAAGACCTTAGGGGTCGCAGTTGCGACCCCTGGTAACTCCTAAATGATGTCCCTGCATGAATGTGCAATAGGAACTCCCGATTTTGGTGCAAACTCCTCCTTCCATTGCTGTGAGAAGATCTAGAACATATCTGTTATAGAGAGCCATCAACCTTACTGCTCGGAGCTCTTCTTTTATCACTTTGAAGCCATTTACTGTGGAGTTAATTGTCTGCATCATCTCCCATCTTGTAATCTGCAACCATTTTGCATTTGTGTACGTTGGCATAGCTGGAACTACTGACGCAAAAAACATTTCTGTCCCACTGAACAGCCAGGGTTCAGTTGGCACATCATCCAGTGACGCTTCTGATGCTGATGAGAGGTTGTTTTCTCTTTTCACTGTACTCATTCCTACTGACCTTTTCTTTATTTTCGTAATGTCCATTTTGGGGAATTCTATCTTGATGTCTTTCTGCTGACATGTTGATGTTTACCAACAAACAAACTCCTCCCCAGTTGGGTGGCAGATTCTCGTATGCCTTAGACCCACATGCCCAATAGTGATCCATTAGTACTGCCATCCCAGTCTTCATTGCTGGATGTTTTTCTGTGTACCTGCACTCTGTGTTTTCTCCAACCTTTACTGCTTCATCATTCTGGAAACACAATGCTGGTTTCTTCAGTGGTATTATGGGCATTGGTCCAGCTTCATTGTCCACCAAGGTCAGTAACTTGGTGCTCGCATCCCATTCCTTCAGACAGTTGTCATTTTCTCCTTGTACTATGTTTAGCAGTGCTTGTACTATGGTGTGTGCCTTGCTGTCTACTAATCCCTCCTTCCATCCTTCAGCTGTTTATGCCTGGCCATACACAAGCATTTGTGGTCTTTCTCAACATCCCAGTACTCCTCCTATTTCCTTGAGTCCTTTCTCTGGGCATGGCAATTCCTTGAGTGTTATCGTTTTAGTTTCTCATTTCTGTGGGCTGTCAGTTATGTATTGTATTGCCATGTCAAGTGTCTTTATATAACTGTCTTTATGGGGAAATGTTGCCCTGGACATCCATCTCAATGTTGCTGTTTTCACCTTGAATCATCCTCAAGTTGTAACCATTGATAGGTTCATAAGGTATTGTGCTCTTACTGCTGGTATTTCAGTTGCTATAAACGTTCTGGTAACACTCATGGCATAGGCGATTAGTGAGCAGACATATCAGCTCTCACCAGTGGTTTCTTTGCCTACTTTGTTCATGTGTTTGTACTACATGTTGTTAGGTACTCGAGCAGTATCAGAGTTCCACCCCCTATGTCTGCATCTGCACTGCATCTACCTCTCCTTAGTGTACTTAGAGTGCTTACTGGTCCACCAGACATGGTCGTTGCACCTGCTAGAGTTGGGGTTGTGTTAGTAGAGGATGCAGCGGTATTGCTAGCAACATGGGATTTCGCCAAAATAAGAAAGCAAAGACACAGCTTGGAAATAAGAGACACAACTAAATAAGCACTTTTTAGTGTAATTGTGTTAGGGCAGTGTGCAATAATGAGAATGGCATTACCACTTTCCCTGTATTCTTTGGCCGCCAAAAGGCGTCTGTCAGAGACACTGTACATCCCCTCCTTATCCACAGCTCTTTTTCTTCCCTGGGTGCAGCTCCCTGCAGCTCCATAATCTGTATCTCTGGTAATCTGTTGTACCCTTCCTTTAGTATCATAGTTCTTTCATAATTGCGTGCGTGGGACAATGCCTCAATTTCTGAAATGACCCCAAAATCCGACAGGTCCCAGGTCTCAGCACAGTGTCTAATTGGCCCAGTAATTGTTCCATCAGTTAATGCGGTGGTGGCTAGAAAACTCCTGCTTGAGGAGAGGAGACCAGCGTTAGAGGAACAGAACCAGCGGGAAAAGGTCACCATAGAGCTGCGCAAACTGGAGCTTGAAGAGAAGAAGGAGGCCAACAGATCCACCTCTAGCAAAATCAGCAGTAATGGCTCAAACCATAGCGCCCGGCACAAGCCCCGGCGGCACATCCCCAAAGACTCAGTGCTGGCTTATGAAGTGGGGAAGGATAGTTTTGACTGGTTTGAAGTGCTCAAGCTGGCTTTCCACCTACAGGAGGTGGATGAGGTACTGTGAGGTTCAGCTCTGATGAGTCACTTACCAACACCAGGTTGACTCCTGAGGAAAGGCCCGTTTTTGGGAGCATGAAGGCAGCCCTCCTCATGAAGTTCTGTAAAACCCCAAAACAGTATCTCAAGAGATTCAGAGAGCTCGGAATAGAAAAGTGGGCAGGTATTTGAAGTGCTCACACACTTGCTGTTGAAATATCTGAGTGGTTAGGTGACTAGTAACAAAGTTGACATGTTTAAAGGGATGTACAATTTGATTGTGTGTGAGCATGTATTGAAAAATTGTGAGGTTGACCTACACCAGCATCTTGTGGAGAAGACTATCACAGACCCTATGGAGCTTGCCAAGGCTGCCGACATGTTTGTGAGTATTTGAGTCCAGAAAAATGCTCAGGCGAGCACACCCAAAGCGGAAGAGGAATCAGCCGACAAAAAAGTAAACATGGATGGGAAGGACAAAGGTCCAACCCAATCCTATTCAAAGTCAGGTCCCTGAAAGAACGAAGTGAAATTCCCAAACTCTATTTCAGCCCTGCACCCAGGAAAAGAAGAGTGCAGGCACCCCTATCACTGGGAAACCTGTGTGCTCTCACCACCCAAAGGTGTTTTGTGTGTAAGGAACTGGGCCATAGGAAAGGGGATCCTGCTTGCAAGGGCTTACCCAAGCAAGCCATAGTGAATGTTTGACTCGTGAACAAGGGCATCATGAGTGTGGGCCTCTTAGAGGAGGACTTCCTAATTGACCAGGGAGTGGCCGAATGTGGATTGGTTACACTGAGTGGGAACGGTACCAGTTCTCCAGAAGAGACCCCAGTTCCCAATAATACTCAACTCTATCTAGAGCATGTGTATATAAATTGACACAAAGGTCCTGCGCTCCGAGACACCGCTGCTAGCCTCACTACTGTTAGCCGGCAGTGGGTACAGCCAGGCCAGTATATTGATAGGCCTGATTTTCATGTCAGTGTGTTTGACGGAAAGAGTAAGTGCCCCTTGGCGATTGTAGAGTTCAGCTGGCGAGGTGAAACAACCCACTGCCGTATAGCTGTGAAAGACTCCATCCCTGTCCCATGTCTGTTGGGTAATGATCTTCCTGATCCTGAAATAGTTGCCGCAGCCACCCCATTGAGGTTCAAAGAGACCGCCAGATTGAGTCTCTGAGAGCCTTAGGGCCTGGAGTGCTTCCACAGGGCTTGTGGCCGGTAGCTCCTAGTCCAGTTCCAAAGTCTATTGAATCACCTACTGCTGTGGGAGAGGAGCTAGTAGCCACTGAGGAGCCTACTTTGGTAACAGGGGACTCAGTGACTTCAGAGTTGCCTGGCGCAGCACAGGAACCTGAGGTGGAAGACCAGGTGGGCACAGATCTAAAGGGCCTGTCCAAGCTGGATGAGTTTGCATTGGCTGGGGCCCAGGTCCGAAGGACTTCATCACAGCCTAGAAAGAGTGACTCTCTCTGGTGGGTCTGCAGAAGCAGGCAGAGGATCAGGCTAAGGGCGAGACCGATGGACTGTTCAAAGTGTACTGGGAGGATGTACTCCTGTACAGTGAGTCAAAAGATTCAGAGGGCAAGAGCACCAGAAGGTTGGTGATTCCCCAATGCCACAGAAAGTTCCTTTTGGATTTGGCTCACCAAATTCCTTTAGCGGGTCACTTGGCAGTGACTGAGACATCAGACCGATTGTCTGTGCCCTTTTACTGGCCACAGTTCGAGTTTATCTGGTCTGCCCGACTTGTCAAGCTTCTGGCAAGTCAGGTGGTGCAACAAAGGCCCCCTTAATTCCACTATCCGTGGTTGGGCGGCCTTTCAAGAGAATAGGCATGGCTATTGTGGGTCCTTTGGATCCCCAAACCAGCTCAGGAACAGATATATCCTGGTGGTGGTAGACCATGCCACAAGATACCCTGAGGCTGTCCCTCTGAGGTGTATCGAAGCCTCTCTGGTTGCAAAGGCTCTGATTGGGATATTCTCCCATGTTGGATTCCCCCAAGGAAGTCGTTTATGACAGGGGATCAAACTTCATATTAGTGTGTTGGCTTCGGCATGCCAGAGGGGCTGGTGGTCACACTACGAGCTGGAACACCAGATGGGCACAGATGATGGAGCCCACGTTGCATTTAAAAGACAACAGAATGTCCTAAACGACAACAGAATATTAAAGACACTTTAGTACATACGTATCATCACACTGTGACAGCTAGAACATCACTCACATCTCTGTGGGGATTACCTCCTGTGGAAGTCCATCATAGGTGTGGCAAATGTTCGGTTTGTGCCCAGACCGGACGATGAAGAATATCAAATTACGGAATACGGTAGTTCAATTAAAAGACTTTACTAATTGTCTTACCCAACAGGCAGTATATGCCATCAAATGCCCCTGTGGTCTTGTGTACATAGGAAAAACTAAACTGCAAATATGTCAGAGAATCTGTGAGCACAAGTCATGTATTTGCAACAAAATTGAGAACAAACCATTAGTAGCTCACTTTACTATGAAGTAACACAAATGTACAGATTTGATATGGTGTATTATCCAGGTTATCAAACCATCCCCAAGAGGAGGTAATAGAGACCTGAATCTCACCAGATGTGAGCAGAAATGGATTTGCAACTTAGATACAGTGAACAATGGGCTCAACATTGCCGTGGAATGGAGTGCTTTCCTTTAATTCATTTTTTTTAAAACTCACATTCCATCTATGCATTTCGCCACTCGGGTATCCCACACCCAGATTTTACAGGTCTTCCCCCATGCTGGGTCAAAATCCCACTTGTAATCTGAGTTTTCCGTCAGATACGCCTACAAATACACACTGTTTTGATAAGCACCTTTTCGAGCATGTAGCGGAAAGTAACATATCATTTCCCAAGTAGGTGTCGCTTTCAGCTTTAGGTATACTCTGTGGGCATATGTACATAGTTTCTACTCTAAATTTGTTATTGAGTTCCGAAAGAAGTGATACATCCGACTAGAACAAGTAAAACAACACATTCCCTCGAGTAAAGGGCAAGAGTGCCCAAATTTACATGGCCAAATAAAGGTCTTACCCCCCAGAGTAAGGATGACCCTGGATCTCTGAACATATGAACATGATACAACTAAACATTGTAGAATCACCATGATCACAACATTTTTCGGCTAAATATGTGGCTAATACCATCTGTCATATTTACCCGAATAATTGGAACTCAATGCACATACGTATAAATATAGAAGCACTGAGCAAAGAAATTCAGACGGGACGTCACGCGCCAGTAGTCATGGCACGTGACAATTCACATCACCAGATCAACACCGTCTGTCATATGTAACTGAACCTAAAGCAAAAGCATTTTTCAATCGCACAAGCACATAAACATAGGGGCTTTTAGCGAAGAAATTAAATTACGATGTCACGCGCGAGTAGGTAAGTCACGTGACAAATCACGTCACCAGACTGAAAATCAGGTGACCTTTTTAAGGTCACCTGTGCTTCAAGAAAGAGCCGCTGTGTATACGGAAGCCATTACGGTCCCTCTGCTGACTGATGCGAGCAAGAAACAAGCAAGTGCATTACTTCTCAAACAGCTAAGCTCTCGCACATGAAGCAAATAGATTGCTGCAAAACTACTCTGTCATAAACGGAATCACAATAAATATACTACCGCAACCATTTTGAAACTGCTCCATTACCGATCAATGTAATTCACGGCAAGTGGATTACTTTGTTCACGGTTTTCAAAAAAACACATAACTCTGCAGCCCTCGAAGCAAATCTTGGTTCAACTATAGAATACGGCTGTAAGACTTTTTCAAATAAACAATAATTTGTAATATAAACTACTGGTCAAGCAGGGCTTAAGGATTGGAATGGTCAAGGCAATACCTACATTCTTGGCTTTTTTTGACAGATATCGTCACAGAAACCTCGCGGGGACTGGTGCCCTAATCAGCGAAGTCGTCCACCTTCCGCCTTCATTTAATTGAGAGTGGCAACAAAGACACACCCACATACGAGTGTCTCACGTAAGTTCCCTAGTTAATAGGAATACATTGAACAAGAATAACCCACAGACAACTCACTAGGGCGTTCTTGTCTTTTTACCCTTTCATTTAGGGTCCTGGACTCTGGATGATAAACAATGGTTACACCCGGCAGTCCTTGCTCAGTCGTCCCAACTATAGGGTGTGGAGCACAGGTGGGTATAGTGCATTGGTCTAGGATAACACAGACGAGCTGTCACCTTTATACAACCAAACTGGGAAACATTTTTCACATTTTAATATATGTATAATTTTTGTTATAGATTTGGCAATCTATGTGAATGGGGAACGACACTGATCGTCTAGAAATAATGAATGTCCTGAAGATGGCCCATCATTTGTTATACTGATCACCACAGACAAAGGTGGTACACGATCAAGGGCCGAAACATATGTCGACCTAAAAAGAAAAACTAAATGTTCTTTTCCTATGTCATGCATATCAAAAATAACTGCGATGCTCAAAGAAAATTGAAGTTGTAGTACCCCGTTTTTGTAAAGATTATGAGTGTAATTAAAGGTATGATTGTTTTGAGTTGAAGCTTATAATGTGTTTTAAGATGTTTTTATGAATTATCATTAAAGAGATTTATGTTTTTGCATAATTACATTCAGTTGAAATAACTGTTCCCAGTGAGGTCACAATTCTGCTAAACACGTAAGCAGTTTCTCTGCATATATATGATAGCCAGCTTTGGTCTTTTCTTGTTCCTTTGGCTTCCTCCTCCATTTTGGCGTGCATTTTCAACAATTTTGTTACTGCTTCTGTCAGTGTGCCATGCTCTCCATCATTTGCGGGCATGAACGCAGGGACAGCATTTCACCAAAATGCCTGGGATAGCGGAAGTTACATCATATGACCCTTTGTTGCGGTTTATTACACAGCACACACAAGTCAGGGACCTCCTTCCCCTACAATGAATGTGGCGCACAATACAAGCGCTTTGATTTTTTATACTTTAGGTCCTTTTTGAGAAGGCCTCCAACCCGTCTCGCACACAATCCCAACAAACTCCCCGTGCCCCAATGGACTAGGAACCAGGCCGGTGTGTATTAAGAAGTTATTTATTAATTTATTATTTATGTCAAACTAGAATAAACACCAATGTTGTGGTAACACAAAGACAAATATCCTTTTTGGTCAAGCAGCACACTAAGATAACTAAAAAATTGTACAGTGACAAGAATCTTCTTTTACTTCTGCCACCACTACAATCAGAGAACAGTTCAACACACCAAGAAAATGAATGCAAACAAACAGGAAAGTGAAGGTACACAGAACTATGCTTTGGTCCTAGCAACCCTCACCCTTCCCCAAAACATCCACCAGGCTTGTCTATTTTGGATGAAAGGAAGTGGCAAGGAGTGGGAACACTAGGGAACAATCAGATTTGGGATATGGTTCATAGAGATAATATGGGGAGTAAGCAAAGAAGGGGAACATTTGTTTTCAGAGCACAAAGGAAGAATTATTTTTTTCATTATTTATCACAATTGTTATGGGAAAGAACTGAAAGGAAGGGAACCCCTTCTGCTTTCACTTAAAAGACAAGCAGGGTTTTATAGATTATCAGTCAGCACACAATGGGAAAATCGAATTTTGAAAGACTTGATCACAAAAACAATAGAGAGGAGACAGAGATGCAAGGGGACAATTTGTCTTTACCTCCGCTGGCAGTAACATGTTAGGTTTATGGTCAGAACAGGATAGAACAGGATAGGAAAAACTGATTTTGGGAAGTTTAGAATAATTTCATTGGGGAAAGAAAACTGCAAATGGGTATTCCTTTTTACCTTACAATGGGGAAGTAGAGACAGAATGGGAAAATGGGAACACTTTAGTTTTGCCTTAAAATGGGGAAATAGGAAACAGGGCTTTTTGAATTAAATGCTTTTGCAAATCTTTAGGACTATGCCGTCCCACAAAACACTGGGAAATATTTTTGGTTTCAAATTCCACCAATACAGATCCCGTTGATTCAATGGTTGAATTAATTGATTTACTTTGACAAATATGCTAACGATCTACACAGGCAAATGGGGATTCTCCAATGGGACAATGACTGTAATACACAGGCAAACAAGGGATTCTTCAATGGGACAATGACTGAAATACACAGGCAAACATGGGATTCTTCAATGAGGAAATGACTGCAATATACAGGCAAATGGGGATTTTGAAATGGGGAATTATCTGATGCAATGCTACAAGAATACCGGGCCTACACAGTCTATGGCTTTTAGGGTTTACTTCTACTTACAGGAGAGGTCTGGACTGGATATCAGGGAGCATCAGGACATTGCTGGGACAGCAAAGAGGGGTCAGTCAAGGTCTCTGCTGAGTTCTCCAAGGGGTCCCAAGTCAGATTCTAAATCTCCTGGCTCCTCTGAAAGCTGGGCCTCTCACTGCTGGGATGTTCCTCCAGATTTCGACAGCAGATCACCTCCGGGGTTAGTGGAAAGAATCCTGCTCTGAGGCGGGCTTACTTAGTTATAGGGCTAATTACATCACTAATGTGTGATAGTTCCCACAGAAGGGATGGGTTACTGTTCCAGTACCCCACACCCATCTTTTTCCCTGATAGGTCCCGAAAATGTGGGAGTGCTTTGGACACCAGGGGAGGGGACCATCATCTCCCTTCGAAAGGGGGCTTGGTTTGGTTTGGGGACATAGAAATCTCACTGCATGAAAAGTGCCCTTAATCTCCATTTTTTGAGAGATATGAATGCATTTATGAAACCTATATTTTACTGTGATGCAAATAAGCCTTGTCAGGTATCTGCATGTCATTCCTGTGCAAAGATATAGCTTTTCTTCATTTACTCCAGAATTATATCAGTGAAAAATATGGCCCTTGGTGGGCGGCATATGAATCATTCTGGGCACGCTTTTAATCAACTTTTTATTTCTCTCAACTTCACAAGGAGGGCCACATTACGATTTCATGAATAACTTTAGCTCTGTTGATCCCACAAAAATCATTTTGGGATGACCCGAAGGGGTTAGCTGACACCTTTCCAGAAATCCCACAATTACTATTGTGGGATAAATATTATTGATTTTACACGAGGAAATACATTTCTCTCATTTTACGCAATGGGCAGCCAAAACCACTCCTTGGCTCTGGCCCCCACCCACCTGAAGCACATGACATCAGCAGAGAGGTCTGTGTTTAGATTAGCCTGCTCATTCCATGGCTAACGTTTGTGTACATTTGCATAGCTGGAACTACTGACGCAAAAAACATTTCTGTCCCACTGAACAGCCAGGGTTCAGTTGGCACATCATCCAGTGACGCTTCTGATGCTGATGAGAGGTTGTTTTCTCTTTTCACTGTACTCATTCCTACTGACCTTTTCTTTATTTTCGTAATGTCCATTTTGGGGAATTCTATCTTGATGTCTTTCTGCTGACATGTTGACGTTTACCAACAAACAGTTGGGTGGCAGATTCTCGTATGCCTTAGACCCACACGCCCAATAGTGATCCATTAGTACTGTCATCCCAGTCTTCATTGCTGGATGTTTTTCTGTGTACCTGCACTCTGTGTTTTCTCCAACCTTTACTGCTTCATTATTCTGGAAACACAATGCTGGTTTCTTCAGTGGTATTATGGGCATTGGTCCAGCTTCATTGTCCACCAAGGTCAGTAACTTGGTGCTTGCATCCCATTCCTTCAGACAGTTGTCATTTTCTCCTTGTACTATGTTTAGCAGTGCTTGTACTATGGTGTGCGCCTTGCTGTCTACTACTCCCTCCTTCCATCCTTCAGCTGTGTATACCTGGCCATACACAAGCATTTGTGGTCTTTCTCAACATCCCAGTGCTCCTCCTATTTCCTTGAGTCCTTTCTCGGGGCATGGCAATTCCTTGAGTGTTATCGTTTTAGTTTCTCATTTCTGTGGGCTGTCAGTTATGTATTGTATTGCCACGTCAAGTGTCTTTATATAACTGTCTTTATGGGGAAATGTTGCCCTGGACATCCATCTCAATGTTGCTGTTTTCACCTTGAATCATCCTCAAGTTGTAACCATTGATAGGTTCATAAGGCATTGTGCTCTTACTGCTGGTATTTCAGTTGCTATAAACGTTCTGGAAACACTCATGGCATAGGCGATTAGTGAGCAGACATATCAGCTCTCACCAGTGGTTTCTTTGCCTACTTTGTTCATGTGTTTGTACTACATGTTGTTAGGTACTCGAGCAGTATCAGAGTTCCATCCTCTATGTCTGCATCTGCACTGCATCTACCTCTCCTTAGTGTACTTACAGTGCTTACTGGTCCACCAGACATGGTCGTTGCACCTGCTAGAGTTGGGGTTCTGTTAGTAGAGGATGCAGCGGTATTGCTAGCAACATGGGATTTTCGCCAAAATAAGAAAGCAAGGACACAGCTTGGAAATAAGAGACACAACTAAATAGGCACTTTTTAAATAATACATTTCTTCCATGTGTTCTGCCAATTTAGGACAGAACCATCTTTCTCCAATATGAGCAGCAAGCACCTTGTTCCCTGTATGGGTCGGATAGCGTAATTGTGTTAGGGCAGTGTGCAATAATGAGAATGGCATTACCACTTTCCCTGTATTGTTTGGCTGCCAGAAGGCGTCTGTCAGAGACACTGTACATCCCCTCCTTATCCACAGCTCTTTTTCTTCCCTGGGTGCAGCTCCCTGCAGCTCCATAATCTGTATCTCTGGTAATCTGTTGTACCCTTCCTTTAGTATCATAGTTCTTTCATAATTGCGTGCGTGGGCCAATGCCTCAATTTCTGAAATGACCCCAAAATAGGCAGCACATTTTGCTTCAGCGTCTGCTGCTTCATCACCCCTGGAGATAGGGTCCTACCCCCTTGTGTGTTCTTGGCACATCACTTTTGCTATTCGCTGTTCGAGGTCTATGACCTCTATCATTCTACCCAATAGCAGTGCGTGCTGCACCAGTGGCCCATCAGCATGCCAAAAGCCCCTCCTCATCCAACGTGCCAATCCAGAATGCGCTGTGGATGTCACGTAGGTTGAATACCAATAAATCGTCACTTCATTCTTCCTGCTGTGCAAATATTAAGGCCATTAATTCTGCTGCTTGTGCTGAATAATGTGACGGCAGTCGTGCACTTGTCACTACCTCGCTTGTCACGTCTTCTCTCAATCTCACAACTGCTGTCCAGTATGCCTTTGCCCAGTCGTTTGGTCAATTGTTGATGACCCGTCAATGTAAAGTACATCTCCCCCTTCAAGAGCGTCCTCCTATACATTACGAGTGTCACTGAATTCTTCGGTGTTTGCTGTGCAGTCGTGTACATAGTGCCCCTTCTGTAAGACGTCAGCGATAAAGGTCACCGGGTTGACAAGTCTGCATCTCACTATCTTGAGAGCTGGGTTTGAAAGTAACACCTCGTACCCCAAAGCTCTCTGTGCTGTCAATATGCTTTCGGTCTTTCCAGTATTGTAAAGAGAGCGTGCTCCACACAGAGAGTGGTGCTACATCCCATGGTAATATTCGCTGATTTGTCCATTGTGAATGTGGCTGCAGCCAATGACTGTTCGCATGGATAGTGACCTCTCATGACTGCAGTAATTCCAGAGTCCTAGAAACTGCTGCATTTGTTCTAGAGTTGTGGGTTTTTCTTCCTGTGTATTTCTTCTGCCCTTTCTGGTGTCACTCGTCTGCCATTTTGGGATATCATCTGTCCAATGTACAACCTTTCTGTCCGGCAATATTGTTGTAACGCTTACCTCTGGTGCCCTGCAGGAGTGCCAGGTGCGGACTGTTTGAAGGAGTTTCTCTGGCGTTGGGCGCAACCCCTGAGGTGAGACGCTGAACCTAAAACACTCTCTCCCCTCTGCGTCGCTATTGGCAATTGCCCAGCGTGCAGTATGGTTGGGAGTGATTTGGTAGGACTCTCAACGTGGTGGTGGTCTGATGGCTAACCGTCAAGGAGTGGGCCTGTGAGTGAATAAACAAAGGAGGGCGTAAGTATACCCTGCCGGAACTATCCCCCACCACCCTGTATTTCCCCAGGTATACTGGAGCAGGCTGGCTGGTTGCCTGGCTCACCTTAATGGTTAGGAGGTACGAGTGTTGAAAACCGGCATCAGGTCCAGTTGCTACGGCTGTGGCACACTAGATGCGGGTTGAAAGTGTCTTTAAGTATCCTTGTTGAGCAGGAGTCCTGCTGTAGAATATCCCTTTTGGTGTTGTCTTCTCGTGGTCGTAGTGTTCCTCAGAGAGTTTGCAGTACTCTCAGTAGCACTTAGCAACCTGCGTAAGTCTGTGGTTGCCATGCCCTTCTGTGTCCTCAATGTTTGTTTGCTAACCCCTTGTCTCTCTTCCCTTGTAGATGCGGCAGCAAAATGAGATGCAGCCGCGGCGCAGCAGAATGGAATGCTGCTGAAACGAACTGCTGCTGCGGTGCAGTGGATTGGAATGCTGCCACAGAGAAATGCACCAATTCCCGCTGGAAGAGTCCTTCAGGTGAGCGGGTAACAGCGATATGAGGGCTTGGGTAGATGCTATTGATATGCAACTCACAGCATTCCTTTTCTCCCTTCTAGGACCGGTGCACCGAGTGGGTGCGTTATGTGTGTCGGGAGCTCCTTTGAAGTCATGGTAAGTATGGAGAGCTGGATCCAGAGAGGGCCGGCAGCAGGCAGAGGACTACTGGAGCTGCTACAGCTGGGAAGCGGTTCCGTGTGCAGATGACACAGCACGTGGAGTCTTGAAGCAGAGATTAGTGCCAATGAGACGGCACGTGGAATCTTGCAGCGGGATAAGCATTACGCTGCCTTGTTCCAGCCGGAGAGAACGCTATGCGCTGGGTGTAGCCCCGGGCAGGGTTTAAATAGCCCTGGACTCCACCCAGCACCACTAGACCACCATGGATTCATGGAACATGGATATCTAGGGGCCATCTTGGGTCTGTTTTGGCATCTTGATCTGGAGGCCATCTTGGCTGTGGGCTGCAGTGATCATAAGCTGTTGCCTTCACCAGCCAGCCATTTGTTGGGTCCAAATCCCACCTGTTGTGTGTGCCTGAGCTGAGATCATGGTATCAGTATGTGTTTGAGGTGGGATCATGACAGCACTCCCCTCCAAGGGCACCCCAAGGAGAGCTATACCCGGTCCTGGCTTTCCCGGGTGTTTGCGGTGGTATCAGGCCAGAAGACGAGGGGCATGTATGTTGCTTGCTGGTTCCCAGGTACTATCTAGCACACTATACCCCTCCAACCCCTTCAAATCAATGAGATGGTAGAGTTTTTGCCTTATGATCTTGGAATCTAATTTGTCTTTAACCTCACAATCTGCCTTATCCCCTTCTAATTCCACAGGCGGGAGTTGTTTAATGGAGTTTTGAGTGCCTGGATGCATTGGTTTCAATCCTGTTTTGTGTTAACAGGAGAATCCTTTGTTGTGACATGGTGAGTCACTGTCCATGGCTGTAGAAAACGGCATTGCGTTGTGAGTTAGCAGAGGACTGAGCAGTAAACGAGTAGACTGTGTTCTCTGCTTCAATGCCTTGACATATGTCCCTTGCAATGGCTGGAGGGACCGGCTTGCAACTATGTGGGTGATGAAAACAGACCAAACGTTTCGGGCATGGATGAGGGATGCTGGTTTGCAGGTTACGATTGCCCACATCATACCCCTTCCAATACACAAAATACTGGATGCAACCACTGTGGCAGCGAGAGTCACAGAGATGCCAAACCTCTAATTAAGGGGAACTGTCAATGATCACAGGAGGAGGAGGTGGCTTTGACCTTCCAGGAAAGAGTCTGGGAAGAAAGGGCTTCAATAAGAAAGCATGGAAGTCAGGATGCACGCCATTGCAGGATGAGGGCAAGGCCAGCAGCCACAGGGTTGATGACCTGGGTGATAAGAAATGGCCATGTGTATAAGGGAGAACCTTTGTATGGAAATAGGCTGCTGGGTAAGAATTGTGTGGCCAACCAAAGACAGTCACCAACATGAAATCTCTGGTTGTCACAGCTATGTCTTTCAGCAGCACGCTTCATCAGGTTCTTTGTTAGTTCCAGGTTAGACAAGGCTTTAGATTGTCATTCTTGTATAAGAGAGACTATGTTTATCTGAAGGCACATTGGATGGACATGGTAGGAGTAGAAGAAAGGCCCTAGGATGTAGACCATAGGTGTAAAAAAGGTGAAACCCTGATGGAGGTATATATCGAGTTGTTGTAAGGGAACACTGCAGTGGTTAAGAGCCACCCACTCATCCTGGACCAGGTCTGTAAAGCAACATAACTATTGTTCCATGGCTTGGTTTTATTGTTCACTGCTCCCATTAGATTGCGGATGGTATCAGGCGGACATTGCACATTTGATGCCTAGAGAGGAGCAATCAGTTGGCCAGGACCATGAGGTAAATTGGGATGCTCAGTGTGAAATGATGGTAGACAGGAGTCCATGCAGAAGGAAGATTTCATTGCTAAATCCATGAACCATTTCGGAAGCGCTGGGAATCCTGGGCAGGGGAGAAAATGCCCTAACTTAGTGAAGATGTCAATGGTTACCATGATTACAGTGTTACATTGGGAAGGCAGTAAATACATCACAAAATCAGTGGCAATGGTATCCCAGGCGGCAGTAGGTATTAGCATTTGCTGAAGCTTTCCAATAGGTCTTGAGGTCAGATGCTAATACTAGGTGCACACCGAACAAGAGGATACATAGGTATGTACATCCACTTGTAGTGTGGCCACCAGAAGGTGCGTTGGAGGAGCTCTATCATAGCATGGTTCCTACCGTGTCCTGCTACTTTGCTATCATGACAAAGAGCTAATACTTGTTGCTGCAGGTCAGACCAGAGTATCAGAATTTGGCGTACTTTAAATAATAGGCCTTCCTTCCTTTGTAGGTATGCACTATCAGAGGTGATAGAAGAACTGGTGGGAATGCAAGCGAGGTAACTTGTTCCACCGATCACACAAAGGAAGATATGATATACGCAAAGGTTTTATTTGATCTGGTTTCTGTGTAAGGGAAGATCTTCAATGATGTTAGTGGACCCAAGAATGTATGTCACCAGAAAGTCATACTGGCCAATAAAATGAGCACATTGGGCTTGTTGACTATTTTGGCATTCCCAATGTTGTAATGCATATAAGTTCCGATGATCGGTGCGTACTTCCAGAGAATGTTGTGCCCCGAAAAAGCAAAATACCTCCATTATTTAAATGGAAACTTAATTGGTAATAATTATTTCTCAGGGAACACTCACAGGGAGTCGAAGTGTGTGAAAGATAGGCCAATGGGTGTTTTACACTATCACCCTGAAGTTGTTTCAGCACTGTAAATGATGTGTGTTATTTATATAGTGCTTATGCCTAAGCACTTTACAGAGAACATATGTACAAACAATGTCAGCAAGCTGAAATTGGTACTCATTTATCCACCTCGAAAGGAAGAACTGACTTTGCGGGGATTCAAACCTAGGACCTGCAGATCACACACAAATCACAGCAGTGAGCACTCAGCCCGCTGAGCTATTTTACCGGCTATGCTCCGAAGGCCCAACAAGAGGCATCAGCTTCCACAATAAATACCATAGTGAAGATTTGCTTGAGAAGATGGAAGGCCTCTTTGGTTTCGGGAGTCCGAAGGAATTTGGAATCTTTCTTCAACAGTTGGTTAAAGGTATGGTTAAATCAGCATATCTCTGGATGAATCTGTGATAAAAGTTTGCAATATCTAGGAAATGCTGAACATTATTATTATTATTATTATTATTATTATTATTATTATTATTATTATTATTATTATGACCACCAAGAGTTGGCCAATTTAGGATGGCCTTGATTATTCTCGGGTCTGTACATATGCCTTTGTCCGATAGAATATAGTCCAACTAGGAGATAGAGGAAGCGTCAAAAACTAATTTTTCCAGTTTCACCAGCGCTTCTTGTCTTCCTTGATGTGCTTTTCATGGAATTGAGGGGTCTGTGTCAGGTCAGAAGAAGGACGCAGACTCTTACAGGACATTTCAAAGATGTTTTTTAATAAAGAATAAGAAAAATTGACTAACTTTCCGTATTGCAATGGGGTGTTCCCTACCTGACCAACTAACTAAGGTGCTCGTCAGACATCTGTGAATGTCCAAAAGAATGTATCCACAGTCCAAACTAACCCTGAATGACCCTACCACTATTCTAACAACTAAAACAAGAGAATTACTCCCTTCTCCTGGATTTTGCATCTTGCAAACTTCTTCTTGGGTCTTCTTAATAGATGATTTTTAAATAGACTTGCTTGACTTCTTTGTTCAGTTCTTGTAACTCTTTAAGGAATTGTACTGTACTTTTGTTTCTTCTCAGCCTCGTGTCTCTTTGTCTACTTGTATCTTGCTCTGTATTGATGGTTTTTTTTGCCTGTTGTTCTCTGCTTCCCTTTAATAATCAAGGGGTATTTTCCCTTTTCCCAGGGCAGTCATATCCAACCTCTACAATTCTCGTTATTGGGATTCTCTTCTCTTCTCATAAGATTGTTTCTCTTTATAGTGTCTGTCTTTGGCCATTCATCTCACTCTGCATTTCTCCCCAGGCGTCTCTCCTGTAGATTTGTTTTCTCTCTTAATTGTTATGCTTTCTAGGTTTTTCTCATGTCCATCATTGAATTCTCTTGCTTTCAATATTATACTTGTATTAACTTGACTGAGACTATTATGAGTAGTCCCATAACAATCATCATTCAATTCTCTTGTGTTCTGTTTCATACTTGAATTAAGTTGACAGGGATGAGTAAGAGTAATCCCATAATGATTTTCATTCAATTCTCATGCTTTCTCTATTATATTTGTATTAACTTGACTGGGATGAGTGTGAGCAGTCCCTCAACGATCCCCTCGCTGCCTTCCTGGTCTCCCATTTCACCTGTTACCTGGTACTCTCAGGGATAACGTCACTGGGGCCTCTCTTCACTCAAGGTTTAGTCTGTTCTTCAGCTGCATGGCTTTGCTGACTCCTTCAATGTCCCATACTCCACTGTCTCCTTCTACACAGACCTCCGACTTGTCAGGTATCGGGACAGTATGCAGTCTTAACCGCATAGTGGACTTGCCGCAATCCTGGCCACTGCCAGTCCACCACAATCTCTCTGTGGTCAGGCCACCACCATCTGGTTCTCATTCTCTCCATTTTCCAGGACCCTCTCGTCTAGCTTTCTGAATTCGATATGCAAGCAGTTTTGTAACTCGCTGGCTTTCTCACTCTTATAGTCTCCTCCCCTCTCAGGAAGTACGTTTCCTTGGGGCTTTCCTGGCAGACGTTCATTTCACTCTCTCTACACTTGTTGCAGAGTCTCTCTGCTCTCCATCCCCCTCGTCTCAGTTGAATGGAGCTTATATTTTAATGTGACACACACTGTTTCTTGCTGGCAGTAACATATGGGGCCTCATTCCGAGTATAAAGGTAATCATGGCGCTATCATATGGGGCCTCATTCCGAGTATGAAGGTAATCATGGCGCTATTAGCGCCATGACTACCTCCAATACCGGTACCGAGTCCGCCCTGGTTCAGTGGGGATTTACCGGTCTATTCTGACCTTTGCGGGACAGGTAAGTCCCCATTGAAAAAGCCATTCCCCATTCCCATTTGAGCCCCCATGGGGCTCAATGGGAAGGGGGAAGGCGCTAATAATGGTACCGCAAATTGCGGTACCGTTATTAGCTCTAAAGTCCCTTAACTGGTCCCGTCCTTAACGTCTGGTAAAACAAGGCATTAAGGAAGGGACCTGATAAGGGAACTCGGAATAGGGCGCAAAGGGATTACCGGCACCGGTGTCCTTACCGGTGCCCGGTATCCCTTTGTGCCCAACTCGTAATGAGGGCCATGGTCTTTCTCTCTTCATATAAGTCTCTGTAGGCTATTTCTAAAGAGGTTTTTTCGTAAGATGTTTTTGGGAGTTCCTCACAGGAATGGGAGTCCTTGTCCCTACAGGGGGAGTCTCTCCCAGTCAGGTCCCACATGCCTCTACCCCTAGGGAGGGTGTTGCTTAGCTTGCTCACCTCCTTAGACTCAAAGGGGTGGGCTCACACTTCGGGAGAAGGGATGAATTCCCACAATTCATCACAGGTCCTGAATATTAAGATGTCATCCAGATAAATGATAACTGAATGGAACAACATATCAGTGAAAGTGTGGTCAATGAAGTACTGAAATACTGCAGGGGCATTAGACAGTCTGAAGGGCAAAAGCAATGTTCAATATGTCTGTATGGCTTCCAGAAGGCTGTTTTCCATTTGGCTCCTTTTTATATTCAGAAAAGGTGATAATAGCCTTGTAAATATAATGTATTAATGAGACATGCTCCCCTAACAACTTCTAGGATGTCACAAATGAATGGCAAAGAGTATTTATCCTGATGGTGACCTTGTTAAGGTTCCTATAGTCCAAACAGGGGTGAAGCTCAGAGGTATCCTTTTTGGGGACAAAAAAAGTGAAGCCCCCAGGAGATGCGTGTAAGGTGTATCTGCCCTTAATTGGGAATGTAGGACTGAAAAGCTAACTGTAGGTAAACATGAGAATGGATCCGCTCACCTTACCACGCACATGAGCTTGTCAGAGCTTCTGGGGAAAACGCACCCTGAGTCTCCTCGACTACAACGTTATTTCCTTAATGGGAGATATAACTGTCACCGCTCCCAACTGGAAAGAAGCCAGTCTACTGCCTCCTATGGGAAAAAGTTATTATTACACAATGCATTCAATTAAGAAAAACAAAGACATAGGCTACCCCACCTGTCTACCACTGGCCGGCGGAAGAAATATTTGGTACACTCTAAGACTAAATACAGTAGAAGAAAGTAGTTGTTCGTAGCTCCTTCTGTATCACGTTAGGGACTTAATGTAGAGCAATTCAGCAAAATTTCAGACAAATTTCCAAACTGATTCAGAGCAAAGTCAGAGAACATTCAGAGGAACAATAGAACATTCCTTTTGTATCACATTAGGGACTTAGTGCAGAGCAATTCAGCTAAATTTCAGACAAAATTCAGAACAAATTCAGAGCAAATCAGAGAACATTCAAAAGAACAAATTCCACTTGATGGAAACATTGAAACCGTTTTTTACCGTATCTAAACGGTGTATCCATTTTTGTTCTAGTTTTCTCAATTCTAGATCTCTGTCTCCCCCTCGGGCTTTGGCATTAATGGTTTGAATTACACACCATCTCAATTCTGTGTGTTTATGTTTTTTGAGGACAAAGTGAGCCACCATTGG
Source organism: Ambystoma mexicanum (assembly GCF_040938575.1). NCBI lineage: Eukaryota > Metazoa > Chordata > Amphibia > Caudata > Ambystomatidae > Ambystoma > Ambystoma mexicanum. The sequence continues at coordinate 830,518,256 of NC_090934.1, read as the reverse complement.
TTTGTCCTGTATGGCGTTTTTAAGGCAGGAACTGTGTTCACATATCCTCTGTCTGACCTCACGTTTGCTTTTTCCTATGTATAATAGGTTGCAGGGGCATTTAATCATGTAGACGCTCCATTTTGTCAGGCAATTTGAGAAAGTTCTGTACTTCTCCATACCTGCCACACTGGAAAGCAATGGCCCAGTTAGGATACGTTGCAACACACCTCTCATTAATGTCCCTGTAGAGACACACCCATGTTCTAATTTTAACTTACTTACCTTTAGATGTTCCACCCCTGGGGTACATCAGTGACACCACTAAGCCAACGTCAACAGTCCTGAAGACGGCACTAGTACACCAGCTATCCACCAAGTGCCAGAAACACCATTCAGTGTCGACTAGACAGATGTTTGGTCATCACAACCACATTCTAAGTCACTTTGTATACTAACCCACACTGTGCAAAAACCAAATGAAAACAGTCATAGTTTGAGTTTTTGAAGATGCCTTAAAACAAGGCACCTCTTTGGTAACAAAAGGTTGCGACAATAGCCCTGCGAGGCTACTTTTAAACCACATGAAAAATAAAATGTGTTAATGTGTTACATACAAATTGGGTGTTGCTCTCTTATGTACATGTCATATGTGATGATGTGTTAAACGTGTGCTGCTTCTACCGCCGGCCAGTGGTAGACAGGTGGGGTAGCCTATGTCCTTGTTTTTCTTAATAGTTATATTCCCTCATGACATAGGACCCCCTCATTAAAAAAGAGGAATAAAACCCCTTATATTGAAAACAATGCATTCAATGACAGTAATAATGAGCGAGAATCGTATTGCTTTGTAAAAGCCCCAATCAACAGGGTAAACATTATGGTTATAAACATGTGTGACAATCTGCCTCAATAACCTCTAAGAAACAAATAATTCATTATAAAACAGTCTCCCGACATAAAGCATGTGGTGTGTAAAAAATATGATCAGACCTTACATATGAAATAACCTCAATACCGATCCTTCAACGCTACATGGATATGCACCAAAAATATGGATGCCAGTATTATTATGCACTCATATTAGATAGACTTCCTGTTCATGTACCCCAATGGGGTTATACCAACACATTTCCTCCTAGGTCTATCCCAGACATTCAAACTTGGTTTCACTTTGTCGTTTTCCTTTCTCAGCAAGCAGGCACAGTATTTGAGAGAAAATAAATCTTGGAACCCTGTCTTATACAGCAATGGGCTGCCCTGTTTCATTCCAAACTCACTAACACCCCCCAAAATGTTGGTATCCCAACGTTGTAAACAGCCTGTTAATGGCAAACCTAATCACCAACCACTACTGGTAGTTGCAGTCTAGCACATACACAAACAACATGCAAGACAATGGCCACAGATAGGACGAATTATTTTACATATAAAAAACCCAACTCAACAGGGCCAAGAAAAAGCGCCAATTCATGGAAACGGGGAAACCCATCAGAACGATGAGGAGAAACACAACAGTTTAAGGGATGTATGGCAAGCTGTGGAGATCCGGCCTCTTCTTAAATTAGCTGCACCTCATTGATCCTGGCTATGGCCGACATAAATGCCAAAGAGTCCCCTGAAAAAAAGAGGTTCTAGATTTGGGGTTTACCTCCTCCCCTCCGAAAATGCCAGTGGACCCTACCTAGCCTCACACAGCCTTATGTGAAGCTCCACACGTAAACCGCAGAATCACAGTTCAGTAAGTGAGGTTTCTGCTTAGCTCAATGTAAAACATACATCTGTACCACTACAGTCACCAGATAAACGTAACCACACTTCAACATTAAGGAAAATCCAGCTGCTTAAGATCCTCTGTATATAAGAGAACCAAGTGGAAAAAATACAAAAACAAGCTGTATACACACCGATCTGCGAAACCTCGGGAAACCTGAACAGTACAACACTCTATTGCCCATTTACAGGGACATTTCAAACCCATGAGAATGATAACTCGTGTGCGCCACAGGGACAGTCTCACAAACGTTACCCTTGTTTAAATCTGCACATCATGTATCAAAACAGGGAGCAGGCTATGAACAGCGTGCCCGTCTTTTTTGCGGGGGGAGGTTTCTTTTTGTTTTTTCTCTTCTTTCCTTTTTCTCGAACTCATTAACTAACATTTTAAGTACAGGTTTAAGCAACCGGGTTGGGCTGAATAGAACAGCCGTCCCCATATAGATGCCTCCCTCTCCTACATTTACGTTGCAGGACAAGGAGGAAACCTGGGCCCTAGGTGACAACAACGTGAAACGCGGAATAGCACGGGGGTTGCATACACAGATGCCTGCTGTCTGATTCCCCCACTGGATGCGCTTCCTCAGCGCCAGTCCGCTTTCGTTCCCCGAGAGGGAAACAATATGGGCACGCCGGATAGGCCTGTCTGGCGCAGACAGAAAACCACACAAGAGGTCCACGCACCCTCTGCATACTCTTCTCGCTCTCCTCAGGAATCCACCGACAGCGTAAAGCGTGAGTGCTGAATCCTCCAGGGCCATACTGTAACCCCTTTGGCCAAATGAGTGGGTGGGTGAGGGGGTGGACTGCTGTAAAAAAAAAACACCAACTTCTCATCAGGTACTTCCATTCACCCCCTGCTGGCAGACAGTACCAACGCCCTCCATTTTACAACTACATGAACCTGAAACTTGTTACTAGAGACTGTCGCTTTAAGAGGGACCCAGGTCAAAAAGGATGACTTTAGAGACCATCCTGGAGTCATCCGATGATCATCGAACTACATTAGAAGTCATTCCCACATCATCAGAAGTCATCATGCTGTTAAAGTCATCAGCAAATGTCTCAGAATGGTGGGTGATGATTTGGGGATGAGCTAGGATGACTTGCTGATGATGCTAACATCATCCCTATTTTAGCAAACTCTTTGTTCCTGATGATTTTAGGATGACTTGCCGATTACTTCAAGAGCATCACCATGATGATTTGGGGATGAGCTTAGGATGACTTGCTGATGATGCTAACATCATCCCTATTTTAGAAAACTCTTTGTTCCTGATGATTTTAGGATGACTTGCCGATTACTTCAAGAGCATCACCATGATGATTTGGGGATGATTCTGGGATGACCTGCCGATTACTTCAAGAGCATCGACAGGTTTGCCCCAGGTGATTCTGGGATGACCTGCTGATTACTTGACAAGCATGTTTGTCCCTGATGATTTGGGGATGATTCTGGGATGACCTACTGTCAAGAGCATCGTCATGAAACATGTTTTTTCTTGATGATTTGGGGATGGCTTACTGATTAATCACAGAGTTTGTAGGATGATTTGCGGTCTAATACGGATAGTCTTTCAGCTTTTGCTTAGTTGCACTTGTGCTGAATGATTTTTTAATGCTTTGCTAAGCACATCTGTTTGGCATTAGTTTTAATTGCATGTAAAAAGCATAATATGGATATGATCATTTAAATTGCAACACCCAATGTAAAAGTGCTAAACCATTGACCAGGAATCACACTTAAAAAGCATACATGCCACAGAAATAGTTTTCTTGCAGTAATAAGTGACTAACGCATATGTATGGGAATGCGCCGCTAAGTACATTCTATAGTCAAAAATAGTCATTTTAATTAGTCATGCACCCTTCCAAACCAAATCCATGTGATTCAAGACACATATTGGTAGAACTTGCCATGGAGCCCAAATTAAGCCACAATTATCCAACCTTAACATTTGTTAGACAGTAATCAGTGCACTCATTTTACATTGGTGCCTATCACGCAATGACTACTGTTCTGCATGAGTACAGCGAGGAGTACGGTCTAAAATGATTACTCAGGCCCCACACTACTACAAACTTGGAGTGATCCCAATCATATGTTTGAATAAGGCTTCGACTGGCAGTCTATACACTTCCCGAAGGCAATGTGAGCTGGCAAGATAAGCGACTGAAACAGGATTACTTCAATGATTCCAAAATGAAATCTTGTCCAACCAAAATTTTTCAAAAAAAGAAAAATTGCATATATAGCGCTATTCTTTCACTTCTGCCAAAAATTCAATTACTTCAGTACAAGTTATGTGAAATGTTTTCACTGGACATAAAAAGTCAAGCTTATCATATATGAATGATAATAGACTCACTTTGTCATATTGCCCAATCCACATTCATACTGCCCTGTCTATGTACATACAGAAAATACATCAAAGCTCCTGATATGTAGATAAAGTGTGTCCTCCATTCTGCTGGTAACCACAAGCAAAGTCTCTCAAGTTAAACTGACTCACCAAATGTCAACCACCACAAGTACAAAAGAAAAGATTGGTAAAAATATAGTCTTTATATAAACGTTTAGATATAAATTAATCTCAACATTACAGGTGAGTACATTATTTCATATGAACACCCCATTATGTATAGGAGCTAACACAGGGTCTCCAGAAAATATGCACTTACCAGACCTGGTTCACCAGGTCTGCCACTTAATGATATAGACCACTAACCATAACATCTCAACAGAAAGGGGCAATTAGTCCACCAGGCCCTTCCCTTACACATAGAAGGAAAAGACAGGTATGCAGACCACACTCAAAAGGTGACAAAGGAAATATAAGATGGCTTCACCGGCCCCCAAAATCTGGTCACACATGTCCCCAACACATATTTGGCCCTAGGGAACAAGTAAGGGAAACACACAGTAAAAATACTAGCAGCACTTAATGGAAGAAGGGGTTGAGTGGTGAATGACCAGATAAACTAGAGAACCCATCCCACAGGTGAGTTTAGACAGCTGTTTAGGAATTCCCAGTTTAGGGTTATGGATTCAAGTTGCTAGCAATGGGCCCATTGGGGTTGTATAAACATTTCTAAAAGTAGCCCCCTCTAGCTACAAAAGTAAGCAAAGTGTTTCTCGGGGCTTCCTTGAAGCCTAAAAGATGCACTTCCAGCATGCGTTTGAATATAGGAAACCAGTTATGTTCAATCCAATTCAAAACAATTTGGCATTTCAGATATAAAAGTTTCATTTTCAACTTTGATGAAAAAACATACCTTTTGTATTACTGGTATCTGGATGGCTAATGTGCTTTTCTCTTCGACTACCAGATGAACTGGGCCTTTCATATCATAAGACTGACACACAAGTGGAATAACGAGTGCCAAATTGGTGAACGCATCTGCTTCTCTACACTGTATGAATCTACTGACCCTACCATAGGCATGCAATCCACCCTCGTTCACATATTTGATCACACTTTGATCTCTCCTCTGAATACGAGTGTAATTTGAACTGTAAACAAGAAGATTATTTTTCACCATAAAGATCTTGTTACATGATACAACGCCAGAGTCAGTGATTTGGACAATCCGAGTCACTGCTACATATTCATCTTCAGATAAAGTGTAAGGGTTTGTCGACCCAACACTGTAAACACCATTTTCAATGTTCACATACTTTTTTCTATTATGTAAGCTCATCATACTTTGGTAGAACTCTGCCTCATCACTACCACTTAACAAATATTTTTCTTTCAGAACTGGGATCACCTGTATCATACTTATGGCATCGAGAATCTGTGTTTCTACACCTGTAGTACCATGAAAATGCTGCAAAATGAAACCATTGAGATCTTCAAAAACAAAACAGTTAGCTGTAAATAGAGGTCCTGTTGCTCGAATGCTGTCTACTAAATGTACTAACTGATGAACATTCATGGTCATAAATCGTTTTTCATATAACTCTGTGAAGAGTTGCGCAAATAGAAATAAACTTTGTTCAGCTATATTTAAATCTTCCTGGTTAATGTTTTCACTTAAAAGTTTGTGGATTGCTTTCGAAAGAATACAAAAGTGCAAGTAGTGTTCCTTATGTAGAACATTTTTAAGGACTGGTATTCCCCAAAAAAGTAGAAAGTTCCTAAATTCTGAACACTTCCAGTACAATAGTTCATCAATAGACCTTGGTACTCTACTTACATCTAAAGTCGGTTTTATCCTTCGCAAATAACCATTTACTATTGTTACTTTTTCATAATAGGAGTATGAACAATGCTTGTAATCTTTTGTAAACCAGACTGTCAGCAATCATTTCATAATGCCTCCACATACGCCATGCATGTAATCAATGACAAATCCTTTGGTTATACAAAGGTACTCCAGGAACATAAACCATGTTGGTCCTTTAATTCCTCTCACAGTGTGACTAGACTGCCCAGTCTTAATGTTGTCTATAACATGCTTTACATCCTCTGTAATTGTATCAAGTGTCCTTGGTGGTCCTTTTGGGCCTTCATCATTATAAGGAAATACCCAACAGTGCCCTTTGCCCGAAACTGTGCTTTCACCCTCTTGAAGGCAATGCCAGCAGCCAAACTTTCCATTGAACTGCGCGCTATTTGACACTAGACAGCGTGCAGGTAAATCACAGGTAACTGTGAGAAGTGTAGCATGACACGTGAAGCTGGAATTGTTGTGGTCATTAAATACAACACCATCTTCAAGTTGTGCAAGGTCAGCATACAATGGCTTTAAGAAAGACCACATTATTGGCTTTTTTGAGGACACCCATATGCCATACAATAACACATTTTCTCGAAGTTTCCTTTGGGAAATGGGCAGCTCATTAACAATCAAGTACACTGGCCACATTGATACTTTGGAACTTTTAAATACAGGAACGCCATCTGTGTTCATAGCAAATGATAGACTATTTGGGTCGTTTAGAAAGCCCCTCTCAAGCAAATCCAAATAAAGTTCCCCATCATAAACATCTTTCATTTCATGTTTTTCTTTCTGCATATAGTGATGAAATCGATGGTTTCGCACATTTTCTGTAAAGCCTTTTCGACTAAACATGATTTGTAACTGGGCAATCAGACTATGTTGGATAAAATAGGAGATTGAATCATTTGGTGTCAAATCTTTTAAACAATGAGTATTAGGGCAAGTCTGCGTATTCTTGTCAACATGTGTATAGCAAGTTGCACAGTAGTAATTAATAATGGGGGCTTTAACAAAACCCTTTATGTATTTTTGAAGATGATACATTGTTCGTATCATTCTGTTACTAGGTGGAAGAAGTAGGTAAATAAGATTAAGCATGTAGTTAGCAGCTTCATCACTCAAAAGAAAACGAATCATAAAGCAACAAACTAGTAGAACAACCACTCCCAAACACCTGGTTGACCCTTCAAAGATAGGTTGTTTTTCATCTGAGGGTAGCGTTTCATCAGCTTGTACTTGAACTTCTTCATAATCATTTTGAATGGTGTATCCAATTTGATCGGCAAGTACCTGCAAACCAGAACTATGCTCAGATTCATGACCAGAATCATGAACATGCCCATTCATTTCACCCATCAGGGTGCCACATAACTCATTCCACATAGTGTCAGTCATGTCTTCATCTGCTTGTGGTGTAGAATCTGGTAAGGCTGTACAGTCACTCTCGTCCATTTCCTCAGAGACACTAATGGGAGCTGTGTGTGTGCTTCTACCAATGATGTTCTCCTCAATTTGGGTGTGCTGCTCTTCACAGTATGCGGTAGAAGGATCTGCAATGCAATGCAATGCAATAGCGGGTCACTCACAGGACAAATTGATTAATTCAACTAGTAAAAATTGGGTTGTGCATAGGTATAAATAGAAATAGTAAACTTGTGTTATTTGTATGAGAATCAGCTAGCATCAGTTTAAATTAGTTTATCAATTCAGATCATTTATTATAAGTGGACCAAGGAGTAAGCGTTACAGACTACCAATAGCTGTTTGTGTGCAGTGAGTTTTTTAACTGAATGTATCAATAACAGTGTTTTGTGGTTATGTGCAATAAAATACTATAACATACATTTGGAATGGTTATAATGTACCTAGGAAGAAAAGGTCATCTGCTCTATTAAAAGTCTTGGCATGGTCTTCTATCGCCTTCTTGGATGTTCCACATAGAGTGTTTGAAGAATCAGTTTCTACGATGAAATGTTCCTTCTGCAGCCACACATAAAACCAGTATTAGAATTGCATAATTGTCATACAGGTCTTGCTTTAAGAGCCAGAGAGTGTAAAGTATGAATGCACAGAATAGAGAAAACAAATGACATGTAATGAAAGCAGACTTAATTTCCCAACTTTAGAGGTAATCAGGTGGTTAGAGGTAATCTGGTGGTTAGGGACCAAGCCGAATACAGGAGTTTATTTTTGGTGCACTTTCACTCCTTTTTGTTTTAGAAATATTTGCTTGTTTTTAGGAAGAATGTATTTTTGGGGAGTAAAAGCATGTAGGAGACCTCTTATCGGTAGAGTTGCATTGAACGTTAATATATTTTACCAGTGCAATCCACTATTTGTAAGGTCCTCGTTTCTTTCCTTTTCCTCGAGGGGGCCTTTCATCCATTTCCATTTGTATGGCTGTGTTGGTTGACAGAAATACCCTAACCAGATTATACAAGCAATTAAAAGTTAGTCAAATAATTAAGATAACAGAACAGAATACAGGTGACAAAAGGGGTGCCCTGCGTATTCATGGATACCAAGGTGCATTTTTAGCCGTCTAAAATGTTGGGCTAAAATGGAAGCCATGAGGCCTAAACATAGCATGCACCCCCTGGGTGAGAATCCTTTGGCATCCCAGTCATAAACAAGCACCCAGCACCCTCAAAATCCCCATTGTGGCAAGGGTAAAGCTTGAGACTATGTTGGGCCAAAATAGAAGCCATGAGGCCTAAACATAGCATGCACCCCCTGGGTGAGAACCCTTTGCCATCCCAGTCAAAAGCAGGCACCCAGCACCCTCAAAATCCCCATTGTGGCAAGGGTAAAGCTTGAGACTATGTTGGGCTAAAATGGAAGCCATGAGGCCTAAACATAGCATGCACCCCCTGGGTGAGAACCCTTTGCCATCCCAGTCAAAAGCAGGCACCCAGCACCCTCAAAATCCCCATCGTGGCAAGGGGAACGCTTGAGACTATGTTGGGCTAAAATGGAAGCCATGAGGCCCAAACATAGCATGCACCCCCTGGGTGAGAATCCTTTGCCATCCCAGTCAAAAACAGGCACCCAGCACCCTCAAAATCCCCATCGTGGCAAGGGGAACCCTTGAGACTATGTTGGGCTAAAATGGAAGCCACGAGGCCTAAACATAGCATGCACCCCCTGGGTGAGAACCCTTTGCCATCCCAGTCAAAAGCAGGCACCCAGCACCCTCAAAATCCCCATTGTGGCAAGGGTAAAGCTTGAGACTATGGCCCTCATTACACGGAAGGCGGTGGTCCAGGGTGCTACTAGCACCCTGGACCATGCCGGTAAAATACCGGCACCGCTTTGGCAGAAAGGGGATTTACCGCCCCATTCCAAGGTTGGAGGGGCGGTAAATCCCCTTTCCGCCATTGCCCTTCCCCATTCCCATTTCTGCCCCATAGGGCTCTATGGGACTGGGGAAGGCGCTAATTACGGCACCGCAATTTTGCGGTGCCGTAATTAGCTCCGAGGTCCCTTAGCGGGTTGGTATTTAACGCCTGCAAAAAGCAGGCGTTAAAACTCCAACCCGCTAAGGGACCTCGTAGTACGGCGGTAAGGGTTAACGGTCACCGTTGCCATTAACGGTGACCGTTAACCCTTACCGCCGTCCGTGTAATGAGGCCCTATGTTGGGCTAAAATGGAAGCCATGAGCCAAAGTTAGTATGCATGAGGTGTTTGAATAAAGTAGGTGCTAGTAGAACCTCCGGTGTCATGTCCTCATTTACTGGGCCATCCGGCCCAACAACTGGCATCGAGGCGGTCTCCAGAGACCCGGAGTCCTCCCTCCAAGTTGGCGGGTGATCCCACCGCACTGACCGCTATTTCCAGCGTCCTGCAACAGTGCGCCTCCATTACATGCTCCATTCCACACGCTGGCGATCCTGCCGGATTCCAAGTTTCCCGGCCTTGAGTCCCAAGGAGGGAGCATCCTACACGCTCCACTCTGTGTGTGCACCACACAGACCGCTGTTCCACGCCGTGCGGCAGTCGGCCAGCACCCGTCCTCCACTCCACATGCAGGAGCACAGAACCGCAAGAGGACCCATCAGGTGGGTGCTTACTCCTCCCCCACTGCCGGCGTTCCCGCTAATACTACGCAGAGCCTCCTCTGCATGCTGGAGAGCCATTTCCACTCCCTCCTCCATACACCTGCACGGGTCGCTCAGACCCTGAGCGTTAAGAAGGCCCCACCAGGCCAGAACACAAGCGTGTCTGATGCAACCACGGCACACCTCCCCACAACAGCGGGATCGCTGGTGAACATGCAAGAACTGCCTCAAAGTAACAAGTACTGCCCCAAAGCCATCCTCTCAGCGCACCCTGTCCTGTGAGAACGCAGGACTCATAAATAGCATGTGGGAAGCCAAAAAGAGCTCAAGCAGCCAGATACCTGCAGCTGAGTACCCTTTAGGCCTCCTAGCCTCCAAGGGCAACGCCACCATCGATCTTCATGCACAGACGGTGCACGTGACAACCAAACCAAACCACTACCTACTAAGTGACTCAGGCTCAGCAGCATACTCATACCTCAACTGCCACACCTGCCACTATGGGTGACCCTATACCACCAGCTCAACCAGCCCCCCACCAGGTCCACCGCCACTGCATGCGCATGCCGCTCCCATTCACCATGATCCCACAGGCGGACAAAGGCCTGAGGTGGGTCGAATGATTAGATGATTTCAACAACTTCATCAAAGCAGCTGGCGAAGAGAAGTCACTGAATCTTCAACACATGTGCATTAACATCATCGGCAGTGAACTGAAGACGCTCATTAATACCATACCCCCAGAAGAGCAACCAGATTTCACCTCACTGATAACTGCCCTGAACAAAAAACTTGTGATTGAGCCCAATCGCGACTATGAATGCTACATGTTCAATTAGTGCACTCAACGGGGAGAAGAGACGGTCGATGAATTCATCACTCGCCTGAGAGTCAATGGTGCCCACTGCCAATTCAACACTTTCTCATTAGACGAAGCAATACAGCTGAGAGTGATAGAGGGGTGCCTATACCAGACCTTAAAGAAACAATTAAAAAAAACACTTTCCATAAATGAATTAAGCGAGCTGGCAATAATCTTTGAAAGACTGAACATGCAAGCAGTATCAATGTCAGGAAACACCAGCACCAAAGTAGACAAGAACTAGCTCATAGCAGCGGTCCACCCAGCCAGCCAACGACCAGGGTACATAGGTGCCACAGGAGGATACCAAACTGGCCCCAGACCACAAAGGCAGTGCTATCACTGCGTGATGGCGCTTCCCCACTCAGGGACGTGCCCCACACTCTCCCAGAGATGCAGCAACTGTGGCAGAGATGGGCATTTTCAGTCCATCTGCAGGGAGGGCAGACCGTTCCCCACTCCGTGACTGCCACCCCAACCTCAACACAGGATGTACAACCGAGCTCCATAGAACCCATCATACCAGATGAGGCCCTACCAACATGGGCCCAGGCGCTACATCAGAGCGGTGGAAGAACACTACCCTGAGGACTATTCTCACGATCTGGAAGCATACAATAAAGGCCCGCATCTCACAGACGAATATGACGGACCACCTCAGCCACCTCATGATCACAACTAACCACAACTGCCTGGACCCCTCTACGGAGGAGACAACTACAGCCAATACTTTCAAGATGAGTATGTAAACCTCATCCTGGATGAGAAGGGCCCAGGATAGATGTCTACATTGGTGAAAGACAATTCTGCTTCTTGGTTGACTCTGGCGCCACTGTCAATATTATGGGGGAACAAGAGTTCCTGCAAATTCCGGTAAGACAAACACTAGCAAAGACAATGTCGAAGATGTTCCAGCGGGGGGCAAACCGCCCCCTTCACTCCATTGGCCATTTCAGGAGCTGGCTCATACAGAATGGACTATCCATGGCCACAGTCATCCATTGTTACGCTCACCTGGTATCCACAGGGACGCCACCCAGCCGGGTTACTCGCTAGTATGCTTCTCAGCTTTTCCCTGATGTGGTCTGCGGGGAAGGTTCTGCCTGAAAATACAGGAGGACTGTGTTCAAGACTGACCGACTGGGGTAAGTATCCTCCCTACACCCCCGTATGATTTCAGTCCCTCTGGCGCCCTCTGCTCACCTTGTGGTAGAATTAGGCGTGCTCTCCGTTCTGCCTTCTTTGCAGGGGCGCTTTGGCTTTCATGGGCGAGTGCGGTCGGGTTACTTCACTGACGCCGGCCCGTTTGATATTGTTCAGGTAGGTCTTATTGCTGTTCTTTAGTTTTGTTGCTATCCTGCATGCCTTTCTTTGTTTAAAATGTCTCTTTTTTCTCCCTTAGGTATGCAGAGCTTCAGCGCGGCAAACTGGCTTGGTTGAGCCCCGCTTGTAAATGATGGCGCATTAAGAGCGCTATGATGCAGTGAGTAAGCACTATGCGCAGCGCTGCAAAGTCTTGCCTTTGCTAACCTGTGTTTTCCTTCCTTGTAGGTCGCAGTGATCTTCAGCGCAAGTGAAATGTCCGGAGTGGTGCCAGCCGAGAGGCGACCAGCCAGGTAAGCCTTTTGAGCAGTTCGTAATTTGTAAATGTCTCTACTGCTTTCTTTAATGTTGCCTTTATCTTCCTCTTTCAGGTTGTTCTGTCCGGGAGGCGTGCAGATTCGAGGAAGCTGTTCTCAGTTGCTGCAAGTGTTTAAAGCTGAAGACTGCAGGTAAGATGCTGCTGCTAATGATGTTCCTTTTGTCTCCTTGCAGGTTCTGCTTCTCTGAGGTTCGAGGGAATAGATGGACACGGTGAGCGTCACGTTGCAAGCTGCAAAGTAACGCAAAGCGTGTTGTCTTGCTCAGGTGTGGTTTAAATAGCCCCAACAAAATAGTCCAGGTTAAGTAGTCCCTAGGCTACCACACCCAAAACACTAGACCGCATATCTTGGTTCTTAGGAACCAAGCTATGTGGATGCCTCCATGTTGGCTGACAATACAATAAAGTAGTTCCCAAGCACATTGTTTTTCAGGGTGTATGAGCCTGGTGCCATAGGCACCAGGACTGGCCCCACGAGCGCTTTTGAAGAGGATGCCAGGTTCTAGAGGCCCGAGTCCTGACTCCACCTGGCCAATGGGTTTGCCAGAGGGGGTGTTGGCGAGGGTTGTGACATCCATGTTATCCGAAGCCCAACAAACGAGCGATGCTTGCTGAGCTACCACACCACGTCTTGCTTAGGACTCATCGACGTACACTTCAATGAAGGGGACGTAATACAAACAGTCGCGCCCCCAGGTGACATGAATGAGAACATTTACATGGTAGCAGAGAAATCCATGCCAAAGACCCTTATTACGAAGGAAATGATCCTGGCAAAATTCCCGCTGCTCTGCAAAGGAGTGGGAAAATTGAAGGGACCCCCTATCAAACTACACATCAACAACATGGTCTGACCCGTCCCTCAACACCCCAGGAGGGTTGGGTTCCATCTACAAGCAGCGGTCTTGAATGAGCTCAATCAGCTGCTCAACGATGGCATAATTGAACCAGTTACAGGACCGACCCCCTGGGTTTCACCCCTAGTCATTGTGCCCAAAGAGGGTGGACATTTGAGACTCTGTGTAGACATGAGAATGGCGAACACCACCATCCAGAGGGAACAGCACCCGGGGCCCCGGATTGAGGACTTGATTGTCCAGCTGAACAGGTCCGTACTATTCTCCAAACTAGACCTCAATCAGGGGTATCACCAGATGGAACTCCACCCCAACTCGAGGGGCATTACCATGTTTGCCATCCCACGATGGCCTATTTTGTTACAGACGCCTCAACTTTTGCATCTCATCGGCTGCTGAAATCTTTCAAGCGGCAATCAGACAAGTCATCAGACCAGTGCGAGGAGCCCTGAACTATAGCAATGACATTCTTGTCTCCGGGAAGACACAAGAGGAACACAACGCTGCCCTGTTGGTGACATGCACTGCTGTCCAAGAAGCGGGATTGACTCTCAACATAGAGAAATGCTGTTTGAGCAAGACCAAGCTAAAATTATTTGGGCACATCTTCTCCGCAGACGGCATGACGGTACCCCGACAAAGTCAACACCATCTCCACCCTCTGTGAACCATCACAAGTGGCAGACATTCGCTCATTTCTGGGGATGGCAGGCTACTGCGCTCGCTATATCCCCCACTATGCGTCCATCACATAACCACTATGACGTCTGCTGCAGAAAGACAATGTGTGCGCCTAGTCGGATGAATGTCAATAGGAGTTCGACGCCATAAAAACAGTGCTGGCAGAAGCCCGCCGATTGGCCTACTTTGACACTGACTGGCACACAGAGATCATCGTGGATGCAAGCCCAGTGGAGTTAGGCGCAATACTCACCCAGACGAGTGGGACTGATACGAACCCCACGCACATAGTTGCATATGCAAGCAGAGCTTTAGCCCCACCCGAATCTGCCTACTCACAGGCTAAAAGAGAGAGCCTGGCGGCAGCATGGGCCTGTGCACATTTTCACAACTTCATTATAGGAAAAAAATGTACTCTCATTACTGACCATCAAGCCCTACCATCCCTATTCGGAAATACTCATATCAAGATGCCCCCCAGGATATAACAGTGGGGCATCCAACTTCAAGAATATGATTTTGAGATTATCCACAGGCTGGTAGGCGAAAACAACCCAGCAGACTACTTGTCAAGACATCCGGCTGGCAAACTCAACCCCAGGGCTGGCGATATATAAATTATGTAGCTTCCAATGCGCTCCCACCAGCAGTTTCACTACAGATGGTTGCAGAAGCATCCCCTGCGTACCCCTCCATTGCACTGGTGATAAGCCTTACAGAAAACGACAAGTGGAAGGATTATCAACGTGCTGTTCTATACCACCTGGGGTTGTGCAGGGACGAAATGGACAGACCTGCTAAGGTACACACAGAGGTAGCCGTGAAAGACAATGCAACGTTGCCGAGAGGATGCCAGCTAGTCATTCATGCGACGCTCAGAGCTGAAGTAATCAAGACGGCACACAAGGGAACATGAGGGGCCAGCAACACAAAGTGGCAGCTTCGGTGTCACGTGTGGTTTCCCTTCCTAGACTCGATGGTTGACAGATGTGTGAAGAACTGCATAGCATGCCAGTGCACAGCCAGCGCAGAGGTGCCAGTCCCACTCCAACCGACACACATCCCAGACAACCCATTGGAAAGAGTGGCAGTTGACTTTTATGGACCCATGGAAACTGGAGAGTACCTCCTAGTATTCATAGAGGAGCACTCATGGTTCCCAATAGTCAAGAAAGTAGCGACCACTGCATTCGCCCACGTAGCAGCAATATTCAACAAAGTATTGAGTGATTGGGGAATCCCTGGCCCGATCAAATCCGACAATGGGCCTCCATTCAGTGGCCGTGAGTTCACATCCTTCGCCAAACATATGGTATTCACACATCAGAAAATTACCCCCAGTTGGCCACAAGCCAATGGAATGGCTGAACGGTTCATGGCCTCCATTAAGAAAAAGCTACAGAGAGCTTGCATCGAGGGTTCTGACCCTCATCAAGCGCTGTGTCGGCTACTCCGAGATTACCGGAACACTCCCCACAAAGCCATTAACAAAGCTCCAGCCGAGCTCATGATGCGATATGAGGTTCGGACACGCATCGTGAGTCATCCGATGACCAAGCAAGAGGCAGATACTGAAGTCATAAGGAGGGACACAGAGAGGAAAGAGAAGACCCAAGTTTAGACAGATATTAGAAGAGGCGCAAGGCCCAAGGAGTTCCAAGTAGGTGACGAAGTTCTGGTGCAGCAAGCAACCTCCAGAAAGATCGGCGCACTGTTTTCATTGAAACGGCTCAACCTCACAGCTATTAAGGGCACCATGGTGACAGCAGGCAACACAGACAAAGAAGTCACAAGGAATAGTTCCCAATTTAAACATTTCACCAAGAGAGAGGATGAAAGACCTCCACCCCCTGACCCAGTCACTGACCCTCGAGAGCCCAGGGGTGACCTGTGGTGGCCCCCAGAAGGAGCCCGTCAACGAGTGACAGAGCCAGAGGAAGCAACAGGGCTGCTCCTGGGCGATGAGAGGAGCGAGAGGCATCACCGGACCATCTGAAGACCACTTTGCCTAGTAGAAGTATGCTAGGGTGATAATACTAGACCCTGTCCCTTTAAGAGGGAGACAGGGACCACATGGAAGTGACATGGGAGCGTGTAGGAGTGAAGGGAAAAGTTAGTACGCATGACGTGTTTGAATAAAGTAGGTGTTAGAAGAACCTCCTGTGCCACGACCTCATTTACTGGGCCATCCAGCAGAACAGATGAGAATTGGCTTATAAAAACCCCAGAAGGGAATAAGCACGACACCACAGAAACACATATACATAAATTAGCACACAGACTGACCTAGCAGCAACAAATAAAGAAAATGTCCTCTGTTAATATTTCCATATATTTTTACTAGCATAGATACATTTACATGCCTCATGCCTGTCGCAATTAGTTAAATGCAAAGGACACAATGGAAGAAAAACAGCAAAATAATACAGAGATATCTACCTCTTTCAAATGTGCCTGTGTCCCAGGGTTAAAGTCGCAACCAGGAATTTCATGGAGAGTTACATGTGGGTTCCATGATTATTCCATTCTTGAGATAATCTTGTGTGGCTCCTTCTTTTGGAAGGGAAAGAACATACATTCATTTGAACAAAATAGAGGCCCCAGGTACCATATTTATGCAACAAAACATAGACTCTGTGTTGTGGTAATTCCTTGGTGTCTGTCTTTGGAGATGATAGCAAACTCCAGGTATTTGGAAGGACATTGAGTAGTATTCTGTGACCCTGATAAGCAATTTTCAAGGTCTGTTATGAAGTGTTCCCCACTTTAATTTGATTGGCAAAACAAGGAGAGCAACTTCTGTTGAGCCGAAGTGGCAAACAGAAAGTGTCCAAAGGCCTGCTTGAATGACCTCCCAATCAGCAGCCTCTATCTGCAAGAGGACCACGAACTGTTACAATTTACATGCGCTCAGTACTGTGTTGCAACGTGGTGAGTGAGTCACCATCCACATCTGTAGAAAATGGTGCTGTGCCGGAAGTCAGTATGGGACGCTACAGTGAAACACTAGATCACATGCTCTGCTTCAATGTGGAGGATAACAGAGCTGCAAGCCCGGGCCGCTGCGTTCTCCACCGGTCCAACAGGGACCAGCGGCAAGCCCGTCTCATGATGACTGAACCTCTCCCTGCCCCCCGAGGGCAGTTCCTGTCCTCCTGGAAGCTGACAAACCTTTTGCAGGGAAGATCAAGGTTTTTGCTGGGGCTGAGCCCACATGGTATGTTCTACTGAAGCACAGTCCCAGAAAGTGAACACACAAACTCTGACAGGAAGGTCAGTAGAAAACAAGCTGACAATAAAATGACAACAAAAGATTTTGGGAAAGCATAATTGTGGATTCCCAGAGGCCAACATGCCATAACGAGACATTGCTTACATTTAGCTATTAATCATCTGCCGCTATAAAAATGTACTAGGTACCCAAGGAAGTTTGGAGATCCAAAGGACCCACAAAAGCCATGTGACAAAATTACTACTGCCACACAGAAGAACAAGGACGAATAGTGGCTAAACTGTCTACTCAGCCCTCACACTTCTATATAATATAAGTGACCCCAATCATAAAGGTGAAACAGGCACAGATAAGAGATATACCTCCTTTGCCTTTTGACAATAATGTGGGTTTAGGGCAGGTTATACTCTTAGGTGGGATGTGAATGTGCGATAGAAGCTGTCAGCTTCTGTAGTTTGAGTATGTTTGCAGGACCTATCGGGAGCCTGGAAAGCAATAGTCTACCCAACAGGAAAGGTCTCACTGGCTGGGTGTGACAATTGAGCGAGACAGATCCTCAATGGTGGGAGTGCTACTGGGCACAACCCCCTTAAACCCAGATTTGTTGGATTAAGGAGGTGTAGCAGGGAAAGTCAATATTAAAGTATTGGAAAAATGAGGCCACAGAGAATACATAGTCCATGGGGTTTGGGGTTCTGCGAAAGTAGGGTCTTACCTTGGCACAAGTTGCACATTTTATTGGACTAACTTTAAAATCTATGCAGAGATTGAACAAAACATTAGTTTACGAAATCCCACCTCTTCATCAGATTTTGCAGAGTAAAATGATTTCAAATCAATCAATAAATCATGATTTCAAATAATTTCAAACTTCAACATCTGATGAAAAGGGCTGTGGGATTTCGTAAAAACTAATATTTCAATAGATTTTTCCATTAGTCCAATAGAAGGTATCAACATCTTCAACTTGTGTAATTTTAAAACTGGACTAAGATGGCGTCTAACTTTTCTTTGATCTTACTTAAACAAATACAAGCCCCTAGCATGGAAGTACCCATTCCCGATGTCCACTATGTGAGCCGAAGAAGGTGGAGGAAGTAGTACTACTGGCATGGACAGAAATAAGGCCAGTCAGGATGATTCCAACGAAATAACTACAATAGGATAAGAAGGACTGTATCAGAGTCCGTCTTACCAGACATTAATACCAAACTTTTTCACAGAGGATGTGTGGTTGGCCCCTCCGAGCAGTCACGACTACCCATAAATTGAGACAGAGTGAGTGGGTTCTCTCCAAAGGGTCCTGACCCAAGACAAAAGCTCCTTCCAAGGGAGGAAAACCTCTGGTAATGTGTCAGAATAGTATCTCAAGAATGTTCAGCAATTATTTATTTATTTATTTATTTGTGTATTTAATTAATTATTTATGTGCTTATATCACGCTGAAAGCCCACAGGCATCAGGGCGCATGTGACACAAAAACAGAGACAACCTAAAGACAAAATAAGACGTGAGGTCTGCAGGCACTAATTCAGTGCATACGCAAGGTTGACCGAGATCTATCTAAACAGATGAGTTTTAAGATGTTTCCTAAAAGACTGGTAATTATTCTCCAGCTGAAGGTTTAAGGGCAGTCTGTTCCATTGCTGCACTGCCTGCACCGGGAAGGATTTCCCCTTGCCAGCCCTGATCTTCAGATCTTAAGGATATTAATGCAATGTATCTAGAGAATTGTTTCATAAGATACGTAGGGGCAGTGCCATGTAAGGATCTGTGCACTATGGTCATGGACTTAAATGTGACTCTGTCCTATATTCTCAACCAGTGCAGAGATTTCCTCCCTTCTGTTATGGGATCTCTGTTCTTTATCCCTTTGATGATACGAACAGCACTATTTTCCATAACTTGCCATT
Organism: Ambystoma mexicanum; assembly: GCF_040938575.1. Classification (NCBI taxonomy): domain Eukaryota; kingdom Metazoa; phylum Chordata; class Amphibia; order Caudata; family Ambystomatidae; genus Ambystoma; species Ambystoma mexicanum. Next base: position 830,499,028 of record NC_090934.1, on the reverse strand, counting down.
TCTCAATTTCTTTCTTTGGGGCCCCTAGCAGTAAGGCTTTGCCATAATCCAATTGTGATAAAACGATGGCCCTGGAGATTGTGGCCGTGTTTTCCTCATTTAAGAACAGACAAATAGCTCTCAGTAGGCACAGGTAATAACCATTGTTCTTATGAAGGTATTTGACCTGAACCTCAGACCGCACTGATGCCTCCACCATCATCCCTAGCGTTTTGACCTGCATCATTACAGGGATGCTTGCTTCCTTAATAACAAAGGCTTTATATTCTATGCCTAGTTTTGCTCTTGCTTGGTGTGTTCCAAATATTAACAGTTCCTTCTTAGTATTGTTCAAACACCTACAATTGTGTTTCATCCACCTATCTATGGTGTTATAGATTTCAGTTATTTTGGCACTGTCTGTGAGATGATCACCTTCCATTTAGAAGACCAGCTGGGTGTCGTTGGCGTAGGTAGTGGAAAACATGCCAACGCTTTCCAAAAGGTCTCAGAGGCAACTCATATATAAATTGAATAACAAGGGGGATAGTCTTGCCCCTTGAGGCACTCCAAATTTTATATGGTTGACCTCAGATAATTTTTTCCCCCAGTGCACCCTTGCTTTTATGTCCACTAGGAAAGATGTCAGCCATGCCAAAGCAGCAGGAGAGCAACCAGCTATCTTATCCTATGCCCTTTGCTGCAATTGGTGATCCACCAAATCAAATGCTGCGCTGAGGTCTAGCAGCATCAAGATCCCTGCCTTCCCCTTGCCCAGGATCGTGAGCATAACAGTAAAGTTTTGGTGCTATGGGCCTCCCTGAAGCCCGCTTGTTGCTCATGTAGGATGTGTTGCTGGAAATGCATCGGAGGGACAGGGCCTCCGTATCCTTGTCCTTTACTGGTTTTTATCATGTGTTCAGTTGTGTTTTCCACGCAGGAGTTCATGTGGGACTCCTGGCGGTGCAGCTCTCTTTTGGTTTGGTGTACGGACCCATGGGATGCCCTTATGGCATGCATGGGTGGGGGTACAACCCTGTGACCCTAGTGTATGTTTTTGGGCACCTGTGTGTGGCCCACAGAGCAGGGTAGGGTTAAGAACCACATCCAGGCTGAAGTTGCCAAGATGTTGGATCTGGGTGTTATTGAACCCTCAACCAGTCCCTGGTCCAGTCCAGTGGTCCTTGTCCCCAAGGCAAGTTCCCAGGCAGGTGCCAAGGATTGGAGGTTCTGTGTAGACTACCGAGGAGTCAATGCCGTCACCAAAACTGACACACACCCATTGCCCAGGGCTGATGAGCTCATGGACACCATAGGTGCTGCCAAATTTGTGAGCACCTTTGACCTTACCTCAGGCTATTGGCAAATAGCTCTGACGGACCATGCCAAGGAAAAGACGGTGTTCTCAACACCAGAGGTACTGTACCAGTTTAGGATCATGCCTTTTGTGTTCAAGAATGCCCCTGACACCTTCCAGACATTGGTCAATCATGCACTCAGTGGGCTGGAGGCCTTTTGTGTGGCCTACGTAGACGACATTGTCGTCTACAGTTCCACCTGGGAAGAGCATTTGACACATCTGGATAAGGTGTTGCAGGACTTGAAAAGGGCTAACCTCACTATCAAGGCCACCAAGTGCCAGATAGCTCAGGGGAAAGTCACGTATCTTGGACATGAGGTAGGAGCGGTCAAATCCAACCTCTCCCCAGTAAAGTACAGGATGTACATGACTGGGAGACTCCCACTACTCAAACCCAGGTGAGAGCCTTTTTGGGCCTCACTGGGTATTATCTCAATTTCATGGCGGACTATGGAACCATAGCTGCCTCTCTGACAGCTCTGACTTCACCCAAACACCCTAGGGAGGTTAATTGGACTGAAGACTGTCAGAGGGCCTTTGATGGCTTGAAAAAAAGTGTGTGTAGGGCACCTGTGTTGTGTGCGCCTGATTACAGCAAGCCCTTTATCGTTCAAACTGACGCCTACAACACTGGAATTGAATCTGTCTTATCCCAGTTAGATGACAAAGGGAGGGAACATCCTATCATATTCATCAGACCTACCTTACAGGGTCCAACTTGAAGGTCCAAACAGATCATAAGCCACTGAAGTGGCTTATGCAGATGAAGGGTGAAAACCCGAATCTGCTCAGGTGGTCATTATCCTGCAAGGGCAAGACTTCACCATAGAGCATAGACCAGGGAAGAGTCATGATAATGCAGAAGGCTTTTCCAGAAGGTATGTTGACCATCTGGATGTGGGTGTCTTTCTCGTGGGAGATTATGCACCCTAACCTCCGTTGGGGGGGTGCGACTGTGATGCTGGAAATGCATCGGAGGGACAGGGCCTCCGTATTCTTGTCCCTTACTGGTTTTTAGTGTGTGTTCTGTTGTGTTTTCCGTGCAGGAGTTCATGTGGGACTCCTGGCGGTGCAGCTCTCTTTTGGTTTGGTGTACAGACCCATGGGATACCCTTATGGCACCCATGGGTGGGGGTACAACCCTCAGCCCCTAGTGTATGTTTTTGGGCACTTGTGTGTGGCCCACAGAGCAGGGTATGGGCTGGTGGCAGCTCCATGCTGAATTTGACAGGTGTTCTGAGTATCCTTCATTTTGGGATACCAAGGCCCTAACTATTGGAATCAGTTGATTCCTGATAGGAAACAAGATGGCCCCTGTAGCCTCTTGCTTTCTATCGCCTGTTACCTTATTTTCCCAAAGTCCTGGGAAGCCCTGACTCTGTCCCTTCCTCCTGACTGGCTGTTGGGTGGAAGTTCCATATACGGTGTTGCTGTGAAGTCCAGGCCAGACTGGCTGGAGCCTTCCCAGTGACTGTATGTTGTCGGTACACCCTTTGGGCGGGACCTGGGTGAATGGAGTGTGTGACCAATATGCACTTCTTGTTGTGGATGTCTGGTTTCTGGTGTTTGACACAATGACTGAGACAGCCCTGCTCGAAACTGGTATGAATGCAGTGTGGAGTGTTGAATGGCTGGTGTAAAGAATGGAGGGGGGTCTGTACTTCCGCTCTCTATATGGTAGAGGAGAGGCACAGAGGACCCCAGCCAAGATTCCCTATTGTGGTAGCAATGGACGAGCAATCACGGCCTAGCTTCTCAGGAGGTGATGCAGGCTGGTTCTTAAATACAGTGTAGTCCCCAAGCACCTACAAAGGAATGTCCGCACACTGTATTAGTTAAAACACAGTCTTTATATAATTAATATTCAAGGTTATGTACAATATCATGATAACTCACTTTGTACACGGTTATCTATAATGGCAAATATACAGTTCTACGTGGTACCAACATTACTATTAGATCTCTTTAAAGTGCATCAACTGTACGGTTAAATGTCACACAAATCAGTTCATAAGGGAAACCAACACTAGAGATAAGAGGAAAGCAGTTGGTTAGAACCATTGGCAGAATACTGGCCGAGCTACCTAGAGACAGTTCTGTGTGGAGCTCCCCCCACCTGGGCAACCTGTGGAATAAAGATATATCACAAGCCCAGTTGATATATTGCTCACAAGAGACTTTCCCATAGTTCTGCAACCCCAAACTACCTGGCGTTGTAGCGTTCCTCGTCAGGGAATCGACGGCCCTTCTTGAGTGCACTCCTTGTAAGGAAGGAGCCACAGGTTGTCGAACGCCCGGTGAGAGGAAGGGTGAACTACGGCAGTGAAGGGGTAGCTTAGTTCCTGGCGGTGCTCGTCGACGATGGAGCGTAGGCGTCCTGCAAGGAAGAGGCGTGCGGGTGTAACGCTCACCTGATTCCCGCAGAGGCGCCGGTCTTGACTGGGTGAATGCCGTATCTTCAAAGGTGATGTGTAACACACGGTTGGCTCTTTGGGCTGGACCTCTGTGCACTGTATGTCTGACTCAAAGAGTAAGATGTCTGCAGATAGAAAATGTGGGATTAATGAACTGGGGTTATTGGGTGCCTCTCCCCTCTTCCCTTTCTCTTCTCCTGTAGAACCCCAAAGGTTAACGCCCTCACCTTAGGTAAGTGAACGCCGAGCTCTCCATCTGCCTCGGGGCAGGGTGCCGTAACCAGTTTCTTCACTGGATAAGGGTGCAGGCCTCTTGACCTCAGAGGACTGCTGTCCGTTGTTAACTGCACGAACGGTAAGTTCTGGGCACTTCAAATGTTTTAAAAGTCTTTTGTAATGATATCTCTTGTTTTGCAGGGTTCCGGCGATGGCGGATGGCGGGCTGATGAGAGTTGAGGATCGAACCCGCGTGAGGAATAGAAGCGCCTGGAAGCACGTAAGTAAGCGCCTGTAGCCTGCTTCACGATGCGCACTAACTGTCCCTTTTATCTTGCACGTACAAGTTCGGAGCTTTAGAGAAGCTGAAGGGTGCTGGAATACCCACTGGATTCGGCGTGGGAAGGAGTAATGGCACGTGAGTAATAAAGTTGCCCAATGTCTTTAAACGCACCTTCTTTTGTCTTTCAGATGCGGGATGCAGCGCCGAAGGCCTCCGGAGCGTGCGAAGAGCTGGTAAGCTTTTGTCTTTCAGATGCCGGAATGCAGTGCGAAGACCTCCGGAGCATGCGAAGAGTAGGTAAGCCTTTGTCTTTCAGATGCCGGAATGCAGCGCGAGGCGTTGGTGACAGCCGATGGACCAGGTAAGAGATGCGCTGCCACTGAAGACCGTAGTGCTAACCTGTTCTTTCTTTGTCTTTACAGGTGCTGCTGAAGATCAAGCGCTACTTCTGGTGGCCGTCTTGGAAAAAAGATATCAGAGACTTTATAATGTCCTGTGGAGTATGCGCCCAAAACAAGAGTCAAAAGGAAAAACCAGCCGGCCTCTTACGCTCTATTGACATCCCGCCTCGCCCTTGGCATACGCTTTCTATGGACTTCATCACCGATCTACCTCCATGCTCCGGATACAATACGATCCTAGTAAGAATAGTGCCCAACGGAGTTGCCTAGAGGATTGAGCTTTTGCGGGTTTCAAATATTGCAGGTTTTGGTGATCTGTAATCACAGTTACGGTGTGTCGGGCCCCCAGAAGATAATGCCGCCAAGCCTTAAAGGTGGACTTGATAGCTAGAAGTTCCTTATCAGTAATAGTGTAATTGATTTCAGGAGGCGAGAATTTGCGGGACCAAAATGCCACGGGATGCAACTGATTGGTTACTGGGTCCTTTTGTGATAGAACTGCCCCCATGGCAAGGCTCGAAGCATCAGTTTCAACGATGTAGGGGAGTTCTGGGCGAGGATGTTTTAAGATCGGTGCAGAGATAAATCTAGTCTTCAAATTCTGGAAAGCTTGTTCCGCCTCGGTAGACCATTCAAAACGTTTGTTTTTCTTTAACAAGGTCGGTGATGGGCTGGACTATTCCAGAGAATTCGGGGATAAACCTGCGGTAAAAGTTAGCGAAGCCTAACATGCTTTGAACACCTTTTACGGAGGATGGCGATGGCCATTTGAGAATTGCATCGACCTTCTTTGAATCCATACGCACTCCGCTAGGTGATAATATGAATCCCAAGAATTCAACTTCAGTCACGTTGAAAACACATTTTTCCAACTTAGCGAAAAGTTTGTGTTGACGCAATCTCTCGAGGACCATTTTCACGTGTTTCCGATGTTCAGTTTCCGATGAAGAATAAACGAGGATGTCGTCAATGTAAACAACAACACACACATCTATGAGCTCTCTGAGGACATCGTTCATAAAATATTGAAAGGCGGCCGGGGCATTGCAAAGTCCGAAGGGCATGACCTGATATTCAAATAGCCCATACTTGGTGCGGAAGGCCATCTTCCATTCATCGCCCTCTTTTACTCGTACCAAGTGGTAGGCTCCTCTAAGATCCAGCTTTGTATATATGCATGCTTTTCTGACTTGGTCCAGGAGTTCAGGGATCAAAGGTAACGGATATCTATTCTTAACGGTGATCTGGTTCAGGGCGCGATAATCTATACAAGTTCTAAGGTCCCCTTCTTTTTTTGGAACGAAGAACAAAGCTGAGGAAGCAGGGGACTTGGAAGGACGAATAAACCCATTCGCTAGGTATTGATCCAGGTATTGTCAGAGGTGAAGATTCTCAGGCTCGGTGAGGGCATAAATTCTACTACAAGGAGGAGTAGATCCAGGTATCAGGTCTATCTGGCAGTCATAAGACCTATGAGGAGGTAGAGAGTTAGCCTGATCCTTCCGGAAAACATCTTGGAATTCCAGGTATTCAGGAGGTAACTGGGGAGCCTCTGAGGAAATTGCTGCCAGTGCAACACCAGGTCGAGGGTGAGTAGAGACACATTCTGGAAACTGAACCGTTCTTGCTCGCCAATCGATCTGAGGATTGTGCTTCTCTAACCAAGGAATTCCTAGAATAATCTGGAACTGAGGGGCCTTGATCACATCGAACACGATCTTCTCATGGTGTCCATCTTGACTTACTAGCGTCACTTCTTGGGTGGTATGCGTTACTGGTCCGGAGGCTATCTCCGTACCATCCACCGTAGTAATGACGTCCTTTACAGCCTTTGGACAAAGAGTCAGATTCATCCTCAAAACCATTTCATGATCCACATAATTGCCGATGGCACCGCTGTCGACGTAAGCTTCAATCGCATGTAATCGATCCGGATGTTCAGGGCTAATGAGGACCATAGGTATCACGAAATGCGAGGTCACGGAACTGGTTTTAACGCTCGGCAAGAGGACCTCTATTCTTGTCGGGCGAGGTCGTTTCCCTGCTCAGAGTTTGTGACCCTGGTAACTGCAGCTCCTACTGCCTTCTTGGCTGGTTTCACCGGACAGTCTCGAAGAAAGTGCCCGAGTTTCCGCAATAGAGGCATAATTGCAGCTGTTTTCTCCTTTCCCGCTCCTTTTGTGTTAGTGGTCCTTTCAGGCCCCCTATTTGCATGGGTTCCCCGGAGTCTACTCCTTTGGTAGGAGTTGGTGGTTTGGAAAATACTCGAGCATCAAACTTGGAACGATCGGCCTTCCTGTTCTGCAGTCTGTGGTCAATTTGAACGACTAAGTCAATATAGTCCGAACAGTCTTGCGGGGGATTCACTACTTGGGCTAACACATCTTTGAGCTCTCCACGTAGACCTCTATAAAACAGCGTAATCCTTTTGTCCTCAGGCCATCGAGTTTCCACTATCAGTCTGTTGAAAGACGCAATATAAGCCAAAAGGTCTTGATTACCCTGTCGCAATGAAAGGAGCTCATTGTCCAAGGCCTGCCCCTGTGAATGTCTTGCAAACAGTTTTTCCATACTGAGCTGAAAAGCTTGAAAATCATGGAGAACCGGATCATCTTGATTAACTAGAGGGATCGACCAGTCTGCCGCATTGCCACTAAGGTATGAAAGCACGAAAGCTACCTTAGCTTGATCAGTTGGAAAGGCTGCTGGCCGGCATAAGAAGTGCAACCGGCACTGATTAATAAATACTGCAAACCTCTTTGGGTCACCAGAAAATCGTTCGGGCAGAGCCAGAGGTACATTCCCAGGTAGGTTGATCTGCACTGGGTTCGTAGAGGATGTTGAAGGAAGATTTGCCCTGATGCGGGTAACGGAGTTTGTCCGGCTTGTGACTGTAGCAATTGTCTAGCGAGATCGTCTGTTCGCTCCTTGGAAATAATCAGTTCCCTTCTTAGAGCATTCGTTTCCTGACGGACTGCATGCACTTCTGCTTTTAGTTCCCCAAGTAACTGGGCTAGCTGGTCGGTATCCGAGGTTTCCATAGCGCCTGGGTGGGAGTTTTGCGGTAGGCTTTGCGTTCTGTAACGCTCACCTGATTCCCGCAGAGGCGCCGGTCTTGACTGGGTGAATGCCGTATCTTCAAAGGTGATGTGTAACACACGGTTGGCTCTTTGGGCTGGACCTCTGTGCACTGTATGTCTGACTCGAAGAGTAAGATGTCTGCAGATAGAAAATATGGGATTAATGAACTGGGGTTATTGGGTGCCTCTCCCCTCTTCCCTTTCTCTTCTCCTGTAGAACCCCAAAGGTTAACGCCCTCACCTTAGGTAAGTGAACGCCGAGCTCTCCATCTGCCTCGGGGCAGGGTGCCGTAACCAGTTTCTTCACTGGATAAGGGTGCAGGCCTCTTGACCTCAGAGGACTGCTGTCCGTCGTTAACTGCACGAACGGTAAGTTCTGGGCACTTCAAATGTCTTAAAAGTCTTTTGTAATGATATCTCTTGTTTTGCAGGGTTCCGGCGATGGCGGATGGCGGGCTGATGAGAGTTGAGGATCGAACCCGCGTGAGGAATAGAAGCGCCTGGAAGCACGTAAGTAAGCGCTTGTAGCCTGCTTCACGATGCGCACTAACTGTCCCTTTTATCTTGCAGGTACAAGTTCGGAGCTTTAGAGAAGCTGAAGGGTGCTGGAATACCCACTGGATTCGGCGTGGGAAGGAGTAATGGCACGTGAGTAATAAAGTTGCCCAATGTCTTTAAACGCACCTTCTTTTGTCTTTCAGATGCGGGATGCAGCGCCGAAGGCCTCCGGAGTGTGCGAAGAGCTGGTAAGCTTTTGTCTTTCAGATGCCGGAATGCAGTGCAAAGACCTCCGTAGCATGCGAAGAGTAGGTAAGCCTTTGTCTTTCAGATGCCGGAATGCAGCGCGAGGCGTTGGTGACAGCCGATGGACCAGGTAAGAGATGCGCTGCCACTGAAGACAGTAGTGCTAACCTGTTCTTTCTTTGTCTTTACAGGTGCTGCTGAAGACTGGATTCCAGGATGGTAAGCCTTTGTTCCCTTAGGCCCAGGATCAGAAGCAGAAGACACGATGAGCGTTCTGCTGCAGAGAATGCAGAATAACGCAAAGCAAGATTCATCCATCGGGTGTGGTTTAAATAGCCTCCTGTAGTGCTTAGGTGTCTCCTTCCACAGCCACGCCTAGGTAAGAAAAGAGTTCCTGCTTTCCAGAAGAGTCCAGTGTTCTGAACCTAGGGAGTGGCTCCTGCCCCACCCAACAGGAAAAGTAGTCCCAAACAGAAGAGGATCAGGGGTTCAACTGGCAGGTAAGTAAGCAGCATGGTCTGCTGCAGGTAAGTCCACCCAAGCATTATGAGCCCGGCGCTTCCAGCGCTGGGACTGGGCATCTTTATGAGCCTGGTGCCACTGGCGCCAGGACAGGGTCCAAAAGGTCCCAATTGGGACTGGCTGGCACTCGGAACCGGGGTTATGGGTCTGCTTCCAAGGGAGTCGGGCAAGTCCTGATCTTTTGGAAGCAGAGATCATGACAGCGGGGCACCTCGAGGTCGATTGTTCTGGACCGCAATGAGTTTGAAGAACTGTGGCCCAGCAAGGGCGTCGAGTCGTCAGCGTCTCTGTGGTCTTTGGGTGGCGGGAAACCCACCGGCGGATATTCCTCGGCGCGTCGACGGTCTGGCCTTTTCCAGCGGGATCAAGCGGGCGACGATGCGGACGAGAGCATCCTTGAATCAAGAGTTCTTAGGCAAACGGGAGCACGGCGGCTCCAGACCCTTTATTGTCCAGACGGATGCCTGCGACACCGGAATTGGAACTGTATTTTCCCAGTTAGATGGCATTTATCAGTAGACAACTCAACGGTAGAAAACTTAGGTGCGCTACTGTTGAAAAGGAAGGTTTTAGCATAGTTTGGAGCCTTAGACATTTTAGGCCCCACCTTACAAGGTCCACCTTCAAGATCCAAACATATCAATTGCCCTTGAAGTGGCTTATGCAGATGAAGGGTGAAAACCCGAAACTGCTCAGGTGGTCCATTAGCCTGCAAGGGCTCGACTTCACCATAGAGCATAGACCAGGGAAGAGTCATGATAATGCAGATGGTCTTTCAAGAAGGTATTTTGACCGTCTGGATGAGGGTGTCTTTCTCGTGGGAGATTAGGCACCCTAACCTCAGTTTTGACTGTGATGCTGGACATTCATCGGAGGGACAGGGCCTCTATATCCTTGTCCTTTACTGCTTTTTATTGTGTGTTCTGTCGTGTTTTCTGCGCAGGAGTTCATGTGGGACTCCTAGCGGTGCAGCTCTCTTTTTTGTTTGGTGTACGGACCTATTGGATACCCTGGTGGTACCCATGGGTGGGGGTACAACCCTCTGCCCCTAGTGTATGTTTATGGGCACCTGTGTGTGGCCCATAGAGCAGGGTATGGGCTGGTGGCAGCTCCATGCTGAATTTGACAGGTGCTCCGAGTATCCTCCATTTTGGGATACCCAGGCCCTTTCATTGGAATCAGTTGATTCCTGATAGGAAACAAGGTGGCCCCTGTGGCCTCTTGCTTTCTATTGCCTGTTACCTTGTTTTCCCAAAGTCCTGTTGAATGGCTGGGTACTTGTCCCAATACACATAACTTGTTGTGAGTGTCTGGAGAGAAGTGAATGGCCTGAATGCACTATGCACCTGATTGGCTGCCTGCCTGCATGAATGCCCTTCTGACCGATTGGTTGCATCTGTGTGACCGAGCAGAATGAATGGGAGATCTGGGGGCCTCTCACTGCTAGAATTCATGTTCAGAAGCTGAAGAGAAACTGGAGTTGAAACTGAAGCTTAACCTTGAAGTCCCGCTGGAAGAGAAGTCTTGCTGCTGCTCTACTTCACCAATCTGAAAGCTGCTGGGTCTCCAGGGGCTGACCCAGAGAGGGCCTGGTTAGGCCCCCCATTCCCGAGCTACGAGGGACCATCGTGCACTGTTAATCTTTGCCAGCGCTCCCTGTTAGACAGACCTGCGACAGGCTGCCGAACGGAGAGGGGGACCGCCGCGGAATCACAAGGAGAAGCCCCTGGACACTGTTGTCCATTGCCGTCGACGACCGCCATTGCCGACCGGAGCCGCCGTGCTCCCTTTGCGTAAGTAATATTTGATCCATGGATGCTCTCGCCTGCACCATCGACCGATTTGTCCCGCCGGAGAAAGCCGAGGCCGCCGACGCACCGAGGAGCATCCGCCGGTGGGTTTCCCGCCACCTAAAGACCATAGAGATGCCGACGTCTTGACGCCATTGCTGGGCCACAGTTCTTCACACTCTTTGCGGTCCTGAACTATCATCACCGAGGTGCCCCGCACGCCTCTTCCTTTAAGGACGCCAACACTTCCTCCTCAACGAGCACCGCTAGGAACGAAACTGCCACATCACCATCGTCGTTCAACCCTTTTCCTCATGGAATCTCGACGATCCGTGGCTCCCACCTTAAAGGGAGCCACTCAAGAAGGATCTGTCCACGACCCGACGACAAACTCTGCTATTCCAGGTACATTGGGGTGGTAGAACTATTTTAGAAGGAAATAAGACTCTTGTCAACAATATATGGACTGGGCTTGTATGATATCTTTATTTACAGGTTGCCCAGGTGGGGGATCTCCACACAGAACAGTGTCTAGGTAACAGGGCCAGTATTCTGCCAATTGTTCTAACCAACTGCTTACCACCTATGTCTACTGTTGGTTACCTCTGTTAATTTATTTGTGTGACATTTAACAAGAGTACAGTTGATGCACTTTAAAGGAATCTAATAATAATTGTGGTACCACTTAGAACTGTATATATATTCCATTGTAAATTCACTGAGCACAAAGTGAGTTATTGTGATGGTCTACATAACCTTGAACTTAATTATAAAAAGACTGTGGGGCTGATTCATGGAATTATTTGTGCCGATAAACGGGGATTTGTGCGCCATTCTGCCCGCAAATCCCCATTTGTTAAACAGGGATTTGCGGGCAGAATGGCGCATAAATCCCTGTTTTTCGGCGCAAATAATTCCATTAATCAGCCCCAGTGTTTTAACTAATACAGTGTGTGGAAATTCCTTTGTGGGGGCTTGGGGACTACACTGTACTTAAGAACCAGCCTGCATCACCTCGTGAATAGCTAGGCCCTGATTGCTCGTCCATTGCTACCAACAATAGAGAATCTTGGCTGGGGTCCTCTGTGCCTCTCCTCTGCCAGGAGCAAGAGGAGAGCAAGAGAGCAGGAGTACAGACACCACCCTCCAGTCTTTACATAGGATACCTTGGGTTTCTATGTACTTTTGGAATTGGTTTGTTGCTACCTTATCCATGATTTTTAAGATGAAGTATGAATTAGTGATGGGGTGTAAATTGGTAGGATCTTTAGGGTCCAAACCTGCCTTCTTAATTAGTGGTGTGATAGTTACCTTTTTAATGCACTTAGGTACTATCCCCTCTTGAAAGGAAGCATTTATTATTCTAGTAAGTACTGGTGTAAACAATTCTTTGTTATCTAAAATGATTTTAGCCAGCAGGATATTTTCCGCACACGACGTAGGTTTCATCTTAGTCAATACTGATGACAACTCTTCCTCAGAGACTGGGAGGAAGCTAAAGTTAGCCGCTTCACATAGTCTAGGTTTTGCTGAAGGTTGGGGTGCTGCATCTCCAGGTTCCTCTCTAGCTCTGATAATGTTATCTCGTGCCTTCTGTATTTTTGCAGAGAAGGCCTTCTGTACTACTTCACAGTCCTCTTCCGTTGGAGTAAATGGAAGGGTGAGGGCCTTAGGTTTATCTATGCTCTTGAGAATTTCAAAGATTTTACTTGTGGCGTTAGGGGCTGCTGCTATCTCTTTATTATAATAATTAATCTTGGCTTCTCTAATCCCTTTTCTGTATTCTAATTTTATACATCTCCATCCCACTTTATTATCTGGTGTGGGATTTTGTAACCATTTCCTCTCCATGCTACGTTTTTCAATTTTTAATTTGGTCAGTTCTCCATGAAACCATTTGTGTTTATTATCGGTTTTCCTAATTAATCTTTGTTTTAGAGGGGGGAACTGTTCCACCAATTAACGAATGTGTGTGGTGAACTGCATTAACATATTTTCACATGAAGCTTTATCCTGGATATTATCGTGAATCGTTTTCAAACAAGGTTTCAGTTGGTCGGGACCTATATTTTTAAAGATGCAGCTGCACACCTTCATGTGTGGATTGCATAATGCTTTGGATGGGTTTTTTGACAGGACCTCAAAGCATACCGCAAAATGGTCTGACCAAATACAGGTTTCTGTACTGACATTCTGAGTATCTAGGTTTTGGGTTATGACCCAGTCTAACTGCTTACCCTTAGATGTAGTAGGTTCCTTGTTTATTACTTCGTAATCAAGGTTTTTTCCAAATGGATCGCTTCCTTATCTGAGTTATTCCCCCTCCATCAATTAAAATCTCCCACCAGTATTGTTGCCGTGTTAGAAGATTTTAAGTTATTTAGTTGGAGGGTAAGCTCATTACAGAAGTCCGACACATGTGATGGTGGTCTGTATAACACTATAATATTAGTGCAGTCGTTGGGGGTGTGCGTATGTTTAAGGTGTAGAATTTCACATCCGCTGCAAGATTGGTTGGCTTTAAACAGTTTAATAGATTCTCTTGCTATAGCTGCCACACCTCCACAGACTCTATTTTGATTATATATTGTATAACCCTCTGGCACTGCTAGATCACATACTGGACCCACTGGGTTTTTTAACCACGTTTCCGTAATACACATGATGTCTAGTTTTTTCTCCTGGATCTGATCATGTATAATAAGAGCATGCTTATTTAGGGAACCAGTATTCAGCAAGCAGACTTTCAGAGTTTTAGGTGATATGGTGGATGAGTTGCACCTTTCTCTTTCCGGTACCATATCGGATGTATGAGACTTCTGTCTGATTTTCCTGACACCCTGGTTTTTTTTATAGCAGAGGTTGTGGGCTGTGACCTTGGATCCTCTGAAAATGAGGCAACACTTTTCTTTACAGTTTGCTCCTTTACCTGGGAACTGGTTGTCGATACAGCTAGTGTGGCTGACCGGGCAAGTAGCCTTGGAAATTGCTTCCAGCACTTCCATCATACCCATAAGGATGTAATACTGCTGTAAGCTGTAAGGGGGCTGGCCGCACCTCCGCGCCCTTTCACGGACTGCCACAGACTGCCCGTATAAGCCTGCGCGTTCTCGCAGGGTTTGTAGGGAAATTGACTCTGGAACTACAGTCTCACTGGGAGTTGTAGTTTTTTCAGATAGAACCACGTGCATGCAGCGATTACCTCGCTGCTTTTACTCACACTTGTGAGATGAATTAGTTATTTCAAACAGTTTCCCTGAAAGGGGCTAACTGGCAACACAAGAAATATCAGCACACAATGTCTTTAAAAATAATTAAAATGATCACAAATGAAACGAGTGCAGCGAAATTAAAAGAATTCTAGGCACAACAACAACTACCAAGGTAGAAGGAACTTCTCAAGGAGAAGACGGATGCTAGCAGAAGGTGAGCCCCCAAGGAGAGGAATGCTGCTTGCAAAAGGTGAGCCAATAAGAGACAGAGGGACATGCGAAAGGACATAGAAAACAAAGCTGCAAGGTGGCAAGGGAGACAAAACACATGGACCAAGCTCAGCAAGCACATAAACAAGGGAAATGTCACTGAAGCATGAAATATAGTTGGGACACATTTGATTACTGGGAATGCAGCCAAGCAGTGTTTTGTTATTCGGGTGGCCATCTTGGTGGAGTCACATGGGTGAGCTGTGACGTCTCTGCCACCTTGTTATGGGCAGGAGTGGGATGAGAGGCTGCTATCTTGCTTTGGGTTCTGTCATCCACTTCCAATGGTGCCACTGAGACCATTTGGTGTCGGTATGGCAGGAGCTGACAGACTGACCTGAAAGAAAGGTTTGGTGCATATTCAGTTCAAATTAATGCATACTTAGTGATAGATGTAGGTAAACATTATATTTTTGTGAAACTTGCAGATATCTCCATTTAATGTGCATAGATAATGTTTATGATTGAGTGTAGCATTACACACATCCAAGATGGCATCCATAACCTGCCATGAAGAAAAAAGTGCTCACACATCCTAGTTGCTGTGTAGCAATCACTTGACAACCCCCAGGCTTTAAAAAGCTGAGAAACGAAGCCAGATGGTCCCTTCAACACTGAGGTGTAAATTAAGCTTCTGGAATGCCCTGAGATCTTTTCCACACGGCAAGGCTATGCAATAAACTATAAATAAGTGATATGTAGTCAAGCCACTGGAGAGGGATATGTAAATGGGTAAAATGAATTTTTTTACAGACTTTCCTGTTATACCATTGCCACATGTCTCTGCTTCCTTTCTACTAGGGCTGCTACATACCTCTGTTTCTTATCTACTAGGGCCACCAACCTTCCTTCTAGAAGGAGCTTCCATCAGCCAGTTTGTCTCTACTAAGACTACCCTAGGACCTGGCTGAAACTTGGAATTATCTGAAACTTGGGACTGCGCTGAAACTCACAATCTTTGATACAGCATGCTACCCTGGGGGAGAATAGAGGGAGAATCTATCACTATAGCTGTCCATTTCCACTGTCATGCCCAAAACTAGGATGGGTACTTGGCCTGGTGCTCAAGATCAATACTCTCCTCTGGGGTCTCTGCTGCCACCTTTGCTCTCTCAGAAGCTTGCAGGCTTTTCAGAATTTCAACTTTGCTAGCATTACTGACATGGGGGAGTACCCTTTCCTAACATAGATTGCAAATGATGCGTGATTTGAAGCCCTTCATAGAATCCCGTTTTAATGCCATTGTGAAAAACAGTTACCTGGCTGTCAGTATGGTCGTTTATTTTGGGTGATTAAGCTGTAAACCCAGCCTGTGCTAGATCCCTTCGCCTCTTTAAGGTAGCACAGAAGCAGACCAAACTGTAATGATCACAAAATATGTCTTTTTAAAAAGGTAGAGAATGGTGTCTTTTGAGTCACTAGGGCCTTTTAAGGCAGGCCAGGAGGACAGAACAACTTCAAATACCTTTAATACTTGCTCTTGTGGCTCAACAGCAGTGAGCCAAGCGTCTAAGTGATTTTACACCAATAGAGTCAGCTTTTAGACAGGTGAAGTTGATTGCTTAAAGGGGGTTTAGTTGGCATTCAGACAATTGCTGCCAGCAGGTCGAGTTGGTGTTGAAATGGGTCGAAGATGGATCAAAAGTGATGAGTGTCAAAGGGAGCTCCAGTTGCTTGCAGTGGTTTGAAAAGCAACTTGAGACAGTCAAGCCAGATAAAAAGCAGATCAAAGTGAGCAAACAGTGCCCAGAGATGGTTCTTGGTTTCTGGATGCTGGGGCACCCCACTCAGGGTCCCCAGGGGCAAGATGAGTCCTCTACCAGCATTTCATGGCCAGGAATTTTTTCAGAGAGCACTTGTAGGGGCTGTCACCTCAGGTGAGCATGTTCCTGGGTACTCATGTTCTCAGCTTGCAGTAGGCTTTTCCACGTCTTTAGAAGGGAACTTTGGAACAGACTGTTGTCGGGACAAACTCCCAAGTAGACCAGAGGGCCACTAGGAGTTTGCAGACTCTTGGAAGGCCCAACACCTTCCCCCAAAAGGAACGTAGACCCAGTCAGATGGCAAATTGGAACTGCAGTTCATTACAGCAAAACCAACAGGGATCAGTACGAGGACAGAAGAAATCCGTGGACATCTCGACTTCTTCTGGCTCGCAGGCCAGTTTTGTATCCTGATTGCGTCATAGTGACGTCAAAACCCAGGTCCTACTCCAGAAAACCTATCACCATCTGGGATTGGTTGTCAGGAGCCTAATAACCTACATGATCCCCTAAACATGTTATTATACTGGCTCTCGCATGTCAGGTGGCTGGCCTGGTCCATTCCCAAATCACTATCTCTAACAATGTTGCAGTGTGAGGGTCTTACCATTGGTTCTTGCCCATTGCTACCCACCCCTAGGATACTGAACTGTGGTTGGCTAGAGTCTGACGTCCCGAGGCCTGGGATCCGCAAAGGTTCTCAGCTCTTGGTGTACCTTCTCAAGGTAATAAGAACGACTATGTGTCTGCATTGTAACTTGTGTTCACCACCTTAGACTATAAGAGTGCTCGTTCATCTCGTGAAACACTTGTCCCACATTGTAGCATCTTTGTTTGCAAGCTTCTGTCTGACGGTGTGAGATCGGCTCCCTTTCCCAGCGCTGGTTTCTGTCCATTGCCTGAGTCGGCTGGGTCACATGTTCGGAGACCATGACTTGGAGCTCTGCAGCTCTGAATTATGAAGAAATATTCACATTTATTGCAGCTGGTGTTACTGTTGTTCAGGGAATGGAATGTGATTCATATCTGTTGGCCTTGATAGTGGGTCCTGTCTCACACTTTTGCTCTTATCCAGCCTGAATTCAACTCAGCCCAGCTCTGGCTGAGAGGCTTGTGGCCTGCTGTAATTTTCTTAAACCATTATGCGGTTCCTACATGTCCATGCTAATCTATATTCTCCATGTTAGTCACACTTGTTCCTGGCAGGTCACATAGGTACTTCTGCAGTTCCATAAGGTTATTTGATATAAGCATCTGCAAGCTTTACTCAGGATCTCTTGCGGTTTGCATGTTGCTGCATTCAGCTAATGATAAAATAATAATCTGATTATTTCCTCTTTTTTTTCAATGACTTTAACACTATATTATGTAATACTTCTGTAACGATTTTAAGAAACTGGAAGCTTTTTCATCTCTCTTGTAAAAATCCCTTCGGTGATTATAAACTTGTAAATAAAAAAATAAAAAAATAAAAGGAATAACAGTATGTATATGTATCTGTCTTCTATCTACAGTAATGTACGCTCATGTTCTTCAAGTATTTGAGTGTGTGTTTGTGTCCCGATGTGCGGATGGCTAAGTCGTGGTGTCTCTAATGATGTCAGTAACATGGTGTCTTGGCGCTTTAATCAATACTGTCTCTTTAGTTGCAGCCTGGGGCTCCTCATCTACTCTGGGGTAGACTTGTACTGTGCCTGCCCTGTAGGGCTGGCTGAGAGGGTACCTCTCGCCATACTTGTCTATCGTTGGAGCACAAGGAATTGGTCCGAAATACTAAGGGTGTTCACAGTATCTCCTGGCCTTCTTCGGGTCATATATCTTATAGGAGTGGCAGAAGTGGGAGAATGTTCCCATCCCTCTTCAGTTCCCCCTCTGGTTGACTTATCGACCACATCTTTATATGGCGGTCCTTTTGCTCTGGGCTGCCATATCTTAATTATTCCTCTGAGGGGTCCGTAATAGTTTGTGTGGTCATCAAATGACCAGTACATATAACAGCATACTCCTTCAGGGTTGCACCAAACCCACTTCCTCTCATAGAATTCCGTATCATGTGGATTGTCCAGCTTTATGATCCCTGCGGGAAATAGTTTACACTGCACAATATTCGATCTCAGTTTGTCTTGTTCTGCGACAATCTCATCCTTTGTTACTCTTATGTTCACATACATCAGGATCTGCATTCTGATAGCCTCTTCTGCTGTTTTCTTACATCTTGCCATGCAGATCCTGATCCAACACACTGATGCTGTTTCCAGCATAAGGGCTCCTGCTATCACCTTCAGTTCGTCTGACAGCTATGATGGCATCCATGACCATATATACACTAGCCAGCTCTTGTCCTCCCTGTCCCTCGTGCTTCATCTTCCATTTTCGCATGCATCTGGGCCAACTGTGCTACTGGATCTGAGAGAGTTCCGTTATCTCTGTTGTTAGCTGGAATAAAAGTACAACAGGCACCCTTTCTTAGCGCAAACCCCTCCTTCAATAGCCGTGAGCAGATCCAGAACCTATCTATTCTAGAGCGCCTCCAACCTTATTGCTCTGAGCTTTTCTTTTACAGCGTTGAACCTGTTCACTGTAGAGTTAATTGTCACCATCAGCTCCCAAAGAGTGATCTGTAACCACTTGACATTTGTGTACGTCTGTATTCCTGATATGATCGATGCAAAGAACATTTGTGTTCTACTAAACAGTCTTAGTTCTGCTGGGATCTTGTCCAGGGCCATTTCTGATGCCTCTGAGAAGTAATTTCCCCATATTTCCTCTCTGCTCAATCCGTCCTGCTTCTCTGCCTTCTCTATCTGGGCTGTTGGTGCCACCTTGATTGATCTCTTCCTTCTTTTGTGGTTGTTCATCTTCGGTAACTCGTCGAGCTTGACATCCTTCTTGGGTACAAACAACAAATGCATGTTGATCTGTATCAGAAGAAATTAGCAAATGTTGAAAATGGATCCTTTGGTAACACACTTGTTTGAGAAAGAACCAACCTTCGCATATAGAAAGAGTAAATCTATAAGAGACTTTGTTGTTCGAGCTGATTATCAAACACCGGTTATCGGCTCTAATGTGTTCAGGGGCACTTTACCCTGCAATAATTGTCAGCATTGCCATAATGTGATTAAGGGAGCAAGCATTAACCATCCTCATACAGGAAAAAAGATCCTTCTTAGACACACTAGTACATGTGATACAAGCAATGTAGTGTATGGAATTAAATGTCCATGTGGGCTATTTTATGTGGGGCTGACATCAAGAAAAGCCGAATTGAGGTGGACTGAGCACAAATCTAACATCGGATTATGCTCAGTCCACTCACCAGTGGCACAACACTTTAAAGAATACAAACACTCAGTGGCTCAGATGAAAGTGGTGATTTTGGAGCAAGTCAGATGCTCTAAAAGAGGGGGTGACATACAAACGTTACTGAGACAAAAAGAGGTGGAGTGGATTGAGCGGCTAGACACACTTGAACCAAAGGGTATGAATAATGAGTGTGATTTGACCTGCTTTATCTGATGTGATTTTTTGTTGACTATTGTGAGTATAACTGCTTTTTTTGTTCACTTTTGGAATTGCCCTATTTTTGGGCGTCAAGTATATATAGAACTGTGATAACTGAAATTGTAGTGTTGATCCATCTGTGAGGATATGTTCACGATAAAAATGATGGAGTATGAAGTATGTCAAATAAATAAGGGAAATGTAGTAAATTGTCTCTGCCTGCATGGCGAGCACCCGTGGTACCTGAATGAATTTAGGTATTGAATAGATTGGAACACTCTGGTTGCTTTAATATTGGACTATAGTTATCGCCACATTTTTGTTGGGAGAAGAGAGGATGAACACCAAGGAAGCATGTCCCAGTTCACTTTTTTGTAGAACAGGGATGGTTTTGGTTTATATTTATCATATATAGTTGCCCCTTTAGAGAATGGAATTTAGTATAGTTATTGAATAGACACTGGTATAGGGCTTACCTGCACTGGATTTTATATCCACTGGGGGGTTTTCTTTCTCATACATGCAATATGTATATGAGTGGTTGATGTTTTGATTTTCCAACAAACAAGAATCCACAACTGTCTGGACAATCCGAAGGGAGCTAATGATGAATAGTCTAAGTTTTCGAATTGTGTGACCCGTCACGGACAGGCCGTCATGTGATGACTTTGCTATCACGTGGGGCAACACCAAGGGACAGGCATCATATTCACTCGCGATCACAGGATCGGGTTGATCACGCGAGTGATTTAATATATTTAACTTCACGCATCGCGGGACGGGAGGCTGTGATTGCAGCCAATGCACCGTTCCTGTGTTGCGTTTGATACATATTTGTATTTACAAGCGATTCTTTCTCAATTAGAGTGACCAGGTATATGCCCCATAGGTTTAGTGTGGCATAAAGTTGTATTAGTATTATGTTCTCTCTCTGTGAGTAGCGAGAGTCTAACCTGGAGCACCGTGAAATAAATGAATACGTTTAGAGTTAAAAAAGAATTATTGATCCAAGTACAACGTAGTGCACCGTTATCTTTGTCTGGGGGCTGACCCATTTTTTTGCTACTTTCTTCTTACGGTTGCACACACTCCTTTTAATATAATTACATTGTGAATTATCTCCATTTAATAGAGAGTATTGGAAGATACGGGGATATCTGACATAGGATGTCATTTTCGAAAATTGAATCGCTGACCAGTAATAGAGCAGAAATATTGGGCTTCTGAGAGGAAGAAGCTAAACGTATCCTCAATTTGATTGCTACAACAGAAAAAGAAAACACACAGACTACTAAAAATCCAGAAGAATTAATTAAGCAGTTAGAAAGGGTGATTAAGTGATAAATTAATCAGAAATTGCATGCTAGTACTTTAGCACAGTATTACAAATCACAGAGAATACCTAAGGGTTTACGGGTAGATCTGGAACCAACATTGTGTAGAGAAAGTCCGGGATTTGTTAAAAAGTGGAGACAAATACTAAATAGATGTTCATTAGATCTCATAATTTTAACTACAGAAGAACTATCAAAATCATTAACATCATTGAAAGAGGAAATTGATATACTAAAATCAAGTTTGTCATCGTTAATGACTAAAGAACAACTTTCTTCAACATTGGAAGATATTAATAATAAATTGGATCAGTTTAAATCTGAAATTGAAACGAAGAAAATCAGAAAATTCTGGAGAGACACAATAGACTATAAACTTGACATTGTTTATACTTGGAAAGAGTATTACAATAAGAGGAAGCCACAACCTTTTCCTGCAAGACCAAGGAGAACGTCAGTTTCACAAACATCAGCTGAAGCTTCAGGTCCTGAAACTAAAGAAGAAGCTCGTTTAAGACAGCAACAAACAGACTCGATAGAGGGAGAAGAGGATTTGAGAAACCAATCCGGAACAAGTGCAAGCGGCCCTTTTTTAGACAAAAGAAAACGCGAAGATCCAAAAAGAAAAAATCCAGCACGCCAAGTGAATATTCCTTAAAAGAAAACCTAGTCATTAATATATCATCATATCAATTAAGTGACTTTGAATCAAAGACTCTCCAAAAGGGTTTATCGTTTGTTCCTACTTATTCAAGCAATCTTCTTAAAGAGAAAATGTATCTTTTTAGGTTAATTCGAAAGATGAAATTGAAAGTATTTTTTGCTACTACGGAAGGAGTACAACCATTGGAACTCTCAAAATATCTTGAAATTTCAACAAAATGTGTGTTCACACCGCATACACAGAATCATGTTTTGGAAGTTTTTTTATAAACAAACATTAAGAGATTTCAAAACTATTTCCTTTAAGAACAGAAACATGATGAGTAATTTCTCTAAAAATGAAAGACTGGCGTTGGATAAACTGTGGCAGAATCAAGACATTATACTGAAGCCAGCCGATAAGTAATAATGGACCGAGTGAAATACAAATTGGAGGTGGAACGCCAATTGAACGATCAAGATACATACCTGGAAGTCAGTTTTGACCCTACAAATCGAGTGAGAACATTAATCAATGAATTTTTGGATGAAGCAGTAGATCAAGAGTGGATAACGGATAAAACAAGATCATTCTTAACCAAGGATTGTCCAATAATGCCGGTATTGTATATCCTACCAAAAGTACATAAAAATCTTCAGAACCCTCAAGGTAGACCTATTATAGCAGCAACGGACAGTCTTCTATAACCATTGGCACAATACATTGATCAAGCAATTCAGCCACTTGTGCAAAATACTACAACATACATTAAGGATTCTACAGATTTTCTATTAAGGATCAAGGATCTTGAATTTGAAGAGACTACAGACATTCTTTTTACAATGGATGTTTGTAGTTTGTATACAAATATTACACATGATGCAGGCCTGGAGGCAATGGAATGGTTACTACTGCCATCACAAGAATGCAAGGCAAATAATATGTGCATACTGAATTTATTGAAATTGGTCTTGAATAATAATTTTTTCCGTTTTGAAAATAGATACTTTATTCAGATTGCAGGAACATCAATGGGGGCCGCTATGGCACCTGGGTATGCAAATACCTACATAGCGTATTTGGAACAAACAATGGTTTTGAACAATCCACAATACCAGCTTCACTTAAGAAGTTTTATGAGGTTTATAGATGATATCTTTGGTATCTGGAGAGGTTCTCATCAAAGTCTCCTTCAATTTTTTGAGTACATGAATCAGCTAGCACCAAGAATTAAGTTCACGACTCAGACCGGATTCAGTTTTTGGATATGGAAATCTATGTTAAGAACAATCACCTGCACCCGACCATCTATAACAAACCCACGGACAGAAACAGCACATCGATGGCATCTAGCTTTCACCCATCTACTACAATTCAAGGCATACCCTACAGTCAGTTGTTAAGGTATCGCAGACTGATTTCAGAGCCAGCGGAGTTTGAGATTCAATCTAACAAACTGAAGGAGAAATTTTCTAAACGTGGTTATAAAACAACCACACTAGAAAGTGCCTTAACGAAGGCTTCAGCAGTCCCCAGAGCTAATACATTGGAACGGTCACCAAAGGAAGATTCGGAAGCAATGGTATACGTGACAACATACTCTCAACAGAGTCACAAAATCAAGAAAATTATCAGAAGAAATTGGCAAATGTTGAAAATGGATCCTTTGTTAACACACTTGTTTGAGAAAGAACCAACCTTCGCATACAGAAGCAGTAAATCTGTAAGAGACTTTGTTCAAGCTGATTATCAAACACCGGTTATCGGCTCTAATGTGTTCAGGGGCACTTTACCCTGCAATAATTGTCAGCATTGCCACAATGTGATTAAGGGAGCAAGCATTAACCATCCTCATACAGGAAAAAAGATCCTCCTTAGCACACTAGTACATGTGATACAAGCAATGTAGTGTATGGAATTAAATGTCCATGTGGACTATTTTATGTGGGGCTGACATCAAGAAAAGCCAAATTGAGGTGGACTGAGCACAAATCTAACATTCGATTATGCTCAGTCCACTCACCAGTGGCACAACACTTTAAAGAATACAAACACTCAGTGGCTCAGATGAAAGTGGTGATTTTGGAGAAAGTCAGATGCTCTAAAAGAGGGGGTGACATACAAAAGTTACTGAGACAAAAAGAGGTGGAGTGGATTGAGCGGCTAGACACACTTGAACCAAAGGGTATGAATAATGAGTTTCATTTGACTTGCTTTATCTGATGTGATTTTTTGTTGACTATTGTGAGTATAACTGCTTTTTTTGTTCACTTTTGGAATTGCCCTATTTTTGGGCTTCAAGTATATATAGAACTGTGATAACTGAAATTGTAGTGTTGATCCATCTGTGAGGATATGGTCACGATAAAAATGATGGAATATGAAGTATGTCAAATAAATAAGGGAAATGTAGTTAATTGTCTCTGCCTGCATGGCGAGCGCCCGTGGTACCTGAATGAATTTAGGCATTGAATAGATTGGAACTCTCTGGTTGCGTTAATATTGGACTATATTTATTGCCAAATGTTTGTTGGGAGAAGAGAGGATGAACACCAAGGAACCATGTCCCAGTTCACTTTTTTGTAGAGCAGGGATGGTTTTGGTTTATATTTATCAAATATATTTGCCCCTTTAGAGAATGGAATTTAGTACAGTTATTGAATAGACACTGGCATAGGGCTTACCTGCACTGGATTTTATATCCACTGGGGGGGTTTACTTTCTCATACATGCAATATGTATATGAGTGGTTTTTTTTGGATTTTCCGACAAACAAGAATCCACAACTGTCTGGACAATCCGAAGGGAGCTAATGATGAATAGTCTAAGTTTTCGAATTGTGTGACCCGTCACGGACAGGCCATCACGTGATGACTTTGCTGTCACGTGGGGCGACACCAAGGGACAGGCATCATATTCACTCGCGATCACGTCATCGGGTTGATCACGCGACAGATTTAATATATTTAACTTCACGCACCGCGGGACGGGAGGCTGTGATCGCAGCCAATGCGCCGTTCCTGCGTTGCAATTGATACATATTTTTATTTATTTTGATTTATTTTGACACAGATGTAGCGAATAGCAGATTGTGGTGGGTAAAAAGTTCATTATTATTGTTCTCTCTACAGAGTGATTGCAATATCTGGCCAAACCCTTGGAAGATTAATCAGGAAGTGACACGGCAGTCAGAATTGGCTATAGAGACCCTGGATATTTCCAAGGTCAGTGAAATTAGCTTAAAATTCATTCATGGGATACTGGCGCTCGCTGGACCATAGAGGCAATATTAGTACAAATCTCTGATTTTTGTTAAATTTACTTTTAATGTACAGAGAAATTTTTAAAAACAACACATCAACACCTGAAGAAGGGGTGAAGATAACCCCGAAACGCGTAGTGGACACACACAATGTGATTGTGATTGTGTGCAGAAACAAAACCCCTTTTGTTAAATTGAAACTTATCTTAGAAATTACAGATTCGGAAAATTTGCTGAACAAAAAAAGCTTTTTTCTAACAAATATTGCTTGTGGTTAGAATTTTCTGCTCTTGTTTGATGAAATATCTTTGTATTTGATGAAATCGTGAAATTCAGATGAGGAAGAATATTGTAGGAATGATGAATACAATTACCTACTAAAAGACATTTACAGAGTATGTGTTTTTTATGTTTTCTGAAAGTTTGATTGAAAAGAGGCTATATCTTCTGAATTGATTGAAACATTTTAAATAGATTATTTCTCAATTAGAGTGACCAGGTATATGCCCCATAGGTTTAGTGTGGCATAAAGTTGTATTAGTGATCTGTACCAACAAGCATTCTCCTCCCCACTCAGGTGGCAGCTTCTCATACACCTTCGATCCACATGCCCAGTAGTAATCCATCAGCACTGACGTTCCTGCTCTCATTGCTGCAACATGTTGAATTGTTTTGCACCCTACGTTCTCGCCAATTTCAACACCACCATTGTTCTGATAGCACAGGGCTGGCAACTTCAGGGGAAGTATTGGCATCCGTCAAGCTTCGTTCCCTACCCATGTCAGCAACTTTGCGCTCGCATCCCATTCCTTCAGACACTTGTCATTTTCTTCTTGCATCTAGTTCACTGAGGACTGTGCTAGTGCGTTGCTTCCCAACACTCCATCTTGCCATCCATTGTTAGTGTACACTCATCCATACACTAATATCTGTGGCCTTTCCAGGCATCCAGGCTCTCCTCCTATCTCCTTCACTCTTGTCCAAGGACATGGCAATTCCTTCATTGTGATAGTCTTTGTTTCTCCTTTCTCAGGTCCATCGGTTATGTACTGTATGGCTTCATCTAACTGCCAATAATTGTTCATCATGTCAAATGTCTTTATGTAATTGTCTTTAGATGGGAAGGTTCCTTTGGACATCCACCTCAATGTTGCTATCTTCCCTTGGAATCTTCCTTGCGTTTGCACCATCATGAGCTACATCAGGCACTGTGCTCTGGCTGCTGGTATTTCAGTTGCTATGAACATTTTAGGGGGCACTCATGGCATAGGGAATTAAAGAGAAGACATAACAGTTCTCCCTGGTGGTTTCCTTACCTACCTTTGTTATGTGTTTGTACCACATGTTGTTGGATACTCGAGCAGTGTCAGTGAGATACATGTTGACTCCTTTCATGTCTGTGTCAACACTGCGCATTCCTCTCTTTACCTTATCAGCAGTGTCTTCTCGTCCACCTGACATGGTCGTCCTTCCTGCTTGGGTCGGGGGAATGTTAGTATAGGGTACAGCCTAGTGGTAACAACAACATATAATTGCCAAAATGCAAATCTCATCAATCCACTGGGAATGAATAGACACGACATGATAATAATGTTCTTTATTGTTTCTTTCATATCCACTTACGCTGCTTGATGCTTGCAGCCTGGTGATAAAGTTGCCCGCCTGAAATTTACGAAAGGAGGCGTTACTTGGTTAATATCCTCAAGCCCTGCGAACCAAATAATCACTAATTGCAAAGGCAAAGACATCCTCCCACCCCTTCCTTACTGAGGGGTCTCTCAATATAGCCAACACTGGGAATTGACTGTGTTCAAGTTGTGGGTATGGTTGAGCCAAGTATTCTACAAAAACAGGGTAGTTTACTGCAGGAAATCATCCTCGGAATCGTCTGGGGTTCCCTATATAGAGCACAAACTGCTTACAGAAAGTTTCAGGATGATGGGTGGAAGGTAGCATGAGAAACACAACCTATACAATCCCCACAACATTTGCGTCAACCTGTCTTTTCGAAAGGAAAAAGAAAAAACAGACAGTGGGCCTCATTAGGAGTGCTACAGGCGCCCTTGTTACCTCACCGCAACATTCCGAGTTTGCTTGCGGGTGCCGCTCTGGATGCCTAGTCAGACCAGGCATGCAGCGCGGCACCCGCGAGCAGACCAGGATGGTAGCAGGGGTACCGTTGTTAACGGTACCGCTGCTACCATCCTCCTCATTCCCATTGAGCTTTATGGGGCCTCAAATGGGAATGGGGACGTACCGGATCTGGGTCCCACGAATGGGAATTACCGGGACCTTCAAGGTCGGAATGGCACGGTAAGTCCCCTTTTTGCGGGACCTCAAAACTCGTAATGAGGTCCACTGTATCCTTAGTCAATCTGCACAAGTACTCCAGTTTCTACTTCTGCTGTTTGGGAGCGCCTAACCATGGGGTGACTTGTTCTCTCTAACTCAGTGAGGTCCGCACCCACTTGTCGTTCATGGAGATCCTGAACGTTGGTCCTGTCGGTCACGGAGACTCTGTTGCCAGGTTGGGCCACTGCTTTGTAGGGCTTGACGTCTTGAAGGTGATTCCAAACAGTTTTCCCAACTAGCCTAAAAGTGCAGTCTGCTACCTCTACTACAACATGAGGTCCTGTGAATCTTGGTGCATTTCAGCGCCTCACAAAGTTCTGCAGGAGAACAATATCTCCCACTTTCACTGAATACTTTAGTTCATTGCCTTGTGGTGTGTCGTTGCAGTCGATCTCGTCACCATCTTCTGGGCCTCCCTAGATCCGCTGTATCTGGCGAGAGATAAAATAAGCACTAGAAACCATAGAAGTAATGTAGTCATACATCTCCTGTCCTAACACATCTGCAATGTTCTCACAATCTTTCAATGCTCTTGTGGGAGGAGCCAGGGGAAGATGCATGCGCGATCCTATCACAACCTCATGGGGTGTTAACTGGTGGTGGGACCCTGTCTTTTTACACAATTCAAACAAGGCCAAAGGTAAACAATGCAGCCAGTTTTTCTTGGTGCTCTGCTGAGTTTTAGCTATGCACTCCTTTGGTACGCACATGAATTTATGCTTAATGCCTAGCAGAGTTGTGATGTGATGGAACAGCTCATTGGCGAAGTGAGGGCCACTCTCAGACCCCACAACCTCACACATGCCCCATCTTGGGAAAACCTCCCAGACCAGAAACGCAGCCGATCTAAGGCATCTCCATGTGAACAGGGCCCTGCCTCTATCCACCTAGGGAATGGGCAGACACTCACTATCATTTAGCGGTATCCTTGACAAACTTGGATCAAATCTACTTAGTCCATGTGGAGGTGCAGAAATGGCCCTATGGGTCTTGGTATGGTTCCTCTCACAACTCTCAAAGTATGCCCTGCTGTAAACTGCTGGCAGGTCAAGCAGTTACTTATAAAATCAGCTACATGTTCTTTCAAATTAGGGGTGTACCGAACTTCGGCTTCGAGTAAGACTTCGGACGAATTTCGGCTGAAAACCGGTTATTCGGCTTCGGCCGAATGTTTCTGGAAAACGTACCCGAAGCCGAAGTTTAAATTTTTTTTTTTAATAGTCCTCTTTCTATGATTGCCAATCTTCTCTCAGTGTGAGAGACGATAGTCAACCCTAGAAGGTAGGACAGTGGGAGAGCAGCAGTAGCCAGTAAGCTGCTAGTTTACTGGCTACTGCAAGCAGCACAAGGGCAGTTCCTTCCAGAGCTGCTTGCATCCATCCCGCGACCCCTTAAAATGGCAGCCCCCACAGTGGCATCACCCGCCGCCGCCGGCAATGGACCAGTTGAAATTGCCAGCTTGAAACCTGCAGGCTTCTCCCCTGGGTCAGTTTTTAATGATCTTATGTATTTGGTGCCATAGCGGATGGAGAGGTCAGTGTAGTTGTTTGATGGGCTGAGCGGCATGGCAAGGTTGACTCCTGGGTGTGTGTGTGCAAGGGGAATTTCCAGGAGTCACAGTTGGAGGAATACTGGACTGGCAGGGTGTGGGTCTGTCTGTGGCCCATCACATTCCATTTGGAATAAGTGCCTGGCTTAACTTGTGTATCCAGAATACCAGGAATAAACGTAGCCGTATACTGAAACTTGATCCGGTGCCCCATTACACAGTGTATAACAAAAGCCATGCAGATGGAGGTATATGGTCTTTTAGGGTTCGTCCTCAAAATGTCAATGGCTAGGGGTGTATTTCACTGGAGACCTTAGAAACGGGTAAACCCAGTAAAAGACCCCTTCGCCGCCCATGCATCCCACAACCCCTTCGCTGCTCATGCCCACCTCCCTCCTCCCTTTCTAATTTCTATTTCGGGTCTACCTGTACCACCCCCAGTCACATGTGTGCACGGCGGAGGAAGCCCGCTGAAGGCGGGGTGGGCTGGCCGAATGATTGGGAGGGAGGCAGAGTGAGTGGGAGAGGGGCTCTCCTCTCAGTACACATGGACACACATACATGCACACAGATCACCTTCTGCAAGGGGGCTGCCACCCTGGGCCTCCCGCCCTCCGGCCCCACTGCTGCCTAAACATTGGCTGCCTCTCATGTCCATCAAGCCCTGCTCACTCGCGGATATCCCATGGAGCCGTACAGAAGAGGCGGCACATGCTGACTTCAGCACTATTTGTGAAAAAGCAGACTATCTAAAAATGCCCATGATCTTCTGGGCATTTAAGCTAAACAGCACGCTCAATAATTTAGATCGATCTGCAATCACCCTGCCCGACTTTTATACATGTGCAGTGCGATTATTTCTAAATAAAGAGGTCCAGATGCTGCGATACAGATGCGTTGGCCAAGTAATAGAGGCTTCTACAACATATTGAGGGGACACTCCACTTACCAAAAAGCCCCCCTTTCCCTTGCCACCAGAAGGTGTGTTTCCAGAACTGGGGGTGGCCTCTGCTTTTGATAACCTCTTGCAGGGGACGTTACCCCCTGAGAGCCAAGGATGGGGTTGGACGAGCGCATTGTCGGCCTCTTCTGGAAGAACTTGCAGCCGCCCCTGACCTACTGGAGCATCTTCTTCAGCTTCAGCCTCTGCATCACCTTCCTGAGGCCCACTCTGCTGGACCTGCGGTGCCAGACCCAGAACACCCTGCAGGACATCACCTGGGTCTTCTTCGCTCAGCAATCCTGCCTCCTGCTGGGGACTCCTGTGGGAGAGCTCTTCAAGAAGACATAAGGCGCCTGCAAACCCGCTAAATGGACACAAACCTGCTGCTACACCTAAGGTAACATGCTGCACTAATGCAACCCTGCTGTACCTAAGCTAACATGCTGCACTGATGCAACCCTGCTGCACCTAAGCTAACATGCTACCTTGATGCAAACCTGCTGCACCTATGCTAACATACTACCGCAAACCTGCTGCATTTGAAACCTCTGCTCTTACACTAAAAAAATACACAACAGCGGCAAAAGTGGTCCATACAGACTAAGGGGAATGCGTTTCCGTTTTTACACATTTACATGCGCGTCAATGTGAATTGAGGAAGCAAATTGAAATGTGTAGAAATGCCTGCTTATTTGTGCAAATGCTCAAATGGGGTTCAAAAGAGCATCTGAACGTGTGCATCCATGCTGCGTGCATTCACATGTTCTTTACTGTCTTGCGAAGCACTATTTCTCATGTGCTGGACAATGTATTTAAAAAAAACAACTATTCGGCTCACTATTTGGCTTCGGCCGAATAGTTTTGCTAACTATTCGGTATTCGGCCGAATAGTCATTTCACTATTCGGTACACCCCTAATTCAAATGTTGGCAAAACAATGTTTCTACAATGCATGTAGCAATGACCTCCTTCCCTGTGTGTGTTGGATGGTGTAATTGTGCCAATACTGTCTTCAGCAACGCCATTGGCATGACCACTTCCCCTGTGTTGTTCTGTCGCCATAAGGCATCTGTCGGAGACATGGAGCATGCTCTCTTTATCCATAGCTCATTCTCCTCCTGGTGCACAGCTCCCTGCAGCTCCATAATCTGTGTCTCTGGTAGTACACTGTAACCTTCCCTCATCACCATGTTCCTCACTCCTACTATATTCAGTCCTACATTCAATTGTATTACCTCATACCCTGATGCTCTCTTTGTGGTCAGTGTGCTCTTTGGCTCATGCAGTATCGCAAAGAGGGCCTGCTCCATGTACAATGTGGTAGTGCACCCCATTGTCACTGTTGATGACTTCTCCAGGGCAAAGGCCGCAGCTGCCAAAGATTTTTTGCACAGATAATGCCCTTTCATCACTGGGCGAAGTTGTCCACTGTAATACGCTATCGGCTTATGGCCCATGCATGTCGTCTGAGTCAGTACCACCTTCATCACTACACCATCAGTGTGCAAAATCAAGAAAAACTCTTTCTTATAGTCAGGGGTACCTAACAATGGGGCAGTGCTTATGGCCTCCTTCAGTACCTCAGAAGCCTCAGTCATCTCTGTGGTCCATGTAAATGGGCCTCATTCCGAGTATGGAGGTAGTCATGGCGCTATTTGAACCATGACTACCTCCCATACTGGGTCCTGGTCCGACCTGGTTCAATGGGGACTTACCGGTCCACTCCGACCCTGAATGGACCGGTAAGTCCCCATTGAAAAATCCATTCCCCATTCCAATTTGAGCCCCCATAGGGCTCAATGGGAATGGGGAAGTAGCTAATAACGGTACTGCAATTTGCGGTACCTTTATTAGCTCTCTGGTCCCTTAGCGGCTCCTGCTAAGTGTGCCTGGCACAACCAGGCGCCCATTGTGGGAGCCGCTAAGGGACCTCGGAATAGGCTGCAAAGGGATTACCAGCACCAATGTCCTTAACGGTGCCCGGTATCCCTCTGCACCCACCTCGGAATGAGGCCCAATGTGTTTGTTCCCCTTTGTGCCTCCTTCATAGTGCCCAGTAGTGGCCTGATGTGTCTGCTGTAGTCAAAGACCCATGCTCTGCAGAAATTGCACAACGCCAAAAACTGTTGCATTTCTTTTACTGTCGTGGGCTGGGGTGTCTTGCGTATTGTCTCTGCTCAACTTTGGTGCAGTGTGTCGGCCGTCCTTAGATATCATCTGTACAATGTACAACACCTCCTTCTGACAGAACTGTAGTTTGGCCATGTCCACTTTGTACCCTTTGTCAGCCAACACTGTCAGCATGTGCAGTGAATCTCTTCTGCACTGATCTTCTGTCTCACTGCAAATCAAAATGCCATCCACATACTGCAAAACTGTGCTTTTAGTCTGTATGTTGCTTAAAACAATCTGTACCACTCTGTTAAAGATAGATGGTGACTCACATTACCCATGTGGTAAACAAGTATATTTACCCTTCTGGTTTCGGGAAACAGAGCTGGTTAAATCTTGTTATTCTGGGTGCAGTGGCACTGAAAATAATACATTCTTTAAATCAATGACCGTGAAACAGGAAGCTTCCGCTGCAATGCCGCACAAAATTTTCGCCGGGTTTGCTGCTACAGGTTACTCTACTTCTACAATATGGTTAAGAGGTCTTAAACCCTGATTAAAACACCATGACCTGCTGTTAGCTTTGCGTACAGGGTACACTGCTGTGTTGCATGGAGATTCTGATAGTACCAGAATGCCTCTGTCAATCAAGGCTGTAATTGTTTCATTAATGCCTTCATCTGCTTCCTTGGTTGGGGGACACTGCTTTACTCTTGGAAAAATTTCTCCGGGTTTCAGTTTGATCTCTAATCCCCCTATGCTCTTTATGCGGCCCACGTCATAAGGACTTGTGGTACATAAACTGATGGGCACTTTGGCCATATCCTCCTCCCAAATTAAGGGTGGCGCCTCCAACACCACAGCCATTGTCTATGGCACCGCCCTGTAATGTATCTGTAACCTATATGTTACACTCATCTCGAACACAATCTCCAGTTCTTGTCTCTCTTCTGTCAGTGTGGTCAGCCTGAACCCCTCTGCAACTGCAAGTATTGCTCTCCATGTCCTCCCAGTGTCATCCAATGCATGTACTGCAATCCAATTCTCCCTTGCTAACACCACCTCTATTTCTATGGACACTACATTCCCTCTGGCTCGTCTAATGGTGCCTCTGGCCTGAACAGGTATTCATTTGGAACTCGCCACACCTTTCCTGCAATGCCCGGCATCCATGCAATGGCAATGTCCGCCCCATATTGAAACATCTCTGGGTTCACTGGCACCCTCCTCTGTACCGTGCGTCCACAATATGCTTACGATCTGCTTTACATTTAACATGTGTATGCCTGGTGTTGAGCACTATGCCTTTGTCTGTGAATGTAATTGTCATGCTTATTCTACTCACGATGTCTCGTCCCAATATGTTTACAAGTGTCTGTCGAGAGTAAAGTAGAGGTAGTGATAAGTCGTGATCTCCTGTAGATAGTGAGATATTATCAGTAAAAGAAACCACTTCTAGAGCCCCAGAGAATCCCTGACACCTTAAATGTTCCTTCCATAATAGATGACCTAGTCGCCTCGTGTCAACAAGAAAGGAAAAAGTTGTTTCACCTATCGCCACCCCTATGCGAGGTTCCTCTGCAGGGTTGTGTGTGATAGACAGGATGGGACACATCAAGTTCGTCTTTGGGCTGTCCTATTGGGTTTACATGGATAACCCATTCCCTGTAAAGGGGTTGTTCCCTACCATTGTGACCCCTCCCAGTCATCGGATGGGTACTGTCGCCACTGTGTCCACATGTGCAGATGCGTCATCATTCTGTATTTGTGCTAGTTGCTGTGTGCTCCCTGTAATCTGTGGTGCTTATAGATACTGTGGCACCAGTGCTTCCATCTGTGGTACCTGCATCTGTGCTTGTGGTTGTGCTGGTTCTTGTGGTTGTGTTTGTGTGTGTGCTTGTGGCATCTGTTGAAATGTACCCTGCATCTGCCCATGTGGCTGTTGATCCTGTACATAATAATCTTCTTGGCCTCCTTGATATGGCTGCTGGCCCTGCTCTCCCCAATTCTGCTGTGTCCTTCTAAATCAACATACCCTTTAAATGTGTCCTAGCTGGCTGCAAGTCTAGCACTGTGGTGGCTCCCTCCATTGTCCTGGAAAACCCCCTGAAAAGTCTTCTGGGTTTTGCTGTATCAGTTGTTCATATCCATGAAACCCTCCTGAAAACCCCCCTTGGTTGTAATACATCTGTGGCCTGAAGGCATGCCCCATTTGTAAACTTCCCCTTCCTCAAACTTCTTACTGTAGGCTGCCCCGCCCCATGTATCCTACTCCCATGGGTGGTATGAACTGTTGTGGCTGTTGATGCTGCTGCTGTGCCTGTGGGGTGGGGCTGGTTATAACCACCCCTTCCATTGCATACTTTGATAGCTTTTGCTGCACTAGTTTAGCCTCATCTGCCTTCCTATCTTCTGCTTTTTGTTTAAACATTTCCTGCCACAGTCTACAATGATGCACTACTGTGCTGTCTGTGTCTTCACCACCCTTATTACTCATTCGTCTTCCTACCTGCATGCGCGTTCTCCCACCAATCTGGCCATCTGTGACTTTCTGTGCTCTCTCTCTGCTAACATGCGTTTTTCTTGCCCTGCTATCGCTCTCTGTCTCTTTGCCTTCTCCAGTTCTCCCTCCCTTTTCTACCTCATCTCCCTGTCTGCTCTTTTCCACTCCTTGAGATCCCTCTTTATTCTTTCTTCCTGCTCCCTTTCCAAGTGCTCCTTCTCTTCTTCCCTTCTTCGCTCCAGTTTCTCCTCTCTCCTTGTCTCTCTGTCCTCATGCTCTAATCTCATTTCCTGTCCTTCTCCCTTCTATCCTCCTCCGCCATCAGTTCTGCCCAGTCAGTCGTATCGCTGTCCCTTTTCAAGCTTACTAGTCGTGTCGCTTTCCCTCTTCAGGCTTACTATCACCTCAGTCGCCCCTTCTGCCTCTCCATTTGTTTTCCCTTGAAGCTTTAAAAGCACCTGCGCTGCTATTGATTCATTTGTGCTTATGCCCTCGAACTCCTCCTTTGCACGATGCTGCTCCTCACTGCCTGCCTCTGCATCACTAGCTGGCTGTCCTGCACCTTTCTGCTTATCCCCTTTAGTGTATGGTGGTGGCTTATATGTCGGATTTGACTACCCCTATGCTGCCCTTAGTTCCCTCATTGGGTACATTCCCTGTTCATCATCTGTATCATCAGATACTACACTTGAAAGGGCAGGGGGAGGTGCAGCGGGATGGGTCCCTTGGTGCTTCACCTCCTGCTGGCTTAGCATTCACTGACGCCTCTCAGCATCTCCCTCTCCCTCCTGAAACATGCGCCACACCTCAAATATGGCGATGCGTTTGGTCAACTTCTTCCCCTTGTAGGCACCCTGTATGTGTGTCAATAGCAGTTGCTGCACGTCTTTGGAGAAACTTCCACAAGGTGGCCATGGTTTTGTTACTTTACATTCAGCACCTTTTGAACCATTCTATGCTACATTTGCTTTTTTTTCCCTTATAAGGCGCAAGTGTCTTACACAAATGCTGAAGGGGAGTAGTGCCCCCAATGTTATCTTGATACATTTCAATACCTTTTACCTGACCTAAATTCAAGGGTTTCGATAATCCGGTGTTCACGGATAAAATTCACAATGCAATGATAATATTTTCCAGTTTGAACGAGCCTCTGTGGCTCTACAATTTATGAGGCATTCTCCGTGCACCGCCCCTCCTTCACAATCGCTGCCTCCTCAGGCACACAACCACAATCCTGCGCATTCGCCTTCCACGCACCTCCACTGGTTCATCTCGTCTGCCAATCCCAAATTCTCAATACTAGCTCCTCACGTCTCAAATTCTCAGTGTCCTATATGCAAATCTAAGAGTGACGTCACCAAGCTATCAAAACGACATAGGTAAATCAAATATTGCGCGAACACTGTAATAGCCTGTTACTCCCAAACCCAGACAAAACCCCACAGCTGTCTTCCTGCACTCCAGGCACAGTATACTAATATTCTCTTGTGACCGAACTGTCCCCTTGTGTCGTCTAATGTGTGAAACGCCTCATTCCAAGAGACTTAAACAGTCAACTCACCTTGCGCAATCTAGGCTTGCTCCCTTGCTACCCCTCACGGGGATTCCCTTCATCTATGTCCTGAGCTAAAAAGCCCAATCCACAGTAATACCTTATTTGCATAACTTTTGTCATCCAAGCCCTTAGGTCAATAGTCTCGGTTATTCACCAGAACTTTTACCTCTAAGACCGAATGTGACCTAAACATAGAAAAGGGACTTCTACCTCAGTTTCTGTCGCTACTCATTATAACAATACTTCACCAATACTTGACAATGCTAAACAATACTCTACAATACTCCGTACCCTCCCTCACACCCACAGTTGCCGTCGTACTGCTAACATACTTACGTTCTGTGTTGTGCTGGCACTGCTTAGCTGCTGGCTCCTCGTCAAGGCGCTAGCCTCCCTGTCCTGGTCTGCCTGGACAACTGGCTGACCTCGGGCAGGATTATTTCCATGGGGCTCCTGACGACCTTTAAACGAGCATGCGTTTTTCCGTCTTCTCAAAATACTCCAGGTTCCTGCAGCCTCTCAGGTTCGGTGGCGAAGGAGTGGACCTGATGCCGGGCTGGTGCAGCCAACCATCCTGTTGCTACCTATTTGTTGGGACAAACTCCCAGGTAGACCAGAGGGCGACTGGGAATTTGCAGACTCTTGGAAGGCCCAACACCTTCCCCCAAAAGGAACGTAGACCCAGTCAGATGGCAAGTTCGAACTGCGGTTTATTAAAGCAAAACCAACAGGGATCAATATAAGGACAGAAGAAATTCATGGACATCTCAACGTCTCCTTGCTTGCAAGCCTGTTTTGAATCCTGATTGCACCATAGTGACATCACAGCCCAGGCCCTATTCCAGAAAACGTATCACCATCTGGGATTGGCCGTCAGACACCTAGTAAACTTTATGATCCCCTAAACATGTTATTCTACTGACTCTCGCATGTCATGTGTCTGGCCTGGTCCATCCCCAAATCACTATGATGCACGGAAATAAAGGGAGAGGGATCGTCCCAAGTATGGCCAGAATGAGGGTCATTTGATGAAAGAGTTTTAGACCTTGTGACAACCCACCTGCAAGCAAAGTATCGGGGTAAGCAGCTTCAAAATAGACATGAAATATTGGATCTCTGGAGGATGTTTGAAGATGCATCCCCTGGTAATGATGTAATAAAAGAAGTAACGCCAGAAGTGGCACCAACCCCAACAGGGGACGGGGGAGTACCAACAAAAGAAAAAGTGGTGAAAATGGGGGACAATGACCTCACTAGTTTATACCCACTACTAACTAGGCCCGCATAGCGACCTATCTTATTTGCATGAACCGAGTGCCCCTTCAACCTCCTCAGCCACAACCCCACCTCCTTATGATCTCAGAGGGCTGTACGGACCTACAAGTGCTCCTCCGGTAAATTTAGCACATCTCACTGGGGATCTGGAAAGGCAACTTGCCTCCACACAGATGGAATTAACACGTTTACGAGCATTATGTGACAGAGGACAAATGCTGCCCGGAGGAGGGGAGGCACCATCAAGCACAGCGGGAGGGCCAACACCTTCGCCGCTACCACAGGGGAATTTACCAACAGGGCCCAAACATGAGTGGAAGTCAGGAGAGTTTTTCTTCCATCTTAATGATACCCCCATAAAAATTGTGCGGGCAGAACAAGGAGGCAGCCAAGCAGGGGAGGAACAAGGAAGTGGGGACTCAGACAGGGAAATAGACAAGTTGTGGAGTGATTTACACAAGTGCGAAGAGGGGGCGACAGCGGCAGGATTATCCCTACCACTACGAGAGGACCCAGAGGATGGGTTAGTAAGGGAAAGATAGCAGGGAAGGTTGAGGAGCAGGTCGGGAAACATATCATTGGACAAAGCCAAAGGAGTAAAGGTAAGTAAAAAGGGAAGTAAAGCAAGACTGCAAATGCCTCTCATCGACAAGGGAGCAGGGAGACCCCATTACTTACCATGGGCACAAATGGACAAAAATAACTTGTTGAAGGCACTTCCTCTACTTTCGGGAGGGGCAGGAAGTGGATACATGCATTCGAAAGAACACAGCAGGAGTGCCTTTGGCCATAGAGGATGTAAAAAGCTTATTAGTGTCTGCAGTGGGAGACCAAGCAGACAGGGTGTGGGTGAAAGCAGGTTTCCCGGGAGTAACAATAAATTGCGACCGCCATGATGGGTCAGCCTTTAACAATGCGAGAACACAAGTGTGGGATGCACTGTGGAGAACCTTCCCTGATACCCCAGATTTACATTTGGTAATGCAATGTACCATGGGCGAGGAGGAGGAGGCTGCACAATTCATTCTTCGGGTTCAGGACTTGTGGAGATCAGAAACGGGCACGGCTTGGGACCAATCCACCTCCCTTTTTTACTTTATCATCAAACGAGGCCTCCCAAAGGAGGTACAGAAGCCCTTGGATAAATAGCTGGGATAAAACCCAAAGGCTGGCCTGAGATTGTTCAGTATTTCGGGATCGCCATATCTAAATATACACACAACTGAAGAACCTACCTCAGATGGCGATAAAATGCACTTTACACCCTATGTCCCAACTACCCAAACGTACCCTGTGTCACAATCTTGGCAGAGTGGTAGCGAACAGAATGATGAAACATGGACAAACATTTTTCCTATAAGACATCAAAAGGTGAAAATGTTACACAATGGCCAAGGGAGGAATAAGAGGTGGAAAAGGGGGGTGGATAGAAGGGGTTATGATGCATACCATGGCCTGGGGCTAGATGAAATAGAAGATCCTCGCCACCCGGATCAGTCCAATAAATAGTACTCAGACATGAGTGCCACAGCTAAACAAGCAACAAATGAGAGCTGTTATGTTTGCTCTCTCATACCCCATGCCTCTGGCACACCCAAGGTTCTTATACCCAAAGAAACACCCATGTTGGATGCCCAGTGTTCAATTCACCTAGTTTTATGTAGAATTTGAAGTACCTTCCAGGCACACACTGTAACAGTACAAATGCTGCAAAACGAAAAAACATGCACAAGCAAACCTCAAGGAGTAATATGTGTGAAAGAACCATTTTTTATCATTAAAGGGACAAAGCTCACGGAAAATAAATAGCAAGCCGAAACAATCACATGTAAAGCTGAAGCATTGCAAGGACTGACAGAAGAGAACTTTCAATGGGTCAAAGGAACATGCACTGCAACATGGTTCCCACATATCGCCAAACTAGCGTGGGTGACAACACTTGAAAAACTGATCAAGATACAAAAAGAAATCCAGCATGAACTTTGTTTTCACGGCGAAGGGAAAGTACTGATGGGCTCCAACAAACACTGCAACAAGACAATCATCCATCCAGACAGGAAAAAAGGAACAGCAGCCCTAATGGACACTTACTGGGTGTGTGGCAAACAAGCGTACCTGCACCTCCCAGCCTTATTGGAGAGGTACCTGTGCCATGGCAACGCTACACTCAGCCTTGATGGTGATCCCAGAGAGCCATGTCCAAGGGGGGAAGTTGCCAATCAAAACCTCACCGGCAACCCAGCCAGCAACCAAAGAGCCCTCCACATACGACATTCTGTCTGAAGATGAGTTTCAGGACAGAGTTTCCCGCAAGCGAAGATCATCAAATTACATTTCCAGCGAATCCTCAAACCTCCTGGCAGAGATTCCTGACCAGTACAAACTTTTTAATTCTGCAGAAACATTTTTTGCCTCACTCCTACTGCCAGGACTCCAGGCGCGAACAAACGCCAAATGGCTGCAGATTGTGCGCTGGGAACTGATCCAGCTAGCCAATGACACAGAAGAAGGGTTCAACGTAATAAAAGTGGAACTTCGCGCCCTGCGGTGGCTGACCATGCAAAACCGGTGCGTCCTAGATCTACTCACAGCAATGGACGGCAGTGTTTGCTGAAAAATCGGGAGTGCCTGCTGTACATTCGTACCTTCTGCAGATCCAGACAATGGGACACTGTCACATGTGATTTTGGCGTTGCATAACTTGGGTGAAAGAATGAAGAAAGATGGAGGCATCACCCCCAGCAACGGTTCCATGACATTTTCAAATGGATACCGTCCTGGTTCAGCATGATGATGAAAATATTTGTCCCACTCATCGTTTTCCTGTTACTAATTTTTTCTGTGTGTCAGTTAGGGGTTCAATGTTGTGCAAAATCAATGCCTAGCTCTGCTATGATGATGGTAACAATGGGGCAACCGACAAAGCTGCAAGCAATGAAAGATGCACAAATACAGAGAGGAGAGTCTGGTCCCTCCAAATATCGTATGATATCCGGGGACAGGGTGGATAATTTGTATCATACTACAATAAAGGAACCAAGGGAGTTGCAGTGGTACAAGGAAGTATTGGTGGACCTGGATGGGGATGGTGGAATATACATGACCTGCACCCCTGATAAGTATGCTAGAAGGAGCCAGAGTTTACAAGGGGTTTGCAGGGCCTGGATGCCAATAAAAGGGACACCTGCGTGGGACGAGGTGGTAATGGAGGCAGAGTATTATCGGAATGTAAACAATAATAAAAATTAGTTTGTTACTTTAGATGTAACGAAATGGGGGAATGTAAGGAAGGAAGGGGCAAATTAGCTCCCTGCCCATACATTCTATGCAAAATTAACCTTTTGCTCTTGTACTAGCGAGGGACGCCTCCATCGCTCCTTCTGCTGCCATGAGTAATAAGGCCTCAGCTGGAGCAGAGTTGGGGCTATTGCAAGACACACTTGGACTCCATTTTGAGTGCCTCCACTGCATCATTGGACTAGGCCGCAATTCGACACTATGAAGTCTCTTCTCCCCTGTGCAGTGCCCCGTCCAGTGAGCACTAACCGCCCCCACCTTTTCTGCGTGGCCCAAGTCCCTTTCTCACCGATGCGCTGAAGCTAACTGCTACA
Source organism: Ambystoma mexicanum (assembly GCF_040938575.1). Classification (NCBI taxonomy): domain Eukaryota; kingdom Metazoa; phylum Chordata; class Amphibia; order Caudata; family Ambystomatidae; genus Ambystoma; species Ambystoma mexicanum. Next base: position 830,458,351 of record NC_090934.1, on the reverse strand, counting down.
ATTAAAACTATGTATTGTATCACTCTTCCTCTTAGATCACTGTCCTGTGTGTGAACCAGTCTGAACCATGACTTGTAGCCCATCCATCTCCACAAACCTGTTCATGCACCCCTCACCATCGCTGTTGGAAAATTACTGCTTGTGTAACCCTGCGCCCTCCTAAGGTATTCTGTTGATGTAACAGAAGTGTTCCCCCACTGTGCTAACTACCCTTGAGTTCCCCCAATAAACCCAGACCCCTGTCATAGTATTTCCTGTACAAAGCTAACATGTGCCCCTCCACTCCCTGCCTCACCCTGATGTGCCAGACCAACCCAGTCCCCAGGTTATCATAGAAGGCAAGACCCCCGTACCCCTCACCTTATGAATGACCCAATGTACGACAATATAATCATGTGTGTGTAATTTACAGGTCTCTAAGATTTATTCAAAGGTATATTGATGTTCATGGTTTATTGCATGTTTAGAATACATGTATAGATTAGCTAGTGAGGTCCAGTCACCTCTCCGACCTGGCCCAACCTTCACCTCGCAGGGACCGGCCCAGCTGAATCATGTGATGTTCAACCTCCCGCCAAGTCATCTGCCAATCCCGTGGAGCCGACCCATAAAGAACTATATGTGCACCTCCTTTCTAACCAATGATATTGTAACTTTCAGACTGTATAGAACTCATCACTGATGATGCTGTAACACTTTGAAAACCCATTTTATCTGTATTGTTTGCCAGAGCACTCTCGAGGCAGCAGAGTTCTCTGAATGCTGAATTTCATATAAATCTTTGACAACTCGCAATCATCTCTCATGGTCTCATTCCCTACTCGGATGTGTCCTTTATTCTGAATGTTATTGGTATTGTGGGGAGTGAGTACTTTCACTATCTCTAATAATGTTGCAGTGTGAGGGTCTTACCATTGGTTCTTGCCCATTGCTACCCACCCCTAGGATACTGAACTGTGGTTGACTAGATCTGACGTCCCGAGGCCTGGGATCTGCAAAGGTTCTCAGCTCTTGGTGTACCTTCTCAAGGTAATAAGAAGGACTATGTGTCTGCATTGTAACTTGTGTGTACCACCTTAGACTATGAGATTGCTCGTTCATCTCGTGCAACACTTGTCTCACATTGTAACATCTTTGCGAGCTTCTGTCTGGCGGCATGAGATTGACTCCCTTTCCTAGCGCTGGTTTCTGTCCATTGTCAAAGTCGGCTGGGTCACGTGTTCGGAGACCATAATTTGGAGTTCTACAGCTCTTAATTATGATGAAATATTCACATTTATTGCAGCAGGTATTACTGTCATTCAGGGAATCGAATGTCATTCGTATCTGGTGGACTTCGCAGCGGGTCCTGTCTCACACGTTTGCCCTTGTCCAGCCTGAATTCAACACAGCCCAGCTCTGTCTGAGAAGCTTGTGGCCTGCTATAATTTTCCAAAACCATAATGCAGTTCCTACAATGTCCATGATATTCTATATTCTCCATATGTTAATCACACTTGGCTCTGTCGGGTACCATAGGTGCTCCTGCAGTTCCATAAGGTTATTTGCATATAAGCATCGGCAAGATTTACTCAGTATCTCTTGCTTCTTGCGGTTTCTGCATTGCTGTGTTCAGCTAGTGAAAAAATAATAAAGCAATGACAGTATGTATATGTATCTTTCCTCTATCTACAGAACTGTTCTCTCGTGTTCTTCATGTATTCGAGTGTATGTTTTTGTCCCGATGTGTGGATGGCACGTGTGCTTCATGTCTAACGCTGCTAAGGCGTGGTGCCTCTAATGATGTCATTAACGTGGCTTCTTGGCGCTTTAATCAATACTGGGGTCTTTTTAGTTGCAGCCTGGGGCTCCTCATCTACTCTGGGGTAGAGTTGTACCACACCTGGCCTGTAGGGATGGCTGAGAGGGTACCTCTCAACATACATGTCTATCATTGGACCACTAGGAATTGGTCTGAAATAGTATGGGCTTCTTCTGTGTCATATATCTTATAGGGGGGAGGAGGGGGGAGATTTCCCCATCCCTCTTCACTGTGCCTTCGACAAAGTTCCAGGTGAAATCCTTCTTCTTTTGCCCTAAGATGAATCAATAGGAGTGTGGTCTAACCCCCTTTAATAGACAATCTTCTACAATAGTTCATTCCCCTTCAAGCCTTCCATAAGAAGCCCAATCCTGGCTGCTGTTTCAGAATCTTCTGATTGGTGAAGTCATACCCAGAGTCCTTTGTCTGCAGGAAGTGGGGGGGCAGACAGTTTGGGAGGCTTGGTAGAATTGAAGACGGTAAGACCTTCTGGGGATCGGTGCTTCTCTCCTGGATTCTCAGCCCTGCCTTGATCAAAGAGTCTTTGTGAATTACCAGCATGCTGTGATTTCCTTTGACCCTGCAGAGCCTGTCCTTTGAAGTGTTGAACCTGTCCCTACCCCCTGGAGATGTTTCTTGTCTTCCTGGAAGGTGAAAGCTCTTTCCTCAGGAAGACAAAGGTTTTTTTCTGCGGGTGAGCCCACATTGTCTGCTTGAGTGAAAGTCCTAGACAGTGAATACTCAGCAGGCCTTGACAGGAAAGTCACTAGAAACCAAGCTGACAATACAAATACACCAAAGGGTCTTGGTCAGTTTAATTGTTGATTCCCAGACACCATTTCATAACCAGACATAGCAACTTCCACCAAGCCCTTGGAGTTTAGTATTATGTACAATTTGGATCACCATTGTAAAGGGCAGTCCTTGTCTGTTGACATTCCATGTTCTTGGCGTCTTTCTTCAAGAATGTACCTATTACTCTGTAACTGCCATGTTGTCAACTACAGGGCAGCTGTCGTCAAAGTCAGTAGGTGCTCTCCACAGAGCTAGATGTTCTCGCTATATTTTTTAGCTGGAAGCAATATGTAAGTGAATTCTGATTAGGTCTCTGATTAGCAGATATTGCTTTCAGAGGTAGAATTACCAGCATCAGTATAAAATAAAATAAAAAAAGTCTCTGGGAGTCATTGCGAGTTGGGCGGTAGTGGCATGGCCACCCCCTTACCGGGTACCGGGTCCGGGTTCCTTGAATGAGGGATTACCGGGCCATTCCAACCTTGGAAGGCCCAGTGATTCCTCATTCAAGTAACCCGGAACCGGTACATCCCCATTCCCATTCAAGCCCCCATAGGGCTCAATGGGAATGGGGAGGGTGCTAACAACGGGCCCGTTAACAATGGGCCCGTTGTTAGCACCCTGGTCTGCTTGCGGGATCCGCTAAGGATGCCTGGTTTTACCAGGTGGCCTTAGCGGGTCCCGCGAGGAGACCTCGTAATAGGGCGGTAAGGGGTTGACAGCTCCGGTACCTTTACCGGTGCCGTTAACCCCTTACCGCCCAACTTGTAATGACCCCCTCTGTCTTTATGTTGCAGAAGACCACATTCTGATTTTGGACTAAGAATGTAAACATATGCACCCACCAAAATGAAGATTGGTGGTAAATGATGGGGAGATTACTTTAGCTGGACTGGGGAGCATAACCTAATGTATAGTCTAACAGATTAATCCCAAGGTGCATGCACACTGCATGAAGAGGACTACAGCTGCTAACATGTTTGTGTTAACAGTCCGATGGAAGCAGATTGCATGGTATCAATGCAAGGGAGTGGGGGGCTAACAAAGGGGGCAGGAACAATTTAGCAGCAAGGGATCTACAAGCAACCAGGGAAGGCAACAGTGGGGAGCAGATTGTCCAATCTCAGGTTAAGTGGATGTGCAGGGGTGTGGACCTAGGTGTTAAGGAGGAGCCATTCCTTGAATAGGAGGGTCTTGTGCTCATTCCAGAAATATTGAAGTGAGGGGGTGAGTCTGGTTTTGATGTGGAGGTGATTCCAGAGTCTGAGGGCATAGACAGAAAAAATCTGTCTTCTGCTTCTCTCCTTCATGCATCGGCAGAGTGGAAGTCTGCACAGGTCATTGCTTCTGGTGGATCAGAGGCCTCTGGAGATGTTGAGATTTTCACCGAGGTAGCATGGGCTCTTGAGAGTGATGGCCTTGTGGATGATGCAGCAAGATTTGGAGGTGATATGCAGCTTGATGGGGGTCGGGTGATGTGGACGAATTTGTAGAGTCCTTTGACGGGTATTGTGCCAGTATGTAGGACACCATCCATGTGGGAGAGGCCCAAAGCCTGGAGAGCAGATCTGCAGTTGCTTTCTGGATGAAGGGCTTGTTACTAAATTATGTTAAAGATGCAGAAATTGCCATGGCATAGAGTTGGGGTGCAGCATGGGAAAGAATAATTTGTAGTAGTGTTGGTGTATATAGTTCCTGTTAGGTGGACCACAGACCGAAAACGTAAAGAAATATATATTCCAGTGTGTTTTTGAAACAAATTGGAGTGGGTTGTATTTGTGAGGCAGATTTGGAAAGCAATAGGAAATCGGTAAACAAGATGTTTTCAGATGCATGATGGGCCTGAGATGTGCTCGAGCAGACGATGAAGAATGGTACTTTAATTGTCTGAGCTTGCACTTAAATTGTACCAAAGGGTGAACTCCGAAATAGTAATTCTGGGTCTGCTAAGCCTGGAGGTCTTGCGTGGCATAATCAAGACTAAACCTTGTGAACAGATGAATGTCTGTGGATAACAAAAGGGTAAGAATTGTTGGCATGATCTGATTGACTAATTCGATGTACGGCTAGCCTTGCACAATTATAACTGTAATGCTCATCTGAATCATTGATTAGGTCCATCTAGAATCGAGTTCACAATTCAACAGTTTAAACTCTGGATTATGCAAAGTTTATAGTCTGAAATCAAACTCAATTCAAATAAGCAGGGCAGATTGCTGTGCATTAAAGATATCTACATCTCACTAGCCCTACCTCCAGGATACGCCATTCTCAGGCACGATAGACCTGACAGAATTGGAGGGGGAGTCGCCCTGATGTACAAAGATTCACTCTCCATCAGGCTATTAGACTCTACTGGAAATGTCAACATCCTATCAGCTAAACTCACGCTCTCGCCCAACAACTCAATCAATATCCATATCCTGTACAGGCCCCCTGGATTCCCAGCAGATTTCCAAGAACGTCTCTCCCACCGTCTAAGCAATAATATCAAAAGTCATAAAAAAATCCTACTACTAGGAGACCTAAACTTAGGTTACAACAACGCTAAAGATGACGCTGCCTCAGCCCTTGCTAAAGAACTTTCAGACTTAGGCTTCTCCCAAGGAGTAAAGTCTCCCACCCACTCCAAGGGCCGCACCCTTGATTGGGTTATGGGTCACAATTGTGCTTCCAACATTATCTCAAATACCACCTACCCTTGGACAGACCACACATGCATTGAATTACTCATTCTCACCACACCAATTCCGAAAGCTCTTACTTAAGCGCCACCAGCGTTAAGAAGAAGCTCAAAAAAACTCAATGCAGACAATCTCCGGCCATACCTTAGCAACCCTTGCTTAGCTCCCCCTTTCTCTCAGGATCCTAAAGTACTGTCAGATATCTTCAATGACACTCTTACCAATGCTATAAACGCTATAGCACCACTCGAAAGTAAGAAAGAAAAAAATCCTTTCACCGCAATGCCTGGTTCACGGATGAGCTCCAATCTCTACGCGCTAAGAAGCTCCAGGTACAAAAAAATTGGCAAGCAGACCCAAATTACCTAAATAAAAACCTCTTCAAACAGATAGCTCTCCAGTACAAAAAAGGTATCATCATACCCAAATCCAGCTCCTTTAACGATAGGATCTCCAAGGCCAACTCACAAGCTAAAGAGTTACTCACAATCTTTAATGAACTGGTCACACCACCGGCTAGCACAGACGAGATAGTCAAAGACAAAGCCTGGTGCACAAGTATCCAGTCCGCTATGCTCAACAAAATAGATCTCCTCCTAGAAACAATTTGCAACCACTGCAAAGCTCTCCCTAACCATAAGACCAACCCCGTTGCACAAGCAAAGTGCAGTGATCCCCATCACCCCCATTTCGCCTTTAGGGACACAACCGAATCTGAGGTCATTGATCTCATCAAGCGCCTCAAACCATCACTCTCCAAAGGAGACATATGCCCTCCCAAAATCATCAAGGAATGTGCCTAGGACCTCGCTCCTCTGGTTACTGCCTTCATTAATGCATCCTTCAGAACAAGCTCTGTACCCAACAGTCTCAAAGAAGCTTGAAGCTTGGGTACGCCCCCTTCTAAAAAAGGCCACATTAGACCCAGCCCAGCAACTACAGGCCTATAACGACAGTAGCGTTCCTTCTGAAAATTCTGGACAAGGCAGCTCAACACCAAATCCAACTATACATAGAATCCAACTCCATACTGGGTTTAAGACAATCGGGCTTCCGTGTAGGGCATGGAACAGAATCCGCCCTACTAGACCTAAAAAATCAAATCTCCCAGATCATGGACAAAGGCAGACCTGCCCTTCTCCTTCTTCTCAATCTATCTGCAGGATTTGATCTGGTTGATCATAAAATACTAACAACCCACCTCACTCAGGCAGCCCACTTCTCTCAACAAGCAGCATCCTGGATTACATCCTTCTTGGAAGGCAGAGCCATGAAGGTCTTCTCCAACATAGCAAATGCAGATCCTACAACCATACACAGCGGTGTATCCCAAGGCTCATGTACTGCCCCTACCCTCTACAAACTCTTCACTAAATCCCTCTTTGACCTACTTGACACCATGGATATAGCATATATCAATTATGCTGATGATACTCAAGTACTCCTACCACTATCTGGCTCCTACCATCAAGATGCCACTGCCCTACACAATATCTATGCTACCATCCAAGCATGGATGGCTATCAATGGCGTATGTCTTAACAGGGATAAGACTGAAATCTTGATCTTTGGACAGAGAAATACAATAGCAAAACTAAGTCCTGAATACGCCAACTTTAATATAGATAACTCCTCCCTCACTGCATGCTCAAGACACTAGGTGTCCACATCGATGCTAACTTATCTATGAACAAACAGGTCAGCGCCATAGCCTCCACCTCAGCCTACAGCACCAAACTTATCAATGCCACTAAACCCTACCTATCTGCACCCAACTGCCTTGCCATAGCCAGAGCAACCATAGTCCCCAAAATCGATTATTGCAATGCTCTCTTGGCTGGCACTTCCGCCAAAAACATAAAGAGATTACAAACCACACAGAACAATGCCCTATGAGCCGCTATGAGCATTCCTAGAAGAGACCACATATCTCAAGCCAGATAAACAGAGCAATGGCTCCAAGTCAAAGACCGCATCACACTGAAAATCCTCACTATCACGCACAGATGCATCAACAGCACAGCTCCCACCTACCTAGCAGAAGCCATAACCCCATCGTCTTGACACGCCCCATAAGAACGCTGTGCACCAACCAGCTACACATACCCAGCATCCAGGGAGCTACAGCAGGAGGTCTAGGTTTCTCATACATTGCACCCAAACTATGGAACGCACTACCTGCACCCCTCAAAGCTGAATCTTCCATCCTTGCTTTCCGCAAAAACCTAAAGACCACTCTCCTGAACCAAATCGGCTAGCAGGCCCACTGCTCCTTATACACATACTGTAATATAAATGTAGTATGAATATAATGTAATCTATGTATATATCATATCTCTGCCTATCACACGTCAAAGGTACAAGTATGTCATACAATTATGCTTATGCCATGTAACAAATGTCAAGTGATACTTTCCTGTACCAATGTCAAGTGATATTTTTTCTTTAACTAAGTATGTCTGTAACAAGTGCCACAGTGCCTCTGGGCTGCTGTGCGCTATATAAATATGAATAATAAATAAATATAAATAAGAAAAGAAAGAATGCTATGGATGGATTTTGTGATAGCTGACATGCCTGGATTGTCAGTGTAAAATTGTTGAACCATAAGGCTGATCAGAAAATAGCAAATGCTTATTTTTCCTTGAACAAGTGTATCATTCTCTCGGCAGTTCGAAGTATTTACTGGGAAGTACTGCTATTAGTCAGTGAATGGTTGCATCATAGGACATGAAATGTAACCTTGAAGCAGTGAGTCTTGTTTGTCCGTTACGTGTTACCTTAACCTGAAAGACTCCAGAGTGATGCATGTGGGATTGACCAGCTGCCTGTCGGAAGTGACAGGGCACAGAGTGGACTGATTGCAAGACAAATGTGGGACACACCGGGAAGAATAATCACGTATGTAGGACTTCTCTCAAAGTTACAAACTTGGATGGCAACATACTGAGGGACCAGCAGTTATCTCAATAAAAACGTGAAACAAGCTTAACATAAATGATACACCAACTCAGGGTAGCATGGGCCAAAAGCAGATAATATTATTCAAGAGGGGTACGCGCTAGTAAAGAGCCATCCAAACAACAGTGCTGTGATACCAAAATAAAGGAAATGTCCAATCAAGGCTCTATAAAAAAAAATGATTCTTCATTTCAACTAAAAATACTAGACACTAATTACACCACTAATATCCCACCAATGTAAAGGAAGACAAAATGTATGAAGAATTTGAATGGAAGGGGGCACTCTGGGACAAGCAATGGTATCTGCCGCAATGTTCAAGTTCAAATAATATGTTTTAAGAAGGTACGGAGTTGGGTCTTACATTTTCACTAGGGTCCTTAGAACCAGGCCAGGATGGTTGTAGGTCAAAGGATCAACAACCAAAGGGTCGAATGGTCAAAGGATCGACACCAAAGGACCGAAAACCAAAGGATCGAATATTTTATTTTATTTTTTTACTTTTTTTGGGGGGGTTCCCCCCCAACGCCTGTTTTTGTGGTAAAAAACACTTTTTTTCACTAAACGAAAACCCCCAAAAAAATATATAATAAAAAAAAAATTCGATCCTTTGGTTTTCGATTCTTTGGTGGCGATCCTTTGACCATTCAACCCTTTGGATTCGATCCTTTGACCAGACACCGGTCAGGATTACGGACAATTGTGAATATCTTGATATACTCCTTGGTTGGCTTGACAGCGTCAAGCCTGAATTCTTAGCACTTTCTAATGGGTCAAATCAATGTTAGGACAGTCAGGTCGAGTGTTCCCAATGGATTGAGAGAGTGTTGAGGCAGTCAAGTTGGTTCGACATAGTCCAGGGATGTGGGGCGCTCCTTTAGAGGAGCTGGAATTGGCTGAAGTACAGCTCTGCGATGGTCGAGTCAGCGGCTCGAAGCAGTCGAGTCAGTTCGACGTGATCCAGTGATGCAGTTTTGCAGCAGCAATTGACTCAAAGCTGGCTGGAGCAAAATCAGGCGATGGTCGATTCAGCAGCTCAATGCGCTTAAAGTGGTTTGAAAAGGCAGTGACTCTCAAAGGAAGCTCCAAGAGTCCTGCAGTAGTTCCAAAACAACACAAAATAATTTTAGTTGTCTTAAAAGTTGATATAGGTGGAAAACAGAACCCAAGGCTGCTCCTTGGCTTTGTGTTTTCTGAGGGACCCCATTTAGGATTTCCAGGGATAAGGTGAGCCCTTATGCTGCCATTATCAGAAAGGAAGGTTGCCATTGTACACTTGCTGGGGCTGCAGCACCCAGTGAGCAGGATCCTGGTTTGCAGTGTTCAGAATTCAGGAAAGCCTTGCTGCCCAAACAGAAGTTCACCCCAAATGGTCCTCTGGGATGGGTGAGGGGAGGGTCTTGCGCCCTCTTTGAAATTCTTTGTCTTCACCTATGTGGCAGAAGATATTGGCACATTGTACCCCAATAAAATTCTAGGTGAAGCCTTTTTCTTCTGATGTCCATAGATGATTCACTAAGGGGCGATTGCTTCCACCCCATATATAGTTATTTTGCCAACAATGAATTGGTCAATTTTAAGGAGTCTGTAAGGGCCAACGCCAGGCTGCAACGACAAGAGTCTTTGCCTAGTGATGTCACCTCTAGAATGGCCCAGGAGAGAGGTAGAGCTAGGAGAAGGGTCCAACCACTTGGAATCTATTAGCTCACTTACAATTCTTGTACCCCTCTCCACTTCTGTTCAAAACACTGCAAACTATGAGGCCGATTCATGGAATTAATGTGCGCTGAAAATTCCCACGCAAGCGTGCAAAAGCGTGCAAATTGCAGCGCAAGTGTGAAAATTGCAGCGAAACCCACGCACAGCGATTCATGGAAGTCCGTGCGCATTTCAAACCCTGGATGTGCGCTAAAATCCTGCGTGGCGCACGCTGGCGCACACGTCTCCAAACAGCGTGCGCTACGCGCACAGCGAAAGCGCACATAGCGAAGCGCACACAACTAAAGTAGGCAGAACACGGGGCGTAACACGCGGAATGGGGAACAACACGTGAAAATGTGGGCGTCACGGGGGAAGTACAGGGGCCAAATGTGCGGAACGCCCGCACGCGCGTCTACAACACGTATTCATGGAATTGAACGGGGCCAATGTGTGCGCTAAAAAAGACGCGCTAATCAGGAAACACGTACACCAGCAGGAAGCAGGCGTACATGGACCCGCGCAGCATAAAAGTGCACGCAAACAACAAACAAGCTCAGACACCAAGATGAATATACCGTTCTTCGCAGCAGTGGTCGTGGGATACCACAGGAGGAGGAGGAGGATAGTCAGGCCCAGAAATGTTACACCCAGAAACAGCCTTTTTGGGATGCCTGATGACCAGGTGTATGGGAGGTACAGGTTTCCACCTCACATAATACTTGACCTGGTGAGTGAGTGGGAGGATGACCTCACATCACCCACCCTGTGCTCCCAAGCACTGAGCTCCTTGGAAAAGGTGCTCAATGTACTGCACTTCTTGGCCGCTGGTTCATTCCAGCGGACAACTGCCATAGTGGGAGGGTCTCACAGGCCACGCAGTAACGCTGCATGCACCAGGTGTTGGACATCATGACTGCACGCCCATCAGTCTGCAGGCACATATACCTGCCCAGAACACCTGGAGAAAGGCAGGCTGTTGTCCAGGATTTTTACCGGGTGGCACACTTCCCCAAAGTGCTAGGTGCCATTGACTGCACCCATGTGGCTCTACGTCCTCCCAGGGCAACTGAGCACATCTACAGAAACGGCAAGCACTGGCATTCAATCAACGTGCAGGTAGTATGTGATGCCAAGGGAATCATCACCTCAGTATATGCCAACTATCCAGGGTCCACCCATGATAGTTTCATTTACAGAATGTCAACCCTAAACCGGGACCTAGAAGCTGGGCGGCATGGTGATATATGGCTGCTTGGTGAGTATAAATGCCCCTGCACATGCATGCATGTCAGATACTGAGTAATGTCACATCCCCACTAATGATACCCATCATCACCTCCCCAGGGGACAGTGGCTAACCACTGTGCACCCACATGATGACACCAATTCGGAACCCCACCACACCACCCGAGGTAAGATACAACACAGCCCATATTGAAACCCGGGGCATAGTGGAGCGCACATTCGGAGTGCTCAAGTCACGCTTTCGCTCCCTTGACCACTCTGGTGGGCAGCTGCTAGTGTGCAGGATCATAGTGACAGCATGTGTCCTGCACAACTTTGCAACACGCCAGGGCCTGGCCGTGGACATGGTGGTGCCCCCACATCCCCAGCCACAAGCACGGCCGCTGCGCATGGGAGGGGAAAGGGCACGTGGTAAGGCAGCCCGTACGCAGCTGGTGGCTAATTACTTCACCTAAAATCACACCCCTGTGGAGTGCACACAGCCCTGGAACATACCAGCTGACAATCAATGATGACGTAAGGGACAGTCAACTGTCACAACCATACCAGCCTGAGATTGGTCACCTGGAATTGATATATTGTGTGCATCCCTACCTGCCGAAAGACAACCAATGCTGTGTCACAAAAAAACACACATTTATGCTGCATGAATGACTACCCCTTGCAAAATACAACATGAAAATAGCGCCATGTCACCCAACCCCTCCCCAGCTCCGCCACCAAACACACCATGGCATGTCATGCAATGTGAAAGCAAACAAAGCAATGCACAAGACCTGACACAAGTGTCACAAAGTGCACTGTCCCAAATGGAAACTGCCCACAGACAATATGCTCCCAGTAATCAATAACAAACAGCACACATGAACAAATACTTACAACCAACACAATACAGCAACACACCATGAAACATTCAAAAACATGACAGTACTAAATCAAAGTAGTGGTAGTTTTACAACCTGAATAAGCCAGCACATCGACCCCTTCCAACTGTAGAGTGTTGCTGCCACGCAAATGTGTCAGTGTACTGCATACAACATGAACACCATCTGCAAAGGAGACGGCCTTGTGAAGACATGAGGAAGGAACCTGCAAATTAGGAGGAAGACATGGATGCACAAGCACATATCAATACACCATGCAGTGTACAATACAACAACAATACCCCTTAGGGATGTACACACAGTATTGACTACAGACTGCCCACACAGCTCATGGGAGCTCGATGTCACTGTGTAAGTCGCTGTCACTTGGTCACACCCTTTGCAAGCCCATGGAAACGGGAAGCAGGAGGGGTGTGTGTGTCACAAACCCAAGCATCTAACACAAACTCAGGACAAGCCTGCATGTGCCCAGCCGGAATACAGTGGATGCCCACGGGAGCCACACAGGGCAACACACTGTAAAAAAAGAAAAAGAAAAAATGTGGGGGGGAAGCGGGGGAGGCCACCCAGGAGGTTCGAGGACAGGGTACACACCAACACCCACCTGCGTGGATGTTGCAAAAAAAAACCCCTCCATGGGCTCATGGCCTGCACGGCTATGCCATTGTGGGAGAACAGCTGTCGGTCTCTTCAGCCTCTGCTGCTGCATCAGGAGGTGGTGGCACTATGGGAGGCAGCCCACGCAAAGCCCTGGTATGGTCCTCCATGGCAGCAAGCATACGGGTCTGGACGGTCTGATTCTGGAGGATTAAAGTGCGGAGATCCCCATGCAGCACGTCACGGGTTGCCTGCACTTCTGCACGCATGGCCTCGCGGGATGCCTGGATCTCCTCATGTGTTGCCTGCAGCTCAGCTGAGAGTGAACGTGTGAGCTGCTCCAGCTGCTGTTCTGCCCTAACATTTTGGGAAGCCTCAAGTTCAAGCAGACTCTGCCTGAGGTTATGGAGTTCCACCCTCAGGGCTTCCCTGTGGCCCTGTGACTCTATTGATATGGATTCGCGCAGAGTCTCCAGTGCCGCCCGTCGGTCCCTGTTGGACGCCAACATATCTTCCTGTGTGATTGGCAAATGGAGTCTGTTGCCTGCTGTTGTTGCTCCATCTGCCTTTCAGGGGGGATAATGGAAGTGGCCACCCTCTCCATTGCCTGAGCCATCATTTCTACTGATGCTGCCTGTTGGGTTGCCATACCGTACATGGAGTTTTCCCATACAGAATTGCCTGGTGGTGCACGGCCACCGCGTTGGCAGGCACCGCACATGTTTGGGGCAAGGCTATCTGCACCTTGCTGTGCTGGCACTGCCTGAGGCTGCAGGACTGCATTCCCCCTCTGATCTGCTGGCCCAGGAACAGGATCAGATGCTGTGGAGTGTGACCCTGCATCTGTAACCGCCAAAGGTGGACCTACCAACACTGACATCCCCATAGAGGGTTCTACCCCTGGTCCAGGTGGATTGGACAGAACAGAATCCCTGCCAGAAGCACTGACCTGCGACAGCACATAAGTCTCATCATCTGACTCAGCACCTGAATAGAGGTCTGGGGAGTGCACCCAGAGGCACCCCTCGACAGTATGGTCTGCAATACCAAAGTGTTTTCACCCACCACCACAGCACGTCCCCCACTGGTGCCTGGTCGTGGCTGAGAATCCTCCTGGGTCTGCACTATCTCCTGAACCTCACCAGCATCAAGTGCGTCGTCACCTGCAAAAACATGAAACACAAGAAATGGAAACAGGCATGAGTACCATAGCACACACATAGGCCTGACAAGACAGAGATCCTGTACATGGTTAACAAATGTCCCACATGACCATAACCCTGGCATGCATGCACTGTCAATGATTCTGAAGGGGAGTCAAAAAGGCAGACAATGAGGACACCAAGATGGAAAAGCAACACATTTGCAGCATGTCGTGTAGCACTGGCATCACACATCAGCCTGTGAGTGGCATGTCCAATACACATACATGACACATGCCAGCACACAGATGTCATGTGGCATAGCCATGGTAAATTAGACTACAGCGATATGTCAGTGAATGAGTACTGTCACACATCCATGTCACATGGACATGATGAGAAGATTAATGCAGAATAGTGTTGCAAAATATGCATGTGCCGCACACTGCAACACATCCAGTGTACAATTAGACAGTGATTGTAGGCAGATGTACACATCAATGGTTGGTCACTTCAACATGACAGGAAACAACTATCATGTTCCACATGCAAACAGGCACTAAAAATAAATTTCAGCAGGCCAATACTCCCTCGCCCTGAATGGTGTAAACATTCACATAACCAGGTAACTAAAGTGGCACAATGTGGGGTGTAAACAATGACAGAAGCATGTCACATATGTGACATTAGGCATGAAAAAAGCATATGAAAAATAGTATAATCTAAACAATCAGCCTGAATGAACACAGAAAAAATCAGAATAATGTTGTTGCAAGATGATAGTTCAAGTGCAACAGCAGTAATGTGGGGCTAATTGGCTACTGTGTGCAGAAGGGATACTGTCATACCCAAATCAAAGGCACATGAATGGATTTGAGGAAGCACATGGGTGACCCATTACACTCAGGAGTACACACCCTCACCTGGCACTCAATCAGAACCCGTCACCCAAACAACATACACATGGATTACACACACATGCATGGGCACTCACAGGACAATGCCTCGTAATCAGATAGCTCTCCCAAGCCTTGGATCTGTTCCTCTGTGACGAAGGTCCCAGCAACAGACCCATGTTCAGTGAGTTTGTTGTCCTCTGGTGGAGACCCACGCCAGTCACCAGAGTAGCGGCATGATTTTAGGCCAGCTTGGTCTTTGCTCTGCGTTTCAGGTCATTCCACCGCTTGTAGCAATCATCAGCTGTGCGCCTCACAAATCCAAGGGCACTTATGCGGTCCGCGATGGTCTGCCAGTGTGCCCTACGTTGACCAGGTGTGGTCTTGCACCCTACACTCACCACCATTTCGCGGCTATGTGCCGACACATAGGTCACAAGTGCATCAAATTCGGGGTCATTAAAGCTAGGCTTCCTTGATGTGCCAAACTGTGTAGCCGTGTCTGGGGTCTAAGCCTGTAGTGCCAGAGCACCCTTCTTCCTCTTTTTCAAAGGTGGAGCAGAGCCTGAGTGGCTTGCGCCGCTCTGGTCAGTAGGGGCAGAAGCGCAGGTGGACTGGGTACTGGGAGTGTGCGAAGGCACAATGACGATAGATCTTGGTGCAGGCATTGGCTGAAGTGTGATGTTGGCAGGGGCAACATCAGTTTGATGGACCAGGACCAACACTGTCCCGGCTGGGAGACTCAGAGCTGGGGTGGATAGAGCTGCAGCTGCCCCTGCAGCCTCCCCACCCTGCCTACTTGGGGCAGCAGATGACATCGCTGCCCCAGATCCACGTGGCCTCGTGACACCAACTTGCACCAGCACACGTGGCTTAGACTTGCTGACCTGGAAGTCAGCCTGGGAGTCATCCTGTGCCGGGTCAGGTGCCACAATGGGCTGGTCCAACAAGGGCTGAGCTGGGATGGTGTCAGCCACGTTTCCCTCAACCATGGGGGGGGAGCATGGGTGTCCCTGATTGGTCCTCCACACACGAGGGTCTAGGGGCACCCTACAAATCCTGGCCACGTCCCCTACTGCGCCCACCACGGCCACCTTTTGGAGGTCGGCCACCTTTGCCTCCCTTACTGCTTGGTCACCTCCCAACCATGGCACTGATGTTGTTGTGCGTATAGGAGTTGCAGTAAACAATTGTCCTGGACAATTGGGGATGAAAGGGGTAGGGTACTAGATGGAATTCATATCCTAGTGCTCTAGCAAGGCTGTCTGTGACCCCTGGGGAAGATGACGGGTCACGCAATGCACAGGCACCCCAAAAACAAAAAGTAACGTGCACGCAACCCTTCGTAGACCACGTGCATGGAAAAATGAACCCGCACTACGCTGTGGCACCCAGAAACACAAAAACAAGCGTCCGCATGTTACACGCAGCCTACAATGACCTCTGAAGGGGTACGTGACACACGGGGCAAGCACAGTTGGTAAATGCGTGCGCGACTCATCGTCTGCCTGGAAAAATGACATGAAAAAAACGCACGTGTGCGCGTAGGCAACACCCCCGCCAAAAGAAGAATTGTATGCTGTCTGAGGAGACAGGACAAAAGAAGAAGTGAACGCTGTTTGAGGAAACAGGCCCAAAAAAATAAAGAATGCTGTCAGAGGTAACAGGGAGTACGAACTTGAAACGCTGTGTAGTAATCGTTGTGAACCGACAAGAAAAACAGAATTCACCCACTCGCTCTCCACGAAAAGCACGTACAAGGGAATGGTGTCCTACATGTACCTTTTAAAGCGGCCCACACGTACAGCGTCACTCACGCGTGTACGCGCTAAGGCCCTTTCTTCCAATTACATGAGCTGACACTTGGACGCGCAGTTTTTGGACGTGTAGGATGAACATGCACCCGTGTTGATGGAAACGCCCACGCGCGTCACGTCGCTTTCCTCGGATTACATGCATTCACACGCGTACGTGCAGTTTTTTCACGCGCGCTGAACCACTATGCCCACGTCACGAGGGAAACGCCCGCACGAGTCACGTCACAGAAGCGCTTACGCGCTACGGGCCTTTGGTCCAATGAAACCGCGTACGTGTGCTGACGTGCTTACGCGAGAAGGGCCTTTCCTCGAATTACACGCTGACGTGCAAGATTTTCACGCCCCAAATCACTCCATATCAAGCTGGCCACGCAACAACACATGGAAGACCACGCTCCTGCCCAGAAGGCCGAATTACTGCCCCCCAGAGCCCCAAGCACGCTCCCACCTGCCATCTGCTGCTGCCTGACTGCCTGCTGCCCATGTGCCCTGCTATTTGCTGCCTGCACGTTAGCCAAGGGTGCAGTTGCTGTGACCACCCCTGCTGGAACCGAAGACTTCCGACTGGGATTCCATCGCTCCACAGCCCAGCCCTAGGACCCAGTTGCCCACCCACTCCTGCCTCTGGGGCATATTGTCTGTGGGCAGTTTCCATTTGGGACAGTGCACTTTGTGACACTTGTGTCAGGTCTTGTGGATTGCTTTGTTTGCTTTCACATTGCATGACATGCCATGGTGTGTTTGGTGGCGGAGCTGGGGAGGGGTTGGGTGACATGGCAGCTTCAGTGCCAGGGAAGTTGGTGTCCTGGTGGAGCAAGTCCTGGGGCAGTATGATGCCCTCTTTGGAAGTTTGCGCACCGACAATGAAGGACGGACCAGGATCTGGATGGACATCGTGACTGCCATCAACACGGAGGGGGTGGCAGTCCGCGACTTACAACATGTCAAGAAGCACTTGGAGGACTTCAGGTCCAGGACCCTCAACAAGGCCCGGCGCCTCTTGAAGGCAGCGGATGCCAAGGGGCACCGTGGCCACCTGTCCGACCACCAAATGAGAGTCCTGGAACACATAGGCCCAGCGCTCCACGTCCAGGTCCTTGAGAGGCAGATCCGTCTGGAGTCGAGAGGTAAGTGTACATGCATACTGATTGGACGCTGTGCGTGTGGTGGTGTGCCAGTAGTGTGCAGGTTGCACATGTGTTTTCGTAGGGCCATGTAGGGATGTGTATGAACAGGGGCGTGAGGCTGCCACATGTGAGTCCTCTTAGGTGTGAGACACATTGATGGTGTATGTGTTGGTAAGCATGCTGTGTAAATGCAGGTGTGGGAGCACACATGTTTGATTTTCTGTATATGTACGTTGGCATGGTTGTGTGTCACACATGGATGGTGGTTCCTGCTGCATGTATCTGGACTGTTTACATGTGCATGTGTGTGTATTTGACAAGTGTGCAACTGTGATGCAACATGGATGCACGTGACACTGATATGTAGAAGGCTGAATGCCAGATGCGACATGTATTGCGATCGCATCACTGCGACAGTTGGAGGAGATCTAGACATGCATGTAAGTGAGGTGGCATGTGTGCATGTCTAGTGCACTCCTTGTGTTGCATGTGATGTCAGGCTCACCTTCGGCTGTTCATGCTGTTGTATGTGTATGGATGGTGCTGCCTGGTGCAATATTGCTGTGTAAATGCTCATGTGTGTGAGTTGAAATGACATGTGTGTCGTGGAGTGTGATGCCATGTCTGAAGTTTGACACTGCCACTCATGTGCAACTGTCATGTGTGTATCAGTCCATTGTACAGTGCCCTGATGTCTGCGTTTTATCTCTCCCTGTCTGCAGCGTCAACTGATGAAGAGGGCTGAGAGGGTGCTGTGGAGCACCGCAGCAGGGATCGCACCACCACCTGGAGACGCAAGGCCCGGTTCCCCTCCCAGATTGTCATCTCGTCGGGGAGTGAGGAGTCTGGTGCCGCGTCCCAGGCCGGAGCTGCTGGGGGTAGGTCCAAGAGGCAGAGTTCGGAGGTAGACTCATAGGCAGCAGAAGGGGCAGCTGAGACCCCACAGGTTCCAACGGTGGAAGATGGCACGGAGTCATCCAGGTTTGTGGGGGGTTTGGTGGAGGAGGAGGCCGCGGAAGGGATACACACGGGGTCTGGAGGTGGGGATTCCACTGGTGCTAGTGGTGCAATGCAGGGGCAGGGACAGGAGGCAGCACAGGCCGCCGCGAAGGTGCCTGTGTGCAATCCTGTCCCTGATCCTGTCACTGCATCATCTGGCACCAGCAGGGATGTCTACGTCCAGACCCGTTTTCAGGGAGGGGATGAGCACACAACAACTGGCCTTCCTCTCCCTGTGGAAGTGGCTATCCGGGACCGTTTTGAGCCTGTCCTGGCCAGGATAGCGTTGTGTCAATGGGGCATGCGAGGTGACCTGCGGTCTTTTCGTGAAGAGACTGCACGTCATCTCGGATGCCACTTTGACCATGTTGACCTGCTTGGACGGGTCACCAGTGCTGGATTCCTCCGTGTGCTGGACTTTCTTGCGAACCCCTCCTCACCTGAACCCCCTACGCGCCAGTCGTCCTCCATGCCATCTTCCCACTCGTGTATCACCTGGGTACTCTGTGGAGCTGCCTCTGACCCAGCGGCCAGGCTGATGGAGGACACATCCCTGCCACAGTCGGGAGTCAGACGTCCAGCAGGGGTGGCCACCATGACAACTGCACCCCAGCCGGAGGAGGACGTGCAGGCAGCAAGAGCCAGGGCGCAGGCACAGCAGCAGTAGCAACATGGTGGGAGCAATGATGGCTCGGGCCCTTCAACATCGGAGGGGCGGGCATCGGCCAGAGGGCAGGAGGACCCAGGATTTCAAGTGTCTTCTGTGTGGCAGCGGTTGGGCCACGCCATAGATGCGGAGCGGCAGCGAGCGGAAGAGGCACGGCTCACAATGGTCAGGGTGGAGAACTCCATGCGGAGGGCACTGAGGCGGGCTGAGTGCCTCGAGGCAATTTGCAGGGAGTTGGAGGTGAACATGTCATCGTCCCTGCGAACCCTCGGGCCATGGAAGAGGACCGCCTACAGGACATTGAGCGGGAGTTCGATGATGCCCTGGCCCGGGACATCAAAAAGTGAGCCGTCAGACTAGCCCGCTGCCATTGTAAATAGGTTTTTAGAGTTAGGTTTCCTTTTCCTTTTTCTTTGATTTGTGGTGAATGGACTATGCCACACACATTTGTATATAGTTTTTTTATTAGGTACTTTATTAGGTAGGTTTCATTTCTTTCGTTGGGCTCATGGACCCTTGACAATGGATTGTACATAGTTGGACAATGGATTATTATGACCTTTTTCATTTGATTTCACCATGAATCAATGGATTTTTCTTTTTACGTTTCCTTTGGATTTGCTTTGTTGGAGGGAGAGTTTGGACTATTTTTCTTTCGGATTTTTTTGGATTGGTTATACTTTTCATTTGCTTATCTTTTGCACATGCTTTTCATTTCATGTTTGCTGTTTTTTTATGCTTTCATGTCATTGATTTTTTTTTGTACATAATACATTTTCATATTTTAGTTCCTTGTGTGGGATTCGCTCATTGGGTTGATGCATATGAAAATGTGGGTTTACACAATCAATGCCAACCAGTGTGTGTGTGTGACGGATATGTGTTGATGTACATAGTTGACTATTGGTTTGTGTCTTCAGATAGGCATGTCAGTGTGGGGTGGATTGGGAAATCATTGCGTCTCAAGAATGGGGTGGCATGCTGTGGTATTTTGGTGTAGAAGTGGGACATGATTGTACATCTGTATTTCATGTAGGGGGGACATGAGTGGGGGCCTGCTGGGAGGTGCCCCTGACTGCTCGGGGGTGGGGGTGCTGGGGGTAATGAGTGGGGGCCTGCTGGCAGGTGCCCCTGACTGCTGGGGGGGTTCTGGGGGACATGAGTGGGGGCCTGCTGGCAGGTGCCCCTGACTGCTGGGGGTGGGGGTGCTGGTGGACATGAGTGGGACATGACTGGGGGCCTGCTGGCAGGTGCCCCTGACTGCTGTGGGGTGGGGGTGCTGGGGGACATGAGTGTGGGCCTGCTGGCAGGTACCCCTGACTGCTGGGGGGTGGGGGTGCTGGGGGACATGAGTGGGGGCCTGCTGGCAGGTGCTCCTGACTGCTGGGAGGTGGGGGTGCTGGGGGACATGAGTTGGTGATCACTAGTGCAAGGTGACATGTGGCCTGGCTGGGGGGCATGCCCATGGTTGATGGACTGGCTGCGGCACATGACCAGGGTGCAGGGTAGTCCCCTGTGGTGTGGGCTACCTGCAGGGGCCGTGGAGGGTGTAGAGGGGACACCTGGGAGGACCTACAGTGCTAATTCACGTGTGGGACTCCACTTGCACCCCACTGGATACACATACCCCGCTCTGACAGCGTAATCGCTTGTGAAACTTCCCGCGCACCACCAAAATACAAGTACCCCACCTGCACTGGGCCAATTGCGTGTGAAATTACCCGCGCACCCCCGTAATACACATACCCCACTCGCACAGGGCCTATCGCGTGTGAAAGTTCCCGCGCACCCCCGAAATACACGTGCCCTGCTCCAATTGCATGTTAAAGTTCCCGCGCACCTCAGTAATAACCGTACCCCACTCGCACACGGCCTATTGCATGTGAAACTTCCCGCGAACCCCAGTAATACACATACCCTGCTCCAATCGCGTGTGAAACTTCCAGCGCACCCACGAAATACACATAGCCCGCTCCAATCGCATGTGAAACTTCCCGCGAACCCCCAAAATACACGGAGCCCACTGGCACAGGGCCTATCGCGTGTGAAAGTTCCCACGCACCCCAGTAATGCACGTACCCCACTCGCACAGGGCCTATCGTGTGTGAAACTTCACGCACACCTCCGAAATACATGTACCCCGCTCCAATCGAGTGTGAAACTTCCCGCAAACCCCAGTTATACACATACCACGCTCCAATCGCGTGTGAGACTCCCCGTGCAGCGGGGTACATGTATTCGGAGGGGTGCGCGGGGAGTTTTACAGGAGTTTTCGTGGTTGGGGGCCTGTGCGCCATGTACGGGATTTGTGCGCTGTGCATGGCGCACGGGGAGGGGTTGGGAGCGTAACTGGCGCTGCTGCAGGGTCGCTGCGCCACTCTGCGCCACGGCTGGTTTTGGAAGCTAAAATCCATGAATATGCTGTGCGCGGAAATGGATTTTAGTGCACGCGGCTGGTGCAGAAAGTCGCACGTGCACACTGTGCGCCAGCCGTGTGCGCCACTTGTGCGCTGAATTCTATGAATTACCCTGTATATATTCATCTCAATGATCACTATCATTCACCGTTATGCTTTCATTTCCTTACATGTTGCGAGTTAAGTCTGTACGTTTTGTCTTCCTGACTTTTCCCAATCTTCGACTTGCCTGCTCACTCCACAGAACACGGTCTGAAGGCTACCAAGGGCGAGGTCACAAGTCGCCTCTACACAAACAAGGATCGATGCTTTAAGACCACTATGGTGGGGATGCATGCTGCAAAAAAACACATGACATTGCACAAATGCCCCAAAGCTTGTGCTGTAAATAACATAAAAATCAGCCAGAACATATTTTACTGGCAGAGTGCTTTGATCTGCCAATAAAATAGTACTTCACTTTACTTTACTTTACTTTACTTTAATACATTTCTAACGTGCACCAAATGGCCCCGGGGTTTACGGGTGCAACAGACATACAACAAATAACATAAACATCAGTACTATAGAAGCATACTTGCGTAGATCAGGAGTAGCAGTTCCCATAAAAAAATAGCAGACAATCTATATGAATAGGAATGTCTTGAGCTTTATCTGCAACTGAGCAGTGTACATAATTTCCCTCAAATCTGGTGGATGGCATTCCAGGCTGTAGGAGCAGTCAGAGAGAAATCACATTTCTTAACTACTGTCAGTTTACAAGATCTTTAGCTGATTTGTGTTACTCAGTCAAACACATAGTACTATATTTATACGCCAGTGCTTCACTCAGGTATCACAGACTTGAGCCCATCAGACAGTTATGGGTGATTAGAAGGAGGCAAAATTACATTTTGGGCTCTACTGGTAACCAATGTAAGTTGTGTCTTGCTTCAGAAACATGATCTAGCCTCTTGAATCCTAAAATTACTCTAACAATACCATTTTACACTGTTTGTAATCTAGCACATTCTGATTTGGGGATACCAACCAGTAGGCTACTGCAGTAATCAATGCTTGACCCTATAATAGCTCTTGCTATGGTTTCTCAGTTGACTTGGGAAATATAGGGACGGAGCTGCGCCACCAGTTTAACATAATAAGCAGTTGATGAGACTAACCCTCTCACATGTGCCTTCATATTTAAATGCTGGTTCAAATAGACCCCTAGAGTTTTCACTTTTTCCTTTAGTCTTAATATCGCAACCTGCCACTCGAATGTGGCGATACTCGACTCGCAGTTTGCAGATTCTTCCTTTCTTCCCAATCACCATTAACTTCGTCTTTTCCTTATTTAGCGCTAGACCATTATTTAACATACAATTTTGTATGAGATTATAGATGTTATTAAGTCTTTTTTCATCCTCATAGTGATTGCCAGATACCGGGATGACATATGGCATGTCATCTGCATAGTTCGTAAACCCAATCCCGTGTTTTTCCAAAAGATCAAAGAAAGGGACCGTAAAAATGTTGTACAGGGATGGAGATAAACAAGCCCCCTGAGGCACATATATGCCAGTGGGGTCAGCTGTGGTTCGGCATCCTCGGGAGGATAGCTTAGGGGCAACATGCTCGCCTTGGAAGCAAGACGACACGGAGCAACACAGGATCGATCCCCGGGTCCGCGCTTAGAGACCTCTGTGTATTAAGCGCGTTATAAATAACCTACCAAATCAGATCAAAATCCTGGCTGCATACCCAGCACCAGGGATCACCCAAAAAGGAGCTTATCTACAATACAGCATTCTCTGAGAAACCTGCCACTTCCCCGAACCTGGCTTCCATCAACACATGGTCCACTAGGTCAAAGGCGGCGGACAGGTCCAGAAGCATAAGCATTGCACTCTGCCTCTTGTCCATGGTCTGCAGCAGTCTGGACCTGAGATCCAGCATGTCCGTTTCTGTCCCATAGCCCTGCCTGAAGCCAGACTGCCATTTATTAAGGATCCTCTAGGCATTAGGATGGGCTGCAATTTGCGTATAAACTCGCTACTCCAAGATTTTCAGCATGAAAGCAGTATTCGCAATGGGCTGGTAATTGCATTGTATTTTAGGGCACAAGCTTGGTTTCTTTAACAAAGGGGTAATCCATGCATTCTTGAGGGTGGTTGGTACCGAGTTTTGTTTAAAAGAGGCATTGACAAACTTACAAAGTGTGCCAATCAGCATAGGGGAGCATGCCTTTATTACATTCACAGGGCAGATATGCCCTCTGCACTTGTGGGTTTAAGTTAAGCAATAAGCAATGCCAGTTCATCTCCTGTGATATGACTGAAGTTGAATTGCTCTTTATCCCCTTAGGCATGTGGTCGGTCCCATCAGGATGATCTGCAGTAAGACTACTGGTGTCCTGGCTCGTTCCAATCATCATTTTTATTTGACAAAGCTTGCCTGTCATAGCCCCCTCAATAGAAGAACACCAGATCGAATCTTTATTAATATTATCCGAATTCCTGGAGCTCAAGGACTCTGGCTCTTTCAGAAGCTTGAAGAGTTCCTTGGATTCAAATTGTGCTTTTGTAGTCCTCGGTTCATAAAACCTTTTTTTAGCTGCAATAACAGCTTCTTTAAAAAATGGTGCCTCCATTTTATAGCAGTCTCATTCCAGGGCATCCACAGAGGATCGCCAGACATAAAAACACCTAATTTTGGCAGACTTTCGTTTTTGCAGCTGCATAGAGAACCAATAGTTCCCCTTCCTCTCCACTATTTGCTTAGTTTTGAGAGGAGCTAACATATTAGTGGCCTCCATTAAAATGTGCTGATAAGCAGACGTAATATCCTCGACCAAGGTAAGCTTAGACACCTTCTCTGCTAACAGCAATAGCCATGGTGTCATTGCTTCCAGGGTAAGCTTCTTAAAATTCCTCACGGTCACCAATACTTTTTTCGCCTCCCTCCTTCTCTCGATCCTCTCACACAGTATAGTAAAATGTACAAAAAGGTGGACCAACTAAGGACATGGGGCAACTACTGTATCCATGGACGCCACCTTATGTGTGGCGACCCAGTCCAAGGTGTTCCTCATCGTGTGAGTAGGTAATGTAGTAAATTTCTCAAAATCAAGATTTTCTAGGGAGCTTTCCACAATTCCTGCTGGGGAATCATTCTCATTTCCCAACCAAAGATTTAAGTCCCCCATAACTAGGGCTTTCGTGTTAATTTTAAGAATGGGAAGAACAGTATGACAAATTTGTGTAGCAAATGTAGGCGTCGTGCTGGGGGATCTATAAACCAGGACCAGGTTATATGTAGTTTCTGTGTTTTTCCTGATTTTAAGATGCATGATGTCACACCCTTTGATAGGTGATGTTGCAATTTCCCACCCATCCAGGCCAGTTTTAAAAATAAAAGTTACTCCACCTTTACCCTCCTGTCTATCCTGCTGTAATATATAAAAGCCGGCGGGAATGGCTAAGGCAAGTGTGGGCCCTGCTGCGTCATGGCACTAGCCTTCAGTAAGCGCACAAACATATATCTCCTGGCTTTCAATATACATAGACACATCCAGGGAATGTTTGAAGAGTGATCTGGTATCAAGAATATTTTAATACAACTTTTATGACTAGGCTTCAAATTCAGATCTTTACCTACTGGAGTACTCAGCTTTAAATCCTTTTGTTCCACATGCTGCAGTGTGCTCACAGCACTATGCGCTCTAGAGTTTACCAGCATGACTGGAGCCTCCTTAGCACACAACAGACCATTGACCCCGTTACCCTCTGGCCAAATCTCCGCCCACTTCAAAATTAGCTCCTACGTGCGTTACATCTCTTTTCAATCCTGCTATTGTGTAGCTTAATGTCTATGCTGTTCTATTCTACTGTTTTACGCATTTAAATCTTAGCCATTGTACTTTAATTGTGTGGAAGTGGTAAGAGTAGAAAGTTCCTCACATTAAACACACAACACTGATAATTCATGATGTTGTTCAGAGAATTCAAGAGCGAGAGTAAACACCCTGAGTCAAACAATGTAAGTTATAACTTGGCACTGAAAATATACGGCTTATATGTAATACGCACTTGGATGAGATAAACTATTTAGATTGAAGTATGCAAATTAAAGTCAAATTCAATGCCAATACAAACACTAAGAGGAGACCTGTATGCCTGCTTCTTGAAATATTGTGTTGTCATAAAGACATACCATAACTGCAAAGAGTCACCAGAAACAGATGCGCTATCTACAACATTAACCTTTAAGCATGACAGTAACCAACAGAGAGGCGGCATTAGCTCAGACCATACAAATACATCATTAATATCTTTATTAACAAGCAGAGCGGACACCGGGTCGAGAAGCAGAGCATTTAGCAGCCAATGGGAAGAGAGCAGACAGCAGCTTGCGGGAAGCCTGCAGGTTTGACCAATCCGGTCAGAGCTTACATCTCATCTTCAGAGACTACTTTGCATCTCAGATTTCACAGCAGGAGCGCAGACCTTCTGTCGGTGACAGCTTGCGGTACCTTTCAGCCAGCTGCGGGCATCATGGAGAGAAAAGTGGCGAGGGAGTTCAGGCACAAGGTAAGCGCACCTCACCACTCATAGAGCCGTCACTTGGAAAAGGTTTCGGACGGCATTTCTGAAAGTTAGACTTTCTTACGTGTTTCTGTTTCTTAAGAACAGTCAGGCGACAGTGGATGAGACTATGGACTTTGAACATGTATTAACCCGGGGGAGGCTATGCTTGTTACTGCAACTGGGTGCATGCTTTGCTGTATCCGTCCTTGCTGGCAAACCGCCTCATTGTGTCTAACTCTAACCCATGGAAGAGTTCTTGTAGTTAGACATCGAGATGATGTTAGAAGTGTGTGCATTGGTATCAAGCAGCCTCCTTAGACGATAAGGTGGCCGATTAAATATGAGCAGAGTGCGTGTCTGTAGAATTCACAAAACGACTTTCTCGCCAAACATAGAATCTGAAATTAATACTAGCCAAGTGTTAAACCTTCAATGCACACGCAGTTAAAACTCAAACCAAAAAAAAATGCGGCAATGTGAATGCGAAGGATTCTGAAAGTCATTTGAACTGCTATTCAACCCGTGTGTGTGTGTGTGATGGAGCAGTGTGTGCGAGCACCGTGGGGACTACAGGTGGAGAATGCACTGAACAACACTGTACGGGCATTTCCCAAGGAAATACCGGCGAGGACCACCGGGTGACTAAAAACACCAGGGCACCGCGTGCTCGCGCGCCCCATTGACACTTACAAGAAAGGCGAGTACAGACTAACAGGACAGCGTTTTCTGACATAATTCTCCCAAATAGTTATTCGTTATTGTCTTCGTGGTCTCCTGGCTTGGTGAGCCGGGAAGCATGTTGCCAGTAGCTACAAGATACTCCTTAAATAATGAATACACTCTGTCTAAAGCAGCGCCAAGTCACGTCTTCTCGATAGAACACACGCACCCTTCCTCGCGAGTTTCCTCTTTTAGTTTATGGCTCTCGCTGTGACTGCGGGAGGCAATAAAACCTGTTACATATTAACCCCTTGACTTTTGACCCTTTGATGGGACTGTTTATGCAACCTTATTTTTAAAGGACGCTCCAATGGCCGCGCAATAACGAAATGTGCCGCAGCTGCGACTTCAGCCAGGGCACTTTTAATGTTGATTCAGTCTTTTAATTGCATGGGTTCTCCGCATCTGGGATGGGCAGCAGCGCGGAAGAGCATTCGTCTCGGAAGCCTCCTGACATTTAGCTCGTATGTTCACTTTGCAGTTCACGCGGTGTTTTGAAAAAATAAAATAAAAAACAAGACGCATTCACATTTACAATGAAGAGATTTATCAGTCTTATTATTGGGCATATCACACTTGTAATATGTATTCAGGCTGACGCAGGATCCAGCATATCAGTCCCTACATCCGAAGTGTCACCGTCTTCCAGGCCTGGCCTTTTATCCACCAGTGTTTTTCATGATGGAACTTGTAGACTCCTGTTTTTCAACGGGTGGCGGAGGCAGCTTTTGATGGGGTGGTGGGCGGAGTTAATAGGGCGTCAATGGGTGGCTGGGAGTGCACTGGCCCCTGTCCCCTCAACCCCCCACTGTTTTTCATACAATGTGATACAATGCCACGTGGAGACGGTGTAAACACCCTAGCATGTTTCATTGAAAACAATAATGATAATCGAATGATGCCGGTTATTCTGGTTCTTAAAGGAGAGTGTGATAATCAGATCCCCCTTTCATAAAGCTCCATGCAAGAAGCATAGTGCATGTGCCATTGCTGCACCAGTCTCCTGACAACTGAAGCACCTGCTCTTCAGTGGTTCCTGGCAGATTCTAAGGCCATATGTGCAGGCCTGACAGTTGCTGTGGCCCAAAGTCACTGCAGCCATAGGTAATATTTTAACTTCCAAACTTCTGACACACAATGTAACATTGTGTCCCTTATCTGTCTGGTTGCAGTGTACATTATAAGAAAAAGCTATACCTGGTTATGTTATAGTGAAAGCCACATCTATTTGGTAAGTGTCAACCCAGTGAACTCACCTGTGTGAGACAAGGCATATTAATGACAGCCTGGCGGTCTCCACTTGAGCAAGTGAGACAATAGGCAGGATGCTGGCCTCCTTTGATTTCTCAGGAAGAAGGGCAATATCTCCCCTTAGACCAAGGAGGTCTCACCAGAAGATCTCATGGGAACCCTGCTTTCAATGGGAACTCACATAACAAAGGCCAGCGTTGCACTGGGGGTTTTGCACTCTAAAGTGCCTTTGAAGTTCAGGCATGAGAGGTGGATGAAGTTATGGAAGCCAGAGAGGATGAAGTAGGTCCCACCATCTTGCTTTTCTGAGGTGCACTCCTTCCTTCCTGCCCCCTCCATTTTCTGCTGAAAAGACCCTGGGTATGATAAAAGAAGGTAAGGGTCACTTGTTATGGCAAACGTGATCGGACCCATTACAGCAGGCTTGCTTCAGTCCAATCTCCTGTGACCTTGTACCTTTATAAGAAAGGGATCACCTACTCCTTCTTTGATTCTTTCATAGACACCAGGAAAAAGACATCTCAGGAACCCTCTTGGCCATGCAGTCCGTTCCAAAGTTCTCTGCCATCAAGGCGAAGATGGGTGCATCCAAGGCAGAGGAGAGCTCTGTTCCCTAACCACCTACAGGGATCATTGGGGTGACTTCTATTTGGACCAGGGCAAGCTACTCTGCCAGCTACCCTGGAACTTGACTCCTCACTGGAGCTGAAGAATCCCCCTGCAGGTGCCAGTCTAACTCCCGGGACTGGGAAAAGCAGAGTAAGGACTCACCTTGTCCTCAAGCCCCTCGATTGGAACTGCCAGACAACCAGAAAGCATAACAGCAGCTGGAATCCTCTTTGCACACCTTTAAACAGCCTTTAAACTGCATTCCACATTCTTCGAGCTCACAGGACCCACCTTGCTGCTTTTGGTACTCCATAACTTTGAACTGCTTGCTTGCATATTTGTACCAGCTCTACACCACAATGCTCCAGAAGCTCTCCTGGCCGCATCTGTACGAATACAGGCTTACTACTGCAGAAGCTTCCAACGCATAGCTTCCTTGTGCACCGCATCGAACCAACCTGACATCGTCTCGAACTGACTCGAACCTCAAACTGAATTGATGGAAACTATAGTGCCACACACTGGCTCAACCAAGTTGTATCATCATCTCGAACTGACTTGACCGCAGACCAGAACCTGTTGGACCCTTCAAACATGCCTCACTTCGAATGAGCCTTGTCATGAAGCCGACTTGACACCGGCTCGCTGTTTGGATCAATGTGATTTGTCACATCTCAAACCTGGCTTGAATACAAGGACAGCATAGAGAAATCTATTTAGATTCTGTCGAACCACTCAAGATAAAAAAAAACATGCACTGTTAAGAGGCCCTGCAGGCACTGTTGAGAGGCTCTGCACCCCTGGTTCATTTTCTGGGACCAAAGTGACTTTTAAGTCCCTTTTTGCACATCTCCCCACTTGCACCCAAAAAAGTATCAGCCTAACTCTCACAGGGCATTTGAATGAGCACTCTGAGATGCACTCGTTCAGATGCCTTTTTGTTCCCCTTTGCACATTTGTGTAAATAAGGGGATGTTTCAGGGCATTTTAAAGGACATTCTAAATTCACATACAGGATGTGCTTTAAAATGCCCAGAACAAGGCCTTATGCCCTATGAAACAGGTGCAGGGGGAGGTTCAAATCACGACAGGGTCATCTTTGACCCTGTCATGGTTTTCTTTTGAAGTGTGACATCTGCGGATTAAACTGTTGCTGTCACATTAGCATTTTTTTATACAATGGGCAGGCCCCTCTTTTTTGTTTATGGGGAGCCTCACGGGAAAACGGGGCGAATATTTAGACAGGAAAACAAGCGAGTTTAAGGCTCCCCCCTCTCTGTTGTGCAGGCAAAATAGCCTATCTCTGGAAAGAGTTCAGCTGTGGAACAAATGCTGCACTTAGCCTCTGCTTTTTCATACAGTAAATTCAATCAAAGAAAAACATATAATTCTGAAATAATCTGTGGCATTCGACAAATGGGAAGAGCAATTCATACTTCTGTGCAGTAGGAACCCCAGCCGGCCCATAGGACTCGGGGTTTCCCAACAGCACTTTAAGATGAGTAGCAGCACCCTTGAGATGGATGGGGATGCAGATTAATACTCTCACATCAAATCAATAATGACAACTCATTAGTTTGGCAAAGGGAGTCCATTTAATGACAAGTACAAAAAACAGGGAGTTCATGAATATCAGCATTCGCTCAATCTTCCTTCTCACTTCAACTCCACTTAATTTCAGAAAAGAAACATAGTATTTATACCAACAACTCGTCATCACTGATGTGTAACTCTCAAAACTTAGCATGAAACTTGATTGGTTCTAGGAAGGTAACTTTAATATAGGCACTATATCTGTATATGGTAATGGTGAGAGGGGATTGGATAAACAATGTGAGGTGGGGCAACTAAGCCCTTCCTTTAAAATGGCTACTGTAAACATCACTAAAAGTACAACGTCTCATTGGTTCTACTAACTATAGGACCCTAGATTACATGGTCCACTATGATTGGGTTGGCATCAACCCCACTCATACTTTTCCATTTGCTTAGCAGCGTGCAGAATAGCCGGCCAGGTGCAGGAAGTTCGTCTGCACCCCCAAACCCCCGCCAATTATAGTTACAATCAATCATCACTTCAGTGTTCATGTGTGAATTATTTCTTTGTGGTTGGCCTCGAGTCTGCTTCTTGGCCTTGGAAAGTTAAGGCGTCTGGACATGGCAAGGGTCCATGCATAGGCGTGAACGTCTCATCCCTTCTGCTTGCTCGGTCACGTGATTCTGACACAGTGAAATCGTCTTATTCTTCATGCAATTTCGTGTGTTTGATTTAATTCTGTCAGTCGCCTGCCATCTGTGGCTTATCTTGACCTTTCTGAACAGGATACTCTGTTCTTCTTCTCATTAATTGTATCCACTGTTGGCCTATTTCAGCCGATGCGACCTTGGCTTCGTGGCATGGTTACCCTCGTCTGAGCTTCTCTCTGTCTTTAATTCTCGATTTGTTTGCTGCAAAGCTCTCCTCTTGAGACCTTTAGTAACCTTTGGTTGATTCTGCTCTTGTGCGTAGTGGATGTATACTTATATAAAGTGCTTTCTTGATGTAGATATGTACATGTGGTGCTTGCCGCAATCTATGTTACTACTAAGCATAAGCAAGCCTCACGATTTCTGTGCTTCTTGCAGTTACTTACTTTGCATTTGTACACGTTTAAACTAACTGAATATCTTCATTGTGCATATGGCATAAGGTTCTGACAATTTGACATCAATTGGTTTACTTTGGCTTAGGATGTCACTTGTCCATGGTGTTTCATCTCTTTTCATCATTCTCAGGTCGTTATATCTTCTATACGTGAGTCAGTCGTGGTTCTTATGACGTCATCATTCGTCTTCCTTCAGCATCTTCTTAGCTTCTTCGGGTATTACATTCTGGCGATCGTCATTCTGCCTCATTTGTCGATATGGTTTTCTCAATGGGTACCCTACTGTCCAGGTTTTCTTAGGTGTTGGTACTTCAATAAGTGCTGTTATTCTGATAGGTACTGCACAGCGCCCCACTGTGGTTCTCTGCTGGTTTATTTGTTCATTGTACATCAGGTATTTTGGCATGAATATTCCTGGTACTTCAAAATGGGCGATAGGAGTGTGAATGGTGCTTGGCACCTCCTCTTCACTCCCCCCACTGGGCGATTCATCGACCACTTTCACGTCTTCTTTTGTATCCACTTTTATTTCATCCTCTGGATCCAGGCATAGAGGCCTGAAGAAATAGCTCTTTGGGGTCCATATCTTTATGACTCCCTTCAAGTTTCCTGCTGTTCTTACGTGCTCATCTTTGTTCCATGTCATAAATTGACATTGTCCATTTGGAGTACAATAGATCCATCTTCCCACATAATTTCTGTGTTTCCTTGGATACCAAAACTTTGTTCCTTCTGGTGCATAAATGCTGGCTTTCACAAAGTCACTTATTTATTCACCAGTCAGGTCCTTGGGCTTCCATCCTGGCTCAACATCAATCATGATCTTCATCCCTTTGGCTTTTTTCGCAGTTTTCTGGAACTGAGATATTATTATCTTGATAACACAGAATCCGAGCAATATCATCACCAGCAGGGCTCCTAGGAATTTGAATGCATCTGCCATCCATTACATAATCCATGAAAATAGTAATCCAAACCAGCTGTCATCGTCAACTTTGTCAGCTTCATCAGTCATCTGATTCTGTAGTTTCGTCAGCATACCTATGACCTCTGTTAAGGTTCCATTTTCGTCATCCTGAGATGGTATAAATGTGCAACATGATTCTCCGATTTTTGCACAAACACCTCCATCCATAGCTGTAATCATGTCAAGGACATATCTGTTCTGGAGAGTCATTAGTCAAATCACCCTTAACTCTTCCTTAATTGCATTGAATACATTTATGGTCATTTTGATGGTCTGCAGTAACTACCATCTCGTTATCTGCAACCATTTAGTATTTGCTCCAACCTGAACTCTTGGCATCAGAATTGTTGTGAACACTGATGAGGTTAGGCTGAACAACCTGTGTTCATACGGGATTGCATGAAAGGCTTCTTCTGATTTAGCAGAAAAGTAATTCTCTCTCTTCATTCGGCTCATTAGTTCCACAGTTCTCTTCTTTTTCAGGTGAGCATCTGCTTTCGGGAAACTGTCAATATTCAAATCACTTTTTGGGATCACCAATGCTGGAACATGGACATTCACCAGTGTGCATATACCTCCCCAATTCTTCTGCAATCTGATATTTGCTTTGGATCCACTTGCCCAATAATGACCCATGATCACTGCAGTACCATGTAATATTCCTGGAGTGTCGAACACTCAGACACAATTCTGATTCTGTCCCATTTTACTTGTACCATTATTCCTGAAGCAGAATTGTGGGCTCTCCAATGGTACTATCTGTAAGCGTCCTCCTCTGTCTTCGACCCATGTCAAAAGTTTAGCAAGTCTTGGCCATATTGGCTTGCATCCATTCTGTACTATGTCAATAGTACCCTGGTAACTCCTGATGACAATCCATGCATTGCAGATCACTACTCCTTTCTTCCATCCGTCTGGTGAAAGCACTGTTCCCCAGATTTGCATTTGGCCACTGTTCTTCCAACTCCGAGCTTCTTCTGCAGTTTTCCCTTGAACGTTCAGTCTTTGGTTTGCCTCTCTTCTGATCTCTGCCCCTTTAACTCCAGGCTTCTCATATCTGATAATAATGTTCTTTGTTTTTCCATTGTTTCTTGTCTTTATGTCCTGGACATAATCCCCTTCATTTGGATCACTTGCTTCAGTTGCCCATTTGAGTCAAGCATCACTTCCCATGAACTGGCCTCTGGTCTTGCACATTGCTATATGTGACAGACAGTGTGCTGTCTGTACATCTATTTCAACAGCTACGACGATCTTTGACTTCCCCATGCTGTAAGGTAGGAGTGTACAAACAAAGCATTCCACCTCGAAATTTTGTTGTCCAACTTCTTTCATATGTTGGTACCATATGTTATTTCCCAAATGTGCTGTGCTGTCCATGTAGTTGTTTAGTTCGTTGCTGTCTTCTTGTGTGCTTCTTCTGATTCTTAAGGTTTTCATGTAGTTTGCTATCATCACATCCTTAATCGCATCCATATAGCTTCTTCTTCATGAAGGATTCTCAGATATCTCCATCCATCGTCCAGGCATCTTCATCTGTACCATTTGAGTAGGAGAAAGTCTGGTAATTCTTTCCTTGACCTCTTGTCTTTTCCTGGCTCTGGTTATGAATGGCCAAATTGATTCTGTTATCATCTCAGCACGTGATAGTTTTGCAGGACTTGTATTTGTTTTCTTCATTGGACGAGGTGTGCTTGTCAATGCTGTCTCTGTTTGTTTATTCTCCAACTCCTTTTGTCTCTTAAGAAGTTCAGTTTTCTCAATTTTTCCTTTGGCTTCTCTTGGTGTGGAACTTCTCATCATTGGTCGTCCAAACTTCTCCCCTTCTTTGGACTGTGGTTCTGTAGTTATTGACAATAGACCAGGTGTATATGCACTCATCGTTTGCGTGTGCATGTTTTTCATTAATCTTTTCTCATGCTTGCTCTGCCGATCCTGTCTCTGGTAGTTCAATTTGTTTGTTACCACAAGTGTGTGTGTGTTATTGCTCTTCACATCCATTTCAAGTTCACTCATTCTGCTATCAAACCTACTAGGGACCGGAATGACTATGTAAGGTCTGGGCACCTTTGTGGGTTTCATGCTTACATCATTAGGTGGGTACACTGGAATCGGAACACTTTGTGCACCAATATAAAATGCAGTTCGAATCGTCAGTGACAGTAAAACAATGATGAATACAATGCACAGGTACATAATTCCTCTATAGGTTAACTTGCAACACTTATTTCCGGGCCAATACAAGCATCTCTCCTCCTGAGGGAGGACAAGATTACTATTTTGGTTGCACATCTCGATCATCTAAGGAAATAAAACTAACTCTTTAATACATTCTAGGTAATATCATTATCTCTGGATTCTGCTGTCTCTGCTCCTAGGTTGAAGATACTGGAACGATTGTCCTTCTTTGGCTGAATAATAGATTGTCTCTTGTTTCTGGAAACAGTTCTCTTTTCTGTGTATGAAAATGTCAGGAAAGGTAATAAGTTGAGCAAGTCTCTTAGTTTGCGTGTTCAAAATAAACAAGCTACCAATCAATGCCTCTTATATGTTTCACTCCAGAAGACATGTCTTTTTGTGTCAGCATGACCAGGAGTGAAGTTCTCTGGCAACACTTTCTCGATCTGTCCATCCGGCGGAAAGTTTGCAATCTTCTCTGGTAATTCTGATGATGATTAGAAAGTTCAACTTGAAATACAACACCATGCAGGAGCATGCTCATCTGTGTAGAGTTTTCTGGGTCTCTGATGAAAGTGAGGACATCAACACTGGTAGGTCTTCCCACAAGCTCTGCAAAGTCCTCAATTAGGCGAAAAAACACATTGCTTGCTAGTCTGCCATCTTCTGGTGACAGGGACATTTGTCTTGTCTTCGGTGAACTCTGGAAGC
Organism: Ambystoma mexicanum; assembly: GCF_040938575.1. Lineage (NCBI taxonomy): Eukaryota > Metazoa > Chordata > Amphibia > Caudata > Ambystomatidae > Ambystoma > Ambystoma mexicanum. Next base: position 830,422,972 of record NC_090934.1, on the reverse strand, counting down.
AAAAGGAACTGCTCGGCAATCACGATGAGGAGCCTGCTTATTGTCTTTTCGTTTTCAGGGTCCTTGAGAAATATGGTGATGTTAGTGAGCCTTCCCACTAACGACGGGTACGATCTCAATACTAACTTGAAGTAGATTAAAACATCCTTAGTGATGTCACTACTGCGTGACACCATAAGTGAGTCAAAATAGGGCTTCTGTTGTTAAGTGACTCCAATCAAGCACTCCCACTAAGTCAGTGCCTTGTCTGGGATTGCTCAAGGGAAGCCCTTATTTATATATTTTTATGACAAGTTATACTCTGGATGATAAACCCTTATATAACGCCCCTCTCTTTGAATCCCCCTGAACTCACTGAGCCAGGAAGTAGGTTTGTTTTGCAATTTAAAAGATGTATTGGAAAAATTAAACAATATATATATATATATAACACTTTTATAATAAATTAATATTTGATAGCACCCTTATGAATATATTGTTGATCAACAATAGATAATCTAACACTAGCACACTTCTTTAAAATCAATGAGGAGTTAGTATAGGAAGGATAAGGTAGCAGAGAATACTTTTATGGTTTCAAGGAAAACAATGAGGGAAAAATGCAGCACAGAAATAAACTTGATATGATTTCAACAAAAGATAATATGATAATTTTTTCTTTGACAATTCCCTCCCCCCCTATGCAAGATAAGGAGATGGAAGGGGAGATGGAAGGAGAGCATACAATTCTCAGGAATACAAAATGCAATACAAATTTCCAGTTCCCCCCAGCGAGCTTAGAGGAAAACAGGTATGATTTTAAAGCAGGCAAGATCCTTTTAAATGTGGTGGCAATGAAGTGAAAAATATGCTGAAAATGCTTTTAATTGCCTCTAGAGGTTCAGGGTGAGTGAGAGATACTTTAAATCAGCTCAGGTCAGCCGTACCAATGATTCAGGGATGGTTATCAGGTTGAAAACAAATTTTAGCAGTTCAAGCAAAAGCGGCTATCTTTGACAGGAGCTAATTTTTCAATTTGCGGCAAATTTTCCGAATGCGTCGAGCGCTTTTTGGAAAGATTATAATCTTAGCTTTCAAATCTCATTCCTAGCACCTACGATTCCAAATATACGGACGTTTTTATGAAAGTAGTTTTTCAGAAATGAAATAATGATTCAAAATGGCAAAATTACACTTTTACAGGTTTAAAATCGGAGAATGAACACACGATTCCTATGATGCAGTTCTGGACAGGTTCAAATGTTTTGAATCAGATTATTTTAAACTAAGAGATTGGTTTTGCACAGTTCTGGCTGAGTACTCACACTATGAATTTGAAATAGGCCGTCAGGGTCTGGTCAGCAGGTTTGGACTGGACTCCTGGCGGGTGGTTCTGAAGTCACAGCTCTCTGGGTCAGCTCTGCTCTGCACTTCACAGCAGTCTGGTCTGGGTCTCTCTGGTTCTGGTCTCTCTGGATACAGCACTGCTTTCTGGGTCTGCTACCGGTTCTGGCAAAAGTTCTTGGTAAAGAATCCAACAGCTCGCCCGGCTGTAGAATAGTTTGGTTGGATTGCTGGATTCTGAAGGCCTGCTGAGAAGAGTTCTCAGCTTGTGGGTTAGGCCTTTGCTTTAAGTTCTGTAGTCTATCTGGAGTCTAAGTTCTGGATGTTCGTTCTAGATGTTGTGTGGTCCGGCAAAATGCTCCGCAAGAAAATGGAAAACGAATCTCTCTACCTGGGTTTTGGTGTTCCTTTTATGTCTTTAGAAAATGGGTGTGTGCGTGGCATAACTAAGCCTGCCCCTCACAACTTATCATTGGCCAAGTTTTCCTCTCTCCCTTGATTGGGGGACTGAGTTGTGAGTCAGGATGAGTCAGAGTGATGCTATTTTTATGGCTGGCTGAAATCCCTCCCCTTGTCAAATTGCACACAAATCTATATTTGATCCAAATACACATTTATCTATGTACCATTTTTCTAATATTATATGTCCAGTTAACATATTTTCTGTAGCACCAAACCTTCCGATCCCTGTCCTTGTAAGATGTTGTGTCCACTTCTGACAGAATTCTGCCCTTTTCATCAAGAATACAACCTCTAAACTTTTCCAGAATTTACACAAACATGCACAAGGAATATGGGCATCAGATGATAAAGTGTCAGATTTTAACATACAGACATTCGGAGTAATACCTTATTTTCTGCTACTACCCCCCAGAACATACCACAGAGTCCTAACACCTCTTAAAATGTGCACAGAAGAATCACAAGAATAATGATATTAATTATATAATTTTGACAAGTCCGTACTATGAATTATCCATCTTTTTAAAATTATGCTCTGGCCCGGAGGAGTGTGGTTTCCCAAAGAACATGGTGGAATTTCTGGTTTGTCCACTTTCTCCAACTCAAGTTGCTCACAGAGGCACTGCCCCTCCAGTTTCTCCGCTATGTGTTCCTCCACAGATGAACTTTTGATGAGGACATCATCTACATAAGCCAGGTGTAACGCTCACCTGATTCCCACAGAGGCGCTGATCCCGGCTGGGCTGCTATCGTTTCTTCAATTGAGAAGCGTAGAGCTCGGATGACTCTCAGCACTGGGCTTCCTCTTATCGAATGTCTGACTTGCAGGGTAAGTTTTCTGCAGGTGGAAGAAAAAGGGCTAATCACCGTTTGATGGGATTCCTTCTCCCACCAATCGCCAGTTTCTCCCACAGCCTAGCTTTCTACTTGTCTCGGCGAGCTCTCACCTTAGGCGTATAAATGCTGAGCTCTCCATCCTGCGTCTGGTGCAGGGGTGCGTGCATTCCAGTTACGTCACTGGATGAGTTCAGTGTTAAGGCTCAAGTCTTTTGCGGCCTTAGTTGTGGCACTGGTGCTGGGATGCCGAAGAGCGATGCCACCGTTACTGCACGAGCGGATGCCTGTAAGTATACTGTAGTCTTTAGGCTTTAAAAGATGGGCACCTCAATAATGTCCCTTTTCCTTTGTTTCAGGCCTCGGCATGCTGTGGGCGTAGTTTTCCGTTGCCGCTGCACGTGCCGATGCACGTAAGTATAATGTTCGTTGGCCGCTTTTAATGGCACCTCTAATAATGTCCTTTTTCTAGTTTTCAGGTGCCGGGATGCTGCGGGCTTTATATCCGTTGCCACTGCACGTGCCGATGCACGTAAGTATAATGATCGTTGGCCGCTTTTAATGGCACCTCTAATAATGTCCTTTTCCTAGTTTTCAGGTGCCGGGATGCTGCGGTTGATGCGGCCGCTTCAGCGCGTGCAAAAACTGGTAAGTTAATATGAATGCGACTGCCTTCACCCGAACCCCTTTTTAATTATGTCCTTTGCCTTTCAGGTGCAGAGAAGCTGCCGAAGAGAAGGCTGCGGTTAGCTCCGTTGCAATCACGGATGGATCATGTAAGCGGGCGCGGCTGCGAGCAAGTTGCACTTTTCTAACCTTATGTTTATTCTTTGCAGGTTTTGCCGGTGACTGGATTCCGGGATCTGGTAAGTATTGTTCTGTGTCTTTCTTCATCCACAGGTTGCTGCGCGGAAGCTGAAGATGACTCTGGACCTGGAATGCAGGAGCCGACTCGGTGAGCGTCCTGCTGCTGCTGCAGAATAACGCGAAGCACGTGTTTTCCATCGGGCGTGGTTTAAATAGCAGAGAAGTGCTTCCAGTGTGTGTTCTTCCACCGGTTCCACCCAGGTAAGAAAAGAGTTCCTGAATGGAGGGAATAGTTCCTCCCAGCCCTGATGGCTGGGGACTTCAACCAGACTGGATTGTTCTGGGTAAATATGCAGCATGGTCTACCTCAGGTAAGTCCACCCAAGCATTATTACACTGTTTATCAATATGAGCCCGGACTGAAACCCTTCATAAGCCAAAGGCGCCAGGACACGGTCCAAAGGGCCCCTGTAGGGGTCTGCTAGGTCCGGAGTAGTGGAAGACGGGTCTGCTTCCGAGGGCGCTGGGCCAGTCCTGGCCCCTCGGGAGTAGCGCCCATGACAACACCCCCCCTCAAGGCCCCTCCCAAACTTGTCCTCCCCGGGGGTTTTGGTTTATCGGGAAAGGTTTGGTGAAATTTCTGGACTAGACGAGGAGCATGGACGTGGTCATAGGGTTCCCATGACCTTTCCTGAGGTCCGTAGCCTTTCCAGTCGATTAGGTAGAATAGCTTCGATCTGATGATTTTAGAGTCCAAAATGTCTTTTACTTCAAATTCGGGCTCCCCATTCACTTGAATGGGCTCTGGAGGATTGGTCAATCTGGTTCCAGGTTGCATGGGTTTCAAAAGAGATACGTGAAATACAGGATGTATTCTCATATGGGTTGGCAATTCTAATTTAACGGCCACTGGATTAATTATGGCCGTAATTGGATATGGTCCCAGGTATTTGGGGTTGAAGGTGCGAGGCCCTTTAAGCGATAAATGTTTGGTGGACAGCCAGACTTGATCCCCAACCTGGTATTGAGGGGCATTGCTTCGGTGTTGATCTGCTCCTTTTTTGTACCTCTCTTTAGCTTGTTGTAGATGTCCAGTCGCTTCCTTAAAAGCTTGGGTAATAACGGTGTGCAATTGATCCACGGCGGGTGTTCCAAGATCTTGAGGTGGATCAAGGTTGGAGGTTCGAGGATGAATCCCATACAAGATGTAGAAGGGACTCTTCCCGGTACCCGAATGAACTGAATTGTTGTAAGCATATTCAGCTATCCAAAGGATGTCCTTCCAGTTACTCTCCGACTGTTGTAGCATGCATCGTAAATATTGCTCGAGAGTCTGGTTTGTTCTCTCGGTTTGCCCGTCGGTCTGGGGATGATGGCTGGTCGAAAGTCTTACATCGATTTGAGCTAATCGACAACAGCTACGCCAAAAGTGGGAAATAAACTGGCTCCCCCTATCTGAGATTAGTACTGACGGGAAGCCGTGTAGCCGGACGATGTTTTCAAGAAATACTTTGGCTAGGACTAATGCTGAAGGTAAGCCTTTTAGCGGAATGAAGTGGGCCATTTTAGAAAACAGGTCCACAATAACAAGAATGGTGTTGTACCCGGAACAGGAGGGTAAGTCTGTGATGAAGTCCATGGAAAAGGTATGCCAGGGACACGGTGGGATGTATAATGGTTTCAGAAGACCAGCCGGCCTCTTCTTCTGACCCTTGTTTTGAGCGCACACACCGCAGGACATCACGAATTCCTTTATGTCTTTTCTCCACGAAGGCCACCAGAAGTGTCTCTTCACCTTTTCTGTGGTTTTGGCAATGCCAGGGTGACCCTCAATTAATGAATCATGATAGCAGGAGATTACCTGTCTTTGTAAATCGGCGTGTGGTAGGAACAATCGTCCTTGGAAATAAGGCAAGTCATTGCTTACGGTGAAATCTTTTCCTTTTTGTAACCAGTTCAGTAAGTCTGGTGAGGTTACAAGTTGTTTAGTTTTTTCTTCAATATCCTCAATGGATTGTGAAGAAATCAGACCCACGATCCTTTGTTCAGGAATTATTGGTACAGGTTCTGGATTGGCAACGTTATCTCCCATTCCAATTCGGGAAAGAGCATCCGCTTTGCCGTTCTTGTTGCCGGGGCGATAAGTGATCACGAAGTCAAATTCAGCAAAGAATAGAGCCCAGCGAAGCTATCTGGAGGATTGAGCCTTGGCGGTTTTCAGATACTGCAGATTTCGATGATCGGTGATCACTGTGACGGTGTGTCTGGCCCCGAGGAGATAATGCCGCCATGCCTTAAAGGCTGATTTAATCGCTAGAAGCTCTTTGTCTGTGATGGTGTAGTTGATCTCAGGCGCCGAGAACTTCCGAGACCAGAATGCCACAGGATGCAGTTGGTTAGTCTCTGGATCTCTTTGTGATAGGACTGCTCCCATTGCTAAGCTGGAGGCGTCGGTTTCAACGATGTAAGGGAGGTCCGGGCGTGGGTGTTTCAGTATTGGCGCCGAGGTGAATTTAGCCTTTAGCTCTTGGAAGGCTTGTTCTGCTTCTGCGGACCATTCAAAGCGTTTATTTTTTCTTAAGAGGGCGGTGATGGGTTGTACCACTTGTGAAAACTCTGGAATAAATCTACGGTAAAAATTGGCAAAGCCTAGCATGCTTTGAACGCCTTTCACGGAAGTAGGAGACGGCCATTTGAGGATAGCGTCTACTTTTCTCGAGTCCATGTGGACTCCTTTGGTTGTCAGAATAAATCCCAAAAATTCGACCTCAGTAACATGAAAAACACATTTTTCGAGCTTGGCAAAAAGTTTATGTTGGCAAAGTTTTTCAAGGACCGCCCTAACATGATTTCGATGGTCAGCTTCTGAAGATGAGTACACAAGAATGTCATCTATGTAGACGACAACGCAGACATCAATGAGCTCTCTGAGGACATCATTCATAAAATATTGGAAGGCGGCCGGTGCATTGCATAGTCCAAAGGGCATCACTTGGTATTCAAATAGCCCATACTTAGTGCGAAAGGCCGTCTTCCATTCATCTCCTTCCTTGACCCGTACCAAGTGATAAGCTCCCCGGAGATCAAGCTTAGTATAAATACAGGCGTTTTTTACCTGGTGAAGGAGTTCCGGGATCAGAGGTAAGGGGTACCGGTTTTTTACTGTTATCTGGTTCAGAGCACGATAATCTATACAGGTTCTGAGGTCACCTTCTTTTTTTGGTACGAAGAACAGAGCCGAGGATGCAGGGGACTTCGACGGACGGATAAAGCCATTGGCCAGGTACTGGTCTAAATACTGTTGCAGATGAAGGTTCTCAGGCTCGGTAAGGGCGTAAATCCTACTGCAAGGGGGAGTTGCACCGGGTAGCAAATCTATCTGACAATCGTATGATCTGTGGGGTGGCAAGGTGTTAGCCTGTTCCTTTTGAAAAACATCTTGGAACTCTCGATACTCTAGAGGTAATTGTGGACCGTCAGGCGTTACTGACGCTAGGCCAATGTTGGGTCGTGGATAACAAGTTGGTGTGCACTCTGGGAACTTTATCATCTTTGCTCGCCAATCAATCTGAGGTTTGTGTTTCTCCAACCAAGGAATACCTAGAATTACTTGGAATTGAGGTGCCTTGATCACGTCGAACACAATTACCTCCTGATGCCCGTCTTGGCCTAGTATCGTCACTTCGGTAGTGGTATGGGTCACTGGTCTGGAGGCGATTTCCGTCCCATCCACCGTGGTAATGACGTCTTTAACCACCTTTGGACAAAGAGGTAAGTTCATCCTGGAAGCCAATTCGCGGTCCACATAATTTCCAACTGCTCCGCTATCAATGTATGCCTTAATTGCATGCAAACGATCCGGTTGCTCTGGGTTTACGAGGACCATTGGCATTATGAAGTGCGAGGTCAAAGAACTGGTTTTTACGCTCGGCAAGCGGACCTCTACACTTGTCGGGCGAGGTTGTTTCCCGGCTCAGGCTTTTCAGAACTCTTATCAGAAGCTCCCACTGTCTTCTTAGGTGGTTTCACCGGGCAATCTCGAAGAAAATGTCCTGAATTTCCACAATAGAGACATAGTTGCATTTGTCGTCTCCTGTCGCGTTCTTTCTGGGTTAGGGCACCCTTTACAACCCCAATTTGCATAGGTTCGACGGCTTCAACTCCTTTGGTGTGACTTTGAGGCTTAGGGAACACTCGTTTTTCAAACCTGGATCGATCCGCCTTTCTGTTTTGTAGTCTGTGATCCGATTGGACCACCAAATCAATGTACTCTGAACAATCCTGAGAAGGATTCACTACCTGGGCAAGGACGTCTTTGAGTTCGCCACGCAAACCCCTGTGAAAAAGCGTGATTCTTTTGTCCTCAGGCCATCTGGTTTCCACGATTAGCCTATTGAATGCTGCAATGTAGGCCAAAAGATCTTGATTGCCCTGTCGTAGGGAAAGGAGTTTGTTGTCCAGGGCCTGCCCCTGGGAATGCCTTGCAAAAAGTCTTTCCATATTTGCCTGGAAGGTCGGGAAATCACGAAGGATCGGGTCATCCTGTGTAACCAGAGGGATCGACCAATCAGCGGCACTGCCGCTAAGATACGAAAGCACAAAGGCTACCTTAGTCTGGTCAGTCGGAAAGGCTGCAGGTCTACAAAGAAAGTGCAATCGGCATTGATTTATAAACACCGCAAACCTTTTAGGGTCACCAGAGAAGCGTTCAGGCGGTGCCAATGGCACATTTCCGGGTAGGTTGATTTGAACAGGATTGGCTGAAGCCGCTGGGATATAGCTCCCTCCTGAATTAGGTAGCGGGGTTTGCCCCGCTTGTGTCTGTAATAACTGTCTGGCGAGATCATCAGTTCGTTCTTTTGATATTATCAATTCCCTCCTAAGGGCATTCGTTTCCTGGCGGGCAGCATGAACTTCAGCTCTTAATTCCCCTAATAACTGGGCCAGTTGGTCTGTGTCGGAAGTTTCCATAGCGCCTGGGTAGGAGGTTATTGGTGGGCTTTGCGTTCTGTAACGCTCACCTGATTCCCACGGAGGCGCTGATCCCGGCTGGGCTGCTATCGTTTCTTCAATTGAGAAGCGTAGAGCTCGGACGACTCTCAGGACTGGGCTTCCTCTTATCGAATGTCTGACTTGCAGGGTAAGTTTTCTGCAGGTGGAAGAAAAAGGGTTAATCACCGTTTGATGGGATTCCTTCTCCCACCAATCGCCAGTTTCTCCCACAGCCTAGCTTTCTACTTGTCTCGGCGAGCTCTCACCTTAGGCGTATAAATGCTGAGCTCTCCATCCTGCGTCTGGTGCAGGGGTGCGTGGATTCCAGTTACGTCACTGGATGAGTTCAGTGTTGAGGCTCAAGTCTTTTGCGGCCTTAGTTGTGGCACTGGTGCTGGGATGCCGAAGAGCGATGCCGCCGTTACTGCACGAGCGGATGCCTGTAAGTATATTGTAGTCTTTAGGCTTTAAAAGATGGGCACCTCAATAATGTCCCTTTTCCTTTGTCTCAGGCCTCGGGATGCTGTGGGCGTAGTTTTCCGTTGCCGCTGCACGTGCCGATGCACGTAAGTATAATGTTCGTTGGCCGCTTTTAATGGCACCTCTAATAATGTCCTTTTTCTAGTTTTCAGGTGCCGGGATGCTGCGGGCTTTATATCCGTTGCCACTGCACGTGCCGATGCACGTAAGTATAATAATCGTTGGCCGCTTTTAATGGCACCTCTAATAATGTCCTTTTCCTAGTTGTCAGGTGCCGGGATGCTGCGGTTGATGCGGCCGCTTCTGCGTGTGCAAAAACTGGTAAGTTAAGATGAATGCGACTGCCTTCACCCGAACCCCTTTTTAATTATGTCCTTTGCCTTTCAGGTGCAGAGAAGCTGCCGAAGAGAAGGCCTCGGTTAGCTCCGTTGCAATCACGGATGGATCAGGTAAGCGGGCGCGGCTGCGAGCGAGTTGCACTTTTCTAACCTTATGTTTATTCTTTGCATGTTTTGCCGGTGACTGGATTCCGGGATCTGGTAGGTATTGTTCTGTGTCTTTCTTCATCCACAGGTTGCTGCGCGGAAGCTGAAGATGACTCTGGACCTGGAATGCAGGAGCCGACTCGGTGAGCGTCCTGCTGCTGCTGCAGAATAACGCGAAGCACGTGTTTTCCATCGGGCGTGGTTTAAATAGCAGAGAAGTGCTTCCAGTGTGTGTTCTTCCACCGGTTCCACCCAGGTAAGAAAAGAGTTCCTGAATGGAGGGAATAGTTCCTCCCAGCCCTGATGGCTGGGGACTTCAACCAGACTGGATTGTTCTGGGAAATATGCAGCATGGTCTGCCTCAGGTAAGTCCACCCAAGCATTATTACACTGTTTATCAATATGAGCCCGGCGCCTATGGCGCCGGGACTGAAACCCTTCATGAGCCTGGCGCCAAAGGCGCCAGGACACGGCCCAAAGGGCCCCTGTAGGGGTCTGCTCGGTCCGGAGTAGTGGAAGACGGGTCTGCTTCCGAGGGTGCTGGGCCAGTCCTGGCCCCTCGGGAGTAGCGCCCATGACACCAGGTTACCCCTTGCACCCAGGTCGGGCATGGCCTTATGTAGGAAAATGTTGAATTCATTGCCGGATTTGAGGTATCCGAAGGGAGTCCGGGTCCATGTGTACTGCTGGCCCCCAAAGGTAAAAGCCAGTTTGTATTGGTCCTCCTTACTGTCAGGCACGGTCCAGTATCCATTGGTCAGGTCTATTACAGTGAATACCTGTGACCGCTGAATCTGGGCCAGCCCTTGGTCAATGTAGGGCAGAGGCCATCGGAAAGTATGGACCCGTTTGTTGAGCTCCCTAAGGTCGGCGCAGAGTCTCCACTGGCCGTTTGGCTTCAATATTCCCAGCACCGGATTATTGAAGGTGCTGTGTACTGGACGGATTATCCCCCGGGACTCAAGGTTCTTAATTATTTCAGTAAGGGACTCCATGGATGCGAGAGGCAAACGATATTGCTTCACAAACACCGGAGTCATGCCAGGGTCCGTGGGAATTGTTGTGTGGATGTCGGTGCGACCACAGTCCTATGAGTCTACCGCAAAGAGATCTTGGAAATCCAAGAAAACTTGTTTCAACTTTTGCTTCTGTTCCAGAGTCACACAGGCATCAGCTAGGTTGACTCTCTCTTCCACCATCTGCCTGAAGTCTGGGAAGAATTCTGGTTTTGCTTTCTCAGCAGCCTCCTCCAGCTGGGTGGAGAAGTCCCTGGTCAGAGTGCTGATTTGGACTGGAGGCTTCAGTTGGAAAAGGCAGTCCTCATGGACCTGGAAAATCACCTCATCCCTCCTGAAGTCACAAGTCACATCTTCCTTACCATAAGGGCAGGAAGTGTACACTAGGAAGTCCCCCCCATGCCGGGTAAAGATCCTGTCTGGTGTTGTGTTGTCATCACTGTCACTGTCAAAACAGTCCTTGGGGATTGGTCCTAACAGTTAATTTCCTAAATCAATGGAGAAATGTCGGTCATCAACCGCCATTCCAATAATGGTGCCCGCGGCTAGCGTAATACTCTTTAAGTCGCTGTTATCCACCTCTATTGGAATGGTGTCATGTTCTATGTTCACTAATGGTGTTGGGTTTACCCCCACCCTTGCTGTTGGAGAGAAGCATTTAGATGAATATAAGCATCAGGGTTTTTCAATTTTTGTCCTCTTTTAACTTTCACTTCCAGGGAGAATTGTCGGGTCCTTTTTGGGATGGTGACTTCCTCTTCAATCTGAATTTCAACTGCATAAGGTGGCAATTGAGCTGACCTAAATGCTTTTTCTGGATCATCAAAGCCCATGGGATTATCCGCTAATCGGGACCAAGCTTTGAAGTTTCTTAGGTCCAAACTAATGGCAAAGCGATTGAAAATGTCACTGCCTAAGTAAAAGGCGGCAGTGACGTCTCGCACGACCCAACAATTATGGACTATGCTCTTGCTGCCAATGGAGATTTTGAGCATACACCTACTTGGTAGGAGATGTTTGGAATTGGGTGCTTCCAGGTCCATTTCCCATTTGTCTACCAGTTTGAATGTGGGAATGGCTGGATCTTTTTGGAGTTGGCGGAACATGGCTTTGCTGATGAAGCTATTACCGTTGTTCACACACACTCGGGCGAGAACAGAGTCCTTCCCATCATTTAACTGAACAGGGATGAACAACTGCTCTCCAATTTGCTGAACATCAGCCAGGGTTCTGAGCTGATTTCACATCTTTCTGGACTATCGGAGTGGAAATGTCTGATTGTGGATTAGTAAAGAATTGCAGAGTGTTTCCTTCCAGTGTGGAATACCACCTTAAACTGGAAGGAAGGTTGTTTCAGAAATAGAGAGGACCCCCCATCACCAGTCTGTTGTCTTACTGCTATTACTGTCACGTCTGGAATTTGGTTGTTCTGGAAGTGAAATTCTACTTGGTCAGATTTTTGTTCAACCATGAGGCATGTGCCGTTTAAACTAAAATGGTTGACACTCTGCTTTAATTTTATTGGTCGGCTAGTCTGGGTCTAGAGGACCTTGTTTACGCAATCTATTAGGGGTGAGACCCTTCTCAGGAGGTCAATCCTTAGTAAACAAGGGGTGCCCTCTGGAGTCACTACTATGACCGGGTGTTTCACCTTGTGTCGCCCAATTTTGATGTCCAAATCTGCTGTCCCCTCGACGGGAATTTCCTTCCCGTCAAAATTCTGAAGTTGTCCAGGAAGCGAGGTGAGAGGAATTTGGTAATTCTCCCCCTTCCTAAATTTAGCTCATCAAAGGCCCGTTTGGACAGAAGAGTAGCTTGGGATCCAGTGTCCACCAGTGCCAAAATTGTACCCTGCCCCTGTACTTGTACCGGGGCATAGTATCTTCCCTCCTTCTCCTCAAGGGGGCACAGATAATGCACATTTTTGGACAACTGGTGGGCTAATTTTCTCGTTTTGGACATTGAGAGAGAAGAGATTAGGGCAAAATTCTGTGGAGAGTCTCGGGAATCTGAAAGAAAAAGTTGGCAACTGGATATGGTTTTGGGTTCCCCTGGTTTCGGTTCTGGGCCGCACCCCCCCCTTTTTGGAGGAGGTCCCCAGGATGGGTTTGGACCAGGGGTTTTTGGTATTGTTGGTTCTGGGATAGGATGATGGGCGGCGACAGCTCGATCCCCACATCTACCCAGTCTATTGATTCGGTTTTAGGTTCCCCTGGTTCCGGCTCTGGGCCGCCCCCCCCCCTTTTAGGAGGCAGTCACCAGGATGGGTTTGAACCAGGGGTTTTCGGTATTGTTGGTTCTGGGATAGAATGATGGGCGGCGACAGCTCAATCCCCACATCTACCCAGTCTATTGATTCGGTTTTAGGTTCCCCTGGTTCCGGTTCTTGGCCGCCCCCCCCTTTTTGGAGGCAGTCACCAGGATGGGTTTGAACCAGGGGTTTTCAGTATTGTTGGTTCTAGGATAGAATGATGGGCGGCGACAGCTCAATCCCCACATCTACCCAGTCTATGGATGCGGTTTTGGGTTCCCCTGGTTCCGGTTCTGGGCCGCCCCCCCCTTTTTGGAGGCAGTTACCAGGATGGGTTTGAACCAGGGGTTTTCGGTCTTGTTGGTTCTGGGATAGAATGATGGGCGGCGACAGCTCAATCCCCACATCTCCCCAGTCTGGGTTGGAATGCCTTGGGACCCATTTTTCCTTGGGAGGAGTTCCCCCATCTCTGAAGGAGAAGATCCTTTTCCCAGGATCCTCTGAGGATCCCTCTCCCTCAAATTGGAAGAACTGTACCTCCTCCACAAAATGGGTCTGTTTGGGTCCTTTGTTTCTCCTACCTCCTCTCTGCTCCTTGGGTGGCAGACTTTCAGGGGTAGGAGATTTTGTTTCCGGTTCCTGGGTTTCTAGGGGCTGTTTACAAGTGGGGAAGGAAGCTTCCTCCAAGGCTTTACACCCACCTTCCCCTTGTGCCTCCTCCCTGGGAACCGGTGGGTTGTCGGGGTGCTGCCCCCGTCATTTTTCTGAAGCACCAGGCCCAGAGTTTGGGGCATTCTGTGGGGGCATGCTCATCTGAGGGTTCTGTTGAGCCCTCAGTATGTGACCCAGATCCTGTGCCATATTTGGACCTGGCTCTCTAACTGTGAAACCCGCTCAGGCTGATACGGGGTTCTATTTTCTCCCCTGGGCTGATCCCGGGAAGGGTAGCTATCCCTTCTCTGGTAGTACCCTGGGTTGGGAAGATTTGGGTACCCGTCGACCCTTGGCCTCCCCTCTCCCAGATTCGGTTGTCTGGGCTCAGGGAATTTGGGAAAGAAGGATGGATGATTTTGGGGCTGGAAGTTGGGTGGATACCTGGGGAACAAGTTCTGCCCAGGATTTGGTGAATTTCTGCCCTCCTGGGGGAAGTGCGGAGGGAAGTTCCCTCGGTTGGGCGTTTGGTTGGATCCCCCCCCCTTAGGCTGGAGGAGTCCACACATAACCCAGGATTGGACTATTTCCCTTATAGCGGGGACTTACATAGTCAGGGGAGCGAGGGACCCCATTTGTGGGACTACCTCCTTGACTCCCTGTCTGTGACTGGCCCGAGGGCCTTCTGGGCTTAGAATTATTTGGTGCCGGCACGTTTTTAGGTCCCCCCATCTCCAAATCTAAAACGAGGGGGAACCTTTACCTCTGCCACCTTGGCAGCAGCAGGGGTGCTGTTGGTTTTGGGGTTTTTGGGCTGATTCCTATTTTCCACTGGTTTCTGCACCTCATAGATGCGGGTGGCTTGCTCAATGACCCAGTCTAAAGATCTTTTCTCGTGAAAGTCTCTCACGAGCTGGGTCATTATGTATTTGGGTAAGGCATGGAAAAACGTATTAACAAATTCTTTGCTGTCCGTGCATACCCTTTTTGTAGTCTGCGCAAAAGCACGCTTTAACTCCTGCACAAATTCTTGTGGAGCCTGATCCTCCCCACATTGCAAATTGTAGGCTGCCTTGCGAGCCTCTTGGGGATTTCTGTGAACAGAAAAATGTTTCAAGATGGCCGCCCTTTAGGTGGACCATCTTGAACTGTAGGTGGACCATCTTGAATGATTTTGGTCCTCCAGCCCCGCAAAGAAACTGGAGTATTCTGGGGAGAATGTCCATTTGATATAATGAATGCAGCTACTGCTGTCCTTCAAATGGAAAGTCTCCATCATTTGCTCATAAAGCTCCAAGTGTTCCCAAACAGAATACTTGGCGTTCTTGTGGTAAGACATGATGACACTCCTTATTGCCTTAATCTGTTTTAAGGGGTCCTTAAGCAAGGCCCTTTTTGCCTTATTGGCCCTTTTGGTTCGGGTAACCCTGGTCCATTCATCCTCTGACTCAGAAGCACTGCTCCCAGAGGTGCCCGTCTGATCTTCCAGGCTCTCCCGTGTTCTGCAAGCCTGGGAATGGCTGGCAGAATGTGGGGACCTTGCCTCCTGTGTCCTGTGACGTTCAGAGGAGTCTTCAGATTCCTCCTTGCTGCCAGGATTTGATGGGTACCCCCCCACTGACCTAACTGGGCAGATGTTTTCAGGATGCCCTTAGTGGGCCTACTTTCCTGGGGTTCCCCACTAAATTGCACTGTACTTAGGTGCCCATAACCGGATGCCCGCCCATCCATTCCTGGGTGGTACTGGCCTATGAGCCCCATACTTTTGGCTGGATAGTAATCTGCCATCCCCGTGGCCCTGGGCTCATGTGCGCCATGGGACATGGGGTGGCATAGTCCAAGGACTGGGAGAGATGAAGGCCTCTGGTACTAGGGATCCTGAGGTTATGCTCCGGTGTTTTCCTTTCCCAGCAAACCTCATCTCTATCAGCCCATGCTCCATGTTGCAATGCAAGAGCCTGCACTTTCAGTTCCTCAGTTAAGGCCTTACTAGACTCTATCAGTCTCTCCTGCATGGCTACCTGTTGCTGGAGCTTACTCCTGTGCTGACAGAGACCCTCATTTTCTCTCTGCGCTTCCTGGTTGGTCCTGGAATACTGGGCCAGTCTTTGCTGCAGGAAGGCTACCTCTTGAGTCCCATCCCTACTGGCCTGTTCCTTTCTTGCCAGAGCATCTTCCACCCTCCTGGTGTGCTTTAACAAGTTCTGATGCTCTTTTTGGAGGTCACCCAGTCCCTGGAGCGCCAAGTGATTTTCTTCAATTTTTTCTTTTAATTGGCAGACTTCCTGGCCTAAGGTGTCCCTTTCCTGACTAAGAGCCTGCATCTGTGCCGCCAGGTCGTCCCTCTGCCTTTGAAAGGCACCAGCTTTCTGGCGTTCTTGATGAAACTCTTCCTGGGTATCCAGGTCTTTCAAAATCAGTTTATTACTCTCTGTCTTCTCCCTATCTAGGTGGCTTTGCAGGGTGACTACCTGCTCTGCGCATGTCCTATTGAAGTCCAGTTGTTGCTCCAGCTTTTTCTGGCTCTGCAGTAGGGCGTACAAACCTTCTTGGTACTCCTTTTGAAAGGCCAGAAATCTGTTATCCTGGTCAGACTTTTCCTGTTGCAG
Organism: Ambystoma mexicanum; assembly: GCF_040938575.1. Lineage (NCBI taxonomy): Eukaryota > Metazoa > Chordata > Amphibia > Caudata > Ambystomatidae > Ambystoma > Ambystoma mexicanum. The sequence continues at coordinate 830,407,062 of NC_090934.1, read as the reverse complement.
GATATCCATATCCTCCTTTATTTTGATAATATACTGCCTACTATCATTTTCTGACTCCTGGCTCCTCTGCAGCCTCTGCTCAGAAGAGACCAGGTCAGATTGGGCCTTCTCTAATGCCATCAGTTGCCTATTTACCAGATCTTGGCCTTCAGCACATTTGTCCTGTATGGCTCCCATATATAAATATAAATATGCCGCTACCATGGCAATCTTGTTGTGCTCATCCTTGGCCTTAGGGGCCATATATAGTTCACTCAGGGCCACATGTAAGGGACCCTGATCTCTCCATATATCTGACCCTGTTTCAGTGATCTGGGGTGCGATTGCCTGCAACTAGACCGCCTGGTCCTGATGAGCCCACTCACCTCTCACAAATAGTTTATGTAAGAGGTGTTCTCTGGCTATTTTGATATCTACCAAGGTCGTCATTCTTGAAATTGATTTCCTTCCTGACTTACAGAAGTTTGTATTTTATTTTGCAAAACAGACCGCTTCCTTAGAGCGTTCCTTCGAGGGGTGTTTTTACAATGTAACACAGCGTGTTGATCCAACAGAATTTATATATCCTGTCAGTTAGCACACTGTATTAATCTGCACAAGTGATAGATCTAATCCAGAATCCCGGACGAGCCCCCAATCTGTTAAGTGACTCCAATCAAGCACTCCCACTAAGTCAGTGCCTTGTCTGGGATTGCTCAAGGGAAGCCCTTATTTATATATTTTTATGACAAGTTATACTCTGGATGATAAACCCTTATATAACGCCCCTCTCTTTGAATCCCCCTGACCTCACTGAGCCAAGAAGTAGGTTTGTTTTGCAATTTAAAAGATTTATTGGAAAAATTAAACAATATATATATATATATCACACTTTTATAATAAATTAATATTTGATAGCACCCTTATGAATATAATGTTGATCAAAAATAGATAATTTGACACTAGCACACTTCTTTACAATCAATGAGGAGTTAGTATAGGAAGGATAAGGTAGCAGAAAATACTTTTATGGTTTCAAGGAAAACAATGAGGGAAAAATGCAGCACAGAAATAAACTTGATATGATTTAAGCAAAAGATAATATGATCACTTTTTCTTGGACAATTCCCTCCCCCCCATTGCTAGATAAGGAGATGGAAGGCGAGCACACAATTCTCAGGAATACAAAATGCAATACAAATTTCCAGTTCCCCCCAGCGAGCTTAGAGGAAAACAGGTATGATTTTAAAGCAGGCAAGATCCTTTTAAATGTGGTGGAAATGAAGTGAAAAATATGCTGAAAATGCTTTTAATTCCCTCTAGAGGTTCAGGGTGAGTGAGAGATACTGTAAATCAGTTCAGGTCAGCCCTACCAATGATTCAGGGATGGTTATCAGGTTGAAAACGAATTTTAGCAGTTCAATCAAAAGCAGCTATCTTTGACAGGAGCTAATTTTTCAATTCGCGGCAATTTTTCCGAATGCGTCGAGCGTGATTACGGAATAACTATAAGGAATAGAAAGTCAGTTTTAGGCTTTTTGGAAAGATTAGAATCTTAGCTTTCAAATGAAAGTTAGATCTCGTCCCTAGCACCTACAATTGCAAAGATACTGATGATTTTATGAAGGTAGTTTTTCAGAAATTAAATAATGATTCAAAATGGCAAAATGACACTTTTACAGGTTTAAAATCGGAGAATGAACACACAATTCCTATGATGCAGTTCTGGACAGGTTCAAATGTTTTGAATCAGATTATTTTAAACTAAGAGATTGATATTGCACAGTTCTGGCTGAGTACTCACACTATGAATTTGAAATAGGCCGTCAGGGTCTGGTCAGCAAGTTTGGACTGGACTTCTGGCGGGTGGTTCTGAAGTCACAGCTCTCTGGGTCAGCTCTGCTCTGCACTTCACAGCAGTCTGGTCTGGGTCCCTCTGGTTCTGGTCTCTCTGGATACAGCACTGCTTTCTGGGTCTGCTACCGGTTCTGGCAAAAGTTCTTGGCAAAGAATCCAACAGCTCGCCCGGCTGTAGAATAGTTTGGTTGGATTGCTGGATTCTGAAGGCCTGCTAAGTTCTGGATGTTCCTTCTAGATGTTGTGTGGTCCGGCAAAATGCTCCGCAAGAAAATGGAAAATGAATCTCTCTACCTGGGTTTTGGTGTTCCTTTTATGTCTTTAGAAAATGGGTGTGTGCGTGGCATAACTAAGCCTGCCCCTCACAACTTATCATTGGCCAAGTTTTCCTCTCTCCCTTGATTGGGGGACTGAGTTGTGAGTCAGGATGAGTCAGAGTGATGCTATTTTTATGGCTGGCTGAAATCCCTCCCCTTGTCAAATTGCACACAAATCTATATTTGATCCAAATACACATTTATCTATGTACCATTTTTCTAATATTATATGTCCAGTTAACATATTTTCTGTAGCACCAAACCTTCCGATCCCTGTCCTTGTAAGATGTTGTGTCCACTTCTGACAGAATTCTGCCCTTTTCATCAAGAACACAACCTCTAAACTTTTCCAGAATTTACACAAACATGCACAAGGAATATGGGCATCAGATGATAAAGTGTCAGATTTTTAACATACAGACATTCGGAGTAATACCTTATTTTCTGCTACTACCCCCCAGAACATACCACAGAGTCCTAACACCTCTTAAAATGTGCACAGAAGAATCACAAGTATAATGATATTAATTATTTTAAGTCCGTACTATGAATTATCCATCTTTTTAAAATTATGCTCTGGCCCGGAGGAGTGTGGTTTCCCAAAGAACATGGTGGAATTTCTGGTTTGTCCACTTCCTCCAACTCAAGTTGCTCACAGAGGCACTGCCCCTCCAGTTTCTCTCAAGAAGAAGCCATTTATGACAACCCCTAATTTAACATTTGCCTGAGCCAAGGAAGGCTCATTGTTCTGTTTCCCTGCTCCCAGGTGCTCCTCCCCTGATTCAATCAGAGAGGTGCCATCTCTTTTTGGTGGGGGCAGCAAAATGCAGCCAGGCCTGGGAAGAGTTGCTGAGCAAGTTTCAACTCCTGTCGGGGGTAGTTGCCAGGCAGAATTCAATCTCTTTAAGCCAGGCTTCAGCTAAATGTCACTTTTGTTCCAGTTTTCTACATCCAAATCAAACTTACAATTTTTACACATGCAGCTAGAATGCTGATTCTAAGTTCAAAACTATGACATTTAACAGTTGCAAACTATGTGACACTCAACAGTAGGTCAGTCATTTATTTTAAACATTTAGATTTTAGTGGCTTTCAGTCCAATTTAACTTAAGCTGCTGACATCCACAGCTCAGCCAGTTTCATTATGAACATTATTTTAGGCTCTTTTCCCAAATGTCTGCTGGTGTTCAGTGAGATTTTTGAATATCTTGCAATGTTTGAAATAGGCATTTTGAGCTTGCATTCAGACAAACAAAGGTGATTTCAAAGTGTTTTTGAGCTAACAGGCACTGCTGTGTTTCCTTTGGCACACATTCCACTCATGGCACTCCTGGCCCATCACGCTCGCATTGGTGGGTGGCAGGTTAGGCGACCATTTTGGTGTGCGCAAAAACTGTGCGGTTTTCCTGGATTCTGGCGCAATGAGGGCTTTTCGGCCATCTTGGATTTTCTAAGCCCACAGCACCAAATGTTGCAGCATAATATCTTGAACGTGGGTCAATACACCCGACACTGTATTAAAAGAGTCTGGATAGTGTATTCTCTTCCAATTTATGTGTCCTTGATCAAAATTTGGCATATCCTTTTCTAATCAAGGTTTCAGTGTGCCTCAGTCCAAAATTCAAAGTCAATAGACTATGTTGTGGCTTATTCATGCAATTTTCTTCTTCACCCTGCAACTAGGATTCACAGAGTGTCCGTGTTTATGTCCTTACCCCCCTTTTTGCTCTGAGGAAATGTCCAAAATTAAGCCACAACTTTGCACAAAAAATTCTTTGCCTTTGCTTTGCTGGTCATGCGTCCTTCTTCCTCGTCATGGATCTCGTCTGCACGTGCTGTGGTTCTTCCCCATTGTCTGTAGTCTCTACGCTTTGGGGTGCGGGCAGAGGGTCTTCTCCGATGTATGGCTTGATGTCACCCAAAAAGATCCAGGCTCTTCTTCCCTGTAACTTGACTGCAGAGGGAGTGACGTCCTCCACTCTGAATGCACCATTGAACCTTGGCTCATCCCACTTTTTTCTTGTGTGGTTTCTCACTAGGACCGTGTTCCCAGGCAACAGTTGTGGAACACATAAACCCTGAACTTGATCTGTTGTAGTACCTCCTTCTGTGTTCTGTGCTTCCCTGCACCCTTTTTGGCATTGCTGCAGTTGTCCTGAAATTACAGTAAGACAAGATGTCATACAATTCAAGTAATTTTGCATTTCTGACCCTAACACTTCCCCTGTTGGCTGATCATCACATCTAGCTCTATCTCGGGTTGTCAATGGCATGTACATACTTCTGCCTGTCATGATTTCATGCAGCGTAACATGGTGGTCAGAACCAGGCTGGTTTCTCAGCACTTACAGTGCCAGTGGAAGGCAGTGTAGCCATCCCTGTATTAGAGAAAGCTTCAACTTGGATATCCATTCCTTTAATAAGCCATTGAGCTTCTTGCATATCCCATTTCCTTGAGGATGACACGCCAAAGAAAACGTGTGCTTTATACCAAGCAACAAGCTAATCTGTTCAAACACTGCGTTAACAAAGTGAGGTCCATTGTCTGACCTCATTACCTCACATATTCCCCATCTGGGAAATACCTCCCTCACCAGAAATTTGGCCGCACATGTAGAGTCTGAGTGTGTACATGGACCTGCTTCTACCCACCTAGAGAATGGACACACCACAACAATTAGGTACCTGTACCCATTACATACTTGAATCATATCTACATAATCGACATGCAAGTGGTGAAAAGGTCCGTTGGGCCTTGGGATGACTCCTCTAATTACTCTTAGTGTTTGCCCAGCCGTGAACTGTTGGCGGATTATACAGTTCACCATAAATAATGCAACGTGCTCTGCCAAGTTCGGTATAAACCAGTCTTCAGCAATCGTCGCTGCTAGATTCTCTTTTGTCATGTGCGTTGGATAGTGTTTCTGTTCCAGTGCTATTTTCAATAAGGCTATAGGCATCACCAGTTTACCAGTGCTATCCTGTTGCCACAAGCTCTCTGAGGGGTTTAAAGAACACCCTTGTTGCTTGCAGATGTTCTTTTCTTCCTGTGGTGCCTCCCCTTGGAGCTCCATTAATTGGGTTTTTTCCATATTACTATAACCTTCAGGTTCACTTCGTGCAACAATCATTCTCTCATGCACATCAGTTATTTCCACATTCATTATTATTTCGTCTTTGGTCGACACACGTTTGGCTTCTGTGTCTGCTGCTTGATTTCCTCATGAGATAAAATCTGTTCCTTTTCGTGTGGGCGGCGCATTTCACGACCGCTATGCCCACTGGGAGTTGTAGTGCCTTAATGAGCCTGTCCAATAAGGCTGCGTGCTGCACTGGCGTGCCATCCGCTCGAAGGTAGCTCCTCCTCTTCCAGCGCGCTAAGCCTGAGTGCACTGTTGATGTCACATAGGCAGAGTCACTCTTCCCCCGTTACTTCCTGGTCTGCGTGATTCTCGAGTCCGAGTATCAACGCCAATAATTCTGCAGCTTGTGCTGAATAATTAGATGGTAATCGTGCACTAATGAGTACTCGAAATTCTCCATTTGCCATGTGCTTCATCACAGAGGTGCCTGTATATCTCTGCCCATCATTGTGATCGATTCTCGAAGAACCATCAACGAAGACAAGTTCTCCTTCTGCTAATGCATTTTCTTTCACTCTGGGAATCTCATCATAAAATTCTTCCTAGTTTGTGCAGTCATGGATTGGGTCCCCTTCAGTGACGTGCTCTGCTATAAACATAGCAGGCTTTACTATCTTACATCGAATTATCTTAATCGATGGATTTGAAATGATCACTTCATAAGCAGAAGCTCTCTGAGATGTCAATGTGCCTTTCGATTTCTCTAGAATGGCAAATAGTGTGTGCTCAACGAACAAGGTCATTGAGCATCCCATCACAATGGTTGTGCCTTCTCTATGGCGAACACTGCGGCAGCTGAACTTTGTTCGCACGGGAAGCGACCTCTCATCACTGGGTCTAAATTCCCACTGTAGTATGGCAGGGGTTGTACCCCAACGTGGTTCTCTGTGTGAGTACTGCTGTCATAACACTGCCATTTGTGTGTGACAACAGGTAGAATTCTTCTGCAAAATTGGAAATCCCTAAAACTGGTGCCGAGCTAATGGCCTTTTTTAGTTCGACAAACCCTTCTTCCATGGTTTCGGTCCATTACATTTTTCTTTTGTGCCCTGTGCCTTCTTTAGAGCTGGTAACAAGGGCTTGGTATAAGAGCTGTAGTCAAAGACCCATGTCCTGACATAATTGCATAATCCTAGAAAACTCTGCATTTGTTTTATCGTGTGTGGCTTGGCTGTGTTTAATATGGCTTCAGCCCTTTCAGGGGTAACCCTTTTCCCCTCATGTGAGATCAGCTGGCCTATGTACAGCACTTCTTGTTGACAGAATTGTAACTTCTCTTTGTCAACTTTATATCCTTTATCAGCCAATACAGTCAATAGCTGAAAAGAATCGTGTCTGCATGTTTCCTCTGTCGTGCTGTAAATTAAGATGTCATCCACATATTGCAAGACAACACTCTCTAATGCAATTGATTAAGTCCATCTGCAGGACTCTGTTAAAAATCGAAGGAGACTCGAAGTACCCCTGAGGTAACCTTGTACTTTTCAGACACATTTGTCTGAACGTGAATGACGTTAAATCTTGTGAGTCTTTGTGCAATGGGATTGAGAAAAATGTGTTTTCAAGTCAATCACCGTGAAATATTTCGCCTCAACGGGTATATTACATAGGATTGTGGATGGGTTAGGATGGAAGGCACTCGGCCTCCACAATATCATTTATCGGCCTTAGATCTTGGATTAAACGCCAAGACCCTCCCTTTGATTTTTTGATAGGGTAAACCGCGGTGTTGCATGACGACTCTGATGTCACTAAGATACCCTGCTCCATCATAGCAGAAATTGTCTTGAAAATCTATTCACCCGCTTCCCTAGACATGGGATATTGTCGTGTTTTTGGTAAAATTGCTCCTGGTTTCAATTTAATCTTTACTTCTCCCACTCCTTTCAACAAGCCTACATCATAAGGGTCTGTAGTCCACACTGAGACAGGCACCTGGGTCATGTCGTCATCAAAATATTCAGGAGGTTTTGTGCCAGTATCATTTTCTGAGGCACTTCTCTTTTGGTCATTTTCACCCAATAAACAGATCGTCTTCAGTGACATCAGTCAATCTGTATCCTTCCTCACTGGCGATTACTGTGCATCATTGTCTGCCTTCATCATCACAACCATCGATCAGTGCCATCTTTCCTCTCACTAGGGCAGCGTATATTGCCAAGGGAACACTTGTCCCTTTTCTTCATGCATATGTATTCTCGGCCTAAATAACATTCCTTTTGTCTCCAAAATTGTATCCTCTGGATTTCTTCCGTAATTAGTAGTCTATCCCTTCAAATTACATCACAAAAATGGGTGTATGGGCCATCTTATCTAAGCTTGCCCCTGTGAACTGGGATTGGATCAGAGCCTCATCTCCGCCTTGCACCCGAGTGATTGGATCAAGGATAGATGATGTCAAATTCATGGTTTGATTTTTACAATCCATTATTTAAATATCAAATTTTAATCGAGAATTAATCATAGCACTCAACAATTTTACATCGCAGGAAAGAAATTAAGAACACATAATTTCACATATAATCCATCTCATTCGTACACAGGCATCAAATAACCATTCATACATTCATCACAATAATACATGTAAGTTAAAACTTTATCCTAAAAAAGTCATAACAATTGATTTACTTACAATAAGTATGTGTTCTTAATTTATTTCCTGCGAAGTAAAATTGTTGAGTGCTATGATTAATTCTCGATTAAAATTTGATATAATGGATCATGTTCAATTAAATTTCTTGATTCCTTTTGTCTCCAAAATTGTATCCTCTGGAGTTCTTCCGTAATTAGTAATGTACTAATACCCTGACCCAGAGTGTGGGGTTTCCTGTGTCCTTCAGATAAATATATTTGAAGGGATAGAGACATCTGACAACACATAGGGACTCTCTCTCTTCTGATTCCAGCAAAGCACTCTGATCTAGCATTCAACATCCAGCTTTCAACATCCTTCCAAATCCAGATGCCAAGCAGTAGCTGAACCATTTTCAGCTAGGCCTCAATTAATTTTGAACTAATCCTTACAACCCAGTGCAGTGCTGTGGTGTAGGGAAGCAATCTGAAACTATGTGGCTTGCTACCATAAATGCTTGCCTGATGAACTCGCAATCCCACTGAATTGAACTATCCAGAAACAAGAAGGGCAGATCCTGTGCAGTTCCGGTGACCGGCCTAGATGATCCAGTCCCGTGCCTGATGTGCTGTCTTTCCCTGTCAGACCCAATCCATTGACCAGAATCTGGACGGGCCTAAAATCTTAAATCCTAGTGGATTGTGAGTATTAATAGGACACTAGAGAACTATTGTATACCTTACCTGATCTTGTTCCACCCTCAATCTCTGAACTATCCTCACTTTCATAATCAGCAACATCGTCAAAATCTTAATTGCTATCGTATTCTGTCTAGTTGCTAAAGTGTCATTTTCATAGTCATTTTTATTTGTGTAACTCTCATCCAAAAATCCCACTTCTTTGTGTGGACTGGTTCCGCCGGGGAAGGTGCCGGGGATCTGTGACTGAAGTCATGAATTAGTCTCAGAGCTTACCCCGACCCAACTTTGTTGTCTAGTCTGCATGCTCTAGTCTTGAGTAGAAGCATAAGCAATATTTTCTGGTTTTGAACTGAAGGTTTTGTCCAAATTAGTGTCTTTATTTCACAAAAAACATCTCTCACTAAAACGACCACAACTCCCTCAGTTTTAAAGAGAGACACCAAATTTCAATTCCCACTGATACCTAACATCCTTAGCTACATCCGCAACCCAAAACCGCAGTGCGAAACAGTGCGATTGACCCGTTTTTATCAAAGATCGCATAGTAAAAGTTTGCTGCGAATTTGCATATACAAAAGTTTTACACGTGTGAATTGCCTTTAAATTATATCCCACTTGGCATTTGGGATTCCAAATGTTTTCTTTTGATTCAATAATTGCTTATGACTGTTTACATCTGTTCAAAGCAGCTCCCATAGAAATGTATAATAATTTAAGCATTTTTGACCAAATTTAGTGTTTTTGCTCAGCCACTTTCAAAGCCATGCTGACAGTTTAAAAGCCAAATCTGTTTTTCTCTTGTGTTTAAGGGGGGAAGGTGAGAGTGATATTCTGTTTGTTCTGTATTATTCCAGAGTACCTGCTCTCTCCTCACATCTATTTAAATTGCCTATTGGTGGGTTGAGGGGTGTTGCAGGGGGACCCTCTAACCACAGTGCTATCTGTTCCAAACAAACCCAAAAGTATTCTTTTATGTGCTGCATTCTTTTAGTGTTCATTACCTGATTCCCAGTGCATTAAAGATATTATACATTGTTTTTGTCACCCATTGGTGATTGTTGTTACCTATTAAAAAGATATTGTGATTTAAAATTCTAAATAAATAAATATTTACATTTGCAAACTAGCCTGATTCATGGTTCAGTGTATCATCAAGGTATTTTGAGAAGGGTGTGATATGAGTGGTATATCATTCAGAATATTGAACTTATAGATAAAAATAAATAAGGGTTTCATTTGCGCACCACATGATAAGCGCGACTTGGGTGTGGGCCTGATTGAAATCCCTTACACCTCTCCCTTGTGGTACCTGTTCTAGCCCCATTTCATCATATATTCTATCGATCGTCTCTCCGATACTTCTGGTGTCGAAGTCATCTTCCATATTTGTCCTACATGTGCCTGGTACTGAACCGTACTCAGGAAATAATTCTTCTATGTCTTCCCAGTCAATTACTGGATCAGGTTTTTTAACCTCCCTTTCCATATATTCAAGATCTTGTGCTCTTTGTCTTCGCTTGCGTTCTATGTCGTCATCAAATTCTCTGCGCTTCCTTGCTTCCTCTATGACCCTATCTTCTTCCTGTTCGCTTGCATCTCTACGTTCATTTGCCCTTCGTATTTCCTCATCCCTTTGTCTTTTTATTCTCTTTTCCCGTATCTTCTGTTCTTCTTCTTCTATTCTCCTTTGTTCCTGTCTGTCCTGATCATTAGCTGTTCTTTGCTTATGATCGCATTTTCTTTCTTGCTCCTCACAATATAACTGCTCTTATCTCTGCCTATCTTTTTTCTTAGTTCCTTCATCTTTCAATCGTTTTTCCTTTTCCTTCTCTTTCCTTCTTGAATCGTCTGACTCTCCCTTTTGTCTCACATCCTTTACATGCCTTTACCATTGAGTTTCAATAAAATCTGACCTCCCATCCATTTGTTCTGTGTAAATGCCATCTCATCAGTTCTGTCCTCATCTCCCTTCCGTCTCTTTCCCTCTCTACTCGTATCTAGAGATGTACTTGCTTGGTCTCCTTTTTCTTTCTCGCGTCTCTCCTTGTCCCTCGGGACTTTGGAGGTGATATCGCTATCTCTATCTTTCTCTGGGCTTTCGTTACTACTTTGCGTAGGTGACTCATATGCCGGTTTGCTATATCCCGTGGCTGCTTTAAATTCCCTCAACAGATATAATCCTTTGTCTTTACTAGCTTCGCTTTTTGTTTCAGGCGGGGCGGGTGGCGCAGAAGGCGTTTCACCCCCCTCTGTGCATATGTTAAGTATCCAATCTAACGGTGGCTCCTCCTCCTTTTCCTCTTGGTACATCTTCCAAAGCTGTAAACTAGCTAGGCGTTTATCTAACTTTTTGCCAGTATACGTGGCGTGCAAATATGTCGTCATGTGTTGCAGGACCGTCTTAGATAGCGATCCGCCTTGGGGCCAAGGCATAAACGTTTTGTGGGTGGTTGGTTCCTTTAACCCATTCTGCACTGTACTTCTTCAGCTTAGGTGCATGTTTTGGCAACTGTTTGCACAAGTGTACTAACGGTGTAATGTCTTACATGCTTAAATCTGTTTCTATTCTCCTCATATAACCCTTTGTTATACTTTATGTTTCTCAAACAAAATCAATAATATGAGTGAGCACCAAACGTTGCAAGCTCCAAACCCGTTTTTTCACGAAAATTACTTTTACTTTTTCAAACAACAACCATCAATTCATGTCATACAACATTTTATTTATTCAATCACACAATTTTCATGCTATTTCCCCCAAAAATGTTCTTACATTGTGATGTCAGAAAAAAGAAAAAAACACAAGACAGACACAACAGACTAGACAGACTCCAGCCGGCTACATAAATCTCATGCCCCTATCATTATTCCGACATGGAATGTAAGCCCATTTCTTTCAAAAACACATTTAATCGTTTTGGTCTCCTATGGCGTCCTATTCTTTCAGGACTTTAAATGCAGGCTTCTTCTAGCGCTATATTAAAACCTACGTATCTGGCCGTATCCTCCTTGCTCGGGCATCCTCCTGGTATCTCTCTCTATTCTCTCGGATATCCTCCCGGTATCTCACTCTATTCTCGGGATATCCTCTTGGTATCTCCGCTCTATTGCCACCCTCGAGTCAATATTTTCCCCTTGTATATATATTATACTCTTACTCTGTCGTTATTTTTTGTCCCACCTCCCTCCGTTACCTTCCCTTACTTGTTCTAAGGCATGAAACTTTTTGCCAAAGCATTTAGTCTTTTTCACTCACCTCTCTGGATGCTCGGGATCACCGCCTTCGTTACCGCCTCTCTGTGCTGTTCGTCCGATTAGCTGCTCGTAGAAGTGGGAAGGGGTTTGTAGGGGAAAGCACAGGTTCCTTCAGACCTAACCTGCAGGGTTTACACTTAGACTATCCACTATCCACAGGGAGCCTGTCGTTCTACTTAGCGGGATGGCAGAGGACTCGTGATATTGCTGAGGACCCGGCGTTACTTATGTTGACGGCCAATGGGTGTCTTATCTAATCGATTCTAATTGAACCATCAATCTCTGCTACGAAGTGTGCAGTAGGGACCCCAGCTGGCCCATAGGACTGGGGGTTTCCCAACAGCATTTTGAGATGAGTAGCAGCACCCTTGAGATGGATGGGGATGCAGATTAATACTCTTGCATCAAATCAATAATGACAACTCAATAGTTTGGCAAAGGGAGTCCGTTTAATGAGAAGTACAAAAAACAGGGAGTTCATGAATATCAGCAATCGCTCAATCATCCTTCTCGCTTCAACTCCACTTAATTTCAGAAAAACATAGTATTTATGCCAAAAACGCATCATCACTGACGTGTAACTCTCAAAACTTAGCATGCAACTTGATTGGTTCTAGGAAGGTAACTTTAATATCGGCACTATATCTGTATATGGTAACGGGGAGAGGGGATTGGATAAACAATGTCAGGTGGGGCAACTAATCCCTTCCTTTAAAATGGCTACTGTAAACGTCACTAAAAGTACGTCTCATTGGTTATACTAACTATAGGACCCTAGATTGCATGGTGCACTATGATTGGGTTGGCATCAACCGCACTCATACCTTTCCATTTGCTTAGCAGCGTGCAGAATAGCCGGCCTGGTGCAGGGAGTTCGTCTGCACCCCCAACTTCCCTCCAATTATAGTTACAATCAATCATCACTTCAGTGTAACGCTCACCTGGTATCCACGGGGACGTCGCTCAGCCTGTTCTGACCTCTTACGACCTCAAACCCTTTCCTGGAGTCTAATCGACTGGAGACTGGGCCTAAAACACAGGATTGGTAGAGTTTAACTCCTATTGTCTCTGTGTGCTTGAACCCCTTCTTCCCCGGGGTCCAACCCTTCCCTTTGATCCACAGCTCACCTTGTTTTCTTGGAAAGTGTGCTCTCCATCCTGCTTTCAGCACAGAGGCACGTTGATTGATGTGGGCTTGTTGCTGCCTGGTTACTTCACTGGCAAGAGTCCGACAGGTAAGTATAATGAGTCTTTTGAACAGTTCTCTAACTTTGTTCCTTTCCTTCCTTAGATGATGGCTGGTGTCCGGGGATGGCGACGTGCTGTTGAGATGAGTAGCGCTGAAGGTGAGTGAGAGCGCGATGTGCGATGCGACCCTTTCGTATTTGTATTGAACTGATTTCTTTTCGTGTGTCTTTTAGGTGCCACAATGTATTCAGCGTGGATGCCGGTTATGAAGAAGAAATGCGGTGAGTAAGCGCGGTATGCAACACCTCTAGATGTTTCCATGCTAACCTGGAATGTATTTTCCCTCTTGCAGAGTGATGAGAAGTTCCGGAGACATAGTTCCCCCATCAGAGCGGCTGGGATTTAGGTAAGTGTTTGAAGCTTGTACAGTCTTTAAAAATAAGTGAAGATTTGCTGAATGCTTACTAATGCCTTTTTTCTGTTCTTTTCCCTTTTTCTTAGGAAGCGGCGTGCTGGGATGGGAATGACACCGCCGAAGATGACCGCAGAACAGAAGAAGCGATGAATGATGGGCAGAAGCGCCGCAAGGTAAGGCTGTTCCTAACGGTTTTCTTGTTCTTGCAGGAGCTGAGCGCAGAAGAAAGATGCAGACCGATCCGAACATGGTGAGTGTCACGCTGCAGGTGCAGAAAACACAAAGCATGTTTCTCAGCCTCGGCGTGACTTAATTAGTCTCTGGGTATCCCAGGTGTCTCTGGGCTGAAACACACCCAAAAGACTAAACTGCACATGCAGTTTTGGGAACCGAAATATGTGGGGGCATCCATCTTGTCCCCATCAATGCACTACAAGTCCAATCCCCAATGTTATCCTATGGGAGTGAGTGAGTCTCGTGCCACAAGCGCCAAGTCTGACTCCAAGTGGGTCTTTGGAGGGATGGAGAGGCCCTTGAGGGCCATTTAGGTGATCGTGGCCTGGCTCCAGCCTGACATCTTGGAGGGCTGGGGACATGAGGGGCAGGAATCATGACATTCAGTGGTCATGTGTCAATTATTTCTTTGTGTTTGGCCGCGGGTCTGCTTCTTGGTCTGGGAAAGTTAAGGCATCTGGGCATGGCAAGGGTCCATGCGTAGGCGTGAAAGTCTCATCCCTGCTGCTTGCTCGGTCACGTGATTCCGACACTGTTTAATCGTCTTATTCTTCATGCAATTTCATGTATTTAATTTAATTCTGCCAGTCGTCTGCCATCTGTGGCTTATCTTGACCTTTCTAAACAGGATACTCTGTTCTTCTTCTCATTAATTGTATCCACTGTTGGCCTATTACAGCCGATACGACCATGGCTTCTTGGCATGGTTACCCTCGTCTGAGCTTCTCTGCGTCTTTAATTCTCAATTTGTTTGCTGCAAAGCTCTCCTCTTGAGACCTTTAGTAACCTTTGGTTGATTCTGCTCTTGCGCGTAGTGGAAGTATACTTAAAAGTTCTTTCTTGAGGTAGATATGTCTATGTGGTGCTTTCCGAAGTTTATTTTACTACTAAGCATAAGCAAGCCTAACGATTTCTGTGCTTCTTGCGGTTAATTTGCATATGTACACGTTTAAACTAACTGAATATCTTCATCGTGCATATGGCATAAGGTTCTGACATTTTGACATCAATTGGTTTACTTTGGCTTAGGGTGTCACTTGTCCATGGTGTTTTATCTCTTTTCATCATTCTCAGGTCGTTATATCTTCTATATGTGAGTCAGTCTGGGTTCTTATGATGTCATCATTCGTCTTCCTTCAGCATCTTCTTAGCTTCTTCGGGTATTACATTCTGGCGATCGTCATTCTGCCTCATTTGTAGATATGGTTTTCTCAATGGGGACCTTACTGTCCAGGTTTTCTTAGATGTCGGCACTTCAATATGTGCTGTTATTCTGATAGATACTGGACAGAGCCCCACTGCGGCTCTCTGCTGGTTTATTTGTTCATCATACGTCACGTATTTCGGCGTGAAGGTTCCTGGTACTTCAAAATGGGCGGTAGGAGTGCGAATCGTGCTTGGCACCTCCTTTTCACTTCCTCCAACATTTCACTGATTGCTACACAATACAGATTTCAAACACAACATAAAAGACATTATTGTAACAAATTGCAACACAATTGGAAGACAAATTGGCGAGTTAGATACTTCTCTACTCGTTGAAGTGTGTTTATGCCATAATAATAAGTGCATTCAAGTACAAAAGGTATGGGGTTAAGGCAGTAAAGTGCTATGTATACAGTGCAACGAAGAAGTTAGTTTGTGAACTTATTCCATTCTTGCAGGTAGGAATGGGCATACAGATAGACCTGACATGTATAGACCTATTAATTGGTGGTTATCAGTCTAATTATTCTAGATTTTGCTTACAGTTCTTACATTGGCTTCCGCGTGCTAACATTTTCCTGCGGTTTGATTATATTTTTACATTCCGCAATTGGGAAGGATATCTTTAACAATATCTAGTCGAAACAGTGTTTCGGCCCTTAGTAGAAGTTTTGCCACTTCCCGGCGTTCTTCTTACATAGTTGGTGTTCGGGCCTTCATCAGGACTTATGTTGGGTTGGATTCTGATGTACCATTTGTACAGCTACCTGTTAATCTTGTCTTTTACAACTGAACTTGAATCACACACAGGGATGGTTATCAATTTCTTCTCTTGTGGAGCTATTTATAGCGGTGTGGTTAATCACGGTTAACTTGGCCCGTGGATGTGGACATCTGCTGTCACACCTTTAAGATTGAATTGGCCAGCGCACACATCTGCTGATGATTGCTTTGCTGCAACATGGGCTATTCACTTCCACTCTGCGCGTGCAACTATTGATTTTTGCTTATCGCTGCTGAGTGCTTCACCTAGTGTGCGTTTCTTTCCCAGTCGGACACAAACAGGGATGGAACTGTCTTTGTTTTAACAGCCTTTCTCAGTGAAATGCACTCTCAGCAACCACTTGGTTGCTGGGAGGCTGTCATGTATTAGTTCCTGGCACTAATGTATGCAAGGGGTCTGGACAGCAGGTCTTGGTGCTATTGTCGAGTATGAGGAATTTGGCCATCTGCACAGGGAGTGTGCGCTTGCCTGGGCTTTTTTAAAGATTTGTAATTAAAATGAATGATGGGAGATTAACCTCAGAAAATGTGTGGGGCTAATCCGCACACATTTTCCTCTGCTCACCGCACAACAAACAAGAGGTCAAGTTTACTCTGGGGGGACACAGCCTACAGGCACAGTCGTCCCTGTCACATTTAGCTGGAATTTGACAGTGACAGGTACATCAAAGCATCTCAGGAAGGGGTAAGGCAACACCTTCCACCGGCCAAGGCCCGTCTAATTAAAATATCAACTGCCCCATGGATCTGCCGTCTCTATTGTCTAAAGTTCTGCTGGAGGCACTGCATACTGATGAGAGTTAATTGAAACAGGTCTGTAATAGGCATGAGCGCAGAACTGACAAAATGGAGCAGGACACTAACACTTCTTTGATATGCAATGTGCCAACTTGATGCTAGCTCCCACCCCTCTGTATGAAGGGCAGTGAATTGCATGTGTGGCACAACTATTTACAGTAGGCAACCCCTGCTGGGGGACCCCCTTTCAGAGGGATGAAGTATGTGATTTGAGGGCGACAGAAGTCTTTTCTCAACACAAACTGCAAGGGAGACCTGCACTTTGTTCAAGAGTCACAGAGAGCTCAATTAACCAGAGAGACACTTTGATCCACAACAGACAGGAAGATGGATGGGACTTAGGAGTACATGTTGTCACTACTTGCATTCTTGCAGCAAAGCACTCTGTTTATGACCTCACGCATAACATAAGAATGTTGGTGGGGACCCAAGATTTGTTCCTTAAGGTAGGCATAGCCTGGACCCGTCAGTGGGGCCAATTTGGCTTTAAAAGAGGGCTGAGCCCCTCACTTAGCAGATGATCTGACGACTTCGAAAGGAGTAAGAAGGACTCTTTTGGACCCTGGCTGAAGGTACACTCTGCCTTATAGCTTCCGCCAGTGAATGAAGGCCAGGAGTTCCAAGACGGAAGCAAGATCCCTCCCCTAAACATCTCCCGGGAACAGAGGGAGATACTGGACTCAGAGGATCCATCCAGCAGCTCCAGAACCAGTACCCAGCTAGCACACAGTGTTCCCTTTTAGGTTCTGCCAGCAAGCTTCCTAGGTGAGAAGTGCCAGAGAGTCTCTGAACGAAGGGCAAGGATGTTGCCTGCAAACACTCTCCTCAGCTTTGGGCATCTGCCTTAAAGGATGACGCAAGCCCTGCAAAGAAGCTAGGAGAACTGCCGCAACAAGCATCAACCAGCGTCCATCTTTTAAGGACATTTTCGAGACAGTTGTGCCCTCAAACTGCGACCGGCTGCACCACTGATTGCTATCATGCTGCAATCACCAGAGCCGTCGATACGCTGTGACTATCATTTCATATCCGCCAACCAGCACAGAGACAGTGATTCTTGACACCGAGCCTCCATGTATGTCAAGCCTACAGCTGTCTGTCCAGCCTTGCTTGCTGAACTGTCCTCCCCCAAGTACCTAAAGCTGTCTCCCATCTTGAACTCTGATGCAAGAGGTGCAAAACGTCCTGTAACCAACTTGATGCTGCCGAGCATTAATATAATCTCAAGCACCATGTACATTGTGGTTCTGTTCCCTGGGTCCTTCTCCGTAGGCCCCTAGTGATATTTACGACCCCTTACTACTTGGTGCTGAAACGAAATAACCTTGAACAGTTAAGACTGATTGCTTTACCGACTACCCTCCTGTCAATATCCAAAGTGCATCCCTTTCCTTCGTGAAACTGTCCATCCTCTGGGTTTCTTTACAGAGTGGGTTGTATTTTGTAGTGTGCTAGAACTGTCTGTTCTAATAATATAAAGTAGAAATTGGTAAACAACCTTGACTGGACAGTCCCTTTTATCATTGGGTAATAAATATATTTTGGCTTTGTTGCAACTAACCAACAATCCACGTTATCAAAAATTGGACAAGGAGGTTTATAATTTTCTTATTTACTTGTGTTCCAATCTGTTCGGATCCCTTCTGGTGTACTAGAGGTGTGGGGCTAATTGATGGTTTAGAAACTGATATTCATACCTGCACCACCGGTGCCCCGGAAGTTGATTCGTCACATCTAGCCCCTCCAGAAATGCTCAGATAACCTTTGTGGAAAAGGTGACCTGGCCATTTCTCATAATAACGCAAGTGAAACATGCACATTCTTTGTGCTCCTTTCATTTGAGAATCTCCCATAGCCTTTAAAGTGACATTGCTCCAATGGCTTGCCTGATCAAATACCCAGAGTGCTATTCTCTACACAATTGAAAAGGAGTGTGGAAGCCCCCCTACTGATAACAAACATCGGTCAAATACCCTGTCCTATGGAATTCCTTCCACTCAGGAAGGTCTACAACCACGTTTTACCTCACTACAGCCTTCACAGAGGAGAAATAATATCAATTTGCATATCAGTCTTTGTCCCGCCCCCAAGGGCAGTCCAGCACCGAATTGCTAGGCAATTCTCCTCTGAACAATAGTATCATCAGCAATCATAGACACGTGTTTTCGGCCTTGTTGTGCCTCCTGAGAGAGGTGAAGCTGAGCCTCTCTAAGGCACAGTGAGCAAAGGGTGCACATCTGGATTACATTAATATGACAGAAATTAGGCTCTTTATGTCACCTACTGCTAAGGTTATTCCAGCTGTCATTCTCTCTAATTCATAGATCCATTTGCCGGCCACTGATGTGAATGTGGGCAATTTACAAATTAAATTATTTTTGTCCATCTGTGGCCACGGTATATATTGTGGCAGTCCTCCCCCTTTCTCCAATAAGAGGAATTGTGTAAATCCCACTCGCCGTCTGAGTGCAGCCACACTCTTTTTCTTTGTCACTGCGTCTGTCATACTAACTCTCTTTCATCCTGGTAAATTCCTCAGCCTATTCACGTATGGCTTTCTCTCCTGTAAACTGTCTGATTGCACCTTCAGTCATATGGCATATTCAGCAGCTCTAGCCTCCTCGCCGGGTCTTCCAAATCTAACCATGCTATCTTTTTCCCTAACCCCACGATTGTATAAGGGGCCTTTGTGGCCTCCTCCTCTCTGCTTTCCTCCTCTCTCTTTTCATCCTCTAGCATTGTATCTTCACTGTCATCACCATCGTAAACCTCTCTATTTTTCGAATTCTAGTCTTCCAAGGGGACTCGTCTTATATATTTAGCACTCATCACATCCTCCAATATATTTCTTCCTTCCTCTTGCCGAGACCGTTCTCTTCTTCCCGTTATGCTTCTGGTGCCATCGCTCCTGCTGCTGTACAGATTTCAAATCCTCCTTCGTATAGCCTCTTCCTACGCTTCATCTGGAAGAATATGGTTTTTAAGAATCGTAGCAACTTGCTTTTCGGCACCTTTCTCTACTTTTTTCAGCATCTCGTTGTCTCTCTTTGTCCCTTTCTTACTCCTTTTGTCTTTCTGTTTTCCTTTCTGCATCTCTTCATTTCGTCCTTCTCCGGTCTTTTTCTTGTCTTTTCTCCCTTTCTCTTTCTGTCTCTTCTCTCTTTTCCTTTCCCTTCCTCTCGCCTCCAGTGCCCTTTTTGCTTCTTCTTCTTTCTCCTTTCTCCTTTCTTTCTATAAGTTCCCTTTCCCGTTCTTTGAAATCTTCTATGCCCTTTCCATCTACTTCAAGCATTACCTGTCCTCCTACTCATTCCTTATGGTACAATTCCTGTCTCATCTCTGGTACCCTACTTGCCTCTCTTTCTCTGAACCGCCTCCTCAGCTTCTGTCAGTTTTTTCTTGTCAGTCGTGGCACTCGTCATATTCCATGTGCGTGGACACTGGTCGTTATTTACTTGTCTTTTCTCTACTTATAATATCTTTGCTATTGTATGCAGGGGGGCACATATGAGGGATTAGTATACCCCGCCGCTGCTTTAAATGCTCGTAATGGATATAATCCCTGTGCCTCTGAAGATCGATCACTGCTCTGGGGCAAAGGAGGAGGAGCCGTGGGTGCTATACCCCCTTTGTCATGCTGATTAAGCATCTATTCCTTCTCAGGTGGCTCCTCTTCCTCCTCTCCATACATTTTCCATAGTTCCAGACTGGCTAATACATTCTGTAACTTTTTTCCCCTATACATGTCATATAAATAGGTGCACATGTGTTGCAGTACTCTCTTCGAGTGAATGCCTTCTTGTGGCCAGGGCATAAACATTTTGCCCTCTGTGTCCCAAACCCACTGTGTGTGGTATTTAAGGATTTTGTTCTTATACCAGGGTGATGCGTTGCAGAGGTGAATGATCTGATTATCACCCATGATAATACATCACACTTTAACTTACCAATAATTATCAATCTTTATTTCGATTCTCACTGGCCCTCTTTTACCTCCTTTTCACACCCTTCCCCAATAATACGTATCTTCAATTAATACTTCTGCGTTTCTCTCTCAGACCACGCCTCCTGCATCACACAATCCTTAATTATGACATCACAACAATGCCACTCATGCTCCGAACAGTCTCACCTCGCTGTTCCCTCCAATCTTTCTGAGTGACAACACAACTGTCACTCACACTCTGAGCAGCCCCATATCACTGGTCCAACTTCAGACCACATTCTTCGTTCCACACCACAACTTTATGTCTTCAACAATACACACAAAAAATCTACTCCTACAAGCCGCAGGTTATCTTACAACATGAGGCTGGTGCCAGCAATTACTAGACAAATAAATACACTACGGCTGTCTTCCCAACTCCTGGTGAGGTATTCATCTCTTTAGTTATTGCCCCGTGACAGGGCTTACCACGTGATCTTTATGAACCCTTGTCAGAAGCTAACTCCTTTTCTTAAATCTCCTTCTTCACAAATCCCCAATATACAAAAGAATACTCTCCCCCTGTTTTAGTCTGCCAATGTCATAATTATTTTTTTGTGGATCGGCTGAAGATACTCGGCGTTGAGTCTCCCATATCAGCCAATTTTCTGACCACACACTACGGGGCAGCCTCTGGGGGTTCAGACAGGACTTTATCCAAAGGGGCTCCTATCGACCTCTCTCTGTTGCCCATCATCCCATTCTCCATAGGTCACATCTGCAGCTCTTGGGGACAAGGTAGGGATCCCTCGATCTTCTGGTGACGCCTCGCCAACCATCATCTCTGCCACCATCTATTAAGACAGCCCAGGAAAGTCCCAATTTATCCAGAGGATATGCAGTTAATTACTCAATAACAGAAGTAGACAAAGTGCAAAGCAAAATCCAGCTTCATGATCATCTAAATAAAGATGAGACAGAAAACAACCATTACAGTCTCTGAGCTCTCGTATACCAGATGATTACAAGCTGGTTTTATGGAACACCTGTGTCAACAATATCATCACTTTACATTATCATATCACAAAACCTATGCGGAATAGGGATTGGTTAGTGGGGTTGTCTACATATATATATCCTATAGGGGTTACACGTGGAAATTGGACAACGCTTGTCTGATGGCTCCTCCTGAGACCACCCCAATATTGATAAGGTTTGTACTGTGGCACCTTTCTAACAATGGGTTGGTTGGCTTAACTTGATGGGGGGCCTAACACCAGGGGCTCTAATTGGTTGGCATTCTGCTAACTAACCTCATACAATTGCCAGGTCATTAATACAGACAGGAGTAGGGGGAAAGAGGTGCTTTCCCTTTCAATAAATAAGATACCTTACCTTATTACTAGGCCATGAGCGAGGGTGATTCCTTTGTACTTGACCTTGTATCGTGTCTGTGTAGGGAGTAATGCAGGTGTCCTATTTGTCTGGATTCTAACGAATAGACAGTGTTTGACAAGTGTGGGTATATGTGATGGGACCGTGTTTGGAATCATTTTACCCTGCATTTATTAGGGTTTTAGCTACTGTTAATATGAGTGTTATTGTTTCTTTTGCCAATGGGGATGCGGTTGAGCTATTCTGCACGGAGTATTTTGCTTGCACTTGGCTCACAATGGTCAGTTGTGCTCTTCTAAACTTTAATTAATTTGGCAGTGTACTACATTCTGGGAATCACCATCTATCTCATGCCTTCACTGCAATGTTCTGACCCTCCCTTGTTTTGCGGAACGCTTGGTTGTGGTTGCCAGCTACTGCTTGAGCTCTGCAGGGACCTGCATGTTTGTGATTTCAGCATTTTGAGTTCTCGTGAATTCTTTAGGCCTTTAGTTTAATTAGGAACATGTTACAGCTTCCATTTTAAAGAAGATGGCTGCCCACTACACTCTTACTTTATTTGTTTGTGATTTATATTTGTGTATCATTCATGTTGAATTCAGCGTATACATTGCTTATGCTAGTATTCTTCATGTTTTATGGATGCTAGGTTACTTTTCTTCATGTATAAATGCAAATATTTCCTAGTGTATGTGTTCTTCATGTTGAGTGCAGATTTGCTTTATGTATAATGCATGCACATGTATCATTAAATGTTAGTTAGATTACTCTTGCCATGTTCAGCTTAGATTGTGTCTATTTCTTGCTGTACCTGCCTGGGATAAGGGAGGTACGGTTGTGTTAGTGAGTAACGTTTCTCACCTGTTTGATATTAGGCCTGGGGAGGGGCAGAAGCTATGGATGACATATTCATCTGCCTCTTAACATCTATTTGGGTACAACATACAATGTTATGAGCAGTGCATCATGGTGATCGATATATGGTTGCTTTAGGAGCCAATCACTTGTGAATTGTTCTTTTGCACTGTCCAGAATGTCCTAACATCTTTGCTCACTGATATATATCATGGTCGATGCAAAACACAGGAATGCAGATCCCTGGTGCAAAGAGGCAACTACAACCCCAGAAATCAAAACCCCAAGAAAAATGACATTGTCTCCCAAAGTCATCGATTTAACAGATAAAGTGCAATCTGATGATGAACTGTCAGTTGAACATTCTGAACCTTCATTTGTCCCTAACAATTACTGTGGTTTTGTTGAAACTAACTTTGGTATATTTAAGTTTTGTGGGGAACTCATTTCATGTAAATTATTTTCAAACTAGTAGAAAAGCCCATGCACACAGTCTAATGTGCATAGAGGAAGCTGTTTTCAGAGTGTAAATATATTATCTGGTGTATTTTAACATAATTTATGTTAATAGAAAAATAAATTGTCGTTAAGGTTCTTGCTTCTTTTATGTGGAGGAGTAGTAACCTCAAAGAAAATCTCACAGAATCTGTTGAAAGTTCAACATAGTACATATGGCCAATTGTTGTATTGGCTCCTCATTATTTATGATTCCACTTACAGGTTTTGGACTCAAATATATAATGTTGAGGGATGTCAGAGTAATACAATTCACATTGGGCATGATTCAAAGTAGACATGTGATAATAAGTCAAATAAAGTTTAAAACATAGATGAACAGTATTATTTATATATTAATACAAACCAAGAAATATTACAATTAATAATTACACAATACAAAAGTCAATTGAAAAAAAGTTATTTATTTTGTTAGAGAAATAGTGCTTAATCAAATGAATTTCAGTTTAATTAAATGCATATATTTTCTTAGTGTATGCATCTTGAAGTATGCTGTTAAAGTGGTATCCCTGTCTTGGGTGTTTTCTGCAGCTAAGTGTCTGTTATTGTTGAAGTACATATTTTGTTTGCCTGGAAGATGAGCTTGAAGTCTTATTGTTGTATGCGTAAGGCCACAGCTCCCTCTAGCGGTGATACCAGGTGAAGCAGGCATTATGGCTTCAGACATACATACATTTGACCTTGTGTGATGATCTCTAATTAAAGTATACAGAAAGAGTTTTTGAGTGATGGTAGTGTATGAACACCATTTCTCAGACGTTCTCAGATCACACAACCTCAGGGAGATCTGGTGTGCCTACTTTCAAATTTTTAGGAGTGGACACTTTTCACCTATGCCCAAGTAAGTTTATACCTAAATCTATATTTGTTCCCAAAAGTATGGATGATAAATACGTCACAGAGTTAAACAATACAGTAAAAGCTTATCTTAGCTTGGCATTTCAAATTGTTAAGCATAACCATTGTCAGTATTTATCTTCTACACAGCTCAGTGCTTTAAACAATTAGCAATGGATCGTAATTTGATTAAAAACTTTTTGATAAAGGGGGCAACATAGTTATTTGAGTTGGCAACAATTATCTGAATGAAGTGAATCGACAATTACACAATTGGACCTGATAATAGATTTTAGCCATGAATCCAACAGCTGACTTTAATGCAGCTGTGGAACTCAAATTAGATCATTGGCATAATGAGGGCCTTCTCTTTAAAGACAAGGACCAAACTCCTTCATACTACCATGTGCAAGTATCCTTACCTCATATATCCAAAGGGGGCAGGAGCAGCGCTCAACTGGATGAATGATATGAGTTGCTAAAATGTATCAACTTTAACAGTAGTGATTTGAATCTGATGTTCTCATTGCCAGGAAATATAAATAACATGCCCTTTGCTGAATTGATGTATATCAGTAGGAATTACTCTAATGAAATAGATCATCAGCGTATTGACATGAAATCTCACTTCCAATAGAGGGGTTATAAAAGGCAGTTTCGATAATGCTTTTGGTAAAGCCTCTAATACTTCTACAAATAACCTTTTAGCCACAGACTGCCCTTAGAATACAAATGAAGGGGTTAGGTTCATCCCCACGTATGGCAATTAGTCTTCTAGAACTGTTGGCATACTGCATTGTCATATTTTACGGTTTATAGTGAATATGTCGACTCCAAAAATGTCGAAAAAAATGTCGGAAAAAATAATGTCGCATTTCTTTTTTTTAATGCATTCGACTTTTTGCATTCGACATTATAACTGCACACCATATTTTACACAATGATCCTATTCTATATGTCAAAGTTGCTGACAGACCTTATGTCTGTTCCTAACAAGGAAGCCATTTAGGTAATATTCTGATTAGCTGCTGTTAGGCTGCACCAAAAATCTTGGATAGTTGACTAAACATTTTTGTTTTTCATGTGGCTCATGTATGGTTTTCAATGTAGTGTTAAGAACTTCTATATTTGAAACCAAGGATGTGCAATAATGACATTTCATTACAGATCATATCAACTCTAATATAGAATTTTAAATATATACTTTGATCTGCCCTAGTTCCGAGTTATGTTTTGGAACCACTCTACGGCAAGTAAAGCTACAGATTTTAGAACATCTCAGGGCAATTAAAAATAAGGATCAGAGTTATCCTGTTTTGGCCTGTTTCACAGGAATTCATATGAGCATAAAGCACTCTTTTGAAATGGGTTGGCTTGAGAACAGTGAAGACCATCTATGTAGGTGTAACTGTAAATTGATTGTATGTCAATTAGAATCAAGGTTTATTGTTAGATTTAACTATAAAGCCCCTGCATGCCTTACTTTTTGTGAGTGGTAGCATCTTTTTGTTTGATTATTATTTTAATATATCACTACATCATATGCGCTAGCTGCTTATTAGTTATAGAGTATTTTATTGTGTATGTATCTCTATAATTTGAACCTGTGCTTGGTTTATTAGAACATTTAGGTGTTTGTCTTTATCACTGAGCAGTCAGTACAGAACATTGAATTAATTTAACTTTAATTAATTGATTGTTATAAAATGATTATATATTAGATATTATTTAATGTATAGCTACTATGGTGAGTTGATTTTTGTTGTCATTTTCAGGGTAATTCAGGGAATAATTGTGCGCTGAAATGTCTAGCGCAAGCGTGAGAATGCAGCGCATGCGTGCGAAATGCACACGTGCATCCATTTACCGATTAATTGAAGGCACTGGCCGTGGCTTACCTGGGACCTGCACTGAACGGCCTGTGGCGCACATCCGGAAAGCTGTGCGCGAGTCGCCCACTGAAGGCACACAACGTCCAGCGCAGCGCACGCACCTAAAAAGGGGGCAGAACACGCAAAATGGGGAACAACACACACAAATGTGGGCATAATGGGAGAAGTTTCAGCAGACAACTGCCATAGTTGGGGGCGGCTCACAGCCGATGCAGTCACGCTGCCTACACCAGGTGTTGGCAATCATGACTGCACGGCCCTCAGTCCGCAGGCACATATGCATGCCCAGAACACCCGCAGAAAGGCAGACCGTGGTCCAGGACTTTTACCGGGTGGCACACTTCCCCAAAGTGCTTGGTGCCATTGATTGCACCCATGTGGCTCTACGTCTACCTAGGGCTACTGAGCATATCTATCGCAACCGCAAAAACTGGCATTCCATCAACATGCAGGTAGTAGGCGATGCCAAGGGAATAATCACCTCTATCTACCAAACTATCCAGGGTCCAGCCATGATAGTTTCATATTAGAATGACACCCCTAAACCGGGACCTGGAAGCTGGGAGGCATGGCGACACATGGCTCATTGGTGAGTACAAAGGCTGTGCACATGCATGCATGTCACACACAGATAAATGGAGAAACCCAACTAATCAGAACCATTATCACCTCCCCAGGGGACAGTGCCTACCCTCTGAGTACCAACATGATGATGCCAATACGGAACCTCACCACACCACCCGTGGTAAGATACCACGCAGCCCATATTGCAACGCGGGGCATAGTGGAGCGCACATTCGGAGTGCTGAAGTCATGTTTCCGCTCCCTTGACCGCTCTGGTGGGCAGCTACCATATGTGCCCCCAGTAGTGTGCAGTATGATTGTGGCAGCATGTGTCCTGCACAATGCTGCAACCCGGTGGGGCGTACCAGTGGACATGGTGGTGCCCTCACATCCCCAACCACACGCACGGCCCCTGTGCATGGGAGGGGAAAGGGCATGTGGCGAGGCAGCCCGCACCCAGCTTGTGGCTACATGCTTCACCTAAAATCCCACCCCTGCAGAGTGCACGCAGGGCTGGCACATACCAGGTGACAATCGATGATGAGAAAGGGACAGTCAACTGTCATAATCTTACCACCCTGAGAATGTGTCCCTGGAAGTGCTACACTGTGTGCATTCCTAGCTACTTAAAGAAACCCAATGCCGTGTGACCAAAAGGCACACATTCATGCTGCATAATCCACTACCCCCTTGCAAATCAGCACAGCCAAATACTGGTATGTCACCTAACCCCTCCCAAAGGCCATGCTACCCTCCCTACACACCATGCCATGGCATACAATGTGAAAGCACCCAAATAAATGCACAACACATGACACAACTGTCACAAAGTACACTGTCAGAAATGGAAACAGGCCACAGACAATTCCCTCTCACATATCAAAATGAAACTGTACGCATGAACATATACTTACCTGCATGACAAATCATGAATACAGGACCCAACAGTGGCAACGTCAGACAGTGACCAATCACAATAGCCCAACTGTCACAATCTGAGAAAGCCACCACATGGACCCCTCCCATCTTCAGTGTGTTGCTGGTAGGTAAATGTGGCAGGGTACTGCATACAGCATGAACTGCATCTACAATGGAGACAGGAAAGGTAACACATGAAGAAGCAACATGTAAATATGCACACTGAGCAATATTAGAAGCAATATACATATCAACCACCGTGCAGTGGAGAAACCATCATGAATCCCCACTAGGGGTGTATACACAGTATGGACTACAGACTGGCCACACAACTGATGAAGCCCAATATCTCTGCATATGTGACTGTCACACGGTGGCATCCTTGCAAGACCATGGAAAAGGGAAAGCAGGTGTGGCATATATGTCTGGACCCCAAGCCTCAAATACAAACACAAGACAAGCCTGTATGGGCCCAGCTGGAACACACAGTGGATGCCTTCGGATGCCACACAAAGCAACACACTGTTACATGAATGCACAATAGACAGAAAAAGTGAAAAAAAGAAAGAGAAAAATAAAAATAAAAATAAAAAATAAAAAATGACCATGGTTGACCGGGGGACCACCCAGGAGGGAGGAGGTGCAGGGTGCACCTCAACACCCACAGACATGGATGCTGAGAAAAAAAGAAAACCCTCCATGGGCTCATTGCCTGCACGGCTAGCAGATAGTGGGAGAACTGCCATTGCTGTCGTCACCCTCTGATGAAATATGAGAAGGTGTGCGTGGTACGGGTGGCAGACCACGCAAAGCCCTGGCATGCTCCTCCATGGCAGCAAGCATGTGGGTTTGAAAGGTTTGGTTCTGCAGGATGATGATGATCCAGAGGTCCCCATGCAGCACCTTACGTG
This sequence comes from Ambystoma mexicanum, assembly GCF_040938575.1. Classification (NCBI taxonomy): domain Eukaryota; kingdom Metazoa; phylum Chordata; class Amphibia; order Caudata; family Ambystomatidae; genus Ambystoma; species Ambystoma mexicanum. Next base: position 830,378,801 of record NC_090934.1, on the reverse strand, counting down.
TAGCACAGAGTTCTGCATGCAAGGCCTCACGTGATGCACGGATCTCCTCACGGGTTGCCTGGAGCTCAGCTGAGATGTTGTGTGTTAGCTGCTCCAGCTGCTGTTCTGACCGTCTACTCCTTGCCATCTCAAGTGCACCCAAAGAACCTCTGAGGGAGCTGTTATCGTCCCTCAGGGCATCCCTGTGGGCCTATGCCTCTGCAGATATGGCTGTGCGAAGAGCCCCCAGTTCAGCCCGTTGGTCCCTGTTGGCGGCCATCATGTCCTGACTGTGTGAGCGGCACGTGGACCATGTTGCCTGCTGCTAGAGCTTCACCTGCCTTTCGGGGGGGAGAATGGAAGTGGCCACCCTTTCCACAGCTTGAGCCATCATCTCACATGATGCCCTCTGTTGTTGTGCAATTGCATACATGGAGTTCTCCCACACAGTATTGCCTGGTGGCGCACGGCCACCGTGTTGCTGGACATGACACCTGTCGGGCCCAAGGAGGCGTGCACCTTGCTGTGCTGGCGCTGCCTGTGACTGCAGTACTGCATTCTTCCATGATCTGCTGCCCCAGGAACTGGAACAAATAGTGTGGAGTGTGACCCTGCATCTGTAACCGCCACAGGCAGACTTTCCAACACTGAATGGGCCATTGAGGGGTCTACCCCCAGTGCAGGTACATTGGACAGAACAGCATCCCTGCCAGAAACACTCACCTGTGACGGGACATATGTGTCAATGTCTGATTCAGCACCTGAGCCATAGAGATCCTCAGAGGTGTACTCAGAGACACCTGTGGACAGGATGGTCTGTAGGAGCAATGGATTCTCGTGCGGCACCAACCCACGACCTCCACTGGTGCTTGGTTGGGGCCCTGTGTACTCCTGCCCCTGCACCATCTCCTCCCCCTCCACAGCTTCCAGTGCCTCATCACCTGCACAAAATGAAAAAGAAGCCATGAACACACATGTGAACAGCATAGCCCACACACATACGCATCACAAGGATGACATCCATTACATTAATCAGACATCACACACATGACACAAACTCAACCATGCATGCAGTGGCAATGAAGTGGCAGGGGACCCTGAAAGCAGACACTGATTAGTCTAAAAAGGAAAAGCAACACATGTGCTGCATGGTTCATAGCACCTGCATCACACATAAACCTGTGAGTGGCATGGACCATCCACAAACATGACAGATGCCAGCATACAGATGGCACGTAGCATAGCCATGGCAGAAGTGACAAGGACACCCATATGGGAGTTAATTACTACTGTCCTCCATCCATGTAAAATGCATTTAATCAAACAGAACATGCAAAAGAGTGTGACAAAACACATATGTGTCACATGCTGCAACAACACCAGTGTGTTCAAATACAGTGATGGGAGGCACATGGATACATCAATGGTAGGTCACTTTGACATGACACAAGTCAATTGGCATGCTGAAAGTTCAAACAGGTCTCAGAAGTGAGCACATGCAGTACATGTGTAGGTCCTCAGTAGTCAATAAAGAGACAAGAACCATAATTACAATGTCGTGTCATGATGGCAGTTTAAGGGCAAGTGCAGTCATCATGTGCAAAGTGTTTGCAGTGGTTAGTAGGGATACAGTGAAACCCAAACCCAAGTGCGGGGAATGGCTTGGAGGCACTACATGGGTCACATATGGCAGTAATGACTACATAGTCTGACCTGGCACTCGATCACAACACATCACCCAAGCAACATACACATGGTCTGGACACACACGCATGGACACTCACCGGATGTTGTCTCAAGATCTGGAAGGTCTCCCACACCTTGGATCTGATCCTCTGCGATGAAATCTCCAGCGATTGCCTCATGTTCTGTGAGTTCATCCTCCTCTGGTGGGGACCCACTGCCAGTCAGCAGAGTAGAGGCATAATTAGAAGCCAGCTTGTTTTTAGCTCGGTGTTTGAGGTCATTCCAAAGCTTCAGGCAATCATCAGCTGTGCGCTTCACAAATCCCAAGGAACTAATGTGGTCCACGATGCACTGCCAGTGGGCACTACGCTGAGCAGACGTAGTTTTGCACCCTGCCCTCACCAGCATGTCGCGGCCGTGTTCCGACACGTAGCCCACAAGTGCGTCCAGTTCCACATTATTGAAACTCTGCTTCCTTGATGTGCCGGAGGGCTGAGCCGTGTCAGAGGTCCCAGCCTGTTCCACAAGAGCACGCTTCATCTGTGCTTGCTGACCCTCCTTTAGCCACCATCCTTCTTGTCCTTTCCTAGTTTCTCCCATGACGAGGTCGCTAGACAAGTCCGATCTATGAAAGCCTTGTCAAGACAGGTTCATCCCTGTTCCTCTAAAACCATCAACGATCACATTGACACCTTCCCTCCGGCCCTTGCTGATTTTTACAACCAATCCTTTGCCTCAGGATCCTTTCCCGCCCCTCTGAAGCACTCCCTTGTGCATCCTCTTCTCAAGAAACCCACAGCTGATCCTTCTTGTCCAGCTAACTTTTGCCCAATTTCCATTACTCCCTTTCTGGGCAAACTCCTGGAAAAGTTGGCCATCTCTCAGCTTAACATTCATTCCAATTCTGTTGGATGTCTCCATGACCACCAGTCTGGCCTCAGAGCTGCCAGAAGCACGGAAACTGCTCTCCTGAACATCTGTGAAGATCTGCTCTCCATCCTTGACTCTAACATTCCCTTTGTCCTCATCCTCCTCGATCTCTCTTCTGCCTTCGATACTGTCAACCATACCATCCTGCTCAACCGTCTCCGTGAAAACCTGCGTATCACTGATCAGGCTCTGGCCTGGCTCACCTCTTTCCTCTCAGATTGACCCTCCCAGGTCCAATTTGGGTCCTTCCTATCATCTATCTTCCTCTCTACCTGTGGTGTTCCCCAGAGGTCTAACCTCTCACCCTGATTTTCAACCAATACCTGGCAGCTCTCACCCACTGCATTGCCATTTTCTGCTCAAATTTCCAGTGCTGACTGATGACACTCATTTTCAGGCTGCCCTCTGCCACCTCCTCCCCCTCTCTCATCTCTGATTGCCCAACTGACATTCAAGATTGGTGTGCCGCCAATGATGTTTGTCTGAATGCCAGCAAGACGGAGATCCTCCTCAGCGGCACACCTTCACCATCCTTTTCCCTCACTCTCTGGACGGCTTCCCTTGGCCCTCCTCCTACCCTAACCTGCAAGGCTAAGAACCTCAGGGTCATCTGTGACTCAACCCTTTCCTTCTCCGCCCACATCTCTGAGGTCTCTAAAAAGACAAATTTCCTACTGCATCTCCTCAGAGGTACTCTGCCTTTCCTCTCCTTCCCCCAGAAGCTCCTGGTATCTCAAGCTCTGGTTCTCTCTAGGTTGGACTATTGTAACAGCCTCTTTCTAAATCTACCTGCTTCTACTCTCCGCCCTCTGCAAATAATCCAGAACAGGACTGCAAGGCTTGTCCTTGGCCTCAAGCCCTGGGATCGTATCTCTCCAGCTCTGAAATCTCTCCATTGGCTCCCAGTGGATGCAAGGATTAAATTCAAAACCCTCTGCATTGTCCACAAGGCTTTCTGGGGCCTGGGTCCAAAATACCTTCAGCTATCCCTCTGCCAATACCTCCCCTTGCGAGCTCTTCACTCCTCTACCTCTAACTCCCTCAGGGTTAGTCGTTTTTCAAAGAAACGAGCTCGGGGTAGATCTCTGTCTTCGGCTGGGGCCTCCCTCTGGAACAGCCTCCCTGCCACTCTAAAACTTGAGAAGAACCATCTCCGGTTCCGGAAGCACCTCAAGACCTTCCTCTTTTCTTCTGCCTTCGCTCCCCCTCTCCCCTGCTGTCTGTTCTCTCTTGGCACCGTGCACCTGGCCAGCCCCTGTCCTCTGTGCCCAGGTACCTGCTCACCCTGCCACCCTCCCGCACTGCCTCCGGGCCACCCTTTGCAATGGGGTCTGTATCTGTACCCATACGCCCCCCCCCCTTTTTGTTCCTGCACTTATCAGACCTACCCTGTCTGCTGCCTTAAACTTGCACTTGCAAATTGCTGGCTGCACTACCACTGTTTGTTCTGTTTGTTGCATTTAGTATTTATTTATTGTTATTTATATGTTTCTCCTCTGCTTCGCACTTTCCACTTCTCCCCCTTCCATGCACTTTCCCCTCCACTCTCCCATGCACTTGTGCGTTCTCAATGTCACTGGGCCTAGTAAGATCGCTGTTTTGTTCTCCCCTGTTCCCCTCCCTTGCCTTGTCGCGCTCTGAAACACTTGAGTACGAGCGCGATAGAAATAACATATCAATATCAATGTCCATGCCCCACGGGTAGTCCACACCACAGGGGACCACCCAACACCCCTGACCATGCCCCGCAGGCAGCCCATCACCCAGGCCCTGCAGAGAGCCCATCACCCCTGACCATGCCCCGCAGGCAGCCCACACCACAGGGGATCCCCCTACACCCCTGTCCATGTCCCGCAGGCAGCCCACACCACAGGGGGGACTTTTTCCACGCAATTTTCCTGGTGCAGGCAGAGTACGCATGTTTCAGGGGGTGCGCAAGGAGATTTTCACACGATTTGGCTGCCCGTGCACAGTATGCATATTCGCGGGGTTATGCTAGGCCTTTGCCACTTGATTTTGTAGGCCCAAGCGGGGTATGCGTATTCAAGGGGGTGCGCAAGTAGATTATCACGCGTTTTGGCTGCCGCGAGCGGGGTGCGCATATTGAAGGGGGTGCGCAGGGAGATTTTCATGCGTTTTGGCTGCCGCGAGCGGGGTACATGTATTGAAGGCGGTGCGCAATTACAGTGTAGGGGGCCTGTAAACTGGTCCAGGGTTAATGCGGCCCTTTACGCCGTATTGGGGATTTCTATGGTTTTTTCTGGTGCAAGGGGCGTTCTTGGGGGCGTAACTGGTGCTGCTGGATGTTCGCTGTGCCACGGCTGCAAATGGCTTGGAAAATCCATGAATACACGTTGCGCCTGAATGCTGTTTGGCGCACGTGGCTGGCGCACGCTGCGCGCGCTCCCTCTCTGAGCTGGCCGCGTGCGCTATATCGCAAAGGTTCATCTTTGCCCTTTGCACTGTGCCTGTGTACTGTATTATATGTATTCATTATGCTGCAACCCAGCTGTGATATAACCCTTTCTTTGAAGCTTAGAATGTATGAATTTATGATTATGTAGAGGTAATGTGTTGTTAGTTTTACTTACTGCACTTACATTGAAATATTGGATTGCACTTTCACTTTAATGTTTGATACACCTGATCTGTCCTGGTGTTAACAGCTTACAAACTGAAAACTAAAGGTTTGTACTACGGAATGATTGGAGCCGTAGTGCTGTTTCTGGACTGGATGTCATGTTTTTAAATGTTTTTTTTACTGAGCTTATGCAGTTTGCTGTGATTAAGCCATGCTATGCAGTAAAATGATGGTTATTCTGCATGGCTCTATCAAAAAGGAATGTTTATCAACTAAAGAGATGCCTGGGCCATAGATGCCTGGGCCAAGGAGTAATGAGTGCATGTATGTTTTTCTCACTTGTCAAGATAACACCTTTGATGGCCGAGTTTGATGCCCATCTTTGGAGGATAGTTCTGTTTCACCTCTGGCGATATGGCAGGGTCGTCCTGGAAAGCATGCTCTGTCCTTTTGTGTTTCATATAATATATATAGTTCAATTTGCTTGTACCGAGTTAGCCAAGGGTAAAACAAAGTGCTGATAAAAATGAAAAGAACAAGTCCATACCTTAATTAGGTTATCAAATTAATTTACTAGAGAGCTTTGCTGGTCTTGACCACTTCCTCAGGCAGAGCTATCTCTGCCTTAGGAAGTGATCAAGACCATGTATCTGCACAAATAAATGACTTGTTAGCTTTATCAAAGGCAGGTATCGACATGTTGTTTTCTTTTGGATCAACACTTTATATACATACACAACTTTCACTCTTACCTACAGCAAAACATGCTTGATGGATTTACATCAAACCTGCATGAGAAGTGTTCAGCTGACTCGCATGCAATCTTCACTATCTCACTTGCTCTGGTAAAAATCCATTCAAAAGTTTATTTAAAAGACCTAAAAAAGTGACCAAAGATCAGCAAAATAAAATTCTATTTAGAGCTTGCAGATTTATTTGTGCGTCCACATACCTCTCATACAGACCTTGGTGAGCCCCTATTTGGGCCAGCGGAGGGTCCAGAGGCTATGGACCTGAGGAAAACTCAATCTGATTGGCTACTGCATACTTCATAGAAACTGAATCTGAGTGGCTCAGGGCAGGTTCAATATTTTGGAGCAGGCTGCTATTATGAATCATTACTTTGCTCTTGGGCCTGTGGCGCATATTGCAGCTCTCTCTGGCACAGCCTACCTCTTAGAGCATTAGAGGGATCGAGTATGCCCCCATAAAATAAAGGGCATTTTTGTTTATAAATCTTCAGACCTGTGGTCCCATAGCCGTAGCCGGGTCTGAACCACGGTTGCAAGCCTAGACCTGGGTCTGCGGATGCAGAACTGGGTCTGATCTGTTTCTCCAGACCTGGAGTCCGGTCTGAGCTGAGTCTGTAAACCTGGATCAGCGTCTCAACCGAGATTGTCGACCCCTGCAGCTAGGTTTCATCTGGGTCTGTGGGCCAAGAACATTTTCTGAGCTGGGTCCGTGGGCCCAGATGGGTTGTCCGAACCCAGTTCTGAGCCAGGCTGGATTCAGTGTGTGGTGTTTGCCATGCCCAGGGCATGATCTAAGGCCACGCCTCTTTCGCCATGATGACTTGTCATGGCTGTAGACGATGTCCAGTTGGCACATTGGATGTCTTTGTGTTTTAAGTACTCAGTGTATGGCTGCCAGTCATGGTCCGTGGGAACCTGGGGACCCATTAGATGCCCAGGGCATGGCCTTTGGCCATGTCCTAAGGGAACGTGACCACACTGGATTGCCTTCTGCAATCCTGTGTCTGAGGTTTATACCCCAAACATATTGTCCACTGGGCATGGCCAAAAAGCCAGGCTCAAATGGCACATTGGCTGTCTTTATCCCAGGTACACTGTCCAGTGAGCATGGCTGCAGTCCAAATACAGGTGACACTTCAGGTCCCTTGCAGATGTCTGGGCCACGGCCAAAGAACTTTTGTTTGGCAGTGTTCACTAGTTATGACCAGAGGCCCTGCAAATCGGCAACTTCAGCATCATTCGGGGGGAAAGTGGCATGGCTGACAGCCATGCCCTGGGAATAGTGGGTACATTAAAGCACTTTGAGGTGCCCAGCATCAGCATAGTGTCCACTGAGCATGGCCAAAGGGGCTTGGTGGGTGTTTCTGTGGTGCCAGGCGCAAGGCCATGTTAAAAAACAAAGTGTGCTCTAGACTTAGGTCCAGGCCATGCCTATTGTGCACTGTGGGTGTATTATTGAATATGATTAAAAGCCAAACAATTAACTGCAAACGAGTGTTAAGCACAGCTATGTTATGTTATGTTATGTCATTGAGTATTGTATAGAGCACTGCTGCCATTTTCAAAGTCTTTCAAAGTTTTTGGAACACGCAGAAAAACGGGTTGTGTAGGTGATTGAGATCAGAGGAAGCAGTATCAGATTGCTTTCCTGCTGGGTTGATGCTTATAGATGCACTCACTAGACCTGTATTAACAAACGTTGCCCATTGATGGCTCCAGCCCTCCTCCTCCCCACGTAATCATCTGAAATGAAAAGTATCACTGATAGAACTACCAGCATTACTGCATTAGTAATACTGGAAGCCCATACACCACTGCCTGATGGCACAGATTTCATTTACCTATCTTTACATTTTCCTTCTAATTTCCCCTCCCAATTGGAGCACAGCCCCCAAAGCTCTCAGCGAGTTATCACAAAACTCCAATTCACACAGGTTCTGGTTTGCACAGTGGCACACAAACTCCTCAGAATATTTGCATTCATTCTAAGACCCTTGCCCCATAACTGGAGCAACGATGAGAACCTCCAGAGGTTACTGTCCCTTCTGAGTACCCTTTGTCTTTGTACCACCGTTTAAGTCTATTCCCTCTTCCTGCCACAGGCCCTCTCCCCAACAACTCTTTGACCAGCGATCCAGACCCAAGCTATCACCACACAGTATGTCTCCCTCAGTGATTACCCTCCATGTGTCAGGAGGCCAGTGGATCAGCGTTTTTGTGTCAAGAGTTGGCTTGTTTGGTGATGGATGTCCATTTGTGCATGCCATTTCTGTGCTTTGTGGTGGTTCTGGTCATTTCTTTTGATGTAAAGTGTAAGGTGGTGTGATGAGTTGTGATGCCAGTTAAAGCATGGGAATACGTTTAGTATAGAGAAATAGTACAGAATTTATTGAACTCCGAATAATGAAAGACTTTGGTGACCCTGCTGGGATTCAAACTTAGGAAGCGCAGGCTCTACTGATATCCAGACTGAGCTCTTAACTGATCAACACATCACTAGCCAGTGGCCAGACTCTTTGAACCTAGCCATGCACACAGGTCTGTCCGGTTGTCCGAGTGAATACCCACCTGCTAGCCCGATGACCCAGTAATGGCCATCATGTATACATACACATGTTTATTTTGGAAAAGGACCCAAACAGTTAGTGGTTGGAGAACTTAGGTTAATGTAGACAATCACAAAAGGTTCCCAAAAAGATTAGACTGAAGGATGTAATGAGTCTCTGTAGAAAACATGAGAGAGTGGAAACAGTGAAAGACGAACTCAGCAACATAAAATGGCTGGATGGTAACCAGAGGTCGAAGTGGGCAAGAGTGATCGGAAGCGGTGCTCCTATACTTTTTATTTTTAGGTTTCACTGTTCCCATACTTTTATTTTAAAAAATAAACCATTCTGGAATGGTTTTGTTTTAAAATAAAAGTGTAGGAAGAAGTTGAAGCTTGCATTTCAGTGCACTCCACTGAACATTCCTTTAAATAGCAGGTGTGTTTGTTTGGGGGTTTGGATTGTGTGTGGGAGGGGGTACAGCGATGGGGTTTGTGGAGAGCGGGGCAGGGCACAGGGAACATAGTTCCACTACCTCTTTTCATGCACTTCGACCACTGTTGGTAACATAGATGGTCTGATAGGGTTGAACATCTGGAATGCTGGATACAGATGGTAAACCAGAGAGCCAGGTGGAAGCCTCTGGCAGAGGAGGGGGAACAGCAGAATGTAAAGGAAATTGTGAGCAGAGTGGGGACAATAAAAAATCAAAAGACAAGGCTGGTAATGAGGAGACTCGAGCAAGGTTTCTACTAGTTATCAACTGCAGTTGCAAAGTGCTTACCTGTGCAGTCAGCTTCTTCTCAAGAACTTGTTGCTGGAAGCGTGAAACAGGTTCCAGCGCCTGCTCATAGTAGCACATTTCGAGGACGTCTGGAAGAAAAGGTTATGTTCAGAGCAAGCCTCTGCCTGACTTCGGTAAAGGAGGCTGAGTTTCCATGCGATCAGCACCATGTTGGCAACATGTCGGGCTGCTCTTCCTTGCTGACTTCTAGGGTGATCACTGTCTGTGCTCTCTGCCAACCTCCATTGCAGAAGTGGCCCAACTCTTCAAACCACCATTGTAAGACCTAGGCTTCCTGTGGTCTGCCATGTGAGAAGGGCCAAAACGGGTTGCAACAAACTACATTTTTACCTGCTTTATCGTTACATCTTCACATAATTCTTTATGATGACCTTCATATTGGGACACCAAAAATATTGTTCAATGAGATCCTGTACCTTACAAACCCCTCCCAGGTTTGATATTTTGGTGTGGTGGTGTTGTGACAGCAGGATCATCTGTTGTAAGGTTTCATCTAGTACCAAGATCATCCCTTCATGAAACAACAATACTTATTTAAAGGTTATCTCAGGCATTTGTTCCAGCCAGTCGCCAATAGTATCTGTTTGATAGCACCCTGGATGTCCTGAAAGGAGGAATTGAGATTCATAGTTGCAAGAATGTTTTGCTTAGAGAACATGAGGGGACTTTTTGAGGGTTCATCACGAAAGGCGGTTCCTGTGTGATAAGCATCAACCTTAGCGTTTTCCTTCTCCGGGTTACAAAATAGAAACTGGTGAAGTATAGCATCCAAAGGGGTAATCTTTGCGTTAGGCACCTCAAGGTCTGGCGATGGTGGAGGTTCCTATGGTCTGTATGATGATGGGTACATCTGTTTCTGTCAAATATTAAATGGATACAATTTTAAATTCTACTAAGGTTGCATCCCTGATCTAACGCCCCGCAGTACGCAGTCCCACCCCAAGATTTGGGAACAAGAAACAGGCTGTATTTGAGATTAATATACATTTTAGAATAGACAATCGAAACCAAAGGTGATCCCCTGACCCTATGCTGGGGAATTCGCCAACAATGCTATGCAATTTACTGACAGCTTTTCTTACATAAAAAGATGAACTGCCTGCAAGGATCTTGCTAATTTTTAAACACACAGAAACATCCATTTATAAAAATCAAAAATATATATATAGTTATGGTTAAGTTGCTCAACTGATAGAAAGAACACTTTTTGGGTGGCTTATAAATCCACCCCCCCGGATGAATCCTCACCAAACTGTGCAGATAAAAAGTGTGTGGCTCGCTCAGAATGATTGTGCAAAGTTTGGTGCAGCTTCGTCCAGGGGATTGGGGGGGGGGGGGGGGCAAGTCATAGGGGAGGTTCCCAAAAAATGTGGAAATCCTTGTAGATGCAATGGAAAAAAGTTTTGCTCACGCCTTCAGCCCAAACTGCTGGATAGATTTTCACCAAATTTGTGCCAGGAGCGGTGGCTTGGTCCTGAAAGTGTGCTTTTGTAAATTTAGTGTAAATCCGCTAAGGAGTTCTTTAAAAATGGCCCAAAAGTTGGTAAAAAGAAATTGTGATATCTGGGTCCGGTCTGCAGACTCACTTCCTGATTCGGAGTCCACGGATACGTCTGGGCCAATCAGGGGGCAGCGTGAAGTACGTACCCGCTTATTGGATGATTAAAAGCATGAGGTGCATCATATTTTCTGACATTTTCGCCATGTTGAGTCTGCAGACAGAAGCCAGTGTTTGCAGATAGCCTGGGGAAGAAAAAGTCTAGAAAACACATTTGGGGTTATTTGGTGATCGAAAGAGGGGCTGGAAAGGGTGGGGATGGAATACAGTTGCAATGGAGCTGTTTTTATAGGTGAAAACAGTGGGTGTAGGTGACGCTGAGTCCATGGACACAGCAGCAGTCCGTGGACAACACTGTGAACAAATGGTTTGGGAAACACATTTAGGGTTATTTGATGGCCAAAAGAAGGCCTGGAAAGGGTGGGGTAGTGGAATAAAGATGATATGGAGCTGTTGTTATAAGTGAAAAAAGTGTGTGCGGGTGCCGTCGAGTCCACCGTCAATTTTGCTGTCCGTGGACATCATTTGGATGGCAGGGGGTATTGAGTGAGTTATGTTATTTGTGGGATGTTTTAACCCACTTTTTGCTCTGCTATTCGGATTCACTGTGTTATGTTGGTGCCAGAAATCGTAAAATGGCCGCAAAACCCTTGTGCGCGCCAAAACCTCTGAAAATTGCGCTTTGCAATGCACAAAAAGATGGCTGCCCAATCTGCCACGCATGTTGTCAGTGGCGGAACAGAGATCTCACCCCTGAAATATATCAGTGGGCTCCACAACAAGTGAAAATGGAGTACATAAGGAAAAAGCAGTGTTTTGTAAATGAAACCCCAAAATCTTGCTTTAAATCCCTTTGTCTTTGTTGCTGAAACTGCAGAATGCCGGTACAAAACACCCTCAAACATCAAAAATTCTTGCTGGGTGCTACAATTCACTTAGTTTAAGAAATCAACGTGAACTTGCAAGGTCCTGAAAAGCTGAAAGCATAACAGGATTTCCACAGCAAAAGTGGTCTATCTGTGGATGTCAAAAATCTCTGTGCAGCAGAGGACTGCAGGGATGTCAGCTGTCAGGAGTCTGCCTGATTAAACTTTAAACATCTATACACTGAAATCAAATGTTTGCAATCTAAAAGGCCTGTTACTGAGAGTAACCTATGTTGTAATTGTTTGATCCCATGGTTTAAAATCTTGAATGAGAATTCTAGCTGCAATTTGAAATCACAAGTTTGTTTTAAGCTAAGGAAAAACGCAACACAATTAACAATTAAATCAAGCCTGGCTAAAGCTAACCAAAGTGGAATAACAGGTTTCCTCATAGAGGCCTTTCCCTCCAGCAGGAAATCACACCAAAGCAATAATTATAGGGTTTGGAAAGAACTTGGGCTACAGAGGCAAAAGGGAACAGTGAACAGCTGCTGCAGGTATGAGGACAGTCGTGAATGGCCTCTGCCAAGAGCAAACACGGAGGATATTACTCCTGGACTGCAGGGAGACGAAAAGAGGCGGACCCGAACAACCATGTGTGGCTGAACCTTCACAAAGAACACTTTTTAAAAGACTTAGAACTTGCCAGTTAAAATTGTGAAAAATATAAAAGTAACAGATTTGTGAATCTAAATTTTGGCTGCACATTTCAAGAGGCGGCAAAATCGTGTGACATGTTCTGGAAAGAAATGGCAGAAAATGTGATTTTACATAAAATGTATTTCTGCTAGAAGTATGAAACTTGATACACTTATGCCCATGTTAAACACACACACACAAAAGTATTATTTCTGTGCTGAATTGTTTTGCTCACTACTACTCCTTGTGTATTAAAGAGATTATTCAGTGTTACATCACCCCATTGGTGATTATTGTGTACCCATTAAAACATAGTGTGATTAAATTATGAATACATAAATAAATATTTTTACTTTGCAAACCAGCCTGATTCCTGGTTCAGTGTGACCGGGTGGGTTCCAGGAGAGGGGCGTGATATGAGTGGTATATCGCTCAGAATACATATCTTTTAGACAAAAATAAATAAGGATTTCAGTTGTGCATTACATGCTAGGCGTTGACTTGGATGTGTGCCGGATTGATAACACTTACATATTTGAAGGTGTATTGTATATACTTGTTATATGGTTTAATTATATTGTGGTTGTTGTGCCCAGTGGTCAGATTCTAAGAATGTGGCCACTGGGCACACACACCATAGTAACATGTGTATAGTAATTCTAGGTACTGTAGGGGGGTTCCATGTGTTAATATCCCCGCAAAAATATAGCAATACAAAAATACAAACAACCCTACAACCCCCGCATTATTTTAAAATGTGCGGGGGACACTCCCGCAACCCCCGCTCCCACACAAAATATCCTCCCCACAGCGAGACAAACAGCCATATGTATGGCAATATTTTTGGTGGGGATATTTTGTAGGGATACCTGTAGGGAGAGTATACAGTATTTGTAATATGGTGGAATGATATAATTGAAGTGTATATGGTATTTATGATTGTAGTACAATTGAAAATAGTGCTCCATGATGTGTCCTACGCCTTTAACATAGTCAACCATTGTATGCTTATTAAACAGTTACATGTTAACTTTAGCATCATGGACCAGGCACTGGACTGGCTGACTTGTTTTCCTCACTAACCACCCTTCCCAGCTGCAACTGGGCCTTTGTTGCTCCACCACTTCACTTTCTACTTGCATAGTACCCTAGAGTTCTATCTGATGATTGTGGCTCTTCAATATGTATTTCGTCCCTCTAGCTCATCTGATGTGTACTTTTTCTTTTCTCATGTCCAGTGTTATGTTGATGACACACAGCTTTCCTTAAACTTCTCTCAATTAATTTCTTCTCCTCTTTTTATATCCCTAATTGTTTGACTGTATCGAGGCATTGTGTGCCGCTAACAATCTCTGTCTCAATGCCAATAAGACGGAGATCTTTCTTATTGTGAAACGTGTGCCCTGTTTTTCTCCTACCCTCTGGTCACCCTCTTTGCACTCTTTACTCTCTCCATCTTGTGAGGCTAAACACATTGATGCCATCTTTATGTTCTTTCTTTCCTTTAGTCCTTACATTTTGGAGCTTGTAAAGAAATCCCATTTTCAGCGTAATCTCCTTATAGGCATTCTACAGTTCCGCACTTTCCCCCAGAAGCTTGATGTCTCTAGAGCCCTGGTTTTATGTAGGATGGACTACTGTAACAGCCTATTCCTTAACCTCCCCCTTTGTTGTCTTCGACCCTTCAGCTAATGTAAAATAGGGGTGCAAAACGTATCTCTTGCCTTAAACCCAGAGATCGTATCACTGCAGCCTTAAAATGTGTACATTGACTCCTGGTGGTTGCAAGGATGAAATCCAAGATCTTCTTGATCATTGACAAAGCTTTCTGGTGCCAGGGACTACAAATTTTCCAACTTTTTCTTCCTAAATTCTGCCCTGCTACAGACCCCCGCTCCTATCACTCCATTCTCTGCTTGTGAAATGCTTTTTGAAATAAAGAACAAGAGGCATGTGTCTCTCAATGGCTGGTGTCTTTCTGCTTCTCTTATACTTTAGCTGGACTTCCTTAAGTTTTGGAAACTTTAAAAAAAACTGTGCTTTCCTTTCCCTGTTTTACTTAATCCTTTCCCTGGTACCTTATACCACTGCCACTGAGACTGGTGGCCTGGTCCCTCATGAACCTGAAAGGTTGCAGACCCTATATCTAATCAACACTAGTACACTCCTCCCCCCCTTTGGCACTTTCCTTCTGGGCTCCTATCAGCACTTGGAAATCCCTACTCCTTTTCCCATTCATGCACTTCTCTTACTGCACAATACATATGTGCATTTATAGCAGCAGTGTTAACATTTTTTGGGATAAGATGCAAATGATTTCTAGAACATTCTTAAGTGGCAGTTGGTGTGTGGAAAGTTAATGTGTTGATAGGGTTATATGTAGAGTTTTTTGAACTAATTGGTGTATAGATGTGTGACTGTTTAAAAGCAGGTAAGGAGGGACTGTTACAAACATAACAGTAAAAAGGGCAGAAGGGTTGTCTTGTGCGATGGTGTGCATGTGCAATCTAGGTTTTGTAATGATTCATGGCCTGAAAAGGGGACTCAAGAGTGAGACCTCGGAAAGTTATGCAGGTCCATGGATAATCGTCCTTATTGTATTCTAAAGAAAAGTATTTGGGACAGAAAATTGTTCTGTGGTTTTTCCGTAGGGCTGGCGACAGGGGTGGTGTTACCAGCACACAGGGGATGCCCTACACATGGGTATAGCTGTGCAACGGATGCACGTGGCTTCCGCAACTATTTAAAAGTGCATTGGAAGATGCAGACATGCGCCCACTAATGGAATCCTATGGATACTTGCACTTTGATTGCACATATGCCGGCCAGGTGCAGTCTCCCTAGGAAACGTCCATATTGCTCACCTGCTGTCATCTGGGCCAGGACTGTGCAGCACAGACTCAGCATGCAATGTTTACACAAAAAGAGAAAGCACACAAACACTCACCAACACTTATCATGTACATCTGTAATTGCTAAGATACCCCAACACTATTAGGAAAAGGAAGGGGTAGTGCAAACGGACACATACTCCAGAGAACTTGACTTCGCCACATGTTCATCATGAGGGCAGCCACCCATTGTTAACGGGACGTTATCGTTCCGCAGCAGTACCAAACAGCTATCATCTTTACAGAAAACACTATGCTAAAGCAATGTTCCAGTTACAGTGCCCTACTAAAAACATATGAAATTCACTAACAAAAACATTGTTAAAGGGACGTTATGGTTAAGTTGCGCTACTAAAAACCTATCACCTTTATTGAAAAAACTATGCTAAAGGAACGTTCTGGTTACAGTGCCCTACTATAAACCTATGTTAAAAAGGGACTTTATGGTTAAGTTGCACTAGTAAAAACCTATGCAATTCAATGGAGAAACGGTATTACAGGGAAGTTATGGTTATAGCTAAAACCGAAAACCCCCATAAATTCGCCAGTTAAGCAAACATAACTCGCGCTACCACTGTGCACTGCAAGGACTAACACCCATGTTATCAAAGATAACATCACAAATGTCATTGATTACCTCACTGAATCATTGATACATACACAAAAATCATTCATTAGGGACCTGCTCCTGTGCAACATGTTTGCAGAGAGTGCATGGATGCTTCCACGTGTATGAAATCTGGAAGATTTCATTTATAGTTATATTTTTGCTTTCTAGTACATGCAGTAAGTACATTAGAAAATCTTGTGTATCTTCCTGTGTGTTAATTGTGAATTCCTGCCCAGTAGTCCAATTCTTGCCTTATTCCCGAGACACTGTAAGTGTTCTCAGGATTATTTTTTGCATTTATATCAAGGATGAGCATTTGCAAACACAACTGGTCTGAGCCATTCAAGTAAATGTTTTGAACAATTGGTGGCAATTGGAAAAGAAGATTGATTGCTATATTTGCATAGCAATTTACACCAGTTGTGTTGGAAAATTTTAATTGGAACGGAGAGTTCTGCCTCTGTGTCATTTGCTGGACCTCCACTTGTTTTTTAGAAGACATATTACTCTTTGTTTGTGCTGTTGGATGTGCACCTGCGCTTGCACTAGATAATTTTGTGGTTGTGCCACTTTATGGAGTAGCAGTTGTTTTTAGTTTCTTTTGTGGTACTGTTGGGAGATCTCTTATAAGTTCTGTTTGCATTATTTTTCTTGGAACAAGTTTCCCTTTTTGTAGAACAGGGTACATATCGATATGGGGTGTGTAGAGTGTACTCTACCATGCAAGGAATATCAGCCATGACTTTGTTTGCATCAACATTGACAAGAAATAGTCCTTCGAGTGTACATAGACTTGACAGTGATACATAATTCATACCTTCTTTAAAGACTGTGCTGCCAATGTCAATCAATGCCTGATCTAGTGTTAGACCTTGAGATTTCTGAATAGTGACGGCATATACATGAAACAGAGAGAATTGTTCTCTCCGTACATACATGTCTTTGAAAAGAGGGAATCGTGTTGTTGAGCGTCCTATCCTTTTAACTTCTGAAAGTTTGTCAAAGTGGATGTTGACAAACTGAATGTTGTTGTCATGTGGATACATCTGGAAGGCAACAACTGTACCAATTACTCTATTAACTAAACATTGCTCCATGACAAGGTTACATTTCAGAATTACTCTGAAGTTTAAACACAACGTTAACATTTTCTCCAAACCAGCTGTGTTGGAGATGCATTTTTCTGAGCTATTCAGTTGTGCTGTTGCTTGTTGGCACATAGGAAATGGCATGCCGTGCAGTTGCAGTTTGTCTGTGGAGCTAATATGCACTATTGGTTGCATTTCATTTTTTAACATTGTCTCATTGAATTGCGTACAGCTTGCTAGGGTTGGCATTAAGGACATACATTTTACATACATTTGACATTGTTTTGTGCTAATGGTTCCATGACATCAGGAGCAGATGAGTCATGCCCATATAGCTCATGTATGACTCTAGTATTTAAGATAGATTGTGCATCTTTAGAAAGAAGACCAGTCCTAATGCTTTTTAAAAGGTTAGCATAGGTGAGGTCCGCAGACTGATGCATGTTTGAGTTAGTTTTCTGTATTAGAAATGTTGTCAGACATTTACATTCAGATTTGCCATATAAGGCTGTGCCTGTTAAATGGTCTGAAGCTTTGTAGCATCCACATTCTCTATGGGAGAGCATTTTTATGGCGAAGCTGACCAGTTATTTTGACAGTGTTTTGTCAAATGATGTGTCATCCCAGAGGTCTTTTAACTGTTTTCTCAGCGTTGGTTAGGTAGGCTATGATATATTTTTTTAACAGCAGTGGAATTGTCTGCAATGTATTGTATATCTATGTTTGCATTCCACAAGAGGTCAATGATTGCATTGTAATCATTGATGTACTTTGAAGCTGCATTTCCTTTAATGCAGTATGTATTTTTAGGCAATTTGCCTTTCATACTGTGTCTAACAGACGACATGAAGCTGTTTACTTGTCCTTTTGCTGAAACTGTCTAGGGAAACCAAAGCAGCATTTGGTATAGTATTTACCTTTGTTTTTATATCTGCATCACCAATATTTGCAACATTTATGTTTTTGGAAGCATGACATTTGTGTATTTAGCTCACTGTGTGTGCTTTCTGAAGGGATGTAGCAGGTTACATATTTGTGTATAAACTGCAAAACAGTGGGCCTCATTCCGAGTATGGCGGTAAGGGATAGCGGCCACCGGTAACGAGACCGGTGGCGGTAATCCCTTACCGCCATACTCTGAGTTCCCTCTGCGCCCTCGCCCTTAACGCCTGCTTTGAGCAGGTGTTAAAGTCGAGGGCACAAAGGGGCCTCCAAGCCAATAACGGTGACCGTAATGAACGGTCACCGTTATTTGCATCTTCCCCATTCCCATTGAGCCCTATGGGGGCTCATTTGGGAATGGGGAAGAGCCTTGGTGAATGGGGAATTACCGCCCCGCCAACCTTGGAATGGGGCGGTGATTCCGCCATCCACCAAGGCGCTGCCGGTCCGGGTACGGCGTCAACCAAGGCGTTAATAGCGCCATTGGTTAGCGCCGTACTCGGAATGAGGCCCAGTGGCATCACTGTCAAGACCAAATTTAGGAGCGTCTTTTATCCACCAAAGCATGTGGATGTGTGGTGCTCCTCTGGATTGATATTCTTTTCGCCAAAAGAAGTGTTCCCTTTCTCTGAGGGGAGGAATTGTTTTATTACAGATGAAGTGCAGCATGGCAATAAAGCGGTGGTGAAGTATCTTGATACATTTACAGGGTCAAGAGAGCAGAGTTCTCCTGTTTTTTTATATCTATCCCTTCTTTGTTTTGGTTTGCTGTGCTTTGGAAGTCGTGCAAGTCCTCTCACACATATTATGCCCAACTCAAAGTGACAAACCATGTGGGTGGGCCAAAGTTCCGTAGCATACACTGTACATCGGGGTGATGTGGAACCAGTACTCTTTTGTACCATGCATGTTTGGCGAGAGATTTGTGATACTTGACTGCAAAACTTCATCTTTGTCTTTTAACATTTAAAGTAATTGGGTAGCAGACATGTTTAAAAAATTGGAACCTGTTTTCAGTGTGTGTGCAACTCCGTGACATAGAGTTGCTAGTTCACTTTCAAACAGGAGGTGGAATATGTAGTCAACATTTTTTGTCTGAATCTGAGGTCTTCAGAATACATTTGTAAAGAACAGTATTCTGATGCTGTCATTTGTGTGCATCTTTCTTCATATCATCCTCCTTTTCCTGTAGGAAAGAGTAGAGGAAAGGCTTGTGCTTCTACACTTTTTTCCCATATGCTGATTGGAGATCCTTTGGCTTGACACATTGGATATGTTTCTACAGCATCGTCTATGGTGTCTTTGGAGTGTAGTGGGTGAATTGTATACTGGTCTAAAATATTGGATGCTGTAATAGGATCTACAAGTTCAAATTGGCCAGTTGGTGAGGAATCCTGAATTATTTCAGTGGTTTCCCTTACGTTTTGTTCAATGTTTAATTCTTTGTAGTACTAATTGTTCTCTTTAAGATATTGCAGGGCTTCTCTAACTTTGGTTATGTCTACTAGTTGTTTCCACATTTGTTTGTCTTTCGTTGGTACACCATTCACTAGGATAAACAACGATTGATCTATTGGCTGTTGCACTCCTGAAGTGTCTAAATTTTTTCCCTAAGATCTAATGACAAATAAACCACTTTGCCACAAATGCCTTTTAGTAATTCAGAAGGATACAATTTGGCTGTTTTGGGCTCAAGGCATATTATTGCTTTAAATTGGTGTGCTGTTTGGATTATAATGCTCTCATACAAATTAAACTGTTGAAGAGGTTTTGGAAGTGGGAATAAAGTTATTAGTGATAGCCCGTGAAGGCTTTTGGTGATTACCAAGCTTTGTATTGCAGTATGTGCAAAGTATTGAGGAGTTAGTCATTTTGTATTTGTTTTCTGCTATAAGATAGAGAGCTAATTGTAACCATTGGGATTCCTCATTGTCTTCCATTTTGTACGTTATATATACAGTTTTGGTGCTCTTTTTTATAAAAAGTTCTGCAACAACACACACATACTTGTTTGATACTTCAGCAGATGTGCTTTTAAACTTTGCTATTTCTTCTTTGTATGTGTTTATTAGAAGATTGGCATTTGTAAGGTTTTCCCTAGGCTTCTCTAAAGTTACTGGATTTTGTAAGTGATCTTCACTTCCAAAATATTTACTTTGTATGTGGTCTATTTGTTGAAGGAGTTCTGTGCCTGTGCCATGTAGGAGAATGTTATTAAAATGTTGCAGTTTTAAAGCAGGACTTTTTGCATAGTACTGTCTCTGGACAAGATTACATAGAGTGGAATGGTGTGATGCTAACATTTTGATGAGGTGGAAGGTGTTTTTGCAAGCAGCTCCTAAAATGCAGGCTAATGAATGTCCTCACAGTCCAGTGTAATTGCGCACTGGACAGGAGTCCATGGTTTGCAAAGTTTGTATTGTAGTTTTCTCTTTTACTTTCACAAAGTGATTGAGGAATTGGCATAAAGATTTGATGGGTTGTTTCCATAAGTTACACATTGAGGTGCAGGGCTATTTGTACACGGATTGGTTCGGTGGAATAAAGAGTTAGTTGATTGTAAGTTTGTTGGGGACATTTTTTCAATGAGGGTTTCTTGTGCCATAATGGCATTGTCTACCATTTCATACCCTCGGCCACTGCTATGTATGGCAATTGGATTTTTCTGCTCTTGTTTGTATGCCTCTTCATTGAAATATGGTTCTGTGCTGCTTGTGTGAATCCATTCACCTGCACAGAAGTTTGCAAAGGCATCTATCTATCTTGATATTGCACATGTTTAAGAAGTACTGCAAAGTACTGCAAAGAGTGAAGTGGAAAGGGAAGAAGGGCTGCCTTGCGCTACAGGATCCGCGGACACCGCAGTAGTCCGTGGACAGGGCATGCCGCATCAGGGTCTTCTCAGGATGGCATGGAAAGGCGACTGTGGGGATTAACCAATCAGGTGTTCTGGTTGTGCTTTATTGGAAGAGAGGGTAATCGTTTTTTCATTGCTGTGTGTAGTGAAGATGGCTGTGGTTGGAGAGATGGAGAGACTCAGTGTGTGGATGGTGGGAGATTGTTTTATGACTAATCTGCAGGGGTATGCAGAGATAAGTGGCATTTCTGCCAACCTTGGATTGGAGGGAGTGGAGGCTTTGTGCTGTGCCTGGCCGAAATTTGAACAGTGTGCTTGCACCTTGTTGAGATATGGCCGTTTTTAACACTCCAGATGTACTTGTGGTGCACTGTGGAGGCCTGTATTTGGGGTACATTATTGCAGTAACTTTGCAGAGTGCAGTGAAGGAATTGCTAAAGGCACTAATCCAGCTCTTTCCATGTGCAAAGGTGATCCTTTCTCACATACCACCTAGAGCACTATGGAACTGCCCCAATGTCTTCTACCCTCAACAAGACTCAGGAAAGTGTCTTGTGAACAAAGGCATATCTTCTTTTTTGTGCAGTGTTGGGATGTCATCTTTTGAAAAATGATAACATCAATTCTCAGGGTGTGCATTTTTTTGCTGCAGATAGAATGTACTTGTCAAAAATTGGAAATGCAATTTTCGTTTATAATGTAAGGAATGCTTTGAAGAGGTTCCTGTTTACAAGCCCCTTAAAAATAAGTTCTTTCCAGAGCCACCACTAAAGAGTAAATACCTTTCCTTGGGTTTAATTTCTCTCCCCACCCCCTTGAATTGGACGATCTGTCCGTGGACACCAGAGTAGTCCGCGGACAGCACGTGCCACATCCGGGGCTTTTGAGGATGGCAGGCATGGGAATGGGACTGTGGAGCCCAGGGATTAGCCAAATAATGTTTCCTGGGTGTGGTATGCAAGGAGAGAGGGTGGCAGAAGGTCTGTTTGTTGAGAGGAGTGCAGATGGCTATGGCTATGGCTGTGTCTTTCAGGAGGCAGAGTGTGTGGATTTTGGGGGAATCGTGGAACCATTGGTTTCAGGTGTATGCAGAACAGTGTGGAGTGGCTGTACATCTTGTGTTTCATCATGTTGCTGTGAAGTGGTATGGAGTGTGCGGCATGAAGTGTGTGGACCACTCCCATTTTGTGTCAATTTGGTCACGCTCCAACATCCACACATTATTATTGTTCATTGTGGAGGGAACAGTTTAAGGCCATGTAACTGGAATTTCACTGCAGTTTGCAATGAAGGAGATATTTGGGAAAATGATGGACATGTTCCCGAACCCCTGACAACATTTTTCTCGCATTGCCCAGAGACAGATTTGGCTGCGCGCCACTTCATTTGGTCCGCAAATGGAGAAAGCGAGGCCCAATGTCAACAAGTCTGTATGTGCATTTTTTAGAGATTTTGGCATGACATCTTTCAATAATGAAATATTAAATTTCATAGCACCAATATTTTTCACAGAGGTGGAGTACATCTTACTGATGCTGGTAATCAGCTTTTTTTGCTAAATATCCTAAATGCTTTGTACCACATTTTGCAAATATAGCAAGCATTTTGCAATACGTGTTACCTACTTTGCTTTAAAACTTGAAAAAAACTTTTAAAAACAAAAAATACAAAAAAGGTTATTTTCAGAGCCACCACTTTCCCACGCAAAAGAGTGGAATTTTTTTGATGTCACCACCTACATTTCTTTGGGATGTACCCAGCTACTGCATTGTGTGCGGACTACATAGGTTGCGTAGGGGCTGGCAACTTTTTTTGGAACTTCTATTTTTGAACTGCGAAAGGTGGCTCTGAAAAGAATCATTTATTTTGTATTTTTTGTGTTTTATAATTTTTGGGGCTTTTTTACACAGGAGATACAAGTGTGGGAAGGGAAATAAGTGTAGAGAAGCAGCACCAACCACAGGGATGAAGGGGCAAGTGGAGAGAGGACGATGTTGGGTGGGCCTCACTTAGGTATGGGGCAGTCTTTCTTGTGCTCCCAGACCACAGCCTCGAAAGCACTTCGAAACTGCCCCCCCTGCAGAGTGGTGTGTCACAGTGCATACAGAGCACTGGTACCCTCGAAAGGTAAGGGTTGACTGCATCATGTATGGCCTGCAAGGCATCCGCAGGGATTCTCTGCCCCACAGGAGTGTCTCTTGTGGTGGCAGGACCGGATGATGAGGATGTGACAGTGGATGTCATCCTGCTCACCCCTTCGAAAGGTACAACCCTCCGAACTGCTGCCTTGTGATTCAACCTTAGGTGTCGCTGCATGGACGTGGTCCCCTAGCTATACAGACCAGGCTTTTCACGACTGAGTACAGTGCATCAAACCGTATCTGTGCACACCTTCGGTAGCCCCCAACATTGGTAAAAAACCTCCACACCCAAGATTCACACTGGCAGCTGGTGACAGGGATCTCCACTACCTCATCCTCTTCGTCCTCTTGATCCCCCTCTGCATCACCACGCCTGTTCCCCTCTCCAGGCCCCCCAGATGGTGGTGGTGGTGGGGCAGCGGCAGCGGCCGTGGATGACATCTTCTCACAGAAGAACAAAATATCCCAGAATCTGCAGCAGGTGCTCACTACTGGACAGCCAGAAATACAATGAGGAACATAATTGGGTGTATCCTTTTATAGGGGTGCTGTCCGCAGACCGTGCAATGGTCCACATACACCTCAAGCCTCAGGTTGGACTCAAAAAGTTACATAAAGTCGCTAGATCAACCAGGACCTCTGCAAGGGTGAAGGTTTAGCTTAAACACCCTTCATTGGCCAAAAATGCACTTTATAACTGTCTGGGGGTACAAACACTCTGCGGAGACTCCCGGCATGCAGCGTGGGTGCGATCTCGTGGTGACATCTGAAATTGCCCCATATAGGATGGCTGTCCACAGGACACCTATTGCGCGAGATGCAGTGTGCGCATGCACCCAGGTGTCCATATGATAGCGGTGGGGCCCCTGAACTAATTAAAAGTGCGACACATGCAGGTGGACAGTTCTGGACAGGCACAGTGTTCGGGGGCACAGGAGGTCAGAGGTGCAGGAGTGGGGGCCCTGAACTAATTAAAATGTGCACGGACAGGCACAGTGTTTGGAGGGCACAGGAGATCAGATGCGCATGCGCCCAGGTGCCCATAGGACAGGACTGGGGCCCCCGAACCAATTAAAAAGTGTGTCACGACTTTACAGACATCTGTGGACAGACGCAGTGTTCGGAGGGCACAGGGGATCAGATGCGCATGCACCCAGGTGTCTGCAGGACAGGGGTGGGCCCCCCGAACTAATTAAAAGTGCTTCATGACTTTGTGGACATGTCCTGACAGGTGCTCTGTTCGGGGGCACCTTCATTTTGCTTGTGGACAGGCCAGACAGTAGTGCTATTTGCGGACTCCAAACAGGGCTTTTAATTTAAAAAAAACACACACACACCAACAGTACATACATAGATATTTATTAAGACACGGAAATACACTCAATTAGGAAAGGGAAGGGGTAGCTGAATGGGAAACATATATGTGGGAATTGGGGTTTTCTACAGACTGTTCATGAGGGGAGGAAGGGATTGAGGTATCATCACAGCGTCGTTGATTGGCTTGGACAGGGAGAAGGGACACAGGTAGAAGTGGGGCAGTGGTTTTGAGTATTGTGTTTAATATGACTTTTTCCAAATGTCATTAACTGTACAAAATTAATGTTCAGTTCATCCCTTTTTGAAGACAGACTTAATAGTTAATTTGCTGTATTTGCAGTTTGGGGCTGTCTGTGGCCATCCTCTGTGTCTGTGGCCATCCTCTTGCTCATTTAGTAGTAATTCGGGGCCACTTTCTTCATTTGCACTATGTACTGTTAAAAAGAAAACCATTTTTTAGTGACATATGCACTTTTTCTCCTTTAAAAATTGTATTCTGTACCATTAGAGTTATTTTCTTCACTCATTTCATCATGGAGGAAATGTTCTTCTAACCACTCCAGGGTGCCTGCCATTTCTGTTTAAAGAAAACAATGCTGCTATTTCTTACAAGTCATGTACATACAACAAACTCTAATGTTACAGGAAGAAATATAGTGTACTTACTACTTTCTGTAAGGGTTTCTTCTGAGTAGCTTGGAGTTGCTTCTCAGTGTGTGTGCAAGGTTGCACTGAGGTAATACTGTTAGATGAACAGTACACTATTGTGCTTGTGGTGCATTCCATTATGTTGCACAACTTATGAAATTGTACTTCTGGTTTCATAAGTACAGAATTTGTATACATATTACATTTTTGAATGTGCTACATAAATCTGTTGTAGGTTAGGTAATGTCTGTTTGTTGCAGAATATAATAATGCAAGGTAACTTCTGTACTTTTGGGCAGTGTGAATGCTTTGAAGTCTGCGGACAGTCGCACAGTCTGCAGACTCAGTGGCTATCATGTTGCGGGCAGGGGGGTCAGTATGATATAAGGGACATGTAGAACAATTAAGAGTATCCTGGTAAAAACACATGAAATTCAGTGAAAAAACATTGTTAAAGGGACGTTATGGTTAAGTTGCACTAATAAAAACCTATCAAATTCAGCGAAAAAACTTCGTTAAAGCGATGTTATGGTTGCAAGCAAAATCAAAAACCCCCAGAAATTCACCAGTTATGGTAAGCTAAGCAACCATAACTCGCGCCACAACTGTGCACTGCTAAGACTAATAACACCTAGGACATCAAAGATGAAATCTCCAATGTCATTGATGACATCACTGATGACATTACATGTGAAATTAATTTTGATGGAAAGTCCCTACAAGGCGTTCTGATTATAATCAGGGACGTCATTTCACCAAAATGCCAGGGGTAGCGGAAGTGACATCACAAGGCCACGCCCCCAAGAGTGACATCACAGGAAGTGCTGACATTTGACCGCGCCCCCATGTGACATCACAGGAAGTGGCATCATAAAGCATTATCCCTCACTACACTAAGAAAAATATGGTTACAATAGCACTGTATTGTGACATTTCATACTCCCGATTTTGTTAGCAAAAATGTTGCTATTTTTTACTACCTCCCTCCTGAAATCCTGAAATAATTCTAACCCCAATGCGTTCAGATATGGAAATTCAACTCTCTTGATTCCTCAGAGAGAATCTCCCATCCAGCTCCTGCGTATTGTTGTCATGTATGTGTGCAGGCTTCCTTCATATAAAGAACATGAATAGAACATGAATAGAACATGGGCAGGCTAAGTGCTGTGCAAGATTTGAACACGTGTGCACAGCATGGACCAGGCCAAAGCATGTTTGCCTGATATAGAGAATGCACCAACATCCCGAGAGGGCTAGTGGAGGCAGATCCTTCCCCCCCATGCATAATATATGTGCAGCCAAGGCAAGGCCTGTTCAAGCTCCCCTCATATGCAAAATATTTATAGACCTCACACATAGGTCAAGTGCAAGG
Organism: Ambystoma mexicanum; assembly: GCF_040938575.1. Classification (NCBI taxonomy): domain Eukaryota; kingdom Metazoa; phylum Chordata; class Amphibia; order Caudata; family Ambystomatidae; genus Ambystoma; species Ambystoma mexicanum. The sequence goes on along the minus strand of NC_090934.1, from coordinate 830,352,533 downwards.
TTGCTCCATTCAAAAATATATCTACTGCATGGGCAGCACTAGTGCAAGCTTCGATTGCATGCGTAACAGGATGGTGAATGACAGTACAAAGTTATCTTACATGCAAAATGTATGTTCAGCACAGGCAGGGCAGTTCAATTTTGCCTAGAATATATGCACAGCCAGTGCAAACATCTCTCCCATGAATAATATATACGTAACCTATGGCCCGTAGGCTTACTAAAAACATGATGAATATATGCACCGCATGGGTCGCCCTACTGCAAGTGTCCCCTTAGAAGGAGAGTATATGCACGGCTGGGGCAAGGCCAGTGCAAGCTACCCAACACCCACAATAAATTGCACAGCACGGGAAAATTCCCTCGGATAGGTAACACCGCACCGACAGGGGGGGCACACTACTTCCTAGACTGCAGGGACGCACGGATGAATGAAGGAATACTCTAACACGAGTGATTGCCTTTTATAATTGAAACATGCAAATAAATCACGCCACCACATACAAATGAAAATGAATAAACTAGCCGCTGGTTGCGCCACAAAAAGCCATTTATCTCTTGAGTGAGTGAAACCGTCATCATGTAACACAAATGGAAATACGGCAACTTCAAACAGGCAGTCATTTGTAGAACTCGCGCTTATTTGATGTAACCTACCCATCATAGAAAATGTCGAAGTGAGAAATTCTGCGATTGGTGTATATTAGGGAACAATCCCTTTCCAAAGTGCTGCCCTGCCCTCGCGAAACGTGCACATACAGACATGTAGTACTCTCTGACCCTCTGACGCAGTATACTTCACTCAGCAGGCGTATTACCTTGTTCGCATAGCACCATCCTATCTGTTGTTTTTCTATTTACTTCTCTCTTTTAGCCTGGCTTCCAGCTTACTGAAGCCTATGCCCTGCTGGAGCTCCGGTGATGCGGGTGCCTCATCACCAACTCCCCAAAAGAGCAGGCGGTGCTCCCCCAAACAAGTGCTGAGCTGCCCCACTAAGCACATTCGCCGATCACACAGAAATAACATCTGGCGAGGGCTGAACCGTTATTAGCACATAGCCACGGAAAGCAAGCAGCCTCGCGAGCACCGGGCAAACATTCTAATGGGTACCCATTGCCGCAACAAGCCTCTGGCCCCCTTACCTAATCATGAGGACCACATAGTTACAGTGTACACCTGCAAACACAAGCTTGCAGCATTGAACTTGCACTTTGCCCCTATTTACACTTCTGCTCCAGCATCCATCCCCCCATCGACCCTTCCACCCAGAACAAAAGCCATCCAATTGGGAAGCCAGCCTCTGCACTCCCTTCCCCTAAGAGAACTCCTATTCTTTACCGCCTGTAGCATGCACACTTACGAGCATGCAAACCTGCTCTGGCACCGTTTAATAAGAACCCCACGCGTTTTGGATCAAAGAAACAATTGCCCCCAAAATTCTAAACCATCATTGCCAATGTGCTGCACTTAGATATCCTAATTCCAAGACGCCCTGCATTTACCCATATTCCTTCTACTTACTAATATTATTGAAACCCCCCTCAATGCCCGCAGCGTACCCAACTAAACACATTTGCTCACGTTTTTACACAAAACTCACTGTCGCCCGTTCTACATGCAAAAGTATCCATTCTGGGGACACTTGTCAAGCCCTGCGTTTAACTTTACATTCTGGGATGCTTAGTCCTGGGTTTATAATGGGGGCAATCCAAGACTACAACTCCCAGAATGCAAAGCTAAAAACAGGATTGCAGAAGTGTCTCCCACATGGAGAATAGATGTTGGCATCCATGCACTCTTGTGAAGTACATAAAATGAGTACCCAGTTATCCAGTCTATTTCAAAACCTTACCTGTGATCGTAGATCAGACAATGATGTCTGCTGCAGGCGCTTAACCCACTGAGCTGTTGAAGCAAGGATTCTTTTATTTTTTAATGTTGACAGTGAGTGGCAATACACACAGTTACTCATCACCTGGCAGCCTCTGGTCCACCTGGTTCTTGTAATTTAACGTCCTTTACAAGCCCTAAAATTGAAATACTTTTCCTGGGGAAGAATAGCTCCAGCAAGGCAGGGGAGGGCCGCTCAGCCGCTGTGGCTCTTTACTCAAAGTCAGCCAGATGGGCACTGGGCAGGCAGCAGTTAAAAGACTATGGCTAACCCTGAACAGATGATGTGAGAGGGCGGCAAAGGCACACACCTGGCGGCTCTGATACTGCACCTGCAGTAAGTGGTGCAGGTCTTCTATGGAGGGTGTCTGGGAGAGCAGTTTGGCGACGTGGCAAGGGGGGGACTGTGCTCCATGCTGGAAGCTGTGCATTGTTGTGCAGTCCTGCGTAGGTGGTGGTCCTGTAGGCTTACTTACTGACGATTTTCATGGGAGACCCTGCTGCAGCATGCCGTGTGTCCTCGCTCTGCCTGGACATTATGTGCACACATATTCATTGCAAGTCCGTCCCTCTGCTTCATTAAATTACCCTTGCTACATACTCGAGGAGCTTAATGAGCCGTGCACGCACCAGGATCTACAGCTCCCCTCTCAGGAGTGTTAATTGTTGCAGGGTCACGGAAGGGCAGGAATGTTTACTCATTCACTGGCAACTTGTGGATTAACCGAGCTTTTGTGAAACTGGAAAAGGACCATGTGGGAGAGCAGGCATTTATTTTCTTCCTTTTTCGTTTCAATGATGAAGAAAGGGCAGCCTGCCTTTGCCGTGATCATTCAAATATCCAGAGTGTACCTTTACCAAGAGTGATAGAGAGACGTTTTTCATTTATCCTTATAATGTCAATTGCTGTTCCTTTCAAAGAGAGAGATGATTTTAACACTGCTCTGCTGTAAAGAATTAGAATTTCAAATGGGCTGAAGATGATGATTACTGCCTTACTTGACAGTCTTATATTAAAAACGAACTTTGGACGTTCCTTTAACTATCAAGAGGGCCTTACTTGTATTGGCATTCTCTTTTCAAAAATAGGCAGCAGATCTTTTACTCGACGCCTCAAACTGCAAAGCTCTCTCGCCAGCAGACTACGGGTGGCGGGAGCAGAGAGATAAACAGCTGCAAAAACAAAAACGCTCTCCATGCTTTGTAGCCGGGGGCGGAAGCAGCCAATTATTGTCGGCACCCTGTCAATGAAATCTGGCAGCAGGGGTCTGGGTCTGCAGGCACCACTGTAGTGGTGAAGTCAGTTACGCACTTCCAGCCAGCAGTGAAGCTCCCCATCCTCTGCACTGATTGAGTTGGAGCTTCCATAAAAAAAAAAAAAATACGTAAAAAAAAGGAAAATACAGCGGTTCATGCTAGACCTCAGCAGTCTCGGCCACGGACCCAGAGGTCGCAGTTGCGGCCTCTGGCGACCCCCAAATGACGTCCCTGATTATAATGTCGGTAAAAAGATGTCAGGCGTGATCGGGAGACCTATCATGAACTACTTAATCTATGAAAAAATGTACTCATCTAAACAACATTATATTGGAGTTTTGTTGTTAATACAGGAACCTAATCATACATAAACATAGTCAATGGCTGCAGCATGCACCACATAAGTAAAATATTTATGTACAACCAAGACTAATGACTAATTTTTATAATGTTCATTTAAAGAATGTTATAAAGAAGAAACTGGGGGTTTAAAAATAAAACAACAGACATAAGAAAACCTGCTTTTTCCATTAGGGACTTCAAGTCCCATAATTTCCTAGTTACTGGGACGAAGAAGAGGGCTGAAGGGTCACAATATTGCAGGAGTGATAAGTTACAGATGACCCACACCTGAGGGAAACAGAGAGGTTTAAAAGGTCCACTCAGGTGCAGGCCATAGAGTTGGCGTTGTTGGTGAAGAGTAGAGCAAGTCAGAAGCAGAAGCAGCGTGGTTCATGCTGGCAGCCCAGGCAGAAGCTGGAGGGGAGAGAAGACGCCGGGACCACTGCTTGGCAGATATCAGCTTCCCGTCCTCCGACTGTGTGTGCCCCCTAGAAATCTGAATTGCAGATTTTGAACATCGGGAAGCATGCAGAAGGAAAGCTCCCCACCCTTTTGACCTGATCTGCAAAGGCTACACAGCAGAAAGCGCGCAGAATGTTGTCTCAGGTGGTTGGCATGCAACGGAGGGCCTCACGGCTGTCTCTGCTAGCTGGCATGCACCAGAGAGGCTCAGGAAGTTGCGTGGGTGAAGGCAGACTTACTGAAGCAGTTAGCTGGGTCACGAGGAGCCACACCAGCAGAAATCCTGTGGCCCACCTGATCCAGTGAGTTCACAGGTTGTGAGTGACCCCTGAGCGTTCTGTCCCTGCTCGCCTGTTGGAAGCTGGCGTTCGGCCAGTGAGCAGCGCTCGTGTAAAAGCAGAAATAGTGCAAAGCAGCAGAAGCAGCTCTCACGTGTGAATGATAGGGATTCACACTTTACCTTTGAATACCAAACTATTGTAAAACAGCAGAAGTAGCACTTGTGTGCAAGTGAAAGTAACTCCCAAGTAAATTCTGATCACCGAACTAGGGAAAAGCGGCAAAACTCTATTATATCAAAGCCAAATGACTGTAACCTTCAAAGTGTGAGTCTGTGGAGAACCCAAGCACCTGTGGGGGCGATTCTGTTAAGAGTTAACTTAAATAAGCATTGCCCAAGCCAAGAGAAACTGAAACAAAGGCAAACCCAAAATAGCCATTATTGCGAACAGCAAACTGGGGATAGTGCAAGGTCTATAAACTCTGAAACCTGTTGCCCATATTGTATACAACATCTGATAAACACACATTGCCAACACAAGGAAAGAGGGAGGCAGGGAGAGACCCTATCCCTATCAGTGTTTGGTTGCTTGTGTAGTGGGGAAACAAGAGTGGAAAAAAGGTTGCCCTTCTGGGAAAAGGTATCCAGAAGGAGAGGAGCATACTTTGCAGAGAGCGTTAAAGAGCATCAATGTCAATCTTGTTTTCCCTGAAAAGTTTTGAAGCTGCAATTTGTTGAATGTGGTGAAGCTGTTGTGAACCTCTTGTCAGTTGACACTGACCACAAAAGCACTTGTAGTTGTGAAAAGCTCTTCGAGCAGGGGAATATATCCGGATGGCAAACCTTTGGAGATTGTAGACCTGGCATGGAACCAGGCGAGGTGGAAGTTGAAGGATTGCTATAAAGCTTTCCTGACAGAGACTCTTTATGTTGTTAGTGGTGCTGGAGGAGAAATTGTATTTCTTTGAGTTGTCAGAGTGGCAAATTATCCGAACTAAGACATTGTTGCTATTGAGGAACTGAGAACCTGTTTAACCCCTTAAACACCAAGGATGAGTATGCTCGTCCTTTTTGTATAGACTTGCATAATACCCTGGCACTTTAGAAGAAGAGACGTATATTTTCTGTGTTGGAACCTTCTGTTGGCAAGTTGAAATTGAATCAAACTGAATTGGAACTTTTGTTACGAATCAGGGTTTCTTTGTGTTCTTTCTAGAACTATGAAGCAGAATCCCGTTTAAGCCTGGGGAAGGGGAATTCACCCAGGTTATGAAGAGAGACTGTGGTCACATTTTTAATCCAAACATTATTGTTTCAACTGCCATACATTTCCTTGTTTATTTGTTATATATATAAATGTGAGGGACAGTATGGAATACATTTACCCACTTAGCAAAATTCCCCTCCACCTCCAAGCTACATTTCAGCAGTTACCAGCAGAATGGCTGCGCTGGCTCCTTTAAGCACCATTGCCTTGAATCAAAACTGCGTTTTTGCAGCTACAAAATGATGGCTGCACTGTCTTGCCAAGCACGTATTGGGCAAAAGGAAACGGGGAACACACAGAGAAAGGCTGCCATTGTGTTTCCTTGTGCGCACCAAAGAAGAAAATCGAAAAGCAGCGCTGCTTTGCTGCTAGTTAAAAATATCCCTTTGAAAAAGGAAATATTTTACATTTAAAATGATGGCACCCTGATGCTCTTTTCATCTGTTAAACAATATACAGTTCTGATCTAGTAAGGCCCAACTATGCCCAGCTATATTCCAGTTGTTCTTTAGCAAAAGAAAGCATCTCCCACTGAATGACAGGCTGGGAGAGGGGAGGCCAAGGGCGGAGGGTTACCAAAATCCCCAATACCCAGGGTACTCCAGGAGAAGGGATAATTACCCTTCCTGTGAACCCCCTAGGTATGAACAAAGACCCCCGTACTAGCCGGAACGGGTGTCCCAACTGGAGCGCCAGGTCCAGAATCTCACACAGGATCTGGGTCGCATGTTGAGGGCTCATCAGAACCCTCAGATGAACATGGCGGCTCAGAACCCTGCAAACCAAGGGTCTGGCACCCCAGAACAATGACGCGGAGAGAACCCCGATAACTCACCGGTTCCCAAGGAGGCGGCACGGTGGGAAGGGGGGTGTAAAGCCCTTGAGTAAGCTTCCTTCCTTACCTGTGAAAAGCCCCTGGACAGCCTTAAACCTTCCTTCCAGTTTTAAGTGGCATTCCACACTGGAAGGACATTTTATACTGATTCACAATCTGAAAATCCCAATTCGATAGTCAAAAGTGATGAGAAACCAGCTCAAAGTTTAGCTGACATTCAGAAAATTACAGAACAGTTGTTCCTCCCTATTCAACTAAATGAGGGGAAGGAGTCTGTTCTCGCCCGAGTGGGCGTCAACAACGGAAAGAGCTTCATCAGCGAAGCCATGTTCTGAAAGCTCCCAAAAGATCCAGCCATTCCCACATTTAAATTGATCGATAAGTGGGAAATGGGCCTGGAGACTCCCAATTCCAAACATCTCCTGCCTAGCAGGTGTATGCTCAAAATTTCTAAGCATAGAACATAATTGTTGGGTCGTGCGAGATGTCCCTGCTGCATTCTATTTAGGCAGTGACATTCTCAATCTGTTTGCAATTAATTTGGACCTGATAAATTACAAGGCCTCGTCCCGACTAGGGGGCAATCCCATGGGCTTTGATGATTCAGAAAAAGCATTTCGGTCAGCCCAATTACTGCTGTATGCGGTTGAAGTTCAAATTGGAGAGGAGGGCACCATACCAAAACGAACCCGACAATTCCCACTTGAATAAAAAATTAAACAAGGACAAACTGCAAAATTCTGACGCCCGTGTACATCTCAATTCCCATCTCCAACAGCAGGGGTTGGGGTTAAACCCAACACCATTAGTCAATGTAGAACACAACACCATTCCAATATTGATGGATAACAGCGACCCTAGGAGTATCACTCTGGGCGCAGCACGGTTGATGACCAACATTTTTCCATGGATCTAGGAAACAAACTGATAGGACCAATCCCCACTGACTGCTTTGACAATGACAGTGACAATGACATACCACCAGGCAGGATCTTCACCCGGCAAGGGGGGAATTTCCTGGTGTACTCTTCCTACCCTTATGGGGAGGAGAAGGTGACCTGTGACATCAGGCAGCATGAGGTGATATTCCAGGTCCACAATAACTGCCTCTCCTACCTGAAACCCTCTGTCCAGGTCAATACTCCAGACACCTTTCCACACAATTGGAGGAGGCCACTGAGATAGCAAAACCCAAAGTCTTTCCAGGCTTCAGGCAAATGGTTGAAGAGCAGGTCAACCTAGCTGATGCCTGTAGGACTGCGGAGCAAAAGCAAAAGTTGAAGCAGGTGTTCTTAGATTTCCAAGATATCTTTGCTGTGGACTCGTACGATTGTGGACACACTGAGATCCATACTATTACAATTGCTAAGGACCCGGGAATGACTCCAGTATTTGTGAAGCAATATCCCCTGCCTCTCGCACCTATGGAGTCCCTGAAGGAAATGATCAAAAACCTTGAGTCCCGTGGGATAATTTGTTCAGTCCACAGCACCTTTAATAATCCGGTGCTGGGGATTTTAAAACCAAATGACCAATGGAGACTCTGCACAGACCTTAGGGAGCTCAATAATCAGGTTCACATGTCCCGATGGCCTCTCCCATACATTGACCAAGGACTGTCCCAGAACCAGGGGTCAAACGTATACACTGCCATTGACCTGACAAATGGGTACTGGACCGTGCCTGTCAGTAGGGAGGACCAATACAAGCTGGCCTTTACCTTTGGGGGGCAGCAGTACATGTGGACCGGGACTCCCTTCAGATACATAAACTCCGGCAATTAATTCAACATCTTCCTACATAAGGCCATGCCCGACTTGGGTGAAAGGGGTAACCTGGCCTGTGTGGATGATGTCCTGATAAAAAGCTCAACTGTGGAGGCACACATAGCGGAAATCCATTATGTTCTGACCCAGTTGAGGGTTGCCGGATCAAAACTGTCCTTCCAAAAGGCACAGTGGTGTAGGAACCATGTCAACTTCTTGGGACATGAAATAACTCCTGAGGGTCTGTCCCCAGGAGAAGAAAGTGGAAGCACTTCTAAAACTGAAATACCCCACCACTCTGCATGAGCTAAGAAGCCTCCTTGGACTGACTACAGTAGGAAGTTCATTGAGGATTACGCAGCGATCACAAGACCCCTGATCCATCTGTGAAAGGGTCCAGAACAAGCTGAGGCAGTAAAACAACTCAAAAGAAGTCTCTCACAAGCGCCTTGTCTAGCTTACCCTGTCAAAAACAAGGAGTTCTTCTTGGAGACAGGGTTCTGGAATACATGCTTGAAAGCAGTATTATATCAAAAGCATGACAAGATCAATAAAGTCATCTCCTATGCAAGCAAGACTTTATCCTCTGTGGAGAAAAACATTCAACGATTGTGAAAAGGCACTCCTGGCAACGGTGTGGGCATTGAAGAATATACCCGTTTATCCAGGGGGAACACATCATAGTGGAGACTCCACACCAGCCTTTGCAATACCTCCAAAGTGACAGAATCTGGGATGGAAATGTGAGTCATTCCAGAATTACTTCCTGGATTCTGTCAATGCAAGGCTTTCCTGTGGTGGTCAGATATGGCCAAAAAAAGACGAGTCCCCTCACGTACAGTCTGGCTGACTTGCATGATTGTGCCAGAGAAAACTGTCTCGAGGACGAAAGTCTTAAACCCAGGACAACATGGAGGCGTAACTGAATTCCCCACACAAAGTCTATGAAGAAGACGAGTGCCAGGGAATGCCCACAGCTTATGTGGACCGGTGCTCCTACCATGTTGACAACATCAGGGAAAAGGAATTGGTGGCCGGCGTGGAGAATGCCTGGTTGAATGATGCCCCGGAGCCCTCAGCTGGGTACAAAATCAGTCCCTGCATTAGTCAGCTGGCAGAGTTGATGGCAGTTCATCAGGCCATCCTCACTGCAGTCCAACACCAACTCCATGAAACTGGTCATAATCACCAATTCAGATTATGTCTGAAACGGGTTCGTGGAGCACCTGGTTAATTGGAAAACCAGAGGCATGCTGTGTGCTAATAATAAACCACTCAAACATGGAAAGCTAATAGAAAATATTGATGATCTTGTCACCTCTAATGGGATGACCATCTATTGGAAAAAGATGAAGGGTCATTCCAGAATAGAGGTACCAGACAAAAACTGGAAACGACGTAGCTGATCAGCTGGCCAAAACCGGAGCCATCCAGGGGGATCTCCTTGAGATCGAGTCCCTGTTGGGGGAAATACAGGTCACTGCTGTCACTAGGTCCCAGACAAATGCTCACAATGAACTCTCAACTGCCCAGTAGAGTAAGGAGACCCCAGATGCTGATTTAATCACGGCACAAAAAGGGGATCCAATTATTGGGAAATTTTATCAACACATTGAGGACCGTGAGAACTTTCCTCTAAGGATACTGATTACATTGGGAAAGAGGACCCTAGGGTGTTGATGAAATGTCTCAAGATGTTCCGAATCCAAGACGGTTTGTTGGTAAGGAGATCCATTTCGGGTTGTGACCAGTGAGTGGTACCTACCTCATTCCAGAGCCTGATGCTAAGTCATGCCCATGACGCGGCCACCGCCGATCACCGGGGGTTGCACACTACTCTAGAAATCTTGCAGGAGGTTGCATACTGGCCACACATGGGGCAGGACTTCAACCAATATTTGAAGGGGTGTCTTGTGTGTGCACAATTTCAGCCAACTTCACTCACATACCGAGCTCCTCTCCAGAACAGAGGGATGACACTGCCTTGGTCAGATTTACAAGTAGATTTCATTGGGCCTGTGATTCGCTCCTCTAGGGGGAACAAGTACATGTTAACCATAACATGCGTGTTTACCAAATGGGTGGAATGTCTCCCGGCTCCAAATTGCAAGGCAGAAACGGCAGCTGCCCTGACAATCAACCACATCTTCTCGTGTTTTGGCCTACCCCAAAGGATTGAGTCAAACGGAGGAAGTCACTTCACCAGTGAAGTGATGACAAAGATGTGGGAGGTACTTGGGTTAAAAAGGAAACTTCACATTGCATACCGGCAGTCCTCTAGTGGGGGAGTTGAGAAGTACAATAAAACAATTGTGAGCCTTCTGAAAAGGTTTGTGGCAGATTCTGGGCCAAGTTGGGATATCTGATTACCGCTTGTCCTGATGGCCATCAGATCTACACCATCTTCTGCGACCAAGATGTCTCCATTTGAGCTAATAACTGGACGAAGGATGGTGCTACCTCAGCATCTGCTCTACAGAATACAAGAGCAGACACTGATAAATGCCTCCACAACACATGAGTATGTTGAGAATCTAAGAAAATACCTTCAACAGGCTTTTGCGTACGCTCATCGGAATCTGGAAAAATCAGCAGCGGGGATGAAGACTCAACATGACTTAAAAATAACTAAAAAGGAATACCAAGAAGGAGACAGAGTCTACTTGTACAATTTCCAAAGGAACTAGACCAAGCAGTGGAAATTTCTCTCCAGCTGGCGCAGACCTTTTGAAATTGTAGATAAAATTTCACCTGTCGCCTACAGAATCTGCATCCCCAAAGGAGAGCTGGCCGAAGAGAAATTGGTCCATATTAATCAGTTAAAGAGTTGTCACCCCAGACACACTTTACAGCTGATTGATGAGCCGAGAGAAAGTCTAGTAGAGGAGACATCTGGAGAATGAGAACAAGAAAAAGAAGAACCAGAAGGGAACAGGTAGGTTTATAGGTATATTTATCTAACAGGGAGTACTTTTCTTCAATATCTGTGCTAAAAGGGTATCACCAACAAAAAAATAATTCTAGTAAAAATCAGTGTCTTGTGAAGGATTATGTGTGGTTATTGTCTCCATACTGTAATGATCGTAATGCATGTTTGTCCCACTGCTGTCAACCTTCCGGGAAGGCAGTCAGTGGGAAAATGCAGTAACCGGTTCTGGTTTATTCACTAGATTCGTACTGGTTCCGCCACTTCATAGACCAAGGAGGACTTCCCCGGGGAACTGGAAAGGAAACTCCAAATGAAGATCTGGGGGTGTCACTCCACGCTCCAACGAGAGACAAAGGGAGGATCGTGCCATACCACTCGCTGATGGAAGAAGGACTCCACCTGATGTACCCCACTTTGCCCTACTCTCCCTCGACAAGAAGTCTCAGAAGAGTCGGCGGGGAGTTGTGGTATACATTTACCCACTTAGCAGAATTCTCCTCCATCTCCAAGCTGCACTGGCTCCTTTGAGCATGATTGGCTCACATCAAAACTGCATTTTGCAGCTACGAAATGATGGCTGCACTGTCTTGCTAAACACCTATTGGGCAAGAGGAAACAGGAAACACACTGGGAAAGGCTGCCAGTGTGTTTCCTTGTGCACACCAAAGAAGAGAATTGAAAAGCAGCGCTGCTTTGCTGCTAGCTAAAAATGTCCCTTTGAAAAGGGAAATATTTTATATTTAAAATGATGGCGCCCTGATGCTCTTTTCATCTGTTAAACAATATACAGTTCTGATCCAGTAAGGACCAACTATGCCCAGCCATATTCCAGTTGTGCTTTAGCAAAAGAAAGCATCTCTCACTGAATGACAGGCTGTGTCAGGCATGATCTGGGAAATCACCAGAAACTTTACCCTCATCTGTACAGAAAGATGCTTGACTTTTGCTACCAAGTGTCCAAAATAAACACTTCAAAAGAAACGCTAGCTCCCTGTGCATATGTAATTTCAGTGGACCTGTGCCTTGAACAGATTGCTGTGTGAGAGAAACTGGCTAGGGCTGCAAACAATGTTTGGAATCCAGAGGGAAGAGAAAACCAAATTTGAAAGGGACATCCCGGCAGAATTCACCATGTGTCGAAATGGGCTTTTTCAAACAAGAAAAATATCTGTTTTAAATGTGTAATGTTGAATAATGCCCTGTCTTTGCCTAGAAATGTAAGGGGGGGAGTTTGGTTAAAATATAATATGATGTTTTATTCTAACAGGCTTTCCTTTTGGGCTCAGGAAAACTAAATAAATAAATAAGTAAATAAATGCATTGACTGTACTGTAATGGCCAAGAGGAAGCATTTCACACGCTTGTCAGACTTGTGTCTATGCTCCAGCTTGAGACAATAGATTCTGGGACACCTACGTGTTACTTTTGGAAGTGACATCTACCATTCACTCAAACTGAGAAACTCCATGGCAGCTCTGGGCTAAACTGACATTTGGTGGTAGCCTGGAAAGACATTACCATATTTGGAGGACAAAGGGCCAGCCCATCTGGCTTAAAAGACTGTTTTTAATAATAAACTGTAAGACTGTTATTTCTATAACCGGGCAACGCAGTAATGTAAAGGTTTTATAATTTAAAGGTAGTTTTTGTGGCTTTAACACAAGATATCATGGCTGTCCATAACATGTATGGGACATAAATGCCAGGAAAATGTGAATCATAGGAAAAGTACATATGGTGGAATGTTAAGAATGTATGGAAATATGCTCTATGATGATATGTACACATACCTAAAATTGTGGGATGTTGGGTGAAGCGGTTCCCACTAAAAAGCGCAAAAACCTATTAGAAGGGCGAAACAAAGTCCTACAAACTTAGGAGTTGGACTACCATGTTCTGTCTGAAATATGCAATCTGCCTATGTAATTTGCAAAAGTGCCATAACTGTAAAAATGAGCGATTTATGTCTAAATTGATTTTTGGCAAAAATGACCGTAGGATGGCTTTGCACCTCATAAAAACACAACCCCATAAACTGAGTCTCTCCTTGAGGAGGCGACCAACATTGGCTGACCTATCCGGTTCTGAGGAGTAGGTCTAGCTTAGTTCTGCCAAACAATAAACCCTGTGATGTCACCAGTTTTATAAATAAGGGTGGAAGATCACAGGAGGGAAACTCTCTTCTGAATTTTCCAGCGCCTGCATATCCAGATATTCCACCTTCACTCTGCAAGATTCCAGACCCCACTGCCAGAAAAGGGATAGTTGATCCAGGTCTTCCTATCCAGGGAGAACCACCCTTCAGCACTAAACCCCATAACAAAATCCCACTAACTTCAGGAAGAAAGGGGAAAGGTGGCTGAGCCCGCTTTGGGATTCTCCAGTGCCACCTGTTGCCCTGCTTACCTGCCCCATCCAACTGAGGTGTCGCTGTACCGTGACCAGACCTTTGCCCAGCTGACTTTTGCCAGAAGAGACCGCCGTGCGGTGACCAGAGCCTTTGAGTCCAGAAACCGTTGGCTGTCCCAAATCCCCAATTTAAGCGCTGACTGTGAGTATTTCCCCATCCCATAACAACACACAGCCTACCCAATCTTGATACCTTGTCTTTATCCTACTCTCTAAGTAATCCCATCCATACCCTGATAACTTGGTTAAGATAAGTGTGAATTCTCTGTGCATACTGTCCTTGATTTTCTAGTGTTAGCGCAATTCTTCCATTCATTTTGTCTTGCATAGATCCTTGGTCATATTTGGAATAAATTAAGTAATTCCTATATAGAGCTGAATGTAGGGTGAAAAGGTTAAGTTGTAAATTAACCTTGTAGCATACCGTGTCTTTCTTTAACAATCTAGTATTGATAATCTAGTATAAGTAAAACTTGTCATTTCCTTTCCCAACCAATTTTCGCTTTTAACTGCGTGATTTTCCCAAAACCGAATCTCCTTCCATATTGAAAATCTCATCCAATTCTTCAGCCAGAGTCACTCTTTCACTTCTATATCATCCCTGTGATGTTCATCTACCCCCCAGCCTAAAAAACGCATTTTGATAGTCTATTTCACCCATTTAAAAAAAAAAAAAAAACGTTTTGACATTTAAAACTGCAAAAGAGATTAATGCAACTTTTCAACGTGTGATTTTGGCTGTATTGTGTTTTTACTCTCAAGTTGCTTTTTGAACTGTATGCCCTTTGTTGATACCTTGCCTTGTAGTTGCTAGTGATATTACATCCCTGATACTGTGATAAGTCATATTTAACTCATTTATACAACCGCACTTACATTTTTTATTTACCAATTCCGAGTGTAATTTTCTGCAATTGCAAAGGATTTTAAAAGGCTAAGTTGCAAATTAAGCTTGGAGCGTACCGTGTCTTTCTTTAACAATCTAGTATTGATAATCTAGTATAAGTAAAACTTGTCCTTTCCTTTCCCAACCGATTTTCTCTTTTAAATGCTTTATTTTCCCAAAACTGAATCTCCTTCCATATTGAAAATTTCATCCAATTCTTCAGCTAGAGTCACTAGTTTACTTCTATATTATCCCTGTTATGTGCATCTACCCCCCAGCCTAAAAGCCACACTCCGATTCTGTCTATTCCACCTGTTTAAAAAAAACGTTTTGACATTTAAAATTGCAAAAGAGAAAAATGCAATTTTCCATGTGTGATTTTGGCTGCACTGTGTTTTTACTCTCAAGTTGCTTTTTGAACTGTATGCCCTTTGTTGATACCTTGCCTTATAGTTGCTAGTGATATTACATCCCTGATATTGTGATAACTCATATTTAACTCATTTATACAACCGCACTAAAATTAATTATTTACCAATTCCGAGTGTCATTTTCTGCAATTGCAAAGGGTTTTAAAATCTTATTTTGTGAGGGAAAGTCGGATTTTGATTCTGTTTGCCGCCTAATATCCCTGACTCCTTGCTGCTCCTTTCTATCCACTCACAATTTGATTAATTGGGGTTTGAGGGAGCATTGCAGGGGGAAATCTTAACTCGGGTGACATCTACCCGAACCACAAACTTGCTCCTAATGGGGTATAGACCTCTGCCATTGGTTATCAAATTCCTCCATATGTTAATTCTTTAATGGATGCAAAGCCTAAATTGAGGCTTGCAGGTTTGTCGTTTGCTCCCATGGTGGACTGCCCTTGACCTGTGAAGCCAGATGACAAGTCCCTTTGTGTACTGTCATGGAATACCTGTGGTTTCCGGTCATTATTCAAGCACCCCACAGGTTTGGAGGAACTGTGAAAAACTCATTTATTCCTCTTCCAAGAGACTTCTCTCTTATCTGTATTTGTTCTAGATGGTTATACAGTGGTTTTCCTTCTGGCACAGCCCTCCATGAAGGCTTGCCCGAAGTGGGGCTTGTACATTGGTACCAGGTCACATTTGTCACTGAGAGACTTCACTGGGGTTAAGTCCCACCTGAAATTTCTTTGCACAGTGATGCCCAATTTTCCCACTCTTGGCAGACAGACTTTGGTGGCCATTTTGTATGACCCCCCTTATATGACCCACCCCTGAGGTTATGACAATGAAACAACTGATGCTGGTAATTTCGGACACTCTTTTAGACTGGCAGTCACAAACATCTCAGGCCCGATACGGTTCAGTGAGTTTAACACTATGTTTGTGTGTTCAGAAGGGGTAGAAGATGGAACACCTGAGAACTTGTTCTAACAACAGATACATTGTGCCTCTAAGACCTTAACAAGAGGTGATTTATGGTTTGACTTATTGTCTAAATTAATTTACCGCCTTTTAGTCCTAATGGTGGTAGTTTCTCCCCTTAGGTTACTTGGAGTAATGGACGGCGTTCCGTTATTCATGTATGTGTATTGGATTTTGTCATCTCTCCCAATACACTCAGTGACCATGCCACGCGTACAGCATTTCTTCACTTGAATGTACTTAATATAAGGAAGATCTCTTGTCCGAATGTGGCAGTCAGTTTACAGGTTAACAGAATTCTTTGGTCAGAAGCAAATATCAATAGCATAAACCTGTTCATTGGTGCCAGCTCTGGGTGCAGGGTCGATTGGCTATGTTATTAGTAAATTTGCCAACTTCAATGAAGATGATACTTTAAGAATTATCAGAAGATCAAAGGCATCAAGGGCTCTTTGCCCGGACGCCGTCCGAAAAATAAATCCTGAATTTTAAGCCAGTACACTGTATGAGCTCTTCTCTTTCATAATCAAGACTGGCAAAGTACCCAACAGCTGGCAACATTCAATAGTGATACTGGTCCATAAAAAGGGCTCACACCTAGATCCTAACAACCTTTGGATGCTAGCTAATACAAGTGGTCAAGTGTTTGCTGCTCTCATCTTGGTGTGAGAAACCTGAGGGTATCCTCACACCTACTCCTCTTGGATTCTCTTCTCAAGTGGCCAGAGAAAGGGCATTGCTTTTGGATCCTGACCCTGGGGTTTTAGAAGTGAGAGAGCATCACCTGGGTGGAAATGGCCCTGCAGACCTTGCAACATTTTCCACCAAAGTTCGGTGGCGAGAGCATCTTATGGCTCTCATACGCTGATGACACAGTATTGTTTGTTCAACCGTGGGATTGCATCACTTCCTGGATGCCCTGCATGTACTCTTGAACCCTTCTAAACAGTCCTAAATATCAATTGGATCCAAACAAAAATGATGACAATTTGTAGGAGAGCGCTTTGTGGGCCACATTTTTCCTGGATTATGGGTGGTAAGTGTTTGGAACTGGTACAGACATACAATTATTTGGGCCTTCCCATAAGGAACTTGCCCTCTTTGTCCTTCTATGCTGCAGTTTTGCCGCCAAAGTTTCTACTTAATGCTTTGCCATTAAAAGTGTTGTCTGTAAGCGTGGGGGGCACTCAGGTATACATTAAACATTAAATGCATTACCCCAGGCATTTTATACACGCTGGAGATTTTGCCATTGAAATTTGTGAAGTGGCTAGATAAGGCAGAGGGTAAAATACTTAAGTCTGTATTGGGTCTGGCAAGTGCAATCCCAGTAGAAGTTATGAGGCTTGAATTAGGTCTCCAGTCCCTCTCGTCATTATGGAAATTGGCCAAATGCAAATATCTATTACAAATGGTCATGGCTGCTGATTTGAATAGCTCCTTATTGGGCCTAACTATGGCGCATGCCAAACTGAAGCTGGCCAATCAGGCATATGAGGAATTGGTCACCACAGTTACTATGCACTTTGAGGAAATTAATTTGGCCTTCACTGTGGAGAATAAAGTTGCATTGTTCCTGTAAAAACTGAAAATAAAGTCAATTGAGTGGGATCCACCAGTCATTGGCCATCCTTGCAGCAAAGAAAAGATATACCCTATATATACATCAGGGTATTTTCACTATGTCTCTGCGTGGTTATTTAGTCTAACTACATTACACCCCTTGATCCATTTTATAACCTATCTGCATTTCGATATCCTTTTAGTTTTGGAATACACAGGTTCATGGAAGGGCATTCCTAATGAGTTTCGTCTGTGCCGCTGGTGTGGGAGTAGTATTGAAACAACTAGACACGTGTTGACGACCTGCCCAAGATTTGAGTCAGAATACTGCAGAGCTTATACAAAATTTACTAGTTGTATTACTGATCAGTTTGGACATTTTTGGGTCCAGTTACCTTGCACTTGAGAACAGTAAATAACTCTTTAAAATTCTTTTTGCAGTGATTTTGTGTATTTTAAAGACATCTTCCCTGTTATATCCAGAAGGGAAAATGGATGATAGTTCAAAGGGCTTTACCCTCCTCTCTTTTTTAAATGGGGAGGATCTCTACCGTCTTCCAGCAATCAGGAACCCTTTCCTGCACCAGAATATTTTTGAAAACTAATGTTAGGACCGGGGCCCATATGAGTGGTTCATCCCGAAACAAGTCCCCAGTTATTCTATCTGGCTGTGCCGCTTTCCATGGTTTTTGAATCTTTAGCACATCCTTAACCTCTTTTTGGGAAAACTGCAACTGCATTACCTTCACCCCTGGGACCATCCTAGAAAACCTACAGTTCAGTCCCTTGTCTGGGACTGTCACTTCCACATGTTTGTAAAGGTCTGCAAAGTGTTCCCTCCACACCACAGGGGGAATACAGGCCTGTAATGATGTGTCCCCTTCTAGGTCTCTATATGAGATAAGGGCCCAAAATCCCCTAGAATCCCCACTTTGGGCTGCCTCAGGTAATGCAGACCACTTGTTTGCCAGAAAGACCTTCTTTTTCTTTCTCATCAGGCCCCTGTAAGCTCCCCTCAGAGATTTCAGTAACTGCCTATCCACATGCTGGTTTAAATTCAAGTGACGCAATATATCTCGTTTTCCCTCCCTACATGCACTATCGTACCACCCTTCTCTTTTTTTTGCACAATTCTTTATTACAATTCTGGGACAGGAAACAAAAGGAGCAATCATCCGGGGAATGCCTTCTAATTTTAGAAATATATCCTGTCAATCATTGACCTGGTGAAAGAAACCTTCCAGATGTCCCGCTATTGCATTGTAAATACATGGGACAATATCATCTGCCAAGATTTTCACCCACCTAATGGCATGTCATGCATGTTCCGTCACAGCTAAGTCCATAGTGGGAGTTTGAACCAGCATTGCTGTATAGTCGACCTCTCCCAAAGTCATGAAAAGGGGTTTATGGTCACTTTCATGCCTATTCAAGACCCGGAAATCCTTCATCCAAGACCAATCAAACACTGATTTAAATATATGATAATTTCTGGACAAACCAATAGAACCAAAGTATGCATCCATTTCTGATTGGTCAGTGGGAAACCAGCCATTACAGCGACGTAGGCCCACACTGTAGCACTACACTGTATTTGTTTTATTGGTGGGGCAATTAATGTTCCTATTCCCCACACCTCATCTTCGCCTTCTCCTAGTCCTTCTAACTCTCTGATTGGCTCCAATTGAAGATTAAAATCACCCAGGACAGTCAACTCAAGCGACCCTCCTTTAGTACCTTCCCATTGGCCACACATTCAAGAATGGATGCAATAGTAGCTGACATTTTTTTCTGATTTGGGCGATTGTAGACATTAAGCAAAAGCCATGGCTTGTGGGCAACTTTTGAAATTACAAATTGTTACAGGTCCACACAACCTGTGTCTACCTTCTCAATTTCCCAATTAAGGTGTGCCTCTATCCACAATAGGAGCCCCCCTGACGGTCTTCCCTTTGTTTTTTGTGGGCCTACATGGTAAATGACGCAGTATATGTTGGCTTGCTGATGTTGCTTGATGCATGTTTAATTTTAGGTTGAACTAGGTCATGAAGTACATGGAATTTTATATTATGTTTGTTCTGTTAAGAAATGTTAATTTATGTGTACATATATAAGAATGTTATTTTGCATGTATAAAGCACAAGAGGTTTGTTTTACAAACCAAACACACTCAAATAAAAACATTTAAAAAAATAAAAAATACCCCATATTCCTATTTCTCATCCCATTTTTCAATAGGAATCCATGCGACTACCCCCACATTCCTCTTCCTTGTCCCAGTACCCAAATAGTAATCCATGCCATTACCCCCACATCCCTCTCCCTAGTTCCAGTATCTCAATAATACTCCATGTCATTACCCCCACATCGCTCTTCTTTGTCCCAGTATACTTATATATGTCTTGCCCTCACATCCCTCTTCCTCTTCCCAGTATCAATTCATGTCATTATCCCCACATCACTTTTCCTCCTCCGAGTAACCCAATTAATACATGTCATTACCCCAAATCCCTTCTTCCTCATCACTCTACCCAATAGTAATCAACGTCAATACCCCCACATCCTTCACCCTCGCCCCAGTACCCAAAAGCAATTCATGCCATTAACCAACATCCTTCTTCCTTTTACCAAGACACAATAGTAATCCATGTCATTACCCTACATACCTCTTCCTTGTCCCAGTACCCAATAGGAATCATTGTCATTACCCCCACTTAACTCTTCCTCCTCCAGTACCTAAAAGTAATCTCGGTCATTAACCCCACATTTCTCTTCCTTATAGACCTGACCAAGTTAGACCTGGCCAAGTTAGGTAGCCCTGCAGTCACTGTGCTCGCCATTTACATCCTGTGCTGAGCGGGTGACTGCAGGCTGCTGTAAAGGTATTGAGACCCTACGTGGGCCTTGCTTTTTTTAATTTGTTGACCCTACCTCTGTATCCCCCTTTGTTGTGCTCCCCCTGCCCCCTCTCCCCTTCCATGGTTCTCTGTTGCCTTTCCTCCCTCCTTCCCGCCTTCCACCCCTCCCACTTCATCCTGATTGGCACACCCTTCCCCTCCTCATTATAGGTGCTACCAGGGCAGCCCCTGCCCGGGAGCCCCACGGCTAAGGGCCCCTAAGGCAAACGGCGGCTCCCTCTGTGGCGGCTCCCTCTGCAGTGGCTCCTCCTGTTGTGTCTGCAGGGGTCCGCAGGGGACACCAGTTGCCAGGCAGTCTTCTGGTCAGTCCCACTGAGCTTCCTTGCCACCATCACACCTTCTCGGTTGTGTTGTATTCCCCTTGTTGTTAATACCAGGCCTTTTCTCCCATTTTAGGATTCTCAAAAGTAGGTGTTTTATGCCCCGTGTTGTTATAATATGCACTGTATCAGTATTTTAAAAATTGCATTGTGAAAATCCAGGCCTCTTCTCCCCCTTTTAGGATTCTCAAACGTGGGTGTTTTTTTCACCCGTGTTGTTATAATATGCACTGTATCAGTATTTAAAAAATTGCATTGTGAAAAACCAGGCCTTTCTCCCCTTTTTAGAATTCTCAAACTTAGGTGTGCCCTCCTACCTGTCTCAAACCAGCGCATTTTGAAAACTCCTATCTTGAGTGTTGTCATCTGTCCTATTGCGCAACCTGCTTGCCTCCCGCTGTATGGTCTGCCTACACCACTGACCTTCGCTAGTGTCTTCCCCTCTCCCTTCCATCCTCCCCCTCTCCCCCTACTCTATGGTACTCTCTGTCACATCTATCTTTTCTAACTGCTTCTCTATTGACTATCCTGCTCTCCTCACTAAATCTGGTAGGAAGAAGTTTAAAAAGGACATCCTGGTCTCCAACCCAGACCTCCCTATCCCCAACATCTACACCAGTGCCTCCTCCAAGGAAACTCTCAAATTCGGAATGTTGGCCCAGGTGACAGCAGCTTGAACCTGCATCTCCAGGTCTCCCCCCTGAAGCTATTTTATTACTGATTATGAATTCAAAGAAAAAGATTCAAGAACCAGAAAACCCAACCTCTAAAAAACAAAAAAACTATTGGAGATGGATGAAGACAACCCCAGTAGCCAAGACATTTATAAACTCCTGAGACAAGTGGCTTTGGACATGATTGAAGTCAAAATCACCTTGACAGAACTGAACTCTAAGGTCTGTCATTTGGATGGTAGAGTGGAGGAATTGGAAAAGAAGTCAATTTCTATGAGCTCTGAGATAGCAGGAAGCTACAGGGCTTACAACATTTTGAGAAAGGACCTCCATTGTGAGAAGGACCGGCGTATGGAGATGGACTTGAAGCTGCGAGAAAGGAATGTCAGATTGATTGGAGTTGAAGAGAATCCTGATCCCAGAAATGAAAACCTGATTTTGCTGATTTTAGGTATATTTAAAGACTGCTATGGTTTGGCTTCCTTTAAAGAGGATGATTTTGCCCATGTTTACCGAATAGGTAAACTACCGGGCTCTAAGCCAAGGCATGTCATGGTGGTCTTTGTCCTAGCAAGAACGAAGGAGAGCTTACTACATGCCGCAAGGAATAAAGGATCTGTCTCCTACAAGGGGAAACCCTTATATGTTTACCCGGATTATCCTAAGGAGATCATGGCAGCCAGGAGAAACTTCAGGGGTGTGAAAGACCTGGCCAAAACCCTGCAGGTAAAGGCCTTTCTGAACAAATACAATTCCTTAACTGTTATGTTGCCAGATGGGGAAAAGGTCACCGCAGACCCAAAGGAGGCTTCTCTATGGCTTGAGGCTCTTAGGGAATCACGTGCTACAATTGCGGTTTAGTGTCTACATATGTTCATGTATACATGTATATGAATTATTATTATTTTTTTAAAATTGTTGGGTAATTGCAGTAAAATGGTGCTGAAAGCGTGTTTCAGTTAAACGTTTTTGTTATGATTCTAAATGTTGGAATGCAGCTTTGACTCGAGGAAACACAGTGTCTTGTAAACATCTTGGAGTAAAGGACCTCGCCTGATTTGGTCAGCTGATCTCTACGTGATGCCGTATCACGTGTCTGCCTCCGTGGATGTTTAGCATTGAACGCGACAGTCCCAGGGCTGCATGTGAAGGGAAGGCTTGGTTTCCTTGAGATTGGTTCAGGAATGATTGCATCAGCAGCATTGCTGAGCGAATGAAATGCGACACAAGCATCAGACTAGCTCCGCTCCCGCAAGGGCGGGGGCCGGAGTGCTCCGTGTCAGCCCATAGCACGCCTATATACGAGGATTACATTGCAGAGGATCAGACTCACTGAATGACTGCTCCTATGTGTCATGAGTTTTAGGTTTCTTTCTGACTTTCATTCGCCCGCCGCCTTCTTCCTTCATGACAGAACTTGAAGGTTAATGGAGAATGGGTGCACCCCCTCATTCATTGTGAACAAGTACTTTGAAGTGTGCGCATTACGAATTGGATAATGTCTTCACAGTAACTTGAGCGGAGAGTGTACACATACCCAATGGGAGGTCTCTGTATGCTCCACTTCTCTGGGGTGTAACCTGATGGAAAGAGATGACATCTTGAGGCGGATCCTATATCCGGCATGCTAATGAGAGGATTTTTACTTTACTGTTGTAGGGTGCTAAATAAGCACCTTCAGTCTAGAACTGCTTACAATTTGGGGGAATAAAAGAGACGTTCTGGGAGAGTATTATAGATCAAACAGCATCCTCATGGTTTTCACATTTCTTTATTTGAATTTTTGATGTTTATGTCATTTTCTCTCATACTAAGCATGATCTCACTATGTTCTCATGCTTATATAGGTGTATTCTTTGACACATTTATCTGCTTTACTGAGGATTTTTACGGGCTTGGTATCAGTTTGTAGTTGTTAGTATTTTCACATGACACTGCTATGACAACTCTGTAAGTGCGGAATTTTGGAAAAAATTGGTCTACATGTCTTTGCAATTGCTACATTATAACCTTATTGCTTGTGCGGATTGTTCTTTCGTGTTTGGGGTAATTGTTTTGTTGTTAGCTTTTTATATTGTTGTATCTTCCTAATATGCACGCATAGATTAGGACTCATGGTCAGCCAATGGGGTACGGGTGCTTCACTGTGCCCTTATATAACGAGATGCAATTTTGCAATTTACCGAATAGGTGACTGTGTGTGTTTGGCCAATACTATCAATGAATTATTATACATGTATTGAAATATATGGTTCCCTCAATGGATGGGGTCCTTTACCATGATAGATAATTATATACCATCTTTTATATTCTAAAGTGAGCCATATGGGATCTGTTAATGTGATTTCCTGGATATGACAACAGTAACAGTCTATTGTTGGGATTGGGTGGGTTGTAGCCTGATATGAATGTTTGGAAAAGTATATATTACTTCTTATTGATGAGTAAAGGATAATAGGCAACATGGTTTATAGATACTGTGGCATTCTAACATTTTTATTACTACTGTTTTTGTTTTACTAGATTCCCTATTTTATCCTGTGATTTCGCACATTTTGCATTGGGGGTCTATTCCCGTATGGGGCGTTCTGACATTGCTGCTTATGACCTACGCATATGTAGGTGTTCTGGGGTTTATTAAGATTCTTGATTTGGTATTTAACTTAGTGGTTGGGAATGAATTATATGTTTTCTAATATGTAATTGGGAGGGGTAACGGGTGTTTTTATTTTTTTTAGTTCTTGTTGACGTTGGATTCATACTTCTGTTGTAAGGGGAGTGCGAGGGTTTTTTATTCTAATACATGCAGAATTGTTGAACTGGTATTTTTTTATTTTCTTACGCAAATCTTTGCAATGCCGTCTGGAAAGGGAAACTTTTTGTCTGTCTCCTCTTGGAATGTGAATGGTTTTAACAACCCGGTCAAACGACAAACAACTTTCAATTGTTTGAATGATATGCATAGTGATGTTTATTTCCTTCAAGAGACATATTTGTTAAAGGATGAAGTTAATAAATTGCGTAAACAGTGGGTGGAGGATTTTTGTGTCTCATGCTATTCCTCTAAGAGCAGAGGGGTGGCAGTTTTGGTGCGAAACAATGCCCCAATTAATGTGTTACAATCACGCTCAAATTATGAGGGCAGGATCATTGTACTTTTAGTAGATATTCAAGGGGTTGAGACGGTTCTTTGTAATGTCTATGCTCCCTCAATAGATAATGGATCGTTTTTTGGAAGAGTGGCTCAGATGTTGCAAGATTTTGGTTCCCCGAATATTATTCTGGGGGGAGATTTTAATCTGGCTATTGATCATACCATAGATCGTAGCGGACCTTGTACGAATCAGAGAAGAGACGCTACGTTTTGTTCCTTTTGGTCGCTTATATCTGAATTTGACTTGAAAGATTGTTGGAGACTACGTAATTCAGATTTGAGAGAATACACCTTTTATTCTGTCTCTCATGATACACATTCTCGTATTGATATGTTTCTCACGGCTGGTTCGATGACTTCCAACCTAGCAGGTTGTGAGATTGGTAGTATTGCAGTTACGGACCATGCACCTGTGTTTTTGAAGTGAATCTGGAGTTTGATACTTGCAGGTCGTTTTGTTGGAGAATGAACACCTCAATTCTACAGGATGAGACAATTGTGGAAAAAATTAGATCTGAGGCTGAACACTTTGATGTGGAAAATAGAAAAGATGGGCTTAGTGTTAAAACAGTCTGGGAGGCCTTTAAATGTACAATGCTGGGCCTTATATTGGGATTGTCCAGTAGCAAGAGGAAAAATTTGGAGAGGACAAGTCTAGATTTGGACAAACGTATTGAATTGATATCGAATGATTTTATAAGTGACCTTACTAACTCAGAAAAGAGGATGGCGCTTAGAAAATTGCAGAGAGAATTGAATGACATCTAGAAAGTGAGATCTGAAAAGGACTTGTACAGGATAAAATGCTGTTATTTTGAATATGGGGAAAAATGCAACCGTTGGCTTGCCTATAGATTGCGACAACAGCAGCCGGAAGGGGCCATAACCTCTGTCAGGGGGACGAATGGTCTGGTAACATTTAACCGTAAGGAGATGAATGTTGCTTTCAAGGAATATTATATTGTTTGTTTGTTTTTTTATTTGTATTGCGCACCAGACCCGAAGGTATAAGGGCGCGAAGGCATAAAGAGGGTTGTTAAGTTTATGTTACATAGTAGACATGAATAATAAGTACAGCTCTGGTTACAATGCTGTATGCTTGAGCAACAGGCAGGTGGATAAGTATTATACAATAAATACAAAGAAGACAAAGAATAAATGTAAGACACATGTATATAACAAAAGCAGTGTATATAACAAAAGCAGTGAGGTCACATATATACAATAAAGCTAGGACGTTGCAGATGAGGTAAGGTCAGACCTCATGTTCCTTTAGCCAATAAATGATTCTAGCTCTAAATTGTGGGTAGGGTAGATCTTCCCTTAAGGCAGGGGGGAGGGAGTTCCAATATTGTGCAGCTTTCACGGGGAAGCTACTCCCACCAGATTTAGTATGCTTAAATCTGGGCACTAATAGAAGGTTAGAGTTGACTTTTCTTAGGGGGCGAGAAGCTGTTTGCCTAGTAAATCTGGCTGAGAGGTATTGTGGGGCTGATTAGTTTAGGCATTTATGTGTCAGAGATGCAGTTTTAAGGAGGATATTGTCTTTCGTGGAAAGCCAATTGACGGATTTCCTGAGGTCATATATATGGTCATTTTTGGGGAAGCTTAGGGCAGCTCTTAAAACAGTGGGCCTCATTACACGTTGTGCGCTAAAAATCTCAAATTACTGGCATGGCGCTCTTAACGTGTCCGCCCTCGCAAGAGGGTGCTAATAGCGTACCATTACAAGTACGCGGACACGAGCATAGCGCCATGCCGGTAATGACCCTACCGCCATGCCGCTAAAGACCCCAAAAAGTCTCTTTCCTCCTTTGACGAAAGTGCAGATAGCACCTCCGCCCTCACGCTGCATGCAAATAGCGGTCACCGCTATTAGCGGTGATCATTCAATTGCGGAACCGGAAATAGCGTCATCGCACAGGAACGGGAAAGAGCATGGCAGCCATCTTCAAAAACACAATCCATTGCCATCCTCTGCCCCCTGGACCTGTTTGGAGTAGCTTGCAGTTGGAAATCATCAAGGACACCCTCAACATGCCCAAGGCATTGAAAAAAACCACCGACCGGCAGCGGAAAGAAAAATTCTCCTCAGACGAGCTTATCATGCTGACCAAGACCCTAGCTGACAATGCCGCTGTGGTCTTTGCCAGCGACATGCAGCTGGAGACTCTCTTGAAAAAAAAGGCAATCTGGGCTGAGGTTGCATTAAAAGTCAGTGCTGTGGGCACCACCACCCGCAATGTGCGTGAGTGCCGAAAGAGGTGGGATGACCTGAGACTCCGGGTGAGAAGCATACTTGCCGAAAACCACCAAATTGCCACAGCCGGTGGATCTGGGTCGCCCATAAAACTTAAAGAATGTGAGGAGACATGCGCCAACCTCATTGGCGTGGAATGCATAGAGGGAGTCGGCGCGATGGAGCATGGCGTGGCAACCACTTCAGATGGAGGTGAGTGTACACATAAAAGCATGCAATGTGAATCTACTGGTCCCCTCAAATGTGAGCCCAGAATCACCTCATGGATGGGCAAACATCCACACATGCCTCACACCCAACCCATGTCAGTGTCAGACCCAAACACACACACATGCACACATCACCAGAGACAAGTGCCACACACAACCATGCATGGATGAGCCACTGCACTGACACATCACCTGTATCCTTTACAGTCTAGTCCAAATGCCCACAACTGCATCATTGATGTATACTGCCTAAAGTACATTGAACCGTAACCAGTAACATCCCCCTTCTTGTCCCTGACAAGCTCACATACAGACAGTGATGATGCTGGCAATGCATCACTAGCACCCCCTGCGCATAAGAAACAAAGGGCTTTGGACACAGAGGACACCCCCACAACCTCAAGTGGCAAAGGCAGAAGGGTCCAGAGCAGAGTGCGAAACATTGTTGGAGCGCCACTTTCAAGCCACAAGTTGCCACACCACCAACAACTGCCCCACCTCCGGTGGTTAACCCACCACCACCGATCCCGGCCACAGAGGGCCCACCCTCAGCTCCAGCTAGTTCAGCAGGAGAGGCGGCAGCCACTGCCCCACTATCAGATGTGGAGGACCCCATCGACTTCCACATGGAGATGCACACCCCAACCCCTCCTGGACTTCCCAAGCCATCACCTCAGCACACGCCTGGGTCCAATGTCACTGCCGATGAGAACATGGGAGCTTTTAGTAGCCCCCCGGTGGCTTAATCTGTTGACCTGGTCCCCTCACAGGCCACAGCAGCCACACCACCAGGACCCAACACTGCCCTCGACCTGGCCAGCATCAGCCATCGGCAACAAGAAATAACTGTGCTGGTTGGGCAGCATGTTGAGGAGGCTGCCCGTCTCAGGGCAGACATCACGGAGACAGCAAGGCACTCCAGGGAGGGGATGGAGGCATGTACAGACAGGCTGTGTGGGGAGATCATCCGAGTCAGGGAGGTCCTCACACGGATAGCGGACGCATTGGACCGCCAATTCCCACCACCACCACCACCACCAGGACAGTCTGCAACATCCTCATCTGCCAGTTCGAGGCAGACAAGCCCCCTCCCCTGCTCCTCACGCACCACCAGGTGCACCTCTAGTCAGCCTCCCAATGCTGGTGTTGGCAATGGCCAATAGGGTGTGCATGGTGAAGCCTCCGCGTGCATGGCTGGAGGGAAACATTCTGCAAGACACATGTGGAACTGTTTTGGGGGGTGGGGGGAAGGGTGTTAGGGGACTGTTGTGGGGGGTGGGGGGAAGGGTGTTATGGGACTGTTGTGGGGGGTGGGATGTTTGGGGACATACACATTTTCTTCTTTACGTTCCTTAATACACTGGTGTTTGAACAAAACACAGGCTTGTACTTCTTCATTGTGTATGTGTACTTTATTGACGCCATGGTCCATTGTGCGCTTCCAAACAGACACCAGTGCACTACTACCCATATCCATGTGACAGTACGAAACCATGTTACTCAGAATATTTGGTTGATCAGATGCTGTCTCACAGCACGTCCCTCCTGGCCATCCCCTCTTGCATGACCTGCATCCCTTTCACCTCCGTCATCATCACCATCATCATCCTCATCAGGTGCTTCTATTTCAACGTCAGGGGGCAGTGGCACATTCCGTCTGATACACATATTGTGCAGCATGACACATGCCATGGTGATCTTGGCCACCTTCTCATGGCCATACAACAGAGCGCCACCAGACCTTCTAATGCACCTAAACCTTGTCTTCAATAGGCCAAAAGTCTGCTCGATCACAATGCGGGTACGGGTATGTGCAAGATTATATTCCTCTTCCTGCCTGTTCTGTGGGTTCCGTACAGGGGTGAGGAGCCACCTCTTCAGGGGATAGCCGGCATCACCTGTATGGTGGGACGAATGGGGTCCTGTTACTGTTCAACTCAAGAGCGGCCTGTTCATATCGTACCAATGGACTTTGCATTGTGATTGAAGTACACAATTAACAGCATACATACAGATGGTCTGTGTGACTGCAATGTGCAAAGGGGAGCTCGACCATGCAAGTAGACATGCCCCATGAATGCCTCCAACAGTAATTGACATGTCCTGGGTGAGGCCAGGTCTCAGGTGTCCCTGGGCCCAGGCAGATTTGGTATCACACTGCTGGTGTGATGCCATTCCAACACTGATGTTCTCATTCTGAGAGGCATCACTTCAGTGGTGCTATACGTGTGTGGTGCTATACTATGGCTAGGGGTGATCCCTTTGCATGCTTTCAAGGGCACATTGCATTATTATTGTTGTTGTGCTGGACTAAATCTGTATGACTAGCTTGACGGCATGTATGACATTTGTGTATTGGTGGCGTGGAATGTTTTGCAATGTGGATGGATGTATAAGGTTTGCAGACCTGGATTGTCATCTATGTTGTGTAGCTTATACTTGCATGTCCGTTCATCTGAAGTACGTTGCGGACATTGGCGTACATCTGTATGTGCATTCGTCCAACGGACGACAAGCTACACCCATTTCGAGTATGTATCTCTCCTCCCCCCCAATCACACCCAGTTGGAGTATGTATCTCCCCCCTCCCCCATCACACTGACATGTGCTTGTCCTGCAACTCACCAAGTAGCCACAAACGTTGTCCGGCGTGTCGCTCCATGTAGCGTGGGATAGTTGAGTTCCGCAGGACCATGGAATCATGGGTTGATCCGGGGAAACGGGCACAACAATGTGTGGTTACCTTGTTGGCATCACATACCATTTGGACATTGATGGAGTGGAATTGCTTCCTATTTCGGTAGACTACTTCATTGTGATGTGGTACAACCAATTCCACATGGGTACAGTCGATGGCCCCGATGCAACTTGGGATGCCTGCCAGTGAATAGAAGCAAACTTTGGTGTTTGCAATCTCCTGGGCAGTCCGTGGCATGAATATGTGTTCAGGTGCATGCTTCAGGAGGGCATCGAGTACCTGGTTCAGCGTGCGTGAGAATACTGGTTGTGAGATGCCATGCATCTGGCCCACTGTATGCTGGTAGGTGCCTGTGGCCAGGAAGTGGAGCACAGTCACCACCTTCAGTAGTGGAGGGATGGCAGTTCTGATGTCTATGAGGCTCACAATGTCGTTGTGTATCATGTCCACGATGCTGGTGAAGATATCCCGGTCCAGACGGTACAGGGTGTGTATCTGCTCTGGGGTTAGATTGAATGGACTGGCTCTGATCCTGGGGATTGGTGGGTGCCTCTGTGGTATGATTAGGTGCCGTGGTGGTGCTTGCTGTGTCTGTCTTGCCCTCCTCCTCCTCCTCCTGCGTCTCCTCTGTGCTGCCTGCTGTTGTTGCTGCTGCGCTGCAATCATGTCCTCCAGCCCATGTAATGCTGCAAGTGTTGGAACCATCTTGTTGTGGGAAGGGGTGTGGGAAGGGGTGTGGTGTGCTCCTTTTGTGCTGCCACAGTCTCCATTGCCTCCACCTGTGCTGATTGTGTCCACCTGTGGCAGGTGGGAACACTGCTCAGTTCTCTTAACGGGTGGTTCGCGATGGCGGTAAGGGGTTTTGGGGGCTTTACCATGCCGCTATTGGCATGTCCGCTCGCCTTGTGATGCTGTGCTATTAGCGGCATGGCATAATTTACAGGATGGAGGGTCGCGCGCACGTGGACTGCTCGCTATTAGTGGCACCGTACTTAGCGGTGCCGCTAATAGCGGTGAGCCGGGTCGTAATTAGCATGGGGATTTAACGTTACTGGTATTCCATTACCAGTAACGTTAAATCCCTACCGTGTAATGAGGCCCATTGTTTTGAAGGGTCTGAATTTTGGACGTAATGTATTTGTTGCTGCCTATATAGAGGGCATTGCAATAGTCCAATTTGGATAAAATGAGGGCTCTCGCTAAGATGATGCAGTTGTTAGGTGAAAGGAAAGGCTTGGCTGCTCTGATTAGCTTGCAAGTGTAGGATGTAGCTGATGCCATGAAGCTACGAAGCTATATCAAAATGAATTTGGTATCAATGGTCTTGGTGAGTCTTTTCTGGTCGGTTTAAAGATTCCTAGAGTGGATGATTTGGAAAAATCAATTTTGAAAGTAGGAGCGACTATTGATGAGTTGAGATCTGCATTTGGAAAACTGAACTCAGGCAAATCTCCTGGGCCTGATGGTTTACCTGCTGAATTTTATAAAATCTTACCTGATTCGGCGGTGGAGTTTTTGCGGGATATGTATACAGAATCTAGGGAGGTGGGTCTTCTTCCAGCTTCTACCAACCATGCCACTATATCTGTTTTTCTTATGAAAGGTAAGGACAGCAGCTTGACATCTAACTATTGTCCGATCAGTTTACTGACAACAAAATATTGCCGAAGGTGTTAGCCATACGTTTGGAACATTTACTAGTGAAGCTGGTGCACACTGATCAGTCAGGTTTTGTTCAAGGCCGTAGAACATCTAGTAATATAAGGAACTTGTTGATGATGATGACACATGCCCAAAGCTTGGAAGATGTTGTGGCAGTATTCTCTTTGGACGTGGAAAAAGCGTGTGATCGGGTTGACTGGCAGTATCTTTTTTCGTTCTTACGTGCTATGAACTTGGGAGAGGACTTTATTTCCTGGATTGCCCTGTTATATGCTTGTCCAACGGCCAATGTCAGAACTAATGGCCAGCCGTCCGACTCTTTTGAATTGCAGAGGGGTACAAGACAAGGGTGTCCTCTGTCTCCTCTTATATTTGTTTTGGCCATTGAACCATAGGCAATCGCCTTGAGGTGTGATGCGGGAGTCCAAGGCCTAAACTTTAATGGAATTGAACAAAAGTTATGGTTTTATGCGGACGGTCTGCTACTATTGTTGCGGAATTTGGCTGTGTCATTACCTGCCTTGTTAAATGTATTAGGTTTCATGGTGTAGCACAATACCAGGTACACTGGTCTAAATCTGAGGTGTTTCCAGTATCAGGATACTGTGATAAGAGTTTGGTTACTGGATTGGGTTTTCAGTGGTGTGAAAGAAAACTGAAATACCTGGGTGTTTGGCTGACCCCATTGGTTGATGAAGTGGCAGGGGTAAATATGAACATGGTGTGTAGTGATTTAAAAATGAACATTCAGAGGTGGTCTTTGCTTCGTTAATCTCTCTGGGGCAAGGTGAACGCTCTAAAAATGAATGCAGCTCCAAAAGTTAATTACATTCTAGGTATGCTTCCGGTGAAGATTAGTCAATTTTATTGGAAGAAAATTGATGGTTTGTTACAGTCCTTTATTTGGGATGATAAACCACCACGGCTAAAGTTGTGGAAACTTCAGTTACCTGTGGAAAAAGGGGGACTGGGCGTCCCAAATTCATTTGGCTTTTTCCAGTCATTTTATTGTACCCTTTTTGAAGGATTCACTGGATAAGTGGGCTATTGCGGAAGCGAGTTTGTTGGGCCGCTGCCTCCTAGGGCGATTCTCACGGCCACAAACAAGTCGAGTCAATGCCTATGACAGTTTTTCTGAGAGAGACTTGGAACAATATACATGAATTGTTGGGCTCGGTTGCTTTGAAAACCACTCATGCTTCCATTTGGCTGAATCCGGTGATTACTGTTGGCGGTAAGACTTTATTCTCGCCAGAATGGCTTCTGAGTGCTATATACTGGATTGGTGATGTCATTAAGGATGGTAGGTGGATTGGAGGAAGAGAGTTATGTGCGAAATTTAACATTGAAAATTACCTAATTGATGATTTCAGAAAATTGAAAAGATGTATAAGTGATGTGGCAGAGCAAGGGGGTGCAATAATGAATCTCTTTCTTAAGGAGAGGGAGCCAGGTTGTGGTTCAATTGCTAGCAGGAAATACAACCAAATTGTGTCTGCATATAAAGAGAATTCTGAGCTGAGAGCTGATTGGGGTGTGAGATTACGCCTGAGATGTGGTTGGAGATGTGTGCTAATGTCAAGCTTTGTTCTATAAATTTGGAGGAACGCTCGAGACAAATAAATATCCTCAACAGAGTGTTTTGGAGTCCAGAATGATTGTTCAAGAGAGGTATGGTGGATATGGATGAATGCTGGTGTTGTGTGAATGGATTGGGTAGTTAGGGACATTTACTATGGGACTGTGTGCGAGTACGGGGATTTTGGCAGGACGTATGTTGCATCTGTTTACGTATTCTGAATTTGGATGTTGCATTGGATTTCAAAACAATGATCTTGGGAGGTTTGCTAGTTGCTTGAGGACCTTTCTGTCTCTCAGAAAAAATTCTTGCTCCGAGGGGCGGGTGTGGGCAAGAAGATGGTATTAAGGGGCTGGAAATCTCAGATTGCACCTACTGTTGCGGATTGGATTGAAGGGATGTCCAGTCTTGCAAATATGGAAAGAACGATTTACAAGAGAGAAGCGAAATTGTCATTACATGCAAAGATTTGGGATGACTTTATGAATTTGTACTAGTTCTTTATCTGTAAATGTGTATATTGTATTCTGCATGTTGTTACATTGTTTTGGTGTTTTTGTTCATTTGCTTTTATGGACTGCTTATTGTTATTATGTAAATTGTACAAATAAACATTTTTTTTAAAACAAGAGACAAGGAAACTCTCACCGACATCCTTTTTGTCGTGGCTTCGCCAGACGTATGGACCCTTCATATGGTCTCTGCGCTCTCCCCTTTCTCCTCTTCTCCCATTAATGGTGGCACCCGCTGGGACGCCCTCCTGGCATCCTTCCTTTCCTCTAAAGTCATCATTAATGTCTACTCCAATGGGACCGTCCTGGTGCAAGGCCCACAGGTCAACCTTCACCTCTTTGATAGACACTTCTCGCGCCTCATCAACTTCCTTTCTTCTCCTGCTGTCCCCTCTCCCCTTTCCTTGACTACCTCATCTCCCCCTTCTGCCTGGTCCCTGGCTACCTTGCCATCCCCTTCCTTCTCTGCCACTCTCGGCTCCTTCTACACCTCTGCAGGGTGTACCTATGATCTGTACCCCTCGCCGGAAGTCCTTCACGGATAGCAACCTTCTCC
Organism: Ambystoma mexicanum; assembly: GCF_040938575.1. Classification (NCBI taxonomy): domain Eukaryota; kingdom Metazoa; phylum Chordata; class Amphibia; order Caudata; family Ambystomatidae; genus Ambystoma; species Ambystoma mexicanum. The sequence continues at coordinate 830,318,711 of NC_090934.1, read as the reverse complement.
ATCCTGCCACTCTAAACTCTTGCTCGGCTGTCAAACACTCCTCTGATATCTCCTGCCTTCTGGAAGAACTTGACCTTGATGTCCTCTGTCTCACCGAGACATGGTTCACGGCCAGCTCTGTCACGAGCTTTGATTCGCTCTTACCTGATGGCTACAACATCCTCTCTGCGCCAAGGGCCAACCGCTCTGGTGGGGGTGTAGCCCTGATCTTCCCCGAGTGGATTCCTGCCTCTGTCACTCCTAAGCAGGCCTACTCCTCTTTTGAATGCCTCGTCTGCAGGCTCTCTCTCTCCCCTAGCCATTCACTTACTATGGCTACTATCTATCGGCCACCTGGCTAGATTTCATCCTTCCTCTCTGAGTGGTCGGACCTCTCCTCCTCACTCCTGGTCTTAACTACTCAACTCCTCCTTCTTGGAGATTTCAACATCCACCTGGATGCCTCCTGTCCTCCCTTGCGACCTCTGCGACTCTCTCTCACTCACTATTCTCCCTGTGGCCCGACTCATTCTGCAGGGCACACTCTTGATGTTCTGATCTCCTCAGACCTTCCCCTCTCTGTCCCTCTCACCACTCCTCTCTCCTGAAGTGATCACTTTCTAACCTCTCTACCCGTCAAGCCAAGCCACTTCCATCACTGCCACCCACCTTCTCGGTCATCCTACCCATGAAGCGCGTGTCATCTGAGGCTTTCGCCGCCACCTTCTCACCCTCTCTCCCCCTTCGGCTGACTCTCATCCTGACACAGCCCTCTCCACGCTCCACTCTGCTATATCTGATACTCTTGATATCCTTGCCCCTGTCATGAGAATCCACCTGAAGCCCAAAGCCAAGTGCATCTCCTGGTACGACTCAGACCTCGTCACCCTACAATGCAAGTGTAGGGTGGCCAAGAGGAAATGGCATGCTTCATGTACATCCTCTGACAAACTGGCCTGCCGCCTGCTGCAAAGGCAATACCGGCTTTCTGTCCTAACCAAGAAGAGAGCACATATCCAAGCCCGTGTCTCTGTGGCATCTAACAACTCGGCTGAACTCTTTAAAATCTGCAAGAAACTGGCCAATGCTGCCGCAGTCTCTACCTCTCCTGTCCCCTCCCAGGCCCTCTGTAAGGCACTGGCGTCTCACTTTATCTCTAAAACTCAGGACATCCTGTCCTCTCTCTCCTCCTATCCCCTCCCTCCCCCATTCCCTGCTCTTCCTCTGGCCATTCTGCAGCCACCTCTCCTCCCTCCTTCTCTGCCTTTCCCCTGTTCTCCGCAGACAAGGATTTTAGAAAAGTCTGATCTGTGAAAGTCTCGTTGAAACAGGTCCATCCCTGTTCCTCCAAAACTATCAATGACCACATCGACTCCCTGGCTCCTGCCCTGGCTGATTTCTGCAATCACTCCTTCACCACTGGAGTCTTCCCGCCCCCCCCCAAAGCACTCCCTTGTGCACCCTATTCTTAAGAAACCCACTGCCAACCCCTCCTGCACGGCCAAATATTGCCCAATCTCCATCACTCCCTTCTGGGCAAGCTCCTGGAGAAACTGGCCATCTCCAGCCTAATCTCCACACTGAATCTGTTGGTTGTCTCCATGACCATCAGTCTGGCTTCAGAGCTGCCAGAAGCACGGAAACTGCTCTCCTGGACATCCGTCAAGACCTGCTCTCCAATCTTGACTCTATCCCTTGCGTCCTCACCCTGCTTGATCTCTCTTCTGCCTTTGATAATGTCAACCATGCCATCCTGCTCAACCGTCTCCGTGATAACCTGGGTATCACCAGTCAGGCTCTGGCATGGCTGACTTCCTTCCTCTGTGACCGACCCTCTCACGTCCAACTTGGGTCCTTCCTCTCTGCTATCTTTCTCTCTACCTGTGGTGTCCACCAGGGGTCAAACCTCTCTCCCTGGCTGTTCAACCAATACCTGGCACTCCTGGCCCACCGCATCGCTGCTCTCTTCCCCAACTTTCAGTGTTATGCGGATGACACCCAGCTCATCTTTAGGCTACCCTCAGCCTTCTCCTCTACTTCCCTCATTTCTGACTGTCTGTGTACTATCCAGGAGTGGTGTGCCGCCAATACCTCTGCCTTAATGCCAGCAAGATTGAGATTCTCCTCATTGGCACACCCGCTCGCTCCTTTCCTGTAGCTCTCTGGCCAGCCTCTCTTGGCCCTCTTTCTGCTCCCACCTGTGAGGCTAAAAATCTAGGAGTCATCTTCGACTCTACACTCCTCTTCTCTCTGATGTCTCTAAGAAGTCACACTACCAACTGCACCTCCTCAGGGGTATTCTTCCTTTCCTCTCCTTCCCCTCTGCTCTCTGCAACTTATCCAGAACAGGACTGCAAGACTTGTCCTTGGCCTCAAGCCCAGGGATCGTATCTCTCCAGGACTGAAATCTCTGCACTGGCTCCCTGTGGCTGCGAGGATTAAGTTCAAAACCCTCTGCATCGTCCACAAGGCCTTCTGGGGCCTCAATACCTTCAACTCTCTTCCTAAATACCTTCCTTCTCAAGCTCTTCGCTTATCCGCCTCAAACTCCCTCAGGGTCAGTCGCTTCTCCAAGGAATGAGTTGGTGGTAGATCTCTTTCTTCGGCTGAGGCCTCCCTCTGGAACAGCCTCCCTGCCTCCCTGAAACTTGAGGAGAATCATCTTCGGTTCCGGAAGCACCTCAAAACCTTTCTCTTTGCTTCTGCTTTTTCTCCTCCTCTCCCTTGCTCACTTCCTGGTTGACCCTGACATTGCACTGGTTGCCTGGCTGCCCTCTGATCTCGGGCCCAGGTCCCCTCCCCCACCATTCGCACTCCTGCACTGCCCTCCTGGCAACCCCGCACCTGGGGACTGTTTTCTGTATCCCTACAGTCCCACTACCAGCACTTGACACCTGATGTCTGCACTTACCCTTGCACTTGCCACCTGCTGGGCGTACTTTACTTATTGTTTATTTATTTTCTTATCCCATGTACTGGACTGTACTCTCCACCTTCCCCCCACACATCTCCTCCCTCCCCTTCCCATGCACTTGCACAATCTAGTAGGATCGTTGTCTGTCTTCCGTCTGTTCCCCTCCCTTGCCTCTTCGCGCCTTGAAACACCTGTGTATAGGCACGTTATAAATGCTATATCAAATCATATCATATCCCAATACCTCAATAGTAATCCATGACATTGCCCCCACATCCCTCTTCTTCGTCTCAGTACCCAGTAGTAGTCCATGTCCTTTCCCCTACATTCCTCTTCCTCATTCTAGTACCCCAAAATAAATCCGTCATCACCTCATCTCAATGTTCTTTGTCCCATTACTGTCAAAAGTAATACATGTTATTGGCTCCACATACCTACCTCTTTGTCCTCATAGTAACTCATGGTATTAACCGAACATCCCACTTCCTTGTCTCAGTAACCCAAAGTTATCTATACAATTAACCCCACATTACACTTCCTGGTCCTAGTATTCCACTAGTAATAATTGATATTACCCAAACATCCCTGTTCCTCAGCCCAGTACTCCACCAGTAATCCATGTCATTAACCCAACACGCCTCTTCGTTGTTTTAGTAACCCAAAAATAATCTGTCATTACCCCCACACCTCTCTTCCTGGTACCAGTATTCCACTTGTAATAACTGATATTACGCAAACATCCCTCTCCCTCTGCCCAATACCTCAACATGACTCCATGCCATTACCTCAACATCCCTCTTCCTCGTCCCGGTACTCCATTAGTAATGTGTAACATTACTGCCATCCCCCTACATTACTGCCACCCCCTCTTTAACTTTCCAGGATCCCATTAGTAATCAGTTGCATTACCCCAACATCCTCTTTCTTGTTGGGGTAATGCAATATAATCCATGTCATTACCCTCACATCCTTCTTCCTTGTCCCAGCACCCAATAGGAATGGTTGTCATTACCCCCACTTAACTCTTCTTCCTCCCAGTATCTAAAAGTAGTCCTGGTCATTAAGTCCACATTGCTCTTCCTTGTACCAGTACCCAATAGTAATCCATGTCATTACACCCACATCCTTCTTCCTTGTTCCAATACCCAATAGTAATCCATGTCATTACCCCCACAACCCTCCTCCTTTTCCAGTATCCAAAAGTAATGCATGTAATTGCCCCTTCATCCCTGTTCTCCGTCCCAGAACCACAATAATGATAAGTTCATCACCCCAACCCTCTTCTGAGTACCCCAATAGCAATCCATGTTATTACCCCCACATCTGTCTTCCTCGCCTCAGTAACCCAAATTAAATCCATGCCATTTCCACCACATCTGTTTTCCTGGTCTCAGTACTCCAAATTAAATCCTTGTTATTACCCCCACAATGCTCTTCCTCACACCAATTCCTCAATAGTATACCATGTAATTACCCCCACATCCGTCTGCCTCATCCAAGTACCCAACAGTACTGCATGTCATTACCCCCACATCCCTCTTCCTTGTTCCAATACCCAACAGTAATCCATGCCATTACCCTCACATCCCTTTTGCTAGTTCCAATATCCTAGAGTAATCCAAGTCATTACCCTCACCTCCCACTTCTTTCTCCCAGTACCCAATAGCAATCCGTGTCATTGCCCCGTCATCCCTCTTCCTCATCCCAGAACCCCAATAGTAATAATTTTACCACCCCACAACCCTCTTCTGAAAACCCCAATAGCAATCCATGCCATTACCCCCACATCTGTCTTCCTCACCTCAGTTACCCAAATTAAATACATGTCATTACTCCCACATCTGTCTTCCTGGTCTCAGTACCCCAAATTAAATCCCCATCATTATCCCCACAACTCTCTTCCTCGTCCCAGTACCTCAATATTATACCATATCATTACCCTCACATCCCTCTTCCTTGTTCCAATAACCAAGAGTAATTCATGTCATTACCCCCACTTCCCTCTTCCTTTTCCCAGTGCAGAATAGTAATCCATGTCATTGCCCCCACAGCCCACTTCCTCGTGCCAGAACCGCAAAAGTAATCTTTCATTACCCCCACATCCCACTTCTTTGTCACAGTACCTCAATAGTAATCCATGTCATTATCCCCACATCCCTCTTTCTCATCCCAATTTCCCAGTGTAATTAATGATATTGCTCCCACATTACTCGCCCTCGTCCCATAAGGAATGAGGCTGGAACAATACTATTGGGCTTTCCGCAAGCAGCTCAAAACATTACTATTCTCTCAAGAAATCTAAGGAGTCAGATGCATCCCGCAACACCTAACACGACCAATGTATTTTTTGTTAAAATGTTAATATGTTTTATGTCAAGCTAATTCAAATGTCTTGACCAGCGCCCTGATGCACGTGGGCTTAGCGCGCTATACAAATGAAAAAAATAAATAACTAAATAAACCCCTAGTAATCAATGTAATTAACCCTACATGCCTCTTTCTTGACCCTGGAGTAGTAAACCATGTCATTGGTCTCACACCTTATTCCTCATCCGGGTACCCTAAAAAGAATAAATGCCACTACCCCCATATCCTTATTCTTCGTCCCTGTTTCCAGTAGTACTCCATGTCATTAGCCCCACCCCTTCCTTGTCACAGTACTCAAATAATAATCCATGTCCTTACCCCAACATCTCTCTTCCTAGTCTCAGTAACCCAAATGTTATCCATGTCATTAACCCCTCATCCCTCTTACTCATCCCAGATACCTAATAGTAATTCATGTCATTAGCCCCACATTCAGCTTTCTCATTCCAGTACCCAACGTGAATCCATATAATTACTCCCACATTTCTCTTACTTGTCCCATTAACCCAATAGTAAAGTAGATATTAGCTACTCTAATATCTAATAACCCTGTTTCCTTACAACAGGAAAGTGTTTTCAACATAGTGACCTTTGCAAGCCACCTGCTTTAACCTTTACGATTTGACATGGTTAACACCTACCTTTTAATTTGTTATACTGACAGTAAATTGTCTAACATACAAAGATATGTTGATTTCAGGAACTGTTCCTTCTCATGTATGTTGTATTCTTTAGTGGGCTGGTCCAAAGTCATAAATGTACTACTCAAATGTCTTCTTTTTTTTTTCTAAACAGAGTGATAGTAGTACTAGAGTATCACATCATGGGGAATGCTCTAAGCTGAGTAACTCTGATGTGTAACAATACCATGTTTGTAAATGGACAGTGTTTTTAAATGCAATCTCGAATCAAGCTTTGCACTTGGATCCACACTTATATGCCGAAACACGCTTTTTAAATGTTGCATCTCTTACTTGCACGCAATCTGCTGCACCAGTGATGTCATAAGTGTTGTCATCAGTGATGTCAAAATTTCTTACGGGCTGCGCTCTGGGTGCCTTATAGTTAAAGTGGCATAGCTTCCAACACTTGCTGAAGTTTTTTTGTTGCAGTGAACTTATTTACCTTAATTGTCCCTTAACTAAAGTGTTTTTACTGTATTACAGGGCCTGTGGTTGTGGCTCTGTAGTTATGGTTAAGCTGCTTAACGCACAGGAAGAGCAGTTTTTGGGCAGCTTATGCCTTTGGAACTGTTCAACGAACTTTCACCAAACCTGGCAAAAAAGTATATGGCCACCTCTGAATGATTTTGCAAAGTTTTTTGTGGTTTCGTCAAGGGGGGTAAAGTTATAGTGGCGGTCCCAAAACTTTTGAAATCCAGATAGACATACGTTGAAAAAGAATGTGCTCAAGCGTACATCCCAAACGGCTGGACGGATTTGCACCAAATTTGCACGAAGAGCGGCAGCCTGAAATGCATGCTTTTGCAAATGTGATGTAAATTGGTCTGGTATTGTTATTTGCGGCCAGTCCACTAATTTCCTGATTTGGTGCCCGTGGACTCCTCTGGGATAATAAGCAGGCAGCCTTGTGTTCACAGGCAACAAATGCATATTCTGATTGTTTATTAAAAAACGTGAACCGATTAAAACTTTTTGAATCGGTCACCAAATTAGATCTGCGGACCACAGCATTTGTTCTGTGGACATCACAACAGAATAAACCTCTGAAACTACATTTGGGGTTATTTTGTGGATGAAAGAGTGCCTGTGAAGGGTGTGGGTGTGGAAAAAAGATAGAGCCGTTGCTATATGCTAAAAATGACAGTTTGGGTGTTGCTGAGTCCATGGTCATTTTTACTGTCAGCAAATTCAGTGGATGCGGACAGTAGCCCGCGACGTAGTTGAAGTCCACAGACGATCAGGATGTCCACAGACTCTGTGTGTAATGGTGACAGGGTGAGTTATGTTTCATGATGGTGAAATGTGAGTGTTTGAGACTTGGCTGAACTGTATTATTGTGGCCGTGGCCAGTGTCCAGTTTCTTAGTGGATTCTCTAGTGGAGAATGTATTGTATTTGTCAGCACATTTCCCTAATCTCTTGAAACAGGTCAATACGATCAACAAAAATAACTGGAAAATCTTAGAGGAAGGTAAAGTTCCCCTTACAAATCCTTGCTTTGCTTACAGAAGAGGTAAGCACTTCAAAGATCTACTTACGAGAAATGTTATCTCTGTAGTAAAAGAGAAACAGCAAACAATTACCGAAACCTGGGGTCTGAACAGCCCTGTAGGCCATGCAGCTTGTGGCATATGTAGTTGCTGCCCTCAGACAAAAGGAGCTTCCAAGTGGATATCAGTCTTTCTAAACCTTGGCAACCAAAGTTTTTCAGCAATTGTAACTCCTCAATGGTCATGTATGCCATATGGTGCCCATGTGGCAAAATATATATTGGCAAAACCAAAAGGAAGTTAAAGACTTAATTATGTGAGCACAAAAGCTGTATCTGCAGCAAGATCCTTATGGCACCTTTAGTTTCACATTTTGTTACTGTTGGACACAAGTGTGATAAAATAATATGGACAATATTATATAAAATCAGGCTTACCAATGACAGAGAAAATGATAAAAGAGGTTGATTGAGGCAGAACAGTGCCTTATTTTTCTAACTAAATGTAATTTTACTTGTTTAACTGACAATCGAATGATACAAACTCTGACTGCATCAGGTTGGAGATTTGCCTTTATGGTTTATTTGACTGGAAATGTGTTCCAACAGGCATACATCACTTCTGCTTTTCATATATAAAAATCCTGGTAATGGCGCTAAATAACCGATGCTGGCCCTGGAACAAGTATTCAAACCCTGGGATACACTTAATAGACAGTCTGCTTATTTATGATATGGGACCTTTGCATATAGTTAGAGCGTATATTTCACTACATGCCAAGATGGTGCCCTATTTACTATAGAGCCATGATCACTAACTATCACTTTGCCTATTCACGTGGCAATGGAGGAAATATGTAGGCAATACTGCAGTTTTAAATACTGCTGAAAGCCGGTCATTCTGAATGCATGATTAGATTGCAGGAGACAGAGAACACTTCAAATCGAGGTGAGTGCTTTAATCTATAAGCTTGTGTCCATCTCTGTTTAGCATTGTAGTGAACGCAAATGTGTTGGTGTCTCTTCATATATTACAGAAGTCCCCCTGTGGTTTATACGAGGCGACCACTGTATTTATGGCTCTTCCCATCTCTCATTACTGAGTGGGAGACCGAGAATATTTCACATCGAGCTGAGCGCTTAAATGCAAAAATGTGTGTTAATTTCACTGCGTGCCATTTAGCAAAGTAGTGAACGTGAGTGTGTTGGTGTTTTTATATATCACAGAAATCTGACCCACGATTTACATGAGTCGACTGTTTTTCTGGCTTTTTCCACTGCTCATCACTGAGTAGTGAGATAACAAGGCATATATTGAATCGCATTTGGCAAGGAGATCTGTTGAATTACATGCCTCATTTAGTTCAGGTGAGATGAATACCGAGTGACCTTAAACTAATGAACTCACTGTATTTCACACCAAAAGGGGGTTTGTGGTGTACTTTACTAGTTGTAGATTTAAGAGCTTCTCTTCTGATCTAAATATGTCCTGCTGTTACATAACTAATTTAATTGTATACTTACCCTTGAGAAGGTTTAAGTATGTAATACACTATATAATTCTGGACTTTCCTTTAGAATATTTACATTGGTATCAGGAGAGCTGCTAGAGAAGAATATTTAAATCGAAACAATGTCAGTGTTAATGAAAACCTGACATATTGTAACAGGTATTTATGTTTTTTCATGTAGGTTGTGGTGTATCAGATGAACCTGCTTTTACTGAGATCTAGATTCCCAACAGAATGGTTTTGATACAATCATTTGCACGTACCATGTTTCCCCTGAAGAAGTCCCATGACTGTGTGTCCTCAAAAAAACGATGGGGTGAAACATGTCGGGCATCTTTTGACAATTTACTAAAATCCAAAGGTTTTACTGGATGTTGAATGTCAACGCAGACTGGTTAACTGAGTGTCAATCAACATGTTTTTAATTCATGTGAATTATGCTATATGTACGCTGTTTTGCAGGGATGGAGTAACTAATTCTTATCACTTTGGGTGATGTTGATCTTTTCATTGTCTGGAAACAAATATATATTGTTTTCAAATGTTTATGAACAAAATAAAGTATCATATATATTTTTTAATTGGGCCTTTTTCAGTGGAGTTGCTGATACTTACCCCTAGAGGACCAATTGAAAAGATCTCTATGTTCTTTATGTGTATTTTCATTTGAAGGGGGACCTTTTTTCATGTATACCCTGAATTGCTCTCTTTTTTGCATGAGACTCAATATTTTCCAGTTGTCTCATCTGGTAAAACATTATTTTTGTAAGAATACTTTTGGGCTATGTGGTACAGGCACATGTTTTCCCATGTTTTCCCAAGCAGTACTTCTGTTTAGATAGTATATGTCAATTACATTGTTTTTTAGAATGTCCTGGCGATTGGGATCATTTGTGGCTATTGTTTGTATTTCTTGTTAGGATTTTAGTACCCTTTTTCAAGATGAAGCAGGACCAAGGTTTAGACAGAGAATTTTTTCAGATTTCCCATATAAGGCTGTGCCTGTTAAACGATCTGCAGCTCCGTAGACCTGCATTCTCTATGTGACAGCATTTTGATATGAAAGCTGTAACATTTTTGGGACAGGGTTTTGTTGGATGATGTCTCATTCTAAATGTCTTTTAGCTCAGTCTTCTCAGCTTTGGTGAGATACGCTGTGACATATCTTGCAACTGCAATGCAATTGCCTGCACTTTATTGAATGTCTATGTTTGCATTCCACAAGAGGGAAATTAATGCATTGTAATCATTGATGCCTCATGTCTTTTAATGTATGTAGTTTTAGAAGATTCCCTTTTACACTGTGCCTACCAGAAGACATTAAGCTATTTACTTGCCCTTTGGTGGAAACTGATATAGGGAAGCCAAAGCGACTTTTGGTGTAGTATTTAACTCTGTTTGTATATGGACGTCAGCAGTATTTGCCACACTTATGTCTTAGGACGTGTAATATTTGTGTACGTACGTCACTATATGTGGTTTCTGAAGGTATGTCATGGGTAATGTATGTTTGAATACATTGTAAAACAGTGGCATCGCTGTCATAGCCAAATTTGGGAGCATCTTTTATCCACAAAAGCATGTGGATGTGTGGTGCAACTCGGGACTGATATTCTCTTCTCCAAAATAAGTGCTCTACTTATCTGAGTGGAGGGTAGTTTTATTGCAGATGAAGTGCAGCTTGGCAATGAAGTCATGGTGAAAATATCTTGAAACATTGACAGGATCAAGAGAACACAATTCTGTTGATCCTGTCAGTTTTCATGTTTGTTCCCTCTTTAATTTGGTTTGCAGTGCATAGGAAGTCATGCAAGTCATCAAATGCATATTCTGCACAACTTAAAGTAAAAATCCATGTGGTGGTGCCTAGGTTACGTAGCATACAACGTACATCAACCTGACATCAGAACCAGTATTCTTTTGTACCATGCATGTTTGCCAATAGATTTGTGATACTTGACTGCAAAACCTAAGGGCCTCATGACACGTTGTGCGCCAAAAAATCGAAATTTACCGGCATGGCGCTATTAACGTGTCCGCCTTGGCAAGAGGCAGCTAATAGCGTAACATTACGAGTACGCGGAAACGAGCATAGCGCCATGCCGGTAATGACCCTACCACCATGCCGCTCAAGACCCCAAAAAGACCCTTAGCGGTACCGATGAAAGCGCTGATAGCACTTCCGACCTCCCGCAATATTCAAACAGCGGTCACCGCTAATAGCAGCCATCGCAATTAGCGGTCACTGCAATTAGCGGTCACCGTTAAATAGCGGAACCGGAAATAGCGTCATCGCACAGGAACAGGAAGGAGCACGGCGGCCATCTTTAAAAACACAATCCATTGCCATCCTCTGCCCCCTGGACCTGTTTTGAGAACTTTGCTATTCGAAAGCCACAAGGATACCCTTGCCATGCCTAAGGCTATTAAAAAAACAACTGACTGCCAGCGCAAGGAGAAGTTCACCAACAAGGAGCTAACAATGCTAACAATGCTCACTGAGACCCTTGTAGCGAATGCCGACGTGGTATTTGCAAACGACATGCGGCGGGAGACCCTGATCCGGAAGAAGGCTATCTGGGCAGAGGTTGCCCTGAAAGTGAGTGCGGTGGGCACCACCACCCGCACTGTCCGGGAGTGCTGAAAGCGATGGGATGATCTCCGCCTCCGGGTCCGCAACATCCTGTCTGCGAACCACAACATGGCCACAGGAGGTGGAACCGATTCACCAATAAAATTAAAGGAGTGGGAGGACACCTGCGCCAACACGATGGGTGTTGAATCGATTGAGGGAGTCGGGAGTATGGAGCATGGTGTGGCAACTACATCAGATGGAGGTGAGTGTACACATGAAAGTATGCACTGTGAATGTTGAGGTCCCCCCCAAATGTGAGTCCAGATTCACCTCATGGATGCGCAAACATCCATACATGCATACGACCCTGGCCATGTCAGTGTCAAACCCAAACACACACACATGCACGCATCACCAGAGACAAGTGCCACACAGAACCATGCATGGATGTCCCACTCAACAGACACATCGCCTGCATCCCTACCAATGAAGTCCCAATGCTCACAACAGCATGATTAACGTATTCTGCATGAAGTACATTGAACCGTCATCAATGCCATCCCTCTCTTTGTCCCCAACAGGCTCACATACAGAAAGTGAAGTCCACACCAGCAACAACTGCCCCACCTTCAGAAGTGAACCTCCCACCACAGATTCCAGCCACGGAGGGCCCACCCTCTGCTTCCACAAGTTCCACAGGTGAGGCGGCAGCCACAGTGCCGCTCTCAGATGTGGAGGACCCAATAGAGTTCTCCATGGAAATGCACACCCCAACCCCCCCAGGAACCCCAGAGGCAAATCCATAGCAAACACCTGGGTCCAGTATCCATGGCCAGTCTGGCGAGGACAACATGGGAGGGTCCAGTAGCCCACCGTTGGCTTCACCAGATATCCTAGTTGCAGAGGAAGGTGCAGCAGCCACACCATGAGAGCGCCACAGTGCCCTTGACCTGGCCAGCATCAGGCAGCGCCAAGAGGACATAACTGTGCTGGTTGGGCAGCATGTGGAAGAGGCTGCCCGTCTCAGGGGGGAGATAACAGAGACCGCCAGGCACTCAAGGGAGGCGATTGAAGCCTGTACCAACAGGCTGTGTGGGGAGATTGGCCAACTCAGGCAGGTCCTCACGCGGATAGCGGACGCGATGGACCGCCAGTTCCCACCACCACCACCACCGGGATAGACAGCCACATCATCATCCCCTAGTTCGAGGCAGACAAGCCCCATCCGCCGCTCCACACGCACCACCAGGCGCACGTCAACCCAGCCTCCTAATGCTGGTGGTGGCAATGGGGAATAGGGACTGCAGGGTCAACCTTCCACGTGTGCAGCTGGACAACAACATTGTGCCAGACACATAAGGGACTGTTGTGGGTGGAGGGGGGAAGGGTGTTTCGGGACTGTTGTGGGGGGAGGGGGGAAGGGTGTTTCGGGACTGTTGTGGGGGGAGGGAGGAAGGGTGTTTCAGGACTGTTGTGGGGGGAAGGGTGTTTCGGGACTGTTGTGGGGGGAGGGGGAAGGGTGTTTCGGGACTGTTGTGGGGGGAGGGGGGAAGGGTGTTTCGGGACTGTTGTGGGGGGAGGGGGAAAGGGTGTTTCGGGACTGTTGTGGGGGGAAGGGGGAAGGGTGGTGGGATGGTTGGGGACATGCACTTATACATCTTAAAATTCCTTGACAGGGTCCATTGTGCGCTTCAACACAGACACCAGTGCATTACTACCCATATCCATCGTACAGAGTGAAACCATGTTACTCAGAAAATTTGGTGGATCAGATGCTGTCTCACATCACGTCCCTCCTGGCCATCGCCTCTTGCATGACCTGCATCCCCATCACCTCCGTCCTCATCACCATCATCATCCTCATCAGGTGGTTGCATTTGAATATCAGGGGGCAGTGGCACATTCCGGCTGATACACATATTGTGCAGCATGACACATGCCATGGTGATCTTGGCCACCTTCTCATGGCTGTACAGAAGAGCGCCACCCGACCTGCTTATGCACCTAAACCGTGTCTTCAAAAGGCCAAATGTCTGCTCAATCACGACACGGGTACGGGTATGTGCACGATTGTAGTCCTCTTCGTGCCGGTTCTGTGGGTTCTGTACAGGGGTAAGGAGCCACCTCTTCAGGGGATAGCCGGCATTGCCTGTATGGGGGGAAGAATGGGGACCTGTTACTGTTCACCTCTGGAGCGGCATGTACATGTCACACAAATCGACTTTGCATTCTGATTGAAATCCACGACTACCAGCATGCATGCAGACGATCTGTGTGACTGCAATGTGCAAAGGTGTGCTTGACCCTGCAAGTGGACATGCCCGATTCATGCCTCCGACAGCAATTGACATGTCCTGGGTGAGGCCAGGTCTTAGGTGTCCCTGAGCCCAGGCATATTTCGTACCACACTGTTAGTGTACTGCCATTCCGAAATTGATGTTGCCATGCTGTGTAGCATCACTTCACTAGTGCTATAGGTGTGTGGTTCAATGCTATGGCTAGGGATGATCCCTTTGCATGCATTCAAGGGCACATTTCTGTATTGATGTTGTGCTGCGCTAATACTGTATTACCATCTTGACGCCATGTTGCTGATTTGTGTATTATGTGGTGTGGCATGATGTGCAATGTGGATGTGGATGGATGTGTAATATTCGTAGACCTGGATTGTTCTGTATGTTGTGTAGCTTATAATTGCATGTGGGTTCTTCTCAAGTACATTGCGGCCTTCCCTGATGGACATTGACGTACATCTGTATGTCCATTTGTCCTACGGATGACAGGCTACACCCAGTTGGAGTATGTATCTATCCCCCCCAATCACACCCAGTTGGAGTATGTATCCCCCCAATCACACCCAGTTGGAGTATGTATCTCTCCACCCCACCAATCACACCCAGTTGGAGTATGTATCTCTCCCCCCAATCACTCCCAGTTGGAGTATGTATCTCCCCCCCCCAATCACACTGCCATGTGCTTGCCCTGCTACTCACCAAGTAGCCACAAACGTTGTCCGGCTAGTCGCTCCATGTAGCGTGGTATGGTTGAGTTCCACAGGACCATGGAATCATGGGTTGATCCAGGAAATCGGGCACAACAATGTGTAATTATCTTTTTAGCGTCACATACCATTTGGACATTGATGGAGTGGAATTGCTTCCTGTTTCGGTAGACTACTTCATTGTGATGTGGGACCACCAATTCCACATGGGTACAGTTGATGGCCCCAATGCAACTTGGGATGCCTGCCAGTGAATAGAAGCCAACTTTGGTGTTTGCGATCTCCTGGGCAGTCCGTGGCATGAATATGTGTTCAGGTGCATGCTTCAGGAGGGCATCCAGTAGCTGGTTCAGCGTGCGTGAGAATACTGGTTGTGAGATGCCATGCATCTGCCCCACTGTATGCTGGTAGGTGCCTGTGGCCAGGAAGTGGAGCTCAGTCACCACCTTCAGTAGAGGGGGGGATGGCAGTTCTGATGTCTATGAGGCTCACAATGTCGTCATGTATCATGTCCACGATGCTGGTGATGGTATCCCGGTCCAGACGGTACAGGGTATGTATCTGCTCAGGGGTTAGTTAAATGGACTTGGTCTTATGCGAGGGATTGGTGGCTGCCCACGAGGTACCACAGGCTGCACTGGTGGTAATTGCTGGCCCTGTCTCACCCTCCTTCTCCTCCTGTGTCTCCTCTGCCCTGCCTGTTGTTGTAGCTGTAGTTGTTGTTGCTGTTGTTGCTGTATCATTTGGTATAGATTTTGGTGTGGGAAGGAGTGTTGTGTGTGGGTGTACTCCTTTTATACTGGGACAAGCTCCATTGACTCCACCTGTGGTGATTGTGTCCACCTGTGGCAGTTGCCTACACTGCAGGTTGCTATTTACGGGTGGTCCGCGATGCCTGTATTGCCGCCGTCGTGCAGGCCCTAATTACCGCCTTTGTGATGCCGGTAAGTGCATGCCCGCGTAACTTGTGATGTCCTCCTATTACTGGCATTGCAGTATTTCTGCCGCAAAGGGGTGCGTGTACGCGCGTATGCCGGTATGAAGGGGCACGGTACGGGTGGTGGTGGTATTGGCGGGTTGTCGGGTCGTAATGGCCCGGACCCGTTAACAATGCCGGCAATACCATTCCGCCTTCCTATTTTCATTACCTCCATGCTCGTAATGAGGCCCATAATATGGGTCTGTGTCGCAGAACTTTTTGTAAAAAGAGTCAAACATAGTAGATACGGCATATTAAATACAAGACAACGAGGAATCCCAATGGTTCCAAATAGCTTTATATCTCACAGCAGAAAATAAATATAACATAACTGACCCCTCAATAGTAAAGCCTGACAATAACCAAATGCCATCATGGGGTATCACTAATAACTAGCACCCACGTATCCCTACCACGGACTGCCCAGGAGCTTGCCGACACTAAAGTAGGCTTCCATGCACTGGCAGGCATGCCCAATTGCGTTGGTGCCCTCGATTGCACCCATGTAGAATTGGTCGTCCCTCATGCAACAGAGGCGGTGTATCGCAATTGCAAGCATTACCACTCCATCAATGTGCAGATGGTATGTGACTCCAGCAAGATCATCACACATTGTTGCACCCGATATCCCTGATCTACACATCCTGCCATGGTGCTGCGTAACTCCACGCTACCCCGCCACATGGAGCGACATACTGGACGACGTGCCTGGCTGCTTGGTGAGTTGCCTGACTGGCCCATGGCAGTGCATCGGGGTTGTGAGGTGGGAGATGCATACTCCACCTCAGTGGGTATGGGGGGGATGCATACTTCACTTGGGTGGGAATGGGGGGGATGCATACTCCACCTGGGTGGGAATGGGGAGGGATGCATACTCCACCTGGGTGGGAATAGGCGTTGAGTGGACAATGCACTCAGAGCTAAACACTTCTGACCTGAACCTTCAAACTCTAACATGACACATCAATGCCACACATTATATCAATGCCGTACATCAATGACAACATGCAAGACTCACAACCAGGCCACCATGGGTATGTCAAGCGATGCATGACTAAACATGTCAACTATGCCAATGTCGCTAGTGTGATTGGGCACAGAGTAGCATACACTGCAATTATGGGAGGCAAGACATCTGCATCAGCATGCAAGTGTACACCCTGCATCATCTGAACAATGCAATCCACACTAGCAGACCATATTGCAGTACACAATGCATCCAATCAATCTGTATGCATACGTACAGGGACTTGTGCATGTCAACATCAAATAGCTGCGGCCGTGAATCCTAAAGGTGACAGCTCAGAATGACTCACACAGACCTCTTTGTGCTCCCATGCAGGTGATGGAGGCTATCCCTTGAAGTCGTGGCTACTTACCCTCGTGCGGAACCCGCGTAACAGGCACAAAGAGGAGTACAATCGGGTTCATACCCGTACCTGTGTCGTGATTGAGCAGACCTTGGGCCCTTGTGCCTGTTGAAGGTGTGGTTCCGCTGCCTAAGCAGGTCTGGTGGAGCACTCCTTTATGGGCCTCAGAAGGTGGCAAAGATCACCATGGCCTGTGTCATGCTGCACAACATGTGCATCCGGAGAAATGTACCACTGCCACCTGACTTTGACATGCATGCACAGGGTGAGGATGATGAGGATGATGATGGAGGAGAAGCAGCACTCCTGCCAGTATGTGATGCACAAGATGGGCGTGCTGTACGCCAATCACTGATTGACGAATACTTCTGAACCACAGGGACATCGATGGATATGTGTGAGTGCTACACTGAGCACTGGGTCCATGTGGACATGCACACAGGGTATGTGGAGAGTTGGGCACTGTGCACTGTAATGAATAAAATGAACACACATGAAATGAACAATGTCCAGGCATTAAATGATTTTGCACACAACGGGTGTATTAATGAAAACTACAGAAAAGTGCGTCCTCCCTCCACCACTCACACGCCCTCCCCCCTTCCCACTCCACCCCCAAACACCCAAACACCCCATTCCCCCAATGGACACCCCATACCCCCAATGAACTCCCCATACCCCAATGAAATCCCCATACCCCCCAATGAACACCCCCTTAATCCCCTATACACCACCAACACCACCTCCACCCACACCCATTGTCATCCCACACTATTTGCAGGCTTTCTTGTCCGGGGGCAGCATTTCGGCCTGCCGTGCACTGCGCCTTGTCATCCGCACAGGGCTGGAGGGTGCGGAGGATGCAGGTGTGGAGGATGGGGTGGATGCAGTTTGAATTGGCAAGGCCGGCGCAGGTTGCTGCTGCTGCATGTGTTGCAGGATGCTGGTCAGGACCTGCGTGACGGCCCCCAAACTATCACGGATCATGACCGCACAGGCATTAATGGCGGCAGTGTTCCCAGCAATGGCCTGACTGGTTTATAGTGAAAAGGTCGAATGAAAAAAGTCGAATGTCAAAATCTCGAAAAAAAAATCTCGAAAAAAAAGGCGCAAAAAAGGCGCATTTTTTTATGTTGTTTTTTATTCGAAGAGGGAATTCGACTTTTTTTTTTCAAGATTTATTTTTTGAGATTATTGTCATTTGACTTTTTTTTCGAGATTTTGACTGGATACCGGCCTGACCGATCTCTCGACGTGTCTCCTCTCCGTCAGCCACATATTGGCGCACAAGGTCAATCATGGAGTCCTGCCTTGCCTCCGCCCTTGACAGCCATGCCTCCACGTCAGTGGGAGCAGCAGAGGCTGAGGGTGGCGCGGCCAGGCGTGCCATTGCAGGGCTGGCCTGGGGGGTGGTACTGAGGTCGGAACTGTGTAGTAGAACTGCAGGATCCAGCATGGGGCTGGAGAGTGTGGCCTGAGTGTCGGGATGGGGGGTTGGACAGGGGGCTAGGGGTGTGTGGACATTCCACATGGATTGTTCCACCTTGGTCCACATACTCCTCTGATCCTAGATCAATGTCACTGAGTGGGGCTGTGGCTGCTGCCTCACCCACTGAGCTTGTGGTAGCCGACTGGGTGCCATCAGCCTCCCCTTCGGCTGTTGTTGGCAGCTCTGTGATAGCAGTCACATCCACTGCTGCTGTGTCCTCGTGTGCCTGCATGGCCTGTGCACCTGCCCTGGATTGGACTGTGGGCCGTGGTGCTGCCCCAGAGGTGGATTGGTCAGTGGCCGGCGGTCTGGCCCTGGACGTAGAAGGCCTTGTGGATGGGTCCTGACTCCCACCTTCTCCATCAGTGCCTGTGGGGGAGGAAGAGATGCAGGGCATCAGTGAGGCTTTTACATGCAAGAAGCATGATATGGTGCAGTACGGTATTTCATTTCTCATGCATTGCAATCATATAGGTGTATCACACAGGGTAGTTCCAAGGGGGGGCATATTGGCATTAGCCGTGGCATCTCCATTTGGCGCTGATACGTACCAGGTGATATGCCATTGTATTGGGCTTTGTGTGATGTGTTACATGCAAATGGTCCCTGTGTGTTGGGTGTCTGTTGGTAATGGGATTGGCACACAGCATGCATTTCAGTGTGGCAGGGTTTGGGCCTCTACAGCACTGTTTTTTAAATCTATGCACTATATGTTAGTCCGTATGAGAAAATAAATCTCTGTTTTTTGCATTTATGTATTTCTGAACACAGTGAATGGTTTGTACATGTCTTTGACCGATTGGATCTCGATTGGATCTGCTATTTAGCAACCAACCACTTTGCTAAAGCGAGTCTTTGGACCAGCTTTAATACTTGAACTGGTCCACCCCAACTCTTACCTTGAGTATTGTTCACGAGCAAGGGTACATCTATATATGTTTATGCTCCAATAGACTCAAACCTCAATATTAGAGCCTCTTGGATAAGCCATACACTCTTCTCCAATGCTTTAGATAAAAAAGGCGGTGTCTCCATTTTGATAAATAAACATCTTAATTGTACATTAGTAAATGAAGTGAATGACCCTGAAGGCTGGTGGATCATTGTTGAAGCTATCAGTAACAATTTACTAGTAATTATATGAACCCAATGCCCCCAAACCCCTTTTTTTGGTCAAATGTTAATGTTAATCTTGCACAGAAGAACCCAGATAGACAAATTTATTGTGAGGGATATGAACCAGGTTCTAGACTTTGCCCTTGAACGTAAATCCACCTCAAATTATGTCAACTCCAAATCACGTAATATTTTCCTTGACTTAATACAAAACCTCAATCTAGTCAACTTCTGGCACTTTTGCCACCCAGATACAAACGATGATACATTCTATTCCCCCCCCACCAATCCTTTTCCAGACTAGATTATATTTTTGTCAATTCTTCACTTCCACTATTATCAACTCTGAAATCCAACCTATAACCATTTCTGGCCATGCCCCTGTGTCTACCACTCTAGAATGGTTACCTATTTCTAAACTCTCCCCAAGATGGCGATTTGACTCATTTCTTCTCAAAGACAAATCCTTCATCAATAAAACCAACTCTTTCATCAATGTTTTCTTTTATAATAATCACCCTGCACACACTTCGATCAATAACAACTGGTGCACCTTCAAAGCCACTCTTCGTTGGTTCATAATTGAATTTTCTGCCATTAAAAAAACGTCAATCAGAATCCATCTGTAACACACTACTAAACTCAATCAAACTTCTTGAAAAATTATACTACGCCAACCCGGACTCCAATACAATGAAGGCTCTCATGACCAAACATATTGAATTTAACAAATTATGCACCGATAGAGCTACTAATTCTATTCTTATATCTAGGACCAAAGTATACAGTGGAACCAACAAATCTGGTAAAATGTTAGCTTCTTATTTAAAAAAGAAAAAAGAAAAATCACTTATTACGCATATAATTTCTCCAGATGGTAACAGATGAACCAATCAAAAAGATGTAAATGATGACTTTCATGATTTTTACTGCAACCCTTATTCTTCTGATTCCTCTATCAACACTTCTGAAATACATTCTTTCTTTGAAGAAAACAAAAATAATCCCTTAAATCTGATTGGCCTTTCCTCTCTTGACTCTCCTATCTCCCTAACAGAAATCAAACAAGCCATATCCAGGTCCTGACTGATTTACTGTGGATTTCTATAAAACATTTATTGACTCCATTGCATCAAAACTGTTACAACTTTACTCGCATTTTGTCGAAATTGGCCAAAGCCGTATCTCCTTTGGTGAGGCTTTGCTCATACTCTTTCCTAAAGCAGACAAAGAACATTCTTTAATTAAAAACTACAGACCCATCTCTCTTATTAACTCTGATTCCAAGATGTTTCCCAACATTCTTGCCAAACGTTTAGAACAATATCTTCCCAAGCTCATACATTCTGATCAATCTGTTTTTAAAATAATTGTCACGTTTCTTCTAATAATAGGCTTTTGTTCAATACGCGTTCTCATTCTCAAAATTCTGACCACCTTCTTGCCCTCCTGGCCCTGGATGCTGAGCAAGCCTTCAATCGCGTTTCTTGGTCTTTTATGTTTCGTTCCTTAACTTGACACGGCTTCTCTCCTTACTTTATTAATTTAATTACAGTCTTATACTCTTCTCCTGCACCCGAATTCTCATCAATAATTCTCTCTCTTCCTCTTTTCAGATAGAAAGAGACACCTGCCAAGGTTGCCCCCTTTCTCCCTTGATATTTAACCTTGCACTAGAACCCCTCCTACAAAGCATCAGAACAAATAATAACATCAAAGGTTTCTTTATTAATAATATTGAAGTGAAACTATCTGCTTATGCAGATGACATCCTACGTTATCTTTCTAATCCCACCTCCTCCCTCCAACATTTAATAACCTCATAAACAATTTCTTTTGTCTCTGGATACAAATTAAATTTTGATAAATCAGAGGTCATGCCTCTTACTAACACATGTAATTCAACCGATACCCCACTTTTTGGCATGTCTTTGCAACCCGTATATATCAAATATTCTTGGGACTTCAAATCGCTAAAGATATTCCCACCACTATTATTCTCAACACTAACCACATAATCGAAATAGTCACAGAAATTATCTCAAAATGGTCTCCTCTCTTCCTATCTTGGTCGGGACGCCTTGCATACTATAAAAACTATGATTAGCCCCACTATTTTTTATTTTTTATCCATGATCCCCACAGCTATTCCCTTCTTAAATGTCTATGGAATAATAAAACACCATGCATCACCATGACTAAACTAAGACTTCCTAAACTCTCAGGTGGAGTTAAGTTCCCTAAATTCCAACTATACCATAAAGCCATTGTTCTTACGCAATTAGTTATTTTTAAACACTATAAAACTCTTCTTGACAATGCTCCTTTATGGGTCCATATTTTCCCTCTCCCATTTCTTAATCACATCCTCTTGGCCTAATATTTCCTAATTTCCTTCTCTACATTTCTTCAAATCCATTTGGAATAAACTTCCTACTGATTTCTTTTTCGCAAATCTACACTGCTGACATCTTTCTCTGGTTCAATAAACCTAATCCCACAAAATCTAACCTCACCACCATCTATAGATGGTACTCATCAGACATCAAATTTGCCAACTATTTCAATCCCCTTTACACAGATTTGCACACAATTCAATAATCCCGAATCAGATCTTCCTTTTCATACTTCCCTTCTCAAATCATTAACCAAATCCCTGCCCTCATTGATCCAAAAATCCCCTTCTCCTTTACTGACCTTCCTAATCAGCAGTCCCTCCATTAGTGCCACCAAGCTCTATGCCTTCCTAAATGATCTCCTCTCTCCTAACTTGCTAAATTCCAGCATCATAAGGCAATGAGAGATCGATTGGAACCTTTAACCTGGCTCAGATATATGCACCCAAATCTGGAAAACTTGTCATTCCACGTCTGTCGCCGCCAATCTCACCCAAACATACTTTTTCATACTCCACTGTGCTTACCTTACACCCCTACAAATTGCAAAACTCATGGATAATTCTCCTAACAATTGTTGGTCTTGTCATGAACGAAACACTGATTTTCACCATTTAATTTTTAAATGTAAATATGTTTATGCTTTCTGGGGCGCTGTTGAGCAGCCAACAAGATGGCCGCATAGCTACAGAGCTCCGCGGCCCACAGATAAACATCGGCGAACAACGGCAGAATCCGGTCATCTCTACACCTAAAAACTACACCGGACGGTTCCCCTAACTACGGGACACATACTGCGTAAAAACCGCTACCTGCGGCTCAGCTGCGGCCGTGATACAGCCGACCACACCGGCCGGCCCTGTACTCCGACTGGGCCTGCCTCCTGAAACTTCAGAGGGCGATGGCGCTTGGGTGGCCCCGAGATACACCGCTGCTAGGCCAGAGAAAAACCTGCTAACGGGCCTCCCGACGTGCTGCCGGTGTGGCGTGACCGCCGTGGGACGAAGGACCGCACTGACGCTCTGTGACACCAGATGGAGCTCCTTCCAATCTGCCACTGCGGGCCCTGCCGATGGCGGGCGGCAACGGTGAGTGCCCCGGGGTGTGTGTTGGTACACTGCTGCCCCCTCTGCTGCCTCGCCGGAGCTCCCGTGGGCCACTGCTGCATCTACATGGTGGCTGCGGCTTGCTCCCCTTTCCCCTCAACCCCAGCAATACTTGCCGTCCCCTCCTGGGCGCGGTGGCGGTCTGCGGCGACCCGCTCCTGGGCCCCGGATCTACGAGGGGACGCTTGCCGCGGCCCAGTCTCCCTGCCCCAACATCACTCGCTGCTGTCCCGGGAGCCCGGCCTCAGACTCCAGATCCGCTCATAGACAGCGGCTACAGCCTGGCCCCGGCGCTGGCTGAGGCAGCAAGAAACACAAGGACAAACCAGTTTCCCCAGCTCTCCCTCCCACGCGGCTGCTTCCCACAACAGAAGGCTTCTCCACCAGCGCCCGCAGCCTGCAGCAACAATGTCTCTTCGCCCTGGTGGGCCCCCACACTCACCTCATCCACTGCATTTCACTCAGAGAAGCCTAAATACCACCTAATGCCATACTGGCTTCACAGGAGCCCACCTGATTCCCTCAGCTATCTCCACCCATTGTGCCTGCGGCTGTCGCGGGGCACCTGCTGAGCCCACCATTATACAGCCCCCCTGGCCTTCCTTCTTCACTGCGCTCACTACCACTGCCCAGCCCTGAGCTGGCCACCCTCAACTGGTTGGGCCAAATACCTGCAATTATTAGGTGTGAATTGCATGCATGCCAAAACTACTGGCCTGCTACCACCCCCACTACAGGACGCCTGTACTACGGTCATCACCAAACCCGCCCAGTTGGGTGATGCTCCCCATCGTAGCAATGTCCAACAGATCGCGAGGAGCTAACAAAGTAGGCACCATGGATCAGTTCACCAAGGCAGCGCCCAGGGCGGACCAAGCGTCCTCCTCCATAGTACACGAAGATGGCGATATCCTGCCAGACCCACCTCAGCCTGACTTAACTATAATGATGGAATCCATGGCCAAAAACTTTGCAGCCTTCCATGAAAAACTGGACGATATAAACGCAAATGTAGCCTCCCTGAGAGCCAAACTAGACCAACATGGGCCCAAAATCACGGAGGCAGAGCAAAGAATAGGAACCAACGAGGATAATGTTCATACCTTACAGAGCACAGTCACGGAGCTCGTCCGCGACATGAAACAGGTCGAATCGAGGTTGCAAAGAAACAACATTCGCATAGTGGGGGTTCCCGAATCCGCTCTGAAGGGTCGTATGGAAACCGCGGTCGAAAAACTTCTCAAAGACCTCCTGGATAACCCTGAGCTATCACCATTCTTCACTGTAGAAAGAGCACATCGCTCACTGGCACCCCGGCCTAAACCAGGAGACTTCCCCAGACCAATAATTGCAAAACTGCTAAGCTACAAAGACAGAGACCATATACTTTGCTTGGCCAGAGGGAAAGGGGAACTAAAGCTGGACTCACGAATCATTAGGATTTTCCCCGAATTTTCTGTAGGGGTGCAGATGGAGCAACGCCAATTCAGAGGTGTTAAAAAGATGCTAAGAGAAAGGAAAATCGAGTATGCGATGCTCTTCCCGGCTCGCCTAAAATTCACTCACCGCAACAAGCTATACTTCCTCACGGTCCCGGATGAGGCAGTCAAATTCATCAAGGCACAAATCCCACTAGCGGATCCCACAGATGAACCAATGAACGACGACTGAGATCAAAGCTTGAATGACCCTACTGGAGGCCTCACCAACCGTGCCCCATCTAGAGACTGCCCCGCCGGGGGGCGAACTTGTCCCCCCCTCCTCTGTACTATTCTGGGCCTTACATAGCCCCAACAGCTATACTCAAGAGGATGATTCGGGGAAGGGGGTACATCCCTAAAGTACCTGACCAAAATGGCAAACACTGGGCCTGAACCTCGACTCCTCAGCCTAACTGTTAGGCACCGCACTATGCCAGTAATTGCTCAGTTCTCAGGACCTAAGAACATACTTGTTTCTTTTTTGTAACCCTAAGTTTCATCAGCCGTTCAAAAGATTAATGATGTATGATCATCATAACATGCGTTAACAAATATGGGTCTGACAGCAGTGGTAGCCCCCACTGCAGCTGCAATGCCTTCTAAGGTGGAGTGTTTATGTTTAAGCCCCTGTTGGGCTATTAGTCAAGCGTCGCCAAATTGGGAACGGCACACAGTTGGTTGCTTTAGGGGTGGGTATTATCACACTGCTAGTTTGCTCCAGGCGGTGAGGGCAGGGGGTTGTGAAGTTGGGGAATGTTATATAAAAATCGGCAGGAAAGGAATGACTGGTCTTGAAGAGAGGCGCATCCGCGCCACGGCTGCACATGTGTTGGTAAACAGAGGCAGATCCTTTAGTCCTTTTAGTTGGGATGTCCCATAAACTGTCAGCATGGCTATTAAAATGATGACATGGAATATTCGGGGATTGACAAATTTTACAAAGTCCCATAGGATCACAGCATATGCACAAAGACACGGAATCAAGGTACTCCTGTTGCAGGAGACACACGCTCTGAAACACCTATCATCCAACCTTGCACAGTCCTGGGGCCCCAACAGATTCTATACCCAATTCTCCACTCAATCCAGAGGAGTCCTGACTCTCATCCACAAATCGTTAAAATTCACACTCCACACATCCCACATCGATACGGAGGGCAGATATGTGATCCTCCATTGCACTCTGGCTAACAAGGAATGCTTGCTCGTGAACTCATAGGGTCCCAACACTGACTCCCCTGAATTTATAGATGCCGTGACCGCCATCCTCATGAGATATGTGGAAGTTCCCATTATATGGGGGGGAGACATGAACCTTATACTTGACAATGTCCTAGATAGGACAACCACGACTCGCAGGGTCATGTCTCGAGCCGCCAAACGACTCCTTACACACATGAACTCCCTGAATTTACACGATGTGTGGAGAACACTTCATCCCCAAGCCAGAGACTACACTTTCAAATCCACAGTACACGACAGCTCTTCGAGAATAGACATGTTCTTACTGTTGGGGTGCCGAGTGGGCAGGGTGTCGGACGTTAAGATACTCGCAAGCACGCTCTCTGACCACTCCACTGTGCTGCTGCAGATCCAACTGGGTAACACTCTGGCAGCCCGCCCCGCCTGGCGCTTTAAATCTGAGGCTCTCTCTGACATCGTCTTTAAAGCTGAGATCCTGTCGGACATAAACACCTTTTTCGAGAACAACAACACGCATGACACACCCGAGGGGACCCGCTCGGAGGCATTTAAAGTATACATCAGAGGGATGTGCATCTCAAGGGAGGCCGGGGTTCTCAAAGCCATAAGGCAGGCCCTAAACAGTTCCGAAACGAAGCTCAAAACTCTAGAACAACAGCATGCTTCTGTGCCAGCTACGGCAATCCTAGCAAAAATCAGAACAGAACTAGAACTGTTTGAATCTCACGCCCTGAGCGAGGTGCGGTACTTTGCTCGCCCGTGGCTGCCTGACGGTACGGTGAGGGTGACAGACCCGGTAGAACCCTTGCCAAATTAGTACGAATGGAGGGAGGCAGGTCCCAAATAAATAGCATCTTAGACGACAAGGGCCTACGACACTGGTCCGACCAACCCATCACTGACACCTTTGCTAGCATTTATGCCAGTCTATATGGCCCCCAGCCGGAACACAATGCTCATGACCTAGACGACCTGCTAGAATGCATCCCTATGACCCCCATCTCCCAGAGCACCAAGGAACAACTCGATGCCCCGTTCACCTTAGATGAGATAGTCCAGGTAATCTCTGACCGAAAAAAATAAGGCCCCGGGTCCCGATGGGCTCACATCTGAGTTCTACTGGGAACACGTTGCCATCCTAGCTCCCATATTGCACGGGCTCTGGACAAAATCACTCCGGTTAGCCCCCCCCCCTCCTTAAGGGAAGCCTAATCACTGTCCTCCCCAAACCAGGGAAACCCCCAGACGAATGTGGTTCCTATAGGCCCTTGTCGCTAATCAACACAGACATGAACATTTTTGCTAAAATAATTGCGAATACATTCCTTCCATTTATGCCCCACCTGGTCCATGCAGACCAAAGTGGATTTGTTCCTGGCCGCTCTACTGCATTCAATATCCGCCGATTATTCAATGTAATGTCCAGAATTGACCCGAAGGCAGACGCAGTGGCGATCACGCTAGACGCCCAGAAGGCATTTGACATGGTTTCATGGAAATACTTATGGGCCGTGCTGGAAAAAATGGGAATAGGACCAAACATGATCTCCTACATAAAATTGCTATACACTGATCCAATGGCCAGGGTGCTTGTCAACTACATCATCTCCTCTCCCTTTGCGCTACACAGGGGTACCCGCCAGGGATGTCCATTCTCCCCCATCCTTTTTGCACTCGCCATTGAACCCATGGCAGACCACGTTAGGGACCGACACACCCGCAAAGGTATTCGCCTACAGGATACACCGGAAATCATCTCACTGTATGCCGATGACGTACTTCTATATGTCAGAAACCCCTCCACATCTGGACCCGATCATCCGAGACATAACAAAAATAGGAACGTACTCTGGCTTTACCATCAACTATTCTAAATCCGAAATATTCCCCCTTACTGCGGCAACCCAGCAACCATCATGTGAATTTCCCCTACGATGGTTCCCGGGGGGCATCAAATACCTAGGGGTGCAAGTGGCACTAACCAAAGCTTCCTTACTGGAGGATAACTACGAGACAACTGCACAGCTCATTGAATCCAAGATGCTTAAATGGCGCAGGCTCCCTCTGTCCCTGGCTGGCAGACTCTCCCTAGTAAAAATGATCGCGGTCCCTAAGCTTCTCTATATCTTTGCCAGCGTAACAGTGTGGCCCGGGAAGCAATATTTCAAAAGGCTCCACAGAGCGTGTGCCCAATTCCTCTGGCATTCCGGAGCTGTCTGCAAGAAGTGGCAACATATAACCCCTCCCTACGAAAAAGGGGGGTTTACAGCCCCAGACCTAACCCTATACTGGATTGCGGCATAGGCCCAACACGCCACACACTAGTACACACACTTGAACCTGCCCCCCACGTCAAACTAGAGAAACTGGCAGGGGATGGGACCAACATCATGACCCTATTACTACACCACACGTTCCGGACAGACGGCCCAGCAGACCCTGTGGCCACCACGATCAGAGCATGGAATAGGATTTTGAAACCGACACAAGAGCATCACCCATACTATAAATGGCTACCCATACGACAATTCCCAGGACTCTCCCCCACGCACGACTAGCATTTCATGCGACACTGGGAGGCCCAGGGATATCGAGCACTAACTGATCTATACCCCGACGGTAAATTCATCACCCCCAAAAGTGGCGGCCCGAGCACTCCAACTCAGCGCTTGAGCTACTACAATACTTCAGGCTAAGAGCGGAGGTCCATGCAATATGGCGCTCCTACCCAGACGAGCCCCCAGACTCACCCGAACTCCAATACATAGCAAACTCTGCAGGCGGTAGGGGCATAATATCCTCTTTGTATAAAATGCAGCTGGAAAAGCGACAGAACACATCCCTTAAACCACGGGAAGCTTGGGCTAGAGAGCTGGAGATAGAAATCACTGACGATATGTGGAACAAAATGTGCGTGCACACGCGCAAAGTGTGCCTTAGCGCTAGATTCCACTGCATACAATATAAACTCCTCAACAGACTTTATTACACACCGCACAGAGTAGCGAAATTTACACACACCCCGACCCACACATGCCCGAAATGTAACTCTGAAGAGGCAGATCACATGCATATGTTTTGGTCCTGTACTGCGCTGAGGGCGTTCTGGCTGGAGGTAACGAAAGCGCTCACAGAGATAATTGGGTCCCCAGTAAATCTTGACCCGCTAGCCCTACTGTTTGGAATATGGTCTGGAGAAAATGCAAAAAAAAGTAAATATTTTTAAATGTAAGTGCTATTGTTGCTAAAAGATGCATTTTACAAGGTTGGAAGCGCCGCTCCCTTCCCCCCCACCCCCGAGATGTGGTTGAAAACCCTCACGTGGGTACAAATCTGTGAAGAGGAGTATATTGGATCCCTGCCCACGCCATCTCGCCCAAAGACTGTGTGGACAGAATTCAGCAGCTATCTGAACAATAGAGACTGGGTTGAGTGGAGCTCCACCCCCCCCCCACCGGGTCGGCCCGACGCATCACCATAAGTACTGCGCACCTCGCGCCCCCTCGTGTTGTCAATCATCCCCCCTCCCCATTTTGAGCTGTATCAAAAAGTGCATGATGTAATGCTCAATGCGACACTGTGATTTCTGTTTATCTCTGTGTAAGATATGCTATACCTGTCTTAATTTCCTGCCAATAAACACAAGTTTAAAAAAAATATATATGTTTATGCTTTCTGGACTAAGATTTGGTTGCGCCTGCACTTGATCTTTCATTTCACAGAACTCTTATCGCTCTCTGACCCGGTGATTGGCTCCATGGTTTATCCAACTATTTGACAATCAGAATCTCCTACTTTGTTTAATTTGTTGATAAATGTTGTGTTTCATAATGTCACTTGTAACTAGAAGAATGCATCCAACTTGTCTTATATTTGCTGGTGGAATTCTATTTGCTCCATTCTTCGAATTGAACACGATCATGCGTCTTCTCTAGACTGTTTGCACAAATTTAACAAAAAATGGAATGTGTTTATTCATTACTTCAATAATCCTGACTAAATTAATTCTTAATCCTTACTGTCCCTGTCCCTTCCCCCGCCTTTCCTATTGTCCTCTGTCTTATGTCTTTGTTTCTTGTCTCCCATTGTCAGTCCTTATGTATACTGTATAAAATAATTGCATCGAATTTGCCATTTTTCAGCTCATATTATAAATTGTTTAATGATACTATACTTCATGAGAATATAATTGTTAAAATGTGTTAAAATGTGTTAATCATATACTTGTATTACTTGTCTTATCAATTCACTTAATAAAAACTATTAAACAAATAAAAGGAAAAAAAAGAAAATAATGTGTTCATGTAATGTTATTACAGTAAGGAGAATTGTAAATTTAAATGTGAACATTGACTATTTTCATAATACTTAAGCAGAGCAACCCCAAGCTCGGGAGCCACTGTCAAATAGGTTAATACTTCTATCTATCAATTGTTTTTACTGCTACATTTGCTTATTATGCTAGATTTGAAATACCTGAAATAGATTTACTAGAATCAGGCACTTTCCCAGCAATGAAGTATTGTAATTGTTTACTAATACATGAAATTCAAACCATTTGTAAAATATTACATATTTTTATTTTAAAGTTAATAAATACTACAAATGAATGCTCCACACATAATCATATCATACTTCTGTATCAGTGTATTGTTCCATGTCATGTTGTTATTATTGTTAAGTATAATAAAATGAAATCTACATCAAAAGAGGTCAGTACACATACTCTAACTTATTTAATCAGTAATGTCACATTTGATGTAATTATTGATCACATTGGTGATGCCAGGTAGGATGTAATTACTGATGTCACCATTGATCATCAGCAATGTCATCAGTCTGGTCATACGCTGCCCAACAGGGAGCACATAGTTAAGGTGAACTTGCTTGATATGTGAAGCTGAATATATTTATACATGGCACTTGACATAGGAAAATGTGAAATCCTTTTCATCTGTAATGTTCTCTCTAGAAATGTCATAAAATTTGGCTAGCATATAATTTGGCCATATCCGTACAATCATGGCAAATTTGGTGGACTTACACGTAGGATTTAAAGTAGGTAAAGGACGCTGACAATTTATTGTTTTTCTGTAAACCCCCTAGAAAGCAAGTTATGAAATTGTCCAGACATTGTCCAGAAATTGTCCAGAAGTGCGATAATTGGTGCATTCAGAGATGACACAATCTACTCTTGCTGTTGGGGTGGCAAGAAACACTCTGTGACAATCTAAATATACAGAAAGTTAAAACAATAATAACGTTTTCATCACATGCAATTCAGTTGTCAGGTCATTGCGTGATAAGGGGAGTTGAGTCTGCCTCTGATTTACTGGGGTAAAAAATATATTGATTTATGAAAAAAAGATTTAAAAGCAGATTTCAAACATGAGTTTTTTCATTAGTCGTAGTCACAATCCTCTCATGCAAAAATGCTGCAGTCATCTCGAAAAGGGCACGTGTGTGAGTCGCAATGCATTTAAAATTCTCTGCATGACTATACTTGTATTTATCTATTTAGGAGTTTGATATAGCATGCTATTGGATCATTTGAGAGTGCAATTATCATATGATTGAAACAGCTGCATGTGTGATGTTGTACCTTAGCATATGGTGGCATGATGACATTAGTGGCGCATTTGTGGTGCATGTGAATATGCTCCTGACATATGATAGACATGGCCTATTGGCTTTGCTAAGGCTTGTTTTGTGATATGTAGAAGAGATGCAGGAAAGTGACCATAAGGAGAGAATTGCGAGTTTCACGCAGAGGAATTCAATAACTGCCTTACATCTTATTAATATGACACAATGGGCCTCATTACACGGTAGGCGGTAAGGGTTTACCGGTACCGGTATTTTACCGTTACCGGTAAATCCTTACCGCCTTACTACGATGTCCCTTTACGGGTTGGGGAATTTAACGCCTGCTTTTTGTAGGCGTTAAAAACCAACCCGCAAAGGGACCAGTGGAGATAATTACGGTACCGCAATTTGCGGTACCGTAATTAGCGCCTTCCCCATTCCCATAGAGTCCTATGGGGCAAAAATGGGGAAGGGCAATGGTGGAAAGGGGAATTACCGCCCCTCCAACCTTGGAATGGCGCGGTAATTCCCCTTTCCACCAAGGCGGTGCCGGTATTGTACCGGCATGAACCATGGCGCTAATAGCGCCATGGTTCTCCGCCTACCGTGTAATGAGGCCCATTGTATTCAAGTTGTAAAACATCTCTATCTAAACTAGACAGTACAATGGTATGTGTGTTTCTTACAATGCTTGATGAATAGCTCGAATGTTGCATGTGTGGCAGCCGAAACTCTTTCCTCCTGTGTGTAAATAGTAATGGAATAAACAACTGGAATGTCCAAAGGATACATATTTTAAAGTTAATACATATTTTGATATTGTTTTTCCTCTGACGCCCACAACCTTATTCAAATGTAGATAATCTAAGAGTGATCCATTTGGTATTTCATTTACAGAGAAATGATTCTACTTGCACATTAATCAGTACTTTTTTATGGAAGTACTGAGGCACATGATTGCCTAACTCTAAACCTTAGCACATGTAATTGATGACAATTCAAGTATATGCCATTTGTTAAATTTGTTGATGAAAATCATTTGAGACTTTTCTTTGTCACCTGATCAATACAGAAATGCAATTGATTTTAAGGATGACAGAAAGGTTGTTGTGCTATTGAATAATTAGTCATCTTGCCAAAGTACAGTAACCTGACTCGTTTGTTCGTGAATGCGTACTTGTGGAGTGAGGAAAGGAATAGTAAGGACAACCCTGCCGAGTGTCATCGCTGGCACAAGACGCGGGCATGTGACTCTGCAGTTTCCCTTACACCTGTGTGCGGAAGGACCTGAATTGCCATTTCATTCTAGGCTGTGAAAGAATGTGCTACATTGACGAATGGCCAAAGAGATTTCTGAAGGCATTTATTGAACATTATAGTCACCATCAGGTAGGACAAAGACATCTTGCACCTAAGTTATATCGTCCTGAATTTAATGACGCTCAAAGCCCGGAGCTGGAATGGAAGTTGGTTTAGCTCTTCAAGTTCACTATTACTTTGTGGCTTCAGTTCTGTATCATGAAATAAATGACCTCGGAGTTCTAGGGTGACATAGTTACTGTGATTGTATTTTTACTAACGGGTTATAATCGTCATTTAAATACCTGCATTTTGTAATTTTAGGTTGACCTGCTGATTGACAATGAAGCCGAGAAAGACTACCTCTATGATGTGCTGCGCATGTATCACCAGTAAGTGACCCAATGACCGAGTTTCTTATAGATCTGCATTGTTTCATCTATCTCCTATTGATAGCAAATGCTACACTTTTTTTAGCATTTCATATTTTTTAATTCACACACATATTGCATATTTTGTATGCTTTTAGTGTTCTTGAAGAAACACTGTTTGTTTAAAAAGAGTGTACTGCTTCTCAAAAAGAGTTATTCTTTTAATGATTTTTTTGAAGAAGAATCCATAATTTCATTCACAGGTTAATTTCGATGTACTATATATTCTAATTCATAGAGCATGTATATTGCCAACTATATGCAACTTGTCAGCGAACATGCACTCAAAGTGCATTACATTGTCCTGCAGTAATTTTGGAATGATATGAAAGGATAAACATGTATTATTATTATGATTATTAGCGGGAAATGTGATATTATTCCACATACATTTTTCATTATGCATTTATTTTCATAAGTTTGGCTGTGGCAGTATACATCGCTTAGGTTCAAGGCAACCTGATGAGCAAGGTTGAACGAATCTCATTGTAGATTTGAAATTAAACTAAAAAAGTATATTCTGTTTGTTCTGCCAACAATAAACCCCTACAATACAATTTAGAAATATATAACGATATGCGTGACGATATGCGTAACATCATGTCACACGATGAAGAAATTGCTTGGATCCTCTCTCGAGGGCGGTTTTGTTTCTGAACGTGTGTTATCCGCGTCGTCATCGAGTGAAATGTAGACGTTTGAAAGTTTCCGTGTTGCCTTTGTGGTGAAGCTTCAGTTTTTGTATGGCACCGGCTGTGTATCCGATTCAGATTTCACTCGGGCGGTCTAATTGCTACTCCATTCATAAAGCAGTGCCTATTGCTGGTGGACCCAGATTGAATTGGTGCTCAATTATTTAAAGCTGTTGTGTGAGTCGCAAATTAATGAGAGTGTCTAAAGTTAACTTGCTATTTAATCATCACATCTTTCACTTTTATGGTTCTATCTTATTATGTTACATTAGCACAATTTTCAGAAAAAGGAAAGACTCTTTATTGCTCTGTTTTTAGTCCACTGGTGCTAATTTTGTAAAACGTAGTGCTAGCATGCACCTCTTGCGTGTTGTTGGGTCCCATGCAGGCAGTTTTCTACATTTCCAAAAAACAGAGTGCAAAGAGTAAAAACAGATCACATTGCCTTTATTGCAAATTACGTTTACAATGGTTCCCAAGAAATCATTCTGCTTTCAGCAAGTACTAATCACAGACGCATTTCATAGGAATCTATTGCATTTACGCCACAGAGAGGTTTTTGCAGGTGGAGTGGCCAGGGTCGGAAATAGGCCCGGACACCCAAAAAAAAGTGGCCCACCACTCGCCTCAAAAAAGTGGCCCACTCCTTGCCTCACGACCCTTGACCTCTGATGACATCACCTGAAGTGGTGTAATTTGAGCCCACCCCAAAGTTACATCTCGGGAAGCAATGAAACACGACCTTTCACCCTTTCACAAAACAGGAAGTGGCATCAAATAGCATTGTTCCTAAGTACACTGAATTACTGTGAATCCAAGCAGAGGTTCAAGGCCAAATGATATGTTATGGTATAGCACTTACGCTTAAGCTCTTTTTTATAGAACCAATCAATATACATACAATATCACCCAACCTGTGTTGGTACTCAGAAGGATGAAAGACTTTTTGAAAAAAAAATGTTCTTCCAAACTGGCCTAGGCATGGCCAGAAACTGGCCCCCACTCCCCAGGGACCATATCGGCCTTGCCACGGGCCGAAAGGCTGAGGGGCCAATCCGGCGCTGGGAGTGGCAGGTATGCAGTGGAAACCCATTTCTCTTCCCATCGCCCACTCCACCTGCAGAACCCTTGGGCCAATCCGACGCTGGCAGTGGCAGGTATGCAGTGGAAATCCATTTCTCTTCCCATCGCCCACTCCACCTGCAGAACCCTTGTAAAATCTCCTGAAGGGGTAAGCAAGGCGTAAACAGTTTACTATACCACTTCACCAGATTTAAAATGACCACACTATGACATGAAATAGTGTTTCCGGTTTGTATTGTTCTTACACTTCACTAAGCCCATTTCAAAGGCTGGTGGGGGGAGAGGAGAGAAGATGTTATTGGAGGGAAATAGCTATTAGGGGTATAATGAGGGAATAGGTTTTCTCAGGGATGTAATTTCACCAAAATGCCAGGGGTAGCAGAAGTGACAGCACATGACCCTTGACCTCTGATGACACCACAGGAAGTGATGTAATTTGACCCCACCCTGAAGTGAAATCACAGGAAGCGATGGAACACAACCTTACACCCCTTGACAAAACAGGAAGTGCCATCACATAGCATTGTTTCTGAGTACACTACGAAAAATATGGTTATGATATCACTGTAAAGTGATATACATTTCATACAAGAATGGATCACCATATGTATCTTTAATATCAGTGCGTATAGGCCCATATTACCAAATTACTGTGAATGCAAGCAAACGTCCAAGGCCAAACGATAATGATGTATTATTATATAGCACTTATGCTTAAGCGCTTCATATAGAACAAATATACATACAATATCACCTAACCTGTGTTGCACTCATTTTTCAACCTGAGCAGGAAGAAAGGCTGAGTTGACCTTGCCCCGAGTCGAACCTGCAACCTGCAGCTCAAACACACATTGCAGCTGCGAGCGCTCAACCCACTGAGCTATCTTTGCGCTATAGCTATCAGCAAACCAGCCACTCCAGACAGAAAGAGCCACATGCTGCTGGCCACAGCCCATGAGCCTCAATTTATTTTATTTTTTTTACTTTTTTTTTTAGTGGTATCAAGTGAGACCACAGGGGTAGCAAGGGAGACCTCTGGCGACCCCTAAATTACGTCCATTGGTATGCTATGTGTGTTGCTAATTACAAGCAGGCTACAAACTCCATCATCCCTATGTACAGTCCTTTTTAGAAAACCCGAGGACAAAGCATTGGTTGCAGGCGCGATCCAAGGCTGACCCATTATTGGAAATTATTAAGTAATCATGCAGGAAAGTTAACATAATGCAAAGTTGTCAGCTAGCAACAATGATGTTTAACCAAGAGGCCGATTTCCGTCTTTGTGGCAAAGGGACCGTGGCTGCTTCTGGATTACTATTCAAGCAGTGGTAATTGCATGCAGGGGACCACTAACATTAGCACGCATGTGCTCGTGGACCCCATGTGTGCAGTTGTAAACATTTACAAGTCGGAGTGCAAAGGTGAAGAGAAAAAAACTGGCAACATCGCCTCCACACTTCACCTTTATCTCATTAGGAACAAGTAAATGATGGCTGCAAATGACACTTTGCTGATGGAATTTATATTGGATTCATATGGAGTCTACATGATTTTACTGGCAGATTCCCCTCTTTGTGGCAGAGGGCGCAAGGTGACTTCTAGGTTTTTCCAACTTCCTCGCCTATATTAGTGCATCCTGTTGTCACTGGACTGACCCTACTGTCGGCCAATGCAGACAGCTCCTTCAGTCACTCAATTTTTCTCCCACTTGATGTGTATATCTGATTGTTAAACTTGGTGTGTTTTCTGATATTGGGTTTCACACAGGATCAGCATTTCATTATTTTCCTTCTCTGAACTTCAGATATATACTTTCTAACAGTTAGTCGCGGGTAAAGCAGACTTATCTTTTATTTATATACTTATCCCAATCCATTTTTGCATCATGGCATTAACATTCTGTGTTCAGTATAGTTTTTAAAGTTTAAATATTCAACTTGTGCCGTTCCTTTTTTTTTTTTTTTTTTAAGCAAAATCTATTTGTTTACCAAGTAAATATCCCCATAATCAGATTAGAGGGTTAATGCAGAGCAAAGGTAAGTTTACGAAGTCTCTCACCTGAGACTGAAGATGCCAAACTATGCTTGTTTTTTAAATAGTTTGACATCCCACCTTTGTATTGTGCAAACAGCTTTCTATTTCTCCTTTCTGGTAGTGTGTCAATTTTAATCTTGGGTTATTGCTAGGAGTGGAGCAAATGGAGAACGTTTTCAATTTATAAATCTCTGGAGTCCCAATACTTGAAATTAGATAGGAGAAGGGTACACATGGCCCATCCCTCGATTGTTACCTTTGTGCACTCGCACAGCAGTGGTTATGTTTAACAGCTTGGGAAGAGTCCTCGGTGTCATTAAAATGGCACCATATTTGATTGGGGTCACGCATGGCTGCGCCCTTCTTACAAGCAGATTAATATCCACTAAAACAAATCTGACATTGCGTCCCTTTCCATAAAGCAACTGCCCGTGCCCCCCCTGGCCATCAAGGGGCTGCAATGTCAGCCATACCATTCCTGAACCCAAAGAAGATAGATACATTTCCCATATCCTCACACGTAATCACTATATTTAAGACCATCCAAGTTTGTTCTTTAATGTTGGCTGCAGGTGCATCATGGCAATAGGCCTAACAGGTTGGGTGCCACACTTGTCAATGGGGAATTTCCAAATTAACATTAATGTGCACAGGAACTGGTACTACCATAAATCAATGGGCCACTGACCTTTCTAGCCTTTGTGGTGACATAGAATGAGAAGTTTGACCAGGCTCTTAAAGTTTTGGTTATAAACTTGTATTACGTATTTCAAAAACCTATCTTTCCAAATCTCTATAGGTGGTTTTCTCTACCTCAACCAAACTAAAACTCGGGTCTGTCAGGAAGTCTGTGATATCCAAATAAATTCTTACTGGGATGGGTCCAAACTTCTAAACAATCCCTACCACTGAAACACAAACCATACCTCAGGGGAATGCCTCCCTTCTCTGGGTTCGAAATGTCTATGGCCAGGAGAATGTCTGGCTTTAAAGTTTCTTCTTCTTCATCAGTTTTGCCTCACCTTGTTTGCTTCTTTTCGGGTCCCTTCTTGAAGGGGTTTAAAGATGCCATCCCTTTTTGTTGAATAGAGAGGGGAGGGGGAAAGAAGAGATGACTCTTGGGGGAATCCAGTGTTGACACAATAATAGGCAAAGAGGAAGATCCACTTAGACAAAATACCACTTCCTAAATGTGGGTTATATTCCACGGTTCAGAATCTCCCAGTGGAACACAGGAACCTTTCCTTTGGCATTGGTAGAACATTGCCGCTTGGGGAATGGATGCTGCAATGCTGTCAAAGATAACTTCCAAAGGATGTTGGTTTCTGCTTGCCCGACTTCTCCAGTTCCCATTTCCCCAAATGGCTCAACGGAGGAAAGGAGTTCTTTTCCAACCCAGGAACATTTTTCTTTCAAAGTTGAGCCTTCACAAAGATCCAGAAATATCATAGGACTAGGAAAATGGCTCTCCTCTCCTAGTTTATACCCCATTTTCAACAGGTTTTCCTTGATTAAATTTAGATTCTTCATCAATTCTTTAAGTCCTCTCCACAGATTTTGTGTTATCGCCAGTTGAACACTGTCCTTCAACTTGCCCCTTGAATCTTCAATGTTTTTCCAATATTCTTCAAACTGCCCCCACTGGGATGAGGAAGAAGCTCCCTGAGTCTTTCTTGACTCTTCAATATCACATCTTATGGAACTAGCCTGGGATTTGCCTCACAAAATGATTTACTTCTCTCTTGTCTTCTTGTTTCCCATTCTCAAGTTTTCCTGCCCCCCTCCCAGACTTATTAATGTGCTGTTACCTTCTCTTGGGGAACTCTTCACCGGTTTCGCCAGGGGTTGAGGGTTTCCTCTCTCTCTTTCTTCTTCTGCTCTTTTTTGGCCCACTTGACTTTGCGGTCTGTTCCTGTTGTTGGTCTAGTCGTATGTTTTGGACCAGATGGTCCAGCGGTTACAGGTCACGCTACCACCACAGTTCCTCATACTTCCCTTGCAATCGCCTATGTGGCTCCACAATAGGCTAGTGTTGGTGGTCTCATCGTTCTTGGACTGCACAGTCCACCCTCAACAGGTCACGTCACCACCACACTGACTCTCAGCTTCAAGGTTGTCGACTCTCGACTGACTAGCAAGACACTTTCCTGGCATACCTAAGTAGCTTCTCGTCACTCCCCACTGCTGCTTCGATACTGCCTTTCATCTCCCAGTTTCCTTGTTGCTTGCTTTTTGGCGGTCTCCTAGCTTGCCAACTTCTCCTTTAGGATGTTGCTCTTCTTGTCCTTCTTTACTGTTTAGCTTAAGTAGTTGGGACTGCCCCAGCGTAACGTCAGTTCATTTGTCAACAGCTGGTTGAACACTCTTCATGCTTGTCTGTAGCGTTCATGGGTTCTTCTTCATCTGAGCAACTATCAAAGTGAGACTATCTGACACATTACAGTAACACATAGTCTCAGACTCGTCATGTGTAAGGAAGGGTTGGGTGCTGTTATTACCATGGGGGTCTGGGCAATAAAGGGTTTGTATCCCAGATTCACGTCCTTGTCCCAAGAGGGGAGTTCCTCCCCATGAGATCCTCCTGCGTGTTTCCAACCCTAGGGGTACTATTGGTTAGAGGCCTCACTTCCTTATCCTCATGAAAGGGGCGCCTTTGGTGGGAAGTGATGCCATCTGTATGATCGTCCCACCTTCCACTTCGCCCTTGCCCCACCTCAACATTGAACTATCCTTTTCTTACAGTGTCTTCCCTATACTATAGGTGACCGCCTCTTACTAAAATAAGATGTACCAAATCCGGCAGATCTCCCTCTCTTTCATAATCTTACTACGCTTCACAGAGCCTTCAGAAAGATTGTATATGAACATCAAGACATACATTCTTTCTTTTGCCATGCACACATTCTACTCTGCCCTACTTACTACCCACTTATGCATGTTAGTTTGTATTTGCTTATTATTCTTGGGAATGGTAGTTTGCACAAGAAAAGGTATTTAAACCTTATGAGAAATCTAAAGGATTTCTCAGTGCCATTGCACTGAAGGTGCTGTGTGTCACTAGACAAAAAGCAGATGCCTAAGGAGTTTGTCAGACTCAAAAAACAGTGAAACCACAAAACCCAAATCAGGTAAAAACACATGAAAGAGTGAGAAAAAGGTCTCACTCACTCCAGGGTTAAAATTAAAAAGTCTTAAGTCCAGCAAAAGAGCTGGGGATCTCTAAGTTTGAAGGGAATTAGTACAGAAATTAGAATTCTCCCTAACATGTTACAAAACAAGTTCTAGTGCTTTTTTGTCTATTTGGTATGTATTTATTGTTCTATGGTAATGTATTTTTATAAAATTGTTTGTTTTATAAATAGAGTTTCTTTTATCAGAAATAAACAAATTGACCTAAAGCTGCCATTTTTCCACATGACTATGCTGTGTCCACCCTGCTATGCTTCGCTAAGGCAGTGCTTTTTTAAAGGCCTCTCCGCTGCCTCTTCCTGGGGAAAACAGGAAGTAGCAGTTGAAATGGTAAAAAGACCTCCAGTAGTCCCCTATATCACTCGCAATCCGCTTTACAGAGGCAGCAAAAACAAAGCATTGTTGTCAGTCTTCTCGGTCCGCAAGCTGAAACCACAAGATACACTGCTAAACTGCATTTAGCAAGCACTTTGCAACGCTTCACTAAGGCAGTGCTTTTTTAAAGTCCTTGCCGCTTCCTCTTCCTGGAGAAAAATGAAAGTAGCAGTTGAAATGGTAAAAGCACCTTCAGTAGTCCCGTATGCTGCTCGCAATATGCTTTACTGAGGCATCAAAAACAAAGCTTTGTTGTCAGTCTTCTTGGTCCACAAGTTCAAACCACAAGATACACTGCTAAACTGCACTTAGCAAGCACTTTGCAACGCTTCACTAAGGCAGTGCTTTTTTTAAAGTCCTCTCTGCTTCCTCTTCCTGGAGAAAACAGAAAGTAGCAGTTGAAATGGTAAAAGGACCTCCAGTAATCATGTATGCCGCCTATAATCCATTTTACAGAGGCAGCAGACACACAGCGTTACTGTCAGTCAGCTTGGCCCAAAAGTTGAAACCACAAGATACACTGCTGAACTGCACTTAGCAAGCACTGGTTCCGATTATACCAGGCCGGATAGCCAGGGATGGCAAGAGAGATTCAGGAATGCTAGATTGCAGCGCTCTTTGGTAAAGCTGAATGCCGATGGGTTGCTTGTGCATAGAAATAATAGGGATATTCAAAGCCAAATTGGAATGCAACTGGAAAACCACTGTGACAGATGTATATGTCTCAAAGAGAGGAGGATGCTTGCTGGGATTGGATGAATAAAGTGAGATGGGAAATGTAGTGGGCCTCAGAGTTCCGAGACGTATTGCTGTGGTATGCCACGGTAGGACCAGTGTACAAGAGGAAATGTATAAAGAGTTGGGATGCTTGAATCGGCATCACCACCGGATTAGGTTGAAGGCTGGTGCGAAACAGATGGTGGCAAATATCAGCACTGTACCAATCTCCATGAGGAAAGAGGTCGCCTCAGAGATTAAGAGATTGGCGATTGAGGTCATAATTGAATCGTTGGATGCCTCTCGGTGGGTGTCTCCCAGGTTCTATATGATATTTCCGTTTTTTGTTAGTTGCCTACCAAAAAAGACTGATTCTTTTTGTGGATTTTTGGCAGCCTGCAAAAAGCAAAATATCACATCCCCTTGCCACCCACCACCACTCTCGCTGGTGGGATGTCTTTGAAATCAGGGGATTTCACCACCCGAACCGCCCCCCCTTCCTCAACTGCTGTTGCCTCTTGGTCCACCCAACCATACCGCTACCCATTAAAAACACAAACACTCAACACACACATAAACACACACACATATACACTTACCTGTTCTCCCGCAACAGCTCTTCCTGGTCCTGACGTGCCTGTCAGCCCCTGCGCACACTCATATCCGGCAGTGTCACGACAGTTTGATTTAGAAAGACTGCTCTGTGTGGTTCCAGAGCAGTGTTTCTAAGTCAGTCTTGCTTCTATTCGATGAATAGACAATTATTGTTTCACTCCATACGGTCTCCATTCACTGTGGGGCAGTGGCTCAATGAGGGGGTCCACTTGTTCATATTTCTTGGGGTATTAAACAGGGAGGATATCGTGGAGTGGTTTCTGTTACACAACATAGGGGAGATGGTGA
The DNA here is from genome assembly GCF_040938575.1 of Ambystoma mexicanum. NCBI lineage: Eukaryota > Metazoa > Chordata > Amphibia > Caudata > Ambystomatidae > Ambystoma > Ambystoma mexicanum. Next base: position 830,276,744 of record NC_090934.1, on the reverse strand, counting down.
GCCTAGCGGCTGGGGCAAGGGTGTTCAGCAGATTGGATTTGGACTTCACATAACATCAGGCGAGGTTACACCCATATTGTCAAAATCTTACTAAGTTTGTGACCCCAGAAGGGACATTTAGGTGTAAGAGAATGTAATTTGGATTGGTGTCAGCAGCAGCATTTTATTCAAAGGGTGATGCATCAAATGTTGAAGAACGGGTGGTGTACTTCTAGGATGACATTTTGCTGACGGGGACGGATATGCATGAAGATGACCAGAGACTGAGTAGAGTGTTGACAGTGTTGTCCGAGGCTGGTATGACGCTTCGGAAGGAGAAATGCAGATTTAGGGAAAGTTCAATTGAGTACTTGGGACATAAACTTAGTGAAAAGTGGGTAGACCCAAGAGGTGAATTAGTGACAGCCATTGTGAATGTGGAGCTCCAACCAAGAGGCAATAGGTCATGTCGTTCTTAGGTCTAGTGTAATATTATGGTAAGTTTGTAATGCATTGTGCAGACAGGTGCAGTACCATAAGAGAGCTCTGCAAGAAAGGCTCCGCATTTGATTGGTGTGAGGGGTGTCAACGAGAATCTCAGGATATAAAGCAGGCAATAGCCAGTGCACCTGCTCTGGCAAACTTCTACATGGAATGTGAGACATTTCCCATCACTCATGCAAATGACAAAGGTTTGGGAGCTGCGCTTATGCAAAAACAGTGCAGGGCGGAAAGAATAATTGCTTTTGCGTCTAGAGTTCTGAGGGGTCTGGAAACATGTTATTCTGTAATTGAGAAGGAAGCTGTAAGTGTAACATGAGGGATCAAGATATTTAAGGCCTTCCTTTGGGGGAGAAAATATGTACGTACTGACCACAAGCCCTTGGTGGAAAGAGTTGTGAGCAGAGGTCTGGATGGAGTTTCTATGAGGATTCTCAGATGGGTGACCTCTCTAAAAGGACACCATTTTGTAGTGAACATGTATCGTGGAAGGACAATATTGTGGTGGACTATCTGTCAGGAGTGATCCAAGTGGGGGATAATATGGAACCTATGGAATTGGATTATGAAGTACAATATTAGGTAATTGTGGTGTGCGAAGCTACTGTAGGAAGGCAACAATGGATCGATGTGGTCGCTGAAGATCATGAGCTCTGTCTGTGAAAGAGCATGTGGAGGCAAGATGGAGAAGTTAGACTGAAGGTGAAGGGTTGGCAGTCCAAAAGGTGAGGAATGAGCTCAGCATTTAATGAATGCTGTTATGTATGAATGAATGAATGAATGGTGTCCAGTCAAAGGGTCGAATGAAGAAGGGTCGAATACAATATGTTCGACTCAAAAGGATTGAGAAAAAATATTATCGAATGACTTTTTTTAAATGTTTTGTTTTGGGGGGCTTGGTATAGGTAAAAATTGTGTTTTTTGTGCAAAAAATAGGGGTTTGGGGGGACCCCCACAAAAATAAAAGCATTTGATTTTTTTGTTTTCGGTCCTTTTGATTCGAAACAATTGTTTTTCGAATCTTTTCATTCGACCCTTTCACCTACAACCTGAATGAATGATATTTTATTTGTATCGCACTCGTACACAAGTGTTTCAGATTGAGACGAGGCAAGGGAGGGGAACAAGAAGAGCAAAAACAATGATCTTACTAGGTCCAGTGACATTGAGAACGTGCAAGTGCATGGGAGAGGGTAAGGGGGGAAGTGGTTGGAAGGGGGGAGAAATAGAAAGTGTGGTGCAAGGGAAAAACAGATAAAAAATAGAATAAATAAATAATGCATGGGAACAAACAGTGGTAGTGCAGCCAGCAAATGCCGAGTTTAAGGCAGCTGACAGGGTATGTCTGTTAAGTTCAGGAAGAGTGGGGGACTGTACGGTTACAGATACAGACCCAAGTGCACGAGCTTGAATGGAGGGCGTGCAGGTGGGTGGCAGGGATGAGCAGGTACCTGGGCCCTGAAGTCAGAGGGTAGGCCAGGTGCACAGTGCAGAGAGAGAGAAGATCAGCATGGGAGAGAAGGGGCAAAGGCAGAAGCAAAGAGGAAGGTCTTGAGGTGCTTCCGGAACCGGAGATGGTTCTCCTCAAGTTTAAGAGTGACAGGAGGCTGTTCCAGAGGGATGCACCAGCCGAAGACAGAGATCTATCACCAGCCCGTTTCCTTGAAAAACGACTGACCCTAAGGGAGTAGGAGGTAGAGGAGCGAAGCGCTCAAGAGGGGAGGTATTTAGGGAGGGACAGTTGAAGGTATTTTGGATCTAGGCCCCAGAAAGACTTGTGGACAATGCAAAGGATTTTGAATTTAATCCTTGCATCCACTGGGAGCCGGGTTAGCTGTGGGTCTTTAGAAAAGAGGATGCACAATAATGTGCTTCAGAGGGGAGGGAAAGGCTCCTGAGGCAAAGGAGATGTTGCTGAAATTAGCAAGGGCCAGTGCGAGGGTATCAATGTGGTCCTTGATTGTTTCATAGGAACATCGAGGAACCTGTTTTGACGAGGCTTTCATAGATGGGACTTGTCTCGCAACCTCATCAGGGGAGAAAAGAGGAAAGGACGAGAAAGAGGTTGGGCGGTGGCTGAAGAAGGGTCAGGGTTCAAAGAGGGAGAAGGGAAAGGGGGGCAGAGAGGGAGATGGAGGGCAGCATGTCCTGGGTTCTTGAGATGAAGTGAGAGGCAAGGGCATTGCAAAGGGCCAGGGAAGCGACAGGGGGGGTAGAGACTGCAGCAGGGTTGGCCAGCTCCTCTTCTTGGTGCAGACAGAGAATCGGTATTGCTTTTGGAGCAGGGGACAGGCCAGTTGGTCAGATGATGAACAAGGCATCTCATTTCCTCCCGGCACCCTACACTTACGTTTAAGTGTAGCTAAGTCATAGTAATACCAAGAATTGCACTTGGCTTTGGGCTTCAGGTGGATCCTCAGGACAGGGGCAAGGGTATGAAGAGTATGAGAACTAGAAGAATAGAGCAGAGACAGGGCTGTGTCAGGATGTGAGTCCACCACAGAAGGCGTGGGGGGGGGGGGGTGGTGGTGGAGAAAGCCTCCAATGATACATGCTTCATAGGCCGGATGTCCGCAAAGGTAGGTGGCAGTGTTGGGGTAAGCTTAGCCTGGGGGGAGGAGAGAGAGAGATGAGAGGAAAGGAGGGAGTGACCATTCCAGTAGAGAGGAGTGGTCCAAGGGATGGAGAGGGGGAGGTCAGAGGAGATCAATACATCAAGTCTTGGTCCTGCAGAGTGAGTCGGGCCAGAAGGGAGGATAGAAAGGGAGAGGGAATCACAGAGGTCACAGAAGAGTACAGAGGAGGAACAAGGAGTATCAACATGGATATTGAGGTTACCAAGGAGGAGATGTTGAGTGATAGAGGCCAGGAGAGAGGAGGAGAGGTCCGCCCACTCAGAGAGAAATGAGATGATTAGATCAGGAGGCCGGTAGGTAGTAGCAATGGTAAGAGAATGGCTAGGAGAGAGAGAGAGAGCCTGCAGACAAGGCTTTCAAAAGAGGAGTAGGTCTGAGTGGGAATGATAGAGGCGGCACTCAGGAAATATCAGGGCTACACCCCCTCCAGACTGGGAGGATCTGGGTGCGGAGAGAATCTTGTAGCCGTGAGGGAGGAGAGTGTCAAAGCTCTTGACAGAGCTGGCCATGAACCATGTCTCGGTACGACCGAGGACATCAAGGTCAAGTTCTTTAAGGAGGTGGCAGATGTCAAAGGAGTGTTTGACAGCAGAGCGAGAGTTGAGAGTGGCAAGATGAAGAAGGTTGCTAGCCTTAAAGACCTTCTGGGGAGGGGTACAAATCAGAGATACAACCTGCGGGGAGAAGGAGCCCTAGGTGGGGCAGAAGAGGAGGAGAGAGTGGTCAAGGTAGCCAAGTGCAGAGTGGAGTGGACAGAGGGAGATGAAAGGAAATTGATGAGGCGAGGGCAGCGCCTATCAAACAGGAGGAGATTGGCCTGAGGGCCTTGGACCATGACAGTGCCATTAAGGTAGACATTAATGGTGATTGGATTCGAAGGAAGCCATGAGGACTTCCCAGATAGTGCCACCATTGATGGGAGAGGAGGAGACAGGACAGAGCACAGAGATCATATGAAGGGTCCATATATCTGGTGAAGGAACGACAAAGAGGATGTCAGTGAGGGTCTTTCTGGAGGAAGCATTGGAATAGGTGTCAGGAATAGAAAGACCAGGGTTGCAGGCCAAGATATCCTTTTTGAGCTTCTTCCTACCTGACTTAGTGAGGAGGGAAGGATAGTCAATGGAGAAGCAGTTGTAAAAGATAGGAGAGACAGAAAGCGCCATAGGAGTGGTAGTGAGGAAAGGAGGGAGAAGCAGGGGAGGTGGAACAAAGAGAGCAGAGAAGTCACTGGGCCGGCAAGTTACAGAGAAGCAACAGTTACAACCAAAAATACAGACAAGCTAGCAAGACAGCAAGATTTGAGTTTTAAATCACAAAGCAAATACAGCAAGATTCAATTTTTAAACCACTAAGCAAAAACACTAAGATTCGACGTTCCGAATTGGTAAAGATGTTAGCGATGGTTCTAAAAACAAGAGCAAACCAGATTGTAAACATGGGAGAAACAGCAGAAAGAAAAGTGAAAGCCAACAGGGGGTAGGAGTGAGTCCAGAAGGAGGGAACTAACCCATAGTTAAGGAGGTGACACTGTGAAGGCAGTCCTCTTTGAGGAGTTTGGTGGCAGCATCTTTGGAGATTAGGGTGCTAGGGTGCAGAGAGGAGCCATGTAAATTTGGTCACATTGTTCTGTCGTTAGGCGCAAGGAGGAAACTTATGGAAGCAGGGCATGAAGGTAATTTAGGTATGACCAAAACTAAAAGGATGCTCAGGGCTGATTACTGGTGAACTGGCCTAGATTCCCAAGATGTACAAATGATACAAGTGTGCCCTATGTGGGGAATCAGATACATTGTAGAGAAATTATATTCAGCCTCTGAGGCCATTAGAGTTGCCTGCCATGCCATGGGAATATGTTGCTTGGGGTATCTTGGGGCCCATCAAGGGTGTGTGGTGCTGGAATAAAGATGTCATTGTGCTAATGGATTTCAGAGTAAACCTTGTAGTGAAATATGTCCATCAGGCCTGGTTAATCTATATATTATAATTTTAATGGTTCTTTTATAACACGCTTAATACCAACGAGTGGTTTCTAAGCGCAGGATCAGGATTCAAACCTGTGTTGGGCTGCGTTGTCTTGTTTCCAAGACAAGTTCGTTGCCCCTGAGCTATCCTTCCTCCCCAACTGACAGGGCACCATAGTTAGTTCTTGAGGTTTGATGATGCACAATGCATAGCATTAAGGGCTGCGACTCTACTATCCTTATGTTTCTTTGCGATATAGACCAACTGTTAGCATACTGTAGTCACACCAGTAGTTATGATGGAGCGTAAGGAATTGCATCGGGCTGGGATTATACTCTCCCTTTACTGTTTTAACATCCCCTGTTTTATATTTTGACTCATCCTTGTATTTTAGCATTTTATTGAATGTAAGATTAAGTCCATTTGTCCTGGTCAAGCTTCAGGAGACCGTGGATTAGGGTACAAGATTGTAAGGTCTTTTAATGTTACCAGGGCTGATGAAGGCCAAAAGAACGGTATGATGGGCTGCCTCTCCTGAACCTTTTACTTTGGGCGTTTTGAAACGTCCCACATCGTCGAATGAGTTCGATTGCAAATTGTATTTCTGTTTCTAAGTCTATCGGTAGATTGTATGTCTGTATGATAAACTTTGATGCCTTTTTAATACCGAATAAAGTTGCTTTGATTGATTGAGCAAAAGATATGGCCCATAAAGCAAGTGCAGATTTCCTATCTGCATATTTCGTATCTCAGACTGAGTTTGACTTCTTTGTTTAGGGGTACACTCACTCTATTAAGAATGCTCATTGATGCATCTAATGTTGCTTTTTCTCCAGGGCCATGAATCTGCCAGTGTTTGTGGGAGACCTGAAGCTCGTCATTAATGATCCCACTCGTTTACCGCTGTTTGATGCCATCCGACCTTTAATACCATTAAAGCATCAGGTTGAATATGATCAGCTCACGCCTAAAAGATCACGGTGAGTGTGAAACAATGCCATGTTCAATGAGCGAACAACTTACTGGCATTACCCGTGTGCACCTTATCACGACCACTGAGCGGTGATTGAAAAGGACACTGTACATACTTCCCACAGCTTAATCCTTTACTGGCATTACCCGTGTGCCCCTTATCATGACCACTGAGCGGTGATTGAAAAGGACACTGTACATACTTCCCACAGCTTAATCCTGTAATCGTCAAATATGTAAGGTTATTTTAGCTGTATCCATGTCGATTTTTCTTAATATAATGCAAAATAAATCCAGCATATTTTAAATATTATACTGGAAAAGGAGGATTTCATTTTTTGTATGATTCATTTAAGTGATCATCTGCAATAGATTGCTGCATGACATGTACTAATGAGTGTTAAAAGATCTATGAGAAAAGGTGTTTGTTTTTATTATCCTTAAGTTTTTCTCTTCCCAATTCAGAAAAGGACTTGAGAAAATGTAATGTCAGCAAACAAAGTACTGATTATGTTTTATGGTTTATTTTAAGCACATTGCTCTTTCATAAAACAATGCAAGAATACAACAACATGTACACTGCACATTATACCTCCAGGGAATAACATAGAGCATCTTCTGGCACAACTTCATAAAGCTTCAAAGAATTATCTACAGAGTAATATTTTGCATTCATTTGAAGAGAACTATTTTACACAAATGGCTTAGAAGCAAGATCATTTAGCTAAAATGCATTTCAAGAGTCAAAACAATCTTTGAATGCATATCCATACTTTTTTTTAGGGCACATCGAGATTTTTGAGACAGTAGCTCTACTCTTCCCATCTCACTCCCAGATCATTCCACAGATATTGATGGATTTATTCAATTCCCGAAAGCAGGTTACGTATGACTCAAAATAACTCATTTACAGATGGCTTATGCATTCCCTGGAAAAGTGCATGCACAATAGCAAAAAGATGAGAACAAGTTTCGAGGCAGTTTATGAGGGTGTGAACAAAGCAGAACATAGACTTGGGATGAAACAAAACAGAATGATGACAAAAGTAGGTCACTTACAACCTTAAAATGAAACCCACAGGTGGGCGGGAGGAAGCGCTTCAAACTAAGGAGGCGTGCTGTACAAATATAGAAAATTACACTTACGTGGCACTGCAGGGAGTGGTGGGTTCAGAGACGCCGGATGATGGGAGGGCATCATGGCCCCTCCCTCTTTGGCAAGTAGGTGAAGTTTAAACCAAGCTTTGAAAAGATTCACAGTCAGGCTGTCTTTAATTGTGATGGGCAGCGGGTTCGAATGGGGTGGGGCGATTAGGGAAAAAGAGCAGAGGTGAGAGGAGGCTTAAGGTGGGCATGGGACAGTGGAGTTACGAGAAGCACAGGGAACAATATGGGGAGTAGACTGAGCTATAGTCAGCCAGGTGCTGAGAAGCAAGACCATTGACAGATTTGCAGACTGTGAGAATTCACTTTGAAAGGCACCTCTGACTGAATGCCATCTGGTGAGGGTGAAATATCACAAGATTTTCTCATTTTTATTAACATAAAATGATGCAGTGAATTCTGTTTCTGCTTCTGCTTTGTTTTGTTTACTTTGTTTCTGAAATAGAAGTCTGCCAATTAATCTCCCCATTCATAAATGCTCCATGTAAAAATGTTAGTGCTAATGTGTCTCTTTGCTGAGATAGTCTAAAGATGCCCCCAGTACCAACTGTGCAGTGGCATGGAGTAGCTTCAAAGGTCACATGTACATTCCTGACTGCCACTGGAACACAAAGCTCCTGCAGACAGAGGTGTTTTTTTTTAATCTTCTGAACCTATGACCTACATTTTAATAATTGTATGATTGTGTCAGTCAGGTGTCATGCAAATCTGTAAAATAAGCCATGCCTGGTTGTGGCATGGTGACTGCTAAGAACACACAATTATACATCCGCATAATTTTGATATCATACTAGTGTCTGCTCTGTGAGCAGGACACAGCCATGATATGACTGATGTATACTTGTGTCTGACCGTACTTGCTCTACAACTGCTATCCAAAACAATGGCCAGGATGCTGCCTCTTTCATCCCAGTTCAGGGAAGCAACACCTTCCCTCTTGGCACAGGAACTTCCACATGAGGTCTGCTAGGAACCAGTGCTTCAGAGGCAACACTAACATAATAAATCCACTCTAATACCATGGTGATGACCACTGGAGTCTTTTTGAGGTCATTGGGCATGGGAAGGAGGCAGAGTTAGAGTAGCGAGAGAAGAGAGGTGGGTCAAGGGAAGAGTTCCAATATCTTGATCTCTGTTTGGCTCTCTTGCTTTTCCTGTCCTCTCTATTTCCTTCAGGCAAGGTACACTTGGTGTCATAAGGCACAAGGCACTTGTTACAGCAGCTTGCATTGGACCCCTTACAGCAGGCTTGCTTTGGACCAATACCCTGTGACAGTTATGCCTTTATAAGTAAGAGGCACCCCTTCTTTTTTAAATTCATCGTTGGAACTTGAAGAGAGGAAGACAGATTAATCTTTGGACCATCAAGAAAAGAAGAAGGATTCACTCTTGGACCTCTGTTGACAGTGCAGCCAATTCCAAAGTATTCTGTCATAGAGGTGAAGACAAAGGCATCTAAGGCAAGTGGTGAGCTCTGTCCCTTAACCATCCCAGGGAACAGTTGACTGCTGTTGGACCAAGGCCTCAATGTTGTCTGCACTGGAACCAGTACCCTGTTAACTGGAGGCTAAGGAGCCCCCCAGCCAACTGCCTGAAGTGGGAGTACAGAGAAAACGGATTTCCCTTGCTCTGGAGCTCCAGGATTGATAATCCCAGAAACCATAAAGGCAAGGAAGTGACTCACAGCTCTTCCTGCTTCATGGAAACACCTCAATTTAGGCATCCTCAACACTGTCCAAGCTGCTGCACAGGATCCACTGGACTCTGGCTTGACCTCGATGCTCCACCGCCTCTGCATCTCCAAGTTCACTTGATGCCGACATCAAAGCTTCATTGCCTTCTCAGATGATACCCACTGAGTATTTGTACCTTCCAAACTTGAAACAACCACCTGGTCCCCAGTTGCTTCAATGTTATAGTCAATGACGCTGCAGTATCCCAATGCTGTTTGGAGTGAGCTGAGCTTACTTGCTGCCAAGGGCCAGTAACTACTTTTTTACTCCTGAGACTGCTGAATTGTTCAGCACCGTCGACCCAACATTGCTTGCCATCCCTAGCGTCTTAGGCCTACAAGCGTATGAAGCTGCCAAACATCACAGCATCATTAAACCCTGTGCCACTGCTCTCTGATGTGACACAGGCCAAGTTACAAAGCATCCAGACTCCCAGCTCAATGCCAAAAAGCCTAGCTCAATGCTGTAAGATCCAAAGACAAGATCACAAGGTACTGTGAAGAGGCCCTTCTCCCCCGGTCGCCTTTTGAGATCATAATGACTTTTATGCTCCCCTTCTCTTCCTTGTTCTTCTAGACATATCATTTGAACAGTGACATTGTGCCTATTGTGGCCATGTACACTCCTCATCTACCCAGAGTGCATCTTTTTACAAAAATGTGACTTCTGTGTGTGTGTTTTATACTGGGGGAGGGTTGGTATTTTCCTAGTGGTTTCCGATTAGCTCTGTTTATTATTATTAATTAAACACCACTATTTGTATATAAACTTGTTTGGTCTTAGGTTGTTTGGGTTACTACTATTATCAGTTCACACCCCGCCTGACGGTACAGCCTGCACTTGCCCCACATTCCCAAAAGAGGCACAATTATACCTTTCGGGCTGTGCCCGGTTCAACTGCAAGATTGGGGTCACTGCTGGTTTAGTAGTAGTATGGGGCTGAGCCAGTATTCTACCCACTACACATCTGTGTACTCGTGCAGAGAAGTAGTCATTTCATTACAGGAGTGATTGTGCATGGAAAGCCAGCCAACATGGTGTTGGTAAGTCGAAGTGGGGGAGGATCTGGGTATGCTGTAGAGAGTGTGGGTAACAAGGTTGAGGCCTTTGTCTAGAGCAAAAAAGGAGTAGAGGGGAAGGGCAAGCTGTAAGCACAATCAGTATTACGATTTACCAAGCACAAGGGGGAAGATTCGAGTTTTTGTATAGTGGTGTGAGAAAGCTGAAGGTGTCTCCCTAGCTAGTCCCCGGGGATCTGTCATCCAGGTGGCCAGGACACGGCCATCGCTATTGTATCCAGTACCTCGGGGTGGACCAGTGAGGGAGGATCACCTGGATGGGGGGTCCTTTGACACCTTTTCCCTCTCCTCTCACGTAGGACATTCTAAACCACTCCCCCCCACCTTTTCCAACACAAACACTTTCGCACAACCTAAAGGACAACAAACTAACACCAGAGCCCTTAACCTGAAATGTCCCAATACAAGGGTCAGGCAAAGTCAGGCAATTGATCAGAATCGCACACAACTGACACCCCTTTCCCCTTTCCCACAGGGATAAAAGGTGGAGCCAAAGAGCACAGTACGAGCAAGGCGAATACAGCAGACAGCACGAGACGGCTACCACGCGTCAGTTCAAAAGAAGGGTAAAGGGAGCAGGAAGCGAGAGGGTGGTGAGGAGAGAAGTGACTTTGCCCTTTTCGTCCCAGGCCTGCAGAGCCTTCGTGGAAGAGAGCCTAAGATCGCGAACAATAGCACAAGTGTCCTGCAGCAGATGTCAACGGTACACAGTGAAAACATATGCCGATAAGCAGGAGCGTGTGAAGCTCCGGTGTTTGTGGTACCGGCCTTGTCTCCAGCGAAGCCAAAAGCCAAGTGGTTTAACACAGCCGGTAAGTCGAGGAGAGATCCGATAAGAACCGGGCTGTGATGAATGAGAATCGCAAAGTGGCAAGTTTTGAACCAAAGCTAATGAACTGTAACAAGTACAAAAACTGAAGGGGAGACCAGCTGCAAAGGGAAACCCGCACCATGTGGTTGCTAACTCGAGAGACTCTGGTCGAGCCCCATATGAGATAAACTACAAGTACCAAAAGGCCATAGGTAGACATGTGAAATAGGTCAAAGTGGTCATACAGAGAGTCAAGCAAAATCCCCATACAATCGAAAGACTTTGAGCTACAAGCACTGTGAAGGAATGGGAATTGAATCCCAATAAAAGTCAAGAGGGGTCCAGACCCGACCGAGGGAGATCCACGAGTGAAGCCATCACCCAAGAATATAAAAGGCAAGAGTGGTCCGAGCCCGACCGAGGGAGATCCAGGGGTGAAGTTGTTACCCAAAGTTGTTTGATAAAGGACTGTGGTATATTTTGTAATACAAATTCAGAAAGGTCAATGCCCAGAAGAGGGGGATCCAGGGGTGAAGTCCTCATCCTACGTGAAACTGTGGAAAACAATGGAGAAGGGTCAGCGCCCAGAAGAGGGGGACCCAGGGGTGAATCATTATCACCCTAACAAACTTTCATTTGGTTAAAAGAACTTTTGTTTTTTGGTTATTTGAACATGTCAGGCCCGGAAGGCAAGCGACTTTCAAAGGAAATGAGACTTGGCCATAGATGGTCCTGAGAACTGCCAATGGAACTGTCATCTCATGCTGGAGAAGCCCGAGACTATACTGGGCTCTGAACTCCCATCTTACCCCATGTCCAAAACGTGGGGAAGGGGGACACAAGGTACTGCATCTTGACATATTATTTGCGAACACTTCTTTCTTTTCTTGAGAACTATCCCACACCCCTTTTTGTATTAGGTGTGAGGTTTGGCAATAGGTTTCTTAGTATAGGCCTTTTTATTTTGACACGCCACTAGGACTGCCTTATTTTTCATTTGATGGTCGACGCATGCTACCATCTTAGATTTAGATTTAGAGTAGGCGTGTTTCCAACCTGCATACAGCATTCATTGTTCAATGAACACACTTGAACTGTGATCACTTGTGTCTGTCTTACTTGTTGTCACCATGAGTTTCTCATAGTGGTTAGTAAGAAAAGGATGAATTTTCAAAATGTTGAGGAGGTTAATATAATTAGCAGAGGCAGTGGTAGTGATGAATTGTTGCAGATGTAGGCCGAACCGTGGATGAGGGAGCAAGAAGTTGAGGCAGGAAGAAGACAGTAAAGGGGAGGGTAAGGATGGCATTGGGAGGCAGGAGAAAGATGACTTACATTTTTGAAGAGCTCAGCATGAAGCATTGGAGAGCCATCCAGTGACGAACTTCAGGGAGATAGTTTGCAATCCATTCTGAGATGGCTGGGGTGGTGGAAGGAAAGGAGAAAATATTTGAGTGTCATCAGCAAAAAGGGTATAGTGAAAGCCAATGGATGAGCTATGTCTTCTTAGGGCAGAGGTAAAGAGGGTGAAGAGGAGAGGTACAATGACTGATCCTTGGGGAACACTAACAGTGAGAGGGATGGGGGTCACGGGTTTGCGAGTGCAAAAAGATTTTAAAGGATCTACTTTTCCGGTAGGAGAGGATCCAGACAAGAGCAGATTTATAAAAAACCCAAGGTCCTGGAGAGTGATGAGGAGGGAAGAGTGGTTGTCAGTGTCAAACGTGACACAGAGGTCCAAAAGGATGAGTATAAATAAGAGTTTCGAGTGGTCAGCATTACAATGAAATTTGGAAATATGCATCAATCTCAAGGTGCTTAAATTACAGCTTTTAAAGAAGGGGAGATAATGCACCAAGAACCACCAATATCCGTTAATCTACTGACATTTTTCATATAACTGTTTTCCTCTTTTGAAACTGAAGTTTAATGAACATATAGTCCCAATATTTTGGCTAGATAATCTGCCCAAAATGCAACCAATACAATTGTGCAAGATGCAGTCATTTCACCACTATCTCTTTCTTTGTATTACAACAGGAGTAGTCAGGCCTGCGCATGCATGCTGTGTTCACAAAGCATATGGACACACTGTTCTCAAGCTCATAAGCATTCAGGCACTATTCATAGACTGAACATTGGTTGACTAGATCTTGGAAAACTCCCCTAGGGAAGCAAATAGCCTTTGAGCTGGCATTGAGTTTCCTCAATGATGCTCTCCTTTAATAATTGTAGGCATTTTTGTATACCAGCAATTTAATGATCTGTAAAATAAGGCACCAATTAAAAGGCAGCACAACGTGTAAAATGCAATTATTTAGAGGAGTGGTAAATGGTGTCTAGTATCCATAAATAATAGGTATATGAATGCATTTTTGCCTCCATTTGACTTTCCAGGGGTCCTCCAATTATTGGACAGGCCTTCCCATCATCCTCATCTGATCCGCCTGTCAATTATGAATGCATTTCCGACCAGCATGTGATATTGATGCTGGAGGAAATGCATGAGATTTATATGGAATCCATGCACACGCCTCCCACCATGCACACACATGGCATTTATGATTGTTTGCATTGTTTACAAATCATACTGCCAAGAAAGAAGCTCAGTGCACTTAAAAACCCAGGGACTTGAGAAACTAATTTGCACCCAGAAAAGAGGACTTGTCCAGGAGAGAGGGAAGGACTGAGGACCATGGCCCTAAAGGAAGGCTTCTTCATTTATGGTGGTCTGCTGAACCAACCCTATGAGCTCAGATACAATCCCCTGAATTTTCTGATGTGTCCAATAAAGATACTATTCTGAGATCTTGGGTCAGAGTTGTCTGCTGATCTCCCAACCATGGCATTAATATTTTAATATCACTAAAATGAACTCTCCAATCATCATCATAGGTGACTTTAACTTATGGGCCGATGACCCATCGGACAAACTCCCCACTTTAGAAGCGACTGGATATACCTAGCTGGCAAAGGTACCAATGCATCAAGGTGACCACACCCTTGACTGGTTACTGGTGCATAATGTTCATACTTGTGCTGATGACACCCTTGGCTGTCCATGGTCTGATATTATTTTTGTCAACACCCCGATTATACTGCCCAGCACCCCTTTAAGACTTGATACTAATACCAGGTCTATGATTACATATAGAAACATTAAAAACATCACACCGACCATTTTCTCCTCCCTTGTAGCTTCCGAATTGGGGAAAATTGAGTTATATGAGGGTGAAATGCATGAGCTATTTGGTCATATATCATCTGCTATTAATGATACTATTAATACTTTAGCCCCAGAAAAAATGAAGATGATAAAAGCGGAAACTACTTATAAAGCTTGGTTCTGGACAAAATTGTAGAAGCAAGAAAAACCAAAAGAACATATGAGCGAGAATGGCGGAAAAATCTGTGTTCGACAACTTTGGATAAATATAAAAAATCCGTTCAACAGTATATGGATGTCATAATTGAGTCTAAAAAGAATTTGTATAATGCCCCTATTGACAATGCAAAATCAAGCTCAAAAGAATGATTTAAAATTCTTAAAGACATTGAAAATCACACATCTTCTTTTCCGCCTATTGTGAAGGACTCTGTTTGGTGCCCACAAATTCAGGATGAATTTACGCACAAAATTGCTGGACACCGTCTAGCTATTGCCAATCAATGGGCCAATTTTGATTTCAAGAATGACGGCTTTAATGTTAATCATCAAGATGACATCTCTTGTGCTCATCTTCCTAAATTTGAATGTTCTGCTTGCTCTGAACAGGAAATTAAGGAGATTATAAATAAACACTAACATGATACATTTTCCTTCCTTTCAGGTAAAGTACCTGCAGATTTGAAGGAGGTATGAGGCACCCCTGTTTTGAAAAATAACTCTCTTGATCCCTCTAGTCCTAAAAACTATAGCCTATTACTGCTGTCCCATATCTAATGAAGATCCTAGACAGAGTGGCATATGTACAGCTACAGAAATCTATTGAGGAATATAAACTCCTCACTCCAAATCAGTCCGGTTTTCGTGCCCAACGTGGTACTGAGACCGCTCTTTTGGATTTAAAATCCAATATTACTGGAATTATTGAAAGGAAACATACTGCACTGCTGTTATTATTAGATCTCTCTGCAGATTTTCATATCATTGACCATGATCTATTATACAACAGATTTCCGACTGTTTCCAATTCTTTTAAGAATGCAGGTAAGCAGATTGCATCGTTTCTGGGCCCTAGAATTTCAAGAGTGGCGGTCGAGAGAGCTCAAGTGACACCCATTTCTAGCACATGTGGTGGTCCGCAGGGCTCTTGCTTGTCACCCCTGCTGTTTAATATTTATATCAGACCCTTTCTAGATCTTCTTGGGGATCTGGATGCTCAATTCACAAACTATGCGGATGACACCCAGATCCTCTTTGAGCTGTCTGGTAACTATCAGAAGGATGCTGAAGTTGTGAACTACATCTATGCCAAAATCCAAATCTGGATGGCATTTAACTCACTAGCCCTCAATGACTCTAAAACAAGTTGCTTACTATGGCATCCAGTCCTAGACTAAAGAATCACCCGGAACAGTACAAATAATTTGAGGTGGCGGGTAATGTTATACCAGCGAGCAAAACAGTGAAAACCTTGGCAGTGATGCTGGATTATACTCTCACAATGAAGAAACAGGTCTCCCATTTGTTCATCCTGTGGATATGTATTTAAGTTATTACATCAGATCAGACCATATCTCGCTCTCTCAAACAGATCTCTCCTGGCTTCCTCATTAATAAATCCAAGATTGGATTACTGTAACAGTTTTATGATTGGGACATCTGAAGGGAATCTGAAAAGGCTACAAACTGTTCAGAATGGAGCCGTGAGGGCAGTCTTTACCTTGGCCAGACGGGACCATGTCACTGCAGTTAGGAAGAAACTTCACTTGCTTCGGGTGAGGCAGAGAAGTAAGCACACAATTCTGTGTCTCACCTATAAATGCCAGAATGCCAAGGCACAACTCTATCTTTCTAATAGACTGGTTAAGAAAACATCATGCAGAGTGTTACGTTCATCTGATACTCTTCAGCTTATCCAGTCAAGAACTCGCCTAAAAAACTTTGGTGATTGCAGTTTTGAACTTAATGCTCCACTTGAATGGAACAACTTGCCTATGGACATCAAAACATCTCAACCAATTTCTGTCTTTAAGAAACATGTGAAGACTTTGTTCTTCAATCTACATGAATAGATTTGAACTCATTTTCTATGGTATCTCTCTCATTCTACTCTTGGAGCGCTTTGAGGCTTAGGGGCATGCAACGCCTCATAAGAATTTAAATAAATACATAAAAACAGTATTAGAGGTTTCAACCTATATGGACTACTTGCAAAGTGCCTGGCCTAGTAGAGAACAGCCAAGTTGCATCCAACTGACTGATGCTTTCTCTCTTTGGTGAAGGTAAATGTGCACTGATAAAAGCCATTTTATACTTGCAAACCATCAAGGGTGTGTGCTTATGTTCTAGAGGGTGTGCACATTCAACTGTGCCAATGTATGGTAGGTATCTTGGAGGGCACACTACACACAGTTGTTATGTGGAAATGTTCTGTTTAACTTGCAGCATAATCACAAATGCCATTTGCTTCTTTATGTGTTGCACAAGCGATGGCTCTCTTTCCGTAGGCTTTCAACAGTCATCCTGCAATAGCCAGCTCAGTAGTTGCTCTTCTACCCTGCCCCCACTACTCCATAACTATGCCACCTGGGTGTAGTGGCTACAGTGTTAAGGTGTGGTTATCCGTTGCTGAGCTGTTCTCATCTCCACAACAAGAACATATCAGGGTGGTCTGAGGGAGAGGTGCTTGGATATGTATGACTGCCTGTCCCCATCCCGGGGCTTCTATTTCTTCATCCATTGCATTGTGGTATCTGTTGTCTTGGTTTGCTTCAATTGACTACTTTAGATTCAAGTCAGGCAAGGGGGCTGTGAGCTACAATAAAGGTGCTGTCTTCAGTGATAATAACATCCCAGCTCTGCTCACCCTGGAAGGACTTTATCAGTGCAGACATCCCATTGTAAATGAGCTCAAATGGTTTTAAACATTATTCTAATTAGTGGAGTACTGAATGTTTAGCACACTAGCTAGAGAAACACTGAGGAGCAAATGTAGCCATAGATTTGAATAGTTATTTGGTTTAATTGTTATGGCAATTCTTGTTCCACTCCCAACCTCTCATAGTCACTCTGCTGTCGCATGTCCAGATGCTACATCTTTTCCCATTACCCACAGTAACGTCGCAGCTATTAGCATGTGGGTGGGTGGTTTCAAAATGCCTGTGAGTTAAAGTATAGGAGATGTCTTTTAACTTAACTGTTGGGCGGCTTTGCGTAATTGTAGCCATTTGGTGGGTGATGTGTTATGTGCTTTTGCCAAGGCTGGAATCCTGTTGTTAAGAAGCATTATGCATGTTCCTACAATTCTAGAAGCCTGGAACATTAGCAGAGGGGAATACCAAAAATTGGATGCAAACCTGAATGGGCAACGTCTGCTTTCACCTTAAGCTGACTGGGGATTTTTGGTTGGTTCAGCAAAAATCAATCCAGCACTATTTTAATTAAAAAGAAATCATCGACAAGTGGGCAAAATCTCACTGGAGGTATCTTGCATCTTGGGCCATATTTGTGTGCCCCAACGTCATTTTGAGAGTTCTAATTGGCTGATTTGAGATTTTGTGGTTTGATATGATGCATTTTAGTAAGGGAAATCGGTTTGTCTAGTAAAATAAAGTGAATCTGATTAGTTGTGGCCCCAAAAAATGTTTACAAATGGTTTCCATTGTTATTCAGAAATTTTGTGGGTACCTTCATGCACTACACTGCAACTATTATGAAAATAGGGATATTGAAATCCCCTGGATCACCCCCAAACTCCAAGCAAATTCAGGTTGGTGAGAGAGAGGTGCATTATACCCATATAATGTTGTTTTTCATTTGTTTAATGGGGCTTATGGGCTATATCTGCAGCTTTGTCTGCTGAACGATAGGTTTGTGGCTGGTCTGTGGACCAGAGTCTCGTCTGCTGGCACGGGCCATATCTCCACTAACCCAGCTCATCCATGGGGACTTTTAAGGGTCCCCAAGTAGCCTGCAGACTCAGCAGGGCCACTTGGATGCTTAGGGCATGGCCAAAAGCAATACCCAGTGGCCATTTCCTCTGTGTGAACAGGTCTGGTAGTTAGCGGCAGCTAAAAGCCCCCCATTGTATACTCACAGTGCCTGGCAAAGGGGCCACTGTGCCTGATAAGAGGCCATGCCTAATTGGTCAATTGGGTGCTTCGGGCTGCCTGTGGCAAGGATGGTGTCCTTGCTTTGGCCAAAGTGGCCACAGAACATGACCACAACCCTTGCCCAGTGGCTTTAATAGGGGGATTGCGAGTGCCAGGGACATTGGCTGAGGAAAATTACCACTGAGTTTCCCCAAGTGGTCACATCATGAGGATTGGAGTGCACAGGGAATGTTCTAAGGCCATGCCCAGTACAAAATAATTCTAAAAGAAATTAGTGACAAAACATTTTGCTTAAAGAATAATTCATCAAGAAATCGTTGTTAGAGGGATTTAACGTAAAAGCATATATATATATATTTTTTAAAACTTTTATTTATTTGGCATGGCAACACAAGAACAAGCGCAAGCAAACAGGCAATTGCATTTAGAACAGTGCAAAAAAGGGGAAGAATTACAAACATATATTGCAGACTCAAGGCGATATGAGCACATCCAGAACGCGCGAGGGTAAGTGTGGAATAGAGGAGGGGCTATTTAGCAGGCAGAGTGTGGACGGCAGGGGGAGGGGAGGAGATGAGATGAAGCATCAGAGATAGTGTCGATGGGAGACATACATGCACAGAACTTTGACCAAACGTCTTTGGGCTTCGAATGGGTCGGCTGTTGTACGGCCCAGGATTCCTCGGTATCTGAGGCCCATCTAAGCGCCCTGAGCCATTGAGCGTGGGTAGGCGAGGCAGGCCGGAGCCAGCAAAAAAGTATGGAGCACACTGCGAGTATCATGCATAACCCAGCTAGTTTTTTAGAATCTCGGTGGAGTTCGGGGAATTCATGGAAAAGGCATCTGACTGGGGATGGAGTGATGGAGACTTCAAGCATATCAGACACTGTTGAGCATACAGTGCTACAGAATTTGGCGAGGCGTGGGCAGGACCAGATCATGTGAATATAACCAGCATTGTCAGAGCCGCACCTAGGGCAGCTTGATGGCAAATCGTTTGAGATGTGATGTCTGTTTGGGGTGTAATGGTATCTGTGAAGCACCTTGAATTGAATCAGCTTGAATCGAGAATTGTAGGACACTCCATGGATGCGGGCACACATGCGAGTCCATCGCTCATCCGACATTTCCAGCCCAAGGTCGCCCCCCCCAAGCCTGTCTCAATTTAGTGAATGGTGGGACATCTCTGGACTGCAGCAGGGTGTAGAGTCTGGGAACTTTACCTCGAGTGGGTGAGGGGGAGGTTAACTCCGTGACTATGAGCTCGTCCGGTGGTATCGCTGGGAAGCAGGGGTAGATGTGTTTGAGGGTTTTCCGAAGGGAAGAGTACTGGATCCAGACAGAAGGGCTCCGCCGATAGGGCAATGGGAGGTCAGACCACTCGATGAAGTTTCCCTGTTCAAAGGCATCGCGGAGCAGCTCGAAGCCTGCCTCTGCCCACCGGCGAACAACGAGAGAGGACACGCGTGGGACCCCCGGGAGGAAGTTACAAAGCGGTAAGTTACCATGAAATGGGTGGGCGACTCCCAACAACTTCCAAGTTTTTGATATGGCCAATGACGTGCAGGTCGCTGGGTCAAGTGACTCCGGCACTGCCGGTGCGGGTGTAACAATCAGGGACCGGATATCACGGTCACTGACCGATAGCTTCTCGAGTCTGAGGAGGGGTGGGGGATCCGCCACATTATGAAGTGTATTGGGTTTTGTGCGACTAGCCAGTACTTGAGGAAATCGGGTGCACCAAAGCCGCCCACCTCCAATGGAGCAGCCAGAGTTTTGAGTTTGAGCCTGACCGCGCCAGTGTGCCAGAGGAAAGTGTTAAGGATACGAGTCAATGCCTGGAAGAAACCGGAGCCTGGCCAAAGAGGGATGTTGGTGAATCTGTACAGTAGTTGGGATAGCACCAGCATCTTCAGTACTCCTATCCTACCCGCAAGTGAAATTGGGAGTTTGTCCCAACCCAGTGACTTCGTTGTGAGGTTTGTAAGGTACTTTTGGTAGTTTTCCTCAAAAACATTTTCGAAGTGACGAGACACTACTACACCAAGGTAGGTGAAGTTTGACTGGGCCCAAGCGAACCCCAGAGTGTTCGGGGGGGGGCGTGTGCAGTCAGTGATTGGAAACAGGGTGGACTTAGAACAGTTCACTTTGAGGCTAGAGAAGCACCCGAAAAGGATGGTATCCTCCAGTATCGGAGCCAAATTGGTATCGGGAGAGCGAATAATGAGGAGGGCGTCATCCGCGTATAGGGATACTATGTCTGACTGACCCATAGTGCGTAAGCCCCTGTGTGCATGGGATTGACGGAGCATGTCTGCGAATGGCTCCATTGAGATGGCAAAGACCAGGGGGGAAAAGGGGCAGCCCTGTCTAGTTCCTCTAGCTATTGGAAAGAGGGGGGAGCACCGATCCTCGATACGGACCCTAGCCACTGGATCGGAGTATAGCAGTTTGACCCAGGAGAGAAAGCAGGGACTGAACTTGCATTTTTCGAGCACCCGCCAGAGATATTTCCACGAGACAGAGTCGAAAGCTTTTTGCATATCGAGTGTCGCGGCTACTGCCTGGATGTTTGGGCTGATTCTACTTATAATGTTAAAGAGGCGTCTCAAATTCAGGGAGGTGGAGCGCCCCGGGATGAATCCCGACTGATCTGGATGGATTATGTGTGGCATGTAGGGGGCAAGACGTTGAGCTAAGAGTTTGGCATAAATTTTGACATCGCTATTAATGAGCGAGAGTGGGAGGTAGGAGTCGCATTGAGTGGGGGGTTTATCAGGTTTCAGTAAGACGGTTATCGTGGCCTCGCGTAGCGAGGGGGGGAGCCGGCCCGCCTCTACCGATTCATCCCAGAGGGCCATCAAGTGGGGAAGGAGGAGAGATTTATAATGTTTGTAAAATTCTACGGGGATACCATCGGAACCAGGGGCTTTATCTGATGAGAGTGAGTCAATAGCGTTTGAGAATTCCTCGAGGGTAAATGGATTCTCAAGGAAGGCGATGGTCTCAGGGGAGAGGGTCGAAAGAGGAAGATTGTCAAGATAGGTATCAATCTCCGTGGAGGAAGCACTATCTGCCTTGGCATACAAGGATTCGTAGAAGGAGTGGAATTCGGAGTTGATTTCTTGCGGTGTCATGATAAGAGAGAGCCATCTGGTTTCTCCACTCCCAGAATGGGCGGCGTGCTGAACTCCCGACGGAGAAGCCTGGCCAGAAAGTGGCTTGGACGCTCACCCTCACCGTACTTCCTTGCAAGGCCCGGATTATCCGAAAAAATGTAATTCACGGTCCGCTAGGGAGCAGAACGTATCGAGCTCCGCACCAATTCATGCTAGGAGTTCCGGGGTTTGGTGAAGCGAGCATTGGGCCTCCAGTGTGGACAGGGCAGTCTCGCTTACCGCGATCTCTCTGTGGATTGTTTTAAGGATACCGTTTTCCTTGGACAGGGCGATACATCCAACGTATGCTTTGAAGGATTCCCAGAGGGTAGCCTGTGAGGATACCGTATTGGTGTTAATTTCGAAGAACTCCTCGATGGCGGTCTCAAGCTCGGAGCTGAAGAGAGGGTCGAGGAGAGAGTAGGGTTTCATTCTCCAGTGCCTAACTCGGTCGTGATCTGGGCCCCAAGCGAGAGTGATGGTCACTGGCGAGTGGTCAGAGAGAGTTCTAGGGAGGATTTTAAGGTCGGTTATATTTCTGACAAGTATATCGGAAACCAGCCATCTATCGATTCGGGAATACGAGTCGTGTACCGAGGAGTAGAAGGAATAGGAGCGGGAATCGGGGTGTAGGAGTCGCCATACGTCCACTATAGAGAGTCGGGGAAAAGATAACAATGTAGTGTAGGCTGCTCTGGAGAGTTGGCGGGGCCTAGACCCGGATCTGTCTAAGTCTACGTCAAATATAGTATTAAAGTCACCCCCCCAGCAAATAGGTATTAGGGGAAAGCTGTAATGAAGGTTCGTGAGATGTAAGTAAAATTCAGGGTCATCGATGTTAGGGCCATATATATTTAACAGGATTATTTCTTTATTCTGCAGGGTGCCGTGTAGAAGGACATATCTGCCCTGAGGGTCAATCTGTGTAGATATGGGGTTGAATTTGAGGCTCCTGCAAATCAGGGTCATGGCTCCACGGCTCTGAATGGAGTAATTGGTAAAGTATCTTTGAGGGCCCCATGTTTTTGAAAACTTTCCACAGTGCTCAGTGCAAGCGTGTGTTTCCTGTAGAAATAGGATTTTGGTCCCATGGCGTTCGGCCTGCAGTTGTAATTGTCTAATTTTTTTATAGTTACCCAGGCCCCGAACATTCCAGCTCATGAGTGTTTAGTTATCTTCAGACAACAGTTCAGAGAGATTTGTCAATGGTTACAGGATAGCAATACAGTGATACCCTCGGCCCGTGCACTGTCTGTCCAGCATTGCAGCGTCAGCGGGCTGTGTTGCCCATGCTCCACCATCCTCGCGATTGCCAAGCCTTTTTTTAACACATAACCCAACATTACTTCTCCCCTCCCACACCCCTCCCCCAAACAGAGGAATGGTAACCCCAAAGCCAAACAACCAAATCCAAACCAGTGGCATCAACGCCGAGGGGGCCTGTGTACTGGCCAGGCAGTGATGCTCCCAACCGTAAGGCACATGAAGGATAAACATGGTGCCTAGCAGTGGCCAGGTGCACAACCCGGCCAGGGCCCCGTGAGTGAGGGGGAGGCACGGCCAAACAAAGTGAGGCAATGATCTCAAGGTCGGGAGGACGGACCTCCCTATCAAGTAAATAGAACATGTAACTGAGTCCAACAACAATGGAACGGGAACTCAAAAGTGGTGAATGGGCGCCGTGAGGGCAAGTCAAACAGCGTACTGAGTAGTTACTTGCGCGCCACAAGGCCCATTGGGCGCCCCAAGTCGGAGGGCGCTCGAGAAGGTAGACAGGCAGCTGAGGAACCCTGCAGCACCAAACGGGCACCCCAATGAGGGGGATCAGCCAGGAAAGTGCTCATCGATGAACCTGGATGCTTCCTCGCGAATTGTGAAAAAGTACACCCGGTTGGAGTGTTCGATCCTTAGTTTGGCGGGATATAGCATAGCATATTTGACCTCCAAGTCACGTAGTCTCCTCTTCACTGCTAGGAATGTTTTACGCTCTCGTTGAACCCCCACCGAGAAGTCTGGATAGAGATGGATCCTTGCAGCCACCAGTAGGAGTTCCCTCTTGGCTCTCGCCGCCCTGAGGAGGGCGTCGTTGTCATGAAAGTTTAAAACTATGGCTATGATTGGTCGCGGAGGCGCGCCAGGCCTGGGTTTCGCAGTAAGGGCTCGGTGGGCTCTCTCAACGGTAAATTGTGGGGAGAGCTTTGGAGAATCAAGTAGTGTTAGTAAGGTGTGTACAACATAGTTCTCCATAGGTTCCTTAACGTCATCCTCAGGTACTCCAATTATGCATAGGTTGTTGCGTCGCGAGCGCGATTCGAGGTCCTCGTTCTTTTACTCAACGTCAGTGACACGGGAGGAGAGCGCGGATATCTCCGCCCTGAGGGAGTCCAGGTGATCCTCGGTAGCGCTGACTCGTGTCTCAATCTCAGCTACCCGGCCATCAGTCCTCTCCATGTGGGCTTTAATAGATGATATGGTACCGTTCATGTCATCTAGTTTACTATGGAGTGTGGTGAATCCCTCCCGGATGAATTCCATCATTTTCTGAGAGTCAGAGGGGACCAAGGACGATGAGGTGGACGGTTCCTGGCCCGGCTCCTCAGCCGCCGAGCCGGAAGAGGCCTTCGTAAACATGTTGATCGAGCTTTGCTTCTTTCCCGCTCCCTTGGTCATGGCGCCAGATGGACCGGAGGCCCGAGGGCCAAGGGGGGTGATAGGTGTATCGAAGCAGAGCAAAAAGGAAATTGCACCTCCGGGGGGGTCATGCAGGGATATCAGGGTGTTCAAGGGCCGAGAAGCACGCCGAACCGCAATGCTGTGTAAAGCAGTAACTAGAGGTGGAGTCCGTCGAGGTGTAGTTGGCTGCCCGCCAGTGGGGCCAAGGGGAATTCCTCTAGCCGGACGCGGTGGGCACAGGTGAAATGGGTCGTAGGTGAGGTCACCGGTGTAGACTATCCTGGAGGGATGGAGTAGGGGTTGGAGGCCAGAGGACCGGCGCAACAGCAGTGTTCAGGATAGCAGTATCTGTGGGCTCTAGTGAAGAGGCCGGGAAGAGCGCCTCACCTGCCGTGGAGTGAGCTGTTGGAGCGCCACGGCATGTGGGTCTTAAGCAAATAGGAATTAGCCTGAAGATCGGGGCACACAGCAGTTAGAGAGTCAGGAGTAGTGGTCCCCGGTTCAGGGGGTGTCCCGACGGAGTGAGGGATTCGCCCGATGTACAGTCTGAGCCAAAGGTATGGTTCCGGTACTAGGAGTGGTCCACAGAGCCCTCGGATGTGTAGAAGTTGAAAAGTGTCCAGCCCGGGCTTAGTGTGTTGCTGCTGATCGGGGGTGTGGAGTACGCTGAAAGTTGTCCAACACAGCACTCACAAGGTATAGTACAGGTGGGCACGGGCCCCGGTGGCAGTCTCAAGGCAGGGGGAGGTGGGAGATGCCCGAGCACCGGCAGTGATGGAGGTAGGGGGCTCCAGGACTCACCATAATCATCCTGGGCGAGGTAGTTGCTCCTGCAACACCCCCGGAAGGGGGGCTCCCGTGGCAGGGCCCAGCGGGCCTCGGGAGACAGCACGCCACCCAGGAGGGGCAGCGGAGCAGGGAGCTCTGCAGTGTAGAGGAACCCCGGATCCAGGGAGGCCCCCGACCAGCACAGGCGTCGAGTGCCAGCACGCCGCCCCCAGGGTGCAGCGTGAGGTGGGCGCTCAAGTCAGGGAGGGCCCCTGATCGAGGCAGTCGCCTGGGCCCCGTAGAACGTGGCCCCAGTCCAGTGGAGGCAGCAAAGGCGGGGTGCCCAGCTGTGGTGAGGCCTCCGGGGTTGAGGCGTCCAGGAAACACCTCGGAGGCCCACCGCAAGAAGTCTTCTCGAATAGGGCAGAGGAGCGGTGCACCGAGCCGTGTCAAGGACCACCGGGTCCGTGCAGGCAGCAGGCCACTCCGTACGGCCCACGCAGGCCGCCGGTGGATAAAGGAGGAGGGCCGCAGTGCGTGGCTCCCGCGCCCCTCCCCGCCGCAGGCCTCCGATCCCCAGCCTCGGAGCAGGAGCGCACTAGAGCCGAAGGCGGGACCGAGCAGCGTCGGCACCCGGGCTGGAATCAGTCCCGCGTATCTTTGTGGCGGCGCGGACCCAGGGCAAGGGGTTCAGGCTGCGGGCGCACAGGAGCAGTAGCAATGCTTTGAGGTCACTGCAGGAGGGAGAAGCAGTGCACCAGAGGAGAATTTCCGTCAGGATATCGCCTTTTGGGACAGAGCTCCGTGTCAGGTGGCCATTTGTAACGAGTGCAACAGCCCCCCCCAACGTAAAAGCATATTTGAAATTCAGTGGTAGTGGTCATGCTAAGGTGTGTCATGGTGGTTATGCTTGAGTTGCGGTCGCTTTAGTGACAATAACTATTGCATTTGTGTGTTTTGTTGTCTTGCGCTCCAGCCATAACTTATTTGGAAAATATGTGTTACAGAGCATATTAGAAAAAAATAGATGTGCAGTATTTTTTGTTTTTCAATTCATTTTGTTCCTCTGACCCTGCTGCACATATACAACGGCACTACTTTATGTTGGGTGAAGCTGATCATCCTGTACCGTTCATTGAATATTTTTTTTGCAATTTTTGCAATACATATGTCATATAATATTTCCCTCCAACCTACTGAACATGACTGAATAAAGGTGTGTCTGTGTTTTCTGGGTACTGTGAATATAAATATTCCTTTTGTGGTATATTTTTCTTTCTATTTTGCCCCTTAGTGCCAACTACACATGTACAGATATATCAATAGTTGTTTTGCTTAAAATATCACAGGTTTTGCAAATATGATTTTCAAAAGGATGTTGTCATTGTCAACTTCAGTATGAAAGTTGAAAGCGAGTTTTTGTCGACTGTATGGGAATTGCACTATTCGATGAAACTACGCCAAACTTTCCAAAAATAATATAGTCCCCACTCTGAAGCTCCCTGGAAGGTTTTGTGAAGATTTTTCAGGGGGGGAAAAGGAATGTTGGGTCCTAAAAGTTGCATTGACCATACTGCCACACATAGGACATTTTTGCTCTCAGCTACAGCATAATTTGCTGGACGAATGTACACAGCTTTGTGATAGGTTGGTGGATTGTTCCACTGTGATGTTTTTGAGTGTTTGTACTAACACTAAAATTTGTTGTGAGAGCATGTAGTATAAGTGAGTGTGTGTGGCATAAGAGTATGTTGCATAACAGAGCGTGGTGTAAGTGTATGTGTCATAATTGCATGTGTTGTATGTTTCTGTGTTGTAAAAGTGTCATAAGATTGCGTGTCATGTGTATTGTTGGTGCTTGTGTTGAAGGAGTGTTTGTTGTAGGAGCGTGAGTGTGCGCTATAAGAGTGTATTCTGCCAGATGGTGTGTTATGGGAGCATATGCCTTAGGAGTGCGTGTCATACATTCACATGTCACACATCTACATGTTGTAAGTGCATTTGTTATAGGAGCATATGTCAGGAGTGTGGATGATAACAGTGTGTGTCGTAAGAGTGTGTAAGAGTGTGAGTAATGGGAGTGAATTTCGTAGGTGTGCGTGTCATAGGAGTATGTTTAAAGATTGTGTGGTTGGTAGGACCATGTGTTGTAGGAGCACATGTCATAGGAGTGCATGTGGTAGAAGCACTAATAAGAGCGTGCCGTAGGAGTGTGTGTTGTAAGAGGGTGCATTGTAAGAGTTTGTGTTATTAGTGTTCATATAAACAATGTAAATATCACAAATGTACACATAGGATTTTAATATAAAATGTACCTCCATTCTGCTCCAGTATGCCTCGTAAAGTGTACATTTTCAATTGAAAAGTGTACATGTATTCCATCACTTTAAAATTGACATCAAAGTCAGCTGTCACATTGGTCTAATGTGATTTTTTAGATGTTAATTTCCTAATGTATGAAAAGCAAAACTCATAAGCTCTGTGTACAGTTCGTATGACTTGCCTTTGATGTAATTTTTTAGGAGATGTTCATTTTGTAATGTACCAACTGTGAAACTCCTACGCTTTACACACGTGATTGCAACGCATATTGTAGGCACCTGTGTGATAGAAGTATGTATTGTAAGAATGTATGTCATAGGACTATGTGTTGTACTAGGGCATGTTGTCATAGGAGCATGTGTTGTAGGGGTGCGTTTTGTAGCAGTGTGTGTCATAAGAGTGTGTGATAAGGGTGCACCATAAGAGTGTCTGTAGTTGGAACATGTATTGTACGTCAACATGCTTTGTGTAGTAGGCAAGTGTGTGTTGTAGGAGCACATGTTAAAGCAGCGCGTGTTGTAGGAGCACATGTTGTAGGAGTGTGTTTTGTAAGAGTGCACAGTAAGTGTGTTTGTAGGACTGTGTGTCATAGGTGCATATGTTGTAGGTGCATGTGAGAGCACTTGTACGTCTATATGTTAAGTACACTTAGTGTGTGTGTGTGTTTTAGGAACACTTATCCTAGGATTGTGTGTCATTACAATGTGTATCTTAAGAATGTATGTGGTTGGAACATGTGCCATAAGAGCAAGTGTCATACGTCCACATGCTATGTGTAATAGGCAAGTGTTTGTTGTAGGAGCGCATGTTATTGTCATAGGCGCACATGCCGTAGGAGTATGTGTCGAAAGAGTGTGTGGTAAATGTTTGTTTTAAGAGTGTGTGCGGTAGGAGCATGAATCGTGGGAGCATGTCTCGTAGGAGCTCATGATGTAGGTGCATATGTCACAGGTGCACATGTCGTCAGTGTATGAGAGAGCACTTGTACATGTTATGTGTACTAATCACATGTGTATTATGTGCTTGTGTTGTACGAGCATGTTATTAGTTTTCATATACACAATGTTTATATCACAAATGTGC
Organism: Ambystoma mexicanum; assembly: GCF_040938575.1. Classification (NCBI taxonomy): domain Eukaryota; kingdom Metazoa; phylum Chordata; class Amphibia; order Caudata; family Ambystomatidae; genus Ambystoma; species Ambystoma mexicanum. Next base: position 830,248,621 of record NC_090934.1, on the reverse strand, counting down.
GAGTAGGGTTTTAATATAAAATTACCTTCATTCAGCTCATGTATTGCCTCCTAAAATGTACATTTTCATATGAAAAGTTTACATCTATTCCTTCTTTGACATTAAATTCAGCTGTCACTCTCCTTTTATTTGAGTGTTTAGATGTTAAATGTGTTATATATGACCTGTAAATCGCATATGCTCTGTGTAGAGTTTGTATGAAAATTGTAAATGCATTCCATCACCTTAAAACTGTCATAAGAATCAACTGAGACACCCTTTGATGTGAGTTTTTAGGATTTGTTAATTGTGTGATATACAAACTGTTAATTGTATAATGTACGAACTATAAAACTCATACTCTCTGTCTTTAGTTTGTATGAAATATGGGCATTCATTCTTCACATGCATCATATATAGATCCATTCCAAATGTTATTATCTCAAAATTGGCCAAGTCGATTTTCAAATTAATTTTTCACTTCCCCAATTCCACATTAAATGTAGACACTAGCAAAAATGTGTAAAAATTGAAGTGGCCGATTTTGAGATATATGGATATATGGGCAAAAGCCAAAATAAAAATGTTTTCTCCTACGGGAAAAGAGCCATGTTGAAAGCTGCTCAAAACATGATCAAAGTAAAAAAAAATGTAACCTCTGAAGCCGTTAATGTACAAAATTGTGCATGCATAGGTGTCTGAATTGTGTTCAATTATGTTCACTTTTATTAAGTTATGCGTTTAAATGACACGTAGTCAAGCAAACCAATAGTAGTTTATTAAAGGAAATTATTAATGTTTGCTTATAGCTTTGTAAGTATGTCATTCCTAAAATAAATTGCATTTGTTGCTGTGATGTATTGGTTTGATAAATCTCTAAGCCACACCAATCACAAAGGAATTACAGCCAATAAAAATGACCGACATGACTTGAGCTAGTTTGACTTCTTGATTTTTCATACTTTTTAGAAAGTTAAAGGAGGTGAGGCTGGATCGGTTGCACCCCGAAGGACTTGGACTAAGTGTGAGAGGAGGGCTTGAATTTAACTCTGGACTTTTCATCTCTCAAATACTCAAAGAAGGGCAAGCGGACAATGTTGGCCTTCAGGTAAGATATTTTACTGGCCCCTTTGCCTTTTTCCACAGTAACTGCACACAGTAAAATGTTTATCAGTGATCTACTTAATAGGTAATGAAGCCAATTTTCTATGTTTTCTAAAAATAGCTGTTATTCATATTGGTTATCAGTCCTCCTCTAACTGAAAATTAGTATAATGGCAACCACATTTGGTTATCATTAGTTAAGGAATACCTATAAAAAATTGTATGTTTTAAGGACATCTGTTCGAGGTTGCTTTGAAGTTTAAACACCCACAATTACGGGATGACCAGTTTCAGTGAACAGAGAAGGCTGATATTGGAAAGCTCTCAGGGCACACTGCCAATCCTAAATCACATATTTATTGTTTAAGTTGCTTCTATATAATTATTGCAAATAATAATAAGTTGTATGTCTATATAATGCTTGCTCAAATATGTTTACCATTCCAGGGTGCTTTAACTGTCACATGTTAGTTATATATCATCATTGTGGTCATAGGCTGCGCATTAGGGGGCATGTATTGGCAATTGGCAGTATGTTCTGAAAGAGCCTTGCCCCAAGCATCTAGGGTGCCACCTCCCACCTCGATCAAGCTGTGAGAGGTTTTGCACATCACAATAAAATTAGAAAGATCGGATGCGGGCCGGATGGACTGAGGTTGGGTGTGTGTTGGTGGAAAATTGCTGGTAATTGAATTGGAAGTCTGTGGCACAGATGACAAATACTGCTGTACTGATCTTGCTCCATGTGCTTTGACCTTATTTTTCACATGAGTCTTCCTATAGGATTCATTCACTTCATCCCAATGAACTCAGACAAGATGTTGAATTAACGTGGATGTCCCCAAGCTTTGCAATAACTTGTGTGAAGGTTCCCTCTCCAAAACATTGCCACAGAAATTACACATGACCTCCTCAATCTCCTTTTTGCTGTTTTGGTCCTTTACGCAGGAATATTGCCAACTGTCAGCTAGGTTTTTTGTGCACATCGCTTCTTCTGTGACAGTAAAGCTGAAGCCACAGACACCACCTCATCATCATTGCTGGTCATTGTCATTTTGAAATGCTGGACTGTGGAGGAGAAATAGAAACTGTAAAAACTGTAAAAATACACAAATCACTTAATATCAAAAAACAATGTTCTTCTTTTTTTCTCCAAAGTCTGAAAACACACTGCCAAATACCTACCGCATCACTGCCAGTAATTTTTCACCCCCGACGTCACTATACCTATTAAAATAACTTTTAAAACAATATAAAACACAGACACAGCAAAATCTAAAGCCGCGGGCACAGAACTCTTCATACCCGCGGTTATCTGTAGTCTTGTACAGCCTTGAATATAGCTGCGAATATCAGAAAAACCACAGAAAACCACAGAGAAAAATAATTTCCTGCCCCCCAACCCTTCACCAAGTGCCACTCTCATCTGTGCCAGCTCCCCCACTCCTCAGGTGGCCTCCTCACCAAGTGGCCTCCTCACCAAGTGCCACTCTCATCTGTGCCAGCTCCCCCACTCCTCAGGTGGCCTCCTCACCTCCCCAGCCCTCTCCCTTTCCCCCCAAAACACACATTGCTTCTGTGACGCAGTTTGCTTTGAGATGTCGGCTATTCAAATCTATAGCCGCGGCTACAGAAAGCTTTGTGTTGCAAACTCAGTCCCTGGACCTCGTATAACTCCCAAATGTTACATAGTGCCCTCCAGCAACCTCCTCACCTCTAGACTAAAATCATTTGCAATTATTTTAACCTGCAAAAAGCTTTTTAACAACTTTTCATTTCCTGTTATCCCCGGCTATAGCCATGGTTATCTATCACATCGAGAGAAAAACAAGATGGCAGTCGTTTCATTTATAAAAACACTGGTTTTGGGTAAATCCCTGAGTTATAGTTATCTATATTTGAAAACGAGAACCCACTTCTCAGTCAAATATTTAAATAATGACTGCACAGAATAACCCCAAACCCCCAAACCACGCATGGATCCCGAGTCAATGCTCATGCCCAAGTTGTTTCAGACCTGCTCCAAATCCGTCCAGCGGTTTGGGCTGTGCGCTTTGGTAAAAATGAACCTTGTTTGTCTATGGGAAAATGAATGGGAAGAAGGCCGCAGTTTTTGAGAAAAAACAAAACTTTTTGTATTCTTGATAACTGTTCATATTTTTTAACAAATCTTTATGAAACTTTGCAGTCTGGATGTTTGGGGGGTGTGTGTCCTTAGTCACTTTCGAGGTTTCGGTCAAATCTGTTACTCGAATCAAAAGTTATTAACGACAGAATTTTGAGGGGTTCCTATGGGAGTCCGACTCACCTTAACTATAGTAGGGCGGCGACTGCTGCCCTATATATATATATATATATATATATATATATATATATATATATATATATATATATATATATATATATATATATATATATATATATATATATATATATGCAACTGTGCTTTGGCACTGGTCCAATCAAACTGCTATCACTATCACAGGATGCATGCTGTTTTATTACTAACCTCTTTATTGAAGGGTGCCTCTTGGTTGTTGGTTGTTACAATGCTTGCACAGTTATCGAATAACACCAAAGTGGTCCCCGGTAACTGTCCCCAAGGGTAACACTGTTGGGTTTATTAGACACTAGCCATTCTGAAAAGCAACTTATGAGGGCAGCATCTGGAGACTTCTCACTGATATATTAATGGAGTTATTAATTGGGGAAACAACCATGCCTCAAGGTATCTACAAAGGCTGAGGTGTCCTAATTTGGTATCAAGTTCTAGAGATACTTTTTTCCAGCAACTGAGGAAGCCCTGACTGCTATTGTAACTTGGTGCACACGTTAACCCTTATACAGAATTGTAATGTATGGTGGTGGTGTATTGGGTGGATTCTGTAATGCAAGATGTAGGAGTAACACTGCATGTGATGGTCTTCTGGTCATCCTACAGCACCAGGCAAACATTATGAAAAGGGTGGATCCATAGGCGAAGATAGATGGCTGACACATTTTAAAAATATCTTTTATACAGAAGGGGGTGAAGATCCAGTGCAAAATATGGTTACACTGATAACAAGAGGAACACTGCATGCAATGGTCTTCCAGTCATCCTACAGCACCAATGAAGCATTACGCTTCCAGTGAACCGTCAAGGGTCAATTCTGATAGCAACGGTACCTGAGCAAATGATGGCAACCCCTGATATGGTAGGCCATGTGATGCGAGTACTTGGGAGCATCTACATGGCCAAATATGGTAGTACCTGACCATAACAAGAAAAAGGGTGGCAAATGGTTTGCGATCCATAGCTAAGCGAGTGCCTACTCAATGCTTTTAGACAAAGCAAAACTTCACCAAAGTTTATTTTATTTTTTGGTTGCATTTCTTATTCATTATAGTATGTTCCCAATATGCTGCCATCACATTGGAACAACAAATAACCATTTTGAAGGTTGCATAATGAAACCACAATAGGACATTGTTTTGTCGGAAAGCAGGTCTGGTGCCTGGGATCTACTGTATTCTATGACACATTACAGAGGCCACCTATGGGGAGATGGCGTCCATTTCAGAGAGGTCAGAGTTGAAGGATCGGAATGGAGTAGAGAGCGTACACTTGTTCCTGCTCAGTGGAGTTTGGGTCTAGATAAGAGCTGACTCACCCATTCCTAGCACCTTAAAGCTGCCTAGTCTGGGTTTCCCGGTATGTGCGGCTCGGATTAGCTCAACATGCCTTCATAGCGGATGGCACTGGACACTGTTTAAATCCATGTGAATGAGAAGAGCTGACAGGCAATTCATTGTTCTAAATTGCCGTCTCATATTAAATCCAACAGCTTCTGAAATTTCATCCACCTGCTTTTTTTCACTAATCTCTGCTCATTTGAAGACTCATCATGCAGTAACAGTTATGAATGTCTACTAGCATGATTGCATTTTACACCACTCCTCTTCTACCTAAATTGATTTATCGCTTTTTTTGTGTGTTCCCATTTTTCTGGTGTTTGCATGTAATGATCGTTTATTTTTCTTATGAAAAAAAGTGTAATAACGTTCTTTTTAATTAAATACTGTAGACCCTTTACTGTACCAGTAGGAATGCTATTCACCGCCCGCGAGTCCCTTTGAAAAAGGGGAGGATTATGAGCGAAACAAAGGAGTTCAGTATAAGTGAAAAAGCAACACATGATTACACACATCTCAGCTGTGTAGAGCAATCTTTTTTGCCGGAGTGATACGCAGCAGTATGCGACATTCAAGTGGGAGCCCCAACGTGAGAGGTCAAAAAAAGCCATTGTGCGATTATCAATGCAATCTGTCTATCACGCCTCTTTTTTGCCATGCAGTTCCACTTTTGCATATTTTCAATTACTGCAAGGTTACAATTGATTGCTATATTGTTGCTTTTAAAGACTCATTATGGCGTACCTAAGGAGTGTCCTCTCCTATGCTCTACACTTTCCAATTTTTCCCCCCTCCCATGCACTTTCCCCCTTTTTCATTTCCCCATGCATATTGCATTAAAAAGGGTTACAGCATCATAAGCGACACAATTGTATAAGGTACAAAAGATTACATTTCGTTGGAAGACTCGCAAATCCAGTATAGCTTCATAGGCGCCGCCTGTAGATGATTGGATAGTTGTTTGGCGGGAAGGCGGTCAGCACGTGCATCAGTAGGGCTGGTCAGCACGAGGTGAAGGTCGTGTGGGTCTGGATAAGGTGAATGATACTAGCTCTCTAAACTAAACACCACTTCAAAGTATACAAAAAAAGACACTCATAAAAAAAAACTTGTGACATCATGTCAGTTGGGGGGAGAAGCATATATTTCATTTGTCATATTTCCATACATTTATCTTGCATCACTGAGGGGAGAAAGATATGGGGGTCGTCTGTGTCAGCGGGCACGGGGGTGAACACTCCGTGCGGACCCAGTGGAAGGGTGAGAGATTACATTTGTTGCATTGGGGCATCAGTGAGACATGGGCCTCTGGCTGCAGTGCTATCATGAGTCTGAGGACAAAGGTGGGGGCTGGTGCGCTCTCCGAGCGTGGCGCTGCTGGAAAGGGAGAGACGCCCTGTGACTCTCCAAGTGTGGCCTATTCCATTACATGAAGTTACAAGTAAACCATTCGGATGGGGTTCGAAAAGGTCTTTCATTACCTCATTTGCAACCGGTAAAGAGGAGCTTCTCATGAGTCTGTGAGCTAGGTCTTCATATATACAATGGTCACCGTGCTACAGGATTACTCAGTTTACATTGGCTCAGTAGACCTGACATGCCTTTTGCATTACACACATGAGTCTGTTAGCCTCTAATACATTTGCAAGTGTACATGGTACTGAGAAAACAATGTATCTATATCATAGAACAAGAGCATGTGGTTCTAAATATCTTGTTTGTTACAATCTGTTACATCTCATATGGGCGGTTTCATTATACATTACACAGAAGGGAATTTATGGTTGTAGGTGGGATTAGTACCATGGGTGACGCTGGGTGGCACACAGTCGTGGGGCATGCATTTGCTACATCAAAACAGGGTATGAGGTTGGGGGCTATACAGGTTACATATCTTTTGGGCAACGTCCGCAAGTGGGGAGGCAGGTTTGTGGAGATGAATGGTTTTTTTCTAGGACCAGGCTCTGGCCCGGTCATTCACAGGGCAGTGATGTAAGGAGGAAGTTGAGAGATACAGTGTTTAGTTTGTCGCCTTTCGTGCCCTGTCTTCCGTGATAACAGGGCAGCTGCATGGACACCAGAGGGGAGGAGGTGTGGGGAGTAGCTGGCTAACTGTGCGTGGGTCCAGGGAAGAGCTACAGGCCTGCAAGCTGGCTTTGCTATGAGGCCTGCTTGAACACATACAAAATGGAGTTGGAGTTCATTACAAAATGGAGTCGGATCCCAGCCCTCTTACAGGTGCTGCACCTATGTGTCGACCCAAGGCTGCTCAGTACCGTTAGCCAGAGGTGCGTGACCAGCCGTGGGGTGAGCGTAGAGTGCATGCAGGGGTAGAGAATGAAGGGGAAGGGGGTCCAAAATGACCTTTCCTCCCACACAGGGGTTACATGAAAAACTGACATTGATCCAGCCCTAGTGGCCTGGAATTGGACAACCGTGGCTCTAACTCCTTCTTTTTGCCTAGATCGATTAACAGATGGCAATAGGGAGACACCATGGTGGCTTTGGTAAAAACAGGTCAGTTTATTAGACAAGCTGCTCTTACTTTTACGTCCCATCCCCTTTACTCCATACTGTATGGGTGTCCCTCGCGAGGGACGGGAGACGGAACCGTTTTCACCAGAAAAATCTTCTTCCCCTTTAAATTTAGAGGTGCGCGGGGGCCTGACTCTGCCCACCGGCGCCACTCCCCAGTACCCTTTTCCGCATCTACAGGAACGGGCCAATTTCACCAGCACTCCTGGGTTTGGCTTCGGTCATGTAATACCACGCTCTCTTCCCCGGATTTTCTTCTATCTTGTCTTTTCTTTTTCTTCTAGATACTTGGTCCTCCGACATACCCTCCTTCCTGGCGCATGTTGACTTCAACTGGCTTCAGCAGGTGTCCAGTCTGCGAGGGGCTCTTCCCCACATCAGACCCCCACGGCCTTTGCCTCCACTGCCTTGGTCCCGACCACGGCTGGGAAGGTTGCTCCACGTGCGATTCCTTGACACCTCGGACACTGAAAAACAGACTAGCTAGGTGGAGGGAGCTCTTGCAGACGTCACCTCCAAAGGACCTCAAGGACCTTGTCAAACTTCGTTCTGGGCCAAAGACAAGGCCTCTATTCACCATTGCACCCCGCAAGGGGGACTCCTTTCCGAAGAAGCACCCAACTGGGAGGGGCCTGTCGGGCTCTAGTACCAGTGCACGTACTGAGGTTAGTCCAGCTACCGCCCTTACGGTTTAGGGGTCTCCTGATCCTTTTGGTATCAGTGCTGAGGGACTGCAAGGTTCTTATACCAGGGTTACTCCCAAGGGGCAACTGGCCTGAGTTACGGGATAGGCCTTACGCTCATACACCAAGCATCTTGGATGGGGCTGGTTCCAGCTAGTCAGGCACCATGACATTGGCACAAGGCACGCAGCTCGACAAAATGGCTGCTGGACCAGACAAAATGGCAGCTCGTCTGATACCTCCTCAAGCAGAGCGGGTCGAGGAATGAGTCACAAGTTGGGACTGTGGTCAACCAGGTACATGGCCTACAGATCATCTATCAGCAGCGCAGGGCAGGTTCCCCCTGCATCCTAGCAGCCCGTGGCCACTCCATCAATATCTCCTGCCACCTCCTCAGCCTCTGAAGACAGGTACTTCGAAAGGTTTCTGGCGCTGATGCGAATGCCCCACATGCTATCAGGAACATGCTCCCTTAGGTCACCCCACAGTACCCTTAGTCCTTCCTCCAATGGCTCCGGTGCCTCAGGCCCCAGCGCTGCCCACGCTTCCTTTGCCAGCTCCTGCTCTGGCCCCCATTACTCTGACAGTACCGGCGGTTCCACAGGCTCTAGTTCTCACACCACAGCCCACAGCACCCAGTACCAGTTCTGGATCCTCCGAGCACTCAGGCAGACATAGACGAGGAGGAGGACCCCGAGATGCCATCTTCAGCGAAGGCCTTCCACGAACGCCTTGCGGCCCTGCCAGAATATCTGGGCCTTCCTCAGCCCGAGGTTGAGCAGGCCGAGGAGGGGGTCCTGGCAGAAGTCTTTATGCTGAGGCCTCCCCTCCAAGACGGGGATCCTGATGCAGAAGGACGTTGTTGCCCTGGCCAAGAAGGGGTGGCTCAAGCCACACTCGGCCAACATGTCAATCAGCGCCTCGACACCAAGTACAGGCAGTTAGAGGGGGATACACTCTTGCTTTCGGCTCATCCGCAGCCGCACTCCTCGGTGATCACTGCCGCGTCACTCTGTTCTAAGCCTCAGTCGTTCTCAGCCACCTCGTCCTCGGGCTGCTAGGCAAGGAGAAGATCTTGGAGGCATACAGAAAAAAGCTGTACTCCAACGCCTCCCTGCACCTGCGTCAAGACAACGCAGATGCCATGCTGGCAGCTGCTAACCAAAGGCTCTGGTGGGAAATCGCGGACTTCCTCCCGGAACTCCCACCCCAAAGCCAGGCTTGCTTCAAAGTGGGACTAGGAGAAGCCAGGCTAGTAGCGTCCAACATCATTGAGTCCACAGTGGCCCATATAGATACTTCTGGCGGGGCATCTGCATCGCCACAGACATGAGAAGGATGGCCTGGCTCCTGGCCACGAAGTTCAACTCCGACATCCAGGAAGGCATATTGGACCTTCAATTTGAGGGTAGTGACCTCTTCCATTCCTCTACGGATGAAGAATTAGATAAAAATACCAGCTCACAGACTGCTTAGTCTTTATCTATTCTTACGAAGGCCACGCCCAAGGCGTACACCCAGTCCAATCCATGCTCTGACAAGGGGCAGGTGTCTGGAGGGTTGCGAGGCTTCCAGGAGCGGAGGTCCAGGCAACCTGACCATTGCCCGAGTCAATATCAGAGGAAACAACAAAAGGGGGGGGCAAAAGGTTTTTCCAATCCCCCTCCTCCTCAGCAGCCTCAGAGGGTACAAAGGCATGACACGCCCCTCCTGGTCCATGTGTCTCCGGTGGGGGGCAGGCTTGCCTCTCACATGCAATTTTAGTGCCAACATTTTTCAGACCCCTGGATCCTATCTGTAGTCTCCACGGGGTACCACCTACTCGTCCCTCCCTCTTCCCTCCTCCCCTCCTCTCCCACAGATTGGGACAGCAACTCTGTTGGTGGAATTCCAGTCGCTCGTCGAGAGCCAGGCAGTGGAAGAAGTCCCAGCCTCCCAGAGAGGATTGGGCTTCTATTCCAGGATTTTCACCATACAGAAGAAGAACCAGGCTGGCCTGAGAGTTGTGCTGGACCTTTCCACCCTCAACTATCCCTACCTCTACAAAGATTCAAGATGGTTACCCCAGCTCTCATTGTGGAGACACTGAACAGGGGAGACAGGATGTGCTCCCTGGATCTGAAGGACACGTATCTACATGTCTCGATTTGGCAGCCGCATCGGTCCTTTTTGCACTTCAGGATCATGGGCTGCCATTTCCAGTACAAGGTTCTACCCTTCGGCCCCAACTCAGCCCCAAGGGATTCACCAGACTGAATGCGGTGGCGGCTCTCCTCAGGGCTCAGGGACACCACATCTACCCATACCTCGACGACTGGCTCATCCAGGCCTCATCTCAGGAGGCGGTTCTTCACACCTCCTCCGTGCTTATGAACACACTCCACGACCTGGGGTTTACTATCAATCTCAAGAAGTCAAACTGCAATCCGCTCAGAGTCTGACCTTCCTGGGCCTCATCTGGGACACCATCTCCGAGAGGGAGTTCCCTTCAGAGGACAAGATCATGGCCATCAAGAGAGCTAATACTCACTTCCTCTCCAGGACTGTGACCTTGGCCTGGTGGTACCAGCACCTACTGGGCATTATGGCGGCAGTCTTTCTGGCCGTCCCCCACATGAGACTCAGGATGAGGCGGCTGCAGCTTCACCTCGCAGCCTCCTGGAATCAGGAGACGACCAAACAATCGGAGGCTGTGGACATTCCCACGTCTGTCCACCTGGGCCTCCTCTGGTGGTCCACAGACTTCAACGTATGGTAGGGCAAGCCCTTCCGGCAGCTGCTCCCTTGGGTCACTGTCACGATAGACTCCTCCCAGGAGGGCTGAGGAGCCACTCTGGACAACCAGTGTCCATGGAGTCTGGAGCCGGCAGGAACAGTAGTCCCACACCAACTGGCTAGAGTTGAAAGCCATATGGCTGGCCCTCAAAGCCTTCCTCCCTTTCATCGAGGGAAAGACAGTGCTTATCCAGATGGACAACTCCACCAGCATGTACTACGTGAACAACCAGGTGGGTACCAGATCCCATCCACTTTGCAACCTCACAATCAGCGTGTGGGAATGTGCACTGGAGAACATCTACCTCATGGCTGTCCACCTGCCGGGGAAGTCAACCTGGAGCTGGATAGACTCAGCAAATGGGGGGCGGACAATTATGAGTGGCAATTGAATGACCTGGTACTGGAGAAAATCTTCCTCAGATGGGGGCATCCCCAAGTGGATCTGTTTGCCTCCCACGACAACATGAAAGGCCAGCTGTTCACCTCCTGGCAGGGGCAGGGCCCCGGCTCCCTGGGCGATGCATTCCGGCTACAGTGGAACTACATGAGGGCATACGTCTTCCCACCCACCCCCCTGGTCAACAGTGTTATCTGCAGGATAAAGCAATCGTGTCACCTCAGCATAGTTTCGATAGCTCTCTGGTGGCTGGCGAGACCATGGTTCTCCAAGCTGCTCAGCCTATCAGACAGGCTTGCTATTCACCTACCGCTGGGCACAGCCCCGCTCCTGAAACAGCGGGGGGAGCAGGGTTCTATACCCTGCTCCTCACAAACTAGCCTTTGCAGCGTGGTTCCTGAGCAGGTCACTCTGAAACACTTGAACCTATTGCAGGCTAACCTGGAGAACATACAGGGCACCAGAAGCAAAGCTACCAGGAACCAATACAAGAGCAAATTGTCTAGATTCTGTCATTGGGCCAGCTCTAAGGAGAACGACCCTCTCAAGTGCTCTTTGGATGATGTCCTCTCCTTTTCGGCACACCTCGCACACACTCCGGAGTGCAAGACCGATGCCACACTTACCTGGCAGCCATAAGTGCCTACAGAAATTTGGAGGAGGGCCTTTTTTCCTCCGCTAACCCAGTGGTAAAGCGACATCTGGCTAGCCTACACAGACTCTACCCGTCTATAAAGAGGCCTCACCCCGTGTGGGACCTTAATGTAGTGCTGGGCGCATTGGCGATCAAACCATTCCAGCCAATGGCGTCTGCGGCCATCGGGCTGGTCACCCTAAAGACGGTGCCGCTTGTGGGGCTCACATCAGCTCGCAGAGTCAGTGAGATCCAGGCTCTTGTGGCATCATAGCCCTTCACCACTTTTCACAAGGACATGGTCATCCTCCGGATGCACCCTGCATTCCTATCCAAGGTCTCATCCTTCCACCTGAACGAGGAGATAGTCTTACCTACTTTCTTTGCCGATCCCAAGGATGAGCCTCAGAGGGTTCTACATCGTCTGGCTGTCAGACACGCTCTGAAGTACTACCTTGACAGGACCAAGGAATTCGGTGGTTCGAGGTCAGGTTATCAGGCCTTAAGGGCCTCCATCTCAAGATGCATGGTTGCGGCCATCAAGGAGGCCTATGAGGGGCAGCACAGGCTATTTCTGGCTAATCTGCATGCCCATGCTTTCAGGGCCAAGTGCACAGCCATTGCGTTCCAACATCATGTGCTGTGGCAAGTCATCAGCACGGCGGCCTCCTGGGCCACCCCCTTGGCTTTTTGCAAGCACTACTGTCTGGACATCACCTCTAGGTCAGATGCAGCTTTCAGCTTCCAGGCAGGCGGTTCTGAAGAACCTGTTTGCTTAGGTAAAGTTTCCTCTCCACCCTAGGGCTACATTCAGTGGTAATCACCCATACAGTATGGAGGAAAGGGGACGGGACGTAACAGTAATTAATAGTTACTCACCGTAGTGACTAACATACTCTTAGTTCATAATCCCCTTTCCTCCATACTTCCCACCATCCTCCCCCCTAATAATACTGGTGTCATTAGGCAATGTTGCATATTGTCAACCTGTCAATGGGGACTGAGGAGTGGCGCCGGTGGGCGGAGTCAGGAGAGTGCATGCTCCCAGGTCTGCGCCCCTTCACGCGTCTAAATTTAAAGGGGAAGAAGATTTTTCTGGTGAAAAAGGTTCTGTCTCCCGTCCCTCGCGAGGGACGCCCATACAGTATGGGGGAAAGGGGACTATGAACTAAGAGTATGTTAGTCAATATGGTAAGTAACTATTCATTTCCAAAACACTGAACAGTCTTCAGGCGCAGAAGGGTGACAATGGGCATCAAACACTAATGAATCTGATTACAAAATGGGTCCTGAGTCAACAGAAATGGTAAACTAGAAGCTTATGCATTTGTTAACCGTTTAAAAGCAATCTGAGGATTTGCAATAAAACCTGTCACAACACAATTGAGTTTGATGTAAATCTTGTCTTCTATGCACATGCCGTTTGCCAGCAGCACACTGCATAAAGATTGGGGCAGTAGATTAGAAATCCTTCAAAAACCTTTCCAAAACCTAGATGGGATTGCATTAAAACCCGTGCAAATGCACATCAATTTACACCAACACTGACACAACCCAGATTATTTTCCCATTAAGAAGAAGTGTATTTCAGTTCATGCATTCAACTTATTTCCAAATAACCTTTTCCCTTTAAAGTGATGAAAGAACAGTGATATAAAAAAGGGAGTTTTAGAATTGCATTACGTTGCATTCTGGGACTTGTTTTCTATTAAAGATGCAGAAAAGAAATCTATGATATTCGTCTGGCTTAACCTTTTTCTATAAGGAGCTACATTTAGTTGGGTTGCTTTACTGTGGGATTTGTTCATTTTGCATATAAACAATACAAGACAGTATTATTGCAGTCTTTGAAAGCCAAACCTTATAAATGTAGACTACGTATAGCTCAAAGTATGTGGTCAAGTGCCTAGGTAAAACATCCTAGCTTTACCGCTCAACACAATTGTGTGATCATGGGCAAATAATGTATTCTCACTGTGACTTAACTACAACAACTGGGGTCCTTAGAAGTAATTAAATCATACTATTGAAAAAAGTCACCCTTACAATTGAGCAGATTTAATGATTTTTAGGGACAAAGTGGCTTTCACATGTTCTTCTCTGTTAGTGGTCCTCAGGGCATCACATAGAAATGCGTTATTTTTGGACTGGTACTCCCTCATTTCCATATCACTTGATTTGATGGGCAGACATGCCTGGTTCATGGAATATTTGCCTGCGTCAAAGTGAATTTGCACTGCTGAAAAGTGACTTTGCACTGCCGATACAAAACCCTGATTCATGGAACTGCAATTGTATTCGCTCTCCACTCTTGCTTCTCCACTCTTTTTGACTGCTTACTCTCTTTTCTCTCCTCCTTTCCCTTCTCCCTTTTCCTATCTCCTCCCCTTACTTTCTTCTATGCATTTACTCTATCAGAATTGTCCCTGTACCTAATATGATAGCAACCTCGCCTGTTTCTTCCACCCTCCCATTACTGTTTTTTTCCTGCCCACCACCTCTCCAGCACTATCTGAAATGTCGTTAGGCCTAGTATGATAGTCGCTTGTTTTGTTCCTCCCCTCCCTTTCTGCACCCCTCTCCCTCACCTTTTGTTTTTCTACCAGAAATGTTGTCAGGCCTAGTACGGTAGTCGCCTGTCTGTTCCCATTTCCTTCCCACTCTCCCCCTCCCTTCCTTATCTATGTCTTAGCTCTTGCACTATCTGAAATGTTGTCAGGCCGAGTACGATATTTAATTTCACATCCTTACTGTTCATAGCCTGTAAGAATGTGGTTGTATTTTCCCTTGTTCCCTCCCTTGCCTTGAAGCGCTTTGAAACACATTGTGTATAGGTGCTATATATATAAACGAACATATCATATCATAACTGTGCAAATTGTATTTTTGCATTGCAAAGTCTGTGTAAAGTCAGCGCATAGTCATTTTTGCAGTACAAAATGACTTTGGCCGGACTTTGCATGCCAAAAATACACTTTGCACGATTCAATGAATCAGTGTTTGTGTCAGCAGGGCAAAGTCACTTTTTAGCAGTAGAAATTCACGTTGAACCGGGCAAATATTCCATGAATCTGGCCCATAGTGTCAGCAGCCAGTCAGTGCAGCAATAATTCTATTATAATGGACCGACTGCTGCAGAATGAACATACATTTTTCTACCTTTTTGCTGACAATCACATAAGTTGATTGGGCCGTCCAGAGTACTGCCACATGGAAGAACAAGTGAAACACTTTGATATGCCCTGTTATGCTATGTTATGAAGGGCCTGATTCACAGAAACGTTGTATAATGGTGCAATCCCATAGGAAAATGCTGTGTGAATCAGGCCCTAAGTCTTGTACCACAAACCGTGTGCCATTTGTAAAGTTTCTTAAAAATTCTGGATCTGCAAGAGGTGTAGTAAGAGACAAACCTAGGAGGAGGGGGAGCGGGCTAAAGTTGTTTTGTTGCCCATCTGAAAAGATGGGGCAGTTTGTGGTATGTACATTTTAGATATTTTATTAAATGGTCTAAAGCAACAGAGGGGTTTCAGAAGTGTGGAGATTTGTGTTACTGTATCTAGGGTGGGTTAGTGTGGTGTTTAGGGAAATTTAGTGTAGACATGTGTCTGCGGGTGGTGTGCATTCCTATACATAAACTGTGTTGTGTTGGTGATAGAGTTGTGCGGCAAGATGGTTTGTTGGTTTGGGTGGATGGCCAAAGATTTTAAAGTGGTTATTGTTAATATTCCTTGTCCAATTGACACAAACACCCAATAACACACTTTATCACTCTGGGATCATTACAATTGGTTATATGTATTTATTTACATCCGTGCAAAACATGTTTACCCTGTTATGACATATTATGTGACACAAGGCCACCACACAAAAATCAGGCTTTGCAGTTCCTAGTCAGTTGCCTAAGATCTCCCTTCTGACTGTCCAATGACAACTCAAAGTCACTCCAACCATGGTGCCACACAATCTTAAATGGTATTTTGGTACAATGCTGCTGGGCCTTTGGCAGCCACGTGTCACATTCTCTCGGCTTAGACAGTATGTGCACCTAATTAATAATGAACAACACCACACACACACACACACACCCACACACACACATACACACACATCCTGCTCTACCCCCCTCCAAAGTGAAGGACAGGTGGGGCCCCCCTCCAAGCATCCCAGGATGGGGGCCAGAGGCACGAGGCAGGCTGCACCAGCTGCCGGCAAAATAAGGTAAGTAGGGAGAGTGGGGGGTGAAAAGAAAATGGGACGGAGGGTGGAGAGGAAGATGGTGGCGGGGAGAGGTGGCCGTCACGCGGCTTGGAACGCAGACTTGTACCAGTGGTTCAAGCCCACATTCCTAGCCACCTGATTGACTGGCTCCCCCACCCAGAGTGTTAATGTACAATTGTATATTAGAGACAAATATAAAATGACCGAAACAATTTTCTGTCCCAAAAACTTTTCTCTAGCATACAATAAGGAACATAATGGATGGACCTTTACAACTATCCACAGTCTCCGCAGTCCCCTTTCCAGGCCATGAATCATTAAAAAACCCAGATGGCATGTGCACACCATGGCACAGGGCAGCCCGTCTACCCTTTTTAATTTTGTATGTGTAACACTCCTACAATGCCTGCTTTCAAACAGTCACACATCCATCCATCCATCAATCACTTCCAAAAACTGTACATACAACGCTATGACCATATTAAGCTTCCACACACCAACTGCCACTTAACAATCTTTCACAAATCTTTGCATCTGCATTTCCCTTATAAAATATTTTGCTCATGCCTACAGCCCAAACCACTGGATGGATTTTTGCCAAATTTGTGGTATGAGTGGTGGCTTGGTCCCAAAAGTGTGCTTATGTAAATTTGGTGTAAATCTGTCCAGTAGTTGTTTTTTAAAAATGGCCAAAATATAGGTAAAAAAACTCATGATATCTGGGTTCGGTCCGCTGACCCACTTCCCTATTCTGTCTGCGGACGGGCCTCCAATTGGCCCAGAGGGTGGCATGATGTCCGTGGACATCGGATGAGCACACTGATTTGAGGGTCAAAAGCGTGAGGTGCATCATGTTTTTGGGAAACGCCCACCATATTGGATTCATGGACAGCGCCCGTTGTCCGTTAACATTGCTTTAAAAACATAAAAAACATAACATTGCACTTGTCAAACTAATTAAACAATCTGTGGGGAGGTAAGGGGTGATGAGGATGGGATATGGCCATAAAAAAAACAAAAAACAGGCGTACAGTACGGGACAGTACTGTGGTGTTCACGGACATCTATGCTTATTTCTGCTTTACACGGTTGGTGAAAAGCAGTTTTTGGATGGCGTATAACTTTGGTGCCACTAAATGAAACTGCATGGATTTTGGAATTTAATTTTACTCCTGATTCTAAATGGTTTTGCAAAGTGTGGTGCTGTTTTGTCAAGAGGGAACAAAAGTACGGGGGGTCACAAAATATTGTAATGGCTTATAAATATGGTGCCATTTGATGAATCTGCACAAAAGTTTGCAAAAAGATTTTAAACCTTGTTTATAAGCCTCTGAAATATGGTTCTGCGCTGCTTGTGTGAATCCATTCACCTGCTCAGAAGTTTGAAAAGGTATCTATATTGACCTTGCACATGTTTAGAAGTACTTTTTGTAATTTTACGGATTTATTTAGTTAGTGCTTTCATGTTGTTTAAAATTGATATAAACAACTTTCCTTTTTATCAGAAATGTGCTATCAATCATAGCTTTGAGGATTAGTATTCTGCAGTAATTTTTAAGCGTAAAGTGTAACTTTTCAGCTGTTTTCATATGATTGTGAATTACTCCATGTTGGAACATTTTTTGTAAAATGAATTTTTTGGAATGCTTTACTGGGGCTACATTACCATTGTTAGATAAAGGGTTAGGTTTACTCATAGGTGTGCTTTTGTTTATTCATTTCTTTTTGTTTTAGTTTTTGAAAGAAGGGATTTACTTTCTTTAGTGGTTGCTGGATTATTTTGTTGAGTGATGTTATTATAGTTGTGTTTGATTATTTTCTATACATTGGGCCTCATTAGGAGGCTGGCGGTAGCCGGTACAGGCATGACTGCCGCCAGTATTTTTTTTTTCCGGCGCCCAGGAATGGGCAATTACAGGGTCATTACGGCCTTGCCAGACCTGGTAATTGGCCATTCCTGGGCGCCGGAAAATATTCTTCCCCATTCCCATTTGAGCCCCATATGGGAAGGGGGGAGCCAGATGCACCGGCACCGTTATAAATGGTGCCAGTGCATACGACATGCTCTGCTTGCAGGTGCCGGTATGGCCTCCAGGACAGACCTAGCGGCCGCAATGGCACACGTGAGCAGAACTCGTAGTTTGCCGGTCTGGGAACTACAGTACCGGCATGCTTACCGGTACCGTAGTTCCCGGACCGGCAAACCTATAATGAGGCCCATTGTTTTAGAGGTGGATAACTATATGGCTTGTTTTTATTATTATCTGCTCTAGGCATTCTGTTCTGTCTGTTGGAAAAAAAAGAAAGTGTGGGTTTGAAAGTTGTGGATTGGATATGGATGGATTTGGTTGGTGGATGGTGAATGGTTTTGTGAATGTGATGGTAGAGATGAATACAGGGATGTGTGATTGTTTAATGGGATGATAGTTGTGGGTGGGAAGGTTGTAAGAGTTACTGTGTGTAGAGGTGTGAATGGCTTGGGGTAGTGAGTTAGAGAGTGGTGGTGTGAATGAATACTTAGAGACATTATGAGGTTATGAGGACAGTAGTGGGTGTTATAATGATGTTCTTTAGATGAGAATGGAACAAGTGGGCATACTGAAGTGTAATGATTAAGAGTGAAATAAATGTTGATGATTTGAAAGGAATATCGTAGGATAATATATAGCAAAAGTGCATTGGTACCATAATAAAGATATTAATAGTATAGTAATGTACTTACTTTGTAGGATATGAAGAGCAATCTTCTTCTGGTTGGTGTCTTCGGTAATATTCTTTTTTCCTGTCATTATAAAAGAACATTAATGGGTATATATGGTAATGGTGAAGTAAGAGAGGTTGTTATTCATGAATGTAGGAGCAGTCGTTGGGAACTATTGGATAGTCTAGTGAAGTATGTGAACTGTGTTAGAACAATTGGAGTATGAGTAATGCTGTTTGGGAGATTAGAAGGAAAGGGGAACAATGGGTGTAAGGAAAAGGTGTATTGAAGGTTACTTTAAGGCTGCTGAGTTTAATGAAAGAAGTGCTGTGTTTGTGGTGCAATGTATTTGTGATGTGTTGCAGTATAGTTAAGGAATAGGGAAACTGTGGCCTACTGGTAATGTAATGGTGGATTGTTGTTGCAACAGTGTTTGGTGGCTTATAGTAGGGGTTGGAAAAGAAGAGTACTTTATATGTAAGGTGAAGTGTTTTATATAGATACTTTGGCAGTCTATACATATGTGTAAGCAGGTTTAGAATGGTGGCAATGCACGGGTTGTAATGAGTGGGGTTGGAAAGTGTGATATTAATATGGAATAAAAAATCCCACAAGCATTTATAGCAGCACTGTGTGTAACTGTTTTGTAAAATACAATAAAAGTGGAGTTTAAAGATTTTTAGAACATATTTAAGGGGTACTTGGTGTGTGGAGGTTCAATATTTTGGCAGTGAATGCATACTTGCAAACATAATCTCTTACAATATGTAGGTGCTTATCAAGTATTGTTTTTTGCTTTGCATTCTGTGAGTTGTAGTTGCATTGCATGCCCAAACCCTTAGGTGTCACGGCGTAGAAGCAACCCTGCATACATGTTTATGAAGGTGTTAGAACAAAATTACTTATAGGCATAACTGTACTATGTTTTCTTAGATGCAGATCTTGTTGACATTGTGGGAGTTGTACTGCAAGATGTGTAATGTCAGAAGTGGTATTACAAGTCACTGAGTGCAGAGAAAAATACATGATTTATAACCACCTTTTGATGGGAATGGGTTATGTTGGTTGTTATGAATGTACTGCCAACACGTTAAACTTCCATTTAGCAAGTGCTATCATAAAATGCTGTAAAAACCTTTTGAAGCTGATGTTTTCCCTTTTTTTTGTTGAAAAATGTAGCACACAGTGTTGCTATAAACGCAAATGGAAAAATCGAGGCACAACGTCAATAAAGCTGTGTGTGCTTTTGTTCACTATGTTGGGATCTCATCATTCCATAATGAGAACATTAAGAGGGTAATTCATGGAATAAATGTGCGTCGAAATTTGTGGTGCAATCTGGCGCAAGCGTGAAAATGCCGGCACACGCGTGTGATTCATGGAAGGCCCTGTGCGTGTTTTCCCTGGGATGTGCGCCAAATCTTCGGGTGGCGCACACGGGCGCACACGTCACTGCAACATCCCGAACGCCGTGCGCCACGTGCTCAGCCAAAACTACAACATGTAGCGCACACACCAAAAGGGGGCAGAACACGGGGTGGAACACGCGGAATGGGGAACAACGCGTGAAAATGAGGGCGTAACTGGGGAAGTACTGGTGGGAAATACACGGAACGCCCACACGCACGCGAACTACACGTATTCATGGAATCAAATAGGGGAAACATGCGCACGCCAGAAGACATGCACAGGCCTAAACACGCCCTCCACATGAACGCAGGTGGAAGCGTCCCCGCGCAGTATAAAAGGGTGCACAAACAACAAACACATATATACAGCTACGATGAATGTCCCATTCTTTGGACCCTTAGGAGAAATTACGTGTCACACAATGCTCAGGCATCCCAAAAAAGCAAGAAAAAGAGATACGCAACCCCTGTAGCCCACGTGCATGTATAAAAACACACGCAGTACGCTGTGGCAGCAAGGAACACAAAAAATGCATACGTGATCAACACGCAGGCTAGTATGCCACGAAAAGCACATACAGAGCGATGGAACCCATGTGGGACCTTCAACCCGTGCCGAGGGAAACACACGCGCACATGTTACGTCACCTACGCGCTTACGCGCCATGGGCCTTTCCTCAGAATTCACACAAATGTGCTGTTTATCACGTGCCAAATCACTCTGTATCAAGCTGGCCCGGCGAAAACACACAGAAGACCACGCTCCTGCCCAGAAGGCCGAATTACTGCCCCCAGAACCCCGAGCAGCCTCCCACAAGCCATCTGCTGCTGCCTGCCTGCCTGCTGCCACCGTGCCCAGCCATTGGTGCCTATACATCTGCCATCTGCAGGGGTCCAGTTGTTGTGACCACCCCTGCTGGAACAGAAGACTCCCAACTGGTGTTCCATCACTCCACAGCCCAGCCCCAGGACCAAGTTGCTCACTCACACCTGCCTCGAGGGTTGCCATGTCCAACACAACACCTTCCGGCACCAGTGGCAACCCCCCAGCAGAGAGGCAGAGGGATACCAGCTTCAGTGAAAAGGAAGTTGGTATCCTGGTGGAGCAAGTTCTGGGGCATTATGATGCCCTCTTCACACCATTGCGCGCCGACAAGGAAGGACGGAAGAGGATCTGGAAGCACATAGTGGGTGCCATCCACGCGGAGGGGGTGGCACCCCGCGACATCAAACATGTCCAGAAGCGCTGGGAGGACTACAAGTCCAGGACCCTCAAGAAGGCCCGGCGCCTCTTGGAGGCAGCCGATGCAGTGGGGCGCTGGGTCCAGTTTACCACCCAGCAGATGAGGGTCCTGGAGTGCTTTCGCCCAGTGCTTCACCACCAGATCCTCAGGGTGCAGGCCCGTCTGGAGTCGAGCGGTAAGTGGCCATGCATTCACGTTTAAAACAGTGCATGTTGCAGTGTGCTGGTTGTTACCTACTTGGCTGCATGTGCTCTGGAAATGGATGCAAATGTTTGTTGCATGTGCCATGCCGGTTCCTTCATGTGTGTTGCCTGCACTGACCCATGTGTTGTTGGGAGACATGATGGAAGTGATTGACAGTGCTACTCATGTGCTATTGCTTTCTGTCTAGGGGACTATTGTACAGTACACTGATGCTTGTGTTCAATGTCTCCCTTTAAACAGTGGCGAGTGAAGAGGATGGCGGAGACGGCGCTGTGGAGGAAAGCGGCAGGGATGCCTCCACCAGCCAGCGACGCAAGGCGCAGTCACCCTCCCGCGAAATTCCATCATCCGGAAGCGAGGGAACTGATGCCGCATCCGCCACTATGGCTGCAGCGGAAGGGGTGGGTGAGCCCCCACAGGGGCCTGCGATGGCGGAAGACAGTGAGGAGACATCCAGGTTGGTGGTGTGTACAGAGGAGAAGGAGGCAGCATGAACACTGCGTTCTGCGGCTGGGCTGTTTCCATTTACTTCAGCCGCCCACGCCACTCCTGATGCAAGTCCCAATACATCAGGCGCACTTCCGCTGACACGACTCTCTTCGCTGCATTACCATCCAGGAGGCCACCCCATCATATTTATTATTGGAGGGGGCCACCAACAGCAGCGTTATGCTAATTACAGTCACAGTTCCATTGGCGGTATGACTCCAGCATACGACCCTTCTTTTCCATCCTGCATGCTAATGGCTACTCATACAAGCCTCTCGCCTTGTATCTCCTGATGAAGACGTTGTCCATTATACACTCTACGTCAAAACCGGTTGAGCTTACCCTTTAGGGATGTGATCTACATAACATTCTTTTTCTCAGATCCACCCTTGTGATAGATTGTTTTTAATGAGTTCTATTGCTGTATGTTAAATACATTTTAAACATTAAAATAATTAAATGGGATATGATGAATGTTTGTCCCACTCCCAATTGGCTAGCAATGTTAATCAATTCAGTCATTTTTAGCCATTGTTGGTTGGATGAATGTCACTATGTATGATGTATGGTTTGGATGCTGCACTATGAATGTCTGTTGAGATGGATTTATTTTAGCCAAGTATTTCGTTCACCCATGCTGTCGTGTTATGTGATCAATTGATGTTCATCAAAGTAATATGTCATTAATTGACTTTTTCGAATTTTTTGTATCATGGTAAATAAAAACATTTTGATACTTTTGTAAGCAACACGGTCTTGCTCTCTGGACATTTCTTCTGTTTCTCGCTCAATGTCTCCCTTTAAACAGTGGCGAGTGAAGAAGATGGCGGAGACGGCGCTGTGGAGGAAAGCGGCAGGGATGCCTCCACCAGCCAGCGACGCAAGGCGCAGTCACCCTCCAACGAAATTCCATCATCCGGAAGCGAGGGAACTGATGCCGCGTCCGCCACTATGGCTGCAGTGGAAGGGGTGGGTGAGCCCCCACAGGGGCCTGCGATGGCGGAAGACAGTGAGGAGCCATCCAGGTTGGTGGTGTGTACAGAGGAGGAGGAGGCCGCTACAGAGCTGCACATGGGGCCTGGTGGGGGTGGTACCACTGATGCAAGTGCTGCAGTCCAGAGGCAGGGGCAGGAGGCAGCACAGGTCGCCGCGGAGGGGCCTGTGCATGTCACTGTCCCTGATACTGTGACTGCATCACCATGCACCAGCAGGGATGCCCCGTCCCAGGCCCGTCTGCAGGTAGGGGGGAGCTCCACGTCATCTGGAACTCCTCTACCTGCAGAGGAGGGGACCCATGACCAGATTGAGTCCGTCCTGATTGGTGTCGCGTTGCGCACACGTGACATTCGCGATGACGTGCGTGCTTCCTGGGGGGACCACGTACGTCATCACAAAGAGCTGTGGGCCAACGTGGCCCAGTTGGGAGGGACCGTGGCCCTCTCCTCCTCTGTGCACACTCTACGCCAGTCGTTCTCCGTGCCGTCTTCCAGCCCAGATGCCACCAGGGCCCCCTGTGGACCTTCCCCAACCAAAGCAGCTAGCCTGGTGGAGATCCCATCCCTGCCGCAGTCGGGAGTCGGAGGTCCAGCAGGGGTGGCCACCCCACCAACTGGACCGGATGCCGTCGTGGTGGCAGAGGCAGTTGCGTCGGAGGCAGCAACATGCTTAGCGTGGGAGGCATCATGGCTCGGGCCATCAACACCCCAGGGGCAGGCATCGGCCGAGGGGCAGGAGGACCATGGACTGGGAGTGTCTTCCGTGTGGCAGCGGTTGGGCCAGCAAATAGATGCGGAGAGGCGGCGGGCAGAGAAGGCACAGCTCAGGATGGTCAGGGTGGAGAACTCCATGCACCGGGCTTTGAGGCGGGTGGAGGGCCTCGAGGAAACTTGCAGGGAGTTGAGGGATTCCATGGCTGCATCCCTGCGAGACCTCGAGGCTAGGGAACAGGCCCGCCTCCGGAACATCGACGTGGAGTTCGATGATGCCCTGGCCTGGAACATCACTAAATGAGCCGTTGGACTTGCCTGCCACATTTGTACATAGTTCTTTAGGGTTAGGTTTCCTTTGTTTTATCATTTTTTGGGAGTTTGCTCCACTTTATGTATATAGTTTTTATTAATAGGACTTTTTTGTAGGTTTCCTTTTGTTTGGGGCTCATGGACCCTTTGGACTTGCATTGTATATAGTTCAAGACTGGTACATACTTTCTTTTTTTTCCAATTCCCATGGATCAATGGTTTTCTTTTTTTTCATTATTTAATTCATATTGACATCGGCGATGGACCACTTTTCTTTTTTCATGTCGTGGATATTTGTTTTTCATTGGATTTTCCTTTTTTTTGGTAATAGCTTTCATTATTTATTAATTTGCAAGTTTGATTTTCATTATGTTATTTCATTATGTTTTTTAATACATTTCTTTTAACTTCATGATTGGTGTTGTGTACTATCATTGGTTTTGTGCATGTCTCAATGAACATTGCCTCAGTCATGTATTGCCACTGTGTGGCTCTGTTGTGCATTTATGCATTGCCATGGTGGTTCTTTTAAGACTGTCATGGCATGGGTAATTTGGGAGTGGGTGCAGTGGATGGTTGCGTGCTTGTACTGGGGGTCAGGGAGGATTTGGGTTGGCATTAGGGCCATGGGTCTGTTTTGTTAGGACATGTTGTTTGGTGGGCCATGTGTCGGGGCCTGCTAGCCGGTGCCCCTCAATGGTGGTGGGTGAGGGGGAGGGGGTACATGAGTCGGGGCCTGCTGGCAGGTGCCCATCAATGGGGGTGGGTGGGGGCGAGGGGGTACATGAGTCGGGGCCTGCTGGCAGGTGCCCGTCAATGGGGGTGGGGGGGACATGAGTCGGGCCCGCTGGCAGGTGCCCGTCAATGGGGGTGTGGAGGGACATGAGTCGGGGCCTGCTGGCAGGTGCCCATCAATGGAGGGGTGGGGGGACCTGAGTCGGGGCCTGCTGGCAGGTGCCCATCAATGGGGGTGGGATGGGGACATGTGTCGGGGATCCCAAGTGCATGGTGCCATGTGGCCTGCCTGCGGGTCATGCCCAGGGGTGATGGGCTGCCTGCGGGGCATGGACTGGGGTGATGGGCTGCCTGCGGGGGCATGGACTGGGGTGATGGGCTGCCTGCGGGGGATGCCCAGGGGTGATGGGCTGCCTGCGGGGCATTGACTGGGGTGATGGGCAACCTGCGGGGCATGGCCAGGGGTGTAGGGTGGTCCCCTGTGGTGTGTGCTGCCTGCGGGGCATGGGAGGGGGGGGACACCCGGGAGGGCACATTCTGCAAAATCATGTGTAAAACTCCACACGCGATTTCGCTTGCGCGAGTGTGGTACGTGTATTCCGGGGGTGCGTGTGGGGTTTTACACGTGATTTCCCTGGTGCAAGTGTGGTACGTGTATTCCGGGTGTGCGCGTGGAGTTTTACACACGATTTTGCTGGTGCAAGTGGGGTACGTGTATTCCGGGTGTGTGCGTGGAGTTTTACACGCAATTTCTCTGGCGCAAGCGGGTTACGTGTATTACAAGGGGTGCATGTGAAGTTTTACATGCGATTTCGCTGGCGCAAGCGGGGTATGTGTATTCCGGGGGTGCGTGTGGAGTTTTACATGCAATTTCGCTGGTGTGAGTGGGGTACATGTATTCCGGGGGTGCGTGTGGTGTTTTACACACAATTTCATGGTTGGGGGGCTGTATGCTGGTCCACTGGCCTTTGCGCCATGTACTGGATTTGTGTGATGTTTTTGCACACAAGGTGGGGTTGGAGGTGTAACTGGCGCTGCTGTAGGGTCGCTGCGCCACCCTGCGCCACGGCTGATTATGGATGTTAGTTTCCATGAATACGCTGTGCGCTAAAATGGGTTTTGGTGCACATGGCTGCCGCAGGCTGCCGCACGTGCACTCTGTGCGCTAGCCGCGTGCTCCACTTGTGCGCTTAATTCTAATAATTACTCCTAAATTTGATAGGGCCAACATTTCTCGGCAAGATCGTGTCCATTTAACTGATGTGGGTATTCAGATTTGTGTGGAAAACATTCAAAATGCTTTGAAGCAGTTTTTGTGAAAGTGAGAAGAAATAATGAAAGTTAGTGAACTGTCCTTTTAGTTCAGTTTGTAAAACCAAAAATTAAAAAAAAATATAAAAGCCTAAATAAAACCATTCTTTTAAGAACCACCCTTTTTGAGCGCAAAACAATTGCAATCATTCCAATTGTCCCATGCGCTGTTTTCTTTTTAAGTCTCTTTTTAAGTCTGCGAACATCTATGATGTCCTTGGTGTTAGTCTTAGCAGTGCACAGTGGTGGTGCGAGTCATGGTTGCTTAGATTACCATAACTGGTGAATTTCTGAGGTTTTTCGGTTTTAGTTGTAACCATAACGTACCTTTAACACATTTTTTTCATTGAATTTAATAGGTTTATATTAATGATGAGTGCAACTTAACGATAAAGTCCTTTTAACAACGTTTTTTTTGTGATATATATATGCAAAGTAAAGTGTTGAGTTGCCTAGCAGAGAAAGTAAAATCTTGCATACAAATCCCAGAGGCTAGCTTGTCTCTCTGTGCAATGCAGATTGTTTCTTATTGGTGTTTGCGAAAATTGTATTCTGTTGAGCTCTGCCTAAAATCACCCGACGTATGTTCTCTCCCGCATTAAATTAATAAATGGGTATCAGGTAATAATATCGCCATATATGGTTGCCGTAAATAATATCGCTGTGAAAATGTCGTGGCGATATTATTTGGGTGACCATATATATGGGGACAAGGGCAAAAAAAAAAAGAAAAAAAAAGAAAAAAAGAAAAAAATAGAAAAAAAAAGTTTGGGGGTTGCGGCCATTTTTTGGCGATATTTTTGCATGCCGATATTTTTGTGGCAACATTATTACATGGAACCAATAAATTCACAGCATGCAATTATGCGGCGCATTAAACATTTTGTGGTACTCCGGTGGTAAATGCGCTGGAAAACCGCCAAATGGTATAACCGTTACCAGCACTTAGTCCAGCAGATTTACTGCCGGATTACAATTGGTGGTAAGCAGTTTTATTCTTCATTTATTAGAGTTTATAGGACTCCATGGGGATTCCAGCAGAATTACCATAAGGTTTTATTCTGCCTATTTTTGCTGGAGGTAAATCCTCCACTTCACTGCCTAACTTGTAGTATGTCGGTGCAGTAATGCAGTGCTAATGGAGTTGCCACTCCATTACTGCCAATTTTTACCACACTGCCATACTCATAATGAGTCCCAATGTTTTGTTTCAAAGTCCAAAAAGCTGTACCTAAATGATAGGAAAATGGTCCAGTTCTCAAACATCAACAGACCTAAAGCATCCTTTCCTTGTAAATGTGCATTGTTTCGGTCTCTTCCTATGAATATACTAAAAATACAATCCCTAAAACTCCTACCTAGAAAAGAAAGTTAAATGCTCCAGCTGGCAAACAGCAGCAGACACCCTCATACCACCCTCCTTGTTCTCTGAAAGATTCTGTTTGACTGCTAAAGAGTTCCCTATGGAGAATCTGCCTGCCAAACACATTTACCCAAATCTATTTAAAGCTTGACAGATCCCAAATACGGTACAGATGTCAATGATTTGGGATATAGATTCATAATTTGGCCAGTGGCTAAGCAGGACCCTAAATACAAGGAACCTGTTCTGGACTACGGGGTGCTTTTATTTGTCAGACAGGTGCTGTGAGTGGACAAGAGGAAACGGGAGATTGTAAGAGGATTCAATTCAGCACTACAGCTAAGTTAACGCCTAGTCTAGAATACTGAATGAAAACCCTTATTGATATATCTTTAGGTCCAGTTCATGCGTTCTGGATGACTACCCCTGTATAACACCCCTCTCTTGGAATCCCCCTGACCCCACTGAGCCAAGAAGTAGTTCTGTTTTGCAAGTTTAAAAGGTTTATTTGATAATTTAAACAATATATATATATCACGCTTTATAATAAATTAATAATTGAATAGCACACTTAATCTGATATGATAAAGATCAACAACGGAGAATCTGGCACTAGCACACTTCTTTATAATTACTAAGGAGTTGAGATGAAATGGATAAGGTAGCACACTGGTAAATAGGTACAGAAGTATAATGTGGTAGAAAATGCTTTATAGAGTTCAAATGGATGTAATGTTGAATGAAAATGCAATACAGAAAATACTCAATATGATTTCAACAAACAAGGTAATCACTTTTCTCTGGCAATCCCCTCCCCCCCTTGATGCAATGCAAGGAAATGGAAGGAAGCACACAGTTCTCAGAAATGCAATCAATGTAATCAGTTCAATCCAGCAAGCTTAGACAACAGAAAACAGATAGGAGTTTTGAAAACACAGGCCCAAATGCTTTTATATGTGTTAGCAATGGATGAGAAATATGCTGGAAATGCTGTTAATTCCCTTTCAGAGGTTCAGGGTGAGTGGTATCTAGTTAATATTAGTCCAGGCTCACACTAGCAATGAGGCAGGGATAGTTAGCAGGTTAAACGAATTTCTGGCAAATGGAAGGCAAGCAGCAGCAGTTTTTACATTGTGAAGAAATTGCAAATCGCGGTAAAATTCGCGGATGCGTGTTCCGCGATTGCGGTAAAACTATAAGTTACTGCAAGTCTCTAGCCCAAACGGTCGCGGAGATATGAGCGATTAAATAAAGGTCGTTTTTGGGTTTGCAAATTTCAAAAGCTCAAAATGACAAGTGCAGCTTGCAACTAGCAAATCACAGGTGACAGCTTTACAAGTGACAGGTGACAGTTAGGAGACAGTTCTACTTAGATTAAAATAGGATTGAATTATATTATTTTAACTAAGAGATTGGTTCTACACAGTTCTGCTGGGTACTCACACTATATTCTTGAATTAAATGGGCCTCATCACGGATCTGGTCAGGGTTTTAGACTGGGCTATGGTCACTCTCTCTGCTGGTCTGGGTCTCTCTGGTCTGGTCTCTTAGTACTGGATAGATTGATGAATTTGAAGTCTGGATCTCTGGATGTTGTATGGAGGTAAGTATGGATTTTTCCGGCAGAGCGTCCCGCTGCAGATGGATTTGGAAAGTCTCTATCTGTCCTGTCTGTCTGCTTTTATGTGTTTAGAATGTGGGTGTGTTCTAGCATCCCTGACCCTACCTCTCTCTCAGCTTCTAATTGGTCAAACTTCCATTTATCATTTGATTGGGGAATGAACTGTGAGTCAGAGTGATGTCATTTTACAGCCTGCAGAAAGTCCACTCCTCCTGTCAACTTACACACAAATCTAGATTTGAAACAAATACATATTTGCAGAGGTACATATTGTTTTAAAATCATATGCACCCATCATGCATTACAGGAGGTATACCCTGTTCAAACTCTGCTCTTCGTGGGAGCTTGCATTCAGAAATGGCACATATTTCACTTTTTAACTGATTTTGCAATTTCTGACATTGACCCAACTTTACATACATGTGTGCAGGGAGTATGGACATTAACTGAAGAAGTTTCAGATTTTTAACATGCATACATTTAGAGTAATATCCACTTTTCCGCTAAAACCCCCCTGAACATGCCACCGGGTCGAAAAACCTCTTAAAATGTGGGCAGAAAAATCACAAGAATTATGGTATCATTTATAAAATTTTCACATGTCCGCTCTATGAGTTATTCATCTTTTTAAAGTTATGTTCTGGCTCCAAAGGGGTGTGGTTTCCCAGGTCACATGGTATAGAAACCAGTCTTTCCAGTTTCTGCCAAGCCAGCTTGCTCTCAAAGGCAGTGCTCCTCCCAGCTCTTGCCAAGAGGAAGCTACATTTTACGACTGCGGTAATAAAAACCTTTGCCTGAGTGAAGAGGGCTTTGTCCACTCTCTTGCAGAGCCCAGGTAATTCAGTTATCAGATAGATGGCATATCCTCAGTGGGGGCAGCAAAAGGAAGGTTGGCCTGGGAACACAGTGGTGACTCAAGTTTCACTGCTGATGGGGGTAGTTGCCAGGCAGAATCAAGTTCCTTAAGCCAGACTTTCAGCTACTGTCATGTTATTTGTTGCTTTTTAAATTAACTTGCAATTTTACACATGCAGCTAGAATGCTGATTCTAAGTGCAAAACTATGACATTTAAACAATTGCAACCTATGTGACACTCAAAAGTAGGTCACTCAGTCAATTTAAACATTTAGATTTTTT
Source organism: Ambystoma mexicanum (assembly GCF_040938575.1). Taxonomy (NCBI): domain Eukaryota; kingdom Metazoa; phylum Chordata; class Amphibia; order Caudata; family Ambystomatidae; genus Ambystoma; species Ambystoma mexicanum. The sequence goes on along the minus strand of NC_090934.1, from coordinate 830,218,382 downwards.
TTTTTTTAGTGTCTTTCAATCCAGTGCAACTTAAACTGCTGAAATCCACAGCGCAGCCAGTCTTGTTATAAACCTTGTCTTATGATCTTCATTTCCCCGATTTTGTAGGCACACAAAACTCCATTCTGCCAAATGTCTGCTGGTGTTCAGTAAATATTTTGCACATATTGCAATGTTTGAAGATAGGCATTTTGACTTGCCTTCAGGCAAACAGAGTGGTTTTAAAACGCCGGCTTTTGGATAGTGGTGAGTACTGGTACTGCACCCATTTTTGGGATTTAAGAAATGAATTCCCAACAATTCTAGGTTGCATTTGGCAATCAGCATTGCCATTCCCAATGGTTTCAGACTACTGTGCGGGTAGTCCAATGGTGGTTTTAGGCAGTGTCCTTCTGTGCCCATAACATCGGCAAAAATGAGTGGCAGCCTATTCTTCATGCATTTCCCTGTGCATTTTCTGGGAAGCTCTGGCCATCATGATGTTTTCATGTCAGTACTGCACAGTTTTGAGGTAGGGCTAGGATGCATGGGTAAATACATCCCACAAGCCCCCCTCTTGCGATGGCCATTTGGTTTCACTGATGGGACTCGCAAGATCTGGGATGTTTCCTCATCTTCTTCCAATAGATGGCACAGTTCAGCATCTTTTCCTCCATCAGTTCTCCTCGCCGGTCCTGATGGGAATATTGGGCGGTCCACTGGGCCCATTGGATCTTCGTTCCCGGTCTCCGTATCATCCTCCTTGGCCCGTCTTCAGGTTTTCTTTCTCCTAGGACGACAAAGGAAGAGCGGCAATACCTATTCATAGACGTTTTTCCACCACCGTTGAGATAGTGGGGCAGCATATGCATTTCATCATCACGAAACATTACATTCTTATTTTGAAAAAAAAAACAGTATAACTAAGAGACAGTTTCATGCAAATCACAATATTTTAGAGACTAGATGTGGTATGTTTTATGATTGGAACTGAATTAGTCTGAGACAGTACCCGCTAGGATTCCAGAGGATTCCTCCAGTTGTTGCAGAGTGTGCCTGGGATGGCAACATTTCAACTGGTTTATGTGGACCCACTTGTCTTCCCCCTCTGCCGAACCGCCTTTGGGGATGCGGATCTTGTAGGCCACAGGGGAGATCTTATCGACGATCTCAAAGGGTCCCTTCCATGTAGGCAAAAATTTGCGCTGCTTGGCCTGGTTCCTTTGGAAGTTGTATAGATAGACCCGGTCTCCCACCTGATATTCCTTCCTGGAAGTCTTCAGGTCATAGTGGGTCTTCATGCTATCAGCCGATCTTTCTAGATTCCGCTGAGCATAAGCAAAAGCATGTTGGAGGTGTTTCCTTAAATTCTCCACATACTCATGAGTAGTGGAGGCATTTATCAGTGTCTGCTCTTGGGTCCTGTAGAGCAAATGCTGCGGAAGCACCATCTTGCGCCCAGTCATCAACTCAAATGGTGACATTTTGGTTGCAGATGAAGGGGTAGATCTGATGGCCATTAGGACCAGAGGTAATCGGATATCCCAACTTGGCCCAGAATCTGCCACAAACTTCTTTAATATGCTCACAATTGTCCGGTTATATCTCTCTACTGCCCCAGAAGAAGCTGGTCTATAAGCAATATGCAGCTTTCTCTTGACCCCCAGTATCTCCCACATCTTTGTCATTACTTCACTGGTGAAGTGGCTACCTCTGTCTGACTCAATCCTTTGAGGTAGACCAAAACGGGAAAAGATGTGGTTAATCATCAAGGCAGCTGCAGTTTCTGCCTTGCAATTTGGGGCTGGGAGACATTCCACCCACTTGGTAAACAAGCATGTCACAGTCAACATGTACTTATTCCCCCTAGCCGAGCGAATCACAGGGCCTACAAAGTCGATTTGTAAATCTGACCATGGCAGTGTCATTCCCCTCTTTTGTAAAGGCGCCCGGTGTGTGAGGGATGTCGGCTGAAATTGTGCACACACAAGACAACCCTTCAAATATTGGTTGAGGTCCTGGCCCATGTGTGGCCAGTATGCAACCTCTCTTAAGATTTCCAATGTTGTGTGAAACCCCCTATGACCGGCGGTGGCCGCATCATGGGCGTGACTTAACATCAGGCTTCGGAATGAGGTAGGAACCACCCACTGATCGTGGCCAGCTTTGGATTTCCTTACCAGCAAACCGTCTTGGATTCGGAACATTTTTGGACATTTCATCAACACTCTTAGGTCCTCTTTCCCAATGTAATCGGTATCCGTCAGGGGAAAGTTCTCAGGGTCCTCAAGGTGCTGGTAAAATTTACCAATTATTGGATCCCCCTTCTGAGCAGTAATCAAATCAGCATCAGGGGTCTCCTTACTCCATTGTGCAATTGAAAGGTCGTTGTGAGCATTGGTCTGGGACCTAGTGATAGCAGTGACCTGGATTTCCCCCAATAGGGACTCAATCTCAATTAGATCCCCTTGGATGGCCCCGGTTTTGGCCAGCTGATCAGCTAAGTCATTTCCAGTTTTGTCTGGTCCCTCTACTTTGGAATGACCCTTGATCTTTTTCCAATAGATGGTCATCCCATTCGATGTGACCAGATCATCAATGTTTTGGATCAACTTCCCATGTTTCAAGGGTTTGTTGTTAGCACATAACATGCCTCTGGTTTTCCAATTAACCAGGTGCTCCACGAACCCGTTCCGTACATAATCCGAATCTGTGATTATGACCAGTTCGTGGAGTTGATGCTGGACAGCAGTGAGGATGGCATGATGCACAGCCATCAATTCTGCCACCTGACTACTTCGGGGACCAATTTTGTATCCAGCGGAGGGTTCTGGGGACTCATTCACCCATGCATTCCCTACGCCAGCCACCAGTTCTTTCTCCCCGTCGTTGTCAACATGGTAAGAGCATCCATCCACATAGGCAGTGGGCATTCCCTCACACTTGTCCTCTTCAAAGACTTTGTGTGGGGAATTAAGGTATGCCTCCATGTTGTCCTTGATTTTCAGACTTTCGTCCTCGAGACAGTTTTCTCTGGCACAATCATGCAAGTCAGCCAGACCTTGCGCGAGGGGACTCTTCTTGTTTTGGCCATATCTGACCTCCACAGGAAAGCCTTGCATTGACAGAATCCAGGAAGTAATTCGGGAATTACTCACATTTCCGGCCCGGATTCTGTCACTTTGGAGATATTGCAGAGGCTGGTGTGGAGTCTCCACTATGATGTGTTCCCCCTGGATAAACGGGCGGTAATTCTTCAATGCCCACACCGTTGCCAGGAGTGCCTTCTCACAATCGTTGAATTTTTCCTCCACAGAGGATAAAGTTTTGCTCGCATAGGAGATTACTTTATTGACCTTGTCATGCTTTTGGTATAATACTGCCGTCAAGCACGTATTAGAGAACCCTGTCTCCAGGAAGAACTCCTTGTTTCTGACAGGGTAAGCTAGGCAAGGCGCTTGTGAGAGGCTTCTCTTGAGTTGTTTTACTGCCTCGGCTTGTTCTGGACCCCATTCCCACTTGACCCCCCCCTTCAGGAGATGAATCAGGGGTCTGGTGATCTATGCGTAGCCCTCAATGAACTTTCTGCTGTAATTAGTCAGTCCAAGGAGGCTCCTTAGTTCCCGCAGAGTTGTGGGGTCTTTCAGTTTCTGAAGTGCTTCCACTTTCTTTTCCTGGGGACAGAGGCCCTGAGGAGTAATCTCATGCCCCAAGAAATTAACACGGGTTCTACACCACTGTGCTTTCTGAAAGGAAAGTTTTGCTCCGGCGGCCCTCAACTGTGTCAGAACATAACGGATCTCCGCGATGTGTTCCTCCACAGATGAACTTTTGATGAGGACATCATCTACATAAGCCAGGTTACCCCTCGCACCCAGGTCGGGCATGGCCTTATGTAGGAAAATGTTGAATTCATTGCCGGAGTTGAGGTATCCGAAGGGAGTTCGGGTCCATGTGTACTGCTGGCCCCCAAAGGTAAAAGCCAGCTTGTATTGGTCCTCCCTACTGACAGGCACAGTCCAGTATCCATTGGTCAGGTCTATTGCAGTGAATACCTGTGACCCCTGGATCTGGGCCAGCCCTTGGTCAATGTAGGGCAGAGGCCATCGGGAAGTATGGACCCGTTTGTTGAGCTCCCTGAGGTCGGCACAGAGTCTCCACTGGCCGTTTGGCTTCAATATCCCCAGCACCGGATTATTGAAGGTGCTGTGGACTGGACGGATTATTCCCCGGGACTCAAGGTTCTTAATTATTTCAGTAAGGGACTCCATTGATGCGAGAGGCAATCGATATTGCTTCACAAACACAGGAGTCATGCCAGGGTCCGTGGGGATTGTTGTTGTATGGATGTCAGTGCGACCACAGTCATATGAGTCTACCGCAAAGAGATCTTGGAAATCCAAGAAAACTTGTTTCAACTTTTGCTTTTGTTCCAGAGTCACACAGGCATCAGCTAGGTTGACTCTCTCTTCCACCATCTGCCTGAAGCCTGGAAAGACTTCTGGTTTGGCTATTTCAGCGGCCTCCTCCAGCTGGGTGGAGAAGTCCCTGGTCAGAGTGCTGATTTGGACCGGAGGCTTCAGGTGGGAAAGGCAGCCCTCATGGACCTGGAAAATCACCTCATCCCTCCTGAAGTCACAAGTCACATCTTCCTTACCATAGGGGCAGGAAGTGTACACCAGGAAGTTCCCCCCATGCCGGGTAAAGATCCTGTCTGGTGTTGTATTGTCATCACTGTCACTGTCAAAACAGTCCTTGGGGATTGGTCCTAACAGTTCATTTACAAGATCAATGGAGAAATGTCGGTCATCAACCGCCATTCCAATAATGGTGCCTGCGGCTAGAGTAATACTCTTTAAGTCGCTGTTATCCACCTCTATTGGAATGGTGTCATGTTCTATGTTGACTAATGGAGTTGGGTTTACCCCCAACCCTTGCTGTTGGAGAGACGCATTTAGATGTATGTAAGCATCAGGGTTTTTCAACTCTTGTCCCCTTTTAACTTTCACTTCCAGGGAGAATTGTCGGGTCCTTTCTGGGATGGTGACTTCCTCTTTAACCTGAATTTCAACTGCATAAGGTAGCAATTGAGCTGACCTAAATGCTTTTTCTGGATCATCAAAGCCCATGGGATTATCCGCTAATCGGGACCAAGCTTTGAAGTTTATTAGGTCCAAACTAATGGCAAAGCGATTGAGAATGTCACTGCTTAAGTAAAAGGCGGCAGGGACGTCTCGCACGACCCAACAATTATGGACAATGCTCTTGTTGCCAATGGAGATTTTGAGCATACACCTGCTTGGCAGGAGATGTTTGGAATTAGGTGCTTCCAGGTCCATTTCCCACTTGTCTATCAGTTTGAAGGTGGGAATGGCTGGATCTTTTGGGAGTTGGCGGAACATGGCTTCGCTGATGAAGCTCTTACCGTTGTTCACACACACTCGAGCGAGAACAGAGTCCTTCCCATCATTTAACTGAACAGGGATGAACAACTGCTCTTCAATTTGCTGAATATCAGCCAGGCTCTGAGCTGATTTCACATCTTTCTGGACTATAGGAGTGTGAGTTTCTGATTGTGGATTAGTATAGAATCTCAGAGTGTTTCCTTCCAGCGTGGAATACCACCTTAAATTTGAAGGAAGGTTGATTTTCAGAAATAGAGAGGACCCCCCATCACCAGTCTGTTGTCCTACCGCTATTACTGTCACGTCTGGAATCTGGTTGTTCTGGAAGTGAAATTCTACTTGGTCAGATTTTTGTTCAACCATGTGGCAGGTGCCGTTTAAACTAACATGGTTAACACTCTGTTTTAATTTTATTGGTCGGCTAGTCTGGGTCCAGAGGACCTTGTTTACACAATCTATTAGGGGTGACAACCTTCTCAGGAGGTCATTCCCTAGTAAACAAGGGGTGCCCTCTGGGGTCACAACTATGACCGGGTGTTTCAACTTATGTCGCCCAATTTTAATGTCCAAGTCTGCAGTCCCCTCAACGGGAATTTCCTTCCCGTCGAAGTTCTGTAGTTGTCCCGGAAGAGAGGTGAGAGGAATTTGGTAATCCTCTCCCCTTCCTGCATTCAGTTCATCAAAGGCCCTTCGGGACAGAAGGGTAGCTTGAGATCCAGTGTCCACCAGTGCCGAGATTGTACCCTGCCCCTGTACTTGTACCGGGGCATAATATCTTCCCTCCTTCTCCTCAAGGGGGCACAGATAATGTACATTTTTGGACAACTGGTGGGCTAACTTTCTGGTTTTGGACATCGCAAAAGAAGAGATTTGGGCAGAATTCTGTGGAGAGCCTTGGGAATCTGAAAGAAAAAGTTGGCAACTGGAGATCAGAGCCATTGTGGGTTCCCCTGGTTCCGGTTCTGGGCCGCCCCCCCCTTTTTGGAGGCAGTCCCCAGGATGGGTTTGAACCAGGGGATTTTCTTGCGGTTGGTTCTGGGATGAGATGGTGGGCGGCGGTAGCTCAGTCTCCACATCTCCCCAGTCTGGATTTGCATCCCTAGGGACCCATTTTTCTTTGGGAGGAGTTCCCCCCTCTCTGAAGGAGAAGATCCTTTTCCCAGGATCCTCTGAGGATCCCTCTCCCTCAAATTGGAAGATCTGTACCTCCTCCTCAAACTGAGTCTGTTTGGGTCTTTTGTTTCTCCTACCCCCCCTCTGCTCCTTAGGAGGCAGACTTTCAGGGGCAAGAGATTTCGTTTCCGGTTCCTGGGTTTCCAGGGGCTGTTTACAAGTGAGGAAGGAAGCTTCCTCCAAGGCTTTACACCCCCCTTCCCTTTGTGCCTCCTCCCTGGGAACCGGTGAGTTATCGGGGTGCTGCCCCCGTCATTGTTCTGGAGCACCAGGTCCAGAGTTGGGTGCGTTCTGCGCCGGCACGCCCATCTGAGGGTTCTGCTGAGCCCTCAGTATATGACCCAGATCCCGCGCCATGTTTTGAACCTGGCGCTCTAACTGGGAAACCCGCTCAGGCTGATACGGGGCCCTGTTTTCTCCCCTGGGCTGATCCCGGGAAGGGTAGCTGTCCCTTCTTTGGTAGTACCCCTGGTTGGGAAGAGTTGGGTACCCCTCCACCCTTGGCCTCCCCTCTCCCGGATTCAGTGGTCTGGGCTCAGGGAATTGGGGAAAGAAGGATGGATGGTTTTGGGGCTGAAAGTCGGGAGGATATCTGGGGAAAAAGTTCTGCCCAGGGTTTGGTAAATTTCTGCCCTCCTGTGGGAAGTTTGGAGGGAAGTTCCCTGGGTTAGGTGCTTGGCTGGATCCCCCCCCTTGGGCTGGAGGAGTCCACACATAACCCAGGATGGGTCGATTTCCCTTGTAACGTGGACTTACATAATCAGGAGAGCGAGGGACCCCATTTGTGGGGCTGCCTCCCTGGCTCCCTGTCTGTGACTGGCCCGAGGACCTTCTGGGCCTAGCATTATTAGGTGCAGGTAGGTTTTTAGGCCCCCCCATCTCCAAATCCAAAACGGGGGTGACCTTTACCTCTGCCACCTTGGCAGCAGCAGGGGTGCTGTTGGCTTTGGGGTTTTTCTGGGCATTACTTTTGCTATCTATCGGTTTCTGCACCTCATAGATCCGGGTAGCCTGTTCAATGACCCAGTCTAAAGATCTTTTCTCGTGAAAATCCCTCACGAGCTGGGTCATGATATATTTGGGCAAGGCATGGAAAAACGTATTTATAAATTCCCTGCTGTCCGTGCGCACCCTTCTTGTGGTCTGTGCAAAAGCACGCTTTAACTCCTGCACAAATTCTTGTGGGGCCTGATCCTCCCCACATTGCAAATTGTAGGCTGCCTTGCGAGCCTCTTGAGGATTTCTGTGAACAGAAAAATGTTTCAGGATGGCCGCCTTATATGTGGACCATCTTAAATGATTTTGGTCCTCCAGCCCCGCAAAGAAACTGGAGTATTCCGGGGAGAAGGTCCACTTTACATATTGAATACAGCTTTGGCTGTCCTTCATATGGAAAGTCTCCATCATTTGCTCAAACAACTCTAAGTGCTCCCAAACAGAATACTTAGCGTTCTTATGGTAAGGCGTGATGACGCTCCTGATCGCCTTAATCTGCTTTAAACGGTCCTTAAGCAAGGCCCTTTTTGCCTTATTGGCCTTTTTGGTTCGGGTAAGCCTTGTCCATTCTACCTCGGACTCAGAGGCACTGCTCCCAGAGGTTCCCGTCTGTTCTTCCAGGTTTTCCCGGATTCTGCGAGCCTGGGAATGGCTGGCAGAATGTGGGGACCTGGTCTCCTGTGTCCTGCGCAGTTCAGAGGAGTCTTCAGATTCCTCCTTGCTGCCAGGATTTGATGGGTACCCCCTCCACTGACCTAACTGGGCAGAGGTTTTCAGGATGCCCTTAATGGGCCTACTCTCCTGGGGTTCCCCATTGAACTGTACTGTACTTGGGTGCCCATACCCGGATGCCCACCCCTCCATTCCTGAGTGGTACTGGCCTATGAGCCCCATACTCTTAGCTGGATAGTAATCTGCCATCCCTGTGGCCCTGTGCTCATGTGCGCCAGGGGACATGGGGGTGGTAGAGTCCAGGGACTGGGGAAGATGAAGGCCCCTGGTGTTAGGGCTCCTGCGGTTATGGTCAGGAGTCTCTCTTTCCCAGCGGACCTCATCTCTATCCGCCCCTGCTCCCTGTTGCAATGCAAGAGCCTGCATTTGTGCTTTCAGTTCCTCTGTTAAGGCCTTACTCGACTCTATCAGTTTCTCCTGCACCGCTACCTGCTGTTGGAGCCTATCATTGTGTTGACAGAGGGCCTCATTTTCCCTCTGTGCTTCCTGGTTGGTCCTGGAGAACTGGGCCAGTCTTTGCTGCAGGAGGGTTACCTCCTGAGCTGTGTCCCTATTGGCCTGCTCCTTTCTTGCTAGAGCATCCTCCACCCTCCTGGTGTGCTCTACCAAGTTCTGGTTTTCTTTTTGGAGGTCACCCAGCCCCTGGTGGGCCAGGTGATTTTCTTCCATTTTTCTTTTTAAATGGCAGACTTCCTGGCCTAAGGCGTCTCTTTCCTGACTAAGAGCCTGCATTTGTGCCGCCAGGTCGTCCCTTTGCCGTTGAAGGGCACCAGCTTTTTGGCGCTCCTCATCAAACTCTGCCTGGGTATCCAGGTCTTTCAAGATCAGCTTGTTGCTCTCTACCTTCACTCTATCTAGATGACTTTGCAGGGTGGCTACCTGCTCCGTGCATGCCCTGTTAAAGTCTAATTGTTGCTCCAGCTTTTTCTGGCTCTGCAGTAGCGAGTCCAAACTGTCTTGGTGCTCCTTCTGCAGGGCCAGAAATCTGGTATCCTGTTCTGACTTTTCCTTTTGCAGCACATCCATATCCTCCTTCATTTTAGTGATGTACAGTCTGCTGTCATTTTCTGACTCCTGGCTCCTCTGCAGCCTCTGCTCAGAAGAGACCAGGTCAGATTGGACCTTCTGTAATGCCAGCAGTTGCCTACTCGCCAGATCTTGGCCTTCAGCACATCTATCCTGCATGTCTCCCATATATAGGTACAGGTATGCCGCTATCCTAACAATCTTGTCGTGTTCATCTTTGGCTTTAGGAGCCATATATAGTTCACTCAGGGCCACATGTAAGGGACCCTGATCTCTATATATATCTGACCCTGTTTCAGTGACCTGTTGTGTGATGGCCTGCAACCACGCATCCTGGCCCTGTTCGGTCCATTCACCTCTCACAAATAGCTTATGCAAGAGGTGCTCTCTGGCTATTTTCATGTCTACTAAGGTCGTCATTCTAGAGATTGGTCTCTGTCCTGACTTACAGAAGTTTGTATTTTATTTTTGCAGAACAGAACTTTTCTTGGAGTGTCCCTTTTGAGGAATGCTTCACAGCGTAATGCAGCGTGGTGATCCGACCGGATGTATGTATCCCGTCAGTTAGCACACTGTATTAAGCTGCACAAGTGGTAAATCTAACCCAACGTCTCGGCTCGAGCCCCCAATTTGTAAGAGGATTCAATTCAGCACTACAGCTAAGTTAACGCCTAGTCTAGAATACTGAATGAAAACCCTTATTGATATATCTTTAGGTCCAGTTCATGCGTTCTGGATGACTACCCCTGTATAACACCCCTCTCTTGGAATCCCCCTGACCCCACTGAGCCAAGAAGTAGTTCTGTTTTGCAAGTTTAAAAGGTTTATTTGATAATTTAAACAATATATATATATCACACTTTATAATAAATTAATAATTGAATAGCACACTTAATCTGATATGATAAAGATCAACAACGGAGAATCTGGCACTAGCACACTTCTTTATAATTACTAAGGAGTTGAGATGAAATGGATAAGGTAGCACACTGGTAAATAGGTACAGAAGTATAATGTGGTAGAAAATGCTTTATAGAGTTCAAATGGATGTAATGTTGAATGAAAATGCAATACAGAAAATACTCAATATGATTTCAACAAACAAGGTAATCACTTTTCTCTGGCAATCCCCTCCCCCCCTTGATGCAATGCAAGGAAATGGAAGGAAGCACACAGTTCTCAGAAATGCAATCAATGTAATCAGTTCAATCCAGCAAGCTTAGACAACAGAAAACAGATAGGAGTTTTGAAAACACAGGCCCAAATGCTTTTATATGTGTTAGCAATGGATGAGAAATATGCTGGAAATGCTGTTAATTCCCTTTCAGAGGTTCAGGGTGAGTGGTATCTAGTTAATATTAGTCCAGGCTCACACTAGCAATGAGGCAGGGATAGTTAGCAGGTTAAACGAATTTCTGGCAAATGGAAGGCAAGCAGCAGCAGTTTTTACATGTGAAGAAATTGCAAATCGCGGTAAAATTCGCGGATGCGTGTTCCGCGATTGCGGTAAAACTATAAGGGGTAGGAATGCGGTTCTAGGTGCGATTCAAAGCTACGATTCTAAGCTATCAGAGGAAAGTTACTGCAAGTCTCTAGCCCAAACGGTCGCGGAGATATGAGCGATTAAATAAAGGTCGTTTTTGGGTTTGCAAATTTCAAAAGCTCAAAATGACAAGTGCAGCTTGCAACTAGCAAATCACAGGTGACAGCTTTACAAGTGACAGGTGACAGTTAGGAGACAGTTCTACTTAGATTAAAATAGGATTGAATTATATTATTTTAACTAAGAGATTGGTTCTACACAGTTCTGCTGGGTACTCACACTATATTCTTGAATTAAATGGGCCTCATCACGGATCTGGTCAGGGTTTTAGACTGGGCTCTGGTCACTCTCTCTGCTGGTCTGGGTCTCTCTGGTCTGGTCTCTTAGTACTGGATAGATTGATGAATTTGAAGTCTGGATCTCTGGATGTTGTATGGAGGTAAGTATGGATTTTTCCGGCAGAGCGTCCCGCTGCAGATGGATTTGGAAAGTCTCTATCTGTCCTGTCTGTCTGCTTTTATGTGTTTAGAATGTGGGTGTGTTCTAGCATCCCTGACCCTACCTCTCTCTCAGCTTCTAATTGGTCAAACTTCCATTTATCATTTGATTGGGGAATGAACTGTGAGTCAGAGTGATGTCATTTTACAGCCTGCAGAAAGTCCACTCCTCCTGTCAACTTACACACAAATCTAGATTTGAAACAAATACATATTTGCAGAGGTACATATTGTTTTAAAATCATATGCACCCATCATGCATTACAGGAGGTATACCCTGTTCAAACTCTGCTCTTCGTGGGAGCTTGCATTCAGAAATGGCACATATTTCACTTTTTAACTGATTTTGCAATTTCTGACATTGACCCAACTTTACATACATGTGTGCAGGGAGTATGGACATTAACTGAAGAAGTTTCAGATTTTTAACATGCATACATTTAGAGTAATATCCACTTTTCCGCTAAAACCCCCCTGAACATGCCACCGGGTCGAAAAACCTCTTAAAATGTGGGCAGAAAAATCACAAGAATTATGGTATCATTTATAAAATTTTCACATGTCCGCTCTATGAGTTATTCATCTTTTTAAAGTTATGTTCTGGCTCCAAAGGGGTGTGGTTTCCCAGGTCACATGGTATAGAAACCAGTCTTTCCAGTTTCTGCCAAGCCAGCTTGCTCTCACAGGCAGTGCTCCTCCCAGCTCTTGCCAAGAGGAAGCTACATTTTACGACTGCGGTAATAAAAACCTTTGCCTGAGTGAAGAGGGCTTTGTCCACTCTCTTGCAGAGCCCAGGTAATTCAGTTATCAGATAGATGGCATATCCTCAGTGGGGGCAGCAAAAGGAAGGTTGGCCTGGGAACACAGTGGTGACTCAAGTTTCACTGCTGATGGGGGTAGTTGCCAGGCAGAATCAAGTTCCTTAAGCCAGACTTTCAGCTACTGTCATGTTATTTGTTGCTTTTTAAATTAACTTGCAATTTTACACATGCAGCTAGAATGCTGATTCTAAGTGCAAAACTATGACATTTAAACAATTGCAACCTATGTGACACTCAAAAGTAGGTCACTCAGTCAATTTAAACATTTAGATTTTTTTTTTTTTTAGTGTCTTTCAATCCAGTGCAACTTAAACTGCTGAAATCCACAGCGCAGCCAGTCTTGTTATAAACCTTGTCTTATGATCTTCATTTCCCCGATTTTGTAGGCACACAAAACTCCATTCTGCCAAATGTCTGCTGGTGTTCAGTAAATATTTTGCACATATTGCAATGTTTGAAGATAGGCATTTTGACTTGCCTTCAGGGAAACAGAGTGGTTTTAAAACGCCGGCTTTTGGATAGTGGTGAGTACTGGTACTGCACCCATTTTTGGGATTTAAGAAATGAATTCCCAACAATTCTAGGTTGCATTTGGCAATCAGCATTGCCATTCCCAATGGTTTCAGACTACTGTGCGGGTAGTCCAATGGTGGTTTTAGGCAGTGTCCTTCTGTGCCCATAACATCGGCAAAAATGAGTGGCAGCCTATTCTTCATGCATTTCCCTGTGCATTTTCTGGGAAGCTCTGGCCATCATGATGTTTTCATGTCAGTACTGCACAGTTTTGAGGTAGGGCTAGGATGCATGGGTAAATACATCCCACAAGATGCAGAGGTAGAGAGAGGTATTTCGTTTAAGCTCTTTGCAGATTACATGCGACCAAACGCATACTCCCCTTAGCAATTGAGCAGAGGGTGCCCATTCGTATAGATGGGAGGAATCCTGGATCGGGAAAGCTTTCTCCTCAGAGGAGAGGAAACAGGTTGTGCCATTTGAATGTATGAATCAAAGTCAAAGTATGTTTTCTGGGAGTTAGGCAGGGATGTCATTTCACCAAAATGCCTGTGGTAGCGGAAGTGACATCACATGACCTTTGCCCTCCGATGACATCACAGGAAGTGATGTCATTGGACCCCCCGACCTTGAAGTGACATCACGGGAAGCGATGGGACACAACCTTTCACCCATGACAAAACAGGAAGAGACATCACATATTGTCCCTACGTACACTACAAAAAATATGGTTGTGATATCACTATAATGTTATATACATATTCTACAAGAATGGTTCACCATATGTATCATTAATATCAGTGTTTATAGGACCATATTACCAAATTACTGAGAATGCAAGCAGACGTCCAAGGCCAAATGATAATGATATGTTATTATACAGCACTTACGCTTAAGCGCTTTACAAAGATCTAATGTACATACAATATCAGCCAACATGTGTTGGTACTCATTTATCGACCTCAGAAGGGTGAAAGGCTGAGCTGAGGTGTTTAAGAACAGGCTAAATCGGTGACTCACCACCTGAAGTGCCTGGAAATAAACCTTTGAGTCTAGCAATTATTTGATAGCATTCCAGAAAGACAAATTATGTGCTATTCCTATTCTTTCTTGTTTAGCGTCACTGCTCAAAGTGATATACCTGTGAAACCCCTTTTTTTTTTAAGAGGCCTGCACAAGAAAGTCAGCCACTACAAAAATAAAGAGTCACATGACAATGGCCACAGCGCAGGAGCTTACATTTTAGAAAAAAAAAGTTACAAAAAAAAAGTAAAACATTTTTTTTTTTTTATAGAGGTAGCAAGGGAGACCACAGGGGTAGCAAGGGAGACGTCTGGGGTCGCAAATGTGACCCCTGGCAACCCCCAAATGACGTCCCTGGAGTTAGGTGAGAGTGAGATTGGGTTATGCCTCCTCTTGGTCTACCACCTTACATTGCTCGCCAGTCACAGGTACAAACATTTGACTCTAGTCACTGGTAATGGCAGCATTTTATTACTTCTCAGATTCCCGCCCTGTCCATTCCTCTGCACATGTCCCACTTCCCAGCAGGCCACAGCTGGCAAGCTGCACCAGAATGGGCTGGATTTTTATGAAAGCTAAGGTGCTTTGAGATGAGGGAGTAGGTGGGGGTTAGGTATCACCTGGTTCCGTTCAGGGACTTTGGAATCCTTCCTTATCTTGCTATCAGAGGAGCAGAGGTGCTGTCACAGAGAGAGATGGCAGCCTACAGCCTGGGTAAGTGGGAAGGTCATCTACCCAAGCACATGCTCTTGTCCACACCGTTATCTTCATGCAGCAGGATTTTATGTACAGCATGCAATTCCAGCCATGCCCACAAGTCTAACTGTAGGGCATTCTAAGCCATTAAAGGTTACTCTGTGAGCCTGTGCCTGGGGCTCCTGTCACCTCCTTGCTTGCTTGACTCCACGTGGATTGCCTGATGGATTCCATATCACACATTCCTCGACATGTTCTCATTCATAACTCACTGATCACCTTAAACTACAGTTGCAGCTTTGCCACAATGCATGACCGTGGGTTTGGTTAGGGCAGCTCTATGCCTCCCTATCTCCAGCTCTCTGGCCCTGCAGAAGCCCTCTGTCCATTGCTGTGGGTGAATGATCCCATTGAATCTCAGCAGCAATTCTGCATTGATGATTGCTATATTGTTATGTGAATAGTTCGTAATGAACTGTAACACAATAATAAATGAAAAAATAAATGGATGAAAAAAGTCCCTTCCTTCCTTTGACATATGAGCCAGTGGCATCAGGTCCACCATATTGAAGCTTCTCAATGCAGATTCCAATCTACCTCTCCTTTCTGCCCCAGTCTCAGTTGAGATGAGGGGCTTTCCTGCTCTTCTCCTGGCACTGAGATACTCAGTGTTAGGAGGTTTTACAGAACCACTGCAGGTCTAGGGATTTGAGAAGCCAACTAAGTGGACTTGTACAGGTTCACCACAAAGGTCTAACCACACTTTCACTTGTTAAGGGTGAATAGGCAGGCTTACACTTAGGAGATCTGGGTTTTGGTGTAAAATACTATTAGCAAACACAACAGACTGTCGTGCAATAAATTATCAATGCAAATTAATATAAACATATATTTATTTACTGATCAGCACAGTCCGTATAATTAAATTATGAGTAAAAACAACAACCCTTACTTAGGAGTGGACCTGTAGACCTTGCCTGATTTCTTGATTGTATTAGGGAGGTTAGGGTATTAATACCTGGCGACCTTTGATGGTGTGGGTATGAGACAGATGAGGTGAAACCTTTCAAATCCTGAGATAACATTAGACTTGGAATGCTGGAGGACATGCATAGGGCTTGCACTTTTCTCAGAGCTTTGCCTTTTTCACGATAAAGTGGTAAGCACTTAGTGGCGTGGACATGTTTAGATGCTTTCTCCTTCCTTTGGCACAGCTGTGATAACTAATATCAAAGGGAACTTGAGGGGCGGATCTGTATCTCAATTTCCAGTTGGTGGTTAGGATGATATGGGAGGGAGGAAAGGTTGATTCCTGAAATGTATCAGACATCTGGGCCTTCCATGTGCACTGGATCTAGTAGTGGCTTATTTCCTGGCACCTCGTCACTGCTCATGGATCCGCTTTGGGGGAGGAACTTGGAACGCAAAGGGGAAGTGCTCTGCAGCTGGTAAGTGATCCTCCCCCTCTATCCTTACACTCTGGATTTTGTTTGTGAATTATTCTGATCATTCGACCGTGTTTGTGGTCATTTCCTTTTCTTTCTTGAACTCGCATGTAATTGCAATATGTTGACTATTCCTGGGCATTGCCCCTTTTCTACTACATGTTATCACTTCTTTGTTGGATTGGGAACCTTTTGGAAAGTACCCTGTGAGATGTTCAGATAAATGTGGGCATTGCAAGAGCATGTTTACATTATGTCAAGCTTTATGGAATGAGATACAAAGAAATTGTGAACATGGCGGTTTTCTGGCAGGTATCCTCCACTTTCACATTCTGGTCTTTGGGTATGAGTAGGATACTGAGGGATTCAATTCCTCATGCTACAAGGTATAATCTGAAGGGAAACATGCATACACTCATGTCACTATCATTTTCATTTGTCTTGATCAGTCAGCTGTATATTTGACCCTAAAAGCAAATTGTTCTTGTACTTGGTTTCCTATTGCATCCCCCGCATACATCTATTCACAGCCATACCTTGGTCCCGGCACTGCTCAGTGGTGTAACACATGCGTCGGGCCCCCGTAAGCTTCATGAAGAAGTGCATTATGTGCCACACTCTCAATCAGGGCTGAGCCACCATTCATGCCTAATGATTATGATGGTAAGCTGTCTCAGCATCATGATGTGGACTGCAGATTTTAATCAAATCCTATACCTAACATTGATACAAAGTAGGTAGCCTCTGGCCCCTGGCACCTAAATATTCCAGACACCAATGTGTGCATCCAGTAACATTATTTTGGACATGGCAGTAGTGGAGGCAGCTATTGGTGTCAGGGGATTGGGCAGCCCTTGAGTGAGCCCTGAAATTGCAAACGATTCAATGTCAGTGTCGGCAGGTGAATACATTTAGTGAAGGGCAATTAACATCTTCCACAAATTAGTGCAAGCGAGAAACCATAGCAAGAGAGCCCCAAGTAATTTGGGGGAAATTGGGTGTTTCTCCAAAGAACATTTTGAAAAGAATCTGGTCAAATGGTGCATTTTACAGCATATATTTTGGGGAAATGATTTTAAACATAATGCAATTTACAAGAAGTTCTCTATGGTAATGCATGAAAAATCCTAGTAGATGTTATGCCACCAAGAGGGTATATAAGCATTTGACAACATTTTCATGAGGCCTTGCACGCCACTTATGCCAGCATTCCCATTATAATTCAATTTTATGAAGCTATGCCTACGATATATATGCCAACATTGCCAGTAGAAATCATTTCATGAAGCTGATTCCAAGATAAAGCTGCCATTCTGTTGTGATAAATGGGGCGAAAGATGATATCCCTAATGCAAACGGAGTCTTAAAAGCTGTGCTGCTCCTTTTAATGTGGTGTGTATTTGAAACTAAATGGAAAATGGTGTTTGAATCCAAAGAGAACCGGTGTCACCTTATAACAGTACCTAAAGAGAGATGTGGCGATACCCCACACACTGTTTCACATTTCACACTCGCCAGGAGCAGTCACATAAGCAGGCCCACAATGAAGTGGTTTGTTGTCAACTTTAATTTGAACAACAAGAAAGAAAGCCCTTTTGCATTCAGATGAACCAAGGTCCGAATGGGTGAGTAAGATTTCAGTGAACTAAATGACATAGCCTATGCTCCACGAAATTAACTGGAAAATTACAAAGATTGAGATAAATCACGGTGTGATTCAATGGGAAGTTGCCATACTTCCAGAGTCCATGGTAATCAATGAAAAACCCAACACCTGGACATTACTTTGTTGGCCGATTTTCTTCTACCCTTGCTTAAGTCAAAACCTGAATTTAAGAACCTAGGCATCACTATAGACATTAAACTTTACTTTAAGTAAAATAAATGATGTACTTCCTTTCCTCTCATTCTCACATCAGGTCTTAGTAATAAACTCCCTTATTTCTTCATGTTTGCACATGGGTAATAGCTGTTACCTGGGACTTCCGAAATATTTAATATAACATTTACAGAGAGTGCAGAACACTGCAGCCAGAGCTGTATTGAAACTTTAAAAAAAAACATGATCATGTTACCCCAGGATTGCGCTCCCCAAGCATGCGTCTTTTTTTTTTTTTTTTACAAAAGTCTCCAATATCTAAATGCTACATCCTTGGCCTCTACATGAAGCCTCTGCTCCTCCACTTGCCTTCTAAGATCCAACCAGGATGGGAAACTAATCTTTCTTAGATACCAGACAAAAAGGCAGGGAAGCTGAACCATGCTGGTTCAAACATCTAAAATGTGGCGCTTGCTTCCATTGTCACTCGCTAGAGAATCTAACCTGCTGCTCTTCCAGATAGATCTTAAAACGTACCTTTTCGACTAAACTGGTTTCACTCTCCATTTATGACCCTGGTTGATTGAATTTGCTCAAGCTCTATAGCGCCAAGACACCTTTGGATAATTGCCTGTGCTTTATAAAACCCTTTTAGTATAACATAACACGTTAAGAAGGAAATGCACTCATGAATTACAAAATATTATATCATCTGTTTTCCAATGAAACACTACTAAAATGAAAAGTGGTTTGCACTCTGTAATGTATATTTTTAACTCTGGTGAAATAATGTCAAAAGAACAATCAGAGCCATTAATACTATTAGTTTGCATTATCCTGCATTCTATTCAGTTTGAAATGGTTCTGAACATTTGTAATCTTGGGTTCAGCTTGGAGCTGGTCAAGACTCTGATGTGTGGAATGTGTGTCATAAATCACAGTGTTTGTTTCATCCACAGTAGGATTCACATGCCAGGTCTGGTTCAAACTAGTTGGGTTTTTCAATAGGTACAGCTCAGATTTATTAGCATTTTTTTTTTACTTTGTTTATTGCTTTTACATAAACATATAACAAAAACTACATTGGAGCCTCCAGAAGTATATTGAGTCCATTAAGCGAAGGACCACCTAATATACAATCAGTAATCAGCTTTAACACGTACAAGACATTCCGTCAATGCTCAACATCCGAAGTTGCACTTGGTATTGACAGCAGATATTGCATATTAAGACTCCAAATTACCGGGGGACGAGCATCTAGAGGCATACTGAGAACGAACACCACATCTAAGTCATAACAGTGCGCTACATCTTCTAACCACACTGTTACTTTGGGAATGGCACCCTTCCACCTTGCGATGGTCATCCTCCTGCACGCCAACATCAGAAGAAGCCCCACTTGTCTGCGCACATGCCTTGGGATAGCTCTCATCAACCCCAACAGCACTGCTATTAGTTCCAATTTTACTTGTTCTTTCAGAATTAGAGAATTCTCCCCCCAAAACCTTGCAATCAGAGAAAATGCTGATGCCAAGTGCATACAATCTGCAGGACTGGCATTACATCGCATGCAATCATGTGGTGTCTCGGGGTAATAACTGTGTATTTTGGCTGGAGTGTAATATGACTGGTGTATGAAATTGAAATGAATTAACTTGAATCTGGTGTTCAAGGAAACCCTCTTGGTCTGGTTGTATATATAGACACCCAGTCTTCATCCTGAATTTCAACCACCAAGCTTTATCCTATCGTTATCAGGGAGCATCCCCATTCCCTGAAATTACGGCCATCAAACTATTGTATACTTGAGAAACTAGACAACTTGCACCCTGGACCGCAATGACAATATGCAAAAGAAGGAAGGTAGGCATTTGATCTGGAAAAGTGTGAACCCTCATTGTGAACTCGTTCCTGATCTGAAAACACATAAATATATCAAGGTGTGTGGGGGGTGGATCCGCCTCTTTCCCTAATGTGTGAAATTATATACAGAAATGTCTATAATAGTCACCTAATGTCACAATGCCAACGTTGGTAATTACTTGTAAGTATACCCTTTTGGGTGGAATTTCCATCCCGGAAACATGACTGGCTGGTATCATGGGTGAGTACAGAGTTACAATGCTCAGTTCATCGGCAATCTTGTGCCAGATTGCACATGTGTTAAACACAAGGTTCACCACAAGGTTCACCACCACCCTCAGTAGATCAGGGGCTCATTGATTGCGTACCATACCAGAAAGAGAAACAGCAGGCCAGGGCCACCCAGTAATACCTCTCGAAGTCTGGAAGAGCTAGACCGCGCTTGGCATATGACTGTGCCAATGTGTACCATGTCACTCTAGGTCATTTCCACACCCAGAGGAATTCAGTCAGAATTCCCTGCAGCCGTGAGAAGAAAATACCCTGAAAGATAGATGGGAATATTCAGGAATAAATAGAGACATATAGGTAGTACCACCATTTTAATTACAGAAATTCGACCCATCAATGAGAGAGGGAGGGGACCCTCATCTCTGTATTTGATCCTTAAGGGTGTCAATCGTCTTGTCATAATTTTCCCAGAAGAGTATATATTGGACTCTAGAGACTTATATTCCCAGGTATCTAGTATTATCCCATTCACCCCTAAATCCAAAATCATCAGGGAAGGCGTTGGTACTCTCAGTAAGGGGGAACAACTCTGACTTACCGGGATTCATTCTCAAACCGGGAAATTCCCAGAAACGTAATCACTTGCCTCCTCAGTGGATTTAAGTTCATGTGACAGTCTTTTAAAAAACAATACTACCTTGCATATCTTGTATCCTGCCTGGTACAAATACTACCTTGATAATTTTAACTTCTGGTTACCACACTTTTTGCTTTTATTCACATTCTGTATATATTTTGACCTTTTGTGATCTACTTATGTTTGGATATGTTCTTTGACATAACATATATGAATTAATATATGGAAATCATACTTATCTTTTCACTGATGTAATTCTGAATGTTTGCTACAGCCTTGAGGACGACTAATTGCTCGAAACACGTGTCGGCTGTGTACAGCAATACAAAAACTATTGAATTATTTGGAAGAACATTGGACTTTTTGTAGATTTGGGAATCTATAATTTTTCCTTTACAGAACTCTGAACCCAGCAGTCTGCTGTGCTGTTTTGCAACATACACTCATTTTCAATTGTGTTAAAAGGGGACAGCAGGCTGAACCCAGAGAACACGGGAGAAATGACTCAGGTTTACTGAGTGGCCCACTCTATGTCTTTGTGCCAAAAACAGTAGCGTCCCTGGTTGGGATTGAACCACCAACATTGTGGTTAACAGCCAAACGTGCTTTCCCAGTTGTTTCCTCGACCCTGCCCTTGGCAAGATGCCTGTTAGTGGCCTGTTTGTGTCTGTTCCGCCTCCCACTCCCTCTCCCCCCACTGCCCCAGCGATAGTATTCCATATTGGAATATTTTGTGTGGGCAGTGTTTGGAATCGTACCTGTTTTCCCCCTTGACGAGTGCCTCAGCGTTTGATTTGCTCTAAAAAACCCTTCCCCTGATTGGAATTGGGGGGGGGTT
This sequence comes from Ambystoma mexicanum, assembly GCF_040938575.1. Classification (NCBI taxonomy): domain Eukaryota; kingdom Metazoa; phylum Chordata; class Amphibia; order Caudata; family Ambystomatidae; genus Ambystoma; species Ambystoma mexicanum. The sequence goes on along the minus strand of NC_090934.1, from coordinate 830,197,145 downwards.
TGCTGCGATTTGTTTGTAGTGTTATTGATATCTCTGTCAGATTCTACATCGGAGCTGCCTGTCGAAGTGTTAGGCGTATTGTCTCTTGATTTCTTAGGAAACTCAACAAATTTTGCCTGGAATGTGTAGACACAATCTTCTCTATAATCTTTATCGTCTCTGAAATATTTTCGAAATTCAAATTATCAGTTTATGGAAGTACAACTGTATACTTCTGTGAAAATGTCTCTTCTAAAGCAGGGCCGCTAGGGGTTCCAACGCTAGAAGAAAAAGCAACAGGGAAAGGTGGCATCTGTGCCTGGCCCCCCTCCCCATCACCACCGGCTCTGTTAGTTGACCATTCTTCACAATCCTGGCTGTGGAGGAGTTGTAGAGGAGCGCCACCAGCTTCCCAAATTTTGAACCTAGCCATAGCATACGTAGCATAGAGAACTAGAAAGTTCACTCGACAGAGTCAAATACCTTTGGTTGGCTTCAAAAAGAACAGATATTTCTTGTGTCTCTGGATCGAGTACCGCAAGAACCCTGATAAATCTGTGCAAGCCATATGAGATATTCCTGCCTGGTACAAATCCTGACTAGTCTGCGAGAACCGATCCTGGCCCAACTAGTTGTTAACTCCAAATCACAAGTTGTTTTCTATTTCACCATTGCATGTTAGATCTTCCCTATAACTGTGAAAAAATAGTCCATAGGCGCCCCTCTGCGAGAACGAAACGGCTAAATGACCTGTTCTTTGGGAAGGTACCCACTCGAGAGTCCACAGACACACTTTAACTCACTGCACCTTTCACAGAAGGGAAATAAACATTTGCATATCAGTCTTTGTCCTGCCCACATGGGCAGTCCAGCACCAAAATGCTATGGCAATTCTTTTCTGAACAAGCATACCAACAGCAACCCCAAACACATGTTTCAGCCTTGTTGGGCCTCATCAGTGAGGTGGAGCTGTCCCTCTCTGAGCACAGTGAGCAAGGGGTCCACGTCTGGATGACAGTAGGAAACTGAACCCAAGTCCCTTAAACGACCCTATACAAATGGATATTTCCCGTCTGTGAAAGCTAAAGTGTGGCTGCAGACTCTCGAGTGGGTACCTTCCCAAAGAACAGGTCAATGGACCGTGTTCATTCTCAGAGAGGGGCATCCATGACTACATTTTGATTATTTCAAGGGCCTTAGGTCTAGTCACCTTAAGGTTTCCAGGGTCATCCAGACATGGCACCCTTGCTCACTGTGCTCAGAGAGGCACAACTCCACCTCACTGATGAGGCCCAACAAGGCTGAAACACGTGTCTGGAGTTGCTGTTGGTACTATTGCATGGAAGGGAATTGCCATGTGGGCTGGACAAAGACTGATATGCAAATAGATATTTCCCATCTGTGAAAGGTGCAGTGAGCTAAAGTGTGGCTGCGGACTCTCGAGTGGGTACCTTCCCAAAGAACAGGTCAACGGGCCGTGTTCGTTATTGCAGAGGGGCACCCATGACTACATTTGATTCTTCCCTATAACTATATTATGGAAAATAAATTACTGGTAATGTAGTGCCGAGGAAATCTTGTGGACAGAAACAGTATTTTATTTAAAAGTATTCAAGTACAAATGGGTAAAAAGCTTCCTGTTTTGCGAAGTAGCCAAACTATTTAATTAATTAAAACATGATAACTTAATCATGTAAAGTGCTAGGAACCTGAAAATCATTGTGAGTTTTAGGTACAAGAATGCGTGTTCAGCAAGTTGTCAAATTTGTGTTGTTTATAATTATACAAAATATGAAAATTCATTAAAAATCATTAACTCCCAAATGAAAAATTCCACAGTCCTGTAATATGCAGAGCAGCACATAGAATCTAATGTTGTTTCTTTAGTTAAATTACCACATTTATGTAAAAAATTACAAGGGGAAACCCAGATTCCAAGTGATTTCCACCCATCTTTTTCAAGTCATAGACTAGGACTGGGTTGCCACACCTCAATTTTAGGGGAGCGTTTTTGTTCTGAAAGAGACTGCATACAGATAGGGACATAATTAATATTATTATTATTATTATTGACCAAAGCAGATGGCTGGCACGCATGATACTAACAGAAGGGCTGGATTTTCCTAGAGGCTGCAGAGAGGATGGGCCTCATTATGAGGTTGGTGATAAGGGGTTAACGGCAATGGTAAGGGTGCCGTTGCCATTAACCCCTTGCCGCTGCATTACGAGGTCCCTTAGCGGGTCCCGCTATGGGCGCCTGGTTTTACCAGACGCCCTTAGAGGGAGCCGCTAAGGGACCAGGGAGCTAATAACGGGTTATTAGCTCCATCCCCATTCCCATTGAGCCCTATGGGGGCTCGAATGGGAATGGGGAATGGTTCTCAGAATGGGGACTTATCGGGTCCTCCAAGGTTGGAATGACCCGGTAAATCCCTATTCTGAGAACCCGGAACCCGGAATGTAGTAAGGGGGTAGCCATGGTGCTAATAGCTAATAGCACCATGGCTACCTCCTACCTCGTAATGAGGCCCGGTGTCTATTCTAAAGGAGATGAGCAGTCCATAAGGCAACCTGGCCACAGCAGCTTTTGGTCCCTTGCAGATTGAGGAATACAAAACGGACAGGGTCCAGGCTTATTCCCAAACATGGAAAGCCACATATTAAAGTGAGTACTAAGCCCCAATGTAAATACAGATGTCCTTATAGTGTTGTCCATTATAATTCCCTGTAGTGTGAAGGTCTGGGAGAAATAGTTCCCAATAGGCACAGGAGCTTTGTAAGATAATATACAATGTACATTTCATTGTAATTAAATGAGAAGTGAGACTTTATTCTAAATAAACTGATTGTATTTCTGTGTGGAGTGGAGTGTAACATTGGCTACATTCCTACACAGATAAAGTGTGGTGTTTTTAATAAAAATAGACTCAGTTGAAATCGATCCATGTGCTGCCCAGACATATTAGTCATTGCAGACTCTGGATCAGTCATGGAGGTGCATATCTGATCAAGAACTATGGCATGATTTGGCATCTGTGGGAGCATTAGACATTTTGAAAAGATTGGAAAAAGCGATTGATTAGATTTGTATTTTCCAAACAATATTTACTGTTAAGATGTGAAGATGAAATCCCTATTTCCTTATCCTGAAGCTGCACAACAGGACTCATGTGAAGTGAAAGGGGGATACATTATTGGATTTTCTTTGCTTGGTTAATCAAAAGGGCCCGAGATAGCCTGCAGGAGTAGGTGGTTGTGGGGGCAGGAGTGGGGGGCAAATGAAAATGACCAAAGAAAGGTGTAACATGAGAGGGCCAGTGATTGCCATTCATGTATTGTGTTAGCAGGTGACTAGCTTCATTCTCTTGTTCAGGGGTGTGTTAGGGCAATCAAATGAGTAACTCCATGTCATCTGAACAGTTGGGTTTCTTTTGAAAATTATTGTTTTCTGTTATGTTAATGCTGTAGAACCAAAAGACTATAACTCCTAGAATGCATTGATCTGTTAAAAGAAAGTCCAGGGCTGTAAACATGTGCTGAGGTAATATGGAGTGGCCTTGCCAAACGGTGCTCTTTTTCTGGGAGGCAAAAACAGCTTGAGTAAGTAGGAAAAAAGAAATGTGTGTACATGTAGCCTCATTACAAGTACGATGGTGCAGGTACAAATGGCGGTAATGTGGTGGTAATTAATTTACTGCTGCATTACCATTGCACCATACTACAAGTTTGGTGGTAAGGTGGAGGATTTACCTCCAGTGAAAAGCTGATGGTAAATCCTCTACCTTATTGCCAAAACTCAGCACAATTGGCAGGATTACCACCAGCGGCAGTACTTCTGCCAAAATCCCCTTGAAGTGCTATGCTCTTTGAAATGGGGATTAACAGAGCGTTAGCACCACTTGTAATCATGCAGTAAATCCTTGGGACCAAGTGGTGGTAATGTTAATAATCGAGTTTGGCAGTCATTTGGCAGATTTACTGCTGAATTACCACCATATTCGTAGTGAGGTATTGTTTGTTGCTGCCGTTTAAGTTTTAGGAAATGGGTTGGGAATTGAAAAAAATGGCCGGGTTGAATGCTGAGGGCATTGCACTTAAGGGGATTACTTTCTCTGTTTGATTGGTGTGTGTGTGTGTCTGTGTATTTATGTGTGTGTGTGTGCATATACATGTTTTTCACAGTAAATAAATACACAAAGGTAGAAAACAAATACTGAGAAACAATTCATGACAAAGCCAACATTTTTGACATGTGTATAGTCTGAAGGTTTTCTTTCTTGCTACTGTAGGTATTGAGATTGTATGCCCACATGTATTCACGATATGCCTAGCGTTACAACTGCATGTTCAAGTTACATTAATTTCCTAGGTTTAACCAGGCTATGTTAATAAAAAATCTAATACAGTGTGATGACTCCTATGATGTCGTCCCTTCTCCCCAAGGTAGAGACCCTTTCCATGAGGCCATGGGGGTGATGCTGCTACCCGATAGTCCTCTTCAGGGTGGTACTCAGCGGGAGGATCTCATGGAGATGGATTCCACCTCTGGCATACAGGAAGGACCTCATGGGCCAACGTGGTATATCCACCACTTACCCACCTCTTTCACACCTCCTCCCTTACCTTCCTCTACTTCTACCATTTTCCTATGTACTTATACCAAACCTTTAATACCTATAGTACTGGGACAAGGAAGAACAGGGTTGTCTATACTAAATATCTATGTCGATATACTGTGATGGAGAAGAGGTGCGGAGTCCTGAACAAACAATCTGAAAACTGGATTGAACATTCTAGCCCTCAGAACCCAAGCAGTTTAAAGATGGAAGAAGGACGAACAGAATAGTCAGTCCATCCCAGAGGCACCACTGACAAAGTCCCAAAACCGCAGACAGCGAGTTGGGAGAGAAACAACTGACTGGGACATGGACAGTGGCAACCCAACGTCCAGACCTGCTCTGTTGAGGACTGGCAGAACCAGACAAGCAGGAGAAGGAAGTCCACACACAGCAGAACACAGCCCAGCTCCGAGGAAGTGCAGCAGCGCCTACATAAAAGGAGGCTGAGAAAAGCTGTTGGGAGACTCAGAGATGCCTCAGACTGATGCCACGGACGAGGAGCCTGGTAACACGGTATGGGGGCTGCCTGGGTCTGTGAAGGGGAATGGGACCCAAGCACAAGACACCATATTAAAGGGGCCTGGGAGCTGAGCAAGAGAAACCAAATAGAAGGAGTTAGGGACCCAAATAACAGAAACCAAGTTGAAAGGGTCACCCAAGTCAGTCCCTGCCAGGCGAGTATACCAGGACTGCTCATCGAGCCTCTGAAAGGGCTCAGATGAAAAGCCAAAGTAAGTCCAGGGGAATGGAGACATTCCCTCCACCTTTGTTGCGCTGCCAAGAAAAGCCTTAGAAAGGCCAGGGGAAAGGAGACATAACCCAGCCTTTGATGAACTACCAAGAAAAGCCAGAGAAAGGCCTAAAGAAGGGAGACATTCTCCATTCTCCCAGCTATACAGAACAGTGCCTGGCCAGAAGTAGGGAGTAATTCTTCTGAGACCAGAGAAGCACAGCCCATTTTAGTTTCCTTTTGAGTGTATGGGATAGAAGTATGTTTTTGAGGCTGGATGGTGGACTCTTTATTTTTGGAAATCCCTCGTAGAGTTAGGGAATGATAGGTTTACCTCTTGATTTCTTTGAGAATATAGGTCCTTGCCCAAAACCATGCCAACTGCATGTCAGTCTCCTCCTTCCACACCCTTACAACAGATGTTGTCCTCATATAGTAAGGAACTCACATCATTTACAGGAATTCACACACATGGCCAGGTTTTGTCATCAGACAACAGCAGCTAGTACAATTTACTAGGGATTTCGATATGTTGGCACTGCACTTGCATCATATAGGTCTAATTGGGTGATTTGTATAGAACTTCATGTAGATGGACTACTTCTAAGCTCTGTATGTATCAGTGTTGGTATTACATACTAATGGTCCTCGCTTCCTTGCCCTCAGAATGATTAAGGGCCGGGTCGATGCTTCCAGGGTTTCAAACTTGTTGCATGGATTTTTGCATTCCCCAAACAAGCACGTTGCGCATGAGCTGTCTATCTGACATATAACTATTTGTCAGAAGTTAACATTATATACCAAGAACTCACCCCATTGGGTAGCTGTTGCCATCACATGCCTAAGTACTCCTGCCATGTGCTAGATAGTGCCATCCTATACCCAGGTATTCTCACCATATACCAAGTATGTCCCATTAAATGCTCATGCACTCAAAACATTTGATAAGTATTCTTCTATTTTGTCTAGGTACACAGATCATATGGCAACATGACTGCTTCATGTCATAGCCTTTCTACTTCTTTGGTTTTCCCCTTTAGTGCTTTGAAGTAGTTTCAAGGCATTCTTCATCATCTAACCTTACTTAATATAGCTGGCAACTGCCTTCTTTTTCACCACCGCCTAACTCTTTTCCTTTATTTGGGAGCTATTGGCTCTTGTTCAGTGGTCGAAGTAGGTGGGAGCGCTGCTCTTCTACTTTAAAAACAAAGTTGTAATGTTCCTATACTTTTATTTTAAAAAGAAACTGTTGCAGAATGGTTTAGTTTTAAAATAAAAGTGGTGGAAGAAGTTGCATTTAAACAGCAGGTGTGTTTGTAAGTTTGGGGGTGTGGATTACACGTGTGAGAGGGCATGGCGATGAGGTTTGTGAGGAACATAGTTCCACTACTTCTTTTCGTACACTTCAACCACTGTTCTTCTTACACTTTCAATTGAGAGCAACATTATTGGAAAAATAGATTGCAGCAATAGATGCTTTTGAGGAAGCATCATCTAGGAGAACTTGAGATACAAAATTAATTCCTCTTCAAAATATTATTGTATAGATGTTCTACCTACTTATTCATTGAAGTAAAAATCAATAAACAGTTTTTAAATTGTAATGATTTAATGATTTTGGAGAGGGAGTGCAGTGCAGGGTAGCAGAAAGGGAGCAATGCATGGAGGGGTGTCACCTTGTGTTTAGCACAGATTGCAATCTTGTCTATAAACTGCCCATTCTTGTGCTGAACATAAAACAAATTCCTGTTTTGATAGAAAACAATGGGCCTCATTACAAGGTTCCCGGTCCGGTAACAACGATACCGGTAAGGCATTACTGGCATCGTTTACCGGACCGGTCCATCACGACCTGCAGTTCCCATCCTACCAGCATCAACAGGGACCCGCTGTGACCATGCACCGTACCGGCATGCGCATGGGCGCTGTGCCAGTTACACCGGCATGCCGCAAGGAAGAGGACATTATGAGTCACACGGACATGCACATACCAGCATCCAGATGCCGGTAAGAAGGGTCACCATGATGCCGGCAACTCCAGCATCGCTGATCACCCGTTAATAGCAAACTGCTGTGTTCCCAACTGCCACAGGCGCACACAATCACCACAGGTGGAGGCAATGGAGTCTGGCCCTGCACAAAAGGAGCACACCCACCACCACACCCCTTCCAAGACCAAAATGATTCCACTTTCAGTTGTGATACTGGAGCAGGAGGACATGCCTGCACTAGACGCAGGAGGAGAAGGAGGATGAGAATGGCCCAGCAAATTCCACCAGTGCAGGCAGTGGTTCCCCACAGGGAATCCAATCCCTCGCATAAGGGCCAGTCCATTCAACTTAACCCCAGCACAGATCCACACCGTGTACAGCGTGGACAGGGACACCATCACTACCATTGTGGATCTAATACATGATGACTTGGTCAGCCTGATCAACATCCGCACTGTCATCCCCCCTCTGCTGAAGGTGGTGTCTGTACTCCACTTCCTGGCCACAGGCACCTAACAGCACACAGTGGGGCAGATGCATGGCATCTCGCAACCATGTTTTTCAGGTGTGCTACACCAAGTGCTGGATGCACTCCTGAAGTACGCAAGGGCCTAAATATCCCTACCACGGACAGCACAGGAGGTGAATGACACTAAAATTGTACTTCATGCACTGGCAGGCATGCCCAATGTCATTGGTGCCCTCGACTGCACCCAGGTGGAGTTGGTAGTCCTGCATGCTGTGGAGGTGGTGTACCGGAAGCTATACCACTCTATCAATGTGCAGATGGTGTGCGATGCAAGCAAGATGATAACACATTACTGTGCCAGATTCCCAGGATCCACACATGATGCAATGGTGCTGCGGAACTCCTTGCTTCCCCGCTACATGGAACGACATGCTGCACAATGTGTCTGGCTGCTGGGTAAATCCAATCACAGGGCCATGGGTGTATTTTTTGGGGGGGTGACATGCACATGCAACCTGTCTGCTTTCCTGGCAATGTGGGGTTTTGTGGGGTGGGGGTTGGCATGCATATGCAACCTGTCTGCTTTCCAGGCAATGTAGGGTTTTGTGTGTGGGGGGGGAGGGGGTGACATGCACATGCAACCTGTCTGCTTTCTTGGCAATGTGGGGTTTTGTGTGGGGCCGGGGGTGACATGCATATGCAGCCTGTCTGCTTTCCTGGCAATGTGGGGGTTTTGCGTGTCTGGACACTGTCCTTGGTGGCAAACACTGTGCCCTTGTGCATCCCAACATGATGCATGACACTGACAATGGATGCAGACGTACCATAGCTGTACCTCATTGTGCAAATGCCAGATACAAATCTGCGCCCAACCCTGCACATGTCCACTGGACATCATCAAAACGCAGCCACAGGTACCACAATGCACCAACCTGCAGTCACAAAGCCAAATACACATGAGCGTATCAAAGGCCCTCACAGGTCTTGCATTCATGACTGCTGAAGACTAAATGCTACACATGGAATCCCCTATCACTGCCCCTCACCGACAGATACACCGCCTAACACCATGCCAACATGTGCACATGAAGGCAAACTCAAAAAGGCCATGCCAGAGGGTATTGAAAATGGAATCTATCAAGTAGTCAACATCACCAACATGTGTGCCATTTCAGCAGTTACAATCCACAGCACTTCAGTGCCAGCATGCCAGTCGACACCAAGCCTCATCCAAGAAAGGTAGCCCTACATTGGCGGCCCATACCAACAACCACATTGTGCCATTGTCACATGTGTGAAGATGCTGAGGGACATGTGCATGGCGTCACCAATCATCAGAAAGCATGACTGCCAAAAACACCTGAAACATGATGGCCATCAGCCTAATGCATCAGTAAAATCCCTACATGCATATGGCAACATCCTCTCCCACACATCCCTCACATGTGAGTACATCACGGACCTTTGCACCCCCTCTAGGTGAGTGGTGAATCTGATGTTAATGCACATAAGTCATGTACGTCAGCCATGCGCCCCATCATGTATTGCCAAGTAGTACACATACCTGATATTGCCACAGATGCCACAGATGCATTGTCAATAGCTGCTTTTGAAAACCCACTGCACATGAACATGAACAATGTACATGATGTGCACAAATGGAATGTAAGAATATTCACACACATACATCATTGTGCTCCCATGCAGGTGATGCTGGATATCCCCTAAATGCGTGGCTCCTCACCCCTGTCCGGAATCCTCAGAACAGGCACAAGGATGACTACAATCGTGATAATACATGTACTCGTGTGGTGATAGAGCAGACCTTTGGCCTTTTGAAGGCACTGTTTTGCTGCCTCAGCAGGTCAGGTGGCACACTCCTCTATGGGCCTGAGAAGGTGGGCAAGGTCATAAAGGTATGTGCCATGCTGCACCCCATGTGCATCCGGCGCAACGTACCGCTGCCACCTGACATGGACCAGCCACCACTGGGTGAGGATGAGGATGATGAAGAAAAAGATGCTGCACATCTGCCAGGCTGTGGTGCACATGAGGGACGTGCTGTCCACCAATCATTGATTGGCCAATATTTCTGATGCACTGGGATGCAGAGTGTGCTTGAAATGTGGAACTCTGGCCACTGGGATTGGGGGACTCTGGGCACTGGGATTGGGGGAGTCTGGCCACTGGGATTTGCAGACTCTGGCCACTGGGATTGGGGGACTGTGGGCACTGGGATTGGAGGACTCTGGGCACTGGGATTGGAGGACACTGTTGTACAATAAATTGTCACACACTCAAGAAGCAATGTCCAGTCATGTGTTTTTTTGTTACAACAGGCGTATTGATCTGGTGAAACTATTTACATGTATGTACCCCTCACCCGCAGTACGTCAAAGTCTGCAAACCAATACGTCCAAGGGTCCCCTTCTATGGCCGCCCCCTTTTCGATGGAGGGGTTTGCATTTCTGGATGGCGCATGATGCACAGCGACCTGCGCACAGGGCTAGTTTGTTTCGAGCTTGCAGGCATGGTGCTCGTTGATGCAGTTTGTTGTGGTTCAGGTGCAGCAGGACAGTGTTGTTTCATGTAGCTGGCTATGCGGTCAAAGGTCTTTGCAACAGATGTGTAGCCCTCATGAACCTGCTTGGCAACGCAGTTGACAGCACGGATGATGGCCACAGCATTGTCTCTGTTGGCCTTGCACGTTGCCTCCCCATCCGCCAGATACTGCCTCACCATTTCTTGCATCGATTCCTGTCTCCCCTCCATGTTGGACAGCCGTCCCTCTAGGTACTTGATAGAAGTGCTTTGGGATGGTTGAATGGCTGGTGGTGACCTGCTCAACACAGGGCAGTGTAATTGTGAAGTTGACTGCCCCTCGCTGAAGTGGACTTCGGGCACATGCTCTCCTGTGGTGTGTCCTGCGGGCTGGCGTGTGTCCACCATCCTCCAACATGCTGACTCCTGCATTAGGATCACTCTAAGGCCCCTCGTCCTCATCAGCACTGTGTTGGGCCGATGCTGCAACCTCTCCCACAGAACTGGTGGCTGCTGAGTGTGTGCCGTCTATGTCGCTTGCCACTGATGTAGGGTCATCCTCGGGAAGGGGTGTCTCCTGGGGGGCTGATTGTTGCATGTGGCCTACCTTCCTAGCCGCAGCATCTCTCGGCAGGTGTGCCTTGCAGGCACGGGTTCCTCCGCCATGGTGCTCCAGGGTGACAGGGGCAGGTGGCTGCTCTGTGGGGCACTGGTGTCTGCTCTGGCTCTCCCTTTGGATGCTGCTGCACCCTTGGATGTTGGTGGCCTCATGGCATCGTCCTCACCCCTGAACTTTCTTGCAGGTGTTTTTGATAGTGCTGCGGCATCTTTGCCGTTGCTGTCTGAATTCGTGCCTGTGGGGGATAGAGAGGCAGGGCATCATTAATGGGAATACTTGCATCCTGCAGGTATCAGTGTTGGTGCAGTTTGGGGCATGTGGCTCGTTGTGTGCTGGTTGGAGTGGCGGATATGGTGCTTGCTAGATGGGGGGTGGGATTGTTTTGGCATCCCTCAGGTGCAGCCATGATGTCCATGGTGTCTGTTGTGAGGCCTACAGGTGTGTTGTGGCTTGCGTGCTGTGTGCCATGTGCTGTTGGGTTGGGTATCGTGGGTGGCTTCGGTATTGATGAGGCAGGCAACATGCATTTTGATGTGACGGTGGTGAGGCTAGCATCTCAGCAGGGATGTGTGTGTGTGTGTGTGTGTGTGTGTGCATGCATATGCTGTTTGCGTGTTTTAGTTGCAGGGATGTGGCGTTTGGGTTAGGAATGTGTGTGAGTGTCGATATTGGGCATGCATTTGCTCTCATCAACTTTACATTTGGTGTACAACTTTGTACTTGGGATGTCAGGGGTCTCCTGTGGTGCGCAAAGGGTCACTCACCGTCATCATCCGATGTTGGAACTCCATACTCCGCTTGACCAACTACTTCAATCACCTCCATGTCCATGATGGAGCTACATGTCTCCTCCCACCTGGCCAACTTGATGACGGAGTTTGGACCGCCGCCTGTCGCCTGCCACTGGCTGTAGTTGGCAGAAAGTATATTCCTGACTCGCAGGCGCAGGTCGTCCCATCTCTTTCTGCATTCCTTGACGGTGCGTGGTGTGGTTCCCACTGCACTGACCTTCCTTGCAACATCCTCCCATATTTGTTTTTTACGCAATTGCACTGCATGCCTCAGGTCCACACAGATTACCACGTCCGCCTGCTCCACAAGCGTGTTTGCGTGCATTTTTAGTTCATCATCACAGAAGCGCTGTTTACGCAGGTAAACTGTTCCTTTTTTTGTAGCCTTCGACATGGTCTTCCAGCAAGGTTAGGGATTTTTACTGCACAGGTCCTGTCAGCCGAGGATTTCCCATTCCCGGCGCGATGACGTTGCTTCCGGTGGCAGTAATACCGACCCGGTAGTAGCGGTGTCATTAGGAATGGTGCCGTTATTTAGGGGTGCAACGATGGCAGAGGTGGTTTCAGAGCATTTCTTGATGCCGCTATATGGGTGTTTAGAGACATTACCGGCATGGAGGTACGTCCGTTACCGGCATGCGAGTACACGCGTGCACACTGACTTAAAATCAGATGCTGATTACGGTGCCAGTGCAACATGGACACCTTTGTACCGGGATGCCGGTAATTGACAATTCATACCGCCAACCTCGTAATGAGGCCCAATGTCTGTGATAACGATTCCTTTCCAAAATCAGTTTGTTCACACAACCGTGCACTGATGTTATCTCATACCATTCTGCAATCTACTCAAATACCTCAACACAGATAATGGCCAACTTTATGAGCAGGCCCTCATTTTCTTTTCCTGATCAGCCTTTGTTTGATCCTGTTACGTGACTATTCATGCTTTTCTACTTCTAAAATGACATTCCCCATTCCCTCCTCTCCTCCTAATTCTTCCCATCTTTGTCAGTTGAGCTCGATTTCCTCTTCCATCTCCCCTTCTCTTTACCCACTGTTCACTTCCTTCACAGATTATGATCGGCTTCATCACTGGTGGGAGCGTAATACGCCAACACTTCATACAAGCTTCATCCCCATAATACCACCCAGCGGTCATGGGCGCAATATAAATATGCAATAACATAATATTAATAACATGTTGACCATTTTTATTTGCTTTTTTAGAGGGTTGTGTCCCTTCTGGGAATAAGTCTGTTGATCTCATGGCTAATAATACAAGGTTACATAAGAGCTCACCTTTGCTCTATAGCCCAATAGCTAGCCACTCCTGAAAGTAGGAGATGTATTTCCCTACTATAGAGTATAACACGCCACAAATACCATCTTAAGAGTCAAAGACAATAATCAGCGGTATTTAGAAGTGGGCCAAATGCTTTTTTTTCGCCCCTCCTTCTTTTTGATAGGTGATACACCAGTGTCTTTTAGGAACATGCCCCAGCTATTGATGCCGTTTAGGGATTTTGGCACCCCAACAGCTAAACAATATACACAGGTGTGTATGCCTGGTCTGTTCTGTTAAAAGATGGGCTCTAACCAAAGATGTATACAAAATTGACTTGACCCACCCCATCAGGGTTCATGAGTGATTTACTTATGCCCAGTCAGTTGCAGTACAACTCTCATTATAAAATAAGGTAGGAATGGTAACATGCATATACCTACACTTCAACTACATAGAAATTAATTACCCCTGAGGGGATAAACGCTGTACATAGAACACACATTTTCAATGGAAGAGCTTTTCTAAAACTAAAATAATGTAATCGTGGGGGAAGGGTCTCAAGTGCAACAATAAAACAAAATCTTCACAGAATTACCAGCAATACTCTCATGGAACAGTTCTAGAGACAGAAACTATTCAGTCATTTCTTTTTTTTATGCGGACACTCACAAGGGTATTAATATCAAAACGCCAGGGCTAAGCTATCGCATGTGGAGAGTGTGTGTAATAAGAGTGTGCGGTGGCAACATTGATGTGTCGTGCAATTCTTATTTGTCATTGCTAAATTAAAATCTTCGGTGTGTTTCGAAACATTGCTCCGCACCTCCACTCGAGTTTTGAAGCTCAGGGAAGAGACGCAGGAAGGTTTTCATAAATCACAGGATTTTGGCTACACGCAAATGTTTTTAAGAAGAACACAATTGAATCCTTGTGTGCTAAGCTCAATTACTTTTATCATCTGCCAAATACAAAATGGGGTTGCTCAGTCTGCCATGATGGCACAGAGACAATGGCTGTTGAGGGATTTTCTTTCTGGAATGATGAAAGTGAATGGAAAATGTAGCTTTCACTGAAAATGTGATGTGGATTTGACAAAGACTGTATCTTTCACACACGGACCGTCAATAAGTTGAAGATCAGATACCAAGTTCTTACTTTGCATGAATGAATGAATTCCCGTCAAAGCCCTCCCGCGAGCCCGCCACAACAAAAAATGCTTTTAGATGCAATTTACTATTTTTAACAAAAGAATGAATTCTGATGCAAATATCCACTCGAAGGAACAAGATTATGTGTGAGTGTGTGTCTGTGAACAGTGCACCTATATCGGTGTGTGCCTCTGTGTACAAACCTGTGAAGATTTAGTCAAAAAGATCTGTGCACTAGACAAAAAAAACGTTATGTTCTGTGCTTTGTGTGTAATTTTGCCGAGAAAAGCAAGTCAACACGATAATCCCTCTTGAAATCATACTCAAGCACTTAAAAAGGAAGATTGTCCGGGAGAACCTGCAAAACAGTCTCTGGATGTGTGCTGGATCGGCACCGATGATGCTGACACAGACCGTATAAACTTCCAAGAAAACATTATTTTCCCTTGTTCATAAAATAAATTAAACAGTTTCTTTTCATGAAGTCTCTTCTTATGTTTCCTCATCTTAGTAATGTTCTCTCTTAGCGATCACTTGTTATTTATAGTGTGAGTATTTCACATGTTTTGGGCTGACTAATAGTGCTGTAGGAAACCTGAGGCTTGCACCATACGCAATGTGATGCAAGACCTGAAAGGAGAACAATTGTGGGATCCTCAGGATCCCAGGCGCATCAGGAGCCAGAGACATGACATGATGGCATCATTAAAGATGGGAGACCCCAAAACCCAAGGGCGGGACTAGAGGCTAGAGAAAAGTACCCGAGTAGAAACAACAGGACCAGGACCTTGGAATTCAGGATTGAGCGAAGGGGAATCATTCTTTGGTTCCATGACCACATGAACTCAATTTCTAAGCTTGCTACTTGCATTCAGCTCTAAATCATCATTCTTTCTCACCAAAGCCGACAAGACTGGAGATCACCAGACAAGCGGCCAACTTTCTGTTTCCTAGAAAAGAAGTCAAAACAGAGGAGGTATTATTGCTCATCCCATTGTCTTAGGCCTCTCCTCGAAAATGGCCTGTATTAAAATGAAACATCTATATTAAAATCCTTGGACAAAAATATCTCCTATTGAGAGACAGAAATGACAGCAGTCGCCATGCCATTATAGCCACCCTGAACTGTTAGAACACCACTATTTTGACTGTAAAAATGAACAGGCTTCTACATCACGAAAAGGAACAGTGATAGCAGGAGGGGAGGGGCTGTGGCTATTGGGCCCTGATCTCCAATATCATGGAATGGTTTGAAATGAGACAAATATCAAGAAACTTCCATCTGAAGGTAGGTGTCGGATCAAGACTTATTCTTACAGAGGTCAAAGGGCACTGCACCGGCAGGCAGACAATACGCTGGGCAGAAGTAGCTTCCACTGTCGTATGAAGGCCAAGATGGTGGACACCCTTTTTAATGGTTTGACCAATAGACCCCTGCTGCCTCTTGCAGCACAAGATGCAGCTCAGCACTCAGACTCCAATCTAGTGAGCCAATCCCAGTGGTAAGTGGACCGTGCAGCAAAGCTGACTCGAGATTGTCCTTCAGAGACCCAGGGGCCTGGTCTGTATCCAGATAAAGTATGCTTGGATTGTCCGGTTGGTAATGGTGGGTGTTGGGAGAGAGTCAGGCAGAGGTGAGGAAGGATAGAAAGCAGCAAAACAGAAGGAGAATGTGGGAATAGCAGAGACCTGGAGAGTAGGAACATTGAGAAAACATGGAAATGGTGGAAGTGAGGAAAGTAGCAAAGAGATTCACACAGGAAAGAACAGCAGAGACAGGGAGGGCAGAAGAACAGTGCAAGGGGAAAAGAATGAGAGCTGGTGAGCTCACTGTGTAGTGGCTTCCAGTGACCATTTTAATTGGAAGGGCATAAATGTTTCCTATGACTATGCAGGAGCGACCGTGCAAAAACATTTTAAGAATAATTGGTTAAAATGGTGCATTTTACAGCACAGTTTCTGTGAAAGCCTGGGTAAGTTTTTGCAGTCTGTTTTGCAGGGTAACACGTGTTATGTTAAATTGATTTATACCACGCACTGCTACCATTTGCATATTCTCCACGCACTCATGTGGCTGTGTAAAACAATGGATTGGATATGTTAGAGAGGGAAGAGCGATAAGGAGAGAGAGGTTGTGCATTTCTGTTGGTGCTTGCAGAACCAGAAGAAACTGGTGTCTGTGCAGGTTCGCTTTTCGATGGTGTTTGGATTGTGCACACTGGGGTTATTGTGTCCCGAGGGGGTAATGTCCAGTGTCTGGGTTTTTTGCAGCTGGTTGTTCTTTTGGTGGATGTGTGGGTTGTGTGTTTTGTGTCTGGTAGGGCTAGCCCGTTAGGTCGTGTGAGGTATGTGTGGAATATGCTGGAGAGCAGCGAGGAGCACGGGTGGTTAGTGGTTATTACAATGCATCTAACTACTACAGGGGCTATCTCTCCACTGCCCTAACCACCATATATATTATTCTGAAATAATATTAATACTTTCCAGTCTAATTTCCCTTTGTTTACCCTCGATAGGCTTGCATTGTTCCTAAATTGTGACTCTATGCCCAACGTCACTTGTTTTAAATATTTCAAAAGTTAACAACCAAATGCGCCACACACTGAATTACTGACATTTGTTCTAATTTTGGTGTAATAATTCTCAACAAGAAACAATGGTCAGTTCTTTTCAGTACACACAATTCTTTACTTTCAGCCACCAAAACGTATTTCTACCTTGAAACCAAACGTCTTCATCAGGGTGACTGTACCTTATAAAAATACTTATTATAAGCATAAATTACACAACAATGAGACCAAGGGGGTGTGGCTAAGCAGCCGATGTAGTGAGACATGCCGCTGAGGAGCTCCGGAGCGATCCTGACAAAATCCGATAAAACTAGCATAAATTGGTTCCAGAAGACCGCCTAAGTCTCTCCACAGAGACCGGAACACCTGCTGCCCACCCGGCGAAGCCCCCGGAGAAAACCGGGTGGTGGAAAAGAAGATAGACCGCCGGAGAGGAATCGTCCCGTGAAATCAAAATGGAGGACGCGCGAGCTGTGGGAGGACCCCGGCCGCGTAATACAGAGTGAGCTGGAGAATCTACACGATCGGCAAGAGGGACACATCCCGCGCATAACGCAGAAACCAATGCAGGGAGGACCCGAGCCTGAGTCAACCCCACGGCGTGGAGATCAGTGCGACCAGTGGAAGTGGGACGCAGAAGCGGGAGAGGCCCGGAGGCGTAGACGGGGACGGCAGTACACATCCTACGGAGACCGGCGCCGTCGGAGGAGAAGGACGGCAAGACAGAGGAGACCTGAGGACGCAGACAGGGATCAAAGCGTACACTCTCCAAATGGCCAACCCCGCCCGCAAAACCCAGTGAGGGGGTCAGAGGCACACGAAGAAGCACCACAGAGAAGGCGGTGAGGCTGAAGGAAAGAGAACCCCTGTATCAATACTGAAGCCGAACCCCATTGCCGGCGAACACCGACATAGGGGCAAACCTACCCCCTGATACGGTGAGGTGACTCCCGGAGTGCTCATACGCAACGCAGGCAACACGGGGACACACGCAGCAGGCACGGGTAAGGCCTGAGCTCGAGGCGACATCCGACAGCAAAAAGCGGCGGGAGCAACGAGGGCCCAACGCATATACCTGCCGCAAGAGTGTAATAACCCTATTACAAGGTGAAAGGTGCCCGAGAAACATACGCCAGAGAGACCTGCAAACACCGAGGAGCAGGAAGAGCAGGGCGGGGGAAGAAACAGGGGCTACGGGACGTGGGGCACAGCCAACACTGGTACTGGCAACACAGGCAGAGGAAGGTACCCCCCGCGATGCCAAACAAGAAAACAGAAGGGAAAACCAAGCAAGTAAGCATGGAAACCTTTACAAAGGCATCTGGACACAAACTGTCGCAGTCAACGGACAAGGCAGCAGCCGCGGATGACACCTCACGCCCAGCGGAAGCCGCTAATGAAGGCACGATACTGGAGGCAATCGCCTCCATGAAAGCATCCCTCGAAAACAAAATGGACAAAGCAATAGGGGCTCTGAAAGCATCTCTAGAAAATAAACTGGATACAGTAATGGTAGATGTGTGCCTCCTCTGCCAGGACGCAAGGAACTTAACAGAGAGAGTGACGGCGATGGAACAGCAGGCGCAGCAAAATATAGCAGGGGTTGCTGTAATGCAGACACAGATGTCGGAGGTGTTACAGAGAATCAAGGTTCTGGAAAGGAGAGCGGAAGATGCAGAGGGGAGAGCGCGGATGAACAACATCCGCATAATTGGAATTCTGGAAGGTGAGGAAGGCAAAGACCCCACTGAGTAAGTGGAAAACATGCTCCTCCAGGAGGTCGGAGCAGGTGTACAATCGCAGGGCTTTGTGGTAGAAAGGGCACATAGAGCCCTGACCGGAAGACCCCAGCCGGGTGCCCCCTCAAGAGCGATGATTGCTAGGATTATGAACTACAAAGACAGGGAGAAAATACTAGCTTTCTCGAGGAGGGGGGGGGAAATCATCAGAAACTCTTCCAGGATCACAATGTATCCGGACTATACGACCATGGTCAGAGGCAACGGGCACAGTTCGGCCCAACAAAAGAACGCCTCAAGATCGCGGGGGTGAGATACATGCTCCTGTTCCCCGCTAAACTCAAGGTGATACTCGAAGGCAAAACATGTTTTTTCGACTCCACCGAAAGGCCGACAGTTGGATGGACTCACAAGGCATCCCTCAACTGAGGCAGAGAAATGCTAGCAATCCCGGAAATAGACCCTGATGAGGAGTAACAAAGGCAACCTAAAACAAAGAAAATAAGCATTCCATAAGTTAAAAGAAGTTAGAAGAAAGCATAGAGGAGCAATCAGCCCCACTTTAGCTGTGTTGTCTGAGAGAAGCGGCGCCCCCGGGAAGAATGAACTACTAGTTTGGATGTCAGTTTTAAGGCATCACGCTGCAGCAAGTCTGCCCCTCTCACAGGAGCATGGCGAGAGAAGCGGCGGAGCCCGAGCAGGGGGAGGGTGGCTGGGCGTTAGTTTTCCAGTTTCTGTTGAAGTTAAGGACGTTGAATGGAGTGAATGGGCGGCACATGGCACAAACTACGGAAGGACTATTGCAAAGGGCATTAAAATAATACAGACAATAAGCGACCGGAGTAACATGAGGCAGGAGCCCTGTGACAGCAGCAGTGGCTGCATCAAGAGGCAAGGATCCAGGACCAGGACACCGAGGGAGATAGGTACGAGGAGACCAAAGGGCAGGGTGCAAGGACTCGGCAGTGGGATAATGAAGCCAGGCAAACAGAGAAGATCATGGGACCAGACAAATTGACAATAGCTACCTGGAATGTGAGAGGACTCAATGCGTATGTCAAGAGACTTAGGGTTTATGCCTGGCTAAACCGGATGAAAATTAAGATAGCGTTGTTACAGGAGCCACACCTCACAAGAGACAGACAGGCCAAGGTGGATAAGAAATGGGGAGGACAGATATACAGTGTCACATATTCAAATTACGCACGAGGAGTACTAATATGGATTGCCCGGGGTCCCGTTCCAGCTACTCAAGCAGGAGATCGACACAGAAGGACGGTTGGTATTAGTGCATGGCATGCTAGAAAACAAAGAGGTGTGCCTGGTTAACACCTATGCACCGAATAATGATGCAACAGACTTCTTCAAAAAGCTAGCGTCCAAGTTAGCGCAATACAGGGAGGCTACGTTCATCTAGGCCGGCGACTTCAACTGCACCTTGAATCCCCTCCTCGACAGGTAACGGATAATAAACACAAGAAGCCGGCGCCCCCAGCCAAAGAACTGCATAGGATCCTAGAGCAGCTACAGCTGCGGTTGTATGGAGGCAGGTACATGGAGAGGGGAGGGGTTATACACACTATAGCGCACCACACGGAACATTCACACGTGTAGACTATGGGCCTCATTACGACCCAGGCGGTAAGTTACCGCCTGGGCCGTGACTTTACCACCATGGCGTAAACTACGTTTACGCCATGGTGGTTGGCGGACTTACCGCCCCATTCCGAGGTCGGCGGGGCGGTAAGTCCCCAATCCCCATTTACCCTTCCCCATTCCCATTTTTGCCCCATAGGGCATAATGGGAGTGGGGAAGGCGTTAATTACGCCACCGTAAATTACGGTGGCGTAATTAACATCAAGTTCCCTTACCGCCATGGTTTTTTACACCCGCTAGAAGCAGGTGTAAAATCCGCCATGGCGGAAAGGGAACTCGTGATTGGCGGTAAGGGGTCGGCGCAGCTAACGCTGGCGCTAACCCCTTACCGCCAGGGTCGTAATGAGGCCCTATATATTCGCGGGCAGGGAATCACTACAAGATATCACGGGAATCACCATTAAAGCACGCACACTTTCTGATCATGCCCCAATAGTGGCGACATGGGCACATACCAATAGGAAAGCCCCTATCCCAACATGGCGACTTCGAGCAGAGGCCCTGAGAGAGGGTGAGTTTGAGGAACACCTCCAGGAGGTGATCGATGATTATTTCGAGCAGAACGAGGGCAGTGTTGAGAGTGGCGCCGTATTATGGGACGCATTTAAGGTGGTGATAAGGGAAGCGGCAATAGGCAAAACAGGAGGATTGACGGGAGCGGCCATGAGGGAGTTGAATGAACTCAAGAGGGTGATCGAATTGAGAGAACAACGAGCGGGGCTAGAGGGGGAGGAATGGGGAGAGCTGATAGAGCTGCAGACTAAATGTATGTTGCTCTGGGAAAAACTAGGGAGGCTAAACTACGGGAGGTACCTACAGCGGTTACACGCGGAAGGGAATAAACCCAGTAGGCTCCTGGCCTGGCTCACCAGATAGGAGAGTAAAAACGATCCTATAACGGTGCTAGAAGACCACACTGGGACAGAGATAAGGGACCAAGAGCACATTAACGCTATGTTTGCACGTTTCTATGAGCAACTGTACGCCCCGAATCCGGAAATAGACCCGGAGGACATAGTAGATGCACTGGTAGAAATAGGGTTGCCGAGGCTGGAGGAAGAACAGGTGCAGCTATTGGACGCACCCCTCACGGTGAAAGAAGTAGAGACTGTGTTCACAGAACTTCACATCGGCAAAACCCCGGGCCCGGATGGGCTTCCGAAAGAGTTCTACAAGACGTACAAGAGCGCCATTGCCCCAAAACTACTAGAGACATTCCAAGATGTATATGAGACCATGCGTCTCCCGACAAGCCTGTCAGAATCAATAATTGTCCCGATCCTCAAACCAGGGAAGCCCCCCAGGAAATGCGCCTCCTATAGGCCGATATCCCTTATTAATAAGGACACTAAAATACTAACAGAAGTCCTAGCCAACCGCTTAAAACAGGTAATACCCACGCTGATTCACCCGGACCAAACGGGCTACTTTCCGGGAAGGAACACGTCCTGGAACCTCCGCAGATTTCACCACGTGATAGATGAGACAAATCGACTACAAGACGAGAGCATAATAGTGTCTTTGGACGCTGTCAAAGCTTTCGACTCTGTGCGTTGGGAATGGCTGGTGGGTGTACTCGCCCATTTTGGTATCAGGGAGGGGTACCTCCGATGGATCAGGTTATTATAGAAGGAACCCAGAGCAAGGGTGAAAACTGGGCATTCATTTCCAAGGAGTGGAAGATACATAGGGGAACCAAGCAGGGGTGCCCGCTATCGCCAATGTTATATATCCTGGCCCTAGAGCCATTTGCGGTATTCCTTAGAGCAGGATATAAAGACACCGGACTGGACATAGATGGGGTACTCCACCAAATCTCACTATATGCGGATGATATTCTCCTATTCGTAAGCAAGCCAACCAAAAACCTACCCTGCCTCCTAGAAGCGATCGGGGCGTACACCAGGCATTCGGGCATAGTGATTAATAAAGAGAAGTCCCTCCTCTTCCCTTTGGCAGGTCTAAAACACGTCCCCCCACAATGTCTGCCGGACCTGGGTCTGACATGGGCACCCGCACCTTCAAATATTTGGGTATAGGGATACATCATGACACCGCTGATACCCATACATCCAACACGCTCGTCGCTCTAGAAAGAACACGGCGGTCAATGACCTTCTGGGGGCACTCCCACTGGGAATGATGGGAAGAGCAGCCCTCCTGAAAATGGTGGTGCTGCCCCGCCTTTTATACTTCCTCACGAACGCGTTCATTCCTATGGGGGGGAGGGAGAAATAGGATCGCAATAAGGACCCTGCAGAAGGACTACGAAGAGGGGGTATCAGACTACCGGACTGCGAGAGGTACTACTTAGCAGGGCAGCTGCAATTTGCAGTAAAATGGCTGGGGGAAGACGAAACAATAGACACACGCATTTTCCAGCCAGCACTAAAACAATATTATCTAAGGGAAATACTATGGCTCGACAGACCCCGGCTCAGAACCCTGCCGAACATGCTCAACATTGCAGTGGACTTATGGAAAAGAGTGTGGAAACTCCAAGGGGTAAAAGATCCGCAGTCGACGCAAATCCCTCTAGCGGGCCTCCTGGGAGGGAACACAAATACATTAGCAACATATGGAGCACATTGGGAGGCTAAAGGTGTAGCACAAATCGGAGACCTGAGAAGGGAGGGAAGGTGGGCGGTTTTCCACGAAATGGTAGACAAATATGAAATACATGTGGGTCAATTCATCCTATATACCCGCATGCTGAGAAACATTACGAGAAGATGGCCAGATTGGGAAGACCAGGATGAGGAAACAGCATTAGACGTATGGTATGACATTGCAGATGGAACACACACAACCTCCAGGTTATAAGAACCGCTATTGAAAGTTAAAAACCCACAGGAACAACACACAAGGCAGCGTTGGGAGGAGGAGTTGGGGAGACCCCATAGCAATTAAGAATGGACAAGGGCCACACGATACCCAAAAAAGGTATCCAGAAATGCAAGATTTAGGCAGGCGCAGCTATATGTAATGCACAGAGCGTATCACACACCCAAAAAGATGAATAAAGACCAGATGGGAGGCCAGAACAGGTGCCCCCGCTGCTCGTCAGAAGAAGCGGACATGGTACACATGTTCTGGTCCTGCCCAGTGATGCAAGAGTTCTGGGACGGGATCAGACTTAAGATAGCAGGAAGCAGACTTCAAATCCAGGCGGAAAACCCCATAAAGTACCTACTGGGCCTCTTCTCGAGAGGGGGTAAACACGAATTGCATCAAAAATTTAATAAGTATACTGGCCAAGAGAAGGATAGCAATGACATGGAAGTCAAGGGAGGGCCCGCGCGTAGAAGCATGGTGGTCAGACCTTCAGAAGTGGACGCAGGCAGAGACAGTGGTGTGGACGAGAGCAGTGATAAGAGGGGAAGGTGAAACTGCGCACAAGTTGACTGCATGGAAAACAAAGACCTCTTTGGCCACCCGGAGGAGGGAAACTCCGAAGATCCCTCGGAAACAGAGGGTCCACAGACAAAATAGAAAGGCCAAGCATGGAGCCCAAGAATAGAACATTATGCGTACCAGACCTGGTGTTCGACCCAACGGGAGGTCCGGACTGAACTAACAAGGTTGATGGGGAAACTATGAAACTACAACGGAAGGGCAAGATCCGTACAAAGTGCCAATAAGCCATTTATGTTAAGGTTGTTTGTATGTTATGTGTTTGTTGTTGTTAAAAGAAAACAATAAAGACATTTTTTTAAAAAAACAATGAGACCAAAATGATAATCAGAGGAAAAATAATAAGGTGTGACTTTAACATTAACCCACACAATAGACATAAATAAACGCATACAGAAAAAAACTGAATACAAACCAGGAAACGAGTCAGCGCCGAGTCATAGGGAAAGAAAAGAAATACACATTGACAATCAATACTGATTTTGTATAGTCAATTTCCAATACATTCTGATATGTGTTACCACTTTTGGTGCTCTATTAGCAATTGTGTACTATATTTCCACCAACTTGCACCATTCAAATCTTGTGTCCAACACCAACACACATATTGGTTAGTACAATTGCTTGTACCTCTACCATTTTATCACTAAATCATCACCCAACCACTATGCACCACATATATTACTAGATTACTTTATGTTGTTGTGTTTATCACTCAATAATATTAAAAATGTACCGTTGTTGCTAATTAGCTATATAAAGCCCATTTGCTCCAAATGTTTTATTTAACTTGTGCCTCCTATTCTCCCTGGCGTAAACCTCAAATCCTCTCAGAACCGATCTGTAAAAATGTTTGGATTAAAAGGCAACACACAGCACACTTAGGTCCTGTTGCAAAATAAATATCTAACTTGTATTTCTCCATCACCACTAGCCTAGTGCTTATTGTATGTCAAGTTCTTACCTAAATGGTTACACCATAAAATGAAATAGTTTGTTCTCTTATTATTTTGGAAATCAAATCTTCGGATTATAGTCCCAGATTGTTCAGTCGTAAACAAATTAAACAAGACAAATTGTCCACTTGTCCGATCGTCATATTACTACTACCAATCTCCAACATTTCCAATATATTATACCCTATAGAGATTCAACAGACATCCATAAATTGCCAATGAGAATCAAAATTCACAACCCTTCACCAAATATCAGATGTTGCTGAAATCACTGATCTTGCCTTATAGCTCTGCACCAAACCTCTACTCACAATTCTTTCTCATTCAATTTCTGAACCCTCACTCAATTTTAGCGGGTTGGTTCCCCCAAAAAATATGTCCTTCAAACAATAGACACCAGACTATTATTTCCGAGATTTCTTCAATGAATTTGATATATCCATAAAAACACTGGCTTGGGCATCTATATGTAGCCCATTGCTAAAGAAAACAGTATTTGACCGGTTTACACACTTTAAAATTGGTTTATTAGGCCCCTTCACCTGTACTGGGCAGTACAATGTGGTGTTCAGCATGGATTGAGAGGGCACCATCTTGTTTTTATATCTATTAATAGTGCCAATGACGTCAGACATAAAATGCCTGATGTCATAGATCATTAGCATTTATCAACAAGGATCCCGTGCACAGAACAGCGGAGCGTCATTGTATACTTATGTAGGCATGGTTACCATTCTAATGTATCTCTTAACCATTCCAATGGTAGAATCTTAATTCCTGGCTTGAAGGAACAATTGACCATTTTTAACTTTGCTCAAAAGCTACAAGGAATTTATCTGAAATTATTCCTCTGTTAACTGTTCAAATATTGCTATTATTATGTGTCTTGTTGGTGGACTATGACCGAAATGGTGAATTTGTCTCAATTTTCATTTGTTAACCACTTATCAAACTTATTGTTCCATTCAAATATATTGGCATTATAATCATACTTGTGTGATTATACAACCTGATGAGATGACAGTACATATTGGTAAAGAGTCTTCTTCAAGTAAAAATCATGCATCTCTGTTTTGTCTGAATTGTTTCTTTTATCAGTTCATAGAACCTTAGTTTTCTGAAGCACACACAAACATCCACAACACCCTTAGATACTATATTCAATTCTTCTTTTGATAAACCAATATTCTATTACCATTGCAGAGTTTCCATGACAACTGTTTTGCATTTTCACAGAAAAACAGCCATCTTATGATCAGAATTGAGACCTCTAATGCCAGATCTATATTTGCATATCATTTTAGCTTCCAACTTTTATTGTCTGGTTCTCTCTCTCGCTCTTCCTTTCTCTCTCCCTGTTTTGTTTCTCTCTCCCTGTTTCTCTCTCTCTCTCTCTCTCTATCTCTCTCTCTCTCTCTCTCTTTCTCCCTCTCTCTCTCTCTTCTCTTGAAGCCTCCCAATCCCACACGCCCTGTCTGGAGTTCTGACCACAACTTGCAATAAAGACCTATTTTTCTGCATTCACAGCTGGTGGTGTTCCCCCTCTCCCAAGTATGACTTCATAGTAAGAGCTAAACCTAACTAAAACGTACAACAGAATACCCTAAGGATGAGAATCACGGAATTCGTAGAGATTGTTAGACTAAGGGTTAGTAACGTAAATGGAATATTAAAGGATGATGGAAAGTCAATGGATTTTACTGCATAGGCAAAGTTATACTAGTCTAAAGTTGGTTGGAACAGACAGGTTAAAAACCAGAGAGATGGCCCATACTAGGATAAGAAAGGAGGTAGTATTTTCCCCTTTCTGTGAATAAAACACATACATACTATCATTAAGTTATAACACTAATTGGTTAATATTAAACCAATTTAATATTGTACCTTCTTTTTTCAAGTGGACACCGGGATTGGTTTAGGAAATAAGAGGGTAGAGAGGAATAGAACCATCTACCTCCCACTGCTTTGGAAGAGAACTCATTGAAGCAGAAGAGAATTAGGATGATCAGTATGAGGTCTATACACCCCTGATGAATTTCCTAGAAAGTATGAGGATTAGAATGAATGAGGAATGAAACGGGATGTGTGAGTTTTGATGAAAATTGGGATGCATGAGTAGCATCATTGTATAGACCATAAAATAAGGACTATTCTGGGTCTCTTCTGAGTGTCAGGAGGAACGGAATATGAGATCTGATGAATTAATCTAAAAAAAACACAGAGTAATTGGTTTTGTATAGACTATACACACTGATTATCCACTCATACTGAGCAAGATAGCGTGTTCTGTTTTATAAGAAATATTTTTAAGAAAAGAAAAAAGAAGTTGTGATTAAATCAAATTATGTTGTTGGAATTGATTTTAATGATATTTGTGTCTAAAAACAAGTTGCTTTCTCTGTCAGTGCTCTCGTGCTCTCCCACCACCCCCTCTCCCTCAGATATAGTCTGCATGTCTGAGTCATAAGTACCTCCTGTTTTTTTCCTCTCACCGCAGACAAACTAATGAAAGCAACCTTGAACAATCCAAGAGTACTTGTCCAAGTAGCAGACCTCACCCAGAAATGACAGGCACACAATAACTCCTCATAAATTAATGTTTTGTCTCCAAGCACGCCTCAGACATTTTTTACCTTCTCTCCGAAGACCAGATAGACTTACTATTGATCACAGAAATGTTGCTCTCTGATGATCAGCCCCAGTTATCCTTGAGAGTATCTTGTCAGGCTTCAAGATCATCTGTGCTAATCGCAACAAAGGGAGAGGAGGTGGCATAGCTCTGCTGCACAGAAATCAGTAGTTTCAATGCTCAACAATGAAATCAACCCGGGCTGTCAATCACTCGCGCTGACCTATTCGATCTCTCCCACCGCTTCTCTAACCTTCCTCTTAATCTATAGAACCCCCTGCAGCCCATACTTTGCTGTCAAAATAACTGACACTGCTGCTATCATATCCATAGAACTCTGACTATTAACTATACTTGGAGATTTCATCATTTCAAGTCAAGCCTATTACAATGCCACTTGGAGTGAGCCATGCTGCATTACACTTCAAACAGATGGTTAAGGGTCCCACTCTGGATGGCATTTTTTGTAAAGAAAACATAATCCCTGTTTGCTATCCAGTGGATCTCCCCTAGGGAGGCCACTTATATATCCTGATCACAATATTTACAGTGACACAACACCTCACAGTATCTTCAAAAGAACCACCAACCATGACCAGACTATGGAAAGAAATACACATCCACTAATTACTAGCAAGACTAGAAGCAACCCAATCTAGCATCCCCACAGATGGACCAACAATCACACTGGATGAAAACTCCACCACATTCACAACTGGATTATTTCTGTGATTATTTCTACGTTGGACTGTATTGCCCCTAGGAAACCTTTAAAAAAACTGTCAAAAACGAAATGAGTTCACTCCAAGACTAAAATACTTAAAAAAGGAAAATTGCAAACTGGAGGAATCTGGATGAAAACAATAATTTACACACTAGCCAATGTGCCTACTATTAACAGTTGCGACTTTATAGGGCTGAAGTACTCAGAGCAAAGAAAGCACACTACTCCAAATGCATTGATTCAGTGCTTCACAGTGAACGCAAAATGTATAAAATCATCAGATAATTAAAAAAACTGATGCCTGCAATGCAACCCGTACGCCTACACAAGAGCATTTTGATCAAATCGATGTACACTTCAACCAAAAGATCAGCTCTGTGCTCCATCTGGAATGCGTTTGACAACAATCTGGATGACAACTCAGAGAGTGCACTCATCCTGCTTGTTATTTCTGCTGCTTTTGACACCATCAGTCACAATATCCACTTAACGAGAAGGGAAGATATTTGTATTAAAGAAACATCTCTACACCAAGTCACCACCTTCCTCATAGGTAGAACAGAAACCACAATCGTGGGCTCCTACAATTCCTAGTCTCACCAACTAGTACCAGTACCCCACAGACACACTCTCATCCTTTTTTTTCAACATCTAAATGACACCTTTACTGGGATTCATCAATAAATCTGGTATCTATGAGGATAACACACAAATAATCTTCATGTTAGTGAACCACCCATCACGAAATGGCCCAGACATTAAAAACTGCCTTGCACAGATGGACGCATGGATAACAGCAAACAGACGAAAACTCAACCCCATCAAAACATAATTGATGTTATTTAATCATACATGTTCTAACTCCACCACAATCCGTTGGCCTGATGAGATGGGCCCTTGCCCACACCACAGTAAGGAATTTTGGAACGTCAATGGACAAAACCCTCACACTTGATCCCCAGGTCCAAACCATGGTCAGAAGCTGTTTTTCAAGGTGCGCCTGCTACGCCGCTTATTAACTTACTTAACATTTGCCTACAGGGCAATGGCCATAATGTATCTAATGCTATCCAAACAAGACTATGCAAACAGTCTCTACCTTGGTCTCCCAGATTACCTAAAGAGGAAACTTCAAAGAGTTCTCAATGCAACAGCAAGATACTTCCCAGAATGAAGCTATTTGAACATATCATCCCAGCATTATGCATTTTCCACTGGCTACCCATCAATACCCATCCGCCCGTTACTAAAAAAACCTACACTAGACCCCAAGGTACCAGGGAACTATAGGCCCATCACTACAGTTCCCTTCCTTCTCAAGATCCTGGATAAAGCTGCATACCTCCAAGTTCAGAGCTACCTAGAAGCTCATCACCTACTTGGTCTCCGGCAATCTGGCTTCCGCCCAAACCATGGCACAGAAACAGCACTACTGGACCTTAATGACCAAATCGATGACCTAAGAGACATAGGCAAACCAGCTCTCCTACTTCTACTCGACCTTTCGGCGGCATTTGACCTGGTCAATCATGACACCCTCTGCCATCACCTCTCTTTTCAGCAGGCAATTTCTCAGCAGAAGCCACCGCCTGGATAGCATCCTTCCTTAGCGGCAGAGAAATGAAAGTCATCTCGGACACAGCCTGCGCCCAGCCACATCTAATTAAATGCGGTTTCCCGCAGGGGTCCTGCATATCCCCCACACTGTACAACCTTTTCACAAGGCCACTGTTCAAATACCTCGATGTAATGGGCATCACTTACACCAACTATGCGGACGACACACAAGTCCTCATCCCTCTCACCGGAGACTACGAAGCCAACCAAAAAACCCTCATCTCCATTTACACCACCATCCAAACCTGGATGGCGGAAAACTGGCTCTGCTTCAACAGTGAAAAAACAGAGTTACTCATCATCGGATCACCAGCCACAATGGATAAAATGGGGCCACAATATGACTCCTTCATCATCGACAATTGCCGCATCTCGGTCTCCAAAGCAGTCAAAACCCTTGGAGTTTACCTGGACTCAAACCTCACCATGGACAGACAGGTCAACGCAATCTCTTCAGCAGCAGCCTACCACTCAAAACTCATCACTGCTGCAAGGCCCTTCCTCTCACAGGAAAAATCCCTCACCATCGCAAGAGCCATCATTGGTTCCCGCCTAGACTACTGCAATGCACTCCTACTAGGCACTTCAGCCAAAAACATTAAAAAAACTTCAAACGGTGCAGAACAATGCCCTCAGAGCAGCCACAGGAATCTCGAAAAGAGACCACATCTCAGCCACCAGAAAATCTGTCCACTGGCTTCCGGTCAAGGAACGGATCCTTTTCAAATCACTGGCACTCACCCACAAATGTCAACACGACACAGTACCGCGCTACCTTGCTCAGAGATTCGCTGGTACCCCCTCTAACAGACCAACTAGGTCGAGCCACACTAACCACCTAGTAATTCCAAAAAGCATCAGAACCGGAGCAGGGGGCGCTAGCTTCCCAGTCCTCGCCACCACCAACTGGAACCTATTACCCGCCAAAATCAGAGGCATCGAATCCCACCTGGGCTTCAGGAAAGCAATAAAAACTATGCTGTTTGTATAAACCCCACCTGGGCCCTGTCAACTGTATAACCTCTGTAAAGGCAAACCTCCTTTTTTCCAGGCTAGGGGTAGACACAATCTCGCTGGAACACCCTCGATCTACCCCTCCCTGCACTGCAACTAAGTCATTTTCGTGCAACAGCGCCCCGATGCCTCTGGGCTGTGTGGCGCTTTACAAATGTAAAAATAAAAATAAAATAAATAAAAGGGTACATTTGAAAACTATATGAATCTTTCATCATTCATACTATGGAGGGGGCCCTTCTTTCTTCAGAAGTAAGTTTCAACACTACGCTCCTTCCAGAACATTTAGGTCCAGCAGTGCTACACTAGTACTATTCCCCAACTTCAACAAGAAACAGCAAGGAGGATCCTTCCTTTCAGTTCTGGCCACAAAACTGTGGAACACCGAACCCAAACCTCTCTGCCTGGAAGTGAACAACCTGATTCTCATTAAACACCAGAGAGTTGTCCTGGTGGCCAGGGGGGCGGTGAGGCCATAGCTTTTTGTTAAGGGAGAGGAGATTTAGCTGCGGATACAATCATTTCTGAATAATTCATTAATTGACCTTGAAGTAGGAGAGGAGCTGGTGTGAAGCTAGCAAGTGTGTGTGTGTGGAAGAGGTGTCAGACAGCCTGGAGACATTCAAGTACGGGGTGCAGGTGTTGCTGGTGACAAAGATTTATTTGTAAATGTGTGACTCTTTCCAACTCCGGTAGTTGCATTTGATTTAAAGCCCCGACATACCCTATTTATCAATCTTATCTTCCAGACCTTACATTGATTCACAAGGTGAACCCCTTTCCTTTTATGTGACAAATACACCTTTTTCATAACTTCACACACAACAACAAGCTGCATGCCCCTGTCAAATAAGAAGACAAGGGGATACCCTTATCAAACAGCATATTTTGTTGTGTGTCTTGAAAGTGCAATCATCACCCTCAGATTATGTTTGTCGCTTATTCTTTTATATTCTAGAACAATCTAAGTGGGAATTTGGATGGACTGTGTTCTTCACTTGTTTAAACATAATGAAAGGCGTAGAGTAGTTCAAACTTTGACCTGATCACTGGGAGCGTGCATAAGAAAATATTTAATAAAATGAATATATCTCTTTTAGTCCTAGAGGCTCCTTCCTGGTTATGATATACAAGCCCACCCTTGCACGGTTTCTCGGCTACCCGAGAAACCGGGTAGAAGGAGACATATCCATACTGTATTTATTTGCTGCGAGAAGGCCTTTCCTCTTGTGCTAATCTGGGCGTGAACGTGATGGTAGTGGAGTTGGTGCAGTGCGTGTCACACACTGATGTTTTGGATTTTCAGATGTGACAGGCAGTCTTTGAACGACTCTGTACAAAGGTGGAAGAGCAGGTTTGTCCTTGCCTCTGCCATTGCAACTGTGGCATTGTTCTCCTCCTCGGTATCACTTGTCTCCAACATCTTGTGCTACATCCTAGAGGCTGATGGATCACCTTCATATTGGTCATCATTATCCTCATCCTCTTCATGAGTGGGTGTGGGTAGTGGTGGTAGAGCGTTAAACCAACATCATCCCAAATCCTGCACCTGTGAACTGGTTGTTTTTTCTCCTGGCTTGTTATTTGGTAAATTTGGCAACAACACTCCACTGCCTGTCCCAATGACAGTGGGCTTAGCCTCCTGAGCATGCATCCCTCTCGCTTTGGCACTTTATGTCCTCCACACATAAAGGCACTCCAAATGGTCACCTCTCAGTAAACACTAGCAGATTGCACATGTGTTGCGCACTCAGTTACCACCACTGAACTAACTCTCTTACTTGCAAAGCATCCTAAGGAATGTTTAATTTGCACTAAAACGTATTTTGTGTGTCCACAACATGAACTGAGTTACAGCCACTAAAAGTAATCTCCTCCTATCTCCAAAGAAAGTTGAATTTTCCTCAGAAACACATATTTAGTCTTACCATAAAAAATGGACACACTCAACTATAGGCACTAAATGCACTCTCCTGCCTATAAAGAATTCTTAGATGTTTTCTTTGCAAATAGTATTTTCTCTTGTCAAAATAAATATGGCACACTCATTTATACCTCTGAATGCACTCTTCTGCCTTCCTCCAAGGAACTCTGGTATGTCCTTCCCCTCACTACAAAAATAAAGGTTATGTGCGTTTATGTCATGCCAGCTGATCACTTGATGTAGTAGCCAGTAGTCACAAAAATAAGTCCCCTCTCTATTTCTGGTTTATTCTCAGCTAAATGTAATTTTAATGTATAGCCTCTCAACTAAACACATTTTACTTCCCACCTCTCGCTCAACCAAATGTGTATTTGTATTTGTATTTATTGTTTTATATAGTGCCTTAATCCAAGGCGCTTTACAGTTAACAACAAGAATACATACACATTGAACAGTAGCAGCAATAACAGTAAAAATGAATCAAACCAGAAAATTGTCATGTAGAACAATTTGCACGAGAAAAGGGGAAAGGAGAGGAAGGGGGTGTGTGGAAGGAGGGAAGAGGGAGAGAAAGTAGTGAGTAGAGTGAGTAGTAGGAGGAAGGATAATTTAGAAGAGAAGGGGAAAGATAAAGAGAACAAAGGTAAGGGTACTAGAGGGAGGGAGAGAAGGGAGAGGGGGGAAGGAAGTTGGGGAGGGGATTGAAGAAGGAGTGATTTCAAAGAGGAGCAGAAGGAGGAATAGGTGAGGGAGGAGCAGATAGTAAAAGGTAAGGAGTTCCAGTGTAAGGGGGCAAGGAGCTGAAAAGAGCGGAAACGAGAGGAGGCACAAGGGGGTGGGGACAGTGAGTAAGAAAAGATCAGCAGAATGAAGAGAGTGAGAGGGGGTGTAGAATGAGAGAAGAGAGGAGAGGTAAGGAGGAGCAAGGTTGTGAAGAGATTTAAAGACAAGACAAAGGAAGTGAAATATAAGCTGGGAGTGGAAAGGAAGCCAACCTAAGTGAGAAAGGGAATTGGAAATAGAGTTGTGAGGGGAGAGAAAACAGAGGGTACGGATGGCTCCTCTTTTATGATAAATCCTCTTTCATTTGTCTACCTAACCTAATGCTTATTCCCTCAACTGCTGTAGCAACCTCCTTCCTCTGCTTAATAAGACTGATCCTGAAATTGAACCACACATGCTCTATTCATACTATTTCTGCCCAAACCACCTCAAACATTTGCCTAAAACACAGAGAATGTTTGGGAGGACTTGGCTTGACAGAAATGTCCCACATGCAGGTGTTTTAGAATATGGAGGGAAAAGTCCACACAAACTTGTGGGAGTGGTAACCCCATATTCGTCACAACCAGCATTCTTACAAATGAACCTTCCTCTGTCTTGTTTTCCCCTCTTGCTTTTCCCCATTGCTTCCCATTTACCAGTGATCTACACATGTCACTGATTGTATAGGTATCTGCTATTCATTAAATAATCATTCATCAATGGGGAGGTTTGCTCATGAAAGTAATTTCATAACCCTAACTGAACACACTGACATTTAGCGACCGTGTAGGGGTAGAAGAGAGATGACACATTGTTAAGATATTCCCAGTATCCCACTCCAAAGGAACATGACTATTCGTGGAAAGAGGGGGGGAAAGTCTTTCCAATGTCTTGTTATTTTTAGTTGAGCTGAGATGAAGGAACACACATTGTAGTACGTAATGGTGATGTAAAGCACAGCATTCTGCTATTTAAATGTGTTCTCATTATAAGGAATGCACGTGATTACATAAAGGCCATATTCTACTCCTAGAAATTAACTGTTCCTTATGCTACGTTATAACTTAGTCAGAGCAATGTTTAGAAAAAAAGCACAATGTATTGCAGTCGAAACCAGTGGAGGTGAGATTTCTGGAAGTGGGACATTTCTGCAGCCGAGTCAGCTGCTGAGCTCTGGTGGGTAGATCCGACCTCATTTTATATCTGTTTCCTATGAAAACCTAGCTCAATTCCCTCCTCCATAGATGCAGTGACTCTTTATGGGATTACATGTCCGACAGAGACAAGACAAGCACTGCCTACATTCAGACAGGATTCAAGCTGACTTTCATCATGGCAGCATTTCAGAGCTTCTCAGACTCCTTAACACTTGCCAGGGTGAATTAAGCACCCAGTATAATCCCCACTTCCACCCAGACTTGATTACTGTGTGGCACTCGAGTGGAGTACAAGATAGCATTGAACTGAGACATACATGTTCGAAACAAGCCTGTTCACCACTCCCGTGGGCAAAGGGAGCTTACTTGTGTTCTCCTTCTCTTCTCAGCTTTATAGCTTGGGCAAAAGCATGAAAGAAATAACAAAAGCAGCCAAATATGTCTTACACTGTTGAGGGCTGTACAATGTTCTTGTTTATTGTAATATGGACCATAAGGTCCTGCAAAAGAACTTATGAAAAATACTGATAATAAATTACTAGGCCAATAAACATTTGCTGTTGAGTCCAAGAACAAAGGTTTCAATGCGTATTTATGTACTAGAGTTTGACAGGATATATAATACAGTCCATATATCGTTATGTTTTAATATGTTTATGCATTGCCTTGGGCACGACCCTAGAACAAGATCACTGCCTGAACCTACTTGATGAGTCTTGGTTTTGTTATTTTGGCTGAGTACTCATCTGGCCACTGAACGGTAGAAACCGGTGTAAAAAGCGCAATGTCCGGAAATGGAATTCACTTTCCATGAACTGTGGTCTACATGAATGGTGCCTAGCTTTAGTTACTGCCTACTGTTGAATTCAGGGATTCAAGCAGATTAAATAAGGACCTTCTACAAACAACACACTATTTGCACTGCTGGGGGCAGCAATACCCTCTGAACATGGTTGGCTGGTATCGAAGTGATAGCAGTGGAGTTTACCTCCTTAGATTCTGGTCCCTGTCTGGTTCAGCAGATGAGGACTGAACTATCAGGACACTGCCAATGCTTCTGGCTACCTGTGAAGAATAAATTACTATTGACCAGCAATGATACAGGGGAAAGCAGTAGTTTCTAACCCTTGTGCCCCCTCAAGCCCTGCAACCAGCACCGAACTGATGCTGTCATAATGGTAAAAATGGCACCCAAATGAATTGTATATCGCATTCACCTAGCTTCGGCCAATTGCAGGCTATAACTTCCAGAGATGTGTGAAGCTGTACGCAAGCATCCGGACAACAATGGTGCTGTGGTACCAAAATAAAATGTGCCCATAGAGGGTTCTTATAAAATATAGATAGTTTACTCAAACAAATAGGAGTGGTCAAAACACTTAACAGTCCCACCCATGTAAAGCAACATATATAGTGATGCATTTGTGTATGAATGCAAGCAGGGAGGAAAACAAGTACAAATTCAGAAAAATCGAGATTCGTTTTTCAGAATTGAGAATGTCTTTTAATGTAGAGAATGGTTTCCTAACTATCTCTAGGTCCAAATGAATCTATGCAAAAGCCTCTGGGGGCATATAGACCATCCACAACATTTCCTTACTCTTTCTAGTGAACTAGTCTTCTTAGTCCTTTTTCAATGGGACGAGTCGCGGTTGGAAACTGTTGTAGTGGCTAATAAAACAAGTATTGTGGTCTTGATGGTTTGATGCAGCTGGTTGGTCTCGATAATACAGGATTAGTAGTGAGTGGCGTCCACTTCACTGCTCAAATAGATTTCTTCTGGTGGCTCGATGTAGCTCAAAGCACAGGTAATAGAGAAGTTGGTTTTTATCATGAACTCAATTGTAGTTTGAGGTCAGCTCAATGTGGCTCGAAAAGGCAATGATGCGCTCGAGGAACCAGCATTGACAAAGAATGCAACTTTGGGCACCCGGTCGGCCCTTTCAGCAAGCCCCTTCAAAAAATATAATGCCTTGCCATACTCTTCCCAGTCCAGGAAAGTACTTCAGAGGTGCTTGCAGGGTCTTTGCTTCAGTTCTTGGCAGGTTCTCCCTTGGACCCAGCAGTCTTCAGAACTAGGCAAACTTGTCTTCCAGCAGTGACCTTTCCCCCAGAACTGTT
Source organism: Ambystoma mexicanum (assembly GCF_040938575.1). Lineage (NCBI taxonomy): Eukaryota > Metazoa > Chordata > Amphibia > Caudata > Ambystomatidae > Ambystoma > Ambystoma mexicanum. Next base: position 830,160,683 of record NC_090934.1, on the reverse strand, counting down.
TAGGGAAAGAGCTGCCAGCTTTCATGGAAATCTTCTCTTAACCCTACACAAATGACTTTGAGAAGCTGTAGCTGCAAAAAAGAGTTTAGTATTTATCCTTCTTCTTGAAAGCTGATTCTTAAAGGTGGTTTGTTTTTTCCAAACCTTTTGTTGAAGGCCAATTTGTGCCTCTTTTAAAGATTTTACCTTATTTGCAGTGTCATACACAGAGTCCTTGATTTATTGTATATTGGGGTTGGTTGGCATTAAAGTAACGATGTTCAGTAAGAACCAAGATGGCCAAAGTCTTCTTTCTGTTACTTTGTATCCTCGGGCTTCCCTTCACCCCTCTCTGCCCCACATCAAAGAGTCTCCCTTGGTAATAATTCCCTTTAAAGTATTCTGTTGTGTCCTTTGGCTCCCACTGAAGGGCCTTTTCCCAGCTCTATGTCCTCAGTCCCAAAAACTGAGACAAGAGGTGTTGGCATATTTACCAAGAATACAATTTGTTTAGGGGGTGGAATTGGGACCTTGCTTTGTGGGAGCAGCATCAAAGGCAGAAGCATGAAGCAGATAAGTGTTTCATCACCAATCTAATCTGTTAACTAGACCATACACCCCTATTTTGATATTAATAGGACACAGTAACTGAGGCCAAGGGTGAGAAGGCTAGCCAAAGGTGGGATTATGTAAATTAACTCCCATAAGTATCCATCCTCAGAGGAGTCCTGCCTCAGACACCAATATAACCATTATCTCAAAGGCCCTAACAGGACTCAGGAATCTCCTGGAAGGAAAGACTGGGGCTTCTGCTTCAAAAAAAGCTATGGATGCAATCCCACCCCTCAGATAAATGTGTCCAGATTATCATCCAGCTTTCACAACTTTTACATAGAATCTGTCCGTTTGTGGACGTTCGGCTCTGGGCAGTGAATAGAGGGGCTTTGCAAGCTGTGTTTACTTGGGCATGGTTTCCACATGTCTTGGCTTACCGTGACTCTCTGGAAACCTCAGAAGTCTGACCATGGCTAAGCCATAGAAAGGCTTGCTGTTCTTAATCACTTTGTGCACAATCTTAGGGTTTTTGTAACAATGACATAATAAGAAATTGGTGGTTTTTTGGCTTGCTTTTCAGGAAGATCTTGCAAAATTGGCAAATTCAGATTTCTGTCATTCAACCCCTGCAAAATGTTGTTGGGGGCTTTTGGGAAATAATTAGAAGGGGTTTGCCGCCTGTGCTTTCTTTGTCATGGCTTGAACATGCCCCAACTCATCATGCAGTGAGTACATTCCAGACCTACTCCCTGGCGCAGTGAACAGCTCTTCTCCTGCTAGCTCTCTTTTTGGTGCCACGCCCCTTATAATACAGTGGGGTCCAAAAGTACATATAGCGCTTCCACCTTTTCCTTCTCATGCCTTCCTGAGCACATTATGTATCCCTTGCCCTCATCTCAACTATCTACCCGACATTGCTTTTGCCTATCATTACTAAATATTCTCTCATACACATCCTTTGCCAGTCTGAGTGGCATTAGCACTTTGACGGCATGAACTATGGCAGTAGGTGCTGCTATACAAATGCAAGATAACATAATATAACATCTTTTGGTGAAAGTGGAAAACCAGGGTGGAAGATACAGGCATGTCAGTGCATTTGCTTTTTGCTGTTTACTTTCCTACCCTTACTATATCTTTCTTTTTTTAAAGATATAATTTTATCTTTATTTCATCCTGGTCCCTTTTTTCAAGGATACAGTATCTTTGCCACCATGTGCATTAGGGAACAATTAACAATTGAAGCCTGTTTGTTTTCCATCAAATGTACTCCTGTTTTTCTTCCAACAATACCAGCGCCAAATTAAGAATAACTTTCTTTCTATAAAAGCTAGCGAAACAACCTTTGGAGGATACTTTCTTGGTGTGGTCTGCTATTGCCCTTCCGATTTGTGGACTGTGTGATGGGTCAGAAGAAAGACAAGGACTCAAGTCTTCCATTTTTAGGTATATTCTTCATTAGAAGGTAAGTGTAAACTCCTGACTTTCCCTGAACTATGGGTTTTCGCTACCTGACAAAATCTAACTAGGGTGCACGTCATTTATATGTGAGTCCAAAAGGAAGACCTGTCCTCTGTCCAAACTAATCTAACCTGTCCATGCCACTACCAAAACAACTAAGGCACAGGAGAATGACTCCCTTCTCCTTTGGGCTGCTTCTCAGCAAGTTCACTTTAGTATTTGTAGGTAGTTCTTTGTAACTACTTTTATCACGTCATATAGTTCAGATATTGGGCTGGTCAACTTTTCAATGGTGCCTTTTACACGTTGGTTCTCCCTCTCCTTTTTATTCTTCTCTCGTGTGATCTTGTTTGTTTATATCCCACTATTTCCTTGTGGCCATTCTGTTCGTATCTTGTTAGTTAAACTTGAGACTTTCTCTTTACTCAATGTCCTGTCCTTTTCTTGACTAGGACAAATAGGACTGTCCTAATTATAGCTCTAATTGTTCTCCAACACTTGGTCTTTACTGGGATGAATATCAGTGTTCCAGTAATGATTCTCACTCTTCTCCAATACTTGGTCTTTACTGGGACGGCTATGCGCGTTCCAGTAAGGATTTTCACTCTTCTCCAATACTTGATCTTTACTGGGACAAGTTTGAGTTTTCCAGTAATGATTCCTACTCTTCTTATATACTTCCCATACTTGGTCTTCACTGGCACTAGTATGAATGTTCCATTAGTTATTTTCGGTCCCCCACCTGCTTCTCCCACTCTCTCCGTTACCTTTCTCTCTCAGGGGTTGCCTCACCGGGCTTGCAGTCCACACAGGGCCTTCTTCGGTGTGTCAGGTTGGCTTTCTGGCTCTTTGCTTCTTCTTCATCCGGCATGCTCCACTTTGCCTTTAGGTAAGTGGGCTCAGCGTTGTTTAGGGACTTCCAAGTCCACTGGGCTTCGGTCATGCTACAACTTCTCACTTGTCACTCCCTGGACACTGTATCAGTCCTTCGGCTTCTCTTACTTCAGATTTTCCTGAGGGTAAGACTCTCGGATTTGCACACCAGCTTCCTCTCAGCATCTGAAGCTGCGCATCTACATCTCCTTCAGATCCACTCTCATAGCTGATTTGTATCTCATGGGCTTCTCTCACTTCCAGGTCTCCTCCTCTCAGATTTATGACGCTGCTGTGGGACATATGTTCTGCTTTTACTCTGTACTGTTGCTGTGGTTTCCTTCGTCTCAGTACCAGATACGTATTGATTTCAGGTTTACTCAAGGGTTCGACAAGACAATAACAAATATCAGCTTGTTCTTCATGTTTTCCTCTGGTTTGTGATATTTAGCAATGGGCTATAGATGGGTTTGTTAGGAAGTTCCTCATCGTAGGAAGTTCCTCATCAGAGCGGGAGTCCTTGTCCCCAAGGGGGGAGTCTCTCCCGTTGTGGACCCGCTTGCCTCTACCCATAGGGAGGGTATTGGGTAGCAGGCTCACAGGGAAAGGGTCCGCCCTAGGGAGATGTGCCTGAATCCCGCGACTCATCACAGCTGCTAGCAGGTTTTCCAACCAAAAACAAGTTTTCACTTTGTAAGTTAACAGTTCACTGGAAAACTTTTGAAAGTGTATCCACATTGCTGTTAATAAGAATTTTGTTTACGTAGACAGCAATTCCACACCATATTTTAACTCACCCTAATACTGGGTTACTAAGGTGAGATGTGTTTAGAAGGTGAAAGGTTTTCCTTAGTGCCAATTACCCTTTTAAAAGGAAACTTATAAGAGAAACTGTTACTCAGATTCCTCATGTATTTGTATTTGTATTTATTTTATTTATATAGCGTTTTAATCCAAAGCGCTTTACAGTATAACAACAGAATTCAGCGAACATGAAACAGGAGAAGCAAATAACAATAAGTATGAATCAAACCCCTAAAACAGTAAGTAGGACAATTATTCATGTGGTGTCTTATATACAGATATTGTGAAGTTCAATTATACTTCCAATGGTTGGCAGGCCCATCTGGGTAGAAACACACCAACAAAAGTATTTTAAAAACAGAGCGCTGTGTGAGGGGTCAGAAATGAAAGGACACAAAGTTGTAATATTCTCAACATCAGGTATCTTTATTAAAACAAAAGGGGTTGGATAAAAGCCTCTCTGTCCCTATCTTAAAGAGAGTTTCCCTACATAGGAAACTACGACTAAAGATCAGTCTGAGTCTTGCCATCAAAATTAAGTAAACTGTCCTTGTGTGCAAAATATATCTGACCCTCACACTATAAATTAAACAATTAAGAATTGTAAGGTAAATAGTCTCTGATCTAGGTTTAGCCTGAAAGTGTTAAAATGTAAATCAAATAAGTATATCCAAAAAAAAAGTGGTTTCTCCCAAGGAGACGCACTTGCATCCAGAGATTAGTTCCCTTCCCCTGGATTACTTCAGGAAGGATGGCAAAAGTGTCTTTTCTAAATAAATGTTCCCTTAAGAATGGTAGGAATGTTTTGTTCATGCATCAATGTTTCAAAGCTGGCAAAAATGTCTCTTTTAGATAACAAATGCTCCAAAGATGGTAAAAGCATCTCTTCAATGCAGTATCTTAACTACTCAAGGATAACTTCCTGGTATACTCTCCTTGCAGATCTGTGCCTGGAAGATGTTATGCATTATTTGCTGTTTGTCATGAGAAAACCTCTGATTGCTAGGCTTTTATCTGATTTTTCAGTATGTATGGTGGATCAACTCCCCATGGGTCATGGCACAGTTTCTTAAACAAGCTGCTTTTCTGGGAACCTGGCGTCTGACATGTGTTGGAGATTTAGCTACAGCAAAGGGCCCCAGGGTCCCTTTTCCGCTTGGGTATGGAGGGCAAATGAGGTCTTTCTTAGATCTATCTGCTTTCTGACCGCTTTCTGACCTCCTCTCCACTTGGCATATACAGCGAGTTGATTTTCGGCCCTCTGTAGCTGGAGGGTCAAATTCAGATCCCATACATATCCAAGTATGACATTTCAAGTACTCTATCTTAGATATCTCACATACACCAAGTGCAAGCAAAGGGTGAAGGTTGTTTTACTGCAAGTAGCCCTTTTCTAAAATCTAGGAGGGAAAGTATTGTGCAGCATTTCTATATTGTGCTACCTTGACCTTGCATGATTCTGTTAGCTGGTTGTGTACTTCTGACACATAATGGGGGTCATTACAAGTTTGCCGGTCCGGGAACTACAGTACCTGGTAAGCTTGCTAGTACCGTTGATCCTGGACCGGCAAACTTCGAGTTCTGCTCACGGGTGCCATTACGGCTGCCAGGTCTGTCCTTGTGGCCGTATCAGCACCTGCGAGCAGAGCAAGTCGGATGCTCCGGCAACATTCTCAATGGTGCCGGTGAATCCAACCTGCACATTCCCATTCAGCCCTATGGTGGGAATGGGGAGCATTTCATTCCGGCACCCGCAAATGGACAATTACAGGGTCCGTCAAGGGCCGTAATGACCTGGTAATTGCCCATTCGCGGGCACTGGAATTTTTTGGAACTTTGGAGGCAGCCTGCCGGTTTTACCAGCAATGCTATGGCCAAACTTATAATGAGGCCCAATGTATTGAAATCCTAGATTAAGCTTGCATGAATACTGAGACTAACAGGTAGAATTATATTTTGCTAATGAAATAGAAGTTCCACCAGGAGAATTTGTGCAGGGCTGCAACACTTTGTAACTGATCATGCATTGAGAGATCTACCAAATCTCCCACCCCCGTTCACTCACCCACATGGAAGAAGATTATCAGAGAAAGGCGATTGGGATCGGGGTCATTGGAGCTGTTCTAATGATACCTTTAACAAGGAGGTATAAAGTGGTACCTGGTGCAAATGCGCTCTAGATACTTTTTGAGAGACGTTCTCCAAGTCAATTTGGGATTTATTTCAGTCAATAAGGCAGAGGTCTGCAACCTTTGACTCTCCGGATGGATTGAGCTACAACTCCCACCATTCGTAGCCAGCCTAATCAATGGTGTGGGCTAATGGGAGTCATAGTCCAACACATCTGGAGAGCCAAGGGTTGAAGAACCCTGCACATTACGATATGGGTTGCTTGGAGAAGGACTGCCACACTGGAAAGGGTTTGCCAAAGCAAACCATTTTTCTCCATGGTTTAGAGGGGGAGGTTGACTATATTTAAAACAGGTGGCACTTGAGGCTGAAGTACAAACATTTAATAAGAATGTGCAGTTCCTGCTTATCTGGGAACTACGGGAAGTCTGATAGGACCTTGGAAGTTTTACTTCCAGTCCATCCTTAGAAAAAGTGCACTTTTGAATATGTAAATATAAGAATATGTTGTATTCTGAGACGTACTATACATTATTTGTTAATGGTGCATCAAGAACTATGGGTTGAAGAACATGATTTTATATTCTGCATATAGTACACCCATTTAGAATTTGTCTAAAGATGTTCAGGGATATAAACAATAAATGACTGATTGATAGTAAACCCATTGTTTAATGTGGAGATCAGGCAGAATTTACTCCATGATTTTATGCTGCACACAAGAACAGAAAAATATACAATTGAATAGGTCAAGAAAAAACACTTTTTTTGCGCTCTCCTTTAGTCCTATGACCATAATAAATGTACACAACACTTCATGCGTGGTACCCAGTGTGGGTAACTTCTTGATTTGTTTATAATTTGACAGGTTGCATTTAGTCAAATGTCTTCATAACAATCATACAGGTTGATAGAACACAACAACATAAACACTGATTAGTCCAATTGATTGTGTGTCAGAACATGAAATGAAACAGTCTGTACCAGGGCTTGGTAGACAGTGCAATAGAGTGAATTAATGAACATTTCCAACAAAGACAACAAAACAAATAACAAAATGTTCTATTAGAAAACAGTGACAATACACTGTGGTTTAAAAGGTGCGTCGACACTGGGGTGTTTCAGCCATCTGTGTGGGCTAAATGAGCCTCGTATCATAAGGACAGAAAACCGACAGACCGCAATAGCCTACTCCATTTTCAAAGTTATCATCCAATGGGCTTAAAATACAAACTACCACACCGACAGTTTTTGCGAATCCGGAGAAATTGCACAGAAATAGAGAGTTACAGGAAACATGCTAATGATTTACAAGTCTGTCTGACCGAAAGAAGTTACCCGATCAAATCCATCAAGCAAGCCAAGAGAGAGCAAGACATACACCAAGAGAAATCTGCCTCGAAAATAAGCCCAAAAGGGAACTAGGTAGGCTTGTCTGTGCCACCACTTTTGGACTGCTGAGCCCATTAATACAAAAGACCATAAAGAGAAATTGGCATCTAGTAAAGCAGCCAGGCACTTTGAATCAAACACCATGTTTTGCCTTTCAGAAGAAAAAGAACTTAAGGGATTCACTGGTACACACGAATCGAATCACCACCGCGAGTTGACAACACATTATGGAACCTACCTCCACTCACTGGACATTACAAGTGTGGGATTTGCGTGGCTTGCCCCCTCAATTTACACAAGAAATCATTTGACTATAAGAACATCAAATGGATCATGAAGGATCATACCATAATGATAAGTAGCCTCCCTGGGCAGAACAGGTTCCTCACCAGGATCCCTGATTTACAATCTGCACAGATTGAACAGTCTACAGTACATTCAAGCAGTACATTTTCACCTTTACGTACCTTAATACTTTCCAAGAAAAAATACTGAGCGATCAAATTCTGACAATCATTTGATTATTTTCTTGTTGTTGGCATTAGAAACAATCCACCTAGTTAGTAGTCCAGTAGTGGATTGAAGTTGACTTGTTTGAGTACCTCCCCCCAACAATTTACAGTTTGATTATTGTTTTAATTCAATTCTGTGTAATTGAGGTTGAACCATATACATGCATATGTTAAATGAATTCTTGCAATGAAGGTGGCTGCTAATTGAAGACAGCAGTTGTCATGGTACCACTGTGGCCTCCTGAATTTCACTTCCTCCCAAGCCTCCACGTCTGAGCTATTATCCCTCGTCAGCTGGTCAGTAACTCAAACAATTTCCCTTTCCTTTAATAAATTACTTGTTGAAGAGACAACAGTATTCAGAAATGAATGTGACAACGTTTAAGCATTTTGAGTGCTGAAGAAGGGAAGAGTAGTGAAACAAATGCTCCATACCTCCTAATGCTATATTTGACTAATATATCCTTTGTTCTCAGAGGCTGCTCATCCATTATGGAGGAGTCAAGGAGCCAGCAAAGCGAAACACAGAGCGCTCCCTTATTTGCTTTTTCCAACTGAGGGAGCGCTCATCGGATGGCTGCCGAATGGAAACACGATTTTGTTAACCTTTGACAGTTCAGTTCCACAGCCAAGCATACCAATGAGCCATGCAAGGCTCTGGAATTTTGCTTCCCCAGCCTTGCCTAGCTCATTGGAAGTGCTGGCGGGTGAACGGCGTGTCTGTGTGTGTGTGAGGAGGTACTAATGTGTCTCCTCACACATATAGACATTGAGGGGTGCTTCCTAACCAATGCCCTGGCTCCTGCACACATGTGCAGGATCCAGGAAGCTGGCTCCGGTTCATGCTGCGAGCGAGCTGGAGCGGAAGCAACTTCAGAACCAGAGCAAAAGGTAAGTTTATGTTAATATATTTATTATTTAAATATGTGTATGGATTTGTGTATGCTTGTGTTGTTATGAGTGAGTGAATGATGATGGGTGGGCGTGTGAATGTGTGTGTTTGTATGTTAATGTATTTAATATTTAAAAATGTGTATGGATGTGTGTATCCTTGTGTTGTTATGAGTGAGTGTATGATGATGGGTGCTCATCTGAATGTGGTGTGTTTGTATGTTCATTCATTTATTATTTAAATATGAGTATGGATGCATGCATGCTTGTATTATGAGTGAGGGTTTGATGAGTGCTTGTGTGCTTGTTGTGTGATTGTGTGTCTGTGTGTTTGTGCTGGTCTGTGGAGTTGAGTTTGGTGAGTGGGCGGGAAGACGGTTGTACAACACAGGCATTTGGGTACTTTTGTGCTTGCTGTGTGAATGTTGTGTGAATGTGTACACGTGTGTATTTGTGCTGGTCTGTGGAGGTGATTTTGGTGAGTGGGAGGGAGGAGGATGCCTTTGTTCCACAATACCCCTCCCTTCCGGTCAAAATCAGCTCTTTCTGAGGTACTTGGGGGACCAGGGGACAGGGATGGTCATTTTCTTAACTGGACATCTATCAGAGATGTCCAGCAAAACATATACCATGCTTCCCCCCTGGGCTCTCAACGCCACGCATACACACGTAATCACTTGAATATGTGTGCATCTGTGAGGTGCTGTGGGACCCAGGGGACATGGATGGTATTTATTTACTGGACATCTATGATAGATGTCTAGTAAAAAATACCATGCCTGCCCCCTAGGCCACCAGGCACCTTGCATACACACATAACCACTTTGATTATGGGCGTGCGTTAGGTGCTGTGGGGCCAAGTGACAGGGATGGTGTTTTTTTTACTGGACATCTATAATAGATGTCCAGTAAAACATAACATGCCTGCCCCCTGGGCCCCCAGAGCCTGGCATACACACATAATCAAATGTATTGTGTGCATGTGTGAAGAGCTGCAGCCCAGGGGGCAGGCCTGGTATTTTCTGTTACTAGGCATCTATGCCCAGGAAAAAGATGCCCAGTAAAAAATGTCATGGGTACACCCTAGGATCCCAGCACCTGACACACATCTGCCACCACAGTGCTTCTCACTCACAAATAATCACATTCATAATTAATGTGATTATGTCTGAGTGTGAGGCCCTTGTGCAACAGGGGCCATGCATGGCATTTGTTACTGGCCATGGATTATGAAGCAAGCATGATAAGTGTTACTATGTAGCTAGACTGGCAACCAGTCTAGCCATTTTATTTTACTGTGGAATTACATTTTGTACTGGCCATATTTTATTAAGCAATCATGATCAGTGGTATTATTCCTACTGTGGCATGAACCTTTGTATTGGGCATCTTTGATAAAGCAAGCATGATAGGTGTTATTATGTAGCTAGACTTGCATTTTGGTGCAGCCAGTTTGGACATTTTTTCATACTGTTGCATTCATTTTTAATGGTAAAGCCTACTGGAGTATGTTCTTAAATGGGGATGCTGCCATATATTGGCAGAACAAACGTGAACATGTTTTCTTGTCGTATCATTACTGGCATTATGCACAAAGCAAACATGAGTACGTTCTTATATGGTAAAACTAGGATATAATGGTGCCCCCTCGATTTGTTCGGGCTTCCTCGCCAAGTTCGTTCACTGTGGCATATCTGGAACAAATACTTACCTCCCACCACTTCACAAAATTACTATCTGCCACTGTTTTCTCTTGTTTTTGGTTGAGTCTCTTTTGTAGTTGATTATGTACATTTGGTGCAATTTCTGGGTATGCAGTTGTCTGAGGTGAAGTGCTTGACAACGATTAGTAATAACTGTATCAAGTCGGTACGTTGCAAAAAGATGAAATGTGTTATGTATGATGTGATTTTATGTGTTGCTGTATTGATGTAAAACAAAGGTATTTTTAGGCAAATGCTAACATTTATATGTTTTGTTTTTACAGTGATTTGTTATGTGTCACAATGTCCTATATATTGAATCAATATTTTACACATTATATTTCTTTTGAGAATTAGAATGCAAATAGTGTCTTACAGTCGCATAAGTAAACAAGTGGAATGGTTTTCATTCTTTTGGTCAGAATGTCCTGTTTCAACAAGTTGTTGAAGGGTCAGAGAAACTGGTCCTGTCAAGGGGAATAAGGGGCCCTATCAACCTGGGTCAGGAGGCCTACCTTTTATAGTTTGCATACTGTAAGCACAACCTGTATCCACTTCCCTTTAAGGCAGTCACATGTCTGCGATGTTGGCGATGTCAATAGTAATGCTATTGCAATATAATGTCTTACCTTACGCACTGTTGGGTTGGGGCAAATTATCTTTTAGTAGCTAATTATAACTAGTAAATTTAGTGTTTTTTAAGCTTTTTAACAGTAACATCCCTTACTGAATTTAAAAGTATTTAATTGTCTGAAACACACAGCGACACACTGACACACACACACAAATGCTTTCTCTCGCTCTCTCCCTCTTTTTTCTCACTTTCTCTCTCTCTCTCTCTCTCTCTCTCCCTCTCTCTCTCTCTCTCTCTCTCTCTGTATTTATGGCTCCCTTTCGGTTTTCATTATCTCTCTTTTTTCTCACACTTATCTTGCTCTGTCTCTTCATTTTTCTCTCTCCTTCTGGTTAGTATTTAGACTCTGTTTTCTGGCATTGTCAGGGTAAAGTTGTACACTCACTCCCTCACCACAGACCAGGGACAGTTCTCAATGAAACCACCACCCCCCATACCCCAGGCCCACTGTGTAGCAAGGGGTTGCTTCACCTACCAAATAAAATGGATGAGAACAGGAGATGGGTTACAGCCTGAGTTCTTAGATTACCAATGGACACAGACAGAAGAGTGAATTTTATAACAACCCCAACCTTGACCCCCCTTTATTTAGCAATACATTTATACTTAAAATAGCTTTCCCTTTACTCTTCCGTAGGATTCCCCTAGCATGAGCTCCAACTAGATGGGGATCTGCTACGTCAGCTCACCCTTATTTGGAGGTGCAGCTGGACCCTTAGGGTGAGTCTGGCGCAAAATGCCCCTTTCCTCAACTCAGATGCCACTCACATGGAGTGTGAGGCCAGAGGATGGCCTCTGTGGGTAGTCCCATCTTGCTAGGCAGCTTCAAGCAGCCTGACACATCCTCTCACCACCTCATGCCAGGGCACCTCCCCTCTACCCCCTTTTCCTATAATAACAACCACTGTACGCCTACTTAATTTCCTACATATCATTTCCATAAAAATCAAACTAATACTGCCTACATAGCACCCTACTTAACATGTAATAATTAAATATATGTATATATCTACTCATGCATATATACATCAACATACATCGACATACAACATATATACTACATATACACACTATGTCACAATAGAGTGACTGCTGAACTGGGGTCAGGCTGATGGCTAGTGGCCACCTTCTTTCAATGTATACCTGCTGCTTCTTCTGATCTTCTGGGTGGGCTCCGTTGGCTGAGGGGCCCAGCTGCACTCGCCTCTGCATCTGCGTAATTCTTTTTATCTTTGGGGAGGCCCCATTGGGGTTGTGACTGCCCCACATCACCACTGCTGCCCACGCCTCAGTTTTAACTTCAGGCAGTGTCCCCATAGCAACGGGGACACTGTCATATTTCCCACCACGTGTCACAGCTTGTTGGAGCTTCTTAGCCCCTCAGCAATACGTCATTAGATGCAGGGGGCAGGCTGCTGTCCTTCCCCCGGCCTGTTCTGCGAGGCAGTCCATGGCTTTCCTTTACCTGGACTGCATGGCAGAGAAGGCCAGGAATCAGTTCCTTGACTTCTCCGCTCTTCACCTCCTGGGACGGCCCTGACATATGTGGTCCAGGAGAAGTTTTATGAAGGGCCTGCCTTGCTGCCCACAAGACGGGCTAACAGGGGGCATGACCGGGCCGCCTGGTCTGGGCTGCCCTTCCTCATGTGGTCCAGGCTGGGCATCTATTTTTGTTGGCCCGGGCAGCACCCTAAATGTTGCACGGACCCTTAATAATGCTGGGCCCATCTGGTCTGCCCCTGGCATATGCTGCTCTCCCTCGGCTTACCGCTTACCCCCTGAAGGGACTAACCCATGTGCCACCCAATGCCATAGAGGGATTTAGCCCTGGGGCCTGCTCAAGACAGCACCCCCCCACCCCTGCCCCTGTCCTCATAACATTTCAGTTTCTTGTTAAAATCGTCTCTGGATCCTTTTCTCCCCTGCCCGGACCATTCCTGGCCAGGGGAGCTCTGTTTCATTGTTCTTTTCTTTCTCCTGAACATTCCATCCATTCCCATGGTGGGGCTGGATGGACTATTCCAAAGTGCAAGCCCGCACACACATAAATGTAATAAACTATTTTATTTGCCATGCTGTCTGTGTCTTTATTCCCAGAATCCCTTAGGGGCAAACATGTAGCCCTTACTAGCGGGGCCGCGTGGGGCCATGAGCTGCAAGTAGAACTTTATTTAGCATTGTCATTGCTGGTAATGTTAACCCCATGAGCTTTCTTCAGATGCTCTTCCTCTCCACATATGGTTTGTCACTCGCTTTCTTTCCCCTGTTTTATTCCCAGAGGTACCTATAGGTGTAGTTTCCATCAGAAATATTAATATGATATTCAAAATAATACAAATTGACCTTGATTAACAACTGCTGACATGAATGTAATCTGTTACTTGTTCTCATCTTACTTTTAAGGTTGGAGACGAGATAGTCCGGATTAATGGGTACTCCATTTCTTCTTGCACCCATGAAGAAGTGATAAATCTCATTCGTACAAAGAAAATTGTGTCCATTAAAGTACGACGTGAGTGGTGGGGGACTTTGCACATGTAGATTTTAGTTGCTCTTTAGATATTTTTTGGTTCTTATGTTTTCTAAGCATTAAATATTGAAATTGTATTCTTGTCTTTTTGTAGATGTTGGCATGATACCTGTCAAAAGGTAAGCCTACTATTCAATGTTTTCTTCTTTACTTTTTGTTTTGGGAATTTATTGAAAACGGACATAGCTTCGGGATGCAACACATCACTGTTTATCTGTAACCCTAACCTGCATTAGATGGTTACGAGGGGAAGAGCACAACAAAAGAGATCATGGCTGGGTGGGTTAGAATTAATCTTAACCTCTGACATCGCTCTGGGCAGCCCTCAAGACTATTGTTCTTTGCCTGCCAAGCCATTACAGAAAGGGCAAAGACCATATGTAAATCAAGCTTGGGCCCACCCCTAAAGGGGCAGTCCAGCCCGAACTGCTAGGTCACATCCCTTCTGCACAAGACCACAAGCATCTCCAGACATGCTTCAGCCTCACTGGCCATCATCAGTGAGGTGTAGCTTAGGTAGCTAGGGCCAACAGGCACGGGACCCATGTCTGGGTATAACTGTCCCACTCGGGGTGACTCAAGCACAACAAAAGAGGTGATGGCTGGAATGTTTAGAATTAATCTTAACCTCTGGCACCGCTCTGGGCAATCCTCCAGACCATCATTCTTTGCCTGCCAAGACATTACAGAAAGGGGAAGACCATATGAAAATCAGGTTTGGGCTCACCCCTAAAAGGAGAACAGTCTTTACAGCACAGCATGTTATTATTTGCCGTAAAGTGGGCAACAAGTAACAGTGCTTAAGGAGGGATGGGGTGAAACATGGGGATGGTTCGTTGAGGGTGGACATCAGGAGGGATACTGGACTGCCAGAAGTGTGGGGGTATCTTAGATTTCTCTAGTTTCCCTGGACAGATGCTTTCTAGTGCCATATCAGAGGGATGCTTTTCTTGTTTAAGTCTCAATGACTGAGTTGCCCTGGCCACAGGATTCAAACTTGTGAAGTGCAGGCTACCCCCATATGTGATTAGCATCTAATGAGCAATCCACCCAGACAGATGGTAACACTCTCACTACAGAAGGACACAGATGGTGGGAAAAACTTGAAAAAGCAAGAATGATATTGCTCTGAAAGGCTTGCACTGGCACATGTTCTCAGATTACCATCCCAGGAAAATCCAAGCATTTCCTATAAATCGTATTAAATGGAAGGACTGCGTAATCCTGGAAGTCTCTGTATTTATTCAAACAGTTATTGGGAAGCGCATGTAAACATTCTAATCCCATTCCTCTCTAATGGATTTCCACCCAAAGCATAAGGGCACTTCCCCTAAGCTTTCATTAGTCCTATTTAAGTTACCCAAGGCTACAACTCCTAGTATGCCGTGGTTTGGTTGATGAAATTCATGGACTGATGAGTGTGGTCCAGTTACACCATTTTCCTCTGCTGCATATTTCTCTTGTTTTATGTTGGTTGAAAATGTACTGTTGAACTTAATTTTCTGTTACTCTTTTGTTATTTTAAATGGCAAACCAAGGAATGGAAAAGCTAGTTATATTATTGAAAAAACTTCACAGCGGTAATGCAAGGGAAGTATTTTATTCACATCCTTATGCCTCACCAGCTCCTATCAACTTTCAACTTTTCTAGGATGGAACATGGAATTGAGGGGGTGGGGGCTTCCGTGTTCCACAAACTGCATAGGAAATGAGAATGCAACACATCTCCCTTCCTTATCCAACACAATACAATATTGCAAATGCTATGAAATACTATGATACTAAATTACATAGAGAGGCTACTAGAAAAGACAAACAATACACCTATGCAAAACAAGGATAAACAATACAGAATGCTAAGATAACAAACCAAAACAACTATGCAGAACATATAGCCATGTTACACAGTGGGAATGACATGAACAAAATGATAAACAATGTAACCGCAATAATTGGTGACTAATCACATAAGATGAGCACAATATTTCATCCATCAGTCAACATTCCCATTACGATAGGCAGGCCTTCTTTCTGTACTAGGCACCATTTCCATTCCTCTTTCCATTACCGTAGAAACGTATGCCATCCTGCCAACAGTACTTTTTGATTGCTTCTTATTGAAATCCTCAACATGCTTCCTCATTCAAGCTGCTGTTTTCCAACACATTCTTCAATTTTTCTTCAGTATTTCATCAGAAGTTGTGGCTTCATCCCACTCCTTCTTAGATACCACCTCTTGTTCTACACCACAAACTTGTTGCTTATCTTCATCTCCATTCAGATCATCTTTAAAATTAGTGAGTCTAGACAATCAGTGGCTTTGTTCTGGATTTCTGGAACATATTCCACATCCTATGTATGCTCCTTCAAATTAGTGATCCATTTTCTTATGTGGAAGGATACATTGTCCAACCCCTTTGACGTTAAAATCTACTGTAACGGCTTGTGGTGCGACTTCAATGCAAACCTAGTTCCCCATAAGAACTGCCTGAACTTCTCCATAGCCCATTTGATGGCTATCATTTCCTTCTATATGGTAGAATAGTTTTTCTTTGATTGTTTCTAAACCCTAGAGGCAAATGCCACCATAAATGCCTGTTCTCCTTCTCTTTGTGACAAAACTGCCCCAGACCTTTATGGCTGGCATCCGTCATTACCACACTCACTCTGGATGAATTATAGTTACTCATGGTGGGTGTCTGATTCAGTGCCCTTTTTATTTCCATAAATTCCATTTCACAACAGCTATCCCACTCAAAATTCACTCCATTCTTAGCTAATTTCCTCATGTGGAAAGTCTTGCTGGCAAAAACTGGAATGAACTTGGCATAGTTTTCAGCCATACTCAGGAATAGTAACAATTGTTCTTTGCTCTTGAGACTCAAAAACCCACTAATACTGTTGACTAAAACAGCCTTGGGCCTTATGCCTTGTTTAGAAAATTAATTTCCCAAATACTGTATGTCCTCTTTATGCATCTTACACTTTTCTTTGCTCAATGTCATACCAGCCTCCTCTAGAATATTGAATGCTCTCAATAGCCTCCTATAATGTTCTTCTAAACTTTTCCCGTACACCAGAAGATCATCCTGGAAACAAATGATTCCTTCCTCATCCAGGAACAGCTGATACATTATGCGCTGGAAAATGGCTGCAGCGTAGACCAAACCAAAAGGCATATGCCCACAATGGAATGAGATAAGCCTTCAGGTGTGATAAAAGCAGTCTGGTTTTTCAAAGAAGTGTGCAATTTGATTTGATGGTAAGCTGACTTCCAATCTAAAGTTGAAAACCACTCAGCTTCTCCAATGGTGCCCAGCATTTCTGTGGTATTGGCAAGAGGATGCCAGTCGGGCACTATACATTTTTTTATCACCCTCGAATCAATGCACATCTAAGCTTCCCATTTGGCTTTTTGACCACCACCAACAGCAACAGCCATTCCACGAAATCCACACTTTCTATAACTCCCTGGTTTTCCATTAGTAGTAATTCTTTCCAAACTTCACTTCTCACTGCACTAGGAATGCTCCTTATTTTATGAGCTACTGGAACGGTATTCTCTTTCATGCTTATTTTGTGCATAACATCTTTAAGACAACCCAACTCATCTCTGAACACTCAGTGCCATATCATGTCCTCTCCATTCCTAACATTGCATCCAACACTTTATGATATGATATGCTATGATATGGCATTTATAATGCACCTATACACAAGTGTTTCATGGCGCGATGAGGCAAGGGAGGGGGAACAGAGGGAAGACAGAGACAACTATCTTAATATGCCAGGTGTCATTGAGATTTCGCAAGTGCAGGGGAAAGGGGAACGGAGAGAAGTCCGAGGGTCAGGGGGAGAGGACAGTGCAGTACATGGGATCGACAGTAAAACAAATATAAAGAGAATCAATAAAAGCAATAAGTAAAAAGTGCAGCCACCTGGTGGCAAGTGCAAGGGTACATGCATAAATCAGGTGCCAGGTGCTGATAGGATACTGTAGGGATACAGAAAACAGTCCCCAAGTGCTGGGGTAGTCAGGGAGGCAGTGCAGGTGTGCAACAGGCAGGGAAGGGGACCTGGGCCTGAGATCAGACGGTGGCCAGGTAACCAGTGCAGTTTCAGCCAGGAGTTCAGCAGGGGAGAGGGGGAGAGAAAGCAGAAGCAAACATCCTTGACCTGATATTCGTAAAGGATACCCTGCTGGTCCCCGGTCCGATTGAGCCTGTGACCTGGTCTGACCATCACCTGGTCACATGCTCACTTCAGTTAGTCCCCCCTCCCTGCAAGATTCTTCCCTCCAAGAAGCCTCTCCGCTCCTGGCGCTCGGTCGATCCTAAAGCACTTAGTGCCCTGATAGCTTCCAATTGTATCTCCCTGCAACCCCTCTCACTTGCCGCACTTTCTCAGACACTGACGACTGCTACCAATCTTCATGCTCCATTGAAACTTACTCAAGGCCGCAGACTACCGTCTCAACCCTGGTTTACTGATCTATTCAAAAATGCTCGCCTCCAACTCAGACAAGCCCAACGCAAATGGCGGAGTAACTACGATCCAGCGCTAAGAGACCTGTATAAGATCAACCTCTCCACCTACTTAGCCAGCGTTAAACTCGCCAAATCAACATTTTGTGCCCAGAAAATTGAAAATGCTTTACTTAAACCAAAAACCCTATTTTCTATTGTTCACTCCCTTGCTTCCTCAGAGTCGCTGACCTCGATGGTTAAGCCATCTCAAAAACTATGCAATGACCTTGCTTCCTTTTTCACCACCAAAATTGATGTGATTAGATCTAACATTGCTAAATCTCTGACGACACTGCCCTCTGACACCATCGACTTTGTGCCCCCCCCTACCGATTTGTCTCCTAGCTGGTCGACCTTCCCTCTGTTTAGTGAGGAAGAAGTCATGGCAGCCATATCAAAGATTAAATCCTCTTCCCCTGAGGACGCCATCCCTGCTATCATTATGAAAACGATCGCCCCAGACATTCTGGCTGAAAATACTGTGGCCATTAACAACTCCTGCCAAACGGGACTGGTCCCCCCTGAACTGAAATCTGCCAGGATCATCCCCCTCCTCAAGAAGCCTTCTCTTGATCCCACCGTCCCTGCCAACTTCCGCCCGATCTCTCTTCTCCCATTCTTGGCTAAACTCTTGGAATCTCTGGTTTCACCCCTTCTGTCTTCCTTCTTGGAATCTTCTAATATTTTTGACCATGCACAGGCTGGCTTCAGACCTGGTAGAGGGACGGAAAGTGTACTTGTCTCCTTACAAGATGATATGTCCAGACTGGTTGATGCGGGCGGAGTAGGGGCCCTAATCCTGCTGGATCTATCTGCCGCATTCGACACGGTGGACCATTCCATCCTTCTATCACGTCTCGCAGAGATTGGGATCTCCGGTTCTGTTCTCGCCTGGTTCACTTCCTTTCTTTCTGACCGCACTCAGACCCTCGCCATGCCTCTCTTTCTTTCTGCCCCTTGTGCACTCACCTGTGGTGTTCCCCAGGGATCTTCTCTCTCTCCGATCCTGTTCAACATTTATATCTGGGCACTGGTCTGCCTTATCCGCTCTTACGGACTTAATTGTTATTCCTATGCGGATGACACACAGATCCTGATCCGGCTTGATCAGGATCAATCTGTGGTCGCAGCTCGTCTTCATGATTGCCTCAAGTCAGTCGGTATTTGGATGGACCAAAATTGGCTCAAACTGAATGGTGATAAAACAGAAGTAATGCTTGTTGGCTCCCCTCCTAATGCGTCTTTATGGACCACCGCTTTCTGGCCCACATCGTTGGGTCCTCTACCCTGTCCTTTAAACAAGGTAAAGAATCTGGGGGTTATCCTCTCTGCATCCCTTTCTATGTCAAATCACGTTTCGGCTGTCTGTCAGTCCGCACACCACCAGATCAGGGTTCTAATGAGGGTGCTACCTATGATCCCAGAAACCATGCGTCCCCCAGTGGTGGCGGCACTGGTTCTCTCACGGCTGGATTATTGTAATTCCTTCTACTTATCTCAACCGACGGGTTTGCTACAACGCCTCCAACGTATGCAAAATCTGGCAGCCAGACTGGCCACTGCGTCCCCCTATGGCGCCCACATCTCACCGGTACTTCGCTGTCTCCACTGGCTCCCGGTGGCACAGCGTGTTAAGTTTAAGTCATTATGCATTGTCCACCGGGCAGTTCATGGCTTAGGAGCGGAATTCCTTCAAGCTAAATTTTCCCGATATATCCTGGATCGTGACCTTCGCTCCTCTACAACCAACCTTCTTAAGGTCCCCAGGTTCAATCAGGAAAGACATGGCGGCAGAGCCCTCGCTATTACCGCAGCCAAGCTCTGGAACACTCTGCCACTATCACTTAAATCCTCGGCTAATCATCTTGCTTTCCGGAAAGCCCTGAAGACCACCCTGTTCTAACGCGTCTGTACTGTTGAGCTCGCAGCTTCCCTACCAGCGCCATGATGCCTCTGGGCGACCGTGCGCTTTACAAATATATATAACATAACATAACATAACATAACATAACATAACAAGGTTTTGAGGTGCTTCCAGAACCAGAGATGGTTCTCCTCAAGTTTCAGGGAGGCAGGGAGGCTGTTCCAGGGGGAGGCCCCGGCCGAAGAAAGAGATTTACCACCAACTTGATGCTTGGAGAAGCAACTGACCCTGAGGGAGTTGGGGGTGGATGAGCGAAGAGCTCGAGAAGGAAGATATTTAGGAGAGTTGAAGATATTGAGGCCCCAGGCCCCAGAAGGCCTTGTGGACAATCCAGAGGGTTGCAAACTTAATCCTCACAGCCACTGGGAGCCAGTGCAGAGATTTCAGTCCTGGAGAGATACAATCCCTAGGCTTGAGGCCAAGGACAAGACTTGCAGTCCTGTTCTGGATGAGTTGCAGAGGGCGGAGAGTAGAAGCAGGCAGATCTAGAAAGAGGCTGTTGTAGTAGTCCAGCCTAGAGAGAACCAGAGCTCTGGAGGCAGTGAGCTTCTGGGGGAAGTAGAGGAAACATAGCTTCTTCCGCATCAGAGTCTAATTTTATATTGAGCCTCCTCTGATCAGACTAACTGAGAAGTAGAGAACTCCCAACAGTCGACACATAAACCTTACCTTCTGCTGATTTCTTTGGCATGTGGGTTTATTTGGTCAACAACCATGTCCATCTTTATTCCCTGAAGTTTAATCTGTGCCATAGGTTTCTCAGTGTCAACATCATTGTCCCGAATCAATATGATGGCCTCCAGCATCTCATCAATCATGTATGTGGATTATTCTAACTCCTCACACAGTTCATCCAAGTAGTCCATAGACTCTGTTTTACACCTCCAGTAATTTGTAAAATTAACCTTGCAGTTGCATTTCTTGCACAGTGCCTTCAACCCAGGCCGCTTGCACTGTTAGCTAACTGAAATAAATGGTCACACCTAAATCGTTTCTTCCTTTCTCCCCTTCGATCTTATCGCTGCGAAAAGTATTTTTCCGTACAAATGTGTTTTCTTCTCCAGTATTTTCTTTCCTTGAACAACTCACATTTCTGATGAAGTAGACGTTCGCTATAGTTTAGGTAAATCTCATCCCTTTTTTCCAACTCCTTCACACACTTCACCTCTTTGGCTAGTCTGCAAACTTCATCCAAGGACGGATTTCCTCTCAGCCGTAACACAGCTTGTACTTTCCCATCCTTGCATTCCAGCATGAATTGATCATGGAGTCTCTCCTTCAGTGCGCACCCAAATTCACAAGTTGTGGCGAGACTCCTGGATGCAGTAATATGTTTTATTTTCTCCCCTTGTTCTTGCACTCTTATTCCAAAATGATACATCTCGAGCACAATGCAGACCTTCTCATCCCAATGTCTGTACAGCATCTTTGTGCATATCTAATAACCATGAAAAACATTTCACTATACTTCACTCCACGCCAGAAGATTTGAAAAATGTTCCTGGCCGTAGTTGCCAACGCAATGTATCAACAAGGATTTCTTACATTCACTAGATTTCATTTTGGCCATGCACAGCTTGCACATAATGGTCAAAATGTTTCTTCCACGGCACTGGAGGTTCCCCTTGCAGTTCAAGAAAGAAAATGGGGGGGTGGTACACCTTACTTGACTCCTGCACAATTTGTCCTTCTTTATATCAATGCTAATGTGCATTGGACTTTTACTCATTTCTTATTTATAAGTATTTATTCACTCCTTTTGTTCCTTTTTGATCCAATCTTCCTATTTCTCTGCAAGGCCCTTTGTCTTCTTGACAAGAGAGATAAAAGCACCAATGTTCACCACTCCTTGTGTCAGCAGAACTGACAGGTCCCCACCTACGACAGTATTGTCTGTAGCCTAGCAATGAGTATGCTGTTGCTAAAGCTCTTTCACTCACATTGACACAGCTCGGTGCTTTACTCCAACAAGGTGTGCACGTGGCAGACACATGAGAAAAACCTGAGTGTATTCTCACACCTAGACCCCTTGGATCCTGTGCAAAGGTGGCCAGGGAAAGGCCATCGCTATTGGATCCTGACCCTGGGGGCGGAGAATTGAGGGAGGATCACCTGTTTGGAGGGTCCTTGGGGACTGGGAGTGGGGTGCCCTTGGGCATGACATAGTATCCCCCTTTCCTATTGACAACCAACCCAACCCATCCCCAACCTTCATAGGCTGTTATAAGTCAGTTCCCCTCATTTCTCAATTGACACTTGGCAGTACTGGGACAAAGAAGAGGCAACTAAGAGCAATGAAGACTATGCTCTTTTACCACTCTGGTACTGGGACGAGGAAGATGTCTGCTAAGAGATGTGAATGTCAGGAATATCCCTTTTATCGTGGTCAGGCATGGCTAATTGAACATTCACACCTGCAGCCTGTCAAGGGGCTGCAGGTGTAGAAAAGGCAACCAGCCCAGTGAAAAAGAGAGCGACAGGAGAAGCAACAAGGAGGTCGGTGCAAGCAGCTGCAGCAGGATGCCGAGATGCTGGGGACTACGGAGAGAGTTGGTCTATGGAAGCGAGACATGGGAGCTGGGACTCTCTGGAGCAGGCTGAACAAGGTGAAGGGAGCCGCGTGGGAAGGCTGTCCCGTTCCTTGTTGCTTGAAGGCCTCATTCACCTGTGTGGGAGGACAAACACAGTGGTATCTGAGGGGCTAGAGCTGGAGCCCTGACATTAAAATAAGAAAGCCATGTGATCCGTGCTGCAACAAAAACTGTGAAAGCGACCAGTGAATTTTTAATGAATGGGAAACCTGGTGCGCAAGTGTGTGTACTTTATTATTTGTTGAATACTATGTATCAGAGTGGTTGCGTGCCTTGAATGGGGACGTTTTCGAAAGTCTCTGATCCTTCATTGTCAATTACCGAAGGGCTGTGAAGTCACGTGTGTTGAGAAACACGTTTTTAAAGGTCTACGAACACTGGCCAATTCAATTAAAGTGAAACAAGCGCATATTGAACAACAGATAAAGCGCAAATGAGCCATACGCAAAAATCTTAATTTTGTAATACCGAACTGAATCAAAACCTTGTTAAAAATCAGAATTAAGACATTTGGAATCCAGCAACGGAACAGAACCTCAAATCCAAACGAACCATTGGGGGTCATTCCGAGGTTGGAGGTAAGGGAAACACGATGCCGGTAAAGGATTACCGGCATCGCTTACCGCTACGGGCCATTCTGACCAACCAGACCGCTATTTACGGCATCGTTCTTAACAATGGCGTAAATAGCAGTCTGGGCGCGCGCGCACGACACACCATGCCGGTATTAGTGGCATGCCGTGAACCTGAGCTGATCCCAAGTAATGCGGACATGCAAATAACGGCCTCCTGAAGGCCGAAAAAGAGCTTACCGGCATGGTGTAAATACCGGCATCTCCGAGAAGGTGTAAAGAACCCTGAGCAGTGTTCAGAAGTGTCACAGGTGCACACAATCAACACAGGTGGAGGCAATGGAGTGAGGGCCAGTACAAAAGGAGCACACCCACACACCACACCCCCTCCCACACCAAGATGATACCAATAGTAGTAGCATTACTGGAGCTGGAGGCCCTGCTTGCAAGGCCTCAACAACAACAACAACGACACAGGAGGAGAAGGAGAGTGAGACAGGCCCAGCATGCCCCACCAGTGCAACCACCGTTACCACGGCGGCAGCACCCAATCACTCGCATCAGAGCCACCCCCTTCAACCTAACACCTTAGCAGATTCATACCCTGTACCAGCTTGACCGTGACACCATCACCACCGTAGTGGACCTGATACACAACGACATAGTGAGCCTCATAGAAATACGCACCGCCAACCCCCCCTCTACTGAAGGTAGTGTCTGTGCTGCACTTCCTTGCCGCAGGCACCTACCAGCACACAGTGTGGCACATACATGGCATATCACAACCCTTATTTTCCCGGATACTGAACCAAGTGCTGGATGCCCTCCTCAAGCACACAAGGGACTACATATCCCTGCCACGGACTCCCCAGGAGATATTCCATACAAAAGTTGCTTTCCATGCACTGGCAGGCATGCCAAATTGCATAGGTGCCCTTGACTGCACCCACATGCAGTTGGTAGTCCCGCATGCCATGGATATCCAGGATCAACTCATGACTCTTTGGTCCTGCGGAACTCCAGGCTACCACACTTCATGGAGCCACATGCTGGATGACGTGCCTGGCTGCTTGGTGAGTTGCCTTACTGGCCCATGGCAGTGCATCGGGGTTGTGAGGCGGGTGGCTGCATACTCCACCTGGGTGGCAAGGGGGGATGCATACTCCACCTTGGAGAGAAGGGTGGGGGGATGCATACTCCACCTGGGTGGGAAGGGGGGGATGCATACACCACTTGGGTGGCAATGTTGACGTCAGTGCACGATGTGCACATCACCGAACACTGTGCCCCAAAGCAACTGAAACGGTACATAACACCCAAATTCCATAGTGATGAATTAAGTCTGACACCTATCACTACATGACTAACAGTTAACCAGCCCACATCCCACAACACATGCACCACTCATCGGTGGCCCTCACACACCGTAAGGCCATCCTGCACTATGCACTTCATATGCACTATGTTGCTGTATCCAGCATATCACCACACATGACAGTCATCCCTGGGAGTGCACTGAATTGAGCCAGCCAGGGATACCACAGTGTGTCCCTGGTTCCGCATACCCATAGGAGCGCTGCAAGTCACCATGGAACTGATCATTGCAGAATGACGAATATGGTACTGACTACAGCCAACACTCCCTACTACAAAATCTCACAGGACACGACACATGAATGATTTTACTCCAACACTGCTGCATGTATATACGATGCACATGCAACAAGATGTGAGTGCACACCATAACCCATCTGGAAGATGCTACCCCCTCCATCATTCCATTGCACAGGACACATAGCTGGGCCAGAAATGGGGTCAATGCATCCAGGGACATGTGTGTATGGGCAGAAATCACCTGCTGGCATGTAAGACTGGCACAGTTGTCCGCCATGGTTGTACAAACACTTACCTTCATTCCCCTCTCATGCAGGTGATGGTGGCTATCCCTTGAAGACGTGGCTCCTCACCCCTGTCCGAAACCCACAGAACAGGCATGAGGAGGACTACAATCGGTCCCATACCCGTACACGTGTGGTGATTGAGCAGACCTTTGGCCTGTTGAAGGCACGATTTCGTTGCCACATCCGGTCGGGTGGGGCACTCATCTACAGCCATGAGAAGGTGTCCAAGATCACCATGGCATGTGTAATGCTGCACAATATGTGCATCCGTCAGAACATGCCCCTGCCCCCTGACATGGAAGTGATACCACCTGATGATGATGAAGGGGAGGAGGAGGAAGAAGTGGCAGGACAGCATCATGGTGCCGATGCACATGAAGGACGTGTCGTGCGGCAATCATTGATTGGACAATATTTCAGACACACAAGTCAGCAGAGGGTGTGAGGATGTCAGGATACCGGGCACTGGGTGTGGGGATACATGTACACTATGCATTGAGCAATATTAAATGACACATGCGGAATGATGAATGTCCACTCTTGTTTTTTTAGATTGACAACCGGTGTATTCAAAGTGAAAATTTAAACGTGAACAATAAACCCTCCACCACCACCCCCTCTCCCCCTCCCACCAAAACTCCCAAACAAACCCTCACCCCCTCCCCCTTCCACCAAAACTCCCAAACCCACACTCACCCCTCTCCCCCTCCCACCACAACAACCCCACACTAGTCCCAAAGGGTGCACATAGCCCACATGTGGATGGCAGAATTGTCACAGTGCGCTCCCAAAGCCAGGGGGAGGCATGTCCTGGCGGCGCATTATACGTTGGGACCAACGGAGGGGGCTGGTCTGTGTTGAGTTACTGGTTGAGGGGGTGTCCTCATGCTGGGGCTCCTGTGCAGGATGTGCAGCCTCCAGAGCATCTGCTATCCTGCCAAGACCTCACAGAGCCTGTTGGTGCTGGCTGTAATGACCTGGCCCAGTGCCCTCAGTTCATCCCACCACTCATCCCTGGCCTGCCGATTGTCCTGCATGAAGTCACTGATTAGGCCTGTGAGCTGCTCAACCCGCTGGGCATCAATGGCTGATGTTGTGGCCCTGCTGGGGATGGGGCTCACATGCGTTTCCGGCACTTCCGCAGGGGAACTGGCCACTGGACTGGCATGTCCCTGTCTTGCTCCGTGCACAGTAAGCTCAGGGGTGTCAGTCTCACCCGAGTCACTATATGAGACTTGGGTGTTGGTTTGGGCATAAGGGGTGTGGACGACTTCATATGTGCCCTCCTCGGTCGCTCCACGGATTGAAATGGGGCTGTCGGCAGCATCGAGCGAGGCTGTGGCTGCCACCTCCCCTGCCACACATGACTCCTCAGAGCGTGGCGTAGGACATGTGTCTTCCGCCAGTGCAGGTTTGGGTGGGGGCGGGGGTGGGGGCGGGGGTGCTGCACCCTCCATGGGTCTTGCTGGTGCCGGTGGTGTGCCTCCAGGTGTTCTCTTCCTCGCTGGGAGACGGCGGACCCTGCCTTGGACCCTGGAGGTGCTGGGCCGGTTGCTCTCCTGCTCCTCGCTGTCATGCTCTCTGCCTGTGGGGGTGGAAGAGAAGGACGGCATGAGTGTTGATTTGACAGCCAGCATTTGGACATGGCTACAATAGCACATTCAGATATTTGTGGGTTATCGGCACTTGGGTGGAGAACGGCACATTATTAAATGCTTGGGTGGTAAATACATGCATATGTCTGGGTCACTCATGTTGGCCGGGTACTGTGCGGGCTCACATGCACACTGTTTACATCAACTGCCCTGTGTGCCTCACGGAATGGGCCACTTTGTGTGGTATGTGTCATATAGGTTACAGCCTCACACCTGGCCCTAGCCTGGGTCTCACTTGCTTCGGCCTGATTTAAGGGGGGGGGGGACCATGCCATGACTCCTTGGCCAGACCTTAGCAGTGACTTTCATTACATTTGCGTTGCCAGTATTGGCTTTGGACACTCACCTCCATCAGCGGATGACGTTGCCCCCCGCTCCATATCTCCAACCCCTTCGATGGATTCAGGGCCTTTCATGGCCGCACATGTCTCCTCCCAGGGCATTAATTTCATGGGCAAACCTGGATCTCGTCCTGTCTCCAGGGCCTGGCTTCTATTGGCAGAGAGGATGCTCTGCACCCTCAGCCGCAGGTCGTCCCACCTTTTTCTGCAATCCTTGGTGGTGCGGAGGGGGTGTGGCCCACAGCGCTCACCTTCTGCGCCACTAGAGCCCAGATCTCTTTTTTCTTGATCACTGCCACCCTACGCATGCTCATGGAGTGTATCCACCAGCATTTGGAGTTCGTCAGGGCTGAACTGCTCCTTTCGGAGGCAGGCAGCTCCCTTTTTTGGCGCTTTGGGCATTCCTCCTTGATGATGGCATCTTTCCGGTATGTCGAAAGTGTTCCAGGGGTCCTGTCTGGTGAGGAAGGCAATGGATTGTGTTTTTAAAGATGGCCGCCGTACTCCTTCCAGTTCCTGTGAGATGACCCTTTTTCCCGTTCCGCTATTTAACGGTGACCGTAAATAACGGTGACCGCTATTGACAGTCACCGCTAATGCTGCATTACTCTAAGGCGGTAGTGTTCGCTACGGTGCAGTTCATGCTGGTAGGGGGTTTCTCTGCCGATTTTGTGGTATGCCGCTACGTACATTACCAGCATGGCGCAAAGCTCGTGCCCGCAAACTCGTAATGGTGCGCTTTTAGCAGTCTATTGCCAGCTCGGACACGCTATTTGCGCCATGCCGGTAATGGACGGAACTTACCTCCAATCTCGGAATGAGGGCCGTTGTATGTTAAAATGCTGAAATGAATACAGCTTTAAATGATAGCCAAACCACAACATGCTGAGTTCTAAAATGAATATGACTTTGAAGAACATGCAAGCAAATGGTGCTGAAACTTGATTTACAGTGAAAATTACTAGGAGTATTGATGTCCACTTTGGGAACGCAACAAACTAAAAGTACTAATATTTGAAAACTTGAACTTTGGAACTTAAAATTTAGAAGACAATGATACTTTGCTTTTTGAACTGTGTTACTTAAATATTGGGGAAGGGAACCCTGATTACTGACTTGAGGAAGGGAACCCCGGGTCTTGATTCAGACTATTTCATCTTAAATCCAAGAAAGGTATTTTTGATACTTTTTGCTGAACTGTTTTACACTTGGGGAATGGAGCTGAAAGGAAGCTGTGACCTTGAAGAAGCTCAGAACTTTGTGTTAAAGACTGTTTTCTTTTTGGTTGCTGACATCCCTACGCATTGTACAGATTTAGTTGTGAGGGCAAGTATAGGTTTTGGACACAGACAGATTCTTCAGTTGAACTCGTTGATTAAGACTTTCCCTAGTTTTCTTTAGGTAGGGAAATCCCACCTTAACATAGGGCAAGTGAGGCCCTTTTCCATCCTGACATTGAATTTAACGAAAGTGTATATTTTGAATTCTGGATCTGTTTTCTGTGTCTTGCTTCATGATGCCTTCACACAAAGGAGAGCCCATGTATATTAAATTATGGGCACTTTGGGCTGCCGGAAAAGCTCACTGTGGGCAATTCGCCGGCCAGTAAGGAAGCACCACCCTCACTCCCCATGTGGGTCACTGTGGGAGGTCTGCCACAGAACCGCAGGCCTCATTCTGGACCCCGGCATGTAGGGCAAAGAAACCTTTTCACCTTAACAGCTGTACACACAGAAACCATGGCTACTGGGTGGGGCGCCGCTCTCTTCCAACCGCTTGTTGCCAGTATAATTTTGTAGAAAACTTCACACCGGTAATGTAAGGGAATTATTTTATTAACGTCCTTATGCCCCACCAGCTCATATCAACTGAAAACTCTTCTAGGGTGGAGCATGGAATCAGGGGAGGGGTTGCATGTTCCACAAGCTGCATATGAAATGAAATGAGAATGCAGCAATAGGTAAACAGGAAAGAGTCAGGATAATTTTGTTGGTGCTCGAGATTGACAGTTTCTTCGGAGAGCTTGCAATTTTGAGTGATCTTTCTGGAAATAAATGTTTCCACTGATGAAGCAAGTATTTATTATGGGGTACATAGTTTCTAAATAGTTGTGTGGTAAGAGTTTCACATATTTTAAATGTAAATTGATGCATTTTAGAAGACCAATCTGCAAAATGATTCTTACAGTTTGAAAGTTCTTAACTGTTGAGTGTTTAATGATAAAGTTCAACATTTTGTTTCTTCGAGAATCAAATTCTAGATTTTAAGTACAAGCCTCTATTTGCAAATCATCAGTGCTGAAGTCCCTCTCAGTCAAAGATTCTCTTCACAATTCCAAACTGTGCTACTACTACTTCACACAAATAAAGATATAGTAAATGTCTCAGTTTCTTCTGTATTTTGTCAGTTAGCAAAATCCAACCTTATCTTTAGTAGACCTAGGAATTTGTGAGAATAACTGGGATTCCTGGATTATCCAGCCCAAATGTTATGCCATATTTATCTGACATTTGTAAGCTTCAATCGGAATGTGATGGCCTTCGATTTCCTATCAAGACATTTCTTTCAATAAAAAGTTTGGAAAACATTTTACATGGGAAATAGGCTGCCTTCATTCACTGGGTGCCCTTCTCAGTCTGTGAAACCAGCAGCATTCAAGTTCACAAAACAATAGTTTCCATCACGAAATATTTGCTATTCAGAGTTGTTTCAAAAGAAATAGTGCAGGAGCATGTAAGTGTGGAACAATTAGCTACATGTGATCAATGGGTGCCATACATCCAATCTCTGAAAGCAGGTATTGTTTCCATTGCTGATGTCTCCATCATCTTGGTGCTTTGAATATTGACACTCATTACCATGTGCCCTGATTGAATCTCATGGTGAGCTATTCCGTTCAAAACACAAAGAAGTCCACAGCATGCAAATCCTTGCTTTGAATATATGTTTCCATATCAGGTGATCCTACCATGTTTGCCATGCATTGCCTGTGCTTCAGAACTATGTGAAGAATGAACTTGCACTTATCAGAAGAAGGCCATTGTGGGTTATTTCATCGACCCCAAAGAGATCTGGCTCATGCTGTTCTGTTGCCTCTTCAATGATGCATAATCAAACCATGGTGCATAGTGTTTGTGCCATTTCATTAAACAACGTGGTTGTGCAATGGAGAAGATGCAGTATTTTGCAAGTATTTGCAATTAGTGCACCTGCTGGTGTCTTGTTATTGTTTATCTGGTACCTTAACATTTCATGGCTACTAGATATTGGCCCTCATTACGACCCTGGCGGAATTGGGAAAACGATGGCGGAAATGCAATACCGCCATCGAATAGCGCTCGGTGCGACTATGACCCGTCACCGCAAAGTACGAAGCCATTAGCGACACCGTAGTGAACGTCAACGCTAACTGCACCAAGCACGCGCGCGCGCGCCATGCCAAACCGTAAACACCACCATGGCGCAAGGGTACGCTAATTCCGACCCTAGCGGACATGTACCTAACGCCATCAAGCATGGCGGAATGTACCATTCCGCCATGGTGAGAAGTACGGCATCGCGAATCAACCGTAAACGGCCCCACTGAGTGCCTGTACACCGCTCCCTGCCCAAAAAGTACAACTCCCCGTAGGTGCAATGAAGTCACAATGCAACCAGTGAAATGTACAAGTCACCCATGCATGCCAACGAACAAAAGAAACACAAGAGGGGCCAATGGGAGCTGCAGGGCACAGATGGCACGAATACAGAAGCCAATCCAATGGACATGACCACAGTCCCCCCCCCCCCGAAACGCACGCAAACACAGGCACCTGTGACCAGCAATATTCCGAAAATCACATCATTCCACCAGTCCACCTGGCTGACCGGCATCTGTTACACAAAACCCAATCCCCCGCCCCTGAGCATGACAACATTCAAACAGTCATATTGGCAGCCCCCATCCCTGACCTCACTGGGCTTCGTAGGCAAACGCGCCCAGTACAGTACCACGCAACTAAACTCCGAAGCTGGAACCCAATGCAGATCTCCTCACAATACATCGCTCCCCAAATAGGAATATGCCACATCACTTGCAAAGAAGAACGCTACACGGGCCAAATCAGAATAGAAATTTAATGCACAACAAATCACCAAGCCCATACAGCCATTAGGCCATGAACTCCAAAACACATTTCACCATTGTGGGCTGCATCCGCAAGAAATGACCAGCCACTACTTGTGTGACGCCCTGTTCCATCATGGTACACAGAGCCACATTCACGTACGAAAAGGCAACATGGAAGCGCACAGAACCGCAGGGCCGTCCCAATGGGGAGGCACTAGTCCAGCTGAAAGGCCGAAATGTTGCTCCGAGCCACCAGTACTGCGTAAGGGCATGTGGCCCATTGGCGATCGTCCCATAAGATCGTAATGCTGCTCCACTGATTAACACGAAGCAGCAGGTGTCGGGAGTAAAAGCCATCTGCAGGAGTGGCATACAGATGGCAGTGGCAAAAGGGGAGGAGATACCTGTCAACCAAAAGAAAAGAAAAAGAATAGAATGGCCATCAGAACTACATTCGAACAACTCACTTCAATGATCACACTAAATCCACAGCCATATGCATGCTAGCCCACTCCAAAGGTTCATCACCACCCAAAAACCACTTGCGACTCATAACTATCTATATCGAGGTGTAAACACCATCACAAACGAGTGTACCTGTGCATGCGTCTGTCAAAACAGAATCCATCAGATGGGATTGGTAACGTGCATGGACACAAGTGTCTGAGGGCGCGTCGAGACAGGGAGGGCTCAACAAGGCCAGATAGACGATGGTCCCACTATGGCAGCCCTGCATCACATAGCGCAGGGGAGGCGGATAGATTCCAAGAAGCCCTGTACATGGCAAACTCTGTATCAAATCACCTGCCCATGCATCCATTCATCATTCCCTCATCCCGGGATTAAAACGCCTGAATATTTACTCACATAACATTAGAAATATCCATTGAGTCTGTGCGTTATGCAGCCTGCAAAATCCACAGTGCCCCAGCCCGTAATTCCAGTGTAGTGAAGTAACATGTATTTGGGAACGTCCGGCCTCATCGC
The DNA here is from genome assembly GCF_040938575.1 of Ambystoma mexicanum. NCBI lineage: Eukaryota > Metazoa > Chordata > Amphibia > Caudata > Ambystomatidae > Ambystoma > Ambystoma mexicanum. Next base: position 830,128,614 of record NC_090934.1, on the reverse strand, counting down.
CCACGTCGCTATTGCGCATCCCAAACCATTCATATCAATCATTGTATCCTCGCCATGGCCCCTGTCTCAAGGACATTGAACAATAGAACGTTATATTTGCAGTCAGACCTGTGGGCATTTCCTCGCCGCTAGCTGAAAACCGAAAGCGCCGCCCTTCGAATTCCTCATTTGCAACATCACGTCGAAGAGGCATCTGTGGCCGTTTGAAATCACTAATTAATCCATCTAGTGCGGCTGTGTGTGAAAATGGCAACTGCCTTCACCCACAAATGGGACGCCCCGCCCGTCGTTGCAACTCGGTACAGTGATGCATGAGGGCCCACCGTTACTCGAGTACTACGTACCACTGACCCTTCACAAGTCTGTTCGCGACTGCACAGATAGTATGTGAAACAATGGGACCACAGCAGAATGAACATATCAACCAATGTTACACGGCCATCGGGTACAAATACATGATTGCAATAGCAAGATGCCATTCCTCGAATTGCAGCGTTGTGTGCGGGACGTGCTCGGCCAAAGGGGAGAGCAGTTTGCACAGGTGGAATGAATCACCACAGGTGGAGGCCATACAGCCTGAAAACACATAAATTGCACACCCAGTCTCCTCCCACAACCACACCGAAATGCTACCGGCAGGACTCGCGATGTTGGCCCTGGGGGACCTGATAGCACTGCAAGTACTCCAACTCCAAGAAGAAGACGAACACCAACTACAACCGGCCGCACGGAGGAGACGCAGGAGGAGGAGGAGGGCAAGGCAGGGCCAGCAAGGGCCGCCAGCACAGCCACTACCACCACGCAGGCAGCCCGCAATCCCACGCCTCCGAGCACATCCGTTCAACCTCACTGATGAGCAGATCCACACCCTCTACCGTCTGGACCGGGACACCATAGCCGCCATTGTGGACATGACACAGGCTGACCTTGTCAGCATGATAGATAGCCCAACCGCCATCCCACCCCTACTGAAGGTGGTGTCTGTACTCCACTTCCTGGCCACAGGCACCTACCAGCACACAGTCGGACAGTTGCATGGCATTTCTCAGCCACTGTTCTCACGGACACTATTGCAAGTGCTCGATGCCCTCCTGCAGCACGCAGACGACTACATCTCTCTACCACGCTCGGAGCAGGAAATTACAAACACAAAAGTGGGATTCCATGCACTTGCCGGCATACCGGGTTGCATTGGTGCCATCGACTGCACCCATGTGGAATTGGTCGTCCCACATGCCATGGAGGCCCAGTACCGCAACCGTAAACAATTTCATTCCCTGAATGTACAAATGGTGTGTGACTCCAACAGGATCATTACACATTGTTGTGCCCGATTCCCTGGATCAACCCATGATTCTATGGTCTTGAGGAACTCTACAATACCACGCTACATGGAGCGACACGCAGGGAACAGATCCTGGCTACTCGGTGAGTCTCATTACATGCATGATAATGTGGGGTATGTGATTCGGCAATGACCTGGCAGGAAGGGGGGGGGGGGTGCGTACGTAGCAATGGCATTCCACATCATACGTTTATCGTCCACATACAGGTGATGCTGGATATCCACTGAAGAGATGGCTCCTCACACCAGTCCGGAACCCACGGGACCAGCATGAGGAGGACTACAACCATGCCCACTCACGTACCCGTGTAGTCATTGAACAGGCATTCGGCCTACTGAAGGGTCGTTTCCGCTGCCTCAGCAGGTCTGGCGGGGCACTCCTGTACCGCCATGAGAAGGTTGCAAAGATGGTGATGGCATGTGTCATGCTCCACAACATGTGCGTACGTAGAAATGTGCCCATGCCCCCTGACGCAGAACTGCAAGCACCTGATGATGGTCATGATGAGGGTGGGGATGTGGCAGCACCTCAAGGAGTCTGCGAGGCACCGGAGGGCCGTGACATTCGTCAGCATCTCATTGATGCATGCTTCTAGCACTCACGCCTGGTGGCTGATACATGGACACGGGACTCGTGGCACTGTGTGTGTCTGGGACATGCACAATATGGACTGTACGCCTATGATGGCCTAGTACACAAAGATCAATGTCCACACATCTCATTGGTTGATCGTGCACTGTTTATGGCATATGTGATATCATGTTGTACACCCTATCGACCCGCCACCCAAGTGAGCCCAACACACCCCCTCCACCCTCCTACCTCCCCCCCGAACACCAGTGTCCAAAGATTCTCATTGTCAGTGGGCAGTCGCTATTGCAAGCCCCCTCTGCGGGTATCAGGGGCACCCCTGCCTGTGGAGCGCAGGTTCCTCCCAGATCTACGTTGGGGGCTGCCCTGGACGGAACTTGCAACGGATGATGTCTCTGCCTGCTCACGTCCATGCATGTCCCTAAGGGTTTGCGAGAGCTCAGTGAGCACACGGCGCACTGCGGCAAGTTCGGCACATACGTCCTTGGACGTCGCATGCAGTTCCCCCCTCAGGCTCTCGGTGCTTCTCTCCATTTGGACTCTCAGGCTCTCGGTGCTACTCTCCATTTGTGCCCTTAGTGTCTCAGTTGATGTTTCTATGTCTGCCTTAGTGCCCCCACATTCATCGGCATGGTGCTTGAGGAGCGTGGCCAGTTGCTGCTGTTGCACGATTAACTGGTCGATGGACTGTTGCCTCTGCTGGGCCATGGCCATTTGCGGGGGTGTCACAGAGGGGCTGTTGACCTCATGTTGCCTTGCCACAGGGCTTGTGGGGGATGGCCAGTCGTCGTCTTGTGGGTGCCCCTGCGTGGTATCCTCATGTTGTACGGGATGGGACAGACAGGGGGATTGGGACAGGTCATGGATGGATCTGACTTCGACATCCCCGTCTTCTGTGTCGGAGCATGCTGCCATCAATGGGGTGTCACCTATGGTGCTGCTGCCACCAGAGGCAGTGCCTTCTGTGGCATCCGTTGGGGGGACCTGTGGTGGTGGTGGTGTGGGCATGCTGGCTGCTGGGGTGCCTGTTGATGTTCCCTCCTCTGTGCTGCCACCTGATTTGTGCTGCTGCCGTGTCTTGATGCGTGCAGCTGAGGTGGAGGGTCTTTGGCCGTTGGTCTTGGCCCTCTTTGCAGGTGTGCTGGTAGGGGTGTCCTGATGCTCGTCGTTTGGATCGGACCCTGTGGTGGAGTAAAGGAGGGCGAGGGTTATTGATGGGTCTGTGGGAATTGGAATGGCATTGTATCACATGCATTGGGGTGGTACCTGAGGGTGATTTGGGTCGGGGCCTTGGAGGTGCTTTCATTTGTGTGTGGAGTGAGGGTGCAGTTGTTTGGCAGCCTGCAGTTAGGGTGTGCCTGCTGCACGTGTAGTGCATGTTTTAGGGGTTTTTAATTATTTATGTATTTATTGTGGGTTTTAACGTGCGCTATCAGGCCGATGTGTGTGGACGTTCTCCTGGACATGTGTTTCTGTTGCACTATGTGGACACATGGTACTTCACATGGATGGACTTTGTGGATTTGGCATTGTTTTATCTGGCCCACCTACCTGAATCTTCGGATGTCTGCACTCCTTTCTCCATCCCTCCGACTCCCTCTATGCTCTCCATTCCGATGGTGGAGGCACAGATTTCTTCCCAGGGGGTCAACTTGATGGGTGATTCAGGACCTCCCCCGGTGGCTGTGGCAATGTTGCGGTTGGCAGAGAGTATGCTGCGGACGCGTATCCGCAGGTCGTCCCATCGCTTTCGGCATTGCTGTGGGGTGCGGGGTGCGGTCCCCACCGCACTTACCCGCTGTGCCACCAGAGCCCATATGGCCTTCTTGTTTGCAAGTGCCGTCCTGGTCATTTGCGTGGAGAAGACGACGGCAGCATTCTCCTGGAGGGTCTCTGTTAGCACGGTGAGTTCCTCACGGGAGAAGTGGACCTGCCGCTTGCGGTCGCACGCTTTCTTCGCTACTTTTCCCATTTTTCGAGGTTTCGCTAGGGTGGATGACGGGTTGGGGTGTGTCTCAGGGTAGTGTTTTTGGTGGTTGTGTGGTTTTAGTGGTTTTATAGGTGTACGGCGGGATGTTTCCCGTTCCGGGCCCATGTTTTTACTTCCGTTTCCGTATATTTACGGTCACCGTACTTTCCGGTAGGCGCACACTGCGGTGTCCGCTGTGATGGGTGGCGGTATTGCACCTAGGGCGCCGTACGGCGGCGGTGTGGGCCGTTTTGGGGTCATTTCCGCCATCGCGGACTTTGCACTTCCGCCATGCCGTGGTGCTCGTGCCCGATGGGTCGGAATGGGCCGCACTTTGCTCCTTCGTGCAATGGCGGAAACGCTATTTACGCTGTGGCGGTCCGGTCAGTCACTTTCCGCCAGGGTCGTAATGAGGGCCATTGTGTTCTTAGTCCCTTTGACTTCACCGAATGATCTGGTTCTGCAAGTATTATCCCAGGACTCTACTAACAACCTACCCCATCGGTAGACATGCAGTGTTTCATCTGCACATGTTTCTGCATTTACTAATGTCCCAAATGTCCCATGAGGTCCTCCCTGAACTTTATAGTGGTTCTGGTAAAAGCATTCCTCCATGGTGTCATGTCTAACAAAGTCCCTTGCATCCCCAATACTGGCAGTCATTTTGGAGTCTCAACAACAGCATCATTCAGAAGTATAAGGGGGTTCTTCAATCTACAAAGGTTAATCGTGTAACAGCTGCATTGCAGTCACAAACCTTTTACCACGCCTCATGCATTACCTCAATTGTGCTGCTGGACTTCATGTGAACCAATGCTCATGCTCAGCAATGGGTGTGTCAGGAAGCACACATTTCATTAGTGTATCCTTACCACCTGGCATCTCTACAATTCCCTAGTAAAGTTGTCCCACATCTAGGAACCTATAGCCTATGGCCAATGGTACAGCAGCTCTTTGAATGCCTATTTACTGATGGTCTAGCACTCACCAATGTAACGATCTTCTTCCTTATTGCATTGATGCATGTGGATTGGCTAGTTTCCAAGCACCACAGTGTAATACCCATGACACACCTTTTTGCATCGCGTGCCGGATACACTCTTTTTTTTTTTTTAGGTGACCGTGGAAAGGAAGAAGGGACCAAATGTAGTCACTTCTCCCTTATCCAAGGAGGCCATTTTTTATGTTTAGTTTTGTTTTCAATGCAAGTGGAAATAGTCCCAAGGCAGTCACTGGGAGGTAGGCCTTCTTTTGGCACATGGGAAAAGGTCTAAGGGAAACAAAGTCTCCCAGTAACCTCTTCAATGCTGAGCAAGTCAAGACAACACAGCACCTCAGTCCCTCTAAAACTGTGAACTCCCAAGTCACAATCCCCCACATGAAACGCAGCGATCATGTGCATCAGGCCCATCATTCCTTAGGACCTCATTGACATTCTGATGAAAGCTACCTCATATAAGGATGATGGTCTACCTGCTGACATCATAACACAGAAGGGCACTGCCCTCACCCCTCCTCAAATTAGTGAATGACTCAGCAGAATCTTAGGCTTTATCATTGACAGCAGTCTGTCCTCCCAAAAACACACATCCAAGAAGTTCCAAATAGCCTTGCTCAGAATCTCTACTCTTCGAAAAATCAAACCCTTCATCCCGCCGCAGGACTTTCAGACTGTAGTGCAGGCCCCTGTGGCCTCGCACATTGATGGGGCAAATGCTTTCCTGACAGGGCTCCTAGCTGCTCACTTGTCTCCCCTAAAGGTAGTCCACCATGCAGCAGCTCGTCTTATAATGGGAGCATGGATATTTGATCCAATTTCCCCCATCCTATGTGAACTACACTGGCTTCCACTCCAAGCCAGGATACTGTTCAAGACTGCATGTATCATCTACAAAGAAGTGACAAGTAGAACACAGTGTACCTGGAAGCTAAGGTCCTCATATCTTTGACACATGCTCTTCGCACAGCAAATTGACCAACCGGCTTGAATCATAACTCATCCGCAAAGAGAGGATCCGCAAACAATCCATCTCTTCTCCTGCACCTACCTTCTGTAACTCGATCCCAGTGTCGGCTCGGAATGCCCACCCAATTCTCCAATTTTTCAAATCTCTCAAAACAAGGCTATTTCAACAGCACCTGTGCTACTGTTAAAATATGCCAGCCCAAATGCCGGCTACCCACACTTTATACAGCGGTCGCTGCTCTCGAGCTACGTCTGTACTTTAAAGAATAAAATAAAAAAAAAATAATGTCTCACTCAATAAAGGGATGTTTCCAAGCAGCCAAAAAGCAGGCCTAATCTGACCACCCCTCAAAAAGCAAACATTAGAATTGTAACATCCTTGCCAACTACTGGTTGATGAGTTGTCTTCCATTTATCAGCAAAATCAATATGAAAATAGTGGCCAACCTTCTCAAAGACTTGATGAAAAAAATAGATCTACCCCATGACTACCAATAGGTATTCAGACCCAGATACAGCACACAGAAATGGCTACCACCCATATCATAGACAAAGGAGATGCCTGTCTCTTGATTCTCGGCCACCTCTCTGCCTCATTTGATATGGACAACCATACCACATTAATCAGCCTTCTCAATAACGATATCCGGTTCACAGGTACAGTCATCAACTGGCTTACCTCCTACCTCTTTGACAGGTACCAAGCAGTCCAGATAAGTAACTCTAGGTCACACTGCCGTTTTGTCCAGTGTGTGGAGTACCAAAAGGCTCAATGCACTCCCCAGAAAACGTGTCGCAAACCGGGATGTTTTACATAGAAAAGGGGGTGGGCTCAGCAGCTAAATGACATACACCTTGGTCACTTCTTAGCTGGTTCTACCCACCAAATCACTCAGGTTCACTTTTAACAGCAACCTCTCCTTCAGGTAACACATTAGTAAAAAAAAACAGAAGCAGCCTGGTATTTACTAGTACTCCTAAAAAAACTTTTCCTTCCACCAGAGAGTTTAAGAACCATGTTTCAGGCCCTAGTAATCAAACACCCTGATGGAGGGAACAACCTCCATGCCAGCATCCTGGGAATGCACCTAAAGTCCCCCCTAACCTCCCGAGAGCTGTTCACCCTGCTGCTGCATGTCAAATCACAGGATCAAAAACATTTGTCCACATCTCCCCCAGAATACGAGAACTGCATTGGTTACCTAGCCAGCCAGGATACACTCCAAGATATAACATATCATATATAAGGCAAGTACCATCCAAATGACAGTCTAGCTCAATACAAAAGTCTCTGGTTCAAGTGTGTTGTGTGCTGGAGTAAGGAGTCGGACAAAGGGGTGGTGTGTTTACAACTATTTTAATTTAAATAATAATGAACAAAACCTATCTTCCCCTATCTCTAAAGGGTTTTCCCTATGTAACTAAAGAAGAACTTGGGTGCTCGTCATCATGGTGGGTGTCAAACTTAGTGTCCTACCTCTGTCCAAACTAACCTACTCTAGCCCTATGACTAACAAAATGCATTAACGTAAATGGCTTCAGGAAAATGACTCCCTTCTCCTGGTGCAGTGGGATCGGCCCTAGGGGCATATTTCTGTTAGTCTCTGATAATAGTTAAAGTTCTGCACTTGTAGAGAATACTAGGAGAATGACTTCCTTCTCCTGGTTCCACAGTTCAACAAATGCTGTCTCCATTTGGACAACTTGATCAGCCTCCAAGCTGCTGTTTAGTAACATTTTGCCTTAGTTTCTGATTCAACTAGTTAAGTGAAAGAACCAGGAGGATGTCTTCCTTCTCCTAGTTCAGCTGGTTCAGCCGTTGGCTAACTTTGGACAGTTTCCTGCAACAGTTTTGATCAACCTTTGCACTTCTTTCCAGGCTTCTCTTGGGGCTTGTTTAAAAGTCAAACACTCTCGTTGTTTCCAACACACAGTTATGTCTTTTTTTTCGTTCCCCTCCTCTTGTCAGTGAAAACCAGAGGAAGTGTTCCTGTTGTGTCCTTGACCTATCCTCGTAGTACTCTCTAGCCTGAATGTCTCTTTTGGTGGTGGACTGTTGAGGGAGACTGCTTCTAATATGTTCTTCTCTTTCTGTCCCTTTAACACAACTGAGGCGAGGAATATCGCTAGTAATGTAATCTTCACATTTGATAGTACTGTTGCAGCAACTCTGGAGACAAGGGAGATTACCCCTGAGGCTTTCTCTCCCTTCAATACTTTTATTACAATTGTTTAGATGAGGGATATTACTCCAGAGGCTTTCTTTCAATTCTGTACTTCTGATGTAAGTACTGAGAACAGGGAGATTTCACCCGAGGCTTTCGTTTGTTTCAGTTCTCTTGATACAATTACTGAGACGAGGGAGATTATTCCCAATGTCTTCTTCCCATTCTGTACTTTTAATACAGGGATTGAGATGAGGGAGATTACTCCTGATGTGCTCTTTAACTTTAGCACCCTTCCCTAATCCTCTACCGGTTCTCCATTGACTCCCATTACCTCTTTGTTATTGGAACCACGTCACTTGTTCTTCCTGGTGTCTCGGGTCGATGTGTTCTCCAGGTACATTGTCTCTGCTTCTCTTTCCGCTCCCCACTACCATGCTTGGGCTTCACGGGGTCCTCAGCCAGATGGTATTGGTGCAGTTAATGAACCGCCCAGTCAACTGCCTTAAGGCCACGTCCACCGTCGTTTGGTTTCCAGCTTCCATTCAGGCTTGCTTGAGGTTTTCCAGAAAAAACTACTGCAATCTGCTGTTGGCATCCTCCCGACTGGAGGTCTGCTTGCCCAGCATTGCTTCTTGCTCCTTGGTTTGAACATCCCGGGTCTGTCAAACTGCTCGCCTACTTCGTTTTCCATTGGGTCTTTTCTCTGTTTTTATTCCATTCAGTTGGTTCCTCCCCAGCGCAGTGTCCCAGTCAATTTTTTGTGTACACTGGGTATTCTTCATGCCTCCTTGAGGCCACCTCTTCCCAATACCTTCTGTACTTGCCAAAGGAGTAGTTTGTTTAAGTCCATTCATCTTCTTCACAGTACTCCTTGCAGATGACTTGAAAGCAGACTGTCCATTTTAGTCTGCCTGATTTTGTTGCTCTCAATATTGACAGAATGAAATACACAGTACTTCTTTCTGATGGCATCTCGACAGGTTTTTTAGATTTCAGGGACTCAAGGTTAAGAGCGTTCGGGAGATCCATCACAGAATGGGAGTTCTTGTCCCCATGAGGGGAGTTTCTCTCTGTGAGGTCCTGCTTTCCTTTACCCTAGAGGGAATGTTGTGTAGCGGGCTCACCTATCTCGCCTCACAGGGAAGGGCTCCCCCTAGGGAGAAGGGATGTGATCCCATGAATTGTCACAGGTGGCACCTGCATCTCCAGGAGTCAGAACATCATAAGGCTGAAAAAACTAGAGCACAAAAAATAAACCAGGACACAAGTATTTTCCTGTTATGCGCACACTTACTGCAACATTTTCCCAGTCATAATTTGAGTGCCCCTAACACTCCAGGAAGGACCTCAAAACCATGCTCTTCGGGGAATACCTAGAAACCTCACCTCCCCACCACAGGAGACAACCATTCTGTGGTCCAGAATCTCCCAGATCCACAGCCAGAAGCTGGCCCCCTGGTGCCCATTTACTCTTTTGTTGAAATCCTCAACCAACATTGGACAGCGCTCCATTGCTCCCAAGTTAGCTTTGTGCCATATAAGCCCAGATACAAATATAAAAACACAAGCAGTCATGTAGCCTATTATTTTTTCGATGTTGTCTTGTTCTGTAATTCTCGAGGGAAGTGCATAAATAGAATGGTCATTATTAAACCTTTTTGCCACTAACTTCATTCAAAGATGTTATAGCTGCAGAAGTGTGTATTCGGACACACACCAATATGAATTAAATGTGCTTTCACTTTCCCCTTGTGCAATGCACCAGTCATTGGTATATTGCTTGCACAGTTTATCAGATCAGTAGTGCAATACAAATCATAAACTAAGTTCACTTTCCTGTTATTAATTTCAGCACTGCCGAGGAGCCTCTGAAATGGCAATATGCAGATCAGTTTGTGTCAGAAGTTGGGGTAAGACTAATCCAAGGTGTTTCTTCCTTTTCCTCCTCCCATTGTAACATGTATTATTAGTTCTTTGAATCTGTACAGAAGAAACGACACAAATGTGCACCATGTCTCCTTTCTCTGGCTAGAATTTTGCAACACAACCCATAATGGCATTCTTATGTTTTTTTATGATAATGTATGGACCCTGAACTGCACGTGTTGAGATTATTATGCAGCTTGTGTGCATAGCAGGAGTGCAACCAACAGTGTTTTGTTGGAAGACATTTATTTGAGCTCAGAATAAGTTGTCCAGGGAACGCAAGGTACTTTGTTGGAACATAGCCGGAGGTTTTGAAACATAAAGATGATATGGATTGGTCCCACTTTATCTCTGTATATGACATCATCTGTTTAAGGAGACCAGGCCTGGTAGCCCCGTGAATATGGAGAAGTATGTTCTATTGAAATTCCTGCAGTGAAATCTAAGGGTGCTATGGGATGACTGAGTGGGGAGCTGAGTGAGTGGGTGAAAACAGCTCTCAATGTGCAGTCGCAAGTTCTTGCTCGTAAGCGCAGAGTTACTCTGCCTCATTATCCAGTTACCCAACCAACATTGTTTCTTTTTGGCTGACATAGGAATGCTCTTCAGACCTTGCACAGCCTTGAAACCACAATGCAGTATGGTCGCTCACAAGCTCGAGCAAGGGCATTGTTCTGATCATGGGCGATTTCAACTTGCAATATGAACCACCGAAAGACCTATCAGATTTTCTGTAAGTAGGGGATGAAATGTGGGAATTTCCCACTCAACAGTTCTGTAAACAATATAAACACGGCCTGGAAACAGCACAAACTCTATTCAGATTGGGTGCAGGGTGTGCAATGGGCGCGTCACTGGCGATGTTCCCCCTGCAGCTACTTACTGTAAGGGGAATTCTAAGAGTCATGACAGCGCAGGCAAGTGGTCCACACGGGCTGCTCAGCACATCGATGTGTTGGGAAGTCCTTGCAACGAAGGTGGCCCTGCACTCATTCCAAGCATTCCTTCTGAACAAGCGCGTGCTGCGACCATACTAAAACAATGTTTATTCTAAAGAAACTGGACGGCACACGGTCAAAAGCACTGTCTTCTCGCCACGCACTTACCATTTGTGCGTCAACAGACACATTTTAATCCATTGCTTGGATGACAACTTGATCAGAGCTCTTGTGCAGGAACACAAATGGTCCAGATTTTCGCATCCTGGGGTCATCCACCAATACCTTTTTGTGGCTTCACAGAACGCAAAATGCCAAACCTTCCCGTCCTGTTAACCACGATTGGTCACTAGGCAACACACCATGGATGAACTGCCACAGTATTTGTATACATGTATCCCTCCCCCAGATTAGTTCGCGTATTATTAAGTAGATTATGTAAACTCTGACTCTCCTCCCTGGTATAGTGGGATTTTTAAGAATGTGAGAGCCCTGCTAGCTTTTCAGTCACATTGGAGCTGGAATGATGTGACGGATTCCCATTTGGCTTGGGTGATGGTGTGACAAATTGGATTTGTACAGTGTTTTCTAGTTGGTTCTATTGTACATGGTATGTTTGTGTGTTCATAGAACCTTTATTGGGCATTCTCTTTATTTTGGATTGGATGCTTTGTTGTTTGGGTCGCTTTTGAAACACATTTCACACCCCTTTTGACTGCATAGCCTCCCCTCTGCCTACGTTACCATAAAAACAAAGGAGGTATATCTCTTAACTGTGCCTGTTACCTTTATGATTGTGCTAGCTCTTGGTTTGTATTGAGGTGTTAGGGCTGTGTGGGCATTTTAGCCTTTACTCATCCTCCTACTTCTGAAGGGTGGAATTTGTCACACCAAGACTGCCTGGGCGAAGTAGTAGTGTCCCACAACTTTTTTGGATGATTGGGGCTGCCTACCTCAAGATACTTGGTCTTGGAGGGTAAAATGGGAAGACAGTGATACATCATCCCAAAAACTTTGAGGCATCCAGTCAGTGAGTGAGGACCTTGATGACTTTGCTCCAATTTCTTCTGGACATCCCTAAAGAGTCAGCATCCCATCTTTGTGTGCAAATCCAGCAATTCAGGTACAAATATCTCCAGGAATGCAGATGGTCTCTAGTAGATATACATATTCACTCATGGGCTGGCCTAAGCCTTCCCTTAAATTGCAAACCAGGCAGACACTTAAGGGTTTGGTAACCAGCCATCAAGCTAGCCCTAAACCACGAAACAGCCTGGTTGCCATCCTTAACCAGGACAAACTATAAGGCGTGCAGGGTTGGGGTCAAGACAACAGCCATTAATGTCCTTCCTTGTGGTTCCCACAAAGGGGTGCCACCCCACCCCCAAAAACCATGGCAAAGTGTGTTAGAACCCCAATGGCTACCATACTGGTAAATGGTGGAATAAACTAAATTGCAGTTTCCACTAGCCTGCAATTTATCGAATCACCCTAGTTGCTCAAATTGTATTGTAGTCATTTGTATAGTGCTTTTTCCCATTTTTATGGTCTCAAAGAGCTTATGGTGGGAACGCGCTCGGGGACCTCAGTCCATAATATGGGGCATTCTCAGGAAAGGCTTATAATGCGTGTGTGTTCATTTGGCCAAGATAAGGGATTAGGTGGGCTGGTCGGGCTCCAGTAAGCAACCCAAGAGATCAGGCGTGTGGACAGGTGCTGTGGGAGGTCAGGAGAGTGTGAGTGCAAGAGACGCTCCAGCTGGACCACATGTTTGTCGTACGTCATTGCCATATTTTAATGGCAGAGATGTTTAATCTCAATCTGGTGTAAGGAGGCGAAAACATTATGTACCCAGCTAGACTGAGTGTTGCAGGTTGTCGCAACATTCTGATGCATGTCTGTGGGTAGCCATGCCTCCGACAGATGTCCACCAAAGTTGTGTGTTTATATGTACCTTGAGACTTGGATGGAGCTTTGTTATTGATGCAACTGTTTGATCAGGTTATCCGTGTGAGACTCCTCTAGGCACACATCTGCAACACAGAGGCCACCCTCACTCACCCCCCCCGACCACCACCACAGTCAAAAACCTCAGCTGCACAATGGACTTGGACCTAACTGTGTCTCACCACATCACCAATGCATCCAAACCCTGTAATTTCTACCTTAGGCTCCTGAAGCATATCTTCCCTTGCCTCAACTAGCCCAACAGACTGGCTGCAATGTTGTCAATTGTCTTGTCCACACTTGATTATGCGAACTCCCTCTGCTTGGGTGCATCTGCCTATCAGCTAAAAAAACTCTAAAGAGTGCAAAACACGACTGCCAGACTGCTTCTCGCATTGTGTCGAAGGGACCACAGCTCACCTATTCTGCACATGCTACACTGTCTCTCAATTGAACTCAGGGCCACCTTCAAATTCCTATGTATCACCCACCGAGCGGTGCGCGAAGGAGGCCCCAAATTCCTACAAGAAATGATTACGCCTTACCACCCAACTCACACCCTAAGGTCAAGCATTGCCCTCCTCCTAGTGGTTCCCGCCTCCATCGGACAGTCCGCCTACTCAACCCTGGCGCCAACTTTGTGGAACTCACTGCCTCCCCGCATTAGACACAGCGAAGACTACATGGCTTTCTTGAAGGCACTCAAAACCTGGCTCTTCCCCTAAGAACACATAAGGGAACACCCTGACCACTCAATGTACCTCAATTTACCACCACGACCAAGAAATGGTGTGGTAACTCGCTCAGTGTAGGCCCTTTAATAGACTCTCGACTAGGCAATACCTATCCCCATTATCTAGAGCCTTGCCCTAGACTTGAAACCCAGATCATAGTAGCACCTATGTACATGATGGACTTGAATCATTACCTTCGTCCACCAGGAATACTGTACGCTGTGAGCCCTAAAAATATCTATCTCCAGTAATCTGGACCGATTGTGCTAGACTCGTAACCCAAGCACTAATGGCACTTATGAGCTTGATCACTGCCATGCAATTCTGCACTATGTTATCAGTCCAAGAAATGCCCATGCTTGCTAATGCTACTCATCTGGAAATGCATGAGCAGAAATAGATACCAGGGGCCATCTAGTACTTATTTTTGCTAATCCCACATATCTGGAAATGGATATAACAGAACTACCTATCGGGAATCTGTCTAGCAGCACTACCAAACCACGCACCAATAGCACTAACGAACTTGATAATTGCCTTGCAAATATGCACTACACAATGGTATTGCAGCTAAACATTGTTGCAAAAAACGAATGGTGAAATGATCACATTTAGGCTGTACCAAAATGACATACAGCCGAAAATGCTGAACATTTTTAACATTCGGTTTTCATTATAGAGAACAAGGGAAGCAGGGGTTGCGGGGTGTACCCCGCACCCTTGTTCTCTATAATGAAATCGAGGGTGGCGGGGTGTCCCTGGCATCCAAAACAAGAACTTTTTTTAAAAATAAACAACAAAAAAATAAAAGGACCCTGCAGGTTAAGGGAACTGGCGCTGCAGGGAGTCAGTGGCAAACAGCGAAGTGTGCTGTCAAAAGGTAAGTAAGGTAGTGTAGTGTAGTAGGGTCTATGAAGAGCATTTAGCTGTTAGGTGATTATTTCTAATACGAACATTTCAAATTCGACATTTTCATATTCGGAATGTTTGTATTTGAGATAATCACGTACATCCCTACAAGATCAGGCCAGGAAATGCTCTTGCTTGCTAATTCTATTCTGGATACCCCTCAGGGTACTATAGACCGAGAGCAGTCTAACACCTATTCTTTGCTAAATCCCAACTATCTGGGAATGTATTTGGCAGAACTACCTATTGGGGAATCTATTTAGCAGAACTACCAGCCGAGGAGATCTCTAACACCCATACAGTAATAACATAAGTTGAGATAGATCTTCCTATCACCACCCATCAGTCTTTGCCAAAGCAATTTGACCCAGCAAGACACCGGGAGGACCCTAGCCTAACAGCTAGAACCCAAAAGGAGATACCACTCCCTCAACAGGCAGTGCAAGCTCATCAGGGAACAGGGTCTGCCTGGAAAGCACACAGATAAACAAACACACCATTATGCTAACACTTTCTTCTGCAACAACAAACAATCGAAGGCAGCTATACCCCTCAATTAATTGAGCCTGCTGCACACATTCGTATGCACCTTCACGATCACCTCAACAGTCTTTTGTCATGGCACTCTCCCCCTGGCGCCTGTGCAAGAGGTGGACAAGCTGACATTGATATCTCATCACGCTTCCTCTGGGAACATAGTCACCATTCTAGTCCTTTTCCCAGACGGCTGCTGCTCCGTCTTATAACTTCACTTTCAAATTTAACATGCTGCGTTGCAACCCTTCTGGCTCTCTGCTCCTTACGGGTAAGAAGCTGTGCTAGGACTCCTTTCTGGCCTCCGTTCGCTCTTGTTCCTTGACTTTTCCCTCACTCTGTCTCCCCGTGCTTCTCCCCATTTCAGCTCAGGGTTTTTCCTCTGTCTGCTCCCCCATATTCCAGTGCTTTCCTCCTTGGATCTCCCATTCTCTTCTGTGCTCGCCCTTTTCCTCTTCGAGTCTTCGCCCATCTCTCTCTCTCTCTGGTCTCTTATCACAGAGAAATTACTGGATCTTTGGAGTCACCTGACATCCTGCTGCTGCCTCCAGTTTTCTTCACAACATTCCAACAAGCTCTCCTTGACACCACAGACTAATGAGACCACGCTACAGCACTCCAGGGTTTTTTGCCTTCATTGGCTCTTCCCCGTACTCAGCTGTTCCGAAAGAGGGGTTGCCAGTCGGACATAACGGCTTTGCCTCGTGACAGACCCCATCTCTTCCAAGAAAGGGAAATTTCAAAGAAGAAAAAGAAGTGTAAGAAAAGGATACAGGAAGGGTCCCCATCATCGCCACACCCTGAGGAAGAATCTGGTGAGGATCACAGAAGGGATCCTGTTAAGCCTGACATCTTTAGAACACAGCTATACCACTCGAAATCAGCTTAGCTGCACACAGAATCTCATTCACAAACTCCAGCGCCACCAGAATGCAGATACCCGAGTCCATTTGGCCTTGCTGCACACATTCTACTGATCTCACACAACCACTGCATCACACCTAGCACTAGTATGCAGCTACACACCACTCAATCCACACTGGCTGCACACATACTGAGTTCACCCAAACATGTTTTACTACATTACTCTGTCCACTGACCTGGAATGCTGTCCATAAAGGCGTTCAACCAACAGTGCTTTGGAATCATACTAGTGTTAAAAGGCGCTATACAAATGTCCAATAACATAACATAACATAACAGTCACATTGATTATATCCCCTTAGACATTTTGCATTGGGAAATCCCCCAGGAATGAGTTTTATCTAGAAATAAAACCGATCATTTTCCGATTTCAATTGCTTTTAATATAGTTGCCCCAAAGAGCAAGAGAGGTTCCCTGTCAGACAACTCTTCCCTTTCTTGTTCCAATAATAGGAAAAGACTGAAATGGGAGTCAATCAATCTATAGGTCACCATACCAAGATTTATTTCTGACATACTGCCATCTCTGGAGAAAACACACGCCCATGGCTCTCCCAATGATCAGACTCTCTGGTAACTGAACAGTGAAATTTCAGTAGTGCTAAATTATCATTTGACAAAACCTTGCAAAATTTTGAAGGACAAGAGTACCCTTAAACAGAGTCCTGTGAATTATTATTACCACTTAAATCAGCCAATCCCCTCGACCAGAGATGGTTGCCCATCATCAGCACAGAATACAAAGAACTGGTAAACAAAAAAAGAAGCCCAGACAGCCACTAGATGGGAGATCTTGACCACTGCTATAAGGATGAAAGATCAAAAAGCCTTCTGACAAATTGCCTACTTTGGTGATAGAGATGTGCCCCCCCCCTTTGAGTTTGCAATTATTCAAGATGCTTGGTATAATCACTTCACCATACTTTGCAAAGAGGACAGATTGGTTTACCTCGAATCAAGGCAAACAGACAACCTTGTGTTAGCTCCTGGAGTTAACGAGGAAGACCATCTAGTATTTGCACTCAAGGAAGTGCCTGATGCCATAGCATCCCAATGTGGGGGGAAGGCCCACGGCCTTAACAGAATTCAGGTGGGTGGCTTCAAGTTGGAACACAGGGTATGGGTCCAGTATCTCCAGCTTATGTGCAAACTTTTTTACAGGATAAATAGAGTCCCCCTAACCTGGACCCAGGCTGAGATTGTCCCTATTTACGGAGAGGGGGTTAGCGATGACCCAGGAAATGATCACCCTATCTTCTTGCTTGATGCCTCAGGAAAGATATTTGGTAAACTAGTTCTTAAAAGATTAGAGCAGATTGTATCAGCAACCTTCAAGCAGGATTTAGGATAGGATTCAGCACCACTGATCAGGTCTTTAGCCTCAGCACCTTGATACAGATGTATATTGTCCTGGGCTCTGGTATGCTATATCTACTCTTCGTAGACCTTAATACAGTATTTGACGCCATCCCTCGTTCTGATCTATGGAAGTCACTTCGAAATAATAATATCCCTAGTTCCCTGCTTAGTGATATCTTGTTGTTGTGCACCGGAAACACTGCCATGCTTAGATGTGGGAGCAGCGAGGAGTTTACTGGGCAGTTTTTGATAGAGAAGGGGGTTTGACAGAGCTGTGTGCTGGCCCCCACCCTCTTCACTATGTATTTTAATGATATTCACAGCTACCTAGCAATCGATTCTGTTGATTCGCCTAGGCTAGAAGGAGAAAGAATGTTCATCTTGATGTACGCTGATGATGCTTTTCTCGTCTCCCAAACTCCCAATGCCCTTATTAAACTAGCTGAACAGCTTTCTAGGTTCTGTGATGAGAAGGACCTAGAGATGAGCACCAGCCAAACACAATCTAGGCGCTCTGGAAAGAGGATCCAGAAACACACATGCACAATTATCTATATCGGGGGCAGTGCAGTAGATAAAGTCACTTAATTGATTATATTGGCTTCAGACATTCCACGAATGTTAAATGGGGCCAGCACATTGAGAATGGCAATCTAACATTGCCCCGTAGATGTTCAGCAATCCTGAACTTTACCAAGAAGTTTGGTAATAATGTGGACAACCCCACCCTCGAAATCTATAGATCACAGGCTGTTGGGGCAGCAGTCAGTTCATGGTGTAGAACTCTGGGGCCATGGCAGACTTACTTGTGTAACAACTACAGAAAACATCTTCCTTACGAAGCTACTCATGCTCCTCAAATGTACACCTAATGTACTCTTGAACCTTGAACTACGATTGACCAGCATTAGCAAACTAATAACCCTCAAACCACTGCTGTATTGGGCTAAGCTCTGGTCCAATCAAGAGCTGGGATTCTATTGTGGTCTCATGGACCTGATGAGTGGTGAAGGTGCCAATAGCCTTCCATGGCACGCCCACATCAGATGCACAGTGTTTCTTCTGAATCTCGGCCACCTTTAGTCTGACCCAAGGCATATCTAGGGGAATAGTTACAGCCTGATTATAGATGCATTTAGAGAATGGGTATGTTCAAAGAAGGCCACTGATTGTCTATCTGTGTCAGCCAGATGGACTCACCTGGCAAATAAAACTACATGATATCGTGAAAGCTATCTGATGAATATAAATCTCCATTTGCACGCTCCCTTTTCGTGAAATTACGATTTAACATTCTCCCACTCACACCTCTTACAATCCTTTGGTATAAAGAGAAAAGGTCTGTTCCCTTTTTGTGAAGGCACTATTGAATCTCTGCAACATGTTCTGTTTATCTGCCCAGGGTACTCCAAAATTCGCTCAGGCAATTTGAGATCTTGTCTTAAATATCACAGAGTACATACGCCAGAACGTGCTGAGAGACTAGTGTTTGCTGTATCTTACATCCTAATCAGGCCCTGGAGAAGGAGAAAAGCCCAATTTTTTGATGGGGGATTTTTACTAGATTTTGAACTACACCCTTTTATCATTATTGTTAAGCTAAATTGACTCATATTTAATTGATTTATTTGACTGCATACCTGCAAAGGGCCACTTCTGAATGTAATTTTACTGTATGTTTTGTTTTATGGTATTGTACTAAGATAAAGTATTTTTCGGACCTGATCTGATCGTTCTCAAAGGCTGCAGTGCAAAGTTGCTTTTGTTCTTTTTACCTGCCAACTTTTCTTGAATAGTTATGATATCAGGGAATTTCTTTCTTTAGCGAATCGAGGTAACTGTGATGTTGGATGTCTGGGCCCCCGTGTGTTGCCGGGGCCTCTGCCGATGCGCGGGGGCAGGCTTGTTCAGGGCGCGGCACGGGAGCAGCTGCGCGCAATGAAACACGCGACTCACGGCTTGCATGCTTAAACCCGGACTGGCGCAGATCCACCAGTTCCGGTGATCCCTTTATTCTTTCCGGCGTCACGTCCCTGCGTGCGCGCAGGGTCACGTGACACCACATTCCTCCCCAACTTGGAGATATTTATGCATTACATTTAACGCAGATTAACAAGGGGGGTCCTGGGAGTCCCTCTGCCAGACATTAGTCCTGGTTTCGAGAGATTTACCCAGAGTCTTTAGCTCACTATCTTTCACAAAGAAGAAATATCCCAAACATATCAGTCTTTGTCCTGCCCTGGGGCAGTCCAGCACCGAAATGCTAGGCAATTCTCCTCTGAACAAGAGTACCAACAGAAACCCCAGACACGTGTTTCGGTCTGGTTGGACCTCATCAGTAGGGTGGATCTGTGCCTCTCTAAGAATAGTGAGCAAGGGGTCCACGTCTGGATTCCCCTAGTAACCCACCTTTCTATGCGTGCAGGTGGGTGGGGGGCTGAGCCTCGGAAGATCGGGATTAGTGGTTTGTGATCTGTGAACACTTTAGCTTGCTTCCCTAGCAGGTAAACCTTGAAATGTTGGCATCCCCACAGAATGGCTAGAGCTTCCTTTTCCATGTGCGCATAGTTTTGTTCAGGTTTTGTGAGGGCTCTGCTGGCAAACGTGATGGGGAACACTCTGCCTTCATTGTCTGTTTGGGTTAATACTGCTCCTAGACCACAAGGGCTGGCATCCACGAGAAGTTCGGTCTGCTTTCCTATGTCGAAGAAGGCCATGGTGGTGGAGGTAGATAGAGTGTCCTTGATTTGTTGGAACGCTTGTTGGTGAGCTGCGGTCCACTCCCACTTCTGGTCTTTCTTTGTTAACTCTCTGAGTGGACTTGCGACGCTTGCGAGGTCGGGGATAAAGCGTGCGCAGTAGGTGGCCATCCCCATGAAGCTCCTCACTTCGGAGGCTGATTGTGGTGCTTTGGAGTCCTTGATGTCTCGCACTTTTGATGGGTCAGTGGATACGCCTTCCGCGCTGAATATGTAGCCAAAGAAGCACAGTTCACTCCTGTTGAATTTACACTTCACTGCGTTGAGTGTCAGGCCTGCATCTTCGAGCCTTTTCAGGACTGCCGCTAGGCGTTGGTGGTGTTCCTCTTTATTTGGGGCATATACAAGGATGTCATCACTGATGTTGGTGGTCCCTTCTAAACCTGCGATGACTTTGCGGATTTCATGTTGGAATACTTCTGCCGCAGAGGATATTCCAAAATTTAGCCGTTTGTATCTCATCAGGCTGAGGTGAGATGAGAAGGTAGTGATGTACCTCGATTCTTTGGATAGGCGTAGCTGGTGATAGCCCGATCTGAGGTCGAGTTTGCTGAAGACGGTTGCTCCGGTGAGGTCTACGACGAGTTCGTCGATCGTGGGGGTTACATGGCGTTCTCTCCCGATCGCGACGTTGGGAAGCCTCATATCTATGCATATTCTTACTGCGTTCGGCTGTTTGGGTTTTTGTGCCACGACCATGGGGGAGACCCACAGGGTTGGTCCAGATGTTTTCTCAATGATCCCTTCTTCTACAAGCTTGGCCAGTTCTTTTTCTACCGCGCTTCGTAGGTGGAACGGGATCCGTCTGTGTCGAACTGCTTTCGGTTCAATGGTGGGGTCTATGTGAAGTTTGATGGTTCTCCCCTTGAGGCACCCGATGCCCTGGAATAGTTTACTGTGTCGTTTCAGTAGGCTGCTGAGTTCGTCTTGTTGGAGGCTGAATGCGAAGTGTATTAGCTTCAGCTTCTCTGCTGTCCTGCAGCTCAGTAGCGTCTCGCAGCCGGCGTCCACTACGTATATGCGCGCACGGCAGTTGGTGTTTTCGTGGGTGAAGTTTGATTTGAATGACCCTCGCACGGGGAGGGGTTTCTTGCAACCTTAGGCATATAGTCTGACTCTTTTTTGTTGGAGATCGGGCTTTGGGTGTAGTCTGTTAAATGCTGCCACCGGCATGACGTTCACTGTTGCGCCAGTGTCGATGACCACCTTCAGTGGTTCTCCATTGGAGAGAACGGTGCACGACGGCCTCTTCCTCTGTCGTGACCGATGTGGTTCAACTGCAGATATAAGATGTATTCGGTGTATCTGTCTGCTTCCTTTTTTCCATCTACTTTTTTCTCCTCTCTCGGGGGACGTGCTGATGTCGCTGTCGTCGCTGTCGCTCGAGTCTGGGGACCTTTGGGACTCATTGACAGCTCTGGCTTTTCCTTTTCGTGTCTGGAGGTGTGAGGTTTCTCTGGGCGCAAACTTTTTCCTGCGTTCTTGTGTCTGGTGTGGGGCAGGGTCTTTGTCTGGTGGGTTCAAACAGACCGCGGCAAAATGGTTAAGGCGATTGCATTTTCTGCACGTGGATCCCCATGCGGGGCAGGAGTCGCCTTTGTGCCATGGGCCTCCGCACCATTTGCAGCTTTTGTCCCGCCCTTGTGGTGGTTGGGGCTTCTAATCTTGCCTCGTGCGAGTGTTCTGGCGTCTGGAAATGGCTGCTACATCTTCCGTGGGTCCGGGGCAGTCTAGTGGCAGTTTCTGGATCGCTGCTTCCATGACTGCTACCTGGTCTTCCGTTTGCTCACGGAGACGCGCCATTTCAAGGATTCGTGAGAGGCGTATGTTGCGTTCTGAAAGTATAGCCCGTCTCAGTTTTTCAGAGGATATTCCGTTAATGATTTGGAGACGGATGGCGAATTCTTCGTCCGGGAACTCACAGCCTACGGCCATTTCACGAAGGCGGGCGTGAAATTTGTCAACCGTCTCTTTCTCTCGCTGCCTCGCCATGCAAAAGTGGAAGCGTTCGTAGTCCGGGTTGAGGTCGGGCTTGAACATATTTGTGAGTGCAGATCTCGCTGCGTCATAGTTGTCTGCGTTGCCATGGTTGGGTGTTGCATTAAAGAGGCGCAGGGCCGCTGCTCCAATGTTCAGTAGGAGGAAAGTGCGCATTTTCTTTGGCACGGTGATGTCTCTGGCTTCAAGGTGCATCTTGAATTGTTGGAGCCAGATTTCCCATCTGATGGCGGCGCCTGAGGTGAATGGGTCAAATGGTGGCATAAATGAAGTCTGTGTCGGGTCGGGATGTTCATATGAGATGCTCCTCCTGGAAGAAGGACTCGTGCCGGCCCTCCCAGGGCTGGTGTTTGGACTCGACATGTTAGTTATGGGGGTGTTCTTCCTAGCGTTGGAGCGTGGGCCTAGGGTGGCGGTGTGGAGTGTGGCACCACGATGTCATAGGGGTTGTCGCGGTCAGCTTGTATGCCGCTGCGCAGTACCTGTTCAAGGCCGTTGGATTCCACCAGGAGTGATAGATGATTCTGTTGCAGCTGTGTGTGGGAGCCCCTGTCTTTATCAGAAGGTGGGGCTTCAACCACCTCAAGTGCAGCGTTATTCTCGGCTGCACTTTTTTTTTTTTTGTGTGGGCGTCGGTGTGCGGCTCCGCGTCGGGTCCGTGGCTCACTTCGTCACCAGTGTGATGTTGGATGTCTGGGCCCCCGTGTGTTGCCGGGGCCTCTGCCGATGCACGGGGGCAGGCTTGTTCAGGGCGCGGGAGCAGCTGCGTGCAATGAAACACGCGACTCACCTCTTGCATGCTTATACCCGGACTGGCGCAGATCCGGCAGTTCCGGTGATCCCTTTATTCTTTCCGGCGTCACGTCCCTGCGTGCGCGCAGGGTCACGTGACACCACAGTAACTACGCAGTTAGGATTTTGAGCGCAAATAAGTATCACATGTAGGCAGTGGCTTCTATTGAGCCAGGGTGAATTCACAAATGTCGGTGCAAATATAAATGAAGCTCGAACCAACCCTCGCGTGAATGATAACAGAATGTCGTGCCTGCATGGAGCAGAGCGTGATTGTGGCAAGCCAACATTAAAAAAGGAAAAGCCACGTGTTTTTCTAAAGGCTTTTTTACATACAACTGCACATTACGACACTAGTTTAAGGATGCAGAGAAAAGCAACATAAAAAATACACACCTCCACACACACACACACACACACACACACACACACACACACACACCACCACCACCCCCGAAAACACCAAAGCACTTGTGCACTCCAACATCAGTGAAAGGGAAAAATGCCTATAAAGGTAAACCTATGCAAAGGCCATAGAAAAACAAATATTTGGCATACATTTTCTGACCAAAACAATGATATTACTACAAAAATGTGGTATTAATGTAGGGAATGTTTATTAAGCAAGTATAAGACAGGTTCCAAAAAAGTAGCAACGTATGTTAAAGGATTGCCTACATCATGGATAACTTGGAAAGCATAACATGCAATGTGTAATGCAGTAAAAAACTATGAGTAAAAAGAAAATAAGGGGCGTGGTAACCCATTAACAGATCAGGAGTCAGATTTAGTTACTTACATTTTTTGATGCAGCTCAATATATGTTGGTGGCTGATTTGCAATGTACGAAATGTCATATGTTACACATGCCTCATATCCACGTACCTTTTCCGGGCCTCACTTTGATGAGGCCCTTATGATGCATGTGGATTTGGTCAAAAGGCGTGTTCGTAGCAGAAGATTCTGATCCTGCTCAACATTCCCTAAAGCGCAGATGGATGGATGGGCAATAACACTGCTCTGGCAATATTTCTCCAGACCTTCCTTTATCCAACAAAGAGTTTCACAAAAAGTATGATCCTTGCCCCACAACACTTCTCTCTCCTCTGCATTACTAGTCCCTCCTCCACATAAATGCTCCCTCCTCCACACCACTACTCTCACCTCCACACCACTACTCAATCCTCCACACCACTCCACACTGCTACTACCACTCCACACTTGTACTACCAGTCCACCCACCTTCTTCCCAGTCACCCCCCTTTCACTCTCTCAATCAGCTTCCAGTCACTCCCTACACTACTTTGAACACTCTCAATCACCGTCCATGCACACTCACAGCACAGTACCACTTGCTCTCACCAACCAATACCTCACCTTTTCTTCAATTCACCACCACACTCCAATCCACATTCCTTCCTACTGTTGGTCTCTTCGGCTGCCATCATTTCCTCATCTGACCTCACCTAAACAACCCACAACTTCCTGTTTCCCTTTGCCCCTCTTATCTCCCCCTCCTTCTCCCATTGGATTGCTGGCCCTAACCAGTCTGGCCTTGTCTTCCCCACCCGGAAGGTGTTACAATCAGTAGATGTTACAAATATCAGGATAAGCACTGCCCTATTTCCCCACATGGGGCTGCTGTGTGGCAACAGTGGTGGCCTGCATTGCAAAGTGTCCAAGTTCATGTTAGGGAGTTCTTGGTGCGATTCCCCCAATGTAAGTGAAGTCCCATTAAGTAAGTGCTGCTCTGGGACAAGTCCTTGTTGCAGCTATCTTGGCACAGCGGCCCAATTACTGCCAGCGCTGAGGAGCAGTGGACAGCCACATAGGATTTCTGGGTTATCAGTCAATGGCTCTCGCTCCTTCTGTCAGTGGCTCAGATGATTGTAGATCAGTGGTGTGGGGCACTGATGGGTTGTAGTCCTGCGGGTGATCTCTCAATGCTGCTATGGCCTCACTTGTGGTTCTAGGAATGAAAGAGAAAACTTGCCCACCTTTTTTTTAAAGGGTGTGAGGTGATGCAAGTTGCTACTGCACAGACATAAGTAGGACATTTGGGAGGGGACAGAAATACGGACCCTCTCAACTGCCACAGTCATCCTCTGGGGTAGGATTGGCTCTGACTTCTACCTTGGTAGGCCTCCCATCCCAGGCCTAGATCGGTTCCTATCCTCTTAAAAGGTCAGATGACTGACCTTGTCACATAATACAGAATGCTTAAATAAAACTCTTGTCCACTGACAGCCAAGGAGGTTGGCACTTAATGGAAGTGATATCATCCAATTGATTACCCCTAACAGTACTCTGTATACCACATCACCAATGTGTCGATGGATACCAAGTATATATTGGGGCATACTCTAATAATTCTCTTTTGGCATAATATATTTCGAGGATATAGAGGTTGTGGTTGCTGGTGCAAGCAGTAAGGACATGTTTCTTTCTAACATCTTAAGGTACAAAATAACAGGGCATGGAGAAGTCATCACGTTTCACACCAAGAATGGGTTGCACGTGTGGCTTCTATGAACAGAACCTGTGTTTCACATGTTTGATGTGAGCCAACTGGTGTTAATGTATGGGGTGACAGTACCCATGTACTTGCAATCCTCTGTGCAGATTACACCCAGTCCCCTGATACATGTATTAAAATGTGGATGTCACCTGCTTATGAATGAAACATGAAACTAACATATTTAGTAAGGGCTGAGACGGGTGGCATTGGGATGAAGTCCTCTGCACTTGTGCAGGGGTCAAGGGGCCAATGCCCAGAAGTATTCCTCACTGTGAATCATACTCATACAGACTACAGGTGCCCTGCAGATACAAAGTTGTACATTTACACCAGGCACGTGAGAAAGGGGTGCAGCAAAGTCTCCAGGGATCTACACGACATTCAGAAAATGAGGCCTTATTCCCATTCATGAGTCAATGTTTGTACCACAGGCTTGGCCTCGCCTCCCCAACTCTGCCGTTCATCCGGGAGGGTCGCTGGCATCATTGAAACACAATGCAGCCTTCTGATGTGGGTTCTGACATTCTCCACATGTCTTTTGGCGCCTGCCCTAGGCAATGACTTCCAGTAGGGAACTCTTGGGGGTTTTGACCCACTGCTCTCGTCCCTTGGTCTGTCTCTCTGCTCCAGTAGGTTTGCTTGACCCTGGAAGTTCTGCTCGTACTTGTGTTCCGCCTTGCTCAGAGTGTGTCTCTAGGTTCTGCCTTTTATCCATGTGAGGAGAGCTAATTGGTATCAGGTGTATGCACTTAAAGTCAAGTGCCTGACTTTGCCTGACCCGATAAGCGGGACATGTACGATGTATGAGAGTTAGTCTTGTTACTCTCAGTCGCCCTCTTCCTCGGCCCAGTGTTTATGTAAAAAGGGGGGGATAACAGAGACATCATTTCACCAAAAGGCCAGGGGTAGCAGAAGTGACATAACATAACCCTTGACTCCCCTGATGACATCACAGGAAGTGATGTAATTTGACCTCGCCCCCAGGTGACATAACATGAAGTGATGGCAAATGACCTTCATATTTTATAGATGCATCTAGCCCCCGTGTTTCCAGGTGCTCTCACTTAAGCCAGCTATAAGAACTGAGGCACAGAGGGAGGCATGATTTGTCCCCAATTACACATTTGGGGAATGCCATTTTGAAGATTCGACGTGGGGTCTATATGTAAAACATACATAACGCAGTATTTCTAGCAGGGTAACCGGAATCTGTAACACAGGCTACAGCTAGTTTATGAAACATCTATAGATCAATGGACACAGAAGTATGTGTTATCTGTGGTGTTGCTGTGTTAAACAAGCCAAAAAGCACTGACCTGGGGAGGCGTGCGCTGCTGCTCAACTAGCAGAAAAATGCTGCACGAGCAAAGCCTGAAAATAAAATCATTGACCAGGATTTAGTATCAGCAAAATTAACTGGTTATAAATGTATATATGATTCAGCTACCACTACAATAGAAGAAACCTATTAGACTGGTCTGCGTGCACAGAGGGGAGGGCACCTGATAATGTTATCTTTGCTGCAGTATAATACCTGGGAAAGTTCCTTACAATATACCCAACAGCCCCCATAGCTTTTATTATCTCAGCGTAATACTGGGTGCCAGAGGACTTTAAAAAAAACACCATTTAATGTAATATCATTGCTGCACACATAAATTCATAGCACCACACAGTTATTTAAAATTGAAACCACCCACAAGTTGCTTCTCACCCCGGGACTTACTGGCAGATTTTAAGGCGCGCACTACCCCTTTGTCAGACCTGTACTCGGGTCTCTGCTATGCTTTATGCAGATGACCTTGTCATAGTAGACCATACTTATAGTGGCATGAAGGCAATATTGGAAGAGCTCAGCCATTTTGCAACTGAATATGACCAAAGAATTAATCTGAAAATAACCCAGATAATGTTGATCGCCTCTAAGAAAGTTAATAAGCCTAAAATGGTGACTAGCTGGAGGACAATTAACTATACTGAACCTTATAAATATCTTGGTATTGAAATCCTAGCAGCCTCAGCTACACTTCACTTATTGAAAATAAGGTTTGTCGAGCCAAACAGAAAACACTGCTTGCATGTAGCTTTGTCTCGAATTATGCAGGACACTCATTGAAAGGGGCCACAATGCTATATACTCAGTGGCTTATCCCAGTGATAGCCTATGGTCTAGAGGGCCTTTCTATCAGAAATGTATCCTGCTTGGATATAGTGGAAGGATATTTTTGGCAAACTGTTTTGCGACTTCCCACTTCTTGCTCTATTCAGTATGTAAGAGTAGAACTGGGCCTTCTCTCGCTAAAGGCTACCATCTTGTTGCAGAGAGGTTTACTCCCTCTGAAAGCATTTACCCATTGTGAATGCCAAATGTTAAGAACTATAGGTAACACCATCATCAATATGGGAGAGACTAACCATATTAACCTATATGATGAATTGTGTAAAGAGTTATACACTCAACTTCAGTGGTCAATAGATGATGCTTGTTGTGGCCAATACAATTCCATCAAACATGCCTTCAAAAAAAGATTGAATAAATGGGATTGGGAAAGTAATTATATACACATGAGTTCATTCCATAACTACCTCCAAATAGAGGGAATTATCCATTCAAATCTATCTTTGGTGGTGCCCAGATCAAGCAGTGTGTAAAGTTTGACTGCTAATGTGGACCAATTAACTCCCCGTCAGAACAATCTGTGCTGCCAAATGGCAATTGTCACTGAAGCAATGCTACTGTCGTATTTGCATATGTAGATCTAATTTTGAGACAGTAAGGCATTTTCTCACTGAGTTTTTGGGTGCAATATAGATGTCTGTCTATGGCCGATTTGTGTACTAGTACGAAGCAATTAAAACTGTGCATATTTGGCACTACTGCCTAAATACTGCCACTGGAACCATGCACATTGCGCCACATAGTGTTTGGCTATATGTTGTGAAACTCTTTGATCAGCAACAATAAGAAATCAGAATACCACACTTGTGATGTTATATATCTGAGATAAAGTAAGGAGGAAAGCGTATAGCTTTTCAATGCCCAGACATATAATACAAGCTCATATCTTGAAGTGTTAAACTGATTGCTAGCTGATATATTATTAGGAATATTTTATTGGAAAACTATATTTAACATTATTGAAATGTATATATTTATTTTGTATTGCATTAATTTTAAATGTAAATCTTATGAAAATGTATTGTAACAGTTGTAGAAGTTTCTAGGAACTAAATACAACTATAACAATAAATAAATAAATAAATGTGTCAGACACAGTGGTGTCTAATGGCGGAGCACAAAATTTGGCTGCTCCCCTGCGAGCCATGCTGTGGGTACCCCCCCGCCCCCAAGCTCCTTACCAAAGCACAGGGCACGTCACACCCTGGGCAAGTCTGGACCACCATGTGTGCGGAATGTCCATGATGATTTTGCTGCTGCAGGGGCATGTACTACTCCAAATGAAAGAAGTAAATATGCTTTTCAATCAAAGCTTAAATCTTTAACGTAACATAGAGAGAAGGGGGCGGTGCCTGGTCCACAAATATACCAGCCACCAGTGGTGGCTGGTGGGTAGTTTATGTTGGAGGGTGTAAATATTTGCCACAAGTATGTGATTGCGCCTGAGCATAGAGAGGGAGCTCGAGCTAACGGAAATGGGTTGGAGGGTAACCAGGGGGGATTCTTCTCCCTCCCCAGATTAAATGTTTTGAATAATGGATTAAAATGAGCATTACAAAGCACACTTTCTCGGAAAATGTGGGTAAAAGGCCAATAATGTGGATGAAAGGCCAACAATCGGTTTTGTAGGGTGTAGGGTAAATCATGAAAAAAAGTACAATAGATGTAAGTCACCAAAAGTGCACAGGGCATTTCCCAATGCATTATCATGCAGGTCCCTGCAATATATGCCAGTATAAAAAACATTTTTATGCGGGCTGTGCCCATACATTTATTTATTTAATTTATTTATTGGTCACGTATTAGGCGCTGATACAATTAGCAAAACTGTTTCAAAGAGCGCCCACAGGGCAAACAGGGGATAATGAATTACAGCAAGGATACATAATTGCATTAATAGTACAAACAAATAATTAGAATGAAGGGAAGGGGGGACGAACCTACTATGCCTTGTGAGTGTTCAGAACGTGCAAGCGCAGAGGGGAGAGGGGTGAGGGATAAGGTGCTATGATGCTCATGGAGAAGTGCTCAGGGTAAGTGCTAAGAGGAGAAGAACGTAAGTGCAATCACAGATGAGTGGGTGAGCCAAGTATGTGCAGTGGAAAGACAGCATCTGGGATGAGATGCGGGGCGGGTCAGGGCCCCGAGGACACATAAGGGCCCTGCACATCAGTCACACTGCTGTAAGATTAGCAGGGAAGAGAGGAGGAGAAGGAGGAGGTAAAGAGACATTTCTTGAGGCTTTTTTTAGAACTTAAGGAGGTCTTGCTCAAGGCTGAGCAAGATATAGGTAGGATAAGCCCACCTCTACTGCAACAACAACCTCGTATCTGCACGGGTGAACATCACCCATGGTTTCTTCCGCCGGAGTATACAACTCTGAAAATAGACCGGATTGGCCTACTTCCTCTGACGCGGCAGGAGCGCAGGACACCAGATACTCAATTGCCCGGGGGGGGGGACCCAGAAGAATCTGAGGTAAAATCTCCTTAAGGTTAATAAACTCCCCCTCAGAGACGACCGTACCAATATCCAGCATTTCAGGAACCTGAAAAAAAAACAAGAATAAGCACAACAAAAGAAGGACAGCAATCTTATTTAATAACACAAACTTGTGTTGGGGAAACTTTGACATGACTAAACAAACATACATCTGAGCGAGACACAGAAGGATATTATCCAAGATAAAACACATTTCAAATTCCCCACATAAAAAAAGAACTGCCCATCAAGCCACTTAAATAAGTCCAAGCATTTTACAAAAGGCACATTTTACAGTTACAGTCAGCACAATTTACATTTTCATTTTCTCTTTCCTGTTTTGTTGATATTACCTATACAGTACAGGGAACTTTCCCTAACACAGCATCAAGAGGGATACACTTGCAAGAATATTTTTCTTTTCTTTTACAATTGTAATTGACCCTTCACAAGTGATGACGCAAGCATAGGTACAAATAAAAATTCGGATTTGATTGCAACTCAAACCAAACGTCATAGGTATGGTTGTGTTCCAAATGTTAGGATAGAAACCACATGTTAAGGACAACTAAACATAGTGTTCTTTCTGTTTGCAATAGTATGCTGAGCTCCATATCGCGACTGCTAATTCTTCAAGCAAAAGGATGCAAAGCAGCGTTCCAAGACATGAGTTTGTAAAGCAAAATATGTTCTTCTTTTATGAGACATGGCAAGAAAATATATCCAAATTATAGCACAGCCCACACACACAAGATTCCACTGTCTTTTAACACTGAGTGTCCCACCTTTTAAAGGAAATTAAAATATGGTTGAAAATCTCCAGCAAAGTCAATTTCAAATTGTGTATTTGGATCTATCTCTGTATTGCTTTTCCTGATGCATTTTTATAACAATATCAATATTATGTGTATGTTACAGGATGGAAAAAGCAGTATTGCTGGTCTGGCATCAATTGGTGGACACGAAATGAAGGAAAAGAAAGTCTTCATTAGTTTGGTGGGCACAAGAGGGCTGGGATGCAGGTTTGTAAAGATTGTTTAGTCATCTATTGAAAGGCAATTACAAATATGTAGACATCGAATAACGTGTTTGCTGTGTCTCTTCTCTTGTGGGGCAAAGTTGCTTAGCAGTTATAAAAGCAAAATATGTTGTTTTGCTCATTCCTTGACTCCCTACATTTTGTTGACATATCACTTTATATCTATACAATATGTAAACACTGTCCTCATTCTGTCGATGTTGAAAATGCTGTAAAATCATCCAGTTCTTGTCCCTGGTTTATGTTCCTATTCTTACCCTTTCACCACCCAGCATATGTCTTTCAATACAATACTGCTCTTATGTAAAGGAACCGTACTTTAGGACAACCTTTTGTGGTAGGTCAGAAGAAGGAGACAGACCAGTTTTTGGCATGTTCAACAAGTGATTTAGTAAAAGTATAAGAAAATAGCCTTTCTATCCCTACTCTATGGGTTTCCCTACCTAACAAAACTAAGGTGCTCTTTGTCAGTAGTGAAGTAAAAAAAGTAAACAGTCTGTCCTCTCTGAAACCGGAAGGTGTCTCACCCACTAGTTCCCGGGGATCTGTCATCCAGGTGGCCAGGACAGGGCCATCACTTTTGGATCCAGTTCCTGGGGTGGACCAGGGTGGGAGGATCTCGGGGAGTGGGAGTGGGACACCAGATGATGAGACGCAGTATCCCCTTTCCTGTAATAAATTTACCCCATCCTACTAGGTAGGATATTTAGGAAATCAACCCCCCTCCCTTTCACAACACAAACACTTTTTCACAGACAGACCACAATGAGAGAAAAGGGACTAACACCTGAGCCGTATACCTGACGTGTCCCAATACAATGGTCAGGCAAGGTGAAGCAATTACTGACCATCACACACACAGCTGACTTCCATTACACTTCCCCACACAGAAAAAAAGGCAGAGCACAAGAGCACACCCTGAGCGAGGCAAAGCACACAAGGAAGCAGCAGTTCCAACAACAAAGCAGCATCAGTGAAATCAACACAGCCGGGGAGTTGGGGAGACCGATACAAGACCGTTCTGTGTTGAAGCCAAGGTTGCAAGCAGCAACATTGTATGGCGAACGCTGGAACGGACATTGTATGGAACGCATGTGATAACCAACTTGAGTAAAGTTGAACTGCAGATGAGTGATTGAACTTTGAAAACACTCATACCTTTGGCAGAGTGATCCAGCACTGTGTGGGTGCTCAATCGAAGGTCTCTGTAAGGTATCCACCTGAGAGTAAGTGAAAGAGTGGCGAAGGATTGTGAATCAAAGTGATCCTGCAACGGGTCAATGAAAATCCTGTTCATAATCGAAAGTCTTGAATGTTGATACAGTAAAGAAAGTTGATGGCAAAGTAGATCAAGTTGGTCAGAGCCCAGCAGAGGCAGATCAATTGAAAGCTTTGTGTTAAAGCAAGTTTGTGTTAAAGCAGATAAATTGATCCGATCCTGGAGGAGGGAGATTGATTGAAGATTTTGTGTCAAAGTGGATCTGAGTTTGGCAGAGGGCGATCCGGTGTGAGCCGTGACTCACCCGAGAAATTGGATACATGAAAATCCTGAGAACAGTGTATTAAAGTGGATCTGTGCCCGGCTTAGGGGCATCCGAGGTGAATAGTAAATCACCTAAGAACATTGTATGTATGTGAAATACATAAAGGAAAGGAACTTTATTGTTTGTTTCTTGCATCAGGCCCTCTGAAAGAAGAGACTTTGAATGGCAAAGAGTCTTTGGCACAGACAGCCATGATGTTGAAGTTTCAAACTGCACCTTCGTGCTAGAGAAGCAAGAGAGTGCTAAGCTTGAGTGTGCTGTTTTGTCTCGTGCTGAAAACGTGGGCAAGGGAAGCCAACGGCTTAAATATGCTGACAAATCATTTCTGTAACACTTTTCATTTGCCTAACATTTGCCACATTATTTGTATTTAGAGGTAAGGATTGGCAATAGCTTTATTAGTATAGGCCCTTTTATTTTGACAAGACACGACTAGGACCACGTTATTATTATTTGATGGTCATAGCTTGAACCCATCTTTAGATTTTGGATTAGATAGGCATTTTTCAAACCCTTTTTGAGGTTCAATAAACACCCTTGAACTGTGGTCACTTGTGTCTGTCTTACTGTTGCTAACATGCCTTCCTTACAGTCTTCTGTCTCAAAGTTAATCTATACTGCCCCACCTCTAAGAAAAAACAACAGAAAGCCCAGCAGTATGACTGCGTTCTTATGGATAGGCTTTTCCAGCACCAGTAGATGATTTTTCAAACAGTTCTTGTCTATTTCTTGGATTAACTTGTTCAGTTCCTCTCTGGGACTTTTCTACCTTTCTGGCACCCCTTTCCCTTCTGTAGTGAAACAACTTCTCCACACTGTGTTTGGATTTTGATCCCTTTGTACTTTGATTTCGTTCAGTTCCTTTTGGGAACTTTTCTACCTTTCTGCCATCCATTTTCCTTCTGTAGAGAAATTTCGTCACCACACTGTGTTTGGGTTTTGATCCTTTTGTACTTTTATTTCTTGAAGTGTCTCTTTAAAGTTCCCTTTCTGCAATATTTTAGGGGAACTGAAATTCCCCTTTACTTGACCTTGGTTCTGTGTAGTCCTCTGGTTCCTTACTTCCTCTTGAACAACATGGCTCATATCAAAATTCACTTGGTCCGATTTACTGACTTTCTCTTTGGAACATTATAGCAGCCCAACCAACAGTATTTGCTCCTTTGTTCACTTCCTGTCTTGTAGTAATTAGTAAGTTTATGGGTATTTGACCCTTCACTGGGCTGAGTAAACTGAGTCACAGAGTTATTTTCACTCCAATCGATAATTGTTCATTCATCCACTGGGACAGGTAGGCTGAGAACAGGGCTTATTCTCACTCCTATCGAAACTGGTCCATTAACCAGGATGAATAAGCAGAGTCCTGGAATTATTCTCATGCTTATGGACACTGGTCCAATCACTGGGATGAGTAGGCTGAGTCCTGTAGTTATTCTCACTCATTTGGATATTTGTCATTTCACTGGGACAAGTAGTTTCAGTGCGCTCTTGATCCCTGCGTCCCCTCCCGGGTTTCCCGCCCCTACCGTTACCTACTTTCTCAGATGCCAGCGTCACTGGATATTTCTCCAGGATCGGGGCGACACTCAGAGTCAAAACTGCCTCTGCGTTCCCTCTGGATCTTCTTGGTTCTTCCTCGCTGCTCTGCAAATCCAACTCTGTAGCGGTCTCAGCGCTGTTTCTGGACTACATAGTCCACCTCCCACGGATCATGCTACTGCTCACTCGGTCCTCCTTCTTCCAGGGTTTTCTTCCCTTGCATGGCTCAGCCATCTGCTCTCTCTGTGACTCTTGGTAACGCCTACCGGCCTGACCCTCCCGACAGAGGATTTCCCAGTTCTCGAAGCTTCCACCTCCTCTCTGATTCTAACTTCCCAGGCCTCACAGCTCTTCTGTAGTCTTTCTTTTTATATTAGACTTCCGGGTCCTCCCAGCAGAGTATTAAAGTCCTTTCTCTTTTTTGTGGAGCATTCTCCATGCTCGTTCTTTCTTCATCGTCACAGTTTGGTTGGCTTTCAACCATTGAGCGATCGGCATTACTTGCTCTCCTCTCTTCTTCTTCTCAGTAGTTTTATCAATTGTTTCTTCAAGTTGGATGTTGTGTCTAATATTACAATGACAAACAGTGACTTGTTCTGATGGACTTCTCTGAAGCCCAGATGTTATTATTAGCCGACCAGAAAGTGTTTCAGGGAGTTTCTCAATGGAATCGGAGTCCGTGTCCCCAAAACGGGAGTCTCTCCCTGTGAGGTCCCACATACCGCCATTCGTAGGTGGAATGTTGCATAGTGGGTTTGCCTCCCTAGTTGCACATGGAAAGGCTCTCCTCTGGGGAGAAGTGGTTGAATACCACGATTCATCATACTTTCCTCTCTGCTATTGCCTATTTTGTAAGTTATTTCTGTTTGAAATGACACCATGTTTGCAAAATAAACACAAATACACATTAGTAATTCCAATAAATCCTCATCTCTCACTTACCCATGTTTTAGTGAGCGTTTCATATCCCATTGCCAACATTATTGACTTGACTAATATCATCAGGATTCTATTCTAAATGGGAAAAATGCAAACAAATGTACATGTGTAGTCAATGATAATTGTTGCTAACTAAGAAGTAATGGTACAGTAGACTGTATATGTTTATGTTAGATTGTTGCGCAATTACATTTTTTGTATTGTTTGTCCAGCTCTGATTCCATTTGTTGGTCAATCTGTAGTTAAGATTGGCTAAGCTGTCTATCGAGCACCAAAAATATCCAGCAAGATTGAAACTTGTGTAGCTTCCATGTATTTATTTATTGCCTTGATTGTTTTTTTGTTTTTTTTTATAGCACTGACCTATTATTACCAGGTTATTTGACTACCTTTCCTCATTGAAATTCTCAGTTAACTTGGCTGGTGTTTTCTTCTTTGCACTTTTCTGGTACAATTCCTTGATGCTATCACATCCAGCTAAGTCGCGCTTCTGAAATGCAATTAAAGGGAATAGCTCACCTGTTACCATGTACTAGCCTATGGCAAGTTCTCGTTCCCAATAAAAGCCTACAGCAAAGTCACCCCAATGAGCAGTACATGCGTCCTAGTTCAGAAATTCCTGGGTGCCAACCAACACATAGCTTTGTATCAATGTTCTATCTTTTCTTTTAGAACAGGGACATGCAGTGAAAAAAATTGGCTCTCAAGGGTGAAAGCAGCTCTCTCATGTCACAACAACGTGGCTCATATAGTCATATTCAATGTGTCGTAACATACATTTCATGTGAAAAAGCCTAGTGTTAGACTTTTACTCATTTTGACGAATCTGAGAATCAGAGCCACCTGCTTTGAGACTAGGGAGGTGAGCCTGCTCCACAAGACCCTCTCTAGGGGTTTGGGCAAGAGCGACCTCACTGGGAGTGACTCCCCTTTAGGGGATGAGCACCCCTAGTTAGAAGGAGAACCCCTGTGAAATCTGTACTCTCCACATATGGAGACCAAAGAAACTGTGCACAAGATTAAAAAAAACAAAACATTTTGGATCATGACATGACTGCTGAACCTTCCTCTTTTTATTATTATTATTATTATTATTTTTATTATAATTATTATTATTATTGTACTTATTGAGCACAGACCTGATGGAGTGCTTTACAGAGCTGGTATACAACAATACAGATACACAATGGAGCGCTTTACAGAGGTATACTACAGTACAGATGTATAACAAAGCGCTTTTCAGAGGTAACAACAGAACAAATATACAGCAGGCAGTAGGATACAGAGGGACACAGAGGAGGGGTAAAGCTGTACAGGGTGACAGGGAGGAGAGGGGCACACGTTGTCTAGTGAGTCAGGTGGCGCAGGGGCGACGTGATGGAATAGGCGTTGCAGAGGAGAGACTCGACATCTTATAATCAGAAATCTGTTACCTTTCGTTGCGGAGACGACTATAAAAAGGGGAAAGTCCTCAATTGGAGGAGATTTCCTGATGCAACACTGAATGACAGGAGAGGAGATTTACAGAATGGATGCTACAGCCAGAGTGCGAAACACAGGGCACCTGGAGACGAGGCCACGGGGAGGATGTGGTGGGCTCGTAGCCTGCAGAACTTACCCAAATCTAGTAATGCTGGCGGTGAAAGCCCTTCAGTGCCAGTGTCAAGATTCTGAGAAAGAGAGAGAGCGTCACGAGAACCAGCGAGACCCCAAGATGGCCACCACGACCAGAGGCAATCAAATGACAGGCGGAGAAGAACACCGCCCACACAGGCCTCACTGATCTTTCCTGGTGGAAGCTCTGTATGTAACCAGGTCACAGCCACGCAAGACGAAGTGAAACTAGTGGTTGATTGCTACGAGCGGGAATCTAAAATTTTACAGGCTAAGGAGCCCAGGAACAATCAGAAATAGGGGTGAGGAGTTCTGAGTGATGCAGAAGAAACCCACAGTAGAGAAAGTCAAGCAATTCATTTTGGCAAGTCCCTAGAAGAGAAAGGGTGCACACCCTGACTGGAAGCTGCCCGCAAATAGCCTACAGCTGAACCAAGGGGTCCTGAGAAACATAAGATTTGACAATACTGAAAGTCAAGAGAATCATATTTTTAAGTGCCGAAAGGGTAGCAAAACCTAGTGGGAAACTGAAAGAGGATTCCAGGGGCTTGAGAACCCTTAAATATGATAGAGCTGAGCTGAGTGGTCCTGAGAGACATAGGATTGGATAATATTGAAAGTCAAGAGAGCATTGAATTACAAAATGTAACATCCCCGCTACTTAGGAGTGGGGAGACTTAAAGGAGTAAGGTGGGCCACAGAATACGACAGTCTTGGGTAGAGATAAGTCAAATAAAGCACTGAATGAAAGCTATAAAAGCTTTGGTGAATTGAAGGAACAAGGATTGAGTGACTTTGTACTTTTTCCCGAGAGCAACATTTATTTGAACTGGATTTTCTTTGTGATAACTATTGTGGAAGCCCTATTCAGGAACTGTGTCCTGAGAGGAACATTTACTTTGATGTTGGTTTGAACAAAGGGTGTCAGCTGGGGAGTGTTGACAAACCCCAGGGTGAAAACCTGTGTCTTTGTTGTGTTTCTTTGGTCGAATGATAGGGTCAGGTAGTAGGACAGGCTAGGATGGAGAACTGTTTTTTCCGGTTATTCTGACATTCTGACGAGCACCTTAGTTTTAGTTTCTTAGTAAGGGAATTCCCGTTTTGGCCATAGGAAAAATAGCACATTTTCTTTTATTTAAGTAAACACAAGTTGAATCATGTCCTCTGGCCTGAGTCTTGCTTCTGGTTTGCCACATTATGTAGTTTACGTTATGCTCATTATTTGTATGGCATTGAGGAGGCGCTGATCGTAACTTAAGATTTCACATTGCATTTCCTCTCTGACATGCATATACTCAAGCATTTGTGCCAGCATGTATTTTCATGCTCCGAAGGTTTTGATACCATTTGTTGGACTAACTGAAAATACTATGCAGAGATGAAACAAAGCATTAGCTTTTGAAGTCCCACATACTTCTTTGTCAGATTTTGCAGACTGAAAAGTTCAATAAAGGGCTGTGCGGCAGAATTGTCTTTACTAATCATTTCATTCTGCAGCATATGGTGAAGATGTAAGTCTGTGGGACTTTGAAAACCACGGTTTGGTTCCATCTCTTCAGAGTGTTAATTTTGTTGAGTGCAATAAAAGGTAGCAAAACCAGCATCTTGTGTATAGGGCTGGCCAAAATTATGAAATTCTGTTCCACCCACTGCGAAAGCGAAATCTGAAAGATTTCTATCTCTTTCATTGAAATCTGCCATTCCTCCAACCCTGTGTATCGAAAAGACTTTGCAAAGTTTCTCGTGCCGTCTCATGACCTGTAACGAGCTGCACACATACATAATACGAACCAAACAAAACCCTGTGTGAATTTTATCATGCCGCTGTGCTACCCTTCTACGAATCAAACAAAACCATGCGTGAAGTTTCTTGTGCCGCAGAGAGAACCTAGCATGAATTGAAGAAAAAAGATGCATGGAGTTTCTTGTGCCACTGCATGAAACTACCACAGTTAGAAAAAGACCGGCCTGAAGTTACTTGTGCCACTGCACAAAACTCGTACGGGTTGGAAAAAGACCTGCATGAAGATTCTCCTGATGCTGCATGAGCCGATCATGTTCTAAAAAAGTTGTAAACATTTCGTAATTATATGGCTAACAGAAATGTCCACAACCTAATCTTAATGAGCCATTTAGCCTTCTGCCTACCATGGGATTTCACTAGAAATGTGCAAATGTTCAATCCAAAAGAGTTTCCCAAAATCCAAACCTCAATTGTCCCTCCCTAAACTTTGAAAGCAAAACAAATGTGTTTTCCTGGTAAGGCTCTGCCAGGGTTGACTGACAATCCGGACTCTATCCAATCTTCCTGCTTTTAAAGGAATAGTGTGCTCAAAATGTGTATGGTCTTAAATGATGGGCAACAAAAACATATAATCAACATCATTTTAATAAAAGTTCCTATGTAAAATGTTACACAAATAATGTTTAAACCCCTTTAATATCAAGCACTAGGAGGCGTCCATTTTGTGAAATGGACGAGCCTCCCGTGCTTGAGTTAATCTCTGCCCTTGTGGCACTAATGAAGCAAAAAGCAACTGCTGGTAGCTTTTATTACAGAGGCTTTTGCTTCATTAGTGCCAGAGAGTAGAGAAGTGCTTTTATGAATACAAAGTTTTTGTATTGATGATTGCCATGGTTAGAAAACCATGGAAATCATAAATACAACAATGTTTTAATTGCAGTGACTTTCGCTTTGAGTCTCCCGGGCTCATCCGGGCTGGAGGAGCACGAGAGACTGAACGTGAAAGCCACCCCAATCATAAATACAACTGCGTTGTATTTATAAATGCTGTGGTTTTCTTTTTAAGTTTTCCGGGCTCCCCCTGCTCAGGAGAGCTCGAGAATCTTAAAAAGAAAACCACAGCATTTATAAATACAACAATGTTGTATTTATAAATGCAGGTACTTTCGGTTTGAGTCTCCTGGGCTCCCCCAGCTCGGAGGAGCCCGGGAGACTCAAAATTAAAGCTGCTGCAATCATAAATACAACACAGTTAGCCGAGGTTGGCATAGAGACAGTAAAAAAAATAAGCACTTACCGTCAGTAGCAGCTTTCCCATAAACATGGATTTCTATGCACTAAATTCCGAATTCGGTTTAAGGGCGAGGATGAGTGCATATGTTAGACGATTTGAGAAAAAAGGGCTGTAAAACTACTTATTGGTTACACCCAGAGACTTGCATTGGCATCAGTGAACCCACATGTCTGCACCACATAGCTTGGTTGGGAGCAGCTTTAATCTATGTGCCTCTACTGTTGTGACTATTATTTATTCATTAATTTGTAACACACCTAAAATACTGTAGACCAGTCTCTAAACCGAGGACTGGGATGCAATCCTGTGTTGCTCTGGGTTGTCTTGTTTCCAAGACAATTGAATTGCCCCAGTGCTATCCTCCCAGTTCTGTTCAAATGTACTATACATTACTTCCTAGTGCAGGAGAATTGCTCAAATAAGGTTAGAAATATCTTCAAGCACTAGCACAAAGTATTGGTGAGCCCCCTATGTTTACTTTAAAGGATTCTGGTCTATCTGATAAATGGCTGAATCTAATGTGGGCATATCTGTTATGTGGCAGTGTAGCTATACTAGACCCTTTTCGGTACCTACGTGTTTCAAAGGGTCCCATGGTGTTTTATGATAGGTTTAGTTAAACGCAAACTTATCCTAAAAGCTCTATCAATAACCATGATTCTTTATTTGGCCCATATTTTTCACAAGGCAAAAGAGGTCTGCCAGCAGAGAGGACGAACATCAGACTGTATCGTCCTCCACTTCCTTTTCTCTTATAGGTGGTAGTCTACCACTAGCACGACCATTCTCCATCTGTCAGAAGTACACAGATTACATTTATGCAATGAGTGCTAGTATGTGAAGCCTTCTGAGAGAAATGGTGTCCACATGAAGTGCAGGGAAAGCGTCTTCAGGGTTAATCAGAACCATCTG
The DNA here is from genome assembly GCF_040938575.1 of Ambystoma mexicanum. Lineage (NCBI taxonomy): Eukaryota > Metazoa > Chordata > Amphibia > Caudata > Ambystomatidae > Ambystoma > Ambystoma mexicanum. The sequence continues at coordinate 830,087,951 of NC_090934.1, read as the reverse complement.
AATTTTTAGCGATTCAAGATCCCGCCAACTTTCGATCATTTCTGTAAATTTGTCACCTAGATGTACAATAAATAAGGCCTTATGACCTATATATTATGAGCACACTGTCAGCTAAATTGTGGCCTCATGGCTCTGTACTGGCTTCAATGGTCAAAGAGGGGTTATTACTTAGAGAAAAGACACATCTTCTATGTCCATGGCTCTTGCACTGGAAACAGAAAAATATGTAAGCCTTTCTTAGGATGCAGGAGGGAGGTCATGTGGAGCAGTGGTGGATGAGGGGGTTCAGAGAGTGATTAAAGGAGGCATATAAGGACTGGTTCACACCTCTAAAATAGCCCTTCAAATATTTGTGGGTAACATTTATGGGAGGTTCACTTGTAATTACTAATACGTCTCTACAGTTTTTCCAGAAATCGTTCCTCTGCTTCTTCACAACAGAGGATAGTATGCTATGGAGGTCATGAACTGAGAAATAGAGGTGCCTTTTAATAGAAGAATCTAACCCCAGACTTCCAGAAAAAGAATTTTATGGAATTTCATGGAAAATTTATGAGACTTGTTTGCATATATATTTAGGGACTTGGGGTTTCACCCTAAATTACCTGGGGTAATCCAGACATGAACTCCTTGCTCACTGTGCTTAGAGAGGTACACTGGTGAGGTCCGACTAGGCCGAAACTTGTGTCTGCGGTTCCTGTTGGTACTCTTGCTCAGAGGAGAATTGCCTAACATTTTGGTGCCGGACTACCAAATTGGGTGAGACCAGACTGATATGCAAATTGAAATTTCTCCTTTGTGAAAGGTACAGTGAGCTAAAATGCGGTTGTAGACCCTCCCAAGTGAGAACCAACCCAGAGAATAGGTTATTTAGCTGTGTTTGTTCTTGATAGAGGGGCTCCCAGACATTTTACATACATATTTAGGGAATTGGGGTTTCACCCTAAATTACCCAGGGTAATCCAGATATGGACCCCTTCCTCAGTGTGCTTAGAGAAGCACAGTGTCACCTCCCTGATGAAGCCCGACTAGGCTGAAACACGTGTCTGGGGTTGCTGTTGGTACTCTTGCTCAACGGAGAATTGCCTAGCATTTTGGTGCTGCACTGCCCAAGTGGGTGGGACCAGATTGACATGCAAATTAATATCTCTATTCTGTGAAAGGCACAGTGAGCTAAAACGTGATTGTAGACCATCGCGAGTGGTAACCTATCCAGAGAACAGAATATTTGGCCGTGTTCATCTCGGTAGAGGGGCTCCCAGAACTTTCGCATACACTTTTGAAACAAACTTCTGATTACATAAACATATTTCCAACTCCCCCTTCAAATGACATGTCCTTCTTTCTATTCGTCTGCTTCACAGTCACTTTAAGTACACTATACTCTCTCAAGCAACTGTGGGTTATGATTCTGCCTTAATATGGGGCAACACATTTAAGATAGATTGGGATTGGATTTGGGTAGGTGCAGGCCAGTAATTTAATGACCCATTCAAGGTCGTAGAGTACCTTTCTTATTGAGCTTCTCGGCTGCAGCAATTGCAACAGAGAAGTTGTCTTACTTGCTTTTATTGTTATAGATTAACCCAATCTAATCATAAGAGCATGCATGTACATTCTTGTGGTATGAGTTATTTTATTTTAGTATTGAAGTACCTATAAATATTACCAACTATAATCAGCAAGCGTGTCAGTTTATTTAAAGTACTGTTTTGTATTTATTTTCTGTAGTATCTCCAGTGGTCCGTCTCAGAAGCCAGGCATTTTTGTCAGTAATGTGAAACCAGATTCTCTTTCTGCAGAAGTGGGCTTAGAGGTGAGTTTTTATGAGGCTGGAATACCCATAACACCTCAAAATAAAATGTATCCCAACAATGGTTTATGTTTTTGTAACATGCAAAAGTAAATGTAATTTGTTTTTATAGTACTTAATACTTAATGAGATTAGCCTGTTTTTAAGCACTTACAAATGTACCAACTGAGGTAAGAACATACAGGGATATATTATTTGTAAATATCCCCACAATGTGCTCAGGGTTGGATACAATCAATTTAGCCACTAGGCCAGGTGTTACTCTGCACCTTCTTCAGCTGCCTCCTCAAACAAATATCATATTAAAGAAGCATCATTGGACGAGAGTAAAGTTAAAACAACAGCACATTTGTATTCAAGTGATGTACTTTGAAGGCTCAGTCTGTAAATATATATTTTTTATCACTGGATGTGTGCACCCTCTGTGATTCTTTCCCAAGCCTCTGGCATTACGTTTCTTAGGCCAGGCACCAGGAAAGGGGCAGTGCAGATAGGAATCTGTTCTGAATGTTTCCTACATTGGAGATGACCAAAATAATGATTGTGCAAAGCAGGAGTTGTCTTCTTCTTCTCCTTCTTCGTCTCCCAATCCTCCTCTTTTGCCTCTGTCGCTCCTTTTCCTTTATCTCATTCTCCTTTTCCTCCTTCTCCTGCTTGCCACCTTTCTCCATCTCCATCTCCTCTTCCTTATTCTCCTTCTACTCCTCCTATTTTTCCTCCTCCTTCTCCCCTTTCTTCTTCTCCTTCTCTGTTTCCTTCTTCTCCTTCTTCTTTTCCTTCTCCTCCTTCTCCTCCTCCTTGTTTTCCTCCTCCTTCTTCTCCTTCTCCCTTTAATCTTCCTCCTTCTGTTCCTGCTTCTCATCCTCCTTCTAGTCCTACTTGTCCTTGTCCGCCTCCTTTTCCTTCTCCTCTCATCTCCTCCTTTTCCTCGTTCTTAGCCTCCTCATCCTTCTTCTCATCCTCTCCTGGTTCTTCTCTTCCTGCTCATCCTTCTTCTCCTCCTTCGTCTCCTTCTCGTTTGCCTTCTTTCACATTCTCTTTTTCCTCCTTCTCGTCCTCTTTCCTCTCCTTCTGCCCTTCATCTCCTCCTCCCTCTCCTTCGCCTCTTCCTTCTCCTTTTTCTTCGCCTCCTCCTTCTACTCATTCCTTTCTTTTCTCTTCTTTCCTCGTGTTCTCCTTCTCCTCTTTCTGCTACTTTTCCTCTTTCTTCTCTTTATCCTTCTTCTTCTTCTTCTTCTTCTTCTTCTTCTTCTTCTTCTTCTCCTTCTCCTTCTCTTTCTCCTCTTACTTTTTCTCTTTCTTCTCTTTCTCCTTCTCCTTCTTCTCCTCCATCTTCTCCTCCATCTCCTCCTCCATCTACTCCTCCCTCCTCTTCTCCTCCTTTTCCTCCTTCTCCTCCCCACCCTCTTCTTCTGCTCTGTCTTCTGCTCTTCCTTTGCCCTTCTCCTCCTTCTCCTTCTCCTCTTTCCTCTTCTGCCCCTTCTCCTCCTTCATCTCCTCCTCCTCCCACTTCTTCTCCTCCTCTTCCTTCTCCTCATTCCCCTGCTTCTCCTCCTCCTTCTCCTCCTTTCCCTTCTTCTCTTTCTTCTCTGTCTTCTCTTCCGCCTTCTCCTTCATCTTCTCCTTCCTCTACTTCTCCCATTGCTTTCTCCTCCTCTTTCTTCTCTTTCTTTCTTCTCTTTCTCCTTCTCCTCCTTCACCTCTTTCTAATCCCCCTTCTCCTCTTTCCTCTTGTTCTACCTTTCCTCCTTATTCTCCACCTTCTTCTAATTGTCCTGCTTCTCCCCCTCATCTCCTCCTTTCCCTCTTTATCGTTCTTCTTTTCCTCTTTCCCCTTCTTCTCCTCCCTCTACTTCTCCTCTGCCTTCTTCTCCTCCTTCTCCTTCGTCTCTTCCTTTTTCTTTTCCCCCTTCTCCTTTTCCTCCTTTTCCCTTTCCTCTTTATTCTTCTCTTTCTTCTTGCCTGTTTCTACTTTTTCCTTCTTCTTCTCCCCTTATGCTTCTTCTCCTTCTCGTTCTGCTTCTTTTTCACTTTCTCTTTTTCCTTCTTCTCGTACTTCTCTCCTTCTCCTCTTTCTTCTCCTCCTTTTCTTCCTTCTCCTTCTCCCGATTATCCTTCTTCTAATCCTTTTGCTTCTTCTTCTCGTCTTCTCCTTCTCTTCCTCCTTTTTCCTCCTTCTTTTCCTCCGTCTTCTCCCCCTCTTTCTCCCTTTCTACTATTCCTCCTTCTCCTGCTGCTTCTCTTCCTTCTCCTCCTCCCTCCCTTCTGCCATATTATTTTCTTTCTTCTCCTCCTTTTTCTCATTCTTCTTCTCCTTCTCCTCCTCCATCTCTTTTCCCTTCTTCCTTCTTTTCTCCTTCTTTGCTTCCTTCTCCCCTTTCTCCTCCTCCTTCTTTTGCTTTTTACTCTTCTTCTTCTTCTCCTTCTTCTCCTCATTCTCCTCCTCTACCTTCTTCTCCTCCTGCTCCCCATTTTTCTGCTTCTCCTCCTCCGTCCTCTTCTCCGCCGTTCACTCTACTCTATTTCTCATTCTCTTCCTTCTTCTCCCTCTACTTCTCTTCTTCCTTCTTCTCCTTCTCTTTCTTCACGTTCTTTTATTTCTCCTTCTCCTCCCTCTCCTCTTTCTCCCCCTCCTTCTCCTCTTTCTCTTCTCCTCCTTTTCCTCTGTATCCTTTTCCTTCTCCTCCTCCCCCTTCTAATTTTCCTGCTTCTCCTCCTTCTCCACCTTCTCCTCATTGCCTTCCTTATCTTTCTTCTCCTTCTGCTTGTACTCCTTCTTCTGCTTCATCTTCTCCATCTACTTCTCCTATTCCTTCTTCTCCTCCTTCTGCTTCCCGTCTTCCTTCTTCTTTTCCTCCTTTTCCTTCTCTTGCTTCTCCTTCTCCTTTTCCACTTTTTCCTTCTTCTCCTCCGGCTTCTTCTCCTTCTCCCCTTCCTCTCATCCTCCTTCTTTTGCTCCTTCTCTTCTTCTTTCTCTCCCTACTCCACCCCCTAATCCTCGTTTTTTCCTCCTTCTCCTCCTGTTTCTCCTCCTGATTCTCCTTTTCCTCTCCTTTTCTGCCTCCTTCTTCCCCTTCTTCTCTGCGGTTTTCTTCTGCTTCTCTTTCTCTTCATTTTATATTCCTCTTTTTCTTCCTTCTTCCCGCTTCCTTCTCCTTTATTCCTTCTACTCTTCCTTCTCCCCTCCTTCGCTTCTTCCTTCTTCTCCTCTTTCTTCTCCTTCACATACTTCTTCTCTTCTCTCCTTTTTCTCTTCTTCCTTCTTTTCCTCCTCCCTTTCATCTTTCTCATTCTCCCTTCTCCACTTCCCCTCCTTCTCCCCTTCTTCTGCTCATCTTCCTCCTCCTCCTTCTTTTCCTCTTGCCTCTTCTCCCCCTTCTTCTCCTCCTTCTCTCCCTCTCCTACCTTCTTATCCTCCCCTACCTTCTTCTGCTCTTCCTCCTTCTCATTTTCCTGCTTCTCCTCCTTCCTATATCATCCTTCTCCTCCTTTCTCTCCTTCTGTTTCTTCTACTTCTCCACCTCCCTATACTTCTGTTCCTCCTTCCTCTCCCCTTCTACTTCCCGTCCTTTGTCTTCTTGCGCCCTTTCTTCCCCTTGTCCTTCTCCTCCTCCCCATCTTCTCTTTCTTCTTTTACTTATACTCCTTTTCCTCCTTCTTCTCCCCCTCTTGCTTCTCCTTCTCTTCGTTCTCCTTGTTTCTCACATTATTCTCCTGTCCTTCTCCTCCTTCTTTTCCTCCTCCTTCTTCTCCCCGTCTTTCTTCTCCTTCTCCTCCTACTTTTCCTCCTCCATCTACTCCTCCCTCCTCTTCTCCTCCTTTTCCTCCTTCTCCTCCCCACCCCCTTCTTCTGCTCCGTCTTCTGCTCTTCCTTTGCCTTTCTCCTCCTTCTCCTTCTCGTCTTTCCTCTTCTGCCCCTTCTCCTCCTCCTCTACCTTCTTCTCCTCCTCTTCCTTCTCCTCATTTCCCTGCTTCTCCTCCTCCTTCTTCTTCTCCTCCTTTCCCTCCTTCTCTTTCTTCTCCGTCTTCTCTTCCCCCTTCTCCTCCATCTTCTCCTCCCTCTATTTCTCCTATTGCTTTCTCCTCCTCTTTCTTCTCTTTCTTTCTTCTCTTTCTCCTTCTCCCCCTTCGTCTCTTTCTCATCCCCCTTCTCCTCTTTCCTCTTGTTCTACCTTTCATCCTTATTCTCCACCTTCTTCTAATTCTCCTGCTTCTCCCCCTCCTCCTTCTTCTCCTCCTTTCCCTCTTTATCGTTCTTCTCCTCTTTCCCCTTCTTCTCCTCCCTCTACTTCTCGTCTTCATATCACAACGAATTAATGGTAAGGTAAGAAATACGACAGAGAATACAAAAGATAGTAGACTACCAACAGAGTATAAAACAGTCACCACAACCTAGAAAAATGTTCTTGAAGATTACAACGGGAAAAACGTCCCGTTGGCTGTTAAGAGTAAGAATTAGCATTTGCTGTCTTAATTCATTTTTGAGGGCCCTGATAACAATCAGAGATGGATGCATGTTTTCCTTCTGGAAGTTGGTGTAATTATACTAGTATATCGTGGTGTGATATCACGTGCATTTCACCACTTGAGCCTTCACAGTTTTTGACAGTCCATTTTTTGACAATCAAATTGTTCCTGCCTGAAATCTATATTTTCATTGCATGATGCCGAATGTGTCCTTAAAACTCAAAAACCCTGGACACCTCCATGCTTACATCAACTTCCAGTTGACTTATAAAACAATGAACCCGAGATATGGGTACCATTTTTAACACATACATGTAATGTTATTGTGGCAAACAAATCCCTGCGCACTGGAAGAGATGCTAACATTGTGCTGTATATAAAAAGGGTGCAAAACGTTATCTGGGAATTACCATTCTATTTCCCTAATAGATGAGATAGTCAAGCGTACATTACATGGAAACATGATTTTAGAGGCACTGGAGGCCAGGGTAAATGCTAATACAATTCTGTTGCCTTTTCAAGCTGGTTTTACAAACTGGGATGGGAATGCTTGCTCAGGCTGTTCCTTTTAGTCTGATCATGCTGACATTCGTCACACAGGGAAAGGAGGCCCTCCCTCTATGTTGTTCTCAATTAGAAGACAGTTTTGAGACCGTTGATAGACTCCTTCTGTGTAGTGTTCTGGCCTCATTCCGTGTTATCCCTCCACTGGTGTTGGCAATGGATAGGTTACATTCTGAAGGGTAAACTGCAACTGATACATTATGACTTGAAATGAGGGCCCGTCCGCGATGGGTCCTCGCCCCCTTCAGATTTTTGCTATACATAAATTATTTGGCTGTTAAATTGACCGAGTCTGAGGCGGCTGCACCACAACTAAATATGAAGAAAACTGGACTTGTACTCTATACAGATGATGCTGTTACTATATGTAGGACCCCATGGACATGAAGGAAGGACTAAATGTGTTCCAACCGATCTGCAAACTAATGAAGTTGCCAAGTAATGTGTCCAAAACAGTCAGAATGGTTTGCGAGGCTACCACATCCCCTATGTCCAGTCTGAATCCACATGGCGATGTCATTTGCCTGCTAGACGTTTTTCATTGCCTGGTTGTTAGATTGCACAGAAAATGAACATGAATGAGGCAAATATCCAAATGTGAGTTTAGGATGGACATGTTTACCGAGGTAATGGTATCTTTTCATTTTTTTTGTATTTATTTGTTTGTTTTTATTGTGTTAAGGTTACATTAAAGGAAGCTTTCACAAAAAATCATTTATAAAACATTCAAATAACATTATAATCATTATAATTCTTAAAATCACAATCCTAATAGAGCTATTAAAACTGTCCTCTATTCAAAGTTAAAATTCAATCGCAGAACTAAAACATAACCCCAAAGAACTCTCCTAAACTGAACACTCCATCAATCCGTTAATCTCAAAAGATCTTTGGATAGTAAAGAAATATCACCCAAAAGATCAATTATTTCCACTAAATAGGCTAAAAGAGCAACAGAAGAAGACATGTAACCTCTTCTCCTGCGTCTAGACCATATTTTCAGAAACAACAGCAGTTATGGAAAAGGCAAATTGGCTAAAATAAAACGTTCTCCTAATCCGCAAAGCATCACACTTGAAAATTAAATGGTACAGAGATTCTGTCGCATTGGACTTGCAAAGCCGACAAGAAGAATCAGCCAAGCCAATCCGCTGGCCAGTAACCTGCAGGGGAGCAGTTCAATCTGAATCTTAACAGTCTATCCCTAAAAGCCAAGGGAGGGGGCTTGGTAATGGATGGTTGGAGAGAGCACCCTGAAACAGTCTCTTCCATGCATACAACATACTATTCAAATAGCGTTAACTTTTTAAGATGGTCTAATGAGTCACTTCTGTCCAACGCAAACACACCTCATCACGAGTCTGGCAGTAACCCTTAAATGCAGTGGTAGCGCCATTACCGCCGCATTTAAAGTTCCCCCATGGCTTCGGCGGATTCCCCCCAGCTCTGAGCTGGGGGGTAATCCGTGGCAAATTTGCCTATTTTCGGTGCGATTACCGCTGGCAGGAAAACCGCTGCCGGTAATAGCGCAAATTTTCCCCATTGGGCCCAATGGGGAATTCCCGAATGGGCCCAATGGGGAATGGGCAATAACCCTTCCGCCAAATCCGTGATTTGGCGCTAATAGCGCCTGGGGATTTGGCGGTAGGGCTATTAGCGCCAGCGTTACCCCCCAACTCGTGATGAGGCCCACAGCCTTTTGTTTATGAGTACTCAATCTCACCTAGATATTGTTCACACGCACAAGGCATAATTAGATTTTCAAATTACAGATGCCATTAATTTCGAGAACACTTTAATCAAATATTTTTTTTTTAAAAACGTGTGGTAAAGACGTAATGTATGCCATTTTTTTTTTTTTTAAACTAAGATTGCAGGCCCAAATCTAGCTGAATGGCTTCCATCGGCACATGCGGTGAGAGTTTCAAAACCTTACGCCAAATGTTCCTCTCCTTAACCGCTAACTATTTTCTAATATATGGTGAGAATCTCTTTTTATAGGCCCTTTGGTGGTGGGCGATTTCACCACTAATTTAACTTCTTAGTGCCCAGTTGGGATCCGCCATCCTGCATGGTATGGGGATGTGGGATCACTCAAATCTACAACAGCTAGTAGTGGGGGAAAACCACATTCTTACCCATTTGCTTCACTTACCACATAGCTGCTTGTATCTACCAATTTACATGGAGTTGAGGTTGGGATGGATTTCAAGGGTCAGATTAAACCTTTCATTTATTGTCTAAGCTTTTGCATCGCTCCCTGGTTCTGGAGATATATAGGAAAGCCCTGCGGGATGCAGTCGCTCACCTCAGCTTTCTGTTAGGTGCTGGGATTGCATGTGTTTAGGCCGTTGGATTAGAGCATCTCCTTAATGGCCCAAATGGGCTTGCAAAACAAGCCACCACCCTAGTGAAGGCCAAATATTGTAAATGGGCTATGGCGATGAGGTCAGCAACGCCTGCGATTGTCCCCGCCTGACAAATAGCTTGAGGACAAGAACAACGTTTCTGCCAGGGTATGTATATCTGAACCAAATTGAGCCATCCTCCAGAATGAGATTATTTTGAAAGTTCCATTTTAATGTCTTGCTTTTAGCAGATTTCACACCTCATTGGCACAAGGGGGCAACAGGTAAATACATGCATTTTAAGATGTGGAGAGAAGATGTCATGCATTGAGTTAACGTGCCCCCTTTACGCAGACATCAGGAAACGTAACCAATGGCGCTATTAGCACCATGGTTGCTGCCGGTATTGTAACGAGTCCGCCAATGGTAAATGGGGAAATACCGCCCCATTTCAAGGTTGGCGGGATGGTAATTCCCCATTTACCATTGGCCCTTCCCCATTCCCATTTTTGTCCCATAGGGCTCAATGGGACTGAGGAAGGCGGTAATTACGGTACCGCAAATTGCGGTACCGTAATTACCTCGGAAGTCCCTTTGCGGGTCCCTACTTTAACGGCTGGTCCAGACCAGCCATTAGGATCGGGATCTGCAAAGGGATCTCGTAATCAGGCGTTAAGGGTTTAACGGCGCTGTTAAACCCTTAACGCCAGGGTCGTAATGACCCCCATTAATGTCTGTTTTCCTGACTTAAAGAAAAGTTTCCAGGATAGTAATTGAAGCATCGAGGTATTGTTAAAAACAAAGCAAAAAAAGTCTTCAAATTGGACCATCTTTTGAGGATCTTGTTTCAAACTACTTAAGTAGACCCTGAGCTAGGAGGGCCAATGTGTTGGAATTAAAATGATAATGAACATGGCACTTTCTAAATCCAGCTGTGTGTGATGAGCCTAGTGTACTGTTTGTATGTTTGCAATTTGTTACGGGATGCTACCATTGGATTTAATTGGATTTTAAATGGATTTGATCACTTTTATAACCAGGCGTTTGTGTATTGGTTTTTTGAGTGTTGGGCCCGAAATAAAGTGAAATTGACTTGAACAGTGTTTGTTTTGCATGTGAAACCCTAACATGGGAGCGGAAATATACATATAACTGCATTGCTAGTGGCAGGCCCTGGGGTGCCCGGTGCGCCTCCGATGCTTAGATGTGCAAAGAGGGAGAGGGCTTTGAGACCGTTGCACACACATCCCTGCCCCACTCCTTCACTTAAAGCCCCTTCATAGATAAGTGGCCCTGTGTGAAGAGGCAAGCGGCTGCAGCATGCAAGGGTCACAGGTGCCACTCGCATCATGTGGCCATCGGCCTTTGTAAAATACCCCAAATGCATCTGAAATAAATGGCCAGTGTTCTCTCTTTTCATTACACTTAGAAGCTGTAATAGACTCGTTCCATATTATAAGGACTTTGTCTGGACCAAAGTATCTGTAATAACCATTAGTTTATCATGTTAATATGCACACACTTGGCAAGTGTGTGTAGGTCCACGACAGCAAGCTAAGAAGGCGAGCAGTGGGTGGTTTCACTACCACGTCCTGTCTAGTTTGTACATCTGCCAACCCAAGCCGACCACTGGGCTCGATTCACTGTGTAATGATTTTTGCAAAAGATAAATGTGTATTTCTTTACGCCGTCTATGGATAAGAAACGCGGTATATGTTGTACCGCACAATTACCGCATTGTATTGTGAGGCATTGAAGCCCAGTTGTCTGCATCCGATTACGAAGAATGTATGTCTGTAAGAGGATCCGGGAGCTTTCAAGTGTGCCTTTATCCCAGTACAATCCCCTGAAACCCGACCCCAGCAACCCCCGGCCTGCAGGTGCACACGCGCTGGAGAGAAGCTTAGCCGCAGCACTGTCTGGTCGTCTACAGGGTGCAGATTGGTCTCTATATATCGCGGGAGCACACGCAGGCTGGTGCTTTTCATTTAATTTTGCAAAGGTATGGCAATCCTTGCTTGCCACGGGAAGGGGCCTCCTGATGCAGGTCTTGCTGACCTCGATAGAGCGGCCAATCGTTTCTCAAGATATTCCAGGCCTATGTAAACTAATTCAGCCCCAGGCTGTCAGTGTTACTGTGCGTTTCACCAGGATGCTGCACAGTTCTGTTGCAAGTGTCTGCAGACACAGAGACATGTTAGAAAACCTGGCACTATTATAGCGCCATCAACTCTACCCTACCTGGCGCGGCCCGCTTTTCCTCTTTGTGCATCCAGGAGAGCTGTGGCACTGGGCAGGAACGCCCAAGGAATGTCTGCGCAAACTTGAGTGAATGTCCCCATGACTGCATGCCAGCATCTATACTGCATGCGTGCCTTTAGCTCTGCGCGCCGCTCTGTCCAGAACAGGACCTCCAGTGTTAGCATCTCTCTTAAGTGGGTCAGTGTGTGAGCGCAGCGCGGCAGGAGGCATTTAGAATGAAATGGGCACCTCCAGGGTCAGGGAAGGTGCCCGCGTGAGAGGGGCTATTGTGCCAGCTCCAGAATGACAGGTGTTCGCAGTGACCACTGGCCGAGGAGGGTGGGGATGGATGTGGGGTGCAGGTCATCTTTTAATCACAAACCTTGAAACCTAGTCACTGCCGTGGGAAGTGGACTGATGATGTTGGCCAATTGAAACACGGATAAAGGGGAGAAATCATTTTTCTTAATCTTGTCTTTTAAGATTGGTGATCAGATAGTTGAAGTTAACGGCGTGGATTTTTCTAATGTGGAGCACAGGGAGGTAAGTTGAACTCGATTTTTACTTAACTGTAACAGTAATCCTACAAATGAACCTGCTTTTAAGTGCTCCTACGTGTATTAGTATCATTATTGTGCATTTTAGAACTAGTACAAATAATAGCACGGATTATTATTGGGAGTAATAACGATCGGACTATTTGTAATACAGAGTCTGGGAGATGCAATGGCAGTAATTGCAGGAGGCCTCCAGGCTTCGAGCTGCTTTGTGGTTTTCAGATATTTCGAGTAAGAGGAACTGTGGGGATGCTAATATGCCCCCTCCCTGCCCCCCCCCCTCTCCCCACGATGCGGAAGAATCTGCAAAGGTGGCAGAAGAAAACCACAGAAGCGTCCATTAGGGACTTCTGACCCACCAGACATGACTGGGGAACGAGTACGTTTTTACACGTGTATTATGTATGCACTATGTTCATATTACGAACCATGTAGCATATCAGGCTATTGAGTGATATTATGTATTTATTATTACTAATAACCATGCTATTGCCACTGCTTATCATTATGTGTGCTGGCAGTAGTATGGCTAGCGGTAGAACTGTTGTTAAGGTTATTATTACTATTGTCAGTAGTAACAATTCCAAGTGCACTGGCGATAACCGTAAAGATAATCATGTTCCCAAAGATACGTTTGCTAAGCGTATTATTATTATTCTTTGATCGAGATACGTTTACTGTCATTAAATGGATTCATTATTCTGTATTGTAATTGTCCTTCCACTATGCGCTGGTCAGTTTCAAGTATGGGCATAAGTCGTGGTTTTATTATGACATGATATCCGTGGAGATTCGCATCCAAAATATTCGGAAATAGACTAATATATCCCATCAAATGGGACTTCCCGTTCCCAGTTACAGCAGCTGTGGTCATTGAAGTCACGCCCTCATGATCGCACCTGGCCCCAGTGTATTGTGTTTCGTTGTGTAAACCCTTCAGCCAATAAAGCCCATTGATCGTCACAATACATGGTCACATGATGTAACATATGTAACAGACTGTATTAAAAGTATAATTGTGGGCCTTTTAAATGCCACAAGGCCGAGCTGACAATACGCCTAATATCTGCTACAAGCCGGTGCCTTTATTTCAGACACTGCTCTCATTGTAATCTTGTCTTTTCTTTTCCAGGCCATCAAAGTGTTGAAAAGCAATCGGACCTTGACTATCACAGTTGTAGCAGGGGCAGTAAGTACTTTGCTCTCGCCATTTTCTGAATAGCGGGTAGCCTCCCACCGAGGGTATAAGGTGGCCTGTAAGCACCGAAGGGCCATTATTAGCGCGCACAATGACCCTATAAGAACGCCCTATTGTATTTCATTGGGGGTGAATGATGCATATAGGGTGTATGGCTTCTCAGCTGAAGGCATACGGCTTCCGGTTGCTATGCGGGCAGGAAGTCACGTGCATGCCCTGGCCCTGCTGTGAGACTTCATTTCAAAGGACTAGTCCCTGCAGAACCAAAACCGTGGGCGAAACACTTCGTTGCACTTTAAAAATAGCAATAAATATGAACTAACAGATTGGAGTTTTGAAGCAGAAAGCTTTCCTAATGACACATGACAATATTATGATTGTAAGACGCTGACTGCTTCCAGTCATGTCTGATATCTTATCTATTGTACGTTCTTTTGTGATCAAAAGAGAATGATTCTCCCCTGAAATAATTGTTTTATTATATAATGAATGGTGCCTCCTTATAGCTGTACATTTGTTTAAGAGCTTAGCTGAGTGCAAAGGAGTTATGTGTAATACTGGCTGTCAGATATGGACACTGGAAAATGGTCCACTTCAGTTGGCTCACATAGAGCAAACTACTTAACAACACTTGTAGGGTTTCTAGGAAGATTGTGCGAGCATAGGCTCTACATCGACACTACTGTCTAATAGACTGATTCACAAACATGTTTTCAATGGGACGTTCCTATGTACAACATTTTCGTAAATCAGACCCTAAGTGTGTGAGTGCACAGCTTGCATTTAAGGTCAAAGAAGTGTTATGTAATGATAGAGCATTGCAATGAGAGGCCTCATATTCCAACCAAGGCTTCTTGGCCTGATGTCCGACTCGGGTGCAAACAAGAGTGAATGATTATCAAGGCCGAGCCATGCTGTAGGCATTTATCATTAGGCTTGTATAAGGTTTGGCAAAGAGTTTCACAGTATGGGTGCATGAGACAATAATCCTTTTCCTCCAATCCAAATTAGCTGGAATTCTCAGACCTTACTTAAAAAGGTTGTTTGATGACCGGTGCAAGGATCATCTCTGCCTGTGTTGGTGGAATCTGTCTAGGATCAAAAGTGGTGTTTGGACTTATGTAAAAGTCTCAAGGTCTGGAATTCAACCCTTTGGCTCTTGGGCAACCAATTAGGCTTATTAAGTATTTGACGCTGTGCCCTAGTTAATGGGTGTTTCCCGTCAGACAATTGTGTGTCAACATTTTGGAGATCCTGTAACCTGTTAAGTATGTACAGTGTCAAACCGCAGTGGGTTTGGGTACGACAATCCTTATGGTGGAAGGCTAGATTGTCCTTTAGTTGGTGCGCTACATTTTTCACTGTGGAACCTGCAGAGGGGCTCATTGCCAACATGCCCAACTAGAACGTCATTTGGTACTCTTCCATAGATCAAGACCTTAGGTTTGTTGCTATTCAAAAGAAGAAAGAAACTTGTCTCACATCCAGTGATGCCCTGGCATTAAGTAGTTAGGTTGTGCAGTGACAGCCTACCAAGGGTGTAGAGACAAAACAGGTTGCTTTGGTAGAGAGAATGATTTGAATAGGTGTTCTTTGCTAATGCTAGAATGGAAGGACTGAAGGGGGTTGTTGGAATCAATTTGTTGGATGAAATGCATGGCTGTGGCCTAGGATCATACCTAGGAATGGAAGATGGGTGATGGGGTGGTAGTTGCTCCGGTTGTCAGGGTTCGGTATTAGTTTATTGAGAAGTAGTAGGATTTGCCTGGTCTTGCAGGTTGAGGGGAAAGTGCCTTGAGTTAGGGAGCTTTTGATTATTGTCAGGTAAGGGAGGAGTGCTTCATTCAGAGGGTTCTTAAGTATAGAAGCGGGAGGATGTCGTCCACGAACAGTATGGCCTTAAGGAATGCTAGGGTGGTAGTGAGGTCTTCCATAGTGATTGTGTTGAAAGTTGTCTAGGTAGATGTGGTTTTACAAGATGGGATGTGCAGTGTTCTGTCAGCAGTAGCTTTGGTGCCTATGTATTGGTGCATCGTGTTGATCTTGTTGATAAAGAAAGAGTTGACGGCGGTGGAGTTTTCGATTACGTGCTGTATGGGTTGTTCAGGTAGAGGGTTGATGCACTGCTTGATGAATTTGAAGCTCTGTTTTATTGTTAGCCTTGGTGATCACTTGTCTGCATGTAGCACAGGGTTCCTTGAGCAGGACGAAGACAGATGTGCTGCACAATTTCCACCAAGTCTTCTCTTGTTTTCTGATGTTTCGTTTGTTGAAGTTGAGTTCTTGAGAGTAAAAAGGGTGTGGAAGGTTTTGGCTTGAGGGCGTGTTGTTTCACTGGAGGATGGCAATTGGTATTGGTTGTGTAGGTGGTGTTAAGTGCTTGGAGAACCAAGTCACAGTCCTGGCTCATCAGCTGTAGATTAGCCATGTGAAGTGTAGTTTTGCTATGTATTCTGTTAGAGCCTCCACTGGAAAGTGCTTCAATGAACTGAAAGCTTGTTTGCTGGGTTTACAATGGGGCTGCTGGTGTGATGTGACTAATGTCAAAGGGGATTGCCAGATGGTCGAACCAGTTGATTGGGATTGGAGAGCTGTGATAGGGGTGGGCAGGGCAGTGTTGATGAGGTTAAGGATATTACATTTACTGTGAGTTGGGTCTTTCATGTGCTGTTTGAGGTTCAAATTGTTGAGTAGGCAGCAGAGATCTTCCTTCTTTGATCTGGTTGCTGGGTTGCCAGGGATGTTGCCGAGGAAGATGTTGTTTGCATGTGTGAGACACATGATGGTGACCAAGTCGATGAAGTCTTCAATGAATGAGGCGTTGTGGTTGTGTGATCTGTAGAGGAGGCGGGTAGTGACTATCCATTGTGGAGAGCATTAAGTGGCAGGAATGTTTTTGAAAAAGTGAATGGTGGCAATATCCAGTTGGATGTATGGGCATGATGCCCGGGGAATGATGAAGATTCTTTGTGAGGGGTCAGAAATATGAGATGCACACAAAGGTAAAGCTGTCTCAATGTTTGCCATTTATTAAATGAAAAAGGGTGAGATAAACACCTATCTCTCCCCATCCAAACAAGGAGATCCCTGCCTAGCAAACTAAAACTAAAGAAAAGTGACCTAGTGTCCAAAAAGTCTCTGACCATCACACAAATACACACAACAAAATGATAGAAGGAATGTATGGATATATTTATTTCAACAAAAATTATATCAGTACAAACCTAAAGGTTTTTGAAAGTACTCCTTGGGAACAGGATTGTGCTCCCTTACGCTGGATCGATTCAGGAATACTTTGAGCACAGTTTTGATTCAACAAAGTTCTGTTCAAGGTGTCACACAAAGTATTATCCTTCCACTGTGGCTTTCCCCTTGAACCAGTAAATATCTTTGATTCAACAAAGGTCTTTCCACCACACCTTTTAGACATCAAGTAAATTGTGTTTCAAAGCACCCACAGGGAGGTAACATAGGAATGAAAGTAAACAAATATAACAATGAAAGACAGAGGCGGGCCGACTAGGCCTTGTGAGCATTCAGAATGTGCAAGGGGAGAGGGAGTGTGGTGGGCGGTGGGAGGTGTACCAGGAGGGGAGTGCTAGTGAGTGAGCAGTTGTAAGTGCTGAGTGGTCAGCTGCCAATATATAAGTGCAGGCACTGTGGTATCATAGGGCAGTGGGTGCCAAGGAAAGTGCTGGAAGCAGGCAGAGGCTGATTTCGAATGGGTGTGGGAAGCCAGGGTCCAAGAAGACACATAAGGGCCCTGGTCACCAATCGCAGAAACTGTGGGGTTTAGCAGAGGAGAAAGGAAGGAAGGACTAAGTGAAAAGGAAAGTCTTGACGAGATTCTGGAATTTGAGGAGATCAGTCTCAAGACAAAGAGGAAGGGGGCAGCTGTTCCATAGGAGGGAGCCTGTTGAGGAAAGGGATCTAATACCAGCCTGTTGTTTAGTGAAGTGCTTGACACACAGAGAGTTGGTGCCAGAGGAAAGTAAAGATCTAGAGGGAGAGTATTTAGTGAGAACAAGCAGTAGAAGCATGGTCCCCGGCAGCAAACAGCTGTATGGATGATGCAGAGGGATTTTAATTTGATCCTTGCAGCAACTGGGAGCCAGTGCAGAGTTTTTAGGGCCGGAGAAATGTGGTCCCTGGGCTTGAGGCCAAGGATCAATCTTGCAGCCCTATTCTGGATTAGCTGGAGGGGTTTTAGGGAGGAGGAGGGTGGGTTAAGGGAGAGGCTATTGCAGTAGTCTAGCCTAGAGAGATCCAGAGCACTAGAGACATCGAGCTTCTGGGGGAAAGTGAGGAAAAGAAGAATTCCTTTGAGGAGGTAAAGTTAAAAGTGGGCCTTCTTGGCAAGGTCCTGGATGTGCAGGAGGAAGGAAAGAGAGGAGTCAAAGATGACTCCAAGGTTTCTGGTTTCAGATGAAGGAGAAGGGGCAGAGCCCATCGAAGAATGCCACAATGAGGGGAAGAAAGAGGGAGCAGGAGTTCCAATAGATCTCAGTCTTGCTGGAATTGAGGCAAAGATCATTGGAAGTAGACCAGGACTGGATGGCAGATAGGCAGTCAGGAATGATGGAGAAGGTAAGGCGAAGGTCAAATGGAAGTTTGAAGAAGATTTGTGTGCCATCTGTATAATACTGGAAATTAGGGGAGTAGGTGGAAATGAAGTGTGCAAGCGGTGCAAGATAGGTGTCAAAGAGCCAGGGAAAAAGGTTGGAGCCTTAGGGGCACCACAGGTGGAGATAGAGGTGGGCGAGGAGAAAAAGCCCAGAATAACCTGGGAAGGACAGTCATTAAGGAAGGCAATCAGCCAGTCCTGTGCCCGCTCCGAGATACCTAGGGCATCATAGAGCCGTTTTATGAGGATGGAGTGGTTCACCGTATCAAATGCAGAAAGGGGATCAAGTAGAATGAGAACAGCTGGAACGTTGGAATTAAAGAGATGCAAGCAGTTCCTTACGGGTATTCAGAAGAGCAGTTTTTGTGCCTCTGGATGCTCAGAATCCAGATTGATGGTCGTGGAGGCAACCAACAAGTTCAGTGTGCTGGGTCAGTTGGGGGAAGACCAGCTTCTCCAAGAGGAAGGGGGTGATAGATATGGGGCAGTAGTTGGCTGGACAAGAAGGGTCTGCAGAAGGTTATTTTTAAGAGGGGCACACACGGGAGTGCATGAGGGAGGAAGTAAAAAAGATCCAGTGGCAAAGAAGTGGTTGCAGAAGTCATAAAGTGCAGGGGCAAGCGAGACAATATTGTCCTTAATGGTTCTGGAGGAGCAGGGGGAAAGCTGTTTGGAGGATACCTTCATGGAGCGGACAACTCTGGTGACCTCATCAGGTGTGAAAGGAGAGATGAAGGTGAGAAAGGCAGGGGGAGGGTGGGAGTCCATAGGAAGAAGGTGAGTGGGGAAGCAAAGGGGGAAGGGGAGGCATGGGTGCTCAGGATGTCCTGAGTTTTTGCAGTGAAGTGTTTGGCCATTGCATTGCAGGGGGCCTGGGAGGGAAGAGGCAAGGCAGAGACTGCGGAAGGGTTGGCTAGTTCCCTACAGATGAGTTCTGCCATGTTGTTGGATGCACCAGAGATGCAAGCCTGGCTGTGGGCCCTTTTCTTGGTGCAAAACTAGAGTCTGTATTGGCTTTGGAGCAGGTGACAGGCCAATTTGTTGGCGGGTGAACCTGAGGTCTTCAACTACCGTTCTGCAGCTCTGCACTTGTGTTTCAGGGCTGCAAGTTCAGAGTCGTACCAGGTGTTGCTCTTAGAGGCATGCTTCAGGCAGATCCACATGACTGGGAAAAGAATGTCAAGGGTGTTAGTAATGGCAAGATAGATGTTGCTGAGAGCAGAGTCAGAGGAAGAGTCTGTAGTTAGGAGAGAGGGGGGATGAAGGTGGATGCGAAAGCAGCAACTGACACTCATTTCTTCGGATGGATGTTCGTGAACGAGGTTGGCAGGGCTGGAGGAGGTGCAGACAGAGGGATGAGAGGACCTGGGAGAGAGGAGAGAGTGGTCTGACGAGGAGAGTGGGGTGAACAATGAGGAGAAGAGTGAAAGATCAGTGTGGATGAAGGCATTAAGAGTGTGTCCAGCGAGTTGATAGGACCAGATGGGAGAATGGGGAAGGAGAGCGAGGAGCAGAGGTCATGTAAAAGAGTGGATGTCGTGCTTGAGGAGTGAAGGTGGATGTTGAAATCACCCACGAGAAGGAGTTTTTGGAGGTGGATGTGAGGAGGCAGAGCAATCGGTCCACTCAGAGAAGTGGAGCCAGGTCGCCTGTAGATGGTGGTAATGGTTAGAGAGGAGGTGGAAGAGATGACCAGCATGCAGACCAGGCTCTCGAAGGAAGAGTACAGCTGGATGGGTATGAGGGAAGAAGGGACCCACTCAGGGAAGATCAGAACAACCCCACCACCAGCATAGTTAGGGTGAGGCTTGGGGATGATCTTATAACCATGAGCGAGAAGGGAGTCAAAAACAGTGACTGAGCTGGCATTAAACCACGTCTCTGCAAGAGCAAGGATATTGAGGTCAAGGTCTTCAAGGAGGAAGCAGATGTTGGCAGAGTGTTTGATGGCAGAATGAGCATTGAACATGGCTAAATGCAAGATGTCTCAACTTTTGTAGGTTTTCTGAGGATGGGTTCAGGGGCGTGGTACACCAGTTGGAGGGGAAGACAGAGAGAGTGGAATACGGAGTAGCAGGCGTGGGAAGGAAGTTAATGAGTGATGGCAGGCACCTGTCAAAGAAGAGGACTCTGAACCAAGATAGTGCCAGTATGATGGACATTTATGGTACACTTGGATGATGCCACCATTAATGGGTGAGGATTTGAGAAGAGAGAGAGCAGAGATGAGATGAGGAGTCCAAAGATCTGGAGAGGGTACAGAAAATAATATATCAGTGAAGATCTGTCTGGAAGTTGCACTGGCGTAAGTGAGTCTGCGATAGGTAGGCCAGGGTTAGTGGTCAGGGTGTCTTTTTAAAGCTTTTTTTCTTCCAGACTTCGTGAGAGAGGGAGGATACATAATAGTATAGCAGTTAGAGAAGATAGGGGAGATGGTGAGTGCCATAGGGACGGAGAGGATAGTAGGAAAAGAGGAGGGGATGCACAGCAAAGTTCAAGTACAAACTCACCAGGCGGCCTAGTAGCCAACGCATAAAAGAGGACAGATGCACTGGGGATACTTTAGTAGTACAGATGGGTGCATAAAGGTTCAAAACACACACCACCTTTGAATTTGCAAAAAGCCACAAATCGTACTGTACTAAGGGGAGCAAAGATGTTAAAAACACACACCAGTCTTAAAGGAGTTCAAAGATTTATACTTCATCAAACCATCTTCTTTCCTGGTATACTGCCCTGCCAGGACTAACTACTATGATCCCTTTCCTGGTATACTTGCCTGCCCGTAGAAAACTCCTGCAACTACAATTAAAGTTGGTGGCAGCATCTATTCCAACATTTTCCACACCAATGTCTCTAGGAAGGGGGGCTGAACAATAACTGACTTTTCTTACGATTCTTTGACTCTTGGTAAGGTCTGTCCCAGTTTTCCTCAAACTGAGAACTTGATGTTGGAGAATTATTCTCAAAGTGTCCCATAACTACTTCTTGAAAGCTACTTGACTGTTGGCAGTTTGGGTTACAGGTTTCCTCCAGTTAATATCCCAAAAAGGGAGAGTTGACCCCTGGTCACCTCTGTATGGTTTCACAGTCTTTTGGCTGTTGTCAATGCGTGATATACGCTTTCCCCAATGTATATCCCCTAAAAGAGGATGTATGCCTTTGTTGTTTTATTGGGGTTTTCTCACAGCCTCTTGGCAGTGCTGGTTATACGATTTCCCCAATTGTAGTCCTCTTTAACGTATGCTCTTGCCAGTTCTGCTCTGTGTCTTTAATTGTTCGGTATTCAAAATGGTTAGGTTTCTGCTTTGTTCCATTAATTGTTTGATATTAAAAATAATTAGGCTTCTCCTATATTTAATTAATTGTTCGGTATTAAAAATCCTTAGGTTTTAACAATTTTCACATGCAAAGCTACCCCAGGGTCAGTATTTGCATCTAGCCAACTCACAGCTTTCTTTGGCAGCTCCTTCTCACAGTGAACTGTTGCAGCAGACCTCTGGCGTCCTGCCTGCTCTCTCCTCTGCTTCTGCGTAACTTTGGTGAGTTGCGCGTCTGTGTCATGGAGCTCTTACAGCTGTGTTGCTCTTCCATGGCTTCTCTTTCAGTGACACGCCGTGTGCTGAATTGGGAGCATGTTCACTCGTCAGCTGGACTTCTTCTTGTCACGCCGCTTCCTGCTGCATGTACTCTGCACTTCTGCTCGCCGTCACCCATTGTGAGAACTTCCACTGGTGGTCTTCTTTCTGTGGCTGCTCTTGCACCTTGGACAGCCTTCGCTTCAACAGCTAAACCTTCTGCACGGCCTTTGACATCTCCTTCACCCCCTTCCTCACCTTCACTCAGCTGTGCCTCATTTTGGGAATTTAAATGTCCCGCTAAGGTGTTTTGGTCTCTAACAACTAGACTGCACCTTTTGGTAGACAGCATTATGAATCCTCACTCCCTCTGAGCCCTTTTTCCTCGTCCCAGTACCATAAGCATTATGGGTACTGAAGTCCATAATGGTATTTGTCTTTTGTACTAAGTTGGTTCTGACTGTTTTATATATTGAGAGTTCTTAGAATGAGGGTAGGTTGTAAAAATAGTTTGTGACTGAACATTAGAGTAAGAACTTACTTCTACGTTGTGCAGAATTAGGACAATTCAAGGTTTTCATATTTAATTCTTGAACTCATGAGGCACAAACCTTATTCTGTCTAGATGATTTCCCATAACAGGTTCTTTGGGTAGTTATATGGGAGGGACTTGTACATTGATAGCATGACATTAGGTATCTGGGAATGATTTGATTTTCATCCTCAGAAGAAGATGAATACCCCGTCCCTCCCAGTGGAGTCCCCACATCCCCCTGATAGATGTCTCTTCCCATGTGATCCTGAACCCAACACCATCCCCAGGGTTAGGATCAGGTAGCAGCTGCCTTCCCCTGGCCACATGCGAGTAGACATTAGACTGGGGTTTGGTGATGACTCCTCAGGATTCATCACAGCCTCCACCATTCTTGTTTGGAAGGTCTTATTGAAAACATTCTGTAGCCATTGGGGATGAGGATATCTAGGATGTGGGTGGCGATGCATGTCGTCCAGGTCTCAGTAATGAAGCTGGAGTCCAGGTCATGTTGTTGATGAGGTCAGCGATGTCTGCTGCATGGCTGGTTGCTGAGCGGACATTGCAGAGAATCAGTTTTCGTGTAGTGGTGTATGATGGAGTACTGACGGGGTCTATTGTAACTGAGGGGAGATTGCTACGATGCACTGTGCATGATGTTGCTGGTTAGAGGTGTGGTTAGTGATGCGTCGAGATGGTAGGGATGAGCTGTTGGGAGAGAAGGGTGAAACACATATTTGAGGGAGCTTATCCGATATTAGAGGAGTAGGGATTCTGATCCTGGGTCCTCAACGACCAAACAGAATATTCTGCTATTCACTTCGGATCCCTGACCAAAAGGCACCCTTGATCTAAAAGTTGAGAAGGAAAGGAAGGAGTAGGACGAAGTGGGTGGGTGGGGCATAGGCCACATGACCAAAATACACTTGCACCTGCTCACCAACTGCAAATGGAAAGAGGTTACAACTGGAAGGTGTGAACAATGGCGGTGAGCGGAGCAACTGAGTAGCAGAGCCTGGTCACATGGTCAGTAGTCTCTTCAATGTGTTCTATTTGGTGCTGACCTCTAGTCGTTAAATAGATGGCGGAAAGTTTCACATAATGGTGGTGGGCGGATCAATAGAGTAGCTGGGCCTGGTCACGTGACCAGCAGCCTCTTCAATGCTCTCTATCTAGACCTGGCCTGGAATCCTTAAGTAGCTGCCTGGAAGTCTTGAAAACTGATGATGGGGCAGAGCAACTAATTGGCAGAGTCATTTCTTGTGGAGAGTGGCCTCCTCAATGTTCTCAACCTGGAGCTGGCCTGAAGTCCTTAAGTAGCTACCTGGCAGGTGCAAAAACTGGTGGTGGTTGGAGCAACTGAGTAGCAGGGCCTGGTCTCGTGGCCATCATCCTCCTCACTTCTGCCTGCCTGGGGTTCCTGGAGTCTGTCAAGGTAAATCAAGGAGAGTTTTCAGACACCTTTTATTTCATCTATACTCTCCATTCACTATGTGCACCAGATCATGCTACCATCTAAAATAACTACCAATATCTTAAGTTTATATCTACCTATTAGTGGAGACAGACTGAATCAGTCATATTGGAGTAGGAAGCATTTTAGGGTGTACACCACTAACCAGAAGAGCCCCTGGGAACCATATTTCAAAGAGGCACACCAACAACAAAGATCATCCTCACTCCAGGCACTTGCACACCAAAGGGAATTTGAAGCTGCAGGCTTGGGAAGGGGAGAAGTTGGAGAAGTCAGAAAGGGAAGACTTGTGAAAGGGATCCCCCGTCTTTCTTTTCTGTGGGCTTCTCTTTCCTTTCTTCCCCCTCCACTTCCTCAAGAGCAGAGCACTTTGGGGCTGATGCAGAAAGGCAAATGTCACTTGTCACAAAAACAAGGATTGGACACCTTAAATCAGACTTGCTTTTATCCAATTCCATGTGCCCTTTCACCTTTATGAGGAAGGGTTCTCCCACGCCTTCCTTGATTCATCTTGGATTTTTAAGACACACAGAATAATTATTTGGACCTCTATTGGCAGTGCAGTCCATTCCAAAGTCCTCCATTTGTGAGGTGAATATAGAGTAGTTCCAATGCTGGGGCAAGCTGTGTCCCCTAGCCATCCCAGGGAACATTGGGGGTGACCTGTTGTTGGACCAAGGCATGCACTCAGCAGCTGCATTGGAACCAGGCTCTCCCCTGGAGGTGAAGGACCCCCTACAGGTGCCAGCTGTGCTCCCTGTATTGGGAGCAAAGAGAAAACAGACATGCTTTATCCCAGAGCCCCTGGATTGGGACTTGCAGCACCCTGAGAAGTCAAAAGCAGCTGGGCCCCTGTTTCTCTATGCTTCAAACTGTTCTTGAACCAAATTTAACCAGGTTTGAAGCCTTTGAACCACACAAGGCCCACAGTGCTGTCTTTGGGACTCTAATCTAACTTCAAACCATTGCTTGCATCCATCAAACCAGTTAGATTCTGCATCACACCAGCCATGCTCATTGCTGCTTCAGCTCGAACAGAATTTCACTGCTGCAGAAGTCTTCAAACCACCATGTCTTCGAACAATGCATTGAAACACCAGGTTATTCACATTGAACTGACCCGAACCTCGACTAAAACCACTGCAAGCATTGTGTCAGTTGCCATCTCGATGCACCAGTGCCTGTCATCTCAAGGCATCTCAACCATTGAACAAAACATGATGGACTAATTGAACTGCACTGTTCCCATGCTACCTTGAACTGCACATAGCTTCACTTCAAACCCGACTTGACTCTGGCTTGCTGCTTGGATCAATGCAAATTGCTGGACTCAAACCCAGTTCAACCCACAAGAACAGAACTACAAAGCCTAGTTTGATGCTGGAAAACCACCAAGAAAAGTATAAGGTACTTTTGTGGGGCCAAACCCCCCTTGTCCACATTTGGGATCATAGGGACTGATAAACCAACTTTTTGCGTATGGGGCTCATTATGAATTCCCCGGTATCCCACCAGTAATTCTGCCAGGATACAGAGGAACAACCGTATTATCTCCACCACCCGATATCCCGGTTTTACTGGGATATTACGGGCAGTGGAGATGCCGGTAACGCCCCATTCCATGGGATCGGGTAGCCCGAATCACCGGCACTGTTAGTAACAGTGCCAGTGATTCAGGCATTTATCTGCTGGTGAGGGCCTGCTCTACCGGAGGTCAGGCCTGCCAGTAGATCAGAGCCCCTACCAGCAGACTTGTAGTTTGCCGGTCCGGAAAGGTACCAATGTATGTTATTACCGGCACCTTATTTCCGGACCCACAAACTTGTAACGAGCCCAATAGCCTTTTCATAAAGTTAGATTGTTTCAGTTCCGTGCCTCTTCACCCCTGCTACAGCACCCAGAGAGCTTCACATCTTTCTTCTGCATTTCCTGTGCTATCTCCACAGTGGTCATTTTTTGTTAGCGTTTTTCTAGATCGGTAGTTAATTGCATATTGGTTTGTTTAATTAAAGTATATATACTTGTATAGACCTTTTTCTTTTGAGGTTTTTGTACTACTGCTGTTGGGGTTGCTACTGTTATGACATTCACACCCCTCCTAAGCATGTAGCCTCCCCACATTACCACAAAAAGCAAAACATGTACATCTATTGACTGTGCTTCACCTGTTTGATTGGGATCACTGTTGGTTTGTAGTAGTGTGAGGGCTGAGTAGGCAGTGAGAAGCCAATATGCATCCCTACACTGCTGCAGAGCAGTACTCATTTCAGTACATGGTGCCCTGTGTCAAATGCTACTGGCAGCTCTAATAGTGCAAATGCTGAGAGGCCCCGCTTATCAACCATACTGTGGGGCTCATTGGTCAGTGGGATCAACCCGCATCAGTTTTCCTTCTAAATCGAACCTGTAAAGGATCCAAAAGATCATTGTCCTTGACAAACTGCTAGTTTTGGGGAGTCACCACTTTCTCCTGCAGCTTAGCTGTGTGTCAAACATTTGAAATTGCACTTGCATCCATTGGGGTGGTTTTAAGCAGTGGGAAGACCCTTATTAGCCATGTACATTCTCCCGCAGTTTGTTTCCACCAGGGAGGGCCCTTTGGTAAGTCTAAAGTTGATAGTAATGTTGAGGTCGCTGGTTTTAGCTGCGTTTTTAATAATTTGGAAGAACGCTATCAGGGAGGCTTACATTTCCTGTAAGG
This sequence comes from Ambystoma mexicanum, assembly GCF_040938575.1. Classification (NCBI taxonomy): domain Eukaryota; kingdom Metazoa; phylum Chordata; class Amphibia; order Caudata; family Ambystomatidae; genus Ambystoma; species Ambystoma mexicanum. The sequence goes on along the minus strand of NC_090934.1, from coordinate 830,061,854 downwards.
GCTCGAAACTAAGCAGTTAAGGTTGTAAATGTTGTCAAGGATATTAAGGTAAGCAAAAAAGTTATGTTATCCATAGATACAAAGGATAATCATTGGGGAATGTGTGAATGGAGACTCCAATGTAATCATTGTCATTAGCAGCCATGGTACAAATATGTAGCTCCGAATCAGTGTGTGGAAGACAGCGCCTTTCGCCTTCTTAGGGGGACGCCATTAAGATCATTGCGTTTGGTATTTGTGACAGATGTTATCGCATTTACAGCCACAAGACTTGTTGTTGAAAGATCTGCATTGATAGTTCAAGCAAAATGTGTTCCGCTTGACCAATTGTGCAATGTTGAAGTTCACCCGGCTGCACAATTAAACATTCTGTAAGTAGATGTCATAGGCTCTGATGTCTAACAAGAACCAAATGACCTGATCGGCAAACAGGCCTCTCACCCTGATGAGAAGTGCTCTGCAGGGTATGAAGGTACGCGTGTCACGCAAGCGGCAACTGGTCCCCTTCCTGTGGGCTGCTGGATTAGTCACATTTTGTAGAAATAAATGGTTGTGGCCGATGGGGCAAAAATGTGGTACCTTACAGATGGACCTTCACATTTTATTAGGACTTCTTGGGCAAATGGGAAGGGAACTCTGAAATGGTGCTCCAGCGGCAGAACTGACTTAAAAAAGCCACACTCACAGCAGGGTGCGGGCCACTGGAGACCCTTCGAAGTCATCAGGCATGGGAAGGGGGCAGTGTTAGAGGAGGTCTGAGTTGGGCACTGTTAGGGCTCTTTACTATAGAGCAAGGACCTCTGGGTATGATATCAGACGGCAAGGGCACTTGTTACAAATAGCCTGGACTGGACCACTTAGAGCAATCTTGCTTTGGACCAACCCCCTTGTGACATTTTTCTTTTATAAGGAGACTAAACAAAGTTTCTGTACTACGCCCCTTAATATTAAGGGCATGCACTGCAGGTTCATAAAAAAGTGTGTACATAGAAACCTAAAATCCAATAAAGTTTCTGTATCATGATGTAAAACAAGCAGTGGGAAAGCCAATAGTATTAGCTGTCACCATATAAAAGATGGCATCATACACATGGGATAGTCGCCATATGGAAGGAATTCCCTTGCATGTGCCAGTGCCAACATCATGTGCCAAGTGCAGCCACACATGTCTCACTGTCATCTTGTGTCTGGTAAGCCACCATAAAGAAGTCATTCCCTTGTAGATGCTGCTGTCATGTGGCAAGTGGAACTTCAAATGCCAGTCTCCTGCAGGGGAAGTACGCCCTTGAAAATATGCCCACAGCCCTAGGGGGCTACGTTTACATGCACATGCCTCAAACTAATTTTAAAATACAGGATTCACATTTGTTTTAATTTTATGGTTGTTCAACCGCATAGAAAAAGTAACATTTCTCAGAGAACAGCCATAACTTAAAACAAATGTTAATCAGCACTTCTAAAAATAATGGAAGACTTGGAGGGGACTGCTGTCCCCTATGGGGACTTTCAGCACATGTTTAATTTCTTCCCAAGGATGTCCATGATGCATGACGTGTTAGGCACAGAAAAATATGATTATTCTAAAGGCGCCAGACAGGTCATTCAATACAATATAAATAATGCCCACTTTCCAATAGCGGGCTTCTATCCCCTGCAGATGGATTGAAATAGTTTTAAATTTGATAATTAAAATGTTTTAAATTTTGATTATTAGCTTAGACATTACATATTGTTTCAATGTGAATCACCACAAATGAAAATAAAGGCATTTCTAAAATGAATTCAGGCCACCCAGAGAAAGTGTTTAAAGGTGTGAAGGCAGGCGCTCAGTTACCAGCCTTTAGCTTCTCCTCCTAACGCATGTTTTCATGACTTCTTCAATCTTCAGGGAGGCTGAGTTTCTTTGTATTTTCAGGCGGGACTGCATTTCTGTTTCAGGTGTGACAAGTTAATTAGCTCTGAGGATTCTGGTACTTGTATTTTTCACACTTGCTTTTGCTGGCAGGTGACTGGAAACAACTCCCTCCATAGCACAAATCTACCCCTTGATGGGGGGAGGGGGAAAGCCATGGTTGTGGCTCTCCAATGTAAGGCATGATGGCCCTGCTGCACTGCCTTTCCCGGGATTTCTGAAACAATGTGTAAAGATGTAAAGGCAGGCACTCTGTTACCAGTCTGAGCGCCTGCCTTCACACCTTTAAACATTGTTTAATTAACTTGTCACACCTGAAACAGAACTTGTCACACCTGAAACAGGAATGCAGACCCGCCTGAAAAAACAAAGTAACTCAGCCTCCCTGAAGATTGATGAAGTCATGAAAACGTGCGTTAGGAGGAGAAGCTATAGAGTGGTAACAGAGCGCCTGCCTTTACATCTTTACACACCCGGAGAAAGTGCTATTATCATATTTCTAGAGAATAACCCTCGTGTCATTTTACATGATGGTCATCATCTTGGAAATGGTATTTGGTCGTTGAACTCTAAAAGTAAAAGAGGCATTTCTTAATTTGTGTATAATATTCAAATATTTCTGTACATTATAGTTGGACATACGTCTGGAATTACATTGATTGCACTCAGGACATTTCAATGGGAGATCCTCAATGGCTGCACTTAAGAAGGGCCAATGGAAATTCTGCCTCTGATCTGGTGTCACGTGAGCCACCAATGTCTGACAGCTATGTATTTTGAGAAGGCAGGGGCATGGCCGGAGAACCAATCGATTATAATTATAATTGGTTATTTATAACGCCCTTAATACCCAGAGGTTTCTAAGCACGGACCGGGGGATCGAACCTGTGTTGCTCCACGTGTCTTGCTTCAAGGACAAGCTCGTGCGACCAAATCACCCTTCCATTCTCTGCACTCATACCATTAGATTGTGTTTCACACTTGATGCCGCTAAATCTCCACCTAGGAGCTATAGCCTGAACTGGTAAAATGGCCTTCTCCTCCCCCCATACATCCAGTTTCAAGAAATACCAGTCACACAACCAGAGCGCTGCCCAGCTGCAATCCAGACGGTGGCAGTGCAGCACTACAAAGACACGAGAGACGCATTGTAAACCTGTTCACACCATGTTGATATTAGCAGCAGGATGTTAGTCTTGCACAGAACTGTTATCGACCGATGACATTCATCTATCTGGTTCGGGGTCTGTCTTTTAGAACGACCATAAATGCACCCCAACCCCCAAACAAAAAAAACGCCTGACTAAAAATTCACCTGGAAAAGATCACCTACCTAAATATCGTCAAGGTGGGTTAAGGTAACATGAAAATGGACGATCAAAGGACTGGATACCTGTGGTTAACATCCATAAAGACGCCGATGGACCATTGTTGGGCAAACATATTCAGGAGTACAGCCCACAGCCATGCACCCGAAATGCCTAACAGTGACTGCAATCCGGTGGAATGTTTAGTAGCAGCGTGTGTGTGTTTTGCACTCTCTATTCTTTTGCTCCTTAGCCAATGCCGTGTGTTATGGTCATAGGGAAGAGAGCTGTTTATGACAGACAACGAGCGATTGACCGAGAGACGCAGGCAAGAACTTGAACGCCAAGAATTAATGCAGCAGAAGAGGCTGGCAGTGGAGACGAACAAAATCCACAAGGAGCAGCAGGAGAAGGAAAGGCTGTAAGTGCTCCACATATATGTCTGCTTGAACAATGTACATATTTCTGTGTAAGGGAATCGTAACGAAATTGCTTGTGTGGAACTATCCAATATCAAACGCCTCTTCCCTGGCTGTGTTACTGAGTTTCATTGTTCATGTTGCCTCTTGCTTTCTTTTATATGCACCAACTTGCATCACTGTAATGTGAAAGTGTTAGGGGAATGGCTAAGCGGTGAAGCGGGATAGTGCAATCACACAATAGTGGACTACAACATAAATGCACACATTGTTTTGGGGAAAAATACTTGGAACTCTTGAATTCATAATTGCCCTAATCTACAAAAATATGACCTCATTCTGTATGCGCTTTCCAGACGTTCACACTTTGAGGCAGATGAGAGGGCTTAGTGGTATGACAGGCAACCAGTTCATAAGTGTTTTGGGTAGAGGTGGTTGCTGTCATGGAACATGCATTACTTATTATGGTTTTCATGACCCCGGCGGGGGGGCGGACATGGACGGTAATGGCACGCCAGCCCGAGGTCGGGCTGTGGGCCGTAACCAGCCATGTCCACCCCCGCCAGGGTCGTGAAAACCGTAATTTTGACAGGATAAGGGCTCTGGCTAAGGTCAGGCAGCTGTCAGGTGAAAGGTATGGTCTACATGCGTTAATGGGTTTAGCTGTGTAGGCTGCTGATGAAACAGCTGCGTTGACTTTTCTAGTTAGGGTTAATGAGGAGTCCAGGCATACACCCAGGGTTTTGACTTCTTTTCAGACAGTGCTAGTGTTCCCATCTATTATGAATAGTTTGTATCTGGTGTCAAGTTTTTTAGGCTTGTTTGTGTGCCAACCAATAGTAGCTCAGTTTTGTTGTCGTTTAGACAGAGTTCATGTTGGTCCATCCAAGATTGGATCATTTGATAGAGGTTATTGAGTATGAGAGAGTCTTTGTAATAGTCTCCCCAGAGGTGCAATAGGATATGTGTGTCATCCGCGTAATTAGTGTAAGACACTCTAAGTTCATCTGGGAGGTCGAACAGAGGCTTGGTAAAAATGTTATACAACGTTGGTGACACGCAAGATCCTTGGGGCACGCCGCAGAGGACTGGGACTGGGGCAGCGTTTGCTATGTTAGAGAACACTCTCATTGTCCGCTCTGAGAGGAAAGATTCTATCCATGAGATAGCTTTTGGTGAGGATTGGGCAGCACTGGCTAGATGATGACACAGTATTTTGTGGTTCACTAAATCAAAGGCAGCAGAGAGGTCTAGGAACAGTAGGATAGTTAAGTTACAGCTGTCATTTATGGCATCCATTTGGTTTTTAAGGTCAAGGAGTGCCGTTTCCGTGCCATGTCAAGGTCAGGAGCCCGATTGGTGGAGACCTAGGAGATTGTTTGTTTCTAGATGTTCTTCAATTTGAATGTAGGCGGCACGGTCTAGGATTTTCCGATGGAAGGGGCCGTTGTAATGGGGCAGTAATTGGTAGGGGTGATCGGGTCGATTGATTTTTTTTTTAGAAGTGGGAGGACCCACACTTCTTTTAGGTTCTTCTGGACAGTGCTTTATGTAAAGGAATTGTTGATGAGAGAGGTGATGAATGGGGCAGGTTCTGTGACACAATCTTTGATACATGGGGCAGGGCAGAGGTCACCTTGACACCTAGAGGGTTTTAGGCTAGAGATAATCTTGATAACCTCTGCTGTGGAGACTGCCCTGAATTCAAAAGGATGGGGAGGTTTGGCTGTGGTGTGGGTTTCCCTGCCAGTATCTGGCATGGTTACCTTTTCTTTTTTGTTGGCAATTTTGGTTTGGAGCATTGATATTTAGTCTGTGAGGGTGTTCTGTATATTGGTACACCAGGTTTCATCTTTTTGGCAGGTATAATGGGGCAAAGTATGTAGACACTGCTGTGGTTATGACAGAAATTCAGGTAAGTACACGTTCTACCCCACAGTTGTGGAGAAGTCAGCAACCTACCTCAGGGGATGCCATTGGAGACCATCTTGAAGGGCTCCAGTGTCAGGTTCATGACCCAGCCACCCAGGAACAAGAGAAGAATAGCAGGATTTTGGGCCAATGCAGGTCAATGGCAAACATGGTAGAAAGGGTCCTGCAGTATCCCACAACAAGGTATGATAGGGACCCTAAGGATAAGTATTTTGAATAACTGAGCAGTGCAGAAATCAGAGGCAAGTACTCATGGTAGCTCAGGCTTGGTGAAATAAGCCAATAAGTCTGAATCTTCTTTTTGAGGTCGAGTTACAGGACCTGGTCACCTAGGGACTTGAACCCCAGACCAACATCATCGCAGGTGACCAAGGAGAAGAGCAATCTTCTTTTGCTGAAGTTATGTTATGTTGATGTATGCCGTGCACCGCTACCACCCAGGTGCAGTCTCCAGGCATTTTTCCCATCAGCCAGGAGTGAAAACAACAGTGAAGATGGCTCCAAAAAGACTGAGTAATCCAACCAAGCAGATTCTGATGGCTCAAAGGGCAAAGATGAACAGTCGGCACAAAATGGTCCCACAAAGGAAACAACAGTGAATGCAACTCACAATGGTGCAGCTGAATAGCAGAGGTGGGGTAGTGGTGTCTCACCACCTTTCTGGGTGACAGCAGCTTCCTAATTCAATGCAAATGACCAACGCAATAATTCTGGAAGGTGGCGGTAAAACACCATAGAAATGGTGCCAGCACAGGTATCACAGCTCAGATAGTGCAGAGGACAATGGGAGGATGAGAACATCCCAGGAAACTAAAGAGGGAGCATAGAGAAAGGACAGAGGACGCCACAGGTATGATCAGAACCTGGCCTCAAAATTGCAGCAACTTTGTGGCAAAATCCTCCAGCGGGTAAGTAAACCTGCTGAATTCCCATTTTAGAGCCAGCAGATTTGGGTTAGGATTAGCGTCTCCCCCAGATATACACAAACATTCATATGCTGCCCCACGCCTGCACACAAATTGCCCACCAAGATACTCACACAAATATTTTGGTGGCTAGCCAATCCGGCTGGTCCGAAAAACTGCTGATCACCTGGGTTCACCTACACAATGTGTGTATTGGTCTGTCTAGGGTTAAGAATGCCCTAGGTTAAGGAGGGTGTACGGCTGTGCTCCGGGTGAGCCCAGGTTTACACAACATTGAATATAGGCCTGCCTCCTGGTTTCTATGAACAAATAAAGGCCCCAAAAACAAAATGACAAAAAGAAGGATTTAAGAAATATACACAAGTACCTCAACACCTTCCAAATAGGTGCATTGACCTACTGATGCAGTAAAATTGGCTGCAACCGAGTGAGCCAAAACTAAATCACTACTACTGATCAAAACCAATAAAGGGTGATACAATCTCCCTATGGCCAAAATAGGTTCTTTAAAAAGCACCCCTGCCGCAGGAGCCATATGGGCTATCATAGGCTCACAAATCCCCTAAAACCATATATTAAGATAGGGTTTCAGTGGCAGGCTACTTCAATAGAAGTCACTATGACTGCAAACATAAGTCCAAGATGCTAGAAAGCAAAGGTTGAAAAAATTAAAAGAGCTTAAGGGGCCTATAAAATGTGAAAGAGAAAGCCAAAAAATTGAATTCTGCCCTAACACAGACTGCAGAAAATCAACCTATTTTGACCCTATTTTGAATTTTGAATTGGAAAGTGAGGAACTTTAATCGGAGTGACAATTCCTGATGTCCTCTCCTACCTAGGTGCACTGCTCAGCATTTCGGCCATGACTCATAACAGTGCTAACAATCTGATAGTTGACCCAATATTTGTCTGCCGTGACCATAAGTTAGAAGGGAGTGGATGAGTCCTCGTCTCCTGTGCCATGTGGCTCTGCTTCATGGGAGTGTATCAGTGTTGAGAGAGGAAGTAGAGGAGAGAAAGGCAACGCTTCCACCAGATCTCACCCCTTTCTGTTTTGTAACCCAACCGCCACCCCCAGTCCAGTAAAAAGGAGATGGAGTTATACACCCCACCAGGCCATCAGGTAATTGTCATACCAAGCCTTTTTATGCATTACAATCTTGTAAATACAGCGCCTTTTATCTTTCTATGAGTACCATTTAGGTACCAGTTCAGAACAGAGGGCCACTAGCTTGACAGACACCAGAACACATTTTTGATTCTTATCTGCATTAATGAAATTGCAGGCCTTGAAGGAGTGGTTCAGACATTTTTCTCTGAGCTGTGTGCTCCAAGTCTGCCAGAAATATCACACAGAGTGATGTGGAATGGTTTCTTTCTGTTCAACCACTGCTTTGGTTTGTGTCCATGGACGACCATGAAGAGGAGAATTACGGTTGCATATTTATTTTCATAGCATTTTGCAATGGTAGAATTATAAGATGCAAACCTTAGTTGCATTTGGGAAGTATCCTTTTAACAAAAAAATTGTGCTTTTTCAGTGAAGGCTTGCTTGCATTGCACAAACGTATATTTCTGAGTTCTTACGTTGCATGCTTTTTTCTTGTTGATATATTCGTACACAATGTGTAAGAGAACTGTTCCCATAAATGTAATAACTGGTTTGAAGTCAGACATATTTGTTACATAATTGTTTTGATTTTGTGTTCTTTTTCTATTTTCAAGTTTAGTGATGTTCTGGTTGCCTGTCACATACTTTTGACACTCTTGCTGAGGCAAATTATTTTCACTGTTACATTTTAATGTACGCTCTGATTATTAAAACACTATGTAAAAATCCCCCACCTCAAAACCTTATCTGGGGCACAGATGAGTATGCAATGAACGCCCATTAAACCTTAACTTGGAGTCAATGTTGTAAATGGTGCTTTACAGCGTCAGCAGGGTCTTTGCTCAAGTGTGAGTGATTGTCAGAGGGGCTACAGCCTCTTTAAAACTTCTAGACTAATCTTTAAGATTCAAAACCTGAATCTCCAGCCATTGCAGGCACTGTTACAAAACAACAATGACATTGCTGCATTTTGCAAATGAAATAGAAGCTAAGCAAAAATGTCTCTGAACTTTTAAACCAGCTCAGTATTTAGATTTTGTATGTAGCACCTCATGCCTGATTCCCCCAACTTCTAAGCACTGTGATAGTTATTAGTTCAGTCAGTAGTCTGTTTAGTGATCTCTGAAGGATGTAAGGCTAACTTGGGCCAGCCATGATTTGACTATGAGATAAGATATAGATAATAGTATTGAGCACTTGCATCTCTGTGCTATCGAATCACAACACTGGCAGACCATTAAGTAGTACTAATTTCAGTGAATGAGGACTTATTAATCATAAACAAACAATTCTACCATGAAACCTCAAAACAAGTAATGCAAGTCACGTTTGCGTTACTGTGTAATTGGCCAGGTTTGTTGGTGTGCTAAAATGTAAAATATATCCATAAGAGATCAAATGTGCAGACTTTTGTAGTTGAAAAATGAAAGGTGTATTCAGTGACTTGTCCTCCTGTGATATTAACATCCCTACTGCAACATGCTCTAGGGAGTGAACCAGCTGTAGAGTGACTGGGAAGTGATACACACTTGACTTGTTGTTCTACGGTTGAATTCCTTCTAATTACTATATGACGCTTTTCTGATTCCAGAATCAGAGTTTGTGTTTGAATTTGAACTACTCAGTATCAATGCTACATTCGTTCTATCTGTGAGGAGCTTGGATTGCAGAGGCAATTAGATGTGCTTATTCTGCGTGGGTGGTGGTCCCACTGCTGTTATGCTATTCCTGTTCTCTTTGAGGGGAGCTTGGATTTTGCTTAACCCAGGCTGGGAAAGTTCTTTGTGATGGGAATCTGGACTGCTGAGGGCTAGCCCGTTCACATTCTATGCAATTGTAGCTTGCATTTCAGAGGCTGTTCAGTGTGGGGGAACTAACACTGCTCCATGCCCTGAAGTCCCTTCTCTATGATAGTGGGACATCTACTGCTGTGAACCACTACATAATTGTGGCAACCTTGTATTGTTGAGACTATAACGTTCCTGTTACATGTGAGGAAAGAAGGATCTACTGAGGTCTTACTGAGGTTGTCAATATTAGGAGGGGAGTGGGCGCTCCTAAAGCCTATGCAGCACCTTTTCTATGAGGGGGAGGTTTTGCAGCGGGGATCCATTCCTTAACAGTTCTCTGTGTGGGAATCTTCTACCCTTGCTTTACCTTGCACTGAGTCACTCCACCGGTCATTAATACGATGAAAGCTTGCAATACTGGTGCCCTGATTCACCATTTCGGTTTGTGTGAGGGAAGCCTGAATGGCTCCTACTGAAACTGACCTGTTCTGCATGAGCAAAGCATTAAGCAGCTTGTGCTGCTGTTGTACCTATTCTTTGCATGCAGGGGAAGCTCACAGTTAGTTCTCATCTGTTCCATCTGTCAGAGTCTCTTTGTTTTACTGCACAATGTGCTTTATCTGTTCATTGTGGGAGAAACATGCTTTTTTGTCATGGCATGGATTGATGCCGTATGGTAATGATTTCAATGCAGTTTTAACTTCTTGCATGTGACGTCTGGATGTCACATACATTTTACTCTCTTGGGAAGGAGAAAACTATTTTGTATTCCCATGATATCACATTTACATTCAGAGTTTTATTTGGAGCACTGCACTTGACAACTCCACATAGATTGCTATAGTAAATAGGAGGGACACCATTTTTATTTTCTACTTGCATATAGCTCAGATTGATGTGTTAGGTGATGTCATTTAAAGCGAAATAACACACAGATTATAGAATTCTTTTTCAGGATGGCCACTGATTGTATAAATGACTCTCATTTAGACTCACCGTATTCAAATGTACTTTGTGTGGAAATCCTGAAAACATGGAATGAATTGGTCTCTTGTGAACTGGACTTGCAGAAACCTGCCCTGCACATCTTCCCAGTCCTGACTACTAAGTCATACACAAAGGGTTAGAAGACACTTCTTGTTGATAAAAGCACATACATTTTACTGGTTCTCATGTTCTATCTATAGCTTGAGTTTTTTTCTTTATGATTCGTTAATATTTAGATATACTTATTCTCCCGGTGTGTGTCCCATGAACTATGAACTTATAATAATATAATAATCTATTAAAATCAATTTCTTGGTTGACATTAACCTGTTAACATGTTTGCAGGACTTTTAATAATGGGTTTATAATGATTTGACATGAGACGCTGTTCCATCGGTTGACTGCTATGATGGTTAGATGTGCAATGATCTATCAGTATTTGAAACAAAACATTTAAAACAATATTCTCTCATATTAATATGTTATACCTAAAATCAGTTAATGTAACCAATGGTGTATTTGATTGATAACGTTAGAATCACGCAGGTTGCTCATACTTCATTTGTTCTGCTAGTTGGACGCATGCATTTGTGGAACTTTTAGCCTGGATCAGTTATCCAAGTGCATGACTTTAGTGTAATCCAGGTTGAATTTCATACTGTGTTTGTACCACCCCAGCATTCTAGTCTTAGGCTATGCATTAGCATTTCTCTGCATTTCTTCAAAATTTGAGTCGGCTGCAAATTTAACTAAAGCACAAGGTGTAGTGCTGTCATTTAGAAATATATTAGAGACATGGCCGAATCCTTATCCCGGAGGTACTCTGTGTGCAGCTTTCTCCCAGTCTGACGTTGCTCTGTTTAGAAGTGGTTGATGTAGTGCATTGGGTTAAGAATTTCCTTTGGTGGTTTATCAGCAACAATTGGTCATGTGTTGAAATCTCACCATTGTCGGCTCAGATTCCCTTCTTTCTCAGGTCAATCATTTCAGTTGGATAAATATACCACCTACTGTTTCAGTGCTTAGCGGTGAAAGGATCTGGCATGATACACTATATACAATGTGATGCTATTTCTACTACTGAAGTGCCGCATTGTATTATATTACTGGCCAATGCCAAAACATGCTTCCACAGTTTACCTATACATTCATTTTTCTTTATTTGACAAAATGTGTGTTTTTTCTAAGAAGATGTCCATGCTTGCACTTCATATACATATACTGATACGAATACTTGGCAAGTTCATGTTAGTGAAATGTCTAATATTTTGGCATTTTGTTAAGGTTTTAGGTTCCAAGAATGTGACTATATTTTAGTTATTATTGTCTACCCTGTTTTCTTTTTTTGTTTCCTTTTTTGCCACTTTTCCCTTTGACCCTCTTCACTGGGAAATAAAATACACGAGGCTGAGCTCAATAAGGCAGAGCAACATGACACATATATTCCTGGAGAAAAGAATGCCTGAACTTGCTATCAGGCGTGCTATCAGTGTCCATATTGAACCTGTTCTGTGTGGGATGTATTTACCCATGCATCCGAGCCCTACCTCAAAACTGTGCAGTACTGACATGGAAAACATCATGATGGCCAGAGCTTCCCAGAAAATGCACAGGGAAATGCAGAAAGAATAGGCTGCCACCCATTTTTGCCGATGTTATGGGCACAGAAGGACACTGCCTAAAACCACCATTGGACTACCCGCACAGTAGTCTGAAACCATTGGGAATGGCAATGCTGATTGCCAAATGCAACCTAGGCAAATAGGCAACAGATGGCGTTAGAGAAGGTCCAATCTGACCTGGTCTCTTCTGAGCAGAGGCTGCAGAGGAGCCAGGAGTCAGAAGATGATAGTAGGCAGCACATCATTAAAATAAAGAAGGATATGGATGTGCTGCAACAGGAAAAGGTAGAACAGGATACCAGATTTCTGGCCTTGCAGAAGGAATACCAAGAAGGTTTGGACTCCCTACTGCAAAACCAGAAAAAGCTGGAGCAACAACTGGACTTCAACAGGGTATGTGCTGAGCAGGTAGTCACCCTGCAAGGCCACCTAGATAGAGTGAAGACAGAGAGCAACAAACTAATTCTGAAAGACCTGGATACCCAGGCAGAGTTTGATCAGGAGCGCCAGAATGCTGGTGCCTTCCAAAGGCAGAGGGACGACCTGGCGGCACAAATGCAGGCTCTTAGTCAGGAAAGGGATACCTTAGGCCAGGAAGTCTGCCATTTAAAAAGAAAAATGGAAGAAAATCACCTGGCCCACCAGGGACTGGGTGACCTCCAAAAAGAACACCAGAACTTGCTAGAGCACACCAGGAGGGTGGAGGATGCTCTAGCAAGAAAGGAGCAGGCCAATAGGGACACAGCTCAGGAGGTAACCCTCCTGCAGCAAAGACTGGCCCAGTTCTCCAGGACCAACCAGGAAGTACAGAGGGAAAATGAGGCTCTCTGCCAGCACAATGAGAGGCTCCAGCAACAGGTAGCGATGCAGGAGAAACTGATAGAGTCGAGTAAGGCCTTAACAGAGGAACTGAAAGCACAAATGCAGGCTCTTGCATTGCAACAGGGAGCAGGGGCGGATAGAGATGAGGTCCGCTGGGAAAGAGAGATTCCTGACCATAACCGCAGGAGCCCTACCACCAGGGGCCTTCATCTCCCCCAGTCCCTGGACTCTACCACCCCCATGTCCCCTGGCGCACATGAGCACAGGGCCACAGGGATGGCAGATTACTATCCAGCTAAGAGTATGGGGCTCATAGGCCAGTACCACTCAGGAATGGAGGGGTGGGCATCCAGGTATGGGCACCCAAGTACAGTACAGTTCAATGGGGAACCCCAGGAGAGTAGGCCCATTAAGGGCATCCTGAAAACCTCTGCCCAGTTAGGTCAGTGGAGGGGGTACCCATCAAATCCTGGCAGCAAGGAGGAATCTGAAGACTCCTCTGAACTGCGCAGGACACAGGAGACCAGGTCCCCACATTCTGCCAGCCATTCCCAGGCTCGCAGAATCCGGGAAAACCTGGAAGATCAGACGGGAACCTCTGGGAGCAGTGCCTCTGAGTCCGAGGATGAATGGACAAGGGTTACCCGAACCAAAAAGGCCAATAAGGCAAAAAGGGCCTTGCTTAAGGACCCCTTAAAGCAGATTAAGGCGATCAGGAGCGTCATCACGCCTTACCATAAGAACGCTAAGTATTCTGTTTGGGAGCACTTAGAGTTGTTTGAACAAATGATGGAGACTTTCCATTTGAAGGACAGCCAAAGCTGTATTCAATATGTAAAGTGGACATTCTCCCCGGAATACTCCAGTTTCTTTGCGGGGCTGGAGGACCAAAATCATTTAAGATGGTCCACATATAAGGCGGCCATCCTGAAACATTTTTCTGTTCACAGAAATCCTCAAGAGGCTCGCAAGGCAGCCTACAATTTGCAATGTGGGGAGGATCAGGCCCCACAAGAATTTGTGCAGGAGTTAAAGCGGGCTTTTGCACAGACCACAAGAAGGGTGCGCACGGATAGCAGGGAATTTATTAATACGTTTTTCCATGCCTTGCCCAAATATATCATGACCCAGCTCGTGAGGGATTTTCACGAGAAAAGATCTTTAGACTGGGTCATTGAACAGGCTACCCGGATCTATGAGGTGCAGAAACCGGTAGATAGCAAAAGTAATGCCCAGAAAACCCCCAAAGCCAACAGCACCCCTGCTGCTGCCAAGGTGGCAGAGGTAAAGGTCACCCCCGTTTTGGATTTGGAGATGGGGGGGCCTAAAAACCTACCTGCACCTAATAATGCTAGGCCCAGAAGGTCTTCGGGCCAGTCACAGACAGGGAGCCAAGGAGGCAGCCCCACAAATGGGGTCCCTCGCTCTCCTGATTATGTAAGTCCCCGTTACAAGGGAAATCGACCCATCCTGGGTTATGTGTGGACTCCTCCAGCCCAAGGGGGGGGATCCAGCCAAGCACCTAACCCAGGGAACTTCCCTCCAAACTTCCCACAGGAGGGCAGAAAATTACCAAACCCTGGGCAGAACTTTTTCCCCAGATATCCACCCGACTTTCAGCCCCAAAACCATCCATCCTTCTTCCCCCAATTCCCTGAGCCCAGACCACTGAATCCGGGAGAGGGGAGGCCAAGGGTGGAGGGGTACCCAAATCTTCCCAACCAGGGGTATTACCAAAGGAGGGACAGCTACCCTTCCCGGGATCAGCCCAGGGGAGAAAACAGGGCCCCGTATCAGCCTGAGCGGGTTTCCCAGTTAGAGCGCCAGGTTCAAAACATGGCGCGGGATATGGGTCACATACTGAGGGCTCAGCAGAACCCTCAGATCGGCATGCCGGCGCAGAACGCACCCAACTCTGGACCTGGTGCTCCAGAACAATGACCGGGGCAGCACCCCGATAACTCACCGGTTCCCAGGGAGGAGGCACAAAGGGAAGGGGGGTGTAAAGCCTTGGAGGAAGCTTCCTTCCTCACTTGTAAACCGCCCCTGGAAACCCAGGAACCGGAAACAAAATCTCTTGCCCCTGAAAGTCTGCCCCCTAAGGAGCAGAGGGGGGGTGGGAGAAACAAAAGACCCAAACAGACTCAGTTTGAGGAGGAGGTACAGGTCTTCCAATTTGAGGGAGAGGGATCCTCAGAGGATCCTGGGAAAAGGATCTTCTCCTTCAGAGAGGGGGGAACTCCTCCCAAAGAAAAATGGGTCCCTAGGGATGCAAATCCAGACTGGGGAGATGTGGAGACTGAGCTACCGCCGCCCACCATCTCATCCCAGAACCAACAGCAAGAAAATCCCCTGGTTCAAACCCATCCTGGTGACTGCCTCCAAAAAGGGGGGGGGGCGGCCCAGAACCGGAGCCAGGGGAACCCACAATGGCTCTGATCTCCAGTTGCCAAATTTTTCTTTCAGATTCCCAAGACTCTCCACAGAATTCTGCCCAAATCTCTTCGCTAGCAATGTCCAAAACCAGAAAGTTAGCCCACCAGTTGTCCAAAAATGTACATTACCTGTGCCCCCTTGAGGAGAAGGAGGGAAGATATTATGCCCCGGTACAAGTACAGGGGCAGGGTACAATCTCGGCACTGGTGGACACTGGATCTCAAGCTACCCTTCTGTCCAGAAGGGCCTTTGACGAACTGAATGCAGGAAGGGGAGAGAATTACCAAATTCCTCTCACCTCTCTTCCGGGACAACTACAGAACTTTGACGGGAAGGAAATTCCCGTTGAGGGGACTGCAGACTTGGACATTAAAATTGGGCGACATAAGTTGAAACACCCGGTCATAGTTGTGACCCCGGAGGGCACCCCTTGTTTACTAGGGAATGACCTCCTGAGAAGGTTGTCACCCCTAATAGATTGTGTAAACAAGGTCCTCTGGACCCAGACTAGCCGACCAATAAAATTAAAACAGAGTGTCAACCATGTTAGTTTAAACGGCACATGCCACATGGTTGAACAAAAATCTGACCAAGTAGAATTTCACTTCCAGAATAGCCAAATTCCAGACGTGACAGTAATAGCAGTAGGACAACAGACTGGTGATGGGGGGTCCTCTCTATTTCTGAAAATCAACCTTCCTTCCAGCCTAAAGTGGTATTCCACGCTGGAAGGAAACACTCTGAAATTCTATACTAATCCACAATCAGAAACTCCCACTCCTATAGTCCAGAAAGATGTGAAATCAGCTCAGAGTCTGGCTGATATTCAGCAAATTGGAGAGCAGTTGTTCATCCCTGTTCAGTTAAATGATGGGAAGGACTCTGTTCTCGCTCGAGTGTGTGTGAACAACGGTAAGAGCTTCATCAGCGAAGCCATGTTTCGCCAACTCCCAAAAGATCCAGCCATTCCCACCTTCAAACTGATAGACAAGTGGGAAATGGACCTGGAAGCACCCAATTCAAAACATCTCCTGCCAAGCAGGTGTATGCTCAAAATCTCCATAGGCAACAAGAGCATAGTCCACAATTGTTGGGTCGTGCGAGACGTCCCTGCCGCCTTTTACTTAGGCAGTGACATTCTCAATCGCTTTGCCATTAGTTTGGACCTAATAAACTTCAAAGCTTGGTCCCGATTAGCGGATAATCCCATGGGCTTTGATGATCCAGAAAAAGCATTTAGGTCAGCTCAATTACTACCTTATGCAGTTGAAATTCAGGTTAAAGAGGAAGTCACCATCCCAGAAAGGACCCGACAATTCTCCCTGGAAGTGAAAGTTAAAAGGGGACAAGAGTTGAAAAACCCTGATGCTTACATACGTCTAAATGCTTCTCTCCAACAGCAAGGGTTGGGGGTAAACCCAACTCCATTAGTCAACATAGAACATGACACCATTCCAATAGAGGTGGATAACAGCGACTTAAAGAGTATTACTCTAGCCGCAGGCACCATTATTGGAATGGCGGTTGATGACCGACATTTCTCCATTGATCTTGTAAATGAACTGTTAGGACCAATCCCCAAGGACTGTTTTGACAGTGACAGTGAGGACAATACAACACCAGACAGGATTTTTACCCGGCATGGGGGGAACTTCCTGGTGTACACTTCCTGCCCCTATGGTAAGGAAGATGTGACTTGTGACTTCAGGAGGGATGAGGTGATTTTCCAGGTCCATGAGGGCTGCCTTTCCCACCTGAAGCCTCCAGTCCAAATCAGCACTCTGACCAGGGACTTCTCCACCCAGCTGGAGGAGGCCGCGGAGATAGCCAAACCAGAAGTCTTTCCAGGCTTCAGGCAGATGGTGGAAGAGAGAGTCAACCTAGCTGATGCCTGTGTGACTCTGGAACAAAAGCAAAAGTTGAAACAAGTTTTCTTGGATTTCCAAGATCTCTTTGCGGTAGACTCATATGACTGTGGTTGCACTGACATCCACACAACAACAATCCCCACGGACCCTGGCATGACTCCTGTGTTTGTGAAGCAATATCGCTTGCCTCTCGCATCAATGGAGTCCCTTACCGAAATAATTAAGAACCTTGAGTCCCGGGGAATAATCCGTCCCGTCCACAGCACCTTCAATAATCCGGTGTTGGGAATATTGAAGCCAAACGGCCAGTGGAGACTCTGCGCCGACCTTAGGGAGCTCAACAAACGGGTCCATACTTCCCGATGGCCTCTGCCCTACATTGACCAAGGGCTGGCCCAGATCCAGGGGTCACAGGTATTCACTGCAATAGACCTGACCAATGGATACTGGACTGTGCCTGTCAGTAGGGAGGACCAATACAAGCTGGCTTTTACCTTTGGGGGCCAGCAGTACACCTGGACCCGGACTCCCTTCGGATACCTCAACTCCGGCAATGAATTCAACATTTTTCTACACAAGGCCATGCCCGACTTGGGTGCAAGGGGTAACCTGGCTTATGTAGATGATGTCCTCATCAAAAGTTCATCTGTGGAGGAACATATAGCGGAGATCCGTTATGTTCTGACACAGTTGAGGGCCGCCGGAGCAAAACTTTCCTTTCAGAAAGCACAGTGGTGTAGAACCCGTGTTAATTTCTTGGGGCATGAGATTACTCCTCAGGGCCTCTGTCCCCAGGAAAAGAAAGTGGAAGCACTTCAGAAACTGAAAGACCCCACAACTCTGCGGGAACTAAGGAGCCTCCTTGGACTGACTAATTACAGCAGAAAGTTCATTGAGGGCTACGCAGAGATCACCAGACCCCTGATTCATCTCCTGAAGGGGGGGTCAAGTGGGAATGGTGTCCAGAACAAGCCGAGGCAGTAAAACAACTCAAAAGAAGCCTCTCACAAGCGCCTTGCCTAGCTTACCCGGTCAGAAACAAGGAGTTCTTCCTGGAGACAGGGTTCTCTAATACGTGCTTGACGGCAGTATTATATCAAAAGCATGACAAGGTCAATAAAGTAATCTCCTATGCGAGCAAAACTTTATCCTCTGTGGAGGAAAAATTCAACGATTGTGAGAAGGCACTCCTGGCAACGGTGTGGGCATTGAAGAATTACCGCCCGTTTATCCAGGGGGAACACATCATAGTGGAGACTCCACACCAGCCTCTGCAATATCTCCAAAGTGACAGAATCCGGGCCGGAAATGTGAGTAATTCCCGAATTACTTCCTGGATTCTGTCAATGCAAGGCTTTCCTGTGGAGGTCAGATATGGCCAAAACAAGAAGAGTCCCCTCGCGCAAGGTCTGGCTGACTTGCATGATTGTGCCAGAGAAAACTGTCTCGAGGACGAAAGTCTAAAAATAAAGGACAACACGGAGGCATACCTTAATTCCCCACACAAAGTCTTTGAAGAGGACAAGTGTGAGGGAATGCCCACTGTCTATGTGGATGGATGCTCTTACCATGTTGACAACAACGGGGAGAAAGAACTGGTGGCCGGCGTAGGGAATGCATGGGTGAATGAGTCCCCAGAACCCTCCGCTGGATACAAAATTGGTCCCCGAAGTAGTCAGGTGGCAGAATTGATGGCTGTGCATCATGCCATCCTCACTGCTGTACATCATCAACTCCACGAACTGGTCATAATCACAGATTCGGATTATGTACGGAACGGGTTCGTGGAGCACCTGGTTAATTGGAAAACCAGAGGCATGTTATGTGCTAAAAACAAACCCTTGAAACATGGGAAGTTGATCCAAAACATTGATGATCTGGTCACCTCGAATGAGATGACCATCTATTGGAAGAAGATCAAGGGTCATTCCAAAGTAGAGGGACCAGACAAAACTGGAAATGACTTAGCTGATCAGCTGGCCAAAACCGGGGCCATCCAAGGGGATCTAATTGAGATTGAGTCCCTGTTGGGGGAAATCCAGGTCACTGCCATCACTAGGTCCCAGACAAATGCTCACAACGACCTTTCAATTGCACAATGGAGTAAGGAGACCCCTGATGATGATTTGATTACTGCTCAGAAGGGGGATCCAATTATTGGTAAATTTTACCAGCACCTTGAGGACCCTGAGAACTTTCCCCTGACGGATACCGATTACATTGGGAAAGAGGACCTAAGAGTGTTGATGAAATGTCCAAAAATGTTCCGGATTCAAGACGGTTTGCTGGTAAGGAAATCCAAAGCTGGCCACGATCAGTGGGTGGTTCCTACCTCATTCCGCAGCCTGATGTTAAGTCACGCCCATGATGCGGCCACTGCCGGTCACAGGGGGTTTCACACAACATTGGAAATCTTAAGAGAGGTTGCATACTGGCCACACATGGGCCAGGACCTCAACCAATATTTGAAGGGTTGTCTTGTGTGTGCACAATTTCAGCCATCATCCCTCACGCACCGTGCGCCTCTCCAAAAGAGGGGGATGACACTGCCATGGTCAGATTTACAAATCGACTTTGTAGGCCCTGTGATTCGCTCGGCTAGGGGGAATAAGTACATGTTGACTGTGACATGCTTGTTTACCAAGTGGGTGGAATGTCTCCCAGCCCCAAACTGCAAGGCAGAAACTGCAGCTGCCTTGATGATTAACCACATCTTTTCCCGTTTTGGTCTACCTCAAAGGATTGAGTCAGACAGAGGTAGCCACTTCACCAGTGAAGTAATGACAAAGATGTGGGAGATACTGGGGGTCAAGAGAAAGTTGCATATTGCTTATAGACCAGCTTCTTCTGGGGCAGTAGAGAGATATAATCGGACAATTGTGAGCATATTAAAGAAGTTTGTGGCAGATTCTGGGCCAAGTTGGGATATCCGATTACCTCTGGTCCTAATGGCCATCAGATCTACCCCTTCATCTGCAACCAAAATGTCACCATTTGAGTTGATGACTGGGCGCAAGATGGTGCTTCCTCAGCATTTGCTCTACAGGACCCAAGAGCAGACACTAATAAATGCCTCCACAACTCATGAGTATGTGGAGAATTTAAGGAAACACCTCCAACATGCTTTTGCTTATGCTCAGCGGAATCTAGAAAGATCAGCTGATAGCATGAAGACCCACTATGACCTGAAAACTTCCAGGAAGGAATATCAGGTGGGAGACCGGGTCTATCTATACAACTTCCAAAGGAACCAGGCCACGCAGCGCAAATTTTTGCCTACATGGAAGGGACCCTTTGAAATCATAGACAAAATCTCCCCTGTGGCCTACAAGATCCGCATCCCCAAAGGCGGTTCGGTAGAGGGGGAAGACAAGTGGGTCCACATAAACCAGTTGAAATGTTGCCATCCCAGGCACACTCTGCAACAACTGGAGGAATCCTCTGGAATCCTAGCGGGTACTGTCTCAGACTAATTCAGTTCCAACCATAAAACATACCACATCTAGTCTCTAAAATATTGTGATTTGCATGAAACTGTCTCTTAGTTATACTGTTTTTTTTTCAAAATAAGAATGTAATGTTTCGTTATGATGAAATGCATATGCTGCCCCACTATCTCAACAGTGGTGGAAAAACGTCTATGAGTAGGTATTGCCGCTCTTCCTTTGTCGTCCTAGGAGAAAGAAAACCTGGAGACGGGCCAAGGAGGGCGATCCGGAGACCGGGAACGAAGATCCAATGGGCCCAGTGGACCGCCCAATATTCCCATCAGGACCGGCGAGGAGAACCGATCGATCAGTACCGGATGGAGGAAAAGATGCTGAACTGTGCCATCTATTGGAAGAAGATGAGGAAACATCCCAGGTCTTGCGAGTCCCATTCGTGAAATAGAATGGCCATCGCAAGAGGGGGGCTTGTGGGATGTATTTACCCATGCATCCGAGCCCTACCTCAAAACTGTGCAGTACTGACATGGAAAACATCATGATGGCCAGAGCTTCCCAGAAAATGCACAGGGAAATGCAGAAAGAATAGGCTGCCACCCATTTTTGCCGATGTTATGGGCACAGAAGGACACTGCCTAAAACCACCATTGGACTACCCGCACAGTAGTCTGAAACCATTGGGAATGGCAATGCTGATTGCCAAATGCAACCTAGAATTGTTGGGAATTCATTTTCTTAAATCCCAAAAATGGGTGCAATACCAGTACTCTCCACTATCCAAAAGCCGGCAGTTTAAAACCACCCTGTGTTTCTCTGAAGGCAAGCCAAAGTGCCTATTTCAAACATTGCAATATGTGCAAAATATTCACTGAACACCAGCAGACATTTGGTAGAATGGAGTTTTGTGTGCCTACAAAATCTGGGAAATGAAGAGCCCAGAACAATGCTTATAACAAAACTGGCTGAGCTATGGAGTCAGCAGTTTAAGTTGCACTGGATTTAAAGACACTAAAATCGAAAATGTTTAGATTAAATGAGTGACCTATGTTTGGTGTCACATGCCTTTGTAACTGTTGAAATGTCATAGTTTTGCACTTAGAATCAGCATTCTAGCTGCATATGTAAAAATGTTTAGTTTTATTTGAATGCAGGAACTGGGGAACAAAAAGTGACATTTTATCTGAAACCTGGCTTAAGGAACTGAATTCTGCCTGGCAACTACCCCCATCAGGAGTGAAACTTGAGTCACAGCTGTGTTCCCAGGCCTAGCTGCCCTTTTGCTGCTCACACTAAGGATATGCCATCTATCTGATAATTGAATTACCTGTGCTCTGCAGGAAAGTGAACAAAGCCCTGTCCTGGCTCAGGCAAAGGTTTTATTGGCAGGAGTCGTAAATGGTCGTAAAAAGTGGCTTCCTCCTGAGGAAAGGGGAGGGGCACTGCCTGTGAGAGCAAGCTGGCTTGGCAGAACTGGAAAAACCAGAAATTCAATCTTGTGCTGAGGGTAAACCACACCCCTTTGGAGCCAGAACATAACTTTAAAAAGATGGATCATTCATAGAGCGGACATGTGAAAATTTTATAAATGATACCATAATTCTTGTGATTTTTCTGCCCACATTTTAAGAGGTTTTTCGACCCGGTGGTATGTTCAGGGGGGTTTTAGCGGAAAAATGTATATTACTCTAACTGTATGCATGTTAAAAATCTGAAACTTCTTCAGTTAATGTCCATACTCCCTGCACACATGTATGTAAAGTTGGGTCAATGTCAGAAATTGAAAAATCAGTTAAAAAGTCAATTATGTGCCATTTCTGAATGCAAGCTCTTAGAAACAGCAGATTTGGACAGAGACATGGCTAAATTCAGCCACACCATGTATATGTAATTTCAAGCAACTGTGTAACTGTGAAATATGTCTTTTATTATCAAATATAGAATATGTGCAATCTGACAGAGGAGTGTCCTATCTGCAAGCCATAAAATGACATCCCTCTGACTCACAGTTCATTCCCCAATCAAATGATAAATGGAAGTTTGACCAATTAGAAGCTGAGAGAGAGGTAGGGTCAGTGATGCTAGAACACACCCACATTCTAAACACATAAAAGCAGACAGACAGGACAGATAGGGACCTTCAATTCCATTTGCTGCAACGCACTCTGCCGGACCATACAACATCCAGAGATCCAGACTTCAAATTCATCAACCTCCAGAAAGCCAAACTAGAGACTTCAATCTATCCAGAACTAGAGACCCAGACCAGAGAACCAGAGAGAGCTGACCCAGATCACTGTGAAGTGCAGAGACCAGAGGCGAATTTAAAACCCTGACCAGATCCGTGATGAGGCCCATTTCACTCAAGAATATAGTGTGAGTACCTAGAAAACTGTGCAGAACCAATCTCCTAGTTAAAATAATATAATTCAATCCATTTTTAACCTAAGTAGAACTGCAGCTTAGCAATTGTGTTATCCTGCCATCATTTTTAAAGCTGAAAAAGTGTGCGTTTAAAATTTCAAATCTGAAAAACGACCTTTATTCAATCGCTCATATCTCCGCAACCGTTTGTGCTAGAGACTTGCAGTAACTTTTATTTGGAAGCTGAGATCCTAGGCTTTCCTAGGACCCCAAAACGATAGAGATAGTCCTTGTGGTTCCTCTGTAATAGCGCTCGGCGCATCCGCGAATTTTGCCGCGATTTGCAAATTTCTTCACATGTAAAAACTGCTGCTGCTTGCCTTCCATTTGCCAGAAATTCGTTTAACCTGCTAACTATCCCTGCATCATTGCTAGTGTGAGCCTGGACTAATATTAACTAGATACCACTCACCCTGAACCTCTGAAGGGGAATTAAAAGCATTTCCAGCATATTTCTCATCCATTGCTAGCAGATATCAAAGCATTTGGGCCTGTGTTTTCAAAACTCCTATCTGTTTTCTGTAGTGTAAGCTTGCTGGGGTGAACTGATTTACATTGATTGCATTTCTGAGAACTGTGTGTTTTCCTTCCATTTCCTTGCCTTGCATCAAGGGGGGGAGGGGATTGCCAGAGAAAAGTGATTACATTGTTTGGTTGAAATCATATTGAGTATTTTCTGTACTGCATTCATTGAATATTGCATCCACCTGAGCTTACATAAAGCATCCTCTACCACATTATACTTTTGTTCCTATTTACCAGTGTGCTACCTTATCCATTTCATGTCAACTCATTAGTGATTATAAGAAGTGTGCTAGTGCCAGATTCTCCGTTGTTGATCTTTATCATATCAGATTAAGTGTGCTATTCAATTATTAATTTATTATAAAGTGTGATATATATATATTTTAAATTATCAAATAAACCTTTTAATTTGCAAAACAGAACTACTTCTTGGCTCAGTGGGGTCAGGGGGATTCCAAGAGAGGGGTGTTATATAGGGGTAGTCATCCAGAACGCATGAACTGGACATAAAGATATATCAATAAGGGTTTTCATTCAGTATTATAGACTAGGCGTTGACTTAGCTGTAGTGTTGAATTGAATCCTCTTACATCTGTGAATACAGAAGTTCAGCACTGCTGTTGTCTGTGCTGTACATGTTCCCCCTCTAAGAAGATCCACCCATCCATCTTTCTTTCTTTGCCACCACCTATCTTACTATCGTTTCCTTTCAGCACCTTCCTCTATCCCACTATATTTAGTTTGGGCTGTTAAGTGGCACTTTAGCATCACCTATAAGCGGAAACTATTGCATTAGAGTACAGATAGGGAGTAATAGCACATGAGGAGGGACACAAAGCTTCTAGGTTTATTTTTTGTTATTTGCCCACCCATTGACTGCCTATGGCCATACTAATCCCTATGGCAATTTCCACCCAGTTCCTGATCCTCTGCACCCAAAAAACATCCTTATTGGAACACTTTGACCCCACTTTAGGCAAGCCTTACCATCAAACTTTGAACTCAAAATGCCTGCCAGTGTTTTTTCAAAGCAGTCTTCTGAGAGCTCATGACTTCATTGGAGCTTTAAACGTGCTTCTGGTGTAATATAAATGCCTTAACCAGTTCTGCCTTTAGCCACTCGGTTTATAACCACTATGTGGGTCCTTCACTGAAGGCCCGTTAAAAACAAGCATTGGCAAATCCAACAGTTTTGGCTGGTGTACAAGTTTTAGGCATTTGCCAGGCACTGCTATTAGATGCTCAGGTACTCACACCTGCTGGTATCTGCAGCTAGTTAATATCACTACAGCAGTGCCTTTGCCATGCCTACGAAAAGCCCATACTGTTGGCATTGTGAATGCTTGTTTAATTGTGTTGCCTCCCTCAGTCCTTCTATATATTTATTTCTTTGCCTCCCTCTACAAGCATTTCTCCCTCTGCATACATATTCATAGATTTATTTCTCGCCTAGTTGAAAATACATCCCATCTCTTGAGATTCATCCTTTTCTCACAACAATTAAACACCTCTACATATCTTGTAGCTCTATACCACTATACCCCTATATACTACCGCACTATTCAGTTTAGTATAGTGCAGAATACTGCAGAACTGAAGATCTGACAGCAGTGCTGATGGTTCTGCTGCTAGCTCTGCTCATTTCTGTTCAAGGCTTGCAATTCATTAAGTGCCTCATGAAACCACTTTAAGTACTCTGAGAAGACGAGCAGCAGTGTCATTGGCATTCTATTTTAAAATTAACTGCCTCTTGGCCTGCTTTGGCATCCTCGTGATGGGTGCTAAATCCACTCTTAGGGGGTAGGAATATCAAGTCAAGGCATCTCAGAGAGGGCAAACCTGCTTTTGCTCAAGAGGCAAGGGGATTTATATAGTCCTCGATCGAATGGGCCCACAGAAGCCAAAAGGCAGTGAATGATGTTGCTAGCACTGAACCTGATCTGAGTGTGGCCCCTGAGGTGCACCAGAGAGCTGAAGGTACACCTGAAGGGTCTATTAATGGGTCTAGTACCAACCTATCTGTAAAGACTGGAGGGCTGTATCTGTACTCAGGCCCTCTATATGGCAGAGTAGAAGCACAGA
Organism: Ambystoma mexicanum; assembly: GCF_040938575.1. NCBI lineage: Eukaryota > Metazoa > Chordata > Amphibia > Caudata > Ambystomatidae > Ambystoma > Ambystoma mexicanum. The sequence goes on along the minus strand of NC_090934.1, from coordinate 830,036,248 downwards.
GCACCCCAGCCAAGATTCTCAATAGGGTAGCGAAGGACGAGCAACCAAGGCTTAAGCTCTCAGGAGGGGATGCAGGCTGGTTCTTAAGCACAGTGTAGTCCCCAAGACCCCCACAAAGGAATATCCACACACTATGTTATGTGCTAACACAGTTCTTTATATAAAAATTAGGTTCAATATATATACATCAATTAATAACATACTTTGGCCCTCATTACGACCCTGGCGGAAATCGAAAAACGATGGCGGAAATGCAATACCGCCATCGAATAGCGCTCGGTGCGATTATGACCCGTCACCGTAAAGTACGATGCCATTAGCGACACCGTAGTGAACGCCAACGCTAACTGCACCAAGTACGCGCACGCGCGCCATGCAAAACCGTAATTACCACCATGGCGCAACGGTACGCGAATTCTGACCCTAGCGGACATTTACCTAACGCCATCAAGCATGGCGGAAAGTACCATTCCGCCATGGTGAGAATTACGGCATCGCGAACCAACCGTAAATGGCCCTACTGAGTGCCTGTACAACACTCCCTGCCCACATTGCACAACTCCTCGTAGGTGCAATGAAGTCACACAATGCAACCAGTGAAATGTACAAGTCACCCATGCATGCCAACGAACAAATGAATGTAGGGGCTCCAAGTGCCTTGTGAGTGGCCATCCATATTTGGCATGTCACCATTGCCGTACTGATGCAGCACAGGCATGTGAAGGTTCAAGTACAGCAATATGAACTGAAATATGAGACAAAACAACAACAGGCCCCCATCGCTTGACACCAGTGTAAGGCAACATTCAAAGCAGTATCCTGAGGGAGACTGCACCAGCCCTGTACTCTTGCCAGTAAACAAACCAACCATCAGCATAAGCATGTACCACACAAGTTGGCAGAGTGACTGAGCAGCCAGGCTCATCTCAAGAGGGGCCAATGGGAGCTGCAGGGCACAGATGGCAGGAATACAGAAGCTATTCCAATGGACATGACCTCAGTCTCCCTCCAAGAAACGCACGCAAACACAGGCACCTGTGACCAGCCATATTCTGATAATCACATCATTCCACCAATCCACCTGGCTGACCGGCATCTGTTACACAAAAGCTAATCCCCCGCCCCTGAGCATGACAACATCAAAACAGTCATAATGGCAGCCCCTATCCCTGACCTCACTGGGCTTCGTAGGCAAACGCGGCCAGTACAGTACCACGCAACTATACTCAGAAGCCGGAACCCAATGCAGATCTTCTCACAATACATCGCTCCACAAATAGGAATATGCTACATTACCTGCAAAGAATAACGCTACACGGTCAATATCAGAATAAAAATTTAATGCACAACAAAATCACCAAGCCCATACAGCTATTAGGTCATGAACTCCAAAATATATTTCATTATTGTGGGCTGCATCCGCAATAAATGACCAGCTTCTTCTTGTGTGACGCCCTGTTCCTTCATGGTACACAGGGGCTACATTCACGTTCAAAAAGGCAACATGGAAGCGCCTAGAACCGCAGGGCCGTCCCATTAGGTAGGCACTAGTCCAGCTGAAAGGTCGATATGTTGCTCCTAGCCACTAGTACTGCGTAAGGGCATGTGGCCCATTGGCGATCGTCCCATAAGATCGTAATGGTGCTCCACTGATTAACTCGAAGCAGCAGGTGTCGGGAGTAAAAGCCATCTGCAGGAGTGGCATACAGATGGCAGCGGCAAAAGGGGAGGAGATACCTGTCACCCAAATGAAATTAAAAAGAATAGTATGGGCATCAGAACCTCATTTGAATTACTCACTTCAATGATCACACTAAATCTACAGCCATATGCATGCTAGGCCACTCAAAAGGATTATTCCCACCCAAAAATCACTTGCGAATCATAACTATATTAATCGAGGTGAAAACACTATTACAAACGAGTCTTCGTGTGCATGCGTCTGTTAAAACAGAATCCATTAGATGGGATTAGTAACGTGCATAGACACAAGTGTTTGAAGGCGCGTCGAGACAGGGAGGGTTCAACAAGGGCAGATAGACGATGGTCCCACTATGGCAGCTCTGCATCACATAGCGCAGGGGAAGTGGATAGATTCCAAAAAGCCATGTACATGGCAAACTCTCAATTAAATCATCTGTCCATGCATCCATACATCATTCCCTCATCCCGGTATGAAAACGCCTGATTATTTACTCACATAACATGTGAAATTTCCATTGAGTCTGTGCGTAATGCAGTCTGCAAAATCCACTGTGCTCCAGCCCGGAATTCCAGTGTTGTGAAGTAACATGTATTTGGGAACGTCCTGCCTTATCGTCCACTACGCTATTGCGCATCCCATACTATTCATATCAATCATTGCATTCTCGCCATGGCCCCTGTCCGAAGGACATTAAACAATAGAACGTTATATTTGCAGTCAGACCTGTGGGCGTCTCCTCGCCGCTAGCTGAAAACCGAAAGCGCTGTCCTTCGAATTCCTCATTTGCAACATCACGTCGAAAAGGCATCTGTGACCGCTTGAAATCACAAATTCATCCATGTAGTGCGGCAGTGTGTGAAAATGGCAACTGGCTTCACTCACAAATGGGACGCCCCGCCCGTCGGTGAACCTCGGTACAGTGCTGCATGAGGGTCCACCGTTAATCGAGTACTACATTCCACTGACCCTTCACAAGTTTGTTCGCGACTGCAAAGATAGTATGTGAAACAATGGGACCATAGCAGAATGAACATATAAACCAATATTTCACTGCCATCGGGATTAAATACATGATTGTAATAGCAAGATGCCATGCGTCAAATTGCAGCGTTGTGTGCGGGACGTGCTCGCCCAAAGGGGATTGCAGCTTGCACAGGTGGAATGAATCACCACAGGTGGAGGCTATACAGCCTGAAAACACATAAATTGCACACCCAACCCCCTCCCACAACCACACCCACTCCAAAATGCTACCGGCAGGACTAGCGATGTTGGCCCTGGGGGACCTGATAGCACTGCAAGTACTCCAACTTCAAGAAGAAGACGAACACCAACTACTACAACAACCGGCCGCACAGAGGAGACGCAGGAGGAGGAGGAGGGCAAGGCAGGGCCAGCAAGGCCCACCAGCACAGCCACTACCACCACGCAGGCAACCCGCAATCCCACGCCTCCGAGCTCATCCGTTCAACCTCACTGATGAGCAGATCCACACCCTCTACCGTTTGGACCGGGACACCATAACCGCCATTGTGGACATGACACACGCTGACCTTGTCAGCATGATAGATACCCCAACCGCCATCCCACCCCTACTGAAGGTGGTGTCTGTACTCCACTTCCTGGCCACAGGCACCTACCAGCACACAGTCGGACAGTTGCATGGCATTTCACAGCCACTGTTGTCACGGACACTATTGCAAGTGCTCGATGCCCTCCTGAAGCACGCAGACGACTACATCTCTTTACCACGCTCGGAGCATGAGATTACAAACACAAAAGTGGGATTCCATGCACTTGCCGGCATACCGGGTTGCATTGGTGCCATCGACTGCACCCATGTGGAATTGGTTGTCCCACATGCCATGGAGGTCCAGTACCGCAACCGAAAACAATATCATTCTCTTAATGTACAAATGGTGTGTGACTCCAACAGGATCATTACACATTGTTGTGCCCGATTTCCTGGATCAACCCATGATTCTATGGTCTTGAGGAACTCTACAATACCACGCTACATGGAGCGACACGCAGGGAACAGATCCTGGCTACTCGGTGAGTCTCATTTCATGAATGATAATGTGGGGTATGTGATGCGGCAATGACCTGGCAGGAAGGGGGGGGGATGCGTACATAGCAATGTCATTCCACAAACATCCTTTATTGTCCACATACAGGTGATGCCGGGTATCCACTGAAGAGATGGCTCCTTACACCACTCCGGAACCCACAGAACCAGCATGAGGAGGACTACAACCATGCCCACTCACGTACCGGTGTAGTCATAGAACAGGCATTCGGCCTACTGAAGGCTCGTTTCCGCTGCCTCAGCAGGTCTGGCGGGGCACTCCTGTACCGCCATGAGAAGGTTGCAAAGATGGTCATGGCATGTGTCATGCTACACAACATGTGCGTACGTAGAAATGTGCCCATGCCCCCTGACGCAGAACTGCAAGCACCTGAAGATGGTCATGAGGGTGGGGATGTGGCAGCACCTCAAGGAGTCCGCGAGGCACAGGAGGCCCATGGAATTCGTCAGAATATCATAGATTCATGCTTCTAGCACTCACGCCTGGTGGCTGATACATGGACACGGGACTTGTGGCACTGTGTGTGTCTGGAACATGCACAATATGGACTGTACGCCTATAAAGGCCTCGTACACAAAGATCAATGTCCACACATCTCATTGGATGATTGTGAAATGTTTATAGCATATGTGAAATTATGTTACACACCCCATCGACCCGCCACCCAAGAAAGCCCAACACACCCCCTCCACCCTCCTACCTCCCCCCCGAACACCAGTGTCCAAAGATGCTCATTGTCAGTGGGCAGACGCTATTGCAAGCCCCCTCTCCGGGTATCAGGGGCACCCCTGCCTGTGGAGCGCAGGTTCCTCCCAGATCTACGTTGGGGGCTGCCCTGGACGGAACTTGCAACGGATGATGTCTCTGCCTGCTCACGTCCATGCATGTCCCTAAGGGTTTGTGATAGCTCAGTGAGCACACGGCGCACAGCGGCAAGTTCAGCACATACGTCTTTGGACGTCGCATGCAGTTCCCCTCTCAGGCTCTCGGTGCTTCTCTCCATTTGTACCCTCAGGCTCTCGGTGCTTCTCTCCATTTGTGCCCTTAGTGTCTCTGTACTTTTCTCCATTTCTGCCCTAAGTGTCTCAGTAGATGTTTCTATGGCTGCCTTAGTACCCCCACATTCATCAGCATGCTCCTTGAGGAGCGTGGCCAGTTGCTGCTGTTGCACGATCACCTGGTCGAGGGACTGTTGCCTCTGCTGGGCCATGCCCATTTGCGGTTGTGTCACAGAGGGGCTGATCACCTCATGTTGCCTTGCCACAGGGCTTGTGGGGGATGGCCAGTCGTCGTCTTGTGGGTGCCCCTGCGTGGTATCCTCATGGTGTACGGGATGAAACAAACAGGGGGATTGAGACAGGTCATGGATGGATCCTACATCGACAGCACCGTTTTCTGTGTCGGAGCATGCTGCCATTAATGCAGTGTCACCTATGGTGCTGCTGCCACCAGAAGCAGTGCCTTCTGTGGCATCCATTGGGGGGACCTGTGGTGCTGCTGTTGTGGGCATGCTGGCTGCTGGGGTGCCTATTGAAGTCCCCTCCTGTGTGCTGCCACTTGATTTGTGCTGCTGCCGTGTCTTGATCCGTGCAGCTGAGGTGGAGGGTCTTTGCCCGTTGGTCTTGGCCCTCTTTGCAGGTGTGCTGGTAGGGGTGTTGTGAAGCTCGTCGTTTGAATCGGACCCTGTGGTGAAGTAAAGGAGGGCAAGCGTTATTTATGGGTCTGTGGAAATTGGAATGGCAATGTATCACATGCATTGGGGTGGTACCTGAGGGTGATTTGGGTCAGGGCCTTGGAGGTGGTTTCATTTTTGTGTGGATTGAGGATGCAGTTGTTTTGCAGCCTGCAGTTAGGGTGTGCATGCTGCACGTGTAGAGGGTGTTTTTAGGATTTTTAATTATTTATGTATTTAATGTGACTTTTAAAGTGCGCTATCAGGCCAATGTATGTGGACGTTCTCCTGGACATGTGTTTCTGTTGCACTATGTGGGCACATGGTACTTCACATGATTGGACATTGTGGATTTAGCATTGTTTTATTTGGCCCACCTACCTGATTCTTCGGATGTCTGCACTCCTTTCTCCATCCCTCCGACTCCCTCTATACTCTCCATTCCAATGGTGGAGGCACAGATTTCTTCCCAGGGGGTCAACTTGATGGGTGATTCCGATCCTCCCCCGGTAGCTGTGGCAATGTTACGGTTGGCTGATAGTATGCTCCGTACGCGTATCCGCAAGTCGTCCCATCGCTTTCTGCATTGCTGTGGGTTGCGGGGTGCGGTCCCCACCGCACTTACCCGCTGTGCCACCAGGGCCCATGTGGCCTTCTTGTTCGCAAGTGCCGTCCTGGTCATTTGCGTCGAGAAGACGACGGCAGCATTCTCCTGGAGGGTCTCTGTGAGCACGGTGAGTTCCTCATGGGAGAAGTGGACCTGCCGCTTGCGGTCGCAAGCTTTTTTCGCAACTTTTCCCATTTTGATTGTTTGCACTAGGGTGGCTAACGGGTTGGGATGTGTCTCAGGGTAGGATTTTTAATGGTTGTGTTGGGATTCTGCTTTTATAGGTGTACAGCGTGCGGTTTCCCGTTCCGGCCCCATGTTTTTGCTTCCGTTTCCGTATATTTACGGTCACCGTATTTTGCGATTACCGCTCATTACGGTGACCGCTATGATGGGTGGCGGAATTGCACCTAGGGCGCCGTACGACGGCGGTGAGGGGCGTTTTGGGGACATTTCCGCCATCGCGGACTTTGCACTTCCGCCATGGCGTAGTGCTCGTGCCCGATGGGTCAGAATTAGCCGCACTTTACTCCGTCGTGCAATGGCGGAAACGCTATTTACGCTATGGCGGTCAGGTCAGTTACTTTCCGCCAGGGTCGTAATGAGGGCCTTTGTATTTTGTCATATCTAATATGGCAAATATATACAATGTCTATGTGGTACCACTCTTAAAATGCACCAACTGCTTGACAGTTTCTAATGGCATACACATCAAACAGTAATGTGTATCAGTATATAGGAAGGAATGCAAGTTGGGTTAAACAATGGCAGAATAGTACTTTAGCTACTAAGACACAGTTCTTGTGAGGATCCCCCCACCTGTGCAACCTGTAATTAAATGTATTAACAAGCCCAGTCCATTAATCTTTAAATAGTGTTGTTTACTGGTTAAAAATGTTCTACTACCCCAATGTACCTGAGTTTGCAGAGTTTCTTCGACGGTTCATCGACGGATCCCTTGAGGATGGACTCCCTTTAAAGCAGGAGCCAAAGGGCGTCGAGATTCCTTGAAGAAATGTGACCACTGGTGTCCAGACTGGAGCTTCGATCTTCGCCGTGCTCATCAGCAATCGTTCAAGGACATCTTGGGAAGATGAGGCGTGTGGTGCACCTCGATGCACCTCGATGCAAAGAGTTTGGTGCCGCAAAGAATACTTGAAGAAGAACGTAGGCACGGCAGTGGGGCGTCGAGAGTTGGCGTAGGATGTCGGCATCAGCGATCGGGACTCGACCACGGCTGGACTTTGGATTTTCACTTATCAGCATCTTTGTGGACTTTGGGTGGTGGGACACCCACCGGAAGATTCCCCTCAGTCGTTGATGACCTCGACTTTCTCCGGCGGGACAAAGCGGTCGACGGTGATGGCAAGGGAATCCTTAATTTAAATGTTCTTAGGCAAAAGATGGAGCGTTGCCGCTCCGGTCGTCAGGCAGCACGGTCTCAAGCTGTCCCCGCTTCTGGACAACACAGCTCAACTGGTTTCCAGCGGTTATGGTAATCCTTCGAACCCCGGTCAACGACAATGGCCTTCGATGGCCTCCATGTCGGGGTGCTTTACTTCAAGATTTCTCGGCTTACCCCCATCTCCGGTCGACAGTCTTTCGGGACTGGCTTCCAGGGTGCCTCGATGAAGATCAGCTTCTGCACGATATTGTCTCGTAGCCAGGTCCTCTCTCGGATCAGTCCTTGACAGATTCAACAGCTTTCGGATCATATCAAAGGAAAGCAGCAGCAATTCTTCTTCTTCCAGCTGGGATTCAAGGATAAGCAGCTTCAAGTTTCAACTTCAGCTTCTGAACAATTTGGTATTTGAGAGGTCCCCAGATATACAGGTATGTCCTTCATTCACACTGCTTAGACAAGCTCAGCCAGCTAATCAGTCAAAAGGGCATTCATGCAGGCAGGCAGCATATCAGGCTCACATTGCATTCAGGCCATTCACTTCCACCCAGACACCCATAACAAGGACTGTGGATTGGGGCAAACACCCAGCCTTTCAGCAAACCACACTGCATTCATGTCAGTTTCGGACAGGGCTGTCTCATTCTTTGTGTCACGCACACAGATACCAGACACCCATAACATGGAATGCATATTGGTCACACACTCCATTCTCCCATGTCCCACCACAAGGGTGTACCCATACAGACCCTGGGAAGGCTCCAGCCAGTCTGGCCTGATATTCCCCACAATACCATATATGGTTCTTCCACCCAACAGCCAGTCAGGGGAAGTGACAGAGTCAGGGATTCCCAGGACTTTGGGAAAACAAGGTAACAGGTAATAGAAACCAAGAGGCCAAAGAGGCCATCTTGTCTCCTATCAGGAATCCACTGATTCCTATGGCAGGGCCTGGGTATCCCAAAATGGACGATACTCAGAGCACCTGTCAAATTCAACATGGAGCTGCCTCCAGCCCATACCCTGCTCTGTGGGCCACACCCAGGTGCCCAAAAACATACACTAGGGGTACAGAGTTTTACCCCCACCCATCAGCGCCATAAGGGGATCCGAAGGGTCTCTGTTCACCACAACCAAAAATAGGAAGAGCTGCACTGCCAGGAGTCCCCCATGGACTCCTGGCAGGATCCAGCAGTGGGTGTCCAAGATGTGGGTAATCCCCCACCCCAGCTGCTGCAACACCAGGAACCCCAATGAGGAGTTGCAGCGTAGCTTGCCAAGACAGATCCTTTTCTGCAGCTACTGAGGCTAAACATCCACCTAACACCAGTGCCAGAGAGTGTAAGGAAAGGCTGCCGGCCCACCTGTCTCCAAACTATGGAAGGGCATGGATAATGCAAAGACTTCAAACTCACACCATCAAAACAGAGCCATCAATCTGGAGCTGAACGCTGTATACTTATACCCACTGAAAGACTTGAGAAAGCTTAATTTGATGTGCACTTTTAAGTGAAAGACTCACTGGTCTTACAAGTGCTCCCTATTCTATGCACTGCACCTGATTTTGGAAGTAACTGATATAACTTTTATGATTTATTCCTCACAACACATTCTCTCAGATTGTATGTTCTGTGGGGGATGTCATGTGCGATTTGGTTTTAACAGCCCCCTCTTAAGGGCCTGCTTGATTCAATGCATGGAGACATTTGCAAATATGAGCATCAAAGCCCTTGTAGATGTTAAAGCTTAACAATGGCACCCGCATGACTCATGGCTTAACGCATTAGTCTCAAAACCTGGGGACAGGCCTACTGCTCAAGAGCAGGGTCTGATGGGGGAGCAACAGCCAAAAGATGACTATAGGACACCCCCCTATTGGATCTCTCACCAATAGTTCTTGATATTATATAAAACAGTGTTGTGCTATCTAGACAGGCTGTTGATTCAGTTTATGGCTGCACGGCTTATCTCCGACCCCTTTGCATCGGTAATTCAGCAAAGTTGTCATTATTCTATTTCATTAAATCTGATCTCATGCAATATTTTAGGGCTTAGGGCTAAAAAGCTGGATGGGGAGTTGTTGTCCTACATCACCCAGCATGATATTATTTGCTTGCAGGAAACAAAGGCAGATGAGATGATTTCCCTAAAAGGGTATATTGGCTTTTTTAATAAGGCCAAAAAAGTGCAAGGGGCCACTCTAGGGGTGGTTTAATAACTTGGGTATGTGTTTCTTTACTGCTTATAATAGTAAGGTTGCCCATTGATTCTGATCAGGTCATCACAATTCTGGCTGGCAGACCTGAAGGATCCCAGAGTCTCAGAATTGTGATAGATTATTTACCACCTAAACATTTTTCTCTAATCAACCAAGGCTTGAAGAAAACCTTTGTACAGTTATCAAACCTGGAGGCCGGCGAATATAACATAATAATGGTTGACCTAAACACCAAACTGAGCATTGACTCAGAGATTTGTTATGAGAGAAAGCTTTTGGAAAAATCTTGTGGGATCCCGAACAGGCAACCACTTAATCAGAAATCAGATACTAGAGGTCGGGAGCTCCCTCAATTTCTGAGTGCACTTGCTCTAATTGAGCTTAATGGAAGATGCCCTGGGGACAAGCCTTCTAGACATACATTTGATACTCAATGCCTTAATGCAAATCAGTGTAGGGGATGCTCCATGGTTTGACTCTTTAATGTGTCGAACCATGAAAGGTTTAATCTATGGAGCAGCCAAAGGTGGCACTACTCGGTTTACTGTTATTGTACTTAAGCCTTTTTTACTGAGGTACATTTTATTATTGGGAGGGGGGTCCCCACCCAAGTCTCTTGTTTACTTATGTTTTAAGCCCCATCTCAACCCCCTCCCCACCCCATTTAATCCTTTACCCCCCCCCCCATATATAATTGAATTTCAGGGATTTTTTTCCAATAAAATGTACCTCTGTAAAATAAAAATAGGTAAAATGACTGTGTACCGCGCTACTATTGGAGGGCAACTATTCACTCTGTGGAGGGTCTATAAAAAGCTTCTGAAAAAGAAAAAAATAGATTATGTGACAAAAAATTGGGACCTCTTGGAAAAGATGGTGGATACGAAAGACTGCAAATTCTTCTGGAAGTTGGTGGCTAAGGGGATTATATATCAGGTGGGAATAATGGCACTCCAATTCCCCCTGAAATATGCATAACCCATTTTCAAGGGATTTTCTTTGAGTCAGAACAGCCTAATGTAGGCATGTAACAATTTTAGTGAGAGGGATACTATGTTTTGTAAGGAATACATTTCTGTCAATATGAAATCAGTTGGGTATAGGAAGGCGGCTGGCCTGGATGGATTGCAATACGACATCTTTAAATGGTTCTCTAGTTGGTGACAACCGATTTCATAAAATCATTTAAACTCCATTAGACAGTCTGGGATATGCCGATCTCTTGATCCAGAAATCTGATAGTCCCCTTTTTAAAAAAAAAGCTCCTTTTGTGACCCCCCATTGTTATCACCCTATTTCTCTTTTAAATGTAGCTAGTAAAACATTTACTAAATGTTTGTTGGATAGGGTGGAGAATTGGGCTTCCTCAACGAAGGTATTGAAGCCTTTTCAATCTTCAGGAAATGATTCTCTACGGTGGACCATTGCCTACTTTTAAATGTGCTTATTGAAAAGTACTGGTAATTACAGTATCTGTATTTGGCTTTCAATGAATTAGAGACAACCTTTGATTCTATTCCTAGGATTGTGGGATAAGCTGGCCGCACTAAACATGCTTTTGGTTTCAATTCAACTTTGCTATGCCAACACCCATGTGGCAGTGCAGACTTCGACATCTGGCAACACTTCTGAACATTTCTCAGCAAACAACAGGGTAAAGAAAGGCTGCACACTTGCACCATTGTTAATTATTCTATTTGTCTCTCATTTCGACCCTTCAAATGCATGCTTAAAGGTTAACCCCCCCCTTTGCTGCATAGTTTTTGATTTAGGATGCTCTTATATGTGGACGACACCGCTTTACTAGACCGGATGCCAGGGGGACGAGAGTGAGGACTTACTTATGCAGAGGAATGTTTTAGTGCACAAGGTCCAAAGCTGAACATGCACACAATTAAATTAGTGGTGTTCGGGAGTGATAATTATTCCTGGTTCTTAAATGGGGGGTGCACATTGAGGAGGTTGACTCTTACTGTTATCTAGGATAACGTTTTGCTAAAAATGAGAAATGGGCAAAGCATAAAACAATGATTGCAATTAAAGCTTTGACTACGCTATAGGGACTGCTTACACTTTATAATACGTATGGTGCCTGTTTGCTTGATTAGTACATTAGTGGGTATGCAGTGATTTTAACAAATTAAATTACAGTGAATGTTGTAATAACGATACGTTAATGAAAAATATCACATTTTTTGTTTAAACTGCATATGCGCGTGTGGTAAGGGGTTAAATTGGGTGGGGAGGGGGATGGGTGTGTTTAACAGCATAGGGAAATGGGGGGCTTGGAGGGAGACTCCCCCAAAAATAAAACTTTAAAATAATTTGTTGGATAAAAGTTTCGTTATTACAGCATTCACTGTAATTGTATTTGTTAAAATCACATGTAAACCATTAGTGTTTATTGGGTATAATTCACCCTACTGCTGTATGGGAGTGAGATTTGGGGCTACACCAACATCTCCCAGACTAAAGTAACCCAAAAAAAAAAGTGAAAAAAATACTGTGTCCCCTGCAGGGTACCCCTAACTGTGTGGTCTGCGTAGAACTGGGGATCCCAAGTATAGCAGCTTAGCAAAACTGATGTTTGCTTCTTATTTCTAGAATATATACTTGGGATATTCTGAAAACCCTAATATGAGTCAGGTAAGGGGGGAAATAGCAGGCTCTTCCTTGAGAAATATATATATGATTGGCACAGGGAAGCCTGTAAACGTTTGGCAAGCTGGGAACTGTGTACATCTGATGGTACCCAGTTTACCTCATTGAATCACAAAAAAACACCCTGAAGCAGAGTGCATTTAGGCATGTTTAGGAGTAAAGAAGACAAAAAGTAAGTACCCTGTCCTTACTTAAATTGTCTGGTAGTCACTGTGTCAATATGGCTCAGGGAGGGGATCTATGTTTGTTTGTTTGTTTGTTTATTGATTTTGTATGGCGCGCCAAACCCAAAGGTAACAGGGCGCTACATAGAACAGGAAAACAAGATTGCTTAAAAACTTAGTTGCAGGCATAGTATAAATATATATATTACATCACATGAAAAAGAAAACAGATAAGCATATGTATAGTCAGGTTAATAGGTAGGGATAGTACTTGATTAGTCGAGGGGGTCATTGGACTGTAGCCATGCGAGAATATTCCGTCTGAAGCTATAGTACGACTGGTCTGTTCTGATGTCAAGTGGGAGAGCATTCCAGTATTGGTCTGCCTTAACTGGGAAGCTGCTGCCGCCTGTTTTTTTTGGTCTAAATTTGGGTATCTGAAGGCAGTAGGAGTTGGCGGTTCTAGTGGGGCGGGTGGAAGTTTTTCTTACAATTCTGGCTGCCAGGTATGGGGGGGGGCTGCATTATTGAGACATTTGAAGGTGATTGATGCTGTCTTAAGTGCACTAATTTTGAGCCATTTCTGCTTTCTTCTAGTGTTGAAAATGTGTTCTTTAGAGGATAGGTTGTGGGCAGTTCTAAGGGCATTGTTTTGCAATGTTTGAATTTTGTCAATGATGTATTTGTTAGCTCCCAAATACAGAGCATTGCAGTAGTCAAGTTTGGAAAGTATTAGGGTATTGGCAATGATGATGCAGCTGGCTTGGGTGAGAAAAGCTCTACTTGCCCTAATAAGTGTACACGTGTAGGCTGTAGAGTATGCAAGGAAGTTAACTTGTTTCTTTAGAGTTAGGGCTGAGTCGAGGTGAAAGCCTAATGTTTTTACTGTTTTGGAAACTATGATTATGTTGCCATCAATGTGAAATGCTGAGTAGTTAGGACTGAGTTTTTTTAAGTTGGCGATGGATCCACGGAGTAGTGTTTCGGTTTTATCATCATTCAGGCATAGTCCATGTGTGGCCATCCATGCCTGAATGATGAGATATATTTTGTTTACCAAGGCCTTATCTGTATCGAAATTGCCCGAAAGGGGAATGAGGATCTGAGTGTCATCTGCGTAATTAGTGTAGGTGACACCCAGTCCGTCCAACTTGTCGAATAGGGCCTTGGTAAAGATATTGTATAGCGTTGGTGAGGCGCAAGGACCTTGGGGTACACCGCAAGTTATTTCGATAGGGTCAGCTGATGCCAATGTGGAGAAGACTCTAATTGTGCGGTTGTCCAAAAATGATTGGATCAGGTTATAGCCTTGTTTGAGAAGTGGGCAGCCGATGCCAGGTGTTTGCACAGGACTGCGTGATCCACCAAATCAAAGGCTGCCGACAGATCAAGGAGGAGTAGCATGGCGGTGTTTCCCTTGTCATTGAGTTCATCAATCTGTACTTTAAGATCAATTAAGGCTGTTTCTGTGCCGTGCTGTGGTCAGAATCCTGATTGACGGGTGCCTAAGAGTTGGTTAGTTTCAAGATAATGCTGGATTTGTAGGTATGCTACTCTGTCTATTATCTTGAGGAGAAATGGTACCGTGGTGATGGGTCTATAGTTAGTGGGAATGGCAGGATCTAGAATTTGCTTCTTGAGGAGGGGTAGGACCGAAGACTCTTTTAGGTTACTTGGGATGGTATTGGAAGAGAAGGAGGTATAGATCAGTTTGGTTATGAATGGGGCTAAGTCTCTTGCGGCATCCTTAATTAACTGGGCTGGGCAACGGTCACCCTTACAGCTGGAGGGTTTGAGGGATGCAATGATCTTTTCGGTTTCCGAGATCGATATTTTTTTTTACTTGAAAGGGTCGAGGCCGTGTGAGCTGGTAGTCATGGGGGTGGTGACTGAGGTTTCAGTGGGAATTAGGGAGTCTTTTTTAGCGGCAATTTTAGTTTGGAGTGTTTTAATTTTATTTGCTAGGGCATTTTGGATGCAGGTGCACCATTGTTTGTCTTTGACAATGTTGTCAGGAGGTGGTACTGGGGATTCCAGCTCTTAGGATGGTAAATAATTCTCTAGTGTTGGACGTTGCGTTGCAGATTCTTTCATTAAAGAGATTTTTTTTGTGAGTAGGATTTCTTTTTTGTATTCATTGGCGAAGAGTCTAAGTTTCAATTTATTTTCTTCAGATGGGGTGTGGCGCCATATAGACTCTAGTTTCCTTTTTTGTATTCTTAGTTCTTTTAGGTGTGGGGTGAACCAGGCATTTCGGTGAGCTTGCTGTTTACTTTTTTGAAGTATTAGAGGGGCAATGGTATCTAATGCTAATTTCATAGCATTATTGTAGCTCTCCACCAGGAGCTCTGGGTGCTGGTTGTTTGGTAAAGCATTGATAGTAGGTAATAGCAATGGCAGGAGATTGTCTGGAGTTATATTTTTTTGGCTCTAGTGGGTAGGGGGGGTGCCATGATTGTCTCTTTGGTGGTTTGTTTATTAATCGTTAATGTAAAGTCGATAAAGTAGTGGTCTGACCAGTGTTGAGGGGTAATTTTGGTGATAGCGGTATCCCAGTTCAGGGTGGCGATCTAATCCAAGGTCCTTCCTTTGTTGTTGGCAGGGGTGAGGACTTTTTGGTTTAAGCCATGTTCAGCTAACATAGTGGCTACAGATTGGGCTGGTTTGTCGTCTGGGTCATTAAAGCCTAGATTCAGGTCACCTAGTAATAGGATTTGCGAGGAGTCTTTGGTGTTATTGGCTAAGAGACTGGATAGATCCTCTTTGAAGGTCCCAATAGGGCCAGGTGGTCTATATATTAGGTAAATGGTTAGTGTGGGGGGATCCACCAGGGGGCGCAGAGATGTTCTAACGCATCTCAGCTCATCTCCTCTGCAGGGCACTGTTTGCGTGACCTGAGCCCCCCCCTGAATCCCCCGGAGTGAGGAGCTGGCACCACCCCCATCCCACTGAGTGTGCCGGGCACCCCTGGCCCAAATTTGAGCCCCTGTGGTGGAGCCGTTCCAGAGATCTGAGCCTCCGAGTTTAGAGGGACTGAGGCCCCTCCCCCCTGCGGCGCCGCGGCTCCGTGAGAATCTACGGCGTGCCCGGGCCGGAGCGAGGCCTGTGGAAGGGCTTGACTGCCCCGACTGGCGGCTCCCCCCTTCTGCCTCATGCGCGGCGATAGAGGCGGGACGCACCCGGGGGCATCCGCAGCGGATCCGGGAACCGGAGGAAGCGCCACGAAAACACCGTGGAGTTGGTGGCCTGCGCGAGGCCTATAGAACAAGGGGAAGGACTGAGCGTGGGGGGCCCACTGGAGTGAGCAGTGCTTGGGGTGATCGTGTAGGGTGAACAGGACTGCCAGGAACTGGTGTCGGTAGTGTGCGGGAGGCAAGCAAGGCCTCTCACTGGCCTACACACGCAGCGCACGGACTCCCACAGGCTGAGTGGCAACTTGGCACCAAGGAGGTAAGGAGGTGCTGGCCCGGGCTGGACGACCTCCTGGGGATTGAAGGTGCCACGGGAGGAGGCGGGAGTGCGGCTTGGGAGCACCCCTAGTATATTTAGGAGCCCCGGAGGGGCATTTGTCAGCGGGGTGTCCCCCGAGTACCGTGGGTCCCAGGCAGACAGAACGGACACACGGGGCCCTGTTGGGAGAGGCCGGCCCCAGCGGGCCGCACTGAGGTGCAGACACAGGGGCCTTGGGATTGGTCCTTCCCGCGCTCAGCCACTGGAACAATACGTACTGCCACCGCTCCGACGGGAGTGAAGTTAAGCGGTTTGGGGGGTGAGAGGTGAGGTGGGAACCCTGGGGAGGAGAGACCTACACCTCCAGGAGTGTATTAGTCGGGGACTTGGACCCCCGTTGCTGGGTCTCCGCTTCTTGCCCCTCTGCTGACATTGGCTCCCGCTCCCTGTTGCGTTGCCTGCGAATGTGAGAGCAGGCCACCTTGGGCACAAGCTCTTGGGGGAGGCCCCCACGGAGTGGGGATGCTCGGGGAGATTCTATGAACTGGAAGGAATCCCTACAGAGGTTTCGCCGCACTCCCCCCGAGCCCCTGATACCCCCTGAAATGGCGGCCCCGACGCAGCAGGAATCTACTGATACAAGCACAGTCACCAGGGGCATGGCGGCCCTACTGGAGGAAATTAGAGGCTTTAGGGCGGATATTGCTCTACGACTGGACACCTTAGATAAAAAGGTGGACAATATTGGTGACAGGGTTCAGGCGCTGGAGAACAATACAGCTTTGAGCGACATCTTTGAGACACAATTTGACATGCGCCTATCGGAACTCGAGAGGAGAGAAGAGAAATGCTCCTTGGACGATTTGGAGAATAGGGAACGCCGCTGTAACCTTCGTTTCCTAGGCTTTCCGGAGCACGAAGGCGAAACGCAAGCAGACATCATCAAGGCTGTCAATGCAGTAATAGGAGTGCTATTCGAGGGGGCCAACACCAACGAACCCACCATTGACAGGGCCCATAGAGCGGGCGCATCCTCCAGGGGCCCCAGGTCCGTTCTCGTTCGCTTTCATTACTTCTCCGAGAAAAGCAGGATCCTCGAACTGGCTCGCAAGAAGGGCCCGGTGGAGTGGGAGGGGGCCCAGATCTTGGTGTATCAGGACCTGTCGGCCTTCACCCTTGCAAGACGTCGCCTCTGTTCCCCGTTGACAAAGATGCTCCAGTCCAAGGGGGTCCGATACAGGTGGGGGTACCCATTCTCACTCTCTTTTGAGTTTGAGGGCTGTAAGTATGCCCTGATCACTGAGGACGATATCAAGAGAGTGTCGGGCGAACCTTTGGACAATTTAAATATGGAGATGGGGGAGCAGGACCGGGAGCGAACCCCGACAGGCCCAGGGGGAAACAAAGCTCCAAAGGAAAGGCGTAGAGTTCGAGGCCAAAGGAAATTTAGGAGAGTGGCCCCAGCTTCCCCGGAACTTCTGAGAAACTGAAGCGGGCTCCTGGCACCTGACGAATAAGCTTGCATTTGACTTTGCGAATGAAGGGTGATGTAACTGTTTGTGATTTGCATTGATCCTGGGGGTGAGAGGGGCTCGAGTTGTGGTTTATGAAGAGTTAAAGAGCCCGGAGGGGGGAGACAATGGTGGCCTGGCCTGGGGATAGGATGAAGCCATGGATCAACCAGGCGATCAGGGGGGAGGAGGGGAAGGGGGGGTGAAGCGTGGGAGTTGGGTTGCTGGGGTTACAGTTATGGCGTGCCAAGTTTTTTGGTCTTTCTCGCACCCCCCGGGGCTGTCTCGAGCCGTATGTGGGTTGCGAAAGCATTGTGGGAGCAACAACGCTTGCTGTTCTAAGAAGGGAGCTATGAGCCTTTACCTGTGCTTTAATGGATGATTCACCCCAATTCTTGACAGTGGGGTCATTGAATATACGCGCGCTTAACTCGCCTACAAAGAGGTCTCTAATTGTGAGGGAATTTGCGAGGCTGCGGCTTCACTTTCTCTTTGTGCAGGAAACTCATTGGGTTAGGGGAAAGGAGCCTAAGCTCAAGGCCAAAACCATTGATCAGATGTTCACGGCTTCTTCCCAGGCAAAGAAGCGGGGAGTAGCTTTGTTGGTTTCCCCCGGGGCCCATTTTGTGTTTAAAGCCTCAAAAGCAGACCCGGATGGACGGTATCTCATGGTAAAGGGGGAGGTGCGGGGCCGTTTGTTCACATTGGTTTGCATATATGCTCCGAATGAAGCGCAGGACACCTTCTGGGAGGGAATGAAAGGGATAACAATGTCATTTTCTAAGGGCACCCTACTGGTGGGTGGGGATTTTAACATGGTGCTCTGCCCCGAGCGGGATAGGAAGTCTGATAATCCCTGCCCCAACATCCGTCTCCATAAGAAATTGGCGTTGGCCTTCCAGGAAGTGAATGGGGAACTGGGCTTGTGTGACACGTGTATACCCAAGCGGGGCCGGAACCCCGATTACACATACTATTCAAAGCCACATGCTGTTTTCTCTCGCATAGACTACATCATGGTTGACTCCTCGCTGGAGGGAGAGGTCTTGAATTCGGGAGTGGAGATCATCCCTTGGACGGATCACGATATGGTAAAGATTAGGATTGGCCTTCCCCCTGCCCCGGCAACCGGATCCCGGTGGAGGTGTAATGACCTCCTCCTGCAAGATAAGGAGATACGCCAATCCCTCCTGGCAGCCATAGAAGATTATTTTACTCTCAATGATAACGGGGAGGTTGGTACTATAAGAGTATGGGAGGCGTTTAAGGCAACTATTAGAGGCACCTTTATTGGTATAGGGTCTGGGAGAAAAAGGGAGAGGGGTCGTGAGGAGAAATTGTTAAAGGAAAAGATGGAGGCTATCCAACCGGGGGGGAAGTTGAAAACTCAGACGTTCCCCGGGAAATGGGAGGAACTGCAGAGGTTGCGATCTAAGTTGGCGGACCTCCTGGTGGGACAAATGGAAAGGAAGCTCTCTTTTCTGAAACAGAAATACCTGGAAAAGGGGGAGAAGGCGGACAAGATATTGGCCTGGAGACTTCGTGAACTTAGAAACACTAGGAGGGTGAATTCGATACACACCCTGGAGGGGGACTCGACCGTGAGGGATAGTAAGATAGCGGAACAATTCAGGCTATATTATGAAAAATTGTATTGCTTGGAATATACGGGGGATGGGAATGACGTTGATAGCTTCCTGGACTCCCTTCCAATCCCGAGCCTTCATCCTGACAAAGCTGAGTCTCTCGAGCATCCCATTTCCCCGGACGAAGTAATGGATACCATATCCTCTTTAAAGAGCGGCACTGCCCCGGGGGACGATGGTTTTACAGTTAAGTTTTATAAGACCTACAGGTCCACACTTGCCCCATTCATGGCTAAGATGTTCAATGCTGCGCTTGATCAAGGCACCCTCCCACCCATGATGATGTCTGCTTTAATCGTAGTCCTACCTAAAGAGGGCAAGGACCCTTCCTACTGCCAATCATATCGCCCCATATCCCTCCTTAACACCGATGTTAAAATATTGGCCAAGCTTCTAGCGAATAGACTAGCGAAACTCCTCCCTACCCTAGTACATGGAGATCAAGTGGGCTTCATCCCGGGACGCCAGGGATCAGATAATATAAGAAAAACTCTCGACCTTATGCACGAGGCATCTAGACAGGGGGTGGAGGGGTACCTTCTCTCGCTAGACTCAGAAAAGGCCTTCGACCGTGTCGAGTGGCCTTACATGGGCAGGGTTCTCCGAAAGATGGGTCTGGGAGATAATTTTTGTGGGTGGGTCGCAGCACTATATAATGGCCCCTCAGCGAGAGTACTGGTCAACGACGGCACTTCAGAGCCCTTTTCCCTTTCTAGAGGCACCCGGCAGGGATGTCCCCTGTCGCCCCTATTGTATGCTTTGGCAATGGAGCCCCTGGCCATAGCGGTTAGGAACGACCTGGAAATCACGGGAATACGGTGCGGTGATTGTGACTTTAAACTCTCCTTATTTGCAGACGATATTCTGGGCTACCTAACCAACCTACAAGATTCCCTACCCCGGTTATTTGATCTTGTACACTACTTCGGCTCCTTTTCTGGGCTGAAGATAAACGCGTCCAAATCAAGCATCATGCCCATGGGTCTGGGGGATCGAGACATCGGAGGTGACGCTGATATTCTGGGGGTTAGAATAGAACGGGAGTCCACTAGGTACCTGGGCACCACCATCCCCAGAGATTTATCCCAACTATACCAGTGTAATTTTCCGGGGCTCCTTGCTCAGGTTAGCAGCGACCTCAGATGGTGGGCACCCCTCATGCTCTCCTGGCTTGGGCGCATGGTCACGGTGAAGATGAATATCTTGCCCCGCCTCCCCTATCTCTCTGCTGCGCTTCCCGTGGTGATACCGAGACCTTTTTTGAGGTGCTTCAGTCCCGTGTCCTCCAATTAATTTGGAACGGTAAGAGGCCGAGAGTTAAAACCTCCACCCTGACCCTCCCAAAGCTTTATGGTGGCTTTGGTCTCCCCGACTTCCGGCTCTATTATAAAGCTGCCCAACTCCGGGTGATGTTGGAGCATATGAGGGATGACCTGGGAACATATTGGACTTATGTTGAGGACATTCACACCCACCCGGAAAAAGTTAGAGATCTTTTGTGGTCCCCTCCTAAAGCTCTCCCCTCCCAGCTCAGAACACATCCTACTATGGCGGCCCTGTGGGCAGTATGGAAGCCCAATAAAGCTAATAAACAACTGTTGTGTTGGCCTTCCCCCTTGTCCTCGCTCTGGGCCCCCCCCATTGACCTGGGCTCAAGGGGCTTCCGAGATACCCAGGCCTGGTCAGACATGGGCTTGGAGAGGGTCTCTCAGCTCTCACGTGAAGAGGGCTTCATAGAGTATGAAAACCTGATAGAGGCACTGGAAGATAGTCCCCCCACGGTCTTCGAATACTTACGCTTGAAGGGGATTTTGACTCACCCTCGGTGGGCCGACCAGCTTAGACGCCCCCTTACCCCTTTTGAAAATATCCTGGCCAAAAGTACAACTCGAAAGGGTTCCTTGTCTAAGCTTTATAGTGTTTTGATAACGGCAGACCTAGAGGGTAGACAACCCTTCAAAAACATATGGGAAGAAAGGCTGGGCATGCCACTGGATGACCACACTTGGAGGGCTGTCTTCAAATGCATCTTTACGGATTCTCTGTATACCGCTGCCATGGAACATAGCTTCAAAATCCTCCATTCGTGGCACCGCCCCCCGGCCTTGTTGTCCAAGATGTTTAGAGATGTGTCCCCCTCTTGCCCTAGGGGTTGTCACCAACGGGGAACCTGGTTTCACATGTGGTGGGGTTGTCCTGTTCTACAGGTTTACTGGTCGGAATTACTCAGCTGGATTAAAGATATCGAGGGGTTTAGCCCGTCCCTACAACCGTTGGAAATTCTACTGGGCACTCCCATGCCGGAGACAGAATCAAATGTTTTTCCCAAGGTCATTGGTGCCATGTTGCGAGCGGGGAGACTGGCGCTCTCCCAAAAATGGAAGAGCGCCATGGCCCCTGCCAAGGAGGAATGGCTCTGTAAACTTAGGTCGATTTTTGTATATGAAAAACTTACTGCAATAACAAACGATACTATGACTGATTTTGTACAAGAATGGACAGCAGTTCTTCTCCATGATGATTGTATTTCCATGCGTTTGTAGAATGAATACTGAGCTGCTTTGATATGGTACGCGTTTTTACATCCCCCAAGGACCCGAGATGTTTCCTGTTCAGTTGACTTTCTGTTGGACCCCACTGTCTCAAGTGGTACTTTTAACAATCATGTGGTATGCAAGTGTTCTCCCCTAAATTTCAATTGTTTGCAAAACCTCAAAACTTGGCATGTTGATTTATTGAGGGGGTGGGGTGGGAGGGGTAAAATGGGGAAGGGAGTTGATGTAAAAAAGGGAAAATAACACAGACAATTTGGTTCAGTTTGATGGTTTTGCTGGTTGGGTCGGCTCTTACGCCCAACCTTATATGTATATTGTCAATAAAAACAAATTTTAAAAAAAAATGGTTAGTGTGTGGCAGTTGGATATGGGCAGTTTGGCTATGAGGAGTTTGCATGATTTGAGAGGGAATAAAGTTTGAAGTCTGATAGCGAGGGGGGTCTGTCCATTCTGATTAACTGGAAATTTTCAGGGATGGCTAGTGAGAGTGCAGGACCTGCAGCTTCATGTAGCCATGATTCGGTGACTGCCAGGAGGTCAAGGTTATTGGATAATAGGGTGTCTGCTATTTCAGTGGCGTGGGCCACTAGGGACCTGGCATTGATCAAGGCACTGGATAGGGTGGTTACCTTGGGTGTGTTTTGGATTTTTATAGGAATGAGTTTGGGCTGGGTAACATTGTTGCAAGGGATAGTTAGGTTAGGGTGCAGCTTAATGTACCATGAGGTCGGTATATAGTGGGGTTAGGGTCCTTGTTGCTGTGACATATAGGCTCAGAGAGGCGGGTAGTCTGGCTCTAAGTCTATTATTTCTGTCCATGGTGAGGCATGGTGCGTATTTATAGGAGGACATAATGAAGGCAGTGCTGAGTATGGTGAGGCACAGTAGAGATGCTATCTGGGTCTTATTAAGGCACATCGTTGTGGGTAGTGGTGGGAGCAAAGTAGTTGCGCTCAGGTTAGGCCAGGGACGTAAAATAGTACCAGGTATACTAGGTTATGAGACCAGCTTAGTGTGTGGCAATAAGCTCTTTCTGGCGGGCGCACCCGTCTAGTAATTGGTTATTTCAAGTGGGCTCATATTTGTAATAGCTGGTATTGGTGTTAGGCAGTCTTATGGGCCTGCAGTGGCTAGCAGTAAGCCCTGTCAAAAGGCATATAGTGGCTGGCAGTGGCAATGGGCGATTGCAATGATGCAGGGACTAAACAGTTATGCTGTCACTAAGGTAGGCATATTGGGGCGAATGCTTGAGTCAGAGAACACAGTTAGCTATAGTAGCATTGGGCAAGATAGGCTAGTACACAATAGACAGCTCAGAGCAGGCAAAGTAGGCTAATGCATAATAGGCAGCTCAGGGCAGGCAAAGTAGGCCAGTATACAATAGGCAGCTCAGGGCAGGCAAAGTAGGCTAATACACAATAGGCAGCTCAGGGCAGGCAAAGTTGGCTAATACACAATAGGCAGCTCAGGGCAGGCAAAGTTGGCTAATACACAATAGGCAGCTCAGGAGAGGCAAAGTTGGCTAATACACAATAGGCAGCTCAGGGCAGGCAAAGTTGGCTAATACACAATAGGCAGCTCAGGGCAGCCAAAGTAGGCTAATACATAATAGGCAGCTCAGGGCAGGCAAAGTTGGCTAATACACAATAGGCAGCTCAGGGCAGACAAAGTTGGCTATTACACAATAGGCAGCTCAGGGCAGGCAAAGTTGGCTAATACACAATAGGCAGCACAGGGCAGGCAAAGTTGGCTAATACACAATGGGCAACTCAGGGCAGGCAAAGTTGTCCAATACACAATAGGCAGCTCACGGCAGGCAAAGTAGGCTAATAACCAATAGGCAGCTGAGGGCAGGCAAAGTAGGCTAATACACAATAAGCACGTTTACTAGAGAATCAGTTTAGTGTAAGGGGAAAGTGCAGGCAATTGGTTTTCTAGTACTTTGGCGACTGGTGATAGTGGTACAAGTTAGCAAGATTGCAAGGCAATGCTGTAGTGCATGGTGACAGGTAGTGGGTACAGTATTGGCAAAATAAAGGGAATCATGGTACATAAGAATGCTAGTGTGAACGTTGGGCTATAGCTATAGCCATATGTAACATCAAAGTCATATCATGGGATTGTAGTAGGTCCTGTGGCATCTTACCCGGTTGTATAGCAGCATGTGAGGGCTGGAGGAGAATGGGCAGAGTTTCAGGCCCTGGCCTCTGAAGCCTCTAGACAGGCTCGAGACAGGCAATGATCCTTACTGTGAGGATCCTTCGTGGGAGGGCCGGCGCTCGCCTGCTGGCACGTGATTGGCCCTTAAGAGGGGTGGCTGGCCAATCGGAGTGCCTGTGCTCGGGTTTGTGTATAGGCACTGATCAACAAAGTAGGCAGCTTCAAGTATTATAGAATCTGCTGAGTGCCGAAAACTGCTGATAGTGACTTGTCTGCACATACTTCTTATAAACGATCAAATAAAACGAGTTAAGATCTTTAAAGACAAAAAATGCTATTGTAAAATGGGAGTTGTGGAGGACTTGTGCTACTTTACTTATTATTTTGTAAAAACTACTCTGACCTGTGTTGGAAATGCCTAAAGCCCTACCTTTGTAAACATAACATTAGGTATTATCATGATGCGTTGTTTCGTAAAATGAACTGCAATAAAATGCATTTTTGTATAGTTCTTATGAGTTTGTTAACCCCTTAAGTGCCAAGGGAGTACATTCTCCTGTGGGATGCACTGAGTCTCACAGCACTGGCCTTCGAATGCCCCCCAATGCCGGAGAACGCAGCAATGGGATGCCCGGCACCAAGGGGGTGCTATGACAACTAAACCACTGGTGCGGCTCTGGCAGACCATGTCTGCTGGAGCCAGCACAAATAGGAAAGCTGGTAGGCAACAAGGGGCTTTTTAATTATTGAATAAATGCTCTTGTAGGGCCTTTTGCCCCACTACATCACCAGGGAAGTTTTCAAACTTCGACCCTCAAAAAAGGCCTTTAAACATCTAACATCCCTGGACCCCATCAGGGTCCATGTTGGAAAAGGGCAGGGCTTACAATCCCTCTTAAGCTTTGGCCTGCCAAACCGCCTGGAGACATGTAAGTGATTGGATAAGTTAAGTGTGAGTATGCAAGTGTGGGTTAGTTGAGTGAGGACCAGAAGTGGTGGAGGATGTCAGAGAGACTAGAAGAGGTGAGAGCGAAAGTAGGGGAGGGGCTGTTATAAGGAGAGGGTCTGTGGAGTATTTGTGTGTGTGAGTAGTAAAGGTAGAATAGGAGTACCAGAGTGGTAGTGGTAGTAGTAATAGAGTTAGTAGTAGTTGGGAGTAGGGAGATGTGATAAACCTGAAGATGTCTCACCCGCTAGTCCCCATGGATCTCCATTCCAGGTGGCCACTACATGGTCATCGCTTTTGGATCCAATTCCTGGGGGTGGACCAGTGCGGGAGGATCACCTGGGTGAGGGGTCTTCGGGGAGTGGAAGTGGGACACCGGATGGCGAGATGCAGTATCCCTTCCCTGTAGCAACTTTACCCGATCCTACCAAGTCGGATACTTAGGAACTCAACCCCCTCCTTTTCTAAAATGAACATTGTCTCACGGACAGCCCGCTATAAGAGAAAACTCACCAACACCCAAACCGTATACCTGACATGTCCCAATCCAATGGTCAGGCAGGGTCAGGCAATTACTGAGCATTACAAAAACCTGACTTCCATTACACCTCTCCACACGGATAAAAGGCGGAGCACAAGAGCACACTCGGGGCATAGCAAAACACACGAGGAAGCAGCAGTTCCAAGATGGCAGTTTAATAGAAGTCGAAAGACGGTAAAGCAGAAGGGGATCACAAGGAGGGAAGTGCCCATGACCTCTTCGATGAGGAACCGTTACTTTCAGGAACCTCCAAGAGTGGAAAACATAAGACCAGGAAACAAGGCTGAAGAATCCTGCATGGTGTGTCGGAGGTACTCGGGCCTCTCCCGCGCTGGTAGTCAAGGCAGGGAGAATCGCTTGCTGCTGTGTTACTGTCCTTGGCTTCTACAACAAAGCAGTGCTAGCGAAGACAGCACAGCCAGTGAGTTGGGGAGACTGATTCCAGACCGGTATGTGTTGAAGCCAAGGTTGCAAGTGGCAACATTGTATAGTGAACGCTGAGGAGAACAGTGTATGAAACGTATGTGATAATTAGCACAAGTAAAATTGAAGAACAAATGAGTGATTGTACTTTGAAGCCAAGATACAATACCTTAGACAGAGTGGTCCGGCACCGCCTGAGTGCTCATTCAAAAGTCTCCGTAAGGTATCCAACTGAAAAGTGGCAAAAGCGAAAGAGTGACAAAGAATTGTGAATCAAAGTGGTCCTGGAACAGGTCAAGTAAAATCCTGTGCACAATCGAAAGTCTTCGATGTTAATAACATAAAGAAAGTTGATGACAATGAAGTTGGTCCAAGCCTGGCAGAGGGAGCTTTTGGCTAAAGCAAGTTTCTGATAAAAAGTTAACTTGAAATGTATCCAAGTCCGGCTGAGGGAGACTAATTGAACAGTGTGTTAAAGAGGATCTGAGCCCGGCTGAGGGGGATCCAAGTTGAATCGTGAATCACCTGAGAAATTGAGTACTTGTGAAATCCTAAGAGGAAAATAACATATTGTTTGTTTGTCGTATCCAGCCCTCTGAAAGAAGAGACTTTAAAAGGCAAAGAGACTTGGACATGGAAGGCCCTGATGCTAAAGATTGAACTGTATCCTCATGCTAGAGAAGCCAGAGACTGTGCTAAGCTCAAGTATACTGCCTGGTCCCTTGCAGAAAACGTGGTGAAGGGAGGCCAACGGCCCGAACCTCCTGACATATCATTTTGTGAACACTTCTTCCTTTTTCGTAACACTATTTCCCACACTATTTGTGTTTAGAGGTAAGGATTGGCAATAGGTTTATTAGTATAGGCCTTTTTATTTTGGCAAGGCGCCACTAGGACTGTGTTATTATTATTTGATGGCCATAGCTTTCTCCCATCTGTAGGTTTAGGATTAGATAGGCATTTTTCAAACCCTTATTGAAGTTTAATGAACACCCTTGAACTATGGTCACTTCTGTCTGCCTTACTGTTGATACCATGCCTTCTTTACATGTGCTGTTAGTAGTGGGATGTGACTCAAATGAAACACATTGGGCAACCCTAAAATTCCAGAAGCTTAGTCATAGAGTCTCAGACCTCTCTATTGCCATCAAAGAATCAATAGGCTTTGATAGCTGTAGCAGCAGAGAAGCCACCTTTTCCCTCCAGGGAAAAGAGGAATTATTCCCAAAGACATGGTTTTGATACCCCCTCCTGGGTGTTGTATAAGATCGGCCCCAAAATCTGGCATGGTATGGAAGTTCTGTCTAGATGTCCTAGCAGGCGTTGTAGATCCCGACTTCCGGGGAAACGTAAAGGTTCTCTTACAGAACCATGGTGAAATCCCATGTGAAGTAAATTGTGGGTACAAAGTTGGACAAGGAATTCTTGAAAGGACTCTATTTCCTTGTTTTAGAGAGAGTGAACCGGAAGATACTGAGAGAGGTGCCTTGGGCTTTGGGGAAGCTGATGAACCATCTACCACTGATGCAAACATGGAAGAAGAACCTACCATCCTTCCCGACCTAACCTTCCCTCAGCGAAATGATCAGGCACTCGCAGAAACTTTCTTACAATCAATTCACGAAGGGGAGGGATTAGAGAAGGGAAATCCTTCTTTCGTCCTAAAACAGGGATTATTGTACAGAAAGGAAACATCCACAGAACGCCTAAGTAAAACTCAGCTAGTAATCCCCAAAACCCATTGGAAGATCGTGCTAGAGATTGCACATTCTCATCTGATAGGGGGGCACTTAGGAAAATGTAAGACCCAGGCACACATCAGTGGGAAGTTTTACTGGTGAGGTATCCATGCTGATAAAAAAAAAAAAACTTCATTCAGACATGTGAAATATGTCAGAAAACCAGTACTCACCTTCCCTTGCCTGCCCCTCTGAACTTTTTACCAATAATAGAAGTCTCTTTCTCAAGGATTGGGATGGATATCATTGGACCGTTAGAAACCTCTAGACTGGGTAATAAATATGTCCTTGTAATTGTTGATTACGCTACCAGATACCCCAAGGCATTCCCTATGTGCAACAACACCACCCAGCAGATTTTAAAACACCTATTACCATATTTTACCAGGGTTGGTTTTCCTAAGGAAATCCTGATGGATCAAGGGTCCAATTTCATGTGCAAACTCATGGGCGAAGTCAAGGAGCTGCTCCATAGCACCACCTTAAGAACTTCAGTTTACCATCCCCAAACAGATGGATTAGTCGAAAGATTCAATAAAACACTCAAAATGATTCTAAGACAATTGGTAGACAAGGGCGGGAAGGACTGGAACTGCATGATCCCCACGGCACTATTTGCAGTAAGAAAAACTGCACAGGCATCCACTGTATTCTCTCCTTTTGAACTACTTTATGGTAGAGAACCTAGAGATGTCCTGGACATGGTCCGGTAGACTTGCGAAGAGAGAGAAGAGGCACCCATTACCCTTTTGCAAACAGCTACCAAATTGCGAGACCTTATGAAACTTGTTAGAAATCTAATCTATACTCATATGGAGAAAGCCCAAACACAACAGTCCACCTATGACCAAAAGGTACACCCAAGGTCATTTTCAATAGAACAAAAGGTATTAGACCTTTTACCTACCTCGGAAAACAAGCTTGTCTC
The DNA here is from genome assembly GCF_040938575.1 of Ambystoma mexicanum. Classification (NCBI taxonomy): domain Eukaryota; kingdom Metazoa; phylum Chordata; class Amphibia; order Caudata; family Ambystomatidae; genus Ambystoma; species Ambystoma mexicanum. The sequence continues at coordinate 830,007,830 of NC_090934.1, read as the reverse complement.
AAAGTGGCATGGGCCATATGAAATATTGGAATGAACTAGAACCTGTACCTATAAGGTAGCCCATCTTGATAGCAAACAAAAGACCCATCTCTACCACGTAAATCTCTTAAAAGAGTGGAAGGAAAATCCTTCCGCCACCAATGGCACGATACTAACCTGTTTGGTACCAGAAGAAATAGATAATTTTGAATTAATTTCTCTAGAGCTATCTACTCAGCAACAAGAAGATTTAAAAGATTTCGTTATCACATTCCCCAATGTATTCTCAGAGAAACCAGGAAGAGTGCAAGGTACCTATCACTATATTAGAACACCCAAAGGAAAAGTGGTCAATCTGAAACCATATAGACTCCTGGAAGCCCATAAACAGATAGTGGTTGTGGAAGTGAATAAAATGCTAAGGGTGAACCCTCTTCAAGCTCATGGTCCTCCCCTATAGTATTGGTTACAAAACCTGACCATTCCTGGAGGTTTTGCATAGACTTCCGTCAAGTTAATGCCATCTCTGACTTCAAGGCTTATTCCATTCTACGCATCGACAAATTGATTGATAAACTAGGAAACGCCACTTTTGTTATCAACCCTAGACTTAATCAAAGGGTACTCACAGGTGCCATTGCATGGGCCTGGTAAGGAAACAACAGCGTTCCCGACGTCCCTGAGACTGTTCCAGTTTAAAGTCCTCCCTTTTGGCTTAGACAGGGCCTGCCACTTTCCAACGACTTATGGACAGAATATTACAGCCCTTTTCTGATTTCTGTGGAGCTTATATTGACAATATAGTCATTTATAGTAAAACCTCGGAAGACCATCTTTTCTATCTCTTTACTATTATGAGAGCCCTCAGAGAAGCCAGCCTAACTGCCAGTCCATCCAAATGCAAGCTAGCTCAATCTGCCGTGAAATACCTTGGCTTCTTTGTAAGGAAAGGTAGCGTCCAACCTCAACGCGAGAAAGTGAAGGGTGTCCTAGATACCCCGACGCGTAAGACTAAAAGAGAAATCAGAGAATTCTTAGGGTTTATCGGTTATTACCGTAGATGTATCCCTAACTTCTCAGACAGGACAGCTCGGCTGACAGACAAATTAAAAAAACGCAGAACCCCAGAAAATTCATTGGACTGACAAGGATGATGTATGTTACAACAACCTAAAACAGACCCTGTGCCAGAACCTGATCCTAAAGGTAGTAGATTTCTTGAAGGACTTTGTGTTACAAACCAACGCTTCCCTTACACGGCTAGGAGCAGTGTTGTCACAAATTTGCGATGGATTGGAACATCCTATCTTTTTTTTCTAGTTGCAAACTCTAACCACATGAAAATAACTACTCGATGCTGGAATTAGAGGCCCTTACCATCAAGTTGGCTATCACCCACCTTAGAGACTACCTCCTAGAAAGGAAGTTCAAACTTGTCACAGTTCATTCACCATTAGTTTAGATTAGCCAACAGAAAGATTCTAACCCTCGCGTCATGGAATGTTTCTTAGACCTGCACCCCCACTGTTTCACTGTGGAGCACCAAAAAGGCAAAGCCCAAGGAAACGTGGATTTCCTTTCTCAACTCCCTTGTGAAACAGATGCGGCTCCATCGCATAGGGAAGGGTGTGTGAGAAATCTGAAGGTGCCTCGCTTGCTCTTCGCCGGGGATCAGTCATCCTGGTGGCCAGGACACAGCCATTGCTTTTGGATCCAGTTCCTGGATCCAGTCTGTGTTGAAGCCAAGGTTGCAGGTGGCAAAATTGTATAGTGAACGCTGAAGAGAACAGTGTAGGAAGTTTATGTGATAATCGGCGCAAGTAAAATTGAAGAACAAATGAGTGATTGAACTTTGAAGCCAATATATGATACCTTAGACAGAGTGGTCTTGCACTGCGTGGGTGCTCATTCGAAAGACTCTGTAAGGTATTCAACTGAAAGGTGGCAAAAGTGAAAGAGTGACACAGAATTGTGAAGCAAAGTGGTCCTGCACTGGGTCAAGTAAAATCCAGTGGACAATCGAAACTCTTTGATGTTAATAACATAAAGAAAGTTGATGACAATGAAGTTGGTCCGATCCCGGCAGAGGGAGATCAGCTGAGAGATTTTGGTTAAAGTAAGTTTGTAATAAAAAATGTACTTGAAATTGGTCTGAGCCGAGCTGAGGGAGACTAATTGAACAGTGTGTTAAAGACGATCTGAGCCTGGCTGAGGGGATCCGGGTTGAACCGTGAATCACCCGAGAAACAATATCCTAGGAACATTGTGTTGAGAGAATATGAGCCCGGCTGAGGGGTATCCGAGGTGAATAGTGAATCGACTGAGAAATTGAGTACTTGTGAAATCCTAAGAGGAAAATAACATATTGTTTGTTTGTAGCATCAGGCCATCTGAAAGAACAGAATTTGAAAGGCAAAGAGTCTTGGACACTGAAGGCCCTGATGCTAAAGATTGAACTGTATCCTCGTGCTAGAGAAGCCAGACACTGGGCAAAGCTCGAGTTTACTGCCTTGGCCCATGCTGAAAATGTGGGCAAGGGAGGCCAATGGCCTGAACATGCTTACATATCATTTTGTGAACACTTCTTCCTTTTTCGTAACACTATTTGTATTTAGAGGTAAGGTTTTGCGATAGGTTTGTTTGTATAGGCCCATTTGTATAGGACCCTTTATTTTGACAAGACACCACTATGACTGTGGTATTATTATTTGATGTTCGTACCTTGCCCCATCTGTAGATTACTGATTACATAGGCATTTTTCAGACCAGTATTGAAGTTAAATAAACACCCTTGAATGCGGTCAGTTGTGTCTGTCTTACTATTGATACCATACCTTCCTTACAGACAGTAGGTAGCGAGTGAGAGAAAAATGCAGTAAGTGGTTGTTGGTAGTAAATGGCGATAGTGTGCACTAGTGATTAGAAAGATTAATAGTTTGACAGTAGTAGTAGTAGCAGGAGTAAAGGTAGTAAAGCGATAGTGTTAATAACTGAGTAAGAACAGTAGTAGAGGGAGCATAACAAGAGCAAACAGGAGTGGGAGATTAGGAGTAGCTGTGATAAGAGTAGAGAGAGAGCATGAGTATAACAGAACAATAGTGAGAAGCAAGGAAATAGATTGGGAGGAAGGAGGGAAGAGAAGATAGTTTGGTTAGAGAGCTAGAGGTAAGATCGATAATAAGAACAGGAGTAAGAAAATAAGTAAGATCAAACAGTGGAGGTGGAAAGCCAGAGAGAGAGATTGGAGGGATAGTGACCTGGTCAGAGGAGATCATTTTAAGAAACTAATATAGTGAAGGGGCTGGTTCGAGCGTGTGTGAGAAAAGAAAGTGAGAGTGACGCCTGGCGGAAGAAGGCATCATCCCTAACTCCCTAGAACACTAAGTGGGTTAGGTCAGGGAAAGTTAGACAATCCCCACAGAGTTAGTCAGACAACTTCATTGGGGAACTACCACTGTTACCATTGGCAAGTACTATCATCCCTTTTAAGGACACTTGGGCTAGGCAAGTGGGAAAGATCAGGGAAAACAAGACAAATAGTGCCGGTGCTAGCACCATACCTCCCAAGAGAACTAGGTAGGCCCAAAAGACCCTTTTTAAGAATTTACAGCCAATCTATCTGTAGGTCATCAATAAAGACCCTTAGATTTACTAACCGAATAGGCATAGTTCTTTGTGGCAGGCCGCCCCATCACATGTCATGTCACAAGTGGGATTGGCCAGACTCTGATACAGAAGTCACTCCCAGTCTGCAGTAGATGAAAATCAGAAGAGCTGGACCCCCCTTTGAGCCGCTTACCCAGAAGGCTTACCTACCAACCAGGATGATGCTGTGGGACATCTCATATGAGTTGCTGTATCCACACAGCTATTTGATACCAGGAAAGGAGAAAGTGATTGTGGAGACAGATCTCAGAGTGGAACTTCCCTGATATTGTGTTGGAAATTTTCACCCGATGTCCAAATTCCCAAAACAGCCCTTGTATGAGCTCTATTCATTGGTGGGTCAATTCAAACACCCTAGCAACGTGCAGGTGCTGCTGGTTAACATATCTCCTGAACCCATTCACAGTATGGGAGGAGATGTTTTCGGTCAACTCTGTTTAGAGACTGTCTGGGATACCAAGCTGTACTGAGAAGACTTAAGCGAGTCATCACCTAAGAGTCCCAGCCTGGGACCAGAAAAAATGTACCATTCAACCTCAAGGGATTCACCGGAAGTGGAGGACACAGTTGTAGTGTGGTGGGTAGGAAGAAGGAGGCGGACACTTGGAGAACATTGTGAATTATGTTTATTTTATGTTTATTCAAATAATAATAATGTCTAACTTTCCCTATTGCTAGAGGGGTTTCCCTGCCTAAATAATCAAGTAAAGGTGCTCGTCAGTCATCAGAAAGTCCAAACTGAAAAGTGTCCTCCGTCCAAAATCGACTCCTACCTTACTCTATCACTATGTTAACTAAATTAATTTAGATTGGGAGAACCGCTCCCCTGTTCTGGTATTCTGGTATGTCAATGGCTCTTATTCAATAGATAGTTCTCTTCTTCAAATAGACTCTTTCCACCATTTTGTCCAGATCTTTGAGATTCTTTACAATGTACTTAAGCTCGTTCTCCCTTCTTAAAGTAACTATTACACAAGACTTGGTAGCATTCCTTATTAGTCTATGATTCGGGTGTAAATATTTTTTTAACTCTAGTGATCTAAACTTCTCCTTAATGTCTTTACTTCCTCGTTTTCCTGGGGTTGTAGCCCCTTTCTGAACACTTGCTTTGTCAGGCTTATTCTTAACTCTTGGGACCAGTCTGTTCCATTTACACTTTAAGGCTTCTATCTGTAATGTCTCATATATTTCACCGGGACGAGTTTATCTTCATGCCCACTCCTCAATAACTTCTATTTGGGTCTTATTTGTTATCCTGATTATAGCGTTAATACAGTTCCACTTTAATGGCTCTGATTTTGGTACTTCATCAATTTCACTGGGGAGAGTTTCTCTTGTTTGATAATGATGCTCTGGTGGCTATCTGGTATCCCCTTTCTTCCTGTTAGCTCTGTTTTTGACAGGAAACGCTTTCGGGCTTGGCCCTCACTTGGGTTCTCTTCTTGTTCTCGGTCTCTCGTGCTGCACCTCCTGGTCTGTATCTCGCACTTATCTGCTTTCTCGTGGGAACCATGTTTGACTGCAGGCCGCAGGGTGCTTCTAAGACTCCCGTATTGGGTGGTTTCGTAATTGTAATGGGCGGGCTGCCCACCACAGTTTTGTTGTGGGAACTGCTTAATTTCTCATCTGTTTACTGCTTCATGGGAATACCGGACGGCTCATGCTTTACTATACTACTCAGGACTCCTCCGAAAATCATGGGTTTGCGGCTCTCTCTGGTTCTGCCTCCTCCGTGTGTAACCGTGTAAGGGGACTTCCCATGCTTACGCTGTTCTCCCTCTGCTTGTGTTGCGCCTTGACTCATCGTGCTCTCCTCTCCCGGCCTCCTCATCTCCATTATTTGTGTGTCTCCTCTTAAAGAGGCATACCCTTCTTCTTGCACATGACAGGTTATTTCAGTTTTACCTTCGTGGAATATTCATCACATCGGATAGTCCCATATAATCCACAATGGTGGAGGGCTTAGGGAATTCCTTACAGGAATGGTAGTCTGTGTCCCCTAAGGGGGAGTATCTCCCAGTGATGTCCCACTTGCCCAGACCCCTAGGGAGGGTCCTGCAGAGCGGGCTCCCCTCCCTAACCTGAAAGTGGGAGACTTCCCCTTTGCGAGAAGGGACAAATACCTGTGATTGGTCACAGTAGTCAATGGCAGATAAAAAGTCAGAAAGTAGAAGGCAGTCCCAATTCTGAGGGCAGTTGCGAGGGAGAGCTGTACCTTGAGTCGGACTAGCCCTAGACCAGAAAAAAACATGGAAGAGCATGGGAGACCCAAAGAGAACTGCAGAAAGACACCCCACACATATCCCGATCTAGGAACTCTGGAGGTGCAACCCAGCAACAGCCATGAGAGTAGCCCCGATTCTGGGTTCTGTCAGAATGGGCATTCCCAAAAGATAAATACCTACAAATACTCTCTCAGATGAAGAAGAGGAAGGCCCAGATCTAGGAAACATAGAGAACTTACAAACCACAGAGGTGCAGCAGTGACATGAATATTTTACCTGGAAACAGATGATGAACTAATGGGAGAGAGACCAATCGAACTGGAGGAGGGAAGTGAACCACAGAAGACACCCCTTTACCAACTGACCATCCTACAATTGGAGAATTCACAAAGCCCCAACCAAAAGGGGAGTACTGGGAAAACTCACTTGGGTTATCACCAGTACTATACCCCAGAGGAATTCCTGGACAATACCTTCAGGATACTGGTTAAAGTCGATGGAAAAGATGTGTTAGACTCTGGCAGTTGGTACACCAGCATCCATCCAGAATTATTGAACCCAAATAACCTCCTTGATGGAAGACAAAAGTAACGTTTTGTGTTTATGCAGACTGGTATATCTGAGAAGATGAGACAGGGTCAGCCGTAGCGCCAAACCTCCTGGGAGAACCTGATAGGGTCAAAAGTCCCTTTTTATGGATCTACAGCCAACCTATCTGAAGGTCATCAATAAAGACCCTTGGACTTACTACCCGAGTCAGTGTGGTACTTTGTGGCAGGCTGCTCTGTTACATGTTACACTTTGATCTAAACTGTGAGTTGTTCACCCACATAGCTGCCCTTCCGGCAATAGGCAATAAAAACCATGCTGGGTTGGTTACATTCAAATATCTACAGCAGTTTATCAAACCAATGAGCTTACCGCAATGCAATTTCTCCTCTGTAAGTTATAAACATCTCTGTGTGACATCTTAATTTACTGGACTATCATACTAGAAATGCAAATAAAGTGCTACAACTTAAACATTTGAATGCGTTCTTAACCGACGGTCTATCTAACTAGGAGGTTCAAATTGTGGTTTGTGAATTACTCACAGATCTCTACAGTAGATACAGTTGGCATTGCAGTGTACTTTGTAAGCTGTATAGAAATATCTGCAGTGCGTTGTCAACCCACTGCGTAATCTTACAGGGAATTAAATCTTTGCTTTTTAAATTGTGCATACATGACCACAGTGAGTTCTCAATCCACAGAGCTATACGTGTAATGAAGATTACACATAACCACTATGGAGATGGTTTTCTGACTCCCATTCTGTGACAATCCCATATTTATTCATGGGAGATGGTTCAGATTTGTTTTATTTCTGTTGTTGTATATCTTATTAAGCTTTTTGTGCATCTGAGCAAAAATTGATTTTGGAGGCAGCCTGATTAGCGTCCTAATGACAACATATTTCCCCATTGACCAATGTCATAAGATAATCATAATGTTATGACCAGCCTTGTTGCTTAAAGGATGTCTATCAAACACCTTTCACTTTGCTTCAGTTCCATCACCAGGGTTCTGATCTCCCTCAAAGGGTCTTCTCTATCAACAGACATATGAATTCCAAGAGTCAGTCATCTTGGCCTTTCTGTTATCGTCGCAACCATCCCTACCTTCACCAAAACCTGCCCTGTCAGTGGTAACTTCCAAAGAGTGATCACATGCTATCATCACACCTGAGTAATACCCTGTGCTGACCAATACATTTTAAGCAACTTTGACCTCATTGCAAGCATGCATTGCATTGCTAATGTTCTGGAAATCTGGTAGCAAATCAACTCTCTACTTAACAGGAAATTAAGAATACGCTCACTGACTTTTCAGTCAAGATTTAGACCAAGTGGGGGGATTGATACTCCCCTTTTAACCACATGGCAGAATCTTCTTAAAGCCAACGACCAAACTAAGGCATGTGCACTGATCCTGTTGGACCTCTCAGAGGCATGTAACACCACTGTTCACAAAATGCTGCTAATTCATCTCGCAAAATTGGCAGGTACAGGAGCGACTGGCAGCAGCTGGTTCTCATACTTCCTCTAAAACCACACCCATCAGGTTACACTAGGATCCTCCCTTGAGGCCCCTTAGATGAACCGGTCCTAAAACCTTAGACTTCTCATCAAAAACTCTTAAACATATGCAAAAATCCCTCATAGAAGCTCTTAGAATCAGCTTTCACCTTCATAATTGTGACATATAGATCCCCTTCAAACTTGACAAGGAAGTTGGCGACCAACTTTGACTGGAACACTCCATACATTTAACAATGAATTAAGTCTGACACACCCATTTAATGCAGACTAATTGGCTCTGCCTGAATGTACACAAGACAGAGTCCTTGCTTATAGGCCCAGCATTCCCTTGTACACTTTTATTTGTCTGACCAAGCTCATTGGCCCTACCACAGATCCTCGACTTGAGAAACTCAGTAGTGAGGTGTAACTTTAAACACTGTTCTCTCTTGCACCCACCAAGTAAACTCAGTAAACGCACATTGGTTCTTTAACTTATGTTTACTCAAAGGGGATATTCTCCTCCTGCAAAATTCGTCATGCAGTACTTGCCTCTTATTAGACTATTGCAATGGCCTAAAGTCATGCACCCAGGTTGATTTGCAAGATAGAGCAAAAGGATTCTACCATGCCAAACTAAGGGACCTAAACTGCCTTTGAAAATGAAATGAAACTTTTTCTAGATCTCGTGCCTGACCCACAGGGCATTCCACTATTGCTCAATAGAGCACCTCACAAGTGCCTTTCAGCAATATCAAACATCAAGACTCCTGATATCTTCCGTCCTCCAAACCAGAGGGGATTTTTATTCTCTACACACCTTGGGCTCCTAACTCTGAAAACAAAGATGAGACATGCAGGAATTCCAGAGTTACTTCAGAAATAATTCAGAAGAGGCCTCAAGACTTGCTTCATTTGCTTAGTCAATGGGAATGACCGAGCTGGGGCTGATATATTCCTTACCTATCTGCCTGATCTTCACTGTAATTTATGATATCTCTGATATGCACTAGTCAGGTCACTAATTGACAGCCGACTTACCAGCATCCTATGTCATATGAAATTATAAAAACTTGCCACTCCCTCATAGTAGACTTTCTGTGGGTTCCTTCCCCCCATGCTCACCCGAAGGCTTTTATCATCTTTGAAATCACATTTTTGGATGACTGGACTCGCTTTCAGACTGCATCATTGCCCTGCCTTTGTTTAAACTCATAAGTTCCACTCTCCTGGTGCTTCATATTTATCCCATCAACAATCCCTTCCCTGTGCACTCAGAGTCCGCTGATAGGTTGTGTGCATTGCTTTACAAATCCCTCAATAAGTAGACCAGCTTCTGCTATTAATAGATATTGTTTGTTTCAGGGCACACATGTTCACCTCAACAGGCAAAAGCAAAATCTCATTTATGTTTTGTAAACTCACTTCTTTTTTAAATGGAATGCAATTCCCTTTTTTATTAATCACCTTTCTTTGACCCTGCCGGCATACAACATAAAATGCTAGTTTTCTTTTATTTGTTCATTCTTAATGGTACAGATGCATTCTATGATGACCTAATGATGCAGTATTGTGCCCCCAGTCTTTAATATTAAAGTATGAGAACAAAAAATGAAACACAATTAATATTGATGTGCATGACGGGTAGGCAAGTGTTTGGGAGGTTGTTAGCTCTGTTGGTATTATCTCAATTATAATTATTGAATGCTGGTATTTGTGCAGCTTTTTAATATTACAGATGTTTAATTGTGTGTATTTTTATTTTGTGCACAATAAATCAACGGATTATACATACAATCAACACAAAACTCGTTGCAGAAGAAAAATTGAGATTTCACAAAAAGCATCAGAGGAAGAAGAAAGATACCGCAAGGAAATGAACAAGTAAGAGAAACGCGAAAGTATTTCCTATCAAAAAGAAAAATATGAGAAAACAAATATGCCAGAATGTCATCCATATAGTAGGACCACATACTATCATATGTGTGGAGATATTATGATTATGGTGAATTTGGTATTTGATTTGTTAATACAATGACCTAAAGTTGGGCTTACACTGCAGGCATGCCTTAAACTCTTACATGTAGCAGAACTTGGTTTGCAGGCACACTGTTATAGTGATTAAGACCCTGTATCCCCAGTGCACATATCAAAAGATCTCCATACTTCTAAAAGAAGTCAGTGAAGAATGCCATATCTTAAAATAACGACATGATAATTACAGAATGCCACATCCATGAAAGGACTGAGAGGCCACCATGACTGGGGTGAAGATTTGCCTCATCATGTGATTGGAAACATCACAGATCAGCACAGATCTGAGACCTTTCCCTTAGTTTCCAGATCTCCACTTTTTCCATAAATTGCTTATGCTCAAAATGTGTTCTGACCGTCTCTTTACCTGATGCCCTTCTCTTGTTTCTACTTAACTATTTTCTCGCACGCTTCCCTCACAGACTCCACCCATGGGTGCCCCCCGCTCGGTTCCTGTGTCCCATGGCACATCCTGTAAAAGTATCCCCAATGGTTGTGATCCCTAACCTCCTTTCTCTTGTTTTCTTACATTCTTCTTTGTTGTTCTTATACAGGCGTGCACCATTACACCGTAGGGTTGCTATGCTAGGTCCATATTATTTCTCTGTTGCTTTGTTTTTTACTTTGCCACCTCCCACTAGTTCACCTGTGTAGCTGATTGCAGCCAGTCCTCGTACTTGAGACAAATTGTGCATTGTTTAAAATGCCTAACCTTAAATGGCCCAGAGAGTCACACTTTGGCTGAAGCACCAATCTCCTTAACTGTTCAAGAGATTAGAGCGTGGATGTCCATGTCCCCAGGAGTCTGTAAGGATTGCTAAAGATATGGATTTCCAGGTCCTAGCGACACATGTGCCTTAAGCAGCCCAGCAGTACGGTATGAATTCCTGCTGCAGTCAAAGGCATCCACCACCTTTCCAAACACTCAATTTTTGTTGTCTGTTTCCTGATTATCATCTCATCGTATAGAGAATAAAGACCCCTATGCCTGGTTGTGCATATGCTATTGCCCATGTGTAAAATGTGAAGCATTTGCTGCACAGGAAGGGAATATCTTCATGACTCGTAGGTGGTGAGCAGAGAATCTAAATGGGCTGTAATGGGGTCTTCTATCTCGCACTACTGATCATTTTTTATTGTCCTTCTGCAGGTCCCCTTAGGAGTTACATTTCAAAACGTTTAGGTTTAAGTCCCTCTGCTACCGCTAGTACACCCTTGCACCACAACCTTATTTCATGCTTCTGAACCTCTCCTTTATTTTCACTCTGTATTTTCGCTCTGTGTGCCCTCCCCTCTTGCCTTCTTTCTTCTGACCCTGCAGCATACACACATCCTGTGCCTCACATTCACTGATTCAAATAGCTCATGCTACATATTTGCTTCCCAGGTTTACTTAAAGATCATTGATTTTTTTTGTTACCTGCTCACTGATGCTGAAATGTTCCTTTTGCATACTTTTCAAGTACTGCAGTGTATATTCATGTCGTCACTGCCTTATCCCTGTGGATAGCTCGTGTGGTAAATGCTCGCCTCTATGCTGTGTCATTCAGCATGCTGCAATTTAGAATCCTGGCAGTGCAAACTCAGACCTTCCTCCTTCCACAGCATACAATATATTGTGGCCATTAAATTGGCCAATACTAGCCAATAATGTCACAGTTCTTCGAAGTGAGCAGAATCCAACATCAGTTGTATTAAAAAAAAACCTGGTAGTGTTAACAAGGGGGTTGGGCAGCCCTCAAATTCTGAATATAAAGAGGTGACCTTCTAACAGTCACACAGGACGCCCTGACAAATCGGAATTTTCTGATGGATAAATTACAAACGTTTTCAAAATATTACCGGATTAAAGATGAATTGGACCAAATCTAAGATAATGCCTCTGTCTTCCTCATGTAACAAAAACCTATTTGACAACACATGGAAATGTGTGTTCTGTCCTAGAAAGATGAGCAATCTGCGTATGTGGTTGTGGGCAGAGGTTTTGTAGAGGATGCAACTTAATTGTGTTGACCTTCTACCCAAACCCAAGTGTGACCTGGAAAAATGGATGATTTGGAAATTAGCACTCTGGGTCAAGATGATCAGGGAAAAGCGTAAAGGTGAACATTGCACCAAGCACAAATTACATCTTTTCCCATGCTGTCCTTCCAAACTCTGAGTCATGTATTCATTGATTTGGATAGACCAATAAAAAACATTCCTCTAAGATAAAAAAAGTCTCAAAGATTAGTGTTAAGAACATTGCAACTGTCCACACTGGTGAGGTGAATAAACCAATGAAGCCCGTGTGGAGTTAAGGGCGCGCTGTTGACTGCTGTGTGGCTGGGAAACTGCTTTTTCTTACCTTGAGACTCCTCGCCAGGCTGATTGTCATCACCCGCTCCGATTCGCGTAAGCCTGTCAGCTGACAGCAGTTGAGGCGAGCGGGTCTTGGAAACAGAGCTTGCTGCATCGTCACGTGACTGGTGTCACATGCCACTCATAGGCGACTCCCCCTGAACAGTGCTTTAAAATCACAACAGCGCAGCCCTTGTGGCATGAAGCCCGCGTGGAGTTTAGGGCGTGCTGTTGACTGCTGTGCGGCTGGGAAACTGCTTTTTCTTACCTTAAGACTCCTCACCAGGCTGATTGTCATCACCCGCTCCGATTCGCGTAAGCCTGTCAGTTGACAGCAGTTGAGGCGAGCGGGACTTGGAAACAGAGCTTGCTGCATCGTCACGGGCCTGGTTTCACGTGCCACTCATGGGCCACTCCCCCTGAACAGTGATTTAAAATCACAACAGCGCGACCCTTGCGGCGTGAAGCCCGCGTGGAGTTAAGGGCGCGCTGTTGACTGCTGTTTGCGGCTGGTTCCGGCATTTCCAGTGGTAAGTGCCTTATAATCTGAGGTTGAAGGCATATTTGGTATAACATATCTGCACTTTAAAACTACCTATGGAACCTACTAAACCCCGAACTAGGTTACAGGGCAAGTTAGAGGAATTTACAGCCCACATGATTAAAATCCCCAATTACCAAGTGTCACCTGGGGAATTCTTGTCTAAATCTACTCTAATAGGGAGAAAATAAAGAACCTAGAAGCACTGAAGATTGAAAGCAAATACTAAATATAGAAGCCATATATAAAAAAGTGAAATCCACTCTACTGTCGCCTGGAAAATTCCATTAATCTAAACAAGATATTCTGATATCAAATCAGATACCAGAATTGAATAAAACAAGCCAAGATAATATTCCAAAGTCCATGAAGCAGAATGTTTCTTCTGAGGTCGTTCCCATGCTCCAAAACAGTTCCCTATCGAAACCTCAGCAAAAGGCCATAGTTAACAACACGCAGGACATTCTGGCAATGGCCCACACAATTCCTTCTGCTCCTGCCTTACCGTCGGTACAATCCATAATTAAAACATCTCAAAAAACATTAGAAGAAGATATTTGCTTTACACCATCTCTCCAAGATCGAGCAAAAGTAGCAAAACTACACTGGCAGTCAACATATCTACCTACTGTCTCAAGAAAAAATGATTATAATAAACCCATGGCAGTTCGAATTATTCGTCTTTTTCTTGATATTACTGAGATAGACGCCATCATGGACTCCCAGGAAAAAAGAAATTAAGTCTTTAGTGGAGTTTTTACGCCTAAGCCATCAGGAAAAAATGATGCATCTACACCAATCGTACCTTTAAGAACATTTTCTCCCATGAAAGAAAGCACAACGCTCCTCACCGAACTGTCACCAAACCATAAAACGGAGGATATTCACAGGCCGAAAATCTCCACGCAAGCGTGCGAATCGCAACGCAAGTGCAAAAGCCGCGCACATCGATTCATGGAAGTCAGTGCGCGTGTAAATACTGGGATGGGCGCCAAACTCCTGCGTGGCGCACACGTCATCAAACGGTATGCGCACAGCGAAAGCGCACATAGCGTGGTGCACACAACAAAAGTAGGTGGAACACGGAGCGTAACACATGGAATGGGGAACAACGCGTGAAAATGTGGGCGTTATGGGGGAAGTACAGGAGGCAAACGCCCACACGCGTGCCTACAACACATATTCATGGAATCGAACAGGGGAAACGCGTGCGCCAATAAAGACGTGCTAATCCGGAAACACGTACGCCAGCAGGAAGCAGGTGTACGCGGACCCGCGCAGCATCAAAGTGCGCGCAACAACAAACAAGCTCAGACGCTACGATGAATATACCGTTCCTCGCAGCAGTGGTCGTGAGACACCGCAGGAGGAGGAGGATAGTCCGGGCCAGAATTTTGACACCCAGGTCCAGCCTTTTTGGGATGCATGATGACCAAGTGTATGGGAGGTACAGGTTTCCACCTCACATAATACTCGACCTGGTGAGTGAGTGGGAGGATGACCTCACATCACCCACCCTGTGCTCTCAAGCACTGATCCCCTTAGAAAAGGTGCTCAATGTACTGCACTTCTTGGCCACTGGTTCATTTCAGCGGACAAATGCCATAGTGGGGGGGGGGGGGTGTCACAGGCCATGCAGTCACACTGCCTACACCAGGTGTTGGCCATCATGACTGCACACCCATCAGTCCACAGGCACATATACCTGCCCAGAACACCTGCAGAAAGGCAGGCTGCCGTCCAGGATTTTTATGGGGTAGCACACTTCCCCAAAGTGCTAGGTGCCATTTATTGCACCCATGTGGCTCTACGTCCTCCCAGGGCAACTGAGCACATCTATAGAAACCGGACGCACTGGCATTCCATCAACGTGCAGGTAGTATGTGATGCCAAGGGAATCATCACCTCAGTATATGCCAACTATCCAGGGTCCACCCATTACAGTTTAATTTACAGAATGTCAACCCTAAACCGGGACCTAGAAGCTGGGCGGCATGGCGATACATGGCTGCTTGGTGAGTATAAATGCCTCTGCACATGCATGCATGTCAGATACTGAGTAATGTCAAAACCCCACTAATGATACCCATCATCACCTCCCCAGGGGACAGTGCCTACCCTCTGAGTACCCACCTGATGACGCCAATTCGGATCCCCACCACACCACCCGAGTTAAGATATAACGCAGCCCATATTGCAACCCGGGGTATAGTGGAGTGCACATTCGGAGTGCTCAAGTCACGCTTTCGCTCCCTTGACCGCTCTGGTGGGCAGCTGCTATGCGCGCCCCCAGTAGTGTGCAGGATCATAGTGGCAGCATGTGTCCTGCACAACGTTGCAACCAGCCGGGGCCTGCCAGTGGACATGGTGGTGCCCCCACATCCCCAACCACATGCACGGCCGCTGTGCATGGGAGGGGAAAGGGCATGTGGTGAGGCAGCCCGTACGCAGCTGGTGGCTAATTACTTCACCTAAAATCACACCCCTGTGGAGTGCACACAGCCCTGGTACATACCAGCTGACAATCAATGATGATGACATAAGGGACAGTCAACTGTCACAACCATACCAGCCTGAGATTGGTCACCTGGAAGTGTTACATTGTGTGCATCCCTACCTACCTAAAGACAACCAATGCTGTGTCACAAAAAGACATACATTTATGCTGCATGAATGACTACCTCCTTGCAAAATAGACCATGAAAACAGCGCCATGTCACCCAACCCCTCCCCATATCCGCTACCCAACACACCATGGCATGTCATGCAATGTGAAAGCAAACAAAGGAATGCACAACACATGACACAAGTGTCACAAAGTGCACTGTCCCAAATGGAAACAGGCCACAGACAATATGCTCCCAGTAATCAATAACAAACAGCACACATGACCAAATACCAGCAACACAATACAGCAACACAGGATGAAACATTCCCAAAATATGACAGTACCAAATCAAAGTAGTGCAAGTTTTACAACCTGAATAAGCCAGCACATCCACCCCTTCCAACTGCAGAGTGTTGACGTCAGGCAAATGTGTCAGTGTACTACATACAACATGAACTGCATCCGCAAAGGAGACGGCCTTGTGAAGACATGAAGAAGGTACCTGTGAATAAGGAGGAAGACATGTATGCACAAGCACATATCAATACACCATGCAGTGTTCAATACAACAACAATCCCTACTAGGGATGTACACACAGTTTTGACTACAGACTGCCCACACAGCTCATGGGAGCCCAATGTCACCGTGTAAGTCACTCTCACTTGGTCACACCCTTTGCAAACCCATGGAAAGGGAAGCAGGAGGGGTGTGTTTGTCAGGAACCCAAGCATCAAACCCAAACACAGGACAAGCCTGCATGTGCCCAGCTCGAATATACAGTGGATGCCCATGGGAGCCACACAAGGCAACACACTGTAAAAAAAAAAAAAAGAAACAAATAAGGCCATGTGGGGCCGGGGGGGAGGGAGCTCCCAGGAGGTTCGAGGACAGGGTGCACACCAACACCCACCTGCGTGGATGTTGCGAAAAAAAATATCTGTATGGGCTCATGGCCTGCACGGCTACGCTATTGTGGGAGAACTGCTGCTGTCGCTCTCTTCACCCTCTGCTTCTGCATCAGGAGGTGGTGGTGCTATGGGAGGCAGCCCACACAAATCCCTGGTATGGTCCTCCATGGCAGCAAGCATGCAGGTGTTGAAGGTCTGATTCTGGAGAATGATAGTGCGGAGATCCCCATGCAGCACCTCACGGGTTGCCTGCATTTCTGCACGCATGGCCTCGCATGATGCTCGGATCTCCTCCCGAGTTGCCTGAAGCTCAGCTGAGAGTGAACGTGTGAGCTGCTCCAGCTTCTGTTCTGACCTTAAATTTCGGGAAGCCTCAAGTTCACTTAGAGTCTGCCTGAGGAACTGGAGTTCTAACCTCAGGGCTTCCCTGTGGCCCTGTGACTCTACAGAAATGGCTTCCTGCAGAGTCTCCAGTGCCGCCCGTCGGTCCCTGTTGGACGCCAACATATCTTCCATGTGTGATTGGCAAATGGAGTCTGTTGCCTGCTGTTGTTGCTCCATCTGCCTTTCAGGGGGGAGAATGGAAGTGGCCACCCTCTCCATTGCCTGAGCCATCATTTCAACTGATGCTCCCTGTTGTGCTGCTATACCGTACATGGAGTTTTCCCATACAGTATTCCTTGATGGTGCAGGGCCACCGTGTCGGCGGGCACCACACCTGTTTGGGGAAAGGCGTTCTGCACCTTGCTGTGCCGGCACTGCCTGAGGCTGCAGGACTGCATTCCCCCTCTGATCTGCTGGCCCAGGAACAGGATCAGATGTTGTGGAGTGTGACCCTGCATCTGTAACCGCCAATGGCAGAGTTACCATCACTGACATCCCCATAGAGGGTTCTACCCTTGGTGCAGGTGGGTTGGACAGAACAGAATCCCTGCCAGAAACACTCACCTGCGACAGCACATAAGTCTCATCATCCGATTCAGCACCTGAATCATAGAGGTCTGGGGAGGTGCAACCAGAGACACCCCTGAACAGTATGGTCTGCAATAAGATTGGGTTTTCACCCACTTCCACTGGTGCCCGGTCGTGCCTGAAAATTCCTCCTGGGTCTGCACCATCTCCTCTACCTCAACAGCATCAAGTGCGTCATCACCTGCAAAAACATGAAAGACAACAAATGGAAACAGGCATGAGCACCAGAGCACACACATAGGCCTGACAAGCCAGAGATCCAGTACATGATTTACACATGTCCCACATGACAATAACCCTGGCATGCATGCACTGTCAATGAGTTGGAAGGGGAGGCAAAAAGCAGACACTGAGGACACCAACGTGGAAAAGCAACACATTTGCTGCATGCTGGGTAGCACTGGCATCCCACATTATGTTATTAAATGGAATTACGACTGTAATTTCGATACTGTTTTTAACAAAATGTGAATAATCTCACCTTGACAGATCGAGTAGACCGCCAGAGAACAACCAAGTGCAGCCGTGAAAGCTACCCTAGGACAGCCCTGTCCTCTCCGACCCGGAGTGGGATTAACCAGGGGAGAGAACAGGGTCGCCAGGGAAACCCTCGATGGGGAAGAAAACCCTGGTAGAATCTGGAAGTGTTGTGGATCCGGATGGTTGATGAATGTCTTCTATGAGTGTCTGTGGAAGCTGGGCAGGAAAGCTTCGTCTGGATGAACAAAGGAAAATGGTCAGAGTAGTTGTGTAAAGAAGGGAATGGGAAGTGGAAATTAAATGACACAGTAAAAGGGTTCTCACCAGCGGAGTGAAGGAGAGGATGATTGATTTAGGGCTTCGAAGGAGAAGAGATCGGAAGATGAGAGCTCTAAAAGAAATAATACTTGGGTCAGAATCTGAATCGGGAGAGACAGAACGGAATTCTGAATTTATGGCACTTACAGCTATCGGGTGTTTAAGCAAGGATGAAATCAGGGTTGGCGTAATCGTGACGCCGATGGATATCTGGGCTCGATGAGAAATCCTGAGAGATAGCGAGACCGGAATGGGAGCGAGGGTCTGGAGATGACAGCTTGAGAGACAAAAAGGTTACAGGGTTAGTCGAAAAGTCAAATAGTAGAGGCTGAGATATTGAAATCCCTAGAGGCGAACTCACGGAGCGTCTGTAGAAACAGAAGCGACGCGAGGAGTTGCCGGCTTCCGTGTTAGATAAAGGATCACGTGAGCAGGCCGGAACGTCTCGGAGAAACGTGAAGAGTCTAGACCGCTTCCTTCAGAATGGAAGTCATCTTGAGAAGGATTCTCGGGAGTCGCGTAGAGAAGAGTACCACACAACCGATTGCGAGCCCATAGCGACCTCCTCCCACAATGTGTAACAGTATACCCCCTCCTCCTGGGGGGAGAACCCGGTTTACCTGGGTGAAAAAGAAAGACCGTCGAATCAACTTAGGAGCATGAACTCCAGAAGCCGGTTCCCAGGATCGTTCAGCAGGTGAGTAGCCTTTCCAATCTACCAAAAACTGCAATTTACCCCTCCTGTAACGAGAGTCACAAATATTGGCCACTTCATATTCAGAACCAGTAGCAGTGAAGACCGGAGGCGGAGGAGGGTTCCCCGATCTCTGAAAACGGTCCGGAACGACCAATTTGATTTGAGATAAATGGAACACTGGATGAATCCGAGACCAGGAAGTCGGTAGGGCGAGTCTGATTGCAGCAGGCCCAACCCAGGATAAGACTTTAAAGGGTCCAAAATATCTAGGAGATAATTTAGAAGGTACAAGATGCCAGGGAAGGAATCGGGATGCCAGCCAAACAGAATCTCCCGGGATGATAGTAGGGGCTGCCTGACGATGCTTGTCTGTGTTCCTCTTAGCCCGATCTTGAGCCTCTTGAAGTGACAGTCTGGCTAGCTTCTGACCCTCTTGAATATCCGAGAGAAGACTGTCAACCCCAGGGCAACAGGAAGCAGGAATAGAAACGGTAGGTACAAATGAAGGGTGATACCCATAAGAACAATGAAAAGGACTGGTGTGAAGTGCAGAATGCTTGGCGTTGTTGTAGGCGAACTCCGCAAATGGGAGCAATTCGACCCAATTGTCCTGGGCTGCTGAGATGAAACATCTCAAATATCCTTCCAAAGTTTGGTTTAATCTTTCCGTCTGCCTGTTAGTCTGGGGGTGGTATCCGGAACTTAAGGCTCTCTTGATTCCCAGAATGTGACATACCTTCTGCCAGAAAAGAGAGGTATGTTGGGGGCCTCGATCCGATACAATGGTATCTGGGAGTCCGTGTCGAGAAAAGATTTCGGAAAGAAATATCTTTGCCATATCCGCTGCTCCAGGAAGTTTCACTAACAGGGTAAAATGTGCCAGTTTGGTAAAGTGATCGATGGTGACCATGATAGTGGTTTTATTCTCAGAAGAAGGTAGGTCCGAAACAAAATCGGTGGAGATTATCTGCCAAGGTCGGTCAGGAATAGGCATTCTTGAAAGTAAGCCCAGAGGAGACATCCGAGGAGACTTAGACTGAGAGCAAATTGTGCAGGCTGCAACATAATCACGGATGTCTGCCTTTACTTCCGGCCACCAAAAATGTCGTTGAACAAGCTCAAAGGTTGAGGCGTATCCTCGATGGCCAGCTGCTCGGGAGTCGTGACACATTTGTAGAACTTCTTGTTGTAGTGAAGGAGTGGGAATCAGAACCCGAGCTCCTCGAAAATAATGGCCCCTCTCTTCAGTGAGCTGATGGTTAGAGGCGATTTCTACACATAGGAGTTTGTTCTGATTAGTGGCAGTCAGTACTTCTTGAAGAAAATCAGTTAGGACTGCGATAAATCGTGCTGTGGGGAACATCCTTTCAGAACAGAAATTAGAAGTTGGAGAATCTTTTCGAGAAAGAGCGTCGGCCCTTAAGTTATGTTTTCCAGGAAGAAAGGTGAATTCGATCCGAAAGGGAAGAAAGAAATAGGCCCAGCGAGCTTGTCTACTGTTGGTGGTCTGGGCATTCTGGAGTACTCTGAGATTTTGGTGATCGGTTCGGACTTTGACAGGAAAAGAAGATCCCAACAGCAGATGCCTCCACTCTTCGAAAGCCCGCTTAATAGCTAAAAGTTCCTTCTCAAGAACTGAATAATTCAGTTCTGCTGCGTTGAATGTCCTAGACAGATACGCGACGGGTCTTTCTTCCCCCCTGGTCAGAGAGTTGTAACAGCACAGCTCCCATTGCGTATTGAGAGGCATCAGTCTCCACGATAAATGGCTTGGTCTGATCAGGGGTGATCAAAATAGAGGCAGAAGTGAAAATTTCTTTCAGAGTTTGAAAGGCACTTTGGGCTGCTTCGTTCCAGAAGAATGTGACGTTCTTCTTTAGTAATTGTGTAATGGGCAGATGATTTCAGAAAAACAGGGGATACATTTCCTGTAGAAATTTGCAAAGCCTAGAAATCTCTGAATGTCTTTAACACAGGAGGGAATGGGCCAATCTAAGACTGCGGACACTTTCTTTGGATCCATAGATATGCCCAGGCTAGATAACACGAAACCTAGGTATGTAACTTGCTCTTGATGGAATACACACTTTGAGGCTTTGCAGTAGAGATGGTTTGATTGGAGTCGACGAGAACTATGTTAACATGATTGATATGGTCTTTCGGGTTGGAGGAATAAACAAGAATATCGTCCAGGTATACGATTACGAAATGAAACAAGATGCCAGCGAACAAGTGATCCATGAATCGTTGGAACGCTGCTGGTGCATTCACTAGACCAAACGGCATCACATGATATTCAAAGTGTCCGAACGGGGTGCGAAAAGCTGTTTTCCATTCGTCCCCAGCAGCTATTCTGATGAGGTGGTAGGCTCCTCTGAGATCGAGTTTAGTGTACACAGAAGCCCCCAGGACTGCCTCTATAATGTCAGATATTAAAGGCATGAGGTACTTATCAGGAATAGTAATCTTGTTGAGACCTCTGTAGTTGATGCAGGGGCGGAGTTCCTCAGAATCTATTTTGGGAATAAAAAAAAGAGAAGCTCCCGCAGGGGAGATTGAATCAGAGATTAGACCATTGCATAAATTGGCCTGAAGATAGTCTTTTAGGACTGCCTTTTCCTTTTGGGACAAAACATACATTCTGCCAAAGGGAATGGGTTGTTCTGGAAGAAGCTTGATATGACAATCGTCCCTCCTATGAGGAGGTAGAGTGGGAAATATGGGATTCTCAAAAACTGACTGAAACTTTCGATGACACAGAGGGATGATCTCTAGATGGTTTATGGTGGGCCCGGTTGGGAAGTTTGACACTTCAGTCGGAATGTGAACACCCACTGACTCCTGGGACAACCAATGATTTACACAGAACTCAGACCCTAGGAATAAAGTACCCGCTGACCAGTTAATATAAGGGTTATGGAGTCGTAACCATGGGAGACCCAAGATAACAGGGAAGTGAGCAGCTTTAATAAGGTCAAAAACCAAAGTTTATTTATGATTGGCAACCATACAAGTAATCGGTTCGGTCTGTTCCTTGATCGGGCCGGAGCTCAATGGACTTCCATCCACTCCTTGGATGGGAGTAATGATGGATTTGGAAACAAGTTGTATCTCGTGTTTCGTGGCACAATCATTGTCCATGAAATTACCTGCGGCTCCACGGTCAATCAAGGCTGGTATGCCCGCTAACACTCGTTCTGAAAGAATCATGGATAGAGATACCACCACCATGGTTTGGCAAGTAGCTGTGTCAAGTGACATTCCCATTCGATATGGGGAAATAGGATTTGGAGCCACTACCGTTCTTCCCCTTTAGGTAGGGCTTTGAAGTTTCCCGATTTAGAATTTGGGGTACGTCGTGGAGGAACCAAGTGACAATCCTTCAAAACATGTAGTGAAGAACCACAATACATGCACAGTCTACCGGTCTTTCTTCTTTCTCTTTCAGAAGCGGATAGTGGTCCCCTCACAGCTCCAATCTGCATGGGCTCTTCATTTTGGACGTGTGGTTTATTTCCTGTCGGATAATATTCACTAAAGGATCGGGTACTCTTGCTCTTTTTCCGTTCATAGGATCGCTCCTGCAACCGGTACTCAATTTGCATGGTTAGCGTTATCATGTCTGCTAGGTTGGCTGGGCGAGGAACTTTAGAAAATTCGTCTTTCAGCTCGTCTGTTAATCCCCTACGAAAAAGAGTAAGAAAACCCTCATCCGGCCATCCTAATTCAGAAGATAACTGCTTAAATTGGGTGATATACCCTAATAGGTCCTTTCCGCTCTGTTTTAGGTCAAGGAGTCTTTCCTGAGAGGATACAGTGATTTCTTTCCTCCCAAAATAGGATTTTAGACTGTTAGAGAAAGCAGTATAAGAATCAAGGATTACATTGTTTGAGGTAACCAAGGGCGTGGCCCATGCCAACGCGGGCCCAGGTAAGTGAGAAATCACAAACCCCACCTTATCTTTGTCCGTTGGGACAAAACGAGGTTTAAGTGTAAACTGGACAGTACAGCTATCAAGAAATTCTTTGAGCTTGTAAGGGTCGCCATCATACATTATAGAGTGTAATGTGGACGGGGGAGTATCAGAAAATGCTCTAGCAACTTGTTGTCGTAATTGTACATTGTCTTGCTTAAGTGATTGTACCTATAAAGACATGGCCTGCATAGCGGCCATTAATTGCTGCATTTGTTGTTCCATAATGGTCTTCGTCTGTCAATATTTTTTGACGTCGCTTACTGTTATTAAATGGAATTACGACTGTAATTTCGATACTGTTTTTAACAAAATGTGAATAATCTCACCTTGACAGATCGAGTAGACCGCCAGAGAACAACCAAGTGCAGCCGTGAAAGCTACCCTAGGACAGCCCTGTCCTCTCCGACCCGGAGTGGGATTAACCAGGGGAGAGAACAGGGTCGCCAGGGAAACCCTCGATGGGGAAGAAAACCCTGGTAGAATCTGGAAGTGTTGTGGATCCGGATGGTTGATGAATGTCTTCTATGAGTGTCTGTGGAAGCTGGGCAGGAAAGCTTCGTCTGGATGAACAAAGGAAAATGGTCAGAGTAGTTGTGTAAAGAAGGGAATGGGAAGTGGAAATTAAATGACACAGTAAAAGGGTTCTCACCAGCGGAGTGAAGGAGAGGATGATTGATTTAGGGCTTCGAAGGAGAAGAGATCGGAAGATGAGAGCTCTAAAAGAAATAATACTTGGGTCAGAATCTGAATCGGGAGAGACAGAACGGAATTCTGAATTTATGGCACTTACAGCTATCGGGTGTTTAAGCAAGGATGAAATCAGGGTTGGCGTAATCGTGACGCCGATGGATATCTGGGCTCGATGAGAAATCCTGAGAGATAGCGAGACCGGAATGGGAGCGAGGGTCTGGAGATGACAGCTTGAGAGACAAAAAGGTTACAGGGTTAGTCGAAAAGTCAAATAGTAGAGGCTGAGATATTGAAATCCCTAGAGGCGAACTCACGGAGCGTCTGTAGAAACAGAAGCGACGCGAGGAGTTGCCGGCTTCCGTGTTAGATAAAGGATCACGTGAGCAGGCCGGAACGTCTCGGAGAAACGTGAAGAGTCTAGACCGCTTCCTTCAGAATGGAAGTCATCTTGAGAAGGATTCTCGGGAGTCGCGTAGAGAAGAGTACCACACAACCGATTGCGAGCCCATAGCGACCTCCTCCCACAATGTGTAACAGTATACCCCCTCCTCCTGGGGGGAGAACCCGGTTTACCTGGGTGAAAAAGAAAGACCGTCGAATCAACTTAGGAGCATGAACTCCAGAAGCCGGTTCCCAGGATCGTTCAGCAGGTGAGTAGCCTTTCCAATCTACCAAAAACTGCAATTTACCCCTCCTGTAACGAGAGTCACAAATATTGGCCACTTCATATTCAGAACCAGTAGCAGTGAAGACCGGAGGCGGAGGAGGGTTCCCCGATCTCTGAAAACGGTCCGGAACGACCAATTTGATTTGAGATAAATGGAACACTGGATGAATCCGAGACCAGGAAGTCGGTAGGGCGAGTCTGATTGCAGCAGGCCCAACCCAGGATAAGACTTTAAAGGGTCCAAAATATCTAGGAGATAATTTAGAAGGTACAAGATGCCAGGGAAGGAATCGGGATGCCAGCCAAACAGAATCTCCCGGGATGATAGTAGGGGCTGCCTGACGATGCTTGTCTGTGTTCCTCTTAGCCCGATCTTGAGCCTCTTGAAGTGACAGTCTGGCTAGCTTCTGACCCTCTTGAATATCCGAGAGAAGACTGTCAACCCCAGGGCAACAGGAAGCAGGAATAGAAACGGTAGGTACAAATGAAGGGTGATACCCATAAGAACAATGAAAAGGACTGGTGTGAAGTGCAGAATGCTTGGCGTTGTTGTAGGCGAACTCCGCAAATGGGAGCAATTCGACCCAATTGTCCTGGGCTGCTGAGATGAAACATCTCAAATATCCTTCCAAAGTTTGGTTTAATCTTTCCGTCTGCCTGTTAGTCTGGGGGTGGTATCCGGAACTTAAGGCTCTCTTGATTCCCAGAATGTGACATACCTTCTGCCAGAAAAGAGAGGTATGTTGGGGGCCTCGATCCGATACAATGGTATCTGGGAGTCCGTGTCGAGAAAAGATTTCGGAAAGAAATATCTTTGCCATATCCGCTGCTCCAGGAAGTTTCACTAACAGGGTAAAATGTGCCAGTTTGGTAAAGTGATCGATGGTGACCATGATAGTGGTTTTATTCTCAGAAGAAGGTAGGTCCGAAACAAAATCGGTGGAGATTATCTGCCAAGGTCGGTCAGGAATAGGCATTCTTGAAAGTAAGCCCAGAGGAGACATCCGAGGAGACTTAGACTGAGAGCAAATTGTGCAGGCTGCAACATAATCACGGATGTCTGCCTTTACTTCCGGCCACCAAAAATGTCGTTGAACAAGCTCAAAGGTTGAGGCGTATCCTCGATGGCCAGCTGCTCGGGAGTCGTGACACATTTGTAGAACTTCTTGTTGTAGTGAAGGAGTGGGAATCAGAACCCGAGCTCCTCGAAAATAATGGCCCCTCTCTTCAGTGAGCTGATGGTTAGAGGCGATTTCTACACATAGGAGTTTGTTCTGATTAGTGGCAGTCAGTACTTCTTGAAGAAAATCAGTTAGGACTGCGATAAATCGTGCTGTGGGGAACATCCTTTCAGAACAGAAATTAGAAGTTGGAGAATCTTTTCGAGAAAGAGCGTCGGCCCTTAAGTTATGTTTTCCAGGAAGAAAGGTGAATTCGATCCGAAAGGGAAGAAAGAAATAGGCCCAGCGAGCTTGTCTACTGTTGGTGGTCTGGGCATTCTGGAGTACTCTGAGATTTTGGTGATCGGTTCGGACTTTGACAGGAAAAGAAGATCCCAACAGCAGATGCCTCCACTCTTCGAAAGCCCGCTTAATAGCTAAAAGTTCCTTCTCAAGAACTGAATAATTCAGTTCTGCTGCGTTGAATGTCCTAGACAGATACGCGACGGGTCTTTCTTCCCCCCTGGTCAGAGAGTTGTAACAGCACAGCTCCCATTGCGTATTGAGAGGCATCAGTCTCCACGATAAATGGCTTGGTCTGATCAGGGGTGATCAAAATAGAGGCAGAAGTGAAAATTTCTTTCAGAGTTTGAAAGGCACTTTGGGCTGCTTCGTTCCAGAAGAATGTGACGTTCTTCTTTAGTAATTGTGTAATGGGCAGATGATTTCAGAAAAACAGGGGATAAATTTCCTGTAGAAATTTGCAAAGCCTAGAAATCTCTGAATGTCTTTAACACAGGAGGGAATGGGCCAATCTAAGACTGCGGACACTTTCTTTGGATCCATAGATATGCCCAGGCTAGATAACACGAAACCTAGGTATGTAACTTGCTCTTGATGGAATACACACTTTGAGGCTTTGCAGTAGAGATGGTTTGATTGGAGTCGACGAGAACTATGTTAACATGATTGATATGGTCTTTCGGGTTGGAGGAATAAACAAGAATATCGTCCAGGTATACGATTACGAAATGAAACAAGATGCCAGCGAACAAGTGATCCATGAATCGTTGGAACACTGCTGGTGCATTCACTAGACCAAACGGCATCACATGATATTCAAAGTGTCCGAACGGGGTGCGAAAAGCTGTTTTCCATTCGTCCCCAGCAGCTATTCTGATGAGGTGGTAGGCTCCTCTGAGATCGAGTTTAGTGTACACAGAAGCCCCCAGGACTGCCTCTATAATGTCAGATATTAAAGGCATGAGGTACTTATCAGGAATAGTAATCTTGTTGAGACCTCTGTAGTTGATGCAGGGGCGGAGTTCCTCAGAATCTATTTTGGGAATAAAAAAAAGAGAAGCTCCCGCAGGGGAGATTGAATCAGAGATTAGACCATTGCATAAATTGGCCTGAAGATAGTCTTTTAGGACTGCCTTTTCCTTTTGGGACAAAACATACATTCTGCCAAAGGGAATGGGTTGTTCTGGAAGAAGCTTGATATGACAATCGTCCCTCCTATGAGGAGGTAGAGTGGGAAATATGGGATTCTCAAAAACTGACTGAAACTTTCGATGACACAGAGGGATGATCTCTAGATGGTTTATGGTGGGCCCGGTTGGGAAGTTTGACACTTCAGTCGGAATGTGAACACCCACTGACTCCTGGGACAACCAATGATTTACACAGAACTCAGACCCTAGGAATAAAGTACCCGCTGACCAGTTAATATAAGGGTTATGGAGTCGTAACCATGGGAGACCCAAGATAACAGGGAAGTGAGCAGCTTTAATAAGGTCAAAAACCAAAGTTTATTTATGATTGGCAACCATACAAGTAATCGGTTCGGTCTGTTCCTTGATCGGGCCGGAGCTCAATGGACTTCCATCCACTCCTTGGATGGGAGTAATGATGGATTTGGAAACAAGTTGTATCTCGTGTTTCGTGGCACAATCATTGTCCATGAAATTACCTGCGGCTCCACGGTCAATCAAGGCTGGTATGCCCGCTAACACTCATTCTGAAAGAATCATGGATAGAGATACCACCACCATGGTTTGGCAAGTAGCTGTGTCAAGTGACATTCCCATTCGATATGGGGAAATAGGATTTGGAGCCACTACCGTTCTTCCCCTTTAGGTAGGGCTTTGAAGTTTCCCGATTTAGAATTTGGGGTACGTCGTGGAGGAACCAAGTGACAATCCTTCAAAACATGTAGTGAAGAACCACAATACATGCACAGTCTACCGGTCTTTCTTCTTTCTCTTTCAGAAGCGGATAGTGGTCCCCTCACAGCTCCAATCTGCATGGGCTCTTCATTTTGGACGTGTGGTTTATTTCCTGTCGGATAATATTCACTAAAGGATCGGGTACTCTTGCTCTTTTTCCGTTCATAGGATCGCTCCTGCAACCGGTACTCAATTTGCATGGTTAGCGTTATCATGTCTGCTAGGTTGGCTGGGCGAGGAACTTTAGAAAATTCGTCTTTCAGCTCGTCTGTTAATCCCCTACGAAAAAGAGTAAGAAAACCCTCATCCGGCCATCCTAATTCAGAAGATAACTGCTTAAATTGGGTGATATACCCTAATAGGTCCTTTCCGCTCTGTTTTAGGTCAAGGAGTCTTTCCTGAGAGGATACAGTGATTTCTTTCCTCCCAAAATAGGATTTTAGACTGTTAGAGAAAGCAGTATAAGAATCAAGGATTACATTGTTTGAGGTAACCAAGGGCGTGGCCCATGCCAACGCGGGCCCAGGTAAGTGAGAAATCACAAACCCCACCTTATCTTTGTCCGTTGGGACAAAACGAGGTTTAAGTGTAAACTGGACAGTACAGCTATCAAGAAATTCTTTGAGCTTGTAAGGGTCGCCATCATACATTATAGAGTGTAATGTGGACGGGGGAGTATCAGAAAATGCTCTAGCAACTTGTTGTCGTAATTGTACATTGTCTTGCTTAAGTGATTGTACCTATAAAGACATGGCCTGCATAGCGGCCATTAATTGCTGCATTTGTTGTTCCATAATGGTCTTCGTCTGTCAATATTTTTTGACGTCGCTTACTGTTATTAAATGGAATTACGACTGTAATTTCGATACTGTTTTTAACAAAATGTGAATAATCTCACCTTGACAGATCGAGTAGACCGCCAGAGAACAACCAAGTGCAGCCGTGAAAGCTACCCTAGGACAGCCCTGTCCTCTCCGACCCGGAGTGGGATTAACCAGGGGAGAGAACAGGGTCGCCAGGGAAACCCTCGATGGGGAAGAAAACCCTGGTAGAATCTGGAAGTGTTGTGGATCCGGGTGGTTGATGAATGTCTTCTATGAGTGTCTGTGGAAGCTGGGCAGGAAGGCTTCGTCTGGATGAACAAAGGAAAATGGTCAGAGTAGTTGTGTAAAGAAGGGAATGGGAAGTGGAAATTAAATGACACAGTAAAAGGGTTCTCACCAGCGGAGTGAAGGAGAGGATGATTGATTTAGGGCTTCGAAGGAGAAGAGATCGGGAGATGAGAGCTCTAAAAGAAATAATACTTGGGTCAGAATCTGAATCGGGAGAGACGGAACGGAATTCTGAATTTATGGCACTTACAGCTATCGGGTGTTTAAGCAAGGATGAAATCAGGGTTGGCGTAATCGTGACGCCGATGGATATCTGGGCTCGATGAGAAATCCCGAGAGATAGCGAGACCGTAATGGGAGCGAGGGTCTGGAGATGAGAGCTTGAGAGACAAAAAGGTTACAGGGTTAGTCGAAAAGTCAAATAGTAGAGGCTGAGATATTGAAATCCCTAGAGGCGAACTCACGGAGCGTCTGTAGAAACAGAAGCGACGCGAGGAGTTGCCGGCTTCCGTGTTAGATAAAGGATCACGTGAGCAGGCCGGAACGTCTCGGAGAAACGTGAAGAGCCTAGACCGCTTCCTTCAGAACGGAAGTCATCTTGAGAAGGATTCTCGGGAGTCGCGTAGAGAAGAGTACCACACAACCGATTGCGAGCCCATAGCGACCACCTCCCACAATGTGTAACACATTAGCCTGTGAGTGGCATGTCCAATACACATACATGACACATGCCAGCACACAGATGGCATGTAGCCTAGCCATGGTACATTTGACAAGTACAGCCATATGTCAGTGAATGAGTACTGTCACCCATCCATGTGAGATGGACATGATGAGTTGAAAAATGCTAAATAGTGTGACAAAATACGCATGTGCCACACACTGCAACACATCCAGTGTACAATAATACATTGATCGCAGGCAGATGTACACATCAATGGTTGGTCACTTCAACATGACAGAAAACAACTATCATGTTCCACATTCAAACAGGCCCTAAAAATTAATGTGAGCAGGCCAATGCTCAATCAGCCTGAATGGTCTAATCATTCACATAACAAGGCAACAAATGTGGACCAATGTGGGGTGTAATCAATGACAGAAGCATGTCACATATGTGGCATTAGGGCTGAAAAATGCGTTGCAAAAATGGGAGAATTCAAACAATCAGCCTGAATGATGGGTACATGCACAATGTCCATATGTCTTGGTGTCTTGGTGCAGGCATTGGCTGCAGGGTGACGTTAGCAGGGCCAACGTCGGTTTGATGGACCTGGACCGACACTGTCCCGCCTGGGAGACTCAGTGCTGGGGTGGATAGAGCTGCAGCTGCCCCTGCAGCCTCCCCACCCTGCCTACTTGGGGCAGCAGATGACATTGCTGCCCCAGATCCACGTGGCCTGGTGACAGCAACTTGCACCGCCACATGTGGCTTAGACTTGCTGACCTGGAAGTCAGCCTGGGAGTCATCCTGTGCGGTTTAGGTGCCAAAATGGGCCAGTCCAACAAGGGCTGAGCTGGGATGGTGTCAGCTACGTTTTCCACAACCATGGGGGGGGCATGGGTGTCCCTGATTGGTCCTCCACACACAGGGATCTAGAGGCACCCTGCAAATCCTGGCCACGTCCCTTACCGTGCCCACCACGCCCACCTTTTGGAGGTCGGCCACCTTTGCCTCCCTTACTGCTTGGTCGCCTCCCAACCATGGCACTGATGTTGTTGTGCGTATGGGAGTTGCAGTAAACAATTGCCCTGGGTAATTGGCGTGAAAGGGGTAGGGTACTAGATGGAATTTGTACCCTAGTGCTCTAGCAAGGCTGTATGTGACCCCTGGGGGAAGGTGACAGGTCACGTAACGCACAGGCACCCCAAAAACACACGTACACGCAACCCCTGGTAGACCACGTGCATGGAAAAATAAACCCGCACTACGCTGTGGCTCCCAGAAACACAAAAATAAGCGTACGCGTGTTACACGTAGCCTACAATGACCTCTGAAGGGGAACGCGACACACAGGGGCAACCACAGTTGGAAATACGTGCGCGACTCACCGTCTGCCTTGAAAAAGAACGTGAAAGAGACGCGCGTGTGTGCGTAGGCAACACCCCTGCCAAAAGAAGAAAAGAACGCAGTCTGAGGAAACAGGGAGTACGAACTGGAAACGTTGTGAAGTAATCGCGTGTGAACCGACAAGAAGTACAAGATACACTCGCTCGCTCTCCACAAAAAGCACGTGCAAGGAAATAGCGTGATACTCGTACCTTTTAAGCCAGCCCACAAGTGAAACGTCACTTACGCCCTTACGCGCCAAGGCCCTTTCCTCCAATATCACGGTGACGTGCAGTTTTCTCACGTGCTGATTCACTATGCACCCGTGTTGTGGGCAACGCCTGCGCGTCTAACGTCATTGACGCACTTACGCGCTTTCCTCGAATTACACACTGACGTGCAATTTTTTCACGTGCCAAATCACTCTGTATCAAGCTGGCCACGCGAATACACACAGAAGACCATGCTCCTGCCCAAAAGGCCATTTCCCTGCCCCCCAGAGCACCGAGCACACTCCCACCTGCCATCTGCTGCTGCCTGACTGCCTGCTGCCCATGTGCCCTGCTATTTGCTGCCTGCACGTCAGCCAGGGGTGCAGTTGCTGTGACCACCCCTGCTGGAACTGAAGACTGCCGACTGGGATACCATCGCTCCACAGCCCAGGCCCAGGACCCAGTTGCCCACCCACACCTGCCTCTGGGGTTGCCATGTCGGGCACAACACCATCTGACACCACTGGCAACCCCCAGGCAGAGAGGCAGAGGGCCACCAGCTTCAGTACCAGGGAAGTTGGTGTCCTGGTGGAGCAAGTCCTAGGGCAGTATGATGCCCTCTTTGGAAGTTTGCGCGTCGACAATGAAGGACGGACCAGGATCTGGATGGACATTGTGACTGCCATCAACGAGGAGGGGGTGGCAGTCCACGACATCAAACATGTCTGGAAGTGCTGGGAGGACTTCAGGTCCAGGACCCTCGACAAGGTCCAGCGCCTCTTGAAGGCAGCGGATGCCAAGGGACGCCGGGGCCACCTGTCGGACCACCAAATGAGGGTCCTGGAATGCACAGGCCCAGCGCTCCACGTCCAGGTCCTTGAGAGGCAGACCCGTCTGGAGTCGAGCGGTAAGTGTACATGCATACTGATTGGCCCTGTGCGTGTTGTGGTGTGCCAGTAGTGTGCAGGTTGCACATGTGTTTTTGTAGGGCCATGTATGGATGTGTATGTACAGGGGCATGAGGCTGACACATGTGAGTCCTCTCATGTGTGAGACACATGGATGGTGTATGTGTTGGTAAGCATGTAGGCCAAATGCAGGTGTGGGAGCACACATGTTTGAATTACTGTGTATGTACAATGGCATGGTTGTGGTGTCACACATGGATGGTGGTTCCCGCTGCATGTATCTGCACTGTGTACATGTGCATGTGTGTGTATTTGACAAGTGTGCAACTGTGATGCAACATGGATGCATCTGACACTGACATGTAGAAGGCTGAATGGCAGATGTGACATGGATGGCGATCTCATCACTGCGACAGTTGGTGGAGATGTACACATGCATGTAAGTGTGGTGGCCTGTGTGCATGTGTTGTGCACTCCCCGTGTTTCATGTGACATCAGGCTCACCTTCGGCTGCTCGTGCTGTTGTTTGTGTATGGATGGTGCTGCCTGGTGGAATTATGCTGTTGAATTGCTTATGTGTGTGAGTTGAAATGACATGTGTGTTGGGGAGTGTGATGCCGTGTGTGAAGTTTGACACTGACACTCATGTACAACTGTCATGTGTGTATCAGTCCATTGTCCAGTGCCCTGATGCCTGTGTTCTATCTCTCCCTGTCTGCAGCGTCAACTGATGAAGAGGCCGGAGAGGGTGCTGTGGAGCAGAGTGGCAGGGATCGCACCACCAGCCGGAGACGCAAAGCCCGGCTCCCCTCCCAGGTTGCCATCTTGTCGGGGAGTGAGGAGTCTGGTGCCAAAGGGGCAGCTGAGACCCCACAGGGTCCGACGGAGGAAGATGGCACAGAGTCATCCAGGTTGGTGGGGGGTTTGGTGGAGGAGGAGGCCATGGAAGGGACACACACGGGGTCTGGAGGTGGGGATTCCACTGGTGCTAGTGGTGCAGTGCAGGGGCAGGGACAGGAGGCAGCACAGGCCACCGCGGAGATCCTGTGACTGCATCATCCCGCACCAGCAGGGATGCCTACGTCCAGACCCCCTTTCAGGGAGGGGATCCGCTTACAACAACTGGCCTTCCTCTCCCTGCGGACGTGGCTATCCAGGACCGGGTTGAGCCCGTCCTGAGTGGCATGGCGTTGCATCAACGGGGCATGCGAGGTGACCTGCAGTGTTTTCGTGAAGACACTGCACGTCATCTCGAATGCCTCTTTGACCGCGTTGACCTACACCAGGGCTGGATTCCTCCGTTTGCTGGACCTTGTTCCGACCCCCTTCTCACCTGAACACCCTACACGCCAGTCGTCCTCCATGCCATCTTCCCACCCATGTATCACCTGGGTACTCTGTGGAGCTGCCTCTGACCCAGCGGCCAGGCTGGTGGGGGACACATCCCTGCCACAGTCGGGAGTCGGACGTCCAGCAGGGGTGGCCACCACAACAACTGCACCCCAGCCAGAGGTGGACGTGTAGGCAGCAAGAGCAGGGGCACAGGCACAGGCACAGCAGCAGCAGCAACAAGGTGGGAGCCATGATGGCTCGGGGCCATCGACATTGGAGGGGCAGGCATCGGCCAGAGGACAGGAGGACCTAGGATTACAAGTGTCTTCCGTGTGGCAGCGGTTGGCCCACGCCATAGATGCAGAGCAGCAGCGGGCGGAAGAGGCACGGCTCACAATGGTCAGGGCGGAGAACTCCATGCGGAGGGCACTGAGGCGGGCCGAGTGCCTCGAGGCAATTCGCAGGGAGTTGGAGGTCAATATGTCATCGTCCCTGTGAACCCTCGGGGCCATGGAAGAGGACCACCTCTAGGACATTGAGCGGGAGTTCGATGATGCCATGGCCCGGGACATCGAAAAGTGAGCCTTCGGAGTAGCCCGCTGCCATTGTAAATAGTTTTTAGTGTTAGGTTTCATTTTCATTTTCCTTTGATTTGGGGTGATTGGACTATGCCCCACACATTTGTATACAGTCTTTTTCTTAGGTAGTTTCTTAAGTAGGTTTCATTTCTTTCGTTGGGCTCATGGACCCTTGACAATGGATTGTACATAGTTGGACAATGGATTAATTTGAACTTTTTCTTTGGATATCACCATGGATTAATGGATTTTTCTTTTTACGTTTCCTTTGGATTTGCTTGGGTGGAGGGAGAGTTTGGACTATTTTTCTTTTGGATTTCTTTGGATTGGTTATACTTTTCATTTACTCATCTTTTGGACATGCTTTTCATTTCATGTTTGCTATTTTTTTATGTTTTCATTTCATTGCTTTATTGTTGTCCATGATACATTTTGATATTTTACTTCCATGTGTGTGATTCGCTCATTGGGTACATGCATGTGAAGATGTGGATTTACGCAATCAATGCCAACCAGTGTGTGTGTGTGTGTGAGACGGATATGTCTTGATGTACATAGTTGACTTTTGGTTTGTGTCTTGAGATAGGCATATCAGTGTGGGGTGGATTTCCCCTCACTGCTGGGGAGTGGGGGGGCAGGGGGACATGAGTGGGGGCCTACTGGCAGGTGTCCCTCACTGCTGGTGGGTGGGGGTGCAGGGGGACATGAGTGGGACATGAATCGGGCCTGCTGGCAGGTGTCACTCACTGCTGGGGGGTGGGGGTGCAGGGGGATATGAGTGGGGGCCTGCTGGCAGGTGCCCCTCACTGCTGGGGGGGTGGGTTTGCAGGGGTTTGCAGGGGGACATGAGTTGGTGATCACTAGTGCAAGGTGACATGTGGCCTGGCTCGGGGGCATGCCCATAGTGGATGGGCTGCCTGCGGGACATGACCAGAGGTGCAGAGTAGTCCCCTGTGGTGTGGGCTGCCTACAGGGCCCGTGGAGGGGGTAGAGGGCACACCTGGGAGGACTCACACTGCCAATTCACGTGTGGAACTCCCCGCGCACTCCACTGGATACACGTACACTGCTCTGACAGCAAAATGGCGTGTGAAACTTCCTGCGCACCCCCGAAATACACGTACCCCGCCAGCACAGGGCCAATCGCGTGTGAAACTTCCCGTGCACCCCCCGAAATACACATACCCCGCTCGCACAGGGCCAATCGTGTGTGAAATTTCCCGCGCACCCCCGAAATACACGTACCCCGCTCGCACAGGGCCAATCGAGTGTGAAACTTCCTGCGCACCCCCGAAATACACAAACCCCGCTCGCACAGGGCCAATCGTGTGTGAAACTTCCCGTGCACCCCCGAAATACACGTACCCCGCTCTCACAGGGCCAATCGAGTGTGAAACTTCCTGCGCTGCCCCCCAAAACACACATACCCCACTCGCACAGGGCTTACCGCGTGTGAAACTCCCCGCGTACACCTGAAAAATACACGTACCCTGCTCGCACAGGCCCTACCGCGTGTGCAACTCCCCGCAAACCCCAGTAATACACGTACCCCGCTCGCACAGGCCCTACCGCGTGTGATCATTCCAGCGCACCCCAGGAATACATGTTCCCCGCTCAGCGTTTGCTGTGTAGCGGCCCTGTAAGGGGCCCTGTAAGCGACCCTGTAAGCTGGTCTAGGGTTAGCGCAGCCCTTTGCGCTGGATTGGGGATTTTGATGGCTTTTCCTTGCGCGAGGGGCGTTCTTGGGGGCATAACTGGTGCTGCGGGATGTTGTCTCCGCCAGGGTTCTTTTTGCCTTGGGAATTCCATGAATACAAGGTATGCCAGAATGCTGTTTAGCGCACACGGCTGGTGCCCGCTGGCGTACGATCCCTTTCTGCGCTGCTCGCGTGCGCTGCCTCTGCGCTGAAGTCTGTGAATTACCCCCTCAATCTTTTTCTTCAAGTATAAAAAAATGAAGATCCAAGTCATTCTTCGGAAATCCAACAAAGACTGCCAACGACATTGCTTGAATTACAAAACACTTTAGTGGCGGTATTATCTACTGCAATGATCCAATTTTTAAAGATCCAAGAATATATCGTCGACTCTACAAAAGATCAAGCAACGCTTTTAGCAATGATAATGACCAAACAAACATACCTGGAAACTTTCATAAACACCATCCAGGATCGCCTTACATACGAGGCAGAAACATCTACAATCTGGCAAACGCGTCTAGCAGAATTGGCAAGAGTGGATCGAGTAGATAAACAGAATCTTATGGAAACTGTTTCAACAATTACAAAAAAAATGATTGATGACAGAGCAAAAAAACAAGTACAATTGATTGAACAAAAACAATATGTAACAAATCGAACACAAACTGAG
Organism: Ambystoma mexicanum; assembly: GCF_040938575.1. NCBI lineage: Eukaryota > Metazoa > Chordata > Amphibia > Caudata > Ambystomatidae > Ambystoma > Ambystoma mexicanum. The sequence goes on along the minus strand of NC_090934.1, from coordinate 829,971,717 downwards.
ATTTCATCTAACACAGACGCTATGAAAACAGACCAAACCACACAATACGAAATTCAGATATTCCCGAATACACTATGTAATCTGACAATGCCGATATTGCAGGTTAACGTTGATCTTTCCAAACATGGGCTAGTGGGTCAAGAAGTATCAACTAAACCTAACAATAAAAAAGCTACTAAAAACCCTCAAAATGGTTCCCGTGCATTCCTCAAGAAAATCCAGTCAGTTCAGAAATCATTACCGAAAGGTACAAAGAGGAGCAATAATCAATTTGCTATTAAGAAAATATGTACACAGCAAACTCCTCAAAAAATAAAGAAGATAAATACAATAAAAAACATCACTAACTTAATCAAGCATTGCCGGAACCATTGGACGCGTTGTTGGAGGTAATCAACCAAGAAACGCTTAGCAATCCGGTAAATTCAACTCCAGTGATCGATTTATCAACAGCCGACGAAGTAAGCGAGTGTAACTCGATCTCAATAAACTCACAAGACATCACTTTAATTATCGTCGACAAATGTCAAGATACGACTACAGACCAATCTCAGAGCCAACAAGACGAAGAAGATCTATCAACTAATATTTCTTTGAAATATTCAATAGTATCTAATGATGAATCTTGGTCATCGGTAGATACGCAAGTTGGCTGAAATAACAATAGAAGCCCTACGACCCAGCCAAGTCTTCCGCTTGATAGATCAATATTCCAAAATCCGCTGAAGGTTTCTTGTGCCTATAGAATAGCATTGTTTCCGATGACATCAAATACCAAAGAGATGGTAATAATGAACAGAGCCAACATTTTGCGATTATTTAAAGCTATTCCTCAATTGGCACAAATAAAATCTGATGATCTAGAAGTAATTCTTTTTCCAAATAAACGATATATGGAAGAAGCACAAATCGACTTCTACAAACAAGACATTATGCAACGTATCTTAGCCAGCAAACAGCAGTTCTTAACATTGGGATTTGAAATAGAAGAAATCTTCGTCTCTAGATTGATGGCTGATAAAAAACGAAAGAATCTTGCACTGTTCAGGCAATATGCATCTAACAACAATCTAGAACATAGCAAATTGCTAATATCCGTGCACAATGTTAATGATTAAAGAGCAAAGCTGCAGGCACAAGACAGTAGAAAAAGCAAAATTCTATGGCGCAACCATTGAGGGACACAACAGCATAAATCAAAATTATATATCGATCAAAGTGATAGGAAAACGTGCCTATAACTATGAATGGGTAATGCTTCCCAAGAGAGTAAAACATCCTTATGCTCTTGGAATACGAGAGGACATAAACATCTCTTTGAAAATCATTCATTCATTTTGGAAGAATTGGACATTATTTGTCTGAAAGAAACTTGGCTGAGCAAAGAGGTAATATGCGACGGTTATAGTACCTTAATGAATCCAGCAATAACTTCACAACATGGCAGACCAGCAACAGGAATGTTGATATTAACAAAATGAATGCCATCCTGGAGAATAATTTCAAGTAAGAACATCCACCCTTGGGCACAGTACCTAACCATTAGAATGTCGACTGTTAATAATTCCGAAGTGTCTCTGCCTTTGGCCTCTATTCTTATATCCATTTTTAACATCTATTGGAATCCTAATGCAATGACTGATACAAGATTCATAGATTCAGTTTGTGACAAAATCGACAATTTGGCCATCTCTAATAGTGGAACAGAATTTATTATAGCAGGAGACTTCAATTTCCACCTCTTTAGTAAAGAAGGACGTAAACTAGACCCTACAGAGATGTCAAGTAGAGCTAAAAAATGGACTGAAGAATTAAATCTTTGAAACATCTTTTTAAGTGATCAGCCTGTAAATAACAAAGGTATTCCGTTACCGACGTGGTCACGAGAAAAGTCCAATTCAATTATCGATTATATTTATAGAAGGAATTCGAAAATTAACAACTTTGACTGGTAATTTGACACATCCGGACACCTGATACTTATAGAATGGTCCACACATGTAGTAAGAGATCGACGCTTAACTCTCCCTGAACTTGAAGTTACCAACGGGCTGAATAGACTCAGAATAAAGCAAAATCAAATATCAGAATTTGTATCAACTTTTGAAGAGGCACCAATTAAAGACCAAGAGAAATTGAGTTACGGATGGATCTTAGAAAAATATCAACAATCCAGATTAAATCAGATGAATATAAAAAAACAAATTCATTTCCATCACTTTAACATGGAAATTAAAATGAAAAAAGCAGCAATACAAACGACTACGACAATTAAGGAAAAAGAAGGAATAAAATCAATTAAAGCTTCTATCAAGCAAAACGATGCAGAAGCAATTTTAAAAGCACTCAATCAAAAAAATACGTGGCAACTATGATCTTTGTTGAATGCCTCATCTAAACCTCAGAACATGATTTAAGAAGTTGAATCACATAGATGGGTTAATCACTTTTCAAATTTATACAAAATGACTGTACAAATATCCACAAGTGACATAGAAAAAGACGCTAACTCTTGCATTTTTTATTGGTATATAGAAGATATCACCAATACCATCAAGTCCCTTAATTCTTCGCGAGCACCGGGCCCGGACGGCCTAGCAAACATTAATCTTAAAGCTGCTCCAGAAGATTGAGCTAAATTCTTTTATCTCCTCTTACGGTTAATAGAAAAGACAAAAAAGATTCCTTGCACTTGGACAACAGCTGTTCGGATTCCAATCTACAAGTCAGGAGATCGAAAAAAACACGGCTAATTATAGACTGATAGCCCTACTAGATCCTTTGGGAAAATTATTTGCTGGTTACCTAAAAAAAAACTGAATACATGGGCAACAGATAATGACAAAAAAGATAAAAGACAAACAGGCTTTGTAAATAAAATAGGCACTAATGTCAATCTTTTGTTGCTGAATATGTTAAAACATGAAGCAATTGCAAAATCATATCAAGTATATGCAATCTTTATAGATTTAAGGACAGCTTTTGACTCAGTCTATAGGCAAATGCTATGGTCTAAGCTAATATCCTGGGGATGCCCTTCCAACATTCTAAATCCGATAAAGAGTGACAGAATCTAGTCCTACATGGAATCGGTTAAAACAAGGCTGCCCCTTAGCCGCTTGCCTCTACAATCTTTTTACATATGACTTTGGAGAAAAAATTCAAAACAAAATGGCAAATTCACCAAAGCTCAATAGTGAAACCATTCAAACATTAATTTATGCTGATATCATTATTCTGGATAAAACCTTGAAAGGTCTTCAACTAACATTGAACAAAGCACAAGTTTATATGATAGAGAATAACTTGCAAATTAATACTGACAAAACTAGAATAATGAAACTCATTACTCAAAAAAACAAGATGCAATGTGACATAAAGATTCAATTAGGAAATAAAGTGATCATGACAACCAAAACAATAAAATATCTAGGTGCTCTAATCAATCCTTCAGTGAATGAAAAAGAATGGAAAGATCACATTGAGGGGAAAGCTGGATCTTTGGCAAGACAAGGACGCTTTTTTCATCTAAAATATGGGACATATTCAGCAAAAGCCACAATCGTGCTCTATAAACAAAGTAATTCCAATATTGACATATGCGAGCATATCACTTATCAATCAACAACTAATGAGATGGCCCTACTATGAAGCAATATTTTGGAGGAAAACTCTTGCACTGCCTAAGGCATTTCCTATGTCTAGAACACGATTTGAATTAGCTTTATCAGTATGTTCAATCCATAGTACTCTGGAAACAAATGGATCTCCTTAGAAAAATAATTTCGGATGAAAAAATACCAGCATTGGAAATCCTGAAAGAAAAAAAACAAGCATTCCAGACATCAAGTCTCTTGAAATGGACTACTGAGTTTAAATCGAAAATGAAAAATGAAGATATCACAGATGAAATGTTGCTAAATAGACCTCAGTATGCAAAATGAAAAATTCAAATTAATGACTGGATAAGAACTGTAGAAGAACAGAAAAAATATAAACGTCATCTTAATGTTGAAACTGAAGTAAGAGCACTTAACGAATTACCACCATATTTGTCACAATTTCCATGTTGTAACATCTGTGACCTTTTTTTGCGTTTTCGATTTAATATATTACCCACGAGAGATTACCTATCTTTGATAGACAAAACACACCAGCTCCTCGGTTTGTCGATTTTGTAAAGATCCAACTAGACAAGAAACTCTATTTCATTTAATTATGATCTGTCCAGCTCTGAAAGCAAAAAGAGACTTATATAGAGATTTCTTCAAAATCTCTGAAAAACAAATGACAACCGAAGAAAGATGGGCAGAACTCCTCCAAGGCAAAAATCAGCATCTGATTATCACTGTGATCAAATTTTGGATTGAGATTACTAAAGAACTTTAGATGAACAATAAGAATATAATGTTGTAAATCCTTTTGTAAAACTAATGTAAGTATAAATGAAAAGTTTGTTAAATCAAACAAAACATTTTAATTAAAAAAATGAATAAATAAACCAATCTAACATTAGAAATTACCCTATGGCGTTCACATCTCAACACATCTACAATTGGTGCAGAGAAAGCATTATGAGTGGGAGCTGGCTCTATATTCATTGTGCTCACGCTGGGAGCCTCTGGTGTTAAGGACTCCTCCCTACAATGATCCACCCAGAGTGGAACCTAGCAATGGAGTTGCTGCCACATAGCGGCATAAGGATGTTGCATACACTTGTGGCAGAACTTTTCATCTTCAAACAAACTTCAATATGGCTCAAACTTTCTGTAAAAATCAACAGGAAGATGTTCTGGACAAATTGGTACCTGGATGTATTTCACAATATTGCTGACTTGATCGAAAATAAGATTTGGATGCCATGCAGATGTCTTTGCCTTCCATACAGATTGCCAATTGTTCGTATGTGGAGTTTAGGCTCCTGAGAGATGACTTCACTAAAGGTCTGCGAGAAACCTCCCTCATGTTATCTCGTCATGAAGCATTGAACTGCATAAGCCAAACACAGTTTATTCAGGGACTCTGTAGATGTCCCAGGCATAGGCAATAGAACTGAGTTAAGAACTGGGATGAGAGGCCGGTATGCAAAGCTCTAGGAACATTCATTGATGTCACTCAACCAGAGTGTAAAAGCCTGCAAGATCAAATTATTGTACAGAGTCTACCATGACAAGTAAGAATTCACCAGAAGTATTTGTACGAAGTAAGTACCTACTGGAAATGAGAAAACATCCAGGGGAATTCAAATTTGGTTCTGATATATGAGTTTTTCCAATCTGATGTTGAGAAATCGCAAGGAAGCCATCTCTTTTAAAACCGAAAGACCATAAATGGTTGGAACTGTTACCTAAACTGAATCCAATTTGTCATTTCATCAGGCCACTGATCACTCAAAAGGTAATACTAATACATTGGAAGTTGACAGCTTTACCTGCTGTTGGTCATTGGATTTATAAACTATTCACTCTGACAGCATATGAACATGTACTTTACAAATACAAGGGCAACATGGATGGCTCCCTGGATATCTGGTCTCCAATTCTGGAGGCACACTGCTAGGGAGCCCAGTAACCCGGAAGCACAAATGCACTTTTATCATTGGACCCTTGTGATACGGCTTCCACCTGCACTAAGTGAAGCTTGGACCGGCTGGTGGCAGAAGTACTTTTATGTTTCTGCATGGCCGTATATTGGGAACTATAGTGCTCAAATGACTGGCCATGTTGTTTAAGCCCAATCTTTCTGCCTCACTTTCATTTTAGATGTCTTCCTTTCACAGATGGGTAGTTTGTTTGTTTGTTTATTTGTAATGCGCGTCAGACCCAAGGGTAACCGGGCGCAGCAAAGAGAATATGCAAAGCTTACGTTACATGGAATTACAGGGTTACTTGATTTACAGTGGTAAAGAGATAGGTATGTACGAACTTAGTAGGATGCAGATCTGATCAAAAGTTTAAGGCACTGATGTCGAGCGAAGCAGTAAGTTATATACAGTGTTACTTTAATTATTTACATTTATGGTATATCTCTAATAATACATATATACAGTTCAGACAAAGTAGCACAACAAAGGTATCTAGCAATGCATTACATGTTTTTGTCATTGAGGTGTTTGATGAGATTCTTTCTAAAGTATGAGAAAGGTTGGTCTGTTCTCAAGTTGTGTGGCAAGGCATTCCACCATTTAGCAGCTAGCACAGGGAAGCTGATACCGACAATTTTAGACAGTTTAAATCTAGCTACTACCAGGCAGTTGGAATTGCGGGTTCTTGTTGGTCTACTAGAGTCTTTTCTTTTTATTTTGTCCATCAGGTAGCTGGGAGCAGCGTTATTGAGAGCTTTGTGTGTCATGGAGATCATTTTTAAGTGCATTTTGTTGTCGGTGAAGAGCCATTTATATTGGTGTCTGATGGAGGAGATATGTTCCCTTTTATTTATGCCAAGAGCAGCTCTTAGGGCGTTATTTTGTAGGATTTGTAACCTTTTAGTGATAGTTTTGTTGGCACCACTGTAAAGGGCATTACAATAATCAAGTCGGGATAATATTAAGGCTCTCGCCAGGATCATGCAGCTATCATTAGATAGGAAGGGCATACCTGCTGTTATTAATTTACAAGTATATGCTGTGGTGGAAGCTAAGGAGTTAACTTGTTTGGTGAAAGACATGGTGGAATCAAGATAGAAACCTAATGTTTTTACTTCCCTCGAAACCTTAATGCTATTGCCGTCTATATTAAACATGGAGTAGTCCGTGCCTAACTTGTTGATATTGACCTGCGTACCCAGGATAATCAGCTCTGTCTTATCATCATTCAGGCAGAGGCCATGGGATGCCATTCATGCCTGAATAATGAGGTACACCCTATTCACCAACTCCCTGTCCTTGCTGTGATCCCCAGAAAGCGGGAGGAGAATCTGTGTATCATCTGCATAATTAGTGTAGGTGATACCTAGTAGTGTAAAGCCATATATGGAATCTTCTTATTGGGCTCTGAACAGAGCCCAGGAAGTAAACATTTGTGCTTGTAATTAGTTCAGAAGGTGTATGGAGCTGCTGATAACCCAAGATAACCCCAATACAATCCTGCTTGATCTTCAGAACTGTTGGGTCCCTGACCCAAACCGGAGCTAGGTTTGCTTTCACCTTGGTTCTGTGCCTCACAGTGGCACTTGGAAAATGACCACCATTGCCTTTTCTCTGCCAGCCGTATTATTTTCTGACCTTACACAGAGTTTAAAGGTCTCGTATTTGATGTACTCTATCTTTAGTGATGCGAGGGTGCTCAATGTGCTTTTATAAGCAGACAATATACATGAACGTGAATGATGCACCGTTTCCTGTGTGTTCAATTACCAAAGGCACGCCACTCTGGAAAGCAGAAGCCAAGGTAAAATCGGAGAATATATGCGCCTTGAGTATTGCCCCATATCCCTGAAATGAGTGTGACCGTACTTTTCACCCCTCCGTGTGAATTCCGTTTCTGGCCCAGGTTCTTTTTCTTAGGTCTCCATACTCTCCGTCCACTGGAGGCATAAGGGGTGATGCTATTTTACTCCAGTTTACATTAGATATGGTGTAGTGCAGTGTCTGAAGTGTACACTTTATTACATGTATTTGTATTATGTGTCAGGTGTTTTTGTGACTTTTCAGAAGACTTTTAACCAAGGGCTTATTGCTAGCTCGCAGAAGTTAAACTCTTGCAGTGAATGCTTTCTTTGTGACCTCCAATTTACAAGCTAGCTTTGGACAAATCGGCTAATAAAAAACGACCAGTTCTGTGTAGATTTCTTTAGTTATTCAATGTATTACTTGGTAAAGCAAACGTTAACACTAAACCAATGTAACTTGTGCGTGTTGGATGAATACAATTGGATTCGGGAATACTTTCTTTAATTTTTGTTTTATTTCCACAGGAACTTGCCCTAAAAACACCCCGAAACACAGCAATACAGTACAATTGACAGTCATAATAAATTGAAATTCACAATTCAGATTAAAACAACTCCAATTCATACACAACATACCTGGAACTGAGTATATTCTAAAAATATGTTCAAGTCAGATGACTCAACACAACATGATGACAAAACATCCCATGAATTAACATCATCATCCTGTCATTTCCTGCCAATAAGAATACAACAATTGGCAAAACTGGCCCTCATGCTAAGCATGGTCACCTTAGTTATCACAGACTAAAAGCATGCTAAAACATTGGACCTTTCATACACCACAAGATAATATTATGTTGAAACACTTTGAACGTTTGATCTTATATTCAAAGCTTTCCCTAAAAAATATGTAAAAGCAAAAATAACATCTTCCTTCACCATTAATTTACAGATAATTTCAGCAATTCGGAAACTCCTTACTCCATGCTTAATCAAACTGGGCCTTCAATGTCAAGGTTACTAATATATGTCCAGAGCAAAGTATGTTTAGAAATTTAGAAAAAACGTATCAAAATTTATTTAAAGTGATACAAAAATTGCAAACTAGTGAATAAATCACAAAAATTATTATACAAATCACAAAAAATTATTATACACTGATCATTTTAACATAGCAAAACAGCAGCAATAATATGCTGAAAATCGGCTAAAACTTCATCACTCATTCTCAACATACATGGTGGATTCATACACACACAACTCATCATACCGTGGCATACATCCAAAGTACTAAAAGACACAAAAAACATGCTAAGAACCAATGGGGAAGAGGAATTCATAACTAGTCCCCATAATGACACACATTATTGCGATGTTTACATCTTTGCATCTGTTATTCCTATCCACCCTGACAATAGATTGTTTGTGAATTATTTCTATTGTTTGTAAACATCGCAATAATGTGTGTCATTATGGGGACCATGTATGTTGAGTATGAGTGATGAAGTTTTAGCCGATTTTCGGCATATTGTTGCTGCTGTTTTGCTATGTTAAAATGATCAGTGTATAATAATTTTTTGTGATTTATTGGAAGCAAATCAGTAGTTGTTTACTGGAATGAAAGCCTAGATTTTCCACTGGAGAGAATGTTGTTACTAAGCCTCTTGTGTCTTTCTTGCTATGCACTATTCGAAGAAGAGTTGTCTGTCGATGTCAAACCCAAGGGAGTTGGCACAGGTGGGCAGCTGGGGTGTGTAAACCTCAAGATCCATAGCAGGGAGCCAGGTCTGGATGTGAAGGTGTTCAGTGTTTTTGGTCAGCAGTAGGAATTCAGTCTTGGAGGCGTTGAGCTTCAGGTAATTGCTGAACATCAATGTGAGGCAGACCTTGAGCCTGTGAATGTCTTTGATGGAGGATATCTTGAGGTAGAGCTGCATGTTCAACTGCGTATTGATGTATGTGGGTGTTGTGTGGAGACAGGGATGTTCCAAGACCTTCCATTTAAAGAATGAAGATCACAGTGGAGTGAATGGATCCTTGCAGGATTCCACAGGTGATGGGTAGAGTTTGTGATCTGGAGGAATCCATTTGTACAAACTGGTGGCAATTAGGAAGGTAGGATTTGAACCAGCCGAGGACGATCTTGCTGATCACCATGTGGCAATGTAGATTGTCCGTGAGTGTCTGGTGTTGTACTTTGTTGAATGTTGCTGAGAGGTCAAGTAGGACCTGGAGGCAAGGATAGCCATCATCCAGGATTTTAAGGGCACCACTGACCACCTTGATGGTAGCCATTTCTATGCTGCATCTGGGTCTTAAGTCACATTGGAAGGACTGTACAGATTTGTTGGTTTCAGTTTGTTGGAAGAACAGCATGGCTACCGCTATTTCAATGATTTTACTTGGGAAGGGAAATTGGATGATGGGGCGGTAGTTTCTGAGGTCATACAGGTCCAGTGTTGGCTTCTTGAGAAGTGGGAGGAGTTATCTTAAAGTTCAAGGGATAGGTGCCTGGAGTTAGGGAGCTGTTGCTGAGGTAAGGGTGGAGTGCTTTAGTCAGAAGGGACTTGAATTCAGAGGCAGGGAGAATGTGGCCTGCACATGATGTGGACTTGATGAGTTCTATCGTACATTGAGGGCTTCCATAGTGAATGTCTTTAAAGTTGTCCAGATAGTTATGGTTTTACGAGATTAAATGTGTAGTGTGCTGTCAGTTGTGGCAATAGTGTCTATATGTTGACAGATCATTTTGATATTGTTGATGAAGAAAGTTGATGGCAGTGTTTTTTTCGATGGAGCATGGTACAGGTGGGTCAGGAAGAAGGTTTATGCAGTGCCTGATGGTTTCAAAGAGGGCTCTGAATTCATTGTTGCCTTTGTCTATGGTGTTTTGGTGGTAGTTGGCCTTGGTAGTGGTGATCAGACCTCTGCATGTAGCGCAGAGTTCCTTGAGCAGAGTGAGGTTGGATGTGCAGCAGGGTTTTCAAGAAGTCTTTCCTTGTTTTCTGATGTTTTTTTGTTGAAGTTGAATTCACAAGTGTACCAGGATGTGAAAGGGTTAGGCTCGATGGTGCATTATTTTACTGCAGCATGGCAATTGATGTTGCATACATGGGTAGTGTTGAGTTCCTTGAGAAGTGAGTTGAAGTCTTTGTTTGTTAGAGGCAAATCAGCCCATGTGAGGTGGAGTTTGGCAAGTACTTCCATGAGAACCTCCACTAGGATGTTCTTGAACAATCTGAAGGCTTGTTTACTGAGTTTCTAATTGATGTGTCTGACTGCAGGGTTGTAACTAATGCCAAAGGGGATTGCCAGATGGTTCAACCAGTCAAGCAGGTTTGGAGGGCTGTAATGGAGGGTGGACAGGGACATGATGATGAGGACAATGTGTCATGATGCCTACCCCTGGGCATCCGGATCAAGTCCATCAGCCCCGGGAGCAGGCATCCAGATACTCATTAAAACCCCAACACCCCCGGCTGGGGGCTGTTTGGATTCAGTCCTGGCACTCTAGGCACCAGGCTCATCTTAGAAATCAGTTCATAGACTTTACTTACCTTATGCAGACCATGCTGCAAATGAGTCCAAGCCAACGTGAGGCCTGGATGGAACTATTTTGTTACAGGGACTATTTTTTACTCGGGTGTGGTTCTGGGGAACTTCTTACCTGGGACTCCTTCGCAGGCTATTTAAACCACGCCCGAACAGCAGCTCATGCTTTGTGTTATTCTGCATCCAGCAGCGTAACGCTCACCGTGTCTGTAAGTCAGCATCCAGTCTTCTGCCACGCCCGCCTTGAATCCGGAGCTCCTAGACAAAAGGAAAAGAAAGGAAAAGAGGTTAGATCAGGGACATTATTTGATTCCTTACCTGATTCCGGACCCAGCACATCTCCGAGCCTAGAAAGGACATTATTTCAGCACGCGTCGCTTCGCCAGCAGCCGCGCCGCGTTATACTCACCAGTCCACCGCATCTTTCAACTCGGCGCTGCCTCCATCATTTTCTTCGTCGAAACCCAGCACCTGGGGGGAAAACGAAAGGAATAACAAGGTGAGCCGAGAAAACCGAGAAAGACAATCTCTTTGGCACCATAGGCTTACCTGCTTTACCACCGGAGGTATTATCCTTTAATTCGCTGCATCTTTCTATGCTGCACCTATAAAGGGAGAGAAAACAGCAAGTTAAACTCATGCAACTTTGGACAGTGTTTGGTAATACAGACTCTTACCTGAACGCCATCAGCTGCCTCCAGGCAATATTCTTTTGGACCCAGCTGCAACCTAACGAGGGAATGGAACAAGAGTGAACATCAGACATATTGAACTCTTTGAACTTTATAGACACTGGAGTCAATATTCCTGCGGAACCCAGTACCTTCAGACCAGTGAAGTAACTGGTATCTACGTGCACCTGCATGCCATGCAGGATGGAGAGCTCATCATTTAAAAACATAAGGTGAGGTTACCAAGAGGGGATATCGGAGGTGATTAGTGAGGAGAACGAGAACAGTTGGGGGGGGCATCACTAAAGTCCACGAGTGGATAAATCCCTTTCTCCACTTGCAGGAGAATACTTCTACGAGTCCAGCAGACAAGATTAGGCGGGCCAGTCCAGACAGTCATCTCTTCACTACGCATCACGTTGGTGGAGACCGCAGCTGTCCGGGTCCGATCGATGCCCCTGTGGGAACCAGGTGAGCGTAACACAATGATATTACCTTTCCTTTGAGTTGGTTCTTTCTTGTGCTGTATGAGGTTCAAAGTGTCCAGTAAACAGAGGAGATTTCCCTAAACAAGATGTTGGCCTGCATGAGAAACATTGTGGTGACCAAGTCTGTGAAGTCTTTGATGAAGGAAGTGTTGGGCTGGGGTCATCTGTAGAGGAGGTGAAAAGTGACTGTATCTGTTTGGTGGATTGGGACGTGGCAGGAAAGGTTTTCAAAACAGCCATTGGTCGCAACGTCCCGTTGAATGCATGTCAATGATGCCTTATAAATGATGGTGAGGCTTCCCCTAATCTTGTTTGGATGGTCTCATTGTAGAATTCTGAAGCATTAGGGGATGAGGACATCTAGCATGTGGGTGGATGCGGATGCCATTCAGGTCTCACTAATGAAGGTGGCCTCCAAATTATGTGTGGTTATGAGTTCAGCAATGTCTGCTGCATGTTGGAAGGCTGAGTGGATGTTGGTGAGCATCTGTTTTCATGCAGTGGTGGATGATGGTGTGCTGATGGGGTCTATGGTAACGCGGGTGAGGTTGCTGCAATGCAGTGTCCATGATGTTGCTGGTGAGCGACATGGTGATGATGGTAGGGATCGTCTCATGTGCAAGAGTGGTGAAACCCATATTCAAGAGTGCTAACATGATGTTAGATGAGCTGGGGTTCTGGTCCTGGTTCTTTCCTGTTTGAACAGGTCCATACAGAAATTGTCCTTTTCTTCATCTGCCCTTCCCTTGGTAGGTTACAGTAAGGTGTGTCATCTCTTCACACTGAACATATCACAATCAAGTCAGAGATTAGATGAACTAACAGATACATCTGTACATCTTCATTTGAGCGTTCCTATTCATCAATTGTAATTTAGTACAATGAATAGCCATAGGTTGAATGTTAATGTTAAAGTTTTTTTTCTTCCATTTAGTTACATACACATGTAAAAAACAATGAAAAAGTGATACGGCTGGATGCTTTGCTTACCATTTCATGTTGTACTGGCGTTGTCTTCTAATTAATTTGAGCAGAGCAAGGAGTTTTGCCAACACTGCTCAGAGGAACAAGGTGCATTGTCTACCTCAGGTCCTTCCTTTCCTCTATCTCACTCTCCACTTGTGGGGTTCCCAAGGGGTCTAACCTCTCTCCCTGGCTTTTCAAGCTATACCTGGACAGCCCTCTTCCACCGCATCGCTGTTCTCTGCACCAATTTTCAGTGCTATGCGGATGACACTGAGCTCATTTGCAGGCTCCCCTCTGCCATCCCTTCTCCTTCTCTCATCTCTGACTGTCCGTCTGCAATCCAGGTGTGGTGCGCCGCCGACAACCTCTGCCTTAATACCAGTAAGACAGAGATCCTCCTCATCGGCACTCCTGCACCTTCCTTTCCTGTCACTCTCTGGCCAGCCTCCCTTGGCCCTCTCCCTCCTCCCACCTGTGAGGCTAAGAACCTCAGGGTCATCTTTGACTCCACGCTTTCCTTTTCTCCACACATCTCTGACGTCTTTAAGAAGTCAAACTACGAACTGCACCTCCTCAGAGGTATTCTTCCCTTCCTCTCCTTCCCCCAGAAACTCACTGCCTCCAGAGCTCTGGTTCTCTCTAGGCTGGACTACTACAACAGCTTCTTTCTAAATCTGCCTGCTACTATTCTCCGCCCTCTACAACTCATCCAGAACAGGACTGCGAGACTTGTTCTTGGCCTCAGGCCCTGGGATCATATCTCTCCAGCCCTGAAATCTCTTCATTGGCTCCCAGTGGCTGCAAGGATGGTATCGGGTAATCCCCATAAATAATGTCGCCATGCATATAGTCGCCGGGAAATGGCATAGGCAACATTATTTATGGAGACAATAAATGGGGTAAATGGGAGCGGGGGATGTAGGGGTGTCCCTCGCTCCCTTTAAAAAAATGTGGGGGTTAGGGGGATGTCCCCCGCAGGTTCCATGTGGTAATATCGCAGTAAAAAAGTGGCGCCATTCTTGTATGGTGAAATCTTTGCGGGGATATTATCACATGGAACCGCAAGGATTAAGTTGAAGACCCTTTGCATTGTCCACAAGGCTTTCTGGGGCCTGGTCCGCAATACCTTCAACTCTCCCTTCAGAAATACCTTCCTATTCAAGCTCTTCCCTCCTCCACCTCCAACTCCCTCAGGGTCAGTCACTTCTCCAAGCAATGAGTTGGGGGTAGATCTGTTTCTTCGGTGAGGGCCTCCCTCTGGAACAGCCTCCCTGCCTCTCTGAAACTTGATGAGAACCATCTTTGGTTCCGGAAGCACCTCAAGAATTTCCTCTTTGCTTCTGCCTTCTTTCTTCCTCTCCCCTGCTGATCTCTGTCTGTTTTGGTACTGGGCACCTGGCTACCTTCTGATTTCGGGCCCAGATTCCTGCCACCAAGCCACATAACCGCACTACCTCCTGGCATCCCTTGCACTTGGGTCTGTATCTGCAACCCTACAGTCCCCTTCCTGCACTTATTAGACACTGTTTGTTTGCACCCTATTATTGCACTGCCATCAGCTGGCTGCACTACCTGTTGTTGTTTAGGTCATATGCAGGGACATCATTTAGGGGTCGCCAGAGGTCGCAACTGCAACCTCTGAGGTCTCCCTTGCAACCTCTGTGGTCTCCCTTGCGACCTCTAAAAGAAAAACTAAAATGAAATATATATTTTTTCAAAAATCTTTTTTAACCTTTTTCTTTTTTTATGCAAGCTCCTGGGCTGTGGCCAGCACCATGTGGCTCTTTACTTCTGGATTTGCTGGCTTTCTTGTTCAGGCCCCTTAAAAAAAAGAAGAAAAATAAGAGCCACATGTCTAACACTTTCAGCACTGACCCTAAATAAGAAAGAATAGGAATACCAAATAATGTGTCTTTCTGGAATTCTATACAATAAATGCTATACTCATTAAAGGTTTATTTCAGGCACACTTCAGGGGGTGAGTCACTGATTTAGTCTGTTCTTAAACGCCTCAACTCAGCCTTTCATCATTCTGAGGTCGATAAATGAGTACCAACACAGGTTGGGTGATAATGGGTGTATATTTTTTCTATATAAAGTGCTTAAGCATAAGTGCTATATAATAACACATCATTATCATTTGGTCATGGACGTCTGCTTGCATTCACAGTAATTTGGTAATATGGGCTTATACACACTGATCTTAACGATACATATGGCGAGCCATTCTTGTATGAAATGTACATCACATTATAGTGATATTGTAACCATATTTTTGGAGTGTACAATTCTATGTGATGCCACTTCCTGTTTTGTCAATGGGTGAAAGGTCGTGTTCCATCGCTTCCCGCAATATCACTTTGGGGTGGGGCAAATGACATCACTTCCTGTGATGTCATCAGGGGTCAAGAGTCATGTGATGTCACTTCCGCTACCCCTGGCATTTTGGTGAAATGACGTCCCTGGTCATGTGTTCAGCACTTTCCACTCCCACCTGCCCCTTGCACTTTCCCCCTTCCCTCTCCCTTGCACTTGCACGTTCTCAATGTCACTGGGCCTAGTAAGATTGTTGTTTTGTCCTCCCTTGTTCCCCTCTCTTACCTCGTCGCGCCCTGAAACACTTGTGTATGGGCACGATATAAATAAACTATCATATCATATCATACCTCTAGCCCAGGAATGTGCTTGTTCAAAGTACCATCTCCATTCATTATTTGTACTTACAAATGTGTTTTTTTGTGGTGGTTCATGAGCTCATGTAATCTGGGATTGATCGTGTATTTTATCCTACGTAAATCTGCATTTGATGTACGTGCTGCAGAGAGGTGGTTATAATCTAGGTTGTTATTCAAGTTATTAATAAAAGTTTTAAACAATGGCCTTAGGTAACAGAGCAGTGTAAAGTATAATACAAAATAAAATAACCATTTCAACAAGAAACTTTTAACATAATAACATGAACATTAATATGAGCCCAGTGACTCATATACTACCCCCAATAAAACATTTGACCAAGAAAGAAAGACTGATGCACAAGTAATCCTAATGATTTAAAAGGTAAAACGCTTGGATGGTAGATTTATTAATGTTCCATTATCTGCAAACAGCTCCAGAAAAGGTTTGAACGAGTAGGGATTGAAAGAGAGTGGGTGTGATGTATTAAACCCTGTGTTCTCCACCAAGAAAGAGTTCATATTTCCCAAGCCTTGGATGAAGGGTTCTCCCTTGCACTAATCAGCCATGTATATCTTGTTCAAACCTGGGCAGATTAGAGCAGAACAATACAAAAAAAAGAAACAACCAGGAAACGGGCATTCTTAATCTAGACTATAACACTGTTAAACCTTCATATTAAACCCAACACTTGCTTCCACGCTCATGAAATTTAGAACAAATTCAAAACCCTCCTTTTAAATGAATATTTCTTTGTAACCTGTCAGAGCCCACTGAGCCCAATATCCCAACTGAAGACCATTCCTTTACAGCCTACCCACCTATTTCACCCTAAGAGCACTGTTGTATGTTTCCCACTAACTGTACAAATTAATTATTGCCAGCTAGCCTAAATTCTATGTCACCAATAAATGTCCCAATTACTTAACAATACTCCTCATTAATCCAAGGCCTTGGATTTCTTATCACAGTCCTTACATGGCATTGAACCACCCAGATATAGTATTATCCACCGTTTCTTGCAAGGGAATGTTAGGAAAAACCTAACCAGTATTATTTAGGAAATCGTTTACCTATGTGTTGTAGCTGGAAAGCTCATTCAAACACGAAAAACAGTAGTTGGTTATTACGGTTGGAGGGATTGAGGGCTTGCGTTGTTGCCAAGAATCTTAAAGGAGATATAAGAGATTGTAGACGTTGCTCACTTGAGTCTTTTTTTCTATCGTAGGTTGGAAAGGGTAGTAGGTAGAGTTTGTCTGGAGGTGGATGCCATACTTATGTAAGGACTGTGAGCGGGAAGCTGGATAAAGAGGTAATACTATGTTGTAACTGTTCCCTAGTGTAACAATCAAGTGAGCTCAAGTGGGCTGTTTGGCTGCAGACGCTGGATTTTGGTACTTTGGGCACACCTGCAGATCTTGAAAAAAGTATTTATTCACCCTCTGCACGCTCATGAATGCGCACTCACAGCAAGTGAGCTCAAGTGTGCGGTTTGGCAGCAGACGCTAGATTTTGGAAAGCGGATTAAGGGCTAATTACTTTGGATACACCTGCAGATCTTTAACAAATATTTATTCACCCGCAGCGCTCTCAACTGCACGCTCACAGCAAGTGAGCTCAAGTGTGCGACTTGGCTGTTCGGTGGCTGAGAGGCTGACGGGCTGGTAAGACATTTCATGCTCTCGGTTTTCCAGTATTCCATCTCTTTGTAAGAGTACCGAAATCAACCAGAATCAACAAATTGCTCACTGTACTGGCGTAGTGTTGTCTTTGACACACTACCATTGTGAAGGTTCCGCCAAGACCAATTTGCAAACTTATAGTACACCTGTTTCGTCTCTGCCCTGCGTTTGCGGGGGTGACTAATGTTTGCTTTTGCATACTAGTGTTGTGCATAAGAAAACTTTTTACCTTGCCTGTTGTGACATTGTGACATTATACGACACACACTATGCTGCTGCTTGGGCTGGGGCTATCACAGTCTCTTCCAATAGCCTCGCTACGTTAAGAGCTAGGCCTGAATTCACTGAGGACAAGCCTGCAGTGGAGGCTCTTGCAATTGTAACAGCTGATAATGGTCCCCCCAGGAAAAAACTCTCCAGATATAGATGCGAAGCAAGAGGAAATAAAACAAATGCCTTCATGAAGAAACTGACTAAGAAGGTAAACCTTATTTGTACTAATGTATCAAGGTCGCTGGGGGATCTAATGTCCAATCCTATTAGTATTAAGAAGGCGATAAATGAGAAGGATTGGCTAACAAGGATAGATGCAATGCGCTCGCCGAGGCTCCATTGCAGTTTCTAAGTTTTAGACAAGCCCATAGGGTTTTTGCCGACCTATTTAACAAGGTTCCCCGATTGTTGAGGGAGAAATGCTCTACTACGATTTCGACTGAATCTGTTACCAACTGGGGAAATCCTGTCTATTCAGACTTGGGTGAAGGCTGCAAAGGAGCTGTGTCCTGCATGCCAAGGTGAGATTCGGCAAACAATACGTCATGTCGTGACTGAGTGTCCAGGGACAAGAGAATTAATCATGCCATCGTTTATCCGATTTTTACACGATCATGAGTGGCTACAGACTGAAGACTTCTGGTATAGGCTGTCCTCAGGGAATGGAATATTCCTATTAATTGAACTCATAAAACTGTTGAAATTACTTGATCTGTATGAAGATGTTATGCAATACTGAATTAGGAACCCAGAGGACTGGTTAAAACTTTTGATTTTGTATTTTCTCTACTTTTATTGTCTTTAATCTAAATGTGGTTTGTATAACATGTTTTATGTAAGAGGGTGATATATTTGTTTTTGTTCTGTATTATGTGAAAAGTCGAAAGAGTGACTGTAACACAATAATACTTTTAAAAAAATGTAATCTATGCCCTCGACTCCTACCGGTCTACAATGGTGCTTTGTTTCCCATATCTATGTGTGCACTCAATAAAAACCCATATTAAAATAAATGCCATTTTTACATTTCCATTCCTGTCACATGGGTCACATATATCTTTCCATGATTAACTTTTCCATCAGAAGCTGAAAAATGCAGGTAGTGGTCAGTACAGATCTTTGCCTGAAGTGTGCTTCCCCTGGACCCATGCTGTGACTGGGACAGAGGATACAGCAGCAGTAGCGGCTCTTGTCAAAATCTTGTCCTTTCAAGTGGGGTAGACACTGCCTGATTGCAAATAAGGTACATGGAAGGAATTCACATGTTGCAGCCCATTCATATTGGTAATATTCACTTTTGTGATTCTGCCAAACTGCAGAGGTCAGCACTTTTTAAGACTGTCCAAAAGGGAGCATAATGCCTAATGTTGCCTGATCTCCTTGCTCCTGTCATTAACCTCGATGAAGCAGGGACACGTGCCTCTGCAGTTGCTAAAGAGAACTTGGGAAGGCACATCAGAAGCATATTCCCTGCGTCCATCTTGGACGACACAAATTATTGCACTATGGTTGTGAAGTCATCCTCAGCTAAACATGTTTTGACACGGCAGTGACTTTATATTGTGTGCTAGATTTTGAATCAATACCTGCCTTGTCCTCGTTAAAGAGACCGTAAGTAAAACAGCTAACTCTACTAGCATATATCCTGTTGGAAAAAACGTGTTTACCTATCACTGATTATTTCTTTTTTGCTCTCAAGTAAATGTCAAACATTCTATACAAAGTTAAGTACAAGTTATTGTTTAAACGGGAAAGTGCAAAAAAGTGCTTTACACAACCTGTGTTCCCTTGGAGACTGACTGCTAAGCTGGCAGATTCATACACACTCTCATTTATTCACTCACTCCCATTCTCTCATATCCTTATTAACTTGCTCTCACACAGTCAATCACTCACTGACAAACTCACTCATTTACTTACTCATTCAGTCAGTTACTCTTTCATTCCCCCGTATTCACTCAATCAATGCTCACTCTTTCACTTTTTCACAAACTCATTCACTTACACCTGCACTGTTTTTCGCAGGATTAAAGCAGAGGAAGAGAAGTTTAAGAAGGAATGGGAAGAAGATTGGGGACATAAAGAGACACCCAAAAGTCCCAAAACAGTATCCACTGATGTGCATCGCCCTCCGCCTTCCAAGCATAAAAGTGAGTAAGAGGTTCAGAGCCAGAGAATTGTTGAAATCTTAGAAACCTGAGGACACTGTGATTGCAATGGTATTTGCCATAAATCTGCGAAACTACCGGGTTTCTTTTGGTTGTCCGAGTAAATACATAACCACGTTTTTAAAATGACATATTTAAAGGTTGTCTTTATTATTGAGATTAACTAAAAAAGGTATACTGTAGTGCAAGTGTCACTGTTCAGTTCCCTGGAAACTTCTCTCGGGGTTTGTAAACAGGAGGGTCGTTGTATAGCTTTCAAGGTGGAAAACAAAAGCACAGTGAATACAGCAACAAATACAGGGTAACATCTTAAAGAGTTCAAAAAGGAGGCATGCAACAGACCTACTCAAAATCCCAGGGGTCAAGTCTAAGTGCATAATCAGTTTTCAGTCTTCACAAGTCTTTAAGGTTAATCCTCCCTGGACCAGATTATCTCTTGGCTATTTTCTAAAGTACAGTCACTCACAGTCAAGTGTTTGTAAAACCTATTTTTGGGCTCTGAAGACATAAGCTTCCCTTTGTGGAAATCTCTCCCTCTTCTGGTAAATTCTATTTCTTCTGGTTGGCTTCAGTGAGATTGATTTCTCCTTGGTCTTGAGGCTCCCCCAGCGCCTACTCGTAAGGCGAAGTTGGCAGCAGTATGTTGGCTTGACGATTCCAGCTCCTGCCCCAGTTACCACCAGGCGGCTGGCCTCCTTGGTATGGATGGATAAGTCTTTGTAGTATTACTCCACCCATGACTCTGGGGATTGTAACATGTGTTCCCGCTGTAGGAGGTTTTAAAGCAGCAACATCTAATTCAGGATAACTTTCCACCCACCCAAAACCAAGCGCACACAAATTCCTTTATTTAATACATGTATTTTGATGAATCTTGTTCCCCCAATTTAATATGATTGAGTCCTTACAAACAATCTCCTCTGTTGGAGGAAATGCACAGTGTTGCACAGAAGCATATTTATAAACTAAATAGCAATGATTGAGTCAATTTAAAGATAAATAAGTTACATGTACATAAAATGCCAATAATGAAAAATAATCAACAGACTATTTACCTCAGTTTTCAATGTTACAATCATAGAAATAGAACATTTTGTAAAACACCCATCACCAAATATGTTTTGTTTAGCCTCGGCATGCATGCATCATTGATTACAAATGCATGAGGGTCCAGGATAAGACTTTTTATTTGTTAAAAGAAAATAACACAAGTGCAGAGCAGCTGAGCTGAAGTGGCAGGCTTCGAGCACATCCTCTGACAAACTGGCCTGCCGCCTGCTACAAAGGCGTTATAGACTTTCCATTTACTTGAAGACAAGAGCCTATATCCAACCCCGCATCCCTGGGGCCACTAACAAAATGGCTGAACTTTTCAGAATCTGCAAGGAATTTGCCAATACTACTGCAGTCTCCATTTCTCTGCTGCCTTCCTTGGCCCTCTGCATTTCTCTGGCCTCTCACTTCATCACTACGACTCAGGACATTCTGTCCTCTCTCTCCTCTATGCCACACCCCTTTCCTGCACCTGATCTCAAGGCCTCTCTTGGCCCCCATCCACACATTCCTCCTACTCTCCCCTTTATCTGCCATATCACCTGATGAGGTTTCTAGACAAGTTTGCTCCATGAAGGTCTTATCCAAAAAGGTGCTCCCCTGCTCCTCCAGAATTATCAAGGACAACATTTCCTCCCTTGCTCCAGCCTTGGCTGATTTCTGCAATCACGCCTTTGCCACTGGATCCATCCTATCACTGCTCAAGAATTCCCTTGTGATCCCACTTCTCAAAAAGCATTCTGCCGAACCTTCCTTTCTGGCTAACTACTGCCCTATCTCCATTACCCCCTTCCTGGGCAATCTATTTCAGAAGCTGGCCCTCTCCCCGCTTATCCACCACACTGAATCTGTTGGTTGTCTCCATTATCACCAGTCTGACTTCAGAGCTGCCAGAGGCACAGAAACTGCACTCCTGAACACCCGTGAAGACTTTGGGCCTCATTCCGACCCTGGCGGTAAGGGGTTAACGGTACCGGCAAGGGTGCCGGTGCCGTTAACCCCTTACCAACGTATTACGAGGTCCTTTAGCGGGTCCCGCTAAGGGCAGCTGATTTTACCAGGCGCCCTTAGTGGGAGCCGCTAAAGGACCAGGGAGCTAATAACAGGCCCGTAATTTGAATGAGGAATTACCAGGTCCTCCAAGGTTGGAATGGCCCGGCAATTCCTCATTCAAGGAACCCGCAGCCGGTATGCGGTATGGGGGTAGCCATGGCACTAATAGCACCATGGCTACCTCCATACTCGTAATGACCCCCTTTGTCTCTAATCTCAAACAGTTGCTCCCCGGCTCCTCCAGAACTATCAAGGACAACATTGTCTCTCATGCTCCAGCCTTGGCTGATTTCTGCAATCACGCCTTTGCCACTGTATCATTCCTGTCACTCCTCAAGCACTCCCTTGTGATCCCTCCTCAAAAACCCTTCTGCAACCCTTCCTGTCTGGCCAACTACTGCCCTATCTCTATTACCCCCTTCCTGGGCAACTCTCAGGTGATCTGGCCATCTCCCAGTTTATCTACCACACTGAATCTGCTGGTTGTCTTTACAACCACCAGTCTGGCTTTAAAGCTGCCAGAAGCACGGAAACTGCACTCCTGAACACCCACAAAGACTTGGTCTCTAATCTCGATGCCAACTCTTGTTCTGTACTCATCCTTCTTGACCTTTCCTCTGCCTTTGATACAGTCAATCATGCCACCCTTATAAATCGGCTCTGTGACACCCTTGGCATCACAGACCTGGCTCTGGACTGGCTGACCTCCTTCCTTTCTGGACGACCTTCCCAGGTTCAACTCGGCCGTTTTCTTTCCTCCATCTCACTCTCCACCTGTGGTGTCCATTAGGGCTCTAGTCTCTTGCCTTGGCCTTTCAGCATCTACCTTGCCCCCTAGCCCATTTCATCTTTGCCTTCTCTCTTAACATTCAGTGTTATGCAGATGCTACACAACTCTCCTTCAAACTTCTCTCCTCTGCCTTCTCCTCATCCTCTCTCATTCCTGACTGTCTGTCTGCTATTCAGGCATGGTGCACTGCTAACAATCTCTTCCTTAAGGCCAGTAAGACTGAGATCCTTCTCATTGGGACCTTCCTTCCTACACTCTAGCTGCCCTCAATTGGCCCCCTCCCCTCACGCTCCTTTGAGGCAAAGACCCTTGGTGTCATCTTTGACTCCTCTCACTCCTTCTCTCCTCAGATCACAGACCTTGCCAAGAAGACCCACTTTCAGCTGTACCTCCTCAGAGGCATTCTCCCTTTCCTTACCTTCCCCCAGAATAGTACTGCAAGACCTATCCTTGGCTTCAAGCCTAGGGAGTGCCACTGACCTAAAATCTCTCCACTGGCTCCTGGCTGCGAGGATCAAGTTTACATCCCTCTGCATCATCCGCAGGGCTTGCTGGGGACTGCAACCCCACTACATCCAGCTTCCTCTCCCTAAATACCTCCCTGCTAGAACCCTTCCGTCTTCTAGCTCCAACTCTCTGCAGATCAGACACTTCTACAAGCAGAGGTTGGGAGGTAAATCTCTCTCCTTTGCAGGTGCCTCTCTATGGAATGGCCTTCCTTCCCCTCTCAGACTTGAGCCGGATATCCTTACGTTCCAGAAGTTTCTCAAGACCCTTCTTTTCTCTTACTCCTTCCCTCTCTCCCTCCCCTGCTAATGTTCCCCATCTGCCTCTGTCTGGCTGCCTGGTTCCTTCAGATTCTTACATTGCACCAGATCCTCCCGACCAGTCTACCTTGCATTTGGTGTCCTCTGACTCGCCCTCTCCCCAATAATCAGCACTCGCCCTTCTGGGCTCCCTCCCCTTGCACTAGCCTGGTTGGGCCTGCTCCCCTGAGCCCTTCCAGGCCAGTTTCTTGCACTTAGCACATGGACCCTCTGCCCTGCACTCTCCACCTGCAGCACTTACCCCCTCCCCTCTCCCCTGCACTTCTGTTACTACACTTGCATTATCCAAATGTCACAAGGCCTAATATGGCCATTTTTATTGTCATCTCTGTCCCCCACTAGTCTTGTTGCATTTTCAAACACACTGTGTATAGGCGCATTATAAAAACCCAATAAATAAATAACATTAATTAATTAATTTAAAACCTTCCTGCCTATCCAATTCTCTCTACTGCCCCTTTATTGCGCATAGATGCCATCCTCATACTTAATAGCCATGTCAGAATTTCACCAGCATTCTGCAAATTCAATTGCAACAAACTACTGGACCTCCAGGTAAGTAAATGCGTTGTAGAAAGGACAATATACGTTAAACATGTATGTAGGTTAGATTTCCTCCAGTGATGTGAAATTGGGAATACAATTTAGCATTAACAAAACTATTCTGTTGATGGTATGCCCAAGAAGCGACTTTAATTACTTTATTTGTCTAGGTATGCCCACAGTGAGATGTCCTACGCTCACCTGTGCTTGTACATTGCGCAGAATAAGAATCAAGGGATCTTCCCATATACACGCCATATGATCTTTTTCATCAGATCTATAATGCCAGAAGCACATAGGATTTTGAAATATTTACTTATTTGCCAACATGTACATTCAATTTATATACACAAGCCTCTTAATACTTACAAATAAGGAAACAAGGTTTAATTTAATTTGCTTTTTTAGTATAATTCGCCCCAGGATGATTTCCCCTTTGGATCATACTCCCATAGGAATTTCTTTTTGCTTCATCAAAGACAGGTGGGCACCCTCTTAAGTACTGGTTCAATTCTTCCCATCTAGCAACAGGTGGGAATCAGTCAGCAAGATGGGATCAGCTCTCCTCCACAGCCTGAAGAAGATCTGGGGATTCACCTCATGGTTGGCCTAACTTAGAGTCTCTGTGAATAATCCATCACTGGTTCTAAAAGAAGAACACTTTATTCCTTCTCCTTCCTGTTGTTTCTACTTTTTCCTCTCCACCAGTGAGGGAGTGATTCAGTCTGTCAATCTGTTCCCCTAGAGAATGTGTGTTCAATGTTCAATCTTTTATAGACCCAAAACCCCACCTTTTTGAGGTGTGTATACGTTCCCCAATCTATTATTCATTCCCAGAACAGCAAAGTGTATAGAATCGCAATCTGAGAATTTCAAAAAGTTTTATATTTGAAAAGATTTTGAATTTCAATTTTTAGATAATGGACATCATATCAAAGACAAAACACATAAGCAAACACAATTTGCATGTTCAGAGCAAAACAGAAGCCTGTATTCACCGGGTAATGTAGTCAGACAAACATTAATGCAAATACTACTGTCGCTACTGCAAGTATACGACAGGCGTCAAACACAATGTGAACAAATAAACTAAGACAAATCAATCGTACAACTTTCTGGAGAAACAAAACAAACAATGGACGTGGATAGTGTTTGTTTTATGGTACAAAAGCATCTACACCAGGTGTTTCAGCCCTATAACGGGGCGAGGTGAGCCATTTCTTCCTAGGGCCTTCATCAGGACAAAGGGAAAACTGTGGTCAGGATGTTCAGGAAAAGCTATGGGGACAGACGTCTCACCACAGGTGAAGATGGCGTCGATAACCTATTAAAGGTGGCTGTGCGTCCAAAAGTCAGTGCGCTACGGCATCTACTTCTAGTACTAGTTCAGAGGGAGGGGGGTTTTCTCACTCCTGCAACTGCTTGGCCTCGGAATTAAAACCATCTAATGGGGTCCCAGGCACGGATTATGTGTCCGTGCTCCATAGTGGGGAGCTATGGGCAGTCGGCTTGTGCGCGATCCAAGTATTCCTGCTATTGCCGACGGGATAGCTCTCAGAGATGTGCTCTCTGCAGTGTCTGTACGCGTCTGGAGGACACACGTTTGTGGCCGCAAAGGCAGGAGGATACACAGTAAGATTGTTTTCCAACCAATTCACTTTTGTTCTAGTAACTTTAGCCTTCCTGGGCAGAATAGGGTTGCTTCCACCAGGAGCCCTTTGATATTATTTACGTTCCCCAATCTAATTGGTCAATGTATGTGATTGGACAGTGCTCCAAAAGTGACATCACAGTAGATATACACCTCTGTCGTCATTGGGCATATTACTCAAGGTAGCACTCTGATGGGAGTAACTTCTAAATCCAGTTTCCCTCCCATTTGATGTGATGTTGTCGCAAAGATTTCTTATAGTAAACATTGAAACATTCTGAAATAATACACTTCACACATATAACCACTTTACAGCTCACCAGTTTTCTCTCTTTGGAATAAATCAAACAATGCAGTGAATGTAACCAGGGAGTTATCAGGGATTTGTATAATGTTGTATGGAGACTACCTCTCTTAACTATGTTTTTGGATTGGTTTTAATCGGATGGTATGATTTTATGAATGGATGAATTGTTTTAATATGTTTGTAAAGTGCTGTTATAGTCTATTTTATAGTGCTTTATGAAATGTACTGGATTACTGGACTATTTGATTTAAACTTCAGAAATTTTAAATGTTTGTGACATGTTTGTTTTTATTCATATCACAATTAAAGAAAATTCAAACAATGCAATTTCCATCATAATAGGACCAATGGGCACTGATTTACAGATTTATTTATGTAAATCACATCAATATTTATATAGAAATTATTTTCCCGTCTCAAAGTAATGGGCTTGTGACTGCGCATGCTAGGATATATGTATCCCTGGCGTGTGTTGTTACAGTCTGCCTAACTTGCATAGTTAAAAATCACATTAGAAAAATTGTTTTTGAGAATTACCTTGCTGTGGTGCACTGTTTGGGAGATATCACCAGATATATGAATCCAATATAGCATTTAGCAGTATTTCTTTATCCAAAATATTATAGGGCATCTGCAATTTGGTCTGTCAATTACAGTGCATCTGGTGTCTTTAGTTCTTTAGCTGTTATTTCGGGCTAACTATTTTGACTTCTGATGGCATGGTACAGTTTTTGAAGTTTGAAGGTCTTGGGGGTTTTATGACTCTAATTCCTGCCCCTCTTGGACCTGTCCTGAGTCTTGCAGATTCTAGATAAACACTTTGCTTTTCTAGGTATTTTTCATTCTTCCTTCCGGAGTGCCTGGGAGATTGAAATAGCAGATTAGCAGATTAGGCAAAACATGTCCACTAGTCAAGCTGAATTTATTTTGTCATTATCTTAAACCCAACATACATAGATCTGGGCCATAAAAACCCTCTTTAGAATTGATAGCAATTTTGGCCTCCCTGTGACCGAGTTTCAGAGACAGTCATTATCATTATTCTTCAACCTACAGACATTCAAAATCCTTGGGAAAACATGGGTCTGTCTGCACATCTCATTGCTGGGAAGGTGAACTGAACAGAATACCAAATGTTAGAGTTCAAACCTATAGCTGAT
This sequence comes from Ambystoma mexicanum, assembly GCF_040938575.1. Classification (NCBI taxonomy): domain Eukaryota; kingdom Metazoa; phylum Chordata; class Amphibia; order Caudata; family Ambystomatidae; genus Ambystoma; species Ambystoma mexicanum. The sequence goes on along the minus strand of NC_090934.1, from coordinate 829,944,468 downwards.
GTTTGATTCAGCATTTTTCTTTACCACTAGATTGTAAATGTTCACCAAAAATACAGCAGTTTAACCATTTCATGGGCCTATCAAACTCCCATCAAGGGTCCATATTTTCAAAATCTGCACGTTTCATAACCACAAACATTGATTTCTGAAAGGGAAAGTAAACACACAGCAGCAGAAAGGCAAATTCATTTTTCTTTCTGTGACTTAAAATGACAGTCCTTTTTTGCCTCAGATTAAGCAGTTCCCCATTTTAATAAAAGTTGCAGGTTATTTTCTTGTACTTGAAGTGTGTATCTCGGCCCTTGTCACTGTATTTTGATGTGAGGGGACTTGAAAGTATTGCACATGTTTTTTCCAAATACAGTATGCAGAACACAGTTTACATGTTTCTTTTGAAAATGGCGCCTTGCTGCATCTTTACTTTGAATTAGATTTCCCTACAAATCTCTCCTTCCGCTACCAAAAAGGGAGGACAATGGAGTCAATCCAACTTTTTTTATCCCAGATTAATCTTGGGTGAGTCTTCTCCGCCACCATCACTTTCCATTTGGGGAACGATGGAGATCTTCATGTCCAGCTGGATCTTCCCCTCTCTCCATTGTTTTTTATTCCTTATTGGGATCCTCTTTTCCAGTCCCCAGATCCTGTCTGTAAATGAACTACAGAGAGGGATACAAAGGCTGGTTTAGTGACACATAGAGACACCTATTTTTACGACAATAGTACCTAATTTCACAGAATTTTGACATGACTTATTAATGAATACTAATATTTGTATCCATACATTCTCTTGTACTGTAAGTCAATGACTTACCTGTTAATTTTCATTATCACTCGTTTTCCCTTTTCTGTTCTTTCAATTTCATTGTTCATCATTTTCTTTAAACCTAACTTCAGATGGCTCCTCAGTCATTCTCACAGCTGGTCAAGGGTGAGCGCTTTTCAATTGATTGATGTGGATCCATTTTCTCCTCAACCAGATCTCCTATTGGCATTCAGATCTTATGGGTGACAGGAGCAATGTTATCCATAATCACAAAATCACCTTGCCAAGAAGGTAAATTCTTCTTCTCCTTGGGTTGGTTTCTCTGACATTTATATAGATTAACCCTGTTATCTACCTCATACTCCAAGTTTTCTTGTTTTTAGGTCATAACATGTTCTCATCCATTCAACAGACTTCTCCTGATAAAATTGGGGATATGCAAGAGCATGCTGTAGATGCTTCCCCAAAATCTCAATGTATTTTTGAGCAGTTCAGGCATTTATCATCGTCTGCTCCTGAGTTCTGTAAAGCAGATGTTGAGGTAATTACAGTTTTTGTCCTGTCATTAATTTGAATGCAGACACCTTGGTAGTAGAAGAAGGGGTAGATCAGATGGACATCAGGACTAGTGGCAACCAGATGTCCAAACATGGTCCACAATCAAACACAAACTTCTTCAATATACTCACAATTGTTTTGTTGTATCTCTCCACACTCCCGCTGGATGCTTGCAGGTAGGTGATGTTGAGTATAGTTTTCACTCTTAAAATATCCCACATCTTAGTCATCACCTCACTGATAAAATGACCACCTCTTTTGGACTCAATCCTTTTTGGAAGACTGAATCGAGAAAAGATGTGGTACATCATCAAAGTGGCAGCTGTCTCTGTCTTACAGTTTGGAGAAGGAAGGCGCTCAATCCACTTTGTGAAGAGACATGTCACCATCAACATGTATTTGTTTCCTCTGGAAGAATGGGTTACTGGTCCAATAAAGTACATTTGGGAATCACAACATAGTAACGTCATTCCTCTTTTCTGTAAAGGAGCTCTGTTTGTTGGAGAACTGAGTTGGAACTGAGCACACACAAAACATCCATTTTCAATATGTAATGAGATTGTGGACCATCTGTGGCCAGTCAGCGACTTCTTGAAGTATCTCTACAGTCTTTTGAAATCCCCTAAAATCAGCAGTGGCTGGGTCATGGGCATGGTTCAGCAGCAAACTTTGGAATGAGGTAGATACCACCCACTGGTCATACCCAGATTTGGTTTTCTGCACCAACAGCCCATCTTGAATCTTAAAAATATTCTGAAATGTCATCAGAATATGAAGGTCTACCTTTCCTTTATAGTCTGATTCTGTTAGAAGAGATCTGACTGAATCTTCTTAATATGCATATAGTTTCCCAATAATGGGATCCTCCGTTTGAGCAGGGATCAAGTCTTCATCAGGAGCATCTCCACTCCACTGATCAGCTGTAAGTTTACTGCCAGTGAAAGCTTGTTATCTGGTCACTGCTGTGAGCAGAATCTCACCAAGGAGGTATTCCATTTTTATGAAGTCTCCCTCTAGAGCTCCTGTTTTGGCCAATCGATCGACCAAGTCATTTCCAGTTTTATCAGGACCCTCTGTCTTGGAATGACCTTTGATCATTTTGCAATAGATGGTCTATTGATTAGAGGTCACCAGATCATCAATAGTCCGGATCAATCTACCATAAACCCATTTCGCACATAATCAGAACCATTGATAAGCACAAGTTTTGCGAGTTGATGTCTTACCACAGTGAGGACAGATTGATAAATTGCCATCAGCTCTGCAACCCAAATACTTTAAGGGCCTATTTTGTAACCTGCAGAGGGTTCTGGGAGATCATTTACTCAAGTGTTTTCAATGTCAGCAACCATTTCTTTCTCCGGGTCTTCTGTAATATGGTAGGAACTTCCATCCATATAAACTGTGGTTATGCCCTGGGTGATGAATCCCAGAGTATTGTCACTGCTCACATGGAGGTTGCTCCTTTCCATGAGGCCAGAGAGGTGAGGCTGCTACCTGATAGTCCCCCTGGGTGTGGTACTCAGTGGGTGGATATCATGGGGAGGGAAGCCCTCCAGGGGACTAGTGTCGACTATCCTTGGAGAACATGGTATGCACCTCCTCCTTCTCTGTCCCCTCCCTACAGTCACCCACTCCCCCTCTATATTTCCCCACAAGTCTAAGTATTACTGCAACATAAGAGACCCCATCCTCTTGACCACACTGTGATGAGGAAGAGAATGAACTACCCAGTTGGATAGCCTCTTAAAACTGACACAAAGAAGATCGGGCAAAGAGGAAAACACCCACAGCGGAACTAACATGCATGGTACAGTCAATCAAACTCCATCTCAATCATAATAAGGGAACAATTACTGTACAAGAGGGCAGATCCTCAATAAAGGAACAGAGAGCTGCTGAGCGCTTACCACAGAGAACAGGGGACACTGGCAGAGCCTTGCTGAACACAGGCAGTGTTCGGATCTAACATTGCGGGAGAATCGGAGGTCGGGGAGCAACCAGGAGTCGGACCATACAACTGAGGCAAGAAACACAAGCCAAGAGGAACCAGACCCGGAATCACAGAAAGGCGATGCCGGGAGAGCTGAAAAGGTGTGCAGAAGACTACAGCATGCAGAGTTCGTCCCGAGAAGCCAGATGGTAGCACCACAAAAGGTAACTGGCTTACTGAAGCGGGAGGCAGGGATCACAACGAGCAAAGGAGGCAGTTAGGGAAATCTGAAGAACCTCTTCTCTTTTGCCCCAGCTCCTGGGGAGAAATACAAAGCGGACATATGAGAAACAGTGCCTGGGAGGTTAGTGAACCATGCCTGGCAAAAAAGTGAAAGCAAACCTGAGAGAGGGGTCTGGGACCATATGAAACTGGGAAAGCTGCACAAGAAGAGTACAGAAAGGTCAAGGACCCATAGCAGTTTAAGGAAGCACTCAAACAAAGTGCTGAGATCCAAGACAAGCCAGGGAAGCCCTGAAAAGGCATAACGAGGTCGGAGACAGAAAAAATTGAGGAGACCCAGAAGCATCCCAGAAGAGTCTCGGACCCATACAAAATGAGCAGGAAGTGACGATAAAGTGGCAAATGCCCATTGTTAAACACACTCTTTGGAACAGCAAACACTACAATCAAGTCTTTGGAAAAGGGATTCCCCAGCCCACACTGAAAACCGCTCACATGTATTCGTGGACAAACTATGCTCACTGAAATAGGTTTGGTTAAGAACAGTGTCAACATTTATTAGACTTATTGATTATTTTAGACAAATAGATAACCACCATTAGGCACTTAGTTCCACACTATCTCAAAAGTAATGAAATGGTAATCTCAAGTTTACACAGTATACCAAAAAAGCACAAGAAATACCTATGCAATTAGTTCTGCACATACTGGAAAGTAATTTTCAATTTTATTGGGCACTTTGTGCCATACAAACTGATATATGGTACTCAATTCTCATATTCATACATCATAACAAAGACATCGTGAAAGGTGCCTCAATTCTAATATAGATACATTGTGCCACAGAAATCGTGAAAAGTGCCAACATTGTGTTTCGACCTTCCAACAGACACAATTTAGATTATGAAATTTTGTTGCACAACTGTATTGTTTGTATTGCTACATCCAGAGATAGTAAGGTGCAACTAGACACACATAATATGAGCCCTTAGTTGAAGCGGATGCCAAATGTTCATGCTGATGAGATGTCAAAGCACAGGGAAGAATAGGGGGGAAGAAAAATGAAGAAGAAATGCTGATTAATCTATTGGTCAACAATACTGTCTCCATAGGTCATCCTTTGGGCTGCAAACAAACGAAACATAGTATACCACTGATTTCTAAACTATATAATCCCCATAGTACTTATTCATCGGATGGTAAACGATTCATGAAACAAAGAAGACATTCTAAAATCGAGATTGGAGGGTGCAAAGATTAATCTACCTCAGGTGGCCGTTTATCAGTTAACAATACATTTGTGGATGTTCTTATTGTAAATGATGGAGCGGTATTCTCATTAGAAATGGCTGCTTACCAAGAACTCTGGTGACAATATATTTATATTGCACGTGTTGCTATATCCAAGGTAATGTTTTGCATATTGTTGGCTGAATAAAAGTTCCTGTTCTCACACAGTGACAAACTATAATGGATTCTAATGATATGATATGATATGATATGGCATTTGTAACGTGCCTATACACAAGTGTTTCAAGGCGCGACGAGGCAGAGGGGGGAAAAAGGGGAGACAGATATCGATCCTACTAGGCCAGATGTCATTCAGATCGCGCAAGTGCAAGGATAGAGGGGAATGGGAAAAGTGCAATGGGAAGGGGAGTGGGGAAAGTGCAGTACATGGTTAGTAGAATACAAGATAATTAATAGGGCCAGCTGGTGGCAAGTGCAAGGTAAGTGCCGGGAGAAGGGGCTGTAGGAAACAGAGACAGTCCCGTAGTGCAGGTAGGCAGTGCAGGGAAGAGTGGCTGGGCCAAGGACCGAGATCGGTGAGTGGCCCAGTTGCATATTCAGTGCAGGTTCAGTGATTTTAGCAGGGGAGAGAGGGAGAGAAAGAGGAGGCAAAGAGGAAGGTTTTGAGGTGCTTCCGGAACCGGAGATGGTTCTCCTCAAGTTTCAGGGAGGCAGGAAGGCTGTTCCAAAGGGAGGCCCCTGCTGCGGAGAGAGATCTACCCCCAACTCGTTGATTGGAGAAGCGGCTGACCCTGATGTAGTTGGAGGTGGATGAGCGAAGAGCTCGAGAAGGAAGATATTTAGGAAGAGAGAGTTGAAGGTATTTTGGGCCAAGGCCCCAGAAGGCCTTGTGGACAATGCAGAGGGTTTTTAACTTAATCCTCTCAGCCGCTGGGAGCCAGTGTAGTGATTTCAGTCCTGGAGAGATACGGTTCCTGGGCTTGAGGCCAAGGACAAGTCTCGCAGTCCTGTTCTGGATGAGTTGCGAAGGGCGGAGAGTAGAGGAAGGAAGATTTAGATAGAGGCTGTTACAGTAGTCCAGCTTCGAGAGAACCAGGGCTCTGGAGACAGTGAGCTTCTGGGGGAAGGAGAGGAAAGGAAGGATACCTCTGAGGAGGTGTAGCTGGTAGTGTGACCTCTTAGAGACGTCAGAGATGTGAGGAGAGAAAGAGAGTGTGGAGTCGAAGATGACCCTGAGGTTTTTTGCCTTGCAGGTAGGAGCAGGAAGAGGGCCAAGGGAGGCCGGCCAGAGAGCTGCAGGGAAGGAGGGAGTGGGTGTGCCGATGAGTAGAATCTCAGTCTTACTGGCATTAAGGCAGAGGTCGTTGGCAGCACACCATTCCTGGATAGCAGAAAGACAGTCAGAGATGAGGGAAGGGGAAGAGGATGCCGAGCGTAGCCTGAAAATGAGCTGGGTATCATCTGCGTAGCACTGAAAGTTGGGACAGAGAGCGGCGATGCGCTGAGCAAGAAGTGCCAGATACTGGTTGAACAACCAGGGGGAGAGGTTAGATCCCTGGGGGACACCACAGGTAGAGAAAAAGATGTCAGAGAGGAAGGAACCCAGTTGGACCTGGGAGGGTTGATTGGAGAGGAAGGAGGTCAGCTTCAACCCCCATCTAACACAGTCTCATTTTACTGTTTGGACCTTAGTGCACAACCAAATAGGTACCCCACCTCACTTCTTTCACTACAATCAAGTTTGGCAGGTATGAAGGAATCATGAGTCAGACACAGACAACAGGTTTAAGTTCTTTCAACAAATTTTTATTAACTTTCAAAGGCAGGATGGAGTAATGCCTAACTGGCCCCATGCTAAGGTGGGATTTCCCTACCTAAAAACTTGAAACACTTGTGTATAGGCGCGTTACAAATGCCATATCATATCATATCATAAAGAAAACTAAGGATAGTGTGCCTCAGGAAGTCCAAAGTAAATCAACTGTCTGTCTCCAGAAATCTATACTTGCCCTCAAAACTAACTGCATACAATGTTTAGGGAAGTTAGCATCAACAATGAATTGTGGCCCTCATTCCGAGGTTGGTGGTAGTCATGGCGCTATTTGCGCCATGACTGCCACCAATAACGGTACCGTGTCTGGTTTGGTGCAATGGGGACTTACCGGTCTAGTCGATCTTGGCGGGACCGGTAAGTCCCCATTCACCTAACCATTCCCCATTCCCATTTGAGCCCCCATAAGGCTCAATGGGAATGGGGAGGGCGCAAATAACGGGCCGGCGTATGCCAAGCCCATTATTTGCGCCCACGTCCCTTAACGGGTCCCGTCCTTAACACCTGGTCAGACCAGGCGTCAATGAAGGGACCCGCTAAGGGACCTCATAGTAGGGCAGTAAGGGATTACCGGCACCGGTCTACTTACCGGTGCCCGGTATCCCTTACCGCCCTACTCGGAATGAGGGCCAATTTGTCTTGTTATCAGCTCCCCTTCCTCAAGTTCAAAGTAGTTCATCAAACATAGGGGTTCCCTTCCCCAATAGTTCAAATCTTCCAGCTTTCAAACAAAAACACACAGGGTGTTTTTTCCCCAAGACTTTCCCCAAGACTTCAAACCTTCCAGCTTTCGAAACAACACTTGACTTCAAAGTCACAAAAGATCTTTGCACAACACCAGCTTCTATATTGGTGTGTTCAGTGGCTTTTCCATTCAGGGCTACCTGGTGTTGGCGCAGTTGTCAGACCACACAGTCCACCCATTACAGGTCACGCAACCAGTACCCCTCCTTGACTGCTTTTCCATTAACACCAGTTCATTGCTTCTAATCAGCAATGAGGCTTGCCTCAGTCATGTGTCTCACTCTTATGACACTGTATTGTGGCTTGTGTGGCTACCATGTACTTGTTCCACTTTCTTATCTTTGCTTGGCTCTTGCCAATGCTTGTTTCTTTATAATATACAATTCTTTGCACTTTCTTGGCTTTGACCAATGCTGGATTCCTCATATCATGAATACAACTCTGTGTTCTCTTGGATTTGCTAGCACTTGTTTTCAGTTAATGCAGTTTATTATTTCAATGCATTTCAAAAACGTCCTTTTACGATTCACAGTTTTTCTTTCAATCCTCTCAAAATGCAAGAGTGTTCCCAATTTTCTTTCATTTCATTCAGTGTTCAAAATGCCTTTATATCAGTTCATTCGGTATTCAAAATGTCTTTTATCTTGCTTTCATTTCGTTCAGTATTTAAAATGTCATGTTTTAATTTCATTCAGTATTCAAAATGCCCTTTATCATCTATGACTTCCATAAAAATGCATGTTTTACATTTATGCGAATGTCCATAGCTTTATTTATACGACCGCCTGGCAGCCCTGTGTTCCCCCTTTCTGGTTACACTCACCAATCGGTCTTACCGCTACTTGCGAGGTCCTCTGCCACCAAGGGTTTCTTTCTCTCTGTGTGGTCCCTAACGTCTGCTCCCAGCGGTCTTCTTGTGGCTTGCACACACCCAGCAGTGCTTCCTCTGTCAAGCAGGACTCACACAACCGTTTCCCTCTGTCTCGCCAGCCTTCTTCCTACAGCTTGCCACCGGCCTCCAGCATCCTGTACCTTTGTTTTCCGCTGCATACGCTCTGCACATTTCCATGTATCTCCAGGTCTCCTCCTGCCATGCCGCCACACCGGAGAAGCCTTGCTGCACCTAGCAGTTTGTGGGCGTTCAACAGACGACCCCATTTCTTTCGGGATTCCAGCTTTTAAAGCTCCTGCCTCCATTCTCATTCCAAAAAGGACTGGACTACTCACCATCAAAGCGGTAGTTCTGCTTTGCTCTTGTTGTCCTACTCCTCGCCCCAGTACTTGGCTGGGGTTGATAAGTGTTTGTTTTCACAAAGTGTGGCAGTGTTGTTCTGGGTGTCTTCTTCTTCTTCCCAGTACCTAAATGAGTTTTAAATGTGTCTGTATTAATACAATGACAATATGTTGCTCTTCGTCCCAGTAGCATACTGGTGTGTTTTGTGGAATGATCGGGAGGAAACTCAGGGAGTGCTGACAAAAACCTGTAAATGTTTGAGGGATGGATGGTTCATGGTAAAAGGGAAACTAGGGATACCATATCTCACCTAAGGATGTCCTCTCCCCACTCCCAGTTCTCCTCGACCCAGGTGAACCTCCCTCGCGTATCCACCCTCAGGGTCGGGATGCAAAAGCAATCGCCTTTCCCTGGCCACCCGAGAAGGAGATACTGGGAGAAAAGAAGTAAGGACGCCCCCGGGTTCCTCATACAGCAGAGTAAACCAGACTTGATGATACATTTTGTGAACTTTGCTTTTGATGATGGTTTTCTTGTGGTACACAGCTGCAGGTGAAGAAAGAAAGAAAGAAAGAACCACAGTCTAATCTGGCAGGAGAGTGAACTGGATTTGCTGTGTGGTGTTTGTTTTGTGGAATAACAACTAATCTAAAACAAGACGATTTGCACATTAAGTCTGGTAGGATAGCGAACCAGATTTAATAAGACATTTGTGAAGTGAAAGAAGAAAAGGGCAAGGGACTCCCCCATGATACTTGGGAATTGTGTTTTCTTGTCAGGATCTGAACATTAAGAACTGAACATTTAAGATGGAGTCTATAACAGGAGAAGCATTGTTCTGGATCCAGAAGATCACAGTTTTCCTTAGTTAATTTAGTGTGTAAGGGACAGAAATAAGTTTACGAACATGAAGGGGAACATCTTGCATTTTTGGACTTCCTGACAGAATCCTTAGTATTTTTGTTGAGGGAGGGAAACCCCTCTTAGAAGTAGGGCTAAATAGGTGTTTCCTTTTCTTTACCTTTAATCAAAGTATGTGCCAACAAATATGCCACCTCTGTTTCAGACTTGTACTTCTGCACCCTTACACCTGGCAAGTGTTTTCTTCATATAGCTTGTGCAGGGATGCCAGGTATGCCTCTATATTATTATTGGTGATTAGACTTTCTGACTTGAGACAATGTTCTTCAGCACAATTATGCAAGTCAGTCAATCCTTGAGCTACAGGGCTCTTCTTATTTTGGCCATACCTGAACTCCACAGGAACGATCTGAATTGACAGAATCCAAGAAGTGATTCTTGAAGTAGAGACATCCCAACCCATATTCTATCTTTTAGTAGATATTGTAATGGTTGATGGGTTTTCTATGCTATCCTTGCCAGAGGTGCTTTTTCGCAATCATTTTTCTTCTAAGGAGGATGTTTTGCTCGCGTAGGTACCTGAAAAACCAGATTTTGAGAAAAACTCCTTATTTTTGATTGGGTATGCTAAATAAAGTGCTTGTGACGGGCTTCCTTTCAATTGCTTCACTGCCTCAGATTGTGCTTCATCCCACTCCTACTTTACCCCGACCTTTAATAAATGAACCAATGGTTGAGTGATCTCAGTATAATCCTCAATGAAATTTCAACTATAATTAGTCAGTCCAAGGAGGCTTCACAACTCAGGCACATTTGTGGGGTTCTTTAATTTGAGTAAGGCTTCAACATTCTTTTTCTGCGGATTGAGACCCTCAGCTGTAATTTTGTGTCCCAGAAAGTTCACTCTGGCTTTGCAATATTGTGATTTGTAAAGATAATTTTGCAAAAGCTTTCTGCAACTGATTAAGCACATATCTGATTACTTACAGATGTTCCTCCACAGTGTAGCTTTTTATCAACAGATCATCGACATAGACCAAGTTTCCTCTTTCCCTCAGACCAGACAAGGCCTTGTGAAGGAAAACGTTAAACTAATTTCCTGAATTGATATATCTGAAAGGTGTACAGGTCCAAGTATATTTTTGAGCATCAAAGGTAAATACAAGCTTACACTGATCTTCCCCATTCACTGGTACTGTCCAATGGCTGTTTGTCAAATCAAGGGCTTAGTTCACTTTTAATCCTTGGATCTGTGCCATTACAGGGAAGAGGCCACTGTGATGAATCAAGGTTTTTTTTATCGACTCACACAAATAGCATATGTCTGATCCCCTGTGTCAGCGATCTGGGTGACTGGTGGCTGTCTGACTGCACACTGTGTGCAAGAATAACGTTTGGTCAAGCAAACAACATGCAGCGAAATACTCTGCCAGCATTGAGAGAAAAAATCTCATATCAGCTGCAGGAAAAAGGCTACCGCCTCCTTCACATCTGATTAGCAGCAGAGTTGAAATAGCATAGCAGTAGAAAATGAAAACTACAAGACTCTAAATGCATACTAAAATAAAATATAAGCCTATTTAATGGAGTAAGAGGAACACAGAGAGCCATACCCACCACCTACTCAGAAAGAGCAAACCAGATAAACTACAGAAAAAATCCCTCATCTTTTGTTTTATCATTTAGAAAGCACCTTTAACCACACGGTAGATTGAAAGCCCATGGTGGGACCGAAAATGCGCAGCATAGGAAAAGTTAAGAGGTGCTAATATGCATGTGTGCATAATGGGTATTTAAGGTTATGAGGGCCTGGCCGAGTCCCTGCGAGCCGCCCTTATCTAATTGGCAAATGTATGGGGAGAGATGTACACTACAGAAATAAACTGGAGGGTGTGTAAGAGGAAGTCATGTATGTGTGTAGCTACAGTTCGAAATGTTGTCGTGAAAGGTAGCTATATTCTTATCTAGCACATCAAAATTGCTCCACTTTTTTACTTCTTGTTATCTGCTGGTGCTTTACAAACACAATGACCTCTTCAATACATAAATGTGTCACATCCCACATAAGGCGATGGGGTTTGTGGAGGAGATGGAGAGGGGTTTATACAGTTGGCCTTTCTTCCCCCAAGATGGCACCGGAAGGGACACCCACCATTTCATTAGTTACATGCTCATGCTTTCGCTTCCTGTCTCTACCCATGGCAGTTCCAGGCCGAGGATATCAGCTGTCACTAGCAAAGAAGCTGCACATCGCTACTCTCTTCAGCCGATGCTCCGAACCTATGCCTCTCTCTCTTTCTAGCCTTTCCCCCGATACTCGCATCAGTTGTAGTCACACTTCCAATCCAACTGTGCGGAGACAATCTTCCTCGATCATATGGGTCCTGGTTACCGCTTCCCTCTACGAACGCCTTCTCGGAAGACACTCTGCAGCCCAACCAGCATGGAGACAGTGTTCTCCGGATTCCACAATACGACATGCCAGAAGCCTTTGGAGAAACATAGCCAAACAGTGATCTTCATATTGACCGTATTAGTCACGGAGTGATTGTGACTCCATAAAAGATGAACTAACAGACCAAATAGAAGGTTCCTGTCATCAGGGTTTTTTTTCCCAGACGGTTTCCCCGGGAATCCTGTCCTTACTGTTCCTGTTCTCAGGACGGAGGGGGGCAGGGTGGTATCAGGGGGATTTATCTAAAGCATCCAACTGGTGTGTCTGGAAGAGGTCAGTCCCTGTCATTCTTTTACTATTTGATGATATCATATGCATGTCAATGATAGAATGTATCTTTTAATTAAATACCTATATACATTTATTTTAATTCAAAAAAGTGTTTCCATATACGCAAAAATTACAAAAATATGCTCACAACCACAATATAACACAGGATGACTCCAGGCATGTACCGACTCTCATATCAACTTCTTAGTTATCAAAACACGATACATTTCGCCGCTTGCACAAATCAACATTTGCAATTTTTCACAGTTTACAAATAATTGCCTCCTGATATTAATTCCTCAGTGTCAGATCTATACATCATCTGATCTTATATTCCCAACATGTTTCAGTTTGTTTCTAGTATTATTACAGAACCTTCACTGGGAGTACAAATCAAGAGTCATCCAACAAATCCACACTCTATCATTCCTTAAAAACCAAAGGTTTCTCCCTCATGCATACCAACACTATCTGATGCACCCACCAACAAACAGTTAAAAAGAGCATTCCATATTGAACACTTTCAAAGAACATTCAGTATTTTAATCTCTCTCTTCTGCCTTCACTTTAGCACCTCAATATTCATAAAGGACCTGCAGAAATGACATCTGGTTCTAAATTAACAATCACCATTGATCACATCACTTTATGTTCATTTCGCGGTCATTAGGCAGTGTATATTATGGATAGTAATAAATACCTATTGCTTATTTGCAAGTTGTCCAAGCGCAATCTTCCTTTGCTTTTCGCAAATCTGTCAAAACTCTGATCTGTCAAAAATAAAGATCTAATGACAAGAGTGCTATAACTTTCAACACACAGAACCCGGGTGCTACCAATACCCTTTGGTATGCTCCACATGTCCTTATTTCGATCGCCTATCTCGGTGGTGCACAAACTACTCTTGCTTCCAAGCTGTGTGCATACATTGTTTTTAAATGTACATATTGGTACCTCATAATTGACTAATGCAATAAACACTAATTATTCGAAAAGGTAAAGTCACCTATGCCTTTTGAGGTGCTGTTGTGAATTTCTACTCAATTTGAGTTCATACCAGAGATTCTTCATGTTTATAATTTCCTTCTAATTCAGATATGATGCTGAATTATCTTTTAGCCTCATCTGTGGAAAACAAGCCCACTAAGTAAATCGTACTACTGAATGAATATATAAACCGATTGTGTAATTTATACAAGTGTGCAGAAGTAAGAATCTTGATACAAGTTTGGTGGAAGAGGTCGTCATAAACTTTTATTTGTATAAATGAAAGGAAAAGGAACTGCAGAAATGCCCAACTGTCCCTAACCACTAAGATGGGTTGCCTTGACTCAACAAATGAATACTTTGGACCCAGTTAGGATGTCAGTCAAACAAACCTGTCCACCATCCTGTATCTAAACCTTTTTCTGCCCCTTACACTTTTAATCTAACTAAAGGAAAAGTGGATGTCCTCTGAATTTCAGAAGGAGGCCTCACCCGCCCTGGATGCTGACACCAAAGTGCAGTTCTTCTGCAAAAGAATGTATATAGTTCAGTCTTCACTCTTCACACGTTCAGCTAACTTAAAGATAACCCAGTTACCTGCTCTCTCTCTGCACCTGTCACTAATTTCCAAATGCGAAAGTTCTGTCATCCCTTTTTCCATCTGAGCAGTCTAGTTACTAGACCTCACTATTACTCACATGCTTGATGTCAGAAAACCAGCACTATGTTGGAATCACTTATAACCAAACCTTCTCATTCTTTGTGAGAAGGAATCACTTATTTTGGACAATACTTTATATCTTGCTGGCAACATGGTCCCATGTCGTTTCTGCAGGTATTTTATGCGTATTGAGGTGCTCAAGTGACGGAAAAAGAGAAATATTCAAATACGTAATGTTCTTTGAAAGTGTTTAATATAGAATGCTCTTTATAAGTTTTTCGTGGTCGGTGCATCTCATTGTGTGGGTTTACCCGATGGCAAAACCATTGGTTTTTAAGGAATGCTAGAGAGAGGATTGGTTGGATGACTCTTGAGTCATACTCCTGATGAAGTTTCTACAATGACACTAGAAATTAACCAAAACATGTTGAGAATATAATATCAGATGATGTATAGATGTGACTGTGAGGAATTAATATCAGGAGGCAATTATCTGTACACTGTGAGCAATTGCAAATGTTGATATTTCCAAACAGCAACAAGAAAGTGACGTGAGAGTGAGTTGAGAGTTGGTACACACATGGAGGCATTCGTGGCTGTGAGCATATTTTTGTATTTTTTTATATATGGAAACTTGTTTGTATTCAAATAAATGTATAGGGAATTTAATTAAAAGAAACATTCACATATTGAAGAGGTCTTTGTGTTTTAAAAAAAATGTATTATGACTATTGGTTTATTACAAACCTTTGTAAAAAAAACAGTAAAAAAAAAAGGCACATCAAACACCACACAGGACAAACAGAATTCTCAGTCTTATGCACCATCGAAAATCCAGTGGGTCTAGTTCTCATGATTGTTATAACTAGAATCCTAGTCCACTCTTGTTCCCCTCAAAGACCTCCTTTAGATACTGTATTAGACCAAATGTTACTGTGTAGTTTTGGCCTTGTAGGAGGTGTGTCCACAGGATTTCCGAGTCTCTTTGCTGTGTGCCCTTAGCCCATTTTCTCACATAGTTTGTTCTTAGATCTGTCAGACCTGCACAAAACAGTGTAATGTGCTTCAGGGTTTCCTTTACCCCTGGTTTCTTGCAGAAACGGCAGTCTGAGGAGTCAGCTAGTTTGTAGATCTGTCTGATCCAGTTAATTGGAAAGAGACTTAGCCTAATGTGCATAAGTTGATTCCTGTACCAGGTGTTAGGAAATTTGATCAAATATTTTTGCAAGGCACCCGGGACTTACTTTCAGTCCACATTGCTGTGGAAAGCTTGTAGGAGTTCATGTGGTCTTGGATCTTGATCCAGCACCTCTTGCCAGAGCTTCCATTTCACCTCGGCAGGATTATTAATCAATTCTTCTAGGTCGGTACCAAGATGTATCAAGTGGCTTTGAGAAACATTCCTCCATTGCGCAAGTATGGCATTGCTTTTGTTCCTCGGGTTTTCTCCCTGAACTCGATATGGCTTAGAAAGGGAGGGCAACATGCATTTCCTGTAAGGTGCCAATGATTTCCATATCAACCTCGCCAATAGGGAGATCAAGCCCAGCTCGTATCTGATAATGGAAATAGGAATTAAATTAGAAAGCCTGAGTGTTTTCCTCCAAAAGCTCCCTTCCAGTGAAGGCCAGATTTCCCATGGGGTAGATAGAAACCCTTCCACACCATACAATAATGACGGTATGACCTTGGCTTTTTGAAATATCAGGATAGGCTGTAGCAAAGATTTTCGGAATTTCTTGTGAAGCAAGCGACCCTGCCCTTCTAAAGTTCTAAGCTTTGCCCTCAAAGCCAGCTGCCGGGGGAGTTGCACTTTACTGTTACTGATCAGAGCTCCTAGATAAATCTCCTCCTCAACCTGGACCAAGGGTTGTTTTTCGGCGTATATTTGAACAGGGGTCTTCTTCGTGGACCCTGAGGGCCAAATCCAAATACCATAATATTGGTTTTGGCTAGATTCAAGGCCAACCCACTAGTGGGTAAATATCCGTAGCGGCTGTCCAAAGATCTCTCTGGGCCAATAGGCATTGTATCGATCAAAACAAGGTTGTCTGCATAGAGAAGTCTTGGAAGATGCTGTCCACCCATCTTTGGAGGAAAAGCTTGTGCCTTGCTCATGTGATGCCCGATGTCTGAGAGAAATACATTAAACAAAGTCGGGCCAACAGGAAACCTTGCGTTAAACCCCCAGACGTATTGATATGAGAGGTTAAGAGCCCTTGAGCATTTAGGCGGATTTGCACACTAGTAGATTGATAGACTGATTTGATCACCGCCTGTTAGTCTGGCAGACAATTTCACGCCTCCATTTTGGACCACAACAAATGTCATTCAATAGTATCAAAAGCCTTTTTTTTTAGATCTATAAAAGCAATATAGATCTTGGTGATGTCCTTGAAAGCTTTACCTTTGAGGAGATTCAGCAAAAACAGATTCAAATCCATTCCAACGCCTTTCACAAAACCGGTTTGTCACGGATTGTCTCCATTTCTGAAGCTGGTGCAGAAGGAAATCATCAAAGAATTTTCCTGATGTATCCAGTAAGTCAATGGATGAAAGTTTGTCGGGTCAGCTCTACTTCCTTTTTTGTAGATGGGTACAATTATAGCTGATCTCCAACAGCTTGGAATCCCTCCCGTATTCAGGACTTGTTTGAAAAGCTCAAAAATCCTTAAAAATTGTGTTGGATATGCCATCTGGTCCCGGTGCCCTAAAATGATTAGCCTTTTTAATAAAGAGCTCAAAGTCAAGGATATTCAGTGAAAAACGCCACCCAGACGTTGAGGTAACCGGGGATAAACAGGTTGTTGTTACTTTCGATTCAAACAACTTCCGATAGAATGATGTCCAGGTATCTTCAGAGATCACGTTGACCTGTCGAGCGTAGAGATCTGGCTCAGTTTATCATTTGCCAGATCGTTCTCCCATCTTTTTTAACAAGAGCCATACACATACATTTAGCTTCTTTTTTAATTCCCTCCGCTTTGTAATAAGTAAACAGTTCTTATATTTTTGCTTTCTTTTTTTGACCAGCAGCATTTGTTGTGTATCATGCAGTCTGTTTATCTGTCTAAGGTCTTTCTGTAGAAGCTTCTTTTCTAGAATGATACTTTTGTCATAAAGATGTTTGTGGGGCTGAGACCTCGACAAGGATTTTTGCACCGAGGTTTGAATTCAAGGAGTAACGTTAGGTAATTCGCATCTCCCCCCTGTAGCCAGCGGCCTTGAAAGGTTTTGGGAAAAGGACTGAATGTCTTGTCTTCTTAACCTCAAGCAAGTTAAACCTTGAGTTTGTTTGAAATCGTTGTCCATTTGTCTTGCTTCAGGCTGGGTTCGGCAATCCAGGCGAACTTGAGTAGAGTACGGTCACTCGCTGCTTTTTTAATTTCCTCAAATGATGTGTCCTGAATTAATGATCTAGAAACAAACATGTAATCCAGGATACTAGAGGCAGTGCCATTAGACCAAGTCGGAGGACGATTGCCATAGGTTTGGCCATTTAGAATATGGAGGTATCTAGTGTGCATTATGTCCATCCATTCTGCTGCTCTCCCTTCACTTTTTGAATATTGCTCAGCCGACCCTTTGTCGATACACGGGCAGTTTAAATCACACCCTATAATTAAAACGTGGGGGTCAAATTTTGAAACACATTTATCAATTGAGGTGATAGCTGCGTTTATAAACTCGTCAGTAGAAATGGTTGTCGGGTTCCAGTATAAATTCTGAAGGAGGCAGTGCTTGGGGACGGCACTTTTTGACACCTTGAAAGTCATGCCACTGACCTGCAGTAAAGGATGTGGACTGGCCACATCCTCGACACTCAAGATTCTTTCATTTTTGACCATTGTAAGTAAGCCGGAAGCAGGATGTCCTTTTAGACCTCGATAAGCAGGGTTAAGGAGCAAGGTGTATCCATCTAGAGATGGAGGACATAACAGTCATGTTTCCTGAAGGCAAATTATGTCCCAATCTCCTTACGATAGACAAGTGTCATTAGGCAAGTAGAGGAGCCCCTGGTGTTCCAGAAGGCTATTATCTGTGAGTTGTTAATTGATATTTTGAGCTTGAGGTTTAAAGCCACTCTGTAAGCACATCGGGTAAGGTATGTACTTGTAAGCTTCTCATTGTACCGTAATGACCAGAGTTGATGTCTTGTCATTAATGCATGTGATGCTGAGAGGTCCCATCGAGACAGTATACCTGGAGGAAGCCAGCGTCATCCTATCCAACTTTGGGTGCAACTTGAGTCCTCTCCTGGAGAGGCTATTTGTGGTTGTTTGTTGGTTGTTATGTTTTAGCTCAGCTCTATCAGTCTCAATCCCCAACGATCAGGCCCACAACGCTGATGCACAGGAGGCCGGGTCTTCCTAGATAGCAAGTCCATACATTCGAATCCCATCGGGAGCAAACGGTGTGCCATTTACAGGAGTGAAGACCTAACACAATTAGATCTCAGATGGAGTATCACCTTGTCTGTAATATGCTCTTTTGGAAAATTCACAATCATAATATCATCTGACTGCAAAAATCGTAACAGAGGAACATTGTGGAATAATCTTAGCACATTGGCATGATTCAAGTTCAGACCATCGTTCATTGTCAGCAACTGTTCCAGGCTAACCAAGTGGGCATCTTCTTGGCGGCTTTAAGTTTTTTTAGATCTTCTGGCCTCTCCAAGTTTAAGGGTTTATGAAGCAGCCTACATGGGTCGTAAGATCGCCCAGGGACCTCCAGTTGGAGCAAGCGCTTTGTATTCCGCGGGCTGTAAATTTCTTGTGGCTCAATAGGTTTAGTATGAGCAGTCATTATCTGCCGTTTCTCTGCTAATGTCAAGAATTGAGTTATAGATTTAGTAGGCAGAACATTGAGGAAGTTATGTGGAACAACTAACGGCTGAGCAGAGGGTACCTCTCGCTTGGGGATTAACAAATCCTCTGGAGCTATGGGAGGGGCTTTAAGGTCCAATTCAGATAAAGTGACTTGATCCAGGACAATTTCCTGCTTGTTCCAATTGGGCTGTTCATCCTTCATTGTATAGGTGAAGTAGTTTGAACATTTGTCTTCTTCAGATGTTTATCACTATCGTAAACAGCCTCCTCCGAGTATTGTGGTTGATCCATTAAAGAAGATGGCTCCGTGGGCATCATTATCCCTGGGGATAAAACAATTGAAGGTCAGACATGGTTTTTTGGGAATTTCTATTTCTGGGCCTAGGCTGATTCTTCGATTTTTTTGCCCTGGGAACTCTCTTTTGTTGTTATTTGATTCAGCTTTCTCTTCTTTCTTTTTTTACCAATAAAAAAAGGATGGCAATTAACTGTGAAATTAGGTGGCGGTTGAATTTTTAGAACACAAGTTCTGTTGGTATGCACCTTTTGTTTTGTGTCCCCACTCGACACCACCAGGGCAGTCTGGTTTTCCTGTTTATGGTCCAACACTAGGTCAGATGTTTTTTTTAAAGGGCACTAATGGAGTAGTTGTCATTTTTGTACCTTTAGATATCTCCCTCATTTCAGTTTATTGTATGATGTCTCTCAGTTGGAGAAGGGGACACTAAGCACCTTCACAAATCAGCACAGAAAGCGGATCCAACATAACATCATGCAGTCCTTTTTCTTATTTTGCATCAGTGGCTTCAGATGTAATAGATCAAGTACCGAATTCAGCAGACATTTTGTATCTGCCCTCTCCAAATCTAGAGCGTCTTCAGCTGTCTACGGACCACATTGGCACATTCCGACTCTTGCTCCACTCTCGATTGTATCGATGTGATAAAAGATTCAATTTAAACATTTTGGAGTTGATCAGAGCTAAAAGAGTAGCTTGATCTTTAGTGTTTTCATGTATTGCCTCATGTAGCTTGAGAAACTGTGCCAGCAAGATGGTTAAAGCTGACATCATATTGCAGTGGGTGTTAAAGGAGATAGAGTTCTCACCCTGCCTGATGTCAGCCGTAGGTTTCGGCCAGAACATTGAGTTGTCAAATGAGGAAGCCACTGAAGACAGCTGCAAGTCTTTTATGATGGTATGAAGCCCTGTGGGCTCAGATGAAAATGAGATCAGGCACTGTCGATCTTTCTTCAGAATCCTTGAGTCTGTCTACGTCATGATGCCAGAATTGTTAAAATACATTTTCTGTGCCCTTTTTATCAGCAGTTGGTCAATGAGGTCATCCTGATATACCGACCCCTTTTTAATGCTGACCACTGTTGCATCAGAAGACCGTAGAGAGGCCCGCTTAACTTCTTTGTGCCACTCCCTGGAGCCTTTCGAGGGAGAAGGGCAATAATTGGGTTGCCCAGGAGTAGGCCCATCCACCAGTTGGTTGTCAACCTCCAAATCGGCCATCCTCACCTCTGCTACAGAGGGAGCGGCCCTATAGCTCGGTAGTATCTTAGGGATCATGGTTAAGTCTCGAGAAAGAGGGGAGGGTGTCTCCTTCCTCGTTGGTAATTGACCATCCTTGCCACAGCCGTCCAGGACAGGCAGGACCAGAAGGCATTCTAAAGTCAGTCAGGGCCGAAAAATCCTGGTCTAAATTGGATAGGGCAGCCTCCGAGTATAGAAGCTCAGCATATGTAAGATCACCCAGAAAGGTTTCCCCGGGGTCTCAGGAGCCATCATAATCGAGCAAGATGGTAAGTTAGTGGGTGTAGATTCAGGTAGTTTCGGACCCATAGGCATTAATAGTGCTTTCGTTTTTTAATACATCTGCCAGGCCCATACATTCCACTCCTCCATTAGAATCATGTAGCCATGTCACAATAGATCTTGTAGCAGGCTCATTTGCATGCTTCTGCAAGTTATTAGGTTGGCTTAGGGAGGAAGGCAGGGATTTAGCAGACTTACTCACTACAGTAGCCTAGGAGCTCACCTGTGATTTAAGTTGCTGTCGAGTCCTTGGCATGGGAAAAAAACAAAGAGAGCCATTCACAGGATCCATGTGATGGGAGCACAATGTCATTATTCAGCTCCTCACGACCTTACAGGCAACACAGACAACACTCGCGGCACTCCATGCACTCTGCATAGCTATGCGAATCCAGGCAGGTTATGTAGTAACGTCTCTGTGTCGGACGCGATGAAAATGGAAAGCAGACTATCCACGCACCTCAATGAAAATAGGAGCAGCAGGAAAAGGAGCAACACAGACAACACTACACGCACTCCTCATCGCTCCGCGAATGCAGGCAGTTTATGTAGTAACGTCTCTGTGTCGTACACAGTGAAAATGGAAAGCAGACTATCCATGCTCCTAAACAAAGACAGCAGCAGCAGGAAAAGGAGCAAGGCAGACAACACTCCCCTCACTTGCAAGCTTAGAAGCAGAGCAGCAGACTGAGATTCCCACGTGATTAGAACAACCATTGTGTTTGAGAAGCACCAGCAGATGACAAGAAGTAAAAAAAAGTGGAGCAATTTTGCTGTGCTGGAGTGTATTAGACACAAAACTTTGCTCCATGGACTCTCGGGGATGTCCAATTTTGTAGTTTATAGCTACATTTATAAGGAGAAAGTGTTGTGCAACGTGCCATTCGAGTTATATGTGAAAGCATGTGTGTGCGGGAGTGTGGCCATGCCTTAGGCTAATTCCAAAAGTGTGGACTGCGAAAGGAAACATTAATTGGTTATAATCAAATGAAATCCTAGAATTGGTACATTCAGCACATTCTAATACATCGGGGTTGTATGCTTCCAGCTATCATTAATTGGCTACATCAAAGACCCCACGTAACAGTAAAGGCAGCATTCTGCCAACCTCTGTATTCCCTCTAGTGCAACACATTCTGCAATCACCTCAAAACCATAGCATGGTTGCCCACATGGGCTAGACTAAGTGCAGCACCCTAGTCAACTGCCCAACCCTTCCAAGTGCTATACAATGGCTATCACAGGAGCTCCTCTGGTGGAAAGTCTACAATATGTGCAATACAAGGCTACCCTCACATAATCCTCCGAGAGCAACACCCAGGTCGCTCTCTGAATTATTCCAAGTGCATCACAATGGATAACTGCACAAGTCTTCTAAGTGTAGCATGTTGGCTCCCCTAGTGGATATTCACAGAGCAAAACCTTGGCTAAACTTATATGGCATCTAAGAGCAGAAGCAATTGCCACCTTTCTAATGATGTGGTTCACCACACTGGCCACCCCCACAAATACCTTCAGTGCAATACATTGCCCACCCCCACAACCCATCTAAGTGCAATACATTGCCCACCACCAGAATCCAATACATTACCTACACCCAACATTCATCTAAGTGCAATACATAGTCCACCCCGAAAATCAATTTAAGTGAACTACATTCCCTACCAGCAAACTACATCTAAGTGCACTACATAGCTCACCACCAAAATCTAAGTTCAATACATTGCCTACCCCCAAAATCCATCTAAGTGCAATATATAGCCCACCCACAATGGAAAGGTAATTGGAACTCTTAATTGACTCAACTGATATTCAAACGGACCAATAAGGTCCGTTTGAATATGAATAAGGTGAACTATCCTGGAAGACCTATGATGTAAGCACTGCTTCACCTATCGAGAAGCCGGACAGTTTAGCTAATCAGTAGTGGCTTGTGAAAAGGATAGTCAGTTTAGTTGCAAGGTATCTTAGCTATGGACTGATTGTCTCGCTGGTTTGGGGAAAATAGTGGAGAAGAAGCCTGAAGTAGAAGGAGAAAGGCTGCCTTGTGCCTGGTAGCTGTCCTGCTGTGCTGAAGTGGATGTGAGTCCTGAAGTAGGGAAAGGAAGGCTGCCTTGTGCTTTTAAGCTACCCTGCTGTGCTGAAGAGGAAACCAGAGAGAGCCCAGCTGAACCCAGAGAGGGAGAAGTGGTCTTTACCCCTCTGATCCAGGAGCCCAGAGGAGCTGGAAGAAAGGCACCATATGCTAGCCTATGGAAGGGAGTAGACAATCTAAACTTCCCCAGTGAAAGAGGGACTGTGGACTGCTTTACTACTCCTGAAGGGCACGAGGCAAAAAGGGGTGAGCCCAGTTTAAAGGAGTCACATACGAGACTCACCACCTTACTATGAGTGAAGATACCCCAAGAGAGGGGACGAGAGTGAAGATGCCCAGGAGAGGAGAACAAGGGTCAAGAGACCCCAGGAGAGGATGAGAGAATGAAGGGGATGTGTAAGTGAAGTCAACCTGGAACAGGGATAAAAGAGAGAAACAAGAGCGAAATACCCTGAGTGGAGTGATAGAGAGTGTGAAGCCCTAAAGTTGAAAAGAGACACCCCTTAGTGGGATAAACAAGTGACAATTTCGTTTGTTTGTTTGTTTGTTTTATTATTTATAATGCGCACATAACCACAAGGATAACAAGGCGCGAACATAGTCAGAGGGTTGTATAGCTTAGTTACATACAGCAAATTAAATAACGTTCCGTGGAGTTACAATAGGGATACAGTGGTAACATGGGTAAACAGATATCAAAGACATTTTATCTAGTGCAGTTTATATAGTAGCAGGAGGTAGCGGGGGTACACTGAACAATAATACAATTGGTGATGGCACTGATAATGGCATGAGGAGCCACCAGGGAGTATTATTTGTCATGGTCCTTCATCCATTGTATAATGTATGTCCTGAACTGAAAGTAAGGGATGTCTTTCCTTAGAGGTGGCGGTAGTGAGTTCCAGTGAGTAGCTGCTTTAACAGGGAAGCTGTTCCCTCCAGTCAGGGACCGTTTGAATCTTGGGACTAGTAGTAGATTGGCGTTGGCACTTCTGGAGGGGCGGTATGAAACCTGTCTAGAGAATCTTGTTATCAGATATTTCGGGGCCATGTCATGAAGGCATTTGTGTGTCAGTGAGACAGACTTAAGGAAAATTTTGTCTTTCGTGGAAAGCCAGTTAACAGATCTTCTGGTATCTGAGATGTGGGCTTTCTTGGGGATACTTAGAGCTGCTCTTAGAGCATTATTTTGAAGGATTTGGATCTTGTTTATGATATGTTTGTTACTGCCTACGTAAAGGGCATTACAGTAATCCAGCTTAGATAGGATCAATGCTCTGGCCCAGGTAGTGCAGTTATTAGGTGTTAGGAGTGGTTTGGCAGCTCGGATGAGTTTACAAGTATAAGCAGTGGCGGAGGCCATTGCGTTTACCTGTTTGTTAAATGATAGTGAGGAGTCTAGGTAAAAACCCAAAGTTTTTACCTCCTTGTCCACAGTGATGGTGTTGTTATCAATTACGAATGATGAGTAAATTTGGCCGAGTTTGTTGATATTGGCTGAGGTACCAAGAATGAGGAGTTCTGTTTTGTCATCATTCAGGCATAGTCTGTGTGAGGCCATCCATGCCTGAATGATGAGGTACACTCTGTTTACAAAGGCCAAATCCTTGTCATAATCCCCCGACAACGGGATGAGGATCTGAGTATCATCTGCATAGTTTGTGTAGGTGATACCCAGACCGTCGAGATCATCGAAAAGGGGCTTTGTAAAGATGTTGTACAATGTAGGTGAGACGCAGGAGCCCTGAGGCATGCCACAGGCGATGGGCGTGGGGTCAGCAGCCGCTAATGGTGAGAAGACGCGCATTGTTCTATCACTGAGGAAGGACTGAATCCAGCCTATAGCCTCATGGGAGAAGTGTGCGGCTGACTCGAGATGTTTGCACAGAATCTCGTGGTCGACTAAATCGAAAGCTGCTGAGAGGTCAAGGAGCAGTAGCAGTGCAGTTTTGCCCTGGTCTCTCAACTCGTCAATTTGTATCTTAAGGTCAACCAAAGCGGTTTCGGTTCCGTGTTGGGGTCTGAAACCAGATTGTCGGATTCCTAGAAGGTGGTTATATTCTAGGTATTGTTGGATTTGTAAATATGCCAATTTGTCGATGATTTCAAGCATGAATGGTACTGTGGTGATAGGACGATAGTTCGTAGGTATGGCGGGGTCTAGGTTTTGTTTTTTGAGGAGTGGGAGGACCCATGATTGTTTCAGGTTATTGGGTATTATGCCTGAGTTGAAGGATGCATTTATTAGTTTAGTGATGAAAGGTGATAATTCACGAGCTGCATCTTTTATAAGTTGTGCTGGGCATATGTCCCCGTGGCAGTTCGATGGTTTAAGAGTGAGGATGACATTCTCAACCTCTTTGATGGATACTTTGCGGAAGTTGAAGTGGGGGGTGGTATCAAGTGAGGGGGTCAGGATGGAAGGTGTCACTGTCACATCGTTAATATTGGATTTCGTAATGGTGAGAAGGGTAGCCTTTTTATGGTGGATCTTCGTTTGCAAGGTGGTGATTTTATTAGACAGGGCATTTTGAATGTTTGTACACCAGTTTTTATCCTTGGTGCAAGAGTCTGGGGTTTGGATAGGAGATTCTAACTCCTTCAGAATTGTAAAGAGCTCTTTAGTATTGGACTTAGCTTGGGTGATTCGGAGGTTGTAGGAAGTTTGTTTGGCGGAAATTATTTCTTTTTTGTAGAGGGCTGATTGCTTACTTAGGTTGCGCTTATTGGTCTCTGAAGGATCAAGTCTCCATATTTTCTCACAACGACGTTTCTCACGTCTGAGTTTTTTTAGTTGTGGGGAGAACCAGGAGTTCACATGTTTACGTTGTTTGCTTTTTCTAATCTTTAAGGGAGCTATGGCATCAAGGGATGATAGCATCACTTTATTGTACACGTCTACCATGGTAAATGGGTCAGTGTTGTCTGGTATAGAATTGAGGGTGGGTATGATCAGCGGGATGAGGTTTTCTGGCGTGATGATTCTTTTATTTCTAGTGGGGACTGCTGGGGCTACATTATCAATGAGTAGCGCAGGTGGGGCCTCTAAGGCGAATGTGATCAGATAGTGGTCTGACCAAAGCTGAGGTAGTGTGGATAGTACCGAGATGGGGCAATTGTGCACAGCAATCCAATCAAGGGTTCTGCCTTTAGTATGAGTAGGGCATGTAATCTTTTGGGTGAAACCTAGTTCCTCTAGGGAGTTATTGATTAGTGTGGCATTCGAGTCTCGGGGGTCATGGAGTCCTAGGTTGAAATCTCCTAGTACGAGTTTCTGGGAGGAACTTTTCAG
Organism: Ambystoma mexicanum; assembly: GCF_040938575.1. Classification (NCBI taxonomy): domain Eukaryota; kingdom Metazoa; phylum Chordata; class Amphibia; order Caudata; family Ambystomatidae; genus Ambystoma; species Ambystoma mexicanum. The sequence continues at coordinate 829,918,633 of NC_090934.1, read as the reverse complement.
ATTATTAGATAGGATATTATTGAGATCTTCTTCGAAGAGACCTATAGGGCCTGGTGGGCGGTAGATAAGGTGGATAGTTACAAAATGTGAGTTAGTTATGGATAGCTTGGCTGTGAGGACTTCACAAGAGTTTGTACTAAGAGGTGGATCGAGTTTCAGTGTGAGATTCGTTTTATGTATGATGGCAAGACCTCCACCTCGCGATGTGGTACGGTCTAGTCTGAGGAGGGTGTAGTCATCTGGGATGGCTAACATGATTGCTGGGCCGGCTGCGGGGTGGAGCCAGGATTCTGTGATGGCTAGAAAATCCAAGTTTCCATTATGTAGTATGTCTGCAATCTCTGTTGCGTGGGCGACCATAGAGCGTGCATTTATGTACGCCCCTTTTATCGTTGGTTGAGCTGGTGGGGTCAGTGCCTTGGGAATGGCCTTGGGGGGTGTAACAGTCTCTCTGAAGAGTCTGCTGTTGAGTTGCAGGTGATGTCGATTGGATTTACTAGGGCCAGTAGTGGTGTTAGATACTGTTTTAGGTAAGTAGTCATGCAATCTTGGGAGTCTTGCACGTAGTTTAAGATTCCTTTGTATTAGAGTGCATGGTCTGGTGAGCTGCTTGGCCGAGTAATGTACAGGAGCCAATGGTAGGGTATGTTGAGGCATGGTGAGGTCTTGTAGCGTGATTATGTAAAGGAGGGCTCTTAGGAGTGTTGTGTAGAGTGGTGGTAGGTACATGTTGTACGATTACGAGTATGTGCAATGGACCTGGAAGCACAGTTTCAGTATTCAGGACTCGGGTGGCGAGCACAAAGTAAGCTAGGTGAGAGGAGCAAAACTTCAGTCTAGCGGGTGGCTTAGTGAGGTGCAGTAGGGCTGGAAGCTAGGCGATTACAAGGCAGAGGTGATAAGGGCAGTAATCAGTGGCAACAAGCTGTAGAGCACATACGTAATAGCTTCAGTCTAGTAAGACACAGTAATTAGATAGAGTTGATTGCCGAGCTATAGAGACTGGTGACTGAGTGTTCATATACGTTACGTTTAACAGGTCATAAACTGTGGCAGCATTATCTATCAGATGCATACATTATTAGTTCACATGCTTCGTACACTTTGCCTACTGTCCACATGCTGTGGTTGGTGGCCACCATAAGGCACAACACAGTAGTCAATGTGGTCAATAGGCGACTTAAGGCACAACACAATGGTCAGTGTGGTTGGTGGTTGGTTTCACCCAAAGATGGACAGAAAGAGAAACTGGAATATCCCTGGTAAGCCTTCTTTGGGAGTGTGTTTGGAACATGTAGCCATTATACATGCATCTGAACAAACTTTCTGTCCTGGGGAACCTGAGTCAGATTAAACCTGGATCAAAGCATTCAATCATCTTTTTAGTTGATAAACCCCTTACACCCATGTGTGATAGTTTTTCTAGAAAACTAGTAGGCTAGTTTAGGATTTGGGCTAGGGGTTTTGTTTTGAGACATCATGACAGTAGTACGTTTTCCTTGAACCTTTTGGTTTTAGAAAAGGGAACTTATCGCTTAGAGTTAGTTTTCATTACTTTAGTTTATTAATTTCTTTGAAGCTGGCCAGGAGGTAAGAGTAACTGTAAGAAAAGACAAAAAGATATGTGACCATTATGTCCCAGAGTCTGAGTCCTACTTTTGACTTGCCGCACCACCTTCACATGTGGACCCGTTTATTCAACTCCTTCAGGTCAGCTCAAAGTCTCCATTGTTCATTGGGTTTTAGGATCCCCAGTTCTGGGTTGTTAAAGGTACTGCGGAGAGGACGAATTATGCCACAGGATTACACAATACTGATGATCTCTGTGAGTGACTTTATGAGTGACTCCATGGACGCTAGAGGCAACTGGCATTATTTTATAAACACAGGAGCCATTTCAGGGTCTTCTGATATTATTGTAGAATGGATAGTTGTATGCCCACAATATGTAAGGAATCAGGAGTAAGACTTGAGCACAGGGTTATCATGTTGGTTGTTATAGACTTTTACTAAAGTAAAAAGTGGATTGAAAAAAGACCTACCTCACCCAATCACTAGGAGTGGTTTACATGCCTCAACGAAATTAAAGTCAGTGTCAGAAGATCCAAAAGTAAAGAGTTTTCCATCTTGTGTCCGAAATTCTAAACTGACCCTTGCAGGAAAAACTCTAAATATAGTGAAATGGATAAAGTCTCTGAACTGGTCATCTGTAGCATTTTCAAGGGGTTCCAAAAAGTGCAAAAAGAAATGAATGATCAAAGTTCCACACATAGTTCACAATCACAATTCTCAGGAGGTGTTTCCCTTCCCCTAAGTTTCTCAGGTACTTTGTGGATTACAATCACAACTCTCAGGTGGGGCTTCCCTTCTCCTGAGTTCCTCAGGTACTTTATGATTCACAATCACAATTCTCAGGACGGGCTTCCCTTTCCCTGAGTTACTCAGGTACTTTATGGTTCACAATCACAATTCTCAGGAGGTTCTTCCCTTCCCCTGATTTCCCCAGGCACCTTACAGTTCACAATGCTTAATGGGGTCTGGTTCCTCCCATTATCTCTCTTTTCCACAATGTGCAACTTTCCAGCCAGGGAGTATGGTCCCTTCCCCTGGATTTTACACACTTAAGAGGTTGCCTTGACTTCCACAATTTGACAGTTTACTTTTCACAATTTCACAATTTCAGAGTTTATTCAACTTTCCAGTCCAGGGGGTATGGTTACCTTACCCTGAGTTTCACACTATTTGGTGCGGGCCCAAGAATCACAATCGATTCACCTGGTATACTCTCCTGCCCGAACTTTCTTACTTTCGTCTCTCAGTTGTGGGTGCAGGTCCAAAACTCACCAAACAGATTGCATGGTATACTCTACTCAAGTTGACTCTTTCAGGCACTGGCTCTTTGACCCTCTTCTATTTCATCCACTTCAATTAGTAATGTACTCAGCGTCCCAGCTCCCTTGCTCAGGTTCGCTCCATCAGTATTACTGTCTCTTATCGATGTGCGGTATGCCCTGTTAAGCAACCCGGCATCCCAATCCCCCCATGGGTTCACCAGTCTCTCATGACTGTTTTGGTGTTCTCTGCAGTCTGCGGTTCCTCCAGCACGGTGCCTCCTCCTCCTGCTGGTGACACGTCCACTCTCTGGTACCCACTACACCTCCACAGCTTCTCCTGCTGCCGGCCTCAGTGCTCCATACCTCTGACCTCTGAGCCTCTTGTGACGATGCCGATTGGAGCTTTCCTGCTTCCCACTGCAGCTGGTTTCTTCCTCGCTTCACAACCCACATGAGTAGTGGATCTCCATCCTCCTCGCTGTGCATGTTTTTTAAAAGTCCTGGCACCTATCAGATCTATCCAACAACTACAGCGCATCTCTCGTTCTGTGGCTTCAGGGCTCAGCATTGCTCTTGTGGTCTTCCTCGTCCCAGTCCTTTTACTAAAGGTATAGTAAAGAGTCTCATTGTCAGTGGAAATTGGATGGCCTGGCTCTACTTTGCAATAGGCAATATGGGATTGGGAATTACAGGGGTTGTTGTTATACACTGAGTGTAAAGGGGGATACCATGTTCCTACCAGTGAGTCTCCTTCCCTCCCATAAGGGTTGTCTCCCCCCATATGGCCCTTCCTCAGGCAGTCACCCCCAGGGTCAGGGTCAGGTAGCGACTGTCTTCCCCTGGCCATGTGGGGAGAGAGTTTCCTCAGGGAGGGAGTGATATTGCTGGATTCATCACGATCCATATGAGTCAACTGAAAAGATATTTCAAAAAAGGTAGCAGGCGCTCCACTCCAGAAAGAACATGGCATGATAACCTGTTCTGAGATGAGAGTTTGCAGCACACGCTTTTTGCTCACTGTACCTTTCACAGATGGGAAATATTATCATTTGCATATCAGTCTTTGTCCCGCCCACATGGGCAGTCCAGCACAGAAATGCTATGGCAATTCCTCTCTGAACAAGAGTGCCAACAGCAACCCCATACACGTGTTTCAGCCTTGTTGGGCCTCATCAGTGAGGTGAAGCTGTGCCTCTCTGAGCACAGTGAGCAGGGAGTCCACGTCTGGTTGCCCCTAGGTAACTCAGGGTGACCAACCCCAAGTTCCTTGCAAATATTTCAAAAAAGGTAGCAGGTGCTCCTCTCCAGAAAGAACATGGCATGATTACCTGTTCTGAGATGGGAGTTTGCAGCACACACTTTTTGATCACTGTACCTTTCACAGATGGGAAATATCCATTTGCATATAAGTCTTTGTCCCACCCACATGGGCAGTCCAGCACCAAAATGCTATCGCAATTCCTCTCTGAACAAGAGTACCAACAGCAACCCCATACAGTTGTTTCAGCCTTGTTGGGCCTCAACAGTGAGGTGAAGCTGTGCCTCTCTGAGCACAGTGAGCAGGGAGTCCACGTCTGAAAAGATACTCTCGAAATTCAGGAATACCTGTCTTAGTTGATGTCACTGTTCATTGGTCTCATGGGCATCGACCAGACTGATCTGTTACTCAATCATCTGATGGAAACCCAGAAATACCTCTTTTATATTGACCAGTGGTGTTAGATGTATGGACAATCCTTGTTGTTGGAGAGTATGACTCAAATTTATCAGAGTGTTTGTTTGTTGTTTGTTTTATTTATTTATATAGCGCTCCAAACCCAGAAGTAGAAGGGCGCTTAAAGAAGACAGTTACAGCGTGTGATAGGTACATTTACAATATACATTTACAATATACATATAAATTATGCAATTTACAGAATTTACAAGCAAAGTTGAGCAGGTGGCAGTGTTCACAAAATACTTGAGGGTGGGGTACGTGCTACTCTTTGTTCAGGAGCCAACCACTAACATGTTTCCTGAAGATCTGAAATTACTCAATAGTTTTAATGTTGAGTGGTAGGGTGTTCTAAAGTCGGGAGGCGAGCACTGTGAAACTAGTACCACCGGCTCTTTTTAGGGAGAATCTCGGCACTGTCAGGCATAAGGTGTTGGAAGATCTGGTGGTTCTGTTGGCGGGTTTCATGGTAAATTTGTTAGTGAGATACGGTGGGGCTAGGTGGTTTAATGCCTTGTAAGTGAGACATATGGTGTTCAAATCAATTTGTTGTTGTATGGAGAGCCGTTTGCACGATTTCCTCACAGTGGAAATGTGGTCTCGCCTGGCGATGTTGAGTGCAACGCGTAGTGTGTTATTTTGTAGTTTGTTAATTATAGATTGGTTAGCACCTAGGTACAGGCTATTGCAATAGTCCAATTTAGACTGTATGAGGGCTCTGGTGAGAGTAAGGCAACTGTTAGCTGATATGAAGGGTCTGCTGGCCCTAATTAGTTTTCCAGTGTAGGCAGAGGCTGAGGCGGTCATGTTGGTTTGTTTGGAAAGGTTGGTGTTGGCATCAAGGTAAAAGCCAAGGGTTTTCACACTTTTAGCAATAGGGATGGTGTGACCATCAATAATGATGTTATTGTAATTAGGGCTAAGTTTTGACAGGTTACTGGGGGAGACGACAAGGAGGAGCTCCGTCTTCTCATCATTCAGGCAAAGGCCATGTGAGGCCATCCATGCCTGAATGATGGAGAAGATTTCATTCACCTGGGTGACGTCCGTATTTTAGTTACCTGTGATGGTGAGGAGTATCTGGGTGTCATCTGCATAATTGGTGTAGGTGACACCCAGACGGTCCAGTTTGTCAAATAGTGGCTTTGTAAATATGTTATACAAAGTAGGGGAGACACAAGAGCCTTGTGGGACTCTGCATGTGATGGGGATGGGGTCTGAAGCGGCTGTTGTAGAGAAAACCCTCATAGTTCTGTTCGCCAAAAAAGATTGTATCCATGTGATGGGCGTGGAGGAGAAGTGAGCTGTGGTGGATAGGTGGTTGCAGAGGATTTTGTGATCGACCAAGTCGAAAGCCGCTGAGAGGTCTAAGAGGAGTAGGATAGCAGCATTACCTTTGTCTTTGATTTCATCAATCTGACTTTTGAGGTCAACAAGGGCGGTTTATGTCATGTGTTGAGGTTTGAAGCCAGATTGACGAATTCCTAGCAGTTGGTTGGATTCCAGATACTCCTGAATTTGGAGGTAGGCGACTCTCTCCAAGATTTTTAACAGGAATGGGACAGTGGTAATGGGTCTGTAATTGGTGGGTATGACTAGGCCTAGTGATTGTTTTTTTTAAGAGTGGGAGAACCCAAGATTGTTTTAGGTTACTTGGGACTGAGTTATTGGTGAAGGACAGGTTGATAAGTTTGGTGATGAAGGGGGATAGATCTCTGGCTGCGTCTTTTATGATCTGGGCTGGACAACTGTTCCCTTTGCAATTTGAGGGTTTTAAGGAGGTGATGATTTTTTGAACTTCTACAGTAGTTACCTTCTTAAATGTGAAGCCCGCCTTGGCATCGCTGGGCGAAGGTGAGCTACGGTTGGTGAGCTTGTTGCTGGAGAGTTGTAGAAGTTTGTCCTCAATTTTAGTTTGGAGTCCTGAGATTTTGTTGTTAAGGGCATTTTGAATGCTGGTGCACCAGTGTGTGTCCTTCAGGCAGGTGTCTATGGGTGGATTGGGGTTTTCTATTTCTTTTAGAATTTTGAATAGTTCTTTGGTGCAGGACCCTGCCTGGGCTATCCTGACGTTATAGGCATCTTTTTTAGTGTGAATTATCTCATTTTTATATAAAGAGGATATATTCGTAAGATTTGATTTATTTTCCGCTGAGGGATTAGTTTTCCATAGGAGTTGTACCTTGGCTTTCTTTTTTCTAAGTAGTTTGAGTTCGGGTGTGTATCACGAGTTCAGATAAGCTCTTGGTTTGCCTTTGCACAGTTTCAGTGGGGCAACGGTATCAATAGCATTGGCCATGGAGTCATTGAAAGTGTCAATCAGTATGTTTAGATCAGCATTGGCTGGTAGTGTGTTAAGGGTGGGCAGGACCAGGGGTAATAGGGCCTCGGCAGTAATGTTGCGTTTATTTCTGGTTGGACAGGCTGGTGCCATGGGGCACTTTTTGGGTAATACCTGATTAATGTTAATTTCAAAATGGATAATATAGTGGTCCGTCCATGCAAGAGATTGGGGGACCTTGCAGGAGGTGTTGCAGTTGAGAGTCGCTACCCAGTCGATAATTCTACCTTTCTGGTGGGTGGGTAGGACATTGAGTTGCTCGAAGCCATACTCTGTTAGGGCAGTGGCTAAGGATGAGGCTGGGGCGTTGCTAGGGTCATTATAACCAAGGTTGAAGTCACTGAGGATGATAATTTGTGCTAGTGGCTTGGAGTTTTCAGCAATGAGCGAGGTGATGTCTTCTTCGAAGGCTCCTGGGGGGACTGGGGGTCTGTATATAAAATGAAAGGAAATTGTGCTTGTGGGGGAGGTTTGCAGCTTGACTGTGAGTAGCTGGCAGGATTTGGGTAATACAGAGGAGGCTGATCTAAAGTCTAATGATGATTTCGAGATGATTGCTACGCCTCCCCCCCTGGCATTAGGTCTATCCACTCTGAGGATAGAATATTTGTCAGGAATAGCTAGCGATAAGTATGGTCCAGACGCTTCATGCAACCATCATTAGTTAGAATAATGTCGGCGATTTCTGTAGGGTGGGAAGCAAGGGATCTGACATTAAGTAAGGCTCCTTTTGTGGGAGTAGTTTGGGCTTATTGGGTGCCTGATGTTTCTTATTTGATTTCGTGTTGAATTTGACAGTGGGCCTGCTAGTTGTAAGGGGGAGCCTAGTGCCTAGTCTATTGTTGTGGGCTGCAAGGTTAGGATTGATAGGTCCTGGAGGCCTAGGTGTGGCGAAGGGCTTGGTATTCAGTTTCGTGTAGTTAGACTTAGTAATGGCTGAGGCTCTGGCTGGGACACTGGGTCTAAGGTAGTCGAGGGTTTTGTTAGTGTTGGCTGGGAGGCCAGTGTTTTTGGGGGAGGTAAGGTGAGAGTGGTAACTGGTGGGAAGGGAGGCAGGAATGGTAGGAAGGGCGTGGGGCAAGGGATGGGGTAGTGTCTTGGACATCCAAGCTTGGCTAAGCCGTCCTTGACGGCTATGTAATTATTGCCACTGCAAGGTACGTTGTCCAGCGTGACGCAGAAGGGGAACATGATAAGAGCGAACCAGGAGGTCATGGTCTGGCTACCTGGTTACGCAATGCAGGTGGCCTGTGTTGTAGAGCTAGGGAGGGTAGGTATATCTGTGGCTAGATGTTTGTGGGTGAGCAACACAGGCTAGGGCTCACAAATAGCCAGCTGTGGTCTGGGTGGGGGTAGGCCTATATGCTGTCTTAGTCCTGGTTAAGAGTAGCATGTGCATAGGGTAGAGCAAAACCTAGATTTGATGTACCATTCTAGGCAAGAGATCAGTGAGTGAATCAGTATCAAAATATGAGGTAACACTCAAGGGCTAAAATACAGTGAGGCGTCACCTAGGCTCAAAGTAATATACTTAGGCTTAAAATGCAGTGGGGCAACACCTAGGTTCAAAGTAATACACTTAGGCTAGAATGCAGTGGGGCAACACCTAGGTTCAGAGTAATACACATAGGCTTAAAATGCAGTAGGGCAACACCTGGGTTCAGAGTAATACACTTAGGTTAAAATGCAGTGGGGAAACACCTAGGTTCAAAGTAATACACTTAGGCTAGCATGCAGTTGGGCAAGACTTAGGTTCAGAGTAATACACTTACGCTAAAGTGCACTGGGGCAACACCTAGGTTCAAAGTAGTAAACTTAGGCTAAAATGCAGTGGGGCAACACCTAGATTCAGAGTAACACACTTAGGTTTAAAATGCAGTAGGGCAACACCTAGGTTCAAAGTAATACACTTAGGCGTAGAATGCAGTAGGGCAACATCAAGAGGAGACAGCATCATTTGCTATCTTTTGTGGCATGTTTGGTGATGCAGCAGGGACAGGATGAAGGAGATTGCCAGTCAGGTAGGCAAGGAAGCAGCAAAGTAGATATGGCACAGCTAAATAGTGTGCTATGGAGATGTGTACGGCAGGGTGCTAGACAGAGGGGATAGGCACGTGCGGTAGAAGGTGATAAGAGGTATGTAGCCTACTGAGGCGCTAGAGCCTGGGGTAGCAAAGAGTGGGTACACGTATGCAGTGGTCATTTAAAAACGCGTTTACAGTGCATGAATGCCGACGGAGCCTGAAGAGGGTTCAGTGAGATACCATCAGGACAGCTGATCATAGAGTTGCGGTTCTTGCGAGATAAGAGGCTTTTTCTTATTACTCACAGTTCATAAAGCCGGATAGAGTATGACTCAGTAGGTGTCTCGGTGGCCGTGGTTGCAGAGGATTAGTATGAGCAGCGCTCGTGTTGGTAAGGGCAGGAGACCCGAGCAGAGATTTAGGGCCAGAGCCTGAGCCTCTGGTCAGGCTCAGGTCAGGAGCCTTAGTGAGTGCCTTGGGGGAGTGCCTGCTTCGCCTGCCGGTGCTCTCTGATAGGACACTCAAATACAGTGGTCAATGGGTGCTAACAGCGTCAGGGGCCTAGGCCAGGCAAATTACTGGAGAAAGGCGGCAGCCATTTTGGAGCGTGAAGATTCTCATGGCTTCTTCATCAGATTCAGCGACAATGGCATTATTCCATCAGTGTTGGGGTTACACACCCAGTAAAAGAGTGTGACCGGTAAATAAAGCAGAGCTGCGGGCTCGACGCACATATGGCCAGCAGGATGCAGGCATGCCGGAGGAAGCTAGCAATAAGCCTCTGGCTTAACTAAGCATTGCGGTGGGTTCAATGAAGTCGGGGGGCCATCTCATTCACTGCAGCGCCCGAGAGTGACGCGAGCTCCAGCTCGGCAGTATGGGTAAATGAGCAGGCTCGGTCAGGAGCCTTAGTGAGTGCATTGGGGGAGTGCCGGCTTTGCCTGCCGGCGCTCTCTGATAGGGCACTCAAATACAGTGGGCAATGGGTGTTAACGGCGTCAGGGGCATAGGCCAGGCAAATTAGTGGAGAAAGGCGGCAGGCATTTTGGAGAGTGAAGATTCTCGTGGCTTCTTCATCAGATTCGGCGACAATGGCGTTGTTCCATCAGTGTTGGGGTTACACACCCAGTAAAAGAGTGTGACCGGTAACTAAAGTGGAGCTGCAGGCTCGACGCACATAGGGCCAGCGGGATGCGGGCATGCCGGAGGAAGCTAGCTGTTAGGAAAGATTTCTTAATTGTGGGTAATTTTCCGTCCATGTGGCAACCCCTAAACTTTTTGCTGTTGTTTTCACCGTGATCTAGACTTTGCCAGCGAAGTGCAGCCTTCTGCCGCACTCCTCTGGGCTTTCGCTCCATTCTTACGGGGAAACTGACATGCCCTTAAGACAGTCAGAAATCGTTTTCCGTAGTTCTTTTATCATGTTGCAGCTTTCGCGCAACATGACACAAGAGGGCACTGTAAGCTAAGTTACTGCTCTCTTGGGTCTCTAGTCTTCTACAGGCCCTAAACACTCTCTTTGGATTGTTAACGAACGGTGCAAGTGAATCACAGACGGGACTGGTGGCAGCAATCGTTTCTTTGTGTTTTGAGCTCCTTTTGGCTGTTTAAGTGCGTTTCTCGCGCTTAGCCCAAAATGGTAGCCTGGCTTCCAAAATGGCCAGACCACGAGGCTCTTTGTCCTGCCCGCTGACCGTATTGCCCCCTTCACCTTCCCCAGGTCGAGCCGACCCGGAGCCTTCCTTATTTGGGCATGTACTTTCCCGCGAAACACAGATGCTTTCACGGGCTTCTACAAGCCTTGTGTGTGCCTCCAGGATGTGGGCTGGGATGTCTGGTCCCAATACACATCCTGGGTGCCAGAGAGTCTAGTGTGTCGTGAATGCCTTGGACCACCGTGGCCCGTGATAGGTTCACGTATGGTGTGAGTGTTTTGTGAGCAGATCTCCCATTGGGTCCCCTCTGTTTTGGCGCGAATGGAACCGTGGATAAGAGGAGGCTTGAAACACCACAACCAGGTCGATCTCCTGAGTTCTCACGAACAAAGGGATACAGGAGCCAAGTATCCTGCAACTACGAGGCTGAACCGAGGAATCGCTGGTGACCCGCTGAAGGACTGCTCCTCTACACTGCTGTCGCTTTGTGAAACCCTTTCTACCTCTGATCAAACGAGAAAGCCTGTACTGGTACTTCGACCCTTTGGAATAGTGGGAAGAACTATTCTCGGCATCTCAGAAGTATCTCTGGGCCATCCAGTGGACTGACCAGCCTACCCAGGAGTCTTGCTCTGTAACCGCCATCAGGTTGCTGCTGTATTCCGAGTCCTTGACTCTCTCACACGATTCGTACACTTGGCATTCCCAGGTCTGAAGTGAGAAGTGTACATTGGGCTGAAATACACACGGCCGCTTCGTTGCCCTGCTGTGGTAACAATCTGTGCGGGTTCACTGCGTTTGGGACATCCTCAAATCTAACTTCTGCTGCCGTGCAATCTACACGACGCCGAGACGTCCCCTGCTCCCCTGAACCTGCCAGCACTGAAACTGACGCGGAGAAGCCTGGGTCTGCCTGCATCGGGGACTGGCTGAGTAGCAACGCTGGGAACTGTTCGCCCTCCTGCAGTAGCCTTTAGCTTTTCCTCGCTGTGTTAAACAGCACACCTTTTTCGCACTTGCGCTCTGCTTCTGCCCGCAAGTGGAGGCCGCGCTTGAGTAGCAGAGATATGTTCGCCCTCCTGAACTGCCTGACGTCCTTGAAGAGACTTCCCTTGGCCCATCGGCACCAGCGTGTGCAGGTACTTTTAAGCACAAGGCTCCACTCTTCGTAGGGCTCGGACTTCCTTCTAGTTAGGTGGCCTCTGAAGGCGAACTGGGTCTAAACGATTACTTGCACTGCCTGTTTTCCTCCCCATCTAGGTGGTCTGCATATTTCGTGCTTCTAACTCGTTAGACCCTTCGGTAATTGTATATATATTGTATTTGATTGTGATGTGTTGGTTTACTTGAGTTTTATCGTGATTCTTTGCTATGGTCAATATTACAAAGGCCTTGTAATAAATGTGTCTATATTTTTAATAAAACACCTGCTTGGAGTAATTTCTAAGTGTCCTTGCTTTGTGTGCTCATTGCGGGCTTTCAGTCACCCTCACCCCTCTTGAGACCTAGCCTTGACCGCCACGATCGCTACCTTGATTGGTTTGGCTTGTCCAGAGGTTACCCTGTTCCAAGAAACTAGGCTGGCCTTCTGAACATCTGCCCCTCCAGGACAGAGTTCAGAAATCCATCTTAACACTAGCAATAAGCCTCTGGCTTACCTAAGCATTGCGGTGGGTTCAATGAAGTGGGGGGGCCGTCTCAGCAGTATGGGTAAAATGTAAAAGAGTGTGTCCTCTTTTTATTTTGATTGGCACTGTAAATTGCCACACCTATCCTGGTGTAGTAACCTCTTTTTCTACTTTGACTTCAACAGCATAAGGCAATTGTTGAGCTGACCGAAGTGTTTTCTCAACATTGGTAAAGCCCATTGGGTTACACCCCAGTCTCAACCAAACTTTGTCATTAATAACATCTAAATTAATTGACTGATGGAGAATATCACTACTCCGATACAATTCAGAAGTGACATCTCTAACGTTCCAACAATTATGGTCAATAGTTTTATAACCAATCAATATTTTTAACATGCACCTGCCAGATAGTACATGTTTTTAGTTTTGGGTTTTCAGTCCAACATCACATTTATTTGTCAAATTATTGCTTTTGAAACTTTTTTCAATGTTTTAGACAGATCTGGTAAGCACAGGATCTTTCCCTGTGGTAATCTGAATGAGAAACATTTGTGTGTTGTCCCTTTTTCTGGATGTCAGTCAAATCATGACAGTGTTTTCTGAACAGTTTTCAGGAGAAATTTGGATTTCTTTGGGGTCCTCCCGAATATAGAACTTTGAAGTATCACCTTCCAATGTTGAAAACCATCTGTTGCAAGGAGGAAGAATCATTTTTAGGAGTTGGAGGAGGTCCCTTCAGTACTCTGTTCTCCTATTGAGATGATGTTGATTTCGAGAATATGGTTATTTGGAAAATGAAATTCAATTTGATTGGGATGTCATTCAACCAAGTGAGAAATACCATCCAGGCTGACAAAATTGGTTCTCTTCTCCAGCATGAATGGGTCCAGAGAACCTGATTCATGCAATCAATCAGAGGGGCCAGCTTCCAAAGAAAATAATTCCCAGTAAACAGAGTGTGCCCTCTCGAGCCACGATGATCAGCATATGTTTCAGACGGTGTCTCCCAATTGTGATTTCCAGATCCGCAATCCCATTTTCAGAAATATCCTTTCCATCAAAATGTTGGAGTGCTCCTATAAAAGGTTGCAGAGGAATTGTATGACACTCCACCCCCCTCCTAACATGAGTTTATCAAAGGTTTGTTTTGAAATGAAGGTCTCCTGTACCTTGTGTCTACCAGAGATGATTCTTCACACTGACCTTGCATCTGGGCAGAAGCATACTATCTACCTTCCTTAGACTGTAGTTTACAAAGAAAGTGTGAGTTATTGGAAAGCTCGGCATGAATGTTCATGATGTCACTAATATTTTTCACGTGACCATGGGTCAGCACCATGTATGTCTTTCCTTCCTTGAATTGAGTTCACACTAGTTGGCTTGGGAGCCTGTCATAATGAACACACATTTGGAGATAGGATACGCAGTAGGTGTAAACCCCCACTATCCACATACTCTGTGTTGTATTCTCTTTTCCAAGGACATTCTTAAGAATCCATTAGGAGGGAGGGTACCTCTGCTGTTTCTGGATTTTCTGGGCTTGTAATATGTGTTATATCAGAACAGCTTTCATATCTAGGAGTTTCTTGCACTTTTCAATCTCTATTTCTACGTTTCTCAGATTCATGGTCCTCTATTTGCACCTACCATTCTTTAGGAGTTGTCCTCCCATCTCTGAAATGGAAGACTTTCTTTTCTGGGTTTTCTGAGTTCTCCTCTGTTTAAATGGTGACTACTGTCTCTCTTTTTCTGTGTTCTTTTGGTTCTGTTTCCAAGTGGAAACTGTCATCACTATTGTTTTCTTGTTCTTCTTTCTTTAATTCAGGGGTCATTGCATGGGTCAGAAAGGAAACTTCCTCTAATGCTTGGCATATATTTTCCTCCATATCCCCTTTTCCATTTTCCACTCTGCAACTGTTGCTTGGATGGTTTTCCTCTTGTCATTGTCCTCCAGGGCCACCTGACCCAGATGTTGGGACATTTTGGGGAATCCTGGTAGTTTAAGGGTTCTGTTGGGCTCTCAACATTCGTCCAATGTTCTCAGTCAATTGATTGACCAGTCACTCCAGTTAGGAGATCTTTCCTCCTCCCTTTGAACCATAGGGAGCTTGTTGGTCATACATTTGTTGCTCCCTGGAAGGGTAGCTATCCCACCTGAGTAAAGTAATCACTTTAGCCATCATTTCTGGGTCTCCACTCCCCTTGATTCTGGACTCTATTGTCCTGGAATCTATGGGGAGGAGGAACATTATTTTTAAAATTTTGATTTGGATGGGGTGTTGAATTTCTTTCCCGCAAGAAATTCTGAATTGGATTTCCCGGGGGAACTTTCCCTTGATTTTGATTACTGCCCTGTTGCAGGGATTTGAACTGCAGTCCACGATAGGCCTAGAACCCATGTACCGTGGCCGCATGTAGGTATGAGTGTCAGAAGGGTCAATATTTTGGAACAGGGTTGAGTGTCACTTGATTGGGACTGGACAGAGGGCCTCCTTTGTCATTGTGTTTGGTGGCAGAAGGAGCTTCTCAAACCCCCTGACTTTAGATCCAAAGGAGAGGCACTCTTCACCTCTGTCACTTTCGCAGTGATATGTGATGTAGATGGTTTGGGAGTTTTGAGGATGTTTTTGTGTTCTGCTGGCTTTTGGACCTCATAAATCTTAGTTGCTTGTGAAATTACCCATTCAAGACTTCACAAATTGTCGAAGTCCCTATATTTGGGTGACTGTGTATTTTGGGAGTGTGTGAATAAATGTTGTTATGAACTCCCTGCTGTTGGTTTTTACCCACCTAGAAGTCTGCACAAACGTCTGCTTTAACTCTTGGGCAAATCTTATCGGCGATTGGTCCTTGCCATATATCATATTGTATTTAGCTTTATGGACCTCCTGAAGGTTTCTATGTGTAGAGAAATTTTTAAAATGGCGACTTTATAAGTAGACCATTTATGGTGGCTTTGGTCCTGCATCCCTGCAAAGAAACTGGAAAACTCAGGGGAGAATGTCCATTTGGCAAGCCCAGGTTTTTAAAATCACGCCTTATTCCAAATGAGGACATCATTTGCTCAAACAACTCTAGATGTTCCCACACAGTCTATTTGGCATTGGATAGGGTCTTCTGTGAAATTCCTCTTCGATCTGCCCTTCTGTGTCTCTGAACCTGAGTCCACTCTCCCTCAGAGTCAGAGCTACTGCTGAAGCCCCATTCTATATTGTCATTTAGGACCTCCATATCTGGGATTTTGTGGGGTAATTTTCCCACGATCACTTTTCAGAGGTGGGATAATATTGTGTTTCTTCCTCTGATGGCCGACAAGGAACATTTTGGGCCTCATTACAAGTTTGCCAGTCTGGAAACAATAGTGATGGTAAGTTTACTGGCACTGTTGTTTCTGGACCGGCAAACTACGAGTCTGTCTGCTGGAGCCGCTGTGCCCAACAGGTCGGAACCTGTTGGACACAGCGGCCACAGTAGGCAGACTGTCACGGAAGCACCAGCACCGTTAATAATGGTGCCAGTGCTTCCATGGTCCCCATTCCCGTGAATTCCAACTTACCAGCGCCTGACTTTCCGGACTGCCAGAGTTGTAATCCCCCGGTGTTAACCGCAAGTCAGGCACCGGTAAATATTTATGGGGCCGGCAGCAACCCGTCGGTAATACAGGCATGGTTACCACCAGACTCGTAATGAGGCCCATTGTCTCTTGTCCTGGATGGCCTAGAAGCATCCTCTCTGTCTCCCGAATTGGCCAAGACTTTTAAAATACCCTTTCTAGGCTGAAGATGTTGTATTTCTATCTCAGCCAAGTGGGAAAGGTGATTTCTCCAAAGGATCATTTTCTGCAGTTCCAGTTCTCTCAATCCTTCTTCCAATTTTTCCTCATGTCCGGATTTTTCTTCATGTTCACGCCTGTCTCCTCCTGAGATACTGAAGGGTGCACCCTCCCATTTTCTCACTGGTAAAGATGAGATGTCATCTATTTCAGATACGGAATGCTCTCCTTCCTGATCAGAAATATTTGGAAGAGGGGATGTTAGACACCACTCAACCTTCCTACAGGACAATATATGTGGATGCAATGAGGCCTTTTCCAAAAGGGACTGATCACCTCTGTCCAAAGTACATGCCTATTGTGGTTGTCTGCTGGGTAATTGTATGGCCGTATGATGATCCCTTACTTCTTGGTGTCATTTTTTTTTCCAAAACATTTTATGCTTACACTGGACTAAGTGCTCTCAAATCATACATATTGGCTGCATCTGGTAATATTTTCCCAGTATACATGGTCGCCATGTATAATGTCGCCGGGAAAAGGTTGTGGTGACATTATATATGGTGACCATATATATGGGGTCGAGGGGTGCAGGGATTGCGGGGGTGTCCCCTGCTCCCCCGCATGTTCAATGTAATAATGACCCTGCAAAAAACTGCCATTTTTTGGCTACTTTTTTGTCAGGTGACGTTTTTGCAGGGACATTATTACATGGAACCATATTGGCCTGATTAGCTTCCAGCATTTTTGTATGCAAAGTTAACAAGGCCTTCTTATTTTGCAATTCCTGCTGTAAACATTCATTTTTGTGTTGGCAATTTTGAATATGACATCAAACAAAATGTATTATTATTTATTAATTATTAAGAAAATGATATAATTCTAATACCTTTAGTTATCTTATATGCTGCAGAAGCTTATAACATTTCTAAAGATGTGGACTCGCTCTGCAAGTTTCAAAATGTCTGCTTCAGTAATAGTACAAATACAGAACCAACCTTATGGAGGAAATATGGATTTGAGTCCAAGATTGTCCCGAGCCACCCATGTCACTTGTCCGAAATATGTTGGCCGTATCAGTATCAAATAAGGGGGTGTTTTCTTTGGGAGTGTCTTAAGGTTACAAATGGGAAGATTCCACCAATCAAAAATGATGTCAGTTGACATGGCATGGGAAAATGTGGGGATTCTGGAAAGTCTGCTTATTGGGTGGGCAACCCTGTACGAGCAGATGAGTGCCGAAGTGGGATAATACCCTGAGATGATTAAAGCACTCCCAATGGCCTGTTCAAAGGAACCTGGAAGCAGACTTTGCCTAAATGGGATCTGATTCCCTGAGACGGATTGTAAGCAGAGACCTGTGGTCCTAGCTGACTGGATGAAAGCTTCCTGGAACTGCAATATGCCATACCAGCTCTGTGCTTTAAAATAAACCCCCAGAAGTTAGTATAAAAGCCCAAATGCAAATAAATACATGTCCTCAAGAATCCTTTATCATTAGGCACACTGAAAGGGGGTGGGGCTGGAAAGGAACTCACTGGGGAATGATTCAAAAATAGAACACTGTAGCATTTGTCAGCACAAAATGCAACTTGCTCTGTGATAATAGCCACAACAAATAAATACATGATTTAAACCAGAAGGATAGCATTTTCTTTGTGAAATGAGTATTGCCTTTTGGCAGTAGCTAAGTAAATAAAATCCTGTTTTCATTACAGTATTATAAGGATGGAACTGGTGTACAAAACTCACCAGCTTTACTGTGGGTTAACACATGTTGACCTATGGAAGCCATACTCCCTTAAAAAGAGACATACTGAGAAAACATGCATTATTTTAATGGGTGAGTGGGATAAACTTTGTTCATTTCCATCTCCAGAAAATGATGCAACTTTACATGACCATTTATATCTCTCTAATGATATTGCACAGAAGGGAGAGGATCATGAATGAGACAGACTTGAATTGTGAAGTAGAATTTGGAGCAAAGTTCCTGTCCTTTAGGAAACCCTTTCATGTTCCTAGGTTGTGTGATAGAATACATATGTTGTGCTCTAAAAAATGAAGCACAGTTTACCTAGACACAATCCTATAGATTCTTAATTCAACCTACAACAATTTGCATTTCACATATATGCCTACATTACAAGCTAACTGCACCATATACATACATGAGAATATGACACAACAGAAAACATTTATTTTGATGTTATGTATATTTGATGTTGACTTTCACTGATGCCAATACTTGTCAATGGCGTAAGAGAAACTCCAACTTACTATTCATGTGAAAACGTTCTCTTGTCTGGTGCATTCAAAGCCCTAAACAGAAATATCTTTTCATTTGAAAAACCGCATTGAAACTCTGCTCCAAAAATGGCTGTGCTTTGCTTTTCCTATCATATGAGTGGCAAGCAGTTGAACCCTGCAATCCAAAAATGGCCCTGCATTGCTTTTGTTTCACTTGAATGACACGAAGTAATGCACTAGTTTCTAGCTGCTCGGAAGATGTGACAAGTATGAGATTTGATGGAAAGATGGAAGGTGAAATTAGGAATATGCTTGATCATTTGCAAAGTCATAACTATTATATATTTTAAGAAAATGATAAAAATGTGCCAACGGGCCATGCTACCCCATACGGAGTTGCCAATCAGCCTACCTAATTCCCTATGACCCACTCAAACTGCATATCTAATGCATATGTCCGAGGCTAGTAGAAATATGAGGTTATGAGACATAACTGGGTTTTTGTCAAAAAGTGGCCAACAGAACAAAGAAGGGTAATAAAATGCCAATAGACATATGGTGCTCTAGTCCCTTGGACCAATCCTGCCAGGGGGCGGAGAGAGGAATGGTAAACTGTCCTATCCGAGGGCTAGGGCTAATTATAGAGTACTCCGCCTAGATTGTAAAGTGAGTGATGTCATTTGGGCTATATAAGGAGGACTGTACTAAGTCAGGTGGACACAAAAGAATACGGGCAGACAGGAGAAGAAGGACGGAGAGGAGGCAGCTGAACCATACCAAGGAGAGTGCAGTGACCAGACCCCTTGCCTACCTGTCCATAGTGTCCTGAATCCCAAAGCAAGGAGAGCGCAGTGGCCAGACCCCTTGCCTGGTTGTCCAGAGGGTCTTGAGATCCAGCTGACTTAACAGAATCCCAAATCAAGGCTTACTTTGTAAGTAGCAAATAACCCCAGCCCTAAATTGCATAAGCCCTTCCTTTTGTAACAAATCCCCATTGAAAACCCATAGAAAACCCAATTGAAAACCCCATTGACAACCAATTGAAACCCCCATTGACAACCTCACATTTCTAGTGTAATTCAGTTACCTTCCCATAGAAGAATATGTGTTTAGCCTGTGTATGTTAGCATATTCCCTTTGGTAAACCTCTCATTGGCTGTGTAAATCCTTAGCATATTCTGAAGTAAATCAATTAATTCCCCCATTGAAATTCACGGTACATGTTGGTTAAAATTCGAAATTAACTGTCTTGTCCCTAGTGTCTTTCTTTAGCAATCATAGTCATTAATGTTTTGCCTCGAAAAATTAGTCTCCTTGTAGCTGAAAACCGAATTTGCCCGTGCATTGTGTGCATTACCCATGAATTCCTAGTTGCATCTGTCCTATTAAAACCCCAAACCGTAGTCCCATTGAGAGCAGTTCCTTTTACCTACAAGTCTATCTGTTATGTGTCTCTGTTCGTGTCAATGAAAACCGATTTTCCTATTCTGAGCTATACCCCTTCCCTGAGCTGCCTGTCATTGTAAATCCAGTGTAAAACGAATTTCCATTTGCTGTTTGTATTTTTCCTTTTGCATTTGCTTTCTCCCCAAAATCGATTTTCCTACTTTATTTCCACATTGCCCTGGTGTACTGATTAGTAGTCTCTAAGCTTCCCTATCTCCTTGAGTGTAGAAACACAAATTTCCTTTTATTCTGTCCCATTGCAGTTGTGAGTAGCCGTGTGAGTAATAATCAAAATCCGATTCTGCCGTTTTGCTCCAAAAACAGGTTTTCACTTTCTTAGCAGGCCTTCCATCATGCGGTGGGCTTTACTCAAAATCTGATTTTCTCTCTCTATAACTACACCTTACCGCCTTCCATTCAAAGGAATCAAGTTAGCTAATGTTTGGGGTGAGTGTTGCAGGGGGGGAGTGCTAAACCATTGAGCTTATCTCTTTCAAAACATTTCTCTTTTTCTGTGTTGCCATTAAAGATTGTGAGAATTATAACAGTATATCTTCACTGAATTGTTTTGTAGAGATTAGTGCAATTGTGTACCACAACAGTAGTGGCTGTAAAATTGTTTTATTTCCTTTTCCATTAAATAAAACATTAATAAATATCTTATTGCTACACACCGGCCTAATTCCTGGTCCGTTGTGACACGGGGTGTTTGTGGAGATTGGGTGAGAGACGGGTTGGAGGCATACTCAAATAAAAGAACCTGTGGTTTATTAAAAATAAAATGTTCTTTATTGTACGCCCCACATTCATTAGCAGGGAAAGATTCCCTGGCTGGAGTGTGCTGTGTAATAAAACCATGACACTCTGGTTGCCAGTGTTGAAGAAAATAAAGCCCCTTAAGTAATCTATATATACACGTATATTCAAACACCAGCAAAGGTATGGTGTCTTTAAAAAGGCTTGAAAGGAACCCTTTTACCTGAAATGTGAAAGTGAAATAATCCATTTCAGCCAAGTCACACATACTGGAATTTCACCTCAGTTCAGAGCAACATCAGCAAGGCATTGTGGGTATGCAAATTATTTTTTAAATTCAAGCGTTTTTCACCGGACAATTGCCTTTGTCTTACAGGGCAGTGATACTTTATACATAGTTAATCAACGGAATGTAACAGACATTTCTCAAGACTGAAGCTAACAACATACAAGGTCTCACTCTTATTATTAATTATCAGTGTGGTAAACTCTGACCCTATTGTGGCTGGAACATTGAGGAAAGTTTAGCTAACACCAGCAAAGTTATGGTGGTTTTAAAAAGGCTTGAAGAAAAAGCAAACGTTGACCTATGCATTATTTTAATCCCAAATACAGACTGTTTCTTGTCCCAGAATTTTGGGATGGGATTATGTTACAGGTGGTGCCATATCAGAGGAAGCAGCCTGAGTAGAATTCAAAATTGTATATTTTGAAAGAATCATCTTAATTTTCCTACTCAGAGCCATCATCACTGAATATGTGTGGATGAGATCAGGGCCTTACCACAAACCTGTTCCTCTGTACTTGATCCCCTGTGCTAATCTGTAGATATAAAACAGGGGGCAAAACATCCTCCACATGCTTCCCACTCACTCTGGCTCTATAAGGTGCTCAGGGCATATTGGCACTTCAGAAATGTCTCTTCTCCCTAAACACAAGAAGATAGCATGTTGGGGACTCCGTCTCAGCCACTGAATATAATCATTTCCTGCCTGTCAAGAAATGTAAGACTTTTCCTCTGCAGCTAGTATTGGGTATGGAAACTAAAGACAACAAGCTCCTTTGAAGACAATGCATATAATCTCCCACTCCCTAACAATAGGTATATGACTTTTCTTTACAACTACTAATAGCTAGTGCTTGGTCTGTCCTCTTAACAATTGCATTTACTTACAATCACTGGATATAATCTCCTCCTGCCTACCAGGAAAGGGAATGCATTTTCTTTACATCTAGTATTTGGGATGGCAACTAGAAGACCATTTACTTGGTTATGGACACTGAATATGATCTCTTTATACCTATCACGAGTTATACAACCTTTTCTCTGCAACTAGTAACTAGTAACTAGTATTTCAATATTCTTCCTATCCATCAATTAAAGTCTATTATTTTGTTTGCCTGTCTTTTAACTCTGTCCTTTTGCAACCACCGGGCTGATGATGTACCTAGAAAGACTGATCCTGAAATGAAACTATTCCTGACCTGTTTATATTGATCTCATGCAAACCATACAAAGTATACAAACCAATGATAATGTTTGGACTAACTTGAGTTGCCAAATATGTGCAGTGTCGACGTGTTTCGGTTTATGTGTGTAATGTTTCACCAAGTCTTAGTTGTCAGTGAAAACCACCTTGAGTTCCACTAATCATCTCCACCCTGTTCAGTGAGGGTTTATAATGTGCCATGGTACATAAGCAGCAGATGTAAACATCTGTGCCAGCATTCTTATCACAGCTGACGCTGGGGCAGCCTTTTGATTGGTTCCCTTGGTCCCCTCGGCAGTCTTCTAAATGGTCCATTTTAAGTTCTTGTTTATAAATGTTTTCAGTCAACTGGAGTTAGATTTTTCTGGAGGACACACTTCAGTCATGTCGTACATGTGACACTTCTGAGTTCTCTGTTCTGTACCTGTATGTCTACCTATATGCAACCCTAATGCCAATTCCTTGTCACACGGTGGGCAGGTCCCGCCCATTCCCAGCTCTCTCGTACTGCCTATTAGAGAGATGGATGAGGACCGTTCAGCTACAAATCAATGCTGGTAAAACACAAGCTACTTTATTCGGAGGTCCCACAGCTGTTTCTGCTCTTACTTTGAGTGCCCCTCTACCTTGGATGCTCATCTCACTCTATCCCCCCAGGTTAAAACAATTACGAATGCTGTATATTCCAAACGTGGAAGAATGAAATGTGTACTGTGCTGTGAGCTGGAAGGGGATTGCGGCGTGATATTTGGTGAACTTTCTAATTTCCACACAAAAAACGGAAGTGGTAGTAATTGGGGCACGCAAAAAAGTAAAGCACAATACTCGCTCCCGATCAAGGCCCGGGCAGACTTAAAAATTCAGTGCCTACGCACAAATCTATTTTTCATCACCAGCACATACATACATATATCTTCTTAAGAACAAAAACATGTATTCTTCTAACTACCCTAAATCTGCACTTGAGGCCATGGCCGGGCCTGCTGTGCCTCTGGGTAGATATGCCTTCCACTAGGAAGTCTGCATTTGGCTGCTGCCCCAGGCGGCTCACATCACAGTGTATCACCATGCAAATGGCTTCCCTCTCTCTGTCCAGTTCAACATCTTCCAACACACGAAACGTGCCAAGACGTCGGTGTGGAGCGCTTCTTCTAACAGCGCACACCGGCATACACATTCATAAACCACCACGATACTCTCCCCTCAGGTATATACAGCCTGTGTCAAAAATAAGGAAAAGTGCGCCATGTCAATTTAACTACTCACTAATGAGATGCAAACATTGCGTTTTCGATGTGTTTTCACATTATTGTCAGAATACAGCAGCACATTCTGTATCCGTCTTCTGAAAACATAGGATGTTCTCCCTACTGTAGACAAACAGTCCTTCACCTAAAAGAAAAGATGAAAGTGCAGCAAAAATAGCTCTCAAAGCTGTCCCCTGAGATAACTAGAGCATTGCCTTCCGGATATGGTGGATAATTACGCATGCCTATGCTCCTTTACTTGTGTTAGGTTCTACTGCCATCTAGTGACAGCTGAAGAAAAGCCGGGAAGGAGCTTTTAAAACACTGTTGGCGAGTGCTGCAAATCGAGGACTTCAACTGCCGCGTGTATACTTTCCTTTGGAGAATCGGCGACATTTTTCAAGGAATTTCCATAATTCACTGTAAAACAATACAACTGGCTAAAGTAAATGAAGACTTCACTGACTCAGTACTAGTGAGTCAGAGAGATCACAGCATTGCACGCTCGAGTGAATAATAAAGATATTGCTATTGTACGCAAGTGGTTGCGCCACACGCTCCATCCGCATCCGCACTGTAACAGCACTGAAAAAGCAGCAAGTAACATCAGTGCTAGCACATGAAAAGGATTAGCTCCACTATTGTTCCTCTGCCCGGGCACATGATCTACAGCTCCAACTGCAGCTCGCAGTACTGCTCTAGTGGTCAGACGCCAGGCTAAACCCTGGCTGACCCACACCACAGTGCTTAATTTGCACACAAAAATAATTGCCAAGGCTCAACATTTTCAGGCAGCCGCTAGCACCTCACACTGCCTTACCAACAAGATGTCAGGAAGAGGTTGAAGACTATTTGCCTTGGAATTTTGTGAGTTTGGCAGGTCAGCAGAGCAAGATTCTTCGACAGATACACACAACCGACAAATTGTGGGCAGCAGCACTGCAGGTTTCATTGGCAGAACAAGGCGCAGCACGTAACACAGAAACATACAATGTGCACATGCAGAATAACTACGCTATTCACTTTTTCACAAACACATAACGTTCCCTCACAGACTATGTTGCAATAGGCCTTGTAAAGGGGTATGGCCTCAAACAGATCAGGTACAGAATGGACCACAGCAGTGGGAGTTTGTTCAAATAGACTGCATCAACATGGGCAGCAGAAGTGAATGTTTACCTCACAAACAAGTCACTATGGAATGCAGTATTGCAAGCTTCTCTCACACAGAACAAGTCAGAGTCAGCTCCATCATTGAGACCTTCACTCAATTAGAAAAGTGCCCTCTGGGATGCATTGGGTCAAGGTAACGTTCCCTCACGATAGACCCTGAAAATGTGAGCCACAGAAGTGCAGGCTTCCATCATATAGAAGGATGGGATACGCAGTGTAAGCTTCCTTCAGTTAGAATGATTGCAGCAGGGGCCTCAGCAGTGTACGCTTCCCTCACATGCAAGGGGTATAGTATTGGCCGGAGCAGTTAAAGCTCCACTCACAAAGAACATAGGAATTACCTCAATTGTACAAGCTTCCCTTGTGTTAATCAGGCATCGCATGGGTGTTCAAAGTGCACGTTCCCTGCAAGACAAATAGCCACAGTATGGGACTCTGCAGTGCAATCTCACCCCCACATGTAACAGTCACAATATGGGCCTTGGCAGTGCCTGCTCCCCTTGTGCAGAATAATCATAGCATGGGCCTTTGCAGGTCATGCTCCACTCACATAGAACAGACATAATGGTGTAAGCAGTGGCAGTGCAAATTCTGCTCATGTAGAAAAGTCATATTCATGGGCCTCCACACTGCAGGTTTCCCTCTAATATTACAGGCACAGCATGTGCCTCAGGAGTACATTTGCTCTTCATGCAAAAAAGGCAGAACATGGGTTTTAGCAGTTAATGCTGTCCCCATCATACAATATCCACAAGATGGGCCTATGTAGTGCTTCCTTCATACAGCCAGGTCCTTTGCAATCCACCCCCAATCATTATGTTATGTGCCCATACTTCTATATTATATCATTGAGGTAGGTATAAGTCAGTTTAGGATGTACATTGATATTGATATTGTATTTGTATCGCGCTCATACACACATGTTTCAGAGCGCAACATTTAAGAAATAGTTGTACATTTGTAGCTGGCCTTTTCTAATTTATTATAAAAAAGCACACATGGACACATGAAATTGATCCACAATAACTACTGTAAAAATACCTGTACAAACCATTCAAATTATCTTAAACTCTTTTTCCTAATTCGCAATTCTCCCAATATCAACAAGCCTGGGCAATGTAATTTCTGATACAATTTCAATGTACAGCACTGTGCAAAAAAAATAAAATTACTCATGACATGTATTAGTAAATATAGATGTGGCACATCTTGGTGAAAACATACATTGGGGCGACTGCTGCCATAATGTACACATTCCTGCCTTTTCAATCGTAGGCCCATGTGGAGCACCTCATTTAAAATTGAAAGCGAAAGTCAGAGGCCACCAGAACAGCTTCTTGTCTTAAGCCCAGAACAGAACTGCAGACCCTCTCTTTGTGTACTCAGGAAGGCAAAGTAAATGCATTCCCAGATACTGAAACAGGAAGGGAGCAGAAGGAGGGCTATGGGTCCCTGTTAGCAGGATAAGCAAGCCCACACTCTTAGAGGTGTCAGATAACAAAGCACATACTGCAGACCTCACACAGTGCTAACTTCTGAAGTGCTGGTGCTCAGCCCTACCTATAAATGAAGTGCCAGGGCTGGGCACCGGCACACACCAGCACACATTATGCACTGCCTGTACATCGCTCTGCTGTGCTCAGGCATTAAGCTGTAAAATAATAATAATACATAATAATTGTAATTAGTACAAACAGAATTCACTACAGTGGTAGTGGTGAAGCACTTAAGGTAGGCTTGCACTGAATAGCATGTCTGACATGTGTGTGTATATATATATATATATATATATATATATATATATATATATATATATATATATATATATATATATATATATATATAATCTCAGGCAAGTACACAGCCAGCCTCATATCACTGCTCCAGCATCCATTTTGGGTCATCCTCACTTCTGCCCCTCACTCATACTCCTTACTTCTCACTTGTCCTGTTCACTCGTCAGTCCCCATGCTAACTCATCAGTACTCGCTCTTCACCTCTTTTACTCACACCTCATTCCTGCTCAACCACCCTCTTTACTCATCACACACTGTGCATTTTAGGACACTATCATTCATCCTCCTCACACGTCATCCATGGGTCCTCATTCCTTCCCCATCCCTCCTCCCCAGTAATCATTCCTTCTTCTTGGCTATCATTTGTCATGCTCAGCCATCATTCTTGAATTCACAGTCATCTTTCCTCCTCCCCAGTGATCATTCCTCCCCCTTAATCATCATTTCAACTCCCCATTTACTATTCCTTTCCCCCATCATATTTCCTCCTGCAGTCATCATGTCTATGCCTCAGTCCCAATTCCTTCCATTCGCTCATCAGTCCTCCTATCCAGTCTTCATTCCTCCACCTTAATAGTAATTCCAACTCATCAGTCATCATTCCTCCTCATCAGTCATCAGTCCTACTCCCCAGCCACCAGCCCTTCTCTTTAATCCGTAGTCCCAGTCACTGACATCCTTTTCACTCCCCAGTCATTTCTTCCTCACTCATTATTCATGCAACTCAGCTATAATTCCTCCTAAGTCATCATTCTTAATCCTTGTCATCATTCCTACTTCTCATTATTCATGTGTTCCCCTCTGACATCACTCCCTCCTTTTATTATTCATAAACCTGTTAGAGATTTTGTCTGGAGGGTATACACCTAATTTGGTGGTATTTTGTTATAGTGGTAATGTAGTGGTGTCTTCCCTATCTAGAGTGGCAATGCTCCCCTCAGAACATACACTAATGTCTGTATTCCATCCCGGGGGCCTCCCTAAAGTAGAAGTTACCGGACTTATTACACTTGTACTTCAACAGTGTCACTGCTTGTCCCCAGCAACTTATCTAGGATGCTGGCCTATGCTCTATCAGCCAAATGATAAAGCATTTTCCATTGTGAATGATTCACCAGGCATGCATGCATCATACGCGTTTAAACTTGCTTACTATGAACACCAACATTTATTTCATGTTTTACCACATGTGGTAAAATGTATTACCTCCTTTGGTACACTGGGGCTCTTCCCTGTAACCTCACACCCTCTTTGTCATTGAACACATGTATACACAGAGAACTCAACCCAACTGTTTCAGTTTTAAAAATGTTTGTTTTTATATACACTCAGTTTTAAAAATGTTTGTTTTTATATACACTATTAGTTGAATCTATTCAGAGAACATGTCGTGCAGTATAAAGTTGAGTACAAAATAGAACCTCTACATTAGATTATAGGACCAGTTTGCATTCATTAATAAACACCCTATTTTACCACAAACCTTGTGCTCCGATACAATTGGCAGCAGACACAGTTTGAGGGAGAAAGAGCAAGAAAGGAAAACACGACAGCAAGCCAACCTTTTCATTTCTTTTACACTTTCAAATTTGTATTCATTTCAAGTACTAAAAGGCATTATTCATAGAAATGACCAATTGATCCTAACTAACTATAAAACAAATCCATGCATCCACCTCACTTTATGACTTTATATTCACCTTGCACACAGAAGATTCTCGCTCTTCTATCTCTTGAACACCCCTCTGTGTCAGTTGGCAGCAACTGCAGTGTCACGACCTACGTGCTCTCCAACAGCCCACAGGGATAAGACAAATTCTATGCCAGGATATCTGCTCCCCCGTCTATAGTATATGTCCTGCGATCTCCCAGTAAGTTCTTACAGCTCAGCTCTGCCCGTCTCTTGCCAGTCTCCTGTTCGTCTGACTACACCCCCTCTGTCCCTTGAATTTAAGTGCTGTCCGTGTCAATCAACAGGACCTGCCTCTTTCTCTGATGTGCACATTACCCGAGCTGGTAAGTATTTCTTTCCCTTGGAGAATAGCTTTCCAAAGATATCTACAACAATTGCTTCCTGCAGCATAGACTAGCCTACACAACAGTGCATTTTTTCCTCAGAGTTTGTGTAATGAAATCACGTCCAGTAAACTATGTTTGCACGTTTTAAAAGCACCTCATTTTTACATCTTATCTGCCCATTTTGCACTGATTTGTTAATGACATGTGACACATTATGGGGTAGGGGTGTTAATTGATTAGTTCAGGTTAGCATGTACACAGTGCAAACCGGACAGATGACTTGTTTACCCTGAAGTAGACCATTTCAAAATGTGTCATTGCCAGAATGTGTGCCTTTCCATTTGTAATGTGAATCAGCTATTTGATGTCTGTATCTTCCACATTAACCCCCTGCCACCATTCACTGCCTCCTCAGAAGGTAGTGTCATTGCCCAGTGTCCCTAGATACATCGTCCCTACATATCTCTCTTTTTTCTACTGCTGGGATCCCCTGGGATATCACTGCAGGAGAAACAAACTAAATAAACTCTTCAGAATGTGTGCACCACATGAAATCGTTCCTTCCCCATTGGCATCAAAATCAGAATCAACGTCCTAATCTTAATGGTGAGAACAATCAGCCATCCCACAATCAGAATAATCGGAACTGCCAAGTCACCAAACCTCTCCCAACCCATGTCCCCCAATTTAAATTCCCAGAACAGCTATTTGATGTCTGTATTTCCACATTAACCCCCTGCCACGATTCACTGCCTCCTCTGAAGGTAGTGTCATTGCTCACAGTGTCCCTAGATACATTGTCCCTTCATATACAGTGTCTCTACACACCTCAGTTGTCATTCGTACACCTGAACCATAATTTCTTCTTATCAGTCATTATTCCTCCCCCTCAGTCACCATTCCCCCCTGACCCATCATTCCTCCTCTTCAGTCATGTTTCCTCTCCCTAAGTCTTATTTCCACTCCATCAGTCATTCTTCTTCTGCCTCAGTCATCATCCCTCATCAGCCATTATTCCTACATCCCAGTCGCCAGTCCCACTGCCCAATCATAATTCCTACTCCCCAGTCATCATTCCGCTTCCTCAGTCATCCTTCTTCCTCCTAAGTGATCATTACAATTCCGCAGTCATCCTGACACCTCACACCTTAATGCCAACTTCACAACTCAAACAAGGCTTCTCATGCTGTAAGGCATAAACGGCATTAAACACATGTCAAACTCAAAGTATGTTGAACAGTAAAATTACATTTTAACTAAATGCCAAAGAGTACTTAAATTATATGTATCTAAATACTATACACTGTTTCGGGAATACAGAACCATAATGCGACACATGTTACAATGAATGAAGACTGATGAGTCAGGAGTAGGACTAAAAAGTGAGCAAGAGGAACGAGGGGCTCCTAAATTGGACAAACCATTTTACATTTTTGGGAAAATATCATTTCTTCTCACTTTAGTAATCCTCCTCTATCATCAGTTTTCATGTTTATTTCTACCCTCCTTCAACTTCCCTAAAAATGGCTGTTGCTAAAGACTTCCTTGCTTTGGAAGCACTCTCCTCTTATGTAATGTCCATAACTTTGTGATATGTTGTAGCCTTGAATAGCCCTCTTTCCCTCTCCCTGATGTAAAAATCAGGCCTTACATTCTGTACACATGGGATGCATCTTGTGAACCTTGTATTATTTTGTTATCTAATTGGTTTACTTTTTCTACATTGTCAATTGTTCTGCAGTCTAGTCTGATGCCTCTGAGACTGTATACACATCACAAAAGGTACTGTTTAAGACAATGCAATCTTCTAAGGAATCAAACCCAGCAGCTTCCTTTGGTTTATACCAATGCCATTGCATGTTTTTATTGCATTGAACATACTTAATGATTTTAGAAAATATTTTGTTTAACCATTGCTCGTACACATGTGTGTGAGACAAAGAAAGATAGGGTGTGACAGAGAGAAAGAGAGAGAGAGACTGACTGTACGTTTCCTCTCACTGTATGCTATTGTGCAATGTTTCTATACTTCAAAACATAAAACTTTGCATCATTTTCCATTGCAGGTAAGTTAAGACCAGGTGGAAAATATCACCATTGTTTTTAAATTCTTGCTGCCTTCCACTGCTCTCAGAGTGGGAAGATGGCTGTACATAATTTTATCACCAGGTCAACTTTCCCTTGCAGTTCTTCTACAGAATCATGTTTAAAGACATTGAACTTGGCCACTTCCAAAACTGATACCAATGCATTAGTCAAGCTGCTTATATTTGAGCCAACTCATTGGACTAACACAAACCATTGTATCTCTTTTGTGCAAAATCACAGCAGATAGGTGCCCAAGTGGATCTGGTTCAGTGATCCAAAAAGAAGTTGTTTCCTATGGGGTAAAAATTGGACTTTAACTCAAAACACTTGATCAGTATAAATCAATAAGTGGCCATCCGGAAAACTTTTTAACCACTGAGATGCAATGCTTGTACGTCATCTATCAGTGAGGTCCTTTGAGGAACATGTGAATGCAGTCCTGGCGAGATATGCAATATAGCAAACAGGACGCAAAATGCAGGGTACCAGCTCACACTCCTACACAAAGTAAAGTCCCTTAATCGCTTCCCGAGAACAGTGGTTCACACCCCACTCATTACCCACCTGGGCGGTGGTAACACCATATTGACACAAGTCCCATATGCTCCCTGGACCTTCTAAAACATGTCTAGCACACTTTATTGTGGAATGGCTTTTCACAGTACTTAGGACATTCAACATCACTGCCATCCTCAAGCAGCTGCACTGGTTACCCCTTCAAGCATCCATTATGTT
The DNA here is from genome assembly GCF_040938575.1 of Ambystoma mexicanum. Taxonomy (NCBI): domain Eukaryota; kingdom Metazoa; phylum Chordata; class Amphibia; order Caudata; family Ambystomatidae; genus Ambystoma; species Ambystoma mexicanum. The sequence continues at coordinate 829,887,662 of NC_090934.1, read as the reverse complement.
AAAGACACTCTGTATGACCTACAAAACAGTCAAAATCAAAACACCCCTCTCCTTTGACTGGGAAATCCACCATCTACAGAGATTAGCAAACAACTAGAAGCCACAATATCGCCAGACTCGAAACAAAGAACCGCAAGAAGGAAACACCATAAAACATAACTTGTATACAATGCATGAGGGATTTAGCTGGAATTTTGCAAATAAAAAGTTGGTCATGTGCCCCCCACCCCCAAGACTGGACATTTTGTGAAAGATCCATAAAAAATTGGAAAATATATTAAGAAAGTTAAAAAAAAACATTGTTTTCGGCTTATGTCCATTCATTTCCCCATTGAGAAAAAAGTCAACATTTCTCTGCAGCTCAAAGCAAAAACCGCTGGATGGAATTGGTCCAGGTACGAACAACTTAGGCACAAAGTGTTGATCCGATTTATGCGAGGTGCCTGTGGTTATTGCGACCAGTATTAAAAAAAAATATTTTATGGAGTAGGGGTGCCCTCTTCTCCCAAAATATAGCTATTTCGCCCATGGTGCCTTGCATGAGAGAGGCTCAAGTTGCCGTTTTTGTTTTTGTTCAATGTGAGAAATAACCCTGGTTATTACATGAATAACCTCAGATAGCTGAAAACAAAAAGTGGAAAAAATGCCATTTGGAGGGGGAAAAATATGCAATGGCATCAGGCTAGAGGTCGGGAGGGGGAAAGAGGACACCATGTGAAATTAGGTAGTTGGGTGACGGGGCATGGGGGAGCTGGGGATCAAGTTCAGAGCTCAAAAATGTTCTCATACCTGTGCCTATTCAGCGGGATAAACACAGTTATAAAAGAAAACACGATGACTCATTAAAGTCTGTCACAAAAAACGATGAGTGTTGGGGAATGGGAGAGAGTTTATGGAGGGACAAATGACTTGAGGGGATTGGGGGGCATGCCAAGAGGAATGGGACACTTGGTGAGTGCCTCAGAGGGCAGGGAAGAGAGGCAGGGAAGATTTTTGGATTTTCCACACTTTAATAGATAACTGCAATTATCTGTGGGCGCCTACAGATAACTGGGATTATTTGTAGTGCATTGGCAATATAACCATGGCTATGAGAAAAGTAAAAAAAAAACAATAAGTTATACAAATTTGATTTTTTTGTAAAAAAAAAAAAGACATGAACCTGTTCATGGAGTGAATAGTTATAGGTTCCTATTTAGGAGCAGATAATTTTCAATTAATGGTTTTTGAGGAATCAACTGGCATCATCTCGTTGCATATGCCTGTTTTTCATGTTAGTCCTTATGGTTTATTCCTGTTTGTTTTTGTTGTTGTATCTATCAATTGCTGCATTCAATTATATTATGTTTGCATTGCACTATTTTTACAGTGTGATATTAAACAATACATTGATTAGCATAACACTGTAAATGATTGCATACAGTAACATTTGAATGTTTTCATGCATTGATTGTTTGCATTTGTCCTCTGTGATATAACCTCAGGTTTGAGAACTTATAAATGGCTGCCGCATTGGTATTGATTTTTTATCATGAGAGAGATGTAGTACTGTTTCTGTCTTTAAAGACATGATGTCAATGTTCCGTATGAACCCCTTCATGAAGATTTATTTATTTTATTTATTTGAAACGCTGATCCATTTTGTGGGGGGGCATGTAATAGGACACCGAGTTAAATTTGGGAGTTGGAGGAGGTGTAAGGACTGAGTTTGCAACACAAAGCTTTTTTGTAACCTCGACTATCAGACAGAATAGCTGCGAATAGATGAAATTTCATAGCAAACTGCATCACAGAAACAGCGAGTGCTGTGGGGGGAATAGGTGATGGCTGGGGAGTTTAGGATGCTATCAGGGGATTCGGGGTAGCCAGCACACATGAGGGGGTTACTTGGTGAGGATCTGGGAGGGCAGGTAAGCATTTTTGGGTTTCACAGTTTTCCCCGATAACCACAGGTAGAAGGACTACAAAAGATAATCAAGGGTATTTTTAGTTCATAGCCACGATTATAGATAAAAAGTGAAATATATATTTATATTTCATATATAGTTTACAGCTACAGTGGTGGTGAAACATCACTGGACATGGCCAGTGACACAATAGGCATCCGGGACTCCCATCCACGCAATAACCAGGACAGACCATGCTTAGCTTCAAAGCTAGGAAGGGGCCGGCCCTCTCAGGTTATGAGCACAAGTTTCAAGACCACTTAGAGCAACATGGCCTGAGGGGGACAGTTCCTTCCTCACTTTGAAGCTAAGCAGGTTTGCTTCTGGTTACTGCACGGATGGAGACAGCACACAGTCTCTGGTGCCATGTGTTTTCATAGTGTTAAATATCTCTTAATACGCTAAGAAAACACATTGCATCTGAATTATTTTTTTAAACCATGCTACTGTCTGTCCTTGAAAGTATTGCACTTTGAAGGTCAAGCTGCCATGAGGCCCGCATGAAAAGAGCAGCTATCTCTGGGTAAGGAGCTCCTAATACATGTTGAATTGCAAATCCAGCTTGCACAAATGCACAGTAACGTGCATAGGTCACACTCCGGTGTACCATCCAAAAAATTATTCTCGACAATCCACAATTTGAGTAAAAAAAGTTGAAAGTGTATTAATTAAACATTTTAAATGCCCTGGCATCAAGACAGGAGAAAGAAACGTAATGTATTTATGCCCTGCTGGTTGCTTTATCACATAAACACTTTTCACTCGAGTGCTCATTTAAATGGCCATTCCTTACTACATGTGCCACTCTATGGTTTACAGAATATGGCGGCCATCTTTGTCTGGTATTCACGACCCACACACATCACTGAAATTGCCTCTTTCAACATTCTAAATAATGAAGAGATGCAAATCTGTGCACAAGGAGAGAACATCTTTTCCAGGGTTATCTGACACATATCACATAAAACAAGGGGGGATTCTTCTTTCACAGATTTTATAATGGCCAAAGGAAATCCCTACACAAGCACTATGATTCAATGGGTTCTGGACTAAAATCAAAATTAAGTTGCACTGATTCTTCATTCTCGACCCTGTGCGCCTCAAAGCATGTGGGTCGCAGTTCAAAAACCCAACTAATGGTTCTGAAGCTGCCAAATGCAAATGTCTATGCCAGTACGCTAATGCGTAAACGGCATGCCCTGAATCACACAAAGGTCGGTGCAAATGTGCAATGGTGCAACAATGCATGGAGTAAAGTGTGCAGTGCATTAACACATTCCATAGACATCCAAGAATCAAATTGCAGTTAGAAATCACTCACACAAGTTATCTCTTAGTAACATGCCAAGTTCTGCCAAATTGTGCAAAAAATGCTATAATCAAAGTGTAGAGTGCATGGACCTCTAAACGCATTCTTATCTAACACAGAATAAATTAGATGTTACTCTATAGCTGTTATTCACATTTCTCACTAAAGTGCTGCATAGAGTTGTAAACAAATCATTCTACAATAAAATGCATAGTTTACATATGTATATAGAAACCCTGAAAACATCACACACACAAAAATTACAACTATATAAGACATGCCCTGAATCATATTGAGGTCTGTGCAAATTTGCAATTGTGCAAAGATTAATAAGTTAAAGTGCACAATGCCAGAACATATTCCATTGACATCCAAGAATCCAATCACAACTACATATCACTAAACAAGTTATTTGCAAATTTAATGTCTAAATCCTGCAAAATGGGCAAAGATCCTATAATCATGGAACTGCTAACACATTGTTATCTGACAAGGAATAAGTGAGATGTTATTCTGTAGCTATTATTTGCATTCACCAGTAAGGTGCATGCTGCATGGTGCATTGATTTGTAAACACATCATTATACAATAAAGTGCAATGCGCAAACAAGTATGAACCAATTGTTTCCCATTCTAGTGCAAAATGCTTAGAGTTGAAAGAAAATCATAGTTCCCATATTGCTCGTGTCCCAGGACACCCCTAATCTCAAAGAAAAATTCTTAACCATAGAGCAAAAGAAGGAAGAAGTAAAAAACGTAAGAAAAAAGATATTTAAAGAGAATATAATGAGCACAGCCAAATGTCCATCTTTAGAATATACACAGCCAGACTCCAATAAAGATGTAAAGTTCCTCATCAATATGGTGGCCTTGTGGGGCTTTAGTTTCAAAGTCAATGATCAATTTTGTTTCTAGTTGTCACAGTTTTAAGGTTCTTTCCCCACCTCTAGGATGTTTAGGCACATGATTCACTCTGAAAAAAGAGAAACCTCTTAAAATACCACCATGGTGCTTGTGAAAATGCCTGGCTATTGGGAAAGAAAAGCCATTGTGTTTAATGGCTTGGGTAAATTGCCAAAAAAACAGGTGTTTATAAATGAAACAGCCACCATCTTTTGTTTTTCTCAAAGCAAGAGATAGCCGTGGCTAAACTCTTGGTTACCAAAAAAACTAAAACGCAGTAAAATGCCATTTACAGGTGAAGAATCAGGGAAATGCCTTTGTAGTAGAGGTGGTTGGGGGTGGGGGGGGGGGTCTAATAGGCCACTGCGTAAAGTTGGGGAGCTGGAGGAGATGAAGGGACTAAGTTTGCAACAAAAAGCTTTTCTCTAACCTTGGCTATCAGACAGAATATCCGCGAATAGCAGACATTTCATAGATAACTGTGTGACAGAAACAGCAGGTGATGTAGAGGGTGTGGGTTAGGGCAAGGGCAGTGAGGAGACAATCAGAGGAGTGGGGGTACAGACACACATGACGGTTGCACTTGGTCAGGGTCTGGGAAGGCAGGGAAGCATTTTTGGGTTTCACAGATTTTCCCGATAACCGCAGGTATAAGGACTACAACATAATAACCAAGGGTATAACCGTGGGTATTTATAGTTCGGAGCCACGGTTATAGAAAAAAGGAAAATATATATTTACAGCTACAGTGACATCAGCGGTGAATCATCACTGCCCATGACCACTGACACGATAGGCATCTGGGCCTCCCATTTATGCAGTAACCAGGACTGATCCTGCTTAGGTTCAAAGCAAGGAAGGGGCCGGCCCCCTCATGCCATGAGCACAAGTTTCAAGACCACTTAGAACAACATGGCCCGGGGGACCAGTGCCTTCCTCGCTTTGAAGCTAAGCAGGGCAGCTCTCGGTTACTGCACGGATGGGAGTCCCGATGCCGTGTGTTTTCATAGCAAGACATCTGCATTGTTTTTTTAAAACCATGCTACTTGCAGTCCTTGAAAGTATTGCACTCTAAACGTGAAGCTGAACTGAGGCCCTCATGAAAAGTGCAGCTATCTCTGGGTAAGGAGCTGCTGATACATGCAGTGCGTGTCAAGCTAGGATAACCTTTTGTTTCATATATATATATATATATATATATAAAAAACGTTTTTAAAAGGGACATTATGGTTAAGTTGCACTAATAAAAACCTATGAAATTCAGGATAAAAACTTTGTTAAAGGGATGTTATGGTTAAGTCACACCAAAAACCTATGAAATTCAGGGAAAACATTTTGTTAAAGGGATGTTATGGTTACAAGTAAAACTGAAAAAAAAAAGAAATTTGTCAGTTATGGTAAGGAAAGCAACCATAACTCATGCCACCACTGTTCACTGCTAAGACTAACACCCAGGACATCAAAGATGACATCACAAATGTCATTGATGATATCATAGACTTTTATTAGTGCAACTTAACCATAATGTCCCTTTTAAAAACGTTTTTTCACTGTGTTTTATCAGTACGCCGTCATTTCCTTTTATCTATTTTTAATGATTACACCTAAAAATCACACTCACCCACAATGCAGCATCTCTAGAGTCTGCAGACAGTGCCAAAGTCCGCAGACATCAGGTAGCATCAACAAAACCCAGAAGCACAGGGAACAACAGAAAATGTTATACCCTTCAACCAACAAAAACATATAAATAAAGCAACATTACTTATATTTACTACACCCAAATGTACCTTTTTGTACAATTCATAATTTCAAAATGTAAACATTGTTTTTGTCATGTAACACACAATATAATGGAATGCACCAAGCACAAAACCTAGCAGTACACCTCATATGATCAGTTCAGTACAACTCTTCATGAAGACTCAGGTGCACCAGGAGCTCATACAAAAACAACCTATTACCAAATAGTAAGTACATTGCATTCATTTCTCTATTATTACCATTCATTATATAAACATTTCTTATAAGCAAATGTTTTTTTTTCCAGAAGTAGCAAACACACTTAAGTGGTTAGAAGAAAAGTTTCCCAAAGAAGAAATGAGTTATGATGAAATCGCTAATGGTAAACAACACGTCTTTCAATATAAACAACTAATGTAATTTATACAGAGCTCATTGAAATAATAATTTCTACTTTTCTTATAGTACATAGTTTACATGAACACACTACACCACAAATTAATTATGGAGAATCCCAAAAACAGAAGTCAATCCCTATCCCCAACTGTACATAATGAAATCATGATCTTGTCTTCAAAATTGGATGAACTTGGTAATGACTTTAAGGAACTTTTAAATTATGTTAATAATCATGTTATTACACATGTTTATTATCACTGTTCTTCTTGTACCTGCCCCGCTTGCTACCAGCAATCACCCCCAGCAAACAGCAAATTCACAAAATACAAATCAAAGACGGTTGAAACTTCTCTCCCTCCCTCGCCTGATGATGACTTATTGAAATGTCAAATTCTCCCATTTATATTTCCCATTCCGATACCCCATCCCTTTCATAAATAATGTTTTTTAACTATAAATATCTTGTATATTATTCAGTGACACAGTGACACTTTTTTTAAAAACCCCCAATTAATAGTCCGTGGACTATACCACTGTTTGAGGTGTTCAATTTCCGAAAGGGGCATCTGTGGACAACACGCTGAATCCGCACATGTCTGTTCTCGCAATACTTACTTTTGATTTGTCTGTGGACAACGCAGCCATTTGCAAACATCCATGTACATGCGTCCTGCATCTCCCACTCAATGAGTGCCCACGGACAACCACCACCACCATGGACGTCTCAGTATGTCATCATGTGACCGCACCCATGCGGCATGATGGCCTGTCCGCGGATGGTGTCCGTAACCGTTGACAGATTGAAACTGCATTTTTGGCAAATCTAGGATGTTTCAAGTTGAAAGTTTACCCTTTCAGAGCTCTGAGACCCATTATTAGTTAATCTGTCAACTTTTTACTACTTTCCAGGGCCTATTTTTGACTCAATAGTCTGCGGACAGTCACGCGTTCCCCGGAAGGTTCCTCTGAAGGGACCCACCCATTACTTTTAGTCATTCTCAATCTGGCTTTCCAGGAGAGAGCGCCTGCTTGCAGTTCTTTCAGCACCTGCAATCTACCATCAAAAATGACAGCCGTCATGCCCATCCCTCCCCCCAGGGGCCACCACCATCAGGATCTGGATGCCTTGACAGGGGAATATGCACAGTGTTGCAGAAGAGGATGATGGGGAACAGGAAGATGAGGTAGAGGACGTTCCTACTTCCAGCGCCCAGAGAGAGTCATGGTGTGGCGGTTCTTTTCCATTATTGCGGTTATACCAAATTTTCGGGTTGCCAAGGTGAAAGGCACTGAGTGTTGCACTCAGTCATCGACAACCTGGGCAGTACTCCGATGGGGCCACCTTAATGCGCCATAACACCAGATCCAAACACCCGGGTGCTCTGAGAAAAGCTGCTCCTTTCTCATGGAGAAAAAGGTGAACATCCTCTACACCATCGAACTCAACCACTTCTGCCACCACACAGACTTTTCCTTAAGGGCAGAGGATCCCGTTGGCCTCCTCGCAGGCCACACAGAATGCTGTTGACCCATACCTTCCGAGGGTCACAGTACTCTTTTTGTACTGTGACACACCAATCTGCAGGGGGAAGCAGTTACGAAGTGCTTTTGAGGATGCAGTTATGAAGCATGAGAAACACTGCCACCTACCTTAAATTTAGGGCATGCCCAACATCTTCCCCTGTTCACCTGCCCCTCCATATCTGTGGTTGGTGCCCCTTCCCTCCCTTACCTCCCCACCTTACCTTGCCTCTCTGACAAAAAAACAAAAATCCCCAAAACTATAAAAGCCAATAAGACAATAAAAAGGTTCCTTTAGGAGCCACATTTCACAGTTAAAAAATTGAACTAAAAATACAAATCCGAGGACCTTTTGTAGCCTGCATAGTCTGTGGACAGTAAAAGTGTCTGTGGACACCTGGAAAAATCCAGGCATTGGTTCGGGAAATTAAAATCAATTACATTTTCATTCAAAAATGGTGGCTCTTAAAATAACTTTTTTTTTAAAATGCTGGGGTTTTTATATACTGAACTTAATTAGTTTTTCTAACTTTAACAAAAACTGCTTCTAATTTATTTTCTGTTTTTGCTTTTCATTTGCTACAACTACTTAATAAACCACAAGTTCACAAAAATAGTTTCAGTGCATTTTGTGTATCCAAAAGATCAAATGCAATCCATCTTCTCAAAAAATATTCACAATATCAAACTTGATCGTTTCATTGCGAAGAGATGTCATTCCAACATCCTGCAGAAACACACATACAGTTTTGTTTACATTGCGCCTTGCTTTCCGGATTTGTTGGAAAATAAATTATAACGTTTCCACATTTGTCTTTGAGCTCTCGGAGAAAACACTATCTTTGAACATGGAAACAATTCCATTAACTTTGCAGATGTACCCTTCATTGCAAACTGTAATGAAGTTCCTGTGACATAGGCCGGTGACATAGCCCAAACTGTTGCCTCCACAGTGAACTACAATTATGTCTGGATGCTTTAAAGTAACCATACTTTCACAAAATGGGAGCAAGTCTCCCCACTTCATTCTTTGAACTCCATACCAGGAAATATCAAATTCTACAAATCCAAGATTCAAAGGTAATCCACACTGCTGACAATATACCTTCAACAAATGTATTCAAGAACCCAGACACTCTGCTTTCTCAAAGCCATATCCATAGCCATCTTCATAGCACACAACAAAGGTAACTGTTGCAACCCTATCTTCATGTACACCACAACCAGGAAACCGGATTGGTGATCCTCCGATGTCCGCAGACATCTATGTCTGTCTATTGTCTCTGCAGTCCTATTTTTGTGCCAGGCCTCCTTAAAGGACCTGGATGGGACTTGCGGTGTCCGCGCACTACCGCGCTGTCCGCAAACGCCATAGCCCAGAGCAGCCCTTCTGCCCTTTTTACTTTTTTGTTTGTAACCCTCCCTTATTGCCGACTTTCAAACAGTCACACATCTATCCATGAATCACATCCAAAACCTCCACATGTAACCCTGTCAACCTAAGTTCAACATTTCAGATGTACTCTTGAACTCTCAAAGTACATATCCCCTGCTTCTCACCGCCACCTGCATCAAAAACTGCTTACAAACTCTCCAAGATTTCTATTTGCAGATTCATCAATAGAACATTTTTAAGTGGCACTTGTTGTGTTTAATTTTTAAATGATGGCAGTACATGCATACTTGCCAACATGACCCATTCCAATCTGTATGTGCTTATAATGTCTTGGTTTTTTTCTTTGCATTCTGGGACTTGTAATTCCACTTCTCCCATTACATAACTCAGAATATAAGTGCCAGAATGCAAAACAAAAAGGACTGGACTGGTAGATTTGAAAATGTGACATTTATATGGAATGAAAAATTAAAAACATTGTGCGTTTAAAAATGTTTCTTTTTAGGAGCATTTTCATGGAAGTAAAAAAATGCATATGTGCATTTATAACAGCACTGTGTGTAACTTTTTTCTAAAAGAAAGAAAAAGCAGATGCAAAAGATATGTAGAAAATGTTTAAGTGCGACTTGGTGTTTGGAAGCTGAATATATTGGCAGAACATGCATACTTGCTAACATGACCCGTTCCAATCTGTAGGTACCTATCCAGTCCTAATTTTTTCTCTGCATTCTGGGTCTTGTAGTCCAAGTTTTATAATTACATAGACTCTTTGGAAGAATGTATCCTATTGAGGGGGCACTTGAATGCCATATGTGGGGATCATGCTTATTCTGGCAGGTTCAGGACTATTGAGGTGGATAGCAAAATGGTTATTGGCAATGCAAATGCAAGAGGTTGTAGGTGGCTGTGGTTCTTGAGAGATTGGAAACTGGACATTCTAAATGGCAGAACTCATAGTTTTCTGGATGGGCAAAGGCCACACTTGATTACCTATTTGGAAATATCCCTCGGTTAGAAAGAGTCAGCGTCCTTGATGTTTGTAGGAGGGCACCTAGTGTTCATGCAATCCCCTCTCTTATGTGGGATATGGAGTAATCTGAAGAGCTAGTTAAAGTACCTGAGGGGTTGATTCCTAATCACATGGGCAGTAGGGTGGTGTGGTCAGAGCATAATATACACAGGGCCTGTTCGACTACTTGGTTGCAAGCGGACACAGCATATTCTGTCATACACAGGGCTTTATCTGATGAGTTTGAAGTATGGCTATCCTTATTGGCTAAACAAACAGGCAGGGTGAACATGAAGCATACATCAATGAGTGGCATAAAAGAGATACATCCCTACGAAATTGAAATTAATAAGGATAAAGGTTTATTACACAAGGAGTTACGGGAATTAAAAAGGAAGCCAGTTACCTTGTACATGTATCTGTGGGAGTCCCGTTGGTTAAAAAACATATATAGAAAAGGGATAAAGAGCAGACACTTTGGGGGCTTATTTCTAATTAGCGACGAATGTTTACAGCCTTAAATAGTGGTAGCCCCAGGAATATATGGCGAGTGTTGTCATTGGCTAGAGGACCGGTTTACTTGTCAATTCTAAACCCTATCTCTGCTGAAACCTGGGTTAAATTTGTTGAAAATAAGATGTACAAACTAGTGTGTGGTGGTAGAATGGCACCTAATAGTAAGTGAATCTGGAAACTCCATTTTACCCCTGACAATATCCACTGCCATATCCTGAATTTAAAGAATTCTAGGGCACCGGGACCCAACGGGTTATCTGCAGCTCTACTGAGGGGGGGGCTGTCAGCGGTGGGCCAATCCTTTATGTGATCAATTTCAAAACATCTGCGGGGAAAAATCGATCTCTGGTAATGGAAAAAATCTAAATTGGTTCCTGTCTTCAAATCAGGTGATCGCTTATTTCCTGAGAATTACTGTCTATTGTCCTTACTTGATGTAACTGGTGAAGTTTTTGCATCGTATGTACTTGAACACCTTCAAACCTGGGTCACTGATAATATTCTGCATGACTTCTAAACAGGCTTTAGACCTATGTCAAGTACGGTGCATGACATCTGGTTACTGGAAACTATAATGGCCCAGGTCAAAAGGCGCCAAGCTCCCTCTGTATACATCACATTTGTTCGAGTTTAGGTCAGCATTTGATCAGGTGAATCGGGATCTTTTATGGAGTAAACTCAGGGGGGGGGAGATTGCCCTCGTTGGCTACTTGAGATCATTGTGGCACTCCACTCTGAGCTCACCACCCAGATTAGTTTGGGTAACGAGGGGAACCTGTCTAAGCCTTTGAGAATCAATAAGGGAGAAAAACAGGGGGCATGTTAGCACCACTTCTCTTTAATATCTACATCTCTGATTTACTGGCCAGACTGATAAAAAGTGATAAATGTTCTCCAAAAATCAGGAAATTCGCTGTTGCTGCCATGCTCTAAGACCAAAACCATGCTAGTCCCTGCAAGGAAAGTCAACAAAACCCACTTGAACACCAGCCTGGGTAGTATTGATTACACAGACTCCTACAAATATCTGGGAGTGGAAATGTCAAACAGTGGTAACCACAACAACGTTATTGAAATTAAGACCAGACGAACTAGACAAATTACCCATTTAGTTTGTAAATGTGCCACTAATCATGCAGGGTTTTCAATGGAAGGTGTTCTTTCCCTTTATAAGCAGTGGTTCTGTTTGGCGATTATGTACGGTTTGGAGGCCTTGGCGCTAACCAATCTAAATGGCTGGATGTGATTGAAGGAAACTTTTGGCGCAACGTGCTGGGCTTGCCCCGCCGTGCCTCTATTGAATATGTTCACTTGGAATGGGGTCTGGTTTCCTTGTGAGCTTTATTGCTATTCCGTAGGGTGTCTTATTCTTGAAGACTCGGCTGTCCCTGGTATGCCCGCTTTTAGCAAAATTGGGTGAGTGCTATGGTATGACACCCAAAATGGGAGCTGGGGACCCCTTTGTGAGCCTATTTAAGGAAACTTGCCACAGCAGATCCTACATGTTTAGCTATCTACCACCCTAAAACTCAGGACATCCTGCCATTTCTCTCTTCCTCTCCCCTTCCCACTCTACGTCCCACTCTCCCCCCGGCCCCTCTTTGGCCACCTCTACTCCCTCCTTCTCTGCCTTTCCCCTGTTCTGCCTATACAAGGTTTGAAGAAAAGTCCGATCTATGAAAGTCTTGTCAAAACAGGTTCATCCCTGTTCCTCCAAAACCAACAAGAAACACAGTGACTCACTGGCACCTGCTCTGGACGACTTCTGCAGCCACTCCTTCACCAATGGAGTCTTCCCTTCCCCTCTGAAGCACTCCCTTGTGCACCTTCTTCTTAAGAAACCCTCTGCTGACCCGTCATGCTAACTATCGCCCAATCTTCATCACTCCTTTCCTAGGAACACCTTTGGAAAAGCTGGCCATCTCCCAGCTCAATCTTCACACTGAATCTGTTGGTTGTCTCCATGATCATCAGTCTGGCTTCAGAGCTGCCAGAAGCATGGAAACTGCTCTCCTGAATATCCGTGAAGACCTGCTCTCCAACCTTGATTCCAACACCCTCTGTGTCCTCATCTTAGTTGATCTCTCTTCTGCCTTTGACACGGTCAACCATGCCATCCTGCTCAACCATCTCCGTGATAACCTGGGTATCGCCGGTCAAGCCATGGCGTGGCTGACTTCTTTCCTCTCTGATTGACCCTCTCAGGTTCAACTAGGGTTCTTCCTCTCTATCTCAATCTCTACCTGTGGTGTTCCCCGGGGTCAAACCTCTCTCCCTGGCTGTTCAACCAATACCCGGCACTTCTTAGCCACCACATTGCCGCGCTCTGCCCCAACTTCCAGTGCTATGCGGATGACACTCAGCTCATTTCCAGGCTACCCTCAGCCACCTGTTCTCCCTCTCTCATCTCTGACTGTCTCTCCGCCATCCAGGAGTGGTGTGCCACCAATGATCTCTGTCTTAATGCCAGTAAGACCGTAATTGTACTCATCGGCACACCTACTCCCTCCTTTCCTGTCACTCACTGGTCTGCCTCTCTTGGTCCTCTTCCTGCTCCCACATGTGAGGCTAAAAACCTCAAGGTCATCTTCAACTCCACACTATCCTTCTCCCCTCACATCTCTGACATCTCTAAGAAGTCACACTACCAGCTGCACCTCTTCAGAGGTATTCTTCCATTCCTCTCCTTCCCCCAGAATCTCAATGTCTCCGAGCTCTGGTTCTCTCTAGGCTGGACTATTGCAACATCATCTTTCTAAATCTGCCTGCTTCTACTCTCCGCCCTCTGCAACTCATCCAGAACAGGACTGCGAGACGTGTCCTTGGCCTCAAGCCCAGGGATCGTAACTCTCCAATACTGAAATCTCTCCATTGGCTCCCAGTGGCTGTGAGGATTAAGCTCAAAACCCTCTGAATTGTCCACAAGGCCTTCTGGGGCCTGGGGCCTCAATACCTTCAACTCTCTCTTCCTAAATATCTTCCTTCTCAAGCTCTTTTCTCATCCAACTCCAACTCCCTCAAGGTCAGTCACTTCTCCAAGCAACAAGTTGGTGGTAGATCTCTTTCTTCGGCTGGGGTCTCCCTTTGGAATAGCTTCCCTGCCTCCCTGAAGCTTGAGGAGAATCATCTCTGGTCTCGGAAACACCTCAAAACCTTTGTCTTTGCTTCTGCTTTTTCTCCTCCTCTGCACTGCTGACTTCCAGGCTGAAACTGAAACTGCACTTGTTACCTTGCCACCCTCTATTCTCGGGCCCAGGTCTCCTCCCCGGCCAGTCGCACACCTGCACTGCCTTCCTGGCAACCCCTGCACTTGGGGACTATTTCTGTATCCCTACAGTCGCACTACCAGCACTTGACACCTGATGTCTGCACTTACCCTTGCACTTGCCACCTGCTGGCCGTAATTTTACTTATTGTTTATATATTCTATTATCCTATGTACTGCACTGTCCCCTCCCCTTTCCCACTCCACCCTTCCCATGCACGTGCGCAATCTGAATGACACCTGGCCTAGTAGGATCATTGTATGTCTTCCCTCTGTTCCCCCTCCCTAGCTTCATCGCGCCTTGAAACATTTGTGTATAGGCACGCTATAAATGCCATATCATATCTTATCATATTATTTCTATCACTCCCTCCCTTGGGAAACTCCTGGAGAAGCTGGCTTCCCCCAACTTACCTCACACACTGAACATGTTGCCGGTCTCCACAACCATCAATCTGGATTCCGAGCATCCAGAGGCACGGAAACTGCTCTTTTGAACAGCCTTGAGGAAGTGCTTGCATCCCTTGACTCCAACTCTCCAGCTTTCCTCATTCTATGTGATCTTTCCTCTGCCTTTCACTGGGATGGCTAACCACTTTCCTATCTGATTGACTGCCCCCAGGTTGTTCTGGGCACCTTCTTCTCAGCTACCTCCTTCTTCACCTGTGGTGTCCCTCAGGACTCCAACCTCTCCCCCAGGCTCTTTAACACTTACCTTGCTCCACTGGCATGCATCATTTTTTCCTTCTGCCCCAATTTCCAGTGCTACACAGATGACACTCAACTCTTCTTCAAACTTTCTGCTGACTCTCTTGCCTCTTCCATCATCCCGGACTGCCTATCTGCCATCCAGCCCTGGTGCACTTCCAATGATCTCTGCCTTAATGCCAGCAAGACTGAGATCCTTAGTATTGGGACTCCTGTTCCCTCCTTCTTCCCCTAACTGTGGCCATCCTCTATGGGCTCTCCCCTTCTCCTTCATCTGAATCCAGAAACCGTTGAGCCAGCTTTGTCTCCTTTCTATCCTTCCTCCCTCACATCCAAGAAGTCCAACTTTCAACTCTTCCTTCTTAAAGGAATTCTTCAATTTCTCACTTTCCCCCAGAAGCTCAATGTCACCAGAGCTCTGGTCCTTTCTATGCTTGACTACTGCGACAGCCTTCTGTTGAATCTACCCTCTTCCTCTCTTAGACCACTCCAGCTAATCCTGAATAGGGCAGTAAGACTTATCCTTGGCATGAAGCCCAGGGACCACATCTCTCCTGCCATAAAAACTCCTCACTGGCTCACAGTTGCTGCACGGATTGAATTCAAATCCCTCTACATCATCCACCTGGCTGTCTGGGGCCGAGGACGACAGTATCTACAACTTGCTATTGCTAAATATTCTCCCTCAAAACCTTTACGCTGCTCCAGAACCAACTCTCTTTGTGTGAAGCATTTCGCTAAACAGAGGGCCAGAGGCCGATCACTTGCTTCTGCTGATTCTCTCTTGTGGAACACCCTTCCTCTTAATCTTGAGCCGGACCTCCTCAAATTCCAGAAGCTCCTCAAGACTTTACTTTTCACTTCCTCCTTCCTTTCGTCCGTCATCTGCTAACCTCAGTGTCACTGTGATTGGTGATTTGTGAATGGTGCCGGTGCATCCGATATGGTCTGCTCGCGGGTGCCAGTCCACCCACCAGGTCAGACCTGGTGGGCGAAAAGGCACCCGCGAGCAGACCTCGTAGTTTGCTGGCCTGGTAACAATGGTACCGCCAAGCTTACCGATACCGTTGTTACCCGACCGGCAACCTTATAATGAGCCCCTTGTATTCGAAGAGTCACTATAGATGAAGATTAATTAATCAGTTCAATATGTTCAAAATGTCCAGTCATGGAGCCATCTGGATGAGACCCTATTTGCTTGTGATAGGCCATTCAATTGCCAATCTAGCTGGATTAATCAAGGGCAAACCCCTGTGAGCTAAACATCATCATTCCCCAATCCCATTACACCCAGTGCATTGAATATTATATTCCAATGTTGTTCCCCTATCTTTCTTGTACGCCTCAATTAGATGCAGTAGGTTGAGATGTAAAGCGGGACAATGCCTTCCCCCAGGTTCGCCTCAGTACTTCTCGTGTTCCTTATCGGTATCAAAATGCCCTCATGGAGCATCATCATCTAAGTGTACAGATGAATTGGTATAGGTAACCACCACCTAAAGGCAAAACAAGCCTTTTAAATGTTTGTAGGATATATGGCATCATATCACACTGTGCTTAATCAACATTCATCATACTCTTGCTTATTTATAATGATAGTGGACAACAAATTGAAATGCAACATAGATGTGATTTGATTTGTGATGTCATCTTTGATGTCATGGGTGTTAGTCTTAGCAGTGCACGGTGGCGGTGCGAGTTATGGTTGCTTAGCTTACCATAACTGGCGAATTTCTGGGGTTTTCGGTTTTACTTGTAATAACCATAATATGGATAGGTTGTTATTAGTGCAAAGTAACTATAACGTCCCTTTAAAAAAGTTTTTTGGACTGAATTTGATAGGTTTTTCTTATGGCAAGTGAACCATAACATCCCTTTAACCACGTTTTTTCACTGAATTTGATAGATTTTTAGTAGTGCAATTTAACCATAACGTCCCTTTAACAAAGTTCTTTGACTGAATTTCAGAGCATTTTACCAGGATGCCCTTATTTTGTATAGCTGTATCATACAACATATGGAACTCCCTGGACCCATACAGGGTCCGCGGACTGTGCGACTGTTCGCGGACCTCGGGTAGCATCCACACTGCCCAAAAGCTCAGGGGTTCTCTTACATTGTTGTAGCGTGCAGCAAAGACACTGAACTTGTTGAAAAAGTAACACATAAGTGAATTAGAAGGAAAAATGAAGTTGGTCTACAAACTCTGTACTTATGAAAGCAACAGTGCAATTGTACAGAGTATGCAACATAATGGAATGCACCAACAAGAAAAATAACATGTGCTTCCAACAATATTACCTCAGTACTGCTTTACATACAAACTTAGAAGCAACTGTTAGCGGGATAACTGCAAAGCACTGACAGCAGAACTGTACTACTAAGTGGTAAGTACACTACATTTTTTCCTATAACTGCGCAGTTTGTTCAGGGTACAATACTAGGATTTTCTTTTTCTTTTTTTACTTAATGGCAAGCACCCAGGAATGGCTTGAAGAGAATTTCCTTGGGAATGAAATGAGTGAAGATAGTAACTCCATTGGTACACAACACAGTTTGTAAAGTAAGACAGTTAATACACATTGCTTCACATATACCCGACAGATATTTGTTTCTTTAACAGTACATACAGGAAATGAAGGAAATGCTCTAGAAGCAGCAATTCCCTCCACAAGCGCATGTACAGATAGAAAATGAAACAAACACTGTACAAAATAAACTAGATAGCCTGGACGAAAAGAAATTGAGCAATTGCTGAACACTTGTGCCGACTTAAAAGATTTTGTACAGGGGCATATCATGGAGAAAATTAAACATCACTGCCCCACCTACACCTGTACCCCTTCCCCCTATCCCAGCCAACCATCAAATTCCCAGTAAAGAAATACGTTATGGTGAGACCTTACTCCCTTCCTCCCCTGAAGCCCCACTTGTGGAAAACCCTAATTCCCCTGTATATGTTTCCATTTCTGCTACCCTTCTGTTTCCTAATTGTGTGTATTTATGTGTGTAATAAAGTGATGTGTGTAACGTTGCTCTGTGTGTGTGTTTTTTCTTTAAAAAAAGCCCCATTATGAGTCCGCAGAGCATGCATTTGTCCGGGATGCCTGCAATTAATCAAAATAGAGGTGTCCTGCGGACACCGTGCCGGTCTGGAAAGTCTGCATTCAAAATGGAGGTGTCCGTAGGACTCTGTTCCTGTCCACATGTCTGGGAAGTTGTGATGTACCTTGAATTAGTTCAGGGACCCATACCATGCCTGGCAGACACTGGTAGCCATGCACATCTCTCCCCCCGAGTCCTACGAACATATGGCCTGTCTGGCATGTCCACAAAACAGTGACTTATTTTAATTAGTTCGGGGACCCCAGTCATGTCCGGCAGACACCTGGGCACGTGCACATTTTGATGAGGTGCACCCAACATCTGCCTCTCTCCATCTGCCCTTTTTTTATCCCTGTGGTTGGTGCCCCTTCACTACCCTCCCTACACTTCCCTCCCTGTATGTCGTGTTTAAAAAATCCAAACAAATACACAAAACTGAAAAATCAAAAAGAAAAAGGCTCTTTTCAGAGCCACCTTTGCCAGTTTAAAAATACAAGTGTCAATGAAATGGTGCAGGGCCCTGGACATTATGAAAAGTCCACGGACAGCACGGTAGTCCACGGACTTCTAAGAAATGTTGGGGGTGGCGCTATCAAAAACATTGCATACTTTTCCGGGAGAAAGTGGTGGCTCTGAAAAGAGCCTTTTTGGTTTTTCTTTGTTGTTTATGAAAGGTTTGAAGTGCACAACACCAACTGCAAAAATGCTTGCTACAGTTGGAAAAAGGGCTGCAATGCAATCCCCTTTGGATATTTTGCAAAAAAAAGCTGAATACCAGCATCAGTAAGATGGACTCCATCGCTGTGAAAAATGTTGCTGCTACGAAATGTAATATTTTCATTGTGGAAGGAGGACATGCCAACATCTCTCAAAAGGCGCAAACAGCCTTGGTCACACTGCGCCTCGCTTTCTCCATTTGCGGACCAAATGAAAAAGAGCACAGCCACATCTGTCTCTGGGCAATGCGAGAGAAAGCTACTCAGGAGTTTGGAAACATGTCCATGACTTTCCCAAGTGCCCCTTCACTACCCTCCCTACCCTTCCCTCCCTATATGTCGTGTTTAAAAAATCCAAACAAATACACAAAACTGAAAAATCAAAAAGAAAAAGGCTCTTTTCAGAGCCACCTTTGCCAGTTTAAAAATACAAGTGTCAATGAAATGGTGCAGGGCCCTGGACATTATGAAAAGTCCACGGATAGCACGGTAGTCCACGGACTTCTAAGAAATGTTGGGGGTGGCGCTATCAAAAACATTGCATACTTTTCCGGGAGAAAGTGGTGGCTCTGAAAAGAGCCTTTTTGGTTTTTCTTTGTGGTTTATGAAAGGTTTGAAGTGCACAACACCAACTGCAAAAATGCTTGCTACAGTTGGAAAAAGGGCTGCAATGCAATCCCCCTTGGATATTTTGCAAAAAAAAGCTGAATACCAGCATCAGTAAGATGGACTCCATCGCTGTGAAAAATGTTGCTGCTACGAAATGTAATATTTTCATTGTGGAAGGAGGACATGCCAACATCTCTCAAAAGGCGCAAACAGCCTTGGTCACACTGCGCCTCGCTTTCTCCATTTGCGGACCAAATGAAAAAGAGCACAGCCACATCTGTCTCTGGGCAATGCGAGAGAAAGCTACTCAGGAGTTTGGAAACATGTCCATGACTTTCCCAAGTGCCTCCTTCATCGCAAATTGCAATGAGATTCCGGCAACATGTCCTAAACGTTTCCCTCCACAATGAACAATAATAATATCTGGATAATGCTGCATCACCAAAATGGCACTAAGAGGAAGCAAATTCAGCCACCTCATTCCATGCACTCCATACCAGTGCACATCCAAATGAGAGAATCCAAGATGTGCAGCCACTCCATAGGGCTCTGCATGCACCTCGAAGCAATGTATCCACAAGCCCCCAAAATCCATACATGCTGCCTCCTGAAAGACACAGCCATCTGCAATCCTCTCAGCAAACATACCTTCTGCTACATTCTCTCCTTGAACACCACACACAGGAAACTTTATTGACAAATCCCCTACCCTCCACAGTCCCATTTTCATGCCTGCTATCCTAAAAAGCCCCAGATGTGGCACGTGCAATCTGCGAACTACCACAGTGTCCGCGGACATATCGGGCAATGCATGGGGGTGGGGAAAAGACATTTCAACCAGGTAGGAGATTTCCTCTTTAGTGGTGGCTCTGAAAAGAGCCTTTTTATTTTTAAAGGTGCTTCAAAATAAACACCTTTTATTTTGTATTTTTTGGGGGGGAGGGTTTAATCTTCTTTTCCTCCTTACAGCAGCCTCTGCAAAGCATCCCTTACATTCTGGAACAAACAAGCATTTCGAAGAATGGACAATGATACTCCACCAGCAGAAAAATAGTGCACACTAAGGGAGTCAATGTTGTCATTGGAGAAAACAGACATGTTTGCATGCCACAGAACTACACCCATACCTCTATTCACAAGGCACCTTCCAACATTTTGCTGGGGATTGAACACATTGGGGCAGTTCCATTGTTCTCTTGGTAGGATTCCAGAAAAAACACCTTTGCACCTGGAAAAATTAGCATTAGTTCATCCACCAATGATTTCAGTACAGGAATCAAACTTGGGGCACTGATGTACCCCAAATACTCTCCACCACAGTGCAATATATCAGGACTACCAAATGTAGCCATGTTTCTGCAAACAGAAGCCAGGGCCTGCACATGGCATCCAGGCACACTCCAGCACAAAGCCTCCAGGCCTGGAAACCCAAGATCTTTATAAACACCTCTTTCCTTTGCATACCTCTCTAGATCAGAAACAGAACAATCTCCAACTATCCACACAATAACACCTGCCATCTTCACTGCACAACCAACAATCAACACTGCAATGAGAAAAAGTATTACCCTCCCTTCCTGTAAACCACACCCTTAACACTTGATTGGCTAATCCCCACAGTACACTCCCATTTCCGTGCCAGGCATGCTGAAAATCCCTGGATGTAGCACGTGTGATCTGCAGACTACTGCGGTGTTTGTGGACCCAGTAACACAGGGGGGGCTTCTTCAACTTTCCACTTCGAACTTTGCAGCACTCTGTCATTGGCTACTGGTAAGCAGTCCCACAACCATACACCAATCACATCCAAGATCTTTACATCTAACTCTATCAACTCTGTACAACACTGCAGATGTACTGTTCAACACTCAGAGCACAGATCGCCTATGATTCCCAAGAACCTGCATCCAAAATTACTGTAAAACTATCCAAGATTTCTACTTCCAGATACATCTACATCCATCAACACAAACTACAGGTATGCATATATCTTGTAATGCACACAGAAAGTGAAAACTGCATGTATGTTACCAACGCATAGCAAGTGCCTATATTGCATGTATATCAATAGGGTGCCTGCCACTTGCCCTGCATAACCTCGCAAATATTCAAACTGCCATTTGTCCCATCTCCTCACATCAACTAACAGCTACTTTCAATACTGTTTCCTTTCACAGTTTTCTTGTACTACCCACTAGCATAAGAGCTGCAAACAAACATTTTTCAATTTCAGCCCTAATCCCTGTGATTTAATTTTATAAAATACCACATTGGGAACATTTGCACAGCACATGCAAGTGCCAGATCTTATGAGAAATGGCCAGATGGCCACAAAAAAGGGAAACTGCATATATATTACAAAAGTATGACAAGCACATGCACTACTCAATTGACAAAATGTGCCATTGGGATGAAAGCAAAGAAATGCATATGTACATTGGAAACACTGCTATCTGTAAATTTGCATACATAAATGCAACAACTGAAATGAATTTCTACCTCATGTGTGAGAAACTTACAAAATTCCACACACAATAGCATTTTCCTTTCCAATCTCTACATCTTTCCGCCCTTTTTCTCACTCTGACTTCCACTAATCCATTTCCAAATCAAGTAGTGCAAAAACATCTCACAAACTTCAAAACTGCAGCCTCATAGGGCACAATTATCACTGCAGCACTGCTCCCATATCAACAATACTAATGATCCAAAATCTCCACTTGTATGCAGTGCTCTACAATTGCACTTCCACACTAATTCTTACTGCCAGAAAATCCTCCTACAATCTAAAACAATGTGTTCTCCTACTGCTATTACTTTACCATTAACTCACATACCCACTAACTTCCTTCTTTTGCAACTGCAGTGAAACACTACCTGCTAAAACCCAGTGACATCTCTGCTGAAAGATAAAACCCAGAAGAAATGTACTCTTCACATCCAAAAAAGTAAGTGCGGTACTGTTGGTGTGTTCTTCCTGTTACTCAGACATAGGAATTGTTTTGTATTGCAGCCTAAACAATGTGATCCAAGGCCAAAGCATTCACTTCACCCTTATTCATTGCACATGTTTCTATTGTCATCAGAACACCAGTATGTAGACACCCCCTAGTTTTACAAAAACATTGCAATGTCCTTACTTCTTCAAGCACATTACACTGTCATGCACATTGAAGCAAACCTTTCCCACAGCAACACACAACCATAGCACTACAGCCTTCCCAACCGTATCACATCACACTCCCATATGTATACCTACCTTCACATTCAGACACTCATGCACATTACACACAAATACATTTCACAACTTCCAAACCCACATTTTCTTTTTTTCTCCAACTGACACAAGACAATATCTACCATAAAGCAACTCTGTAGAAAAAAAGGTAAATACATACTCAAATGTTGTGAGGACAGCCTGGTTAAACTTACCAAACGCAGCCCGATTAATCATATGAAGCTATCGTTAAACATGTCTCAACATAGAGAACTGTACTACATGTCCCTACTGCAACTTTTTAAACCATGTCGAAAAGAAGATTTGTTGGGCACCCATGCCTGCTATGAAGATGCTTTCAATGCTATTGAAAGGATTATAACGGATGTAAACTTTACACAGTACAAAAACATGTTGGACAATGAACGCCAACAAGAAAAATAACTTCAAGCATAACTAAATATAGACACTCTTGATAGCAGTCAACCTTCTCCTCCCATAAGTCAAGAACCACGTGGACAGTCACTCATAGCAAACGAGGCAGAATTAGCCATGACTGAAGTAGAAAACATCATGGGCCTGATTCATGGAAGTGTTTTATAATGGCGCAATCCCGTAGGAAAATGTTCCATGAATCAGGCCACATGTGTCAGTATGATCAATCTGCAGAAAACTTTGCTGTACTGGAATCACAACTAAACAATGAGCAGCGTAGCATTTTCCTAGAAGTAACTAAACAAATTGAACATGGTGTGCAGCACGAAAGTATAACTTGTACCTGTCAAAACTATAAACCTGTACTCTTATTTATCTTTTATTTTTTTTTAAATGAAAAGTTGATTATTAGTTTGATTAACAAACTTTTACAACGTAGAAACAATTTCATTTGTTGATTTAAAACATACAAACAATTTCACTTATCAGTTAAACCATTTCAAAAATTTCAGGACTAAAAACAAAATCTCACCAATTTGTACTATTTGTTACATGATTTTCTCTATGCATAAAATTAAGCAATAAGTGCTTATCCTACCCCTTTTGGTAATCATAATACCACCATTAGTTGAGTGGTGGTTGTACTGCATTTTAAGCATCTTCTTTTTTTTTCTCAAGTTTCTTAACTAACCTTTCAAGAAATCTTGTAAGTGCAAGTACAGTGTGAATAGATGTTCCCCACATAATGTTCGTCCAACACCATTCTCTGGCACTACCCGTATTGGTACCAAAAACAACTGCAAGCTTACTAGTTTCACACACGGGCAAGTATCACTTGGCAAGAAAACCTTCACAACAGTAGGCATAATCTACCACACGGGAGCCACAACCAGTGCAGGTCACTATACTGCTTACATTAAAAAGAAATATGGATGGTTTGAATGCAATGATACTTCCATTACTCTGAAGCAGAGATTACCCGCAAATCTTGCAAATGCTTACTTAATATTCTTGAAACCAAAATGTACTCACTGATCTGAGTATGAGCGTCTACAAACTGTCCTCAATAACCTTTGAAACCACCAACTCCTAGAATAAGGCCACAGCTGTCTACCAATGCCCATACCAATGCAAGAAATACACAACTACATGTAACTACACCCATTGTGCTGCAAAAGCACTTCACAAGAGTGAAAAATGTAAATCCACCAACAAGAATTAACGTGCTTGAAGACATAGGGCCTCATTACACGGACGGCGGTAAGGGTTAACGGTCACCGTTAATGGCAACGGTGACCGTTAACCCTTACCGCCGTACTACGAGGTCCCTTTGCGGGTTGGAGGAATTAACGCCTGCTTCTTGCAGGCGTTAAGTACCAACCCGCTAAGGGACCTCGGAGCTAATTACGGCACCGCAAAATTGCGGTGCCGTAATTAGCGCCTTCCCCATTCCCATAGAGCCCTATGGGGCAGAAATGGGAATGGGGAAGGGCAATGGCGGAAGGGGGATTTACCGCCCCTCCAACCTTGGAATGGGGCGGTAAATCCCCTTTCCGCCAAGGCGGTGCCGGTAATTTACCGGCATGGTCCAGGGTGCTAATAGCACCCTGGATTACCGCCTTCCGTGTAATGAGGCCCCTACCCTGCAAAACTGAGAAACTTTAAACAGTTAGAATACAACATCTGGTATCTAACTGCAACCATAATACTACAATATTACTGCCCATTACTACACAATTTGAAATCCAGCTCCAAAAATAAATGTTCTTCTGAGGAAACCCTTCAACACTAATTAAATATAAACAACAAGCATATACCAACTGGTATCTTACTGCACCCACAGTACCACAATATTACTTCCAGCGGTCAAACTACCAAAATCACAGTGGTACAAACATACCCTCAACAACTTTCAAACTACCAACAGTTAGAATACGCCAACTGGTATCTAAATGTATCCATAGTACCACCACTTCCAAAAGGAAAATCATATACCATTTCAAATTCCTCCTACTGCAGCAGTGCTTATAAGCAGAATACCACATAGATATGCACCTTAAACATTTCTGTAAGGACATGCCACTGAAACAGAGTGTGCCAGATAACACATGAACGTAGGTTTTTTTTAAAACCCTGCATGGATTTTGTTTTCCCACAGACCCAATGATTATGCGAACAAACACAGGAACTGAGCACATTGCACAGTACACTTGTTTAAAGCATAGTACTTGTGAAGTACTAATTATGAGGTTTCACAAAGTACACAGATATCTTCAATGCAATGCAATACGACATTACAAAGTACCAACCCTAACATGTCATGTTTTCTTTTATCACAGAGAATAAAACAACAATTTCCCCTGCATTTACACATACCACAATATTGAAATCTGCTATTGCTGCTTGACCAGTATTATGCACTGCATGTAAAAAAAGGTGCACAGGGCCTCTACAATACATACAGTGAGTATACCATTATTGGTCTCGTTTTTCTTTGTACTCTGCAAATTGCATTCTACACACATATTTGTGCATTCCATATGCCAATGTCACAATGTTGAGTGCATGGCTGTATTATACTGCTGTGGTTATGGCCAGGCCCTAGACTCTTGAGTGTATGGCCGATGGCCTACAACCTCCGCCCGGCACCCAAGACTTCACTAGCTCACCACAATTACACCCAAGAATCTCAGGGCAATCCAATAACCCAGCTGCCACATGCCATATGCACTTCTCCACATATACTATTACAGTACTTCAAACAGTGGATAAACTCTTGGCCTCCAGCTATGCACCCAAGAGTCTAGTAGCTGGCCACAAATACCACAGCATAATACAGCCTATAGAAACATCCTCATATCTCTTGGACTCTTGGGTGCATGGGCGTATACCCAAGACTGTAGTAGCTGGGCACAATTACTTTCCATACACCCAAGACTGTAGTAGCTGGGCACAATTACATTCCAGTGCATAAGCTATTATACACCCGATTATCGTAAGGCAGTCCAACAAGCCACCTACCACACACCCTGTCCACTTCTGTACACAAAATATGACACTACTTGCAGCCAGTTGGCAGCCTGTTGTATCGGCCATGTAGTTATGGTTAAGTTGCTAAACCCATAGGAAGAGCACTTTTTGGGCGGCTTATAACTTTGCTCCCCCTGGACGAATCATCACCAAAAAAGTATATGGCCCACTCTGAATTTTTCTGAAAAGTCTGGTGAGGATTGGTCAAGGGGGGGCAAAGTTATAGGGGGGTCCCACAATTTATTTTTTTCCCATAGACATAATGGGAAAAAACTGCTCACGCCTACAGCCCAAACCACTGGACAGATTTTCACCAAATTTGCAGCAGGAGTGGCGGCTTGGTACAGAAAGCGTACTTTTGTTAATTTGGTGTAAATCCGTCCAGTAGTTTTTTTTTAAACGACCAAAATGTAAGGCAAAAAATCTGTGATATCTATGTCTGCTCCGCGGACACACTTCCCTGTTTGCTCCGTGGCAGGACACCGAATGGATAATCGGCTTGTGTCATGTCCGCAGACACGCGACGTATTGTCTGATTGGTTGGAGTGAAGCGTGAGGTGCGTCAGTTTTGGAAACGCCCGCCATCTTGGATTCGCGGACATCGGCTGGTGTCCGCAGACACTGCAGTAAAAACATATTAAAAAACACAACATTGCACTTGTCAAAATTATCAAATAATCTCTGGGGAGGAGAGGGGTGATGAGGATGGGATGGGATATGGCTGAAAGAGGGCGGTTTTTGTCACAAAAGTCTGCGCAAAGTCCTGAGGAGTTCGGGGACACATCAGATGTTTGGGGGCAGTAACAAAGTTTTTTCACTGAATTTCATAGGATTTTAGTAGCGCAACTTAACCATAACGTCCCTTTAACAACGTTTTTTCATTGAATATATATATATATATATATATATATATATATATATATATATATATATATATATATATGTATATATATATATATATATACATATTACACGGCCACGCTAGTGGCCGTGTAGTTATGGTTAAGTTGCTGTTTCCATAGGAAGAGCACTTTTTGGGCGGCTTATAACTTCGCTCTCCATGGACGAATCCTCACCAAACTTTGCAAAAAAAAGTATATGGCAAGTTTGGTGAGGTTTTATCCAGCGGGGGCAAAGTTATAGGGGGGTCCCAAAATGTCTTTTCTCCCATAGACTGAATGGGGAAAAAACTTTGCTCATGCCTACAGCCCAAACCGCTGGATGGATTTTCACCGAAAATCCGTCCAGTAGTTTTTTAAAAAATGACCAAAAAGTAGGTCCAATAAATTAGTGATATCTATGTTCGTTCCGTGGAAACTTTTCCCCGTTCGCTCCGCGGACAGTGTCCTGATTGGTCAAACAGCTTGCGTCATGTCCGCGGACATGTGACGTGTCCTCTGATTGGATGGTGAAGAGCGTGAAGTGTGTCCGATTTTTGAAAATGCCCGCCATCTTGTATCCGCGGACAGCGCAGTGTCAAATGGTGGGGAAATACAATTTTGTCAAGTGTGTTGGTCTGTAAGACTGTTTGGGGATGGTGGGGGGGGTAAGAGACGGTTCAAATATTGTATCTATTTAGGTGGTAGGCACCGCTGTTGTGTTCGTTGTGTCCGCGGACAGTAGCGCTGTCCTTGATGTCCGCAATCGTCCCATATAGGGATGTTCCAAGGACACTATACCTGTCCGTACTGTTCTCAGGCAAGTTGAAACTGTTCTAAGAACACACGCCGTGTCCGGGATGTCCGTAAATAAATGAAAATGTAGGTGTCCTGAGGACACTATACCTGCCTGTATTGTTTGCAGGCAAGTTGAAACTGTTCTAAGAACACATGCTGTGTCCGGGATGTCCGCAAATAAATGAAAATGGAGGTGTCCTGAGAACAGTAAACCTGTCCGTATTGTTCGCAGGCAATTTGAAACTGTTCTAAGAACACACGCTGTGTCCGGGATGTCCGCAAATAAATGAAGGACAGTATACGTGTCCGTATTGTTCGAAGACAAGTTGAAACTGTTCTAAGGACACCGAAGGTGTCCGCGGACATAAATAATGCCATGAGGCCTAGTTAAAAATGTTTGATTCTATGGGTGTGATCATAGTAAAAAATGTTTGATTTTATGGGTGTGATCTATGGGTGTGATATGCTGCAGTGGTTGCAGCTAGGGCCTAGAGTCTTGGATGTATGGCTGCCTGGCGCATGTTTTCTGTTAATTCTTTGTATTGGAAATGTTGCCAAAGGTTGACATTTCCTATGCTGCCAATAGTTTTATAGCAGAGTTTGTGTCCTAACATTTTAAAAATAGGTTCACCTTTCACTGGTGTCAATTAAAGAAGATCTCCGAAAACAATAATGTGTTTTCCTCCAAAGAGTTCTTCGTAGTTTGTTTTAAGTACTTCTTGCAATCTGAGATGAATCAAAGCCAACATTAGGTTGGACACCATGCTCATTTCATCTATTAGTATCATTTTCATTTGTTTCAAAACTCTCCGTAGTTCCATTGCAGCTTCTGTAGAAAGTTTGTAATAATCTAATTTGTTTTGGTGTTCTACTGGAAGGAGTAGTAATCAGTGTAAAGTGACACCGCCTATGTTGTAGGCAGCTAAACCTATGGGGGCAGTTACAACAGCTGACAGTTGTTGTTTGTCAATTGTTGAAGGAACTTGCTGATGATTTTGATTAAGAATGTTTTACCTGAACCAGCTTCACCACTGACGTATAATAGTATGGGTTTGTAATTTTGGGAGGTACATTCTTTATTTTCATGTTGTACACCATGTGCAATTTCTTTTGTTACTTCTTCAAAAATGGTGCACTGCTCTCTGTTTAGTTTTGATTGTAGTGCAGTTAAGTCTTCTGTATCTTCTTCATAGTGACACATGGTGTTATCTACTTCTGTCATAGTTAATTCTGCCTCATTTGCTATCAGTGGCTGTCCCAATGGTTCTTGGCTTCCTGTTACAGAAGGTTGACTACTGTCGGGAGTGTCCTTATCTAGTTGGGCCTGGAATTCTTCTTCATGTTGCTGTTCATTTTGCAACATTGTTTTGTACTGCATGAAGTTCACATTGGTGATAGTGCTTTCATTTGCTTTGAAAGTGTCTTCGTAGCAGTCATAGTTATCTAGTAACTCTTCTTCTTTTCTCCATGGTTTAAAAAGTTGTAGCAGGGACATGCAATATAGTTCTTTCTGTTGAGGAGTTTTTAATGACAATTTGATATGATTAATTAAGCTTCGTTTGGTAAGTTTTACTAAGCTGCCTTGACAATCTGTCACTCTATATCTACCTTTGTTTTCATCGGGTTTTATATTATTTTTGTATGCAAAGTTTTGAGCTATGTGGTATAGAGACATGTTTTCCAAAGTGGTACTCCTGTTCGGGTAGTATGTGTCTAGTAAAATGTTTTTCAAAATGTCTTGGCTGTTTGGATAATTTTTGGCTATTGTTTCTATGTCGTCATATGATTTGAGAACTCTTTTTCTAGATTTAGCAGGACCAAGACTTAGCCATACTATATTTTCAGATTTTCCATACAAAGCAGTACCGGTTAAACGATCTGCAGCTTCGTAGGCCCCACATTCTCTATGAGAGAGCATTTTTATGCCTAAGCTGTACAATTTCTGAGATAGTGTTTTGTCTGATGATAGGTCATTTCAGAGGTCTTGAAGCTCTGTTTTTTCTGCTTTTGTTAAGTATGCTGTAACATATCGTGCAACTGCAGTGGAATTGTCTGCAATGTACTGCACATCTATGTTTGCATTCCATAAGTGGGCAATGATTTGATTGTAATCATTGGTATATTTTGATTCTTCTGTTCTTTTTATGTATTACATGTTCTTAGGTGATTTACCTTTAACACTATGTCTAACTGAAGACATGAAGTTGTTTACTTCACCTGTTTCTGTAACTGGTCTAGGGAAACCAAACCGGCTTTTGGTGTAGTATTTCCCTTTCTTTTTGTATTTGCGACGACAATATTGGCCACATTTGTGTCTTTGAAATTGTACAATTTGTGCATGAAGGTCAATATTTGTTGTTTGTGAAGGGATTTTACAAGTGACATATTTTTGGATGAACTGCAAAACAGTGGCATCACTGTCCTGACCAAATTTAGGAGCATCTTTAATCCATAAAAGCATGTGGATATGTGGTGCTCCTCCGGCTTGATATTCTTTTCGCCAAAAGAAGTGTTGCACTTCTCTGAGTGGAGGAACAGTTTTATTACAAATAAAGTGTAGCATAGCAATGAAATGATGGTGGAAATATCTTGAAACATTAACAGGATCTAGAGAGCAAAGTTCTCCAGGTAATAGTATATCTATGTTTGTTTTGTTTTTGTTTGATATACTTAGGAAATCATGTAAATCTTCCCATGCATATTCTGCATAACTTAATGTACCAAACCAAGTGGGTGGTCCAAGGTTTCTGATCATACAACGTACATCTCCGTGACGTCGGAACCAGTATTCTTTTGTACCATGCATGTTTGCAAACAGATTTGTAATACTTGATTATAAAACCTCATCTTTTTCTTGCACTTTTTGTATTAATTGCGTAGCTGACATATTTTGAAACTGTTTTCCCGATTTCAATATGTGTGCAACTCCGTAACATAGAGTTGCTAGTTCACTTTCAAAGAGTAGGTGGAATATGTATTCCACATTTTGTCTAAATCTGGGATCTTCAGAATACATTCGTAATGAGCGGTATTCTAATGCTGTTATTTGAGTGGGTCTATCATTGTATCTTCCTCCTTTGCCAGTAGGAAATAGTAGAGGAAAAGCACATGCTTCTATACTTTTTTCCCATATGCTCATTGGTGATCCTTTGGTTTGTCGAATTTGGTACATTTCTAGTGCATCATCTATGCTGTCTTTAGAGTGCAATGGTTGAATTGTATAATGGTCTAAAATATTGGATACTGCAGCTGGATCCAGAAGTTCAAATTGACAAGTTTCTCGCGACTCTTGGATTATTTCAGTTGTTCCCCTTAAGTTTTCTTCAATATTTATTTCTTTGTCATACTCATTATTGTCTTTTAGATATTGCAAGGCTTGTCTAACTTTATGTAAGTCGACAAGTTGTTGCCAAATTGTTTTGTCCTTTGTTGGTACACCATTTACTAAAATAATTAAAGATTGTTCTATTGGACGCTGCACTCCTAGAGTGTGCACATTTTCTGTCAGATCTAATGGTAAATAAACTACTTTGCCACGAATGCCTTTCACCAATTCAGAGGGAGGTAATTTTGATGTTTTTGGTCAAAGGCGTATTATTGCTTGAAATGGGTGTACTGTTTGAATTATTATGCTCTCATATTAATTGAGTTGTTGTAGGGGTTTTAGTAGTGGGAATAATTCTAAGTTATTTCTGATAGCACGTGAAGGGGTTTGGTTGTTGTCAAGTTTTGTAGTGCAGTAACTGCAAAGTATTAAAGGGCCAGTTATTTTGTATTTGTTTTCTGCTATAAGGTAGAGAACTAATTCAAACCATTTACAATCTTCATTGTCAAATATTTTGTATGTTATGTCTTTAGTTTTTGTGTTAGTTTTATGAAAAGTTCTGTGGCAACACACACACACACAGGGTTTGGTATTTTAGCGGATGTACTTTTAAATGTTAGTATTTCTTTTTTGTATGTGTGTAGTAGAAGGTTGCCATGTGTACAATTGTTGCTTGTTTGTTGTAAAGGTATTGCATTTTCTAAGTGGCTTTCACTTACAAAATATTTTTTCAGGATATGGTCAATTTCTTCAAGTAGTTCTTTGGCTGTACCATGTAGAAGATTGTTATTTAAATTGGCTAGTGCTTATGCAGGACTTTTAGTATAGTACAGTTTATAGACTAGATTTCTTATAGTTGGATGATGTGTTGATATCATTTTGATATGATGGAAGGTGCTTTTGCAAATAGGTCCTGAAATGCAGGCTAACGAATGTCCTTGAAGCCCTGTGTATTTACGTACTGGACAGGTATCCATATTTTGCAGCAGTTTCATTTTGATTTTGTCTTTGCCTTTCACATACTGATTGAGGAATTGGCGTTAAGATTTGAAAGATTTTTTGGGAATGTTACACATAGACGTTCATGACCATTTGTATACTGGATGTTTTGGTCCAGTTGAATGGAGAGGTAATTCTGAGTTTTCAGGGGATATTTTTGTAAGCAGTATTGCTTGTTCCATTATGGTATTATTAATTTTTTCATAACCTCGTCCACTGCTATGCATAGCAATTTTATTTGTTTGCTTTGCTTTTGTTTGTATGCTTCTTCTTTAAAATATGGTTCTGTGTTTGTGGTGTGACTCCATTCACCTCCACAGATATTTAAAAAGTTATTTTTGTTGATAAGTCTTTTTGTAATTTAGTAATTAGTTTTGTTAGTGGTTTCATTCTTTTTAACGCTAAAATAAATAATTTTCTTTTGAGAAGTATTGCACTGTCTATCAAAGCTTCTAATAGTAATTTTCTACAGTAGGTTTTAAGGGTTGTATATGATTTCTCTCCTGTTTTTATAAGATTTTGAAGGACTCTGTGGCTGAACATTTTTGCTAAAATATGTTTTTGTGTATGCTTGCTTGCCATTATATCAAAATTTATTGGAGCAGTTTTAGCAGTAGTGGTAGCTGAATTCTTGATAATCGTTTTCTGTTTCGTTTTACATTTTGATAGAGGAGGCAAAGTTTCTGTACTTGAAGCATGTTTTTTTTTGATAAGTGACTGTATTAGCGGTTTTGTTTGAACGTTTTGTACAAATTCTGTTGGAGATGGATGCTTATTTTGGATACTTCTTTTTCATTTGCTCTACTCTACGTTGTTTTCTACGGACTTGCTTTTTGGTAGACATTCTTTTCGGTCTGTTGAAAAAAATAAAGAAGGTATGGGTTGTGGTGTTCTGCGATGCATGTGTGCTGTGTGCATGAGTGTCTGAGTATGATGGTAGAGATGTATGTGATGGTGTGTGATTGTGCATTGGGCAGCTACAACTAATTGGGAGGGCTATTCTTGTATTTGTGTGTTACTATACTGGAGTTCAGATGACAGTACAAAGTAAGCTAGTTGTGAGGAGAAGCACAAATACTAAATCTAATGGTATAGAATTAAAACAGTTGTTTATTCTGCAATACTAACATTCTAGAGGCTGAGCTGGTAGTTTGTGTGCTAAAAACACAGGGATTTGTGCGGCATTCTGCCTACAAATCCCTGTTTAACAAATGGGGATTTGTGGGCAGAATGGTGCACTAATCTTTTTTATTTTGGTGCACAAATTCCATGAATCAACCACACAGTGTGTTTGAGTAACAGCAAGAATATTATAGTAGTATTGTACTTACTTTTTTGTGTGGAATGATTAGGTTTCTTCTGAGTTGTTGTTTTTACTTCGGGTTCTGCTGCTTTTCAGGAGAGTTGTCTTCACTGTAATTGTAAAGGAAAGAATTTAGTAATTTTGTGTGTATATAGTATGCAGTTTCCTTTGACTATGTGCAGTCTTTATATTTTATTTAAAATATGTTAGTTCAACATGCTTTGCAAATGAGTAGAATAGGAAGTGTATGAAACTCGCTTGGTTTCTTAAGGCTGTGTTATTGGATGTTAGGAGACAGAAAAAATAATGATATACTTATTTTGCAATTTTAGGTAAATGGCAGATACTGTATAGAAAAGCATGGAATGTATTCATTTGTGAAGGTGTGGGTAATAAATCAAAAGGATGTGATTTACAGGCAGTGGTGTTATTGCAGTTGGGAGTTTTTCAATGTTACTGTCTATCTGTGTGAGTGTATGAAGGTGCATGACCTTATTCTGGCTGTGTGTAATTTTATAATACACTACTTAGTGTTTTTCTACAATTATACTGTTATTTCTCCCATCTTCTAATATTATAATATTTTAGATTGCTATCTAAACACATTTTTACACACACAGCTGACAGGTTTGGAAGTGACAGTTGATTATAGCAGATGGGAAAAATGACAGTAAGTTCATTTTATAGGTCATACAGATTAAGTGGCAGTTACTCTGTTTATATGCATTCATAAGAGTTGTACATGTACTGTGCAGAAAATATGCATACGTGTAGTTTGTATTCATGCATGTGGATATGCATGCAGCTGCAAGTAGAAATCTTGGATACTTGTACAGTAGTTTTTGTAGTAGGTGCTTTCCAATGATATGAGACTTGTACTCAGAGTAATCTACAGTGCATTTGAAGTGCTGAACTCTGATGATGCAGTTAAATGTAGAGATCTTGGATGTGATTGGTGGATGGTTGTGTGACTGTTTAGCTGGATCCAATGAGGAAATGGCACAGAGAGAGAAGTGGAAATGGTAGAAGGGCTGTCTAGGTTACGATATGTCCACGGACATAACGGAAGTCCGCGGACACTGCGTATTACATACAGGGATTCTGGGGTGGAGAGGCATGCAAATGAGAATGAGCAGAGGAATTGATTGGTCAGTAAAGTTTGGTGGGTGTGTTGTGTAAGAAGACGCGAACACTAACGGACAGGCACGATGTTCGGAGAATTTACGGGTGTGGTGCACATGTGCGTAGATGGTCTTTAGGCAGTACGGACAGGTATAGTGTCCTTAGAACAACTACATTTTGGTTAATTGGACATCCCGGTCACCGAGTGTGTTCTAAGAACAATTTCAACTTGTATGCAAACAATATGGACAGGTATAGTGTCCTTAGGACACCTCCATTTCGGTTAATTGTGGACATCCCGGACACCGAGTGAGTTCTTAGAACAGTTTCAACTTGCCTGCAAACAGTACGGACAGTTATAGTGTCCTTAGGACACCTCCATTTTGATTAATTACAGACATCGCGGACACCAAATGTGTCCTTAGAACAGTTTCAACTTGCTTGTGAACATTACAGACAGATATAGTGTTCTTAGGACACTTCCATTTTGGTTAATTACGGACATCCCGGACACTGAGTGTGTTCTTAGGACAGTTTCGACTTGCTTGCGAACATTACGGACAGGCATAATGTTCTTAGAACACCTCCATTTTGGTTAATTTCGGAAATCCCGGACAACGAGTGTTTTCTTACAACAGTTTCAACTTGCCTGAGAACAGTACGGACAGGTATAGTGTCCTTAGGACACCTTCATTTTGATTAATTACGGACATCGCGGACACCGAGTCTGTTCTTAGAACAGTTTGAACTTGCTTGCGAACATTACGGACAGGTATAGTGTTCTTAGGACACCTCCATTTTGGTTAATTACGGACATCCCGGACACCGAGTGTGTTCTTAGAACAGTTTTGACTTGCCTGCAAACAGTACGGACAGGTATAGTGTCCTTAGGACGCCCCCATTTTCGTTTGATTACGGACATCCCGGACACCCAGCGGACACCTCAACTGCTTTAAAAAAAAAAAAAAAACAAGAACTGAATTAGGACACATATAATAATTTTGCTTTATTATATATAGATGTAAAATTTATGAAAGAGAAGGGGAGGTAGAAACTGAGGCAAACACATGAGAATTGGAGGTTTCAAGAGGATTGATAGGAGGAGATGAAGGGATGGAAGTCTCATCAAAACGTTTTTTGTTCGTGGAGAGGGTTTGGGGATAATTGACTGGGATATGGAGAGGGGGGACGGGTACTTGTGGGACAATTGTATCTAATTTTTTCTTTCAAGTGATCCTCCACAAGGTTTTTCAAATTGTTGAAATTTGCCATGAGGATTTCCATTTCGTCTTTCATGCGCTGGAGAGTCTTATCCAATATATCTTTTGGTGTACTATTTTCAATGTTTGTATGGTCTGTACAAGAAAAAAGATATATATGTTAAGTGTATATAAAGTAATACTTATTAATTGGTTTATATAGAGAAGTGTCTACCATTAGGCTCACTATCTTCAGACATTTCCTCACATGGGAAATTCTCCTCAAGTCATTCTAAAGTACTGGACATTTCTGTGAGAAAAGAAAATTATATCACTTTTTTTGTATTTTATACAGAAATTTTACAAATATATAAGAACAATGAAGTACACTTACTAGCTTCTGGCAAATTGTGTTCTTACTGGTTTGTAGCTCTGCTGTTGCCCCTAGTTGTGCAGTTTCTGTGAGGTAATTATGTTGGAAGCCTATCTTTCTTCTTTTGGTATATTCCATTTTAGTACATATGGTATTTAAATAAATGGTTGATGTGTTACATATATAGGTTACACTTCTTATTTATTACTACATATAATGTGTATGTGTGCTGGTTTGTGAACTTGTGAAGTGTTCATATGGCATGATATAACAATTTAAGATACCCCCTGAGTTTTTGGGTAGTGTCGCTGTTGTCTGCGTCTCTCCGCGGACATACGAAGAGTCTGCTGCCATCAAATTCAGTAGCAGGGGGTTCAGTATGTTCTGTGTTACATGTATATAAAGTTAGGGGTATTATGGTTAAGTTGTGCTACTAAAAACCTATGAAATTCAGTAAAAAAAGTTGTTAAAGGAATGTTATGGTTAAGTTGCACTACTAAAAACCTATGAAATTCAGTAAAAAAACTTTGTTAAATGGACGTTATGGTTAAGTTGCGCTACTAAAAACCTATGAAATTCAGTAAAAAAACTTTGCTAAAGGGACGTTGTGGTTAAGTTGCGCTACTAAACACCTATGAAATTCAGTAAAAAACATTGCTAAAGAGACGTTACGGTTCCAAGTAAAACCGAAAAACCCCTGAAATTCACCAGTTATGGTAAATTAAAGAACCTAACACCCAGGACATCAAAGATGGCATCACAAATGTCATTGATGACATCACATGTGCATTTACTTTTCATGAAAAGTCTGTCCAAGGGATTCTTATTATAATGTTGACAAAAAAGTGTTAAAGATCATTGGAATAAATATCATGTGCTACTTAGTGCATTAAGCAATGCATTGATATAAATAACATTCTATTATGAAATTCTATCAAGTATACTAAGCTGTTCATGTAGAAACATAGGCATTGTGTGCAGCATACATGATGGAGGTACAATATTCATAATTTTGTCATATTGAATACTGAAATGATAACTACTTTCTTATTACAGTTTTGCGTACTGTGAAACATGTAATAAGTAGCTAATAAAACCTGCTTACTACATAATTGCATTATTACAGCCACAACACAGAGACAACAACACATACAAATATGAGTATATACAGGGAAAGTGAAGTAAGCAAAAAAGCAGCAGTAGTAGCAGAAACCTAACCTAACTGATTATCAATTCATAACCTAACTGATTATCTTTATACAGAGAAATGATTGCTCTGTTTCAAAGGTGCTACATACCCTATGTATCACATGATGTGACTGCACCCTAAGGAAAGTAGTGTGAGTACAATGTATACAATATGAATATATACAGGGAAAGTACAGTAATAAAAAAAAAACGAACTATCAGAAAGTGCTGATAACCCTACTGATTATCTTCATGCACAGAAACCATTGCTGTCTTTCAAACCTGTGTCTTTCCTTATGTATATGTTTCATATGATGTGACTGAACCCTAAGGGAATTACTGTAAGAACATACTTGAGGGATAACTCTACAAATATAGGACCTTTTCAATTTTTATTTCCTGACTGTTACTGAAGAAAACCATGTGCCCTACATATGACAGTAAAGGAAAAAAGGGGATCCAGACATGTGATGTCATCAGTGATGTCATCAATGACATTTGTGATGTCATGTTTGATGTCCTGGGTGTTAGTCTTAGCAGTGCACAGTGGTGGCGCAAGTTATGGTTGTTTAATTTATCATAACTGGTGAATTTGAGGGGTTTTTCGGTTTTACTTGGAACAGTAACGTCCCTTTAGCAAAGTTTTTTTACTGAATTTCATAGGTTTTTAGTAGCGCAACTTAACCATAATGTCCCTTTAACAAACTTTTTTTACTGAATTTCATAGGTTTTAGTAGCGCAACTTAACCATAACGTCCCTTTAACAAAGTTTTTTTTTACTGAATATATATATATTCGTGAAAAAACTTTGTTAAAGGGATGTTATGGTTCCAAGTAAAACCGAATAACCCTTGAAATTCGCCAGTTATGGTAAGCTAAGCAACCATAACTCGCGCCACCACCGTGCACTGCTAAGACTAACACCCACAACATCAAAGATGACATCACAAATGTAATTGATGACATCACTGATGACATCACATGTCTGGCTCACTCTTTTTTCTTTTGCTGACATTTCTAGGCCACATGGTTTTCTTCAGTAACAGTCAAAAACTAAACATTTTATTTTATTTGTAGACTGAACCCTGGCCAGGGCATGAGCGGGGGGTGGGGGGAACAGGGAAACATGGAGCAAGAGCGGGGGGTGGGG
Organism: Ambystoma mexicanum; assembly: GCF_040938575.1. Lineage (NCBI taxonomy): Eukaryota > Metazoa > Chordata > Amphibia > Caudata > Ambystomatidae > Ambystoma > Ambystoma mexicanum. The sequence continues at coordinate 829,849,500 of NC_090934.1, read as the reverse complement.
GGAAATGGAGGGAGACACGGGGCATGAGCAGGGGGTGGGGGGAACAGGGGAGACACAGGGCATGAGCGAGGGTTGGGGGGTACAGGAGGGAGACACATGGCATAAGCGGGGGTTGGGGGGAACGGGAGGGAGACACGGGGCATGAGCGGGGGGTAGGGTGGAACAGGGGGGACACAGGGCATGAGCGGGGGGTGGGGAACAGGGCACACACGGGGCATGAGCAGGGGGTGGGGGGTGAAAGGAGGGAGACACAGGACTGAGCAGGGGATGGGGGACCAGGGGAGACACAGGGCATGAGCGGGTGGTGGGGGGAAAGGAGGGAGACACGGAGCATGAGCAGGGGTGGGGGGGTAACACGAGGGAGACATGGGGCAAGAGCGGGGGTGGGATGGAACAGGGTACATATGGGGCATGAGCGGGGGGTGGGGGGTAAAGGAGGGAGACACAGGACATGAGCGGGGGGTGGGGGGAACAGGAAGGAGAAACGGGACATGAGCGGGGGTGGGGGGAAAAGGAGGGAGACGGCGCATGAGCGGGGGGTGGGGGGAACAGGGGAGGCACGGGGCATGAGCGGGGGTTGGGGGGAAAAGGAGGGAGACACGGGGCATGAGCGGGGGGTGGGGGGAACAGGGGAGACACAGGGCATGAGTGGGGGGTGGGGGGAACGGGAGTGAGACACGAGGTATGAGCGGGGGTGGGGGGGAACAGGGGAGACACGGGCCATGAGCGGGGGTGGTGGGGAATGGGAGGGAGTCACAGGCCTGAGCGGGGGGTGGGGGGAACAGGGGAGAATGAGCGGGGGGTGGGGGAATGGGAGAGAGACACAGGCCATGAGCGGGGGTGGGGGAATGGGAGAGAGAGACACGGGTCATGAGCGGGGGGTTGTGGGAACAGGAGGAACATTCGGAGCTAACTGTGCAACGCTCAGATGAACCGATGAACAAAGATGGCGGCGTCTCTCACAATACGACGCACTGCACGCTTCACGGCAGCCAATAGCAAAGCACGTCAGATGTCCCCGGACATCACGCAAGCGCTTGCCCAAACCCCGTCCTGTCCGCGGAGCGAACAGGGAAGTGTGTCCGCGAAGCGGACACAGATATCACTAATTTATTTCACTTACATTTTTGTCATTTTTTAAAAAAACTACTGGACGGATTTACACGAAATAAAAAAAAGCACGCTTTTGGGACCAAGCCGTCCAGCGGTTTGGGCTGTAGGCGTGAGCAAAGTTTTTCCCATTAGGTCTATGGGAAAAAAAGAAGTTTTGGGACCCCCCTATAACTTTGCCCCCCCCCCCGGACCAAACCTCACCAAACTTTGCAAGTGGGCCATATACTTTTTTTGCAAAGTTTGGTGAGGATTCGTCCAGGGGAAGCGAAGTTATAAGATGCCCAAAAAGTGCTCTTCCTATGGAAACAGCAACGTATCCATAACTACATGGCCACTACTGTGGCCATGTAATATATATGAATTGGAGATTTATGTTTGTGGTCTGTGTAGGTTCAATTGGTTATTCTCTGTGGGGAGTTTTTACTAGGTTCACAGCTGGCCATTTTCTGTGACAAGTATTGCTTATTTTGAGGGACTGTTAGGATGAGTAGTCACTGTGACTGTTGGGTGTAATTTCAGTTGCTTAACTGATGACCACATCCTGGTGATACTTTAGAATATCCCAGATGTCACAAGGCAGTTTGTTCAACTTAAATGGTAGTTGTGCATAGCACTAGGCACTTTATTTTGTATTTATACACCTATTTGGTGTCTTGGTGACATTCAGGCATTTACTGTGAGCACTAGTCACTTTTGTAATGCAAATGCACTAGACAACTCATAATGCCCTGGTAGTTGGATCAATTTCCAGATAGCACGAGGCACGTTAGAAGCTTCATCGTAGCTCGTCATAGCACTAGGCACTTCGTTTTCCATCTGTAAAATGTACAGGTGTCTTGGCAACCTTTGGTCAGTTCCCATAAGCATCAGTCACTTTATAATACTTTTCCACGAGGCACTTTACAATGCTGCAATATTTCTAGTGAGCGGCAGGATGAACATCTTGGCCATCTTTAAGAGCACCTGACACTTTACTATACATTAGCATCTACCATTAGCACCCATCATTTTACAACATGCACACTAGACACTTTATTGGGTACTGGTCTCCTTCCATCTGCACGTAGCACTTTAGAACATGTACATTGGACACATTAGGGGTAATTACGACCCGGGCGCAAAGGGATACCAGGCACCGGTAATGACACCGGTGCCGGTAATCCCTTTGCGCCCTATTCCGAGGTCCCTTTGCGGGTCCTTCCTTAACGCCTGGTTTTAGCAGGCGTTAAGGACGGGACCCGCAAAAGGGACTTCAAATCTAATAACGGTACCGGAATTTACGGTACCGTTATTAGCACCCTCCCCATTCCCATTGAGCCCTATGCGGGCTCAAATGGGAATGGGGAATGGCATTTTCAATGGGGACTTACCGGTCCCGCAAAGGTCGGACTAGACCGGTAAGTCCCCATTGAACCAGGGCGGACACTGTACCGGTAATGGTGCTAGTCATGGCGCTAATTAGGCCATGACTAGCACTAACCTCGGAATGAGGCCCAATGTGTTCAATGTAGGTTTTTGGTAATATGTGGAGTATATCATAGTACGTGTACTGCCTAAATAATAAAATCTATGCCTGCACATGCTAACTCCATCAAGCTTTGGCTGTATTGTTCAGTGAAATGTTGAAAGAGATGTTTTCTTTTGGGTATTGTTTAAATGTGATGCTACTGGTGGTTGCGATGTATTGGGTGCTCTTGTTACTAGTTTTGCAACAAGTGCCAAGATGACCAACTGTTTTTTCATGGGCAACATGAGCATTGAAGCTAGCTGTAAGCGGTAAAGATGGACTTACAAAAACATTGCTAGGACCAGAGAGAATGTATAAATTGCTGTGCATACCACTTAACATTTGTGTGTGAACAAGCTATGCATACTTAGCGAAATGCGTCATTTCTGTGTTTTATTTTATCATCCCTAGACATGGGGAGGAATTATTAAAGATCTTTGATGTTGTGGGTGTTATTCTTAGCAGTGCACAGTGGTGGCGCGAGTTATGGTTGCTTAGCTTACCATAACTGGCGAATTTCAAGGGTTTTTCGGTTTTACTTGGAACCATTACATCCCTTTAACAAAGTTTTTTTCACTGAATTTCATAGGTTTTTAGTAGCGCAACTTAACCATAACGTCCCTTTAACAAAGTTTTTTCACTGAATATATATATATATATATATATATATATATATATATATATATATATATATATATATATATTATAGTGCAGCGGTTCCCGCAATATAGTTAAGTTGAGTGGTGAGTTCCATAGGAAATCAAACAATGAATTGCTATTAACTTTTGCCTCGTATGATGAATTTGACTGAACTTTTGAAGATAATTTTGTACGCACACCCCTCCCCTCACACATACACACACACCTCCCCAGACTGAGATTTTTGGGAAAGATCTGTTAAGGAAAAAAAAAGCAGTTTCAGCCTAGTCCCCATTCATTTTGCAGTAGGCAACAAAGGTCAATGTTTGCTTGGCCGGACAATGAAAACCACTTGGTGGAATTGGACCATGTCTGAAACAACTTGGGCATGTAGCGTTGACTGGTGATCCTTTGTGGGTCTGGGATTATTGCATACAGTACTTTTATAAATGTTTGGGGAGAAGGGGATGTCCCCTTCTCTCAAAATTATAGAGATATCTCCTATGGTGCTTTGCAGGAAAGAGGCTTTTCAGAAATGTGAGAGGTAACCACGGTTATAATCACGGCTACCCAAAAATAAAAGCAGAAAAAGGCCACTTGGAGTAAGTAAAACAACTAAATGTCACTAGGCTATAGGTGGGTGATGACACAATGTGAAAGTTGGGAGTTGGAGGGCAGTGAAGTACCAAGTTAAGAGCATAGTCGATTTCCCATAGCTGCGGTTGCTCGGCTGGATAACCGCAGCTACAGGAGAAAAGGTGAGCAGGAATTAAATTGCGTCACACGGGAACAATGAGTGTTGGGGGAATGGGAGAGGGCTGGGGAGGTGAGGCCTTGAGGGTAGTGAAGAGAGCAGGAACAGATGAGGGGGGCACTTGATGAGTGTGTGCGAGGCCAGAGAAGCATTTCTGTTGTCATTTCTCCCAATAACCGTGGGTTTCTAATAACTACAGATAACCATGGCTATCTGTAGTACCCATGGGCAGTGGCACAGAAACAAAACTATGGTATAACAAAACCCTTGAAATTCACTGATAAAACTTTAGTTAAAGTTTAGTTAAGTTGCCAAATGTATCACAATAAAACCTCTGAAATTCAGTGCATTTGGGACGTCATGTCTGACTTAACTCAGCACATTCCCGTTGCAAAGTCCATGAGCACAATCATATTATAAGAGAAGGGATTCACAATGACTGAAATAGCGGACGCATATCTATTGTAGTCCTGTGGGAGCTGTTTCCAAATCGAAAAAAACCAAGCACGGGACTCGAGTTGGGTTCTGGATTTTGAATTGACCAGAAGTACTCCTGGCACCTTTGAGGGATTTATTCCATTACATCACTGCACTTCCGAACTAAGCGCCCGAAGGTGAGTGAGATATGGTGAGGCTTACTCCAGTCCATGAAAGGCAAGACAACCAATCTTGACCTTACGTCCTGAGGAAGGTTTAAAAAAAAAAAGGGACCTTATTGTCTGTTCCAGGAGACTGAAACACGTGTCGACTACATAAAGAGTTTGAAATTATAACAAACTATTTTACAACACCAGTAGTAAAGATAGGGTCGGAATATGTGGTACAATGATTTTCATGAGCTATGTGTAATATGAATTTTTGATTTACACGAACAATGAGAAAAGCCATTGCTATCTTGCGAGAATGTATGGGAATGAATGTGGAGATTATTAGGGTATGAGCCTGATGTTTTGTACTTTTGTTGAATAATTGTGTTTTTAAGCTATAGATATGTATTAGTATCATAATAAAGTTTGCATATATATTTTTGTATTTGATAAATTAAAAATGTCCATGTAATACATTGATTTATTGGGACCTTATCTCTGTTTGTTGACACAACTACATATAAAAATTAAACATACTAAAACTGTGTTAATGTTAATTCTGGGTGTACTGGCCCTGCCACCTTCTTCCCAAGACCTTGGTATTTGTCCATGTCTATTGGCTGAATTTTAAATGTGGCTTTCCTGATTGATTACAAACTATCATTGGTTATCTGGACATATGTTAATTAGTAAGTGTTTCTAGTGCTGATATTGTAAACCTCTGGCCGTAAGTTGCCCCCAATTCTCCCTTATATGATACTTTCACACCCAAATCAGCAAGACCCTTCTTACTCGTCCTTGCTTTTGGGGATAACTTAATTGCTCTTTGCAGCACCACTGTGGTCTGCGTCAGTCCCTGTCTGTTCTCGTGAGCACCTCTAGGGCATGCACATGGAGGAGGAATAGCTGATTGACATATAAATAAAAAGAACACAATTCTTTGAGTGCATGCTCATCCATCGAGGTGGAGAATTTGTATTACCCAATTTCAGATTTCCCAGTAAAGGTTGCTTTGCTCTAGTATAATAGCAGAGTTTGAAGAGGAATCCTGAGTAGAATAATGCAATCCTCTGTCTCTAAATAAGAGAATGGTTTGTAAATGTGTGTCTGCTGGGTTATAGGTTCCCATTCTCATCACTGTCCTCTCTCTGAACTACACTGCATCGTAGGTTGACTAGGAGGGAGTGACTCAAGGTGACCCCTATTGTATTTACTCTGCACAGCGTTCTTGATTCTCATGGACATCCCTAGCCCTGAGGGTCCCTCCAACCTCTGCAGACGACCCTTCCAATGTGACTTTGTTAAAATGCCACATTGGCCAAATCTCTCTAGTTCTCCACGTTTTGCTCTCCCAAGAATGTATTCTCTCTGCTAAGCAAGATAAATAATCCTTAAGAATCGTGAAGATTTCCAAGTCAAACAGTGAGCTGTTTCATGTCACTTGCAAACCTTCCACTCTTCCAATCCTTGTCATTCCACTTTCTTTTTCACTTATTAATGATTAGGCCAGCTATTTCTCTGATCAGAAACCCACCCTTTGCCAAGCGGTCACCTCCTCTTGTACGATTTCTGCATATTCCCTAATGTGACCATTTTAGTTCCTACCCACCCACCCATACTTGCTATACAATAGTGTCAGACTCTCTTGCACCTGTATTCTCTCATTTTTCTATTCATATATTTGCCAATATGGTACAGAAATCATGACTTAGTTCAGTCTACAAGATGTATCTTCAATTTGAATTCAGAGGTCACATCTCCATGCACGATCAGGATGTCACACAGATTTAAATGAACTTCTTCGATGGTTCGAGAAAACACCATCACAGTTGGATACTGTCATTGAGATATCTTGGCTTAGAGGGGACCTTAAGCACTTGGTAAGATTTCTGTCCTACACAACACAGTTATTACACACCATACAATGCAAATCCAACATAAATACATTCAAAATGCTCTTCTAAGGAAGAGGAACCAGTAAGAAAATGTGTCCAAGAAACATGGTTCACTGAACACTACAGCATCAAAATGGTCCCAATTCAAGGTCATCCACTAACACTCTGCAGTTCAAAAATGGGAATGTGTGCAATGTTTGGTTACATTACACAGACAGCAACAAGTGATAGATGTATGAGTGAGGAATGAGTGATAGGGATGATAGATGATTCTGTGATTGCAGGCAATTGAAGATAGTGAATGAGAGAAGGAAATAAATTGGACGGAGGGGGATGACATACATGTATTGACAGTTGATAAGCAAGCATTGCCCTAGTCCCCAAATTGACCACATAATCAGCTCCTGCTTCTCCTGCTTATGTTCTCCTAATAATGCACCTGGTCGTCAATGCATTAAAATCTTAGAGTCGTCATTGTGTAAGCAGCATCTTCCTTAGACTTCCCCTATAGGCCCATTTCAAACTTTAAGCAGTTCAATATGCTACAGGCCACCCCCCTTCTAAGATCCACCCCCCTTCTAAGATTCTGCAAATTCATCTCTTTCCTGCTCGCAACTCCCTCCACTGGTTCCCGCTGCAGAGACAATCAAAATCTGATACCACTCAAAGGTATTTCAGCACTCGTCCAACTACAAAGATGATGGGGGAGAGCGGAAACAGCTGAATCCCCGAAGTTCTCAGTATTAAAAGAGGAGTGTTTCCATTTTTTGTTAGAATGCGAATAAATCCTTTGTGGAAGGATGGACTCCAAAGGGGGGAATTCCAGAGCCTGGCAGAAAGGATAATGAGGATTTTCCTAAAGCTCTGGATCTTTTAAAAATGTTTGCATGTAGTTTGGTTCACGTGGCTGTTCTTTGATGGCCGTAAGGTGTCAGAAGCTTAAGTCTTTGTTTTAAATAGTCGATGCGGAGGGCATAGGAGACTGATCCACCAGAAAACTCTGGATGTACGGTTGGTCAGGAAGACTCTGAACACATTCATGCTTTGGTGATTTCTTCGATATGTCGTAGTAGGATGTGTGGTCTAGGCTTTCCAAGGCTGTTGACAAATCCAGTAGCACCATCAAGGTAATATCACCATGGTCCATGATTTGGATGAGAGTGTCTTTTATATCTAGGCGAGCTGTCTCGGTGCCCCTATGGGGTGAAAGCCTGATTGTTGATTCATCAGCATATTATATTGTTTGATATGAGATTGAAGTTGTATGGTTGCTGTTTTATCAAAAATTGTTAATAATAAGGGGGAAATTAGTGATCGGTCGGTCATTTGTAGGGTCAGCCAGGTCAAGGGTGGATTATTTGAGAAGGGGAGCAGCCATACTCAAGAAATCCACCTTTGTCATGTCAAGGAGTAACTTGTTTTAGTACCGATGGGATAGAGTTTCAGGTTGTTTTATTCAAGTGACAAGTAAGTTCATTGATAGTATCCACTAATCGTAAACTGCACTCTACAAATGTGCAATAACTTTGATAAATAGTTATGTAGAATACTCTGTGGTATCAGCACATGGAGATCATTATTGACCTCTTACTAGTCAATCAAAATCTTAAGAAAACAGTCAATAACTACTAGTATTGACTTCTTTCTGAATATTTGGCCTTCAAAAGCAGACTGGGAAACAATAACGACATTTCCAGGCAATAGTTATTTCAACAAGAAACTTCCCTGTTCACCAGTACCTTTCTTTTGCTACAACATCCTATTTAAAACACACAGAAAAAGCTAAACTATAGGAAAAGCCTTCCACTTTCTTGAAGAGAAAGCATTTACTTTGACATTACACCTAATACACATGTATGTTAAACCTGCTCCAGTTTTTCCCAGTTTGCAATAGAATTGTTCAAATTATGAAGGCCACCTCAATATTTAAATACTACAAAATAAAACACATTTATTTGGTATTATCTAATTTTGCCAATTTCGTTTCACAATTTCTTTGCTGCTTTTACCGCAAAAATTTCAGGCTAAGTTTGGGGAAGGTATATAGGGATGGGATCGGGGATGAAGGGTGGATGCATGCAGTCACCCCTGCTTTTTGTGATAAAAAAGAAATCAGTGAAATCATCTAAAAATGCATCAGAAAAATGGACATTCAGGACAAAATTCGAAGAATATTCATAGATCCATTTAATTTATTAGCTTACTTTGCCTGTATACGTTTCTTACTATTAATGCAACATTGATTACTTGATCAAAACAATTTAAAAAACTTCAAAACATGTATTGCTACCACCACTATGTGCTTTGTGCTTTGTGCTAAAATAGCCTGTGTGCTATAATAGCCTTATAGATCTCGGGAGAGGGCATTATCACTTTGGATAATTATCCTTCCCCGGCGAATGGCCCTTGGTTTTGCCTTGGACCATAAATTGCTCACAGGGCCATAGGCAATAGTAGATGGACATCTGATGGCATGGTCAGATCAAGGCTATGGTATAAGAGTTGAATATCTTGTCAGATAATCTATATTGTTAAGTTATATTGTATATTGTGAGGCTCTAGGATTGTCTGTTTCTGCAAGGTTTATCATTTTGTTATGTTGACTGGGTGCCATGCCGTAATATCTCGGAACGATTGCCTGCCCAAGGTAAATGTCATTAGTGAGTGCTGCAATATTGTTACTATTAGGTACAGACCACCCCGTGGGCTATTATTGCCATTAGCATTCTGGGAACATTTTTAAAAGGGATTGTCTTTGATGAACAGGCACTCATTCCAAGCAAAAGTGTTAAGCAAGCTCTACAAGGAGCTTTTCATAGTAGCTTCTACAAATGAGAAGAAGGCGCAGTTGGGAAAGCGGAGCAGGTGAGTGATGTTGAATATGTCAATATGTAAGAGTCTGAAGAGGCGGAAGGGCAACGAGAGGCTGCAGAGAGACAGACGGGGCTGCCTGTTTGCTTGGAGTGTAGGCATGCACGAGAAGATGAAGCAACCTGATTGGTCAGGGCAGATTCCGAGGAACATGCCAATTCTCAAGATCTCATATTTTCACAGTGAGTCAGAAGACTAATAACTCAAATAAGATAGCGCTTGGTGTCAATTTACCATGAAGTTGGTGTCTCTTAGAAGTGCTTTTTAACATGAAGTGTTTTAATATCTTTCCCCTTTTAACACCTATATAGTCTGCATGTTCTGCTTATCTTCACTCCCTTCCTCCTTTTTTCCTTCAGTGGATGGGAAGGAGGCTGGGCAGCTTCAGCTGGGAGAGGATCATCTCGATGAAGTGTTCATGAAGGAGAAAAGACAGGTTTGCAGTTCTTCTCTTGAATTAAGTCCTGGTTCATCGCCCATTTCACTTCCTCCTGTCGCTCAGCTAACATGCTTTCATGTGCTTGCTGCTTTTCTCTAACCTATTGAATCTTTTGAAAGACTTATTTCGTTAAAGAAAACATGAGATCTTTCTCTTGGTCAATTTAGCAGTTGAAAAAGATACATTTTTGTGATTCCGATTTGTAAATCAAATTGAGTTTATGGTAAATGACATTTATGATTTATGATGTCCAATCATTTTTATTTTATTTCATCGGATGTGTTTGTACTGTTATGAAGTCTGATCTACGTTTCCATGCTGGAGAGGCAGTAGCACCACTGTGTTTTGGCCAACATAACATTACCTCCACGTCCACTCTTCCTCGTCCCAGTACTTACCTCAGGCACCTGCCTCCGACACAGGACCCTCTTTTATTTCTATTTATTTCTATAACTCCTCCCCCACACCCACGTCACTTAGTTTTAAATTTTTCCTGCCTCTGGCAGGTTGGGCTTGTTTTTTCTTCCCGGCGCGGGGCGCTGGGTAGCTCCGATTGCTGGCCCACCGGTGGGGCTGTGTGGCGGGGCCTTCGGCTCCCTCAGGTGCGGCAAGACTCCTGGGTTCCATGTGGGGCTTGGGACCCGGTCGATTCAGGCTGCCTTGCCAGGTTTCTGCTGGGCTTTGGCCAGCGCAGGGCATCATGGCCCGGGTCCAAGGAAACAGACCCGGGTAAAGGTAAGGAGTTTGGGAGCATGTCTTCCTGTTGCATGGCCATGCTGCATGGGCGGCTGTGCACGGATTGGCGGCTCCTTTTTCTTGTTTGATCCACATGCTCCGGAGGTGGGTGGGTTCCGCCTCTGGCGCTGCAAGCAGTGTTGCCATTGGAATTAATTGTTGATATTCCTATTGGTTGTTGTTCTTTCTGGCCTCTATTTGAATGTGGGAGAGGCACGTTGGAAATTGTTTGTATGTGGAGCCTTGGTTCAGTCTGCAGAGGACTTTGGTGGTGAAGCAGGCTTCCTTTGGTCACTATTTTTGGACATTCTCATCATGGGAAAACATTCTGCAAAGAGCAGGCATCTGGTCCTGTCTTCTTCTACTTGTTCTTCATCTTCCTCTTCTGAGTTATACACAAAGAGAAAGAAGAAGGCTAAGCGTTTTTCCCTGTCCAGAAAGGAGTTGAAGAAGCTACTTAAGCATCATAGAGGGAGTTGCACACATACTCATGGACACAAGGGCAGGTGTCTGTCTTCCTCATCCTCCTCTTCTTCTGGCACTGAGTCATCGGCCTCTTCTTGTTCCTCTTCGGCTGATGCTGAAGGGAAGCATCTGGACAGAGAGGGAGTGGAGGAGGTGCTTGCTCAGGTTGGGGATTGCATGGGATTTTCAGAGCCCCTGGTGCCAGTGGAGGGCACCGACCCTTCTATTCACCAGTATAGGCATACACCTAGGAAGGGGTTGCCATTGGTTTCTAATATCCGGGATAAAATCCTCCGGGAATGGCATGACCCGGAGACGATTGCAATGCCCCGCTTCATGTCCAAACTTTACCCATTGAAGGGCGAGACTTTGCTGTCTGATCCAGTTGAGGTCGACGATATTCTCGCCAGCCTGGTGGGTCGCTCCTCTATATCGGCCGAGGAGGCGGCCGTCCGGGATCCAGTGGACTGCCGAGTTAATTCCGGCCTTAAGAAGGTTCATGCAGGGGCACATATGGCCCTTCGAGCGAATATCTACGGTTCCTACACGGCTGAAACAGTGTTGAATGGTTTCAGGAAGTTGAAAAAGGCTGTCAATGAAGGCTCTGATTGAGCCCCTTTGCTTACAGACATGCAGATACAGGTTGAGCTTTTGGCCGATCTGGCTTTTGATGGGGTGTGTGGTTCAGCCATGGCCATGGGGGCTGGTGTATCTGACCGGAGGCATTTGCACCTGAGGGACTGGAAGACTGATGGGCCTCAGAAGGCGGTTGCCCTGAAACTTCCTTTCACTGGGTCCAGGCTTTTTGGAGATTCCCTTGAGGATAAGGTGCACAAAGTTTTTCGGGCAGACAAACATGATGACAAACTTCGACGGAAGCCTCCTTCATCGGCCAAGAAGTCTTCCTCTGGTGCTGGTCCAGTGGCCAGCAGGTCTTTCCCTGGCTCCTCATCACATTATTTTCGGAGAGCTAGGAGGGTCGGGGTCCTCCACGCTCTTCGCGTCCTGGGCCAGTTCCTAAGTCCTGATGGGTTGGAATTGCCGGTGGGCGGGTGGCTCCTGCAGTTTTTTCCAGTATGGGAAAGGTGGTGTTCCGACTCATGGGTTCTGGACACAGTGCAAAGGGGTTATCGAGTGCTTTTCCTGTCTCCTCCTGTCCAGCATTGCATGGTTCAGACTGTGGTTCCCAGGTCTCGGCTCAAAAGGTTGGCCATGGACGCCGCTCTCTCCAAATTAGTGTTAAAGGAGGCCATCATGCCCGTTCCTCTCCCTGTTCAGGAGCAGGGGTTCTACTCGCGTGTGTTCCTGGTCCCCAAACCTTCGGGGAAGTATCGGCTAATTCTGGACCTCAAAGCCCTGAACTGCTTCGTCCAGAAGGAACACTTCAAAATGGAGACTTTACAGAACATTCTTCCAATGTTATATAAGGGGGATTGGATGACATCTCTGGATCTCCAGGACGCTTATTACCACGTGGCTCTCCGTCCCTGGCACATGAAGTTCTTCCGCTTTGCAGTGGGATCCTGACATTTTCAGTTCAGAGTGCTCCCGTTCAGACTGCGATCAGCCCCCAGAGTATTCCCCAAGCTAGTGGCTCCCCTGGTGGCACACTTGCATCTGCGGGGCATTGAGATATTTCCCTACCTGGACGATTGGTTGATCAAAGCGTCCTGCCGGCAGACTGTCATGTCTCATCTCCGATTGGTCTGCCAGTCATTGCAGGAATGGGGTTTCCTGGAGAACTGGCAGAAGTCTCAACTGGAGGCTTCTCAGGATCTAGTTTTCATTGGGGCACAGGTTTGCACCAGGATGGGGAGGGTGTTCCTGTCCCTGGAGAGGGACCGTCGCTTGCTGGCTGTTCTGGACAGGGTTCTCAGGAGGCAGTATGTTCCAGCACGCCTATTGCTGAAATTACAGGGGCACATGGCTTCTTGTGTGTTTCTAGTTCCCTGGGTCTTCATTTACTCCCCATGGTGTGTAACCACCTCTCCCACTGGCTCACGACATCTCAAGCTTTCGAGGCTTTGATTCCAGTGTCCCCAGCGCTGCGGGTCTCCCTGAAGTGGTGGTTGGGGGTTCAAAATCTACGGGTTGGGGTGTCCCTGATCATTCCTCCTGTGACCACTCTTACTACCGAAGCCAGTGGAAGGGGCTGGGGGGCTACGTTGGGGGTCCTCTCTGCTCAGGGGTTGTGGGATCCGGAAAGAGCCATCGAACATCCAATTGGCGAGAGTTGTGTGCCATTCTCCGGGCTCTGGTGTACTTCAGGAGGTTGCTGGTAGGCCGGGCAGTTTTGGTCCGGACGGACAATATGACAGCTTTGGCTTACATCAACCGCCAAGGGGGTTCCGGCCGTTCCTTGAATGCCCTGGCAGCTCAGATAGGGGCATGGGGGGAATCACATCTGGTGTCCCTGGTGGCTTCACATATCAGGGGTGGACAATCTTCAAGCGGATCTTCTCAGCCGCCGGTTTCCCTCCTCGGTGGAACTGGTCCTGTCGACCCAGATCTTTGCAGAGATCTGTGTCAGGTTTGGGACCCCTGTTCTGGACCTGTTTGTATCTCCGGCTTCAGCGCAAGTTCCCCTCTTCTGCTCTCGGTTTCAGGCCGAGGGTGCGTGGGCAGGTGGGCGCCTTCTCTGTGCATTGGCCTCAGGGTCTCCTTTATGAGTTTCCACCTATTCCTCTTCTGCCCCGGGGGGTTCAGCGTGTGAGAGTGTCCAGGGTGACTGTATTGTTGTTGGCTCCATTCTGGCCCCGCCAGAGTTGGTTCCCCTCTCTGTTGGAGCTTCGGTCCCAGGAGCCTTGGATAGTTCCGAAGTGACCTTGTCCCCTTCTAGGGGATCTGCGGTTGGGGGTCCGCCAAATACAATGGGCAGTGTGGCTATTGCGCAGGCTAGGTTGATATCTCGGGTTCTCTGGTCCTGTGGTAGAGTCCTTAATGAATGCTCTTAGACCCTCCACTCTGAAGGCTTACGGCAGACATTGGAGCCATTTCCGGGACTGGTGTGGGCGATGTGGGATCCCTCCCCTACGTTCTGGCCTCCCCGCTATCCTTCAATTCCTCTGGGATGGGTTTGACAAGGGCCTGGCGGTTTCCATGCTTCGCTCTCAGTGGGCCTCCATAAAATTCCTTTTGGGGGACTCTGATGGGCACTTGGATAGAGAGGTGTTGGTGGGGAAGTTGCTCAAGGGTTTTTCTTCTTCCCGTCCTTGGACTTATAAGGGGCTTCCACCTTGGGATCTCCCTCTTGTCTTAAAGTCCCTTCAGGGGCCTCCTTTTGAGCCCATTTCCGAGATTAATATGAAACATCCGATGCTGAAGACTGCCTTTCTGATTGCCATAACTTCTGCCCGTAGGCTTAGGGGGATTGGGGCTCTGTTATGTCACCCTCCTTTCCTGAGGGTTCTGCCGGACTCGGTGGTGCTGAGGTGTGATCTGAAGTTTCTCGCTAAAGTTGTTTCTCGGTTTCTCGGTTTCACACCTCAGGATCTGGTCCTCCTTGCCTTTTTACAAAATCCGCAAACGGCTGAGGAAGTGGCTTGGCATAACATTGATGTGCGGCGGGCGGTGTTGGAGTATTTGGCTAGGACTGCCCCTTTCCGCCACTCTGACTGTCTTCTGATTACTTTTGGCCCGGCTGGGGCTGGGCGTAAGGCATCTGTAGTATCCATTAGCCGATGGATCTGTGTTGTCGTCTCCATGGCCTATGTGGCTTCTGGCCTGCCTGTGCCTGCGCACGTTCAGGGGTGGTCCACCAGAGGTTTGGCGGCCTCATGGGCCGATGCAAGGGGGGTTTCTCTACAGGAGATTTGTAGGCATGTCACTTGGGCTGATCAGAGCACCTTCATCAACCACTATAGGTTGAAGGTCTTCCACTCTGGGGTTGGTTCCTTCGGGGTTGGAGTTTTGTCTGTGGGGATGTAAATTTGGAGTTATTAAAGGTGTGTGTTTCTGCACTGTTTTGATTCTGTGTCTCATTGGGACCTTTTTCCCCATTTGCTGCTTTGGTATACCTCATGAGGTAAGTACTGGGACGAGGAAGAGTGGACGTGGAGGTAATGCTGTGATTACTTACCGGTAATCTTCATTACTCCTAGTCCTACTCTACTGACGACCCTCCTCACCCTCCCATGCGGGGAAGATCCCATGCTACACCTTGGTAATATGAAACTAAGTGACGTGGGTGTGGGGGAGGAGTTATAGAAATAAAAAGAAATAAAAGAAGGTCCTGTGTCGGAGGCAGGTGCCTCATGAGGTAAGTACTGTGACGAGGAAGAGTAGGACTAGGAGTAATGAAGATTACTGATAAGTAATCAGAGCATCACTCAGACCTTGACCTCAATGACATCCCAGGAACCTATGATACATGACCTTTTATGCTGATAAACTCACAGGAAGTGGGGTCATGGAAGTGACTAAAACGTTGTATATGTTTCACCTTCAGGCACTCCGTAGAATGGGTCTTAACACTTCTTTTAGCACCCCAATAGTAGTATATGGCATTCTAAAAACAAAAGGCCCAATGCACATGTGTAGAGGCCTCATGTATGAATCGGTAGTGTCTGGAAGGGAAAGGGGAGAGGACAACGATCAGCAGCTCCATTTTACCACCGACGTTCTTCTGCTCGCCATCATACTTCTGCTGTCTGAGACAAACCTTTGTGTTTAAGAAAAACTTGCCCCATCATTAACTTGGATGTTTGTGACCTTCCATTCCCTAAACTGTGGCATACATGAAATGATGCTTTCATTTATGAATCCTGATAAATGTTAATTTGCCACAAACAAATTATGTGTTTATAACCTGTACAATGTTTTTTGGCAACAAATCAATGTTTTATGAGTACATAAGAAGCACTTGCTGCGCTTCGATATTACAAGCGAAAGTAATATATTGTATTCATTATTACAATGTGAACTTTTACCAAGATTTCCTTTGCTGTGTATGCTGACAAATCATTGTAGATAATTTAACACTTTCTTTTTAAACGGTATGTGTTAGGCAGGGTATTTCCTTGCTGTTTTAAGAGACTGCCTGAATATGGTAACCAATGAAACCGCAACGTCATACGCGTAAACCTAAGGTTACTTTCTCGTGACTAAATGATGCATGTCAATGACACTGAGACGTAACTGTACGTGACGTGATGACATCATGATTTAATATTTTCCTATGTATACTGTGATCCTCAAAGCAGTTGGTCTCTTCCCCCTTAGTGTGTGCGACAATGTGAACCTTGCATGCTTTCTTCCACAACCTAGCTTTTGGTCAGGTAATTACCATCCTCTTCTGGCTGAGAGAGAGGGTTTCTGTACCTCTTGCTGCTGTAGAGATAATGCTTTGCTACAATCTTTCTTTAGCTTTCTTTCTTTACTTTGACAGATTCGATTCTAATTCAACAAGAGAGATGTGTTGCCTCTTTTGCAAAACGAGGTTGTGCCACTGTAATTTCCCTTCCGCCGCATTCCACACAATAAGAGATATGTCCTCTACTATTTGACGTTTCTAATGCTAGAACAAGAATGCAAGGACCGAGTCTTGGCCTTACTTTATGCGTGCTGTATTTAGTTTCTTGCAGAATATGGTCCCTTAGAACAAACTAAACCAGATTGCAAATCAACCCCTGAGGATGTTACGTACTGTAGACTTGTTCTTTGGATTTGAGCAGATTTGGAAAGTTTTAGGATAGTGATCAAATCTTAACCATCTGTAGTAGGTATCATTATTTTCTAGTAGGTTATTTTATTTATTATTTTTTCTGTCCTGAAGAAAGCGGTATATTTATTCACGCCGAAACACAACTACTGTGCGTCGACCCTGGACTATTTGTAAAACATTTTTTAGGAGACATTTAGTTATTTTGTATTTAACACCATTGGAATTTATGTGAATTCAGTCTAGGCTGAATTGTACTCTGCCTTAGCACCTTCTGTTGTAATATTGTGTATGTGCAAGTCTTTCTTTAATTTCTTAAAAATATGCGAAATTGCATACTAATTAACTCAAGACACCATTAGTATACATAATAATGTCACTTCTTGTGTGAGATACCAGTAATTTGTTAATTAACTTCATGTTATGAAATTGCTAGGTAGATGTTGAATTCAATCCACTAGTCATGTTACTAAATTGCAAAGGGATTTAACACATTCCACATGGATTTCAACCTGGAATGCAGGGCTAGACATTGCTGTTGATAGCTACTGGTAAAAGATGTCCCCTGTCAACACTTCTGTCTTTGTAACTTGAAATCTGTTTGATCGAAAAGTATTTCATTATTTGACAAATCATTTGGTGCATAGTAAGAGAAAATGTAATTGTGCAACTGCTGCTGTGCTTAAATAATGCCATTTGCAGTTTCAAAGTTCTTCCATGTTTTCACAGACCAAGGGGGTAATACATTACCAATTAGAGTCTGTTCACCAGGCTTTTTATCCATGTGGAGAGACCTGCTACACTACCATCTAAAGCTTTTAAAATATTAGTGTTGGAACAAGAATACAAAAGCTTTAGCCACGGCTTTAAATAGGCTGAGGCTATGTGGGGCTCGGTTCACGCGTGGACCCCCAAACTGACTTTCCCAACCTGATTTGTTGACGCACTGAAGTAAATCAAGAGGAGAGATAACACTGTGCTTTACCAGTAGATGTCTCGAATATCATCCTCAGTTGCAGACATTAGGATACGATTAGTTGTGTTTGAACACTAGAGGGAAGAGAACGTATAATAGTCAACGTATTGTTCGATTTTTGCAACATATATTAAAGTGTTCAAACTAAAATGATTTGCTACTGTTATTACATAAGAATCGTAGCATTCCTTCAAAAGAACTGAAGAATTGGAAAGTGCATCGACCCATTTCGATTTGGTTTCGATTTTATTTGAATACCTTATGTTGGTCCATGATTTGACTGCACATTAAATACATTTATAACACATTTTAGAGTACATTTTACTCCCTTTTATTCCGGGTATGAAATGGTGCTTTGCTTGGTTCTGTAAGTTGGTCTTCGGAGCTCAACAGCTGGTATTGCCCAGTGCCCTGGGCAACATTTCTTAATTAAAGTATGCTGGCTTTGGATGGTGCCAACAAGAAATCCATGTATGCAGTTAGCGTTCTACAAATAAGTAGGCATAAGCATTTTAATCCAAACATTGAATATTTAAAATAATTTCTATGTATTGTATACAGTGGTGCCTGGTGATTTTTGTAAATGAAGGGCGTACATTTTACCCACAAATCTGCAAGAGCGACCGAGCACTGTGATGGAGTCTGACACAATCAAGGGGGCATCAGGGAATTGTTCCCCATGAGAAAACGTTTTGAATAGTGGGCTAAAATAGTGCATTTTACAACACACTTTCTGCAAATAAGTGGGAAAAAAGCTATGCAGCTTGCAATCAGTTTGTAGGGTAACTCATGGAAAAATCAAATAGATGCAACTCACAAGCCGTGCACGGGAGGATTTGCCAGGTGTGCTAGATTAGAAGAAGGGTGCGCATGATGATTAGACATTCTACAAAGGTGTTTATTAAAAAATCGGGATCAAGCCTATCTTTCCTTATTCCGTAAGGAGTCCCTACCTAACAAAAGTAGCTAAGTTGCTTGTCAGTCGGTGAATGTCTATAAATGAACCCGTCCATTGCCTAACTCTAACCTATCTGACCCTACCACTATTTAAAAAACTCCTAAGGTTTGATGAATTATTTCTCAGCCACTTTTCAGTACAAGCGCCCTTCTACCCCTGGATTTGGAGCGCTATACAAATAAAATAAACAAACAAACAAACAAACAAGATCGTGAGATATGCTTTGGTGATTACTTTTATCAATTAATGCAATTCCTTTGTTTAACGGTTTGTGCTCTTGGTTCTTCCCTTTTAATTTATTATAAGGATTGATCCTTCTCTTCTTCCCTAATATTCTTAGATCCCAACTTGCTGGGTTACTGATCAGTTCATAGTCCTTGTCTCTCCTTTTCTCCTTCCCTGGGTCTATTTCTACAGAGTCCAACTTGTTCTCAGGTTTCTTGGTTCTGGCCTGTTCTTTTATTTTTCTCAGGCTTTTGCATATATTAGGACCTTACCAAAATGTCTCTTCTCTTCTCTTCTCTTCTCTTCTCTTCTCTTCTCTTCTCTTCTCTTCTCTTCTCTTCTCTTCTCTTCTCTTCTCTTCTCTTCTCTTCATATTGATGTTACAATATGCCTCGTTTTACTCTTTACTGATTATGAGGACTCCAATAATGATCTCATTTACTTTTGTTATATTCTCTCTCTCTTGACTGTGACGAGTGTGAACATTCGTAAAATGATTCTCATTCACTCTTGTTCGGTTTTCTCTTTCTTGACTGACCAGTATGAGCATTGCAATAATGATTCTCAGTCACTCTTGTTAGGTTCTCTTTCTCTTGACTGTGACGAGTATGAGAATTCCAAAAATCATTATTTCTCTCTCCTTCCGGTCTCCCGTTATCCCTATTACCTTCTGCTTGTAGGGTTAACATCACCAGTTTTCTCGTTTTAAGAGGATTAGCTTCCTTTCTTCTCAGTCGGGCATCTATTTTTTTATCTCATCCATTTCTTCTTCCTTCATTCATCTTGTATGGCACTCCGGTATATTGGGTAACCACGTATATCGAGTAGTCACACCGGTGAAAATACTGCATCATATGGTTCATGTCATTTTTCACACTTCTTTTAACTCTTTTAATTGGTGTGCTCACTTCCAGGGACATTTCAGATATCAGCCCAACTGTTATTATTTCAGGACCTATACTTGTGTTATAGTTACTGAATGCTAGCCTTGCCATAGCATTATCAGTAAACTGCTTAATTGAAATACAATACATAAAATAAAAACAACAAAATGCAAAAAAGAATGCTAAAATCATGATAGTCAAAGAATCTACACTTTGCATATATCTGGACCTTTAAGCTCATTTGTTCAACGAGAGAAATGTTTGATATTATTTAAAACATGCATATTGCTTTTTAGAAAAATGGCCCTTAACTGAAGTACTAAAATAAATAAAAATTATTTTGTAGACCAAAGTTTTTTGTTTTGTTTTAAAAGAAATTGTCATTATAATGCTCTAAAACTCATGGAGAGGGGAAATTCAAAACGTCTGTAAAAACATTTAAAAAAATGTTCAGAAAACAGCACGCTGTCTCTACTCCTGTTGTTTCACGTGCTGCTGATTCACTCTGGCCATCGTCCTTGTTGTCTGAGGTCTACTTACTTCTGCTTTCTCTTCTGGCTCCCTATCATCTGACAGGGGGGGCCTCACAGCAATACTTTTTAATATCACTAAGATGTAATCAATCGCACCTACCTCTAATTTTTACTGTTGAAGGTGTTGCTATGTCGACCCTGTACTGCCCTATTAACCTCGGCTTGTGCCACTTTCTAGTAGAATTATGACAAAGAACTTTGTTTTCTGGGTATAGGGTGAAAGGTTGGAACAAACTAGCAGGGTCAAAATGTACATTTACATCTTCAGTGATTCTTGTTGAGCCCCTCTGTCTTTCCTGCACCTGTTTGGAGATACATTCCAGAGATTTAGTCATATCCATCAAATAATCATGCAAGTCTTTACCAAGCACTGTTGCTGAATTCTCAGCATCTGCTCGAGTATGTTTGGGAGGAGCAATTGGGACATTCATTCTCTATCCTGTCAACAGCTCATGTGGTGTCAGGTGGTGATCAGAACCTGGCTGATTGCGTAAGGCAAAAGAGCCAAGGGAAGGCAATGTAACCCATTGGTTGTGCAAAGAGTCTTTTATTTTGGCAATGTGTCCCTTCAAAAGGCCGATAGGCGGTCACAAATTCCATTCACTTGAGGGTGATAGGCAGATGCAAATGTATGTTTTATTCTGAATAGAGATGTAGGGCCTGACTCTTGGAATTTTGTGTGTGGAAAATAGGGACTTTGTGGGCCAATGTGCTTGCAAAACACCCTCTGTCGATTAATAGAATCGGCTTTGAAGGACTTTTTTGTACTTTGCGGGGACTCCATGCAGGCCCAGCATGCCTCCTCAAGCAGTAGAGCACCTTGCGCGAGATTCCACCAGAGTGTGGGCCCGGGCCAGTGCACGGAGTTAAATAGGGGGTGGAGCATGCATATTACACATACTCTGCACAGAATGCGGAAAAACAAGGCATTACATGAGCATGCTGAGGGACGACCTGCATGAGGAAATTGCATGGCCAGAAGCACGCAAAAACAAGCGTATTCATGGATATGACTGTGCAACATCTTGTCAGGGAAATCAGCATGCAAAGCACCCGATCACACCACCACCTATAAGCAGACACAAGTCTCCCATCGCATAGAAATCACTGTGCAAAGGTAAGGTCTGATCATGACTTCGAGGGTGTATGCATACAGTGGGTGTGCTGTTCGCGTGCATATCATATGCAATTTAGCGGGGTGTAACCATGGTTTATGGGGGTTCACAATCAGATTAACCAGAGGTTTACCTGAGTTACGGAAAATTGTCCACATGTTGTTGTGTGCTAGTAACAGTTCAGGGGATCCCACGCAGTGTCACCAGGGTGCATGTGTGGTTGCAGGGGACCCCCCCAGTATTTTCAGGATGCATGTGTTTGTGGCTGAGGAGCCCACAAAGGTATGCGCATGTAGCTGGTTTTGCTTAGCTTAGGGCAGGGGCGTTTAGGCCACTACTTGCACATAGGGCTGCTTAGCGGGAAACATTCCATGAATACACTGATCATGCACAAAATGTTCTGCACGCAAGGATGCACAAAGCCACTTTCAGCACAGGGAGTTTACAGGATCAATGCACACTTTTCCATGAATCAGCCCCCTAATGTGTTGAAAGATCTCATTTACAAAATGGGGTCCGTTGTCAGAATGATCACTTTGTAGACTCCCCATCTAGGAAATACTTCTCATGCAAAGAACTGTGCAGCTGATCTGGCATCTGTATATGTGCAGGGACCTGCTTCTATCCAACGAGAAAAAGGGCATACTACCACTGTTAAATATTGATAGCCATTACAAGCTTGAATGGTATCCAGTGATAGTGTTGCCGTGAAAATGGCCTGTCATGACATTTCCCTAAAAATGCATCCTCCGGATAATCAAACACTTTCCCCAAATATTCTTGGATTGGAGGTTATGATATATAATTATACTCCTCCTAATATATTTGAGGAACACATTTTAGGGCTCAGGAAAAGAAAAATCGCCTGTCTGGCGACTTTCTCATGGCGACATTATCACATGGAACCATTTGAAGCATATCCACATAATCGTTATGCAAATGCCAAAAGGGTCCAGTAGGATGGGGTATTACTCCTCTCACCATTCTTAAGGCATGACCAGCAGTGAACTGTTGGCAGATTATCCAGTTAACAATTAAATTGGCTACATGCTCACTCAAATTCGGGATGAACCAGTCGTCTGGAACAGATGCTGCAAGGCACTTCCTTGTGGTATGTGCTGGGAAATGTAGTTGTTCCAGCGGTACTGTCAGTAACTCAATAGGCATTACAGGCTCCCCTCTGCTATCCTGTCACAAAATCAGCCTTGCAGGGGATAATGAGCACCCCCTTTTCTTCCACAATTCCTGCTTTTCTGTTGGCGCGCATCCCTCCAACTCTTTCATCTGTGTTACTGGCAGTGTATTAAAACTTTCTGTGCATTTATTTGGGGCAGTTGTATTGTCTAATATCTTGAGGAAATTTGCTGCTGCTTCTGCAGCTTCATCGCTGCTGGTTAATCATCTCTGCACCTCTTGTATGTGCTGCTCACTTCACCGCAGCGATCGCCAAGGGACATTTGGCGCATGCTGTACTGTTGTGTTGTCTGCATGCTGGAATCCCCTCCTCTTCCAACATAATAGTCCTGAGTGTAAAATTGACATCACATTGGCAGAGTCAGAATACACCATTACCACCTCATCCATATGTGCTTTAAGTGCTAAAATCATGTCTACTAATTCTGCTGCTTGTGCTGAGAAATGTGCTGGTACTCTTGCACTTTTCTCTCAAACCTGCCACTCTGTTTCTGCCTTCAACACTGCGTCCCACTATGCCATTCCCTGCTGCTTTGATCTATTGTAGATGAACCATCAATGAAGAAAATTATCCCCCCTCCTAGTGCATTTTCATTGACATGGAACATGTCATTATAATAATCAGTTTAGGTAGTATAGTCATGTATATTATCTCCCTCCTCACTGGCTCTGCTATGAACCTTGCAGGGTGCATGTTGTGACACCTGACAATTTTGATCGATGGATTAGATATTATGACTTTATAGCCTGACACTCTCTGGGTAGTCAATGTACTTTTAGGCTTTTCAAGAATTGCAAAAAGGGCATCTTCAACATATAATGTGACTGAACAGCCCGTCGTTATATTGAATGACTTCTCCATTCAAAATGCTGCTGCAGCCAATGCTTGATTACATGGGTAATAGCTTCTCATTACTGGATCTAAGATCCTGCTGTAAAATGCCAACAGTGTGTGTCCCAATGTCGTTCTCTCTTTGAGGACAGCCGTCATCACAAACCCATTCGAATAAGAGAACAGGAAAAATGTATCGTTGTAAACTGGGATCCCTAACACTGGAGCGGTGCTTTACTTCTTTTAATTAATTGAAGTTACCTATCATCTTACCTATCCATACAATGTCATTGTTGTCTTAATTTGCTTCTTTCAATCCTTCTAAGAGGGGCCGAACATATGTGCTGTTGTCAAAGACCCATACACGACAATAATTGCAGAGTAACAAAAACTGATAAACTGATGTAGCTCTTTTACTGTATTTGGCTGTGGTGCAATGGTAATAGCTTCTGGTGTCACCTTCTTCCCCTCCTTTCATATCATCTGGCCTATGTACAATACTTCTTCTTGACACTATTGCAGTTTCTCCATGCATACTTTTTACCCCTATACAGGCAGCACTGTCAATATTTTCACTGAGTCTTTCCTGCACTCTTCCTATGTGGCCTGCTAAATAGTAGGTCTTCCACATAATGTATGAGTGGGCTGTCCATCTGTACATTTCCGAAGTTCATCTGCAGCACTCTAATGAAAACACTGGGAGATTCACAGTACCCCTGTGGGATGCCACTGTGCTGTAATCTGATTCTGCGATATGTAAACATATTGTGAATCTTCATGCAGGCGAATAGAGAAAAAAGCATTTTGCAAATCAATCCCAGTCAAATATTGGGCTTTAGGCAGTATATTACATAATATCATAACTGGATT
The DNA here is from genome assembly GCF_040938575.1 of Ambystoma mexicanum. Lineage (NCBI taxonomy): Eukaryota > Metazoa > Chordata > Amphibia > Caudata > Ambystomatidae > Ambystoma > Ambystoma mexicanum. Next base: position 829,825,249 of record NC_090934.1, on the reverse strand, counting down.
GGGCACCAATGGGAATTCAGCCTCAACAATATTATTCCGAGTGTGCAAATCTTGTATAAATCTCCAAGACCCTCCTTTTGTCTTTTTTATTGGATACACTGCTGTATTACACGGTGATTCTGAAGCCACTAATATGCCTTCTCACACCCAGGCTGCAATAGTCTCATAAATACCCTTGGCAGCCTATTTTGACATGGGATAATGTTTTTCTCATGGTAAAATGGCACAAACTATAAACAAAAAGGTTATGGGTGGAAGGTTTGCAATGGCGCGGAGGGGCTAAAAAATAGTGGTGTGGAAGGTTGCCAGGAGCAGTACCAGTTGTTCAGAATAATTCAAAACCTTCCACTGATCACTTTTTTTGTTATAGTTCTGTCTCCCTGTGCGCCTTAGGGAACCAGGCTGCACATCAATGATGAGGCCCAACAAGGCCAAAACATGTCTGGGGTTGCTTGGCTGTCCATGCAGAGGGGAATTGGCTTAGCAGTTCCGACTGGGCAGCTCCCATTGGTGGCAGTACCTGACTGATTTGCATATGGCAGGACCCCTTTTGCAATGGTGCAGATGGGTTAAAAAAAACAAAAGTTTCCACTGCTTGAAAGGTTGCCCAAAACTTTCCACCCATCACTTTTTTTGGTTATACTATTATGGATACATGTTCAGTCCTGTTCCAGTAAAGAGATTCTCTCCCACCACATTCTAGGTGCCTGTGCTGCTAGCAGCAATATTTTTGTGTTCCATTGTGCTAATGTATTCTGTGGTACTTGTGATTGTACTTGTGCTTGCTGTATCTGAGGCTGTACCACCTGCTGTGGTTGCTGTATTTGAGGCTCTACTGTCTGCTGTGTTTGCTCTATTGGTTGCACCTGTGTCTGGGTTGGTTAGCACTGTGTATAATATTGGGCATTGTAATCTTGCTGTGCGGCGCTATAGGGCGGTGGATATGCAGAGGCCACTCCTGGGCCAAATTGCTGCCAATTTTGTTGAATTCCTCCCCAACATCTACAAAGCTGTGCAATGGGTCCTTCTTTCACACTTGTCCAATACTTTGATCCAAATCCCCCAAATTGTGGCCGTCCTCTATTAAACCCACATGTTCTCATGTCTTTAGTGCTTGAAATCCAAACCATCTTGCTCTAGGTGCAAACCCCTAACCGGAGGACATTAATTATATTCTCCTCTTCCTGCAAAATGTCCATTAAAACCTGACTGAATGTGTTGTGCTTCCTGCACACTGTTGTTCTCCCCATCGAGGGGATTTCGGTGGAATTACTGTGGTGGTAATTCCGACCTGGGGTAATTGTGCCGATTTTGCTTATTTATCAGCGGAAAGTGGAAGGATTTACCTCCAACATAATGCTGGCAGTAAATCCCCCACTGCAAGGCCAAACTTGTAGTATGGCAGAGTGGGAAAAATGGCGGTAAGTTCATCACTTTTTCCTGCACCGCCATACTTGTAATGAGGCCCAAAATGTGGTTAAAATGTTTTATATTTTTGTCCCATGCTTCCCTCATTTCTAAATGCCATTTTTATTGTATGTCTTGTATGTAAGCAGCTGGGTCTTAATGTTGCCCCATTTTTTGTGTCTTTATCCCACTCATGTCTGATTTGCCCTCCAAACATCTGCTCAACAAATGTTAAAAGGTGCACCGGTGTAGCTTGTATTTTGGGCTGTCACCCCAGGGTACCCTGCCTTTTTCCAAATGTCTTCTGATTGCTCTCCCAATATTACAGCAAACAAACATTTGATGTCTCCTACTGCCAAAGTCATGCCCAACATTTCCTTTTCTAACTCATAAATCCACTTCCCTCTGAATGCTGTAAATTATGGCAAAATGTACATTGAGTTATTGTTGTCTCTCTGTGACCAGGGTATATATTGTGCTAATCCTCTGCCTTTCTGTAATAAGGAGAATTGTGTGAGTCCACTTCTGTGTGTAGGTTCAGCCGAACACTTTATCTTCGATTGTGCTGCTGCCATACAAACCTTTTTTACGGCCTGGTAGCTCTCTTAATCTGTTAACATGTGGTGTGTTCATTTCTGGACTCATTGGACGTCTCTCATGAAGAAAAGGATACCTAATAGGGTCTATTGCTCTTCCCTACAAACCTATCAGATCAATCACTCTTCCTGAAGAGGGTGCTTGTGCAGCTTCCGCCTCCCTGCTCTCATCATCATCTTATCATTCCGACTGTCTTTCTTCTTCCTCATCATCTTCATCCTCATCTACTTCCTCAAAATCTAGCCTTCTAAGGGGCTCTCTCACATACGTCCCACTCCCTATCTTCTCCAATACATTCCTATCCCGACTTTGCAGAGACTACCCCCAATGTTCTCTTTTACTCATGCTATCCCTTCTACTCCTATTTAGGCTGTTGCTCTTTCTTCTTGGAATGTCTTCCCACTCTGTCAGTCAAGTTATGGCTGCTAATTGTGTCCTCAGCTTCCTTTTGGTGTTTCTCTCTCCATCTCGTTTCCTTTCTGTTTCTCTCTCTTCTTCCCTTTTTCTTTCACTTTCTCTCTCTTTCCACCCTTTTCTCCTTCTCTCTCTATTTCCATCTTCTACCGTCTTCTCTTTAGGATGGTCTATGCCTTTTCCATCAAGTTTTAATATTATTTGCGCTCCTATCCATTTATCTAACACAATTGTTTTCTCATCCCTTTCCCCCTGCATGCTTCTCTCTCTTTGACCTTCTCCTTCTACTTTTGTTAGATTTGCTTGGAAACTACACTGCATGTCATATCCTACCTGCAGCGACAATGGTCTTTGTTTATTGACTTTCTCTCCCCTTATGCTGTTGTGATCATTATATGCTCGGGACAAACATTTAGGACTGGTATGCCCTACAACAGCCTTTCATGGGAATAGTACTGTACATTCGGGGGCAGGACACTGATCAGAGGAGGAGGAGGAGGAGCCGTGGACGGTGAGCACCCTTCACAATGCTGGTTAATCATTCATTCTTTCTTGCTCGATTCCATTACCTCTTCCTTGAACATTTTCCACAGCTGAAGTATACTCAGTCTGTTCTGTAATTGTTTTCTCTTATGTGTGGCATGTAAATAGGTCGACATGTGTTGCGGCACCTCTTTCGAATGACTACCGTCCTGAGGTCAAGGCATAAACATTTTGCCAGCCGAATCTTTAACCTACTAAACGTGGCATTTTAGTATCTTGTCTTTGTATCTGGGAAGTAACTTACACAAATGAACAATGCGGTGTCTGCCATAATAATATAAAGAACAATTTAAAAACAATCAATGAAAACACCTTCAACCCTTGCTCACCTCTTCACTCCTTTTTGTAATCCTCCCCAAAAGGATTTTTTTTTTTACCTTAACACATTAAGGGCCTCATTCCGAGTATGGCGTTAAGGGATAGCGGCCACCGGTAACGAGACCGGTGGCGGTGATCCCTTACCGCCATACTCCGAGTTCCCTTTGCGCCCTCGCCCTTAACGCCTGCTTTGAGCAGGTGTTAAAGTCGAGGGCGCAAAGGGGCCTCCAAGCCAATAACGGTGACCGTAATGAACGGTCACCGTTATTTGCATCTTCCCCATTCCCATTGAGCCCTACGGGGGCTCATTTGGGAATGGGGAAGAGCCTTGGTGAATGGGGAATTACCGCGCCGCCAACCTTGGAATGGGGCGGTAATTCCGCCATCCACCAAGGCGCTGCCGGTCCGGGTACGGCATCAACCAAGGCGTTAATAGCGCCATTGGTTAGCGCCGTACTCGGAATGAGGCCCTAAGTGTGTCTCTGAGATGATGTGTCCCAAAATCCCTCTCCTGAGCACCCCCACAAAAACACTGCTCATGCTCTAAACCACTGTTCCTTCATAACAACAAATTCATTCTCCTACTAACATAACAAAACACTATAAGAAAATTAAATGGTACCAACAATCATTAACATAAAACAAAATGCAGCAGTCTTGCTATCATATGCAGGGGATCCTTCTCTTTATTTCTCTGCCCCTAAAAGAGGCTTATTGCTTGGTCTTTTAATATCTCCAATATCACACAAATCAACAATACACAATACCCAAAATTCCCAGTTTTGCCAGTCAGTGTTTATACTGACATCCACAGATCCCTTGAGCGTATTTAGCTTTGAGTCTCCTCTATCTGCCTGTTGCACCCTTTGCACCCAGTGGGGCAGCCTACGAGACTGGCAGGACTTTGTGTCAATGGGGTTAACTGCCGACCTCTCTTCGTAGATGTGCATTATTCCCCTCTCCACAAGCCACCCTCGCTGTCCAAGTGGGACAGAAAGGAATGCTCGATTGTCTGCAATACTCCTAGGGAACCATCCTCTGCTACCAAATGTAGAGATGGCCCCAACTGACCAATCTTAGTAGAATCAGCACTAAATAAAGGAGTACTCAAAATGCACAGCAGAATCCAGCTTTAATCAAAACACAGACTCTCGGCAAGGACAGCATACAAGCAGCTCTCAACATTACAATAAGTGTGAGCAGATTTTGTACTAAAAATATGTAAGCAATGATGTCATAATATAAAATCAGTTACACAATACATAAGTAGTTAGGATTGGTTAATATCAAGGTATATGTATGGAATACGTAAGAGTTAGGTTCCTCATTCGTTTATACATATCTGATGGCTCCTCCCAAGCCCAATTTATCGTAGATTATATTTTCACTACATTGTTACTTTGACCACTAATTGGCTAGCGATATTCATCATTTATTATTTTTTTGCATTTTTAAAGCACTCACACAACAGGGGGCATTGAGGCGCTGTTACAGGAGTATGTATCTTAATTGTGTATTTATAACGTGCTTAATACCCAAAGGTTTCTAAGCAAAGACCCGGGGATCGAACCTGTGTTGCTTCGTGACGTCTTGTTTCTTATGCGTGCATGTTGCCACTGAGCTATCCTCCCAGGACATCATGGCCGGGGTGTCAAGCGGAATTTCTATTGGTTGGAACTTTACACACCAACCTTGGACACTTTGCTTTGCCGAGACGTCAAATTACGATAGACACATAGTGTAGGGGGCGAGAGAAGTCCATGGTCTGCACTTATTCCAATTAAAAGTACTCGCCATCATTTTGAGGCCATGTGGTCTATCTGTTGCTTTGTATTTGACCTTGTGTATCATCTTGTGTCTACGTGTGTGCTAGGGAGTTCAGCAGGTGTCTTATCTGTACTTGGCTCATATCGAATAGCCTGTGTTCTTCATATCTTGATCACGTGTTAGGTGATCGTGTTGGAGAATTAATTTCCTCCTATTTACTGGGCTTTTACTATAAATTTCTTTCTATTTACTGGGCTTTTTTCTAATTCTAACATGCATGTTGTACTCTTTGTGGCCACTGGAGACACACTTTCTCTACCCACTACAGTGTCTTTTGGCCTAGTGATCTCATGCAGCTGGACATCAATGTCTGGTTGTGCACTTATTAGACTGTAATTACCTTGGGAGTCTACTGCTTCTCGTCCTGTGAGCTGTTATCTCGTCCCTGTGTTCTGCACATCCATTACTCCCTTCCGTGCATCTGACCTTGGTGCTTGCTAGCAACTACTGCCTGGGTAGCTTCAAAGCTTCTAAAATAAAATGTGTTTTTATGAATTAAGCATCTTGTCTAAGACCTTGATAATGCCTAGTTCTGCTGCAGTGTCTGTGCTAGGAAACTGGCTATAATTCTGCATTTCTCGCCTCCTTGTTGGCGACCTATATCTGTCTCTTGTTCATGTTACATTCACCTTGTGCATCTGCCATATGTTGGTTTCCCTGCCCCTGTATGCTGCATTTTACCTGCCTATAATTAAATCTGCCCTACCTGTGTAGTGAGTCCCTCTCTTGTTATTCTGGAATCCTCTTCCCTTCTATGGCATATACAGGACACTACTTTTGAATACTGCTATCGAACTGTAATCCCTGCTAGTGTCGCACAACCTAACTATTTTCTTTTGACAGAGGCGTGTACATTGACTGTTTAAAGTATTGTTTCTTGGAATCTTCCTTTGTTTTTCTCGTCTCTTACCCTTAGTTTCATGGGGCAGTAGGCTTGCCTCAGTTGGTATCGTTTCTTACCTGCACAGCAATGGTGAGGAGTAGGGGCAGGAATTGGTACTTGAATTGGGGCAGTAGGTGATACTTGCATATTCGTGTGTCCCATTACAGGGAGAAGGGACAAATTCTTGCAATTTGTCACATAAACTCCCGTTTAAATCAGTGGCTTCCCCTTCTTCATTGACTGGAAACCAGCTTAGAAGAATCACATTTCCCTGTTCTTGTCCCTTCCGATGTTTGACGTTGAAGCAAAAGGGTTGCAAATCCAAGAACCATCTCATTATCATAAGGTTGGTATGGTTCCTTATGCATGCTCATCCATGTTAATGGAGCGTGGTTCGTTACTAATCTGAATTTCCGGCTAGACATGTAATAATTTAAATGGGTAAATGGCCATTCGATTGCCATAGCCGCAAGTTTAATGGTGGCATAATTTTACTCTGTAAGAAAATGCTTCCGGCTGGTGTAGAACACTGGACGCTCAGCACCATCATACTCTTGCAATACTATGGCACCTACTCCGGTCTTTGAGGCATCGGCCTGGAGGATGAAGCCTTTGTTAAAACTTGGCATTTTCATAACTGGTTCATTGCACAATATATTCTTCAACCCCTCAAAACTTGCTTGATCTTCTTTCTTCCATTGAATTTTCAAGGGATATCGAGGGAAAACAATCTACTCTCTGCATCCTGGTAGCCTGTTGTGTTGGATCTTGTGCGCGCACAAAGGGTATCAACCACTTTTCTTTAAGCGTACTCTACCAAGGGAAAAAAAAGAGAACACACGCTCTGCTCTCTTTATAACCCGTGCCATAATGGCAGTGCCTGCGATTTTCTGACAGCTCATTACACTATCTAGCTGTGACATTTTTTAACATTAGTATACTGAGACGCAATCTTGTGAACAGCGCTCTATGATACATTAACGGAATGAGATCGTGTACACAATTGTTAATAAGATACTTATTCATGTTAACCTATTCAGTAACACCGTGCCTACTAAAGTATCTCACCCATCTATTTTGTACCCTCTCTAACATTAAGTTTTATATTAAGTTCTTTGTGATTTATATAGCACCAAATGTGTAAGTCAGGAGTACATCAGTCTATGCTTGGACTGGCCGATGGGGCATGCCTGAAGTCCAGATTTTCTAGTCAAAGTAGGCCAAGTTTTTAGCCAAGGTGGGCCAATTTGATGAATTACTTCACTTAACAGATAGTAATTTTGACCAGTGTTACTGAACAGATATTCTTTAAAATTCACAATTTGCACACATTACCCAAAAACTCCCCCTTTGGGTATTACTCAAAGATTCTGTCATGGAAGGAGCACATTTTCATTTGCGACGGTGGTACACTTTTGTATTAATGCCCGAGCCAATTGTGTGCCCCAATCCGACCCTGGATTAGTTTTACTGATTGTAAGTTGGTGGACAGTCATAATTTCGAAAAAAAAATGTCGACAGACAAAAATGTCGACAAAAAAAAGTCGAAAAAAAAATGTCGACTTTCGTTTTTTTAAATTATATATTTATTTTAGGGGTTCGGGACTAAAAAAAAGGGAAAAATTTAAAAAAAAATTAAAAAAAGGGGGGTTGGGGGAGGAACCCCCCCATTTCGAAAAAAAAATGCATTAAAAAAAAAGTCGACATTTTTTTTTCGACATTTTTTTTTCGACTTTTTGACTGTCGACATTTTTGTTGTCGACATTATGACTATAAACCTGTAAGTTTATTGTGAATGAGGTCCATTGTGTTTCCACATTTGAAATGTGCATATTCTTCGTCCATGGCCACTACGAGAGGACTGTGGACCGGTGTAGAGAGCATGCGTTGCAAAGCGAAATACAAGGAGTAGAAATGAAGGCATAGGAGGATTTTAGCACAGTTGGCAAATCAGTTTAGGACAATTCAGGGAGTAAGTCTGAGTTTCTCAAAGTAACTTTTTTGTGAATCCAGTATCCCCCTCCAAGTTTACATGAAGGGAAAGTCAGAGTAAACGCTTTGTGAATTGGCCCCAATGTCACCCAAGATATCCTGCGCTTGATATGTATGAGTGAGGCTTCAAGACCTACACAAACTTTATTGACCGGTCTCGGCTACTGTTTACCAGTGACACTTTGCCTGTATTGGTAAATGTTTATGTCATTTTAAGAGTCATTGTGGATTGTATTTTGTTAATCCAGTGATTAAAGCCTTTGTTGGTTTGTTTTACTTAGAATGTGCTATACTTAAAATGGGCGTTGACCCATAGTTGCTCTTCATATTTTACAAAGTATTTTTGCTACTCTACGACATATGTGTGCTTGGGGTGAACATCGTATGTTGGAACTCCACAGCATCTCAGTTGCATGGCAATCAAACTAGATGATTCTATGAATGTTACATCAGTTTAATGACATTTTCCCGGCACACAGATTAACTTTTCTAGAAGGGCCATTGAGGGGTGCATTGGGGCCAGGTGAGCTAAGCAAACGATAACATGTCTTCTGTTTTTCTAAACTTAATTTTAGAATGTGTGTATTATTATAGTAAGTTATTTGTTTTATTTGTAAGGTGCTTATTACAAACATGCTCTCCATTAGACGTGTAGAGTCTACTCGGTCTATGTAGACCTTCTGCTGGGTGGGATTGAGAGTCAGGACATGCCTAATAAATCATTTCATCCTTTATATTACTTCAGCTTTTGGATGGTTTTATCGCTATGAAGGAAAATTCCCCACCATTCGCAAGGTATTGTAGTGTGCTAAGAGTGCTGTGCAGTGAGCTGGCATGTGTCATTTGATGGTTTGCTTCTGATTTCCATATAGGCAGTTACCCTACACCTTTTCTGCATTCATAGAAGCGACCTTTAGATGTGGTTAGAAGAAAATGTTTGCAATGTTCTGACAATTTATAAACCTGAAAAAAACCAATGAATATTTATTTACTTTACTTTTATTGCTTTATTTCGACAAAATGGTCAAAAAAGCAGCTCACAGAAAAGTAAACAAACACATTAGTTACATCGTCACAATCGATTAGCTCATAATTACTCCACTAAAATTACACAATCGGTGCTTTACCTTAAAACCAAATAAAAACAGATCAACATTATACAGACAATGGCAGCTCGTATAGAAAGATGTCTTTACACCATAGCACTGTTCAGCAATTTAGCCTTCCTCATATACATTTTTCTTGCACAGCTCAGATAACTTGTAGTGGCAAGCACAGCCTCCTTATCCGAGGCGTCCAGGCGTCCAGGCAAATTGCCATAGCACCAGCTAGGGACCTACATCGACGGCTTAAGAAAAGAGGCTTCAGGGAGCGCTTCCTCAGAGGCATGGTGGCCGGACAGAGTAACAAATGGTGTTGTACCGACTCTTCACACTCTCCACAAAGGATACATGATGCTGAAACAGCAATATTACATCTATGCCGAGATACAGAAGTTAGCAAGATTACAATACAGAATCAATTGGAAACATCTTTCAATTGGAATCAGACATATTCAATGAGTCGTATGAAGCAAACATATGCCTGCTGGCCCTAGAGAAACAAGCTACTCCTCACTGATGAGGTCCAACATGTTTGGGACAGCTTGTGGTCTTGTGCACAAGGGATGTGACCTTGCAGGTCGGGCTGGACTGACCTTTTGGGGAGGGGCCAATCCTGATTTGCATATGGTCTTTCCCCTTTTTGTAATGGCTTGGTAGGCGAAGAACAATGGTCTGGAGGGTTGCTCAGAGCAATGCCAGAGGATAGGATTGATCCTAAACCTTCCAGCCATTCCCTCTTTTGTTTTGCTGTAGTCACCCCGAGTGGGACGGGTATGCCCAGACGTGGTCCCGTGCCTGCTGGTCCTAGAGACCCGAGCTACTCCTCACTGATGACGCCCAACAAGGCTGAAACATGTCTGGGGATGCTTGTGGTCTTGTGCAGAAGGGATGTGAGCTAGCAGTTCGGGCTGGCCTGTCCCTTTTGGGGTGGGACCAAGCCTGATTTGCGTATGGTCTTTCCCCTTTTGTAATGGCTTGGTAGGTGAAGAATACTGGTCTGGAGGGTTTCCCAGAGCAATGGCAGACGTTAGGATTGATCCTAAACCTTCCAGTCATCCCCTCTTTTGTTTTGCTATAGTCATATGGAGGAAAAAAAAGCATTCATGACAACCTGTTGCAAGATTTTTTTTAAACTGCAGTAGCTGCAACTCGTAGCTGCCAAGTGGGCCAATGTCACCTTCGCCGTCATCAGGATATTCTACCGTTTTTGCCGACAACCCTATGCATTCTGCGACTTCTACATTTGCATTTTCCATCATGTGTGTGCCCTGCAACTTCCAGCATTCAAAGTATGTTTAGCTCAAACGCCAGGATTGGCTACATGCTGCGCTGGCCCGTTTGAGAATGTTGGCAATTCCTGTGGCAAATACAGTTTGGCAGACATGTGGACCACTCTCCAAGGGCCAAAGCTAATGTGTGTGTGATTGCTGTAAATGGAAGAGAATGGTTAATGGTGGGCAGTGTCCTCACATGGTGCTATCAACCCATTGACGCCACAGCCATACCCCAAACGGATGCACAACGTGCATGCCCTCTTCATCAGACAAATATATCCTTTCCTAGACTTGATTATTGAGCTGTCTTTGCCCGGTCCTCCCTCTTCCTACAGCAATCTCTCTGTGGATTGGTGTATTATGCTCCCTCATCTGTCATCATACATGCGAAACACTAACTTTACTATACTCCCAGATACTGTACTAAAGTTAATATATTTAGAAGTGCGTCACAACGAGATGATTGTAATTTGACAAGTTGTGGCGTCGTTATATGCCATGCTGAAATGCACTCACAGCTTTCGAAAGCAAAGTGACCTTGCCCAGGCTGCTCTGCCATACAGAATAAAGAGACTCCTCAACTGATACCCTGGCCCTCAGTGGATGAGAAAGACCATGGCAGTAACTAGGAACATGAGGCACCACCTCGCTCATAGTCTAGTGTCAAATTTGCCCCGAGTGGCAGCAGCCTGACCCTGCACCCAATACCAATCATAGCAGCTCTGAGTAAAGGCTGACAGATGCCTCGGCTTCAAGCTTTCATGGAGCATTAGAGCATTTTACACAACAAATCTGCTCTTCCAGGCAGTCTTACTCTGAACCAAATCAATGTTCAGGATTGTCAGTATGGCACACAGTTATTGTAGCTACTGCATTTCTAAATCTTGTGGTTGAAATATTTATTTTAAAACAATCGTTTTTCTCATGGTTTTTTCCATTTCATATGCTATATATTAGTTAGGTTGTAACCCCCACTCATCAGGTAAATTATAAGGATAATAATGAAACCTTGGAGTTCTTGTGTCGTGCTTTGTAGGGCCTGACCTGCTTGTGGATGATTATAGATCCTTGCAAACTACAGTTGGCGGTGGGGTCAGTGTTCTGTATGTAATAAAAAGAAAGAAAGTGTGCAATGCTTTGCCATTGCGATTGTCAAGGAAAGTGTGTGCACATGTCGTCATGGGTCTAGTAGATTCATGGTCTGCAGTTCCACAAATAACCCTTAGATTTGTATGGTGCCACCCCCTCCAGTGTTTTTTATTTATTTATTGTTTAAGAGGTTTTCCAGACACTAATGTATGCAGTGCAAACATGGCAGCTGGCCCTGGCTATGCTTGCACCCTCACAGCCTTCAGCATACTGGACTCTGCAGTTTCTCTGAATAGACTTCAGTCAGTAGAGGCACATCTGCATCCCTGTGCCTTCTGCCTGGGTACCTCAGTGCTCCTTCACTTTAGCACCCTTCGGTGGGTACTGGAGGGCCCAGGCCTTCATCATCAGCGGATCCTGGGGAGCCTGTGTGCAGTCTGTGGTCACTGGGGATGCTCATGGTTGGCTCTGACTGACAGTAAGTTATCCAAGTAACCAATAAATAAGGGGCTGAATTATGGCACACTGCTTTTGCACATTTCAGGCACACATTCGATAATGGGCGCAAATGATGACTGCATGATTCCGTGTTGGTGGTGCACGTGCGCAAATCATGGTGTGCCTAATCTGTGTGCTACATGCCTCATGCACATAAAGGTACACATTGATGTTGCGCTTACGTTGCCCCTGCCTTTCTTTATGGATGGTCTGGCTAGGCCGCAGGCCAGCTCCGGGGTAGGTAGGAACAGAAAGCGGCCATGTTTCACACATTTCTGACCTGCTGTGCCCTGTACAGCAATGCTTGTGCACAGCATTGAGGTTGCTGTAATGTGCTCGATTATTTTTCCCCACCCCTTTATAAGGGATAGCGGTGAAAAAAAGGCGTTTAGGGGAATTAGTTGTTTAATGACTGTTACCTAGAACGTGCTCCCAGCATCAACATGTGTGAAAGGGTGGGGAGAATGCGGAAGGCAGCACGCCCCATGCTGCAGCCACAAGCATATCTATTCACTGAATGCATTCCTCACACTTAGGGCCTGATTCACAGGAGTGTTTTATAATGTCTCAATCCCATAGGAAAACGCTCTGTGAATCAGGCCCTTAGACATGCCACAATGGCATCTGCTCTCAGATCCAGGCCCTCCCACACAAAGGGACTTGCGTGTTCGACAGGCTGGTTGCCCAATGTAAGGCACACATCGCAAATTTTATTTAAAAAAATCTAACTTTAAAAAAAGTTGTTTGGGCAAAAAGGGTTGCTCCAATTAGAACCATACTGGGAAGAACTCATAGAGCCCTATCTGCATTGGCGAGCAAATATCAGGTGAAATGCTTCTTAACCAGGGTCTCTCCTAATCGCATGCCGTAGAGACTGAGCTGTTTTGCACCAAGAGTTTAATGGCAAGGACAGCTTTCACAAGGGTGGTCCAGCCGGGCATCCTTCTCCTGGATTATGGAGACAGTCAAACATACTGCTTGATTCCCCATGATTTGGGATCAATACTCTGCGCTACTAAGGGAGCCGAGCCTCTAGAGCGGGCAGGCAGTAGTGTTTGGCCTTTATGATATGATAGTTTATTTATATAGCGCCTATACACAATGTGTTTCAAAGCGCTTCAAGGCAAGGGAGGGAACAAGGGAAAATACGGCATTCTAAAGGCCATGAACAGAAAGGATGTGAAATTAACTATTGTACTCGGCCTGAAAACATTTCAGATAGTGCAAGAGCTAAGACATAGATAAGGAAGGGGGGTGGGAGGGGTAGGAAGGAAATGGAAACAGACAGGCGACTACCGTACTAGGCCTGACGACATTTGTGGTAGAGCCGGAGAAAAACAAAAGGTGAGGGAGAGGGGTGCAGAAAGGGAGGGGAGGAACAAAACAAGCGACTATCATACTAGGCCTGACAACATTTCAGATAGTGCTGGAGGGACAGTGGGGAGGAAAATAAAACAGTAATGGGAGGGTGGAGGAAACAGACGAGGATGCTATCATATTAGGCCCAGGGACAATTCTGATAGTCAGTGCATAGAAGAAAGTAAGGGGAGGAGATAGGAAAAGGTAGAAGGGAAAGGAGGAGAGAACAGAGAGTAAGCAGTCAAAAAGAGTGGAGAAGCAAGAGTGGGGAGCGAATACAATTGCAGAAGACAGTAGTAACACATAATGGTGCAAGCCAGGATACAAGATGAAAATGGGAACAGCATGATTCAGGGCCACCATGAGTACAAGATGCAAAGGAAGTCCAGCATGAGAGTTGAGAAAGGGTGACGCACCGTGAATCAATGAAGTCCATAAAAGTAAAATCCAGCATTGGCCACAAGACGGTGATGGTGAAACCAGAATGTATCAGGACAGACTCCTGTAGAAGTAGGCTGGAGTGGGTTGAGGGGGATCAGGGTAGAAGAATCAAGCAAAACAGGCACCACCTGTGTGCGAGAAGGGGGGGGGCACAAGGGAACATCACATGGGGACCAGGTGCATGATTACCTGCTGTCTGAGCAGGAGGTCGGGCCCTGGGTCCTCCTGATCCGAACAGGTCCAAACAGGAATTGCCCTTTTCTTCGTCTACTCCAGATTCCCAGGCGAGAAACACCCTTGATCTAATAGTTAAGAGCAGGAAGGAAGAGGCAGGGCTAAGAAGGTGGGTGGTGTTTAGAGCAGGTGACCTAGATCCACTTGCTCCTGCTCCCCATCTGCACAGGAAAAGAGGCTGGAGGGCTCCTTAAGTAGGGATAAAGAGCAGCAGCAGGAAGACACCAGATGGGTGGGGCTTGCTAAGTGGTGAAAAAGAGCGACAAGAAGGAAGGCACCAGTTGGGCAGGGCTTGCTAAGTGGTGAAAATGAGCGGCAAGCAGGAAGGCACCAAGTGGGCGGGGCTTACTAAGTGGTGAAAAAGATCGGCAACCAGGAAGGCACCAGGTGGGCGGGGCTTGCTAAGTGGTGAAAAAGAGCGGCAGGCAGGAAGGCACCAGTTGGGCAGGGTTTGCTAAGTGGTGAAAAAGAGCGGCAAGCAGGAAGGCACCAAGTGGGCGGGGCTTGCTAAGTGGTGAAAAAGATCGGCAACCAGGAAGGCACCAGGTGGGCGGGGCTTGCTAAGTGGTGAAAAAAAGCGGCAGGCAGGAAGGCACCAGGTGGTCAGGACTTAGGCCAGGTGACCTTGATCCACTTGCACCTGCTCCCCATCTTTCCTACCACAATACTCTGGACGCATGAAGAATAAACCCACTCACTGGATTCCAGGGCTAGTTTCGCAGATGACACCAACAACCATGAGCCGTGACTGGCTAGATATCAACCAATGATTGTATAATGCATACAGTTGTGACGTGATGGGCAATATCGAGAACAGGCATAACACCACTTGCTATTGTTCTATCTAATAGCTCAGTCTGCCATCCATGAGACCAACTTGCTTTTTTTTCTCCAACACCATGAACTGTATGTAATCTGACAACCCCAAACATAAACCGAAGAAATATTATTTTTCAACATGATGTAATTATTTCGAAAAGGGCAATTTGATTATGGTGCATGAAGTGAAAACACCCCCATCCCATGTAATCTAACACCAGGATGTTGTTGCTGTGGTTACCGTTTTTAGAATACCTTCTTGAAATTGCTTAATAAAGCTATGCAAGTGTGCCGTGCTGTGCAATGCATGATGTGATGCAACCATTTAGCATGGAAAACACACTATCTATGGAGCACACCAATAGGCACTGGGGGACGAGACAAGGGTTTAGCCACACACCCACACACACACTGCATGGTGTGCGTCTGTTTATTTTAGAGTTCATATAAGGTGTGCCTGTTATCAATATGCTTTTTTATGGAACTACAAAAACGACCCATTAGAAGGGGAAAGAAAGAAAGAAATCGAAGACGGACAGCCTATTCGAAAACAAGAAGAGTAAAAAGGAAATGGAGTTCGAACTTAAGCTGGCCAAAGAAAAAGAAGAAATGCTGGAGAAAGAAAAACAACTGAAAATCAATCGACTTGTGCAAGAGGTACATCTTGAAAATGCTTTGAGTGTCCCGCCTAAGAATAGAAAAAAACATGACTGCAGGATTCGGGATTGGTAGCACATTGCAGATTGACATCTTTGTAGAGTTAGGATTGCATAAAAGAATAGGATAGAACACACAGGAGCCGCATGCGTAACCTATAGGCCCACTGTTCCTTTCTGCATGTTCAGTGCAATGGGCCATCCATGATGATCCTAGAATAAATCTGGTGGCCACTGCTGGGCCCTGTATAGGTGGTTGTATGCTAATGACCTGCCTTAGAACTTGCCTACTTTATGTGTACACATTCAGGAACAATGCACACAAATACACGGTATTTAATGTCAATGGGCCTCATTACGAATCAGACGTTAAGGGGTTAACGGCGCCGTAAACGGCGCCGACATTAACGCCTGATTCCAAGGTCCCTTTGCGCCATGGTGAGTTTAACGCCTTAAAATCCATGGCGCTAAGGGACCATGGTGCTAATTACGCCACCGTAATTTACGGTGGCGTAATTAGCGCCTTCCCCACTCCCATTATGCCCTATGGGGCAAAAATGGGAATGGGGAAGGGTAAAATGGGAAATGGGGATTTACCGCCCCACTCACCTTGGAATGGGGCGGTAAATCTGCCATCCACCATGGTGTAAACGTAGTTTACACCATGGTGGTAAGGGTACGACCCAGGCGGTAACTTACCGCCTGGGTCGTAATGAGGCCCAAAACCATGCAGGCTGTTAGCTCTCATTTCACCAGTGCTTGTCAAAATTAGATTTCAAGAAATAAAATATAAGATCTCTGCGTATTCTGCTCAGTAATTCCTTTAGTTTAGGCCGCAAGGGCCATTATGATGAAATATGAACCCCTATGTAGATGATGAGTGTATGTTTATGAAAGGCACTTCAATTCTACCTTTATAGGGGAAAAAGAGATGTATGTTTCTGCCATGTTTTCTTTGCAGTCCACCTGGCCACTTGGTGGACATGTGTCTGCGTGGCAGGTGGAGCGGAGTACACGGGGGAGGACCCTCTGTGGCTTCCAGCTCCTGAGATTGAGGGTATCCCTGTGGACTCCCACCTCTGAGGATGAAAGCACGGCATGGGTCTCAGGAGACACGCAGATGCTCCGACCATCTTTGCAAAGTGAGTCTAATGTGCCACTGATCCATTGGTTCAGTAATGCCAAAGGTGCACATTAAGGCATCTGAGCCACTTGATGTGGCCACATAAGCATAGATCACAACGCTGTGCTCATCACCTCTGTCCATTTACCATCATCCCCGGTATTGTGAGGCCTGGTGTCCTGCTAGATGGATTTTCCCTCCAACAGGAGCCCCTGCCTGACACTGCTGGGCCTGCACAACTGGTCTCACTGCAAGCCCTGCAGTGATCCTGACTGACACCAGAAGTTCATTCCCCCATTCACTGAACGAAGATCAGGATGTTTGCGTCCGTGAAGTCGACCTTTGGCTTGTTGGCTAGGTAGACCCGATGCTCATGATCATGTGCCCCCTGCCTTAGACCACCTGACCTGGCCTCCAGTGGCAAAGAAGGTCCTGCACAAGATTTTGTGCTTGGTCCACGAAGCCATTTATGGGGAAAACCCCCCTTGGTTCTTGATAAAAGAATTGACCTTATGTAACCCCTTGAGAGAGCAGCGTGCGGTTCTCCTGGAGACTCTTGGAAAGCTTGCTTTCCCAACCTATTCATGTTGTCTGAATAGCTTTATCTTATCAGGCCACACATCTGTGCAATTCTTTACCTGTAGATATTGGAACAATTTCTGAAGTAATACAATGTCAAAGGTGCCTAAAAGCCTTGCTCTTTGCACAATAATGCAGTTGATTCTCTGGATCCTGCAGACCTGCTTGATTCTATTTTGAGCGCCAAGATTCCATAAGGTAATAGTTGTGCTTTAATTATGCAAACAATAAATACATTTAACAAAACAATGCAAAAATGGCATTATTAAGATGTTCTTTCCCATTGGAAAGAGTTTGTGCCTTTACTATATGGGGGTCCGATCTGATGCGTGCATTCCTCTCGCTCTCAGTACAGCTGGGAGACTGCTTTAAGCAGACCACAGCTTTATTGTGTTGGGAACTCTACACGTCCGGGGCCTCAACAATGAACTTTTAGAAAACACTTTAAGCTTGTGATAGGATTACAGCACCTGTGCTGCTGATTCCAAGTTTCCCGGAACCGTGACCAATTTTGCAGGTTTGGGACCCAGTTCTGAGCTGCTTCTGACATTACTGGAGAAATGTGTGCTCTCCAATTGTTGTCCGTCTTTTTTGTTCCACCTCTATTCTGAGGCGTGCCATTTCCACCTCTATTCTGAGGCGTGCCAATAGTCGTACATCCACATGTGTAAATCTCACGCCATTCAAGTAGGGTTCTAATGAATTAAAACATGTTTGGCAATATTTTACCGTCAATTTTCTTAAACACGTCCAGTTTCTTTGATAACGCAAGTGTTGCCAACCAAGTGTTTGGTTTACAGACAGCACTTTTTTTTATTTTAGAAAGTTGACCATTAAACATATATTTGGGGCATATTTTTAATGTGCTGCATTTCATCAATGCATCATCAGATGTAATTTGGGAAATAGAAGTGGCCTGTGGCATGATCGGTACATGTTATCAGAAACGTAGAGGGTGCTCTGTTTTGCATCAAGGGTGCAGAATGTGAGGTGAATCCCCTTACAAACACCAGACCCTATTTTAAGGTGTAACTAAGGGCCATTGTTAAGACCTGAGAGCGTCGGGGAGACGATTCGGATATCCCGACTAATGGAGAAAAGTGTTGTTGCAGTGCCCAATGACACTTTTCTAATTTGCGCCATTTTCTCATCTTCTGAGATTGTGGCAGATGTTTGTGTTGTCGCTGCTTTATTTAGACTTACAGTGCATGACTTTCTTCACGGCAGGGTGACTACCGTGGGCCTGATTCCGAGCTTTGGGGAAAAGTAGTGTGGAAAGCTGACATTCTCCCCTCCAGTTTGCAGCCCCAGTATTCTGAGTTGGGTGGATGGATTGGAAGGGATCTAGCATTTTATCAAAGTGCAAAAGCTGGTCAAAGCTATCTTTGTTGGGGCAGCGTGTGCACCAGTGTCACTGTGAACATTCTTTGCGATTGTGCCACTTTTCTGATTCGCGCAAGTCTCCTTGAACCTTAGGTAAATGAGAAAAGTGGTGCTGCCATCCAGAAAATGCTTAGCTTACATGCTGGGCAGCATAAACGACTTGTGCAATAGCAGTTAACTGCAACTCACCGGTACTATATGTTGACTCCTTTTTTTGTGTACGGAAAAAAAATCACACGGACCTCTGAATTGGGCCACTTGGGTTCCACCATTTTTGGCTTTTTAGTTTGGGCTATTATTGTTTGGTATTTGACTGTCCATGACCATGCTAATCTCAATGGCCATTCCCCACCCAGTTCCTGCCCCCCGCCCAAAACACCTCCTCTTATGAACTCTGAGCTCTTTCTACCATCAAACTTTGCACTTGAAATGCCTGCAAGTGTTTTTTCAAAGTAGTCTTCTGTGAGTTCATTGCAGTTTTGAACACAATACTGGTGGAAGAAAAATGTTTTAACCAAGTTCCCTTCAGCCACTCGATTTATAAACACTCTGGGCCCGATTCATGGGATTCATGCGATTCATGGGATTATCTGCCGAGAAAATAGGGTAGTGTGCGCGCAACTGCACGCAAATCCGCCTTTGTCGATTTATGGAATAGAATGCACTGTTCTTTTCCTGGACTTGTACACGCTTGCAACGGCACGTCTGAGCGCACCGTCATGGCCTTGTGTGAGACTCCACGAAGAGCATGGGCGTTGCTTGCACAGAGGGCTGGGAAGGGGGCAGAACACCAAAAAGGGGGAAGAACTTGCAAAAACTGGGCATTTTCAACGGATGGCCTGCAGGCAGTCCCTTGTGCGCCCACTAATGCATGGCACGAGACGTATTCATGGATTCGATCGCACAACCTCTCGGCCATGAAATGGCCACCAAGTCCTCCAGACGATCCGCCACCCTAAGGCAAGCGTAAGTACACTTGCACGTAGGATTTGCAGGGCAGAGGTGGGGTTGCATGTCAGATCTCAGGGTGCGTGTACTCAACCGCGGTTCCGATGTAACTTAGGGACATGCATAAGCAGGGTAGCAGGGTGCAGGAACGGTTTACGGGGGTCCACACACAGATATTCTGAGTTTAGACCAAGTTAGGAATTTTCATACGCAGGTTGTCGGGGTGCCAGGAACAGATACGGGGGGCCCTGCTTAGAGATCCTGAGGTGCAGGTTTGCTTGCGGGGGAGCAGATCTGGCTGTTTATACTTAATTTTATTTATTTATTTATGTAGTGCTGAAAGCATGCAGGCATCAGAGCGCTACAACAGAAACATTGTTTTTACAAACATATATTAAGACATAACAAAACAATCAGGAAACCATAATAAAGAATACCATACAGAAAATGTAAGCAAATCTAATCAATTATGAGATTAAGATTCCAGGATCCTTTGGGCAGATACCCACAGATACTGAGGAAATATGGCGAGTTACTAGTCCCACATGCAACCAGTACACAGTCTCTATTCTCCTGAACACACCAGCTGTCTATCTCGAGCCTACCAAGGATCTTCAAATCAGAGCTTCTAACCACATAACCACAGCTGGCAGAGTTTTTTGGCAAAGCCAAGCCAATACTTTATTCGGTAAAGCTTCTCTCGGCTCTCTTTCACCGGGATTCTCAATGTTGGTCATAATACCATTTCTATGGTCTGACAAAGACTCTGGTATTCTTCTCCACAGGAGCCGGCATTAGGGATTTTCTTACTCGCAAACTTCTAGACATGGCTAGGAGCAGACAAGCATTGGCCTTTAATTGAGACCATTATTCGGGGTTATAGTGAGGCTGAGAATCAACCTCAGATTCGGATAACTGTGCTATTATTCAGGATTATTCCTATCCCTTATATCACCAAGAGAAGCCAGTGGTACGATAGGGAGAGATGTCATTATATGCATCTTATTTATTGAAAGATTGTCGTAGTGGACAACCTCTGTGTTTGCCAGGACATCCGTTTTGGAAGGCCAGATCTTTACATCCATTGTGTCTGTCTGCGGTGTCACTACTATTAGGGAGGGTGTCAATACTCTTAGAATGTGATCTCTGCCGCCTGCATGAACTCAACACTGGAACTTCTGCAATGCAGACCTGGGTAAGAACTGGAGGAATGGCCACAGGAGAAGTGACAGTTTTCCCGGCCATATTTGGGAGAAGTCAGGACAGGTTTAGTGTTTATCTGAGACGTCAATGGCTTTTTGTTAGTAGTTTTTCTTTTTGTGGCCGTCATAATGCCTCAGACACAGCGCACACTGTGTTCAGTGCAGAATTTGACAATAGCACCTCGTTACTCGCCAGGACAGTACCTGAAAGGGACTCAGCTTCCCGGCTGCTGAGCTGGGCTGACACCTTTGAGTCAGAGACTCGCAGCCTCTCACCAAACACCAGACACATGAAACGCGGCGGGAGGCACACGATGAAAGGACCCAAAGTCCTGAACGGAACGAAACAGAAATGAAGCTTCAAGCTGCACTGCCTCCTGACAGCTGCTTCCAACGCTTCCAATTGACTGTGCATGTGATCATGTCAGTGGCAATTCGGGTGCAATTTTGCAAATAGGGTTACTTTCCGCGAACAATTCCATGAATGCCTGAAGTGCGCATTTTCATTCTGAGCGCAGGCTTGTGCAGTGTCCTTCATGGCAGGGGACCCTTTTGGGATTTCTGGACATATTTCCATAAATCGGACCCTCAGTGTGTCCTTCACTGAAGAGCTGTTAAAAAAGATCAAATGCAAAGCCAACAGTTGTGGCTTGTGTATAAGTATTAGGCATTTGCCAGGAACTGCTATTAGATGCCCAGGTACTCGCACCATTTTGCACCTGCTACCATCAATGGCCCGTTAATACCACTCTGACTGTGCCTGGCGGATCTACATTAAAATAATGAAAAAAACACTAGGCTCAAAACAAGGTGTTTTCTGAATTTCGATTTTTTTTTCTCACGATTCTTTGCACTTGTGTTCCTTTTTCAATGCAGGGGGGCCCCCATACCCACTCCCCCACATCCTCCCACCCTTTTTATTCCCTAACCCAAACCCCATCTATTTATTTGTAAAACATGTGCAAAAATACCGACTAAATCGATTTTTACAAAAATCAGTGTTTTCAGCCTTGTTGTTTTGCCATTCATTTTTTTGACATGACACCGTCCCTGGCAAGTGCATTTCCCATGCCTACACAAAAGCCTACACTGTTGGCATTGCCAAAGCTTGTTTGTTTGGAGATTTTACCTATTTTGGTACCCAACACAATGTCACTGACTCTGACTGAGATGGCCATATCTAGAACAAAGCACTGTCTGCTGCCCTTTTGGGAGTTCATTTATGTGACTGGCCTTCATTTCTACTCAGCACCATTTTCACAAAATACAGACAAATATTTAACTTTAAAAAGAGTCAGTACTTTTCTCAACAGTATTGGTTTTATCTGAAAAAATGTATGACCCCAGTTAGTCCATGTCGCCACTGCCGAACAAAAGGGTCCTATTCCGACCCCTAGAACAGGCCTATCTTATGCTCATTACCACCCGCTTGCATTCAATTGGGAGGACCTCACAATCGAGACCTTGTTCAATATTCTCGCCTGCTCCTTCTTCTAAACATCGGAATACGGTGCAAATGAGAAAAGGAACATTCTGCCGCAGGACCACGCTCTCCTTGTTTAGCCGGAGCCTTATAATTGGTTACCTATTACCTGATATTAGCTGCTATGTTTTTCCATATCCTACAGCGTCTGCCCGTAGAGAAGAACGCACAATATGAAGTGAACACGCAGTTCAGCAGCACACAGGCCCAGGCCCAGGGATACGACAGCGCAGAGCGGGGAAAGTCTATGGCATTATTGATGTGTTTCGCTTCCGGGTTATTACAGCGAGTAAAACCTCAGCGCGAGCTCAGTTAAAAGAAACACGCACACACAGAAATGTGAATTCAAAACGGACAGGCAAATGTAGCTATACCATTGATTTTGCGAGGTGTCACTCACAGCTGTATCAGCAAGCAGCGCGGCGCGTGCAGCGTAGGCAGGCCATGCTGTAGCCGGCCGGCGCAATGCTGTACCATGTTTACCTGTTCTCTTCTGCTTTATCTGTGTTTTGCTAATCATTTATTGTGGGGTTGTGACAAAGGTTTCAGAGACCGAGCGAGAAGACTTGGAGGAATCCGAGAAGGTTCAGCATTGGGTGGAAAGACTTTGCCAAACACGGTTAGAGCAAATCTCCTCTGCAGAGAACGAATCACCTGAGGTAAAGTAATCCGCCGTCAATCACTCTGAGGCGGCCCACGTGGTCACAGTGATGTTCACAGCACACAGCTCTCTGTAGAACCTAAACCTGCCTAATGCCCGTGTGTTCAAGTGACCTATCAGCATGTCTCCAGTTACAATAAGCTAGAAACTTTCCTGAACTCTTTACAGATTATGGGCCTGATTGACACAGGCATGTGACAATGGCACCCTTCCATTGAAAACGCTTTGCAAATCAGGCCTTGTATGTTTTACAGAAAAGCACAGAGACAGTGCTAAACATCTCTCCTGAAATGCTGCTCTTTTCTCTTTTTAAGCGATGTATAGCTCATGTTGTGCTGTGAGATCCTGCTTGGTAAGACAACCTTGCTGCAGCCTCACTATCTGGTAAAATCCAGCTTCACCCTACTGGTTTTGGGTTAGTTGCTAATACTATGCTTTAGTCTGTATAGTGTTTATGCTGACAAAAAAATAACACATCCTTGGATTTCAGGTTTTCACACATTTTGGAAGGTGTTTTTCCTATCAAACATCCAGAATGTAGACTTTCCAGTAGTGCTATCATCAAGTACATAGCCTAATCTCAAATGTCCAAGTACTTCTAAGTCATGCCAGGTAAAGCATCAAATGTCAGGAATAGTCATGGTTTGCATAGTGCAGTCTCAAATGTCCAAATACTGCAATTATATGCCAGATAACACTACTATATCAGGTATATTCATAACACGTAAGGTACAACCTCATGAGCTTTTGTGCAGCCATCATATGTGAAATGCTGCCTTGATTATCCATCCAAAGACTGTCATCTTAAATCAGGTAAAGTCTTGCATGGCAGGTACAGTCATCACATGCTATGTATAAGATCGCAATCCTTCTTGCTCACATCAAATACCAAGCCCCGAATCATGGAATGTTATGCCATTTAGAACCTTACATTTCTCGTATAATCATCACACATGAGGTAAGATATTGCAGGTCACTGAGCTGTTGTCATATTCCAAGTTCAATGCAGTCTCGGATGCTCAGGTACAACTAGTTTACATCCAGAGACATTTCTATGGCTGGCACTGCTCATTATCAGGTACAACAACACAGGGGGCAATGATGTCATCATATACCACTGCTAGCCTTGTCTGCCCAAGTACAGTATTTCTATACTCAGGAATAGTAATTACAAAGCCTGTCTGAGATTAGATGGCTGTATTCAGATTTTATCTGAGTTTCTGAGACTCTTCGGGACACATAAGCTGCAGCTGTGGATATGTAGCTGGCCATCTGATGTACCATGTTCTATCTTGACGTGTCACGTTGTAACCTTCCATATCCCTCTCCCATATCCCAGTTCTCCCACTGTCTATTATTTGTAGGTGGTCCTCTGCCCTTACAGTAATGGAGAGAAGGATTCTGGGGCCTTTGGTGTGGTCTGGGGTTGGTGGTGCATTCAGGAGGCGACCAGCTCACCCACCATCATTACCATTGCTGCCCCACCTCCTGATTGGGTCTCTCACACACCTGGGACGCCAAGAACTCCTGATGCCCATTGCATAGAGTGAAAGGTGAGCAAGGATACAAAACCACTTTGATGTGGAGAGGAGCCTTTCCCACTTGCATGATGGTGTTCTGCACCAGAGGTTAGATGGGAAAGAGTGCTGGTGGAACCATGCACCAGCATGTAGTTGCTCTTGGTGATGGTGGTGTGATGATGCAGATAAATAGGTCAGTACCAATGTATGCCCCTACTCCTCATTATTACTGTACAGGTGAGAAATTATACAAGCTGAGGCAGCCATACCACCCCATGAGCTTACAGGTGAGAGACGATGTATGTTAAGGTGGATTCCACAAAACAAAACATTTTGATAGTCAATGCACATGCATCTGCCTTGAATAATTAGTCAGGCTGTGCAACACTAGTAGGGAGTAAAACTAGGTGAGAAGGCACAAGTAGTGTCCTCTAACTAGCATAGAAGGAAGGAGGTATAAGGCACGTCACAAATCCAATAATAAAGATCAATCCAAAGAGCCAAGAAATTCATGCACTAGAGGTGAGAAAAACAAAACTTTACAACACACAGCCCGGGATGGGGAATATTCAAAAAGACATTCAACATGGCATCATAAAATGGCTGCATTTATAGTAAAAATTAGAAGTGAAGTGACAACAAATGTTACAGATTATTCACAAATTCCCAGCATGTGATTGGGTAACGTCATTTCCACTATGGGTGAATCTACACAATACCTAGCCCTACTGGTTTATCCTCCCCCTCGTGACCATGCTACGATTTCAGTTTATTAATTAATTGGTACTGAGATCATCTTTCTTCCCATGATGCTGATTGGATGTTAACCTTTTTTAATGTGTATACTAAACTTAATTGTTGATTCTCTATTCCATCTGGGGTGAGTGACTTAATAGATATCAACCAATCCCAATGTGAGATGTGACAGTGTGGAAACAAAAATGATAACTTTACTTCCTTTCTCATACACCCCATTGGTTGGCACCAATTTACCATTCCCACCGTTATGAACCGTTCAAATGACAGTTAACATTGCAACTCCTTGTTGGAAAGATTACTCACTTCCCCTACACACTGCCTTTCCCATGGCTTGTGTATGTCTTCATTGGCCCTGGCTTTAAACTTATGAATTGAGGATTAAAGTGTCTGCAGATGTCATTTCTTTGCAATGATATATATCGTGTATAACTGAAAAGGATATGAATATATTTCTGAACCGAACTGTATGTGTGGTGTTAGGGTCGTTCATAAATCTCCTTAAAACGCTGTCAGTGCCTAATCGATTATACTGTATTTGAAATGGTGTCTCTTATGTCTTCTGTCTGTGTGGTTGGCTCTCTTTCAGTGCAGATTTTCCTACAGAGGGCAGTATTGCTCTTTGATCATCAACCAATCTTGTGCAGTGTCTGTCTCTTAGCTCAAGGGTGTGTTACTTCTTTGTTGCCTTTGTGTGATTTCACTGCCAAAATTCAAGGCTACCTCACTTGTCGAATCACTGTGCGGAATTGGGTATTGCTGTTGAATGTTACTGCTTAATGTGTGTGTGTGCGTCTTTGTAAGGGCCTGGCTAATATTTTCGGCTAATTCATGATGATTCCTTGGCTTTGGGGACAACTGAATTTGTCTTGAGGCCTAACTATGTGCTGTGTATTCATTCATAAAGGCCTACCTTCATTTACTATCATTGTTAGTGCCCCTAATGGTTTCCTGATTAGTGTTACATTGTGTTATATTTGTTAAGAATATATGATTATATGCATGCATATGGCCTGCACCTTATAGCGTATCTGGCCCTCCAGGACACTGCTCAGTAAAGCATGGTTAGTGTTGTGTTTTGGGCCTATGAAGGGAATTCGGAGTGAGTGGGGCTGCTTTCTTCATAACCTTGCTGTTTTGCCAAAAAGGCTTTCGAATCTTGTCTTTCAGTGCACATTGGGTGAGTTGGATGTACCCCCAACATTAGTTTCCTGCGTACCAAGAGAAGCACTCACTAAACTAGAGCAGAGGAAATTATAGGTAGGGAAAGATGCAGAATACACTAGCAGGGAAAACAACCTCTGGCGGATGTACAAGATGTGAGTAACATGAACAGAAACAAATATGGGTCACCAACATGGAGGCGAGAGTACAGAAGTACAGCATTTTTCCTAACACATAGCCTGCAGTAGGCCTAATAATTAGCAAAGCCTTAAAATCCAAGATTCTGAAATCATAAAAACACATTTATTTCAGAAGCTTGAAGCTGTACAAACAGTCGTTTTTAGTAAAGCGGGAAGGTCAGAACGCAAGGGAGTAGTGGATATGCAGAACATAAGCAGGAGATAACAGTTCCCAGGGCACCAGACCACATACTCCCAAGTTAATTAAATTTCAATAAAACCACAAACAGCCATTTATGCCCAAGTGCATGAGAACAGCATGCCAGAAGAATCCATAGAGAACAGATTGTAGTATGACACCATTGATCACGTATTTTAGTTTAAAAGCCACTCACAATTATTGTACTGTTGAGAGCTGATTGAATGCTGTCCCAGGAGAATCCAGACGTGGACCCCTTGCTCACTATTCTTAGAGAGGCACAGCTACACCTTACTGATGAGGTTCAACCAGACCGGAACACGTGTCTGGGGTTGCTGTTGGTACTCTTGTTCAGAGGAGAATTGCCTGGCATTTCGGGGCTGGACTGCCCCAGGGCAGGACAAAGACTGATATGTTTGGGATATTTCTTCTCTGTGAAAGATAGTGAGCTAAAGACTCTGGGTAAGGCTCTTGTAACCAGGACTCATGTCTGGCAGAGAGTCTCCCAGGACCCCCCTTGTTACCAGAAGAGTTTTAATGCTTAGAATAATACTGGAATTAACCGTGAACTTCGAGTACTCCATTATTGAGTACTGTTTGTATTAGTGCAGCAAATTGGGATCATCTCTACAGCGGGTTACACGTAGCTCCTACCACCCTCATGGTACTGGCTTAGCACTGATTACAGTTTCCATCTTTTCCTCCTGTTTCTTTTTGCAGAGGAAGGAACGACTGTGCCTCTGCCCCTCCTGTGTCAATAGAAGGTTTCTGGGAAGCTAGGAGATATCTCAAAAGTGTCCCCACCTCTTGCCCTATTCTTAACCCCTCATCAGTCTTAAATTCAATGCTTGCAGGGGAGGTAGGACAAAGGTTGGAATGCACAGATAAGTGAACATGGCTCTAGATAAGTGAACATGGCTATAAGAAGACAGTTGTTTCCTGTCCCTGGTGCTACCCCTCTGCCCTTAGACCCAGGGAACCCAAGCACAATGTGAAGGTGAGCAAAGGGCGAGTCAAGCGTAGCAGCTGCTACTCCCATTGGTCCCTAAATGATGTCCCTGCAGCCAGGCGTCCGCAAGCTTCTTTAAATGGTATGCTATCACCTTTATGATTCAGTGTTGGTTCAGGTATAGGAGAGTTCATCTTCACTACACTTTAGGTAACATTTCAGGATGGCCTACCTGACTCTTGGATAGTCGATTAGGGCTCTACTAGTTATTGTGCCTCCCGATGAGAGGAACACTCTGTTTGCCCCCTTTAAACTTTGCAATTTCTGGGAAAATACTTCATCTGTTTTCAAATTTCAGCCAATTTTCACTGCATGGTGTTTCAACAAATAGGTGTACAGGCACAAGTATGGAACAATTCTAAAAAACACAACAAGAGCATATTTATATATGAAAAACATGTTTGTTATTGGTATGCAAATTATGGGTTGTCTGGGAAAAAGGTTCAATGCATGCAACACAACCCTTAAAAGTGCATAACGAAACCCCACTAGTTGCAGACACCATGGTTCACCACAAATTCACACCAGGCGAAAGGTCACAAATTCCAATGGAAGCTTGGAAAAACAGGAAGATATAGCTCCCTGCAACAGTTTCGATTATCATTGGCACTCACACATTGTTTGAAGGAGGAAACAGAGAAAACATTGAACGGCCCCACAAAAAGCAGGGAATGGTGTCTATAATCTACACAAGGTTACATTCATCAGCAACCTTCATCAGGTGCATAAGTAATCCAGTAACTTTGCATCTTATTTAGAACCATTAATGGATTGTTGGTGTCTGAAGCTACTCCACTGGTGCTTGCTGAATGTTACCCTTGTTTCTGATTGGTATCCGGAGAGAGAGGGTTTGGTACCCTCCCAGCCAATGAGGAGGCTCAGAACGGGGTCTTTACCAAATACCGGGAAAGACCCCTGTCCGAGCCTTCTCAGAGCTGGAGGTCCCCATCTTCCCTCATCAGGAATGAAGGTTAAGTGTGCTCCTGGCATCCCCTCTCCTTTCCCCTGTCTCCCAAACCCCTTTCCACATATCCTCTCCCCTCCCTACAGCCACACCACTTAGCCTGCACTGCTCTGTCCCTCGCTTTAGTGTTCCCGGCGCATCTTCGCTGTACGAATAGCTGCCATGGAAAGGGAGAAGGGACTACGTTTAGTTCCTTCTCCCCGATCCAAGGCGGCCATGGTGTATACAGTTTTTTTCTCAATTAGAGAAACTGTTTACATGCTGTTTCTCAACAAGAGAAAAATAAACTATTAGTAATCCGGTACAACGTGTCAGGGTGCTAATAGCAATAGAACCCTCGCAAGGTGCCGGTATTACTGGTCTGTTAGTGCCCCAGGGCTTTGCTCAGGCTTGCAACTGACTCACCGAGGCATTACCAGACCGGTAATACCCCCCTCTAAGGGTTCTAATGCTTAAGCATTCAATTACCATGAGTTTCACAATTGATCTCAACAGTTGCCCATACTCATGTTAAAATACTTAAAACATGTTTTGTAGAATATGATTGGAGTTCCAAACATGTCCTTTCTATAAAGTAATTTTGTTTTACTTCATGCTTTAATCCATCACATCTATTATGCAGTTTTCAGTGCAAAATGTGTTCATTAGTTTTACACATGTTGTTGGTGATTTATGTAGCACCAAACATCAACTCACTTCAGGGAGCTAAGAAAGTAAAAGAGGCAGAAAGATGGGCAGGGAGAAGGAGGGAAGCTAATGGGAAATGGAACACAATTATGTCAGTCATTTCCAGGTAGACTGAGGTTCCAGAGGGGCGGGCAGGCTTTTCGCACCAACCGTTGTTTTTTTTGGCATTGTTTCTTGCACAGTGCTCTCCCAAAGAGGGTCTGAGTTTTCTTCATTGTGTGATGTGATTGACTGTTAAGCCGTTATGGTCTGAATTCCAGAAAGCTTTGGCTTAAGCACACACATTAGACATTGATTCTTTGTTAATTGGCAGCTGGTTAATTGGTTCTAATGCTGTTGGCTTGAAGCCTAGTTTTAGCCTTGCCACTTTACCTCAAGACCAGGTAAAGCTGATTGTTGGATTATTCCAGTGTGTCCGGCTGAAAACCATTACAATAGCCAATTTCAAACCTTGGATCGGCTTATTTGCTGGTTCGTTTGTAGCCGTGTGAAAACCTCTTTCAGTAAACTGAGGTGATATTGTTGGTTCCAGGTCTCTGCATTTATTTGAGGTATGAGGAGTGTTCAAAATCGAAGTTAGATTTTTAGCATTATGATATAATTTGGTATGATATGGCATTTATTACGCTCCTATACACAAGTGTTTCAAGGCACAACGAGGCAAGGGAGGGTGAACAGAGGGAAGACAGAGGCAACGATCTTACTAGGCCAGGTGACATTGAGATCGCACAAATGCAGGGGGGAATTGAAAAGGGGGAGGGGGCAGTGCAGTACATGGAATATACAGAAAATATCAATAAAAACCAATAAATAAAAAGTACGGCCAGCTGGTGACAAGTGCAAGGGTAAGGGCAGACATCCAGTGTCAAGTGCTGGTAGGGGACTGCAGGGATACAGAAAACATCCCCAAGTGCAGGGTTTGCCAGGGGGGGCAGTGCAGGAGTGCAACTGGAGGGGAGGGACCTGGGCACATGATCAGAGGGTAGCCAGGTGACCAGTGCAGTTTTGGTTTCAGACAGGAGTTCAGCAGGGGAGAGGAAGAGAGAAAGCAGAAGCAAAGAGGAAGGTCTTGAGGTGATTCCGGATCCGGAGATAGTTCTGCTCAAGTTTCAGTGAGGCAGGGAGGCTTTTCCAGAGGGAGTCCCCAGCCAAAGAAAAATATCTACCACCAGCTTGTTGCTTGGATAAGGGACTGACCTTGAGGGAGTTGGAGGTGGATGAGCGAAGAGCTCGAGAAGGAAGATATTTACGAAGAGAGAGTTGAAGGTATAGAGGGCCCAGGCCCCAGAAGGCCTTGTGGACAATGCAGAGGGTTTTGAACGTCATCCTCGCAGCCACTGGGAGCCAGTGCAGGGATTTCAGTCCTGGAGAGATACGATCCCTGGGCTTGAGACCAAGGACAAGTCTGGCAGTCCTGTTTTGGATGAGTTGCAGAAGGCGGAGAGTAGAGGCAGGCAGATTTAGAAAGAGGCTGTTGCAGTAGTCCAGCCTAGAGAGAACCAGAGCTCTGGAGACAACAGTGAGCTTCTGGGGGAAGGAGAGGAAAGGAAGAATATCTCTGAGAAGGTGCAGCTGATAGTCTGACTTCTTAGAGACGTCAGAGATGTGAGGAGAGAAAGAGGGTGTGGAGTCAAAGATGACCCCAGGGTTTTTAGCCTAACAGGTTGGAGCAGGCAGAGGGCCAAGGGAGGCCGGCCAGAGAGCTGCAGGGAAGGAGGGAGTGGGTGTGCCAATGAGTAGAATCTCAGTCTTACTGGCATTAAGGCAGAGGCTGTTGGCGTCACACCATTCCTGGATAGCAGAAAGACAGTCAGAGATGAGGGAAGGCGAAGAGGAGGCCGAGGGTAGCCTGAAAATGAGCTGGGTATCATCCGCGTAGCACTGAAAGTTGGGACAGAGAGCGGCAAGAAGTGCCAGATACTGGTTGAACAACCAGGGGGAGAGGTTAGATCCGTGGGGGATACCCCAGGTAGAGAAAAAGATGTCAGAGAGGAAGGAACCCAGTTGGACCTGGGAGGGTCGATTCGAGAGGAAGGAGGTCAGCCACGCCAGAGCCTGACCAGTGATACCTAGGTTATCATGGAGACGGTTGAGCAGGATGGTGTGGTTTACAGTGTCAAAGGCAGAAGAGAGGTCGAGCAAAATGAGAACACAAGGAGTGTTAGAGTCAAAGCTTGAGAGCAGGGCCTCACGGATGTTCAGGAGAGCAGTTTCCGTGCTTCTGGCAGCTGTGAAGCCAGACTGATGGTCATGAAGACTACCAAAAGATTCAGCATGGAGCTCAGTACAATACAATACAATACAACAGGAGCTCAGATAATAGTAGAACAATTTGCTAAATGAACGATTTGCTAAGAAGACAAAAACCAAGAACAACAAGGACAATGTAGTTGGCAAATGAGAACCTGGAGGAAGGAAGAGCGCAACGGAACACACAGCAGTACAATATAGGACAGGGCAGTCAGTGAGGTGAATAAAAATACAAAAACCACAGAAAACCAACACAGGAGATGTCGGCGAAAGCGGACCTAGATGAGGGAGGAATAAGGAGAAATACAGGCAGTGTAGGCAGAACAGGGAGGAAAAACACAACAACAATAAAGAGTGATGACCTAAGTAGGCAAGATATGGCAGAAACAGGACCGTAGGTCAAAAAGTGATCAGGGCAGTCCAGGCAGAAACAGATGGTGCGTGGCAGCAGGGAGATTGAGGGGGTGGGCGCATGGAAGTGCACGCAACACGTAGTTGGGAGATGCAAAGAAGTTGCGAGACATGCGGTAAGGGAGTTGCAAGGAATCACGCAGTCAAGGTTGCAAAGAGCCACACAGGCAGCGCAAGGCAGTGCGTGGGGCACACGGTTGGGGAACACAAGGAAGTTGTGAGGACATGCGGTAAGGGAGTTGCGAGGAACCACACAGTCAAGGATTGTGAGGGACCACACGGGCAGCGCAAGTCAATGTGCGGGGCTCGCGGTCAGCGAACGCGAGGAAGTTACAAGGACACGCGGGGAACCACGCAGAATTTCAAACAGAGAGAATTAGGGCTTATAGTCGGAGTAGTAGTTCTTTTTTTCATTTAAAGCATGTGTATGTCTCAGGGATCCACCTTTTAAGACTTGACAGGTAGTTCGAAATGGGATCCGTTTTGGTGTTATTGTTAGGCATTTTGGATCTGAGTTGGAATGTTGGCCTGCACCCACGTATAACTACAGCTAGAGGACATATGCAAATAGTACATAGACAGGTAGAGCCAAGTCGTGAGGGATCCTGCAGGTGAGCGGCTAGGGGTGAATTGGAAGTGGCCAAGTCTTTGAGGGGGGAACGTCACCCATATGTGAGTCTTTGCCCTGAGACCCATAGTTTGTTGAAGGCATTCCCAGATGATGTTAGGGTCTACTCTACCGTGATCTATACCAATAGCATGCCTAGAAGAATCAGCAAGAAAAGGTGATTGGAGTGTGGAACTTTGACCATCTCATCCCTGATGTACAGAAGCACGTGTTTTGGTTTCCTGGGGGATGGGGTGGCAGTTATAGTGGTTCTAGTGCAGTGTGCCTTTAGTTTCTGTGAAACATTGCAGTTGTGATGTGAAAATAATAAGAAAAAAAAACGAATCACTCCCATACCTTACCTAGAAAAGGGATAATCAAAATCACAAGTGTACAATGCAAATGCTTCACTAATTAACAACTATATATATATATATATATAAATATATATATATATATATATTAAATGTGAATTTTAACCTTTTGAAATGGATGGTTTTAAATGAACAAGATACTGAGATAAGGGGGAAATAGGCGCTGGCCACAAAATGAGAAAGCGTTGTTTTTAAACAGTGGAGATGAGTGGCCCCAGATGCCTTTGACACACTTTCTTTCTGAACTATTCATGTGGTGATTAAAAAGCTTTAAAAATCAGATCATGAAATAAATAGAAAAAACATTTTTTATTATCCCGCAATGTTAGTGTTTAAAGGTAGCCTTTTACATTTCCAAGAAACACATATTTTGCCATTGAACATTACTTTTGTCATAAGTCATCCTTCCTCCTAGTGTGAGCATATAAACTATAAACCAGTGTCATAAGTCAACAGTATTTCTTTGTCTATGACACAAAAAGCAAAGTGTTTTGAAAGTGGTGAGCCTATGTACTGACCCTTGTTATTTTTTTTATAGCTGCAATTGTTTTATTTTGAAGTATGACTTCTGTTTCCGCAATAGATGGCAGGTGGGCATCCCCCGGCTGCTTCGCCTCCACCAGCGGCTCATCAGCCTGTAACATCAGTAAAAAGGTTTGCTGGTGGTCTTCAACTTCACACAACAGATCTAGATGATGTTAACTTAGAAGATGTAAATGTTCCCATGAAACGTATGGCTCCTCCACCCCCCTCGCCCCGCATGGCAGCAGCAGCACCATCTTCCCGACCGCCTCCCTTGCCAATTGCCACTTCTCCAAGAAAGGCATCACCATCTTCCTCCCCAAATTCCCGAGCTGCACCGCCGTCATCATCTTGGATGCACATGCCCCCCCCACCACCACCTCCTCCTCCACCAATGCCCTCCCAATCTACAGGTAATGTTCGTTTCCCATCTACCTTTTCGGAAGAAAGAAAAGTCATCCAGAATTTTCATGCTGGTGGTGCCGCCGACACCTTCCATGACTGGGAAACGAAAAACTATAGAGGGAGACCTGGTATGACTTCCTCAAATGGACCAAATGCTGAACATGGCTACCCACCAAGTCCGAAGGTATACATTAGTCTACTCTGGATGTGGTTGCTTGGTATGTTTTGTGATTCTTCAGCATGGTTTTGCGGGTAGTGCATGATGCAAGGTGTGAGAAGTAGGGGTACTTTTTTGGAAGTCATAAGTCGTTCAAAGTAATTGAGGACAACTTCGAAAATAGATTCAACCCACAAGAAAGTTGAACTGTGGCAGGACAGGAAGCATTTCAAAAATCAAATATAATAAGACATGAACAGTAAGACATGAAGTTGGAAGGAGGATGGACCATTGAAAGTTGAAAATGAATTTGGCTGATATGGAAGCCATTGAAGACTTTATGAATATTAAGATGCTGAGAACATCCTTTCCCCTGCATTTTCATTGGCTCCTTCAAAAACGATGGTTCAGGGAAAGAGGAGAAATTGTTACAACAGTATTACAATTTTGTGAGTCCGCGAGGATTCCCAGTCTTAGTATTAAAGAGCTGTCCTCAGGATTTCTCTGCAACAGTATCGTTTTTAATATCCATCCATGCGGAAATAACATCAAAGGAACGTGTTCACTCCACAACAGTGCTGAGCAATAGCAAGGCTCAGGATAGGCCTTGTTAGTGTTGACTGTGTTCTTTCGCTCGCACCAATAGGAGGTGGTGAAGAGAAATGGGCAGAAGGTGATGTGCAATGGCTGTCCATCCATTTTGGAATTATCAGCAGGTCATGGCCATGGGTCAACATCTACTTGGACAATTCTCATATGTGGACACTGAGTGTTTGTTTTGTATCACTAAATATGTTGTGATCCTTTTTTTGGGGAAATTGACCGTTTTTGTATGATTTCCCTAAATTTGATAACCTGCAGGGTAAGTGGTTTTAGTCTTGAAGTTCATCTTTTCTTACCCAGTCCCATGACCTTTGTTATCAAAAAAGAATCCCTGTTGTAAAAATAATGTCATCTAATAATGACATTTATTAAAATATAGGGTTAGTAATCACCATATTACAAACACAATGGAGTCATTTCAGAAAAGAATATGGGCACGTTGTACCAGGTGACCTTTGCACATGCAACTGTTTGCAAAAAAATATTTTTTGCAGATTCACCAAATGTTCTGTGTGCAAAATACTCACGGTACTACTAAGTAATACTAAGGACAACGCATAATTCCCAATCAGGAAAAATGGTCATGGTCAAGTACATTGGCCTAAGGTTGTGTGCATCCATCCAGTGCATAAGGCACGCAATTAAGGGGTGCAGGTTTTTTTCTGCTGGGGACAGCTACTAACTAAAACTGAATTCTATCAACTTGCGCATATTCAACCCCTGAAGCATATTGGGTAGAAATGAGGGCCAGATATAACCAAGGAAAGTAAGAGCACACCAATTGGACCTGTTTGGTGACTCATGAAAATTCCTGTGGGCTTGCCTCTATTTTCTCAATTGCTTTAACCGCTCGTGTTTTGATTCTGATCATATGGTGCTATCGAATTCTGCGACTGCCAGGCCGACTGTTGTCAATTTTTTTGTAGCATGTCCAAATTGAGGACAAATGGGGCAATCTCTTCACTCTCTGCTTTAGTGCATGTTCTATGCCTGTGCATTTCACAACCTGTGTGGAGAGTCTTCACTTTGAAAAGCCCTTGTGTGCAATCAGTTGAATATTTTGCTGTGAAAGGGATGCATTTGAATGAATGTGCCTTTTTGCGAGTGTATGTGAAATTGCACACCTTTGCAGAAACATGCCTACTTCAATGTACGTATTGTGGAAGCACTAAGAATTGATCTGGTAATGCAGAGGAACATCACAGACTTGCACAGTTTACAAACTAGTGGAAAGTACTTGTCCAAAGAAGACAGGGCATCTCGCTAAGAGTGGTGGCAGAAATAGCATCAACCTACCCAGTGCTTTAAGTGGGGTACGGGGGCCCTCGTTTGGGCCGTGGCTTCCATAATGGGGGTGGCCTGAAAAGTACACAAACCATAGTGAGGTACGCAAAGACATATGTAAATGTATGTAAGCATTTATATATTTATGTGCATACCTTACTATGGTTTGTTTACTTTTCCAGCCATCTTTGAAAAGTAAACAATTCAAGCCATTTTTTATAAAGCTTTGCCAACGGACAAAGGTGCCTCGGTGATCTGTGCGCTGCACAGTAGACTAAATCACTGAGCCCGAGGCGTCTTTGACCCTCCGCAAACCTGGGATTCTCTGTGATCTAATCTACTCTGCAGACTCAGAGCAGATTAATTCACAGAGCCCCCAGCCTCGTCGAGGGTGAAAGGCGCCTCGGTTACCTGGGGAAGGGGTGGGGAAACAAAGGGACCATAACTTCCTCTCGTGACACCTCACGCAAGGTTTCCCTGAGGTGACAGAATTGCCAGCCAGTCACAGAGTTTCTGAAACTGCAACTTCCAGTTTGAGTGATGCTGTGGCTGGCTGGCACGTCTGTCAGTCACAGCTTGCCTGACTTGAAAATGACGGACGCATCTCCCATCATTCTGCAGACGTGGCGTGGTGGGACCGGGAGGTCCAAAAGCCCTGGCTCAGTCCCACTTTATGGAGCTTGCTGGGATCCAGCCCCGGCTAGCCCCGGCACACTTAAAGCGCTGAACCGACCTGCAACTCTCCGCGATCATGCTGTAGAACCAACATTTGAGAGAATTTGCAGGTTCAATTTCACATTTTCAAAGGCATACGTGCAGCACATGTTGCATCGGAAATATGAGCTACACCACACAAATATTAGATGCACTCCGAGGATTACCTTATTTAAATATTTAGTTCCATATCATGGGTGGAAATAGTCAGTGAACGGTAGGCACATATCAAATTACTGCCCACGCACTCACACTCAAGCTGCCTATTCACAAACCACTCTTTTAAATGCGTTTACTTGTAACGATGAATATTTACATATTGCAGGAATAGCAGCAGGCTGCTTGCCAAGCCAGTCCAGCAATTTCTGGAACACAGAACGTCACGCATCATTGTAGTTTCGTACTTAGATCACATCCTCATCCTTCCAGCATCAGCCCAGCACTTGGCTCACACACCATCACGTATTCCAGAGAGGTCAGGTTCTTGCGCAACTCATAAAAAGGGGCAAGCTCGAAATACCCTCTAACTAGTAACCGAGAAAATACTCTCCTTTCAATTGCACATTTATGTGCAAAAATGTGTTCACAATTGCAATTCACTATTTTTCTGTAAAATGCACAGCAGGCCTAGGTGTCGTTAACACCAGCCTTACTCTTGGATGTGTGTGGCAGTGTCTGCTACAGCACTGCCTTTCATTCAACAGCACCAGTACTCCCTTGGTTGACTTGTATGTGTTTCAACTGCTTCTTTATAGTTTTCATAAGTGATATTCTGCTCCGGTGAACAGGTGCCCTTATGCCTTTAGGCCTTTAGGAAGAATAATACTTTATCAGATATTGAGAGCTCTAAAATAATGAAGCAGTGGCTTTCTGAATGAAAGAGATTGCACATGGCGAGTTGATGTCAGACTCTATTTCTAAACCTTGTATTATTTAGGTGGCAAGGAACACTTCTAATGTCAGCAAGATCTCGACCACGTCAAGCAACCCTTTGGTATGTCAATCATGGTGTGTGCTGATCCGTGCAATGTTTTTTTTAATAGACTCTTATACATGCCTGTATTGAGAGCTATATGAAATACTGTGCCTTTCAAAGCTCATGTGTATAGGTTCTCTGATCTTCTATTCATGTAAAATAACAGAGGACTGTTCAGATAAAATGACCTCTGTGAATGTGCCTAGATTTTGGTTAAAATGAGTGAGCTCAAGGAACTAAATGGCTTCTTGTAAGTGTTCAATTGGACAGTGGTACAGCATAGCCAGTGTAATGTGAGTCCGAGCTGGGTGCAGAATGTTTTAAACGTCTTTACTACATCTTTTTTAATTATCTTTAACATATTTTTAAACGTGAAGCAAACAGGTACAGAATGCCTCTTGAGCAGTTTCATCACAAACATTGGCGGTCATATCCTCTTTTCCATCCCGACTGACCCCCCCCCCCGGGTTCACCCACCCATCCCTTATTCTCTATCGGGATTCCGCCACAGTCCCACCAACCCTAGACCCTCTTCTAGTAGTGGTGTATGTTCTGGGGTCAACCAGTTCACTGGGGAGACGCCTGCCTTGGGCCACATCCGTTTACCATTGTCTTTGCTCTCGCCCCCTCTCCTACCACCATGCTTTCCTTCTGCCCCCCTTAGCTGTCCCTCCTCTCCGTCACCCCTCTCTTCTACCCAATGGGGGCTTCAGATCTGGCGGAGAACAGATCATTCAGGAGCTGGCTCCAATCCACCTCTACCCCTTCCTCCGACCCAGGGTCTCGGGTCTTCTTCCGAACCTCCCACTCAGCTTGTCCCCATCTGCGGATATCTTCCATCCATTGTCCCATGGATGGACCCCAGGGATTTTCCCATGCAATGGCTATCATCCTTTTGGCTAGCACTAACATAAACTGGCCAATCGCCTCCCTGCTTTGTAATGATTCCCACCTGGCAATAATCCAGTAAAAGTATTTACTACATCTTGAGAAGGAGATGATACTGACACATTACATTGGTGGAATTTATATGAGGCTCCTGCAGTCGTGGCAACCAATCAGCGATAGGTAAGATCCCTGTTGTGGTCTTATTTCACTGTAAACCCTGTGGATAGGATCCCAGAAGCCGCCACAGCGAAGTGTCTAAAGTCAGGAGTGCTAGGAAATGAAGGCCAGAGGGAACCAATGTGCAGTTGCGTGCTCTGAATAACACTGTCACTAACTTCCCCGACTTTGGAGTGAAGTTCATACACAAATGCACCCAAAATGGAGACTTGTACATTGAATTAAACAACATTATATCTCTGAGAAGGTCAGTGGCGGATACTATGACAACCAGCATCCGGTCACAAAAACATGTCCACATCTGAGCAACATATTCACAACAATTTCTCCCAAAAACAAGCTATGGATGTACAGGAAGAAATCCCTTTCTAAAGGGAATTTACAAGATGTCCCTTTTCAATAAATACAAAAAATACATGTTTTTTCTACTTATACAAAGAAATGATATACAAAGACATGGGGTGGGCCTAGCAGCATTCCACGTATATACACATGGTTAAATCGGCATGTATCTGGAACTTATAGACTGCAACATGTCCACAACTTGCCGAAGTAAAACAGATGTTTTGGTTAATAATTTGATGAGCATGAAAGCCCAATACAAACTCTAATGTTCCAATTATTAATGTATTAAAAAAAGAAAACATGTTCCTTTTAAACACATGATTATACCTGGTATTTTCATATGCAATTACATTAGCTGGTCAAATCAGGTAGTTACAAATTGTTTTTTGATATTTACCTGTGTTAGGGTGTTAGGGAGAATTCTCTTAAAAGGCTAATTTCCCTTACCTATAGAGTCCGCCAGCAGCTTTGCTGGATTTCAAGGGTTTATTTTTCTCCTGCTAAGAGTGAGACTCTTTTTTTTCCCACTCTTACACATGCTGCTAATGTGTGTTTTAGGCTATTTTGTGTTCTTATGGTCTATGGGGCTTTTCTCACACTCCATTTTTTTTGTAAAACTTGTTTATTGGCATTTGTAAATAAACTTACATCAATAAACACAGTATTGTTACATTCATGGCATCTGGTGATGCCCTTCTTCTGCCTTATCTCTAGAAACTTAAACCTTAAACAACAGTTAACTATGTCTGTCTTCCAGTTTAATTGTTGCCTTCATCCTCATTGTCTCTTGGGCGGTGAGTTGTGGAGGGGCGCAAGCTTTTTAGGGAGGCCGTTACCGGGGGTGATTTAGTCTGTGTCTCAACCACGGATATTTCCCTATGGGATTTTCCCATTGTTCGAGGCTACCACTTTTACTGACATCCTCTAACATACCGCCGGTTTTTTTTAATATTAACTTTACTCCGGTAGATTATTATTGCCAGATCTTTGATAATATTTCTTTCTCATGTCTTTCTCTGAAATCCTAACCCAGGACGGGGATCCTTTGTTCGTCCTTTTGGCGGGCTTCTGCACAGAATCCCTCCTTTTGGCGCCACTGAGTCTGGGGTAGACAGGATGTGTGGGAGGGGGAATAGGCACCCTGGACAGGGTTACTTAGGCAACCCAAGTCACACTCTGCCCTGATAGGCTGGGGGGTTATCCCACCAGGATAGCCACCCCACTGTGTGAGTGACAGCTAGGCTGTATGCATGGGGGGTTTTCTGCATGAAAGCAGGGCTCTGCGGACTGGAGGACAAAACCTCGCCACTGGAACTAAGAAACCCAAAGAGGAGAGAAGCTGAAGACATCTGCAACGACTGAACCACCGGTGAAGCCCTGCTGCAGATCCTCACAACTTTTCTCCAACGACTTGAGAAGATCTTCACCTGCAAGAGTCTTCTTCTCTTGAGCTGGTGGGGCCAACCAGTTCGTCAATCGCCTTCCAAACACTATTAATTGGATACCTGTTCCAGGACGGACGGCAGATTTGGTCAGGCTGTCTTGAGAAACGTATTTACTCCTAGTTAGACTTTCTCGAACCATGAGTTTATCATGCTATGAAATCTCCCACCAATATGTACAGGAAGGGGATGGGACATAGGATTAAGAAACAGTTACTCACTGGATTGACTACTGTACTCGTGGTCCATAGTCCCTTTTCCTCCTCCCTTGGTTTAGTTAGTCTTGTAGCTAACAAGCGGGAAACAAGGACTGGTGACCGAGGTATATGGCGGAGCCAGTGTGGGTGGCCATGCCCTGCTTGCATTCATTTAAAGGGGACTTTTTTATTTGGTTAAAAAAAGGCCCCAGTCCCCTCCTAATGGGATGAGGTATCCCATCCGTATGGGGACTATGGACTAAGAGAACAGTAGTCACTATGGTGAGTCACACCACTCTTTCCTAAAATCAGTAAATTATATAAAGGTGAGTACAGTCCACATACTGTGTCCAC
The DNA here is from genome assembly GCF_040938575.1 of Ambystoma mexicanum. Lineage (NCBI taxonomy): Eukaryota > Metazoa > Chordata > Amphibia > Caudata > Ambystomatidae > Ambystoma > Ambystoma mexicanum. The sequence continues at coordinate 829,784,232 of NC_090934.1, read as the reverse complement.
ACTTCTCTGCTGTATGAAGCTCCATTCCTGAAAGGTGGATATGTTGTGTAACAACTGCTGGTTTGTCAGTAGGTCGGCTCAGCACAAAGTATACACGTGTGTCTTTACACAAATCTAAACGATTCAGTTAAACACCTAAACACCTTATGGGAGGAAAGCACTCCTGGGTACTTTGACAAATCGAGGGAATTCATCCCTTTTCCCCAAGGGGGAGTTCCCCCCCGTGAGGTTAGGGAGGTGAGCCCACAGGGAGAGATTCCCCTTTTGGGGATAAGGACTACCGTTCCTATGAGGAACTCCTGAAAGAATATCCTGAAATGACCTATTTGGCAATATCAGACAACTTAACAGTACAGTATAGAGACTGGCATGAAGAAAACACTGCCATCTATTATTGTCAACCAGAAAAAGAATGTTTCTAAGTAAGAATTCCCATTTCACTGGGACGAAGAAGCTGGAGTGGAAAGAGACACTGCAGCTAGCAGGGGCAGAGAGACACATACATCTGCCAGGGAAGCTCCCAGGAGACACAGCACCTAAAAGGGGAGGAGACTCCAGACACAGTGAAGCCTGCAAGTTTTAAAACTGCTGGGAAGCCGATAACAGAGCACGGATGCAGGGCGTCCTTTGAGAACAAAGCAGGAAGAAGTGGACGGTGGTGGCATGACCAAAGAGATCCTGTGGTGGACTAGCAATTTTCCAAACTACGCTGAGATCACTAGGCAGACCCAAACCGCTTACCATCCGGTTACCCTCAGTCTGAGCTGTCAGTCTGCATTGAGAGAGGATATAGAGCCTGGCATGCCAGAGTGAACCACAAAGGCGAGAAAGCAACAAAAGTGAGGAACCCCAAACAAATGAAGGCCCCAATGACGTTATTCTATACAAACCCAGGTAACGTGGAACATGGGAGACTCGTTAGGACTAAGGGGAATCGTTATGGGACTGTTCATACAAGTCCCATTGATATACAGAAGCAAGTGGCATAATGCTGACAAGAGAAACTAGAATGCAAGAAATGCAAGAAATATTAAGAGTGAGAGAACAATGCCCGAGGAGGAGGGCAAAGTGGAATATCTATCAAATACAGAGAAACTAAACAAAATGGAGGGAGCCCAAAGCGGACTGTGCCAGTGCGTGTGCGTCGCTCAGCAATTTTGAATTAGCCATGCCCCCATGCAGCCTCCTGATTGGAGCATTTGACAGGGATTGCAGCCGATTGGACAGGGGTCGTAAGCCAAGAGTCAGGGGTCACTCTTGTGACCTCTGGTGACCCCTAAATGACGTCCCTGGATACAGCCCAAGGTTGAGCAAATGGTAGGGACATCACTGAGCACGAGTATGTTCTCTCTTTTCCTATCCCTGCTGGTCATGGACAGAGGAATCAATGTTTCGGCGCAGAAGATGTAGTGCTCCACAGAGACCTGATGACAAGGTCTCTGGATTGAGCATTATGGATCTGGATTCTGAGAAAATAGACCAGGACGATGCAGCATGTTTTGACATTCAACTCACTGATAAGGTGCAAACGTTGAAGCTGCTGAATTTTACTCCTTATTGATGCTGGCAGGTGCAGTACAATAAGCATATCCAGCAGGTCCGCCCATCTGTTCATGTAATAATGTCCCCGCAAAAATGTCCACTGACAAATATTTCGCCATTTTTTGCAGAGTCATTATTACATTGAACATGTGGGGGACCCTCACTTCTGCCCCTGCAACCTGTTTTTTTGTTTGTTTTTTAAATGGGAGCAGGGGACATCCCCCAATCCATCCCCATACATAATGTCACCATATGTAATGTTGCCAATGGCTTTTCCCGGTGACATTATGGTTGAGGCCATTATGTATGGGGACATTATTACCCGATACCCGCCCATCTCATGCATGCACTCTGACTTTGATGTACAGTTAAAAAGAAAATTGATGGGATACTTTATTGAGTGTTTCCCAGCAGTGTTCTACACTGTATTACAATCAACATTTAACCTGAAAGAGAACATGTAGAAGAAGGCATTTGGAAGAGGCCCTCTTCACCTTCCTCGTAAAAGATACATGGGGCATCTTAAAAAAGTAGGCATGTTTCCATCTCCTATGCTAGAATTCTGCAACTAAGTAAGGAGATTTTTAAAGTTGTATGGACCCTCCATAAAAAAATCTCCAAGAGGCCCTATACTCTGACTTCAACTTCCAATATTCCCAATTTTACATCAGAGGAAGCTGAGGCATCAGAAGAAACTAGGGAACATTATTCAATGAAGAGGCTCTTGCTAATTATGTAGTGCATGATGCATAGCAGATGCCTAGTTTGGCCCCTTTTCAGAGGCAAGGATATGGCAATTTCTTCAGCCAGCCTGGGTGAGTTTTCAATGAATTTCTTCTGTAAGGAGCAATATCCTGGTGGATTGGAAAGAGCCAGGTAAGATATATGTTCCTTTTTACATTGCTAAGTTGTATCCTTTGCCTGGAGAACTCCCTTCATGCTTATTTAGAGATGAACACTTTCTTGGCAAGTTGAGTTGCACTGCTTGCCATTTTATGATTGGCCATGGGGCCAATTCGATGGATACTGTACACAAGAATGTGGATTTGCCCTTGGGGGTGGGTAAAGGGCTGAACATACGCAGGGACCATCTTTCTTTATAAACCAGCACTTATTTAACATACACATCACTGTGATGCCTCTGTTTTGCAGGAGCTGCATTTAGCGATTGAGGAAGTTGTTGAATGTTCAGCATTGTTGATGGTTTGGTCAGATCTTGCTTTTGACAATCATGGATCTGCAGCACTTAGACTAGGAAACTAGTTTGAAATCAAGGGACACATCCATGTCAGCGACTATAATACCAAATCTTCACAAAAGAATACTACCTTGAAGATTCCTTCCGAATGAGCTAAATTGTTCAGGGATCAATTAGAGGAGAATGCTCATAAAGTGTTTAGGAGGATTGGCATTCTGAACAGCTTTGGAGAAAGTCCAAAGTGCCTTCCATCTACTTGACTCCCTATTATTCCATTACATTGTCGCTCTTGTTTAAAACAAATAGTTAAACTATGTCCTACCAGAGCCCTGGCTGAAGGTTTGCCCTGCCTAAATCTGAGTTCTCCTGGCTAGGCCAGAAGACAGTCCTCAGAACCTGTTTGAAGCAAGTTCAATCTGTTCGGTTCTATCTGAAAGCATTCCCCCACAGATCAATGGGTCCTCATTAGGGGAGGGTGAAATAAAGGCCAGAAAAGTGAAATTGGTGAAATTCTTCCCCAGAGCTGAATATTTTCGAAATTTTATATTTAAGACAAATTAGGTTTTTAGTTTGAAATTTCATTTTGTGGCAAAAATATCTGATTTGTGGCCAACAGTCAGCCAATTAGGAGCCAACATGTCTCACAGCAGCCACAATTTCAGGCACCAATGTGAACATTTAGATACAAGATGAAACTTCCAGCAGGACAATGCTCAAAATGGCAAAATGGCTTGACCAACCCTTAGTCTTCAACAAAACGCAGCACAGAAACAAAATCAAGTTTGTTTCACAGCCTCACAGCCTGAATACATGGCTGAGGATAAAGACTTGACCACAAGATCTTCGGAGGTAGGCACTCATTAAAGACAACAGGTGTGGAGAATACAAAATGTATACGCAAGTTCGTATAGGTCAGAAGGGAACAGGAAACTATTAGAAAATAATTTTGGTTCTGGAAGCCTACAGGGACATTGAGTTAATTTGCTCCTGTTGCTTCCTGATGGAGTTATCCTTTGAACATCAAAGAAGTATTTTTGGCTACTCTGGGTAATATGGATATATACCTATTATTTGGTCAGACAACTGATTCCTGGGATTTGAAGTAGGAAGTTAATTTCCAGCTTGCCATCCTCTTTCATCATGTGTTGGAACCTAGATTCTTTGGCAAGATTCCGGTTCCTGTAATTGTCATTTTTCACAGAGACAACTTTGTCATCTTTCCCTCTCTAGACGACAGGCTGATTCCAGTGTGCTCCCCAACAAGCATGGATGCTGGAGTATTAAGCTCATGAACCAAAATCAGTCATACCTGTACTCCTCCCAGGATCTAACATTCGCTGAGAACTATTTTCTGACCAGCTTCTGATGAGGCTTCCGAAAGCCAAACACGTCAGGCCCATCCAGACTCTGTGAGAATTGTTAAAATGGATGAAGTGCACCTGTACTTTGCTGTGCTCATCTGCTGAATTTGTATAACCCACTGCTCATCACAACTTATGCTAGTTCTCTGATATGTGAACCATGATGGGACAAATATCTATCCAGGTAAAAAGGCCTCCCTGGGAATTACAAGCAATATTTTCCAACTAGAGAGAGTTGGCAGTCATTTTTCTGATCATCTAGACTCTTTTTCTTTTAATCAGCAGGAGAACAATCCAGATCAGGACAGACGAAAACACTCCAGTGACTTACATGAATAATAAAGGACCCTGGAGAGATTATCACATGGACTGGACCTTTGTGTGGAGAATCCACTATTGTCTCTCAGCTTGACTCACTTCAGAGGAATAGACAATGTTTGGTTTTAGTCTTTAAGAAGAAGGATTTCAGCCTTGCAGGTGTTGCCACTGTGCCCTATTACTTCTAGCATATCTATCTGATGTTTGGTCATCTATCTCTGGATGTGTACGTCTCTACAGGCAATACCCGCTTTGCCTTACTTTTCACCCAATATTCAACCCTTCTTGAGTGGGGTTTGGATTCTCTAAACTTGATGTAGATTCATGTCTATATGCATTCTCTCTCACCCTTTTGATTTCCACTGGCTTTCTCTGGATCTGAAACAGTTCACCATGGATGATTGTGGTAGTCCCACACTGGGCCAAAAGAATATCAGTTCTCACCTTAATTCAGTTGGCCATTTCTCCATTGCAACGTGGGACACTGGCTATTCTTCGGTTCCCACAAGAAGGGCTTGCGTTATTATTACTACTGACCTCCCCTAAGGCCCAATGGGTATAATTTGGGCATCCAGACAGTACTGGGTGGGTATTAGAAAGAGAGCATAGCTTTCCGGCAGGCTTCTCAAAAGTGTTTTGATCCCAATTTCCCCATTCAATATTTGACCTCTCTTGGGTCTTCTTTGGGCTTGATGATATTACAGGGCTACCTCACTGAAACCTTGGATTCTGTAGATTCGTAATGTCTCTCTATGAAGCCTGTGCTTCAAGTGAATCTTATTTCAGCTTAGATTGGGGGATCCAGGAGCTCCTGTATGTTTAGCCAGATGCTATTAATTTGAACAAAATATCACTTGTCTCAAGACTTCATTCTCTGTGCATTCCTCTATTCCCCTGCATTACAGATGGAGGACCCTTCCAACCTTTTTGATGTTTTGTTTTAGAGGAACATTTTTGTGATCACTGAAAGACAGCATCCTTCTGTAGTTCATATGTCTGTAGTTCATATGTTCTGTTTGTTACCTTTGTGGCATCAGACAATGTCAGATAACTTTCTCTGCTTTTATTGTTAGGTGGTTAAGAGCTACTATTTCTTTGTCATATTCTCTTTGTGACACACCTTTAGCCCAAGGGAATTATGGCTTGAATGACAAGAGTAATGGCAACCACCTGGGAATAGGGTTGTGGTGTCTCGTTGTAATAAATGTGCAGTTTAGCAACCAATATCTTTATTCATCTTTACTGAATACACTTATAGGATAGTTCAGATCACAATTTCGCCCATGCTTTTCTTTGGGAAGGTGCCAAATGGGGGGTTGTATTGTGCTTGGTGTAATACATTCTTCCCTGATTTTCTGTCGTTGCAGTTTGTTTTTGCTGTAGGCTTTTTTTCTTTTTTTTCTCTCTTCCACATTGACTCCAGCAACGTTATACTTCAACTGTGGGGGAATGCTGAGGGGAACATGGAATAATACATTGATTTACCTACTTGTGATCTTTATTACTCATATTCCTGCTCTACCTCAATACAGTACTTATACCCTTGCTCCCACCCTTCAGAGTTCAGTTAAAGACCATCCCTCGTAAAGTGGGTAGTGATATAGAGGGTTCTTGGAACAGACATATATTCGTTCTGGCACACCGTCAAATGTATTAACTGTCACCAGAAAGATTGTCACTAGGAATAAGGAAGATAACTGGTATGTCATTAAAGCATTAACAGATTTCAATTGTACAGCAAAGTCAGTTGGTTTGCTGTTGGAGGTTATAATGCATGTGTCCCTGTTATTCATGTTATTGGGGAGGGCGGAGGGGGGAGCAAATGTGCAAATGTACTGCACATTTCAACTCAGCCTTCTCATTTTATTTATTTAGTTTATATGTAATGCACTGGGACAACGCCCGGTGGTATTGAAGCACAGAAACAAGACAAATAACAGATTAAACAGATAGATAATAAGAACAATTTAGTCAGCAAAGACGGGGAAACCAAGAGGGAAGCAAAAATGTAATTATTCAAATAACAGAGTCTTTAGCCTGCACCTGAAAATTGAGATTGTCCCACACACGCTAAGATCTGCTGGGAGGGAATTCCAGAGCTAAGGTTCGGCCACTGAGAAGCAGCCATTCTGGACATGGAGGTTGTCTACTGGGGCTTCCACTAGGCCAGTGTTGTTGGTACGTAGTGCTCGCCTAGCTGGCAACCATCTAATCCCTTTGGTTAGATAGGCTGGACTTTTGCTGTACAGACATGCATGCGTGACGCATAGAGTTCTGAACTGGATTTGCTATTGTAATGGCAACCAATGAAGTGATCTTCTTGCTGCAGACACATGCTCAGTTCTGCGCAAACCAGTCACCGCCCTAACGGCATTATTCTGGACCACCTGCAGTCGATTTATCGCTCTTTTTCCAATGGCCTGCAGAAGAGTGGCACAGTAATCCTGGCATGATCTAATAATAGCAATGCACCTGATCAGTTGCAACTGAATTAGATCACAGTCTTATAATCAGATTGTGGCTAAAATTGTACTCTTCATTGACATTGAAGTCTGTCCCATGGCTCACGCAAATTAGCAAACAATACTTGTTGCTCCTCTGCATGTATCCTGCTCTCTATCTACAAAGCTTTATATCACCCATCACTGTGGGCAATTCTCCAAAGCAGTGTCTATTTTCAGTTGTATAGCACACAATACAGCTTCTTTTCTTATGTACTGTGTTTTCTCAGTTTGTTCACAAGTCAATTCCTGAAGCCATACATGCAATTTTTCCATCTTTGGGAAGGAATGATAGGAAGTGAAAGGAAATTATGCACCTTCTAGCCCCCTCCAATGAAGCAGACGTGTACAAGTAATTCTTCTTTCTCCTTGGTTGGTGTGGCAAGTAATGAAGCCAATTATGAGTAGACAAAACGTGACTTTTGGGGTACTCTGTGGTCAAAGGTAAAAAAAACAAACACATAATCAGTTTTACTGAAACCAGAAAGTAAACAAGTGCATAATCTAAGCGTTAAATACCAGCGTTAGATCATAGCACACATACCAAGAGGTGGCTTAAATATACACTTATATTTAATTTCCTGCATTTATATATCTAGATGCTGAATTAAGCCTTGGTGAATACATTAAGACGAACCCTGAATCACTTAAGCATTCCTTGTATTGCGATTATTCTGCCTTGGCCAAACTTGTAATGGATTTGGGTGACACATTTGGGTTAAGCCTACGACAATTCATGCTAATAAAATGTTGCTATAATCATTGAAGGGATCAGATCCTTGTTCTTCTTGTTTAGTGCATGTTCACAGCAAACTACAAAGTTATTGTATAGGGTCAGACACTCAGAGCTTTTCCTGCAAGGGATGCCCAAAGAAACCAAAGCATCTAAGTGACAAATGGCTTGCACCTGGCTTTTTCTAAGTGCCAGTCTCTTATGCAAGTCTATGCAAAAAGGACGAGCATACTCGTCCTTGGCACTTAAGGCGTTAATATAGAAACCAAAATTAAATCTGTGTTTGCTTCTTACAACAAATGCTAATCTTTAAAGAAACAGCACACAGTTCATCAAAGGTAATGCAAATAGAAAATGTGCAGCAGATGCTTTTTTTAAAAAAAATGTTCATTACTTTGAGAAATGGGCTAGTCACCTTATTCACAAATTTTGCCTGTACATTTCCATGGCTCTGCATCATGGAAAAATTGATGCATGAGCAGTCCACTTGCATATATGAGTTTCGGGAGCATATTATGGTGCGTCCTGTACCCATAGGCCTCTTACTGTAGATACATGGTAAGTTTTTCCCCAGGTACAAGGCTCATAACATTGCAATCCAAACTGACATAAATGTATTCTTTTACGGAATGTCAGAGTTACCATCATGAATATTTGACATGTGACTGGCTCATCTAAAGCCGTACTGGCCCTTCAGAGTTCATTGACTTTCATGAACTGTCCCTGTTATTTAATAAAGGACCTTAGTAGTCCTCAGGGAAACAAACTCAGCAGGGTGAAATATCATGCAATCCTAATTCATGTGTTAACAGTGCTGCAGGCTTTTCAGAGGTCCAGAACGTTTATGAACTCCCTATATTGTATTATTATACACAATGTTCCCACACCTGAATAATGAAAAGCCTGACTCTGCTGGTCTGACAGGCAAATGTACATTGCCCCACTTAAGGATTGATACTTTGATGACATTCAGAAGGATGAAAGGCTGAGTTATTCTTCTCCAGATGAAAACCTTTGACCTCCAGGTTACACCTGGATCTCTGCAGTATGTTCATTAATCTACTGAGATATCTAACTGCAGAGTGAAGTATGCTGTCGTACTTGAATAGCATTTATAGATGCACATAGCTCAATTTCCTGTTGCTAACCCCCTCCCACAAGCCCCCGACTCCTGCCTTCCTCCTACCCCTTTTTCCCTTCCTGAAGCATTTTATTCATTTTGAATATGCTTTTTTCCCCACATATCACCCTGGACCTGCCTGATCTTCTCCCAAATTTTCCTGAAGATTCATGGCTCTTAAATGAGGTTCGGATTGTAAGGAAAATCACATGGGCCCAAATGTGTACCCGAATCGCACTAGAAGTCTCGCTAGTGCCCACAGATCACTTCTGAGAACAGTGCTGAGAGGGTGTCGAGGAGACCCTGAGGTGGCCACCAGTTAGCTGGTCTTTAAGAGGAAAACCGGTGCGCCTAGGGCCAACATCTCTGGTAGAACACTGATAAGACCCGCAGCTGCCTGCCTCTGCCACAGCCAGCCCAAAACACATTGTGCCTTGCCACTGAATAACATTGAACGTAGCCTTTTTCTTTTTCTGTTTTACCTAAGGCACTAGGGAGCACATTGAGTATGCAAAGGGGTGTTGAGGGGTACAGTAAACCCCCCGAGTGGGTGCCTTGGTCTAGGCTTTGGCCTGGGCAAACGGATGCAATAAGTCACAGAAGTTACTGATTGTTTGCCAACATCAAACATCAAATGGATTGTTGCTGTAACCCGCACTGAGTGCAAGCCGAGTCTGCTGTTAGCTGCGGCTGTGATACCGTGCCGGGCATTATAGAAGAGAGAATAAGGATCCTGTAGTCCGGAGCTGCCATGCAGGGACCTGTATGGGTGACTCTTCTGCGAATGAGTGGTGCCAACAGATGTCGGAGCCTGCAACTACCTTGGAGGTTAGTGCCTACTCGTGTGCAGTGTTAAATACATCAGAGCCTTGTAAGGATCCAAAAGGCTACATGGATGAACAGACAGATTTAGATATTATCAACGCAGTTTCCTCCCTCCCACTTCCCTTTGTGGTTGATGTTTTGGTGACAGTGTCTACGGCGCTATACCTTGAAGAGCACGGAACCTCAGCACAGCTTTCCCCCTCAGCACGGCTTCTTGAACTAGAAAGTATAGGACCAAACAATGTCTGTGGCCCCTGTACAGCGAGAAAAGACAGCGCAAAGTTTCATTGGAATGGGGGAGGGTTTAAAAGGGATGTCGCTGCAGACTACACAAGGACTGTTATTGCCTGTTTGTCTCGGGAGGATAGCTCAGATGCAACGTGCTTGTCTTAGAAGCAAGACGACACGGAGCAATACAAGTTCGATCTCCGGGTCCGCACTTGGAAACCTCTGGGTATTAAGTGCGTTATAAATAACCTATCATATCATATTACTGAACTTAAACATTCACAGCAGTGGTCCATGTGGCTTCGATCCCAGGAAATAACATGGTAGAAGAGGCAAAAGGCCCCCTCCATCCATTGTGGGGAACTGCACAGCCCACTACAGCCTTTAACTGTGCATTTATCCTGGCAAACATTCAGCCCTGAAATGTGTCAGTCAAAAGATCACCTGAGGGGTTAAAAATATACACTTGGATCTAATGAACCTAGTACACAGTTGTTGAACAATGGGATACAGGTGTCCCAGTTGAATCCAACAACACCAATCCCTTTCGGACGAGCCACGTATTGGCAACCATTAGGTTTGGGTTGCAATATGGGCACTGCAAAGCACAGATTCCACTAAAAAAACTTAATGCCAGTTGTTTCAAGTGGACTGAAAACATCACTACCCTCTAACCCAAAACGGCCAGAAGAACTGGGTGATGATGTCCTCTTGGAAAGTTGGAACTTGCTCGTACAGGTACAAGAAAAAAACAGTGCCCAAATGAATGTCTTTGCCCTAGAGAGGGCAATTCATATTGGAAGGAGAGCCAATAGTCCCTCCCTAGTGGAGACAATTGGTAACCAGATGATCTCAGAAAGCCGGGAGGCCAACTCAATAATGTCTGGCAACAACGAGGTAGTCCTGTCAGAGAGACTTAAGAAACTGGAAAACTCCTCTAAATTTAATGGGGCCCAACAACAGCAAAAGCGTCCGTTACAAGTGGGGGTGGAAAAAGCCGATCCTTCTCGACCACAACGGGTGTTGGAGAGAAGGAAACGTCAAAGGATTGACACAGCCAGTGAGTTCTTCCTCCTCTAGTGACTCATCAAATTCAACAAACCTGACTCACCTATCATTTCTCATGGATTGGTGGATCCAAATAAGTATTGTTAAAAGACTGAAGAGGAACCTAAAGGGCCTGGTATCAGTGTGGGTACTATGGCGGCATTAATGATCACTTTCGCTCTATTCACAAAACTATACAAGTCAATAAATGACCAGTTGAAAGAATACTACACATCACAAAGTTGCATTCTAAAATGCTTTTCGTAGAAGGTTTTGTGACAGCGGTCCAGGCAAAGTTGGACAAAACCAGGCAGGAAACTACGAACATACTTCATAGTATTCTTGATCCCTTAATTGAAGAAAGGAAGAGGAGAAGACAATTGCGAGTTAAATGTAACACAGGCAGCCAGGGAAGCCTGGGAGTTCTTGCTCAGTCTGTCACCTTGGTGGCTAGCATTATGATTCCACAGAAACTGACTCCATTGGCTTTCAAAACGGGCATAATGGAAATTCCTCAAGAAATGTCACATAAAGCTAGCCAAACAGAAAATGTGGCCGTTTGACGGTGAAGGTGGACAACAGCCCGGATTGGTACATAAGCAGCTGGTGGTTGTACCAGATGTTGGATGACAGCAAAGTGATGGAGACCCCCCTACGGTAACTAATTCAATTTTAAAGAACACATTGTTTTGCAAAAACAAAAACATCCAAAAGGTAAATCTTATGATTCCCACAAATTTCTAAGCAACTTGAATGTTCTACCAATCCCAAAAGTCACCACTGGGAGGAAGGTGGGCAAGTCCAATAACAATCATCGAGGGGACAGTGAAGACAGAATTTACAGAATCAACAAAAAAACACACAAAGTATTAGCCTTGGATGAGGACGGTATTGAAGCCCTCTTAGAGTTATTGATGTACTCGTATGAGGATGAAATAGAAGAAGACCTGAGACAGTACAGTCTAGTACTGGTTGAAGATCCAGTGATCGATCAAAGGGATTTGACGTTTAACAGCAAGAAAGACCTCTCAGATGAAATCATGGAAAAACCTGCTTATGTTTTTAAAACCTTGGAACCAAAATGCTTGGCAGTACCTGCGGAGCAAAGCCAGTCACAGGTACTTAAACAATAGTTCTGCAGGTAAATCCAGAGCTTTGAAAATAAATCACATACAAGAAAAATTACTATATGCATTGTCCTGCAAAGTGTAGGGTAACCCCACAACAACCAAACAGACATAGAAAAATCAGCCTGCTAGGAAAAGTGGCTGAGTGCACCCTTTTTTGGAAGAAAACAAGAGCTTTATTTTGTATGCAAAAAGAAAACAGCAACAGGGTGTTATACGTCTAATGCTGCAGAGCTCTCTCTCATCATCAAAGTGAAGTTCATCTTATAAACGTACAAATCATCATTCATGATGTAGAGAAAGGGGGGTATTAACCTGGATATCTTGTCTTGTTCAAAGGAAAAATATTTTGAATTTCCACGCAGATTTGGGCATCGCTTTGCTGGTTTGTCAATGTGTTTGTTTATTTAGGTTTTTCTATAAAATACAGACAGGGTTTTTGGGTCCCCATGTGGTCATTCATGACCTATTCGCTATACAGTATTCCCTGGGAGCCAAAATCCATGTCCCCCACCCTCATTGGCTACTGCCTATTTACATGCTAATAGTTACATATGGACCCGTCTCCAATTGGTCATGTTGTCTTCTCCTCCATCTTATCCACACGTGGGTAACAGACTCTTCACCTGGAAGCGCTGCAAGGTAATTGGTTAAACGTTGCAAGACAGCACCCTGTCTTTACTCCTAACTACATGATGTGCACCTGGTCGTCAACATCAACTCGGCAGATAACTTCAAGGTCAGCCTGGCCCTTGAAAACAAAGCAACTCTTTTCTCATCCCAGACATGCAGGCGCCCTCATCATGCCTCCCCGCTGCAATCTTTTAAACTTTGGCATCACCCTTTTCTCTCCCTATTACAAATCACTGACCTTGTTGTTCTCAGCTCCCCCCTGTATTGGTTACCCCTCTCAAGAGGTGGGTATGGTGTCCCAATAATACATCCAATTCATGAAGGATTTAAGGGCCTTTCTCCTGTGCATCTGGTAGTTCAGATAGAATGACCATTATTCCGGGGGGCGCAGGTACCCTAAATCTCAGTTAATGTTTTGGCAGCTCATGATCTCTGCCCTGGCTCCCATGAGTATGGCCTTCGTACTTGGCCGCAGCCCTTCTCGCATTTGGCTGCTTCCACTCCTAGCTAACTGTTCAGAGGCCTAGCTAGATACATTTATATGTGAGTGTATGTGTGTGTAGCCTACCATGCCTGGAAAATGGAATGTGATAATCAAGCAGGCGATGGGGCCTCATTGTTCTGTGTCTCTAACATGGCCTGTGAGGATTCAGGCCTACTCTTACATGCAGTGCTAGTTCATGTTATGAACATTGTGTGCAGGGGTGTTGCTAGGTCGGAAAAAGACCCGGGGCTATGCTAATGTCGGAACTGTCGGGCTGGGGGCTAGCAAGCCTTTTGGTTGTAACTCCTGGATTCTATCCAGGGCTCAGCCAAAAGACCAGGGGCTGTAGCCCTCTTAGCCCCCCCTAGCAGCGTGTCATGATGCCTGCCCCCGGAAGACCAGACCAGGCCCAGCAGCCCCGGAAGCAGGCATCATGCCACTTGGAGCATGCCCAAAAGCCCCAGTTAGGGGCTGTTTGGGTACAGTCCTGGCACCTATGGCGGCAGGCTCATAAAGATGAAGTCAGTCCTGGCGCCATGGGCGCCAGGCTCATTATTGATAACTTACCTGAAGCAGATCATGCTGCATACTCACCTGAGGCAGACCATGCTGCATGAAGACTCAAGCCAAATGAGGCTTAGGAGGGACTATTTTACTGAAGGGACTATTTTGTTACTTGGGTGGGGCTGTGGAAGTATACTTACCTGGATCTTCTTCCAAGGCTATTTAAACCACGCCCGGACAGCCACACGTGCTTCGCGTTATTCTGCTTGCTGCAGCGTAACGCTCTCCGTGTTTTCAGCAGCTCTAGTCTTCCGCCACGCCCGCTTTATTCCTGGGACTCCTGAAACAAGAAGACAAGAAGGATAAAGGTTAGAACAGGAGTTTTAACTTTAATCCTTACCTGAATCCTGATCCATTTCACCACGGAACTGAAAGACAGAAGTCTCTGAAGCATCGCTTCGCATTCCTACGGCGCTGTGCTGAACTCACCTGCTTGGCGGTACTTCAGCATTCCATCACGCTCTCTCCATCTCGCGGCCGCCCTCCGACACCTAATGAGACAAAGACAGCAAGGTGAGCAAGGGGACTCTCTAAGGCTATACAAGCTACCCCCCAAGGATTTACCTGATTTACCACGGGAGGTACTCACCTCATCTCCGGTCGGCGCAGTCAACTCTGCTTCATCGCCGTACCCCGGCCCCTATGGGGAGAAAGCAAAGACAATACCAGTTCCCCCCCACAAAACTTACCTGATTTACCATGGGGGTCTCACCTCATCTCGGGTCGGCACAGTCAACTCTGCTTCATCGCCGTACCCCGGCCCTAAGGGGAAAAACACAACAGACTTACCTGAATCTTACCGAGTGCCATTTGGAAATCTTCGAGTGGATTAATCGGCAACCTGCAAGGAATCGAACAGAGTGAAGAGCAGACATTTGAACTCTTATGAACAATTGGACTTTAGAGTCAATACTGGAACTCACCAATTCCTCTACGCCAGTGAAGTAACTGGTCATCAACGCGCCCCTGCGGTCGACGCAGGATGGAGAGCTCATCCTTCCAAACCATCAGGTGAGACTAAGGAGGGGACATCAAAAGTGATCTGTGGGAAGACAACGGGAGTGAGGAAGGTGGGTTGACACTCAATTCCACGGGTGGTTAATTCCTCTTCTCCTTTGCAGAAGAATATTCTTGCGAGCCAGACAAACTAGGCTGAGCGGGCCAGTCCAGTCAGTCATCTCGCCGCTACACGTCACGCTGGTGGAAATAACAGCGGCCCAGTTCCGGTCGATGCCCCCGTGGGAACCAGGTGAGCGTAACACAACGCCTCTGATTGTGTGCATGCATTGTATTCTACGTAAATATTTTATGATGCAAATAGATAGTTTCCCCTATATAAGCTTCCAAAATACATGTGTCTCCCGCCATTTGCTTCTACTCATGAAATTCCCCTCTTCCCCCTACACAACCCTCTACATGTTCTCCATATGTTAATATATTTTCCACAGTCTGAATCGTTTGGAAGGGGCAGTGATCTGAACATGCATCCCAACAAAAGAATTCTTCACATAGACTGTGATCAATCAACTTCCGGGGTACCAGTGGTCCAGGGATCAATATCAGTTTCTAAACCATCAATCAACCCCACACCTCTAGTACAGCAGAAGGAATTCAAACAGATTGGAATACAAGTGAATTATAAGACCTCCTTATCCAATTTTGGTAATGTGGGCGGAACAGCAGGCTTATCTCTGCAAGGTCGTGGATCGTTGGTTAGTTGCAACACAGCGAAAATACAATTATTACCCAATGATAAAAGGGACTGTCCAGTAAAGGTTGTATAAAAATATCTAATTTATTATGGCTGCAACAGACAGTTTGTGCACACTACAATTACAACCCACACCGTAAAGGAACAAAGAGGACAGTCAGTTTCACAAAGGGAAGGGATGCACTCTTGATGCTGACAGGAGGGTAGTTGGTAAAGCAATCAGTCTTACTGTTCAAGGTTATTTGGTTTCAATACCAAAGGAACAAAGGGTCGTAACTGTCTCTAGGGGCCTTCAGAGAAGGACCAGGGGGGCAGACCACAATGTACCTAGAGCTGAAAAGTTCTTGGTGTTCGACAGCATTGATGTGGTTCCAGGGCACCTTGCAGCCCATGAGATGGAGTTAGTGGCGGGAGACACCTGGGTACCAGGCGGCAGGCAGTTTGGCAGGCTAAGCTGGACAGACATCTGCAGGCTGTCCGGCGCGGCAGCTCAGGGCCAAGAATCGTTATCTATGTGCTGGTTGCCGGATCTGGAATGCTGGTCGAGGCATCTCAGACAGCTCTGATGACTTTGGTGTGACAATATTCAGCGGTGCAGCCGGGTGTGGTTCGAGGACTCGACTATCTCGAAATTGTCCTTAAAAAGATGGACACTGGATGATGCTTGTGTGGCACTCCTCTTAGCTTCTTCGCAGGGCTTGTGGCCTTTCAAGGTGGATGGCCCAAAGTCCAGGAGGGAGTTAGCAGGCAACAGCCTTGTCCTTTGTCCAGAGACTCTCCAGCACTTCCCACCTAGGAATCTTGCTGTCAGAACCTAGCAGGGCAAGCTGCGTGCTGGCTGGGTACCGGTTCTTGAGCTGCTGGACAGGTCCGGTATCTCCCTCTGTTCCCTGGGAGATGTTTAGGGGAGGGCCTTTGCTTCCCTCTTGGAACCCCTGGCCTTCCTTCACTTGCAGAAGATGTAGGGTAGACTGTACCTTCAGCTAGGGTCCAACTTAGTCCTTCTTATTACTCCTTACAAAGTCTTCAGATGATCTGATCAGTGAGGGTCTCAGCCCTCTTTTAAAGCCAAACAGGGCCCAGGGATTGGTATAGCGATGCTTACCTTAAGTGAGCCAATTTTGGGTCTCCACCAACAATCTTTTGTGAGGCCTCAGGTCAGAACCAGGGTGCTTGGCAAAAGACAGGGAAGGATGACAACATACTTCTAAGTCCCACCCACCTTCCTGTCTGCTGTACATCAAAGTGTCTCCCTAATTAACTGAGCCCTGTGCAACGCTTGATCACAACATGTCTTCTGTTGAAGTAGGGGGTTGCAGGCAGACTTTCGTCGCCGACAATTCACTTACTTCTCTGCTATGAAAGGAGTGGTACCAGACAGGACATTCACTGCCCTTTCATAACAAGGAGGGGTGTTAGTACCAAGTTGGCTCATTGCATTACAAAGAGGTGTTGGCGTCTGGTCTCCATTGTCACTTACTGCACCCATGCCTTCCCTGAGGCCTGCTAATTAACATTCTTCAGTATTTAACGCCACCAGCAAGGTTTGACGATGGAGATGCAAATCCATGGGCCTTTGAAATTCTAATCAGGCTACCCATAGCCAAAGGCTTTTGATTTACCCATGGCTTTCAGGTGTCATGACAGCGGAGGGCAGCACTGGTAAGCTGTGTCCTCCCAGAGTACATGACTATTTTTCTGCTGTGCGGTGAGCACGGAAAATGTGCGCAGGAATGGCCCCATCATTCATTCTTGTAAACAAACAAAAAAGTCCAGGCGAGCGTACTCTTCCCATGCGGATGGTCGAATTCCTCACATAGACGATGGCCTGATGGTGATTATTGAGACCGAGCGGACAGCAGCTCCGGAGGACACAGAACATTCTTCTGTCAAGCAATCTGCTACATTAGAATGCTCTAGGAATTAATACCAGAGCACATATCAATGGTCTTCAGGATTTACTTACCACAAAAAGGAATAGACTCATCCCCAAGATCTGAGCAACTGCCAGATCCATAGACTAAACAAAGGGCTAGAACATCGATTCACATTGTGCTTAGAAATACACCCATCCTGATGGAGGCCTATTAGAAACTACACTTGGTATGCTCACCTGGATGTACGCACCATTACCGGAAAAGACCGAAACACCCAGTGTCGATGCATCTACCGAAAAATAATATCCAAGCAATAAACTGAACTGTGGCAACTGTGTACATTTGAATGAGACCACCGGGTGCCTTAAGTTTTGTTTTGGAACCAGACCCAAAGAAAAGAGACTGTGTCCTAGATAGGGAAAAGTGATATAAAAGTGATATAAAACTGTCTTCCCACTAGACCTTAAAAAACCAAACTTGGTTGTGGAACAGCCACCCACGAAAACATTGTACAAAGTATTGGAATTGATATGTTGATTGCAATAATAACACTTTTGAATACTAACCCCACATGAGAGGACATCAATCCTAGCTCATATTTTATGAAGAAAATGTTGTTAAATGTTTGTAATATTTCTCAAGAAACATAAGTATTGAAACATTACGATTCAATTTGGAAAATGCTTAACAAATACAAATAAAATAATCTTATGATCACAACACAGGAATAATAAGGTGTAGTGCATTTTTAATGTTATATATGCACCAGAAATCGGTTTGATTATAACTGGAGATCTAAGGGAGGAGTAGCTTTTCACAGGGGACCACCATTTTTTGAAGACTGATGGTGAACAGGGAAAATGTCCTAAAACTATTACATAACATCCCTAGGCTGAGACTGACATTTCAAGTGTAACATATTTGAGCGAGGTGTGTCTTGACAAAGTGGCTGTCCATTTGGAATGTAATTGAATCAAATAGGCCATATTGGAAGAGACCATGTTTTTTACTATCACTGGGATTTTATCTGTTGGAAGACAGAATGCCACTAGGGAAATTTTTGGTTGGGAAGAAGACCCAGTCTTACAATGAAGTTGATGATTCATCAACTAACACACCAATCCGAGAAACAGATGTAAAATGAAGAAGAGCTTATTTAGGGGTGGCAGATAAACCCTGATTCACCATTACTATAGGACGATCAGAAGTAGCAGAGAGGAAAGTGACAATACACCAGAGTGAAGTACACTTGAAGGACGCTAACTATGCCATCAGCAGCCATGGCACTAGTGGGTCGTGGGCAGCTGGAACCCTAGGGGCTTTGGAAATTTGTTTTCTAATGAAGAAATCATTTGAGATGATTATGAGATCAAATCTTTACAGAAGACGTGGTTATGGACAGGCCCGGCACTGGATGGATTTACAGTCTTCTTTAATAAGGCCCAGAAGGGCAGCAACGGAAGACCAGTTTCAGGCGTATAACATTAATAATGAATGGAAGATTTATGGAAATAACAAAAACATGGAACCTAAATCTATATGCTGTGAGGGACCTGAGGTAGTCCTCACTTCTTTCCCCACCTATCCTCCTTTTGGGTGGCCAGGGAAAGGCCATTGCTCTTGGTTCCGGACCCTGGCGGTGAATATGCGAGTGAGGAACAGCTGGATGGAGGAAACATGGGGACTGGGGATGACGCGCTTTTAGTTGAGACATTGTATCTCTCCCCATTTCCCTTTCACAATGAGTCTTCACACACGCACACGCACACGCACACACCCCCCCGCACCCCCAACTGGGTCAGCTGTTGAAGCAACGCTATGGATTGCTGGATGAAAGCAGACCTTTCTGGGAAAGAGGAGTGGCATGCTGAGGGCTAGGGACCTTTTGGAGGATGCAGAGTATATGCAGCGGGAAGTGAAGCTGTAGGGCGCTGGAGGCCGGCGGACCGCAAAAGTGTAACTGGTGTGACCAAGTAAAGTGGTTGTATGAGGCCTGGGCAGCAGGAGAAGCATTGCTGGGTGAGCAAAGCCATGGAGAGCCACTGGGAGACTAAGCAAGGTGCCACACAAGAGAGAGGGAGCTTGTGTTACAGAGGCCTAGCTGGAATGCCATAAACTCTGACGAACACGCAAAACAAGCAGTGAACACCAATTTGAATGAAAACAAGTGTTTTATTAATACTGATTCAAACGAAAAATGAAACAAAGCTCTTTTGACTAGCGAACTGGGTAAAAGCAAGTTTGTGAAACTTCCTGATACAAGGAACTGTGTGATTTGAGAAATCAAGCGTTGGTGAGCACACATTGGCCAAGAGAATTTAAGGAAATGTATGAGATGAGGAACCAAGTACTGGTAAGAGCCACGAGAAGCATTGGTGAACAAGCATTATCAAGAGCCAGGTGAATATAAGAAAGTGCAAAAGGGGCATGGTGGCAGGCCGAACCATTATACAGCATCAAGAGGATGTGCTATGTGAATGAATTAAGCACCACTGTTAAGTTGAAGCTGAAACAGTGGCAACGTTGGTGAAAAGGAAGCAAGTAAGGTGTGTCGGTTGCGTGACCTGTGATAGGTGGACCGTGTGGTCTGACAACTGTGCCTAGACCGAGTGCACCCTTCTATTAAAATGCCACTGAAAGCACCAACAAAGAAGCTTGTGTTTGAATAGCAAGGAACGCTTGTGTTATCTGAAGTCAAACAACTGAACTGTATATATGAATTGGTGAAAGGTAACCAAATCAGGAGAGCTAGGAAGTTTCCGAAGGAATTGTGTCATTATGGAAAAGTGGAAGAGTTGAACTATTTGGGAAAGGAACCCTTGTACCTTGTGAACTATTTTGAACTCTGGGTAGGGAAACCTGTTTACAAGCCAAGAGCTGGAAGAAGCTCTGAACTTTTATTTGAACACAATTATGTTGATGCTACCATCCATACACATTGTATACTTTTAGACATGAGGGCAAGTATAGGTTTTGGACACAGACAGACATTTGCTTTGGACTTCCTGACACAGACTATCTTTAGTTTCCTTTAGGTAAGGAAATCCCACCTTAGCATAGGGCAAGTTAGACCTTTTTCCATCCTACTTTTTTAGTTAAATAAAAGTTTATAGACCAAACTTTAATCTGTTGTATGTGTCTGCTTCGTGATGCCCTCACAATGTCCAGGTGTTACAGATTCGGACTAATGGCATAACGATATAAACAACTGAATGGATGACAGTGTGTAATTTATACTGAAACTCAACAGGAATTGTGGATTCCACTTTCATACATGCAGTCATGAGACTTATTGACAAAGTTTTAGAGATCTTAACAAACAGATTATAATAATATATGATGATTTCAACATCTGCTTTGGAAAATGTTATAAGAATAGGAAAAAAAGGCCATGCATGCACAGAAGAAGCTGGTTTGATGAGTCTACAACTTTTAAATGGTCATACCGGGAGAGACATCCCGGCACGTCGAACATGGAAACAAGGTGACCATATAAGGTCTTGGACTGCTTTTACGTGTCTGGGAATATATAGCCCTAGGTGTCTGCACTTGAGGTATTATCCACCAAATACAGTGACCACTATAAGGAAGGCATGGTATCAAGAATAAACCAACAAACAGGGGTGGGAACCTCAGAAATCCGACACCTCGAGGTAAGGCAATACATATGAAACAGATAATGGTGCCGGAAACAAGAGAGCAACTGAAGAACTAGGCAAAAGGTATTACATCAAATCATCATTTTCTTTTAATGTAAATGGTGATAAAAAATCATCTTAAACATCTTTAATTAATGCATTTTTATAAAAAAACATCCTATATAGCAGACATTCATACATTCATTCAACTAATGCAACTCTAAAACTAGTACATTTAAAAAAAATTGTGGAAATGTGAGACAAATGCAACAACAGTTCCATTATTTAGATAAAAGTTATACTTTCAAAAAGACAATTAATATTGTCAAAAGAGCATTCGATTACACAAGTACAATTTCTATATAAAGAGAATGTAAAAAACACTTCCAGTGCTTTGAGAATTAATGGTTCACTCCAGACAAAAAATATCTAGATTGATGTAATACCTTTTGCCTAGTTCTTCAGTTGCTCTCTTGTTTCCGGCACCATTATCTGTTTCATATGGTATCAAGAATAGACAGACACAAGTGTTCAGAGTTGAAGAGTGTTTATTAAACTGTATGCAGGTTGGAAAAATGCCTAATCTAAACCTAAATCTAAGATAGGAGCAATCGACCATCAAATGAAAATAAGGCAGCCCTTGTGGCTTCTTGCCAAAATAAACGGCCTATACTAAATAAAAAAAACTATTGTCAAATCATTACAACTAAATATAGAAAGAGTGTGGGATAGGGTTTTCAAAAGAAAGAAGTGTACACAAATAATATGTCAGGATGTGATTGTTAGGTGTCTGCGTTCCCCACATTTTAAGCACAGGATAAGGTGGGTCTCCTGAGCACTGCACACACTCAAGCCTTCCCAGCACAAGTCAACAGTTCAGTTTCAGCTATCACGTTATCAAAGGCAAAGTCTCTTTACTCTCAACTGTCTCTTGCCTTCGAAGGCCTGCAGTGATCAACAAACAAACATAAAGTTCTGTTCGATGTATCTCTCGGGTGATGGGCTCACCCCTGGGTCCTCCGCTTCTGGGTGCAGACCCCTCTCCAATCTCAGCCTCCCTCTGTCATATTCACTATGGCTTTCCTCTTCTTCACAAATTTGAATGTCTTTTTTAAACAGTTCCTGTGGACATCTGTCTGCCGGGTTCACCTTTGTCAACACACTTTCTTTTGGGACTTTAGACTTTGCCCATGTTTATGGGCATCACTCCTTGGGGTTCACTCCTTCCACTTCACCTTCACATTTAATTTGCTTTTTAAATGCTTTTCTCTTCTTGATGCAGGATTCACCTCCTCTGCTTTCTTAACAGTTTGTCGGTCAAAGGCTTTCGATTATACAGGGATTTTGCTACACATCCTGTATGAGCACTTTGACCGCTCTTGGCAGCTCTCCTACAGCCTTCTGGTATCAGTAGTTTCATTCAACATGGGATCAACCAGAGTAGCTCAAGTCAGCACCCAATTGGTGCCAGTCCCCTTTGCGGCTGGTCTTTCCTTCACAATTTTACAGTTCTTTGAACTTTCCTTCATTATACCACTTGGAGACTTTCATTCAACACAGTTTGGCTTCTTATTTTTTCACTCCTCGACACACTGGCGGTGAATAATCACTTTGGCTTTCTTTTATCTGGAGTCAAGGCCAGTACCACCGTAGCAGCAGTTGTCCTTGCTCCGGCTTATCGGTGTAGGCACGCTCCGTGTACTATTGACATCTGCTACAACACACTTGGGCTATTGTTTGCGGTCTTACGTTTCCTCTTATGAAGGCTTCATATATCTGGGACGGAAAGGGCAACGTCGCTTCCCTTCTTGTCACCCTCTCGGTTCCCACCACCTTTCTCCTTCTCTTGAATTGCTGGGTCTGGATAGCTATCTCCTTGTGCCATCTGCCTTGCTCGTGCTTTCTGCCTTGCTCATAGTATGCTTTTGTGCTCCACCTTTTATCCCTGTGGGTAAGGGAAAGGGCAGTCAGGTGTATGTGATTCTGGTCAATTGCCTGACTTTCTCTGACCCTTGTATTGGAACATGTCAAGTATATGGCTCTGGTGTTAACCCATTATCTTTCATGTTGTGTGAAAGTGTTAGTGTCTGAAACGAGGGGGTCGGTGGGTATTGTTTTCAAATGTCCTACCTGGTAGGATGGGGAAAAGGTATTGGAAGAAGGGGGATACCACATCTCACCCATCGTTGTCCCACTCCCACTACCCAAGGACCCCCAATCCAGGTGATCCTCCCTCACTGGTCCACCCCCAGGAACTGGATCTAATAGTTATGGCTGTGTCCTGGCCACCTGGATGACAGATCCCCTGGAACTAGCTAGAGAGACACCTTCAGGTTTCTCACACCACACCATAGTAAAACAAACCTGTATTGCAATACAAGAACTGTTTGAAGAAAAATACCCTTTTCCAGTCGATATTTCATAAGGTAGACATCGGTTAGTCATGGATTCTACAGGAATAACGTTGCTGACGGACAGAATTAAGAATCATGAAAAGTAAAATGAAGAACTGTGACCTTCGGATATTACTTGATAACCCAAAATCTTTTATGGCTTTTGTCAAAAATAGGAAAGCAAGCTTGCAACCCTCCTTTTTACACAAACATTTTTATAATGGATAATTAGTTATAGAAAAGAGGGAATTAAAACCAGAGCTGAGGAAGTTAAAGGCTGCGGGTCAACCAGACCGCCTAGTACTGATTAAACACAGAAAGTGCCTGTGAGGAATTTGAGTGTGTGCTCGCCTGGGCTTTTTTTTAAATGAAACTGAGTGATGGGAGATCAACCTCAGAAAATGTGTGGGGCTAATCCACGCACATTTTCCTCTGCTTACCGCACAACAAACACATGGGGCCTCATTAGAACCCTGGCGGTCCCGTAATGAACGGTGCCGGTACGGGACTGGCACCGTTCATTACGGGCTGCCCTATTAAGAGGACTGCTGTGGAACCCGCTAAGATACGCCTGGTCAGACCAGGCGTCCTTAGCGGGTCCCGCTAGTAGTCCTGGATGCTAACAACGGGCCCGTCGTTAACACCAGGGTGGTAATGAGGCCCATAGTGAAGTGTACTCCAGAGGCACATGCCTACAAGCGCCGTCCTATGTGTCATGTTCAGCTGTAATATCACAGCAACAGTTACATCAGTGTATTTCAAGAAAGGGGAAGGTGACACCTACCTACGGCCATGGCCAACCTAATTAAAATCACAAAGGCTCTATGGATCTGCCCTCTCTGTTGTCTAAGTCTGCTGATGGCAGTGCATACTGATGAGTTATTTGAAACAGGCCTGCAATAGGCTTGATTGCAGAACTGACAAAAGAAGGCAGGACCTAACACCACTTTGGTATGCAATGTGTCAAATTGAAGCTCGTTCCCACCCCTCTGCATGAAGGGCAGTGAATGGCATGTCTGGGACTACTGTTTAAAGTAGGCAACCCCTGCAGAGCGGACCCTTTTCAGAGGGAAGAAGTATATGATTTAAGGGAGACAGGATGTCTGTTCTTGCCACAAATTTCAAGGGAGACCAGCGCTTTGATCAAGAGTCACAGTGAGCTGAATTAACCAGAGAGACACTTAGATCCACAACAGACAGGAAGATGGGTGGGACATGTTTTCACCCCTTACCTTTCCTGTTGCAAAGCATTCTGGTTATGACCTCACGCATAACAGACGATTGATGGTGGGGACCCAGGATTGCTTCCTTAAGGTAGGCTTAGCCTGCACCAATCACTGGGGCCCATTTGGCTTTAAAAGGGGGCTGAGACCTTCATTTAGGAGATCATCCGATGACTTAGAAAGGAGTAAGAAGGACTCTTTTGGACCCTGGCTGAAGGTACAGTGTGCCTTACAGGTTCTGCCAGTGAAGGATGGCCAGGATTTCCAAGAGGGAAGCAAGATCCCTCCACTAAACATCTTCCTGGGAACAGAAGGAGATACCAGACTCAAAGGGAAACATCCAGCCACTTCAGAACTGGTACCAAGCCAGCACACAGCTTGTCCTGCTAGGTTCTGCCAGAAAGCTTCCTATGTGGGAAGTGCCAGAGAGTCTCTGAACAAAGGACACAGCCATTGCTTGCAAACAATTTCCTCAGCTTTGAGCCGTCCTTATTAAAGGACGACATGAGCCCTGCAAGGAAGCTAGGAGGGGTGCCACAACAAGCATCAACCAGCGTTCACCTTTTAAGGACATTTTCGAGGCAGTCGAGCCCTTGAACCGCTACCGGTTGCACCACTGACTGTTGTCACACTGCAGTCAATAAAGCCTTCCGAGACGCCTCGACCAGCATTCCAGATCTGCCAGCACAGAGACATCAATTCTTGACCCCGAGCCATCTTGTTGGCCAGTCTGAAGCGGTCCATCTAGCCTTGCTTGCCCTACTGCCTGCACCCTGATACCAGCAGCTGTGTCCCGTCTCAAACTCTGTTGCAGGAACTGCAAAGCATCCCGGATCCGACTTGATGCTGCCAATCATCAAGATCATCTCAAGCACCAGGTACATTGTGGTTCTGTCCCCTGGGTCCTTCTCCAAAGGCCCCTAGTGACATTTATGACCCTTGCTCCGTTGGAGCTGAAACCAAATAACCTTGAACAGTTAAGACTGATTGCTTTACCGACTATCTTCCTGTCAGTATGCAGGGTGCGTCCTTTTCCTTTGTGAAACTGTCTGTCCTCTCTGTTCCTTTACAGGGTGGGATGTATGTTGTAGTGTGCTAGAACTGTTTGTTGTAATATCAATGAAGTAGATATTTGTATACAGCTTTGTCTGTACAGTCCCTTTTGGGTAATAATTGTATTTTGCTGTGTTGCAACTACCAAACGATCCACGACCTTGCAGAGATAAGCCTGCAGTTCTGTCCACGCTACCAAATTTGGACAAGGAGGTTTATAATTTACTTGTGTTTCCAATCTGTTCAGATCCCTTCTGGTGTACTACAGGTATGGGGCTGATTGATTGTTTAGAATCTGATATTCATCCCTGGACCACTGGTGCCCCGGAAGTTGAATCGTCATAGCGTTAATATAAAAACTGGGTAAAAGCATGAAAACTCAAAATGCTGCAAGATGACACGTAGCAAATGCTAAGGAAGCTAACTGGCAAGACTATGGGAGACATTTGGAAACTAATACATTCATCAGGTACCCTTCAGCAGGCACTCCAAATAAACACAGTAGCTGAAAGTTCTTGGATTGAACATGTCACTACATTGTTTAACATCGAAAGTGAAGAATCAAAACAAGTAGATGAGAGACTTTGGTCAGAATGTTCCTTCTTGACTGAGGAAGAGGACATCTTGTTTCTGATAAAGCAGCCAGCAACTCAAGGGCTCCTGGGACGGATGGGTTACCCAACACCCTCCTTAGAGAAGAACCTGAATTGTGGTCATACTTTCTGTGGATACCGTTCTCCCATATCAAAATATTAAGCAGGTAACAAGATCATGGAAAACATCGATATTCATTAAGGGGGATAGGTCGGACACTAAAGACTACCACTCTATCACCCTTCTTGATGTTGTAGGCAAGTTATTCACTAAATTGGTTCTGAAGGGCTTGGAGTATTTGGTGATTGATTCTGGATGTTTTGGCATGTGCCAGTCGGGATTCATCAAGGAGATTGGTACATCGATGAACGTCTTTTTGATTAATTTTTGGAAATTGCTTACCATTGAGATTATTACCATTGTTTTTTTTAGCATTCATTGACTTGGCTCAGGCATTTGATTCAATAAATAGAGGCCTACTTTGGATCAAACTCAATAGCTTGGGCTGTCCAATGGACCTCCCGGAAGCTATTAAAGACCTCTATTCAAAGACCACTTTACAAATAAAACTAGATCAGAGGAGATTACTGTCTCAGAGGGGATTACTGTCATGTTCAATTATGACAATGAAGGGGCTAAAACAGGGTTGCCCTTGCCCCTGATTTGTTTAATTTGTTTATTTCCGATCTGTTGTAAACCTTGAGCTAAGCTACGAGCTTCCCACTTAACATCAATGGAGTTCCCCTCGACCGCTTATTATAAGTGCACAACTTGGTCTTAATTGATCAGACTCATGTTGGCCTCAAACATCAATTGAATGCTTTGCAAGTTTATGTGATGGAAAATGGCATAACAGTCAACGTGGTAAAATCGAAAATGTTGATCCTACAGTCGGCTAAGGGAAGGAAATCCCAAAAAACATCATGGTATTTGAACAATGAAAGGCTGACCAGAGTTGACTCAATCAGATATTTTGGGATGTGTATCAATATTGGTCTGAGAGATGGCCCAAGTGAACCAATGTTAAGACTGAATATAAAAGCCCTTGCAACTCAGGGATGCCTACTTCTGAAATTCTCTATTTTGACGGTGGTATCCTTCTATAGGATGAAGGTGGTACTGATATGACATACGGTGCAGATACATTTTTTTCGCCCTCTGAATTAAGGTATGACCCTCAGTAGAAAGTCTGTTTTGCAAAAAGATCCTCAAGATACTGAATTGCGTCCAGATACAAGTGGTGCGGCTGGAAGAGGGCTTGATTACTCTTTATGCATCAGTCATGTTGAAAACCTTAGCGTTGTACCTTAAGTGCATATGTCATCGTGCCCTGTAAGAGGCTCAGGGAGCGCTCCTGAGTGAAACTGACCTTACTTTGCAGAAATGGAAGAACATTTGTTGCGAGGCACTGGTAGGTCTGGATACCATTGAAAGGCCACTGTTGGCCAACCTGACGTCACTGAAAATCAAGATCTGGAGAAAAGACTGGATTGAGACGCAAGAGCAAAGTCAATGGTTTAAAGTGTGTAGGCCCTACGACATACTTGATGAAGTGTCCTAGTAGGTTCTACAGAAAACAGTTTGAGAATCAGACTGAATTTATCTCCAACGTTAGAGGTTATAACAACAAGGAATAAAGGGAGAAACAAGTGTGCAAGTTGTAGGCTTTGCAAGGTCGAGACTGAGAAAGAAACTCTTCAACATTTGTTATCTTTGCCAGGCATTCGATCCGGGATCCTGGGGACCTTTTATGAAGAATTTAAGATGGCTACACCTGACAAGGCATGATTTTTATGCTAGGGGAACGGATATCTCTGATCATTGCCTTGATTAATTACCTGGTGAAAGTGTTTAAACTAATTGAACTTCAATAGGCAAATATTTGGGCTCAACTCTATAGGGAAGGGAGGATTCCCCCTGCAACAGTCTGTAGTAACTCTTTAAGAAATGTTTTCTTTGGATTCATTTTGGAGTAACAGAGAGTGATGGGTGTTGGTGAAATGACTAAAATGACAGAACATTGTTTTCTTTTCTTCTTTTATTTGCATTGATCTTTTCTTTTTTCCTTTTTCTTTTTTTATTATGTGTTCTGATGGTAAAAAGGTGTAAATGAAGTTAATCACCTAATAAAATGAAAAAAATAAATAAAACAAAGTCAGATCAGCAACTAATTTGATTCCACACAAGGTATTCAAGGCTTCAAGGCTTAAGGCACTCAAACTGTCCTTCTGTAAACTATGCATGTTATAATATATATGAATTAAAAACTCTGTAATAAAACTGAGATAGCTAAATACCAATAACAACAACCTGAATTTCTAGTCAATAAGGAGGGAGATATTTCAAGAATGTTCTTCTCAACTTCCATGCCCTACTGAAGAATGTGGCGTTATACAACCTTGCATACGGAACAGATGTTGACCTGTTCCTCAGTAAAGATTCCCTTACCGTGCACAATCCCAGAATGGATTTAGCCAAAACGTTCTCAGTCTTATAGAGAGTGGGCAGCATAACACAAAGCGTGATATGTCTTTTGTAATTATTCAACAGGCAGAAGAACATTCATTCATACTGGATTATTTAAATATGCTGTATTGGTTTCATATCTGAGATTAGTTGATGGTGTCAGAAGCAGCCACTTTGTTTCAACAGAGCAGTGTGGCTTGACTCCTTCAGGTCCTTTACTCTAGCCTTTGACTGGTGATTGAGAGAAGGCAGCTCGTAAGTCGCCGGCATGGCAGTGAATGGACTAGCCCTGTTCAGTGCGCTTTTGGCAGCATAAAACATTTCATCACCTAGAATCCTGAAATTTTGTGATTCAGTGACCATATTCCAGACCACATACTAGACGCCAGCACTGCAAGGTGAGGGGTTGCAACCGGTACCTCCAGAGTGGCACACTGCTTTATTGGGTGTTTGCAGTCCTCAAGTTCTTTGTATTTTACACACTTGTCTTCCTCTTTGTATGCTCAAGTTTCTGGGCATTTGCATTTGTTTTATACTACTACCTAACCAGTGCACATGACATCGAGTAGCGGTCTGCACAAACTGTGCTCAAAGTTTTTGCAGCCTCATTGCACTTGATATTCATCATTGATCAGTATTTATTAGGAAGGACTGCCAAAAGGCCCATGGAGGCGGGCCAGCACAGCATCAAATCTGCCTGAAGTCATGTGCTGTCTGGCTGTCAGGCAGTGAGGCAGAGGTCTGGAGCGGCGTCCATCCATCCATCATACTGGACTCTATTGAAGCTATATGTTTGTAAGGCTTTTTCTTATTACTTTAAATGTATTTGGATATCCCCATTCCTTTTACTGTGTTTTTTTTATGATGGGCACAAGGAAATTCAACTCCCCTCATCTGACCCAAGCTGCACACAAAAAGCCCCCAGTGGCCTCATCTATCTCGGAAGCAAATAATCCCATTGTTGAGATGAAACTCTTTTGGAAGATATTTACCCTAAGCAATCATCAGCACCACGATCCACAATATGATTAGGAAGTGCTCTTACGTGAACTCTCATTTAACTCACAACAATTCTGGTGCCACCACCAGTAGAACCTAAAGGGTATCGACCCTACATGACCCCATGCACAATATGAGGTTCCTAGATCAGCAAATTAAGAAGGAGGCCGCCTATTTAATTATCCAGTAGTGGTCCATCATTCTAAGAAATCTTGGGACAGTGCACTTGTGTTTTCTATGGACAAGGGGGGCCTCCCATGTATCTTGCCCCTCAGGTGGAAGTATCAGTCCACTCGGCAGTGATAGTAGGTCGGTCCCCACTGGGTTATACATCTTCCCCAAATCCAGGCATTTTGCACCCACAGACAAAAGGAGCTAAGACGTTCAACATTGCTGAGGATATTGTTACATCTAATAGATTTTCTGTCCTCGCCGACGAGACTATTTCCCAAATGACTGCCATGGGAATCTCAACCAGACGTGGATGTACCTGCCCTCACATTGGTCCTCTGAGACATGTTGCAAATATAATGTGTAGCCTCAAGACAAAGTGGGGACTGCCACACAATCATCTGAGCCTCCCAATTTACTGAACATAACAAACTGTGCATCTTGTAAGCTTATGCTGGAGAAAATGGATTCAATGCATATACCTTCAGAGTCATGTATTTCTCTTATCATTGAATTTCGCGCTGAAATAAGGACATTAAAGTACATGCTTATCTCTTTACAGAACCTATCCCCCAATGTTATCACTATTACTATTCGCAAATCTTTCAGCAACTTTGCTGGTCCGGAAACTAAAAGAACACTACCCAAGTCTAGGACAGCAGTCACAGGCCATGCCATTACCACATCTACTCCTCCAAGACCTGCAGTAGCCAATTGTTCTGAGACAAAACTGCACCAGACAAGTGGCTGAGAAATTCCTCCCACACCTGGTTCAGGCCATTATCATGAGCCAGAGGTTAGTCCATCCATAAATTCCTCTGATCTTCTCCTTTCATGGAATATTGCTTGCTTATCTTCCGAATTGGATGACCACGACTGGCTTAACTTTGTGTCCTTGTCAGATATCATCTGACTTCAGGAAACCTGGGCACCTGGCTTTATATTTTACTGGCTATGATTGTTTTTCAGTTAATGCTGTGAAAGGAATGTGGGACTGCCCAAGTGAGGGTTTGGTAACATGGGTCTCACTGGCTCTTAGTGCCAGTGTGAGAAGCATGTTGCTAACTGTTCTGGTCTTCAAAGTCTAAAACTATTTAGGTCTTCTCTTCTTAAATTTGTTATTTTTAATGTTTATTTTAGACTTATGGGTGGTACATTTTATTTCATACCATTGGAGATGGTGTAAAAAAGCATCTTAGAATTGATATTATCTGTCCACTGGTACTTGTGGTGAACCAGAAGGAGGACTTGGACTACCAAGTACCATGTTAAGAGGTTTTTATTTAAAATAAAATAAAAACAAAAAAGCCCTACCACAATGAGCGACGTTCCCTCCCTAATGAAACTAAAACTAAGGGTGCTCACCAAAGTCTAAAAATGAAATACTCCTAAGTCTAAATCCGAGAAGCTCACTGGCCCTACCACTTAGAAGAAAACCAACAGAAAGGAGGAGGCCCGAGCTATCGCTTCTGTTGTTAGATTCTACCTGGCCCAAATCTCTTTTCCATGTGTACAAAGTTTGTCAATGTACCAAAATAAAGTTCAACATTTGGCATTGTTCCAAAACAAAGTTTAGCAATATTCCAAAACACAGTTCATATCCTCTCTGCAGGTTCTGTAGTCAAAGGTTAATATCTTTCATTCAGTTTCCTCTTCCTCATGGAAATTTCTCACACAATTGACCAGATTAGACGAGGTACTTGAAACCCTCCATGTTCTCTTCCTCTACAGTTTTCTGTATTAAACTCTGAGAGGCCCAATCTCTCTGTCTCGATGGGGCCTCAGCCCATTTTGGTTTGCTCAGTTCCCAAAACCCTTATGGTTCTCCCAACTTTGAAAGTTAGTCTATTTCTTTTTTTAGGACTACCCAAAGTCCTATGGACTTCTAGTAGCCTTCTTGCAACTTCATTAAAATAGGGCGTCTGCCCACTCTGGTTTATCAGGCTCCCGTAACCTTGTCGACTTTCCCAGCCTAGAAAAGTCTCTAAATTGCTCAGGACACTCAAACATCATCATACCCTTTTGGAAGATTGTTTTCTCTCTGCCCGGGTTCACCAGGTTCCCCTAACCTCTCTGGTTTCTCCACCTTTGACAGTCTCTTAATGCCTCAGGGCTGTCTGAAGCCCTATCACCTTCTGATGGGCTCGCTTTCTGACTGCTCGGATTTATCAGGCTCCCGTTATCTCATCGGCTCCACCAGCCTTCATTATGAATGTCTGTACCTCCCAATTGCGTTCTTCCCTCAGGAGCATTAGTTTCCCTTGTGTTACTGATCTCAGTGGAAAATGCACTTCTCGTGCGGCTTCTCGGTCGGGCAGGACCCCAGCCTTCTAGTGTCCGACTAGCGATACGCTCACTCTCCACACTACTGCTGCCTCTGTGGTCCAGCATGTCTCCGTTCCTCCAGGATGTCTTATTGTCAGGGCCTCTGCGAAGGGGTTTTCCTCCTCCCTACATGGGAGTTTCTTCTGATTTTATGTACGTCATCACAAACAAAAGGGTTGTGTCTTTCTTCTTTGATTATGGCATTCAGGTGTAGTCCAGCATTACCTGAAGTCAAAGAGTTTGAAGAAATGCCACTATTCAGTAAATCCAGACAGAAGTCAAGTTAACAGTGGAGTTAGGCAAACAAACAGGTTTTAACAAATTACAAGCAGTAGCATGTTTCTGATTCATAGAGATTGATTTTGAGGAGGGTTTGGCAGTGATAAAATGTCTTTGTGTATCTCTAAATTTGGTAGTCCCTATAAAGGTGGAGAGCACAGATGTTATCGGGGCTCTCGTTCTATCCTGGGAATCCTCGTCCCACAAAGAAGAGTCCCTCCCACTGAGGTCCCACTTGCCCAAACTCCAATGGAGGGTTAGCCTTAACAGGAGTGGCTGGGAGAATGGACGAATTTCCCAGATTCGTCACATACTCTAATTTTGGTACAATTGTTGCTGGTGATTTTAACGTTCACTTTGAGCCCCTCTCTGTTTGTATGGAAGCTACACTTGATGAGGATGCGGGTTGGGACATCCCTGATATTGAGGCTAGTCTCTCTCATTCTGTTCACCATGGAGCTTTAATCCGCTCAATGCTCTTTATTATTATTTTTTTTTATTGGTATATAGTTTGTTTCAAACCTTTACCATACAACACAATGTATTGTGCTTGGTGTGAGGACATCCAATGGAAGGCTTCTGGGCAATTAACAAGCAGCTCAAGCGTTTAGATGAGGTGTGTCTAGGTCCCATCTAGACTATATCGGTTTAAATTTAGAAAGTTGGCTGCTGGTAGACGGGCTTGATGTTATTGTAAGATGGGAGAATGGTCATGATCCAGTCCTTTTTAGCTTAAAACTAGTACCTGAACACTCCTGTATATTCTCTACTCCTAGACCTCAAGAGACTAATAGCGGGTTTATAAGGAAACAAATCAAATGGAATGATCTTAACTTGGAGACCACAATTCGTAGACTATAGTCCAAACTAATAAGGGTATTTGAGACCAACCATCTAGATCTCTGCTCAGGTATGTTAAATATTGATGAATGCTATAATGACATAAGAAAGGCATGCATTCCATTTGTATCGTGCATGGCATCATTATCTGGGGTAAGTCAGATTGATACCACAGGGAACGCGAGTATTGATCTAGACTGTAGGGCTTTCTAATTCTAGGTTACTCTCCAAGCTCAAGAACACAAACTCTGATAACCTCAAACTAATTAAGGCGCTTCGCCCTGAATATAAGGCCATTGTTAGCCAGAAAAAGAGGATATTATCAGTAAAAACTAGGATGATATAACAAGAACAGTATCTGGTAATGATCCTAAGAGCACTAGGAGCAATAGAGATGTGTCTCTTGTTATAGGGTATCCAAAAGTCAACCGCTTCCTACAACATTGATCCAGGAATGGGAATGGGTGTGCCATTACGCAAATGTATATTATGACAATACAGCTCCAAATAATATTCTGCCTCCATTGTTTCCTAATCCCAAACTGTATAAATAGCAGCTACCCTAATATTTAATCTTATGCAGGTTACAGGTGCCATTTGCGAACACATACGTGGGAAAGACTCAGGTCCCCACTTTATCCCAGCTGAGTTATTATGTAATGAGCCATTAATATGGGGTCCTTTTTTAACCTCTATTCTTTTAAAATATTTTAAACCTAGGCACCTTAGTTCCCACCTTATGGCATCGGGCTGAAATGATCCCGATATTCAGAAGGGCGATTGGTCTTCTCCAGTGAATTATCTCACAGTGCATTAATTGACATTACCTCAAAAGTATATAGGAGGTTCCTTTTGGGACATTTGGAAGATTGGGCAAAGGAGAGAACTGTTATAGCTGATTGTCAAGGGGGCTTCTGTCAGGGATGGGTACAATCGAACAGGCTTTTGTTCTTGTGGAAAATCAGTCAAAGTCAAAAGATAACCAATGTATATTATTTTAATTCACTTTAAATCTGCCTTCAACAATGTTGGCAGAGAAAAACTTTGGCAGGTTTTTAGTGATTTAGGTCTACCAATTAACTTATTGAATGCACTGCAGGCACTTTACCCTGAGACAATCTCAAGAATTAAGTTTGGTCGCAATGGTGTATGTATGAGGTGCGTTTTGTCACCATTTTTATTTCTAATTTACATGAATGAATTGGCTAACTTCATAATACATTCTGACTGTCACGCCCCAAGAAAAGACGAGGAAACAATTAGGATCCTTTTCTATACTGGTGATGTGGCTTCAATTTCCAATGCACATTTTGGCACCAGAAAGCAGATGGGGATTTAAGAATGTTTTAAAAAAATAATTAAAACTTGTAATAAACAACAATAAAACAATTCCAATGGCTTGTCAGCACACCTATGCAAGGAAATTGAAACCTAACTTCAAGTTCAACAGCAAGAAGATTGGATTTGTTGATTTATTCAACTATCTCGGCATATGGATTTCTTCTAATGATGAGTGGAGCCTATCAAGTAGTTGCGCATTCACCAGTTATGTATGGTACAGAATTATGGGGCCATTCGATAATGGATGGGTTGGGTTTGGCTGAGCGGAAGGTTTTGCATCAGATTTTCGCACTCGCTCCCTCAGCTCAATTATCCCAAATGGATCTCGAAATAGTTGTTCAGCTGATCAAGTATGAGATTTATTGTAACCACTTTTTTTGGATTGTATTAATGTTAGTGACGATTTGCAGCTCCAGAAAGTTATTCTAAAGTTCATTGGTAATGATCTCCAGGGTACTAACTGGAGATGGCTAAAATTAATTAAAAACATGATGACAGATCTTGGCCTTGACCACCTCTGGTGAAATCCTGCCAGTATGGACATATAATCTATAACAACAGTGACAAGAGGCTTGCAAGACTGGGTGCTCTCTCATTTCATTGATCCCATGAATATAGGTTCAAAATCTTCCTTATATTCCGATACAAAAAATACTTGGGCACCTGAACAGTACCTTAGTAGGATTGAGAAAATGGTCCATAGAACCTTGCTTACTTGTTTTTGTTTTGACATTCTTCCAATGAGAGAATTTACGTTGAAATGGGCTACAGGCAATCTGTCGTCTTGCGCATTGTATGATACTATCAGGGAAACTGTTACCCATGTTTTTCTTTTCCCCAAGTATTCTAATTTATGGAAAAAATTGATCCGACCCCATCTCAAAAAGCACAGGATCAGACATTTGGAGGTCACTTTGTGGTTCCTTAAATTATGTAAGGGTAAGGAAACCTCTGTCTCTTTAGCAAATAACCTATATATCACTTTTAGATTAAGGAATGCATCTTGCCACACTAGCTGGGACCTTATCCCAGCTTCACACACTGCTACTTTCCTCCTTGTCTACTGACCCTCTGATTTCTCTTCTTCCTTCTAGTTCTCACCTCCACCCTTTTGATGTTTACTCCTCTCACTATTACTCTCACCTCCACACTGCAACTCCCACCTTCAGATTACAACTCCCACATCCACAATACTACTCCTGCACCCTGCAACTTCCTCATCCATGCTACCACTACTTCCTCTGTACTACAACTACTCCTCCTCCACTCCTCCTCCACCCACCTATTCCGCAGTCACACACCTTTCACTCAGTTACGTGAACTTCACTGTCACTCTTTACACAATCTCACCTGTCCCACTCTCATGCACATTCACACAGCAGTATCACTTGCATTCACTAGTTCACCTTTTCCAAAAATCTCCTCCATATTCCACTACTCCTTCCTTCCTCACCCGAACAACCCACTACTTGCTTCTTCCTGGCCCTCTTGTTATGTTCGATATTCTGATCCCATTTTGTCCCTTATCATAGGATGGCCCTGTCGTCCCGTTCTGGATGGTGTTACAAGCATCAAAGGTGGTCATTATGACCCTGGCGGTAGCCGTGTCGGTAAATACCGGAACGGCTGCAGCCAGAGTCATGAATTTACCGGCACCCTGCAATGGGGATTTACCGGGGCATTACAGCCCCAGTGGACCCTGTAAATCCCCATTACCGGGTGCAGGTAACTATTACTCCCCATTCCCATTTGAGTTCCATTGGACTCAATGGGAATGGGGAGGCCGGATGCACCGGCACCATTCATGAATGGTTCCGGTGTATCTGTCGAGGTCTGCTCGCGGATGCCGGTCAGCCTGCCAGGTCAGATCTGGCGGGCGGAAGGCACCTGTTTGCAGAATTTGTAGTTTGCCGGTCCGGTAACAGTGCCGGTAGCTTACCGGCACCATTGCGACTAGCCATTGAGGTGTCACTGGCTAGCTGATGGGTCTCTTTCAGAGATTGGATAAGAAGTCTGATAATGGGCAGCTTTGAAGGTTCAGGTGATCCTACCAACATATGGCGAGGGTGATATCCATAGGTGCAGTAGAACGGACTCATCCGGATGGCCGTGTGGAAGGTATTATTATAAGCGAATTCTGCTGATGGAAGATACAGATTCCAGTCTTCTTGTCGCTGACTACAAAAACAACGTAGATATTGTTCCATAGTTTGGTTCAATCTCTCGGGTTGCCCGTTGCTCTGGGGATGGAAACCTGATGAAAGAGCTAGCTGAATACCTAGTTGTTTACACAGAGAGGTCCAAAATATTGAGGTAAATTGGGAGCCCCTATCAGATACTACTGTATGAGGGAGACCATGT
Source organism: Ambystoma mexicanum (assembly GCF_040938575.1). Taxonomy (NCBI): domain Eukaryota; kingdom Metazoa; phylum Chordata; class Amphibia; order Caudata; family Ambystomatidae; genus Ambystoma; species Ambystoma mexicanum. Next base: position 829,747,280 of record NC_090934.1, on the reverse strand, counting down.
AACCTTACTATGTCTTTGAGAAAGACTCTGGCTGTTTCAGGCGCTGAAGGTACCCCTTGTAAGGGTATGAAATGAGCCAATTTGCTTAGGGAGTCTACCGTGACCATGATGGCAGTCATACCTTGAGAGAATGGGAGATCTACCACAAAATCGATCGATATATGAGTCCAAGGTTGAGAACATATGGGTTCTTGTTGAAGCAGACCGAGAGGTCGAGACGTCTGGTGTTTGTTCTTGGCTCAGGTGGGACAAGTGGCTACATAAGTCTTGACGTGTTTAGCGCAATCTGGCCACCAGAAATTCCGTAACACCAGATCAAAGGTAGCTTTCTGGCCCTTCTGACCAGCCAACGGAGTGTCATGACACCATGACATAACCAAGGTCTGTTGCTCTTTACTGGGTAAATATAGGGCATCATCTCGGGAATAAAGTCCTGATCTTTCATTTAGTCTGGTCTTTAACGCCTAAAATGGCCTGTTGAGAATGTGACTGTCTCTGGTATCCTTTAGGAAGGTATTGGCAATGATCCGAAAAGTCTTGTTAGGCAGTAATCTTTTGGGTTTTCCAGGAGATTCGATATTCGTACCCTGGCTGCGGGATAGTGCGTCCACAAGAACGTTCTCCTTTCCTGGGATGTACGAAATATCAAAATCAAATTGGGAGAAGAAATACGCCCATCTGGCATGTCTGGCGTTTCTGCATTCCATCTGTTGAAGTATCTTCAAATTCCTGTGGTCTGTCCGAACGGTAAAGCAATGTATAGCTCCTTGAAATAGGTGACGCCACTCTTCACAGGCTCGTTTGATAGCCAATAGTTCCCGTTCTATCACCGAATAGTTCCGCTCACTGGAGGTGAGGGTGGGTGATAGGTAGGCTACTGGGTGTTCCTTGTCATCTGTATGTCTTTGTAACAATGCTGCTCCTATCGCTCCGTTTGAAGCGTCGGCTTCTATTATAAAGGGAAGTGCTTGGTTAGGTTGAATCAATATGGGAGCTGTGGTAAACGCTTGTTTTAATATAAGAAAAGCTTGATCAGCTTCTGATGACCAATTGAATGTCACCCCCTTCTTTAGGAGGGCTGTGATGGGGAGTACCAGATTAGAAAATCCAGAAATGAAATGTCTGTAGAAGTTGGCCAACCCCAAAAACCGCTGAATATCCTTGACGTTCTTGGGTTTGGACCATTGCAGGATGGCCTTTATCTTCCCTGGATCCATGTGAATCCCTTCTCCCGACAAAACAAATCCCAGATAAGACACAGAAGAAGAGTCAAAGACACACTTTTCCGGCTTGACGTAAAGTTGGTTTTGCAGGAGTCTCTGGAGCACTTCCCTAACATGATGATGATGTTCTTTGGATGAGTTCGAGAACACCAAAATATCGTCCAAGTATACTACTACTGTGGTAAATAGAAGGTCCGAAAACAGTTTGTCGATGAATCGCTGAAATATGGCAGGAGCATTTACCAAACCAAATGGCATTACTTTGTATTCGAAATGACCTAGAGGTGTCCGGAATGCAGTTTTCCACTCGTCACCAGCTCGGATCCTGAGCAAATGGTATGCACCCCGTAGGTCAAGTTTAGTGAAAAGGCTGGCTCCTTGTACTGCCTCCAAGACCTCCTTAATTAGAGGCATAGGATACCGGTCTTTGATTGTTACTTGATTGAGTCCTCTGTAGTCTATACATGGCCTAAGTTCGGAGGATCCCTTCCTCGGGATAAAAAACAAAGAGGCTCCGGCAGGGGACTTGGATTCCTGAATGAGTGCATGATGAAGGTTGCAGTCCAGGTATTCCTTGAGAGCTTGACGTTCAGGTAAAGACAGGGGAAACATCCGTCCGAAGGGTATTGAAGCTCCTGGCACTGTTTCAATGGCACAATCTTCGTTTCTGTGAGGAGGAAGGATATGAGGTTGATGATCCAAGAATACTTCCATGAAATCTAAGTAATGGGAAGGTATCAGATGTATTGAAGCAGCTGACAAGGATCCTGCAGAGTTGGTTCGTGGATGAGGGGAGATAGGCTGCAAACACCCTTCTGAGCAAAACGAAGACTTGAAATTAATGGTATTAGCCGTCAAATCGATGGTAGGATTATGGCGGCGTAACCAGGGCATCCCCAGTATTACGGGGAAATGAGCAGCACGGATGAGATCAAATACCACCATCTCCTGATGTTGGAACAGTTTGACGTTAACAGGTTCTGTTTCATACCTGATGGGACCGGATGACAAAGGAGTACCGTCAACTCCTTCCACTGGGACCGGCTGTAGTTTCTTGCGGAGAGGCAGGCCGTTCTTCTCTGCCCACTGTATGTCGATAAAATTTCCAGCCGCACCACAATCCAACATTGCTATCACATCCCAAGGGTCAGATTTGCTGCTCGTGAGTCGGACAGGAAAAACCATCAAACGTGTATCGTCACTAGAGGGTACAGGTAAGTGGTTGACACAGGGAGTCGGACTACTGTCCCCGGACCTTCCCCTGTTCAGGTTCGGGGGGTAGCATTTCCCTGTCGCCGAGGGGGTACCTCTGGACAATTTTGCAAGAGATGCTTCTGGGACCCACAATACATACAGAGACCTAGATCACGTCTTCTCCTTCTTTCTTCTGAGGTTAGCGGGCCTCTTGTCGCACCAATTTGCATTGGTTCTTCTCCTTGATGAGGGACCGTATGATTTCCCTGACCCGGCGTATGGAGGATGGGCGTCGTAGGATTCCTTCTCCGTTCTTGCCTTCTCTCTCCTAAACGGAATTCAAGCTGGAGAGCAAGAGAGACTAAATCCTGAAAGGAATGTGGTCTAGCAGTCCTGGCTAACTCATCTTTGATATCCTCATTGAGACCCCCGTGAAACAATGTTTGTTGGGCAGAATCCAGCCAATCAGAATTGGTAGCAAGTCTCATGAAGGAAGAAATATAAGTTTGCACGTCTAGATTACCTTGTTTGAGGTCTATTATTTGTTCATACGAAGAGAATTGGACCTCAGGACGTTCAAATTGTGCTTTGAACATGTGTGTGAATGCTGCATAGTCATTTGTAGCAGGGTCAGACTGGGTTATAAGAGGGGTTGCCCATGCTAGTGCATTGCCGGCCAGGTTTGAAACTAGGAATCCCACCTTCGCCCTATCGGAATCAAATGCTCTTGGACGAAATGTGTAATAGATCAAACAGGAGTCTAAAAACTCCCTTAGCGATCGTGGGTTCCCATCACACTTGCCAAATTGCAACGGGAGAAGAGGTAGGTCACCCCTATTTTCCCTGTTCTCATCACGAGTATTAACTTGCTGGCGTAATGTCTGGTTCTCATTTCGGAGGGTTTGGACTTCCACAGTTAGCCCTTGTATGGCTCCTACAAGTTCTTGGTACTGTTCGAGTGAAGCCATTCTTACTTCCTGGCGTTGCACGCTGTCAGATTTGCAATAAACCTCCCTTCCTTCCTCCTCACCTTTATCGTCTAAGTCGTCTTCTTGTGGTGCTGTCTTTCTTCGTCTGCGTATTTCCTTGGTTTTCTTCTTATCGTGTAAATAAGGTCGGTCTCTGCAGGAAGCCACGTTGTCGGGAGGTAAACCCCCAACCGCGGGGCTCCCCGGGAGACCGTCCTCCAACAGGGAAAAAGCCTCCTGGCTGAAAAAACCCTGTATTGGATCCTTACGGATGTTTCACAAGAATGGCTTCGTTCAAGGTACGTAGTCCACACGAGGAGGATGAGAGTGTGAGAGAGAGACGGAGTAGCTTGGAGAGGCAATGGAGAAAGAAAAGAAAACAGGTAAGGAATACGGAACAGCAGAGCGGAGGGAGACAAGGTAATGAAGAGCGGATAAGCCGGAGCTGCAGAATGTGCCTGATGCGAGGAGGACACAACACGGAAAGCAACGTAACGGGGAACGAAGGTAAGAACAAAAAGAAAACAGAAGAAAGTACGCTCGAAGAGGCGAGAGGGCAGAACAGTAGGCAACGATCGAAGGGACGATTGCGGGAGAGAAAGACAGAAAAGATAACAATGGAGCGTTAGCTCTGAGAGTGAAAGTTACTAGCGTTGTCAGGACAGTGGAAAGACCGAAGGTGCAACGCATCCGAACGCCAGCAATTCCTCCAGCATAAACAACGGGCAGCCATCTTGAAAAACACTAGACCGCTCACAGGAGAACGTAGTGTAACGTGAAGGCACTTTCAATGGAGTCTCCAGGAATGCCATAACTTCCATCGGGGAAGCATGACAGTTTGGAGGAATGGCCCCTACCAGGTAAAGGCTATTTTTCGAGGTTCTTCTTCAGAAGAGGACATTAACCATTACACGGGAAAAACATGGGTGTCCTCCCTGGCTTCACCACTCAGTTTGTAATCTCCATGGAGATGGTAAAGGTTGGGTCTATGTGACAGATCACCCATAACCTTAAAAGAGAAAATGGTATATTACCTAAAAAACATCTTTTAGAAAACCTTTATCCTCATCAAGTAAAAGCTCTGTTTGGTGGCTCCAATAAAATCACAGAAAGAATAACTGCATAACTCTTTGATGGTTGACTGATTTATATTATCCGACCCTAAATTGTCATGTGACATGAGTCATAACGACGAGCATGATGGCAAAAGAGGTAGAAATAAACTTCCTGAGCCAAATTTATGTTTAAGAATAGGAACGTAATGTCCCTTCAAATCAGGATTCAAGAAGAAGTTTGCAGGAATGCTGAAGGAGCGAGGATTGTCATCTGGAGTAGGATAAAGCATTGAGGCTGACCGACTTAGTACTTGGCAACGGCATGTTGAGGCTGGGGCTTGAAGTGCCTGAGAAGATTTAGGAAGGGTCTATGTCCTGAAAGAGGTGCTGATAAATCCTCACAAATTAGCTTCAGCGTGGTGCTGAGAAAGATACCCAAAACATGAGTGTTGACATGTGCCGATAGTCTGAGAGGGCTGCTAGTAAGTCTGAAAATTACAACAAAAGGAGGAGCATTGAAGCATTTAAGTAAGCAACTGTAGTATAGGAGGGACTCTGGGAAACCAGAGAAAGAGTGTAATGCCTGAAGGGGTACTGGGAAATCTGAAATACACAATAGAGGTAGTGGGACATTTTGGAAAGTGAGCCTTGCAGGGGTGTTGAGAAGCCTGAAAGATGCCTACGGCTTGAGAACAATGTTGAGATGTTTAAAAGGAGGCTAGAGCTTCAGGGAAATGCTGAGAAAATGTTTATCTCAGATGAACTGAGTGTATTTGAAGACGTAGACATGAATACACTAACTGTGAGAAATCAGAAAAGCGGTTAAAGACCAGACCCTGAGGCAAGGCAATCCTGACAGATTGAGGATGAATCGAATTGCTTAGTCTTTGCTGACTTCTTTTGATCAATATTCTTGATCCCTTACTCGACTCTAAATGTGCCATACCGTGGCATGTGGCACTTTTCTAAAAGCTTATAAAACCAAAACCCCAAAAAGTTAATAACGGCATAGATTTCAAGACATCTTCTGGACCACAAGGCTCTCATTTTTGCCATGTGTATTCGAGCTAGTGCACGCAATTTGCAAACCATTCTCACCCTCGTGTGAAAACATGCATAGCAATTGAAAATGGCTGACAAATTCTCTGCTAAAGGAAATACAATCTAACTGCACCTAATAATTACCTCGCAGCTGCGCATCAAGCACCAAAATGCCAGAATAACAGTCACTAGCTGCATCCATAATTATTGAGAACAAGATGCTTAGTCATGAGGTGAAGAGGCATACAAATAGCAAAATGCAAAACAAGAAGTCATGTACATGTATGGGAATGCCTCACGACCACCACTCTCAATCTGCACACCTGTGGTGGAGTATTGGACTTACTGTTTGCATAGGAGTTTGCCAGCACCTGAGAAGGAACCAAATGATTCGAAGTGATCAGCATGTTCACATCTAGGTCGTCTGCAAATATTTTCTAGACATGGAGAGCTCATTACGAGTTTGGCGGTACAGTAAAACAAGTGGAGGAAATTGCATTACCATAACGGAATTACTGTCAATTTTACCGAACCGTTGAATTCCTAGTTTGATATTTAAATGGAGGATGTACCTCCAGCATGATGCTCTGGACTCTTTGAAAACACGCGGTAACATAGCAGAGGGCATACAAAGAATTGTTAAAGCAGACACTTATTCAGAAATATTTAATTTTATTAGATTGCAACGGGATGTGTTTGGGCCTGATTTACAAAAGCATCGTATAATGGTGCAGTCCCATTGGAAGAAAAAAAAAACTTTTTTTTTTTAAATCAGGCCCTATGTCTTAATGCTTAGTAGCTCAATCTCCTGCCCACAATTCAATTTACCAGAAAAGCAAAATGGCGCCCGAAAACTATGAAGAAAGTTATGCAAAAATAAATCGAATAGCCCACGTCAACTGAAGCAGGGTTCATGTAAGCTGTTACAATGTGTTTGCTTGGTGCTCTATGTTGTCTTTTTGTTAATTTACCAAATAGATGAGGGCCACATTAACTGGGCAAAACCAGCAACAAAAACAAAATTGACAAGCTACTAAACAACCCACACAACCTAGGAGTGAAATGAAGGAGGTTATGCTCAAGCTCAGTGCCCAGTAGCAAATATTAACTCAGAACGCATGATCAGGGACTGGGCACCCAAGCCAGGAGAAGAATATCAACAGTCACAGCACTGGAAGAGGGTGATAGCAGCGTGGCCACCTTGCAATAGATAAAGGGTCGCAAATGGGCATGATCTGTTGGGAAAACAAGAAATGGCATCACAAAACACTCACCTAAAAAGGAATGGCTTGTAGCATGAAGATGGGACAAAGTAGTGAAAGCCATGGAAACACTCATGGAATCAGTCTCGCCGATCGGGACATATTGCACGCTACTCAAATGTCGAAGTCGCCTTCAAAAAAAGAACCTGAGGTTAATTTTACAGGGTAACAGGGATATGATATTGCATTCATAACGTGCCTATATACAAGTGTTACACAGCGCGATGAGGCAATGCAGTGGGAACAGAGGGAAGACGTAGACAACCATCTAATTAGGGCAGGTGACATTGAGGTCGCGCAAGTGCAGGGGAGGGAGGAAAGGGAAAGTGCGGGTAGGGTGGAGGGGGCAGTGCAATACATAGGATCAACAGTAAAAAATAAATAGAATAAATAAAAACAGTAGGTACAAGTGTAGCCAGCTAGTGGCAAGTGCAGGGGAAAGTGCAGACATCAAGTGTCAAGAGCTGGCGGGGACTGCAATAAAGACAGAAATGCAGTGCAGAGAGGATGGGAAGTACAAGATTCTGACCTGCGATAGCAGGAACATGGTTATCACTACTGTGGATGAACCCACAGTGAGGGAACAGCAAGGTGCACTAATGTATGGAATTCTTGCTTGGCAGCAATACAGAAGTGGCCCTGGGATATCAATACCCCATGATTTGAGGCTTGTTATGAGAATACAAGTCCAGGAGTGGTCCCATTGACTGCGTGCTAGTACAGTGTGGTAGAACCCGGCCCAGCTCCAGTTGCTTAATAGCAGCTGAATACAGAATGCCACACACTCGGAAACAGCACAGGATTTATTTTACTCTGCGGGGACAAGCAGAATTCACGTATTGGAACACCGACATGCAAATACTAATGTACATGTCCATGCCAACAATCTCTCATTGGATCCCAAAAGCAGCTTTGATTTTATACACTCGGTTTCTACAAATGTTCTTTCTGTATGTAATTGCGTGTACTGTTTAGGAAATTATCAATAGACTAAAAACAATTAATGCAATGTCCATGTCTGTCTGTCATGAACTCCTGGGGTACTGCGGCCACAGGCTCGAATATGGTGCAAGTGTCAGTACAGACCGTGTGCCACTTGTGAGCAATGCTCGCGTCTTTGCTACCCCGGCTACCCCGGCCCTGCACAGTCTGCAATTATGTTGCTTTTTGTGAAGACCATCAAAATATACCCCCCTTAGTAATCCAGCGTTACTTTGACAAGAGGTGCAATACCAAAGGCTGTTTCTGAATCTCTTTACAGTGTTGTGTGCTGAGTTGTGCATGGTGCTCGTTCGCAGTTTTGTGTCATTTGACTCTACATTGAAGACTTTAGCCAGAACGATGAAGAAGAGGGTGGGATTTGTGGATCTGTGATTTTCTGAACGCAATGAGATCAAAGATTAGCTATTATTTTCTTTTTTTCAGAGTAGCATGAACATCATTACATAATATTACACACTTACTGCAGGTATTGACACAGGCAAGGTGAGCCTGATCGATCAGATCAGAGTATGGCATCCATTGGGAACATCTTTTCATAGTAACCCCATATGCTTTGAATGCCATGTGTCAAGTTGAGGATCAAATAGCCCAATCATGCCATAATATACCTGGGATAAACGCCATGTGCTTTGGCTTGAAGCCACCCGTGTAGTTACTTCTTGCCTTCATATGCTAAGAACAGCGTCAGCAGCCTCCTCAAATACACCTTCATCATCCTGTTAAGGTACCATATGTAAGGTGAAGCCTAACATGTGCTGCCATCATGTGCCAAATGAAGTGTCAAATTAGCCAATAAAACCATAATAATCCTTGTATAGTCCACTTATATGTGTGTGCTGCCCCACATGCCCAGGTATTGCCAGCATATGCCACCGGACTCTTGCAAGACCAAATAATTGCATAAACTGCCTGGTAGCGTCACCACGTGCATTCTTCCAACAGCAGAATTAAGCCTTGCCAGGTGTTAACTGATGAGTTGTATTCGGAGTAACTGCCTCACTAAATTGCCAATGCAGCATCAGAAGGGCATTCCCATATGACACTCAGCTGAACATAATAAACACTGGTCACTTTCTTGCCATGGCTAAAGGAGATCGGTGCACTTCACACCATTACAAGTGATAACAATCAGTAAAGTACTTACCACAAAACAGGTTAGAACCTCAAACGAAAAGTAGAGCAAACATATTACTCGGTTCTGTCAAGGCTTAGGCACGTGGCCCTCTCTGCAAATAACAATACCAAACAAATACACAAAGAGGGAATGCGAACATAATCACGGTTGATGCGTATTCACACACACACACACTTGTCATCTACCACTACCAAGGCCAAGAGTTTTTGCTCCATTCTCCTAGGAGCCAAACCCTAAAAAGGAGGAACAAAGACTGTGGAGCTTTGGCCAAATGCCATAGGCTTATGCAAAGTCCTATAGGCAAAGGGAACCATTGTCTATGTTTGGGCTCTGGCGGTGGAATCAGGATTATAAAGCGTGAAAGCAAACTCAAACCACTATTGGTAAACCTTGCAGTATTATAGAGCCAAACCAGTTTGAGTAATCAAGTAATCTCTGTCAAATTTAGACTACGACCCCATTACAAAAATGAAGCCAGTACAGTCTGCATAACGGTTTGCAGCTAAGTCTGGTAATACGAGTATAAGATACATGCAGGGCCTCTACAACGGTTACATGAATAGCGTCTTCACAGAAATCAATACTAATGTATACAATCCATTTCCCTGGATGCAGCCCTTTCTTTTGCTGTAAACTGAATATCTGAATTCTGTAATTATTTCCATAATGAAGTCCTGTGGAGTCTTACCCAGTCAGATAATTGTTTCTCAATCCAGACTGCCTCAGGAGACGCGCACTTCATTAAAATAAGTCACACTCTTGCAAACAGTACACAGTAGGCCCCTGCAAATCTGCCTGCTTTCATCCAGAAGCATGTCATTACCATGACATGGCAGAACATTTATCCCAGTCATTTGACTCCATATGTCACAATGTCGAGCGGCATGAGTCTAGTTAGCGGCGTGAGTATTTACACTTGGTTTATACCTAATGAGTTTGGCGGTTTTTGTATTCCTGGAGTACCGAACAATTATCAATTTATTCACCAATCCCAGAAAAGGGAAGCAGGCAAAAAATCACCCCACATTAACAGGGATGTTATGTATCCTTCTGCAGGCAATGTCATGCTTCTGGTGTGTGCGCTGCTGGTCAGATTCCCAAATCATTGTTTGTGCCTGAGTCAGGTGGGGATTCTTTTAACACATTTGTGCCAGGGCACAAATCTGAAATATGTCATCCATTCATTTATACAAATTAGAGCTGGAATGTGGGCAAATATGTGCAAAAGTTAGAATTATTGATTTACCGGCCCCCAAGCTCCACTCGGTCCACCCACTTCATTCAAAAATATTGATCAAGGTGTAATAAATTGATTCAGGGACGTTAATGGTGTGGTCCCAACTAAAGTGCTAACTTCGTGGTTTCATTTTAAATTTCAGTATAACATTCCAATACTTAGACCACAGTCTCATTGAACGTAAATGTATCTAAGAGCTACTGAGGTTTTTAGCAGTGTTGTTTCAAAAACTGATCTCAGACATGGAACATCAGCTAAAGCACGCAACTACATATTAATCATCAAAATCACAGGACAAAAATGACTCATGTTGAATACCTGTCAGAAAAACAAAGTTATCATGGGCTTTGACACATTTATGTGACATCATATTAAAATGCGATAAGGGATACATTACAGCCTATCATACGTCATAAGGATACTGGAGCCCCCGAGGAGTTCTGTGACCAAACAGAGGAACAACACTGCACCTCGTCATAACTTTTACAATATCTTATTTTACGTACATTATATTATAAGTTATTTTTTTATGAAACATGGCCATGAACTGTGAACATCTCTTGCTCATTGTACTGTAGGAGACCTTCCAGTTGCTAATACATATGTCCAATTTAGAATCTGATGTAAAATAAAAAAATAATAATGTGTAGCTTCTAATGTGTTGCAGAAAAACAGTCTAGGCAGTTAAATAAAATGCTTTTAAAAACGTGTTTGCTGCATTGTGCATTAAAATATGTAATAACATGCAGATTCTTGCTCTCCTGTGTTAAACTCCAGCAGTGAACAAAATAAACGTTATAACTACAAGATATCGCAGACCATCAATGCAAATCCAATTAAAGCCCCATTTCCCTGCAAATAAATGTGGGAAATAGGATACATGGATAATAAATGTGGGCAGTTATTAAGAGCCTGACGGGGTCTCCCCCACATATATATATGCAGTGAAGTGGAGTAAAATAAAAAAAAAACATTATTTTCGGATTTGCAGTGTTTTTTATTTCAATATTTTCACATAGATCCAAATAAACATACTGCCACAAACAGTTCATCAGTTAATGATTGTAAAGTGTCTCAGAAACTGATTTTACAAAAAAAGAATTTGAAAAGCTTGTCACAGCTTTAAATAAGTGCTGATCTCTGCTGGCTGGAACTGACGTCACCCATGAAGTATAATAACTGATTACAGAGGGGTAGTCAAATCCCTGCACTTATTAGACACTTGTTGTCTGCACTTCTAACACTTGCACTGCCACCTGCTGGCTGCACTATTTGTTATTTCCTGATTCCTTGTCCTGCACTTGTCCACCCCTCCCTCCCCTGGCACTTCTCCTCTCCCCGCTCCCCTGCACTTGCACGATCTGAATGTCACTAGGCCTAGTAAGATTGTTGTTTTTGTCCTTCCTCTGTTTCCCATCCCCTGCCTTGTCGCGCCTTGAAACACTTTTGTATAGGCGCGTTATAATTGCCATGTCATATCATATCATATCATACTCTCTCTCCTCTCAAACCCTCACCCATTAATGGTGGCACTAAATGGGAAGTCCTCTTGGCGGGCTTCACATCATCCAGGTATATCAGTAATGTCTATCACAATAGCACTATCTTGGTTCAAGGTCCTCAACCCAACCTACTCCTCTTAGACTGGTGCCTGCCGTCCCTAATTAACCTCCTTCCCACTCCTGCTACTGCTTCATCTCTCTCTGTCCTCCCCTCAGACTGGTGTACCACACCCATCTACCCTTCCTCGTGAAAACCTTCAAAGGTGGAGATCTCTTGCATCTAGCCATGCTCATTGCACACTCTGCCATCAAACACTCTTCTGACATCTGCCTCCTTGAATACTTTGACCTCGATATCCTTGCTCTTACCGAGATGTGGTTCAAGCCCCTCTCAGTTACTTCTTTTGACTCCATTCTCTCTGATGGCTATAAGATCATCTCCAAGCCTCAGCCTAACTGTGCAGGCAGTGGGGATGCTCTTGTCTCCCCTGAGTGGGTCCCCTCTTCCCTCATACCCACCCAGCCTTACTCTTCCTTCAAGAGCCTGGTCTGCAAGTTGGTCATCTCTCTCACCTCCTCACTGACCATTGCCACCATCTATAGGCCACTTGGCTCTACCACCCTGTTCCTATCTGAATGGCCTGATTTCTTCTCCTCTCTCCTCACTACCACCACTAAACTCCTTCTTATGGTCAATTTTAACATCCACCTGACGCCTCAATCACGGCTTCCACTCTCTTCCATGACCTTTGTACCTGACCCTCCTCTTCATTCTCCCTTCTGGTCCTACCCACTTGGCTGGATACACTCTTGTTGCCTTCATCCACACTGATCTTTCACTCTCTGCCCCACTGACCACCCCAATCTCCTGGTCATACCACTCTCTCCTCGCCTCTCCTCTCACCTGGATGCCCTCGGCACTCTAACCATGCCTCTCCCTGCAATGCCAACCTCATTCACAAACATCCGTCTAATGAAACCCGTGGCAGTTGCTACATTCGCATCTACCCTCATACCCCTCTATCGCCACTACAGACTCTACCTCTGACTCTGCTCTCAGCAACCTCCATCTTACCATTACCAAGACACTTGACATTCTTGCTCCAGTCATGAAGATCCACCTGAAACATGCCTCTTAGCATAACACCGGGTACGACTCTGAACTTGCAGCCCTGAAACACAAGTGCAGAGCTCCGGAACGGAAGTGGCAGACCTCAGGCTCATCCTCTGACAAACTGGCCTGTCGCCTACTCCAAAGGCAATACAAACCCTCCATCACCACCAAGAAAAGGGCCCACATCCAGGCCTGCATCTCTAGTACACCCAACAACATGGCTGAACTCCTTAAAATATGCAGGGAAGTAGCCTCTCCTCCGCACTCTCCTCCTCACCTCTTCCCACCATGGCTCTTTGCAACACACTGGCCACACACTTCACTGCAAAAGCCAGTACATCCTGAGCACCCCCTTGCGTGCCTCTTCCCCTCCTCGTCACCCACCCCCTTGCTTCCTATGGCCTCCCATCCTCCCTGTGCCTTTCCTTCCTCTCTCCTATCACACCTGATGAGGCAACCAGAGTTGTCCACTCCATGAAGGTCTCCTCCAAACAGGGTTCCCCCTGCTCTTCCAGATTAATTAAGGACAATATTGGCTCCCTTTCCCTGCACTCACTGATTTCTGTAAACATTCTTTTGCTACTAGATCTTTCCCCTCTTCCCTCAAGCACTACCTTGTGTGCCTCCACCGGAAAAAACCTTCTGCAGACCTGTCTTGTCCAGCCAACTACTGCCCCATATCTATCACCCCCTTCCTTGTCTTCCCCCAACTGACCCTGCACACTGAACTAGTTGGTTGCCTCCACAACCATCTACAACCATCAATCTGGATTCAGAGCATCCAGAGGCATGGAAACTGCTCTTCTGGACACCCCTGAGGAACTGCTCGCTTCTCCTGATTCCAACTCTCCAGATGTTCTCATTCTACTTGATTTTTGCTCTGCAATTCATATGGTCAACAACTCCATCCTCAGTAGGCACTGGACTGGTTGACCTCCTTCCTCAGTGACTGTCCATCCCAGGTTATTCTGGGCTCTTTCTCCTCCCCCACCTCTATCTCCACATGCAGTGTCCCCAAGGGCTCCAACCTCTCTCCCTTGCTGTTTAACAACTACCTTACTCTGCTTGCACACCTCATTTCCACCTTCTCCCCAAACTTCCAGTGTTATGCAGATGATGCACAACTCTTCTTCAAACTTCCCTCTGATCCTCTCCTTACTTCCTCCATCATTCCTGACTGCCTATCTGCCATCCGGTCCTGGTGTACTTCCAATGATCTCTGCCTCAACGCCAGCAAGACTGAGATCCTTCCTATCAGGACTCCTGTTCCCTCTTTCTGTCTCTCACTCTGGCCTTCTTCGATGGGCTCTCCTCCTTCTCCTTCATCTGAAGCAAGAAACCTTAGTCACCTTTGACTCTTCTCTTTCCTTCATCCCTCACATTCAGGACCTTGCCAAGAAGTCCTACTTTCAACTCCACCTCTTCAACGGAATACTTCCTTTCCTCACTTTCCTCAAGAAGCTCAATGTCGATACAGCTCTGGTTCTCTCTAGGCTAGACTACTGCAAAAGCTGTTTCTTTAATCTGCCCTCTTCGTCTCTACGTCCCCTCAGGCTAATCCAGAATAGTGCTGCAGGACTTATCCTTGGCCGCAATCCCATGGACCACATCTCTACAGCCCTAAAAACTCTCTACTGGCTGCCGGTTGCTGCAAGGTTCAAATTCAAATCCCTCTGCATCATCCACAAGGTTGTCTAGGGCCAGGGACCACACTATCTACAACTTGCCCTCACTAAATACTCTTCCTCAAGATCTTTACGTTCCTCTGGCACCAACTCTCTGTGCGTTAAGCGCTTCACTAAACAACAAGCTGGTGGCCGGTCTCTTTCCTCAACAGTCTCCCTCCTATGGAATAGCCTCCCCCTTTCTCTTCGTCTTAAGCCGGATCTCCTCAAATTCAGGAAGCTCCTCAAGACTTTCATTTTCACCTCCTCCTTCCCTTCCTCCCTCCTCTTTTAAATCCCACAGTTAAGGAAATTGGTGACCAGGGCCCTTATGTGTCCTTCCGGGTCCTGGCCTTTCTCACCCAATCGGATACAGCCTCCTCCCCTCCCAGCACTTCGCCATGGCACCCTCTGGCCTTTGTCACCTCAGAACTGCAATTACACATTTATTGGCAGCTGACCACTCCACCTAGGCACTTAAAGCTGCTCACTCCCTAGCACTTACCTCTTCATATACCTAGCACTTACCCCCCACTCCCTCATCCCTTCCCTCTCTCTGCACTTGCAAGTTCTGAATTCTCACAAGGCGTAGTAGGTTCGCCTCTATCTTGCCTTGTTGTATTTGTTCTTCATTCCCAAGTCCCCTCCCTGTTCTGTGAGAGATTTGAAACACAATTTACTTGTTTTATAAATGCCTTACAAATGCACAAATAATAAATAAATACAAAATAAATAAATTCCAGGTGTGGCGACAAGGAATGATGAGAATGGAACAGTGGTGTCCTAATGATTGCTATACACTTTTACTCTAACAATATTATAACTTAATTTACCTTAATTCTAATGCGGTTTACCTAACTAAACTAAAGAAACTCAGGCAAGTGTCAGGAAGTCTAAGGAAGTCAAACAAAAAGGCACCATCCTGGTCAGGGCCCCTACTCCATTCCTATCGCTACAATAATCAAAGTCCATAAAGAACACCGTCTTTTTCCTATCCCAAAGAATGACTCCCTTCCCCTGCATGCGAAGTCTTTCAACAAACTAATAGTTCATAAACGTTTAAACATAATGTTGGCACACAAAATTTGATAGGATTTCCAAGGGGCTAGGAGAATGACTTTAACTTGGTGGTATTTCTCTAGACGAGGTTCCAAGCAGTCTACTTTTCTTATGTATCTTGGCGGATTCCCACTGGGACAAGGAAGATGCTCTCTGCTTTCCTTTAGACTTATCAGTATCATACTCATGTGGAATTGCCCGGGATCTGTACAACAAAGTGGTTCACAGCTTTGTTATTCTCTTCACTGTTCATTCCTCAATGCCCCCACCGGGATTTAGGCTTATTCCCTCTACCTTTTCTTAGGGTTGCGGGTCGACTCTCCTTCTTGCAGTTTCTTCTTCTCCCGGCCACCGCCTGGGTCAATCAACTCCAGTTACTACTGCTTCTTCTTCCAGCCACCGCTTGGGCTGGTTACTTCTGTGGCCTGTTTCTCCCCATGGGCAATCTCTGTTGGTGGTCTCAGCATAGTTGTTGGGCCACTCTGCCGACCCACAACATGTCATACCACCACCTTTCCTTCTCGTTCTGATGCGCCAACACCCTGCAGACTCGCAAGGCGCTTCTCGGTGGTCCCGCTGCTCGTCTTGGCAAGTTTGGAGACTGGCCTCTCTGCAGTCTCCCACTGCGCAAGTCCAGTCTTACAGCCTCCCAGGCGACCTCCTCCCACACCTGGTTCTCCTTATGATGGGATAACGGCTCTCACAAGCCCAGACCCACACAGTGCCAAGTCGGACGGGTTAGAGAATGATGAAGAACATAGACTTTCTTTGCTGTTCAGTTTAAGCATTGGGGGCAGCAGCAGCATAACGTAAGCCCAATGAACTACAGCTGGTTGAGTGTTTTTATTATTTTGCGGTACGGATTTTGAACTCTGGTTCGCTACCACCTTTGTCCCACCGGTTGGTTCGAATGTATTACTATAACACATTGTTTCAGACATAACCTGAAATGCAGGAATTTCTGACCCTGATGGGAGCTCTGAGGGTTGGGCGTTGACGGGGTCGTATCCCCGACTTCCTCCCCTTGATGTCCTCCTGTATACACCCACTTCTAGGGGGACTATCGGTTAGCGGCTGCACCTCCCTAACTTCATGGAAAGTGGCTCCTCCTTGGGAGAAGTGATGCTATCGGAAGGATCGTCACACAGGTCAGTTGTAATGTCACAACTAACCTGTAATAAGAACATCTTTTGCAAACGTTTATGACTACTGCAGACTACAATGTATTATATTGAACTATGAACATGAAACAACTGATTTAGAACTCCCTTTGAAACCGGGCAAGGTTTGTAAATCAAGGTATTGATGTTTGATCATTTTGTGAATGCAGTAGGGGGCACATTACACTGGTTGCCCCTCTAAGTTGAAATACATGTTTTACTTAATATTTACTTCTGAATACCCGGATGTGCTTCGGGATCCGCAATTTGGATTGCAAGCACTAATCCCCCACTGTGTATTATTGAGCATGGCCTGCGCGTGCCCGTTTCAAAAGTATATATTTTGAAAGCTGTGAAAAATACAATGGCTCAGCTTCTCAAAGCTTGCTAGCTACCGCATCTCCTCCCTTGCACCAAAACAAGAGGCATCCCAATTCCCAAAGGGCATCTGAGTAAGATGCGCTCATTCAGATGCCGTTTATTCCCCTTGCGCAGATAAGAGGAGGACGTTTCTGGGCATTTTGAAGCGCATCCCGAATTCACAAATGGAACGTACCTTGAAATGCCGGGAAAATGAGGGTCTCCCCCCTGCGCCTTTTCAGAACAGGCGCTGGTGCAGGCGCAAATCGTGGCAGCGACATTTCTGACCCTATCACAATAGTATTTCCATCCCAGAGCGGAGCTGGAAATGCTTTTATTTATTTTTTGGCATTTCGCCAAGAAACACCCTTCCAGCATCCACGTGGTTGCTGGGAGCCGGTTATACATTAAGGTCAGGAGAGCGCTCCCAACACTAATGTATGAAAAGGGATGGGCAGCGCACCTCTGCACTACTGTCCAGCCCGGTCTGAAATCGGCATCTCATCTTCAGAATAAGGAGACCTGTGCATTTCTAAAAATAGCACAAATGTAATGAGCGCATTCTCTGCCTTGCTTTCATTTGTGCCATGCGTTGAGGTTCTGCCCCATTGGCATTTTCTCAGAATTCCTAGAGAAGACTTATTCAAGAGTTTGCCTCTTGAATATGAACTCTGCTGCTCAGGGACACAGGACTTCTGCATTCAGATGTCTACCACTCCAGCCAGTGAAGCCAACTAACATAAAGGGGCAAGGCAAAAAGCACACACCTGCATATTCATCATGAACACTAAGCTGCAAGCTTTAAACCATCTACATGGAGTATATGCTTCAAGGCACTTTATCAACCATTGTCAAACTCAATATACAACTAGCCATAATAACCATTGCCAATGTTGGCACCAGCATGTCTTACTCCATTCCGCGTGCATCTTTAATTATGAATTGGTTATTGCTACCCCACATTTCTTTTTGTATTTTGCCCAACATTCTAATGAGGAGGCTATGGTTCTTTTTTTGTTTTCTGTGTAAGATCCATTATTATTCTGGGGGCTAGTTATTTTGCCGTGTGCCCTGCACAAAAAGACCAATTTTGTGAATTGCCTGTTGTGTCATACAAAGTGGTGGTTATCACATTTCAAAATCCAGTGTCCTGTAATCCTGATTCGGGTACCTTCTTGGGGGTAAACCTAGAGTACTGAGAGCAATGCCTAGCAAAATGGAGGAACTAGCCCTGGTAATTGTTCTTGTGACTGCAAGGTCAGTTGTGGTGTCAGTGCATCACTATTGATCGACCTTGTTCCCGACGGGGTTTCAGTGTTGCGTGTCCACATAGTTAGGAAGAAGAGAGAGCTGGGGGCCGTAAGTAGTCATAGTATTTTGGTCTGACTTCCTCTGTACCACCAGCCTTGGAGACACAATTGGCGCTTTTGAATGCCTGGCTGTACACTATGCTGGTCCATGGCAGAGAATCGAGATTTGTTCTTCACCATAGTTGGGTGGCCCTGATGTTGAGGTAACTTTATTCTTCGGTTACCCAAGGTGTAAGCAATCATTGTGGTGGAGTTGCCATGCGTAATTGTGTATGGTTCCTTTAAAGAGGAGCAGATGACCTTTACAACACTGAGGTGATAGACCTTGCCAGCACTATGGGGACCATGGGAATCAATCAGTTTGTTCTTGGCCTACCCCAGAGACATGGTTATAGATTGAGGATTTTTTTACTACTGGGTGTCTGTGGGAGAGTTTACTTTTCTGCCCCCATGGATGGGTCAGAAGGGAATCCAGGCAGAGATCCCCAGTGCCTAGGTCCTCTCATATCGAGCGGCTCCCCCCTGAATGCCTGTGTCCAGCATGCATTGCTTCTCAAGTGCAATCAAGATGAGAGAGAGCTATACACCTATCTTATTTTTTTTGTCCAAAACAATGACATCAAAGTTTGTTTGGAGAAGCATAATTTTGCCATTTGTGCACCCATCAGTGAAATCATTCATCCTCGCAAAATGCCAGCATGAGCCAGTTTGCATGCCCAATGGTAGCCTCATGATCTCTTTATTTTGGGATACAGTTTCCGAATACGCGGCCGCGAGGACAACTGATCTCCATTTAACAAGGCACAGGGATCATTCCCAATTATATACCTGAGTGCAAGAATACTACATACTAATACTAAGGGACTTAATCATGACTTATTTTTTGTCCGGTTCTGAAAAAGGCCATAGGCCAAAACACGTGTCATTTACGGACAAACCACACAAATAAATTTACGGACAAACCTCACAAATAAAGTTTATACACACAAACCTCACGAATAAAAGCTTCATAACTGGCGCAGGCTGTGTGGTGGCATTGATCAATGTACTATTGCTAAGAGTGCAGTGGGAGCACTCTATGCCCGCACACAGTGCATCAGAGTAACTGACCAAGAACATTTTCTTTGGATCCTTGTCGTAGCAGGAACCCCCCACAGATACCCACAAACAACCTATTTATACAATCATAATGATCTTCCAATGGAGAGAGAAATCACAATAGTCCGTGTGAACATGTTTTTTGTTGCCAGGATGATTGACACCTCAATTATGGATTTGCAGAACTCTTCAGGAGGTTGCACAATCTCACGCAGATTGTGTGACCATCATGATTGCACCAACAAAGTAATACTCTGGGGAATACCATTAGTCTTCCACAACAAGATCAAACACACTTAAAAGAGCAGCATTAACCCAGAATGAATGCTTAGTCCAAGGCACATCTTGCCATGGCTAGATGTAGCACTCTCTCTGCAGCAGAACACTCACACTAACCTCTGCCATGAATTGAACTACTTGCAGTGTGGGTCTCTACCCGGTGCATTTGCTCAAAGCAATATTTGCAAACTTGGTCTCTGCCTGGAAGAGATCATCACCAGGCCACTTTTGATTGATGCAGACTCCTTCTCGATGACCCCTCTTTAAACATGCATTGTTTGATGTCGCGGGCCTCAGATTCCTTAATGATAGAACTAACCTTGCACTCTGTGGGAAGAATTTGGAGGATGAAGCGTTATCTCAGCTGTAAAGAAATTGTTGGAAGAGGCCGGGGTCTTTGATATCTTGCAGTCTGGATCCCAAGGCAGTCATGGAACTGAGTCCACCCTCATCTGCATGGTTGATTATCTGCTGATGGCCATGAACAGAGGCTGTATTCCAGTGCTTGTCACATTGGAGTTTGCTGGGCTGATCCATCTCTGCGATCTGACAGGAATTGGGTGGTACATTCGAAATGGATCTACTATTTCCTGTAGCGCAGGTGCCAGCAGGTGAGCATGGGTGCTCTGTCTCCCTGGTGGATAAATGTCCCAGGCGTTGGGGCCATCCGCTCTTTTGTGCAATGTGCTTGTCAGGCTATTGGGTGATGTAACCTGGAGGCATGGTGCAGGTGTCATCAGCATGCTGATGGGTTACAGATGTATCTCTATTAAAAAGGCAGCCCTGAGATGACCTTGGCAACACTCACGACCTGCCTGGCTGACGCTCTCAAGGACATGGCCACAATCTGTCTAAAAATGACAAGATGGACATAACCATTGTGGATTTTGAAAGACGACTGCGGCAGGTGAGTGAGAGAGGGGACTTCCAATAATAAGTGGCATGGGACACCCCCTCCCTCCTATTTAATGTTAAGCCTCAGCATCCTGTCCATCGATAGCTTTGGCAATGATGGAGGACTGTCATATCTATCTCAGAACAGTCAGATCTCTGTAGCCCCTCATATCATCTACTGACTTAGAATCAGACATCTCGTCTGCACGTGTGTGTTGATTCGTTTGGGCAACAGAGATTCACTTTTTTGCAAAGGTGTCTAGCCTTGCTGGTAAAACCGGAAGGCTGCTGCCAAGCATGCAACTTTTTCTGGCGCTCGCAAATGGGCATTTAATGGGTCATTACGGCCCTGCCGGATCCAGTAATTGCCCATTTGCGGCCGCCGGAACGGAATGCTCCCTATTCCCTTTTGAGCCCCATGGGGCTCAATGGGAATGGGGAGGTTTGATGCACCGGCCCCATTCAGAATTGTGCCGGTACATCCGACATGCTCTGCTAGCAGGTGCCGGTACGGCCGCCAGGTCAGACCTGGTGGCCGTAATGGCACCCGTGAGCAGAACTCCTAGTTTGCCAGTCCGGGAACTATGGTACCGGCAAGCTTACCAGTACCATAGTTCACGGACCGGCAAGCTTGTAATGACCCCCATGTCTCTCACTCAAAAGCTGAAACTTGTGTTGAAAGCTGCTGCTGTAAAGCTGAAATGTGTGTGTGGATTGAGGATATCACCTCATCTTTCATGATCTGCCCTGGGGTCCGCGTCTGTAGTGTTCCATGTGAAAGATGAGTTGGCCATTATGGCTTCAGAGCTTGGGCGGGAGAAGGGTGACTAGTCCTGTGTGGGATGCCAGGGGGAAACTACGTACAATCTCAGTGCCTCAGAGGACATGCACCTGTCCCTGGCAAGTGTGTGTCCTCAGACTCTAGGTGGCCATGACTCCTGAAGGGCAGTCCATTGGTTAGAGTGCCGGGCCTCCTTTCTATAAATCTTCCCACTACCGTCCCTGTTCTGAACATTTTGTAAGACCCATTTTATCCACTTGTGCTTCCCTCTGAATGAACATGAATCCAGAATCCACATTTTATAGTGTTTTTTTATATTGTGCTGGGACTTTGGTCCCAAAGGCAGGGCTTTTATAACATTTTAAATAATACAGTTCGCTAATTTAATTCAATTAATTTATGAAAAACTTTCCACCGTTGTAATAAATGAACATTAATATAGTTGCTTCCTTATTTTCATATACTCCCCTGGCTATTAAGAGGTTTCACCCTCTCAATATCTTTACTGAAGTACTTCACGCAAGTGACATTCACAGGTCATGTGACCTTCAGGTCTTCCCAGCAACCTGTTCTGCCTACCCAGAAGAGTACACATGCTAGATACACTAAGAAGAAGTATTCACATACATTGGTCCCCCTTAGCTGTCACCTTTGGGTGGGCCGACTAGTGAACTTGCAGTGGGATCCAGATACCCCACCAATTGCACCGATACATCTTGTCTTGCAGAGCAGTCCTTGCAGGACCTTCTGCAGTGCCACTCTGTCTGGGGTGAAGAGATCAGTGCAAGCGTGAATGATGCTGGACTTTTCTCCTAGTCCAAACTACGCACTAGCCAGAAACGGGCCTGGTCTAAGACAACTGTGGCTACACCAATTAAAAGATAGCAATTGGCAATGAGTACAATAGCAGAAGTAATAGCATCACAAGGAAGCCCAACCAGCTGCATAATACAAATGTTAGTATATCAGCAAGCTAATATACTAAGTAGGCTACTTGCATTCTTCATTGGTTGAGAGATAATATAAACTGGAGACATTAGACTGTTATTAGGCATGTTTGAGATCTTTTCAGCGTTGTAATCATTTGTGTGGGCAATATCTGTTTGAATATTTAAAATGATGCGTAATTATGCATGCAAATGTTTATGCTTTTATTGATATTATCTATACATTTCTAAATTCACCCCCCCCCCACTAGCAATTTGCTCCAAGTCCTCCAACCCAGCGGCGCCCTGTTGTAATGTCTAAACCTGTCATGCTACCCCCTGACTCAAATTTCACGCTTAGGCCAGCGATCAAATCGGACAACCTGGTAAGATATCTTCAGCATGGACTTCCCCGAGTGCTGTGAGCTTTGCAGTGAAGGTGTGATTCATGTTTTCAGTGTGCTAACTGTTCCATGGATATAGTGTCTTGGTAGCAGACGCAACCCATGTAATACTGCTGTGTAACCCAGGTAAAGATATAAATACATTGCTACTCCTTCTTATAAAGTAGTTTTAGATTTTGCTTGTTCTGATACCCTGCTATTTGCGTCTGTTATCAATCACTGTGAATCAACACTCTACAGCTTCTAGTTAGCAATAAGTATTCCTTTTAAAAATGTCATATGATGTCACTTATTTTGATGTCACTGGGATCATAGGTCACATGTTGTCTTTCCCACTATCCCTTTTTGGTGCCAGTGTGCCACGACAAAAGAAAGATGAAGTAAGGGTTTGCCTTGAGAAAAGTGACATCCTAGTGCCATGCAATTCTTGTGCAGACCTGTGTATGCTTCCGCCACTCAGGAGGCATCGTGCAGTAGCATTAGATAGGCATGCTGGTGCCTGCACGCAAGAGCAAGTGGATGGAATATGCCCTCTCCTAGACCAGAGATCTCCTCCTCTCACATTACTGTCGTTCCTGCTATTGCGCATGCACGCTTTGTGGTGAGTGGGGTGCTGGGTTCACGCTCACCAGTTAAAGTGTGTTAAGCCATGCCTTTGTGGCCATCTGTGTACTTGTATCAGCTGAGGATCACTGATTGACATGGGAAGTGGCCAAACGTAGAGGCTGAACTGCAAGGGGAGAGGGAACACAGGATGGAAAGAACTGAATGTGAGTGAGATCATTTATAGGTGGTTTGAGAGGAATGTGGACATCCATGTGACGGCTTAGTCTTCAGTTTCCATTAGTGGGATAGTCGTATTAAAATTGTTAAAATAATGTACTACGTTAGAGTATTATGACGGCCACTGTGTTATCCAGGGGGATGACACCTGATTTTCTGCTAAAGCCTGACTTGAGTCCTTCCTCGTCACCTTCTGACGGTACCAGCAGACTCTTTGTGTGTAAGTGGTGAGCTTCCTGCATTCCCATTCTGCTGTAGCTGTAATCCGAAAGGTGCACCCTCCCTTAAGAGGCAACATCCCTGTAGCTGTAGGCCTACTCTCTGTTTTATCGGTTAGTTGTGCTACCTAGTGTATCCTCTACTTACCACATAGCTGGAAGGCTAGTGTATTCGACAAAACTTAGATCTTCCATCTTGATGTATAGTGCACTGTGTGTGCTTCAACGTCATCTCAAATAATCACCACATTATTTCAGTGATCAACTGTTCACGCAGGATTCTACATTCTTAAAATAGCTGATATGTTTATAGACAGGCTGATTTGTTGTGCACGATAACATACTAGTGCTGTTCACCAAGTAGGGCTGGTTAATTAGTAAACCTTGAGGGCCAATGAAACATTGTTTACTATTAAAACAAAAGGGTGAATTAAGGTTCCAACAATGTTGATTTACTTTTTTTTTTAGTTTTTAATAATAGGTCAACGTTTAATGTGAAGACCTTTTACAGGCAATACACTTAACTGTGCCTTTAAAAACATCTTCCAATTGATTTCTCTGTTTAAGACCGTATTAAAGCTCAGAATATGAGTTATTATGACAGATTTGTGCTGAGTGCTGCAGATCTCCTTGTGCATTTCAATGTATATATTTTATTTCACTGTATACTTTTTATTACATGTTATCACTCCAACTCTATTGCACACATAGGGTGGCCATAGGGTGTGGCCAATCACTTTGTGTATATTGGGAAATATTTTTCATTTTGCAGAATATTTATCCATTTTTTTTCTCCTTTATCATATTGTGCACTTACGGTTGTCCTTCTGCATGTTGTTGTTTGCCATTCATCGTGTTTGTTAACCAGAATGTTTTCTCTTGTGGAAAATGTTTTACGATGTGGGAATTGACCGTGATTCTCTCACCTCGCTACTAAAACAGAAGCTAAGAGAGCAGGATTACATAAAAAATAGGTTTAGTTTAGCCAATTTAAAGTTGTAAATGAGTACACAAATACTTTTCCAAATTCCAAGTCCCCGATTGCCTATGTGTCTAAATCGCCTTCTCATATCCAGAGAATGTGGTTTCTAAAATTTAGGTGTAACTGTTTGCAGACATCGGAAGTGCAAAACAAAGTAGCAGGCAGGTAGAAAGATCATGGCATGCTAACCTGTTCTGTGGTTTTCCCACTTGGAGAGTCCAGAGCCATTGCTTTTTGCTCACTTCACTTTTCACAAAGGTGGAATATTCATTTGCATATCAGTCTTTGTCCTGCCCACAAGGGCAGTCCAGCCCTGAAATTCCAGGCAAACCTTTGAACAAGAGTACCAACAGCAACCCCAGACATGTGTTTCAGCCCTGTTGGGCCACATAAGTGAGGTGGAACTGTGCTTCTCTGAGCACAGTGAGCAAAGGGTCCACATCTGGAGTCCCCCAAGTAACTTAGGGTGACCAACCCCAAGTTCCTTGCAAAAAATACAAAAAAAGGTAGCAGGTACCCCTCTCTAGAAACAACATGGCATGCTAACCTGCTCTGTGGTCTTTCCCATTTTCAGAGTCTGCAGCCATCGCTTGTTGCTCACTGTACTTATCCCAAAGGAGGAATATCCATTTGCATATCAGTCTTTGTTCAACCCACAAGGGAAGTCCAGCACCGAAATGCCAGCCAAATCTCCTTTGAACAAGAGTACCAACAGCAACCCCAGACATGTGTTTCAGGCTTTTTGGGCATTGGAAATGGTCGGCTCTCGTCTTGGACTACCTTGAGACAAGCAGACCTATAGACTTTGTAAATCCGACAAGGTGGAAACCTCTCGTCATTGAATTATGAACTGCCCCCATTTATTATAGAGGTGTTTGTGTTATTTAGTTGTAATTTTGGAAGACCTCTAGAGGAGATTGAGGAATGGTAAACAACTATCTTTGTCTATCGCACATAATGCTTTTCTAAAAGAGATCTTTTTTTAATTAGGTGACATTCCCAGTTTAGCAATCTCCTGATGAGCTTACTTAAACTAGCTAATTGAGTGTTTAAGTTTTATTATATAACTAGTTCTTACTTAACACCCGACGAAAGTTTCAAACAAAGTTCATGCCATCTATTTTACCCCTTATAATCCTGTACCCGTTCAGGCTAGCTGCTGTGTGTTTTTTCACTGTAAGATTTAGGGGAATGTATCGGAGAGTGTTAACATGATATAAGTAAGCTTTGCTTATTTTTATTTTAGTATACTGTCATCTCCCCTTTTATTAGACTGCTGACAATGGTTATTTATCCATAGCCGTCCACAGGCTCTCTTTTCTTTGTTGATGCTTGTGTCCCTTATAAATTGGGATATTATACTACAGTTTCTGTGCACTGTTTTAAGGCTGGTTCTCATAATCCTGTGTATTTTGGTATTCATGTGTTGGTTTTGATATGTGTTAGGGAATTAATTGTGTATGTATGATGTTAAATTGTGTATGCTTTTCATGATAAACCTTAACGCAAGCAAGACAAAGTAAAACAGTTTTTTCTTTTGTCCCTCCGTCCCTCCTGAGCATATACCGCAGCTTTACTGGCTTTTGGGTGCAACAAGCTATTTTGGGCATCTTGCAAATTATGCTTTTTTTGGGTGTCATATGTTTCTTTTAGTTTTGTTCCGGTGACACTACTATGAGTGTTTGAAGTTTGTTAGATGCAGGCTGTGGATGCTTTCTTGTTTTTTGTGTGTTTTTTTTACATCCTTGCTTTCTGTAACTGTACATACATAACAATCATTGTGTTGCTTAAAAGGTAACTATCTCCAGTTTCCCTGATCTGGTTTCCTAAATGTTTTTTTGACAAGCCATAAATCTCAAAAATCAAACTCGACCATTCCAACACATGGTGGGCTAAAGGGTCATGATTCTGCAGGCATTTTAATGCAAAGACATTTTTAGCAGCCATTTTAGCCATGGAAACTTTGCTGTAGCTTCGGATTTGGCAAGAGCAGTTACATGCCAAATCCGGTGACCATTCATCGATGCGAACAAAAAGTGGAGAAGATTTTTTTTTTAATTGTTTCTAAGTAAAGTTGTTATGAAAAGTCCATGACCGTGATGCTATAGAGCCGAGAGACAGAGATGCTCTCTCTTGTTTTCTCTACCCCATGCCTTCTTATTTTGTATTAATGTCTTCTCCGTCTTTGTAATCCAGGGATGTTTTTCCTTGTATTTCTGTTGCCTAAGATTCGAGTAAAAACCTTGGTAGCCACTCCCAGATTTTGTGCATATTTTTTATTTCGTCCTGCTCCCCTTTCATGGACTGCAAAGTAACATCTGGATTTTGCTGTGTTGTGCCTTAGTTAAAGCTGCCCTCTGGCCAGGTATTCTTAAGGAAGTTGTCAGGTTGGCTAGTGATTATGAATTATTGGAGAAAGACTTTCCCAAAAATCCAAGAATGTATTAGTGTGAGCAGAGTACTGCAGAAATAGCAATGATGTATACATTAGAGAAGCAGTCTTGTGGGTGTAGATAAGGACAAAAAAGCTGGGCTTGTAGTTACAGCTGGTCTGTTGGGCGACTCCTTCAAACTTAGTTGGATTACAACAGTTCTCTATTCCTAAAAATCAATATTCTGTCGAAAATCACTGGCCCGACGGTAAGCCACAGATAAAGCCGTCAAAAATAGTAAAAATGGCATGCAAAAACATGAAGGAAGGTCCAGGGCATTGCGCCCTATTTCAATTTTAATTTATATTTATTCTCATTTTACAATTTTTTCAAAAAAGTGCCCTTGTTTAATTACACGTGTTTCGGCCACTGAAGGCCTTTTTCAAATTAGGGCTCATATGTTAAACTGAAAAGCATATGCATAACAATGTATTACATCATACATGTTCAAGTTGAAAATAAATTAAAAAGCATAATTACCCAGAGAGTAGTGGGAGGGAGGA
This sequence comes from Ambystoma mexicanum, assembly GCF_040938575.1. Lineage (NCBI taxonomy): Eukaryota > Metazoa > Chordata > Amphibia > Caudata > Ambystomatidae > Ambystoma > Ambystoma mexicanum. The sequence continues at coordinate 829,719,694 of NC_090934.1, read as the reverse complement.
CATACAAACAAGGCGAGAGAGAAGAGACAAATGTTAAATTAGTAACGGTTATTACCTGTTTACTATGTACAGTGTATAAACCACGGCGATTACAGGCCAAAACGTACCCACAATGGGGCTCATTGACTTTTTATTCATGGAAAATATAATGGGTTAGATCCCATTGCTATCTGTTGTGTATCAAAAGAGAAGAAAAGTATAACGTTGTCTTTCAGTTCCAAGATTGAATATGTGCTGTGTATAGTACTACATTCTTATTGCAATTCCCGTTCGTTACATTATTAGCTTCTTTTCCAGGCCATTACATTTCAGAGTTTATATCCTATTCCTGACCAGATGAATCAATTATCAAATTGTCACTATGTAAGTCAATTGTAATAATACACTTTGCATATCCGTGTATGTTACATTATTATGCGTTTATCTTGTAATGTGCACTAGAGTGCATGCGTGGTATATTCCTTCATTACGACACTTAAAAGTTTACAGTCTGCCAGTTCTGCTATGTCTTATAGGATCAGCAAATTAATGTTACGAGGATGGTCCTCTTGTGAAGCGCTGATATATTTTACTTCTACCGGTTAGACTGCATTATTTAATGCGTTTCATGTGCCGTGCACTTTAGTCAGCATGCGGTATGTTACTCCATTAAAATAAGGTAAGGTAAGGTCAAAGAAACCACATTTACAGACAATGTCATCCTATTAATGACTAAAGGGCTCGTGCTGCAAGCTATAAGCATCACTTACTTGGCAGGTAGCGAAAATCACACGCGTCGGCTTCACTGTTCTAAGCCGTCGCCATCTTGGGACTATTTTATTAGTTCCCATGGCTACCCGACGCCGTGTCCGGCGCCTTGACCTGTTGCTTATCAACGTACACGTAAAGCTTCGAAACCAATGTGCTCGGGTGCCTCTATTCGCATTCACTCAGGTTGTGAGCGCCGGATGTGTTGCTTCGCCCTGTTGCTTGGCAACATGTACTTGAGGCTATTCATTCTATTAATTCGTTATCTGACCTTTGTGTCCCAACTTGTTGTTTCATTAATTATCGGTTTCACTATTTATTCAAAATCAGAGCTAAGCGCTATTTAGTTAGTTTGGACTGTGCCGTACATTCTTTCCTTAGACTTTTTGGTCTAACTATTTGTTTGCGATCAGAAATAAGCAGTATTCGGTTAATTCACGAAATGCCTTAAAGGGACATACTCACGGAAATAGTGCATATAGGTATTTAAAGCAGACAGATTAATTAATTGCTGTCTATTCTGGAGCAGAAGAAGGAATGAGTTGTCCGTCGGTCAGCATATTATTCATTGTTAGAGTACCCCTCTGTTAACTGCACATACAAGGGCAATAGCACAGCCACTATAAATAATGTGATAGTGCTAAACCCATATTAGGTGAAACAACATTCTTGTCAGTTCCATTAATCATAGCATGGTATGGGATGGAAGATGCATTTGCATAATCATAAGAAAGAAGCCATTTCAGTATCAAGATTTAAACCAAGCATAGTAGCATTGAAAAAACAAATAATTCTAGCTTCTGCTTGGCGCAATGCACTGACTCTATCACCTCCCCTCTTATTCATATTGACCTGCTTTAAGCCAATAAATTGTATATTAGACTTGTCATCTAATTGGTGGTTCTTCTGCCAGTGTACTGCCAGGGGTAGAGAGGTGTCTTGACTCCCAATTTTTGAAAATGGGTTCCCGGATTCTAATTCGCAGCTCTCTTATAGTGCTACCTATATACAATTTTTTACAAATGCATCTAACCGCATAAACCACATATTTTGATCTACAATTGATTGAGTGTTTAATCACAAACAATTTTCCATTATGACCCTCCACGCTTCTAATCTTGTCTCCAGCAAATTTGCACATTGTACAATATCCACATATCCTAAAGCCAGGCTCCATTTTAGTGAGCCAAGTAGTTTGATTATTTCTCTGTGACTCTGGTAGCAAGGATGGGCAAATCATTGATTTGAGAGTCTTAGCTTTCTTAAAAATAATAGTTGGGCTACTGTCAATAAATTTGTTCAGATGTTCATCTAGTTGTAACAGGTACCAATGTTTTTGTAACATTTTTCTGATCTGTTGATGATCTTTGTTGTATTGAGTTACAAACATGAGTTTCATCTGTTTATCTTCTGAGCGCTTTTTAGGGACCAGTGTGTCCTCTTGTCGTAAATTCTTTGTTTTCTCGAAAGCTTTTTGTAAACACTTGTTGGGGTAACCCCTTTGCTTAAATCGACTCCTCAGGAGTTGACATTCTTGTTTGAACATGTTATCATATTTGGAGTTGTGTCTTGCCCATGTGTATTCTCCTACGGGGATGTTGTGGATGGTAGAGCGTTGATGGCAACTTTGTGCATGTAAAATCGAGTTCACTTCTGTTGGTTTGCAAAATGTTCTTGTTTCCAAACAATCTTCCTTGACAGGGATATTAAGATGCAAAAAATGTATAGATGCAGCATTAGATTCTCCTGTGAATTCGATCTGAAATTGGTTGTGGTTCAGTTTCGTTGTAAATTCATGTAGTGCGGTTACAGATCCATCCCATTTTAGGAAAATATCATCAATGTAGCGAGTCCACAATTTGACATGATCTTGAAAAGCTACAATATGTTCCTCCAACATCTCCATGAAGATATTAGCTAATGCAGGGGCATATTTTGTCCCCATTGCCACTCCATTTTGCTGCTGAAATAAACAGTTATTGAAAGTAAATATATTGGAGTACAAAGTTATTTGTAACCTTTCTTTCAGCATTTCTATTTGGACATAATATGTTGCGGAATCATTTGTGAAGGTATAGTCAATAGAGGCTAATGCCCATTTATGTTGTATAGATGTATACAATGCTTTAACATCAAGTGTTGCCAGTACGTAGGTTTTTTTCCAGACAACTGATTGGAGTATCTGTATGAGGTTAGAAGAGTCCCGTAAGTAGGACTTGACTTGGGTCGCTCGTGGTTTCAAAATTTCGTCTAAGTATTCTGATAGGTTTTCTGAGATCCATCCAATACCGCTTAATATTGGGCGGCCCTTTGGTATGTCTTGGTAACTTTTATGGATCTTGGGTAAAAATTACATTATTGGAGTTACAGGATTGTGCATATTAAAATAGGAGCATTCTTCATCTGTTATGAGGCCCTTTCTATGCCAGCTCATTATTGCTTCTTCAATTTGTTTGAGAATTACCTGTCTGTCTGTTGTATTAAGTTGTCGATAACAACCTGGTAATGTCAGGTGATTCATAGCCATTTGTAAGTAATCTTCTCTGTTCATAATCACAATGTTTCCACCCTTATCGGCCTCTTTAATAACTATTGTTGTATCTTCAGATAAGGATTTAAGGGCTTGTCTTTCTCCCTTAGTGAGTTTGTCAGTCTTCTGTTGTATAAAAGCATAGTTCTTTTGTGCGGACTGTTCATGAAGATCATAGGTGACCACTTTGTAGAAAGTGTCAATCACACTATCTGATGATAATTGGGGATTGAATTTCGATTTTGTTCTTAATTCTTTGATACTCAAAAGGTCTGGTTTGATTCTTAATTCGTGGAATAAATTATGCATTTCAAAGTTTTCATCTTCCGTTAATGATCTTAAGGTGAAGATGTCCTCTATATCTTGTATTGTAAATGCAAATTTGCGTAACCTGAAGGTGCGGATGACGAACTCTAGTGACCAAGGAATTCTAAGTGTGAGAATTAAGAGATGGCTGGGAAAGAACTTTGTCAAGGTGGATGATAACCTTCATGTCAAAGCAGGAAGAAATAAAATTAAAATCCAAACGGAGCCCCAAGGAGGGAGGCAGACTGAAGGTCCACATAACAGATATTCCTTAGGCCAACTAAATCTCATGGCCTTTAGAGAAGTTAGGGGGAAGGGTAGTCACCCTTTGTTTATAAAGCAACATGCTTTTGATGGGGCTGTGACTTTGAAGAAAAAAAGCGTATTCGAGAATGTCAAAATGAAGACAATAAAGACACACTCACCATGAAAAGGCTAAAACGGCGCTATACAAACTGGATCAAAAGCCATAAGTGGGCGATGCACCAACAGGACGCTGAAACAATGTTAAATATAATATTGACTAAAAATACCTCAGAAATGTGGAGAGTGTTTAATAATATAAACGCCACTCAGGCATCACTGATTATGAACGCAGTGCCGGTAGAGGTCCGGATCAGGCATTTTAGCTCCCTGTTCTCTTCAGACAAGGAGGAGACAAGGGAGCAAGAAAGGATTAAGGGTGGTTGGTCATTCCCTACTGCTAAATAGGAAATTGTGAATCTTATTAAATGTGCAAGTAACTCAAGGGCAGCCAGCCTGGATGGGATCACAAATTGTATATTATAGAAAGACCCTGAAAAATGGTCTAATCTGATGTGTGACTAGTTTAGTGACATCAAAAGAACAAGGGTGATCCCGGACTCCTGGCATGTATCCACTGTCTTACCTATATTGAAGAAGGGCAATAGGTCTCACCCTGGTAACTGCAGGCCTATCGCCCTCTTAGATGTCATGGGGAAGTTATTTGGAGCATTAACACTGAAGGTCCTTACAGATTGGAGTCGGAAGACCAGCACGATCAATGGCAGGCAGGCTTCGTCAAGGGAATTGGGACCTCTTTAAATGTTTTCCTAATTAAATTACTGAAATCAAAAACGAAGCAAAAGGGTATGAGTAAAATGTCTAAATTGACCTCGCCGAGGCGTTTGACACCATTGAGAGACCAAAGCTTTGGTAGAAGTTAAAAAACTGGAAATGCCCAAGCTCTGACCTGATTGATATTGTATTCAAATACTGCACTACAGGTCAGATTGGACAAAAAAGGTAACCTGTCAGATGCTATAAAGACATCGAAAGGCCTAAAGCGGGGTTGTACATTAGCTCCAGCTATGTTTCACCTTTTTATCTCTGACATAGAAAGCGCGTTTAAGGAGGTCTGATGTTTCCCACCACGAATTGCAGGGGAGCCTGTGGTTTGCCTGCTTTATGCAGATGACTTGATCCTTCTTGATCAAACACAGGTCGGCTGCAAAGACAATTGAATGCGCTAAAGGAATATGTTGAAGCTAATGTCCTAAAAATCAATGTAACAAAATCAATAACCCTGACCCTAGCTGGCCGAACAGGACAAAGGACCTTAACTAAAACAGTGTGGTATTTAAAGGGAGAAAAGATCATTGAAGTATGGGCAATCAGCTACCTTGGAATGTGCATAAACAACAGCGCAGCTGATGCTCAATGAGAGGAAATCCTAAGAAGCAAGATCAGAAACTTGGCATCCCAGGACCTCATAATACAGGAAAAAAATTGTAAGTTTGCACTAATTGCGTTGATAGAATTTTACTGAATGAAAGTGGCGCCGATATTGACTTACGGGGCAGAGTCTTCGTTTTCACTTCCAGCATCGCTATGGCCCAAACTGGAGAGCTTATTTTGGAGAAAAGTTCTTGCCTTACCTCCTGGTTTGCCAATCCAGATAATTAGAGAAGAGCTGGGCCTAACATCTTTATGATATGATGGGTCATTTATAACACGCTTAATACCCAGAGGTTTCTAAGCGCAGACCCGGGGATCAAACCTGCAGTGCTCCATGTCGTCTTGCTTCCAAGGTGACTACGCTGCCCCTGAGCTATCCTCTCACGACATCACGGCATGGAAAACTCTATCGCTCTATTGTAAATGCCTCATAGGATCAGCGAACGGATTATTTAAAGTCCTAAACAACGCTTTACAAAAGAACTCTGACGTTTCCTTAGTGGTATAGAAAACAGCCTGCACTGCAATATTGCAGGATTTGAATAATTCGGAAGTCACCCTAAAGATGAACCCAGGAAAGGTTAAGCAAAAGCTATTTGATCAGGACTGGATAGATACACAGGAAAAGAGGAGAAAACTGAAACTACATGGACATGAGGGTCTGGAATGTAGACCAAGGGGAAAAGTACCAAGGTATTTGGAAAAATTCCCCAGCAGTAGACTCAGATGTCAATGTGATGCCAACTAGAGAAATTACAGAAGCAAGAAAAGACAACATTCTGAGGAACAATGAATGCCGACTGTGTAAAGGAAACAGAGAGACGCTACGTCATCTGTCTTTAATATGTCCGGCATTGTGTCTCCAAAGAACAAGATGGATAGGAAGATTCCTAACATAAACTGTCACATGGTCAGCGGGGGCGTGGTGGCACATCTTACTCCAAGGAGATCGTGTGTCTGTAACATTGGCGCTACTACAGTACCTGAAAGAAGTATTCTCCACGTTGGGAAAAGGGCTAGAACATTACATTGGAAAACAGGTCCTAAATACAAGTAACGTTCCCTTCTAAACAGTCTAAGGGAGGGGGTCGGACCCCCTGCTAAGATGTAAACATTATTTTTTTTTTGTTTTAGTGTTTTTGGTTCAATTTTCCGTGTGATTTATAGCTGTAAGGTTTGACTATTTTTTAAACCAAATGCTAATAAAAAATAAAATAAAAAAAAGATAGGTTGGTTATTTACCAACTAGTGCTAAGTCTACCTTTGCTACCTTTGGTGGCTTCATTCTGTCACATGGAGGATGTGCATGGCATTAAAGTTGCCCTTACAGAGTGGAGAGGAAAGCATGGGAGTACATTTGCCAAATACCTGCTAATTGTATGGAGGGCACCGGCTACATCTGCACTCCGGTGCAAACAGGTCACCTGCGTGTAGAAGTGCAAGGCAAAGGTCTAAATGCAGGCGTCATCACCTGCACCCCTTCGTGTTCCCAATTGAGTGCATCCCACCTGACATTTGACCACGGGAAGCACCGTATACAAAGGCTTCCTGGACATCTGCCTGATATAAGCTGCTGTAAAAAGCAGGCAGATTCCATAGGAATCCAAAGAAGGTTCACTCGTGTGAAAATGCAAAGGTTGCACATGCGTGTGCCAATAGGGGGTGGCCGAAACAGTTATTATGTGGCCCCTCTCCATGATACAAATTAATGAAAATGTGGAGAAGAGTACAAAACCTGCATACCATTTATACATGCGTTTGACTTCAATTCACATAGATCATGACCACTGTTGACTCTAGAAAGACTTTGCTTCTCACAGTGCACAAAATCACTTGAAGCTATGTTTTATAACAGTTTTTGGATGTGGGCATGAAAATATGAACAACTGTATGTGGTTATCACAGTAGGTACAGTATCTGTAGCAGTCATATGATATGATAGGATATTTATAATGTGCTTAATACCCAGAGGTTTATAAGTGCAGACCCGGGGATCGAACCTGTGTTGCTCTTTGTCATCTTGCTTCCAAGGCAAGCACGTTACCCCTGAGCTATCCTCCCAAGATCATAGCAACCAGGGTCAACGTGCTCGGCTTGGGATCAGGACAATGCGTGCGTGATGGGTTTGATCCACACCTTATGTGCTTAGAAGCCGGAGGACTCCGACAGGAAATGCTATTTAAATCTATAATAATAATATGAATAATAATTATAATAATAATATTAATAGCTGTGAACAAAAAGTGTCTAGTCTCCCTGCCCTCCACACTGACTCCTAGCAGCAAATATACATTCTAAATGTTTTGGACGCCCTTCTACCAAGGATTTTCTATGGTCAGACTGGGATAAAGCAGGGCTTGTGGCACTCACATTGGAGTCAACTCTGCGGCAACTCGCCCAGCCTCTCGAAAGTAGGCGCCAACATAAGCATATAAACCCTTGTAAGCGCTTAATCACTTTGAGTCTGCCTGGTACAAATGCTAAATACATTAAAAAATCTAATCAAATAATGTCTGACATAAGCTTTTTTTTTAGAAATACACTGAGGCTCAAGAACATGGCTTTGCATTTCATTTTCAAAAAGCTGCGTTTGTGTGGACTACGATTTAGCAAAAATATGAAACAAATCAAAATTGAACATGCATTAGAGGATAGTTAAGTCGACTACAGACCGCTGCACATTTAGTAATGCTTTGCATTCAGCAAAAAATATGATGTACTGTGTTTTTTTAAAAGAAAATAAAGAATTGTAATAACCATGTCAATTGTATTTCTTTTGCAGCCACCAGAGATGTTAAAACGGATGGTGGTTTACAATACATCCTTTAGGTCGAACAAAAAACAAGTAATGACTCCGGCTTTCTCTTTCCCTGTGTGCAGTGTTTTTCCTTGGGCTGTGAAATATTCTACTTTTCTTCCCTGTTTTTGCACTTGGCTACATAACTAAGTAGGGACAGGCATGCCTGTCCAGAGAGGATTCGCCCTAAAGACTCAGGGCTCCATTCAGCTGCAGATTCCGTGCCCATTATGGGGCACTTTACTGCATATGTAGGGCAGAGGAAGAGAGCACTCTGCTATTAACCTAGCTAGCGTGGTTCCCATGGCATTGTGTGCCTCTATCGTGGCATTGTATGTTTCTAATAAACTCGTGCGCATTAGAATAACATTGTGTATATATTAGTAATGCTCTTATGGTAAGCGTCTTGCAGACGCCATTTTATCACCGAGCTTCGTTTGGCCTTGCTTTTCACTTGAGACCTTGTCGGTGCACTTTCAACCGGGCCTGTTGTAAAACGAGAATTCGACAGTGAGAAAGAATCTAAACATCAGTCAGTTACAGGTGACACATTCCAACCGTTTGATGGGTTTATTTATTTGATTCCACTGTTATAGAATGGTCCAGAATGCTAGCGTGTCCACCACACAGCTTGTTTTTACACAGTGCTTTACATAATTCGTTTATAATGCCATGCGAGCTTAATCCCCGCTGTGATGTCATGTACGTGCACATGGGCTGAGTAACGTTTTGGGGCGACGCTGAGTGAAGGTGGGCAGCACTTCTCACACCTGCTCAATTGCAATGGGTTTGTTGCAATAAAACGGATCATCTTCATTCTGTATTATCGTACGGTTTCCATTGCATTTCAGGGATTTATTCAAGCTATATTTTGTCCCGGACCCGCTGGTAGTATCTGGAGCCACCGGTAGTATAGCTCAGTGGCAGCGCACTCGTCTTGTAAGCAGTGGTGGAAATGGAAAAAATGTGGTGGGGGATCCCACAAGTGCGGGTGGCGGAGGAGTTGGGGGAAGAGGGGGCGTGGTCTAGAGGGGGTGGGGTTGGTAGTGGCCATCCGATCAGATAAATACCTTTAAAAAAAAAGTGCCCACAAAGGCAACATTGCCTTTTACCACCGGCCAGGGCTTTAAGTGGGATGGGGCCGGGGCTCCGAAATTTCAATCTGAGGCGGGGCCCTGTGGGGCCCACTAATCTCCCCTGCCAGCCCCGGCCACTACAAGAAAAGGATTTTTTTCCAAAGCCTGAAGCTCTCGCTCGTGTGCGAAAGCTTCAGGCTCCAGAAAAAAATGCTTTTCAGCCATAATGGTGGCGCCGCACCTGCGAGGCATACCTTTAAGCAGGAGATGCCCGTGGGCCAGTGCCACCATTGTGGAGAGAAACGTGAGGCCGCTGGAAGCTGAGGCCGTTTTCCTGAAGACTGAAACTCCGTGAGTTTCAGTCTTCAGGAAAACGGCCTCAGCTTCCAGCAGCCTCACCCCTTCAGCCTTAATGGCGACGCTGCCCCCCCCCCCAGCTGCCGAGGTGAAGCGCCACCATTAAGGCCGAATAGGCAAGGGGCTGTCCCCTGCCAGGCAACCCAATAGAAAATAAATGCAGAGATCAACACCCTCTCCCCTGGGGAGAGGGTGTTGATCACTACAAAAGGCTTCCTGGCAGGGGTGCCAGTAGCCCATTGAGCCGGGGCTCTTCAGGGGGGCGTGGCCTAATGGGCCAGCAGGACGCCTGCAGTTAGGCCAGGCCCCCTTGATGAGCCCTGGCTCATTTTGTTGTGCCAAAAAAAAAAACGCCCGCGAGGGCAGCATTGCCTTTTACGCGGCTCTGGCGTGTAAAGCACAATGCTCGCTACATGTACAACTGATTCCTTTCAGTTGTACATGTAGTGAGCATTGTGCATTACACATCAGTGCCAAAGCCGTGGTAAACGGCAATGCTGCCGTCGCGGATGCTTTTTTTTTTTCTTCTTTCTTTTTTCCAGCGCGGTTCATGGGCTTGGGCGGCTGACTCTGGCCGGATCCCGAGATCCGGCTACACATCTGGTGCCGGATCTCGGATCTGCCGAGAGCCGGCCCAATGACCAGCACTGCTTGTAAGCAAAACAATGTATAGCAACACAGGTTCCAATCCCGGGTCCACGCTGAGAAACCTCTTTGACATTAAGTGCATTATATTTAAAATGATTAACAAGACTCTGTCCATTATCCACGTTGCAAAAATAACACAAAATGTGTGTGTCCTAACCCACAAGCCCCTGCACATAGACAATCGTCCGGTATACCCCAGTTTAGTAACTTGCCTTTGGCTGTGTCCACTGTCCACATTGCAAAAATTGGCCACAACTTCAGCCATGGCAATGGGCAGCGGTCCAGGCCTACAGCTGAGGCCCACATCCATGTCACAATTGATATGATATATGGCATTTATAACGCGCCTATACACAAGTGTTTCAAGGCGCGACGAGGCAAGGAAGGGGAAACAGAGGGAAGACAGAGACAGCGATCCTACTAGGCCAGGTGACATTGAGATCGTGCAAGTATATGGGAGGGGGAAGGGGAAAAGAGCAGGGAGAGGGGGCAGTGCAGTATATAGGATAACAGTGAAATAAATAAAATTAATAGTAAATAAAAGTGCAGTGGCAAGTGCAAGGATAAATGTAGACATATGTCAAGTGCTAAAATGGGCTGTAGGGATACAGAAAACAGTCCCTGAGTGCAAGGGTTGCCAGGGGGGCAGTGCAGGTGTGCAACTGGCGGGGAGGGGACCTGGGCCCGAGATCAGAGGGTAGCCAGGTAACCAGAGCAGTTTCAGATTTAGCCAGCAGTTCAGCACGGCAAAGGAGGAGAGTAAGCAGAAGCAAAGAGGAAGGTCTTGAGGTGTTTCCGGAACCAGAGATGGTTCTCCTCAAATTTCAGAGCGGCAGGGAGTCTGTTCCAGAGGGAGGCCCCCACAGAAGAAAGAGATCTACCACCAACTCGCTGCTTGGAGAAGCGGCTAACCCTGAGGGAGTTAGAGGCGGATGAGCGAAGAGCTCGAGAAGGAAGATATTTAGGAAGAGAAAGTTGAAGGTATTGAGGCCCCAGACCCAAGAAGGCCTTGTGGACAATGTAGAGGGTTTTGAACTTAATCCTCACCGCTACTGGGAGCCAGTGCAGGGATTTCAGTCCTGGAGAGATACGATACCTGCGCTTGAGGCCAAGGACAAGTCTCGCAGTCCTGTTTTGGATGAGTTGCAGAGAGTAGAGGCAGGCAGATTTAGAAAGAGGCTGTTGCTGTAGTCCAGCCTAGAGAGAACCAGAGCTCTGGAGACAGTGAGCTTCTGGGGGAAGGAGACAGGATTGGATAATTAAATGATCCAATACCATCGGCCATGTCCTCTGTAATAATGTTCGTGGTTACTTGCATGTTTAAGCATACATTTTGAAAATACTTATTTGGGAACCTCCCATACTTCCTGCACACATTTCTGGCAATATCACTGAGACATTACCACAAATTAACACGATTTTACTGCACAAACAGCTCTTATCGGTGGGAAAGAAAGATGGCAGGTTGCCATGTGAATGGGAAATTGCTTGTCAGTGAGAAAGCCTTCCCATCCCACTGCAGCTCTTCATGTGCCCCCCTCTCCTCTCTAGGCCAGCTCTTGTGTAAACCCTCCCAGAACCCCTTTCACATGCCAGTTTGCAAAAGAGCTTGTCTTGTGACATTTCCACTTGATTCTGTCAGAGAAATCCTGCATGTTTTCCCTGGTAAGATGAAAACAGTCTGGGAACAAAGGTATCCACAGCCCATCTCTAACTCTCCAACTACACATGTGGTCCTCTTTTCTACTCCTCACCCCTACCCTCATATGAAACCACCCCTTCAACTTCTCCAAATATACTTTTCTGCACTTTTGTTTTGTGGTTGAACGTGGCGACATGGGAGATGTACAAATGTTTTTGGGACTGGGAGCACCCCCTTCTCCATCAACTTTTTTCAAACCTACTGCATGGTTTTACCCCAAACCAACCAAAGCACCATCTGCAGCGCTTTGAGCCCAAGTAGGTTCTTATTTGGTGTAAATCTGTCCAGCTGTTTTTGTGCTACTTCCATTTGATGGAAGTACCGTTTCCTATATTAGAAAATGAATTTGAGTAGGCCGAAAACAGCGTTGTTTTGTTTTCTTACTAACATTTGAACTATTCAACACATTATTCCACTTGGTTGGAGCCCGTGGCAGGCATTTGTTTGAGAAATCCATAGAGCGATTCAGGGAGTCAAATGTTACTAGCAACAGAATTTTAGGAAAAGTCAATGGAAATAGGTTTTATCTTAACAATTGGGCATTTATTGATAGTTAAGAGGACACCTGTTTTCATAGACTTTTCCCACGATTCCAGTGGGGCCTTTTTTGCAGACCCCTGTCTGGCCCCTCTGCAGCCACACCGATCCCTTCCAGGCGGGATTGAGATGCAGGGAAGGCCCTGTTGGGCAACACGTCAACAAAGACCCCTTTAAAAATGGCCTTCGTGTGGAGGGTGGCCAGCTCAGCTGACGAGCACTCACCTTCAAGTTCTGACTGACTGCATGCTTCTGAAAGGCAGCATCCTCAAGGGAGCCGACAGCATCCTCAAGGGAGCCGATTGACTGCCTGCTCCTGAAAGGCAGCATCCTCAAGGGAGCCGACAGGGGATGCCGACACCCTTAAAGGCTGCCCTTTGAGGACTCTGTTCCCCAGCACTCTATCCTCTCACCTTGGATCTTTAAAATCTATTTTGCTCCTCTTGTTCACCTGATTTCTACCTTCTCCCTGCACTTCCAGTGTTATGCAGATGACACAGAATTCTTATTCAAACTCCCTACTGCCTCTATTTCTACTTCCTCTGTCATTCCTGATTGCCTTTCCACTATACAATCTTGTTGCACCTCTAATGATCTCTATCTCAATGCCAGCAAGACTGAGATCCTTCCCATCGTGACTCCTGTTCCCTGTTTCCTCCCTTCACTCTGGCCACCCTCTATGGACTCTGCCCCACCCCCTCTCCTTAGAAATATCTGTGACTCACCCAGGCCTGTGTTTGCTCTTACATATTGGTTGAAGCCCTGTATTGTGTGCCAGCAGTACAGTGTTCATGCCTTCACATGCGGGCATTTTCCTTGTAGCTTGATTGTATTGCCAATACTAAGGGCCAGATTCATAGAAAACGTGCATAAATCCTGCAAAGTCCCCGTGCCGAAAAGGACTTTGCGCATCCCTACATGCAAAAGTTTGAATGCGTGCTCCGCGTATTCATGGAATTCCGACCGGAAATTAACCCTATGGGCAAGTAGTAGCCGGAATGCCCACAACACGCCCCCATGCAAAGCAAATCCAGGCACATATACCAACCTTTGCGCTGTCCTCGTCCGTGAAGTCATGCACCCCGGCAACACTGCGTGGTGTCTCCCTGCAACCAAGGCAGCACCCCGGCTACACTGCATAGGGTCCCGTGTACCCCATAACTGCACCCCGATAATATGCATTGCATGACTTGTAACTCAAGTCGGCCCCCAGTAAATCTGCATCTAAACCCCAGTAAACTATGGCTGCACCCCGCTATTCTGCATACGTGCACCCCTAACTTCATTCGGCAACCCAACTGCATGCACACTCCCCTAAATTCCCGATCAGACCTTATCTTTGCGCATTGATTCCTATGTGATTTGACCTTTGCACATGCCTTCATGTGGCGGTGCGATCACAAGATTTGCTTGCAGGTTTCCCTGACGTGATTTTGTGCGGTCAGATCCTTGCATACGCTTGGTTTTGTGGAATTGCTGGGAGTGAGATTTCCTCACACAGCCCGCCCCTCGACACGCCCAAGTCATTTCTCGTTCTTCCTCATCCTTCGTGGGGAATGAAGAATATGCATGTTCTACCCCCTATTCATTTCCTGGAACTATAGTTGGAAATGTGTTAAAAGTTTGTAAATTATTTTTTTTTTAAATCACAATAAAAAAAAATTATGATAATAATTTCCTTTGAAGGCGCATCCCACACTCGCATAAAGTGCTTGAATGCATTCAGAGACGTAACAGACCAGCGCAAAGTCCCCGCAAGGTCCCAAAAAGGCCTGAAAAGTCGATTGATGAATCTGCAAAGGGCGTTTGCATGCAGAATGGTGTGCAAAGTCACTATTTAGCACGCAGAATATTCCATACATCAGGGCCTAAGTGTTTTCAAACAGCTATCCATAGCAATATTACAGAAACTTTACATCAGTGCGAGTGCATTTTGCATGATACTAGTTGTGATAGTGCACATAACATATGCTTTCAATGCATTTTTGCACCTGAGAAAAATATGCTCCAATACTGATATTGCTCCAAAGTAGCACTTTGGCAATCTTTGCCACGCTCTAAAAGTGCATTGAAAGAATACCTTTTTGCACTAAGAAAGTTTTCTTCTAACAGCATGCAAAATTGCACTTGCGCCCGATCAATGTTTTTAGTAATCTGTCCCCTGATGCACACTATTAAAACACAGAAATTTCATTTAGGTGTATTGCTATTAAATGAAACATTAGAAATGGGTATTCTGATGTACTCACTGATAATAATGAATGCATTACAAACTAACATTCTCTGTACAACCATATATTGAAATCTGCTTGTCCAGTCGGATCATGTTTTTCCACATTTACACGATTCTTTTAAGTACAAATATTAAACCTCTGTAAAATCTTGATTATCCCATCACACGTAATAATGTAAATGATGTCTTGAGCGCTGGGCTTTATGCACCTTCTCCAGCTGGTACCCAAAAGGTCTGGTGCATTGAAAAGGTAGATTCTTTTCAGGGAGTCCACCGTAGACCCGTCCCTTATATGGACTCCCCTGATGGATGTTGCCGAGGTTCTCATGCTGGGTCCCTACACCATGAAACGCAAGCCCAGAAAGAATGCCCACGTGCTCGTTCATTCCTTCGGTGAGGCGCAATGAGCCTTGTCCCGCTTCCATCTTATCATGAAGCTCTTGAGAAGCATCCATAAGCACCTGTGCAATGTAGGATGCATAGACGGGTCATCTGATGGATCTATTGGATCCACCATACTTGTTTTTTAGGGCTGCTGCCACCTTTCACTCTCTTTGGTCTCATTCCACTGCTTCTTCTCGTGCCTTGGATGGGCACCCCATGAGACAGGGAAGGCAATGAGTCCAAATGTCAGCAGCTTCTCATCTTCAGGCGTGAACAGGTATAGTTGGAGTTGCTTTAGGTAGACAAAGAACATCTTTCCAGTATTTGCCCTCTAACTTTAACCAAAAATGTTCAGGTTCAGACATTATTGGTTTAGTATCAGTTTCATATAGTTCCTGGGCAGCTGCTTTTTGAATATAAAATGTAATAAAAGTAAAACAAGAGAACTTCCCATATCTAGCATGCAGGATTCTAGCCTGTGAGGTTGCAACACCCATTTTTGAAACTATGGAGGCCAAATAAGGGGCATCAGAAAGCTGATTGTTTATATTTACTCCTAAATAAATGTACTGATGTGCCGCTTCTAGCGGTGATGCAGAAAGCAACCAAGTTGGATTGATTTTTTTTCTTGCCTCTACTGCCTGGGCAGACCATGACTTTGCTCTTGTCTAAGTTGATGTCTAATAGGTTTTGTATCGCACAACTTCCCAGGGCATCCAGCATTCGCTGGAGGCCCTTCAGCATCTTAGACATCAGGACCAAGTCGTCCGCATAAAATAGACGTGGGACTAAGTGAGGGCCCAACATTGGTGCGTCTGTATAGCACAGGTATAGTTTAGTCAAGAAAAGGGCAATGGAAATATGTTCTGCGACCTTCCATTCCGTTGTGACCTTTTTACTGACATCAGGTATTTAAAGTGGAGCTTTCAGGGCCGACTCGACAAAGTGTCAGATGGCGCGATCTACCGAAGGACACATCCCATGCACTGCAGTGTCTGCCTTTTTGACTGGTTCCCTGTACAGCACTTGCACTTAGCTTCCCCTTCTGTCCCCTCTTCTCAAGAGGTTAGGGAGGAGGCTGGAGAAGCAGCGGACCTTGCGGAGGGCAGGTCTCTATGGTGTTGTCTTCTGCTACTGAACTGGTGCGTTGGCGCATTTTCTTCCTAACAAGTCTCCTTCATTTGGTGGTTTATCATTTTTGCTGATTCAGAACCAGTTCCTTTTCCTTTAAAATCTTTTTTGGGTTAAGACGATTCTGAAATCTTAGAGGGAAAGGCAATCTCCCTGTGTGGCTGTGTGGGTGATTCGCCTTAATTGCTCCCTTTCTTAGAGCAGCAAGCAGTATGCACGGATTCACTAAGTAATTCTGACAGTTTAGCGGATACTCTCTCTAGTGCAATGATTATATACACTGTTGCATTCATTGTATACTTGTTCACTCCAGCACCCTCTAGTGGCGGCCTGGATCATTTGGAGCATGTCTGATGCCCACTAACACACACCAAGCCATACTCTCCCCTTCCACAGTGCGCCTAGCATATTGCATATTGTGGTCCTTCGGATCTGACCTCACAGGCTGTCGTTGGAGTTAGGGAGGGTTTGCGGTGCAGCTCCGTGCTGCTACTTGTCATGGCTCAGGTTGGTGTCGTAGGCCATACACTCAGCCTCCTTCCCAGATATCCACTGCAGCCACACTGCCTGAGCTGCAGGAGAGCCAAACAGATGTGAGACACCCTTCGTGAAAATATGAATCTTCCCATACAGCTGTGACTGCCGGCAGGGATGGGCACCTATGGGAAGACTGGCAGTGTTCTGGGGAATTCCCAATATACTACCCCAGGGATGAATCATGTAGCTGGTGGCAACCCCTGCCATCAGATTTTCCCAATCCCTCTTAAAGAGCTTATCAAAAGTGACCTTGTCACACGTGAAAGAGCCAGTTTAATGGATTACAGCTGCACACCAAACAGTAGGCAGCATGCCTGAGAGACCGAACCTCTCAGGCATGTGGAAAACCATTTAGAAACATAGCTCCTGACTTGCAGGGCCATTTGCAATGGTAGATGATGCATGCATGCAATTAGTAGGAATGGTCTGCAAAGTGCCTTTGGAAATCATGCAAGAGGTTCTCTGATATCTTCCATGTAGCTGTTCCATTATGCAGCCAGGGTTCATTTTAAAGGTTTTACCACTGTGGTAATGGAAGAAGCCCTCCTTCAAGATCTTTAGACACACATTATAATAATCTCTGACAATGCCGTATGTAGGCATTGTTATCATGTCTCCTGGTACGAAATTGACCAGAGATTGCCATCATATCCTAAAGAAGGACCATAGTTTATCAGATAGTGACATAATATGTTCTGGTACTCGCATGTCAGGTGCTTCTATTGTATATAATAAAATGCTGTCAAAGGACCCAGATGTCATACCATGTCAAGGTTTTTGTTTGGAAAATCCCAAGGACACACACCATGTGCAAGCATTGCCATCACAACCCAAGTATTTGCACTAGTACCATCCATTT
This sequence comes from Ambystoma mexicanum, assembly GCF_040938575.1. Lineage (NCBI taxonomy): Eukaryota > Metazoa > Chordata > Amphibia > Caudata > Ambystomatidae > Ambystoma > Ambystoma mexicanum. The sequence continues at coordinate 829,702,152 of NC_090934.1, read as the reverse complement.
TCCAGGTGGTGCAATTATTTTCAAGGATATATGTAGTTAGAAGAGCAGTGTCAAATTCTTCTATGACTATTCATAATATCAATGCCAGATTGTATTGTGCCACAGTATACCCACATTCAATATCCATAGTTATCACAGTAAGACCATTTAACATGATTGCCTGAAAGCATTGTACACCCAGATTTCCACATGTCCACTTTCCACTTCAAAGACAGATTCCATTGTGCATAGTGTATGTGGTGCTAGGGACACATTTGCCTGATGGGCATGCAGTGCTGTTGGGGTGTACTGCTGGGGCAGTGTAGGTGTGTGTGTGTGTGTGTACACACTGCTGATGATGACGTGTCTTTGTGTATGTGTAGAGATGAGATTAGGACACTGTTTGTGTGGTTGTGTGTGCGTGCAGGATTAGGATGGTGTAAACGAAGAGCTCATTGCTGGGGTCAGTGTGTTTGTGCAGTGCTGACACGTGATATATCTGCATTGCTGCAGGTGGAGTGCGGGTGTCGTGCTATTGGTGTGTGGATTGCTGGAGGCAGTCTTTGTTTTTTATTTGTGTGTATGAATACGGCAACTTTATTTTACGTGAGAATAAATAAAAAATAATATTGATTTCAACAAAACCAACAATATATTGTGTAAGATGCTTCATGATGCAGACGCCCCCATCATTGTCTCAGGCTGTGAAAGACATCATTCTTACTTTCCTACTCTACTTGCTATAGCCAAGGAGCACCTGTTGGGTACGTATTCCGCCTCAGATGCATCTTGCTTCACTACAGTAGTTGTTGTATCCGGCAACATTAAAAGGGAGTACATCTCCAGAGTAGATAATGAAAAATACAGAAGTGACTTGGCAAGCAGTAAAGACAACACACCAGTGCATCCTGAACCTCCAACGGACACCCAACGGCTGTCCTACCCTGACCACTCATTTACAACTCTTGTGCATTACTCACTGAACATTTCACATGTACAATGCAACAATTGTCACAAGCCATTGTTCACTCTGGAGCAACCATGGCAGCAAAAGCAATGCGTTCAGCAAGAGATTTCCTGTATCTGGCTGTTGGCGTGGAGTGAGTGTAACTGTTTGTTTTTCAGTTCATGTGATCCTGCTATCAAAGCTGGCCATTTAGTAGAATTCGCTCGAGGGTCTGATCCATGCCACATCACGGTCAGCTCCAAGGGCAAGAAGAACGCGAGGTGCCTGTGTGGCCCTCTATTGGCTGCTATTTTTTGGTTATTAATGATAGGTAGCAATTAGGGTGAAGGTTGGCTGCATGGGTATGATCAAGGGAATGCTTGTTTGAGGATGCATGTTACTGTTGAGGATTTCAGCGAATTCTGTCATTTCTGAAAGTATCTGTGAAGGACTAGTTCAATTATATTTTAGATAGCCGCAGTATCTTGTAAATCTTTGAATCTTCGGATGCACACCTCTTTCATTTTAGGATTTGCGCTTCAGGTTTTGCTTGCTGGCGCTTGTTTGGAATGCCAGGATGGGTCCGATCCCACTGGGTATATCGGGCTGGCGGATGCATGTTGGCGATCATACAGATACTATGGCAGAAGGCAGGGAAGGTCCCTGAGTCCATTGACTGCACTTAGACAAAAGCCTGACGGAGGGAAATCACTGCCCACTGACATGCACAATGTACTGTCCCTGGTGTGATCAGGGTAGCGTGGGCAGCCATTGCAGGAGCACATCCAAAAGCAAGTAGCTTTCTGGTCCACGGGTTCCAGAAAATGATGCACAATTTTCTCAATGGTATTTGAGGGAGGCCAGTTTTTAAGTATTACATATTGAGATAAAATGCTAGTTTGGAAGAACCTATTTTGAGATTAGCAGAGATTTTGCAATGGTTGAAATGGAGAGTGTTTACCATTGAGTTCACTAAATACACATTTAGGATAGAATAATTGAATTATTGCAGGCATGTTATTCTTTGGAAAGGGGAACTGGCAGAAGACCACGAGGGTGATGAAGGAAACACCTGTGTTGGTTAACAAGCATGAGCGTCTGTTCTTCCTGAGTTTGGCTGAGCTCCACGTCAAATGCGTAAGTGGCTTCACAGATGCCGCTTACTCAGAGAAGGTCATGATGAAATCAAAGTGGAATGAAGAGTGTGGTCTACATTTTGGCAAAACAAAATGAAGGATTTATGAAGCACAGCATTTTGGTGGCATGATACTAGACCAATCTCTGACGTCCTTTGACGACAGTGGTTAATGATTTGGGGCAGTACTGTCCTACATGGAGAAATGGTCCCTTTGGATGCTCCAGTTCACGATCCGACACAGAGTTCAGATGGTGAGTTATCTATCACAAGGCTTGGTCTGCTACTGGGGCATATGATACCGTAGGGAATCTTAAGGGTATGCATTTTATTATAGGGACAGATCACAAACTGCTGACAGAGGGCTATACCTCTAGGGATATGTTTAGAACAAATCCAAGGATTTCAAGGGTGGGGCTCTTATTCAAAGAATAAGACATTATATTAACATTGTTTATTTGCTGGGTGACATGATTATGATGGGTGGCTGAAAATGGCATCATATTGGAGGAGGGGAGTATGTTGGATATGAATAGTACCTGTGAAAGGGGAACGGTCCTGTGGTACGTAAGTGCATAGAGGAAGCTGATTAATCTTTCTAAGAAGGATTGACATCAGTTGAGTTTGGTGTATTAGATGTATGTACGTATCTATGCAATGGGTTTCATAGAGCTCAAGACGTACTAGGAAGCAGCGGAGTGCTCTGTTCAATAAGAGACTACAGCGGTAGAATACAGTAACCAGCAATACAGAATAGTAAGGGCCCAGTTAGGAAGCTGCACAGAGGGTTACAGGCTTCTGAGACAAGTTAAGAGCGGAACGGCTGGGGAGGTGCTTCAGGTTCCCGGAGGTTCTGCAGATTACATTCTCATGAGCTGTTCAACGAAAAGATGCATTTTAAGCCCACTATTTAAATTATTGTAATAACTGATGAGCGTTTTCCACCTTAGAGGTTTTGGACAGATGACTTTGTGGCACCCCATTTTGGACGAAGGGGGCTTAATAAAGGCAGACAAAGGAAGGAAAAAGGGGTAATTCACAGTTCCTGGAGAATTCAGGCAAATAAAAGAGAAAGGGCAGAGGCGTAGGGGAACATAAATAACTTAAGGATGACCTAGCTACTTAAAAAAATAGAAGTACGAGGGAAAACTACAGCAATGCCAGCACTAATATGAACAGGTTTGTTTGTTTGTTTGTTTATTTATTTATTTATTTATTTATAAAGCACTCCCAAGCCTAAGGTATCTGGGCGTATTGAAAGAATATACAATTTCTTAGTTACATTACATGAAAACAAATTTCAAAGTTACATAGAAGAAAAGGTTACATAGAACGGACAAGGTGAGGTAATACTTTTGTACAACATAAGAAAATGAATATACACAATATTTTATTTACAATTAGGCAAGGAGCAGCATAGGTGTTATTTACAAAGTGCAGGTTCCAGGTGGCTAAGGATCTGGTGAGTCGTTAGAGGTGAGTCACTGTTTAGTATTTTTTCTGATGTTGTAGAAGGATAGGTCAACTCTAAAGGCCGTAGGTAGGGAATTCCAGAGTTGGGAAGCCAAGACAGGAAAACTGCTGCTGCCTGCTTTCTTTAATTTGAACCTGGGGACTGTTAGGCGGAAGGAATTAGCTGTCCTAGTAGGTTGCGTGGAGTTATTTTTGATGAATTTTTCCTTGAGGTATTGCAGGGCTGAGTTATTGAGACATTTGTAGTCAAGGAGACTGTTTTGAATTGTATTCTGTCCTTGATGGAGAGACAGTTATGACTCTGTCTAATCTCAGAGATATGACGTCTTCTAGGTATGCTTAAGGCTGTTCTTAGTGCATTGTTCTGCAGTATTTGGAGTTCATTGACAATGTATTTTCTGGCACCTCGGTACAATGCATTGCAATAATCGAGTTTTGAAAGTATTCGATCCCTAGCCAGCGTGATGCAGCGTCCTGTGGAAAGGAAGTGTTTGCAGGCATGGATCAGCTTAGAAGTGTAGGCTCTCACTGATGTGGTAGCACTAACTTTATTTCCCAAGCTCAAGGCAGAATCTAGGTAGAACCCCAAAGTTTTTACCTCCTTTGCCACATTGATGTCATTGCCGTTGATGTTGAAAGAGATGTAATGATTGCCAAGTTTCTTCAGAGGGGCTGGTGTGCCTAGCAGCAGCATCTCATTCTTCTCATCATTCAGGCACAAGCCATGTGAGGCCATCCAAGCCTGAATGATGAGGTAGAGTTTGTTAACCAGTGCCAGATCTGTGTCATAGTCGCCTGTGAGAGGTATGAGGATCTGGGTGTCATCTGCATAGTTAGTGTAGGTGACACCCAGATGGTCCAAGTCATCAAACAATGGTTTAGTAAACACATTACACATCGTGGGCGATAGACAAGATCCTTGTGGGACTCCAAAAGTTATAGGGATGGGACCAGCAGCTGCCGATGGTGAGAAAACCCACATGGATCTGTTATTCAGGACCAATTGGCTCCATGTTGTGGCTTCTGTAGAGAAGTGGGCCGCTGTTGATAAATGTTTACATAGGACCTTATGATCAACCAGATAAAAAGCGGCTGACAAATCTAATAAAAGTAAAAGGGCAGGTTTCCCTTAGTCTTTAAGGTCATCAATCTGGTTCTTCAGGTCAATCAGTGCTGTTTCTGTGTCGTGTTGAGGTCTGAAGCCAGATTGTTGAAATCCTAGTAGGTTGTTGGTCTCTAGATACGACTGTATCTGGTTGTAGGCTGCTTTATCAATAATCTTCAATAGAATGGGGACTGTTGTGATCGGTCTATAGTTTGTTGGGATACTCGGGTCAAGGGATGGTTTCTAGTGGGAGTACCCACACATTCTTTCGGTTACTGGGGACGGTGCATGTGCGGAATGATTAATTGATTAGAGTGGTGGTGAAGGGAGCTAGTTCACTGGCCGCTTCTTTGATTGTAGATGCCGGCAGATATCTCCCTGGCATCTGGAAGGTTTGAGTGAGGCTATAATCTTGTCCACTTCTAGGTTAGACACTTGGGTAAATTTGAATCGCTGTAGAGGTTTAGTGGGGTTAGGACGGGATATCGAAGAGTTTGCTTGAGTTGGAAGGTTACTTTTTAGTAGCTATTTTGTTTTGTAGAAAGGAGATCTTGTTAGCTAATGCATCTTGTATCTTAGTGCACCAAGTTTTGTCCTTCTTGCAATTATCTGATAGGGGAGGAGGAGATTACAGTTCTCTTAACATAATCACCTTAAGAGCTGTACAACAGATGGTAAGATCAGGAGAAATTAACAAGTAAATGAAAAAAAGGAAAATATACTAGCAGGCTATAAGTGCAACCAGCACACAGAGTAGCAAAGCAGGGGTTTCTCCAAAGAGAAAAGAAGTGGGTGCTAAACGCAGCTTGTTAGGCCGGATGTGCACTCAGTGGGTGGGTGGCCATATGGGGCCCTGTCAGGGTTAGCTGATTAGCTGCAGCACATATAGTTGGTTTGGTATGGCCCACCTGAAAACTCGGGAATTCAGGGCTTGGGATATACCTGTCTGTAGAAGTAGATTTTTGGAAATCCTCAGCATTTCAGATGATTATCCTCAGTCTTCACATTGGTCATGAAAGTCACAGGGCATAAGTGGGTTGAGGTTCCAGGAATCAGATTGGGGGTCATTTTGGAACACCTTCTTTATCGTTGGCCATGCTCAACTGCCAACATATGTGAATACATGTGCACTGATTCCTCTTCAAGAAAAGTCTTCAAAGAACTATTGGGAAGTTTGGGAATAGACATGTAAGTACAATTTAGTGTAGAGGGTGACAGTGGGCCTCATTACGACCCTGGCGGTAAGTTACCGCCAGGGCCGTGACTTTACCGCCATGGTGCTAACTACGTTAACGCCATGGCGGTAAGGGGATTTACCGCCCCATTCCGACCTTGGCGGGGCGGTAAATCCCCAATCCCCATTTACCCTTCCCCATTCCCATTTTTGCCCCATAGGGCATAATGGGAGTGGGGAAGGCGTTAATTACGCCACCGTAAATTACGGTGGCGTAATTAACACCAAGTTCCCTTACCGCCATGGTTTTTTACACCCGCTAAAAGCAGGTGTAAAAACCGCCATGGCGGAAAGGGAACTCGTAATTGGCGGTAAGGGGTCGGCGCAGCTAACGCTGGCGCTAACCCCTTACCGCCAGGGTCGTAATGAGGCCCATTGACAAGTTTGCATGGGCAGAAGCCATAAAAGTGGACAATGTGATGGTAGAAAGTTGCATACGATGAACAGAACACATTTGTACATGTGAAGTATATCATGGTGTAGTCATTGGTGACAATAGCCTACAAATGCATTCTTCAAAAAAGCAAGAATTATTGTTAAATCAATTGTATCGTGTGCAAATACACTTAAGATTCCCATCCACATGAAAATCGCATAGTTTATAACCAATGTTAAAAATGTTCCAAATGTCAGCATTTTCATAGTGTGATAAGGGACTGCATCAACATATAAAATAGGTTGGAGGGAATTTGTGGAGGAGATGTCATGGAGTTCTACAATATCTCCCTACAGCATAGCACTTATTGAGATCGCAAGAGGCCAGCAGGTGGTATCTACAATGGCTTCTGCATGGGTAATGTAAAAAGGAACTTGGTGTACTTGAATCTCATTACAGATAACTTTCAGGAATCATGGAATAAATTCAAAAGTTAAATGCACTCTGTCTGTAAATGATCACATCCAGAGGAAAATGAAGGTGGCATACGTTGCCAGAATTGAATCTGGAAGATTGATAGACAAAAGTGCAGTACTCCTACATTTTCATCACACGCTATTTTGAAAAAAGGTGTACAGGAATGCTGCGATGGTGGAGAATTGACAGTTTTGGAGCCTAAACTACAGCCTTTGGTGCAATTCAGAAAGCTTGTGTGAGAGGTGAAGAACGATAGCCAGAAGTGGAATGCTGCACATGTGTGCAATGAATCATGCAGCTTCAAATATACTTAAAGAACAGGAAGCTATTGAGTTGCAAGGCAAACACATGGGCCAGGAAGCTGCTGACAGGAAACAATATAAGGCAAAGTATAGAGGAGTCAACCAATTACTTGAAAGAATTAGTAGAACGAAAGATTCCCTCTAAATGTGCTTCTTTGTGTTGCGCGACTTACTTTTGTTTTGCTGTGTGTGTGTTGTACATCGTAGAATGTAAAAGGTAAGACAGCTTCTTTTAATATTCCATTTATAAGGCCGTTTCTGAAAAGAGGCTTGTGAATGTGGATGTCCCAAGGCTCCTTACAAGACCAAAGCATGTTGTGTTACCAAAGACATGTAGCTACTTCATTAGGTGTGCATGGCCATGGATACTCCAGATTGGTCAGATGCTCACTGACAGGATGTTGTGATTACATACCTTTTCTTATAAAGTTCACACCACAGAGAGGCTGATGTATAAAGTTGAAAGGCATGTTGCATTTCAGGAGTTCATCTGAAATATTATTTCTCTTTAACACGTGGATATGTTGCTGGGGGTACTCATAGTTTTGGCCAGATCCTGTATCCCTTTGAACAAATGGCATGGTTGACTCTGGAGGCATGCTGGAGCTATCTTATTTATTCATCAGCTGCAGTAAAATAAGTCTGAGAGGAGCTCAGAGAACCATCATGCAGCGTATGGAAAAGAGGAGATCGGGCGCACACTGGGGCTGCTGGAGCATGTCTACATAACTAGTCAGCTCAGGTGTAGGAAGTGGCATCAATAATCACCTGGGATTGAAATATGTCACTGTTAATGAAGTAGTTCAGTCACAGTAGCGTAGGATGAAACATACTTGGGTATTTGCGGTTAACCGTGATGCAAGGGGTCTATCTGTGCTCATGGTTCAACATGTGTGTGGAAATGTGCCATGTTGGGCGTAAAGGGTGTGATTTCGACTTATATATTTGTCTTATAAAGAGCACATACACTACAAGTGGTTTATTGGCACTAGCTTGATCTCAAAGGGTGCAGGATAGTGCATATTCATTGGAAAAGGCAGAGGAGAAAACATATGTTGGGTTTGTGATGGAAGACATGGAGGGACGAAGGACTGTGCATATAAATAAGGCGGGCATTGTAGTGGAAGGGGCAAGGCATGAGAAGGCACCACCCACTTTATGTGAATAGCAAAATCTAGGTATTACTAGAACAGCCAGGCTGGATTATCAGAAAGTGCACAGGGTAGTATTACTTCAGTTTGGGATAAAGGAACCTGGGTCCACAGTTGGACCCAGTCCACAGTTGGAAAATGCCCGACAGACCAGAAAAGGGATCTTTACTACCTTGGCTTTATTGGAGTGGAATCTGGGGGAGTTCTGAGATATTCATCTGGAAATAGTGGACAGGCACAGTTGAACATTGTATGCCATGGGGCTCATCATTCCATTCGATCAGAAGAGGATGTTGGCACCGTTGCTATAGGTGTTAAAAGAAGGGTGTATGAGCCCCTCTACTTATAATGAAGAGGGTCAAATACCCTGTTCTATGGACTTTGTTGCACTCAGGAGGGTGTGTAACCACGTTTTTTTTAGCTCCCTGCACCTTTCACAGAGGAGAAATGGGCCAGTGAGCTAAAACATGGTTCTAGATCCTCCAAGGGCGCACTTTCCCAGAGAACGGGTTATTTGTCCGTGTTTGTTCTCGGTAGAGGGGCTCTGACCTTTCTTTCATAGATTAAAAGGTGTCTGAGTCAGAGAATGTTTGTGGAACACCAGTAACAAGGATGCATGGAGATGAACAGAAAGGGGCAGGGAAATAGATTGCAAACAGTTGGAGAGAAAGTAAAATAACCACATGAGGGCAGAAACAGCAATGTTGCAACCAGAGAGCCACTGAAGGAGGATGGCATGTTAGTGCTACTGAAGGCTGCTGAGAGAGCAAGAATGACCAGGCCCACAATACCATAGACATCCAAAATCAGACATATGTTGGCAAGGCCTGCCAAGGGTCTGGAGAGGGGTTTGACAAAAAAGAGGCATTAGGAATGGGGAGGAATGTCATGAAAATAGGGTTAGGCCAAATCTTTAAGATTTTGGGGGGACATGGGTAAAAGGGGATCCAGATTTGAGCATAATAAGATGGTCTAAAACATTAGAAGAACTATGAAGAACATTGTGAAAGGCTGGGGGTCACATGCAGGGGAGGGCGATGGGGATGAGGAAGCAGGAGAGAGGTAGAAGAAAGTTCCGGAGTCACTGAGAAGTAAGACTGGATGGACTGTACCTAATAGTGTAAGAGGGGGAAATGAGGGAGGAAGATACACACGGAGAAAAGCGTTCATTCAAGGCACTTCAGGTTGCTCTGCTTGCTTGCAAAACTGCCTACCTTTCTGTCTTTCTTTCTCTATTCCTTCAGTTTTAATAAATCTCGCTGAATATATTATCCCGTATATCAAAACTGACCATCAAAATCCGTTTCTTTTCAGGGTTTTCAAAAATATGTGGAAGACTTTGATCCCTATAGCATGGTAAGTAGCACTGTGATATGGTCTAAGTATAATTGTTTTGACAGAGACACATTTTCATTGAATCTTAAATGTATATTGTGTCCCTTGGAAAGGAGATGCATAGTAGTTGATAACACAATGAGCCTCATTACGACCCTGGCGCTAAGGGGTTAACAGCGCCGTAAAAGGCTGCGGCACCGTTAACCCCTTAGCACCTAATTACGAGGTCCCTTTGCGGCTCCCGACCTTAACGGCTGGTCTGGACCAGCCGTTAAAGTAGGGACCCGCAAAGGGACCTTGGAGGTAATTACGGTACCGCAATTTGTGGTACCGTAATTACCACCTTCCCCATTCCCATTGAGCCCTATGGGGCAAAAATGGGAATGGGGAAGGTCCGTTGGTGCATGGGGAATTACCACCCCGCCAACCTTGGAATGGGGTGGTAATTCCCCATTGCACCATGGCGGATTCGTTACAATACCGGCAGCAACCATGGTGCTAATAGCGCCATTGGTTACCGCCGGTGTTGTAATGAGGGCCAATAACTCTGTAACGCTTTAAAACACTAGAGATAACATTTACAACATCCCACAGGAAAGACATAGGCAACATAGTCACACGTAAAGATATATTTACTAAGGAAATGCCCACACACAAATGACACCCACGAGTAGTTTGTTGCTCATGTAGGAAATTGCAGAAAATTACAAAAATGCCTCAGTGTCATTATAGGGATCCATGACATAAATTGCTAATTTTTGCAAATTTCTGAACATGCATAAAACACCTTAAAAATATGCACAATTCACAACAGACAGTAGGAGAAACTAGGAAACATCATTAGTGCAAAGAATCTTTTCATTTAGTCTTAAACTTATATGTCATACTTTATATGGAAAGGGAAATGCTGAGTAATTGATAAACAGCAACAAGTTATGGTTTGGAAGATGTTATTGGGCCTCATTCCAAGTATGGCGGTAGGGGGTTAACGGCACTGGTATGGATGCCCGTGCCGTTAACCCCCTACCGCCACATTCCAAGGTCCCTTAGCGGGTCCCATCAGGAACGGCTGGTCTGACCCAAATTATGGTTGAGTTATGTTCTTAATGACACGGACAACTTTTACATAGTGTCCACCCAGGCTATTGAGATGCCTGAGTGTGAGTGGCAGAGAAAGTAACCCTCAATTGCGACTGCTTAATATTGGATCCCAAGCTCACTCACTATGCCCAGGGAATCAGGCTGTATCTCCGTCATGAACAAGGCCCATCACGTCTGAAAGAAGAGTGTTTTCTGTGCAGAAGGGACATGCAGAACCAGTAGGGACTGGGCTGCCCATAGCCGGAAAGGCAAAGGTTGAATTGCATTTGGTTGGTTGTCCTCTGTCGTAGAACAGAAAGGGGAAACACATTGAAATGGAGTCTACTTGAAGGAATTCCCAGTGGTTATGAGACAATGGGGGTCATTCTGAGTTTGGAGGCAGCCATGGGGCTATTAGCACCATGGCTGCCTCCAAACCCGGGTCCGGTGTCTCTGAATGGGGACTTACCGGGTCATTCCACCCTTGGAGGGCCCGGTAAATCCCCATTTACAAAACTAATCCCCATTCCCATATGAGGCCCACAGGGCTCAATGGGAATGGGGAAGGAGCTAATATCGGGCCCGCAAATTGCGGGCCCGTTATTAGCTCCAAGGTCCCTTAACGGGTCCCACTAAGAACGGCTGGTCAGACCAGCCGTTCCTGATGGGACCCGCTAAGGGACCTTGGAATGTGGCGGTAGGGGGTTAACGGCACGGGCATCCATACCAGTGCCGTTAACCCCCTACCGCCATACTTGGAATGAGGCCCAATAACATCTTCCAAACCATAACTTGTCGCTGTTTATCAATTACTCCGCATTTCCCTTTCCATATAAAGTATGACATATAAGTTTAAGACTAAATGAAAAGATTCTTTGCACTAATGATGTTTCCTAGTTTCTCCTACTGTCTGTTGTGAATTGTGCATATTTTTAAGGTGTTTTATGCATGTTCAGAAATGTGCAAACATTAGCAATTTATGTCATGGATCCCTAAAATGACACTGAGGCATTTTTGTAATTTTCTGCAATTTCCTACATGAGCAACAAACTACTTGTGGGTGTCATTTGTGTGTGGGCATTTCCTTAGTAAATATATCTTTACGTGTGACTATGTTGCCTATGTATTTCCTGTGGGATGTTGCAAATGTTATCTCTAGTGTTTTAAAGCGTTACAGAGTTATTTGCCCTCATTACAACACCGGCGGTAACCAATGGCGCTATTAGCACCATGGTTGCTGCCGGTATTGTAACGAATCCGCCATGGTGCAATTGCTGTTTTTCTCACCCAATATGGGCATTTTATGGACACATCTCATCACTATTGTGCCTGCAGAATCCCAACAAGATGCAGCCAATACTACAGAGTGAGGTGCCTTCTATCATTTCACCACTCTGTGTGAATGTCTTTCAACAAATCCCCTTGTGTGTACATTGGCGTGCTCTGTCCACAATGTTCGCTGGCGATTTAGGATGACAATAGGTTTCTGTGTACTTAGGTGTGAATTATTGCCAGAGAATTGGTGTACCAGAATTCAAATCACTCTTTGACGAATCATGAATGGACAGGGTGGCTCTTTATCCATCAACACCCCTGATTATCTAGTTCTTAACGGAAGAAGTGAGCCATTTGAGACCTCTGGGGTTTGACCTGATGGAATTCATCCCCCCACGGAGACACCCCCGGTTGGCTACCTTGAGTCAAAGGATATCTGTAAATCACGCTCAAAGTGAGAGACGCGATCATGAAAGGGGCAATGGCACCCTGTGTTAGGGAGAATTCTCCAGAATGGCTAATTTCCATTACCTTTTGAGTCCCTCAGCAGCTTTGCTGGATTTCTAGGATTTAAATGTTTCACCTGGTAAGATTGTGAGCCTTTTTTCCCACTCTTACATGTGTTTTTGCTGAGTGTTGTACATTTTTTGTTCATGGACTATGGAGTCTCACCCACTCCATAGGCATCAACTTTTTACTGTGTCACACAGCACATTTAGTGCAGTGACACAGTGTTGTCTTTTTAGACTTCCCACTTTAAACTCCATTTTATGGGACTGACTACTGTCTCCCAGAACATGTAAAGTTACCATTGACTTTACTAGCTCTTTTAAATTTACAGACCCAGTACAACCTATCTTCCAAAAGAGTACTGGAAGGGTTAATAGTTATCCCTTTTTGTCTGATTCTCATGGAACATAATTTCTTTCCCCTTTCTCTAAGATTTGGCTGGTGGCTGTGGTATCTACCATTTGTATTCTACCACGAGCTATGAAAATAGCTTCGGTAACGTTAGAGGCTATGGTGGTAGCCTCAAACTCTAAGCCGCTGGACCTCTTTTATTTTATTTTGGTTCCGGTCGGGTTTCTTTGCCATTTCTTTTTGTAAAGGTCTTTCTCGTGTTTTACTCTGCGCGCCAAACCAGGTTTGGTTCCTTTGTTCGCCGTCCTTTGGCAGGCTTCTACACAGAAGCCCTCCTTAGGTGCCTGAGTGTCTGAGTGGGCAGGATGTGAGGGAGGGGTGTGATGCCCCCTGCACAGTGTCTCCTTGGAGACCCAAGTCACACTCTAGTTTGATTGGCTAGGTGGCTGTTCTGCCTGGACAGCCAGCCTGCTGTTTGACCAACAGCTAGGCTGTGTAAATGGGGGAAAACTGCTTAAAAGCAGGTCTCTGGGACTTGGAAGGCAGAGTTGCCACTGGAACGAGAGAACCAATGAGGAGCTGAAGGAAGACGACTGCTGCAACTACTGGACATCCCGGTGAAGCCCTGCTGCAGGTCCGACTCACCCGAAACTCAGACGACAGAGAAGATCTTCAAGGAATCTTCTTCCCTTGAGCTTGGTGGGACCAATCAGCTTCCAAACACCAAACGCTGGCCTCCCTCTCCTGGTCAAATTTGCTGTGCATCGCTGCAGTGAACCGGGTAGCCAGGCGGAACAGAACCTGTTTGGGTTTTAAGGAGCACACCTTTTATTCAACGCTTTGCTCTGCTGCTGGCTTCTCCCTGGGCAGTGCAGGACCCTCCAGTCTTCCTCCTTCTTGTCACCACAACAGTTACTTCAGGAACTGTCAGCGTGCAGGAACTGCCAGGAGCAACCGCCTCAGCTACAGCATTCTTCTTCATTTAAGGTACTGTGCAAATCCGGTCGTTCGTTCTGTCTGACCGTGGTGAAAGTGTTTGAAATCTTTGTCTCTCCGAAGGATTGTCCTTCTCTTCTCCTTTGAATAACTTTTCCTCCGACCAACTTCGTTTTGAACTCTTGGCAAAGACTTAACCATGAACTACTCTGAACTGTGTGATCTTCTGCAAATACTCTGAACCATTTACATTGGCCCAGGTCTATTGTTTTGAATCCTAGTTGTAGTAAGCCTTTTCTAGATTGCCCTGCCTATTACTTGTTGGTGTTGTTGATTTTGGATAACCTTGTCTTTTCCTCCCTTTTAAATTGCTGGAGTGCCATTTTGCTCACATTTCATTTTGAGCTTAACTTGTCCAGAATTGATTGGGGGTTATTGTAGTGTATTAAGATTGTGATTTTCTGCTGCTTTATATTAGTGAACTGTTTTATAACTGATGGTGTAAATAAATGTATATTCTTTTACTCAGAAACCTTGAATCAGTGTTTGTTTGAACCATAGTAATTGCTGTCCTTTGTGTAACCTCTGATACTGCTCACTTTACTCTTGAGATAAGTCTGGCTGCTCAGCCATCGCTACCACTTTACTGTGTAGTAAATGCTTGTACCAAAGGTGAAATTGTACTTACACTTGTAGACTTAATTGTGTGTGGTGTTCCCAAAGGGTACTGCATATTATTCTGCCTAACACCCGGGAACCAAAGAAGAAACTACAGATCGAGAAGTGCCCTCTGTCACCTGGATAAACAGCATCACTCAACACAGGGCGATATTGAAAAAGACTAGTCAACCAGCGTCAAGGAGATCTGAGGTGGCAAGTGTTGACTCAAAAGAGACCTACCGAACCAGTGTAAAAAACACCAGGGATCACAAGTGGTCAGATGACAATTGGAAGTGGCTGGTGGGTCTCCTGGCAGACAAGATTAACATGCCATAACTTCACCAGGCGTCAAAAGAGACCCTCGTGACCATGGCCAGTTGGAATACAAGGGGTTTCGTCCATCTATTTTCTGGCACAGATAACTCACTTGGAGACCATGACATCATTTGTGTCCAAGAGACATGGTTAATGAAGGACCCCATACTCGACGGATATGAAGTTTTTCTGAATCCAGCGGTTAACCCCAAGGTTAGGTCTGATGATTGCAATTAAAGGCCACCTAGCCTTTTGCCACATTGAGTCTCTTTCACCTAACCCCTACATTCATATACTGGTGGGCATGCTAACCACTAGAAAGATGAAGGACACCAAGACATTAGTACTCATGAACCTGTATTGGAACCCGGCCTGCCCAGAATGCAGGTCCTACCCTAACCAAGTAGCTGAACTGATAGACGAACAACGTCTTAAATGGAAGGAGCCTTGGTTCATCTTATGTGGGGTCCTGAACTATGTATGTTTTGATGACAAGGGGGTAAAACGTGAGGTTGATTGGATAAAAACAACAGTCACTGAAACGCAGGGCTTATGTTGGTTATAAATGATAGCTTCAAGAGATTTACTAACGGTAAATGGCTGCACCGAGGGAGACATCCCAGGAAAAGTGACCAGAAGTGGCTTAAAGAAAGACCAAATTCTGGATTCTATTTGTTGATCAAAAAACATGGCAGCAGCTATACAATCATTGTTAGTCATTAGGAAGACCTCTAGTGACCACAATCTATTGAGCCTAGCCTGGCAATCAGACCATTATGACCAGGGCAAAAACATACATAATGCCCTAGAAATAACACCAGGACGAAATCGACTTATAATTCCTCAACATAAAATCCATCAACTCACAAGGAAGTTGTAAATTGCAACTGATAAATTGAAATCTTCACGGATAAACGAGAGATTAGACAACACACGTCTATTTAACGATTTTGAGGTTAAAAAAAGCAAGGTCTCTCGGCAGGCATTTTAGCATACTCATGTTTACGACCAAACGGTCGTCATAAGGAAAAAGACCATGAAGCAAAAATTATCCAATTGAAAAAAGAACAACCCAATGATGGGGAACAACTAATTTGGAAATTGAAACAACAACACAGAAAATCGGCTATATACGACTCAAGAAGCACTCTTGCTGAATTCCATCCCAGCTGCTATCTGGATTGATCACTTCAAGAAATACTCTGACAATGTGCCGGCAAGCAATCTAGCTGGTAAACAACGGGCTTGACTTATCCCCAGAAACAATTATGGTGAACATAAACAAACTTAGCAAGTCACGAGCGCCAGGGCCCGATGGTCTGACCAATGCGATGTTAAGGCAAAATCCAGCACAATGGACTGAATTTTTGTCTGTTCTATTTCTGTACATCACAGAGGTAAAGAAGATCCCCTTGTCATGGAAGTCATCAATAATTGTGCCTATTTTTAAAAAAGGCCAGAGGTCGGATCACATTAACTACCGTCCAATAGCATTACTGGAGGTGGCCGGAAAATTATTTGCCACATTGCTATTAAAAAATCTATTCCAGTGGCCAACAACATCTGAGCATAGAAATGAGTGGCAATCCCGATTTGTGAAGGGAATAGGGACGACCCTCACTATTTTCATCATAAACATTCTCAAAGCAAGATCTGAGAAGAACAGTGCCATGAAAACATACCTGGCATTTGTGGACTTAAGCCAAGCCTTCGATACCATCAAGCGTCCAGCCCTGTGGGCAAAGATAGAGCAATGGGGCTGCCCTGGTACAATCATGGAACCACTTAAAGATTTGTACACGTACACAACACTAAGGGTAAGGCTTAACACCAAAGGCGCATTATCAAGACTTCAGCCACTTCAAAAGCGCTGAAACAAAGATGCACGTTGGCCCCAGAACTTTTCAACCTTTTTGTATCGGACATAGAACTTGATTTTGTGGGTGTTAAATGCTTCCCGCCGAAGTTGGGAGCCAAAGAAGTCGGCCGCCTCTTGTTTTCGGATGACATCGTTCTGGCTGATCAAACGCCACTGGGTCTTCAGAGGCAATTGGATGCTTTACAATCATATATTACATCAAATGGTCTCCTGATAAATCCATCTAAATCTAGGATCATGGCCTGTGGTGACCCAACAAACGGTGGAAGGAAGGGAGCAAAAGCATGGTATTTGCAAGGGGAAAGAATTCTGGAGGTAAAATCTCTTACTTAGCTTTGCGTTTGCCTAAACACTAGCACCTGCGATGGCCCCAGAATTGCTTCACTCCGAAGTAAAGCAAACAACCTAGCATCACAGGGTAAAATAATCATGAAAAAGGTTTGTGGGTTCTCCACGTTCCTATTGGTTAACTTTTACAGGATGAACGTTATTCCAATCCTAACATATGGTGCTGAGACATCCTTGAACTGTCATATGAAAACTTGACAATCCATTGAAGGCATTTTCTGGAAGAAGGCGTTGGGCCTACCTAAGAGCGTTCTGATCCAGGATTTATGGATGGAACTTGGCCTCACCTCACGTAGAGCCATAGTAATGTGGAAAATTCTCCATCTGTTCAAGAAATGCATTGATGATAAGCCGTAGGGTGGCTTTAAGGCACTTCAGAGACATCTAAAGAAAGTCAGAGTGCTCCTTACGAGAATGGGAAAGAGTGTGTAAAATGGTCCTATTCAATCTGGGGGAAACGTCAACACTCGTACAAAACACAGATAAGGTATAAAAAAAACGATACCAACAGGATTGGGTTAAGACCCATGACGAAAGGCAAACACTCAAACTCTACGGAAAGCCGCTAGAAGGGGAAGAAAAAAAACTGAATTGTTTACCAAAATATCTACAGCTCTTCCGTAGTTGTTTTTTTTAGATCCCAGTTCCTGAGAATTCGCGTTAATCTCTTCCCAACAAGGGAAATCTTGAAACCACGAAAGCAGGATGAGGGAATTGCTATTCAAGAGGGTGGATTCTTCAATTTAGTAATTGAAGAATAGGAGGACTAATATTAGAAACAACAAGAACGGTATGTGATAGTGGATCAAGTTTTATTTATTTGGATTTTGGATTTTAAAAGCTGGATCAACTGGCTTAAAGGTTTTCATTGTATAACCATAAATAGCCAATGAAAAATAAAAAAATAAAAATAATAAATCACTCGAGTGTTGGAGCTGCAGGAGCTGTCGGTTCGATCTCCATCAATTAGCTCCTACTAACTAACATTATTAAATGAACCCCATTATTAACAATGAGAATAATCATGTGTGCAATATTAGAGATCTATGGAGTAAAGTATTTATTGTAAAAACAGTAGTCATCTGATACCTGCCAACACCCATACTGTATTTTGTGGGCAATAGCAATATTAAGGTTTGGTGACTGACTTCTTATTTTTAAGTACATCCAAATTATTGTTGGGGAGATGATCGGCCAATATTATTGCTTGCATTTTGGGACATGTAGTCTTGGATATATTATGAGCAAATCAGCTGTACTATTTGTTGCAGGACATGCATCTCCAGAAATGGAATGGTAATTTTGGAATGCATGTGACTGTCATGTTCAATCGTAAAATGATTTGTATGGGCTCCATTACAGCACCTCTTCTAATCGCTAGATTTGCTCGCATCAGTAGTGAGTCAAGATGCTTCTCTTCTGCCCCAATCCCCATAGCAACCATCACATTTATTGCTCGTGTTGCATCCCAAGTAGAAATGAATGACTTCTCTCCAAGGGAGTAGTCCAAGACTTCAAGGTAAATTCAACAACACCTGTAGAATGCTGTCATTGAAAAGAGAATATCATTTAAATGACTGAACATTTTTTTTCACTTCAGCCATTTAACAAGATGTAATGATGTCATTACAACCAAATGCTATAATGTATATTAAATGCAATGTGTACTGAGTATACTATGGTGCACAGTTTCAGGTACGGCATTGGTAATCTAGGGGAATGTGTATGGACTGTTAAAAGTCATCATCAATCTAAATTTGTACCCAGTTCTATTCCTCCTAAAAAGTAATCTTCATACAGAAACAGGAAAAGGCAGGTTCTCTGGTGCCTCCAGATGTCAAATATCGACACCCAGGCGACTATTTTGCTCTCCTATTATTTTACAATCCTATGGTCCATTGATGTAATGCCTAACTTTTGTAGCAAGTGAAAGTCTATCAACTGAGCTGACCAATACAATATTCACAGGAATAAATCTAAAGTAGACTTTATTCCCCTATGTCATAGCATAACCTAAGTATCAAAAACATGTGCTTGCACTATTATAATTATAATTAACTTTGAACACAATTAATATTGGATGTGTTTCCCCTATAGAAGATGTTACACAAAAGCACAGATATGCATGGGGAACGTTATCTCAGATCAGTTATTATAAGGTGTTTATTGCATGGATTAATTGCATAATGTGCATTCAACATAAATGTTTCATTCAATATTATTGTAATCAAAATCATAAAAGCATGATATAATGTGGACAGATTACAACAGTCACCTTGTCTTTATTCGGACACATTTCTGTACTGAGGGTAAGTAGTTTGCCAGATGTTAGATCAAGGATAGATGAGGGCCATGTTTTTTTCAAGTGATGTTGCCACGAGTGAGCAAAGAAACAATTAGTTTGTGGTGTGCAGTTTATAAATGACCACTATTGTTACATATAAGAAACACCATAGCCAGTTTGAAATATTTTGGGATTGACAATTTTGACTGGTTAGGCACTATGAGATTAAATGAGTTGCAGATGATCACACTGTCTGACTAAATTATGAAGCTGGAATTTGGGCACAGTCTGCAATTTCAGTAACTTACCTTATTATTATCCAGTTCTTGTCATCCTACCTCAAGGTGCAATTATCTGTAAATGTGTGTCTTTCATTAACTAAAATCGCAGCCCGATTTGTAGCCCTGATTTGGAAAGTATACAAATCTTATGATAACCTAACATGGCAATATTAAAAAGTCCATACAGAAACATGTTACACAAAAGTAAGTTGATTCTACTATATATTTATTTTCTCCTTCAATAGAAGTATACAAGTAGTAGAAGAATAATTAATGTAAGCATAAACATCTCACCTGGTTTAAATACGCCCAACAAAAAAAAAACCTGTGATTAGTGAGTTGCATATTGTTATTAATCTTCGATTAAAGCGTTGGCCTGTGATGATTGGTTGGCTCGCTACTTTGTAGAGCTCTTTCGACACAAATGGCCAACATGAGAAGAAGGAGCAAGCAATGGACTAAGCAATGCCACCAGTGCTTTTCACAGACGACAGCACACTACTCCCCAGTGGATTCATATTATTTGATCAGGACCCCACTATCGTCTTCGGCAAAGCCAGGATATGAGCCTCAACACTTTAGTTCCACATTTCCCATTTGGGCTTCCTAATCATCTCTCTTCCAGCTAATGACTTATGCTTTGGGGGCGGCAACCCCGTTTTCACAACTTTTGTGGAGGAACTTAGTTCTAGATCGGCACCATACTCATGCTCTGTTAGCTTGTATAACTAGCTATTTCTGTTGCAGGTATGTTGTTTTGTAGCATAAGTAGGTGTTACTATCACCAAAGTTTATATATTCAGGTTTTTCCGCCTCAGAGAGATGGAGGACACAGTCCATCTTGCTGGGATTTGGTAATATGATCTGGATCAGGAATGCAGAACCCTGCAAAAAGTGCTTAACCCGCTGTGATAACTACTGAACCCTTGCAGAAATCAAACTTATTATCCATTGCAGCTCAGGTTAATGCACATGATCAGTGTATTCCTCAAAGAAAGGTGAATATGCTACATGAGTTGCGCTACAGTGCACAAGCAAACTGTGTGTACTTCAGTGAACACAGAATGCACTAAATAAAAGAATGCATACGATCTGACCTAAGTTGTAAACTATAGACAGCTCGCAGACACAGAGCCTCAGCATCACATTAGGTAATATCAGGACATGCTGTATTTTTGTTTTTGTAAATAATTTGCACTGACTGCTTTCCATCAGGCAGCCAGATGGGGACCCTTCCGAGTGATGGCCTAGGATATGTGCCCCTTTTGTCCTGCCTAAGGTTTCTCTGCCAGAGTGATCAATGTCTATTAACACATAGGGCCTCATTACCCGTTAGGCGGTGAGCCATGGCGCTATTAGCGCCATGGCTCATGCCGGTAAAATACCGGCACCGCCTTGGCGGAAAGGGGATTTACCGCCCCATTCCAAGGTTGGAGGGGCGGTAAATCCCCTTTCCGCCATTGCCCTTCCCCATTCCCATTTCTGCCCCATAGGGCTCTATGGGAATGGGGAAGGCGCTAATTACGGCACCACAATTTTGCGGTGCCGTAATTAGCTCCGAGGTCCCTTATCGGGTTGGATTTTAACGCCTGAAAAAAGCAGGCATTAAATCCCCCAACCCGCAAAGGGACCTCGTAGTAAGGCGGTAGGGATTTACCGGTACCGGTATTTTACCGGTACCGGTAAATCCCTACCGCCATCCGTGTAATGAGGCCCAAAGTGCCGTTACTCACTGATTCCGTATGGAAGGTACTATTGCACTATTCAATGTGCACTATTTCCCCAACCTCCACGCATTTTGGACCACTTTGCAGGTGGTTTACACTTGATTCATATCAGGGGTGCCCCCGTCTGGAATATAATAAGTATTACAATGGCATGAGAAAAAGACATTACCACAAAGCCACCCTGCCCTGCGGCAGCTCATTGCACAGACCGGTGATGCATGCTATGGGAACTAGCATTATCAAAAAGAAAAGTACAGCTGTGGCAGAGAGGATCAAACCCAACCTCCAAGACTGCTCCTTTTTCCAAAGTCAAATGTTCAATACTATTCTATTTCCCTTCTTTTTGTACAACTGACCCACAATCTAGTTACAAACACTATAAGATAGTCAATCCTTTGTTTTATTTTTAGACCATTTTAGATCATAAAAGCTGACAGTTAAACATATTCTGCACTGATGGAGAGGTTTGAACCCAGCTCAGAAGCCTGCTCCCTTTTTTATAATATGGTGCCCAATCCCCTACAATAATAATAATGACATTTCTATGAAGTGCATATATGAATTGTACACAGAATGTTATGTAATTATATGCCAGCGAAGGTAGTCAGTGCCTTCACTGCAGCATCGTATGGTTAAAACATGCAAATGGACAGCATGCGTTGTGTACAGTGCTACGCAATGGAAAGAGGAGACAGTGCAGTTAGTTTTCTTTTAGGCGACGGAAAACATAAATACATGTGTGGGAGGTCGGTCATCCAGATGGAGAGTATAGTAACATGTCAAAGGACACACTGCTTGTTAGCCAAAATTGAACATGCCCATGCCTAGTACTATATCTCCAAGTTCAGACGGTTTCAGAGTTTAGGCCTCATCAAAACCAGTGTTTTGCCTGCATAATGTGTTTGCTTGCAGGCTTTAGGGTAGACTGCTCCTTCAGTTCAGATGTTAAGTGTTCATGTTAATATGTATTGTTAGGCCAGTTTTGCTAGGAAATCTGGGTGGTCAAACGGTATTCTATGTTGGAAAAGTACACTAATTTGGAGAAGACTGATTGTTCCATTGGACACTTAGTGCTTGAATAGGGTATGTGTGTCTGTTAAGATAACTCTCTCTGTGTTAGTGTATTTTCTTTTTCAAACAGTTGCCTCCATTATGAGGTGCCAATTTTGAATGGATCTTTAATGTCAGCAGTTGGGTCTTTAGCAATCAACTTACAGCACTTTTAAAGGTTTCAGATAGCATGCCGTGTTCTAATGAGAAGTTCTGTCAGTGTGGGGACAATGACAGTGTTTTATGACACTGGCTAGGCATGGTAGACTTTTTGGCAAAGGTGTTTCCATTCTATACATTGATTTTAAGGGCGCTGTTTTAGTGCAGTGACTAAGAGAGAGGCGAAAGTCGCTTTTAGAGGTGGGGCACGTAGTGCTGTTGCTGTGTTGTTGTCATTAACAGGGTTTGGTAGTTTATTTGTGTGTATTTCAAGGAGTAGAATTTATTAGTGAAGTTAGAATGGCAATTCACCAGGTCAGGTAACTCTGGGAAGGGATAATGCAGTTCTACACTTTTTAATAAGATCATACACCCAGAAATAAGAAGAATTCCTGCCTTTGATTATTACGATCGAGATTTAACTGTATAGTTGTGTTTCTTCAGAGGCCAGGCCATGTTTAGGTAGCCTCTGGAATGGATTTGTGAGGCTGATTGACCCACTTAAGGCCATTTTTCTGCCAACTGTCTCTGGGGTCAGACTGTTCCCATGTGCAACACTTGTTGACTGACTTTTGTTATGATTTGGTCTTCTTATTAACAAGAGGGGCCAACTTCACCCTTCACTGTAATGTGTGTCTGTAGTGTTCTCATTCCATGTTCCCATGTGTCCCGCCCCCTCCACCATCAATCTTTTTTTGTGTCGACCTACCACTGTGTTTTCATGGTGAAAGCACCCAATGATGGAAATGCAGGACTTACTGCTGCTTTCCTGATGTACAGTGCGCATGATAAAATAACGTTCTTCTTATTCACAAATAAGTATACAACATCTAGCACTATCCATGTGCTCACTATAAACCTAAGGGGAGAGCTGGGTAGATGGTCAGATGGCGTGTGAGGGGACTTGGTAGTTCGTTTTTGAAGGGGCATCACAATGGTTCCTCCAGAGGAGTTATGTTGTGGGTGCTTAGTTTCTGCCCACATTGATCAATTGGCCTGTAGCAAATTATAGGACAGGAAGAGAGCCCCCTTCATGTTCCCATTTATGGTACAGACTTTGCTGAGTCTGTTGGGGGAAATTCTGCCTCAAATAAATAAGGAAATTCTAGAGATGATGCGTGTATGCCACTGGAACTGAGATGTAAAGACAAGGCCTGAAATGAGTATAGAGATTTGCAAGCAAGAACAATGTTACCAAATGAACTCTCTGAATCACTAAAATGGGTACATTGGTCCATTTCTGCATTAATCCTTCTATACTTCTATACCTATTCGATCCATGTTTTTCTTGACTTTCACTACTAGATTTTAAAATAAACTCATCCCTAGATATTTCACCTCAGCTGCCTGGGAGCAGGATGGTCTGGGCTATTCCAGATCATAAATTGTGTGTTTTATTTCCATGAATTTGGTTGTTTGTTTGTTTATTGAATTTCTAATGCGCACCAGACCCGGAGGTAGCAGGGCGGAGCAAAGGTTATGCAAGGCTTACAAGGTTACATAATGACAAACAGAGTAAATTGACACATGAAATACAAAATAGGTAGGGCTCAGAATATACAAGTAGTAGATTTAAAAAAAATGTTTACATTTTAGTGTACAATAGTATACAATGGTTTACAATATTGGAGCTAAAGTGTGCTAATGTGCAGTAGTTTCAGTTGAGACTAGTCTTCGGTCAGATTGAAGTGGGTGATGACGTTCTTTCTGAAATGTGGGTAGGGTTGATCAGCTCTCAGCTCGTGTGGCAAGGAGTTCCGAAGTTTAGCAGCCTTCACAGGGAAGCTATTGCTACCAATCTTGGAAGATTTGAATCTTGGTACCACCAGGCAGTTTGTATTGACAACTCTGGTAGGCCTGCTGGAGATTCTTCTTGACAATGTGTCAATTAGGTAGCTGGGGGCAGCATTGTGTAATGCTTTGTGTGTCAGGGAGGAGATTTTTAGTTGTATTTTGTTATGAGTGGATAGCCATTTATATTGGCATCTGAATACGGTCATGTGCACTCTTTTGTTAATGCTTAGTGCAGCTCTAAGAGCGTTGTTTTGTAATATTTGTAGTTTTTGTATACTGGCTTTGTTGGCACTGCTGTAGAGAGCATTGCAGTAGTCTAATCTGGAGAGAATTAATGCTCTGGCCAGTATAATGCAGCTGTCGTTGGAGAGGAAGGGCTTACCAGCTCTGATAAACTTGCACGTGTAGGCTGTAGTTGAAGCCAGGGATTTCAGTTGTTTATTGAAAGACATAGTGGTGTCCAGGTAGAAATATAGGTTTTTTACCTCCTTTGAGACTATGGTATTATTGCCATCAATGATGAAAGAAGCGTATTCATGACCTAGTTTCGAGATGTTAGAGGGGCTGCCAAGAATTATCAGCTCTGTTTTGTCATCATTCAGGCATAGGCCGTGTGTGGCCATCCATGCCTGAATGATGAGGTAGATCCTATTCACCAACGCCACGTCCTTGCCATGATCCCCAGAAAGTGGGAGGAGAATCTGTGTATCATCTGCGTAATTAGTACAGGTGATACCCAGAAGGTCCAAATCATCTAACAATGGTTTGATGAATATGTTGTACAGAGTTGGAGACATGCAAGAGCCCTGAGGGACCCCGCACATGATTGGGGTTGGATCAGCCGCTGCTGATGGGGAGAATACTCTGATGGTTCTGTCGCTTAGGAATGATTCTATCCACTTGACAGCATCTGTAGAGAAGTGGGCTGCTGAGTCAAGGTGCCTGCAGAGGACCTTGCGATCCACCAAATCGAATACCGCTGAGAGATCAAGTACTAACAGTAGTGCTGTCTTCCCTTTGTCTCTCAGCTCATTGATTTGTGTTTTCAAATCTATCAATGCAGTTTCCGTCCCATGTAGCGGTCGGAATCCTGATTGTCTGACCCCTAGGAGTTTATGTAGCTCAAGGTATTTTTGAATCTGCGAGTAAGCAACTTTGTCCAAAATAGTAGAATGTTACTGTTGTACCAGTGGGTCTTAAGTTTGCTTCTTCAGAAGTGGAAGAACCCAGGATTGTTTGAAGTTGAGTGGGACGGTGCAAGAGGCAAATGAGGTGTTCATCAGCTTGGAAATGAATGGAGAGAGGTCTCTTGCGGCATCTTTTATGATGTGTGCTGGCCAGACATCTCCTTTACAGTTAGAAGGTTTAAGTGATAGGATCGTTTTTTCAACTTCTAGGATAGAAGTTTTGGTGAAGCAGAATCTGTTATGTTGATCAATGTATTTTTTATTCAGTGGGGGGAGTTAGTTGGCTGTGGTAGGTTCAGAGCATCTTTCTTATTTTTTTATTTTAATTTGTAGGGTGTTTACTTTATTAGTTAGGGCTTGTTGGGTCTCTGAACACCAGGTTTGTTTTTGATACAGATATCGGGTGTGGAGATAGGGGCTCTAGTTCTCTTAGTATTGTAAATAGATCTTTCCAAGGTGAATCAAAGATTTTGGGGATTGACCCCCTACAGTCAGAGCAGAGTACAATAATATCATCCACATTCACAGCCAATTGGATTTCTTCTCCCTCTTGTATATGTGTTTGATCCTCCATCTCCAATCACTGTCAAATGACTCCATGAACATTCCAATGAGTAATGGGAAAAGGGGCAACCTGGCAGATTCCTCATCTAATTCAAAACACTGTGGACACCCCACTGCTTGAACTGAAAACAAAAAACAGGTCTGTACTAAAGGTCCTGAATTCTACCAATGAAGGCCCATGGCAACCCTGATCCAGACATGGCCCCAGAGAAATGTCCAGCCCATCATAACAAGCAGGGAGACTCTCCACTTCCAGCAAAAAAATGTTTAACATTTTTCTCACTTCCTGCTTCATTCCCCCACTTCAGTTCAAGCCACTGGATACAAAATATTTCCCCTGATTGCAATGGTTCTGAATCCCTTAAACAATAAAATGGAACAAAATCTGTTAAAAGGACTTCATGGTGAGGCTTAACATTGAAACATACCTTTACAAAGCCATTAAACACGCAATGAAAAAACTGTGTGAAAGGGTTGGTTATGGTTGCTACGCAAAAGAACAAAACCACACAAATGTTCATGTTATGGAACCATAGCTCTGCCACCGGCATTGTAAAAAAAACCATAACGCAACCACACCATGCAGTGCTCAGGATGCCACAGAAGCCAAAATAAATGACATGCATGTACACACACTTTGTACAAGACAAGAGTAACACAAGTACCTTTTCCAGGTACCAGGAATGACCATGGCCAAGTTCTGGTTGGTTTACGATGGCACCGGCACGGGTATGGTTACCTTAAGGAATAAACAAGTTTACAAGACATGTGCCAAGCTCATATGTGCTTGTTCCAAAGTGTTAAGTATGGTGCTATTGCCACATTGTACAAGAAAACACAGAATAATGTATGTGTTGATCTATTTTATTAAACAAGTTCCTAGTTTATTAAACAAATTCCTGGTTTACTAAAGTTTGCCCATCACTTGCCAAAGACGAATATTCTCGTCCTTTTTGCATAGACTTGCATAATAGCCTGGTAGTTAAGGGGAATAGGTGAACACATACATTATTTCTATGTTTTCTTGTACCATGTGGCAATGGCATCATACTTAATTCTTTGGAACAAGCGCATACGAGCTTGGCACGTGTCTTGTAAACTTGTGTAAGTCTTAGGCAAGGGTTAGCCTAATTGGTACCAGGATCTTCAGCTGTTCCCATCTCCTACTGATGTTAAACCTTGATTAATAACCCAAGCGCGCCCATCACCTGGTTCAGACCCCACTACCCCTGTGTTGATATTATACCTTAAGGAATAATACATGGTGAATGTGTGGGGTTTTGTTGTTTTGCTTTGCAACTGTGACATTCATTTTCCCGACGAGTTTTATTATTGAATAATTATAAATGTATATATTACATGAGTGGGGATACATATACCAACGGGCTGCCAGTATACACAGGGGGAATTGGGACTATGGTTGCAGATATTGGTGACTTATACATAACGTCGTCGTCAATAGTTACTATACCACAGAAGGGCTGCCCACCTGTTCCTGGCTGCTACTTTTTGGGAGAGAGTTAGGCTCCCCTGGGAGCTAGCAACATATGAAGCACCCCTCAGAAAACCTCAGGCATTGCACAGTCAGACGTACGGATTGCAATACAATGCATAAGGATGGCAATTGCAACTCCTACTGCTTATGTCTGCTTTATACCCCTGAATAGAAGGCTACCAGTATTTGTGATGCGCCTCAAAAAAATATGTTTCTTGATTGGAAGGCTTGAAATACTACTGCATCCCAAGTATGCTAAAGTATGATTCCAACGGCCAATAGAGTTCCTACAAGTTTCCCTAAAAATGTGCATTTGCTCGCATTTACCCTGTGTCAGATCCCTATGTCAATATATGCTGTGCTATTTCTATGCAAGAAGATGAACATTTCTTTCGTGTACAGTGGGGTTCATTAGGTTGCCGGTCCGGAAACAACGTTACTGGTAACCTAGCCATTACTGTTGTTTCCAGACAAACTACAAGTTCTTCGAGTGGGTGCCTTTTCGCCGGCCAGGTCTGATGTGGCGGGCGGAAAGGCACCCGCTTGCAGACCTTGACGGATGCACCGGCACCATTCATGAATGGTGCCGGTGCATCCGTCCTCCCCATTCCCATTGAGTCCAGTGGGACTCGAATGGGAATGGGGAATCATATTTTCCGGCGCCCGGCAATGGGCAATTACTGGGGCTGCCGGGGCCGTAATGCCCCGGCAGCCGTGCCATTTTTACCAGCATGGTTACCACCAGACTCATAATGAGGCCCAGTGTCCGGCTAAGTAGAATTTAAAATCCTTTTTTTGTGAAATCAGACAATTGTTCCTTAGGAGGCCTATGGTGCACTTGGTCATTTTCCTTCCCGGTGAATTTGTTATGGTTGATGCTATTCAAGTTATTTCAATTACATTGTTTTCTGCGTTTGCTGTCCTTGTTCCTACTGGTGGCATCACGAATGTTGTCTGCTTTTTACAGTTTGTCTTTTGTCTCTTTTTCAGTTTACTCCCGATCAGATAGCGGGAAAAGATGTGCGATTACTACGAATTAAAAAGGTAAAAGTCTGAATTTGATTTGCTACAGATTTGCCTTTTCTATTTCCGTATACTTTTTTTCTGTGACATTGATTATGCAGCTTATTGTGTGAATTCAGATTTTCGTCGAACACTTTCAGCCACATTGACCCTCTTGTGCACAGTACGAATTACAGCTCTTTTGCAGCAAAGGACACAAGTGGACAAAACAAGGTTTACACCAAGATGCGGGAGCTCAACGCCGCAGACGTTCGGCGAACCATTAGTGAGGTGGCATTTCCAGCAAGGACACCACCAGGGGCTCTGGGCACAATGCAACCAGACATATTTTTCAGGAATGTAAACAAAAATACAAAGGACTATAACCATGATATTGGGAGTAGTGTGGGTACCGAACGTATGAGAGTTAGGGATATGATGGGAAAATGAGACTCTTGCGGAAAACAGGAGGGCAAATAATGGAGCGGCATGCAAAAACCTCATTCTGCGGAAACTATTGTAAACTTCAGGAGGGGATTTGCCACTGTGGCCAATGAGCAGGACACAGAGGGGTAGAACGCGAAATAGTCAGGAGGGAATTCAACTCAATGGCCAGAGATGGGTTGGGCACTATGACCCAGCGGTGAGAGCAACGGCTAAATGCAACCTAACAATAATATGAGGTTTGTATATATTTCCTCATATTGATCTTCAAGAATCTAAGTTTTAATAGCTCCTACCATTATCTCATTTAGTAGTACTCACTTTATCTATTATGGAACAATGTAGAGCTGAGGCAGCCATGCCAAGATTTGAACTTGCGAAGCAGAGTTTGGCCATGGGTCAGAGGTGAGTCTTTATTTCACAAACTATCCTCCCAGTGAAAGTAGAATGGTCCGCAAGAGGCTAGGGCACTATGACCATGAGTGGCCTTTCTTATTATAGGCAGGTTATGGCTTCCGGTGGAAAACAGAGTGAATTATGTCCAATATTTCACCAAAACCAGCTCTGGTGCTAAATACTTGCTGGACGCTCCATGGATTCTTTCTCTGTCACTCATCCAGGATTCCGTAAGGTTAGAACTGGCGTTTGAACCTCTTCACTCCAGGTGAGCAGTACTTGGAGTTCTCTGCCTGGAATGTTACGAAACACCAGAACACAATCCCACTTAGGAATCGTCCAAAAAACCTACCCTTTTAATGCTTAATTTGGCCTTGGCCCCACTCTATCCCATGGTGCTGCTCTTCATTTGGATTTTCTAATTCCTCTTCATCCCTTTTTTTAGTCTCCCTGTCCCTCCTACCTGCTCTCCTACATCCATAAGGCCTACTTCTGAGGTGCATGAGTGCTCTGCAAACTGGCTATGCATACATACAAACATATATTCAGAAATAGACAGATAATCAGGGTCAAGAAAAACAAGCTCGTCTCTTTCATAGTCCTCGCATGCACTTGCGCGATCTGAATGACACCTGGCCTAGTAAGATCGTTGTCTGTCTTCCTATTGGTCCCCCTCCCTTGCCTAGTCGCGCCTTGAAACACTTGTGTATAGGCTCGTTATAAATGCCATATCATATCATTTTATTATCCCATGTACTGCACTCTCCCCTACCCCTCCACCCCCACACTTTTTCTCTTTCCCCCTTCCCTTGCACCTGCGCAATCTGAATGACACCTGGCCTAGTAAGATTGTTTTCTGTCTTCCCTCTGTTG
The DNA here is from genome assembly GCF_040938575.1 of Ambystoma mexicanum. Lineage (NCBI taxonomy): Eukaryota > Metazoa > Chordata > Amphibia > Caudata > Ambystomatidae > Ambystoma > Ambystoma mexicanum. Next base: position 829,672,029 of record NC_090934.1, on the reverse strand, counting down.
CCCCTGTGTGCCTAGTCGTGCCTTGAAACACTTGTGTATAGGCGCGTTATGAATGCCATATCATATCATATCATCATGGGTCGGTTGCGTAAAGCCATCTTCTCCTTCTTCCTGGAATGTAGATAGGACAGTATCATGCTGGCGCTCTGCGTCGTAGCTCCTGTTGAAAGAGTAGGATGTGAAGAGGTGTGGATCAAGCCAGTTTTCTTTCATTCATATCAACACCAGCATCTTCAGGAAAGAGGTGTAACCAAAACTAAAAAAAATACATCTTGTATTAATACGATTGGCGACCTCTAGCGTCCTTCTTGCTAGAAGAAAATTCTTAAAACGTCAACAATAGTGCTGATTTCAGCGATTGAAAATATGGACAGAACATTTCCAGGTCCTTAGAGGTCAAGATCAGGGTGTGTTTAAAGTCTCAGTGGTGCTGGATACAGAAGAGGCGTAGGTGAGAACGGAGGACGCATGGTGGATAAACCCTAGATTTGTGTTATCGACTCTCCTACACGTCATATATTGTCCATTCAAACTCCACTGGTGTTGCCGGGCACCAATGGGTTAACTTGTTTAGCCCCCGCCGTTGGAGAGGCGGAGTTTATAACTGGCAGTTGGGGAACGAAGGGAGATGACGTGTTGAGAAATCCCTCCGTGTGCGTGTCCTCCTTTCAGGCCTTGTAAGAGGCAACACTGGCGACGAAGGCTGTCCATGCGCACAACGGAGTCCTCCTTGGCAATCCGCCTTATCCTCTCTCGGATGTCCGCTGAGTCTCCTCCTACTCCTCCTCCTCCAGTACGAGTAACGGCAATCCGCCGCGAGCGTGTGGGCGTTTTTTGTTTACACGCCGAACTCCTCTCCTCCTCCATCGTCACGTCTGGGACGGCGTGCCAGACAGCTGTGCGAGCACTGGGAAGTGCGCATTTGGTCCTGGCAGTCTGCCAGGTCCGCTCCAGCGACGCGTGCCAGTAATTCCAACCCACACCCTCCGGCTGTGCCTCCGGCCTCCTTTCTCCTAAGGCCCCATCCTTGTCACCGGTCTCTCAAGTGAGTGCAAGTCCACGCTCACCTGCATGTTAGGCCTACACCAGCGTACGCCATCATCTGCGGCGCGGTCGCCACTCCGGCCCAGAGAATTTGAGGCAGCATTTGGACTGACTGTATGCCCGCGGGCTCCCACCGCCCAGCAACATGAGCCACCCTGTGTCCAATCCTGGATCCCCCCAACTGGCCCGCGAGACGAAACCAATACAGCTGCGGTTACCCCCGCCATTCACCATGGCGCCACAAGCCACCAAGGGGCCGAGATGGACTGACTCGATGGAAGATTTTCAGCACTACGTGCAGGGGTCTGATGATGGTGACTCCCCCAATATCAGGGACATCTTCCTCAATCTGGTGGGGGGGGGAGATAAAGACAGTTGTGAAAACGATCCCCGCAGCTCAACAAACCACATTCACAAACCTGATTGGGGCTCTAGACAAACTCCTCATCATCGAAGTCAACCGCGACTACGAGCGGTATCTATTTAACAAATGCACTCAATTGCCACAAGAGACAGTCGATGAATTCATAACCCGCTTGAGAGTGAAGGGAGCAAACTGCTACTTCGACGCATTTTCTCTAGAAGAAGCGATAAGGCTGAGGGTCATAGAAGGGTGCCTGTCCCCCGCACTCAAGAAACAGCTACTGAAAAAACCCCTCACCATCCCAGAAGTCAGCGAGCTTGCTCGCTTACATGAGAGGATTAATGCCCAAGCCTCATCCATGAGCAACACAGGCAACCCCAAACAAGACACCAATGAACTCGTCGCAGCCATTCAGCCCCCTGGTCAAGGCGACAGAGGGTCGCAACCATACAGAGCACAAGCTACGCAGGTTCCACGCCAACAGAGACAATGCTACCGCTGTGGGATGTCTTTCCCACACTCCGGGTCATGCCCAGCTCTATACCAACGATGCACAAACTGCGGAAGAGAGGGACATTTTCACTCTGTATGTAGAGAAGGCATACCATTTCCTCCAATGCGCCCCCATGTGCCCGCCAGGACGCCCCTCTGCTCGTCGTCCCCACAATACAAACAACCCAGATACTACCAGCAAGGACAAGGACAGAGGCGATACGTCAGAGCCATTGACGAGTACCAAGCACAAGGGTACCCACCACAGCTAGACCAGGCAGACCAAACCAGACATTTCACGGATGAGTATGACTACCCACCAGCAGAATATAGGCCTGAAACATTCTACCACGACAAGCCGGAAGCAGCATACAACACGCCATATGATCAATTCGACCAGGACGAATACGTCAATCTTATACTTGACAATGAAGAGGCCAGAGAAGCCCCCAAAATCCCGATCATAATGGGGAACTGCCAATTCCAATTCATGGTCGACTCAGGCGCTACTGTTAATATCATGGGCAAACAGGACTACGCTAAAATACCAAACCCGCCGACGCTCGAACCATCACACTCGAGAATCTTTCAATGGGGAGCTGCCATCCCCCTTCAGACAGTGGGGCATTTCACACAATGGCTCATTTTGAATGGTCGGCAAGTGGACACAACCATTCACATCATCCGCTCACTTGCCAGAAGCCGATGTCTACTCAGCTATCATACGGCATCCCGCTTGGGACTGATTGAGATACACGTGAAGGCGGGAGACACTATTACCGCAACCTCGAACAGACTGAATCTGAGAGACTCTGTCGGCACTATAGCATGCTACCTATCCCAGAACCTCATCACACAAGGTGACATCACAAGAACATTCCCCAACCTATGCACAGGGCTGGGTAAACTCAAGGCCCCTCCCATCAGACTCCACATCGACCCCTCGGTGAGACTGGTGCCAAAACACCCCAGAAGAGTTGGTTTTCACATGCAAGCGGCAGTGTCAGAAGCCCTCCAACAACTGCTTTCCGATGGTATCATCAAACCGGCAACGGGGCCAACGCATGGGTATCCCCTCTTGTGGTCGTGCCAATGGAACGAGGCAAGATCCGGTTGTGTGTGGACATGAGGGTAGCGAACACCGACATCCAACGGGAGAGGCATCCCGGCCCGTGCATTGAGGACATGATTGTGCAACTTAACAATGCCTGGATGTTCTCCAAGCTCGACCTAATGCAAGGCTACCACCAGCTGGAGTTGCATCCTGACTCCAGGCCCATCACAAGGTTTGCGATACACGACGGACTCTTCAGATACCGGAGACTGAATTTTGGCATCTCGTCCGCCGCAGAGATTTTCCAGGAAGCCATACGCCAGGTCATCAGGCCCATTAGAGGCACGCTGAACTACAGCGACGACATCCTCGTTTTTGGGTCTTCAAAAGAGTCCCACGACAAAGCACTACACGCCACTTGTGCAGCGCTTCAGGAGGCGGGCCTCACACTCAACATCACCAAATGCCGATTCAGCAAGACAAAACTAAAATTCTTTGGACACATCTTCTCCAGTGAAGGAATGATGCCGGATCCCGACAAGGTCGACACAATCACCAACCTCGGCGAACCACAGCAGGTTGCGGATGTTCGCTCCTTCCTCGGCATGGCGGGATACTGTGCGAGGTACATACCCCACTACGCCTCTCTCACTGACCCGTTGAGGAAGCTACTGCAAAAAGACTCAACCTTTGAGTGGACCCCTGCATGCCGCCAGGCCTTCACCAGCATCAAACATGCCCTAACAGAAGCCCACCGCCTTGCCTACTTCAATCCCTCATGGCACACGGAAGTGGTTGTTGATGCGAGCCTGGTTGGCCTTGGCGCCATTTTAGCCCAAACCAGCGGTGATGACATCAACCCCAGACACGTGGTTGCTTATGCAAGCAGGGCATTGTCAACCCCGGAACTGGCCTATTCCTAGGCAGAGAAGGAGAGTTTGGCAGCGGTCTGGGCATGTGAGCATTTTCACAACTTCCTCATTGGGAAACGGTTCACGTTGATCACTGACCACCAGGCGTTGTTGTCGTTGTTCGGGAACCCGCACACCAAGATGCCCCCGAGGATTGAGCGGTGGAGCATCCGTCTACAGGAATACGACTATGACATTATACATCGTCCCGGGGGTGACCTCAACCCCGCTGACTATCTGTCGCGACATCCAGTCGGATCTCCATTGACCCGGAAAGGCGATGTTGCCTGTGTGCAGTACGTAGCATCTAACTCGCTACCTCCGGCCCTAACCCTTGAGATGGTCGCCACCGCATCAGCTGCTGACCCTACGACAGCCCTTGCTATGAGCCTCACGTTGACCAACAAGTGGAAAGACCATCACAGAGCAATGCTGGCACACCCGGGAGTGAGGGGCAGGAGATCGAAAGACTGGCTAGGGTGCACAAGGAACTGGCTTTTAAGGACAACATTCTTCTCAGAGGGTGCAGGATTATCATCCCTGCCACACTAAGGAGCGAGGTTGTCCGAACGGCCCATGAGGGACACAGAGGGGCCGAAAACACCAAAAAACAGCTGAGGTGCCAAGTCTGGTTCCCTTTCTTAGATGCAGCAGTAGAGGAATGGGTGAAGAACTGCCATGCCTGCCAGTGCACAGCCCCAGCTGAAAACCCACCACCACTCCAGCACACTCAGAGACCCAATCGCCCGTGGGAGCGAGTAGCCATGGACTTTTATGGGCCCACGGAAGCGGGTGATTATCTCCTGCTGCTAATAGACGAACATTCCAGATTCCCGATTGTCAAACTGGTTACCACCACAGCGTTCCCCCAAGTAGCAGCGGCACTGGAGGAAGTATTCAGCGAGTGGGGAATCCCCAAAACAGTCAAGTCTGACAATGGACCACCGTTCTGTGGCCACGACTTCGGGGCACTGGCGAAGCATCTGGGTTTCACACACAAGAAGATAACCCCCGCCACCCGCAAGCGAACGGAATGGCAGAACGCTTTATGGCGTCAATTTAAAAGACAATACAGAGGGCCAGGGTCGAAGCAGTCAATCCCCACCAGGCACTGTGTCGACTCCTACGAGACTATAGAAACACACCCCATGAAGCCACGAACAAGACACCTGCCGAGCTCATGCTCCGCTACGAAGTGCGAACCCGCATACCACGCAACCCGTCAAGCGATGAACCGCCGGACATGGACATACTCCAAAGGGATGCAGAAGCCAAAGACAGAGCGAGACAAGACACCGACACTCGCTGCCACGCGGTGACAAAAGATTTCCACATTGGAGATGAAGTTCTCTTCCAACAGCCAACGCCCAGAAAGACAGATCCGCGGTTTGCCCCAAGTCCCATGAGGGTAACTGCAGTACAATGGTGACAGCCGAAGATCAAAACAGAGCTGTCACCAGGAACTGTCAGCAATTCAGACACTATGTCAGACGAGAGGGAACGGAGCTACCTCAGAGACCGTGTTCCCCAGAACCGCGAGAGCCGCGAGACGACCTGTGGACCCCTCCGGTAAGAAATCCTGGAGGGACAAGCCAGGAAGCAGGAACTCAGGGAACGTCAGGGCCAGTTGCCCAAGACGAGAGACCTCGGCGAACCATCAAGAGACCTATGAGGCTTGTTGAAGAATGTTGAGTTGATGTTTGGACATATTGTTCGGGGGTGGTGTTGCTGGGCACCAATGGGTTAACTTGTTTAGCCCCGCTGTTGGAGAGGTGGAGTTTATAACGGGGAGTTGGGGAACGAAGGGAGTTCTGGGTAAGGCGCAAGAAGCGCCAGTTACTATTGGTGAAAGTGAAATAAAGACGTGTTGAGAAATCCCTCTGTGTGCGCGTCCTCCTTTCAGGCCTTGTAAGAGGCAACAACTACGTCCCCCCTTTACCCATTCCTGCCCCATGTACTCGTATGTTGACATCTTGCGTTCACATAAATGTGTGTATGTGGTTATGAACGCAATTAGTAACGGGTAAGGAAAGCAGGGCGGGAAAAAGGCAAAGCGTCATTACCACTGCAAGGATAACAATAGCAGGGGGCTAGAATGAAGAAGAACACGAGACAGAAAGAGGTGCTGGCAACCAGTCACCCGAGAAGCCGCCCTCTCCTGTTTACAATGCAGGCACACGTGGGCTGCTTGTCACATGCTAAATTTCTGTGTCTTTAGGCGTGGGGTTTAGAAGAGGGGGTGCCGATCCCTAAGTGCACTGGGTTCTCTGTGGTACGGCTCAGATTGGGACAGCAACATTACCCTCCTGCTTGCCCTGACTTCGCAACGCCATCGGGTGGCATGTTGCTGCCCCACTGCTCCTTCGGCTCTCTGTTCTCGTTGCATCAATCTCGCAGACCTTTGAAAAAGCGCTGCATGCACACACATGCCGCAACAGAACAAGCCATGGCGAGAAGTGTCCGCCTCTCGAATGTGGAGAGAACCAAGGCTAAGCATCACACCTCCGTCTCATGACGTTTAGCCTGTGCGTTTGACCTTTCTTTGACCCCGCACGGTTTATTCAGGCCATCGCGTGCAAACCCGACCATGGGCCTTTTTCATTCATTTCCCTTCAGAATCAAAACACAAGGCAAGATGTGGGCATGTCAAGTCTCATGGATGACGATGCCTTGTTTTAGCGTCCTTCACTTCCGGCAGGGCCTCGGAATATCGGGCTCTCGTGCTGGCAGTGAGTAGAGGTGACTTTCTACCACATTGAAGAGACCTCCACGGCGAAACGTCTCCTCCGCGTCACGGCACGGAAATCTCATGCTGTGACTGTAGGCGGTTAATCAGTGCAACGTATCTAGAGTGCACACATTGCATTACGACGACACAAAGCCATTGCCTTGCCCTTGTTCATGCCACCTGCTGCTTCCGCTCCTTCCCCACAACACCGCCTCCTTACCTCCCCTGGCATGGCTGCGCCAGGTGCAGTGCTTCAGGAGAATGGAAGGCCCATGATTGGGAATCCCGCGCTATTATGCACAGCAGGAGTCCGCCCTGATAAAATCAATATTGCAAGCGGCGTATCTCATTTGCAAGCAAGGCTTTCAACAACAATGCGAACTATCAGAGTCCATACTACACGTTCACCCTCACAGAAAGTGTGTCATGCACACGCCAGTTACACATTTATATCAATAGCGTGGGACTATATGAGATGCACTAATTCACTGTAATTAGATTATGCAAGGTTCAAATACAAATATAATTCCAAATGTTAGTAACAGTTGGGTAATTCTTCGACGAAATAGGGTGCTTCTACAATGAAGTTAGGTGTGCATTCTCCTGTCTGTCCTTTGATGTGGGGGCTGACGTAGGACACCGCATGTGCCCCAACGATGTGTTTCAAAAACGTTTAACCTAGAAATAATCTTTCTTTTCCATGGATTGGTTGGAACAGGAGGTTGGCATGAACTTTGTGGAAGTATGTCTCTGAGCTCCCAGCCTTCCAAAATGTGGGTTTCAACTGCCCCATGAGCATACCTGTTCTTATGGCTGCTCTGCTTTTTAAGATAGTGCATAGAGTCTTTCTCTTTGAAATGCGGAAGGTTTTGACATAGCAACACGTAACTAGGGCAGCCATTTTAAAGGTTCATTCCGTGTTTTGCTCTAGAAGGAAACGTCAGCATGGCTGTATCCGCATATTTGGAACTAATGTACAGTGAATGCGTCTTCGTTTAGAAAGTAACTAAATTTAAGTAGTCCCCTAGCACATGCGCAGTAGCACTTCATGTGGTGAGAGGTGGGCAGTCTGATTTCCCCAAGCATCAGGCCAGTTAGGAAGATTGTGCCTGGTTTTGCTGCATCACCTAATACTTTACTGACGCAATCAGGTAAAATGTTGTTAGAGATAGGGGAGGGATTCATGTTGAAATTGAGATGCAGTGAAGAGCCATGGCACACAGTAACCCACAGACCAGTACATGGGGTGTCGATTCACTAATGTACTGTAAGGGATGCTCCATCCCTGCAGGTTACAGAGAGAGACCGAAATGGCCAAGAAATAGCCTTACCATTCGTTGAAGCATTGGACAGGCTGTCACCCGGGTCAATCCCAGTCCTATCAGAATGGGGCCTCAGCTGGAGTACATGTTGAGGAATGGAGAAGACTCCCTTTTCAACCTAAGGGAAATAGTGACGTTTGTGGAAGCTTATCCTTGAGGACCCTACTGTCATTTAAATCAGGCAACATGTTGCCAATGTTACTGGCATTATCCAGATGCCATGAAGTGCCAGGGTCAATACTAACAATCTCATATAACTTCGTTAAGTCACCAGGGAAACTGGAGCAACGTTCGTCATACTCCTGGCATGCATCATGACTCAGAATCTCACACCTAGAAGGGAATACAGGGGCAAAAGAACGATTATGTATATCTTCAAGAAAACAAAGCCAAGCTTCATGTTTCACAGGAAATAAGATGGAGACAAGTATTCCAGGAATACAGAGAAGAGAAAACAAGAATTGTTGGCCAGAGAACATTTATTTAAAAAGTCAAACCATCAAAATAGAACTGGAAATGTAAGTTATATGGCTGAACAAAGAAAAGCCTGTGATTTTGAAACCCTGTACCACGGCCTTTTCTTTATTCAGCCATATGAATTACATTTCCATTTGTGTTTTGCTGGTTGGACTTTTTAGATAAATGCTTACATCACTAGCACTTTATCAGAACGAGTGCCCAGATCTTTTTTTTTAAGGTCGTGTTAGCTCGCTTTATGTTAGAGCCTTGCTGAAAACGTAGATTGCAGTGTATATATACATATATATAAAACGGGGAGACGCAAGGTGCCCGCACCACGGTCTGGAACCACTAAATTGCCACAATGCACACAAACACAATGGACATTTTTAAAACTAGATAGTTTATTTGAACAGTGCCAATTAGCAGGAGGCCACTTAGGCAACGCTTTTCACACCATCCCGGTGCTTTTTCACAGCAAATATATATAAGTATATATATATATATATATATGTGTATGTATGTATGTATATATGTATATGTATATATATATATTTATATATATATGTATATATATATTTCACAACTTACGGTGGGTTTTTAAAGGTTAGAATATATATATATAATAGGGCAGCGATTGCTGCCCTAAAGTTAAGGTGAGTCAGACTCCCATAGGAACCTCTTAAAATTCTATTGTTAATAACTTTTGATTCGAGTAATGGATTTAGCCAACATTTCAAAAGTGATTAAGAACTCATGCTCCACCCACCACCCGACTGCAAAGTTTTGTCAAGATTAGTTAAACAATAAAAAAGTTATTAAGGAGAGAAAACATTTTGTTTTTCCAAAGTTGCCGCCTACTTCCCTTTCATTTTCCCGTAGACAAGCAACGTATATTTGTGCCAAAGCGCACAGCCCACACCGCTGGATGGATTTGGACCAGGCCCAAAACAACTTGGCCACAAAGAGTTTAAATGCATGCTGTTTGTGGTTTGGGCTTATTCCATACACTTGTTATTTAAATATTTGATGGTGCATAATTGCAACCCATCACTCAAAGACGTTCATCAATACCACACTGATTTTTACATGTTTTGACAGTGGTATTGTTCTGTATAAAAGATTGCAGGCTTTGAGAACTCACAATGTTTTTAGTCAATGCCCAGTGAGATTAAATGATTTGCAGAGGATCACACACTTTGGTTAAACGGCGTGCTACAATAATAATAATAATAATTTGGCATTTATATAGCGCAACGAACCCTCAGGTATCTGAGCGCTGCTTATTATTACCCACGGTGTGTGGTGCTCATGTATTGACCTCAGAAAGATGAAGGGCTGAGTTTGGCCCTGCCTGGATTCGAATCCGCGTTAGCAGGCTCTGCATGGATGTCAAAGCCAGCGCGCTACTCGCTGTGCCACTTGACCGGGGTCATAAAACAAGCCCCTTGTTTTATGACCAGTCTCTTGGTGACTGTTCTGATTCATTCATCTCACGATGCAACTAACCACATTTAGGCAGCATGGAAAAGAATGACCAGCTGCAAGATAACATATGCCCAGGTACTTTTGCCCCATAGCAAAAAGCAAAAGCTGGCACCCATGAACATATGCACAGTAAGCGAACATATATTTGAAAGTGAAACATACAAATGTAGTTCAATTGACCTTTTCTTTAGAAGAAAGTGCGCAAGACAACATAGCATGGGACTTTAAAAGAAAGTACTGAACACCAGAAAAATAACACGAGAGAGGACATCTTCAAATATGCAAGCAAAGTATAAAAGGTGCTCACATCTTAAACCCAGCAATCTGTCATGAAATATTCCATGGAAAACAAAATCCCAATAAGAAACAAAGGCGTGTGATCTTGTGGGTACGCGTCTGCGCTGGTAACATGACAACCTGAGTGAAATCCTGGTAGCCAAATACTTGAGCAAGCTTGCCGACCTAAAAAAAAAACAAGGGCTTGCATCCTCCCTCGGAAAAAAAGTTATGCTGTCCACCCACATATGTCCTTCACTGGTTCCCTGAAAAGCAACCACAACTGGGGTAAATAACTGCACCAGCAACCAGGATTGCAAACATTTGCCACATTGTGGGCAAATACTCATGACTTACTTGCCCTCTCATCATTTCCCCTCATCACCCATATGTCTGTCTTCCAAAAATTTAGAATTGTGGCATTATTCCCCCCATCTTGACTGTGACACTACAAATACCAGAATGTAATTCAGCAAAAGGCAAAAGAAATATATCTGAGTGCAAAACTTTACAGGACTGCCAGTAGCATGGTGTAAAAAAGACATAATGTGGATGCCGTGTGTTATGAGATATTTAAAACATTGAGAACTCTCAATGTTTTTAGGCAATACATTATTTTCCATGGAGCACACACTTTGGTTAAAGAGCGTTCTCCAAGCGGTACACCCCTTTTCGGCACCATCATTTTGGTACAGGATGATTTGGCATGGGCATTCTGCCGCAGCGCCTATTTCAGCACAAAAGCCATTCCGGTGCCGTTGTTTTGGTGCAATTGATATTTGGACGTGGCTGACATTGCAGCCACGTCTAAATGCCCTCATGCTAAATATGATCACAGGACTGCACTGCAACAAACTTCACTACCTCCCACTTGCTTTGCTTTTCTTTTAATTAAATTAGTTAAATAAAAAAATATACAGCCTTGAACCCTGGTCGCACAGAGTTCAAAGTCCACCATTTAACCACAAGGCCACAAGGGCTTGATGCTTCATGTGGCATACATGTCATATTATCCTATATTTTAATATGTTCAATTATAAAAGGTTAGGTATGAAACTTGTGAAAATCTAAACAATAACATCATTGTAGCATAATAGTTAAGTGCTGCGTCTCAAACTCCTTAAGGCCAGGGCTCTCTTATAGCAGTGTTCAGCATAAATGTAATTTTTTAAAATTCCATTTTTTCTCTTTGATAAAAATACAGATGCTGTGTGTTATGAGATATTTAAAACTAAGAAAACATACGGCATTGAGGGCCATGGACTGTCTGCCATCCAGGCAGTAACCATGACAGACCCAGCTTAGTGTCAAAGCGAGGAAGGATCCAACCCCCTTAAGCCATTTTTCTAGAAGTGTTCTTCTAAGCGGGGGCATATATTAGGCAACATGGCCATAGTGGGCTGCCCCTTCCTCACTTTGAAACTAAGCAGCGTTCTTCCCAGTTACTGCAGGGATTAAAAACCCACTGTTTCTATAACAATACCTATTTTTTTTTTATTATTGACTGGGAGACTACAAATACCAGAATGCAATTCAGCAAAAGGCAAAAAATTGTCTCTCAGTCCGAAATCTTCAAGGACTGACAGTAGCACGGTTTAAAAAAGTAAATAATTCCAATGCCCATTCAGTCACCCATCCATGTAGTAACCACAAGTGACCCTGCTTAACTTTAAAGTGGGGCTGACCATGCTTAGCTTCAAAGCAAGTAAAGGGCTAGCCAAGTCCTCTAAGTGGTGTTGTAAGTTTGGTTCATTCATAAGGCAACATGGCCTGAGGAAGCTAGCCATTTCCTCAGCTTAAAGCTAAGCAGAGTCTGCCATGCTTACTGCATGAATGGGAGACCTGGATGGCAGTTGAATCACAGGGTGTGATTTAAAAAATATAACCATGGGTACTGAACTACACATATGCATGTTTATCTGTAGACCTTTGTAACCTCGGATATAACTGTGAATGTTGGTAAAACAGCCACAAAAAAAAAATATTTCCCCGGCCATCACCAATGCCCTTCTCATCTGTTCCAGCCTCCTGTCCTTTACGTTTCACACCAGAGCACACGCTGCTTCTGTGACACAGTTTGCTTTCAGATGGTGGCTATAGCCAAGACTGCTGAAAGCTGTATTGAAAACCTGGTCCCTGGACACCCTCCAACTTCCAAATTTCACTCAGCGATTTGTAGCCATCACCCCACCTCTACCCTGATGGCATTTGTTGGTTTATTGACCTGCAAATAGTTTTTTACTGCATTTTATTTTCTCATAACTTCAGCTATAGCCGCAAATATCTCTTGCATTGATAGAAAAAACAAGATGGTGGTCATTTCATTTCTGATAACCATGATCCTGCATTGCACCATGGGAGATATAACTATACATTTTGGGGAAGGCGGTACCCCATTCTTGTCAAATTTTAAAATAACTATGGCATGGAATAACCCCAAACCATGCATGGATCGCGAGTCCATGCTTTGTGCCTAAGATGTTGCCAATTGCCACCCTATAATATTTATATATATATCAATTAAGTTCCAACCAACGTTGGTACTCCTTTATCGACCTTGGAAGGATACAAGGCTGTACTGTCCTTGCTGGGATTTGTCCCTGTGACCTTCAGATCACACACAGAACTCAATAGTGAATGTACAGCCCGCTGAGCCATCTTACTGGCTCACCTGCCATAACAGAAGAGAATGTCCCCACTCCTACCTGCATTATCACTAACACAGTGGTAGGTCAGAAGCCATTGCCACTAATTCGTTTGGACGTTAACCACGAACTGCAATAGCACACATTGCAACTCTCTAGATCAATGAGACGCCTTTGTTATAAGCCTGGTTTCCTTCTCAGTACAGGCCCTGTGATTTATCTCAGCAACATTGCACTGTCTCCCCTGGCATAGTGATACGATTCGTATGACAAATTGCCCTGTAGCAACCCCTGTGTTGTGCTTGATGCAGTGCAGGAGCTGGGCCTATTCATCCTCGCATCTGCTTTAGCAGAGAAGAGGTTAAGTTGTTCTGACTACCCTCTTTTTTACACCATTTTATTAAAGCAATCTGAACTGTATGAATGAAAACGCCTCCAGAGGCATAATGAGATCAGCTTTTCAAGTCTCTAACGGGAGTCATTATTGTCATCACTCTGAATACGGGGAAGGGAAGAAAGGAAGTTCTGTCTCTGCAAGTAATCTTAGCACACAGAGTGGGCCAGTTATTGCTTTGCTCATGGGTCGAAAAAGCTACACCTCCATTCCAGCATTAAGAGTGACATCAGAACCAGTGACTCCAATTGATGGTCCGAGGGATTTGCAAGTGAACTAAAGATTAAATGACCGCATGAACAACTTCAATTCTCCTTAAGCTGTACTATGTTATGCTATTTGATATTTGTATAGTGCGCATTGACATTGTTAAGGCAGACGGCAGTCTTTGCGAACATGAAAATACATTGCATAAAAATAATTATTAGAATTGGTTAACTATTCAATCACTAGCAGTGATGACAACATTACATCATTTTAAAAGTCATGCAGCACATTATGTTCAGGTGCAGAGAATACTGCTGTGTCAGGCACTAAGTGACTGCTGGACAGAATCTTTTGTGGGACTCAGCTGTATTCGATGGGTTGCAGCGCAAAAGGGAGAATGAGTATTCTATATGGGATAAAGTACTTCTTACCATTCAGTTTAAGAATATTGCAGGTCACCAATGAGTTCTGCGACTAAATAGAAGGTCACAGAACTCCAAGGTGACTTGCAATATACGTTTTATGTATGTTAAGGGGTATTTTAAAAGAATAATTATAATTGTAATACACGGCCACAGACTGTCATTCCCAATACCTTGGGGCTTATTACATGTTTGCCGGTATCCCGCCGGTAATTCTGGTGGGATACCAGCAAACTTCCCCTACCAATACCGGATACTGATATCCCGGTATTACCAGCATATTCTAGGTGCTGGCAACAGCAGTAAATCCTGATTCCATGGATGGGATTGTCAACATTACCGGCACTGGTAATACCAGTACCAGTAATTCTGGCATTTCTTTGCCTGTAGCGGCCTGATTTACCTGCAGCTCTTAGCTGGAGGCAAATCAGTGCCACCACTGGCAAACTTGTGTTTTGCCGGTCTGGAAATTTGCTGGTGCTGGATTTACCAACAATTTCACCGTCAATTTAATGCAGGAGGGAAAAAAAGCCTGTGGGTGTTTGTTCATTTACCCATCCATTGTTTGCCCAAGGCCATCTTAATCCACATGGCGATTCCCACCAACTATCTTCACTTCTCCACCTAAACATTCTGCTGAGAGGTAATCGCATAATTGCAGCTGTAAAGGCATTGCTGATTAATACAAATGTCTTAACCAAGTGTGCCTTCAATCACTTGATTTATATTTGCTCCTTGCACTGATACATGTTAAAAACAAGAATAAAGAAAGCCAGCAGTTTTGGCCTGTGTATGGACATTACTGAGGCATTTGTCTGGCACTGCGTTCATAAGCCTAGGCAATCACACCTCATGTTGCCATCGTATGGGCCCGTAGTGCCAATAAAGAAGTGCCTGGCAAAAATGCCTATGCCATGCCTACCAAAAATGCTTGTCTCCATTCTGTTCTCATCATTCTCTGACCCATATTTGCATTTGCATCTTCCCTGCTCTTTTCTCACATTATTTGCTCTCACATGCTCTGGTAAACTCACACACCATCCTATCTGTCACCTCCCTCTCTCTCGTTTGTTGGCTTTTTTTTTATTTTTTTTTATTAAAGTGTGATTTGGTTTAAAATATAAATGATATAATAAACCTTATACAATATTCTTAAAAACGAAAATATCCTAACAATTACAGACAATAATAACAACAATATTTAAACAATGAGAAAATAAAGATAGAAATAAAGATAGAAGTGTTAAAATATCAAATATCAAAATACAATTTGAAAATATAAAAACTTAATCGACATTACATGAAAATTACATATATTTATGTTCACCTCTCTTAGATAATCACTCATAAATCATATTCCAGAAACTAAGTGCTAAACATCAGTGGATTCTGACGACCAGATCAAACAGCTCGAATCATCTCCACATCCCTAACAAACTTTCTTAGAAAATAGAGTTGGATCTCATGGCTTTCCAACTCCCCTTCTTGCTTACACATCCCCCATAATCAGAGACTCTTATCTAACTTTCTTCTCGGCCCTATAACATCTGAGTCTTCATCTGGTAACAGAATTAAAAAAAAAATATTCTACTGATGAATCAGTCTGGAAAGTGGCTGCATAAGTTTGGAGCCTTAATATCGGTGGACATTTATTAAATATTCTCATGCCAAGGAATTACTCTGGTCTTATTGAAAATTGAGCCCTGCGTATGCAACCTGTAGAAGTTTTGGACTACAACTCCCATGATCTCTCTTCATTGACTATGCCTGGATGGGCGGATTGTCTATGTAGTGCAAAACATCTGGAGATTCAAAGGTTGCAGACCCCGGAGTGGCAGGTTTGTTTGTTAATTCCCTTATTATCGTAGGCAAAGATACGGACCAGTCCACCTGCCAAGGTTTATTGTTTCAAAGAAATACTCATTAGAGATTTCACATTTACTAAGTTTCCTCACTGTCCTACCGGGCATTGTTATTTTAGTATCATCAATAGTGTGTTACTTTTGGAAATTTGTATCTTCACATATAATATCCCTAATTTTAGCTTGAGTTACTAAAGATAACAAACCAAGCTCTGTTCGAATATATTGAACCAGGACTCCCCCAGCAACACCAGTACCCGACTTCGAATTTCACTGTCATGTAGATTTTCTGTCATCTCCTAACATCCCTCTTTCACACACACTTTTCTCTCATAAAGCATCCCCCCATCCTCACACACATCCCTCACTATTTCACACATTCTCTCTCACCTATCTCTCTATCACACCTTCTGACTTTCACATTCCTCTGACTCCTCTCTTTCTCACACCTTTCTCTACCCCAGCTTCTTCTCCCGTTACGCTTTCTCACCTTCATGTTTCCCTCATCCTGTTCCCTCACACAAGCACGCACACACCTTGATTGCATACAGTCCCATTACTTTAACCTATTTACCCTTCCATACATTTTTGCACACATATGTTTCCTCTTTCAAGCCTTAATATGTTCATGCACATTGGGCCTCATTCCCAGTATGGTGGTAGTCATGGCGCTATTTGCGCCATGACTACCTCCCATACTGGTACCGACTCCGACTTGGTTCAATGGGGACTTACCTGTGTAGTCCGACCTTTGAGGGACCGATCAGTCCCCATTGAAAAAGCCATTCCCGATTCCCATTTGAGCCCCCATAGGGCTCAATGGGGAAGTAGCTAATAACGGTACCGCAATTTGCGGTACCGTTATTAGGTCTGAAGTCCCATAGAGGGTCCCGTCCATAACACCTGGTCAGACCAGGCGTTAAAGGAGGGACCCGCTAAAGGACCTCGTAGTAGGGCGGTAAGGGATCACCGGCGCTGGTCTCCTTAACGGTGCCCGGTATCCCTTACTGCCCTACTCGGAATGAGGCCCATTGTCTCTTTTCCAGTTTGTTGCAGAAGCACCCATGCTCATGCCTCCTTGTTGGTGTCCACTTTGAGCAGCTTTGCGCTATTTTACCCTACTGTGCTCAAGCATTGCTCCTCTTACTTATTCCTCACTGACCTTTCATCACATCTGATGGAATGCTTGTCCCTGCTACCATTCCTCTCCCATCTGGCTGCAGGAGCACAGTTTCCCTTCTCTCACACTGTACAGACCCTGCCCTTCAGGCCTCCCTCTGTGTGAGGTGCCACATCGCACCACTTCTCCTACCGTTCTTTTATTTAATTTAAAAGGTTTATCAAGCAGACACAGCCCCTCTCCCAGGGGTGCTACTATCCTTTAACACCCCAGTGAGGTGGAATTCATGGATTCACTTGGGATCATTAAATTGGGCTTTCCACTAACAAAATGTCTGTGAATCCCGCCCTCCACGGGTACTAAGGCCTAATTCCATGTAAATGACAAACATTCCTGTTCAAGGACAGTTAGAAATCCCTATTTTATTTCTGTTATTTTTTTTCAATTGAGGCATAAGTCACTTTATGTAATGACAGGCAGTAATTGTGAAAACCAATGACACCAAGAGGTTTTGGGACCTAGTCTCCTTGGGGCCCAAACATAAGACTGGGTGATGGCCTTAAAATTAACATTGCGGATGCAGACTGGACTGCACACTTTTCTACCCTTCACAATCGTTCTGAGGTGATGATGCACCTGAGACTCTACAAATATGACAATAGAGAGAGGAAGTGCACAATTGCACATCAGAGACTTGGCCGCTCACCAGGACCAGATAGCATTCCAGCTGACCTGTTTAGAGAAAATGTAGAATTGTGGTCACCAGACATGACAGCTTGTTTTAATGCCATGTGCACGATGGTGCAATTCCCAGAATCATGGGGGAAAGCGATAATTCACTCCATTTACAATAGGGTCCAAGAGATACCCCGGCCTCATACAGACTGATTTCTTTCCTTGACTCTTTGTTCAAGATCTTTGGAAGAGTGCTGGTAGGTAAAATTTTATCTTGATTGATACTGGATTGATTCTGTGCTAAATCCTGCTGTCCTGTACCTGAATGAAAGCCACACTGCGTGTCCTGACTATATTTCACTGCACCATGTGGTGCTTTCAACATGGCCGCCTGGGCCCTCTCTACTAGGGAGGTCTTCTGATCTGTGCACATTCCTCCATCCTGCCCCCTGATTGGTGGGGAGTTTGCATTTCTGCACCAACGAGGGACCGACAGGCCTTTAGCCGGCCCAGTCATTCCAAGGCCCACTTCTAAGGCCCTGTCATCTTCCCTGTCCGCTTACCGCGACGCATGATGCCGCCATTACACCAGCCAGATCCTTTGGCGGGTCCACCATCTCTCTCAGCTATATAACTGGACTACCAAGACACTCCTAGGTTCCTTCTCTTGGGTTCAGCTCCCTCTTCCTTTCTGTCTACCCTTTTTCTTCCCTTCCTGTACCTTCACTCTCCCCTCTGACTGTTCCAACCTTTCTATCTGCTTTGCTCTTTAGTGCTCTCACTCCAACACTCTCCTCTACTCTTACATCATTTCACTTACCTTCGTTATACTAGCCTATGCCATTGAATGTCAAATGTGGGTGTGTTTAGAAAAGTCAAATGTGGGTGTGTTTAGAAAAGTGGGTGTGTTTTCTTTTTTGTTCCATCTCATTTTTACCTCATCTGTAACCTGCTAGCCCAGTGACTGTTCCCTACCGTTGTACCTGCATTTTTCTCCCACTTCCCCCTCTCTACCTGACCATTGCGCTATCTGCCTCTCCTATCTACTCAAACTGTTACATTATCCTTCCCTTCTCACTAAGTCTGGTAAGAAGAAATTTAAAAAGGATATCCTGGCCTCCAACCCAGGACTCCCCATTGCTGATACATATTCCAGCGCTTCTGCCAGACAAACCCTTACCGACATCCTCTTTGTCGTCCCTTCGCCAGATCTTTGGACCCCTCACATGATCTTTGTGCTCTGTCCTGTCTCCTCCTCTCCCATTAATGGTGGCACCCGCTGGGAAGTGCGTATGGATTCCTCCGACTCCTCCAGAGTCATCATTAATGTTTACCTAAATGGCACTGTCATGGTGCAAGGCCCTCAGGCCAATCTCCGTCTCTTTGATAGGCGGTTCCCTTTCCTAATCAACTTCCTCTCATCTCCTGCTGTCCCCTTTTCCTCTCCCTTGGCTACCTTGCCCTTTTTTCCTTCCTCCTCTGCCCCATCTCATACTCCTTCTACACCTCTGCAGGGCGTACCTCTAATATGTACCCCTCCTTGGAAGGTCTTTAAGGCTGGCAACCTTCTTCATCTTGCCACCCTCAATCCTCGCTCTGCTGTCAAACACTCCTCTGACATCTGCCACCTCCTTGGAGAATTCGACCTAGATGTCATCAGTCTTACTGAGACATGGTTCACGGCCAGCTCTGTCACAAGCTTTGACACTCTCCTCCCTGATGGCTACAAGATCCTCTCCGCCCCCAGATCCTGGAGGTGGTGTAGAGCTGATCTTCCCTGAGTGGATTCCTGCCTCTATCATCCCGACTCAGAATTACTCCTCTTTTGAATGCCTTGTCTGTAGGCTCTCTCTCTCTCCTAGCCACTCCCTTACTGTTGCTACACTCTACTGCCTCCCCTGGTAAATTCACCTCTTTTCTCTCGGAGTGGGCTGATCTCTTTTCCGTCCTCCTGGCCCCTACCTCTCAACTCCTCCTCCTTGGTGACTTTAACATCCATCTTGACTCTCCCTGTTCCTCATCTGCACTCTTTCGCGATCTCTGTGATTCACTCTCACTTTCTATCCTCCCCTCCGGCCTGACCCATTCTGCTGGCCACACACTTGATGTCTTGATCTCTGTTAGGGAGAATTCTCCAGAATGGCTAATTTCCTTACCTGTTGAGTCACTCAGCAGCTTTGCTGGATTTCTAGGATTTATTTTTTCACCTGGTAAGAGTGTGAGCCTTTTTTCCCCACTCTAACATGTGTTTTGCTGTTTGTTGTACATTTTTGTGTTCATGGATATGGAGTCTCACCAACTCCATAGGCATCATCTTTTTACTGTGTGTCACAGCACCTTTAGTGCAGTGACACAGGGTTGTCTTTTCAGACTTCCCACTTTTAACTCCATTTTCTGGGACTGACTACTGTCTCCCAGAACATGTAAAGTTGCCATTGACTTTACTAGTCTTTTTAAATTTACAGACCCAGTACACACTACCTTCCAATAGAGTACTGGAGGGGTTAATAGTTATCCCTTTTTGTCTGATTCTCATGGAAGATTATTTTGTTCCCCTTTCTCTAAGATTTGGCTGGTGGCAGTGGTATCTACCCTTTTCTTTCTACCGCGAGCTATGAAAATAACCTCGGTATTGTTAGAGGCTATGGTGGTAGCCATAAACTCTAAACCCACTCGACCCCTTTTAATTTTATTTGGTTCCGGTCGGGTCTATTCGCCATTTCTTTTTGTAAAGTTCTTTCTCGTGTTTTACTCTGTGCGCCAAACCAGGTTTGGTTCCTTTGTTCGCCGTCCTTTGGCGGGGTTCTGCCCAGAAGCCCTCCTTAGGCACCTGAGTGTCTGGGTGGGCTGAATGTGAGGGAGGGGTTTTAGGACCCCTGGACATGGTCTCCTTGAAGACCCAAGTCGCACTCTAGTTTGATTGGCTAGGTGACTGTCCGGCCTGGACAGCCACCCTGCTGTGTGATTGACAGCCAGACTGTGTGAATGGGGGATTTGGTGCATAAAAAGCCAGTCTCTGGGACTGGAAGGCAGAGTCGCCACTGGATCGAGAGAACCAACGAGAAGCTGAAGGAAGACAACTGCTGCAACTATTGGACAGCCCGGTGAAGCCCTGCTGCAGGTCCGAATCGCCTGAAACTTCGACAGCAGAAGAGATCTGCAAAAAGTATTCTCCCCTTGAGCCTGGTGGGAAGAACCAGCTCGGCAAACGGCAGACACAGCGGTCCTCACCCTGGTCGAATTTGCTGTGCATTGCTGCAGTAGATCGGATGGCCAGTGGGAAGAGAACCAGTTTGGGTTTTAAGGAGCGCACCTTTTATTCGATGCCTTGCTCTGCTGCTGGCTACTTACCTGGGCAGTGCAGGACCCTCCAGACGTCCTCCTTCTCATCACCTCGAGTGAAGCTTCTGGAACCGCGAGCCTGCAGGAACTGCCAGGAACAACTGCCTCAGCATTTTGCTCCATTTAAGGTACTGTGCAAAACCGGTCGTTCGTTCCGACGGACCGCAGGGAAATTGCTTGAAATCTTTTGCCTCGCTGAAGGCTTGTCCTTCTCTTCTCCTTTGAATAACTTTTCCTCCGACCAACTTTGTTTTGAACTCTTGGCAAAGACTTAACCGCAAACTACTTTGAACTGTGTGATCCTTAGCAAAGACTCTGAACCATTAACATTGGCCCAGGCCTATTGACTTGAATCTTAGTTGTAGTTATCCTTTTCTAGATTGCCCTGCCTATAACACATTGGGGTTGTTGCTTTTGAATAACCTTGTCTTTCCTTCCCTTTTAAATTGCTGGAGTGCCATTTTGCTCACACTTCATTTTTTAGCTTAACTTGTCCAGAATTGATTGGGTGGTGTTGAAGTGTATTAATATTGTGATTTTCTGCTACTTTATAAAAGTGAACTGTTTTATAACTGATGGTGTAAATAAATGTATATTCTTTTACTCAGAAACCTTGAATCAGTGTTTGTTTGAACCACAGTAATTGTTGTCCTTTGTGTAACCTCTTGTACTGCTCACTTTACTCTTGAGATAAGTCTGGCTGCTCAGCCATCGCTACCACTTTACTGTGTAGTACAGGCTTGTACCAAAGGTGAAATTGTACTGACACTTGTAGTCTTAATTGTGTGTGGTGTTCCCAAAGGCTACTGCATATTATTCTGCCCAACAATCTCCTCTGGCCTCCCCCTGTCTACTCCCCTCACCACTCCTCTTTCCTGGAGTGACCACTGCCTCCTCTCCTCTCATCTTCCCATCTCCTCCCCTCAAGCCAAGCCTACGCCAAGACTGTCACTCACCTTCTCAGACATCCGGCCCATGAAACATGTGTCAGTCAAGGCTTTCGCTGCCACCTTCTCACCCCCTCCTTCACTCCTGGCTGACTCACACACTGACACAGCCCTGTCTCTCCGCTACTCCTCTATTTCTGATACTCCTGATGCTCTTGCCCCTGTCATGAGGATCCATTTGAAGCCCAAAACCAAGTGTAATTCTTGTTATGACTCTGACCTAGCTAGACTCAAACCTAAGTGTAGGGCGGCCGAGAGAAAATTGAGGGCCTCTTGCTCATCCTCTGACAAAATGGCCTGCCGCCTACTCCAAAGGCAATACCATCTCTTTGTATGCAACAAGAAGCGAGTCCATATTCAAGCCCGTATCTCTGTGGCATCTCACAACTCAGCCGTACTCTGGCCAACCCTGATGCAGTATCCACTCCTCCTCTCGCCTCTCAGGCTCTTTGCAATGACCTTGCCTCACACTTTATCTCTAAAACCCAGGACATCTTGTCCCCACTCTCCTCCTCCCCTGATCCTCTCCCCTCTCACTCTCCACTTGTTGACCCACCCTCAGCTACCCCTCCTCCCTCTTTCTCTGCCTTTCCTCTTTTCTCCCCTGATGAGGTCGCTAGACAAGTCCGATCTATGAAAGCCTCCTTAAGACAGGTCCATCCCTGCTCCTCCAAAACTATTAAAACCACATCAATACCCTTGCTCTGGCCCTCGCCAACTTCTGCAACCTCTCTTTTGCCTCTGGATCGTTCCCCTCCCCTCTGAAGCACTCCCTTGTGCATCCTCTCCTCAAGAAACCCACTGCTGATTCCTCTTGTCCAGCCAACTATCGCCCAATTTCCATTACTCCCTTTTTGGGTAAGCTTGCCATCTCTCAGCTTAACCTTCATTCTGACTTGGTTGGCTCTCTCCATGACCACCAATCTGGCTTCAGAGCTGCCAGAAGTACGGAAAATGCTCTCCTGAACATCCGTGAAGACCTGCTCTCCAACCTTGACTCTAACACTCCCTGGGCCTCATTACGACCCCGGCGCTAAAACCATGGTGCTATTAGCACCATGGTCCATGCCGGGGTCCGCCATGGTGAATGGCCGAATTACCGCCCCCATTCCAAGGTTGGCGGGGCGGTAATTCCCCATTCACCATGGGCCCTTCCCCATTCCCATTTTTGCCCCATAGTGCTCAATGGGAATGGGGAAGGCGCTAAGTACGGTGTCGCAAATTGCGGCACAGTACTTAGCACCAAGGTCCCTTTGCGGCACCCTACTTTAACGCCTGCTAAAAGCAGGCGTTAAGGTCGGGTCCCGCAAAGGGAACTCGTAATGAGGCGTTAAGGGTTTAACGGCGCCGATACCTTTTACGGCGCCGTTAAACCCTTAACGCCAGGGTCGTAATGAGGCCCCCTGTGTCCTCATCCTACTTGATCTCTCCTCTGCTTTTGACACGGCCAACCATACCACCCTGCTAAATCATCTCTGTGACAACCTGGGTATCCCCGATCTGGCAAAGCTAAGAACCTCGGGGTCATCTTTGACTCCACACTTTCCTTCCGCACACATCTCTGATGTCTCCAAAAAGTCAAACCTCTTACTGTACCTCCCTAAAGGCACTCTTCCCTTCCTCTCCTTCCCACAGAAGCTCCTTGTCTCCCAAGCTCTGAATCTCTCTAGGTTGGACTATTGTAACAGCCTCTTTCTAAATCTACCTTCCTGCACTTGCTGCCCTTTGCAACTAATCCAGAACAGAACTTCCAAGACTTGTCCTGGGCCTCAGGCCCTGGGATAGTATCTCTCCAGCTTTTAAATCCCTTCATTGCCTCCCTCTGGTTGCAAGGATTACATTTAAAACCCTTTGCATTGTCCACAAGGCTTTCTGGGGCCTGGGTCCTAAATACCTTCAACTATCCCTTCGTAAATACCTCCCCCCTAGAGCCCTCCGCTCCTCCACCTCAAACTCCCTCAGTGTCAGCTGTTTTTCAAAGAAACGTGCTGGTGGTAGATCCTTATCTTCTGTGGGGTCCTCCCTCTGGAACTACCTATCTGCCATCTTGAAACTTGAGTAGGACCATCTACGGTTCTGGAAGCTCCTCAAAACCTTCCTCTTCGCCTCTGCCTTTGCCCTCTTCTGCCCTGCTGATCTGCTTGCTCTCTCAGCAATGCTGCACCTGGCCACCTCCTGCCTTTCGGGCCCAGGTACCTGCTCACCCTGCCACCCGCCTGCACTGCCTCCTGGCCACCCCTCACACTGGGGCCTGTATCTGTATCTGCCCCCCCACTCTTTTTCTGCACTTATCACATACTCCCTATCTAACTAACCTTGCACTTGGCCACTCACAGGCTGCACTACCACTGTTTTGGATCACCATATTTATTTATTTATTTACTTATTATTTGTCTTGTCCTCTCTTATGCTCTACACTTTCCAATTTCTCCCCCCTCCCATGCACTTTCCCCCCTTTCCCTCCCCATGCACTTGCGCGTTCTCTATGTCACTGGTCCTAGTAAGATTGTTGTTTTTGTTTTCTCCCCTGTTCCCCTCCCTTTGACTGGTCGCGCTCTGAAACACCTGTGTACGAGGGCGATAAAAATAAATTTTCATATATCATACCAGCGGCACTCTTGATGAGATACAATTGGGTTTCCACCCAGGACTAGGGACAAGTGAGCAAATTCAAAATCGCTACCTGATTCTTGCTAAGTCACTTTAAAGTGCAAACCAATATATCTTGCCTTCATGAACCTGAGCACAGCCTTTGATAATGCTAATAGGAAAAAGCTGTGCGTTGTGCTCAGGAACCAGGACTGCCTGGTGGGGATAATGGATATGCTGATTGGTTTGCACAGAAAAAGCCAGACCTGTCTGAAAAGTGGTTCCTTTGGCCATTGCACTCCTTATTTTCAGGTCAAGGTGGGAGTATGATAGGGGATGTGTAATGACACCTGTTTTGTTCTCTCTGTACAGTAACGGGCTAATTGCATTGATGCAAGTTAGCACGGATGTGCCAAAAATGAATGGGAAGTTCTACCCGGCCTTGGCATATGCCGATGACACAGTCCTGATGCTCACACGCCAAGAGCCTTGCAAGACCTTGTCATGGCGTATACCAATTTTATATCATTGGATTTGAAAGTTAATGCTGCCAAATCGGCTGTTATGTCATGTCATTTGTGCAGGAAGAGCCCGAAGATGGCACCAATGCTTGCGAATGGTGTAGTAATCCTGAGAGTGATGTCTTATTGACTATCTATCTATCCGAGGATAAATCTCACTCCCAATCTGAAACCTGAGGCTCACATTGAGAAACAAGGGGCCAGGTTTAATCAAGCTCTTGGGGGAGGAGGGGAGGGGGTTAGGAGTTGTCTGTCAATGTGCAGTACCAAGCCACCAGACTTGATAATGATGGTGTATATTAGCAAAGCAAAAGCAGCTGAAAAATATGGAGTATCATTATGGGGCTATGGTCACATACAAAGCATCAAAGTCTCAGATCATTTTTTCCTAAAATGAATTCTTAGCCTTCCTCAATCAGCCCCAGATTATGGTGTCCATACTGAGCTTGGCATGCTGTTTTTGGGTGATAAAATGGAGCTGGAACCAATTTTGCACTGGTTCAGATTATGGGGGAATCCAAAGGCTGATGTAACATATTCGCTAATCAAATATTTGTTGGCCAGAGATGGAGCTAAGAAAGTTCCATGGCTGTCACGTTATGAAGTGGTTGGTAAAATGGAATGTGGAATACCGTTTTATTAACCCTATGTTCATTACTAAAGCTGCCGCAACCCAGCTTAAGTATCAAGTGCTATTCTTTTCCAGAGTCGAGAGAGAAGCTTTTCTTGTTTCTTTCCCCCTAGTCCTCTCCCCATTGGCTGCCGACCCTGCCTCTGCAAGGGTCTGGCTTCCAGCAGGCCCACGTGCACTCCATTTCCATCTTGGAGTGCAGGTGAGCGTTGGTGACCCCCTTCTCCTCTATCCCCTCCACCCCCCTTTCCAGCCTGCTTTCCTGCATGTTTCTTTTCGTTTTCATGCTCGTGTGCTCTTTCTCCCCTCCTCTCCCACTTTCCTATTCATGTTCTTTCTTTCCCTATAGCCCTCCTCTTGCCCCCCGTTGGCTGCTGACCTTGCCTCTGTCTGGATTCCGGCAGCCCCACCTGCACTCCACTTCCATCTCAGAATGCACGTGAGGGAGCTCCGGTGACTCCCTACTCCTGTGTATCCTCTCCACCTTTTTCATCCTGCTTTCCTGCATGTTTCTTTTTATTTTCATGCTTCTGCGCTCTTTCTCCCCTTCCTCTCACAATTTCCTTTTGTTTCTTTCTTTCCCCATAGCCCATCCCCTAACCCCATTGGCTGCCGACCTTGCCTCTGTGAGGGTCTGGCTTCCAGCAGCCCCACCTTCACTCTACTTCTATCTCAGAGTGCAGGTAAGCGGCGGTGACCCCCTTCTCCTGTGTCCCCTCTCACCCTCTTGTTCATCCTGTGTTCCTGCATGCTTCTTTTCATTTTCACGCTTCTGCACTCTTTCTCCCCTTCCGCGTTTCTTTTCTTGTTCTTTCTTTCTGCATAGCCCTCCTCCCTGCCCCCATTGGCTGCTGATCTCCTCATTAGTACAGCCCCAAGGGTAGCCCCACTGCCAGTGCAGCTCCTGCAGCAAAGGGAAGCCCTACCTCCAGTATCAGCCCCAGACTGTGTTAGCCTGTGTTTGCCTGTGTTTGCGGTGGAGCATGCAGCGCAGCCGCCAACCAGCAGCGACTGACAAGGTAAGGATGGTGTGGGTAGGGGGAACCACCATTACTGCTCACTATTAAACTTTCCAACCCTCCTTATTTCTCCTTTTGCCAATGCTTTAGTCTGCTATATGTCGCCCACACTGTATGTTGTCCATCTCGGGCACTTAGGCCCTTCCACATAACTTGCATCTTGGTGCGTGTTGTTCCTGCTGTAAGTTGAAACCTAGGCCTTTTTCCACCTTTCCAGAAAATTCATATCTAGGTGTTTTTCTTTTTTCTACTGTATGTTGACACCTTGGCTTTTTCCCTCTTTCCAGGAAATTTGAATCTAGGTGTTTTGCTTTTTCTACTGTATCTTTGAAACCCAGGCCTTTTTCCCCCTTTCCAGGTAAATTGTATTCAGATGTTTTGCTTTGTCTACCTTAAGTTGAAACCTAGACCTTTTCCCCCTTTCCAGGAATTTCGTATCTAGGTGTTTTGCTTTTTCTTTGGTATGTTGAAACCTACACCTTTTCCCCCTTACCGCGAAATTTGTTTATAGATATAATTGTATTTAATGTTCCTCTCACCTTCTACCTCTTCTGCACCTCCCCTCCTCCCCATTTTTCATGTTAGCACTTGCACGTTCTAAATCGTCTCTCAACGTAATCAGAACGTTTTTGTTTGATTCCAAATGTTTCAAGATCTTTTAAGAACATTTTGTTTTTGTTTTATACCTTCTTCCACATCCCTTCCCCCCTGTCTTGATGTGCCTTGAAACACAATAGTGTATAGTGTGCATTACAAATAAACAATAAATAAATAAGAAGGGCACTAACAGAAATTTGGAAATTATCACAATTAATGACATTGTTTTTATAAACCCAGATGCCCCTGGGCAAGGTGCGAAATACAAAAAAAAATAAACACAAATACAAAAATAATTAAAATTATTTATAATGGGCAAATAATCCTGCTGAGAGAAACCTTTTGACTCCAGCACAATGTCATTGCCTCCCTGTCAGATCTACGTTGTCCCACTGGTCAGGGGGTAGGGAGGCAAAGCGTGTTCCTTTGGTTGCTAGGCAGAGGAGGAAACTCTGCATTGTGTGCTCTCCTGTCCAGTTTTTAAAGACATTAGAGTAAAGACATTAGAGCAAGAACCCTGGTCCAAGTTCTTAAAGATAGACACATTGTACAGTGTTGACCTGCTTTGCTATACCTTCTCTGGGCAGAGAACCTGTATGTGAGCTGGTCGCTGTAATGAGACAAGCTTTTCCTAAAAGCACATCTGTGTTATCTATCATCTCTACCTGACTGATGTCCTGCACCTGTCTGGCTCATAACAACAAAGAGGACAGACATGTATGACTGTGTATATGTCAAAGAAATAGGAAGGGGATGGAAAAGATGTTAGCATATTTAAGCTCTTGCTTTTTACCTATCCATGTATTGATAATGTATGTATATTTTTAAATCTGCCGAATTGGTATTTATGAACAGATTTTGTAACTTAGTATCTATGGCATTTTTGTAAAGGTTTTAGAGATTTGTTTTATTGTTAATCTTCGCATGTATGTTTTCTATCCTTTGTTATCCTTTTATGGCGACATTGCTGAGATCAAGTGATTTTGATAGATTGACATTTGCTTCCTCGATGCAACTAGTATAATATAAATACAATGAGTGCATGAGATTGTTTCTAATTCTCTCTGACTTCCTGCATGTCTGTTCACCAAATAGCACATTGTGAGTAGTCAAGCCCTGCAGTTGCTGGGGTGCTGCACCTCCAAATTGTGTGATGAATGTGTTTTCTTTAACATTCTTAAATCTGACACATATCTGTGATGTGCATTACGATTCTTACTCGCTGCAGGAAGTGCAATCAAAACTGTTATCAGCTGAAAGTGAGCACATATTTATAACACTGCAAAATCCCATTGCTGTATGTTTTTCATAATTGTAAAGTACCCAGCCAACTACTTCCAAAAGTAGTCACCATTTCTTTCCAGGACATTTTGTGTATTTTAGTGTATGTCTACACAATGAATTTCTGGGAACATGTTCCTTCTAGTTATGTGACACAACTCAGGAGTTTTGGAAAGCACTGATTTTTTCGATTTGAGTACATGGTGTAAAAACTGCATGTACACCTAATGCATTTGAATTCATTTTAAAAATCATTTTTAGGGGGGGGGGCAACTGTGAAAAATCTGAGAACCTGAATAAAGCAGTTGTTTGACACTGTGAATGAACACTACAGTAATTGTGATTCATAGAGAGGAATGCATGTCAAGCGTGAGACTTGAATATGCTGTTCACGGCTGAGCACTTTTGGAAGCTGGTGCCAACCACATCATGTCATTTTCTCTAGCTAGTAATTGATTTTGGGTAATCCTCAATAGATTCTGATTGCCTTTGGGGTAACATTATATACTTGTAAGTAGTCAGGAAATAAATACCTTTTCCAGCTTAGTATCTTTCCCCTTCAGCTGTCAAATGTACTACTGGTTAAAATATCAAACTGGTACAGTGTTACTTTTTTTTTTTTAAAGCTGGCGATTCCTTTTTTGGTTGCTAAACTAATAAAACATTGCTTGATCCTACCGAAACTAGAAAAAGGCCTGTGTTGTATGCAATATTCCACTTATACAGACCGCTCTGGAAAATATCAATTTGAAAGCAGGGTTTTCTTTCTAAGTCAAGCGATATAGAACTCTTCATGGTTTACCCAAAGAATGCAAGATTAGTGATGGGCTATGCTCTGCCCTGTATGGCCCCAGCCCCCCCTCATGCAGGCTAGACATATCCTAACTTTGCGGGAAAGGTTGTTTAAATGGTGGTAACCAGTCCTATTTCCAAACCATCTGGAAACACTTAGAAGGAACAAGGCACCTTAGCAATCTGATACCACTTTCATAAGAAAATAGGAACGCAGAGTTGCACACAGAGGTGCAAGCAGTCCTGCAGTCCTCTGCAGCCTGAGGTGCCTGAGATGGCTGGCAGGAGGGGCTGCTCCATAGGCCTCCCGCAGCGGCATACTACGCCCATGAGTATTCAATCACTATCACCGCCTTCTGAAGTGAACCATGGCGGAAGATGCCTCTGAAGCCATGTAATCAGGAAGAAAACCCCACAGACCCTAAACCAAGGAAAGACCTTCCCAACACACAGCGTTTCTAGGGCCTCAGTGGGGGCACCACCAGAAATTATACAACTGTCCCCGTCTCGGCCCATGGACCCTTTAGAACTCTGAGACCACGCCAAACACCATTTTAAACAAGACCGAGATTGCGACACCCCATGAAGTGGACTTAAAACGCCGGATGCTGACACCTCGATGGGAGCCACTGAGGTTCCATTCGACGTGTCTGCGGTGGACCCCAGCAACGGCGAGGGCGGCGGTGAAGGTGCAGGTGGCGGACCTGTGTCCCCCGAGTCCGCATCCTCATCCAAGCTCAGCCAACGCCCGAACCAGGTGTTGGTGATTGATCCCCGGGTACCACGTGCCCGCCAGCCTACCGCTTCGGCAAAGTGTCTCCCTATCGAGCCAGTTGGAGGACTGGCGGATCGGGACCTTGTGCTGAGGGTGCACGGGGACCCTAGAAATGGGGATCTGCCCACGGCACAAAGTCCACATGCTGGGAGGAAGCTGCCGTCTAGTGAGGTCGGCTTGCAATCAGAGCCGCATCACATCGAACCACCACAGACGATCACCCCACTGCAGAAACTTAATGCAACGGGAGTCGCCCACATTATTGCTTTGGCCCAGATTCATACAAGCACGGCAGAGCCCCAGGAGATCTCGGATCAAGAACAGGTACAGGACATACGCGGAGAATCAGACACATGTACCCACCCACATTATTGAGTTGACCCCACATTCCTGCAAGAATACTACAAGCCCCTGGCCCATAACAACCAAGGAGATGCATGGGGACCTGCAGCATGTCCTGGCACTAGACATTGATCTTCCAAGACAGACTCTATTCGATAAACTAGCGATTCCTACTAGATCTACTGTATCAACAGATCTGACGAACTCTGCCCAGGAATGACCCACGCCTAGGAAACTTCAATCCCACACGGCAAAAAGAATTCCATACGAAAAGAGCGGAACAGGCACAACTCAAGGGAGTGCAAGCTCAGAAACCACTGAACCTAAAGCCACAAAAAAACAGAAAAAAGGAAATAAAGAAAAAGCTTGCAAACCAAATCAACCCACATTGAACAAGAAAAGAATGGACTTCGAGGAAACCCTGTTAACAACTCCAATACTATCAAACGCACTGATCAACTTCTTCAACAGATAATCTAAGCGGAAGTTGGACACAGAAACAGAACTTTCTGATGTGGAAATTCTGGAAGCTCTAGACGAAGCTCCACCGTTGTCAAAATTCAGGAAAACAAACCACCTGTCCGACAAGGGCCAGAACATGTTAAAGTCACCCGTCTCAGCTGCCAGGGCCCTAAAACCATCACCTAGTCCGGGGTGGAAACACCACAGGTGAACTCTGACCTACCACCTGGGTGCAGTATAAAAGAGATAACCTCACTGGTCCCCTCTTCTGCGACAGACAAAAAGCAAGAAACAGAACATACGGAAAAAAAGACACACAGAAACAAACAGCGGCACCCGAATCCGAAAAAAGATTACCAAGTGGCCCATGGAAATGGCTGAAATCAGCTCTAAACTCCACCGCAAGCAGATAGCAACCACTAAAGCCGGCAGGCGAAAAACTCTATACAAAATCGCTTGCCATGGTATCGTGGAACACAAGAGGCCACAGACACTTAACCAACCCAGAAAGCCAAGATCTGGGTGAGTTCAACATTTTATTTTTTACAGGAGACGTGGCTGCTAGAGAAACCATCCATTGACGGATTCGCCATTGAGTTTTCACTGGCTGAGAAAGGGCCTTTGGCCGTCCATCATCGGGCCTATTACTGGCCTTTCGTATAGGATCGGAGATAGAGATTGTCGCAAAGATCATGGATTCGTATGGCATCCTTGCAGTCCTCACCCGATGGAAACATGTGTCACCTATCTCAAAGCAATGTAGCACAAACCTAGCCATTGTAAACATCTATTGGAACCCCCAGAGAAATACCACAATGAACTTCTGCAATTCGATGGCGGAACTTATCGATGAGATAACCATCAACCGAAGCACCGCGCGCACGATCGTATGTGGCAGTATAACCCCACACCACATGCCGCCAACTCATCCTCACTTACTCCCGCTGAAGAACGTGGAGCGGCATGGCTCGACCTCATGATTTCGAGGAACTATCACAATGCTGCACGGGTGCAAGGCTCGAAAACTCTCTTACCGACCGGGGAACGGAATGACTCCGGGGCGACCCTGGACTACATTTTCGTGTCCTGTGCCCTATTCCCCTACATTGAGTCATTCGACATCAAAAAACAAGTGCGAGTGATCACAACCTATCAATGTCATGGACCTCCACCGCCTTGAAAAATAAATTCTACAAACCTCTGGTGGAGGCAAATAATCAGGAAACCCGACTACGCCTGACTGCAGCGAATATCAAAGAAATGATGGACAAATACATAAAGGAAGCAACAAACATCCAATCCCCCAGAGCACCAGCAAGACCTAACTACCTGCCACTAGTGCTTAAATACAGGGTGGATTCCAAAAGAGGCATCAAACCGACTACTAAAACAAACC
This sequence comes from Ambystoma mexicanum, assembly GCF_040938575.1. Lineage (NCBI taxonomy): Eukaryota > Metazoa > Chordata > Amphibia > Caudata > Ambystomatidae > Ambystoma > Ambystoma mexicanum. Next base: position 829,639,872 of record NC_090934.1, on the reverse strand, counting down.
ACTCCTACAACAATCTAGTAGTGGAAAATAAAAGGGCATGGAAAACTGAAGAGAAGTGCCTTGGCCGAGAACACAGAAATGGCTTGGGCAACCTGGTAAAACAAAAGCAAGACGTACAAATCTTGGATAAAAACTTACAAATCCACTCTCTACCAAAATGATGCAGAACCTATGCTGAGAACCTTGAGCACAAAAAGATCTGGTGACTTCTGGTCCCTAATCAATAAATCAAACTCCACTCTCGACACCCAACTCTCTAACTCAGTTCTGGAAGCAGTATGGGTCAAGTTCTTTTCAGAACTCTTCGCCGCCCCACAGACTGGCTGGCTCCCCGTGATGAGGACAACAGACTCTCCCTGGATCAAGCTGTCCCCCAAAGACGACATAAAAGCAGTAATAAGAAGACTCAAAACATTGAGAGCCCCATGCCCAGATGGGCTAACTAACATCAATTTAAAAGCTCACATGGAGGAATGGACAGACTTCATCAGTCTCATCTTTAATCACTGCAGAAAAACTAGACAAAAACCCACTTCTTGAACTACAGCTGTCGTGGTACCCATCTTTAAGAGAGGTAACAGAGAAGATCCGGGGAACTACCGACCTATAGCCCTACTGGACATAATTGGAAAAATCTTCGCCACTCTGCTGTTACACCACTTCCAAAAATGGGCCAGAACATCGCCGGGTGCTGACATCTTCCAGACGGGATTTAAAAAAAACAGAAGTACTGTGCTCAACATCCTCCTGCTAAACATACTAAAGTCAAAAGTCAAACAGGGGGCACCTACAGTATTCCTGGCTTTCGTAGACTTGTCGGAGGCGTTTGACAAGGTCGACAGAGATATCCTGTGGAACAAATTAAAAACCTGGAAATGCCTGATGAAATCCTGCACCCCATAATGGCCCTTCATACGCAAACATCATTATGCGTTCGTCTAAACCAACAAGGACTGCTATCAAACGAAATATCATCAAATCGAGGGGTAAAACAGGGTTGCCCACTCGCACCATCCCTCATCGCTTTCTTGGGGGACTACAAAGACTCAGAGAAAAAGACACAAGCCTTCCCCCCCTAAAATTGGGTGCGTCCCGGTCTAACGCATTCTCTATGCGGACGCTATGATCTTACTAGATCAGACCCCCATAGGCCTTCAGCGGAAGTTAGATAACTTGGTAGCTTACATGAAAATGAACAATCTGGCAATAAACAACACCAAGACAAAGATCATGATTCTGGGAAAGCACAGCTCTAAGAAAAAAAAAACAATGCAACTGGATCTTGAATAACGCAAAAATAGAAGTGGTTCCGAACTTCAAATACCTGGGAGTTACAATTGATGAATCACTAAAAGAACAAACAATGCAACAGATTCTGTGGAAAAAAACAAAGAATCTTACATCTCAAATGAAAATCCTGGACAAAAAGTTTGGAAAGTTCTCCCTTCTACCGGTTATTAACTTTTACAAAGGTAAAGTGGTACCAACTGTGACCTATGGAATGGACGCCACTATCACCATGCTGAGTACAATCTGGTCTAAACTAGAAGAATACATATGGAGGTCAGTGCTTGGCCTCCCCGTGTCGGTTTCTATGCCGGCCATCAGATAGGAACTCGGCCTCCTTTCTCTAGAAGCAACTGTAGAGTTACGGTCTTGCCCTCTACTGAAAAACACAACTCCAAGACTGCCTGCCTATATATAGGCTAATCGAGGAAGAAATCAAAACTAACAAATGCAAAAAACTAACTGAATGAGCAGAGAATCAAAAGGCCAAACTGCGGAACCTGGCCTGTATCCTAGATGACCTCAAAGCCAATCCTCAAAGAATCACATACAAAATGGAATCCATGGATTGGATCAAAACGGGAGAAAAAGCAGCTGCTAACAAACTTCTAGCGCATTTACCAACGACGTTCAACAAGTTAAAAACTACTTTACCCTACTTTCCCGGACAAATCATTAGTAAAAATGTTTCTACGAGCCCGTCTAAACCTCCTCCACACCCGAGAGATCTTAGCAATAAGAATGCAGACGAACACGACCAACTGCAGACTTTGTGATAAACCGGATCAAACGGAATCAGTACGACACCTTCTCCTCCACTGTCCAGAGCTGTCAAAAGGGAGATCTGCCTTCCTTACGCCACTATGGGCCAATTTGGAGGTAACTGAAGAAGTCTGGTGGTTCCGCCTGATTGCGGGGGAAAACGTAAAATGGTCAATTGCAACAGCTAAGCTTTTAGAGGTGGCCTTCAGAAAAAATTAACTATCTCGCCACATCTTGCAGAACATCCAGTGGCCCAGCGATCATTTAAACAGTTCAGAGGGAAATGCTGTCTCCAGGCCTTATACGGACGCAATCATCAGAGTTTGCGGTTCCCCACTTAATACGCCAAACCGGCGACAGCCAGAGACTCAGACACACCTTGTAAAAGTCAAGTTTGACTATACACAAGTAATAAAAAAAATAAAAAATAAAAAATAGTGTGATTTTATAAAAGTGCATACATTAAATCGTCCAAATAAAAAGCGAGTCTTCGGTGCTGCTGCCACATTCAGCATTTCATTTTAGGCAATGAATTCAAAAACACACCACATATTTCACTTTTCCTTCTTGAGACCTGGTTGCCTTAAAGAAAAAAAAAGTAGTGATGATTTTTTTCAGCATTTGATCAGATAAGTACGTAACGTCACCAATGTTCGTATGCAAATCAGGTGATATTCATGCATTTCTAATCGGATGAAGCCAATCAGATTTAGATTGTGTTGTGTGCTTTTGACGTGTTTCTGTCAATGTGGCGTACATGTGTGTTTCAATGGAGCATTCATGTATTGCAACTATTGCAGGAAGGACCATTGGACCTCACAGTGGAAGGAGGAATTGATTCGCCAGTTGGGAAAATAGTTGTGTCAGCTATTTATGATGGTGGAGCAGCAGATAAACACGGTAAGTGTAGGGTGGCATGTCTAGCCGTTTTGAGAAAATATTTTTTTGTGCACACCATTTCACCTGTTCATTAGCTGCCGTTACATATGCAGGGAGGTTGATTGACTGGGTACATTTTTCAGCAGTGAGCTCTAATATCCTCTAACGCAGAGGTCTGCAAACGTTGGCCCTCCAGATATTTTGGAGTGCACTCAACAGCCCTAGACAGTATAACCAATTGTAAGGGATCATGGGAGTTGTAGTGAAACACGCCAGGAGAGCCACAGGTTGCAGGCCCATGCTCTACCTGGTCATAGTCCACCTTCTTAACATGCACCTGCACCAGGAGCAACGACTCCAAAAATGAATGTGGTTAGGGTTTAAAACTGATGACTGGTTTACATCAAGGATAGAATCCCAATACAGAGTGTTGATTAGCAAAAGAGGAAAACAGGATGGGCTTTAAAACAGTAAGATAACAGGAGTTCTCCCCAGGTTTGCAATAAGGAGTAAAGGAATTTATCTTAAACTAACAAACCCCATATTGGGTGACATAACTTGAGGTAAAATGGCCCAAACAATTGTATAGAGATGGCTTGCAATGAAATGGCTCCATTGAGTCGGGCTTGCAGTGAGATGGCTTTTATCGAGATGGCATAAAACCAAATAGTTGGATGTGATAGGCAGTCAAAGTGGTTAGAGTCCTGGCTCCCATAAACCCTTCCAGAGATGCCATTTAATCAGGTTGTATTACTATTGAAAGTGCGACTGGCAAGTGCTGACGTGATAGCATCTGATTATTGTCTGATATTTTGTGTTCCATCAATAGTTAGGAGATGATGCAAACTACTTGAACTTTAAGATACTATCTGCCCGGAAGGTGTAATCTACGGCATGAACCAGAATCCTTAACTGGCTTACCGTAAAGACATGTTAGAGACAGCTGGTGAATGCCATCTTCTACCGCCTGACAGTCATGATTGAGAGGTGCCTATAGGCATCAATGCACTCTATGCAGGTAACACTATGCAGCAACCCAAGACATTTATATGATCAAGACAAGATCATCTTTCAGAGATCACCAAGGGTGTTGGCAACACTTAATTTCTTGAACCGTTCATCTTTCCAATGAGCCTTTACCCGAGTCAATGCCACTCAAGCAAGCGTGCGCTTTGTGCACTATACTGCTCCAAGTATCAGCAAGACACTGATGGTGAGGGCATCATTGAGTGTTCAACAGAGAACACACGTGTCACTCATAAGCACCCTGTCGTGATGCCTTTACCTGCTTGTTATGTGTTCCTGTGATATTATGACATTTTTATTGGTTTTACTGGCATGTGCCTGAATTGAAATATAGGGTTTCTAGAGAATCTGACAAGGTAGTGCCCATTGAACAGGGCCTGCTTTACAAAGGGCCTTTACAATGGAGCAATCCCATTGAAAAACGCTTTGTAAATCAGGCCCACAGAGTATTAAACTTTTTTCATGCGATTGTATGAAAGCACACTTTAGAATGTGTTGCATGGTTAGCAAGCATAGAATAATGTCACCTCACTAAGAGAACCCGATCTTTAGTTAGATTAATTGCTCGAAAGCTGTTGACCCTTCATCCTCATTTGTTTGCGTTCAATGCAGACATCACATTTGGCTCTCTTGCCCATCCAGGTGCAACACAATAAAAGCCATGTCTACGTTATTTAAAATACTTTGAATGAAAGGTTTATACCTCAAATGTACCAGTGAGTGGGAGAAGCATGCTTAATGTTTAGGTGAACCAATATTACCTTGTTGCTTCAGCTAATCTAGATAGTCAGTGTTTTACATAGTATAACTGTTCACAATGTTCAATTCGTTTATTAAACTAAGTGTTTGCCCCGTAGGAGGAATTGTGAAGGGTGATGAAATTATGGCTGTAAATGGGAAGATTCTGACAGATGTTACAGTGACAGAAGCCCAGACGACACTGACAAAAGCTTGGAACAAAGGAGGGGTATGGTGCATTGTTCTTGTGCGGGGTATGGTTCTCTGATCTTGATGGGGTATGGAATTCTGATACTGTTTAGTGTATAACACTGCGATGTTGGGAGGCGTATGGCACTCCAATCCTGGGCGAAATATGGTGCTCTGATCTTGAGTGGGGAATGGCGCACCGATCTTGGATTGGCTATGGTGTGTAGTGGACTGTTTTTTGGCAACTATTAAATAAATCACCTCAGAGATTTCTCATAGAAAATGAGCGGGCCACAATGTAAATAAGCTTCCACATTCTCTTGGACCTAAGTGCAAATGTAATCGGCCCCCTGCGAGCAATTCATGCAGAGAAGCAAAATGAGCTCCTTTGTGATCATGTGATCAATGTAGTGCTAGCAGCCGATACTGTGGGCCAGATTGGTTGTTAAGGCCATTAGCACCCCGGGTTACCAAAGCAGCAACCTGGTATGCTAAAAAAAAAAAGTTTTTCCTTCCTACAATGGGACGCACACGGGGTCCCATTGTAGGAAGGAAAAACCTTTACCAACATGGCCCCCATGGAAAGGGAAGGCGGGCTCTATATGGAGCCCCTCTTCCCTTTCCATGGCAGCCGTTCTGAGCAGACAGGAAGGCGCGGCTGCAGCAGCAAGTTTGGGGGCAGGGGGATTAAAAATAAGAAAAAGGGTACAGGGGGGTGGGAGAAGATGGTGGCGGGGGTAGCCAGCCTCCAGGCGCCTTGGAACGCGGGCTTAGACCGGCGGTTCAAGCCTGCGTTCCTAGTCACCTGATTGGCTCACTCCCCCTGCCGGGTTCTAATGCCTATTGTTTTATGATGCACGTTATTGTCTTTTGACTCCTAACCAAGATGATCATGTGCTCATGTGCTCCATTTGCAGGATTGGATAGATCTAGTCATTGCTGTGTCTCCTCCCAAAGAGTATGATGATGAAATGTAAGTGCGTCAATATGCTTTGATTAAGACCATGTATCATGTGATCAACCGTATTTTCTTGGGGGAATGGGGCAGTATTTCCGACATGTACCTATTTCTGCACAATGTAAAGGGTCTGGGCTCATATGTGTGTCCCTTCGTACATGAATGCACTCATGCGCCTTCTGAAGAGACAGCTGCACACTGCTCCAACATACGCCATTTGCCTGCTCATTTGCCAACCGTTTCAATATTTAATTTGTGTTTGATCTGACGACCTGCAAAAGTTATCTGGCCTTTTTTTTTCTGTTATACTTGAAGGATATCATGATAGTTAGATGTCTAATTTCTCTGTGTTAGCCCATGCTTAGATCAGTGTATTATTATCGGTGAGCTTACCGGCACCCTTGTTTCCGTACCGCCAAACTTGTCATGAGGCCTAATGTTTGGATATGTGATTTAGAATGAATAATGTATGCTGTTCCCTGCTATGGATGGCTAAAGACATGCTTATGAGTAGATCTCATATGGTGCATTCCACTGATTGAACCCCCGCCAGACATGCCTGCACCTGCAACTAAACATGCAACTAAACATACAAAGTGCAATCTTGAATTATATATGAATAAGGTTGCTTCGAATAATGTCACTGCAAACCTATCCCAGGACATGTGTCGATCTGATACTGCTGGCAGCAATAAAGTGGGTGCCTTTGGTGAAGTTAGCAATCAAGATATAGCATTCATGGAATTCTCTGAGTCCCACAAAGTTAAACTACTTTCTCCAATAAGTAGGAGTGAATGGTTAATTGGGAAATTAAGGAGCAGGGATCAGGATTTAATGCTGATGTGTGGCTATGAGAGAATTTAGCAGCTGGACCACGCTCATTTCTGTTTCTGTGGTCCACTTATTGGAGGATTGGAAGATTAGGAGTGTGCAGTGAAGTGGAGTTTCCTAAAGGTGGCAAGATATGTCAGCTTGGTACAGTGGAAGACAGCAGCAACAACTGAGAAATAGTTCAGTTTGACGTAGCACAATTGGAACATGATCCAATCCCCTACTGTGAGATAGTCATGTATTCCTGATCTCATTTTTGAGGCACTCAGCAAACAATTTTGGTTTTGGGAGAAATAGTTTAGTCTGGGTGGCTCAGGTATCATGTTGTGCCTCCATTGTGTTTCAGACATCACACAAACTCATGGGGCATCTGTCCAGGCCAGTGTTTGGTTGTTCAGTTTAATATGGTGAAGGATATATAGCAAACCACTGAGGTGGAATGTTCTTTGGGTGTTTCTGTGCAGACCTTGACACTAGAAATGATAAAAACGTGATTGGCTGTTGTGATTTAGGCACTTACAAATTCTTAAAGGTAGTTAAATTATTTTTCCAAGGACTTTGTGGTTGATAATTCAGTACATTTTGATAGGAGTTTATATAGTTAAATGGAAAAAAAACTAAAGGAGGATTATTTAATATCTCAAAGAACCCCACATATCGATTGACTTAATTCAAAAAACGAATTAAGGAGAGACAGCCTTATTGAGACTTGTCAAAGGAGCAAAGATGCTGGTTGCTAAGCAAACAGGTTCACAAATTAAAATTAATACCCCATTTCACTCTTGTACACCACCCGAAACACTTTGGCAAACATGTTTACCAAATATAAACATGGCTAGAAATATTAGCTTCCTGTATGACAAGTAATGATATACTGGCCGAATTTAATGATAGTTTCTGAGAGGGATGGGCCATAAGGCTCTGCATCATCCACAAGGCTTTCTGGGGCTAGGGTCCTGTGAGGAATTCGACCATCCGCACAGGGATTTGGCGCTTGCCTGGTCTTTTTTCATTATTTAATAATGAAAATGAGTGATGGGAGACAACCTCATACAAATGTGTGAGGCCATCTGCTTCCCACACAAAAGGCATAGTCACGTGTACTCCGGGAAGACACAGCCTACAGGCGCCATCTTCCCCTGTCATATTCAGCTGGAATGTGACAGCCACTAGTACATCAAAGCATCTCAAGAAGGGGGAATAACACACCTTTGTCCAGCCATGGGCATCCTAATTTAAATATCAAAGGTTCTGCATTCCTTTTGTCTGATCCAGCTGGTGGCAGTGCATACTAACTAGATAATTGAAGCAAGCCTAGAGGAGAGGCTTGATTGTCGTACAGACAACAGGAAGGTGGGACTAACGCCTCTTTGGTATGCAATGTGTCAACTTGAAGCTAGTTCCCACCTCTCTGTATGAAAGGCAGTGAATGGCCTGTCTGGGTCCAGCAAATACCGCTTGTGTCCCTGCAGAGCAGACCCCTTTCAGAGGGATGAAGGATGTGATTTGGGAGAGACATGAATTTGCATCCCAGCTGAAACCTCAAGGGAAACCTGTGCTTTATTCAAGAGTCTCAGAGGGCTCAGTTCACCAGAGGGACACTTTGATCTACAACAGACAGGAAGATGGGTGAATGTTAGGTATATGTTGTCACCCCTTGTCTGTCCTGCAGAGCACTCTGGTCCTGACCTCATGCATAAAAGAAGATTGTTGGTGAGTACCCAGGGTTGGTTCATTAAGAAGGTGGGCTTAGCCTGCGCCAATCACTGGGGCCCATTAGACTTTAAGAGAAGGCTGAACACCTCACCTTCAGATCATCTGACAACTTTGAAAGGAGTACAAAGAAGGAAACTTTTGGACCTGGGCTGAAGGAACAGTCTACCTTACATCTTCTGCCAGTGAAGGAAGGCCAGGTGTTCCAAGAGGGAAGCAAGATCCCTCCCCTAAACATCTTGCAGGGAACAGAAGGAGATACCAGACTCAGAGGACCCATCCAGCAGCTCCAGAACCGGTACCCAGCCAGCACACAGCGTGCCCTGCTAGGTTCTGCCAGCAACCTTCTTAGGTGGGAAGTGCCGGAGAGTATCTGAACTAAGGACAAGGCCAATGCCTGCAAACACTCTCCTGAGCTTTGGGCCGACTACCTTGAAAGGACGATACGAGCCCTGCAAAGAAGCTACGAGGAGTGACACACAAGCATCATCCAGGGTCCATCTTTTAAGGACATTTTGGAGACAGTCGAGTCCTCGAAGCGCATCCGGCTGCACTGCTGACTATTGTCATGCCGCAGTCACCAGAGCTGTCTGAGCCACCTTGACCAGCATTCCAGATCCGCCAACCAGCACAGAGACAACAATTCTTGGCCCAGAGCTGCTGCGCCGGACAACCTGCAGACATCCGTCCAGCCTCACTTGCCAAAATGCCAGCCGCCTGGTACCCGCAGCTGTCTCAAGAACTTCTTCAGCACCAGGTACATTGTGGTTCTGCCCCCCTGGTCCTTCTCCAAAGGCACCTAGAGACAGTTACAACCCTTTGCCCCATTCGTGCTGGAACCGAATAATCTCGAACAGTAAGACTGATTACTTTATCAACTACCCTTCTGTCAATATCCAGAGTGCATCCCTTTCCTTCGTGAAACTGTCTGTGCTCTGTGTTCCTCTACAGGGTGGTCATATTTGTAGTGTTCTAGAACTGTCCGGTGTAGTAATAATAAAGTAGATATTTTTATACATCCTTGACTAGACAGTCGCTTTATCATTGGGCAATAATTGTATTTTTGCTGTGTTGCAACTAACCAACGATCCGCGATCTTGCAGAGATAAGCCTGCCATTCCGTTCAAGTTACCAAAATTGGACAAGGAGGTCTTATAATTAACTTGTATTCCAATCTGTTTGGATCCCTTCTGGTGTGCTAGAGGTGTGGGGTTGATTGATGGTTTAGAAAACAATATTCATCCCTGGACCATTGGTGCCCAAAAAGTTGATTTGTCACACGCCCCCACTACATCAAACTCTCTCTTCCAAAATTCCTTCCTTCTCAAGCCCTTTGCTCAGCTACCTCCAACTCCCTAAGGGTCAGACGATTCTACAGGCTGAGAGTGGGGGGTCGATCTCTTTCCTCTGCAAGTGCCTCCCTCTGGAATGGCCTCCCTGCCCCTCTCAATCTTGAGCTGGACCACCTGAAGTTCCGTGAGCAGCCATAGACTTTCCGCTTCTCCTCTGCTTTCTCTTTCGCTTTCCCCTGCTGACTTACCTGTCTGCTGCACCAACTGGTTGCTTGGCTCCCCAGAGTCTCACTTGTACCAGCTCCTCCATGATCAGAATTCCCTGCACTGCCTCCAGACCTACCATGCACTTAGGGGTTGTAACTATAACCTCTACAGTCCCCTGCCTCTTTGCACTTACCCAGAGCCTTGCTGCCCTGTATGCACTCACTCAGAGCAATTGCTGCCATGATTGCACTTCCCCTTTCCCTCTCCCTGGCACTTCCCCCTCTCCCTTCCCCCTGCACTTCTGCGCTGTTGCACTTGCACGATCTGAATGACACAATGCCTAGTATGATCTTTTGTCTTGTCCTCCTTCTGTCCCCCCACCTCCTTGTCACGTCTAGAAACACTTGTGTACAGGCACATTATAAATGACATATCATATCATATAGAGGAAATTTGCACTTAGACATTGCTTCTGGTTAGCATTCCAGATAGTGAAATCTTCTATACACTTAATGTCAAATGTGACAAATTATTGAACTATCTTTCATTGGAGCTTCAGGGTTTAAAATTGAGATTCAATGAGCGGGAGGTAAACCAGCTGCGTCGGACATCACCCTGTAGGCAGAAGCTACTGCAGCGGAACCAGGAGCTACCAGAGATGCTCCTTTAACTACTTGTCCATTTTGTATGAATCATGTTGTTTAAATGTGTATTAGATGTGTTCTAATTCTTCTTTATTAACATTCTCAAATACTTAAATTTAATGTCACATTTACATGTTGGAAAGTCACTGGTTGGCTCTAGGAGCCAAAAGTAGCTCCTGGTAGATGTTGGTTTCAGGCTAACCAAGCTCCACTATGCTAAAAGCAGGAGCTAAATAGCTCCCAGTTCCCCTCTATTTCAAACCCTGGAGCTTACACAGTACAGAGAATTATACTATGATGGACTGGATTTCAAAATCACAGGGCAGCCACTTCTTAATAGACACCAAAAAGCAAAGGAAAAATAATTTGCTTAACTAAAACTAAGAAAAACGTGCAGAACTGTAACTGTATTATATATCTATAGACAAAACGGTGCCAAGCTGATACAACTTGGATGGAAAGTTACAGCGTGAGCGCCAAATGATTACACGTGCACACGTGGGTATAGTTACAAAACACAGCAGAAAGCTGTACATTTATGTAAGCATTAAAATCAGCAGTCTCAGAATGGTAGGACTGTAATTAGAGATCATGGCAAATGCAAAATACTACCCAAAGGTAGCAAAGAAATCGCCACGCGTTTCATCTGTGAATCAGGCTTCCTCAGGCTGTCATTCAGTTTTTGTTTTCATTTGCTTGTTTTAATAAAGTAATGGACATTTTGACATCCTGGTCATTAGGAGGTCATATGATACTGATGTAAAGTCGGAATAATGATAGTCTAGGGGTCGGCCATCTTGGACTAGTGTCGATACCTATAGGACTATATATAAAACCGAATGGTAAAATATCAAAACCTCAAATAGATGTTGAAAGTTTAGTTCAAGCAATCTTGAATGACCAGTAATGAACACAAAGTCAATGTCCAACAGAAATACAGTTAAATTGTGCCTCAATTTACAATAAAATGGTGTCTAATGAGTTCCTGGATAAGCACCAATTCTGTTCCATAACTCTATCCCTCAAAGAAGCTACAATGAGTAAGTATGGGGACAAAAAAGCATGGCGGCATGGCAAAGGTCAATTAAGACATCGAAAGTGCTAGTGCATAATTATTAAGCAAGCGTATAAAGGGCCTGAATGTCATTTCCAATTAGCCTGTAAAGTGCAAAAGTGCATCATTGTGGTAGGGGACTGATCTAGAAATGTCCCATATACGATATGGAGAAATGTCCATAACTTATAATAATACTTTGAACTTGGAATGTAACCAAGTATATAAATGTAAGCTCATGGTAACTGGAAAAAGTTAACAATGACATTCACCAGTAACTATGTGTGTGTTCGATGAGACTCAGATAGTATCGTACTGTTAATGAATGACACTAAAATTAATACTAAGAAATGTATATACATTGCATTACCAGTGTAATTATAAATGTATATGATGTGTAATAGCAATAAACAGTAATGAGCCAGTATTCCATAAAAAGTCCAAGTGCATGCTGGTCTATTCAAGACCATCTGGTCAAGTAGACAGGTCTTGCAGATGACTAAATGACACCAATTATAAAATGATGACCATAAGATCAAAAACAAATCACATAGTAAATGAATAACAGTTTCAAAGTAATCATCTAATATCACAAAAATACAACCTCAAGAAAATCTTCAACTCGTATGAAAAATAAATAAGTGAAAAAGTAGAAACATGCAAAAATGGTACAATATTCAAATTGAAAAAGTCAAACTCGATCAACATTTCTTCCCAGAATTCATCAACAATTACATAAAGAAATTCATCAAGACATTCATCAAAAATACATCAAAAATACATTGAAGAAACGGAACCACCAGGGGGCGCCGAGATGCACTGACGCATCCGCACTGGTCTCCTCCAAAGGGCGCTGTAAGTGGGACCTGAGCCCCCCCCGGACCCCCAGGAGTGCAGTGCCGACCCCCCGCGGATCAACGACACAGCGGTGCCCCCGCGGCCCCAACTCCGATCTCCAGGCGTGGAGATTTCACTGAGTTCGGACCCTCGGAGAGAGGAGGGAGAAGGAGCTCCGCCTTCCCCCGCGCCGCGGCTCCGCAGGAAGTAACGGAGAGCCGCGGCTCGGATAGGCCCCGCGGGTGCTGTCCCCCTCCGCGTTGAACTTTCTCGGGGCGGACCCTGCCTTTCTCGGGGCGGATCCTGCCTTCTTGGGGCCCCGTGCGGAGCCACCCAGGATCTCGGGCAGTGCCAGCCTTCCCCAGCACCGCGGCCCCTGGAGCGGGGCGCCGCCAAGTCGCGGCCTACGCGAAGCTTCCATCTCAGCCGGACGGCGCGGAAGAGCGCCCCCCCTGGCCTTCTGAGCTTGGGAGCCCTCCTGAATCCGGGCGGGTTTGCGCAGTGCTCTGGGCTGCGCCCCGCTTCACTGGGGTGCTGCATGCTGGGCCTCCCCCGAGCCCACCGCCGGACTGTGGAGCTGGCGCAGAAGCGCACTCAGGAGGCGCGGCCTGCCCTCCTGGAATTTATCAACCCCATCGACAGCCACGGAGCCAGTCTTCATCGGAGGCCCCCAAAGGTAGGGGCCCCCACAAAGGTGCCCACGACGATCCCTACACCCCTCCTCAAGCAGGCCTTCTCTACACAGCTTGGGAACCGCACGACGGGAGCTTAGGGGCGAGGGTGCCCCAAATCGACAACCTGCAACCAGCGCCACGGAGAAAAAGAAAGGGTACCCCCCTGGGTCCCCCGCAGCATTTCTGGAATGACCACAAAGAACGCCAATACTGTGGCGACTTGAATCAGACTCGGGACGAGGAGCGATGGGCCCGTATCGGCTGTGCCTCGGAGACCTGGCTTGAGCGACCTCCCGCCTCAACAGTGAGTACAACGCTGAGGCCGTATACAGGATAGACCCCCCACTGCCCTCCCCCGGGCATAGTCTGGTAACCCGGCGGTACTGCCCATTGGGCCTAGGGCACTGGGGAAAAGATCCCGTGGTGTTGGTCGGGGGAGGCCTATGAACTGGAAGGAATCCCTGCAGAGATTTCGACGTAAACCTTCAGGCTCGCCAACCCGCCCGGAGATGGCAGCCCCGACACCCCTGGACATGTCTGACACTAGCACGGTCACCAGAGGCATGGCGGCCCTCCTGGAGGAAATAAGAGGTTTCAGAGCAGACATAACGCTACGGCTGGATACCCTGGATAAAAAAGTGGACAACATAGACGACAGGGTCCAAGCGCTTGAAAATAACACAGCCTCGAATGACATTTTCGAGACGCAATTCGACATGCGCCTATCGGAACTTGAGAGGAGAGAAGAGAAATGCTCCCTGAAATTGGATGATCTGGAAAACAGGGAACAGCGCTGTAATCTTCGCTTTCTGGGGTTCCCGGAACGGGAGGGTGAAACGCAAATGGACATAATCAAAGCTGTGAACGCAGTGGTGGGGTCTCTCTTCGAGGGGGCGAACACGAATGAACCCACAATTGACAGAGCCCACAGGGCGGGAGCGATCAACAGAAGCCCCAGGTCCATTCTTGTGCGTTTCCATTACTTCACGGAGAAGAACAAAATACTGGAACTGGCGCGTAAGAGGGGCCCGGTGGACTGGGAGGGAGCCCGGATCTCGGTGTATCAGGATCTGTCCGCCTTCACCCTGGCAAGACGCCGCCTCTGTTCCCCGCTGACGAAAATGCTCCAAGCCAAGGGGGCCCGATACAGGTGGGGATACCCTTTTTCGCTCTCCTTTGAACTGGATGGGTATAAGTATGCCCTGGTCACGGAGGATGACATTCGCAGGGTGTCGGGCGAACTTCTCGGAGAACCAAACGTGGAGGGGGAGGACCAAGAACGTGGAATAGAGCCCGTCGGACCCGGAAGAATCAAGGCTTCTCAGGAGAGACGTAAAGTCCGAGGCCACAGGAAATTCAGAAGAGTGGCTCCGGCATCCCCGGGGCAACCTGACACTTGAGGAATCCCAGGATACTTCACGGTCAAGTTTGACTTCCATGTCTTTGGGGGAAACACTGTGATCATTTGTATTCTGAACATGATAAGGGGGGGGGGCTCAAGTTGGGGTTTTAGGATAGTTTAAGAGCCCGGAGGAAGGAGACAATGGTGGCCTGGCTCAGCGACAAGATGAAGCCGCTGGTCTACCAGGCGTTCAGGGGGGAGGGGGTAGGGGGGAAGGAAAGGTTGGGGTTAGTTTGAGGGGATTCTAATGGGGCCAAGCCAAGTTTTCTGGTCTGTTTTGTAACAGTGGTTTTGTTATTGGATTATAGCGGGAGGTGGAAGCACTGTGAGAGCGCTGGAATTATTCGTCCCGAGAAGGGAGACATGGGCTCTTACCATTGCTATGATGGATGATTCCTTGCAATATTTGACAGTGGGTTCGCTAAATGGGCGGGGACTCAACTCTCCCACCAAAAGGTCCTTGCTGGTAAGGGAATTCACAAGGCTCCGGCTCCATTTCTTATTTGTACAAGAAACACATTGGGTTCGGGACAGGGAACCAAAGCTGAGAGCTAAGGCTATTGAACAGGTCTATGCAGCGTCCTTCCGGGCCAAGAAACGGGGAGTGGCCCTATTGGTTTCCCCCGGGGCTCGTTTCGTTCTCAAAGCCCAAAGGTCAGACCCGGAAGGACGATACATCATGGTTAAGGGGGAGGTGAGGGGTCGGCTGTTCACCATGGTCGGTATCTATGCTCCGAATGAGGCGCAAGATGTCTTTTGGATGGGGATGAGAGAGAAAATCGTAGCTTTCTCCGAGGGTACTTTACTGGTCGGGGGGGATTTTAATATGGTTCTCTGCCCTGATAGAGATAGGAGTTCGCCCAATCCACACCCCAACCAACGCCTCCAAAAAAAACTGGCCGTGGCATTTCAATCAGTTAACGACGATCTGGGCTTGAGCGACACAAACCACACAGACAAAGATCGAGACCCTGACTTCACTTTTTTCTCGAAACCTCATGCCACTTTCTCCCGCATTGATCACATCTTGGTGGATGCCACGGTCCGGGGCGAAGTCACCGAATCAGGGGTAGAGGTGGTTCCCTGGACAGACCACGACATGGTTAGAATAAAAATGGGTGTGCCCCCGGCCCCGCCACCCGGGTCCTTATGGAGGTGTAATGACCTCCTTCTACATGACAAAGAGGTGCGACAATCCCTCCTTACAGCCATTACTGAATACTTCTCTATCAACGACAATGGGGAGGTCGGAGTCATGGGGGTTTGGGAGGCGTTCAAGGCGACTATTAGAGGCATTCTCATCGGGACAGGTTCAAGAAAAAAGAGGGAGAGGGGACAGGAGGAGGCACAGTTGAGGAAAAAGATAGAGGCTATCCAACCTGGTGGGAAACTAAAAACACAAATGTTCCCCGGGAAGTGGGAGGAACTCCAAAGGTTGCGCTCAAGCCTAGCAGATCTCCAGGTTGGACAAACGGAAAAAAAGCTGTCCTTCCTGAAACAGAAGTACATGGAAAAGGGGGAAAAGGCTGATAAAATACTTGCTTGGAGGCTCCGGGAGCTCAGACATAGTAGGAGGGTTAATTCCATCCGGCCACCGGGAGGGGAGCCAACTGCAAGGGACAGCAAAATAGCTGAACACTTTCGGCACTATTATGAACGCTTATACAGCTCGGAATACACAGGGGACGGAACCGAGATCGATAGTTTCTTGGACTCTTTCCCGATTCCCGGCCTCTCACCTGAAAAGGCAGACATATTGGATCTCCCTGTATCTCCAGAGGAGATAATAGATACCATATCCTCCTTGAAGAGTGGAACAGCCCCAGGCGACGATGGGTTTACAGTCAAATTCTATAAGACTTTCCGGTCCACGCTAGCCCCGTTTATGTCCAAAATGTTCAACTCGGCACTTGACCGGGGCACCCTCCCACCTTCAATGATGTCAGCACTGATAGTAGTAATCCCTAAAGAGGGGAAGGACCCTTCCCAGTGTCAATCATATCGCCCCATTTCCCTTCTCAATGTGGATGTCAAGATCCTGGCCAAACTTCTGGCGAACAGGCTGGCAAAACTCCTCCCTTCACTTATACACGGAGATCAGGTAGGGTTCATCCCGGGACGCCAGGGGTCCGAAAGACCCTAGACCTCATGCACGAGGCCTCTAGGCAGTGGGAAGAGGGCTACCTGCTAGCGCTAGATTCAGAGAAGGCCTTTGACCGTGTCGAGTGGCCTTATATGGGCAAAGTGCTCCAGAAAATGGGCCTTGGGGAGAATTTTTGTAGATGGGTCTCCACACTATATAATACTCCCACGGCAAGAGTTCTGGTTAACGGCGGTACGTCGGAACCCTTGGCTCTGTCTAGAGGAACCCGGCAAGGCTGTCCCCTTTCCCCCCTTCTATACGCTCTGGCAATGGAGCCACTGGCCATCGCGATCAGAGCGGACTGTGGAATTATGGGGATACGCTGTGGTGACTGCGATTTTAAACTTTCACTATTTGCCGACGATATCTTGGGGTACCTAACCAACCTCCAGGTCTCTCTACCCAGATTATTTGATCTTATAAACCACTATGGGGCCTTCTCGGGGCTTAAGATAAACGCCTCCAAGTCTAGTATTATGCCAATGGGTCTCGGGGACAAAGACATTGGGGATCGCTCGGAACTCCTGGGAGTAAGCATAGAACGTGTATCCACCAGGTATTTGGGCACTAGCATTCCTAGGAACCTTTCGCTGATATATCAGTATAACTTCCCGGAGATCCTGGCCAAAATCAGCAGTGACCTCAAACGCTGGGCTCCCCTTACACTCTCCTGGTTTGGCCGTATGGTAACGGTTAAAATGAACATACTGCCTCGCCTCCTGTATCTCTTTGCAGCCCTCCCTGTGGTCATTCCTGAATCCTTCTTCGAGGTTCTACAGGCCCGCGTCCTCCAGTTTATATGGGACGGGAGAAGACCAAGAGTCAAATTTTCCACCCTGACTCTGCCGAAATCTCATGGTGGATTTGCCCTCCCCGACTTCAGATTATACTATAAAGCAGCTCAGCTCCGGGTGATGATGGAGCACATGCGAGAGGATATGAGGACATACTGGACATATATAGAAGATGTCCACACACACCCTAAAAAAGTTAGAGATCTGCTATGGGCCTCCCCCAGAACCATCCCCTCCTATCTCAGAGAACACCCCACACTGGCAGTCTTATGGACACTCTGGAAGCCGAATAAAGATAACAAAATGCTGTCGTCCTGGCCGGCCCCTTTAACGTCTCTATGGGGTCCCCCTATCAACCTAGACACCAGAGGCTTCCGCGACACGCAAGCCTGGTCAGACATGGGGTTGGAGAGAGTTTCCCAGCTCTCCCGTGAGGAGGGCTTCATTGACTACGAACAATTGACCGAAGCACTGGGGGATAAACCACCAACGATCTTTGAGTACTTGCGTTTGAAGGGGATTCTGACCCATCCTCGGTGGGCTGACAATCTAACCCGCCCCCTCACCCCCTTTGAAGAAGTATTAACTAAAAGTGTCACTCGAAAGGGCTCCCTGTCCAAGTTCTATAGTACCTTGATAACGGCCAATCTGGAGGGGAGGCAGCCCTTCAAAGGTATATGGGAAGAAAGGCTGGGCATGGCATTAGATGATCATACATGGAGGGCAGTTTTCAAAACCATATTTACTGGTACTTTGTACACTGCAGCCATGGAGCATACTTTCAAGATTCTCCACTCCTGGCATCGCCCCCGAGACACCCTCTCCAAAATGTTCGCGGAAGTATCCCCCTACTGTCCTAGGCTATGTCACCAAAGAGGCACATGGTTCCATATGTGGTGGGGATGCCCGGTTATTCAGGTGTTCTGGTCGGAGCTTCTCAGCTGGATTAAGGATATAGAGGGATTCTGTCCAACGCTTCTCCCCTTAGAAATCCTCCTGGGTACTCCCATGCCGGAGACGAAACAAACTGCATTCCCAAGGGTCATCGGGGCCATGCTGAGGGCGGGGAGGCTAGCACTGGCCCAAAAGTGGAAAAGCGCTTTTGCACCAACCAAGGAGGAGTGGCTCGGTAAATTAAGGGCTATATTCACTTATGAAAAACTTACTGCAGTAAAAAACGATAGAGTCTTGGAGTTCTCACAGGAATGGACAGCAGTTCTCCTCCACGATGACTGTGTCTCTATGCGACTGTAATGATGGATCCCAATATGTATCTCCCGGGCTCACCCCAGCGCCGGCCCTAGAACGGGAGACTGCCCAACATTTTGCTTGGATCCATGCTGCTCCCACGATGTGAAATTGTATAACAAATGCATATAACGATGTTCAAAAGTTCTCACTGTTGCTTCCGTAAACTGCAAAAACCTCAAAGCTTGGTATGTTGCAAAGTTGGGGGGGAGGGGAGGGTGGGGGGTGGGGGAAGGGAATTATGTTGAAAAAAGTTGGGGGGGGGCGGGAGGGGGATGGCGGGAGGGGAGTAAAAAGTAAAAAATTCTGTCAGTTATGTTGGCCTGGTGTATTCCTGGTAGGGATTGCTCGTGCACCCTACCTTATTTGTATTATGTCAATAAAAACAAAGTAAAAAAAAAAAAATACATTGAAAATGTCATCAGATAATTCAAAAATACATATATCAGAAAATTACAACATTTACTGAAAAATTGACCAATAGATATTCAATGTTGAAAGGTCAGGCTATAAGACACTGCCCACAAAATGGCATGAATTACTCAACTGTGCTGATGTAATAATAGCATTAGTTGAGGAACACAAAATGTTGTTCATCCCCATTGATGCCTAGAGGTTTAAGAATCTCAAAGCGGAGGAGTTTAGCCTCCAATTGCCTCAATTTTAATTGCCTGTTGCCTCCTCGTAAATGTTTGAGAATGTGTGCTAGTCCTGTAAACCTCATGCAGCTTAGATCTTTGTTATGATGTTATAGAAAATGGACTGTCATAGAGTAGTTTAAATCTGTATTTTTAATGGCTCAGTAGTGTTGTAGGATTCTAAGCTACAGAGGGCCAATGGTGGAGCCTATATACCTCAACCCACATGTGCATCTATAAGATAGACAGTGAACTTTGACAGTCGAGTAATCCTATGTTTGTAAATCCATGCTTTATCCCTTCATGGCAATATTGTTTTCTGTGTTATGTGTAATTTCAAAATTACACATTTGACATTTTCTACAAGTGTAGAAGCCATTGGGGTTATTTGAAGTAGGCAACCAACTCTTCTGAGAATCACACCTGGAAAGCTCATATAGAAGAGAGGGTGCCTTAGAAAAAGTAAGCATAGAATAGCTGGAAAGGTCCTGTTTTAGATCTCTATCTGTCAACAGGACTGGCCAATGTTTTTTGAGGATAGATCTAATCCTGCCTGATTGATGATGAAGGTCGTAATGTACCTTATATCTTCAGAATAAGCCGATTTTTTTTTTGTGTTAGTAAAATTCAGAAGCTCTTTTCTATCTTTAGATCTAGCCCTTTCAAATGCACTAGTGACTTCCCTGGAGGTATAACCACGTTGTAAAAAATGTTCACATAAACTGGCCGATTCTTTCAGGAAGTAATCTTCCGTAGAACTATTACGGCGTGCCCGTGAGAATTCACCATAAGGTATAGACTTAATCAAGGGCGCTGGATGATGAAAAGCTGCATGGAGAACAGAGTTGCCACTGGTGGGTTTTCTGTATAGATCAGAGGTAAGTTCATCCTTAACAATCTTAAAGTTGATATCTAAGAAAGTAAGCTCAGTGGCACTGGTGACCATGGTCAATTGCAAATTCATGGCATTATGATTTTATGATTTAAGCAAGACACATACCTAGTCAGTTTTCATAAGGACCATTCCAAATTAAAAACAGATCATCAATAAATCTATACCATACAACTACATGTTCTACAAAGTCATTAAATTCGTCACTCCAATCTATGGTCTGTTCCCACCAACCCATGTATAAATTAGCATAGGTGGAAGACATGTGTTTTATCAAAGGTATTGGCAAGCTTGTGTACCAAATGAATGATCAATCGAAGTATAGAGAGATAATACATCCAATGAAACCAGAATGTAACTTTGTTCTGAATTAGAATATTGATGGGCCTGGGATGGTAGGTTTATGAGGTTTTACTAGGGACACATCCTTGACACGTTTATGTTACTGCCGCAGAGTAGCCAATAGGCAACTGATTCATTAAGACTTCTGTTGGCCAGATCATTTGGGTCTTTATTTATAGATTATAATTTGGATCTTAGTTTGGATCACAAAGGGAACAATGGGAGTACTAAGCAATCACTATTGAGTTCCAACTGTTAAGGTGGCCCCAAAATTCCAGATAGGCCCAGAGGAATCAGAGTCAATCCATCCCAGACTCAATGACAGAGTAGACAATGTGCACAGCAAAACCCAACTGTATTCACATCGAAAATAAGCCGGCACAGCATAAAATCATTGCAATCTCATCGCTCTCAACATGCTTATCAAAAACAATTGCTTAAGTACTACAAAACTCATCATCAATTATGTCATCACGTAATATCTCTTTACAAAACCTATGGGGAATGGGGATATGTTAGTGGGTTTGGCTACATATAAAATCCATACAGGTTAAACAGTTAATTGCGTTACAAGGATTTTATGGCTCCACCTGGAACCACCGCTATATTGATAAAGGTTAAAATACATCATCTTCACAGTAAGGCATTGGTTGGCATACTACTTGATGGGCGGCATGTCTCTAAACATTGCTAACCAACCTTGAGCACTTGAGAGGTCATCAGGATATGAACCAGACAGAGAGTAGGGGGAGCGAAGCCCATGGAATTTTCTTCCTTCAATTAAAGGTTAACATCCCTCATTCTCAGGCCATGAGACTGGGCAGTCCCTTTGTAGTTGGTATTGGGTGGCGCCTCATCTCTTTGTGTGCATTTAGAGAGTATGGCAGATGTCCTATCTGTGTTTGCTTCTAATTAATTGCCAGTGTTCTCCAGTGATGTGTCACGTGCAAAGGGAGCGTGTTTAGAATAGATTTACCTTCTATTTATTAAGATTTCAGCTTATATTAATGTGTGCACCGTGCTTACCATTGCCACTAGGGACACTCTTGAGTTATTCTTCATGGAGCCTTTTTGGCTTACTGTTTCATTGCCCCTGACGAACAAAGGCTGGTTGTGCTCTTATAACACTTTATTTAATATGGGAGTATACTGCCTGAGTCTTGGGAATTGATATCTCTTGCCTTTGTTTCACTGTTCCAATCCTCCCTAATTTTACATTAACGTTGTCAATAGTTGCCAGCCGCTACCTGAGCTTTGCACTAATATGTATTTCTGTGTATTCAGCCCTTTGAGTTTTCCGGAGGCTTCGAGGCTTGTGATCATTCAGAGATGTGGTTCGACTTCAATTTTTAATAAGATGGCGCTACTTCATTCTTGCTTCTGTGTTAATGAGCTATAGTCACATGTCATTCATGTTGTATTCAATTTATACATTGGTCATGTTAGTGTTCTTTTTGTCTGTGGATGCTATGTTAATTGCTATGTTACTTTTCTTCATGTCTAAATGCATATATTACCTATTACATGTGTTTTTCATGTGGAGTGCATGTTTGCTTCGTGTCTAATGCAAGCTTTTCTACTGTCATAATGTTAGTTTGAATGTTTTTTTCCATCTTCAGCTCACTTTGTTCCCAAACCCTGCTGTACCAGTGGGAGATAAGGATCAAAGGACTGTTTCAAAGAGTAACGTTTTTCCCCGTTACAGTATTGGTGTGGGGAAGGGGCAGAAGCTATGAATGACGTATTCATCTGCCTACTGACATCCCCCCCCTCTGGTCGAGTCCTTGACCACTGCCATTCTTCTGCTTTCGCAAATAGGGCACTTTGGGTACCCATGGTTTACTCATCCCCCTCAAGTTACCTCCACATCTCACGTGTTTGTCTGGACTCCAGGTTAAATAGCATTCCCCTGAGTCACAATATACCCGGTGCTCTGTGTAATTGTGGGGGCCATGAGGATAGGCGAATTTTGACCCAGGAGGTGCAATGGGGATCTCCATTATTTGGGTACGGGGAAGTCATCCGTCTGTGTATATGATATGATATGATATAATATGATATGATATGGCATTTATAACGCGCCTATACACAAGTGTTTCAAGGCACGACGAGGCAAGGGAGGGGGAACACAGGGAGGACAGACAACGATCCTACTAGGCCATTCAGATCGCGCAAGTGCATGGGAAGGGGGAAGGGACAGTGCAGTACATGGGAATAGATAATAACAATAAGTAACAGTAATGGCCAGCAGGTGGCAAGTGCAAGGGTAAGTGCAGACATCAGGTGTCAAGTGCTGGTAGGGGGACTGAAGGGATACAGAGACAGGCTCCAAGTGCAGGGGTTGCCAGGCAGGCAGTGCAGGTGTGTGTGACTGGTGAGGGGGGACCTGGGCCCAAGATCAGAGGGTGTCCAGGTAACCAGTGCAGTTCTGGTTACAGCTGGCTGGCCAGCAGGGGAGAGGAGGAGAAAAAGCAGAAGCAAAGAGAAAGCTTTTGAGGTGCTTCCGGAACCGGAGATGGTTCTCCTTAAGTTTATGGGAGGCAAGGAGGCTGTTCCAGTGGGAGGCCCCAGATGAAGAGAGAAATCTACCACCAACTTGTTGCTTGGAGAAGCGACTGACCCTGAGGGAGTTGGAGGCAGATAAGCGAAGAGCTCGAGAATGAAGATATTAAGGAAAAGAGAGTATTGAGGCCCTGTGCCCCAGAAGACCTTGTGGACAATGCATAGGGTTTTGAACTTAATCCTCACAGCCACTGGGAGCCAGTGCAGGGATTTCAGTCCTGGGGAGATACGATCAGTGGGCTTGAGGCCAAGGACAAGTCTCGCAGTCCTGTTCTGAATGAGTTGCAAAGGGCGGAGAGTAGAGGCAGGCAGATTTAGAAAGAGGCTGTTGCTGTAGTCCAGCCTAGAGAGACCCAGAGCTCTGGAGACCGTGAGCTTCTTGGGGAAGGAGAGGAAAGGAAGAATACCTCTGAGGAGGTGCAGCTGGTAGTGTGACTTCTTAGAGACGTCAGAGATGTGGGGAGAGAAGGAGAGTGTGGAGTCAAAGATGATCCTGAGCTTTTTAGCCTTGCAGGTGGGAGTACGAAGAGGGCCAAGAGAGGCCGCCCAGAGAGCTACAGGGAAGGTGGGAGTAGGTGTGCCGTTGTATACTCATGCACGTGAGTATACAAGTTTATCACTATTTTCATTCTTACTGCCTTTTTGGTCGTTTTTTTGCATTCGTTTATGGTTATTCTCAAGACAAGTAGTACTAGTAGCAGTATGCCCACTAATATTTTGAATGCGTTAGCCAACCACAGGGGTATCCATGAGAACAGGTATGTAAACCAGTCATTATTCCTCATTGTGGGTAGGTATGTATGTGCAGCAAGTGACAGTCCAATTTTTGCACACATGCCACCCTACATGGCAGGAATGACGTCAAGAACATACTTATTTTAAGAGTCATGAGCCTGACTGCTCTCAGCTCTTCCCTTATGGCATTAAAGCTTTTCACAGTGGTATTTATCATGTACAGCAGTTCCCATCGTGTTATATCACATGACATTGTCATGTGCTTGCAAACCGGCAGTAAAGATGGATGTAAAGAACATTTCTGTTCTACTGAGCAATATATGCTCATCTGGTATGTCTGATATGTCGTCATACTCCTTTGCTGCATTTGCAGAGGAATACTTATCCCTCTTTGTAGATTTAAGTGTGAGAGACCTCTTATTTCTTAAGTCTGCATATATCCTGGGGAAATCTCCAATCTGCACCTCACTCTGGGCACTACTAGGTAAAGTGCACGTATAACCACTAGGGACAAAGACCTCCCCAATTTAGAGGGAGCTGCATGTAGGCTCTGGAACTACAAGCCCAATAATAGTCCATGAATACTGCTGTACCAAGATTCATTCCAGGCACATCAAAAATGCATTTGCCCCCTTTATTTTCCCCTATTTTCACTGTGCCCATATTTCTTATGCACAGCGAGGCATTTTTAAAGTGGAGTATGTGTACTGGGTCGGCTTCATCCTCTACCCAAATTAGTATTTTAGTGTATTTGGTCCATTCTGTAATTCACTCCTTATTTACATTTTGCACAACCACTCATGGTTGCTCTACAAGCAGCTCTGCTTTACAGCCAATCATTCCTTCAACCCAGCCTTCTGTGGTAAATACATGCCCTTTTATTTGTAACTGGCCTCTATTTCAACACCCATGTATTTCTCTTCCCCATTTGTAAGTGCATTTCAGAAATTGGTGGTCTTCTATTATTATTTCCCCTCTTCTTGGGTCTGTTTATATATAACGTATTAACTTGTGTTGTGTTTCAACATGGCTCATCACTGAAATGTCTTTTCTAAAATGATCCTTGCGTGGAGAATCTTCTTTTGTTTCCGAGTGCATGGAGGCACTTCTGCCCTGAAATTGGCCTCTGGTCATAGATGCTGCAAGGTGTGTCAGGCAGGGTGCTATGTGTGTGAGTACTTTGGTGGCTATACATTTTTGGGAGGCACTCATGGTGTAGAGTATGAGGGGCTACACAAAACAGCTCTCATCAGAAGTCTCCCTCCCCACACTGCTCATATGTCGATACCACATATTATTCGAGACATGAGCAATATTATCAACATTTTGTGCCATAAAATGTTGATCATCAGTTGCACTTCTTTTTGACCTCATCCCTGCAGTGCTATGTTTGGGATATGTCTCATGGGTTGTTTCATTTGGCATTACTACACATCTTGTACTGGTGTTAACATCATGGAGCTCATGAAAGGCTAAACAGGATTGTCCGTCCTTCAAGCTGGTTTATGGGCCGAATCCCATGGAAGTCCTGGCCAGTTTGTGACAGACTAGTGATCATAGCATAATCAAGCATGCAAAGATATTGACGTTGTATAGAAACCTCTGCATACTGTCTCCTAGGGCAGTGACACCCCTTCTCTCTGCCATGATGGACAATATAAACAATCTAAATAATTCAGATGAACTGGCGAGGACTTTTGTCAATACACTTGAGAAGGAGGTCAATATGCTAGCTCCAATAAACACTAGTCTGCTCAAACCCCAACCTAATAACAAATGGTAGTGCTCTGAGATTCAAATGTTAAGGATAGCAAAGGTGAGAGCCATGAAGCAATGGCAAAAAATGCATGCAGTTGAAGACAAAACTACCTACGTTGTGGCTACCAAAAAACATAAAAAATCCATCTTAACAGCAAAAAATGCTTTTATAACATGAGGACTGAGGCGGTGGGTGAGAGCACAAGGGAGCTGTTTAGGATTATCAAAGAACTGGAGGACCCATGTCCTATTCCCTTGGAAGTCACGAAGATTGTTAAATGGTGTCAGACCATCCAAGACACCATGTGTAATAAATTGTTGAATATCCAAAAGGACATCTCTGTTAAATCCAAGAGTGCAAAGGGAGACCCTCTGATCACCTCACATTGTGCCTCTGGTTTGCAACACCCTAAATTTGAGTTTCAGCCCATTAGCGAGGAGCATCTCGCAAACCTTCTTAGGCAGCTAAAACCTACAAACTGCAAGAGAGATAGTTGTCTTGCCCTGACCGTCAAGGAGTGAGGCCTTCAACTGGTCCCGGTGATCACAAAACTTATAGATGACTCCTTTAGGGAAAGCTCTTTCTCTGCGAGTATCAAACAGGCGTGGATCTCCCCATTGATAAAACAACTCTATGTTGGATGCAAATGTGCCTGGGAACTATCGGCCAATTACTAATGTCCCTTTTCTACTCAAGATTATGGATACAGTGGTCCAACAACAAATTCAAGAGTTCTTATCTCAATTCAACATCTCAGGACACAAACAATCCTGCTTTGGCCATGCCCATAGTACAGAGTCTAACCTCTTAGACGTTAAATCAAACATCTTAAGCATCTTTGATAAGGGGGTACAGATCTATTGGTGCTGCTAGATTTGCCCACAGGGTTTGATCTTGTTGATCACACCATCCTCGTGGATAGACTGTGTAGCACAGCCCATTTCTCAGCGGAGGCGGCACGCTTGGTACCCTCATTCTTATCTGAGCGCAAGGCCAGAGTTTTCATCCAAGACGTTTGTGCAGAGGAGTTTCCTGTGGGGTGCACCAGGGATCCTGCATGTCTCCTACTCTATTTAATAGCTTTACCCAGCCTGTATTTGACCAATTGTATGACGCTGAGAACTGTATTGAAACAGATTATAAATTAGCGTTAAAGTATTTCTGTTAAAGAACTCTGCTTAGACAAAGCCCAAAAAATGGGCAAAACATTAGCACGTGCTCACTAATGTTTTTTGTGAGATTCTTGTGATTACGGATCAATCTTTCGGGACATTTTTCTGACTTTTCAGCTAATATGAGGGCGTTTGTTACCAGTGATGGATTTTTGATGGAACTTATGTGATTATAGTAAATATCTGTCTTTGTTACCAGTGATTAATTTTTGATGAAACGTACATGATTATTGCAAATATCTGTTGAAACAATGGGTTTTGAGAGTGATGTTGACTTGTGTTGAGATAATCATATAAAACCTTTTAGAACCACAGTGCATGGTAGTGTCTGGATCATTTTTTTGAGTCAGAATTTATGGTGGTCGGTACTGGACCCCAAATTAGGAAACAAGGGTAAGAATATGAGCAATTTGATGTTGCTGGCCATCTGATTAAAATGCAACCCAAAGTAAAAATGTTGGTGGACTTGGATCAGAACCTGACAACGAGAGCTCAGGCGAATAGCCTAGTGCCGGGCACCTGATATCACTTGAAGTTGCTTGCACAAGTACAACTGTTCTTGGATGTCAACAACTTTGCTATGGTGGCATGTGCCATCATAGAGTCAAGACTTGACTATTGTGCCAGTGTCCTGCTAGGCATCACCAGTGGGGATCTATCTCGACTCCAGATTATCCTGAACAATGCAGTGCGCATGGTTGAAGGTCTACTTAGAACAGACCATGTGTCCGCTGCTCACAGAGCCCTACATTGGCTCCCTGTGAGCAAGCGCATTCTGTTTCGGGTCAATTGAATCTCCCATCATTGCATCTATGGGCAAGGTCCCAAATATTTGGCTAAACATCCCTCTTGGCTTCCGGCCCGTACAGCTCTCCGGTCTAACAACACTTGCCTGCTGGTCACCCCACGTGCTAAATTGTCCTGTGTTGCTTGTGGGTCTTTTCCACATGCAGCCCCTGTACTGTGGAATGCCCTTTCACCTGATTTGCGAACATGTGCGGCAATTCCAAAATTGAAAACCAGGCTGTTCTGCTGATTGACTTCACATGCCCTGATCTCCATGGTCTCTGTCCAGCTCCATCTATTGGTTTGAGTGCGTGGTTGTCATGTTCTAGTACCCCTATGCATCCAGGCTCTCATATCATGCTATATAAGTACATTAAATAAATACAAATAATCCAAAACCACATAGAATACATGGAAAAAGTCAGACAACTGGAGAGATCACATTTGGAAGAGACCCAGAGCCAAACAGAAAAGGCCTATAATAAAAGGGTCCAACTATGTACTTTCCAAGTGGGAGACCAAGTAATGGTCGTCTTGCCAAGTATTCAAAACAAGCTACTAGCCCAGTGGCACAGACTTTACATAGTGACAGAAAAGGTCTCCCCAGTTACAGATAAGGTAGAACAGGCCGATCCGGGAAAGCCTTCTCAGTGATAACATATGAGCAAACTCTAGGCCTGGAAGGAAAATAGTAATCCCCCCACTCCTGGTGTCATATGCCGGTGTTATATGCCAATAATACCCACAGAGCTCTTCTACCGCAATATGCACAAGTGTTCAGTAGTCTAGCCAGGCTGAGCATTTGAGAGCCCTTGACAATGTCGATAAATGGGAAGGCAGAAGTGATCTCTGAGTATAGGGGATTGTTCATAAAAAACATAACACCCCCAGGGAGAGTGAACAATACCAGCTAACTGAATCACGGAAAATAATTAGACATGAAAAACTGAAGAAAATGCTCGACCTGGGGTTGATAGAAAGAAACAACAGTGAATGGTTGTTCCCAGTTGTACTTGTACTCAAGCCTGACCATAGTTGGAGATCTTCCTATTTGACACGTACCCAAGGTCTCGGGTTGATAAACTGGTGGAGAGACGGGGGTCAGCCAAGTAGATTTTCCCCCTGGACCTTACCAAAGGATATTGACAGGTACAACTTGATGAAGAGGCCAAGCACAAGACAGCCTTTTCTACGCTGGATGGGCTATACTAATTTACGGTATTACTCTTTGGTACTCCATGGTGCCCCAGCCATCGAGTAAAATATTTGAGCTTTTAGGTGAGCAATGGGATGGTCCTTCCTCAAAGTGCCAATGTGGAGGCCATCACGATTGTGAAATGACTGTCACGAAGGACATTCAACCCTTTTTGGTTCTGCTTGGATACTTTCGATAGTTCATGCCTCGCTTCTTGCAAACTGCTAACCCTCTGAAAAATCAATAAAAAAATTCTTAATTAGGATGACCAAGCACAAGAATGCTTTTGATCATCTTCAAGAGGCTATGCGCGGAATTTCGCTAGAGAGAACATCTTGCAAACAGATGCCTCCACTATCAGTTTGGGGGCAGAGTTATCACAGGTTGAGAACAGGGAAGAAACCCCTATTATATAAATCGGACAGAAACTGGAAACCAGAGAAATTAACAACCTGGCAGTAGAGTTAAAGGTTATTGCAATCAACTGGGCCCTGTATAGGCTCTACTACTATTTAAGCAGGCAAATGTTTGAGCTGATCATGGGCCATGCGCAATTAGTCTGGATGGCAAGGAATAAAGACACTAATCCCACAGTTTGTAGGTAGTTCGTGGCCTTACAACCTTTCTCATGTACTGTTGAGTTCCAGGCAGGTACAAAACAAGCAAATGTAGATTTTCTCTCATTGTACCCAAAGTCAGATAGATCACCGGGAGTGGAATTAGAAGAGTAAGAGTTAGGAGAAAAATGGAGGAGAGTGACAAGGCCTTGTCAAAGGGAATATGGGAACCCCTCTAAGCCAGGCTTGGGAGACCTACCAGGAAACATTCCAGATCCAGTACCACCCTGAGGCGGATGGTGACAGCAGAAAGGGTCTCAATTACTGTTATCATCATTTGTGTGCCAGCCTGAGGCTTTACACACCCTTTTATTCAGCCTAGCCTCGTGATACATAAGCTCGCCAGTGTTTTCTCTTGATTTCAGATATATCCATGCCAAAGAAGAGAAAGAACAAAGAAGAGAAAACCAGAAAAACATGATTAGCCACTCACACATCAAAAAACGGAATGAGACCCCAAGCACAGAACTGATAGCATCAGCTGATTATCAAGAGATGGAGACATGGGCTGCAGCCGCACACCACTATAGTGGGACTGCCAGAGTCTGCATGCAGCCTTGCACCAAAAAGCAGTGGTCCTCTAGACCACCAGGGACTAATAGGTGAAAAAGGACAATTTCCCAAACTTAACGAGATGGTCCTGGGAAGCAGACTCATAAACATGGACAGCAACATTGAACTTCCAACTTTCTTGTCATTTTCTTTATTCATCCCAGATGATATATCAACATTGGATTCAGGGCTGTTAAACAATTTCCATATGTCGCCCCATTGCAAATACTCATTGAAGAAGAATAGTTTAAGGGGGCAGTTCCTAGATGACATTGTTTTGCATGTTATGGATGAAATCTGCAAATGTATACAAATAGATGGAATGTAATTTATTGGATTTTTTAGTTCAAAAGATATTTATTATTGTTGTTGTATTATTTGCCTTCTAGAAAACCCAACACTTCAAGCCTCTAACGGTATTGCAACCATGAATAGCCAAGGGCCAACAATAGTTTTAAGCAAAATGTGTTCCATGAAATGCATAGCAGATTACATCCTTCTTGAACTCTGCAGGAGAGTGGCATAACCTTCAGTGTGAAGGGTGGTTGCATTTTATTTCACCAAACAATGGGTTGTGAAAGAGTATTCTGTAACTGATTCAGATTGTGACCCACTTGCATGATTTGAGTGACTCCCACTGCACAGAGGCACTCTCAAAATATTTCAAAAGTATCCCTCCAAATCTAAGGGTAGTCACTCCTACTTGTAGGCCTTATTCCTGTTATCTCATCCATGACCCTAAATGAGGGAAGAAGCATGTTTCTCTGTGATCATCCAACACTTTGGGCCTCATCAGAAGTTGGACGGTATCTTACCGCAGGGATACCGCCCAATGCAAATGACGTTACTGCAACTCAGTCTGGCGCTGTTAGCACCGGATCCCGAGTTGCATCAAGGGCTGTTAATCCCCCTTTTTACCAGAGTCCATAGGACTCTATGGGGCATTCTTTGGCGCATTTACCATGGAAAATAATAAAGAGCAGATTGGGTTTTGCAAGCAGAGTTTAGCAGTTCCCTGTCTAATGGGGAAGAACCGATGGTTCTGCTCTCCAATGTAAGTCATTTTGAAGTTACTGAGCATCTTTTCTGAAGTTATTATATCCTGCAAAATGCTTTCCCGTGCTTACCTTGGAAACGTATATCACAGCAAATTCCATTAAGGAGCACCTACACATGGTACTGGCAAGGAGTTCTTTAAATAGAAAATAGACAGGCACCTCAGGAACCGTTTTACGGTTGTTTAACCAGTGATGGTATTAAATCTGCTAACCTCCACCCTCTATGTTTGGATGGGCATATCCCTACCATGTGATGTGCACAAGAATAATAGAAGTAAAACCTTTATAGAAACCCAAAATTCATATACAAATAAAATGTCCTTGCAAAGCTTATTCATTTAAGTGATCTGGGCAATTAGAAATCCTACATGGATGGAGACTCTTCTGTCGGTTACCACTGCTTGGCTGTCCTATGCCTAGTCTATGAGTGTTTTGCAGACTGCGTCTCCACCAGATATACAGAGGCATTTTAGGGACTTGCTTCTCGGTACTTAGCTGTATAACTGTTTAATCTATTAACCTTTGCCCTCTTTTGGCACCCTCTACAGAAATATCCATTTTAAATGCTTGCGCCTGACGAAAGTACTTAAGGGCAGAGACTATAATCTTTTCCTATCATCATATGTTATGTTATGTTATGTTATGTTATTTGGCATTTATATAGCGCCTTATGTATCATTGGTATGATCTCAAAGCGCTGGTAGGTTGAACGACCTCGGGAACCGTAGTTCAGTCAGTAGAGAGAGAGAGAGTGGTATGGTGCGTGGGTGCACCAGATATGTGTGCAGCTGGTGTGCTTGTTGCATGATAGCTGCTTCTTAGCAGTAGGGGTGGTGCTGAGGAAATAAGTTGGATGTGTTCAGTCTGGAGGGTGGACACCCAGACTGAGTTCTGGCTGCGCTAGGCCTAAGGAGACGCTTAAGCTAGCCGTAAAGTGCTCAGCTAGCTGTGTTTTATTAGGATGATGTGGAGTTTGTGGGGTCATGTCCTTATGAGAACGGCTAGACCGAATGTGTCATAGTACAGCTGTGTTCTAGTTGAATGATGGTGTGTAAGGGAGAGTAAGCATAGTAGTGTGACATGGTGGTTATCAGTAAAGCGCCTGCGATCAAGCACAAGAGCAGGACAGGGGGCGTACATTAGGCACAATTTCTAAGCTCAACAATAAGTGTGAGACATGATATCATTCACAAGTCTATCTAAGTGTGGGATATGCTATCATTCACAATTCCAACTAAGTGAGGGATATGCTACAATCATAATTCTATCTAGATGAGGCACATGCTATCATTTACAATTCCAGCTAAGAGTGGCACATGCTATAATTTATAATTCTAACTAATTGTAATTGTCCTCCTTCTCCACACTTTACGTTCTTCTCAGCTACTGGAATCTGCACGTTAATTTGTTCTTGTAAATCTGCTTTTGTGTCATATATTGTTCTGTATTCTTAAAAAAAATGAATGGAAGCTGTGCAGAGAAATTCGCAGTGCTTTTGGTTAACGCGAAGGCTTCCACCGACCATTTTGTATGTACCTTACATGGCACCGCAGCTGTGGCACTGTCATTTGCCACTGCTTCATTTCTAACTGTAAATATCGGATCGTAATTGTGTTTGACATGGACATCCACCAGTGTTGCCAGACACTATTGTGGCAGCACAAAAACAGGAGTGGCCATCGGCTTTAACCTTGAACTTGATAGTTTAGTGCTACCAAAGAAGGAGTAGGAATGTTAAGATTAGCCACACGTGTTGACATGGGCTTTGCAATTTTAGTCTAGTATCGTTTTGAAAAGTGGTTCTAACACGCAGAAAATAGGCACGTGGTTAATTGCAAGATGGGCCCACCAAAACTACATGGCCTCTGACACTGGAGGAAGACGGGTACATTGGCCAATGCCCACTCACTGCTAATAGTGAATACACGTGTTGTTGTATCCCTCTGTTCAGGTCGCAAGATAGCTGTGTTCCTTTAGAATTGCTGATGCATTGAGCCATCCTTCCGGTCAAAGCCATGCGGCGACAAGAGCTAGAGTGTTAAAAGGGTTGGATCACCTGTGTATGCTTTAGAAGTACCAATATGCAAACCATTAGCCCATTATGAACCAGCAGCGCTTTATATTGAGCCCACGGTTTACCATGTCTCATGCATTTTGAACCAGTGCAGCAGTGCAATTTTCAGCTTTGCCTGAAACAGAGCAAGCGTTGTTTCAGGGCAATAATGCAAGGCAGAGATGCATATTTGTACAATGGCTTTTGGTGCTAGTTTTACGTAATGCAGACCATTACCCCCTTACCTGCTGCCCTGCTGCCCGGATGCCATTCGTTTGTAAAATCCTTAGCAAAATATTTCAGCATCCTGATTACTCAAGCATATTGTCTACCAGTGCATGACGAATTCATGATTATGGAGAATAGCTTGAGGTATATGGACCAAATAGTATTACAATGTAGAGAAAGATAATCCTGCCGTCTAATCATGCCATGACTTCAGCTCCAACAATGCAAACACACCTGCAAGCAACTGGTCCAATCATACCATGAGTTCAGATCCAAAAAGCAAAGAAATGCTACATAAAAAGAATGAAGCCCGACGCTGTAGGCAATGCTGGCAAAGCTTTACTTCACGCAGCGTCTACTTGCGTCACTGAAACGCAAATACGGCAGAGAAAGCAATAGGGGCAGTGCAGGTTTATGTGATGGGTGCATCCGGGTCCATTGTTGGTCTGATGACCCTTCAAGGAGAAGCCTTAAGGGCTTGTGATCATGCATGCGTGTGCTTTTAAATCGGGTATTTATCCCAGGACGTGGGTTAGGATAGCTCGATTTTATAATAAAACCTCTTTAAAAAACATGACCTCCCCATATTTACTGACCAAAAAAAATGGATGGCTGGCCAAGCTTTCCGAATGAGTTTGTGATCTATGTCATTTCGATTTAAAGGACATGTAAATCCTAAATGGGGGCAGATCTCTCTCCGCTGCAGGGGCCTCCCTCTGGAACAGCCTTCCTGCCTCCCTGAAACTTGAGGAGAACCATCTCCGGTTCCGGAAGCACCTCAAAACCTTCCTCTTTGCCTCCGCTTTCTCTCCCCCTTTCCCCTGCTAATACTACTGAAACTGCATTGAATCTGCAACTGGGCCACTCACCGTTCTTGGTCCTTGGCCGAGCCACTCTCCCCTGCACTGCCTCCATGGCAACCCCTGCACTACGGGACTGTGTCTGTATCCCTACAGCCCCCCTTCCCAGCACTTGTCTGCACTTACTTCGCACTTGCCACCAGCTGGCCCTTGTTATTCATCCTGTTTGCTGTATGCTATTAACCCTGTACTGCACTTTCCCCTCTCCCTTTCCCCCTTGCACTTTTCCCTTTCCCTCTACAATTTGCACTTGCGCGATCAGAATGACACCTGGCCTAGTAGGATCGTTGTCTGTCTCCCCTTGTTCCCTCCCCTGCCTCGTCGTGCCTTGAACCACTTGTGTATAGGCGCGTTACAAATGCCATATATCATATCATAAATAATCAAGAAGGTTACCGATTGAGTGCAATACTTCATATCATACCAAGGTTTGCGTTTTCTTTTGCGCATAATATATAAACATAATTATGCACATACATATTTTTCAATCCAAACAGACCTTCAGTGTAGTAGTGCTGTGGAATATTTAAACATTGTGAATCCTCCAAATGACTGCAATGTAATATGACTGACGTGTAAAGGCCTATTGCTTCAGCAGATGGAAAGGCTTTCTAGGGGCATTTGCTAGGCATTCGCCATTTCACGCTATAGTGCGCATATAATGTATCTGGTATTGCAATAAACCCACATCTTCGGACAACTATTTCTTTCATATACCACATATAATAACATTGTCTTGCTGTTGATATGTTCCTGCTTGTTATGGTGACCTACCTGTGTTCTCTGTGTTTTTTATGTTTGGGAGGATAGCTCACAAGTTACGTGCTCACCTCAGATATTGTGCCATCCTGCACGTTGCAAGTTTGAAACTGGGCACAGTCAACTCAGCTCATCATATTTCTGAGGTCGATACATTGAGTATCACTATTTTGAGGAATAGTTACACCTATTGTTAAAGCACTTAGAAGATGAAGTAAAGCAGCATATAAAACATGACATTATAGTTATACAATGTTTAGAACAGAGTACTTTTGAACAGTCAAAGTGCCTCATTACAAGTTTGGTGGTATTCCGGCGGTAACTCTGCCGTGGTGGAATTAGTATTACCACTGTGTGGATCAGTGGAATGTGGCCGAATTATAACCTGGCTGGCACACACCCCCACCAATGGCAGTAACGGTAATTCCACCCAGCGGAGTTACCGCCGAACAACCTGCGGAAGGACTAAATTCCATCAGAAATCAGTGGAATTACCGTTGCCGCCATGGCGGTCCACGAAATTTCCACTGGTGGAAATTCCGCTGGTCGAAATTCATCATCGATGTATACGGAAGCACCGCAGTGGCCATTTTGGAAATCGCAATTGATTGAATATCTCGAGTTAGGAGTCCCATCAAGACACCCAGCAAAGGACAAACATGTCCTCAAGAAAGGGCAAAGGCAGGGTGCCCGATATGAGGCCGCAGAAGTCCAAATTCACAGAGCAGGAGCTCACAGTGTTCGCAGAGCAAGTGGTCACCCACTCTGAGGAGCTGCATGGGGCATCGACCAGGAAGACCAGACAACAGCGCAAAAACAACATATGTGCTGAAGCCAGGGACATGGTGGTAGATGTAGGACTCTACACTGTGTGGAAGGGAGCAGTGTATGGGGGCATTTAAGGGTGAGAATGTATGAAACGAGGTGAGGGGGAAAGGGAGGTGTGTGGCAGAGGCATACAGGCAAGCATAGGGCAAGTAATAAAGGGGAGGAGAGAAAGAGAAGGGCGTGGAAGAAAAAGGAGAGCAGAGGCAATGCATCCACAGGTAGAGGTGGACCAGGGGCAGGGGACTGCAGCGAGATAGAGTAGTGCATGGTGAGAGGAAAGGCGCCAGTAGGAAAAGAAAACAATCTACTGTGAATGACATAAACAGTCCTGTCCAGTCTCACCATGGTCACAAACAAGACTACTTGTTCAGTATACCGCAGGGCCCTCCAAAATGTAAACATCAGTGCCAATACTCACACCAACCCATCCAATCCAGCCAGCCAGGCATTCGTCAAGCAGAGTGTGTCAGGGGGGCAGGGCACTGGGGCCAACAGACCCCTGGGAAGTCAGCCACCTAACATGCATAGATTTCTGGAGGAGAAGAGACAGAATGTGGGGACTCATTGGGGACCTGATGACAGCAGTAGAACCTGAGTCCCCACAAAACATAAAAATGGGAGGAGGCAACACTGAATCAATTACAATGAACTTAATAATCCACAACCGCATACCCAAAGCATCACTGGGTAAATAATAATAATGCTCATTTATTTGCTATCAGTGGGCTTTTAGTATGTATTAGCGTTTCACCAGTTGGGTATACAGTATACAGTATATTTACATCTAACCAGCACTATCTACTTGGAACACATGTTCCTAGCAGCATGAGTGACAGCATGTCTACATTCCATTTGGGAGATGCTAGTCAAGTCCAGTGTTTTTCTTTGCATTCTGGGAGTAATTTTCCTAGAATTGACAATTGCCAATCATGAATCCAGGACTATAATTCAGAGAATGCAAAAATAAAACCGGGACTGGATTAGCATCTTCAGAATGGATTAGGGCATGTTACCATCCATGTAGTGGTCTTATTACATCACTGCCCACCTGCAATAAGGAAATGTCATAAGTACCAAATTGTAATATTATTTTACAGTTCAGCGGTGTTGGCAAATGCATGTTGGTCTGCAAAAGCCAGTCCAAAGTGTTGAAAGCAGGTCCCTGAGCAGAATACCAGCTGACACTTTTCAGATTCCTTCATTCTGAACTACCTACCCATCACAATTCAATATTGTTAGCTAAGAATAAGATATATTTATATATGGAAGGATGTTTATTTAATACATAGCGTGCTGGTGCTGTGAGTACAGAAGACACTATGAAGCTACGTGCAAAACTAAAATATTTTAACGCTTTAAGAATTGGTTTCCAACACAGAACAAGCAAAACATGGGTGTACCTATTTCTACAGTATGCTCTCTGTGTGTATTCTGCATATTTGCCATTTGTGAGTCAAATAGCATATGTGTTTTTACAGCGGTTGGGTGATGTTCGTGTCATGCTTAAGAAATAAGTACTCTATTATCTGCTGCAGATTCTGCTGTGCCTGTTCATTGCGAGGGAAACATGTGAGATTGCAGCCTATGATTGCTTGTTCTTTGTTTGAGGGAAACCTGCAGTGTCTGCTATGGCCCCTACTGTGCCTCTTTTATGTGAGGCACGCTTGCCCTGAGGAGGGCCAATGTTGCTTTGCACTATATGAGGCCATTGTGAATTGTTGTGGTCCATGCTGTATCTATGAAAGAGAAGCTTTCACTGCTGCTGCTTATGATGATATGGTCTGTGTTTGACGGAAGAATGCTGCTTGGCTGTTGCCTGTGACGTACCAGTTCAATCAGAGTGAATCGTGCACTGCTGCTGCTATTGCTGACCTGTTTTGTCTTTGTGTTTTCTTGGGGGATACGCCCAATCCTCTCATAGAAGGGTTGGGTTCACGCGCTGTGCTCGCTCCTTCAGCGAAATATGGGGCAACTTTGAAAACTTTTTCCAGGGCCACTTTTGGTTCCCTGTCTAGCCCTGGATATGAACTCCATCAAGAAATAACCATCCATATGAGGAATCAGGCCACAATGACATTATCCAGTGGTTTCAGGACTCCCATGCACACCCATGCACAGTTAACATAGACACCATGCTACCATACAACTTGTCCGTGCCCATGGATGCACAACAGTGGATAGTTGCATCACAGCCACTAGCCCCTCGACTACAATGCCCCAAGTACATACACACTCAGGAGTACATATCTGACAACATGGCCACCACACCCACACACAACCAAAGGCACTGCAGCCACCTGACTGCACCACCAGATATCTGTCACCAACAGTCCTGACACACCAATGGACAGGACAGCCTGCGGCCCAACACATCCCAGGGATGCACAACCAAATGAAGCTGGCCAATCCACACCTGGCCATCCCGATTAAATGTATGCTATGTACACAGTGGCCGACGCATGATGCCAGCCCACCAGGAGGCCCAAAACAAAGTGACGACATAGTACAAGTGACAGTGAATGTTGATGTGTCATGCACCTCATCAGCAATGTGGTAACACCCATGTCAATTTGCCATAATAGGAGCGCAAGACACCCACGAAAGGAGTGAGGAGGCTGGCCCCTACATGACACCTGCACCAACCTGTGGCAGCAAGCAGCAGGGCCAAGGCAGTTCTGGGATTGGGAGTGTTCTACCCAAGAAGAGGCACCAGGCCATAAGGCCACTGACTGACACTCTGCCAATCCAGACACGCTCACCGGGCCACCACAGACACCAATTGTGCAATCTGTGCCACAAGAAACAAGCCAGGAAACGACCATAGTGGGTCCGACTGTGGATAAATAGGTGGGGCAGAGTGTGGACGACCGACAGCCTGCAATCAGAGCAGGCCACTGCAGGCACGGTAGACGAGAAGTATGTCGGGTGCCTCTCCTGCATGCAGCCATCTACATTTACCCATCCAGAATTTTTCTCCTAAGTCCTTTCCCCTGGCAGTCTCTCCCCATTGCACACACCATCATCCCATCGTGATTTCCGCCATGCCCTATGCTATGCAGAGAACTCATCTGATGAGCAGGCTTGGAATGTGCGCTGTCAAGGGCAGCATAAGGAACATGACCGAGGACTGTCACCATGGCCAGTGCCTGTCCCCACACTCCAGGCCATCTGGGACCGTCTGGACCGGATGGAACAGAGGCTGGCGAAAATGTTTGCCATCGCACAGGAACACTTGGAGCATGCTGAGGCCCTGCGTGATTGCATCCATGGCACCTCGAGACAGTTGTTGAAGTCAATAGAGCATCTTTGCAAGAGCACAGTGACATGCAATGCAAGCATGTGCATCACAAGCCAGAGGGTGCGGGAGCTGGCTGAAAAATTGTCCTCATCCCATAAGTCCATGGCCAGAGCCATACATCTCAGCATGGACCAACTACAGGGGAGCATGCAGGGTAGTTCACAGTCTGATACCCCTTTTGAGGGGCCGTTGGTGAGCATGCCACCCGGGCGCTCACAATTTCATGCCTCTAATACTGCTAAGCCTGCGGACAAGGGGGATAAGCACAATCGCTAATGGGAGTAGTACTTGTTGCTGAGTGTGTAGGTGAGGGGTGGGAGTTGCTATTGGGAAGGTGTGTGGGAGTGGGAGTTGCTGTTGGGGCTGGGGTTTCCTTATTACCAGAAATAAACACACTTGAATCGTGATCAGTTTGACATACGCATTCATTGCATGCATGGCCAGCATGTTTCTAGAGTAAACATTTTTTTGCCATGAGCTCTTGGCGGACCATGCGACCTACCCTCACTTCACCGCGTATGGCCTGTGGTTCCCTCCTCCAGCCTCTTCCGCATCAGAGCTAGGGGGATCATTGTCCTCATCTGCGGGCATTTCAATATTCCTACGTATACACATGTTGTGCAGCATGGCGCAGACCACTACGATTTCCCCAACGTTTTCAGGGCTGCACATCAGTGCACCACCTGCGTGA
This sequence comes from Ambystoma mexicanum, assembly GCF_040938575.1. NCBI lineage: Eukaryota > Metazoa > Chordata > Amphibia > Caudata > Ambystomatidae > Ambystoma > Ambystoma mexicanum. The sequence goes on along the minus strand of NC_090934.1, from coordinate 829,600,169 downwards.
TGTAGGCACCTGAACCTGGATTTCAGAAGGCCAAATGTCTGCTCGATACATGATCTTGTTCTCCTCTGCGCTTCATAATAGCTTATCGCCTGTGGTGAAGCAGGGTTTCTCACAGGGGTCATTAGCCATGGCAACTGGGAGTTTCCAGCGTCACCTGCAAAACATGAATGGACTGTGTGAGACATGGTGGTGTGTGGGTCGGGGAACAAGTTAATGGTCCTGACATGTATACCCCTATGTGCATAACTCAGTGAATGGGCAGGGTACACCTTGTTTGCACCGAGGCTGATGGGACATGGGCTCATGGCTCACTTGCAGTCATTCACGTTGTAGAAGTCGGCAGCCATGTGTTGGCTGTCACGGCTGTGACATTGGCAGTGCACTGGTCAACTATGGTCTGGCAGTATGCCATGTAGGGTACATGGAAATACTTACATGGATTGTACGTTGCCCTGAATGCATGGTGCTGCCATGCATAGCTGGATGCCCTGTATTATCACATGGCTCAAGACTGTGTCCTGGGGTGGGTCAGTCAAGGTGCTTAGCCCATTCTTTGTATTAGTGTTGTTGCATCATGGGACTTGTAGTTCATTCACTTTAGTACTGTTTACGTGCCCCTGGGTGTGTGTCAGTGCTTTTGGCAGCCAGGTCTGAGTGCTACATACCCACAAGCAAAGTGTGCTGTCCTATGTGCCTCTCCATGTACGCAGGTAGGGTGCTGTTGCATAGCATCAGTGAGTCATGTGTGGCCACAGGATATCGGCACAGCAGTGACTGATGGTGAGGTTGGCATCGAAGGTCATCTGCACATTCATCAAATGATATTGTTTCAGGTTGCGGTATGCCTGTTCTGTTTCCTGGGGTGTACCAAAACCACATGGGTGCAATCCAATGCTGCAATGGTGTTGGGGAAATGGGCAATGTTGTAGAACATTGCCTTGGCTGCATGCACCTGTGCATTGGTGATAGGCATGGAGATGTGCAGATATGTGTGCACGGTTAGGGCATCCAGGACTTGGTCCAGCACCTTGGAGAATGTGGGGTCGGACATACAATGCAGTGTCCCTGCTGTATGTTGGAAGGCACCTGTGCCACAGAAATGTAGGACTGCCACAAGCATCAGTAGAGGGGGTGCGCGGCGGTTCTGATGGAAATGGCACTCTGCAGTTGTGCCTGTGTCAGGGTGAGCAGTTTGGCGATGTTTGGACGCTCCAATCTATATAAGGTGACTAATTTGCTGTTCGCGAGTGTCCATGGGGATTGTCGGAAACGTGGTATGTGTGCCATCCGCTTTATGCGTCTCCTGCACCTTTCTCTATCCTTGCTGTGGTCCAGCAGACTGCTGTAGCTCGAAATAGAGTAGCAGGTTTTGGATGTGTGTTGAGGGTAGGGGTGGGCCTTTTATACTCCACCTGAGTGGATCAGGTGCACTTGGGCCTTCATTTGTGACACCTTTATGCATTTACTGCCACCTTTTTTGTGGAGGTAATTGTGCTGTGTTTTTTGGCAGAATTTCCTCAGATATTTGGAGCTAATTCTGCTGTTTTCGTACTTGTAATCTGGCAGTAATGGGTTTTTGTTTTTTGGCGGTGATTCCATGGGAGGAATTAGCCCTGGCGCTGTTTCCGCTGATTCTTGGCAGATTTACCGCTGGAGGTAATTCCACCAGAGGTAAGCCCACTGGTGGAATTACCGCCAATTTTTTGGTCACTCGTAATTTGGAGTAGTAGTAGAGTTGGTGTAACGGGAGTTACCACCAATTTTACCACTTACTGCCAAACTCAGAATGAGGCCCAAAGTATTTATCTATACATGCCTTTGGTCAAGCTTCATCCAGGTTTTACATGTTCAACAAATGCTTTTTATTTTTCATGATAAATACCAGAACAGAACACAACCACTCAACGTGGTTATATTTCTGTGTGGGGAGCGTTGGAAGATTTTCCACAGAGGGTAGCAGAAGCAGCCTAAAACCCAAAAGGGAGGACTCTAAGTCAGCAGGATCCGGATGGAGGAGGGACTAAACCTGGTGCAGGAAGCTAAGCTATGAGGGGCTAATGAGGTATAGTAGCGTTATGAAATACTTGAACATTTTATATTCTCCAAAATATTCTGATATGTGACTGACATTATCAAAGCCTATTGTGCAGCATTTACAAAGGCTATCTATAGGCTTAGTCCAGAAATTCACCATTTACAGCTATTCATTACCATATGCCCAGCCCTTACCAACATTTATCATGAATTGCAATGTACTCACATCTTATGATAGCGTATACGACAATTTGCCTGCAAAAGCCCATATATTCACATCATTGTCAGGTGTTCACATCAAAAATGTAGGTACTTGCATGATTGCAAGGAATTTCCATCCTACATCCAGGAACTCATGGCATTAGCAAGTTGCACAATTACCATCCTAGGTACTCCCCCATAGTCATAAAGCAGGTACTGACATGAAATAGAAGTTGCGGCCTAGACCGTTTCTGTCAAACATATGCCCGTCTCCTCATATAATATTCAGATTGTGCTATAAATTATTGATATACTCATACTAGTCGATAGCTATTGTAACCATTTGGACAGGCAGTTACACTATGTACCAGGTATTTCTAACATGTGCCCAGGATCTCACATCAATTGCATTCTAAGGAACACAATCTCAGTGTTGTCACACCTCCAAATAATTCTGCAGTTCATTCATAGTAGCAGGGCTTTTTGAAGCACCCAGCAACGTACTTTGTTGATTTTGATAGTTGCTTCAAAAAGTAACTCTTCCTCCTGGTATTTGTTGTATGTCTGTACCGAATAGCATATTTAGTATTCGGCCGAATACCAAATAGTTTGAACTATTCGGGCGAAGCAGAATATGAAGCCGAATAGTTGCTTTAAATAATAAATCATGTTCCAAACTTTAAAAAACACACTTTTTAAAAAAGAAATAAAGCACCATTTTAACTGCATTCTATACTTGTATTTCTCTTCATTGTGATCAATGCAGTATCTTTATTTAAAGTATAAAAGCCAGAAAAAAGCAGATTTCACCTTCATTGTCTGATTACTCTGAGTAGGTGTAGGGTGTTTTCTCTCTGCGTGGTCTGGGGAGGTGGGAGGGCATGCAGGGATTTATGTTTAGTAGGGATGGACAAACAGAGTTCCAGGTAGGGGATTTGTGTTGTTGGGGTGGGATGCGGAATGCCATGTATGGTATTTGTGCAATGTGTTTTGAGGCCCCAAGTAGGACATTTGTGGAGGTATTGGGCAGGCAAGATGCCAATAATGGGGGCTTGTACTGTATGCTGGCAGAGTGTCAGCAATGGTGTTTTTGGTTCAAAGACTTACATGCTAATTTTGACGGTTCAGCCCACGTTTGCCACTTGGAGCCAAGCCGGACTCAAAGGCTCGGCCCAACTCTACATCCTACAAGTTCAACCAACAGAGCATAGCTCTCTGACTGTCTCATACAAAGTCCTCATACCTATCTTTAGCCGCTGTCACACACTGGTCCACTTTGGAACTGGAGAGATTACCCAACATAAATTCCTCTGAGTAACCTGTTAGGTGGAGGCATATTACTCTGCCTGACATAACCAGTCTCCACTACCTATTTTGAATTTTTAATGTTTCTCCATGGGCATGGCCCATAAGAACAAATGCTGATCACTTTTCACTTATCCTCGCCACTCCTTCTTGCCAATACACAAACATATGCACCTTATCATTCCTGATAAAATATCAGATAATGTTAAACTCAGGACTCAAGCCCTTAGAAAAGGAAAACTATGATGTACACAATGGGAGGTGACATGACAGGAACTGAATGTATCCTAAAGTGAAATATACACATTTCTTTCAGTTTGTCTTTTCCAACTGAAGAAAGTGCACATTGCATATAAACAGTCACCCAAAGAAAAGATGTTCCTGTATTGTTGCTGGCTAAGCATAAAAGATTAGCACCATGTCTAAGACTATGTAACAAAACATGCCCTAAAGAACAGATTACAATGTATGATATTTACAGCTGTGTGATAACAATTTGTCTGGTCTTGTGACTAAGGGTCTGGTCTAATTCTATTCAGTTTTACAAACTGAAGTCTATATTTGCCTTTATGAGGTCTTGTTGCATTGTATTCAAATGAGAATGACGAAAGTATTCGGCAAGAGCCGAATAGCTCTTTTCCAGACGGAATTCGGCTGAATACTTACTCGAAGCCTAGGTTCGGTACACCCCTAATTTGTTGCTATGCAACACAGTCCTACCGGACAGGACTGTTGGTCCACCTTGCACTATGTGACCCTTTTCCAGATATCATCATGTCCCTCCTGCCCATTACGTCATCTGCTGCTCTCCCCCACCTCCTATTCCTCTTTCATTTGGCCTTGGGAATGCACAAACACCCTGCAACAGTTCTTCTTACACCCCCAACCTTTTGATTCTTATAACCCTCAAAGTTTGGTTCTTGCTATCACAAAGTCTGATCTGCCCTCCTGACTCTGCTACACTAGCGGCTCTCCATGCCGACTCTGCTACCTTCTCTCACTCTTCCCAACCTATTGGGGAGGGAGACAGTATAGGGTTCCTTATCAATAAGGCCCTTAATTGAACCCTCCTCCTCCTCCACCCGACATCACCTATTAGTCTTTTAAATATATGCCACTATTCAACTACTCCTTCCTAGTCCTCCCACTCTTCTGGCTCTCTGGCAATCCCCATGCTTCTCTAAAATTCTACTTCCCTAATGTGAACCTTCTCCTTCAGTCAATTCCTACTGACAGCCCCATTGCCATTGTGGGGGACATTAGCATTCCAATGGTCTCTGCAGCCACCTGCCTTGAACTCAACTCCCTCATATTTAACCACCTCCTCTTCTCACTGTATGACCAGCCTACCCCCCCTATGCTGGGATCCCTCTTGACCTTATGTTTCTTTCTAATTTTTTTATTTTTTTATTTGCATTTGGTTCAAAATTCATGACAATTCATGTAGAACCTTTACAAAGTTTAAAATCTTACAGATAATCATTTAATCAATCAATACAGTTTAGAAAATAACTCTAATTCATTTTCAATGTACTTACAGAATTTTGCCACTTCATATATTAGGGGTTTATATGATCCCTGCATCATTCTGGACCACAAAACTTCAAGGCAGTCCTCGAATTCAATTTCCACAAATTTCCTCAATTTAAGTGTCCTAAAGTTCTTAAAATGCGGACAGTACAATATAAGATGTTTCAATGTTTCATAAGATTCGTTACATTCAGCAAATCGACATCCCACATAATTATTTGATTTATTAATTTCCCAGTTCTTAGTTCTTTCCCTAGTATGTTATAGGTTTAGTCTAAAACGGATATATGCCTTTCGGATATTTTCACAGGGGAATAACAAGACATGATCGTAACGTGGAATGCGCTGTTTTACATGTGCACCATATTCTTTATATAGCCCATAGGTCTTAATTGAATCAATTGTTATACACCAATCCATTTCAAAGAGTTTTTTCTTAGCAAAACCAGGACGATATTGAATATCCTCAACAGTAATATTTGCATTGTCCAAGATTTGTTGCATTTTCAATTGATAGTTAGAAAAAGATTTTGGAGTTTGAGAACCCAACATTTTGTTTAGATCAATGTACAATGAATTAATTGGAGGATAATGAATCTTGACATAGTTGGACAGCTGTCTCCATTTCCAACGAGATGATAGTGCAACCAGCCCCAATTCATGCCGAATAATGGCATTTGGAATTGACATAGGGAGAAACATTGCAGATTTCAAATTCACTCTCCTCTCTGAACTCTCCACCAACCCCTTTCCCTCTGATCACTCCATTGTTCACTTTAACATCTCAGTTCCTCCAGCCTCTACTCCTCCTCTTCCCAAAATGTCATTGCCTAAGAGGAAATTCAAGCAAGACACTCTTGCCCCTTACTTTGATGCTGTGAGGACCTCTCTCTCTCTCTCTCTCTCTCTCTCTCTCTCTCTCCCCTCATGCCTTTTCCATTGACTATGTTTTTCAAGACTTTGATTATGCCCTTATGACTCCATTTGACAACACTTTCCTGCTCACACATTCACACATTCCCATCCCCATCCTCAGCCCTGGGTCACCTCTGACATTCAGACTCTCAAAACAAACATGTGCTGTGACCTGCAATGCTGAACAAATCACGGTCCCCCACCCTACTCCTAGCCTACAAATAAATCCCTTGCTACCCTCACCTCTGCAGTGGTCCCTGAAAAATCCTCTTACTTCTCAAACCTAATATCCTTCCTTTGCAATCAGCTCTGCACACATTCACATATCCTCCAGGCTTTGCTCTCAACTCACAAGCCATTATACATTGCCTCCTCCCTCTCTGCTAGTGACTTTACTCTCCACTTTTCGTCTCAAATCTCTGACACAGCCCTCCTCTCCCATCCCAATCTTTTGTCTGTCTACCATCTCTCCCCTTTCTCTTCTAATCTTGACTGCTTCTCCTTTTGAATTAGCGCCCATCCTTTGCAGAACCAAACCATCTTGCGATTCTATTGACCCGCTTGCTACCCAAATAGTAACAATCTCAATCACCTACCCTTGTCTCTCTGAGCTCTTTAACCTCTCTCTCTTTGCTGGACTCTTCCACTCCTCCTTCAATTCTGAAACTGCCTTACCCTATTGAGCACATTCTCTGCTAACCCAAACGTCCCAACAAACTATTTCCCAGTTCTCCTCCTTCCCCACTAAGTAAAACAAATCTCAATCACCTATCCTTGTCTCTCTGAGCTCTTTAACCTCTCTCTCTTTGCTGGACTCTTCCACTCCTCCTTCAATTCTGAAACTGCCTTACCCTATTGAGCAGATTCTCTGCTAACCCAAGCGCCCAACAAACTATTTCCCAGTTCTCCTCCTTCCCCACTAAGTAAAACAAATCTCAATCACCTATCCTTGTCTGTCTGAGCTCTTTAACCTCTCTCTCTTTGCTGGACTATTCCACTCCTCCTTCAATTCTGAAACTGCCTTACCCTATTGAGCAGACTCTCTGCTAACCCAAACGCCCCAACAAACTATTTCCCAGTTCTCCTCCTTCCCCATTTTTCTAGGTCATTGAGCGAGTGATCTTCAACCACCTGAATAGTCTAGTTCAACTCTAAATTGAAGCACATTCCCTTGTTGTGTGTGTTGAAATCCCCCATCTTTGTCTCCTTTTTGCCCCTTTACCTCAGTCATCTCAGAACAGATTATAGTGCAATCCATCACTGGATGGATCTCCACTACCTCATGCTGAACTCTTCAAAAATGGAATTCATCTTTCCCCAGGCTTCCTCCTCCCCTGTCCTATTTCCTTTCCATCTGACCTTTTTGCTCCCTTGCCTAAAGGTCACAACCTTGGGGTTCACTTTGATAGCACCTTCCATTCTTCACTACCAGTAGTTCTCCTGCTTGAATTAACCTTCTTAATGTTCAGTAAATGTGTACATTTCTTACTAATCGCTCTACAATAACCCTAATCTCCACTCTTAGGCACAGACAATGTGACTACTGCTCAAGCCTATTCTGCAGCCATCCTATCTACTCCTTTCTCTAGACTAGGGTTCTCCAACCAATGGCACTCCAGATGTTTTAGACTGCAACTCCCTTGATCCTCAACATTGACTATACTGGCTAGGGTTGATGGGAGTTGCAGTCCAAAACATCTGGAGTGACAGACTCCTGCTCTAGACAAAGGGCCTCATCAGGAGTTGGGCGGAGCGGTAAAAATGCAGCGGTAACGCTATTACCCCTGAATTACTGCTCTGCCCAATCCTCAGTTTGGGGGAACTCAGAGCATTCACCCCGAGCTCTGAGCTGGCGGTGAATGTGCTGACTTTCCACCCATTTTCGATTCAATTAACGCAGCACAATTACCAGCACAGTAATTGCCCCGAAAATGCCCCATTGAGTCCTATGGACTAAAACTAAATGGGGACTTACCCCACCACTGCAACTTGTGATTCAATGCTAATAGTGCCGGACCAGGTTGCGGTAAGGCTAATTGCACTGGGTGGTATCCGGGCAGATTTACCACCAGGATACTGCCCAACCTGTGATGAAGCCCAAAGTCCTACCCAGATCCTCCATCACTTCTACTTACTAATGACACTGACCCTCACTATAAGGTTGGCGGAACAGGTTTACCGGCACCGGTAAAGGTGTCGGTGCCAGTAAACCCGTTCCGCCCTATTACAAGGTCTCCTCGCGGGACCCGCAATGGGCGCCTGCAAAAACCAGGCGTCCTTACCGGGTCCCGCGAGGGGACCTGGGAGCTAACAACGGGCCAGTCATTAACGGGCCTGTTGTTAGCTCCATCCCCATTCCCATTGAGCCCTATGGGGGCTCAAATGGGAATGGGGATGGACCGGGTCCGGGTTCCTTGGACGGGGAATTAACGGGTCCGCCAAGGTTGCGAATGCCCGGTAATTCCTCATTCGAGGAACCCGGGCCCTGATTACGGTATGGAGGCAGCCATGGCCAAAGATACCAATGGTTTGCCTCCTCAATATCAGTCTGATTCTGTTTCTGTTTACTCACATCTCATTTCCTCAGCTCCTCCTCTGCACTCAAACTCACTGTCCCATGCCCCGCCTCCTGTGCCTCAGTGGCGGATTTCCATCTGGCCAGAGTGTAGAAGCCCTATTTATTTATTTTGTTATTAAATTAATAAAATGATATGGGTAATTCCATCTCAGGAAGGGAGATCTTGATAATCAGAATCCCCTTTCATAAACTCCATGTCAAAAGCACAGTGTACACCGATGCTCTGCTGCATCAGTAGTCTGAGCTGTAGCGCCTTCACTCTAGTGGCACAGAGAAGGTTCAGAGGTCACAGCTGCAGTGACAACCAAGACTCTGCAGTGCAGGGGCTGCATATAAATATGGACCCCTGTTTAGAAAACTACATTACTATGAGACTGCTATCTTGGTGGCATATTAAACTCTAGTATGGCTTATATTTAAAATTTAAGGTATGGTGGCTCTCCTCTCTCAGAATTAACCATGCCATAGACATTTGATATGTCTCAGTCCTGTGAGCCCAGATCAGCTATGAAAGGGTTATGTGTATTCCCCCTAACAGGGTGTCCTTGCTGCTTCCACCAAGACTGTAACCATAGAGGCTGCCTATTTGTTCTTTTGTGAGGGCAGGTAACGCCCTCCCAGAGAGACAGCCATTCCACAGTAAGGTGTCCTGGGAATAGAAATAAAATGGCACACCCTTTTGCAAAAGGAGTAGCCTCATCCCAGGGCTTGGCATACCAAAGTGGCCTTTGATTATATTGAGAAGGGGAAAAGGACAGGTTAGTGTAGATAGGAGGAGCTCCTTACAGCTGGAGAAAGGTTGCACCATCTTGTTTCTTTATTCCTCTATCTTTCCTTCCTAACCCCCTACCGCCGCATTCTGAGGTCCCTTAGCTGGTCCACATAGTGTTCAATGGGAATGGGGAAGGAGCTAATAACGGGTCCGCAAATAGCGGCCCTGTTATGAGCTCCCTGGTCCCTTAGCGGGTCCCGCTAAGTGCGGCTGGTAAAACCGTTAAGCCCCTACCGCTGTATTCGTAATGAGGCCCATTGATTCAATATGCATTTCGTTTGTGTATCCTTTTCTTTGTATGAATGTAATGTCTAAATATGAATATTAAGCAATGCAAAAAAGCTGACGTTCCTGCACTTTTCTGACGTTCCTGCACTTTTCTTTGCTCATATCAAATGTATGTTTTCCTTACCATACCTTCTAAAAAATGTGCGCAATAAGACAGCAGTTTTAATTTCTTTCCTATCAGCCGGAATCCCCTGAACTTCGAAACACTGCACTGGGAAATCACCTGCACTTCAAACACTGGGGAGGGTAATCACCTGAACTTCAAAACACTGGGCTGGAGAATCACATGAACTTCAAAACACCAGGCAGGGCGCATCAACTGGACATCAAAGCACTGGGCTGGGGAATCACCTCGACTTCAAAACACTGGGCAGGGGAATCACGTGAACTTCAAAACACTGAGTTTGGGAATTCCCTGGACTTCAAAACACTGGGCTGGGGAATCACCTGGACTTCAAAACACCAGGCAGGGCGCATCAACTGGACATCAAAGCACTGGGCTGGGGAATCACGTGGACTTCAAAACACTGGGCAGGGGAATCACGTGGACTTCAAAGCACTGGGCTGGGGAATCACCTGGACTTCAAAATACTTGGCTGGGGAATCACCTGGACTTCAAAATACTGGGCGGGGTATCGAGTAACCTGTTTGAATCATGCTATGATGAAAATGATTGGGTGGTGTTTTCAACCAGAGACAAAATCAGGATTTGATGTTTTGGAACTATGTCGGTGACCATTATATATAGTGTGAAATCTGCGATTGTCGAAAAATTGTTTTAAATGATATTTTCCTTTCTTTTTTAGGACCTTTTTTTAATGAAAAGCGGAAACAACTCCAAAAAGAAGGTGGTTCATGAGCATCGTTATAAATCAACAGCAACATTATTTCTGTTTACGAAGTGCATCAAACAACATTTCTTGACTTTTAATACGGAATATTTTTTTACTAAAAACTAACTCTGAACTGCTCCAAAACCTTCTGTGATGTATGAAGCTAGGCAACAGCGTTCCTTGCTAAACGTGTTCAGCATGACATTAATGCTATGGTACTATTTTAATTATGCTTATTTTTACATCCATTTTATACTTGGATTTCGTAAGACTAAATAATAATAAGGAAGTGTTTACTAGTTTCTGAAACGGTGCTTACAATGTAGAATCATAATGTGAGTCTCGCAGCATCATCTAACTATCTGATGGTCACAGCAGCATCTGTCTGTCGGAGTCTCGCAGCATCATCTGACTATCTGATGGTCACAGCAGCATCTGTCTGTCGGAGTCTCGCAGCATCATCTGACTATCTGATGGTCACAGCAGCATCTGTCTGTCGGAGTCTCGCAGCATCATCTGACTATCTGATGGTCACAGCAACATCTGTCTTCGGAGTCTCGCAGCATCATCTATCTGATGGTCACAGCAACATATGTCTGTCGGAGTCTCGCAGCATCATCTAACTATTTGAGAGTCACAGTAATATCTCACTATTCGGAACTCGCATTAGAGTCTTATTATCTGGGAATCACAAAATCTAACTGTCCAAGATTCACAGCAACTCCCGGAGCATCTGCGACAGACAGCGAATGCTTGGTGTCCCTTGGGTTGTGCTGGAGACTTGGGGAAGTGACCTGCCAAGTCTGGCTTCTGCACATGATGGTTCTCCCGCCTAATCTCGCACACAATTGTTTGCAGCCGCTTCATTGTCTTATTTTCTGTAAAGTAGTGTGCTGCCCTTTGGCTAGTAAGTTCTATGGCAATGCAATACCGACATACAGAAACAAAGATGGCTGATCGCCGGGACACATTTCATTCCTGCTTCTGTGACTTTTGAAATCTGCAAATTGAACATGCAAAAAAGGAAGCCTGATCGAAGAGACAAGAGAAGGTATTGATTACTTTCCAGTGAGAAATGTGCCTCCTGGTTTAGTATTATCCCCGTTTCTCTCATTGTTCACCTCATCACTGTACATTGTAATTCAAAATGGCTAGATTCCTACATCCCATTTTAAAATCTCAGTTCGCCACCTTACTTAAGGTGTGCTTACATTTGAAACTTTTCAAGATAATTGTTTACACAGCCCTGGAAAACTGTACCACCGGCTGTCGGTAGGCCCCTCTGTTCATTTAAGTCTGATTTTTTTTTAATCAACCGATACTCTGTTTTCTTAGAAGAATTTCCATTTTGTTACGAAATGCTTTTTTTGTATTTTATCAAACTATTTCCAAAATGTGTGCCTACTGTGCCTGATATTGAAGTGTTGACGCCGGATCTCAAATGCTGCTGCACAACACAACACGCGCAGGCGCATCTAGGGGAAAATATCACAGTGGATGGGTTGGCTGGGTTCTGAGCTGCTTTCCAGCTTCACATTTCTTTGTTTCCCATGAATGCCTTACAGCTCGAGCAATGAATAACACTATACCAGATGCACGCACATTGCCATTAAGCTTTGAAAACACAATTAGGAATTCAATTGCACTGCAATACGGTTGAACGGAATAGGGTTTGTGCTCCTCGGGCATAACAGAAAAAAATGGCTCTGTCTCATTCAAAATAATTCTGTATTTGTTTATCTTGTAATTATGTATTCCACAAATAAATGCTTTGTGCCAAACTTAAAAACAACATGCATCAAATTGTCTTCATTGTGACTGTGGTTGTAGGCTGTTCTGTACTCGGTGCAGAAAAATGCTTTAAAATACACGTTTGGAAGTTTGCTTGCACACACTTCAGCGACTGGACTTTGGTGTTTCAGAAGCAGACACAGAAATATACACAAGTCAAATATATACAAAGGGGAAGGGGGAGTTTGGGTACACAAGTAATGAAAGTATAGTGTGTCATGGGAATGAGTTCTCTTAAAGGGGTAAATGATTAGGTTTAAGTGGACAACGTTTGCATGAAGGAAACTGTGGGACAAACTTCCCATATCATTTGTGAGTGTTGCTGTTTGAGAAGGGAGAATATGCTGCAATATAATTCAGAGGTGAACGATAGCAAAAAAGGAACATTTGCAATAGGAAGAAGAGGAGGGAATACAGACCAATGAAACCCTTAGATTAGAGTTGCATTGACCAGCTGTTCCTAAGTTCAACTATTCACTGGGGGGGTAGAGAAAGACATCCCTGGGCTACCTTGTGAGTCAAAGGGAGTAGCAGGATCATTTGAAGCCTTCAATGTTGCCAGTGTGATGGAATTCCCTCTTGCAACGATTCCTCCCCTAGCAGGTAGAAGAGAGTTTATATTATCTCCTTATGATCTTTCTCAGTTCCTTCTATGTCTTGACCTTGGAAACTTCAGATATAATAATTTTAGGTCAAGGGCTATATAAACGTTATTATTTTGCTAGTGAGAGCTATTTGGCATGCTCAAGCTAACACCCAACTCCTACAATGAACTGCATTGGTCCACATCAAGACCTAGAAGAAGAAGGTTTGTTTCATCACTGCAGCCCTGTATATGCACTCTGCTAGTCTCGTGGAAGAGCTGGAACAGATATGTGCACTTTTCAGCACTTTACCTTTCAATTCCGATTGCTGCTCCACTGGAAGCCTTTTGAACCTTCCTCAGACATTGATGGTGGATACCATGAAACAAAATAACTAATCGCCCACAAAGCACTGTATTTTTCCACTAGACAGTCTGGAACCTAACTCTGAAATGTTCAGCTTTCGACTTCTAAAGAGATTTGGATAATGTTATTTTGTGGTGGGTCCTCTGTACTTCAGTCTCCCATATGTACCTCTTTATAATGCCATCCTCCATACTTATATGTTGTTTCTATTTCTTCCATTACACTATTTTCTATTTCTATCCTTTCAGCTGTGGGGTGTAGTTTAAGGCACCAAACCAACAGAACTGATTGGCCCACTATTAAAAAAAGAACCTGCCAGCCTTCATAAAGTACCTTGACACTGAAAATCGGCCTATGTAGGCAGGCTATGTGGGTGTCTTTATGCATTGAAAATCCAGAGAAAGGTAAAACAAAAATGTAATCTGAGTGCAGATGGGATCACATTACTGACAGAGAAATAAATGCAGAATTTCTCACTGAAACTGTCACCATCAAAAGGTGGTGCACTGTAATTCAGACCCACTTTTCAGCAGAAAAACGAGCAGGCGATATTTAAAAATGTATTTTATTAATGATTAAAAGAAACTTCAACTTTCAAAGCAAAAACAAAATTAACCGTGATCAGTAAAACACACTGTATGTCAAAGCATCAAGGCTGATGTTAGAAAATGCAATATGTGGGGGCGTGGCCGAGTGGCTTCGAAGATGGCCGCATGACTGAGGAGCTCCAGAGCAAGAGGATTTTATTCATATTCATAACACACTTTAATTCAATAGAATATTGCTTTTGACATCGATATTTGGTTCTGGAATAACACTATGGGCCTCATTACGAGGTATGCCGGTAGCCATGCCGCTATTGGCGGCATGGCTGCCGGCAAAACTGCATCCGTGTCCTCGGAATGAGGACTTACCGGACCATTCCGAGTTCGGATAGCCCGGTAATTCCTCACTCGAGGACACAGACACGGTTCATCCCCATTCCCATTCAGCCCCCATAGGGCTGAATGGGAATGGGAGAGGGAGTAAACAACGGGCCATTACGAGATGGCCCATTGTTTGCTCCCTCTTCCCCTCGCGGGACCCGGTATGCACACCTGGTTTTCCCAGGCGTGCTTAACGTGTCCCGCGAGGGGAACTCGTAATGTGGCGGAACGGGTTGAACGGCGCCGCAGCCTTTTACGGCGCCGTTTAACCGGTTCCGCCACGGTCGTAATGATGCCCTATGACTTGTAAACTGTTATAATAAGTGAAGCGCTTTCATTTTAAAAAGCTCGCTGCAGACGGCGCATTATTTGCGCATGAATGGTGAGACTTTATCTCAGTGACTGGCTGCTTCAATACAACGGTGTGGTGTTTGTGCTTCGGTACGACTGCCTTGGAGACCCTGACATGCTATGGCTATGTTTTCTCGATAATGTTCGTCGTTTGCCTCACGTTCTCTGAACTTGGGACTCAACGCTGAATGGAACGTGTAGCTTTATTATTATTGTAATCCAAGGCATACTTTATTATATACATTCTAAACGACTTCTGTAACTTTCTCCTACTAAGGCAAGACACCATTATTCTTTTGATGGATATAACTGGATATATATGACTTTTAAACACATTTATGTGTTTCTAACATGCTACTACTTCATCAATATTTATAAAGTGCTGTAGCTACCAACTTATAACCAAAGGTTCCCCATTATACGTGTACCATTATTTCAGATCCCAGAATCTACATGACTTTCTATTGGCTAAATATCCACCCGTTGGCCACCATTTTTGGCTCACAACTCATATATTTTATATTTATGGTTTAATTAAAATAGACCTATTCCATTTATATCACTACACTTTTCAACTGCTGTCAAGAATCTTAATCATTTACATACAATGTTGTCATCAGAAATTCCACTTTTCAATGCATGCATGGAAAAGATCTTGGAAGAACTCAGTAACATACGCTCTTCTATCTCCACACTTGACTCACATTCATCTTCCATTCAAGAAGAACTCAAAGGATTCAAAAGTGACATTAGACTCTTTTCTGGTAAACTTGGTGAGGCAAAATAAAGAGTCAGTACTGTAGAAGACAGAGTTGAAAGAATGGAGAGTATGCAAACAAAAATATTACAACTGGAAGGTGAAGTTACAGAATTGGAAGACAGGAATAGGAGGGACAATTTGCATTTCTATGGAATTCCTGAAAAATCTGAAGGTGGTGATCCTATCAGCTTTCTAACACAATGGATCCCTTCTACTCTCGGTGTCACCTTTTCACCACCACTGGAACTCCAATGGGCCCACAGAATCAGACCTTGTTTTACCAGAACTGATTCTTCACCAAGACCTTTCAACCCCTGTTTTTCTTCGTCATCAATAGGCACAGCAAATTCTACAAGTGACCAAGAAGAAATCGCTATTCTCTTCCAAAGCAAAAGAATTTTCATATCTCTAGACTTTTTGAGCGTTACCCATGCAAAAAGGAAAATATTCCTAGACATTAGGCCTATTAGAGCTGCCAGAAGCATGGAAACTGCTCTCCCGAACATCTGTGAAGACCCGCTCTCCAACCTTGACTCTAACATTCCCTCTGTTTTCATCATATGTGATCTCTCTTCTGCCTTCGACACAGTCAACCATACCATCCTGCTCAACCGTCTCCATGACATCCTGGGTATCACTGATGAGGCTCTGGCTTGGCTGACCTCTTTCCTCTCTGATCGACCCTCTGAGGTCCAACTTGGGTCCTTCCTATCATCTATCTTCCTCTCTACCTGTAGTGTTCTCAAGCGGTCTAATCTCTCACCCTTGCTTTTCAACCAATACCTGGCAAATCTCGCCCACTGCATTGCCATTATCTGCTCAAATTTCCAGTGCTACGCTGACAATACACAACTCATTTTCAGGCTGCCCTCGGCCACCTCCTCTCCCTCTCTCATCTCTGATTGCCTAACTGCCATTCAAGATTGGTGTGCCACCAATGATCTGTGTTTGAACGCCAGCAAGACAGAGATTTCTCCTCATCGGCACACCTTCACCATCCTTTCCCCTCACTCTCTGGCCGGCCTCCTTTGGCCTTCCTCCTACCCCCACCTTCAAGGCTAAGAACCTCTGGGTCATCTTTGACTCTACACTTTCCTTCTCCGCCCACATCTCTGAGGCCTCTAAAACTTCCTACTGCACCTCCTCAGAGGTACTCTGCCTTTCCTCTCCTTCCCCCAGAAGCTCACTGTCTCCCAAGCTCTGGTTCTCTCTAGGCTGGACTATTATAACAGCCTCTTTCTAAATCAACTTGCCTCTACTCTCCGCCCTCTGCAACTAATCCAGAACAGGACTGAAAGACTTGTCCTTGGCCTCAAGCCCTGGAATCGTATCTCTCCAGCTCTGAAATCTCTTCATTGGCTCCGGGTGGATTCAAGGATTAAATTCAAAACCCTCTGCATTGTCCACAAGGCTTTCTGGGCCCTTGGTCCAAAATACCTGCAGCTATCCCTACGCAAATACCTCCCCTCCCGAGCTCTTCACTCCTCTACCTCTAACTCCCTCGGGGTCAGTCATTTTTCAAAGAAACAAGCTGGGGGTAGATCGCTGTCTTCGGCTGGGGCCTCCCTCTGGAATAGCCTCCCTGCCACTCTAAAACTTGAGGAGCACCAGCTCCGGTTCCGGAAGCACCTCCAGACCTTCCTCTTTGCTTCTGCCTTCATTCCCCCTCTCCCCTGCTGATCTGCTCTCTTCTTGGAACTGTGCACCTGGCCACCCTTTGTCCCCTGGGCCCAGGTACCTGCTCACCCTGCCACCGTCCTGCACTGCCACCTGGCCACCCCTTGCACTGGGGACTGTATCTGTACCCATACAGACCCCCACGCCACCCATTTTCTTCTTTTTCTGCACTTATCAGACTTACCCAGTCTTCTGCCGTAAACACAGCACTTGCCACTTGCTGGCTGCACTACCACTGTTTATTGCCTCTATTATCTATTTATTTTTATTTATTTATCTGTGTCTCCTCTGCTTCACACTCTCCACTCTCCCCCTTCCATGCACTTTTCCCCTTTCCCTTTCCCATTCACTTGCGTGTTCTCAATGTCACTGGTCCTAGTAAGATCGCTGTTGTGTTCTCCCTTGTTCCCCTCCTTGCCTTGTCGTGCTCTGAAACACTTGTGTATGAGTGCGATAAAAGTAAAATATCATATCATACTCTCAAGTGGCTCAACAATAGATATGGCCTTCTTGATACTGCAAGAATGATCATCACTATTTCTGATGGTCCAACCAAAGAGTTTACAGATCCTGACACACTATTTAACTTACTTCAAGCCTAACAAACCACTCCAATGGATACCTCATTACCTAAATCGACAACTAATCCTTCAGCAGAATTACAAATACCTGTATGTAACTTCAGAATACCTAAGAACCAACATATAAAATATACTCCCAAGCGCAGCGGATCGACTTCCTCAATTCCTGTGGAGACACCTTCCATCTCAAGTCATCTTAGAGACAAATCTAGATCTCCAATTAAAACTTTGGATTCCTCTTTTATTCCAGGATGAACTCACTTCTTTTACAAATGTATGTCTTTACCTAGATAAGATATAATATCAGTATATAGTCATACGCATGCGTTATTTCTCTTTATTATTCTACAGACTCTCTGTTATGTTTAAATGTCTTCTATCACTTGGATATTCCCTCTGGCTCCTATTCTTTTCAGTTATGTTCTTGTCCTCTTCACACTCGATACCCTCTATCAGACTCTTGTTTTTTTTCTTCACTATATAAATCCTGTTCTTACTTCCTTGTCATTACTTGTTCACACGTATCTGCCTATACTCAACACTTACATTTCTTTATTTTTCTTCTCATTTTGGGGTCTCTCCTTCCTTGTGTTCTTATCCACATGTTTTAAGTTTATTATTGAATCTAACATCATCTATTCCAATGAATTCTTGATCTTTCCAATAATTTGCTCAAAAGATTATATGTATGATGGTTCTTTAGCTGCATGTACTATTTAAAATAAGAGTTATGTAATGTATTCCAATGTCCATTCAAATTACTACATGAAATGTTAAAGTATTAGGCCATCCTATAAAACAAAATAAAGTCATCTCTTTGTTAGCTAAACAGAAAGCTGATATTATTTGCTTACAACAAATACATTTTGATCTCTTGTCAATGAAGAAAAAGGTCCAGAAGGTAGATGGATCATCTTAGTATGCACCATCAATAATATTTCTACAACTATTAATAATGTTTATGGTCCCAATGCTCTTAACCCATTTTATTGGTCCTCTTTATTAAAACATGGGATAATAAGCTCAACAGCATTCCAGGCACAGAATGAATCCTGGTTAAACTAGGGATCAGCGCTAAAACTACACTCAACATTCTTTTAATATATAGAGCCCTTTCATCTGATACAACCTTCCCAGCTATTCTGAACAGTCTTCTGTTATCTCTTTTGAAGCCAAAAACAAAATGTATTTTACAAAGAGATTGTAATCTGTGGCTGGGTTGTGCCACAGATGCCATTGCAAAGGTGATGGAGAATTCCCTGGACTCTCTGGGCTTTGGTCATCACATCAAAGTACCGACTCATATTAAAGGACATACCCTAGATTCGGTATCTTCTCTTAATCTGACCCTTACTGAAATAGAGGTCAAAGCATGTCCATGGTCTGACCATTATTGCATTTTCTTTCAAATACAAATTGATTATTTTCAAAAAAATGCCATTCTGCCTAAGTTAGCAGTAACAAACAGAATCCTGCACATTTTACCAACTGGGCCTCTGCCCTTAATAGCAAAATTTCAATCATAGACAATCTAGAAGAAATCTCGACAACACATACTAACTCTTTTGGCGCAGCTACAGAGAAGTTTGCACCAGTGAAAAGTAAAATACAATCATCTGCGGTGCATAACTCTTGGTTTGATGAGGATCTTAAGGATCTCAGATCTAAAAAAATAAAACTTTTTTATGCCTGGCGACAATTGAGAGAACCGCTCAGTTTAGCAGCCTACAAAAAGGCATCAGCAGAGTACAAATTGGCTATATTTACTGCCAAAAAAGAGTCTTTTAATTTAATACAAGAATTATAAATACTAAATCCGACAGCAGAGAACTTATTAAAATTCTTAAGGGGCAATCCCACACTCCCGGCCCTACTCAAGATGTTATTTTAAAAAATTAGTCATGGTGTACGGAAATCCAACAGACTCTGTCTGATAAATTAGAAAAAATTAGAGAGGTAATTGAGGAGAAAAAACTTGTTATGCCAAAACAAGACCTAGTGGTCAACCTTCATACTTCGGATAATAACATTAAGGATCACTCTACTTTTAGTTTCCAACCAATCTCTGAACAAGAACTGGCTTAAGTTATTACCCCGCTTAAAAGTACAAGTTGCAGAGGCGACCCTTGTTCATTTATTATCATAAAGGAATGTTCTCCTATTCTTATTCCTGCATTGACAAATGTGTTAATTCATCCTTTGCACTCCATAGGGTTCCAGATAATATCAAAGATGCGTGGAATACTCCACTTCTCAAGAAGCCGAACCTCTGTCCTCAGAGCGCATAGAATTATAGACCCATCACTAACACCACTTTTCTGTTGAAAATTCTGGACAGAGTAGCATATAATAAAGTTTAAGTTTTCTTGGAGGAGAATCACATCTTCCATGATTATCAATCAGGTTTCAGAATGAACCATGGAACCGAGATGGCCTGCTGGCCCTGAAGTCTCATTTACTTCAGAGGATGGACAGGGGTCATATCTCCCTTCTTATGATTCTTGATCTCTCAGCAGCTTTTGACCTGATGGACCATTCCATTCTGTCCAGCAGGTTAAAGAATAATGCCAAGTTTTCTCAGGCAGCCATTGAGTGCACTACCTCCTTCTTGAAGGGAAGGCAAGTTAGGGTAGCAAGTAATAAAGCAGAAGCAAACCCATTACTCTTATGTATGGTGTTCCACAGGGAGACTCTGTGTCGCCCTGCTTTTACAATATCTTTATGGTCCCCTTTTTTGAGATGATGGAAAATGAAGAGATCATATTTGCTAATTATGCAGATGACACTCATTGTGTCATTGCCATCTCAGGATCTCACTTGGAGGACAAAATATTTTTTTTACAAAATCTATCAAAAGATCCAGCACTGGATGGTGGCTAATGGTTTAGCCATTAACAGCTCTAAAACTGAGCTCTTATTAGTAGGGTCAGACACTAAACTTGAGAAACTCTGGCCCAACTACAAGAATTTTAATATAGATAATTGCAACATCAGTGTTATGAGTAAGGTGAAGACCTTGGGAATCTATTTAGACAAAAATTCGAATATGTAGGCTCAGGTCAACAACCTGATTTCCTCGGCCTCATACTTTATTAAACTATTCCGCTGCCTCAGACCGTTTATATCGGAAAAAAACACAGAAACATTGGCAAGAGCAATCATAGGCTCCAAAATAGATTACTGTTGTAGCCTTTTGATGGGCCTGCCGCTATCAGATTTTCACTGTCTCCAGGTTATTCAGAATCGGGCGGTGAGAGTTGTTGAATGTCTCTCGAAAAGAGATCATGTGACAGAAGCAAGAAAAAGTCTCCACTGGCTGCCCATTCAAGCTAGAGTTTCCTTTAGGCTGCTTCTCATCACCCACAAATGCATGCAGGGACAAATGCCCACATATCTGAAAGAGGTCATCATTTTAAAGCAAAGCACAAGATCTCTTAGGTCAGATGACTCTAATCTGATCACCCGATGTAAAGCTAAGAAGTCCAGGGATGCTGCTTTTGCATTGGCGGCCCCTGAGGCATGGAACACTTTAACGCCTTCCTTGAGAACTATTGAATCTATGGAGGTTTTAAGAAAAAGTTGAAAACAGTCCTTTTTTCCTAACTTTATCTCTCTCCATTAACTTGTTATGATGACTCATGAGCCCATACTCCGGCCTGTCTCTGGGCTAGAATATGTAGCCTTCTCTGTTTCTTGTGTGTGTTTGTCTGAGCACCCTTAAGCCTTTGGGTACCTAGTGCGCTATATAAATCCCGAAAAATAAACATGAACATAAACATTAAGCAAACTTGCCCAGAAAACCTCAGATACTAAAATTGTCTCTGGAGATATGAATCAGTTAGTGGATTTTGTCCTTGATCGCAAATCCTCAGCTAACTTTATTAAGTCCAAATCTAGATCCAACTTTTTAAATCTAATTCAAAACCTTAACCTATTAGATTCCTGGAGATTTTGCCACCCTGAAACATTTGACTCTACATGCTATTCCCCACCTCATCAATCAATTTCTAGGTTAGATTACATCTTTTTTTAACTCATCATAGGCCCCTTCTATTCTAAATTCTGAAATTGATCCTATAACAATTTCCGATCATGCCCTAGTTTCCACGATGATCGAATGGTCCCCTATCAATAAACTATAACCTTGATGGAGAGTCAATACTTACTTCCTCAAAGATCAATCATTTTTAGATAAAAACCAACTCCATTATTAAAGAATTGTTCTTCAACAATTTATCTCAACATACTTCGGTACACAATAACTGGGGTACATTTAAAGTCTCCCTACGGGATTCATAATTCAGTATGTTGCGATCAAAATAAGACAATCTGATTTAATACATAATTCCTTCTTAGTTTCAATAAAAGAACTTGAAAAATCATACTATGCGAAACTAGACTCTGTTATATTGAAAACTCTTTTAAATAAACGCCTAGAATTTAATGAAATATGCACAGGCAAGGCAGCTAATTCTATCCTCAGATCGAAGACAAAATGCTATAATAACTCTAATAAAGCAGGTAAATGCTAGCATCATATCTCAAAAAGAAAAAAGAAAAATCATTTATTTCTCACAAATACTTCTGAAGGTAATAGATTAACAGATCAAAAAGATATAAATAAAGCATTCATACATTTCTATTCTAAATTATACTCTGAAGACTCCCCCATTAACTCAGATAACATCAAATCTTTCTTCCTAGCTAATAAAAACATTAACTCTCAGAACAAAATTGATTTTTCTTCACTTAACTCCCCTATTCCTTTTTCCGAAATTAGAAAAGCTTTAATTGACCTTAAACCTAATATTACCCCGGGCCCTGATGGATTCACTCGTGATTTTTACAAAGCTTTTATTGATTCTTTAGCCCCAAAAATATTTGAATTATATTCACACTTTATCAACATGGGACAAGTCCTGGATCTTTTAGTGAAGCCCTACTCATTCCTTTTCCTCAACCAGATAAAGATCCCTCTCTCATCAAAAATTATCATCCAATCTCTCTTATTCATACAGACTCAAAAATATATGCAAAAATTCTGGCTAAACATTTAGAAATCTTCCTAATCTTATACATCCTGATCAATCTGGATTTATTAAAGGACGCCATGCCTCATCTAATTCAAGCCTATTATTTAATATTTTAGCACATTCTCAAAACTCAAGTTAACCTTCAGCTCTGGTAGCCCTAGATGCTGAAAAAGCGTTTGACCATGTCTCCTGGCCTGTCTTGTTTCATTCCCTAACTTGGAATGGTCTCTCTACCTATTTCCTCAACTTGGTTAAAATTTTATATTTCTCACCTACAACTCATATCCTCATTAATAATTATCTTTCCTCCTCTTTTATAGTTCAAAGAGGCACTCGTCAAGGATGCCCTTTATCTCCATTATTATTCAATCTTGCTCTTGAACCCCTTTTTCAAAGCATTAGATTAAACTCATCCAGCAAAGTGATATCTACAAATAATATAGAAACTAAACTCTCGGCCTATGCTGATGATATTCTTATATATCTTTCTAATCCTGCTTCCACTATACCACATTTAATCTCCACTATTAATGATTTTTCTGTTGTTTTGGGTTATAAATTAAACTTTGATAATTCAGAAGTCTTGCCACTCACATACACTTGTAATAAAAATAACACTCCTTTATTAGGTCTTTCATGGCAATTATCTCACATCAAATATTTAGGGATTTTAGTAGCGAACAACATCTATACAAACTATTAATCTAATTACTAATTACCTAATTGAAAAAATCACTGAAATGACCGAAAGATGGTCGCCCTTTTTCTCTCTTGGTCGGGCCGTTTAGACACTATCAAATTGATGATTAGTCCCATTATTCTTTATTCACTTTCCATGATCCCAATTCCAATCCATTCCTCCTTTAAAAGAAATGGACTCATTACTACTAAAATTTCTCTGGAATCATAAGACTGTTCGCATTGCAGCTAATAAATTGAAACGTCCTAGATCCTCAGGTGGAGTTACATTTCCAAACTTTCAACTCTATCACAAAGCCTTCGCATTAAAACAACTTACCTCTTTTAATTATCATCAATCCCATTTATATAAAGCCCCTCTCTGGATCATCATTGAATGTAGCATTATTTCCCCACTACCAGTTTTTCATTTTCTAATGGCGCCCTCCTGGCCCAATAGCATGTCCTATCCTTTGCTACATTTCTTAAAGAACATTTGGAATAAACTTCCAGCCAATTCCTTTAACAAAATCAATCCGGGTGACATGCTTTTATGGCTTAATAAACACAACTCTACCAAATCTAACATTACGTCCATACATAGATGGTATTCTTTAGGAATTAAATACATTAGACAACTAATTCACAATTAATCAGCAATCCCCTTTCTGATAATTTGTGAACAGTACAGTATTCTGCTATCTGATTTTCCTTTCCACAGTTTACTAATCAAATCCTTTACAAAATTTATATTCCTTTAAACAAAAATCTCCATCTCCCTCTCTAAATATTTTTATGAATAGTCCTTTGATTAAAGCTGCAAAGTGGTGTACATATTTGAATGATCCTCCTGCTTCTAATTCACTTAATATCACCACTATCCGTAACTGGGAAAATGACTGGAACCTTCAATTTTCACCAGATATCTAGATGAAATTTTGGAAAATGTGTTCTTCTACATCATCTGCTGCTAATCTTACTCAAACTTATTTTTTATTTTTCAGAGAGCTTAATTAACTCCTTCCTGTGTTGCTAAATGTTTACCGGATGCTAGCAATAAATGTTGGTCATGTAACGAACCTAATGCTGATTTTATACACCTGATCTTCAAATGTACATATGTTTATGCCTATTGGACTAAAGTTTGGAATCAAAAGCAATCAATGTTTCTCTTTTCAGAACCATTAACATTAGCTAATTTAACGATCAGACCCTTGATCAATCCGGTTATAAGTCAAATTGATTCTAGACCACAGTTTTACTTGTTTATTAATATTAATTTTCATAATATTACTAGCAACTGGAAAATTACCACCAAACTTCCATACAATCTCTGGTGGAATTCAATATGTTCAATACATCGAATAGAACAATGTCATGCTTCATTATTCGATTATTTACATAGACACAGTACAAAATGTAATAGATTAATACAATATTGAAATACTAAGGTAAAATAGACACATTTTTCGAATCATTTATCTTTCCCCTTCTTCTCTCTTATGTTTCAGGTTCATCACAGTGTCTAAACTCCCCCTAATGTTATTGCCATTTCAATTATGTCATTAATATGCATTATCATAGCAAATTAATTATATTTCTAACAAGTGATTTATGTACTTCATATACACAATTTTGAAAGTATTAAGGTTATGTATGTTATTGAAACTGTTATTAAATTTGTCTCTAACGTTGAATTTAGCAATTATTAATAAAAATCTTTAAACAGAAAAAAAGAAAATGCAATATGTGAATTCCTTACAGCCAAAGACAAATGGGGTATCTCCGTGTTACCCGGTGCATCCCAAGCATTTACGACCAGCAGCCACCCACTTCAAATAAAAAAGAGGCTTATAAAAACAGTCCATGAAGATTTGGTCACATGCTGGCCAGGGATGGCAAATGGACTTTAGGAAGGGAAGCTCATTCTTGCACATATGAAGATTCCCCCTTAGTTTAAATGGACTGTCACAATTGTTGCATATTTCAGAAGCCACAAGCCACACTGCATGTTTCATTTTTTAGATAATTTCAAGGTGATTTCTTGAAATAAAATATGTCCACCTGTGTGTCCACCTGTGATTTAGGGAAATGTAATGGCAAGCTAAAAAGTGTTCCTGGCTGCTCTGAACATGTTCTGAATTTGAGAGTTGGCAAACTGGTAGAGGGTAAAATTATGTATGTGGAGAGCAAAATGCATGTGCATAATTATTATGCTTTATTATTATTATTATTATTATTATTATTATTATTATTATTCTTAATTTGCATTTAGTTCAAAGAGCTTTTACAAAGAATGTGTATTGAAACACATCAAATCAAATTATTATACTATTATAATTACTATACAGGTAGTAAATATTCAGCTTTCATACCATCTTTCGTATTTCATACCCAGTTCCATGTAAGCAATTCAATCCTGATCTAAAATTCATTACACTATACAAATACACCAATAGTTTAATTTAGCCAAGAGTCATTAGGATCATTTAAAATGTATGTATATACGTACTTCAAATGTGCTATTAAATGTAATAGTTTGTACTAAAAAAATACATAATATAATCCCAACACCTAATTCATAAAATACATACAATTTGACACAGGGTTCAACTGGGCAACTCTAATAATAATATTAGCATAGGTTAACTAAGAGTACATTAATTACGCTTAAAACATAAAAAGTGTATCATAAAGAGTATGTTAGTCAACCCGTTCCCCACTTACTCTGAGTATTGCTTTTACAGCAACACGCCACCGTTGGTATAAGGCGATTTGCACTCTTTCAGAATCTGTATTAATAATGTACTTCCAAAAGTCCTCATGTATTATGGACTCATATTCATGTACGAAGGGGCCCAATATGGTCATGAATGCATAACCCAGCGGTTTACACTATGTAAGAAGGTATTTAGCAGTTTCTAATACTCCTGAGATTTCCCATATTTGACAAAGCCTCCCTGCAACCGGAATCTGTTCCGTTGCAACAAAGAAAACCCAAAGCAGTGATTGATATGTCTGTAGCCTGAGCAGAACATAACATACTTCTGGACTAGGACACTGCCTCAAGTATCTTTGGGGCTGATGAAATGTGTGGATAACATTGGAGCTGTACTTAGGAATTCAGTGAGGATTAGTGCAGATAGTTATTCATCCAGTCCCATTTCTGGGCTTTACTTTTTAATAGACGTTTTATATAGCAGTCCTGGTACCACAAACAAAGTCCGGTAACCAACCAATACTCTTATAAAATGTGATAATCCTATCGTCGAATTCCATACTACTGCTCATTATGCTTTTTTATAAAAATGGCAGAAAATTGCCAAACGCCCGTGCAAAACAGTACGAACACGGCTGTCGTTTTATTAAATTCCCCATGACGAGCTGAAGCGGAATATATATATATATTGTGGCAGTTGCTAGTAAATTATGAAGTTTTGCCACATAACTACTTTTTGCCAAAAAGTTGACATGGGAACAAAAAGGGGATTTCAAATGAGAGTTGCCATATGTCTGTTCCAGACTCCTAAACCAATCCAAAGAGAGTGGCTGGACTTGGGAGGAGAGCAAAGGGTAACTGTCCAATTTCGTTTGTGAAAACTGTTGCAGGCACTGCGCAATATTGAGATCTTGATGTGTCATCACTGGTATATGAAGTGGATGCATGATAAGAGAAGGGAGAGAGCTGATACAAAATTACCATCTGACAGCCACAATTAAACATCACAGGAGATTGCTGAGATTGCATCTGGGTGGAGCTGTCTATTGCTGGGGGGGCCTAAAAAAACGGACTCGGCCCTATAGTGAAGAGCTGGGGACCATCCTTGAGAGTGAAGTGACTGGACCCCTGCCCTGTCCTCAAAGAGGGTACTGAAATGCTGCTGGCTTTCCTGAACTTTACATAGAGGCTTTCAATGTAATTAGAATTCAGCCAATTGAAACCAAAGGTAGGGGAATCTACTTGCCTTACATACTTTCCCTTTTTACTGGTTTGGGGGCAAAACTGTGTAGATCCTTAGCATATTTAACAACAAATATTAATTTAATTAATTCACCTTTGCAGAACACCACAGGGTGATTTTTGTTAAAATTCAAAATTAACAAACCTCATTCCCAGTGTGCGCTGACATCTATAGACTGTAATTTAATTAAGTAATCATATAGGTTCAGCTTCTCCAACACAGGCCTTTAATTGGAGGGATTCTGAAATCCAAAATTCTCACATCATCCCTATTTTTTCTGCCCATCTTTCCCAACACAGACCTTTAAGGGAGGTGGTGGTCTGAAAACAAACCGCTAAATCTCCCTGTGTTTATTTTACACAAAATATGTGGGTGAAATCTTAATTGCCATATGCATTTGTACCAATCTATAAGCCAAACTGCTAGGCTTTTAAGCACGCAGGAAAATCAAAATTGCGCAGCACTACCTATGAAAATGACTTTTGTTCATCAACCAGTGTTTATTTTTGGAAGTGAAATTGGGATAAAGTAAAGTATTGTGATTTGTGTTTTTCCCAACTATCTTTTGTGAATTATTTGTGTAACCAGAAGTTTAATTGTGAGCCACAAAGTAGGTGTTGTGTCCTTTTAGTGTGATCTCCAGTATTTATCATTCAAATACATACAAATATATTTCCTACCCCACTGCCTATTTCTTTGCTCGCTGTGGCCACGGGGGGGGGGAGACTTGTGTGACTCTAAACAAGTCTTCAGTAAGACACGTGCTAAAAAAACTTAAGCAAGTATTGCAGGGCTCCTTGGTTGGGGGTTGGAAGGAACTTCCCAGGTTAAGGGTGGTCTTAATTTAATGTGACAAATTGGGGGTTGTGCACCGGGAGCTGGTCTGTTATTGTTGACTCAATACAAGTACATTGACAACAGGATATTCATTTTGGTGTAACTGCATTGAGGTAGATATAAAGTTGCTGCTAAGTCAAAAAGCCACTGTAATGCTTGACCTCTGAGTTCCAGGGATGTGTATAGGTGTAGAAAAATAAGACCGTGTAGAGTGCTAGGGCAAAAAGGAGATTGAGCAAGAATTGATGTTTGATATGGCATTGCGTGAAGAAATCAAGCAGGGACAGGGTGATGTTTGCCCATGCACAAAGAAAGCTTTACAAAAGTTACAAAATGCCGTTTTAAAATGACTACCATAGAAGTGTGTGATGCCAGGAAGTACCTGCTGGCTGAGCTATTCATTCAAGGAGAATGGGGTGAGTGCGAAGCTGGGAGCTGGCAGACTAGAATGATGCAACAGGTCACCTTAGTGGGCACTGACATTTGGTGTGAAGGTGGAATATTGCACAAATCATGAAAGGCATTTTATATGACCCAAAATGCTTGTGAAGAACTGTGCAAATGGCTCAGCTCACAGCTTATTTATACTTCCATCTGCAGTTAGTGGAAAAGCGAGTGCAAAAGAGTGAGGGTGATGTGAGGAAACAGACTGAAGCCTGGAAACAGGCTCAGAAAGAGCTCACACAGTTTGGAGATAAAGTGCAGCAGAGCGAATGTTTGGAGTTACAAGAAAGGCTCATTGAGAAACTACAGGATGAGCTAAAAACACAACAGCAAGCCAGTTAAGAGAGAGAGAGTTTGCTGCACTGCATAATGCATGCACTGAGGGTGCAGACACTGTACGTCGCCTGCATTCCCAATTGTATGACCAGACTGGTCATAACAGAGGGTTGTTGGATGACATTGTGACCCTCAAACAACAAATTAGGGAATTGGAAAGAGAAAATAGTCAGTCCATCATTAAAGAGATGGACTCACTGCGGCAGAATGTAAATATTCTGAAACAGAATTTACAACTGGTCAGAGTCCAAGATGCATTCAGGTTGAATGTGGATGAAGAGAAGCACCAGTCAGGTACTCAGGAACTGACCAGAATTAGAGAAGAAAGGAATGAGCTAGTAGAGCATGTGAGACAAATCAAAGCTGAATGATTAGAGGTAGCGAATTGTAGGGATTAGCAAGAGAAAGATATTATTGTCCTGAAGGAAAAGCGCCTTGAATATGCACGCAGCATACAAAGCTCACAGAGGGAGAATGAATCATTCAACATGAGGTGCAGCAAACAAACTGTCAGTTGGTAGCTCAGAGCATGGTGCTTCACACTAATCAGGCCTTACTGTCAGAATTAATAAGCTAGCTCTCTGACTACCAACAGGAAATAAGGAAAGAGAGACAGAGGTGTGAGAGTCTCACCAAGGAAATTGAAAATGATAAACAGACCCTGAGGCACCCTGACCAATAAGGATATGGGGCAAGGCCCACTGATCAAGGTGAGGTGCCCCTCCCACCAAGGACCTCATGCCAGTCATTTACAACTTCTCATGTACAAATGGGAACCAACCTCATGCATGCCACATACCAAGAACAGGGTGACTTGAGGCAGACTTACCCGGGCCTAGTCCAACTGACCCAGAACGTCAGCCCCTGTCGGATATTGATGAGTATTCATCTCTACCACATGGAAGGGAAGGTGGCTGGAACAGTGTGTCCTGGGAGGGCAAAAGGAATCTTGTGAGTAATTCTCACTTGGAAAAATTCTATGACGACAAGATCAGGGAGACAGACTTTCCAAAGATGAGGATACAAAGAGAACACCTGGCCTGCTCTGCTGGTAGAGAAAAGCCAGAGATTCAACCCAGAAAGAGCATATTAAAAACCTCCATCCATTCGGAAGAAGGGGGCATTTCCCCAGACTATCTGAAGGGAGGGAAGAAGAGGCTGAGTGTAATCTTGGGTTTAAATGTAACTACCAGGAAAGTGACCCTGAGAGCACAGTGCGGTCCATTCGAGAGGAGTCAAGATTATATGTGTCTGGGAGATATTTCTCATAAAGATAGGGAGCACCTAGAGGACAGGGAATAGAGTACACTGAGTATCTCCGAGTCAGAAAATGAATGTACACAGGTGCAGAGAAAGAAAAATACAGGGAAATAGAGCAAGGGATTTGTGGAAAACCCAATAAGACAAGTCAAGGACATAAAGAGCTTCCTGACCCCATACCAAACAAAATACCAAGTATTCAGTATCGAAGCACTTGGAACTTTAGGAGCAGATGATGGCATCATTCCAGAATGGCAATTATGTGAATTGCATAGCATTTGCTAAATGGACTTTCTCTCCTGAGTACTCCAGTTTCTTTGCAGGACTGGAGAACCAGGATCATTATAAATGGTCCACCTATAAGACGGCCATTTTACAACATTTCTCCTCACACATAAACCCACAGGAGGCCCATATTGCTGCATATAATTTGCTATGTGGGCAGGTTCAGGCACCTAGGGAGTTTGTGTGGTTCTGGGGATATTACTGCATTTTAAAAACCAGCCACAATAAAGACACATTTTTTCAGCTGTTTTTGAGTCTGCTTTCAAATGTGGAAAATATCTCTTTTTGCGCCCGCCCCTCACAAGGTGATCCCCACCCGATCCTCTACTGTGGGTAGTATTCTTAATCAGGGGGGTTGAAACCCCACTTTTCCCCACCCACCACCCCCTACCCAGCACAAAACACACTCACAACACGCAGGCACACTCACACACACACACACACAGAATGACATACACCTTCCATACACTCCTGCAATGACTCTTCCGGGTCTCGCTGTGCCTGTCAGCCCCTGTATGCACTTGTGTGAATCACAGGGCCGGACTGTTCAATTTACAAAGACCGCTCTGTGTGGTCAGAGCAGTCTTTCTAAATAGATCTTTTTTTGTTCGCTTTTTTTTTAAAGAAGGTCTTTTGACATAATTCAGCTTGTGCAGGAACTAAAATGTGCATTTGGTCAGACTTCCCAGCGAGTGAACACACATAGTAATGTGTTTGTGACCACCTTTTTCCATATGCTCCGCAAATACATAATCACTCAGCTGGTGTGCGACTTACTTTCATGAGCATAGGACCCTGGATTGGGTAATTGAACAAGCCACCAGGATCTAGGAGGTGCAAAGGCCCACTGAGAATGAAACACCCTCAAAACCCCTAAGCCGTCTAACGCACCTGTTGCAAAGGTGGCAGAGGTGAGAACTAGCCCTGCCTTGGACCTGGAGATGGGGGGGCTGGAGATGGAGGAGGGGGCTAAAAGTAACCCTCCTGCCAACAAGAAAAATGGAAGACAGAAGGGACCCGTCACCCTGGCCCAATCGAATGGTAGTCAGGCAGGGGCCAAGAACAATGATCCCTCAGATCCCTGTCACCAATTGCAGGACAATAGATCCCTGAATCCGGGAGAAGTGAGATTCAGGGTGGAAAATGATGGGGGAATTTTCTAGTACCCAAGCTATTCCAGTAGAAGGGATAGCTATCCTTTTCAGGAGCAGCAAAAGTATGACTGGAGAACTCACTACAAACGAGAAAATGTCTTGCAGCAGGAGCGACAGGTCCAAAAACTGACCGACGACCTGGGGTGCATGCCCAGGGCACAGTCCAACCCTCAATCTAACCCTGCTTCCCAGAATGCCCCAACACCCAGGGCTGATGCCTCAGGGGGAAACGACAGTTTGAAACATCTGACAAACAACAGGCTCCTGTTGAGGGGGCCCAGGTGGAGGGTAGATTCCAAGCCCTAGAGGAAGTTTCCTTTCTCTCCCAGACAGAACTCCTAATGACCTCTCGGCCTGAAAGTGAATCTTCTACCTCTGAATATTTAAAAGCCAAAGAGCAAAGGATAAGTAGGAGAGGCCAAAGAAGAACCGACTTTGTGGAAGAGCTTAAGATAATCCCCTTTGAAAGAGAAGAGTCCCTAGAGGACTCGGGTAAAAAGACCTTCTCTCTCAGAAATGGGGGATCCCTCACAAAGAACAATGGGTCCTAAAAGACCCTTTGTGAGACAGGGTAAGTATGGAGAACGACCCAAAACATGAAACTATTCAACTCCAAAATGTGAGCCAGACAAGGTGGAAATGGGGGTGGTCCTTTCCCGAAACAGGTTCTGAGAACTGCCTCCATGTAAAAGAGGACAGCAAATAATCAGGGGGGAAGAGCATTCCCCAAATCTGCCTATTGCCAGTTGTAAAGATTTCTTTACATATTACTGATCTGTGACACAGAAAATTGCCCAAAATCATACAGTGTCGGATTTCAATATCAGGAAAATGACCACTGGGCTGGCAAATAACTCCCACTTTTTCTGCACCATCGAAGAGAAAGAAGGCCGATTCTACGCACCAGTAGGGGTACAGGGTCGGTGTGAATTATCAGATCTGTGGATACTGGATCCCAAGCCACCCTCCTGTCCAAAAAAGTTATTTCGCCAACTAATCTGAAGACGGCAGGAGTGCCACCAAATTCCCCTCACACCACTTCCCAGACAACTCCAAAATTTCAACGGAATGACATTACAGTCAAAGGGACTGCGGATCTGGAAATTAAAATTTTGCGGCATCGACTGAAACATCTGGTGATAGTCGTGACTCCAGAGGGCACACCTTGTTTACTGGGGAATGATCTCCTGAGGAGGTTATCACCTCTGATCGACTGTGTAAAAAAGGTCCTTTGGACCCAGACTAATTAGCCTATCAAATAAAAAATGTGTACCAATTATGTAAGCATGAATGGTACCTGTAATTTAATAGATAGACTTTCTGAGAAAGTAAAAAATAACCAAGTCCCAGACATCTTGGTCATCTCTGTAGGTGAACAAACTGGTGATGGGAACCCTTCTCCTTTCTTGAAAATCAATCTTCCTTCCAGTTTTAAGTGGCAATCCACATTGTAAGGGAACACCCTAACATTTAACACCAGTCCAAAATCAGAAGAAACCTTGAGTCCCGTGAAACCAGACAAGGAAGAACATGTTAAAAGTCTGACAGACATTCAGAAAAATGGCAAACAGTTGTTTTTCTCCATTCAGTTAAACGAGGGGGAGGAGCCGGTGCTCGCCAGAGTATGCCTGAATAATGGAACGAGCTTTGTTAGCGAAGAATTATTCAGCAAACTCCCAAAAGATCAGACCATTCCCGCATTTAAATTGATTGGCAAATGGGAACAACGTCTGGAAACTCCAAATTCCAGACATCTCCTGCCTAGCAGGTGTATGCTAAAAATGTCCATTGGTAACAAAAACATAGAGCGTAATTGTTGGGTCATAAAAGATGTCCCGTCCACCCTTTATCTGGGAAGTGACATTCTCAACTGATTCAAAATCAATTTGGACCTAATTAATAACAAAGCCTGGTCCCAACTGGGGGGTAACCCCATGGGCTTTGACAAAACTGAAAAAGCATTCTGGTCAACTCAATTGATGCCTTATGCAGCTGAAGGTCAAGCACGAGAAGAGGTACCATCCCAGGATAGGTGCAACAATTTACTATTCCCCTCAAAATTAAGCGAGGATAGAACCTCAAACATCAGGATGCCCATATACATTTTAATTCCCATTTCCAACAACAAGGTTGTATTTAATCTGACACCGCTAGTAGACCTTGAAGATGACACCATTCACATATTGGTGGATAACAGCAAACCTCGAAGTATTACTTTGTGCACAGACACCTTTATTGGAATGGTGGTGGATGCCCAACATTATTCTATGGATATAGGTCATGAAATCATGGGACCAATCCCAAACAACTGTTTCGACATCAGCAACGGAATTCCTCCAGAAAAGATTTTTACTAGGCATGGGGTGAATTTCATGGTGTACTCTTCCTGCTCTTGCAGGGTAGTAGAGATGACCTGTCACATCATGAGGGTGGAGGTATTGTTCAGAGTCAAGGACCACTGCCTCGAATCCTGGGAAACTCCTACCCATGTAAACACCATCCAAAGAGATCTCTACACCCAACTGGAGGATACCGCTGAAATTGCCAAGCCTGAGGTCTTTCCAGGTTTCAAGCAGATGGTCGAGGAAAGGATCAATCTTCTGATGCCAGTAAAACTGAGGAGCATAGACAAAGGCTGCAGCAGGTCATGCTGGAATTCCAAGATATATTTTCAGTGGACTTATTTGACTGTGGACGCACATCCATTCATTCAACCACCATTTCCCTGGACCCCAAGATGGCTCCAGTATTTGTGAAACAATACTGGTTATCTCTCGCATCCATAGAATCACTCACAGAGATTATTAAGAATTTAGAATCCTGTGGGATAATTCGTCCGATCCACAGTACCTTAAAAAACCCAGTACTGGGAATAAACCCATCAGCCAATGGAGACTATGTGCAGACCTGATGGAGTTGAACAAACGGTAACACATGTCAAGATGGACACTTCCCTACATCGATCAAGGGCTGGTACAGATTAAAGGGTCAAAGGTGGACAGTACCTGTGAGTAGGAAAGACCAGTGCAAGCTTGCATTTATCTCCAGGGGGCAGAAATATGCGTGAAACAGAACTCCCTTTTGATACATTACTCTGCCAAAGAGTTCAACATCTTTCTACATAAGGCCATGCCCGACTTGGGCAAAAGGGGAAACCTGGCCTATATTGGTGATGTTCTGATCAAGAGCTCAACTGTGGTGGAACATATAGCAGAAATCTGCTATGTTCTAACACAATTGCAGAAGCCGGAGCAAAACTGTCCTTTCAGAAGGCACAATGGTGTGAGACCCAAGTGAACTTTTTAGGGTACCAGATCACCCCTTAGGGTCTTAATCCAGAGGTAAATAAGGTGGAAGCCTTAATGAAAGTAAAAGGCACTACTCTGCAAGAATTAAGAAGCCTTCTTGGAGTCACTAATTATAGTCTGAGGCTCATTGAAGACTATGCAGAGGTCACTCAACCCTTGGTCCATTTATCAAAAGCCGGAGTTAAGTGGGAGTGGGGTCTGAAACAAGCCGAGGCAGTTAGATACTTGCCTAACAGCAGTGTTGCACGAGCAAGACTTTGTCCTCTGTAGAGGAAAGATTCAATGACTGCGAGAAGGCACTCCTGGCAATGGTGTGGGTACATCATTCTCGAGACTCCTCACCAACCCTTGCAATAGCTACAAAATGACAGAATCCAGATGAGGAATGTTAGTTATTCCAAAATTACTTTCTGGATTCTGTCCATGCAAGGCTTTCCTGTGGAGGTCTGATATATTACCAAAACAAGAAGAGTCCCCTAGCTCAAGGGTTGACGTACATTCATGACTGTGCTCATGAAAACTGTCTCAAGGAAGAAAGTCTAATGACCAACAACATGGAGGTGTAATTAACTTCCCCACACAAGGTTTAAGGAGACACATGGCCGGGGATACCCACAGTTTATGTGGATGGGTTCTCTTACCATGTTGATAACAACAGGGAAAAATAAATAGTGGCTGGCATTGGGAATGCCTGGGTGAATGATACCCCGGAACCCTCTGCTGGTTACAAAATAGGTCCCTGAAGTAGTCAGGTTGCAGATTAGATGGCCATTCATCAAGACCTCCTCACTGCAGTGCACCACCAACTCAATGAACTGGTCATAATCACTGACTCAGATTATGTCAGGAATGGGTTTGTGCAGCACCTGATTAACTGGAAGAATTGAGGCATGCTTTCTGCCAACAATAAACCCTTAAAGCATGCCAAACTGATTCAGTCAATTGACGATCTGGTGACCTCCAATGAGATGACCATCTATTGGAAGAAGATAAGAGGTAATTCCAAAATAGAGAGCCAGATAAGACTGGGAATAACCTGGCTAACTAGATGGCTAAAACCAGAGCCCTGCAGGGGGATTTCATAGAAATGGAATCCCTGCTGGGGGAAATCCAAGTTGCTGCTGTCACCAAGTCGCAAACTCATGCGAATAGTGAACTCTTGACTGCCCAGTGGAGTAAAGATATCCCTGATGCAGATTTGATCAATGCACAGAAAGAGGACCCGATCATTGGAAAATTCTATCACACATTGAAGACCCTGTGAGTTGTCCTCTAACAGAATCTGATTATACTGGTAAAGAGGATCTCTGTGTGTTGACTGTGACATGCTTGTTCACAAAGTGGGTAGAATGTCTTCCAGTCCTGAATTCTAAGGCAGAGACAGATGCTGCATTAATGATCAACCACATCTTCTCTCATTTCGGCCTCCTGCAAAGGATTGAGTTGGACTGAGGAAGCCATTTTACCAGTG
This sequence comes from Ambystoma mexicanum, assembly GCF_040938575.1. Classification (NCBI taxonomy): domain Eukaryota; kingdom Metazoa; phylum Chordata; class Amphibia; order Caudata; family Ambystomatidae; genus Ambystoma; species Ambystoma mexicanum. The sequence continues at coordinate 829,563,909 of NC_090934.1, read as the reverse complement.
AGGTGATGGTGAAGATGTGATAGATTCTAGTGGCTAAAGGAAAACTCGACATTGCCTACTAGCTGGCCTCATTTGTAGAGGTTAAGAGATACAGAAAGACAAAGTTGAGTATCTTAAAGAAGTTTGTGGCAGACTCTGGACCCAGTTGGGACATTGGGCCTCATTACAACCCAGGCGTTAAGGGTTTAACGGCGCCGTCGGCGCCGTTAACCCTTAACGCCTGATTACCATTTTAACGCCTGCTTTTACAGGCGTTAAAATGCAAGGCGCTAACCCGCCTTGCTGCTAATTACGGCACCGTAATTTACGGTGCCGTAATTAGCGCCTTCCCCACTCCCATTATGCCCTATGGGGCAAAAATGGGAATGGGGAAGGGTAAATGGGGAATGGGGATTTACCACCCCACTCACCTTGGAATGGGGCGGTAAATCCGCCATCCACCATGGTGTAAACAGAGTTTACACCATGGTGGTAAAGTTGGGAACTTACCGCCTGGGTTGTAATGAGGCCCATTGTATTACCGCTTGTCCTGTTGGCTATTAGGTCTACACCATCTTATGTAACATAGATGTCTCCATTTGTGCTCATGACCGGCTGAAAAATGATGTTATCTCAGCATCTGCTCTATGGAACTCAGGAGCAGACTCTGATAAATGCGTCCACTACTCATGACTACATTGAAAATTTAAGGAAGCACCTCCAGCATGCTTTTGCTTATGCTCAGTGAAATTTAGAAAAGTCAGCTGAAGGAATGAAGACATATTATGATCTAAAGACCACCAAGAAAGAGTATGAAGTTGGGGACAAGAATACCCGTACAATTTTGAAAGGAGTCAGACCAAAGAGCAGAGGTTTCTGCCATCTTGGTGTGGTGCCTATGAAATTGTAGCTAAAATATCATCTGTTGCCTACAAGATCCACATCCCAAAATGAGAACAGACTAAAGAAAAATGGGTCTGCATCAATCAGTTTGAAAAGCTGACATGCCAGATCAGCTTTATGACTGATTGAGGAGCCAAAGGAAAGTCAAGCAGAGGAACAATCTGCAGAATCAAAAGGAAGGATGAAAAATTGGATGGAAATTAATATATTACAGGGCCTGCGCTAGCTGCCCTGTAGTCATGGTTAAGTTGCTCAACGTATAGGAAGACCACTTCATAACTTCGCCCCTCCTCGAGGAATCCTCACAAAACATGCAAAAATAAAAAAGTATGTGGCCGCATCAGATTGATTCTGCAAATTGTGGTTAGGTTTCATCCAGGGAGGGCAAAGTAAATGTGTGCTTTTTCCCATAGACGCAATGGGAAAGAAAATGTTGCTCATGCATCCAGGCCAAACTGCTGGGTGGATTTTCACCAAATTTGGACCAGGAGCAGCGATTTGGTCCCGGAAACGTGCTTTTGTAAATTTGGGGTAAATCCATTTAGTAATTTTTTTTAAAACAGCCAAAAAGTATGTACTAAATAATTAGTGATATCTGGGTTTGGTTCGCTGTCTGACTCTCCTGTTTGGTCCACGGATGGACCTTCAGTTGGTCCAGAGGACAATGTGATGTCCGCAGACATCGGACGCGCCCGCTGGTTGGATGGTGAAAAGCGTGAGGTACACCATATTCTTTGGAAACGCCCACCATGTTGGATTCGCGGACAGCACCTGTTGTCCACGAACATCGTGATAAAAACATATTCAAAAACAAAACATTGCACTTGTCAAACTAATGAAACAATCTCTAGGTAGGTAAGGGGTGATGAGGATGGGATATGGTCATAAAAAGCTCAAAAACTGACAGTTTTTCATCTCCGAAATCCACAAACAGTTCATAGACAGCCCTGTGAAGTTCACGAACATCTGAGATGTTCAAGGGCACCCATTCATATTTTTGCATTACAGGGTTGGGGAAAAGCAGTGTTTGGATGGTGTATAACTTTGGCGCCACTCAATGAAACTGTATGTAATTTTGTGATATCATCTAGACATGAACTTGAATGGTTCTAAAAAGTTAGGTGCTGTTTTGCCAAGAGGGAACCAAATTAGCTGGGTGTCCCAAAATATTTGAAAGGCTTAAAAATGTGGTGCCGTTTCACGAAACTGCACAAAGGATTTCAAACAGATTTGAGACTCAGATTTGAACGTTTTTGCAAGGTTTGGTGGGATTTTGTGAAGAGGGCGCAAAATAAGAGGGGGGTTTCAACACATTTAAATGGGTTGTAACTTTGTTGTCGTTTGACGAATATGCACAACAGATTTTAGAAAGATTATAGACGGAACCTTGAATTGTTCTGCAAAGTCTGAATGGATTTTGTCAACTGGGAGCTATGTTATGTGACTATTTTATGTATGTACATTTCGACACTTTTCAAAAAATAAAGCATGGATGGATTTGCAGGAATGTTGTGCAAGTAGCATTGGCAAGGAATTGAAAGCATGGTTTTGCAAATGTGTCCCTGTTCTATTTTTTGAAAAGTGTCATAATGTAGGTACAAAAAAATTGTGATATACCTTTGGTGACTGATGTATAGCCAGTGGCCATGAGCAGTGGGCAGATTGTTCGAGTCATGGCCTGTGGCCATGGGCAGTGGCCAGATTGTCTGAGTCACGGCCAAAGGCCATAACTCAGATAATTTGGCTTTTTTGCAACGACCACAAGGGACTGGCAATGGGGTTAAAGTGTGCATGGCCACCAGGGACTGACTACGTGGTGAGGTTTTTCAAAATTGGGACAGGTTTAAAAGGGAAAAGAAATTTTGCCCCTGGCTAAAATTCGGTGGTTACAGCCCAAAGTGCCGCACAGGATTGCATCAACCGATCGCTATGACTATTGCTGCATAGACTCAGAGGCAATGCTAATCAGCAGATAATTACCAAGCACGACGAACCAGGTGCCCATGGCATAACCAGGCCCACCACTTGAAATCATTAACCACCATTATTTGCGACCATAGTGGGACAATATATTGGATTTGGATGCCGGACTCATTTCCACAACCTCGCAGCAATGACTTACCCACAATTCCCATGCCTTGAGAATGACCCTAGAGAGTCGAATCATGTGTCGGCTGACTTCCAGCAATAAATATACCATCAAGAATGATTTTGAAGACTGCTTCATTACGACAACAGTTACTTATTGAATAACCCAGCGCTGAGGTGAACAGGAGTCACTCTCCAATTCGAAACCCAACACTTGAAGAAGGAAGGGCACCGTCACAAAATAACCCCCTTACCAGCAGCAGGGTAATCTGTTTAAAGTACTAGATGAAGCGCAGTGATCTACCCATTCTACCACCCTCAATTATTTGATAATCGTGTACTCTGATTTGATTTTTGGGGCATGCAGCATGGCTGAACCCTAGGTTTGAATGGGAAGAAATAGCCTGAAGTGCTGTACTGAATTATAACAAACCTGCTCAAGTAGACATCAATAAGGACCTGAAAGCATGTTTTTATTTTTGCAAATCTGTTTTGTGTTTTATTTTTCCCAAAGTGTCCAAATGTAAGCAGTGATATAAGTTTGGTGCATGGACAATGGGTCTGGCCGCGGCAAGGACAAATGCCTACTCTGATTAACTTCTTGGGGCATGGCGGCGTGGCCGAAGCTCTAGGTTTAAATGGGAAAGAAATCTGCTTGGGGCTACAGCCCGGAGTCCTGGACAGGATTGCAGCAAAGTTACATGAGGAGCATCAGCAAGGACCTGAAAGGATGCTTTTGGAAATCTGTCCTGTGTTTTTACTTTTTTGAAACCGTCGAAACATAAGTACAAACAATAGTGATATAACCTTTCTGCCGTGGGCAGAGAGCTGGCCTTCGGCAAGGACAAATGTCTACTCTGATTTGCCTATTGGGATATGTGCTACTGATAATGACTCACATAAGTATGCAATGCAAAACATGTTTGTTAAGGGAGGTATATAGTTATTTAATATATGTGCAAAAAGGAATAATTAATAACTTATATACAGTGATGTAACATTATGAAAAATTTCACTTATGAAAAGGTATTCAATTGACAGGAAAAACATTGTTAAAGCGACGTTATGGTTAAGATGTACCCCACCCTTGGGACTCCTCTGCCCCAACAGTATTCTAGTGGCCTCCCAACTCGTCATCCATTGCCACTTCCCTCCTAATATACCATGAGCACTTGTCCATCTGTACTGCCCATTTTATTTATGCACTTCTGTCACTGCACAATGCATGTGTGCATTTATAGGAACACTATGTACAATTTGTTGGTATAAGTATGGGGAATGTAGATGCAAACGATTTGTAGAACATTGTTAAGTGGCAGTTGGTGGGTGGAAGTTTAATATGTGGATAGGCTATATATAGAGTTTTTTTAAAGTAAGTGGTGGATACATGTGTGAATGATTTAAAGCAGGAAATGAGGGAGTGTTACAAACATAACAGTAAAAAGAGTAGAAGGGCTGCTTTTGTGTGAAGGTGTGCATGTGCAATCCAGGTTTGTAATAAGGTATGGGCTAGACAGCAGAATGCAGAGACTCTGGATAGTTATAAACGACAATGGTTTATGGTGTTTATTGTATGCTAGAGAGAAGAATTTCAGACATAAATTTGTTTCTGTGCTTTTTTCTTTTTCTCTATAATACAATTGTCCATTATTTCCACTGGTGTAGTAGAAAATGATAATGGGAATGTTGGAGATCTTATTGAATCTACTTTACTGATACATGTAAAGTAGATGGAGTCTATAAGCTTATTTTGTTCTATTTATTGACTGTGAAATGTGGTTCCTAGAGGCACCTTTTTTTAATGTTTTCTTTCTTTATTCATTTTTTTCGCACGAGAGGCCAGAAAGTAAGGTGGGGAGGGAAATTAGGGAAGGGGCACCAACCACAGATATAGAGGGCCACGTGGACAGGGGAAGATGGTGAGCATGTGTAAAATCTATGGTAGAGGGCAGTGTTTCCCATGCTCCTTGATTACAGCTTCAAAAGCACTTCATAATTGCTACCCCCTGCAGAGTGGTGTGTTGCAGTATATACAGAGTACTGTTGTTTTTGAAAGATATGGATCAATAGCCTCTTTTATCGCTTGCAAAGTGGCTGGTAAGATTTTCAGGGTAATTCATGGAATTATTGTGCACTGAAATCTCTAGCGCACGCATGCAAAACGCATGCTTGCGCCCGTTTACCAATTCATGGAAGGCACTGCACCTCCCGAAAGCTGTGCGTGAGTCGCCCATTGAAGGCCCACAATGCCCAGTGCACACACCTAAAAAGTGGGCGGAACATGCGAAATGGGGCAACAACACTTGAAAATGTGGGCCTAACTGGGGAAGTACAGCAGTGAAACCCTTGCAAAGCCCACACACGCGCTAACAACACATATTCATGGAATTGAATAGGGCAAACCCGCGCAAGCCAAAAGACGTGCAAAGCCGGAAACACGTCTACCACGCAAAGCAGGCGGAAGCGGCCAGGCGGAGCATAAAAGCGCGCACAAACAACAAGCAAGCATATACAGCTACGATGAATGTCCCATTCCTCGCAGCAGTGATCGTGGGACACCGCAGGAGGAGGAGGATAGCCAGGTCACACATTTTCTTACCCAGGACCAGCCTTTTTGGGATGCTTGATGACCAGGTCTATGGCAGGTATAGGTTTCCACCTCATATCACCCTAGACCTGGTCACTGAGTGGGAGGATGACCTCACAACAGCCACCTTGTGCTCCCAAGCACTGAGCCCCTTGGAAAAGAGGGTCAATGTCCTGCATTTTCTGGCCACTGGGTCATTTCAGTGGACAACTGCCATAGTTGGGGGCGGCTCACAGGCCACACAGTTATGCTGCCTACACCAGGTGTTGGCAATCATGACTACATGCCCCTCAGTCCGCAGGCACATATACATGCCCAGAACACCTGCAGAAAGGCAGGCCCTGGTCCAGGACTTTTATGGGGTGGCGCACTTCCCCAAAGTGCTCGGTGCCATTGATTGCACCCCTGTGGCCCTACGTCCACCTAGGGCCACTGAGCACATCTATCGCAACCGCAAGCACTGGCATTCCATCAACGTGCAGGTTGTATACGATGCCAAGGGACTCATCACCTCTGTCTATGCAAACTATCCTGGGTTCACCCATGACAGTTTCATATTCAGAATGTCAGCCCTACACCGGGACCTGGAAGCTGGGAGGCATGGCAACACATTGCTCATTGGTGATTACAAATGCCTCTGCACATGCATGCATGTCACACACAGACAAATACACAAACCCAACTAATGACAACCATTATGACCTCCACAGGGGATAGTGCCTAACCTCTGAGCACACACATGATGACGCCAATACGCAACCCCACCACACCACCCCAGGTAAGATACAACGCAGCCCATATTGCAACCCAGGGCATAGTGGAGCGCACATTCGGAGTGCTCAAGTCACGTTTCCTCTCCCTTGACCACTCTGGTGGGCAACTACCATATGCGCCCCCAGTAGTGTGCAGGATCATTGTGGCAGCATGTGCCCTGCACAACGTTGCAACCCGGCGGGGCGTAATGGTGGACATGGTGGTGCCCCCACATCCCCAACTACACGCACGCCCGCTGCGCATGGGAGGGGAAAGGGCACATGGCGAGGCAGCCTGTACCCAGCTTGTGGCTATATTTTTCACGTAAACCCCCCCTCGGATTGCACATAGGCCTGGCACATTCCAGCTGACAATAGATGATGACAAAGGGAGAGTCAACTGTCACAACTTTAACACCCTGCGAATGTGCCCTTGGAATTGCAGCATTGTGTGCATCCGTAGCCACTTAAACAAACACAATCACGTTTGACCAAAAGAAACAACTGCAAGCTACAGATTCCACCCCGCCTATGCAAAATAGCACATCCAAATGCTGGTATGTCACCTAAATCACCCTCAACCCCATGTCACCCACCCCACACACCATGACATGGCATGCAATGTGAAAACCTCAATAAAAATATCAACACACATGACATAGCTGTCACAAAATGCACTCTTACAAATGGAAACAGGCCACAGAAAATCCCCTCAGATACAGACTCTGAAGAAAAGAGTGAGCAAAAACATCCAACCAATACTAAAAGTATGTAAATGCATGCCACCAAAGGTATGAACACCAAAACCTCAAACCTTTGGTGGCATGCATTTCAGGGAATCCCAAAATAGAAAAGAAAATGCGGGTGCTGCAGGGTTGTCCCCCGCAATACCCCCACACTACACCACAGAGTACAGTGAGTGGTGTCAGCAGCCTGGAAACCCCTGCAGCTGCATAAAAAAACAAAGGAATAAAATGAGCCAGCAGCGCCAGTTCACGATCATGAAAGTCAATGTGAACATGTGCAGCAGGGACACAGAATGTTTCAGAAGGCAAGTAGTGTGTGGGTGGGTGGATGTTGGGATGGGGTGGGGATGGGGATGTGTTGTGTGTGTTGTGGGGGGTGTTTGCAGGGAGATTCAATGCATGTTAGCATTGGAAATGCATGAACCCACAGTGTAGCATAAACCACTCTGTTGTGGACACATCTGCAATGGAAACATATTGCTAATCTTGTGACACACCATAGCAAAGCCAACACAGGACTATCAATTTACCAGCATAACACATCATGAACACAGGACCCAACAGTGACAATGTCAGACAGTGTGTAAACCCCATAGCACAAGTGCCTCAATGTGACATTGCCACCACACACCCCCCCTACCATCATGAGAGTGGTGGCCTTGACAGCTAAAGGGGGCATGGGATCGCATACAGCATGAAGTGCATCAACAATGTATACAGTCAAGGCAGTACATGAATTAGCAAAATGAAATCATGCACAGTCAACAATATACTCAACAAAATGCAGTCCAACCATGCACTGGAGAAACCATAATGAATCCCCACTAGGGGTGTATACACAAGTTGGACTTCAGACTGGCAACAGATATGAAGGAAGTCCAATGCCTCTGTGTAAGTTACTGTCACATGCCGCCATCCTTGGAAAGGGGAAGCAGGAGTGGCATATGTGTCCGGCACACAAGCCACAAACACAAACACGAGACAAGCCTGTATGGGCCCAGCTGGAACACACAGTGGATGCCATTGGATGCCACATAGCACCACACTGCAACATAAATGCACAATAGACAAAAAATAAAAACGGCCATAGTTGACCTGGCGGGGGAGGGTGTCTCCCAGGAGGGGGGCGGTGCAGGGTGCACCTCACCACCCACATGTGTCAATGTTTAGACTAAAAAACAAATTCCTCCATGGGCTCATGATCTTCACGGCCCGACCTGAGTGAGAGATAGGTCGTCGTCGTCGTCATCCCCTGGTTGTACATCAGAAAGTGCACAGGGCACAGGTGCCTGACCACGCATAGCCCCAGCAAGCCCCTCCACGTCAGCAAGCATGCAGGCCTGGTGAGCCTGGTTCTGCATGAAGATGGCACGGAGATCCCCATGCACCACGTCACGTGTAACACAGAGTTCCTCCTGCAAGGACGCATGTGTTACACAGAGTTCTGCCAGGGAGGCCTCACGTGACAGATGGACCTCCCCCCGGCTTGCATGGAGTTGAGCCGAGAGGGTGCGTTCCAGCTGCTCCATCCTCTGTTCTGCCCGTGTCTCCTGGCCCATAATGAGAGCAGCCTGAGTAGTTCTGAGGGAAGTGTTATCTTCCCTCAGGGCTTCCCTGTGGGCATGTGCCTCAGCAGCAATAGCTGAGCGCAGAGCCAGCAGTTCAGCCCGGCGGGCCCTGTTGGATGCCGCCGTGCCTAGCCTGAGTGAGCGGCACGTGGACTGCATTTCCTGCTGCTGGAGCTCCACCTGCCTATCAGGGGGGATAATGGAATCAGCCACACGTTCCATGCCTTGAGCCAACATCTCAATTGCTCCCCCTGTTGCTGTGCAATGGCATACTCCAACACAGTGTTCCCCGGTGGTGCACGGACACAGCGTTGCCGGGCACCATGCCTGTTGGGCCCAAGGAGATGTGGTCCTTGCTGTGCCGGCAAAACCTGCGGCTGCAGGACTGCATTCCTCCGTCGATCTGCTGCCCTAGGAACAGGAGCAACTGGTGTGGAGTGTGATGCTGCACCCGTAACCACCACAGGCCGACATTCCAACACTGACTGGCCCCTTGAGGGGTCTACCCCCACTGCAGGTGTGGCGGACAGAACAGAATCCATTGCAGAATCACCCACCATCGACGGCATGGATTCATGAGCATCCGATTCAACATCAGAGCCAGAGAGATCCTCAAAGCCGTACCCAGATGCAGGCCTGGACATGATGGCCTGAAGCACCGAGGTATGTTCGTGGCCTACCACCCCACAACCACCACTAGTGGATGGTTGGTGACCTGAACCCTCCACCTTGTCTGTCATCTCCTCCTCCACTGCTTCCGGTGCATCATCACCTGTAACAAAAAAAACATGAGCACACATGTCAGCAGCAAATACTACACACACAGACAACACAATATTGAGGGCCAACACATGAGGCAGCCATGTCACACATGGCACAAACTCTGGCATGCATGCAGTAGCAATGAAATGGAAAGGGGCCCTGAAAGCAGACATGGATGTCTGTCAAATGCGAAACCCACACATGTACTGCATGTTGCAAGTCACACAACCTTCTTGCAGGCATATATCTTAGCCTAAATTACAGATCTCAACAAAGAGATGGCACGTAGCATAGCCGTGGCACAATTCCCAAATAGCCACAGCAGTAAGTCAAATAAAAGTGTCCATGACACATGTAAAATGCATGTCAACATGCACTACAAGAACATAAATATCAATAAAAGCGCACACAGGATTCAACAACACCAGTGCTTTCAAATACAGTGAAGGGAGGCACATGGATACATACATGGCAGGCCACGTTGACAACACACAAGTGAATAGGCATGTTGCAGGGTGAAACATGGCTCAGAAGTGCATGGGTGCAGTGCAGCACATGTGTATGTCCTCAATTATCAACAGAACCATAAATGTAGTGATGCCAATCTTGTGACATAACGGCAATGTAAGGGCAAGTGCAGTCATCATGTGCAAAGTGTTGGCACTGGGTTGTAGGGATGCACCCCCCAGACCACCCCAGGTAATGGCAGGGAGCATGTGCATTGCATGGCTCGGAATGGCTGACCACAGTACTGTGAAGTTGCAGACAGTGTTTGCAGGTGTCAATTGCATCATCTGAGACAACTGAGACTACAGCAGATGAGAGGGGGACAGAAAGCAGGACACATGAGGAATCATCACAAGTACATCTATGCAGGCAGAAGCCACAACACCAGTTGCCTGATGTACAATGCATTTCATATGAAATCCAAGGTTTCTTAAAAACATAACACAATAGCAAAGATAACCGCACAAAAACAGAAAGACAGGCACTAAAATCCTTACAAGAAAATTACACTTTCATTATCAAACCTGCAGATAAGGGTGGGGGAATAGTCCTATGGGCCAAAGTGGCATATGAACAAGAGGTCATGAACCATCTAAGTGATCTAAGATCGTATAAAAAACTTGATAGAGATCCCACATCCATGCTACAAGAGGAAATTGATAGTCTAATGAAACATGCCCTAGAGGAGGGGTGGAAAGATATAGACGAAAGAGCATTTCTGGTCAACCAACATCCTACCACACCTGCCTTTTACAGCCTCCCAAAAATACATAAAGATCCACTAGTTCCACCAGGGAGACCGATAGTGGTGGCCATTAATTCAATACTTTAACTCCTTTCTGTGTATACAGATTGGTTCCTTCGGCTTTTGTTTCAAAGATGAAATCTTACATAAAAGATATGACCAGTATGATTAACACCATGCAAACAGAAGTCCTGGGCCCGAATGATATCCTTGTAACCCTGGATGTGGTATCTCTTTATACAAGTATTCCGCAACAAGATTGCCTAAAGGTGATGTCTCAATATCTGAATGATCGTACCCACACATTGACAAAAATCCCGACAGCGTTCATTTTGGAATGCATAAGATTGGCTCTCACTGAGAACTTTTTTCTCTATGGCGGTACATTTTATAATCAACTATAAGGGACAAGTTTGGGGGCGTCGTTTGCACCTGATTTAGCCAATCTGTACATGGACAACCTAGAAAACTCGTCCATTCACCACTCAGACAATCCTTTGACCCAAAAGATTACAACATGGCTTTATTACATCAACGATATCTGTATGATATGGAGTGGAATAACAGAGGAATTAACAGCCTTTTACATGTGGCTCAATACAAAAAATACATTCATCAAATTTACCATGTAACATAAGGAAAAAAAGTGTCTTTCTTAGACCTTGAAATAAAGAAAACGGACCATGGAAATCTAGAGACAGTGTTGTACAGAAAGCCTACTGACAAAAACATGCTCCTGGATTATCAAAGTTTCCATCCGCGAGGACTTAAAGAAGGACTTCCATATGGTCAATTTCTGCAGATCCGCAGAAATTGTTCACAAATGGAGGCCTACAAAGAACACAAAAAGACTCTAAAAATAAGGCTGAAAGACAGAGGATACCCCTCGACCACTGTACATTGAGCGTACAAAAGAGTGCCATACATGGACAGGACAATATGTCTACAGCCAACCAAGAGAAACAATTTAGAGAAAATAACATGTGTAATCACGTACAGTCCAATTAGCAGTCTGCTTAGAAAAAACATTCTCAAAAACTGATACATTATTAGAACAGAAGATTTTAATCCATCCACCCCGTGGTTTTGCATTTAAAAGGCAGAAAAACTTAAGAGATATCTTGGTACACACGTACACGCACAAACCAAATGAAGGACAGCAACCTACCACTGGAGGGCCTTCCTCCAGTGGTAGGATACCATCGGTGCGGCAAATGCTTGGTATGTGAACAAACACAAAACATGAAAAGTATAGTGCTTAGACATAGAGAAATCTGGTTTACGACCTTCACAAATTGCCTCACTCAATGGGCAGTATATGCCATCAAATGTCCGTGTGACCATGTCTATATAGGCAAAACAAAGAGACAAATCAGAAAGAGAATTTGTGAGCATAAATCATGCATACGCAATAAAGTAGATTCCAAACCACTGGTGGCACATTATTTATCGAAACAACACAAATGCACAGAGATGTTGTGGTGCATAATACAAGTCATCCAACAGCCCCCGAGAGGAGGCAATAGAGACTTGAGTATCAAAAGGTGTGAACAAAAATGGATCTATAATCTAGACCATCAGCGGTATTCAAACTGTGGGTCGCGACCCACTGGGGGTCCGCGGGTGCATCCCTGGGGGGCCCTGAGTGCTCAGCATGAATTATAAAAAAAAATGTAAAAAAAAAATATATATATTTTTTTTTTAGATTCGAAGAAATGGGAAAGGGTGGCTCATATGGTCGGGCTGAAGCATGAAACTGTCTCAGGCAGCAATGAAAAAGTGGCCCACAGTTGTAAATGGATATTCATTCCTTTAGTCACAGACTGGGCCTCATTACAACTATGGCGGTATGGTAACAACGGTGCCGGTAAGCTACTGGTACCGTTGCTACCGTACCGCCATAGTCAGAGTTGCGCTTGCGGGTGCCTGACAGCCCACCAGGTCTGACCTGGCAGGCCATGCGGCACCTGCGAGCACAGTTCGTCGGATGCACCGGCACCGTTAATAACGGTGCCGGTGCATCCCAGCTCTCCATTCCCATTGAGCCCTGTGGGGCTCAAATGGGAATGGGGATCTACCGGTACCGGCACCCGCGAAGGGCAATTATCATGTCCGCCTAACTCGGCATGATCTGGTAATTGCCCATTCGCGGGTGCCAGACCCAGTTGCAACTCCAGCGGCAGCCGTGCCAGTTTTACCATTGTAATGAAGCCCACTGTTTCAATAGTACCCAACGGGGTGCTTTGTGTTAAAATGTAAGTAAATTGTGATATATTCAGCAACAATGGTCAACATTACTAACTGCATAGTTAAGTAGCTCATCAAACTGGTCCACATTGGCCAAAATGGTGGCCCATTTTGACTGGCCCACACTAGCATTTTACATTTTTGGTACAGGCATTGCCCTATAGGCCTGTCCGAGCCTGGTGGCTCATCCATAATGGCAAGGGGGCGCCCACCCAGTGGCCCCTCACCCATTATGGAGGAGATAAGGAGCCAGCCCAGTGAAACAGTGAGCACTCCCTCAGCTGCTTTATCCAGCTAATGGAGTGCTCCTGGGCTGGCTGAACTGTCAAAGGGAAACACTGTTTCCCTTTGACAGTTCAGTTTAGTTCCCCAGCCGCACATGCTCACTGAGCCATGCAAGTGCTGGGGCGTTTTGCTTCGCCAGCAGTGCATAGCTCATTGGAAATGCTGGCTGGGACACTGCATGTCTGTATGTCCGAGGGGGAGCTCCTGCGCCTCCTCGCACATACGGACAGAGCAGCTGGAGCAGGCCGTTTCAGCACCCACACGCAGGTCAATGCAGAAGGTAGGTTTATGTTCATTGTTTTTATTTAAACATGTGTATGGATGCGTGTATGCTTATGTTATGAGTGAGTGTATGGTGATGGATGTTCATGTGAATGATAGAGTGATTGCTGTATGAATGTGCAGCGCTTGCATACACACATAATCATATTGATTGTGTTAGGACCAGTGGGGCCCAGGGGACAGGGATGGTATCTTTTTACTGGACATCTATCATTCAAAACTCTCTGCATTGTCCACAAGGCTTTCTGGGGCCTGGGTCCAAAATACCTTCAGCTATCCCTCTGCAAATACCTCCCCTCTCGAGCTCTTCACTCCTCTACCTCCAACTCCCTCAGGGTCAGTCGTTTATCGAAGAAACGAGCTGGGGGTAGATCTCTGTCTTCGGCTGGTGCCTCCCTCTGGAACAGCGCCCTGCCACTCTAAAAGTTGAGGAGAACCATCTTTCTTCCTGCACTTATCAGACCTCCCTGTCTGCTGCGTTAAACGTAGCACTTGCAAATTGCTGGCTGCACTACCACTGTTTGTTGCCTTTATTATTTATTTATTGTTATTTATCTGTTTTTCCTCTGCTTCGCACTTTCCACTTCTCCCCCCTTCCATGCACTTTTCCCCACCCCCTCGCACTTGCGCGTTCTCAATGTCACTGGGCCTAGTAAGATCGCTGTTTTATTCTCCTCTGTTCCCCTCCCTTGCCTTTTCATGCTCTGACACACTTGTGCACGAGCGCGATAGAAATAAAATATCAATATAAATATCAATGCCTGCCCCCTGGACTCCCAGCACCAATTGCAAACTCTTTGGCTATTTACCCTTTTTTTGTTAAAAGTATGCTCTACAATGCAACATTTTAACCCATTATTTAAAAGAAATTCACAGGGGGAAACCCCCTCGAAAACCCTTTATTGGTTCGAGGTCCCTCACTGTGCTCGGTCGCTATTGCATTTTTGGCATAAATAGTTATGCCCCTCCACTTAAAAAAAAAAAATCACCAGCCGCCACTGGCCCTCAGACTGTGTTGGGAACGGGATGGGGGAACCCAGGGACTATGGCAGGAGCACAACGGCCAGGAACCATGGGATAGTGGTGGGAGCAGAGTGGGGAGAGCCCAGGGTGTGTAATGGGGTGAGGAAAGACCAGCGACTGGGTAGGGGTGGGATGAGGGAGCCCAGCGACTGTGATGGGAGCAGGTGACGGCGCGCAATATATACTGTCCATTTGGCATTTCTGGGGGGTCCCGACCTGCCCAAATTTTGCTCAGAGGGGCCCCTACCAAAAAAGTTTGAAGACCACTGATCTAGACACAGTAAAATACGGGCTCAACATAGCGGTAGAATGGGGTGTGTTTATCTAACATCATCATAGGCAATAAGAGAGATCACTTCACACCTCTGGCACCTGGGCCCACCCAACTGGTCGAACATTGCAGTACAAGATGCTTGATTCAGGTGATAAGCTTTTTTTAACCAACTGAATCTTACAAAGAACAGCCAAAAAATGTGTTTGAATTACCTATAGTACACTTGTAATTTGGACATTTTTGCCCTGTCAAACTATTCTCATTTGCGCCCTGCTAAACCATTCATATGAGAATAAATCTAACGTACAGCACTTATAATACATGATGAGAGAGCTGCAGAGTGATACACTTTAGAATAGCTAATACACCTATGGAAACATGTTTTTGTATTTAATACAACTTTTTTCACCGTGTCTTTAATAACGTATCAAGTTTTTAAGTGTTGCATGTAGCGAAGGATACTAGTGACATCTCGCGATAAAGGAAAGAGGGCCATAGTGCTTATTACACACAGGCATTCGGTAGAGGAGATCTGCCTTTGCCCTAGAGAGACTAATCCAGGTATTAGGGCTGCCGCACTAAGATATAGGGTAATGGAGGCAACATGCTCTTAGCAGAACAAACGGCATTAAAATGAGGTTTCAGCTATATATCGTGGCAAGAACCTGAGAAGCAACGTCAGCTGCTAGAAGTAAGAGTTGGCCAAAAATCACTATTTCCAAAAGCCTTTCTAAAGGATTAACAAGCTGAGGAGCACATGACCTGTCATCCCGAGTCATGTGGCCGGAAGCAGCATGAGAAGAAACATGGCCACCTCCACCGTAGAATCGTTCACAACGGGATGTTTGGCAAATGATGGAGGTAGTAAAAACAACAGAGGTAACTTCAAACTGTTAGTTTCAATATATATAGGCACTCAGTTCACCTGCACGAGATAGACTTGTGCTATTTCGTAGTAATTGTAAATACAAGGATTAAAAGGCATCAACAAACTTAAGGAAGGTGGCGCCTCTGAATAATAACTAAAAAAGTAGATGCAACAATGATTAATTGGGCAACTGATAATTGAATATGAAAGACTCACAAAAGGCATGATTTATACACACGAATATATTTTATTGGATAAAAGAGGGCGCCTTTTCTGAATATCCAATTCCACACGGTCTAAACAGAGGCGGTGACAATTCGGCACGCAAATAAGCAGCCGCGAAATTGCTAACACGTAAGTGCAATATAAAGATTTCAAACACAAATGGAACTGAATAAAACAGTCACTCAATGAAAGGAGACTAAAAACAGCCTTTTGGTTTTTCAGGTCATTACAAAAACCTGATGCCAAGCACAGTAAAAGTCAGAATGTGTTCTCAGACGTCCCAAACAATATAGAGTGGACAACAGGTCAGTGATCGGGTTGATATTCTTGATGAAAAGTTGAGACATCACCTCTAAAACATTGCCACTTTGACATTGTTGACATTTATTGTTTTTAGATCTTAGAAGTTGTTAGAAGATCTACCACTGGGGAATGAAATTGAGTTTCCTGATTATACTGCTTTGTCCTGAAGATGGACTAATAATTGAATTGAGTGACAGCAATTGAGAGGGTGTAGTACACGCAAGAAGGGCCGAAACATGTTGACCAGTTAGTGAAATCGAAATGTTATTTTTCCCTATCTCTTTTGACATAACCAAATGATGGTTGTGTTATAAAAGAAAACCAAAAGCAAGATTAAATTACCCCATTATGGAAACAAATTGTTGTATGTGAGTGGTGAAAGTTGAATATTAAGTACATGATGTTATGTTTTTTATGATGTTTTTAAGAAAAGAAAAATAAAGAGAATCGTTACTAAAACAAATTTGGGGAAAATAGAAATGTGTCAAAGGGAAATAGGGTGGTTAATCTATCAAATGACTTAGTAGATTCCGATCCCCCTGCCTGTTGTACAAAAGGGACCTCTAGAGAGGGGTAGTCAATCTGTTTTCCCTATTGTCCTTGTAACAGGGAGGCCTGTGCTCGACACAGACAAGGACACCATAAATATGTGCATGATGATGAAGTGACCCTGAGTGAGCATGATATGGATGACCAAATACCATGAGACGGATAAAATACTGGAGATGTGGTACAATGAGTAGTCTGCTGCGGACCCATAGGGGCTTGCAGGGAATGCAATGCTCCATGAATGAACACTCATGTGCACTCTGAGCCTGTGCCATCTGCAAGGTCCAAGTGAGACACCCTGCATCAAGGACAAAGGATGTACCCCACAGCACATGTATGACAGGGTTGCACAGGGAAGTGTGAATGTACACAGGAAAGGGAAACAGGCCATTGCAGTAGTCCAACATGGAAACCGCCAGTATCATGGAGACAGTGAGCTGCAGGGTGGTGGAGAGGCAAGGAAGCATGCCCGTGAGGAGGAGCAGCTTGCAGGGTGACCTCACATAGCCGTCAGTCATGTGATGACATAGGCTGAGTGTTGGGAGGAACTACACCACAGGCTATATATAAACATGTCAGTGAGCTTGTACATGGACAGGAGTGGCTGCCGAGTGACTTGCATGTAAGTAGGGTGCATGTGTGGTGATGAGCACTGCCCCCGTGTGCAGCACATGGCCTGCATGCAGACTGCATGACGACAAGCACGCAACAGTAAAGCATTGCATGTGTCACACATGTCACTCATTAATACATAGCCTGAACTGGCAGTCAATCACAACTCATCACACAAGCAAAACACACATGGGCTAGACCCACACGCATCAAGAATCACCGGACATTGCATCATAATCCGGCATCTCTACCACTCCCTGGATAAGTCCCTGATTGATGAACTCTGCAGCGATTTCCTCGTGCGGAGTGAATTCATCCTCTTCTGGTGGTGGCCCACTGCCAGTCACCAGAGTTAGGGAGTAATTAGAGGCCCAATTTTGTTTTGCACAGCGTCAGAGGTCAGTCCAACGCTTGTAGTAATCCTGAGCTGTGCGCCTCTCATATCACGTGGCACTCACACTATCTGCAATGCACTGCCAGTGGACATGATGCTGGGCAGGCGTAGTATGGCAACCTGAGCCCACCAGCATATTACGGTCGTGTGCTGACACGTAGTCCACAAGGAAGTCCAGTTCCTGTTTATTGAAAGGCTTCTTCCTTGCTGTGCCGGAGGCCGAAATTGTGTCTGGTGTCCCAGCCTCTTGTGCAGAAGCACCCTTCCTCCTCTTGGCTGGTTGTGCGGACCCTGAGAGGCAAATGCCGCTCTGGTCCATAGGGGCAGTGGCAATGGTGGACTGGCCAATGGGAGAAGGAATTGGTATGAGGACGGCAGGCCTGGATTGTGTGATTGGCTGCTGAGTGCTGTTGCCAGGACCCAGCAGCACAACTGACCCGGTACCAAGGGCTGTGACCGACACAGTCCTGGCTGGCAGACTCACTGCCAGGGTGGTGTTGGCTGCATCTGCCCATGCAGCTCCCAGCACCTGGCTGCTTGAGGCAGCAGGTGTCAACACTGCCCCAGATACATGTGCCTTGGTAACAGCTACCTTGGACACACGTGGCTTGGCCTTCGTCACCTGAAAATCTGCCTGCGAGTCCTGTGCCAAGGCAGCCTGCGCTAGCTGACCACGAGCCTGGGTGGTGGTTGCCACAGCTGCACCTGCAGCTTCCACCACCTGGTGGCCCATGTCAAAAGAGGACACTGGCTGTGGGGTCAGATGTGCATCTCCCTGAGGCGCTTGGGGTGGTGGCATGGATGTCCCAGCAAGTTGCTGGACATCCTGCCTCGGTGGACCACCCTGGCCACGTCCCCCTCCGCATCTACCTTAGCCTCCCTGGACTCCCTGGTCACCCCGGCCACATGCCCACCACGCTCAGCCATGGGAGGTTGCCCAGCTTTGCCGCCCTTCCTATTTGGTGGCCTCCCAACCATGGCACAGATGGTATATTGCCAATGGGAGGTGCACACAACAATTATCCTGGGCAATTGGGGTGAAAGGGGCAGGATACGTGATGTTAGAGACACCCCTGTGTTCCTGCAAGGCTGTCTGTGACACCTGGTGAAAAAAGACGGGTTATGCAACGCTCAGGCACCCCAAAAAATAATAATAAACGTGCATGCAACCCCGGTAGCCCACATGCATGGAATAAACATCCTGCAGAACTCCGTGGCATCCAGGGACACAAAAAATACATACGCGTGGAACACGCGGGCTACTCTGACCTCGAAAATGTGTGCGCGACTCACCGTCTGCCTTGCGTGGAAAAGAAAAACACATGTGCGTGTGCGCTTAGGCATCTCCGAACTTTAAGTGTTGTGAAGTAATCGCGTGTGAACCCACAAGAAGAAGAAACATATGCGGCCGGTCTCCACGAAAAGCACGTACAGTGAACTGCTTAACCGCGTGGACCTTTAACCCCTGACAAAGGCAACGCCTGCGTGTGTCACATCACTTACGCGCTTATGCACTAAGGGCCTTTCCTCGAATTCCACACTCCAAGTTCTGTTTTTTCACGTGTGGCTCACTCTGCATCAAGCTGGCCACGCGACAACACACGGAAGACCACGCTCCTGCCCAGAAGGCCATTTACCTGCCCTCAAGAGTCCCGAGCAGCCTCCTACAAGCTATCTGCTGCTGCCAGCCTACCTGCTGCCAATGTGCCCTGCTCTTTGGTGCCTGTACAGAAGCCATTGCCAGGGATCCTGTTCCTGAGACCACCTCTGCTGACCCAGAAGACTCCCGACTGGCGTACCATCGCTCAACAGCCGAGCCCCAGGACCGAGTTGCCCACCCACACCTGCCTCGGGGGTTGCCATGTCGAACCAAACACCATCCGGGACCAGTGACAACCCCTTGGCAGAGAGGCAGAGGGCTGTCAGCTTCACAGCAAATGAAGTTGGTATCCTGGTGGAGCAAGTCCTGGGGCATTATGATTCCCTCTTCTCAACATTACGCCTCAACAAGGAACATGGAGGGGTGGCATCCCGCAACTACAAGCATGTCCTGAAGCGCTGGGAGGACTTCAGGTCCAGTTGACCAACATCCAGATCCGGGTCCTGGAGCAAACACGCCCAGCGCTTCATCGCCAGGTCCTCGATGTGCAGAACCTGGAGTTGAGTGGTAAGTGTCCATGTGTTCTTGTCCAGTGTACTGCATGTTGAGGTGTGGCAGGAGTGTGCACCTTGGCCTCATGTCTAGCAAGCCCCATGTATGTATGTCTGTGTGCATGGCCATGACAGTGCTGCATGTGAGTCCACTCAAGCCTGTTCCACTTCAATGGTGTCTGTGTTGCAATGCATGATGTGCAACAGCATGTGATGACGCACACATGTTTGCATGCCTGTGTCTGGACTTGGCCATGTTTGGGGTGTGAGACATGGATGCTGATGTCACCGTCATGGTCATGCATGGTGTACACATGCGTGTGTCTGAGTAGTGTGTGTGTGTGACTGGGAAACATCATGGATGCATGACACATGACCATCACGATGCATGAATTGACTGCTGCAGCCTAGTTGTCCATGAATCCACTGTGACGGGAGGTAGACATGGCCAGATGCATGACTGTCCGGTGGTGTGTGTGCATGTGATCAGAATGTCCCATGATGCATGTGATGTTCAGCCCCCCATCGGATGTTCCAACAGTGCCTTGGATGCATATGTCTATTGCACATGCCATGCTTGTTTGTGCATGTGTGTTGCTTGCACTGACCTGTGTGTTGTGGAGGGTGATGATGGAAGTGACATTTGACAGTGCCACTCATGTGCAATTGCTTTGTGTCTAGCAGACTATTGTTCAATACCCTGATCCCTATCTACAGCAGCGACTAAAGAAGAGGGCGGAGATGGCGCTGTGGAGCAGAGCAGCGGGGATGCCTCCACCAGGTGGAGATGCATGGCCCGGTGACCCAGGACATGTCATCTTCTGGGAGCGAGGGGACTGGTGCCGCGTCCATGGCCGGAGCTGCCGAGGGTATGCCCAAGAAGGCGGGGTTGGGAGTGGGCTCCTCGGCAGTGGTAGGGGAAGGTGAGCCCCCACAGGGGCTGTCCAGAGCGGAAGACGGAGCAGAGGCATCCAGGTCAGTGGTGGGTGAGGAGGAGGAGGAGGCCGCATTAGAACCACACATGGGGCCTGGTGGGAGTGATTTTACTGGTGCAAGGGGTGCAGTCCAGGGGCAGGGGCAAGAGGCAGCACAGGTCGCCACGGAGGGGCCTGTGCCTAATCCTGTCCCTGATGAGACTGCATCACCATGCACCGGCAGGGATGCCCTGTCCCAGGCCCGTCCGCTGTTATGGGGGAGTTCCATGTCAACTGACACTCCTCTACCTGCGGACGTGGTGATCCGTGACAGTGTTGAGCCCGTCCTAGTCGGTATCGGGTTGCGCACACACGTGATTCATGATGATGTGCGTGATTCCTGGCACGACCACACACGTCATCACGAACAGGTGTGTGCCAACATGAACCAGCTAGGATGGCTCATTGTTGGGGATTTCCTTCATGTGCTGGCTGCTCTTGTGACCCCCGCCTCCTCTTCACCGACTATGCGCCAGTCTTACACCATGCCGTCTTCCGGCTGACATTTCACCAAGGCCCCCTGTGGACCTGCCTCAGCCACCACGGCCAGGCTGGTGGAGTTCCCATCCCTGACCCCTGGCAATGGAGGTTGTTCAGGCACCATCAAGCAGGGCACGTGCATGACAGCGATGGGGGTTGCCATCTTCCCGGAGGAGGCCTGGTGGCACAGGCGGATGGCATCAAGGCGGCAGCAGACTCGACGTAGGAGGTGTCATGACTCGGGCCAACTACATCATGGTTGCAGGCATCTGCCGAAGAGCAGGAGGACGCTGGACAAAGTGTGTCTTCTGTGTGGCAGCGGTTGGGCCAGCGGATATATGCAGAGTGGTGGTGGGCAGAGAGGGCACGGCTCACCATGGTCAGGGAGCAGAACTCCATGTGGCGAGCCTTGAGGCGGGCAGAGTTCCTCGCGGAGACTTGCAGGGAGTTGGCAGAGAGCATGGTGGTGTCCCTGCAAGCCCTTGAGGATAGAGCGCAGTCTCACCCCTGGGCCATAGACTCACATTTCGATGATGCCCTGGCCAACACTCTTGGGAAGAACGGTGAGCCGTAGGACTAGTGCGCCACCATTTTGTATATAGTTGTATTTTTGTAGGGTTTTTGCTAAGTTTCATTTTGTTTTGGGATCATGAACAGTCAAAATGTCATTGAACATATTTGTACATATTTGTGGTACTGTGGATTTTAGTCTTCTTATTTTTTAACCCATGAAGGAATGTTTTTTTTTGGTTTACCCTTTGGAATTTGATTTCTGGACTTTGGACACTTTGAAGATTTGCTTTTTTTTTGGATTTCATGTTTTTTTGGATTTTGCATTTCATTTCAGTTCACATTCATTTATTTCCTTTGGTAAATTTAATTTTTTGAATACATTTTCATCAAGTCATATATTTGTGTAGTCTGCTCTCATTTGCTTGGTGCATGTGTCAGTCATCATTGCCTCAGTCATGTGTCACTGCTCTGTGGCATGTTGGGCATGTCTTTGGGTGAATACATGTGTGCTTCTGTGAATGACATGCCATGTGGCCTGTCCTGTACCAGGAAGTGGGGTCAATGGATGGATGTGGAGTTGCACTGTAGGGGGGCAGCGTGGGGTGGCATTTGCATGGACATTTGCAACATGATTTTATGTTGTGACAATGAGTTGGTTGTGAGGACGTGAGGCGAGCCCTGCTTACAGGTGCCCGTCACTGGTGGAGGTTATGAGTCGGGGCATGCTTGCAGGTGCCCGGTGCCATGAGGGCTGCCTGCGGCTCATGGTCACGGGTGAGGGGGGTCCCTTGTGGCGTGGGCTACTTGTGGGGCATGGTCACGGGTGATGGGCTGCCTGTGGGGCATAGTCATGGGTGTAGGGGGGTCCCTTGTGGTGTGGGCTGCCTGTGGCCATGGTCAGTGGTGATGGGTGGTCCCCTGTGGCATGGGCTGCCTGCAACGCATGGCCACGGGTGATGGGGGGTCCCCTGTGGTGTGGGCTACCTGCAGTGCATAGTCACAGGTGATGGGGGTCCTCTGTGGCGTGGGCTGCCTGCAGCCATGGTCACAGGTCACGGGTGATGGGCTGCCTGCGGGGCATGGTCAGGGGTGATGGGGGGTCCCTTGTGGCATGGGCTGCCTGCAGCCATGGTCAGGGGTGATGGGTGGTCCCCTGTGGTGTGGGCTGCCTGCGGTGCATGGTCACAGGTGATGGGGGTCCCCTGTGATGTGGGCTGCCTGCAGCGCATGGTCACGGGTGATGGGGGTCCCCTGTGTCGTGGGATGCCTGCAGGCATGGTCACGGGTGATGGACTGCATGCAGGGCATGGTCACAGGTGATGGTGGGGTCCCCTGTGATGTGGGCTGCCTGTGGCGCATGGTCACGGGTGATGGGGTCCCCTGTGGTGTGGGCTGCCTGGGGTGCATGGTCACGGTTGATGTGGGGTCCCCTGTGGTGTGGGCTGCCTGCGGCCATGGTCATGGGTGATGGGGGGTCCCTGTGGTGTGGGCTGCCTGCAAGGCATGGGGAGGGGCCACCTCACAGGCAAATTTCATGAAAAGCGCACTCGTGTACATGTGAATACGCGTACCCAGCTCGCTGCAGCCAAAACGCGTGATAATGTACTCATGCACGTCCTTGCATATGCGTACCCCGCACGCGACAGCCAAAACGCATAATGTACTTGCGCACCCCCTTGAATATGCGTACCCCACTCGCGCCAGCTTAGTCGTGTGATTAGCACACTCTCGTATCCCTGAATATGCATACTCCGCTCGCGGCAGCTATAATGCATGGTAATCTCCTTGCGCACCCCCTTGAATTAGCTCTCTACCTTTTAGCCGAAAACAAATATCAAATAAATGAACCACTAATATGTTGCAGTTACTGCGCTGCAAAACTGGACAACAACCAAACACCTTCACGTGCTATCACAAATAATAAACCCCTGCAACAACTCAACTTATATGAGAGCATCATAATTCAAACAGTGCACCCATTTCACGCAATAATACGCCTTCAAACAAAAACAGCAAAACTACCTCCCTCTGAATTAGTGAAAGGCATTCATGGCAAAGTAGTTTATTTGCCATCAGATCTCAAAGTCCTGGGTGTTAGTGTTAGCAGTGCACAGTGGTGCAGGCAGTTATGGTTGCCTAGGCTACCATAACTGGCGAATTTCAGGGGTTTTTTGATTTTACTTGGAACCATAATCTGACGTTTATAAAGTTTTATTAAGGGAATTTCACAGGTTTTTAGTAGTGCAACTTAAACATAACGTCCCCTTAACAAGGTTTTTTTTGTGTGAATTTCACAGGATTTTTGAAGGGGAACTTAATCATAACATTGTGTTTATAAAGTTTTTTTGCTCTATATACACTCTCATCATGTGATCATGGGAGATATATTGTATAATCTGCTTACTTTATAAACATGTAACATAGAACATACAGAACCCCCTTGCTCTCCAGATTTGAAAGGCACGGACTGAGCGACTGTCTAGACACAGGCCCGGATGAGACAAACAGTACCGGAAACAGCCAGGGGGTATCTGAAAGTGTACTAATGTCTTACACAAAAAATGCACAACTTATAAAAAGGACACACAAAGACATTATAAATACTAGTAAATAAATAGAGAAACCTAAACGTCTGAAACAAAAAACATGCATTTAATGACCATGTGCAATGAAATGGATTATACTATAAAAAAATATGCCTCCAATGTAATTACCTCACAGAAACTCTGCAGCCGGGACCGACAGTAGACGCACGCACTACAACCAACACACATTTTAATAAAATAGTAAGTGAACTTCTTATATGTGTGTGTACTTTTTTTGCTATGAGGGACAGAAAAAATAATATAGTTCTCTTCATTTTGACACAGAAATGTGCAGTACTTTGGAGTGGCTCCAGGAGAATTTCCCGGATGGGGAAATGTCCGAAGATAGCGATAATAATGGTACACAGTGCTGTGCATATGCAAATTAATGGTGAGTATTGTATGGCCATTTAACATATCTATATATATATATATATATTTTGTTTTTTTTACCAGACCAGGAAAAAAAGAAGTAAGGCCAACAAACGACACAGAGGAAGACAGCCTGAAAAGAATAGAAAGGAAAATGGACACACTGAATGAGAATTTTTATAGTTTAAGGCAATTTGTGGAGGAATTTGTGAGAGGGAAAATATGTTATCACTGTTCCATGTGTACCTGCCCCCTTCTCCATTTCCTAATGAACCACCCCCAAGCCTTCAAGTGGAAAATAGACGTTTTGATGAAACATTCATTCCTTCTTCCCCTCACAAACTATCTCCTGACAATCAGCCCATGTTGACCCCTAATTCCCCTATGTTCATGTCAGTTTCTGCTTCCCCCGGTATTTCTGTTGATTAAAGTGTGTATGTCTTTTTAGAAAGTTTTTGTATGTGTACTGTAGTTGAACTGTTTGAGGATTTTGTTTTTTAAACTTAAAATGTTTGTGAACCCAAGTTGAAACTGATCTTAGAACTCACCATCTGTGCAAGTTATGTGTAAATGAACAGAATGGGACGTCCTAAAGACTTTGTACCTCTCCTTACCACTCACAAACGAGATAAAATATGTTCCTAGAACACAGCAGGAGGTGGGAATGTCTATAAAAGGTCAAAGTGGTAGTGTCCTAAGGCCACTATAACCGTCCGTATCGTCTGCAGCCAAAATGGAACCGTCCGTGGAACAGGCGCGGTGGTCGGCATGTTGGAAGTCAAACAAAATGGAGGTGTCCTAAGGACCCTGGACCTGTCCGTACAGTCATCAGATCATGTACGCACATGCGCAGTACACCCATAAGTACTGCGAACATTGCGCCTGTCCCTAACTGTCCGTCTCACTTGTGGCGCACTTTTAATTAGTTTCAGGACTCGAACACTGTCCGTAGAACACTGACACGCATACGCACGTTTATTTTGCTGCATTTGTTGTCCAGTGGGTAGGCATTTCCCGCGTGGATGTGTTCAGGATGTCATCAAGTGACCGCACCCACGTTGAGCGTGTGGACTAGTTTCCGCAGTCTGTCTGCTTCCGCGACATTGCAAAAGAAGTTATACATACATAAGAAAATATTTGACAGTTGAAAAGCACTATTTAACATGTCGCATGCAGCAGATGTACCTGAGAATGTGTTGTTTAGAATTTTTGCAGTGCTTTTGAGTGATTAATATGGTCACGAGGCGCACCCCTCCACCCAAATAAATGGCCACACCCCCCAGCTCATCTTCATATTGCTTCTAGCTATAGCTGTTAGAAGTGTGCTGCCTTCACTGCTGTAGGGACCATTAGGTAACTAATCCTTATGGCATCCATGGCTACTGTTGCGTCATTAGCCTCAGCACCACCCCCAAACCATCCACCACCACCACCTCCCCAAGGGCCTGCAGATGGATAAACGGGTGAGAATGTAGAGATGGAGGAAGAAGAGAATGAGGTGGAGGAACTCCGCACTACTAACACTCGGCGAGAGTCGTGGGTGTGGTGGTTGTTTTCCGTTTTAGGGAACATACCGAAAGCATGTGCGAACTTTGTCAAGTGTAATCGCTGCCAGTTGGTGCTCAGTCGCGGGAGACCTGGTGCGTACAGCTTTGGTACGACAACCATGAAGCGCCACCTAACTTCGTTCCACAGTGCGGTCATTCGCAAGGTGGTGCCATGCGAAGAATGTAGTAGATAGAGTTCCTCCAAAGCATCCTCCGTGTCCGATCCTCTCACCACAAGAGACACTCCTGTGGGGGAGCGCATCCCTCCAGCTGCCTCACAAGCCATTCACAATGCTGTTGACCCTTACCTTTCGAGGGTCACAATATTGTGTGTGTATTGTGACGCAGTACTCTGCAGGGGGGAGAGTCTTTGAAGTGCTTTTGAAGCTACGGTCATGGAGCACCAGAAAAACTGCTCCCTACCTAAGTAAAGGCCGCCCTATATCTTTCTCCATCTGCCCCTTTTTATCCCCGTGGTTGGTGCCCCTTCCTTACCTTCCTTTGCCTTCCTCTCCTAGAGTCTCGTGTCGTCAAAAGTAGTAAACTGGAAACTTACAAAAATTAATAAAAAGGCTCTTTTCAGAGCCGCCTTTCTCAGTTAAAGAATAGAACTATCAAATGACCGTTGTAGGCCCCCGCGCATTTTTTTAAACGTCTGCAGACAGTCATAGGACACACAGGGTAAGCATAACAAAACCAATGGCCTTTTTGCTGGGATTAAGTGATGGCTCTGAAAAGAGCCTTTCGGTGGTGGTGTGTATCCCTAATGAAATTTAGGTTAGAAAAAACAGATTGTGAAATAGGTGACTTTGATGTAAAAAAAAATTGCAAAGCATTTTGTACATTGGAAGAAAGATCTAATTGCGAGCATATGTGAGATGGACTCCATCTGTACGAAAAAGTAAAGAACTATGAAACAAAATGTTTTCATTGTGGAATGAGGACATGCCAACATCTCTTAGAAAGGCACAAACAGCCTTATTCACATTGCGCCTCGCTTTCTCCATTTGTGGACCAAATGCAGAGGAACGGAACCATATCTGCCTTTGTGCTATATGGGAAAAAACAATTTGGCAATTTGGAAACATGTCCATGACCTTCGCAAGTCCTTCCTTCATTGCAAATTGAAAAAAAATTCCAGACACATGGCCTAAACTGTTTCCACCGCAATGAATAATAGGTATGTCCGGATGATGCTCTGTCTGTAGAGTTGCACAGAGAGGTACCAAGTCCAGCCACCTCATTCCACGCACGCCATGCCAGTGCACTTCTACATTAGGAAATCCAACATCTGCACATAGACTGCAACTTTCAGCATGCACCTTCAATCAATGTATCCATGAGTCTCCCAAAATCCAGATAATCTGTTTTCGAGCCCACAGAGCCATGGCTGTCAGGTCTCCTGTCAGGGAAAACACGTTCTCACTAAATGTCTCTGTACAAAACACACCCACTGAACTTTACTGACCAATCCCTAGCTTCGCACATTCTCATTTGCACACGACTCCACCCCACAATCGGCGCCGACTGCAAACTACTGTCATGTTCGGGGGCATGTACAGGATGAGAGCGTGAGGACTGTGCATTTAAATATTATTCCCCTTTTCCCCTTTAAGGTTGGCTCTGAAAAGAGCCATTTTAAAAAAAAAAAATTGGGCAGATGCCTTACAGACATCTGTTATTTTGTATTTTTTTAATATGTTTTCTTCTTACTACACTCGTACAGCCATTACAGAACCTTCTCCAAAGCAAGCCTGTTACGCTCACCTGGCTCCCACAGAGTTGTCGATTGGAACTGGACAGCTGCGGTCTCCACCAATGTGACGCGTAGGCCCGAGATGACGGACTGGACTGGCCCACCTAGCTTCGCTTGCTTGGCCCGTAGGAATATTCTTCTGCAAATGGAGAAAGGGCATTAACCACCCGTGGAGTTTAGCGTAAATCCCCCCCACCCCCGCTGTTCTCCCCACAGATCACCTTTGATGTCCCCTCTTATAGTCTCACCTGATGGTTTGAAAAGATGAGCTCTCCATCCTGCATTGAGCGCAGGGGCGCGTTGATAACCAGTTGCTTCACTGGCTCGAAGGAATTGGTGAGTTCCAGAACAATATTGACTCCGAGATTCCCGGCAAGACACCGTAAGTATAAAGTTCGTAAGAGTTCAAATGCCTGACTTTCACTCTTGTCCGATTCCTTGCAAGTTGCAGCTTGACCCTAATGAAAAGTTCCTCGTGGCAACCGGTAGTATTCTGGTAAGGATTTGTATTTTCCAACACAGTTCGATAAAATAATGTCAATATGTAACCTGTTGCTTTCTCCCTTATTCAGGCGCTTAGAGAAAGTATGAAGTCTCGAGGAATAATACCTCCGGCGGTAAAAACAGGTAAGTCTATTGTGGTGAGGAGGGTTCCCCTTGTTAGTCCCTTTGTTTCACCTTGCTGTCCTTTTTTTTCCCCTTAGGGGCCGGGGTTCGATGAAGATGCAGTGGAAGCTGCGCCGACCCGTGAAGAGGAATAGTACCCCCGGTGGTAAAATCAGGTAAGCCTATGGGGGGTAACTAATATTCCTCTGTGTATTCCCTTGGCTCACCTTGCTGTTCTTGTCTTCTCCTTAGGTGCCGGAGTGCGACGGGAACATGCAGGAGGATGCAGTGGAATGTGAAGATGCTGCAAAGGCCGGTGAGTTCAGCGCGGCGCTGCAGCAGGCGAGGCGACGCGCATAAAATAGCTTCTTTCTTCCAGCTTGAAGGCGCGATGGATCGGGAATTTAGGTAAGGATCAAAGGTATTGCTCTTGTTCTAACCTTTTCTCCTTCTTTCTCCCTTTTTCTAGGAGCTCCAAACTCGAGGCAGGCGTGGCAGAAGGCTGGATGCAGACTTGCAGGCACGGTGAGGGTTACGCTGCTGGATGCAGAATAACGCGAAGCGTGTGCTGCTCTTCGGGCGTGGTTTAAATAGCCCCCAAAGTAGTCCCAGGTAAGTATTCCTCCCCAGCCCCGCCCGAGTAAAAAAATAGTCCCTAAGTAAAGTAGTCCCTTCCAAGCCTCTTTTGGCTTGGAGATCTTGCAGCATGGTCTGCATCAGGTAAGTTTGCAGCATGGTCTGCATCAGGTACATTTTAATCTATGAGCCTGGCGCCTACGGGACTGACTCTCCATATGAGCCTGGCGCCATAGGCGCCAGGACTGGACCGAAATAGCCCCTAGCAGGGGTTGTTGGGCTTGCTTAGGATAACTTGATGCCTGCTTCCAGGGTTGCTGGACTTGGTCTGGGTCCCCGGTGGTAGGCATCATGACAAAGCCTCACATTCCAAAAGAATATGACATTTCCCAAAGAAGATAACGCAACACCATCTGCTTCAAAATAAGCCGCGTTACTGGGAACAATGTTCTCGTGGCTGCAGAAAAACATACCAGCGCGTAACATAAAAGTTTGCATGCCGCCATTGATGATACATCTCCCAATTCCTTGATCAGGACAGAAAACAGAGCTGTTGTCCCATTTTCCTCTAGGGAGTAACCCAGAAAAAATAAATGTTTGCAGTTGGAAATGTGTTCATGACTGCTTGCACCAACTGCTCCAAATCGTCCAACAAAGTACGTGCACTGACGTAGCCCAAATGACAAGCACCGTAGTTCAAAATCACCACATGAGAAGTGGTCATCTCGGTGCAAACTCGTAGAATTGCTGCAACATTGCGATCAGTCTCAGTGCTCCACACCACCTCTACTCCTCTCACATCGAAATGGTGCGCTACATTCCTACTTTCGGCATAGTGCTGTAAACCATGCACAAACATATCTCCAACTACCAAAACCTTCACCCTCTGCACCTCTGCCATCTTCAGTATATCGACACAAAAGAGCAATGGGAACATCTGATTGGCTGATGGCTACAGTTCCCTTTCCATGCTAGATTTTCTGTAGAAACCCGTATGTGACACGCCCTACCAGCGCACAAGCGTTGTGTATGTTCAGCACATAACTCTTAACTAGTCCTTCTACCCTTTCCACATCACTCATGAATCCATTCCCTCATTGGACACAGCTAAGCAGTCACACAACCATCCACCAATCAGATTGAACATCCGTACATCTAACTCAGTCATCAAAATTTCAAACTTCAAATGTACTATTGATCACTCTAAGTACATGGCGCATATCATTGCAAAGCACCTTTGAAAAGTACTGTACAAGTGTCGCGGATTTCTACGTACCGCTCCATCGATGCGCACATGCATGCGTATAAAGTACAGGTATGCATATTTTAATAGATGTACAACCCGTGTGATTTCATTTAAACAAATGAATGCCACTAAATCTGCATAGCCAATACGTACCAGCGCTCCCCCTTTAAGTGCAAGATGTCCAATTGTACATTAACAAACCGCACTACTTCTTACTGTCTCCCACATAACCTATACATACGTTACAACCTTCCCTACGTAGTGCAAAACTCGATTTTCCATTAGAAAATGGCACCATTTTTTATTGTATACCGCCTTCATCAATGCTACTTCCAATACGGTCGTATGAGAAAAATAAACGCTCCCGATTGCTGTGGTGACATGGCCCGCTGAGGGTCTCCCGATTTTTCGAAATCGCACTTATAATAAGAAACAACCGAAATCTTTCCCAGCAACTATAATGAGCTATCGCTTACAAACCTCTCTGCTATACATAACATAGCTTAAAAGAAACAAGGCATTTTCATAATCTTAAAATTAAATTGTACTCACTTCTAAAGTATTTGCAACTAACATACTGCAAGTAACATACAAAGGCAGCACGTAGTGAAGTGAAATGCACACATGCACTGTGTTAAATATCAAAGGAGAGTACTCCGACGACAGATGCAAAATTAACGTGTACAGTAACATCACTGCTCTAAACACACAAAGTTACTAACTTCTTCTTTTTACAATCGCAGTGAAGACTACTGTCCTGAAAATCAACAGCATCTACATTGCAAACAACATATCCAAAGAAACCTGCAAAAAAAAGTAAGTACAGCACGACCTTTATATTCTAACTATTCCTGAAACAGAGTGTGTGGGTTATGTATTTAATTTGCGCACCAAACCAAACAGTGATTTCTGAACCATTCTACCCACATATTCCCATTTATTAAACACAGGTAAACAGGCAGAATGGCTCACAAATCCCCGTCTTTTTGGAACCCAAATAACATACAAACGCCTTACAATGTTAGTACTAGAAAAGAAATAGCTGTTTCAA
Source organism: Ambystoma mexicanum (assembly GCF_040938575.1). NCBI lineage: Eukaryota > Metazoa > Chordata > Amphibia > Caudata > Ambystomatidae > Ambystoma > Ambystoma mexicanum. Next base: position 829,532,353 of record NC_090934.1, on the reverse strand, counting down.
TTTAATGCCATTACGTTTACTATTGATGCTTCTCCTCACCACTAGGCCTTTTTGTATTCTCATCTGAAGCACATTTTAGTAGTATACAAACCAAAAAATATCCTCCCCAAATCATTGTAAGAGACCAATGCACATTCACACACCACCACAAAGAGCTTCCCCAATTAAACTCATGCACGCATGCACACAGCACACATACATTGTACAACACACCAAACCATGCCTTCTTGTCATGATGCCTACCCCCGGGCATCCGGATCAAGCCCATCAGCCCCAGGAGCAGGCATCCACATATTTAATAAAACCTCAGCAGCCCCGGCTGGGTGCTGTCTGGGTTCAGTCCTGGCGCTTTAGGCGCCAGTCTCATTATAGAAATCAGTCCTGGCGCCTTAGGCGCCAGGCTCGTAGCCTTTACTTACCTTGTGCAGACCATGCTGCAAATGAATCCAAGCCAACGTGAGGCCTGGATGGGACTATTTTACTACAGGGACTATTTTTTACTCAGGTGTGGTTCTAGGGACTTCTTACCTGGAACTACTTTGGAGGCTATTTAAACCACACCCGAACAGCAGCACATGCTTTGCGCTCACCGTGCCTGCAGTCCGCATCCAGTCTTCAGCCACGCCCGTCTCGAATCAAGAGCTCCTAGCAATAGAAGAAAGAAGAAGGAAAGGTTAGAAAACAGATATTATTTCAATCCTTACCTGAATTACGGATGCATCACGTCTTCGAACTTGAAAAGGACTGTAACGCTCACCTGATTCCCACAAAGACGCCGACCTGTTCTGGACTGCTATGACCTCTTCTAAGGTGATGCACAGGACTCGGAAGACGGACTGGACCGGACCTCCAAACCTCACCTGTCTGGCCCGTAGAAGAATCCTTCTGTAGATGGAAAAGGGGATTAACTGTCTGCTGGATAATGTGTCGGATTCCCCCCTTCCCCCTCTCACACTCCTCGAACCCCCTCCGCGATTCCTCGTAGAGTCTGACCTTAGAGTCTGAAAGGACGAGCTCTCCATCCTGCTTCCGATGCAGGGGCGCGTTGGTTTCCAGTTACTTCACTGGATGTCGGGTTTGGTGAGTATTCAACTCCGCTTGACTTTTCCGATATGAGGCAGTAAGTATTCAGCTGCAAAAGTTCAAGCCTTAATTGTCCGTTGTCCTTTTCTCTATTTCAGATGCAGGATGAAGAATCAGCGTAGAGGAATGGATTCGCCAAAGGTAAACTCTGGTGAGTCTTTTTGATGGATGGTTCCCTTAGTGATCTTGCTTTCACCCACTAATGCGTGTGTCTTTTTCTCCTTAGGGGCTGGGGTACGGAAGTGCCAAAGAAGCGGCGCCGACCCGAGGTGAGGAAAGATTGTCCCAACAATAATCAGGTAAGTCTTAAGGTGGAAGAATCAGGCCTTCCGCAATCTGTTCCTTCGCTCACCTTTGTTTTGTCTCTTTTTCTCCTTAGGCGCTGAAAGGCGACGGATGGTGCCAATGGTCGCTGAAGAGCCCGAGGGCGTCTCGTGAAGGTGAGTGGAACGCAGCGCTGCAGCGAGCGATGCGATGCGCTGCTAAAAATAATGTCTTTTCTCAGGATCGTCGGAGTGATGGTTCCGGACTCCGGCTGGAGGTAGGTAAAGTTCAATTATTCACCTTTCTCTCCTTTCCTTCCTTTTCAGGTGTTCCAGATTGCAGGCGGGTGTGGCTGGAGCCAGGATGCAGGAGCAGACACGGTGAGCGTCCAGCTGCTAGATGCAGAACAACGCAAAGCGTGAGCTGCTGTCTGGGCGTGGTTTAAATAGCCCCCAAAGTAGTTCAAGGTAAGGATTCTTCCTCAGCCACGCCCGAGTGGTAAAATAGTCCCATAGGTAAAATAGTCCCTTTCAGACCTCAAGGAGGTCTGGATCCAGCAGCATGGTCTGAATCAGGTAAGTCCATCCAAGCACTCCCATAATGAGCCTGGCGCCTATGGTGCCAGGACTGATGCCTTCTATGAGCCTGGCGCCAAAGGCGCCAGGACAATGTCCAAAGAGCCCCTATAAGGGGTTGCTGGGTCCCTCCCTAGGGACATGATGCCTGCTTTCGGGGACGCTGGGCCTGAACTGGCTTCCCGGGAGTAGGCATCATGACAAGGACATTATTCTACACGCGTCGCATCGCCAGCTGCAGCGCTGCGCCATACTCACCAGTCCTCACAGCATTTTTCGATCCGGCGCAGCCTCCATCATTTTCTCCGCCGAATTCCACCATCTAGGGGACAAAGGAAACATAAGGTGAGCCGAGAGAGCCAACAAATACAACCTCTCCACCATAGACTTACCTGATTAACAACCGGAGGCATATTCCGTAACAAACCGCAACTTCTTACGCCACACCTGTAAGGAGAGTGAAACCAGAAATTTAAACACACGCATCTTTTGCCGGACAGTGTTGGGTAATACAGACTCTTACCTGAACACAATCAGCTGCCAAAAGACAATCTTCCCTTGGACCCAGCTGCAACACAAGAAAGGAAGGTACAAGAGTGAACATCGGACATATTGAACTCTTTGAACTTTATACTTACGGGTTCTTGCCTGGAACCTCGTAGTCAATATTCATCCAGAACTCTTCCAACGCCTTCAAACCAGTGAAGTAACTGGTATCTACGCGCCCCTGCATTCCACGCAGGACGGAGAGCTCATCATTTACAAACATAAGGTGAGTTTACTGAAATTGAATATCGGTGGTGATTAGTGGGGAGAACAGTGGGGTGCCATTACAAAAATCCACGGGTGGCTCAATACCTTTCTCCACTTGCAGGAGAATACTTCTACGGGTCAAGCAGACGAGATTAGGCAGTCCAGTCCAGTCCGTCATCTCTGCACTACGCTTCACGTTGGAGGAGGTCGCAGCTGTCCGGGTCCGATCGACTCCCCTGTGGAAGCCAGGTGAGCATAACACTTCTTTTTTTCTACAGACCCCAAAGAATGCCTACCAAAAAGCAAGTCCGTTGAAAGGAACGCAGAAATAGAGCCAATAAAAATAAAAGTGTCCAACGTTAACCATCCATCTGTAACAGAGTTTGTAGAGAACGTTGGAACAATACAGCTAGCACAGTCATTTAGCAAAACAAAGGAAGCTTCAACTACCAAAACTTTACCTCCTCCAACAAAATGTGGCACGAAAGACAAAACTCCTCACAAAGAATCGGCTACCAGTACTCCTAACAATGCTACTATTAATCCTGATATGGTGATAAGAAACTATAGTAAAAAAAGTATTTCAGCCAAAATGTTTCGTCATAGAGTCCTTCAAAATCTAATAAGAAGAGGACCAAAATCATCCTCAACCCTTAAAATCTACTTTAGAAAATTAATCTTACAAGCTCTTGCAGACAGTGCAATCCTTCTGAAAAGGAAGCTGTTTATATTAGTATTAAATAGGATGAAACCACTAACAAAACTAAGTACCAAACTACAAAAGAAACTTATCAATAAACGGAATGTGAACAAAAATAACTTCTTACATATTTGTGGAGGTGAATGGAGTCACACAACAACCACAGAAACATATTTTAGTGAAGAAGCATACAAACAAAATCAAACAAACACAATTGCCATCCATAGCAGTGGACGAGGGTATGAAAAAATCAACCACAGCATCATAAAACAAGAAACACTGCTTACAAAGGTTTCCCTTGAAAACTCAGAATACCTCTCGCTTTGACTGAACCAGACCGTCCAGTGTACAAATGGCCATGCACATCAATGTGTGCCATTCCTAACAAATTATTCAAATCTTTACGTCAGTTCCTCAATCAGTATGTGAAAGGTAGAGACAAAATTTAAATTAAAGTGCTGCAAAATGTAGATATCTGTCCAGTGTGCAAATAAACAGGACTACAAGGACATTCATTAACCTGCATTTCTAGACCTATTTGCAAAAGCACCTTCCATGATATCAAAAGGATAGCAATACATCATGCAAATGTAAGAAATCTAGTGTATAAAATATACTATGCTAAAAGTCCAGCTTCAGATTTAGCCAATTTAAATAGCACTCTTCTGCATGGTACACCCAAATATCTACAAGAAGAAATGGACCATATTCAGAGAAAATATTTTGGAAGTGAAACCCACTTACAACATGCAGTAGTTGTAGAACAGAGTACCAACAATTCTGCACATAGCAACCTTCCATTACACACATACAAAAAAGGAAATACTTAAATTTAAAAGTGCATCAGCTGAAACACCAAACCATGTGTGTTGCCGCAGAACGTTTTACAAAAGGAACACAAAAAATATAGACGTAGCCAGCAAAATAGAAGACAATGAAGATTCCAAATGGTTTGAATTAGCTCTCTACCTTTTAGCCGAAAACAAATATCAAATAAATGAACCACTAATATGTTGCAGTTACTGCACTACAAAACTAGACAACAACCAAACTCCTTCACGTGCTATCACAAATAATTTGGAATTGTTCCCACTACCAAAAAGCCTGCAACAACTCAATTTGCATTAGAGCATCATAATTCAAACAGATCACCCATTTCAAGCAATTATACGCCTTCATCCAAAAACAGCAAAAGTACCTCCCTCTGAATTGGTGAAAGGCATTTGTGGCAAAGTAGTTTACTTGCCATTAGATCTAACAGAAAATGTACACACTCTAGGAGTGGAACGTTCAATAGAGCATTCTTTAATTGTCTTGGTAAATGGTGTATCAACAAAAGACAAAAAAAATTGGCAACAATTGGTGGACTTACATAAAGTTAGAGAAGCCTTGCAATATCTAAAAGACAATACCGACTACTACAAGGAAATAAATATTTAAGAAATGTTAAGGGAAACTACTGAAATAATTGAAGAGGCAACAGAAACTGGACAATTCGAACTTCTGGATCCTGCTGCAGTAGCCACTCTTTTGGACTAGTACACAATTCATCCATTGCATTCCAATGAAAGCATAGATGATGCACTGGAAACTTAGCAAATGCGACAAACCAAAGGTTCACCAATGAGCATATGGGAAAAAAGTATAGAAGCACATGCTTTTCCACTGTTATTTCCTACTGGCAAAGGTGGAAGATACGATGATAGACCCACTCAAATTACAGCATCAGAATACCGCTCATTACGAATGTATTCGCAAGATCCCAGGTTTAGACAAAATGTAGAATACATATTCCACCTACTCTTTGAAAGTGAACTAACAACCATATGTTATGGAGTTGCACACATGTTGAAATCTGGAACCCACTATCAAAATTTGACAGCTATGCAATTAATACAAAAAGTACAAGAAAAAGATGAGGTTTTATAATCAAATATAACACATTTGTTTGCAAACATGCGTGGTACAAAAGAATACTGGTTCGGACGGCACAGGGACGTACGTTGTGTGATCAGAAACCTTGGACCACCAACTTGATTTGTTACACTAAGTTGTGCAGAATATGCATGGGAAGATTTACATGAGTTCCTATGCATATCAAACAACAACAAAACCGACATACATTTATTAACACCTGGAGAACTTCGCTCTCTAGATCCAGTTAATGTGTCAAGATATTTCCATCATTGTTTCATTGCTATGCTACACTTTATTTGCAATAAAACTGTTCCTCCCCTCGGAGAAGTGCAACACTTCTTTTGGAGAAAAGAATTCCAAGCGAGAGGAGCACCACATATTCACATGCTGTTATGGATCAAAGGTGCACCTAAATTTGGTCACGACACTGATGCCACTGTTTTGTAGTTCATTGAAAAATATGTCACTTGTGAAATCCCTTCACAACGGACACATAGTGACCTGCATAAGCAGATTTTACAATTTCAAAGACACAAATGTGGCAAATATTGTTGTCGCAAATACAAAAACAATGGAAAATTCTACACGAAATGCCGCTTTGGTTTCCCTAGACCAGTTACAGAAACAGGTGAAGTGAACAACTTCATGTCTTCAGTTCGACACAGTGTTAAACATAAATCACCTATGAACACGTGTTACATAAAAAGAAAAGAAGAATCAAAATACATCAATGATTACAATGCAATCATTGCCCTCTTATGGAATGCAAATATAGATGTGCAGTACATTGCAGACAATTCTACTGCTGTTGCACGATATGTTACAGCCTACTTAACAAAAGCAGAAAAAACAGAGCTTCAAGAGCTCTGGGATGACCTATCATCAGACAAAACACTATCTCAGAAATTGTACAGTCTAGGCATAAAAATGCTCTCTCATAAAGAATGTGGCACCTATGAAGCGGCAGATCGTTTAACCAGTACTGCTTTGTATGGAAAATCAGACAACATAGTATGGCTAAGTCTTGGTCCTGCTAAATGTAGAAAAAAGAGTTCTGAAATCATATGAGGACATAGAAACAATTGCCAGAACTGATCCCAACAGCTAAGACATTTTAAAAAACAATTTACTGGACACATACTATCCGAACAGGAGTAGGACTTTGGAAAACATTTGTCTATGCCACATAGCTCAAAACTTTGCATACAAAAATAATATAAACCCCAATGAAAACAAAGGCAGATATAGAGTCACAGATTGTGAAGGTTGCTTAGTTAAACCTACCAAACGTAGCTTAATACATCATGTTAAATTGTCATTAAAAACTCCTCAACAGAAAGAACTATATTACATGTCTCTGCTACAACTTTTTAAACCATGGAGAAAAGAGGAAGAGATACTAGATAACTATGACTGCTATGAAGATGCTTTCAAAGCAAATGAAAGCGCTATCACCGATGTGAACTTTACGCAGTACAAAACAATGTTGCACAATGAACAGCAACACGAAGAAGAACTTTAGGCCCAGCTAGATAAGAACACTTCCGACAGTAGTCAACCTTCTGCAACAGGAAGCCAAGAACCACTAGGACAGCCACTAATGACAAATGAGGCAGAATTAGCTATGACAGAAGTGGAAAACAGCATGTGTCAGTATCAAGAAAATATAGAAGACTTAACAAGCAAAACTTAACAAAGATCAGCGCACCATTTTTAAAGATGTAACAAAACAAAAACTAGATGGTGTACAGCACGAAAATAAAGAATGTACCTGCCAAAATTACAAACCAATATTACTGTACATCAGTGGTGACGCTGGGTCAGGAAAAACATTCTTAATAAAAATCATCAGCAAGTTCCTTCAGCAATTGACAAACAACAAATTCTCAGAAGTTGTAACTGCCTCCACAGGTTTAGCTGCCTACAACATAGGCGGTGTCACTTTACACAGATTACTACTTCTTCCAGTAGAACACCAAAACAAATTAGACTATTACAAACTTCCTGCAGAAGTTGCAATGGAACTACGCAGAGTATTAAAGCAAATGAAAATGCTACTAATAGATGAAGTGAGCATGGTCTCCAACCTAATTTTAGCTTTGATTCATCTCAGATTGCAAGAAGTACTTAAAACAAACTACGAATAACTCTTTACAGGGAAACACATTATCATTTTCGAAGATCTTCTACAATTGACACCAGTGAAAGGGGAACCTATGTTTAAAACCTTAGGACACAAACTCTGCCGCAAACAGTTGGCAGCATAGGAAATGTCAACCATTGGCAACATTTCCAATACAGAGAATTAACAGAAAACATGCAGCAATCTGCAGATCTCACTTATGCCAACATAAAATATTAGAGTTGGTGTACTATCTCAAGAAGCACAAGCAATATTGAGAAACCGGCACATTCATGCACTTTATGGCGATAATGCATGTGCTACTGATGTTATGGAACAACTAAAAATGTCAATTGTATGGCCTTAATGCCAACTCTTTCAAGCTGTTTCAAATTCAATGAAACAATGTTAAATAAAGAAATGCAACCAATAATGGAAATTTGCACCACAGACAAACTAGACGTACATGGCATGACACTACCCATGTGTGAGCAAGCCACAACAAGACTAAATAGCTTAGAAAATTCAATCTCCAACACAGCTGGGTTGGAACAATTATTAAAATTATCCTTAAATTGTAGAGTAATGCTTAAACGTAACCTTGACGTAGAGCAAGGGCTAGTGAATGGAGCACTGGGTACAGTTGTTGACTTTCAGTCATACCCACGTGACACCAACATTCAGTTTGTCAATATTCGCTTTGACAAACTTTCAGAAGTGAAAAGGATAGGGCGCTCAACTGCTTGATTCCTGCAATTCAAAGACATGTACGTAAGTAGAGAACAATTTTCTCTAACTCTTGCATGTGCAGTCGCCATTCATAAATCCCAAGGTCTTACCCTAGACAAAGCATTGATTGATACAGGAAACAGTCTTTAAAGAAGGCATGAGCTACGTAGCACTATCACGCTTACATACACTTGACGGTCTAGTATAGTAAACGCTGATGTTCCTTGCATTTTAGAATACATTAGACTACGTCCACTGTACAGCCCCCATCTCAAACAACATCCTGTTCCAGAAAAAGTAAAACGTGGTAAAAGAAAACTAATTGAAACTGAAATGAAACAGAATATCACAGCAAATCCTTCAAACAAAAGAAGGTAAAGGTTCCTCAAGTAATACAAGGAAAGAAGAACCTATTAGGGAAAGTAAACCAGGTACTTCTTCAAAGAAGGAAGATAAACTCCGAAAAAAGCACTCAGATACAGAACTAGCTGGTCTATTCAAATTTTCAAATCAAAGTGGTGTAAATTGCTATGCAAATGTAGCAATAAATATTCTATTGCAATTGCCACCAATTGTAAACAACATTTACTTACACAGTACAGACCAATTGTGTTTACAAATGTTAGTCCTTCATAGAAATGCAAAGAAATGCAACAAACAATCCTGACAACACGTACAGTGTTCACGGAATAAGACAAGAATTGGACTACTGTGCTGGAATAGTGAAATTCACTATAAACTCACAAGAAGATCCACAAGAATTTCTAATGTACTTACTACAAGTACTGGAAAACAAAAGCATACCTATAAATGAAATCTTCCAGATTTCATACATGTGGAAACATACATGCACTCTCTGTAGCAATGTGGTACAGGAACAAATCCCAAATGACCAATTTGTGTATGTATACATACCTAATTGAGATTCCATTCCATTTCAGCATCTTGTACACGATGCAAACCATGGCAGATTATGTACTATGTGTAATTCAGACAATCGGTATACCTTAGTAATACAAACACATAGCAAGTACATAATACTTATGCTGCTACGTTATAAAGCAGATGGTACCAAAAACAACTGCAAGCTGACTGGATTCACACACGGTCAAGTGTCACTTGGAAAGAAAACCTTTACAACAGTAGGTATAATCTACCATGCAGGAGCCACAACCAATGCAGGTCACTCCACTGCATACATTTAAAAGAAATGTGGATGGGTGGAATGTAATGATACCACCATTACTCTAAAGCAGAGATTACTTGCTTATCTTAAAAATGTGTCTTTAATCTTCTTGAAGCCAAAGTTTAATAACTAATGAGTCCTTCTACATTAGCAAAAAACAAAGTGAAAAACTACAAACAGTTAGAATACGCCATCAGGTATCTAACTGCCCAACACTGTATAACAAGGACACAGATAGATGAATACTGCACTACTGTAACAATAAATGCACAGTTAGAATACGCCAACAGGCATCTAGCTGTTGTTAGAAATCGGCAACAAGGCAACAAACCTAACATTAAGCAGAAAGAACAAGGAAACACTCAAAGAAAACAAACAAACAGTTTGTAGTATAGCAAATTAAGTTTTTTTTTTATCCGACAAGGATTTTTTTTCCCCAGACCCAAGGATTAGAAAAACAAACACAGAAACTGAGCACAATGCACAGTACATTGGTTTATGAACTAAATATGAGGGTAAAAAAAAACAACTGTCTATTATACTTTAATCTTTATAAAATGCAAATACTAACATGCTTTTTTCTTTTATAACAGAAATTTAAAAAAGCTACTTTTGACAAGTACTGCAATCATGTAACACATGTATGGATTCTGAACAAATTAATGAGTAAGTATAATAACAGTCATTTCTTACATATGCAAATGTACACGGCTATTCTGTGGCAATAACATGGTGCAGAGCCTGCAGGCAGGCCTAGCACCTTTGATGAACAACCTACCACCTACACCCTACAGCCAATCAAGCAAGACTATAGGTCCTACCCAGAACCATCACTCCATATTAAAACCATGCTGCTTCTATTTTCAATACTTCTAAGTGTACTTTTCGGTGCATGCTCTGAAGCCATGCAGCCAAGACAGTACAACATGCACACACCCACCGCACCACACCACACCACACCCATGTTCACTTATAACCTCACTGCTTAATAATTCAATGTTGGGTGCATTCCCTTTGGCCATGCACCCAAGCCTCTGGGTGCTGCCCAGAACCACCAAAGCATATCACAACCATTGTGGCTTATAATTTCAGTACGTATAAAGTTGGATTAGGGAGCAGGGCCTTCGGCCATGCTGCCAAAATGATATGCCCTCCGCACAACCACCTGAGTAATGTTTCATAGTACCAGTGTACCTATACCTGTGATATGCTGCAGTAGATGTGGCCACAGGTTACAGACTTGGCTGTAAATCCATAGATTTCTCAATGTATGGGTATGCAGCATATAAAATCCATAGTGGGTTACATCTACAGTGCTTATAACTTTGTTCTTGGCTGCATGCCCTTTGGCCGTGCACCAAAGGCTCTACATCTAGGCCACAACTACCATACCGTAGCATACCCATTGTGCTTTTAACAACACTACGTATGAATGTGCTGTTGGGTGCATGGCCTTTGGCCATGCACCCCTGACTGCAGGCCCTCCCCACAGCCACCTGACTGATGGTCAATACTACGGATGTATCTATACCTGTGATATGCTGCTGTAGTTGTGGCCAGGGCCTAAAGTCTTAGGTGTATATCCATACATATTTCAATGTGTGGGTATGATGTGGCTTTTAGCTCCAGTGTTTACAACGTTGTTCTTGGGTGCATGGCCTTTGGCCAAGACTCTACACACTCCGCACAACCATATGAGCGATAGTGAATAGTACATGTGTGCCCATTGCTGTGACATGCTGCAGTGGTTGTGCGCAGGGCCTAAAGCTTTGGAAGTATGGCCGACGGCCAACAGCCTACAGCCATGCACCCAAAAGTCTACAGCCTCCCAGACCGACCACATACATATTCGATTGTATGGGTGTCATGTATGAATATATTGTGCTGCAGTGGTTGTGGGTAGAGTGTACATACTTGGGTGTAAGGCATACAGCCTGCAGCCATACATCGAAAAGTCTATGTCTTGCCCACAACCACTGTAGTATGTAAAACCCATGTTGGCTGATAAGTTAAGAGGTTTTAATTTTTTTGTTGGGTGCATGGGCTTTGGCCATGCACCCAAGAATGCAGGGCCTCCCCACAACCACCTGAGTGATGTACGAGTGTGTCTATACGTGTATATGCAGCAGTGGATGTGGCGAGAGTATAGACTCTTACCTGTATGTCCAAAGAGATTGCAATGTATGGGTGTGCAGTAGCTTATTACTCTCATGCTTACAACTTTGTTCTTGGGTGCATGGCCATCCGCCATGCACCCTAATCGGTGCACACTCTCCACAACCATCTAACCCATTACCAATACTACAAGTGTATTCATGGGTGTAACATGCTGCGGTGGTTGTGGCCAGGGCCTACAGTCTTGGAAGTATAGCCTTCGGCCTACGGCCATGCAACCAAGACTCTAGGCCCTGGCCACAACCACCACTGCATATTACACCCATGCTCGCTTATACATGAGTAACACACCCATACAATGAAACATTATTGCTGTAGCATGTAATCATTTTGTACCCAGGACTCAAGGCCCTGCCCACACCTACCAGATAGGTAATAGAATATATGAGTGTGATGTATGAATGTGATATCCTGCACTGCTTATGGGCAGGTTCTACAGTCTTTGGTGTGTGGCCTACAGCCTGCAACCTTGCACCCAAAACTGTACGTCCTGGCCACAACCACCGCACTTTGTGAGATCCATGTTGGCTTGTAACTTTAGAGTTGACAAGTTTGTTCTCGGTTGCATGAGCCTCGGCCTTGCACCCCAGACTGTACACACTCCCCATAACCATCTAATTGTTAATCAATAATATACAACAGGTGTATCCCTTAGGTGTGTCATGCTGCGGTGGTTGTGGCCAGGGCCTACAGTCTTGGAAGTATGGCCTTCGGCCATGGCCACAACCAAGGCGGGGTACTAGTAAACAGCACACCCATTGGGAAAAGTAATATAATAGCAATATGTAGTCAATTGCAATGTTCGCTAACACCACGCGTGTCCTTAGAACAGTTTCAAGTTGCCTTTCCACAGCACTGACTGCACCCATGGCGGCGTACTAATCAACAGCACACCCATAGGAAAAAATCATGTAATAACGATATATGTACTCAATTTCAATGTTCACTAACACCATGTGTGTCCTTAGAACAGTTTCAAGGTGCCTTTGCACAGTACTGACTGTACCCATGGCGGCGTACTAATCAACAGCACACCCATAGGAAAAAATAATGTAATAACGATATATACTCAATTTCAATGTTCGCTAACATCACGCGTGTCCTTAGAACAGTTTCAACGTGCCTTTCCACAACACTGTGTGAAATACGACCCTTATTAAACCCCTCATTTTCTGTAGGTGCAAACATTTCGAACAAGGCGAGCATATAGAATACATCATTAACACCTACCGCCTAAACAAATACAGTTTTTCACCCATCTCTTAGTCTGTGAACCTCCCCAAGCAGTATGACACAGCAAAATAGTTTTCGAAATAGCATGTTCCCGCTAGTCCCCGCTGCGCTGCCGGCAGATCCAAGATGTCGGCGCATCCAAACAATCTGACAAAGAACACGTCTCACTGCAGCCATTCGGCAGACACGTCGCGTGTCCGCGTCCGTGACGACAGCCCCTTAGCCAATCGGTATCTTTTCCGCTGAGCGAACAGGGACATAGATATCATTAATTTTTTTAGACCTACTTTTTGGTCGTTTTAAAGAAAAGTACTTGACAGACTGTCACCAAATTTACAAAAGCATGCTTTCCGGACCAAGCCCCTGCCGCAAATTTGGTGAAAATCCTTCCAGCGGTTTGGCCAGTCTGTGGGAAAAAAAACGTTTTGGGACCCCCCCTATAACTTTTCTCCCCCTGGACGAATACTCACCAAACTTTGCAAAATAATTCAGAGTGGCCCATATACTTTTTTGCAAAGTTTGGTGAGGATTCGTCCAGGGGGGGCGGAGTTATAGGCCGCCCAAAAAGTGCTCTTCCTACGGAAACAGCAACTTAACCAAAACTACCCGGCCACTACCGTGGCCGTATAATAGATAGATAGATAGATAGATAGATAGATAGATAGATAGATAGATAGATAGATAGATAGATATACACACACAGAAAGTAATTTACTTAGCGCTCATTGTAAATAGGAAGAAAATAAATAAATAAGATTTTGTGAAGTGGTGAAAATGCCTTTTTTTTATAGCTGTATGCTGTAGTTGTTTTTGTCAATTCTCTGTAAATCCTCCAGGGAAATATATTGTGTAAAAACAAATGAAGCTCTTTTTTTTCTATATGTGAGAAATTTTACTTCATTTACTTCCAGCCTGGAGGCAAAAGGGGAGTGAGTCTGGGGAGGACCCCAGGGACCCTGAGCAGATGGAAGAAAGGAGGTGCTGTTCTACACCCCCAACCCATAGACTTATGGGGAGGCCAGAGTGCCCATTCCCTAATGAAGGAAATTGAGCTGGATGGTCTCCAACAGAAAGCAAATATGTGAAGAAAAAAAAGGGACTTTGGATGAAAACCCCACTCTGCCCTGCTCTTCCCCATGAAAGAATTATGCAAGAACAGTGGGGGGGGGGCATATGGGGTGTAATCAAAGGTCCCAAAACAACGGAACTGAAGGGCCCACTGGAAGAAATAACCTACCATCCTTCATAAAAGAACCTTCATGCTGAAAATGTGGGTGTCTTTCTGCAGTTGAAATCCATAGAAAGCTAAACCAAAAATTTAAATCGAGTGCAGATGGGAAAAGCACATCACATTGTTGGTGGAGGAATAAATGCAGCATTTTATACTGAAACTGTCACCCATCGAAAGGTGGTGCACTGTGACAATTCAGAGCAACTTTTCAGCAGATAAATGAACAGCAGATAATTAAAAGTGTATTGTATTAATGACTGAAAGAAACAGCCCTGCACTTTCAGTGCAAAAGCAAAGTGAACCCTGATCAGTAAAACACAGTGGCCCTCATTACGAGTTCGGCCGGTAGCCATGCCGCTATTGGCGGCATGGCTGCCGCCGAAATCGGATCCGTGTCCGGGTCCTCGGAATGAGGACGTACCGGGCCATTCTGAGTTCAGATGGCCCGGTAATTCCTCCCTCAAGGACCCGGACACGGTCCTTACCCATTCCCATTTCAGCCCCCATAGGGCTGAATGGGAATGGGAGAGGGAGCAAACAACGGGCCATAACGAGATGGCCCCTTGTTTGCTCCCTCTTCCCCTCACGGGACCAGGTAAGCACGCCTGGTTTTCCCAGGCGTGCTTAACGTGTCCCGCGAGGGGACCTCGTAATGTGGCGAAATGAGTTGAACGGCGCCGTCACCTTTTACGGCGCTGTTTAACCCGTTCCGCCAGGGTCGTAATGAGGCCCAGTATGTCAAAGAATCAAGGCTGATGTTATTAAATGAAATATGTGAGTTCCTTTTAGCCAAGGACAAATGGGGGATCCTTGTGTTGGCGGGGACATCCCACGTATTTACGACCAGCAGCCACCCACTTCAAACAACAAAGGGGCTAATAAAAACATAGTCCAGGAAGTTTTGATCACATGCTGGCCAGGGATGGCAAATGGATTGGAGGAAGGGTAGCTCATATTTTCACATATGAAGATTCCCCTTTGTTTAAATGGACTGTCACAATAGTTGATTTTTTTCAGAAACCCCAAGCCGCACTGCATACATGTATGTTTCATTTTTCTGATCATTTCAAGGCGATTTGTTGAAATAAAATGTATCGATCTGCAATTTAGGGAAATGTAATGGCAAGCTAAAAGGTGTTCCTGGCTGCTCTGAACATGTTCCGAATTTGAGAGTTGTCAAACTGGTGGAGGGTAACAGTAGGTATGTGGAGAGTAAATTGCAGGTACATAATTATTATGCTTTTTGTAAAAATGGTGGAAAATTGCCAAACACCCATGCAAAATGGTGCGGATTCATCTGTCATTTCATTCAATTCCCCTTAACTGGCTGAAACAGAAAATATATATATATATATATATATATATATATATATATATATATATATATATATATATATATATATATAATATATATATATATATATATATATATATATATATATATATATATATATATATATATATATATATATATATATATATATATATATACATACATATATATATATATATATTACATGGCCACGGTAGTGGCCATGTAGTTATGGTTAAGTTGCTGTTTCCATAGGAAGAGCACTTTTTGGGCGGATTATAACTTTGCTCTCCCTAGACGGATCCTCACCAAACTTTGCAAAAAAAGAATATGGGTCACTCTGAATTATTTTTGCAAAGTTTGATGAGGATTCGTCCAGGGGGGGCAAAGTTATAGGGGGGTCCCAAAACTTTTTTTTTCCCATAGACTGAATGGGAAAAAACTTTGCGCACTGCCACAGGCCAAACCGCTGGACGGATTTACACCAAATTTGCGGCAGGAGTGGGGGCTTGATCCCGAAAGCGTGCTTTTGCAAATTTGGTGTAAATCCGTCCAGTAGTTTTTTATAAAATGACCAAAACGTAAGGCAAAAAAATTAGTGATATCTGTGTTCGCTTCGTGGACGGACTTCCCTGTTCGCTCCGCGGACAGCACCCCGATTGGCCCATGGCCTTGCGTCATGTCCGCGGACATGCAACGTGTTCGCTGATTGGACGGCGAGGGGCGTGGAGCATGTCAGATTTTCTGTGGCGCCCGCCATCTTGTATTCGCCGTCGACCGCGTACAGCGTGGTGAAACGTGGATAAAAAATTGTATTTAGTGCCGTGTGTTGGTGTGTAAGAGTGTTTGGGGAGGGTGGAGGAGTATGAGATAGGTTCAATGTTTTGTTTTTTTATGTGCTAGACGTTTTTGTTGCGTTCAATTTGTCCGCGGAGAACACGGCTGTTCTGACATTTTGTAAATAAACTAAATGGTGGGGTGTTTAGAGGACGAAGTATGTGTCATTTTTGTTCGCAAGTAAGGTAACAATAAGCTATGAACACTCGCGGTGTACTTAATTCTTCGTAAATACACAAACTGGGGGTGTCCTCAGGACGCTGTCCGTATTGTAATCTGTCTAGTTGAATGTGTTCTAAGTACACTTGCGTTGTCCCGAAATGGTTGCAATTACACAAAATGGGGGTGTTCTGAGAACGTTGTTTGTATTGTTCGTTGTCAGGGTGAAAGTGTTTTAAGACGACTCCTTTTGTCCGCTAATAGTACCATTTCCTATGGGCGTCAACCGACTTTTTGTCCACTAAAGAAACGATAAATCCAGCTGGTGTGTGCCGACATTATGTGATAATCCTATGACTGGCGCTTTTGACCTGGCTGACTTGCTTTTGCGACACTAAATCATATCTCCCGCCCCTAAGCCTGATATTATCAAAGCATTCATATTCCCCGCCTCTCTCCATGATGTTACAGGGTGCGTCATCAAACGCGCCCAGTCCTCTGTAGTCCTTTACACAGAACCCGGAAGACAACACATATTATGTCACAACACAGCGCGCCACAATTCTGAATATGAAACAGTGATTTAAAGCAAACAGCAAGATTGTAAATGTTGTAAAGTACATTTATTTGACATCAAATGTTTAGAGAATATTCAGCAATTTGCATTTGTCTTTGTTGTCGATCTGCAAAAGTTCATGTTGAGGCACGCGATGTTCCTTTGCGGTACAGAGGGTGTTAGATCAGCTTACAACTCAGTGCGCCACAATTCGGAATATGAAACTGTGGTTTAAAAGTAAACAGCAGGATTGTACATTTGGTAAAGTACATTTATTTCACATGAAATGTTTAGTGAATATTCAGCGATTTGCTATTGTCTCTGCTGTCGATCTGCAAAAGTTTATTTTGAGCCACGCGTTGTTCCTTTGGGGTAGATAGGCTGTTGGTTTATGATAAAAGCAGTAAATGGTTGCGCTGATAATCGGAAGGTTGCTTCAACAACGAGCCATTAGACCACCCTATTGGTTGGTATGTTGTTTGTAGCCGCTAGTACTGCGTAAGGGCATATTGGTCCTTGGCGATTGTCCCATAAAATGGTGAGGGTCACGAAGTTGCATATTTGGACCTGCACCTGGCAGTTGAAGACCCCATCCGCTGGAGTCTATAAATCGTGACATAGGCAAAATGGGGCCACATACCTGTTTTAAAAAACATAAATTAGTCTCACCAGCCGATCTTCATTAAAAATCATCATTTTATTTATTAGGGCGTGAAACTATTTGCTATCGAAGATAGTGCAATGGAGTATGTTAATAATAAAATAATAATATTTTCCCATTCATATAGGGGTAAGAACCGTGAGGTATCTAAGCGGTGCTTATTATTAACCACGGTGTGTGGTGCTTATTTATCGACCACGGAAGGATGAAAGGCTGAGTTTGGCGTTGCCGGGATTCGAACTTGCGTTAGCAAGGTGTGCACGGCTGTCAAAGCAAGCATTGTACTCGCTGTGCCACTTGACAGGCTACAGTGAAGTGGCACAGCGAGTAGAGTGCTTGACCGCCTATAGACCGGTTAAATTATTTCTATTAACCCACCCTGTGTCGTCTGCCTTTTTCAGAGCCCTCTAAACGACAGGGGATCAATTCGGCGGTGATAGTGCGCGGTAGAAAAGATTATGCCACTTTCAACGAACAAGTTCAACTTGAGCAGTCTTTAATGCTACGCTATTGTAATTATATTTGGTATAAAATAATCTAAAGGGTTACTTACAGTACAATTGCAATTTCCATTGTCTACGAGTAGTGCAGTCCCAAAATACGACTCCGCGTGTGCGAACGATCTTTCGCATAGTGATATAATATATAAAAGTGGTTTCATTTCAGAAATGTTATCCTTATCTTCTCTTAAGTTTTAGCAACACTCCTTCAAGAGAAGTCTTTCATCACAATCTCTGTCTGTCAAGGTCAAAACACAATACAACCTTATAGTCCGCTTCGTGAGCCTCTCCGGGGCCCGAGAAAAAAATGGAAGCAGCTGACCTTCACTGTGAACGAGCATAAATGCTTACTTTGCAACATTCTGTGTAAAGCCATCTGTGAGAAGTTGGTTTTTGCACGCCATGTTTGTATATTGTTTGCGTGATATTAAAAAAGGTTTGTTTAAGGGACGTTATGGTTCTAAGTACAGCCGAAAGACCCCTGAAAATCGCAAGTTATGGTAAGCTATGAAAAATAACTCGCGCCACCACCGTGCACTGCTAAGACTAGCACCCAGGGCATCAAAGATGACATCTCAAATGTCATTGATGAAATCACTGATGACATCACATGTGTATGTACTTTTCATGGAATTTGTGTACTAGGGATTTTATTATAATGTTGCGAAAAAAGTGTCAAGGATATTGCAATAAATATACCGTTACTAGTGCTTTGAACGATGCATTGATATAAATAGCATTGTATTATGGGATTCTATCTAGTATACTGAGCTACTAATGGAGAAACATAGCATTGTGTGCAGAGTACAAGATGAAAATATAATATTTGTAATGTTAATATGTTGAATAATGAAATGATAATTGTCCTGAAATGTTCGAAAATTCACAAAATGGGGGTGTTCTGAGGATGTTATTCGTATTGTGTGATTGCTTAGCTGTATGCAATGAGGGAATGGCACAGAGAGTAAAGTGGACGCCGTCCGCGGACGCCGCGGCTGTTCGTGGACAGGGCGTGCTACATCCGGGTTTTTCCAGGAAATCCAACATGGAAAGAAGACTGTACGGATCTGCCAATCAGATGTCGAGGTTGTGGATTTGTGTTGAAAGAGACTGTGTGTAGTGAAGATGGCAGAAGTGGAGAAAGTCAGGGCGTTGGTGCTCGGAGATATGTTTGTGCATGGTTTACAACAGTACGCTGAATGCAGGCATGTTGCAAAGAACTTTGATGTGAAAGGAGTGCAGGTGGTGTGGAGCACTTTGGCTGATTGCAATGTACAGGGAATTGTACAAGTTTGTGAGGATATGGCCACGATGAACAGTCCGCATGTGGTAGTTTTGCACTATGGTGCTTTCCATTTGGGCAACGTCAGTGCCCCTACTTTGTTGGCTGATTTGGAACGCTTGGTTCAAGCCATAATGAAGATCCTTCCAAATGCGAAAGTATTTTTTTCTGGATTACTACCTAGGGCAATATGGGACAATAGTTCAGTTTTTTTGTCCTCAGCAAAATATTGCTAGGTGTGTCATCAACCGAGGCATGTGCGCCTTCATGCTTAGAGCTGGTATGTTCTTCTGTAATAATGAGAATATTGATGCCAGTAATGCTGTTAATTTTAAAGAAGATGGCATTTCTTTATCTTTTACAGGAAATGCCTTTCTATTTTGGAATGTAAGGGTTGCTTTGGAGAAGGTTATGTGAAGATTTTAGGAGTAAAGAAAAAAAACAAGAAAAAAAATACAAAATAACAGGTGTCTGTCAAGCATCTGTAAAAAAAAACAAAAAAAACGACTTCAAAGGGGAAATGGGGCACACTATTTAAATTTACATTCACCACGCTCAGATTTTCGATATGTCTGCGGACATGGCGGTAGTCCGCGGACATGAAAATCACTACGAGGGGGTTAGTATGTTCTATGTTACATGTATATGAAGTCAGGGATATTATGGTTAAGTTGCGTTACTAAAAACCTATGAAATTCAGTGAAAAAACTTTGTTAAAGGGACGTTATGGTTCAAAGTAAAACCGAAAAACCCCTGAAATTCGGCAGTTATGGTAACATAACCAACCATAACTTGCGCCACCGTGCACTGCTAACACTAACACCCAGGACATCAAAGATGACATCACAAATGTCCAGCTTGGTGAGTTTGATCCAGGGCGGGCAAAGTTATAGGGGGGGTCCCAAAACTTCTTTTTTTCCCATGGACTGAATGGGGAAAAAAATGAGCTCACGCCTACAGCCCAAACCGCTGGATGGATTTTCATGAAATTTGAACCATGAGCAGCGGCTTGGACCCAAAAGCGTGCTTTTGCAAATTTTGTGAAAATCCGTCCAGTATTTTATTTTTAAAATGACCAAAAAGTTGGTCACAAAAAATTAGTGATATCTATGTTCGGTCTGCGGACACACTTCCCTGTTCGCTCTGCGGACAGTGTTCTGATTGGCCAATCGGCTTGCGTCATGTCCGCGGACATGCAACGTGTTCGCTGATTGGACGGTGAAGAGAGTGAAGTGCAGCAGATTTTTGGAAACGCTGCCATCTTGGATTTGCGGTCGTCCGTGGACAGTGCGGTGAAACTTGGGGGAAAAATACTATTTAGTATAGTGTTTTGGTGTGTAAGACTGTTTGGGGAGGGTGGGGGAGTAAGAGATGGGTTAAATGTTGTATTTATTTAGGTGGCAGGCACCCCTGTTGTGTTCGTTCTGACCGTGGACAATACGGGTGTCCTGAAATATTCGTAAGTAAAGGAAATGGGGTATCCTGAGGAGACTAAGCCTGTCCGTATGGTACGTAGGCAAGTTAAAACTGTTCTAAGAACACATCAAGTGTACTGGGATGATCATAAATAAACAAAATGGGAGTGTTCTGAGGACCCTAGAACTGTCCGAATTGTTCGCAAGAAAGCTGAAACTGTTCTAAGGACACACGCGGTGTCCTGAAATGTTCGTAAATAAATGAAATGGGTGTGTCCTGAGGATGCTATGACTGTCCGTATTGTTCGCAGGCAAGTTGAAACTGTACTTCTTGTTCCATTATGGTATTATTAACTTTTTCATAACCTTGACCACTGCTATGTATGGCAATTGTATTTGTTTGCTTTTGTTTGTACGCTTCTTCATTAAAGTATGGTTCTGTGATCGTAGTGTGACTCCATTCATTTTGTAATTTAGTTATTAGTTTTGTTAGTGGTTTCATTTTGTTTAACACTAAAATAAATAACTTTCTTTTGAGAAGAATTTCACTGTCTATCAACGCTTCTAAGATTAATTTCATACGATAGGTTTTAAGCATTGAACCTGGTTTCTCTCCTGTTTGTATAAGATTTTGAAGGACTTTGTGGCAGAACATTTTGGCTAAAATACTTTTATTGGTATGCTTACTTTGAACTATATCAAGATTTAAAGAAGCAGTTTTATCTGTAGTGATAGCTGATTTTCTGCTCATTGTTTTTTGGTTTGGTTTACATTTTGATAGAGGAGGCAAAGTTTTTGTACTTGAAACTTCTTTTGTTTCACTAAATGACTGTATTAGCTGTTTTGTTTCAACTTTTTTGTGCTAGAGATGGATGCTTATATTGGACACTTTAATTTTCATTTGCTCTACCTCTGCGTTGCTTTCTACAGACTTGATTTTTGGTAGGCATTCTTTAGGGTCTGTTGAAAAAATAAAGAAAGTATGGGTTGGGGTGTTGTGCAATGTATGTGTGCTGTGTGCATGAGTGTTTGAGTAAGATGATGAAGATGTATGTAATGGTGTGTGTTTGTGCATTGGGAACTACAACTAGTAGGGATGGGTATTCTTGAATTAATTTGTTACTAAACTGGGGTTCAGATGACAGAAAAAAGTAAGCTAGTGGTGTGGAGAAGTATAAATAGTACATCTAATGCTATACAATTAAAACAGTTGTTTGTTCCATAACATCTAAATTCTAGCGGTTGAGTTGGGTGATTTGTGTGTCGAAAAATAGGAATTTGTGGGCCATTCTGGCTGTAAATCGCTGTTTAAGACATTGGGATTTTTGGACAGAATGGTGCAGAATCTCTATTTTTAGGAAAGAAATAGCATGAATTAACCTTACAGTGTGTTTGAGTAATAATACAAATATTATGGTGATATTCTACTTACTTTTTTCTAAAATGAGCAGGTTACTTCTTAGTTGTTCTTTGTACTTCAAATTCGGCTGCTTCTTTTCAGGAGAATGGTCTTCACTGCAATTGTAAAAGAAACAAATTAGTAATTTTGTTTGTATATAGCACTGTTTTTAATTTAGACATGATTTTTTAATTGAAATTCTTAGCGCCTTCCTCAAAAGCATTAAAACTATCTTATTTACATAAGATATGTCGCACCAGTTGAATACATATGATACGTCCTTAATGAACAATTTGTATTGCAATGACTAAATGTAGCAAACAAAATATCTTTACTATGTCTTGTGAAATTCATAATGTACCACTGAATACCATTATTCCTGTAACTAAGCTCTTCCAAGTAATAGTGCCAAAATGTCATGGGCTACTTGTCCTATATAAATGTAAGTAATTAAATAAATAAAGAAATTTAAAGAAATTATGTAATTGTAAAAGTATTATTGTTTGAGATTTGAACATAGAGTGTGCATGCAATTTTGTTTGACTATATGTATTCTATATATTTCATTTCAAAATGTTAGTTTAACATGATTTGAGTGTGTGTGTATAAAGAAATTAAATAGTACAAAGATGTGTAAGTGACAGTTGATTTTAGGAGATTGAAAAAAATACAGTAGATTCATTTTACAGATTATACAAGCTAAAAGTCAGTTAGAAAATGTGTTCATGTACTGTACAGAAAATATGCATACCTGTAGTTTGTGTTCATGCAAATGGATATGCATGGAGCTGCAAGTAGAAATCTTGGGGACTTGTACAGTATTTCTTGTAGATGGTGCTTGCCAAAGATATGACACTTCTACTCAGAGAGATTCACAGTACATTTGCAGTGCTGATCTATGATGATGCAGTTAGATGTAGAGGTCTTGAATGTGATTGGTGGATGGTCATGTGACTTTGTAGCTACATCCAATGAGGGAATGTCACAGAGAGGAAAGTGGAAATGGTAGAAGGGCTGTTCATGTTACAATATGTCAGCGGACATGGCAGTAGTTTGCGGACATCGGGTGTTACATCCGGGGATTTTTGGGTTCAGAAGTCATGCAAATGTGAATGAGCACTGAAAGGGATTGGTCAGGAAAGTTTAGTGGGTGTGTTGTGCCAGGAGAGAGTTTCTCAGATACTCTTTTTGCTGAGAGAAAAACAGATAGCTATGGCTGTGTGTTTCAGAAAACAGATTGTTTGGATTTTGGGAGACCCGTGGATACATTGGTTGAAGGTGCGTGCAGAAACCTGTGGAGTAGCTGTAGATCTTGGATTCCCACATGTGGTAGTACACTGGCATGGAATACGTGGAATGAAGTGGTTGGACTTGTTACCTCTCTGTGCTACTTTGGAGACGGAGCAACATCCAGATATAATTAAAATTCATTGTGGAGGGAAGAGTTTAGGACATCTGTCTGGAATTTCTTTGCAATTTGCAATGAAAGAAGGACTTGGGAAGTTCATGGACATGTTTCCAAATTCTCAAGTATTTTTTTCACGGATTGCGCAGAGACAAATATGGCTTCGTTCTTCTTCATTTGGTCCACAAATGGAGAAAGCAAGGTGCAATGTCAATAAGGCTGTTTGCGCCTTTCTAAGAGATTTTGGCATGTCCTCTTTTCACAATGAAAATATTATATTTCGTAGTATATACGTTTTTCACAGAGATGGAGTACAACTAACTTATGCTGGCAATCAGATTTTTCTAAGAAATATACAAAATGCATTGCAACCTTTTTTAGAATTACAGCATCCATTTTGAAGTAGGTGTTGAGTATTTATAATTTTTGAAACAACAAACACTTCCCAAAGGCTCTTTTCAGAGCCACCACTTCCTTCCAGAGAAAATTGCAATGGTTATGATAGGGTAGCACCCCAAAATTTTATATGCCTGCGGACTGTCCGTGGACTTCTAAAAAATACGAAGGGGCCTGCTTCATTTATTTTCACTTCTATTTTTTAACTGTGAAAGACGGCTCTGAAAAGAGCCTTATTTTTTTTTTATTTTTGTTATTTTATATTTTTTTTGGTTTTTTATACACGACACACTAGGAGAGGAGGGGAAAGGAGGGTAAAGGGGGGGACACCAACCACAGGGATAAGAAAGGGCGAACTGAGAGAGGAAGATGTAGAGTGGGTTTTATTTGGGTAGTGAGCAGGTCTTCTCGTGCTCTGAGACAATAGTCTCAAAAGCACTACAAAGTCGCTCCCCCCTGCAGAGTACTGTGTCGCAGTACATACATACAACTGTGACCCTCGAAAGGTAAGGGTCATCAGCATTATGTACGGCCTGTGAGGCAGCTTGAGGAAGACGCTGTCCCACAGAGGTGTTCTTTGTGGTGACAGGATCAGAAACGGAGGATGAAGTAGAGAAAATCAACCTACTACGCTCCTCGCAAGGTACAACCCTGCAAATGGCCCCAGAGTGAAATGAACTTAGGTGTCGCTTCATGGTAGTGGTCCCAAAGCTGTACGAACCATGCCTCCCGCGACTGAGTACCATTTTACACTCATTGCAGGTGACTCGGTTCGCACGAGCCTTAGGACCATTTCCATGAATGGTAAATAACTGCCGCACCCAAGACTCACACCCAGTGCGGTTGGTAGGGATTTCCACTACCTCATTCTCGTCATCCTCTTCTTCCTCCTCCTCTGCATCCTCACTCCTGTTCCCCTCTTCAGGCCCTTGGGGAGGTGGTGGTGGTGGAGGGGGTGGGGGTGGTGCTGAAGCAGGTGCAGCACCAGGTGGCAGTAGTGCAGCCATGGATGCCATCTTGATGATGGTGTAATCTGCAAGTTGCGGGAAAAATAGCTGTGCTCTGAAGAATAGCCAGAAACACAATGAGAATAAGCTCTAGGGCGTGGTCTTTTATAGGGGTGCTTGTACGCAGTTCGCGGACATGCGTGCTGTCCGCGGACAGATCGAACACAAAAAAAGGTTCAGAAACTTTCAAAAAGTATGTAGAAACTCAGGATTATTATGTGGGACTTTTGCTATGGTGAGTTTTTATTGAGAAATATTGTGGATTACATGAAAATGTACTTTTAAATTTTTCGGGGACACGAACAGTGTCCGCATTCAGAACATGCGATCAGCATGGGCGTGGTCACATGATCGCTTTGCGAACATGTTCGTGAAGGAAGCGGCTGTCCGCAGGACACCAAATGCACGGACATTGGTTTGCGCATGCACGTTGATGTTCTACGGACACTGTTCGGGTCCTGAAGTAATTAAAAGTGCGTCACACATCAAACTAACAGTTACGGACAACCGTTTGTTCTTAGAACAGTTTAACTTCCTTGCGAACAATACGGACAGATATAACGTCCTCAGGACACCTCCATTTTCATTTATTTACAAACATTTCAGAACACCGAGTGTGTTCTTAGAACAGTTTCAACTTGCTAGCGAACAGTACGGACAGGTATACTGTTCTTCAGGACACCTCCATTTTTGTTTATTACGAACATTTCAGGACACCACTTGTGTTCTTAGAACAGTTTCAACTTGCTAGCGAACAATACGGACAGGTATAGTGTTCTTCAGGACACCCCCATTTTGTTTATTTACGAACATTTCAGGACATTGCGTGTGTCCTAGAACAGTTTCAACTTGCTTGCGAACAGTACGGACAGGTATAGTGTTCTTCAGGACACCTCCATTTTCATTTATTTACAAACATTTCAGAAGACCGCGTGTGTTCTTAGAACAGTTTCAACTTGCTAGCGAACACTACGGACAGGTATAGTGTTCTTCAGGACACTTCCATTTCCGTTTCTTTATGAACATTTCAGGACACCGCGTGTGTTCTAGAACAGTTTCAACTTGCTAGCGAACAGTACGGACAGGTATAGTGTTCTTCAGGACACCTCCATTTTCGTTTATTTACGAACATTTCAGGACACCACTTGTGTTCTTAGAACAGTTTCAACTTGCTAGCGAACACTACGGACAGGTATAGTGTTCTTCAGGACACCTCCACTTTCATTCATTTATGAACATTTCAAAACAACCGTGCAGTCTGCGGACACCTAAATTGTTTTTTTTTTTAAAACTGAAATTAATTACAACACAATATAAAAATGTAACTTTATTTAAAATATATTAACAATTTATGACAGAGAAGGTGAGGCAGAAACAGAAACAAAAACAGGAGAATTAGGGGTTTCAACATGATTGGTATCAGGTGAAGAAGGGAAGGAAGTCTCATCAAAATGTTTTGGGTTATGGAGAGGGTTTGGGGATAATTGACTGGGATATGGTGAGGGGGAACAAGTACATGTGGGACAATGGTATGAGGTTTTTGTTTTAAAATGATCCTCAACAAAAGATTTCAAATTATAAAAATTGGTCAACAATGAATCAATTTTTTCTTTTATACTGTCAAGAGTGTTATCTGTAACAGTTTCTTCAGAGGTATTTTCTATTTTGGTGTGCTCTGTACAAAAAAAATATATATGTTAAATGTATATAAAATAATAATAATTAAATGGTTTATATTGTGAAGTGTGTACAATTAGTTTCACTATCTTCTGACATTTCCTCATGTGGGAAATGCTCCTCTAGCCATTCCAGAGTACTAGACATTTCTGTGAGAAAAAAAAATAATATATTTTTTTTTCTCTAAAACAGAAAGTTTATAAATATATGAGTAAAATGAAGTACACTTACTATTTCAGGTAAAATATGTCCTATGTACTCAGTGGGTCTGCTCTTGTTCTCAGTTATGTTGTGTTTGTGAGGTAATTATGTTGGAAGCCAATTTATTTTCTTGTGGTATATTCCATTTTAGAACATAGTGCATTTAAATGAATGGTTAGGGTTTTGTATAGATGGGTTACATTTATTATGTATTAGTACATATAATGTGTTTGAGTGGTTTTTCTTTAATTTGTTAAATGTTCCTATGTTATGATATAACAATCAAACATACCCCCCCAGAGTTATTTAGGTAGTGGTACTGTTCTTCGAACATGTCCGCGAACATTAAATGAGTTCGCAGACATCAAGTACAGTAGAAGAGATTCAGTCATTTCCATATGATATGTATGTAAAGTGAAAGTCATTATTGTTAAATTGCACTACTAAAAACATACGAAATTCAATGAAAAAACTTTGTTAAAGGGACGTTATGGTTAAGTTGCGCTACTAAAAACCTATGAAATTCAGTGAAAACACACCCCTATAAAAGACCACGCCCTAGAGCTTATTCTCATTGTGTTTCTGGCTATTCTTCGAAACACAGCGATTTTTGCTGCCAACTGCAGATTTCCATAGCATCTTTGATGGCATCCCTGGCTGCTGAACTGCCACCTGGTGCTGCACCTGCTTCAGCACCACCCCCACCCCCTCCACCACCACCACCTCCCCAAGGGCCTGAAGAGGGGAACAGGAGTGAGGATGCAGATGAGGAAGAAGAGGATGATGAGAATGAGGTAGAGGAAAACCCTACTACCCGCACTAGGCGTGAGTCTTGGGTGTGGCGGTTATTTACCATTCATGGTAATGTTCCTAAGGCAGTCGTGGGAAGCACGGTAAGTACAGCTTTGGGACCACTACTATGAAGCGACACCTGAGGTCATTTCACTTTGGGGCTATTCGCAGGGTTGTACCTTGCGAAGAACGTAGCAGGTTGATTTCCTCTACTTCATCCTCTGTTTCTGATCCTGTCACCACAAGGACCACCTCTGTGGGACAGCGTCTTCCTCAAGCTGCCTCACAGGCCATACAGAATGCTGATGACCCTTATCTTTCGAGGGTCACAGTTGTATGTATGTACTGTGACACAGTGCTCTGCAGTGGGGAGCAACTTCGTAGTGCTTTTGAGACTATCCTCTCAGAGCACGAGAAGATCTGCTCACTACCCAAATAAAACCCACTCTACATCTTCCTCTCTCAGCTCGCCCTTTCTTATCCCTGTGGTTGGTGTCCCCCCCTTTACCTTCCTTTCCCCTCCTCTCCTAGTGTGTCGTGTATCAAAAACCAAAAAAAAATACAAAATAGCACAAATAAAAAAAAATAAGGCTCTTTTTAGAGCCGCCTTTCACAGTTAAAAAATAGAAGTGAAAATAAATGAAGCAGGGCCCTTTGTGTTTTTTAGAAGTCCGCGGACAGTTCGCGAACATTTAAAAAATTGGGTTGCTACCCCATCACAAAAATTGCAATTTTCTCTGGGAAGAAGTGGTGGCTCTGAAAAGAGCCTTTGGGTGGTGTTTGTAAGTCAGAAATTATAAATGCTTAACACCTACTTCAAAATGGTTGTTGTAATTCCAAAAAAGGTTGCAATGCATTTTGTACATTTCTCAGAAAAATCTGATTGCCAGCATAAGTAAGATGGACTCCACCTCTGCGAAAAATGTATGTACTACGAAACATAATATTTTCATTGTGAAAAGAGGACATGCCAAAATCTCTTAGAAAGGCACAAACAGCCTTATTAACCTTGCGCCTTGCTTTTTCCATTTGTGGACCAAATGAAGAAGAACAAAGCCACATTTGTCTCTGCGCAATCCGTGAAAATATCACTTGAGAATTAGGAAACATGTCCATAACCTTCCCAAGTCCTTCTTTCATAGCAAATTGCAAAAAAATTCCAGTTACATGTCCTAAACTGTTCCCTCCACAATGAATTACAATTATGTCTGGAGGTTGCTCTGTCTCCAAAGTAGCACAGAGAGGTAGAAAGTCCAACCACTTCATTCCACGTACTCCATGCCAGTGTACTTCCACATGTGGGAATCCAAGATCTACAGCTACTCCACAGCTTTCTGCATGCACCTTCAACCAATGTATCCACGAATCTCCCAAAATCCAAACAATCTGTTTTCTGAAACACACAGCCATAGCTATCTTTCGTTCTCTCAGCAAATAGAGTATCTGAGAAACTCTCTCCTGGCACAACACACCCACTAAACTTTCCTGACCAAT
Organism: Ambystoma mexicanum; assembly: GCF_040938575.1. Taxonomy (NCBI): domain Eukaryota; kingdom Metazoa; phylum Chordata; class Amphibia; order Caudata; family Ambystomatidae; genus Ambystoma; species Ambystoma mexicanum. Next base: position 829,503,292 of record NC_090934.1, on the reverse strand, counting down.
CCCTTTTAGTACTTATTCTCATTTGCATGACTTCTGAACCCAAAAATCCCCGGATGTAACTCCCGATGTCCGCGAACTACCGCCATGTCCGCGGACATATCGTAACATGAACAGCCCTTCTACCATTTCCACTTCACTCTCTCTGCCATTCCCTCATTGGATGTAGCTAAGAAATCACATGACCATGCACCAATCACATTCAAGACCTCTAGATCTAACTGCATCATCATAGATCAGCACTGCAAATGTACTGTAAAACTCTGAGTACAAGTGTCATATCATTGGCAAGCACCATCTACCAGAAATACTGTACAAGTCTCCAAGATTTCTACTTGCAGCTCCATGCATATCCATATGCATGAACACAAACTTCAGGTATGCATATTTTCTGTACAGTAGATGAACACATTTTCAAACAGTCTTTTAGCTTGTGTAATCTGTAAAATGAATTTACTGTATTTTTTTCAATATCCTAAAATCAACTATCACTTATAAACCTTTATACTATTTACTTTCTTTATACACACACACTCAAATCATGTTAAACTAACATTTTTTAAATGAAATATATAGACTACATATATTCAAACAAAATTGCATGCAAGCACAATCTATGTTTAAATCTTTAAAAAAAATACTTATACAATTTCATTTCTTTTTGTTTTTATTTATTTATTTACTTAATTACTTTAATTTAGACATGACATTGAGGCGCTATTACCTAGAACAGCTTACTTACAGAAATAGTAGTATTCACTGTATATTATAAATTTCACAAGACATAGTAAAGATATTTTTTTTTGCTACAGTTAGTCATTCAATACAATTTGTTCATTAAGAACATATCATATGTACTGAACTGATGCAATGTATCTTATGTAAATAAATTAGTTTAATGGTTTTAAAGAAGGCACTGAGGATTTCAATTAAAAAAATCAATATCTAAATTAAAAACAGCGCTATATATAAACAAAGTTACTAATTTGAAGCTTTTACAATTGCAGTGAAGACCAGTCTACTGAAAAGAAGCAGTCGAATTCAAAGAACAAAGAAGAACTAAGAAGTTACCTGTTAATTTAAGAAAAAAAGTAAGTAGAATATCACCATAATATTTGTATTATTAATCAAACATACTATAACATGAATACAAGCTATTTTGGTGCCTAAAAGTAGAGATTGTGTACCATTTTGTCCAAAAATCTTCATGTCTTAAACAGAGATTTACAGCCAGAATGGCCCACAAATTCCTATTTTTGGACACACAAATTACCCAACTGAACCGCTACAATTTTCATATTATAGAACAAACAACTGTTTTAATTGTATACATTAGATTTACTATTTGTACTTTTCCACCCAGTAGCTTACTTTTTTTGTCATCTGAACCCCAGTTTAGTAACACATAAATTCAAGAATACCTATCCCTACTAGTTGTAGTTCCCAATGCACAATCACACACCATTCCATACATCTTTATCATCTTACTCAAATACTCATGCACACAGCACACATACATTCCAGAACACCCCAACCCATATCTTCTTTATTTTTTTCCACAGACCCTAAAGAATGCCTACCAAAAGTCAAGTCCGCAGAAAACAATGCAAAAGTAGAGCAAATGAAAATAAAAGTGTCCAACAAAAAGTTGAAAAAAAACAGTTAATACAGTCATTTAGTGAAACACAAGAAGTTTCAAGTACAAAAACTTTGCCTCCTCTATCAAAATGTAAAACAAACAAAAAAACAATTAACAGAAAATCAGCTATCACTACAGATAAAACTACTTCTTCAAATTTTAATATAGTGCAAAGTAAGCATACCAAGAAAAGTATTTTAGCCAAAATGTACCGTCACAAAGTCCTTCAAAATCTTATAAAAACAGGAGAGAAATCAGGTTCAATGCTTAAAACCTATTGTAGGAAATTAATCTTAGAAGCGTTGATGGACAGTGCAATACTTCTGAAAAGAAAGTTATTTATTTTACTGTTAAACAAAATGAAACCACTAACAAAACTAATAACTAAATTACAAAAAAGACTTCTCAATAAGCGAAATGTCAACAGAAAGAACTTCTTAAGTATCTGCGGAGGTGAATGGAATCACACTACGAGCACAGAAACATATTTTAATGAAGAAGCGTAAAAACAAAAGCAAACAAATACAATTGCCATACATAGCAGTGGTCGAGGTTATGAAAAAGTGAATAATACCATGATGGAACAAGAAGTACTCCTTACAAAAATATGCCCTGAAAACTTAGAGTTACCCCTCCATTCAACTGAATCAGAACGTCCAGTGTACAAATGGCCATGCAAGTCAAGGTGTAACATTCCCAAACAATGTTTCAAATCTTTATGCCAATTCCTCAATAAATATGTAAAAAGCAAAGACAAAATCAAAATTAAATTACTGCAAAATTTGGATGCCTTTCCAGTGCGCAAGTACACAGGACTACAAGGACATTCATTGGCCTGCATTACAGGACCTACTTGTAAAACCACTTTCCATGATATCAAAAGGATATCAACACATCATTCAACTATAAGAAATCTAGTCTATAAACTGTACTATGCTAAAAGTCCTGCTTTAGCACTAGCAAAGTTAAATAACATCCTTCTACATGGTACAGCAAAAGACCTACTTGAAGAAATTCACTATATCCAGAAAAAATATTTTGGAAGTGAAAGCCATTTACAGAATGAAATAGCTTTAAACCAATTAAGCAACAATTCTACACATGGCAACTTTTTGCTAAACACATACAAAAAAGAAATACTAAAATTTAAAAGTACATCAGCTGAAGTACCAAACCATGTATGTGTATGTTGCTGTAGAACTTTTTAACACAAAAACTGTAGACCTATCATACAAAATAGAAGACAATGAAGATTCTAAATGGTTTGAATTAGCTCTCTACCTTGTAGCAGAAAACAAATACGAAATAACTGAGCCCTTAATACTTTGCAGTTACTGCACTACAAAACTTGACAACAACCAAACTCCTTCACGTGCTATCACAAATAATTTGGAATTATACCCAGTACCAAAACCCCTACAACAACTTAATTTATATGAGAGCATCATAATTCAAACAGTACACCCATTTCAAGCAATAATACGCATTCAACCAAAAACAGCAAAATTACCTCCTTCTGAATTGGTAAAAGGCATTCGCGGAAAAGTAGTTTATTTACCATTAGATCTAAAAGAAAATGTGCATACTCTAGGAGTGCAACATCCAATGCAGCAATCTTTAATTATCTTAGTAAATGGAGTACCTACAAAAGAAAAAAAAAATATGGCAACAGCTGGTAGATTTATATAAAGTTAGAAAAGCCTTCCAATATCTTAAAGAGAATAATGAATATTACAAAGAAATTAATATTGAAGAAAACTTGAAAGATACAACTGAAATAATTCAAGAAACACAAGAAGCTGGTCAATTTGAGCTACTAGATCCTGCTACAATATCAAATACTTTAGACCATTATACAATTCACCCTTTGCACTGTAATGACACCGTAGAAGATGCACTGGAAACTTACCAAATGCGTCAAACAAAAGGATCGCCAATCAGCATATGGGAAAAAAGTATAGAAGCACATGCTTTTCCTCAACTCTTTCCTACTGGCAAAGGAGGAAGGTATGATGATAGACCTATTTCAAATATCAGCTTCAGAATACCGCTCATTACGGATGTATTCTGAAGATCCCAGATTTAGACAAAATGTGGAATACATATTCCACCTACTCTTTGAAAGTGAACTAGCAACTTTATGTTACGGAGTTGCACACATATTAAAATCAGGATCACACTTTCAAAATATGACAGCTACACAATTATTAGAAAAAGTGCAACAAAAGGATGAGGTTTTACAATCAAATATTACAAATCTATTAGCAAATATGCGTGGTACTAAAGAGTACTGGTTTCGACGTCATGGAGATGTACGTTGTATGATCAGAAACCTTGGCCCACCCACTTGGTTTGTTACATTAAGTTGTGCAGAATATGCATGGGAAGATTTACAAGATTTCCTACGCATATCAAATAAAAACAAAACAAACATAGACATACTAACACCTGGAGAACTTTGTTCTTTGGATCCTGTTAATGTTTCAAGATATTTTCACCATCGCTTCATTGCTATGCTACATTTTATTTGTAATAAAACTGTTCCTCCATTTGGAGAAGTGCAACACTTCTTTTGGAGAAAAGAATACCAAGCCAGAGGAGCACCACATATCCACATGCTTTTATGGATTAAAGATGCTCCTAAATTTAGTCAAGACAGTGATGCCACTGTTTTACAGTTTATTGAAAAATATGTCACTTGTGAAATTCCATCAGAAGCCACAAATAGTGATCTTCATGCACAAATTTTACAATTTCAAAGACACAAATGTGGAAAATATTGTCGTCGCAAATACAAAAACAAAGGCAAATACTACACCAAATGCCGATTTGATTTCCCTAGACCAGTTACTAATACAGGTCAAGTAAACAACCTCATGTCTTCAGTTAGACATAGTGTTAAAGGTAAGTCACCTAAAAATACATATTACATAAAAAGAAAAGAAGAAGAAAAATATATCAATGATTATAATGCAATCATTGCCCACTTATGGAATGCAAACATAGATGTGCAGTACATTGCAGACAATTCTACTGCAGTTGCACGATATGTCACAGCATACTTAACTAAAGCAGAAAAGACAGAGCTCCAAGACCACTGGAATGACCTGTCATCAGATAAAACAGTATCTCAGAAATTATACAGCTTGGGCATAAAAATGCTCACCCATAGAGAATGTGGATCTTATGAAGCAGCTGATCATTTAACTGGTACTTCATTGTATGGTAAATCTGAAAATATAGTATGGTTATGTCTTGGTCCAGCTAAATCAAGAAAAAGAGTTCTAAAATCATATAAAGATATAGAAACAATAGCCAAACATGATCCCAACAGCCAAGACATTTTAAAAAACAATGTATTGGACACATACTACCCAAACAGAAGTAATACTTTGGAAAACATGTGTCTATACCAAATAGCCCAAAACTACACATACAAAAATAATATGAAACCTGATGAAAAAAAAAGGTAAATATAGAGTGACAGACTGTGAAGGCAGCTTAGTTAAACTCACTAAACCAAATTTAATTAATCATATCAAATTGTCATTGAAGACTCCTCAACATAAAGAAGTATATTACATGTCCCTGCTACAACTCTTCAAACCATGGAGAAAAGAAGAACAATTACTATATAACTATGACTCATATGAGGATGCTTTCAAAGCAAATGAAAGCACTATAACTGATGTAAACTTTACACAGTACAAAACAATGTTGCACAATGAACAGCAACACAAAGAAGAACTCCAAGCCCAACTAGATAAGGACACTCCTGACAGTAGTCAACCTTCTGTAACAGGAAGCCAAGAACCACTGGGAGAACCACTAATAATAAATGAGGCAGAATTAGCTATGATAGAAGTAGAAAACACCATGTGTCAGTATGAAGATAAGGAAGACTTAACTATACTACAATCAAACCTAAACAATGAGCAAAGTAGCATTTTTCAAGACGTAACAAAACAAATTGCACATGGTGCAAAACATGAAAATAAAGAATGTTCCTGCCATGATTATAAACCTATACTACTGTACGTCAGTGGTGAAGCTGGATCTGGCAAAACATTCCTAATCAAAATCATTAGTAAGTTCCTTCAACAATTGACAAACAACAAACTGTCAGCTGTTGTCACTGCCCCCACAGGTTTAGCTGCCTACAACATAGGTGGTGTTACATTACTCCGATTACTACTATTACCAGTAGAACACCAGAACAAATTAGACTATTACAAACTTTCTGCAGAAGCTGCAATGGAATTACGCATAGTATTGAAACAAATGAAAATGCTACTAATAGAGGAAGTGAGCATGGTCTCCAACCTGATGTTAGCTTTGATTCACCTCAGATTACAAGAAGTACTCAAAACAGACTATGAAGAGCTCTTTGCAGGAAAACACATTATTATTTTTGGAGATCTGCTTCAATTAACACCAGTAAAAGGTGAGCCTATTTTTAAAACATTAGGACACAAACTTTGCCGTAAAACTGTTGGCAGCATTGGAAATGTCAACCTTTGGCAACATTTCCAATACAGAGAATTAACAGAAAACATGCGGCAATCTGCAGATCTCACTTATGCCAACATTTTAAAAAGTATCAGAGTTGGTATACTTTCTAAAGAAGCAGAAGGAATATTGAAAACCCGGCACATTAATGCACTTTATGGCGATAATGCATGTGCTACAGATGTTATGGAACAATTAGCCCACAAAAATGTCAATTGTATGGCCTTAATGCCAACTCTTGCAAGCTGTTTCAAATTCAATGAAATCATGCTAAGTAAAGAAATGCAACCAATCATGCAAATTAGCGCCACAGACAAACTAGATGTACATGGTATGACACTACCCACGTGTGACCAAGCCACAACAAGACTAAATAGTTTAGAAAAATCAATCTCAAACACAGCAGGCTTAGAAAAGATATTAAAATCATCCTTAAATTGCAGAGTAATGATTAAACGTAACCTTGACGTGGACCAAGGACTAGTTAATGGAGCACTGGGTACAGTTGTTGGCTTTCAAACATACCCACGCGACAACAAAATTCAGTTTGTCAATATACTCTTTGACAAACTTTCAGAAGTAAAAAGGATAGGACGCTCAACAGCTAGATTCCTTCTCTTCAAAAATATGTATGTACGCAGAGAACAATTTTCTCTAACTCTTGCATACGCAGTCACGATTCATAAATCACAAGGTCTTACCCTAGACAAAGCAATGATAGATATTGGTAACACAGTCTTTAAAGAAGGTATGAGCTATGTAGCACTATCACGCTTACGTACACTTGACAGTCTATTTCTAATCAACTTTGATGCAAGTAAAATAAATGCTGATATTTCTTGCATTTTAGAATACAATAGACTTCGCTCACTATACACCCCCAACCTAAACACATATTCTGTTCCACAAAAAGTAAAACGTTATAAAAGAAAAATAAATCAAACAGAAATGCAACAGGATGTCACTGCAAATCCTCCAAAGAGAGTAAAAGAAACTAATACTTCATCAAGTACCATAAGCAAAAAAGAATCAATTAGGGAAAGTAAACCAAGTACTTCTTTAAAGAAGGAAGACAAACTCTAAAAAAAGCAGTTAGATACAGAACTACCTGGACCATTTAAATTCTCAAATATAGTTGGTGTAAGTTGCTCCGCAAATGTAGCAATGAATATTCTATTTCAATTACCACCAATTGTTAACAACATTTACTTACACAGTGCAGACCCATTGTGTTTGCAAATGTTAGTACTTCACAGAAATGCAGCAAACAATCCTGACAACACGTATAGTGTTTTTGGAATAAGACAACAATTGGACTACTGTGCTGGAATGGTGAAATTCACTATAAATTCACAGGAAGATCCACAAGAATTTTTAATGTACTTACTACAAGTACTGGAAAACAAAAACATACCTATTAATGAAATCTTTCAGATTTCATACATGTGGAAACATACATGCACTCTCTGCAACAATGTGACACAAGAAGAAATCCCCAATGAATGCTTCATATATATATCAATACCAAATTGTGAATCCATTCCACCTCAGCGACTTGTACAAAATGCAAACCATGGTAGATTATGCTCTACCTGCAATTCACATAATCGCTCCACTTTAGTAATACAAACACATAGTAAATACATAACACTAATGCTTCTATGTTACAATGCAGATGGTACCAAAAACAACTGCAAGCTGACTGGATTCACACATGGTCAAATATCACTTGGTAAGAAAACCTTCACAAGAATAGGTATAATCTACCACGCAGGAGCCACAACCAATTCAGGGCACTACACTGCATATATAAAAAAGAAATGTGGATGGTTTGAATGTAATGATAGTACCATTACTCTAAAGCAGAGATTACCAGGAAATCTTACGAACGCTTATTTGATGTTCTTAAAACCATAATTTGATAACTAAACTGTATTTAAACCCTAAGTAAACTTGTGTTAAAAAAATATAAACTGTTAGAATACTCCAAAAGCTATCTAACTGCTCAAAGATTCTACAACAACTAATCAGATAAATGAATACCACTAAATTAGACCAACAAATATACAGTTAGAATACGCCAATTGGTATCTAACTGTCCCAAAATGTAACAATATCCAAATAGATAAATCAATACCACTAAAATATATCAAAATAATAGACAGTTAGAATACGCCAATTGGCATCTAACTGCTCCAAAATGTTATAATATCAAAACAAATAAATAAAATGTTACTGCTCCAAAAAAATACAACAAGCCAAAATATTAAGCATTAGCCAGAAACAACAAGTGAACACTGAAAACAAACAAACAAATAAACTGTAGCATAACAGAAAAAGGTTTTTTTTAAATCCAACATAGATTTATTTTTCTCCCACAGACCCAATGATTTTAGCAACAAATACAGAAACTGAGCAAATTGCACAGTACTCTGATTTGTAATCTACTAAATATGAGGGTCCAAAAAAAAAGTATATTGATTATACAATGTAATAAGTCATTACAAAATACTAATACTAACATGCTATTTTCTTTTATCACAGAAATTAACAAGAAAAACATGGACTCCCGTTACTAGACCAAACAGTAAGTATACAATAATAAGGAGAACCATAGCAGCATATCACATCCATAGTATCTAATATCTTTGTTCTTAATACATTTGTTTTTCACCCAAAGTTATAAGCAAATATGAATGTGATATGCTGCGGTGGTTGTTGCTAGGGCATAGAGTCTTGGGTGCATGGCCAAATGGCCATGCACCCAAGACTCTATGCCCTGGCAACAACCATCGCAGATTATCACATCCATAGAGTCAAACATTTCAACTATGGTCTATGGAAACTTTTAATGTCCGCGGACATTATGAGTGTTCTTAGAACACTTTCAACTTGCCAGCGAACAATACGGACAGCGTTTTCAGGACACCCCCTACGAACATTTCAGAACAACGCGATAGTTCTTTGAACACTTTCCACTTGACAACGAACAATACGGACAGTGTCCTCAGGACACCCCCATTTTGTTTATTTGCGTACATTTCAGGACACTGCGAGTGTTCTTAGAACACATTCAACTTGCCAGCGAACAATACGGACTACGCCTTCAGGACACCCCCTACGAACATTCCAGGACACCGCAAGTGTTCTTAGAAATGTCTGCAGAACACCCCCATTTTGTTTATTTGCGAACATTTCAGGACACCACGAGTGTTCTTAGAACAAATTCAACTTGACAACGAACAATACAGACAGTGTCCTCAAAACACCCCCATTTCGTGTATTTGCGAACATTTCAGGACACCATGAGTGTTCTAAGAACACATTCAACTTGACAGAGAACAATACGGACAGCGTCCTCAGGACACCCCCATTTTGTTTATTTGCAAACATTTCAGGACACTGCGAGTGTTCTTAGAACACATTCAACTTGCCAGCGAACAATATGGACTACGCCTTCAGGACACCCCCTACGAACATTCCAGGACACCGGGAGTGTTCTTAGAAACGTCTTCAGAACACCTCCATTTTGTTTATTTGCGAACATTTCAGGACACCACGAGTGTTCTTAGAACACATTCAACTTGACAGAGAACAATACGGACAGCGTCCTCAGGACACCCCCATTTTGTTTATTTGCGAACATTTCAGGACACCGCGAGTGTTCTTAGAACACATTCAACTTGTCAGCCACAACCCCATTCATATTTGCGAACATTTCAGGACACAGCGAGTGTTCGACAACGTCTTCAGAACACCCCCATTTTGTGTATTTGCGAACAATTCAGGACACCGCAAGTGTTCTTAGAACATATTCAACTTGACAACGAACAATACGGACAGCGTCCTCAGGACACTCCCATTTTGTTTATTTGTGAACATTTCAGGACACTGCGAGTGTTCTTAGAACAGTTTCAGTTTGCTTGCAAACAAAACTGACACATATTGAGTCCTCAGAACACCCCCCATTCAGTTTATTTAGAACATTTCAGAAAACCTGTGATGTCCGCAGACAAATCGAACACAAAAAGAACGTCTAACACATAAAAAACACAACTTTCATCCTATCTCATACACTCCCACCCTCCCCAAACACTCCTACACACCAACACACTCTACTAAATACAAATTTTGAACAAAGTTTCACTGCGCTGTCTGCGGACAACCGCGAATCCAAGATGGCGGGCGCTACCGAAAATCTGACGCGCTTCACGCTCCACGCTGTCCAATCAGCGAACACGTTGCATGTCCGCGAACATCACGCAAGCCGATTGGCCAATCAGGACACTGTCCGCGGAGCAAACAGGGAAGTCCGTCCGCGGACCGAACACAGATATCACTAATTTTTTTGGGGGGGTCCGAAAACTTCTTTTTTTCCCATAGACTGAATGGGGAAAAAAAATTGCTCACACCTACAGCCCAAACCGCTGGATGGATTTTCATGAAATTTGAACCAGGAGCAGCGGCTTGGTCCCGAAAGCATGCTTTTGCAAATTTTGTGAAAATCTGTCCAGTATTTTCTTTTTAAAATGACCAAAAATTAGGTCACAAAAAATTAGTGATATCTATGTTCGGTCTGCGGACACACTTCCCTGTTCGCTCCGCGTACAGTGTTCTGATTGGCCAATCGGCTTGCATCATGTCCGCGGACAAGCAAAGTGTTCGCTGATTGGACGGTGAAGAGCGTGAAGTGCAGCAGATTTTTGGAAACACCCGCCATCTTGGATATGCGGTCGTCCGCGGACAGTGCGGTGAAACTTGGGGGAAAAATACTATTTAGTATAGTGTTTTGGTGTGTAAGACTGTTTGGGGAGGGTGGGGGAGTAAGAGATGGGTTAAATGTTGTATTTATTTAGGTGGCAGGCACCCCTGTTGTGTTCGTTCTGACCGTAGACAATACGGGTGTCCTGAAATATTCGTAAGTAAAGGAAATGGTTTATCCTGAGGACACTAAGCCTGTCCGTATGGTTCGTAGGAAAGTTGAAACTGTTCTAAGAACACATTAAGTGTACTGGGATGTTCATAAATAAACAAAATGGGAGTGTTCTGAGGACCATAGAACTGTCCGAATTGTTCGCAAGAAAGCTGAAACTGTTCTAAGGACACACGCGGTGTCCTGAAATGTTCGTAAATAAATGAAATGGGTGTGTCTTGAGGATGCTAAGACTGTCCGTATTGTTCGCAGGCAAGTTGAAACTGTACTTCTTGTTCCATTATGGTATTATTAACTTTTTCACTGCTATCTATGGCAATTGTATTTGTTTGCTTTTGTTTGTACGCTTCTTCATTAAAGTATGGTTCTGTGATCGTAGTGTGACTCCATTCATTTAGTAATTTAGTTATTAGTTTTGTTAGTGGTTTCATTTTGTTTAACACTAAAATAAATAACTTTCTTTTGAGAAGAATTGCACTGTCTATCAACGCTTCTAAGATTAATTTCATACAATAGGTTTTAAGCGTTCAACCTGGTTTCGCTCCTGTTTTTATAAGATTTTGAAGGCCTTTGTGGCAGAACATTTTGGCTAAAATACTTTTATTGGTATGCTTACTTAGAACTATATCAAGATTTAAAGAAGCAGTTTTATCTGTAGTGATAGCTGATTTTCTGCTAATTGTTTTTTGGTTTGGTTTACATTTTGATAGAGGAGGCAAAGTTTTTGTACTTGAAACTTCTTTTGTTTCACTAAATGACTGTATTAGCTGTTTGTTTCAACTTTTTTTTACAAATTGTGCTAGAGATGGATGCTTATGTTGGACACTTTAATTTTCATTTGCTCTACTTCTGCGTTGCTTTCTACGGACTTGATTTTTGGTAGACATTCTTTAGGGTCTGTTGAAAAAATAAAGAAGGTATGGGTTGGGGTGTTCTGCAATGTATGTGTGCTGTGTGCATGAGTGTTTGAGTAAGATGATGAAGATGTATGGAATGGTGTGTGATTGCGCATTGGGAACTACAACTAGTAGGGATGGGTATTCTTGAATTAATTTGTTACTAAACTGGGGTTCAGATGACAGAAAAAAGTAAGCTAGTGGTGTGGAGAAGTATAAATAGTATATCTAATGCTATACAATTAAAACAGTTGTTTGTTCTATAACATCTAAATTCTAGCAGTTGAGTTGGGTAATTTTTGTGTCGAAAAATAGGAATTTGTGGGCCATTCTGGCTGTAAATCTCTGTTTAAGACATTGGGATTTTTTGATAGAATGGTGCAGAATCTCTATTTTTAGGAAAGAAATAGCATGAATTAACCTTACAGTGTGTTTGAGTAATAATACACATATTATGGTGATATTCTACTTACTTTTTTCTAAAATGAGCAGGTTACTTCTTAGTTGTTCTTTGTACTTCAAATTCGGCTGCTTCTTTTCAGGAGAATGGTCTTCACTGCAATTGTAAAAGAAACAAATTAGTAATTTTGTTTGTATATAGCACTGTTTTTAATTTAGACATGATTTTTTAATTGAAATCCTCAGCGCCTTCTTCAAAACCATTAAAACTATCTTATTTACATAAGATACGTTGCACCAGTTGAATACATATGATACGTCCTTAATGAACAATTTGTATTGCAATGACTAAATATAGCAAACAAAATATCTTGACTATGTCTAGTGAAATTCATAATGTACCACTGAATACCATTATTCCTGTAACTAAGCTCTTCCAAGTAATAGTGCCTCAATGTCATGGGCTTCTTGTCCTATATAAATGTAAGTAATTAAATAAATAAAGAAATGTAAAGAAATTATGTAATTGTAAAAGTATTATTGTGTGAGTTTTGAAAATAGAGTGTGCATGCAATTTTGTTTGACTATATGTATTCTATATATTTCATTTCAAAATGTTAGTTTAACATGATTTGAGTGTGTGTGTGTATAAAGAAATGAAATAGTATACAGATTTGTAAGTGACAGTTGATTTTAGGAGATTGAAAAAAAGACAGTAGATTCATTTTACAGATTATACAAGCTAAAAGTCAGTTAAAAAATGTGTTCATGTAGTAATTAAAAGTGTGTCACACATCAAACTAACAGTTACGGACAACCGTTTGTTCTTAGAACAGTTTAACTTCCTTGCGAACAATACGGACAGACATGGCGTCCTCAGGACACCTCCATTTTCATTTATTTACGAACATTTCAGAACACCGCGTGTGTTCTTAGAACAGTTTCAACTTGCTAGCGAACACTACGGACAGGTATAGTGTTCTTCAGGACACTTCCATTTTCGTTTCTTTATGAACATTTCAGGACACCACGTGTGTTCTAGAACAGTTTCAACTTGCTAGCGAACAGTACAGACAGGTATAGTGTTCTTCAGGACACCTCCATTTTTGTTTATTTACGAACATTTCAGGACACCACTTGTGTTCTTAGAACAGTATCAACTTGCTAGCGAACACTACGGACAGGTATAGTGTTCTTCAGGACACCTCCATTTTCGTTTAATTACGAACATTTCAGGACACCGCATGTGTTCTAGAACAGTTTCAACTTGCTAGCGAACAGTACGGACAGGTATAGTGTTGTTCAGGACACCTCCACTTTCATTCATTTATGAACATTTCAAAACAACCGTGCAGTCTGCGGACACCTAAATTGTTTTTTTTTTTAAAACTGAAACTAATTACAACACAATATAAAAATGTAACTTTATTTAAAATATATTAACAATTTATGACAGAGAAGGTGAGGCAGAAACGGAAACAAAAGCAGGAGAATTAGGGGTTTCAACATGATTGGTATCAGGTGAAGAAGGGAAGGAAGTCTCATCAAAATGTTTTGGGTTATGGAGAGGGTTTGGGGATAATTGATTGGGATATGGTGAGGGGGAACAAGTACATGTGGGACAATGGTATGAGGTTTTTGTTTTAAAATGATCCTCAACAAAAGCTTTCAAATTATAAAAATTGGTCAACAATAAATCAATTTTTTCTTTTATGCTGTCAAGAGTGTTATCTGTAACAGTTTCTTCAGAGGTATTTTCTATTTTGGTATGCTCTGTACAAAAATATATATATATGTTAAATGTATATAAAATAATAATAATTAAATGGTTTATATTGTAAAGTGTGTACCATTAGTTTCACTATCTTCTGACATTTCCTCATGTGGGAAATGCTCCTCTAGCCATTCCAGGATACTAGACATTTCTGTGAGAAAAAAAAAGATAATATATATTTTTTTATCTAACACAGAAAGTTTATAAATATATGAGTAAAATGAAGTACACTTACTATTTCAGGTAAGATATGTTCTGAGTACTCTGTAGGTCTGGTCTTGCTCTTAGTGGTGGAGTGTCTGTGAGGTAATTTTGTTGGAAGCCAATTTATCGTCATTTGGTATATTCCATTTTAGAACATATTGTATTTAAATGAATGGTTAGTGTGTTACATATATGGGTTACATTTCTTATGTATTACTACATATAATATGTATGTGTGCTGCTTTGTGAATTTTTCAAATGTTACTATGTTATGATATAACAATTAAACCTAACCCCCCAGAGTTTTTGGTAGTGGTACTGTTGTCCGAACATGTCCGTGGACATCAAAAGAGTTTGCGGGCATCAAATTTAGTAGAAGGGGTTCAGTATGTTCCATATTACATGTACATAAAGTCAAAGTTATTATTGTTAAATTGTGCTACTAAAAACCTATGAAATTCTATGAAATAACTTTGTTAAAGGGACGTTATGGTTAAGTTGCGCTACTAAAAACCTATGAAATTTAGTGAAAAAAACTGTGTTAAAGGGACATTATGGCTTAGTTGCACTACTAAAAACCAACGAAATTCAGTGAAAAGACTTTGTTAAAGGGACGTTATGGTTCCAAGTAAAACCGAAAAACCCTTGAAATCCTCCAGTTATGGTAAGCTAAGCAACCATAACTTGTGCCACCACCGTGCACTGCTAAGACTAACACCCACAACATCAAAGATAGCATCACAAAAGTCATTGATGACATCACTGATGACATCACATGTGTATGTACTTTTCATGAAATATGTGTACAAGGGATTCTTATTATAATGTTGCGATAAAAGTGTTGAGGATCATTGCAATAAATATCATACCCTAATTAGTGCATTGAACGATGCATTGATATAAATAGCATTCTATTATGGTGTTCTATCTAGTATACCAAGCTACTCATGCAGAAACATAGCATTGTGTGCAGCGTACAAGATGAAATGATAATTGTTTTCTTAATAGAATTTTGTGTACTGTGAAATATGTAATAAGTAGCTAATGAAACCCATATATTACATAATTGCATTACTATAGACAAAACACAAAGAGACAAGAACACATACCAATATGGGTATATACAGGGAAAGTGAAGTTAGCAAAAAAGCACAAGTAGTAGCAGAACAATTCATAACCTAACTGATTATTTTCATGCAAATAAATGATTGCTCTGTTTCAAAGAAGCTATTTACCCATTGTATATGTATCACTTGATGTGATTGGACCCTAAGGAAAGTAGTGTGAGTACAATGTATACAAATATGACCATATACAGGGAAAGTACAGCCATAAAAAACAACAGAACTATCAGAAAGTGCTGATAAGTCTATTGATTATCTTAATGCACAAAAATGATTGCTGTCTTTCAAGCTTGTGTGTTCCCGTATGTATATGTTTCATATGATGTGACTGGACTCTAAGGGAATTACTGCAAGAACCTACTTGAAGGATACGTCTACAAATAAAATAAAATGTTTAGTTTCTGACTGTTACTGAAGAAACCATGTGGCCTAGATATGTCAGCAAAAGAAAAAAGAGTGAGCCAGACATGTGATGTCATCAGTGATGTCATCAATGACATTTGTGATGTCACCTTTGATGTCGTGGGTGTTAGTCTTAGCAGTGCACGGTTGTGGCGCGAATTATGGTTGCCTCGCTTACCATAAATTGCGAATTTCAAGGGTTTTTCGGTTTTACTTGGAACCATAATGTCCCTTTAACAAAGTTTTTTCACTGAATTTCATAGGTTTTTAGTAGTGCAACTTAACCATAACGTCCCTTTAACAAAGTTTTTTCACTGAATATATATAGTTAAGTTGCTGTTTCCATAGGAAGAGCACTTTTTGGCCGGCTTATAACTTCTCTCTCCCTGGGCGAATCCACACCAAACTTTGCAAAAATAGTATATGGCCCACTCTGGATTTTGTGCAAAGTTTGGTGAGGATTCGTCCAGGAGGGGCAAAGTTATAGGGGGGGTCCCAAAACCTTTTTTTTCCCCATAGACTGAATGGTGAAAAAACTATGCTTGCGCCTACAGTCCAAACCGCTGGACGGATATTCACCAAATTTGGACCAGGAGTTGCGGCGTGGTCCAGAAAGCGTGCTTTTGCAGATTTGGTGAAAATCCATCCAGTAGTTTTTTAAAAAAATGAACAAAAAGTAGGTCATAATAAATTTGTGATATCTGTATTCGGTCCGCAGACACACTTCCCTGTTCGCTCCGCGACAATGTCCTGATTGACCAATCAACTTGCGTGATGTCCGCAGATATGCAACATGTTCGCTGATTGGACGGCGTGGAGCGTGAAGCGCGTCAGATTTTCGGTAGCTCTCGCCATCTTGGATTTGCTGACGTCCGCAGACAGCGCGGTGAAACTTGGTTTAAAATTTGTATTTAGTAGAGTGTGTTGGTGTGTAAGAGTGTTTGGGGAGGGTGGGAGAGTATGAGATAGGTTAAATGTTGTGTTTTTTTATGTGGTAGACGCTCTTGTTGTGTTCGATTTGTCTGTGGACAACACAGCTGTTCTGAAATGTTTTAAATAAACTAAATGGGGGGTGTTCTGAGGACACAATATGTGTCCATTTTGTTCGCAAGCAAGCTGAAACTGTTCTAAGAACACTCTCGGCATCCTGAATGTTCGTAAATAAACAAAATGGCGGTGTCCTGAGGACGCTGTCCGTATTGTTCATTGTCAAGTTTAAAGTGTTCTAAGAACACTCGTGGTGTCCTGAAATGTTCGTAGGGGGTGTCCTGAAGACGCTGTCCGTATTGTTCCCTGGCAAGTTGAATGTGTTCTAAGAACACTCGTGGTGTCCTGAAATGTTTGTAAATAAACAAAATGGTGGTGTTCTGAGGACGTTGTCCGTATTGTTCATTGTCAAGTTTAAAGTGTTCTAAGAACACTCGTGGTGTCCTGAAATGTTCGTAGGGGGTGTCCTGAAGACGCTGTCCGTATTGTTCCCTGGCAAGTTGAATGTGTTCTAAGAACACTCGTGGTGTCCTGAAATGTTCGTAAATAAACAAAATGGAGTTGTCCTGAGGACGCTTTCCCTATTGCTCGATGGCAAGTTGAATGTGTTCTAAGAACACTCGCGGTGTCCTGAAATGTTCGCAAATAAACAAAATGGGGGGGTCCTGAGAACGCTGTGCGTATTGTTCGTTGTCAAGTTGAAAGTGTTCTAAGAACACTTGCGGTCTCCTAAAATGTTCGTAGGGGCTGTTCTGAAGACGCTATCCGTATTGTTTGCTGGCAAGTTGAATGTGTTCTAAGAACACTCGCAGTGTCCTGAAATGTTCGCAAATAAAAAAAATGGGGGTGTTCTGAGGACGCTGTCCGTATTGTTCTCTTGCAAGTTGAATGTGTTCTAAGAACACTTGTGGTGTCCTGAAATGTTTGTAAATAAACAAAATGGGGGTGTTCTGAGGACGCTGTTCGTATTGTTCATTGTCAAGTTCAAAGTGTTCTAAGAACACTTGCGGTGTCCTGAAATGTTCATAGGGGGTATCCTGAAGACGCTCTCCGTATTGTTCTCTGGCAAGTTGAATGTGTTCTAAGAACAGCTGTGGTGTCCTGAAATGT
Organism: Ambystoma mexicanum; assembly: GCF_040938575.1. NCBI lineage: Eukaryota > Metazoa > Chordata > Amphibia > Caudata > Ambystomatidae > Ambystoma > Ambystoma mexicanum. The sequence continues at coordinate 829,485,318 of NC_090934.1, read as the reverse complement.
TCGTAAATAAACAAAATGGGGGTGTCCTGAGGACGCTGTCCGTATTGTTCGATGGGAAGTTGACTGTGTTCTAAGAACACTTGCGGTGTTCTGAAATGTTTGTAAATAAACAAAATGGGGGTGTCCTGAGGACGCTGTCCGTATTGTTCTCTGGCAAGTTGAATGTGTTCTAATAACACTCGTGGTGTCCTGAAATGTTCGTAAATAAACAAAATGGGGGTTTTATGAGGACGCTGTCTGTATTGTTCGTTGTCAAGTTTAAAGTATTCTAAGAACACTCGCGGTGTCCTGAAATGTTCATAGGGGGTGTCCTGAAGACGCTGTCTGTATCGTTCTCTGGCAAGTTGAATGTGTTCTAAGAACACTCGTGGTGTCCTGAAATGTTCGTAAATAAAGAAAATGGGGGTGTCCTGAGGACGCTGTCCGTATTGTTTGATGGGAAGTTGAATGTGTTCTAAGAACACTCGCGGTGTCCTGAAATGTTCGTAGGGGGTGTCCTGAAGACGCTGTCCGTATTGTTCTCTGGCAAGTTGAATGTGTTCTAAGAACACTCGCGGTGTCCTGAAATGTTCGTAAATAAACAAAATGGGGGTGTCCTGAGGATGCTGTCAGTATTGTTCAATGGCAAGTTGAATGTGTTCTAAGAACACTCGCGGTCTCCTGAAATGTTCGCAAATAAATAAAATGGGGGTGTCCTGAGAACGCTGTCCGTATTGTTCGTTGTCAAGTTGAAAGTGTTCTAAGAACACTTGCAGTGTCCTGAAATGTTCGTAGGGGGTGTCCTGAAGACGCTGTCCGTATTGTTCACTGGCAAGTTGAATGTGTTCTAAGAACACTTGCAGTGTCCTGAAATGTTTGCAAATAAAAAAAATGGTGGTGTTCTGAGGACGCTGTCCGTATTGTTCTCTTGCAAGTTGAATGTGTTCTAAGAACACTTGTGGTGTCCTGAAATGTTCGTAAATAAAAAAAATAGGGGTGTTCTGAGGACGCTGTCCATTTTGTTCTCTGGCAAGTTGAATGTGTTCTAAGAACACTCGTGGTGTCCTGAAATGTTCGTAAATAAACAAAATGGGGGTGTCCTGAGGACGCTGTCTGTATTGTTCGATGGGAAGTTGAATGTTTTCTAAGAACACTCGCGGTGTTCTGAAATGTTCGTAAATAAACAAAATGAGTCCTGAGGACGCTGCCGTATTGTTGTCTGGCAAGTTGAATGTGTTCTAAGAACACTTGTGGTGTCCTGAAATGTTTGTAAATAAACAAAATGGGGGTGTCCTCAGGATGCTGTCCGTATTGTTCGATGGGAATTTGAATGTGTTCTAAGAACACTTGCGGTGTTCTGAAATGTTTGTAAATAAACAAAATGGGGGTGTCCTGAGGACGCTGTCCGTATTGTTCAATGGCAAGTTGAATGTGTTCTAAGAACACTTGCGGTGTCCTGAAATGTTCATAGGGGGTATCCTGAAGACGCTCTCCGTATTGTTCTCTGGCAAGTTGAATGTGTTCTAAGAACAGCCGTGGTGTCCTGAAATGTTCGTAAATAAACAAAATGGGGGTGTCCTGAGGACGCTGTCCGTATTGTTCGATGGGAAGTTGACTGTGTTCTAAGAACACTTGCGGTGTTCTGAAATGTTCGTAAATAAACAAAATGGGGGTGTCCTGAGGACGCTGTCCGTATTGTTCTCTGGCAAGTTGAATGTGTTCTAAGAACACTCGTGGTGTCCTGAAATGTTCGTAAATAAACAAAATGGGGGTTTTATGAGGACGCTGTCTGTATTGTTCGTTGTCAAGTTTAAAGTATTCTAAGAACACTCGCCGTGTCCTGAAATGTTCATAGGGGGTGTCCTGAAGACGCTGTCTGTATCGTTCTCTGGCAAGTTGAATGTGTTCTAAGAACACTCGTGGTGTCCTGAAATGTTCGTAAATAAAGAAAATGGGGGTGTCCTGAGGACGCTGTCCGTATTGTTTGATGGGAAGTTGAATGTGTTCTAAGAACACTCGCGGTGTCCTGAAATGTTCGTAGGGGGTGTCCTGAAGACGCTGTCCGTATTGTTCACTGGCAAGTTGAATGTGTTCTAAGAACAGCTGTAGTGTCCTGAAATGTTCGTAAATAAACAAAATGGGGGTGTCCTGAGGACGCTGTTCGTATTGTTCATTGTCAAGTTCAAAGTGTTCTAAGAACACTTGCGGTGTCCTGAAATGTTCATAGGGGGTATCCTGAAGACACTCTCCGTATTGTTCTCTGGCAAGTTGAATGTGTTCTAAGAACAGCTGTGGTGTCCTGAAATGTTCGTAAATAAACAAAATGGGGGTGTCCTGAGGACGCTGTCCGTATTGTTCGATGGGAAGTTGACTGTGTTCTAAGAACACTTGCGGTGTTCTGAAATGTTCGTAAATAAACAAAATGGGGGTGTCCTGAGGACGCTGTCCGTATTGTTCTCTGGCAAGTTGAATGTGTTCTAAGAACACTCGTGGTGTCCTGAAATGTTCGTAAATAAACAAAATGGGGGTTTTATGAGGACGCTGTCTGTATTGTTCGTTGTCAAGTTTAAAGTATTCTAAGAACACTCGCGGTGTCCTGAAATGTTCATAGGGGGTGTCCTGAAGACGCTGTCTGTATCGTTCTCTGGCAAGTTGAATGTGTTCTAAGAACACTCGTGGTGTCCTGAAATGTTCGTAAATAAAGAAAATGGGGGTGTCCTGAGGACGCTGTCCGTATTGTTTGATGGGAAGTTGAATGTGTTCTAAGAACACTCGCGGTGTCCTGAAATGTTCGTAGGGGGTGTCCTGAAGACGCTGTCCGTATTGTTCTCTGGCAAGTTGAATGTGTTCTAAGAACACTCGCGGTGTCCTGAAATGTTCGTAAATAAACAAAATGGGGGTGTCCTGAGGATGCTGTCAGTATTGTTCAATGGCAAGTTGAATGTGTTCTAAGAACACTCGCGGTCTCCTGAAATGTTCGCAAATAAATAAAATGGGGGTGTCCTGAGAACGCTGTCCGTATTGTTCGTTGTCAAGTTGAAAGTGTTCTAAGAACACTTGCAGTGTCCTGAAATGTTCGTAGGGGGTGTCCTGAAGACGCTGTCCGTATTGTTCACTGGCAAGTTGAATGTGTTCTAAGAACACTTGCAGTGTCCTGAAATGTTTGCAAATAAAAAAAATGGTGGTGTTCTGAGGACGCTGTCCGTATTGTTCTCTTGCAAGTTGAATGTGTTCTAAGAACACTTGTGGTGTCCTGAAATGTTCGTAAATAAAAAAAATAGGGGTGTTCTGAGGACGCTGTCCATTTTGTTCTCTGGCAAGTTGAATGTGTTCTAAGAACACTCGTGGTGTCCTGAAATGTTCGTAAATAAACAAAATGGGGGTGTCCTGAGGACGCTGTCTGTATTGTTCGATGGGAAGTTGAATGTTTTCTAAGAACACTCGCGGTGTTCTGAAATGTTCGTAAATAAACAAAATGAGTCCTGAGGACGCTGTCCGTATTGTTGTCTGGCAAGTTGAATGTGTTCTAAGAACACTTGTGGTGTCCTGAAATGTTTGTAAATAAACAAAATGGGGGTGTCCTCAGGATGCTGTCCGTATTGTTCGATGGGAATCTGAATGTGTTCTAAGAACACTTGCGGTGTTCTGAAATGTTCGTAAATAAACAAAATGGGGGTGTCCTGAGGACGCTGTCCGTATTGTTCAATGGCAAGTTGAATGTGTTCTAAGAACACTTGCGGTGTCCTGAAATGTTCGCAAATAAACAAAATGGGGGGTGTCCTGAAGACGCTGTCCGTATTGTTCGTTGTCAAGTTGAAAGTGTTCTAAGAACACTCGCGGTGTCCTGAAATGTTCGTAGGGGGTGTCTTGAAGACGCTGTCCATATTGTTCGCTGGCAAGTTGAATGTGTTCTAAGAACACTTGCGATGTCCTGAAATGTTCGCAAATAAAAAAATGGGGGTGTTCTGAGGACGCTGTCCGTATTGTTCTCTTGCAAGTTGAATGTGTTCTAAGAACACTTGTGGTGTCCTGAAATGTTTGCAAATAAACAAAATGGGGGAGTTCTGAGGACGCTGTCCGTATTGTTCGTTGTCAAGTTGAAAGTGTTCTAAGAAATGTCGCTGTGTCCTGAAATGTTCATAGGGGGTGTCCTGAAGACGCTGTCCGTATTGTTCGTCGCTGCCAAGTTGAATGTGTTCTAAGACCACTCGCGGTGTCCTGATATGGTTGCAAATAAACAAAATGGGGGTGTTCTGAGGACGCTGTCCGTATTGTTCGTTGTCAAGTTGAAAGTGTTCTAAGAACACTTGCGGTGTCCTGACATGTTCGTAGGGGGTGTCCTGAAGACGCTGTCCGTATTGTTCTCTGGCAAGTTAAATGTGTTCTAAGAACACTTGCGGTGTCCTGAAATGTTCGCAAATCAAAACATGGGGGTGTTCTGAGGACGCTGTCCTTATTGTTCTCTTGCAAGTTGAATGTGTTCTAAGAACACTTGCGGTGTCCTGAAATGTTTGCAAATAAACAAAATGGAGGTGTTCTGAGGACGCTGTCCGTATTGTTCGTTGTCAAGTTGAAAGTGTTCTAAGAACTGCCACGGTGTCCTGAAATGTTCGTAGGGGGTGTCCTGAAGACGCTGTCGGTATTGTTCGCTGGCAAGTTGAATGTGTTCTAAGACCACTCGCGGTGTCCTGAAATGTTCACAAATAAAAAAATGGGGGTGTTCTGAGGACGCTGTCCGTATTGTTCGCTGGCAAGTTGAAAGTGTTCTAAGAACACTCATAATGTCCGCGGACATTAAAAGTTTCCATAGGCCATAGTTGAAATGTTTGACTCTATGGATGTGATATGCTGCGGTGGTTGTGGCCAGGGCATAGAGTCTTGGGTGCATGGCCATTTGGCATGGCCACCGCAGCATATCACACTCATAGTTTCTTATAACTTTGAGTCAAAAACAGATTTATAAGGAACAACGTTATAAGCGACTATGGGTGTGATATGCTGCGATGGTTGTACTTATTATAATATATTTACTGTTTGGTTTAGTAACTGGAGTACATGTATTTCTTGTTCATTTCTGTGATAAAAGAAAATAGCATGTTAGTATTAGTATTTTGTAATGACTTATTACATTATATAATTAACATTTTTTTTTTGTTGGACCCTCATATTTAGTAGATTACAAACCAGAGTACTGTGCAATTTTCTCAGTTTCTGTGTTTCTGTGTTTGTTGCTAAAATCATTGGGTCTGTGGAAGAAAAAGAAATCCATGTTGGATTAAAAAAAAAACGTTTTTTGTTATGCTACAGTTTATTTGTTTGTTTATTTTCAGTGTTCACTTGTTGTTTCTGACTAATGCTTTACACATTGGCTTGTTGCAGTTTTTTGGAGCAGTAACATATTATTTATTTGTTTGGATATTGTAAAAGTTTGGAGCAGTTAGATACCAGTAGGCGTATTCTAAATGTCTATTTTTTTTATATATTTTAGTGGTATTGATTTATCTGTTTATATTGTTACATTTTGGGACAGTTAGATACCAATTGGCGTATTCTAAATGTCTATTTTTTGCTCTAATTTAGTGGTATTCATTTATCTGATTAGTTGTTGTAGAATCTTTGGGCAGTTAGATAGCTTTTGGAATATTCTAACAGTTTATATTTTTTTTACTATAAGTTTACTTAAGGTTTAAGTACAGTTTAGTTATCAAATTTTGGTTTTAAGAACATTAAATAAGCGTTTGTAAGATTTGCTGGTAATCTCTGCTTTAGAGTAATGGTACTATCATTACATTCAAACCATCCACATTCTTTTTTATATATGCAGTGTAGTGCCCTGAATTGGTTGTGGCTCCTGCGTGGTAGATTATACCTATTGTTGTGAAGGTTTTCTTACCAAGTGATATTTGACCATGTGTGAATCCAGTCAGCTTGCAGTTGTTTTTGGTACCATCTACATTGTAACGTAGAAGCATTAGTATTACGTATTTACTATGTGTTTGTATTACTAAAGTGGAGCGATTATCCGAATTACAGGTAGTACATAATGTACCATGGTTTGCATTTTGTACAAGTTGCTGAAATGGAATGGATTCACAATTAGGTATTGAGATATATATGAAGCGTTCATTGGGGATTTCTTCTTGTGTCACATTGTTGCAGAGAGTGCATGTATGTTTCCATATGTATGAAATCTGGAAGATTTCATTTATAGGTATGTTTTTATTTTCCATTACTTGTAGTAAGTACATTAGAAATTCTTGTGGATCTTCCTGTGAGTTTATAGTGAATTTAATCATTTCAGCACAGTAGTCCAATTGTTGCCTTATTCCATAAACACTATGGCCCTCATTACAACACCGGTGCTAAACAATGGCGCTATTAACCCCATGTGTTGTAACGGGTGTGCCATGGTTAAATGGGGAATTACCACCCCATTCCAAGGTTGGCTGGGCGGTAATTCCCCATTGAACCATGGCCCTTCCCCATTCCCATTTTCACCCCATAGGGTTCTATGGGAATGGGGAAGGCGCTAAGTACGGTACCTCAATTTGCGGTACCGTACTTAGCACCAAGGTCCCTTTGCGGGTCCCTACTTTAACGGCTGGTATAGGCCAGCCGTTAAGGTCGGGTCCCGCAAAGGGACCTCATAAGCAGGCACTAATGGGTTAACGGCGCCACAGCCTTTTACGGCGCCGTTAACCCATTAGCGCCAGGGATGTAATGAGGCCCTATACGTGTTATCAGGATTGTTTGTTGCATTTCTGTGAAGTACTAGCATTTGCAAACACAATTGGTCTGTACTGTGTAAGTAAATGTTGTCAACAATTGGTGGTAATTGAAATAGAATATTCATTGCTACATTTGCATAACAACTTACTCCAATTATATTTGAGAGTTTAAATGGACCAGGTAGTTCTGTATCTGATTGATTTTTTTTTAGTTTGTCTTCCTTCTTTGATGAAGTACCTGGTTTACTTTCCCTAATGGGTTCTTTTATGTTTGTGGTACTTGATGAAGTTTTAGTTTCTTTTACTCTCTTTGGAGGATTTGCAGTGACATCCTGTTGGACTTCTGTTTGATTTAGTTTTCTTTTACAACGTTTTACTTTTTGTGGTACAGAATATGTGTTTAGATGGGGGGTGTATAGTGAGCGAAGTCTATTGTATTCTAAAATGCAAGGAATATCAGTGTTTACTTTACTTGCATCAAAGTTGATTAGAAATAGACTGTCAAGTGTACGTAAGCGTGGTAGTGCTACGTAGCTCATGCCTTCTTTAAAGATTGTGTTACCAATGTATATCATTGCTTTGTCTAGGGTAAGACCTTGTGATTTATGAATGGTGACTGCGTATACAAGAGTTAGAGAAAATTGTTCTCTGCGTAAATACATGCCTTTGAAGAGAAGGAATCAAGCTGTTGAGCGTTCTATCCTTTTTACTTCTGAAAGTTTGTCAAAGAGAATATTGACAAACCTCATCTTTTTGTTGCACTTTTTGTTATAATTGTGTAGCTGTCATATTTTGAAAGTGTGATCCTGATTTTAATATGTGTGCAAGTCCGTAACATAAAGTTGCTAGTTCACTTTCAAAGAGATGGTGGAATATTTTTCACATTTTGTCTAAATCTGGGATCTTCAGAATACATCCGTATTGAGCGGTATTCTGATGCTGATATTTGAATAGGTCTATCATCGTACCTTCCTCCTTTGCCAGTAGGAAAGAGTAGAGGAAAGGCAGGTGCTTCTATACTTTTTTCCCATATGCTGTTTGGTGATTCTCTTTGTTTAACGCATTTGGTACATTTCCAGTGCATCCTCTATGGTGTCATTAGAGTGCAATGGATGAATTGTATAATGGTCTAAAGTGTTTGATATTGCAGCAGGATCTATGAGCTCAAATTGACCAGCTTCTTGTGTCTCTTGAATTATTTCAATTGTATCCTTCAAGTTTTCTTCAATATTAATTTCTTTGTAATATTCATTATTCTCTTTAAGATATTGCAAGGCTTCTGTAACTTTATCTAAATCTACCAGCTGTTGCCAAATTGTTTTGTCTTTTGTAGGTACTCCATTTAACAAGATATTTAAAGATTGTTGCATTGGACGTTGCACTCCTAGAGTGTGCAGATTTTGTTTTAGATCTAATGGTAAATACACTACTTTTCCACGAATACCTTTCACTAATTCAGAGGGAGGTAATTTTGCAGTTTTTGGTTGAAGGCGTATTATTGCTTGAAATGGGTGCACTGTTTGAATTATGATGCTCTCATATAAATTGAGGTGCTGCAGGGGTTTTGGTAGTGGGAATAAGTTATTTGTGATAGCATGTGAAGGAGTTTGGTTGTTGTCAAGTTTTGTAGTGCAGTAACTACAAAGTATTACGGGGTCAGTTATTTCGTATTTGTTTTATGCTATAAGGTAGAGAGCTAATTCAAACGATTTATAGGCCGATTCATGGAATTAATGTGCGCCGAAAATTCTGGCGCAGAGGTGCCAAAACGTGCGATTCGCAGTAAAAGTGCGAAAATCGCAGTGCAACTGCGAAAATTGCAGGGAAACCAGCGCACATCGATTCATGGAAGTCGGTGCGCGAGAAAAATATTGGATGTGCGCTGAAAAAGTGCGCAGCGCATGCCGGTGCACAGGTCATCCAACGGCGTGCGCCACGGCCGCTGCAAAATCGCACATAGCGCGGTGCACATTACAAAAGTAGGCGGAACATGGGCCGTAATACTCGGAATGGGGAACAACATGTGAAAATATGGGCGTCACTGGGGAAGTACAGGAGGCAAGTGCGTGGAACGGCCACACGCTCGCCTACAACTTGTATTCATGGAATCGAATAGGGCAAACCAGCGCACGGTCAAAGATGCGCACAGGGCCAAACAAGTATGCCACAAGAAAGCAGGCGGTAGCGTCCCTGCGCCTGAAATAAATATGTGCCAAAATGTGCGCTAACAAAAAGCACCCATATACAGCTATGATGAATGATCCATACAGTGGCCCTCTAGGACAAATGAGGTGCAAAGGGGTACCGACAAACACGGACACCCGCTGTGTGAAAAATAGCGTGTGCGTGTATTACGGGGTTCGCGGGAAGTTCCACACGCGATTCTCCTGGGCACGTGTATTCCGGGGTGCGCGTGAAGTTTCCCACTCGAATTAGCAGGGTACGTGTATTTCGGTGTGTGTGTGAAGTTCCACACACAATTTCAGCAGGGTACGTGTACTCCGGGTGCGCGGCAAATTCCACACGCGAATCCAGCAGCCTACGTGTATTTCGGGGGTGCCGTGAATTGGCCGTGTGGGTCCTTCCAGCTGTTCCCTCTACACCCTCCACGGCCCCTGCAGGCGGCCCACACCACAGGGGACTATCCTGCACCCCTGCACATGTCCCGCAGGCAGCCCATCCTCCATGGCCATGCCCCCCAGCCAACCCACATGTCACCTTGCACTACTGCCCACCAACGCATGTCTCCCAGCACCCCCACCCCCAGCATCCAGGGGCACCCTCCACCAGGCCCCCACTCATGTCTCCCTGCACCCCCACCCCCCAGCACTGTAGGGCACCCTCCACCAGGCCCCCACTCATGTCCCCCTGCACCCCCACCCCCCTGCATCCAGGGGCACCCTCCACCAGGCCCCCACTCCTGTCTCCCAGCACCCCCACCCCCCAGCACTGTAGGGCACCCTCCACCAGGCCCCCACTCATGTCCCCCTGCACCCCCACCCCCCAGCAGTGCAGGGCACCCTCCACCAGGCCCCCACTCATGTCCCCCTGCACCCCCACCCCCTGCATCCGGGGGCACCCTCCACCAGGCCCCTACTCATGTCCCCCTGCACCCACACCCCCCTGCATCCAAGGGCACCCTTCACCAGGCCCCCACTCCTGTCTCCCAGCACCCCCACCCCCCAGCACTGTAGGGCACCCTCCACCAGGCCCCCACTCATGTCCCCCTGCACCCCCACACCCCAGCAGTGTAGGGCACCCTCCACCAGGCCCCCACTCCTGTCTCCCAGCACCCCCACCCCCCAGCCATGCGATTTGCCTGGGTACGTGTATTCCAGGGGTGCGCGGGTAGTCTCACACGCAATTGCATCAGGGTACGTGTATTATGGGTCCCCGCGAACTTCCACACGCGATACCAGCAGGGTACGTGTATTACAGGGTTCGCGGGAAGTTCCACACGCGATTGCCCTGGGTACGTGTATTTCGGGGTGCGTGGGAAGTTTCACATGCGAATTTGCAGGGTATGTGTATTTCGGTGTGCGCGTGAAGTTCCACACGCGACTGGGCCTGTGAGAGTGGGGTACGTGTATTCCAGGGGTGGGCGGGAATATTTACTCGTGACTGGGCCTGGGAGAGCGTGTTACGTGTATTCCTGGGGTGGGCGGGAAGATTTACACGGTAACCTACAACGTGCCAAAAAATAAAAGGTCCAATCCTGAAACACGTACGCCAGCATGAAGCAGGCGCACGTCCCGCGCAACATAAAAGAGTGCGCAAACAACAAACAAGCTCAGACGCCAGGATGAATATACCGTTCCTAGCAGCAGTGGCCGTGGGATACCGCAGGAGGAGGAGAAGGATAGTCCGGGCCAGAATCTTCACACCCAGAACCAGCCTATTTGGTATGCCTGATGACCAGGTGTATGGGAGGTACAGGTTTCCACCACACATAATACTCGAACTGGTCAGTGAGTGGGAGGATGACCTCACATAACCCACCCTGTGCTCCCAAGCACTCAGCCCCCTGGAGAAGGTCCTCAATGTACTGCACTTCTTGGGTACCGGATCATTTCAGCGGACAAGTGCCATAGTGGGGGGGGGGGTGTCACAGGCCACGCAGTCACGGTGCCTACACCAGGTGTTGGCCATCATCACTGCATGCCCATCAGTCCGCAGGCACATATACCTGCCCAGAACACCTGCAGAAAGGCAGGCTGTCAGCCAGGATTTCTACAGGGTGGCACAATTCCCCAAAGTGCTAGGTGCCATTGATTGCACCCATTTTGCTCTACGTCCCCCCAGGGCTTCTTAGCATATTTATAGAAACCGCAAGCACTGGCATTCCATCAACGTTCAGGTAGTATGTGATGCCAAGGGAATCATCACCTACAGTATATGCCAACTATCCAGGGTCCACCCACGACAGCTTCATTTACAGGATGTCAACCCTAAACCGGGACATGGAAGCTGGGCGGCATGGCGATGCATGGCTGCTTGGTGAGTAGAAATGCCACAGCACACGCATGCATGACAGATACAGAGTAATGCCAATACCCTATTAATGATCCCCATCACCACCTCCCCAGGGGACAGTGCCTACCCTCTGAGCACACACATGATGATGCCAATTCAGAACCCCATCACGCCTCCCGAGGTAAGATACAACATGGCCCATATTGGAACACGGGGCATAGTGGAGCGCACATTCGGAGTGCTCAAGTCACGCTTTCGCTTCCTTGACTGTTCTGGTGGGCAGCTGTTATACGCTCCCCCAGTAGTGTGCAGGATCATAGTGGCAGCATGTGTCCTGCACAATGTTGCAACACGCCGGGGCCTGGCTGTGGACATGGTGGTGCCCCCACATCCCCAACCACATGCACGCCCGCTGCGCATGGGAGGGGAAAGGGCACGGGGTGAGGCAGCCTGTACGCAGCTGGTGGCTAATTACTTCACATAGAAATCACACCCCTGTGGAGTGCACACAGCCCTGGCACATACCATCTGACAATCAATGATGACTCAATCTGACAATTCTGATGAATTAAGGGACAGTCAACTGTCAGAACCATAGCAGCCTGAGATTGTTCATCTGGAAGTGTCACAATGTGTGCATCCCTACCTACACAACACCACCAATGCAGTGTCATCAAAAGACACACTTCCATGCAGCAAAAATGAATACCCACTTGCAAAATACAACATGAGAACAGTGCCATGTCACCCAACCCCTCCCTGGCACGGCCACACAACACACCATGGCATGTCATGCAATGTGAGAGCAAACAAATTAATCCCCACAACATGACCCAAGTGTCACCAACTACAGTGTCCCTAATGGAAACTGGCCACACATGAAATGCTCACAGTAATGCAGGACCAACAACACACATTACCAAATACTTACCAATAATACCAATCACCTACACAACCTCCAACCTACCATAAACATGACAGTACGGACTTAAACAATTGGTAGCCTCACTACCTGATAATGCCAGCACTTCGACCACTTCCAACTATACAGTGTTAGCGCCACGCAAAAGTGTAGGTGCACTGCTTACAACATGGACTCCAGTTCCAAAGTAGACCGCCTTGTGAAGACATGAGAAATGGACCTGCAAATTAGGAGGATGAGATGGATGCAGAAGCACATATCAATACACCATGCAGTGTACAATACAACAACAATATGCACTAGGAATGTATACACAGTATTGACTACAGACTGCCCACACATCAAATGGGAGTCCAACGTCACCGTGTAAGTCAATGTCACTTGGGCACACCCTTTGCAAGCCCATGGAAACGGGAAGCAGGAGGGGTGTGTGTCACACAAACCCAAGCATCTGACCCAAATTCAGGACAAGCCTGCATGTGCCCAGCCACAATACAGCGTATGCCCACGGGAGCCACACAAGGCAACACACTGTCCAAAAAAATCAGGAATAAAAAAAACAAAAAAAAAATAAAAATAATCAAAAATCAAAAATGGCCATGAATGGGCCCGGGGGGGTGGTGAGGCCACCCGGGAGGTCCGAGGACAGGGTGCACACCAAAACCCACCTGTGTGGATCTTGCGAAAAAAAACACCTCCATGGGCTCATGGTCTGCACAGCTACCCTATTGTGGGAGAATCGCTGCTGTCGCTCTCCTCACCCTCTGCAGCTGCATCAGGAGGTGGTGGCACTATGGGAGGCAGCCCACGCAACGCCCTAGTCTGGTCCTCCATGGCAGCAAGTATGCGGGTGTGGAAGGTCTGGTTCTGGAGGATAATTGTACGGAGGTCCCCATGCAACAACTCACGGGGTGCCCGGACCTCCTCCCTAGTTGCCTGCATCTCAGCTGAGAGCATACGTGTGAGCCGCTCCAGCTGCTGTTCTGTCCTCGTGTTAGCTGAAGCCTCAAGCTCAACCAGAGTTGCCCTGAGCTGACGGAGTTCCACCCTCAGGGCTTCCCTGTGGCCCTGTGTCATGGGTGCTACTCCCGAGGGGCCAGGACTGGCCCAGCGCCCTCGGAAGCAGACCCGTCTTCCAATACTCTGGACCCAGCAGACCCCTACAGGGGCCCTTTGGACCGTGTCCTGGCGCCTTTGGCGCCAGGCTCATGAGGGGTTTCAGTCCCGGCGCCATAGGCCCCGGGCTCATATTGATAAACAGTGTAATAATGCTTGGGTGGACTTACCTGAGGCAGACCATGCTGCATATTTACCCAGAACAATCCAGTCTGGTTGAAGTCCCCAGCCATCAGGGCTGGGAGGAACTATTCCCTCCATTCAGGAACTCTTTTCTTACCTGGGTGGAAACGGTGGAAGAACACACACTGGAAGCACTTCTCTGCTATTTAAACCACGCCCGATGGAAAACACGTGCTTCACGTTATTCTGCAGCAGCAGCAGGACGCTCACCGAGTCGGCTCCTGCATTCCAGGTCCAGAGTCATCTTCAGCTTCCGCGCAGCAACCTGTGGATGAAGAATGACACAGAACAATACTTACCAGATCCCGGAATCCAGTCACCGGCAAAACCTGCAAAGAATAAACATAAGGTTAGAAAAGTTCAACTCGCTCGCAGCTGCACCCGCTTACCTGATCCATCCGTGATTGCAACGGAAATAACCGTGGCCTTCTCTTCGGCAGCTTCTCTGCACCTGAAAGGCAAAGGACATAATTAAAAAGGGGTTCGGTGAAGGCAGTCGCATTCATCTTAACTTACCAGTTTTTGCACGCGCAGAAGCGGCCGCATCAACCGCAGCATCACGGCACCTGAAAACTAGAAAAAGGACATTATTAGAGGTGCCATTAAAAGCGGCCAACGATCATTATACTTACGTGCATCGGCACGTGCAGTGGCAACGGATATAAAGCCCGCAGCATCCTGGCACCTGAAAACTAGAAAAAGGGACATTATTAGAGGTGCCATTAAAAGCCGCCAACGAACATTATACTTTTGGCATCGGCACGTGCAGCGGCAACGGAAAACTACGCCCACAGCATCCCGAGGCCTGAAACAAAGGAAAAGGGACATTATTGAGGTGCCCATCTTTTAAAGCCTAAAGACTACAGTATACTTACAGACATCCGCTCGTGCAGTAACGGCGGCATCGCTCTTTGGCATCCCAGCACCAGTGCCACAACTAAGACCGCAAAAGACTTGAGCCTCAACACTGAACTCATCCAGTGACGTAACTGGAATCCACGCACCCCTGCACCAGACGCAGGATGGAGAGCTCAGCATTTATACGCCTAAGGTGAGAGCTTGCCGAGACAAGTAGAAAGCTAGGCTGTGGGAGAAACTGGCGATTGGTGGGAGAAGGAATCCCATCAAACGGTGATTAACCCTTTTTCTTCCACCTGCAGAAAACTTACCCTGCAAGTCAGACATTCGATAAGAGGAAGCCCAGTCCTGAGAGTCGTCCGAGCTCTACGCTTCTCAATTGAAGAAACGATAGCAGCCCAGCCGGGATCAGCGCCTCCGTGGGAATCAGGTGAGCGTTACAGAACGCAAAGCCCACCAATAACCTCCTACCCAGGCGCTATGGAAACTTCCAACACAGACCAACTGGCCCAGTTATTAGGGGAATTAAGAGCTGAAGTTCATGCTGCCCGCCAGGAAACGAATGCCCTTAGGAGGGAATTGATAATATCAAAAGAACGAACTGATGATCTCGCCAGACAGTTATTACAGACACAAGCGGGGCAAACCCCGCTACCTAATTCAGGAGGGAGCTATATCCCAGCGGCTTCAGCCAATCCTGTTCAAATCAACCTACCTGGAAATGTGCCATTGGCACTGCCTGAACGCTTCTCTGGTGACCCTAAAAGGTTTGCGGTGTTTATAAATCAATGCCGATTTCACTTTCTTTGTAGACCTGCAGCCTTTCCGACTGACCAGACTAAGGTAGCCTTTGTGCTTTCGTATTTTAGCGGCAATGCCGCTGAGTGGTCGATCCCTCTGGTTACACAGGATGACCCGATCCTTCGTGATTTCCCGACCTTCCAGGCAAATATGGAAAGACTTTTTGCAAGGCATTCCCAGGGGCAGGCCCTGGACAACGAACTCCTTTCCCTACGACAGGGCAATCAAGATCTTTTGGCCTACATTGCATCATTCAATAGGCTAATCGTGGAAACCAGATCGCCTGAGGACAAAAGAATCACGCTTTTTCACAGGGGTTTGCGTGGCAAACTCAAAGACGTCCTTGCCCAGGTAGTGAATCCTCCTCAGGATTGTTCAGAGTACATTGATTTGGTGGTCCAATTGGATCACAGACTACAAAACAGAAAGGCGGATCGATCCAGGTTTGAAACACGAGTGTTCCCTAAGCCTCAAAGTCACACCAAAGGAGTTGCAGCCGTCGAACCTATGCAAATTGGGGTTGTAAAGGGTCCCCTAACTCAGAAAGAACGCGACAGGAGACGACAAATGCAACTATGTCTCTATTGTGGAAATTCAAGACATTTTCTTCGAGATGGCCCGGTGAAACCACCTAAGAAGACAGTGGGAGCTTCTGATAAGAGTTCTGAAAAGCCTGAGCTGGGAAACGACCTCGCCCGACAAGTGTAGAGGTCCACTTGCCTAGCATAAAAACCAGTTCTTTGACCTCGCACTTCATAATGCCAATGGTCCTCGTAAACCCAGAGCAACCGGATCCTTTGCATGCAATTAAGGCATACATTGATAGCAGAGCAGTTGGAAATTATGTGGACCGCGAATTGGCTTCCAGGATGAACTTACCTCTTTGTCCAAAGGTGGTTAAAGATGTCATTACCACGGTGGATGGGACGGAAATCGCCTCCGGAACAGTGACCCATACCACTACTGAAGTGACAATACTAGGCCAAGACGGGCATCAGGAGGTAATTGTGTTCGACATGATCAAGGCTCCTCAATTCCAAGTAATTCTAGGGATTCCTTGGTTGGAGAAACACAATCCTCAGATTGATTGGCGAGCAAAGACGATAAAGTTCCCAGAGTGCACACCAACTTGTTATCCACGACCCAACATTGGCCTAGCGTCAATAACGGCTGACGGTCCACAATTACCTCTAGAGTAACGAGAGTTCCAAGATGTTTTTCAAAAGGCACAGGCTAACACCTTGCCACCCCACAGATCATATGACTGTCAGATAGATTTGCTACCCGGTGCAACTCCCCCTTGCAGTAGGATTTACGCCCTTACCGAGCCTGAGAACCTTCATCTGCGACAGTATTTAGACCAGTACCTGGCCAATGGCTTTATCCGTCCGTCGAAGTCCCCTGCATCCTCGGCTCTGTTTTTCGTACCAAAAAAAGAAGGTGACCTCAGAACCTGTATAGATTATCGTGCTCTGAACCAGATAACAGTAAAAAACCGGTACCCCTTACCTCTGATCCCGGAACTCCTTGACCAGGTAAAAAACACCTGTATTTATACTAAGCTTGATCTCCGGGGAGCTTATCACTTGGTACGGGTCAAGGAAGGAGATGAATGGAAGACCGCCTTTCGCACTAAGTATGGGCTATTTGAATACCAAGTGATGCCCTTTGGACTATGCAATGCACCAGCCGCCTTCCAATATTTTATGAATGATGTCCTCAGAGAGCTCATTGATGTCTGCGTTGTTGTCTACATAAATGACATTCTTGTGTACTCATCTTCAGAAGCTGACCATCGAAATCATGTTAGGGCGGTCCTTGAAAAACTTCGCCAACATAAACTTTTTGCCAAGCTCGAAAAATGTGTTTTTCATGTCACTGAGGTCGAATTTTTGGGATTTATTCTGACACCCAAAGGAGTCCACATGGACTTGAGAAAAGTAGACGCTATCCTCAAATGGCTGTCTCCTACTTCTGTGAAAGGCGTTCAAAGCATGCTAGGCTTTGCCAATTTTTACCGTAGATTTATTCCAGAGTTTTCACGAGTGGCACAACCCATCACCGCCCTCTTAAGAAAAAATAAACGCTTTGAATGGTCCGCAGAAGCAGAACAAGCCTTCCAAGAGCTAAAGGCTAAATTCACCTCGGCGCCAATACTGAAACACCCACGCCCGGACCTCCCTTACATCATTGAAACCGACGCCTCCAGCTTAGCAATGGGAGCAGTCCTATCACAAAGAGATCCAGAGACTAACCAACTGCATCCTGTGGCATTCTGGTCTCGGAAGTTCTCGGCGCCTGAGATCAACTACACCATCACAGACAAAGAGCTTCTAGCGATTAAATCAGCCTTTAAGGCATGGCGGCATTATCTCCTCGGGGCCAGACACACCGTCACAGTGATCACCGATCATCGAAATCTGCAGTATCTGAAAACCGCCAAGGCTCAATCCTCCAGACAGCTTCGCTGGGCTCTATTCTTTGCTGAATTTGACTTTGTGAACACTTATCGCCCCGGCAACAAGAACGGCAAAGCGGATGCTCTTTCCCGAATTGGAATGGGAGATAACGTTGCCAATCCAGAACCTGTACCAATAATTCCTGAACAAAGGATCGTGGGTCTGATTTCTTCACAATCCATTGAGGATATTGAAGAAAAAACTAAAGAACTTGTAACCTCACCAGACTTACTGAACTGGTTACAAAAAGGAAAAGATTTCACCGTAAGCAATGACTTGCCTTATTTCCAAGGACGATTGTTCCTACCACACGCCGATTTACAAAGACAGGTAATCTCCTGCTATCATGATTCATTAATTGAGGGTCACCCTGGCATTGCCAAAACCACAGAAAAGGTGAAGAGACACTTCTGGTGGCCTTCGTGGAGAAAAGACATAAAGGAATTCGTGATGCCCTGCAGTGTGTGCGCTCAAAACAAGGGTCAGAAGAAGAGGCCGGCTGGTCTTCTGCAACCATTAGACATCCCACCGTGTCCCTGGCATACCCTTTCCATGGACCTCATCACAGACTTACCCTCCTGTTCCGGGTACAACACCATTCTTGTTATTGTGGACCTGTTTTCTAAAATGGCCCACTTCATTCTACTAAAAGGCTTACCTTCAGCATCAGTCTTAGCCAAAGTATTTCTTGAAAACATCGTCCGGCTACACGGCTTCCCGTCAATACTAATCTCAGATAGGGGGAGCCAGTTTATTTCCCACTTTTGGCGTAGCTGTTGTCGATTAGCTCAAATTGATGTAAGACTTTCGAATTTGACTTTGTGAACACTTATCGCCCCGGCAACAAGAACGGCAAAGCGGATGCTCTTTCCCGAATTGGAATGGGAGATAACGTTGCCAATCCAGAACCTGTACCAATAATTCCTGAACAAAGGATCGTGGGTCTGATTTCTTCACAATCCATTGAGGATATTGAAGAAAAAACTAAAGAACTTGTAACCTCACCAGACTTACTGAACTGGTTACAAAAAGGAAAAGATTTCACCGTAAGCAATGACTTGCCTTATTTCCAAGGACGATTGTTCCTACCACACGCCGATTTACAAAGACAGGTAATCTCCTGCTATCATGATTCATTAATTGAGGGTCACCCTGGCATTGCCAAAACCACAGAAAAGGTGAAGAGACACTTCTGGTGGCCTTCGTGGAGAAAAGACATAAAGGAATTCGTGATGCCCTGCAGTGTGTGCGCTCAAAACAAGGGTCAGAAGAAGAGGCCGGCTGGTCTTCTGCAACCATTAGACATCCCACCGTGTCCCTGGCATACCCTTTCCATGGACCTCATCACAGACTTACCCTCCTGTTCCGGGTACAACACCATTCTTGTTATTGTGGACCTGTTTTCTAAAATGGCCCACTTCATTCTACTAAAAGGCTTACCTTCAGCATCAGTCTTAGCCAAAGTATTTCTTGAAAACATCGTCCGGCTACACGGCTTCCCGTCAATACTAATCTCAGATTGGGGGAGCCAGTTTATTTCCCACTTTTGGCGTAGCTGTTGTCGATTAGCTCAAATTGATGTAAGACTTTCGACCAGCCATCATCCCCAGACCAACGGGCAAACCGAGAGAACAAACCAGACTCTCGAGCAATATTTACGATGCATGCTACAACAGTCGGAGAGTAACTGGAAGGACATCCTTTGGATAGCTGAAGATGCTTACAACAATTCAGTTCATTCGGGTACCGGGAAGAGTCCCTTCTACATCTTGTATGGGATTTATCCTCGAACCTCCAACCTTGATCCACCCCAAGATCTTGGAACACCCGCCGTGGATCAATTGCACACCGTTATTACCCAAGCTTTTAAGGAAGCGACTGCACATCTACAACAAGCTAAAGAGAGGTACAAAAAAGGAGCAGATCAACACCGAAGCAATGCCCCTCAATACCAGGTTGGGGATCAAGTCTGGCTGTCCACCAAACATTTATCGCTTAAAGGGCCTCGCACCTTCAACCCCAAATACCTGGGACCATATCCAATTACGGCCATAATTAATCCAGTGGCCGTTAAATTAGAATTGCCAACCCATATGAGAATGCATCCTGTATTTCACGTATCTCTTTTGAAACCCATGCAACCTGGAACCAGATTGACCAATCCTCCAGAGCCCATTCAAGTGAATGGGGAGCCCGAATTTGAAGTAAAAGATATTTTGGACTCTAAAATCATCAGATCGAAGCTATTCTACCTAATCGACTGGAAAGGCTACGGACCTCAGGAAAGGTCATGGGAACCCTATGACCACGTCCATGCTCCTCGTCTAGTCCAGAAATTTCACCGAACCTTTCCCGATAAACCAAAACCCCCAGGGAGGACAAGTTTGGGAGGGGCCTTGAGGGGGGTGCTATCATGGGCGCTACTCCCGAGGGGCCAGGACTGGCCCAGCGCCCTCGGAAGCAGACCCGTCTTCCACTACTCCGGACCCAGCAGACCCCTACAGGGGCCCTTTGGACCATGTCCTGGTGCCTTTGGCGCCAGGCTCATGAAGGGTTTCAGTCCCGGCGCCATAGGCGCCGGGCTCATATTGATAAACAGTGTAATAATGCTTGGGTGGACTTACCTGAGGCAGACCATGCTGCATATTTACCCAGAACAATCCAGTCTGGTTGAAGTCCCCAGCCATCAGGGCTGGGAGGAACTATTCCCTCCATTACAGGAACTCTTTTCTTACCTGGGTGGAACCGGTGGAAGAACACACACTGGAAGCACTTCTCTGCTATTTAAACCACGCCCGATGGAAAACACGTGCTTCACGTTATTCTGCAGCAGCAGCAGGACGCTCACCGAGTCGGCTCCTGCATTCCAGGTCCAGAGTCATCTTCAGCTTCCGCGCAGCAACCTGTGGATGAAGAATGACACAGAACAATACTTACCAGATCCCAGAATCCAGTCACCGGCAAAACCTGCAAAGAATAAATATAAGGTTAGAAAAGTGCAACTCGCTCGCAGCCGCGCCCGCTTACCTGATCCATCCGTGATTGCAACGGAGCTAACCGCGGCCTTCTCTTCGGCAGCTTCTCTGCACCTGAAAGGCGAAGGACATAATTAAAAAGGGGTTCGGGTGAAGGCAGTCGCATTCATCTTAACTTACCAGTTTTTGCACGCGCAGAAGCGGCCGCATCAACCGCAGCATCCCGGCACCTGAAAACTAGAAAAAGGACATTATTAGAGGTGCCATTAAAAGCGGCCAACGATCATTATACTTACGTGCATCGGCACGTGCAGTGGCAACGGATATAAAGCCCTCAGCATCCCGGCACCTGAAAACTAGAAAAAGGGACATTATTAGAGGTGCCATTAAAAGCGGCCAACGAACATTATACTTACGTGCATCGGCACGTGCAGCGGCAACGGAAAACTACGCCCACAGCATCCCGAGGCCTGAAACAAAGGAAAAGGGACATTATTGAGGTGCCCATCTTTTAAAGCCTAAAGATTACAGTATACTTACAGGCATCCGCTCGTGCAGTAATGGCGGCATCGCTCTTCGGCATCCCAGCACCAGTGCCACAACTAAGGCCACAAAAGACTTGAGCCTCAACACTGAACTCATTCAGTGACGTAACTGGAATCCACGCACCCCTGCACCAGACGCAGGATGGAGAGCTCAGCATTTATACGCCTAAGGTGAGAGCTCGCCGAGACAAGTAGAAAGCTAGGCTGTGGGAGAAACTGGCGATTGGTGGGAGAAGGAATCCCATCAAACGGTGATTAACCCTTTTTCTTCCACCTGCAGAAAACTTACCCTGCAAGTCAGACATTCGATAAGAGGAAGCCCAGTCCTGAGAGTCGTCCGAGCTCTACGCTTCTCAATTGAAGAAACGATAGCAGCCCAGCCGGGATCAGCGCCTTCGTGGGAATCAGGTGAGCGTTACACCCTGGGACTCAATAGAAATGCCTTCCCGCAGAATCTCCAGTGCCGCCCGCCTGTCCCTGTTGGATGCCAACATGTCCTCCCTGTGTGACTGGCTAATGGAGTCCGTTGCCTGCTGTAGTTGTTCAATTAGCCTTTCTTGGGGGACAATGGAAGTGGCCACCCTATCCATGGCCTGAGCCATCATCTCAGTTGATGCTGCCTGTTGGTTTGCCATACCGTATATGGATTGCTCCCATGCGGTATTGCCAGGTGGAGTACGGCCACCGCGTCGGCGGGCACCACACCTGTCTGGGGCAAGGCGAACTGCGCCTTGCTGTGCCGGCACTGCCTGAGGCTGCAGGACTGCATTCCCCCTCTGATCTGCTGTCCCAGGAACAGGATCAGATGTAGCGGAGTGTGACCCTGCATCCGTAACCACCAAAGGCGGACCTACCAACACTGACATCCCCATTGAGGGTTCTACCCCTGGTGCAGGTGGGTTGGACAGTACAGAATCCCTCCCAAAAACACTTACCTGCGACGGCACATAGGTCTCATCATCTGAATCGACACCTGAATAGAGCTCGGGGGAGGTGCACCCAGAGACACCCCTTGAGATGACGGTCTGCAGCAAGTGTGGGTTCTCACCCACCACCACACCACGTCCCTCCCTGGTGCCCGGCAGGGCCTGAGACCCCTCCTGGGTCTGCACCATCTCCACTACCCCAGCAGTATCAAGTGCGTCATCCCCTGCAAAGACATGAAAGAATAGAAATGGGAACAGGCATTAGCACCATGGAACACAATTAGGGCTGATAAGCAACAGAAACAGTACTTCATTGACACATGCCCCACATCACTATAACCCTACCATGCATGCACTGTCACTGCATATAAAGGGGAGGCAAATGGCACACATTGATGACACCAAAATGGAAGACCAACAAATTTGCTGCATGCTGCCTAGCAGTGCCATCACACATTGGCCTGTGATTGGCATGTCCAATACACATACATGACACATGTCATCACACAGATGGCATGTATCCTAGCCATGTCACACATGTGACAATAGGACTGAGAAATGCCTAGTGAAAGTGGTGGAATGCAGACAATCAGCCTGAATGAACACAGAATAACATGCAACTATGTTGTGGTAAGATGACACTTCAAGGGCAACTGGCGTGAGGTTGGGCTGAATGTCTACTGTTGCCAGAAGGGATACTGCAACACCCAAATCCTGGTGCGCAGAATGTATTGGGTGACCCAAACCACTCAGGCACACACCCCTCACCTGGCACTCAATCAGAAGCACTCACACACACACCATGCACATGGATGACACACACATGCATGTGCACTCACCAGACAATGCCTTGTAATCTGGCAGGTCTCCCACGCCTTGGATCTGTTTCTCCGTGACGAAGGTCCCAGCAACATACTCATGTGGAGTGAGTTCTATGTCCTCTGCCAGAGACCCACCTCCAGTCACTAGAGTTGCGGCATGACTTGAGGCCAGCTTTTTCTTTGCCCTGCGCTTAAGGTCAATCCAGCGCTTGTAGCATTCATTAGCTGTGCGCCTCATGAATCCAAGGGCACTTATGAGTTCCGCAATGGTCTGCCAGTGTGCCTGACGTTGTGCAGGTGTGGTCTTGCATCCTGCAGTAATCACCATTTCACTGTCATGTGCGGACACATACTCCACAAGTGCATCAAGTTCGGCCTGATTGAAGCTGGGCTTCCTTGGTGGGCCGAACTGTGTAGCCATGTCTGGGGCATCAGCCTGTACTGGACGAGCATTATTCCTCTTCCGCTTGGAAGGTGGTGGTGATACTGAGTGTCCTACACCGCTCTGGACACTAGGGGCAGGAGCCCCGGTGGACTGTGGACTAGGAGTGTGGGAATGAACACTCACCATGGGACTTGGTGCAGGCATTAGCCCGAAGTGTGATGTAGTCAGGGGGAACGTCAACAGGATGGACTAGGACCAACACTGTCCTGGCTGGGAGACTCAGAGCTGGGATGGATGGAGCTGCAGCTGCCCCTGCAGCCTCCCCACCCTGCCTACTCGGGGCAGCAGATGACATAGCTGCCCCTGATCCACGTGGGCTGGTGACACCAACGTGCACCGCCACACGTGGCCTAGACCTGTTGACCTGGAAGTCATCCATGGAGTCACCCTGTGCCAGGTCTGGTGCCACAATGGGCTGGTCCAACAAGGGCTGAGCAGGGATGGTGTCAGCCACATTACCCTCAACCGGGGGGGGCATGGTGTCCCTGACTGGCCACCCACACATGGGGGACTAGGGGCACCCTGCAAGTCCTGGCCACGTCCCCTACCGTATCCACCACGGCCACCTCTTGTGGCTCGCCCACCTTTGCCACCCTTACCGCGTGCTCGCCTCCCAACCATGGCACTGATGTTCTTGTGCGTATGGGAGTTGCAGTAAACTATTGTCCTGGGCAATTGGAGGTCAAAGGGGTAGGGTACTAGATGGAATTTGTACCCTAGTGCTCTAGCAAGGCTGTATGTGACCCCTGGGGGAAGATGACGGGTCACGCAACACACAGGCACCCCGAAAAAGGGAGATAATGTGCATGCAACCCCTCCTAGACCATGTGCGTGGAAAAAAAAACCTGCACTACGCTGTGGCACCCAGAAACACATAAATGAACGTATCCGTGTCACACGCAGCCTAGACTGACCTCTGAAGGGGTAGGCAACACACGGGGCAAGCACAGATGTCAAATACGTGCGCGACTCACCGTCTGCCAGGAAATATCGCGTGAAAAATATGCATGTGTGCGCGTTGGCAACACCCCCGCCAAAATAAGAATTGTACGCTGTCTGAGGAGACAGGACAACAGGAGAAGTGAACGCTGTTTGAGGAAACAGGCCCAGGAAAAAGACAAGAAGAGAAAAAGCTGTCAGAGGTAACAGGGAGTACGAACTTGGAACGCCGTGAAGTAAATCGCGTGTGAACCGACAAGAAGTACAGATTTCACCCACTCGCTCTCCACGAAAAGCACGTACAAGGAAATGGCATTCCACAAGTACCTTTTAAAGATGCCCACACGTCCAGCGTCACTTCCGCGTGTACGCGCTAAGGCCCCATCCTCCAATTACACAAGCTGACACTCTGACGTGCAGTCATTGGACGTGTAACATGCACCCGTGTACAGGGAAACTCCCGCGCATGCACGTCACAGACGCGCATACACGCTGGTGGGCTTTGGACCAATGAATTCGCGTACGTGTGCTGACGCGCTTATGCGCTAAGGTCCTTTCCTCGAATTACACGCAGACGTGCTGGATTTTCACGTGCCAAATCACTCCGTATCAAGCTGGCCACACGTAAGCACACGGAAGACCATGCTCCTGCCCAGAAGGCCGAATTACTGCCCCCCAGTGCCCCGAGCACGCTCCCACCTGCCATCTGCTGCTGCCTGATTGCCTGCTGCCCACGTGCCCTGCCATTTGCTGCCTGCACATCAGCCAGGGGTGCTGTTGCTGTGACCACCCCTGCTGGAACCGAAGACTCCCGACTGGGATTCCATCGCTCCACAGACCAGCCCCAGGACCCAGTTGCCCACCCACTCCTGCCTCTGGGGTTGTCATGTCGGGCACTGCAACATCTGGCACCACTGACAACCCCCGGCCAGAGAGGCAGAGGGGCACCAGCTTCACTGCCACCGAAGTTGGTGTCCTGGTGGAGCAAGTCCTGGGGCAGTATGATGCCCTCTTCAGAAGTTTGCGTGCCAACAAGGAAGGACGGACTCGGATCTGGACGGACATTGTGACTGCCATCAACGCGGAGGGGGTGGCAGTCCGACTATTCCATCATGTCAGGAAGCGCTGGGAGGACTTCAGGTCCAAGACCCTCAACAAGGCCCGGCACCTCTTGAAGGCAGCGGATGATTAGGGGCGCCGGGCCACTTGTTGGATGATCAGATGAGGGTCCTGGACCGCATATCCCGAGCGCTCCACATCCAGGTCCTTGAGAGGCAGACCAGTCTGGAGTCGAGCGGTAAGTGTACATGCATCATGATTGTGTGCTGTGTGTGTGGTGATGTGCCAGTAGTGTGCAGGTTGCACATGTGTTTTCATGGGGCCAAGTATGGGGGGGGTGTACAGGGCCGTGAGGCTAACACATGCGAGGGCAGTCATGTGTGAGACATGGATGGTGCTTGTGTGTGTAGGCTTGCATGCCAAATGCAGTTGTGTGGGCACACATGTTTGGATGAATGTGTATGTAAGTAGGCATGTTCGTGATGTCACACATGGATGTTGTTTTCAGCTGCATGTATCAGCACTGTGTACATGTGCATGTGTGTGTATTTGACAAGGGTGCAACAGTGATGCAACATGGATGCATTTGACAGCGGGATGTGGAAGCCTGATTGGCAGATGTGACATGGATGCCAATCTGAACACTGCCACAGTTGGCAGAGGTGTACACATGCATGCAAGTGTGGTGGTGTGTGTGCATGTGTAGTGCACTCCCTGTGTTGCATGTAATGTCTGGCTCACCTTTGCCTGCTCATGCTGTTGTATGTGTATGGATGGTGCTGGCTGTTGCGATATGGCTGTGGTATGGCTCATGTGTGCGAGTTGAAATGACATGTGTGTTGGCGATTGTGATGCCATGTCTGAGGTTTGCCAATGCAACTCATGTACAACTGTCATGTGTGTATGTGTCCATTGTACAGTGCCCTGATGCCTATGTTTTTATTTCTCCCTGTATGCAGCGTCAACTGATGAAGAGGGCGGAGGAGGTGCTGTGGAGCACAGCGGCGGGGATCGCACCGCCAACCAGAGACGCAAGGCCAAGCTCCCCTCCCAGGTGGTGATCTCGTCGGGGAGTGAGGAGTCCGGTGCCGCGTCCCAGGCCGCAGCTGCCGGGGGGAGGTCCAAGAGGCGGAGGTCGGAGTTGGACTCCTCGGCAGCAGAAGGAGCAGCTGGTACCCCACAGGGCCCAAATGGGGGAAGATGGCACGGAGTCATCCAGGTTGGTGGGGGGGTTTGGTGGAGGAGGAGGCTGTGCAAGCGACAGAGACGGGGTCTGGAGGTGGGGATTCCACTGGTGCTAGTGGTGCAGTGCAGGACCAGGGACAGGAGGCAGCACAGGCCGCCGCGGAGGTGCCTGTGTGCAATCCTGTCCCTGATCCTGTCACTGCATCATCTTGCACCAGCAGGGATGCCTATGTCCAGGAACGTTTTCAGGCAGGGGATGAGCTCACAAAAACTGGCCTTCCTCTGCCTACGGACGTGGCTATCCAGGTACGGGTTGAGCCTGTCCTGACTGGTGTGGCGTTGCGTCAACGGGCCATGCGAGGTGACCTGCATTCTTTTCATGTGGAGACTGCACGTCATCTCGAATGGCTCGTTGACCACGTCGAGCTACTGGGACAGGTCACCCAGGCTGGATTCCTCCGTTTGCTGCAGCTTGCTCCGACCCCCTCCTCAACAGAACACCCTATGCACCAGTCATCCTCCGTTCCATCTTCCCACCCATTTGTAACCTGGGTGCCCTGTGGAGCTGCCTCTGACGGTGCAGCCAGGCTGGTGGAGGAGGCATCCCTGCCACAGTCGGGAGTCGGACGTCCAGCAGGGGTGGCCACATCAACAACTGCACCCCAGCCGGTGGAGGATGTGCAGGCAGCAGGAGCCAGGGCACGGGCAGAGGCACAGCAGCAGCAGCAACGAGGTG
The DNA here is from genome assembly GCF_040938575.1 of Ambystoma mexicanum. Classification (NCBI taxonomy): domain Eukaryota; kingdom Metazoa; phylum Chordata; class Amphibia; order Caudata; family Ambystomatidae; genus Ambystoma; species Ambystoma mexicanum. The sequence goes on along the minus strand of NC_090934.1, from coordinate 829,458,168 downwards.
GGAGCCATGATGGCTTGGGGCCTTCGACATCGGAGGGGCAGGCATCGGCCGGAGGGCAGGAGGACCCAGGACGGGAAGTGTCTTCCATGTGGCAGCGGTTGGGCCACGCCATAGATGCGGAGCGGCAGCGGGCGGAAGAGGCACGGCTCACGATGGTCAGGGCGGAGAACTCCATGCGGAGGGCCCTGAGGCGGGCCGAGTGCCTCGAGGCAATCCGCAGGGAGTTGGAGGTGAACATGTTGTCGGCCCTGCGGACCCTCGGGGCCATGGAGGAGGACCGCCTCCGGGACATTGAGCAGGAGTTTGATGATGCCCTGCCCCGGAACATCCTGAAGTAAGCCGTCGGACTAGCCCGCTGCCCTTGTAAATAGCTCTGTAGTTAGTGTTAGGTTTCCTTTGCTTTTTTATATTTTTTGGACCTTTTGGACAATGGGCCACATTTTTGTATATAGTTATTTTTTATTAGGTAGTCTTATTAGATAGGTTTCATTTCTTCTGTTGGGATCATGGACCCTGGATTGTTTATCTGTATATAGTTGACTGTTGGGATTTTTTTTTTTTCATTTTGATTTTACCCATGGAGCAATGGTTTTTGGTTTTAATTTTCCATTGGATTTACTTTTGTAAACTGTGACACCTTTCCTTTGGATTATGATGTGTGGTTTTACATTATTTTACGGACATGCTGCTTTTCGTTTTTTAATTGACATTTTCGTTTGTTTCTTTTTGATTGCATTTGTTGCTTTTAATACATATTTTTTCATCATACTTCAATGTGTAGTATCGTCTCATTGGTTTCATTCATGTCATGATATGGGTTTTGACATTCCCTGACACCCATTGTGTGTATGTGAGGGAGATGTGTTCATTTACATACTTGCCATTGGGGTTGTATCGTGTAATTGGCATTTCTAAGTGGGTGGATGCAATACTTGGGTGGGTGTTTGGCATGTGGCCATAAGGGCCAGGGATCTAGATTGTGATGACGTGTTGGCTGGGGGACATGTGTGGGGGCCTGCTGGCAGGTGCCCCTGACTGGTGGGGGGTGGGGGTCCTGGGAGACATGAGTTGAACATGAGTGGGGGCCTGGTGGAGGGTGCCCCACAGTGCTGGGGGGTGTGGGTGCAGGGGGACATGAGTTGGACATGAGTGGGGCCTGGTGGAGGGTGCCCTGCACTGCTGGGAGGTGGGGGTGCAGGGAGACATGAGTTGGACCTGAGTGGGGGCCTGCTGGCAGGTGCCCCTGACTGGTGGGGGGTGGGGGTGCAGGGAGACTTGCGTTGGTGGGCAGTGGTGCAAGGTGACATGTGGGTTGGCTGGGGTGCATGGCCATGGTGGATGGGCTGCCTGCGGGACATGTGCAGGGTAGTCCCCTGTGGTGTGGGGCGCCTGCAGGGGCCGTGGAGGGTGTAGAGTGAACAGCTGGGAGGACCCACACGGCCGATTCACGTGTAGGACTCCACGGCACCCCCGCAATATACGTAGGCTGCTGGATTCGCGTGTGGAATTTCCCGTGCACTTTGGAATACACGTACCCTGCTGAAATTGCGTGTGAAACTTCACGTGCAACCAGAAATACACGCACCAGGGACAATCTCGTGTGGAATTTCCCGTGCACCTTGGAATACACGTACCCTGCTGAAATCACGTGTGGAACTTTCCGCGCACCCCGAAATACACGTACACAGGGCAATCGCATGTGGAACTTCCCGCGCATCCCGAAATACACGTAACCAGGGCAATCGCGTGTGGAACTTCCCGCGCACCCCGAAATACACGTAACCAGGGCAATCGCGTGTGGAACTTCCCGCGCACCCCGGAGTACACATACCCAGGGCAATCGCGTGTGGAACTTCCCGCGCACCCCGAAATACACGTAACAAGGGCAATCGCGTGTGTAACTTCCCGCCCACCATGAAATACACGTAACCAGGGCAATCGCGTGTGGAACTTCCCGCGCACCCCGGAATACACGTACACAGGGCAATCGCGTGTGGAACTTCACGCGAACTCCGTAATACACGTACCCTGCTGATATCGCATGTGGAAGTTCACGTGAAACCATAATACACGTACCCTGATGAATTCGCCTGTCAGACTACACGCGCACCCCTGAAATACACGTACCCAGGCAGATCGCACTGCTGGGGGGTGGTGGGGTGGTAGACAGGAGTGGGGGCCTGGTGGAGGGTGCCCCTGGATGCTGGGGGGTGGGGGTGCAGGGAGACAGGAGTGGGGGCCTGGTGGAGGGTGCCCCTGGATGCTGGGGAGGGTGGGGGTGCAGGGGGACATGAGTTGGACATGAGTGGGGCCTGGTGGAGGGTGCCCTGCACTGCGGAGGGGGTTGGGGGTGCTGGGAGACATGAGTGGGGGCCTGGTGGAGGGTGCCCCTGGATGCAGGGGAGTGGGGGTGCAGGGAGACAGGAGTGGGGGCCTGGTGGAGGGTGCCCCACAGTGCTGGGGTGTGAGGGTGCTGGAAGACATGCGTTGTTGATCAGTGGTGCAAGGTGACTTGTGGGTTGGCTGGGGGGCATGCCCATGGTGGATGGGCTGCCTGCGTGACATGAGCAGGGGTGCAGGGTAGCCCCTGTGGTGTGGGCTGCCTGCAAGAGCCGTGGAGGGTGTAGAGGGAACACCTGGGAGGACCCACACGGACAATTCACGTGTAGTACTCCCCGCGCACCCCTGAAATACACGTGCCCTGATGGACTCGCGTGTGATACTTCCCGCGCACCCCGGAAATACACGTACCCTGCTGAATTTGCGTGTGATACTTACCACGCACCCCTGGAATACACGTGCCCTGATGGATTTGCGTGTATTACTTCATGCGCACCCCTGATGTACATGTACCCAGGAAATTCGCGTGTGACACTTCCCACGAACCACTGAAATACACGTTCCCTGCTTGGCGTTTGCTGTTTGGCAGCCCTGTGGACTGGTCCAGGGTTAGCGCAGACATTTGCGATGAATTGGGAATTTTGATGGCTTTCCCTTGCGCAAGGGCGTTCTTGGGGGCGTAACTGGCGCTGCTGTAGGGTCGCTGCGCCACTCTGCGCCACGGCTGGTTTTGGAGGCTAAAATCTATGAATTTGCTGTGCGATGAAATTGATTTTTTTGCACGCGGCTGGCACAGTGTATCGCACGGGGACACTGTGCGCCAGCCGCGTGCGCCACTTTTGTGCGAAATTCTATGAATTACCCTGTTAGAATCTTCATGTCTTCTATTTTGTATGATAGGTCTACAGTTTTTGTGTTACTTTAATAAAAAGTTCTGCGGCAACATACACACACATTGTTTGGTACTTCAGCTGATGTACTTTTAAATTTTAGTATTTCTTTTTTGTATGTGTGTAGTAAAAGGTTGCCATGTGTAGAATTGTTACTAATTTGGTTTACAGCTATTTCATTCTGTAAGTGGGTTTCACTTCCAAAATATTTTTTCTGAATATAGTCGATTTCTTCTAGTAGGTCTTTTGCTGTACCATGTAGAAGAATGTTATTTAAATTGGTTAATGCTAAAGCAGGACTTTTAGCATAGTACAGTTTATAAACTAGATTTCTTGTAGTGGAATGATGTGTTGATATCCTTTTGCTATCATGGAAGGTGGTTTTGCAAGTAGGTCCTGTAATGAAGGCCAATGAATGTCCTTGTAGTCCTGTGTACTTGTGTACTGGACAGGTATCCATATTTTGTAGTAGTTTAATTTTGATTTTGTCTTTGGTTTTCACATATTGATTGAGGAATTGGCGTAAAGACTTGAAACATTGTTTGGGAATGTTACACATTGACGTGCATGGCCATTTGTACACTAGACATTCTGATTCAGTTGAATGGAGGCCTAATTCTAAGTTTTCAGGACATATTTTTGTAAGGAGTACTTCTTGTTCCATTATGGTTTTATTAACTTTTTCATAACCTCGACCACTGCTATGTATGGCAATTGTATTTGTTTGCTTTTGTTTGTACGCTTCTTCATTAAATATGGTTCTGTACTCGTAGTGTGACTCCATTCACCTCTGCAGATACTTAAGAAATTCTTTCTGTTGACATTTCGTTTATTGAGAAGTCTTTTTTTGTAATTTAGTTATTAGTTTTGTTAGTGGTTTCATTTTGTTTAACACTAAAATAAATAACATTCTTTTGAGAAGAATTGTACTGTCTATCAACGTTTCTAAGATTAATTTCCTATGATAGGTTTAAAGCATTGAACCTGGTTTCTCTCCTGTTTTTATAAGATTTTGAAGGACTTTGTGACTGTAACGCTCACCTGAATCTCTCGGAGGCGCAGGTCTGGGCTGGGGGTTCTCGGAGTCTTCTAGGGTCACGCGCAGGCCTCGAATGCCACCCTGGAAAGGCCCTTTCCTCACTGAGATCTTGATCTGAAGGGTGAGGTGTCTGCAATTATGAGAGCAAGGGGTTAATATGGATATATAAGCCTGACTGGGTAAGCTGCCTCCCCTTCCTGGTACTCCCAAGTAGTTCGTAGGCTAAATGTGCTCACCTTATGTAGGTGAAAGCGGAGCTCTCCATCCTGCGTCTGTGCAGGGGCGCCGAAGCCAGTTACTTCACTGGTTAATTGTCCAGCCTCTTGGTTGCAGAGGATGAAGATTTGGAGCTAGGCCGTTGTTAGCAGCACGAACGGCGGTTGCTTGAATATGGAGGTCCGGAGAGCAATGGAATGGCGAAGGTATTGCAGGCAAGTAAGTAGAAAATGTCAATTCGAAGTTAAAAGCACTTCTTAATGTCTCTTTTCCTTTTTCAGGTCGCAGAAGCAGCTGGGTAGAAAAATGGATGTCGAGGAATGCGCCGAGGAGTGAGAAAGATGAGCGCTGCCCAAAACACGTGCGTATAGATGGAGTTTTGTATTTCTTAATGATGTCCTTTTGTTTTGCAGATGCGAGTAGCAGCGTCGGCGGAGGCAAGAAGAATGCAGCGCAGGTAAGGAAAGTTTCACGGAGGTTTACTAACCAATGTCTTTGCTTCCACAGGGTGCCGGAAAAATGGAAAGCTTGAGATGCACCGATGGACTGGGTAAGTGCTGCGCTGGTTTTTATCTCGTGCTAACCTGGTGTTCTTTTCCCTTTTCAGATGCTGCTGAAGATGAAGATGGTATTTCAGAAGGTAAGATTGCGGATTTTTCTTCCCCAGATGCAGAAGTTGAAGATTCTCTGGAGCTGACACGGTGAGCGTCCTGCTGCTATTGCAGAATAACGCGAAGCACGTTGCTCTGATCGGGCGTGGTTTAAATAGCTTACTGGAGTGCTTAGGTGTCTCCTTCCACAGCAGCCTCGCCCAGGTAAGAAGTCCCAGCTTCCAGAATAGTTCCAGTATCCAGTCCCAGGGAGTGGTGCTGGCCACACCCAGAAGGTAAAGTAGTTCCAGCCATGGATGGATGAGGATTTCATCCTGCAGGTGAGTGAGCAGCATGGTCTGCAGCAGGTAGGTCCACCCAAGCACCATTCCTTACATCATGAGCCAGGCACGTCCTGTGCCGGGACTGGGTCCCCTTATGAGCCTGGCGCCACTGGCGCCAGGACAAGGTCCATAAGGCCCCTATGGGAGCCGATGGGTGCCTGGAAATGAAGTTGTGACCCAGCTTCCGAGGCAGTTGGGCTAAACCTGACTCCTTGGAGGCTGCGGTCATGAAAGTGACGGAACATTTTGGCTAAAATACTTTTCTTGGTATGCTTACTTTGAACTATATCAAGATTTAAAGAAGCAGTTTTATCTGTAGTGATAGCTGATTTTCTGCTAATTGATTTTTGGTGTGGTTTACATTTTGATAGAGGAGGCAACGTTTTTGTATTTGAGACTTCTTTTGTTTCACTAAATGATTGTATTAGCTGTTTTGTTTTAACTGTTTTTACAAATTGTGCTAGAGATGGATGCTTATGTTGGACACTTTTATTTTCATTTGCTCTACTTCGGCGTTGCTTTCTACGAACTTTTTGGTAGGCATTCTTTAGGGTCTGTTGAAAAAATAAAGAAGGTATGGGTTGGGGTGTTCTGTAATGTATGTGTGCTGTGTGCATGAGTGTTTGAGTAAGATGATGAAGATGTAAAGATGTATGTAATGGTGTGTGATTGTGCATTGGGAACTACAGCTAGTAGGGATGGGTATTCTTGAATTAATGTGTTACTAAACTGGGGTTCAGATGACAGAAAAAAGTAAGCTAGTGGTGTGGAGAAGTATAAATAGTATATCTAATGCTATACAATTAAAACAGTTGTTTGTTCTATAACATCTAAATTCTAGCGGTTGAGTTGGGTAATTTGTGTGTAGAAAAATAGGAATTTGTGGGCCATTCTGGCTGTAAATCACTGTTTAAGACATGGGGATTTTTTGACAGAATGGTGCAGAATCACAGTTATTAGGCACAGAAATAGCATGAATTAACCTTACAGTGTGTTTCAGTAATAATACAAATATTATGGTGATATTCTACTTACTTTTTTTCTAAAATGAGCAGGTTACTTCTTAGTTGTTCTTTGTACTTCAAATTCGGCTGCTTCTTTTCAGGAGAATGGTCTTCACTGCAATTGTAAAAGAAACAAATTAGTAATTTTGTTTGTATATAGCACTGTTTTTAATTTAGACAATGATTTTTTTAATTGAAATCCTCAGCGCCTTCCTCAAAACCATTAAAACTATCTTATTTACATAAAATACATCGCACCAGTTGAATACATATGATATGTTCTTAATGAACAAATTGTATTGCAATGACTAACTAGCAAACAAAATATCTTTACTATGTCTTGTGAAATTCATAATGTACGACTGAATACCATTATTCCTGTAACTAAGCTCTTCCAAGTAATAGTGTCTCAATGTCATGGACTGCTTGTCCTATATAAATGTAAGCAATTAAATAAATAAATACATTAAAAAAAATTATGTAATTGGACAAGTATTATTGTTTGAGATTTGAACATAGAGTGTGCATGCAATTTTGTTTGAGTATATGTAGTCTATATATTTCATTTAAAAAATGTTAGTTTAACATGATTTGAGTGTGTGTGTGTGTATAAAGAAATTAAATAGTATAAAGATTTGTAATTGACAGTTGATTTGAGGAGATTGAAAAAAAGACAGTAGATTCATTTTACAGATTATACAAGCTAAAAGTCAGTTAGAAAATGTGTTCATGTACTGTACAGAAAATATGCATACCTGTAGTTTGTGTTCATGCATATGGATATGCATGGAGCTGCAAGTAGAAATCTTGGAGACTTGTACAGTATTTCTTCTAGATGGTGCTTACCAATGATATGACACTTGTACTCAGAGAGATTCACAGTACATTTGCAGTGCTGATCTATGATGATGCAGTTAGATGTAGAGGTCTTGAATGTGATTGGTGGATGGTCATGTGACTTCTTAGCTACATCCAATGAGGGAATGGCACAGAGAGTGAAGTGGAAATGGTAGAAGGGCTGTTCATGTTACGATATGTCCGCGGACATGGCGGTAGTTCGCGGACATCGTGTGTTACATCTGGGGATTTTTGGGTTCAGAAGCCATGCAAATGAGAATGAGCACGGAAAGGGATTGGTCAGGAAAGTTTAGTGGGTGTGTTGTGCCATGAGAGCGTTTCTCAGATACTGTTTTTGCTGAGAGAAGAACAGATAGCTATGGTTGTGTGTTTCAGAAAACAGATTGTTTGGATTTTGGGAGACTTGTGGATACATTGGTTGAAGGTGCATGCAAAAACCTGTGGAGTAGCTGTAGATCTTGGATTCCCACATGTGGAAGTACACTGGCATGGAGGACGTAGAATAAAGTGGTTGGACTTGTTACCTCTCTGTGCTACTTTGGAGACAGAGCAACATCCAGATATAATTATAATTCATTGTGGAGGGAAAAGTTTAGGACATGTGTCTGGAATTTCTTTGCAATTTGCAATGAAAGAAGGACTTGGGAAGGTCATGGACATATTTCCAAATTCTCAAGTAATTTTTTCACGGATTGCGCAGAGACAAATGTAGCTTCGTTCTTCTTCATTTGGTCCACAAATGGAGAAAGCAAGGCGCAATGTCAATAAGGCTGTTTGTGCCTTTCTAAGAGATTTTGGCATGTCCTCTTTTCACAATGAAAATATTATGTTTCGTAGTACATACATTTTTCACAGAGATGGAGTACATCTAACTTATGCTGGCAATCAGAATTTTCTTAGAAACATACAAAATGCATTGCAAACTTTTTTAGAATTACAGCATCTATTTTGAAGTAGGTGTTGAGTATTTATAATTTTTGAAGCAAAAACACCTCCAAAAGGCTCTTTTCAGAGCCACCACTTCCTGCCAGAGAAAATTGCAATGGTTATGATAGGGTAGCACAAGAAGAGAGACACAAGGAACTGGAGCGGGCACCGCTTTGTTTCTGCTTGTTTTAAGCACCGGTATGTGAATACTGCTGTGTTTTGGGGTACAGCCCACTAAATCATGCTACCATGTGTCAGCACGATACGAGTGAACTATGTGAAGGAAGACCTAGGCTAACTTGCCTGCGGTGTGGGCCGCACACCCTTAGATCCCAATTGGATTTCAAAAAAAGTTTAATATTTTGTTGGTTCACATTAAGGACTCATTAATTCTTTGAACTTGGTGGTTTATTTAAATAAATTGTAAGCAATCGCTTTTCTGATGGGCAACATAACCCAAAATGGCCAATGCATTTCGGACTCAACAGTCCTTCATCGGGGCCTATCTAATCAAACAAATTGTGGCCAAACATTAGATATTGGTAACAATTAAACCAGTTATGTAAAGACAGCATAATCAAAAGCAAAAAAACAAAAAACAAAAAAGCACACCATATTACATCACATAAAATGGAAAATCAACAGGGTCCCACATACACAGAAACATAAACACGACAAAAAATAATAAAAGAAAAAGAGTCAACAAGTTAATAGATAACAATATTACAATTTAACATCACATTTTTCATCCTCTTATTAATATACTTTCTCTGTGCCCAACTTCCCGTTCTGTTGTTAATGTTTTACTGCACCTTATGTGTATACAGTCATACTGGCCAGTGATATCATTGCTGTGGTGCCTGATGTTAATAGTATTCCAATCGAGCGGGTAGGGTGTGAGTTTAGAAATCAATCGCTAATAACTCGCTCAAACCCCGTGCTTAATCCCACGGTGACCACGTTAAACATGCATGCAGAATGCTGTTGTGTCAATGTCAAAAATGGCTGACCTTAGCCAGTAAATCACTGGCGTGTTCAAACTTAAAAGTTTGTCTTTCAATGTGCGGCTCCACCGCTTTGCATTAAATTCACAAGTTGACCTGTGTTGAAGAATAACATTCATTTAAGCGTGCTGCTAGCCCGCTTTACCGCCGTACACTTAACATGGTACCTACCCATGTCTGAACTGCAATAATTGCAACAGTATTATTAAAGGGAACACAGTATCACACCCTCACACAGGACAAAAAATCCCTCTCAGAGATTTTGGGACATGTGACTCTGAGAACTGCATATACTGTATACATTGTCCGTGTGGAGTATGTTACGTGGGAAAAACAGGACGGAAGCTTAAAACTAGGATGAGTGAACACAAGTCGTGCATACGTAATAAAAATCCAAATTCGGCTGTGGCAAGACACTTCAATCAAAAACAGCATACAGCAGCTCAGTTGAGGTTCCAAGTATTAGAAGTACTAAGTAACCAACAACCAGGTATAGATCCAGGAAAGAGACGCCAACAAAGAGAGGCGTACTGGATAGATCGGCTGGACAGCTTATCACCCAGGGGAATGAACAAAGAGTTCGATTTAAACTGTTTTCTATGAACTATTTCCTATGAGTTGGTCTATGAGATAATTGGTTTGATATAAAAATCAGAGCACAAGAGACTTATCTAACCTGACCAGTGCATGCCGCGCATTATAACTGTGTTGAAAATATATCCCATGGACGGAATTCCATTTTTGATCGTTATAACCAACATTATTCTTATTCCAACCTCACATTGTTTATGCATGTTTAGCCACATAGCATAGCATTGTTAAGTGTTTACATGACCAAGTTATTGTTGTAAAGCATTTTTCTTTACTTTAGATGTTTTCTGTTTTTAATTTTTAATTGTTTATTGTCATGGTGATATTCCTTTTTTATTTTTATTTTTATCTATTTTATTTTATTTTATTTGTGGTTTTATTTGTGGTTACATTTTCGGGTAAGGCAGTTACTTGAACTATACAAGGCAAGATAAGGGTATTATTAGAGTATGCATCATACATGTTTGCCTTTCATTTAGTCTATGTTATGTCATACAAAGCTACATGAGGTTGCGAGCAATCAGCCTCAATATATATGTTCACATTTCAAATCAGCCCCAAGCAAGATGGCGGCATACACACGGACAAGCCACCATCTTGTAGGAGGTATTGCCGTGGTAACCGCAGCCTCACTCTGAACAGAACCGATTGTTTACTTAGCAAAGCGGTCTGACACAGAATCGTGACTCAGCAAGACACGAATCCTATGCTGAAACATTCCACACAAGGTAGGGGTCTGATGACAGATTATCGTGCAGACGGTCTCATAGATGTTAAGTGTACGGCGGTAAAGCAGGCTAGCAGCACGCTTTAATGAATGTTATTTTTCAACACAGGTCAACTTGTGAATTTAATGCAAAGCGGTGGAGCCGCACATTGAAAGACAAACTTTTAAGTTTGAACACGCCAGCGATTTACTGGCTAAGGTCAGCCATTTTTGACATTGAGACAACAGCATTCTGCATGCATGTTTAACGTGGTCACCGTGAGATTAAGCACGGGGTTTGAGCGTGTTATTAGCAATTGATTTGTAAACTCACACCCTACCCGCTTGATTGGAATACTATTAACATCAGGCATCACAGCAATGATATCACTGGCCAGTATGACCGTATACACATAAGGTGCAGTAAAACATTAACAACAGAACGGGAAGCTGGGCACAGAGAAAGTATATTAATAAGAGGCTGAAAAATGTGATGTTAAATTGTAATATTGTTATCTATTAACTTGTTGACTCTTTTTCTTTTATTATTTTTTGTCGTGTTTATGTTTCTGTGTATGTGGGACCCTGTTGATTTTCCATTTTATGTGATGTAATATGGTATGCTTTTTTGGTTTTTGTTTTTTTGCTTTTGATTATGCTGTCTTTTACATAACTGGTTTAATTGTTACCGATATCTAATGTTTGGCCACAATTTGTTTGATTAGATAGGCCCCGATGAAGGACTTTTGAGTGCGAAATGCATTGGCCATTTTGGGTTATGTTGCCCATCAGAAAAGCGATTGCTTACAATTACTTTAAACAAACCACCAAGTTCAAAGAATTAATGAGTCGTTAATGTGAACCAACAAAATATTAAACTTTTTTTGAAATCCAATTGGGATCTAAGGGTGTGCGGCCCACACCGCAGGCAAGTTAGCCTAGGTCTTCCTTCACATATGATAGGGTAGCACCCCAAAATTTTAGATGTCCGCGAACTGTCCGCGGACTTCTAAAAAATACAAAGGGCCCTGCTTCATTTATTTGCACTTCTATTTTTTAACTGTGAAAGGCGGCTCTGAAAAGAGCCTTATTATTTTTTTTTTTTCTTATTTAATATATTTTTTGGTTTTTTATACACGACACACTAGGAGAGGAGATGAAAGGAGGGTAAAGGGGGGGACACCAACCACAGGGATAAGAAAGGGCGAGCTGAGAGAGGAAGATGTAGAGTGGGTTTTATTTGGGTAGTGAACAGGTCTTCTCGTGCTCTGAGATGATAGTCTCAAAAGCACTACGAAGTTGCTCCCCCCTGCAGAGTACTGTGATGCAGTACATTCATACAACTGTGACCCTTGAAAGGTAAGGGTCATCAGCATTATGTATGGCCTGTGAGGCAGCTTGAGTAAGACGCTTTCCCACAGAGGTGTTGCTTGTGGTGACAGGATCTGAAACGGAGGATGAAGTAGAGGAAATCAACCTACTACGCTCCTCACAAGGTACAACCTTGCGGATGGCCCCAGAGTGAAATGACCTTAGGTATCGCTTCATGGTAGTAGTCCCAAAGCTGTACGAACCATGCCTCTCGCGACTGAGTACCATTTTACACTCATTGCAGGTGACTCGGTTCGCACGAGCCTTAGGACCATTCCCATGAATGGTAAATAACCGCCACACCCAAGACTCACGCTGAGTGCGGGTAGTATGGATTTCCACTGCCTCATTCTCGTCATCCTCTTCTTCCTCCTCTGCATCCTCACTCCTGTTCCCCTCTTCAGGCCCTTGGGGAGGTGGTGGTGGTGGAGGGGGTGGAGGTGGGGCTGAAGCAGGTGCAGCACCAGGTGGCAGTAGTGCAGCCATGGATGCCATCTCGATGATGGTGTAATATGCAAGTTGCAGGAAAAATAGCTGTGCTCTGAAGAATAGCCAGAAACAAAATGAGAATAAGCTCTAGGGCGTGGTCTTTTATAGGGGTGTTTGTACGGGGTTCGCAGACATGTCGCTGTCTGCGGACAGCTCGAACACAAAAAAAGGTTCAAAAACTTTCAGAAAGTATGTAGAAACTCAGGATTATTATGTGGGACTTGTGCTATGGTAAGTTTTTATTGAGAAATATTGTGGATTACTTGAAAATGTACTTTTAAATTGTTCAGGGACACAAACAGTGTCCGCATTCATAACACGTGATCAGCATGGGTGCGGTCACATGATCGCTTTGTGAACATGTTCGCGAAGGAAGCGGCTGTCCACAGGACACCAAATGCACGGACATTGGTTTGCGCATGCGCGTTGATGTTCTAGGGACACTGTTCGGGTCCTGAAGTAATTAAAAGTGCGTCACACGTCAAACGAACAGTTACGGACAACCGTTTGTTCTTAGAACAGTTTAACTTCCTTGCGAACAATACGGACAGACATAGCGTCCTCAGGACACCTCCATTTTCGTTTATTTATGAATATTTCAGAACACCACTTGTGTTCTTACAACAGTTTCAACTTGCTAGCGAACACTACGGACAGGTATAGTGTTCTTCAGGACACTTCCATTTTCGTTTCTTTACGAACATTTCAGGACACAGCGTGTGCTCTAGAACAGTTTCCACTTGCTAGCGAACAGTACGATAGTTATAGTGTTCTTCAGGACACCTCCATTTTCGTTTATTTGCAAACATTTCAGGACACCACTTGTGTTCTTAGAACAGTTTCAACTTGCTAGCGAACACTACGGACAGGTATAGTGTTCTTCAGGACACTTCCATTTTCGTTTCTTTACGAACATTTCAGGACACAGCGTGTGTTCTAGAACAGTTTCCACTTGCTAGCGAACAGTACGGACAGTTATAGTGTTCTTCAGGACACCTCCATTTTCGTTTATTTGCAAACATTTCAGGACACCACTTGTGTTCTTAGAACAGTTTCAACTTGCTAGCGTACAGTACGGACAGGTATACTGTTCTTCAGGACACCTCCATTTTCATTAATTTACGAACACTTCAGAACAACCGCGCTGTCCGCGGCCACCTAAATTGTTTTTTTTTTTTTAAACTGAAACTAATTATAACACAATATAAAAATGTAACTTCATGTAACATATATTAACAATTTTTGACAGAGAAGGTGTGGCAGAAACGGAAACAAAAACAGGAGAATTAGGGGAATCAACATGATTGATATCAGGTGAAGAAGGGATGGAAGTCTCATCAAAACGTTTTGGGTTATGGAGAGGGTTTGGGGATAATTGACTGGGATATGTTGAGGGGGGACAAGTACATGTGCGACAATGGTATGAGGTTTTTGTTTTAAAATGATCCTCAACAAAAGTTTTCAAATTATTAAAATTGGTCAACAATAAATCAATTCTTTCTGTTATGCTGTCAGCAGTGTTATCCGTAACAGTTTCTTCAGAGGTATTTTCTATTTTGGTATGCTCTGTACAAAAAAACATATATGTTAAATGTATATAAAATAATAATACTTAAATGGTTTATATTGTAAAGTGTGTACCATTAGTTTCACTATCTTCTGACATTCCCTCATGTCGGAAATGCTCCTCTAGCCATTCCAGAGTACCAGACATTTCTGTGAGAAAAAAATGATAATATGTTTTTTTTTATCTAATACAGAAAGTTTATAAATATATGAGTAAAATGAAGTACACTTACTATTTCAGGTAAGATATGTTCTGAGTACTCTGTAGGTCTGGTCTTGCTCTTAGTTGTGGAGTGTCTGTGAGGTAATTTTGTTGGAAGCCAATTTACCTTCATTTGGTATATTCCATTTTAGAACATATTGTATTTAAATGAATAGTTAGTGTGTTGCATATATGGGTTACATTTCTTATGTATTACTACATATAATATGTATGTGTGCTGCTTTGTGAATTTTTCAAATGTTACTATGTTATGATATAACAATTAAACATACCCCCCCAGAGTTTTTAGGTAGTGGTACTGTTGTCCGAACACGTCCGCGGACATCAAAAATGTTTGCGGACATCAAATTCAGTAGAAGGGGTTCAGTATATTCCATATTACATGTACATAAATTCAAAGTTATTATTGTTAAGTTGTGCTACTAAAAACCTATGAAATTCAGTGAAACAACTTTGTTAAAGGGACGTTATGGTTAAGTTGTGCTACTAAAAACCTATGAAATTCAGTGAAAAAACGTTGTTAAAGGGACGTTATGGTTAAGTTGCGCTACTAAAAACCTATGAAATTCAGTGAATTCAGTAGTTTTTTTTAAAAATGACCAAAAAGTAGGTCACAAAAAATTTGTGATATCTATGTTCGGTCGGCGGACACACTTCCCTGTTCGCTCCGCGGACAGTGTCCTGATTGGCCAATCGGCTTGCTTCATGTCCGCGGACACGCAACGTATTCGCTGATTGGACGGTGAAGAGCGTGAAGTGTGTCAGATTTTTGGAAACGCCCGCCATCTTGGATTCGTGGATGTCCGCAGACAGTGCAGTGAAACTTGGTGGAAAAATACTATTCAGTAAAGTGTTTTGATGTGTAAGACTGTTTGGGGAGGGTGGGGAGTAAGAGATGGGTTAAATGTTGTATTTATTTAGGTGGCAGGCACCCCTGTTGTGTTCGTTCTGACCGTGGACAATACGGGTGTCCTGAAATGTTCGTAAATAAAGGAAATGGGGTGTCCTGAGGACACTAAGCCTGTCCGTATGGTTCGTAGGCAAGTTGAAACTGTTCTAAGAACACATCAAGTGTACTGGGATGTTCATAAATAAACAAAATGGGGGTGTTCTGCGGACCCTAGAACTGTCCGAATTGTTCGCAAGAAAGCTGAAACTGTTCCAAGAACACACGCAGTGTCCTGAAATGTTTGTAAATAAACGAAATGGGTGTGCCCTGAGGATGCTATGACTGTCCGTATTGTTTGCAGGAAAGTTGAAACTTTTTTAAGAATACAAACGATGGCCTGAAATGTTCGTAAATCAATGAAATGGGGGTGTCCTGAGGACGCTGTCCGTATTGTTCGTAGGCAAGTTGGAATTGTTTTAAGAACATGTGTCCTGGGATGTTCGTAAATAAAACAAAATGGGGGTGTCCTGAGTACGCTATACCTGTCTGTACTGTTCATAGGCAAGTTGAAATTGTTCTAAGAACACATTAAGTGTCCTGGGATGTTTGTAAATAAACAAAATGGGGGTGTTCTGAGGACGCTATGAAACGTTTGTAAGAACACACCAAGTGTCCAGGGATGTTCATAAATAAATGAAATAGGTGTGTCCTGAGGACGTTATGCCTGTCCGTATGGTTCGTAGGCAAGTTGAAACTGTTCTAAGAACACATCAAGTGTCCTGGGATGTTCATAAATAAATGAAATAGGTGTGTCCTGAGGACGCTATGCCTGTCCGTACTGTTTGCAGGCAAGTTGAAACTGTTCTAGGAACACTCGTCATGTTCGCGGACATTAAAAGTGCCCATATGGCATAGTTAAAATGTTTGACTCTATGGGTGTGATATGCTGGGGTGGTTGTGGCCAGGGCATAGAGTCGTTGGAGCATGGCCATATGGGCATGCACCCAAGACTCTATGCCCTGGCCACAAACACTGCAACATAGCACACCCATAGTGGCTTATCCAGTCTTGGGTGCATGGACAAGATCAAATTTATAAGCACCAAAGTTATAAGCTATTATGGGTGTGGTATGCTGCGGTGGTTGCAGTGTCCTGAAATGTTCATAAAATAAACGAAATGGGTGTGTCCTGAGGATGTTGTCCATATTGTTTGTAGGCAAGTTGAACATTTTTCTAAGAACATGTGTCCTGGGATGTACACTCTACCTGTCCATACTGTTCGTAGGCAAGTTGAAATTGTTCTATGAACACATCAAGTGTCCTGGGATGTTTGTAAATAAACAAAATGGGGGTGTCCTGAGTATGCTATACCTGTCCGTACTGTTCGTAGGCAAGTTGAAATTGTTCTAAGAACACATCAAGTGTCCAGGGATGTTCGTAAATAAACAAAATGGGGGTGTTCTGAGGACGCTAGAACTGTCCGAATTGTTCGCATGCTAGCTGAAACTGTCCTAAGAACACACGCGGTGTCCTGAAATGTTCGTAAATAAATTATATGGGTGTGTCCTGAGGATGCTGTCCGTATTGTCTGTAGGCAAGTTGAAATTGTTCTAAGAACATGTATCCTGGGATGTTTGTAAATAAACAAAATGGGGGTGTCCTGAGGACTCTATGCCTGTCCGTACTGTTCGCAGGCAAGTTGAAACTGTTCTAGGAACACTTGTCATGTTCGCGGACATTAAAAGTGCCCATATAGCATAGTTAAAATTTTTGACTCTGTGGGTGTTATATGCTGGGGTGGTTGTGGCCAGGGCATAGAGTCTTTGGAGCATGGCCATATGGGCATGCACCCAAGACTCTATGCCCTGGCCACAAACACTGCAACATAGCACATCCATAGTGGCTTATCCAGTCTTGGGTGCATGGACAAGATCAAATTTATAAGCACCCAAGTTATAAGCTATCATGGGTGTGGTATGCTGCGGTGGTTGCAGTGCCCTGAAATGTTCGTAAAATAAATGAAATGGGTGTGTCCTGAGGATGCTGTCCGTATTGTCCGTAGGCAAGTGGAAATTGTTCTAAGAACATGTGTCCTGGGATGTTCGTAAACAAACAAAATGGGGGTGTCCTGAGGACGCTATACCTGTCCGTACTGTTTGTAGGCAAGTTGGAACTGTTCTAAGAACACATCAAGTGTCCTGGGATGTTCATAAATAAACAAAATAGGTGTGTCCTGAGGACGCTATGCCTGTCCGTACTCTTTGCAGGCAAGTGGAAACTGGTCTAAGAACACTCGTCATGTTCGCGGACATTCAAAGTGCCCATATGGCATATTTAAAATTTTTGACTCTATGGGTTTGATATGCTGTGGTGGTTATGGCCAGGGCATACAGTCTTTGGAGCATGGCCGTATGGCCATGCGCTCAAGACTCTACGCCCTGGCCACAAACACTGCAGCCCAGCACACCCATAGTGGTTTATCCAGTCTTGGGTGCATGGACGAGATCAAATTTATAAGCAGCGAAGTTATAAACTATTATGGGTGTTGTATGCTGAGGTGGTTGTGGCCAGGGCGCAGAGTTTTGGGTGCATGGTCAAGACCAAATTTATAAACACTGAAGTTATAAGTCACTATGGGTGTGGTTTGCCGCAATGGTTATACTTATTATAATATACTTACTGTTTGGTTACTAACTGGAATACATGTATTCCTTGTTAATTTCTATGATAAAAGAAAAGATCAAGTTAGTATTGGTATTTTGTAACGACTTATAACATGGAATAATCAACATTTTTTTTTTTTACCCTCATATTTAGTAGATTACAAACCAGTGCACTGTGTAATTTGCTCAGTTTCTGTGTTTTTTGCTAAAATCATTGGGTCTGTGGGAAAAAAAACCTTTTTTGTAATGCTACATTCTATTTGTTTGTTTGTTTTCAGTGTTCACTTGTTTCTGGCTAATGTTCTATATGTTGGCTTGTTGCAGATTTTTGGAGCAGTTAGATATCCGTTGACATATTGTAACTGTCTATTTTTTGTTATAATGAAGTGGTATTGATTTATCTGTTTGGATATTGTAAAATCTTGGGGCATTTAGATACCAGTTGGCGTATTCTAACTGTTTATTTTTTTATATCATTTAGTGGTATTCATTTATCTGTTTAGTTGTTGTAGAATCTTGGGGCAGTTAGATACCTCTTGGCATATTCTAACTGTCTATTTGTTTTCTTTATAATGAAGTGGTATTGATTTATCTGTTTGGTTATTTTAAAATCTTGGGGCAGTTAGATACCAGTTGGCGTTTTCTAACTGTCTATTTTATGATATAATTTAGTGGTATTCATTTATCTGTTTAGTTGTTGTAGAATCGTGGGGCAGTTAGATAGCTGTTAGCATATTTTAACAGTTTATAATTTTTTAATAGAAGTTTTGTTACTGTTTAAGTACAGTTTAGTTAATACATTTTGGTTTTAAGAAGATTAAATAAGCGTTTGTAAGATTTGCAGGTAATCTCTGCTTTAGAGTAAGGGTACTATCATTACATTCAAACCATCCACATTTATTTTTTATATACGCAGTATAGTGACCTGCATTGGTTGTAGCTCCTGTGTGGTAGATTATACCTATTGTTGTGTAGGTTGTTTTACCAAGTGATACTTGACCATGTGTGAATCCAGTCAGCTTGCAGTTGTTTTTGGTACCATCTGCATTGTAACGTAGAAGCATTCGTATTACGTATTTACTATGTGTTTGTATTAGTAAGGTACATAATCTACCATAGTTTGCATTTTGTACAAGTTGCTGAAATGGAACAGATTCACAATTAGGTATTGATACATAGATGAAGCACTCATTGGGGTTTGTTCTTGTGTCACATTGTTGCAGAGAGTGCATGTATGTTTCCACATGTATGACATCTGGATGATTTTATTTATAGGTATGTTTTTGTTTTCCAGTACTTGTAGTAAGTGCATTAGATATTCTTGTGGATCTTCCTGTGAGTTTATAGTGAATTTCACCATTCCAGCACAGTAGTCCAATTGTTGTCTTATTCCATAAACACTATACGTATTGTCAGGATTGTTTGTTGCGTTTCTATGAAGTACTAACATTTGCAAACACAATTGGTCTGTACTGTGTAAGTAAATGTTGTCAACAATTGGTGGTAATTGAAATAGAATATTTATTGCTACATTTGTGTAGCAACTTACACCAATTACATTTGAAAGTTTAAATGGACAAGGTAGTTCTGTATCTGAGTGCTTTTTTTTAGTTTGTCTTCCTTTTTTGAAGAAGTACCTGGTTTACTTTCCCTAATAGTTTCTTTTTTGTTTGTGGTACTTGATGAAGTATTAGTTTGTTTAATTCTCTTTGGACGATTTGCAGTTACAGCCTGATGCATTTCTGTTTGATTTAGTTTTCTTTTAGAACATTTTACTTTTTGTGGAAAAGGATATGTTTTTAGATGCGGGGTGTATAGTGAACAAATTCTATTGTATTCTAAAATGAAAGGAATATCAGCGTTTACTTTACTTGCATCAAAGTTGATTAGAAATAAACCGTCAAGTGTACGTAAGCGTGATAGTGCTACGTAGTTCATGCCTTCTTTAAGGACTGTGTTACCAATGTCTATCAATGCTTTGTCTTGGGTAAGACCTTGTGATTTATGAGCGGTGACTGCGTATGCAAGAGTTAGAGAAAATTGTTCTCTGCGTACATACATGTCTTTGAAGAGAAGGAATTGAGCTGTTGAGCGTCCTATCCTTTTCACTTCTGAAAGTTTGTCAAAGAGAATATTCACAAACTGAATGTTGTTGTCACGTGGGTATGTTTGAAAGCCAACAAATGTACTCTGTGCTCCATTAACTAGTCCTTGATCCACGTCAAGGTTACGTTTAAGCATTACTCTGTAATTTAAGGATAATTGTTATATTTTTTCCAATCCTGCTGTGTTGGAGATTGAATTTTCTAAACTATTTAGTCTTGTTGTGGTTTGTTCACACATGGGTAGTGTCATACCATGTATATCTAGTTTGTCTGTGGCGCTAATTTCAATTATTGGGTGCATTTCTTTTGTTAACATTGTTTCATTGAATTTGAAACAGCTTGCAAGAGTTGGCATTAAGGTCATACAAATGACATTTTTGTGGGCTAATTGTTCCATAACATCCATAGCACATGCATTATCGCCATAAAGTGCATGAATGTGCCGGGTTTTCAATATTGCTTGTGCTTCTTGAGATAGTATACCAACTCTAATACTTTTTAAGATGTTGGCATAAGTGAGATCTGCAGATTGCCGCATGTTTTCTGTTAATTCTCTGTATTGGAAATGTTGCCAAAGGTTGACATTTCCTATGCTGCCAACAGTTTTATGGTAGAGTTTGTGTCCTAAGGTTTCAAAAATAGGCTCACCTTTCACTGGTGTCAATTGAAGAAGATCTCCAAAAACAATAATGTGTTTTCCTCCAAAGAGCTCTTCGTAGTTTGTTTTGAGTACTTCTTGTAATCTGAGGTGAATCAAAGCTAACATTAGGTTGGAGACCATGCTCACTTCATCTATTAGTAGCATTTTCTTTTGTTTTAATACTCTGCGTAGTTCCATTGCAGCTTCTGTAGAAAGTTTGTAATAGTCTCATTTGTTTTGGTGTTCTACTGGCAGGAGTGGTAATCGGTGTAAAGTGACACTGCCTATGTTGTAGGCAGCTAAACCTGTGGGGCAGTGACAACAGCTGACAGTTCGTTGTTTGTCAATTGTTGAAGGAATTTACTGATGATTTTGATTAAGAATGTTTTGCCAGAACCAGCTTCACCACTGACGTACAGTAGTATAGGTTTGTAATTTTGGCAGGTGCATTGTTTGTTTTCATGTTGTACACCATGTGCAATTTCTTTTGTTACTTCTTGAAAAATGCTACGTTGCTCATTTTTTAGTTTTGATTGTAGTATAGAAAAGTCTTCTTTATCTTCATACTGACACATGGTGTGTTCTACTTCCGTCATAGCTAATTCTGCTTCATTTGTTGTTAGTGGCTCTCCCAGTGGTTCTTGGCTTCCTGTTACAGAAGGTTGACTACTGTCAGGAGTGTCCTTATCTAGTTGGGCCTGGAGTTCTTCTCCGTGTTGCTGTTCATTGTGCAACATTGTTTTGTACTGTGTAAAGTTTACATCGGTTATAGTGCTTTCATTTGCTTTGAAAGCGTCTTCGTAGCAGTCATAGTTATCTTGTATTTCTTCTTCTTTTCTCCATGGTTTAAAGAGTTGTGGCAGGGACATGTAATATAGTTCTTTATGTTGAGCAGTTTTTAATGAAAATCTGATATGATTAATTAAATTTGGTTTGGTGAGTTTTACTAAGCTGCCTTCACAATTTGATACTCTGTATCTACCTTTTTTTCATCAGGTTTTATATTATTTTTGTATGGGAAGTTTAGGGCTATGTGATATAGACACATGGTTTCTAAAGTGGTACTTCTGTTTGGGTAGTATGTGTCCAGCAAATTGTTTTTTAAAATGTCCTGGCTGTTGGGATCATGTTTGGCTATTGTTTCTATATCGTCATATGATTTCAGAACTCTTTTTCTAGATTTAGCGGGACTAAGACTTAGCCATACTATTGTTTCAGATTTTCCATACAAAGCAGTACCGGTTAAATGATCTGCTGCTTCATAGGAGTCACATTCTCTATGGGAGAGCATTTTTTTGCCCAAGCTGTATAATTTCTGAGACAGTGTTTTGTCTGATGACAGGTCATTCAAGAGGTCTTGGAGCTCTGTTTTTTCTGCTTTGGTTAAGTATGCTGTAACATATCGTGCAACTGCAGTGGAATTGTATGCAATGTACTGACATCTATGTTTGCATTCCATAAGTGGGCAATGATTGCATTGTAATCATTGATATATTTTTCTTCTTCTGTTCTTTTTATGTAATATGTACTTTTAGGTGATTTTCCTTTAACACTATGTCTAACTGAAGATATGAAGTTGTTTACTTGACCTGTTTTTGTAACTGGTCTAGGGAAACCAAAGCGGCATTTGGTGCAGTATTTCCGTTTGTTTTTGTATTTGCAACGACAATATTTGCCACATTTGTGTCTTTGAAATTGTAAAATTTGTGCGTGAAGATTACCCTTTGTTGCTTCTGATGGAATTTCACAAGTGACATATTTTCGATAAACTGTAACACAGTGGCATCATTGTCTTGACCAAATTTAGGAGCATCTTTAATCCATAAAAGCATGTGGATATGTGGTGCTCGTCTGGCTTGGTATTCTTTTCGCCAAAAGAAGTGTTGCACTTCTCCGAGGGGAGGAACAGTTTTATTACAAATAAAGTGTAGCATAGCAATGAAGCGATGGTGAAAATATCTTGAAACATTAACAGGATCTGGAGAACAAAGTTCTCCAGGTGTTAGTATATCTATGTTTGTTTTGTTTTTGTTTGATATGCGTAGGAAATCATGTAAATCTTCCCATGCATATTCTGCACAACTTAATGTAACAAACCAAGTGGGTGGGCCAAGGTTTCTTATCATACAACGTACATGTCCATGACGTCGGAACCAGTACTCTTTAGTACCACGCATGTTTGTTAATAGATTTGTAATACTTGATTGTAAAACCTCATCTTTTTGTTGCACTTTTTGTAATAATTGTGTAGCTGACATATTTTGAAAGTGGGTTACTGATTTTAATGTGTGTGCAACTCCGTAACATCGAGTTGCTAGTTCACTTTCAAAGAGTAGGTGGAATATGTATTCCACATTTTGTCTAAATCTGGGATCTTCACAATCCATAACGAGCGGTATTCTGATGCTGTTATTTGAATAGGTCTATCATCGTACCTTCCTCCTTTGCCAGTAGGAAAGAGTAGAGGAAAAGCACGTGCTTCTATACTTTTTTCCCATATGCTGATTGGTGATCCTTTTGTTTGTCGCATTTGCTACATTTCAAGTGCATCTTCTACGGTGTCATTAGAGTACAATGGATGAATTCTGTAATGGTCTAAAGTATTGGATACTGTAGCAGGATCTAGAAGCTCAAATTGACCAGCTTCTGGTGACTCTTGAATTATTTCAGTGGTTTCTTTCAAGTTTTCTTCAATATTAATATCTTTGTAGTATTCATTATTGTCTTTTAGATATTGCAAGGCTTGTCTAACTTTATGTAAATCTACCAGTTGTTGCCACATTTTTTTGTCTTTTGTAGGTACTTCATTTACTAAGATAAATGAAGATTGCTCCATTGGACATTGCACTCCCAGAGTGTGCACATTTTGTTTTAGATCTAATGGTAAATACACAACTTTTCCATGAATACCTTTCACTAATTCAGAGGGAGATAATTTTGCTGTTTTTGGTTGAAGGCGTATTATTGCTTGAAAGGAGTGCACTGTTTGAATTATGATGCTCTCATATAAATTGAGTTGTTGTAGGGGTTTTGGTAGTGGAAATAATTCCAAATTATTTGTGATAGCACGTGAAGGAGTTTGGTTGCTGTCAAGTTTTGTAGTGCAGTAACTGCAAAGTATTAAGGGGTCAGTTATTTTGTATTTGTTTAATGCTATAAGGTAGAGAGCTAATTCAAACCATTTAGATTCTTCATTGTCTTCTATTTTGTATGTTAGGTCTACAGTTTTTGTGTTACTTTTATAAAAAGTTCTGCGGCAACATACACACACATGGTTTGGTACTTCAGCAGATGCACTTTAAATTTCAGTATTTCGTTTTTGTATGTGTGTAGTAGAAGGTTGCCATGCATACAATTGTTGCTAATTTGTTTTAAAGCTATTTCATTCTGTAAGTGGCTTTCAATTCCAAAATATTTATTTCTGGATATAGTCGATTTCTTCAAGTAGGTCTTTTGCTGTACCATGTAGAAGAATGTTATTTAAATTGGCTAGTGCTAAAGCAGGACTTTTAGCATAGTACCGTTTATAGACTATATTTCTTATAGTTGAATGATGTGTTGATATAATTTTGATATGATGAAAGATGGTTTTGCAAGTAGGAGCTGAAATGCAGGCCAATGAATGTCCTTGTAGTCCTGTGTACTTGCGCACTGGACAGGTATCCATATTTTGCAGTAGTTTAATTTTGATTTTGTCTTTGCCTTTCACATACTGATTGAGGAATTGGCGTAAAGACTTGAAAGATTTTTTGGGAATGTTACACATTGCCATGCATGGCCATGTGTATACTAGACATTCTGATTAAGTTGAATGGAGAGGTAATTCTAAGTTTTCTGGGGATATTTTTGTAAGCAGTATTTCTTGTTCCATTATGGTATTATTAACTTTTTCATAACCTCGTCCACTGCTATGTATGGCAATTGTATTTGTTTGCTTTTGTTTGTATGCTTCTTCATTAAAATATGATTCTGTGCTTGTAGTGTGACTCCACTCACCTCCACAGATATTTAAGAAGTTATTTCTGTTGACATTTCTTTTATTGATAAGTCTTTTTTGTAATTTAGTCATTAGTTTTGCTAGTGGTTTCATTTTGTTTAACACTAAAATAAATAACTTTCTTTTGAGGAGCATTGCACTGTCTATCAACGCTTTTAAGATTAATTTCCTACGGTAGGTTTTAAGGGTTGTGCCTGATTTCTCTCCTGTTTTTATAAGATTTTGAAGGACTCTGTGGCGGAACATTTTTGCTAAAATACTTTTTTTGGTATTCTTGCTTGGCACTATATCATGATTTATAGGAGCAGTTCTATCAGTAGTGGTAGCTGAATTCTTGTTAATTGTTTTCTGTTTTGTTTTACATTTTGATAGAGGAGGCAAAGTTTCTGTACTTGAAGCTTGTTTTGTTTCGCTAAATGACTGTAGTAGCTGTTTTGGTTGAACTTTTTTTACAAATTCTGCTAGAGATGGATGCTTATTTTGGACACTTCTATTTTCATTTTCTCTACTTCTGTGTTGCTTTCTACGGACTTGATTTATGGTAGGCATTCTTTAGGGTCTGTTGAAAAAATAAAGAAGGTATGGGTTGGGGTGTTCTGCAATGTATGCGTGCTGTGTGCATGAGTGTCTGAGTATGATGATAAAGATGTATGTGATGGTGTGTGATTGTGCATTGGGCAACTACAATTTGTTGGGATGGGTATTCTTGAATTTATGTGCTACTAAACTGGGGTTCAGATGACAGTAGAAAGTAAGCTAGTGGTGTGGAGAAGTACAAATAGTAAATTTAATGGTATACAATTAAAACAGTTGTTTGTTGTATAATATCAATATTCTAGGGGCTGAGTTGTGTCATTTGTGCCCCGAAAAATGGGACTTTGCACACCATTCTGCCTGTAAATCTCTGTTTAACAAATGGGGATTTGTGGACAGAATGGTGCACAATCTCTGTTTTTAGGTGCAGAAATAGCATGAATTAACCTTACAGTATGTTTGAATAATTGTACAAATATTATGGTGGTATTTAACTTACTTTTTTGTGGAATGAGCAGGTTTCTTCTTAGTTGTTGTTTGTACTTCAAATTCTGCTGCTGCCTTTCAGGAGAGTGGTCTTCACTGCAATTGTAAAGGAAACACATTAGTAATATAATTTGTATATAGCACTGATGTTAATTTAGACATTGATTTTTTTGTTTTTGTACAAGTATTGTTGTTTGATATTTGAACATAGTGTGTGCATGCAATTTTGTTTGACTATGTGAACTCTTTATATTTTACTTTAAATATGTTAGTTCAACATGCTTTGCAAATGTGTGTGTAAAAAGAAATTAAATAGCAGATAGGTTTGGAAGTGACAGTTGATTATAGGAGATGGGAAAATGACAGTAAGTTCATTTTATAGGTTATACAAGCTAAGAGTCAGTTAATCTGTTTATAAGAATGTATAGGAATTGTACATGTACTATACAGAAAATATGCATTCCTGTAGTTTGTGTTCATGCATATGGATATGCATGCAGCTGCAAGTAAAAATCTTGGAGACTTGTACAGTATTTCTTGTAGAAGGTGCTTTCCAATGATATGACACTTGTACTCAGAGTGATTAACAGTACATTTGAAGTGCTGATCTATGATGATGCAGTTAGATGTAGAGGTCTTGGATGTGATTGGTGGATGGTTGTGTGACTGCTTAGCTATATCCAATGAGGGAATGGCACAGAAAGTGAAATGGAAATAGTAGGACTGTCCATGTTACGATATGTCCGCGGACATGGCGGTAGTCCGCGGACATCGCGTGTTACATCCAGGGATTTTGGGGTGCGGAGGCATGAAAATGAGAATGAGCAGAGCAAGGGATTGGTCAGTAAAGTTTAGTGGGTGTGTTGTGCCATGAAGAATTTTGTCAGATACTCTTTTTCCTGAGAGAAGAACAGATAGCTATGGCTGTGTGTTTCAGAAAACAGATTGTTTGGATTTTGGGAGACTCGTGGATACATTGGTTGAAGGTGCATGCAGAAAGCTGTGGAGTAGCTGTAGATCTTGGATTCCCACATGTGGAAGTGCACTGGCATGGAGTACGTGGAATGAAGTGGTTGGACTTGCTACCTCTCTGTGCTACTTTGGCTACAGAGCATCATCCAGACATAATTGTAATTCATTGTGGCGGGAACAGTTTAGGACATGTGTCTGGAATTTCTTTGCAATTTGCAATGAAATAAGGACTTGGGAAGGTCATGGACATGTTTCCAAATTCTCAAGTAATTTTTTCACGGATTGCGCAGAGAGAAATATGGCTGAGTTCTTCTTAATTTGGTCAACAAATGGAGAAAGCAAGGCGCAATGTCAATAAGGCTGTTTGTGCTTTTCTAAGAGATGTTGGCATGTCCTCTTTTCACAATGAAAATATTATGTTTCGTAGCATATACATTTTTCGCAGGGATGCAGAAATGTACAAAATGCATTGCCAACTTTTTTGGAATTACAGCATCCATTTTGTAGTAGGTGTTGAGCATTTCAAGTTTTTCAAACACAAACAAACACCACCAAAAGGCTCTTTTCAGAGCCACCACTTCCTCCCAGACAAAACTGCAATGGTTATGATAGGGAAGCACCCCAAAATTTTAGATGTTTGCTGACTGTCAAGGACCTGCTTCATTTATTTTCACTTCTATTTTTAAACTGTGAAAGGTGGCTCTGAAAAGAGCCTTTTTTTATTTTTGTTTTTGATATTTTTTTGGTTTTTTACACACGACACAGTAGGAGAGGAGGGAAAAGGAGGGTAAGCGGGGACGCCAACCACGGGGATAAGAAAGGGCGGGTGAAGAGAGGAAGATGTAAAGTGGGCCTTACTTAGGTAGTGAGCAGGTCTTCTCGTGCTCTGAGACCAGAGTCTCAAAAGCACTTCGAAGTCTCTCTCCCCTGCAGAGTACTGCGTCACAGTACATACACACAACTGTGACCCTCGAAAGGTAAGGATCGTCAGCATTGTGAATGGCCTGTGAGGCAGCTGGAGGAATACGCTGTCCCACAGGAGTATTCCTTGTGGTGACAGGATTGGAAACAGAGGATGTAGTAGAGGAAGTCAACCTACTACGCTCCTCGCAAGGTACAACCTTGCGAACGGCCCCCGCGTGGTACGACTTTAGGTGTCGCTTCATAGTAGTCGTACCAAATCTGTAAGAACCAGGCCTCCCGCGACTCAGTACCATTTTGCACTGGTTGCAAGTGACTTGGTTCGCACGAGCCTTAGGTATGTTACCATGAATGGTAAATAACCGCCATACCCAAGACTCACGGCAAGTGCTGGTGGTAATGACTTCCACTACCTCATTCTCGTCATCCTCTTCATCCTCCTCTGCATCCTTACTCCTGTTCCCCTCTTCAGGCCCTTGGTGAGGTGGTGGTGGTGGAGGGGGTGGGGGTGGTGCTGAGGCACATGTAGCACCATGTGGCAGTACTGCAGCCATGGATGCCATCAGGTTTCAGATGAAAATCTGGAAAGTTGGCAGCAAAATGCACTGTGTTCTGTAAGATAGCCAGAAATACACTGAGGATGAGCTCTAGGGTCTGGCCTTTTATAGGGGTGCTTGTGCACGGTCCGCGCACACACTGGTGTCCGCGGACAGATCAAACACGAAAAAAAGGTTCAAACAGTCCCAAAAAGTATGTAGAAACTCAGGATTACTGTCCAGGACTTGTGCTATGGTGATTTATTATTGAAAAATATTGTGGATTGCCTGAAAAGGTAGTTTTAAATTGTTTGGGGACATGAACAGTGTCCGCACTCAGAACACACGCTCAGCGTGGGCGCGGTCACATGATAGGTTCACGAACATGTCCGCGAAGGGAACTGGTGTTCGGGTCCTGAAACTAATTACAAGTGCCACACAAGCGAAACAATCAGTTACAAACAGGCGTTTGTTCTTAGAACAGTTTCAATCCGCTTGCGAACAATACAGACAGGCATAGCGTCCTTGGGACCCCCCATTTTGTTTATTTATGAACATGTCAGGACACCGCGTGTGTTCTTAGAACAGTTTCAACTCGCCTGTGAACAATAAGGACAGCGTTCTCAGGACACACACATTTTGTTTATTTACGTACATTTCAGGATATTGCCTGTGTTCTTAGAACAGTTTCAACTCGCCTGCGAACAATACGGACAGCATCCTCAGGACACCTCCATTTTGTTTATTTACGAACATTCCGGAAAAGTTGATGTGTTCTTAGAACAGTTTCAATCTGCCTACGAACAGCACGGACAGGTCTAGCATCCTCAGGCCACCCCCATTTTGTTTATGTACAAACTTTTCAGGACACCGCTTGTGTTACTTTGATTACGGACATTTCGGACACCAAATGTGTTCTTAAAACAGATTGGACTTGTTTGCGAACATTACAGACAGGCATAATGTTCTTAGAACATCTCCATTTTGGTTAATTGCGGATATCCCGGACATCTTGTGTGTTCTTAGAACAGTTTCAACTTGCTAGCGAACAGTACAGACAGGTATAGTGTTCTTAGGACACCTCCATTTTCGTTTCTTCATGGACATTCCATACATCCGTGCTGTCCGCGGACATCTGAACTGCTTTAAAAAAAAAAAAAAATGAATTAGGACACAATATAATAATTTTACTTTATTATAGATGCATGTTAAATTTATGACAGAGAAGGTGAAGCAGAAACTGAGACAAACACAGGAGAATTGGGGGTTTCACTAGGATTCATATGAGGTGAAGAAGGGATGGAAGTCTCATCAAAACGTTTTGGTTCATGGAGAGGGTTTGGGGATAATTGACTGGGATATGGTGAGGGGGCACAGGTACATGTGGGACAATGGTATCTAGTTTTTTGTTTCAAGTGATCCTCCACAAAGTTTTTTAAATTGCTGAAATTTACCATGAGTAGGTCAATTTTTTCTTCCATGTGCTGGAGAGTCTTATCCAATATTTCTTTTTGTTTACTATTTTCAATGTTTGTATGGTCTGTACAAAAAAATGTACATGTTAAATGTATATAAAATAATATTTATTAATTGGTTTATATAGTAAAGTGTCTACCATTAGGTTCACTATCTTCAGACATTTCCTCACGTGGGAAATGCTCCTCTAGCCATTCCATTGTACTAGACATTTCTGTGAGAAAACAAAATAATATCACTTCTTTTGTATCTAATACAGAAAGTTTAGAAATATATGAGTAAAATGCAGTACACTTACTAGCTTCTGGTAAGGTGTGTTCTTACTGGTCTGTAGATCTGATGTTGCTCTTAGTTGTGGAGTTTCTGTGAGGTAATCATGTTGGAAGCCTATCTTTCTTCTTTTGGTATATTCCATTTTAGAACACATTGTATTTAAATGAATGGTTAATGTGTTATATATATGGGTTACACTTCTTATTTATTACTACATATAATGTGTATGAGTGCTGGTTTGTGAATTTGTACAATGTTCATATGTTATGATATAACAATTTGGACATAACAATTTGGACATAGAGGCCTTATATACTAATATACCACAAGATAGAGCTATTCTGAGCCTAAAGACTGTCCTAGATAGGCAACCTCATCCACAATCTGTCCCAACAGAATTTTTGTGCAAAGCGGCCAAATTGGTTTTGAACAATAGCTTCTTCAAATTTAAGGAAGATTTCTTCCTGCAAAGCAAGGGCACGGCCATGGGGTGCACTTTTGCTCCCAATCTGGCTATAATTTTTATGGCCCTACTCGAAGAAGAACAGATTCTACATATTTCGAACCCATATAAAGAAAAAATCTTGATATACCGTAGATATATCGACGATATATTTATGATTTGGGAGGGATCTTTGGAGTCACTGCTGGCATTCATAGCATGGCTCAATTCAGTAGACGTGGACATTCATTTCACCTTTGAATACTCCACTTCTAGAATTGCCTTTCTGGATTTGTCCATCTTTTCCGAAGGAGGTGTCCTCCATACGGAATTACACAGAAAGGCTACAGAAAGAAATACTACCCTGAAATATGAGAGCCAACATCCAGCTAGTCTCTTACAGAACTTACCGTATGGTATGTTCTTGCGGCTTTGCCGCAATTGTACAGATATCGATAATTTCACCAAACATGCCTTGATTTTGGAGCAAAGACTTTTGGAGCGGGGATACCCTAGAAGACTTATAAAGCAACTAGAAAAAGAGCACGTTTTACAAATCGAGAGGCACTATTGCTACCTAAAAACCCAAGCAAAGAAAAAGGAGGACTTAGTTCTTGTATCGACTTTTTGCCAGCACAGTGAAACCATCAAGGGCATCATATTAAAAAATTGGCGCATCTTAAATGCATCTGGAACAACATTGAAAAAACCTCTCTTTGCATTCAAGAAAAGCAAGAACTTAAAACAACAAATTACTCGTGCCAGTAGAAGTCACTCAAAACCATCCATGGTTCGAGATCTCAATCAAAAACCAGTTATTGGTCATTTCCCGTGCACCATATGTATAGCATGTAAATTCTCTAGAAAGACTACCTCCTTTTTATGCAAAATAAAAGCTGGGATCTTCGCACTTTCACAACATGTAAGAGTAAAAACGTAATTTATGCCATCGTTTGCCCGTGTAAAAGGATATACATAGGTAAAACCACTCGGGAGGTAAGTATCCGTATCAATGAGCATCGCTCAAAGATAAAAACCAGGAACTTAAATGCCCCAATGGTTATTCACTATGTGGAGATGGGCCATAAAGCAGAACAGATGGAATGGTTTTGTGTGGAGAAGGTATTCGGTCAATATCCGACACAACTTTCAAAAAATCTAGCCTACAAAGAGGAATTATGGATTTTTAATTTAAAAGCACTGACAGAGGGACTTAATATTTTAGAACCCTGGCACACAGGCACCTAATATGGCTGATACACCCACTGGGGATATCCCATATAGGAGACTGTTGGTATACCACCACCATACTAGGACATGGCCCTTTGGTATTAATACATCTTCTCATCATCTTGTAATTCTATAAAGGCACTATGCATAAGTCGCCTTTTCCCAGATGCAGTCTGCACGTTTGTAGGGCGAGGGTTGCTTTAAAATCTAGTCCCAGAAATTGGCAGGCCATCATGCATGAAATTGCCATGGATGCGCCGTTTGCTATGATGTAACAACATGTGGTCGCCTGACTAATTGGATTGCGAAGCCCGTGTAGGTAATAGGGGCTGGAGAAGAAAAAAAACTACGGTGTTCCCTCCAAGTTGTAGAAATGAGAGTAGTATACTTTGGAGGTTAACGTGTATTTATTCACACACTCCTGATCAGTCAGTAACTGCAGTGCCTCCCTTGATGAGCAAGGAGTACAAGCTGCGCATAATCTTTGCCACAAGCGACTGCCAGCTGCAACTCAGTGAGAGTCCTAATTGGACAGTGAAGCCTGTGCATGCAATAGGGGCTGAGGTAAAAATATTGTGTTTCCTCCAAGCCGCAGAAGTGAGAGCAGTAGACTCTGGAGGCTAACGTGTGTAATCTGACACGCTCCTGAGTGGTCAGTAATTTTAGTGCTTCCCTTGATGAGCAAGGAGCAAGCGTCTGTCAGCTGTTATTCAGCGTGAGGACGCTTAATAGAACACAGCGAGGTGCCTAATAAGATCACGTGGGATTATGTAGAATACTGGTTTGGATATTTAAAGGCTCAAACAGTGCCAAGTCTCAGACGCGAGTCTCCGGTCTATAGTGGAGTTCTGGGACAGTTCGAGTGCATTTCTCCACCTGTTTTTCCACCTGCGGATAATTCCAGGACATTAGCTGTTGCCGGTGTTAGGTAAGCTTGGTTCACTTTTTTAACTCCTTGCTTAATGGGTAACCTTTTTCTGTGGCATTACTCAGTCAGCCTAATGGGTTATTACGTGCATCTGAGCATTTTAAACTCCAATTGGGGCTTTTGCTTTTTCCTTTTCCTTTTTCGCCCTCCCATTTCACAATAATATGCTAAATTATGACTCCTAATTAATAGCAAGAGTCTTTTTCTTCTTTTTTTCTTTTCTTTTCTTTTCTTGTTTTCTTTCTTAAATTGGCATACAATTATTTTTATATAATTATTTACTAGTTCCATTCCATTCCAATGCAGGTACCATTCTCCCGGCCATTGCAGCAATCCCCTCTAATAACATCTTGTGAGGCGTCATCAGCACTTCCCACATATCCACTGTGACAAGACTTTCCGGGGTAAAAATATTGCTGTCCCATACATTCTTGTCATTCTTGCCATTTTTTGAATTTCCTTTGTAGGCCAGGGTCTGGGATTTTCTGATTAAGGCTGTTGACTCCCTTATTTGTACTTTCACCTTATAGATCGGAGCAATAAAATTCTGAACAGCAGGATCTTCTTTCTGAACACTGCCAATTCTCATGACAGTTGTTTCAGTCTTGTACAAATACACACCACGGATTTACTTTGGATGGTGCACTGAAGGTCAGTACTTGAGGCTGTCCCTTAACTCCAATTGTATAGACTCCATCATCTGGGTTGCGACTCTGTGCATGGGTGGAGGTTATCCTTTATCTTTTGTATTTGCATCTTAATTGGTATCAAAATTCGGTTTCTTGAGTCTTAGTCCATTTTCATCTAACCTGGGGACACCATTTTTAGTTGGTAGCACTCCTCACACGACGCCTTCTGTCTACCCCGGATATATATATATATATTTGGAGTTATGAGCAGGATAGTAGTAGTTTTATCTACTTTGAATTTGAGCACGGTGAAGCCATGTATTTGCACTTTCTGTGAGTCTCTCTCATCATTGTCCATATATTCCCATAGGGAATATTTATGTTTTGTTTCATTTTTTAGAAAATATATTGTTATCTCCTGATGAAGACGTAACAAAAACAACGTTTATACGTCGAAACCGGTAGGGAAATTGTGGAGAAGGCTATTTGTGAAGATCTACCATCCTTTGCCTATCCTAAATCGCTGACCACTTTCAAAAACTACTGTGGCCAGGCTGTGTGCTTTATACAAAATATTTTCTGTATAATAATTGTAGTGTTAATGAATTGTGATATTGATTATGTATTTTTATCTTGTATTTACTGATGTGCTGTACAAATGGGTTGATGTATGGTGTATGGTTGAGTATAAATGTGTGAATGATTTATTAGTATGGATTTTTGGGAATTATGTGTTTTTAAATACTTTTCCTGCTATGTTAAATAAATAATTGTTTGAGTGCAAATTATATTGTGATTAAACTCACAGAATAAAAAATGTATTAGGTTTAATAAATTCCTGAATACGAGAATTTCAAAACTGTATCCTCTGGATTTTCTTTCTGAGACTAGTGTTAATGCTAATACCCTCTTCCAGAGAGTGGGGTTTCCTGTGCCTTTCAGAGAAATACTAATTCAGCCCTTGTCTGTGCAGGTTATATTTATTTTTATGACTATGCTCATACCCTGTCTCGGGTATTGTCATTATTATCTGTAATTCATTCAGTTTCTTTCTTTTCATTTATTGCACATTGGGTGTCTTTGGTGGATCCTAGGTTGGTGGATCTGGATTATGGCAGAAACGGATACTATTTCCTTTACGGAAGCTCAAATTTCAGAATTTATAGAAGGTCCTTCTTTCTTTGATAACTTACTGCTACCCACAAAGAGTCAAGGATCAACAGGCGAGGCACTTTTGAGGTTAAAAAAGAAACAGTTTCACACTGAAATGCACGGGCACATATTAAAAGAATACTTAAGATCTAGTATTATTCCACAGGGATTTCAAGTGAAAATTATTCCATGTCTCTTTCTGAATGACAAGGATTATAAAGTGGCATTTAGTCAGGTGGCCACTAAATGTAGCCGCGATCTATTAGTCTTAACTATTACGACTGCCCAAAGAGTCAGTTCCACGATTTTGGAAACATTATCTGAACAAGAAAAAACTTTCTTGACAAACACCTTAATTACAGAAGCTAAACAAAAATGGGAACAAATAGAAAAATCCTTTCAAGAGTTTAAGACATTAACTATTGAAAAAAAGACGGCAAAACTTAAGAAAGATGTCTCTCTCTTTAAGAAGGAACAAGTCTATCCATATTTGGCGGACAATTTTAATCCCCAAAGTATGTGGAAGAGTAATACCAATTGGAATATGGGTGGACCTAATGGGAATAACACCAAAAAAAGATGGGTGACATTTTCAGATACGTCACCCAGTAATTCAGGCAATGATGACTCCAACAACCAATCCCTGGGTGATAACCCTTTTCGAGGAAGGGGCGGCCGAAGAGGTCGCAGAAATGCCCCCCAAGGTCGCATGAATCACAATATGCCCCTGCAGAACACCCCAGGACAGGGTATAATGCACCGCGATTTTCAAACTCGCAACCGCGCATACAGGTGGTAAACCAAAATCAAAATCAACCAGAGTGTCTCTAGCCATATTTTGCCCATTTTTAATCTCTCTTCACGAGTTCTGACATTGGCAGAAATTTACATTTTAGAACGTGGTTTATCCTTTGTGCCTACCCAAAATCCAAGTGCCATGTCCATGATAAATGAAATAAAAGGCTTTCTAAGAAAAGTGAGACTGCGTTTCTACTTTATTAATAAAGAGACCCCAAGAAAACCTAATATTTCTGGGCTGTCTCGACTTTCCACCTTTACTCCCTATTCCAATGAGCTTCCACCAGAGGTGATTATCTTTGAAAAAATTGTTCTTAAGGATATCGAACAAGTAATTCGTTAACCCAGCACCCAATCGGGCCCCAACCTGAAACTGCAGGAATTCCAAGCTATTCACACACTAGCTGAGGATCACTCGATAGAGATCAAAGCTGCAGATAAGGGTGGGGGGATAGTGGTCTGGGATGCTTCCAAATACGATCAAGAGGTGTTGAGACTTTTGTCCATCCCAGGCCACTACACTAAAATCACTAATGATAATTCCAAACTCATTAAGGAAATGAGTTTGGCTCTCACTGATGAAGGCAACCGTTTAGGGTTCCTCTCAACAAAAGAAACTGAATATATTAATTTTTCAGAAGAACGGAAGCCCCTTTTCTACATTATGCCAAAAATACATAAAGATGTAGAAAATCCTCCCGGGCGGCCAATAGTTTCTGGTTGTGGTTCCTTATTGGAGCCTATATCCAAATATATTGATTTCTTCATAAAACTTTTGGCCATGGCTACTCCCACATTTCTATTGGATTCACGGGATGTAATTAACCTGGTTGAATTAAGACCCTTTGACCCATCCACACAAATATTGGTCTCTTTGGACATAGAGGCCATATATACTAATATACCACAAGATAGAGCTATTCTGAGCCTAAAGACTATCCTAGATAGGCAACCTCATCCACAATCTGTCCCAACAGAATTTTTGTGCAAAGCGGCCCAATTGGTTTTGAACAATAGCTTCTTCAAATGTAAGGAAGATTTCTTCCTGCAAAGCAAGGGCACGGCCATGGGGTGCACTTTTGCTACCAATCTGGCTATAATTTTTATGGCCCTACTCGAAGAAGAAAAGATTCTACATATTTCGAACCCATATAAAGAAAAAATCTTGATATACCGTTGATATATCAACGATATATTTATGATTTGGGAGGGATCTTTGGAGTCACTGCTGGCATTCATAGCATGGCTCAATTCAGTAGACGTGGACATTCATTTCACCTTTGAATACTCCACTTCTAGAATTGCCTTTCTGGATTTGTCCATCTTTTCCGAAGGAGGTGTCCTCCATACGGAATTACACAGAAAGGCTACAGAAAGAAATACTACCCTGAAATATGAGAGCCAACATCCAGCTAGTCTCTTACGGAACTTACCGTATGGTATGTTCTTGCGGCTTCGCCGCAATTGTACAGATATCGATAATTTCACCAAACATGCCTTGATTTTGGAGCAAAGACTTTTGGAGCGGGGATACCCTAGAACACTTATAAAGCCATCTAGAAAAAGAGCACGTTTTACAAATCGAGAGGCACTATTGCTACCTAAAACCCAAGCAAAGAAAAAGGAGGACTTAGTTCTTGTATC
Organism: Ambystoma mexicanum; assembly: GCF_040938575.1. NCBI lineage: Eukaryota > Metazoa > Chordata > Amphibia > Caudata > Ambystomatidae > Ambystoma > Ambystoma mexicanum. Next base: position 829,421,695 of record NC_090934.1, on the reverse strand, counting down.
GACTTTTTGCCAGCACAGTGAAACCATCAAGGGCATCATATTAAAAAATTGGCGCATCTTAAATGCATCTGGAACAACATTGAAAAAACCTCTCTTTGCTTTCAAGAAAAGCAAGAACTTAAAACAACAAATTACTCGTGCCAGTAGAAGTCACTCGAAACCATCCATGGTTCGAGATCTCAATCAAAAACCAGTTATTGGTCATTTCCCGTGCACCACATGTATAGCATGTAAATTCTCTAGAAAGACTACCTCCTTTTTTATGCAAAATAAAAGCTGGGATCTTCGCACTTTCACAACATGTAAGAGTAAAAACGTAATTTACGCCATCGTTTGCCCGTGTAAAAGGATATACATAGGTAAAACCACTCGGGAGGTAAGTATCCGTATCAATGAGCATCGCTCAAAGATAAAAACCAGGGACTTAAATGCCCCAATGGTTATTCACTATGTGGAGATGGGCCATAAAGCAGAACAGATGGAATGGTTTTGTGTGGAGAAGGTATTCGGTTAAAATCCGACACAACTTTCAAAAAATCTAGCCTACAAAGAGGAATTATGGATTTTTAATTTAAAAGCACTGACAGAGGGACTTAATACTTTAGAACCCTGGCACACAGGCACCTAATATGGCTGATACTCCCACTGGGAATATCCCATATAGGAGACGGTTGGTACACCACCATCATACTGGGACATGGCCCTTTGGTATTAATACATCTTCTCATCATCTTGTAATTCTATAAGGGCACTATACATAAGTCACCTTTTCCCAGCTGCAGTCTGCACGTTTGTAGGGCAAGGGTTGCTTTTAAATCTAGTCCCAGAAATTGGCAGGCCATCATGCATGAAATTGCCATGGCTGCGTCGTTTGCTATGATGTAACAACATGTGGTCGCCTAACTAATTGGATTGCGAAGCCCGTGTAGGTAATAGGGGCTGGGGAAGAAAAAAAACTGTGTTCCCTCCAAGTTGTAGAAATGAGAGTAGTATACTTTGGAGGTTAACGTGTATTGATTCACACACTCCTGATCAGTCAGTAACTGCAGTGCCTCCCTTGATGAGCAAGGAGTACAAGCTGCGCATACTCTTTGCCACAAGCGACTGCCAGCTGCGACTCAGTGAGAGTCCTAATTGGACAGTGAAGCCCGTGCATGCAATAGTGGCTGAGGTAAAAATATTGTGTTTCCTCCAAGCCGCAGAAGTGAGAGCAGTAGACTCTGGAGGCTAACGTGTGTAATCTGACACGCTCCTGAGTGGTCAGTAATTTAGTGCTTCCCTTGATGAGCAAGGAGCAAGCGTCCGTCAGCTGTTATTCAGCGTGAGGACGCTTAATAGAACACAGCGAGACGCCTAATAAGATCACGTGGGATTATGTAGAATACTGGTTTGGATATTTAAAGGCTCAAACAGTGCCGAGTCTCAGACGTGAGTCTCCGGTCTATAGTGGAGTTCTGGGACAGTTCGAGTGCATTTCTCCACCTATTTTTCCATCTGAGGATAATTCCAGGACATTAGCTGTTGCCGGTGTTAGGTAAGCTTGGTTCACTTTTTTAACTCCTTGCTTAATGGGTAACCTTTTTCTGTGGCATTACTCAGTCAGCCTAATGGGTTATTTCGTGCATCTGAGCATTTTAAACTCCAATTGGGGCTTTTGCTTTTTCCTTTTCCTTTTTCGCCCTCCCATTTCACAATAATATGCTAAATTATGACTCCTAATTAATAGCAAGAGTCTTTTTCTTCTTTTTTTCTCTTTTTTTCTTTTCTTTTCTTATCTTTTCTTTTCTTGTTACTTTTCTTAAATTGGCATACAATTATTTTTATATAATTATTTACTAGTTCCATTCCATTCCAATGCAGGTACCATTCTCCCTGCCATTGCAGCAATCCCCTCTAATAACATCTTGTGAGGCGTCATCAGCACTTCCCACATATCCACTGTGACCCGACTTTCCGGGGTAAGAATATTGCTGTCCCATACATTTTGTCATTCTGGCCATTTTTTGAATTTCCTTTGTAGGCCAGGGTCTGGGATTTTCTGATTAAGGCTGTTGACTCCCTTATTTGTACTTTCACCTTATAGATCGGAGCAATAAAATTCTGAACAGCAGGATCTTCTTTCTGAACACTGCCAATTCTCATGACAGTTGTTTCAGTCTTGTACAAATACACACCACGGATTTATTCTGGATGGTGCACTGAAGGTCAGTACTTGAGGCTGTCCCTTAACTCCAATTGTATAGACTCCATCATCTGGGTTGCGACTCTGTGCATGGGTGGAGGTTATCCTTTATCTTTTGTATTTGCATCTTAATTGGTATCAAAATTCGGTTTCTTGAGTCTTAGTCCATTTTCATCTAATCTGGGGACACCATTTTTAATTGGTAGCACTCCTCACACAACGCCTTCTGTCTACCCCGGATATATATATATATTTGGAGTTATGAGAAGGATAGTAGTAGTTTTATCTACTTTGAATTTGAGCACGGTGAAGCCATGTATTTGCACTTTCTGTGAGTCTCTCTCACCATTGTCCATATATTCCCATAGGGAATATTTATGTTTTGTTTCATTTTTTAGAAAATATATTGTTATCTCCTGATGAAGACGTAACAAAAACAACGTTTATATGTCGAAACCGGTAGAGAAATTGTGGATAAGGCTATTTGTGAAGATCTACCATCCTTTGCCTATCCTAAATCGCTGACCACTTTCAAAAACTACTGTGGCCAGGCTGTGTGCTTTATACAAAATATTTTCTGTATAATAATTGTAGTGTAAATGAATTGTGATATTGATTATGTATTTTTATCTTGTATTTACTGATGTGCTGTACAAATGGGTTGGTGTATGGTGTATGGTTGAGTATAAATGTGTGAATGATTTATTAGTATGAATTTTATGGAATTATGATGTGTTTTTAAATACTTTTCCTGCTATTTTAAGTAAATAATTGTTTGAGTGCAAATTATATTGTGATTAAACTCACAGAATAAAAAATGGATTAGGTTTAATAAATTCCTGAATACGAGAATTTCAAAACTGTATCTTCTGGATTTTCTTTCTGAGACTAATTATATAACAATTAAACATACCCCCCAGACTTTTTGGGTAGTGTTGCTGTTGTCCGCATATGTCCGCAGACATTAGAAGAGTTCACGGACATCAAATTCAGTAGAGGGGGTTCAGTATGTTCCATGTTACATGTAAATAAAGTCAGAGATATTGTTAAATTGTGCTACTAAACACCTATGAAATTCAGTAAAAAAACTTTGTTAGAGGGACCTTATGGTTAAGTTGCGCTACTAAAAACCTGTGAAATTCAGTAAAAAAACGTTGTTAAAGGAACGTTATGGTTCCAAGTAAAATGGAAAAACCCCTGAAATTCGCCTGTTATGGTAAGCTAAGCAACCATAACTCGTGCCACCACGGTGCACTGCTAAGACTAATACCCAGGACATCAAAGATGACATCACAAATGTCATTGATGACATCAATGATGACATCACATGTGCATTTACATTTCATGAAAGGTCTGTACATGGGATTCTTATTGCAATGTTAAACGTAGTGTCAAGGGTCATTGGAATGAATATCATGAGGTACGTAGTGCATTAAGCAATGAATTCATCCAAATAGCATTGTATTATGATTTTGTTTCCGATATACTAAGGTACACATGTCGTAACATAGGCATAGTTTGCAGGAGACATGATGGAGATGCAATATTAATAATCTTGCGATGTTAAATACTAAAATGTATAAATGCCTTCTTATTATAGTTTTGCATAGTGTGAAATATTTAATAAGTACCTAATAAAAATCACTAACTACATTATTGCATTACTACACACAAAACACAGACAACTACACATACAAATATGAGCATATACAGGGAAAGTGAAGCAACTTAACAGATTATCTTCATGCACAGAAATGATTGCTCTGCTTCAAACTTACTACTTCCCTATGTATAACTCACATATTGTGACTAGGCCCTAAGGAAAGTAGTGTACGGGCAATGTGTACAAATATAACCATATCCAGGGAAAGTACAGTAATAAAAAAACAACAGAACTATAAGACACTGTTCATAACCTTACTAATCATCTTCATACATAGAAAGCATTGCTTTTTTCCAAGTCTGTGTTTTCCCCTTTGTATATGTTTCATATGTTTTGAGTGGACCCTAAGTGAATTACTGTAAGAACATATTTGAAGTATAAGTGTACAAATATAGTACTTTTTGAATTGTTTGTTCCTAAGTGTTACTGGACTAGATATATCAGCAAAGGAAAAAAGAGTGTGCCAGACATGTGATGTCATCAGTGATGTCATCAATGACATTTGTCATGTCATCTTTGATGTCCTGGGTGTTAGTCTTAGCAGTGCACCGTGGTGGCGCGAGTTATGGTTGCTTAGCTTACCATAACCAGAGAATTTCGGGGGTTTTTCAGTTTTACTTGGAACCATAACATCCCTTTAACAAAGTTTTTTTTACTGAATATATATATATATATATATATATTGTGGCAGTTATACAGATTTCAAATGAGAGTTTCCGTATGTCTGTTGCAGACTTCTAAACCTAACTATAGAGAGGGGCTGCATTTGGGAGGAAAGAGAATGCAACAATCTTGGTTGCAAGAACTCTTGTAGGACACCACCCAATATTGAGATTGTGATGGTGTCCTCACTGGTATATAAAGTGGATGCACTGTGAGAGGAGTGAAGAGAGCTGTCTATTTCTGTGGAGGCCTAAAAAAAAGCTAACTGGGCCCTATGGTGAAGAGCTGAGGATCATCCGTGAGAGTTAAGTGACCAGACCCCTGCCCTGTCCTCATAGAGATCCTGCAATGCAGCTGGCTTTCCTTAACTTTAAACAGAGGCTTTCAATGTAAGTAGAATTAAGCCAATTGAAACCAAAGGTGGGGTATCTGCTTGCCTTAAATCCTTTCCCTTTTTAGTGGAGAAACTGTGTAGATCCTTAGCCTATTTAACTTAAAATATTAATTTAATTAATTTCCCTTGGCAGACGCAACAGGGTGATTTTTGTTAAAATTTAAAATTAACAACGCACATCCACAGTGTGCATTGAAAACTATAGACTGTAATGTAAAAGGGTAATCCTATTGGTCCAGCTTCCCCAAGACAGGCCTTTAAGTGGAGGGGGTCTGAAATCCAAAATTCTCAAATCATTCCCAATTTTTTTAAGTCCAGCTTCCCCTACACAGGCCTTTAAGTGGAGAAGGGCTGAAAATTCAAAATTCTTAAATCATCCAAATTCATTCTTTCCAACTTCCACAACACAGACCTTTAAGTGAGGGGGTCTGAAAACAAACCGCTAAATCACCCTGTGTTTATTTTAAACCAAAGATGTGGGTGAAATCATAATTGCCATATGTATTTGGACCAATCTATAAGCCAAACTGCTAGGCTTTTAAGCGTGCAGGAAAATAGAAAATGCTCAGCACTTCCTATGTAAATTGTGATTCGCATTTCCCAACCAACTTGTGTTATTTATTTGTGTAACTAGAATTTGAATTGTGAACCACAAAGAAGATGGTGTGTGTCGTTTTAGTGTGATCTCCAGTATTTATCATTCAAATAATTACAAATATATTTCCTACATCCCAGCCTGTTTCTCGGCTCACTGTGGGCACGGGGGTCCTGGAGGGGGAAACTTGTGTGACTCTATAAGAGTTATCAGTAAGGGCAGCACTAAAGAACGTAAGCGAGTAGTGCAGGGCTCCTTGACTGGGGGTGCAAATGAACCTCCCAGGTTAAGGGTGGCCTCAACATAACACGACACAGCATGGTCACAGCTGGTCACCTTTATCAGACACCTACAATTAATATAAAGGCTACCCATCCCCCAACATCTTTGCTCACACTACTTTCCTACAGCACATACGATGTTTCACTAGAGACTCTGGCACAGAGCTGTATGTTCAAACATTTATACACCAAAAGGATTTTGAAAGGAAAATCAAGGATCTTTGAAGATGAATTTAGGGGGTATGGTAGCTCAGTGAAGGATTGGAGTGTTAGAGAGAGAAACAAGTGTGTGTTTGTATGTGTGTGTCTGCAAATGCTTTAAGGGATGCAAAGGGGCCTTTTGGGGGAATGTCACAGAGATTTGGAGGGGTTTTGGGGGAGGGGAAACATAGGAATCAATAACCATCTGTTGTACTGTAGTGTGATTAACAACATGCAATGTTGCCAGTGGCTTTTGGTATTGAGTGAGTGTTCACTCTGGACCAAGTAGTACTTTTATTTTTATTTTTTCCTTTATTTTTTTTATTTTTTTATTTAAAATTGTTTTAGTTGAATTAACAACTTTTTCAATTATTTAGAATGTCATTTACAGTCATATGTTTTCGATTTACACAATTGCCAAATTAATTGTTCAAGAATAAAAACACTCTAAGAGGACTTGTTACAATTGGAATAGATAGCATGCAACTTTAAGTGAAGTAATAGAGACACAGGTATCTTCATGATCATGTACAGCTTGTCAATAAGTACAGCTTAAATTAAGGATTGCAATTTAGCACAATACTTAACGTTATTGCAAACGTGCTCCATTGAAACTCAATTAAATTTAGTCCCTTCAGGAATTGGATAACATCAATGATAAGTGAAGTTTTTGAAGCATTAAATGTTGCAAACCATAAGTCATCTCTGGATAGTAATGAGAAATGACGAAAATGTTTATGGCGATAGCGAGTTCTCATGTCCGCTAACTCTAGGCAATCTATCATAAGGTTTCAACAGAATCAACAAGTTTACAATAACCACAGGACCTAGATGAATTTGGGAGGTTATTATATGATGCAAGTTTGTCCTTTGTGGGGAGAAGATTAAATCGAAAACGTAGAAAGGCATATGCATATTTGAGATCTGGGAACCTCATTAAATATTGTGGTAACACATTAACAGCGCGTAATTGAAATTAACCCTTTTTAACAGCTTGATAGGAATACATTTTGTCATAGGTGCAAATCCAATCATGTCTCCACAATTTGCTCTTTGCTTTGTCCGGGGACTCAAGTAATAAAGTTATAGAGATATCAGCCTCTTGAAGGATTAGAAGACAGGACTTTTTCCATTCATACATCGGCTTAAAGTTTGGTGTCTGTAAGGTTTTTTTCAAGATAGGAAATAAATTAGCTGATGAGTCAGACGAAATAATGCATTTCCTATAAGATGCTAGCATTGACCAAGAACAAGAGGCATTGAGAAAGACGAGACCAAACTCATATCTTATTAGGGCGATAGGGGTAGATGTAGGGACCGGAAGGATATGCTTCCAGTAAATACCCTCTAAGATATCCCACTTCACAGATTTAGGGCTTGTCTTGGTTTGACTTCCATACATAATTATTGGAATGACTTTTTGTAGATAGAAGATTCTAGCAGGCAAAATGGAAAATGTCCCATAGTTTGATTGAAGAGCTTTCCCTTGTATTGCTAATAACCTCATTCTAGAGGTAAGTTCGGATTTATAAGGTTGGTCTGAAGGGTGTGTGTTTATGTTTATGCCAAGATATTTATATTCCTGTATTTGCGATAGTGAGCACTTGCCCAACTTCTAGTTGAATTTGTAGTTTGACAAGGGTCGCTGGTGCTGGAAAATTAGAATGTTAGACTTACAGATGTTGATTACTAGATCATTCTTTGTGGTGTAATCAGACAAGGCAGTATGTTTTCTCTGTAAGCCAATGGGAGTCCAGTCCAATAACATCAGATCATCAGAATAGAGCAAATAATCAGTGTCATGGTCACCCAATTTAGGCGAGAATGAACGAACAGAATTAAAAGCAAGGTGCATGTCATTGATATAAAAATTAAAAAGGATAGAGGCAAATGGACAACCTTTTCTTTTAATGAGTTAATATTAATGTATGTAATTTGTATTATGTGTAAAGACTGAATTTACTTTCAATCTGTATCACATTAAATAATTATTATTAATGGACAACCTTGTTTAAGGCCAGAGTCAGTTTCGATTGTTTGAGATAAAACTTGCTTAAAATATATAAAAGCTATAAAAACAGGTTTCTTGGTTAAATGGCTTGTTGTTTTATAATGGACAAGATTAAAAGATGTAATGTTGTACCAATACCAGATACAAAGCCAGATTGGTTTATGTCCATGTGTTGATTTTCAATGAGCCATTTTGTAAAATCACGTAAAACAAGTTTTGCAAAGATTTTACCAACAGCATCTAGTAGAGCTATAGGTCTATAGTTATTTGGATTAGACCTATCACCTTTTCCGAAAATAGGAATGATGATAGCTTGTTGCCAAGATGGAGAAATGTGAGTTGTTTCTATCACTCTCAGAAATATCGTTTCCAAGAGCGCAGCCCATTTCTCTAGATTGGTTTATAGTATTGCATTCGTCAATTGGTCGGGACCAGGTGCTCTAGATGTGCTTAATTTTTTTATTATAATGAAAATGTCTAAATTGTCAAACTTAAGTTCAGTTAAAGTAGGATCATCGGTGAAATATTCACTTTGTGGTAAATGTGATTTCAGCAGAAGGCTTGATAATGTGAGGTCCACATTGTCTCTGAAATAGGGTTCAAAAGAACAGATCTGTTGGCATTAGAAGGTACGTTATTAATTACCTTCCATATTTCTCCAGAAGACTTAGAGATAAGGGCTTTCAACATAGATTCAGCTTTCTCTTGTTTATAAAGAAATAAATGTTGTTTATTTCTATTTATTTATTTTATGTTTATTTGAGTTCTTAAGTTTGATTTAAGATATTTTCAATTTTGTCAATAAACTGTGGAGCAGTAGGGGAAGTCGGGTTCCAATAAATGTTTATTAGAAGAAAACTTGGATACAGTGGATGGAGTGTATTAATGGTAGATAGTTTCACAATTTGAATCCCTGGATCAGGGGAAGCCCATGCCGTAAGAGAGAGTTGAGAATCATTTCGAGTTGCAACTAACAGCCTAGCAGCCGGGCGCCCTCTAGCAGCTTTTGATGCTTGTACAATTTGGATTTGATGGTTTTCCCATATTGGGTCTGTCTGCATCGAAGTTTCTTGTAAAGCAACTATATCGAAACTGTTTAGATCAGAGGTTTCAGTGAAAAGTAAATACAAAAAGCCTCTCGTGTTCCAGGAAGCTAGAGAGCATGTATGGTTGGAGTCTAAAGAGTTGTCCTAGTGGTCGATCAATTGTACAATATCTTTTGACTTGGTTCTGATCCAATCCCATTTAGATGGAGGGGGTCTGTTACCTGGATGTGTATCATTCATACATCTACAATAAGAAGTTTCATTATTTAAGGTTTTGGATTTAGAGATTGATTGAGGCAAGCTCAAAAAAGGAGTCTCATTGCTCAAAGGAGGAGTGAGAGCTTCGAGACACATTCCTTTCGAATATAATTGCCGTCTTTCGCTCCACACTAAGTTCTTAACAATTTGGGAGAGAATGATGATCACAGTAATGTCTTCCTTTCCTGGATTTGGATATCTCACTGATTCAATGTCAGTGGAATTTATTTGTTTCAATGAATTGACAGAATTGAAAACCCTGAGAATTGTTGTGCGATTTGGGATGGGATCAGAATACAACCTGTCGAGCATTGTAATATGAATGCTCTCATCTTTCAAGACTAAGGGGTTTGGATAGTAAACAGCAGGTCTGGGGTCATCGTTAATTATGTCTAGGGGCATTTGAGGAGAGAATCTAACCGAAGGATCAGCATATGCCAAACAAGAGGATTTTGAGCCAACTTTGGACAAGGATTAAGTAAACTTGAGGAAGAGGGAATTGATGAAGGAACTCTCTCTGTTTGACCGTTTGGACTGTAGCGATTCCTATCTTTAAAGATACCAGGAACTGAATCAGGAGGCTTATTTGCAGTAGCGGATGAAACTGGTAAATCAGGCAAAGGATTAGTGGTCTGGTCCACAGACTCATTAGGTACATAGAAACGGGCTGAAATATTTGCAATACATTTTTTCATTTTTGATTTAGAATTTTTATTTTTTGTTGGTGAGGGAATGTTTTTAGATGTTTTGTTTTTTTCTTTGATCAATTTTCTGGTTCTGTTTAGAATCATTGAAACTTTGGGAAGTGTGTTTCCTGTTTCCCTTTCTCCTCCGCCTTTGGTTGTACGATGGTCTAGAAAAAGCATTGCAGAGTGGTTTTTCTATGATTTGGATGTCAGGTGAACCGCATTCAATCTCAACAGGATGAGGCGACATGGAGGAGTGAGATTGAGGTTGAATTTCTTTCATCACCTACCCGACAATCCCTGGTATCTCCAAAGATATTACAGACTGATGTTCTGGAGACAAACGAGAAGCACTTGGCAGATTCAACTCGGGAGTAGAGCTGGTTGTTCTATTTGCAGCAATCTAGTCAAGTTTATTATGAAGAAGGACCAACGACTCATTTTGTGTAACTGATCTAAAGTCTAGTACTTCAAACAATTTGGCTAGGGTAAAAATGCTTGTATTAATAGCTGTTAATGCAGCTACCAGGGCAGGATTGGAGACCGAAGGAAATCCAAAGGATGGGCGTGGCAGAGGCTTAGACAAGGAGGCAACTAACGAAGATTCCGAGTCACCGGATGAAATGATGTCCTCGGGAGCATCAGTTGGAAACAGCTCAGGAGATTTAGAAAGAGCTGAGATATTTGCATCATTTGTATGAGGGATTTGTGGAGAGACTGATCCTGTAAGTGCGGGATCAGGCCTTTGGGTCGAGAACGAAACTGGTAGTGGAAGAGGAAGCGTAAGGTTGTGGTGGTTAGATAAGGGGTGAGCAGAATGATTGTGAATTTCATTTTTGTCATATGAAGGATTCGCAATCTGTGAATATAAAGTGATCGAATTAAGAGTTTGGGGAGGTTGCGCTGGGATAATAGCTAGAGGTTCCATTGAAAACTCAGGAAGGTAGCTTGGAGTGTGAAATGTTTCAGTACTAGAAGGAGTAGTTGAGTCAGAGATGCATCGTTGCATTGTTGCATCAGAGAGGAAGAACGGTGAGTTAGGTGTAGCTAAACAAGCTTGGCCAAGGGCACATTGATGAGTAGGAATGCTAGAAGCATTGTCCAATGCTCGTGAATTCAACAGAGCAATACCAGCGGTCTCCACATTCAAAAGAAAATTTCGAATGTCGGGATAAAATCAGATGTTTTTCTTGATGGTGGTCCCCGGCTTAGAGAAGCCGGAGTTTGTTGGAGATTTTGGTAACAGTTGGCGTTGCATTAAGTGACTCGGAATACGTGGCATGCCAGCCGTAAGCCGATTCATTGTAATGCAATTTAACAATGCAAACAAAAGCTAACAGAAACTGACAAGTCCCACAGATGTTGGTTGAAAAGTTTACGTGTGCAGGCAACTGAAGGAATTAAGGCTCACAACAAGCTAGAACGAGGTAAGCGACAGGCAGGAGACTTGCTGCCTGGGAGAGAGAGTAACTCGCAGACACGCTGCACCGCGGGTCAGCGGTCAGCAGTCAGTACTCTGCATGTACTCGGCTGGGTGCATGCGTGCAGGTGCGCGCGGGAACTGAACATGTAGATGGAGGGAGCATGGCTGCAACCTAAAGGCAATGAAGAAATAGTGAAGGTTACTTAAGTAACATTACATAACAAAAATGAATTAAATTAATGAAGTGTAAGTTCAGTAAATCCAGGGAGTAGCCAGCAGGTCCACAGTTCAAGTTTAGTTGAGGATCACAGAAGACAAATCGAGCGCGATGCAATGCAGCAGGGATCTCTGCAGGTCAGCAGTCAGTACTCTGCGTGTACTCGGCTGAGTGCGCGTGCGCAGGTGCGCGCGGGAACCGAATATGTAGATGGAGGGGCGTGGCTGCAATCTAAAGGCAATGAAGCAATAGTGAAGGTTACTTAAGTAACATTATGTAACAAAAATGAATGAAATGAATGAAGTGTAAGTTCAATAAGTCCAGGGAGTACCCAGCAGGTCCACAGTTCAAGTTTGGTTGAGGATAACAGAAGAAAAATCGAGCGCGATGCAATGGAGCAGGGATCTCTGCAGGTCAGCAGTCAGTACTCTGCGTGTACTCGGCTGGGTAGTACTACTGTATGTGGTCCTCCATATTGGTAGGCAGAGTGTATACTCTGCAAAACAAAAGAGGTGATGGCTGGAAGGTTTAGAATGAATCTTAACCTCTGGCATTGCTCTGGGCAACCCTCCAGACCATTGTTCTTCGCCTGCCAAGCCATTACAGAAGGGGAAAGACCATATGCAAATCAGGCTTGGCACCACCGCCAAAGGGGCAGTCCAGCCGAACTGCTAGGTCACATCCCTTCTGCACGAGACCACAAGCATCCCCAGACATGTTTCAGCCTTGTTGGGCGTCATCAGTGAGGAGTAGCTTGGGTCTCTAGGCCCAGCAAACACAGGACCCACGTCTGGGCATACCCGTCCCACTCGGGGTGACAAGAGCAAAACAAAGGAGGTGATGGCTGGAAGGTTTAGAATGAATCTTAACCTCTGGCATTGCTCTGGGCAACCCTCCAGACCATTGTTCTTCGCCTGCCAAGCCATTACCGAAGGGGAAAGACCATATGCAAATCAGGCTTGGCACCACCGCCAAAGGGGCAGTCCAGCCGAACTGCTAGGTCACATCCCTTCTGCACGAGACCACAAGCATCCCCAGACATGTTTCAGCCTTGTTGGGCGTCATCAGTGAGGAGTAGCTTGGGTCTCTAGGCCCAGCAGGCACGGGACCCACGTCTGGGCATACCCGTCCCACTCGGGGTGACAAGAGCAAAACAAAAGAGGTGATGGCTGGAAGGTTTAGAATGAATCTTAACCTCTGGCATTGCTCTGGGCAACCCGCCAGACCATCGTTCTTCACCTGCCAAGCCATTACAGATGGGGAAAGACCATATGCAAATCAGGCTTGGCACCACTGCCAAAGGGGCAGTCCAGCCGAACTGCTAGGTCACATCCCTTCTGCACGAGACCACAAGCATCCCCAGACATGTTTCAGCCTTGTTGGGCGTCATCAGTGAGGAGTAGCTTGGGTCTCTAGGCCCAGCAGGCACGGGACCCAGGTCTGGGCATACCCGTCCCACTCGGGGTGACGAGCAAAACAAAAGAGGTGATGGCTGGAAGGTTTAGAATGAATCCTAACCTCTGGCATTGCTCTGGGCAACCCTCCAGACCATCGTTCTTCACCTGCCAAGCCATTACAGAAGGGGAAAGACCATATGCAAATCAGGCTTGGCACCACCGCCAAAGGGGCAGTCCAGCGAACTGCTAGGTCACATCCCTTATGCACGAGACCACAAGCATCCCCAGACATGTTTCAGCCTTGTTGGGCGTCATCAGTGAGGAGTAGCTTGGGTCTCTAGGCCCTGCAGGCACGGGACCCACGTCTGGGCATACCCGTCCCACTTGGGGTGACAAGAGCAAAACAAAAGAGGTGCGGCTGGAAGGTTTAGAATGAATCTTAACCTCTGGCATTGCTCTGGGCAACCCTCCAGACCATCGTTCTTCGCCTGCCAAGCCATTACCGAAGGGGAAAGACCATATGCAAATCAGGCTTGGCACCACCGCCAAAGGGGCAGTCCAGCCGAACTGCTAGGTCACATCCCTTCTGCACGAGACCACAAGCATCCCCAGACATGTTTCAGCCTTGTTGGGCGTCATCAGTGAGGAGTAGCTTGGGTCTCTAGGCCCAGCAGGCACGGGACCCACGTCTGGGCATACCCGTCCCACTCGGGGTGACAAGAGCAAAACAAAAGAGGTGATGGCTGGAAGGTTTAGAATGAATCTTAACCTCTGGCATTGCTCTGGGCAACCCGCCAGACCATCGTTCTTCACCTGCCAAGCCATTACAGATGGGGAAAGACCATATGCAAATCAGGCTTGGCACCACTGCCAAAGGGGCAGTCCAGCCGAACTGCTAGGTCACATCCCTTCTGCACGAGACCACAAGCATCCCCAGACATGTTTCAGCCTTGTTGGGCGTCATCAGTGAGGAGTAGCTTGGGTCTCTAGGCCCAGCAGGCACGGGACCCAGGTCTGGGCATACCCGTCCCACTCGGGGTGACGAGCAAAACAAAAGAGGTGATGGCTGGAAGGTTTAGAATGAATCCTAACCTCTGGCATTGCTCTGGGCAACCCTCCAGACCATCGTTCTTCACCTGCCAAGCCATTACAGAAGGGGAAAGACCATATGCAAATCAGGCTTGGCACCACCGCCAAAGGGGCAGTCCAGCGAACTGCTAGGTCACATCCCTTATGCACGAGACCACAAGCATCCCCAGACATGTTTCAGCCTTGTTGGGCGTCATCAGTGAGGAGTAGCTTGGGTCTCTAGGCCCTGCAGGCACGGGACCCACGTCTGGGCATACCCGTCCCACTCGGGGTGACAAGAGCAAAACAAAAGAGGTGCGGCTGGAAGGTTTAGAATGAATCTTAACCTCTGGCATTGCTCTGGGCAACCCTCCAGACCATCGTTCTTCACCTGCCAAGCCATTACAGAAGGGGAAAGACCATATGCAAATCAGGCTTGGCACCACCGCCAAAGGGGCAGTCCAGCCGAACTGCTAGGTCACATCCCTTCTGCACGAGACCACAAGCATCCCCAGACATGTTTCAGCCTTGTTGGGCATCATCAGTGAGGAGTAGCTTGGGTCTCTAGGCCCAGCAGGCACGGGACCCACGTCTGGGCATATCCGTCCCACTCGGGGTGACAAGAGCAAAACAAAAGAGGTGATGGCTGGAAGGTTTAGAATGAATCTTAACCTCTGGCATTGCTCTGGGCAACCCTCCAGACCATCGTTCTTCACCTGCCAAGCCATTACAGAAGGGGAAAGACCATATGCAAATCAGGCTTGGCACCACCGCCAAAGGGGCAGTCCAGCTGAACTGCTAGGTCACATCCCTTCTGCACGAGACCACAAGCATCCCCAGACATGTTTCAGCTTTGTTGGGCGTCATCAGTGAGGAGTAGCTTGGGTCTCTAGGCCCAGCAGGCACGGGACCCACGTCTGGGCATACCAGTCCCACTCGGGGTGACAAGAGCAAAACAAAAGAGGTGATGGCTGGAAGGTTTAGAATGAATCTTAACCTCTGGCATTGCTCTGGGCAACCCTCCAGACCATCGTTCTTCGCCTGCCAAGCCATTACAGAAGGGGAAAGACCATATGCAAATCAGGCTTGGCACCACCGCCAAAGGGGCAGTCCAGCCGAACTGCTAGGTCACATCCCTTCTGCACGAGACCACAAGCATCCCCAGACATGTTTCAGCCTTGTTGGGCGTCATCAGTGAGGAGTAGCTTGGGTCTCTAGGCCCAGCAGGCACGGGACCCACGTCTGGGCATAAACGTCCCACTCGGGGTGACAAGAGCAAAACAAAAGAGGTGATGGCTGGAAGGTTTAGAATTAATCTTAACCTCTGGTATTGCGCTGGGCAACCCTCCAGACCATCGTTCTTCGCCTGCCAAGCCATTACAGAAGGGGAAAGACCATATGCAAATCAGGCTTGGCACCACCGCCAAAGGGGCAGTCCAGCCGAACTGCTAGGTCACATCCCTTCTGCACGAGACCACAAGCATCCCCAGACATGTTTCAGCCTTGGGCGTCATCAGTGAGGAGTAGCTTGGGTCTCGAGGCCCTGCAGGCACGGGACCCACGTCTGGGCATACCCGTCCCACTCGGGGTGACAAGAGCAAAACAAAAGAGGTGATGGCTGGACTGCTACCTTCAGTGGCGTCAGCTGCTGACTGATTTGCACATGGCTGGTCCCCTTTTGCAATGGCGCAGACGGGCTAAAAAACGGTGGTGTGGAAGGTTGCCCAGAGCAGTTGCCAGTGGTTTAGATTCATTCGAAACCTTCCACCCATCACTTTTGTGGTCAGTTTGTTTCTCCTTGTGAGAGAGGGTATGCCCAGACGTGGGTCCCTTGCTCGCTGCGCCACAGGGAACCAGGCTGCACCTCACTGAGGAGGTCCAACAAGGCCGAAACATGTCTGGGGTTGCTTGGTTTTCTGTGCAGAGGGGACCTGGCCTAGCAATTCGGGCTGGGCTGCTACCTTCGGTGGCGGCAGCTGCTGACTGATTTGCACATGGCTGGTCCCCTTTTGCAATGGCACAGACGGGCTAAAAAACGGTGGTGTGGAAGGTTGCCCAGAGCAATTGCCAGTGGTTTAGATTCATTCAAAACCTTCCACCCATCACTTTTGTGGTCAGTTTGTTTCTCCTTGTGAGAGAGGGTATGCCAGACGTGGGTCCCTTGCTCGCTGCGCCACAGAGAACCAGGCTTCACCTCACTGAGGAGGTCCAATAAGGCCGAAACATGTCTGGGGTTGCTTGGTTTTCTGTGCAGAGGGGACCTGGCCTAGCAGTTCGGGCTGGGCTGCTACCTTCGGTGGCGGCAGCTGCTGACTGATTTGCACATAGCTGGTCCCCTTTTGCAATGGTGCAGACGGGCAAAAAAACGGTGGTGTGGAAGGTTGCCCAGAGCAATTGCCAGTGGTATAGATTCATTTGAAACCTTCCACCCATCACTTTTGTGGTCAGAGTGTATACTCTGGCATTTTGCCTTGTTTGAGGGGGGACCTCTTCCCTACGGCATCAGGGGCATTCTCTGGTACATGCTAAGGCATTTCCCTATGTAAGATAAAGTGCAATGTAATATGAGTAGTTCGTATGAGCCTCTATACTGAGTGGGCTAAGGTGCATTCTGGATCATGTAGACCTTTTGAGGAGGGCTTTGAACTGAGGAGACTGTGCAATTCTGGATCGGTAGTCTTATGATGCATCTCTACCGCAAAGGACATTTTGAGCAGATTAGCCGATGGTGCCATCTGTACTGAATAAGGGAGAGCAATGTCATAGAAATGTAGTCCATTGGGCAAGTCTGTACTGGGCAGAGGTAGGTGCATTCCATGGTAAGTAGCCTTGTACGTGCTGGGGAGGCAACTGAGCTGCATGAGGCAAAGTGCCTCTTGAGACATATAGTCCTTGTTGAGTCATCTGTATTTAGGAGGTAGGCTGGTATAACGACTCACAGTTTTGTTGCAGGATTTTTATTATGTGAGCCACAATGCTTTCTGGGATATGTAGTCTAATGTGGATATATGTGCTATGAGAAGGAAAGTGCTTTCTGGAAATGGTAGCTCGCAGGGGGTAGCTGTGCTGATTCTGGTTCCAATCTCTAGTAGACTATGAAAATGTTCCCATTTGTGGCCTCATCTCATGGAGCTGTCTTCTAGATGTATTCTTAAAGCCATCTCACTGATGCAATTCAGGACACTCCCAAGACCTGGCTATTCAATCAATATTGATGAAGTTGCCTGACGTTTAGCATAGCACATGCCTTTTTCCTCCTCCCTGCTAATTCGCTTTGCCGCCTGGTCTGTACACGAGAGCTGCGCTTTTCAGCATTTCTCTTTCAACTCCGGATTCACGTTTCCACTGTGTTATCCTGAACTGAGCTATGAATTGCTCAAATATATCTTTTTGAGCTTTAAACTCAGGTTTGTGCCTATTCCTTTGAATTATATTACCTAATGACATGCATCACAGAGAAACATCTATTTTTTGCAAACCAATGTGGGCATGTGATTGTACAGACCAATACTGTTTTACACTGTTTCCCAACCTCCTAAGAATTGTGCCCTGGTATTTTGAAGCCAGAAACAGCCCTTTTCCAAAGTATCGCTGACAGATGTGACAGCTGAAAGAATCAGGGAGCCCAGAGTACAGGGGCGTTGCTAGGGGGGGGTTAAAGGGGCTATAGCCCCTGATCTTTTGGTTGTAGCCCCGGATAGAATCTCAGGGGCTACAGCCAAAAGACCAGCTAGCCCCCAGTCCCAACAGTTCCGACAGCAGCTTAGCCCCGGGTCTTTTCCAGACCTAGCAACTCCCCTGCCAGAGTAGTCTCAAATGGAGGAAAAGGCACAACGTCATGAAAACTCACGGACCAAACTGGCATGAACGATTCAGACAAGGAGATCAGGTGAAGAGCTGACATCACCACAGAGGAGCAGTAAAGATGAACGGCTGTTCCATCCCATCAGTGTCTGCTTTTATACAGGTCCGCCAATGCTGGCAAGAGAGTGGGCTCAGTTACTACGAGCGCCCTACATGTCAGCCATCTTTGAACAGTAACATCCTAACCTAACAGAAATCTTTAACCAGAAACATGTATTGTCCTCTTTCTAGTTCAGGAACAACCAATGGCACCCCGCTGAGCCCGGTGCATGTGTAAATATATCAAAGCAGGTGTATATTACATTTGGTGATCATGTGATCTCTTCTTTCCAATCCCACAGACCTTTCGTGAGATGTGGGGATTGCCATAGAGACAGCAGAAAACCCATTATCCACCTCACGTTTCCTTCCAGCCCTGAGCTGTAATCAATGGGCTTCTCATTCCTAATGGGAAGGCAAAACGAAATAGGAAGGAACTGTGCAGCATAGCTCTCCACCCACACGTGGGTGTCACCCGCCTTGCAATCAGCTGCCTCGCGGGCCAAGCCCCCTGCACGCTCATACACCACGCTAGCAATACCAAAGGATGAGAGCTCTGCAAAAGAAGCCCTCGCACAGGAGGCATCCACTTGCCTAAGGATGCATGAATGTTTCAGTAGATAAGTTCCCTTCTTGATTACATTTTGTGTACCAGCAGATGTTACAGTGTTCAATTACTGTATTAGCTTCCTTTGGGGTTGCTGACACCTTCTTGCAATCTCTCTCCCGCGGTCTCGCCCTCTCTCGATCCCCCCGCCCCACCCCGTTCTCCCGCCCCCGTTACCCCTCATCTTGGGATTCTCATGGACTCAGAAAGCCACATCCTCTGAGAAAAAGAATCGTGCATAAATGTGCTTTTCTAATAATTTCAGGTGTCTTGATTTTGCTGGTTTTGCAAATAAACATGACATGCGGTTGCATTTGAAGTGTATCTCTACTTGCTCCCTCAGAAAGGCGCCTGCAATGCTTGCCTTGTTCGTTTATATTATTGGTATCCACCTTAGATTGGAAAATCTCTTATGTTCATTCTATGACATATGTTATTCAGCAACTGTTCCTTGATCATAAAAACCCTGATGCCTTTTGTTTGAATCGTTTTCGCACAGCTCATTGGTGTTTCTTTTTTCATAGCATCACTCCTTTGTCCTTCTCGGCACACACGCCTTTTGCGGTACCTTACCACATAGGTAACGCACAGAGCAGGAATTCAGTCAAGTATGTTTATGAGGGAAGTTGCTTATTGGCACATGAACGGAAGAATGGCTTAGTACTTGTAGGCAGGGGCGTCAGGAGGAACAGAAGTAACCTCAAGGAACAGGTGGCACCACATAAAAGTGACCTCACATGACCTTTGACCCGGCTGTTGTTCCAAGAAGTGTCAGCGCATGTCTCCGCTCCCTGATGACATCACATGAAATAACATCACAGATGTTTTTGAAAGTTTGAATAAGAGTACAGATTCAAAACTACAAAATAGCTACTGTAGCAGTCAGTTAAAAAGTTATTTTAGTTGTCACTTCTCAACCATATTTGAAATACAGTGCTGCCTTGGAAATCCATTGGTGCAGTCAGAATGTTACTTGGGTACTCCAGCTTATCAAAAGCCAAGTGCTCTGCAGTCTACACTAGTGTAGCCACACATTAATTGGTACTACCACCATAGCGCAGTTTTATCCTCACACGCCAGCTATAGTAATCTATGTTGGTACAGGCTTACATGCTAAGGAGGGTGTCCAGTCAACTGGTCGACAACAAACTGGTCGACTGCAATTTGGTCGACACCATTTGGTCGAATGCCAAATGGTCGATTTTTTTTTTTTTTATATATATATATATGTGTTTTGTGGGTTTTCGTGTGGGGAAAAAAAAAAGAAGAAAAAAAAGGGGGTTGGGGGGGGGACCCCCCCCCAAAAAACCAAAAAATGGGTATAAAAAAAAAAAAAAAATTCGACCATTTGGCATTCGACCAAATGGTGTCGACCAATTGTCCTGTCGACCAAATGTTTTCGACCATTTGACTGGTAACCGCTAAGGAGCTGCCACAATATGCCAGGTGCAGCATCCTGTCTGCAAGTGCTGCCATATTATGCCGTTCAAAGACTCATGTGCCAGGTATAGCCATCACATGTAAGGTACAGGGTCCAAATGCTGCTATCCTGTTTCAAGTGCAGCCTCAAATGCCCCAGTACTGCCATCGTGTACCAGTAAACGCCTCATATCTCAGTGAACATGGGATGATACCAGGGATGGAGCCAGGAAGATCAAAGCCAAAACAGCTCTTCCGACTGGAGGTGTAATTGGTCTGTCACCTGTTCCCTTGAATGTTTTGGTACCATCTAAAGCTGGGTACCAAATATTGCCTTCTTGGAAATAATGGGGCAGAACTGTATGAAGTGGAGGGGAGGTGAGTGTAGACTGCAATGGGGTCTTTCTTCTTTAATGCAGAGCTACATGGACATTTAGAAGGTGCAGTGACCAAAGGTTGAGAAGAACCGGCGTTGCAGTCAGGGTGGTATGGGTTTGGTAATGTTGAGGGTGACTTTATGGTATTTTGTGCATTGACTGATAAGGCTACCTTGGTATTGCAGTGGTATATCTGTGTTAGGGACCTTGTGGTGATCAGAAGGAACAAGGTTGACACACAGTCGTGTTGATGTTCTTTGGAGGATGCACTGGACTCGAATCTGGACCAGACTTTCTTTATTTCTATTCAGTGCTCGACTACAGCGCCAGATTCTTTCTAGCCACTGTATGGTGGGCCTGGATGCTGGAGGTAACAGAACAGACATGGCAATGGACATCTAGCGACTTGGCTTTCAAAGTGTACTCAATGGGGTGATAAAGTGTCCTTCCTTCTAAGAGGTGCATTGGATAGCTTCAGGTTCTCAAAGGGATAGACATCTAAGTTCATTGGTTTCTTGCAAGACAAAGGGTCTCATTTTCGCAGCAAAGCGTGCATTGCATGTTAGCCCATATTACACGTAATTCGGAAATTGTGAGTTTCAAATACGGTTTAAAGTTTTATGGCATTCTATTACCCAGCTCCCGGATGTAGCTAGAATGTTTGAAATAGTGTAATTCAATGCATCACTTCGAGCATTTACAAAGAAAAGATTTTTTTTATAACGGCTGCAATTACTTGCCAGGACGCTGTCTGCAGCCTTGAGAAATACCTGTCTTGAGTTGAGTAAGCTGTGTATATAATAACACTGCCCTTTAAGACAAAGAAAATGTTCTGGAGCAAAAGGTGTGCATTTGGGCTCATTTGCATACCAACAATGCCTTGCTTATGTGGCTCTGAACTGGACGTGAACTTCCAGAGATGGTTACTAGGTGGCGCTGTGGCGTGTGTGACTTGGCTCAAATTACTTATTCTACTTTCATAAGGAAGGAAGTAAAATACTTCCATAGATGGCACTGCGTTATGTCATCAAGCTGTGGCCTGCAGAAATATTCTGCAACTTGTTTGCTGTTATTTTGCTTGCTCGTTAATTCTCTCTCCTCTCGATGTGGCCAGATTCCAACCCTTACACACCCACTTTGCTCCCCCTACTGCCCCACTCCTTAACTTTTGTTTTCTTACTTGAAGTCTGAAAAGTAATGGAATGATGCCTTTCAAATCATCCACTATGTCTATTGGCTTCCATTTTATTTCATGGACACCATCTACCCACAACAATGTACGTATTGATATATTTCCAAGTTACATTTTAGACAAGACATGTGAATCCTTCCTTTTCCAAAGCGTACCTCAGACCCTCTTATTTGGTACAGATGTGCCATAGTGCCAGTGTATAGCTCCATTCATCATCTTTGTAAAGTAATTGTATGTTCTATGATTGGCCCGATTTTGACAACCTAGTGATAAAGGAACAGGTGAAACAAGGGAAACTTATTCTGAAATTCGGGTGCCTGTTCTATACGTAACATACATTTTCCACTATCCAAGCCACCTAACATACTCTATACGACTAGGCGCAGCTTCTTTTTCTTTCCTTCTCACCTCCTCAACTCTCCCCCCATGACGAATCAATTTCTGGGTCAGCAGTGGTCCAGGGATGAATATCGGTTTCTAAACCATCAATCAGCCTCACACCTCTAGAACACCAGGAGGGATCCGAACAGATTGGAAACACAAGCAAATTGTAAACCTCTTTGTCCAATTTTGGTAACGTGGATGAAACAGCAGGCTTATCTCCAAAAGGTTGTCGATCGTTGGTTAGTTGCAACATAGCGAAAATACAATTATTACCCAATGATAAAAGGGATGGTCCAAACAAAGTTGTATACAAATGTCTACATTATTATTATCATCACAACAGGCAGTTCGAGCACGCTGCAAAATACAACATACCCTGTAAGGGAATGCAGAGGACAGACAGTTTCAAAGAAGGAAATGGGATGCACAATACGTGTACCCCACTCGCGCCAGCAAAATCGTGGGAAAATCTACCCGCTCACCCCCTTGAATATGCGCACCCAGCTCGCGCCAGCAAAATCGTGGGAAAATCTACCCGCGCACCTCCTTGAATATGCATACCCAGCTCGCGCCATCCAAATTGTGTGAAAAAGTCTTACCGTAACCCTGCGAATATGCATTCCCCGCTCTTGCCAGCTAAATCATGTGGAAAGGGCTGTGCATGTGGTGACAGGTGTTGGGGGGTCCCCCCTGTGGAGTGGGCTGCCTGCGGGGCATGGTCACTTGTGATGGGGTGTCCCCTGTGCTGTGGGGTGCCAGCGGGGAATGGTCATGGGCGATGGGGTGTGCCCTGTGGTGTGGGCTGCCTGCGGAGCATGGTCATGGGTGATGGGCTGCCTGCGGGGCATGGTCACTGGTGATGGGGGGGTCACCTGTGGCGTGGCCAGCCTGCATGGCATGGTCATGGGTGATGGGATGCCTGAGGGGCATGGTCACTAGTGATTACGGGTCCCGTGTGGTGTGGGTGGCCTGCGGGGCATGGTCACTGGTGATGAGGGTGATGGGGGGTCCCCTGTGGTGTGGGCTGCCTGCGGGGCATGGTCCCTGGTGATGGGGGTCCCCTGTGGTATGGGCTGCCTGCGGGGCATGGCCGTGGGTGTAGGGGTGTCCCCTGTGGTATGGGCTGCCTGCAGAGCATGGTCATGGGTGATGGGCTGCCTGCGGGGCATGGTCACTGGTGATGGGGGATCACCTGTGGGGAAGGCTGCCTGTGGGGCATGGTCATGAGTGATGGGCTGCCTGCGGGGCATGGTCACTGGTGATGGTTGGTCCCGTGTGGTGTGGGTGGCCTGCGGGGCATGGTCACAGGTGATGTGGGTCTATAAAAATAAAGGAAACCTAACTCTAAAGAACTATTTACCATGGCAGCCGGCTAGTCCTACGGCTCACCGTTCTTACCATGTGTTTTGACCAGGCCATCATCGAACTCTGAGTTAATGGCCCAGAGGCGGGACTGTCATCTATCCTCAAGGGCTCACAGGGATGCCGCCATGTTCTCCACCAACTCCCTGTGTGTCTCCTCGAGGAAATCCCTGAACATGGCGAGCCGGGCCCTCTCTGCCCACCGCCACTCTGCATCTATCTGCCGGCCCATCCGCTGCCACACGGAAGACACAGTTTGTCCAGTGTTCTCCTGACCATTGGCCGATGCCTGCCCCTGTGATGTACTTGGCCCCCAGTCCTGATGCCTCCTACGTCGAGCCTGCTGCTGCCTTCTAGCCATCTGCCTGTGCTAGCACGACTACCTCCTGGAAGATGGCAACCCCCGGGCCGTCGTGCATGTGCCCTGCTCGAAGGTGCCTGCACAACTTCCATTGCCAGTGGTCTTGTTGCTGGGGTGACCACCTCTGCTGTACCTCCAACTCCCGACTGTGGCAGGGATGGGATCTCCACCAGCCTGGCTGCGTTGGCTGGGGCAGGTCCACAGGGGGTCCTGGTGTCATGTGGGGCAGAAGACGGCATGGAGGACGACTGGAGCATAGTGGGTGTAGAGGAGGAGGGGGTCGCAAGAGCACCCATCACATGTAGGAAACCCGCGACAATGAGCCGTTGTAGCCAGTTCATGATGGCACACACCTGTTTGTGATGACGTGCGTTGTCCTGCCAGGAAGCACGCACATCATCACAAATGATGCATTTGCGCATTGCGATACCGACTAGGACGGGCTCAACCCTGTCATGGATTGCCTCGTCCGCAGGTAGAGGAATGTCAGTTGACGTGTACCGTCCCCCTACCTACGGACGGGCCTGGCCCGAGCCATCCATCCCAGTGCACAGTGATGCAGTCTCAGTATCAGGGACAGGATTAGGCACAGGACACTCCGCGGCGACCTGTGCTGCCTCCTGCCCCTGGACTGCATCACTTGCACCGGTGGCATCACCCCCTCCAGGCCCCATGTGCGGATCTGATGTGGCCTCCTCCTCCTCCTCAACCACCAACAACCTGGATGCCTCTGCACAATCTTCTGCACTGGATTGACTCAGTGGGGGCTCACCTGCCCCTTCCACTGCTGAGGAGCCCACTTACAACCTCGGCCTCTTGGGCATCCCCTCGGCAGCTGCAGTCACGGATGCGGCACCAGTCCCCTCACTCCCGGAAGATGACAAATGGTGGGAGGATGACTGGGCCCTGCGTCTCCGCCTGGTGGAGGCAACCCCACCGCTTAGCTCCACAGTGCATTCTCCACCCTCTTCCTCAATTGCCACTGTAGATAGGGAGAGATTGAACACAAGCATCAGGGTACCAAACAATAGACTTCTGGACACAAAGCATCAGGGTACCAAACAATAGACTTCTGGACACTAAAATCACCAAAAATGGTTCACCGCAGAAGCCACTAAGCTTAAAAAGGACAAAAGAATTCTCGAAAGGAAATGGCTAAAAGATCCCTCCGAAACTAACAGAAACAACTGGAAGACAGCAGACCAACTATATAAATCAAAACTAGTGGATTTGAAGAAAAACCACTATAACGACAGCATAAGCACCGCAGCAAATTCCACTGGAAAACTCTTCCAAATCCTTAAATCCATTGACAAGCCCACAACACTCACACCACCGTTCCAACCAACGGAAACAGATTGTGAGAACGTCCAAACCGCCTTCCAAAATAAAATAACCAAAGCCAGAGAAACCATCATCAACTGCCTGACCACAAATACTCCAGTCAAGACTCCCCCCATAGAACATAACATCGAGATAGAAGTTCCTAAATTTCATTTTCGATCCATTACAGTCGACACAATGAAGAAAACGCTATCCACCATGAGGTGTACCTCATGTTCAGAAAACGTTCTTCCCCCTAAGTTCATTCTTGAAAATCCCGATATCTTTAGTCCCTTTCTCACTAGAATGGTAAATGCCTCATTCAGAGACCATACTGTCCCAAACTCCATCAAAACAGTTACGGTCACTCCCTTACCAAAAAAACCAGACCTTAACCAACAGGACCCTGCCAACCTCAGGCCCATCACAAATTGTAATTTTCTGCTGAAAATTTTGGATAAAATAGCCACTGACCAACTTCAAAACTACATTGATGAAAACAACCTACTTCATCCACAACAATCTGGGTTTAGATCTAGCCACAGCACTGAGTCAGCACTATTGGATCTCCAAACTGAAATGCTTTCCATCCTGGACAGAGGCAAGGCGGGGCTGCTGATACTATTGGACCTTTCGGCGGCTTTTGACCTGCTAGATCATGCCAAACTCCGCGAGGCCCTTGACAAATCAGGCAATTGCTCAACGGGAGCCATTGAATGGATCGCCTCTTTCCTACAAAACAGACAATCTAAGATTGTCTGGGGAGACAAAGCATCTAGTGCTAAGCTAGTCGACTGCGGAGTCCCTCAGGGAGCCAGTTTCTCCCCATTACTTTTTAACCTATATATGCGATGCCTCTGCACCATGTTATCCCAGATGGGCATATTCTTCACCAACTTCGCCGACGATACCCAACTGGTATTCGAACTCAGTGGAAACCACCAAATAGACAATGACAGACTTATCATCCTCTACAACACCATCGAACACTGGATGAAAGAAAACTGGATGTGTCTAAACGGCTCCAAGACCGAGCTCATGATCTTCGGATCCACACAAGCCAGAAAGAAATTGAGCCCTGCCTTTAACTCATTCTCCATCAAAAACATCCAGATCCCAGTATCAGCAAAAGTAAAGACACTAGGCGTGTATCTTCAAGCCTCTCTTGGAGCTGAAGCACACACAAGCTACCTTAAAAAAAAATGCCAGTACCATCAAATTCTCCTTAAAAAGATCAGGCCACTACTAGACCAAAAGAATAGCATCATCATTGCCAGGGCCACTATACTATCTAGATTAGACTACGGAAACTCCCTACTCTTAGGAGCAAATAGCAAGTGCCTGAAAAGATGCCAAATCATTCAAAACAACGCCATTAGAACGATCACTGGAACAACATGGAGAGAACACATCTCTGGAGAAAGGAAAGCCCTCCACTGGCTGGCTATGGAGGAGAATCTCTTTCAAGTCTCTCACCATGGTACACCATTGTCTCTACGGCACAGCCCCGGCTTACCTCAAGAAACATTTCAAATGGTATAAACCATCCCGGAGCCTCAGATCATCAAACATAGGCAAACTACAAACCATTACCATTAAAAAACAACAGGGCCTTGGTAAGGCTTTCCCGACTATAGCCATCGGGAAATGGAACGACCTACCCACCCTACTTAAACTAGAACCCAACTATCTCACCTTCAGGAAAAAACTGAAAACTTTTCTTTTTAAGTAGAACACAGAAACACCTAGCACCACTTTAAGTTAATTCAGACCTCTTCCGTCTAGTCCCGTCATCACTATTTGTTGTCTTTGTCTATTTGTTAGCGTTCTGATGCCTGCGGGCTTTAGCGCTATATAAACAAATAAATAAAAATAAAAAAAATAAAGCAATTGCACATGAGTGGCACTGTGAAACGTCACTACTATCATCAGCCTTCACAACACATGGGGCAGTGTAAGCAACACACAGCCACAAACAAGCATGGCACATGCAACAGACATTTGCATCCATGTCCAAGGCACTGTGTGTACATCAGAAGGGGGCTGGACCTTACATGCATGATGGGACATGCACATCAGATGCACACACACCACCGGACAGTCATGCAGCTGCCCATGTCTACCTCCTGTCACAGAGCACACATTGGCAACTATGCCGCATCAGTCAATCAGGCATCAAGATGGCCATGTCTCATGCATCCATGGCATTTCCCAGTCACACACCCACCACTCACACACACACGCACGTGTACACCGTGCATGTCCATGGAGGTCAAATAAGCATCCATGTCTCACGGCCCAGTACAGACACAGGCATGCAAACATGTGTGCGTCATCACATGCGGGTGCACATCATGCATTGCAACACAGACACCATTGATGTGGATCACGCTTCACTGGACTCACATGCAGCACCATCATGTCTCTGCACACAGACACCAATACATGGAGCATGTCAGACATACGGCCGAAGTGCACACTCCTGCCACACCTCGACATGCACTATGCTGGACTTGAACACATGGACACTTACTACGCGACTCCAGACGGGTCTGCAACTCGAGGACTTGGAGGTGAAGCTCTGGGCGTGTGCACTCCAGGACCTGCATCTGTATGTTGGTCAACTGGTCCCGGTGCCCCACTTCTCCACCAGCCTCGATGAGGCGCCGGGCCTTGCTGTGGGTCCTAGAGCTGAAGTCCTCCTAGCGCTTCCAGATGCGTTGGTAATCACGGGATGCCACCCCCTCCGCGTTGATGGCATCCATGATGTACGACCAGATCCTCCTCTGTCCTTACTTGTCGAGGTGCGATGTCGAGAAGAGGGCATCATAATGCTCTAGTACTTGTTCCACTAGGATGCCAACTTCATTGGCAGTGAAGCTGACAGCCCTCTGCCTGGGGGTTGCCACTGGCCCTAGATGTTGTTTGGTCCGACATGGAAACCCCGGAGGCAGGTGTGGGTGGGCAACTGGGTCCTGGGGCTGGGCTGTGGAGTGATGGAACAGCAGTCGGGAGTCTTCTGTTTCAGCAGAGGTGGTCGCACCATCAGGTCCTCTGGCAATGCCTTCTGTACAGGCACCAAATAACAGGGCAGGTTGGCAGCAGGCAGACTGAGTTGGCTGGCAGCAGCAGATGGCTTGTAGGAGGCTGCTTGGGGGTTTTGGGGGCAGGTAAATGGCCTTCTGGGCAAGAGGATAGTCTTCCGTGTGTAGTTGCGTGGCCAGTTCAATGCAGAGTGACTCTGCATGTGAAAAACAGCGTGTTAGTGTGAAATTCGAGGAAAGGCCCTTAGCGCATAAGCGCGTAAGTGAAGTGACATATGCAGGCGTTGCCTTCAGCACGTATTAAAGGTCCCTGCGGAACAGCAGTTCGCTGTACATGCTTTTCGTGGAGACCGACGGGTGTGTTTCTACTACTTGTGGGTTCACACACGACATCTTCACAGCGCTTGAAGTTCGTACTTTTTGTTTTGGTGGGGGAGTTGCCTACGCGTACACGTGCCTGTGTTTTTCTTTTCCACGCAAGGCAGACGCTGAGTAGCGCATGCTTATTTTTCCCACTGTGGTTCCCCCTGTGTGTCGCGTACCCCGTTTTCGAGGTCAGAGTAGCCTGCGTGTTCCACCTGTATGCTTTTTTTGTGTCCCTGGGTGCCACGGCGTACTGTGGGAGGTTTATTCCATCAGGTGGGCTACCGGGGGTTGCGTGCATGTTTATGATCATTTTTTGGGGTGCCTGAGCATTGCGTGACATGTCTTTATTCACCAGGGATCACATACAGCCTTGCAGGAGCACAGGGGTGCGTCTAACATCACATACCCTGCCCTCTTCACCCCAATTGCCCAGGACAATTGTTTTGTGCCCCTCCTATTGGCAATAGTCCATCTGTGCCATGGTTGGGAGGCCACCAAAAGGGAAGGGCGGCAAAGCTGTGCAACCTCCCACGGCTGAGCATGGTGGGGCACGTGGCCAGGGTGACCAGGGAGTCCAGAGAGTCCAGGGAGGCCAAGGGGGATGCGGAGGGGGACGTTGCCAGGCTGTTCTGCAGGGGCAGGATGTCCACGCAAATTTGAGAGACTAGAGGTTTTTGGTCTATATTTTTGTCTTGGACCTTCCTGCAACAGCCCTCCTAAAAATACTGCCTACAACATGGTATTCAATGTGCAGAAGGTCCCTTGTTTTCCACTATTCAACTAGCTATTGACCATAAGCACATGTCTTATTACAATTAAATTTTGACATACCACAAAAGATTTTGTATCAAAAAAGATATCACAATTTTATTTTCATATAAAAATATATATAGCAGCTTCATTACATTTATAAAAACATACATATTTCATCAACGTTGAAGACAAGCAATTTTTCCATTTTTCTTATCATTTTGTAAACTGTTGCATACAAACGGTCGACTTTATACTTCAACAAACCTTTTCAATAATATATTTCACAAAGGCAATTCATCTTATATCTAGTGTGTTGTTGCTTATAATCACACCTTGGGATACTCAATCACGGTTTTTGTTATTGTGGAGTACCGCCCATTAGTATCCCCTTTGATTTATACTGATGGTTCACCAATCATACATTCTTTCATTCCTCACACAAACATGCCCGACATGTTTCATTCCTCTTCAACAATTAACATACTAACAGGAAATTCTTCAGGGGAAGAAAAAAAACACACTAGATTCAAATCATTCTATTTTTATGAACTGTTCCTTATTTAAGGATTTCACCAGGCTTAGCAAATCCCCTTCTCAGCCCTTTCCGCTCTTGGTCAATTTCTGGATGAGGTTTCTGTGGAAATACAAGGAGTAAAAGAGAGCTATATTAGTCACCACTCCTTAAATGTAGTGTAATTCATACATTTTTCTGAGGTTTGAAATACATTTCTAGATGGGTACAGTCGACCCTATCACATGTCTCCTTTGCTTCATTAACTCATCCTACGTATACTTGTGGGTAAACGTTGTCACATGAATCACGTGCCTTATAATGCTGTCTCTACCTGTTTTGAGTTCTATTGACATACCCCCTTATGGGCCTAGTACACCTCAATGCTTCTTAATAAGGCAAATTACATGTCATAATTACCTGTATGGGGAATCATTTTACAATTCGAGTAGCTGTTGTTTAGTTTACAGCTAAAAGGAATACACACTTCTGTATGGTTATTCCGGATTCAGCATATCCTGTGTTTAAAGAGATATACAGATATGGGAAGATAATATATAGGATTAGATTCAAATCCCAAACATCTATTGGCTTGGGTCAAGTTGTTCATTTCTCCAATTGCAATATTTACCTCATTTCGTGTTTATTGTCTTTATTAGACATTCCGTGACCTTTTGGCTCAGCGAAGAGGAGATGTATTTCACTTCTAGAGACCATTCGCCGGGATCTCTTAAAGTCGTTATTGGCCTCAGACTTGATAATTGCTTAATCATATGCTGCTACACCTCTGGGTTTGGTATCCTGTGTGGTAAGACACATCTGATCTTAATCATTTTTTCGGGGAGCTGGACATCGTGTTTCCCCTTTATTATGTCATTCATTCCCCAACTATAGGATCCTATCACATTCGGTGGGGTTTATGGTTCTTTCTTACCTCCATCAGATTTATTTTTTGTCCAACTTCGCGGTCTCCCGCGGTCCTGATACACCAGCTTTTTGCTTCTGCGATTCCCGGGTGCCTTCAGAGTAGACGCACGTCGTGTCTTAGTTACTGCTCATAGATGTGTCTTCCTACGGCCTCATCGACTACCGTCACTGGAAAGTCCTTCCGTCTCAGCATCTGCTTTCCGGCATTTCCGTCTCTATGATCCATTTCTCCTCTTTAATTGGCTGGAGGTTACGTTGATTTAGTCTTCCAGTGACGGCATTCCGTCAAACGGATGTGTTTTGGGTCCTTTTTTCCTTCCCTTCTAAAAAGCCACATTGTCTATTTTCAATTTGCTCGTAATCAGTCAATAGTTGTTCCCTCAACTGCATATCTCAAATACAGGTATGTATGCTTCATGACCCTAGTGTCTTAATCGGGTTTCAAGCATCTCAAACAGCTCCTTTGCACTTCTAATTATCCATATTTAGCATCTTGAATGTTTTTGGACGTAAGCTCCTATCTAACTCTATTCTTTTCACATCACATGGGCTAGCATAGATATTATATCTAACGGTCCACAGTTTTAATAATCATGGACATCATGTAATTATTCTATTCTTTCATTTAAGCCTGTTAACGCACTCTTAGTGAGAAAAATCAACTCTTTTTCTTTTTTCAGTAGCCTTTTCCGATCTACATTAAGATTATTGCTCCGTTTCAATTTGAAAATGACAGACCATGTCAGGTCTTCTGGTTTGTGAATGTTTTCAACAAAATGCCCTACTAAAGGTGCTGAGTGGACTCGGTTTTTGATGCAGCTTTTATGCTCCTTTATCCTTAGCTTTATTTCCCTTTCCGTTTTCCCCACGTATAGTTTCTTACACGGACACCAAATGCCATAGACTACAAACGACGAATTGCAGTTTGTCATCCTGCATTGTTTCCATTTTTCTTCCAGACCTATATCTGTTTCTGATGTTTTATTGGTCTGCTGGCAGCAGGTACACGATCCACAGGGAAAATGACCTATTGGAGTTTTTAATCCCCATGTCTCAGTCAAAGTAGGCTGTTTCTTTTTCCGTGCTGTAATATCGTTCCTCATGATTTGATCTCTGATAGTTTTACTTCTTCGGAATGCTATTAGTGGCTTCTCTATAGGGATGTCGCCTTGTTCTAAAATCTTCCAGTTCCGGTAGATGCGAATTCTATTAGACAAGTTTCTATAGGTGTTAGCAAAAACTATGCCACCTTTTTTAGTTCTCATTGGTTTCTTCTGGTATTCCAGGAGGGCCTCCCGATTGTTGTTATCTGCCCTTTTCATTGCTTTCTTCGTCAGATTCATCGGGTATCCTCGATTGTGAAGATTATATCTCAATTTTCTGGCTCCCTCTTTGTAGTCCTCTTTATTGGTGCTGTTTCGCTTGAGCCTTAGAAATTGGCCGAAGGGCAAATTATCTCTGATATGGACTGGGTGGAAGCTTTGATAATGTAAAATGGAATTTCGATCTGTTGGTTTTCTATAAGGCTTCACAAATAGTGTTCTAGTCACTGGCTCGGCCTTAATCATAATGTCAAGATAGTCAATTTCTTCTCTACTATGGTTATGTGTGAATTTTAGATGTATGTTCTGTAAGTTTAACCATCTAAAGAAGTCCAACATTCTCTCTTCATCTCCTTTCCATATTACAAGCACGTCATATATGTATCTCTTCCATAATTCAATGTTATCTTTATATGGATTACTCTCACTGTAGATGTCGCTTATTTCAAATGCCTCCATATACAGGTTGGCTATACTAGGGGCTAATGTAGTCCCCATCGCAGTACCTTGTACTTGTTTATAGAATTTTCAGTTCAAATGGAAGTAGTTCTCTGTTAGTGCTACTTCGGCGCACCACAGAATAAAAGAACTAGGGGTCTTGCTCTCTCTTGTTTCATTTAGCAGTCTTTCTTCTAGGACTTCTAAGGATGCTTGTTGCGGTATATTAGTATATAATGCTACCACGTCCAAGCAAATGAGGATTTCTTCTTCCGGGTTGAATGGTCTTCCTTCCACTTCCTTTATTAATTGGGTAGTATCTTTAACAAAGGACAACCTCTTTTTTACCATGGGTTGCATAAATGCATCTGCGAACCTAGAGAGGGGTTCTAAGACTGATTCACAGCCTGACACAATTGGCCTCCCTGGTGGTCTGGTCAGGGATTTGTGTATCTTTGGAAGCTCATAGAATTGCGGAGTCCTCGGTTTATCCTGTTGAAGGAAATCTGCCTCCTTTTTGGTTAACCAGTCTCTTTCTAAGGCTTTTGAAACTTTAAGGCTAATCATTTTCTCCAATCTTTCTGTTGGATTTGTGTCCAGAGGCTGGTAATTGTTTGCATCATTGATCTGTCTCATGCATTCTTCTATGTAGTCTTCTCTATTTTGGACAACAATGGACCCGCCTTTGTCAGCCTTTTGGATGACTATTGATTCATTCTCAAGTAATTGTGTTAAGGCAAGTTTTTCTTCTTTGGTTATATTCTGGAAGCATTTCACTCTTTCTGTTTCCTCTTCAAGTTTCCTAATTTCTTGTAGGACTCTTCTTTCAAAAACCTTGGCCTCTGCACTTTGTGAACTTATTGGTGGAATGAAATCAGATTTTTTGTGGAGTCCACTGTCTTTTCTAATGATTTCCTCTTTGTCAGCAAAATACTGCCTAAGATGTATCTTTCTCATAAGTTCAGAGAACTCTTCTCTGAATAAGAAACGGTTATGCCTATTTGTGGTGACAAACCCTAGGCCTTTCTCTAGTATCCTAGTTTCTACATGGCTAAGTATATAGCCTGATAAGTTTACCAGAGTGCTTTCATGCTCCGTGTCACTCTCTGGTCCGGTTCCCATTCCGTACTGTCCTGGGGCAGGATGTCCAGCCACATGCTGGGACAGCCATGCCACCCCCCCAGCGGCGCAGGGAGATGTTGCTGCTGCAGTCAACCCTGGCGCACATCTGACCCCAGAGCCAGTGTCTTCTGCTGGCACGGGCCACCAGGTAGTGGAAGCTGCAGGTGCAGCTGCGGCAACTACCACCCATGCTTGTGATCAGCCAGCACAGGCTGCCTTGACACAGGAGGACTCCCAGGCAGATTTTCAGGTGAGGAAGGCCAAGTCACGTGTGCCTAAGGTAGCTGTGACCAAGGCACATGTATCTGGGGCAGTGGTAACATCTGCTGCCCCGAACAGCCAGGTGATGCGAGCTGCAGGGGCAGATGCAGCCAACACTACCCGGGCAGTGAGTCTGCCAGCAAGGACTGTGTTGCTCACAGCCCTCGGCACTGAGGCAGTTGTGCCGCTGGGTCCTGGCAACAGCACCCAGCAGCCAATTACACAACCCAGGCCTTCCATCCTCATGCCTATTACTGATCCCATTGGCCAGTCCATCATCGCCACTGCCCCTACTGACCAGAGAGGCATTAGCCACTCAGGGTCTGCGCAACCGGCCAAGAGGAGGAAGTGTGCTTCTACGCAAAAGGCTGGGACCCCATGCACGGCTCCGGCCTTCGGAGCGGTAAAGAAGAAGCCTTTTAATAAACAGGAACTGGACTTCCTTGTGGACTACGTGTCGGCGCACGACCACGATATGCTGGTGGGCTCAGGTTGCCATACTACGCCTGCCCAGCGTCAGGTCCTCTGGCATTTCATTGCGAATAGTTTCAGTGCCATGGGATATGAGAGGCGCACAGCTCAGGATTGCTACAAGCGTTGGACTGACCTCAGACGCTGTGCAAAACAAAAGCGGGCCTCTAATTACTCCGTGACTCTGGTGACTGGCAGTGGGCCACCACCAGAGGAGGATGAACTCACTCCGCATGAGGAAATCGCTGCAGAGTTCATCGATCAGGGACTTATCCAGGGAGTGGGAGAGATGCCGGATTATGATGCAAAGTCCAGTGAGTGTTGATTCTTGTGTGTCCAGCCCATGTGTGTGTTGCTTGTGTGATGTGTTGTGATTGACTGCCAATTCAGGCTATGTATTCATGAGTGCCATGTGTGACACATGCAAAGCTTGACTGATGTGTGCTTGTAGTGATGCAGTCTGCATCCAGGCCATGTGCTGCACACGGGGGCAGTCCTCATCAGCACACATGCACCCTACTTACATACAAGTCACTCGGCTGCCTCTCCTGTCCATGTTCAAGCTCACTGATATGTTAGCATATAGCCTGTGGTGTAGTTTAACTCAACACTCGGCATATATCATCACATGACTTACAGCTATGTGAGGTCACCCTGCAGGTTACTCCTCCTCACGGGCATGCTTCCTTGCCTCTCCACCACCCTGCAGCTCACTGTCTCCATGTTACTGGTGATTTCCATGTTGGACTACTGCAATGGCCTGTTCCCCATCCTGTGTACATGCACACTTCCCTCTTCAACCCTACCAAACCTGTACTGTGGGGTACTTCATTTGTCCTTGATGCAGGGTGTCTCACTTGAACCATGCAGATGGCACCGGCTCAGAGTGGACATGAGTGTTCATTCACGGGCCATGTGCATTCCCTGCAAGCCCCTATGGGTCCTTGGCATGCTACTCATTGTACTACATCTCTTGTATTTTATCCCTCTCATGGTATTTGGTCATGCTTTTCATGTTCACTCAGTGTCACTTCCTCATCACACACATGTTTAGGGTGTCCTTGTCTGTGTCAAGCACAGGCCTCCCTCTGTTACAGACACCCTGCCTCTAGGCTACTGGTGTTGTGGCTTCTGCATGTAGATGTACGTGTGATGGTTCCTCATGTGTCCTGCTTACTGTCACCCTATCATCTGCTGTAGGCTCAGTTGATTGAGATGATGCAATTGACACCTGCCAACACTGTCTGCCACTTCACAGTACTCTGGTCAGCCATTCAGATCCATGCACTGCCTTCCTGCCATTCCCCAGAGGGTGCGGGGGTTCCCTGCATCCCTACAACCCAGTGCCAACACGTTGCACATGATGACTGCACTTGCCCTTACAGTGCAGTCATGTCACGAGATTGACATAACTACGTTTTTGGTTCTGTTGATAGTTGAGGACGTACACATGTGCTGCACTGCACCCACGCACTTCTGCCCATGTTTCACCCTTCAACAAGCCTATTCAATTGTGTGATGACCTGGCATGTATGTATCCATGTGCCTCCCGTCACTGTATTTCAATGCACTTGAGTTGTTGCATCCTGTGACGCATGTACTTTTTTGGATATTTATTTTCTTGCAGTGCATGTTGACATGTATTTTACATGTGTCATGGACAGTTCTATTTGACTTACTGCTGTAGCTATTTGATAATTGTGCCATGACTATGCTACGTGCCATCTCTTTGTTGGCATCTGCCATTTTGGCATACGATCTATGCCTGCCAGAAGGTTGTGTGTGCTGCAGGTGATATGCAACATGCAGTACATGTGTGGGTTTCTTATTTGACACGCATCCATGTCTGCTTTCAGGGTCCCCTTCCATTTCATTGCCACTGCATGCATGCCAGAGTTTGTGTTGTGTGTGACATGGCTGCCTCAATATTGTGTTGTGTATGTGTGTGGTATGTCCTGCAGACATGTGAGCTCATGTCTTTTTTTATTTTGTTACAGGTGATGATGCACCGGAAGCAGAGGAGGAGGAGATGGCAGACAGGGTGGGGTGTTCAGGTCAACAACCATGCACCAGTGGTGGTTGTGGGGTGCTAGGCCGAGAACATCCATTGGTGCTACAGGCCTTCCTGTCCAGGCCTGCCTCTAGGCATGGCTCTGAGGATCTCTTTGACTCTGATGGTAAATCGGCTGCTCATCAATCTTTGCCTTCAATGGTGGGTGATTCTGCAGTGGATGCTGTTATGTCTGCCACACCTGCAGTGGGGGTTGAGCCCTCAAGGGGCCAGTCAGTGTTGGAATGTCCGCCTGTGGTGGTTATGGGTGCAGGGTCACCTTCCACACCAGTTGCTCCTGTTCCTGGGGCAGCAGATCGATGGAGGAATGCAGTCCTGCAGCCACATGTAGTGCCACCACAGCAAGGACCACATCTCCTTGGGCCCAACAGGTGTGGTGTTCGGGAACGCTTTGGTCGTGCGCCACTGGGGAACACTGGATGGGAGCAAGCCATTTGTGCCATAGCACAGCAACAGGGGGGAGCGGTTGAGATGTTGGCTCAAGGTATGGAACGTGTGGCCGATTCCATTCTCCCCCCTGATAGGCAGGTGGAGCTCCAGCAGCAGGCAACGTAGTCCACGTGTCGCTCACTCAGGCTGGGCACGGCGGCCTCCAACAGGGCCCACCGGGCTGAACTGTTGGCTCAGTGCTCAGCTATTGCTGCTGAGGGACAGGCCCACAGGGAAGCCCTGAGGGAAGATAACACCTCCCTCAGAAGTACTCTGGCTGCACTCATTATGAGCCAGGGGACACGAGCAGAACAGAGGATGGAGCACCTGGAAAACACCATCTCAGCTGAACTCCATGCAAGCCGGGAGGAGGTCCGTCTGTCGCGTGAGGTCTCGCTGGCAGAGCTCTGTGTTACATGTGGGTCCTTGCAGGAGGAACTTGGTGTTACACGTGAGGTGTTGCATGGCGACCTCCGTGCATTATTCCTGCAGAACAAGTCTCACTAGGCCTGCATGCTTGCTGCTGTCGAGGAGCTTGCTGGGGCTATGCATGGTCAGGCACCTGTGCCACACGCACCTCCTGATGTACAACTAGGGGATGATGATGACAACGTATCTCTCACTCAAGTCGGTCCGTGAAGACCAAGGGCCCATGGAGGATTTTTTGTTTGTCTCAACCTCATTGCATGTGGGTGTTGAGATGCACCCTGTACCTCTCCCCTCCTGGGTGTACCCCCCCACGGGTCCACTTTGGCCATTTTTATTTTTGGTCTATTGTGCATTTATGTTGCAGTATAGTGCCATGTGGAATTCGATAGCATCCACTGCGTGTTCCGGCTGGACCCATACAGGCTTGTCTCGTGTTTATGTTTGTGGCTTGGGGTCCGGACACATATGCCACTCCTACTTCCCCTTTCCATGGGCTCGCAAGGATGGCACCGTGTGACAGTAACTTACACAGAGACATTGGACTTTTGTCATGTATGTGGCCAGTCTGAAGTCCAACTTGTGTATACACCCCTAGTGGGGATTCATGATGGTTTCTCCAGTGCGTGGTTGGACTGCATTTTGTTGAGTATATTGTTGACTGTGCATGATTTCAATTTGATTTTTCATGTATTTCCTTGACTGTTTACATTGTTCATGCACTTAATGCTGTATGCGGTCCCATGCCCCCTTTACCTGTCCAATCCAATCTCATGATGGTAGGGGGACGTGTGGTGGCAATGTCACATTGAGGTACTTGTGCTATGGTGTTTCCTCACTGTCTGACATTGTCACTGTTGGGTCCTGTGTTCATGATAAGTTATGGTGGTAAATTGGTAGTCCTGTGATGGTTTTGCTTATGATGTGTTACGGGATCGGCAATATGTTTCTGTTGCAGATGTGTCCACAATGGCGTGGTTCACATGGGAAATCTATGCAACACTGAAGGTTCATGCATTTCCCATGCTAACTTGCATTGAATAGCCCTGCAAACACACCCCCACCCCATCACCACCCCAACGTCCACCCACACACACACTACTTGCCTTCTGAGACAGATTGTGTCCCTGCTGCACAAGTTCACATTGACTTTCCTGATTGTGACCTGGCGCTGTAGGCTAATTTTTTTGCTTTGTTTTTTTATGCAGCTGCAGGGGTTTCCAGGCCGCAAACACCACTCACTGTACTGTATTGTGTAGTGAGCGGGGTGTTGCAGGGACAACCCCCCAGCACCTGCATTTTCTTTTCTTCTTTGGGATTCCATAAAATGCATGCCACCAAAGGTTCAAGGTTTTGGTGTTGACACCTTTGTTGGCATGCATTTGCGTACGTTTAGTATAGGGTGGATATTTTTGCTCGCTCTTTTCTTCAGAGTCCGTGTCTGAGGGGATTGTCTGT
This sequence comes from Ambystoma mexicanum, assembly GCF_040938575.1. Lineage (NCBI taxonomy): Eukaryota > Metazoa > Chordata > Amphibia > Caudata > Ambystomatidae > Ambystoma > Ambystoma mexicanum. The sequence goes on along the minus strand of NC_090934.1, from coordinate 829,383,083 downwards.
GGCCATTTGTGATGGTGCACTTTGAGACAGTTGTGTCATGTGTGTTGATATTTCTATTGTAGTTTTTACATTGCATGCCATGGCATGGTGTGTGGGATGGGTGACATGGAGTTCGGGGAGGTTTACGTGACATGCCAGCATTTGCATGTGATAATTTGCATGGGGTAGTGGAATCTGTAGCTTGCATGTGTGCCTTATGGCCACACAGGATTGTGTTTGTTTAAGTGGCTAGGGATGCACACAATGCTGCAATTCCAAGGACACATCCTTAGAGTGTTAAGGTTGTGACAGTTGACTGTCCCTTTGTCATCATCGATTATCACCTGGAATGTGCCAGGCCTTTGTGTGCTCCACAGGGGGTGGGGGGTTTAGGTGAAAAATGTAGCCACAAGCTGGGTATGGGCTGCCTCACCACATGCCCTTTCCCCTCCCATGAGCAGCGGCCGTGCGTGTGGTTGGGGATGTGGGGGTACACCCCACCGGATCGCAACATTGTGCAGGACACATGCTGCCACAATGATCCTGCACACTACTGGGGGCGCATGTAGTAGCTGCTCATCACAGCGGTCAAGGGAGCAGAAACGTGACTTGAGCACTCTGAATGTGCGCTCCACTATGCCCCTGGTTGCAATATGGGCTGTGTTTTATCTTTCCTGGGGTGGTGTGGTGGGGATCCGTATTGGCGTCATCATGTAGGTGCTCAGAGGGTTGGCACTGTCCTCTGGGGGGTGATAATGGTTGTCATTAGTAGGGTTTGTGTATTTGTCTGTGTGTGACATGCATGCATGTGCACTGGCATTTGTACTCACCATTGAGCCATGTGTTGCCATGCCTCCCAGCTTCCAGGTTCCGGTGTAGGGCTGACATTCTGAATATGAAACTGTCATGGGTGGACCCGTGATAGTTTGCATAGACAGAGGTGATGATTCCCTTGGCATCACATACAACTTGCACATTGTTGGACTGCCAGTGCTTGTGGTTGCGATAGATGTACTCAGTGGCCCTAGGTGGATGTAGGGCCACATTGGTGCAATCAATGGCACCAAGCACTTTGCGGAGGTGTGCAACCCCGTAAAAGTCCTGGACCATAGCCTGCTTTTCTGCGGATGTTCTGGGCATGTATGTGTGCATGCGGACTGAGGGGCGTGCAGTCATGATTGCCAACACCTGGTGTAGGCAGCGTGACTGCGTGGCCTGTGAGACGCCCCCAACTATGGCAGTTGTCTGCTGAATTGACCCTGTGGCCAAAAAATGCAGGACATTGAGCACCTTTTCCAAGGGGCTCAGTGCTTGGGAGCACAAGTGGGTGATGTGAGGTAATCCTCCCAGTGAGTGACCAGGGCTAGGATGATATGGGTTGGAAACCTATACCTACCATATGACCTGGTCATCAGGCATCCCAAGAGGCTGGTCCTGGGTAGGAAAATGGAGGGCCTGGCTATCTTCCTCCTCCTGCAGTGTGCCATGATCACTGCTGTGAGAAATGGGACATTCATCCTAGCTGTATATGCTTGTTTGTTGTTTGAATGCACTTTTATGCTGCGCGGGGGCGCTTCCGCCTGCTTTCGCGTGGCGGACATGTTTCTAGCTTTGTGCGTCTTTTGGCATGCATGGGTTTGCCCTGTTCAATTCCATGAATACGTGTTGTTAGCGCGCGTGTGGGCGTTGCAGGGATTTCGCTGATGATCTTCCCCCATTATGCCCACATTTTCGTGTTGTTTCCCATTTCGCGTGTTCCACCCTCTTTTTAGGTGTGTGTCCTGGACATTGTGTGCCTTCACTGGGTGACTCGCACACAGCTTTCGGGTTGTCGCAGTGACGTGTGCGCCACGCACGGATTCCGCGCAGGTCCCATGTAAGCCAGGCGCAGGGCCTTCCATGAATCGGGAAACAGACGCACGTGTGCGTTTCGCATGCGTGCACTGCATTTTTCACGCTCGCGCCACACATTTCAGCGCACAATCATCCCACTAATCACCCTGACAAGTATGTGAATCCCTGCAACACGCTGAGGGCGCAACAAAAGGACAGGGTGGCTGCACAGAGCCATTGTTAGTTAATCATGCCGGCATTGGCAGGGTGAAGGTTTGGCCCTCCCCCTTCTGGAGATGCATTGTGTACTCCTCCTGTCATATCAAAACTAAGTATGACAGGGGGAACTGCGCCTGTAGGCTGTGTCCACCCAGAGTACACAGGTCTATATGTATGTCCTGCGTGAGCATAGGAAAATGTGTGGGGATCACTGCGACCGGTCGAATTCCTCACCCCTCTCCTCCCACAGCTTTCCCTTTAGCGCTTTGTAACAGAAACCTGGGACGTGGTGAGTATTACAGAAACACCTACCATGCATACAGATGAAATTCACATTCCTATATGCGTTATAGAACGGAAGAAGGCTGTGCAAAGAGGCAGCATTTGCATATGGTTTGTGTTTATATATTTTAAAAATCCAAAAAGGAAAAAAGCCAACTTCATTGAGTCTTCGGAATGTATCCGGGTTTTAGGGGATAGTTGCTGCTCTGTGCCTCGGCAGTACTGTGACCTTCGTGTGCGTCTCGGGGAGCACAGCTGCGCCCACAGGTGGTCCCCTGATCGCATTTCAGGGCGTGGCTTCCTACAGGTATCAGCACTCCGTTTACCTGGAAGGGAGGAAACCGAGCGCTCGCCTTTCACGTCAGCAGCGCAGCGAACGTATTCAGGATCCCGTCGAGTCTGTTTGTTTATTTAAGGGACCCGCGCATTGGAATATGGGGCAGGAACAGCAGTTTTAAAATAATTGCAAAATCCTGCTTTTAGCAAAAGGGGAGAGTGTTTGGCAACACCAGAGCAGTTCATTGGGAAAGAGCAGAGAATTACATTTCTTTAGCGTTTTGGACAAAGTCGGGGGAGGGGGGCAACTAAACGGCCTTTTTTGTTTGGACACCTGGCGTTTGGCTAGCTTATTGCCTTCACATATGTTTTCTGCCAGCTCGGCTGCCATGGACTCGCGTCACAAAGAGGTAAGTGGGGAATAGTTAACTGCTACCTATGTGTTAATGATGCCCAGTGGATCCTGGCGCATGCTGTTTGCCTCTGCAAGTGGGGGTGAAGGGTGGGGGGGTGAAAGATGGGGGGGGTGATGAACAGGCTTCGCGCTATGGAGCCTTTAATCTGGTCCCAGTTATTTGCGCGGCCCGGCTATTTACACCACAGCATCAGTGCAGCCTTTAAAGTTCAGATTAGAGCACCTTCCCAAAAGGCACGTGCAGGGCAATCCTGCGAGAAGAGCCAGTAGTTTCCATGATGCCAGCCTGACCGACTGCCTCTCCTTGTGAATAATTGCATTGCCATGGCGAGCAGTAGTCTCCAGACGCTCGCCTCGCTCGCAGTCTCCCTTCCTGGCCCACGGCTTCCCTCAATCCCCCAAGCTGTGGCTTCGTTTCCACCCATGTAGCAAAATGACGTCATACATGCCAACATTCTGTGACCACAAAGATGTAGGATTTTTGAAGTTTCAAAAATTAATAATTCCCATAACAATGACATCACGGGAAAATACATAACATACATTGTTGGCACCATTGAAGTATTCTACAATATGGAAAGTTGTTCAAATGTAAAAAATGTATAATTCTGAATGGTAATTTAACACCAAATTCAAATACCTAACTTCACAGAAGGTATAAATCACACAGAGCTGGTGGGCAACGTTTGCCACTGCTCTGTAGCAGCAGCCCAGGCAGCACATATGTATTGCAAGTTGAACACTGAATGACATGGTGACTGATACCCCCCTTAGTCTGATAGGCAGATGTTGTGTGAGGGTGTTCCACTCTGCCACTTGCCTTCGCTGGTGGTTCACCTAAGGGTTGTCCCGGCCAGAGTGCAGGACAGTCACGTAGCTGTCAGGTCAGTGGATTGGTCTGAGCCCAATCAAAGTAATCACCTACCAGTCCACGGTACAGATATACTAATTAATATATTGCATGCTTTGTCCTGGAGCTTGCCTTATAGTCACATAAATTACTTGCCACTATAAAAAGCAGTAGGATCTGTCACTGAAATCTGTAGGTGCTAGGACTGCTTAAAAAGGAGTAGCCTATTGCCTAAATCTGTAGGGTTGGCAAGTATGTGACGTTTTCTAGGAACTTGGGTGGCTCATAAACCCCTTACTCTGAAGTTTGACAGTGTCGTGGCCTTTTTGGCCTCATAGCGGTGAGACTGCAGTTGGTGATGAATGCTAAATATCCATTGTTGGCCTCCTGAGTCCTCCTAACACTAAACACAATGAGCACTTTGAGATAAGAGATGCTCGAAATCACGAAATGCACCCAGGAGAGACTATTATTAGTATATGTGTGGTCCTTACCATAGTAATACATAACAAAGCACGAAGATAAGGAAAAAGGAAACCCCAAAAGGAGGAAACATCATTATTGTCAAAATAAGCTGCCACTTCAAATGAGCCAAGCTGAACTATTGGCACAACAACATGAATAAATCACCACTATCCGGTAGACACGATTTATTTCTTTTCGAAAAGCAAAAAAACAAACAAAAACACTTTACTCCTTGACATTGTTAACGGAGGGTGCTTTCATCCTTTATTTAAAATTGTGTAGATATTATTTGTGCAATATAGGTATAATTTACTAATCTTAGTAGCAAGGAAGGCGGTGGGTAACATTGCTGTATCAGGATTCAGGAATTCTTTCTTACTCCGCTCTTTCTTGATGGTTGGGTGCCTTCCTCAGCATTGAGGATCCTTCACATTACAGACACAATCAATGCTCTCTCACCAAAATTGTGAGAGGAGGTTTATATTTAATAATATACTGGTGCAGTGACAGGCTACTCCCCCATTGGGCAATTTCAAGGCCATTTAAGCCGGTATGGCTCAGAAATTTCATATGGCCCAGAAAAGGCCAAAGTGGTGGCAGCCATGTAATTCTCTGCGCTGGCTGCAAGGCTCTTGGCACCCGAGCTCTGCAGGCAGAGCAGCAACACAGCTGTCAGTGCAAAGCCCCCTCGATAGGGATCGCCGCACCGAAAGCCCTGCAACAGGACACTCAGTGCAGTGCTTCCTCTCATCACAGGAGCGCAATGCTGAGTGCCCTGGCACCAGGGCTGCTCCCCACATTGCCTGGGCTGCAACTGGCAGAAGTGGCCAGGTGCAAACCCCCACATTAATCCGACTGACTGGGGCAGTTGATTAGAGGTCTGGGTCATGACCTTCATTCTGTACAGCGGAGTGTCTATGTATATAAGGGCAGGATGTCAACATCGACTAGCACCAATGATCCAACTCTATCTGGAACAAAGGATACTCAGGGAATGACCAACGAAACACAATTACTGCACTGAAAAAAGGAGAACAATTATAAAAGAGCATTGGGAGGGATAATACTCACTTCCATGTCCATTGAATCCAAACCTCCTCTCACAATTCTGCTAAGGGAGATAATTGACTCTGTGTTTACAGAGGGCTTTTATTATGCAAGTTTAAAGCATAGTAACAACATAGAAGGCGACATAAGAAAGAGGCTTATGGTAAAATTACTTCTAGGTAGACTCGTAAGACTAACAGTTGCCTTCAAGACACCCTCAGCCTTCCTCCACGGAAAAAGGATTTGGTAGACTTGGTCGCTGTAAATTATTGACTATAGAAAGAGGAAATGCCAATGAAAGAGATTATACTTAAATTCCGAGAAAAGCTGAAAATACTCTTTAAACCAGCCTACCCGTGCCAATAAAGAACCTGTGAAGGATATTAAATGGTGTATAACCATACACCAGGCCATGCTTGATCAGCCTGATAAGATAAAGCATGGCATCTCAAGAATACAGAGAGAGGTCCCAATTAAGGACAGGGGGGGTAACCTAGAAGTGGGGAACAGAAGCCTAAGGATCTAGATGCATATCTTATTATTGAACCTTTGTCCATAGACAACCTAATGGCTATTATCTTCATACTAAAGCCAACTTAATGTGAGGGGGGAATTTGCCCAGCGATTACAGTTAAGGCTTGTGCTTCTGACTTAATACCAATGCTTATCAAATTTGTGAATAGATCTTTCTTGAAAAATCATGTGCCCGTTGAGATGAAAGAGTCCTGGATAACCCCACCGATTAAAAAAAACGTGCCTGGATCCTGATATTCCAGCAAATTACAGACCTATCAGAAATACTCCTTTTCTGTTAAAGATACAGGACAGAGTAGCATATTAACAGATTTGAGTCTACCTAACGCAGGCAAAAATACTAAACAAGAGGCAATTTGGTCTCAGGCCAGGTTCTGGGACTGACTCGGCTTTGCTTGACCTCAAGTGAAACATATTTCAATAATTGGACAAAGGTCAAGCTTCACTACTCATGCTCTTGGATATGTCTACAACATTTAATTTGGTGAGCCATGCCCTATTAGTTGAAAGGCTGAAGAGTGCAGCGTGGGTTCCATCTATTCTAGAAAACAGGTCTATTATGTTCTGTAGCAATATGGCTGAAGCAAATTCTATTTTTCTGCAGTATGGTGTACTGATATGATATTTTATTTATATCGCGCTCATACACAGGTGTTTCAGAGCGCGAGGGTTCATGCAGGGTTCATGTTTGTCCCCTTCTCTTTATAATATATTTACTGCACCACTGTTCCGGCTGTTGGATGAAACGGGCATTTGTTTTACTAATTATGCAGATGACACACAATGTGTCATCCCTCTCTCCGGGCAACATGAAGAAGATACAACATTCTTGAATGATGTTGATTGCATAATTGAGGATTGGATGATAGAAAGTAGTCTATCACTCAATAGTGGTAAAACTGAACATATGGTAATGGGCACCAGTACCAGAATATAGAAGCTTGGCTCTGAATATAATTGTTTCCAGTTAGCGGGCTGCACAATCACTACCAAATAGAAAGTAAAAACATTAGGAGTTTACTCTAATCAGAAACCTGGTATGTATGCACAGGTTAATTCCCTAGTGCCCTTAGCCCAAATTCGTCCATTTTTAAATACTAAAGATTGTGAGATGGTTGAAAGGGCAGTAGTTGGAAAAAGAATTGATTATTGTAGTAGTCTTCTTGTTGGGATCTCTAAAGGGGATTGTAGGAAACTACACACTATTCAAAATAGCCCAGTAAGAGCAGTGATGGGACTAAAACATGTGTTAATTTCTTTAAAGCAAGACAGAACCTTGATTGGTTGCCCATTGATGTAAGAAGAACATACAGGCGTTTAGCTATAACATTCAAATGTCCAAATGGTCTAAATCCCACATATTTTAGGGACAAGTTAAACTGGAAATCAGATGTCAAATCCCTTAGATCCAACAACAAAACTGTTCCCATGGCGCCTAGATGTAAGCTTACTGCAGTAAGTAAAGGAGCCTTCTACATGGCTGCCGAAAAAACATGGAATCACATCCTCTAGACATGAATGAGAAGAATAACAACTTTCAAGGAATTTAAAAAGAAATTAAAGACTCACTTATTTAGTTAAGAATCCGAATATATCTACCTCTGAGTTTCTGTTAGGGGTTCACAAATGGTCCTGTGTTTCTTTTTTTGTTAAAGTATCTAGTAGCGCCTTATGCCTCTCGGTCTTTATGGATGCGCTTTATAAATTATAAATAAAATAAAAAAAGACTCTCAATTTTAGGGACTGTTCTTACTGTTGCCAATTTCTGAATTACCCTCTTAACCCTACTGAAGGCATTTGTTTCCTAGTTCCTTGTTGATTGCACTTTCTACCTGCTCCCCTTCCTTTTTGCTCTTACACTGATCTCAATGTAAAAAGACCTGTAAATGATCTGTCATTTTCCTCCCTGTCTTGTATTTGTATTGTATTGTAACTTATAGAGTGCTTTCGCCATAGTGCTGTGCATCAATGAAAAAGTAGAGTGGTACAACAGTATCTGAAATAAAGGGGTGGATCCTTTGATAAGGAACCACCATTAACTAGGTCAGTCTATCCAGTGCGATAGACAGAGTTAACAGAAAGCAAGAGAGGTCATAAGGTGTGCGCTAAGGTGGGAACAGAAAATATGATGTGGGGTGCATGGATATCGGGTGGAAGGGCATTCCACAATTTAGGGGCAAGGGGAGATAAAGAGTGAAAACGAGAGGGGACACACAGAGGTTTAGGGGTGGTAAGAAGATGTAGAGACTGGGAGTGGAGAGGATGTGAGGGAAAGTAGAATGAGACAAGAGAAGCAAGATAAGAAGGAGCAGACTGTAATAGCACTCGAACACTATACAAAGGAAGCGGAAAAGAAGACGAGAGTCGTAGGGGAAAACAAACATGGAAATCAGCGAGGATTTGTTGGAGGAGCGAGGAGGGCGGGAGAAGAGAAGATATAGCCGAGTTGAATACAGAACATAAAGGAGTAAGATGAGAAAAAGGGAGTCCGATAAAAAACACAAAGCAGTAGTCGAGAGGAGAAAGGATAGCAGAGGAGATGGGAAGTTTGGCTGCATGAAAGGATAAGTAAGGATGAATTTTACAAATATTGAACAAAATAAATCGGCAGGTGCGAGCAGTCGTGGGGATGTGTGAGGAAAAGGATAGTGAGGGATCCAAAGTGATGCCAAGATTGCGAGCAGAAGAGGGAAACAGACAGAACCATAAGAGGAAAGAGGAGGCAAAAAGGGTGTGAAGAGGGTGTAGCAGAAGTGTTTGTAAAGTAGAGAATCTCAGTCTTTGACAAGTTACGGCAAAGGAAGTGGGACCGCATCCGGTCCTGGACCGCAGAGAGACACATGACAAAGAGTCATGGAGAGAATCAGAGAATGGCTCATGTACAATATAGTATCATATCATGCAAAGATAGATAGAAGGAGCTATTAAACAACAGACCCATAACATAAAAGCTCATATGCAATTCGAAAATTAAATAAGTGCATAAGGAAAATATTCCTCCAAGACTGTTAAAATGGAGAGCAAATTGTTAAGATACCCAGGCAAGTGAATGCCTTGCTAATTACTCCAAATAACGTCTATAACGTAATTGGACTTAACATATGATTTGATTAGTAAGATATAAATGTAATGGTAACAAGATAGTTACATTGCAGACCATGATCAAAAAAGACACATATATAATCATAGCAAAAATATGTGCTCCTGACAAAAAACTATATTCATAACAATCACAATAGTGTTTACATTTGAAAAACGATGCATCTACTGCAACGTGTGAGATAATCTTTTAAAAAAATGTTCATTGTGCATTAGTCACCTAACATGACTTTTTACACATTCTTATGGCATAAACACGTAAAAAGTGAAGAATAAAACATACACAATTACAATCAAGTATATCAAATAAAACCAAATCCCCAAAAATAGACATAAAGTCAAATTCAAGTTTCATCTTTCAATCAGAAAGGTAGTTTGTTAAAATTTAGTTAATTTAGGAATTTTAATAAAGCAGCAGATAACGGAATCTCTTTCCCAGATGATGTCATGTTCCAAAAGGCTTGGGTAATGAGCCAGGTGGGGTCATGAACAAATTGTGCAAAGTATTTTACTCTCAGGGGGTAGATGGCAGAACATTGCATTTCGTTGGTCTTTAATCAAATTGAGTCAAAATTGCATCATTTCGTCTCCCCAAGCTAGATTCGGAAAGTGTCTGATATACGGGAGGACAAATTTACTAGATTTTTCACAGGGAGTATAGCTTTTGATGTACTCCAGACTGCTGATTAATGCTCTAGTATGCATCCAATCGGCATGCAGCAAAGCACGCTTCACCTTGTCTGGATTTTCTTTGAGAGTATCATATGTAGAATCACAATTTTGAAGAATCATTTCAGCATCATTATGAAAAGTTATTTGTGTATATCTGCATACAGGGGACAGTCTTTTGGAATTAGAATGAGTCTGAAAAGGACAAGAACCTTCCAATGGCAATATGATTGGAGGGAATGAAGACCCAACTCATATCTAAGTTTTTCAATAGGCAAGGACAACAGTAGGGATAAAGAGTTCTCCCATACACAGCCTTCAAGCCAGTCCCAATTGATTTTATTGGCACAGGGATTACATTCCATGCCATATAACATTGGGGGGAGAATCTTGCCCTTATAGAATCTAATGAGAGGCATAAGAGAAAATCTGCAGAAAGATTCACAAACATGTCTTAATCTGACAAGTACATTGTTAGACTTTAGTCTCAAGTTCGCTCGCGAGGTCCTTCACAGAATGATTTGTTTGAATGTTAAATCCCAAATACTTAATGTACTTCTCTATCAAGATTGTCTGGTGAATTAATGACCAATGCAACTTCAGTATCTTCTTACGAGTTTTATCGAACACAAGTATGAGAGATTTGTTTGGATTAACAACAAGCTTGTTTTTAATTACGTACTCCTCGAAAGCATTGAGAAGATGTGGCAGCCCTACAGGGGTATTGTCAATCAGGGCAATATCATCAGCATATGCCAAAAATGGATTTTACCTTTAACTATGATTGGAGATACAAATGTGAAGTTTTGTAGAAAAAAAGCCAAATCAGATAGGTATAGATTAAAAAGAAGAGTGGCCAGAACACAACCTTGCCTAACCCCTTTTGCAGTGGGAATGGAGAAAGATAAATCACCCATTTGATTTAATCAGATCTTGATTGTGGTGTTCTCGTGAAGGGCGATGAAAATTTGCAAAAGATCCTCCGGAATGTCCCAAGATCTCAATTATTGCTAGAAGGCTTTTGATAGATCAATTAGGGCGATCTATGTAGGTCGAGTTTTTTTCTTTTGGGATTGAGACTTTAGGTTGTTAAATATTGTACCATTCAGCAATGTAGAGAGACCTTTGCGAAAACCAACTTGATGTTTAGACAGTATTCCCTTACAAGTAATCCATGCTTCAAGATCCCGTAAGACTAACTTAGCAAAGATCTTACTGTAGTCATCCATTAAAGCAATGGGTCGGTAGTTTTCAGGATCTGTTCTAAGTCCTTTCTTATAGAAAGGGATAACTATAGCTTGTTTCCAAGATATCGGAAATCGTTGGGTCTTACCTATCTGTGTAAAACGTTTACAGAGTATGAATGCTCAGATGGATGGTTCAGCTCAAAAGATGTCATTTGTGAGTCTGTTTGGATCCGCTGCGCCGGATTTAGATAAATACATAATTATGCTCATTATATGACTCCCAAGTCGAAGATGAAATGATCAATGTTTGAAATGAACTTTGGGGCACATTTTTGGTATTAATGAGAGCCCAGAAATTCCTTGCATGCATGGGAAAAATAGAAATATGCATATTTTGCCCATCTTTAATGTTGCGTAATATTCTGCGGCCACAGGACAAATGTTTATAATAGTTGGATAATTTAGACTTCTCAGAAAGGTATGTATTCTGGTCAAGCTGTGCAATTTTTAGGTCACACAGATTTTTTCTGAGAACTTTTTTTTTATATGGTCCATTTCATCAAATGTGTGCACATGACTTTTTACATTGGCCACTGGGGTAAACCTAGGTGGATTCAGGTGCCAAATGAAGTTCACAAAGTCAACTGGGGAAGATAATATTTCCAAATCACATTCCTTGGCATAGTTTACAATGGAATCCAACTTGTCATTCAGCAACCAACCACATTTTCTAAAGCAAGCAACACTATTCCCTTGCATATTCACGGATAATTTAGTATCATAGGATGTAGCAGGCTCATAAGGATCAACGGAAAAAGCAGTTTGCAAAGAAAGGTGATCACTATGTGACATAGAAACCACATGTAACCGTTGACAATGCTGAAACAAGGCAGTGGAAACAATTATATAATCTATTGTGGAGGAACTTTTAGTGTTAGACCAAGTCCAAGCAGGAGGACAATCAGAAGGAATATTTCCATTAACAATGAATACATCACATTCCTTAAACAAATGATCCCACATTTCTCCATTACAATTATTGAGCCTAGATCTAGATACACGTCATGCAGATACACGCCATGCAGATACACGCCATGCAGAAGGAGCACAACAGGCAATAAAGTCTCCCTTAATAAATAAGAGGTCAGCGGGGAGGCAGATTTTCAAATCGGTCAAAATGGTCAAAAATGATTCCAAAAAAGCGTAAAGATCAAAAATGGCAGGACTCAGTATATATTGCATAGAAGTAGGCCGCGAGTGACTGAGCCCCATCCAATCATACATCTAAGGACTAGAATGCCATGGATGTCATTACTCAGGCACAGAACATCAAATCCTATAGAGTTGCGAACAGCAATCATAAGGCCACCAGAAGGGCGACCACCATTAGGACAGACTGCTAATTGAGAAAGCATGCTGAAACCGTCCAGGTATATCTCAGTCATAAGCCAAGTCTCCTGAAAGAAAACAAAATCAAACTCTGCAAAGATCAGATCCCTTGTGGCCCCATGTCTAAATGACAGAGGGCTGCAAGTGTTCCAACTGAAGAACTTAATCCAGTCTTTTGCCTAGAGTGTATTATCAGAGATGATAAAACATTGGAAAACCTCAATAATAATGTTCGGTAATAAGGACATTAACTTTTACTTGAGGGTGAACTGTGTCCATAGCAGGAATCAAGTTGCCAGGTGATACAGTTAATCTGCCTTCATCAAGCAAAGTTTTTGCACCGTTGAGATTTCCATTATGTGGCATGCATGGAAGATACCTCGACTGCCTTTTTTTTTTAATTCATTGCTGCAGAAACTAGTGCTTGCACACCAACAGTCGATTTTAAGATCAGTTCCACAATATGTGTATTGTTCTCGTAAGGGAATGAAAGTCTGTCAATGTCGTTTGAAGAGAACAAGTAAAGATCAGAGATCTGTTTGGTGTATGAGAGAACGGCACTACAATTTAGTGCCGTCTGCCCTTTTTTTAAATAACATTGTTTGAGCCATCATATTGGAGCAGCAAATGGCTTTTCACACAATGATGGATCAGGCAGTTTTGGAGTTTATATGGGAGATGCTTCTAAGCCATTAATAGATGCTTCTGGCAGAGATGAGATAGACGGCATTGGAGTGGAGTTTGTAGTTAGATCAAACTTCACAAATTTGGCCATCGCCTTCAGATGTTTTGTTCTGCAAAAGATAGGAGATAATTTGACAGGTTTTACAGGAGCTCTGTCTTGAGGTGGAGGTGCGTCAGCATGGAAAGCTGTTGTGGATTTAGCTCTTACATTACTTAAATCCGATGCATTGGATGCTAAAGGACCAGGGAGCAACAACAGGCCTGTCATTGATGAGCCCGTTGTTAGCTCCCTCCCCCATTTCCATTGAGCCCTATTGGGGCTCAAATGGGAATGGGGATGGGTAAATTGAATGAGGAACTACCGTGTCCTCCAAGGTTGGAATGGCCCGGTAATTCCTCATTCAAGGAACCCGGACCCAGACCACAGTTTGGAGGCAGCCATGCCGCAAATAGCGGCATGGCTACCTCCAAACTCGTAATGAGGCCCATATAGTCTTCGTTGCTGCTAGGGTTTTCCAGTAAAGAAGTGATTGCATAAAACGAGTCCTACGTTTTGTTCACGGAATCCTTTCCCCATTGAGTCCAGTGAGAATACTGAATCGAAGTTTTATAATCCAAATATATTTTACAAAAAATGTGATATATTGTTCGTGATCTATTAAGGCAGACGAGAACAGACTTGACCAAAGCCAATAGGTCTCAGTTTGGGCAACTTCGAAAAAGCTAGATATATTTATTAGAAGCACATTTTGTTTGTGTATGAACATGTGTGTTGATCTAATTTATCATAGCAAAACCTTTTGCCTTGTGAAGTGTCAGTTGAATTCGCAGCAGTGCAAAACTCTGCTTCAACCGAGTCTCCACAAAGGGGTGAGAGGGTAAGTTGATTCCTCAGCCACAGTTTCCTGGTGGACTGCCTCAGCCCAGAAATGGACAGTGCCTCGATGAGACATATATACCATAAGGTGCAGGAGTAAGTACTGGACAACAATTCGACCACAAGAAAGGGCGTAGATGGAGATTGCAGGTTCACTCCTGCCAACAATCACAAACGTAAATCATGCTGCAAACAATGTCTGTGTTATGGCAGCCAGAAAGAAGGTTATGAAAATATTTGTCATAATATCACAGAGGTGTGCTCCCGTTAACCTACTGGTACTTTACTCCTGTATTCACTTGGATGTCATTTCGTCTGTCAAAAATTGATTCCCCTTTTTTCTGCTAATGTGATAGATTGAAAAGGAGTGTGGGAGCTCCTCTACTGAAAACAACCATGGGTCAAATACACTATTCTATTGAATTTCTTCCACTCAGGAGGGTCTCCAAACACATTTTAGCGCACTGCACCCGTCTTAAGGGAGGAATATCCATTTTCATATCAGTCTTTGTCCCACATACAAGGGCAGTCCAGCACCAAAATGCCAGGCAATTCTCCTCTGAACAAGAGTACCACCAGCAACCCCAGACACGTGTTTCAGCCTTGTTGATCCTCTTCAATGAGGTGAAGCTGAGCGTCTCTAAGGCACAGTGAGCAAGGGGTCCACATCTCGATACCCTTGGTTACGTAAGATGAAACCCCAAGTTTTACAAAGTTACAAATGAGTGTGGGAGCCCCTCTACTGAGAAATAACTTGTCCAGCACTTGCTTCACGAGCGTTCTCGCTACGTGTGCCAAGGGGCAGTGCTTGTAGCGTCCATTGCTTCTTTGACCATATGTCGGTACACAGCACAACAGAGTTACAGCTCAGGTAGCAGACTGCACTTGTCCAGCACTTGCTTCACACTAAGTGCACTGAGGGGCTTTTAAATCCCAGAGGGCAGGGCTTGCGGCTTCCACGGCTTCTTTGACCATATTTTGGTACACAGAATAACAATGCTCCAGCACATGCCCTCGCAGCAGGTAGCAGACTGCACTTTTCCAGCACTTGCTTCACACATTTTCTAATAACCATCAGATACATTCAAAAATGGCTCTTAAATCTTTTTGTACAAATACATTTTTCAAAAAGCAACCACATCAAAGTTGCAAATGGTATGAATACAAATCAATTTTTTACAAATGAACCAATTGCTCCATATTTAGTTCTTCCAGCTAGCAGCATTACATTCTGCATTTGCAAACACTATGCAATGCATCGTACACGTTGCACATATGTAAGACATCATGAATCAACAACCGTACACCTCGCGTGCATTGCATCCTGACATTGGCTAGTGTATGTATGCTGATTCCTTTTTGCAAATTCTCTTAGCGTTTTGGTGCCTTTGGGTGCATATTTTGTGTGGTCATTGGTCAAATGTATTTTGTGAGTGGATGCTTGTTGTGCATATTTCATGTGGTGCATTGCGTTTCATAATTCTTGCACGAGGTGCGGGTTGTCTCGTGGATCTATGTGAAAAAATCGAATAATTCGGGGGAGACACCCCGCACTCCACCCCCATCTATTTTTTTTATAAAAATGTGTGAAAATCTTGCAATAATTCGATTAAAAGGAACTCAGTCTTTTCCACCTCGTTATTTTGATGGAGCAATGAAGATGCCTAGAAGCGGTAAGCCATGGCTGTGTTCTAGTCTTTGGAAGCTTTTGACTAATGCTGGGAAGTTTAAAACAGTCACAGCTGATAGCAATGGAAGTAGAGTGTGGCTTCCTCTTCTTTGTCTTAGTCCGTGTTCCTCTTTTGCATTCCTTTTCACAGTCCTTCATTCTTTTCCTTATTTCAGTCATCATCTTCTTCTTTGTCCTTCTCCTTCATCCTTTTCCTCATCCTAGTCCACATGCCTGTACTTCATCCTCTCCTTCTTCCCAGTTGTTAACCTTCTTTCTCTTAGTACTGTCATGCTCTTCCTTGTCCCAGTCCATCCTCCTCTTCCTCATACGAGTCCCTCATCCTATTCCTCATCTCAGTTCTTAATCATCTTTTTCATTTCAGTCCCTATACCCTTGTCCTTGTTCCAGTCCCTATTCATCTAATTTCTTCACCTTGTTGCTCCTCCCAGCACCTTTCTTTCTTCCTTATCCCAGTTCCACATGTTCTTCCTCATCCCAGTTCTTGCTCATGCTCATCCCAGACCCTCATTGTCTCACTGGTCCTCCTGTATCTTCCTCAGACCAGCCACTCTCACTCACCCCAACTTCTCTTTTTTGTCCTCATCTAAGTCACTCTTGCACGTTGCTCTCTCACTCTCTTTTAAACCCCAGTTACTCTTCCTCATCCCAGCCTGTCTTCCTCTTCCTCATCTGGTGGCAAATCCAGACCCACAACGGGGTGAAAAAACCCATAGTGCTTGACATAACACATAACATAATCTGCAATAGCAGAAGAAAATCCTCTAGTAGTACAGGTGGCGAGAGATATAGCATGAAAAAAAACTTCACATTCTGCTAGTTTAGTGCAACAAAATCCCTGCAATTCAGTAGTAGTCGGAAATGACACCACTTTAATTCTGAGACCCCCCTCATTGTGCAGCCCATGAGAAACTAATTACATCAAAGATGGCACCCTCAACGATATAACATATGACCTCATGAATGAAATCATCAATATCCTCACTGGAAACTAGAGCACACTGATGACATCACATGTGACATCACATGAATTTGCGTATGACATCATCAATGATATGGCTGGTATAGCGGATCACATCTGAAAGTCGGAATGGAGTATTTACAATTAAAAGATATTCCAGTCCTTTTATAACTCTGTTGTGGTGTGGCTACATTATGCAAGAAAACCCAGTCTAGTAAGTTGGATACTTAAACTAGTAAGCTCTGTGTCCAGGATATCTTGAAAGGCACTCTATATGGATACAGCCACGTGGTAACAATTCCACATTATCTTTCAGAGCATGTTCAAGGGCTAAATAGATACTGTGAGCAGCATATGTATGACCTTGCTGCATTCAAGAAAGGGACAGTAACATAAATGAGTTGGAACAGTTTTTCAAATCAATTTCTATTTCATATCACGTAGGATGTACTGAACAGGGTCGGATTCTGGATGATAAGGCTCTTCCCGCTCCGAGTGCTGGATGGTTAGCAATGCTGGCTCTCACCGGGCCTCAAGATGATCCAAACCACATGTTATATTCGGATACAGTGGACCCATGTAGGTATGTCCTCCATCGACCGCTCCCTCAATCACACCACCTCTCTTCCCTCGACCGGCTCTGGTCCTCATTACGTTTTGTAGCCAATAACTTGGGGGCAGGATGGCTGACTCCCCCGCCGGCCGCACACCAACCGGAGGCCCCCTAGAGCCAGGGCTCTGATGTTCGGGACGTCCCCTGGCGGTGCCAGGTTGATAGAGGCAGGCTTCAGCCTTCTCAGCCAGGGGCTGCGGATGGCACCTCCTCTGCCCCACGGGGGGCCCGCACTGGCCAGAGTCCACTCAGTGTTTACGGGCAGAAGAACTTGGGGCTGCCAACTCCGCTCCTGCTGGCAGGGGGTGGTGTCTGTATAGGTTATGCTCCCTGCCGTGAGGTTTTACAGGGAACCACGCCGGCCCTTCAGCACTACGACACTCGCAGCACTGGTGGATCTGGCTGCTGTCCCCATCGTCCCCAAAGGAGGTCCTCCCAAGTCGAATTTTAGCTGGCAGTGTTCATGGGACAATCCGGAATGCAGGGAACCACTTCCTGCTTTCTTTAGCTCGACAAAGGCAGGATTATTTTGATCGGATATTTCGACCTCCGACGGAACCTTCCCAGGCGGCGGCCATGGCTCAGCCATGCAACAGCGCCCCCGCACCCCCAAAAAAAAGGAAACACTTCTGTTAGATGATTTGTGAAGGCCAATTATGAGGAAATGCAATCATGTGTTTAGAGGACAAAAGCTTATTAGTACAATGGAAGAAGATATACTCTACAACTTAAAGTGGAGTATGCACTACTTGATAAGTCATTCTTTCATTATTTTTGCTCCATTCAATTAAGTATGCATTGTATACCGACAGGTGGCAGTAATTCTCTGTTAGCATGTTCCAGATGTATGCCTATAGAATGATTGCCATATGTCTTGAATTAAGGCAAGGCGATATTTTACTCTGACAGTTTCATTTTCATTGATATCATATGAGATGTCGGTGAGTTAATCTGAGACAGTGTGAGACAGCTTTCAGCGTGCCCTAGTTTCTAGTCATGTTATTGATAATGTCATCAGTGTGATCATGCTCTGTGCAAAGGGGGTGCTCTCAGTTAAGTTGGCTCAGCTTCCAACAACTGCCGAATTTCAGAGGATTTGTTTTGTTTAACTGGCAACGTAATGTCATTTCAATTACTGTTTTTCACAGAAAGAAATTAAATATCCAGGCCATTCAGGATGCATCCAGGATGCAGTTCATTCTTCCTGGGAAACCATCAAACTGGACCTTCTCCTTCAGTTAACACCAGAAGCCAGACATGTGAAATAAGCTCCCTTCTTAATTGCTGAAAAGAAAAGGGAGTGCCACCTAGACCATGCCATTTACCTGACGGCTTTCTCAAAACATATACAAGTTTTCGTTGACTTTTTATTTTTTGTGATATTAACTGACCCACAGTGCTCCCAAGGCAGTGGCCACTGTGATATGACCTTCTGTGACACTGAACATAAAAAAGACTTCCTGGGCGCTTACAAGTGATGCAAAGAGCAGGTCTTGCTTCATGGGCAATGAGTCTTTCAAAGCACTCCACTATTCCCTAGGGCCCTCAAACAGACCCTAAGTGCCCGCTGCATCTATACTCAGAGACACTTTGCCCAGAGGAATGCCTTCAGCCTCTCCCACTGCATCTCAAAGGACACCAGTGTGCCCACCTTTCCTAACTCAGAGCCTTAGGCCATGCTCTGGGCATCTCAATGACTACTGAGCAGTGACAGAACTGAGTTCCACTGTAAATTCCCAGCCTGCAGATCCCAATCAACTGACCTAAAATAGCTCTGTGTATCTGGAATTGAGCCACTGATCATGCCGCCAAATCTGACATCTTTGACTTGAGAAGAGGCGTTTTCCACCCCGTTTCTGTTCCTGACAACCAGGCCAAGGGTTGGTATATACTCCACATGGCTGCTATTTGCTCCTTTTTAATTACATTTAAGCCTGCACTCCGTGGACCTGTAGCAAAAACAGAGACATAAAGACTCTCTGTGCTGGTCAGAAAGTTTCCAGGTAATCCCTGGTAACTCGGGACTGCTGAGAAGATGGGAGAAGAACAGTTTTAGGTTTAGGCAGGGAAAAGATATATAGATGAAGCATCATTAACCGAAATGCACAAGCAAGCAAAAGAGCTGATCGGCCCAACTCTAGGGGAGGTGGCCTGGCCATCATCGCCAAAACTAAGCTAGCTGCAAGACTTACCCCACACCCAGCAATTACATCTTGCGAACTTCTCTCTGCCAAAATACCTATCTCGAATAACAGCACACTAACTCTCCTTCTGGTATACAGACCACCGGGCCCACTAGGTAACTTTGAGGAAGACCTATCTAGCCTCCTCACTAATATCATCAAAGATTCCACCCAGCTCCTTCTACTGGGTGACTTTAACTTGGGATTCAATGATGATGAGGACAAACAGGCCCACTACATCCAATCTATCTTAGTCGATCATGGCCTTACCCAAAATGTTTTAGCCCCTACACATATAAAAGGACGCACATTAGATTGGATAGCCAACCGAAACTGTGCCACCACCATCTCTAATATTCTACCATAAACCTGGACCGACCACCACCTCATCTGCTTCTCATCTACTATAAAGCCTCCTAAACTAGATAATCTGGAAACAGTACCACCCATGGCTACTAGAAACAAAAAAGAAATTACGACTGAATAACTGCTTCTGCTCCTCCTACCAGATCTCATGGCTAGCGCTATTAACTCTGACCCTAATACGCTAGTTGAGACATTCAACAACACTATGTCCAAAGCCTTGGACGCAATTGCCCCTATCAAACTACGTAAAAGTAAACGAAAATCCCATCTTAACTCATGGTTCACCCCCCACCTCAAAGAACTACGAATCCAAAAACGTAAACTCCAAGCTATCTGGAGGCACACACCCTCAGATGAGAATACAACATTACTAGGCAACCTTGCTAAAAAATACAGGAAGGAAATAATCCAAACTAAAAAAGATACATTTAACGAGAGAATTAGTAAAGCTAATTCTAACTCCAAAGAACTCTTCTCCATCTTCCGGGAAATGGAAAATCCGATTGCTCCCATAAACAACGTCCCCAAGGACAAACAATGGTGCACCATCATCCAAAATGCCTTAGCTAATAAAATCACACCTCTACAAACCAAAATTGCAAAGCAGAAAGCTTCCTTGAGTTCCACTGGAACACATACTACCCACTTGTCTGATGCACCTAGAACAGTCACTCAAAGCAACTGCAAACCATTCAGATTCACCAACATATCCATATTGGAAACTGAAAAGGTGACATCATCCCTGAAACCATCTAATTGTCAAGTTGACAGCTGCCCTGCACAAGTTATTAAGGACACAGCCAGAGACTTAGCACCCTTCATATCCAATTTAATTAACACATCCTTTAGAACCAGCACTGTACCCACAAACCTCAAAGAATCTTGGGTAATGCCTCTCCTTAAAGCACAGACCCTCGACCAAGCCATCCCTACCAATTACAGGCCCATCACCACGGTCCCATTTCTCCTTAAAATGATCGACAGAGTAGCCTACCTTCAGATCCAAAACTATTTAGAGATGAACCAGCTACTAGGATCACGCCAATCTGGATTCAGACCATTACATGGTACTGAAACGGCCCTAATCGACCTTAAGACACAAATCGACGAGTTGAAGGATAAAAGTAAAACAGCTATGCTCCTCCTCCTTGACTTATCTGCGGCCTTTGACTTGGTGGACCATGCAGTGTTATGAAACCACCTATCATCTGACGCCTATTTCTCAAGTGCAGCTATAGCCTGGGTACAATCCTTCCTAGCTAACCGTACGATGAGAGTGTTTTCCCCTTTAGCTTCTGTGGACCCAATACATATCACCTGTGGTGTCCCACAAGGTTCATGTGTCTCCCCCACAATGTACAATATCTTCACTAAGCCACTCTTCAACAAACTTGACAGACTGGGGATAACCTACACCAATTATGCGGACGATAGGCAGATCCTTATACCACTATCTGGCAACTTTGTCGAAGACACAGCTCTAGTAAACAAGATTTACCTCCTCATTCAGGCATGGATGGCCTCCCACGGCATTTGCCTGAATGACGACAAAACAGAGATACTGATCCTGTGTTCCGACTCTAACCTAAAAAAACATAGCCCCAATTATCTCGCCTTCAACATAGATGGCAATATAATTAAAGTGGCAACTGAGGTAAAAAAAACGCTAGGTTTCTACCTCGATTCCACATTATCTCTCAAAAAACAAGTTAATTCTCTCGCTTCCTCAACTGCTTACACCTGCAAATTAATCAGGGCTTGCAGACTTTACCTTTCCAAAACCGATTGTATCACACTAGCCAATGCCCTAGTAATGTCTAAATTGGACTACTGTAACACCCTATATACGGGCGCCAGTAAAACTGTCATAAACAAAATGCAAATGCTGCAGAATAATGCTCTTAGAGCAGCCCTAGACATACCCCGCAGAGCACACATATGCAACATTAGCAAAGACCATCATTGGTTAAAAATCAGTGACAGAGTTCTCCTCAAGACGCTATCTCTCACCCACACAGGACTGAACAATACCGCGGCCCCATACATCTCGGCCAGAATGACCAGAAAATCCTTTACCTACCACACTAGAGCTTCTAACCACTTCTTACTTGACTAACAAAAGCGGGTGGAGCTATCTTCCCTGTTAAAGCTGCCCATGCCTGGAATGCACTCCCTACTGCGTTGAGAGCTAATGTATCTACATTTAGATGTAATATGAAAAGTTGGCTCTGGACTAATGACGACTAACAAACTGATCCCCCGCTCTAGGCCCGGATCAGCCACTGTAAATAATTACCACGATACTTCTGAAACCAGACTGTAGACTACCTCATTGCCCTTTGTGATGTGAGGTACCCACATCCTGTATCCCTTTATATTTGTATGTTAAAAAATGTTAATAATACTTGTAATGTATCTTCTGTATGCATCCTCTGTATGTAACCTAAGCTTAAGTATTCTTGTTACTGCTGCGCCCGGCTAACCCTGGGTTTGGAGCGCATTATCAAATAATAAACTAAACTAAACTAAACTAGCATTACCTAATAAGGAGGTGGGCTACCATAATGATGAAAGAAAGTATGTTTACAATCTGATGCTGAACCTGAGAGTGATATTGCCTACTTTGAAAAGATGGATGTGCCAAGCATGAGACCAAAGGATGAGACCAAAGGATGAGACCAAAGGATGAGACCAAAGGATGAGACCAAAGGATGAGACCAAAGGATGAGACCAAAAGATGAGACAAAAGCATGAGACAAAAGCATGAGACAAAAGCATGAGACAAACGCATGAGACAAAAGGATGAGACAAAAGGATGAGACAAAAGGACCATGAATAGTCAGCATTGGCCTCTTTGGGATTTACAAAAATATTGTTGCACATTTACAAAGCTATATCTGTTACATTTGGCAAGCCTGTTTAAAACTTGAATTCAGTAGAATACTCCAAGCAGCCAGAATTAGGTATTATTTTGCTTAGAATATGTGGCATCCATTGACAATTTATACACCATCAAAACTTGGAAGACAGATAATTGTTGGTACATTTTTAGGGGGTAATTCATAGAATTTAGCGTACAAGTGGCGCACGCGGCTGGCGCACAGTGTGCGCGTGCGAATCTCTGCGCCAGCCGCGTGTGCTAAAATCCATTTCCGCGCACAGCATATTCATGGATTTTAGCTACCAAAACCAGCCATGGTGCACAGTGGCACAGCGACCCTGCAGCAGCGCCAGTTATGCCCCAAAGAACGCCCTTTGCGCAGGGAAAAGCCATCAAAATCCCCAATCCAGCGCAAAGGGCTGCGCTAACCCTGTACCAGCACGGCAAGCGGGGAACGTGTATTACTGGGGTTTGCGGGAAGTTTCACACGCGATTGGCCCTGTGCGAGTGGGGTACATGTATTACTTGGGTTCACGGGAAGTTTCACACGCGAAAGGGCCTGTGCGAGTGGGGAACGTGTATTACTGGGGTTAGCGGGAAGTTTCACACGCGATTGGCCCTGTGCGAGTGGGGTACGTGTATTTCGGGGGTGCGCAGGAAGTTTCACACGCGAAAGGGCCTGTGCAAGTGGGTTACGTGTATTACTGGGGTTCGAGGGAAGTTTCACACGCGATTGGCCCTGTGCGAGTGGGGTACGTGTATTACTGGGTTTCACAGGAAGTTTCACACGCGATTGGCCCTGTGCGAGTGGGGTACGTGTATTTCGGGGATGCGCGGGAAGTTTCACACGCGATTGGCCCTGTGCGAGTGGGGTACGTGTATTACTGGGGTTCGCGGGAAGTTTTACATGGGATTGGCCCTGTACCAGTGGGGTACATGTATTACTGGGGTTCGCGGGAAGTTTCACATGCGAAAGGGCCTGTGCGAGTGGGGTACGTGTATTACTGGGGTTCGCGGGAAGTTTCACAAGCGATTGGCCCTGTGCGAGTGGGGTACGTGTATTTCGGGGGTGCGCGGGAAGATTCACACGCGAAAGGGCCTGTGCGAGTGGGGTACATGTATTACTGGGGTTCGCGGGAGGTTTCACATGCGATTGGCCCTGTGTGAGTGGGGTATGTGTATTACTGGGGTTCGCGGGAAGTTTCACACGCGATTGGCCCTGTGCGAGTGGGGTACGTGTATTACTGGGGTTCGCGGGAAGTTTTACACGCGATTGGCCCTGTGAGAGTGGGTACGTGTATTACTGGGGTTCGCTGGAAGTTTCACATGTGATTGGCCCTGTGTGAGTGGCGTACGTGTATTACTGGGGTTCGCGGGAAGTTTCACACGCGATTGGTCCTGTGCGAGCGGGGTACGTGTATAACTGGGGTTCGCAAGAAGTCTCACACGTGATATGAGCAGGGTACGTGTATTTCGGGGGTGCGCGGGGAGTCCTACATGCGAATTGGAGTGTGGGTCCTCCCAGGTGTTCCCTCTACACCCTCCACGGCCCCTGCAGGCAGCCCACACCATAGGGGACTACCCTGCACCCCTGGTGATGTCCCGCAGGCAGCCCATCCACCATGGGCATGTCCCCCAGCCAAGCCACATGTCAGCTTGCACTACTGATCACCAACTCATGTCCCCCTCCACCCCCACCCCCCAGCAGTGCGGGGCACCTGCCAGCAGGCCCCCACTCATGTCCCCCTGCACCCCCACCCCCCAGCAGTGCAGGGCACCTGCCAGCAGGCCCCCACTCATGTCCCACTCATGTCCCCTGCACCCCCACCCCCCAGCAGTGCGGGGCACCTGCCAGCAGGCCCCCACTCATGTCCCACTCATGTCCGCCTGCACCACCACCCCCCAGCAGTGCGGGGCACCTGCCAGCAGACCCCCACTCATGTCCCCTTGCACCCCCCAGCAGTGAGGGGCACCTGCCAGCAGGCCCCCACTCATGTCCCCCTGCACCCCCACCCCTCAGCAGTGAGGGGCACCTGCCAGCAGGCCCCCACTCATGTCCCCCTGCGCCCCCACCCCTCAGCAGTGCGGGCACCTGCCAGCAGGCCCCCACTCATGTCCCACTCATGTGCCTCTGCCCCCACGTCATGACGATCCTCAATCATGGCCCTTATGGCCAGCCTCCCCAGCCCAAAGACCCAAACAAGTATTGCATCCACCCACATAGAAAAGGCAATTACACGATACAACCCCAAAGGCAAGTATGTAAATGAACACATGTCCGTCACACACACACAATGGGTGCAAGTGAATGTGAAAACCCATATCATGACATGCATGAAACCAATGAGATAATACCACACATCGAAGTATGAAGAAAAACATGTATTAAACACAACATGAATGTAATTAAAAAAAAACACAACAATGGGAATAATTGAAGAAATGCTGCATGCAAAAAACAAGAAATCATAATCCAAAGAAATCCAAAAGAAATGGTGTCCAAAGTCACAGTCCAACAAAGCAAATCCTAGGGAAAAAAGAAAGTGAAATCTATTGCTCCATGGTGAAAATAAAAAAAATGTGAATAATCCAATGGTGAACTATGTACAAATGAACAATCCAGGGTCCATGAGCCCAACTGATGAAATGAAACCTACCAAAAATACTACCTAATAAAAAACTATATACAAAAACGTGGTGCATTGTCCAAGCGCAACCAAAATAAAAAAGAAAAGGAAAGGAAACCTAACACTATCTAACTATATACAATGGCGGCGGGCAAGTCCTGCGGCTCATTCTGTGGTGTCCCGGGCCAGGGAGGCACTCATGGCCTGTTCCAACTTCCTGCGAGTTGCCTCGAGGCACTCTACCCGCCTCAATGCCCGGCGCATGGAGAACTCCGCCCTGACAATGGTGAGTCACGCCTCTTCCGCCCGCCGCCGCTCCACATCTATAGCATGGCCTAACCACTGCCACACGGAAGACACTTCCAGTCCTGGGTCCTCCTGCCCTCTAGCCGATGCCTGCCCCTCCGATGCTGAAGGCCCCGAGCCATCATGGCTCCCACCTTGTTGCTGCTGCTGCTGTGCCTTTGCCTGTGCCCTGGCTCTTGCTGCCTGCACATCCTCCTCCGGCTGGGGTGCAGTTGTTGAGGTGACCACCCCTGCTGGACGTCCGACTCCTGACTGTGGCAGGGATGTGTCCTCCACCAGCCTGGCCGCAGGGTCAGAGCCAGCTCCACAGGGTACCCAGGTGATACATGGGTGTGAAGATGGCATGGAGCACGACTGGCGCATAGGGGGTTCAGGTGAGGAGGGGTCGGAACAAGGTCCAGCAAACGGAGGAATCCGGCCCTGGTGAACAGTCCCAGTAGGTCAATGCGGTCAACGAGGCATTCGAGATGACGTGCAGTGTCCTCACGAAAACACTGCAGGTCACCTCGCATGCCCCGTTGACGCAACGCCATCCCACTCAGGACAGGCTCAACCCGGTCCCGGATAGCCACGTCCGCAGGGAGAGGAAGGCCAGTTGTTGTAAGCGGATCCCCTCCCTGAAAACGGGTCTGGACATAGGCATCCCTGCTGGTGCAGGATGATCAGTCACAGGATTGGGGACAGGATTACACACAGGCACCTCCGTGGTGGCCTGTGCTGCCTCCTGTCCCTGCCCCTGCACTGCACCACAAGCACCAGTGGAATCCCCACCTCAAGACCCCGTGTCTGTCCCTTGCACGGCCTCCTTCTCCACCAAACCCCCCACCAACCTGGATGACTCCGTGCCATCTTCCTCCATCGGACCCTGTGGGATCTCAGCTGCCCCTTCTGCTGCTGAGGAGTCCAACTCCGACCTCCACCTCTTGGACCTACCCTCGGCAGCTGCGGCCTGAGATATGGCACCGGACTCCTCACTGACGAGATGACAACCTGGGAGGGGAGCCGGGCCTTGCGTCTCCGGCTGGTGGTGCGATTCCTGCCGCTGTGCTCCACAGCACCCTCTCCGCCCTCTTCATCAGTTGACGCTGCAGACATGGAGAGATAGGACACAGGCATCAGGGCACTGTACAATGGACTGATACACACATGACAGTTGCACATGAGTGGCAGTGTCAAATTTCAGACATGGCATCACAATCCCCAACACACATGTCATTTCAACTCACACACATGAGCAATTCCACAGCCATATCACAACAGGCAGCACCATCCATACACATAAAACAGCATGAGCATCCAAAGGTGAGCCAGACATCACATGAAACACAGGGAGTGCAGTAGACATGCACACACGCCACCACACTTACATGCATGTCTACATCTCCTCCAACTGTTGAAGTGATGAGATCGCCATAGATGTCAGATCTGCCATTCAGCCTTCTACATATCAGTGTCACATGCATCCATGTTGCATCACAGTTGCACACTTGTCAAGTACACACACATCCACATGTACACAGTGCAGATACGTGCATTAGGAACCACCATCCATGCCACAACCATGCCAATGTACATACACAGAAATTCAAACATGTGTGCTCCCACACCTGGATTTGTCCAGCATGCTTACCAACACATACACCATCAATGTGTCTCACACATGAGAGGACACACATGTGGCAGCCTCACACCCATGTTCATACACATCCCTACATGGCCCTACAAAAACACGTGTGCAACCTGCACACTACTGGCACACCACGACACGCACAGCGTCCAATCACTCTGCATGTACACTTACCGCTCGACTCCAGACCGGTCTGCCTCTCAAGGATCTGGACGTAGAGCGCTGGGCATATGCGTTCCAGTACCCTCATTCAGTGGTCAAACAGCTGGCCCCAGCGCCCCTCGGCATCCGCTGCCTGTGCGAGGCACCGGGCCTTGTTGAGGGTCCTGGACCTGAAGTCCTCCCAGCGCTTCTTGACATGATGTAAGTCGCGGACTGCCACCCGCTCCGCGTTGATGGCAGTCACGATGTCCATCCAGATCCTGGTCCGTCCTTCATTGTCGGCGCAAACTTCCAAAGAGGGCATCATACTGCCTCAGGACTTGCTCCACCAGGACACCAACTTCCCTGGCACTGAAGCTGGTGGCCCTCTGCCTCTCTGGCTGGGGGTTGCCAGTGCTGCCCGATGGTATTCTGCTGGACATGGCAACCCCAGAGGCAGGAGTGGGTGGGCAACTGGATCCTGGGGCTGGGCTGTGGAGTGATGGAATCCCAGTCGGGAGTCTTCAGTTCCAGCACTGGTCGTCACAGCAACTGCACCCCTGGCTGACATGCAGGCAGCAAATGGCAGGGCACGTGGGCAGCAGGCAGTCAGGCATCAGCAGATTGCAGGTGGGAGCGTGCTCAGGGCTCTGGCAGGCAGTAATTCGGCCTTCTGGGCAGGAGCGTGGTCTTCCGTGTGTTTTTTGCGTTGCCTGCTTGATACAGAGTGATTTGGCACGTGAAAAAATTGCATGTCAGCGTGTAATTGGAGGAAAGGCCTTTGGCGCGTAAGTGCCTCAGCACATGTACGCGTTTTCATTGGACCAAAGGCCCTTAGCGCGTTTCCCTCATGACGTGGGCATAGTGGTTCAGCTCGCGTGAAAATACTGCATGTCTGCGTGTGAATGTGTGTAATCCGAGGAAAGGGCCTATGCGCGTAAGTGACGTGACGCATGCAGGCGTTTCCCTCAGCACGGGTTAAAGGTGAGCGGGGCCAGCAGTTCGCTGTACGTGCCTTTTGTGGAGACTGACGTGTGTAGCTGCTTCGTGTTGTTTCGCGCGCCATCACATCTTCACAGCGATCGAGGACGTATCTCTTCTTTTGGCGGGGGTATTGGCTATGCGTGTTTTTCTGCATTGCGCTAGTCAGATGGTGAGTCGCGCACGCTATTTTTCCCACTGCGGGTGCCCTGTGTATCGCACCCGTTTTCGAGGTCATAGTAGCCTGCATGTCCCACGCGTATGCGTTTTTCGTGTTACTGGGTGCCACCGCGTACTGCAGGAGGTTGATTCCACGCACGTAGGCTGCAGGGTTGCGTGCACGGTTTTACTGCAGTTTTGGGGTGCCTGAGCATGATGTTGTGCCATGTGTCAGTGCAGTCATGCCACCACCCCCTGTGGTTCTGGGAGATGCAGCTTCTGCATCTGGCACTGGCGCCTGTGTGACCCGGTAGTCCGTTTCATCAACTGCCACGGGACCAAGGGTAGTGGTAGCTGCAGGTGCAGCTGTGGAAACCACCACCCAGGCTCAGGGTCTGCCAGCGCAGGCTGCGTTGGCAATTGAAGTGCCCTCGGAAGATTTCCAACAGGCCCAGAGGGAAACCGTAGGGGCACGCAGGGCTGCCCTGACCAAGACACGTATCCCTGGGGCAGTAATGTCATCTGCTGCCCTGAACAGCCAGGTGTTGGCAAGTGCAGGGGCAGATGCACCCAACAACACCCCGGTTGTGAGTCTGCCAACTAGGACAGTCGCGGTCAATGACCCTGTCACAGCGGATGTTGCTGCGCAGGGTCCATTAGAGGGCACCCAGCTGCCACTGACACAAGTCAGCCCTTTGGTCGTCCCGCCACCTGCCACACCCTTGGCTCAATCCACCAGTCCCACTGGCCATACTGATCAGGGCGACATCAGCCAGCCAGGGTCTGCGCCACAATCCAAGAGGAGGAAGGTTGCACCTGCAGCACAGGCTGGGACCCCACACACAGCCACGACCTTCTGCACGTCGAGGAAGAAGCCTTTCTGCAACCACAAACTGGACTACCTCGTGGACTACGTGCGGGACCACAGCCGTGACATGCTAGTGGGTGCTAATTGTCAGACTACGGCTGCCCACCGTGATACCCACTGGAAGCAAGTTGCGGA
This sequence comes from Ambystoma mexicanum, assembly GCF_040938575.1. Taxonomy (NCBI): domain Eukaryota; kingdom Metazoa; phylum Chordata; class Amphibia; order Caudata; family Ambystomatidae; genus Ambystoma; species Ambystoma mexicanum. Next base: position 829,353,740 of record NC_090934.1, on the reverse strand, counting down.
ACATGTGAGTGCATTCGGCCATGAGGTGCGCACTGCGCAAGAGTGCAAAAAGCGTTGGCATGACCTCAAACACAGCGCTAAGGCTAAGCGTGCCTCAAATTACAACTTGACTCTCTTGACTGGCGGTGGGCCTGCACCGGAGGAGGAAGACCTCACTCTGCATGAGTCACTCGTTGCGGAGTTCATACCATCAGAATCGGTGGAAGGAGTGGGAGAGATGCCGGACTTTGATGCACAGTCCAGTGAGTGTTGATGCGTGTTTGTCGAGGATGTGTGTGTTTTACTTGTGTGATGTGATGTGCATGACTGCCACTACATGTCATGTGTACATGGTTATGATGTGTGAGTAATGCAATGCTTCCCTGATGCATGTCTACTCTGCTGGATGGTGGACATGTGGAGCAGACGGGGACTGTCCACATCACCACTTTTGCACCCTACTCACATGCTGGTTACCAGTTTGCCCCTCCGGTCCATGTTCCAGCTCACTGGCACTTCTGCATGTAGCGTGGGGTGAGCTTCCTCTCAGCCCAGGAACTATGCATAGCATGACTGACATGCATGTGTACTCTGCCTGCAAGGGGGTACCCAACGTAGGCATGCTCCCTTGAACCTCAACCCCCTGCTCTGCACCCCAATTCCACCTTAGCACTGGTCTGCTACAATATTGCCGTTGGGTACTTCCCTGTTCATGCCTCCTGTGTACATGCTAACATCCAGCGGCCAATTTGCCAGACATATCCATTGTGGTACATCCTTAGTACTTGATGCAGGGTGTCTCACTTGGACTGTGCAGAGGTCTGATGCCCCGCAGGGACATGAGTGCCCATTCATGCTCCATGTGCATTCCACACATGCCCATATGTGTCCATGACTGGATGATGACTGTAATACAAGTCCAGGATGACCTAAATTGCATGGCATTTCATCTGCCTTCCCATGTCAACTGTGGCTCAGTACTGCGTTGCACACATGTTTAAGGTCTGACAATCTGTGAGGGTCACAGGCCTCAGCCTGTTTAAAGGCCAATGCTCTGTCCAACTGGTGTAGTGTCTTCTTCACACGTGGGTGGACTCCAGAGGTTTCATCATGTGTCCTGCTTACAGTCCCATCATCATTTGCAGTGTTGTCACTTGACTCACATGAAGCTGTTGATGCTAGTCAACACTGTCTGTCAATACACAGGTCTATGCTCAGCCTTTTGAGACCATGCTAGGCATCCCTGCTTTTGCACTTGGGTGGAGGGGTGCTTTGCTTGTAGATATGCTACCCATTGAATGCACATTGCACGTGATGCCTGAAGTTGACCTTGCACTGCCTTCACATTTTCTGACACACACCATGGAGTCCTTGTACATGTAGGTAGTGAGTAACAAATATATTTTCTGCACTGCATAGACCCACTTCAGTGCAAACTGCCACCTTTCAACAGGTCTAATCACAGAAGCAAATTCAAGTTGACCCAGCATGCATGCCAGGTTCTATTTTGTGTGTCACATGTCTGCCTGATGTGTTTGTTGTCGGTGTGTGTGTGTGTGTGTTGTGTGCTTCTAACATGTGTAGTGACCTTTTTTCTCTCTATTTTTTAGATGAAAATGCAATGGAGCCAGATGATGGCGTTGTCATGCCAGGCACAGGGTTGTTGTCACTACAACAACCCGGCACAAGTGGGGGTCGTGGGGTGGTAGGCCACGAAAACCCCCAAGTGCTACAGTCCATCTTGTCTCTGGCTGCCTATGAGTCCAGCCCTGAAGAACACTCTGACGACCATTTCGAGTTGGATGAGCATCAGGTCCATATGTCAGGGGTGAGTGATTCTGATGTAGACACTCCTCTGTCCGCGACACCTGCACTGAGGGGTCAGACAGTCTTGGTACCTCCGCCCGTGGTGGATCGGGATGAAGGGTCACCCTCCACACCAGTCACTGATGTGTCTGAGACATCACGTCGACAGGGGCATGTAGTCGTGCAGCCACGGGTGGTGCCAACACAACGAGGACACACGGTCCTTGGGTCCCGCAGGGGTCAAGCCCAGCAACGTGGTCGCCGCGCGCAACCACAGTATACTAAGTGGGAGCAAGACATGACTGCCCATTCTGAACGGCAGGGGGCAGCAATGGAGAACATCGCTGAGAGCATGGAGCGTGTGGCCCAATCTGTGCTCCCCCCTGCTAGGCAGGTGCTTCTCCAGCAGCAGGCGGCACGGTCCACGGCCCGCTCACTCAGGCTGGGCATTGCAGCCTCAGACAGGGCCGTCCAGGCTGAAATGTCGTCTCTGCATCAAGCAATTGCTGCTCACGCAGAGGCACACATGAAGGCCCTGAGGGAGGAGCATGCTTCCCTCAGATCCACTCTGGGTGTCCTTCTGATGTCCCAGAGGGAGTGGGAAGAGGAGAGGTTTGCACAGCTTGAGCGTACAATCTCAGCTGAGCTACATGCTTGCCGAGAGGTGCAGCAGTTGTCAAGCCAGGCCTTGCAGGAGGAACTCCGTGTTACACGTGCTACCTTGCAAGAGGAAGCACGTGTATCACGGGAGGTTCTGCATGCAGACCTACATGTCATCACCACACAGAACCAGGCTCACCCATCCGCCAGACCTGCTGCCGACGAGGGGCAAGCTGCGGCTAGGCGTGGTCATGCTCCTGAGCCACGTCCTCCTTTCCAGGAAGAGCCAGACTCGGACGACAACCTATCTCCCACATAGGTCGGGCTGTGCAGGCGTTGAGCCCATGGAGGTTTTTTTTATTCTTTAGCATCATCGCATGTGGGTGTTGAGCAGCACCCTGTACCTCCCCCCTCCTCGGGGTCTCCCCCCCGGGTCGTATGTGGCCATTTTGGATTTTTCTTTTAGTTTAGTTAGTTAAGTTTCTGTTTGATAGTTAGTTTAAATAGGTAAAGTAGGTTTTTCATAGTTAGTGTAATTAGTTAATATAGTTTAAAGATGCTAGTCTATTGTGATTTCATGTGACGGTGTGGTGCTTTGTGGCTTTTGAAAGCATCCACTGTCTGTTCCAGCTGGGCCCTTCAAGCTTGTCTTGTGTATGTGTTTGCTGCTTGGGGTCCTTGACTCACATATGCCACTCCTGCTTCCCTTATCCATGGGCTCGCAAGGATGGTTCGGTGTAACAGCCTATTACACAAGGGCAATGGACTGTCATATCTGTGGCATGTCCGCTGCTGTGGAACCTGTGTTAACATCCCTAGTAGGGAGGATTGGGGTGTAATTGTCCACTGTTCTTCTTTTGCTAGATGGGATGTTTAATGATTCATGTGTACATTCATTGCTATGCATTGTGTAGCATGTTTCTTATCTTTAATGAACATGTGCTTGTTGCAAATCATGCCATAGATAGTGTGTTCCACATTGTTGCTGTGAAAGACGGACTGATGGTGTGATTTCTGATGTACGTCTCTGACATGGTCCAGTCATGTAATGCCTGAAGAGACACACACAGATGAATATTAAGCATTAATCATTGGTTTCATGCACTTTCTGCAGGGGGATGAGCCTCAAGACCACCTTTGCCAGCAGACATGGGCCATTGGATGTCTGGAATCAGGACACGTTTGGTGCTGCCGACATGCGCATGTGTGCGCAGGCAGAGGCACAGGGATTGCGATCATACATCCGAAAATCGATGACGTGTTTCAAGGGACTCCAGGCAAGGTGAGCAGCACAGGGGTGTCACAACACAGCAAACCTTCCACCTGGCCAGTTGAACATGCATGCTTAGTAGCAGCACTGACGGTGAACTTGGACAAATATTGGTGTAGAAGCGCACAATACAGCTCAGATGTGCTAATGGACTGATGGCTAGTTGATGTGAAAGTTGTCTGGGGCACCTGCAGGGGCAGTGGCACATACCCTCCGGTCCACCATGGTCCATTGAGGCACTTGTATTAGCCATGCAGCATTCCAAGACATGGAATGAAGCAGCTCACAGGGACAGACAGCAAGGGACAGACTCAGAAGTCAGACCTTGCTATATGCGTCTGTCTGCTTACACAGGGAACATTGCATGTTGTGTGAATCGTGACACATTGGTGTTCCATTTGCCATGCACCCACCGGTGCCTGACTTACTGCATTGACTGTGTATGAACCATCAGAGGGGTAATGTTACGTAAGGGTATGAAGCATCCACACAAGTTTGCCTGTTTGTAGTGTATTTTGTTACTTTGGGGCATATTTGGTAGTGTGTTTGTGTGTTTTGGGCACACACAGATTATTAACTGTGGCTCTCTTTGCAGCATTGAACTGCTCCTGTTACCGGACCGGATATAGTGCGCAGGCAGGAGGCCAGCACTCACCCCAGAGATAAGTTTCTCTTTGACTTCCATTTGAGTAATTTGCTGCTATGTGCATGTGAACAAGTTTTGTCAATTTGTGTATGTGTTAATGTGTGTACTACATTTTGGTGCATTTCCTACTTTCCCGTGTCAATCCTACTCCCCTCTTTGCCCCTCATTCGCGTTATCCAGTATGCCAATGCCTGTGCCGACTGCATATCCCTGACCCTCCTTCCCCTCCAGGGTCTCAGAGGCCTGTGTGAGTTAGACCTTGCAGGCACCCAGACCATGGTGGGGGTGGTTGTTTTTTGCCACTCCTGCGCCTGTACATGGGAGCTGTGACAGTAGACGTCCATTCGTGTTGCATCATTCTATGTAATGTGCCACACATGGTTCAGATCCTGTTGTGACATTGTTTTACTGTGCTACCTTGGTTGTTGACATCATTGTGGTCGTACTTGGCCTTTGTGGCGTACTGCTACTTGAAGTCATCTACTGGAGGCTGTTCTGGTTTGTTTTACTGCCTGCAGGGTATTTGCTTGGCTTCTGTGTTGTCCTGCTTTGAGTTCTCTTGGATTTTGTGCTTTTGCAAATCTAGGTGGACTCTGAGGGTGCTGGCAACTTTTTACACACAAGGTGGGAGATGGTGACAAAGGGCAAGGGTGATCCTGTGGCCAGGTGGAATTCAAGGATGTACGATGAATGACCCAGATGCAGTTGTTCAGTGGGTCATGGTGATTTGTGAGGTAGGGGGGTGTTTTGTTGTTGATAGTTGCCTTGCCCTGCAGTGTGATGGGCACCCTGAAATTGTAATTGTGCTTTCCTATGTACATTATGTATTCTGCTGATCAATGCCTGTTCATGTGTTGTGTTTATCTTTCAGGTGGGAGGGGATAGTTGTGGTTTGACATGCTGGGGTATACACATGGTGAATGTTCACATGTGATGTGTAGACGACACTGATGGTCACTTGATTTCACATGCATATGTTGAGTGCATGTCCCTACTGATCCACACGCTCGCACTATGATCCACTATATGTACAACCACCCTTCCATGTCCATGTGTACACTCTGTTTGCCTTCTGGTGCCCACTGTGTCCCTGCAGCACATGTTCTCTGACCATTTGTGGATCCTGTACATGCCTAATTTGGTTTTTAATGTAGTTTGTCATTTAGATGTCATGCTCAGGGTGTGCATCACACACAATGGCTGTTCACTGTGCTGTGCGCTGAGCAGTGTGTTGCAGGAGGTGGACACGGCACACAGTAGCTGAAGTGTTGATTTTGCAATGCACATTGTGCATGTAGACAGGCATTCATTGTTATATTTCAACTACAACTTTTGGAATGCATTTGGGTATGACTTATTTTGGGTGGGAGGTTGTTGGTCAGTCATTTCATCTGATTCCATGTCAGGCATCATTGTCTAATGCCAAATTACATTTTTCACATGGCAATGTGTACCTTATTGTTACTGTGTTGGTGTATGGATATTGCTTGCCATGTCATGTTGTGCTTTTGGAGGGTTTGAGTGACATACCAGTGATAGTCATGGCCTGTTTGGCAGGTCTGTGTGATTCACACCTTGCATGTGTGCCTTTTGGTCACACAGGATTGCTTGTGTTTAAGTAGCTAGGGATGCACACAATGTGGCAATTCCATGGCAACAATCTCAGGGTGGTAAGGTTGTGACAGTTGACTGTCTCTTTGTCATCATCGATTGTCACCTGGTATGTGTCAGGCCTGTGTGGACTCCGCAGGGTGGGAGTTTAGGTGAAAAATCTATCCACAAGCTGGGTCCATGCTTCCTCGCCACGTGCCCTATCCCCTCCCATGGGCAGCGCTTTTGCCTGTGGTTGGGGATGTGGGGGCACCACCATGTCCACCGGTACGCCCTGCCGTGTTGCAACATTGTGCAGGACACATGCTGTCACAATGATCCTGCACACTACTGGGGGTGCATAGAGTAGCTGCCCGCCAGAGCGGTCAAGGGAGCGGAAGCGTGACTTGAGCACTCTGAATGTGCGCTCCAATAGGGCCCTGGTTGCCATATGGGCCGTGTTGTATCTTACTTGGGGTGGTGTGGTGGGGTTCCGGATTGGCGTCATCATGTGGTTGCTCAGAGGGTAGGCACTGTCCCCTGTAGAGGTGATAATTGTTGTGATTATTGGGGTTTGTGTATTTGTGTGTGTGTGTGACATGCATGCATGTGCACGGGCATTTGTACTCACCTAGGAGCCATGTGTCGCCATGCTGGCCAGCTTCCAGGGCCCGGCTCAGGGCAGACATTCTGTATATGAAACTGTCATGGGTGGAGCCAGGGTAGTTTGCATAGACAGAGGTGATGATTCCCTTTGCATCGCATACCACCTGTACATTGATGGAATGCCAGTGCTTGCGGTTTCGGTAGATGTGCTCAGTGGCCCTAGGTGGACGTAGGGCCACATGGGTGCAATCTATGGCACCGAGCACTTTGGGGAAGTGTGCCACCCTGTAAAAGTCCTGGACAATGGCCTGCCTTTCTGCGGATGTTCTGGGCATGTATATGTGCCTGCGGACTGAGGGGTGTGCAGTCATGATTGCCAAAACCTGGTGTAGGCAGCGTGACTGCGTGGCCTGTGAGACCCCCCCACTATGGCAGAAGTCCAGTGAAAAGACCCAGTGGCCAAAAAATGCAGGACATTGAGCACCTTCTCCAAGGGGCTCAATGCTTGGGAGCAGCGGGTGGGGGATGTTAGGTCATCTTCCCACTCCCTGACCAGGTCTAGGATGATACGGGGTGGAAACCTATACCTGCCATAGACCTGGTCATCAGGCATCCCAAAAAGGCTTGTCCGTGGTGAAAAATGCATGCCCTGGCTATTCTCCTCCTCCTGCGGTGTCCCACGATCACTGCTGCCTCAAATGGGGCATTCATCGTAGCTATATATACGTGTTTGTTGTTTGCGCGCACTTTTATACTGTGCGCGGGGACGCTTCCGCCTGCCTTCGTGTGGTGGACGCGTTGATGCCGGTGCACGTCTTTTGCTGTACGTGGGTTTCCCGTATTCGAATCCATGAATACGGGTTGTTCGCGTGCGTGTGGGCGTTCCGTGTAGTTCCCTGCAGTACTTCCCCAGTTACGCCTTCTTTTTCACACGTTATTCCCCATTCCGCGTGTTACACCCCCTGTTCCGCCTACTTTTGTTGTGTGCGCTGCGCTATGTGCGCTTTCGCTGTGCGCTTAGCGCATGCTGTTTGGAGACGTGTGCGCCAGCGTGCGCCATGCATGGATTTGGCACACAACGAGTGGGAAAGTAGCGCAGCACCTTCCTTGAATCGCACGCGTGTGCGTGCTTTCTCACGCTTGCGCCTCCTTGCGCTGGGATTTTCGGCGCACGTTTGTTCCATGAATCGGCCCCTTAATGTAGTAAGCTCAAGACCGACATTTGGGAATATTGTTATTTTGTCTTGCCTGAAATGGCTGTTTCATCAACACCTCGTCCTCTATTTTCATTGAGAATTATTCCAAGTATGCGGCTACTATTTTTCTACTAGGTGTCTTCTTGACATTCAACAAGATTCATTTAGCATGGGTCGTAGGGGTAGCACATGCATGTTTTATACACAATGTGCACTGGGTGTCTTGGGCTTGGAGTAGGTTCATATCCTCTCAGGCACGCACCATTGCCAGAGTTTTGGCGTAGCATTCGAACGCTCATCTAGGAAGTGAGCACTTGCAACAGCTGTGAAATCCAACAATGATCTCATATTATTCATTTTTCTTCCCTTGTTATGTCCTATTATTGATATTAAAGCGTTGGCAATACAAACACATTTCAATATGCTTCTATTATTTTCCAGGAGATTATTGGCCAAGATTTTTCATTCCATACCAACGCTTATTCTCTTGAATTTCTAATGATGAAATCAGATGTGCTACGACCTTTCTGCTGGACAAACATCTGTACAATGGAATACGGGCATGCAACTCTAGCAATCTCTTGCTTTCCAGCAATTCTGCATCCTGATGCTGGTCTCCTGACCCACCAATCCATCAATGATGGGGTGTTTTGTGATTTTGTTGCATTGCAAATAGACAGACATGGCTTCCCTGCCATGTGAACTTCAAGACTGTATTTGTTGAGGCACAAGTTCCCTCCACAACATCTGAAAGATATGCGCATCCTTCATAATCCCTAACAGAGGTCAAGTTGTGCTGACCTTCCTGCTTCCTCACAGAGGCCCTGCAAAGCTGTAAGCATAGCTACAGTACTACAATATGGCATGAACCGTGTTTGGCAGCTTATTGCAGTGTGTTTATCCATGCCTCAAAGGTCTGCTCCCATAGCATGTTCATGTTGCAAAAATAAATGTAGATTATAGAACATCTGCTGATGTGTCAATGTTAAAAATGAGAGCAGGATTTCAAGCGCCCCCATAACGGCTGACACACGCCTGAACACAGTTTTTGCCAAGACTTGATCTATTGGCAGCACTGAGGGCTGCATGGAGGTCAAAAGATCCACACTAGGGAGACCATACATGCTATCCAAACAGTTGCCATGAGGAACCAGCCATACCTGCCATGAAAAGTAAAAGACTTGGGAGGGAGAATCAGAGAGCATCACGAAAGGCTGCAAAAGATTCAATGCCTTGAGTGAGAACAGCTTTCCAATCTTCACCTGAGGCAGGTGCCTGTGCTTTAGATTGTGTTTCTTGTGCGCCTCTTCCCACTACTAAAACTAGTGCACATTATAAGGGCACTGAAGTAGTTTTATGTAAAGATGTTATGTAGGTAGGTTTTCTTTACCCAGGGGAATATTTTAACAATGGACCAGTACGAGCCATTGAAAAAAAAATATTGGGCGATTCTTTTCTTATCCACAAAGGACCATACTTTCCAGGTCACACTCCTTTCTCTCATTTCAACTCTCCCAAAACGTCCCATGACATTCAGTGGCTCAGTCTCCTGACAAAACCTTCACTGAAATGTCAGTTTCTTTTCTCTAAAACACACCCTTGTCGTACTCAATGTAATCTACAAATGCTATATTGTATCCATGACAATGAGCCTCATTACGACCCAGGCGGTAACCATGGCGCTAGTAGCGCCATGGTTGCCGCCGGTATTTTACCAACTCTGCCGTGGGGAATGGCGGAATTACCGCCCCATTCCAAGGTTGGCGGGGCGGTAATTCCCCATTCACCATTGGCCCTTCCCCATTCCCATTTTTGCCCCCATAGGGCTCAATGGGAATGGGGAAGGCGGTAATTACGGTACCGCAAATTGCGGTACCGTAATTACCTTGAAAGTCCCTTTGCGGGTTCCTTCCTTAACGGCTGGTAAAACCAGCCGTTAAGGTCGGGACCCGCAAAGGGACCTCGTAATTAGGCGGCAAAGGTTTAACGGCGCTGACACCTTTTACGGCGCCGTTAACCCCTTACCGCCTGGGTCGTAATGAGGCCGTTAGTTTTCTTTAGTGCTAACTAAAGCTATGTGAAGCTGCAGAACTTCACCTTCACACATTTTGTGCATTTTACAACAAATCAAGCATGTTTTTGGCAGGTAGCATTCAATGCCTTCAAATCAGGATTTGCTAGCATTTGCATACTGGAACAGAGGGCCCAGAAAACACTGCAAATCTCAAGGACAGTTTGAGGGTTTTTTAGGCTCTTTATGGTGCCTCTGGCTGTCCCTCTCTCTCGCTCATCTACACAGGAACCCCTCCCCAACTCAGGCTTCCATAACCCTTGGTTAGTGCTATAGAATGTCAACCCCTTACCTTCTAAAGCTCTGTCTTCTGCTAATGGTGGTTCTCTAAAATGTAGACGATCTAGGTTCTGTAGGAAGAAATAGCCTGACTCTTCCTTTTTTCTAATTTTATTATATCTAAGGATCTTAGCTGTGCATCATCAGGCTTAGTACCGCACCTTTTGTCAATTATACACCTTTACTTATTGGGCGCAATAAAGACTGCCACACCCTTCCACAGTTAGTCACTTTATATTTTAAATCTCATCAGCAAGAAACGGTCCACTCTATTATGTCACTAGTTGAACACGAATACAAAATGCAGTAAAACATTTATCATAAGGCACATTTAGAAAGAAAACATGTTACATTAGAATTTCATTTCATGCATACACGTTTTGCTGTTTTGATGTGTTAAAACAATGTAAAAGCATTAGGGTTTTAGCTTTCTGTTATTTACTTTTTCTCACTAATCATTGGATGGTTTGTCAAATTATGACCCCTCTTGCACTAAATGGACAAGCTCCCATTCAAGATTTTGAATTTAGCCTACTGCATTCATCTTTTGGTGCCATAAAGATTAAGGACTTTGGTGTCCAAAGTGACACCCCACCAATTTCCCCTCAAGAGGAGTCCTAATTTTTCTCTCTCTCTCTGATCCTCACCATCCAAATGAATGTCTCTCTGTCTTTTAGGAGGGCTGTCTCGCCCTTGGTTCGCAATCTCCTTTTATGCAACTAGGTGCGCCTCAGCCTGTCTTTGCCAGAACACTGACCCAGAGTCGAACTACGACCTTCAACAAACTCCCTGCTCATTTATCACCATCCCCCCCAGCGACACCGATTAGCAGCCCAGGAGTCCAGCCTTTCCAAGTCCCAGCCTAGCAAAAACCAGCCCCCTTTGTTCTCCCTATATTTCAAACCTTCATTCATCTCCACCTCCTGTATATGTTTCTGTGCCTTTTCTTTAATGTTTCCTACCCTTTTTTCATGATGTTAACTCTGACCACGCCACATGTCAGAACTTTCCAGCACCCATATTGCCCCCTTTGTGACCTTTGAGCAGTGTTCCATTTAGCACAATCTCCAATTAATGTTGCGCTTTTTACTTCCACCCTTTTCCTCCCTTCCCTCCTGTTTTGCATGAACAACGAGTGTTTATTCTCAAGGACCATCTTACTTCTGTTATGTTGCTCTGTGTGCTATGAATCTTTCCTTCACATTCAACTTTTAATGGTGCTTTATTTTTTTAACCAGACCATGTTCGTGCACCTGCAGCTACCAGCATTTTCATGGCCTAAGCACATTTAACCCACTCTCTCTACCCCCCAATTGTTCTCAGTGTTAGTATCAAATGTTAAACTACATGAAAATACTGGACACATTCTACAGCTCATAAATTCTCTAACATTTCCCCCCTTTTCTGCGGAGGACACTGATCAAAACATGGGGACTTTGCAGAACCACTAACCTCCATGGCTAAAAATCATTTGCCCCAGTGACATGTATTTTCTTCTTTTCTATGGCTGTCAACCAAGCTGAATTGTTATGTAACTTTATCAGAAACACCACTAGCCATATTATGATGGCAACTCTAGACACATCTACAAATGTAATCCCTTTTCTGTCCACTGCAATGTCTTCCATGTTTATATATCTCCATCTGCTTAACTCTGGTCACTCACTGTGACATTATCCCTTTGTATATTCAACTTGATTGTGTGTGTTTCCTTACTTATGTTTCAGCGGAAACTCTATATTAGGCTCCATAGGGAATGTGTTTCTTTGGAACAACCCAATGTTTTCTACTCTTTCTTCCTATAAATCACCATCTACATGAAACAATGTTAGACCTCCAACTGTTACTATGGTATCTTTAGGTACTGTTATAAAGAAAGCAATGTACTGCAATGACCTGACAGCAAATGACCCATGACTGAGGTGTGTGACTGTATAATTCACTACACACGTTTTGACCAACCACAAGTGGTTAATTAATTTGGCTTGCACTAGCTCTTCAGGTTTCGGATTACTTATTGTCACTACTCATCCTTCTGTAACACGCAATGTTCCTGCGACCCACATAGCGCATTTTTTGCATCAGGTATGAAGGGTTACTCTGGGCATATGTAATACTGCTCCTTGAACTTCACGCAAGTATCTAATTGTGGAATGAGGTGCAAACCTGTCTCCCATGTTTCAAAGGCCCCCATTTTAGGAGTCACAATTTCTCAATTTATCACACTGCCAGAAGCCTACATTATTTACACTTTTGGTTTGATGTATCAATTCTGGGGTGATTTATGAAATACGCAAGAGAAACCCAATCTCCATGCGCTCTATATCTATGTACAAGGGAATCACACTTTCCATCTCAAAGGCGAATTATTTTTCATTAATCTTTTATTTTTTCCTTAATGTTATCTGTGCCATTATTTGCAGGATGATATTAGATGGCACAAAATACAATGGAATGTGACCCTGCATCAACTGAGAAACCCTGTCTTGAACTTCCGGCACAAATGTGGTTAATATAATTTCCATTGGATTTACCAAATTGATCATACCTTCTAATATCACATCCTTCCTGACCATTACATTTCTACACTGTTCTAATAGCGTTAACTGATTATTCAGGGTTACAATAGTTTGATTCACATACTGAACCAGTTCCTTCTGTCCCACTCTAGCCTTGTCTAGTCTTTGTCGTATGATCTTTAAATGTTGGCCTAACTCTAGTCATGCAATGTGTTCACTGATACTGTGTTTGCTGTCTACACAGTTGTGCTAATAGCCCCGATTTTCGAGACAATTGCCACTACCAGAAATCCTGCCATTCTACATTCCCTTTATCTCTTAGTGATGGATGTACTCTTGAAAGTCTTCTGCAAATGCGTTAATATTTCTTTTACCTCTCTTTGAGCTCCTTCCCTACGTATATCAATCCACTGTTTCACTTGAACGGATTTAACCTCTGTAAAATTAAAACTTTTTCCAAAATCCTATACAGATCCTGACTAGTATAAATGTTTTGATGCAATAAACGTCTATTACCTAAAATAAATCTGGGGAATCCTCCATCACAATTCCTGATGCCGGTCCTGGCTCGCGTAAAATTGGTCCATTTGCTGGTATGGCCTGTGTGCATGTAACCAGGCCTAATATAACTAATTTAAAAAAAATATTTCAAACAAATATTTGCCCTATTCTTCTCCCCATGTCATGTGGACTGCCGTGTTATCATCTGGTCTTCTCCTCTGCATTCACCAGCCTTTCTCCGCCTTGTGCAATCCTCTTTTTATCATCCCGGGGACCCCTTTCCTCATTCTGGGGCCTCCTCCATGGGCACCGAGCTCCAAATAACCTTTTTGGAGGAGAATGGGTTCTCATTTCTAGACCAGAGGAGAGAGACAGTTTAATGACCAAGCACCAGTAATTCCACGCAATGTTTTCCTTTTCTTTATTAGTACTTATTATAGAATGTTCCACCAGTCATGTGTTTTAGAGCCTCATGTTGTATGACTTCTCATATACATCATCCATCTTCCTATACTTGTAAACTCTTGTATTTCAAACCACTTTTCGCAAGAAAAATGTTTTCATAAGCCATCGGCCAAGTCCTCAATTCTCTGACCAGACTCAGATTCTTATAATTCAATGAAATTAATTAATCATATTAACCATTCAAATTATCAAAATATGAATACACAGTTTCATATTATCGTGGAATTAACATTAGGGCTTGATGATGACATCTCGCTCAAGAACCATCAACCTACAGTTAAAATACTTTTGCGCAAATATAATCTTTACACAATTAACCCATATTATGACCATTCACTCACATTCCATACATAACCCAACATGTTTAATTACTCTTGCACTCTATTGAAGACCTATTTCTCAGGAATTTCATCAGGGGAACACTAACACTTCCACACTTTTTTTGCACATTAAATTAATTTATTAACATTTTCTTGCATGAAAGTTCTGTTAACTTCCTGCTTCACATTTTCTATGAGTATCTCTCTGTATCGGGCCAGTGGCACTCATCCACTGTATCTTGGAGACTCTATCATCCGTCACCACCTACAAAGGATCAACAACACAAAACAGAGCCGATTTTAATTCACCGTTCTCATACTTGTAACTTAATTTCCAAGTATCTGTATGCACTTTTGGGCACATCGAATTCAATTTTCTCAACAATCATGGCATCACTGATTTAGCACCCGTGATTATCTCACCTATTTTCGGTGTATTCTGCGTATTCACGTGTATTTCTCTGCACTGCCGGAATCCACATTTCAGTTCCAGTTGACAATCATTCCCGTATTGGAAGCACCTGCACATTGGGGACCAGAGGCACAATTTAGGGGATAAATTGGCTTTATCCAATTCTTTCTAAATGCATACTCTTTAGTATTCAACTATCTTGTTTGAATCACCCTCATTCTGCCTGCACCGGGGGGAGTGTCTCTTCTCAATTTGCACGTGTAACCTCACTTTATCAATCCTTTTTAATTTCTCTCACTGGAGCGCAATTCCCAGAAATTACGTACTCCGAATCTTCACAACATGCAATAGTTTGCATTTTTCCTCTTTCCCCATTACTTCTTGCAGATATTCAACAAGGGTTTGCCATATAACTTCTCTTACCTATATCTCCTGGGCACCCTGGCTCCTCCTTCCTCAATGTTCTGGTGCTCGCATTGCATACGCTAAAGCTGACGGCATCCTCACAATTTCAGAGCTGCTCCCACTCCAGTCTGGAAAACAGTACACATCTTTTTTGGTTTCAACACAAATGTGTCTTGCTCTATTTTTTTCTTTTTCTCTTCCCACGGGTCTCCTTTGTCCTTATCTCCACGTACATGTTCTATGGCTGCCTCTAACCACGGACTAACGTAATAACATAATTATTGCAAAGGAAGCAAATAATATACAGACTCTAAATGACGTTGGCTTGGACGCTCCTAGTACTCTGCATAATCAGTCCGCCAAAGTGGGAGTCATGAAACAGAGATTAGTTTATCGAGTCATGAATTCAGATGCTGGCAATCCGCCTCCAAAAATGAAAGTAATGGATGAGATAGCTGATGCAGAGTTATTGGAGAGTGCAGGAATATTTGACCAGATCTCAGCATAAAGGGCTGTGCTTGAGACTGCTGTGTCGGTAGTCATCTTGTCCATGCCTACGTCCATATCTATGCTTACGAGCTTGCCTGTGGTTGTAGTGATCAGTGGTATGTTGTGTATTTTGCTCAACCCCCACTTTTGAATTGTGCTGGACCCCCCACTTGGGAGTGAATGTCCTCTTGCTGATAGGCTGTCACACAGTATTGCAACAATCTCTAATATGATGGCAAACGAGAGAAGGGGCTCTACATCATTGAAGAATAGAAATGTGCTGATTGGTGTGATGGAAGCAGTGGTTACTCCTGATACGATTAACTGGTTGGACCCTCGTGTGGAGGGAGAAAGTATTCCAGGCCCCTTCAGTTCTGCACAATGGCAATCACCCACAAATAATCTCAAACTTGAGCCGGACCACCAGATATTCCGGAAGCAGCTCAAGACCATCCTATCCGCCTCTGGTTTCTCTCTCTCTCTCTTCCCTGCTGACCTACCTGCTGACCTACCTGTCTGCTGCACTGACTGGTGGCCCGGATACCCTCAGAGTCTCACTGGGTGCAGGCTCCCCCATGACCAGTCACCCATGCACTGCCTCTGGGCCTAGCGTGCACTTAGGGGCTGTAAATATAACCCTACAGTATCCTGCTGCCTTGCGTTGCACTGGCTGCACCTACTCGGAACAATGCTGCCCTGATTGCACTTCCCCTTTCCATCGCCCTGCCACTTCTCCCCTCTTTCTCCCCCCTGCACTTGGTGTTATCGCACTTGCATGATCTGAATGACACAAGGCCTAGTAAGATTGTTTGTTTTGTTCTCCCTCTGTCTTCCCTCCCTCGTCTTGTCACACCTAGAAACACTTGTGTACAGGCACATAATAAATGACATATCATATCATAATAGAACTGGTGGAGACAATCTCCAATTGTTCTAACCATCTAACAATCATGAATGTTCTGCTGCAGAAGCTGTAAAAAGGCCGTTTAGACTGCTAAGACATCAAGGAGAGCTTGCAACCAACTTTACTAGTGGTGGTTTCAATGCCAATCGTATGCCAGCAGTAACAATCACAAAGGCTCCTTTTTTAAAATTGTACAAGTCTATAAATGATACTCTTAAAGATCAAGCTACATTGCTAGAAATGCTTCATTCAAAAATGTTTTTCATTGAGGGCTTTGTCACAGCTGCCCAAGATAACATGGACAAATACACAGAACAGAAGCTGAATATGTTCCTTTGAATCTAGACCTTTCAATGAATGCAACGAAAGAAGAGACATTAGGGCCTTGCTCTGAACTACAGGGGGAAACATTACCTTCAGTGGTGAGAACTATGAGAGATGGGGAAATTGCTGTAGTAAAAGCTAACAAAGCAATAGTACAAAACATCATGGACTCCAACGACCCTGGGGAAGACGAGGTTTTGATGGTGGCTGAAACATCAAAACCTGCTTGTCCAGAGATAAAAGTAACACTGGAAGATTCATGTTGTGGCAATATATCGCTGCAAGTTGAACAGGATTTACCATGAATGAATAACCTAGCCAATGACAAAAGCCCTACTAGGGAGCGCTCAATGTTCTCACACAAAAAGAAAAAGAAGCAGGGCTCTAAGCCACAACAGCAGAAGCAAAAAATAAAAGAAATCCAAAAACTTGGGCAAGGTGAAAAGCCAACATCAAATGCCTCAAGAGAATTCCTGAGAAGCTTGGATATTCCATCTAACCCAAAAGAAGTACATAAGGCCAATGTACTAGTATCTAAAGTAAACCATGATGTGAATCATCTGGACGTGGTATTAGAGTCCCCAGAAGGAAGAATACATTTGTACCATCAGGTTGATCAGATGAATTCACAAGATCAGCCCATAGAACTGCTGAACATGTCAGCATGCTCAATGGAAGATGAATCAGAGCTTTCTTGACAGAACATTGCAGAATTTCATACATTCTGCTAAGTGCAGTCTTTAGTACTGATTGTGAGATCTATGGGCGCCTTAAATCATGAAGGCACTTCAGCAACTGTAACATCTATATTTACCCCAAACCTTCTAACATTAGAACAGAAGAGGCTGGCCTTAACTACGAAGCACAGGTCAGAAACTAGGGAGAGGTTGGACAAGCGATCATTGTGCGTTGTAGCAACTAGATGGCCTCCGTTGTACCATGATAAAAAATCTGGACTTAGCAAATGCATTTTGCTGGAAAGAGTTTTGCATCTTGATGATGGTCTGTCAACGCACTGCAGCAATGTCTTGAAACTCTTACACCATATCCTGAAATTGAGATCTATAAACTCTAACAACATAGAATTAGTAGAGTTTGTAAATGATGGTCATCTAGATCGGGTATTGATTCACGTATCCTCTAATGTGCATAAGCAAACTTTACTAGAGGCAGCCCCACGTTTTCTAATGTTGGGCTCTGAGCTAATGGATGTGGCTACCAAAATACTTTCTGTATCCTGGAAGAATGGGACATAACCTCACAGAGAATTATACCCCGACAATAGAGAATTTAGGGAGGTGATATTAGGAATTTATCGAAAGAACTCCTGGTTAATAATAGCAGAAAAGCAGGATTGGTCTCTAGTTTGAGAATGCCTTTCACTGTAACACTTGGAAGTAAGCAATGTTTGGAAAGAAAGGTTGTGATGCAGAAAGAGGTAATGGGTGATGGTGCCCAGAAAGAATCATGCACATGGTTGGCAGGGACTCTAGCATTAAACACACAAAGAGATTACTTCAAAGACCTTGCCTCACCAAAATAACTAGTATTGGGATTCTGGAACACAGAGGGGTTCAGGCAATTAATTAGGAGTGATGATCAGAGCTTTGAGAACCTTGAACACTTGTGCCTACAAGAGACATGGCTGTGTGCAGCCTTGTCATTGGATGGTTACTCTATTTATATGAATCCAGAAATAAAGGGCCATAAGGGAAGGCCTGCATCTGGCCTATTGCTAGCTTTTAAAAGTGGAATAGCAATTGAAGATATGACAGTTCATCTGCCAAATCTCCAAATCCATGCATCCAGATGCTAGTGATACGGTGGAATAATATGATAGCCATGCAGATTGAATGGTTTGCAGTTTTGAACTTATACTGGAAAGTATCAAGTATGAAAGGAGGAGAACCCCCACTGTAAACCAGCATGAAACAGTGGGATTTTGAGGCTAAGAGAAACCAGCCTCAGGAACCTCCACCCACTGAATGGGCAAATTAGGGGGGATATCCCGGGATGACCAACCTGGAAGAGAGGCAACAAGTTGGGAATTCTCAATTATATCTTTGTGTAGGGAAATATACTCCCCTGGGTGTCCTAATTTGAGGTAATACCATCTACCTGTCGTGATCACAATATTTTCAAAATGAACAGTGTCCCAATGTGTATTTTTAACAAGGACATGTATCTTGTAAAAACAGAAATCTCTCAAGGGAGGAATCGTCTGCAGATGAATCCAACTAAAATAATCTTACTGAATGAGAGAATTCCTGATCATATAAGTTACTCCATGAAACTTAAGTCGCAAAAAATAAATGGACTTCATAGAGGTTTGTAATAAAGGGAGTAGAAATACCTTTTGCACAAACATGCCTATGACAAAGATTTAGTAGAGGCTAATAAAAAAATAAAAGCTGACTGTAGGAAAATCAAAGTGGATTGTGGTCCTGAGATGCTGAATTGCTTGAAAAAACAGAAGCAGAGATATAGGAATTGGATTAGAACACATAGAGGGATGATTCTCCAGCACACGCTGAGAACATGCTGGCAAAAATGTGCAAAAATTGAACAGGACAGATCTGACAACTTATACATTCTATTGATACCCCTCAGCCTGCTATGCAAGTAAATGCAGTGTCTGAAGAGAGCTGTGTGACCCATTTCCTAGTCTGTTTGATACATTGGATACTAATCCAACGGCAGATGTGGAATTAACAGCATGGACATGGTCAATTTTGACAAAGAAGATATTTTTGTCCTGATAAGGAAAGCCAGCAAATCCCGAGAGCGAGGCCCAGATGGGTTGACTAACACAATTATAATTGTTCTTTTATAACAGGCTTAATCCCAGAGATTGGTTTCTAAGCACAGGATTGGGATTCAAACCTGTGTTGCACTGCATTGTCTTGCTTCCAAGACAAATGCATTGCCCCTGAGCTATCCCCCTCATGCTTAAGGAAAAGCCTGACTTGTGAGCAGACTGTCTAATGGTGTTGTTTAGGCAGGTAAAGGAATTAAGAGAGGTGCTGCAAACATGGATGTTGGCTATAAGTGTTCCTATCTTCAAGAAGGGAAATAGGCCTGACCTTAAGAACTACTGTCCTATTTCCCTCCTTGATGTGGCAGGCAAGATGTTCACCTCACTAGTTTTGGAGGGATTGCTAAAGTGAGTGATGTCACCTGGCCGCTACGATATCTACCAATCTGGGTTTGTTAAAGAGGTAGGCATGAGTTTGGATGTGTTTTTGTTAAACATCTTGAAAACCTGCATGATCAAAAATAACTCAAGGCTCTACCTCATCTCGCATTTATCAACCTGGCCCAAGCATTCCACACCATAGATAGAAAACTTTTGACGGCAAAACTAACAAGCTGGGGTTGTCCAATTGATGTACTACATGCAATCAAGGTTCTTTATTCAGACACCTCGTTGAAGGTGAGATTGGACTCAGCTGACCGCCTGTCTACATCGATCAAAATCGGTAAAGGCCTCAAGCAAAGGATTTCCATTGGCTCCAGACCTGTTTAATCTATTCATTTTCGACATGGAGGAAATCCTATGTGGGGCTCAATGCTTTCCGACTAGACTCAACTACAGGGTGTTGGGTTGACTCCTGTATGCAGACAATCTGGTCCTTTTGGATCAGACTCCGATCAGTCTGCAGCACCAGCTCAATACCTTGTAGTTGTACATTGAGCTTAATGGACTAATGGTAAATGTGGCAATGTCGAGAGTCCTGATATTGCACTCGGTGTATGGCAGGGTAACAATGGTTAAACATGGCAGTCTAAACCACAAGAGTTTAGAAAAAGTTGAGACTTTTATGTACTTAGGTATGTTTCTGAATACTAGCCTGAATGATGGACCAAGAGAAAAACTGCTGAGAGCAAAAGCAAAAAATCTGGCATCTCAGGGCTGTGTCTTATTGAAGAGGTTCATGCGAAATTAGCTACTGAGAACTAAGAAAATAGCTGTTGAGAACTTCTATCAATTGAAAGTTGGGTCTGTGCTAATTTATGGTGCAGAAGTCTTTTTCACTATGTCATTTAACCTATGGCCAGTGCTCGAGGGTCTTTTTTGGAAACGGGTTATTTTTATTACCTAAGGGAGTTCCAGTCCAAGTAGTTCGGCATTAATTGGGGCTTATTTCCTTGTATGCCATGATGGTATGGAAAGCTGTGTCATTATACCATAAATGTATTGCTAAAAATGAGTTTGGACTAAAACATTTGACCTAATCACATGTGATCAAATTTATTTGACCTTTTTTCAGTCTAAAATGTGGGGGTAGACCCCCAGAACCCCCCCCCCATTTCCCCTCAACCTAATGTATAACCTTACCCACCCCATATATATATATAATTAAATGTGACCAAAAAAAAGGTCATAAACATTCAGTCAAATGTTTTAAGTCAAATGTTTTTAGGTCAATTATGCTAATACCCTAAAAAGGCCACAAGAGGGTTCCAGTTAATAAAGGGATATTTAATGAACCACAATGAGCTGATCATAGAAGATGTGAAATCTGCATGTTGTAAGATCCTTGCGAACCTAGACACAAATGAGGAGACAATACTAGCAAATCCAGTGGCAGTCAAAATATAATTATGGAGGAAAGATTGGACAGAAACACAGGAACAAAGGCAGAGATACAAGATGTACCAACAACTTTCTTTAGCATGTAGGGCATATAATACTCTCCCAAAATACTTAATGACATTTCTAAACAGGTTTTTAGAACTCAATATTTACATTTCTGTATGAATCTGTACCCCACTAAAGACATTTTAGCTTCTAGGAAGCAGCTAGGGATAAAAGATTTGACGGCAGAATTTGCAAGAAACAGAGTAATAATGACACTGCAGCACCTTTTTCTATTTTTCCCAAGCTTATCAGAGTTATAAACACAATGCCTAGTAATTTTTTAGTGAGGCTAATTCAGTGACACCAGAAGAGTGGTGAGATATTTTTATGTCAGGAGAACGGGTGACGTTAGTCAAGGAAGTTTTCAAGCCTGGTAGAGAAAGTGAATAGTGTCATAAGTAGACGTCACCTTAAATTCAGAGGGGTACTTAATAACACTTGACTAGGAGTGAGATGTGTATTTGATAGAGAGATGTGTAAAAACAATTTTTACTAAATATTAATAATGAATGCTGAAATGCATTTTTTAAACCAGATTATATGATTGGGTTTGTTGATGATTATGCAGTGGTTATTGCATGTATTGTACCTGATCATTCTTTTAATGTCTAATTGTTTTATATGCAATTTATAATGAAATGTAATGGTTTTATTTCTGTTTATATGATGCAGATAAAGGTGAAAGGTTTATTTTAGGTCAAGATCCTGAAACAATAAATAAATATATGGTTTCACAACTCTTCAACATATTCATGAATTGTGGATGCATTTACCAAGACTTGCTCATTGTTCCTATACAGCAAATGTTGGTGAAGTACCATTTTCCTGCCTGTTATTATCTTGAGTGTGCTGAGATTTGTAGATTTTGATGGTGTCGCTCTAATACCCATGCCCACCAAAGGGAGTCGTAAATCCCAACTGGATCCTGCTTCAGTGACAAACCTTTTTAGTGTATGGATTATTGATCTGTTGCATCTTTCCAATACCTCCACTGGAGCATGGCCGATATGAAACATGAAACTTCCTTTACACCCCTAACATTTGTAAAGGAAAAATGGTAAAATGACTTCCACGTTCTGACTCTATTCTCTGGGGCAACCCAAATCTCAAAAATATGTGACTCACCAAAAAGATAGCCACAGTCTCTGTACTGCAATCATCAGCAGGTATGCATTCCAACCATGTTGACATTAAGCATGTATTTATTTCCCCCTAATGAGCTTTGGGCCACACCCATGAAATCAATTTGAAAATCTGACCAGGGTAGTGTCAATCCTCTCTTCATTAATGTTGCTCTTTGTGTTGGGGAGGCCGGCTGGAACTGTGCACACACCAAACATCCCTGCATGCATAATTCCACATCTGGGAACATATGCGAACAGTAAGCATATTTCCCAAGATTTCAAATGTTTTCTGAGTAGCTCTGTGACCCACTCTTATTGCATCATGGGTATAATGTAACATCAGTCCCTGAAACGAAACAGGCACCACCCACTGAGCATTACCTGAAATGGACTTTCGGACCAACAGTCCGTCTTGTAACTGAAACAGTTTTTTACTCTTCATCATCACCCTCAATACTTTTCTGCCCTTGCAGTCCTCCTCTGTAATGGGATTCTTTTCTGCATCAACTATATGATAGTAAAACATACCTATGATTGGGTCTTCCTTCTGGGCCCTAATGAAATCCTAATCAGGTGTGCTAAAGCTGCATTGAACTACTGGTTGTCTGCCACTTGGGATTTGGAGTGGATCACTATATCTACCTGTATCTCACCAAGCAAGTGTTCAATGGGAAACAGTTCTCCCATTACAACCCCAATTTTGGACAAATGATCAGCCTTATCATCCCCTTTATTATATTCTCCTGGTGTTTTGGTGTGTCCCATTATTTTCCTCTAGTGAATTTTCATCTCATTTTCTGAAACAAGATTGTCTATGGCCTGAATTAGATTGTTATGCTTATGTTTATTTTTTTGTTACAAGTGGGACCATTCCTCTCAGCTTCAATCCTGGTAAATATTCCACAATGCTCTTCCGGGCATGGTCAGAGTAGGTGACTTTTTTCTACTGCTGTGGATATTGCTTTGTATATTGCTGCCAACTCTGCTATCTGACTACTTGTGCCATCTATTGTGATGAATCAGAGATGATTCTCCTGAAAACCTGGTCTGGGATCCTCCTCATGTGGCCAGGGATTGGCAGACACTTTCTGATCCTGACCTTAGGGTGGTGTTCTGTTGGAGGATCACATGAGGGGGGAAGCAGATCAGGAGGAATGGCAACCCCCCTTTTTCAAATTCCCCATAGACCATCTTCTAATGGCATATTGTAAAATAGAAAAGCTGTTTTTACATTATGGACTCCAAGTCCCATAATCCCTGAAGAAGAGGGTTGAAGAGGAACCAAACTACAAAGTGCAGCTTGGTAATGGGAATGACTCACATCTGAGGGGGACTGGGAGGCTTAAAAGGCCCCATCAGGCGCAGGCCATGAGAGAAAAGGAACACTGCAGTACTTGTAGGTGGAGGAGTGGTGAACTCTCCTCATTGCAGCAGAAGCAGAATCGGGTGGAGGACGAAAACACCAGGACCACTGTCAAGTGTTGAGCAGCTGCCGGCGCTGGGAGGCTCTTTGCCTCCAGAAGCCTTAATTGAAGCACAGCGTGAAGCATCAGAGATGGAAGCTTTCCCCCTGGAGACCTGATTTGCAGAGGCTCCACAAAGGAAGCACAGTAAGGCTGTCTCCACTGGCAGGCGAGCACCGTACAGCCTTTGGATCAGAGAAAGATCTGTGTACGAGAAGCGTGGACCGCAGAAGACTGCAAGCAGCCAGTTGTCAGACTGCAAGAAGTAGCTGAGGCAGAGAACCTGGAAGCAGCAAGACGAACGGACATGCACGCCCGACCTGGTGAGTTCACTAAGATATTGTGACCCGAGAGTGCTCCGTAACTGCCCACTTGCTCATCCCAGGTATTATAAAATAAGAAACAACACGCGTAGAGGGAAATACAAGAAGGAAAGTACTTTTGAATACTGAACTAACTGGAAGCAGACATATCAGTATTTTGTAAACCAAACTGACTAACTGATAAGAGCTTGATTATCAGACCAAAGGGGTTTGATTACATGCATCTGGGTCAATTTGAAAGCCAGCAACAAGATGGGGCAATAATTCAAGAACCCATAAAAAACTACCATTGCCAAAGCCAAAACCGAGTTATAACAAGGCAAATTAAAAATAACAACCAATATCAAAGTCAAGAGAGGCAAATGAGAAACTAAATGTTTGTAAAATACATTGCCCATTTTTGAAGCAGTTCATAAAAGGAACTGATGTAAACCCACATTGCCAAAGCCAAACAAGAGTCAGAGTAAGACAGAATTAATGTCAGTATTTGGTTAATGAAAAAGTGGGGAAACAAGAGTGGCATGAAGCCTGCCCTTCCGGTAAAGGATATTAGGAAGGATTGGAGCATAACTTGCAGAGTGTGTGGAAATCACACGTGTATAATAAATAGCACCAATGTGAATCTTGTTTTCCCTGAGTACATTGTTAAATGTGGTGTTGTGAAGCAAGAGACATTGCTGAGTTTTTGTAAGCTGATCTTTGCCACAGAAGTAGTTGTAGTTTGTTGTTTTTCTGGCCTGGCGGGAGAGTACACCAGGTCAGAGGCTGTTGTGAAACTTTATTCTGTTCTGGCAGGAGAGTACACCAGAACAGAAAACATTGAAGTAGTAGATCTGTCATGGAATTAAACTAGGTGCAAGTTGATGAAGCACTGTGAAGTGGTATTGACAAGTCACAAAGAAGAAGTGGTAGAACCACTAATATGTTTTGGTGAAATAGTACCAATCATCCTGACACACTTTCATTGCTGTAGCAAGTGTTGTATACACTGCTGTAGAAGTGTTTATCAGTTTCAAAACAAATATGTTGTTTCAGAAGCATCCTGACAAAGACAATTTATGTTGATCCTGATGAACTAAGGACACATTCTTGGTTCATGCAAAGAAGACCGTTTGAGTTCTGAATATCACAAGTGAAAGAGAAAGAAACCTTGTTGAACAATTCGGTAGTGTTGGAACTTTTGTTGCCAAGTTGGAATCAAAAGACCTGCATTGGAACTTTGTTACAAGACAAGATTTCCTTATTCTTTAGGAAGTGCTGAACAGAACCCTTTTTCAATCTGGGGAAGGGGAATTCACCCATATTTTAAAGAGAAACATTTATCGTACTGTGAGCTTAACTGTTATAATTGTTGCTTTTGATTTTTCATGTATTACCTTATTGAGTTGTTGTATACATAGGTGTGAGGGACAGAAACCTTTTGTTAGAGTGCTTCCTTTAGTTTATTTTAGGCAGGGAAATCCTCATCAGGGTAGGGATAGTGAGGTGTTTATCCAACCTTTTGGGTTAATATTTGAGTTAATAAAATGTCATCTTTTGAAAAACCTTCACAAAGTCATCCACCTTACATTTCTGACCCCTCACACTATCCTCATGCACAATTAATAGGATATTTCCACATTTGACCCACACATTTCCGATTCCTGCCACTTATTCCTTTTCAGGGTCATTACTCACATGATATGCACACCCATCCATATTTATATGGTTGGGAGATTTCTACATTTTTCTTCATCAAATGCTTTGTGTGGTAAATATTAAAATTCAACAAAATCAGTTTCCAACTATGTACTGTCGGTATTTCCTACAAATCTGCAATCATGTAATTCTGCAAGCCCCTGGGCCACTGGACTTCTTTTATTCTGCCCATATCTCAATTTTTCAGGGGATACTGCTTCCACTCATTTCACTACTTCTCCTTTTTCTCTACCCTTTTCATACCACTATTACTCTCCTCCTATCACTACAACTATCCATAAACCACTACTACTATCCTCCTCACACTACTATTCAAAAACACACCTTTCACCCAGTATCATTCACTCCTTACAATTATTTAATCTACTCACTTGCCAGAAAAACATGCATGCTCCCCTTTAGTTGCTAAGCCAATACCAAACCTGTTCCCACAATCTTCTCCAAAAGCCACTGCTCCTTTCTTCATCCTGTTGGTCTCTTGGTCATTATCCACCTTTTATCTCACTTGAAAAATCCACACTTCTTGGTTCCTGTCCTGGTTTAAATATCACTCCCCTGTGAGGATTGTCCTAATCCGTGCTTTTCTTTCCCCGGGGAGTGCATGTGTAGGAAAAAGTCATCAAATGGGGGCTAATCCCTTACCACTGTCTCTACATGGTCTTGCTGTGTACAGCATGGCAGCATTGAGATGTCAGTGTCACAGGTCATGGCAGGGGCTGATTCCCAGGGACTGTTTTGGTGAGTTTGGGGTAAGGGGTCTCTTTTCCCCTACTCTGTCCCTGGTTGTCTATGGGACCTTTATCTGATTGTTCGGTTGGGCTGGTGAACTCTTGCATGCTCACTATGCGTGTTTCTGTGCTTCTCTAGTGTGCAGTTACAGTTGCTGTTTCTCTCCCTCAATTAGTTGTGTAACTGTGCTCTGCTCTCTGTGGGGCTGTGGCAGCTCCTCATATTTTCTCTGCATTGCGTGGAGCATGGTGCTCTGGTGCTGGTTCAGTCACATGGTCTTCGTTGATGTCTCTCAGTAACTCCCTATACAATTCTCTGGTATTCCTCAACATCACTCTGGGGTTTCCTAAAAGTAAGGAGAAAAACTGATGAGTATTCAAACCAAGAGGTAAGGCTGGAGACAAGGGTCTGCAAGCCTACATGAGGCAGAGTTGCAGGCAGGAATTAGGATCTTCTCTACCTATATACCTGCCTCTACCTTAATACCTGGCCAAGGACTAATCCAGATGGATGCACAGACTGATTCACAGACTGCAACTCACTGTACTGCGCTACTGTTAAGATGCCAGGCCAAGTTTCCAAGATGGCACCCAGAATGGCACAGACGCAGCCTGCTGAGTTCCTCCTGTAGGCCCATTTGAAGTATTCCTTCATGGCGTTCCCATTCTGATGGTAGTCACATGATGGACCCCTTATGCCACCAGCATGGAAGAGGGTAACCTGCTTCTCTTGACAGAGTGGAGCGAGGAGGCCAGCAGCCTTTGTTGCACTGTGTGTTCACACTTGATGGAGACACTGCGGAAGTAGAGGCAGGGATTTTTCCTCCTTCAACACCGGAGCTGATAGCGTTGTATGCACTGGTGTCTGACAGCGAGTACTAGGATCGAGTGGGCGCGGTTGTGTTAGTCTCTTGGACCGGCGTGGGAGCATCAGGTGAAGCTCTCTAAGTGAAGTTCCTTCTGAGTACTGCTGCCCCCCTCCTGGGTAGGGGGCAAGTGGCCTGGCCATCATCTTGAGGCGGCAGCTTAGACCCGCGGTTCAGAATCTATGCAAGATAAGAGTTCAAAACATGCATTGAGCCATGGGTTCTTTAGCTCCCCTTGCTGTCTTTCCTTTGGCTATGAGGAATCTGGAAGATGTTCTAAGTTTTTTACTTCTGGAAAAGGTGACAAATGGGTTTCCCTGGCCATTAAAAGAGATAAACATGTCAGGGTGGGCTTGCTGATGCTTTGAGGTGTCTGGCAGGGCTGTTCCGCTCCTTTCCCAGTGGAGGTGGGTTTATTCCTTGACTCTTCAAACTTAATATATTACCCTGCTTTGTTTGAGGGGTCAGAAATGTGAGACAGACAATTAGATAGAGTTTTCTCACAAGTTGCCATTTCATTAAATGATAAGGGTGAGAAAATGCCACTTTACCTAACCTAACGAGGATTTCCCTACCTGTTAAACTAAGACTAAAGGAAAATGCTTTAAAAAGGTATCGGTCCCTCACACTTATACATACAACACAATCATACAGGTATCATATGGCCGTGTAAACTCAATAAAATAACAGTCATATACAAATAGAAATTTTATAAGCATATATCCTTCTAACAAAGGTCAAATTCCCTTCCCCAGGATGAATTCAGGATATTTCAAATCAAAGTTCAAATCAAGAAAGTTATTTTAAATAACCTAGTTCTGCTCCAATTACAATTCAAAGTTATTTTCACTCCATAAATCCTTCAATTGGCAATTAGAATGTAGTTTTTTTTTAAACAGGTTTCTTCACTCCTCAGTACAATAGTCAAAGATTTCATTAACTTTTTCTTGACAACCAAAAAGACATTGGGCCTCATCACGAGTGTGGCGGTAACCCTTAAATGTGGCAGTAGCGCTATTACTGCCGCATTTAAGAGTACGCCACATCATGGCTTTGGCGGATTTCCCCCCAGCTCTGAGCTGGGGGGAAATCTGCAGCAAATTTGACGATTTTCGGCGCTATTACTGCCGGCGGGAAATCCACTGGCGGTAATAGTGCGGATTTTCCCAACTGGGCCCAATGGGGAATGAGGAATTCCCGAATGGGCCCAATGGGGAATGGGCACTAAACCTTCCGCCAAACCCATGATCCGGCGCTAATAGTGCCAGGGGATTTGGCGGTAGGGCTATTAGTGCCGGCGCTAATAGCACCAGCGTTACCGCCCAACTCGTGATGAGGCCCATTGTCTTCTCTCTTCCAAGTAATTCCTTTTCTTTGAAAAACAAACAATTTCACATTTCTTCTTCATAAACTATAATGTTTTGTCAGGATGGTTTTGCAACAGTTCATCCTAACATATTAGTAGGCTTGCTACTTTCGTTCCACCACAACCATCTACCACAATAAAGTATTTCAATGATCTTCTTCCTGGTCCACTCACCTGCAAGGACTAACACTAATTGTCCCTTTCCAGGGATACTCGCCTGCCAGGATAAACCTCCTACTACTAATACTAGTACTCTGTGGTGAGGTTTGCTTCGTACTTTCCACACTTTAAAACCTCAATGGGGAAAGTAAATCAAAAACTTCTTCTTGCATAAGTCTTTTGACTTTCAACAACAACAACGCATTTATAACTTCTTTCATAAGGATACAGCACACATTGACAATGGGGGTCATTATGAGTTTGGAGGTAGCCATGGTGCTATTAGCGCCATGGCTGTCTCCAAACTTGTGTCCGGGTTCCTTGAATGGGGCCTTACCGGGTCATTCCAACCTTGGAGGACCTGGTAAGTCCCCATTCAAAATACCCATCCCCATTCCCATTCGAGCCCCCATAGGGCTCAATAGGAATGAGGAGGGAGCTTATAATGGGCCCATTAATAACAGGCCCCTTATTAGCTCCCTGGTCCCTTAGCGACTCCCGCTAAAGGCGGCTGGTAAAATCAGCCGTCCTTAGTGGGACCCGCTAAGGGACCTCGTAATGCTGTGGTAAGGGGTTAACGGCACCGGCATCCTTACCGGTGCCATTAACCCCTTACCACCACACTCGTAATGAGGCCCAATGTCTTTTACATTGATTCATTTGACATAGGCAATGCAGGTTACATTTCCCTTCCTCTTTATGATTCACATAGGGAGGGTTTTCCTCCTGCCATCCTTGCTTTCCATCCAAGTATCCCTTATTAGGGAAGTGGTATTCCTTTTCCTATAATTGCCTTTCTTTGGCTTAGGCAACGTTGATCATAATCTTCTTTTACAAGGGATCTTCCTTTTTGTAAATCCCATTCACGTTGTTTGAATATGCTTCTCATTTGTCTTAGGCAAATATTGATACAATTTTCATTTATAATTTGGTTAAATATTGTCCCCTTTCGGCTTTGACAATGGTGGTTACAATATTCTTTAACTCGATCTCTCTCAAAATAAGAGTTGAGCCCAAATTGTTTTATTTCAATAGTTCAGTATTCAAAAGCTTTGTTTGAAGCCAGCGGTCTGTTTCAGGGCGCCCCGGGTTTACCAGACACAGGTCAACTCAATGGTCTTTCTGTGCGTCTTGCTGTGACCCGCTGCTTTGTGTTATTCCTTTGTTGGGTTGGCACAGGCATCTGGCAGCTTGGGTATTGTTTCTATTGGTCGCACTTCCTGTATTTGGAGCTCTCTTGGCTCCGCTCGCACTCTGGTGAACGCCACACATCAGAGCTGTACTCAGAACCAGGAGTGCTTCTGTCTCCATCAGGATAGCCAGTTTTTGTACCGCTTCCCAGTGCACTGTCGCTACTAGCTACAGGTTTCCCAACCTATGCCACTTCATTGACAAGGTGTCCTGCTTCCAACACAGCGGCAGTTCACTGGCCTACTTCTTCCTCCTGTTTCTGCTACTTGCACTGCTTCTTCCTCGTACTACTTCTTACAAATGCCCGCAACTGAAGGGATTTTAAAAGTTTAAAGGTCCCGCTCAGGTGTGGGTCATTATAACCACTTGACAGCACACTACCACTCTGCAACTCTGAGCCCCTCTATAGTTAATAGTTAACTTTTGGAGCATTTGCATAGATTCTCTTGTAATTCGGAGATCCAGGCGGAGGACCTTGAGAATCGCTGCCGATGGTACAATATACAAATTTGTAATTTCCCTGACGATATTGTCGTCATGGACCTGAAATCTACAGTTCAGTCTTTTTTTGGTGAAATCCTGGGTGACATCAGCCTGGAGGAGATTTGCATGGACAGGGTACACCGCACTGGCCGAAAGAAGCTTGGCCCAAATGCTAGACCAAGACATGTATTGGTGGCTCTTTCGTTATATTCGCAAAAACAGAACATTTTAATGGCAGCACTGAAAGGAGAACCTATTAGAGAGAATGGGAAATAGATCCAATTATTTCACAATCGTAGGTGATTAGGGGAGAGTGGGCGCGCGATGGGAAATGTTGTTTCCCTGAAGCCCTGTGATCTGTCCCGGTGAACTGGGATTCAATCATATAGGCCTGCAGGGAAACAACATAAAACCATTGTTTCAAGATCTGGCTGCAAGCAACCCCCAAAAACAGTGAAAAATGAATCTTGTGCTGACAGAGCTTAGGAAATGCGCCATTAAATAACAGACATTTCTGTTTGGTATCCTATTTGTTTAGGAAGGAGCCCAGAGCTGCATCAGGACCCTACAGGAAGGTGCAAACTTACTGTGCCTTGACCTAGATGGGGTGGAGAATGAGTCGATACATGAAAGTGATGATCCTGCATTATTAAAGCCTTGGAGTTGGGCATGGTCTAGAGTGGAAGCCAGCAAAAGAAGGAGAGCCCCTCCATGCCCCTCTAATTGATTTTTTCAATCTTCCATTTGCAGAGACTCAGGGAAGTGGATGGGTAAAGGATCATGCCTAGCAGGGTGTGACTGTGGGGATGGTTTTACAGATGGGTTGGGGCAACTGAGTGCCTCTTATAGGGAAAGGGTAGGAGATGCAGAGCCAGGTTGGAGGTGGGTGATTGGCATCATGTGAATCTACAGTTAGGGCTATGGAATGCCCTTCTCGCCAGCGGGATTCTTATGGTCTATCTGAGTCTTAGTTCTCTTGGAAGCCCATTTTGGTAAGATGACCAGATCCCTACAGTTTGGTATTTCTTTTCTTTTATTGTTGCATATTATTGGTCTTTATGTGGGGGAGAGGGTATGTCGCAGACACACTGTGAAGAGAGGACAGCCTACTTTTAAGATGTCTGCACTAAATGATGTTTCTTATGTTTCTGATCCATGGATACAGGAGGGTTCCTTCTCTGGTAGGGCATGAAGGGCCCATGGGAGGCATTCTACCAAGCGCAGTATAATTCAAGGTTCTTACCCAAGACATTAGTGATCCTTGTTGTTTAAACTTCTCAAATGTATGGGGTTTGGTGATCACTTCAGACAAATGGTACAGGCAAATTAGGTTTCCCCTTCAATTAGATTGCAAAATATATGAGGGCTTGTCAGATAAGGTTGATCTTCAAAGAGGCACTTAGCAAAGGTGTCCGTTGTCTCCTTTTTTGTTTGCACTCTGTCTTGAACCCTTTTTGTTATGGCTTAAACAAGTAAAAGGCATTTAGGGAACACCCTTTGGAGTTAAGGAACATAAGGTTGCCGCCTTTGCGGACGATATGCTGTTGACGCTAACTGATTGCAGTAAGGAGGGAACTTGCTGGGTTTTTGAAACTAGCAGGTCTTAAGGTAAACCTAGAAAAATCAGAAATTCTTAACTTGACGATGCAGGCTGATGCGGCTCGACCGGTCCAACATAACTCTTATAGTGGTCATCTGGAGGAATGAGCTATTCAGGGGTGAAATTAACAAGTACAATTAGGGCCTCTATGACGATAACTTTCTGATTTTAATACGTACGATAAAGGAAGATCTCTCTAAATGGTCCCTACTTTTGATCTCCTGTTTGGGTAGAGTAGCAACCATCAGGATGGTCATACTGCCTAGGGTTTTATTTGATTTTAGAGCCTCCCAGTTCCAATACCTGCTCAATTCTGTGATAACCTGCAGGGGGAATTGTTGCATTTCATATGCAAATGAAAGACACTGATGGTCGCTCGTGAAGTATTTATGGCCCCTAGAGGGGGACTGGCTTGTGCAGATGTTAAAGCTTATTATGAACTAGTCCAGATTAGGTTTATTAAGGAGTGGTTTGGGAGGAGTGAAGGGAAAATCATGACCGGGATGGGCCGAGCTGTGATTGCCCAGCCATTGCACAATGTACTTTGGCTTCCGAAAGCCGCCTGCCCGAAGAACATGTATGAAAGACAAATTAATAAACTTGTTGGGGTGGGTTGGGACTCCCTGGCAAGGAGGTATGGTATGACGTCATTCCAATCACCTTTTACCCCAGTATTTGGAAATCCCCAATTTAACCTGTTAATAGATCCTGCAGTTATTTCTCGGTGGAAAGCAGCACGATGTATTAGAATGTGACATTTTTGAAGGCGGAGGGAGAAATTAGATCTTTCAACAATTGTCAGCAGGTATTTCATGTATCTGCAAAAGAACAACTTCTTTATTACCAGCTTCATCAATGGGCTCCTAGCCCTGTCATTAAACAGGATGCACTTCAAACACTTGAGCCCTTTGAGGCCTCCCTTATATCCCATGCTGGATCTAAGCGACTGATACCAGCTCTCTATAAAGTCTTCCTACAAGGGAAACCAAAAGAGGTCTGGTCCTACATGACAAAATGGCACCAGGCTGTGGTCAAACAGTATCTAGGGGCCAATAGGAGGAACTCTGGAGGAACATTCCTAAACTTGCACATGGAATCCAAATAAGGACTCATGATGCGATGGCATTAAACCACAGCAAAGCTGCGCTCTATATATCCTCACACATGGATTGGGTGATGGAGGGGATGTGGAGAGACAGGGGATTGGTTGCACATTTGGTGGAGTTGCCCCATGCTAAGGTATCATTGGGAGGGTAGTCAAGATGCTATCAAACTCATTTATCGAGGATCGCAAATCAAGCTCCCAAAGACGTGTTTACTAGGTATTTGCGAGCCGGAGTCAAACCCGTCAGATAAACCACGGAAAAAATCACTGGCAATTATAACTATTACAGCTCTGTTGCTGATGGCCCAGAAGTGGAAAGGTGCGTTGGTGGCTAGGGTTCATGAGTGGCTAGAGAAATGGTGGGAGTTTGCTGCATTGGAATTGATGTCTTACAATATCCAACAGGATTCTGTCGGTTTTCACTGCACATGGGGACTGATTTTGTCATATTTGAAAGATGATTATAGAGCTCCATTATGCTGTCAAAGGTTGAAACTATTGGATATGGTTTAAAAGCTGCATTGGATTAACATTTTCAGTTTACGGGATGCTGTGACTAGGTGGGGGAGGATGGGTTAGATGAGGAGGTTGGTTTTGTTCTTGGTTTTTTCTTTTGAATTTTTTAATGTTATTATGTATTACTATGTTTAATATGGAAAATCAATAGAGATGCAAACAAAAAAAAGATACCAGCCAAATGCTGGCTACCCACATCCTGTACAGTGCTTCGCTATGGGAGAATGGGAATCTGAGTCTCTGAGACACCCTCCTGTGCCATGCATGTTCTTAATGGTGCCACCCTGTGTTAAGAAATGCCTCCCAGCAACTTTTATGGTTCGTGCTTTTAGTTTATTTTTTAGGACTACTACTCCCAGGATGCATCTGAGCAACTAAGAAAACCTGTACCTGAACTAAATGAGTATGGAGTCTGAAACACCACAACTCAAAGGGATTTTGTACCAGTATAATGTAGATACCACCCGAAAAGCTTTAGAAAAGCAAACGATTCACACAGCAAACTGGGAATGGCCTCTAAGACCAACAACATTCTAAGGAGAGCTCAGATCCGCCGTTCCAGACTGTTTTCAAAATCAGGGGGGTAGAGGAGGAGGGGCTTTGAGATTTGTTTAAAGGTTTTTGAGCTCTGTAGCTCAGCCTGTGGGGAAAAGATAGGCACAGATGTGCCATTAGATTCAGGTGAGAACAGCCCCCAATGAGGGACCAGGTTAGAAGCAGGAGAGCCACACTATACAAGGGGAAAGAGTGAAAAGCAGAGTGTGGATAGCAGGGATGAGGTCAGGGCCTGTGGAGGTGCACCCGAGGGAACATCAGAATGGGTTCATGCATGAATGGGCAGATGGGGGCAGAGTTGGAGCAGAATGCAGGTGAGGAATTTTTGAGGGAGAGTAGTACTAGTAGAATGAATCCGTGAGTTAGAGAGTGCTTGTGAGAGAGGGGGAGCAGTGAGGAAAGAGTGGGAGACAGAAGTAGCAAAGTAAGGGTAGTAGATATACTGAAAGAGAGCGGGTGCTGGGAGAGATTAAGGATGGTAGAGAGGAGTGTAGGTGATGGATGATAGGAGAAGGGTATTGTAGAGTGGGGCATGATAATGGTGAAAGTAAGGAGAGTGAATAGGACACTTTATCCCTGGAAGAGTAAATAGGAGTCCATAGGCAAGAGTAGGGTACAATGTGACGAATCGTGCAATCACATCACTTCGTCCCTGTGAGGCTAGGAGGTGAGGCTGCAACCCGATATTCCCTTTAGGCGAGGTAAAAAGTGTGATGACCTCACAGGGAGGGACCTCCCTCACGGGCATGGTGACACCCGTTCCATGGCGGAACTCCCTAACCCTCTTACCTTTGAGTCCCCCAAAACCCTTAATGTCTGGAAGAAAAGGCACTGATAGTACAACTGTATGTTATTGTGACACTGCTCCCATTCTTCCTATAAAACCCAATTCATTGTCTTATCAAAATACTGTGAATAATTGATTACAGGATTTATGCAAACTAATCGTTCATGTGACTTCCAAAATACTGAGAAGAGGTGGCCCTGAGGAGGCCTGAAGGGTGCATCATTGAAACAGGCAAGTGGAAGAACCAGCTACTGACCATACAAATTGACAATGGACTGCCTGAAAGTGAACCAGGGAAGCCAGAGGGGAGCCAGCATGAAGACACACCTGCCCAGGAAGTTCAAACCTGTCAACTAAGACGTGAGATGGAGAAGCAAGCCCTCGGTCAAGAGGACATGGCTGGACAGTTGGAGGAACCCTCAGGACCTAGAAGGCTGCCTGACCAAAGCAGAATAGAGGATCTGGCTAGTGCTGGGGTGACCTCAGCGAGGTGGACCGATTGGTCCCTTAACGCTGATACCGGTAACCCAGAGACCCTGCAGAACCGAAGAAGGCCAAGAAAAGTGAGGAAAATGTGACAGAGAATGGGCCAAGAAGAAAAGAGGCCCAAAGTCCCAGGAAGAATGGACATTGTGGCCCCAAGAAGAAAGAGGTAACGGGATCCACAGTAGACCTGGTAGGGGCTTGATGGAGAATACCAAATGCATCAGGAGGGATCTCACTCGTCTCAGTAACTGTTGCAAAACTGATCAAATCATCAGGAGGGCTCTCCTTCATCTCAGTAATTATTGCAAAACTGATCAAACCATTGAGAGTGATCACCCTCATCCCAGCAGTTGATGTAAAACAGACTAAAGCGTCAGGAGTGATTGCCCTCATCTCCGTAATTCTTGCCATGCTAATGAAAACATCGGGAGTGAACTCCCTCATCTCAGTAATTGTGGTAAAACCACTCAAGGAGAAGAAAGCTTTGGGATGGGTCTCCCTCATCTCAGTAATAGTTTTAAAAGTAATCAAGATAGACTAAAACCTGGGAGTGATCTCCCTCATCACAATACTTGTGGGAAATGGAAGCAAAGTGGAATAAGCATCAGGAGTGATCTCCCTCACCTCAGTAATTGTTGAAAATCTGGAAAACACCTTAAGAGTGATCTCACTTGTCTCAATAATTGGTGCAAAGCCTACCAAAGCCTTAGGAGTGATCTCCCTCATCTCAGTGATTCTGGCAAAAACACCCAAGGCCTTGGGGATAGTCTCTCTCAACTACTTGGGGTTACAGTAAACAAAGTGAAGAAGAAAGAGTTAAATCAACTCTGGAGAAAGCCTTGAGAGAAGTACAAAGCTTAATAAGAACTTTAAAGAAATATTGACATCAAGAGTCAAGTGAACCATGAGAAGAGAGACATTCTGCTGGCCTCCCAAAACACTTTGTTTTGTTGGTTCTACTACTGGGGCAAAGGTTGCCAAAGATAGCGTCAAAGACAATTAACTACTGGAAAAGGAGGAGGGATATAGTGGTAGGTCTAGAATTAGGTAGTTTTGGACAGAGGTCAAGACGTTTTCATTTGGACAACCACCTTAACGATGAGCACTAGAGTTTTCCTTAGTTAGGTATGGGATACCCTTTAGAATAGGGAGAGTTAGGCCTCTTTTTCCATATTGTTTAATAAAGAAGCATTCATATCATGCCGCACCTTTGTCCGACTCCTTCCTCTGCACAGCACAATGAGTAACAGGGAGAAGAGGGGTGCAGTGGGAGGTGAGGAGAGGGTTGTCGAGTGCCAAGTCCCAAGGACACCATTTTCAACTCCTTAGTTTTCTGTTTCATAAATAAATGTATTCTGAGAGTTGCAGTCTTGGATTACTTGAACAAACATTTGTTTGAATTACACAACTTTGTATTGCACAAAATCATAGACTACTTCACAGCACACTCTGGCACACTAAGTCATAACTATTACCTACACATATCTTGGCACAGAGCAGCCTTATTATACTTGAGAGTGGCATTTATATATATATATGATCCTTTCTAACGGCATGGCCAAGTGCTTCTGAAATTAAACATGAATCAAGCACAATATGAGCCCCACCTTATGAAAAAGGCAAGCAAAGAAGAAATCACGTGGGCACCACTTTAGCACTTCTTTGTAATGGACGCTTTATTTATGTTTTTTTGTTCTCTCCCATTTCGAGTCCCACCAGATTACATTTATAAATTAAAATGTAGATCACCAGTGGGGAAGTTCAATCCCAGCTACCATAACTGCTCCCTTTTAGAGCATCCCTGTAATGGGAACCCTTATTGTATACCATTCGCATTTGTTTTGACTCAGCCAATCCTTTGAAAAATAGCAACTGTACAATTGTTCAACTTTAAATCAAACCATATGTTTTCATTGTATTCTACTTCAGGTCATGACAGTATACACTTAAAAACAATAAAAATACAAAATAAAAGGTAGGGCATTGAGAGAGACATTCAAACCTAGTTCAAGGGGCTGATTTAAAGACTGGAGCCTATCTTGGGATGTCATTTGGATAACTAAACTGTAGGTGTAGATAATTGAGCATGTTGGATTTAGCTGACCTTTTACACTGGCAGTGACGTGTGTGACTCCTGCACTCTGTGGGGAGGGTGGAGAGGTTTAATTGCTTTTCATTTAGGTAGCTCACCGAAGGGGGGTAGAAATAAATGTATGGGAGGGGGCTTTCTGGGAAACAGTGTATCTATTAAAGCTGAACAATGCATCAATATTACAAATGAACGTAACGTAAAATCCAGGTAATCAAAAATAGAGCATAACTGAGAATGAAACATACAATTGGACAATGCAAGTCAAAATGGAAATGCTGGGTAAGCCTTTGCGGTGCTGCATATCTTTCAAGATACCAAAGATGATAACATTTTGCTTTTCTCCTTTCTCTAGCATTCTGCATGGAAAATCGTCAAAGTAAGTTCTGATCAAAAGATGGTTTCTTTAAAAAAATGCTTTGCTCTATTTTTATCTTCTATTCCATCTACAATGTATGTGTATTCAAAGGGAAACGTTGTGCTTCATGAAACCACCTGTTTTTATTTTCTCACGTTCTTAATAATCTAATAGATCATGGAACGCAATGCATATTGCTGAACATTTATGAACAGGTGACATAATGTATATAGCAAAGTCCCGCTTAAAGTGATACAGAAAATTACCAAAACATACACCTTCTTCACACACTGCTGTTGTCATGGCATAGAAACAAGGCAACTTTTCCTAATGCATCCTTAGTTTTATCACCGAAGAACACCCGTACCACCTGCAATTTTCATTCAGAAGCGCTGAATGTCAAAATGCTGTATATTTTCTTCAAAATTCAGTAAATCTACCGACAGCATACAACCACCTACGGACAGTAATGGCAGTGCAGCCGATGCTTCTTCTGGCAGGCCATGGTTTTGGCTAATAGGTGGCTGTGTGCAACACACTTTGGAATTGATCCTTCACTCACCACATGTGTGGCATTGTCCTTTGTGTTAGCTGTGTGTTTCTCAGGTTTTGTTGAATTCATTTTCTGTCCCTCTGATAGAATACATATCTTCTGTCACAGATGGCCTCAAGAACACACAGACTCTTGGAGACGGTTCATGGGTTTTTATTTGAACCTTTGAGAAGGGTTTCACTAAAGGCTGTGCCCCTCTCTCTCGTCTCCTGTTGGTTTTGCCCTCCCTAGCCAAGGCTTCACTAATCCCCAGAAAGGTCACTAGAGATCAATAAACCCTACTGACTGTTGTCTGATTGGCTAGTCATGATAGCCTAAAGGAGAGTACCTTATCAAGCTGACAAACTCTGAGGTCTGCAAATTGGGTCCTATCCAGCAACCAGGAAAGAATAAATGTGGTATCCACGGGTGGTATATGTGCCTTCCAGCTGCCATGGTTTCACTTGACCTTTCTTCTTGTATGACCTTGTATTCCTCGTCCTGATCTTCTCCGTCTCTTTCCTTTTCAGTCCTCTACTATCCTCCTTTCTCTTCCTCCCATCATGTGTCCTTCTCTTCCCCTATCCCCCTTGTGTCCCTTGTGTGTTCATCTCTCTAGTTCTCTTTTCTATGCCTCACTTCTACCCTTTGCTCTATTATCCACTACTCCCTCCTTCCACTACTCTCCTCACCCACTATTCTCCACTCCCACTACTCTCCTCGACTTCCTCTTTCCACTACTAGTACTACTCTCCATGTCTCCCTCCTCTCTCTGCTTTACACTTCATCCAAAGCCTCCCCACTCTTCCTGTCACCTTTCCCAACTACTCTCATTCACACCTCGACGCCCTCTTCAAGTGTCACTTCCTAACCTTACATGCACTCTCAAGTTCCCTCAACAACAAATACCTTACTTTGCACATGCTTTTTATAATTCTAACTCCCGCTCCACCATGCCACCCTTCCTCCACCTGGTCTCTTGGTCCATCGTGTCCTCTTTTGACCTCACCCTGAATAACCCACACCGCCTTTTCCTTCTTCGCAATTACTGACTTCCCTTTCCCCAGGATTCAGGTTATAGGCAATCAAACACAGAAAGCAGGCCTTAAGCTCCACTCCCTTTTCACAGACAGGTCAGCTGGCTTTGTGTAATGGTGACCCACTACAATTAAAGTCAATTTCACTGTTGGTGTCTCCGTTAGCTGGAACGTCTGAAGTGCCAGTCTGACTCTGGTCTGCTGCCCTCCCGCTCGCCGCCACCTCTCCCACTGGTGAGCCATGTAGTCAGGTCTCCAATACATGATAATCTGATGTTGGTCGTCCTATGGGGAAAAATGAGAGAACACTGGCCAATATGTTGCAAAGCAGGTATTGGGAAATTAGGGGTGGCGATTTTTAAATGTAGCCAGACATATATAGAAGGGCTAGGGACTGGGTCCCCCAAATCCCTCACCCTGCCTCTGGGGTAGGACTGGCTCTGGCAAGTACTCTACTAGGCCTCATGCCCCAGGTTGAGGGGTGCCGATAGCCTCTTGGCAAGGTCAGGTCCATGGCCATGTCACACTAATGGTGCAAATCATTATTTGCCTTGTTCAAGCTTGAAGGGCATTGTTGATGTTATCAGTAAATGATGACTGCAGCTGGTGGCTAAGGGTTATTCTTTGCTGTCTCACTCTCTTGGCCATTGAAATTCCAGTGTGGAAAGCTAAAGAGCTGAAGAGGTGTGACAAACTGTGCAATGTACTGGGTCATGAAAACAGATTGGAGAAGTAATACAGATGTCTCAACCAAAAAGCAGACATTGCTCAGTGCAGTGGATTTGAAAACAAGTGATAATTACTGGCAACGCCAACCATT
Organism: Ambystoma mexicanum; assembly: GCF_040938575.1. NCBI lineage: Eukaryota > Metazoa > Chordata > Amphibia > Caudata > Ambystomatidae > Ambystoma > Ambystoma mexicanum. Next base: position 829,313,430 of record NC_090934.1, on the reverse strand, counting down.
TGGAAAATATGAGCTTGATTTATTTATTTTGTATATGAAGTTTTATTTTGAAGGCATTACAAATGGGATACAGTATCCAATACTGTATGTTAGAAGGATATTGCAAGTCACCAAGGAATTCCGTGACAAAATAGAGGAGCATGGTGTGACGAACCTTCGGATGTCGTTCCTTCTCCCATACAGATAGCCCTTCATCATGAGGCAAGGGAGGTAAGGCCGCTACCCAATAGTCTCCCGTGGGTGGTACTCAGTGGGAGGATCTCATTGGGAGGGATTCCCCCTTTGGAGCGGACAACTATTTGAAGAGAATGCAGTATCCCTGTAACTCACCTAATCCTAACCCACCTTCCTACCCTCATCACAACTACTCTTTCCCAGGCATCCCTATGTATCTCAGTAATATAGACAAGCAAATCTCCTTATCAAGTTCTGAGACGAGGGAGGGTCGAATAGACTGGTTTAGGGAGACTGATGCTATGACTAGGACAAAGAAGAATCCATTCCACCAAAGAAGGAGTTGGGTAGCTCTTCAGAAGGTTCTAGAATATAGTGTTGAGACGAACAGGAGGAGCAGAGGCATGAAGTGTGCTCCTCTTCCCACTAGTGAGTGGTCTAGTGTTTCACCAAATTCTATTGGCTCAAACAAATGCAAAATACTAGAGGCAAAACCATATAAGGAGAGAGAGCCTCCAAGGAGGGGTGAGGGCCCAGCAAGCCGTCTGGTTTGGGAGGCAGAGAGAACCCAGGACTGTTTGCAACCAGCAGACTGTCAAGAGGGGCCGAGAGCCACATTTCCCAACTACAGAGCCCTCACAGGGGGAGCAAAACCAAAGAGGAGGGCGAGCAGAGACCCATGTGGAGCTGCAGGAGCAGTCTGTGGTTGAAACCACATTTCCCGAATGAAAAGACGTCACAGAGGAAGTAGAATCCAGAAGGAAGGTTGCTGTGGTGGACCTTGGCGTGGAGGCAGTGGAGCGAGCGAGAAACCAGAGGCAAGGAAGAGCCAAGAGCAAGCGGAGCCACACCACGTGACTGTGTGGTCCAGGCAAGCCACTTACAACACAGAGAGAGAAATACTGCAGAGTCACGCCTGCATACCGAAAACATCTCCAAGTTGTCAGGCGAGCCAGGGAAGACATCAGAGACCCAGTGAGCAGCTACATTGGTGTCCAAGACAGTGGTTTGGGGACCGAATAGGGTGCAGCAGACACACAGCACTTTGAGAAGGGATACAGAAATAAACCCTTTGATAAACAGAAGAGAGAATAAGAAAACCCACAAGAGCAAATTGGGTTCAATTGAGTAATATTATGAGTCTGAGATAAGGGTCAGGGACCCATACTTTGAAATGACTGATGAACTTTGTGTGGAAGACAGTACTTGGCAGGGGAATAAACCAGGTCTGTATGTAACATCAAGAGACCATAAATAGAACTTTAAGAACACTACTAAGGAGCACAGAGATTGGTTGGCGAGTGAACCAAGTATGTGTTTGAAACTAGGAGACCTGAGGAAGGAGGAAACCAGGTCTGCCAATCAGGGTCCTGGACCCACCACAACTTGGAGGGGGATCCAAGCCACTCTTCTTCACTGCAGTACATATTTGTTATGTTATGTTATGTTACTTTGCATTCATATAGCACCTTATGTACCATTGGTATAGTCTCAAGGCCCTAGTAGGTTGAACGCCCTCGGGAACCGAAGTTCAAGTCAGTAGAGAGAGTAGAGAGAGTCAAAGGTGTGTGTGAGCACCACATATGTGTGCAGCTGGTGTGGCATTTGTGTAATAGCTGCGTCTTAGTGTTAGGTGTGGTGGTTGAGAGATCAGGAGTATGTGTTAGTTCTGGGAGGTTTTATCCAGACCGATTCTGGTTGGGTTAGGCCTGAGGAGAACGCCTGGCTGGAGGGTGTGAAACCAGCAGTGTTTAGTTAGAGTGATGGGGAGTATGAGGCGGATATTAGTATGAGAACAGCTATACCTAATTGTGTCATAGTATCTCTGTGTTCTAGTTGAATGGTGGTGTAAAGAAGAGAGTAAGCGTGGTGATGTGATATGATGGTTTACATGCTCTTTCAAATGTTGCATGCACTCCAAATCATTCCATGTATGTTGCGTAATTCTATGCGCTCCAATCTGTTCCATGCACTCCACTCCGTTCCATGTACTCCAGTCTGCTTTATGCACTTCAATCCGTACGATACACTCCAGTCCGTTCCACGCACTCCAATCTGTTCCACGCATTCCAACCAGTTCCACGCACTCCACCCCGTTCCACGCACTCCAACCCGTTCTATGCACTCCAATCCGTTTCATGCTCTCGAATTCGTTCTGTGCACTCTAATCTGTTCCATGTACTCCAATCCGTTCCGTGTAGTCTAAGTTGATTTAGGCACTCCATCCACATAATTCACCCGTACCTTCTAATATTTCACCTGTACCTTCCAACATGCTTTATCCATTCCATCGACATACTTCACCCGTTCCATGCACATACTTCAACCGTTCCATGCACATATGTCACCCGTTCCATCCACATGCGTCCTCCGTTCCATTCACATGCGACCTCCGTTCCATCCACATACGTCCTCCATTCCATCCACACTTGTTCTATCCACATATCTAATTCCTTCTATCCACATATATCACCTTTCCACCCACATACTTCCCACATTCCATCATTCATGCCCTGCACACTCGTCCGCTCCAAGCGTTTGTTCTTTCTATGCACTCACCCACTCTACTCACTTTCCTTATCTACTCACTCATCCGCTCTACACAATTGGAGGAATCCAGGTCTGCCAACCAGGGCAAGGGACTCACCACAGCTTGGAGCGGCATCCAGGACACTTTTCTTCATCATCACAGTACTTGGTCAGAGGAAGCCAAGGCCAGCAACCCACCACAGTTTAGAGACATATCCAAACTCATCTTATTTGACATAGTGCCTGGTGAAAAAGGAAACAGGCTTGCTAAGCCAACGGTCTGGGAAACCCGAAGAAACAGAGAAGAAGTTAAACAGTGTTGCAAGCATGAAGAAGGCTGGGGCAGGGAGACATCCCCCAGCAGTTGATGGACTGCACCAGAAACCAAAGGAAGACTGGGGAAGAGAGACAGTCCCCCATTTTAAGAAACTAATTAGCCTTGAACTGTCTTTCTGTTCAGGGGAAGAGAGTCCTTCATCAGGGCAAGGAAGACCTCCTTTTCATTTAGTTTTAACTCAGAGTGAAGGACAGAGTTGGGATTCTGACATTCAACATTGAGACTTTTTGCTTTCGACATCCTGATAGTGACATTCGTTATTTTGGTTGAGTCAGGGAAACCCCTCTTAAAGTTAGGATAACATATGCTTTTCTTTTCATTTTCATAATATAATGAACGTTTATGCCAACCACTATGATCAGAGTCCAACTACTGCACCCTTACATAGGCCAAAGCCAAGTTATTATGAAAGGTTGCAGGCCTCAGAGGTGACTTGCAGTATCCTTTTTACAAATATAAGGGGGTATTGTATTCCTTATGATACATGGACACAGACGGCTGTCCCTGTTAATACCTGGCATCCTGCTTAAAGAATTGTAAAAGATCTTCCATGTGATCTTACATACACTCAATGTAGACTATGTTTCAATTCAAATTAAACCGGCATTAAGGATCAAGGAAAAACCCTGGCCCAACCTGATGCTCACAGTCAGTAAGTATTTAAACTATCAGAATATTTGAGGTACTATAATCCATGGCTTGATTTAACAACATAATACTTTACAAGATGCAATGGGTAAACCTCAGTGAGTGTGTATTCTTTTTATTTTTAATGCAGTATGCAGTGCAGAAGCCAATGCATTTCGGAGTGGTCTCCATCTTCAGGGTTGAAATGCACACTGTACACGGAGATGTGTCAATGATGTGAGTGTTTGTTTGAAATGAAGAAGTTACCTTAGAGCCAAATAAACTTTTAAAAGTCCTTATTTCCTTATATGCATACTTTTATGTTAGATACTGAGGGCCTCATCATGAGTTGGCCGGTATCCTGGCACTAATTCCGCTGGGCGTTACCCCCGTGGCATGCAGCAGAATTAGCACTGAATCACAACGTGTCCTGAACGCACACACCTCTCTGAAGGTTATTGTAATTCCACTTGGCCGGAATAAACGCTGAAACAGTGCACTCCGGCTGTAAATCTGCTGAAACTCTGCAGAATCATTGTCACGGTCGCGTAGTCAGCATTAGCGCCGATGGAAATAGCGTCATCACGGGAATGGGAAGCATGGTGGCAGCCATCTTTAAAAACAGAATACACCCTGAATCCCCCACTTCCTGCAGCCATCCAGACCCAACAGTCACTGGAAACATGTTGCAAGAGAGGACCAGAGGAAAACACTGGCTTTGGAAGCCTAGATTCATTGAGCGGGAACTAAAAGTCCTCACTGATGAGGTGGTTGGCCGTTGCGAGGAATTGTATAGAGGGAGGCAGAGGAAAGTATCTGGGCAGTGGAAGACTGCAATTTGGCTATCAATAAACCAGAAGGTAGCAGCCATTGGCATGGTCTCCCAGGATACAGAGGACTGCCGTAAACGGTGAAAAGACCTTCGGTCAGAGTGCAGGGCCTCCTCTCCCAACATAGGCAGGAGGCCATGGCCACAGTAGGTGGCACCATGATGCCCCTTGCCATCATCCCGTGGGAGGAGAAGGTGAGCACGATCCTCTACATGGAAGGGATCGAGGGAGGTGGTGGAGTGGAGGCGGGTGCCAGCAGCCAATAGCCAGGAGCTGAGTCCCCCCCCCCAATGCACAGTGCAAATGACCAACCCCAGAAAGTGTCCCTTAGCACTAGTTTGCCCAATGGACAGGGACAGATACCAGCAGTGCTAGCATCAGGCCTGGGCAGTCAGGATGACTGGCTTGGGTGCCACATTAGCCCCTGGTTATGCAAGCCTGAGGGGGAGCCTCCAAGTGCACCCCTGAGCTGGTGTGGAGTGTGAAGGTGCGGCATGTGCCCTATCAAAGTGTAATCCACGCCACTCCCCTGCTGGCGCTGGCCATGCCAGTAGGAGTGCGGGAACACACGCTGCCTGAGAGCATGTGATTTGTCCCCCTACAGGCTCTCAGCCAGCTCACGATAAGGCAGAGAATGTGGCAGAGGATGCTGAGGCGGAAGGCCCATAGACAACCCGGGCCTGCTCTGGCACCATGGCATCCACATCTACTACAACCAATGAAGAGCCATCTGACAGGCTGGGCAGGCACAAGGTACAACATGTCACACAAGGGCCAGGCAAAGCCAGACCTGCTGGTGCCAGCGCAGGCCCCACATGCCACAGGAATCATAACATCATCTGCACCCCAACAGCTGGCCAAAGGATCTGGGATGGGTGACACAGCTGTTGGCAGGTGTGCTGAAGCAAGCTTGGAATAACCCACCCAACAGGCATAAGGCGCCCGCGCATTACCTGGCCAAGACAGCATGCAACATGGCCAGCAGGCCAAGTCATCAGAGGGAGACATGGACACCCCCTCCTATGGGTCGCCATGTTTCTGCACAAGCTCTCCACATAGCTCACGTCCCATTCCCCAGCCCACACCTGACCACACCATCATGCTGAGGCTGGACACCATGGAAAAGCGCCAGGTTCAAATGGAGGCAATCACAAACACACACTCCTTCCACCTCCAGGCCACCCAGGACTGCATCCGGAATGCCACACATCAGTTTGTGCGCTGCAGTGCATGGAGCGCAACCGGGCACAGGTGGCAGCTATGACAGCCGAACTGACAGTCTACGTTTAGTGTGAAAGGGAACTAATGGAGGACATCTATGCCTTTGCGGAGCCCATGCAGCAAAACATGGAACTAACCATGCAACATATCCAGGGACCAGGGTCAGTTCCATCAAGCTCGGCAACACCAACAGAGGGTTGCTTGCCGAGCACCACGAGTCGCCGCTTAGAGTGCATTCTGGGCCCTAAATCGGTGGGGTGAGCCTTGAAGGGGAAGAGGCCACACAAGCTACTCTGTTCAAGTAGTTAGGCACAGTGGGTGTTTTGGGGTGCTTTTAAGGGGTGGAGGAGGGGGGACAGTGTGTTGGGATGGTCATGAGGGGTGGGGGAGGGAGGATAGTGTGCTGGGGTGGTGTTGAAGGGTGGGGAAGGGGGGATAGTGTGTCCACTACTACATGAATCCCTTTGTTCATCCAAATCAATGCCAGGACATTCATAATTGCGTCCATGTGTTTAATCATAAATGTGTGAGCTCATCCAGTGGTGCATGGTATTTGAAAAAAGTATTCATCCAAATAAATTGTCCATCAGTTCCTGATGAACCACTCACCCAGCTCTGATATCATCTCGGCAAAAACATACAGAGGCCTCTGCCACAAGCAGTGTGTCCTCATCCTCAGGGGGTGGCATGTCCACACCAGGGGGTAGAGGGGCATACCTCTGGAGGAAGCTATTGTGCATCATGGCACACACCACCACGATTTTCCCAACGTTTTCCGGACTATACATAAGTGCCCCTCCACTATGGTCCAGGCAGCGGAAATGGGCCTTCAGGAGGCCAAATGTCTGCTCAATACAGACCCTGGTCCTGCTGTGTGCATGATTGTAGGCCAACCCTTGTGGTTTCTGTTGATCCCGCACAGGTGTCCTGAGCCAAGACAACTGCGGGTATCCAGAGTCTCCAGCAAGCAGAAAGCTCAGAGGCATCAGTCACAATGTTTTGTGCAGGGGTTGCCATTCAATGCATCATGGCGATGGGCATCATGTGCATGCATATGGGGCTTCATTGCAAGTCCTGTATTGATTTCACTGCATGTGCAAGTAGTTTGTAGCAGTTCGTGCATTGTAGTGTTACCACATGCACCCTGTTCCCTTGCAGCAGATGTACTTTCCAGGGTCAATAATCGTCATGACCAGATGACATGGTGACTGTTTTGTGTCTGTCTGTTGTTGTCATGCATGTGTCCTGAAGGATGCATTCTTGGGGCTCCATAGGTTTCTGGTGTCAGCGGCTCTTCATTGATGGTGAAGTGTACCTGGGTACTTGGCCCTGGTATTGGCAGGGTAATTGGTGTGGGTTGTCATGTGGCATGTAGTGTAACATTGATTATGGATCTATCGTGTTTCATTGTGGTACCTGTATTCATTTGTGTGTGTTGGTAGTCCTTACTGCTAATGTGCGTATGCTTTTTCATACTGCTTCATCCAGTATATAATTGTTCTGTGGGGTATTCTGTGTCATTAGTGTGCGAAGAGGGCACGTCCGACATGTACATTGCCTTGTCCGGGCTTGCATTCTGCTGTTGTGCCCATGCAACCCACTACCCCCCTATGGTTGGCTGTATTGCAGCACCTTGATATATTGTGTGATGTCACTTTAACTCACCTACTATCCATGTCCATTGTCTTCTGTGCCTTCCCATGTATCCAGGCAGTATACTGTTGCGTGGGACCATGGCATTGTGGGTGGGCCCAGGGTAGTAGATACAGCAATGTGTGAAGTACAGGTCAGATCGCAGGTCACCTGCACTTTCAGTGAGTGGTAGTGCTGCTTCCTGTTGCAGTACACTGCTTCATGTGCCTGGGGGGCAACTAACGCCACATGGGTGCAGTACAGGGCTGCAATCACATTTGGCATGTGTGTAACGGCATGGAATCATGCTTTCATGGCGTTCATCTGTGCTGGGGTGGTGGGCAGTGGGCTGTACCATGAAACATGGCGCAGCAGGGCTTCCAGCACCTGGACTAGCATAGAACAAAATGTTGACTGTGACATGCCGTACTGCCTAGCCACGGAGTGCTGGAAAGTGGTGGTTGCTAGGAATTGCAGGACGGACACTAGCTTTAGCAGTAGGGGCACAGCTATCCTGATATTGATGCTGCTCTCTGTCACACTGGATTGTGGTGAGCAGCTTGCTTATGGTCTCCCTGTTGAGGCAGTACAGGGTCACCAGCTGAATGTCCGTGAATGTCCAGGGTGAGGGCTTGACCCTTGGTATGGGCTCTCGCCTTAATTGGCCTCTCCTACTCCTCATCTCTGCAACCTGTGCCCTGGGTTGGTCTTCCTACCGCTGTAGTTCTAGACGCAGCATGAGCAGCTGCATGACCCCATCCCGCAATGGCAAGTGGCGGCAAGGTAGTGGGAACTGTGTTTTGGGAAGGTGTGTGCCTTATGTAGCGCACTGGAGTGGATTGGGCTCACATGTTGCTTCATTCATGGCACCTCTATGCATTTACCTCCACTTGCGCTAATTCCGCCGTCTCAAGACTTGTGATGTTACTGTAAATGTGCTTTGCTGTATCGGTGGAATCACAGCCGGCGCTAATTCCGCAGCTGTAATTGCGACGGTAAATCCATTACAGCCAGTTTTAAGGGTTACCGCTGCAGTCATGATAAGGCCCTGAGTGTCCTAATAGCTGATGGCGTGCCAATTACTGATGCCCATCAGAAAGTATACATGGATTGTCTTATGTATGGGTGTTGGTAAATTCAATATTACACCCAATGGACATCAGGCCCATCTGGGTACAAACTCATAACGCCATTTTTTAAAACACTGGACGCTTTCTGAAACTCAGTCTCTTTAGCAGATTTGACTTTCATGGTAGAATCCATTTAGAGTTTCTAAAATTTTAATATTCCCGCCAGCAGATGGAAATCTGTGACATAGCAGCACAAGGTACGTGTAATTGGGCCATATTATTAGGCAGAAGTGGGCGGTAGGCTCTAGGGTATCCCTCATGCTGCATCCAGGGTCTGCATTGGTCGTGCATAACCAGCCCATAACTCCCAATGTTTCTTTCACCCCACTGTCCAGTCGTCTAAGCAGGTCTTAGCAAACTATATGCTCATCAATCACACATCAATCACACTTTACACTATAATGGAATAACATGTTTGATCGCGATACAAGGTTTTCACTACAAGCATTTATTTTGCCTTATTCACTAACAAAAGTGTTCTTTAAGAGCTGTTACATTGCCATGTTATTCGAAGTAATTCTCTGAAAAGAGTAAATTGGAAATTCTAACTATCCGGATTTGGACTGTACAAGAGCCCTGGGAAAATCAAGGTTAACTGTTTATCAAAATGGGCAACAAACTTCGGATGTATGTCTATTTCTTGAAGAAAAACTGCTCGAAATGTTTCAGCTTGCATGTTTTACCACACAATATGTGGGAGAACCCCTGCATACAACCTCTAGCTCTTACTACCCCTTTACAACCCCAAGCCACACCAATAATATCTAACTCTAACCCAACATCTACATCTACATTTTGGTGGTAAAATTCAAGCAAAAAGAAAATGTGCAGATTTTAGTTGAGCAATTGACCCACCTGCATCGGTTGGTGTTTGCCCGAATCAACCAAAATGGATTATGGGAGTTTCTCCCCGTGGAATTTTGTTGTAATAATGGGTTAAAATTGTCATGTTACAGCATACATTAAGTGAAAAATTAGGTGAAGTGCCATACAGTTTGCATTTGGTTTTGTATGATAACTCATGAAGGAATCCAATAGATGCAAGTCATCAACAGTGCACAGGAGCGTTTCCCAGTGCATTTTCATGATGCCTGTACCCACACTATTTGCCAGTAAAAAAACATGCTCATGATGGCTGTGCCCATGCATTTCCATGCTGGCTGCACAAATATATGCCAGTATTCCTACATAAGAACATACACATTTTTGCTTTATGCATAATGCCAGTAATGATGCTTCCAGAAAATATGTCCCCGCTGGTTATGCCAACATATGGCAATTTTCCCATGTAAGAAAATACTCCTGTTGGCTTTGTCATAAATAATGCTGTGCCACGATATCAAAATAGCTGCACCAAAATGCCAGTCTAGACACATACTAGCACATTATGCTTGCTTTATTATAGATGCCCACTAAAATATACCATTTGATAGTAAGAACTGCTACACTGGCTGCACCAAAATGCCAGTCTAGACCCATAATACCACATAATATTTGCTTTATCATAGATGGCCAGTACAACAATGACATGTGAAAGAAATAGCTAGTCTGCTTGCACCAGAATTCCAGGCTACCCACGTAATAACACAGCATCCTTGCTTTATCGTAGCTGTCCAGTAAATCATTCCATGTCACAATAAGAAATGGTGGCTAGACTGTCTGCACCAAAATGCCAATCTAGCCACATAATAATACAACATGCTTGTTTATCATAGATGCTCAGTAGAAAATGCAGTACCATGCAAATGTAAGAAACTGCTAAACTGGCTGCACCAAAATGCAACATAATAAAATGTATCAGGCTCGCTTTTCCAGATGCCCATTAAAAAAATCTCTTGATGCAGTCATATATCCAACCCGTTCCCAAGCACTCCTACCACTAAATCAGCAGCCCCGCCCAGCAGAAACACACAATCACACACATTCATGAAACACTCACTTGCTCATTTATTCAGCATTCATTTGCGCACCTATACACCATACATACACTGGCTCATTCCTACGCACACATAGCACCTAACATTATGCATCACTCATTCACACACGCATGCATACATAATACATTCGCCTTACCTTCAGCTCCAGTTCGGACTCTGCTCCTCACCACACACCAGCCTCCGGGTGAACATAGAAACACTCTGGGTCATGCGCAACATGAACAGGAACCATCAAGCAAGGAGCGCTTCCTGACTCCAGCATATGAACGCATGAACCGGAGCATTCCCAAATCACCACCCTCGACACTCTGAATGTACGGGGAGGCACAGGAGTGTCTTCTACACACATTCAGAAGTGCATCTCCCCAGCCTGCATCTGCAGTGGGCCATGCAAGTCTGGAAAATAACCCCTGCCCTTGCATGGGCCAGTGGACAAGTGCAATTGGGAACAGAAAGTGTCAAAGGGAACTACATTTTTCCCTTTGACAGTTGAAGACTAGGAGCGCTCCCCCAGCTGCAGAAAGAAACTGAGTAAGTGCCCAGTATTTACAATGGGCTGTCCTGGTTCCTCCATAAGGGGAGAAGTACTGACGGGTAGGTGCTCCCCTGCCCATTATGGACAAGCACCACTGGGTAACGTTAACCTGATGGCAAACAAAAAGCCTTTCAGCCTGAGCTCACCTCGGCTCGGAGCTCATTAACTAGATTTTCAGCAATATGGAAATCTAATGCCGAAGATCAGCTATGAGTAATGGGTTCTGTCAATGAATGGTGACAGCAGCATCTGTCGTTAGCTTCTAGTATCTGTGCCCATCTGTGTCGTATCATCGCTATTTGAAACAGGGGAATTCTGACGAGAACCAGACGTTTTCGTTCTGCTTTTGCATCCAAATTTCAATATAGGTTGTCGTTCCAACACCCATTTAAAAGGCTTGAATATTGATAGAACTGTGTTCTATGGCTTGTCTCGTACATGTTATCTATGCTCCGGATTTCAGCCCTTATCCGTTTCAAATGTATTACGTTGATTCCCTCATGGAAACCCATTGATTAAAGGGAACTCGTTCATTCCAATCTATTTTATTGTTTCTCTTACAAGCCCTAACAAATTAAGCATATATTTTACAGATAGTATCATTTGTTAATTCAGAGCTATTAAGTCCTTATATGTCAACTGCTCGTACCCAGTCTAAAATGTATTTATATCGTTTCAATTCTACACTTGATAAAATTCAAAATTGCACTACCTCCATATGTCGACACCACACGGAACTCTTTAACACATCTTTCTGCTGTAGAGTTAGAAATTGACTATTTTTTTTAATTTATTTTACAACAATTTTTGTTCAGCGCTGACTCTTTTCAGAGGGTCTTGGAGCAGATTACAAAGTGTAAGGAATCAAAATGTGGGAAATGAAACTAAAGTGCCGAAACATTGTCCGGATAACATAGTAAGATTACATTAGATAAAGTGGCAGAGGAGACTTTGGAGGGACAGAGTTATGTATGCATCCCTACGTATAGATGCGCATGTGTTTGTCGGGTTCTCTGTACTACTGGGTCAAATTGGCGGTTGGACATGCAAAGACGGCACCACTCTGTGAATGATTGCAAGATCGGAGGTTGGGTAAGGTGTGGGACCCTGCTCTCTGTATTACGATTCTAAACATATCTAGAATGGTTCCCTGTCACTCATCACCCAATATCATGCCAAGATCAAGAAGCCCAGAAGACCAACAATTCTTGAGCGAGTCAAGGGGAAGAACCCATTAAGGCTCAATGGAGAGGGTTGTCTCGTGAAAACCATCAGATAAAGGCTTCTTCTCTTCCCAAAAACCAATGTATTTTTCCAGTGGTGCAACTGCTGGAAGCTGAGGTGCCAATCCATATTCTCATTTTATCCTCCTGTAATTGATGAGCTAATTAATACTATTGATTACAGAGTTTGCGAGGGATAACTACTTTCTGCTTCTGGTAATTGAAGTACTAATCCATACTCTCATCCCTTCTGCCGGTATCGCATATACTAATGAATACTGAAGTGTGAGATGACAGCTGTCAGTAACAGGAGTTTTAATGACCACTCAAATCTCAACTGCCAAAATCTAAAGTACTGATTTATACTTGACTATCAGGCACAGGTATCAAAAGTACATAAGAACACATCAGTCTAAGGTGAATGTAACTGAGGTTCTAATCCATATGTGAATAACATCTTCCAGTAATTAGAGTACTACTCCACGTCTAACTGGCGGTAACCCAAGGACCTACATACCTACTACATACCTACATCTCAGCTGATTTACTCATCCACTCTTCAATTGCAACTTCTGGTCATTTAGCTTCTAATATGGATACGATCAATACTTGGCAGTGACTGAAGCACCGATCCATACTCAAGATCTAACTTCCAGTTGTTCAGGTACTCATCTGTACTCACATTTTATCTGTGAGTAACGCATACACTCTTCCATTCCTTAACTGCAGTTGCATGTGACTGAGGTACCTGAGGCACCATTGCAGAAGTGAACATCACTAATCCATGCTCTAGTTTTTCCCGCTGGTGTGTAAAGTAGTAGCGCACCCTCCATACTCTGCTTTGCAGAAGCTGTTGCCAGCACCGACCAATCTGCTCTGTAGTACTTGGTCGTGCATGATGCCTGCATGGGAGTGTCACAGATTGTCTGCCATTTTACTGTCAAATGCCTGGTAGCTGGTGAACAAGTAGAATGTTTTTCAGCAATAATGTCCAAAACACTGTTGGTAAGCAGAGTCAGTATGCATGTATGAGCCCCATTTCGAAAGAATGTTTGGGGGGCCCTTGCTGACAGCTGGGATAACCTACTTCTATATGTGTATATGCCCATTTCAATTGACGCTGGGCCTGGGTTTAAGGATTGTGAAAAGCTTCTTTGAAGCCAGCAGATCACACTTAATTTGTGACCACATTGTTCAAGAAAGATAATACTTTCAGCTATGCACAATGTAGAGCGATTCGTTGATTTTCTCAGTCGCCAGTCTGGCTGGGGCAATCTAAACCTTTGCCAACACATATCTGCTGGGAATATAACAAGCAAGATAAAATCATATAATGTCCATGTGTGCTGGCATCGTAGAAGAGTGACCACTGTTTACAACCGAGTAGTACAGGGTCTAGAATGGGTCACAAACTTTGCACTACCTGAAATATTTCTAATTGTGGTGCTTGAATATTAGCCTACAATCCTTTAGCAGCCAGAATTAAAATGAACAGCTATCGATCGTTCCCTGCGAGTAGCCAAGAAACATATATTTAGGCACTGGACAATGTCTTTAGTCCCCAGTGTGGTGACCGGATACAGGACATGAAAAGGGTGTAAAACACACAGGTTGATTTTAATGAATAGAATATCTAAATTGATTACAGCTATATGTGGTTGTGAAAGTACCTTATATTGTTGGATAGTGATGTGGGGCCACCCCCCCCCCCCTCTGTTCGATTGGTCTGGCATTCCATATACCGAATGCCTCACGTTTCCCATTGTTTTATTTTCTACACAAGCCATACACACATCAAGTACTTTAATGGACACTTGATCTACGGGAAGTTGGCTGTGGGCCGACATACAGGCTCTGCCACATTTTTCCAGTCCAGCCATTTGCATATGTGAATGTAGCCAATACACGCATGAAAAAAGAAACGGAGGCTATGGAGCAGAGTATGCAGGGGAGCTGTCACCTCAGTGTGAGGCCACAGTGAAACGGGAGCGCAGAATCTAAACTGCATGTTTAATGGTGCAGATGTCTTCTGCCATCAGTGTGGGGATAGGGGTGAAGACCAGTTAAGACCAGAGGCTCCTGTCTCCTGTTGACGGTGTATTAAAAGTGTTCAGGGATGCAGCCATTATAAAACATGTTGGGAGAAAAGGGCGGCATAGTAAAGGGTGTTTTGTGCAAAAAAGCAGCGAGTTCCACATCAAGGGGATAGGACAAGGACAATGCTATGAAACAAGGTTCAAAATAGGGAGAGCGACCATAGGCCAGGAGGAAAAACGGGGTGGTAATTGAGCAGTGGAAAGGAATACAGGAAGGCGCTCTTTCGGTATAAGAAGAGAAGGAATGGTAAGGTGTATAGCACACAAATAATTGATGTGGGCTAGGGAGAGTGTTGGATGAAAACATGAGGGAGGAAAAAAAGAAAGAAAACAACAGAAACAATGTGGATGGAAAAATGAGTCTGGCAAAAGGAGGCAAGGTGTAGGCCAGGTAACAGGTTCAATGGAAAGGGGGCAGATGGTATGATACTGGGAGGAGGCTAAGTGGGTTACAAGGCAGTTCTAATATGATGCACCTCAAGGCAAGCGGACATTTCCTACTCTTCATGAGTCAACACCAAGCCTGTTCTTGGGTTGTGGGATATTTCTTTGTTAATATGAAGCCACATCATTTATTTTGTTATGCACTTGTTTTAAGTCTTGAGTCTATTGCAACTGTTAACCAATGTCTTTATTATTGATGATAAAAAAAATATGCAATATGAAGTTAAGCTCTACCTAAATCTGACCAATATAAATAATGTGTGCTGGAGCCTCAATTATGGACAAAACCCAAAGCTGAACAGCCCCAAGGAATATGCTGAGGCACAGAAACCTCCATTCAGTCTGAAAATCTATGTAGTTAGGCTCCAACGAATCGTACTCATGTTAAAGAGAATGTTAAACCGCTATGTATCAAATGCTTTAACAAAGCTGTACGGAAGCATAGCCTTCACATAGGCCGCTCCACTGATGCATTAGGCCTTCATCTGAAAGAATCCCTCTGCCTCCCCAATATTGTTTCAGAACTTCCCTAGAGAAGCATCAGCCTACCGAAAAAACATTCCTAAATTTTGGATTGCAAGCTCCAAGTAAGAGGGACACTCTTCAACATTGCAAATTATATTTTGCTTGGTTGCTTGTTGTTAGTTTACCTTTTGATTCAATACTGAAACAAGAGCAGGGCCATCTGTTTCGTGTTCTATAGATTTCTATTCAATGTCTGATGTATTAATTAATTCACACTGCAGGCACTGCAAACAGACTATGAGGAATTCGACCATCCGCACGTGTAGTGTACGCACGCCTTGGCTTTTTTTGGATTCTTTGAAAATTAAAATGAATGATGGGAGATCAACCTCCGAAAATGTGTGGGCCATTCCGCAGACATTTTCTCTGCTCAAGGAATGAAACAAATAGTCATGTGTACTCCGGGAGGACACAGCCTACGGACTCCATCCTCCCCTGTCATGTTCAGTTGGAACGTGACAGCCACGGGTACATAAAAGCATCTCAAGAAGGACCATGGCAGCCTAATTAAAATATCAAAGGCTCCATAGATCTGATTTCCTATTGTTTATTTCAGCTGGTGGTATTCTAATGAGAGATAATTAAGGCAGGCCTGTGAAGTGGCTTGATTGCTGAATAGACAACAGGAAGGTGGGGCTAACACCCCTTTGGTATGGAATGTGTCAACTTGAAGCTAGCTCCCAACCCTCTGTGTGAAAGGCAATGAATGGCAGGCATGTCTGGGTCCATCAGTTACCGTAGGTACCCCTGCAGAGCAGAACCCTTTCAGATGGGAGAGGTATGTGATTTTAGGGAGACAATAAGTCTGCTCTTGCCACATACTTCAAGGGAGACCTGCACTTTAATCAAGAGTAACAGAGGGCTCAGTTAACCAGAGGCACACTTTGATCTACAACAGACAGCAAGATGGGTGGGACTTAGGTATATGTTGTCACCACTTACCTTTTCCTGTTGCAGAGCACTCTGTTAGTGACCACATACATAACAGAAGATTGTTGGTGGGGACCCAGCATTGGTTCATTAAGGTAGGCTTAGCCTGGACCAATCACTGGGGCCCATTTGGATTTAAAAGAGGGCTGAACCCCTCACTTAGGAGATCATCCAACGACTTTGAAAGGGGTAAGAAGAAGGACTGATTTATGCCCGGGCTGAAGGTACAGTCTACCTTACATCTTCCGCCAGTGAAGGAAGGACAGGAATTCCAAGAGGTAAGCAAGATCCCTCCCCTAAACATCTCCCATGGCACAGAGGGAGATACCGGACTCAGTGGACTCGTCCATCAACTCTAGAACTGGTACCCAGCCAGCACACAGGGTGCCCTGCTAGGTTCTGCCAGAAAGGGAAGTGAGGTAGAGTATCTGAACTAAGGAGAAGTCTGTTGCCTGCAAACACTCTCCTAAGCTTGGGGCCATCTGCCTTGAAATGGTGCCATGAGCCCTGCGAAGAAGCTAGGAGGAGTGCCAGACAAGCATCAACCAGCATCCATATTTTAAGAACATTTTCGAGACAGTCGAGTTCTCGAACCACAACCGGCTGCACCGCTGACTGTTGTCACACCACAGTCGCCAGCCCCTTAGTGCTGAAACCAAATAACCTTGAACAGTTAAGACTGATTTCTTTACCAACTTCCCTCCTGTCAGTATCAAGAGTGCTTCCCTTTCCTTTGTGAAACTGCCTGTCCTCTGTCCTCTGTGTTCCTTTACAGTGTGGGTTATATTTTGTAGTGTGCTAGAACTGTCTGTTGTAATAATAATAAAATAGATATGTTTATACAACCTTGACTGGACAGTCCCTTTTATCATTGGGAAATAATTGTATTTTCACTGTGTTGCAACTAACCAGCGATCCACAACCTTGCGGAGATAAGCCTGTCGTTCTGTCCACGTTGCCAAATATTGGACAAGGAGATTTAATCTAGATACATACATCGGACTGAGCCTCACAATGAGACGAATTCCCAGGACCAAAACCTTGGGATTTCAAAATTGAACATGACGAAGGCAGGCACAGCCAGTAAAAGAAAGAAAGGTACTGGAGCTGAAGAACAAAGCAAAACTGACTAATCAACTGCCGTAAACCTGGTGGAAAAATTCACAGGAGATGAAGTATTAACCTTGCAGAATGGTCATAATGAAAAATGAATGACAATAGGGAATGAAACCGAGTCGCAGTTAGGACTGAGACCGAATGGAGGCTATGCTTTGGGATGTGAGAGAAAAAAAGCTGCAGGAACAGCTACAATATAGGGTGGGGAGGAGGAGGTTTGAAGTTAAGATAAAACATAAATAGTTTGCCAGTGCAGCATAAAAACATTTGGAAATCCCCAAGGCTAACCCTGGCAGGTGAAATGAAGGAGAGACGTTTTTTTTAATGAAAAGCGGCCAACTGGGTGAGAAATTCAACAGCTTCCAGATATGGGAGAAAACATGATGTCATGTGTGGTGGATGAAGAAATTTCAGATCAGTTGCTACTGGAAACCTCATTGGTAGTGGAAAAAACAAACAAAGAGAGTAGGGAAGCTAATTATAGCCAGATGAGAAACGACCACTTGGATAGCATTAAGAGAACACACGCCACACAAACCATGGAAAGAAGAGACGGAAGGGAAGAACATGGTTTACAAGCTAAAATAATGAAGGATAGCGCCACAATGACAACAGTGATGCACAATAGGGAAGAACGTCCCCTGAGAGCACCTATTGACCTCCATCAACAAAGGACTACAGATCATGATTTTTTATTGGTGGTGACCCTATCAGCAACATTATCGCCATTTACGACTGTATGAGGCTATGGGGGATAAATTAAAGGATCAAACCACTATGCTAGCTGTGGTCCACTCTAAAATGATCTTTGTTGAAGGCTTTATTACAGCCATACTGGATGATATGGAAAATAGTTCTGCAAGGGTCTCACAACTACTTCACAGTATTTTGGAACCCATCAGTAAAGATAAATTAAACAGGAGAGCCTCACGAATGTCAGAAGGGACGGGGCCACTGCCATCAGCAACCAGTTTGAATGGAGAATATCCAGAAACCATCATGGCTATGATTATTGAAACCCAGTTAAAGAACCAGGAGGCAATACAGATAAGTTTGATCACAAATGGAAATAACATACAAAACTCGGAGGAAATACAAACACCGTCTGTGATGAATGGCGATAAATCACAGAATCAGACAGAGGAAGATGATCAGTGGCCTCAGGAAGTATCAGCGATAAAAGACAGAATGGTAATACCATGTTACAAATTAGTACGGAACAAACACTCCCTGGAGAGGGGGTAGACCTGATTAACCGTACAGAACCAGAACCACAACTAAAAAAATTAAAATGATGACAAAGAAATATTTGAACAAAAAATATGTCAAATTTGTACAAAAAAACGGAAAGAGAAAAGTACGGTTGTGACTGGTGCCCAAACCAATATAGAGAAACCACACACAACACAATTTAACAAAACAACAAAGGAAAGAACTGTCCAAAAAAAATTCAAGAACCAAGTGAACATTCGGAAACAGAAATCTAATGGTAGCCGTACCTTCATCAGAAATGTAACCCCTTCCAAAACCATCACCAACACGAAACAAACAGATTAAGAAACTAAATACAGAGACTCAAAGTAAGCAAGTGTGTAAGGGAATCGTTATGAAGGAACAGAAGATGTTTGAACTCGTAGAAGAGGAGTCAGCTCAACTTGACTTAATGGATTTATCCACGTACACAATCTCGGAAAATGAAAGCACTGAGATGGACACTAGTCAACTTGAAAATGAATCAGACGACAATGAGAAATTGGAAAGTGAGTCTACCTGGATTGAAGATGAAAGTTCAGATTTAATAATAGATAAAAGGAGTTATCTACAACTGGTATTAAATAATGAAGGAAAACCTTGGAAGGAGAACACCGACAAGGCAGCCAATAAGAGGCAACCTTGTGTCCAAAGGAAATAATATATAGACTGGCAAGTACAGTCAAGATAATCTAATATATGTGACGATCGATAGGATAGATTGGAATCCAATGAACATATGAAGAAAGGACAGGAGTTGACAGCAAAACCAAATAGAGAAATTAAAGTAAAAGGTATGGAACAAAGGATAAAATTGAATAAAGGAGAACAACAACAAATCTTACAGCCTTTTTTGCATTTGAGCAAAGTCAATTTGAAACTCCCGGAAAGCAAAAGACAACCGACATTGGCTAAACAACTTAAAAAGCAAGGAATGCCAAAAAATAACCAAAGGAAATGTGACCGCTCTCGAGAGGGGCTGAGTCTGGAAAAGGATTTTGTTTCATGATGATGGTCTAATCTTAAATAGGTCTAACGTCGTCCGGCTATTTACATCATGTCCCTATGTTGAGATTGTTGACATCAGAAGACTTTGCCGTCATTGAATTTCCAGATGAGAACAAAACAGATAAAGTAATCATAAACACAGTCTCAAACTTGGTTAAACAACTACTGTTGGAAGAAGCCCATCATCTGAGGCCAATGGGCTTCGATTTATCAGAGAGAATTCCAAGGGTATATAAAGAGGGTAACCAAGACAGACAGCTGTCAACATGTCCCAAACCACCAAGACATGAGAGAGAATCCAACAAAGACATAATTAAAATCACGGAAAGAGAGCCCAAAGAAAAAACGACAGCTCCAATGGGCCAGAAGTTAAAAAAAGACGATCACAAGGCAAATTGGAAGTGGCTGACAGGCTTGTTAGCAAACACAATCAATAATCAATAATGCCATAAGGAAGGAGGAAGAGCTGATTGAACTCTGGCCTATTGGAATACCAGAGGTGTTGGCCATCTGTTTAAAAAAAGGGTGAACTACAGATAGATGGATTTGAAGTCCTTTGTTTACAGGAAACATGGCTGAGAGAGACTCCAATAATAGATGGCTATTTGGTCCTCTTGAATCCAGCAATCAAGGGCCCTATGGGAAGTCCGATGTCTGGGCTCTTCACAGCTATTAAAAACAATCTCCAATGGACATTTTTATACACCCATAATCCGATACTGTATATACAGCTGGGGTCTGTGGAGTTACCGAGAGATAAGTTGATTAATCAACAGGTGTTAATTATTATTAACATATACTGGAATCCCGCAATACAAACTAATAAAGACCTGCCAGAACATATTATGGACCTAGTATATGAGCAAAGGATGAGATAGAAAGACCTGTGTTTCATCATTTTAGGGGATTTAAACTGCACCTGCTTGGATCATAAAACCATGAAATTGAAAAGGACTTTTTGGTATTATCTAAAGCTGAAAGAAGCGGATTACTCTGGAGGAAAACCATGATATCTAGAGACATTACCATTTTGAATGGAATAATACAGGGGAAAATTCCTGGTAATGAAACTTGGAAGGGGAAAAAGAGTGGAAAAATTGTGGATTATATATGTGTCTCGACCAACATGACAAGGATTGTCGAAAAAAAGGAAGTGGCACTAATGACAACAAGCGATCACAACTTGCTAAAACTTACATGTGCACCCCTAAGTAAGAACAAACGGGAGAGATATGAGACAAATATAGTGTTAAATCCAGGTAGTAACAGGTTGAAGATTCGATCGGACAAAATTCCTGATCTTAGTGAGAAATTGAAAAATCTAATAAAAAAGCAGAAAGACCAGGGTGATAACCATGCAATAGACTATGTCACTATATTTAAAGATTATGAGACGAAAGCCCATAATGGAAACACAAAAACAACCGTGTCTCACCACGTTTATGACATCAAAATTGTTGAAAAGAAGATACATTTTCAAAAGAAGAATCGGACTGTTAAAGCGTAAACCGACAAGTCGAGCATATATACTAATTCATAAGCTCAAACAAAAATATCGTAATGGGCTACATCTGTACAAAAAGAGAATGTTAAATCAGGATGCTTAGGAAATTTTGCGTAAGATCAGAACAAAAAACATGGGCAAAATATGGTCTACCATCAATGAGATGATTGAGCTGCAGGAGGCCCTGATCATAAATCCAATATCAGCTAGGGCTTGGACTGACCATTATGCTAAATTCCAAGACAACAAAGAAGTAGTTACCCAGAGGCCGAGGGGTATAACAACTATAGAAGAACAGTTGGACATAGACGCACAATCCATTGAAGATATTATCATCAAGGCAAGTAATTTGAGAGCCCCAGGACCCGATGGGTTGACAAATGAAATGATGCGATAAAATCCAAGACAATGGGCGATGTTCCTCTACCATCTTTTTGAATACATTAAGATTTCAGAAAAGATCCCAACATCGTGGAAATCGGCGGTAATTATGCCCATTTTTAAAAAGGGGTCAAGGATGGACACAGAAAATTACCATCCGATAGCCTTGTTAGACGTTGCAGGCAAGGTGTTCGCCTCAATAATATTGAAAGCACTAATAAAGTGGAGCCCCAAAACTGGCCACAGAGACATGTGGCAAGCAGGCTTTGTTAAGGGGATTGGGACAACCTTAAACATTGTCATGATCAACATATTAAAAGCAAGGACATAGTGGTATAAGGAGCAGAAGACAAAAATTGTGGAAATAATTGTAGATTGGAAATGTCCGGTTGTAATTGTGGAAAATATTAGAGTTATACTCAGAAACATCTATAAGAATAAGACTAGATAAATCAGGCCTATTAACTGACGCCATATCTACCAATATAGGCTTGAAGCAAGGCTGTCCATTAGGCCCTGAGCTCATGAATCTCTTTGTGTCAGATGTCGAAAATGCTTTTTTTTCAGATTCAAAGCATTCCGCCGAAGATCTGAGGACCATCAAACAGCAGATTACTATATGCCAACGACATTGTGTTGGTAGATCAGACTCCAATAGGTCTACAACAACAACTGGATGCTCTGCAATCTTATGTAGAGGCTAATGACCTAAGAATAAATCCATCAAAATCACAGATCATGACATTTGGAGTATGAAATGACAATCGTGTAAAGAAGAAATCTATTTGGAGTCGTAATTGAGAAAACATCTTTGAGGTCCGTTCATTTACCTATTTAGGAGTCTGTGTAAATACCAGCAAGTGTGATGCTCCAAGAGTAGAACTAATGAGAAAAAAAGCCAGAAATCTTGCAGCTCAAGGAAGTATATTGTTGAAGAGATATTGTGGTTTCACATTAGCTCCATTGGTGACATTTTACCGGATGAAGGTGGTGCCTATTTTAAGATATGGCGCAGAGACATGTTTTCATTCCCGGAGGAAACGTGGTCCATCTTGGAAGGCATCTTCTGGAAAACAGCTCTTCGACTGCCAAATAGTTTACCAATACATGTAATAAAAAGGGAATTGGCTCTAACGTCTCTCAAGGCACTTGCAGTTTGAAAATCCTTATCACTTTACTGTAAATGTGTTGAGGATAACCCAAGTGGAGGACTTTCGGTTCTGAATAAGGCATTGGGAAATAACAGCGAAAGAACCTTAACAGAATGGAAGGATATCTGCCAGGCAATTGTTAAGAATCCAAGTAAAATCAAGAGAATTTTATATATAAGAGATTGGACATCGAGACGCAGGATGAGATACAGAGGTACAAACAATATGGGGACCACCAGCATGAAGCTCGAAGATTAAATGTGCTGCCCAGATATTTGCAGATATTCCCAAACTGATTCTTCAGAGCCTAATATATGCATTTTGGATTGAATATACTACCGACTAGAGAAGTATTACAAATTTAAGTAGAATCAAAGCCAAACTCTGGAGACCAGCACTTAGATTGTCAAATTCTACCCCTATTGAGGCCATTA
The DNA here is from genome assembly GCF_040938575.1 of Ambystoma mexicanum. Classification (NCBI taxonomy): domain Eukaryota; kingdom Metazoa; phylum Chordata; class Amphibia; order Caudata; family Ambystomatidae; genus Ambystoma; species Ambystoma mexicanum. Next base: position 829,290,415 of record NC_090934.1, on the reverse strand, counting down.
GGATGAGTTAGGACTTCCTTCTATGATGACTCTGTGGAAAATTAGATAATGCAAATTATACATAAAAATGACTTTGGAAAAAAGGAGGGTGAGAGCATGCTTAAGAAAATAGGCAATGTTACATATAAACAGGGAAAAATGGATGCTGCAATGAAAGATTTGGAAATCACCTCCTGCACATTTCTGGATATGATAAATATAAAATTAGCTAAAGAGATTGATAATGTGAATTCCTTGTATATTATTTTGAAAAAAAAAGGTTTACAATGGGATCCAATGGATAATTTGGATAGGTTAGCTAAAAAGAGCAGGTTGTGGAAGGTTGGAAATAGAGAATTTTCAAAAGTCATCACATTGTTGAGGTTCAATATGCTTCCGAGCTACGAATATGTGGGAGCATGGGGCGGGGTTCCTATTGAAAAAAAGAGTGTGCAGGTTTTGCAAATTGGAGATTGAGACTACTAGGCATCTTCTCACTGCATGCACTAAATTGCAAGGATGGTATTTTAACGGGTATAAGGCTCTTGTCTGTAATTAAAGTAGTATCTCAACAGACCAATTTTGGTCTACGATCTATATGGCAGAGCCCTTGATGTATGTGGGGCTGCATACAATGTTTGGAAAAGAATAGAATCGGCAGAAGATAAATGAAATTAAACCATGTTTGGAGGCCCGGGCTATGAAGCAAGGGCAGCAAGCCATATCCGTTTATCTTAAATAAGTTGACATTATGCTCACTGGAAGCTGAGGGTGCAATATGGATATTGAGCTTATAATTAACGATTAGACTAGATTAGATTTTAACAGATATTAGGAAGAATTGAAATTATGGAATAATTCTTGTTATGTTAAGTGTGTGTATGTATACATTTGGATAGGATATGTGATAACAATGCAATGTTTTAATAGGGTTTCATTTATGTATCTATTATGAATTGATATGATGTATGTAATATTACATTTTGTTTAAGTGTTTAAGGTTTTAATTACCCAATACACTATAATAAAAACATTAAAAAAATTACAAATGAGACAGGTCAGCGAAAGAATACCTCATGCAGACTGATTCGGATGAAGGACTCTAGAGAATCGTTAAAACACTTAACGCTTGTCTGCTCGGCATTGAGAGATGAGAGAGATATCTTCCTGGGAGTGGCGATCAACCTGTACGTCACCAGAACGGTCGATGATTGGTGGAAGATACTTATGGAAGGGGAGAAAACACATATCATCCTTGCCCTGTTCAAATTTCTGTTCATTATATTTAGAAAAATTGACAATTGTGCTCTAATTCAAATGATAGAATTTTAAAAGAACGAAGATTGAATAATCTACAGAAGATGGATAGAGAATGGAAATGTGTGTCTGTTTGATGTTTCAATTATTTTGGAGATATTAGGGCTAAAGGTTTTCTATGTTGCAAACCATTTTGAGCCGATAAAAAATGTTTTAAAAAGAAAAATTATTGACTTGTGTTCCAATCTGTTCAGATCCCTTCTGGTGAACTAGAGGTGTGGGGCTGATTGATGGTTTAGAAACAGATATTCATCCCAGGGCCACTGGTGCCATGGAAGTTTACTCATTACATTGGTGGCAAGTGGTCGGATCAGTTGCATCCTTGCGCACAGCTTAGTCACCCAATGATAAAGGTACAGTTGTAGGCAATGTATAGTCACTGCTAGGTATTAGTAATACTCATGGAGCTTGACATGGAGACTGTTACAGGCATGACCAAGGACGTCCTGTGCGTTTTATATCAAGAGAGGGGACTTCCCCACAGCACTAAGGTTAATAAACCTGAGTTCCTGACCAGCCTCCAAGCTTGGGTAGAAGCAAGGGTGGTTGGGGAGAAGACCCCAGGGGATGGGCTAGGCCCTGTGTACCCAAATGGACAAGACCTTCCGGAGGAGGGAAATTACAAAGACGACCGCTAGAACAGTGTTTATCACTAATCATCCTGCCGGGGGGCAAGTGTGGTTTCTCAAAACTCAAGAGTGTCAGTGAGGACAGGGGCTAGTGCGGCATCCTGCAGGTCCCAGGCCTCAGCACAGACTCTAAGTGGCCCAGCAATTGTTCCGGCTGTTAATGAGGTAGCGATTAGAAAGCTCCTGCTCGAGGAGAGGAGACGAGTGCTAGAGAAACAGAAACAGCTGGACCAGGTCACCATACAGATGTGCAAGCTGGTGCTTGAAGAGAAGAAGGAGGCCAACAGATCTGCCTCTAGCAAAAGCAGCAATAGTGGCTCAAACCAGATTGCCTGGGGTAAGTCCTAATGGCACATCCCCAAAGACTTAGTACAGGCTTATGAAGTGGGGAAGGATATTTTTGACTGGTTTAAAGCACTTGTGCTGGCTTTGCAGCTACAGGAGGTGGATGCGGTACTATGGGGTGCAGCCCTGATGAGTCGCTTACCGACAGCAGGGACTGATGCAATTCTTCAGTTAACTTCTGAGGGAAGGCCATTTATGAGAGCATGAAAGCAGCCCTCCTCAGGAAGTTCTGTAAAACACCAGACAGTATCTCAAGAGGTTCAGAGAGCTTTGAAAGAAAAGTGGGCAGACGTTTGAAGCGTTCACACACTAGACGTTGAAATATCTGAGCGGGTGGTTGACTGGTAACAAAGTTGACACATTTAATGGGATGTACAATTTGATTGCATGTGAGCATGTGTTGAAAAGTTGTGAGGTTGACCTACACCAGCAACTTGTGGACAAGACTATAACCGACCCTAGGGAGCTTGCAAAGGCTGCCGACAGGTTTGTGAGTACTTGAGTCTAGAAAAAGGCTCAGGCGAGCACACTCAAACTGGAAGTGATATTGGCGGACAAAAGGTAAACAAAGTCTTCAAAGTCAGGTCCCCAAAAGAATGAAAGGAAACCCCCAAACTCTAGTTCAGCCATGCACACCGAAAAGAAGAGCGCAGGCACCCCAAACACTGGGACATCTGTGTTCTCACCACCCAAAGGTTGTTTTGTGTGTAAGGAGCTGGGCCATAGGAAAGGGGATCCTGATTGGAAGTGCTTTCCCAAGCAAGCCATAGTGAATGTTGGACTTGTGAAAGAGGCCATCATTAGTGTGGGACTCTCAGAGGAAGAGGTTCCTCTAGGCTAGGGAGTGGCCGAATGTGGATTGGATACACTGAGTGGGAACGATACGGGGTCTTCAGAAGAGGCCCCAGTACCCAATAATAATCAACTCTATCTAGAACATGTATACATCAATGGACACAAAACTCCTGCGGTCCGAGACACTGCGGCTGGCGTCACTACTGTCACTCAGCAGTGGGTACAACCAGGCCAGTATATTGCTGGGCCTGATTTGTGTGTAAGTGGGTTTGATGGTAAGAGTAAGTGCTCCTTGGTGATAGTAGAGTTCAGCTGGCGAGGTGAAATGACCCAGCACCGTGTGGTGGTGAAAGACTCATCCCTGTCTCATGTCTGTTGGGTAATGATCTTTTTTTTGTACATCTTCACTGGGCTTTCCATCATTGTACGTCCATAATATTCTTGTCTGTTTCAGTACGTGTTTGGTCATTTAAATTGTTTACGTTCAGGTACTTTTTTTTTTACGCCTGCAAGCCATTTGCAGTGATGTCACCAGGGTTAAAGAGGAGCTGATTCCATCTGGATCAAAGGTCAAGTTATATCACTTTCTGTCATGTCATCAGGTCTGTGATGTCACTTCTGCTGCCCCTAGAATTTTGGTGAAGCAACACCACTGTATCTATTCATTTTTTTCAGAAATTAAATCCGAGGCTTTTGCTTCAATATTGGTCCCTGGTGTGAAGATAAGATTTTCGTGTTAATACTAAGCCTACCCAAGTTCATGTACCGAAGAAAACTCGGTCTGCGTGGTAAATGTTAAGTGTGCTTGAAGGGATTAACTGGATAATACCACAGACTCTATTTAAGACAACAAATCTTCTCTGTGGAAAGACTTTAATGGCGACTTTGCCTGACGCCACCCTTTCACCTTTAGCATCTGGTTTACACGCTGGCTGTTTGAAGAGATGCTTGTAGTTGACTGAATTATGCAAATTCTGGTCTTACTACTTTGATACCCTACCCTCTAGAAGCCTGCATTTATTTTAGAATCGTTTGAGTAGGTAAAGCTCAGATGCAAGGATACATGCCACCACAGACAAGAGCCTTTTGGTCCCCCTTACTCCTCCTTACAATGGGGCTAGTTGTTATGCTTTTAGAACGGAAATAGTGCCACCTAGTGCCTTTTTGCCAGTGATGCGATAGGTAGCTGCCTAAAATTACCTTATCATAACACCAAACGTGGAAAAACATACATCACTGGAGAACTGGCATAGTACAGAGGCTGACATTATGGCAGATTAACTGAAAGATGTATTGTGTTGTGAAGGTACCTCCCACCAACCTGATGCTCATCTCCACTTCCTTAACTGCCTGCACGTGAAAGGAAGCACAGACTGGAACCAAAGAGCTGACTGGCAGATGCTATGACACATATGAGTTCCACTTTCCATTCCCACTTGATATGACAGAGATCAGCTGATGCTATACATTTCCCTTTTTTTCCAAATGCTCACGTGTGCTCTAGATGTACCCTACACATAATCTTTGAGATAGCCTGGACGTCTCTTAACTCTGGCGCTAGCTTTTGGCTGCCCTATGGAAAGATGTTGGCAAGACCATGAGGCCATATTTTGAGTTTCCTGTTGAGCTTGTCACCAGAGGTTTTAAGGTATTGTATTGTTGCAGGGTTGGGTTGCTGTATGGTCCTGCCAGCAAAGTTCTGTGCGTATTTTGAGCTTTACAAAGCCATTCTTAGAATTGATCGTAGTTGTTCTTGTCTAGTTGTCTGGCCACCACTGTAACATCTAGGTACAGCTGGTGGGGTTTCTTGCGTATGTTGCCAGATAGCTCCTTGTACTGCACCATATTCTTGTGAGGTAGTCTTCCTCTGTGGGGCAGTCTTCTACTGCATCTATGTGCTCCTGGTGGTAACAGTTGCCAGTGTTCATACTCTGAAGTACAACCTCGGGTGGGGCTGCCCCTCTCCATCCAGGCGATAAGAGTTAATCTGGTGTGAATGGGATTTTAGTGCCTGGGTTGCTGTCTGCTTATCAACAGTATAATATAGAGCGTGAAGCAAGGGATGCTTCACTGAGTACTGAATTGTTGTAAGAGCATCTCCAATGACCTCATCAGACACCTGCTCGCCTCCACTTCTCTAACCGTCTGCCCCTAAAAGAGCGCACAATCTAGAACCTAGGTCTGGCTGGCAGGTGGCAAGACACGGATTAGTGGCTCATCCCATCCCTACTGGCTATGCCTAAAATCAGCTGATCCCTGTGTGTCTTGCAGGGAGGGCTGAGGGGAGTATTCTAGAAACACCTGAAAACAAAATGTGGGTCATCTAGAATACCAAGGACTAAACAGGGAGGTTTGTCGACCTGCCATTTCTGCTACTAAATATGTTTGGCTCCATCTTTATGACAGATTAGTAAGAGATTTACGTTATCAAGTAATTGATTTAGTTTACATATTAATTTGAGCATGTGTTTGATGTATTTGCATAGATTATATCTACGCATGTATGTTTAATATTTCTTTTGACCTACAATTAATTGTGATGTAGAGCTTTTTTATTTTTTATTTACATTTTCGAAAATGTCTATTTACTATTTTGTAAACTTTGGTTCCTTTTCATTGCAAGTGTCGCACTGTATAAATATTTAAAATGAAAGTCAATAATGAAAGTACACCTCTATCTACAATGGTAAAGAAGCCATTCACTGGTGAGTGGGTGAGCAGACTGGGAGGTATCCTTGGCTCATCATTCCCTCAATGTCCATGCCCATTTCCCTTTCAGCGAGTGGGAGGTGGGTGAGTTCCGTATCATGGGTGTATGGGAGAGCTGCACACCTCCCTCAAGTTGCCCGACCTCCCCTTCACCACTCACCTAAGTAGGTTGCCCAGATGACACCTGTCTTTAAGGTGGATCCTATTTTTGAGGAGTAGGCATCACAAACATGTGTACACTCAGCCGTCGCAGATTTGCATTACAATGGATGTAGATTCACACTTGCTGAGGAAACCTTGCCGAAGTGTTTTATTTTGTTGTCAATCCTAGAAAGAGAAGTGCAACAATGCTGGGTGAAGTCCAAATGTGAGCATGTTGCTTTGGCTTTGTTTTTCTTTGTTGCCACCTCGCCCCTTCCCCCGAAAGCTTTTAACATCCACCATACAAGTCCTGCACACCTCCAGTCCCCTCTGTAGGGCCTTTATCGCTGCAGGACACACCTCTTGTTGCAGCCTACACTCCAGACATTCCAGCACCTCTGATCCCCTACTTACACTGCAGCCCTCTGCTTGCCAAAGTCTTCTGCTTCAGCCTGCCCACCTCTGTCCCTTGCGGTCCCTTCCCTCCTCACTTGCATTCTCCCACTAGTCCCCTCGGACTGCCGTACCACAAGTCAATTCCTAGCCATGAAAGAAGCTTATTTTTCCCCATTCAAACAAGGCTCTTCTCGTTGCAACTTTGCGTCATAGCTCTGCCCCCCACTTTTGCCATTCTGCCTCCTCGTATGGAAGTTCCTGTCCTTGGTCTGCCATGCCTCCTGTGCCTGCCACAGAAGCCTGCTGGTTGCATCCTTGAGAAACCATCTAAATTCCCTGGAAAAGTCTCCTTTAAATCTTTCATGGAGTCCGGATTGTATCCTCCTTTCTACTTTCTGAGCCATAATTGGCCCTTCATCCCACGATTCACCTTGTAGATACCCAAGCTTTTGATAGAAGCAGCTAATGTCTACTATCAACCTGGTGGGTATTATGATCATGACATGGCAGAGTAGGATTCTGAGTAATGAAAATTACCATACATAATCAGGGCATTACCCCTGTGTACCACTGTATGGAGCCGCCCCTTCCCTTTCCATCAGTGCCATCTTAGCTCAGTATTTTCAGTCATTGAATGAGACGCGCAAGGCGTCCTGTTCAATGAATGAAAATACTTTTTTTTAGCACCCCTGGATACCGCATGAGTAACCCGGGGTGCTAATGGCTTTAATCCCCTGTTCCAACGGCTGGAATAGGGGTAATGGCCCAGGACCCTCGTTAATGTCCCTTGCTTTGCTCGGGCCATTAACGCAGGCTGCCAGGTGGTTATCCCCATTCCAGCCCTGGGAATGGGGGCCTAACGCCACATAAAGACAGATCATATAATTGCCATCGGCATAACAGCTCCCCCTGATAATCGGCCAGGGTCACTCCCCACACTCAATCAGTAGTGTACGATGAAGGTATGTGAGGGGGCCCATGTAGCCACCTGCACGCCTCCAGTAATGGGATTCCTCTTGATCCAGTTATGAGGCGGCCATAACCTTGTAGGGTTTACCCTGAATGAACCTGTGTCAGAGCATACGCATTGACACTGATAGAACCCTCCCGTATGCTCAGAGCAGCTCCTGACATGTCCATGCACAGCTGCACCACATGCCAATAGCAAGGAATCACAATTAAGAAAACCTGCCACCCTATCCAGATAGAAGCAGACTTCCTGTGCGCATCCACGAAGTGTTGGCAGACCTCGTGGTTAATGTGGAAGGGGCATCTAGCACAAAAAGAAAACACTATAAAAACGGTTTTACTAAATAAGATTAAAGTGAAAAGTAGACACTAAACTGGCCCTCCAGGGAATAAGTCTAGCTATCCACAGAAACATTGATGTGCATTCTATCTAGATGCTGGGAAAGAGATCCCGTGTAGATGTGTCTTATTGGGAAACACCAAGGTGTAGAGGCCAGGCAAATCCTGTTATGTGAAGAAGACTTTACAGATGTACAAAACAAAAATAAGCACTTACAAATCGTGGTTAAAAAAATTCTCTACATCCTTCCTGTCTGGTCTCCATTGTTGTCAGCACTATTTGGACTGGAAAAAAGCCAAAAAGTTAAAACCATTGTTTTTTTGAAGCATGGTGTCTATCAAAATAATGCTTACTAATCACCTTAAAGTTGACCGGTTTTTGCTTTCAATTGCTTATGAGCATTCATCTGAACTATGGTATGCTGTGACTGTAGGTCAGCACTTTGCGATATAATGGCCTCTGTGTTCCACATTTGTATTGCTGAATGGTGATGCCTGGATCTGCTAGAAGGGAGAGGAGAGAGAGACAGTAGCCAAACCATTCTTTAATGCTCACTCAATATTTAACAGCACAACACAGCATCAGTATATACCACCTGACTATACCATCGCATGTTCTCTCATCCCTTCTATGCTCCTTCTTTCTTTATTAAGTCATCCACTTCCATGTAGGGCTGAAGTACATAGCAGAGAAAAACCAAGTGGTTTTCATTGTCTCTGCTCACCGTCATAATACACTGTTGGGTCAAAAATACGATTTTGGGGGATTGTTTGGCATGTGGGAGGCTTAACTTTGTTCATTGACTTATTTTTGTTATCCAGAGGGACTTCTTCTGAAGTACCCCTGCCATTTAAGTACCTTTTTACTTTACCCAAGGTACATGGTAATGGGTCACCCCCTAAGGTGCCCAGTACTAGGGGTGCCTATCGGGCTACCTATATTTACCAAAGAGTGGTTCTATCACACTACACAGGTTTTAGGGAGTAAATTGATGGTAGCTATTTTTTAGTTTTGGCTTCACCATGGGCGTAAGCAAGTTTACTGCATTTTTAGGCAATGGACCTTTTGGTAGCCATTGTGGTAAATTTAGGTCAGTCTAGGCCCTTGGATTATCCCTCTCACTTCCTGTAGTGGGTGGCTAAGGCAAAGTGACTGTCCTAGTGACCACCGGTATGATTGATTACCTGACTCTGTGCCCCAAGCTCCTTTTAGTGATTTGCTAACTGGCCTTCGGCCACTCCCTTTGTGCAAAAATATTTCAGCTTTGTCCTGCCCCTGTTGCTTTTCTGTTCCTGATACTTGCAGGTGGCAGGTCTGCGACCTGCTGAAAGAGTGTTTACAGATTGTGTCCTTTTTAAAGCCGTCACTTGGCAATACTTGCCAAGATCAATTGCTTGGGTATGTCCCATGTCGCATCATTTGCCACTCAATATTCAGTTCAGGCTTTCTGAGGTCACATGGTGACTCCCAACATTTTCTTGGTGGAGCCCTGCACCCAGTAAGCTTTTTCTGGACCATTTACCACCACGTCCAGCCATTTACGGCCAGAATCATCCACTTGGCCGTGGATCACTGCTGGTGTCCAGAGGGATCTTACTCACTCTGCCAGATCATCTGCTTGGGACATCTGAGGGTGTCCTGGCCATTGTCCCCATCCTGGGACTGTTTGCTGCAGTGCTGCTGCCTTCTTTGGTAAAGCACAGTAAGGCTGCCAGTAGAGACAGAGGAGCACTATACAAGACCACATACATTTCATTACATTTGGCTCATCGAGCTGCTGGGAGTCATTTTGTCAGCTTCCTGTATCCTTCATCGCCAGAATCTCTGAAGCAGGCTTAAAGGTTCTGGTCCTGTGAAGACCCTTTGTTCCATGTATGGGTTGCTGGGATCATTGGTGGCCCAGGGTTCAAGTCCTTAGCAATTAAAACCTGAAAACAAGACCTGTGGTAAAGAGTCGTTGACTCACTGGAATGTTTTCTACTGCTGGAAATGTTTTTACCAGAACTTATACCGTGAGTACCTATCATAGGGTACTTGGGGAGTTGATTCAAGATACTCACTTGAAGGTGTCCTTCTGCTCTGGGTTAGAGATTCCTTGGAGGTGAGTATTTTTCACCATTACCAAAGAGTTCCATTTGGGGTTCTCTGGTTGTGCTATTTCTTCTTACTTGGTCTTTGGTTCATCTTCAGACCACTGGAGCACTTCATTGGGGTCTCCTTTGGCCTTCCCTGCAATTGCTCATCACAGAACCACACATGTGAGGTAGATCAGATTTACTTCCATTAAAGGGGATAGCCCTTTCACTTTTTCTATTAATTCCTGTGGAACTGTGAATTTACTCTGGAACTCTGCTTAAATTTACGCTGGGTTACTTACTGCACCTGGACATTTTTCCTGGCTCCACATCGCGTCGACTGAGTTATGTCCCAAGTTTTATATTTTTAGCACTTACCTTTGATTTTATATTCATCCTTAAAACCATATGTACGGTGGTTCTCCCAATGGAAAAAGGGCAGTGGTGAGAGTGTCTACCTGTAGGAGTCCTGAGTGAGGGATAATACACCTTACCACACACATGTGCGAACGTGAACCCAGAGGGGATGGTCTAGCCCCACTGTGTTTTGCACCAGGTCAAATAAACAATCAGAGCCCGAAAAGATTTAGATGGAGTACAACTCCTTTTTTATGTAACCATCTCAAAGAACAATAAACACAATTCAGGATTCACAGGTTATATAGTGGATACTTTACACAGTATTAAAATGGGGGAACAGTCTTAAAATATTCTTTTGCATTCTTAATATGGTGTCTTCTGGGTGTACTTCACATGTATCCCAGTTTGACACTAGAGGATAGCAATACCCTTCACAATAGGATCCAACTACAAAGCTGCTTACAGAGGGGCAACTAATGACTTAACTACAGTTTATTTATACTAAACTCATAAAGGATCTCCCTTTAAATGGGAGAACCACAGCACATTCTGTAGTACATTTGGCAAGTAACCGTCTGCTTTGCAACCAATAATAACTTGTGCTAACACTTAATCATTCCTGTGTCAGGCCCCCAAAAGTTTACATTACTGGTAGCCTGTTTGGCGAGCGCATAATATGTCAGTCATAATAACCCCACCACTCTTTCACCTCTGTGTTGCAATGATAAGAGGGATCACTCTAATATGGTACCTGGCCAACCCCTTTGTTTACTAATTGCGAGGTACTTGCTGGAAAGACTTGCCACTTAAATAAATAACCCTTCTTAACTTCTTGGGGAACATGAGTGAGGGTGGTATTACACATTACACCATTTTGCCCCCTTTCACTTCATGGTGTGCTTTGGCACACATGGGCCCACTTGGGAGCGTACCTTGGTCAGAATGTATCATGGTCACATTTGTTAAGTAAGCACTACGTCATAAATGGCATATGCAAGCATGATTTTGTCACATTTGTAAATAAACACTTGTTACTTCATAAATGGCATATGTGGCCGTGATTTGGTCACGTTAGCTAGCTAAACACTTTTTACATCACGAGCAACACCTGTGAGCGTACATTGGTCACATTTGTTAAATAAACACTTGTTACTTCATAAATGGCCTATCCGAGCGTGATTTGGTCACATTTGTTAAATAAACCCATGTTACTTCATAAATGGCATATGCGATCGCGATTTAGTCACATTTGTTAAATAAACACTTGTTACTTCACACCACTTCCCCTTATATGCCAGCAAACATCTAGGCCCCCTCCTGAGGTTCCATCTCCTGCATTAGAGCCCCTATTGGGTCCCGGTCGATATGGGCCTTATTGTCTCCCGGATACCACTTGAAATCCTGAGAGGAACGAACCCCACGGATGGAGAGTTCAGTGACCCGATCTGAGTTGGCGAGTCATGCGGGATGCCTGGGGTGTGCTCTTGGCTGACAAGAGCTGCCCTTCTTGTCTCTCTTCCACTGAACCGCAGTAAGACTGAGAGGGCTTATAACTGTGCCACTGACCCACCAGTCTATTCTATCTAATTTAACCCCCACTCTATAATTCAGCCTAACTGGGAGCCTGCTGTGGACTGAAGTCTCAACAATACCTGGCTATTTCCTATGCCCGTTACACTCCCTGACGTTTATCTTCAGTAATGAAGTAAACAAGAAATTGACATAATCCACCAAAGCGGCTGTAGGAGCCGTGAAAGCACACACTGCTTTTGTAGTTCCAGCGGGCGGCTACTAAGCAGCCGGCTCAGTATACTTTTCCTCTCCTACCTCCTGTCACTGTGACGGGACGGGAACACTACCATCAGCTTCGACTGACCTGTAGCCTGCTCGAACCCACGGGTGCTACCAGCCTGAGCTGGGCTGCACACCACAATCCGGTGCACGCTGCCTCAACCCTGATAGAGGGGAGAGTGCGGGCCGGCACAGTGCTGCCCTCCGTGTACCTTGTGGGAATGCAGGTGCTGGATGCCGTGTTTGCTTCTCAGGATGCCTCTCTCGCTCTCTCTCTCTCCTCAGCCCGTGCTCGGCTGCTGATATGTACAACACTGGTCCTCCCCACGTGTTCCCAGTGCGGGGAGACGGTGAGAGGATCTTAGCCAGAATCGCCTCATTTACACTCCCAATCCCCCAGCGGGTAGCTCATACCAAGTCTTCCCCTGGGCCAAGGAAGAGATACCGCTTGCAGACATAAAAGCAGGACTGAACTTTCACTTATGAATCCCCCTTCTTTCTATATAAATAAACTCCCACGCTGAAATGGGTGGGGTTTTACACTCTCCCCCGGTCCTTCAAAACCCTTGTCCCTAAGGGTTTACCTCCTCTTTGGGTACATCCAATAACATATAACAGTTATCATTCCACAACAGTGGTTCATTCCACCAATGTTGTGCATAACACTTTGGAATAATTAATAACACTCTACAAGTAGTGGCAGACGCCTGAAATCCTCTTCTGATAGCTTCCGAATGTTCTCCTGGTGCATCGTAACTCAGCATTTTCCCCGGCCATGCTTCTCGTTGAGATTGCCACAAGTTCACAAGGTCCCTCTGAATGATCTTCAGATGTATCCTCAGGGAGTTCTATTGACTCAGGTGGCTCTTCCTCAGTCTTAGAGCTGATCCGTGGCAATTGTTCTACAGAGGGCGTTGGGAAGAATTCTAGGACACCATCTGTGGATAGTTCTCCCTGGTTCTCAGTTTGTTTGAAGAGAGCTGGAGTTGAAACCTTTGGTCCAATCCAATAGGCCATCTCTGAGTCTTCAGAAATATCCTCTCCCTCCTCAGCTATTTGCTTGGATAGCGAGTACGAGGGCTCAGGTGATAACTCAGAATGTTTTGGCCCTTCATTCTTCACTGTTTTATTGTCTTTGGCATTGGAGGCCACAGACGGTACAGTATTTGGTCTATCGGTGAACAAGGCTTCCCCATGGCTTCTGTCCAATGCTGTAGCTTGAGTGCTCCTCTTACTGGGGGAAAGATGGGTTTCACCAGCAGTCGAATCCATCTCCACATTGTCCCCTATAGGCAAGAGGTGATTGCTGTGGAGGGTTTTTTCTTCCCCCGGGGTGCCTTCTTTTCTCAGTGGGAACACTGGCAAACCAGTCAACTGTCTCTCGATCAGGTATGGATGTGATTCCCATCAATCTCCCAGCTTGTTTCCCCCTTTCGTCCCTAAATTTTTTTGATGAGCACTGGGTTTCCAGGTTGCAAGTGGTGAAACCTGACTCTATCATCATACCTTCACTTATTTTGTTGTGCATTTTTATATGCTGTGGCTTGCACCAGCTGGAAAGCTATTGACAATTGATTCTGAAGGTCTCTGACATACTTTCTGTAATTTTCAGTGCCCGTTTATTATTATTATTATTATTATTATTATTATTATTATTATTAGAAGTACCAAAACTCAAGTCTATGGGTAATCGGGCATCCCTTCCAAATGTTAGTTATAGGTGTGGACTAGTGTAGACAAATGTTGGCTCCACTTCATCTTTTCTTTGGCACTTAGGGTCCCCAGCACGCTTAATAAGGTACGATTGAATAGTTCTGCTTGAGCATCCCCTTAAGGATGGTAGGGAGATGTCCTTGGCCCTTATTCCGAGTTTAGAGGTAGTCATGGTGCTATTTGCGCCATGACTACCTCCAATGCCGGTCCCGAGTCTGGTCTGGTGCAAGTGGGACTTACCGGTCCAGTCCGACCTTGGCGGGACCGGTAAGTCCCCATTCCCGTTTAAGCCCCCATAGGGCTCAATGGGGAGGGAGCTAATAATGGTACCGCAATTTGCGGTACTGTTATTTGCTCCCTGGTCACCTAACGGGACCCGTAAGGTATGTTTGGTCCGACCAAACGTACGTTACGGGTCCCTTTGGGGGACCTCGGAATAGGGCGCAAAGGGATAACTGACACCGGTGTCCTTACCGGTGCCCGGTATCCCTTTGCGCCAGGGTCGGAATGATTCCCCTTTTCTTTTTCACCCCTATCAACAATATGAGTTCTTTAATTATTTGGGATTTCCAAGTCTCGCCTTTGGTCAGAGTGCAACCGAGCCAGCCACCCGTAATGCACAAAATATTTGTCCCAGAGTACTTTTGCTATTCTTGTTGCTTTCTGATCACTGGTGGGATAATCCTGGGCATGGGGGGGTAAAGTGGTCGGTCTCCACTAGAATGTTCTGAATCCCACTATTATCAATTTCAAGGCTCAGGAAGTTCATACAAATTAAGTCCATGGGTCCAGAGCTCTGTAGATGTTGTAGTGTAGCCACAGGATTGCTCAATGTTTTTCCAGCGATGCATCGTGCACAAGTGTGACAATATTTCTCTACTTCGGGGCCCAAGCGTGGCTAGTAGAATCGACTGCGTACGAGTTTGAGTGTCCGTTCACTTCCCAGATGTCCATGCTGGTCATGGAGAGCACATAAAGCCTGGGCACATAGTGAGCGGGGTAGCACAAGTCAGTGTATGAGTTTTCCTTGGATCTCCTTATATAATACTCCTCCCTTTAGCACTATCATCCTCCATTACTTGCTATATATTGAGTGAGTAGGTAGGTTTTTTCTGTCTGGCGGCCCTGTTGCACAGGCTTCTTTGCTCTGCAGCACTTCACAGATCTCTGTATCTTGCATTTGACTTTGTCTAAGCTCCGCCATATGCAGCATTTCAGGGGTGGCCAGGCTGGTTCCGCTGCAGTAACTTACAGGGATTCTCTGTTCTGTTCCTCCTAGGCAATCAATGCAGCTGTCGGATTTGGTTGTTGGACACACCCCCTTCTTGCAAATGGCCTTCACTGTGGCTTCTGAGGCTGTCTCAAAAGGGATGTACTCTGAGGGATCATCAGCTAGGGGTCTTCTGGACAAGGCATTTGCTTCCACATGACTGAATCCAGGGTGATAGTCTAACTGAAAGTTGTACTTAGACAGTGCGGCCAGCCATCGATGGCCAGTGGCATCTAATTTGGCAGTTTTGAGGACATACATGAGAGGATTGTTATCTATCCTCACTATGAAAGTAGCTCCATAAAGATAGTCATACAATTTTTCAGATATGGCCCATTTCAGGGCTAGAAACTCCAGCTTGTGAGCGGGTTAGTTCATTTCAGACAAGCTCAGTCGATGACTGGCAAAAGCCACTGGCCAAGTGGTACCTTGCTGTTCTTGATAAAGTACAGCTCCAAACCCATCCAAACTGGCATCCACGTGTAAAATGTAGGGCAGTTGGCGGTCAGCGTATGCCAGTATGGATGGACCCATAAGAGTTTGTTTTAGCTGAACAAAGGCCTGCTCACACTTCGCACTCCAGCATGGGCAAAAACTGTCTTTGGGGTGGTGTTGGGGTGCAGACAGCTTTCCCTTATTTTCCTCACTCTTCTGTGAGGCCGGATAACCCTTCATCAATTCAGTGAGAAGTCGGGCTATTTTGGCGAAACCGGGCACAAACCTGCAGTAGTAATTACAGAAACCCAAGAAGCTTCTCAGTTCTCATAGATTATGCGGCTGGGGCCAAGTTTCAAGTGCTTCCATCTTATCAGGATCCACTCTCACTCCTTCCTCAGGCACCAATTGGCCAATGTATTTAATACTGGTGAGGCAAAACTGGCAATTTTCCAAGGAAACATTTAGCCCTTGCTGTTGCAGACAGTCCAAAACTTTCAGTAGTCATTGGTGATGCTCTTATAGAGTCCTCCCTAACGCAATCAAATTGTCTAGGTAGACTAGTACTTCAAGTAAATTCATATCCCTTACTGTCTTCTCCATCGGGCATTGAAATGTGGCAGGGGCCCCAGATATACCTTGAGGCACACGAGTGAACTGGTAAACCCCAAAGGACATATGGAAGCTGTCTTCTCTTTATTGTCAAGTAGCATGGGAATCTTGTAATGTCCACTCCTTACGTCCAAACCGGGAACCACTTGCTCCCAACTGAACAATCCTGGGCCTCATCCACCCTGGGAGTAGTGTAATGATCGGGCACCGTCCTGCTGTCCAATCGTCGGTAGTCAATGCATAGCTGCACATCGTTGTTCCTTTTCCTAGCCACCACAATTGGTGACGTGTATGGGCTCCTCGACTCCTGGATAACCCCTGCTTGCAATAGCTCTTCAAGGTGGTGCCGCACTTCCTCCACATCAGCCGGAGCTAGTCTTTGTGGCCTTTCTCAAAAAGGGGTGGTCTCATTTAATCGTGTTTGGTGTTGCACTCCCTTGGCTTCTCCCAAGTCCCAGTCCCAGGTCGAAAACACATTGGCCCGCAGGGTCAATTGGTCTTGTAGATGATCCTTTTCCCTGTCAGACAATGGTGCCACCAATTCAGCAAGGTGAAGTCGGGCGATTGTCCGCCCCCCTGGGAGGTGTACTGTTTTTTCAGTGATGTTAGTGATAGGGACTCAAATGTGAGTCACTCCCTTCCAAGTATCACTAACTAAGGTTAGCTGAACCATCAGTCCTCCCAGCAGTTCTTCACCTTCCGGTGCCTCCATCACCAGTCTTTGGCACCGGTAGGCCTCTTGAAGCTGTACTTGACTCAGCACCATCACCGTCTGACCTGGCAGTATGTACAGCTGACTATGGTTGGTGGTGTCTACATCTCCCACTGGTCCATCAGTTGATGTTTTTTTCTCTTGGCTTCGCCTGAGATATGCCTGTTGGCAAGCTGGATGCATGTTCAATGACTGTGTAAACATGGGCCCGGCCATCTCCATGCACATCTTGGCGAGTGTACCAAACAATAGTAAAACTAGAAAGGTACCCTTACTGTTAAAGTTGTAACCACAGAAGTTCAAGAAGAACAGGTCAAAACAGTTGTTTGGCCTGGTATATCGGGCTGTTTGAAAAGTGGTGAGTTGCTAGATTTAAGCAATCCCTAGGTGAATCAAACCGCTTAATTGGTCTATACCGCCCACTCAGGAGGTTAATTCTAAACAATTCGACAAAAACATACAATTTTACAAACAAAAAGTTGATAAGAAAATGTGTTTTATAAAAAGTAATCTTAAAAAATATTTTGGAACAAGTAATAAACAAATAGTGCAAACAAGTTTCATCTGTTCAAAACATAATAAAGCAACTCAAAACGAATAATGCTTCAAATTCAAGCAGCTCCAAATGAATAGTGCTTCAAATTCAGTTCAATAACAAAAACATAATATACATGCATGCGCAATTTAGTGAAAAATTAATTGCATCATTAGTCCCCCTAATTTCGTATAGTAGCTCCTTATTTGTGCGGCTGAAGCTTTTTGCTGAGAAAGTCAATGAGTTATGCAAGATATCTGATCAATTGCCAACGTGGTTGAATGCTAGTTGGTAACGGAGATTCCGTGGTTGAGGTTCTAGCTGCTCCCCCGCTACAACCTCCTGGGTGTTTCCCAACATTGTTTGGGCTGCAGTTGGTTTCAGTGAATTAAAACGGGCCGCTACTCAGGCATAGTTCTGGTCTTGGTCACACAGCCAGGTGTAGTGTGCGTCATCTCCACATCTATGGCAGAATTTCCTTGGGGGCAACGGAGCAGAGGAGGCAACATGTTGTCGTGGCTCTTGTGTCCTTTGAAAAGTCTGATGTTCTCTTTCACATGATGGGGGACCTCCTCTCTGCCTTGCTGCGGCTGCGCATTGGAACTTTTGCTTATTAGTAGCCTGTCCTGCAAATCCTTCAGTAATCATTGAACATCTTCAATCTGTCTCTGTTGGGCCATGGTAGGATTTAGTGCCCGAGTCACCAATTGCACAGGATGGTTCTGGACATTGTCATCACTTGTTTCGTCCTCCAGCACCCTTATTGATCATAGCCATTCCTCATAGGATGGCGGGGTGTCTAGCTTCTCCCGTAGCCTCAACTGCAAGATAGGTATGGTGGTATCTTTGGCCCCTCGAAGTAACTGCTTCAAATGACAACGGTTCAACTGGGAAGTCTCTACTCCTCCTCTCTGGTGGGTCAAATGCAATATCTGTTCAATTCGCAATACAAATTCAGATAACTTCTCCCCCTGCTTCAATGAAGTGGCATGGAACTTCATCAGCAAATCCGCCCCTGTTTCGGTGATGCCAAATGCTCCTTCTAGTGCACCTATCACCTGCATGGAGGTGGGGTCATGGTTTTGTGTGCGCAGGGACTGTACCATCTGTAATGCGGGATCTTGTAAGGCCTCTATCACCCGCCTTCTCTTTTCTTGGTCTGACACTTTCCAATCCTGGAGCATAAGCTGAGTGAGATCGGCCCACACTTCATAGCTTTCGTCTCCTTTGGGCACTGGCCGTTCACCTGAAAATGGCCACAGACGTGTGTATGCTCCTTGTTCACTGAGTACTGGTGGCGGGGCTTGTCTCTCCATAGTTACTTTAACAGCTTCAGCCACCGCCGTGGCAATGACTATGGATTCTTTAGTGGTGGATGGAAACTCTGGTCTCTGAGGAATCCCAAGCCATGAGTGTAATTTCCAGACCGGGCAGGTGATTGAAGGTTCCCCGCCTTGGATTTCCATGGGCAATGTTTTACCTGAAAGAGAACCTGCATCATAACATAGCATATAACATTTAGTATTCAGGGCAGGTAGACCATCTATGCTTTTTACTTTGCCCGTGATGTTTTCTAAGGCACCAGTCATGGCTAGGATCTCATTGGTTTTAAAGTGTAATGGGACCTCATCTATTATAACACAAGTCTCTGGGTTAAGCCCCTCAGCTTTTACCCAGTGTAACATAATCATGCGCCATTCTCGTTTTTGTTTTTTCTTGAGTATCACTGGTTTACAGGTTATTACTACCAATATATTACCCTGCTCCCCTGTCTGGTAACTGCCCCCCCTGGGATCTCAGCAGAGCCTCCAAAAGTGTAAGGTGGTTCTCCCAAGGGAAAAAGGACAATGGTGAGAGTGGCTACAGGTAGGAGTCCTGAGAGAGGGCTAATACACCTTACCGCACACATGTGCGAATGCGAACCCAGGGGGGATGGTCTAATACTTGCTTTATGGGCTGTCCAGCCCCACTGGGCAGCTGCCCAGTGTTTTGCACCAGGTCAAATAAACAGTCACAGCCTGATAAGATTTGGATGGAGTACAACTCCTTTATATAACCATCTCAAAGAACAATAAAAACAATTCAGGATTTGCAGGTTATATAGTGGATACTTTGCAAAGTATTAAAATGGGGGAACAGTCTAATAATATTCTTTTACATTATTATATGGTCTCTTCTGGGTGCACTTCACATGTATCCTAGTATGACACTGGAGGATAGCAATACCCTTCACAATAGGATCGAACTACAAAGCTACTTACACCTCTGTGTTGCAATGATAAGAGGGATCACTCTAATATGGTACCTGGCCAACCCCTTTGTTTACTACTTGCGTGGTACTTGCTGGAAAGACTTGCCACTGAAATAAATAACCCTTCTTCAATACTCGGGGAACATGGGTGAGCGTGGTAATACACATTACGCCATTTAGCCCTCTTTCACTTCATGGGGTGCTTTGGCACACATGGGCCCACCTGGGAGCGACCTTGGTCACATTTGTTAAATAAACACTTGTTACTTCATAAATGGCATATGCAAGCGTGATTTTGTCACATTTGTTAAATAAACACTTGTTATTTCACAGGTGGCATATGCGAGCGTGATTTGGGCACGTTAGCTAGATAAACACTTTTTATGTCATGAGCAACACCTGTGAGCGTACCTTGGTCAGATTTGTTACATAAACACTTTTACTTCATAAATGGCATATGTGATCGTGATTTGGTCACATCTGTTAAATAAACACTTGTTACTTCAGAACACTTCCCATCATATGCCAGTGAACATCTAGGCCCCCTCCTGAAGTGCCATATCCCTCATTAGAGCCCCTATTGAGTCCTGGCCAATATGTGCCTCATTGTCTGCCATATACCCCTTGAAACCCTGAGAGGAACAAACCCAACGGATGGAGAGTTCAGTGAACTGATCTGAGTCGCCAAGTCAGGCGGGATGCCTGTGGCAAGCTCTTAGCTGACAAGAGCAGCGTGTCTAGTCTCTCTTCCACTGAACCACAGTAAGACCGAGAGAGCCTATGCCTGCACCACTGACCCACCAGTCTATTCTAATATAATCTGCACTATCTAACTCAGCCTAACCGGGAGCCTGTTGCGGACTGAAGTCTCCACAATACCTTGCTATTTCCTCTACCTGTTGCACTCCCTGACGTTTCTCTTCACTAATGAAGTAAACAAGAAATTGACATAATCCACCAAAGCGGCTGTAAGAGCCGGGAAAACACAATGTTTTTATAGTTCCAGTGAGCGGCTACTAAGCAGCCAGCTCAGTATACTTTTCCTCTCCTACCTCCTGTTACTGTGAGGGGACGGGAACACTACCATCAGCTACGACTTACCCATAGGCTGCTCGAACCCACGGGCGGTACCAGCCTGAGCTGGGCTGCACACCTCAATACATTGCACGCTACCTCGGCCCTGATAGAGGGTGGAGTGCACGGCCCGGCACGGTGCTGCCGTCCGTGGACCTTGTAGGCACAGAGGTCCTGAACACCCTGCGTGCTTCTCAGGACGCCTCTTCCTCTCTCTCTCTCTCTCTCTCTCCACTCTCTTTCCTCAGCCCGCTCTCGGCTGCCGATATGTACAACACTGATCCTGTCAACCTGTTCCCCAGTGCAGGAAGACAGTGACAGGACTTTAGCCAGAATTGCCTCATCTGCACTCCCAATAAATCCCCCTGCGGGCGGCTCATACCAAGTCCTACCCCGGGTCAAGGAAAAGATGAGGCCTGCAGACATAAAAACAGGACTGAACTTTCACTTATGAATCCCCCTTCTTTCTATATAAATAAACTCCCACACTGAAATGGCTGGGGTTTTATGCATATCTTGCATTTTTATTATGGTGAATGTTCTTTCAACACAGTGACTATTTCTGGTAACAATGTGTATTTTTTTCAATGAACTGTATCGGAAGGTAATTGTGTCTAAAATGTTTTGATCACTCTTGGAAGCCTTAGGCTATGGTTTATACATGTTTTATACTCTACAACCTTAATGTATTAATATAAGTAATTGTGCATTTACTTTAGTTTAATATACTAGGAGATACTTTTCAATGTGAATTTATTGTTATAAGCCTTTGGGATTTGCAAATAGTCCTGCTGGCTAAGTTATTGTTTTCCCTTTTTACCTCATACAAGCCCATATGTGTTATGTGCCGACCATCAGGTCTAGGCCCTTTCACACACACTAGGCTTGGACTGTGTCAGGCACATAGGCTATTTTCCTACATTTGAAAGCCCAAAATACTGAGTTTCGAGAGCCCCATTTTACCATTTAGATGGAGTGCGGGGGGTAAGTTCATAAAAAAGATAGAGGGGTGTCGAGGAGCATTGCAGGGGGCCTCCCCCACAAATATATGTAGTAAAATGGGGTAAACAAAATCTGTATTTTGGGCTTCAAAATGTCTTTTCTCAAATAATCACATAGATGCCCTACTACCTCCGGCTGAGAGTTAAGTCTTGTCACACTGTCCAAGTTACCTACATTAAAAGAGGGGTGGGTTCCCTTTCTTTTATAGCTCTGGGCCTCTCCAGGCTTGACTACTGCCACAGCCTCTTCCTCGATCTGCCCCTTTCCTCTCTCTGGCCCTTTCAACTAATCCAGAATAGGACTGTAAGACTTATCCTTGACCTCAAGCCTAGGAACCGCATCTCTCCAGCCCTACAATCTCTCCACTGGCTCCCGGTGGCTGCAAGGATCACATTCAAAATCCTCTGCAACATCCAGAAGGCTTTCTGGGGCCTGGGACCTCTCTACATCCAACTTCCTCTCCACAAATACCTCCCTGCTATAGTCCTTTGGTCCTCTACCTCCAACTCTCTGCAGATCAGACATCTCTCCAAGCAGAGAGTGGGGGGTTAATCTCTTTCTTCAACAGTAGCCTCCCTCTGGAATGGCCTCCCTGCCCCTTTCAGACTTGAGCTGGATTTTCTTAAGTTCCGGAAGCTTCTCAAGACTTTCCTTTTCTCCTCCTTTCCCTCTCCCCCTTCCTTGCTAACCTCCCCCTGCCGCTGCAACTGGTTGCCTGGTCCCTTATGAGCCTTTACAGAGGCCAGGCCCTCCTCAATCAGTCTACCCCAGCAGACCCTATAACTAGCACTTGTCCTTGTGCACCCTTCCCTGGCTAGCCACTGAGTCTGGTCCTCCCCCACCCACGCACTAGTTGACCCTTTCCCCTGGTTCCTCTTGCACTTGCCCTCCTGGATTCACCTTACCAATTCCCAGCCCCTGGGGCCCACTCCCTCCAGCACTTCCCTCTCCTCCCCCTTTCCCTTATACCATCCCATCCCTTCCTCCCTGACCCTCCCTCTCCCATGCACTTCCCATCACTGCACTTGCACGATCCGAATGTCACAAGGCCTAGTAGGACCATTATTGGTGTTTTCTCCTCTCGCTGTCCACACAGCCCTTCCCTTTTTTGTCTTGTTGCACCTGGAAATCGTTTTTCTTGTATAGGCGCCATGCAAATATTCAATAAGTAAAAAAGAATAGTTCACACAACAGAGGGTGGTAAAAAACTGCCATAACATGCACAACATTTGTATTCAATAAAATGATTCACTCACTTGTGAGGCACGACATCATGTCAAGTAATAAAAGATGCCATTGTGTATCAGTTTATTCAATTTGTTTATCTCCTTTTAGTGGAAAATACAACAGTCAGTTTCCGCAGTGATTGAACGTTTTTAATCTGGTTTGCCACAGTGACAAAACAAAGTTAAGTCAGAGCAATTTTCACAGTTATTGTGACAGAATGTTGACTTTAAAGCAAAAAAGAATGAACCACAGGCTATCTCCTCCTCCTGTTTCTCTTATGACTAATAATAGTAAGATCCACGCAAAACACATACCACAGGAGTACTAATTATTATCACTCCATGTAAACATACCACTTCACATAAGAACCAAACCTGTTACTTATTCAAATGGCATGTTTTAATTTTAAAAAAATCATAATTATTCAAGTTGCCTATACACATTATTTCATAAAACATATAAAAAAACAAATACACAAATCAATATACACAGTACACAATTACATTCATTCTGAGTTAGTGCATTTTTGGCCTACACAGTTTTACCAAAGGGCTTCAATGTTTTCAAAAGGTTCAAGTGATTATAAGAGCCTCTTTTGCGGAGCAGTGTTTTAACACTTAGTACCAAACAAGAAGACAGAATCACATCTACTCCTATTGCCTAAGTCTAACTGGACAAGTATTATCTGTCATGATGGCACTTCATACTTGTGTTTTTCACGTTTTCTGAGAGTTGTGTAATGTCTCTATGTTCCTTAATATTCTTCTCTTTAGGTACCTAGCACCGTCCCCGACGGGTGCTTGTTGATGATCACCTTTTATTTTTACTACAAGTGAAACGATGGATAAACAAAAGTGTTGTCGACAGAGGGGGGAGGTATGGGATTCCCAGACCTAGAAGAATACTACGAAGAATCACAGCTCCGGGTACTCCCAGATCACTTGTGGGAAAATCCAGAAAAACAGTGGGTAGCAATAGAAAATATATTTATATCAATATATCGACTCGCTATGTACTTGATATTTTTTGGCATAGATGTATATGTTTCTGCTTTAATCCTTGTTGGGACGGCATCCTCACACACACTGTCCATCATCTTGGAGCAATCTCATTCAGACACCCTCTTCAATGGAACATTGAGAGCACATCTAGACAGTAGACTATTTTAAAAAGGTAGTTGGCAATGTTTGTTTCTCTTAATAGTGTAATTGATCAATAATGGCGCAATGATCAATATCCGATGTAATACTTGCCCCACCTGGAATGCTGAAAACTGTGTTTGAGTCCTAAGGCATAAGGGAGGAAGGATATCTCAGCGGCAATGCTTTTGTCTTGACAACGCGCGCAGCACAGATTTGAATCCCGATCCTGCATCCCGTGCTTAGAAACCACTCGCTGGTATTAAGTGCATTATAAATGAACAATAACACAAATAAATAAATAAATAGAATGAGATCAGAGAGATACCACCCCAGGTTTCCAAAAACACTGTATGTCAACCAGCCCGTTTTTACCCTCAAAGAGGATACTGCCATCCCCAGAAAGAATTCCTTATGCAGAAATGCAAAAATACACAAAGGGTCACACTTTAGGGACCATAGAGGGGTCTTCTAACACCAGGCGGGGAAAGACTTCTAATGTGTTTGTTAAGTAGAAGGGCACCGTATTTTGTCACTTTCCTGGTAATACCTTCCTCACTGCTGCAACTCTTTTCAACTTCAAAACTGAAAAGCAGAGCCAAACAAAGGTCTTCCGTGACTACTCAAGAGGAATCCAGTGGGCAGGGACCAAGTGAGAGAAACTACTCTAGCGCCTATGCCATTCTCCTCAGCAAATCAAACCAGATCAGTTTGGTTCAGAACAGTACAACTATGATGACCTGAGCCCCGTTTTCATGATCCTTGCTAGAACTGCTTCAATCAAGGAGACTGCAAGGGAAGCAAAGAAAAGAGACACTGCCATCGGATGGGCATTTATTTTATTGTATTTATTGGAAATGTGTAAGGTGCCTGCACAACAAATGGGGTTTCAAAGCACCACAAGACAAAAAAGGGTAGGGGGAACACAAGGGAGAAAGATAACAAGAATATTACAACTAGACCTGTGACATTCGGATAAAGCAAGTGCAGAAACATGAAATGCAAGAACGGGGGGGGGGGTTATGTAGTGCAGGTCTGTGTGAATGCGAATTGCCATGGTGCATAGGGGTGTAACCACCATAATATCTGGCACTTGCCCTTCTGGGAGTCCTGGAGGGCAAGTGTCAGGGATTGCATGGGGTGTAGGGGTGAAGGTCCATATGCTTATATGCTTAGTGCGAAGGCTGGGGGTGGACTGGGCAGGCGGCTGATGCCCTGTATAACTCAGAGGGACCCAGGCAGCCAGTCACTGATGCAGATGGGGGTGTTAGCAGGGGAGGGCGAGAGGAAAGGAAGAAGAGAAAAGGAGAGTCTTGAGGAGCTTCTGGAACTTAAGGAAATCTGGCTCAAGCTTGAGAGGGGCAGGGAGACCATTCAAGAGGGAGGCTCCTGCGGAGTAGAGAGATCTACCCCCCTCAACCACTCTCTGATAGGAGAAATGTCTGATCTGTAGAGAGTTGTAGCTGGAGGACAGAGGAGCTCTAGCAAAGAGGTATTTAGAGAGGGTTGGATATAGCGGGGTCTCATGCCTGAGAAAGCTTTTGGATGATGGAAGAGGTTCTTCAACTTGATCCTAGCAGCAAGATCCTGTCTTTTCACTCATCAGTTGTCTTTCCTTTCTCCTCCTGACTTTTTGGCCTTCCTGTTTACTGATGCACTCCTTTCATTTTACTTTCCTACTTGTACACCCCCTCCACTGTTGCTTTCACCCCTCCTGCTGTGCTTGGGTGGTCTCCTCCTTCAATCTCTCTTGTTCTCTCAACTCCTCCAACTTCTGGCGCTCTTTCCACTCGTCGTCCTGGAGGTGCTCCTCTAACCCCTCTTACTCTCTCTCTACCTCTTCCTGGATGCTTTCTCCCTCTCTCTGGCTTTATCCTCTCCAACACCGCCTATGTGTTCACCTCTGCCTTGTTTTCTCCCTTTCTCCTCCTGGATGTTCACTACTACAACCTCTCCCCATCTCCTGCTCCTTCTTAATCTACTACTCCTCCTGCACCTCCAAATCCTCCTGCACCTCCAAGTCCTTCTGCAGCTTCAACTTCTTAGCCACACTGCGCCCTGCACCACTAGTCCAAACATCCACATACCTACTGTATTTCTCCTCATTTGTATGCTTGCCTTTTCCCACTCTCTGGGCAGGTACTGAGCCAATATTTGTACATGTGTGTAATGATTATTCCCTTCTGGAGAATGATGGTGGGTTAGGCTTTTATAATTTTAGGTTTGTCAGATTGATTACTCCGGCTGCAGGGACCTAACCTATATGAGGTTAGTCTGCCATCTTGGATTCCATAGATTCACACGTGTGTATTGTGGACATGCCTGGATTGGCGAGTGGGCATCTGCTTATCTCTGCATTCACTCGGATGTTTGAGACACCCATGGCAAGCATGTTCTGGGGCTGAAATTGCCTGTTGGGGCCTCTGTACTTTGGAAAATAATGGATATATCTCAGATCTCGGGTCCATCTGTAACAGGCCAACGAGACCCATGTCAGCACTTTCCCTGTCCTGTCTTAAAAACATTGCACCATCAATGTGGCGAGGTGCTGCTTACCCCACCATGTGCTGTGGGGGAGAGCGATGGATATTCCTCTTACAAGCCAGAAGCCCCACATCACTGAATGGTTGGCATGGGCCAGCCCTGTGTGACATCCCCAAACACACCCAGGCAAGGGAGCTTATCACACAGAGCAGGGCTACTTCCGCACACAGAGCAAGGGCAGATGCCCCTGGTCTTGACCAATCTGTCCTTAGTAGAACACTTTAAATACGTGAGGCTGATAGGGTAGGGTGCTCCAGTATTGAGTAATAACATCCATTGAACCTGCCAGTCCCAAAGCCCCTACATGATAATATGAACACAGGCCAAACCAGTGCTATGGCCGAGATCTCTGGGCGGTTCCAAAGATTTCGTCACATGGCCTACAGTACCAGTGATTATTACACAGCTCACAGTAAACATGGACAAAGTCATAGTGTGATGCTGGGCCCTAGACGTAGCAGAGTTCGGTATTGTACCCCACTAATAGATAAACAACTGGCACGATTCAACCTACCAGCGCCTTGAGATCATACCAATGGTACATAAGGCGCTATATAAATGCAAAGTAACATAACATAACATAACGATGACAGCTGTTTGCACTCACCATGCTATCATTTTCAAAAAAATGAATCTACCTGAGCGGGCAGCACCCTAGCATCCTGTACTGTTGCTTAACGTTTTATAAACAGGAAGGATATTGGTGTTCCATACCCGTCTATTTCCCTCACCATCCTGGGAGATTTCAACCTATGGATAATGAAAACAATGCAAACAGAATGACCTCAGAAAGCCTACATGTACCTGACCTGAATCAATTATATAACAGAATATTTTGTAATTTGAAGCCCACAGCAATAGCGCCCCCTATCGCTATCGGGTAAGCACTTTGCTACACCGTTTAGCATATTTATGCCTACTGTTGCAATAGCTTAAAATACCAGGGCCCAGCCAAGACCCATCGACCCCGGAAAATCATCCACGTGATGGACCTCCTTGCCGCACTAGATGTTTCTCTCTCTCACACACACACACACGCACACATGCACGCACACACGCACCCCCCCAATTTAAACCCATCCAAAGGATTCTGCTCGCTTTAAAACAGGACAAAGCAAATCTTTGACATTATGGCCCTCATTACAACCCAGGCGTTAAGGGGTTAACGGCGCCGTAAAAGGTGGCGGCGTCGTTAAACTCTTAACGCCTGATTACGAGGTCCCTTTGCGGGCGGCACTTTAACGCCTGCTTTCAGCAGGCGTTAAAAAACCAACCCGCAAAGGGACCTTGGTGCTAAGTATGGTGCTGCAATTTGCGGCACCGTACTTAGCGCCTTCCCCATTCCCATTGAGCCCTATGGGGCAAAAATGGGAATGGGGAAGGGCCATGGCGGCATGGGGAATTACCGCCCCGCCAACCTCGGAATGGGGCGGTAATTCCCCATTCCGCCATGGCGGAGTCGGTAAGTTACCGGCATGGACCATGGTGCTATTAGCACCATGGTCCAACGCCTGGGTCGTAATGAGGGCCTATGACCCCTTTGAAACGTTTCAGTCACTCCCAGAAAAAGCATGACACTAGATGCTGCACAGGTGACCTGAATGATCTTAAGAACAAGAGCAGAAGGATGAGATACATCTAGATGAAATATTATTATGAAACTGACACGTCCCCAAAATCATCAACGTTGGACCTACTGGCAGAAGATGATAAAGATCCCAAATCCCACTTTGCATGATGCACGAGGGTGCACAATATCCTCAAAAAGTTGTATTCACACTTACCAAAGTGTTGAAGAAGCCATCCTTCCCAGCACAACTCCTAGCGAAACTCCTTTACCAGCAATTACTGGACCAGTAGGAGGCCAAACACATACTACAGTAGAACTCGCAATGCTTCCACCCAATGAGGAGCATGGAATCTGCACTCTCTTCATATGCAACCCTTTAAATGATAGCACCAACCTCGACGCACCAAGCACCCTCGACCTCTGGGACATCTTTCCAGCTTTTCACACCATCAGCCACGAAATTCTCCCAAAAATACTTTCTGATAACGAACAAGAGTAACCTGTGGTACACGTGACAGCATTTTACATTTACTGCAGGACAGAGGACATGTACGTACCCCTCTTCAAATGGTTCCCCAGTGATATTATTTGCAGGGCACCTATGGGCTATATAGTCTGTCACCGCATCTCATGGCTTCACTCGTGGATATGTCTATGGTCTGTCAATGCACATCTTGGGTATGTACATGACCTCACTTGTGGATATGGCTATAGTCTGTCAACGCACCTCTTAGGTATGTACATGACCTCACTCAGGGATATAGCTATAGTCTGTCACTACACCTCTTAGGTAAGGACATGACCTCACTCGTGGATATGGCTATAGTCTGTCACCCCACCTCTTAGGTATGTACATGACCTCACTCAGGGATATGGCTATAGTCTGTCACTGCACCTCTTAGGTAAGGACATGACCTCACTCGTGGATATGGCTATAATCTGTCACTGCACCTCTTAGGTATGTACATGACCTCACTTGTGGATATGGCTATAGTCTGTCACCCCACCTCTTAGGTATGTAAATTACCTCACTCAGGGATATGGCTATAGTCTGTCACTGCACCTCTTAGGTAAGGACATGACCTCACTCGTGGATATGGCTATAATCTGTCACTGCACCTCTTAGGTATGTACATGACCTCACTTGTGGATATGGCTATAGTCTGTCACCGCACCTCTTAGGTATGTACATGACCTCACTCAGGGATATAGCTATAGTCTGTCACTACACCCCTTAGGTAAGGACATGACCTCACTCGTGGATATGGCTATAGTCTGTCACCCCACCTCTTAGGTATGTACATGACCTCACTTGTGGATATGGCTATAGTCTGTCAACGCACCTCTTAGGTATGTACATGACCTCACTCAGGGATATGGCTATAGTCTGTCACTGCACCTCTTAGGTATGTACATGACCTCACTCGTGGATATGGCTATAGTCTGTCACCCCACCTCTTAGGTATGTACATGACCTCACTCAGGGATATGGCTATAGTCTGTCACTGCACCTCTTAGGTATGTACATGACCTCACTCAGGGATATGGCTATAGTCTGTCACTGCACCTCTTAGGTATGTACATGACCTCACTCGTGGATATGGCTATAGTCTGTCACCGCACCTCTTAGGTATGTACATGACCTCACTCGTGGATATGGCTATAGTCTGTCACTGCACCTCTTAGGTATGTACATGACCTCACTCGTGGATATGACTATAGTCTGTCACCGCACCTCTTAGGTATGTACATGACCTCACTCGTGGATATGGCTATAGTCTGTCACTGCACCTCTTAGGTATGTACATGACCTCACTCGTGGATATGGCTATAGTCTGTCACTGCACCTCTTAGGTATGTGCATGGCCTCACTCGTGGATATCATCCGCAATGAAGGTTTCATCTGTTGCAATTACACAGATGAGGCCCAAACTGAATAATACATATCCAGCCCTCAATGGAACACCAAACAGACCTCGCCAGAAGCCTCTTATTAAGAGGCTCCTGAGTCCTGGATGACCAAAAGAAAACTCCAATGTAACTAATCCAGTAAAAAATCAAACCTTTGATGTGTCTCATCAAAACAACCCATCTATACATTGGCCGAGAGAGCTGCGAGCCTGCACTCAATCAACAACCTCAGATTTCCTATGAATAATTCCCACACCACACAACATTACATTGAAGCAATAGTCAGATGCTCTTTATTCTATCTTGGAAGTATTCGATGCACCAGGCCATAGCTGTCCTTCCCCCACACCTACCCATGCATGACGATAGTACTCATAAAACAGGATCAAGCCAAGAACTTTAACCTAGGCTTCCCAGATCACTTCTTGAACCATTTGCACTGTAAGGTTCCCCTCCCAGCCTTTTACTGAAACTGGAAAGTTGGGGACTCCCCCCCCACAGCCCCTCCCCCAGTTCTCTGGATTTTTCACGGGCTCTCAGTCAAACACAGATTACAATTCAAACCTTTCTGCATCCCCTATTATGACACAGCAGGAGCACAGAAGACACATCAAAGAATGTTGCATAATATGTGTCATCCTGCACACTATGGTCAAGCAAGGTAACCGTCCCTCACTTCAATAGGAAGTGTCAGGGAGGAGCTTCCCTCCGTGTCACAGTCACCACATTATGGAACTTCACACCCAAGCTACTCTGCACAGTGAATAAACGGCTGGCCATCTGGAAACTCCTAATAAAAAGATGCTTGATTGCTCTCGCCTGAGTTTAAACTCAACTCACATTGATTGCCCTCGCCAGCCCTCAATTCATATCTGTCCTTTGGCAACAAGACTCCCCCTGAACACCCCACACTGGATAAGTGCCATGTGACTGGACCAAATTGACACTGAAGCCTGGCAACTAACCTCAGTACTGGACCATTTCACCCCACACACGATCAGACTCAGTTGACCTTTATGTTGGACTGAGGATAATAAGATCATTTCAACTGTCTTAGGGTGGACACTCCACCTTAGATGAATATAAATCACCTGTATCTCGGGATATTAAAGATTCCCCTTGCTCCATTCATCGGTTCTATGTCATTTCATCGACAGATTGTTTATGGGCTTTTAATGAATAGTTTTCAATCTAAAAACTCATCGAATTTGTTTTATTTTTATTTTCGGGGTTCCCCCCAAACCTCTATCCACTATTGTTTTTTTCTCTATTCCGAACCCCTACCCCATATATGCACTTTCCCAACCCCCTCTATATTTTCAATGAGTTTCTCAGTTGAAAATCTTTAGTAAAAACCACCATCAATGCAAGGATGTTGTGACCATTAATAATGGACCCGTCTTAAGGTTTCCTACTCTTCACTAACTTGCAGGCTAGTCGTCATTTAAACCATGTGCCCTGTCAAAACTCTCCTAAAAACATACCAAGACAGAAAAACAGATTCTTCTGGGCTTCAACCATCACCATTTCAGGTTGTGCATCTTCTCTCTCCCTCTCCTTCCTCTAACCTACCCCTCCCACTCCTCTTATACAACCTAATGTCAAGCTATGCTATGCAAGACACCAGTGCATTGCACTCTACCTCTTGTGTCTCTGCTTTTGTTCCTGTGGAATAATAACCAGTCACATTGATGTGCTTTCATTGCTTTCGTTTCTGTCTAATGAAGAGATCACTTTAGCTGTCGGCAGGTACATTTCAGATACTTCGCATCAGGTCCATGCTGAAGGTAAGAGTGGCCTTAACACCTACATCACTCTATTACATCACTCTATTACAAGTTAATCGACATACCTCTCGTACCCCCTCCCTACCTGCTTTCTATATATTGGAGGTGCACCCCATCTTGCCTAATGTTTCCACCCCCTCGCAACTCCTCTTCGTTACCTCTCCTTATGTGCCATAAGAGCGATAATTGTCTGGGATCACCATGGTTACCACGGCACCGTCGTCTCTACAAACTGCATCCGAATATTGATTGTCTGAAGACTACTTGTTAGCTTTCTGTTATGCGTAGTCCTCTGTCCAGCTACCTTATTATGCCTTATTGCGGTCTCACCGCGTCTCATCCACGTCCTCGACCCTTTCCTGTGTGACCATCACGTTTCCATGCTGAAGTCAGAAAGCCAATCCAAATACTTGACCCTGCTTGTGAAGCTATTGTTACGCTAATGCTGCTGCCTGGCCTGACCTAATGTTTTTCCTGCGTACCGTTGGGTGGTCAGTAATGACGTGCATACCAGAGAACTCTTGTTGTCTCCATGACCAACCAAATCCTATTATCAAGTTTCCTCTCTTGCAGAGTTTACTGGAAACATATTATGTAACCACCTGTTATGTTTTACCTATCCTGTGTTTGTAGATATTGCCTATTTATGTGTGAGTCTGTATCTGGAATGTTTGTATTAGAGTGACCTTCGTAACTAACCTTCTTTCAGACATGCACTATGTCGTGGGAATCTAAGTTGGATATAGCCCCTGTATCTAGAGGAGAGGCTTAACCAGTATGTATTTCCATGCCTATTATGACCTTTGAATGTACACCTGATGCAGTGGCGTAACACAAAATCTGGGGGGCCCCCTGCGAGCCGTGCTGAGCAGGGCCCCCAATTTTTTCAAAGAACCACAGGCTGCACTACTGACACGTGGGGCTCCCACGCATGCACAGGTGATCATGCTGCCAATGGGAGGAGCTGAGCATTGCACTAGATGAAAGAGGTCCATGTTGTAATCCAACCCTACATTGTTCACCTAGTGTAAGAACAAGTGGGAGGAAGTGTTTGTTCACTGGTGCCCAAAATTACCAGCCACCACTGTGCACGAACTAGTAAAATTATTATACACATGCTAATGGTAAAGGTAGCTTTTTGGAGCCAGGTGGGTAAATTCTGAGGGAGGGGCGCGTGGCATTGTAAACAATTCAAAGTCAGTGGTGACAGGGACAGGTGAATACTTTTTATTGCAAGGGCATTAACATCTCCAACTAATTAGTGTGAGCGACCGAGCATAGTGAGGTAGTCCTATTAATTTAGGAGATAGGGTGGGGGTCTCTCCCAAGAAAATGTTTAAAATAATGCATTGAAATGGTCCATTTTACACCAACATATTTGGGAATAATTGGATAAAAAGTCAAACAATTAACAATTGGTTTTCTACTCTAAACCATGAAATAATTGATTACATGCTATTTCACCAACAGTACATAGGTGTATTTTACACTTTCACAATGCTATTGTCCACTACACAGACTAGCATTGCCACTCTAAGTCACGTTTATAAAGCATGGCCACAATCTATCCATGCCAAAAATGGTCCCTGTAAATATAGTTTCTGAAGCTTGAGATGCAATCTATGCCAGTATGGGGAATGTCAAATCACTTTCATGATCATGCGGACACAATATATGCTAGTGTGGTAACTGTAAATCTCTCTTGGAGCTGCAAACCCAATCTATGCCAGAAAAAACCCAAACAAAAGAGAAATTGCTTCAATTTTTTAAACTCCTCATTAAAAAAAACATACATTTATCTTTCCTTCGGGTACGGACAGCGTCAGGGCCTTTTAACCTTATCAATTGAAATGGGCCCGAGCATCAGGCGGGCCCGAGCAGGTGCCCCATGTTGGCAGTTTTATGACACAGTGACATACTCTTCTACTTCAGGATTAAATATGTGCTTTTCAGCGTGCATGCTATAAACACCATTTACTGGTACCCTAAGGCCAACACCTCCTTCAGGCCTCTTGCACTATCCAGCAATGTTTTTATCACTTTGTTACCTATTCTACTCTGGTTTCCTCTACATTAGCCCCTGTTAGATAAGATTTTGTTGAGTGCAACTGGTGTGGGACTTTACAAGACTTATCTGCTTGGTATTAGTGAACCAACTTTTAACATATGCCTGTACTACACAAGTCGGTAGCAGCCAGGCTTATCTTAGAAGGGGACTGTGAACTGTAGAGCAGTACAATGAAATCAGTAAACACAAGTATTCAAGTAAGCACTTACACCCTTAAAGGTTAAATTAAAATTAAGTATTTATATATACACAAAACAAAAGAATCACACTAGATGTGCAGCAACTAATAATAACATCAAGTAGAATTTCAGAATCAAGTTATTCAAACAACATTAATGAAGGTGAGTACATTCTGTGTGTACTAAAACATTTCCAGCACATGGAGTGGCATCAATCAAGGTCAGTAGTAGCACTTATTGTCACCATACAATATTGAGTTTGGAGGGGAAAAGTGTTTGAGTAGAATAGCACACTTTAGCACTGTAACAATAGTCTTTTTCTCTCAGAGGGATGTAGGAAGTCTATTCTCCAGCAATAACAATTAAATCCTTTAGAGTGGACAAGCACTGCCAAAGCCAATATGGTTCATAAGGAATGCTTTTAGGGAGCCAGGATAGCCAAAGTCAATATGGAAGTTCTAATTCTGATGCAATCTTCTTAGAAAAAAATTAGTTGAACAGTCAGTAGTTCATTGAAGAAAAAAACAGGAGCTCAAGTGAGCCTATCTTATGTGCAAAAGCTGTTAGGCCTGCCCAAATGCATGGCAGTAATTCAAAAGGATAGAAAGCAGCACCCCAAGCTATGAGGCATTTGATTTGGCTAAAGGTGGTTAAACCCAAAGAACCACAGCACCTTAGAATTGAAGGAGATGTTTCAGCTGACATCTTTCTTGATGCAGCAATGCAGACCCTTGTTGCTGGACCTTGGTCGTGGTGTCATAAGGAAGGACGTCTGGTGGGCTTCTGTGGCAGCACTCTCATAAGGGCCTCTGCAACAATGGATTCCACTAATTTCATTGGCTCTTTGTGGTTTTGGTAGCTTTTTCTCAGCACCACAGAAGAACAAATATCCTAGATTGGGGTTTTCTTGGTCCCTCTGTCCTGAACTTTGGTAAGGGGACACTGGACAGAAATCTCCTCCTTTTGTATACTCACACAGAGGCCTCCGAAGTTTCAACCGGATTTGTCCTTCAGAAGATGTTGCACTCATTGATGGTCCAGGTACCTCACGTATTGGAAAATTGCAGTCCAGGAAGGTTGCAGCGACACAGGGGTTGGCCCAGAACAAAGCAGGTCTTGAGTAGAGTTGGTCCCACCAGCATAAGGGAGGAAGTCGTCCTTGGCGGAGCTTCCCAGTCGATGGGATAATGGGGTCAGCACAGATGGAAGGCTTCACCAGTGCTTTCGTGGTGCTGCTGGTGTCTCCCTCTATCTTCTTCAGATTTATGTTCCAGTGGTCGAGTCTGGCTGTAGTCCCAAAACCCTCACCTCATATACGAAATCCCATTAATTCACAGCACTAAACTTTCAATCATACAGTTGTCCTCTAGAAGAGCCACCTGTCCAGTTGGAACTGGTTTTGCCCAGGCATGCCTACAAAGGCCAGTGAGCGGAGGGCTCCTCCCTCACTTCCTGCCTTCCCACGCACACTGGAGCCTGGGTGGTTTTCAGGAGTGAACCCCGCCAAAGGCAAACACACAATGGACTCAAACAGTTTATAGTCTTTTCATCGAATGCATTCTATCGAAAATGGAATGCATCGAAACGTATTCAACGAAAAATGTTCCATAGAATTATCAAACATAAAGTGTACAGTGTTTATGCATCGAAACCCTTGCATGCAAAGTCGATGGAACATGTAAAACACTTTAATGTTATATGGAGCTGTCCAGTGCTTAAATCTGAACAGCTCCATATAGGATGTGCAGTGTGCCCTTTTATTTTACTGGGGGGCGGGGTCGAAAAAAATAAAATAAAAGGGCACACTACACATCTTATACGGAGCTGTGCAGATTTAAGCACTGGACAGCTCAATATAACGTTATATGACTACACACTACACCAGTCAGAGGGAGCTGTCCAGTGCTGAAATCTATAATGTATTTCAGCACTGGAATGCTCCCTCTAGCTTGTGTTGTTTATTGTTTATTGGGGGGGGCTCGCCCACACCCCCCCCCCCAACTCCCAGGGGTCCCCTTTCCCTAACCTCCCACTCCAACCCCCATTTTCAAAAATGAACCCTTTCCTCACTCTATCGAAATTCATTCAATGAGTATGCTTTCTGGTGGAAAA
This sequence comes from Ambystoma mexicanum, assembly GCF_040938575.1. Lineage (NCBI taxonomy): Eukaryota > Metazoa > Chordata > Amphibia > Caudata > Ambystomatidae > Ambystoma > Ambystoma mexicanum. Next base: position 829,254,428 of record NC_090934.1, on the reverse strand, counting down.
GCATTTCAATGAATGTATTTCGATGGATAATAATTGAAAAGAAATTCATTTGATGGAAAGACTGGATACCGACTCAAACCTGATATAACCAACAGAGTAAAAGCTCAGAAGGAAGTAACAAATGAGAAATGGTGAAAAAAGAAGACAGATGCCATTTTGGTAAAATGGTCACCCTTTGGTGTTTTTTCTGCAGCTGAGAAATCAGCCTGCAGATACATTGCACAAACGGCAGTAAAAAGAAACCACTGCCACCAGCCCTTCAAGCTAGTTAGTGTAACAATATGTTACATGAGAAGTGGGATAGGGAGTTACTATGTAACCAACCAGCACTCCAGATAAGATGGTGTGTGCTGGACCCACAAAGGAAAAAGGTATGTAAGACAAACTCTCTCCAACTATTCTTGGGAACTGTACTCCACACAAGAAAATGCATTTAAACATTTAGAGGAGTTCAAGAGACTCCTCAGTGGCACTGCAGAAAGGGTGCTGTGTGTCACTTGTAGAAAAAGCAGATGTCTGTGGTGTTTACCAGAAAACATTAAAACATAAGGAACACAACATCTTAGTCAGAGGGAAAAGGCATGAGTGGGTAGCAAAAAGGCCCACTCACTCAGGAGGTTAAAATCAAAAAGGTCCCAGATTCCAGCAAAGGGCTGGGGGTCTCTAAGGTTAAAGGGAATTAGCTCAGAAACTGATAATTCTCCCTTATAGTGCCCTGCTGACAAAAAGTGATGAATAGCTTTTCAGTGGACATTTAATATTCCAGCTCCCCACTGGCTTCCTACCCCATTAAAATCTGCAGCGATTAACCCCTTTGCTGCATTCTTTTGATTCCATTACAATAAGCACCCCACCAGTGTCTCAGGCTGTTTTTGTTTCCAGCTTACCCAAAGGCCACTAAAATTGAAGCCACAACACAAAGTGGTACCAAACTACGCCGTTCCATGATTTGTGGAGCTAATAGGGGAAAGGGGGATAGTTCAGTCCAAGCCTGAGCCCTTCAGTCCCTACTATGAAGAGGCAGCCCCGCTGATATATTTCTCAAGTCTGTGGAGGCTTGATTTAACAATAGGAGACAAACTACTGTATTAAGAAAAACAAATTTATATATAAGGGCTCCTGGAGAAAACCCTATTCTGCCCAGGAGGGCTCAATTGAAAACAACAAAGTGAAAGGGTTGCATGCTCAGTCCCCTCACTGCTCATTCACCATTTTCACCTAGTACTGAAAAAGAATGCACCACTTCTCGTTGTTTAAAAGGTACTTCTATTTATATATGGAAATATTCAGTTACTAGTGGTTTCTAGGTTCAACATATATCAATTTACAAAGTAAAGCAAATCTATTTGCACAAAACATAAAGTTAAACATGTGCACATCTTTGCACATACAGTTACACATGTAGTATAATGCTGTTGCAGCTGTCGATAAATATGAAAAAACGACAGGGGTTGATACATATACACAAATCAAAGAAACAAGTTTACAAACTTTGTCATTATATAAACAGTGGTAAAACATGTAACACTGTGGTTTACAAGGAACATTTTGTCTACACCAGGGTGTTTCAGCCAGTTATATGGGCTGTCTAAGCCGTGTTGTGCTGGCCTTCGTCAGGACGGGGTGGACAATGTTGTCAAGATGTTCAAATTAAGCTGTAGGTTTTATTAGCCACAAGTATTCCCAGCAAAAGCAGGGAGGATTATGGGACTCGTAGTGTCTCATGTTCATCAGTTCTGGTTGGTTACCTATGTACAGGTAACGCTACGCGAACGATCTCGTTAGGCGTCTGAATCGCCTGATCTATGGTTCGGCTGGTTGATATGTCTCCTTGCTGTGCTATTGTCCCATATGTTTGTAGGCTCGCGCTATCACATCTCTTGAAATGATGAAGCTAAGTGGAAGCCGGAGCTGCTGTGTGCTGGTAGCGCAAACAACCTCGAGGAGCCGAACTGGAAGCACGGTCGAGTCGAAAAACAATGACAGCAGTATGCATATGTGTCTGTGCAGGAGCACATACAGTCATATTAGTATATATTCACATGCATAGCCTGCTGGTTCCAGACACATTGTATATTGGTGATGTTAAATTAGCTGCTAATTGGTGACACAAACTGGCAAGCAGGTGGCAGCTAGAGACTGTGAGAACGTCTCCCCAGGAAGGTGAGGACAGGTCATGCAACATGAAGTGCTGAGTTAAGAACAAGTGCTAAAACCCCTCCCTATATTTATTACACACCTGTAAAGGCCACACAGACAATAAAGGAGTGACACAGGTATTGCAGAGGCACATTCTTTGTGTGTTATTATTTAGAGCGTGCAGCGGCTTCCGGCCCTGCCTCCATTTAGGTATGGAGTCAGGGCATTGGAATAGGCCCCAAGCCTTAGGGGACCCCTGTACCTGCCTCCATGTTGGCAGTCGGCAGTCCTATGAAACTACAAGTTACTCCTTTCTTTCCGGAATTTAAATGTGTGCTTTGCGGTGCTCACATTACAGTCTGTATTTGCTGTAGTTTTTCAGGGGCTGTTATCTCTTTTGACCCCTGTTGTATCCAGCCACGCTCCTATCACCTTATTGCCTTTTTACTCTGGTTTGCTCTACATTAGTCCCCTGATGACAAAGACTGGTTAATAGTAGTGGACATTTAGTGTTTCAGCTCCCAGAGAGCTGCATGTCCTGTGATAATTTGCAGCTATCAAACCCAGGCTCCTGATTGCATCCAATAAAATGTATACACTCCACAGGTGCCTGGGATTGTTTTTCCCAATCTAGGCAACCCTCTCCCCAAAAACAACTTGAAATGGGGCCCCCGCCATGGCTTTAAGTGGGCCCGGTCTAGGTGGGATATACCCAGCACCTAGCTATCCAGCAAATAAACGTGGCATCTGAGGGTGTGCACAGGGGACACACATGCAAGTAAGCACCCAGCAACTGAGCTTGCACACAGGTGATTAGAGTTAGGAGCAAACACATGGGTTGTGACAGAAATCTGTACATGACACCCAGCACTTGACTCCAAACGATTGCATGTGTCCAAATAGTTATGTATCGCTCCTGGTTTTGCTATTAAGGGTGTTATTATAGATGAAATAAGCCGGGAGGCCTGTGTGCACTATGAGCTCAGAAGGGGGTTGCAGGTTTGAAGCAATGGCATGGATTTGCCATATTTAAAATGTGATGCTTATTCTTGTGTTCCCAAACTACCTTTTGATATTATGCAAAGCAACCAGTAGCTTTCTCATTAAATGTTTCATGGCCAGCCTTGTAGCCAGGCTTGTAGTGGCTGCTCACAAGCTCCCCACCCCCTCTACAGTGCCCAGCACAATGTTGCCAAACCGCCTAGAGTTAGAATGTGTAAAGTCTGTAAAGGATGTTAATCAACTTTGCTGTTCTGTACATGTGTACTGTAGCTCCTTGAGGCTAGTAGATTGTGACATTTGGCCTATCCAAAACCAATCTGTCCTCACGATTAAGTGAAGCCACTTCAAAATAAAAGGGGTTGTAGGCGGATGGAAAAACAAGGCGTTGTGCAGTTTAATGTGCAATTTGCATCCATGGGATTGAAGCTTTCTGCTATAAATTGCAAGCCACGTCCACCAACAACACCAGTGCAGGAGAGGCAAATTAAAGAGGATTGATGCTGGAGGTATGCATGCCTGAACCTGGTGATGCCATCTGACAATATACCTGTACTTTCCCTATGAGATGAAACCCAGAGATATTCTATGTAATTAAACCTGTCCAACCAAACCAGGTCTTGTGGGGATCTGTCTGATTTAATTTCTTCCCTTATTGATTTGGTGGGCATTTTAAGTAGATCCATAGTATTTATACTAAATAATAATTTAATTAATTGCCTTATAACCAACGAACATGGGGTGATTGTGTTGAAATTTGAATTCAACAACATTGCTTAGAGTGTGGATACAAATTGTGTCTCTTAAAGTAATTGGAGACTCCTATTTCGTTTGCCAACCCCAAAATGTCCCTAAAGGGAGGGTTGCATAAAAACAAAATTCTCAACTGCTCTCTGTTCCCCAGACCATGCCTTCAAGTAGAAGTTTCAATGGTGAACTAGGTATTTGGGTTTGTGTACAGGGGCAGAAAAGTGTCCTGCCAAGTTAAATAGAGTGACGTTCCTGATTTGAAAAGCACACTCTCTACAGAGAGTGAGAAAGTGACTCCTGATAGAAGAGAGATTCTGCATTGTATAGGGGAGAAAGAAGAAGGGTTCCATATATATCCTATCTGTTTGTTGTTAAAAGTCTGTTGTGTGCTAATACTGTAAAGCATTAGCAAGCACACAGAGAGATACAAATAAAGAGTACTGTGTTGTCAAAACTTATTTTATCATTGCAAAGGGCTAAACCTGATTTAATTTAAACCCTAGGGAAAGGATTGCCAAGCTTATGATCTTGTCATGTTTAAGGTGCTGCATCATTGTTGGCATTAAGGGATTTTTGTTTGTGATAGAAGGATTGAACTGTGTATTTGACATGAGACCCAAAGGTTAAAATGCACATGTGGTGTTATATTAGATCTTTTCTTAATGTCTATTACTAAAAAGGGAGTTTTTGGTATTGAAGCTTTATTTTGGTGGCACAGAGAACGTGCCATACCATGTGATGTTGAGTAAATATACATTTTCCTAGTCTTTAACAGATATATACATTCTTTCCACACACCGGCCTGATTCCTGGCTTATATTTGGCACAGGGTTGAGGGATCTACATGGTTCTATATGCATCACAGACAGGACTGGATTGAACATAAAAAGCCGGCGGGGGAAAGGGTGTGGGACCTCAGCACCACACTAACCCAGGCCATGCAATGTCCGGGAAAGCTGCTGCGGAGGACATGCCCACTTTTCTTCTTGAGCCGCGTTCTCCGCCCACAGGGTGAAGCCCACGGGGGACAGGTCGTAGGGGTTTTGCGACCGTAGGGAGTTCGGCGAATGTAGGAGGTGGAGGCTTATCTCTTACAAGCGGTGGATGTCAACGGGAGAACCAGACCCCCAGTTGAGAAACTGTAATAGTGTATAATTCACGCCAGTCCAGATGGAACTTTGCCCCACTGCAATAGTGCCAATATGGGGGAAAACCAAGTAAAGCTAAAATGCAAAATGTTGACAGTCAAGAGGCAGCTGGCAACCTTGATAGACCCAGGTTCTGGCATCACCTTCAAGAAGAAATCACTACAGAATCCTACAACCATTACAGGGGATGCTTACTTTTTAACCCAAGGAATTTATCAGTTTTTTAGTATAAGTCATGAAGCTAGCATGGCCAAGACGCAGGGAGCATTTGTGTATGTCCAGTGCCATAGGTAAGAGTGTGGAGGCCAGTGACTCAGAGCAGCAGGAATGGAATGTTGGCACAAATAGAATCCACGAGACCGTGGGAAAGACTGACAATTAATCCCAAGACCCCTGTGTCTGTGAGAGCAGAGAATATGAGGCTGTGGGAAAGTCACTAGAGTTACCCCAAAATCTCCCTGGTAAATTGGAAAGTTATGGCTGGGGGCCAGGGAGGTCGGGGGGTGGAACACCCACCTCAACTTCAAAAGCCCTAAGCACTGACATGTTTGCTAAAACTAGCCCTGTATCTTTTGGTATATTTTCGGCCAACATACACCAGGACTGGCCAGAGGGCAGTAATGTTGGAGCTGCAATAATTCCGGCCCCTGAAGTGCTGGTGACTAATGAGTGTCGCTCTACAAATTCTGCTACTACTCTTAATAGCATTAGTCTTATTAGCCCTGTTAAGGCCCCAAGAAATCTAATGTCCACGTCTACCCCAGAATGTGTGCCTGTGGACTGGCAGTGCCTGTTTAGCCTCTCTCTGAACCCGTATCTGCCCCTGTCCCTGAAGGGAGTGGTGTCATCCAGAAAAACTGTAATGAATGACCAGAGCAGCTTGGAGGCCTCAAAGGTCGAGGATATCATGACTCAAACACCAGGGAGTTAAAAAATAAATGTCAACCCATCAGAACTTCACCGAGATCTGCAGAGGGTCCCAGCCCTAACGGATGCAACGGATCCTGAAGATGTGGAGGCCAACCCAGCGTCCTGTCAATGTCATTGTGCCTGCACCAACCCTTCCCTTGCAGGTCATAACCAAACTGTGAACTAGCATGGCAGTGATTCTGTGTTGAGCACCGATGACCCTTGTACCCAGTCCTCACCTGGTCCACCAATCCAGCAGAATGCTGTTCCAGTTGTTGCGGGGCGTGTACACCATGCAGATGTGATTGTTGTGCTGTTCTGTATGAATGTTAAGAGGTTGCTGAAGATCCTCCTTGAGACAAAGAGAAGACGGGAATCAATGGGGGGACCTGAAATAGGCCTGGTGGAGTGCCCAGGGGGCAATCAACCACCTCATTTGGCAGCAGCCTGTAAATCAGGCACTCAAACAAACACTGGAAGTCTGGGGTTATCGGGGAGGGGCCTACGTGCCAAAGTAGTACCCTTATTGGCCCCTAAAGGGCCTTGTTGACCCAGGTGCTCATTGCTCCAATTGTTCCAATTGATTGCACTATGCTGTCTCCAAGATCTCTGAGCCAATATGTACAACTGCCCAAGCAGCCTATACTCACGGGTGCAGACCAAGTATCTGGACACATAATATCAAATGCCAAATTAGCCCCTGGGACTGGCTATGTAGCTCATAACCAAGCTAGAATCACAGCCTGTTCCAGGGCTCTTAGAGCACAGTATGGGCAGTAGTCAATGAGAGGAACGATATACTTGAGCCAGGTCCTCAAACCATCCCACAACCAGTATGAACCCAGGGAAGCCCTGATAACCTAAGGCCTGCACTGGCTCTACACGGTGCACAGCTGTGTATTTATATCCCACGGGGGCATTCAGATTTGTACCAGGGTGCATTGTCAGGGGGAATGATTCCATCTGGGTTGAATCTCGGGACCAGAGAGTAGCTAATGGCACTTTGAGTACTTACATGAGCATCACACCCCCATTACCAAGTAAAATCTTGATAAGCCTGATCTTGATTCAAACATTGATTTTTCGGTTGCAACTAGGGTCTTAAACCCTATATTAACTAGGGTGAATGCATTACCATTGGGGCAACGGCCATTGAGGAAGCACACCTGGACTAAGCCAGGTGTAATGTATTAGATAGATGACTATAAGCCCTGATGGATTTTAGGGGCAATTGTAAATGCGATCCTGTATGATGCAAGGTCGGTTAGTTTGTAATTTACTACAGTCTCGTTTTCCTGTGTTCATGATATAATTTATCGGTAGGGAAAATGATTATGATACTTATACATTCTTCATGATTGCCTTTGCACCATTGGGTTGTATATATTTATGTGTTTAGCTGTATTTCTTTTTGGTTGTGCTTTGATCAATGTGACGAAAAAAAGCTTGTATCGATCAATCGAATAATGGTGTGGCACTCTTAATTGGGAGGGAAAAAATTCCCTGCATTGATTGTTGCCGCAAAAATGTTCCCAATATGAACAGACTGCAAACATCACAACAAGGAAAGGCTTCACATGAAACATCTGTCAGACATATCAGACACTTCCTACCTTCAGCTCTTCAGCGCTGCAATCACTGGGAAGCTTGTGTCTCCTGCTTTTGCACGTTTTAATTTGGGTTGCACAAGCCTGTAAGATTAAGGGGTTCTGGTGGGTCTTGAGGTTTGGGACATGGTGACTTTGTGTGACAAGGAAGGCCGGGCAGACACGGAGATGCATTTATGAGTGATGGCAAGAGTCTTGGCAATGTGATATTGTAGTCAGGTGATCTCCTGATGCGTGCAAATTTACGCTCATAACAACTTTCCCAGCGTGTGATATCCAGATCACACTACTCTTCACGTGTGACTGAAAATTACATGCTGAGTTTATGCAGTGCTTTTGGTGTGCCTATCTAGCACATGGTGTCTCATTCCCTATAAAGGACAGGACTGGTATATAGGCAATCACTTATAAGCAAGGGATGCACAGCACACCCATCACTGCCTCCCTGAATGCCACACCCCTAGTCAGGGCAAAGGTACACATTCATGCTACATGCGCTTGAGAATCCTGTACTATATAAATGTGCTGGCATATGAGTATCCTTGTGTGCAGTTATTGCACTATACATGTTGGTGAATGACAGTTCACACACAAACCTTTTCGTGCAAATGTCGAAAAGATGCACTTTAGAGAAACTACAAATTAATATTGCACTACAGAGACAGTGCTCCGCTATATTTGTATATCACCCACATCACACACAAAATGTTAGGATCCTTTTCAGTTTTCGGCTCATGATTGTTGGATCAGCCACAGCAATGGAGGCAAAATCAATTAAACAAAGAGGAGATGATTGAATTTGAAAAGGCTTACATCTGCGCCAGTCAAATAACCAGTAGATGAAGTTCTGTATGATCAAACGTCATGTCACCTTATGGTGATGTATTTCCATCTGCGCAGGCTGCAGGGGCCATGGCTGAAATTCTACATGCTTGCCTGGCCATGAGGAATAACTACTCTTACCTCGATCAGCACACTGCAGGTAAACCCAGCTGGGCTACGATGAGATCCCTTGGCAGCTTTACCCTTCCAAAATGGCCGCTGCCATTTCCTCCATCTGCTAACCTTGAGCATGCTATGCAGCCCGCTCATCTCTCAACTGATTGACCGCATCCCTTGGTTTAACACCAATCCAGGGAGCTGGCAGGCAAAGTCGGCCACCTGCTAATGGTCCCCTCCTAAGACTCAGGCTCCTGTCTGGCCTATCAGGCCGTGGCCGGAATGCCGTGCTGCCTACCCCCCACCCCCCTTCATCCCTCTTCTCCCTTCTGCCTTCTCCATTCGCCGCTCTGATTTGGATCAAGCCCTTCAACTACTTTGACCACAAGGTAAGCGTTGCAGCCACTCTCTAGCCTTGACTGTGCGCCCAGCCTACTCACTCCTTCTTCCTGCCTAGCCGTTCCTATGCACCACATTGAAACCCCCTCGTATGGCATTGTTGGCCTTTTTCTGCTTGTCCATTGCTGCTCCACTCTGTGCCATCAGATTCTTCTCATGGCTCCACCCTGACATGACCCTGGCTGACCCTTCTCTCCACGTGTCTCCCCTTGACTTTTTTAATCAAAAACGTGATCCCTAACATTCCTGGCTTCTCAACTTACTTTATACACACTTTGTCTGCATCAACCTAACGCTGCTACTGTTCTCCTAAACATCATCCTTCTGTGGCTCTATCAGCCTTGCTCCCTATCAACGTGTACTACAGCAGCCTACCTAACTGCCCATTATCATATGCGTCTGCTTCCCAGGCCTGCCACGGCCTACTTTGATTCTGGCAATGTTTGCCACTGAGGATCACCGTGAAATGATCCAATAAGAAATGACGAGGGAGAAAAAAACAAAAGTCATTTTTTCGAAAATAAATTTCAGTTTTGTCTCCCAATGGACATTTCGGACCACCCGCTCCACCTGACCCCCTTACTTACCTTCAGGCGACACAGAGCGATGTATGCCGCTGCCGCCTTCGCAATCCCAGGCAACACTGGTTTCCTTCACGCACATGGAAGGGAACCAGCGCCATAGGGTCCTTTCCTATTTTTTTATTTCTTTTTTTAAAGTTTGCTTGTCCCCTGCTTTCCCTTTTATGGAAGCGGGGGACACCCACGCAACCCCTGAAGTCCAGGAATGTTGATCAACGGAAGCGTGGGACACCCCTGCAAGCTCTGCTCGCCTTGAGTGACATTTTTGGAATTCGTGCAGGTTTTTTTCCAATGCCCTGTTCTGCGTTTTCTCCCATTCGTTTTATTTATTTTTCATGATTTTTTTCGGATTCTGCGGTTGATGCCTGCCACTTGTACACCCACCTACTTTGTTCCTTGTGAATCTGCCGGACCTCACAATTTTTATCCTTGTTTGTTGAGTTTTGCAGTAATTATCTGTGCATTAGGAGATGTTAGCTTTCAAAATTACTCTGTCATTTCATTGTCACTGCTTTCCTGCTTGCAGCAGCTCATTTAATGTGGCCCCCACACCAAGAGGTGGGATTTCCTAATTGTGCTTTCGCTGTTTTGTTGCTGTGTCTATCTGTCTATGCATCCCTGTTGTTCCCCCCAATACCATGTAATAAGACCTCCCAACTCTTGCCCCCTACACCGTCTCAGCATTTCCAACCTGTGTTTCCCTCCCCTGCATTCATGGTTTAGTACTTGCACGTTCTGAATGTCTCAAGGCCTAGTAGGGTAGTTTATTATTTGAGTTTTTTCCTTGTCCCACTACCCCCCTCTGTCTTGACCCGCCTTGAAACACCATTTGGCTGCCTTAAAAATAGCCAATAATTATCAGACATGTTTGCCTGACAGGTAATGGTTTACCTCCAGCTATTCATCTTTTTCTATTTCTTAATCCATCTCATGTTATGTTTGTTTGTATCACCATTAAAAGGAGGATATGTTAGAAAATAGGTATGGGCGTGTTTTCTTTTATACTGCAGCGCATATGTGTGATCCTCTAATTATAGATTCAGACCCTGGTGATGCAATGAAGTAACTTATCTACAATAATTAATTAAAAGCAATCTGAAGTATTCAATGGAACCCAAAGTGATCTGAACTAATCCAAAGGTGATCTGAAGTAATTTGGCATTCAAATGAATACCCAATTGTCAAATAAAAACATAGCAGCTGGTATCAAGATCAGAGGCTTTTCCGGTATGTATTCTCACACTCACCAGGCAATATTAGTATGTACACACCACATATTCTTATCAAGCACTATCTATAACTAGCGCCTAGATACTTTATGGGGTTGTGCGCTTTAAATAAATACAAAATAAATAAATACGAGTGTTCAGACCAAGAGCCCTGATTGCTGGGAATGCACCAAAGGCAATTTCCTTATGTCACTGTTGGCCCATTTAGCACTTTCGAAACAATAGGGTTTCATGTGTCCTTTTTAGGGTATGTTGATGTTGAGCTTTTTACTAAGGGGGGCAATCTAATCCAGGAAGTTCTGAACCAGATTTACATTGAATGGCTTTCTTTAAGTTGCTATTGTCACAGCATATTTAAAGTATGTTATTAGCACGCTGCATATTTTCTTCCCCCTGCTTTGTTGATATTATGCGGCTATTTAAATATAATGCTATAACGGAGTTTGTTCCTTGCCCCAGCATTTGGCGTTCCCTGCACTTGCACGATCTGAATGAAACAAGGCCTAGTAAGATCGTTTGTCTTGTCCTCCCTCTGTCTTCCTGATCTTGTATTGCCTAGAAACACTTGTGTACAGGCGTGTTATAAATGACATACCATATCAAATAAGCTTTTTCGTCACTGAAATTGATGCAAGGTTACTATTTGCCAATACAAATTGTGAGAGAGCAGAAATGGAATAGCTGGATAACTGAAATTCTAGTCCTAAATCCAAGAATAGGGAAAAGAAGCTGAGAAAGAAAAGGTTAAAGAGACAGTGAACATTATTCCAGGGCACTGGGAAAGCAACTGGGCAGGATTTAAAGTTGGGGCACAGACCAAGGAGATGTCAGCCAAAGACGGGTGGGATGATACCTAGAAGGGGGGCAAGGGACAACATGCCTCTTTGTTGAGCCTGTGTCATGTGATAAATAGGTAATGTTAAGGGCCCAGATACCCACCTACCTACACCCAAGAGCATGTAGGGTGGTCGTATGATGTGGCTTGTCACAACGTAGTTACATTATGGTGTATAGAGAAAATCAATGGCTACTACCAATGGAAGAGGACCAGGCTGCCAAAAGAACCAGAGAGGTGGGTATGTAACAATTAATGGGCAACATTGCAGCATGACACTCAATGAGCAAGGAAAGGGTGGGGGCAGACAGCGAGGTCAGCATTGTGAAATTATGAAAGGAATAGAAGGATCACCTATTAGATAGCCCCAGTTCAAGACCTTTCAAAAAGAATTGTTGCCGCCATCAAAAACTTTCCCTTGGTGCCTGCTCATTAGTAGGACTTCGTTGTCTGCATGAGTATGTCCCAAAACACTTTGTGACTGCTACACAGATAACAATATGAAAGAGTTTCTTTTGAGTTGGGAAAACAGGTTACTCTAATGCGCCAAACTTTAGGATATACAAAGCTTGATTGGTGAGTCAAATATTCTTATTTTCAAACGTATCTTGTTGAAGGAAATACATAATAACACAAACTTGATTCCAAAGGCGTTGAAAAATGTGTTTTAATTACACTCGGTGTTAATTGTCACATCATGAATAATAATGTTCGAATTCATACAAATTAATTACATTTCCAGTGTTAAGTTTCACACTTTAGGTACACTGATGACTTCATTGCTTTTGAGTTTTTTGTACAAAACTTCAAAATATTATTTGTTGGATTGTTCTTGAAAAAGAAATATTTCAGCTCTCAAACTTCAAACTATAAATTATTGCATTGTTCTTAAAAAAAAACTTGGTTCTCAAACTTCAAAATATAAATGATTGCATTGCTCTTGAAAGAAACATTACTCTTGACACGTGTTTCCCCATTGATTAATTCAATGGTTCATCAGGATAGGAAATAGTTTCTAAAGGGAAAGAAGGTAAAGAAAAGACAGAAAGAGAGGTTATAGGAGCGCTGATTTATATTAAATCTAAACATTGTATAAAGTATTACATGTCAGGCCAACATGTAGTATATAAGTAAAAGTTTGACTCACCCTATTGGTTGTTTTGCATGAATCTTTTTATATATTTGTAGAAACTTCAATAGGATAATAGTTGTAAATATAACTTGAGAATGGATTTCACTTGTTTGTTCAAAAATGTTGGATTTATCTAAATGGCAAAAGGAGACTAAGGGCCTCATTACACGGATGGCGGTGCAAGAATACTATGTTTATTATTAACAAGGTTTGTTCTCAATTTTGAGTTTTTCTTTTTCATCTTTTATCTTTTCTTAACATTTCTGAACATGAAATCCACCTTTTCTCCTATTCATCACCTCCTTTTCTTTTTGTGAACATACTTTTTCCAACATACTTTTTCCATGACAATATAGAAAAATCTGTACCTCAGTTATTTAAAAAAAACCCACACAAAAACCTTCACTTCCATACGATTTTAGCGAGTAAACTATCCCGCTCCAAAATGGCCGCGGGACGTTTTTTGGGAGTGCGATGAAATCATCGCATGGCACTTTGTTATGCACACCGCAGTGAGGTCATTGCGTCACGTTAAAATGCGTATAAAAGCCCGCTAAATTTAAACAAATGAACGCTCCATTGGGAGCGCAATGATGTCATCGCGTGGCACGTTGTTATGAGCGCCACGGTGTTGTCATTGTGTCACGTTAAAACACGTATAAAAGCCTGCTAAATTTAAACAAATGCCTCTTGACCTGGCCATCCGGACCCGTTTGCTTATCAAAGCATCCAGGACTCATTGAAGTGCCCTTACAAAAGCCAAGAAATTCTTAAGGTAAGAAATGCCCAAACTTTGAGATATTTTCATTTTACCTGGATATTTCCTCTTCTTCTCCAAGCCAGCGATTTTTATTATTTTTTTAACAACAATACCTGACTTAGTCTCCTTTTTCCATTTAGATAAATACATCATTTTTGAACAAACAAGGGAAATCCATTCTCAAGTTATATTTACAACCATTATCCAATTGAAGTTTCTACAAATATATAAAAAGAATCATGCAAAACATACAATGTTTAGATTTAATATAAATCAGCGCTCCTATAACCTCTCTTTCTGTCTTTTCTTTCCCTTCTTTCCCTTTAGAAACTATTTCCTCTCCTGATGAACCATTGAATTAATCAATGGGGAAACACATGTCGAGAGTAATATTTCTTTCAAGAGCAATGCAATAATTTATATTTTGAAGTTTGAGAGCTAAAATATTTCCTTTTCAAGAACAATGCAACAATTTATATTTTGAAGTTTGGTACAAAAAAGTCAAAAGCAATGAAGTCATCAGTGTACCTAAAGTGTGAAACTTAACACTGGAAATGTAATTAATTTGTATGAATTAGAACGTTATTATTCATGGTGTGACAATTAACACTGAGTGTAATTAAAACAAATTTTTCAACGCCTTTGGAATCAAGTTTGTGTTATTATTTATTTCCTTCAACAACAAGATATTTTTGAAAATAAGAATATTTGACTCACCAATCAAGCTTTGTATATCCTAAAGTTGGCGCGTTAGAGTAACCTGTTTTCCCATCTCAAAAGAAACCAGTTCAAGACCTGCAGCCTTTTAGCCTATCTATCAACCTTGTGCATCCCCTGGGCAGGTGAAAACACCCCATTTTGTTTTGGAGGGTGGGACCCCATTGACATATATGGTTTTGTAAGCGTCTTGGTGGGTGAGTGAGTTGATTATATGGTGGGTGACACCTTTCAAAAGTGTGTGAGTGGAGAGCTATGCTTTCATATCTCCCTAACCCACAGTGTGGTCTGAGTTATTGGGGGACACTGTTGTAGGCAGTCACAGGGTGTGCATTGCAACGCAGCGATGAGACGGGAGTTGAAGCACTGTGGGCGTATGCTGATGAGCTTGGCTCCGTGTACCTTCAGCATTGTAGCAGTCCACCCTCAGTGTGCATCCACCAATGTCTACTGGGTGTCATGACAACAAGCATGTGAAGAGGACACGGATCCTGTTAAGGCCCTGGTGAGGGTTGCCGGTCAAGGGCATGCACAGCTGAAACTAAGCTGCCCAAGTGATATAAATAAGTAGACAGTCCCAAAGAGGCTTGACTCTGCAACCTCCCTGAAAGGCCCATGCATCAGACTTAGATGAACCAAAACCAACCAGGAAAATACGTTTGTAACTGTATTAAAACATTAGTCTAACGGTCTCATTCCGAGATTGGAGGTAGCCATGGCGCTATTTGCACCATGGCTGCCTCCAATACAGGGTCCGGCACCGGTTTTGTTCAATGGGGACCTACCGGTGCATTCCGACCCTTGAGTTGATTGTATTAAAACTAAACAATGACTGAAAATGGCATGCAATTATGCGAAGATGTGTCTATGCCACAAAGTGGGTGGGGTAACGCATCAACAAAGAGATTTTCAGCGAGAGCAAAACAAATTTTTCAAGTACATTTAATAGAGGGCATTATTACTGTGTATAGGTTTTTGGTCCTGTAAACCCTATTCTTTTTATCCACACATAATTTTAACTGGAAAAGATACATTTAAATGATTTCATAGCATAGATCCACACATAATTTTAACAGGAAAAGATACATTTAAATGATTTCATAGCATAGATCCCCAATTATGTTTCTTTTTACAGATGCTCGAGAGGAGACTCTGCAAATACAGTGGCAGGTATTGGGGGGGAGTTAGGAGACGAAAAGATAACATGTGGGCGATCAGTTTTCCTCCTTCCTGGTGGATGCGTCGGATGGAACTGAGTTGGGTAGTTACGCTGAGAAGGCAGCGGTTGACAGATGCCGGAAAAAAGACAAAGTTTTACAATATGCAAGAGTCACTGTCATTTACTATTTTACCATGGTGGAGCGGCACCATGCATTTCTGTTCTCTTTGCCAAATTCATTCATCATAACCTGTTATCTCATCTTATGTTATCTTGCATTTGTATAGCGTCTACTGCTACAGTTCATGGCGTTGAAACGCTTTTGCCGCTCAGAGAAGCAAAGGAGGAGTATGATAGAACATTCTGTAGTGGTAGGGTTGAGCAAAGTTGGGTAGATAGTTGGGATGAGGGCTAGGGAGGGTTAAGATGCACAGGAAGGCATAAGAAAGAACGGGTGGAAGAGCTATGTGTACAATTGGACCACATTTATTGTGGGACTCAATTGTATTCTATGGGTCATAGCGCCAAAAGGAGAGATAGCTGGAGAAGGGGTGTTCACTGCGCCTGGGATATGTCTTGAATTTACTCACTGCATGGTGAGCTGGGGCATGTTGAAGCCATGCCCAAGAAAACACAAGCAGCAAAGCCCTTCTACTTCCTCCTAGACCCCCAACATTTGGCATGTGTTGTATGTTAGAAATCCGAATTTGCCAATTTTGCAAGAGCACCCATTTCTGGGACTGACCTACAGCCCATACAAGGAAAGCCTTTACAGCAAGTAAAGCGTACAGCACGAAAACAGGATCTGTCAATATATAGCACAGTGAAAAATACGTTTTATCTGTGCCAGGTCCTGCATGTACCAGTCTATATTCATCAGTGGTTAGAAGCAATGATTCCAGGATTTTTGGTTAAAACCTGCCGTCTTTGTAACACATTGTTTAAGAAGGAGATTGGTGGATAGCCGTGCCAAGTAGTTGGTGTCAGGCAGCTGCAGGGTGCTTCTGATTTTGCTAAATTGTATTTAGATGAGATTGGGGAAGCAATAAATGATAGCACACCTCTGATTGGCGTTCGTTTTCCAGATGTGAAGTGGGTCTTAATAGCCACTCATTGTCTGCTATGTTTCTACACTGACAGGAAATGTGTTTTCTGTTTAGAAAGCCACCTTTGTACAGCCATAGCCTTTCTCCAATAGCCGACATAGGGCTTTGTGCATTCAGTTGTTTGGCCAAGAATCATCCATAATGCATGCACAGGAGGATATAATATGACATTACTGCACTATGACATGCTGTGCTAAAATAACAGGCAGTAATCCAATTCCAGGCTTGACATTGCACATGTTAGAGGATAGAGTGAAACGAGGCCAGGCACTTTACTACCTCTCTTCCTAGCTTTACCTTGATCCCTGCACAATAAAAAGTATTATCCACCTATCACTCACTGATGAGCACATCAACGCCTAGAAAAGGCCATGCACCTTTCTCGCTGTTCTCTTGCCTGCTTGGATACCTAAGACGTTTGGTTTCATCTAGCACATCTGTGCAGATAACAATGAACGCTCGTTTTCCACTGCAGGATCGAACCTTTTCCTTGAACACAAGCTCGAATTGTGATTGGCTTGAAAAACATCCCCACGCCTTCTTTTTTCGCTACTTTGCACAAATTAATTAAAGTTGACTGCCATTGTATGCATGGAAGGCAGCCTTTGAAATTGATTGCTAGGGAATCAGTTTTGCTGTTTGCGAGTGTATAAAACAGGCAGAGTCAATAGAAATCCACAGCATTTGCATCAGCATGAATTTGTTTGGCGAAAATGGTAATTCCCTACTCTGCCCCCTCTCAGACATACTATAATGAATGAACATGTGGAGTACAATAAAAATCATGAACACAATATGTATGTATTTTATGCATGATTTGAAATCTACTCCACACTGAACATGCCCCCTTTTGTGTGGAAGTACCGAAATCCTTCAAAACGTCCACTTCTTTGGAGGACCTCTATACCCTTTCCCTCACCTTCCCTGGCAGTCTCAATTTCGCTCCGCCACCGGCCTCCACCCCTATTGCCCTGCACCAATGTGGTCATACCTCTCCTTAGCCCTTTGTCCACTTCCATGCATCCTGTCCCTCACTGCTTCCGCTTTCGCTTGTACTACCTCTGATCTGCTCATCCACCCTGGACATATATGTAAGCTAGGCTTGCGTCTCCGCAACAACTCAAAAGGTGAAACACCCATTACTGAGTGTGGCACCAGCCTGTATTGCAACACCCTCTTCACCACAGTTGTGATCCAGGTTCTATGTGATATTTCCGCTTTTTGTTGGTTGCGGACCAAAAAGACAGATTTTTTTCGGCTGGTTTTCGGCGGCTGCAAAAAGCAGAAATATCACAACCCTTTGCCCCCCACCCCACCCTCACTGATGTGATGTCAGTAAAATCAGGGGTTTTAACCCCCCAAACTCCCCTCCTTAGCAGCCCTCACCTCCCTCCACACCCAGATATACCCCTACCCCTAATACACAAACACACAAACAACACACATGCATAAACACACATCAACACTTACCTGTTCTCCCGCGACGGCTCTTCCTGGTCCTGACGTGCCTGTCAGACCTTGTGCGCACATGTGTGTGGCAGGGGCATGACAGTTTGATCACCCTTTTTTGCCACTGCAATCCTTATGGCATCCATATGTATGCGATTGAATCTATCCAAGCCACAATTTCTTTTCAGGAGGTATAAGGACGTGGTCACATGTTCAATTTCACACCTCCTTAAAAACTCTTTAAACTCCTTGGAGACTAAATGCGGGCCATTATCAAAGAAACACCTCCTGGTGAATGTCTCCCTGCAAAACAACAGATCAAAAAACCTGAGGATGCTGCTTGAAGTAAAATCCTCTGGGCACTTGGACAGCAGGTCCATTTTAAATACTACATATGTATCGCTTAACATCTTGATATTACATGGACCCAACAAGACCAAGGCTACTTCATCCCATGGCACCACTGGTGCCTCCCATATCCTAATTGGCAGCGTGGACACAGAGTCCCTTGTCACTCCTTGCATTCTATAATCTTCCTTTCCACAATTTACTCTAAACCCGACCATCAAAAATCAGCCCTTTTCAATGCCTTGGTTTTATCTACTCTAAATGCCCTTTTTGTCCCATCACCACAACTTTGTCTCTGATCCCCACTGGAGCCACTAGATTGTTTCCTCTGCACAAGTAGTACCCATCAGTAACACACAATTGATTGCAAACCCTTTTGAACCTCTTAACATCATCCTTCTTCACCTATCTTCTCCAATTCAACCTCACATGCTGAACAAGCTATGTCCCATTAATTCTTCTCTACACAGTCCTCCACTGCACAAATGTCTGGCTTTTGCTTCTTCCCCTTCACACCCACCTGTTTCATCCTCACTCTCTGTCACTGCTACCTTTGATAGTGCATCCGCAATTACATTCTCCTTTCCAACTATATGTTCAACTGAAAACTGAAGACTTTGCAGACCGCTGACCCATTTCATTATTCTCCTGGATACACCTTCTAGACCTTTTTTTGTTGAAAACACTAACCAACACTTGATCTGTCCTTATCACAAATGTCTGCCCTCAAAACAAGCCTTGAACTTTGTGATTTCCGACACACACACATGTGATGGTCTCTCTCAATAACAGAATAACGCTTCTCAACATCTTTAAGAGTTCTGGTATCAGTGTATATAACCATTGAACAATTCCCTCTGAATCTTGTCAATAATGGAGGTTGTACCACGTCCTCTTTTAACTCTTTTAACAAATTTTTCATACATACTTCAGCCTGCACAAATAGCACATTCTTCCTTATTAATCTCCTCAAGTCTTACGCTTTGTCCAGCAAATTCCTTATGGAATTAAGCCACTTCAGTCTTATTCTTTGGCTCAGGTGTGTCTCTAATTGCCACCAACATGTCATGTTTGGGCTTGATCACTTTCCCCGACAGCTCAGGCCCCAGATATGTCACACAATCTTTTCTGATTTCTGAACACATTTCTCCATCGTTATGGTAAGAGACCTGCCTCTTTCAGAATTCTTAGTACCCTCCTTAAAATGCAGTCATGTTCACTCACAACAGGCTACCATATTAGCACATCATCCTAATAGAACATAACTCTACTCTCTTTCCCCAATAGTCTGTACATAACTTTCAGAAACACACTTGCGATAGACACCAGTCCAAACGGCATCCTACTGCATCTGTAGAGCTCAAAAGGAGGGCTAAAGCTGTTAGATTAATTGAATCTGCATGTAGTTCCACTTGATGGTGGGCAGACGTTAAACCAAAGAATGAGTTAATTTGTGCACCTGCCACACTCACTAATAACTCATCGATTTTCAGCAACTGAACTTTCTCAGCCACAACATTCTTGTTGAGACAGCGATGGTCAATGCACAATCTTACTGCTCCATTCACTTACCGAACCACCACAATCAAGCTTACCCATTCAGAAGACTCTATCCCCTTTGATAACACCTTCACACTCCATCTTCTTTAATTCTTCCTCCACTTCTCACCTTGGTGCCAGTGGAACAGTCCACACCTTGGCAGAGATATGTCTGCTCCAGGGTTAAGGGGGTTTTGAACAGGGGCATGCTGCTAGGATTGTACCTCTGCGTCACTGGGGGTTGCAGGACACTCCGAAGGCAAATCCCTTTTTGTGGGCATTCCACCCACTCATTGTGGCGACTCGGAGCTTCAGCTTGGCATCATAGCAATGCCTGACACGGGTGATGCAGAGACTGGCGTCATCACTCTTGACCAATTGCAGTGCTTGGAGCGTGACCACGAGGTTAGGTGATGTTCTCTAATCCACATGGTCTTGCTCCGGCGTTCATCACAGGATGATGGGAGTTCTATTTAGAGTCGCGTTGACAGAGAATCATCATTCTCGCAACGGTCGCTCTTCAGGATTCTGGAGGCAGGTTAGTTTTAGGGAACTAGGTATTTAGGCACATTTAGAATGATATTTTGCCTTTGTTGTTGAAACTAGGTTTACTGTGGACAGAAGCGGTCTTCCAGGTAACTGGTTGGAGTATATCTTGTCAAATCAATCAGTAGATCCTGACCTATGTGTATGTGGTTGCCTGTATTTGTTTTGTGCTTTTACCCCTTACTGCAACCCCTGTCCTGATCTCTGAGAACAGGGGTGGGGGATCACATAGTTCTCCCACCTTTGGGGACCTCCTTCCCAGTATAGTTTTTGTTAATTGTCTGGGGAAAGATTCCCACTGGGTGGGTGGTGTGTTGCCTCTCGGACTCCCAAGGACTTCACTCAAGGGATAATTCGGACCGTGCCATTCCCCACACTCACTGACAGTACTTGATCAGGGTGTAAAGCATCCAATTTGGTAACTAGAAAGTATCTCACTGCCCTACCTGGCTACATACACCTTACCTACAGCCTTCCATCCCTTGAATTGTAAACGGCTTCAAACTCTCCCACAATGTCTATGGGTATGTCACCATAAGCATTGGCCTTCACACCGGGTTCCTTTAAGGTGCAAAACTTGAACTTGTCTCCCCATGTTTCTAGACTGACCAACGTATATTGGCTCCACTGTCAAACAACATGGACACTACTATATCATTCAGTGATATATTTCCATGTTGTTTCTTTCTTCCCATCTTCCCGGACATTGCATTGACAGAGAACAGCACTTCCCTACCAGTTGCATCAGCCTCGTTTGAGGAATATCCTAAGACTTTCCGTATGGACCCTGTCAACCACCTGCAATTCCTGTTGAACCTATCAAGGTGTGCTTTTTTACCACAATCCCGACAAATTATGTGTTCTGCAGTACTGTCTTTGTCATTGGCCATATGAGTTGTGCTCCCGCAATGATAACATCTCTTCCAAGCCTCATTCCTGCCATCTCTTCTTGTTGACACATTCCACACACGTGGGTCTTTTAATGTGTGACTATGACTAACTTTTTCTTTGGTCTCTCCCTATTTTGATCTGTTTGTTTCTTCCTGTTGATCAATTTCCACGCAGATGTTTTCTTGGAGTCCATCTTGTTGATTGATCGTTCCTCTGGTTTAGGTCTTGTATATTATCTGCGTGGAGTTCCTTAATGCAGCCCTTAGCATACTCTATATTTTTGCTATTTCAATCGCTCTCTCTAAAGTTGAACTTTTTCCCTCGACAACTCCTCATGGACTTTGTTGTTAATTCACTTAATCATGAGTTGGTCTCTGGTGTGCTCCTCCTGCCAGTGTCCAAAATCCAATTTTATTGCTAAACCCCCGAGAGCTGTGATACATTTCTCTAAACACTCGCCACTTATCTGTTCTCTCATGGCAAAGTGATATTGTGCCAGAATTGTATTTTGTTTAACCTCATAATGTTTGTCTAATTTTGGCAATGCTTGTGTCAAATTGACTCATACCACCCATTGCAGCTATTTAGGCAACCTCTCCAAAACCTCTTGTCCGGCTGGCCCAAAACAGTGAAACAACATAGCATCTTTGCGCTCATTAGAATAGTTGGGCCAATAAACAGCCATGATATATTTCAAAAAGCCTTCCTTCCAGTCAGGCCACTTGACAGTTGGATGTCCAGGCGATAGCACAAACAGCATGGGACCTGGCATATTTGCCATGTTTTCACAGTGGTAGGTAAAAGTCTGCGATAGCATATTCTGCCACCAACAACTACAAACCAGTATATGGCAAATACATTTTAAGACAACTTTGCAGTTCATCTGGGATGAAACATGCTCAATGGGCTACATTTTCTTAGAAATGCCTCGATGTATCCCCGATATTCTATTGTTGTTGCAAAGCAGTTGTTGCCGGCACTGGAGTGCTGAATGGCAGGGCATTGCATCCTGGTATCTGTGGTTGCCAGGCAACAAATGTTGCAATCAGTCTTTCTGATCTGCTGCACTCGTTGCATTGGGTGTTGCCGAGCAACAGGCGTAACAAAGCAGTACCACGCTGAGGCTTGTCATGGATTTAAAGATAGGGCACACTCCAGACCGGGACTCTTTCCACTGGCCAGGGATGTAGTGCACAATAAAAACGCTTTCAAGTTTATTATATCCAAATTCTGCTTTGAGAAGGCAGCCAACCCATCTAACACCCCCCTTGACGCACACC
Organism: Ambystoma mexicanum; assembly: GCF_040938575.1. NCBI lineage: Eukaryota > Metazoa > Chordata > Amphibia > Caudata > Ambystomatidae > Ambystoma > Ambystoma mexicanum. The sequence continues at coordinate 829,231,966 of NC_090934.1, read as the reverse complement.
CTGTGTCGCAATGGACCATGAACCAGGCCGGTGTGTAATAATACAATATTTATTTATTTTTAAATTCAAATAAAAATCAAGCAGACTCAGTATAGGGCAGCAATCACAAGTGTGGTGATAATTACACAGTAAAATGATAGGATACGCTTAATTTAACTTTCTAACATCAGGCACGTCAATGCAAAAATAAATGAAAGCAAGATTACTTTTTGGTAATGCATTTAGATGGCACAACTGTTATGCATTCCCCCTTGCAACACTCACGCAAACCCCTGTTAACCAAGCTTTGTGTTGGTGGAGAGTAGTAGCAAGGAGTCAGATATAATAGGCAAAAATCAGATTGGAAATCCGACCTACCACGCCTGAATGGCAGGCCAAAATCAGATTGAAAACCCTTGAAAAATGAGCAAAATGGCAACAGTTATTTTACATGTGCGGTTGAATGGGTAAGACAGGAATTTGTGTGGCTGGGCTATAAGGCAAGGTACTAAACAACATGCATACAAGTGGGAAAATCGACTTTGGGAAGGAAACAGTGCAGCAAAAATGACATGTGGCAGAATTGCAATTTCTTTGTTTTCACAGGTTTAAAACAAGCTAACAGCTAAGAAAATGAGCTAAACAGTCAAATCGGAAATCATTTTTTACTGATGAGGTACAAAGGCATGTAACAGGTATGATGCTGAAGTGAAAGGGTGACTCTTTATGGATGACAGTATGGGATTCTTTATAGGAAAAGAAAATCGTATTTTAAAAGGGAAAAGATTTCACGGCCACACTCGGTTTTGTGAGCAAACTGATTTGTTCTACTGCAACTATATTTTAATGGCTAGATTATTAAAGAAAGACACGGTACGCAAGGAGGTTAATTTGCAAGGTTAACCTATTCACGCATGTTCATCTCTATGGGAAATTAATTTATTCAAAATAGTACTAAGGAAATATACAAAGAACTGAAATGTTTTGGAAAGAATTACGCTAACACATGGAGACTAACATGGATTCTTCTAAGGACAGGAGACACAGAGGATTCTGACAATTTAAGAGCTCCTAGGGTATTTATAGGATTTTTATAGGGTTGGACAGAATACAAGGTATCATAGCAGTGTGTGCAGCTTTTTGGTTACTGGGGAGGGTGATACTTACTAAATGCACTTGAATTGGGTAGTTTGGACAGCGTGACAAGGATCTGGTCACTGCGCAGGGTTTGGGCTCTGCTTTAAGGGAACAGCCGGGCAACCTGGGTCTGGTCACAGTGGACAGCGGGGTGCATCAGCTGAGCAAGGACAGGTCTGGTCACTGGATTTTCCGAAAGGGGTCAGCAGCCTTTCCTCCTTTCTCACTGAATTATTGGGATTTTTTTAGGGTTTAGTTCTGGATAGTGGTTCTGCCTGGATAGGAGGTTCTGCCTGGATCTGGATCAGCTACCTCAGGCCTGGCTCTGGAATCTGCTCATTTGTGCTGGCCAGGCAGCGGCAGTGGCACCCTATGTAAAATAAAGGTCTCACCCATGCTAGCGCTCCAGTGGTGCCCTAGGTAGGTGAAATGCTCTGCAGTTTGGGCATCACTGCTGCACCAGTTGGCGTGGTGGAGGCACCACATTTAAAGGAAAAGTGCCCCGATTTTGTTCTGGCACCGGACGCTGCAGCGCAGGAAGGGGGAGCTTTTCATTAAAATAGGGCACAGTGCACTTTTACTTTAAGGAATTGTGGAATATGAAATGGTGGGGATAGTATGAGGAATTCCATCATCCTCACGGTGAGTGCGCGCACGCCTGGTCTTTTTTGAAATTTTGAAATAAAAATGAACGATGGGAGATCAACCTCAAAAAATGTGTGGGGCTAATCCGCACACATTTTCCTCTGCTCACCTCACAACAAACACATAGTCACGTGTACTCCAAGGGGACACAACTACATGCGTAGTCCTCCCTGTCACATTTAGCTGGAATGTGACAGCCACAGGTACATCAAAGCATTTCAGGAAGGAGAAAGGTTACACCTTCCTCTGGCCATAGCCAGCCTAATTAAAATATGAATGGCTCCATTGATCTGCCCTCTCTATTGTCTAAAGTTCTGCTGAAGGCAGCACATACTGATGAGATTTAATTGAAACTGGCCTGCAATAGGCCTGAACACAGAACTGACAGAAGGGGGCAGGACACTTTTACCTCTTTGATATACAATGTGTCAACTTGAACCTAGCTCCCACCCCTCTGTATCAAGGGCAGTGAATGGTATATCTCGGACAACTATTTACTGTAGGCAACCCTTGGTAGGGGACCCCCTTTCAGAGGGAAGAAGTATGTGATTTGAGGGATGCAGAAGTCTGTTCTCACCAGCAACTTCAAGGGAGACATTCACTTTGATCAAGAGTCACAGAGAGCTCAATTAACCAGAGAGCCACTTTGATCCACAACAGACAGGAAGATGAGTGGGACTTAGTAGTACATGTTGTCACCCCTTTCCTGTTGCAATGCACTCTGGTTATGACCTCACACATAACAGAAGATTGTTGTTGGGGACCCAGCATTGGTTCCTTAAGGTAGGCTTAGCCTGCACCAATCACTGGGGCCTCTTTGGCTTTAAAAGAGGGAAGAGCACCTCACTTAGCAGATCATCCGACGACTTTGAAAGGAGTAAGAAGATGGACTCATGCGGACCCTGGCTGAAGGTACAGTCTACCTTACAGCTTCTGCCAGTGAAGGAAGGCCAGGATTTCCAAGAGGGAAGCAAAATCCTTCCCCTAAACATCTCCCAGGGAACAGAGGGAGATACCGACTCAGAGGATCCGTCCAGCAGCTCCAGAACCGGTACCCAGCCAGCCCACAGCATGCCCTTCTAGGTTCTGCCAGCAAGTGGTAAGTGCCAAAGAGTCCCTGAACAAAGGCCAAGGCTGTTGCCTGCAAACAAGCTCCACAGCTTTGGGGTGTCACCGTTAAAGGATGACACAAGCCCTGCGAAGAAGCTAGGACGAGTGCCAAAACAATTAGCAATCAGCATCCATCTTTTAAGGACATTTTCAAGGCAGTCAAGCCCTCGAACCACGACCAGCTGCTCCACTGACTGTTGTCACACTGCAGTCACTAAAGCCATCCTAGACGCCTCGACCAGCATTACAGATCTGCCAACCACCACAGAGACAGCGATTCTTGACCCCGAGCCCCATGTAGGCAAGCCTGCAGCTGTCCGTCCAGCCTCGCTTGCTGAACTGCGTGCCGCCTGATACCGACAGCTGTCACCCATCTTGAACTCTGTCGCAGGAGCTGCAAAGCATCCTGGAACCTACTTAACGCTGTAAAGAATCAAGATCATCTCAAGCACCAGATACATTGTGGTTTTGTCCCCCTGATCCTTCTCCGAAGGCCCCTAGTGACATTTGCGACCCCTTGCTCCCTTGGTACTGAAACCAAATAACCTTGAACAGTTAAGACTGATTGCTTTACCGACTACCCTCCTGTTAGTATCCATAGGGCATCACTTTCCTTTGTGAAACTGCCTATCCTCCGTGTTCCTTTACAGGGTGGGTTGTTTTGTGTAGTGTGCTAGAACTGTCTTTTGTAATAATAATAAAGTAGATATTTGTATACAATCTTGACTGGATGTGAGGCACAAGATGGTACAGTCTGCAGCAATGCAATGCAATGTGTTTTTTAGTGATGCCTATGAATGAACAAAAATAGCAGGGGTAAACATGTTCAAGTTGCAAGCCACCAGCCAGGCATCAAAAGTCACCCAACACCCAGCATTCTCTGATTGCACGCAACACACTCCCCCCACAGTCGATAGTAGCGTAGGGACAACCACCATCTCCAAATTGCGAGTGTTGAGTGCAAATTTTGATCCTCACAAATGAAAAATAAAGTATACACATAATTGTAAAATTGTACAAGGCATTCGGTTAGGTGTATCTATTTGCGGGCAAAATGGAGCACATTTTTTGGCAATTTACTCTCAATGGGGCACTTATTTATGAACCACAACAGTATTCAAAATGGCACAACTCAGTGCGGCATGTAAAGGGTACCAAGAAGTAGGTGCAATGGAATGTGCAATCACAGCGCGCCCAGATATGATAAACCACAGTATATAAAAAGAACCCGGAAATATGAAACACAGTAGTATATACAAGGAAACAGCAAATGTGCCTTCCCAGAAACACAAACATATTGAAAAAAGGGAAAAACATACAGCAATGCAATGTGCTTTTTCAGTGATGCCTACTTGTGAGTGCAATCGAATACAATTTAGAATCATTGCAGTACTCTTAGGGATAGTTAGATGTGAGATAGTATGAAAAACAATGCAAGGCTTTAGATAGGGATATGTTGTGAGCAACATAGATTCTAAAATGTGGTGATGCCCCTTCACAACACATAGCTGCAAAATAGATATGAAGCACAGTATGTATTCAATGCGTTGTCTTGGGGATTCCTAGATGTGAGAACAAGGCAATGCACTTTCACAATGACACCTCGAAATGAGGCACACAATTATATGAAATGAAGGATGTTGGCTTTAAGTACATTGCAATGCTGTTTCACGGGGCACTTGGATACAAAGGACAAAGACATACGAAGTGTAAGGACTAATGTCACCCGGATATGAAACAGAATGGTATATAAAATGGAAATCAATGCTCCACCCCAAGAACTTCCGGTGTGCAACACAAACAGGGAATAGCATATAGCAATGCAATGTACTTTTAGGGTTGTCTATATGTGAACCGCAACAGAGTACACATGTTGAATGCGTTCTTAGTGGCAGTTCGAATGTGAGAGAGTATATAAAACCACAGAGGGCTTTAGCTAGGGATATCTAGGTGTGAGCAACATGGAGCTCAAAGTGTGGCAATACTCCTTCAGAAAGAGATTATATATATATATATATATATCAAAAGAAAATGAAATGGGGTTTGTTTATCATGCTTCATGCTGGAATCCAGCCTCTAGGTGCAGGACTGGGTTGCGAACCAGAGCTGTTTGGCGGTGTTTTACTGTCGAGAAAAGCTGTCCTCCCAGCACCATATGAACAAGTTCAATGCAAAGCCCATTCACGGAACATCTAGATATGCAATTCCAAAGTATCTGCAATGCGTCAGTTCAAATCGTTATGTTAGGGATATCTGGATATGTGTGCTGCGCATTCCCTTCCATAATGACACCTAGATTGAAACATACTTGTATACACTGTGGAACAGCTCAGTGGGCCATCATGGTGGTGCTTCAGTGTGAGCACAATGCAATCTGTTTTCCAGAGATAGCCAGAATATAAAATGCAACAGTACATAAAATGCACAACTTAATGTGCCATCCCAAGAGCATCCAGATGTGGAGCACAACAGAGACAATATACAGCATGCAAGGTGTATATTTAGCGATGCCTACATGTAAGTGCACACATAATTTGAAGACAATGGGCCTGGGTGGGCGGTAAGGGATTACCAGCATCAGCAAGGACACCGGTGCCGGTAATCCCTTACCACCCTATTCCGAGGACCCGTTAAGGGACTTCAGAGCTAATTACGGTACCGCAAATTGCAGTACCGTTATTAGCTCCATCCCCATTCCCAATGAGCCCTCTGGGGGCTCAAATGGGAATGGGGAATGGTTCTCGGAATGGGGACTTACCGGTTCCTCCAAGGTCGGAATGACCCGATAAGTCCCTAATCCGGGAACACGGACCCGGAATTGTAGAAACAGAAAAATTGATATGAGGCCGGGAAGCCCAAAGGAAACACACCAACACAGGTTACAAAGAACATACAAAGCGCTTTATTCAAAAGATACAACAATTACCAAAAGTCAATTGTCAAACGGATAGCTATTCGGCCCTCAGAGTAACAGAACGAACTATCAACGGTAGTTCGCCGTGTTAGTGTGAGAGACCGTACATTGGGATACTCAGGTTTTTATACTTTTTATCCAGCTCTGGCCAACCCCCTCGCGGGTTAACCATTCTTAGAACCAGGCCTAGAGTTTGTTGCCAGGTCGATCCTATAATGTATGCATTTTGATCAGTTCCGCTGATACAGTTGTTCATTTACACATAGGTCAGGGATAGGACAAGGTCTCAGTTCGCGACCCCAACAAGTGGCCTCCATTTTGATGTTCAGGGTGACTTCCACACTACAAGAGAACCTAAAATGGCAGCTAAATCCAAGATGGCGATTTACACAATACATTAAGGTAAAGACCTTGCCGCGGAATCTATTTACACAATGTTTTAGACAACTTGGCGTAGGCCAACATACATTCAAACAATGCGATAGGAGGAATAATATTATTTCGATTTCGACAGACCCTCCTTTTGGCCTATGCCAAGTGCTAAACATCATTCCTAATACTTTTGAAAATAACTCCATGTGTTATCATCCATAGATTCCGCATCATTGTCTGTAATGTCTATAGCCATAAGGTCGTTCATAAAAATCTCTTGCAACATGAATTATTTAGATGCTGTATCTGGGGTATATATTTTATGCCCTATTGCGCTCACTGCTTGAGCACAACACCCCCCTATCATTCCACACATACTTGGGAGGGATTGAAAACAGCAACAAAGGAATAACAGAATCCCTAAAATAACCATAATAACGGAAAGCATCTTCCAACCCCAAGATCGCAAAGAATCCCAGTACCAAGTACTAAGGTTCCAGTCTCCTACAGGGATATGGACTTCAGAACTGAGAGTATGTAAGTTCTGAATTGCTTTAAAAATTGTTGGCGAGGAGTCACAACACAACAAGCGGACCCCACTAATTTGTATACTCCACCTCGTTCTGCCAAAATGACATCTAATGCCATCCGATTTTGAAGTGCTACCAATCTTATTGCCTTTTGCTCTAAGGTCATATTGTAGAGTATGTCCGTGGTCCGGTTGATCGTTCTCTCCAGTACCCTTGCTAATCCCCTAATGTTCTCTGAGTTTGCTATTTGTCCCCAAAAGGGCACAACTGATTTAGCTATGTCCCCCAATACTTGCCCAGGGGTATCTCCGTTGTCGTCTCGCCGCGGGCGAGCCTTAGAAATCTCTAATGTACTTGTTACAAATACCCCTGGTAACAATATTCCTAAATAACAGGTTCCCTGCCAATCCTTGGGTAACCAGGGAAATGTTAAACTACCACAAACAAAATAAACAGGCCCCCCTACATACAGAGGCCTGTTTTCCCCAGTCAAATTTACAACGTTTTTACAAGCTTCAAAATCTCCCATTGGCCTAGTGCCATTTGTCTGTACACAGAAGGGAACTGAGTCAGGACTATGATTTATAGAATAAGAAGGAGGTACAGCGTCCTTATTGCCTATCAGAGCCATTTTAAAGGAAATCAGAGTTTGAAAGGGAAGAGATAGTTTGTCAGATGGCCTAATAGAAGCGACGTTAGGTTTACTTCTATTTGCGAAAAGCGAGCATCCCAGGAGAGTCAATTCACGTTTCTCAAAATCATTCAGATTAGTTCCATCAAAGTTCCCTGAGATGCTATCATTCCATCGGCCAAAGAATAGTGCTCTAAGAGAGGCATAGCAAGCAGTCGTTAAAGGTAGAGGATGTATATACCATCCCAGTCCCTTGTTCCCATGCTGCGGTAAATGAGTACAAATCCAACAATCACTCTTATTAAAAATGGCATGAGTGGCATTCATTACTATCATCAGAGTGTAATTATGACACTTCTGTCTATGTTGGGAGTCTCTAGGGGACAGAGTGTGAAGGTGTACAGAGGGAGTCAAAACAGTTGGTACAATCTCGGTCGGTCATAAAGGTTTCAAAGGATAGATTTCTTCGAAATACCAAAGTCCTACAGCAGCAGTTGCAAAAATAACAATTATCATTATCAACACACAACAGTACGTTTTCGGGGCCCAGGCACATTGTTCATTGTTCGATTTGCTCACCCCCTTATTTACAAGTCCAGTGCGGGGAGCAGCGGTGAAGGTGGCAGGCATCGTAGTTTCTCAATCGACGGCCCCAATGTTCGTTGCTGGCGACACTACGGTCACGTGATTTCTTAGTCCTTCCCAACCCTAGCCAGCAGAATCCCTTTTTGTTCAACAAAACTTTCTCATAACAAGACAATTTTCCAATCACTTCCTTTTTTCCAAATGCACGAAACTCGTGCCGTAGTTCTATTTCCTTGGTCGAAGGTTGTACCTGATGGTACCCAAAATTGTCTGGTCCGGAAGCAAAGTATCGTCACTTCCTGAGGGAAGCGACGTGTCGGTGGCGACGGAAGTCGCAGAACTCGAAACAGTGTTTTCCGAAAGTGATTTTTCAAGAGAGTGCGGAGACGAAATGGACTGTTCCCCAAGCTCCTCAGGCTCAGAGAACTTCTCCGACGCACTCACAGCACTGTTTGCTACTCCAAGATCAGAGACTGTAGCATCAGCGAGGGGTTCTGCTTCTTCTGTAGCATGTGGCGTCGGCTGAGGAAGTTTCTTGACGTGCGTCGCGTGAATCCAGTTCTTCTTTCCAGCCACCCGCACTGCTGTCCTGGTGACAAACAACACCTGATGGGGTCCCCGCCAGCGAGGCGCGAGACAGGAAGACCTCTCGTAGGCCTTCACCAGGACCCAACTTCCAGGCTGCATATCGTGTCCTGGTCCCATGAACCGTACATGTAAAGCAGAATACACCTGGTGATAAATGAAATACAGGTTTTTAGTTAACTGGTTACAGTAGTCTACAAGCAATACATTTTCCACCTCCCTCAGGGCTTTAGGTTTCGGGAGACCCCAAATGTTAGCAGGTCTCCCCATTACTACTTCAAATGGAGAAAGCCCAGTTCTAGTCTGAGGTGTGGTACGCATAGCTAATAACACAATAGGCAAAGCATCTGGCCATTTTAGTTTGGTATCAGCACATGTTTTTGCAAGTTTATTCTTTAAAATACTGTTGTGTCTTTCCACCAACCCAGCACTTTGAGGATGCCTAGCTGAATGAAATCATTTCTCAATATATAGGGCTGCACATATTTGCAAAATTACTGCTGCGATAAAGTGAGGACCATTATCCGACCAGATTATCCTCGGGAGCCCAAATCGAGGAAAGAATTCTTTTACCATAATCTTTGCAGTGGTCATGGCGGTAGCATCTTTGACGGGGAAAGCCTTGACCCATTTACTGAAGGCACAAATAATTACAAGAACATATTTTAGATTATTACATCGCTCCATTTCAATAAAATCAAAGTGAATAACCTCAAAGGGGACAGAAGGGGGCCCGAAACTTCCCCTTGGAGTCACTGTCCCCTTACCCACATTGTGCTGCAGGCAGATCATACAGTTCTGGACGCGCCTCTTTGCAGTGTCCAGAATCTTGTCATTTACCCAAACTTGTTCTAACATTTTCGTAATCTGCTGGGCACACACATGCGTAGGACCGTGTGCCATCGTAACCATTGCCAATACATAAGAATCAGGAAGCAACCATTTCCCTTCGGATGTATCCACCCAACACCCTTTGTCATCCAGTTTCCCCATTCCTTCAGCCCACCTTTTAGATTCTTCTATTGTGGCATCAATTTGAAAACTCACACAGACCCAATACCTTCATCCATTATGCAAGCATCTCTCATTTCCCTTGCGGCATACGTGTCCGTGCTAAGGTCTGTGGCCGTTTGTCTGGCTATCACATCCGCAAAAGCGTTCCCTTTTCCCACATCATCTATAACTTTCCGATGTGCTGCACATTTTATGATCGCTAACTGTTTAGGGAGTGAGAGTGCTGAAAGTAATTGCACTACCAAGGGGCCATGCTGAATCTTGGTCCCATGTGAGGTCAGGAACCCTCTTTCCGACCAAAGCTTTCCAAAGTTGTGAGCCACCCCAAATGCGTACTGACTATCAGCATATATATTCACTCTATGCCCTTGGGAAAGTTCACAAGCTCGGGTCAACGCTATAATCTCTGCGGCCTGCGCAGAGTTATGCGAAATTCTCTTCGTTTCGACAACTTTGTTCAATGTAGTAACTGCATAAGCAGCTGTAGATGTACCATTCGAAAGTTTGAAGCAGGAGCCATCGCAAAACAGCTCCCCTTCTGCATTATCCAAAGGAGTATCTATGAGATCTATCCTGCCCTTCGTTTCTTGTTCAGTGGCATACAGGCAGTCATGTAATTCTTCGTCACCGCAAAAAGTGTTTTGCGGGAAAGGTAAGAGTTCAGCCGGAATAAGAACACAACACCTCTTAATTTGGATGTGAGGGGCAAACAGAATTAGTTCATACCTTGTTAACCGCGCTGAGGTGAGGTGTTGGGTTTGGGTTTTGTTCGAAAGAATATCAACAGAGTGAGGTACCATCAAAATCAAATCATGGCCTAGGACCATTCCCTCACTCTGTTTTACAGACGCGGCAGCAGCAGCGAAAGCGCGCAAACATCTTGGCAAAGCGCATGCGACAGGATCAAGGGCGGAGGAGTAGTAGCCGCACGGCCTATTCTTCCCTCTGTGTTTCTGTGTTAACACAGCCAAAGCACATCCATCACATTCATGCACAAACAACACAAAGGCCTTGTCATAATTTGGAGTACCCAGAACCGGTGCCGAACATAGTGCGGTTTTGAGAAACTCAAATGACCGTTGATGTTCCGATTCTCATGGCAGTGGCAGAGAAATGCCCTTCTTCGTCAAAGCCAACATCGGTTTTATAACTAGTGCGAAATTCGGGATCCACAACCTACTGTAAGAAGCCATACCTATCAGGCCTCTGACTTCCTTCTGTGTATTTGGAACAGACATGCCAGAAATGTGTTTTATTCTTTCAGGTGTCAATCTTCTCCCCTCCTTTGACAGGAGGTAGCCTAAATAGGCAACCTCCTGACAACAATATTGAAATTTTTTAAGCGAAGCTTTGTGACCATTTTTAGCTAGATGAACAAGCAACAGTATAGTGCCTTCTTTACAGACATTCTCAGAATCTGCAGCCAAAAGCAAATCGTCAACATATTGAAGCAGCGTGTAAGTAGGTGGCAATTCAAGGGTGTCGAGCTGCTCTTTCAAGGCTCTACTATAAATGCTGGGACTTTCAGTATACCCTTGAGGTGCCCTTGTAAATGTAAATGAGCGTCCCCCCAAGGTGAACGCAAACAGATATCTGCTTTCTTTATGTATAGGAATACTAAAGAAAGCGTTTTTTAAATCCACAACACTGAAGTGCGTAGCCGTAGCAGGGATCATTGTCAATATCATCGTCACATCAGGCACAATAGGAAATTGCAGGGCGACCACTTGGTTAATAGCACGAAGATCAATTATAAACCGGTATGGAATTGCATTGTCGCCTTTCTTATATACGGGCAAGATCGGACTGTTACACAAACTACCTGTAATCTCCTCGATCACCCCACGATGTACAAAATCAGAGACAATGCATTTCAAAGCACGTTCGCCTTCGACTGATATTTTATACTGCGGAATGCGTGGCAGTTTCACTCCATGTTTCAGAACTATTTTAACGGGCTCAATCTGTAACACTCCGACATCATTGTCGTCCACTGCCCACAAACATTCCGGGACAATGCTAAACTCGGGTGGTAAAGGTCAAATCAGAAACTGAGAATTAGGAAGTTGTTGTGGTGAAACCGTTAGCCGTACTCCATCCGAAGAACAATGAATCACTGCGTTCAATTTCTTTAACAAATTCAACCCCAGCAAATTCTCTCCACAGTTTGAAGTGAGAAGAAAAGGACAATGGTCCGTAAAGGGACCCAAAGAAACGGGTACCGGTGCAGAAACCGGACAGACAGTTGGTATACCAGAAAACCCTACGGAGACATTTGTTTGCCCTGACAGTGGGATGTTTGGAACCCGAGAATGATCAATGGAGCACTTCTGTGCTCCAGTGTCAATCAAAAACTGGTGTTTCCTATTCCCTACTAATAATTCAACGTAGGGGCCTTTCTGATTAACGGGAATAGGTGAAGGTTCCAAACCCTGTTTCGGGCAATCCTAATGAAACAGAGCTTCGTCAGAAGGAAGCTCTTCAGAAAGATAGGCAGCAGAAGGGTGATCAAATATGTTTCTCGAGTCCATACTCGAGGTCTTATTTTCCTGTGAAAAAGGTTGCTGAGAATCTTGTAAAAGCTGACCTCTGTCAGGGCCCCCTGCTCCAGGGCGGCCCCTAGGTCGTCTACCCATACCCCCAAACGCACTGTTTGACCTCTGGCGAAGGACAGGGCACTGTGCTCGCCAATGACCTTCCTGGCGGCAATAAGCACATTGATTAATATTCACAGTACTCAAAGGAGTATTGGGACGTACTGACCTCTAGTCTGTGTCATACCTCCTCTGGGGTTTCTAACAATTTGTTGTAATAATACTTTGGTTTTCAAATCTCCCTTTCTCTTTTCAATTTTTTCCTTCTCATTATTAACACGGTTCTCATAATACTGAGCCATGTGCAAAACCTCAGATTGAGATTTTGCCTGCCAAGCGCTCTCAGAGGACATAATCTGTGACTGGATGTCAGGTAACAATCCACGTACAGATTTGTCCACGAACAACCTTTTCCCCGACTCTGTACCTAAATCATGTCCACTGAAGTCAGAAAATACCTGCTCGAATCTATTAAAAAATTCGGTGGCGCCTTCAGTTTTCCCTTGGACACAGGCCGTAAGCTTGTCCCAAATAATCCTTTTCTCTGGAATTATAGTTTTTAGTTTAGCGACAATCCTATCAGGTAAAGTAAGTATTACCTGTGGTGGTTTCTCACCAACTGGTCTTTCTCCATCAATTCTAATCATATTTGCCCACGTATCTCCCAACCCCGGCACATCATCTATTGTCCGAACCTGTTTCCATACATCTACGGGTAGGAGTAAAGGGAATAACAAGTCAATGTCACTCAAGGTGAACACAGAGGACTGTAAAACGGACTCTATTTCTTTGTAAAACCCCGTCGGGTTTTTCCTAATATCGGGAACTGATTGTCTAATCGTGTTCACTTCCTGTCGTGAAAACGGGACGTGAACAAATTGCGATGCATAATGTGCAGGGATATCCGCAGCGGGGGCACCAGTCCCAGCGTTGGCGGGGATCTCAACTTTTGGGATAAAGGTCGGAGGAACCTCTCTCATAGGCAACTGAGATATAGGTACCTCCGGCCGCTTACTAAGCAATAGAGCCAGGTCGAGCGCTAAGGCAGCTGTAGAAGTATCGGGCGAAAAAGCCCTTTTATAAATCCCCAATAATTCTATGGGGCAACTAACCCTCTTCTTTACACATTCCTCTTGCAGGTGCTGTACCATCACCTGAATTACCTTTCTTTGCATTTCTACTGTATACTGACTATACGTGTCATACACTTCGTCTGGCGGTATCGATGAATCCGAGATCCATCGAACCGCATCTCTGGTACAAATTCGTACTTCCTCAGGTGTCGCTCAACGGCACGGAAGGAACCGTGTCTGTACATATATTCTATCATCTTCGTCGTCCTCATCTCGCGACCTTTCGAAGTCTTTCCTAAACTCAAACAATTTTTCAACATGTCCATATACTTTCTGCTCCCTGTCCCTCGAAAGTGCCAAAGCATTCAGATCTCTCACCTCTTGTGGAAGATCCGAATTTTGTAATATACCCCACATCACACACAAATGAGTCCCCAAACCTTCGATAAAAACATTTTTCTCGGGAAAACTATTCAAATTAGATAATGTGGAAAAAACATTAACTTGATCACCTTTCTCCATGCAATGCTTAGCCCATGCAACAGTACTACGAGTCACAATCTTTGATCCTGCACCTGGATCAACTTCGGTCAATACGGGGCCACTCGGGAGCGGAGGTATAGGTAAATTTAACAAAGGTGCAACTATCGGTGCGGAGAGAAGGGGCGGTGCGATAGGCGGAGGAACAACAACCAAAGGACTAGGAACAATTGACTGTACAGGGGGAACAGGAATAACAACAGGAGCGACAACAGGAACGGGCAGAGCGCCCAAAATAGGGGCATACGGAGGTGGCGCTGAAGCATCAGGCCTGCGTTCATTTAATAAATTCTCAATAAATTCCTCAGAAACATGGAAGTCTTTAGAGGGGTACATTTTCTGGATTCCGAGTGAAAAGGCTCTATCCATATTTTTAACTGATTCTGACCGCTTTTCTTTATCATATAATAATGCTTTTTCAGCGTTTGTTTTATGACGACGTGCATGTTTATCCCTACTTTTAAGCTGCTGTAATGCTTCTTTCTTCCAATTCTGTAACACGTCAAAGGCTGCTGGTCTAGCCTTTTTCTTTAACAAGATCGATTCTAAGTATTCAATACGGGGGATCTCAAAACTACCGTTGATTGGCCACAGAAATTGGGAGGCATGTCTGGTCTGTCTGTGCCAAATATCATTAAATACTATACTTCCAATGCCATACTTACAGTACATAGTACACGCCGGCGACCCCTCCTGTGGTGCCGGGCAGCTAAATTCCAAGGATTGTCGATCGCTGCGGAACAGAGCCCTAAAGCAGCTAGACAATTTCCCAGGCATTTCACAAAAAATTGGTGTTACCTGGTTCAATAATTGTGTCTGCAGATACAATACGCCAAATTCAAATTGTCAGGGTTAAATTAAGAGCCGGGTCATGACTGCACCTGATAAAACCTAAGGAGGAACGTACGGTTTACCAAAGAACTTACCTAACAAATTTTACCTTGTGTTTGGTGATTTCGGCAAATCTGCCCGCCTCAAAATTGGACCCTCGTCAAGATGCCATGTGAGACCACACGACTATCGTCCAAGGATCGGATCGTGCAGCGCTGCCGAGATATCGCGTCTCGATCGGTCGGGCCCGCAGAATCACACCGTCCGATCCCGGTTCGATAGTCTGCGTCAACCTTCAATGATCCGGCATCAATCTTGAGGGTCCCTATTCGGGCGCCAACTGTAGAAACAGAAAAATTGATATGAGGACGGGAAGCCCAAAGGAAACACACCAACACAGGTTACAAAGAACATACAAAGCGCTTTATTCAAAAGATACAACAATTACCAAAAGTCAATTGACAAACGGATAGCTATTCGGCCCTCAGAGTAAAAGAACGAACTATCAACGGTAGTTCGCCGTGTTAGTGTGAGAGACCGTACATTGGGATACTCAGGTTTTTATACTTTTTATCCAGCTCTGGCCAACCCCCTCGCGGGTTAACCATTCTTAGAACCAGGCCTAGAGTTTGTTGCCAGGTCGATCCTATAATGTATGCATTTTGATCAGTTCCGCTGATACAGTTGTTCATTTACACATAGGTCAGGGATAGGACAAGGTCTCAGTTCGCGACCCCAACAAGTGGCCTCCATTTTGATGTTCAGGGTGACTTCCACACTACAAGAGAACCTAAAATGGCGGCTAAATCCAAGATGGCGATTTACACAATACATTAAGGTCAAGACCTTGACGCGGAATCTATTTACACAATGTTTTAGACAACTTGGCGTAGGCCAACAAACATTCAAACAATGCGATAGGAGGAATAATATTATTTCTATTTCGACAGAATGCGGTAAGGCGGTAGCCATGGTGTTAATAGCCAGGATTTTGCGTGGGATACCAAGGAGTGAACAGCAAAGGGTATGCATTGTAGCAGAGTACCTTCATATGTGCACTTACCTATGACGCAAAATGTATATGGATGAAAATAGCTCACTGGGCTATCTTAGTGATTCACAGATGTGAGCACTATCTAGTGCATTTTACTACCAATGTATAGATCGGAGATTGCAGAGTGCAGTTTAGCGTTAAAGTATGGATACTTAGGTGGAGGTGTGGCAGGTCAGAAGAAGGACACAGACTCTGACTTTCCTATTTTTCCCTCTGCTAAGGTTTTCCATCCCTAACCAAACAAACTAGGGTGCTCGTCAGTAATCAGAGTCCAAATCAGGTTCAGTCCACTGTCCAAAATTAACCTGTTCTAACCCTCCCTCTTTCACAAGAACAAAACACAGAAGAATGACTCCCGACTCCTCTGAGGTGGCTCTTCACCAAGAACATTCAATGACATAGTTTTAAGTAATACTTGGTAACTACTATAATTAAGTTACAGTTCTACTACTGGGTTCTTCAAGGTTTCAAGAGTTGCTTTCCTTGGATTATTCTTTCATTCCTTCTTGCATTTCTCTTCTCTTACTCTATTCGCATTCATCCTTTTCTTTTCATAGGATAAGTTTGTTCAACAATCAGCATTTATCCCTTGGATTCCTGGGTTCTTCATCTTTACTTCACAACTTTGGTTTTGTTTTGGCATTGGCCCTTGTTTTCTATTTCTGTCTGTTCTCTTGATTTGTCCCCCTTACGGACTCTCTTATCTGGCAATAGAGTTATTCCCTTGATCTCTTGGATTATAAATCTTCCAGTAAGGACTATTACTTGACATTAGTGTCTTAACTTGACTGGGACGAGTATGAGCGTTCCAGTAATTATTTTCTTTCTCTTCCTCCAGTGTCACTATCTGATCTTGACTGGGACGAGAATGAGCATGCTAGTAATGATTCCCCATCCGATATGCAATCTCAAAGTCTGATATGGACTAGGATGAGAATGTGTTTGCTAGTAATAATTCTTTCTCTTTACTCCATGCAAATACATTGGGGGTCATTCCGGGTTTGGAGGTAGCCATGGTGCTATAAGTGCCATGGCTGCCTCATAACTCGGGTCCAGGTCGGGGTAGTCAGAATGGGGACTAACCGGGTCATTCCACCCTTGAAGGACCCGGTAAGTCCCCATTCTGAAAACCATTCCCCATTCCCATTGAGCCCCTATGGGCTTGGAATTTGTGGGCCCGTTATTTGCTCCCTGATCCCTTAGCGGCTCCAGCTATGAGCAGCTGGTAAAACCAGCCGGCCTTAGTGGGACCCGCAAAGGGACCTCGGAATGCGGTGGTAGGGGGTTAGCAGCACCGGCATCCTTACCGGTGCCATTAACCCCTTACCGCCAGGGTCAGAATGACCCCCATTGTCTTGACTGGGACGAGAATGAGTGGGCCAATAATGATTCCCTCCAGTGCCCCTCCCAGGTGTCACATTTTACCTGTTACCTCTTGTGCTCAGGGCAATGTCACAGGGACATTCAATGGCTTGTGACTATCTTCTTCACTTGTCAAGTTGACCTATCAAAGTTCTTGCAGTTTCTTACACGGCCTCTGTGGTCTCAAGGTGACCGCTTGATTTGCTTGTTCGTTCAGTGTAGTGGTATCAGAGCTGTTCGCTGACCGGCAGGTCCACCTCTGCTCAAATGTGGTCATGCCACCACTTAGCTTGTGTTCCAGACTATGACGCCTTGCCTTTCCTTCAGCTTCTATCGTGCCTTCTCTCCTCCATTGCCATACGTTGGACGTCTCAGCTGTACGTTGCATTTGCACAGGATGTCATATCTGCAGCTTTCGTTCAGGATGTTTCCCAAAGTAAACCTGTAACTAAATGGTTCCCTCGCTCTTCTCCCAGCCTCCACCCAGTACCTTTAATACACCTTTCTCGGCCTTCCCTAGTTACAGTCCTTTCCCTCTGTTTGCTTCATGATCTGTATTTCTCCACCGGTCTTTTCCCTCATCTCAGTATCAGACTGTTTTTCCCTTATAGGAATAACCAGTGTATCTGGATGATAATAACAGACCTTGGTATATTCTTCATAACATTCTTTAATATATCTCTTAAAAGATATGTTAGTGAGTTGTTTCTTAGGGAGTGCCACATCAGCACGGGAGTCCTTGTCCCAAAGGGGGTGTCTCTCCCTGAGAGGTCCCACTTGCCTCTACCCCTATGGAGGGTATTGAAGAAGGGCTCCCTTCCCTAGCCTCATAGGGAAAGGTTCCTCCTTGTGTAGAAGTGACGGGTTCTCGTGATTCATCACAGAGGTAAAAATGTGAGGATGAACATTTAGCCAGCTTTTTGAAGCCATGCTAGAAGCGAGATAAAACCAGTGCCCTTCCATGGCCAACGACATGTGAATTACAGCATGGCACACTAAAACATGAAATGAATGTAACTTTTAGGGTTGCATCTACATGAATATAAGAGTGAAACACTGAAAGGCATCTAGTTTGGAAATCCACAAAGTGCACCGAATAGAGCACAATACAGATAAATGTACTTTCAAAAGTGTAGATATGGAACCACAGAAAGCAATATGGGATCATTCAGTGTATTATCTAAGGGACATCACGTTTAGAGGTACATTGGGGCGACAGTGTAGAACCATGACATGTGCTGTGACTGGGTACCTAGCTGTGATACAGTATAGAGATAGTGTAAAGCACTTTCCTTGGGTGTGGCTGACTTATTAATTGTGACATTTCATCAGATTAGGACAGAGGTTATCAAGGTTTTAGCCGAATGGAATGTGGGGAATATCCAATAGACAAAACATGCAGATATAATTCCTTACTATATGTCATTATCGTCAGATGAGAAAGCAATGACGAATGTCAGCTGTTAGGTTTTTTCCCAAGAAGCGCATACATATTTCCCACTAGTGGGGCATGAGGGGATTCAACCCAGAGAATGATTGATAGACTAGGATTGATTGGAAATATTAGGTTAGAATAGTGCAGTTTACAGCACTCTTTTTTGGGACAAAATGGGTAAACTATTTTTTTTTTTAATGAGCAATCGGTTCTGTAGGGTAACCATGATAAAAAATCAGTAGATGGCAGTTAACTAACCGTACAGAGGAGCCTATACCAGCGTTGCCACTGAAAAACAAACTTCATGATATATGTCAATAATCTACCACTGTGAGAAGGTATGTTTATGCTGGCTGTGCCAATCTATGCCAGTTTTGAAATTTGCAATTGTAAGAATACAGTCATTTTTGTTGTGCTTAATAATATCAATATTGGACTATACGAAAATCATCATATTTATCTGCCCTATAAGTCGATATTACCACATTAAGAATGAGTCTGGTAAGGTAGCTCAGCGAGTTGAGCGCTTTCTGCTGTGATCTGGTTGTCATCTGCAGGTTGCAGGTTCGAATCACAGCACGGCTCACTCCTCCTTTCATCCTTCCGAGGTCAATAAATGAGTACCAACGTTTGTTGGGTGATATTGGGTGTACACATTTTCTCTGTAAAGTGATTTTGAAAAAAAGTGCTATATAAATAACGCATAATTTTAATTGCCATGCTTTTTGTGATTATATAGTCAGTACAAGTGCTATTAGGAGAACACACTTGTGTTGGCTGTGCCCAATAATGCCAGTATCATACTGTAACACCAGGCTGATGTTGTGCTGTCCATAATAATGCAGTATTTTCACTGTAAGAAGACATTGTCCCACTTCCTGTGCCAATATGTACCAATAAGAGACAGTGTAAGAATACTCTCACCTTGGCTTTGCCCAGTAAAGTCAGAATTAAGCTATAAGAATATACTCATGTTGATGTGCCCAGTGATAGAATAGTCATGCTGGCTATGCCAATACATGCCAGTATTGTCCATAGCCTTTGTCTTGTGGCTAGGGTTCATGGTATGACACGATTGCCATACTCACCCACTGAAATCACTGGCTCTCCTCCACAACCTGCACCCTCATTACCCATGCACACTGCACACATAACACTTGAACACACACTGCAAATATACACAAAGACACTCTGCGTGTGAGGCAGAAGCTAAATGCCCTGGAGAGTCCTGCAGCACAGGTGGTGCCCCTGCAACATGTGTATGCCTGAAGAACCGAAGCCTGCGTGCCCAATGGACCAATCAAGGCTGGGGCAGCAAAATGCCCATGCTTTTTCATGGCCTGTTGGGCATGCTTCAGTTGTGGCACTCCAAGCTACAGTGAAACCTGGCTTCCCCAGCAAAAATTGGTAGTGCTGGAGTGCTTCCTCTGCTGCTGGCTGCAAGTGATGGAGTAATCAGGTTTTTCCCCAGGCCTACTTTGGGTACGCGATAATAAGTGGCAGGTTGATGCTCTGTCGCCCACAGCCACCCCTGAGAATGACTGCCAAAATTAGGCATGGGTTTCAATGAGATCGACCAGAAAAGGGCCAATCGAAGCGTTTGATTCAATGTGATTTAAGTGCCACCTCAAATGTAAGAATTGCATTTGCCCATTCTTAATTGGAGTTGTTTTCCCAGTGTTCATATAAGTAAAATGGCACTGTGACATCTATGCCAAGTGAGTATGCGCGTCCTTTTTGCATAGACTTGCATAATAGCCTAGCACTTAAGGGGTTAAATCAGAAGTTCCCTGACCTATTTCAAGTGAGGAGGGCAGCATTGGTTTAAGTTCATTGAGATCCATGCTGTCAACACGTGCACACTACTATAGCAGAATCAGTGGTATACACATCTGGGTGGCAAGGATGGATTTCATTCTCGGAGCCCTCTGCCACGCGCAGCTCATGCATCCAATAGGATTCAAGAATGAAGCCATGTCTTCCTTTTGTCAGGAACTGAAGAAGCTACAAGTCCACACGTGAGTCACGTGGTCAGCTGTATTCACGGGCGCAGGTGCTTTATTTTGAGTCTCTGACTCAATATTCTTAGGCGAGTTCTTACATGCCTGGGTTGCACTCTCACTTTGACACATAAATCACAGTCTTTGCTGCAGACATCTTTACACGGGTGTTGCCTGGAAGAGATGTGGCGAATGTTTATCCTTTTCGATTTACATCTCCCCTTTTCTCTTAAATGTAGCAGAGTAGAACATGTTATTGAATCTGCAAGTGGTTCTACTCTGCTGGTATAGATGATTGTATTGCTAGCACAGGTATCCAAAATGCCCTGACTTCCTTCAGCCTCTATTCCCAGGTGGTTTTCAAACCGCATATTAATTACAGATACAGTGGAGCAAGTAAGCTGATCTCCTAGTCAGTGAATCATATTTTGTTGTTGACTCATTGTCCCACGTGTTGTCTTCATGGCCAGTCCTATGAACACAGGTCGTTTGCCGGAGGTATGAGTTTGTTTCAGGAAAATGCATAATTAAAACAATAATAATGGTCTACCTGATGTGCAGTCCCTCACAGGTGCCAAGCCTCCTCGTGCGGTTGATGCACAGCAGGCCACTGTGGGCGGGCACCAAGTCCTTCTCTCTTTACAATGCCAATCAACAGTCCCACCGACTGTTCCATACGTTCCGTGTGAAGCAGAAAAGCAATTCTGCTCATTGTTAATCGCCAGCGCATGTTACTGGGTCTAGCTGCTGATTCAAAATTATAGTCAATTACAGATGTGCAGCTGACAGCCAATTTCGGGTTCCCGCACATTTGCAGAGGCTCTGCCAATGGCAACAATAACATAGAGCTCAATAGCTAGTTACAGCTTTTAAACTAGTGTGCACGTGCCACACGCATGAAGTTGGTTTCTGTTCTAAAATGGCAGAGCCATTCAATGGGAGCGGGTAAGAAGCACTTTAGTGCACTGCTGCTTATTTGCAGTTACCCATAGACTTAACAGTTGAGTACATGCTTCAACTGCTATTCCTTTATCCTCCAAAAGTAATGTAACATCACTGTTCCCTTTTAGCCACTTTTTTTCATGATAATGTTTCAGATTGTTCTTTTATAAGGCGCTTAGTAGCAGAAATTGGTTTCTAAGCACAGATCAGGATTCAAACTGGTGTTGGCTGCATTGTCTTGCTTCCAAGACAAACGAGTTGCCCCTGAGCTATCCCCCTCACCGCTATGCTGTAGGTTTCTATGGAATAGTAAGGTAGTCTTCCTTCGATCTGTGTGTATTTTCTCATATCTTTTTTAAGAAATGCGAAATGTTTTTGGGACCAAAGGAAGGCAAGTAATATATTGCATTCAGAGTGGTGCTCCCTTAAGCTGTTGTGATGAATTGATTGAGTTTTTTCCTCAACTCACAAACATAACATACCTCTGATTCCCTGTGGCGGCAAAGTGGGAGATTGGTGGTGACCTGACCACTCACTGTGGTCAAGAGAAGCGCTGGTGGAGCCACCAACATGCAGCAAAATGCGCTACAAGCGTGAAGAGAGAAAACACTTTTCAGTTGCACGAGAAAGTCTTCAGCCTCTCTCACAACTGAGTAGCAGGACAACTGAAATAGCCCAGTGGTAGAATTCTTACCACCCATGTAAAGAGACTTGGGTTCAATTCCTCATTAAGAACCACCTTGGGGAATTCATTTAAATGAATGGAAGAAACTTTAAAAGAACATGGTGAAATAAAAGTAAATATTATTAAGCAAGAGGAACAGCACTTACCCATTAGGAGCAAATCAGATACACTGGAGAAAAGCGCTTATATAGTAAGGTTAATTGAAACACTTGATTGACTCAGCTCTCAACTGATAACCAAGCTGACCAAGAGTGGATAAACTACCCTGGCAGGCTTGTGATGTAAGCACTGCTCCCATCAATGGGGAAGCCTTACAGTTCAGCTAAGTGGTTGGCTAGTGGAGAAAGGACTTTATAAAAGGATTGAGTTCAGTTGCAAGGCTGCCTTGGGTCGGTAGCTGAAACATGAAGGAGAACATGTGAACTTAGAGGGGGAGAAGAGACATGCTCCCCTCGGACTCAGGAACCCAGAGGAGCTGGAAGAAAGGCTGCTTGTGCTAGCCTATGGAAAGGGGCTAAACAACCTAAAGTTCCCCAGGAAAGAAAGGACTGTGTGCAGCCAGACTCCTGCAGGGGATGATGTTGGAAGGGGTGAGCAAAGTGTGACATTAGTTGTGTAAGAGACCCCACCTCTGAGTCGAAGAGACGCCGGGGGATGTGAGTCAAGAGACCACAGGAGACGGGAAGAGAAAAGATAACCTGAAAGATGGGGATGAGAGTCGATAAACCCAAATAGAGGGGGGAGAGGGTGAACACAGCCTGAAGCAGGGTCAAAAAAGAGAGAAACAAGAGAGAAATACCCAGAGTGGAGAGAAAGTGTGTGAAGTCCTAGAGTGGTAAATAAAATAAACCAGAGTGGGCTAAACAAGTGGAACCAAGAGAGTTGGGACAGAATAAAGATGGAAATAACCGAGAAAGACATTCTTTGGAGCTGTGTTTAGAGCACGTGGCTGTTATAATGGCATCCGAAAAACGTTCTAAAAAGGGGAACCAGAGTGGAAGAAAACCTGGGTCAGAAGCAGTCAACCATCTTTTAATTGTTAAACCCTTTAGACCAATGCGTGTTAGTTTTTTTCTATTAAAGGAGCCGGCTAGAATAGGATTTGGGCTAGGGACTTTATGTTTGTTTTGATTCATCCTGACAGTAGTACATTTTTGGTGAACTTTTGGTTTTTAGAATAGGGCACAGATCTCTTAGAGGTAGGGAAGTTTTATTATTTTAGTTTATTATTTTCTTTTAAGCTAATCAGGAAGGCAACTGTAAGAAAAGAAAATAAAGCCTTGAAGACTATGTCCCGGGGTCTGAATCCTAATTCTGGCTTACTACACTGTGCACAAATGCTCCATACAGAACCAAAGGCAGGCTTCCCTGCTGCATTTTCCGGATTCTGAGCACTGCCCATCCACACAAATATTGGCCACTAGTGGCACATATGATTAATGTAGTTACCCCAAAAATAAATATCGCTTCCCTCAAATATTCTAGTTGGCTATACGAACCCTGCATTAAATTTATTTGAAATGTGGCTGTTTTTGGTCTTCGAAACAAGAACCCGTCATGCTTTAAATAATCTAGAATATTTTGACAGTAATTACAGCTGTGTATTTCAGACTTTTAAGTTAGTAAGCACCGTGATTGCTCATGGAGTGAACTTGGATTTCATGTGAATATATTCCTTGTATGCTCAGTGACTTCTCCTCTCTGGTTCTACTTTTGCTTGGCCATGCTTTGCCTGCTAGAGGCTTAACATAATGCTAAGTATTCGGTCACAAAAAGTAGACTAATGGATAGTTTAAAATACTGTATTTACAGACATTACAGACATTACAGTTAATGCAAACTACTCTGCATCACCGATGCAAAAAGAAGAAAAAAAAAACTGTACTCTGGAATTTCGACATCTTCACATAACAAGGTGAAAAACATTTCGCTCCCAAGTAGATCTATTTCACACTGCTCCCCAAAGCATCCCCCCAGGGATTTCCTGAAAACTTGAGTCGGGTTTTACAGTTGAGTGAGCTTAACTTTCTCAAACTCCCTTTACTGGAGGAGAACTATACATTTGCAAATCAATTTATTTCTGCCCACAAGGAACTCTTGTACCAAAATTCCAGGAAATATTCTTCTGAACAATAGTACCAACAGGAACCCCAGACACATGCTTCTGGCTAACTGGGGATCATCAGTGACCTTCAGTGTGCCTTTCTAAGCACAGAGGGCAAAGGTCCACGCTTGGATTATCCCAAAACACTTAGGGCCTCATTACGACCCAGGCGTTAAGGGTTAACGCCGTCGTTAACCCTTAACGCCTATTCTAATTTTAACGGCTGCTTTTAGCAGCCGTTAAAATCCATGGCGCTAACCTGCCATGATGCTAATTACGCCACCGTAATTTACGGTGGCGTAATTAGCGCCTTCCCCACTCCCATTATGCCCTATGGGGCAAAAATGGGAATGGGGAAGGGAAAATGGGAAATGGGGATTTACCGCCCCACTCACCTTGGAATGGGGCGGTAAATCCGCCATCCACCATGGTGTAAACATAGTTTACACCATGGTGGTAAAGTTGGCGCAATTAGCGCCTGGGTTGTAATGACCCCCTTAGAGTGAAATGCCACAATCTTCAACATTTGCCAAAAAGTCAAAACACCTTCTTTCTGAGAATGAAAATGGCCAAATAACTCGTGTGGAATGGAGCCCTCTCAAGAGAGTCTACAATCATGCTTTTGTTCACTGAGGCGATGATACCAGCAGGGTGGGCCAATTCTGTTGATAACAGCCCAGTGCCCAAAATAAGGGCACAAGAAAAGCGAGGGTCCCTTACTGTGGGATGCAGTGCTGGAAATTCTTCTCTGAACAAGAGTTCCAATAGTAACCCCAGAGAGATGTTTCTGCCTTAGAGCCAAGGTTCTGGGTGCTGGTGCTCCCATGTCCCCATGGAGTCCTATGGGACAAAGAAAACAAAATTACTGGCGCCGGACTTCCTGGCCGCCGGACTTGGAATAGCCCGGTGGCACCGGGAAGTCAGGCGCCGGTAATTTATTACAAGTCTGGCGGCTATCTGCCGGTTTTACCAGCACGGCTACCGCCGGACCCGTCATGAGACCCATTGTGAGGAACTGCCATCTGGCAAGGGTGCAAAGTCATGACTTTTGAAACTGTTTTATTACTACATAAAATGATCTGGGTGATTCCTTCTCCAAACAGGGAATCTACTAGCCAGAGCTCCCCTTGTCGCAGCTCCACACCAAAAGCATGGTGTACTTTTCTCCTTCTGCATCAGAAGCCTGATCTGCAGCACCCACTCTGCTCGTGGCACAGAGCAGGCTCAAAGGTAACAAGATGCCCCTCAACTACTGCAGCAATAGCAAAGTCACTGCAGCACAGGGGCAACATTTTAGATATGTCCCCTGTACCCAAACTACGATAATCATGAGTACCCCATGCTGGCGGCAGGGTAATCTCTAGGAATAAGCTATGCCTGAGTTTAAGCATAGTACATGGTGAAATGTATGGTTGTGGCGGCCACGTCCTAATTGATATTGCATAAGTGTCAACTCCTGTGAGTCAGCTCTGCTGTGAAAGGGAATGTGTATTCGGATCAGATTGACTGATGCTACCACACCGCAGGACAGAGTCCCTGAAGGCCCAGTCTCTTCTGTTCCAGAAGAGCAGACCCTGAACTGGAGGACCCTGTCCTTGAGTCCTTTGCAAAGGCCTCAGAGCAACTGTAGGGCCAGACCAGCTGAAGCTCCCTGTTCTCCTGCACCAAACCGGTTGCTCCTTGATCCCCACATCCTGAACAATAGTAAAGGTGCTGGCGCTGGTGTGTACATTCTTCCAACCAGCTTACCTATTGCACTGTAGTTGAAACAGCTTGACACTGTATTGTGTCCTAGCGAAGCACATCACCTGCTAGGCTCGAAGCATCTGTTCAACACTGGAACCTGAGCCGAATCTCTGGCGGGTTACTTGCTGACTGTAACCAAGGTTTACAACCATGACTCGGCCTAGCCAGCCTGAGAACTGCTGCCTCATTGATTGCACATCAACGCACCCTAGATCACCACTTCAACGACCGTCACCAGCCAACTTGAACTGCTGGAGCATCACACGTCAACCAGCGGCCAAAGCTGAACTCAGCTTGGCCAACTGCAAAGCATTCTTGGGACTGCCCAGACCTGCATCAATTGAACTGCCACCGTTTGACCACACCAGAAATTGCCACTACATGACACTTGCTTGCTCTAAGGGAGTCCACAATCTTTTGTGCCCAAACTGAGCCTGATCAGCTCGCATCATCATTCCACATTGGGTCTGATGCGTCAGCCCACCAAGAACTGAATCCAAGTACTGTGACATTAAACCGCCCCCATGGTCCTTTGGGACTATAGAGACTGGTTAGGTCACGATCACTCTGGGTTTCAACCCAATATCCTATTTATGGTAGTACCTTGCCTACCATCCCTGGAGCTGTGCTCAGAATGCTACTTTCTTCTGTCTGTTACATCTTCTCTGCACTTTCCTTTGAGGTGGGATTTTGTATAGTAATTTGTATCCATTCTATGTGAAGATGGTATGTTTCATTAAAGTGTTTATATTTTTAAAGAAACCTGATTCGACATTCCCTTTATTTTGCACTATGATACTGTGTTGTTTGGCTCACTACTGTTTCACACTCACACCCCTCATGAGAGTATAGCCTTCCCTTGACCCAAGTTCACACAAAAGGTGAAGGAGGTATGTCTCTAGATTGCCCCTTTTTTACCTCTATGATTGTGTTGTGTTTTGGTTCGTAGAGTGTGAGGGCTAAGCGGGCCATTTCAACCCTATTCATCCTTGTACAGAATCCAATTTGTCACACTAGTGGCAGTGGTAGGATTTGAAACAGACTCTACCAACAGTTCAGCCAACCAAAACACGCATGTGCAGTTAACTTTAGTTTTCGCAGCCAAGGTATTTTTATGACCATGGAACTCGACATGAGAACAGTGCAAGTGTCTCGCGCAACCTCTGTCAAGATAAGGTCCCCCTCATAGGGTAAGGTTAAGCAGGCCGAACTGCTGAAAAGCCTCTAGGCTTTCTAGGAGGCTATGATATGATATGATATGATATTTTATTTCTATTGCGCTCGTACACAAGTGTTTCAGAGCGCGACAAGGCAAGGGAGGGGAACAGGGGAGAACAAAACAGCGATCTTACTAGGCACAGTGACATTGAGAACGCACAAGTGCATGGGAGAGGGGGAGGGGAAAAGTGCATGGAGGGGGGAGAGATGGAAAGTGCAAAACAGAGGAGAAACAGATAAATAACAATAAATAAATAATAAAGGCAACAAACAGTTTTAGTGCAGCCAGCAATTTGCAAGTGCTAGGTTTAAGGCAGCAGACACGGTAGGTGTGATAAGTGCAGGAAGAAAAAGGGGGAGCTGTATGAGTACAGATACAGACCCCAGTGCAAGGGGAGGCAGTGCGGGAGGGTGGCAGGGTGAGCAGGTACCTGGGCCCGGAGGACAGAGGGTGGCCAGGTGCACGGTGCCAAGAGAGAACAGATCAGTAGGGGAGAAGAGGAGCGAAGGCAGAAGAAAAGAGGAATGTTTTGAGGTGCTTCCAGAACCGGAGATGGTTCTCCTCAAGTTTTAGAGTGGCAGGGAGGCTGTTCCAGAGGGAGGCTGCAGCCGAAGACAGAGATCTACCCCCAGCTCGTTTCTTTGAAAAACGACTGACCCTGAGGGAGTTGGAGGTAGAGGAGCGAAGAGCTCGAGAGGAGAGGTATTTGCGGAGGGATAGCTGAAGGTATTTTGGACCCAGGCCCCAGAAAGCCTTGTGAACAATGCAGAGGGTTTTGAATTTAATCCTTGCATCCACTGGAAGCCAATGGAGAGATTTCAGGGCTGGAGAGATATCATCCCAGGGCTTGAGGCCAAGGACAAGTCTCGCAGTCCTGTTCTGGATTAGTTGCAGAGGGCGGAGAGTAGAAGCAGGTAGATTTAGAAAGAGGCTGTTACAATAGTCCAAGCTTGAGAGAACCAGAGCTTGGGATACCATGAGCTTCTGGGGGAAGGAGAGGAAAGGCAGAGTACCTCTGAGGAGGTGCAGTCAGAAATGTGACTTTTTAGAGACCTCAGAGATGTGGGCGGAGAAGGAAAGGGT
The DNA here is from genome assembly GCF_040938575.1 of Ambystoma mexicanum. Classification (NCBI taxonomy): domain Eukaryota; kingdom Metazoa; phylum Chordata; class Amphibia; order Caudata; family Ambystomatidae; genus Ambystoma; species Ambystoma mexicanum. The sequence goes on along the minus strand of NC_090934.1, from coordinate 829,203,796 downwards.
GGAGTCAAAGATGACCCCGAGGTTCTTAGTCTCGCACTTGGGGGTAGGAGGAGGGCCAAGGGAGGCCGGCCAGAGAGTGAGGGGAAAGGATGGTGAAGGTGTGCCAATGAGGAGGATCGCCGTCTTGCTGGCGTTCAGACAAAGATCATTGGCGGCACACCAATCTTGAATGGGTGTTAGGCAATCAGAGATGAGAGAGAGCAGTCCAGGGACCATCAGCAGGCTGGATTCCCCTAGCCCTATTGCCCACACACCTGGGGGGCATGGATACTGCTGAGGAAAGTGACAGAGTTAGTGCTTCTCAGCATTTCACACAATGGGCGACCACAATGGTCTCACAAACGTAACAAGCCTCATGCAGGTCGCACGCAACCAGGAGTTCCCGAGCTTCAGCCAGACACCCAGGGCATCTTGTTGTAATCAATCAGGCAGGTTCTATCTCCTGAAAGAAAGTAGGTTAGACCTGGGGGGGGAGAAGCAGAGGGACTTTGTGATGCTGTGCAAGATGGAGCTTGTGGCCCAGAAAGAGGCCCCCAAAATGTCCAGTGGAGAAGGAAGTATATCCAGCAGTGACCCCCTAGAAAAGGTTAGGCACCACTTCCCTAAGGACTTACTCCAGCCACATGAGGAGGGGAAAGACATTTTTGACTGGTCTGATAAGCTGGAATTAGCTTTCCATCTCTAAGGTGTGGAAGAGGAGTTGTGGGATGCAGTCCTTATGAGCGGTCTACTGATCATTGGAAGTGAGGCCACCTCGGCTGAAGTTTGCCAGCTACAGCACCTCTGCCCAACTTTGGCAAATCTGCATGAGCAGGCAGAGAAGCAAGCCCAGGGGCAAGCTCCTGTGATGTTCAAGGAGAATGGTCTCCTGTACAGTGAGCCCAACACTTCTGAGATGGGAGATAGTCAGTGTTTGGTGGTTCCCCAGTGCCAAAAAAGGTTCCTGTTGGACTTGACTCATGACATTCTGTTGGTAGGTCACCTTGTGATGACGAAAACAGCCGACCGCCTGTCGGCCCATTTCTACTTGCCCCCAATGGGCTCAAAGATAAAAGCAGTTGTTCAGTCCTGCTATGCTTGCCAAGCATCAGGCAAGGTGGGCAGAGCTACCAAGGCCCCTTAATTCCACTACCTGTGGTTGAGGGCCTTTTGAGAGAATAGGCATGGACATTGTTGGTCCTTTGGATCCTCAAATTTCCTCCGGAGACTGGTACATCTTGGTCATGGTTGATCATGCCACCCTGTACCCTGAAGCTGTCCCCCTGAGGAGCCCCAAGGCACCCTGGTCGTCAAGGCTGTCATTAGCATATTCATTTCCAACAGGGGATCCAATTTCATATCTGCATATAAGAGGGCAATGTGGGATGAGTGCATGGTTGCCTATAAGTTCTCCACAGCCTTTCACCCACAAACAAACAGACTTGTTGAGCGCTTCAAGAGGACCCTCAATGGCATGTTAGGTGGCTTGGAAGAAAATAATTCTTGGAAATAATTCCTGAAAATTTGGCAATGGTTCAGTGTTTTAGATAGCAATCAGACCAATATAAGGAAGTAGCGCTTTGGTTACACTACTTGGTTAACATTTGTGTGCTTTAGGAGACCTTTGGGCTTGTGTCACTTTCTGAGACCTTTACTTGCTGAAAATTCCCTCTTAAATAAAAAATGTGCATTAGGTTATAAGATTTGTTAAAGTTACTGCTTGCTCTTAGCTCGGTGAATTCTCAGCCCCATATCCATAGACTGTTGATCTACTTCATATTGAGCTTGGAAAGGCAGTTTGTTAGATACCAAGTATGCCAGACTATATTATGTCTAGGGATGATGACATCAAAGAACTCTTCTCTCCTAGAGGTAGCATTTTGAATGCATCTAGAGATGTTTCATTAGCTAATGAAACTCTCTGACAGAAATTCGTGAGGTTAGAATTGTTATCTAAAAGAGAAATTAACTAATTCTGGGAGAAAACAGTGATGAGGCAATATTTTATCAGCTTTAGATTTAGTTTTTTCCCACTTTCAATAATCCTGAAGATGCAGATTTAGCAGATAAATGGAAAGAACATTTGAATCGGGGTTCTATAACCATGATGGAGCTGCTTTTAGAACATACTACGAGAGAACACGATAGAGTCGTTAAGCAGATAGAAGGTGTGAAGAAAGAAATAGAATTAATGAATGCTGTTCCTACAACTTTAGATACAAACTATAAAAAAGTATGAAATATTGAAAATACACCAGAATGAGGTTACATTAAGAAAAACTCATAAATTCTTTAGAGATTAACCGTATTACCATGATGACAGGGTCTACAATTTACAAATATGATGATGCAGGATTGGGTCACTTGAGAGATAATACACCACAGGTATCACCAGTTAGCTCAGATCCAGAAAGTGATCCAGAAGTGGGCGAGCCTGCCTCAAGGGGGAGAAAATTTACAATACTGGGTATTAATTGGTTTTTAGATCAATTAAGAAAGATAAACAAAGGAAACTTCAAGGATACCAACAAACGAGTCAATTTCCCAGAACCACCTGTCACAGTTATTATAACTGCTTTAGGACAAGGCGCGGTACCAGAGGTGGGAGAAGAGGGAGAGGGAGAAGACCCAAATAGAGGGACATGAAACACAAGATCCTGGACACAGAGGCAGCAGACAACCAAAAGGCAGTGGCTGTTGTGACAAATCTGTCTAACAGAATATTGAATGATGTAGAGATTGCAGTGATAAATAAAGGCCTATCATTCGCACCTACTGTACCAAGGGATTGGATTGACATTCAGATGGATCTCTTTACATTTACCAGGAAATTGAAGAATTACTTTCATCATAAACGAGTTACACCTATAAGAGGTCAGAGAAGTACTTTAGATAGTGAGTTTACGGTAATAGAGATTACTAATATGCAACTCTTAATGTCTTTAGAAGAGAGTGAGGTTACACAGATGTTGGGCATTTTGAAAGAACTCGATATAGATCCCAAACATCTTACCACTATAGATATGAGAGATAAATCCAGATTTAGACCTTTCTTTGGAACAGAAAATACAATTGACTTGTTTCAGAGAGCAGTTACTTGTGACTTTCCCAAAACAATAGACAACGAGAGGAGTATGATCAGGCAAGACAACCTGTCTAGGGCAGAGAGACAAGCACTGGCCCCATTAAAGGGTGAGGAACAAATAATGATCAAGCAAGCAAACAAGGGGCACAATTTGGTAGTACTTGAAAGGAACATATATATATATCAGTATGGCAAAAATATGACAGATAAATGATCAGGACAAGACTGCTTACAGATCTTGATAAAACATTTTTACCATTGAAGTCCAAGATTACCAATAATATATTTTCTGCCCAAAATGCATAAGAGTTTTGAAACTATACCTGACGGACTAGCCATAATCAGTGGCATGGGCTGGATAACTGAAATGTATCTGAAATAAATAGATGCAATTATAGCAAAGGAAGTGCCGTAGCTACCGGCATACTTGAGAGACACCATGCATTTATTACAGATTTTATAAGAATTTGATTGGGATGATGACTTTTTTAAAGCCACATTGGACGTTAAGACGGTATATGCATCCATCAAGCATGACTTAGCATTAAAGACCATAGAATACACCTATGCAACAATGCATTTCTGTTTAACAAAGATATATAACGGCAAACACTAGGTGTCACCATGGGGAAATGTATGCGCCTCCTTAGGTGAATTTGTTTACATGGTACTTTGAGGATATGTATGTGTATTCAGAACATGCATATACATCGCGTGTACAGTTTTGGACCAGGTGTATCAATGATATTTTTCTTATTTGGCACGGTAACAAAATGAATTTTATGGACTTTTATGCACTCAACAGTAATTGATTTTTTGGATGCACATTTATATGTGAAAGATGGGAAGATCATGTCCAAACCCTTCCAAAAACCCACAAAAATAAATTCAGTACTGCTAGCAAGCAGTTGTCATAAACAGCGTGATTATAAACATACAGTTTGGGGAATACATCAGGGCAAGAAGAAATTGTAGGGAGTACACAGAGTTTGAAAACAATTGTAAAGTTTTGGAAAACAGATTTAGTGAAAGAGGATATTCTAGAGATACACTTACATTAGCTAAAAGGAAGAGTGCAGGTCCTGTTCGGAGAGATTTCCTTCAACCTAAAGTTGAGCACAGTTCTAATTTTGACAAAGGTCGAATGATTACCAAGTAGTCCGCTGAAAGCAGAAAGGTATGTCAGATTTTTCATAAGCATTGGCACATTCTCACTTTGGCTTCAGACTTAGTCTTATATAAGAGAGAAACCGGATTCTGTATACACCAGGGTGCCTACACTTAGGAAACAACTTAGTACATCTTTTTAGAACCAGATAATACAACCAACAGTTGGTTGTAAAATAACCTAAAGGGGTTCTATACATTTGGAGCATGCAATATGTGTCAGCATATGCCGCAATGTAAGAGCATCAAAATCAATATTAAAGAAGCAGCGGAGATTTTGGAGTTCATTAACAGAACCAAATATGCTGTATATACCATAAAGTGCATTTGTGAATTACATTATATTGGAAGCACAATTTAGGAACTCAGAGTCCGTATAAGGGAACATCTGAGTTCCTTGAGCAAAGAAGATCCTAGGTTGCCCCTTTCTGCCCACTGGCAGGAATGCCATCAAATAGGTAACAAGGTTGATATATGGTTCATTGGTTTGAAATGCATTACCAAGAACCCAGAAGGGGTGATAGAGAAAAAGAATTGAGGAAAATTTAAGCAAAAGCAATATATTAATACCGGACTGTGTTGAAGGGCCTCAACTCAGATCATGAGATGGGGACTTTCTTGGGATGAACCACATTGGGTTTGAGAATGTGGTAATAATGGCCTGATGAATTTTTGTCTCTGTCTTAGCTATGACTTTAGCATATTGTATATACGCAAGTTCAGAAGATTGAACATGTCTCTGTATTGAATTCATGATATTATTATCCCTGTGGAATAACTCAATTACTATTGTATGCAGAGACCAGGAGTATTTTCTCTGTAGGAGTGTTTAACAACATTATATCTAAAGTAGGTTGAGTTACTAATGTAAAGTATTTATCTGCAGTAGAGACGTTCAGGTCTATCAGGCCTATTAGAATACAGGCTGTATCACTTAACAGAATTTTGGTTGAACCGTATGGAATTTTCTGTTATTAAGGTTTGACTTTGTAATTGTAGGGAGAGTTGCTTGGGTCAAACTTGACGGAACACCTTAAGCAGATTATGAGAGATGTTCAAGTAGTTTACTAAGCCTAAAGTTGGTATGTTTCTGATTGTATAAATCATTACAGACATTGTCTAAAATAATGTTATCCTTGTTATGTATATACACTAAATCCACCATTGCAACCTCACTAAGATGGCTTACAGGGGCTAGGGATCAGTACAAATGACTAACTGTAATAATGAAACATTCTGTTCTTGTTTGGAGCAATTGAAGGTGATAATACGATATAGTTGGATGACTCGGGTTTCATTTGTGAGTTTTCTATTTTGAATCGAGAGTGTGGCTTTCATATTGTCAGATACTAAATCGACGACATTTAAGAATATGTACAGTATTTATAAGGAGTAATTTGCCCACGTTGTACCTATTGTGAGTGGACTTACGTTTACTTACTAGCAACCATCATGGTCCGAAAAAAATATTGTTTAGATATTATAGGAGTACATCTTTAATGTGCATAACAGATTTATGCATGAGTTGTGTGAGAAACCTGAAGGTGTCTCTATGCCTAAACCTCAGAGATCTGTCATCCAGGTGGCCAGGACACAGCCATCGCTATTGGATCCAGTTCCTGAGGGTGGACCAGTGACAGAGGATCGCCTGGATGGGGGTCCTTGGGGAGTGGGAGTGGGGCACTGATGGGTGAGACGCAGTATCCCCCTTCCTTTAACACCTTTTCCCCATCCTCTCACATAGGACATTCCAAACCACTACCCCCCTGTTGCACTGCAAACACTTTCACACAACACAACAGACAATGGACTAACACTAGAGCCATTTACCTGACATGTCCCAATAGCAGGCTCAGGCAAAGTCAGGCAATTGATCAGAATCACACACACATCTGATGCCCTTTTCCCTTCCCCACCGGGATAAAAAGTGGAGGCAGAGAGCACAGAATGAGCAATATGAGCAAGACGGATATGACAGGCAGCACAAGGAGTCAGCTAATAGAAGGGAGCAGTTCAAGAGAAGGAAAAACGCAGTGGGAGGTGAAAGTGTTGCAAAGAAAGAAGCAACCTTGCCCTTTCCACCCGAGGCCCACGGAACCTTCATGAAGAGGAATCTGAGACCGCGTACAATAGAGCAAGTGTCCTGCTGCAGATGTCACCGGTACACAGGACAAGCCTATGCTGATAAGACCAAGCAGAGGAGACTCATGTGCCCGTGGTACCGGCCTTGACTCCAGAAACGCCGAAAGCCAGGTGGTTCATCACAACCAGTGAGTCAAGAGGAAAGTCAATAAGCACCAGGCTGTGTTGAGTGAGAATCGCAAAGTGACAAGTTTTGCACCAAGGCTAACAAACTTTCAAGAAACTGTTGAAAGTGCGAGGGGGAGATCAGTAGCAGAGGGAAAGCGCCAGCACTTGGGTGCTAACTCAAGAGACTCTGGTTGTGCCCCATATTGAGAAACTACAGATTCCAGAATTCCATAGAAAGGCCGCCAAAGGAATGCAAAGTGGTCATACGTGAGGGTTGAGCAAAAGCCCCATAAATTCGAAAGACTTTGATTCGTGAATTGGCGTGACAGCAAAGGACGTGAATCCTGAAATCTATGAGCTGTATAAAAATAAAGAAAAAGAACATTGGAAGTAAAGAGGGGTCAGCCCAGAAGAGGGGGGCCCAGGCAGTGATCCACTATCACCCTGCTCGAGAGCCATTGTAAACCCGGTGAAGGAAGGCTAAGAATCGAGAGGGGTCGGACACCGGTGGAGAGGGTTCCCAGGGTGAAAAGTAGTCACCCCCAAGCAGAAGTTTAAAGAGACGGTAAGAGTGAACCCGAAGGAGAGATGCCATAGATTAAATTATCACCCAAGTGCTAGCATTCAAGAAAGGTCAGAGCCTGGCCGAGGGAGATCTGAGGGCAAAGTTTTCATCAAAACTTTAAGTATAAAACGATACGAGAAGGGCCAGCCCAGAATAGGGGGATCCAGGGGTGAAGCCATCACCCTAATTGAACTCTGGAATACAACTGAGAAGGGTCAGCCCAGAAGAGGGGGAACCGGGGGTGAAGTTGTCACCGTTGCAGAATTGGGAAATACGATATGAGTATGGTCAGCCCAGAAGAGGGGGACCCAGGGGTTAAATTATCATCTACATGGAACTTTGGAAACAAACTTTAATTTGTTAAATGAACTTTTGTTTTGTGCATTTAAACCCAACAGGCACGAAGGCAAGAGACTTTCAGGGGAAAGGAGACTTGTCCATCGATGTTCCTGAGAACTATCATTGGAACTGTTGTTTCATACTAGAGAAGCCTGAGACAGTACTGTGCTCCACCACCTCCACCTTATCCCGTGTTCAAAACATGGGGAAGGGAGACCTATCCTACTAACGCTTGACTTATCATTTGAGAACACTTCTTTCTTGAAACTTAATCCACACACCCTTTGTATTTAGTGTAAGCAATTGGTAATAGGTTTTATTAGTATAGGCCCTTTTATTTGACATTGACGCCACTAGGGCTGCATAATTTTCATTTGATGGTCGACACCAGCTACCATCTTAGAGGTAGGTTTAGACTAGGCATTTTTCCCAACCTGCATATCACATTTCATTGTTGAATAAACACCCTTGAACTGTGATCACTTGTGTCTGTCTTACTTGTTGTCACTGTGAGTTTTTCACATATGGTGTCAGGAGTGGCATAAATTCAACTGACAAAAATTGAAAACCCATGCAAATAATTGTGGTGCCAGCAGAAGGAGAACAATTGGATAGTTGATATCCTAGAATCGGACCGTGTGTCCACTTTGAAAGAGGTGTTATCCTCTCAGTTAAATATTCCATCTTACCAACAGGATCTATTCATCAAGACTCAAGTCTTACTAGATACCCTTCCTCTCTCTCATTATAACCTACAACCTTGGGACCAGATAATTCTCTGAGTTTGATCATTTTTCTCTTTTATTAGACCCAGTGCTTTTGAATGCCCCTCCCTCTCAACCCTTTATTTTTCAGGGTAGTCACTTTTCGTCAGTAGCGGGACCCTTTGGGTTACGCACTAACTTATCTAGGTCCTCCTCTTCTACAGAATCAGAATCGGAGGACTCATAAGATTCGTAAACCTTGTCTGAAGGGATAGACAGTTGTTTTTTCTCTGACTCAGACACCTCAGGGGGAACCATTACACCTCCCGAAGAAATGGATGATCTGACCAATGTCATTGCCAAACTAGCGGCCCACCAGATACAGGCCGAAAATAGACTCCAAGAAAGTTTAACCAAACTAATTGAGTTACAGGCAATACCTTCTCTAACCACGGGCGTACTTCAACCCTATCTTGAAGGCGAAGATTTGGGAATTTATTTTCTAAATTTCAAGCGCCTAGCTGCCCAATTGGGTTGGGAGGAGAATCTCAAAAGATGTTATCTGGGGCCTCTACTAAAAGCGAACTCCAAAAATCCTACCAATTACTCAACCTTTCCTTCCTATTCATCAAAGAAGGCTTATTGAAAAGAGTGGGGCAAACCTGCAATTTTTATCGTCCGAAATTACGAGTTATCAGGATAAACCTGGGAGAAATCCCTCTAGAACTGGGCGAACAAATTAAAACCACTGTGGTCCTATGAACTAGTAACATAACTCTAGATGAACTGACAGAGAGCATCACCCTAGAGCAATTTACCAACTCCTTATGAACTTTATTGCAAAAAGCCGTCCTTCAATTAAATCGGCCCACCTTAACCATGGCCATCGAGACAGCACAAAATCACTCGGATGCAGCTACACATTTTCATCTAGCACATCGGTGGGAGGATCGAAGAGATCATAAATTCATCCATCGACCTTAAACCCAGGGAATATACAAATCAAGGGGATTATATAAAAACTGGAAGGAATGAAGAGAGGAAGAATAGAAATCAGGAAAATTGACCCAAAGCCCAAAGAGGAAAGTAGAATAGAAGAAGCACAAGGAAGCAAACCATCCCCTTTGGTCTGTTTTACCTGTAGAGAGATCTGACATCTAGCTAGTCACTGTCCCAAAAACATAAAGGAAGCACTTATGGAGATTGGATGTTTGAAGGGAGAAGAGTGGGAGGAAGCTGAGGAAGAATTAGAAACCTTTAGTATCTGTTTATGTCAAACCCCTGTCGAGTTTATATATGAAAAGGCTTGAGTAAAAGGGGAACAGGTGCAAGACCTAATCAACTCTGGTAGTAAACAGACCACTGTACAGGCCGATTTAGTTACAACAAAGGACTTAGATTACACAGCCTTGGTCTGAGTGACTTGTGTACATGGAGCTAACGAGGTATACCCAAAATATCCAGGGAGCATTGAAATCAGAGGTTTATTCTGTGAAGTACCCGCAGCCATCATTCCAGGGCTCCCTGAAGAAGTTATCCTGGGACGAGATTTTCCAATATGCTCTACCCTCTTACAAGACCCCCCACCTCAGTGTAGAGATTTTCTAACCCAAAGATCTTGGCAAGAAACCTGTGTAATATCCAAAATAATGACTGACAACCAATTCATAGGTTACTGTAAAAAGAGTGATACCACCAGGATTCCTCTACCTAGAAAACCCAATCAGTGGAATATGTAAAGTGCCTGGACATCTCTCATCCCTGTTCTCTGCCTGGTCCTAACCATAGAGGACCTGACCAAAGAACAAGCATATCCACCTAGCATAGGGGAAGGATGTGTGAGATACCTAAAGCTGTCTCCCTGCCTAAACCCTGGGGATCTGTCATCCAGGTTGCCAGGACACAGCCATCACTATTGGATCCAGTTCCTGGAGGTGGACCAGCGAGGGAGGATTACCTGGATGGGGGTCCTCAGGGAGTGGGAGTGGGACACAGACGGGTGAGACGCAGTATCCCCCTTACTTTAACACCTTTTACACATTCTCTCGGGTAGTACATTCCAAACGCACCGTGAACACTTTCGCACAACACAACGGACAATGGACTAACACTAGAGCCATTTATCTGGTTTGTCCAAATACCAGGGTCAGGCAAAGTCAGATAATTTACACCTGATGGCCATTTCCCTTCCCCACAGGGATACAAGGTGGAGCCAGAGAGCACGGTACTAGCAGGGCGAGCAAGAAGGATACAACAGGCAGCACAAGGAGTCGGCTAAAAGACGGCGTCAGTTCAAGAGAAGGAAAAAGGTGTCAGGAGGCGAGAGTTTGGCAAGGAGAGAAGCAACCCTTCCCTTTCCACCCCAGGCCTGCGGAACCTTCGTAGAGAGGAATATTAGACCGCGTACAATAGATCAAGTGTCCTGATGCAGATGTCAATGGTACAGGGGGCAACCCTATGCTAATAATGCAGAGCAGAGGAGACTCCTGTGCCCATGGTACCGGCCTTGACTCCAGAGTTGCCCAATGCCAGGCAGTTCATCACAGCTGGTGAGTCGAGGGGAGAGTCGATAAGCACCGTGCTGTGTTGAGTGAGAATCGAAAGTGGCAAGTTTTGAACCAAGGCTAACAAACTTTAAAGAAACTGTTGAACGTTGGAGGGGGAGGCCAGCAGCAGAGGGAAAGCAGCAGCACGTGGGTGGGAACTCACGAGACTCTGGTCAAGTCCCATATTGAGAAACTACAAATACCAGAAGGCCATAGAAAGGCCGCCAAAAGGAATGTAAAGTGGTCATACGTGAGTGAATTGGGATTACCGACTCAGCCCTTTAAGACGAGGCAGCAATACTTTGAGATGGATGGGAATGCAGAAGCTCCTCATACATCAATAATCAGACTAACTCTGAAAGTTGGAAAAGTTCAACTGTTTTAATGTCAATTATCCAAAACAGTGAGTACAACAGACATCAACGGACGTCTCACAGCATGATCTCAAAACATTTCATGAAAAACATGATTACATAGTAAAAACTTGTCATTGCTGACGTCAACCTGCGCTGCAAACTACAAAAACCTATTGGAGAAAGTGATTGGGTCTAGGGGAACATCTAGGTATAAATTTCATACTTGTCTAAGAGAGTGATAGGGTCTTCAATGTCAGGTGGGCAACTAAGCCCACCCCCCAAACAGGTGACTTTGAATGTCATCAAATACACAACGTCCCATTGGTTACACAAACCATAGGGCTCTTTAATATGTGGCCCTCTATAATTGGTTGGCACCCTTACATCTGTCAGTACGTTTTCTATCTACGCCAGCAGCATGCAGGCTGGTCTCCAGGTGCTGGTGGGTTGGTCTTGACCATAGCTTCCCACCAATTACCATATCATCTATCATCACCTCTGTGGTCTGCACGTCAATTAAGGCTTTGTATTTGGCGTTGGAAAGGTTCCTTGCTCTGGAGAATACGAGGCAGTAGAGCAATCTCTCTCTCCTTGCATAGGTGTGGTTCGTCATGATTGTCCATTTTCATCCATCCACGTGACTGAAGACCACGATTTCGAGCTCTTGGTGTATTTAAAATACTACTATTTAATGAACCTCCGACACCTTCTTTGTTTTCGTGCACATCTTCTGAACAGTAGTTTGTTCTTTCACGTGTTTGTAGCTTCTGTCTGATCATTCCAGCCAAGAGAGGCCTTGGCTTCTTGAGGCTGGTCCAGCCTCGCCCTTCTTTGATTCACTCCTGTAATTCAATTGCTTTTTAACTGCGACATGCTGTAAAAGCCTTCCTTTTACTGGTCCAGGTCTTCTAAAATGCATAGTGGAATCGTCCATAGTTCACTCACATCTATCTATCTATCTATCTATCTATCTATCTATCTATCTATCTATCTATCTATCTATCTATCTATCTATCTATCTATCTATCTATCTATCTATATGTTGGTGCATGCCGCAATCTATTCACTACATAGCTAGCCTTAAGAATACTTTGTCTGCTTGTGTTTCTATACATCTGTACACGTGTAAAGTAACTTGATATCTTCATTATTTCTGTAACATAAACATCTTCATCTCGATCCCGAAATGTTACTTATTTTTAATACTTTCTCTACCACCTACAGAATATCGATGTTCTCTTGTCTCTTCATCTCATCTGGGTGTGTCAGTCTTTCTTCCTCTAACGTCACCAATCTGCTCTTTTGCTCATTGTTCACACTTTTTCTGGTATTTCATTCACATGACTATCATACCTCCGTGTATGCAGGTATGGCTTTCTCAATGGGAATCTTGGTTCCAGGATTCTCCTTGGTATTGGTGTTTTCACTGGTACTGCACGTATTTCACATTCGGGTTCCCAAAATATAGGCAACATGGGCGAGATGCTCTAAACGTGGGGAAGGGGACCTAGGCTACCGCCTCCTGACTTATCATTTGAGGACACTTCTTTCTTCTTGAATCTTTTTTTTAAAACTTTTATTTTCGTTGGCAGAGGCAAATAGCATACACATACATCAGAGCAGCCAAAACTGACAAAATACATATTTAACTGAGTACAGTGGTACATATGAACAGAGGCAGGAAGACAGGCAAGGAGTGTAGCATCACGAAGCGTCCAGAGCTGTGGCACTCAGCAGAGATGATTGTGATAAATTGTCCACAGAGGAGGGTGTGTCTAGGCTGTTAAGATAGCTGGTAAACGCGGTCCAGATGTTTTTGGGCCGAGAATGGGCCGGGAACGTACTGAGGTACTCCTCCTCACAGTTCTGAGACCATGTTAATAAATTCAACCATTTCTGAAATGTGGGGGGGAGCACTTCAGTTCTGTAGAACATACTTCCTAGCAATTATACAGCTCAAATTTAAGAATTTAGCCACACTTCTAGCTCCCTCAGCTCCACACGCCGCAAACAGTACCCCCAGCGGGTCAGGTTCAATAACAGTGTCACAGATTCTGACAGAGTTTTCAGGATCCCATCCCAGAATGCAGCTAGCCTCGGACAGTCCCAGAACATGTGCAAATACCCCGCTCCCTCTGCACCGCAGCGAGGACAGAGCCGTGGGTCAGAGCGAGCAAACCTGGAGATCCTGCACGGGGTATAGTATAGCCTGTTCAACAATTTGTACTGAATGGTGCGATAGCGAAAGTTCGGGGAGACTCTATTAGTGTGGGAGCACATTTTCCCCCACAGTTGGTCCGAGAGTTCTAACTCCAGTTCGGATGCCCAGTCGTCCCGGGCCCTGGAGGGCTGCAATGGGGTTACAGTTAGGAGAAGTTTGAATAATGAAGATACCACCCCGCGGGCACCCCCCGAGTTGGCAATGTTGGACATCCCAGGGGAGTCAGGGGGTTCATTGGGAAACTCCGGCCAAGCACTACGGTAGGCAGCTTGGAGTCTGTAAAATTGTAAAAGTTCCAGTGGTGACCCCGTGTGGCCCGGTTTCCAAGTCTGCAGTGTTATAAATTGCCCATCCGGGTAGAAGTCAGTTAGGGCTAGGTACCCCAGGGTCTGCCAGTGTCGTGCCAGGGCTGTGTCGTTTGTGGGTTCCAGCCCGGGGAATCATCAGGTGGGGAGCCACTTGTAGTATGGGTGTTCCTCAGCACATGCAGTGAATATCCGACCCCAGGCGTGCACAGTGGTTCGGACCGGGTCAATGGTTGAGTCCGGCTCGTATCGTCGTCGCCAGCGCGCTATCTTGGCTTCCGCTTGCTCTGCCACGGCCAGGTAGTTGTCAGCTAGGAGGGTGTCTTTCGTCAGGGACACCTGGATTCCCAGCTATTTAATCCCATCAGGGGACCAACGGAGCGGGTACTCAGTGGTAGGTTGTACTGTGGAGCTTGTGAGAGCGAAGAGTTCGGATTTGGTATAATTGATAGTGAAACCAGAGTATGTACCAATGCGGGTGATGTCGCGCAAGATTGGGTCATGGTGGACATTGGGGTCTCTGTTGAACAGCAGCACATCGTCCACGTAGAGTGAGATAATTTCAGGGGGTATCCTGTAGCCGTATCCCTTTGTGAGAGTGGCGCTCCCTGACATAATCCGCCATGGGCTCGATAGCCAGGGCAAATAGGATCGGGGAGAATGGGCATCCCTGCCGGGTGCCTCTGAAGAGAGGGAACAGGTTGGATGTTTGGGAGTTGATACGGACCCTGGCAACTGGGAAGGTGTATAGCAACTTAATGTATGCATTCATCCTGGGTCCTATGCCCATGGTCTCAAGGACGAGCCACATGTACCTCCAGGACACCATGTCGAAGGCCTTCTGAGCATCCAGGGGGACCACAACCGCACTCACACCCTGATCGATTTGTGACATGACGTTAAGAAGCCTTCTGATATTATGGGACGTGGATCTCCCGGGCACAAAGCCTGACTGGTCATCGTGCACCATATATGACATTACAGGTAGGAAGTGGTTAGCGATCACTTTAGCAAAGATTTTAGTATCCAAATTCATTAGTGAAAGGGGCCGGTATGATCCGCAGTCATCGCTAGGCTTACCAGGCTTGAGCAGGACCGTAATAACGGCCTCATGTAGAGTCGGGGAAGGGAACCTAGCCGGAGTGACTCATTCCATACCTCGAGCAGTTCGGGGCCAATATAGCTACAGCCTCCTGGTAAAATTCAGCCGTTAGCCCGTCGGGGCCCTGTGCCATTCCTTTAGGGAGACTAGATATAGCCTCCACTATTTCATCCAATGTAATAGGGGAATCCAATTGGTCTCTCATTGCGGGGGAGACACAAGTAGTGGGTATCTGCTCCAGGAGCTCCCGCATCTGAGAGTCACTATATTCGGGGGGCTGAGAGTATAGTTCTGAGTAGAAGCCTGTGAAGACCACTGTATTGCCCCCTGACTGTCCTTGACACAGTTAATTTGGGTTTGGCTCCACTCACCCCTCACTAAAGCGGCCAGCATTTTGCCAGGTCTGTCACCCTCGCCGTATTTCCGCGCAGCCTGTGGGCAGCTGAAGCACCGGACTTCCCTAGTGGCTTGTTCATTAAAGATTTTGAGCTTCTCACTAATTTTGGAAAGAACACTCGGGTCGATCGAGGCCGGGTGGGCTCGTTCCAGGTCCCGTAGTTTGGTTTTGGTGCAGGACAGGGCGGCTCTTACAGTTTTGAGGACTCCTGACTCTCTAGAAATGGACGTCCCCCGGATAAAGGCTTTGAAAGCATCCCAGCGGACCCGCAGGGTGGTGGACTGGGGCGTATTGTGTTCAAAATAGGACTGAATGTCGGCAAGGATGTCCGCCTTACATACAATGTACTGCAGAGCGGACGATTTGAATCGCCATGTGTTGATAGTAGGGGCAGGTATTCCCAGTTCAAGGGTTATCGAAATCGGTGAGTGATCAGACAGAGTGCACGCGTTTATCCGTGTTTCCACCACCCTGCCCAGCATAGGACCGGATAATTGAAACATATCGATCCTGGAGAAACTATTGTGCACTGAAGAGTAGTAAGTAAACTCACACGTTTGTGGGTGTAGTGCCCTCCATGCATCGTGAATGTCAAGTGCCACGCTGTGGGTCAGCAGTCTACGTGCTGCACCAGACAAGTGCCTAGGGGCTGTGCCAGTCCTATCCAGTGTTTTATCTAGTATATCCCCACCCCAGATGATCTGCACCCCCATGTATCCTAGCAGTATGGATACCACCAAGTCGACAAAGTCGGGAGAGTCAACATTAGGTCCGTAGGTATTCACCAGCAAATAATCCCTGTTGGCTATGGCGCAATGCAATATAGTATATCTCCCCTAAGGGGCTATAGCTCTTGTGGAGAACAAACTTAAGTGATTTATGGATCATCGTCAACACCCCTCTGGCCCGCGTGGAATATGAGGTGAAATATCTGTGTGAACCCCATGTTGGTGCTATACTTTTGGTCAGAGGGCCCGTTGAATGTGTCTCCTGCAGGAGCAGTATTTTGCAACCATGTCTGTTGGTGTACGCCATGATTTTACGAGCCTTGGTGTAATTGCTCAGGCCCCGCACATTCCAGGACATCACCGTTACAGGCATTTTAATGATCTAAGTAACATCCCACCACTGTTGTCGTAAAGTGAATCCAGGGCGGAGGCCGCCCCCACCGGGGGCCCCCGATGCACTGTGGTCTGCTGATCCGCCTCTGCCTTTTCCCATAACACACATCAAACCCACTTCACCCTCCTCCCGCACCGCCCCATCCAAACAGGCAGTGTTACACCCCTCCCCCGCCAAATAATACCAACATGTCCCACGAAAAAGGGGACAACAGGCGGTTCCCAACGTGGGTTCGCAATCCCATTGGCCCAACCGGGGCCAATACCCAACTTCAAATTAACAAGATTAAACATTGCAATCGCAGTGGGGTGCGCCGTTGCTGTGTGGTGGACACTTGGAAGAATAGAAATGGCAATAGGTTACCAGCGGTAACTCGAACAACACATATGCAGACTGATCACACTCGGCACTCGTGGGCAGAGCCTGAGTGAATAAGAAAAAGGGGTTATGCTGACCGGGGAGAAGCCCACTGCGCCCTGCACTCCGCGTCCAGCCTGTAGATACAAGTGGGTCAACACCCAACAGGTGGGGTATTCGATGATGGTAGGCCGATATGCATGGCGGGGAGCCGCCCCCGGTTCCCAGTGGTAAACTATGCATAGGTAATCAACACAGATATTCAATGCGTGCATAATGTGGAGCCAATAAAGCTGTATTACTATCAGCACATGAAAGAACAAGCAACAGTAAACAAATAGCTGAGATACGAAGTAGTCTGAGTTTAGTCATCAACCATAGGGTTGCCGTTGGGATTAGGCAGCAGTATCTGTGACTCTATAAATTTGACAGCCTCCTCAGGTACCATAAAAAAGAACAACTTTTCTTTGAATGTAATTTTGAGCCTGGCTGGAAAGAGGATGGCATATGCTCACGTAGCAGTTTCTTGACTCCCAGGAATTGTTGTCTCTCCTGTTGCACCCCGACGGAGAAGTCAGGGAATATCCAAATGGTGTTTGAGTCGAGTCATAGGTCGCCCTTTTCATGTGACAGGCGCAGGATGAGGTCCCGGTCCCTATAGTTGAGAATCCTGGGGATGATGGGTCTGGGGAAATCTCCCGGCTTCGGACGTGGGGACATTGCCCGATGAGCCCGCTCGACTGTAAAGAAAGGGGATAGTGCGGGGTCTCCCAATAGGTCTTTAAGTAGATTTTCAGCTGCCAACTCCATGCGCCCCTTCAGGGCATTTTTGGGGACCCCAATTATGCGCAGGTTGTTTCTATGCAGGCGGGATTCAAGGTCATCACACTTTGACTTCACCACCTTCATGTCGCGGGTCAGGGTGGCCACCGCATCCTGCAAGGTGTGAAGTTGATCTTCGTTAGCCCCAATTCTGTTTTCCGCCTTGGTTATCCTTGTCCCCGCTTGATCGACTCGAGATTTAAGGGAGGCGACGTTGGCATGAATATCGTCCAAGTTTTCATGGAACGAGTCAAAGTTTTTAGCCATCGATTCCATCATGACAGTGAGATAAGGGGCCGTTGCTCCAGGGTGGAGCTCAGATTCAGGATCTTCCTGGGCGGATGTTGCAGCGCCCTGGTCTGCACGTGGGGCCACCTTTGCAAATTTGTCCATGGCACACACCTTGTTCGTCCCCCTGGATCTGTTGCACATTTCACGTGTGATGAGGGGTGACCTGACAGGTCAGGCCCGATTTAATGAAAGGTGCAGAGATGTAACGGCAAGGTTCACTCTCCAGTTTTTGCAGGTCGCTCAGTTTGAGCGGGGGTAGAGATGGGCTGAGACACCGCTAATGTGTTTATAGTCTAGGTAGCAACTAGGCTGTCGTGTGAGCAAGACGAAAATAGGAGACAGCCCGTCTGCCCAGCATGAAAGGTGCAAAGGGTGGGGGAACCCACCTTAGGGCGATGCCAGTGTGAAGTAAGCCCAAGTGGGGTAGGCAGGCTAATCTCTGTCTAATCCTCTCAGCTGCAGGTGAAGTTTCACTTGTAAATGAGCCTAGTTTTTCTTTTCTTTAAAATGGTCCCGCGGTCAAAAACCTAACGCCTAGCCAGGTCCCCATGAATCATAGAATGACTCAGCGGTTCACACGCTACAGCGGCAGACTGCGAGCAGGTCCTGTACCCTGACAGGTTTTTGACCGCTGGACCATTTTAAAGAAAAGAAAAACTAGGCTTGTTTAAAATTGAAACTTCACCTGCAGCTGAGAGGATCAGACAGAGATTAGCCCTTATGGCTTATACAACTTCCAATAACAGAACCTTTGGAATTAATACACCCATAGCACAAACCTCATACAGAACAGACCCCCGTCCTGATGAAGGCTGTATACCAGATGTGGCATACTAAGCCCACCTAAAAACGGCTGAAACACTGTGGTGTAGACGCACTATCCCCAACTGCAGTACATCCATGCTGCTTTACACAATGAAAATTACTTGTTTTTGTCGAAATGTTCAAGTGATGTTGTAATGTCCAATTGTTTATATGTTTGCCATTTTCATGCAAACTCCTTGACAAATGAAATTTGAGTTTGATTTTCTCTTGCACACACAAAATGGTTGTCTTACCGAAAAACTTTTGACTCCGTGTGATGTAAATATTTTCTGTACTTTAGGTCAATGACCTCCCATTTTTCTTGTTGCTAACTCTGAAACGTCCATTTTATTTTGTACTAACTTTAGATAAAAAATAAGATTGATTCTACAACAGAGTTTGGAAATATTTATTCTTCTTTGATGAGAGGGTGACAAAAAACAGGAGTATTCTGATAGCACCTATTTCTCTTGAACCTATTCAATTGTAATCATTGTTCCCTCCTCTGCCAATGTATGCCAGTACTCCTATGTAAGAAAATACTCCCATTGATTCGGCTATTACAAGTGACACGTCACAATAAGAAAACATGTTCAAACTGATTCAAATGTAAGCCAGTCTAGACCCATAAGAACACTTATCATCCTTCCTTCATCATAGGTGTTCATTTGATAAAAAGGCATGCTACTATAAGAAATATACAGGCCGCTTCACCAAAACGTCAGTCTACCGAGGTACTACTACTTATCATGCTTGCTTTATCAAAGATGACAAGTAAAAAATGTCATGCCACAGTAAGGAATGGACTCTACCAAAATGCCAGTCTAGCCAGGTAATGACACACATTGACCGAAAATACCAGTAAAACATGCAAAGTCAAATAAGGATGTGTCAAAAATTCTCTAGTGATCCCCAGTCTCCCAGGGGCTTACACACACACACACACACACACACACACACACACACACACACACACACACACACACACACACGGAGGCATCTCCTTTCATCCACCCATACATCTCCTCTCACATTCATTCACACTACATTCGCCACATAGGCATGCAAATGACCCACCCACCCAGAAAATTCACACACACACAATCATATTCATATCCATTGACATACCCACACATACACTTACACTGGCACGCACCCACCCAGAACATGTACACACACACATTCCTACTCACTCACCCATAAACCTTTATTGTCCACTTGCACTGCATTCTCCACACAGGAAAGCACCCATCTGTGCAGAACATTCAAACACACACTATCACATTCCTACTCATTCACCCACCACTCACTGGCCATACACCTTCTATTACATCCACTCACACTGCATTCTCCACACAGACATGTACCCATCTAGAATATTGAAACACACTATCACATTCATACTCATTCACCCACCAGTCACTCACTCATACACCTTCTCTTACATCCACTCTAACTGCATTCTCTACACAGGCACACACCACCCACAAAGAAAATTTAAACACACATTACCACATTCATTCTCATTCACCCACCATTCACTCACTTGAACTCATGCATCCAACACAAGCCCTTTAAGACGAGGTATCAATACTTTGAGATAGATGGGGATGCAGAGTATACTCAAACATCAATAATCAAACTGACTCAGGAAGTTGGCAAAATATGCCTGTTTTAATATCAATTATCTAAAACAGGTAGTTACAATGAACATCAACAAACCTGCTTGATCTTCTCACTCAACGCATTTCATAAAACATTTAGCAGATATACTAAAAGCTCATCATCATTGACATCACTCTATGTGGGAAACTACAAAAACCTACTTGGAAAAGTGATTGGCTTACCGGGAACATCTAGCTATACATTTCCCAACTTGTCAGGGAAGGAGATTGGGCCTCTACTGTCATGTTGTCAGTTTACAAAGAATATACCTCAGGGGGGGTAGACTACTCTGGAACCCCCTGCAAATATATCTCAGGGCGGGTGTGCACTGTGTTACTGTCAAATTGCTATGCTATGGACATAGAAACATACCCTAATGCTAAGAATAGACACAAGATATAACATACACGACAAACCAAACCAAACACTAAGAAATGACATGACAAATAAGATAACAATGGTCACAAATGAAAACACACAAGTCAGTCTCAATTATAACAAAGGAATACATTTATTCATACACAGCTAGGCATGATAAGCACTTCTAGCAAAACCCAATTTTGCACCCCTTATATGCTTGGATGTAAACTTCAATAAATGTAAGCCTTACAGCTGTCTAATGCAAGCAATCTAATAGCAACAAAGCATCAGAATTCTTCTCCAATCCACAACACACATCACACTCTCTCTCTGAGACAATTTCCCAGATCAATCAGCAATACTCCCATCTCAAGATCTCATCTAAAATTTGTCCCATCTCTCTCCTCTCCAGCTCCCTTGCAGCCAGCCAGTCAGGGCCTCTCTCCTTGGCCTCTCAGGGGTCTGGTCTCCTGCCAACTCTCTGCTAGATCGATCTCAAACTCTGCTCCTCATCTGCTCTCCCAGAAATGCTTCCCCAAGCTGCATTTCAGCCGTTTCTAAAAAGCCTCTCTGCCAAACCGCCTCCAAGCTGCATCCAAAACGCTTCCCAAAAGCTTCCACGCCTCTTCTTCCCAAACGCCTCTCTCTCTCATACTCCTCTCCTCTCATACAACTACTGCTCATTTCAGGCTCCCAGTTATAGTCTCAATTCATGTCACTCTTTCTCCATGGTTACATGTTAAAACTCTCTTCTGTCAACCCAGCATTTGTAAATCCTGACAGCACATGTAGGTCTGTGTATGCATGTCTTGTTGTATCTCTATGTTCAGTGTGTTCTTAGTCACGTGACATTTCAGCCTATCTTGTACGTGTCCTATGGCCTTCTCCTGTCTGTGTTATGAAACACCATCCTCCCATTTCTTCCCCTCTACTCGGGCAAAGGCAACCTAATCTGTCTGTCTACCAGCCTTTGTTTACACATTCCTCGATTCACAGTGTACCATAACAATGTCTCTGCAAACCCAAGTGGAGCTGCTCTGTGTGTCTCTTCAGAATGGCTTAGGAGCCAGTTACATGCTCTATAGTGCCTAACACATTCACTCAAACCAAGTGCTATACCATGGCTCAATGCATACTTCTAAGTGCACACATGTGTGTCTCTCAATGCATACATAATACATAATAACATATGTCTGAACATGTCTCTACAAGGCACTTCATATAACAGGGCATCTTTCTCTAGCAAACCAAATGGCTGAATAATATGGATAGTGGATAGATCTGTCTCTGCAATTGTCTATGAAATTGGCTCATGATAACATATGACGGGCCATATATATATCCTGTTCAACAATCTCTCCTGTTGTCATAAAACAAGTTCCAGATAACGATCTTAGATAACAATCTCTAATCAGATCAATCAGATCTC
This sequence comes from Ambystoma mexicanum, assembly GCF_040938575.1. Classification (NCBI taxonomy): domain Eukaryota; kingdom Metazoa; phylum Chordata; class Amphibia; order Caudata; family Ambystomatidae; genus Ambystoma; species Ambystoma mexicanum. The sequence goes on along the minus strand of NC_090934.1, from coordinate 829,181,930 downwards.
TATCAGCATGATACCCCAAAACATGGATCCCAAAAACAAACAAAAATTGTGAATTTCAAAAGGCATTTTTAACATAGACATTTCTCAATAATGCAAAAACCCAAAATGCAAACACTGCACTCTATCAGTGTCAAGCTCAAAACTCAAATCTCAAATGCATAGCTGCAAGCGTGTCAGACTTCAGAATGGCATATTCAAATTTCTAAACAAATCTCTAATGGCAAATCCTAATGTACCAATTCAAGCAACAAAAAGTCAAGTCAAAAAGTGTGAAGCCAACTATGGCTCTACAAGCAGATGTATTCAAAACGAAAAAGAAGCATAGAATCAATGCATGTGTACTGTGGACATCAAGATGGATTCAATTTCAGTGTGTCAAGCACAAAATGACAACATTTCACTTTCACAGGTGTCAAAGACTCAAACGTGTCAGTAGCCAAACAGGCCAGGTTAAAACATTACATGTCAGTGCATACATTCAGTGTATTCATTTCCAGTTCAATCCAGTCTCTCACTGCATGTCAGTCTGTGATCAGATCATTCAGATCGATTCAGGTTGTAGCCAATCAGAACAGTATGTGTATCCTCACATCTGCGCAAAATGTCAAAGTCAGTACAGATCAGTGCCAGTGCAAAGGTGTAGCAAATCAGTGTCAACAAAGTATGTCAACAAATGTGCTCACAAATGTCAACAAAGAACGTGTGTTCAGCAAACATGTGGGCATCAAAGCATAGCCCAAAGCAGAAGTGGTGTTCCAGCTGCAAATGGAACCCAAGTGTGTCCTCGCAAACTGACAACTTTCAGTGACAAATTTCAGAGCCTCATTGCTGCAAGCTCTCTCACAACAGGTGACAGATGTTTCTTCACAGCAAGTATTAGTTCTCTCACATTTCAGGTGTATTCAAGCCAAAAACAAAACAGCATTTCTCATTGTTCTTCAGTGCACATAGCTTGTTCTAAACTCCCAATGTCTCTCAAAAGACATCAATGCTAGTTTCTCAGTGTCTGCCCCATATCAGTGTACATGTATCAGTTCCAGTGTATCAGTTTGCCCCTGTCTCTGTCTAACCATGCCTGTCTCTCCATGCTGCATGATGCATTTCTCCAGCCTCCATCTCTATCCTTCTCAAATCAAAACAGGACAGTCCATTTCACATAATTCAGAAAATGCAAATTTGAAAATTGCAAAATTGCATTCCTCTCGGTGGCATCTACATGTGTTCTATCCACATCCACAGACTCCCCTTTCAACATGATATATTCACAGCACTGAATAACTAAATGTTGACAAAACAAATGCATTTCATTCAAATGGACACTGCTTCCTGCATGTGCAATTTAGTTCAGATTCAGTAAACATTCCTTCCCTTCTCTGCCTACTCCTTCTTCAAAACAGCAGTCTGCTGAAATCGCTGATACTGAAAACGCACGATGTCTCAGCATTGCTAATCTCTCATAAACATTCGTTCTCTCCATGTGTCTACTCAGAAAACTCAAAATATTCAAAGAATGCAACATCTCAGAACAGCCTAAATTAGCATGTTTCAGTCGATTCATTCTCCTCTTGCTTCCTAACCAAGTTACAAAGCCAATAGACAAAACAACATTTTCAGTCCCAAATGTAGGCCAAACCCTGCTGCTACCACAAATTCTGCCAAAGATACCATTATGACGTTGCATGTCAAAGATCTTAACCATCTCATCTCTTTCCACAAATCTAGAATGCAAATGCTTCAAAAAACTGTCTCCATGCACATAACTGCTTCCATGCAAAGGTCTCCAATGATACAGTTTTACAATGCAAATCTTCATAGGCAATCTCTCTATGCATTTCTCTAGGCAAACTGCATATGTCTGGCAAAAATGCACTCTCCATTTTCTCTTCATGGCAAACATTCTGTTCAATGTGTTCATTCTGTTGCTCTGCTGTTACGGCAATCTCTTCATTTACTGCACTATCAGTGGAACAAACTGTCTCTGTCACACTCTCTATATTATTGCCCTGAGGTAACTCTTTCTCCCCATGGTCAATATTCACATTTTCTCCATGCACTGCTGTCTCGTGCATTACCCCTGCTGGGTTTCTCATAGGAACTCTGTTCCCTCCATCAGTATGGTTGGTGCCAGCGAATCATCCCAGGCATCAAGCATATGTCTGAGCCGATTTCTTATTGCTTTCAGATCACTAAGATGTGGGTTCATGCTGCAGCTCTATTATTCATTCACCCTCAGGTTTTCTTCAACCAAATCTCATGACACTTAAGTGAGTTTCAAAAAACAAGCTTCTAGACTTCTCTAAACAAGCAGATACAGTCGTCGACTTGCTAAATATGTGCACAAATTCCAGCCTTTGAAATCCAAACATTGGTCAGATTTTCCAAAAAGTGTCAGTCTCCCCGGATTTACAAACAAAATACCTCAAGTGTCGTCAGGAAAAAACTATTCTCTAGCTTGGTCAAACAGTTGTACAAACATTTTCAAAATTGCCAGTCATAAAAAACTGCTCTGGATCAATTCCGATACAAATTCCTGATTCAAACAAAGTCACAGTCAGACAACTATATTCCCCTTCCTACGGTGAACAAAATTGTGGGCGAAGCATGCTTTAATTCAAAACATACCCCCAAGACAAAACATCAAACATAAAACATCACAATCCCATGAACAAACAGACAACATAGCTGCACACGATGTTTGAAATTCTTCGACGTCAGCTCATTGATAAGTGGGCCAGAAGCCAGCTGCAAAACTCTAAACCCTAGACTAAACCCTCTGTTCCATGTATCAATCAGCATCAGTGAAGCCTTGCTATGGGTGACATTTTGTCAGTTTACAAGGAATCTACCCCAGGGGGGGCAGACCACTCTGGCACCCCCTGCAAATATATCTCAGGGCAGGGTGTGCACGGAGTTACTGACAAATTGCTATGCTATGGACACACAAACATACCCTAATGCTAAGAATAGACAAAAGATATAACATACACGACAAACCAAACCAAACACTAAGAAATTAAACGAGAAATAAGATAACAATGGACACAAATGAAAAAAAACAAGCCAGTCTCAATTATAACAATGGAATACATTTATTCATACACAGCAAGGCATGATAAGCACTTCTAGCAAAACCCAATTTTGCACCCCTTATATGCTTGAATGTAAGCTGCAATAAATGTGAGCCTTACAGGCTTCTAATGCAAGAAATCTAATAGCAACAAAGCGTCAGCATTACTCTCCAATCCACATCACACTCTCTCTCTGAGACAAACTGCTAGATCAATCAGCAATACTCCCCTCACAAGATCTCATCTCGAATTTGTCCCACCTCTCTCCTCTCCAGCTCCCTTGCAGCCAGCCAGTCAGGGCCTCTCTCCTTGGCCTCTCAGTGGTCTGGTCTCCTGCCAACTCTCTGCCAGATCGATCTCAAACTCTGCTCCTCATCTGCTCTCCCAGAAATGCTTCCCCAAGCTGCTTGTCAGCTGATTATTCAAAAGCCTCTCTGCCAAACTGCCTCCAAGCTGCATTCAAAACGCTTCCCAAAAGCTTCCACGCCTCTGCTTCCCAAACGCCTCTCTCTCTCATACTCCTCTGCTCTCATGCAACTACTGCTCATTTCAGGCTCCCAGTTATAGTGTCAGTTCACGTCACTCTTTCTCCATGGTTACATGTTAAAACTCTCTTCTGTCAACCAAGCATTTCTAAATCCGGACAGCGCCTGGAGGACTGTGTATGCATGTCTTGTTCTATCTCTATGTTCAGTGTGTTCTTAGTCATTGTGACATTTCAGCATATCTTATACATGTCCTATGGTCTTCTCCTGTCTGTGCTACGAAACACCATCCTCCCATTTCTCCATTCATTGAAATCCCTCTTTCTGTGCAGGTCTGTGCAAAGCACCTCACTCCCTGCAAATGCCCCCACCTTCCTGTCTGTCTGTCTGCGAGCAACCCAGTGCCTGATAAACCAGCTTCTTCCCTTCTGCTCGGGCAAAGGTGACCTAATCTGTCTGTCTACCAGCCTTTGTTTACACATTTCTCGATTCACAGGGTAGAATAAAAATGTCTCTGCAGACCCAAGTGAACCTGCTCTGTGAGTCTCTTCAAAATGGCTTAGGAGCCAGCTACATGCTCTATAGTGCCTAACGCATTCACTCAAACCAGGCGCTATACCATGGCTCAATGCATACTTCTAAGTTCGTGGACACATGCGCGTGTCAAATGCATACATAATACATAATAACATAAGTCTAAACATGTCTCTACAAGGCACTTCATATAACAGGGCCTCTTTCTCTAGCAAACTAAATGGCTGAATAATATGGATAGTGGATATATCTGTCCCTGCAACTGTCTCTGAAATTGGCTCATGACAACATACCACTGGCCATATATATATAGCATGTTCGACAAGGTGGGGCAACAAAGCCCTACTCTAGTGCAGGTTTCTACGAATGTCATCAAATACACGACATCCCATTGGTTATACAAACTATAGGGCTCTCTATTACGTGGCCCTCTATAATTGGTTGGCACCCTTGTACCCCTCTGTAATATTCCACACACGCAAGCAGCATGCAGGCTGGCATCCAGGTGCTGGTGGGCTGGTCATAACCATAGCTTTCCACCAATTAGCCTGTCATCTATCATCACACTTGCCTCTTGCCAGTCAATTAAGGCTTTGAACAGTGGCCTTGGAAAGGTTCTCTGCTCTGGAGAATAAGAGGGAGTATAGACATACTCTGTCTCTTGGTTTCGGTACAGCTCATCCCAGTATCTATTTTCATCCATCCATGTGACTGCAGACCATATTTTAGAGTCTTTCTACATTTAAAATACTATTAAATGATAAACCTCTGACGTCTTCAATGTCCTCGTTCCTCACCTAAGACAGGAATTTTTTTCTTTTCACACGTTGTGTAACCACTGCTCAAACTTTCAGGCTCACAGTGGCCTTGACTTCCTGGTGCTGGGCCAGTCAAGCCTTTCTTCGATTCACCTCCATGGTTAAGTTTTCGATTTCTAACTGTGACACACTGAAAAGCCTTTCTGCTCACGCGATCCAGCTCTGCTAAAGTGTGTTGTGGAAACATCCATAGTCCATACATTCATGTGTATATACGTTGGCGCATCGCCGCAATCTATTCACTACATAGCCAGCCTTTAAGAATAATTTGTCTACTTGCGTTACTGCATCTGTACAATTGTAAAATGACTTGATATCTTCTTCTTTATTTCTGTAGCATGAGCATCTTCATCTCTGTTGCTGATCTTTAACACCTCCTCTTTAGAGCCTATAGAATGTCTATGGTCTCCAGCTTCTTGTCTCTTTTCTAGGTGTGTCAGCTCTGCTCTGCATGACGTCACCAATCTTCTCTTTTGCCCAGTTTTCACACTTCCTCTGGGATTTCATTCAAATGGCCCTCATATTGTCATGAATGCATGTATGGCTTCCTCATTGGGAACTTTACTTCCAAGATTCTTTTCAGTGTAGGTATTTTCACTGGTGCTGCACGTGTCTCACACTCTGGCTCCCAACATATAGGCAGCATGGGGGAGGAGCTTTGGGTGGGGGTACTTGGCTCCTCCTCTACACACTCATACATCTTCTCTTACATCCACTCTCAGTGCATTATCTACACAGGCACACACCCACCCACGAACATTCAAACACATACACTATCACATTTTATCTAATTCATCCATCACTCACTGACCCATAGCCCATGCATACATCTGACACTCACTTCACACATGAAATATACAGATCAAATCTTTTTTTTTTACATTCTTACCTGTTTTTCCATCTTTGGTCCATCCCTCCAGGCAAACCTCGGCTCCTCCATGCTGCTCACAAACTGTAACCAGGAAGCTAGTAGAGCTTCCTGGTTCCTGTATATGAGCCACGAGGAAGCTGCAGGAGAAGGGGTTGGAGCTGAATGTGGCATGTGACATTCTGAGTGCTTCCTTCTCACGCTGTGAACCCCGGCCAAGCCTTCAGCCTGATTGGTGAAGACTGCACCGGGGCACACTCAGACCTGGTGTGCCAAGGCCCCTGCACTGCAGGGGCTGTGGGGGGCCCCGCTACTTTCTTTTACAGGGGTAGCCCAGGAGATTGCAGTGGTAGCAAGGGAGAACACAGGGGTCATGGCTGTGACACCTGACAACCCCCAAATGATGTCCGTGCTCCCTACATTCCCATAATAATGGCAACAAACTACACATACAACGGCATTGAATTACCCATGCCTGCAGGATTCCTGTGGTATTCCCCCAATAATGCTCAAAAATCCCAAATCTGCCCTGTCCTCACAGTCATCACCAAGTGCCCCTCTCCTCTTTGCATGGACCCCCCACTCCTCTCATTACAGTTTTCCTCTCTGGTCCTCTCCTGGCCAGTACGCCCTAACACTGTTTGGTTCATGTGACACATTTTCCTCTTCAAGGTGGACTTGATGGAAATGCGAGTGCTCAATTTCAAGGGTTTTGTTAAGTTAAATCTGATCATCTTAACCAAATGGTTTTTCACTGAATTTCAGGAGTTTTGCTATACCATTGTTTCCTCAGGACCCACTAGCGATGGCCTTCTGCCTTCTGCCATGGTACATGTTGTACCAACAGTGTTCTTTTAGACTCAGTGGCCACGGCCATTGGACATGTCACATGATACAAATTGTAGAACCCTGTGAAGCCATTTATTGGGTAAACACCAGTCCTCTTCACACTCAAAAATGTGTATGTATATACAACAAAGGCTGTGTTATCCTGTACTCTTGCAATTGAGATGCATGTGCGTACTAAGATTGTGTTTAATACACTACATGGTCAGTTTGATATGAAAATATAGAGTTTATTTTTGTTCGTAACTATGTTTTTGTTATTGGCTTCTGTAAGAGTGCGGAAGTAGCAGACAGAAACAGGTGTATTTTGTTTGCTTTGTACGATTTTAAAAGAAAAAGAGGGATTGGTGACATTTCTAACTTTTCCTAACTCTGAGAGGTTTTCCTACCTCAACAAAACTAACTAGTGACTGTGTCGGAATGTTCCAAATAAAGTCCTCCATCCTGTGTCCAAAACCTAATCTGAACCTCACAGTTTAAACTCAATAAAAGAAAAGGAACAGGGGACAATGTCTTTTGGTTGACCTCCTGCAGCCTGTTTTAAATCCAAAAATAACAGTTTAAAAAAGGAGCTTCCACACCAATTAAGGAGCATGTTCTCTCCTTTCTTTGTGTCCTCCTCAGGACGTTTCTTTTAGTCTAATTTCAACAAATGCTGAGGATAAAGATCCAACTAAAAACCAAAGTGTTCCCAAAAAGAAAGTTTCACAAATTCATAGGAGTTGCTTTCCTTTCCATTCCTTTGATGGTGTTTAATGTTCCCAAGAGCGTTACTTTAGGCCGACTCACAGTCTTGGTTTACTCTCCTGCCAAGGTCTGTGTTGCTCATTCATCAGCTAAATATACTTGATTCACTGTTTGGGTTAAGGTGATTAAAGCCCCATCTACACACCACTTATTTCCCCACCAGCCTTCAGCTTGTCTTTGTGGCCACAGGTCAGTCATGCACTTCAAGGTTTGTTTATTTGTCTGTTTTCCAGTTTATCCATCCCTCTCTTGCCACACACCTTTACTGCTTCTTCTGCTCCGACTATCAATTTCCGGGTCTTGTCCTTCTTCAGTATTTATTTTAGGCTAGTGGTTAAATGGAGGAAAAAGGCTAGAGCATTCATATTGGTTCTCATGCCTCCTCCTTGCATCCTCAAGGGGCCTCCTCGTGCAGTATTGTGTATATATGTTGCTGGTTCAAATTTACATAAATAGATTGATTTACACATTGGTGTGTTTATAGAGGTGGGAGTCATGGGAACTTTCAGGTAGTGCCTTGGTTTAGGTATTGGGGTGGGCTGTCGTCTCTTTATTAAAGGGATGAGATCCTCTGACATGTCACATACCTTTTCCCATAGGACAGATAAAGTGGCGAGTTGGTGGTATAAGGAAGGCATGATATTAACAGTAAGACAGGCAGAAGTGACCACAGTTCAAGGGTGTTTATTGAACTTCAAAAAGGTTTTGAAAAACAGCTATCTAATCCTAAATCTACAGATGGGTGCAAGCTACGACCATCAAATAATAATAACGCAGTCCTAGTGGTGTCTTGTCAAAATAAAAGATCCTATGCTTATAATCCTATTGACAATCCGTACCTCTAATCACAAATAGTGTGGGAAACAATGTTATGCAAAAAGAAAGAAGTGTTCTAGAAATTATATGTCAGGATGGTCAGACCGTTGGCCTCCCTTCCCCACGTTTTCAGCACGGGACATGGCAGTACACTCTGGCTTAGCACAATTCCTGGCTTCTCTAGCACGAGGATGCAGTTCAAACATTAGCATCAGGGCCTTCTGTGCCCAACCCCCTTTGCCTTTCAAGGCCTCTTCTTTCAGAGGGCCTCATGTGACAAACAAACAATAAGTTTGTTCCTCTTCTTTTTTCACACATACTCAATTTCTCAGGTGATTTACTATCCACCTCATAATCCCCCTCAACCGGGCTCAGATCCCCTTTAATACAATGGTTGTCAGATTTTCACATATCTAATTTCTCAGGTGATTCACAATTCACCCCGGATCCCCCTCAGCCATGCTCAGATCCGTCTCAACACAATGTTCAGTCAGTCCCCCTCTGCCAGGCTTGGACTAACCTTCTTTATTTTGTCATTTCAATCGGTCTCCCTCTGCCGGGCTCGACCAGACTTTATCTATTTTGTCATCAACTTGTTTGGCAGCATCAATATCAAATATTTTCTATTGTGCAGAGGATTTAGCTTGACCCATCACAGGACCAGTTTGATGTACCGTTCCTTGCCAATCTTTCACCTTTCTTAACTCTCAGTTGGACACCTTACAGAAACTTTCGAATGAACACCCATGTGATGCTGGCCCACTCCGTCAAGGACATCATCTCTCGGTTTCAAAGTTCAATCACTCATCTGTTTTAATCGCGTTGGTTATCACATCACGGTTCATACACTGTTTGCTTCACCATTCACCATACAATGTTGATGCTTGCAACCTTGGCTTCAACACAGACCAGTCTGGTATCAGTCTCCCCCACTCACCGGCTGTGTTGATTTCACTGGCACTGCTTTTTTGTAGGAGCCAAGGGCAGTACCATGGTGGCAAGCGTTTCTCCCCGCCTTGACTATCGGCACCGGAGAGTCCCGGGTACCTCCAACACACAATGCAGGATTCTCCAGCTTTGTTTCCTGGTCTTATGCTTTCCATTCTCAAGGGTTTGTGGTAGTAATGGTTCCTTGTCAAAAAGGTCAAGGGCACTTCCCTCTTTGTGACCCCCTTCTCTTTTTCCCTCTTTCTCCTTGTGTTAAACTGCCATCTTAACTGCTTCTTCTGTGTGTGCTTTGCCCTGCTCAGAGTGTGCTCTCATGCTCCACCTTTTATCCATGTGGGGAAGTGTAATGGAAGTCAACTGTGTGTGATGGTCAGTAATTGCCTGACCCTGCCTGACCATTGTATTGGGACATGTCAGGTATACGGCTCGGGTGTTAGTCCATTTTCTCTCATATTGAGCTGTCCATAAGAAAGTGTTTGTGTTTTAAAGGGGTGGCGGGGGTTGAGTTCCTAAATATCCTACCTTGTAGGATGGGGTAATGGTCTTATGGGGAAGGGGATACTATGTCTTGACATCCGGTGTCCAACTACCACTCGCCAAAGACCCCACATCCAGGTGATACTCCCGCACTGGTCCATCCCCAGAAACTGGATCCAAAAACGATGGCCATGTCCTGGCCACCTGGATGATAGATCCTCTGGGACTAGTGGGTGAGACACCTTCAGGTTTCTCACAGTGGTTGGTGTAGGGTTAAGGTCATAAACATTTTTATTGAAATTTGAGAAATCTGTCCCTATTATTGTGTCCTCAGGAAGTCCTGTAATAACTGCAGTGCTGTTCCTTTCTTTCTGGTCCTAGAGTTTAATTACTACTGGCGTGCAATGATATATTTCTTGATCCCCATGTACATAGGTGATTTGAACAGGGTCCCTTCCTACTAGGTTTTTGGGTAAACAAAATCAGGTCTAACAGCAGTCTGTTTACTACCTGGATTGATCATTGCAATTACTTGTATGACGTTTACCATGGCTCTTTCATGGGTCGTCACAGGGACAGGTAAGGAGAGACAATTAGTGATGTTATCTGTCTCCACCTCATCTTGTTCCTGTAGCTCATCCCAAGGGTCTCCCATCATCCATCCTTTTTCCATATGCTCTTCCTTACGGTTTGTGGGACAATGTCTTGTTAGATGCCCCTTTTCACCACAGGAAAAGCACAAGACCAAGGGGGTCTTATTGTATTCTGGTTCTCTAGGGGCAAGGTACTTCTTCCTTTCTGTTTCTTTGGTTTCATTGATTTAAAGGTCCTAGAAGTTATTTCTGAGGTGTAACCCTCGATTCCCAGCTTTGCTTCTGTTGGTGTTGTAGGGCGGGCCAGGTTTTACTTGCCTTTGGACCTTCTTTGTCTTGTGTAAAACCCTTAACTGTTTGTTAGCCTCTGCAAAACTCTGTGCCGTTCCTATGGCAATGATTAGTGTTGCTTTATTGAGCTGCAGAACTGTTTTTTGTAGCTATGGTGGTAGACAATCTGCAAATTGTACTAGGGTCAGGGCTTCTAAGACTCTGGGAAGTGTTTTATTACCTAACCAAAGGGATAAAGTGTTTTTTACTCAGGCTCCTAACTCCACTAGGGTTTCTCCTGGTGCCAGTTTGCAGTCTCTGAATGTATTCCGTTAACATGTTTCTATATGACCCACTCTCTGTAACAAGTTCTGCTTAATTTCATTGAAGGTGGTTGTTCCTAAGGGATTTAAACTTTGACAGGCCATCTGTAAGTCTCCCTTCAATAATTGGGCCAATTAGCAGATTTTTACTTCCTCACCCCAATGGAATTGCTGGGCCGGTCATTTGAAATAAAGGAGTAAATGTCCTAAATCTTCTTAATCTTAATATGTTTGTAGAATTCCATGGGGAAGGATCGGTCGTTTTGGGATGGCTGCAACCCTCTCTAAACCTTCTTAAAACCACTGTTCTTCTTGGATCTGAGGGTCCACGAGACAATGGATAAAAGCCTTCAAAGTGGCCATGTATTATGGCTTCTGTTCTATGGGCTCTGGGTTGGGACCAAACAGGACGATTTCTTCTTCTGATATTTTTGTTAGCTCACTAATCTCCAAGGGGTCCTTCTAGGAGATTTTCCGAAATGTCCCTTTCCTCAGCTAAAGGGACTTTGGGGACAATTTTCTCAATTATTGTGGAGGGTTTCCTCAAACTGTGTTTGATTCCAAACAACCCTATTGGTGGGAGTTCTTCACATGTCCTGATCACAAGACTTAATTTGCTATTTGGTTTTATGGCACAGTCGGACAACCTTGCCATGTCCACAAGAGGTCATCCCTTAAAGGGCAGTCTCTGGAGACCAATCAGAGTTTGAAATCTTATTAATATCAGGTGTTTATGACTTAGGATAGGCTCCGTGGAGAGACCTCCACCTGAAATTCTTCCCCTTGTAACTGATTGATTGTTAAGAGCATAGATATAATTGCCTTAAGAGGTCACCTGAGATGTTAAGGGTTCCCCAGTTTGTGCCAACTAAGTGGCAATCCTCTGACACCATATATAAGGGTGCGGAAGTAGGAGACTGACACAGCAGTGTCTGTTTAGTTTGTATGCTTTTATTGAAAGTAAAAGAAAAGGGGGATTTGGGAAATTCCTAACTTTCCCTAACTCTATGAGTGGGTTCCCTGCCTCAACAAAACAAACTAGTGTCTGTGTCAGAATATCCAAAATAAAGTCCTTCGTCCTCGGTACAAAACCTAATCAGACCCTCACAATTTAAATTCAATAAAAGAAAAGGAACTGGGGAACATGTCTCTTGGCTGGCCTCCTGCAGCCCGGTTAAATAAACTTTTTTTTAAAAACAAATAAGCTTCCACTCCTGTTAAGGAGGATGTTCTCTCCTTTATTTGTGTCCTCGGGACGTTTGTTTTAGTCTAATTTCAACAAATACCCAAGGTAAAGTTCCAACAAGAAAAGCAAAAACCAAAGTATATCAAAAAGAAAGTTTCGCAAACTCAAAGGGGTTGCTTTCCTTCCCTTTGATGGTGTTTCACGTTCCCAAGAGAATTACTTCTCTTGAATTAACTTTAGGCTGACTCATTGCCTTGGTTTACTCTCCTGCTAAGGTCTGTGTTCCTCATTCATCAGCCATATATACTTGGTTCACTAGCCTGTCAAGTATATTCATTTGGTTCCCAAAGCACTGGGACAAAAAAAGAATAGGGTATGTAAGTCCTTTTGTAGACACAAGTGTCCAGATTAGACCCATAGCTTGTATGTTCTTCTGTGCATGTAGTGAACCCAATCTTGCAAGATGGCAAAAAACATAGCTGTTAATGCTAAGCTGTCCAGGGAACAACATTGTTCCTGACTAAAAATTAAACAAAACAAAACAGAATTGATAAGGCAGACTACCTTATGAGTGTTCCAGAATGTTCCCTTTTTCCTGTGCATAATGTGTGGGACTGTAGTAAATATCCTACACCTGAGGACTCACAAATCTGTGTGTTTAAAACAAGATTAATTGGAAAGAAGCCCAAAGACTGATAGTAATAATAGTATCAAAAGGGGAAACACTATTGCTGTACTCCCCCAGTATCAGTGTTCAATCCAACTCCATTCGGGAATGCCCTGCAATGAAGTGCAATGTAAACACTATTGGAGATATGAGTTAATTATGGGTGGATGTGTTCTGAAGATCAGTCTTTCCCATATCCTTACAAAATGGTCGCTGCTAGTCTCTGCACAGGGTATCTCGAAAGCAGGTGCCCTTCTCAACACCACACTTGTAAAGCATGGTATGTAGTCACACGCCATGCCAGGATGTATATCCCTTGTTGCATCATAAGTACCGGCATCTTCAACACAATGGTGGCCATTTTGCAATATGTGAGAGGACAGAGAAATGGTTGGGTGGGGTGGGGTGCACATTCACATTTTGAGTGAATGCAAAACAATGTAACATGCACCCACCTTTATCTAAATTTTTGAAAAGCACTGAGATTCAAATTTTTATTTTTGCACAAGGGGTAGGCCGTTCAGCCAATCAGGTGGCTGGAACAGTGGGGAAGAATATACATTTCCTGGGTGGCGCTCCCTCCTTGTTGCCCACGACCATCCCTAAAACAAGCCCAACTTCTTCTCCACCTCCATCTCCCTTCCCACTTACCTGCTGGACTGGAGCTTTGTACTCCAGTCGCGGTCCTCCCCCCTCTCCTGGCCCCCACCATAGAAATGGACTTAGTCCCTGAGGTTCCCCATCTTTTCTTTTTTTTCCTTCGCAGATAATATATTGGGATGAAAACGAAATAAACCGTTCCCATTCCAGTTAAAATCCGAGGTGCAAATGGCTTTCACCCCTGGTGTGTGTAGCGGCCATGGTCGGTAATGGCCCACCAGCCTGGGCCAAGGTCGGCTGGAGCGAATCAAAGCACAGTGGGGTGAAAGCCATATTATGCCACTCTACTTCTTCATTCAGCGCACACATTTTCCCCTCTTTTCATTTTACCTGTTATTTTTTGTATTACTGCCCAACTGAGTTCTTGGGCATTTCAATAAAATGTTTAACAAGCAGAGTTGTTGTTCTACTTTGTTTTTGATGCGAATGCATGTCTTCATTTTTCTGTTGGTTTTCCCTAGATACTTAATACTGCATGGACAGGTAATTAGATGAATCACATGATCTGTGTTGCAATTTGTAAATCTCTATTGGACCCATAATTTGCCCAATCCTTTATCAATTTCACTTGTCTTTTTTGTCAATTTACACACCCTACAGGTCCCATATGGGTGATGACCTGCAATGAGTGTTAGTCCCCACACGACTGGAAGGGAATTGTTAATAGATTTTTCTTTTGACATACTGTTCCTGCTTACTGTGAGAAACCTGAATTTGTCTCAGCCGCTTGTTCCCAGGGATCTATCATCCAGGTGGCCAGCACACAGCCATTACTATTGGATCCAGTTCCTGGGGGTGGACCAGTGCGGTTCGATCACCTGGATGAGGGGTCCTCAGGGAGTGGAAGTGGGACACTGATGGCCGAGACGTGGTAATTCCCTTCCCTATAACACCTTTTCCCCAACCTGCCTGCATGATATTCAAAGGTTCCACCCCCCATTTCCAAAACAAACACTTTCTTACACTGTGACAGACAATGGCCTAACACCTGAGCCGTTTACCTGACATGTCCCACCACGAGGGTCAAGCAGAGTCATCAATTGACAAATACTACTCACACATGACAGCCCTTTCCCTTCCCCACAGGGATTCAACGCGCAGCACAAAAGCACATTTCGAGCGAGGTCAAATGCACGAGGAAGCAGCTATTCCGGTCCAGCAGTTCAATTGGAAGAGAAAGGCGGAGAGACATGGAGGGATGACGAGGAGGAAATCGCCCTTGCCCTTTTCACCCCAGAACTGCAAAGCCTCCGAAAGGGAAAGCATGAGACCGGGAAGTCCAGCTGGCACGTGGTGTGGCAGGTGTCAACGTCACACAGGGCCCTCCTACGCTAATAGTCAAAGCAGTGAGAAGTGCTTGCCACTGTGGTGCCGTTCTTATCTCCAGAGACTCCAACAGCCGGTGAGTCAGAGAAGACAGATAGTGAAACCGTACTATGCTGGGTCCAAGGTTGCAGGCGGCAACCTTGTTGAACAAAGAACTTGTGTAATTGAACTTTAAAGGAGCCCTAGATAAAGGCTCAGAAGCAGAGTGGTCAGGCATCGCAGTGGCACTCATTCAAAGGACTCTGACTGAAGCATTTTTGGCGTTGTGTTTTTTTTGTTGAAACTACGACGACCAAGAGCCCTTACGAGAGGCTAGTATAACGTGTGAAAGTGGTCCTACAAGGGTCGAGCAAAACCCCTCAAAGACTTGAAAGTCTTTTGACACATAATTGGAGTGAACTGTGAAATTGGCAAATGTGAACCTGACGGAAGGATGCCTGCGAATTAAGGGTAAATAGCAATATACCCGGGACAATTGTGACAACAGATGTGAACCCGGCTGAGGGATGTCCACAATGGATGGTTGGTGAAAAGGACATTGAGACTGTTAAGTGATACGTTTTTGAGTGAAAGACCATAGTGAACCCGATTGAGGGAGGCGGACGTTGCAAGAAGGATCAGAACCTGGCTGAGGGGGATCCAAGCGGCAAGGAGCAGTCACCCAAGGTGAAAAGATTGCCAAAGGAACTTTTGTTTGTTTAATGTTTTGGTACAGCTGGCCTTCTAAGGCAAGAGACCTTTGCAGGAAAAGAGACTTGGCCGCAGAAAGACCAGGCATTGTTGAAAGGAAATGTAACCTCGTGCTGGTGAGGCCCAGGAGTGTACTGTGCTCAAAGGTCCTGCCTCGTCCCGTGCTAAAAATGTGAGGAAGGGAGACCCAACCATACCATCCTGACTTATCATTTGGTGAACGCTTCTTTCTTTTTCTTAAGAACATACTCAAACACTATTTCTGTAACTTAGTTGTCAGGACTGGCAATAGGTTTTTTAGCATAGACCCTTTTAATTTGACAAGACACAACTAGGACTGTTTTCTTATTATTTGATGGTCGTAGCTTGCTCCCATCTTAGATTTAGGTTTAGATTAGGCATTTTTCTCACCCATTATACAGTTTAATAAACACCCTTGAGCTGTGATCACTTGTGTCTGTCTTTACTGTTGCCCCCATGAGTTCCTTACATTACCCAACTTCTGATTGAAGCACTTTTTTTGTATCCAAAAATGGGTCTGTTGTTTTTTTCTCCTTCATTATGGAGTAATTTTCCATGTTTAGATATAATGTTTTTAATCTTCAGGCTAAGGTCTGAGAAGGTGGTCACACAAACGAGTTGGTTGTTAATTTCCTTTTACTGTTTTGGTTCAAGAAGTGCCTCACTGTGATTGTTCAATGCTCTTTTGGCAGACTTCTTTATTAGTTTCTTAGGATATCCTCTATTCTGCAGTTTCGGAGTCAGGAACATGGCTTCTGCATCAAATATTCTTTAGTGCTGCTGTTCCTCTTGAGTCTCAGAAACTGCCCAAAAGGTAGGTTATCTCTGAGGTATTTCCTGTGATAACTTTTGTAATGCAATAAATAATTTGTTTCTGTTTCTTTATGAAAAGGTTTGATGAGCAGTCTGCCTTCATGATGATAAATAGTGATGTCAAGAAAATATAACTTACTGGTGCTTATTTTAAAGGTTAACTTCAAATGTAAATTCTGCAGATTAAGTTATTTGATAAACATCCCGTTTTCCTGTTTCGAACCTTCCCAGCAGACCATAATGTCATTGTTGTAACGCTTCCACACTCTTATGTGTTCTATGAAGGGATTGGATTCTGAATACATTTTAGCATTCTCAAAACTATCTATGTAGAGGTTTGCCAGACTGGGTGTCGTGATCGCGCCCATCGCCATGCATTACACCTGATGGTATATATCACCCATGAATTCAAAATCATTCCTGGTGAGTGCTATTTCAATGCACCAAAGTAGAAAGGAATTGGGGACAGGGTCTTTATCAGTTCTGTGCCATAGTACTTCAATGACGTCCAAGGTCACTCTTTGAGGAATTTTCATGTACAGTGACAATGTTTCTAAACCAATTACTAGATTTATACTGGGATCAAATTCCAAGTTTTCATACTTTGTAATGGTTTCCCAGTGTCTTTGATGCTTAAGTGAATTTGGCTGACTAGAGGTTTTAAGTAATTGTGTGCAAACTTGGATAATGGTTCCAAAACCGAGTCAAGGCTTGATACTATGGGATGGCGTGGTGAATTTTTCAGGTTCTTGTGGATCTTAGTTAACCAGTAGAAATACGGTCATGTCACACTATTAATTTGTAACCAAACGCCCAGTGGATATAGTTACTTCACATGTTAAGCCTTGTTTTATGATAGACACAGTGACACCAATCTTCATTCATGTGCATACGTTGAAGAAATAATCTATGCATGTCTAATGTGAAGGAGCAACACTATGGCGATAAAGACACACCATGAAGTGATTTAAGGAATGGCCATGACTTCCAAAAAACTGATATCTTTGTAAGGTAATCTGGATTTACAAGCATGTGAAAATGAAGGTGAGAAGGTAGGATATGTGATTCCTTATGCACAATGGTGAAGATCACAGCTAATAATGCAAGATTTTTACGTATCGCCCCTAGATATGCTCTATTAAGAGGGTTCGACATTAACAATATCAAGTATATTTGATTGCTATCAACCTGTATTCCAAGCTCATTGTGATTTTTATATTATCACAGGATCATATTCGAATGTGGGGTTTGCGAGTGTATGCTAAAGTATAGTGTTGAACATGTAGATTGATTCAAAACTTTATTTAGCATGTGACATTACAGAAGAAATGCCTTCCCTCGAATTTGCTCAAAAAGAAAGAACATCCATGAATAAGATCCTATCCGAGGACTGAAACATACCGGGCATGAATAGTTCCCCTACCAAAGAAGGACAATTAGACAGGGGAAGAAGAATATTTGTTTAACTAAATATCAAATGAAAAGAGGTATGAGGGGATTTTACTGTCAAGGAGGTCCCTCCTTCTCACCTGAGTTCGATCCTTGCTGGATTTCTTGATCAATGCCTTCTTGTGTACTGCTCGAGTCTTGAATAAGGCTGCACGAGTCTCTTCCGACTCCAGCATGCGTTCAAGTACCGGGATGCAGGGGTCCAGGAATCCAGGAAATAACAGGGTGCGCAACTAGCACACGAGTCCAGGAATCAAGAAAGGAACAAAGGGACTAGAATTGGGTTAGAGTGGAAGAAGCAAGGGAAACAATACCGGGAGCTACGGAGCACACGTCTGGTCGCTACTTCGCAATAGCATTGAGACGCGCGGGGCCGTGGGGGCGTGGCATATTTATGGAACGTACTACGTCTGCCGTGAAGGCTGGTGCGAGGCGTGTCATGTGATACGGCCATGTTGGGAGAAACAATGAATGCAAGCCCCGCTGTGACAAGGACCAGGAAGTCCAGAAGGGGCGCGTTCTGTGGGTCATGACAGCATGCCTCCTCCGAAAACCTGTTCCACCAGGTTTGCCCGGGTGTGTAAGGTGAAATCTTCTGAGTAGTCGAGGGCGCTTGAGATTAGAAAGTGGTTCCCAGGTTCTTTCACTAGGAGGATATCCTTTCCATTCAACCAGGTATTGAAGCTGACCCCGTTTATACCTGGAGTCACATATTCGAGATACTTCATATTCCAATTGGTTGTTGACCAGTAGAGGAGGCGGTCGGTGGGATTTCCGGGAGGATTGGTGGTAGGGTTTTAATAAGGATGTGTGGAATACTGGGCGAATTTTCTTCCAAGAGTCTGGTAGACTAATCTGGTATGAAACTGGGTTGATAGATTCCTTGATGGGAAATGGACCATATTACCGAGGGGCCAACTTGTTTGGCTGTAGATGCCGGGGTAGTAATTTCGAGGACAACCACACTTGATCACCGATTGCATAAGAAGGACCTGGTCTCCTTTTTAAATCTGCATACCTCTTAGTCTGTGTTCTGGCCTTCTCTAAATTTTCTTTGGCCTCTTGGTGTACGTTGATGAGGGTTTCAATCCAGGAGTCAACAGTAGGTACTGGTGTAGGATGAGGGAGAACAGAGGGTAGAACTGATGGATGGAAACCTTGGCTACAATAAAAGGGGCTGGTCTTAATTGCTGAATGGTCAGAATTGTTGTAGGCCAATTCAGCCACGGGTATCAGGAGCGACCAGTCATCCTGAACCTTGATGGGGAAACATTGAAGATACTGTTCCAGGGTCTGATTAGCACGTTCTGTGGCCCCGTTGGTCTGGGGATGATAACCAGATGAGAGGGCGCGTTGGATTCCCAGAATGCGACAGGGATGTTTCCAGAATTGAGAGACGTACTGAGGTCCTCGATCAGATATGATCTTGGAAGGGAGTCCATGTAAACTAAATATGTGTTCCAGGAAGATTCCAGCAGGTTCGGACGAGGATGGTAACTTACACAGTAAAATGAGCCATATGAGTGAACAAATCTATGGTAACCATGATGGTCCTGTACCCTCGGGAAGGTGGTAATTCCACAATGAAGTCTGTAGCAATGAATTCCCATAGCCTTGTTGGCAGCGATGGTTGCATTAGAAGACCCGCCGGTCTCTTCTTATCATGTTTGTTTTGACTGCAGACAGCACAACCTTTGATGTACTGCTGTATGTCGGTTTTCATTCCAGGCCACCAAAACTGTCTTTGTATAAGACGGAGAGTGTTGGTTATGCCACGATGTCCAGAGTGAAGGGTATCATGACAGAGGTTTATCATTCTTTGTTGTAATTTCTGTGTAGGAATGACCAGTGCATTGTCCTTGAATAAGTATCCTTCCTTAAGGCTTAGGTTCCATGGATTCTTCCTTGAAATATCCTTCCAGAGGTCAGAGGATTGGGTTTGTACTTGAATTTCTTCCAGGAGGTTGACTGCTTGAGCTACAAAGATCGTGTGGGGAAACATCTTAGGATAGGCCTTGTCTTCAGTAGTTACATAGTCAGGACATCGAGATGAGGCGTCAGCAATCACGTTTTGTGATCCAGGAACATGAGTGATTTAAAATTGGTATTGGGCAAAGAAGTAGGCCCAACGCGCCTGACGACTGTTCCTGCACTCCAATGATTGTAGAATTTGAAGATTGCGTTGGTCCGTGTGGACCTGAACTGGATATCTAGCACCCAGAAGTAGATGTCGCCATTCAGTGAAGGCCTGGCAGATGGCTAACAGTTCCTTTTTAGGATGGAATAGTGTGTCTCACTGGGAGTCAGGGTTTGTGAGAGGTAAGCAATTGGGTGTTCCAGTTTATCCTCAAGTTCCTGTTTCAAGACCGCTCCTATGGTGTAGTTAGAGGCATCCCTTTCCACCAGGAATGGGCGATTTATGTCTGGTTGGGCTAGGATTTGGGCTTGCGTGAACTCTGTCTTCAATCGTTGGAATGCTTTGTCTTGCGGTGTAGACCAGATAAAGGGAGTGTCTTTCTTCAAGAGAGCAACAATCGGATGGACAATCTCGGGAAAGGTAGAAATGAACTTCCGGTAGAAGTTGGCAAGCCCCAGGAAGGATTGACTTGTTTCACTGAGGTGGGAGCAGGCCATGCCAGTATGTCCTTTACCTTTGAAGGGTCCATACCAATTCCTTCTGGGCTAAGGATGAATCCCAGGTAGTGAACAGAAGTAACGTGAAACAAGCATTTTTCGGGTTTGGCTAAAAGTTGGTGTTCACGGAGTCGTTGCAGTACTGCCTTTATATGCTCTTCATGCTTTAGAGGATCCTTGGAAAAGATCAATATGTCATCCAGATAGACAATGACAAAAAGGAATAACATGTCAGAAAACACCCTGTCCATAAAACGTTGAAAAACCGCGGGGGCATTAGCTAGTGCAAAGGGCATGACTAGATATTCATAGTGACCAAAGGGTGTCCTAAAGGCTGTTTTCCATTCGTCTCCTTCCCTGACATGGATCAAATGATAGGCACCCCGGAGATCCAACTTTGTGAATACTACGGCGCCTCTCACAGCTTCCAGGATATCCGAGATCAGGGGTAGTGGGTACCGATCTTTGAGGGTGCATTGATTTAAGCTACAATAGTCGAGTCTAGGTCTGAGTTCCTTGGTGTCCTTCTTGGGAACAAAGAACAATGAAGCACCCGCTGGAGATTTTGAGGGTCTTATGGTGCCGTTTTCAAGGTTGGTATCCAGGTATTCTCTGAGGGCCTTTTTCTCAGGTTCGGAAAGAATGAACATTCTGCCAAAAGGAATCACTGCTGAGGGATCTGTATCTATGGCACAGTCTTCAGGTCTGTGAGGGGGTAAGGCCTGGACTATGGCAGTTGAAAATACATCAGCATATCCTTGATAGGCCTCTGGGACTTGTATGATATTAGAAACCATGAGTGGTGTTTTCAGGTCTCTTGGT
Organism: Ambystoma mexicanum; assembly: GCF_040938575.1. Taxonomy (NCBI): domain Eukaryota; kingdom Metazoa; phylum Chordata; class Amphibia; order Caudata; family Ambystomatidae; genus Ambystoma; species Ambystoma mexicanum. The sequence continues at coordinate 829,160,869 of NC_090934.1, read as the reverse complement.
GGTTCTTTAAGCAGTGTCGAGGAGGGATCCAGGATTAGACAGTGGGACATACAAAACTCTGAGCCTAGGAATAGTGATCCTGCTGTCCAATTAATATACGGATTGTGCTTCTGTAACCAGGGCATACCAATACCATGGGGTAATGGGTTGACTTAATGATGTCGAATGTAATCCGCTCTTGGTGATGGAAAGTTGGATCTCTTTTGTCTGCAGGCTTATGGGTCCTGAAGAGAGGGGTCTTCCGTCAATTGCTTCCACCGGCTGCATGGTGCTTCGTGTCTCGTGCCGAATATGATGACTAACAACCCAGTTTTGATCAATGAAAATTCCCATAGCTCCGCAGTCCACCAAGGCCAGAATGGGATAGGTCTTATTCTTGGAGGGTGACAGGAAGGCTTGTAGTATCACCAAATTGTTTTGTCCAGGAGAATTCAAGGATGGAATTGATGTGGAGCAAACATCTCTCTCCCGAAGCTCTGCTCCATCTAGGATCGGGAGCTGGCATTTCCCGAACGCCGAGGAGGGGCCAGAGGACACTCCCTAACTAGGTGTTTGTCTGAGGCACAATACATGCACAACCCCATATGAATCCTTCTCATTGTTTCTTGCGGGGATATAGGTCCACGGAAGGCTCCTATCTGCATGGGTTCTGGTTCAGAGATTGAGCCTGGGTTTGTTTCCGCCTTGGTGGTGCTCTCAAAGGACGGTTTCAGAGGATTAGCTTTGGATTTCTTCTTCTCTGCCTTTCTTTCCTGGATACGAAAATCTATTTGCATGGCAAGGTCTATTAGTGCCTGGAATGAGTTTGGGCGAGCCATTCTGGCCAACTCATCCTTAATCTCCTCATTCAGTCCTCTCCTGAAAAGGGTAAAACTCGCCTCTGGGGACCAATCAGCTTCCTTGACTAACTGCTTGAATCGGGTAACATAGGTGAGCATATCCTGGGATCCCCGCTGAAAGTCTAACAGGCGTTCCTGGGCACTATAGCCCTGTTCTGGACGGTCAAACATGGTTTTAAGGGCTTGTATGAAGCCATCATAGTCAACTAGAAGAATGTCGCCGGAATTAACGAGGGGCGTGGCCCAGGTTAAGGCGTTTCCTGAAAGGTGGGAAATTATGAAGCCCACTTTAGCCCTGGGAGTTGAAAAGTAGTAGGGCTTAAAAGTAAAGTGAACCAAACATGAATCCAGGAATCCTCGAAGGGTTTTTGGTGAGCCATCATATTTGTCCACTATACCGCCCAGCAATACACTTTCTTTTGTGGCAGAATCGCGGGATAGAACAAGTTGTTTGAGAGCGGCGATTTCCGCCTTTAGATTCTGCACCTCGAAGATAGCTCTTGCATGCAACGCATCAGGTCGTGGACGGCCGCTTCCATGTCCATATCGAGTTCGGTCAATTGGCGTCTCAAACTGTCAAGGAGTTCCCCCCATCTCACCTGAGTTCGATCCTTGCTGGATTTCTTGATCGATGCCTTTTTGCGTAATGCTTGAGTCTTGAATAAGGCTGCACGAGTCTCTTCCGACTCCAGCGCGGGATGCAGGGGTCCAGGAATCCAGGAAATAACAGGGTTCGCAACTAGCACATGAGTCCAGGAATCAAGAAAGGAAGGAAGGGACTGGGATTGGGTTAGAGTGGAAGAAGCAAGGAAAACAATACCGGGAACTACGGAGCACATGTCTGGTCGCTACTTCGCAATAGCATTGAGACGCGCAGGGCCGCGGGGGCGTGCCATATTTATGGAACGTACTACGTCCGCCGTGAAGGCTGGTGCGAGGCGTGTCACGTGATACGGCTATGTTGGGAGAAACAATGAATGCAAGCCCCGCCGTGATGAGGACCAGGAAGTCCAGAAGGTGCGCGTTCTGTGGGTCATTACATTTACAAGGTTTTAATTACACTGTTCCTTTCAAAAATGAATATTTTATGATTGTATTGTTGGTTTATTGAACACAATTTAACAGGTTTGAGAATAAATGTACTTGGTAATGCAAAATTACCCTGAGCGTTAATGATGTGAGATATACGGTACAATCATAACAAGAAATAGCACAACCCTGTTGTAAACAGTGGGTTTTGAGTGTTGGTTTTAAAAAAAAAATTCAAATAGTTTATTTGTGAAAATATTTGGAAACAAATAAGCCACTGAAAAATTAATTGAGGAGGTAGGTGGTTGTAGAAGCACAAGAGAGGTTTTCACAACCTTTACCCCGGTTAAATGCTAGCGCAAATACATTTCTATTGTGCAAATTGAGCATAGGTTCAGGAAAATGCAGGGGTGGTCAGAGGGCTACAAAGGGACAAGGTAGCTGGATGAGTAAGGGAAAGAGGATGTGCGATTGATTGATTACATGTGTGAAGTGTCCCAGTACCCCAAGAGGTCGCTGGGCGCTAGTCATGTAGTAGCCTAGTAGAACTGGAGAGATTTCAGATAAACTGTAAAGGAAAGAAATAATGGGAGCATCTAAACTTGAGGATAATCTGATATCAGATTTTTACTGGTATAATTGCTCATCAATGAGCTGCTTCAAAGTGAGTTAGAACCATGTAGAGAAAACTGGGGATGGACATTGCTTCTAAGGACAGAAGATGGAACATATACGATGTGTTTATTTGAAGGATAGACAGATACATTGAGATGAAAAAATTGATTCAGTTTTGGATCCATTCAGTCGAATATAATATTTTGTTATCCAGCACTGTGTGGCATCCAAAAAGTGTTGAAAAGACCCACATTCTTCGACTCTCCTGATAAGCACTATAAGCCAAGGTTTCATTGGCATAGGATGGCATGTTTACTGGAAAACCTCTTAACAACTGAAACAGTGGGGCCAGGTAGACATTGAATGCACCAGGAAGAGAGGTGAGTCCTTTGGCATGCCAAATGGACCTGGAGAGGTACAAGAGCTGAAGGTGAATATCCAAATACACTATGTTCAGCTATTTAAGAACGACTTGAACCAGTCAGGAGTGGACAACAAAATGTGGATAGCTTGGTCATGAATGTTAGTTAGTAATTGATGATACACCATGTTGCATCCAGTGGATATGTCTAGCATGACCAAGAAGTCTCCATCATTCTTGCCTGTCATGGCTAGGATGTCATCCCAGAAACTGGCCAGGGTTGTCTCTGTACAGTGTCTGGGCGAGAAACATGATTTGTCCATCACCTTAGACAGAATAGGTTACCTTTTTCTATTGGATGGAAATGGCTGGATCCTTCAGATCCATTGTGTGTTGTTTGAGTAGAAGGGTATAATCCAAGTAATAAGATATGCACTATAGAACTCAGTCATCACTTCTGCAAGAACTTTTCAATATTCACGTACTTGCTGCCCTGGCATGGGGTCATCCGCTGCATAAATAGTTTTCACACTTTTTAAAAGATTGTAAACTGCCTCTAGATCCTGTGGTTCCAAGATGAAGGAAGCATCCTCGTGGCTTACTTGCAGTTTAATGTATTTGAAGGCTGCTTTGCCTTCATACCAAGATTGTCTTTTAGTTCTTACATTGTTGGGTACGAAGACATGAAGTTTTAAGCACACAGGCGAGAAAGCAATTGGCTGGGGTGGCAGCAGAGAAAGCTAACTTAAAAAAAGCCTTAGATTCATTGTTATCAGTCTCAATTTTATTTGCCCAACCCAGTTGTTTTGCTGGATTAATGAATAATTTATATATTTTAACTTGGACCAAATGAAGGGATACTTCATCTACTTCATCTAGAAAATGGGGTTTGCCCACATACTTCTTTTGCGCTGCTTCATACTTGTTCATTAAAAAATTTACCATGGAGCCGAATGTATTCTATGACAAAAAGATGCTGTGAGTGAAAGTTCATTGGCAATATGTCAAAATATCAGTATTTGCCCCAATAGGCTGACAACACTTTTGTGCAGCTGGTAACAATACATTGGGCCTCATTATGAGTTTGCTGATACAGTAACAACGGTACCGGCAAGCTTGCCGGCACTGTTGTTACCGTACCGGCAAACTAGGAGGTCTGCTTTGGGGGCCTTTAAGCCCAGCAGGTCTGACCTGGCGGGTGGACCGGCACCCGCGAGCCTACCATGTCGGATGGTGCCGGTGCATTCGGCCTCCCCATTCCCATTGAGTCCAATAGGACTCAAATGGGAATGGGGAGTCATTTTTTCCAGCGCCCGGGAATGGGCAATTACCGGGTCCGGCGGGGCCATAATGCCCCGGTAATTGCCCATTCCCGGGCACTGGAAAAAAATTCATACCGGCGGCAGCCATGCAGGTTTTACCGGCACGGCTTCCACCGGTTTCATAATGAGGCCCATTGATGCTAATGGGGTTGGAGGTCTTCTGCAAACTGGGCCTCATTACAACTGTGCCTGTCCCATCACAATGGGGCGGGACCGGCACAGTACAATTCTGCGAGCGGTTTCCATACCGCCTGCCAGGGACAGACCTACCGGGTGGAACGGCACCCGCCCGCAGATTTTCACAGAAGCACCAGCATCATTATTAACGGTGCCGGTGCTTCCGTGGTCCCATTCCCATTGAGTCCTATAGGACTCAAATGGTAATGGGGATTTACAATTTACCGGTGCCTGACTTCCCAGAATGCCAGGGTTGTAATCCCTGGTGTTACCGGAAAGCCAGGCACCGGTACATCTTGCAAGTTCAGTGGCCTTGTAATGAGGCCCAATAAATTCTCCTGGATCAGTAATCTTCAATATAGTGGTGAGAGATTGTCAAAACGAACCAGGAAGCAATCTGACCAGATGATAGGAATTAGCTCTAGAAAAAGGATGTTGGGGGATGTGTGAATAGCATCAAGAATGTATGGGGTTCAAATGCCGCTACAAGAAAAAAAGGAAACTGCATTAGGTTGACTCGGGTCTACCAGTGCAGAAATACTTTCCTGGAATTTTAAAACACACAGAGATGACTGCCAAACTGAAACGGCAGAATTTCATTCTCAACTTCCACACATTAAAATGCTGATTTCCTAGAAATACAATTAAATGGGCCCTGTGTGCGAATGACAAAGAACTAAAATCGGATGCCTATGTGAGACAGGCTTGGCAAGAAAAGAGACACAGATTCAAAAGGATTTGCTTGAAAAAACTTTATTCATTAAGGTTCCTGGCCATAACTTTAAAGGGGTAATTCCCTTAACTGATGCTTCTAATGGCCGTCGTCGTCTAATAGTCCAAAATGAAAGTATGTCTGTGTCTAAACGTATGGCGGTCATCATTCTGGACAAAAATGTGATAGGAGGTCTATTAAAAAAAATGTGTTCATCAAAAAGTGGAAACCAAGGTTGGTTTCAGGTGGTCTTCCTACCAGGCGCTGCTTGGTCAGTGTCACACAAATAGGTTCAATCAACAGGGCTGTCCATAGGACCTTCTACGCAGGCCCCTTGTAGTTATTCCTTCTACCTTCAATGTATGTAGGTTTCTCTTCCCCAAGTTTCATCTTATTCAAGTTTCAAAACACTATAGAATAATTCTAACACTGTTCCCTTTATACGCTTCTCGGGGTTCCCTTCCCCACGCTTCAATCCTTTCAACAGTACAACAAAACTAATAAGTCTCCAACTTTGTCCTCCTTCAGCCTACAGTTCCTGCTTCTGTCCGCTCCTGGGCTCCGCCGGTCTGAAATGCATTCCCAGCTCGCTCATTCTAATGTGCATGACCACACCTTTTACAGTGAACCAAACTGTCCAGTGGAGTCAGGTGTGAGTAGTTACTTTAGAGTGCCTGACCCTGCCTGACTCTATTAATGGGACAACCTGAGTTATTTCTAGGGTATGTACATTCCCCATGTTATTCCTCTGGGTAATCTTTACTGGTCTTCGTTGCCTCCTCCTTGTCTCAGTATTTGTTAGAAATTGGGAGGGGGCGATGGGGTGGGATTGTCAACACCCTACAAAAGCTGAGGGAGAGTATGATAAGGTGTTTTCAGGACTGGGGAAATACCATATCTTGACCTTGGGGTAATCTCCACTCAGATGACCCTCCCAACCTTGCACCCCCCCTCCCACCCTCAGGGTCAGGATTCAAAAGCGATGGCCCGTCCCTGGACACCTGAATGGAAGATCCCGAGGGATTGGGTGGGAGAATAATGTCAGGTTTCTCACAAACACTTCCCCCTACACAGTTTGGACTGTATTGCTTCACAGGGGAACCTTGAATGGAAATCTGTATATCCCTGTTCTTTACCCTTTCAATGTTCTACTGAGAAGCAATAAGGTTTTAAGTCCAAGAACCTCTGCATAAGTCTTGGGTTGGACTTTATAGTTTGACTGATCCATATCAGGGGGGAGTGATCAGTGATCAACCTAAACCTTAAGCTCAACAAGTAATACTAAAGATGGATAATGGTCCATTTGGTGGCCAAGGTTTCTAGTTCAATCACTGATATAGTTATTTTCCTGGGGAAATATTTTCGGCTAGTATATAAGATTGGTTTTCTAGCCCGTCATGGATTTGTGATAACACTGCACCTAAACTAGTTAACAACACATCTGTTTTTAATATGAAGTCCTTCGAAAAGTCTGCTACCTTGAGGATATGGCTTTTTGTTATTTGTTTGAGGACCCAATAACATAGTTCGTCCTCTTTGTCCCATTTGATTTTCTGGGGTTCTGCATTTCGTACTTTGTCGGTCAATTGGGCTGTCTTAGTAGAAATGTTAGGTATGAATCTTCAATAGTACCCAATTAACCCTAGGAACGATCCTAAAAACCTTTTGGTTTTGGACGTAGGGGACTCTAAGGCTGCTCTACTCTTTTCCTCTTGCGGTCGAACATTGCCAACAATGAACCCTAAGTATTTTACGGCAAGTTTGGCTAACTTGCATTTTCTGGTGTTTAATCCTGGTTTTTCGTAAGGCTCTTATTACAGTGTAGAGATGGCATGAGTGGTCTTCCCAGGTTGGTCATCGATGTATGCCCTGCAAAATTGCAAGCAAGTTTGGAGAATTTTGTTTATCAACCTTTGGAAAGTTGGTGGGGCATCATGCAACCCAAAGGGTAAGACTTTAAACTGATATAGACCTAGTTTGGTGGCGAAAGTGGTCTTTTCTTTATCTGGTCCATGTAGGGGAACTTGGCAGTACCCTTTGGTTAAGTCTAGGGTTGCAAAATAGACAGCACTACCCAATTTGTCAATAGGATCGTCAATACGAGTCATTGGGTAAGCATTGAAGGCTGAGATGTCATTTACCTTTCGGAAGTCTATATAGAACTTCCAACTTTTGTCTGGCTTTTCGACTAACACAATAGGGGAGGACCAGGGACTAGAGCATTTGCGCTACTTCTTTGATGACAATGGGCCTCATTACACGGTAGGCGGTGAGCCATGGCGCTATTAGCGCCATGGCTCATGCCAGTAAAATACCGGCACCGCCTTGGCGGAAAGGGGATTTACCGCCCCATTCCAAGGTTGGAGGGGCGGTAAATCCCCTTTCCGCCATTGCCCTTCCCCATTCCCATTTCTGCCCCATAGGGCTCTATGGGAATGGGGAAGGTGCTAATTACGGCACCTCAATTTTGCAGTGCCGTAATTAGCTCCGAGGTCCCTTAGCGGGTTGGATTTTAACGCCTGCAAAAAGCAGGCATTAAATCCCCCAACCCGCAAAGGGACCTCGTAGTGAGGCGGTAAGGATTTACCGGTACCGATATTTTACCGGTACCGGTAAATCCTTACCGCCATCCGTGTAATGAGGCCCAATATCTCTGTGGCCTCAGGGAATCAATATGGTTTGAGATGTACTACCTTGCCTGCAGGGGTGCGAATGTGATGGCATATCCCTTTCAGCCTACCCGGCTCTTCAAAGAAAAGCACCTACAGGGAATTGCTGTAGCAATTCAAGAAGATCTTTTTGTTGTGTTTCAGTGATCTTAGAGGGAATTAGTGTATTGTTGTTCACCTCTTCTGGTATTAGACAAGATAATATTGTGCCATTAGACTTAGGTGTTCTCCTTCCACTCTTTTAATAAGTTAATATGGTAAATTTGTGTCTTATGGCAACGGTCTGGCTGGGCAATCTTGTAATTGCAAGGTCATGTCTTGTCCAATACCTTATACGGCACATGCCATTTAGAAATTAGTTTGTTATCTGAGTAGGGAGAAGTACAAGGACGTGTTACCTCATGGAAAAAGACCTAAGTGACACCTTCTTATCATAGGATGCTTTCTGTTTATTTTGAGCTTTACCAAGGTGATCTTGAGCCAAAGACCTGACAGTTGCCATTTGCTCTTTTAACTGATAGGCTGTTAGGGAATGGTATTGGAGCCTCTTCCCTCTACTCCCATGTTTCTCGAAGCATATCTAAAACATCTCTGACTTCTCTGCCATACAATAGTTCAAAGGGTGAGAACTCAGTGGAGGCTTGAGGTGTTTTCCTTATGGCAAACAGAGCCCACTGAATCATTTTATCCCAATCCTTGTCAACAAGCTGTCTAAGAATGGTCTTAAGGCTCTTATTAAAGTGTTCAACTAATTTGTCCATCTGAGGGTGATGAATAGCAGTTTTCAAGGTGTTTTAGCTTATTTTACTTCCCCCATGAGCTTACTCATAAAGGTGGTGCACTGGTCCATTAGAATCTCCTTAGGGAAGCCTACTTGAGAAAAGAAGGGAAGCAAATGTTTGAGTATCTGCTGTGTGGTGTTATTGTGTAGGCAAATGCCTATGCGTATCAGGTGGCATAGTCAAGTATCGCCAAATACATATTTGTTCCCTAGATTAGAATTTTAGAGGAGGCCAATGATACCCATTCCAATACTTGAGAATGGCACTTTGATGATCGGTAATGGATTGAAGGGGCAGGTGTTGGTAAATGAGTATTGGTGCATTGACATAAGTCACAGGTTTGAATGAAATGTTTTGTGTCGACATGTATCCCTGGCCAATAGAACTTGTTGTCAAAATGAACCTGAGTCTTGGCTTGACCTAAATGCCCTCATGTGAGAAGTGAGTGTGCAATCTCGAGCACCATTTGTTTGTGACTTCGGGCAACCACTAGCTGTATTCTTGGCATCCCTTCAGAAGTAACATCCCCTCTATACAGGAGTCCTTTCTTTAAAAAGAAAATGGCCCTCCTCCCTCCCCCCTCAGGCTAGAAAGGCTTCAGCAAGTATAGGATTGTTCAGCTGATCAAAGGTTAAGTTGGCTAGTATGCCAGACCTTTTATCCTGGATGGCTGGATGGCTGAGGTTTGGTTAGAACTAGGTTGAGCATCAGATTCCCCAAAGCCTAGAGTCCCTCAGTATCTTTCTATGTCTCTACCCTAGGGATAACAAAGAGGGCGAGAGTGCACATCCTTTGTATTTATAAGTATTTGATGTTATCACGTATTTGTATTGTTATTTCTACGTTCTTTAGTAGGGTGCAGCCCACTTTCAAGTGCCACCGTGTCAGGCACTGCAAGTAAACTGGAGAAAAAAGACACCAAGGCTACACCCTTTGTCTCTTTTTGCTTCCCTAGGGATAGCCAACATCACTCTTTGAAGTATTCCCTGGGCTATGTGTCCCCCCCCACCTGGATGTCAAAGGCCTCCTCTGCATGGTTTTGGAGCAATACTTTTATATCCCCTCTAAAATCAAGGTTGATCAACTCAGCCTGGACATTGATGCCAAATTTCCATGCAAGTGCTGACTTGAGTGCCAACCTGATATATCTTCCGGGAGGTGGAATAAGAACAAGATCCATAGTGATAAGACGCCTTTCTTTTGGAGGGGTAGTGTCACAGGTTTCACTTTTTCTCACCTGTTTTCGCTGCTTTGCGGAATCCTTCGCCGGGATTTTCTTCCGTGCTGTTCGGGTCTTGTATAAGCCCACTCTGCCGTCTTTGGATTCCAGGATTCGCTCACCTTCTTTGTCCGGGATCAAGGAAACTCCAGGAAGACCAGGAAGGAAGGCAGAATTCGGGGGTGGACCGCGTGGAACGCGGAAGGATACAGGTACAAGGAGAGGGAAGGAAAAGGGGTAAGGAATGGGTTCCGGGGATTCAGGAAGCAACTCAGTTCCAGGAGTACGAACTATGACACACGTCAAGCCACAGCTAACGGTAGCGTTGAGACGCGCAGAGCCGCAGGGGAGTGGCTAATTTATAGAACGTGCTGCCTAGGATGTAAGGTCGATAGACTGCGTTCCGTTTATACGTCCATGTTGGGTGTACTACAGCGAGTAACCCCCGACGTGCCAGGGACCAGGAAGACCAGAAAGGGCGTGATCGATGGATCATGACAGCATGCCCCCTTCTAAACCCCGTTCCACCGGGTTTGCCTGGATGTATTAGATGGAACCTTCTGAGCAATCTGGGGGAATTTAGGTTTGAAACTGGTTCCCAGGTACGTTCACTGGGTGGATAGCCCTTCCATTCCACCAGGTATTGAAGTTGTGTTCGCCTATATCTGGAGTCACATATTCGAGATACTTCGTATTCCAGATGGTCATTGACAATCACAGGACTGGGTCTAAGATTAGTCCGGGTGGTTTGGATGTAAGGCTTCAATAGAGATTTGTGAAAAACCGGATGTATTTTCTTCCAGGAATCTGGTAGTTTGAGTCGAAAGGCCACAGGGTTAATGATTTATTTTATAGGGAAAGGCCCATAATATCGGGGAGACAACTTATTCGGCCTGAGATGTCGGGGCCGTAGTTTCGAGGATAGCCATACCTTATCCCCAATAGTGTAAGGAGGTCCTGGTCTTCTCCTTGAATCTGCATAGTGCTTGGTTTGGATTTGTGCCCTTTCTAGATGTTCCTTGGCTTCTCTCTGTACATTGATGAGTGTTTCAATCCAGGAATCGACTGTTGGAACTGGTGTAGGGTGCAGAAGGACTGAAGGTAAGACTGAAGGATGGAATCCTAGGCTACAAAAAAAAGGGCTGGTTTTAACAGCCGAATGGTCCGAATTATTGTAGGCGAATTCAGCCACTGGTATTAAAAGCAACCAATCGTCCTTGACCTTAGTAGAGAAACAACAAAGGTATTGTTCAAGGGTTTGATTCACCCGTTCTGTGACTCCATTGGTTTGGGGATGATATCCCGAGGAAAGGGCTTGTTGGATTCCTAGTATCCTGCAAAGGTGTTTCCAAAACTGAGAGATATACTGTGGTCCTCTGTCCGATGTGATCTTGGAAGGAAGTCCATGCAGTCGGAAGATGTGTTCCAGGAAGATTCCAGCAAGTTCTGACGAGGATGGTAATTTATACAGAGGTGTAAAATGAGCCATTTGAATGAACAAGTCAATGGTGACCACGATAGTGGTGTATCCTCTGGATGGCGGTAATTCCACAATAAAGTCTGTAGCAATGATTTCCCAAGGTCTTGTTGGTGGTGTAGGCTGCAATAAGAACCCCGCTGGTTTCTGGTTGTCATGTTTGTTTTGATTACAGATGGAACAAGATCGAATGTACAGTTGAACATCAGCCTTCATCTGGGCCATCAGAATTGTCTCTGTATTAGATGGAGGGTGTTGGAAATGCCACGATGACCGGAGTGAAGAGTATCATGGCAGAGGTTTATTATCTTTTGTTGTAGTTTCTGTGTGGGGATGACCAGTTAATTATTTTTAAACAAGTATCCCTCCTCGGTTCTCAGATCCCACTGATTCTTTTCTGAAAGACTCTTGCAGAGTTCCGAAGTCTGAGTTTGCATCCGAATGTCTTCCAGGAGATTGTTTGCTTGAGCTACAAATATTGTATGAGGAAACATCTTGGGATATGCCCGATCTCCCGGGGGCTCGTAGTCTGGACGTCGAGATAGGGCGTCAGCTATTAGATTTTGTGTTCCGGGGACGTGGCAAATCTGGAACTGGTATTGGGCTAAGAAGAAGGCCCACCGAGCTTGACGGCTATTCCTATATTCCAAGGCCTGCAGCACTTGTAGGTTTCGATGGTCCGTGCGGACCTGGACAGGATGTTTCGCTCCTCGGAGTAGATGACGCCACTCTGTGAAGGCTTGGCGGATGGCTAGCAGTTACTTTTCCAAGACTGAGTAATGGGTTTCACTAGGAGTTAATGTCCGTGAAAGGTAGGCGATGGGATGTTCCATCCTGTCCCCGAATAGCTGTTTTAGAACGGCTCCAATAGCGTACCTGGAGGCGTCTGTCTCCACTATGAATGGTCAGTTGACATCAGGTTGAGCCAGGATGGGGGCTTGGGTAAATTCAGTCTTCAACCGTTGGAAGGCTTCCTCTTGAGTTGTGGTCCAAAGGAAGGGAGCATCTTTCTTGAACAGGGCAATGATTGGTTGGACTATCTCGGAAAAGGAAGATATGAATTTCCTGTAAAAATTAGCCAAGCCCAGGAAGGATTGGATTTGTTTCACAAAGATGGGGCTTGGCCAGGATAATATAGCCTTAACCTTGGATTGATCCATACCGATGCCTTCTGGACTAAGGACGAATCCTAGGTAGTGTATAGTAGAAGCATGGAAGATACACTTCTCGGGCTTTGCCAGGAGCCTGTTTTCGCGTAGCAGTTGTAAAACTGCCTTAACATGTTCTTCATGCTTGGAAGGGTCCTTCGAGAATATTAGGATATCGTCCAGATAGACAATCACGAAAAGAAATAACATGTCTGAGAACACCTGATCCATGAAGCGTTGGAAGACCGCTGGGGCATTAGCAAGTCCAAAGGGCATGGCCAAGTATTCAAAGTGACCAAAGGGTGTTCTAAAGGCTGTTTTCCATTCGACTCCTGCCCTAATACGGATCAGATGGTAGGCACCCCTGAGATCCAACTTGGTGAAAACAACTGCGCCCCTTATTGCCTCCAGGATGTCCGAGATCAAGGGTAACGGATAGCGATCCTTAAGGGTGCATTGATTTAGACCTCGATAGTACAGACACGGTCTGAGTTCCTGGGTGTCTTTCTTAGGAACGAAAAACAGTGATGCCCCTGCTGGGGATTTAGAGGGTCATATGGTGCCATTTGCAAGATTAATATCCAGGTATTCTCGAAGGGCTTTCTTTTCTGGTTCGGATAAGATGAACATCCTTCCAAAGGGAATCACAGCGGAAGGTTCAGTTTCTATAACACAGTCTTCTGGTCTATGGGGAGGTAGCGCCTGGACAATTGCAGAGAAGAAAACATCAGAATATTCCTGGTATATCTCTGGGACCCGGATAATGTTTGAGACTGAAATTGTACCTTGATGGTTCGTAGGAAGTCCTTCTGATGGTGCCGGAACAATGTCCGAAATTATGCAGTGGGACATACAAAACTCAGAACCCAGGAACAAGGAACCCGCTGCCCAATTGATGTACGGGTTGTGTCTTTGAAGCCAGGGCATTCCCAGAGCCATTGGGTAATGAGCCAACTTGATGATGACAAATCTTATCTTTTCTCGATGGTGGTTTATAGCAAGCTCGATTTCCTTGGTCTGAAGGGTTATTGGTCCTGAGGAAAGAGGTCTTCCATCAATTGCTTCTACAGGTTGCATGATAGTCTAGTTTGTAAGGAATACAGTGTTTAAGGACCCATTCTTGGTCTATGAACACCCCCATAGCCCCACAGTCTGCCAGGATGGGATATGTTTCCTTCTTGGATGGCGATAAGAAGGTCTGTAAGATTACCAAAGAATTTTGTCCAGGAGAGTTCAAGGATGGAATAGAAGTGGAGCAGGCATCTCTCTCCCGAACCTGTGCTCCACTTAAGATCGGGAGCTGGCGTTTCCCGAGCGCTGTGGGGGGCTATTGGGCACTCTCTCACTAAATGTTTATCTGATGCACGCTACATACACAATCGGGTATGGATCCTACGCATCCTTTCCTGGAAGGATATATGTCCACGGAATGCCCCTAGCTGAATAGGTTCAGGCTCGTTGCTAGAAGTAGAAATGCCATCGGGGTCCAAGGGTATTCCAATGGGGTTCTTCTGGAGTGGTAACTTGCTTTTCATTTTCTCTGCCCTTCTTTCCTGGATGTGAAAGTCAATCTGTAGGGCAAGATCCATCAAGGCTTGATAGGAACTCAGGCGCGCCACTCTGGCTAGTTCATCCTTGATGTCTTCGTTTAGCCCTCTTCGAAATTGAGTAAAACAAGCTTCAGAGAACCAATCCGCTTCTTTAGCCAGCTGTTTGAAGCATGTGACATACGTGAGCATATCCTGGGTACCTTGTTGAAAGTCGAGTAGACGTTCCTGGGCACTGTAGACCTGTTCTGGGCGGTCAAACATGGTCTTGAGGGCCTGTATGAAGCCGTCGTAGTCATCCAGGAAAGCATCCCCAGAGTTAACTAGTGGGGAGGCCCAGGTCAAGGCATTACCGGAAAGATGCGAGATAATAAAGCCCACCTTAGCCCTGGGCGTAGAAAATTAATAAGGCTTAAAAGTGAAGTGGACCAAACATGAATCAAGGAATCCACGAAGGCTCTTTGCGGAACCATCATATTTATCAACAACACCGCCCAGTATTACACTCTCTTTCATGGCGGAATCACGGGACAACACCAATTGCTTTAAGGCGGCGTTCTCTGCCTTTAAGTTCTGCACTTCGGTCGTCAACTCTTGCATACCACGCATAAGATCCTGGATGGCCGCTTCCATGTCCGTATCGAAATCAATCAGGTGGCGTCTCAATCCGTCACAGGTTTCACTTTTTCTCACATGTTTTCGCTGCTTTGCGGAATCCTTCGCCGGGATTTTCTTCTGTGCAGTTCGGGTCTTGTATAAGCCCACTCGGCCGTCTTCGGATTCCAGGATTCGTTCACCTTCTTCATCCGGGATCAAGGAAACTCCAGGAAGACCAGGAATGAAGGCAGCATTCCGGGGCAGACCGCATGGAATGCGGAAGGATACAGGTACAAGGAGAGGGAAGGAAAAGGGGTAAGGAATGGGTTCCAGGAATTCAGGAAGCAACTCAGTTCCAGGAGTACAAACTTCGACACACGTCAAGCCACAGCTAACGGTAGCATTGAGACGCGCGGAGCCGCAGGGGAGTGGCTAATTTATAGAACGTGCTGCCTAGGACGTAACGTCGACAGACCGCGTTCCGTGTATACGGCCATGTTGGGTGTACTACAGCGAGTAACCCCCGACGTGCCAGGGACCAGGAAGACATGAAAGGGCGTGATCGATGGATCATGACAGGTGGTTTCTTTCCGGCTACTACAAAGATCAAACCCAACAGACCCTTTAGTGGCCACTGAAGGGTTGGAAGCCCTATGACTTAACTTTGCATACTTCAGGGTCCCTCAACTTGTTTCAGTTGAGTTGCATCTCACTCATGACACCATATGTGAGACAGACATTGTATCAAGAGAGACACAGACTCAAAAGGGTTAGTTTGAAAAACCTTTATTTACTACGGTTACTGGGTTGGTGTAATGCATGACTGGCCCTAACTCTTAAGGAGCAATTCTCTTAACTGATGTTTCTAATGGATGTCATTGTCTAGTAGTCCAAAATAAAATTCTGTCTGTGTCTAAGCCTATGCTTGCCCTCACTCTGGGCAAAAATGTGATGGGAAGTCTTTTCAAAACAAAAAAATAGTGGTTCAACAAAAAGTACAAACCAAGGTCGGTTTCAGGTGGTCTTCTTACCAGGTGATGCTTGCTCAATGTCGCACAAATGAGTTCAATCAACAGGACTGTTAGTAAGACCTTCTCCACAGGCCACATGTAGTTATTCTTACTACCTTCAATGTCTTTAAGTTCCTTGTGGTTCCCACCCCCAAGCTTGTTCCTTTTGTAAGCTTCTCAGGGTTTCCTTCCCCATGCTTCAATCCTTTCAACAATACAACAAAACTAATATGTTTCCAACTTGGTTGAGCCTCTTATGGTTCCTTTTCCCAAGATCAGGCCCCTTCCAACCTTTAAAAGCAAAATCACTGTTATCAGGATGCTTTCCGCCTCACACAATCCTTTCCCCAAGCATTAGGACTCATCTAGCTTTCAAACACAAAACATAACATGTCACAGTTCTTTCCTAATTTCACAGGGCGCCCTTCCCCAGCCTACGCACCTTTAATTCAAAACACAAAATCCATGCTGTAGGATGTGTCTTTTCCTATTTGCCAACCTTTTCCCTACACCATTGTTTCATGGGGTAGAATCAGAGGCTTTTGAAAGCCCAAGACGCTTTGCTTTTCCTTGGCACTTCCACTCTGAACTTTCTGCCCTTTGTTTTCTTGTTGTTTCATTTCCTGATACCTTTATTTCTCTTCAGATGCTTCCTGCACCATCTTGCTTCTTCTTTCCTTTCCGTGCACACTTGCACTCTTCTTTCCTTTTATGCAAACACTTGTATTCCTCATTTTTTTAATTTTTTATTTTTATTTGTGTTTAATTGTTATTTAAACAATCTTTTTACAAAGAAGTGGAGAAAAATTCGAAGGGGCACAAAGTCTCTGTCGGCCTCATGTTTCTTTTCCACTACCCGATTCCTGTTCCAGGCCCAGGTGTTGCAAGATCTTAGCTACTGCAATAACTAGCCTAGTACTGTGACAATTCATCAACCTGGCCCACCATGATTCCTTGTGATATGTTCAAATGTTCCATGTGTTGGGCCATGTAAGTCTTTCTCAACACGAAGGAACCTGGGCAGGACAGTAATAGATGTTTGATTGATTGTGAAACGTCCTTATTTCAGCAGACCTGACAACTATTGGTTGTGAATTGTCCCCTGATTTTTAAAATTTCGTGCTTTCAAGTAAGTTGCGCAGAACATTTTAGCTGGAAATTTTTCCAGATACTTTCTTATTTCGTTAACCTTTTGTGTGTTGATTTGTGGCACGTGCTTCGTCTTTTTATATTTTGAAGCAGTTTCTATTGAACGGATCCAGTCCCACTGTATACATTTTAAGTTTACTTTTGCAGGGTCATGATCCAATTCTTCAAGTGAGCTACCTACATCTTCTAAAAGATTTAGGTTCCGTTTTGCCCAGTCAGAAAAAACAATGTTTTTACCTCCATCAATTTCATTCTTAATTATGTCCAGAATTTTAGGTCAGGGTTTCGTTGGATCTTCCTGTAGAATTGTAATCTAGTTTTCCCCATGTGACCCTGTAACAAGACTAAACTTAATTCAGTCGAGTTAGGTAGTTTCAACACTCTTCGCCAATATTGGCCTTCTAGTTTCTTCCACAGTTGATTCGGGATACCAGGTGTCACCTCTACTCCGTATATAATTGTTGGCACCACTTTTGCTTTGTAAAAGTCCAATACTGGTGTTAAAGAGTAACGAGCATACTTTTTATCGATTATCAACGCTTGTAATGTAAGTGTCTTCATCTTGGCATAGAGGGCCTCTTGAATTGGTCTTTTGTATTGGGCTTTTGTTGATCATGATGCCTAGATATTTGTATGTTAAGACCTACTCAAGGATCATTCCCTCTAGATTCCATTGATGTTTTGTCAATCCCCAAGCTCCTTTTCCAAGTGTCAGTATCTTCGTTTTCTCCTTGTTAATTTCCAAGTCATTTTGTTTCAGATATATTAAAAGAGAATTCAGCTGTCGCTGAAGACCGATTTCTGTTTGGTCGAGTAAGATTATGCATCCGCATAGAGGAGACGAGAAATTCTTTCATCTCCTAAAGTTGGCGGGAATGATTGAACTGCATCTTCGTTCTCTTCCATGTCTCTGATGTATGCATTGTACAGGGCCGGTAGCACTGGGCATCCCTGCTTAACGCCTCTAGCAGTGTTTATAGGCTTTGATAATAGACCTGCTCCATTCAGTCTTATCCTCATTGAGGTTTCAGACTACAGGCACTTCATTGGCTCTATTACTGAGGCTGGGCCTTTCCATTTGGCCAATTTTGACCATAGCTTCCCTCAATTTACCTGGTCAAAAGCTTGTGATAGGTCAATAAACGCAAGATGAACGCTAGGTCGTCCTGAGAGGATCTTTGGTTTGAGTGAATTGATGAGCATGATGCTGGCATGATGAGCGAACCCGCTCAGGCTCTTTGTTGAGCCTGAGCGGGTTCGAGCGGTCGCCCGTAGCCCCGTGTGGCCTGTTGCTGAGGCTGCCTTCCTAGCCCCGTTGGGCTCCAGTAAGCCTCCTTCTGTCTCACTGTTTTTGTTGTTGCCTGCGCTCCGTGCTCGTTTGTGCTTCCCCCTGCCCCCTCCCTACTCCTCACTTCCTGATCCTCCTTCCCCTCTCCCTTCCCGCCCCCCTGCCCGCCCACACCCCCCTCTGATTGGTAGTCCTCGCAGCCGCTCCGGGACTACAGAACGACCGCTCACCACGCTTGCTTCTTTGTTGAGCCTGAGCAGGTTCGAGCGGTCGCCCGTAGCCCCGTGTGGCCTGCTGCTGAGGCTGCCTTCCTAGCCCCGTTGGGCTCCAGTAAGCCTCCTTCTGTCTCACTGTTTTTGTTGTTGCCTGCGCTCCGTGCTCGTTTGTGCTTCCCCCTGCCCCCTCCCTACTCCTCACTTCCTGATCCTCCTTCCCCTCTCCCTTTCCGCCCCCCTGCCCGCCCACACCCCCCTCTGATTGGTAGTCCTCGCAGCCGCTCCAGGACTACGGAACGACCGCTCACCACGCTCGCTTCTTTGTTGAACCTGAGCGGGTTTGAGCGGTCGCCCGTAGCCCCGTGTGGCCTGCTGCTGAGGCTGCCTTCCTAGCCCCGTTGGGCTCCTGTAAGCCTCCTTCTGTCTCACAGTTTTTGTTGTTGCCTGTGCTCCATGCGGGTTTGTGCTGCCCCCTGCCCCCTCCCTCCTCCTCACTTCCTGATCCTCCTTCCCCTCTCCCTTCCCGCCTCCCTGTCTGCCCACAACCCCCTCTGATTGGTTATCCTCGCAGCCGCTCCGGGACTACGGAACGACCGCTCACCACGCTTGCTTCTTTGTTGAGCCTGAGCGGGTTCGAGCGGTCGCGGTAGCCCCGTGTGGCCTGCTGCTGAGGCTGCTTTCCTAGCCCCGTTGGGCTCCAGTAAGCCTCCTTCTGTCTCACTGTTTTTGTTTTTGCCTGCACTCCGTGCGCGTTTGTGCTGCCCCCTGCCCCCTCCCTCCTCCTCACTTCCTGGTCCTCCTTCCCCTCTCCCTTCCCGCCTCCCTGCCCGCCCACACCCCCCTCTGATTGGTTGTCCTCGCAGCCGCTCCGGGACTACGGAACGACCGCTCACCACGCTCGCTTCTTCGTTGAGCCTGAACAGGTTCGAGCGGTCGCCCGTAGCCCCGTGTGGCCTGCTGCTGAGGCTGCCTTCCTAGCCCCGTTGGGCTCCAGTAAGCCTCCTTCTGTCTCACTGTTTTTGTTGTTGCCTGCGCTCTGTGCGCGTTTGTGCTGCCCCCTGCCCCCTCCCTCCTCCTCACTTCCTGGTCCTCCTTCCCCTCTCCCTTCCCACCTCCCTGCCCGCCCACACCCCCCTCTGATTGGTTGTCCTCGCAGCCGCTCCGGGACTACGGAACGATCGCTCACCGCTGCCTCCCTGCCCGCCCACACCCCCCTCCCTTCCTCTCCCCCAACCTAAAATCCCACCTCCCCTGGGCAGCCCCCCTGCCCGGCAGCCCCCTTGGCTAAGGGCCCCTTAGGCAAAGGGTGGCTCTACGGCTGCGGCTCCCTGTGTGTCTGCAGGTGTCCGCAGGGGACGTCAGGCGCCAGTTTTTCGCCTACTATATCCACCTTCTGCCGGCCCACCCCCTCCTACACCTGTTCACCTCATGTGCATGGTGCCTTCACCTCACATTGTTCCACAGTTGTCTCAAACTTAGGTGGCCTCTCCACTGGGTGTACCTAATACGCATTACTGTTGTTCTCTAAAATGTGGTAAACTAGGGTTTTTCTCCCCTCGCAGGTTTCTCAAACTTAGATGGCCTCTCCACTTGGTGTACCTAACACGTATTACTGTTGTTCTCTAAAATGTGGTTAACTAGGGTTTTTCTCCCCTCGCAGGTTTCTCAAACTTAGGTGGCCTCTCCACTGGGTGTACCTAATACGCATTACTGTTGTTCTCTAAAATGTGGTTAACTAGGGTTTTTCTCCCCTCGCAGGTTTCTCAAACTTAGGTGGCCTCTCCACTGGGTGTACCTAATACGCATTACTGTTGTTCTCTAAAAGGTAGTAAACCTTGCCTTGCCGCTCACTTCCTGTCTGCGTGCTCTCGTATCGTCTTCTTCCCCCCACTCCCTCCTACTCCATGGTGCTCTCTATCTCGCCTATCTTCTCTAACTGCTTCTCTATTGACTATCCTGCTCTCCTCACTAAATCTGGTAGGAAAAAGTTGAAAAAGGACATCCTGGTCTCCAACCCAGGCCTCCCTATCGCTGACACCTACACTAGTGCCTGCTCCAAGGAAACTTTTACTGACATCCTCTTTTTTGTGCCTTGGCCTGACCTATGGACCCTTCATATGGTCTCTGTGCTCTCTCCTTTCTCCTCTTCTCCCATTAATGGTGGCACCCGTTGGGATGTCCTCTTGGCCCCCTTCCGCTCCTCTAAGGCCATCATTAATGTCTACGCTAATGGGGCCGTCTTGGTCCAAGGCCCTCAGACCAACCTTCACCTCTTTGATAGACGCTTCCCATGCCTCATCAACTTCCTTTCCTCTCCTGCTGTCCCCCCTCCTCTGTCCTCGGCTACCTTGCCTCTACCCTCCCTCCCTGCTCCCTCTCTTGCTCCTTCTTCACTTCCCTCTTCTACACCTCTGCAGGGCATACCTCTGATCTGTACCCCTCCCCGGAAGTCCTTCAAGGATGGCAACCTTCTCCACATTGCCACTCTTAACTCTCGCTCTGCCATCAAACATTCCTCTGATATCTGTCGCCTTCTTGAGGAACTGGACCTGGATGTCCTTGGTCTCACTGAGACATGGTTCACGGCCAGCTCTGTCACCAGCTTTGACACACTCCTACCTGACGGTTACAAGATCCTCTCCGTGCCAAGGCCCAACCGTGCAGGGGGGGAGTGTGGCCCTTATCTTCCCTGAGTGGATTCCTGCCACTGTCACTCCTACGCAGACCTACTCCTCTTTTGAGTGTCTTGTCTGCCGACTCTCTCTCTCTCCTAGCCATTCCCTTACAAGTGGCTACTATCTATCGGCCACCTGGTCAAATTTCCTCCTTCCTCTCTGAGTGGGCTGACCTCTCCTCCTCACTCCTGGCCTCAACCACTCAACTCCTCTTCCTTGGTGACTTCAACATCCACCTGGATGCCTCCTGTCCCCCCTCTGGACTCTTTCGTGACCTCTGCGACTCTCTCTCACTCTCTATTCTCCCGTCTGGGCCTACCCATTCTGCAGAGCACACTCTTGATGCTCTGATCTCTTCTGACCTTCCCCTCTCCATCCCTCTCTCCACTCCTTTCTCCTGGAGTGATCACTTTCTCCTATCCTCCCACCTCACCCTCCCTACCCCACATGCAAAGCCACCCTCTTCACTGCCACCCACCTTCTCGGTCATCCGACCCATGAAGCACGTGTCAGTTGAGGCTTTCGCTGCCACCTTCTCGCCCCCCCTCCCCCTTCGGCTGACTCCCACCCTGACACAGCCCTCTCCACGCTCCACTCTGCTATATCTGATACTCTTGATATCCTTGCCCCTGTCATGAGAATCCGCCTGAGGCCCAAAGCCAAATGTAACTCCTGGTATGACTCGGATCTCGTCACCCTAAAACGCAAGTGCAGGGTGGCAGAGAGGAAATGGCGTGCTTCAAGTACATCCTCTGACAAACTGGCCTGCCGCCTGCTCCAAAGGCAATAACGTCTCTGCGTTCTCACCAAGAAAAGAGCCCTTATCCAAGCCCGCATCTCTGCTGCATCTAACAACTCGGCCGAACTCTTTAAAATCTGCAAGGAGCTTGCCAACCCAGCTTCAGTCTCTACCTCTCCTGTCCCCTCTCAGGCCCTCTGCACTGGCCTCTCACTTCATCTCTAAAATTCAGGACATCCTATCCACACTCTCCTCCTATCACCCCCCTCCATCTCTTCCTGGCTCCTCCTCTGGCCCTTCTGCAGCCACCCCTCCTCCCTCCTTCTCTGCCTTTCCCCTTTTTTCTGCTGACAAGGTTTCCAGACAAGTCCGATCTATGAAAGTCTTGTCTAAACAGGTTCACCCCTGCTCCTCCAAAACCTGGCTCCTGCCCTGGCTGACTTTTGCAACCACTCCTTCGCCTCTGGAGTCTTCACATCCCCCCTTAAGCACTCCCTTGTGCACCCTCTTCTTAAGAAACCTTCGTCCGACCCCTCCTGCCCGGCTAACTATCGCCCAATCTCCATCACTCCCTTCCTGGGCAAGCTCCTGGAGAAACTGGCCATCTCCCAGCTTAACCTCCATGCTGAATCTGTTGGTAGTCTTCATGACCATCAATCTAGCTTAAGAGCTGCCAGAAGCACGGAAACTGCTCTCCTGAACATCCGTGAGGACCTGCTCTCGAACCTCGACTCCAACACTCCGTGTGTTCTCATTCTGCTCAATCTCTCTTCTGCCTTTGACACTGTCAACCATGCCATCCTGCTCAACCGTCTCCGTGATAACCTGGGTATCACTGGTCAGGCTCTGGCGTGGCTGACCTCTTTCCTTTCCAATCGAAACTAGTCCAACTGGGGTCTTTCCTCTCTAACATCTTTTTCTCTACCTGTGGTGTCCCCCAGGGATCTAATCTCTCTCCCTGGCTGTTCAACCAGTATCTGGCACTCCTTGCCCACCGCATCGCCACTCTCTGCCCCAACTTTCAGTGCTATGCGGACGATACCCAGCTCATTTTCAGGCTACCTTCGGCCTCCTCCTCTCCTTCCCTCATCTCCGACTGTCTGTCTGCTATCCAGGAATGGTGTGCCGCCAATGACCTCTGCCTTAATGCCAGTAAGACTGAGATTCTACTCATCGGCACACCCACTCCCGCCTTCCCTGCAGCGCTCTGGCCAGCCTCTCTTGGCCCGCCTCCTGCTCCTACTTGCAAGGCAAAAAACCTCGGGGTCATCTTCGACTCAACACTCTCCTTCTCTCCTCATATATCTGACGTCTCCAAGAAGTCACACTACCAGCTGCACCTCCTCAGAGGTATTCTTCCCTTCCTCTCCTTCCCCCAGAAGCTCATGGTCTCCAGAGCCCTGGTTCTCTCTAAACTTGACTACTGTAACAGCCTCTATCTTAATCTGCCTGCCTCCACTCTCCGCCCTCTGCAACTCATCCAGAACAAGACTGCGAGACTTGTCCTTGGCCTCAAGCACAGGGACCATATCTCTCCAGGACTGAAATCTCTACACTGGCTCCCAGTGGCTGTGAGGATTAAGTTCAAAACCCTCTGCATTGTCCACAAGGCCTTCTGGGGCCTGGGGCCTAAATACCTTCAACTCTCTCTTCCTAAATATCTTCCTTCCCGAGCCCTTCGCTCATTTGTCTCCAACTCCCTCAGGGTCAGCCGTTTCTCGAAGCAACGAGCTGGGGGTAGATCTCTCTCTGCGGCAGGGGCCTCCCTCTGGAACAGCCTTCCTGCCTCCCTGAAACTTGAGGAGAACCATCTTTGGTTCCGGAAGCACCTCAAAACCTTCCTCTTTGCTTCTGCTTTCTCTCTCCCTCTCCCCTGCTAAATTCTTCACTGAAACTGCACTGAACCTGCACCTGGGCCACTCTCACCGACCTCGGTCCTTGGCCCAGCCACTCTCCACTTGCACTGCTTCCCTGGCAACCCCTGCACTGTGGGACCTTCTCTGCATCCCTACAGCTCCCCCTCCCAGCACTTGTCTGCACTTACCTTGCACTTGCCACCAGCTGGCCCTATTTATTTATTTATTTATTTTTATTCTACTTACCCTGTTCAGCACTTCCCCCCCTCCCCTTCCCCTTGCACTTTTTCCCTTCCCCCCTACCCCTGCACTTGCGCGATCTGAATGACACCTGGCCTAGTAGGATCGTTGTCTGTCTTCCCCTTGTTCCCCCCTCCCTGCCTCGTCACGCCTTGAAACACTTGTGTATCGGCGTGTTACAAATGCCATATCATATTATATCATATCATTTGTTCCGATCCCTTTGGTGAATCCTGATTGAAAGGGGTCTACGCATCCTGCTTCTTTAAACCAAGTTTGGAATTTATCCAAAAGAAGTGAGCCAAAAAGCATACCGATTGTGTCCAGAAGAGCTATGGGCCGATAGTTTGTTGGGTTGGACTTATTTCCCTTCTTGAAAATGGGTACTTTATTGGCTGTTTTCCAGGACGCTGGAACCCGATTTTGTGTCACACATCTATGTATAATCTTTGAAAGAAAATCAGACCATTCCTCATGATGTCATTTCAGAGCAACGTGCGTTATCCCATCTGAGCCTGGGGCCCTTGAGTTTTTTTCAGTTCTTTATTTTCCTCAATATAAAGTCTTTTTCATACTCTCTGTCCCATTTTATTAGTTTGGGTTGCTGAATGTCTTTCTCTGTCGATGATGTCAAAGATAAGAGGTCCAAAAAGTGCGACAGCCAATTAGATTCACTCACGCAATTCTGCAAGTTATCAATGGTCTTTAGAAAAATGAGGGGGTGAGGCACACACTCTAGTTCCCAGCCTTGTGTACCTTCTGCAGTTTAGTTGCTCTTCTCCTCCAAGTGCTTTCATGCCTCTTGCAATCTTCAGGGAGGCAGTCTGTTCAGGTGTTGCTGATTAGTGCCAATTTTGGCCTCAAGGAATTCTGGTAGCTGTAGTCAATGCTGGTAGCCAGTTATCAATGGTCGAGCTTCCTGTTGTGTTTATTATTGACCAAAAGTCTTGTGAGTTTGTGCTACATACTGCTCTAAGCATGACTTATGAGTCATGGTGGTACATGTTCAAGTGTTGTTGTCCCAGCCATGTTTTATATGTCTTGGTGAGTTTAAGGGCCAGATCTTTGTTTTACAGTGTCGGATGTTTGATGGCTTTTCTTTTACCCTTTCACATGATTTATTTTCTCTCATTTAGCTCTACACTGTAGACGTTTCTCCTCTTCATAGTTTGTTGTTTATATTTATTTAACACAGGGCACTATTCCAAAACTGGCCGCTCTAGATTCCAGGGCTCAGTTGTCGTCTTAGCCGTGTATTGTCGTGTTATTTCTCCGATCGCGTCTTTTGTTAGGTTCAATCTCACCCCTTAGTTGTCAACTTCTACCGGGAGTTTGATATATTGATTTGAAGTTCACACATCTGGCCAAGTGGTTATTAAAATGTTATGATCACTGTAAGTGATTTTCCTCACCTCAAAGGTTTCCATAATGGCGAACAAACTCTTCAAGACGTAGATATGGTCTATGGTAGAGTACTGGCCGTTTCTCTCCCACGTTGGTATTCTGGGTTGGGAGGCGTCAGTCATGTAATGGAGATTATGCATGTCTCTTTGCTCCTTGAATTTTTGAACCATTGACCCCCTTGCTTCTTTAAGTTTTGTTGGTACCACTTATTTGGACATGTCTGGTTGTTTATAGTTTGTGTGCCTTTGGGTCCTACTCCCAGGATAGTAGAGTTGAAGTCACCACAGATGATGGTGTGGTGAATGTCATATTTGGTGTTGGCCTTGTCCAATGCTTGGGGCAGGTTTCTCATAAATGTCTTGATTGGTTGAGCCTTCGGGTTCCAATAAACATTCGTTATTAGAATCCAAGTATTTGTTGTACTTTTAAAGGTGTTTTTTGAATGGATCCATCTGACCCAGACCATTTGTATGAATGTTGAAGTTAGAAGTTCTTTGTAAATGTTCAGCAAGCTTCCTGACCAAGCCGCAACTAATAGTCCAGAGGTTGGGGCGGCCCTCCCGGCCTTTGACTGCTTGGGAAGTTGATAGTTCGTATCCGTCGATACTTGGGGGCACCATAAGCCAGGTTTCCTGGAGACATATCAGGTAGAACTCGTTGAGGTTTATGTTGCTCTGGGTTGTTAAATGCCCTTGCCCTCTAGTATTCCATGAACCTAGAGTGAGATGTACTTTTATTTGGTTCTCTTCAGAGTTTGGCTCTGCTGAATCCACATTAATCGATCTTGATAGTGGCTATTGACGTGTATTCGTTGCCAGAGCCTCCGTGATCGAGGCCCATCTCTTGGTTTGCTTTTCTTGGAGAATTTTTAAATGGGCATCTGCTGAGGAGAATTTGTTGTTCTCTGGTCGATTTTGGTTAAACGTCACTTTGAGTTTGGGCCGTGGCCCTGTTGGTTTTCTATCTGGGTCACAGACATCATCTGGACTGTGTCCTGGGCTTCATAGTCTTTTCCTTCCCTCTTGTTTCTTTTCTGGTGGTTGTTCTGTCGTCTCGCCGTTAATGTTCTTCTCGAGTCTCTCACTGAGTTTGAATCCATATAACATGATTTTGAATTAACTGGAGTAGCTACCCTCTGTCTGCGGCCATCTCGTAATCTGTAGGTATTGGGTGATGGTCTACTCGGTTGATTCTTCATTTGGATGTTTAGGGGTCCCTCGATTCAAAACTCTATGTTGGGTCTCTTCCTGGGCTCTGTTATTCCCATTATGTCTTGCCCAGCCTGATCGATGAGTGGAGTCCGAGACCTCCTCTCATCCCTCCATACCTCTTTCTGCTTGGTTAGTTTCTCTTAAATCGTAGCCTAATCTTCGTAGGCCACTGGCGGTGTTCAGCAGTATTGACTTTATGGTACGAGAGGTAAGATGTAGGTATATGGAGTCCTTTCTTCCTCTTTCGCTAAATTCAATGATTTTTAGATCCTCCGTTGTCAGGGATTTTTATGCTGGTATGTGTTGAAATAATTGGAGCGTATTTTTCCTATTGAGGATTAATTTAACTCCTATGTCGAGAACCCTTTCCAGTTTTAACGTTCTTGTTTCCGGAGTATTTTGTTTAAATAACGTTGTCTGTCTTGTTAATGGCCTGTTTGCTTTAGCATTGTTGCTATTGTATAGATGCCATCTGTTTTTGTTGGCTGACTGTTTATGAGATGTTTTTTTTTTCCATCCGGCTATGTTTTTGTATTTGGGTTTTGAATCCATTTGGTCCAACTGCCTGTTTCTTGGTTCATACGGGATCCTTTTATGCTCGTGTCTCCCTCTCACTGGTTCTGTTCTCCCGTTGTGCCTTGGCGAGTTTCTTGATCTGTGTTGTGTCCGGATTTTATGGTGTTCCCCACTCTTTGTAAGTTTTCGTTTATCAATCATTGTTAAAAAAATTGGAGAATCCGTTTCAGTTAGCACCAATTTTTTCATTGGTTTGCATGGTGTGTTCTCCTGCTCTGTACTCTCTTGTCTTCTATGGTCCGTTCGATCTATTAACTCTGTTTCTGACTCTTCTATGGAGTACTGAGTCAAGTCCATTGGATCTATTGGCGTGTTGGATTCTTCCAAGTCTATATCACTATATAACGACTCTGACTGTTTCTCCCTTTGGGCTCTTACCGAGCTGAGTTTTCTTAGGGCGTGCACTGGTCTTCTTCGTTCGAAGATGGGAGCCAATTGAGGTGTTTGTTTCAGTTCTTGATTTGTTTTCTCCGTTTTGTCTAAGGCCTTTGTTGGCGATTTTAAGGCAGTAATTTTGTCACAATTTAGAGGGCCCTCGTGTCCTTTTAGAGGGAACATCCGTAATTCTGTTTGGTTACTGGATCTTGTTTGTGCTTTGGCTTGAGATCAGGGTGGGTCAGAATGCTGTGTTCCGTCCACTACCCCCTTTTCGATTGACCTGATTTTTTTGGGATTCTTCGGATTTTGTTCAGCAAATTTTAATGTTGCCTGATTTGAAGGCACCTCTCTCACACTCATCTTTCTCTTGCGTTGTTTAGAGGAATTTTCTTTCAGTGTCACTTCTTTCAGCCCGTTCAACTCTGAGTCTCTAGAATTCCTGAGTGCTTGAGCTCCATCACTTTCTTCAACTAAATCAGGTGGCTTGTCCAGCCATATCTGTTCTCCGTTCTTTGTTTCCGTTGAGCGATCTTTTTTTCCGTAATATCGATCATGGTGCCTTCGTTTCTTACGTTTGATTTCCAGGCCTCAGTGGCCGTTACATAGCCCTCCAAGTGGACCAATTTTGTAAGCATTAAGGGTGTGATGGTTTTGTGATCTTTTAAGGTCTCATTTAGAGCCTGATATAGCTTGCTAAAAGGAGCAAGTGCTATAGTGATCGCCAACATTATGGAGAAAATATATGGTTTCTTAGAGAGGGTCTCCTCGTTCCTTTCCGTGCACACTTTTTTCCTTTATGTGCACACTTGCGCCTGCTTTTCTTTTCTCTTCTTATTGTGCCCCTTTCACCTTTCCTTGCCTCTTCTCATGCTCCTTTCCCTTTTGGTTACGGGCCACTCTCACCCTTGTGCTTCTTTCCACTTTCACTTTCTATTTGGATTGGTCTTTTGCTCGCTTTCCATTCCAATCTGCTTTTCTTGCTTTCTGCTTTATTTGTGCTTGCAGCTATGCCTTTAACCTTCACGCTGTCTGCCTTTATGCTTTTGCTTTCAGCTATGCTTTTCAGCTTCGCTCTGGCTTTCTGCTTCACTCTCAGCCTTTCCATGTTCTACTTTGCTCTGGCCTTCAGCTGCACTTACTGTTTTAATGCTTACCTTTTTTTGCAATTCCGTGCCGCTTTTAATGTCTATGTTTTTCTCCCGCACCGCTCTCATCCAAGAGCATGCTCCCGGGTTTCTCTGACATTCCGTGTGAAACTCACCAGACAGCCTTGCGCTGAGAGGCGGTTCCTCCTGAAAGTGCAGGGTTGAGATCAGGTTCTCAACACCTGTACCTCAGGCACCCTTTGGGTCAGAACTGGCCCCAAGGGAATGAGCATTCTTCCGGACCTGGCCTGCAGAATGCAGGAAGCACTTCTCTGGCTCCCTGGAGGCATGGCTCCCTCTCAACACTACAGCCCACACACACACGGCTAGTGTCTCTGCACTTCATCCTCCTCCAGCCTGCAGCTCCTGCTTCTCTCTGCTGCTTGGCCTCACCGGTCCAAACCTGTCAAGTGGAGTCAGGTGTGAGTAGTTACTAAAGAGTGCCTGACCCAGCCTGATTCTATTGAGACAACCTGAGTTCTTTCTAGGGTAGGTTTCCTTTACTTTCCCCATCTTATTCCCATGGGTAATCTTTACTGATCTTTGCTTCCTCCTCCTCGTCTCAGTATTTGTTGGAATTGGGGGGCAGGGGGTGAGATTGTCAACACCTCCCAAAAGCTGAGGGAGAGTGGGTTAAGGTGTTTTCAGGCCTGGGGAAATACCATGTCTCGCCATCAGGTATCCTCCTCCCAATCCCCTGTGACCCTCCACTCAGGTGATTTTCCCTTGCTTGTCCACCACCAGAGTCAGGATTCAAAAGTTATGGCCCTCCCCATGCCACCTGAATGGAAGATCCCAAGGGAGTGGGTGGGAGAATACCGTCAGGTTTGTCACACATAACATTCACTACAATATGAAAAAATGAAAGGTACTTTTCACAAAAAGAAAGCTACAATGGAAAAAATAGAATTAAACAAGTTCTGCAGCTGGGATGGAAATGTGTGCCTTTTGCAGCTTAGAACAATGAACATTTGGAAAAAGAATTTCCATTGCCAGAGTAATTTGAACATATTTCAGGATGTAAAGATGAACATTGATGGCAAGAGGCAATTACATTATATGAAAGGCCTCCTTTGTAAAGTAAATGCAACATTAAAAAACAACAGTTTCTGTGCATGAAGAAACGCTGTGTTCAACCCAGAAAATATATTTTCCTAGTGAGATTCACAGGCCTAGAACTGCACACGTCCCCCCTAACTTCTATCTATCCAAAACATCTTTTTGAAGCCATGGCAGTGACCAAAAAGGAATTCATGGTGGGTTGGAGCCAGCAACTGGGTAAATAAAGGCAGCCCTTAATGGGTTGACATTTATAAAATAATTGGATTTAAAAGGGTTCTTGGTGCAGATCTGTGGGGGCTAGATGGGTCTGGCAAACCTGATGTTCTCACATTCCTCAATACCAAAATTACAGTGGGCTCCCATAGAGATCCAATGGTAAATCCATTTCCCTTAACATGGCCGTCCTATAATTGAGAACTAGTAATTGGGCATGTAGGACTATAATATCCCTGCACCGCATTAACACAAGCTTCACGTTAATTCAGCTGACAGCAGTGTAACGCTACCGGCACTCAGCTCACAGTCCTATAAAGACAACAGAAAAATCATTTTTATGAACTTGTTGAATTAACAGAAAATCCACAGACCTAAGTTGTTCAATGTACCTGACAAGAATTTCCGCAGCAGCAGTCCTTCGACAGGTGACTTCTTTTTCTGTAGTTCCGCGGTTCAGTCAGCGATCTTCTTCCTCAGCTGCGGCTTCATCGTAGAATCCTCTGACCTCCAAAAACTTGCAAAGACTAGGTACAATAGTTAAAGAAAGAACATTAAAGCCATTGTAGCGAGTGAAAATAAAACCATGCGCTTACGTACCTGAAGCTCTGATGAACTCTTCCAAGCATTCCAAGGCCTAGCCTCACAGAGAAAGTACCATAGCTTGGTAACGAAGGCATGTCGCGCTGCGCGCCATTCCCAATTGCGTGCGTATTCTAACCGCAAGAGAAGACATCATGTTTTTTCTTCGACGACGCCCATGCACCTCAAGTGAAAACTCTCTCTTCAACAAACCTGCAAAAGGAAGAGGGAGTTATTATATTTACATCAAGAGAGAGCTCTCTCCTCAGAACCTTTTTTCTCTGAGACTTCAACACCCAACTGACTAAAAACAAAAGATCTCGCCAAGAATCAAGACACTTGCCTTGATAGGCATTTTCATTGTTTTGCAGCCTGAGTTCATTTTGAGCCTCACCACCAATGCACCCCTGCATGAAAGCAGGATGGAGGACTTCCTAATATCAAAACACAGGTGAGGAGGAGAATGGGGCACATCGGAACTATAGGGCAGTCACTAGAGTGAAAAAGAGGGGTGAGCCATAGTATCGAAACCACATTATATAAATTCCTTTACCCCTCCGATTTTTTCTCTCCTTTATGACAGGAAATTCCTGTTTAACCAGTATTGGCAGATCTCAAGGGTCCCAGACCTTTTATGCTCCTGCGGGGACAAGGTAAGCTTTACAGAATGCAAAGCATTTACTTAAAATACTCTACCTGAGTGTAATAGAGACAACAGATATAGATAATTTGTCCCAGTTGTTGGGGGAACTACGTGCTAAAGTCCATGCAGCACAGTCTAAAACCAATTCCTTGAGGCGAGAGTTGGTAGTTAATGGAGATTGCACTGATGAGTTGGGCCATAAACTACTACAAACACAGGCAGGACAGGCCCCACTTCCTGGTGGTCTCCCCCTAGTGCAAGTTCCCCAACAGAGCCCCCGGTTCAGGTGGTTGTACCAGCAAATATTCCGTTGGCACTTGGCACGCCAAGAACGGTTCATGGAGGATCCTAAGCATTTCGCAGTGTTCATGAATCAGTGTCATTGAATTTCCTGTGCAGACCAGGGGTTTTTCCATCAGACCAGTCTAAAGTGGCATTTGTATTATCCTATTTAGGTGGGCATGCTGCAGATTGGTCCATTCCTCTGGTGAACAGGGATGATCCTTTGTTACAAAATATTCCTGTGTTTCAGCAGGAACTAGAGAAACTCTTTGCCCGTCTACACAGGGGCAGGCCTTGGACAATGAATTACTTTCTCTACGACAAGGCAGTCAAGATTTGCTGGCTTATGTAGCTTCCTTCAATACGTTGGTAGCAGAAACTAACTGGCCGGAAGAAAAGAGAACAACGCTCTTTTATCGGGGCTTGCGGGGAGAACTAAAAGACATTCTGGCTCAGGTTGTCAATCCTTCCGCAGGATGTGCGGAATTCATTTATCTCACAATTCATTTGGACCATGGCTTGCAAGACCGTCGAGTGGATCGTTCCCGCTCATATAATAGATCAGACTATGTCTGTCTGAAAGATAATGGGGGGCACCATGCATCTGAGAGCCATCCTGAACCTATGCAATTGGGGGGTATTCAGGGCCCCATTTCAAAGGAGGAAAGGGAGAAGAGAAGACAGCAGCATGTATGCCTCTATTGTGGTTCGGCTGGACATTTCCTTCACAACTGTCTGGTGAAACCCCACTGGAAACCAGTAGGAGCCAGGAGCCTTGGATAAGGCTGCAAAAGGAGAAAACAGAGAAGATTAGATGGAAACTTCCAACTCCTGCCAAGCTTAGAGGTCAGCTTGTCGAGCCAGAACAAAGAATCCCAGATCTCTCATTTCGTTGTACCTGTCATCCTGAGTAGCCACCAACAACCTTCCAAACTGCATGCTTTAGAAGCATGCGTGGACAGTGGTGTGATTGGAAACTACATGGATCATGAACTTGCAAGCGAGATTGGTATTGCTATGTACCCTAAGCCAGTGGTTGAGAAGGTCACAGCGGTAGACAGTACTCATCTAATCTCAGGACCAGTGACACAGTGCACTGAGGTCTGCACCTTGCTCTTCCAGAATGGATATCAAGAAAAGATATTGTTTGACCTAATCAGTGCCCAGCAGTTCAAAGTTATATTAGGTAGCCCATGGTTAGAAGAACATAATCCACAGATTGATTGGCATGCCAGGACATTGACGTTCGCCGAAGAGTGCAAGAGCTCATGTTACAGAGTAGAAGAAGAATCAGGAAAACAGGGTCAGGCTGTATGCAGAGGGGGTCCCGCATTGCGGTTGTTGGGAATCCTACCCCCAGAAAATCGAGACTTCCAGGACGTTTTTAAAAAGGAGCAGGCCAATGTGTTACCACCATATCGGCCCTACGATTGTCAAATGTATCTGATTCCTCGATCACAGACCCCGTGTAGCAGAATCTATGCCTTGACTGAGAAAGACAATACGCATCTGAAGACATATCTTGATAAGTACCTTGCTAATGGATTTATCCAACCTTCAAAATTGCCTGCAGCTTGTACTCTATTCTTTGTGCCTAAGAAGGAGGGAGGCCTTCGCACCTGTATAGATTATTGCACACTAAATCAGATTGCAGTAAAGAACAGGTTCCCACATCCACTCATTCCAGTGTTGTTGTACCAAGTCAAAAAGGTAAAGGTTTTCACTAAGGTAGACCTTCGGGAGCTTACCACATGGTGCAAATAAGAAAGGTGATGAGTGGAAGACTGCTTTCAGCACTAAGTATGGATTATTTGAATACCAAGTGATGCCTTTTGGCTTATGCAATGCACCAGCCGCTTTCCAGAATTTCATGAATAATGTGCTACGTGAATTGTTAGATGTGTGCGCTGTGCTGTACATTGATGACATCTTGATCTATTCAGATTCAGCCCAGGAACACATTGCCCATGTTTGAGCGGTACTTACTAAGTTAGGGCAACATCAACTGTACGTCATATTGGAAAAATGCTCCTTTCATGTGACTTTTGTGGAATTTTTGGGATTCATCTTGTCACCACAGGGTATTCAGATAGATAACAGAAAATTGGAAGCCGTTTTAACCTGGCCATCTCCCACATCGGTGAAAGGAGTCCAAAGTTTCTTGACATTCACCAATTTGTATCAGCCCTTTGTATCTGGTTTCTCTCAACTTGTCCATCCAATAACGTTGTTACTATGGAAACACAGAAAATTTGATTGGACCGCTGAAGAGGCATTCCAGACTTTGAAGAATAGGTTCACAACTGCCCCAGTGTTACGACATCCTCAGCCCGAACTGCCGTTTGTGGTGGAGACCAATGCTTCAAGTGCTGCCATGGGAGCGGTACTGTCTCAAAAGGACTCGGAAACCGGACAGTTGCACCCAGTGGCCTTTTGGCCTAAGAGATTTCCAGCAGCAGAATTGAATTATGCTATCACAGACAAGGAACTATTGGCTTTTAAGAATGCATTCAAGGAATGGAGACATAATTTGTTAGGCGCTCGGCACACTATCACTGTTTTCACAGACCATAGAAACTTGCAATACTTGCGATCTACAAAAGCCCAGTCCTTGCGACAGCTCAGTCTTGCTCTGTTTTTTGCAGAATATGATTTTGTCATCACATACCACCCTGGATTGCTTAATGGCAATGCGGACACCTTGTCACACATCAGGGAGGGTGAAGATGTCCATGTAGCCCAAAATCCTGTGAACATCATTCCTGAAGAAAAAATGTTGGGAGTTACTGGATGCTCCGAAGAAGATTTGAAGACAAAGATCTGGCTTAGTTTGACATCCTCCGAGTTATATGCCTGGGAGTCTAAAGGGACTCGGGTCCTGCAAGAGCAGGTCCTGGCAAATTATCATGGAGCGCTATTGGAGGTTGATCCGGGGATTGCTAAGACTACAGATAAAATTAAACAATTGTTCTGGTAGCACACATGGCGCAAGGACATTATCGATTTTGTCCAAACTTGTGGAATATGCGCCCAAAATAAAGGTTCAAAGCAAAAACCTGCAGGACTTCAACCTTAAGCTGTTCCACCAACCCCATGGCACACCATCTCAATGGGTTTCTTTACAGAGTTGCCACCCTGTTTGGGGTACAACATTATCTTGGTAGTAGTGGATTTGTTTCTAAAATGGCCCACTTGTGGCTCTAAAAGGAATTCCGTCAGCATCAGTCTTGGCTATGGTCTCCTTGGAACACATTGTACGTCTATATGGTTTTCCGTCAGTTGTGGTCTCTGATAGGGGGAGCCAATTTGTATCCCAATTTTGGAAGATGTGTTGTGAGATGGCCAAGATACAAGTGCATTTGTCTATTAGTCACCATCCACAAACCAATGCACAGACAGAGCGAACAAACCAAACCGTAGAGCAGTATCTCCAATGTCTCCTCCATCAAACGGATAACACTTGGGTGGATGTGCTCTGGATTGCAAAGTATGCCTACAACAATTCAGAACACGTGACTACTGGGCATACTCCTTTTTACATTCTGAATGGTTGCCATCCACCAGAGCCATTAGAGATGCCAGTAGTGCAGAGTTTGCATGAGAACATTTCCCGAGCTAAAAAGGAAGCCTTGGTACAGCGAAGGAGAGCCAAAAGAAATGTACTGACCAGCACCGAGAGACACTCCGGATTATCAAGTAGGGGACAAGGTGTGGCCAGCTTCTAAATACATCACTCTTAAGGGGCCGTGTAAATTCCAACCTAGAATTCTGAGCCTATTTCCACTGGAAGCAGTCATCAATCCTGTAGCTCTGAAGTTGACCCTTCCATCTCATCTGCGAATACACCCCGTGTTTCATGTTTCCCTATTGAAGCTGATGAGTCCAGGAACCAGAATGCAAAAATCTCCAGAACCAGTAATTGTAGAGGGTGAACCTGAGTTCGAAGTGAAAGAGGTTTTAGATTCCAAAGTGGTCAGAAGGACATTGTTTTACCTGGTAGATTGGAAGAAATTTTGTCCGCAGGACAGAACTTGGGAACCTAGTTCTAACATTCATGCTCCCTAGCTACTTAAAAGATTTCATCAGAATCACCCAACCAAGCCAGGGCTGAAAGTACCACCCTTAGGCAGGTTCTTGGGGGGGAAAACTGTCATGAACACCTCCAGAGTTGCAGGATTGAGATCAGGTATTCAGGCCAGAAAGGGTTCTTGGTGTAGATCTGTGGGGGCTAGATGGGTATTAGCATGGCAAACCCGTCGTTCTCACATTCCTCGGTACCAAAATGACAGTGCCCATAGACATCCAATGGTAAATAATTTCCCTTAAAATGGCCGCTCTGCGGGTCACAGACTAAGTAGTAATTGAGAACTAGTAGTTGGGCATGGAGGACTATAAAAGCCCCGCCCCTGCAGTAACACAGGCTTTGCGTTAGTTCCGCTGAGAGCGGTGTAACGCTACCGGCGCTCAGCTCACAGACCTGTAAAGACAACAGAAAACTCATTGTTATGAACTTGTTGAATTAACAGAAAATCCACAGACCTAAGTTGTTCATCGCACCTGACAAGAATATCCGTAGCAGCAGTCCTCCGACAGATGACTTCTTTTTCTGTAGTTCTGTGGTTCAGTCAGCGATCTTCTTCCTCAGCCGTGGCTTCATCGTAGAATCCTCCAACCTCTAAAAACCTGCAAAGACAAGGTACAATAGTTAAAGAAAGAACATTAAAGACATTGTAGCGAGTGAAAATAAAACTATGCGCTTACATACCTGACGATCTCTTCCAAGCATTCCAAGGCCTAGCTTCACAGAGAAAGTACCATCACTTGGTAACAAAGGCACGAAGCGCAGTGGGCTATTCCCAACTACGCACATATTCTTACCTCAAGAGAAAACTTCGGGACCGGCACTGTTCATTACGTGATGCCTGATTACGATGCCTGATTATGAGGTCCCCTAGTGGGACCCGGAACAGACGTCTGGTAAAACCAGACGTCCTTTCCAGGTCCCGCAAGGGGACCAAGGAGCTAATAACAGGCCCATTATTAGCTCCATCCCCATCCCCATTGAGCCCTATGGGGGCTCAAATGGGAATGGGGATTGGTTTTGTGCATGAGGAATTACCAGATCCTCAAAGGTTGGAATGACCCGGTAATTCCTCATTCACCATAGTATAGAAACCAGATAATATTAGTTCCTATACCCCTCTTATTCTTTCTCTCCTTTATGACAGAGTAAATTCCTGTTTAACCAGTATTGGCAGATCTCAAGGGTCCCAGACCTTTTACGCTCCTGCAGGGACAGGGTAAGCATTACACCACCTGAGATAACATTTGTCAGACACCATAAGGTATTTGAAGCGTCAGGGGTGAAGTTGTCTTCATCTACACCAGAAGATAAGCAGTCTAGCGTCAGGCCATTGACTATGTAAAAATGGTAATGATTTACACTTGGCCGAAATCAACAAAGGTAGCAGATGGTCTGATCACATGTTCAATTGGAAGAAAAAAAATGTAATGTGCAGTTGAAGGAACAATAGGAATATCATTATTTTGCCATAAGGTTACAAAGAGGATAATACTTTGTTTGTTTTCTCAGGAACCATAAGGCATACAGAAATCATTCAAATATTTGTATATAGCTTATAAAATGGCCTATCTATTAGTTTAACTCTCATAAGAATTTGAGCTTGATAACTAAAGCTACAACCTAAAATGTGTTTCTAGCTCCCCAGAAAATGTTATGAAGCAGAGAGTTGGGGAGATGATAGCTTAATAAAAATAGGTATTTGTGTAGGAAATGCTGTGCTGAAAATTGTTATATGTTGTTAATAAATCACGAAAATCAACCATTGTACTTCCAACCTCATTCTGACACGGAACTCATTTCAATAAGTCTGGCATGATGAGAAGAATTCTAAAATGTATGCATTGTTAGGTTTATTTAGAAATTGAGGTTTTTCACGACGTTGTCATTTTTAGGTGCAAACTGACATGTATGAAAAGGCTGTTCCAGATGGGTAGAGGCAGAAATTCATAGAGCTGATGCCATTTAACTGCAGGGACCAATCACTGCAATGGGAGTCACACCAGAAGTCAAATCTAAATCAAGAGCCAATAAGCTGCCCAATTCTAATTTTAATAAGTTGGGTAGTATTTCTTTATAAGATGATGCACAGTGGAAATAGAGAGAGTTGTCTGATATCATCTGAGTTTTGACTACTGACCAAACTGCTGTAGGAAACCAGGGGACTAAAATCTGTCTGAGATCTATAAAAGGAGAGGCAAATCAAATTGATTAATGCTGGATGCCATTCTTGACTGAACCTGGAGAGGCATCTAAATAAGTCCTGATGTTTCCCCTGAGTATGTATCCAGCAGCCCTGAGGTGGTGTATTTTCCCTGAGTATGAAAAGCCCAGAGATATTTAATATGGGTAAAATGGTCCAACCAAACCAAGTCTTGTGGGGATCTCTTTGATTTAATATCTTCCCAAAGTTTATTGGGTGGGCAAAGTAGATCCCTAGCATTTTCTTACCAATAATATTTTTGAACAATATCCCTTCCACTGTGAATAAAAATATAGGGCCTCATTATGAGGTGGGCGGTAAGGGATTACCGGCACCGGTAAGGGCACCGGTGCCAGCAATTCCTTACCGCCCTACTATGAGTTCCTTTGCGGGTCCTCCCTTAACGCCTGGTTTTTCCAGGCGTTAAGGACAGGACCCGCAAAGGGACTCTGGAGCTAATAACGGTACCGCAATTTGTGGTACCATTATTAGCGCCTTCCCCATTCCCATTGAGCCATATAGGGGCGTCAAATGGGAATGGGGAAGGGCCCTGGTGAATGGGGAATTACCGGTCACGCCAACCTTGGAATGGACCGGTAATTGCTCCATTCACCAGGGCG
Organism: Ambystoma mexicanum; assembly: GCF_040938575.1. Taxonomy (NCBI): domain Eukaryota; kingdom Metazoa; phylum Chordata; class Amphibia; order Caudata; family Ambystomatidae; genus Ambystoma; species Ambystoma mexicanum. Next base: position 829,122,803 of record NC_090934.1, on the reverse strand, counting down.
GAGTCGGCTACCTCCAACCTCGTAATGAGGCCCATAGTCTGTTAAAATAATTGGAGACTGCTATTTCTCATTGCTAACTCCAAAATTCCCTAAAGGGAGAGGTGCATACAAAATGAAATTGCCAACTGTTCCCCATTTCTCAGACCCTACCTTAAAGCAGAGGGGTGCTGAATGTAAACTGAATATCTGTGTTTTTGAGCTGGGGCAGAAAAGTTTTTTGCCAACATTAAATAAGTGGAGTCTCTGATTGAACAGCATACTCTCTACTGAGAGTGGGAAAGTGACTCATGTTAAAAGAGAGATTCCTCATTGCATTGTGGTGAAGGAAGAAGGGTTCTATATATATGAAAAGTGTTTTGTTTTTAAAAGTCTGTTGTGCTTCAATACTGCTAGACTTTCCAATTGTGCAAGGAGATTTAAAATACAGAGTGCTGCATGTTTGAAATTGCCTTTGCCAATAAGAAAGTATTGCATGCTATTTAAATTAAATTTCATGCAAAGTGTATTGATCTGGTCATATATCAAGGTGCTACCTGTTATTAAAAGTGAACCCCATGCAAAGTGTTTTGACTGTATATATGTTGTGGGGTCTAAGAGTCAGTGATCTGTGTTATTCTGAACCAACTAGGGTTTTCAACTTGGGTAAAAAGAGACTGTTAGGAAAGAAAAGATTTTTGGTCACAGATTGAGGTGGCGTGATTTTCTACCAATATTAATTGTTCTATTCATTAATAAATATATATTCTTTCTATATGGCACTCTTGTTCTTGGCTTACCTATTGCTAAGCGGTGAGGGATCTACAATGTTCAATGTAAATTACACACAGGGTTAGAATGAATTGAAACGGAATATTCGTGTGGAACTTTTATTTGGGGAAGGAAAGAATTCCCTGCATCAATGGTTGCCACATAAATATCTCAAACAAGTGTGTAACTTGGCATGAGCTGTTTCCTCTACCAAAGGCAGAAAACGTAAGCTTCAGAAGTCACAGCATCTATATATACATCTCACTGCAGGTATCAAGCACCCAGGATGTTGAAAGCTGTAACTTTCTTGGTGTTCCACCATTACAATCTCCAAAGGAAATTGTCTGAGGAGGGAACAGAGAACCTGGATTTAAATGTACGAATGGTCTGAGTACCTATTTTGCAAGGGATGTGGCAGAGGAAAGTTTGTTTAAAATAATGTAATCCAATTTAAAACAATAAAACGAATGTATGCAAATGATAACAGTGCCTTTTTCTAACTTGCCCGTCAGTAAGAAATTAAATCTGTTTTTTCCAAGATTATACGTTTAAATTAGATAGCAATGAATGTCGGACCCTCTGCAATGGAGCCACTCGCCTAATTATACTCTACTTATGCTGAGATCAACTGTTGTGAGTTATCTCACTGCCAAATCACCTATAGCGTTGTATCCCTCACCATCACGTCTACTTGCAATGCATTGCTACAGCCCTGTCACTGCCTAGTCTTGAATCTAAGGAAATAGTGCCTGCTCCAGCTGAGAGTTCTACCTGCCGTGCCCTGGCGTAGTCTCAAGACTTTGCTGTGCTTCTCATTGAGACATCTCATACGTACAGCTATTTTCTGTGGCCAAACAAGTCCAGTGCTTGATTCTTCTATCTGGGTGAAATGAATCACACAAAATGAATGCCACACCTACGTGCCCCCTGGCAGATGGAACCTCATGAAGACAAGACAATAACCGTTAGCTTTGTGGGTTGTAATATAGTGTTCTCAAAGCTCAGAAAGTGTTATACCAGTCTTGAGAAAAATATGGATCCTGCAAAGTGTCCCATTCCATTCCATTCACCATTTTGTAAATGTGTTTCTATGTTTTAATTTGTATACTGACTTGATTTATCGCCGCCAGCAAGGTGGTGATTATAGAAGTTGTTTGTAAGAAGGCATTTCAACGCCCTCGTGTGTTCAGTCTGCCTAGCATGTGTTGCTTCCGTGCACATGGCTCATTGTGCTGCTTGCCCTGCATGGACCATACTTTGGTGTTACAGAAAACGCCAAAGGCTATTGTCTCAGATTGTGTGCCTGCACACTTTGCATTCATACATTGCATGGGCTGTCGCACACCCATCTGCACGACACATACGACAGCAAACTCCTGCACCTTACCCGATGTTGGCAACTATACCCTCAGTGATGCTTGGGGCTGAGGGCACATGGTCCTGGCTGTGTCGGTTCATGGGTTGCTCCTGTCAACAGCGGGTTGCCCATTGGTGGTCGCCAGTAACGACAAAGGGAAAACAACTATTGCAAGCCCCCGCAACTTGGAATACTCTCCCGCTCGATTTAAGAAAAACCTAAATCACAAATGACTTCAAACAAAGGGTCAAGACGTTTCTTTTCAACTCCTCTCTTGGCTGAGTGCCCTTCACCACCACTCGATTGATTTCCCCTCTGGGTGCCCCCTTGATGCCTCGCTTTTCTGGTGTCCGTCTATCGCCTTGTTTTCTGTGCGCCCTGAGGCGTGTGGCACGTTACAAAAATTGTAATATTTTTGTTTTAAAGCATGACGCTGCCGTGAGAAGTGAATCCCCCATTACTCAGCTGCTGCGAATGCGAGATGTGTCTCAACACTTCAGCTTGAGGTGTGCTCTCTGCTCCCCCTCTTGTCCTTGTTTCTGTGTTCCTTCCTGCTCCTTGCCTTCTCTGTTATCCCACTGTTCCTGTTCTGGAGCCTGGAGCGACTCTGTAACCTGGTTCTTGGCCCCTTTGCCTCCCATCCTGTGCTGTTGCCTGCATGTTGGATTCCTTGCCGACCTTTCATCCACCCGATTGGCATATTATCCAACTCCCTCCTGTGCTTGCACTACCTCCGTACCACATAACATGGGAGGTGTCGTGCCGGGGTGCGGAGAGTCCACCCCTTGCTGGACCTAGTGTTCAATTCCTGGGACCAGATGATTCTTTCCCAGCCATGAGATCCAGCTCAGCCATCATAGATCACTAGAAAAATCATCCACGCTTTACTCAGACAAACGACTTACACGTGATCATCTGTTGCCCTAGATTGTTTCATATGAGCAAAGCATGGGTATTCAGGACCTGCACATGTCTGAGGTATGAATGCAACCTGGGAGGTAGTACATGCCCAAAACATAGCCATAGGCTTGGCTTTGGAAGGGAAAACAATGTTTGTAGGACTCTTCTGTAGGCTTCCGCTGAAAGGTAAAGGTCAGTTACAGTCTGCAAACTCAGTGGCTAAGCATTTTCTTCTGACAAAATATCCTGCATTGTTCCTAAGCACAGCTGCTGCACTCAGGAAAGTGCTTCATACGTGCTAATGGGATGCTCAGAAACGACCAATGCGCTGGATAAGGCCCATACCATGACATTGGCAATTCAGCCTGTAGAGGGAAGTGTTTTTAAATTAACTTTCTATGTGCGTCTTATAGGGCCCGATTCATGGATTTTTTTGCATGGTTGAAAGTGCGTTTGCACTGCTGAAAAGTGACCTTGCACTGCCAACAGAAACCCTGATTCATGGAATGGCGCAATATGTATTTTTGCAGTTAGAAGAACATTCTAGGGGCTTCATCACAAGTCTGGCGGTATCCCGGCGGTAATACCCCTGGGATACCGCAAGCGCAAATAGCATTACTGCTACCATGTCCGTTGCGATTATTGCCGGATCATGAGTTGCGGTTGGGCGGTTATTGCCCATTCCCCATTGTCAATTCAAGGTTAATTTTGTACTGCAAAAATACACGTTGCACAGTTCCATGAATCAGTGTTTATATGGGCAGAGCAAAGTCACTTTTCAGCAGTGCAAAATCACTTTGAAACGTGCAAAACATTCCATGAATCAGGCCCTAAATCTCAAATGTTTACATGTACATAATACATATCTGACCTGGCACACAGGATTTACTCTATTGAGAAATGCAGGGTACATACAATGAGACTGTCTTCTATATTGTTTGTCTGAGGATTTTTGTAGAAATGCTCATGCCAGATCCCCCTGAGGTCAAAAATGTGAGTTCGAAACAACCCAAATATAGGGGATAAGCTGAATGTAGAAGGGCATTCGGCGGTTGGAGCCTTTGGCTGATATATTCTGCAAAAATCTAAATCTTCCCAATTTTCAGGGAGTTAGGAGTTTGAAGAATATTCTAGCTGCCTCATCACAAGTCTGGCGGTATCCCGGCGGTAATAACCCTGGGATGCCACGAGCGCAAATAGCGTTACTGCTACTCTGTCCGGTGCTATTAGTGCCGGATCATGAGTTGCGGTTGGGCGGTTATTGCCCATTCCCCATTGAGCCCACGGAACACAATGGGGTTAGGGGTGCTATTACCGCTGGCAGTAACAGTGCCGAAAATGGCCAAAGTAAGATTGCTTCCTGTTCACAGAAATTTAAGGGAAACCATATGTATGCTTTCAGTGCCTAGAGTTTGCACCTGTGGTAACCGTTTGTTTTATGCAGAAAGCAAAATTATTTGATTTTATCTTGAAAAAAAAAAGAATCCTTCAAAAACAGGTAGGGCCCGATTCATGGAATTAGCTGCACCGATAATAGGGACTTTGTGTGCCAAACTGCGTGCCACATCCTGTTTGTAAATTCATGAAATCTACTGCACTGCACTTTTTCGTACTTTGCGTGGACTTTGCGCAGGCTCGGCACATCTCTGCGAGTGGCCGGGTGCCTTACGCGAGAAACCACACAGAGGGCCTCATTACGACTCAGGCGGTAAGGGTTTTACGGCGGCGTAAACAGCGCCGACCCTTACCGCCTGAGTACGAGGTCCCTTAGCGCCATGGAGGGTTTAACACCTGCAGGTGTTAAAATCCATGGCGCTAAGGGACCATGGAGTTAATTACGCCACCGTAATTTACGGTGGTGTAATTAACGCCTTCCCCACTCCCATTATGCCCTATGGGGCAAAATGGGAATGGGGAAGGGTAAATGGGTAAATGGGGATTTACCGCCCCGCCAAGGTTGGAATGGGGCGGTAAATCCGCCAACCACCATGGCGTAAACATAGTTTACGCCATGGTGGTAAAGTCACGGCCCAGGCGGTAACTTACCGCCTGGGTCGTAATGAGGCCCAGAGTGAGGGCCTATGCAGAGGGCAGGGAAGAGGGTGGAACTCAATAAAGAAGGAAGAACAAGGGGAAATGTGGACGTTATGAGGGACTGCCGACAGGCAGTACATCAAACATCCACCATTGCGCGGAACGATACGTATTCATGGATCTGACCGGGCAACCTCATGGCAGGGATATGGTCGCAAAGCCCTCATTCGATCTGCCACTTGAAGGCAGGCATACCAACACTTGTGCATAGGAATCACCACACAGAGGTGAGATCGGTTGTCAGATTTAGGGGTGTATGTACAGCCATGGTTCTGTACTAACTTAGTGGTGTGCGTACGCAGTGTGGTGGGGTGCACAAATGGTTTATGGGGGTTGACATGCAGATTTTCTGAGTCTTTACCCAATTAACGATAAATCTTAAGCATGTCATCAGCGTGACGGAAACAGTTATGGGGGACCCCGCACAAGGTCACTGGGATACAGGCCTGCTTGGGGGGGACTCCACACACTGTTTGATGGGCACATGTATTCGTGTTCAGGGGAGCACACAAAGCTGTTCTGGCGGTTTTTGCTGTGTGTGAGGGCGTGACTGGGGCGTTCCGGCTGCAACTTGCGTATATAGTTACTTTGAGCAAACAATTCCATGAATACGCAGAACACGGAAATGAACTTCTGCGCGCCCGCTCGCGCCGAGTTCTCGGCGCGTATGCTTTGGAGGATCAATGCGCACTTTTTCATGAATCAGGCCCTTGGTGATGAGATTGTGTTTTGCTTGTATTTCCCTGGCACAGCTCGTCCATGAACTCACAGCATTGCAATATTGCACATCTACAGAGGACTCTTTTAAGTTATGAATAGGGCTCAAGTCGAGGGTACCATGCGAGAAGGCAGATTCCGTCCCTTCTCCCCTGTGCGTTTAAAAATTAAAAATATATATAATTATTAACAACCGGCAGGAGGGAAACAAACCTTGGACGGGAATCGAAATCTGGCCTCACATCTCTGAACTAAGAGACTTTACCACAAGACCACAGCAATCGTTGGTTTGTGCACCTGTACAATGTATCCTATTGATATCTTAACTATACAGGACAATTTATGTGACAGGTTCTCAGATTGAAAAGGTGCATGTTTTTAATACTTAAGCAGCAAGGTAATACGCCAATATGTTCTCTTGGCAAATGCTTTTTTGTCGTGTGTGGTTATTTTCAATCATGAAAGACAGAAATAATTAAAAATATACATATTAACAAGTTGCAGTTTGGAATCAAACCGTGTTCTCTGAAAGAAAAGACTTAACCACAAGACCACAGCGATCATTGGTTGTTGACCTGCATTACCATAAAGGACATTTTTTGTGACAGGTTTTCCGATTGAAAAGGTGTATGCTTTTCATACTTAAGCAAAAAGGATTCTGGAAATCTGTTCTCTTGGCCCATTTTTTTTGTCGTGTGTATTTTTTTGAAACATGAAAGACAGGCATGTCATGAATGAAATGTGCATATTTCACTTTGACATCCCGTGATGTCACTTCCCAGTCAAGGACAGAGCTATGTGTTGTAGGACTCGAGCCCTGGTTATGAGAAGGGAATGATTAGCTGACCTAAGCATTGTTTTCCATGTGACTGACTCTGTGTCAGTCCAACAGGTCATTGTAGATGGAAATGCCATTACCAATGGCATGTATACTTATGAAAGCATCAACCTTACGATGAATAGATTCACCAGGCCTGCTTGACATGCTAATGACTCTGCAATAGCCTTACTAACATGTCCATGGTAATTACCTGCCATCTTCGACATCTCTGTATTGTAAATGTACCTACTACAATGACAAACATTAAGCATCCTCAGAAGGATGAAGGCAGCTGCGTGAGAGACACTTAGCCTGTGACTGTCTTTGTCATGTCAATGGGCCTCGTAAAGAGTCTGGTGGTCCTGAAATAAGCATGCCGGTAGCAACATACCGGCACCCTTTCCGGACTGCCAGAGTAAGAAAATGCCTGCAGGGGCCAGTGCTCCCGGCAGGTCTAACTTGCAGGCATGGTTGTCATGGAAGCACCTTCACCACTAACAATGGTGAAGGTGCTTCTGTGCCCCCATTCCCGTGGAGCCATATCGGACGCCACAGGAATGGGGACTTACAGTTCCTGCCGCCTGACATCCCCGGCCACCGGGACTTGTAATATCCGGGTGTCACTGGGATATCTGGTGGTGAAAACGGTGTTACGAGGTCAGCGGCAACCCATGGGTAGCACCGGCGGGTTACCGCTGACCTCGTAATGAGGCCCAATGACTCTGTACTAACCCTATTGGCCATTGCAAAGTAAGCAATTGCAAGGTGATTGCCATCCATTATTATAATCTCCCAATTGTAAAATTAGCAAGCTTTTTGGCATTTATTAAGAAACCTCAGGAGAATTAAATGAATCATCATGCACATGTAGAATATGGCTGCCTCTGCAGCAGCCCCATAGCCGAAACCTAAGTAGTCCTTTCCCATTGAAAGACAAGTAAACCGTCTACATGTAAATGTATGTCATTGGCCCATGGATACATTGCGTACATTGTGCTACTCAGACTTTGTACATGGAACAGATTATAAAGTACCCATGTATGTACTGTATTGATTGTATTGTTATGGGGATGTACTGTTTAACTGTGTGCATTTATTTTTTGAGATGCTCAGTGCTTGTCTGAATTAAATCATTTTTCAGTTCTGATGTTAAATGTGAAATATACATGATGCTCCTTTTAAAATGTGTCGTGTGTTGCTATACCACGTCATTCAGACTGTGTGTCACATTCTGTGCTCAGAGCCTCACAACCTAAACATAGGGGATATCACTGTTATAATATTACATAAACAAAAATATGGTTGTGTGTGAAGTCATTTCACCCAATTCCCTGAATTCTCAAAGGATTGAACTGAAATAAAATATATGTTCTCTGTTTCTGTGGTTAAGGAAAATATGTCTTATCACACGGTATGCCATCCATCTCATTAACAGGAATGCAGTGATGCTTCATACTTTTCAAGTTGCCCTAGAGCAGTAATTGCTAATGTGGTCAAACTGTACATTTCAATGATTTGATTGATTTAACCACAGAAATGTCTACATCTATCAGATTAAAGTTGGAGATTTCTGCCTCTTGCTTGCCATCACAATCAAAAAGACACTTGTCAGATCACACATGTTGCTATCATGTTTCGATAGCATGTCATTACATGTAAGCCATGTGTGATTTCCTGAGGCTTAAAGATCCAGTGTAGGAAATTGAAAATTACAATTGTGTGACATAGAAAACTGCATGTATTTTCTAGGACTTCAAGATTTCAATGTATTCTCAAATATATACGTATATGGAGTTTTTGCAAATTCGGTCACAATGACCGAATCCAAATGACCTACACTACCAAATTACTGAAAATAGATACTACTAAATGTCCTACTGACTAAATGTTCGTAGGACATTTTGAAGTATCTATTTGGTGGTGTAGGTCATTTTCATTTTTTTTTGGGTCGGAACAGCTGTCCCCGCAGCTGACCGGACCCAAACAAAAAGGATGCAGTGGTGTCCCCCGCAACACCCCGCTCACTATAGTGAGCCGGGGTTGCGGGGTACACCCTTGCAGCTGACTCAACCCCCCCAAAAAAAGGCTGCAGGGGTGTCCCCCGCAGCACCCCGCTCACTATACTATACAGTATAGTAAGCGGGGGTTGCGGGGACACCCTTGCAGCTGTCCTGACCCAGAAAAAAAGGCTGTGTCGGCTGCAGGGGTGCCCCCCGCAATACCCCATAAGTGGGGGTTGTGGGGGACACCCTTGCACCTGACCTAAAAAAGAAAGGCTGTGTGGGTGTCCCCCGCAACACCCCGCTCACTATACTATAGAGTATATGGATCGGGGGTTGCGGGAGACACCCCTGCAGCTGAGCCGAAAGAAAAAAAGAAAAAGAAAAAAGGCAACACAAAAAAAGGACCCTGCAGCGCCAATTCCCGATCACGGAAGTGAAAGGGAACTGGAATCGCAGGGACCTGCCAGACTGAAGGAAAGGTCAGTAGGGGGATGGGGGTGGGGGTGTGGGCAGGGTTTGGGGTTTGGGAGGCGGGTTAGGGTGTCTTTAGATTTGGGGTTGTTTTACCTTGAATGACCGAATGGGAAATGTACAAACAAGTTTTGCATTACGTACATTTCTCATTTGGTCATTTCCGTTGCAGTTATTCCCTCCATGGTAAAACCAACCCCAATTCGTTTTTGCATTAGAGATTTGAAATACTATGCCTGAGTCTGGTGATCAACATTGTAATTCAAAACTGCTAAGAAACAGAGCCGGAAACACTGGGCCTCATGACGAGTATGGCGGTAAGGCAACAATGGAGCTCGTATCGCTACCGGCACCGTTGCTACTGTACCGCCATACTAGGGGTTCTGCTCACGGGTGCCCTTGCAGCCACCAGGTCTGACCTAGTGGCCGTACCGCACCCGCAAGCAGAACTTGATGGTAGCAATGGTACCGTTATTAACGGTACCATTGCTACCATCCTCCCCATTCCCATTGAGCCCTATGGGGGCTCAAATGGGAATGGGGATGTACCGGGCCCAGCACCCGTGAAAGGGCAAGTACCGAGTGCGGCTGGGCTGGAATAGCCCAGTAATTGCCCATTCGTGGGTGCCCTACCCGGATGCGATTTTGGATGTAGCCTTGCCGGTAAAACCGGCAAGGCTACCTCCAACCTCCTAATGATGCCCACTGTCTTTACATTTCAGAGCATGGCTTAGCCAAGAAATTCAGAATCAGATAAATGAAGAGTACATAGGTCTACCATCCGGTTGGAACTTGGTAGAAAAATAACATGTCATGGTCAAGCCAGAATGCTTTAGACCACACCAAAATGCTCCTCCACTGTATGCAAGGCAAATGTTGAAACAGAATATGCACCATAAATTTACTTCAGGCACTCATTAATGAGCACAAGACTTCAGTTTCACACAGAGTCTGTAACCCAGTTTATCATCCATCAATGTCAAAAATGCGTTAGCTATGAAAGGTCAACAGAAGAGGTGAAGGGCATTCAGGTGCGCTGCGAACAGACATATGCCTTGGATTAGTCAAGGTAAAAAGTCATTTACAATATGCACATCAACACAATTTACTTTGAATAGTAGTAACATGACAAGGGAATACTTAGACAAAGAATTGTCTTTGCCTTCTTGTGCAGAACAGCTTCAATTGCACACAAAACAAATATGTATTTGAAATAAAGAGAATAATACTTAAAATATGTCAAATGAAATTAAGTGGTGGATCACAACCAAAGCGCCAATTGATCTGAACTTTGGAAATGTTGTAGATAAGAGTTGTACCTATGAGAGTATGTAAAATACATTGGGGGTCGTCATTTTTTAACTGCCAGAAAATGGTAAAAATGTGTAAAATTGCCAAATTCCATCACAAGTTTTTTGTTAACAATCTCAAAATGTTCTCCTGAATCACAGCATCTAAAAATATGTTTTATCTAGGTAGCACTAATGTGTCCGAAATTAGAGTATAACAATGATATTAGTACTTCTTCAGAAAGAGTGCACCATCCCTCCGATCTTTTCAGTCAGGTGTTTGAAACCCCATACCTCTGATAAGCCAGGACTGGGTTTAGAGCAGAATTCAATGGCTTACACATAGGACAGCGGAAGAAGTCTGGATTATGGGATGGGGTTTGAGAAGAGAAATGCATTTTAAATTGGAATTCAGAAGGACTAATTTACCTACAGGGAAGATCGAGAGAAGGAGGCCAGCCCATGGAATAGAAGGCTCATTCTGTGCATGAGGAGTTGCTTTAAAAAAAGCCACCCAAATTAAAGATTTGCTCTTGGAATGATGTCCAGATGACTTGGTCCTTTGCTTATCCTTCCAAAATCAGAAGTTGAATCTTAAAAGGTAAATGAAAAGAACTCCCCTTCCAATTCCCTAAAGATCACACTTGATCAGGGTAAAATCTACAAAGGTATCAGGGCTGGAATGCATGGAGGTGCTATTAAAAAACAGGGAGGTGTGTGTTATTAACCCAAAGTTCAGTGTTCCTTATATATCCAGTACAAAATGAGATGTGGTTTATTTGAGGCCCAGCCCATTTTGCAGTGAAACACAGTATGGAAATTGGAAAGAATTTTGGCTTCCAAATTAAAGTGGGTTTGTTTTTGTAAAGCAAAGTATTATTTGCAAATATAGTCACTTTTTAAAGCTGGTTGTTGAGTCATTGTGATCCAAGTGGATTCATGACCAATATAGCCTATGGGACATCATGCATTTAATGCCGCTGTTGGAGACCATAGTATAGACTGGATGGGTGCACAACAAACTGTATGCTGAAATAATTAATTATTTTAATTGAGAACAATGCCAAGTGAAAATCCTCTGCATTGCCCTATTTTTCAATGCCTAGGCAGAGTTGGTTGTAATGTGGGAGGGAAAGGGGTTTTCAAATAAGCATATGTTACTGGAGAATAGTGCATATCCAGCCCAGACGTCTAACGAGATTGAACGCATTACAAGCAGGCTCTTTTAAAACTATGCATACATCTGGATGGATTGGAATACATTCATGTGCAAGGAAAGTCATACATACACACCAACAGAGGAAAGACCAACCCCAGGTTTAAAGTCACTTGCACCTGTCTATAGAGAACTACACCCACACATTCTGAAAAAATAGAATACCTTTGGGTTCAGCACAGAACATATTGGGGGTCATTACGAGGTTGGAGGTAGCCATGGCGCTATTAGCGCTATGGCTGCCTCCCAAAGCATTCGGACACCGGTCTGGTGGATGGAGCAATTACCGGTTCATTCCGAGGTCGGCGGGACCGGTAATTCCCCATTCACCAGAGCCATTCCCCATTCCCATTTGAGCCCCCATAGGGCTCAATGGGAAGGGACAAGGCGGCAATAACGGTACCGCAAATTGCGGTACCGTTATTGACCACTGTATTCCTTTGCGGGTCCCGTCCTTAACGCCTGGTAAAACCAGGTGTTAAAGAAGGACCCACAAAGGGAACTTGTAGTAGGGCGGTAAGGGATTACCGGCACCAGTGCCCTTACCGGTGCCAGTAATCCCTTACCGCCTACCTCGTAATGAGGCCCATAGATTCCCAAGAACATTACCTGTGGATTCAAACATACACGAGCCAATGCAAACTAGTCACCTTGACATGTATATGGCTTAACACATAAACCTATGCTAGCAGTTCATTGTCTCTCAAGTAGCCTCTACAAAGGTAATACATTCACTATTCCACGCCTGCATACAGGGGTTGGTGGAGTACAAAAATCTCTGATTGATATTTTATTTCTTCAGGACTATGGGCCTCATTACACGGTAGGCGGTAAACCATGGCGCTATTAGCGCCATGGTTCATGCCTGTAAAATACTGGCACCGCCTTGGTGGAAAGGGGAATTACTGCCCTATTCCAAGGTTGGCGGGGCGGTAATTCCCCCTTCCACCATTGCCCTTCCCCATTCCCATTTTTGCCCCATAGGGCTCTATGGGAATGGGGAAGGCGCTAATTACGGTACCACAAATTGCGGTACCGTAATTAGCTCCACTGGTCCCTTTGCGGGTTGGTTTTTAACGCCTGCAAAAAGCAGGCGTTAAATTCCCCAACCCGCAAAGGGACCTCGTAGTAAGGCGGTAAGGATTTACCGGTACCGATAAAATACTGGTACCGGTAAACCCTTACTGCCTACCGTGTAATGAGGCCCTATGCTTGCCTTGATGCCGGAGAAAATAAAATGGGTATCCATATTTGCATTATGTAAACATTTCTAGTGAGAAAATAGTGATGCTGACAGAAAAGATGGGCTGGGCAGAAATGTTAGCACACCCAGTGCCTTCTAGATTATCATAATATTAGAGGAAGAGTTTGTGATTGCAAGTGAATGCCTTTGTGGACTTGTGATATCAAGATTCATATAGGCAGCTACAATTCCATTTGTATGGATCATTGTTGTGGATATATGTATATTACTGACTTGGTTTAAGTTGCTTGAATTTTTATTAAACATGAATTTCGATTTGTGTCTACCTCACTGTTGGTTCTTTGGCCTTGACGCGCGGGGTGGGATTGTATAGATGGAAGCATTACATTGGTATGTCATATCTGTGTGAGCTAATATTAAAATATACAACAATACTCACATAGTACCCATAGAAGGTCCAACAGCAAGTCACCAACGAAACCATTTTAAGTCTTTAAAATCAAGAAGTGTTGGAAGACACGTTGCCACAACCCTTTATCTGTAAGTTTCCAACAATGAAACGTAAGCTCCGTTCTTCAAATGTAAAAGTGCTGCCATATTTTGCTCTACTTTTCTTAATGAGGTTTTCAGCTATCATTGACACAAACAGTCATTTTATATTTTCATTGTGACAATTCTATGACTGTCAATATACCACTTATATAGGGGCTCATTACGAGCCAGGTGGAGGACCATGATGCTATTAGCACCATGGTCCATGCCGGTGTCCGCCACGGCGGAATGGGGGATTACCACCCCATTCCGAGGTTGGTGGGGCGGTAATTCCCCATGCCGCCATGGCCCTTCCCCATTCCCATTTTTGCCCCGTAGGGCTCAATGGGAATGGGGAAGGCACTAATTACGGTACCGCAAATTGCGGTACCGTTATTAGCACCAAAGTCCCTTTGTGGGTCCCTACTTTAATGGCTGGAAAAACCAGCCGTTAAGGTCGGGTCCCGCAAAGGGACCTCGTAATCAGGCGTTAAGGGTTTAACGGCGCTGACATCTTTTACGGCGCCGGTAAACCCTTAACGCCAGGGTCATAATGAGGCCCATAGAGTTTAGCTTTCCGTTTTTTGATAAAAATAATTATTTCCATGGTGTTATCATTGAAGCAACAATTGAGGTTGATGTCTGTCTAGAAGGTTATGACTTAATCTTAAACACTGGGATTTACTGTAGGCAATCCTGTACACCATAGAGATGTGGAAGGACCATGTGCAAATCAAGCTTTGACCCACCACAAAATGAGTATTTCAGCCAGAACTGCTTGGTCACATCCCTTCTGCAAAAGACCCCAAGCAACCTCAGGCGTGATTGGGCCTCATTGGGCATCATCAGTAAGGTGTAGCTTAGGTCTCTGGGAACAATAGGCTCCGGAACCATGCCTGGTGATACCCGTCCCACCTGGGCTGATAAATGAAAAATGTATGTTTGCTGGAATTAATCATAATCACTGGCAATTGTTCTGGGCAACACTCACGACTATTGTTTTTCAGCCTGCTGTTTGACGTCCTAATGACTTTATAAAATGCCCCAGTAGTGCTGGTTCTCTCTGCAAGCCAATGGGTGTCTTGTTCATGGTCACAGAAGCATAGGCTAGACACTGGACTGAATTTCCTTCCAACTTCAGTGAAGTCAGTTAGCATTCTCCCTAGGAACTTCCATCATTCTTGGTACCTTTTGCACTTATTCCCTCTTTTGGTGGATACCAGCCATCTGATGCTCTGGCTACATGTTTCTGTGAAATTCCTCCAGGTTACATGTCTGTTTGAAATACATATATGTTGCTTTTTGACACGCCTCAATGGTCCTCGTGTTAGCATGCTTCGAATGGTGAAAGGCAGGCTAGGCATGGCATGCCTGATTGACTCTGCCCCAGAACTACACTGATGCAAGTTTGCAATGTAATCTCACACTTAGCCACATCAACTGCACGTATTCATGTACACTTCATAAGGACACAAGACTGAGTGATCCGACCCAGATTCACGCCTGCGACCTATAGGTTACACACAGATCTCTGCAGCAGGTGCACGCACCGCTTGATTACCGGCACACCATTCACACATATCGCAGATCATTCTATTTTCTCTTGCGCACAACTCCATCCAGCCTCACCACAACCCCCAAGCCCCCATGCACGCTTTCCTTCCTTGGAAGTTATTCTTTTAATGTATGTTTGCTTCGTATCAGCACACACCGCCTGGACCTCCTATGCTAATCAGTGGATTTGAAATGACAGCTGGCCAGATTCAGGGGGTGCAAAGAGTTTGCAAGAACCCGAAAACAACATGTATTCCTTGGAGATGTCTTTGTACTAGCTGTGGTGATTGGCTTCAGTACTCCACCAAATGACCAGCATAGTAGTTTCAGAGCGCCTGGGCTAGTACATGGAGTGATGCCCAGCCCCCCCCCCCCCGCCCCCTAAACACTCCCCCCTCCCCCTCCCGGCTAGGAGTATCCAAACTTGCTGGAGAAAAGAAAATGAGCAAAGGGGAGATAAGAGACTAAGCACACAGCTGCCACAAATAAACATAGAGATGGGGTGATAGTCACTACACTCCAAAAAGTGTGCCCAGGCAAGTCTCTTGGCACACCCATGTGGCACTATACAATGACACGACCTGGCCCATTCCTTTCTGCATCACGTGCACATCCCCTTTAACAATGATTTTGTTTTGCCAATTGCTTTAGCAAACCTGGTCTTACACATAAAAACACGCTTCCTTGTCTGTTTTGTATACACAAACCCGTCAACATTGCACTGAAAACAAGCCCCATGTGCCTGGCTAATGTTTGTTGACGATTCATGGCACTGCTTCACTTCACACTTCCCCTATGTGTGGCCTGGGAGTGCAAGCTGGCAGAGAAACACACCTGCAAGTGGCATCAAGTAATGTCTGCTAAAATAAACTCCAAGATTATTAGGCTGGGAAATAAGAGACAGATTTGAACTGCTAATGACTGGGGTGGTCCGGTCGCCGGCCAGTGCGGTGGGGTCCCACATCCCAACTTAGGTGTCTACGTGGGCAACGAATTGCACCCAGCAGAGTGCCCTCAAACATGTACATCAAAGGAAATAACGACACTACTGGGTATGTTCCGTTTCCTAATAACCTGCTCTGAATTCAAAAACTGGAATCTCAGAGGCATGTTTACAGGAGCGTTTGTTTGTCTTTGTGCTCTTGCTTAATCGAAATTCGTGCTTTGACTCAAATTGCATTATTTAGCATTGTGCAGATAACAATGTCCCCGTTGCTAAAACGCGCCTGTTCCCTGTGCGTGCAGTTCTTATATGGTACCCTGCCTTTCTTCCCCCTCCCCCACCCCCTGCTGGAGGGGGCGGGTGCGCGCAGAGCTGCTCGCGCTGCTGCTGTCAAGGCTGCGCTGCTCGGTGCTTGCTGTGTGTGTGCTGATGCTGAGACGCTCCCCGCGCATCGGTGACGGACCCGAGCAGCAGCACCCCTCTGCCCCCCACCCCCCCCAACCCCTCGTGGGTCCGAAGCGACCATGGAGTCCCCCCTGCCCCGCCCCCGCGCCGCTGCGCCCCAGGTAGGTGCGCAGCCTCCGGCCCGCGTCTGAGCGCCTGTCCCTTTTCGCCCGCAGAGCCCCGGCTCAGCCATGTCCCTGGCCTTCTGCGGGAATGAGAACAACTCGGCCGCCTACAACGTGGACAACGGGGTGCTCAACAACGGCTGCTTCGTGGACGCGCTCAACGTGGTGCCCCACGTCTTCCTGCTCTTCATAACCTTCCCCATCTTATTCATAGGTAAGTGCACGCTGCTGGCGACGTCCTCCCGCGCCGCCACATGTCTGCATGCTGTGCCCCTGAACTTCCCCGCCGCCGCAGGCTCGCATGTCGTGCACATCCTCGGCTTCCAGCCAGCGGCGCGCCGCAGTGTGACTCTGGAATAAGGGCACGGCACCCTTGCGCACAGTGGCGCTGCGCCGAAAGGCACCCAGGAGGGCTGTCACTGAGCTGCCATATGCGCTTTGTTCCAGGGGCTGCCGCACAGTGGTGGAATGGCAGAGCTCCGCGTATGGATAATTTATGAAAATGGCCCTGGCGCGCACGTTGGTTCCTGGCCTCTGGGGTTGAGAAACAGCGGGATGGAGAAGACCTTTGAACTTTTGCTTTCTAGTGCTCGGTCCCTCAGAGCGGGGCGTGCTGCTGACGCAGCCGATGTACTTGGGGTAGCGCCTGCCGCAGCTTTCCACAGGATGGGTCAGTCATGGCCGGGAGCCGCGCATGCCGCTCCTGAGAGCAGGCTGCAGCTTATGTTAATCTATAGACATGCCAGCGGAAGCATTTAAAATTGCGTTTGTATTGACAGGGCAATGAACGATATATGTCCCCGGGGATCGACCTTCGTAGGATGGCGCTGTCTCATTGTCAGAGGTGGCCTTCCTCCTGTCAAGTTCGTACTCTGTTACCCGAGAGAGGGGCCATGTGCAATCCTTGATCCGAACGGAAGTGGGTTCTGTTAGGTTTTTGTTACATTTGAACATAAAAAGGGCCTGACCCAGAGCAGCGTTTTGTAATGGCACACTCCCATTGGAAGATGCTCTGTGAATCCGCCCGTGCTATTGCTTGCTTATAAGTTATGTACATTATTGGGAAGATGGGGGAACCGAAGTCCAGAGAGTTACAATGCTTTCCCCAGGATCACACAGTTTGGTGAAGTGGGGAAGCCGGGATTACAAGTCAGGACTTTCTTCTCCGTCTCTGTTTCGGGTATGGATGAAGCCTGCATTAGAAGGGTGGCAGAAGTCTATTGCTTCCTGCTTGGCCGGTGCAGGGCAGTAAAGTAAATGGACTTGCATTATTAATTTCCGCGCAGTGGACTAACTTTGCTGAAAATGTTGGGGGGGGGACATGACATCTGAAGGAAAGGTGCCCCAGCCAAATGAATGGGAACAAAATAGTGTGCCATGAAAGTTGGGGGGGGGGGAGACAAACACCCCTGTCCCCCCCTAAAAATACGCCCATAATTCCACACATAACAAGTGAGTGGCTTTTCTTACCCAAATCACGTTGTAAAAATGAACCCACCCTAAACTCTTGGGGACATTTATGGCGTGAAAGTCGTGCTCATGAAATACTGTTTGATGAACTGAGAAGGTTGATGGCAGTGGATGCAGAGAGGCGCCAGTGCGAGAACACCCCACGTGCATAACCACCGTGGAAGGTGCTAAAAAGCCCTCGGGTTTAAGACCAAAGTCCAATATACAGTACAAGGTGCGCCAACATTATTTGAAAATCGACTACAGGGTGTACTATTTGACATTTAAAAATGCTTTTAGTTACTGACATGACAGTCATGTTAGAACTGCAACATAGTTGTGAAGTTTGCATAACGCATAATTTATTCGCCCCAGAGTCCAAGATGTCCAAAAAAAGATACATTTGACAACAATAAACCTTCCCTGGAATTATTCACTTAATCACGCGACACCTGGCGTGAATGAGACATCGAGTACCCCACTTTGAAACGCTTAGAATAGACTCTGAATAGAACTGGCATTACCCACTTGCCAGTTTCGCTAGACTCTGAGGGCACCATAGATGAGGGCGCACCACCAGCGCAGGCTCCTTCCATCCATACCTACCAGACCGGGCTGTTCTCGCAATGTCCACAACATTGCAACACCCTCCCCTGAAAGTTTGTCGGATTTTTTTTTGAAGGCACAAGGGTTATGTCAGATTGCATGGATCCTATTCCCTAGCACCTGCGTGCGTCCTATAAGAGTCTCAATGTGTTATGGTAGGGTTTGCTTTCTTTAGATTGGGCCAGTTGTGTATTGGTGGGGGTGGGGCGCTGCGTCCTGTTTATCTGCTAAAGGATGATTGCGGTTGGCCAGAATATCACTGGTGTTAGAGAGCCGCTGGCGTCTGCTGGAGTGGTAAAATACCCCCCCCCCCCAGTCTACGGTTTGCCTATAGGCAGTGACTGCTGATCAGGTCGGGGGGCAGGGGGCGGTGTGAGCAGATCTAATGAGGGCATGGATAGATTGCACCCTAAAATGGCCACATGGACAAGGAAGGAGACCAACGGTGGGCAGCACTCCTGCACGAGACTCATTGCGGGTAACACAGTGGCGCCAGTGGCGAAGGTAAATTAGGGCATGGAGGGGTCACCTGGGGTTTGATGGACATTGGCCTTCTTGTCTTGAAGGTAGTGTCGATCATGCTAATACACCCAGCCACGGTGTGCAGCACTGGCGCGTTTTCTTCCGGGGAGGGTGGTTGGGGGGTCCCGCGGCACTGCTCCACACCGGGTTACTTTATTTCCATTCCGTGGACTGCGCCTCACTGCAGATGTGCCTTCTGTGTTCTTCAGGATG
Organism: Ambystoma mexicanum; assembly: GCF_040938575.1. Lineage (NCBI taxonomy): Eukaryota > Metazoa > Chordata > Amphibia > Caudata > Ambystomatidae > Ambystoma > Ambystoma mexicanum. The sequence continues at coordinate 829,103,598 of NC_090934.1, read as the reverse complement.
GGGCAGCCAGAGTTCCAAGGTCCAAATCCACCACAGCACGTGGCTTCATTTCCCGGGCCACAACCTGCGCTGGATCCTGACGTTCATCCTCCTCTTCGTCCTGGTGTGTGAGATAGCGGAGGGCATCGTGTCAGATGGGTAAGTGGAAACAAGCCCTTTCCAGATAACGCCGGCTATTTTTGTAATATGTTACATGTACTAACGCTAGAGAGTGGGCAATTTGCTTTCTGCCAGTGGTGATTGCCCGGCTGAAGAATGCCATGTCAAAGATTTCCACAGGGGTTGCCAATGCTGTGTTCTTAGGCTGGCATGCTTAGCTGTTTTAGTGGAAGCCAATGACTTGTCTAATTGTGCTTGATCTTTCACTCTGGTGCCTGACTCTGACAGGCAGCTCTACATATATTTCTGTTTACTAATTGTTTTAGGTTATGTATTTATAAATTGATGTTGGACATTGTTCAAAGAGGAGTTATTCAACAAGGGTGGTATCTTTAGGACTGGTAAATTAATAGTTTGAGCAGGATGGATATGTTGGTACATGTTACGACATCCTAGGTTTCTCCTGCACTCATTCTGTGCAAAGCTAAGATTGCATCAGATTCCTCTTCCGGGGGTTTTCAGTCCTGCACACATCTGCCATTATTTTGGTTATTGACTTCGGATCGAACCACGACAGTCGGTGATCATCGTGGAAGGCTATTTATTCAGAGTTGTTTATGAAGCAGATGTTTCGTGTCCTAAGGCACTTCTTCAGGACTCCAGATAATAGTGTGAGCTGTAAATAAAAAAGCAAAGAAGAGACAAATAACAACTCAGAAAGCAAATAGAGTTTGTAGGCCACCTACACAGAAACTTAACAGTACCTGAAACCAAACCGATTTAGATTCCACTAGTGCAGAGAGCAACCGTTTCTTCCGCAGACCCAATATTGATACTATATAAGAATGAAAATAAAATAAAATAACTTAACACAGATTCTGCTCCCTGAAAGAGGCAGTTAAATCCAGGGAAATCTGTGGGCCCGATTAGATACATTTCTCCAGTGGCCGGCATTTAGTGCGTCGGGCGAGTTTCGTAACCCATGCACTGCTGACCCTGTGCAAATATGGCATTTTCATGCCAAATTGTCCCGCAAAAGAAGCATTTATCTGGTCTGTCCCTACAGTGTCTCAGGCTTGGACCCTGGCAAGAAAAGAAATCTCAGAAAACTTGAAGGTGCTACCCCTTGTTTGCCTCATTAACACAAGCTGCACGTTAAATGATCATTGAAGCAAACACAAATGGTGTGACTAATAAGCACCTCTTTACCGTTTGACATAAAATAATGGAAATTAAATTACAAATAATTAGCAAAAATGTCATAGGATTATGCATGACCACACAAGAAGCTAGTCGCCATTTTAGTTCACCTGCATCTTAATGCATGCTAATTTATGAGAATGCAGGAAATGAACGGAGAAAACTGAAGTAGACGAGCTGATCTTTCCCAGACCTCAGGATTTTATACAGAAATGCGAGGTATTGATTGCTGCATTCCGTGTGCCCAATAGACAACAATAAGCAGTACACCTGGAATATGCACTCCTCTTTGCTAATGGAGTGGGCAGGAAATAGTGGGATCAAACTATTCCAGGCGAGTTCCACTTACTTTCTCCTAACTGAAAACTTTCCGTCACCATGACAATAACATCATTGAGGTGGGACGGAGGAGGGCTCTGAAAAAGTTGCCATTGCAGGGAAAAAAATACAATTCGATAGCCTCAGAATTCCACCCTTTTCTCAGAAACAAAGGAACGCGAGAAATGGCAGGGAGTGGAGGAAAAGGGAGCTCCAACTGGAGCAGGCTCCTAAAAATACCCTGACTGCCACCACGCACCCCCGTATAACTGTGCATACAGTGACAGGGAGGTCATGTAAACAGTTGGCGCTGCCCTAATGGTACAGTGATCAAGTGCTCCGCTGGCATTTGAGTGTCCCTGTGCAGCCAGTGGAACAGTTACTTTAAAAGTGGTGGTATGTGCACACCTTCGAAAAGGGGCAATGCGGCCTCGTACAGTACAAATGGAAGACATTCATAGAGCTAAGGGTAACATGCACCTGTGATGCTAGGAGTAGATCTCGACTGATTTGCACTATAGCTTTTATCAATCTCACAGGCAGCAGAATAAGGACATTTCATTTCACAAGAAACATCTCTTCAAATAGAGACATAGAAAAGAAAAGGAACAAAAAAATATCCCAACCCCCACCCCCTATACCAACACGAGTATGAACAGGAAAATAACCTGGTGATCAGTAGGTTTAGATCACCAGCGTACAGGGGGGTATGTTCAATGATTCGATTAAGCATTTGACCTTTGACTGCAAGAATGTTTTGGCTGAGAGGTCTTAAAGAGTGCTTGAGTGGGTTAGGACACGATAAGTAACGTTTACATTTTTTGCTGATTTTCCCCTTGCTGGATGGCCTTAGAAGGCACCGTCTCACAAAACATGTTTATAAACAGCTTATTTATGAATTTTAATGATATCAATTTTATATCAGATGTTTTCACATTTGAAAGAGAGGGTTCTAGACGGTATAGTAGACCTTTTAAAAATGTTTTGTTGTTTCATTTTGATAATCGGGATTGGTTTTAAAACTGTAGAATAGATTTTTATGGAATGTATGTATTGTTATTTTTTGTTAACTAGTGGAACTAATGTGAGTAAAGGAAGACATTTTTAGAGTGTAAATACACTATGTGGTGTATTTTAACGTAATGAATGGTAGTAGAAAACACATTTCTTGTAAAGGTTCTTGCTCCTTTTACGTGGCGGACTAGTAACCTAAAACAAATTCTCACAGAATCTCTTGAAAGTTCAACATAGTGCATATGGCCAATTAATTCACATGCAACATGATTCAAAGTAGACAGGAGATCATAAGATAAAGTAAATTGAAGTCAAATAAAGTTTAAAACATGCATTAAGAATATTGATAAATTAATACATAGCAAGAAATATTAGAATGAATAATTACATAATACATAAGTACATTGGAAAAAAAGTAATTTATTTAGTTAGAGAAACATGCTAATCAAATGAATTTTTTTTGTGTGTTTTTTTTAAATGTATATATTTTCTTAGTGTATACAACTTGAAGTATGCTGTTAAAGTGGTATCCAATACATATTTTGTTCACCTGGAAGACAAACATGAAGTCTTATTGTTGTATGCGTAAGGCAACAGCGCCCTCTAGCGGTGATAACAGGTGAAGCGGGCAGGACAGCTTCGGGCAAACATACATCTGGCCTTTTATTATATAGTATGATGGCTAATGCAGAACAAAGTTTGGTTCTTCTTCTGGTGATCAGGTTGCTGTGTAGTCAGAGAACTCTACCTAAATATTAATAATCCTTATAAGGAGGATGTGCTCAGTGCACACAATCTAGAAGGACGCATGAACCATAGATTCTTTTCCCCAACATAATTGCGAAAAGTACAAAAAAGTTAAAATAAAGTTAGCAGGTGCCCCTCTCTCAGAAGAACATGGCATGATAATGGGTTCTGTGGTTTTTATCCCACTTTGACAGTCCGCAGCCATCGCTTTTTGCTCACTGTACTTTCATAAAGGAGGAATATCCATTCGTATATCATTCTTTGTCCCGCCCACAAGGACAGTGCAGCACCGAAATGCCAGGCAAACCTCCTTTGAACAAGAGTACCAACAGCAACCCCAGTCACGTGTTTCAGCCTTGTTGGGCCTCATCAGTGAGGTGGAGCTGTGCCTCTCTGAGCACAGTGAGCAAGGGGCACACGTCTGGGTTCCCCCAGGTAATTTAGGGTGACCAACCCCAATTTCCTTGCAAAAATTATTCAGAAAAGGAGTCCATATTTCTCCAAAAAGGTTTATTCGATTTGTAGGAAGAAGTGCCATGCAGGCAATAATAAACTATCCAATACCATGCTGTATGTGCTACCCCATTATTAATTTTGAGCCATCCACATATCTGTACTAATAAACCTCTACCGAGTTAGTTACTGTATTTTCCACACAATGCATATAACGGGACCTGGTTTGGTATTTCTGTAGCGTTTTTCTAACTGTTTGTCAATGCTCTGGTCAAAATGTTCTTTAAATGATAAACCTCAGAATGGCTTTCATGCTTTACTCCAGAGGACAGGAGTATCCCATGCCTTCCAGTGCTGACTTTTTACAGGCACAGTAAATTGCGGCAGTTTCCACCTCAGAAAACATACAATCACTAAGCGAGGAGATCATATCCATCAAAGTGTCTGGAAATGCTGAGGATGTCCTATTATGCAGGTTAGAAGCACAGTCTGTATTACTCACCTGTTGGAATGCATCAAACATGAATGTAATCAATGGCTATTCAACACAATGGGACTGATGGCACTACTCCATCCTTAATATCAAGAGTCCTTCCATGATCACCGCCCCATTGGATGGCATTCAAAACAATACAAGGGCATGGTTTTGAATTGGTAAACAACTCTTCTGCTTCAGTGCATCCATCTGTGGGTAGACCTCGGGCGGAAACCTGCTTATCATTCCTAGCATTGCCCATTAAAAGTGGCCACAAATCCGAGCATTCCAGCTTACATCTTAATTCATGCTGGCTATCTGCATATCAAGAGACCCATATAAATCATGCAAGTAATTGCCATCATGCTTTTCTTGAAACAGACGCCCCCACTATAGTGGAATTGTTCAGATTAAATCTATCAGTGTAAATATGGGGTTTGGTTTCAGAATTCATAAATGAGCCTCTGCCTTTTTCATTTATTAGGGATTGTCCTGACCAATTGGAAACCCTACCTCATAACTATCTGAGATGGGTCTGATCTAAGGATATGCACCCCTTGTTAGTACTTGAAAATGTGGCTTTCACATGACATGTTTTAAGGATTAAGACACAATTCTGGATGCTCGGTGGTGTAAAGTTCTGAATAGATTCCGATGTCAGAATGGGTATCACACCGTGCATGACGTTGCTGGAAAGCACCAGATGTAGAATCATCAGGGGATGTACCCAGCCTTACAGATAAGCCACAGAGATGACACTTTGGCTTTCCTAAAATAGACAAGTACTTCCGACAAAAAAATTAGGCAACAGACCCCCGCCTCTATCTACATTTACATAGCTCAATGGATTTGTTCGGATCAAAAGAGGACATTTCAGGTAAAGATGCATCTTTTAATTTGCCTGAATTAGTGGATGCAAAGAAGTATGGATTTCAAAAATATATTTCTTTTGGATTTAAAATATATTTTCATTCTCCTAAAAAGTCACCTGTTCTATTAAATGGAGTTTACATTTGTTACTTCCTAAGCAATCATTTCACCTCCAACAGAGCCCATTCTTCAATCTGTATGGATGTACTGTTTCAAGGCAATGGTCAAACGCTATGTCATAAATCATTTCCTACACATAAAAAAAAAGTGTAAAAAAAAGAGTTCAGGTTCCCATAACAAAAACTAAAGTTTGCAAACAGTAGCAATAACAATGTTAAGTTGACAACACACACTCTTTGAAACTACAGATTCAGTCATGAGACTCAAAGTATAAACACTCTACCTGTGCAAATCTAACCTTAATACTGACTTTCACTGCAGTAGTAGTGTAACCTACCTAATACTTGAAGTGAGTGTTTAGGTTGGATTTGTAGCGGTATGTTTATATTTTGGTTTCATAGTTGAATTTCTAGTTTTAGTGTGAGTATTTGTACCTAACCTTGTTTTTTCTCCTGTTTGTAAACTACTTTTTGTTAGGTTAACCTTAACGCTTTATTTAAAAAAGTGTTGTTTCAATTTTGTTGCAGTGTTTTTGTGAGGAATATGTCGTATAAGTGTATGTCATTTGAGTGTATGAGCATATTCCCAGTATGTGTGTTATGTGACTGTATTGTCTATGCGTGTATTGTGTATGGAGTGTATGGTGTAAAGCTCAATTGCATAGGGCACTTGAGTATATGTTGTGTGACTGTTTGGTGTATAGAATATGAGTGTATGGTATATGAGTGTACAGTGTTTGAGTGCCGGGTATATGGTATATGGAAAATGAGTGTATGGTTTATGAGTGTACAGTGTTTGAGTGCCGGGTATATGGTATATGGAAAATGAGTGTATGGTTTATGAGTGTGTGGCATTTGAGTGTATGGTGTAAAGTTAAATGTGTCCTATAATCCACCTACAGGTATGAACAACTCACATTAAAGTGAGGTCTGGCTCTTATGTGATTTGTTTTTATACATAAAAGTATGCAATGTGTATCTCCTATATGTCTAATATACATATGAAAACTACTCAAGACCGACTTTGATGCAAGTTTTAACATGTATAGTAGGGTCAATGTACAACATGTACACCTCCAATGCATACATGTACAGTTTGTATACAAGATATACATTCATTCTGTGCATGTCCTACATGCCTCCTATACATATGAAAACCCACATTAAAGTGAGGTGAGTGAGTTTGGGGAAACCAGGTGTGAGGGCACTGTGGCTAAAAAGGTACATGGGAAAAAATGAAATACTGAGTCAGTTATGAGCTGCAGACTATGGAACTCTAGGATACCCCTGCCTAGTGTAAGAGAACAGATAAAGAGATTGTTCTATGTGCTAACACTGATATTTGCAGAGCAAATAATATGACAGAATTAATCAGCATGAGTGGATTGAGTTGTCAATGTTTGATCCATGGTCATTATTACACAAAAAACTGTGCCGAGACGTGTTTCAACCGCATCTGTCTTTTCAAGGCGAATTAATGATTCTATAATCAGAATATTAAGCAAACATAAACACAAAGTCATGTTGGTATCAATTATAACACAAAAGAACAAAAGTAAATCCAAAATTAAAAATGAAAAGTTAAGTATCCATATGACAATGTAGCCATGATTGACAGGCATTTGTTTATATCAGTTAACATGTCATGTAATTTGATGAAACGATAGCTCATCTATAAACATTCACCTGGTGCAGCCCAGTGGATTCATCCATATGGTATTATAGTGTGATTGAGAAACACTACTATACAAGCAATGGTGTTGAAACCAGGTCTGCTTGCAATATGTCCAAGAGTTGGTTGTCTATTTCTTCAGCAAAAACAAATAGGTGATGGCTGGAAGGTTTAGAATGAATCCTAACCTCTGGCGTTGCTCTGGGCAACCTTCCAGACCATTGTTCTACGCCTGCCAAGCCATTACAGAAGGGGACAGACCATATGCAAATCATGCCTGGTCGCACACCAAAAGGGCAGACCAGCCCAAACTGCTAGGTCACATCCCTTCTGCACGAGACCACAAGCATCCACAAGCATGTTCCGGCCTTGTTGGGCCTCATCAGTGAGGAGTAGCTTGGGTCTCTAGGCCCAGCAGGCACTGGACCCACATCTGGGCATACCCGTCCCACTCGGGGTGACAAAGCAATAACAAAGAGGTGATGGCTGGAAGGTTTAGAATGAATCTTAACCTCTGGTATTGCTCTGGGCAACCTTCCAGACCATCGTTCTTCGCCTGCCATGCCATTACAGAAGGGGAAAGACCATATCCAAATCAGGCTTGGTCCCACCCCAAAAGGGGCAGTCCAGCCCGAACTGCTCGGTCACATCCCTTCTGCATGAGACCACATGCATCCTCACACATGTTTCAGCCTTGTAGGCCCTCATCAGTGAGGAGTAGCTTGGGTCTCTAGGCCCAGCAGGCACGGGACCCACGTCTGGACATACCCGTCCCACTCGGGGTGACAAAGCAAAAACAAAGAGGTGATGGCTGGAAGGTTTATTTCTTTAGTACTTGTGTGTTTGATTTTTGTTATGTGTCTTGAGAATTTTCGGTGGGTCCTGGCCAATCGGAAGACAGGAATCACATGCACAATTAGCAAGTACTTGCTCAGAATGTCTGTATCCTTACAGAGGGCTGCATCAAATGGTCTACTCCCCCATGCCTCATTTATTTGACCCGTGGTGGACCACCATCCTTTCTGCAGCCTCTTTTGTTCCTTCCCCTAGCTGTAGCCTTTCTGCCCCATGCCAGTCCACCTTCCTTTCTTACGACAGACACCAATGCAGATCTCACTTGTCTCCTTCGGTGTACCAGCTCTACCATTTCTGCTGCTTTCCGATCTGCAGATCAAGCCACATAGCAACTCCTCTTTTGCCAGCATGCTCAGCCCTGCACCAGGTGCTAAAAGCTTTAAGCACCCTGGGTGGGCGCAATACTGAGCACTATGGGATACCTAGCCCTCCTTAATTACTTATGAAGAATACAGGCTTTCCGTGCACCTAAAGAACGGTATTGCCACCACCCGTAAGCACTAATGCATAATCCGTTTACAGACTGGCTCTGTCATAATGCACACGTGTCCTCATTTTTTCCCAGCATGTTCTTATTGAACATCATACTCATTAAGCACAAGATAGAACCCAAACAATGCCTACATATTTTAGCAGGCCTTATAATTTCTTTAAATTCCTTCTTGGTTCTGGTGAAAGAGGGCCTTGGAAAAACCCCAGTCGAAGAATCCGGGGAAGCAGTAGGAACTGTAGAATGATACAAAACAAATTTGAGCTATCATGATGCAGAAATCCTAGGGGAGAACAACAGCTCCAAATTGAGGCAAGCCATGTTGAAACACATTCTAATGTAACCCAAATAGCCTTTTTATATTTTACATTGCTTTGTGTAACCCAGAAAAAGTCAGCACCCATCTTAAAACTGGAAGTAAAAACATTGAGAAAATAGGGTGACAATCTTAAAATACCATTGAGGTCATAGCATGCAGCAGGAGTGTGGCTGCATGTGTTATGTACTGGAGGCTGGGAAGACATGGTATCAAGAATAGAAAGAGACAAGTGATCACAGTTCAAGGGTGTTTGTTAAACTCTATTGGTAGGTTGTATTGGTAGGTTGTAAAAATGCCTAATCTAAACCTGAATCTAAGATGGGAGCAAGCTATGACTATCAAATAATAATAAGGCAGTCCTAGTACCGTCTTGTCCAGTAAAAAGGGCCTATTCTATAAAAAGAATATTGCCAATCCTTACAACTAAATACAAAAAGAGTGTGGGATAGGGTTCACAAGAAAGAAAAAAAGTGTTCATAAATGATAAGTCAGGATGTAGAAGCCGGGGGTCTCCCTTCCCCATGTTTTGAGCACGGGACAAGGCGGGACTCCAGGGCACAGCACATGCTTGAGCTTTCCCAGCACGAAACTACCGTTCCGTTCTCAGGTATCAGGACCTCTGGTGGTTAAGTCTCTTTTCTACTAAAAAGCCTCTTGTCTCTGAGGACCTGATGTGGTCAAAATGAGAAACAAAAAGTTCCTTTTCGTAGGTATCTTGGGTGATGACATTTCACCCCCGTATTCCTTTTATCCGGGCTCAGATCCACAAAAAGTGTCTAGCAGTATCAGGCTCTTAAGTTGTTCAGTGTCTTGCTTTCGAGGGCCTGATAAGTTCAAAATAATAAACAAAAGTTATTTTCTGATTGCATTGTCATGATGAGTCTTCACCTCTGGGCCCCCTTCCAGGCTCAGACCCCTCTCGAATCGCAGCCTTCCTCAGTCGGATTCACTATGGCTTGTATCTATGACAACTTCATCCGGTACCTTCACCTTTCGGTGGGTGATGGCTTTTCACCCCTGGATCCCCCTCTTTCGGACTCAGACCCCTCTCGAATGTCAGCCTCCGTCCGTCGGGTTCACCATGGCTTGTATTCAAAGACATTTTCACCTTTCGCTTTCACAAATCTCTTTATTATCCTCTTCACTGCTTCTTTGTACACATCATCGTCATCTGATTCCATCACCTCGGGCTTCAATCCTGCAAATATTATTTGGCCTTCTACACCCAGTGCATTTAGCAGCATGGCCCTTCTCATTGTTGTGGCATAGCCTGCTCCGCCCACAGCCTCCAAGTATGTCTCAAACAGCGGTTCCCACTGAGGTCATGGCATGGTTGGCCTACCTGGGTACTGTAGTAACGCTGGGGGTGGTGTGGCTCCTTGCATCATCATTATGGTGGGCTGTTTTCCGAATCCTCATCGCCAATTATGTTGTGACCCACAAGGATTACACAGAGCCCAGAGTTTGGGATTATGGCTTTATTCTGCCAACCAAATACACATGCCACACAGTTGCTTCACTGTGGTATAACAGTGATAATTATATACATATGGTGGAGGCTTGCAAGGGAACGTTAAGGAGCATGAAGGTAAGTCCTCAGGAGGAGCGCCGGGGTCGCAGCGTTATCCACGCTCAGCCCGCAATCAGAATGCCATCCTCCTGCAACGGCGTCACTCCGCTATCTCAAGTCTCGTGTGAGGTCGGGCGTCGGACTTCTCGCGATGCTCAGTCTCTACACTATGCTCTGCTTTGTTCCTCATTCAAGCGATCAGTTGTAAGACAATCTCTGTACTAGCCACCACGAGATTCAGAGACGGCACCAAACGCCTCATGCCGAACACCAAACACTCGACTCACTCCATTTAGAATACAGCAATGATGGAAGGGAATGCACTTAAAAAGAAGACCACGGATATAAGCACAAATTAGGAACAGATCATCAATTGGAAAACTGGGACATTGTGGGTCTACATAATCTAATTAGTTCTTATTGCAAAACATTAAGCCAAAATGATAACATTTTATTATGCAACAACAAAATAAAATGTTTGTTTCTAAATGTGATTGTGTTCAGCTAGCACACAAGAGGAAGTTTGAAGTTTCTCTAGCAGGGAAATGTATTGTTAATGTAAGCGTTTTTTCTTTTTTTACCTTAAAGTCTATTTTCATTAGGCATTGTTGTTCAAAAGTGACATTTTGTACCTAATAAGACATTTTTATGTAAGTGTTTCAGTGGGTATTTTTTAATCACAAAATGTGCATCATAACGACCCCCTTGCAGTGATGAATCAACTTCCGGGGTAGCAGTCGTCCAGCGGTGAATATCGGTTTCTGAACCATAATTCATCTCCATACCTCTATTACACCACAAGGGATCCAAACAGATCAGAATAATGAGAAATGTATATACCTCCTTGTCCAATTTTGAAATGTGGACAGAAAAACAGGCTTATAGCACAAAGGGAGAAATTGGTTTTATAATGTCTCTAGGGGCCTTCTAGGAAGGAACAGGGGGACATAACCACAATGTACCTTGTGCTATAGGTGTTTTTGGTGCTCGATAAGGTCAAGTCGGCTTCAGGGTGCTTTGCAGGCTTCTGTGACAGAGTTCAAGATGGGAGGCAGCTGCGGGTATCAGGTGGCAAGACAGTTCGGCGGGTGAAGCTGGACAAACGGTTGCAGGCTGATGTACTTGGCGGCTTGGGTTAGGAATCGTTGTCTCAGTGCTGTTCAGCAGATCTTAAGCACTGGTCGAGATGCCTCCGATGCCTTTAAGAGATGGCGGTTTTGATAACGCTCAGCATTGCTGTCGGTTTTAGATTGAGGAACTCAACTGGCTTGAAAATGTCCTTTAAGGCGGATGATGGTAGATGCTCATCGAGGCACTTCTCCCAGCTTCTTCAATTGGCTTGTGTCATCCTTTAAGGTGGACGGCCCAAAGCTGAGGAGTGTATTGTAGGCATTTGCCTTGTCCTTGGTTTCGGGTTCAGAAACCTTCTGGCACTTTCTACCTAGTCTTGCAGGGCATGCTGTGTATACTGGGTCTGGAGCGGCTAGAGGGTCCTCTGGATTCAGCATTTTCCTCTGTTCCCTGGAAGATGTTTAGGGGACGGGTCTTGCTACCCTCTTTGGAGGACTTGGCCATCCTTCATTGACAGAAGATGTAAGGCAGACTGTACCTTCATTCAGGGTATAATGATGAGTTAGTCGTGCTACTCCCTGCAAGGTCTTCAGATGATCTGCCAAAAGTTGGGCTCAGCCCTCTTTTAAAGCCAAGTGGGCCACAGTGATTGGTGTATGCTAAGCCTACCTTAATGAGCCAATCCAACATTCTCCTGTATGCATGAGGTCATAACCAGAGTGCTTTGCAACAGAAAAGGTAAAGGAGTGAAAATATGTGATAGTAAGTCCCACCCATCTTCCTGTTGTTGTTGGTCAAAGAGTCTCTCTGGTTAATGGATCTCTCTGTGGTTCCTGATTAAAGCGGCAGGTGTCCCTTGAAGCTGCAGCAAGACTAGACTCTCTCGCTCCTGCAAACCACATTCCTGTACCTGATGAATGGGGTCCCCGTACCGGGGAGGCCTACTGTAAACATGCCGTCCCAGACATGACAGCTCACTGTCAATGATACTGAGGGCTGGAGCTTCTTCAGGTCGTCACAGTTAAATATAAAATGTTGGTGGGGTGTCCTGTCTCCTTTGTTAACTTCTCCAGCCAGGCCCCATGTGGGCCTGTTGAAGAACATTCTATTAATATGACAATCTCTGCCACCAGATGCAGGGCCCAACAAAAGAGCAGGGCAGGTCCATGGATCCTTTGTTAATCAGGATTGCCACGGCAGGGCCAAGGTTGGTCCTCCCCCTTTCTGGAGATGCCATAGTGTACACCTGGCTGTCATATCCCAACTAACTATGACCGGGCGGACTGTGCCTTTAGCCTGTGTCCAGCCAGAGTACATAGTGTATACTTTTGTCGTGAGCATAGGAACATGTGTGTGGATTAGTCCCACACATTTTTCTGAGGTTGGTCTAGCATCATTCCATTTAACTAAACAATCAAAAAGCCCACTGCGCGGATCGTCAAATTTCTCAAACAGGCACTGGGCAATATATGAAGGTGAAGAAGGAAACAAAGGCAAGATATAAAAAATATGTCTGGGAAAGTATATGAGGCCACAGGGAAAGGTGTTAGGGAGTGTCGGGAAGAAGTTGTGAGGCAAAGGGAAAAAACAGAGGATGGGGGAGTCCCCCCAAAGGTAACATTGGGATAAAGACAGGGGGGGAGATTTGCCAAAGTCAGCGCCTCATTTGTATTTTATTTATTTGAAGAACAGGGAAGTCAGTTTCAATCAAAAACGACTTACAATAATGCATTTACAGATGGCAGAGGCATTCACACAAAGGGTGTGTGTACAATAGCGCACAGATGACAAGTGGTGAGCCAGTGACGGTGTATAAAAAAAAAGTGGGTCGTATACCGGGGACAAAAAACAAAACAATAATAAAAATATACGCAGAAGAAAATAGATGGCTTACAAATGTAGCATTAACCTAAGGGTGAGTACAAATTAAATATACAAAATTACATTATTACACATCACTGTAGGCAGCTTCCTCTTTCGCATGTAATTGAACTTTAAGCCTATCTTTGAAGAGATGTACAGTTGCCTGGCTTTCCTTGTTACGGACAGAGGGTTCCAGAGACAGAGTTGATGCAGCGATTGAGCACAGGGGTCCAGGCATCTGTGAGCAGTGTTGTCTGGCTCCCTGGGCTCTGTTGACTGGTCCCTGCTGTCGGGGCTGTGATCGGTTGAGAGGCACGCCCCGTCCTGTCCCGGTGATGAACCAAGCCCCCTCCTGCTTGGAGTGCGGAGAGTGTGTTGTATCATCAGCCCAGAAATGCTGGCCAAGATATTGGGACAAGAATGAAATGTGGGCCTATTGACTCTTTTACCAGTACTCCCTCCAGAGGGACTCCCCCAACAGCCTCATCAGCTGGAGCTGGGGATGGGGGTGCACTGGTGCAACAACAACTGGATCCTATCATGGCAGCTATGCAGAATTAATTTGCCTTTGTTAATTCCAAACTGGAAGACCTATCCGCTAACATCAACTCCTTGCGGAATAAGCTCGAGAAGGAGAGCGGTCACATTATGCATGGCGATACAAGGATTGGTGACACAGATGATAGGGTGACTGCGATGGAAATGGATATAGTGACCCTCAAGCTGGAGCTGATTTCTACGAGTGCCAAATGTGCAGACCTTGAGTCTCAGTCCAGCCGCAGTAATATATGTATTGTTGGAGTGCCTGAATATTCTGGTGGAGGCCCGATGGAGCTGTTTGTCGAGCGCCTTCTAAATGCGGCCCTGGATAAGCAATAATTCTCCTTCCGGTTCATTGTCGAGAGAGCCCACAGGGCCCTACAACCTCCTCCTACACCTGGGGCCCGCCTCGCACGATACTCGTATGGCTACTCATTTATACAAACAGGGACTTGATTCTTAGACTGGCCAGGGAGCATGGTGAATTACACTTTGAATCCAGCAAGATATTTGTATATCTGGACTTTTTGCCAGCCAACCAGACAGCACACAGATCGTTTGATGGGGCCCAAACAGCTTTTAAGGAATCAGCAGGTGCCCTATGAAATGTTATTTCCATCCAAGGAGCTCTGGGAGAAAGCGATTGACTCCTCCCCCAGCCCCTCTGCACTGGACGCCGCTTGCTGAGCGCTGAATCCACGGTGAAGCGGACGTCCTTTACACGCACACAGGAAGCTGCCTGACCTATTTGGGCAGAAAGTAAATATACACTCTCAATTGACATTGACATTGCAAGTTTAGGACACACTGCTATCTCTCCTAATCTTTCTTGACCTAAATCTTTCTTCTTTACTCACTTCTAGCTGTTTTCTGATTGGGCTCACAAAGCTAAACTCACCCTTGTGCCCGGCCACCTAAATCCCAAAAGCAGTGTGTGTAGCGCACCCGCGCGCGCACACGGAAGCACTCGAAAGCAAACTGTTTGCTGTTCGCGGTTCATGCTTCGTGTTGCGGGTGTTCTGGTGCGGTTAACCACCAATCTACCTTGTGTGCGCAGGGGGAACTGACCCGTCGATTATGTGCTTTGGATGCGAGGGCAACATAAGATAAAGCAAGTACCAGAAATACGCTTCTTTAACAGGTATTTAAATTTTTGGTGCAATCCAAATACACCTCATAACCACTGAAGTTGGGTGTTGTATATATCAATACCTTAGTCCTTTGGCGGTAGTATTGAGTGATCTTAACTAATTACAACATGGGTAAAGTAAAATTAGCCGCCCTACGTAAAGACCATAGGGCGGACTTCTTTATTGCAGTAAGTACCCGCAGGGCTAGCCTGGCTTGTGCGGCGGCGCTTCCTTTGCCCACACCGTGTGCAGATGAAGAGGAATTGTTACAATGTGCGCAGGATTGTTCAGTTGAAATTAGGAATCAGGAGGTAGTCATGGACTCTTCCCAACCAATGTTTGGTGACTATGAGATAGAAGGGGTACTCAATGATCCACATCAGGGGGATAAGGTTGCTGGAAATGACGCTCTTGACTCTGACACCCCGGCTATCTTTATTACTGACGACAATATGTCTGATCCCATATACGATATACTCTCGGAGGGCATAAATGATTTTCCACCAGCTGATGATATGACGACGATGGTAGGTATTTTCAACCGAGCTATTCTGGTTGAACTTAGAAAACATAATGGCCCTCATTACAACTGAGGTGCTAAGTGCACCAACTTTACCACCATGGTGTAAACTACGTTTACACCATGGTGGATGGCGGATTTACCGCCCCATTACAAGGTGAGTGGGGCGGTAAATCCCCATTTCCCATTTTCCCTTCCCCATTCCCATTTTTGCCCCATAGGGCATAATGGGAGTGGGGAAGGCGCTAATTACGGCACCGTAAATTACGGTGCCGTAATTAGCACCAAGGTGCCTTAGCACCATGGAACTTAACGCCTGCAAAAAGCAGGCGTTAAGGTGGGAATCAGGCGTTAAGGGTTAACGGTGGCGTTAACCCTTAACGCCTGAGTTGTAATGAGGGCCAATGACTTGTTGACTTCTATGGTAACAGCTATTGACAATTTTCCCAAAGTCCTACCGAGTTTACTCATACCTATTGTTAAATGTATAGAGACTTTGCCTATAGGATTAGCTGACATGTTAGTCCCCATAGTGAAGGAAACAATGGTAACATGGAATGCTGATCTGAAATCTATACGCCACACAAATGGTGTGGAAATTGGAAATGGTCAGCCTGATGTGCCCTCTCCGCTTAAAAATAAAACATCTCGAAATAATATGGTGGCCCCTAAATTTTCAGAAATTGTGGCCAACTCTGCGAAAAAGGACACTGTCACACCCAAAATGATTCCTAAGGGCAACGACTTAACTGAAGGTCTTATTAGGGATATTATGCCTTCTAGAGCAGAAAAAAAACAAAAGAAAAAAATAATAACAAAGTAAAAAAAACAGAACAAAGAAACAAATCATCTAGAACATTTATGAGAGACCTTGATATGAAACACATGATTGATGAGGATGCTTCGGATGCAGTTGTCTGTGTGATATCGAATTGCGGAACCACACAGATGAATGCAGCTGCAACTGTGAAAACATCCGCTGATCAGGCAACTCAGAGTGAATATGAAGAAGGAGTGGAGGGAATGTATGAGGTTATGAAGAAAAAAAAGAGCTTCCCTTACGGATAACACGAGTAGACTGGAAAATGGTTTGAATGATATTTTTAAAATCTTTAAAGGTCCAATAAGTACGCCGAATAAGGAAGCTGACTGCCTAAGTACAAAGGAGCCTATTAGATCTGGTAAAAACATGAGTGGTATAGAACAGGTTAAAAACAATCATACACTCTTGGTCTCAGGGGAGGTAGTGAAGCGACGAATAAGACCAATTGTACAATCAGTAAACACGGGACTATACCATAAAGACACTGCGAATATCAATACACTACCTTTTACAAATACAACAATGGTAGACTCTTGTAGTAAACAGGATGAGAGATCAGTCCTGCAAGGTGCAGATGCAGCACTTAACCCTCCCCTTGCGCCCACAGATATTGAGACAAATGTGGAGGAAATACTCAGAAATGTCCAGGATTTGATGAATGAAAATAAAATATTGAAAGAACAAGATAGAGTAATGGAACACACGAATAAGAGTTTGCGTACAAATGAGAAGGAAACTGCACTTCCTACTGAGATGCAGAATGCAGGGCGTACACAATATGATACCATACAGACAGTGATCACAGATACTAGTATAAATCGGAAGTCCAATGAACATGATCAAATTGGTGAACTCCTAAAAAATGTGAATA
Source organism: Ambystoma mexicanum (assembly GCF_040938575.1). Lineage (NCBI taxonomy): Eukaryota > Metazoa > Chordata > Amphibia > Caudata > Ambystomatidae > Ambystoma > Ambystoma mexicanum. The sequence goes on along the minus strand of NC_090934.1, from coordinate 829,086,579 downwards.
ACATTGTAGAAGAAAATAAGAGGCTTAGAAATAAAGATACTCTGTTAAACTGTCAAAAAGAAGATGAGGGTTTATCAGAAGAAGAGAGGAATGAACAGGACTATCGCTCATATGTAAGGGGGGATGGTAGGTGGCATAATGATAAAACATCTAACAATATTAAATATCTGCAGGAGCTCAGACCTGTGGCACTTCCACATATGCCGAGTCTGATTTTATGCTCCTTATTTAAAGATGATAGAATGCAATCGCTAAATAGACCCTACATTCTCTCGTTATTTGCGGAGATATCTGAACTCAAACTTATCACCTCTGCAGATATTCATATGGTCGATTTTATCGATAAGGGAAGATGGGATTTTGTCAGATTGGTGATCCCATCCCCCTTGGTTCGGTCAATGATACTGAAGGAGGCAGAAGCTCTTCATCGTATGGGTTTTGACATCTTCCCTTTTAAGGACCAGTCTATTCCAACACAAATCCCTGATAGAGGTGGGATAACAAGGCAAGAAAGTGAGGAACGAAGTTTCTATCACACCAATCAAAAAACTGATGATGTATCAGATAAACAGGATTGGAGATGGTTGGCTCTTTCTTTGCGAGACGCAATCTCCAATCTAAAGGAATTGGGTAAACCTACATAGTTACTAATCATGCTTTGAAATTGCTATGCTGGAATTCTCGTGGCAATTTCAATCTTTTTAACAACGAATCCCTCATGTTAGATTTACATGGCTTTGATCTGATTTTGTTACAAGAAACCTGGCTGACCTCTCATGTGGGCTGGGAAGATTTCGTATTGGAGGACTTATGTGCCACAAAAGGTGCGAGAGGCAGACCTAAGGGGGGTATACTCACGGCCTCAAAGGAGTCCCCAGGTCTGCAAAAAATAAACACTTGGAAACAAGGTCAATCGTTTCTCTTAACTGATTATTCGGTGGGAGATGGTTTGAATCGCTTCTCACTACTGATAATTAACGTGTATTGGAACGCGAATGTCTTATCCGATAAACAGCTGGAAATCAACTTAATTGATTTAGGTAAACAAATAGATCAGTGGTCTACCAACAACACTTGTGGTCAAATAATAATAGCAGGCGATTTAAACGCTGACTGTGATGTGGACAGTTTGATGGGAGAATCCTTGCACCTCAAGATGACAACCTGTGCAATTGGTAGCCAGAAACTCAGAGGATTCCTATGGCATAAATACACCGAATTGTGGGGATTAAAGCAGATTTCTAATGACCAATGTACATGGAATTCAAGAGGCTGTAAGTCCACTATTGATCATATGTTTCTAACTGCCAAATTGAGTTTTTCATTGTTAAGTTTTGAAGTGAAGCAAGTCTCGACAAGTGACCACTGTATGCTTGTGATGGAGTTTGAACTTTTAATCTGCGAAAGGGCTAAACAATGCTATAGGGAGGATCTTTTGCTTAACACCGCAAATAATAGGATTAAATGGTCCTTTAATTCCACACACAAATTTACCTCTACGCTCATCACTGAATATGAAAACAGAAATTTGGAACAACGTTTGCATATGTTCTCGGTAAAAGAATTCAACGGCACCATTAGATCCAAAATTAAGGATTTTTTTGAACATAAGCCTTGCAGATCTGTTCGGACATATCAACACAAACATGCAATGGACATAGATGTTCACGAAAGAAAAAGAGAACTTAATAAGGAGCTCCGCAGACTGCGTAAACTGAATATAGCCGGTTTGGATCATTGGGTTCCTATCAAACGAGTAAAGCAATCATACAAAAACTGGCTGAGGAGCCATAGATGTATCATTGCTCAACGGGATGGTGAACGGATGTTAGGAGCAATGAGAGGGGTGAACTCGCATAACTTTTGGCAACTAATGAATAATGTGGACCCGACTCAAGTCAAAATAATGATAAATCCAATCCCTGAAGCCATCTGGGCAGGCCATTTTTCTAAGTTGTATAAGACCAATGACCAATGTTACTCACCTCATAGAGTGAGTCCTTCACCTTGGACATTGAGATGTGAGGTAGGTATAATAAAGAATCTTATAATAAAATCTAAAAATACAGGAGCCCCTGGGTTAAACAATCTCAGTAATAAGGTGCTAAAAGCTGACCCTCTCTTATGGGCAAGAATCTTATGTATACTTTTCAAAGACGTATGTGCACTTAAAATCATTCCGCAATCTTGGAGGGTGTCTGTTGTCATCCCGGTGTTTAAAAAGGGTTCTCGATTGGAGCCCAGTAACTACAAACCCATAGCTATAGCGGACTCAGACTCTAAAATATTTGCATCCTTGGTATTGATTGATGTTCAGAGGTGGATGGATGATAATCATATACTTAGCATGAACCAAGTTGGTTTCAAGAAAAACTGCGGTACGGATTGTGGTGGGTTAGTCTTGCGATGTATCCAAAGCAAAGCGTGGGCTAAAGGGAAGAGTCAAACTTTTGTGGCATCTATGGACCTTAGCAAGGCATTTGACCTTGTTGACAGGCCAATGCTATGGCATAATCTAAAATCTCTAAAAATGCCAATGCATCTATTGAACATTATTGTTGAACTTTACGCAGACACTAGGCTAGTTGTAAGAATGAACACGGTTGGGGATCTCTCCTCCCAAATTTTAATCAACAATGGCTTAAGACAAGGATGCATGCTGGCACCAACGATTTTTAACCAATATGTCAGTGGAGCTCAATTTGCCTTTATGAACATGGGTCTGGTGTCACCCAAACTGAATGGTAGAGGAATTTCGTGGTTGGCTTATGCTGATGATTTTCTCCTCTTGGACAATACCAAAGTGGGTTTACAGCGCCTAATTAAGACTTTTGAATTGTTTATAAGTAATCTATACCTAAAAATGAATCCCTTCAAAACGATTATAATTCGAATGGGACGGGCCAATAAGAAGCAGAACTCTCTCTCATGGTTCTGTGAAGGCAAACAAATTAAGCCCCAAAAAGCATTCAAATATCTAGGTTATTGCTTTATGGGCACTGAATCGGTCACGCTGTTTAAAAACCAACTTAAATCAAAAGCAGAAGTGGCTTTAAAACAGATGCGAATGCTGGAAAGAAAATATGGAGGTTTTACGATGAAACCAATGAGAGAATTTTATCTAAGTAAAGTGGTCCCGCGGATCACTTATGGCCTAGAAATCTTTTCAGTTGATATTGATGATTTTCTGAAAACATTGGAAGGTATTGTTTGGCGGGGGCTTTTGTTCTTTTTACCAAATTGTATCCCCATCGAAGTATTGAGATACGAATTGGGTTTACAATCCCTCCACTCGTTAGTCGCAACTAAAAGGCTTATGTTATGGAGAAAATGCCAATTATTGGGAGTCACCAACTTTTATGCGGAAGCAGGGGCTGATGTGTCTTGCCCCTTTATGGTTGCTCTAAACAATAAAATTGAGCTTATGCTAGAAGAAATTGGTATTGCTAAATGTACTGTTATGAACAAACCCATCAAATGCAAACAGATTATAAGGGGCATGGATTGGTCTCTGACAAAGATTAAAGTGTTAGCTTCCAAATTGTACAATCAAGTCCATTCTTTTTGGAAACTTTTTCCGGCTATGGAATTCTACTTGACAAAATACCCATCTAGGAGTTTTAGAAACTCCTATATGAGATTTAGACTTAATGTCATGCATACCAATTGTATTTTAAATATAAGGAATCCATTGGAGAGAAAGAAATGGTGTCGTTTCTGTAAGTTGTGTGAAACAGAAGAGACTCTAGAACATATTATGCTGAAATGTCCTGATTTGGTCAAACAAAGAACTGAATATTTTGCAGACTTATTTGACAATAGTTCTAGCAATGATCCTAATTATATATGGTATAGAATTAGAAATGGATATTCACTGACGTTGTTTATTCGTGTAATTTCCTTTTTAAAAACAGTATGTGATTTAAGTTAGACATTTTCTGTTTTTGGATATCTGTTTCATTGTCTATATGCTGTGACTGTGCGAAATTTTAATGGTTCATTTTTCTTTTTGTGTTTTAATCTTTCCATTTTGTGTATATTTTGTAAAGGTATATGACAAACCATGAACAAATAAACAAACAAATTTCCATCCAAGCTCTGCATCCAATTCAGAGGTCGTACGCATTTCTTCACATTTCCAGAAGATGCTAAATCCTTTATTGACTCCACAATACCTCCTAGATTCCCCAAATCGGATGCTGCATCATGGAAACGACACGTGGAGACACAAGGCCCATGTACGAATGAAACACTTGTGTATGGGCTCGATATAAATAAAATATCTTATATCATTCACAGGAGGTATTTGATTGTTTATGGATTCGTCTGCTTTGCCTTCTGTACTCCGAGGTGGATGGATATGGCGATAGATTACTATTTATGCTATTCCGTCACAGACAGGATGAGAGACTTAGACATTGAGATCCTTTATATAAGGTTGCCTGCACATCACAGCTATAATGGGTCTAATATAGGCTGATTGGATTAACAAAACACAACCTTTTCCCTCCTCAAGTGATTCGAAAGTAAAGGTTACAATGTAATATGGACATCTGGCTGTGCATTGATTGGTATCGCATTGTCGGGCTGCTCCTTCCCCTCACTGGTGGGTCATCTTGCTACCAGTGATGCCCCCTTAGATTTTATGTTTTTGGTTTATAAGGGTTTCACTGTCAAGTTGGGGTGGATAGTGTGGGTGGAGTGTTACACAAGTTATATGTTGCATAACTGTGGCTCTGCTCTGCACCTATCGGAATATTATGCATTGCAGCACACTATGATAGATATAATACAGTTACCCTTTTTGACGGATCACAGGATATCCTCACTTCTCCCCAGAGGGGAGCCCTTCCTTATGATGCTAGGGAGGTGAGCCCGCTATGCAATATTCCACACTACAGGTGGCTGTAAGCGGGAACTCACAGGGAGAGACTCCCATCTTGGGCACAAGGGGCCTCATTACAATAGTAGCAGTCCAGAAACAGGCTTACCGGCACCCTTGTTTTCGGACCGCCACATTGCGAGTCTGCCTGCGGGGGCACTGTGCCAGACAGGTCTGACCTGCCGGGCGCAGCGGTCACTGTAGGCAGACTGATCACTGAAGCACCAGCACCGCTAGCATCAGTGCTGGTGCTTCCGTGTCTCCACTCCCATAGAGTCTTACTGGACTTCCCAGCCGCCAGACTTGTAATAGCTTGGTGGCACCGGGAAGTCAGGCACCAGCAGGGTTACCGCCGGACCTGTAATGAGGTCCACGGACTCCCATTCCATCAAGGAATAACTTAACCCCCTGGCATATGAGTCACACATACCATCAGGGTGTCAATAAAACCGTATGGAACCAATCACTGTTTGTTATTGTAACATCTATGAAGAAGGGGAATGCTTGCCTGACACTGTGACGAGGAAAGACTTAAGGAAGAATGAAGATAACAACTTGCCTGACACTGAGACGAGGAATTTAAAGGGAGTCATAAAGAACGTGAGTCCGACATCAATAAAGGACTATAGCTACGTAATGGGGAAGCCTAGGATGACCAGATTTTGAAAATTAAAAACCTGGGTCCGGCCATAAACATAAAAGTAAAACTAGAACCCCCAACCCATTGAAATCCTCATTTGCCCAAAACAATCTCCCTACAAACACCACTTGGTGGTGGGGGGGGCAAGGTGGTTCACATTAAAGTAAATACCATTTCCAGCACTGCTCCTGCATATAAACTGCAGATTTTGCTCTGACAGTAAGCATGTAAAAAAAAGGAAATTTTGCGCTGGCTGTTATCACAGAATTTGCTATGGCTGTTTCCTAGCTTGTCTCCCTGGAGCAATCAGTAAATGCTTGTGGCTCAGAACAGTTAGGTTTGAGGTCCAGGCCTAACCTCAGATTACAGAGATGTGATAAATCAAATGGTTCTAAACTTTATAATGCATACATATAATATTGAATTGTTACATCTATACCTCTCATTCAAAACAAGGACAGGGTTTTTAAATAAATAAATATCTTGGATTGGGTGGGACTGAGGACTGAATTCCCGGACAGTCCTCGCAAAACCGTGATGTCTGGTCACACTACGAAGCCTCAGAGCAGCGCAACAAAAGGAGGAGGAGTTGAAGAATCATGGAGAGGGACCGAGGAAGTTCAAACCTCGGATGTGCCGGACGCCGCTAGAGGACCCTTTATTAGCTCCCTCCCCATTCCCATTGAGCCCTATGGGGGCTCAAATGGGGATGAGTTTTTTGAATGAGGAATTACCGGGTCCTCCAAGGTTGGAATGGCCCGGTAATTCCTCATTCAAAGAACCCGGACCCGGACCGAGTTTGGAGGCAGCCAAGGCACTAATAGCACCATGGCTACCTCCAAACTCGTAATGAGGCTATGTGTCATGATTGCGAAGCCAAACTTGAGAAAAGCAGCAGCAACAGAGCAGTGGGGTGACCTGGGGGAGGTGGACAGTGAGGTCCGTAAATGGCACAGAGACTGCTCCAACAGTGGTAATACCGAGCCACATCAAAGAGGAACGGAGGACTGGAAGGAACACAGTAACCTTTCTAAAACAGGCAGATAACCCAGTTTCAAGCAACCAACTGGTGATGCTAGCCCATACGGCGAAAGGTAAAGGGAGAGGCGGGAGACCTGGGGAGGAACACAGGAGGAAGGGACGGAGCCAACCTACTCATCCCAGTGAAGCAGTAACTATTCTGAGGTATGTGAATAAGTACAGGACACAGCCTACTCGTCCCAGTGAAGCTGTAACTATTCAGAAGTGTATAAACCAATGTGGGACACAGCCCACCTGTCCCAGTGAAACAGAAATAATTCATAAGATTCTGAATACAAATGGGATTAAGCCTAATCCTTCCTTTGAACAGGCAGAATCAAGGGAAGTGAATGGGGAAAGAGCTACCTGAATTAGAAACATAGAGGGTCACAGTATCAACGCTTAAGTGAAGAAAGTAACAAAGAGACTCTGCAAGTTCCCATTAAGGATAAGGGTAAAAACCCTAAGTTGAAAAACCAAGTGACATTTATCCAGGAAGAAAAGGGGACACTCCAAAGGTGGAAGAGTACCCTTACAAAATTGAAAGAACTAATTCAGGGAATCACTAGGAACTATTTAAGAATAGCTTACTTAAGCTGACAAGGTTTGTCCAGGAGAAGGGAGTCATTCTACTAGACCTTTGTGTTATTTTTCTTAGTGGAGGGGTTAGCGTAAATAAGCTTTAGGACGGAAAACATACTATTGTTTTGCACTAGACTATTTGACGACGAGCATCCCAGTTAGTTTTGCGTTAGGTAGGGCAAACATTTAGAATAGAGACAGAGAAGCCTTTTATTATCATTTAAATAAAGTTATAAATATTTGGATATATCTCCATTTGGTCAGTCTCCTTCTCTTGACCTACCACACCTTCCAGTATGTCTGCGCTCCTACCCGCACCAGTGATACGCCTTCGTTGGAATGTGAGGGGCATCAATAATCCAGCGATGGCTGGGAAAATCTTAACCTACATTGAATGCCATTCTCCCCAAATACTGACGTTACAAGAAACTCATGCGATGACCAATGTAGACAATACCTTCACACCCGAGTGGGGCAGTGCCAGATTTACACCACACATGCATCGCAGGCAGAAGCGGTAGTAACAGTAATCCATCATTCCCTCCCTTTTCAGATGGCCCAATCTGTGGTGGTACTGCAAGGGAAAGTAGTGGACTTTGACATACTGCTAGTTAATGCCTATCGCCCAAATCTGAATGAACCCTCCTTTTACACACCGATCTAGCTGCAAAACTAGAAACATGGGAGGGTCTCCCGATATTATGGGATGGTGAATTTAATAAAATTATAAACGCAGAGTCAGATCGCTCCACAAGTACTAACAGGCCTCCCTGCAACACAGCAAAATCAATCCCACAAATTATGGAACAATTTCAACTGACGGACACTTGGGGAGTCCTGCACCCCAACATCATAGAATACACTTAGTAATCCTCAGCGCAAGACATGAGGTCTCGCATTGACTATTGATTGGTCTCTGTCCTGCTGCTTAGTTTGATTGCTGACTGTTATACTAACTTGGTCCACTTGCCAATAATCCTGACACTTCGAATTGATGCACATCGCCCCACTCGTTCCTTTTGGCAGCTAGACCCCTCAGCGCTTTAGATAACACATTTGCACAAGCATTATCGGATAACATCTCACTCTTTATAGAAACAAACACAGGTTCGGTCTATGGGCACTCCTCCTTGTGGGAAGCATTTAAGGTGTTTATTAGAGGGTGGCGCTGTCTAAATCTGTGGTGACTTCAGGTAATGAGAGCAGAACTAAATGCCAGTGAAGCTAGGATTTGCGACCTTGAAAATCAGTATGGCATTCTCTGCACTGAAAGTCTTCTTGGGCATATTAAATCTGAACTGCTTGAGTTCCACAAATTGGCAGAAAAGGAAACACGCTACGTTATCAAGCCCATGTTGGCACGTAGATAGACCAGGTAGAGCTCTAGCCTGGGCCACACACACTCTAGTACCAATGGCATGACCATAATGGGAATTCAATTACAGGCATGTGTGATCCATATAGATAACGCCCCTATTTTTGATGCCTTCGCTGGATTCTACAAGACCTTGTGTTCAAACCAGAATAATGCATATGCTTCCAAAAGGAGGACATGCCTGCGAGGTATAGACTTACCAGACCACTCTGAGGAAGCAGCAGTGTCATTGAACACTCCATTCACAGTGGCACAGATTATGGCTTTAATCACAGAGCTCCCGTCAGGGAGGGCTCATAGCTCGGATGGTTTGGTCACTGAATTTTACAAAGAGAACAAACATAGCCTTGCACCTGTTTTAATGCAGGTATGGACTGAATACACAGAACATGGCATATTACCCCCCACAATGTGCGAAGCAATTATAATGGTTCTACTTAAATCAAGTGAGCTACCAAAGTACCCGGGCTCTTACCTTCCATTATCTCCTATAAATACTGATGCCAACGAACTTGCCAGACTACTGCCAAGCAGGTGCATGCCACTGATGCCGCATCTGATCCATTCGGACCAGACAGGCTTTGTTCCCAAAAGGCCAATAGCATTGAATTTGAATTTCAGTATATTCTCACTAATTTACCCCCAGGAGAATGCTGTTGCCGCAACCCTCGCTGTGGAAAAAGCATTCGACACGGTATCCTGGGACTGCCTTCTCTCGGTTCTGGATTCCTTTCGACTAAGGCCTGTCTTCATTAATTGCGTAAGGGTATTGTATTTCTCACCGACAGCCGTTACACGAGTAAATGGCATACTGTCCTCATCAATATCATTGGGAAGGAGCACGAGACAGCGTTGTCCCCTGTTCCCCCTCCCTATTGCCCTTTGTATTGAACCTTTTGAGGAATGTATCTGCAACAGGCACAGACATTGTAGGCTACAGATAATGGGCCCACTGGATGTCATATCCTTATATGCAGATGATGCTCTGCTCTATGACTGTGATCCAGAACTCAACCTTCGCTTCATACTCGAAGAAACACAGAGCTTTTCATATTACTCTGGGTATCGTATAAACTGGTCTAAATCAGAGCTATTCTCTCTAACAGTGAACACAAGACCGCCTGGTGATATGTTGGGATTCCAATGGGCTCCAAGGAATATTACATACTTGGGGATTTGTGTACCCAAATCTTCCGGGTCTCTATAAACTGATAATCTGGCTGTTACCTTCTGTCACTGGTCAACAAAATAGACTTCTCGTCTAGATTGACTCTGTCTCTGTATGTACGTCTGTCTCTGTTGAAGATGGTGGTGCTTCCTACGCTCCTTTCTTACACTGCGAACATGCCTGTTTGGGCTGGCGGGGCATTCTTCAACACAATCCAATCTATTGCTTCAAAATTCGTTTGGGGCTCTGGAGTCGCCAGGATGGCATGTGCAGACAAAACTAAACCATATGACGAGAGAGGCCTCTCGGCCCCCGATTTAGGTTTGTAATATCTGGTCACCCAAGCGCAATACGAGGCACACTGATATGCAACATCGCCTGTCCACTGACACATGGAGATAGAAACATTTATTGCAGGACCGCTGAACTTACATTACGATCTTTCCGGCAACAAATACTATAATATTTGCGCATTTGATCCGGTCTGAATGATGGTCAGTGCATTGGCTAGACTGTTCAGGAGGCTAGGATTAGAACCTCTGTACAGCAGAAGAACACCCTTGTGGAGCTCCCCGGTATGCTGCCTACCCAAGACAAAAGCATGCAGGTTAGATGGATGCAGAAAGCAAGCTTGCGATGGAAGTTATGTTCCTGGAGGCGAGGTTTGTTACTGCCCCTGAATTTACTGCTGCACTGGGTAATGGTCTGTTATTGAGGTTGCAATACATCTGAATGTGTACAGCCTTCAGGAGGAAATGGCCATCATTCCCTAATGCTCCATGATTCCCATCATTCCAACGTTGTCTCCTCTGCAAACCACTCCAACCTATCCTTTATCCTAATTTTCCTTGACCTATCAACTGCCTTTGACACTGTCGATCACTCTGATCTTCTAAATACCCTCTTTCTTCTTGGGATTCGTGATCAAGTCCTTGCTTGGATTGAATCCTGCCTGGCACCTCACTAATTATCTGTCTCCAAGAGCAACAACACCTCTCAACTCACTCCTCTAACTGTTGGTGTTCCACAAGGCTCTTCTCTCTTGGTTCCTCTCCTCTTTACACTCTACATCTCTTTTCTTGTGGCACTAATCTACTCCTTGTTCCAACCGTGCGCAGACAATACCCAAATCTTCTTCTCTTTTCCTGAACTCTCCTGTGAACTCCCCTACAACTGTCTCTATGCCAGTAAGTATTGGTTGGCTTTGAACTCCCTGATGTTCAACTGCACCAAAACAGAGGTGCTCTTCTTCTCTGACAAACGTTCTCTCTCATCTCATCCTCTGCCTATCCAGTTCCCACCTGATTCTCTCTGTGCTCTTCTTCAGCTAGAAACCTCAGTGTCTTCTTTGACCCTTCTAATACCTTCTCTACTTTCATCTCCAAAACAGGAACAGCAGCTCGCATCAACCTCCTATATATTAGGAAACTCAGGCACCTCCTTCCTTTCAACACCACCAAGCATGCCCTAACCCCTATTGTCTTCTATAAGCTGGAGTACTGTGCAGCATCCTCATTGGTCTCCCTAACTATGCTTTCTGTCCTCTCGGCAAGATCATTAACTTCGCTATCACAAATCTCTTTGAACTCCCTCCCTTCACACCTACTTCCTCGTACTAACTTCTTCTCCTGGTACACAAATCTATCCACGGTAAGGGACCACTGTATTTATCCTCCTCTATCCAACTTTACAAGCCTTCTCGTAATCTCTGATCTGCCCCCTTACTACCCCTGTGGCTCCTCGCTTCTCTCTTCTTGCTCCACCCGCATGGAATGCTCTTCCCCTGGACATCCAAGAAACAGTACACATTGATTAGTTCAAAATCAAACTAAAAGCCTACCTCCTCGCTGCCGAAGTACCCTCTTAACCTACCTCTCATCTGCCTGCTAGCTAACATTTTCCCCTCACCTCTAACCTGCCCCTGTCCCTCAATTCCTCTTCCTCCACCCTAGCACTTCACCCATCATGGTCACATCCTGATCACAGCTGTCTGTACTGCCTACCTGCACTTAGAAATGTCCAAAGTTCATTGTTCTTAATCTATGGATGTCTACTTATGTAATGTACCTGGTGACTGTTCCATTTACTCCATTCCACAACCTGGTCAGAATGTCCCTCAAACTCACCCCATTTTTAGAAGCTCGCTGCTTCCTGTCAAATCTGATTTCTTATCTATTGTACGTTCTTTTGTGATAAAAAGGGCATTGTTCTTCCTGTAAAATAAATAATAAATAAATAAATAAATAAATAAATAAATAAATAATGAGCTCAGTGGAGTCTTGGCTTAAGTGGTGTTTCTGGTCCAAGTTCTGTTCTGGCCATAAGAGGCCCAAACCGGAAGATACAGCCTCTTGCTACGTTTGGCGCTTGATTGCAGATGCCTGGGCTGGATGTGCAGGGGAGACTGAATACTGTAGGCAGTGTGTCACTTGGCCCTTTGAAAGCCAATAACAGTGCTCCGGATGGTTTACAAATTTGTAGGCAGAGTCCTGGGTGTTGTAGGCCCAAGGAGGTTCATTTTGCAATCAGGACCCTCAGCTGTTGCACTGGGTCCTCTGTCAAAGCAGGATGTGACCAAGGGAAAACCAAAATGAAAAGGAACCTCCAAACGGTGCCCTGTCCCTCCGGGAGCCAATCATTGTGATCCAGGGGACTTGAGGAATTGAAGGCAAAGTCCTGGGTGTTGTAGGCCCAGGGAGCTTTATTTTGCAGGCAGAACCCTCAAATGGTATATTGGGTCCTCTGGCAAAGAAGGAAGTGGCCAAGAGAAAATACAATAAAAACAAAACTCTAAACAATGCCGCTTTGGGAGGAAATGATAGTGCTTCAGATGGATTGCAGAATTGTACGGAGAGCCTTGGATTTTGTAATCCCTCCAGGGATCTTCGTTTTGTAGGTAGGTCCGTCAGATGGTGCACAGGGTCCTCTGGTGAAGCAACATGTGATTTTAGTGACTCTTAGTGTAGGTCTGCAGAAGCAGATAGACCCTCAAAAAGACCCAACGATAGGACAGGTTTATGGTATGGGGTAGATGTTTGAAGTGTGGAAAGCTTTGGGCTCTGCTGCACGCTTCAGCCACCAGATTTGGAGACCTCAAGCCACAGCATGCCCACAGTTAAGAACCAACAGATTTAGGCCACTGAGAAGGCAGCACTAAGCCACAGGAGCAGTCACCCCCTCAGCTGCAGTGACACTGTGGAGGTGGTTCTCTGTAAACCAGATGCTCTGTCTACTGAACAAGGACTCTAGTTCCCCCCATTGACTCTGCTCCCTGCTTCTATGTCAAGGAAAAACTATTTCGATTGTGCTTAAATAAATGGGTCATATTTGTATTACTACATTTCAACTTCTGTTATTGTTAGGATGGCCAGTCACTTCAATGTGATGATTCTAACCTTGAATACAGGGAACAATTGTATATTTTCCTTTAAGGATCGTCTTGCCAAGAGTTTGAACAGGATTGGCTTTCCTACACAAACCTAAGTATATATCGGAGTGAAAGTCTTTGTTTTAACTTTCAACTGGGACACTTAACTAGACCAGAAACAGGATCACCTCTTTCCAAAATGTATAGATTTTGAGAGTTGTATGTAGATCACTGATGTGATGCAGGGAACCATGTACTTTTAATCAGAGTTTAACGGAATACAATGCACGTTCATGTGGGTGAGTGACTGCATCTTTAAGGTTCCACTTTTGTCAGTGCGTCACCCTATAGAAGCAGCTGCAGAATTTCTTAAGGTGTTTTTAAATGATCATGTAGATAGTATGCCAATTGTAGTTTCAAGCAGCAGCATCATCATCAGGGGGCGTGGCCTGTGTTAAGAATCCTGCTAAGAAAACAAAGACATCCTCTGTATTCCCCAGGCTTCCTTTCCATTCAAGATAACAACTTCATAAGCCAACAACTAATACAGAAGACCAAACAGTTAATAGACATCATCTTTGATACATTTGAAAATGCACCTTGTAACGGGGCCTGGCCATTTAGCAGAATATGCATGGTTTATATTTCCAGATTATCCCGCCACCAGGTGGGTAGTTCATCATAATTATAATGAATGTGGATCAGAGGTGTAAACTTAAATGCACCCTCTGCACTGCAGTGACTTGGCTGTCACAGCAGCTGTCAAACAGGGCACCTGCGACCTCTGAACTTGCTCTATACCACGGGAAAGCAGGGGCTGAAGATCAGGATAATGACGCTGCAAGGTGCAGCTGCAGACTACGCTATTGGTGGGGTTTAATGAAAGGGGAGTGCAGGATAGCAGACCACCCATTCTGAGATGGAATTATATGCATCATTTTATTATTTAATAAAAATCAACTAAACCAGGGATTTTACGCTTTTGTCAGCTAGCAATTCCTCACATACTCCTTCAATGCTAGCAAAACCTTTCCGATGTCCAATATTTTCCTACACATAGGGCCTCATTACACGGAATGCGGTAAGGGTTTACTGGTACCGGTAAGGTTACCAGAAACCAGTTTTACCAGCCGTTAAAGAACGGGCCCGCAAAGGGACCTTGGTGCTAATTACGGTACCGCAATTTGCAGTACCGTAATTAGCTCCTTCCCCATTCCCATTGAGCCCTATGGGGGCAAAAATGGGAATGGGGAAGTGCCTTGGTGAATGGGGAATTACCGCCCCCGCTCACCTTGGAGTAGGGCAGTAATTCCGCCATCAACCAAGGCGGACACGGTAAAATACCAGCGGCAACCATGGCGCTAATAGCGCCATGGTTACCGCATACCGTGCAATGAGCCCCATACTCAATTCTACAAAGAAAGCAAGTCGATTTACATTTAAGAAAAAGAGGTACGGGCGCCCCTCTGCAAGAACAAATACGGCCTAATGACCTGTTCTATGGGAAGGTACCCACTGGAGAGTCCGCAACCACATTTTAGCTCACTTTACTTTTCGCAAAGGAGTAACATTCATTTGCATATACGTCTTCGTCCCGCCCACTTGAGCAGGCCAGCACCGAAATGCCTGGCAATACTCCTTGGAACAAGAGTACTTACAGCAACCCCAGATACGTGTTTTGGCCTAGTCGGGCCTCATCAGTGAGGTGGAGCTGTGCCTCTCTGATGACTCCCAGAACCCCCCCTTGACTTACATTTAAGAACAGTTCCGCTGCCTTCATGGGTTGACATTTTTACTATGGCAAAACCTAAGGTGATATTCCTTGTGCAACCTCCTGTGTTTTTCTTCGAATCCCTTCTATTGCTGCTATTTGTGAAAATGCACAATGCATTTACTCGAATGAAAAAAATAATGAGAATCCTTAAAGTGTTAACTTGCCATGTGCGCCGCATACACCCTTTCGCCAAGCCTTCGCAGTAGCAGACACCTAACCTTTGAGTTACCTTTTAATGTTATTTCCATTGACTTTGCAACCATTTCTTGGCAATGCACATTGAGCGAATGCGTTGCAATCGAATTTGATCTATTTCTTATTTCCTGCCCATGCTCCAAAACCAGGAGGCCAAACCACCCCACTGTTTTGGAGCTGTGCATCCTAGTTTGATAAAAGAGCACATATTTCTGCAATGCCATGCTTCATTTCTTTCACTCTCAATCGTCGTTTTATTTAAAATTCAATAAGGTACCGACGTGAAATAGATACCACATCTAATTGGCACATTTCTATGCGTTTGGTTCATTTGAGAAATGAGTTGAGAAAGACATATTTTCATTGCTAATGCGCCACTGTCTGGAAACGGACAGTTCTGCTGCATTCATTTCTC